>NC_134105.1:109915000-119915000 GCF_040939455.1 Microcebus murinus | reverse complement strand
ATACAAACTGCCATGCTAATCCATAGAAAAGTTCATATGGATAATACTTTATCAACTTAATCAGCTTCAGCAAACGTTTTCTGACTAATATCTCTTATGTCTTCTCCAACTCCTGACCTTTAGCGATCCTCCCGCCTGTGTCTCCCAGAGTGCTAGAATTACAGGGGTCAGCTACCACGCCGGAAATCTCTTGTGTCTTCTAAATGTTCGCCTTTTTAGTTCTTTATTTTGAAGCATGCTACAACCTTTTGCACAATTGTAGCATTTGATTCTACAATTAAATAGAGTGATTACATACCAAATTTTCTTTTCGGCATCCAGGTGACAGTCACAACATATTAAGTAGTAATAACTTAACATAAACCTACTTGTAGCTAATCATAATCTATTTAGGTGAATTTTATTAAAAGTATTTGTAGTGCTTTACTGTAGAAGTCAAAATGTGGGCAATTTCTTAATTTACTCTTTTTTGTTACTGCAAGAGCCATTTGAGCATTCATGCAGATAACTTTAACTTAGATACTTAGATCCTAAACATGAAATTACTTTCAGAATTATCTAAGCCATTAAATTTTTTTCATTGTTAATTCCTTTATTCATTTTCATTATCTGTTAGCACACTTTGCAAAAACCCAAAGAAAGTTGGGGTTTAATAGACTGTTAACTACATGAAGGCAGATATTATGACTGTGCCATTTCACTGTTTCTCCCATAATTCACAGAGTCTGGCACATAATAGTTATTGTAAATATTTGTTGGATGAATGGTTAAAATTTTTAACATGCCTAATGGAAACTGTTCTTTCATCAATAATGGGCTTATATTCAAGGTTGAGTTATTTCAATAAAACATGAATTAAATGTAATACTTGAAGAATAAGATGTATAGATAATTTACTTTTCTATTAAATTGCTGCTTAAACAAGATTTTTTTCCATATTTGTAAGCAGACTACTGAGCATAATCAAATCTTTAAAAATTTGTAATACTATGGTACTTTATTTTCTAGGCATCCATTCTCACTAGTTTTTCAAAACTAGTTATCAGGATGGGCACGATGGCTCATGCCTGTAATCCTAGCACTCTGGGAGGCCGAGGCAGGAGGATCACTCAAGGTCAGGAGTACAAAACCAGCCTGAGCAAGAGTGAGACCCCATCTCTATCAAAAATAGAAAGAAATTAATTGGCCAACTAAAAATATATATACAAAAAATTATCCAGGCATAGTGGCACATGCTGATAGTCCCAGCTACTTGGGAGACTGAGGTAGAAGGATTGCCTGAGCCCAGGAGATTGAGGTTGCTGTGAGCTAACGCCACAGCACTCTAGCCCAGGCAACAGAGTGAGACTGTCTCAAAAACAAAACAGGCCGGGCGCGGTGGCTCACGCCTGTAATCCTAGCTCTTGGGAGGCCGAGGCGGGCGGATTGCCCAAGGTCAGGAGTTCAAAACCAGCCTGAGCAAGAGCGAGACCCCGTCTCTACTATAAATAGAAAGAAATTAATTGGCCAACTGATATATATATGTAAAAAAATTAGCTGGGCATGGTGGCGCATGCCTGTAGTCCCAGCTACTCGGGAGGCTGAGGCAGAAGGATCGCTGGAGCCCAGGAGTTTGAGGTTGCTGTGAGCTAGGCTGACGCCATGGCACTCACTCTAGCCTGGGCAACAAAGCGAGACTCCGTCTCAAAAAAAAACACAAAAAAACAAAAAACAAAATAAAAACAACAAATAAAACACACCTAGTTATCATAAGTGTAGTAGGTATTGTTTATGATATGTGCTAGAAGTTTCAGGTCAAGTTTTCTATTTAAAGAAAACTTCTCATAGACACAGGTGATAAGTTTTATGAATTGGTTTTTATCTCCCACCAATAATGAAGAGTAGACTGTGAAATCTGATTATATATAGGTTCTGCTTTATTATAATTGTTCTATCATTCTTAAATTGGGGAATTTAAAAAATCTTTTAGAGTAAATATTTGAACTATGTTGTTCTAACAACTCACTATAGCAAATAAGTATAGGTTACATGAGGAGCTTAGAGATATCTACCAGTATATAAATTTTTAATATCTAAAACTTAAAAGTAAACCTTAAAAAATCCATAGTTTTTTTTTTTTTTTATCTTATTACCCCCACCAAATTTGATGGTAAAGTATTTTAAGGTATTTTTTATTTTAGGCCTATTAAAAAGAAAAACTTTATTGATGTGTGACATACATAAAAGTGAACATAAGTGAAGAGCTTGATAAATTCTCACAAATGAACAAACCCATGTAACTGATATCCAGATCAAGAAACAGACTATTAGTAACTTCCTTAAAAAGTTTAAATGTTAAAAAAAAAAAAAAAGTTTAAATGTTCAATATTAAAAAATATCAGGACTTAGATAAACTTGAGAGACTTAGGTCCTGGATCTAACTTTATTACTAATTTCAAGTGTCACCTTAGGCAAGTTATTTCATCTTTCTGAGGACTACTCCCCATCTCTAAAATGAAGGAATGGGATCAGGTGTTTTATTATGGCTCTAATTCTATAAAAGTGCAAAAAGATGGATTACTGTGATGTAAATGTTGTGTAAAAGTTTGTAGGGAGAGGCTGGACTTGTGGTTCCTTTCAACAGTTTACTTGAAAAAGAAGACATTCTCAAGTTTTTCCTTTTCCTTTGTTTTCCAGGTTATATTTCACACTATGTGCTGACTGTATCTACAGAAGATATTTAAAAAAAAAAGATAAACTTTTTTCAAAGATTTTGATTCCAGTGGAATCTTTGCTTTAGTTTTTGTGTGTGTATGTGTCAGTGAATTGTAACTCCAGAAGCAATGCCTGTACAAGCTCCACAATGGACGGATTTCCTCTCCTGCCCAATTTGCACTCAGACTTTCGACGAAACAATTCGAAAGCCCATCAGTTTGGGCTGTGGCCATACTGTCTGCAAGATGTGCCTGAATAAACTCCACCGCAAGGCATGCCCTTTTGACCAGACCACTATTAATACAGACATTGAGCTCCTCCCTGTGAATTCAGCATTGCTGCAGCTAGTGGGTGCTCAGGTAAGATGGGTGATGGGTGACTTAGTATGTTTTAATTTCTATGAATGTGTATAGTTTCTGCCTGAGAGAAACCTATTGCATTAAAATTGAGTAACATTGCCTTCGTATTTGAATAGATATAATTCTGTTTGGTACTGTGCAAATCCTTTATTTCAGTGTGTTAGGAGATTTATTTTAGTACCACAGTATTTCTTAGTCATAGTACAGTAACATCTATTTCATCTTGTGGTAGATTTTCAATAATCCTAGCTATTCAGATCACTAGAAAAACCTAAGAGGTAAGTCATAAGGACTTCTTAACATTGAGGAAAATATGCATAAAACCATTGCACTTTATTCAGTAAGAAAGGTGATGCTCCTTTAGACAATTTTACTTAGTTTACACTAACTGAAATGAAAGATAAGAAGGGTGACAAACCATAGAGCACAGCTTTTGGGAACCAGTTTTTAGAGTAGGGCAAATATTCCTAGGTACCTACATATGAAAGTTATTCTGGTAATGCTGAAGGTAATACTTTCGAAGTTTTATGTCAGTATTCTCAAATTAGAAATCAGTATCCTCAGAAGATTTCATAAAGCCAAAGGAGGTAGGTTTTTGAGTGCTAGATACAATTCATTTAGGTAATCCCTGTGAATTTACAGAGTGTGAGTCTGAAGTCCCATATATTTATCATGAATCATTTTCTGAATACATATAATGGAACTTTGATTGCTAAAATGTAGAGAAAATTGATACTACATATGTTGGAGATAAAAGAGCTGTTCTTATCTCTCAAGAGTGCTAGGATTATAGGTGTGAGCCACTGCACCTAGCCTATAATAGCTTTTTCAAAAAGAAAATTTAGTTTACAGGCCTATCTTGATGTCACCAACAATACTACAAAATATTCGTGAAAATAAAAAGTGCAATTGATTTTTAAATTTTGTTCCTATATTTACTTCTTGATTTCATAATCTTTTTCTCTTTTTATTTTGAAAATTCCAATATGATATTTTGGAAACATTTTAAAGAATAGACACATTGGGGATAACAATTTTGGAAATGCTGCATTTTAATAGCAAATAACCAAGGCTTGCTTTTTTTTCATAAAGTTATCTAAGGATGAACTAATTTTTCTACAAAATGGGTTCTTAACTGAAACAACTAATTGTTATGAAATTTGAGGATAGGACATTTTAATACATAATGGCCACTATTTTAACCCTAAAGATTCCATTTAAAAACAAAGTTTCAGGATATAAAATCAATACACAAAAATCAGCTACATTTCTATACACTGACAATGAATGAAGCGAAAAGGAAATTAAGAAAACAATTTCACTTATGGTAACATCAAAAATAACAAAATACTTAGGAATAAATTTAACAAAGGACATGAAAGACCTGTACACTGAAAACTGTAAAACACTGCTGAAAGAAATTAAACATAAATAAATGGAAAGATACCATATGTTCATGAATTAACAGACTTAATGTTATTAAGATGACAAGCAGTCTACAGATTTAGTGCAAGTCCTGTCAAAATTCCAATGGTGTTTTTGGAGAAATAGAAAAACTCATCCTAAAATTTATATAGAACTCCAGGGACCTCAAATAGCCAAAATAATCTTGAAAGAGAGCAAAATTGGAGAACTCATGCATCCTGATTTCAAAATGCACAGCTACAGTAATCAAGAAAGTGTGGTACTGGCATAAAGACACGTGTATAGATCAATGGAATAGGATAGAGAGCCCAGAAATCAATCTGCACCATATATGGTCAAATGATTTTTGACAAGGTTGCCAACACCATTCACTGGGAAAAGGTCAGTCTTTTCAATAAGTAGTGCAGGGAAAACTGGATATTCACATGCAAAAGAATGAATTTGGAACCTCACCTTGCACCATATGCAAAAATTAACTCAAAATATATTGACGTTCTAAACTAAATTTAGGAGTTAAACTGTTAAACTCTTGGGAGAAAATGCAGAGGAAGATTTTCATGACCTTGGATTGGGCAATACTTTCTTAAATGTGATACCCAAAGCACAAGCAATAGAAGAAAAAAATAGATAAATTGGAATTTTTCAAAAATGAAACCTTTTTCTTCCCTATTCGGTCTTTTTAATATTAATAAAAAAATAAGTAAATAAATAAAAATAAAAACTTCTGTGTATCAAGATTGGAAAATTCTGTGCATTAAAAGATATACAGTGACAGAAAATAATTGTAAATCATGTATCTAATGAGGGATTAATATACAGGATATATAATGAACTCCTACAACTTAACAACAACAACAAAAACTTGATTAAAAAATGATTAAAGGACTTAAATAGACATTTTTACAAAGAAGATATACAAATAGCCAATGCAAGCATATGGGAAAATGCTCAACATCATATTAATCATTAGAGAAATGCCACTCAAAACCACAATGAAATACCAATACCATCTCACACCCACCAAAATAGTTATAATCAAAACATAGAAAAGAATAAATATTGGGAAGAATATGAAGAAATTCTAGCTCTTTTTTTATTGTTTTATTTTTTTTCTTGAGATAGGGTTTTGCTGTTACCCAGGCTGGAGCGCAGTAGCATGATCGTTGCAGCTTCAAATCCCTGGGCTTAAACAATCCTGCCACCTCAGTCTCCCAAGTAGCTGGGTCTACAGGCATAGGCCATCATGCCTGGCTAATTTTTCTTAATTTTTTGTAGAAACGAGGTCTTGCTTAGGCTGGTCTCCAACTCCTGGCCTCAAGCAAAATCCTCCCTGCCTTGGCCTCCCAAAGTGCTGGAATTACAAGTGTGAGCCACTTGGCACCCAGCCAGAAACTGGAATTCTTATGCACTGTTGGTGGGAGTGTCAAATGATGCAGCCACTATGGAAATAAAATTCTCCTTAAAATTTGAGAATAGTATTACTGTATGTGTGGATTACCCAAAAGGATTAAAGCAGAGTCTTGAAGAGAGATTTGTACACCCATATTTAAAATAGCATTATTCACAATAGCCAAAGAGTAGAAGCAACTCAAGTGTCCATCAATGGATGAACAAAATATTATATATAGTGGAATATTATTCAGCCATAAGAGGATCGGGATTCTGATACATGCTACAACATGGATAAACCTTGAAAACATTTTGCTGAGATACAAACCAGAACAGTAGGACAAGTATTATATGTTTTCACTTATGTGAAATATCTAGAATAATAATTCATAGAGATAGAAAAATAGGAGAAAGGTTACCAGTATCTGAGGGGAGAGGGGAATAAGGAGTTGTTAATGGGTATAGAGCTGTCATTTGGGGTGCTGAAAAAGTTCTGGAAATAGATAGTAGTGATGATTATACAACATTGTGAATGTACTTAGTATATTATACACCTAAAATGGTTTTAAAATAGTAAATTTTGTATTATATATTGTATCACAATAAAAAATAAAATTAAAAATACACTATCACCAAGTGAGATTTTTCCTACGTGTACAAGGTTGGTTTAACATCTGAAAATCAATTAATATAATATACCACCACATCAATAGAATTTTTTAAAATGCACATGCATGATCATCTCAGTAGACACAGAAGATGCATTTGGCAAAATCCAGCACTCTTTCATGACAAGAGCACTCAAGAAACTAGGAATAAATAAACCAGGAAACTTCTTCAAATAAATTCTGTAGATACTATGCCCTCAAGGAGGTAGAGTATGTGTGTGAGCATGTATAATGAATCCTTCCAAAAGTACAATATGGGAGGTGGGAGATGATATAACTCTATCATGTAAGAACTTATTAAACACTGCCCCAGCCAGCTGATCAAGTTTAATATCAACAGTGATACATCATGTTGATAGTATGTATCCTTGATATTATGTGATAAAAATGACACTTCCTCTATGGTCTTCCAAAAATCCATAACCCCAGATTACTCTTGAGAAAATTGACAGATCCCAGTTGAGGGGCATTCTATATCATGCCTGGTCAATATAATCTCAAGGGAGGGATGTTCTACAACATACCTGACCAGTACTCCTCAAAACTGTCAAGGTTATCAAAAACAGTGAAAATCTGAGAAACAGTCACAGCCAAGATGAGCTTAAAGAGACAAAGACTAAATGTAATATGGTATCCTGGATGGGATCGTGGAACCTAGAGAACAGTAGGTAAAAACTAAGTATATCTGACTAACATGGATCTTAGTTAATAATAAAGAATATGTTGATATTGGCTCATTAATTTTTTAACAAATGTGCCATACCAATGTAATATGTCAGTAGAGCAGGCTGGGCACAGTGGCTCATACTTACAATCCCAGCACTTTGGGAAGCTGAGGCAGGAGGATCACTTGAGGCCAGGAGTTCAAGACTAGCCTGGGCAACATAGCGAGACCCCATCTATACAAAATACTTTTAAAAATTAGCTTAGTGTGGTGGCGCGTATCTGTAGTCCTACCTACTTGGGAGGCTAAGGCAGGAGGATCGCTTGAGCCTAAGAGTATGAAGTTGCAGTGAACTATGATTGCACTGCTGCACTCCAGCCTGAGTGACACAGCAAGACCCTTTCTCAAAAAATAATGATAATGATAGGGGAAACTGGGTGCAGGGTAATGGGAATTCTCTGTACTATCTTTGATATTTTTCTGTAAATCTAAAACTATTCTGTAAAATAAAGTGGGGGGGGGTCTTGGGGGCTTTTGTTTGTTTGTTTTGAGACAGGGTCTTGCTCTGTCACCCTGGCTAGAGTACAGTAGCATCATCATAGCTCACAGCAACCTTAATTCCTAGGCTCAAGTGATCTTCCTGCCTCAGCCTGCTGAGTAGCTGGGACTACAGGCTCACACCACCATGCCTGGCTAATTTTTTCTGTTTTTTGTAGAGGCAGTGTCTTGCTTTTGCTCAGCCTGGTCCCCAACACCTGGCCTTAAGCAATCCTCCCACTTTCACCTCCCACAGTGCTAGGATTACAGATGTGAGCCACCACACCTGGCCTAAAATCACTTATTTAACAAAATGGGCAAAGGATCTGTGTAAGCCTTTCTCCAAAAAGTACATGAAAGGATGCTCAGCATCATTCACCATTAGGGAAATACAAATCAAAACCACAGTGAGGGTAAGGGAGGTAGATGGGGAAAAGAGAGATATTGATCAAAGGGTACAAAGTTTCAGTTAGACTGCAGGAAAAAGCTTTAGTGATTTATTGCACAGAATAGTGACTATAATAAATAATGATGTATTATGTATTTCAAAATTGCTAAAAGTCAATTTTAAATGTGTCACTGCAAAAAATGATATATGAGGTGATGGATTTGTTAATTCATCTGATTTAATCATTCCCATTATAAACATATATCAAACCATAACATTATATCCCACAAATATATACAATTATTTGTCAATTAAAAACAAAATAATAGCTATGTGGAGGATTTGGAACCCTTATATACTCCTTAGAGGTATATAAAATAGTACTCTGCTTTTGAAAATAGTCTGGCAGTTTTTCAAAAGGTTAAACATAGAGTTACTACTCCTAGGTCTATACCCAGGAGAAACAAAAACACATGTTCACACAAAAACTTTCACACAAATGTTCACAGCAGCATTGTTCATAATAGTCAAAAAAAGAAACAGCCCATATGTCTATCACATGATGATTACATAAATATAATGTGATATATCCATACAATGGAATGTTAGCAATAAAATAAAGTACTGACTGGGTGTAGTAGCTCATACCTGTAATCCCAGCACTTTGGGAGGCCAAAGCAGGAGGATCACTTGAGCCCAGGAATTCAAGGCTGCAGCAATGATCATGCTGCTGCACTTCAGCCTAGGCAATAGAGCAAGACCCTGTCTCAAAACAAAAACTCAACAAAAAATGAAGTACTGATACATGCTACATATTTGAATGACCCTTAAAAACATTAACCACTTCCGGGACCAGCGTCACCTGTAGTCAAAAGATAGCCACAGATGAATGTGCACAGTGACTTTAGCCGACAGCTGTGAGAGGACTTTTCTAATTTTTCATTTATCAAAATAGAATTGTGAACATTTAAAAATCATAATGAAAACATACGTATGTGTTACCTATTCTGATTTACATTACAAGTAAAGCTGCCTGTAAAGTAAAACAAGCTTTCAGTACTTTAAAGCTTTCCTCATCACACGGATTTGTTGTCAATGCATAGTACAAACTACCGTGCAGACTGAGTGCCGGCTGTGGGCAAGGTTTTCACAGCTGGTGAGCACGGTACCGAAGTGGTTAAGTAAAAGAAGCAAGTCAGAAAAGACCACATATTGAACGATTCTATGATTTTGTTTGTATGAAATGTCCAGAATAGGAAAATCCACAGATTCATAACAAATAGATTAATGTTTCCTAGGGTCAAGGTGGGTTGGGAGGAGATGCAGGGGTAACTGTTAAAGAGGTGCCACATTTCTTTTGGGGGATGAAAATGTTCTAAAGTTGATTGTAGTGATGGTTACACAACTGTGAATGTACTAGAAATCACTGAGTTATGTATTTTAAACTAGTCATTTGTATGGTAGATGGATTATATCTCCAGGTCGTTACAGAAACAACAATACAGTAGATGTGTGTGTACAGGAGAAGTCTTTTGAAAGAATTCAGTACCTTTAGTGGAAGTTTTGTGGTTGTCACTGTTATCAGTGTATAACCTATACTCAGTAAAACTTTTGTTTAATTAATTAATGAACACTCAAAGAGATCTTTATTTTGGCCACCAGGTACCTGAGCAGCAGCCCATTACTTTGTGTAGTGGAGTTGAAGATACAAAACATTATGAGGAAGCCAAGAAATGTGTAGAAGAATTAGCATTGTACCTGAAACCACTCAGCAGTGCTAGAGGTAAAGTTAATAAAATTATCCATGCTAAACAAATGTCTATTAAAAATACTTATATAAACCATAAAAAGTGTGAGCTATATGTGAATGTTAATGAAATTCATTTGTTTATTGTAAACCAAACCCACTTTATGCTAAACAATATCATTACAAGCCACATCAAGTAAAATAGTGAATTTAGAGTTTATGATGTTAGAAATATTTGAATGATTGTAGAAGTAAGTATAAGGATACTAGTGTTCAGAAGAATTTTCCATTATTTGATAACTATGAATAAATCTGCCTTCTATCCAGTTTTATATGGTGTGCTATAGGGGGTATAATAAAAATGGGAGTTGCCATTACTGCACAGAAAAGGCTTACCATTTAATTATAAAAGTAACCACCTTGAAATATATGCCAGAACTGTTGTGACCTCAAGATTAATGTTGTTTGGCCTTTTGTTCCTTCTTCTATGATTAAAATGAGTAGTGGTATCTTTCATGTCCATGCGTGTTAAATGTACATGAGATAACTCATGTATATGTTTGTATACTTTAAAAATGCTAACTAGGCTTCACTTGGGTAGTTTTATTTGTTTATTTTAATTATTCTAGTAGGACTCAGAACTGTTTACATACCCACAAGTCAGTCAACCCATCAGAGGAAGTATTTCTGGATTGTAAAATGCACTATAAACCTAAAAGTAACTTCTTTACTCTCTTTTAAAGGAGTGGGTTTGAATAGCACTACTCAAAGTGTTCTGAGTCGCCCAATGCAGAGGAAGCTTGTGACTCTGGTCCACTGTCAACTAGTGGAAGAAGAAGGCAGGATTCGTGCCATGAGGGCAGCTCGATCTTTAGGTGAACGAACAGTTACAGAGCTCATTCTCCAGCACCAGAATCCTCAACAACTCTCTTCCAATCTTTGGGCAGCAGTCAGGGCTAGAGGCTGCCAGTTCCTTGGACCAGGTATATAATTAGAATTTGGTATTTATTCTGCTGGTAATTCTAAAAGTATCATGTAGAAACTATAAGTGATGTACAAAAGCTAGTTCCTTGCAATATTCAATTGTTACCAAGTAATATCTCACTTGACAATCATGGCTTGGGTAATTCCATGCATGTTAGTTTTTTAGGGAACTTGAGTTTTTCTCTTATTGTCAGAAGTTTATTCATTTTCATAGAAGTCTGTCTGTTTTCCTTCTTTTTTTTTTTTTTTTTTGAGACAGAGTTTCGCTTTGTTGCCCAGGCTAGAGTGAGTGCTGTGGCGTCAGCCTAGCTCACAGCAACCTCAAACTCCTGGGCTCAAGCAATCCTCCTGTCTCAGCCTCCCGAGTAGCTGGGACTACAGGCATGCGCCACCATGCCCGGCTAATTTTTTCTATATGTATTAGTTGGTCAATTAATTTCTTTCTATTTATAGTAGAGACGGGGTCTCACTCTTGCTCAGGCTGGTTTTGAACTCCTGACCTCGAGCCTGCCTCGGCCTCCCAGAGAGCTAGGATTACAGGCGTGAGCCACCGCGCCCGGCCCTGTTTTGTTTTTTTTTTTTTTTTTCATTCCAGCATGGAACATCACAGAACTGAAAGCGGCCCTGTTTTCCTTCTTTTCCTTTCTTTCTTTCTTTCCTTCTTTCTCTTCTTGTCTCTTCTTGTTTTTTTTCTTTTCTTTCTTTTTTTTTTAGACAGGTCTCTCTGTTACCCGGGCTAGAGTTACAGTGGCAACCTCAAACTTCTAGGCTCAAGCAATCTTCGTGCCTCAGGTCTCCTGAGTAGCTGGGACTGTAAACGCTTGGCACCACACCTGGCTAATTTTTTTCTATTTTTAGTAGAGGCAGGGTCTTGCTCTTGCTCAGGCTGGTCTCAAATTCCTGACTTCAAGCTTTCTCTCCACCTCGGCCTTCCAGAGTGCTAGGATTACAGGTGTGAGCCAATGTGCCCGGCCAGAAGTTTTTCTTAAATATATTAATCACTTATCTACTTTCTTAATAAAATATGTAGTATATAATATAAAATTGCCCTTAAAAATGGTTAAAACGTATATAGCTGTGAACATCTTTTATTGTGTTGCCCATTAAGTGATAGCTACAAAAATTATTGAATATTGCCCTTCTGATAAATGGATTTATGTTATCTCTGCACATGATAAATGTTGATTTTCCCCAATTTTTCCTAGCAATGCAGGAGGAAGCTCTAAAACTGGTTCTGCTGGCCTTAGAAGATGGATCTGCTTTGTCAAGAAAAGTATTGGTTCTCTTCGTGGTGCAAAGGTTGGAGCCACGGTTTCCTCAAGCCTCTAAAACTAGCATTGGGCATGTTGTTCAACTTCTTTATAGAGCCTCCTGCTTCAAGGTATGAATATGCATCAAAGTTTAGCTTGAAAGGAAACATCATTCTTTCCCCAAACTTTTGAGTTTTCAGTAAATTTCAGCAATTTTAAAATGTAACCAGTGTCCTATTATAGTTAAATCCTATTGTACTGAATTTTTTAGATTGCATTTTGAACAACATAGATCAAACCACTGCTTGCAGATTTTTATATTTGAAGAGACTAATAAACTATGTCAGTTTCCCACCAAGACTATATGCGGAATTGGTCTAAAGAGAGAGTCATTGAAACATGAGTGAGTTTTATTCAGAGATGATTTCTCCTGGTGTAATTCGACGTACACAATACTGGAGCTCTAAATGCCATTTTGGTTTCAGCATGTGTGGTAACACTGGATATATCCTCTTGTATCCCAAATTGAATCAGTACTGCCTCAAGCATTGTTCACTCTGTATATCATTTATTGTTCATTCTATTTTATTTTTCTGACTTATTAAAGTCAAGTCTTCTTGATTCTGACACAACCCATAACCAGTACTTGAAAAACATGACTTCAGAAAATTGTTAATTCATTTATACTAGTTATAAGGAAATCCATTCTGAGATCATATTCTGTCATGTGATAGTCATAAACTAAAAAAACCCCACATTAGCCATCCTACTGTATTCTATTCTCTTATCCTTTGAGAAGGAGAAAATGATTCACAAAATTAACAGGAGAGCATACAGATAAAATTTTTTAAATTAAAAAAAATTCTAGCTAAATGCTAACATTCTATAATCTTTACAGAGTCAGATTATGTATTGAAAATGGGCCTCTATTTTCCTTAGGTGCCTCTGATGCTATCAAAACCTCTAGCCAGAATTATTTTAACTGGTCCAAATTACTTGTGAATAACTCAATCTTATTGTAGCAGTTAGAGTAACATGATTGTACAGTGTAGTCCAGAATACATTAGAGAATGTCTTTCTGCTTCCAGTATTACTTGTTCCCCATTAACAGCACCAGACAGATTCCATATAGGAAGTTTTAGAAAGAAAAAAATCTAACCTTCCCCTGCGAGTTTAAAAAAAAAAAAGAGGAAGATGGAGGAAACATCCAACCTTTCCTATGAAGGATAATGAGTGGCTCAAATACCCCAGCATGGCTGGGCCGGTGGCTCACGCCTATAATCCTAGCACTCTGGGAGGCCGAGGCGGGCAGATTGCTCGAGGTCAGGAGTTCAGCCTGAGTAAGAGTGAGACCCTGTCTCTACTATAAATAGAAAGAAATTAATTAGCCAACTAATATAGAAAAAATTAGCTGGGCATAGTGGCACATGCCTGTAGTCACAGCTACTTGGGAGGCTGAGGCAGCAGGATTGCTTGAGCCCAGGAGTTTGAGGTTGCTGTGAGCTAGGCTGACGCCACGGCACTCACTGTAGCCTGGGCAACAGAGTGAGACTCTGTCTCAAAAAAAAAAAAACCACAGCATGTTCACAAAATGACGTCTTTCAATTCTTAAAATCAACAGTAAATTGGAAATTTGTAAAAATCCAATTATTTTTCACTAGGGTCATGATTAACTTCATTGCAGGAATATGTGTCGATATAGCTGTGTTCTGGCTATGTCCTATTAGTATCTCTTGTATTTCGATTTGAAAAGACTTTTTGAACTGCTGGATAATTTGGGGTTTTTTTGGTACAATACAGTTCCAGGATTTTAGACATTCCTTCTCTGGGAAATCCTGGATTGTTTTTAATTAAAGAGAGTGTTGTGGCCGGGCGCGGTGGCTCATGCCTGTAATCCTAGCTCTCTGGGAGGCCGAGGCGGGCGGATTGCTCGAGGTCAGGAGTTCGAAACCAGCCTGAGCAAGAGCAAGACCCCGTCTCTACTATAAATAGAAAGAAATTAATTGGCCAACTAATATATACAAAAAATTAGCCGGGCATGGTGGCGAATGCCTGTAGTCCCAGCTACTTGGGAGGCTGAGGCAGGAGGATTGCTTGAGCCAGGAGTTTGAGGTTGCTGTGAGCTAGGCTGACGCCACGGCACTCACTCTAGCCTGGGCAACAAAGCGAGACTCTGTCTCAAAAAAAAAAAAAAAAAGAGAGAGTGTTGAGAGCCAAGTCCAGGGAATCAGTGTATCATATAGATAGCATATTCTACTTTTTAGTGAGGTTTACCTTATAGTGAGGGGTGTTACTTACATGTTTGTGCATTTGGTCTTTTGACTTGCCTTTGAATAGTGACAAATATATTTAGTTTTTGCGACTATAGTTCTTGATTTTTATCTATTTGGTCTTTGTATGGACTTTCCTAACAAAATATGTTAGACCTTCCTTCTTGTAGTAAGAATAGACTACTTTTTTTTTTTTTTTTTTTTTTTTTTGAGGGAGAGGATCTTGCTATGTTCCCCAGGCTGGCTTTGAACTCCTGGGCTCAAACAATCCTTCCCTTTCAGCCTCCCCAGTAACTAGGACTACAGGCATGCACCACCACACTTGATCAGTTTTTAATATAATATTAGTGTGACCTAGAAGTCTTGGCTACAATATTCTGTAGTTTCTTTGGTGAGAGGGAAAATATGGAAATTTTCTACTAGAAGAATGTGAGTCATTCAGAGAACAAAAGGTTAATAAGGCAAAATACATTCTAAAATATGTTACGGTATGGGTGATCATAGGCTAGAATTAATTATTTTACTTTGATTTGTTAAGCCTTTGGCCTAAATCCAACTTGACTCAAAATGTATGTTATTAGAATGATAACAATAATACTAACATCAACAAGTTAAACGCATTAAATGAGTTAATGCATAAGGTAATTTAATATACTGACTGGTACATGCTAAGTGGTCAAAAATTGGTAGCTGTTTTTCTTGCTAAATGATATTATCATCATTATGATTATAGTCCAGCATCTCAGACTTTATACTTTCTAATAGTGGCCCATCTCACGAAACTCCAAGGAAAATTAAGCCAAGTGTTAGGTTATTAAGTATGAAATATGTGATTTCCTTAAGTATTGACAGTTGATATTCACTTTGACATTTCTTGTTTTATTTTTATTGTGACGGTATATCCTCATTCTTTCAAATGCACAGTTTGGCTTGTGATTGTCTTTCAACATTTTTTTTTAGAGAAATCTTTGTGAAACCATGGATAAGTCAAAACTTCGTGTTATTTTCAAATATGAGTTCTGTCGTGAAACCAAAGCTGTACAGACAACTTGAAATATCAGTGAAGTGTTTGGAAAGGATGTGGTGAATGAACACAGATGTCAATGGTTTGAGAAGTTCCACTCTGGGGATTTTAATTTTGGAAATGAGCTACGTGGGTGACCTGAGACCAAGGTGGTTAATGATGAGTTGAAAGCTATAGCGGAAGTGAATTTGTCTCAACCTACGTGTGAATTAGCGAGGTCTGAGGTTACTATTCCAACAACATTGGACCATTTGAAATTGGCAAATCAGCAAGGTAGAGAAACTGGACAGATGGGTTCTGCATAAATTAAACAAGCGTCACAAGAGAAATAGTCTGGAAGCTTACCTTTCTTTGCTGTCACGACATAAAGGCGAGAATCATTTCTACACCTGTTGTTACATGTGATGAAAATGAATTGACAATTGCAAGCATTCAGCACAATGGTTGGATAAAGATGAAATGCTGCAACACAGTCCAAAACCAAATATTCATCAAAAAAAGCTAATGGTGTCTGTGGTCATCTAGTGCTGATATTATCTACTACAGCCTGATGAAACCTGGTCAGTCAGTTACAGAGGATGTCTGCTGCAACCAGCTGAATGAAATGATGAGGATGCTTGCAATTAAACAGATGAGATTGGTCAGTAGAGATAGGCCAATCCTCTTGCGAGACAACACTCAACCACATTTCGCATGAACGGTGCTGCTCAAACTACAGAGGCTGGTCTTGGAAACTCTCTGTCATTCACTGTATTCACTAGACCTTGCACCAACTGACTAGCACTTCTTCCAGGCTTTGGACCATTTCTTGGAGGAAAAATATTCAATTCTCGACAGGCTATGGAAAATGCCTTTCGTGATTTCATCACCACTTACTCTCTAGGCTTCGTCACTGCTGGCATAAACAGGCAAAACTGTCAATAACTTAGGCATATACTTTGATTAATTGTACTGCTGCTTGTTTGAGATATAATAAACTAACCTTTGATTCAAAATCAGACATTTCATATTTATTGACCTAATACAATTTAGCTGTCTTTAGAATCACATCAGCATCTGAAGCTCTTCAGTTTTTAATACCAGTTAGCTCAATGCCAGGCAAGCCCAAGAGTCATAATACACATTTATGGGGAAGAAATATAATATTGATTTTTGAAATATATAATTACATAAATGTTTTTTTCTTTTAAAAAATGCAGATACACATAACACTTTAAACTGCTATATATGTTAAGGTGTATGAACTCTTTGGATTTCATTTGAGTATCCCTAATCTGAAAATCCAAAATAATGAAACTTTTTGAGCACTGATATGACACTCAAAGGAAATGCTCATTGGAGCATTTTGGATTTTCAGATTAGAGATGCTCAACTGTGTAATGTTAATATTCCAAAATTGGAAAAAATCTGAAACACTTCCAGACCAAGCATTTCAGATGAGGGATACTCAAACTGTATTCATTCTTTCTGTAAGACCTATCCAAAAAATTTTGGCATCTATAAAGGGGAAAGTATTTTGCAGGCATTTTAACCTTGCTATTGCTACTAAAAGAAATTTGTTACATTAAAAATTATGTTATCTATATATGTTCATATAAAGTATAAACTTATTTTGTTTTTTTACCTTATTATGAGATTATTTGTGTCTTATTAGGTCACCAAACGTGATGAAGACTCTTCTTTGATGCAGCTGAAAGAAGAATTTAGAACCTATGAAGCTCTTCGGCGAGAGCATGACTCCCAGATAGTGCAGATTGCTATGGAAGCAGGCTTACGAATTGCACCAGACCAATGGTCCTCTTTGCTTTATGGAGACCAGTCTCACAAATCTCATATGCAGTCCATTATTGACAAGGTAGAGCCTTTTTTATTCCTCACTCCTGAAACTAATCTTGGAGTTTTGGTAATTTGTGATTTGATGATTTATTTATTTAACAAATATAGGCCGGGCGCAATGGCTCATGCCTGTAATCCTAGCACTCTGGGAGGCCGAGGTGGGCAGATCGCTCAAGGTCAGGAGTTCAAAACCAGCCTGAGCAAGAGCGAGACCCCGTCTGTACTAAAAATAGAAAGAAATTAATTGGATAACTAAAAACATACAGAAAAAAATTGGCTGGGCATGGTGGTACATGCCTGTAGTCCCAGCTGCTTTGGGAGGCTGAGGTAGGAGGATCCCTTGAGCCCAGGAGTTGGAGGTTGCTGTGAGCTAGGCTGATGCCACGGCACTCTATCTTGGGCAACAGAGTGAGACTCTGTCAAAAAAAAAAAAATACATATATATATGAATGCCATACATTAGGCTTTTGTAAATTATGTTCTCTGTAGCCTGTTGTCACGTCATAACTAGTCATAATACCAGATTTTTCATATAAAGATTTGATTAGTGTTATAATTCTTTATCTAGTGCTTTCCCACATTCCTTTGAGAGTCTCCCATCTATTTTGTCATTGCCTCTCTCTTCGTTTATAGTTCTCCTTGAGTTTTGATCATTGCATTAAGTAAACCCATTTTCTAAATGACTTTATTGTCTTCCTATAGCAGCTATTTAGTGGTCTGGAAGATCTGTACATTGAGGTCTCTTACGATTCTCAGCCAGAATAATTTTACATAATAACAAAGTTACTACCATTCCAAGTTTGATCAAATTCTCAGTAAACTTATTTTTATTTTATCTGTTGCTATTATGATGAAAAGACATTTAGAGTACATGTGAATTTTAGATCAGACTTTTAAGAGTGTATTTCTCTTAAAACTAGAGTAATACTCTTTTTGTTGTAATTCAACGTGAAATATGTGAAAGTGCTATAAAAAAGTCTTAAAGCACCATGTAATATGTAGTACATTCAATGATAGTATTACTTAATTTTTACTATTTTATCTGAAATACTATCATCTCAGAGATGATTACCAACTCTAGACCACCATGCATTTAATTTAGAGAAATAGGATCAGACTGTAAGAGTAGCCTAAAAGTAATAGTTAACATTTACTAAAAGCTTAGTATGTGCCTGGTGGTTTTAAAAAATTCATTTAATCCTCTCAGTAGCCTTATATTATCTCTTTTAGACAGAGATAAGGGGATGTTAAGTACATTTTTCAGCATCACATAGGAAATAAGTGACAGAAGTGGATTTGAACTCAGGTATTCTGACTCTAAAATCATGTTCTTAACCACTAAATCTCTTACCAGACTATTCTGTCCCTCTTTTTCTGCTATTCCCAAAGGTAAAAGTCTTTGAATGGGTAGTAAATTAATGTCAGAAGAGAATTGGGAAATGTGGTTTTTAAATGTTTGATGCATAATTTGCAGTTAAAATTTATGTTGTTTGGTCTACCCTGTAAGTCTTCCCTGCTGGATACCTTTAGCCAAACTTTACCTGCAACTTTTAGGTTTGAACAGGAACTTGTGTAACTGACTTATAACTTATGGAAAGCCTTAGTAATGATCTCTTAAAGGAGTACCTGTCTACCTATGAAAAAAAACTTGGCTTCCTTTTATAAAGATTCTATGCAGAGGTTAACCTTGTCTGAACTGAACTATATAACTAGGTGTCTATTCCACAATAATTTTTCCACATCATAGACAGTGATTTGAATTTAATATCCAGGGACCTTTGTGTAAGAAAACTGGCAAACAAATTTTACAGTGTATGTGATGTCTTGATATTATATAGAACAATAGAACTTTCTATGATAATGTTCTATGTGTGTACTGTCAATATGGTGATCACTAGCCACAGATGGCTATTAAACACTTGAAATGTATCTTATGTAGGTAGTGAACTGAAATTTCTATTTAATTAATTTGAATTTAAATAGCCACGTGTTGCCAAGACATACTGGACAATGAAAATAGAGAATTTATTAAAAATGATAAGAAAAGCACCAGTTCTAGTAAATTAATAGAGAAACATGAATTGATGATTCACAAAGAGGACGTGTTGATATATCTAATTGATGGGATAGAATTCAGACCCAATAATAATTAAAGAAACATATATTTAAAATAGTAACATATCAAATACTGTCTATTAAATCAGTAAAAGAAATATATTCTCTCATATATTGCTGATGGTTTATAAAGTGCATTACATATCTCCTGGGAAGCAATTTGTCAGTGAATAAAACTCACAAACTATTCTTGTACTTTACCCAAACTTACTATTCCCAGGAATTTATTTTAAGGAAATAATTCAAACTTTCAAAGAGATTATGAGCTCAGGGGTGTTAATTACTGCATTATTTACAAAGAAGAATCGCTTCTCAGCTTTTTGGCTAAGATCAAGTACAGTATTTTTAAAGGGAAAGATAAGGGACAGTTAAAGAAGTTAAGATTTATCTGCTCAGAACATTGTTAAATTAAAATTAGGTCAGGAGGGATATTTTCTTCAGCTCATACATAACATTTAATTTCTTTTTGAAAAATAGGCCAGTGGCTCACACCTATAATCCTAGCACTCTGGGAGGCCAAGGCGGGAGGATCGCTTGAGGTCAGGAGTTTGAGACCAGCCTGAGCAAGAGCAAGACCCTGTTTCTACTAAAAATAGAAAAAAATAATTAAAAAAAAAAGCTAAATGTTTCCCATTAAAAACCCTTAGTTATTACCACAAAATCTGCTGGTCATATATATGGCCATCTGAGAGGAATTAATGTAACTGTATGTTTCCTTAAGCCTTGGGGAAATACACAACTTGATAGCTTCCAAGAATCCCAAACTGATACAGGATTTTTTGAGCTGTAGTGAAATTTTGAAATTATTTAGTCCACTTAACAAATGGACTTCAAATGGGGTCTGTAAGGTTTATATCCAGTGTCATGATCTGTGGTCTTAACAGAACTTGAAATCAAACTCAGTTTGACTGAAGTCAATGTCATTATTCTTGCTATTGTGTAGTATTATCTCTAAACTGTATTTCCAAATTTCAGTTATTTGGAAGGACCCCAAGAACCAAACCAACATAGTGCTTTAAAACATAGGGTGGGCCGGGCGCTGTGGCTCACGCCTGTAATCCTAGCTCTTGGGAGGCCGAGGCGGGCGAATTACTCAAGGTCAGGAGTTCAAAACCAGCCTGAGCAAGAGCGAGACCCCGTCTCTACTATAAATAGAAAGAAATTAATTGGTCAACTGATATATATATATATAAAAAAAAAATTAGCCGGGCATGGTGGCGCATGCCTGTAGTCCCAGCTACTCGGGAGGCTGAGGCAGAAGGATCACTCGAGCCCAGGAATTTGAGGTTGCTGTGAGCTAGGCTGATGCCACGGCACTCACTGTAGCCTGGACAACAAAGCGAGACTCTGTCTCAAAAAAAAAAAAAAAAACAAAAAAAAACAAAAACATAGGGTGGAAAGAGTTCTTCCAAATTGAGGAATTGAGAAAGGTCACACATTTGAAGAATTTGACAGCAAAGGGAGTAGAGTATTCAATATGCCAAGCTGTGGATGCAGAGAAATGCAGAATTTGTTTAGGTAGCAAGTAATCCAATCTGGCCAAAGTGTAGGGTATGTAGGAGGATGAAAATTAAATTTAATAAATGGCAAAAATAATTGTGATGTCACAGATAATCTTTACTTTAAAAGGATTATCTGGCCTTTGGGAAAGTTAATATTTATCTTTTTTAAGTTGCAGACCCCAGCCTCTTTTGCACAGAGTGTTCAGGAACTAACAATTGCTCTCCAGCGGACTGGAGACCCAGCAAACTTGAACCGACTAAGACCCCATTTGGAGCTGTTAGCAAACATTGATCCTAGTCCAGGTAAACCCATGAGAAATTAATGGACTATCTTACGTGTGCCCCTAGTGCTGCTCAATGATTCTTTAATTTTCTTTTGTTACATTCCTCTAGCATTTCCCAGAGTAGTTATTCCATATCCTTTCTATAGTATTTAAGTTTCTGTTCCAAATCTTGCCCCTCTTTATCTCAGGTTAGTTCAATTCAACTAATACTTATTCAATACTTTTTTACTGTGCTGCTCACTTCATCAGGAAAATAGACCTCTCTGGGCTCCTTTGTTTCACAGAATTGTGCTGTATTTTACCATTGTCACCTTTTTGTCAAAACTCAAGTTTTTCTCATTTTTTCCTATATTATATATCCTTAGTTGTATTTCCTTGATCTCATTTTTGCCTTCTCTATAATATCTTGCTCTATCAAGTACCTTCTTTTGCATATCTTTACTTTGTCAACCCTTGTCAACCCCTTCCTGCTCCTTCTCCTTTATCTGAAAATATATCCAATCTTCATTTTTCACTTATTATATCTGAGATATTTTAGCATCTGTCCTATCACTGTCCCTGTGTTAATTCCTACTACTGAATTGAAACTCTGTCAGTATTCACTAGTAGTTTCCCAATCTCTAATTACAAAGGCTTTTCAGTCCTTAAATTATTTCATTTGTCTTCAGCAGTTGATAATGTTCTTGACCACTTCTTTGATGTATTATAGAAACTCTTCCAACATCTTATCTTTCTGTAGTCTCGTGGTTCTCTTGACCTGAGTGCTGCTTCTGTCTTATTTGTACTGCTCTTTCCCTTCCTGCCCACTAAGGAGGAGGCAGGTTGTGCTCTTGGAACTTTGTTTTCTCTGCATTTTCTGATGATGGTTATTCATTCTTATCATCAGATATTACCTCTGTATAGAAATAGACTCCCAAATATCTCTATCACTGTTATCCCTCTATCTCTCCAGATTCATTTCCCAAATGCTTACCGAGATTCTCCATCATCTCCTCTGTGTGTTTTGAAGCAAGTTCATCTTCACTTGATACCTGCTCATCTTCTTGTGTTTCCTCTTTCTGATAATGACCTTATTATCTGAGGTATGTAAGCTTAAAACTTTAGTCTTTTGTTTTGCCTCTTATCTTTTTCTTTCACATGCTCTACATACCACTTCAGACAATAGGATTTATACGTTCTTCTTTCACAGTATCCCTCCCTTTATCCTATGCCTGTTATTACTGCCTTAGTGAGAG
The DNA here is from genome assembly GCF_040939455.1 of Microcebus murinus. Lineage (NCBI taxonomy): Eukaryota > Metazoa > Chordata > Mammalia > Primates > Cheirogaleidae > Microcebus > Microcebus murinus. Next base: position 119,892,629 of record NC_134105.1, on the reverse strand, counting down.
CCTCATTCCTTTTCCCTGAGACTGAAAGCCTTCCAATTTTCTGTAATTTTAATTCTTCCAATGCAGTCTACTTACTGCTGCAAAATAAATCATGTCCCTGATCTTATTTCCAAACTAATAAATTTTCATTGGTACCCCATTGCTTATAGAATAACGTTTTAAACTCTTTGACTATGGTATTCAGCGCCCTCTTAATTTTTTATCAGCCTACTTTTGTAGATTTGCTCCCAAAATTGCTTAATCATACCAGATCAGATCTGTTCCTAGAATATATAGTAATTTTTCCCCACTTTGGTGCTTTGATCATTCTGAGCAATCAAAACAGAATTTTCATAATCTTTTAACCACCACATTAACCTGTCTACCTACATCTATATTCTATTCTTGCATAATGGTGGATAAAGTGTACAACTAGTCGAGTCTGCCCTCTGTCCTCATGCACTAGATATGGTCTTGTCAGGTATATCCTTCCAGTACCCTCTCTTTCTTATATCATCACTTTTCCTTCTCTTAGAGTATTTCTGTCAACATACAAATATACTGTTACTTCTCTTATCTTAATTCATTTTTTAACCCCATTTCCCATCTACCTACCAGCTGATTTCTCTCCTTTTTATGGCACATTCTTGAACTCATTCTAGTCAGGTATTTATCTTTTTTACTCTATCCAAACTTATTTTGTTAAGGTCACAGTGACTTCCAGGTAGCTAATTCCAAAGATCAGTTTTCAGTTCTCATCGTATTTGATGTCAGCAGCATTTAGCATTGTTGTTTACTCTCTCTTCCTTGAAATGCTTTTTTCTTGTCTTCCAGGTCACCATACTCTCCTAATTCCCTTCTTACTTTATTGGACTCTCCTTCTCAGAATCCTCTGCTGATTTCTCAAAAGAGAATCATAACATCTAATGTTTGGAGTGTTTCCAGAGTTTAATCCTATACCTCTTCTCTTTTCTGTTTATACCCAATTCCCTAGATTTCCCTAGATAATATCATCTAGTCTCATAGCTTTAAATATAATTTATATGACTTAAAAATTTATTATATTTCATCAATTCTGAGGCCTATATTTTTTTCAGATCTTAGCATTTTTGAAATTGGAATGCTTATGAACAATGACATCTCATAATTTAATTAATAATCTTTTTTCTTTTGGTGGCATATACATGTTATAATTGTTGGTTTTTTAAAGTATGAAACCTCGATCCAGCCCATATCTTTTTCCTGCACTTGTTTTTGTATACCCAACTGCTTCTCAACATCGAGCAGTTGTATTTGAATATCTGATAAGCATTTAAAACTTAATCTGTTCAAACTTAATATGTCCTGTTCTCCAGCAAGACATCATCTCTACGTCTGTCTTATCATTTTATTTTGTATTTCTTTTAGAGAACATTCCATATTTTGCCTTATCTTTAATTTTTCCTTTATAAAATCACAGCTTAACACTAAGGAAATACATGCTAAATGAAAACAACATTATCTGGGCGCGGTGGCTCACGCCTGTAATCCTAGCACTCTGGGAGGCTGAGGCAGGAGGATTGCTTGACTTCAAGAGTTCAAGACCAGCCTGAGCAAGAGCAAGACCCTGTCTCTATTTTATAATTAAAAAGAAACAAAAAACACGACATACAGTAGAGTTGATACAACAGCTTATCAATTCAACTTTTTACATTTTCTGTTTACCAGAAACTTCAAAATAAACATAGAAATTCATAGACTATAGGCAGTTCACACTAAGTTTTGTTTGGTCCACCCAGTGTTGGTCTGCACAAAGTTCTAAGTTTGTTAGGTGCCAACACTTAAAAACTGGGAAATTTTACTTAAAAATCTCAAGTTTCAGGTTTCCCTGGGAATAATAAATATATTTGGCTGTGCCAGCCTTGCATCTTCATATAACAGTGATCAGCTAAAGCTGAGAAGTAATCATACCCTTGAATGAGAGACATGCTCTCCAGTTCAACACAGTCCCTGTCACTCTCTTTGTCTTTTCAACATTAAGATTTTAATGACAGGAGGCCGAGGTGGGCGGATTGCTCGAGGTCAGGAGTTCGAAACCAGCCTGATCAAGAGTGAGACCCTGTCTCTACTATAAACAGAAAGAAATTAATTGGCCAACTAATATATATAGAAAAAATTAGCTAGGCATAGTGGTGCATGCCTGTAGTCCCAGCTACTCAGGAGGCTGAAGCAGGAGGATTGCTTGAGCCCAGGAGTTTGAGGTTGCTGTGAGCTAGGCTGACGCCACAGCACTCACTCTAGCCTGGGCAACAAAGTGAAACTCTGTCTCAAAAAAAAAAATAAAAAAAGATTTTAATGACAGTTGACATTATTGTCTGGCCTACTTAACTCTTTTATGTTACCTTCCTTGTTCCTGTGCTTATTTTAGTTTGTAACCCTAGCTCCAGAAGAATATGTACATTTCCTTTAAAATGGTGGTTAGGTGAATAAGCGATCATCTGAAAACCTAAGCTGTATGAAGCTTAACCTGATTTCACTGAAGTATTGACATTAACTCCTTTATTAATTTAATATTGGACAAATTATTGAATAACAGTTTTTAAACAATTTTTTTTTTATTTGTTGTGTAGATGCTCCTCCTCCTACTTGGGAACAGCTAGAAAATGGGCTGGTTGCTGTGCGTACAGTAGTACATGGACTGGTTGATTATATCCAGAACCACAGCAAAAAAGGAGCAGATCAACAGCAGGTAAGAAAGAAGTTTAAAACTTAGAGGTAATCCACTGTAGGTATACCTACAGGTATAAAGCCAAGAAGATGGCATGAATATTTTGAGGCTCTGACTGTAGAAACTATAAATTACCTTAGCATGGTTAGCAGTCAGTTTACTGAATTAACCTAGTAATTTTATCTGACAACATTGAAATTAAAAAGTCTTCATTAACTAAAGTTATGATGCTGAGGTCACTGTTCACATTGTGTATGGCAGCATTTGATGGAGAAAATAGACTCAGTGCTAAAGTATATTTAATTTAAATATGATTATTCTCTTTAGTTTGTATTATATTTCAATTTGACAATAGGTGTCACTTTTTAGTGCTAATGCTATATCTCCCAATACTAAGATTTTTCATTCATAATATCTGTTATGCCAGTGGACCAAATTTTCCTCCAAGTTTTAAAACAAAATATATATGACAGTAAAATATAACTTATAGGTCAAGTTTGAAGTTTTATTTTGTCCTCAGGATTTATATTAGGTTCATTAGATCTTTCATCTTACAGTAGTAAGCCTGTAAACTTAAAACTCTTAATTTACCTGGCTCAGGTAAGTATTAACAACATGTTATTCAATATTCCTTTTTTGCTTGAGAGACAAGAAAGATAAAAAGTATCCTGCTAAGTAGAATAATCTGGATATGATTTTCCTAACCAATATAAACATAGATCAAAGCTTTATTTTATGATTAAGAAACAAAAGAAAGGATTCTGGGAGACTGAGAGGGGAGGCTTGCTTGAGGCCAGGAGTTTGAGACCAGCCTGGGCAACATAGCGAGACCTTGTCTCCACAATAAAAAAAAAAAATTAGCCCAAGTGGTGGTACACGCCTGTAGTCCCAATTACTCAGCAGGCTGAAGCAGGAAGATCACTTGAGCCCAGTGAGCTATGATCATACCATTGCACTCCAGCCTAGGTGACAGAGCAAGACACGGTCTTTAAAAAAAAGAAAAGAAATAAAAGAAAGTAAAAACCTACAGTTTTAACTCCCTATTCCGTTAGACATCATGAAGAAAATAACAAAAATAATGAAACTGACCTTTAAAGTCTGCCATATAGTGATAAAATGCACTAAATTTTGTTCAATGTAGTGTTGTGTTTCATATCTCATTAAATCTTTCCAAATCTTCCCTCCTGCCTTATCTCTGAGTTGTAAATAATAAGTCTTATTTGTACTTTTGGAGATATTTTAAGTCCTCGGCATATTCTTCTGCATAGCAAGAATTGGTTACAGAATATTCTTTGATTATAAGGCCTTTTGTAGATTTTTGTGGTGTGTTATAAGGAAACATATGTATAGCTATATTGAACATTTTACAAAACAAATATTAGAAAAGAGTTTATATATTTGAAAGTCTTAAACTCCACTGGTTTGTTTTTGCATTATAAAATGTGGAAAAGTCATCACAGAGCCCCCATGTGATTTATCCAAAAATTTATATGATGCTACTTGTTTGAGAACTAATATCAACATGTCAGAAAAATCAGGACTATCTTCTTTCTATTTATTTGTTTATTTTGGAATCTCTGAGACTTGAAACAGAATGACTTTCCATCACTTTTACTCTGAGTAGCCTAGGTAATTGTGAAATAGTCTAAATTATTCATCTAGATTGTCAGGATCCTAAAATGATAACACAAAGTTTTTGTTTTGGGGTGTTTTTTTCTAAATGTCTAATATTTTGATTTTGGTCTTAGCCTCCACAGCATAGCAAATATAAAACATACATGTGTCGAGATATGAAGCAGAGAGGAGGATGCCCTCGTGGGGCCAGCTGTACATTTGCACATTCACAGGAGGAACTAGAAAAGTAAGTGTGAAAGTTGTGAGACTCAGCCTTTGGAATAACTTGGTAACATTAAGAAAGACATAATGACTAGTTGCTTTCTGTTCAGCAAATAGGAAATCTTTAGAGTGTAATACAGCTTCAGTATCTATAATCTAAAAATTTAACACGCTCCAAAATTTGAAACTTTTTGAGCACAGACATAACACCACAAGTGGAAAATTCCACACTTGCCCTCATGTGATGAGTCACAGTCAAATCTTAGTTTCATACACAGAATTATTAAAAATATTTTACAAAATTACCTTCAGGCTATGTGTATAAGGTATATACGAAACATAAATGAATTTCATGTTTAGACTTGGATTCTATCACAAGGACATCTCGTTATGTATTATGAAATATTATGCAAATATTCCAAAATCCAAAAATCAAAATTTGAAAAACTGTGGTTTCAAGCATTTTGGTTAAGTGATATTGAACATGTACATAATTTTACAAAAACAAAAGCAGTTTCTTCAGATTTCATTACATCATGCCCATAGATAGGAAACTGTTTTATGGTTAACTGAATCTAAAAGTGAGTCATTTTCACTACAAGAAAAAATTAAAACTCTAATAATTTTAATCAATTTTAACTAATTGCATAATGTATTTTCAAGGGAAAAATATTCACTTGGCTCAATTTCTCAGGTTCTTTCAAACTCAAGGACCACATAATTCCAGTGATCTCAATTTTTCAGCACAGTGAAGAAAGGAGGGAAAATGTCTTAATTTTTTTAAAAAGCTAGTGTAACACACTAAATTTGACAAAGACAACACAACTGAAGAAAACTGCAAATCCATTTAACATATCACTAGTAATCACTTTAGTACCAGCATTGACTATAGTTGATGGCCACAGATGAATGCGCACAGCCGAGCATACTATAGTCGATAGCCATAGATGAATCTGCACAGCGACTTTAGCCGACAGCTGTGATGTGACTTTTCTAATTTTTCATTTATCAAAATAAAATTGTAAACATTTAAAAATATCGTAATGAAAACATATATGTAAATGTTACCTATTCTGATGTACATTACAAGTAAAGCTGCCTGTAAAGTAAAACAAGCTTTCAGTGCTTTAAAGCTTTCCTCATTACACAAGAGCAAAACAGATTTGTCATCAATGCACAGCACAAACTATCGTGCGGACTATGATTGCCGGCTGTGGGCAAGGTTTCACAGCCAGTGAGCGCGGTACCAAAGTGGTTAAAAATACCCAAAATTAAAATAGAATTCAGTAATACATTAAAATAGATACCATGACTTAGTGCAAAGATCATATAGTATAATGGTAACATAACTTAAGAAAAGAAAGACTCATGTGATCATATGCAAAGATGCCAAAAGGCATTTAAATAAAATTGTGAAGTATAGATGAGAATCCCTTAATGCAACAGAAATAGCTTAGATGCTTTCTCACTATGACAATGAATTATATTTTAAAAGCCAGCATGGTAGTATAATGCTTAATTAATGAAATTTTTGATTCAATCTCATTAAAGTCAAGAATAAAGCAAAATTTTCTAGTATTTTTCCACTAGTAATTAATAGTAAAACTTTCTACTATTAGTTAATACTCTGGAAGTAGAGCTAATATATGTAAAAAAACAGAATAAAATAGCTGTAAGGTTATGTGAAAAACTCGAAGTGCTAAAAACAAAAGAGGAGAGAATTTAGTAAAAAGGTGGCAAGTTTTAAAAAATTACAAAAATGAATTGCATTCATATAAACTAAAAAGGGAAGCATAACCAATTAAAAAATAAAACATCCAAATAAGTTTGTATGAAAAGAAACTCCAATTTTTTATTCTAATGTTGCGCTTTGTAAAATCGGGGGCATTTAAAAAATTAAATCCCGAGTAGAATAAAGGAATGGAGAAAAAAGCAAGTGAGTGCAAAGGGTTAAAGATCCTTTTTGAATTAACAACAAGAAAAAAGACAAATACCATAGGGTAAATTTGTAAGAAATACTCAGGACTTTTAATTGAATTAATAAGCTACTGAGAGGCTGGGTGCAGTGGCTCACGCCTGTAATCCTAGCACTCTGGGAGGCTGAGGCGGGAAGATTGCTTGAGGTCAGGAGTTCTAAACCAGCCTGAGCAAGAGCGAGACCCCCGTCTCTACTATAAATAGAAAGAAATTAATTGGCCAACTAATATGTATATATAAAATTAGCCGGGCATGGCGGCGTATGCCTGTAGTCGCAGCTACTCGGGAGGCTGAGGCAGGAGGATCACATGAGCCTAGGAGTTTGAGGTTGCTGTGAGCTAGGCTGATGCCACGGCACTCATTCTAGCCTAGACAACAAAATGAGACTCTGTCTCAAAAAATAAATAAATAAATAAATAAATAAATAAATAAATAAATAAATAAATAAGCTACTGAGGAACATAAGAGAAGAATTGAATAAATATACTGTGTTCTTAGATAAGGCTGGCATTATAAAAGCTTTATTTTCTCTTCAATTAGACAGTAAATTCTGTGAAATCCCAATTTAAATCTCAACACGATAATTATTAAGAGCCTAATAAAATTATTCATTGGAAAAGAATAAATATGTAAAAATAGCCAGGAAAATTCTGAAAAAGAAGTCTTTGACAGGGACTAAACTAATAACTTTTAACTTATATCATGAACTAAAGTGAATATAAAGACTATGGTATTACATAGGAATAGATCAGTGAAGTACAATAGAGAATCTATAAAAAGTTTGAGATACATACAGGAACTTTGCATGTGTATGAAAGGTGGCATTTCCTATCAATGGCAAAAAAAAAGAAATGATGATGAAATAACTGCTATCCATTTGAAAAATAGAGTCAGATTCTTACCTTAATTTTTATGCCAAAATGAACCCTGGATGTATCAGAGATTTAAATATTTAGGAAGGAAACCATGGAGTACTAAAAGGTTTTTTGTTTTGTTTTTCAGTTGTTAATTTTAAAGAAGGAAAGAATTTTAAGAACAACAACCCAGTATCCATAAAAGAAAAGATTGATAAATTTGATTACATAAAAATTAAATACTAAGATATGGTACAAACACCACAGTTTACCAAAAAGGAAAAAAAAACACAAAACGATTAGGGGGAAATGACATACATAGGGCTGATAGCCCTAATATAAAATAAGCTCTTACAAATCTTAAAGAAAGAAACAAATAGATTTATAGATCAGAAACATAAATAGACAATTTACAGAGGAAATACCAATGATCAGTAAACATGTGAAAACGATGTTTAACCTCACTAATTGTTAAATAAATGCAACTTAAAGCAACCTTAAAGCAACCTAATCAAAATATTTTTGGATTACCAAATAACAGAGACTGATACTAACTAATATTTGATGAAGTATTGAAAGACATCTTCATTCTTTATTAGTAGGAGTTATAATAACTTTAGAGAGCACTATAGCATTATAAAAATTTCTACTTTGCCCACCCTTTGACCTAGAAATTCTGTTTCTGCTGACTTACACAAGGATGCAAGTACATAATTATCCATTAGAACATTGTTTTAATAGCAAGAAAGTAGAATAAAATAACCTAAAATGAACTGACATAAAGGAATATCCAAGATTAAATGAGGGAAAAAATTACTAAGCAGTAGTGTATAACCCTATTTCTGTATATAACAACCTTATATGCATATGCATGTGAATATTAAGCTAATATATAGAGGGTAAAATCTGTGTGATGATATACCAAACTCTTAACAGTGGTTACCTCTGAAGGATAGTCTTCCTCCCACCCCCAGAAATTTAAATACGGAAAACTTGGAAAAATAGCATTACTCTTACGGAGGTTTATTTCTGAAATTGTTGTTAAAAATGCACTAGCAGGCCGGGCGCTGTGGCTCACGCCTGTAATCCTAGCTCTTGGGAGGCCGAGGCGGGCGGATTGCTCAAGGTCAGGAGTTCAAAACCAGCCTGAGCAAGAGCGAGACCCCGTCTCTACTATAAATAGAAAGAAATTAATTGGCCAACTGATATATATATAAAAAAAAAATTAGCCGGGCATGGTGGCGCATGCCTGTAGTCCCAGCTACTCGGGAGGCTGAGGCAGAAGGATCACTCAAGCCCAGGAGTTTGAGGTTGCTGTGAGCTAGGCTGACGCCACGGCACTCACTCTAGCCTGGACAACAAAGTGAGACTCTGTCTCAAAAAAAAAAAAAAAAAAAAAAAAATGCACTAGCAGTTGTAAATGGATTTGCTTTTATTGTTGAGGAACAAGGATCCTGGAATCTGGTGGTGGCTTAAATTTTTTTCCTTTGGTTAGATTTTAGAATCTATGTGCCTTTTACCCCACAGCATCTGTTTAAATTTAGGCTGTTATTATGTATTATTTCCATTAACTTTTAAAATAATTTGTTCTGTATAGGTACACATAACATCAACAGCTCTGAAGCAGTTACAATAAGAGCCAGTATTTTTAATTATTTAAATTTTTTAATCGAGTTAATGGTAAATTTTTCATAGTGCACAGTGGCTTTGTTTTTGTTTTATTCTTGATTTTTAACATAGAGCACACTATATCCCAAGGCATTTGAGGGAAAGCTAAAGTAAAATATTTCAGAAACTGTCTTCTAAAGATTTTTCTACTAGCTCCTCTAGTAAGTTTTAGAAATAGAAGTTTCAACAAAGGTACATTATAGTAAAAATATTTATAGCATAATTTATAATGTTATAACTATTACACATTTTTATTTTTTTTTTTATTTTGGGAACCATCTGCAGGATAAACTATTACACATTTTTATGAGGAATTTTGTACTTACACAGTATGTCTTGCTGCTTGATATTTTATGGAAAATATGCATATAGACACAGTGAATTCTCAAGTTGATTTAATCCAATGTTTTGAGAGAGATTTTCTAGAAAATACTGGTCTTACATACATTTTAATTCTTGGTTTTGCTTTCATATTTGGTTTTCAGTTTGTGTCTTTGCTTTTTCTATAGATTTCGCAAGATGAACAAGCGCCTGGTTCCCAGAAGACCCCTGAGTGCCTCTTTGGGTCAACTTAATGAGGTGGGCCTGCCTTCAACAGCTATCCTTCCAGATGAAGGTGCAGTGGATCTGCCTAGCAGAAAACCTCCTGCTCTGCCAAATGGAATTGTATCAGCAGGGAATACAGTAACACAGCTTATTCCACGAGGGACGGACCCCAGCTATGATTCCAATCTGAAACCAGGAAAGATAGATCATCTAAGCAGTAGTGCTCCTGGATCCCCTCCTGACCTGTACGTAATTTTTCCTAACTCTTACTTAAAAGTTCTTTTCTGTAAACATTAAGTAGAAGGAAGAAGGAATAATTAATGTTTTGGTTTTTAAAAAGCAAAAACGAACTGATTTCTTATGGCCTTGATTTTGTTGTTTTTTACTTTTATTTCCCATGGTAGTGATATTTATTTATTTATTTATTTTTTTGAGACAGAGTTTTGCTTTGTTGCCCAGGCTAGAGTGAGTGCCGTGGTGTCAGCCTAGCTCACAGCAACCTCAAACTCCTGGGCTCAAGCAATCCTTCTGCCTCAGCCTCCCAAGTAGCTGGGACTACAGGCATGCGCCACCATGCCCGGCTAATTTTTTCTATATATTTTTAGTTGGCCAATTAATTTCTTTGTATTTATAGTAGAGACGGGTCTCGCTCTTGCGCAGGCTGGTTTCGAACTCCTGACCTCAAGCAGTCTTCCCGCCTCGGCCTCCCAGAGTGCTAGGATTACAAGTGTGAGCCACCACACCTGACCAGTAGTGATTTTTAATAAACAGCATGCATTGGCTGGGCACGGTGACTCATGCCTGTAATCCTAGCACTCTGGGAGGCCGAGGCAGGAGGATTGCTCGAGGTCAGGAGTTTGAAACCAGCCTGAGCAAGAGCGAGACCCCGTCTCTACTATAAATACAAAGAAATTAATTGGCCAACTAATATATATTGAAAAAATTAACCGGGCATGGTGGCACATGCCTGTAGTCCCAGCTACTTGGGAGGCTGAGGCAGAAGGATTGCTTTAGCCCAGGAGTTTGAGGTTGCTGTGAGCTAGGCTGACGCCACGGCACTCACTCTAGCCTGGGCAACAAAGCGAGACTCTGTCTCAAAAAAAAAAACTGCATGCATAAAATAAGATAAAAATTTGCAAATTCTATAGGCAGGATGTCTATTAGAATAAACCATTTCCCAAACTGTGGTAATCATTTTTACTTGTTACAATTTATGTATGTTGGGAGTATTTTAGACACCTTAAACTTGACGTGCATAATCTTATTCCCTTAGGCTAGAATCTGTCCCTAAGAGTATTTCTGCCTTACCTGTAAATCCACATCCTGTACCTCCAAGGGGGCCAACAGATCTGCCTGCCATGCCTGTCACCAAACCACTTCAGATGGTCCCACGAGGTTCTCAGTTATATCCAGCACAGCAGGCGGATGTTTATTATCAGGATCCTCGAGGAGCTGCTCCGCCATTCGAACCAGCACCTTATCAACAGGGTAATGATCTTTCATTTATGTTGCTCATAAAAGTTATGAAAGCTATTCAGATAAGAGTGATCATTTACACAGTGGCCTCTTTAAGATAGGTAAATGCATTTTTTAACACTTTGGAAAAATAGACTTTTGTGGTCAACTGAATAATATGAAATAAATAAATTAATGCAATCAATATCAAACTGCTTTATCTACTAAAAGTAGTGTAGTATGTTCATATATTTATGGAAGTAACAAGTCACCCAAGTAGAAAATGGACATTTACTGAGTAAGGTAGTATATATATTCTCACCAAAATTTTCTTCAAACATGAAAAAAGAATTAATATTCTAGTAGTTGTAAACTAAACACAGTACATTTTTCTTCCTTTTAATTATAAATATTATTTTCTGGGCCCATAACATATATGAAAAAATGCAGCATATATACCTTTAGAGATTTTAACATATAGAATCAATAATGATAAAGGATAGAAAACTATACATTTGTGTGCATAGTGTATGCATGTGTGTGGTATGTATGAATGCGTTTGTTAAAAGTTGATCAGTTTTGGTGTTTAATATTGGCTTGGTAGAATTGAAAGACCCAAGGGAGATCACTGAGAACTTCAGGAATCAAAAAGACTTCATGGAAGAAATTCCCCAAATTAGAAATATTGGAAATAGAAAGATTTATGAATAGATTGCAAAGATGAGAGTCTAGAATCAAGAAGAAGCTAGGAGGCTGTTAATCCAGGTGTGAATATTGAGGCTTGAATTAATCTGGTGGGAAAGGACAATTAGAAAATAGACAAATTTGAAAAATTAGCTAGATTTAATGAGAATGCTAGGTATGAAGAATGAAGGAAAGGAGATAAACTAAAGTTTCACTTACACAATTCATATGTAAAATAAACACTGAATGATTTTAAAGCTGAAGTGTTAGATCTCTCTGTCAGAGGAAATATAGTGCTGTTATTTTTAAAATCAGAGTAGATTAAAGGTTCTCTCCATTTCCTCTTCGCAAGGCTGTCATTTAATTTTGATTCAGAAATGTTGTCTTCTCTACATTCAAAACAGAAGTTTTTAATTGATATGACATTACTGATGCATGCAGAATATGATATAACTTGATTTGTATGTTCCTTTTGACTATCCATTACAGGAAAAATCCAACTATTTTTATTGAAGTGGCCAATATGTAACTTGAAATACACTGTTTATCAATCAGTTCAATTGTAGATAACAGAAATTCTAGCTATATTAAAGCAGAAAGAAGTGCAAGAGTTAGGTGCCTACAATATTGGTGGAAGTACTAGAGAAGCAAACAATGCTGCAGAACTAGCTCCCAAGGGAACCTGTTAAAATGAAAACACAGTAGAAAACTTCTGTCCTAACTGCTGGTTCCAGAATCACATTGATAAGGTATTGCTATGACTGTTGGCTCAAGAACTCTAGAGGCAAGCAGTAGCTTTAGATCTGCACCTGCAAAGTGAACTTGTGTGTGCTACATTTCTTTTCAGTTTCACATTCAAAACTCATTTAAGTGATTGATTTGTGGAACCCGAACTTCAAGGATGTCTGTGAGATATAGTTTTTTGTTTGCCAATGTCTGCATTGCCTTAAGACACACACACCAGAAGAGGATCAAATAGTGAGAGCCAGTCTATTGTAGATTATAAGTAGATTAGTTTTTTCAGTGACCTTTTTTTTCATGCAACACTATTTTGAAGACATCAGTGACTTTTAAGGATAAGTTTTGTTTGTTATTTTTCAAAAAGCTAACCTGATTATGTAAGTAGAGGGAATGCTTCTAAAGAAATAAGTGGATTAATAAATACTTCAGTGTTTCAGTATTTTAAAAGGAAAAGTCATATAGAGAAATAGATTGGCTCATTGTTGCTTTTGGTTCCTCTTTCGTATTGTACAGGTATGTACTATACTCCACCACCACAATGTGTGTCCCGCTTTGTCCGACCACCACCATCTGCTCCTGACCCAGGTCCTCCATACTTGGATCATTATCCACCCTACCTCCAAGATCGTGTAGTAAACTCTCAGTATGGCACACAGCCACAACAGTACCCACCTATGTACCCACCTCACTATGATGGCCGGCGAGTATACCCTGCTCAGTCTTACACAAGAGAAGAGATATTCCGAGAAAGCCCAATACCCATTGAGATTCCACCTGCAGCAGTACCATCCTATGTACCAGAATCCAGAGAAAGATTCCAACAGATAGAGGGTTACTATCCAGTGGCTCCTCATCCAACTCAGATCAGACCTTCATACCTCAGAGTATGCTATGATTTTTATTCTTATGACATAGACTTAATTTGATTATTGCTTTTAGTGATTCCTTACTTTTTTTGCCATGACAGTAACCCTATGACCAATTCTTTTTTTTCTAAGAATGCTGCTTCTGGCCAGGCGCTCACGCCTGTAATCCTAAAACTCTGGGAGGCCAAAGCAGGCAGATCGTTTGAGCTCAGGAGTTCGAGACCAGCCTGAGCAAGAGCGAGACCCCATCTCTACCAAAACTAGAAAAAATTAGCTGGGCATAGTGGCATATGCCGATAGTCCCAGCTACTTGGGAGGCTGAGGCAGAAGGATGGCTTGAGCCCATGAGTTTGAAGTTGCTGTGAGCTAGGCTGATGCCACGGTAGTCTAGCCGGGGCAACAGAGTGAAACTCTGCCTCAAAAACAAAAGAACAATATAGAGACATGGGGATTTAAAAAAAGGAATGCTGCTTCTTTCTAATATTTTCATAATTTGGGTAGATTTTTTATTGTTTTGTTTTATTTTGTTTGGAGTCGAGATCTTGCTGTGTTGTCCAGGCTAGGTTCAAGTGATCCTTCCATGTCAGCCTCATGAATAGTTTGGATTACAGGTGCATGCCACTGTGCCTGGGTTGGTTATTATTTTTAAAATTATTAATGGGGGGCCAGGTGAAGTGGTTCATGCCTGTAATCCTAGCACTCTGGGAGGCTGAGGTGGGTGGATTATTTGAGCTCAGGAGTTCCACACCAGCCTAAGCAGGAGCTAGACCTCATCTCTACTAAAAATAGAAAGAAATTAGCTGGACAACTAAAAATACATAGAAAAAATTATCAGGGCATGGTGGCGCATGCTTGTAGTCCCAGCTACTTGGGAAGCTGAGGCAGAAGGATCACTTGAGCCCAGGAGTTTGAGGTTGCTGTGAGCTAGGCTGATGCCACGGCACTCTAGCCCGGACAACAGAGTGAGATTCTGTGTCACACACACACACAAAAAATTATTAATAGGGGGAATAATTTCACCTCCCCCCTACTAACCATTCTTAGCTTATGAATTATAGATGGTTTTATTAATTCTAGATCTACTTGGAAGTTATTGTAAAGTAAAAGAAACCTAAATTTAGCTCTTTGGGAAATCTTGAGAGTTTTGGAGGGTTTTGTTAGTTTTGCTTTGTTCTGTTAAAGTCTCGGTATTTCCAGTTAAGATGGATATACACACTGCTTCTTATTTAAAATATATGCTAAATGAGTTAATATGTTCTGAAATTCTTTTCAATTTTAACTAATGTTTCCATTTTCAGGAGCCTCCTTATAGCCGGCTTCCTCCTCCTCCCCAGCCCCATCCTAGTCTAGATGAACTACATCGCCGGCGAAAGGAAATAATGGCCCAGCTAGAGGAAAGAAAGGTTATCTCTCCACCTCCTTTTGCACCTTCACCAACATTGCCTCCTACCTTCCATCAAGAGGAAGTAAGCACATCAATTTTAGTCTTGTTTATCAATTTTTCCTTTATTATTTTGTGGATGTGTGTGTGTGTGTATGTGTGTATATGTGTGTGTGTGTGTCCTGTTTGAGTAATCTTTGCCTATTCGTAAGGTTATGAAGATATTTTCTTGTGTTTTCTTCTAAGAGGCTTATTATTTTATTCACATTCAGATCTATAATCCATCTAGAATTGATTTCTGTATATAATGTGTTGAGAGTCAAAGTCTTTTTTTTTTTTCCCCATAAGGATATCTCATTGACCAAGCACCATATAATGAAATGAATTTCCTTTCCCCAGTGTTCTGCAGTACCCTTTGGCATAATAAAGTGACCATATGTGTTTCTGGACTCTATTCTGTTCCATTGATCTGTTTCTATACTTGCACCAGTATCACATTCTCTTAATATAGTTTTATCATAAGTCTTGGTATGTGGTGGTGTATGTTTTCCAGTATTGTTCTTTAAAAATCAGCATGTTGAGCCGGGCGCGGTGGCTCTCGCCTGTAATCCTAGCACTCTGGGAGGCTGAGGCGCGTGGATTGCTCGAGGTCAGGAGTTCAAAACCAGCCTGAGCAAGAGTGAGACCCCCGCCTCTACTATAAACAGAAAGAAATTAATTGGCCAACTAATATATATAGAAAAACTTAGCCGGGCATGGTGGCGCATGCCTGTAGTCCCAGCTACTTGGGAGGCTGAGGCAGGAGGATTGCTTGAGCCCAGGAGTTTGAGGTTGCTGTGAGCTAGGCTGACGCCACGGCACTCACTCTAGCCTGAGAAAACAAAGCGAGACTCTGTCTCTCAAAAAAAAAAAAAAAAAAAAAAAATCAGCATGTCGATATCCACAGAAGCATCTTCTGCAATTTTGGATTAGGATTATGTTGAATCTCTGGATCTATACTGTCCAATATGGTCGTCATTAGCCACATGTGACTATTTTTTTTTTTTTTCTTTTTTCCGATGTTCTCCCCACATGTGACTATTGAGTGCGTAAAATGTAACTAGTTCAAATTCAGATGTTCTATAATCATAAGATACACACTGGATCTCACAAGAATGGAAAAACAAACACCACATGTACTCATTATTAAATTGGAATATGATTTATGATCAACACTCGTGTGTACATAAGGTAGTAAAATTAAATGGAAATCAAGCAGGTGGGAGCTGGGAAGAGGGGTGGGTAAATTCATACCTAACGGGTATAATGTATACTATCTGGGTGATGGACACACTTACAACTTTGACTCACTGTACAAAAGTAATTCATGTAACCAAAATGTTTGTACCCCCATAATATTCTGAAATAAAAAATAATAAAAAGTTAAAAAATAAAAAGAGTAAGGTAATACACTGGTCTGAAGATTTAGTACCAAAAAAGTAAAATATTTCCTTGATATTTTTAATATCTTGGGTATGTCAAGTTAAGTAAAATGTATTATTTGCTGGGCACAGTGGCTCATGCCTGTAATCCTACCATTCTGGGAGGCCAAGGTGGGAGGATCACTTGAGTTCAGGAGTTCGAGACCAGTCTGAGCAAGAATGAGACCTTGTCTCTGCTAAAAATAGAAAAAAATTAGCCGGTGTGGTGGCGTGCACTATAGTCCCAGCCATGGGGGAGGCTGAGGCAGGAGGGTCCCTTGAGCCCAGGAGTTTGAGGTTGCTGTGAGCTAGGCTGACACCTTGGCACCCTAGCCTAAGAAAAAAAAAAAAAGTAGTGTTAAAATTATTTCACTTGTTACCATTTTCTTAATGTGGCTACTAGAAATTTTAAATTTTTGTATGTGAGTCATGTATTTGTATTGGATAGTGTTGTTTTAGATCAATATGATAAGAAATGACATCTTTCTAATAAGTCTCCATGGGCTGGGCGCGGTTGCTCATGCCTGTAATCCTAGCTTTGTGAGGCCAAGGCAGGAGGATTACTTGAGCTCAGGAATTCGAGACCAGCCTGAGCAAGAATGAGATCCAGTCTCTACTAAAAGTAGAAAAAATTAGCCAGTCAACTAAAAATGAAACAAAAAATAAGCTGGGCTTGGTGGCACATGCCTGTAGTCCCAGCTACTTGAGAAGCTGAGGCAGAAGGATTGCTTGAGCCCAGGAGTTTGAGGTTGCTGTGAGCTGGACTGACGCCATGGCACTCACTCTAGCTAACCTGGGCAACAAAGCAAGACTCTGTCTCAAAATAAGTCTTCATGAACATAATGTTCCCCTGTATTTATTTGGTTCTTTTTCATACTTAATACTTACTTTAGCATCTTTCTTACTGTAAATTAAATTTATTTCTAGGTAGCTAATGTTCTTTGAAACTACTTTAAATAGAATTATTTTTGAAATTTCATTTTCTTTGTTACTAATATAGAGAAATTAAATAGATTTTCATGTATCGACCCTTCTATTTAGCAAGCTTGCTAAATTTCTTTATTCTAACATTTGCTAGTGGATTCTTTTGGATTTTCTGTGCATACATTCATGTCCTCTGTATAATAATTTTTTCCCCTTTTCATTTTTTTCTCATCTTGTACTTCAGTATAATGCTGAATAAAAGTGGTGATAGCAGATATTCTTGACTCATTTCTGATCTTTGAGTAGATGGAGCTTTTATTAATTTGACATTATGATGTTTGCTGAAGGTTATCAGATTAATGAAGCGTCCCTCTATTCCTGGTTTTGGAATTTTTTTGAATAAATGAGACATGTTAAATATTTAATTAACTCAATAATGAGGAAACCAACAGGATAGTAAAATTGGTTTAAAGAATAGGAAAGATAGGTGATAGGTAGTGAAAGTCAGAACAAAAACAAGGACAATGAAATAGGTTGCTTCATAAAAGAGAACTGGTTTGGAGAGTCATCTTCTTTGTATTTTTATAAGACAGTTCTAACAGTTATGAATGAGTGTTGTCTTACTATCTTTTTAATGTCTATATGGTCTATAATAATGCCAGTTTTTCCATTTCTGATATTAGTAATTTTTTTTCTTTATCAATCTTGCTAGGAATTTATCAGTCTTTTTTTTTTTTGAGACAGTCATTCTGTTGCCCGGTCTAGAGTGCCATGGCATCAGCCTAGCTTACAACACCCTCAAACTCCTAGGCTCAAGTGATCTTTCTGCCTCAGCCTCCCAAGTAGCTGGGACTACAGGCATGCACCACCATGCCCAGCTAAAAATTTTTCTATATATTTTTAGTTATCCAGCTAATTTCTTTCCATTTTCAATAGAGATGGGGTCTCACTTTTGCTCAGGCTGATCTTAAACTCCTGACCTTGAGCAATTCTCCACCCTTGGGCTCCCAGAGTGCTAGGATTACAGGCGTGAGCCCCTGCACCCAGCCTCCATTATCAGTTTTACTTGTCTTTTTGAAAAGCCAACTTTTTGCTTCTTTGATCTTATTTAGTTTGTTTTGTTGATTGTATATACTACCTCAGCTTATAATGTGTATATGTCTTTTTACAAGGAGTAAAATAAGTTTTCTTAGCAGGATTGCAGTTATTATATAAGGAACATAATCTTGTTCTGGTCCTTGCCATTTGAGTAAATTACAAAAAGGAAAAAAAAAATGTTAAAAAAGAGGCCAAGCTTGGTGGCTCACGCATTTAATCCTAGCACTCTGGGAGGCCGAGGTGGGCGGATTGTTTGAGCCCTGGAGTTCGAGACCAGCCTGAACAAGAGCGAGACCCCATCTCTACTAAAAAAAAATAGAAAGAAATTAGCTGGACAACTAAAAATATATATAAAATTAGCCAGGCATGGTGGTGCATGCCTGTAGTCCCAGCTACTCAGGAGGCTGAGGTAGTAGGGTTGCTTAAGCTCAGGAGTTTGAGATTGCTATGAGCTATGATGATGTCACAGCACTCTAGCCCGGGCAACAGAGTGAGACTGTCTCAAAAAAAAAAAAAAAAAAAAACATTAAAAAAGAAGGGAACAATATCTTGTATCCTTTATGTATAGAATTCTGATTCCAAATGTTGCTAACTGACAAATTATTAATGATAAGCAATAAAAATTGAAGACTGAAGTACATCACACATAGTAAACAGTAACCTGTTAGGTATATGAAGGTGATCTACTAAATAGAAGTTACTCACAGTATCTAGCTTTCCCATCTAAATACTTTGGATGAAATTTTCACAACAATGTAAGTTATTAATAAAGTCATAACATCTTCTGTTAATGTAGTTTTACTTGTAAAGTGTAAACAACTGTATGGTATTGTTTCAAAAGTTGTATATTAGAGAGAGTTGTATATCTGAGAACTTTGTTATGCCATACTGTTTTATAAAGAAATATGACATGTGAAAAGTGAGCTGATTTTCAAATCAAACATACTTAACTATTTAAGGTTCAGCTGTGTCTTTCATTGTTTGATCTTTTTTAAGTTACTTAGCCTCTGTGAACTCTGAGGCTAGGTTTCTTCATTTGGAAAGCATAATAAAGCTTACCTCATAGTGGTGTGGTAAAGATTAAATGAGACATAAGGCATCTAGCATATAGTAGGCATTCAGTAAATAATAACTATTCATACTATTATTTTTATTTCTAATAAAAATTATAGTGTTGCCTGAGTATTAAGGAACTTTATCTAGAATCATTTTAATAACTGATATTCAAAGCTATATATTTAAACCTCAGTCCTGATTACAAACAACCTACATACAGTTGTACCAAATTCATACATCATAGAAATATATAATACAGAAAAAATTTTCTTCAGAATCTCATTTTCTATAACTATTGTCAGTTTATTACATATTTCAGCTTTTTTTGTGCTTGAACTATTAATAACATACTTTTAGTTGACACATAATTGTACATATTTATAGGATCCAGAGTGATATTTCATACATGTATACAATATGTAATGATCAAATCAGGATAGTTAGTGTATCTATTCCGTCAAACATTTTTCTTTGTGTTGGGAACATTTAAAATTGTTCTAGCTTTTAGAAAATATACAGCAAATTATTGACTGTGTTCACCCTATAGTGCTATAGAACACTAGAACTTATTCCTCCTATCTAGCTATAATGTTTATCTGTTAACCAAGCTTCCCCTATTGTCCCCCTCCCCTAATTTCCTTCCCAACCTCTAATATCCACAGTTCTACTCAACTTCTGTGAGTCCAACATTTTTTAGCTCCCACATGTGAGTGAGAACACGATCTTTCTGTACCTGACTCATTTTACTTAACATAATGTCCTTCATGCTTATCCATATTGCTACAAGTGGTAGGATTTCATTATTTTTTATGGCTGAATCATATTCCATGATGTATATGTACCACATTTTCTTTATCTATTCATCTCTTGATGGACATTTAGAATGATTCCATATCTTGTAAATAGTTCTGCAGTAAACATAGGGGTGCAGATACCACTTTAGTACACTGATTTCCTTTCCTTTGGATAAATACCCAGTAGTAGGATTACTGCATCTCTCTCTCTCTCTCTCTCTCTCTCTCTCTCTCTCTCTCTCTCCCCCCCCATCTCTCCCCATCCCTCCCTCCGCCTCTCCCTCTCTCTCCCTACCCCCCTCTCTCTTCCTCTCTCTCTCCCTACCCCCGTCTCTCTCCCTCCCTCCCTCCTGTCTCATTCTGTCACCCAGGCTGGAGTGCAGTGGTACGTTCCTAGCTCACTGCTACCTCCAGTTCCTGGACTCAAGAGATCTTCCCGCCTCAGTCCCTCAAGTAGCTGGGACTACAGGTAAATGCGAACACTCCCAGCTAATTTTTTAAATTTTTGTAGCGATAGGGTCTCATGGTGTTGCCCCTGCTGGTCACCAGCTCCTGGGCGCAGGCTATATGATACCCCTGACTTGTCCTCCCAAAGTGCTGGGATTCCTGTTATGAGCCACCATGCCTGGCATCATCATTATTTTTTAATAGGATTATTTACTGTAGTACATCTTAAGGTTTTGTGTCTATGTTTTGCACTATTTTGTTTTTATTTAACCATTTATACTGGATGTCTTTTCCGTGTCAGTATATAAATTTATCTCATACTTTTTTAACAGCTGTATAATATATTACAGTCAAGGATAAAAAAAGGTACACTGTTTTAGTAGGTCATGTGTTTTAGAAACTAGCTGTTCTACCTAAAGTTTTAAGTAGAGGAAAAATAAAAAAGGAAGTAAAATATTTAAATAGTGGTAGGACAAAGAAAAGGGAAGAGGTTATGAATAATAGAAACAGAAGTGTGGTTGAAAATGAGTGATATTGGTGAGCAGCAGACCCTCTGTCAATACAGAAGGCATCAATAATGATACCCATAAAAGGGATCATTTTAGTATAGTGGGAGGCACAGAGCCACTTAAATGTACCAATGGACCCTAGGTATCAGTATGAATATATATATAGTGTGATAAGCAACATTGAGTTGTTTAATGTGAAAGCAACATTAAGGTTTAGTTCTAGCACTGCCCTATACTGTTAGAGCCTTGGTCATATCACGAATGTTGTCTATTATGAACTTGAGGAGTTTATGAGACTGTGTACCTTAAAGCACTTTGAAAATATAAAATGTTATATAAATGTGAATGTTGCAGTTTTAGTAAAAATGCTTAAAATAGCTATTCTATTAACAGATAATTAGGGAGTTTATCTTAAGGAAATAAAATTAGGCATCTTGTTATTTTCACCCCATTGAATCAAAATAAGGACCAGAATTTATTCAAGATATGAATTGTTGTTGTTAAATAGATTTCAGTAAAAAGTCACATCATCATGCACTGTATAGATCATTGACAATTATTTTTAGGCCAGGAATGGTAGCTCATGACTTTAATCCCAGCACTGTGGGAGGCCGAGGTGGGAGGATCACTTGAGGCTAGGAGTTTGAGACCAGCCTGGGAACCATAGCAAGACTCTATGTCTATAAAAAATTTAAAAATTAGCCAAGCATGATGGTGCATGCCTATAGTCCTAGCTACTTAGGAGGCTGAAGTAGGAGGATTGCTTAAACCTAGGAGTTCAAGATTACAGAGAGTCATGATCTCACCGCTGCACTCCAGCCTGGGCGCCTGGGCAACAGAGCAAGTCACCAGCTGTCAAAGAAAAGAAGAAGAAAGAAAGAAAAAAATTGTTTTTGAATGTTCTTATTTACCTGGACCT
Source organism: Microcebus murinus (assembly GCF_040939455.1). Lineage (NCBI taxonomy): Eukaryota > Metazoa > Chordata > Mammalia > Primates > Cheirogaleidae > Microcebus > Microcebus murinus. The sequence goes on along the minus strand of NC_134105.1, from coordinate 119,870,728 downwards.
TACTGACAGAAACATGGAAGAGAGTTTAGCAAAACTATGGCCTGGTACATATTTGATTAAATTTTGACTTCATTTAATGAAGAAAAAAGGATGAGCAAAACTCTAAAATCCTAGCTTTTCCAGTAAGGCTGTTAAAAAAAGAAAAGAAAAATGCTAGCTTGATTACTTGAAAGTTAACTGAGATACTTCTTTTTGACCTTCTGCTAACAAAGTATGAAGGCTAAATATTATTCTTCACTTATTTTATATTTTTCAGTCTATAAAAATCTTCTATCATGACACTTAAAAGTCAAATAACCATCATTATGTTGCTTTATTAGCATGGTGTTCTAAGAGAGTCTGTGCTTTCTCTGTCTTGTTACTCATAGACCAATTTCCTGTTTTTGTTTCTTTTTCTTTTTTTCCCTCATTTGTAACAGTTTTTGGATGAAGACTTGAAGGTAGCTGGGAAATACAAAGGAAATGATTATAGCCAGTACTCTCCCTGGTCATGTGACACCATTGGCTCCTACATTGGAACCAAAGATGCAAAACCAAAAGATGTTGTGGCAGCAGGGAGCGTGGAAATGATGGTATGTGTGATAGCTAAGCAGTGATTAAGATAAATCAAGATAAACCAAATAAATTTTCACCTATAACAATTTAGGTACAAATAATTGAGCTTTGCTTAAGAGCTTCAGACCATATTCTATACTCTGCAATTGAAAACTATATATTTTTTGTTTTGTTCAGGTATAAATTTTAATACTTATCTAGACAAAGAACATTTATTACTTTTCTGTGCAGGTAGCAATTTCCTAATCATTGTTTAGGACCCAGATTATTTTATGTAATTAAGATCTTGGATTTCTTCAACAAAGAAGTTAAAATTTTTTTTCACAACTCTGAAGTTTAAACAATGAGGTTGAATCTAGTGAACAAGAGTAGTAGTAGTTGAGTCAAAATTATAGCTGCTTAGCTTCAAGTAAACTGTGAAATGCTACAGTTTATTATATTTGTTTTCCAGTGAAAGATAATGTAGCACCAATGTTTCTAATAACTGAGCTTAAAATATGTCAATATTTTATCTTAATTCCTTTTTTATTTTTTAAAGAAATAAAACTTTCCAGAAATAGTTAAATCCCCCTATAGTATACCTCTCTAATCTCATTTTTCTTCCTCTTTCCTTCCCTGTCAGTATACTTTATCCTGAGTTTAGTAGTTAGCATTTTCCTGGATAATTTTATACTAGAACATTATTTTGTATGTTTATAGACTTTATATAAATATATACTTGCATTTTCACTTAGCATTGTTTTCGATATGTGTCCATATTTATACCTGTGGTTCAGGTTCATTCATTTTAACTACTTTTATTAGATATTATATGATAACTGGTATCATACAATAAGTATATATAAATACGTATATAATCTGTAAAAAATTACTCATTTTCACATTGATGGACATTTAGGTTATTTTTTATCTTTCATTATTATATACAGTGCCCAGTGAACATTATTGTGTATGTCTCCTTGTGCACACACATGAAAGTTATGCTTAGAAATGGTATTGCAGGGTTTAAAGTATGCCTTGACTATTACTCTTAACCTATTTGCCCTTATTAACTCTGGGTTTAAAGGTATGCCTTGACTATTATTCTTAACCTATTTGTTCTTATTAACTCTAAAAAAGGTTTCCTAGGTTATTATATAGGTTTTCATAGATAATACTTGTCCAACTGGTTAATACCAGTATTTGGTGATAGGAGAGAAGATTTGGATGCCGATACCACTATAAGTGAGTGAAAGGATATCTACAGCATAAATATGATTAGATGCCAGCCAAAAAAATAGAGGAGGAAAAGGTAAAATAAGCCTTTACTTTTGGCTTAATGTGAGGTAACTTCATTTTTAGGTCATAGTAACCCTCTTGCTGGAATGAGATGAGTTAGAAGTAACGTAAGTATTAGCAAGATGAAACTCATTTTCTTAAGTCAGTAAAGAATAAAAAAGTTTGCAGTCTAATCTAGAAGTAATTGAAAAATTTCTCCAAATAGAGATTGAGAGTCTCTCCAAATAGACTCTCCAAAAGTTTAACCTATTGCTTCTCAAACATTAACATGTACACAAATTACCCAGGGGTCTCTATATATACTTATATAACATTTTATTTATATATATAATGTATAATACATAGAGCAATAAATATATTTTGTATATATGCAGTGGGTCATGATATAAAATTTATTTCTTACTGTGGTAAGTGATCAAATGTTTTAAAAACAATGTTTTATATAACAACTAAAGGCAGTTAATGATTTTAGTCTTACCAATAATAACATTATATTCTTGCTTAACCTTATTACAGAGCTAGAAGAGATTATGTTAGAGATCAGAGTGTGGGGTGGATTTCTCATTTTGCTTTTTATTAGAATGCGGAGAGTAAAGGAATGAGAGACCAGAGATTGGATCTTCAGAGAAGAGCAGTAGAAACCAGTGATGATGACCTCATCCCATTTGGAGACCGACCAACAGTGTCTCGGTTTGGTGCCATCTCTCGAACTACCAAAACAATATATCAGGGTGCCGGCCCAATTCAGGCTATGGCACCTCAGGGAGCTCCCACAAAATCTATTAACATTTCGGGTAAGAATCTCAGAGGTAAGCTGATATAGGGGGTTCTTATTCATAGCTACTAGGATTACCCTACTCCCCATTTACTATCGGTGCTTTCAATAATCTTCCAAGGAAGCAATTTTCAAACTTTCCATGGAATTATCCCTTTAAGAAAGGTAATTCTAGGCCGGGCGCGGTGGCTCACGCCTATAATCCTAGCACCCTGGGAGGCTGAGGCAGGCAGATTGCTCAAGGTCAGGAGTTCGAAACCAGCCTGAGCGAGACCCTGTCTCTACTAAAAATATAAAGAAATTAATTGACCAGCTAAAAACATATATATACAAAAAATTAGCCGGGCATGGTGGCGCATGCCTGTAGTCCCAGCTACTGGGGAGGCTGAGGCAGTAGGATCATTTGAGTTCAGGAGTTTGAGATTGCTGTGAGCTAGGCTGACGCCACGGCACTCACTCTAGCCTGGGCAACAAAGGGAGAATCTGTCTCAAAAAAAAAAAAATGAAAGGTAATTCTAGGTGTCTAAACTAAAATTAAATGTCTGCATATAAAGATTGCCCAGGTTCTTCTTTTTTTTCCAAGTATCGTGATTGCTGCTATTAAAAATTCTTATTATAGTGCTCGCTTCAGCAGCACATACACTAAAATTGGAACAATACAGAGAAGATTAGCTTAGCCCCTGCGCAAGGATGATATGCAAATTTGTGAAGCGTTCCATATTTTTCTCTAACCCTTCTAAGCAAGAGGCAAAGATATAAAATGTAACCAAAATGTCAAAAAAAACACCCAAAAAACATAACAAAACAAACAACAAAAACTGTTTATCTGGTGGGGGACGGGGGATGGGGGATGGGTGTGTACTTACATAATGAGTGTGATGGGCACCACCTGGAGGATGGACACGCTTGATGCTCAGACACGGCGGGTGGAGAAGGGAGGGATGACAAGGGCAATATATGTAACCTTAATAATATTTGTACCCCCATAATATGATGAAATAAAAAGAGGGGAAAAAATTCGAACAGAGGAAAAAAATAGACTGAAGTTTCAGTGGAAAAGAAACAACAAATATCAGCACATGATTACCATCTTGGTAGATAATAATCTTTCAGACAGCTGTGTGCATAATATGCCTATGCCTTTTATTATGAGTACCTTAAAAGAAGAATCAAACCTATTAATTACATCATACCACAATAAATCATTCTCTTACAGATTACAGTCCATATGGAACCCACGGTGGCTGGGGAGGTTCTCCATACTCACCTCATCAAAGCATACCTTCTCAGGGACACTTCAGTGAGAGGTATGAGTCGTTCATGTAAAAACCTTTAAAATGATTCAAATTTTCTTACTTTGTTTTTCTGGTCGGTAATATTTTAACACAATAAAACTTCAAAATTGGCCGGGCGCGGTGACTCACGCTTGTAATCCTAGTACTCTGGAAGGCCGAGGTGGGCGGATTGCTTGAGGTCAGGAGTTCAAAACCAGCCTGAGCAAGACCCATCTCTACTAAAAATAGAAAGAAATTAATTGACCAACTAAAAATATACATAGAAAAATTTAGCCAGGCATGGTGGCACATGCCTATAGTCCCAGCTACTCGGGAGGCTGAGGCAGTAGGATCACCCGAGCCCAGGAGTTTGAGGTTGCTGTGAGCTGGGCTGACGCCACAGCACTCACTCTAGCCTGGACAACAAAGTGAGACTCTGTCTCAAAAAAAAAAACTTCAAAATTTATTCCCTGTGTTCTTTCTCACCAAAGGGAGAGAATATCCATGTCTGAAGTGGCCAGTCATGGAAAACCCCTTCCATCTGCTGAGCGAGAACAGCTACGACTGGAATTGCAGCAACTGAACCACCAAATTAGTCAGCAGACCCAGCTGCGTGGACTAGAGGTACCAGCCTATAGATACTTTTTTATTCCCATTTTTAAGGGTTCTCAGAGATTTTAAGCAGAGGAACTTTTGAGATAGTGTGAGCATAAAACTTTAAGGTCTGTTTCTTAGGAGTTAGATTAGGTGTCCATTCTTCAAAGAATTCAGTACTGGGTTCAGTTCTGGGACAAGAGAAAACTTAGAATTTCTCCTGCCTGAGAATAAAAAACAGATTATATAAATAAAGTTTCCCAGTAAGTGCTTATGCTCCCATATGGCACATTTAAGTTTAAGGTCAACATATGCTTGTAGCTCTAGGATTTTTTTTTTTCATTTCTTTTATTTCCTTTAATCCTTAGCTTTTGTGAATCTTAGAAAAGTAGAAGCTTTGAACTTTGACTTAAATAAAAGTGCCTGTGTAATAAACATAATAGTAAGACCTTTCATTGTCCATGATAGATAGGTTGGGCAGGTGGTATTGTCCACCTCTTTTGATTGAAGGATATAAGTTTTAGAAAACGTAATTAAGGAACTTTTGAAATCCCTTAACTGTCATATAGGAAGACAAGGTTTTGTTTATATCACTCTTTACAGTGAAACATATTCTTCGAATATGGAAAACTAAAGACATTTAGTGGTAAATACATTGCTCCTTTCTGGAGAAAGAAATGGTACTGTTAGAACATTAATCTTTATCTTCCTACCATAATCTTTAATAATAAGTAAGGCTTTGCTTAGGGAGAAAAATCATAACTAATTTTATCTTAGACTTTCTTATTAGAAAGACCAGTAGGAGATTGTTTTTGGAACACATATGGCTTGTGCTCCTATGTAAGCATTTAGGTTTAGAAATTTTTAAAAATCTATGTAATGTTTATATTTTGTCTACTTTTGCCATTGCTTTATTTAAATTGGTTCAACATGTCTTGATTACTACTCTAAAAACCAAATGCTGTGCTTGCTTACGTTAATCTTTATTTCATTAACTTTTTTAAGATTTAGACATTCAACCCTGTAAGGCATTACCCTTTGTCCTCAAATTCATGGTTTTTTGTCTTTGAGTTTCTATCCAATAAGAATGTCAGTATTATTTGGAAGCTCACTATAGATAAAAGTCCCTGACACTACTGCCACTACTGAGGTTTCATTGAAATAAATTATACGAATTACTTCAGAGAAAATTAACAATAAAAAAAGAGGGGGAAAGATGCACACTTATAGTAGACTTCGCCTTCAAATAAGAAAATAAAAAAGAGCCATTTATACCTAAGATGAAATTACTGTTCACTAAATTTAAACCTATGTTTTGCTTTTTTTATTTAAGTAGTACTCAGAGAAACAGATGATGGTGCCTTACAGTTGAATTATTTTTATTGTCCATACCTGGGTGATAAGCTACTTGAGGCTGTGTTCTAGAATTTGGCCTGGTTATTCTAGACGTGGTGTGAAGCCTGTTGAGTTGTGTATATGCTTGGCTTTATGCACTAGGCGGTTAGTAACAGGCTGGTGTTACAGAGGGAGGCAAACACCCTGGCAGGCCAGCCACAGCCCCCACCACCACCTCCAAAATGGCCTGGAATGATCTCAAGTGAGCAGTTGAGCTTGGAACTGCACCAAGTGGAAAGGGAAATCGGGAAGAGAACCCGGGAACTGAGCATGGTAAGTGTTATAGTGGGAAAAGAGGGGAAGGATGAAGTCTTTCATGTGGTTGTGTTACAGAATGCATGGTTCTAGAGTCATCACTCCAAGTCACTGATGAGTGATTAACATTTAGAATAATTCTCATGAAGATGAGCTACCTCAGTATTTATCTTTCCTCTCCTCATTGCCATTTGGGTTCGGTGTGTTCTTACGATTCTTCATTAACTTGTAGGGAAAACAAGGTAGTTAATGGAAGTTCTTACATTTCTATTTATCATACTGATTAGGGAAGCAGATGGGATGGTGTTTACTATTTTGCAATACCATCTTTGTTATGTAAAGATATATTTACCAAATAACATTCTGGTTTTTGTAGCCTTTAAGTTATTGATGACCTATTCTTTGTTATGAGTGGATACACAATCTGCACATTCTTTCCTGTGGAACTGTATCCATGAATATACTTGGGATTTGCTTCATAGTGCACAAACATTCATTTCAGTAAAAAATATTTTTATTTTTGGAGACAGAATCTTGTTCTGTCACCCTAGCTAGAGCACAGTGGCGTCATCATAGCTCACTGCAACCTCAGACTCTTGGGCTCAAGTGGTACCTCCTGCCTCAGCCTCCCAGAGTGCTAGGATTGCAGGCCACCTTGCCGGGCCCATTTTGAATTTTGAATCTTAAGTGATTAAACCTTTCCCTTGGGTTGCTTGGTATTTGACTTTTTGTTGCATAGTTTTTATACTTTTTCTAAGCAAATAAATAGGGTATGTAGTTTTTCCGCTTATTGTACTTCAGCTTTTTCTAAGTCATTGGTATTTTGGGTTTGGTTTTATTTTCTTTTGTTTCTTTTAAATCACTGTTTTTTCCTGTGAGATTTTTCCATGTTAGCTTTAGGCATTCTTCCCCTTATTTTTCAGCTTGGTTAGCGAGCAAGTGGTTTGTCCTCTGTTACATTTTTGTGTATTTTTCTGTTAGTCTGCCTATTTCTTTGGCCATTTTACAAAACTAAGTATGGTTTCTGGATCATCAGTTTGTTTGTATTATCTGTATTTGCTCTCCCGTTAGTACCGTTAAATAGATAACTGGTTTTATTTCCTTCTCTTTCAAAGGAGAACCAGTGTTCTCTGGACGTGAAAAGCAAATTGAATGCTAGTAAGCAAGCAGAGAATGGACAACCAGAACCACAAAACAAAGTTCCAGCTGAGGACCTTACATTGACATTCAGGTAAAGAAAAGGACATTTTCATAGTCTTATGGAACTATACTTAAAAGAGGAATAATTATATTATCTGATCATACCAGAAGTACCCTTATAGGTGTGATTTGATTTTTAAAATATCATTATTTTATGTACATTGAGAAAAGAATATTTTTGCATAAATCTAGAAGTTATAAAACTTATCAGAACAGATCCAAGGTTGAATTATCTGTTAATTGTCCTTTTTTGGACAAATGAAATTTTCTGGTTTCATTTGCTTCTACCTTTTGTTTTATAATTTATTTTAAATACAGCCTTATATCTTGAAATCATGAAAGAAATAAATGCTCAATGTAAAAAAAGAATCTAAAATTAAAAAAAAAAAAACAGAAAATAAAAGCACCTCCCTTTGTTTTAAATATGTTATAAAAAATAAGCTGTGGGAAATTGAAAAATTTTTTTTTTTTTTTTTGAGACAGAGTCTCACTTTGTTGCCCAGGCTAGAGTGAGTGCCATGGCATCAGCCTGGCTTACAGCAACCTCAATCTCCGGGGCTCAGCGATCCTACTGCCTCAGCCTCCCGAGTAGCTGGGACTACAGGCATGCGCCACCATGCCCGGCTAAGTTTTTGTATATATATTTTTAGTTGGTCAATTAATTTATTTCTATTTTTGGTAGAGACGGGGTCTCGCTTAGGCTGGTTTCCAACTCCTGACCTTGAGCAATCTGCCCGCCTCGGCCTCCCAAAGTGCTAGGATTACAGGCGTGAGCCACCGCACCCGGCCGGAAATTGAAAATTTTTAAAAAGGACAATTTAAAGACCACCTGCAACTTCAATACCCAGAGATAATCAATGATTTTGATCAATAATCGATCATTTTGATCTATATCTTTTCAGTCTTTTTAAAGTGTATGGGCATTTAGCCTCTTGCTGATTTTTTACAAACCCACCACCCTGGTTTTTAGTTTGGTCTATCCTGTATTCTTCTACAGGTGTGGAAGAGTACATATCAACTACCATGACCAACCCTGCAGTAAATAATATTATAATTAAATCTTTATTTGCACATCTTTAATTATTTTCTGAGAATATTTTGAGTCTTTTGAATGCAGAGTCCTGAATTGCCTTCCTGATGATGTATAATAAGAATTTCTGATGCCTATTGCTTTCAGCTGTGGGTTTTGGCTATTTTATTTTATTTTATTTTATTTTATTTTATTTTATTTTTTTTTTTTTTTTTTTGACAGCAGCCTGTATCTGTAGGTTTTGGCTATTTTAAATCCATGCATTATCCTGGGCCCAAAATTATTTCTTATACTGGTAAGCCTGCTAAATTAGGAGTCAGTACTTTTCCTTAAAGTCCAGATAGTAAATATTTTAAGGTATGTCTTTGTTGCGACTCTGAATTCTGCCCTATGGTGTGAAAGCAACAATAGACAATATGCTAAACAAATGGGAAGGCTATATTCCAGTAACACTTTATCTATAAAAATAGGCAACCAGCAAGCGAGGCACAGTGGCTCATGCCTGTAATTCCAGCACTTTGGGAGCCTGAGGTAGAATGATCACTTGAGGCTAGGAGTTAGAGATGACCAGCCTGGGCAACATAGCAAGACTCCATCTGAAAATAAAATAAAATATAAAATGAAAAAAAAAATAAAATAAAGCTAATTAGTTTTGGTGGTGGACGTCTGTAAGTCTTAGCTACTTGGGAGGCTGAGGGCCAAGGCAGGAGGATTGCTTGAGTCTAGGCGTTCAAGGCTGCAGTGAGCTATGATCATGTCACTGAACTCCATCCTAGTTGACAGAAGGAGACCCTATCTCTAAAAATAAAAAATAATAATAGACAACTGGCTACCTTTAGTTTGCATACCCTGTGCTAAAACACAGTAGAGGAGCTGTAAATTAAAATTTGGAAGCAATTCATATATTTTTCCATAATGCTAAATGATAAGCCTTTGTTGATTTTATTCTGCTAATAAATCATTTTCTCTCTCTTTTACTAAAATTCCAACTACTTTTTTATTTTAATGTTAACAGTGATGTACCAAATGGATCAGCCTTGACACAAGAGAATATCAGCCTCCTATCAAACAAGACCAGCTCTCTGAACCTATCAGAGGACCCCGAGGGAGGAGGAGATAACAGTGACTCCCAGAAATCAGGAGTTACTCCCAGTTCTGCTCCCTAATATGAGGAGTTGTACTTTTATCTTCTGCTCCTAATCAATTTGTAGGGCATAGGGGTAGGAGAATGGATAACTTCTAAACTTTTTCTCTAAGAATGGTCAGAGAAATCCAGGAAATGCACCAGAGGCAATGTGCACAAACACCACTACTAAAAACAAACCCTGCACATAGTTCACATTAATGCATATTTTTAATTTAAAGAAAAAGAAAATTAGCAGTATCTGCAAGCAATTCAGATTAAATTTGTTTTTGTTCTGTGAATGAACTTTATTTTAATAACTTTGGACGCCTTGGATCCAGGGCTTTAAAAAAAAAGAAGATATTATATATACACTCTGTTTGATTAATTGTATGATCTTAATGAAGTAGGTTTCTCTTTGTATTTTGGTATTATTACATACCCAGTGTATAATTCCTTACCCCCAATCCTGTCCAACTCTTACCACCCCATAAACTTAAAACAGACAAAAAGAGAATTCTTTGGTGCTTGAGAAACAAATAGACAGTAATAGACTGAGTTATTAGAAAATGTGCAGCAAACCAGCTTTTCCTGGAGTTGTTATTTGGAATTTTTTTTTTCTTTCTGGATCACCAACTTCATAGATAGATATGTTTTTCTTATGACATTGAAATTTTTTTTGTTGTTTAGAAGGGTTTTATTTTTTATTTTCGGCTTTTCAGAGAGATAATTACCAATTTTTGAAGTCCCCAGTTCCATATTAAAGATCCTTTGCATTCTTTTAATGTCATGAGAAAGTCAATTTCACTGTTTAGTTGTTTAATTAGATTTAAAGGGAGATTAAAAATGAACTGTAATTTATTGATTAGTGCTGAAAATACACGATTGGTGTATTACCTGTGTTCAACTCATAGTTGTAAATTTGGAGCTTTGCTTTCCAAATTAAACGTTTGCTGAAAACTTAGAATGCTCAGAAACCAGGATAGTCAACCATATTTTAAAACTGCAACACTTGATTTGAACATACAATGAATAGAGCAACATTATTTGAATGGATGTTTTTATTTTACTCTCAAAACCTGAAAGTATAAAATTAAATCTCTATATACTAGAGCCCCTGGTTTCAAAGAAATTAAGCAAATATGACCCGCTTAAGTCTTAACGGATAGTTTATGAATTGATTACTTGTTGCTGCTCAGATACCTTGACATCAGTTTCCATAGACTTTGGCTTTCCAGTATTGAAAATGTTAATTCATGATAATTTTGAAAAGAGGAAAACTTTTATTATTTAATTCTGCTGCACATATTCTGATGCCACATGTCTATGCCTAACTAAGGTCCTGTAAAACATGTTTAATGGGGATTGTTTTATATAGTTGCCCTCTCCATCCTTCTCTTCAATTTTGTCAATTTCCCTTTCTGGATTATACTACTAAATCAGAAAGCACTGGTTATGTAATAAGTTACTGCATTGCTTTGGTTGGGTAAAAACAAGAGTTTATATTTTTCTTGTTTCTTATTTTCTTAACCCTTAACTCCTGCTGAGGTCATAACAGCCTCAGTCTAAGCTCTATGTCCATCATACTGTTAACTGAAACAAATGGGGGTGGGGGTGGGAAGGGTAATACAGTCCTGCCATTGCCTACCAGTAGGAGAGTCCAAACAGAACACTCTTTTGAGTAGCAATTATTTAATTTGCCCAGTCAAGGCACCGTGTTTATATACTATTTCACATTGAATTTGATTATGCCCTACAGACCTGGCTGGTCAAGGATTTGATATACACATATTGGCTTGGGATTCGAGCTTTCTTTTTTATTTAAATAAAAATTTATATATATATTATATATATACATATATACATAGCTATATCTGTATATATATTGGGTATGTTTTAAGGATTTTTTCGCATGAGCGCAGCTGTTGCGATGAAATGACTGATTGGGAGGTAGAAGCACTGAATGAAGGTGTGAAGCATTTTTTCAATTGATATATTACACATTTTCCTTTTTTAAAAAAATATACTTTTGCTTTTTTTGGTTTTTTTAAATTGCTTTTGTTTGCTTTTTTGACTTTTCCTTAAAACCCTCCTACATTTACACTGTAAATGCTTATTTTTATTGGGAGAAGGAAAGAAACTTTGGTATGTCTGGCAGAGTCCCAAGATTTTTCATTTCTCTGCATAACAAGAAAAGACAATATTACTAGTCTCCAACCTTCTGTAGGCAGATTTGGGCAGATCTCCTTTGAACATGTCAGATAATTCATAAATTTTAGAAGCAGTTGGTTCACTTTAGAACTCAGAATGATACTGGTATTGGAAGAGAATTCATGGGTATTGATTTTGTTAACATTTAGAATAAAAGTAAAGTTTCATCTTGGGTATCTGTTGATACCCATAATAACTAAATTTCTTTCATTCTTGTTCTTATTCTACCTTTAAATACACTTGTTCTTGCTTGTACCATTTTGATTTTGTGAGGGAAGCAGGAGCAGGGATTGATTTATATGGTATTCCTATTCTGAACAAAACCAGAAAAGCCACTATGTAGACCTGATATAAAATAGTATCTTTCTCTTTTTATGTATTTTCTTTTGGGGAAAAAATCCCTTAAATTGTAGCCTCAATTCTAGTTGTACTCCTCCAAGGGCCCCACACTGTAGAGGTAACCTGGTTGGGTAGAAAATCAGAAGAATGGTACCATTATCTTTTTTAAATTGGTCATTCTGCCTTACCTAGTGGAAATTCTTGCAGCTTTCCTAATGCTCAGCAGTAGGTTTAAGAATTTACTAAAACCCTAAAACTTTGGGGTTTTGTTTTTGTTTTTGTTTTTCCTTTTGTCTGTGATATGATGAGCCTGTAAGAGTAAATGTCCTGTTGGGGCATATAACTACTTGACTTTTTAATTGCTTTTTTTTTCCCCAATCAAAATCTGAAAGATAGTGATTTTTCCCTGGCGTTTTAATTTTCTTTGTTTTTTAGAGACAGTTAAGAGATGAAACCAATCAGATAGGAAATACAGTTTTTATGCTTTCTACTTATAAAATATTACTTTCTTTTGAAGATGACTTTATTTGCTTTTCACTGAATTCAAAAGCAAGAATTAGATATCTCAGATGAACATGAACAATTTTGAAAGGGTTATGGTAGGAGTAATAAGCATTGCGTTTACTCTTATTAAAATAACAAAACTAGGATTTTATTATAGTGAAGAATATAAAAGTACTTTGACTTACTCTTTTTTTAAGAGGTCTCTAGAAGAAGGTAGAAGAACTGAGAATAAGGCATCTAGATTCAGTTTCCTGTTTTACGTATAATTCTTTTGCCTAATTTATATTGTCACAAGATAAGTCTAATAGCTATGAAGTGACCAAAGATCCATTCCTTGTTACTTTTCTAATTAAAAGAACAATTAATTATAGTATAATTATAGTATAGGTTTCTAGTAATATTATTCAAAGGATAAGATACTATTCCTAATGCCAACTACAAATTTCATCTAATCAGAATGTATAAATATTTGTTTGGTACAGCATTAATGTGGGTGATTCCCTTCTCCCATCTTATTTCCCTTCCCTTCTCCTATTCTTTCCCATGTATTTATTCTTTTGCCTAAAAGACAGAAAATTGATATGATTCTCATTTGCTACTTTGAGTATATAACTCCATAAGACTTTCCAGAGGTCTTCAGATTTCAAGCTCAAAGTTTAATCCTTAGTTTTTCTGTGAATGTCTTTTTTTTTTCCTGGCCCTTTTTCATCCTGCAATTTCCCCTTGACTTACCCACTGCCCTCCCCAATCTGCAACAGTGACAGTTTGCTGCCTCAAAACAGAGCATTCAAATGAATTCGCTTAGCCAATAACTTCTGTGAAGTTGCCTTTTCTAATGGTGTTATTACTCAGTGATGCACAAATGTGGTATTTGCCCTACTGGTAGGCAAACAAAGGTCTGGTTAAGAATGGTAACCTGCTGTTTTCTTTAAAGGAGAGCCAAAGACTTGTGCTTTACTCTGTTTCGGTTTTGGGGGAAGTCCTAGCTATTTTGATTGTGAACCTTTTAGTATTTGTGAGTTGATTGTACTATGTAAGTAGATTTATCTAAAGTTAACTGTTAAAGTTAGCTAGCCTTATAAAATGTAAAAGTAATGAAAATTCATCAGTTTTCTCTAAACCAGTGAATGTCATCTTTTATAATACTGTGTATAAACAAACATCTGTTCCCTTACCCCCCACTTTTTTTGAGGTTATCTTGTTATGGTAACATCATCTGTGTTTTTATGGGGTTTTTTCCCCCTTGTGCCTAAAGGACAATCTACTATCACTATGATCAAGTCATGAGTCTGGATAAAAGGAATTCTTGAGCATGTGACTGGTGAGAAATAATGAACGGTAGTATAATGCATGTTCAGATTATGTTAAGTTTCAGAGAAAAATAGATTCTTTTCACTAAAGAAGTATTTATTTAGTTGCTGTTACTTATATACAAATGGTGGTGGGTGGCAGTCTCACCATCATTTTTCCACTTTAGTTTTGCTCATCTTGATGAATTGAGTAAAGGTGTCATATATAAAATCTATGTGTAAAAAGCACCTGTAATTATTTATATTTCATTAAAGACAGTGGCCCAATTACTGTTTAGGAGAAATTCATAACCTGCCTGGAAATTAACTGCAGTGTTTAGATTTTCACCCTAAAAAGAGTACAAGTGTATTAAATTTTTAGTTGGTGATACATGGTTACAGTGTTGCAAGGTGATCTCCTTCTGAAAAATCTGCTTATCCTTTTTTAAAAAATTAGAACTACTAAACTAAAGCAAATTTTACTTTCATTATTAGGGATTGAACAAGCAAGCAATCTACTACTGTCTTCATTTTAGCTGAGTGCCCATTTTGCTGATCCACATTCATACCTTTCTACCTTGGACAGATATAACTTTTTATATTTATTTGTTGCTTCAGCTCAGCTTTATGAAATTTTCCTGCTGAAATAACTTATTGGGAGTTGTAGGTAGATTGTAGTAAATATTTTTAAAATTTCTCAATTCAGCTTTTATGAGCCACTTCAAAAAGAAAGCTGTTTTTTGTCAAAAGTTACTATTAATTGTAGTAAATACAGCTTAAGATTCAGGTTTTTGAGGTAATAGAGTCTAATTGATAAGTAATACTAGCTATAATGTTGATAAAGAGTAAGAAACTGCTACCACCAGGAATAAGTAACACTTTTTAATAATAAATATGGTCAATACTGCACTGAACAAGTGGGTAAAGAGCCCTTTGAAAGCCTGTCGTGATAAAGGGACTTACCTCACCACTGGAATCCTTGTTTTCAGAGCCTCTGGATTTTCAGCCAAACACTGAATTTCCCCTAAACTTTATCCTTGAGCAAAACATCCTTAGAGTAACAACCTTTATTTTCACAGGAAAATAAGGCATAATAACCCAAGGGGGAGAACTTAAACCTCAAGACAATATTATGTCCAAAAACGAGTATTTAGAAAAATAAAATCCTGTGGAGTTTGTTATTCTAATGTATATTATCTACTAGATAATATGACTTGTTTTCTTATATTGAGGTCTTACTGTTTCTGCTTGGTTTTGGTTTTTGTTTTTAACTCTAAGCAGACAGAGCTCACAAGTCTTTGGCATCCGTTTTAGGTTGTACACTCAGAGTCATCTTATAACTGGAAACTGTCAGGTGGTCCCCACCCCAGTGAGTGTATGAAAGGGTCAAGAAAAGGATGGAAACAAACTATTAGGTGGATAATTGGTTTCCTGATTTTTTTTTTTTTTGGCCTGATTTTTTTTAATGGCCATTTATTAGTGTAATCTGTCTCCATTGATTGGTTGCCATTCCCACAATACCCAAACTATCCCATAAAATATCCGCATGACTTAAAGGCATTTAATGCTTTTGCTTATCATTTTTATATCCTCTATTCAACTAAGACACTGTCATGAGTTATTTTCCAAATGTATTGTTGCCTGAATTTTCACACTTTTCCCCTTTCATTCTTTTTCTTCTTCCACCTCCTGGGAATGAAGAGAACTTGAAAAAAGTTTTTATTTTATTTTATTCATTGGTCCATGGTCTTTATTATCTTATGATGAATCTGTGACTTTTTGGAACAAGAGCAATGGAAAAAGTGCGTTAAGGTAATGAACAAAACCTTTCACACACTTAAACATTTTCCAGTTGTAAGATTCCTCTTTGTGTGTGTGATTTCTTCCCCTTGTTACCCCTGCCACCCTTTCTTCCTGACTGGTCAATTTGGTCTTTAGGCTCATACCAGTCTCCCCGAGACATTCTGCAGTCATTATCACCTTTTTGGGTGGATTTTATTTTTTTTTAATAACTTTTTAACATTGATGCATATTTGCTTGGGATAGAGCTTGTGTAATTTACCAATCGTATTGATTGTATGTGATTGTGCCCTGCAGAGGTATATTTAACAAGACAAAAATAATCTAGGTTAATAAAGGAGCCCATGAGATTTGAGTCAGGTTATAAGTGACTTTATGAAATCACTTACAGTTTTGGATAGTGAGAATTTATATCTCCTGTTCTTACAAATCAGTGCTAGACAAAATACTATTTTTAAAAAAGTTTTCTTGCATTTCTGTTCTTTTTAATTGCCTCAGCTCCCTATTCTTTCTTGCCTGCCTCTACTTACCTGTTTGGAGATAAAATATATTCAGCCTTAAAGTTACATCTGATTTTTAAATTGCTGAATTTTGTGAAATTTTGCTTTCCATGTGATTTCAACTTTTAAAAAAAGTGAAGAAAATATAGTTAATGAGTTAGAATTTCACAAGCTGTGAATAATTCCTTAGGATCTGACAAACTGTGAAATCTGATTTGAAGACTTTATCTTCTGAAAATTCTTTTGGAATAGGAAAAAGAACCCTGTTTGAAATGGACCATTTTCCTGTTGTTTTTAATCTGTTTAATATTTTCAATTTTTAAACAGCCTTCAAAGCAAGTGAGGTGGAAAAAGAAAGAATAGTAAGAAGATGCTTAGGGCAACAGAACTCTGGATCTGAATAATTACATATTCTACTTGTTGCAGATTTTTGAGAGGATTAGGGCCATCTTTTTCAATTTTATATTATTTGTGTGCATGTTGTTTATATCAGAGATGCCACGTTTTGTTAAAATGCTGTTTCCTTTCTTTATTACCTTGGAAACTGACTCAGCCTCATGTTGCTCCTAATTAGTGTTTAAGGCTCCCATGAGTTGCAGATAAAAGGATTTATTTTAACATGTAGAAGGAGGTGATTCACCTTTTGGATTGTAAATATATGAAAGTGTCTACAAGGTCTTTATCTGCTTTCTGTCAGCATTTATATTAAATGATAATTTAATGAGGAATGTGTAGTCTTTTTTTGTGAATGAGTCTGTGCCATCTTATTTTAATCTTATTCTTACACCTTTTTAATGTAGGGGTTTCTTTAGGTGGAAAATGAAGTGGCTAATTTGTATGTAGTAGTTGCCAATTTTGTGTAGGCATTATTGGAATTCATCTAAACTTAAATATACCAACAGTGCAAATTTCTTCATTTTTTGTACAATGATAGCACATTATGAGTGAAGATAGTGGTTCTGAGATACTAGTATCAATTTTCAGTGAGACTTCATGGCTGTATCTTTCCTTTTTTTTTTTTTTTTTTTTTTGAGACAGAGTCTCACTTCATTGCCCAGGCTAGAGTGAGTGCCATGGCATCAGCCTAGTTCACAGCAACCTCAATCTTCTGTGCTCAAGCAATCCTCCTGCCTCAGCCTCCTGAGTAGCTGGGACTACAGGCATGCGCCACCATGCCCGGCTAATTTTTTCTATATATATTAGTTGGCCAATTAATTTCTTTCTATTATAGTAGAGACGGGGGTCTCTCTTGCTCAGGCTGGTTTCGAACTCCTGACCTCGAGCAATCTACCTGCCTTGGCCTCCCAGAGTGCTAGGATTACAGGCGTGAACCACTCACTGCACCCAGCCCATGGCTGTATCTTTCCATTCTTACTGACTTCTAATTGTCCTGAAATCCCTACCCAGTAATCATTCCTGGTATTTAGTGGAAAAATATAAGTTTATTGTCTCTTAGAAACTAATAGTTCAATGGCATGAAGAAAGCAAAAGGGAAAGGATTGTTCTAGAGTAAAAGAATTTACGAAATACAAACTCAAGTGCAACATGTGGGCTTTGTTTAGATCCTGATTTCAACAAAAATATAAAAGACATTTTTTATACAGCTACGGAAGTTTGATTAAGTATTGGGTATTAGGCCTGGCGCAGTGACTCACACCTGTAACCCTAGCTTTCTGGGAGGCCAAGGCACCCGGATGGATCACACAACGTCAGGAGTTTGAAACCATCCTGAGCAAGAGCGAGACCCCATCTCTACTAAAAATAGAAAGAAATTAATTGGCCAACTAAAAATATATGGAAAAAATTAGCTGGGCATGGTGGCACCCATGCCTGTAGTCCTAGCTACTCAGGAGGCTGAAGCAGAAAGATTGCTTGAGCCCAGGAGTTTGAGGTTGCTGTGAGCTAAGCTGATGCCACAGCACTCTAGCCCGGGCAACAGAGTGAGAGTGTCTCAAGAAAAAAAAAAGTATTGGGTATTAGATAATAATACCAAGGAATGCTGTTTTTGTTTAGTGTGAAAATAGCGACATGGTTATATAAGAAAAAAAATCCGTAGTTTTTAAAGATGTATAACTGACAATGGCTAGAATTTCCTTTAAAATAATAACTATTTTGAGCAATTAAGATGTCCATTGATACTATCTATATCTGTCCTCAAGGGAAGGAGCCACAGTAAAGAAATTTCAGAGAGTATATGAGAGATGGTAACTGCTGCAGCCATCTCTGAATGATTATAAAATCCAGAGTGGAAATTCCAAAACCAGACCTGCCATCTTTACCACTTACCTAATTCTGCCCTGCTCACAGACAATAGGGTACTTTCACACTTTAGGCTGAAACTCACAAAGACTAATATGAATGTTTTTTGTATGCATTACTGCTTCAATCCCAATAACCAGCTAATCTTCAGTAATCAATTATAATAGTTAATCCCTTTGCCTTCCAGCAAGGTGACTCATTCAGTAAATGGCTTCCATCCTTTTTTGGAACACCTAACATATAAAAAGTAAATTTGCTGACTACTCACTGACCACCCACTAACAGTGCTTACTAAAGCATAATAATTTATTGAGTATTCCCCATATGCACACCACTCTAGGGGACAAGGAGTTAAAAAATACTGTCTTTATCCTCAAGCTCTAATTACAGAACTTGACATGTACACAGTTTTAAGATAGTTAAAATCAATGGCAAAACACTAAACAGAATTAGCAAAGAATTATTCAATCACAGTTGTCCTCATAAGAGCAAGGAGATGTGAGACTATATACAAGGAAGACTTAACCTTGCCTGGCTAGTTGGGCTTCCCAGGGGAAGTTGCCTTAAAGATGAGACTTGAACGAACAATCATGGGAGAGGATGAGGAACGGTATTGAAGACTTGAGACTCCTGGTTAGAGAAAACAGAATGAATTCTCTGAGGGAAGAAAGAGTGTGAGTTGTGGAAACTGGAGGTAGGTCATTGAAGCTAGAATAGAAGGAGTGAGTTGGTAGTTTGAGATGAGGAAGATCCAGATCATGGAGACCTGTAGACCATGCTAAAATGTTTGATTTCAGTCTGAAGGTAAAGAGAATGCAAAGAAGTATGGCAAGCAGGAAAATTAAGGGACTAGATTTGTGCCTTTGGGGAGCCAATCGTAATCTCAAAAGACACAGTCCTGGCTGCCATAATCCCAAATGTTGAAATCCTTAAAGATCAAAATCCCAAAGTTATAATTCTGGAAAATAAAATTTTAAGAGTTCTTTAAAAGGCATTTATTTACATTTTTAAAAGTGGTTATTTGAGAAACATGACAATATTTTATAAGCCAATTTCCACAGTAAAATAAGCAATGATAACATTTTTGCAAGCATAAACACTCAAGTATACTAATGACAGTCACCCGGGTGTAACAGTTACAAACAGACGAACTGTATTCGTAAATAAGTCAAAAAGCTGAGACACAGTGCATATCACTGGCTGGTAACTGCGCCCAGCCTGACATACTGGGAGGGACAACTCAGATGAGATCAGTCAAAACCACAATGGGTCACCACTGCATATGCAGTTCCCCAAAGAGCTAAGATACCAATACATTTTATCTTTCACAATTGCAGATGTACAAAAAGGACGCCTCTTCATTTATTGAGGAAGCTTAAACGTTTCTTATGTTTAGAACTAGGGAGACTGATGGTGTAACTCAGTCCAAGGCAGCCTCAGGACCCAGGGAGCTATTGCTTTAAGTCTTGGAGTCCAAAGGCCAGTGAGGCTGTAGTTCTGATGTCCAAGGAAGCAGAAGAAAAGTCTGTTCCAGCTCTTAGAGACCAGTTTGCCTCCTGTGTTTTTTCTGCGCGCTTGGCGGGTTGGATGGTATGCGCCAGACTTGGGTGCAGATCTTCCTCCCCTATTCCATTCCGACCCATACACTGATCTCCTCTGGAGACACCCTCACAGACACACCCAAAATAATGCTTTATTAGGTTTCTGGGTATTCCTTAATCCAATCAACTTGACACCTAAAATTAAGTCCACCCCTTGTCAACTTGACACCCATACTTAATCCTTAAACCATACTTAATTTCCAAAAACAGACAATAACAAGGTAGTTCCACCTAACATGACGCAACTATATCCTGTGATTGTGATTTTCAGTATTTTAGATATTAAGAGATTTAGACAAAAGATTTTGATCTTTAAGGATTTCAACGTTCAAGATTGTGTCTTTGGGGATTATAATCCAAACACATTTCCACCTCGCCCCTCAAGTGAACTTGGTTCAAATCTTGCAGCCCTTGAAAGACATGGGTAAAGAGGCACCAGTCACTCAACTGATTATCAAAACACTCTTGGCCTCGCTTTACCATGAGTTTCTTCCTGTTGCTTCTTGATCTGTCTGAACCATTTTCTATCTTTCCAGGGAACATTCTCCTACTACCTCTGCCTCAGTGCTCTGTCTTTTCTCTATTTCTCTATCACCACTTACAATTTCCTGAACTAATGTACAAGCAACAAGCGTGAACCCCACGCAACTCTCTCTTGCTCAACCTCCCAAGAATACCCGTGCTTAGTGTTTCTGTTCATACAAGGTGTCAATTCCTCCGGATAAGCATTTTTACTTTACTTATTAATCTTAGTTTTCTATTTGAGAGGAATTTAAAGTACTGTATTTCCTGCTTAATAAGTTAGCAAAACTACTCTGGACCTGGATTTCTTCAAACACAAATGTTTATTGAATACCTGGTACATTCAAGGCCCAGTGCCGTGTGCACTGGGCATGTTCAATAAATATTTGCTGTTTTGATTTGGTTTCCCTGAAGCCAAAACTGAGCTATGAGGATTTGGGCAAATTCCAATGAGATGCTTTGAGTCTCAGCTAAAAGCTGCCAAATGATAATGTAGGATTTATATTTATAAACTTTCTAATTTTACCTTAATTAAAATGTCATGTTTGCCTGGTAAACTGGGACCCAAGGGAGTTGCATACTCCTTGTTTTTTTGTGCTAGATATTTTGCCAGATTTCCATCGAAGTGTTAAGCTTTGAGTTACTCAGTAACCACAGCAGGAGCTGGGCCCTGCTATTTGTTCCCTGCCAAGGTCTTACTCTTGAGTCCAAAGAAAAGAACAGAACAGCCCAGGATATGAGGCAATGGACAAGGACCTGCTGAATTACCTACTCATAGAAGTTCCCAGTGAGACTAGAGGCAGGCTAAGGAAGGAGGAATTGTATTACTGACCTTGAAAGAAATACTAAAACAGAGAGGGTGATTAAATGCTACATTCTTTCCTCTCCGTGTTTCATCTTACCCACCCCGAAAGCAGCAAAGCACAGGGAGGACCTGTGAGCTCCTTCCAATCTTGTTTCCACTCAGAATAGAAAAAAAATAGTGAGACACAGACATAGGAAATCCTCTTTAAGAACTAATTTTTACCTGATAAAAGTTCTTAAGACATCTGCTTCCACTTCCAGAAATGATTAGAAGTATCCATGAAAAAACTTTTAATAATTTAGGGTAGGTTGCAGTGGTGCACTCTGGGAGGCTGAGGCAAGAGGTTTGCCTGAGGCCAGGAGTTCCAGACCAGCTGGACAACATAGGGAGTCTTTGTCTCTACATAAAATAAAAAATAGCTTGGCATGGTGGCACGAGCCTATCTACTCGGGAGGCTGAGGTGGGAGGCTTGCTTAAACCTGGGAGTAGGAGGTTGCAGTGAGCTGTGATCGCACCACTGCACTCCAGTCTGGGCAATAGAGCAAGAGAGACCCTGTCTCGATTAAAAATATATTTGTTTTATATTTAAATAAACAAAATTACTAAAACATCTTACAGAATACTTACGTTGTGTGTAAACACGCACACACATACAGACACAAATGAATGTGCCCACCATACAGGCTCTTTTTTCCTTTCCTATCAAACCAGTCTAAGGTGAACCTAGAGGAAAGGGATTTGGGATCATCCAAATCTATTAATAGATAGCGGAAGCCAAGGGGAGTCGTGTGGAGTAAGTGTCAGAGACTAGGCTGGTGTAAAGACTCCCAAAGACTAACCGGAACTCTTGGGAGACCTGTTGGAGGGGGAGTGAAGCAGCCTGGGGCTGATGCCGGCCCACTCTCCCTGGACTGTTTCCTGACCGAGTCTTCCTCCCAGCCACGGATGGCAGTGTTGGGTCAGACAGAGTAAGGCAGAAACTCCTTGGTAGTAAGAGTGGTTAGCTCCTTTTCTTTCTTTCCGGGGCATAAGATCTGCTTCCCAAAGGTTGTAGGTCCAAGAGGTGAGAGGCAGAGAATGCCTAGGCTGATAACTTCCAGGGCTTAGACAGCCTTGTTTTCATCTTGTGACTTGTGGACTCAGCTATCGAAAAAGAAAGAGCCAGGATGGTGAATGCCCAGGCCATGCTGTGAGTATGCTCATTTGGAATGTGCATCAGAGACAAATATGTTCTAATAAAATATGGATAGACAGAGGAAAAGGTGGTTGCCCCTAGGTTTTGAGGAAATTATGAACAAACTTGGTAGAGACTATCCAGAAGGTAACCGGATGGTGGCATGCTATAAATCTTGCCTCAAGAAAAACAGCTGGGGCCAATCGTGGTGGTCCATGCCTGTAATCCAAGCACTTTGGGAGGCCAAAGTGGGAGGATTGCTTGAGGCCAGGACTTCAAGACCCCATCTCTACTAAAAACAGAAAAATTAGATGGGTGTGGCAGTGCGCTCCTGTAGTCCCAGCGACAGGAGGGAGGTTGAGGCAGGAGGATCACTTGAGGCAGTAGTTCGAGGTTGCAGTGAGCTATGACAACACCATTGCACTCTAGCCTGGGTGACAGAGCCAGACACTGGAAAAATAAGAAGGGGGGATTCTGAGACCAAGAAGTTGGAAACCACTGCTATAAAAAACATTAATGGGGCCGGGCGCGGTGGCTCACGCCTGTAATCCTAGCTCTCTGGGAGGCCGAGGCGGGCGGATTGCTCTAGGTCAGGAGTTCAAAACCAGCCTGAGCAAGAGCAAGACCCCGTCTCTACTATAAATAGAAATTAATTGGCCAACTGATATATATATGTAAAAAATTAGCCGGGCATGGTGGCACATGCCTGTAGTCCCAGCTACTTGGGAGGCTGAGGCAGTAGGATTGCTTGAGCCCAGGAGTTTGAGGTTGCTGTGAGCTAGGCTGACACCACGGCACTCACTCTAGCCTGGACAACAAAGTGAGACTCTGTCTCAAAAAAAAAAAAACAAAAACATTAATGGGATGATTGGAAACATTAGAATAAGGTTTATAGATTTGAAAATAGTACTATATTTGAAAATAAATAGCAATATTAATTTCCTGACTTTGATCATTATATTGTGATCATATAAGGGAATGTTCTTGTTTTTAGGAACTTTATACTATTTAGGGGTGAAGGGGCATATATCTGCAACTTTCAAACAGTACAGAAAAATAATACGTGTGTGTGTGTGTGTGTGTGTATTATAAAGAGAATGAAAAGCAAACATGGTAAAATGTTAACACTTGGGGAATATAGGTGAAGGGTAAAAAAGAATATTTTGTACTATTTTTGCAACCTTTCTATGTCTAAAATTATTTCAACATAA
Organism: Microcebus murinus; assembly: GCF_040939455.1. Lineage (NCBI taxonomy): Eukaryota > Metazoa > Chordata > Mammalia > Primates > Cheirogaleidae > Microcebus > Microcebus murinus. Next base: position 119,847,034 of record NC_134105.1, on the reverse strand, counting down.
AAATGTTTAAGTCTCAGTCTTACAAAGTTCTTACAACATTGTCCTCATCATCTTCCCTGTACTCCCACCCCCTGCCCTAGCTCCACTGACAGCCCCTCCTGCGAGCCCTCCCCTTCCCTGCTAGATGCTTCAGGCATGTGACCAGTGGCATTGGCTGGGATGTCTGTCTTCACCGTCTGGCACTCCTAATGAAGCACTGAGCTCCTCAAGGGCAGATTCATCTTCGCATCCCCAGGTCCAGCACCGTGCCTGGCACATACAGGCATTTATTAGATGTTTTCTTCCTATGGCTCAGTGAACGGCTGAACACAGTAACCCCAACTACCGATGTTATAGTTCTCAACCCCCTGGCCAGGTAGCGTCTGCAGCCTTATTTTTTCCCGCAGGTGCTCACCAGATCACCTGCACCCCTTCTGCAGGGCCCCTCCTCTGCCATCCTCCAAGGTCCTTCTTTGCAAGGCACAAGCCTCACAGCTCCTACAGACGGGAACAATAGGTCTCAAGAGCTCGTTCCCACCTCAGGATCTTTGTATTTCCTGTTACTTCTATATGGACAGCTCTTCCTAAAGGTGTTTATATGGCTCCCTCCTCATTGCATTCTGTTCTCTTAATGTCAGCTCAATAGGAAGGCCTTTCCTACCACCCCTTCTCAAGTGGTGCCCTCCCCACCTCCACCCGTCACTCTCCCTCCACTTGCCCTGCTCTAGTTTTGTCCATGGCCCGTATCAACATCTGACTGACATGTCATACTTTTATTTTGTATGTACTGATTCTTGGTGTGTCTCTCCTGCATGGAATCCCCGGCCCCAAGAACCACGCCTGCTGGCACAGGTCTTGTGTTTGTTGAACACAAGTGGTTAAACTGGAGACTTTTCAATTGTTTTGTATCTAGAGTGACAGATGAGCCTCTGAGCATTCTGTGGCCCTTTGGGACGGTTCCTGGTAACTGTTCACACTGCATATAGGGGCCTCAAAGTGTCCAGGGTCTGAATCAGCCAAGAACCTAGACACGGTTCAGGTGGGGATTTCCTGTGTCGTGACTAAAGAATTCTCTAAAATTCCTATGGCTGCAACGACAGCTTCAAGGAGTCCTGGATCACACCGAAGGCAGCGTCCTCATGTCCTGCGAATGCTGTGACAGCAATCTTTGTGGTATTGTTTTTGGCTATTTAGGAAGTGGGATATATAAATAAATCTGCCCTTTATCCCCGTTAGTTTGGATTTACATCATCTCCCTAATAACTAGTAACAATAACAATACACACAAATATAACTTAGCTTGTTTTTATCTCAGCAGTAGTATGTTTTTTATCTGCCCCACGCTCTGCCTCCTGGTCCCCCAACAGAATTTTTTTTTTTTGAGACAGAGTCTCACTTTGTTGCCCAGGCTAGAGTGAGTGCCCTGGCGTCAGCCTAGCTCACAGCAACCTCAAACTCCTGGGCTCAAGCAATCCTCCTGCCTCAGCCTCCCGAGCCCGGCTGATTTTTCCTATATATATTAGTTGGCCAATTAATTTCTTTCTATTTATAGTAGAGACGGGGTCTCACTCTTGCTCGGACTGGTTTCGAACTCCTGACCTCGAGGACTGGTTTCGAACTCCTGACCTCGAGCAATGCGCCCGCCTCGGCCTCCCAGAGTGCTGGGATTACAGGCGTGAGCCACCGCGCCGCCCCCCACCCCCAATACACTTTTGCAAAGCGTCTCCCACCCAGCTCACTCTTGGCATGCGCCCTGAGGACCCTGAGGCTGTCTGTGGGCCACACGTGTGGCACCGTGTGTCCTGGTCTCGGCCAGGAGGGACACCTCGGCATTCAGAAGCCTGAAGGTAGCAACAGCTTGTTCCTCCCCTCCTTGGATTAGATACTATGCTCACTCTCTCTTGCTCTCTGTCACTCTCTTGCTCTCTTCTCAGTCGGGTATTTTCTAACCAAGTTTGGCTTTAGGAACACGTTCTCCTTTCCGTTTCTACAAAGGTGAAGAGGAGCATGAGGGAGTGTGCGCAGGAAAGGGGGTCCTGCTGTCCCTAGGCCCGACTGAACTTTAGAACTTCTCAGCTAACTAAACAACACCGGGCTCTACACTTTGCTTAACCCTGGGAACCGGTCATCGGCCTTTGACCCCGGCTCTCCTCTCCTGACCAGCTCCCTCCCCCACCGCTGGAACCTCAGTCAGACGTAGAGGAAAGCACCAGTTTCCAGAGGGATCGCCTCAGGCCGCACCATCTGCACTTGCCCAGCCGGGGAAGATTAGCGACCATGTACTCCAATGGGACAGGCTCGGCGGCTGCGGGGAGAAGGTAAGGGGGCGCCTTCCCTCTGCAAGCCCGCAGGGCCTTCCGGACCTAGCAGCTTCAGACCCGGCCCTGTCCCTGTCAAAGCTGTGTCAAAGACGCCCGCCCGCCCCGTCTTGCTCAGGCTTCCCCGAGCCACGCCTCAGACCCTCGGTTAGCCTTAGAAACAAGGCGATGCCCTCCCTCGCGGGGACGCCGGCGAGCTCGCGCGCGCGGCAGCCAGGGCGGCGCCACCGGGCGTTCCCAGCGCCCGCCGCGCCGCTGAAGAGAGGGCGAGCCCAGCCTTCGAAGCCCTCCGGGCTCCCCGTTTGCTTCTCCCACTGGGCTGTCCCCCTCCCGCCCCCCGCAGGGTCTCAGTGACCTCTGACTAAAGGGCCCAAGCCCTGCTCCCTTTTCTCACAGCGAGGCTTGCTCCTCCCTCAGCGCCACGCGCGCTCCTTCGCGACCCGGCCGTCACAGGAGGCTAGAGTGGGGAGGTGGCGAACATCTCGGTTTTTCTTTGTGCTTGACAGAGCTCCCAGGGCCTCAGCCTCCACCCGTATTTCCCAGTGTGGCTGAGGACAAAATGGGAAACAGAAGGCAATGGAGCTGGGGAAGCGAACGGCAGGGCCTTTCTCTCCTTCCCGCTGGCTCCTGTGTCTCCTCTGTGCCTCCGCTTCTCCACTCTGCGCCTCTGCTCTGGAAACGGCTCGGAGTGGGCCTCAGACCCTGCCAGAAGACAAGCCCCCGGCTGCCCCGCTTCCAGCCAGCGCCACACGTGCCCAGCAGGCCACCTCAGTGAGTCTTCTTCTGCCAGAAGACTGAGAAAACTCAGCACCCACAGGCAGACTCCCTTCTCTGCACCCAGGGCCTGCCACCCAGCTGGGGGACGCCCTTGGCCACCCTATCTATCGATAAAAACTATTGCCCCAATCTTGCTACGTTGCACAGGCCGGTCTTAAACTCCTGGGCTCAAACAATTTTCCTGCCTCAGCCTCCCTAGTACCCGGGATGACAGGTATTATAAGAGACTTTATCATTTTGTTTGCTTCACTGGGTGCCCCAATTCTCCTAATTTACCTATCTCACTATCTCATTTTTTTAAAAAAAGGTGAGATTAGCTTCATTTACCTTTAATGAAGCCACGTTGGAAGCTACTAAAAATTCCAGCCAATAAAAAAGGATGAGGGCCTGAACTAAGGCAGTGGCAATAAGTGGCAGGAAAACAAAGAAGCAGAATTAATCAAATCTGGGTTTGACTGAATGAGAAGGGTGAGAGGGAGGGACCAAGGGTGGTTCCCGGGCTTCTGGACCAGGTGCCGGGGTGCATGAGGGCCCTTCACTGAGTTGGAGGATGCAGAAGAAAAGCAGGTGTGGGGGTGAGAATTTCCAGTTCAGTGAGGTCGTATCGTACTAAGGAACATGGAGAACTCCCAGGTGGAATTCCAGCAATCAGTCTGGAGCTCAGTGGAAGGATCAGGGTTGGAGCTAGGATGTTGCCTTTGCTTGCTCATTCCTTCCTACCTGTCTTGTATTGCTGAAACCTTTGCTGCATCGATCAAAATCCTCCCCATCCTTTAAGAGCAGGTTAAATTCCATCCAATTAGGAGGTCTCCCCCTACTGCCCTAACTCTTCGTGGGACCCTGACGTTCCCTAACTATTTTTCATGTATACGTGTCTTGCTCACCAACAGGAAGCTTTGCATTCTTCATTTCTCCCAGCATGGGGTCTTGAGCACACAACACTTGTAATAACCATCAGTTGATTCTCATCTCAACATGACTATGTCCAAGCAAGTGGGACGACCTGCTTGCAAGGAGTTCAGAACTGGACTTGTCCTGGGCCCTTGTGCTTGGTTCAAAGGCTTTAGCTCTCCTCCTGGCCACACTTGAGCAGTACTGAGGCAAGTGTGGGCAGTGGGGATAGAAGGTCTCCCAGCCTAGCTTAACTCAGCATTCTGTCCCCTTGTAGGAAGGTCTGTCTTCTCCCCTTGCTGCTCATTGGCCTCTGGGGCTGTGTGACCTGTCAAGGGATCCCTGTGGAGGACATCTGCACAGCCAAGCCCCGGGACATTCCCGTGAATCCCATGTGCATTTACCGCTCCCCAGAGAAGAAGGCAACTGAGGATGAGGGCTCAGAGCAGAAGATCCCCGAGGCCACCAACCGGCGGGTCTGGGAATTATCCAAGGCCAATTCCCGCTTTGCCACCGCCTTCTATCAGCATCTGGCAGACTCCAAGAATGACAACGACAACATTTTCCTGTCACCCCTGAGTATCTCCACGGCTTTTGCTATGACCAAGCTGGGTGCCTGTAACGACACCCTCAAGCAGCTGATGGAGGTACATCCCAAAGACCTGCCGCCTAACTTGCTAGGACCGTCCTGTGGGTTTCCAAGGTCCAGCAACTCCTAACCCAACAGTACAGGTCACCAGGAGAGCTCACTGTGGGTTGATTCCCTTTGAAAACCAATTTTTTAAAAAAATTAGGCAAGGAATTCCGACCTGATCATCTGCTTTGTAAATCACTTGGGCTACCTTAAAATGGGGGAAGAGGGCCTGTGTCTCTTCCAACTTCTCTTTTTAGTTGTTCTTTCCTTCATACATATGTTCATTAAAACACAGGGAAAGGGAGCTTCCCCTCTGGTGAGCTCAGGCATGTGGGCTCTGGCAGGCAAAGATTCTAGGGCTCTATATTAAGGCCTGGGGTCCAGAGAAGCCAAGATAAGCCCAAAAGATGTGAGAGCATTTTCTGGGTCTGGGAAGTATTGATCATTTCAGATCAGTGACTTGTTTCCCCTCCACCCCCTTTTCTGTGGGAGGGAAGTGGAGCATGATAGGAAGAAATGCCATGGATTAAGTAGCCATTAATACCACTATAATAAGTCACAGATAGAAACACTAGCTCCTTAATCTGCCCTGGGCTTGGGTGTCTGGCAGCCTTTCTTTGGGTTAGATCACGCTTTGGAAGCAAAGACAATCAGTAGAGAGGTACGAGACCCTTTAGCGTGCGTGGTACACGGTGCTTATTTGAATCTCAGACACTGTGGTCTATGGATTTCCCTCCACATTAGCGATCAATTTCACTGAACTTCATCACCTTTGCTCAGTCTTCTGGGATGAATTAACCCAGTTCACTCCAAGGAAACTGTAGCTTAGGAAACTCTTGAGACACTTACTACTGCCTTCTCCCTGCCCTTTGGTCATCTGTATGGTATTGATCTCAAAGCACTTCCATATCCCCCATGTCTCTGTGCCAAACTGAGATTTTAAATGTGACCCTTCCTATAAGAACAGAAACAGAACACTGTTTCCAAACCAGGCATGTCCTTCAGATCCTCTTCTGTACAGAATCTTCCAATACAAGATGCCATGCATTGGACAAGTTGGGTGGGACTGCATCTCTCTGGAGAAAAGAGAAACTCAGTACCACCCTTCTGGTCAAAAGCGTGATAAAAAAAAAAAAAAGAAGAAGAAGAAGAAAGAAAGAAAAGAAATACATGCTGAAATAAAATCAGGAAAACCAGAGGCAGAGAACATATAAAACCAAAAAGCCTTTGGTTGAGGAAACAGTGTGGAAGGGAAGGGAGGGAGTAGCCACACCCATTTTGCCTTGGTGATGGGCGGGCTTACAGCTTCAAAGGCTGTGACTGTCATAGCCAGTCTTTAAGTCCTTTTCAACCCTGACACTCTTATTCTGGGCTGTTTAATCCCTTGCTGATGGAATTGCTTTTTTCCTTTCTCACCTCCACAACCAGTATCCCCAACAGCAGCTGGCACCAGTAGAGGCCATAAGGTGTAACAAACTTTATGTCCCTCACAATAAGGGACATTGTTCTGACTCCCCTCTCTGTCCAGAATCACCAAGAGGACTTTCCCCATTCCAGCAGGAAGACATCTGTGTGTTGGTCTAGAGCCCTTTAATGACTTGAGGTGGCATCCTGGTCTCTTTCTTTTTCCCTTCGTCTTTCCTACCTTTCATTCTTTTATCCATTTAAAACACACGAGTTGAACATCAATGCTGTGCCACTCACACTCGAGTGGCTACTACTGGCCAGGGTCAATGGACACCATGCTCACCACCCATGTGAGCTAGGCCGCCCACCACACCCACAACCATTTTCTTTTGACTTCTGCAGGTATTTAAATTTGATACCATATCTGAGAAAACATCTGATCAGATCCACTTCTTCTTTGCCAAACTGAACTGCCGACTCTATAGAAAAGCCAACAAATCCTCCAAGTTGGTATCAGCAAACCGCCTTTTTGGAGAAAAATCCCTTATCTTCAACGAGACCTACCAGGACATCAGTGAGGTGGTGTATGGAGCCAAGCTCCAGCCCCTGAACTTCAAGGTGAGTTGTAGATGTTATTCCTGACCTGAGTTCTTCCTCTCTGCTCAGAAAAACAGGGTCCACATCAACACTGCTATGCTAGCTGAAGACTGTAGAGGACTGCCTGCAAGCCAGACCCCCTGGAATACTTATTCTTATATGAAACCTGAGAAATCAATAGTGTCTACACCCCAGATTGTAGTGGCTGCTCTGAAAACATTGTATAAATAATCAATTCTTCATTTCACTCACCAACTTCAAATACATACCAAAGAGTATTCTGAAGATGCCAGTCCTGTAAGATATTTTATTTAAACAGCATGGTCAAATAAAATTGGTATATGATGCATGTTATATTCACCTCTTGGAGACTTATGAAGCATACAAGCCTAGCAAGTGTTCCAAGAAGTTCTGTGGCAGACAAATCTATTGGCTTGTTTCAATCAGAATTTCTCAAACTCATTTGACACCATGGGCATTTCCCTCCTGCTCCCAGCCCACCACCCTACCATCATTCATGGCTTTCCATGGAACATGTTTTGGAAACTCTACTTTTGTGAGTTCAGATTTTCCAAAGTCAGAGGTGATGATATTTTATCTTCTTTTTCCCAGACCATTTCTCCTTTCTTCCTTTAAGTTCTTTATTTCTTCCTATTTCTCCTTATGTTCCTTTTTTTTTTCTTCTGATACTGTTTATTAACTATATGAGAGGTTCATGGCACCATGTTAGATACGCGAGGTTTCCCCAGTTTGGGTTAGTGTGATGGCTTCTTAATGAAATGGTGGGAATGGGAAGGGGCATGATGAGCAAAATAAAATGCTATGCAGGGAAATGGAGAAGCCAAGTGGGTAGGTTTGTCTCCTGTTCTCCTCAGGAAAATGCAGAGCAGTCCAGAGTGACCATCAACGAATGGGTGTCCAACAAGACCGAAGGCCGCATCACTGACGTCATTCCCACAGGAGCCATCGACGAGCTCACTCTTCTGGTGCTGGTTAATACCATTTACTTCAAGGTACTCAAAATGGTCCCAGAGAGACCCCTGGGATGTCCTCTTGCTCTTTGGCTTACCCTCTTTCACACCATCAGGCTTGTGTACGTAGATCCTTCCTGAGAAATGGTCCATGCATGGTCAGGCTAGACATACAAATTTGCAGAGCCCAGAACCTTTAGAGCCATGGCTGCTGGGCCTGGTAGTGTCCCCAGGCTTGGAGCAGAATGTGCACACACGCAAATCCAGCTGCAAGGTGTGCATGGTGATAAACTCTCCTGTATGTGTGACAATTTCTGCTGTCCAATTAATTCCATTTTGAGAAGTAGGACAAAAATGACAGAGTCTGTTAACAGTCCTCAGTGCTGAGATTTTTCCCATCATCTGGAGCAGCTTCTACAGTGACTCAAAGTTTCCCCTGCTTGAACCTCTGAACTGCCAGGTGCCAGGCTCACCTCGGACAGACTTGGCAGAATCCCTGTTATTTGACCTTGCAGGTGGCCTTGTCTTCCTCAGAGGGAGAGTTCTAAAGACTCTTTCAACTTGATTCCATTTGGGAAGGAGAAGGAAGAAGGTAGTGGGAATAAACAGTCACTGACATCAGGAGGACCACCAGTCTAAGGCAGGTGGAATTGGGGCATCTTTTGCCCATCCTGGCATGTGCTCCATATGCATTCTTCCCCCCGACATGGCCCATGGGATTAGCCAGTCACTGCTACTGTTGGTCACTCTGTCTCTTGGGGTTTCCCTCTCCCCAAGAATAGAGTTGATTGTGTTTCTACAATATGTATTGCCCTTTACAGTTTGCAGAACAATTGGCCATTTGTTAGCCCTCTTGAGCCTCATAATATCACAAATGAGACCGTGGGCCACTTGGACAGGTTACTTAGTTTTAAATCCTGGCTCTTCCATTTCTAAGTGTGTGAACTTGGGAGAGTTACCTGAGACCTTTCTATGCCCAAATTTCTATGTCTATAAAATGATTATAATGATATAGCTACCTCACAGGGCTACGGAGGAGATTGAATAAGTTGATGTGTGTAAAATGCTTAGAGTAGGGCCTGGTGCACAGTGAACATTTTGTAAATGTCAGCTATCACCAGCTCCTAATTTTACAGATGAGAAATCACCACTCAGAAGAGTTAAATGACTTGTCCCCAAATCAGAGAGCCAGAAAGTGGTAAGAAATGGTAATTTTCAAAAGCCTTATCTCCCAGGGCCTCCCCCCCGCCCCACTCTGAGCAGGAGGTCAGTCAGGACTCATCCTCTGCCCTCCAGGGCTTCCAGATGACCCCCTGGATTGTCATCTGTGTCTGGCTTTTATTCTCTGAGGCAGAGCCCAGAACTTTGGACATTGGCTCTTGGAAAAGAGGCTGGTGGGAGGCAGACAGCAAAAGGCAAACAGATTTAAACTCAAGAAGAGACTCACAAAGAGGCTTATAGGTTGTTCTTGGTTTTGGTTTTTATTTTTCTGATTATAAAGGCAAATATCCACTGCTGAAAATCTGGGAAATACAGAAAAGTACACAGAAAAAAACCCACTCATAATTCCATCACTGTGACATAGCCATTATTAACCTTTTTGTGCATATCCTCCAATCTTTTTCTTTTTTTTTTTTGAGACAAAGAGTCTCACTCTGTTGCCCCAGGTAGAGTGCCGTGGTGTCAGCCTAGCTCACAGCAACCTCAAACTCCTAGGCTCAAGTGATCCTCCTGCTTCAGCCTCCCAAGTAGCTGGGACTACAGGCATGCGCCACCATGCCCAGCCAATTTTTTCTATATATTTTTATTTGTCCAGCTAATTTCTTTCTATTTTTAGTAGAGACAGGGTCTCGCTCTTGCTCAGGCTGGTTTCGAACTCCTGACCTTGGCTTCCCACCTCAGCCTCCCAGAGTGCCCAAGAGTGCTAGGATTACAGGTGTGAGCCACCGCGCCTGGCCTCCCTCCAATCTTTTTTCCTAATAATTATACATTAATGTAGTTATATAATGTGAATGTGTCCTGTGTCAATAAATATTCTCCTATGGATGTTCTGTTCTTGATTTGTGATTCTCCAACTTGGTGTCTTCTTTCAGGGCCTGTGGAAGTCAAAGTTCAGCCCTGAGAATACAAGGGAGGAGCTGTTCTACAAGGCTGATGGAGAGACGTGCTCGGCGTCTATGATGTACCAGGAAAGCAAGTTCCGCTACAGGCGTGTGGCTGAAGGCACCCAGGTGCTTGAGTTGCCCTTCAAAGGCGATGACATCACCATGGTGCTTGTCCTGCCCAAGCCTGAGAAGAGCCTGGCCAAGGTGGAGCAGGAGCTCACCCCAGAGGTGCTGCAGGAGTGGCTGGATGAGTTGGAGGAGGTGATGCTGGTGGTGCACATGCCCCGCTTCCGCATCGAGGATGGCTTCAGTTTGAAGGAGCAGCTGCAAGACATGGGCCTCGTCGATCTGTTCAGCCCTGAAAAGTCCAAACTCCCAGGTTAGTATAGGAAGGAGTTTCCTCCTCTCTCTACCTGGAAAAAATTGGAAGAGTTGGAGAAAAAAACAGAAAAGAGCAACAAGTCAGGACACCTGGATTCTAACCCGGGTTCTACTGGAAATCCTTTTCCCTTTTGAGGCCTCAGTTTTCTCTTCTGTAAAAGAGGGAGTTTGCTCTTGGATCTCTGTGGGCCCAGCTGGCACTGGTACCCTGTGAGTCTGCATCTGGCAGAGGAGACGTGACCAGGTGGAGGAGAATTTGAAAAGCCATTGGAATAGAGAGCAAAGAGACATACTAAGAGCTGGGACATCTGGGCCCTACAGAGCAGGCCTGACTGACATTTTTTTTTTTTTTTTTTTTGAGACAGAGTCTCGCTTTGTTGCCCAGGCTAGAGTGAGTGCCGTGGCGTCAGCCTAGCTCACAGCAACCTCAAACTCCTGGCTCAAGCAATCCTCCTGCCTCAGCCTCCCGAGTAGCTGGGACTACAGGCATGTGCCACCATGCCCGGCTAATTTTTTGATTATATTAGTTGGCCAATTAATTTCTTTCTATTTTTAGTAGAGACGGGGTCTCGCTCTTGCTCAGGCTGGTTTCGAACTCCTGACCTTGAGCAATCCGCCCGCCTCGGCCTCCCAGAGAGCTAGGATTACAGGCGTGAGCCACCGCGCCCGGCCTCCTGACTGACATTTAATAAATGGCCTTTTGTCTGACATTCCAAAGGGCTCGTGCACTTTCCTCAAGATCACTTGGACAGATACAGCCAACCTTTTCCCAGTTGTGGTACTTCAGTTGGCATTAAAAATAGGCAATAAAATATCTTTTTTAAAAAGATGTTTATGATGTTAGGGAATTGGATTTATCTTTACTGGGCTGTTTTTAAACTCGTTCTGAAAACTAAAACTGTTGCTGCACCAGAAAGAAAGATGTTCCTACTAGATGGAGTGAGTTTTTCTTCAAGACAGTCCTGTCCTCCCCACAGCCTCAAAGAGCTGAAGCCTGACACTAAATTCACCAGTGCCAGGCTGAACAAGTCCAAAGCACTTTATTATTTGTAACACATATTCATTGTAGGGGGGTATCATTAGGTGAAGGTCCACGAGTTCTTCAATTTTTCAAAGAAGGACCTCTTCATTCAAACTGAATTCCTGTCTGTGGGTTGAAGCAAACTTTCTCCCATTTCACAGAGCCTTCTTTGCTTTTCCTTCCAGGTGTTGTTGCAGAAGGCCGGACCGACCTCTATGTCTCAGATGCATTCCATAAAGCGTTTCTTGAGGCGAGTACACTCCCTTCCCTCGCTCTTCCTATGCTGCTTTTCTTATTATTCAATACAGCAGTATCTCGTGAGATTTGTAACTTTGGAGTTCTTGCTCCACTCGCTCTTACGGTATAGAAGGCGGATGCATGACCAGCAGGACACAACTGCGGGCAAGGCATGTTTCTGGTGCCCCTCACATCCCAGACCGGTGGTCCTCTCCTCCGTGAGGACGGGACAGCCCTCCCCCGAAACACTCATGGTCCAGTTGTTCTACCCTGCCCCCTACTGCCTCTCTTGCGGCTGGTCAAGTGGGAACACTGACATTTGGAGGAGGGTGACATAGGAAAAGGAGCCAGCAAAGGCCACTAAGAAGGAATTCAGAAGAAGAGGAGAACCAGGAGAGCATGAGGTCATGGAAATCCAGGGAGGAGTTTTAACCACTTCGGTGCGGCGCCCACTAGCCGCGAACCTCGCCCACAGCCGCACTCACAGTCCGCACGGTAGTCTGTGCTGTGCATTGACCACGGATCCATTTTGCTCTTGTGTGATGAGGAAAGCTTGAAAGCACTGAGAGCTTGTTTTACTTTACAGGCTGCTTTACTTGTAATGTAAATCAGAATAGGTAACATATACATGTATGTTTTCATTACGTTATTTTTAAATGTTCACAATTTTATTTTGATAAGTGAAAAATTAGAAAAGTCATATCACGGCGGCAGTCAGCTAAAGTCGCTGTGCGCGTTCATCTGTGGCTATCAACCAGGGGTCCTCAAACTACAGCCCGAGGGCCACATGCGGCTTGCTGAGGACATTTATCCGGCCCCCTGGGTGTTTTTGCCACGGCTGTTGAGGGAAGGGAGATAGGTCAATATCAGAGAAGTCCGTAGGACTGAGGAAATTGCAAAGAAGACTGTAGTCAAAGGTTTCAGAACACGGTGCTGGTAAATATGGTTCCAGGGCCCAAGCTCAGTGGGAAATGTTTGGTTTGGAGGAAAGTGGGGTCAAGTGACATTAGGAAGTTAATTTCAATGGGAGTGAGGAAATGTGATAGCTTGAAGGAACAGAAGAGTAGAGTCTGAGAAAATGATGCTGTAATTATAATTTTAAAGGTAGAGTAGTTCTGAGAGTGTAGCCATGGGACTGGTTTGCTTAAATAGACTGAAGGTAATGCTTATTGGTTTGGATGAGAAGAAAAAAATGGGAGGGTAGGGTGTTGAATGGGTCTCCTACCAAGATATTTTAATTGTCTAGGTCAAATGGTAGCAGGACTTGGGGTGGACAGGAAAGCTAGGTGCTCAAAAATCCGCAGTGGATATAGAATCTATAGGACAATCAAGGCAATGACCTGTAGGACAATAGCAAAAGTAGAGGGATGTATCTCAGAACAAGGGATTTTACATGAGTACTGGATTAATGGTTTGGAAGTTTAAAAAGGACACTGCTTTTACCTTCTTCCATATGGTTTTTTTTTTTTTTTTTTTCTTTTTTGAAAGAAAGAACAGGAAGACTGCAAGGGAAGTTGAGTCCTTAGGGTTTTAACTCTCACTGTAAATACTCTTGTGAGTAGCCCAATTAGAATTGGTCAACTCAGATGTCCTTGAAGGCTTTGAGTTAGTATTAGGAAGAAGCAGAGGTCTAGATTCATTTTACCCACCTGAGCTAAACAATGATGCAAGATCCCTCCAGGGCCACTGGAATAAAGTTGTTTTCCTTAAAAACTTTAGGAACTTATAATAAACAGGTCCCCAACTGATTGTTGATCTCCTGAGAAGCCATTAAAAACCAGAACCTGATTTGAATCATGAAAAAGCTCTAGTCTGCTCATAAATTTGGTCCTAAAATGAGCATGAAATAGATAATATGGAAAGATATCGAGTAAGGAAGGAGGAAGGAAGGAAGGTAAAGGAAAAGTGAGAGGGAGGGAGGACATGAGGGAGGAAGAAAACATCATTAATCAACTCCACAAAGCTCAGGGATCTGAACTGCTTTCATTAAGAGGCAGAAATGGAGTTTTAATGATATTCTGGATGCCTAGGCAAAATTTCTTGAGAGTGTCTCCCTGTAGACCTGTGACAATTCTGTTTATCAGCCAAGTTCAAATATTGTTGCTTCAGTCTATTACTCCAAGAAAACTCATCTCATCCAGCCAGAGGACCCCTTCTCTTTTCATAGGCCCTAGGTCCTTAGTGGCTGTTTGCAGTAGTTATATCTGCCACCCTTATGCTCCAAGAGTAAAATTATTTCAATTATAGAGTTCTGATCTTGAGTCAAAATGTCTTTTAGCAGCTTGTACCAAAAAGAAAAAACAAAACAAACAAAAAACTTCCGTAACAGCATGTACAATGGTGCCAGCCAGAAATGTGACAATCTGTGCACATTCAGATTTCTGGTTCATGCATTACACGAGTGGAACTCTTGCACTTGTTACCTAAGACCTGGACTGATGCAAGTGCCTTACGTTCACTGGATGAAAGAATGAGTAAGGTAGGGTTCGAGAGAGAACCCAACCTCACTCCCCTATACTTTTTATTGGAAAGCCGGCTTTTGGGAAATTGCTGTGTTTGTGGATGATCTACCTGCCAATAAATGAACTGCAGAGTGGCTAATGTAGCAGTTTTGCTTCCTATGTGATCTGCAGGTAAATGAGGAAGGCAGTGAAGCAGCAGCGAGTAGTGTCGTCTTGATTGCTGGCCGCTCCCTGAACCCCAACAGAGTGACCTTCAAGGCCAATAGGCCCTTCCTGGTTTTTATAAGGGAAGTTCCCCTGAACACTATTATCTTCATGGGCAGAGTCGCCAACCCTTGTGTTAACTAAAGTGTTCTTACTCTCTGCACTTCTTCCTACTTTGGTTTGTGAATAGAAGTAAAAATAAATGCAACTACTCCCATCTCACAATTATTAATGGACTGTGACACCTGAAATGAAGACAAGGAAAAAGGAAAAAGGATAGAGACTCTATTGGGGCATTTGAGAAAGTGATGCTTTCAATTGTTCACCACCCAGGGACCATATCTGGGTCAAGAAAATGACAGAGGGAGACACATCACTACTTCGTCTTGAAGGATGGCACACATCCAGAAAGGGCAGGGGGAGCTGGAATTCTCAGTATTCCACATTAAAAAAATCCAAAAATTTAAACAAATTAATCTCTATATACAGAAAAGACAGAGTCAAATCTGAGTATTAAACCATTTAATTCTCAAACCACTCACATGCATAATGTTCTTTTACACAGTGTTAAAGAGGAAAATGCATTTTTATACAAACAGAATTTCAAGTATACATTAATAGACTTTTCAGATTGCTAACCAAGTTGCTAAGATTTCATTCACATTGTTCTTAAAGCTGTTCAACGAGAAAGCTTTTGCTAAACTGCTTTAAATATGTTTATATAAACCCATATTTTCACTCTTTCTTTGAATCTCCCTTCCCCAACCCCAGTCTCTGCCCACCCTCCTGCCCTCCCCCCTCCTCCAACACGACAGGGCTCCTGGGGCTCTAGGAGACATGCAACCCCACCAAGAACTATTGGCTTGTCATCAGGGGAAGGTCAGAATCCATAGGGGGAGAGACTGAGAACACCTGTTAAATTAAGGGAGAACAAATCTGATACTTAGAAATGACACAAATCAGGACTTTAATCTTAGAGCCTTTGTGTTTTCATTTGACTTTTATTCAGAAAATTTAGCCTCCCACAAAACAACACAGAAGTTTCTGATAATTTGGTAGCTGAGAAAATAACTTAATATTAGGTATTTTTTTCCTCGGTGAAACTTCCAAAATCGGGATAGGCATTTTGAACTCTTTTTCAATTGGGTGGTTGTTTCTTTTTCCCTTTGGCAAGGAGTGGGGGCAGCTTAAAAATAGATGTCATTATATTTGTGTTTACATTAAGGAATCTGGTTAATTTCATAGGGTCTGGCAAGAGTTCTCCCTCCTTGACTCTCCTCCTGAAGTAATCTGGCTTCAGGGCCAGGAACAGTCACTCTCCTTAGGAATTAAAGTGCATTTTTTCAGTAAAAGGGGATAAGGGGAAGTTATGGTTTACATTTAAGTGATAATGATTAAAGGAGGGTGGGGTGAGAGAAAATCCTATTCCTATATATAGATATTTATAATTAAGGTCATAATAAAAACTGATATTCTTAGGAAATAAGATGCACAAAGCCAGTCCAGCACCCTCAGTGGCGCAGGAGCGCCATCCTGACTGACTGACTGTTCTTGGGCATCTCTATTATTAATGGAGTAATTGCTTCAGATGAAAGACATAAATCTCAAATGTTAGTTTTTTCAAAGGGAAAAAACAGCCCGGTAGGTTCTTAAAATTAAAAATATTCTACTCCATTTCCCTTTCAGGGATAAGAACATTTTAGAAATTGATTGTCTGTTTTATTATAAATCCTCCTCAATTAGCAAGTGTAAAAAAAATGCTGTAGATCTAAGTTTGCGGCTTACAAATATTATGGTAGCCTTTAAAAACTCAGGAAGAGGCCGGCGTAGGTGATCCTTGCTATCAATCAATATCAACTGAGGGGAAGTGAAATTTTCCTATGATCTCTTTATTGATAGCTACCAGAATCTAATTTTCTGACTAGTTTCCTTTAAATGCTTTACTATTTCTTGGGGGAAAAAAACCCCAGAGTTTCCAAAGAGAAGTAAATGCTACATTATTAGTTATGCAAAGAACTGATGGGCTCAAGATGAGAAGGGGTGGGGGAACTTGTCCTGGATTCTGGCCTCTGAGTCCAGTGTGATCTGCTTTTCACAGTGACCAGTGGGAAGGCACAGTGCCAGGGACAGGTAGATGGGGGACAGCTGTCACCCATCATATAAGCACCATAGAGAACAGCTAGATAGATTTCTTTCAGACTATGTCCATCTGAAGGAAACCAAATTTCTGCTACATTGACTTTTCTATCTTTGAACCTTCAGCCTTCTCTTCTCCTCTCAGAGGCAGAGCATGAGTGAGTCCCGCTCAGAAATTACGAGGAGCTAGGAAATCTAAATGATGTTCCAATGTACTTCTCCCTTTATTTACTTAGACTGACATGCAAAAAATGGACAGTTCTGATTTTAAGATTTCTTAAGGGGAAGGAAGCCATTGGTTCCTGACTGAACTGGCAGATCCATTTAAGTTCTGCTATAAGATCATGAAATAATGCAATGGGCTAAAACTGAACACAGATCACAGTAGATAAAACGTTAATGGATTGAGATAGAACACATTTCTTTTGCCTATAATTTAGGAAAGCTTTTCTTTTGTTGAGGGTAGAGGAGTGGGGCAGCATGGTGAAACTGTAGTCAAACTGATAACAGTTGAACTGTTTCAGAAAGGATTTCGTAGAGGTTTAAGAGGAATCAGCAAGCCAACCCATTAGGGCAGAACTTGACTGAACTTCACAATGCTGATAGAGAATTCCTGTTAGGGAATATTTGTTTTATTCCTTGCTTAAAAGAGAGTAAAAGTTTATGTACTTATCTTTTACCATTACTTCCCTGTCCTCCTCCTACTCTCCCCCACAAAATCTTAAAATCCAGTGCAGTATAATTTGCATAAAGTTTGACAATTTTTCACAGCACTCTACAAAGTTCTTCAGTATGAAAACCCTAAAGGGCTACTCTCTTTGGAGTCTCTAGGCTCCAAAAAGCTATTGTTTTTCTATCCCACCCAATAACAGGAAGCCTTCAGCAAATTTTCTAAGGCATCGGAGGCATTTTCTCTGACAATACAACATTTACATGCTAAGCAAACAGCCAGGCCTTAATGCTGCTTCAATGAAATTTCATAGTCTGATGCTAATTAAGTCCTCTGCACTAACCAACTTTTTCCTTGACCTACTTTTTTTCTTGCACACACCACCTCTTTGAAGCTCAAACGATCAATTACTTGTAGCTAATATATGAATGAAATTTTCTGTGGTGTCCAGAATAGTCTCAGAAGAGAGATTGCTACATTTGAACTTGTTCTTAAATAGAGATTTCTTTCATGAGTTAGAAATCACTTGGTAGCTAGTCTGAACAGTGGTTCTCACTTTGTAAGGTAATGAATAAAACAGTTCTCCCCTTCCCATTACCATGTGTGAGGATGCCATGGGGGCAAGTCACAAACTGTGACAGCCACTAAAGGTTTGCTTGCTACCTGAGGTGAGAAGAATGGAAGATGTGGTACCTCATTTGGGAATTATTCATTTAGGTCTTTGACATCCTAGAACAAAGATGCTGAAAGACTCATTTCACATTTTCATATAATATTCAGAAATATTGAAGCCTTAGCTAGTTCATTTCATTCACAAAGAAATAATTCAGGGAAAGTGAAAGTCACCAGACACTGAAATTCCACTTAGAAGGTAGGCTAAGTGACAAATAATCAAATGTATCACCACTGCCCCAGGCAGGATCCTTTTCTCTGTTAACTTTAACAATGCTACCTATTTATTTTACAAATAAAAGTCACCATGTAGGCAGTTTGGGCTTGGCTTTTTTAATAAATTCAAGTGCTGTATTTCAACTAGCAGAGTTGAGAAATCTCCACTATACATATACAAAGGAAAGAGGATTCTAGAGAAGGGACTTGGAAAATTTGTTTTGCTTACTTATGCATACTTTGTATAGAGAAGAAAACTGGATGGATGGCAGTATCTCCCTTCAGGATTACTCTTGAGGACAAATGGATGATCCATTTTACCACCTGAACCTTGGCACACTGTAAGCTTAAACTGAGAGCAATGTATGGGATATCAATAAAGATAACTTGGGTCAAAGAGAACTACTGGATTGAGGTTATCCTGCCAAAAAAACCACTATGGATAACCTAGGCAGTGATTCTCAACTTTCGCTGCATATTAGAATCTTCTAGGGAGCATTTAAAGCTCAGAATGCACAACAGACCAATTAAACGCAAATGTCTAGAGGGGGTCCCAGGCAATTTTAATGTGTAGCCAAGACGGAGAACTACTGGAGTAGGTCAACTAGTTCTGTAATAGAAAACATAAGGCCAGTGTTCATCCAAGCCAGAGGGAAGAGAGGTAAGGCTCCATGGCTTCCTTCTAGATTCATGAATCTAACATGCCTCAATCAAATTACCTGGGCATTTCTCACTTTGTTTTTATATAAATCACTTTGGCTGTAATAGGCAGCAATACCAACAGTAAATTATTGATTTAGGTAAAACTACACTTTAAGTATATAGTATAGCAAAAAGATCAGAAGACAGATAAGACTCTGGGCACAAAAAATAAGCAACAAGGAAAAATTTTCCTAAACAGGATTAATTCCTGAGTCTAAGATATTAGGATGGCTTACAGACTGAGAATTATTCTACAGTTAGAAAAAAAATAGTTGTGGTAAAAAGATTCATATGATTTTACCACCTCATCTTCCTACAGGATTCATACTGTAACTGGGCAGAAGTTACTGTACCAGTTGTCTCTTACGAACAATGCTTGTCTCCTTACTTGAAATTTCACATTCTCTGTATCTCCACTTGCTCTATCCAAAGTCACCAGGAAAGTAAATAGTTATCAGCTATTACCTCAAACACAGGTAAAAACCTGAAAATGGATCACTCTCTCTCATTTCACTTCTCACCAGAGAATTCCTGTTCAGACATTACAACTAGTCAGTGCATTAGGATGAAAAGGTGGAAAGCATTCCAGGATAACAAAGGGCCAACAGTCCTTCAATTGTGGCAAATATTCAAAAGGTAGGTAAGCTTACTTGGCTCAGTGTACTAGTGCCCTAAATAGGCAATCAGTTGAGTGCTACGATTGGATTTAAAGATTAGGTGGTTTGCCTAGCGGCATCTGACAATTGAAACTGAATTTTCTGACACTTACAATGTTCAAGTGAGGCCATCTTGAGAATCCCAACAGTATTGGCATTAAAAACAAGAATATCTCTCTTTGGAGTGATTAAAAGCATAACAGGTCATTCGAAAATCTATGCCACACATACCTCCATGTAAGATTGGCAGAAGGCTCATTATCAGGAAAATATAGTTAGTATTCCAGTCCCCCAGAAGTGGACTGCAAATAGCAATTAAAAAAGAAACTGAGGATTCAAACAAATGTTTCACATCATTAAAAGGAGGAGTTGGGTGCATCTTTAAAACAAAGACTCCACCTCCACTGGCTACTCTTGCCAAACAGAAGCTTGTGGATAAAAGCACTAAACCCAAGTGTCCTGACACTATTTGATTTGGGCAACAAAATCAAACATTAACATCTGAACGTGACAAGAAGAATTTCAGATATTGCAGCCTCTATATTTTGGGTCTGGCTTTCCTCTGCTTGCTACAGAAAGCTATACTCTTTCTTCAGCCATGTGCTCTGAGGTAGAGGAGCTGAAGTGAGTATAGACACTTATGGGACAGTGGCGAAGGAATCCAGCCTTCTCCCCAGGGGGTTACGGGGCAATCTTGAATATGCTCAGTTTTTAGTGGGAGGTAGAATATTCTACATTGACTTATCTGCCTTCATTAAATAAACCTTTCTCTCTCATACACACGTAAACTCACATATACACAGCTGGCAACTCAATATTGCAATTCACAGCAACAGTACACCTACCCAACAGCTACTTTCAACCTAAATTTCATATTAATCCCCAGCCCTTCTCAGGTAGACTCAAGCCAAATTTGTTTTTTTGAGGTCCCTCCTTTTGCCAGGTTTTTAAACACATATTTCACTTTTATACCTACATCTTTTGTCTCTAAAGAACAGCTGCACTAAGTGGGTGCACTGTGTTATAACATCTTTATAAATAGAAAGTGCAAGAAGTAATTTTCTTAGCCAAAAATACAAAGTAACAAAAAGCTCTCCTATCCTATTATGCCAAGAATTTGATTTTTAGAATCAATGATAAAGCTAACAAAATGCTTCTATGCTACCAAGGTCACAGTGGATGAGTAAATATATTTATAAACATACACATATGAAAAAATAGCCAAACTTTCCACAAAAGTTATTTGCGTGAACTATCTTTAGTATACTACTATGTTCAATGCACGTGCATATACAATTGAATTATATTAGTGTTATTTTATTGAGCCAGTTTTCCAAAAAGAAAACAGGCTCATATTTTAAAAATTCAAGTTACATGATTTAAAATTATTTTTGTAAAAATATTAGAAATGCCATATAAATTCTAAACATTTCTGCTATCTAACTGACAGCCATTCTAGAGGTGGATTTCAGTCACACTTTCGTGACCTCTGTGTTAGGATCTTGGCTTCCAGAGGAAACACATTTTAAGCTTTGTTCCCTATACTGCAATTCTGTTTTCAGTGGTTCTTAAAGAACCACAAGTTTAGGATTCTATTACTTTATAGGAAACTCAGTAGATCATCTTCAAATATGTCATAAACATCTGCTTCAAGATGTGGCTAAAAGCAGAAATCTAAACCTTAAGGAATTTCTTCTACTCACTCAGGTTGTTGTTATTGGCTTGAAATGGTTTAGACTTGTGATGCTGAAAAGAAAGAATAAATATTTTGTCAATCTACAAGGTTTCCTTTTATCTGACTTCATTCTCTTTTGCAGTTTAAGACCACAGAACCTGAATTATTTTTCATGCAACCACCAATGATTTAAAACCTAAGATTCACAGAGAACCCAGAGGAGGGCCCAAAGAGATATAACACAGAATGACAGACATCTCCATAGATTATCACAGTAAGATTTTTCATTCCTTGGGACTACATCTTCAAAGGTTTTCCCTGTAATAAAGGGCTGACTACACCGGAGTGTATCACACCAGAGTGGAAATGTGAATCAAAAATAAAGTTTTAAGGCTCTTTTAGGTTTTATTCATTAAAATTTGCCCTGTGACAGGTTAAGGATGAACTGGAAAAATAAACTTGCCTCAATCTTTATTTGATAAAATCTAATTAATCTTTATGCCTAAAAGCCTCAAACATTCCATTCCTGGTTATTCAACTACAAAGTCTTTCTCCCTTCCCATGATTTTGCAGGCACCCCAAGTTAAGTCTTCAGCCTTAAGTACCCCTTTTATTTCTTGTATTTGCAATGTGTGAGGCTGACATAGGAACAGAAACCTCTTCACTATATGAAAATTGAGGATGACCAACAAGAAGACCACACAGCTAATTCTCCAGGAATCCATTGCACATGGAATGGATAATCTCAAACTTTTCTTAAGAAATGTATTGATTTGGGGATGATCATTTGTATGGCAGAATTCGTTCTCTGCCCATATTTCTCCTCAGGGCAGGAATAGTCTTAAGTTAGCAGGCATATATAAAGCATCCTAAATCTGAAAAATCTAGCCCAAAATAAAAAACTTTCAATGATCTGGTATTTTAAATGAGGCTTGGTAGCAATTACTAATTTTAGAAGATTAATAACATAAAATTGGCTGATGGATTTTCCTGCATGAAGAGTAAAAAGAAGAGGAGGAACCAATTCATCATCTAGCATAAAATTATGCTGGAGGAGGTGTGGTGGAGGCAGAGATGGAACCAAGATAAGTACGTAAAACTTTCACTATCTCAAGAATATGATCCATCCAACCACCTGACAGGAACTCCTGTTAACAGAGATTTAGTAGCCATATAAGTTTTCCATACCACAGGAATTTTTACCTATTTGTAAATTTAAAATATTAAATATTGCTGACATCTCTAATAAATCAAATTTTATAACAGTTAAGCTTTTTATTACCTCTGCAGTATTTCTGGCTCAACATGTAGTTACTATGGCTTCACAGCAAAGACAGGCAAATGCTCACAATTTGGAACACAGTACAAAATGAAAAAATGGAAACTTTGCTATAAGATAAACTTGGGAGGAGAGGGCAACTAATGAAATATACTCCAGTTATTTGTCTCATTCTCCTTTATGGCCCATGGTACACATAATAAATGGTTTCTACAGAAAAAAAGGGACCTAAATGAACACAGAATAGTCAAGACAAATTAAAAAAAACCTAATGCTACCTGTAATAGATTAAAGATGGCCCCAGATCCTTGACATACCTTTCATGAATGGTAGGATATTTTCCTCTCTACTGAAATCTGGACTGACCCAGACTCAAAAAGATTTGAGTTCTTATTTTTTAAAATAGAGACGAAGTCCTGCTACATTGCCCAGGCTGGTCTCAAACTCCTGGCCTCAAGCAATCCTTCCGCTGTGGCTACCCGAAGTTCTGGAATTACAGGAGAGTTCTGGAATTACAGGAGACGCCATGCCCAGCTACACTGAATTCTTTGACCAAGAGTATGGCAGTGACTCTATGATTCTGGCCCTGGCTTTTAAGAGGACTGGCACCTTCTGCCCAGCCTCTTGGAGGCTTAAGCTGTCATGTAATAAGTCTGACAACCTTGATGAAGAGAACTCATGTCAAGTCCCTGAGACTCTATGGAGAAGGAGAGAAGCCCTGCTGAGCCCAGCCTTCTAGTCCTTCCTACCAAGGTGTCAGGCATGTCAGTGAGATCATCTTGGCCTCTCCAGACTAATCCAATCACCTGCTGAATACCGCTAGGTGACCTGAGTCATTGCTACAGGGAGCAGAATTGACTAGAGGAGCCCTTCTTGAATTTCTGATTCACGAAATCATGATATACATAAAATGGTTGGCTTTAAGTCATTAAGGTTTAGAGTAGTTTGTTACAGAGTAATAAGTAATTGTAACACTATCTTGCAATTTTTGCCTTGGTAACTCATCCACTCACTCACAATTAGACCCACCAATTGGGTCTAATTGGGTGACTCCTCTAATAAGTATGTGCTATCCACAGAAAATATTCACCATTCAAGTCTACTCAGAGATCAACTGCATCCTCTTTTGAAGAAATCTTCCAATCATTTACTTTAAAACCAGTAATGTCACTGGCTATTGTATATTCAAGTCAATCCCAACTCTTTGTAAGTGAATGCAGTCAATGTGATGTGTGGAGCTAGTCTGGGCTTTGGAATCAGATTAGTAAATATTGGCTCTGAAGTTTACCAGATATATAACCTTGGCCTCATCAGTTTCCTCATCTGTAAAATGTGGTATAATTATACAACTACTAGAGGCGACACAGTGTATTAAGAGTGTTAACTCTAGAGTTAGACTGCCTGGGTTAAACTGTCTGTTCCTTCCCCTCTAAAATGAGGACAATAACAGTATCTACCCTCATGGGATTGTCATAAAGATTAGATGAGTTAATCAACATGAGGCACACAGAACTGTGCCTGGCACAATAGTAAGCGTTCAAAAAAAGTTAGCTATTTTTAGTACTACTATTATTATCTCATAGAACTATTTTGAGGGTTAACTGCAGTTATGACAGAAAAGCGCTTAGTACAGCCAACTCTGCCCCCTTCTTTTTGATCTTTTATCTCTGCAGTGAAAAGTGCAGGCTTTTTAAAAGCATACATCCTAGACTCCAACTGAGTGGTTTAGGACTTTCAAGTATAGGAAGTCACATCTAAACTATGTCTAAAGCCAGTTTTATTACACAAATTCCAAGCATGTTATCTAGTACCAAAAAGTATTTAGTATTTTTTATTTCATTTATTATTATTATTTTTGAGATGGGGCCGTACTCTGTCGCCCTGGATAAGTGCGGTGGCATCATCATAGCTCATTGCAACCTCGAAGGTTGAGAATCCTGGGCTCAAGTGATA
The DNA here is from genome assembly GCF_040939455.1 of Microcebus murinus. Taxonomy (NCBI): domain Eukaryota; kingdom Metazoa; phylum Chordata; class Mammalia; order Primates; family Cheirogaleidae; genus Microcebus; species Microcebus murinus. The sequence goes on along the minus strand of NC_134105.1, from coordinate 119,823,091 downwards.
GCTCTGCCTCAGCCTCCCAAGTAGCTGGGACTAAAGACATGTGCCACCAATCTCCAGCTAATTTTTCCTATTTTTTTGTAGAGATGGGGTCTTGCTATGTTGCTCAGGCTGGCCTCAAACTCCTGACTTCAAGTGATCCTCCCATTTTAGCCTCCCAAAGTGCTAGTAATCTGTAGCGACGAGCCACTGTGCCTAGCATTACTTAATATTTACTTAACAGAATAGATTCTGCTATATATTACCTATCAATGAAGATAAGTGATTTCATAGTATAGAAAACATGTTCCCATGAGATATTTTAACTTTTGGCATTATGGATTAATTTAGATCTTAAGAGTCACAGTATATTAAATTGTGGTGTAATCTATATGAGATGCTGAACATAAAAGTCTCTTAGCCAGATGGTGAATTCTAGCCTCCTTAACAAAACCTACTGAGTAGACATGTTAGAAGCAAGCATTAGAAAAGTTTTTTCATTAACTGTTCTGCCTTTTTAACTTAGTTTTGCTGTTAAAGCTTTCACTATCTGAGATAGTGGGCTTCTTTTAACTGTATTAAGATAGGAGATATTTCTGTTATAGTGATAATGGGGAAGATATGAGATAAGAAATTTATTTGTATATGTACCCTCTGTAAAATAATGTGGATTTCAAGTACTTCCACTGTATGTTACAACTGAGGGAAAAGATAGTCTGCCTACACAACAAAACTGGATAATTTGTACAGACATCTTTCAGGTTTTGATATCATTGTCATTATCAATAATTACATCCTTTGGAATGTAACCAATTCAGATGATTCAAAGTACTCATAATATCGAACTCTGGCTTCCCCTGAGCAAGAAAGTCTGCTTACTTTGTAAATAAAAAGACTGGCTCTGGGAAAAGCACCGCTTAAGACGATTGAAGACAAGGAAAGAGATTAGAAGGCAAAGAAGGAAAAAGACTGAAAATTATCAAAGAAATCATTAATGCTTGGCAAAATCCACTGCTTTCAACAGATTCATATTTAAGTGATATGTATTACTAAGACCTCAAATAGAATGGGAGGCAGATGATTCACTGGCTATCTAAATCCAATTTCTTCCACAAGTCCTACATCCCAGATTAGCCAGACTCTCAGGTTAATCAGAGAAGTAATACTCCAAATCTCAAGAATCTACCATCACTATGGGTATAAGTGCTCTAAGACAAGGCAGAGCTAATCTAGATAAATATTCTGGAACCTTATAGATGAGGATTATTTATTATTCAGAGGTTATATCATATAAAACTTACTAATATCCAATTAGAAGACCACATTTAGAATAAAATACCTCGTGAAGAGATGCCCTGTAAGAGGCTAGTCATTCACCTGAACCTTGTCTATGTTGGTAGAGCTCACAACAGAGAAGCAAACTCACCGTACTGTGTCAGCATGGCCTAGAAAACTTTGTCCAGATAAATTTAGCTCAGAAGTCCATATACTGTTTCCAAATGGGGAACAATTATACTCTCCTCCTGCAAGGATTTCTGTTTCTTAACACCCTAGTATTTCCCATTTTTTCCACATCTGGTATAAGTTAGCTATCATATTTGAAACTAAGAATGAACACTGACAAAACAAATATGTAATGATCTAATATATATTTAGAAGACTTGTAGATAATAATAGAGATGGGAAGATAGATCTAAGAAAAATTTGAAATTCTCAGACGTTTCATTATATTTTAAAACATCTGGAAAAAAGGGAGAAAAATTTGGCTTTTTACTGCTCTGCACAGAACAGAGTGAATTTACTTGAGGAAATTAAAATGAAAATTTATAGTAAAAAAGATAGGAGTTTCTAATCCAAAAAACCAGCACTTTGGATAAGAATCAAAACACTTATTCATAATAAAAATTAATTTTTAATCCTATTGGGAATAAATTCATTCTTGTCATCATTATGCATACTAGTTCAAGTTAACTCAGAGGAATGGCAAAACTTACTTATAAAAACATTTCTTTCTCAGCATACTCAGCAAGACAAAAAAAAAAAAACATTTCTTTTTTTAACAGTGTTTTTTGTAAACATGGTGGTACGCATGTAACCCCACTGTGGGAATTATTTTTAAGAATTACCTTGCTATGACTACCAACCTACAGTTTAATCTACCTGTGCCTTTAAGGCAAGGGCAAATCCTAAGACCCATTCTGAATGCCTTTAATGCAATGGGAATCATGAAGCAGGGGCACAAAGAGAATTATGAGAAGTGGATCTAGAAAAAGACGACAAATTTTTTCAAGAAACTGATGGACATGTGACAATATGAATTTAAAACCTCACCCAAAGTATCATAAAGGCAAAATGGCAGGAGTGACAAATTTGGGGGGTGGCCACTTTGTGAAGTGACAAATTTTTCTATCAAGTACCAGACAGCAAATATTTTCATGCTTTGCAGGCCATGTGGTCTTTGTCACAAATATTCAACTTTGCCATCATAGTAGGAAGAAGCCAAAAGCGATGTTTAAACAAACAGGTGTGGCCCTGTTCCATTATAATTTTCTTCACACAAGCAGGAGGTTTGCTGAACTCTGGTCTAATTCATAAATCTCAGGGATATACTTTGCTAAGGGCACCCTCTCAAACTTCAGGATTTACCCGACAATTGATTGTCGTCCCTTTTCTATATCTTAGTAACCAAAATATATCACTACTTTAAACTCTTTCCCATATGGCATAAGAATTCCATTTTCAAAGACTGAGCTCAACAAAGACTCATCTCCTATCCTTGAACAAGTAAGCACACAGATAAGGGAAAGCACATTTGAGGAAGAGAAAAATAAAACACCTGTTATACCTGAAAAGTGAAAAACTTCAAAGATTCCAATGCCTTCCTGATTACATGCCTTTCCAGTATGAAGATGATTTTTGTCTTTGTTCAATTTATTTTCCATTATCCATTGCTTTCATTTCTTCAAATTAGATCTTTTAGTCAAACAAAATTTAGTTTTCACTAGTTAGAAGAAACACAATTAATACCAAGAGACAGCTAAAACTTGGTAAAAGTTCTTTCTTTCTTTTTGAGACAGTCTCACTCTGTTGCCCGGGCTAGAGTGCTGTGGCATCAGCCTAGCTCACAGCAACCTCAAACTCCTGGGCTCAAGTGATCCGCCTGCCTCAGGAGGAGAATCTTCAAGTAGCTGGGACTACAGGTGTGTGCCTACACCTGGCTAATTTTTCCTATTTTCAGTTGCCTGGTTAATTTCTTTCTATTTTCGGTAGAGACAGGGTCTAGCTCTTGCTGATGCTGGTCTCCAACTCCTGAGCTCAAGCGATCCTCCTGCCTTGGCCTCCCAGAGTACAAGGATTGCAGGCATGAGCCGCCAAGCCCAGCCTAAAAGTTATTTTTCTTGACCAAAGATTATTCAGCTATTAAGAATGAAGTTCCCTACAGATGGAGACAGCTCTGTAAAAAAAAAAAAAAAAAAAAAGAATGAAGTTCCCTATTTCACTCTTTCACCACACCACTTCCAATCCAAGCCAGATTTCAAGTATGAAGTTAGGGAAAATAATCTATTTCTATTATCATACCATCTTTGGAAAACCCTGTTTCACTGATATAGAGGGAACTAGAAATATTTTTAAAAATGCCAAAAAATAAGAAAAGTTTCCTTAACTGCTCTCTTCTTTTTCAATCTTTATCCTTTACAAACTAATTTATTTTTATATATTCAAGATCTGATTTAACCCTCTAGTATAATAAAATGATGTGGGCAGTTTGCAACTTACATAAAATTCAACTTGGTTCAGAGGTAAATATGGTACTGAGTATAAAAAGAACAAATCATTAGAAAGAGCCTTTCTGCCTAAGTACAGTGTTACTGTCCATGCCAATGCTGTATTTTATACTGGTATCAGAGTTCAGAGAGAATAAAAGGTACATCTTAGAATGAAAGCAGGTTAACATATTGCCATCTCTCTTCTTTGCTGAGAATACTGGATAGTGCCTTTGCTATTAAGTGCCACTCAATAAATGAAAAGAGTCCCAGTGTTTGCAATTTCATGGCATTAATGTACTTAATGACAATTTAGCTCTCATTGCTAATGCAGTTCCTTCCCTTCACAAGGTTAACATGTGCAAGTTAAGATTTGGTAAAGAGTTTTCAGCATCAGCTAAAGTCCATTTAGTACATCCTTAAGAGGTATCATCCGTGCACACACCAATATAGGTATTCATTAATGTAGACAGAACATTACTAACTCCTATAACCCACCAGTGATGATAGCTAAGAACTAGGACAATGTCACAGTGAACTTGGATAAGAATTTTGAATAGTTATTTAGTATAATAATATCTCTTCTAACTAAAATGGGGAAATTCCTTTCAGAAGCTTTGTGTAAAAGTTAGCCTGGCTTGAATGTTCATGAATTTCATGGCTCTGGCTAGGCCAATTAAGAGGAGAGAATCAGCAAGCATGATTGTGCTGAAGTGGTCTTAGGGGACCAAGAAGCACTCTATTCACAGTATCAATATAGGAAAAGGCTATTAGAAGTGATTGAAACGGGAGGGGGAAACCACTAAACATTCACAGCATTTCCCCATGACTTAGACAGTCCCTACTGCATTTAAGATGTTTCTTGCTAACCCTGGATGGAGTATTGACAAATGTTACACAATTTCTCTTTACAGAAATTACTGCACTTCACCTTTAAAATTTGGTAATAGTTTAAAAAGCTCTATATTCTCACATATAATCTAAGAAATTAACAAAGCAACAAAGAACTTTCCAGCATACTATTCCTCAAAAGTAGGATGGACTTAAATTTTTGGTAGGTGTAAAAGTTCCATCTAAAGCAGCATATTTTGTACTTCTCACCTCCCTATTTAGTAATGGCAAAATCCATTGAAAGCCTTCATGACCAGCTGAAATGTTTCCCTAGAGATTTTAGTCTAATTTCAGCTCTGCCTTTTCTATGCTGCAGTGCACAGCCAGTCTCTAAAGATGGCTCTAGGTGAATCTTTATCCTATCATGCTGTTGCCCAACTAAAGAGGAGGATGCCCTTGTCTAAAGACAAAATATACTTTCAATGCTGCCTTTAAGGGTAGGCTCTTATTAAAGGTAGCATCATTACATTCCTATAAAAATGCATTTCTATGCTTTTTCAGAAGAGAAAATAACCTTTCTCTAGTGATAGGGTGCAGCTGTATGTACATATACAATTCTCAGATTGCTTAAGAGCAACCTTTTGCATTCCAATTTCTTATCTCAAATAAATGTCATTCGTTTCTACCCACTTTTCCACATACTACAAAGCATTCTCAGGAAAGGAACACATGACTAACATTCTCACAAACGGTTCACCAGTGCAGGTATGACCTGCCCCTCTCCCAATCTCTTTTACAGTCATTTATGCCTCTGCACCAAAACAATTTCTTAAACCATTACATATTTAAATGCTAAAAAAAAATTAATGATTACTCAAGAGAATCTAGAGATTTTTCTCTTTGCACTGTAAATCATAAGCATCTATTTGCCTGCATCCCTTAATATACCTCCTTTTCTCTCTGCATGCAAGACAGGGCATCTAAAGCTCTACATGTTTGGTTAAGTTCTTTTTCTCAATGCTGGATTAAGAATCTTAGAAATACCCAGAATTACTAAAAAGGTCCCTTAGAGTTTTAAAAATCTTAGGAATGATTAAGAAACCAAACCTGATAAAAACTGATCCCTTGATCATTTATTGCAAAATGATTGTGCATGATGTTTTCTGGTTAAGTGCCCTGTATGTATTATTAAAAAGCAAAGCTCTTGGAGTCACCAGCAATTTGCTGATGGTTGGTTTATGAATTACTAGGTTTGCAGACCCAAGACATAGATTTAAGTGAGGTTCTTCTATTTGACTGAAAATATAAACTACTACACATGTAGAAGGAAATGGAATTGTGGTTGCAATAAGAACCATAGTGTTGAATTTCTTCAACCACAATACTGCAGAAAAAATATGTTTAAAACTTCATATAAAAGTTATCAAATACGGAGACCTGTGGATTTAAAAATACAATCCAGGCTCATTTCACTAGAAAGTGACATTTTTGATGTACAATATTGCTGTTATGTAAAACTAGGAGCCGAAGAGACTGGATGAAACTTTGGTAGTCAGCCTAGCACATTAATTCATCTGGACTAGAGCCATTTCCTCATACCCAAGGATGTATAGCACTATGGTTTACAAACACCAGTCAGGAAGTTGCCCTATGGCTCTGTGCTGTTCGACATTTGCAAAACATAAGAATGCTTCCTTCCCTGCTCCCGTCTTCCTCAACGCAAAACTCAAGCCCCCAAAATGTAGCAGTACCCGTTACAAACACTGCTGCTCATTTCATTTCCAGTTGCCTAAAGTGCTTCAGGTGATGCTGCCCACTAGAATACTGCTCCAAGATGGCTGATTTTATGAAATAATCAGGCAAAGTATTATATGCCTAGTCAGGGCAAAGATAAAGTCTAACCTTTCAAAACAGTAAGAATCACCAGCATTCATTTGTTTTTTTCTGGAAATGTAAATGCACGTTCTGGCAGGGAAGGAAGAGGAAAAAATTCCTCCTCCTCATCAGCATCTTGAATACCTCCTTCTCTCTTGTGGCTGGCTGCTTCTGATGGTTGAGGCTCCTGATGTATTTTTTAAGATCTGGCAATTATAGCCACCAAGATGATGTGAACCAAAGTACAGTGTTCAAACATGACTGGTACATAAATGACCATTTATCATTGTTTTGTTAAAAAATTTTTTTTCTTATAAAGGTAACAAACCAAGGCTGTTGATCCCTGAATTAGAAAAGTTGATTTGCTTGAGTATTTTCCAAAGTGTGAGGTGGGAAGGAGGAGGGGTAGAGCCTTTAGTGCTTTTGTGTATGTTACTGATCCTCTAGTTTGGCAACATCTTGAGAGCATCTTCTGGTCTAGTGACATGGCATTTTGTGAATGTAAGTACCAGCCCATGGCCCTGATGCTGGCTGCTTATGGTCCAAAGGGGAAGAGGGTCTGTTCCCTCTCCCTCGATGTTTCAATCTGGCCCAGTGGTGGACACAGAGCCCTGGGCAGTTTCCCCGGGAGCAACTGTCTCTTCCTGTGAAGGCGATTCTTCCTCACCTTGTCCTCGAGATGTGACAGTTGTTTCAGGGGAGATGCTGTGAGGCCCCTCCAGGGGTATACAGCCAGGATGGTTTTTGCGAAAGTGCTGATTCAAGATGGCCTGGAAGGGAAAACTTTTGCCACAAACGTGACAATGAAAGGGCTTGTTGCCTGTGTGCTTGCGGATATGATACTCCAGTTGATCTTTCCGGGTATACTTCTTGCCACACATGCGGCAGACAAATGGTGTGATCCCCATATGTAGGCGCATGTGGCGATCCAGGCTTCCCTTTTGGTTGAAAGATTTGGCGCAGTAGATACAGGTAAGACGAGGGTTGTACCGGAACCATCGCTCAGATACTTCCTGCTCTCGAAGATACTCCACATAGCCACTTACTCCCATCATTGCTGACTCTTCTACCTGTGCCAGGTGAGGGAAATAAGAACGAACATATCTTATTAAGCATACATATTAAAAGCAATAGAATCCATTTTTTACCTGTTACTAAGACATATGCTTATTTTTAGTGGAAAACCAAACAATAAGTTACTATTAAAAAGTAAAGATAGTAATATAATAATTCTTTAAAAATCTGAGGACACTCTATTCTATTATCATAAAAGGACAACACAATAAAACTACTTTCTATCTGATAAACTGGATGCTTATTAAACCCCTGCTGAATTTACTATTTTACAATGATAGGAGAATCTGAACCCACTGATACTAACCCCTGGATCCTAACCTTCAATTACATTCTAGACAATCAAGAACTTTGGTAGTGCTGGTCCAACAGAATTTCTTGTGATGATGAAAATGTTCTAAAACCTACACCATCCAATTCAGTAACCACTAGCCACCCGTGGCTATTGAGCATTTATAATATGGCTAGTGCAACTGCTATTATTAATTAAAATTTAAACAGTCACATGTGACATGTGGCTAATGGCTACTGTATCATACAGTATAAAATATATAATGGCAAACATTCTATCTATGACATTATCATTAATACCATATTTTAATCCAGTAGTAGCATGCTTTATAGAAATGTATACAATTTATAGGTGATAGCATTTCTTTTCATCTAAAAATATTTTGGTGCCATATCAACAAATTGTCTTCATTGTAAAGACTAAGTTTAACTGCCCTCAGAGTAAATTGGCTGAAGGCTTGGGTTCCTTCTATCTGAAAGCTGGGAAGGAGTAGGAATATATTACTTTCAATGAATAACTGAAAAATCTTAGATTTATAAATGCTTTTCACTCAGAATTCTATATTAAAATACCATCAATAAGAAACTACTAACTTTTTTAACCTACTGACTTCTGAGATCATTTTTTTTTTTTTTTTGAGACAGAGTCTCACTCTGTTGCCTCAGCTAGAGTGGCGTCAGCCGTGGCGCCAGCCTCGCTCACAGCAACCTCCAACTTCTGGGCTCAAGTGATCCTCCTGCCTCAGCCTCCCAAGTAGCTGGGACTAAAGGCATGTGCCACCATGCCCGGCTAAATTTTTCTATTATTTTGGTAGAGACAGGTCTCGTTCTTGCTCAGGCTGGTCTTGAACTCCTGAGCTCAAACAATCCATTTGCCTCAGCCTCCCAGAGTCCTAGGATTACAGGTGTGAGCCACCACGCCCAGCCTGAAGTCACTGTACTTTTATTTATTTTTTCTCATCAGTCAACTTGAAAAGTCATTGTATTTTTTAAAAAACTTTAAAATTTGGGAGGGAATTATATATGTTTTAAACATGTAGGAAGAAGTTATATATGTTTATTATATATGCTTAATATAGCCCAATGTAAAGAGAATAAAATGTCAAAGTTAACTCTGAATTAACTACAGAAAGATTCATCTAGTTAGCAATTAATCTTGTGCCCTTTTAATTTCTAAAAGTGTGTTTTGTCTCCTTTCTCACATGCTAGCTGACAGTGCGATTCAGCATTTCCAACAGAGGCAATTCTCAAAAGTTTGGAAAGCAGTATGTCAAGTCAAGGGTTGAGTACAAGACTGAGGTTTTAGATTATTTCTGATTTGTTTCATGTAACATTTTTTTCTGATTCACTGGATAATAAAAACTGAGCCCATATGAAGAATGAGGAATTATCCCAGTAAAAGGTTTTGGGTAACCAAGGACAAAACACAGAATAACTTCTCTGAGGCTCAGTATTCCCATCCATAAAATACAAAGGTTAACATATGCTTTACCAGCTTTATAAGATTCTCATAAGAATCAAGTATGACAATAGTACCTTCAAATATTTTGAATGCATAACACCATTATGGCAATTAAGGGTGCTGGAACCTTGAGTTTAAATCTGAGTTCTGTTTATTATATGACTCTGAACAAGTTAATTTAACTATCCTATTCCTCAGTGTCATCTGTAAAATGAATATAAGAAAATAACATCACTTACCAATTGCTTTGGACACTGAATGAGCTAATACACTAAAGGTAGCTCAATGTTAGCTATTATTAAACATTACAAACTCATATTATTTATAATCTTGAAGGTAACAATATCCTAAAAATTCTGCCCAACTTTGAGGAAAGTAATGTCATACCAGTATTATCCACATGCTGAAAATGCATTTTAGAAATCAGTAATGAACTATAATCACAAAATCACACATTATGATTAGTCTCATCTAAAAAATTATTTCAGTAAACTTACAATGGAAGAGGCAAGTAAATGAACACAAAAGGTAAACTGGGTCCTTGTCAAAGGCAGAAACATATCTCTGGTAGTTTTACTGATTCCAACTTTAAACAGAAGCAAGAGCAAAAATGGCTGCCTCCTGGTTCTCTCTGTTGCTAAGAGGTGGATCATTTCACTCCTTCCACTTGGCAATTACCTATTAGAGTGTAAACTCTTTAAGCACAGAGACATTCTGCATTGCCAAATATCCAGGAATTTGATCAATGTCTGGCTCAATAATTATTTCTAATGAATTATTCCATATAAATAAATGATTTCTATAATTTCCAAAAGAAACATGAGTCTAGATTATTGACATGGACTTCAAAGCCTTCCACCATCCTTACTTGCAATTACTAATCAGAGACTCAAAGAACTGAAGGGGCTTCAAAAATAATCCAACTTGCTGTATTAATGTTATTTAATGATCTCTAAAATCAGAGATTTCACAAGTAACTAAATGACCCCCTATTTAGTAGGTACCTATTTATTTGGCATCTACTAAACAGCTTTAGTTACTCAGAGTTACTTGGAGGTAAAACAACTCCTGTTTGTTGAGTACCTGATAAGGCAATGTCAGAGATACAAAGAAGATTAGAAAATGTAGTCTCTGCTCTCAAGGAACTTTCAATTTAATAGGAGACACAAAATTAAAGCAAATAAGAAAGGAATAACTTACATGAGTCAAGAGAATTACGAAAAATTATATTGTATTTTGTAAATGCTGTAATAGTGGCTGAAGAAAGCAAGCTTAAATAGGACTGGGCTAGTTAGGGCAGATTAGGTGTTGGGCCTTGGCTGGACCCAGACACCTGGGATGAATGAGGCACTTCAGATTCAAGATGCAGAGAGAAAAGTAAGTTTGATGTGGTTCCGACACATGCAGAAAGTCTGTTTGAGACAGACAGTGAATACTGATGAGTGGCAGGAAAACTTGGGTTAGAAAATTTTAAATTATCTGGAAAATTAAGCCAAGTATTTTAACCCCATGTGGTAGAAAAAAAAAGGCTTCAGCATATTTTAGAGTAAAAGTGTCACTTTAGTAGTCCTTGCCTTGTTTTGATTCTCTGTGGTAGGAGTGAGTAGACTCACCATAATAAACTTTCACACGTTAAGTCATGCATATCACCCTAATATCATCTCCACACAGTTATTACCTATCTCCTATTTCTCTATAGCCTCTACTTTTTGCTTCAGCCAGGTAAACACTCTTGCAGAAGTCCAATTCTTACCCCTTTTGTATCTACATATGGAATTATCCCTTTCTAACTCAGGCGTCCTCAAACTACAGCCTGTGGGCCACGTGCAGGTGTTTTTGCCCGTTTGTTTTTTTTACTTCAAAATAAGATATGTGCAGTGTGCATAGGAATTTGTTCATAGTTTTTTTTAAACTATAGTCCAGCCCTCCAATCATCTGAGGGACAGTTAACTGGCCCTCTGTTTAAAAAGTTTGAGGACTCCTGTCCTAACTTTTTTAACAACTGTATTTAAAACCTCCTTAATAACACTTTCCTTAAGATACTGATTGCAGTAACTGCATTTTAAGCAATCTTATTCTCACAACATTGTCACTGAAGTCTATACTGTATAGTCTTATACATATATGTTTTTATATTTTTTGTGTATTTGTCAGTCTGTCTCATCCCCACGTTAAGTTGTAAGGTTTACTTCATTTCTCTATTTAGTCATGTACCACATAATGATGTTTTGGTCAGTGATGGATTGCATACAGATGGTGGTTCCATAAGACTATAATATCATATTTTTACTATTTCTTTTCTATGTTTATATATACAAATACTTACCATAGTGTTACAACTGCCTACAGTATTCAGTACAGTAACATATTGTATAGGTTTGTCACTAAGAACCAATAGGCTACCATACATCCTAGGTGTGTAATAGGCTACTCCATCCACATTTGTGTAAGTACACTCTATGATGTTTTCACAATGATGAAATCGTCTAACAATATATTTTGATGTATTTTGACAGGGATATGCATTTGACACATATCCCTGTTATTAAGTGACATGACTATAAGTGCATAATAGTAATCTCTGCATTGTTATCATACTGTATTTAAGAAATGAGAAAAAGGGCCCTAATTATATGAGTAAACTTACTTTTCCTCCAAGTTCCTAACACTTTCTCTGAAACTTTATCAAAACTAAAAAAGAGGCCAGGCGCAGTGGCTCACACCTGTAATCCCAGCTCTTGAGGAGGCCAAGGTGGGCGGATCGCTCAAGGTCAGGAGTTCGAAGCCAGCCTGAGCGAGAGCGAGACCCATCTCTACTATAAATAGAAAGAAATTAATTGGCCAACTAATATATATAGAAAAAAAAAATTAGCCGGGCATGGTGGCACATGCCTGTAGTCCCAGCTACTCAGGAGGCTGAGGCAGGAGGATCGCTTGAGCCCAGGAGTTTGAGGTTGCTGTGAGTTAGGCTGACCCCACGGCACTCACTCTTGCCTGGGCAGCAAAGTGAGACTCTGTCTCAAAAAAACAAAAAACAAAAAACAAAAAAAAACTAAAAAAGACAGTTTGTAACAATGTCTTGGTACAATTATGATATCATGTACACAATAAATATACAGTGATTTAGATAAAATTAAACTAGATACTATCAGTATAATGTAGAGGCTAAAAAAATTAACCATGTAATCTTAATCCACCAGTGTTTCCTTTCTAAAGACAAAAAAGTGTTTACAATTTATTATATTCTACTTGGTGAGTTCACACACTTTTTAAAAAATTAATCTTCAACAAAGACAGTTGCAAAGAAAGTAGGAAAAAAAATCATTCCAATCCTATGTAAAACATGTTAGTCTAACCAAAGATTCAGGAAGAAAATGACAAGATCCAAGCACAAATAATAATAAACACAAAAATGAATAAGCAATTTGTTTACTAATATATAATACTATATAAATTAGTAGCTATGTGTATAGGTAAAGGTGTTATATCTGCATACATATAAAACCAGACTCATATCCATTCCAGTCTCTAAATTACCTGCATGTAGTTTTCAGGAGCTATTTTTATTACTCTCAAGGCTATAGACTGGTTCCTATAATTAGGAAAAAGTTCCACAATCTCGTTATCTAATTTTACTTCTCAAACTCTGCTGACACCAAAAGTGTATTTCCCAAATGCTCACAAGCAAGAATAAAGAAAAAAGTAATCAAATACGATACTTCAACAGGGTCCCTATTACCTCTCCTACATCTTTCCTTTTTTTTTTTTTTTTTTGAGACAGAGTCTCACTTTGTTGCCCAGGCTTGAGTGAGTGCCATGGCGTCACCCTAGCTCACAGCAACCTCAAACTCCTGGGCTCAAGCAATCCTGCTGCCTCATCCTCCTGAGCAGCTGGGACTACAGGCATGTGCCACCATACCTGGCTAGTTTTTTCTATATATATAGTTGGCCAATTAATTTCTTTCTATTTATAGTAGAGACAGAGTCTCACTTTTGCTCAGGCTGGTTTTGAACTCCTTACCTCGAGCAATCCGCCCGCCTCGGCCTCCCAGAGTGCTACGATTACAGGCGTGAGCCACCTCACCTGGCCAATCTTTCCTTTCTTATTCATTATATTCTGCTCTTACACAATGACAATTCCTCCAACCACCACAGTAATCCTAGATCCACAACTACATACCTGGGAGCTGGGTTGCTTAGGCTCATCCATTCTCCCAGGAGACTCACTTCTGGCTCTGTGTCTCTCTGTCAAGGGAACAACACTGCCGGAGGGGCTAAATCTGTCGGAAGAGGAGCATAAAAGGGACTAATAGTAGTGTCAAAGAACTTAAAAAATGGTATGTCTCCCCTCTTTATTCTATGGCTGAGAAAGGGCGAATAGACCAAACAACAGATAATTGAGAAATACTTTCAGAGTCAATACAGGATCTGATTCAAAATAAGATACAGGTTTGCCCTAGTGAATATAAATGAAATGCAAGATGACACAGCAGACAGACCATATGAGCTGGTGAAGCTAAAGCTAAATATAAGCGTTCTATCCTTACATACGTGCTGAAAGACTGTAAAAGAATAAATTATAACTAGTGTATAATTTTGTTTCTTCTCTGTAACTATTAGGTTTTTGGTTGTTTCTTCTCCCAGGCCCCATGATAACCTGTTATACATTTCATATTGTTGATACAGATCATGAAGATTAAAAATCTTTGCATTTAAGTTGGTATTACTTCTTTTCTTTTTCTTTCTCGAGACAAGGTCTCTGTCACCTAGGCTAGAGTGTGCAGTGGTGCAATCACAGCTCACTATGGCTGCAGCCTCAACAGAACTCCTGGGCTCAAACGATGTTCCTACCTCAGTCTTCCAAGAAGTTGGGACTACAGGAAAGCGCCATCACGCCTGGCTAATTGTTAAAAAATGTTTTTGTAGAGACTGGGTCTTGCTATGTTGCCCAGGCTGGTTTCAAACTCCTGGCCCAGTGATCCTCCCACCTAGGTCTCCCAAAGTGTTGGGATTACAGGTGTGAGCCATCATACCTGGCCTAGTATCACTTCTGATATAGTTCTAATACAGGAGGACAATAGTGCTAACACAGGAGGGCAGTAAGTTCTACGCTCAAGAATATTTTAACCATTAAAGACATAAGGAAAATACTCAAATTAAGATCACCTGAAGTAGATACAGAACATACTACCTGAATGTCTGTGACGCATTTGCCTCTCAAGACCAGATGTAGTTTTTATTGCTCATATGGTTAATTTTATTTTTAACAGAGGGAAAGAACAAATATTACCAATCTCAATTAGTAACATTTCTTTCTTTCAATTGGGACTTTCTTTCAATGACTTGGATTAAAACTTGTGCTATTTCCACCAAAAGAAATGTTCTAACAAATTCAATGTATTAGAAAGGGAAAAGTGAGGCAGAGAGCATAGCAGCACTGGTGAAACAAAGAAGAATCTCAAGTCTGTGGTAGCAGCAGTCACCCATGAAAGAAAACAGCAAAGATATCATCAAATGACATGTGAAAAAAGAAATGAAAAACATCCAAAAAGCTTTTCTTTGCAATTATCATGTTTTACTAATTTGAAAAGAACAATTACTGCTGGTACCATACTTCCTCTAATTTGGTAAATGGGGGCAAAGAAAAGTAAACAGTGCTACAAAGGAAAGTGAAACTCCCGGAGGCCACCTACCTGTGTGATAACATACCAAGGAAGGGCAATGCTGCCAGGTTCCCAGGTGATGATCAGCTCCCTGCCTGGAATCCCGAGGAAGCCCTGGCAATTACTGATCCTATTGTGGCTGCAGATGCTATTCTGATTCATGGAAGTGTCTAACTTTACCATAGTTCTCACAACACTGTGAATACTTCAGGACTAGGAGCTTCCTGCTTTAAAAAAATAAGAATGCAAGTCTTTTGGTACACCTCCAATTCCCCAACATCAACTTATTTGGCTAAGAACATCAGGTAAGGAAGATGTTCTCTGTACCACCAAGGGCCCACTTTAGTTATGTCTACACAATAGCCATTAGATGGGAAAACAAAACAAAAACAAAACTTACCTGTCAACTTCACTGCTTGTTGGCCGAGCTACCTTGGCTCCTGAAGACCCTAAAGTGTAATTTTCCTGTCCTACAGAACCATGGCCTGTGGTATCAATCACCATGGCTGTGACTTCCTCTGCACTACTCCCATCTTCTCCAGAAGGCTGATTCTCAGGCCCAAGCCACTCCTCCAGATTTTCAGTTTTAATGTGTACTGCTCCAAGAACCCTAACTTCATCATCACTCCGACCCCCCCGGTCTGCTACTCCTGTCTCCACATACCATTGTCCTGCACGGTTGATCCGAAGAATGGGCTCCCGGCTCTCTACATCAGAACTCTGTTCGATTATTTGAGGGCTGGTGGACTCCTCAGGAGGACTTAGCTCTCTGATATCCAGCACAGCACTAACCTGACCTCGCCGATTTCCCTTTGGGGTATTGTGTCGTGGGCTAAGGGAGCGGTTGAGATTTGGTGTAACCCTGTGAGACTCTGGAGGTCTCTCTTGATGCTTTGTCCTTGTTTGACTTAATTCTGCTTCAACCTCAGCCACATTAATTTTGAAATGAATGCCCTCTAGGATCTGTGTACATTTGTCTATAATGTGCTGCATCTGCAGAAAACTGGCAGCTGTTAGGTAGCTGATGATATCTGCCAGTTGCAGGCATATCCGCCCTGTATAACAGAAAGAAAGGAGCTGTTCAAAAACAGAAGGGTTCTTGATGACTGAAATGGAGACAGTACTCATCTCATTCAAGGACATGTGATCCCGGAAATAGGGGGAGCTGGCAGCCAGTACCACTTTGTGAGCCCGAAAAGCTTGTCCTTGCACATTGACCACAATATCACAGAGACGGCCCTGCATGCGCAGTTGGTTTAGATGGCTCAGGACAGAGTTGCTGAAGTCAGGGATCTCCAACTGTATGTTCCCACCTTTCTCCATGGTCGTGCCTGAGGGTGCAGGTAAGCATTCAACCCTGCTAAAAGAAAAAAACATATTCTCATTAATAATTATAATTTTACTGCCCAATGCTTTGCAGTTCAAACATATTTTAAAATATTATTTGGTAAAGTTTCAAAATCTCCAAGTAAAAAGACACACTTTCCTTATCTTTAGATGTGGAAATAGAATTACCAACAGGTTTTTAGTCTAGGTTTCACAGGAGGATACATACAGTTAAAACTAAAAAGTGATCTTTTTTTTTTTAAGTGTTAGCCATAAAGTATTTGCAGACTATAAAATTCTGTAACAACTTTACAACTTTTCTCTACAGGAGAAAAGGAATACGCTTTTTGAATAAATGTAATTCTACACAGATGGCTTGATTAAATATTCCTCTTCTTAATATTTTACTACATACTGCATGAGTTATGCTTATAAAGTGACTAATATCCCACATGAATGTAGGCCAATACTTCTAAGCTTCAGAGCCAGAGCCTCCACAAAAAGGCTTTGGGTATAGGACTTGGGAGGCCAACAGGTTAACAAAAATTCAACAGCTGTGTCAGGACTCAATCAAGATGTAGAGAACCTGAAGTTCAGTTCTCAGAATTAGGAAAAGTTACATATATCTGCCTCCACCCAAATTTGAGGTGGGAAATTTCAGGGTGGTGATGATAGTTTGATTCTGAAATTTAGTTCTCCAGAGGTGGTAAAAAAAAAAAATGGAGCATTTACCAAGTATGGCCAGAATTTTCTCATTAAAATATTTTTAAAAAATAGCTGAAACACTAAGGCTAAGAAGTCTGTACAAATTATAGCAGGAAGACACTGACTTGAGCCCAGTGCGCATCCACTTAACCATGAACTTACAGGATACTACATATTTATATAAGACCTGAAACTTGAACTTATCCTGACAAGCTCACAGTATTGCCTCGCATTTACAACACACTTATCAGTAAATAGGGAAGTGTATACACTGCTTTCAAGAACCAACTTTAGCCAATCTGACCTTTTTCCAAAGCGTTATTGTTTGTTTTGAAACTTTTAATCCAATAAGAGCCTCTGTCGATGCCATCATGAATTCAGATGTTTATTTTGGAGCCTACACCAGCGCCTTTTTTGTTTGCTCTTTCCGGCAATTCCCCAGTGAGGAGGAAGCCCCAGCAGTAAAGTCTTTCTCTACCGTCGGCTGTAAGAGGGAGAATCGGGAACGGCATGGGGTTGGCCACTCCGGTACTTGAGCAGCTTTCGTCTGCGTTAGGAAGCATGGGGAGATGCGAACTGGCTGAAGGGCGAAATGTCACTGAGGAACTCTGAAGAGGGGAGCAAGGCGTCGGGCCGGGGAGGGCGTGCTCAGGTGAGGGCAAAGGATTAGGAAGGGGGCGGCGCCCCGGGACCCGGTCCAGGCGGCAGGCGTCGGCGGGCGGAGAGCTGCCCCGAGGTGGGTGTGTATGGCTGGGTGTGTCCCGGCGGCGGTGGGGGAGGGGGCCGCCCATCCGGGGGTCCTGAGGGAGGGGCCCGCGAGGGGGCGGGTCCTGCAGCTCTGCCCAGCCGCGGGCCGAGGGGGCAGAAGGTCGCCGGGTGCCTCCAGGCGGGGTGAAGGGAAGTGGCTGAGAGCCCCAGAAGCGGACTGCGGAGGAGACGGGGCGAGAGGGCCCCGGTGCAGGGCACCGGGACCGGGGTGCGGGGCCCGAGCCCAGTCAAGGAGCAGCACCTACCTCCGGGGGTGGAAATGGGCCGGAATGGGCCGGAACACCGTCCCGGAAGTGAAACCCCCCACCCCCTCCCCCAGAGCGGGCGACGTGCCGGAAGGAAATCACTCACTCTTACACCACCCCCCTTTCCCCTCCCCCCAGCGCTTTCCCTGCCTCGCGCCCCCTCCCCTCTCTGCTCTTCCTCCTCTATTGGGAGGAGGGCGGGAGCCCTGCGTCACCCGGGCAGTCTTGTCTCCGCCCGCAATGGCCAGGTGGGGCGGGGCAAAGGGGCGGGCTTAGAGGGCGGGAGGAGGTGGGCCTGGAGGAGGAGGTGAGATTGAGGGAGGAGAAAGGGAGGGGCTGAAGCTGACGCTGGCGCGACGGTGCGTCATGACGTCATCAAATAACCTTTATATAAGACAGCTCGGGCGCCATATCGTTCTTTCGAAGCTAGGCGTCTAGTTGAAGCGAGTAAGTGGCGTTTTCGGGGGTCTTAAGTAACTGGTTACAGGTTCACATCCTCGGTCCTTCGGCCTTTGTCGGGCTAAACTGGCTGGCACTTGTAGGCCGGTCGCGCGCCTTTACTGTGCCCACAAGAGGAGGATGGTGAGGGATTGCGCGTTTGGTGCAGGCGCGACCTAGAGGGTTGTTGGGGCCGAACGGCAGGCAAACCTCGGCTCGCGTTCCCTGCCTCTGATGAAGCCTGTGTTGGTAGGGACATCTGAGAATGTTGATGAATGCCAACTGCTCTGATGGCCGAACGCGAGGAGTTGACTGAGTGGGCCTTTGTGTAGGACGCGGTGGAACCACCGCCGTCGCTCGTTCTCGGGAAGACGGGTGGTTGCGTTAGTCCACGTGATTCTCCGGGTGGCTCGGTTTCCCAGTGCCGCCACTGTTTCCATCTATAGTTAACTGGGTGCAGTGCTCTCCTTTGTAACGGTAGGTGCCTCTACCTATCATGCAGTTATGGGTGGTAAAGGTTAACTGCATGATTGGTAACAAAAACATAGCAACGTGGGAACGATGATTTTTAAATCTGCACCTAATTTTTTCCTTAGGAATGGTGGTAGGCTTGGATGCAGTGTGGCCTTTGGTGGCATGTTATCAGGTACGAATGGGGGAAAAATTTGGTGGGAAAGGTGAGATTTGCTTAAAGGTGGTCTTCATTAAGCCTGTGATGGTTTTAAGAGTAGTGGACAGAAGGGATTTCTGAAATTCTATTCTGAGGCTTTAATTTTTGGAACATTGATACTTATTTAGCTTGGCTGCAGTGAGGTTCTAACTTGAATCTTGCCTGTTTTCTAGTTCTGTGCCAAGGGAGTGATGAGAGTAGCTACGGAGGTAAGTTATTGAAACGCCAACTGAAAGGGAAGTTAGGTTGAAAGTCACCGAATGTGCCACAATGATGACAGTTTATTTGCTACTCTTGACTGCGAGAATGACGAGAATGTTAACCACCATTATCCTAACTGAGGCACACAAAATGGTGATTTGGGAAGCTTGAATGTTGTCCCTAAGTTAACAAGAAGCTGTTTCTTCCCAGGTCCTAAAGAGCAAGCCTCACTGTTGCTGTGAGCACACAGGTGAGAAACTTTTGTATAAAGAAATCAGTATTTACCCAGTACTTCTTACTTTCTTTTGGGATTAAGAAAATAGCCACAATGATACTGATGTTTCTGTATTAGTTTTTCACTGTTATTTTCAAATGTGAACTGCTATTACTTTGATACTAAATTTAATGCTGTGGGAAACCTGAGGAAACAGATACCATGATGGTTGCATAGTTCAGCAGATTGAATCATGAAGAGATTTACCATTTGTCTGATGTATCTGGTGGTTAGGGTTTGCTAACATTGTGAGTACTGCCACCTTTAAAATCTATTTCTCATTTATTTTGTATTTAAAATCTATTTTGTAGGCACTGAAAAGAAAGCTGGAGGATGAAATGGTAAGTAAAATTATAATCCAAGTATGCATAGGTAACTGGGCACAAGTAGCTTTTTAAGAGTTAACATTCTTAATGTTTGAGTAACTGAGATCCTTGTCCTGTTACCATCAGTACGGTAAACACAGTCAGAATTTATAAATGCTGCCTGGATGATGATAAAGCAAATACTGACTGAACATGACGGTCTTAATTAGCTCTAACTGATTTCAGGCCATTTTTAATCTTGGGAGGAGAAAATGTGTGTGTAACTATACTAAAACCACTTTTTTTTTTAGATGGAGTCCAACTTGTTTATACCAGCTTTATATTTTTGGTAAGTATTAATGGAAAACATTATAATAATTAAAGACTTACAGTGCTAAGTGATGGGCTTAATGCTGAGCAAGTGGCTAATTAAGACTTATAAGCTTACATTTGACTAATGAATGCTGACTTTGTTTTCTTTGCATGCTCCCTAACAGGGTTTTTGTAATGATGTTGATCAAATGTCTGACCTGAAATGAGCATGTAGACATATTTAACACTGAAGAACCCTGTAACAAACTGCTCTGAAGAGAGTTTAATAATATATAGCATTCTAAAGAAGGTTCTCACTTTTTTCTCCTGTAGCTACTGGTTACACATTTTTTTCCATGGACAGCTTGCTTGGGTAAGAACATAAAGACAATCCCTGGCATTTCTGAAATGGGATCTTAACTACTTGTGTTAGTGTGTTCACTTGTGGTAAAAAGCCAATGGATCTGGGAGGCCGAGGCAGGAGGATTGCTTGAGACCAGCCTGAGCAAGAGTGAGACCCCATCTCTACTATAAGCTACTTGGGAGGCTGAGGCAGGAGGATCACTTGAGCCCAGGAGTTTGAGGTTGCTGTGAGCTAGGATGACTCCACTCCACAGCACTCTAGCAGGGGCACCAAAGTAAGACAATGTCTCAAACCCAATGGACAAAATTCTGAAAAGAGAATGGTGTCAAATTACTACGTTAAAAAGTTTAGTGAAAGTTTTAAATAAATTTTTAGAAAAGTAAATGTATGAATACTTTATAAAGTAAATGGTCTTCAAGTTTAGGAAATAGCATCTAAAGCAATACTTATTTCAGGTGAAGACTTAAAATATAGGACTGACTTTTTAAGAGGCAAGGTCTCCCTTTTTTTTGCAGGCTGAATGATCCTGCCACAGTCTCCTGAGTAGCTGGGACTGCAGGCATGCGTCACCAGGTCCAGCTAGAACCTTTCAAGGTGTGTATTTTATTTGTCTTACATGTTTATTTAGCAAGATGCTGTTAGTGATGATTTTCAAAGTAACAACAGATGGGAATCTCTCTGAAAGAGAATGAAGGTTAATTTGGAACTGAAACAGTAATTGGAAATTTTTTAGACATCTCCCTATAAGTACCTATTGCTAAATTAAAATAAATTTCCACAGGTATGAAGAGTAAGCTTGACAGCAGTGCATGGAGCAAGTTTTCAGAAGAGGTATTGGAATCTCACTATGGGTTTTGTTAAGTGGTCTAAAGCCGATACAATGATGATAACATAGTTCAGCAGACTAACACTGATGAGCAGTATTAAGTCTTTCGCTCCTATCTGATGTATCTGGCTGTAATAGTTCCAGTTTATACCCTTTGAAAAGTGAAATTGTAGCTACTTAACTATCCCATAGCAAATGTTTAGGGGGTTTGGATTAATCTGGATTGGAGTGACAGCAGTTTTAAAAAGTGTGACTTTAAGGTGTGACTTTAAAGGAATAATGAGTGGAGCCAAATTGAAATGGAATTGTTTTTCATGTTCAAACAGGCAGACCTTCTATTCTAAAAACTTCTAGGTAAGTCAGTTTTTGGTACATAAGTTTAACTTGGAATGTAACCAATGATGTAATGATTCTGCCAAATGAAATAGAATGATATCACTTAAAAACCGTTCCATTTTGTTCTGAGGTTACTGTATTAACAGATAGTACACAGAAATTTTTTTGCCATGATTAATAGGTAATCTTTGCTTTTCAGGGATTTCATATGACCGCAGCAAAGCAGCATGCAGCTTACCCTTCAAAAGGTGAGGATTGAAAATAATAGTACAATCATTATTCCAGAATACATGATGATCTCACTGCAACTTGAACTCTCTCACTGATTACTTGATGACAACAAAAGATCTGATATTCTGTGTTCCCCAGTTGCTATCTAAATTGAAATCCAAAAATGTGTCTGAAAGTGGTTTTTGTTGCAGGCACTTTCATGGATGCTGATGGAAAGAGTAAACAACATCTTTCAATGTAGTAACTTTCTGCAAACCAGCTGGAGGAGTGATTATTCTAAATGGGATGAAAGAAGGGAAGTTAACCCAATCAAATAATGAAGGGATGTTTTAGTTGTTTGCCTGTTAATTTTAAATTGAAATAAACACAGATCATTAAGACTCCATGGCTTTTTACTTGATTTTTGTGGACTAAGATGTTTTGAGGATGAGCCATATAGATCGCAGAATTCTTTATTAATGAAATCCCTAGATTGGTTTTGAGCCTAAAGCTTTGATCTTAAAGGCACCTTTGAAAAGGTTGTGGAGAGTGAACCAGAGACCTGAAAAACGAGAAAATCTTTGACAAAACTATAGTCTGGCCCTCTAATGGTCGGAGGGACAGTGAACTGGCCCCCTGTTTAAAAAGTTTGAGGACCCCTGACCTAGTGAAAGGAATGATGGAATTATAAAAAATCTCCATCCAAAGCCTCTTGGCAAGCCTTTATAAATATCAAAATTTGGGGGGGTGTAAGAGGTGTATATATAACTGGCTATTTAAATAAAAGGGATCTCCCTCAAAAGATCTATGTTCAAAGGGGAAGATGACCAAGAGCTCAAAATTCAACGTGAGTAAATCAGACTAGTCCTTCTGGTGAATTGCCAGGAACTTAAGTTCCTAAAGAGACCCTATGATAGCCCTGGGTTCTGGCACAGTTATTTAACTGCCTATTTAAAGATCCCTGCTTGGTTCACAATTTAGTGCTTAAGTGGTCTACAGATTTCTAAGCATTCATCTTTTTTTTTTTTTTTTTTTTTGAGACAGTCTCCCTCTGGCCTGGGTTAGAGTGCTGTGGCTGTCAGCCTAGCTCACAGCAACCTCAAACTCCTGGGCTCAAGTGATTCTTTTGCTTCAGCCTGCTGAGTAGCTGGGAGTACGACTAATTATTTTGTAGAGATGAGGTCTTGCTTCTGTTAAGGCTAGTCTGAAACTTCTGAACTTAAGCAGTCCTCTCACCTTGGTCTCCCACAGTGCAAAGAATTAATCTGAGAGGACTAGTAATACTAGAAATGCTAGTCCTGTCTTGTCCAATTAACTTGAAGAAATTACTGCTACATTTTGACTTCTTAACTATGTGCCAGGCCCTGGTGGGTTTTACTTCATTCTTTTGAAGATGGCAAGTTGGGAATTATAGACATCCATTATATGAAGGAAGAAATAGGCTGCGAGGGGATTAAGAAGGTTACCTAAGGCCTCATAGGTGGTACATGGCAGAGTCAAAATATAGGACAGTACATCAGTCACATTAACAGGGTTAATACACTGAAGGATAATTATCTTGGAGGCCTGGAAGAAAGGATCAAAACTACTAAATGAAATGGTACAGGCAGAAATACTAAGTTTCATCTCTTGGTCTGAAAAGTCTCAATGGCCTACTTAGAGTTAGGGAGTAGGGCAAGAATACTGGCTTGACAGTAGATGGGGAAAGACTTGAAGTCTTTATAGGATACAAACTCAGTGATTTTCTTTTGTTTTGAGACAGTCTGTTGCCCTGGCCAGAGTGCTGTGGCGTCAGCCTAACTCACTACAACCTCAAATTCCTGGGCTCAAATGATTCCTGCCTCAGCCTCCCAAGTAGCTGGGACTACAGGCATGCAAAGCGAGACTCTGTCTCAAAAAAATTAAAAGGTGGAGGGACAAGAGAAGCAAGCCCTCATGGTCTAATTGCCTTTTAAAAACCTTAATAAATCACATTGACAACACCTGAATTTTGGTGGGGGGGAAAATGGAAATGATCCTTTAGTTGATCCCTACCCCACCATATAAACTACAGATGGCTATTCTAGTTTAGTATTCACTAGTTGCATGTCCTGCCTAACACAAAGGATTTTCGTGTAATTACATTCTCAGACTGAAAAGCTGAGCTTCATAATTCAAAACTAGTACTTGTTTATCCTCCAAACAGCTTTTAAGATAGATAAGCTAGTTTTTTTCATCTTTCACAAAGCTGTAGGTTTAGTTATTTTAAAGGATCTTCATAATCTTGAAAATCCCGGGGTTTGGAAACAATATATTTTATGCTGCTTTTGTCTCATTACAGATGTAAAGCTAGGGACATGCTGGCATTCTGTGCTGGGTAGAGGATAAAGCTGAAACTGGACCCAATTTTCTTCAAGTGATCTATTAGTCCAAAGCCATCTCTTTAAGTTTTATTTCAGTAACCCTACCAAGCATTAAAAAAGCCATCTCTTAAAAATCCTGAAAGGTTAATGCTTGCTAAGAATTAAGCTACATCAGCAAGAAGCTGCCAACATCTGAGGGAGTACCCACTTCCCTATTGGTTAGGTTGCTCTCAGGGCCTCTTCTCTGCACAGGTTTATCTAAGGAAGCCGAGAGACTGAAGAAATGGACTAACAAATCTAGTTTCTCACAAAGAAACATTTAATAAGGACCTAACAAACAGAAGCTATGGTTTGGGCAGCGGTGAGGCAATTCGAGATGGTGGGTCCTGTGCCATTGCCCCATAGACCCAGGGTTTACATACCATAAGGAAGGAGTGGGCAGGACAATTGAAGTCAACCCCTCAAGGAGAGATAAGAATGCTATGTGAATCTGCCTAAGGGCAAGATTTATGGTCAAGGTTGCTAGTTCTGATGTAAGGACAGGATTTAAGGTAAGAGTAGATAAAGTAGAGATTTTAGAGGCATTCTCCAAATGGGTTAATCGGAAATCAACATGGCAGATCAGCATCCAAGATGAGGTTGCTTTAGCCTCCACAAATACACAGCATATCAGTGAGGTAAGTGCTACACAGGAGAAATAAAGCAGGGAAAGGGGTAGAGAGTGCTGGTGAAAAGTGGGGGCTCACTCTTTTTCTTGAGACAGAGTCTCACTCTGTTGCCTGGGCTGGAGTGCCCTGGTGTCGGCCTAGTGCATAGCAACCTCAAACTCCTGGGCTCAGTGGTCCTTCTGCCTCAGCCTCCCGAGTAGCTAGGACTACAGGCATGCACCACCATGCCTGGCTAACTTTTTTTTCATATTTTTAGTTTCCTATATATTTTAATTTCTATTTTTTGTAGAGACAGGGTCTCGCTCTTGATCAGGCTGGTCTCAAACTTCTGACCTTGAGTGATCCACCCGCCTCGGCCTCCCAGAGTGCTACAATTACAGGTGTGAGCCACCATGGCCAGCCTAGGGGCTCACTCTTAAAAGGGGCACTTGAGCAAAGACTTGAGGATATTGGGGAGTAAATGCAACTGTCTGGAGAAAAATTGCAAGGGAAGAGGTTGGGCAACAGCTTGGGCATGAGATCATTCCTGGTGAACACAAGGAAAAACAAGGACTTCAATGTGGATGGAGCAAAGGGAGCAAGGAAAGTAGGAAAAGATGGCCAATAGGTAGCAAGTGGCAGGTCATGGAGGGCTTTGTAGGCACTGTAAGAAGTCTGGCTTTTCTCTGAGAAGGGAAACCACTGGAGGGTTTTGAGCAGAGAAGAGTGATATGATCTGACCCTCGCTGACAGAATACTGAGGGGCAAGGATGTAAGCAAGAGCATTAGGAAGCTTTTGCTGTAATGTAGCCAGGAGAAGATGGTCACCTGGACCAGAGTGGTAGCCATGGAGGAATGAAAAACTGCTCAATGCTGGATATATTTTGAAGGTAGAGCTGACATGTGTTTGTTCAGCTTTATTCTGAGACAAATTTCTCCAGCTTTGCTTTCTTGAACTGACCGTAAAACTGAGGGCTGTGACATGTTTACAAGGTGACTTTGGAATAATGTCTGGGAAAAGGAATGTTACATGCTAACAACAGCTACTTTTTTGTGATACTTCATGTATGTCTGGAATTGCACTAGGTGCTTTTATATGTGAAATCGTATCTGGTCACAGCGCTGAGTAAAGAACCTGAGACATTGTGTAAGGTGGAGGAGGAAGATATTTCTTACTGTTTCCAATCTCGTGTCATTTTGAGGCTAATGCGATATGGCCTTATTCATTATTAGGGTGTAGGTATTAGGTAGCATGGTGGAAAAGATAGACACCTTTCACATACAAATGGCAAAATAATGTTTTTGATAACAGTGACAGAAAGGTTCTTTAAAAATGTACTGTGGGCCGGGCGCTGTGGCTCACGCCTGTAATCCTAGCTCTTGGGAGGCTGAGGCGGGCGGATTGCTCAAGGTCAGGAGTTCAAAACCAGCCTGAGCAAGAGCGAGACCCCGTCTCTACTACAAATAGAAAGAAATTAATTGGCCAACTGATATATATATAAAAAATTAGCCGGGCATGGTGGCGCATGCCTGTAGTCCCAGCTACCCGGGAGGCTGAGGCAGAAGGATCACTCGAGCCCAGGAGTTTGAGGTTGCTGTGAGCTAGGCTGACGCCACGGCACTCACTCTAGCCTGGGCAACAAAGCGAGACTCTGTCTCAAAAAAAAAAAAAAAAAAAAATGTACTGTGAAGGTAATTCAAAATTTTTCATATCTGAATTTACTCTGATCTTGCTGCCTTTCTTCCAGGCAGTGAATCTAACACTCTGACTGGTCAAATTGAGAACAATTAATGACAGGTGTAGCAAAGAGGCCTCCACTGTTAATTTACTATATAATGTCACACAAACTGGAATTATAAGCCATGGATTCTAGACTTTACTTCTAAACAACTGTACTTCTAAACAACAGGGCAAGAGATTTAAAATTTGTATAATATATCCACCAAATATTCACCATCTCAGTAATTGAGTTTTCATATATAAAAGTTTTCATATATACAATTGAGTTTTCATATATACAACAAATTGGGCTCTCCAATTTGTTCTGCTGATCAACTCGTTTGTTGCTGTATCAATACTATGTTAATTGCTTGCTATAGTTTTATCAAACTTCTTCATAACTAGGAAAACATTCCCTCACCTTATTCTTATAACTCAGGTACAGATAGCAATGTTTGGCTACTCAAATCTTTGCTTTTCCACTGAAATTTTACAATCAGCTTGTCAAGTCCCCTTCCTACCCTCCCCCCAAAATAAATAGAAATAAAGAAGCCTGCTGGGATTTGAATTGAAATTAAATTTTTTCTCAGGCTTTAAAAATTATTTTTTACAATGTTATGGTATGGTCAACATACAGTGAACTGCATATATTTAAAGTGTATAATTTGCTGAGTTTTGACATATGTATGCATCTGTGATACATAACCACAATCAAGGTAATGAATATACCCAAAAGTTTCCTTGTGTCCTTTTGTGATCTGTTATTCTCTTCCCATTTCCACTGTCCCTAGGCAACTATTGATCTACTTTTTCAGTATAGATTAGCTCATTTCTAGAATTTTACTTAAAAGGAACCATGCAGAATATATTCTTTTTTCTCTGGTGATTGGAATTGAATTTAATCTATACAACATTTTGGGAAGAATTGACATCTATATTTACCTTCCAGTCACAAATATGGTGTCTCATTTTTTGTGTTCCTTTTTTTTTGTCTTCTCTTTCTCCCTTTTTTTCTTTCCTGGTTTTCTTGTCTTTTTAAAAATCATTTTATTCTCTGTGTTGTTTTTTCTTTCTTTACTTTGGAAATTATAGATTCTAATTCTATCCTTTTATTGGTCTAATTCTATCCTTTTAGTGGTTACTCCAAGCCCTTCAATATGAATATTTAACTTTTTTCTTTCCTTCATCCTCTCTGCTTTCCTTTCCCCTCTCCTTTCCTCTCCTCCTTTTCCCCTTTCTTCTTTTTTTAAAATACAGATAGGGGCTCAGTCTTTTGCCTGGCATAGAGTGGAGTGGCACTGAGCCCGGCTAATATAGGAATACTTTAAATCAAATGCTGAGCTTGGAAAGTGTACAAACTTCTGCAAGTGCCAGCTTTGGGGCTGCTGTTACTTCTCAGAACATATTCTCCTCATCACCTTATCATCATCCTTTACTGAGGTTTCTTTTTTCAGGAGCCTCCATTTTACATGAGGATCTCTCATCTAACTTCTTGACTTATGCAGGGGAAGTAGGCTTTGCTCTAGTTCCCCCACAGAACCCATCATAACCAAAGTCCCAGGTCACACTGGATCAGCACTGCCCCGGGACACTGACAGCTTCAGCACTCGCAAGTGTTTTGGGGTCATTTTTTACTTCTTAGGCACTCCCTTACTTTCTAACCTCAAGCTATCCTCCCACCTCAGCCTCCCAGAGTACTAGGATTACAGGCATGAGCCACCACACCAGGCCTAAGTCAGTAGTCTTAAATACAGAAGACTTAGATGTGCATTTACTGCATGACTTACTGCATATGTAAGTTGCATATACTGTTATACAGACAACCCCACTTAATACTATTATTGTATACTTGGTTAACTCTCATGAAGTAACTCACTTTCATGAAATAAGAAAAAAGTATCCTTAAGGCAGCATCCTTAGGATGGTGAATTATGCTTAACAAAAAGTCAGCAGAAAGGAATGTGGTCAGTGTCATAGATAGTTCTGATTCCTCAGAGAAGGGAACTCTGGTAGAAGACAGAGTAGCTGTGTAGATCCATCATTTTATTCAGTTAAAGCCCAAGAGCATAAAACACCACCTGACACATCTCTTCCCAAGGAGAAATTCTTCATAGGACAGAGCTCTCCTGAAGCTCATAATGACTTTTTCTGTTGTACCTGGCAATTGCTTACCTTGTTTTTAAAACTTGCAACAATCCCCTAGGAGGTTCAAAAGACAGTATTTGAAATAAACTTGAAAGCAAGTTTACAATTTGTGCATTCCCAAATCCTGGTTGTTTTCAACTTCATCAGTACCGATTTCTTTAATTTTTGTGAAAATGTTTAATTTTAAATTTCATCCTACCTACAGAATGGGTAGCAGAAGAAACCAAAAAACAGAAGAAAAAAAAATTGACCCCTCACTCCCCTCACTGATAGAAGTCTTAAATGGTGACATTTTCCTGGATTTCAGAATAAGCATTATTTTTTCTTCATCACAGGTCTGAAGAAAAGCTGACTAATACCCAAAGTGACTAGATCTGTGAGATGTTAAGATAAGGATACTTTCACTCCTGGGGACCTATTGGCCTTTGGTATTTGCAGCTTAAAAAATATTCTCTGAATTTTGGGTGTCTTTTTTTTTTTTTTTTTTTTGAGACAGAGTCTCACTCTGTTGCTCACACTAGAGTGCCATGGCGTCAGCCTAGTTCACGGCAACCTCAGACTCCTGGGCTCAAGCGATCCTGCCTCAGCCTCCCGAGTAGCTGGGACTACAGGCATGTGCCACTCTGCCCGGCTAAGTTTTTCTCTCTATATTTTAATTGGCTAATTAATTTCTTTCTATTTTTAGTAGAGACAGTGTCTCACTCTTGCTCAGGCTGGTCTCGAACTCCTGAGCTCAAATGATCTGCCAGCCTAGGCCTCCCAGAGTGCTATGAGGCATGAGCCACCGTACCTGGCCTGGATTTTGGATGTCATAATTTTATAAGTCTCAATTCTAGGGTAGAAAGATAATACTTTGGTCAGAATTAGGTTCTAAATAATGAATCATGAATTTATTATTTAGAAATTAGGTAACACCCATGTGGTATAGATAGACGTAAAATTCTATTTTCCTACCCAGTAAAAGGCATCTCTAGAAATTCTCTTCACTGAGAAAGGGCAGGCAGAGTTGGACACCCTGTCTCACCCCAAGAACCCTGCCAGCAAGGACTCTGGCTGCCCAGTATACCACAAACAAGGGAGAGATTAGGTAAAAGAGCAAATTTAGGGAAAAGCTCCACCTAATGGCAAACCAGCTTCCTGCAGTAGGGAATACTCTTTTTTGTTTGTTTCGGCATATTATGGGGGTACAAATTTTAAAGTTTCAAAAAAATGCCCCTTCCCCCCTCCCCCTACAAGTCTGAGTTTCCAGCATGACCATCCCCCAGATACACATCTCACTCATGTATGTATATACCCGCCCCCCTCCCCCCTGCCCAATACCCTATTACTGTAGTTCCTATGTGTCCACTTAGGTGCTGCTCAGTTAGTACCAGTTGGGAATACTCTCTTCTTAGCCTATTAAGTGTCACAAATTAGACCTGAAGGTGAATCTTGTTTTTAAATAGAAAAAGATTATATTTAATAGTATCATATTGCTTAGAGCATTGAGAAAAACAGAAAGGGATATAAAACTTATATTAAAACTTATACTTAGTATTTATAAATTACAAATCAAAAGAATATCAAGGTAAAAGTGAAGCTCAAGTAGAAAAGAACAATTTCAAAATCATTAAGATCTTGTTCCTATTTTATCATAGTTTTTATTTGTATCATTAGAATGTATAAGAAATCACAATGAGCTTCCATATTGTCTTTCTTTTTGAGACAGTGTCTCACTCCATTGCCTGGGCTAGAGTGCCTTGGCGTTAGCCTAGCTCACAGCAACCGCAAACTCCTGGGCTCAAGCAATCCTTCTGCCTCAGCCTCCCGAGTAGCTGGGACTACAGGCGCACGCCACCATGCCTGGCTAATTTTTTTTCATATATATATATATATATATATATATATATATATATATATATATATATATATATTCTTAGTTGTCCAGCTGATTTCTTTCTATTTTTTTAGTAGAGACGGGGTCTCACTCTTGCTCAGGCTGGTCTTGAACTCCTGAGCTCAAACAATCCACCCGCCTTGGCCTCCCAGAGTGCTAGGATTACAGGCGTGAGCCATCACGCCTGGCCCCGTGTTGTCTTTTTTATACATTTGAGGTTGGTCTAAGGTCAATTATTATTTTCTTCCTTTTTTTGAGACAGAGTCTCCCTCTGTTGCCCAGGCTAGAGTTGCTGTGGTGTCAGCCTAGCTCATTGCAACCTTCAACTCCTGTGCTTAAGCAATCCTCCTGCCTCAGCCTCCCATGTCTGACTCATTTTTTCTTCTTCTATTTTTAATTGCTCTGCTAATTTTTTTCTATTTTTAGTAGAGATGGGGTCTGGCTGTTGCTCAGGTTGGTTTAGAAGTCCTGACCTCAGGCAATCCTCCCACCTTGGCCTCCCAGAGTGCTAGGATTATAGGTATGAGCCACTGTGCCTGGCCTTTTTTTTTTTTTTAAGATACTGGGTCTCATATTGTCACTCAGGCTGGAGTACGGTGGTTCAATTATAGCTCACTGCAGACTCAGCCTCCCCAAGTGCTGGGATTGTAGGCGTGAGCCACTGAGCCTGGTCAGTATTTGCAGTCACTTAAGATTGAGAGAAAATATTCAGGGATTAATTATTATCTTTAAAAATGGAAATATAAACAATACTGATTCATAAAACTACTGTTCTTTTAGTACAGACATATAAGTTTTGTTTGACCTTAAACTATAAATATATAGAGATATCTGTATCTGTTTATGGATAGATAATATCATCATCTTATATTTGTATAATCCTTTACAGTTTTTCAAAGCATTTTCATTCATATTATCTTCCACATACATTATCTCCTTTGATTCTGACAACAAGAGCCCTGTGAGGTAGCCAGAGCAAATACTGTTTGCATTTTACATAAGCAGGAAGGGAGGCTGAAAGAGGTCTATGTAACTTGTTCAAGGTGAAACAATGAATAAGATTTTGTGACTCTGATTTCAATGATGTTTTTGCATTATATTATGCTACTTCTCACTATATTATGTTGCCAGTTGAAATGTCACCATAAAAACCTTAATTTATATGATTCTCTTGATGAGGCTGATGAACGGACCCTCCGTCAACTGACTCAGTCTACAGGGACAAGCATTCTCCCACATTTTAGACATGATTTGTTACCTTTGTCCTAAGTGAATATTCTATCTGGATATGAAAAACATGATTAAAAAACAAAAATCCAGTATAACATTCCAACAAGGAGCTATCTTTCACATCTCTCCAAGTAAAAAAGTGTCAACTAAAAATAATCTTAATGATGCATGTGATCAAGTCAAAATTGGGTATCTTCTGTGTCTTCATTGTGGTGAAGAATGTTACCTTGATTCCTTCCACCTACAGAGAGGATTGTCAGATCTGTGGCAGAACTCTGCATCTGATTTTAGCCTTGGGGAAGCAAAGAAGACAAAACTCAAAAGCTCAACTTTTTGGATTGTGATGGTGATTCAATGAACTCTTTTCTGCTTCTGAGTCTGTTGGCCAGGAGACCTGGATATGATAAGGCTTCAGTTCTTCAGGAGGGACAGAATCTGGGGCTCTGCTCATAAGGTCATGTCCTCGGAAGGATTTTGGGAAGGCTATGACATCTCTGATACTTGGAGCTCCAGTGACGAGGCATATCAGTCTGTCTAACCCTGTGAATAAAATACAAAGAAAGCAGATGAGAAATGTAGTCTAGTGTTGAAAATTCCTTAGTTTTTCTATAAAAGTTGCAGAGAACTTTTAAGTAAGAATCTTTTTTTTTTTTTGTAGAGATAGTCTCACTCTTGCTCAGGCTGGTATTCAACTCTTGGCCTCTAGCAATCCTCCTGCCTTGGCCTCCCGAAGTGCTAGGATTACAGGCATGAGCTACTGCGCCCAGCTGTAAATAAAAATCTTTAAGAAGCTATAGCCAACCATGCTTTCCTGCCTTTTGTTTTTGAGACAGAATCTTGCTCTGTTGCCCCAGCTAGAATGCAATGGCATGATCATAGCTCACTGCAACCTCAAACTCCTGGGCTCAAGCAACCCTCCTGCCTTAGCCTCCCAAGTAGCTGGGACTACAGGACTGTGCCACCACACTCAGGTAATTTTTCTGTTTTTAGTACAGTTGGGGTCTCACTGTTGCTCAGGATGGTCTTGAACTCCTGAATTTAAGTGATCCTCCTGCCTCGGCCTCCAGAGTGCTAGGATTATAGATAGGCATGAGCCACCACTACCAGCTAGTTCCCTGCCTTTTTAGAGAACTTTTGTTTGTTTGAGAGGTTCTTTTCTATATCAGTCTGGAAAAGTATTCAGGACTAGTGGTCTCATGCTACTAGGATTACTAGGGAACTGTAATTGTCACAGCAATTAGCAAGTTCCTAGCAAGGGCTTACTTAAAGCTCAATAGAGGTTGAACGATATACTAGGTGCTCTGCAGGGAACTCCAAAAACACTGAGGGAACCCCCTATTGTTAAGGGCCTTACAATCTAGGTGAGGTTCCTAGAATTTCTCACTTTTCTTTACTTGATAAAACAAGCAAAGTGGCGAGGGTCAGTGGCTCATGCCTGTAATCCTAGCACTTTGGGAGGCTAAGGCAGGAGGATCCCTGAGGCCAGAGATCAGTCTGAGTAATAGCAAGACCCCATCTCTACAAAAGATAAAAAATATTAGCTGGGAAAAAAAAAATAAAACAGAAACTTAAATTCTCACAGAACTTCTGAGCTCATCTCCCCTGCCTCCACTACCACAAGCTGCAAGGCCAACTTGGAGACACAGTGCTATGCTAATGCAATTTAGTTTATAAAAGGACAAGTTACTTACCTAAGGCAATTCCTCCATGAGGGGGCGCCCCATATTCTAAAGCCTGGAGCAGATGGGAGAGCAATTTCACATCTTCCTAAAATTCAAAAGATAACTGAGTTTAAATATATACTGAAGGTCTACTGAGTGCCATACACTAGGCTTAGGGAAAATAAAAGTTGATTTAAAAAAATACCTTAACATGACTTAACTAATAATAACTCATTGGGAAAAGTATAAGAAAATATCTTAAGAAGTTTACAATTTAGCAAGGGAATGCAAGTCAGATGATTATAACACGTAAAAAAATGGCTGGTGCTCAGTAAACGCAGCTATTACTGTACCAATAACACAAACAGTAAGCCCAATCAAGGAGGTAGAGCTGTGGATTCAGAAAGGCAGGATGAAAAGCAGGAAACTGTCCTGTCAGAGACCAAGAGAAGAGGACACCAGTAAGAGGGCAACATTGTTGAATGCTGCTGGGAGGTGGGGGAGCTTATAGGCTAAGAAGAGGCCCAAATGTACGTACGTGAGACTGTGTAAGGTTCATGGGACAGTATATATAGAAATGTTGAAAGTGTGTGTGCAAGTGGTTCTCCAACCAGGGAGCTGCAAACAGATGCCAGCCTCACCCTTAGGGCTTTTTTGGTCTGGTATGGGGCAAGGCACCAGTGAGTTTTTGTTGTTGTTTTTAATGCTTTCCCAGTGATTTGATTCTAATGTACATCAGGGCTGAGAACCACTCGTGTTCAGGGAAGAAGCAGAAGCAATGTATTTTTACTGACTCTTTTAAAAAGTCCGACAATGAAAGGAATGAAAAAGATAGCCTGAAAACTGGTGATTGGAGGCTTTTACGTGACAGGAGAAAAGTTAACAGATTTTACAATGCCCTTAAGGCTAAAGGGAGAGTCTGACAGTTTGAACTCTCCAATCCTGCTCTCACATATAAAATTCTTCCATTCTACCTTATACCTGTTAATGTCACAAAGTGGTAATTTAGGACCATACCTCTTAGACACCTTTTCCTTCTTGAAATCTATCCTAGAGCCTTCTACAGAATCACCAACTGCAAATTCCTAGGTTTGCATCTGTACAGACTCTTCTTTTTCTTTTCTTTTTTTTTTTTTTTGAGACAGAGTCTCACTTGTTGTCCAGGCTAGAGTGAGTGCCGTGGCATCAGCCTAGCTCACAGCAACCTCAAACTCCTGGGCTCAAGCAATCCTTCTGCCTCAGCCTCCCGAGTAGCTGGGACTACAGGCATGCGCCACCATGCCCAAGCTAATTTTTTCTATATATATTAGTTGACCAATTAATTTCTTTCTATTTATAGTAGAGATGGGGTCTCGCTCTTGCTCAGGTTGGTTTCAAACTCCTGAGCTCAAACGATCTGCCCACCTTGGCCTCCCAGAGAGCTAGGATTACAGGCATGAGCCACCGCTTCTTTTTCTTGTTAAAATCTTAATTATCTAATTCTCTATCACCAAAATATATTCTCCACTTTAAATATAGCTAAAGTAGTATCTATTAAGTGATATAAAATCCTTTCAAACTTCTCTTTCTCGACATTATCAACATTTTCAGTACTGTATCATTTTTTTTTTTTTTTTTTTTTTGAGACAGAGTCTCACTTTGTTGCCCAGGCTAGAGTGAGTGCCGTGGCGTCAGCCTAGCTCACAGCAACCTCAATCTCCGGGGCTCAGCGATCCTACTGCCTCAGCCTCCCGAGTAGCTGGGACTACAGGCATGCACCACCATGCCCGGCTAATTTTTTTTTGTATATATATATTTTTTAGTTGGTCAATTAATTTATTTCTATTTTTGGTAGAGACGGGGTCTCGCTCAGGCTGGTTTCGAACTCCTGACCTTGAGCAATCCGCCCGCCTCGGCCTCCCAAAGTGCTAGGATTACAGGCGTGAGCCACCGCGCCCGGCCTAGTACTGTATCATTTTTTGAGCAGTGTTGTGATTAGAAGCTTAGGTTAAAGAGCTGCCCTGCCTGGATTTGAATCCTGGCTCTGCTTTCCTCCATATTGTGTGACTTTGGCAAATTAAGTAATGTGCCTTAGTTTCTCATCTTTAAAATAGGCAGAATAAGGGTATCTATCTCATAAAGTATTAAATAGTTGGGAAAGGCAGGGTGGGAGAAAAAAAAGATTAAAAAAATAGGCCGGGCGCGGTGGCTCACGCCTGTAATCCTAGCACTCTGGGAGGCCGAGGCGGGCGGATTGCTCGAGGTTGGGAGTTTGAAACCATCCTGAGCGAGACCCCATCTCTACTAAAAATAGAAAGAAATTAATTGACCAACTAAAAATATATATACAAAAAAATTAGCAGGGCATGGTGGCACATGCCTGTAGTCCCAGCTACTTGGGAGGCTGAGGCAGGAGGATCGCTTGAGCCCAGGAGTTTGAGGTTGCTGTGAGCTAGGCTGACGCCACGGCACTCACTCTAGCCTGGGCAACAAAAGTGAGACTCTGTCTCAAAAAAAAAAAAATAGTTGGGAGATTAAATTAAAATCCTGTTATTATTTTCCAAGTCCTACATTGAAGGTAGAGAGATAAACTGAAGCTATTTTGTATCTAGTGAATCCTCCATTCATAATAAATGTTTAACAAATTACTCACAAATACTCTGGAAAAAAAATAAGCCCAGGTTAGAAGATGACATTTGTTACCTTTAGTAATGTTGCCAGGATGTAACGCTGTAGCTCTGCATCATGAATTCGGATAGAACCACCTCCTATCTCACTGCCATTTAAAACCAAGTCATAGTGTTGGCTACGGACCTAGAAGATTCACAGAGCCTTTATGTTAAAGAAAATTTCTGGCTTTCTGTTCTATAGGTTAAAGATGGTGTGCTACTTAGAGACAATGTATTAACTATTGGCTCAAACCCCACAATTTCTTCTGGGGCTTCCAGAACTGGGTCCTAGCCATCTTCAGACTATAAAATCTGAAGTTCTTTGCTATTTTTACACATTTCCTTTTTATTTGCAAATATTTGGTGGTACCTTTTCGGGCTCAGAGCACAGGAGGTGGATGTCACTGGGGTGGGGAGCAGTAAATGGGTGGTGGGTAGACTCCAGTTCTCTGGGATTTTCCTCCTTGGGAAGGAAGAGAGGGAAATCCACTATCCAAAGGAAAGAGAACAGAGATGTGTCACGGAGGACCATTCCTCTCATTTCTAGAAGATCAGCACATTCCAGTCGTAATTTTCCCAGCAAAGAGCACTGCAAACAGAAGACACAAACATTGAGTTAACTTGTTTTTATTTTTTTTCTTTCTTTCTTTATTTTTTTTTTGGAAACACAATATCACTCTGTTGCCTGGGCTAGAGTGCAGGCATCATTATATCTCACTGCAACCTCCCACTCCTGGGCTCGAGGGATCCTTCCCCTTCAGCCTCCCAAGTAGCTGGGACCACAGGCATGTATCACAATGCCTGGCTAACTTTTTCTATTTTTAGTAGAGGTGGGGTCTTGCTGTTGCTCAGGTTGGTCTCAAACTTATGACCTGAAGGGATCCTCCTGTCTCAGCCTCGTGAATTGCTAGGATTATAGACATGAGCCACCACACCTGGCCCCCGAGTTAACTTCTTGACAGAGGAGGCAGCAAATGACACAACCTGGATTCTGAAGCCAGGCCATTCTCTGATTAAGACATGCGATGCTCTTTGCCTCAGGAGACAAAGATCTGAGGATGATCTGACTGCAACATGGTTGAGAACAATTGTCAAACTCTGCCAGCTGGGTGAGTACCTAATAATACAGTGATTAAGAGCACAGGGATCAGAGCTTCATAGACCTGGGTCTGAATCTCAGTTTGGCTACTTACTAACTTCTCTATACCCTTTTCCATAGTAAAATGGGGATAAAAATACTCCAAAAGACAGTTGTGAAGCTGAAGTGATATAAGGTACATAAGGTGCAGGACTTGACAAGGTATGTGAAGGGCAGCTGATCTGATTATTTCCTTGGGGCTCTGGAAGGGTTGTGGTGAGGATTTGATGGATGGCTGGCATGCAGTTAATGTTCAATAAATGTTGGCTATTATTATCGGCAGTATGCATTAAAGGTTCAAAAAAGTGTGAATTTTGGAACCAGATTTAGTTAGAAATCTCCCTCTACTTCTTAGCTGTGTGAATGTGAGCTAATTTTTAACCTCTGTGACCTAGATTCTTATTTTTAAAATAGCAACAGTATAAGTACATAGGGTTGGCCCAAGGATTAAATGAGTTAATATACATTAATACAAAGAGCTTAGAACAGGATGTGTGTGGCAAATAGGAAGTACTTAGTAAGTGCTAACTATGTTGTGCAGATCTTCCCTGAGAAATGACAGTCAGAATAGTGATACACTAGTGATACACGCCTGGAGACATGAATAGGGTGTCACTTTGTGGCTCATTCTATCTTCCATTGAAATATCCCCACATAGGGCACCTTCCGTGTGCCATTTGCAGAATGTCAATGTTATTCCTCTTAAGTCTGGTTTTAGCTTTCTTTCAAGGAAGGCCCAGTAGAAATTGGAACCACCTCCCTGAGAAAGGAACACTAGCATGTTTTGTTCTACTAAGAAAACATTTAATAGCCAAATTAATTTGTAGCAGATATATAAAATCCCAAACTCTTTAAAGAAATACATTCATAATACAATTTATAATTATATAGCTTTCTTTACTTTCTTATTACAGGGGAATGGAAAGACAGTGGAATACATTTAGCTTTGAAGCTGAACTCTGAAACTTTTCCTTTGGAAAAAACAATGATAAGTAAGTACAAATATAAATAAGAAGAATGGACTTGATAAAGTATTAATTAGACACTATTATTTTTAAAAACTATATACTAAAGTGAAGGAATGAATTTATATCATGCTTGATTTCTACAGAATATTTTCAATATTCATGGTTTTTTTTTTGCTAAACATCCTGTTTTTCTTGCTTTTTTTCCTTTTCAGAGACAGAGTCTCCCTCTGTCGCCCTGGGTGGAGTACAGTGGCATCATCATAGCTCACTGCAACCTCCAACTCTTGGGCTGAAGTGATCCTCCTGCATTAGCCTCCCAAGTAGCAACTACAGGCGGCTGCCACCACGCCCGGCTGATTTTTAATTTTTTTTTGTAGAGATGGGTTCTCACTATTGCTCAGGCTGGTCTTAAGAACTCCTGAGTTTAAGTGATTCTCCTGCCTCAGCTTCCAAGAGTGCTAGGATTACAGGTGTAAGCCACTGTGCCTGGCCCTTAAACATCCTATAATGCACATTAATATCATGTTTGACTTTGGTATATTTTACGAAGATCCCTAAAGCTAAATTTAGTCTTCCATATATGCCCCCTGAAGAATGGTGATTTAGCCAGTGTGCATGATAGCACTTACCTGCTACAGCTGCTGCTCTTGAGGAAAAATGGTCCCACCTTGACCAAGGGTGTCTGCCAGCCCACCAGCCACTCCAGTGGTCTGATCTGTCCCTTCACAATTTTAGGAATGCATTATGTACAAAAGTCTGAGACTACCAAATTTTGTTCATCTGTAAAACCTTGAAAATGAAATATTTTTTCATGGTCATAAAACTAATACCAATAACTACCTAAGTGGCTTTCCTAATCAGGATCAGATCTAGTTTGTGTGAATAATGACAATGGAGGCTGGTAGCTGATGAAAAAACCTCTAGTTTCCATACAGTGCATTATAAAGCACTGAAAGATTTATGCAGAACAGTCCCATTATATGAGTTAACAAACAATTTTAAATATGTACTATATACATAGGAGAAGAAAGGCATCATTTATTATCAACAGTATATGTGCTTAGAGGTAATTTTCTTACTGCTTTCTTGTGCTCTCCTGCAGTTAGGAGGATCACATCTTCCTCTTGGATCTCCATTAGTCTGGTTAATTCCAATCTTTGCTCCTCCATTATAAACTTAGCAACTGGAGAATTCCAGTTTCTATTCGTTTTCAGGAATACAGGCAAGACTTCCTGTGACAAAGAAAAAGACTTACATTTTTTTTAAAAAAAGGCAGGACTTATTTTCTTGTAGTATAAATATTTTTTGTTCCCAAAAGAGAATTTACATGAGATTACTTCTATTCCTGCCCCAAACACCTTCAAAATGACACTAAAGGAATTTAAAAATGTAATTTTACCACAATGAAAAAAAAAGAAGAATGAAGTATTGGGAAGAGGGAGAAGTATAACCAGAGAAGAGATTCCTGCAACTTTTTGGCAGTTTGTAAGTGAATAGAGTAAGGAAAGAGCAAAGCAGCAAGATGCAGGAAGCTCTGGCCTAGAGGACAATGGAGGTGGCGTCAGCATAAGAAGGAACTGATGTTACCCTACAGAATCCTGGAGAGGCTCAGGACTCTTAAGCCTTGAGTTACCAGGATGACAGCCAGGTGGTCTTGCTGTTCAGCCCAAATTAAACCTAACCATATTTACAAAGTGTCTCCAAGTACTTTGTGCTTCCAACTAGCTTTTAAGATGCCACATTCTTAAATATATGCAGAGAACCACTAACAACCACCACACACTGAAGAAACTCTGCAGTATTTACTAAAAAACAAACAAACAAAAAAACCAACCAAGATAAACATAAAAAATGGCCCTGGAGAAAAGAGAATTATTTAGGGACCAAAACAGGACTTGAATGACCTGAATCCTCAAAGGTACTCAAAAAGATTTTCTTTCAATAAAACCAGAATAAGATGAAATGAAAAGAGCTACTGGGAAATAAAAATATGACTTCTGACTTATGAAAAAAAATTCAGTGGAAGAGCTGAAGAAATCTCCTGGAAAACAGAATAAACAAGACAATGGAAATGATACAGAATAAAAAAAAAGACATATAAGTTAAGTCAAAGGGTTCAACATACAACTAATAGAAATTCCAGAGAGAGACTAGAGAAAATGATGAGGTCAAAACCAATTAGATAATAAAAGAACTTTCTACAGATAAAAGACATAGCCTTCATACTGAAAGAGCCTTTCAAGTGTGCAACACATTGAATAAAAAACTATCCAAAGCTACACAAACTGTGAAATTTCATAATATCAAGAATCAGGAGGTTGAAAGCTTCCAAAGAGAAAAAAATCAGGTCTTCTATAAAGGAATAAATTCATACAAGCATCAGACTCTCATTGGTAACAGCAGATGGAAGAAGGCAATAAAGCAATGCCTTCAATGTTCTAAGTCTGTGCAGTCTGGCCACATGCTGTGGCTATTTAAACTAAAATTAATTTAAATAAAGTAAAAAATTCAGTCCCTCAGTTGTACTAGCCTTTTCAAGCATTCAATAGCTACACTGGCTAGTGGCTACCATTAGGACAATGCAGATATAAAACATTCCCATCATTACAGAAAGTTATATTGGATAGCACTGTTCTAAGACGATATGGCTGTCAACCCAGAATTTTATACCAAGCCACATTATTATTAAACTGTAACGTTTTGAACATAAAGGCATTTTTAGACATATAAGGACTCAGAAAACTGATCTCTCACATGCTTTCTTAGAAGTTACTTGAGTACATACTCCAGCACAAATAAGAAGGAAGAAGATCTGGGATCCAGGAAGGGTGGCTTAAATTCTAAAGAGGAATGAAGAAAAGGTCCGAAGGCAGCTGTGCAGTAGGTACAGAGTAACTAAGTGAGGTCTGTGTATGGGAGCCTCATCTCTTCGATTTTTTTAACCATGTGTATGCATTACGTTGCTAAAAATTAATATATATAATAAAAACAATTTGAAGCCAAATCCTGTTCCTCCCTATTTGAGTTCTTCTATTTACCAAACCAAGAACAAAAAATGTCTGTCAAAAAGGTGTATTTAGAATTCTAAAAAAATGGTACAAGAAGAATAAGAAATATAAGCTTTCTTTCATGCCTGCCATGCTTTCATTTAAACCTTGGGCACATGGGGGTCTATTTATTTTCCTAACTGGATTAAAATACCTTGGTTTATTTAAAAAGGTTAGGGTTGAACTTTCACATTCTGATTAGTGGTGAATTCAACTAAGTTGAAGTCTTAGAGTTATATACTCAGGAGCAAGATTAACTTTAAGAATAAAAAGAAGAAAAGCCTGAGCAAGAGCAACACCCCATCTCTACTAAAAATAGAAAAATTAGCCAGGCATAGTGGCGCATGCCAGTAGTCCCAGCCACTTGGGAGGCTGAGGCAGGAGGATTACTTGAGACCAGGAGTTTGAGGTTGCAGTGAGCTATGATGATGCCACTGCACTCTAACCAGGGGACAGAGCGAGATCCTATCTCAAAAAAAAAAAAAAAAAAGAAGAAGAAAAGTAGAAGAATGATATGAAATAATAAGACCCTCAAAACTAATGATAGAGGCCGGGCGCTGTGGCTCACGCCTGTAATTGTAGCACTCTGGGAGGCCGAGGTGGGCGGATTGCTTGAGGTCAGGAGTTCGAAATCAGCCTGAGCAAAAGCAAGACCTCGTCTCTATTATAAATAGAAAGAAATTAATTGGCCAATTAATATATATAGAAAAAATTAGCCGGGCATGGTGGCGCATGCCTGTAGTCCTAGCTACTTGGAAGGCTGAGGCAGCAGGATTGCTTGAGCCCAGGAGTTTGAGATTGCTGTGAGCTAGGCTGAAGCCATGGCACTCACTGTAGCCTGGGCAACAAAGCAAGACTGTCTCAAACAAACAAACAAAAAACTAATGATAGCTCAAGAGTTTAAGCAATTATTAGTTAAAAATATTGAATCTCCATAAGGAAAAAACCAGTCTTAATTAACATATTACCTGATTAAAATGGTCAGCTGCAAATTTTTGGATGGATTCAATGTCTCTCCTTTTTAAGTATTTCTGATGAAAGAAAATAAAAGTAAACTTGTCAAGATAATACTTAGCTTCATAAACATGTTTGTGATATCAAAGGGGACATAAATATATTTTGTGTCTTTCCATTAAAATAGTGGGATGTAATAACAATTTAATTTGTCCTGCCAAATGACGAATTTTTAAAGCTTATTACAGGACTTATTTTTTCCCCTCAATCATATAAGTCTTATTGGAAATAGCTGTCATTGTATTCCAAAGAAGACCCTGTATATGTAATATGTAGGATAAGTATTCAAAATGAGTTTCTACAACTGAATTATAAAAGAAAAACAACTTTCAGATTAGTAAGAGGATTTGGAATTTGATTATTTCAGATTTCTTAAAACTTTTCACATCTTTTTCTAAATTAGATTATTTTGGATTTCTTAAAATCCTTGTAGCTTACTTTTTCTAAATTATCTCAGTGTTTTTCTAAATGAGACACTATGGTTATTATGTTACGTAACTTTAAAATGATTCTACATACATAGTTTGAAGTTTTGACGTTTTAGAGTATATTCCCCCTCCCTTTGAGAGTGTGGTGTCTTATCAGATCTGTATGTGAGAACCTGAAGTGAACCCACTCTTCCCCTGGGAATGTTACCTCAAACCTTACTAGACCACCATATGTGCATTACCTCAACTACTGGACTTCAAAAATATATACAAACTCAAGAGTTTGACAGACACTTTGACAGTGTATGCTGTGACGGGTTGCTCTCTGGCAGCTGCTTCTCTGGACTCTGAGACAAGGCAACACCCTGTTAACCTTGGAGCTAATCTCACCCATCCACACTGGTACCATCCTCCAGCATCTAGGGACCTTACAGGTAGTCTACGTTGTGGTGGGCAAACCAGCTTCTCCTGAGAACTCCTCGTGTAAAGTTACACCTCAAACTTTAATTATTAATAGTTTTTACTTTCCACAGAGGCCTGCTTCCATTCTAATTCAGCAACTAGACTTTAATACTTTTGGAACTTATTCCCTATGTGGTTAACGTACCTTGT
Source organism: Microcebus murinus (assembly GCF_040939455.1). Classification (NCBI taxonomy): domain Eukaryota; kingdom Metazoa; phylum Chordata; class Mammalia; order Primates; family Cheirogaleidae; genus Microcebus; species Microcebus murinus. Next base: position 119,779,699 of record NC_134105.1, on the reverse strand, counting down.
CTATTGAGTATATTTCCTGTGAGGCTTGTTCATGTCATTCTCCCCTGCAAGCATTGTGAACCTAAGAAAAAATTCTCCTTGTATGGCAATAAACTGTGTGACTTGTGAAATCATACTTTCATCATCTCTTTATTTCTGCCATACATAACACACTATATTCATGGGACATTTAACTAAGTATGGGAGGTAATAAAAAGGTGAAAACATGATTCACATCCCCGCACTTCTTATATCTACTCAGGGAAAAACAGACATGCTCAAAAATGGGGTAGAGACAGTATGTTATACTGAGCTCACTTGAACACATTTGTTATGTCTGGACTACTGTATGGACACCACACTATTTTCCACTGAATACATGAAGTAAATAGAAAGTAGTGAGATTGAGTTCTCTCCCTATTCCGAATATACTCATCTGCTTATGTATCCAAATGAGTACAGTCTTCTAAAATCATAATCTTCTACACAATATGTCTGGAATGCCTCTTACTAAATTACTTTCAAAGCAGGTATACTAACTACAGAAAACAGATGTGTCTCATTGCTTTAGAGTCAATGCTTGCTCAGCTCAGCCATTCTCTCTCTTTTCTACCCCCACTTACTTCTTTTCCTTTTTGCTTTTTTAGTTCTACCTCTTCTTCCCCTGTTACTAATGCAGTTGAGAAGAGAACCCTCAAAAGACCAAGAATCAACATGCAGTGCCTATGCTGGAACTCATGTGGAGTCGAGAGCTTTTGGACAAATTGAGTCTGGAGACAGAATACTATTATTTTATGCTCATAAAATATTCATGATGAAATGATCCCAAATGAAGTATATGAGTACTTTATAGCATTGTTTAAAAGGTTAAAAAAGCCCTAGATCTTAAATATAAACTGATACTCAAAGTTTTATTGTTTTATACTTAGAGTTTTAGGGACACTTTTAGACTTTATATAAAAATATATTATTATTTAGAGGTAAGTGTCTTTCTGAAGTTTAAATGTGCCAGTGTTGAACACATTTACTTGTCAAGCATACATTCTATTTTTTTAATTTTTAAAATCTGAAATTTCTTTTTTTTTTTTGAGATCATATATATATATATATTTATTTAGGCACATTATGGGGGTACAAATGTTTAGGTTATGTGTATTGCCTCCCCCCTATTTTTTTTTTTTTGCAGCTTTAGTTTTATTTTTTATTTTTTTACTTTTATTTTAGCGTATTATGGGGGTACAAGTGTTAAGGTTACTTATATTGCCCATGCCCCCCTCGAGTAAGAGCTTCAAGCATGTCCATCCCCCAAATGCTGCACATCTTACTCATTGAAGTTGTATACACCCCTCCCCCCCTCCCCTCCCACTCCCCCCTTTTTTTTATAGCACTAACTAAACATGCTCATCAAGCATACATTCTAGAGAAAACACAGAATCATGCTTCACTTACTGCTCCTTCAGGGACACACATGGCTTTGATGGTTCCTTGGGGTTTACTAAGTGCATCTTGAAGAAATCCAATCTCTGTGTTCCTAAACTTATCACTGATATCTGTAATCTGGAAAATGGGTAACAAAAGGGGTAACTAAACATGAAGAAAATATTTTAGAAAGAATAGTTTTAATAACATTCAAACATTTGGTAAGTTAACATTTATAGACTGTGTTCACAGAGTGTTTACCATGGGCTGAGCACTAAGATGAGTGTTTTACACATATATATGTAAGAATATAATCCCCATTTCAAAGATGAGAAAACTAAGGCATAGAGAAGAAAGTAACTTGTTCAAGATGACACAGCTAGTAAGTGGCAGAGCCAGAATTTAACCCAAGTACTATGACTTAATAACCACCATTCCACAAAAGGAAGAAACAAGGAGTAGTTAAGCTGGCAGCTGTAAGACAGGAGTTATGATTTTTGTGTATTACATATTTTTCATTCTAAGAACTGAACAATCACTATTCATATACCAGGCAAAATTTCTAAGGAATGTGTACTGAAAACAGCTTTACAGAGATCAAGGGATATGGCTCTCTAAGAGCAAATAATGAGAGGCCTGGTAATGAATGGCTCTATATAAGTTCTACCTTAGACCTTAACACTTATAGATACTAATAATTTGAATAAATGTTTTCATATGCTTGAGTTCTTTATAGAACAGGACAACAAATAATCTTTCCCTTCCAAGTGCCATTTTGGCTTTTAAAAAATTGAAGAGAATAGTTTTTCCTTTCAAGTTACCATTCATATAATCAATAACTTGTAAGTAATAAAAACTTTAGAGCAAGAATCTGACTTTCTGAAATGGGTCTTGGAATACAGTAGATAAGACAAGTACCTTCATTCCAAAGCGAGTATCAGGTTTATCAGTTCCATAGGTGGCCAATGCCTCAGCAAAAGTCATAGAAGGAAAAGGAACCAGCAAAGGATCTTTGTCGTTGGGCCAAGAATACTGGAGTAAACCCTCAATTAAACTCCGAATCCCAGACTGGTCTACAAAAGACATCTCTATGTCAATCTGAAACCAAAATGATATATGGAAACTAACTTGAATAGCCACAATCTATACATATTCATATATTTCTCTACTGTTAAATTATCATAGGCTTCTGCACATAAATATTTAATATGTGCAGAGGGTATAAACATTATTGTACATCTGTTTTATGTCAGGCACTGTGCTAATGCCTCTCATATATCAACTTGTTTGGTTTCCACAACTATTGCATGGCTCAGGCTCAGAGAGGCTAAGTAACCTGCCTGTGTTTGTGCAATAAGCAGTTACGCTACATTTGATCCCAGGTCTGTCTAACTCTAAAGCTTAACGTTTTTTCACTTTATCACACTGATTAATATACTATCATACATAAACCAAATCAAAATAGCTTTGTTAAGTCCACAGATTAAATATCCATATATAGAGTTTTTGGCTCTTTTTTTTTTTTTTTGAGACAGAGTCTCGCTCTGTTGCCCAGGCTAGAGTGTCATGGCATCAGTCTGGCTCACAGCAACCTCAAACTCCTGGGCTCAAGCAATCCTTCTTGAGGGCCAAGCAATCCTTGGCCTCCCAAGTAGCTGGGACTACAGGCATGTGCCACCATGCCTGCTTAATTTTTTCTATTTTTGGTAGAGATAGGATCTTGCTTTTGCTCAGGCTGGTCTCAAGCTCCTGAGCTCAAACGATTCGCCTGCCTTGGCCTCCCAGAGTGCTAGGATTATAGGCGTGAGCCAACATGCCAGGCTGAGTTTTTAGCTCTTTTTTTTTTTTTGTATATATATATTTTATATATATATATATATATTTTTGAGTTTTAGCTCTTAATATACAAGAGATCTGTTTTAAGAACTTTATCATATCATGAAGATTAAAACACTGTAGAAGGGGACAGGTGCAGTGGCTCAAACCACTATAGGAATCGCTGGCATTCCTCAGTTGATGACCATGTTCTTTACGAAAAGGACACATGAAATGGATCAAAAATTGAATATTTAGTATCACAATTACAGGTTGATTAAATATTTGACAGATAAAATGCAATGAAAAGTAATGTATATAAAATGACTACCCTGGTCTTGAAAATACTTGGCTGTAGTAAGCCTGAATGTATAAGAAACAAGTGACTATAATTTAGTACCTGAGTAAACTCTGGCTGTCTGTCTGGTTTTGAACCTTCATCTCGATAACATCGGGCAACCTGAAAATATCTACAGTTGAAAAATAGCATTAATTGAGTCATAATTTTAGGAAGACACATATGCTTTTCCCCAAAGCTTATGGTAATGTAATGCTGTGAAATACATTGATAATGATACCTAAAAACATATGAAATATTCTCATTTTTAAATGATGTTTTAATCTGATACACAGATGACCCATGAGAAGTTAACTATTCAATATTTCGTTTTCAAAATATACATTGGCACCTTTGGAATATTCATATGTTAGACTGGCATGCAAATCAGTCCATGCTTTTTTGTTTTTTTGAGGCAGAGTCTCACTCTGTTGCCCAGGCTCGAGTGCCATGGCGTCAGCCTAGCTCACAGCAACCTCAAACTCCTGGGCTCAAGCAATCCTACTGCCTCAGCCTCCCGAGTAGCTGGGACTACAGGCATGCACCACCATGCCTGGCTAATTTTTTCTATATATTTTTAGTTGGCCAATTAATTTCTTTCTTTTTTTTTAGTAGAGACAGGGTCTTGCTCTTGCTCAGGCTGATTTCAAACTCTTGACCTTGAGCGATCCACCCACCTCGGCCTCCCAGAGTGCTAGGATTACAGGTATGAGCCACCGCACCTGGCCAATGCTTCTTGTTTTTATTAAAAAATTTTTTTTTCACGTCCATGCTTCTTCACGTATACTCTTTTGCTTCAGCCAAAGTGAAATACTTATTACTCCATGAATACACTTGAGCCTTCCTGTGCTATGCCATTCCAGTTCTTGTCTTCACTTGCTGAAATGCAGCTCTGTCCCTGAAGGTCTAGCTCACAAAGTGTTCTATAATATTTCACCAAATGATATAATTTCAAACTTCTTAATACTTAGTTTGTAAATATCAATACATTTATATTTTGGTTTATATCATAGTTTGTTTTATTCACTATCCTATTCTGCCTTATTGTCTCATTAACAACGTAAGAGCGGAATTTATCTTTTTTTTTTTTTTAATTCCCTGCCACATCCATTAACACAGAGCTTTTTACATGGTGACCTCCCAATAAATCTTTACCAAATGATGACTACATATTGTGAGGATATTTTGTATGTATTCTTCAAACCCTTATAAATTTTCTAACTTTCTCTGTCCCTAGAGGTCTAGCTCACAAAGTTTTCTGTAATATTTCCCCAAGTGATATAATATCAAACCTATTAATACTTAGTTTGTAAATCTTAATATATTTATATTTTGGTTTATATTATAGTTGGTTTTATTCACTATCCTATTCTGCCTTACTGGTCTCATCAACTCCTGAAGAGTAGAACCTATTTTTTTTTTTTAATTTCCTGCTACATCCGTTAACATAGAGCTTTGTACATGATTGGCGGCCCAGTAAATCTTTACTTAATGATGACTACACATTGTGAGGGTATTTTGTAAGTATTCTCTAACCTCATAAATTTTCTAACTTTTTCTTAAGAGATCAGACAATTTTGTGTTTCCTATTCCCCTTTCTTTTTCCCTTTTCCTTTTCTGACAACTGCTGGCACAAAAAAAGCTTACCTGTCTAAACCACCAACCATCAGAAGCTGCTTAAACTGTTGAGGACTCTGAGGGAGAGAATAAAACTTTCCAGGTTCCCTGGATGGCACTAAAAACTCTTTGGCACCCTTTTAAAGAGAGAAAGGGAGAGGAAAGAGACATAATTAAAGAATAAAGTTCTCATAACGACAGAGATAATTTCTTGTTCATCTTTTTTTCCCTTAATGTTTACATAGTCTAATTTTATTTATTTACTTTTAATTGGTGTGTGTGTACACACACATATATACATATTTTATTTCAGAAAATTAAGGAGGTACAAATGTTTTTTATAATACTTAAGTTGTAGCTTTTAGTGTGCCCATCACCCGAATAATGTTCATTGTAGTTTTTTACCCCTCCCCTCCTCCCCCTTCCCCCTTTGCTCATCTAGTAGTCCCAAAAAAGGCTTGCATATAATAGGCTTTAAATACCACTTAAACATGATGGTATTAAATTTATGCTTGTTGAAATTAATTCCAAATCCTGTTACTACCTGAATAAATTTTTTTTTTTTTTTTTTTTGAGACAGAGTCTCGCTTTGTTGCCCAGGCTAGAGTGAGTGCCATGGTGTCAGCCTCGCTCACAGCAACCTCAAACTCCTGGGCTCAAGTAATCCTGCTGTCTCAGCTTCCTGAGTAGCTGGGACTACAGGCATGCGCCACCATGCCCGGCTAATTTTTTCTATATATATATTTAGTTGGCCAATTAATTTCTTTCTATTTATAGTAGAGACGAGGGTCTCGCTCTTGCTCAGGCTGGTTCGAACTCCTGACCTCAAGCAATCCGCCGGCCTCGACCTCCCAGAGAGCTAGGATTATAGGCGTGAGCCAGCGCGCCCGGCCTACCTGAATAAATTTTGCACATTATTTCCTATCCAAGTAATTCCTAACTGCTTTTTAAAATTAAACTGTACTTTTATTAGTCCATATATTGGATAAATAGATATCAATGTTTGCAAATGTCAGCTCTTAATGAACAAGAGATTTGTTTTTAAGGAACCAATTCATTAAAGATTTGCTTCAATATGCCTCAAGGGGAAGAAAACTCCTATGGAATAAAATTCTGACTCAAAATACTGATCCAAATCACTTTCTCAATTCTTAAGAAAACCTAGTTAATGTGACCATCCTGAGGCAGTAAATAAAATAAAATAAAAATAAAAGCAGACCAAGTAAACATAAAAGCAAAGTGGTCTAGTTTTATAACTAATACAACATTATGAGTAGAATGATTGAAGGAATATACATACCCCTGGGGTCCTCTTAAATAATGTTGGGGTTTCTATATCCACAAACCCTAAAAGGAGAGAAACATTATAATTTAGTAGACAGGAATATGGAATTTGTCAAATATGATGTCTATAATATAGTACAACAAATCTGAGGCTCCCTTTTAATTAGAAATTTTGGCTGAAATAAGCTACTAAGCCTACTCATACTCGTTGTTACAAATCCAAGAAGGAAGAGGAAGATTTTCATAAAATCATACTCTGTTCAGAAAGTTGATACCTTTGACATGAAATAATTCTAAATATTTTGATGGATTCTTGTCTATTGAACTATTCTGGTTTTTTAAATGTTCCGCCAGTGTAGCAAAAATAATACAAATATAGCAGGAAAAACCCAGGACTGATTGACGTGTTTAGTGTAATTCACATGACATTTTTGAGCTCCAAAAAATGATGTATAAGCATGATAAAGAATTAAAAAAACTTACAGAAACAATGAAAGGGCTCTCCCAGGCCAGGCATGGTGGCTCACGCCTGTAATCCTAGCACTTGGGGAAGCCGAGGTGGGCGGATAGCTCGAGGTCAGGAGTTCGGGGCCAGCCTGAGCAAGAGCGAGACCCTGTCTCTACTATAAATAGAAAGAAATTAATTGGCCAACTGATATATCTAGAAAAAAAAATAAGCCAGGCATGCCTGTAGTCCCAGCTACTCGGGAGGCTGAGGCAGCAAGATCGCTTGAGCCCAGGAATTTGAGGTTGCTGTGAGCTAGGCTGACACCATGGCACTCATTCTAGCCTGGGCAACAAAGTGAGACTCTGTCTCAAAAAAAAAAAAAAAAAAAAAGAAAGGGCTCTCCTGCCTTCAATAAATGACAAGAAACACTACATACATTAAACAACGTTATTGCCATTATCATCTTTAAAAGAATGTGTGTGTGATCCAATAGGAAACTAGTTAACAAATTATGCTATAGGGCAAAAACTATACATTGAGTGAATTCCAGACTTCTGGTAACATCTGACTCAATGAGGCTAAGGGGAGGATACAATAAAACTGTTGAATAAAAGAGAAGAGATGCTAATAAGTCCCAAAGAACGCTCAGGTATCATTTCCCTTACCATGCAGATTACAGAGATATTCCCGCATTTTCATGACCATCTGGGACCTCAGTCGCAGGTTATACTGCATTTGGAAACTACGCAAGTCTAAGTAGCGATACTGTAAACGAAGAGTCTCTGTTTTCTAAATAAAGAAAAAGATTTTTATATTTAGATATTTTCTGAGTATTAGAAAGATACTATCTTTAGATACAGAGTTTGAACCTTCAAAAACTAAATTTAGGTCAGGTGGGGAGGGGTTACAAAAACAAAACAAAACAACTTTAGCTCCCATCATCACGTGGCCCACTGGTATGCTGTTTCCATTTGTGTGTATATTGCCATCCTTGAAGCCTACAAACTTTTAAGTTTATTACTAGTACAGATTTTAGATTCTTTACTACTTGTTGTTATTAACATTACCCTTCGCTGACTGAAATTTGCCTACTTTACTAAACATTTATCCATTCATTTAAGCCTATACTGGAGTCTTGAAAAAAAATTTAAAGATTTCAAAGATCTTTTAAAAAGATACACCAGACAGCCGGGCATGGTGGTGCACGCCTGTCACACCAGGAGGTGGGAGGCTGAGGTGGGAAGATGGCTTGAGCCCAGGAGTTTGAGGCCAGTCTGGCCAATGTAGCAATACCCCATCTCTAAAAAAGATACACCAGAGTAAAAAGCAGTTATGATTTTATTACCTGAATGGGACACAGATTACAAGCAAAAGGAATGCAAGGGGATGGCAGATAGAAACTCTATGACTGTACTAGGAGGGACGCAGAAAGTTTACTTATTTTCAAGGCTGTAAATCCCTGCATCCCTATTTGTGCTGAGAACTTTAAAAAAAGAAAAAAAAAGTCCTTTCCCCTGGAATAGCTAATTTCTTTGATACTAGAAACATAAATAAGAAATATCTGTAACTTTTCTTTCTAAATGCTTATCTGGGAAAAACTGTATATTTTATTTTTCACAATAAGGTCAACTCTGTGATTATATTGCTCCTTCTAATTAAAGAATTAAGTATTGGGAACTAAAATATAAGACTAAATGGCTACATAATTAATTAAAAAATCCCTTAATCGATCAGTTTAAAATTAGGTATATGCAAGGTATATACAATTGTGACAAAGCTGAAAAACATGTGGGTGTACTTAGTGTGTCTAGCTCCATCAATCCCTCAAACTTTGGCAAAAAACATCCTAAATCACAGTAATCCTACTTACATTTATACATGTGAGAAGTAAAGAGCTGCTCTAAGCACACATTTTATCTCTGTTAGAGGCTTAAACTTAATAGGTGCAGGATCCCCTAAGCTGTTTGGCCATTTCCAAGCTAGACCTAAATTTTCTTTCAAAATATTAAACATAAACAAAAAACCTGAATAATTATAACACCTTAAGTCTTAAAAGATATAATCACATTTTGACCTTTCTGAAAAACAGTCCAGGTGTTTAGGGACTGCAACATTAACTGTTGCTATTTAAGAGCAGTTCATCAAGAAATTATAGAACAGAATAATTCATGATATGTCTATAATAAAATGTTTCATTTTATAGAAGTTAAACTTTTTCTTTAAATAATTCTGAAAATACTTTATTCATCATCAACATTTTCCAGATACTCTATTTTATTAATAAAATGGGATGGTACCTTCACAAAGTCCTTAATTTCAAAGGGCAGCTTCTTGCAGGGATTCAGAAGCTTAGCTGTTTTAACTTTGATTTCAATCTCACCTGTTGGCATTTTCTTAAAGAGACAGAGAGACTTATTTTTAAAAATCACTCATCAGAACATATACAAAATGCACACTTGTGCATATATAAAAAGCACATGCATTTATTTACATATGTAAAATGCACAGGTCCTTATAGTATATAATCGAAAGCATAAATGTCTATGTATGACTTTGACATTCTTAGGTCTATCTGTGGTTGATGTGCTCAGACATCAACAAATATTAGCATGCATTTGTCAACATCAACAAATGTCTTAGCATGAGCATATTTATATAGGTACGTGCGTTTGTGGTGAAGACTATGAACTCTGTGGAACTTACTGAGCTTTAGCACCTAATGTCCAGTAGGTGCTCAGTCTAAGCTGTCTGAATGTGTACACAGACAGGGCAAATGCATACAAGTAAAATTTACAGAGACAGTTTCTAAACTACTAACTGGATTCTCTTGTCCTGGAGGTCGGGAAATGACTGTCCCAGACACTTGCACCACAGATTCCACAGGGGCTTCACATAAAATCTTCTTCACAGAGGCAGCCGACTACAGAACAAGAGTGGAAAAGAGTTCCAAGAAACAAATGAACTTATAGGCATCTTCAGTAACTGTAAGTCTATGGTTTTACAAAACATTAATATACACAGCTTAATTACCATAAATGCTGGAGCTGACCATAATGACTTTATGACAGAAGTTAGTAAATTGCATCCCTATTTTGATGCCATGTAATAAAGCAAGTAAAATTATTAGTTAAGAGCTTTCAAAAACCTTCCTTAAAGGAAAATAAGTAGAAGGATGATTGTTACTAATGCAAATAAGTCCCACATACTATTTTATTTATTTATTAATTAATTACAGAGTCTGGCTCTGTCCCCCAGGTTAGAGTGCCGTGGCATCAGCCTATCTCACAGCAACCTCAAACTCCTAGGCTCAAGCAATCCTACTGCCTCAGCCTCTGAGTAGCTGGGACTACAGGCATGCGCCACCATGCCTGGCTAATTATATATATATTTTTTTTAGTTGTCCAGATAATTTCTTTCTATTTTAGTAGAGATGGAGTTTCACTCTTGCTCAGACTGGTCTCCAACTCCTGACCTTAAGCTATCCTCCCGCCTTGGTCTCCCAGAGTGCTAGGATTACAGGTGTGAGCCACCACGCCTGGCACATACTTTAAAGGCAACTGGCTCCAGGGTTAGTCTTAGGAGCAGTTAAATTCAACAGCAATAATGGGTCCAAAGTGAAAAGAGTTCTCCAGGGTTAGCTATGCTCATCTCTGGATCTTGATCCCTGAAATATAGTTCATTGTTCTTTACTTATTTCAAACACTTAAGAGCTGAGTAAATCATATTTTTCTTAGGCATATAAGCGTTTGTCAAAATCACAATAGAAACCAACATTGCCCAATTAGCATGATAGGAGTTCTTTATTTTATCTAATTTTAATAGTAATTAATTTTTTTTTTTTTTAAGCAGACAGGGTCTCCCTCTGTCACCCACACTGGAGTGTACTGGCATGATCACAACTCACTGCAACCTCGAACTCCTGGGCTCAAGTGATCCTCCTGCCTCAGCCTCCTGAGTAGCTGGGACTACTGGCACGTACCACCATGCATGGGTAATTTTTAAAGTTTTGTAGAGATGTGCTTTTGCTATGTTGCTGAGGCTAGTCTTGAACCCCTGGCCACAAGCAATTCTCCTGCCTCAGCTTCTCAAAATGCTGGGATTACAGATGTGAGCCACCACACCAGGCCTAAATCTAATTTTTTGACCAGGTAGTACCTTCACATGGCTTAAAATTCAAAGGGTACCAAAAGATATAGTGAAAAGTTTTCCTCCTATCATTGTCCTCAAGCCTCTGAGTTCCCCTTCCCAGAAGCACTCAATGTTACCAGACACTTAGGAATCCTTCCACAGACATTTCATAACATGTATACAAGCATACATACACACACACACAGTATATGTATTGTTTCCTTCCCTTTTTTTTTTAATACAGATAGCACTCTACATGCTCTTCTGTATATTCAAGAATATAGAGTTTTTTTGTTTTTTTTTTTTTTGAGACATAGTCTCGCTTTGTTGCCCAGGCTAGAGTGAGTGCCGTAGTGTGAGCCTAGCTCACAGCAACCTCAAACTCCTGTGCTCAGCAATCCTACTGCCTCAGCCTCCTGAGTGGCTGGGACTACAGGCATGTGCCACCATGCCCGGCTAATTTTTTATATATATATTTTTAGTTGGTCAATTAATTTCTTTCTATTTTTGGTAGAGACGGGGTCTCGCTCAGGCTGGTTTTGAACTCCTGACCTTGAGCAATCCGCCCGCCTCGGCCTCCCAAAGTGCTAGGATTACAGGCGTAAGCCACCGTGCCCGGCCTAAGAATATAGAGTTTTTCATTTAACCACACACCTTGGATTTTTTTCCCCTTTTAGTACAGAGCTTCTTCATTCTTTTTTGTATGGCTGAGCAGAGTATCCCATTGCAAGGATGTACATTATTTTTTAAACCAGTCTCTTACTGGAAGACATGTAGATTGTTCCCAATATTTTCTCTATTAAAAATAATCCTGAAATTAATATCCTTATATATATATGTCATTTTGCATCTATGTAAATCTAAGTATAAGATAATTTACTAGAAGTGGAATTAATGGTTCAAAGGATATGTGCATTTGTAATTTTTTTTTACATAGATTCTTGCTGTTACCCTGGGTGGCGTCATCATAGCTCACTGCAACTTCAAACTCCTGGGCTCAAATGATCCTCCTGCCTCAGCCTCCCAAATAGCTGGGACTACAGGCCCACACCATGAGGCCAGCTAATTTTTCTATTTTTAGTAGAGATGGGTCCTTGCTCTTGCTCAGGCTGGTTTTGAACTCCTGAGCTCAAGCAGTCCTCCTGCCTCAGCCTCCCAGAGTGCTAGGATTATAGGAGTGAGCCACTATGCCTGGCAATTTTTTAAAAAACTGTAAAAATATCTGTTCAATGTTCTATTTTTAAATTTTATATTATAAAATATTTGTTCAGTATTCCAGCATTTATAATTTTGATATTGCCAAACTGTTCTCCATACAGCTAGAGCCAATTTGTACTCCCTCCAGGAATGTACAAGCACTTGCTTTCCTAAACGATGTGTTGTTAATCTAATATTTTATTTGTCTTTTTTTTTCTGTTGCTATAACAGAATAATATTTTAAATGTTTTATTTTTATTTATTTTTTATTTTTGAGACAGAGTCTTGCTCTGTTGCCCGGGCTAGAGTGCTGTGGCATCAGCCTACCTCACAGCAACCTCAAACTCCTGGGCTCAAGCAATCCTTCCGCCTCAGCCTCCAGAGTAGATGGGAGGACTACAGGCATGCGCCATCATGCCTGGCTAATTTTTTCTATATATTTTTAGTTGGCCAATTCTTTCTATTTTTTTAGTAGAGACGGGGTCTTGCTCTTGCTCAGGCTGGTTTCGAACTCCTGACCTTGAGCAATCCGCCCAGAGTGCTAGGATTACAGGTGTAAGCCACCGTGCCCGGCCGGCCAAAATGTTTTAAAAATAACAATTATGTGTAGTTTTAATTTACATTTCTGTACTTAGGAGTAAAGTTGGGCATATTTTCATTATGTCTACAAGCCATGTATGTTTTCTTTTCTGTAAATTTATGTTCATATCCTGGGTTCATAATTTTGCTGGGTCATTGGTATTTTTTTTATTGATGTGTAGTAGCCTTTTAGATATTATAGAAATTAGCCCTTTGTCTATGATACAAGTTGCACATATTTTTTTCCCAGTTTGTCATGTTTTAACATTGCTTACAGTAGTTTTCAGTTTTTATTAACAATAAACTTCTGGTTGGGCACAGTGGCTCACACCTGTAATCCTAGCACCCTGGGAGGCTGAGGCGGGAGGACTGCTTGGGCTCATGAGTTCGAGACCAGGTGGAGCAAGAGCCAGACCCCGTCTCTACTAAAAATAGGAAGAAATTAGCTAGACAATTAAAAATATATAGAAAAAATTAGCGAGGATGGTGGTGCATGCCTGTAGTCCCAGCTACTTGGAAGGCTGAGGCAGAAGGATTGCTTACGCCCAGGAGTCTGAGGTTGCTGTGAGCTAGGCTGACGCCATGGCAGTCTAGCCTGGGCAACAGAGTGAGACTCTGTCTCCAAAAACAAAACAAAACAAAACAATAAGCTTCTGAATTTAAAACCTCAAATATATTCATGAAACTACTTAGCTTACTCTAGCCATAGCATCAAAGAGGCTTTTAGGTAATAGCAGGAGACTTTCTATTATTACCTCATCCTGGGGAATGACAACTTGAATAAGCCCATGGAAATCTCTTAGGACCAGGAAGATGTTTTGCCTGATTAATGAAAAAAAAAAAAAAAAAAAAGAAAGAAACATTTTAAGATAAAATCTGAGTTCAAAATTTAAGCAGGCAAAATAAATAACAAGAAACCCCACACAATCTTTCCTTTCTTTTTTATGATAATTATGTACTTTCATTAGTTACATTCATGCAATTTTATCTATGTAGCTTACTGATGAAAAACTTTGTTTTGTTTTTTTTTTTTTGTTTGGTTTTTTTTTGAGACAGAGTCTCACTTTGTTGCCCAGGCTAGAGTGAGTGCCGTGGCGTCAGCCTGGCTCACAGCAACCTCAATCTCCGGGGCTCAGTGATCCTACTGCCTCAGCCTCCCGAGTAGCTGGGACTACAGGCATGCGCCACCATGCCCGGCTAATTTTTTGTATATATATTTTTAGTTGGTCAATTAATTTCTTTCTATTTTTGGTAGAGACGGGGTCTCGCTCAGGCTGGTTTCGAACTCCTGACCTTGAGCAATCCGCCCTCCTCGGCCTCCCAAAGTGCTAGGATTACAGGCGAAAAACTTTGTTTTTTATTTCAATTTTTATTGGCTATTTACATAGCTTACTAATCTTATATAGATGGCTTATAAAGAAAGATTTTTAAAATTTAAAAAATTTCATTGGCTTATGTCTTTTATGATTATTATTATTATTTTAGAGACAGGATCTTGCTTTGATGCCCAGCCTTGTCCCGAACTCCCAGGCTCAAGTGATCGTCCTGCCTCAGCCTCCTGAGTAGCTGGGATTACAGGCTTGGGCCAATCATGCCCAGCTTCCATTGGCTTAGGTCTTTATAAGAAAATTTCATTAAATTTGGAAACTTTTCACATAGTAAAATCCAAAGATAATGTTTTAAGATATCAGAAACGTGATCATTTTCAAAATATTGCAGTATAAGGTCTTTTCTCTTTCTAAAAAAACACACACCTAAAAAAAAATAGCCGGGGTGCGGTGGCTCACACCTGTAATCCTAGCACTCTGAGAGGCCGAGGCAGGCTGCTCGCTCAAGGTCATGAATTTGAAACCAGCCTGAGCGAGACCCCGTCTGTACTAAAAAAAAAATAAATAGAAAGAAATGAATTGGCCAACTAAAAATATGTAGAAAAAATTAGCCGGGCATGGTGGCGCATGCCTGTAGTCCCAGCTACTTGGGAGGCTGAAGCAAGGGGGATCACTTGAGCCCAGGAGTTTGAGGTTGCTGTGAGCTAGGCTGACCCCAGGTCACTCTAGCCCAGGCAACACAGTGAAGACTCTATCTCAAAAAAATAAGTAAAAAAATTAAAAAAGATGCACCTTTGTTCCTTCTCCACTCCCACAGCTTTACCTGACCAGCCTTAAAAAAAAAAAGAAAGAAAGAAAGAACAAAAAGATACAACCTAAAAATTTCTGGAGGAGTTCTAACTACTAATTTAATGCCTCTATCAACCACCAAAAGGCCCCAGAAATCCCAACATTTTCACACTCAACCTATATTTCTCATATTGTTCTTAGTACAAGGAAGAGGTACAGAAAGCCTCTTCAGATTTGGATTCAGGAGACAAAGCCGCCAAATTTATGGGGCAAATATCTACCCACTTGGGACCCTATTCTTTAAGAAGGTTATATAACCTATGTATTTTGGATGTCTTCCATGTGAATTAATGTACTATTCAAATATAGAGATGAACAACAAAAAAGTCAGCTCTGATCTTAAGGAATCACTATTCATATTTTTAGGCCTTTTCTCTAGCTAAATTTAGAATAAAATAAGCTTTTTTTCTCCCATGCTATTGGAGCTTAATAGCTGGTTTATAGGATGCTGGCCAATTCCCAATTAGTGGTCATAAGGAACTCTTCAACTTTAGTAAGCTTGGGGTCATTTCAGTACATTGGTGGATCAAGCTTCATTGTTACGTACTTCAACAGATGTTACTAGTACCTACATACTGAGAGTGACACTCCCAGTCACTTGGATCTTTCAAAACAAAAACAAAACAGAAAATCCAAGGGATTCTGAGAATCTTGCAGCAGTTGCAAAGTGTTTTATTCTTACCAACAGTTGAAAATTTGTACAGGTTTGGAATTGCCTTGGGAAAACAACCATCATGCATTCTGAGACCATCTATCTCAAATTTACCTTCGGTACTGAATCCATCCACACAAGGTGACTTCTTGGCCTAAGTGAGAAGAACGCAATTCTCCACATGTGTTGGTCCGGGCAACAAAGCTACTGAATTCTTAAAAAAAAAAAAAGGAAAGAAAAATGCTTAAAATGCCAGATTAAAAATATATAATTTGCAGACTGCTTAAAAATAAAGAGTCTGAAATTACAGCATCTCAGGTATTTCAGGGCAACGGGCAAAATTTCTAAAATAAGTCAGAGTATGTAATTTAATTCATTCACTTAAATTTATCTGCAAATGTGTCAAAAGCCAAGTGAATAACTAACTGAATGCAAATCTTTTGGATCTAGCCTTTGCATTGACCTAAAATACTAATAACCCAATTCTTAATAGTGCATATTTCTTCTCTAAATGAAATATAATTTTAGGAATTACAGAAGTTTGATGTTTCAGTAATTAGTATGAATCTAGTGTGTAACTGCCACTTGTACACTAGAAAACACTACTATATGTGTGAAAAACGATTTTTTAGGCTTCCTCTTAGTAGAATTAACTAAAACAGAATATCCTACGTGGTTAGGTTACCTTTTTGTGGTCTTTTTAAAGACTCAAGGAAAAAAAATGCACTTATAAGGAATGAAGAGAGTGAATGATCTGCTTTTATACATAAGGTTATCCAGTTAAGAATGGGGGAAGGGAAATGCAATACAAGATCTCCGGCTCTAAAGAACAGACAGAAGTACTGTTTAGAGGACAGAGCTCTTTGCTGTTTTCACCTGGAATTCTCCTCTGTGAACTTAGTACCAGACTTCTGGAGACAGAACCCCAAATCGGCTGAGTGGTGCTTCCAAGGGGTCTGGATAAACCCCTGCATAGCTGACTTAACCAAAGGAAGTACATGTTGGAGCCACAGGATAGCGAAAGGCAATCACGAATCCCACACGTCGGCAGTCAAAAGTCAGTTTTGGAAACGCTCAAGAGATCCCTTAAAATTCTAGGAGTTCCTACTCTATTCTTCAATACTTAAGCTCCCCTCCACACAACATTCAAAAACACATGTCTGCAAACCAGATAAATCTGCAAGGTCTTTGGGGCCCAAGAGGGAGTGGGTAAGGGAAAGGCCTTCCACCCCTCTCAATGCATCAGTTTCCACTTCTATTAAACAGGACTGCGGCCAGAACTGACGACTAGGGAACGATTCCGCAGAGCAGCGCCAGGCACGGGCCCAAGACACTCCAGAGAGAGACGGGGGTCGGCGAGAGGGGCCGGTCACCAGGCGCACACCCTTCCCTTCTTTCCACGCTTCCCCGAAGGCTCCCGCGCAGAACTGGAAAACTCGCGCAGACGAACAGCCTCGAGTTGCAAATCTCCCAGACTGGCGGCCGACCCCAGGTCTTCTGAAAGAGGAAGGCGAGCAAACCCAAAATGCTTCCAGGACTAGAAGCCACAAACAAATCGCCGCTGGAAGCCAAGCTTGCCTCAAGCCGCCCCGTTAGCGCCCAAGATTACGTGAAGTCACACGACGAATCAGAGCAGAGGCACCGCCGCCATGCTTACTACGGGCGGACCTTTGAGGGAACGCTTCGCGCCGGTAGAAAACCAGAGGAGCTACGCCACTCGATTAGGAATGTCGACCGTAATGGTTAAGTCGGTCGGCCTTGCCCTTAGTTAAAATGGCGATTTCAGTTACTCCGCTGACGCGGAATCGGCGGGGCGCCTGGGAGGCTTCCTTTGCCGCGTTGGGCCGCAGAGCGAGTCGGGAAACGATTTTTAAACTGAAAAGGCGGCTGAAGGCCGAATTGCGGTTTCTCATCGGCGTGATTTCAGACTGGCCTTGATCTCTGAAGGGCTCAGCTGAAGAAGGACGAGTTGGGACGCACTGTCGTTTTGCCCTTCCCCTTCTGCGGGCAGAAGCCAACTCCGCAAGAGCGAGATTCGCAGAGCTGAGAGGCTGGGTGAGGGGAAATGTCCGTCCCGGGCTGAAGTCGCGGGGCCGGCCTGCCTCTGGAGGAGCGGAGGTCTTCTTACTGGGCGCCTCTGTGTCCCTGGTGAACCCACTTGTGGTGAACGAGAGGGACTTTGGGAGGACCGAGGGTTTCTCCAGCCGCTCTCTTAGCGGTCGTTTTGGCGGCTTTTTCTCCGCCCCACCCCCCGCCCCGCCTTGCCTCGCCTCGCCTCGCCTTTCAGGGGATTTCAGTCTCGACACCGTATTGGAACCAGACTTGAAGAATGGTTAGTGAATCCGGAATGGGTGACAGCGTCGTCACGGCATTTTATTAGGTAAGATGCTTTGTATTGGTCCAGGACTGGCTGTAAACTTTGCATTTTGCTCTTTTCAATACTTATGCTACGTGCTTAGCACTCAGCTAAGCATTGGCATTGGGACGGTTGGATTTAGGTACCGTGTTTCCCCGAAAATAAGACAGGGTCTTATATTTATTTTTCCTCAAGAAGACACCCTAGGGCTTATTTTCCCCTCAAAGCCTCAGCTTGCAGCACGAACAGGATGGCCGGGACCTGACAGGGAGAGCCGACCTTGGTGGGGCTGCCCACACCTTTCCGGTCACCCCTGGGATTGTAGCTGTCACGATGGGGCAGATGAGAAGGGCTGCTCCTCTTTACCACTCTGCCAAGGAATGCATGGGTTGTGCAGATGCACTGCGTAGCCACGCCCATCACTAGGTCTTATTTTTGGGTAGGGCTTACATTGTGCATTTTGCTTAGAAATCCTGCTAGGGCTTATTTTATGGGTAGGTCTTATTTTCGGGGAAACACGGTATTGATGGCAATGTAGAAAAGTGATTAATAGACTAATCACAAGAGAAACAGCTAAGTTTTATTTGTGTGGTATGAACTACAAGTGCAAGAGGAGTTGGGCGAGAGAGCTAGCTCTATGCTTCACCTGAGGAGATGAAACCTGCAAAATGGATAAGATTTGCTCAAACGAATGGGAGTAGAGGAGTATTAACTGGCGATAAGGTGAATAAAAAGTCATGTTTGCACAAGCAAACAGGACAGGCAGGAAGAGCAGTAGGGTGATGATCAGTCTAGAGTAGGGGTTGCATGTTTGGGCATAGAGCAGTGCTTCTTAACCTTTTAAAGCGTTGTCTACTGGACCTTTCTTCACTCCTCTCTCCCAAATATACAGGTATACAACGTTTTGCATACAACCTTAGAGGGATTGTATGCAAATGTTGGATTTTGGAAAGGCCATTTGTCCATGGATCTTGGGGTAAGAACTCCTGCAGTTGTAGAAAATGAACTGAGTAGGATTAGATAAAAAATCAGATGAGGCGGATTAGATAAAAAATCAGATGAGGCGGTGCCTTGAAAGCCAGATGGAAGAGTTCTGACTTGACTTCGTTTAGAAGGTGTGTGGAAATTCTTATGGGATCTCAAGCAAGGTAATTACAAGATAAAAGACTTGTCTATGGAAAGACTAATCATGGATTGAGGAAAGGAATTAAGATTGGGAACAAGATAAGTTGCTGTAATTGAGAATGAAAGTGAAGGCTGAATCTAAGAGAGCTAATATATATCTTTTTAAGAAATATGTCAGAATTTGATAATAAGGTAACTTTTTAGATGTAAAGATGAAGTTGAAGGAAGAGTAAAAGATGACTAAGGTATTTTTTTTTTTTTTTTTTTTGACTAAGGTATTTTTTAGTGGAGGAGGAATGGGAATTATTACTGAGTGAAACGGTGCAGTGGAGTATAGTAGTAAGAAAAGAAAGATTGGTTGAATAGCATGTGAAATAATGATTAGTTTTGTACTTAATGAGTTTGAGGACATGAAAGCTTAATGTCTCATGGAAAACTGGAAATGGAAATGCAGGACTGGGATGGAGGTGTAACGATCTGAAGATAGAGATTTAAGAGTTATGTAGAATGAATGTTTTCATATGTAGAACAAATAATTTCAGAATCTGGGGGAACACCCACTGCTGGGACATAAGGGAAAAAAATCCAGCACATTAATCCAAATTAAGGGGGAGAAAACCTCCCTAAAAACTGAGTGTTGGCCACTGTAGTGGCTCATGCTTGTAATCCCAGCACTTTAGGAGGCCAAGGCTGGAGAGTTGCTTGAGGCCAGGAGTTTGGGACTAGTCTAAGCAACATAGCGAGACCCCATCTCTACAAAAAATTTTAAAAAAAATTAGCTAGGTATGGTGGCCCACACCTGTAGTATCAGCTACTCTGGAGGCTGAGGCAGGAGGATCACTTGAGCCCAGGAATTCAAGGCTGCACTAAGGTATGATTACACCACTGCAGTGTAGCCTGAGTGACAGAGCACAACCCTGTCTCAAAAAAGAGTCAAAAAACCAAAACAAAACTGTCAGAAGAAACAATGAAACAATGTAGCAGAAAGTTTGGAGGAGTAAGGATGAACAAAATATTTGGCAAAAACACTGGTGATCTTCAAAAGTGCAGTTTCTTTATAGTGATAGATGCATAGGAGATGGTATCCAAGGGAGATGAGAAGGAATTTGAGATCCAGAATATTGGTACACAGATTAGCTTTAGAAAGAAAGAGGACTTCTTTCCTTATGATTGGAAGGAAGAATATTGGGACAGTAATATATATATACATATATATATATATATATATATATATATATTTTTTTTTTTTTTGGTGCCTGGCTGGGACAGTAATACATTGTGTTAAGATGTATTTATAACCTACTGATTATTGAACTGGGCAAAATTACACATGCTTGAGTGTGGAATGAGAAGGTAAAATAGTTATAAATAATTTGCTAATCTTTAATGCATGGATCGGAGTATTTCACATTACCTTAACATTAACTGCTCAAAGGAAATGTTTTTTCAAAACCTACTCTCTTAGTGATGATAGTCTTTTTCTGACCTAGATTTATTGCTTAACCAGACTTTAAAATTGTTTCGGAATTCATAGTATTTCCCTCCTAAGGAGTCAAATTAAGAGCTTATTTTGCCCCTAAATTGATCCCTATTTAAAAGGCAATGTGAAAGAAGTAGGAAAGAGCATGCACTCAAGAGTTAGACTGTCTGGGTTCAAATCCTGACTTTTCTACTCTCTAACTGTGACTTTGGCGCGTTATTTACTTCTGTCTTCCCATCTGTCAACTGGGAACATAATAACCTACCTTATGGGGTTGAGGATTAAATGAGACAATATTTCTTAAGAATTTTGAAGAGTACCTGGAACATGATGAATGCTCAATAAATGTTAGCAAATTGTCCCAAATAACAAATTTGCAAGAAACATTTGGTGTAAATGGGACTGATTAAAATTAAAATTCCCTTTTAAATAGATAATTGAATATGTATTTAAAGCTAGGATGCTTTAGAGTAGCTGCTATTTAAATTATGTGGTATATGATCTTGCTCTGGGCATTATCTGAGCTTTAAAGATTATATGTTTAATTTTTTTTGTTGTTAACAGTGTCAAAAAATATATGTTTAATTTATGGAGGGTTTTTTCTTTTTCTTTTTTTGAGACAAAGTCTCGTTCTGTCAACCTGGCTAGAGTGCAGTGGCATGATCATAGCTCACTGCCACCTAGAGCTCCTGGGTTCAAGCAATCCTTCTGCCTCAGCCTGCTGAGTAGCTGGGACTATAGGTGTGTGCTACCACACCTGGCTAATTTTCTCTATTTTTAGTAGAGATGGGATCTCACTCTTGTTTAGTCTGGTCTCAACTCCTGACCTTGAGCGATCCTCCCACCTTGGCCTCCCAGAGTGCTAGGATTACAGGTGTGAGCTACCTTGCCTGGCCATAATTTATGGAGTTTTGTGCAAGGTATAGAGGGTGCCCTAATTTGACATATTGAAATTTAAAATACAGGTTGAGCATCCCTAATCAGAAAATCCAAAATCAGAAATGCTCCAAGTCCAAAACTTTCTGAGCGCTGACATGATGCTCAAGGGAAATGCTCATTGGAGCATTTTGGATTTTTGATTTTTGGATAGCGGTACTCAACCAGTCTAATGCAAATATTTCAAAGTCTGAAAAAAATCCAAAGTCCAGAAGCATTTCAGATCAATCAAAAGCAGGTCAAAAGCATTTCAAGTCAAAAGCATTTCAGATAAGGGATACTCAACCTGTACTATTTAAATACAATACTATTTAAATAAATAATATAACTTTCATTTGTGAAGAACTTTTTCTTTTTGAGACTCACTCTGTTACCCAGGCTAGAGTGCCATGGCGTCAACCTAGCTTACAGCAATCTCAAACTCCTGAGCTCAAGAGATCCTTCTGCCTCAGCCTCCTGAGTAGCTGGGACTATAGGCATGCACCACCATGCCTGGCTAATTTATTTTTCTATATATTTTTAGTAGGCCAATTAATTTCTTTCTATTTTTAGTAGAGATGGGTCTTGCTCTTGCTCAGGTTGGTTTCGAACTCCTGACCTCGAGTGATCCTCCCGCCTCAGCCTCCCAGAGTGCTAGGATTACAGGCGTGAGCCACTGTGCCCAGCCTGATAATTCCTTTTGATTAAAATTATATTTTAATTTTGGAGCTCTATGAAATATTTCTGTTCAATTGAACCAATAGTTGTTTAACAATTAAAGAGTGCTTAGCATTGTATTAGGAAATTACATAAGAGAAATATAAAGCATGATTTCAATCAAAGTAACCTAGTCTTGATGGGGAGATAAATACATACTGTGGCCAGGTGCGGTGGCCAATGCCTGTAATCCTAGCACTCTGGGAGGCTGAGGTGGGCGGATTGCTCGAGGTCAGGAGTTGGAAACCAGCCTGTGCAAGAGCGAGACCCGGTCTCTACTATAAATAGAAAGAAATTAATTGGTCAACTAATATATATAGAAAAAATTAGCCGGGCATGGTGGCCCATGCCTGTAGTCCCAGCTACTTGGGAGGCTGAGGCAGAAGGATTGCTTGAGCCCAGGAGTTTGAGGTTGCTGTGAGCTAGGCAGATTCCATGGCACTCATTCTAGCCTGGGCAACAGAGTGAAATTCTGTCTCAAAAAAAAAAAAAAGAAAGAAAGAAAGAAAAACATACTGAAAAGTAGTACAAGGAAGCATATGAAAAGGGGCCAAAATAAGTGGTTACAGACTGGGTGATCAAAGAGCCGTGTGTGCTGGTATGTTTCTAAAAATTTTATAGACCATTCTTGAGGGATTTTTTGGACTCATCTACATACACACACACTGCTTCCATGAATGAGGCACTGATACGGAAGTGTATAACACAGGTATTTCAGGGGGAAAAGGTTGGAAAAAACCCTACTATTTGAAAGAAGGTCAAATTCAAGCATGATCTGAAAGGAGGTGAAATTAAAAAGGACACTTGAGATAGGAAATAGGTAAAAGCATGAAGACAAGAACATGTTTATGTCCTAGGTGAGAAGAGAATTAGGAGAATAAAGAGTAGCTGAATTTTGAAAGACCTTTAATAGTCAGCAGAGGAGTTTAGGATTTATCTTGTCATTGTAAAGGTTTTTGCACAGGTAACTAACAATAAAGTATTATTTCTGGAAGAATGGATTGCTCTTAGATGTGGAAAACCATTAGTTGTGGTAATAAAAACATGGCTAAGGAAATAGCCTTGTGAATGGACGACAGAGACTCTTGAAAGAAAAACTCAATAGAATGTGCTTAATGACTACATGTTAAAGAATGAAGGTAGGAGACTACTTAGGTGAATTTAAGTAAGCCTAGAAAATTGCCAGGCATTTGACAATGGACCAGCCAGCTTTTGGAAAGAGGAGGAAAGAAGGAATGGGATTTAATTTTGAACATACTGTGTGTGAGGTTTCTAAGGGTAGGCTGTAGCCAATGATAAATATGAGACTTGGTTTGAAAGTCAAAACTGGGGCAGAGAGAGGCAGGGAAAGAAAGAGAGAAAGAGAGGTAAGGAGGAAGAAAGGGAGGAAGGGAGGGAAGACAGGAAGAAGGGATGAAGGAATCCTTTATAGTAAGGAGATAAATCAGTGACACTGTGACCAGAGTTAATTTTTTAATGTTTAAAATTTTGGTTTTATTTCTTTTTATGTAGACCATGGATTCTTATGATGCACCACAATCAACTCCTAGACAAAGTGCATCTTCAAGGCCTGAAAATTGCTTTATAGGTGCCACCCCTCTGCAGAAACGACTGGAATCCGTCAGGAAGCAGACTCCATTTGTCCCAACTCCACCTCGAAGGAAAATTCCCCAGTGTTCACAATTGCAGGTATGCTTTCTGTGTTCCTTTGTTTTAGTCAATAATTGAGAATATCTGTGAACAGAATACTTTAATTTTTGTTACTATTTATAGTAATTTTAGTATCTTCTAAAATAACCCTTCAGCTAATATAATAAATGAGAAAGTTGAAAAAAATAAACAAGTTCATAGTATCAGCACCACTTTTATGTCTTCTACTTCCTTTAATCTGGATCATTTCCATAGTACTTCTTTGTCTTTTACAATATTTCATTTTTCAAGAATACAGTACCCTTTTTGTTACCCTTTTTAAAAGAATATTCCTCATTTTGTATTTGTCTTGTGTTTCCTCATGATTAGATTCAAGTTATGTATTCTTGGCTGGAACACTGTATTGTGTAGGTGCTGTTGTGTCCTTGGGGAATCACATCTGGTAGAACACAGGTGATGTTAATTTTGATTATCCTATCAAGGCGTTGCCCAATTTACTTCCTGTACTGTTTTTCCCCCCTGCAACTAGTAAGCAGTCTATGGGGAGACAGCTTTAAGATAAGGCAAATACCCTGTTAATTGTCAAAATTTCACCTTAGACTTGGTATCCATTGATAATTTTTAGCTGATCTCATCTTTATTGTGATAGCTTCAAAATGATGGTTTTCCAACTCTAGCACCCCTTCCATGTTTACCCGCCAGCCTTTGGTATTCTATCGCAAACCTGTCTCCCTTTTTTCCATTTATCTATTTATTTAGTATTGGTATGAATTCTTGTTTTTTAAGGGTTTATATTGTTGCTTAAATTGTTCCAGATTTGTCTGGTGGCAACATACTGTTTTTTTTTGTTTGTTTTTTTTTGAGACAGAGTCTCACTCTGTTGCCTGGGTTAGAGTGCTGTGGTGTCAGTCTAGCTCACAACAACCTCAAACTACTGGGCTCAAGAGATCCTCCATGCCTCTACAGGCATGCGCCACCATACTTGGCTAATTTTTTCTATATATATTTTTAGTTGTCCAGCTAATTTCTTCCTATTTTTAGTAGAGACAGGGTTTGGCTCTTGCTCAGGCTGGTTTCGAACTCCTGACCTCAAGCAGTCCTCCCGCCTCTGCCTCCCAGAGTGCTAGGATTACAGGCATGAGCCACCGTGCCTGGCCAACATACTGTGTTTTAATCATTCAAAAACAGCCCTGAAACTATATAACATTAGTCATTTTAAATTTTACTGAAACAGGAAATAAAATCCTATTCAATACAAGTTGATGTGTGATTTTGAGTCACTTAGAGGCCTGGCTGATCAGTCACCCTCATATTGTAGCTTTTTTCTCTTGTCAATGTTGTATGACTAGTATCTCTTGGGATATGATACAATTTTTGCTTCCTTGTGACAATTTTGTTACAGAAAAATTACTAGTGCTGATAATGAAAGTGATGGTTCTTAACTGGAAAACAGAAATTTTATATAAATTAAAGACTGGAATGTTCAATTCAGTGCTTCTTCATCTTTATGATAATAATTTTGACATATATTTTGATAGTAATAAGGTACATGTTTATAACTGTTCCAATGAATGCTGTAGCCAGAACAAACATTTTTGTTAAGTAAACAACTGTAGTGAAAGTTCTGAAAGATAGTTGGAGCTGTGAGACTGAGACTATGTCAGGAAGGATGGACTCTACAAAAATTCAATTTGCAGGGAAATTAGAAGCCTATATGGGGGCATATGTGAACACCCTGAGCAATACCATGGGGCCAATACAAATGAAGTGTTTTTGTTTTTGATGGCACTTGTGTTTCTAATAGAGCATGGAAAAAATATTCCCGAGTATCTTTTTATTTATTTATTTATGTGTTTGTTTGTTTTTGTAATTTTTTGTATATTTGTTTGTTTTTGTAATTTTTGAGAAAGGGTCTTGCTCTGTCACCCAGGCTGGAGTACAGTGGCCTGATCATAGTTCACTGTAGCCTTGAACTCCTAGCTATAAGCGATCCTCCTGCCTCAGCCTCCCAAAGTGCTAGGATTACAGGTGTGAGCCATGCTTTTTTGTTTTAGACTAGTCAGGTGCAATAGTGAGAAGGGGGGAAAGAGAGTAGAATGAAGAGTTCCATCTGTAACTGACTGTAAATAATCAATTGAGATAACACACTACCTCTGACCAGCCCCCAAGTAACCTTTTATTTAATCTATTGAATTAGGCATGGTGTTGTAGAGCATATTTACTGTCAAACAACTTTTTAAATTACTTAATTAGAGCTAATCAAATTAAATGCTTCAGAATTAATTACTACTTTTGAAATCTATAATTTGAAGTTTCTAAAAGTGAAACATAAATGTTCATCCATTACATATGTATTGAACACTTGTTCTAGATGGCATAGTTCTAGGTGCTAGAGTGAAGTGATAGTTCGTTCTCATTAAGCTCATGCTCTAGTACAGAAGACAGACAATAAAAATCAGACAAAATGCTTTGGGAGGCTGAGGTGGGAGGATCACTTGAGGCCAGGATTTTAAGACCAGCCTGGGCAACATAGCAAGAGCCTGTCTCTACAAAAAATTTAAAATATTAGCTGGTGGTGGCAGGTACCTATAGCCCTAGCTTCTTGGAAGGCTGAGGTGGGAGGATCACTTGAGCCCAGGAGTTTGAGGTAATAGGGAGCTATGATTGGGTCACTGCACTCCAGCCTGGGTGATAGAGTGAGACACTGCCTCTAAAGAAAAAAGTCACATAGATACATAATGTTAGGTAGTAATAAGTGCTGTGAAGAAAATAAAGCTAGGGTATGGATATACAGAGTGACAAAGGTGGAGTGGGTGTAGGTGCTACTTTAGATAGAGTGGCCTCGGGTGACATTTGGGCAGAGAACTGAATGAAGTGAAGGAACATGCCATGTGAACACCTTGGGGAAGAGCATTCCAAAGGGAAGGGACAGCAAATGCAAAGGTCTATTCAAGGATCTTCAAAAAGTCCTATAGACTCCAATTTGGCTGGAATGCAAAAATCAGCACCCAGTAATAAATTTGTATTAAATATTTAAAATGCTATGCTTAAATTTTTTCTTGATAATATTTTCTAATTCTTAAACTTCTTTTGTCTCAATTTTTTTTAGGAAGATGTTGATCCTCAAAAGGTTGCATTCCTTCTGCATAAACAGTGGACTTTATATAGTTTAACTCCCCTGTATAAATTCTCCTATACTCATCTCAAAGAGTATTCTAGACTTCTGAGTGCGTTTATTGTTGCTGAAAAGCAAAAAGGACTTGCTGTGGAAGTGGGAGAAGACTTTAACATCAAAGTGATTTTCTCTACTCTCCTAGGAATGAAAGGAACGCAAAAGGACTCTGAAGCATTTCTTGTCCAGGTATGTTATATAATATAAGCAATACTTGCTTCCTAGGAGAAAAGAATCTGCATTGTCTTGGTTTGCAGATTGTTGTGATATTTTCTTACTGTTTTTAAAATTCCTGAGCTTGTGATTTATAATGTATTTTATGTCTTATTTGGTTAAGTTATAATAATTAGATATGTCCAACTTAAAAAAATTTTTTTCTCTATATATACGAAGTGTGTGTGTATATATATAATCATGATTATTTTTAAAAACTTAGCAATACATGAAAGTACAAAAAGTTAAACATCATAGTTTAACATATTGGTATGTAACTATTTCTTTCTTTCTTTTTTTTTGAGACAGAGTCTCACTATGTTGCCCAGGCTCGAGTGCCGTGGCATCATGTATATAATTTTTACTAGGATTAAATTACTAGAAGTAGAATTTTAGTAAAAAATATATAACATATCATTACATAGTATGATGCTTCATGCCAACTTACTCTCAGAAATATAACATTTTACTATAAATAGTGTATAGAAGTATATACTATAAATACTATAGTATTCCTATAAATAGTGTATAAAAGTAATAGGGCTATCTTTTGACTTATGAAGAAATCAGATTTGTTTATTATTCATGCCTGCTGCTTTTGTTTCTTCTGACTTAACTAATCTAAATCATTGATAAGGAAATTAAATTTTCAAGCAGTTGAAAAGACCTGATATTTTGTTTGTATAGACCAGGGATCAATAAACTAGAACCTGTATGTCAAATCTGACTTACTCCTTGTTTTTATAAATATGATTTTATTGGAATATAGCTATTTTAATTTGCTTATGTATTATCTGTGGCTGCTTTTAGCTACAACAGCAGAGTTGAGTAGTTACAACAATGACCATATTGCCTGTAAAGCCTGAAATGTTTATTATGTGTCCCTTTACAGAAGTTTGCTGATGCTGATAAAGGTCATGGTATTAGCAAAGATCTCAAGAGTTTCTAGGATTAAGTTCAGCCTAAATAAAAATGGGTTAAATAAAATAGAGGTTTGTTTTATTTTAAAAAGTATATAGAAGTAAGCTGTCTAAGGCTAGTATGATGCTTGATAAAACCATTAATAATCTAGGCTTCTTTTGTCTTTTCTGTCATCCTTAGTGCATGGTTTCCATGCTAAAAGTCACCTTATAGTCTAAGATGTCTTCTGGAACTCTAAACATTATATTCAAGTTCTAGGCAGGAAGTAGGAAGAAGATGGGAAGGACAAACAGGAAACCTAACACAGTAAATCTTGCTGAGACCCAATAACTTCTGTTTATATCCTAGTTGGAAAGAGGCTAGGCGGGGCACGGTGGCTCACACCTGTAATCGTAGCACTCTGAGAAGCTGAGGCAGGTGGATCGCTCAAAGTCAGGAGTTCGAAACCAGCCTGAGGAAGAGCGAGACGCCGTCTCTACTATAAACAGAAAGAAATGAATTGGCCAACTAATATATATAGAAAAAAATTAGCCGGGCATGGTGGTGCATGCCTGTAGTCCCAGCTACTCAGGAGGCTGAGGCAGCAGGATTGCTTGAGCCCAGGAGTTTGAGGTTGGTGTGAGCTAGGCTGATGCCACGGCACTCACTCTAGCCTGGGCAACAAAGCGAGACTCTGTCTCAAAAAAAAAAAAAAAAAAGAAAGAAAGAAAGAAAGGAGGCTAGAAAAAAATTATTTTAGTGGGTACTTTGACACCTCAAGTAAAGGGACTGTTTTATTGTGGAAGGAAAAAGGGATGCTGGATAGACACGTAGCAGTCTTTGTCAAATGAAACAGCTGATACTCAGAGAAATTTTATGACTTGCATGTTATCAGTCAAGTAAATGTTCTTGTTGAGGATGAAAGGTCATTTCTCTTGAAATGACCTTTTGAATTCCTGGTATAGTGTTTTAATAGGTTTCAAGTGAAATCTCATATCTTGACAGGGTTACAGTACTCTTAGGTTAAGAAAGTGTGATAATATAATAGATCTATTTAGGGTATTTGGTAGGCTTTCATAATTTCTTGAAGAAAGAGGAGAAATATGGTAAAAATAACTGTTCAAATGATCACCTCTAAAGGGATATGATACGGGGCTGTGATCTTATCCTTGGCCTGGTCAGTGCTTTAACAAAAATCTCTATGAATATCTGGAAGGTATGTTTGTCATATAATTTATAAATTTAAAGTTTGAGTGGTTAGGCAATCAACTAGAAATATAATCAAGATCTTAAATGATCTGAATGGATTGCACAATGGGCCAAATTGAAAGAGATTAAAATTTTAGTAGGAATAAATTTACTGCATTAATGTAACAGCAAAAATGAATATGTAAGGCTAATTTATATAAAGCTATCAACTGAAAATCAGAAAACTGCAATCTGAGATTATATTAATAGAAGTATAATCTAGGGTAAAAATAGTGATAGTCTTGTAATCAGACATTTTGAAGTAATTAAGTTCATTTATGAATGACTCCTATGCAGAAGAATTTCAGAGAAGAGCGACCAGTATAGTGAGGGAATGTGAATGTAGGTCATAGGAGGAATGACATTGAAGAAACTGAAGATGTTGAACTTGGTAATATTAATATATATGATAGGGACCATCAAATATTTGAAGGGCTTTTCCTGTAGAAAAGAGATTTGATTTGTTCTACTTGCTCAAAAGGAAGAAAGCAGGTCCAGTGGGTGGAAACTATAGGGCCTAATATATGAAAGAACATTTAAAATTAATAGAAAGAGCTCCCTTAGGAAATATAGAAATCTTCCTCAATGGAAGAATTCAAGCATGTTGGATTTGGTGACCTTTTACAGTCAATTCTTAAGTTGAGATTTTTTTTTTAGATTACTACACCTACCTGGTCATGTCATATCAGTGGTATCTTTTGTTTTGTATTTTGGATATCTTATTTTGTATTTTGGTTGTGTCAAGATCTTGCCATATACCATGTCTCCACTGTGTAAGAATATTGGAATAAAGGACAATTATTTTGATAAACACTGATAATGATTAGGGAGGCTATTCCCTCTGTGTTTTTTGGCAAGTAAATCAGACTGTCTCATTTTTAATGTGCTAATTAATTTTGAGATGATGTAATTTAGGAGTAAATGTACTTTTGAACTTAAACTATTGTACTTTCCTTTGTAGATTCTGTCAAAATCTCAATTGCCATCTGAGAACAGAGAAGGTAAAGTGTTATGGACTGGTTGGTTCTGCTGTATATTTGGAGACAGTCTTCTGGAGACTGTTTCAGAAGATTTCACCTGTCTACCCTTATTCCTTGCAAATGGAGCAGAGTCTAATACAGCCATAATTGGAACTTGGTTTCAGAAGACCTTTGACTGTAATTTTAGTCCTTTAGCAATCAATGCGTTTAATCTTTCCTGGATGGCTGCTATGTGGACTGCATGTAAAATGGACCGTTATATGGCTGCTACTGAATTTCTTTGGTCTGTTCCCTGTAGCCCTCAAAGTCTGGACATTTCTTATGCAATACATCCAGAAGATGCCAAAGCTTTGTGGGATAGTGTCCACAAAACACCTGGGGAGGTTACCCAGGAGGAAGTTGACTTATTCATGGATTGCCTTTATTCACATTTTCATAGGCATTTCAAAATTCATTTATCAGCCACAAGATTGGTTCGTGTTTCAACATCTGTAGCTTCAGCACATACTGATGGAAGAATAAAGGTTAGTTTGAACAAAACTAGTTAAGTAATTTTTCCTTATCATTGCAGGATTTTCAAAATATATGATGATTATACTGTCTACATTGAAGAAACACATTTCAATGTATGCCAGTTAAGACAGTAGAGAGACTTTATTTTATGCTTTATAAATGATTTACCAAAGTTTTTAAGCTTTCTAGGTGTAGCCCGTTAATGGAAGGACGCTATATGCTGTGTGCCACAGACTTTGGTAGTAATATGGATATTATTCTGTAGAAACTTTAAACTTTCGAAATTGTTTCTTGTCAAATTTTTAAATAATTATTAGAGTAACAGAGAATTTTCTATGTTAGATAAAAAGTTATATTTGGAAACACAGAACAAAGATGTCATCTTTATATTCTAGAGTTTTGTATCCCTATTGGTAAAAAAATAATAGAGATATTGTTTTATTCTTTACAAAGTGTTTATCACAAGAAGTATCAGAAATAAACTGAGAGTTGGCTCCTAAAATATTATTAAAATACACAGCTACAATATACACTCAGTGAGTGTTTCCTATGGTCTTTTCACTGTACTAAGAGTTTAAGAAATCTTAATTCTAATCTTTAGAGCAAGTCTATAGTTAGGTGTTTTTATCCACATTTTATTTTAAAATAAGGAACTGAGGCAAAGGTAGGTTTAAGTGACAAGCAAGATAGCTTGTAAAATGAGTAGTCAAGATTTGAACTCTCATCTCTTAAGTTCCAATAAGTCCATACTTATCTGTAAGCAGTGTGCTCATGCTTTTCAAACTGGGAGTCACAATGCAATAGTAGGTTGGGAAATAATTTTGGTGGGAAGAGACCAGCATTAAAAGACAAAAAAGGAAAGAAATAGAATAGAAAATACAAAAATGCTAATGTATTGCATGGGGTAAGCATAATGAATGAAATCAATAAACTAGGCCAATGTAACATTGATCACTTAAATAGCAAACTGTTTTGTTATCATAATTAATACTATTCTAATTTTGAATGTATTTGTTTTTTCAGATTCTGTGTCATAAATATCTTATTGGGGTGTTAGCATATTTGACAGAACTGGCGATTTTTCAAATTGAGTGATGCCTTCTGTGGACTGTAAGTTATGGATTATATACCCTTTTTTCATTGATTATTTGCCTGATTGCTATGCTGAAAGAGACTGCAGGAGAAATGGGCATCTGTCTCTGCATCTGTTTTTCCCACTTTGCCTTTGGAGTTGCCAAGATGGAAGCCAAGAAGGCTCTAGAAGAACAAAGAATGCAGTATTAGAGGAACCACAGCCAAGTGCTCATATACTAGTCATGATGATCTGGCATGCCACTCTTTAGAAAATGCTGAGTTGTTAATTTGTTGGTCATCTTTTAAAAAATATATATAATGTTTATTAAGTCAAACTTTTAGGATTCAAGTCAGGTGTATCTAATATAGAGTATTTCTTATTTGGGTCTTTAAAACCATTAATCCCTTTTTATAGCATTTTAGACTTGCATTAAGAAAGAATTCTGATTTCTAAAGACATTTTCCTACCTTTACTTTGCTGTAAAGAACTGGCAGTCAAAAATCCTCTCAAAAGATTAATAATATAGATTTTATAGCCACTAAAATGCTTCTATTTTTAATACTTTCCAATTCCTGTTGCAATATTGAATTAAATGTTCACTTTTCAAATGAAACAGTGTGTTTATCAGTGTCTTGATGACATCTTTTAATTAGTATCTCTGTAGTGACAAGTGGTAAGCTTTTTCGCTACCATAAAGGGTAAAAACCAACAATTATATAGAATCATACAAATTGTAGAGTTGAAAGGTACTTGTGAGCCCCTTTTAAGGCCAGAAATTATCTTTTTAACTTTCATAGTTAGCACAGTGCTAACTATGCACAGCACTAAAGCAGATTAGCATAGTGCTTTGTAGATATCTGTACATTAAGTGAATTTTAACTAATTCTTCCATTTTACAAATAAAAAGTGTGAGATCAAGCAACTTAAGAGACTTGCCCATGATGTTATATCTAAATCTCCTCTTTTTACTTACTGAGCAAAAGATTATTTTTACTTTAGAAACAATGTTTTTAAAAATCTTGTTTGAAAGAAAATAACTTTAATAGGCTATCATTCTCAAAAATTCTGGTATGGAATATTATTTCAGATATAGTAGTAGGAACAGCAGAGATAATAGAAAAGCATGAGCTTTGGAGTCAGATATTCATTCATTCAATTGATATTTAGCTCTTACTATGTAGTTAGAATTGTATTGAGTAATAGGGATATAGCAATGAAGAAGACAAAAAAGGTCCCTGTCCTATGGAAATTATATTCAAGTGAAGGAGGCTAAAAAATAAATAATTTCAGATGGAGACAGGTGCTATGAAGAAAGTAAGGGAGTGCAATATGAAAAAGAGTGACTGGAGTGGGGATTACTTTACATACAGTAGTCAAAGAAGGTCTCTGAGGAAATGACACTGGAGCTGAGTCCTGAACGATGAACAGGAGCCAGCCATGTGAAGATCTGAGGAAGGGTATGCTAGGCAAATAAAACAACAAGAGCAAAGGCCTTGAGATAGGTAAGAGCTTGGCTTATATGAGAAATAAAGGAAGACTGTGGCTGGAGCATAGTGTACAAGGGCATATGGACTAGTATGAGATGAAACTGAAGAGGTTGTGAAGCAGAGACTTATTTTATGGTATATCTCCCAATTTGGGGCTGGGACACCTGACTGCTCAGAAATAAAGATATTTTCCAGCCTTTCTTATAGGTACATATAGTCATATGAATAAGTTCTGACCCAGGGGATATGGATGGAAGTGTCATATAGAGAGCTTCCAGGAATCTTCCCTAAGAAACAGCTGACATGTACTCCTTCCCCTGTCCTTATTCATCCCTTCTTCCAACTTTGCTGCCTGGAACCTTGCTATGATAACTGGTACTCTAGCTATTACCTTAGGTTATGGGGATGAGGGTCAGGTTCTAGGGATGGCAGAGCATGGCCTGGGAAGAGCTTATGCCCTACTGATTTCTTGAAGCTGAGCCACAATGCCAGTCTTTGACAGTCTTCCTCCAGACTTATTTGTCAGAGAAGTAAACTTCTGTCTTGTTTAAATTACTATTGTTTTGGGTCTCTCTTGCTCATAGCTAAATCTAATCCTAACTTGATACAGAGGCAGGATCCACATGATCTAAGGTTTTATAAGTACTATGATGAGATTACATTTTATTCTAAACACAAGGGGAAGCCACTGAAGGATTTTAAGCTGGACAGTAATACGACTCAATTTGTATTTTATAAACTTTTATAAGATATGCGGGAGAATAAGTTATAGGTGAACAAGAGTGGAAACATGTAGAAATTTATTACAAATCATACAATCCATACGGAGAAGAAGTTAGCGATATGATGCTGGCGTGGTGGCATACGCCTGTATAGTCCCAGCAACTTGGAAGATGAGGTGGGAGGATGGCTTAAGCCCAGAAATTCAAGACTACAGTGAGCCCTACTGCACTCCAGCCTGGGCTATGGAGTGAGACCCTGTCTCTAAACAAAACAAAACAAAAATTAGCAATATTGAACAAAATTATGTGTGCATTTACCTTTGATCAGCAATTTCACTTCTAGGATTCTATCCTAAAAATCACTGGCAAAAAATACAAAATGAAACATTTATAATGGTATTTATTAAAACAGTATTTGTAATAGCAAGACTAAAAACAATTCAAATTCCCATCAGAGGGTGCCTGGTTGAATAAACTATGATATAGCTTCAAAATGAAGAATTAATACTATGCAAATATAAAAGGGACCGAGGAGGATACTTATATACTCCTATAGAATGATCACCAGGATATACTGTTATGTGAAAGAGCAATATATGGGGACAGAGTATACAGTATGCTACTTTGGAATGAGGGAAATACAAGTATAAGTGTATATTTCCTTATGCTTTCAAAGAACAATGGAAAGATAAGCCAAAAACCAATACATGTGTTTACTTATAGGGAGAAGGAAGGAACTGGGTAGAGGGAATAGGAATGGAAGTTAAGATTTACCTGAATATTCATTGTTTATAGTTTGGAACTATGTAAGAGTTTCTTATAATTATGAAACAAAATTAGATCAAAAAGGAAAAAAACAAAACAATCCTTAAAAATTGAAAACAAGCCTAACTATATTGAATTCATGAGATAATGACACAAATAATTTTTTAAATATTTTTATTTTATTTTTATTTTTAGAGATGAGGTCTTGTCACGTTGCCCAGGCTGGTTGTAATATCTTTAAATCATAGGCCAGGCGTGGTGGCTCGTGCCTGTAATCGTAGCACTCTGGGAGGCCAAGGCGGGCAGATGGCTCAAGGTCAGGAGTTCAAAACCAGCCTGAGCAAGAGTGAGACCCTGTCTCTACTAAAAATAAAAAGAAATTAATCAGCTAGCTAAAAATATATATACCAAAAATTAGCCAGGCATAGTGGCACATGCTAATAGTCTCAGCTACTTGGGAGACTGAGGTAGAAGGATTGCTTGAGCCCAGGAGTTTGAGGTTGCCGTGAGCTAGGCTGACGCCATGGCACTCTAGCCCAGGCAACAAAGTGAGACTGTCAAAAAAAAAAACAATACCAATTTTCTGAGACAAGAAAAACAGAGTTGTGTGAAAAGGTCCCACCACGAAGAGGGGACCTGACTTGCCGAAGATAAGACAATGCAAATATCAAAAGAAAAAACTGCAATTAATGAATGGAACATATAAACCCTTATGAGCTCATTAATACTAAACAGAATTTTAGAAATTCAAAGGTTGCCTTTGGAGATTGCTGCAGAATTAATTACTGAAAATTGATAAACTAAAAAGAAGAAGCAAACATTTCTTCCTGTCATTCTAGTATATGTTATATTTCTTTTTTTTTTTTTTTTTTTGAGACAGAGTCTCGCTTTGTTGCCCAGGCTAGAGTGAGTGCCATGGCGTCAGCCTAGCTCACAGCAACCTCAAACTCCTGGGCTCAAGTGATCCTCCTGCCTCAGCCTCCCAAGTAGCTGGGACTACAGGCATGCGCCACCATGCCCGGCTAATTTTTTCTATATGTATTAGTTGGCCACTTAATTTCTTTCTATCTTATAGTAGAGACAGGGTCTGGCTCTTGCTCAGGCTGGTTTCAAACTCCTGACCTCAAGCAATCTGCCCGCCTCGGCTTCCCAGAGTGCTAGGATTACAGGTGTGAGCCACTGCACCCGGCCTCTTTTCTTTTCTTTTTTGAGACAGTCTTGCCTAGACTAGAGTGCAGTGGCATCATCATAGCTCAATGCAACCTCCACATCCTGGGCTCAAGAGATCTTCCTGCCTCAGCCTCCCAAGTAGCTGGGACTATAGGTGCACATCACCATGCCTGGCTAATTTTTCTTTTTTCTTTTTTTTGTGGAGATGAGGTCTTGCTGTTGCTCAGGCTGGTCTTTAACTCCTAACCTTGAGTGATCCTCCCATCTTGGCATCCCAAAGTGCTAGGATTACATCTGGCCAAAAGGCAACATTAACTCTCAATGAAATAATGGATCTAAAGGTCAATCACTAATATCTGCTGAAACAAGTAGGTGAAAGACTGATGGAGTACTTTCTAATGGATGTAGTTGCTAATACCTGGACCCACTGCCCACTCTTAGTATCTTTCATACTAAGAAATATTTATTACATATGTTCCGATTGATGCAGTGAAACAACTATGAAGTATTTCTTAAAAATCTTTTAATGTGAATATCTTAACAGAAAAATATAAATTTCACTATGTTATAGTGGGGATACACACAATAGACACTATAGAAGAATTTCTGAAAATCATAGGGCAAAGGAACAAAAAATAAATTTGACCATGTGAGCAAAAGGAAGGACAGGAAAAAAGAAGAAAACTCCAAAGTATAATAGTAAGCATCAAATAAAATGGTAATTAGGGAAATTTTAATATTGACTTGGTATTAGATGATATTAGGGAATTGTTAATTTTATCAAGTATTATAATATTATAGTTAGGCCTTGACAAATATTTTGTTTGTTTGTTTGTTTGAGACAGAGTCTCGCTTAATTGCCCAGGCTAGAGTGAGTGCCATGGCGTCAGCCTTGTTCACAGCAACCTCAAACTCCTGGGCTCAAGCAATCCTCCTGCCTAAGCCTCCCCAGTAGCTGGGACTACAGGCATGCGCCACCATGCCCGGCTAATTTTTTTCTATATATATCAGATGGCCAATTAATTTCTTTCTATTTATAGTAGAGACAGGGTCTCACTCTTGCTCAGGGTGGTTTCGAACTCCTGACCTCGAGCGATCCGCCCACCTCGGCCTCCCAAAGTGCTGGGATTACAGGCGTGAGCCACCGCGCCCGGCCACAAATATTTTTTTATTCTTTTTTAAGCTGTAACTCTCAGATCTTAAGTCTGGTAAATATTCAAGTGTGGGTGAAATATAGCCATACATCGCTTAACAATGGGGATATTCTCTGAGAAATGTGTTAGGTGATTTTGTCATTGTGAACATCACAGAACATACTTACACAAACCTAGATAGAACACCCTACTACACATCTAGGCTATATATATGGTTTAGCCTATTGCTCCTAACCTACAAAACTGTACAGCATGTTACTGTACTGAATATTGTGGACAATTGTAACACATTGGTAAGTATTTGTGTATCTAAATATTTCTAAACATATTAAAGGCACCATCAAAATATGGCATCATAATCTTTTGGGAACACTATCATATATGTGGTCTGTCATTGACTGAAATGTCATGAAGTGCATGACTAACATGATGATGCCTGGAATTTGTTTTAAAATACTCCAGTGATGGCCGGGTATGGTGGCTCACGCCTGTAATCCTGGCACTCTGGGAGGCCCAGGTGGGTAAATAGCTCGAGGTCAGGAGTTCGAAACCAGCCTGAGCAAGAGAGAGACCCTGTCTCTACTATAGATAGAAAGAAATTAATTGGCTAACTAATATATATAGAAAAAATTAGCTGGGCATGGTGGCGCATGCCTGTAGTCCCAGTTACTCGGGAGGCTGAGGCAGAAGGATCGCTTGAGCCCAGGAGTTTGAGGTTGCTGTGAGCTAGGCTGACGCCACGGCACTCACTCTAGCCTGGGCAACAAAGTGAGACTCTGTCGCAAAAAAAAAAAAAAAAAAATACTCCAGTGATGATGGGAGGAGAAGTGAGAGTGGGAGGAGAGGAGATAGATAAAACATTAGCAAAATGTTGATAATTTTTGAAGCTGGATACTGGGTGCAAGGAAGTTCATGGGGTTGTTATAGTTCTCTTTTCATTTATTTGCATTTCCTAGAGTGTGAAAGATAAGAGAGACATCCAAGATGAAAGCTAGGGTCTTTTTATACCTAATTTTGGAAATGACAGACTATCCCACCTTTTTTAAATAGACTTTATTTTTTTTTGTTTTTGAGACAGTCTCGCTTTATTGCCCAGGCTAGAGTGAGTGCCATGGCATCAGCCTAGCTCACAGCAATCTCAAACTCCTGGGCTCAAGCGATCCTACTGCCTCAGCCTCCCGAGTAGCTGGGACTACAGGCATGTGCCACCATGCCCGGCTAATTTTTTCTATATATTTTTAGTTATCCAGCTAATTTCTTTCTATTTTTTTTTTTTTTAGTAGAGACAGGGTCTGGCTCTTGCTCAGGCTGGTCTGGAACTCCTGAGCTCAAACGATTCACCCGCCTCGGCCTCCCAGAGTGCTAGGATTACAGGCGTGAGCCACCGCGCCCTGCCTAGACTTTATTTTTAGTGCAGTTTTAGGTTCCCCTATACTCCTGGGCCCCCACACATGTATCGCCTCCCCCATTATCAATATCCCCCACCAGAGTTATAGCATCACTTTTGCAGCATATTAGAGCAGACCAACTCTGGTGCAGTGTGGGAGAGGATTACACAGTGTATGAATACCAGAAGGCAGAGATCTTGGAGCCTGGCTACCACACCCTGCCAGAACAAGACTTATTGGAATAAAGCATCAGAGAAAAAACCTAAGAGAAAACTATTGGGATGTGAGGCCCTTTATGATGGTGCCTGCCTGCTTATTTTTGGACACTGGCTTTTTTGCACTTTATATTCCTCAAAGCAGACTGCTTTGATTTCCTGAACACCACATGTTGTCTCATGGCCTTTATTGTGTATGTCTTACACATACTGCTCTCTCTGCCTAGAATGTTCTTTAGTCCACCTGATTTTGCAAGGATTGCGCTTCTTTTTAAAGTTTTTTTTATGACATTTGGATTTACAAAATCTGAACACCTTACAGTTGTTGTGGACAAATATCATGCTATGTCCAGGGTAGATGGGCCCCGAATAGAGAGAACCCTTCTCCATACACATGTTGAACCCCCTGTGAGTCCTCATCGACCAACCACCAAGCTTGAGAGGAAGTCTGGAATGTCCTTTCTACTCTTGTCCTCTTAGAGAATCTATTACTTTTCAAACCTTTGTTAGGCATAACTTTTCTTCTAATTGCTTTTTCTATCCACATCAGGCCACTATTGAATCACTCCTCTTGGGCTATGTAAATAATTAGGTCATTGCATGTTTTATATTGCAATGCATTCAAAAAAGTGTCTGCTTCACTTATTACCTGAAGCTTGTTTTTGTAAACTATTTTCTAAATGAAAAATTTTAAACATGTACACAAAAATATAGTTTAATGAATGGTCATTGTATTTATAACCCAGCTTTAACTCTGATCAATTTTTGCCCCTCTTATTTCATCTATGTTCCCATTCTTGTCTTTCCAAACCCTCAAATTAATCCACAAATATTTCACATGGATCTCTAAAAGATAAGGGCTCACAAAACATAACTACAATACTATAATTCTATGATACCAAATATCGTTAGAGATCAAATTTCCTTGATTGCCTCAAAATTTTTTATAGTTGATTTCCTTGAAATAGTATCAAAGTAAGGTTCACACACTTGCATTTTATTGCTATGAATCTTAAATTACTTTTAATCTATCAGTTTCTTCCTCTCCATTTTTTCCCCTTGCATTTCAATTTTTGGAGAAACTGAATTATTTGTCCTGTAATGTTTCCCACATTCTGGATTTTGCTCATTGAATCCATGTGAATTAACACATGCCTCTCTTCCGCTGTATTTTCTGTAAACTGGAAGGTTTAAAACAGCAGTTCTCAAACTTTTTGCCCTGAGATCCCTTTACAGTCTCAAAAATTATGGAGGATGCAAAGAGCTTTTGGTTTATGTGGATTATATCTAGTGATTTACCATGTGAAGTTAAAACTGAGAAATTTAAGAAATACTTATTAGAGCATCAAAAATAAGCCTATTCATGTTAACATTTATTATAAAAACAATCATTTTTTCCACATCTCTGCAATTGTGAATTGTGTTGCTATGAACATTTGAGTGCAGATCTCTTTTATTGTTACAGCAAACCGGACCAGGAGACAAACTGAGAGCCACACAAGAGTACTGCAAAACAGACTTTTATTACGCCAGCAGGCTCAAAGGGGTCTCACCTCCAAATTCTGAGCAAAATGGGGTCTGAGCATGGTGACTTTTATATGTTACAGAAGCAAATGGTTACAAAGTCTGCATGAGAGTGAGGTCTAGTCTCCTGTTACTCTATAGTTGCTTAGCCATGCTATTTACAGTTATGCACAAGATTGAAATCTAGTTAAAGGTCACTCTACAGTTGCTTAATATTAGGAAGGGAGTGGAAAAATTCTCCCTTACATTATAGAATGAGTTTTTTTCCTTTGGGTCAATACACAGTAGCAGGATTGCTAGATCAAATGGTAGTTCTATTTTTAGTTCTTTGAGGTATCTCTATATTTCCATAGAAGTTGTACTAATTTGTAGTCCCACCAGCCATAAAGAAAAAATGGTGAACTAATACCTCTTGTATTATCCTGTATGGAGCTGGAGCCCATTCTTTGAAGTGAAGTATCATAAGAATAGAAAAACAAGCACCACATGTACTCACCATTAAATTGGTACTAATTGATCGACGCTTATTTGCACATATGGAAGTCACATTCATCAGGTATTGGGCAGGTGGGGGGAGGGGATGGGTATATTCACAGCTAACAGGTGCAGTGCGTGCTGTCTGGGGGCTGGGCACCCTTGTAGCTCTGACTTGGGCGCTGCAAAGGCAGTATATGTAACCAAAGCATTTGTACCCACGTAATAGTCTGAAATAAAAAAATAACCATTTTGGCCGGGCGCGGTGGCTCAAGCCTGTAATCCTAGCACTCTGGGAGGCCGAGGCGGGCGGATTGCTCGAGGTCAGGAGTTCGAAACCAGCCTGAGCAAGAGCAAGACCCCGTCTCTACTATAAATAGAAAGAAATTAATTGGCCAACTAATATATATATATAAAATTAGCCGGGCGTGGTGGCGCATGCCTTTAGTCCCAGCTACTCGGGAGGCTGAGGCAGCAGGATTGCTTGAGCCCAGGAGTTTGAGGTTGCTGTGAGCTAGGCTGACGCCACGGCACTCACTCTAGCCTGTGCAACAAAGCGAGACTCTGTCTCAAAAAAAAAAAAAATAAAAAATAACCATTTTTTCAAAAAGAAAAAAATTAGTGACTTGCATTCTTTTACATTTTTATACATTTTTTACATTTTTGTACATCCTATAATTTCTTGCTTAATAGAAAGCAGCTGGATTCTCATCTGCTTCTGCATTCAGTCTTTTGCAATATATTATTTTGGTTGAAGTATGTGAAAGAAATATAGCTCATGCAAATATGAAATTGGAAGAGGAGGAGTATCTTAGTAGCCCTTATGATAATTATGGATCTTCTTGATACTACTCTAAAACTTGACAAGTGATTGTTGAAATTGAAACCATATCAATGGAGCTTTCATACTGTTCCCCATAAGATCCATTGATCTGTCTTACACTTTGGATGCACTGGTCATTTAGAAAACTTGGTTCCATGAATTATGCAGACCTTCCACATATTGACACATTTCACTATACAATGTAAAAAAGATGATATTCATCAATCAGTGTCATCACCAATTTCATCAGAAAATTCTTCAGCTGTAGTGGTTGATACAGCTTTCCCCAAATTCTAATTTTCTCTTGAATGTTATTGACAATCAGTACTGTCAGTTGTTTACCTTGAAGAGATAACCTTGCTTTGTTAATTTTGGAGAAAATGTCTGCCAAAAACCAAGTCTGTATTCAGACACAAACCTTAGTATGTGTGTCATTCTTTCAAAAAGTAGCTAATTCTGCTTGCAACTCAATCACACAAGATTTTTCTTGTGACGACCACTGTATTTGGGTTTGCAGCAGTGTTTTATACATCCCATTTTTTCACACAAGATATCTAAAAAAGACATATACAGGGGTTAAGATTTAATAAATTATAATTTTTATTGCTTTATTAAGGAATTTTTTTTATTTTAAAGAGATGGGGTCTTGCTATGTTACCTAGGCTGGTCTCAAACTCCTGGGCTCAAGAGATCCTCCTGTCTCAGCCTCGAGTAGGTGGGATTACAGGCATGAGCTACTGTGCCTGGCAAGGACATTCTTAAGCAAAATTGTTTTTAAAATTGCACGTCTCTGGCGGTAAAGAATACTATACCTCCTTGTACTGTTTGGTGCCATTGCCTTGATTTGTGCTAAGGCACCAGCAGTTTTACCCACTCTAGCTTTTATACCATTAGTGCAAATGTCACCACAGTAAAAAAGGCAACAATTACTAAGAAAATAGCTTTGACTTGTAGATACTTTGAAAGACTCTTGAGGCCTTCAGCCCTTCACAGACCACACTTTGAGAACCACTGATCTAAGTCAGGTTTGAACCAGGCTTGATCAAAGTCAGGTTTGAAACTAAGGTTTTTGAAGGCAGGTAATGTTCCTCTTTTAGTAAAAGTCCAAATGTTTATTGATCTAAATCCACACTGAAGATATGTGTCCTCTTTTCCTAGGAATTCAGACTTAAATACATAAACATTCTTTCTAGGATAAGGCTATTAATACGTTAGTGACTGTTACTGGAATAACTTCAAATATATGTTAGTTCAATGAATACTATCCCTTCTTTTTGATATTTAAAAGTGTCTAAGCTTCAACCTTAAGTTGCTAAATAACTGAAAGACAGTTACTAAGCACTGGCCAGACAGCTTAGTTAAGGAGTTTTGTCATTTCAAGGGATCATTATCAATCATTTCCAGAATAGCCCCTCAAAGCAATTTAAAGAGCCAGTTGTCACAGAGGGACCTCTTTCTTTTCACAGTGGCCAGGATGTATTTTTTGCAATGGATATCTGAAAGTAAAACATATGGAGCAAAACTGTGAAACAATCATTTAAAAAAAAAAAAAAAAAAGGAATGTAGGAATGTGTTTAGAGCACAAAAATTATGGAATTGGGGATGTGGCTTTGAGGTTTGGCTCCTACTATGTCATTTTAACTTTTCTAAGCTTCAGTGGACTTATTTATAAAATGAGGATGATTGCCAACCCAATCCCTAGCCCAAGCTTACTAGAGTTTTGGAAATAACCATTCATATAAGTTAATAAACCTATTTTACAGCAACACCTTTTATAGAAAAATACATCTCAATCGGTAATAAAACTGGAGTGCCTTCAGTGGAAGAGAAAAAAAAGAAAAAAAAAAAAAAAAAAAAAAACTAAACTAAAAAACCCTTAACAGGCTTCAGTGAAAACTTTGACCAGTCCTGTAATTCCTGGGTTGCAACTCTTGAATCACTGCCATGTGAACTTCTCCTGCTGGGGACTTCCTGACTAATGGAGAGTCTAATCCCCAGAATTTTGTTCCTGTTATCATTCCTTTTTCCTCAATATATGCAAATCTTGGGAAATATGTGATTTTGCCTTGATGACTGACTGTTAATAATGTACTATACAGTAAGGATCTTGTAAACATTTGTATACCTTTTACATGTTCATACCAGACTTAAAATAAATACGACTTAAGGTCATGTTATTATATTGAGTTCCAGGCTGTGTTTCAAGTAAATGTACAGTGGAAATGTGGCATAGAAAAAGAAATGGAGTGGGAGTTTGGGAAACTTATGTCTAATATTGGTTCTATCATTAATTATTTAATCTTAGGCAGACTTCCTTGGTTTTCAGACTTAGGTCAGTGTAATAAATGGGTTTGGATTTGATGACTGTTAAGAGTCCTTCCAGCTTGAAACTGTATGATTCTAAGTCCTACACCAGAAAATAAGTTTATAGGTTAGATATTATAATATATAAAATATATAATAAAAATTCCTAATTCTAGCTGGCAATCCCTTTATTCCTTTAAGTTGAAAGCACTTGTAACTTTACATATAGGTAATACAAATGATACAGAAATTTCAAATTAAATAGCAAAGATACAAGCATTAAAAAGCATTAACTAAAAAATTGTTAT
This sequence comes from Microcebus murinus, assembly GCF_040939455.1. NCBI lineage: Eukaryota > Metazoa > Chordata > Mammalia > Primates > Cheirogaleidae > Microcebus > Microcebus murinus. Next base: position 119,735,389 of record NC_134105.1, on the reverse strand, counting down.
GGTAAATACTACCTTTATTTTAAAAAGTTATACATGCTAGAAAAAAGCATAAATGATACATGTAAACAATTGTTTACCAAATACTTATTTTTCTTCCTTGAAAAAGGTGCAAATGATCTTTAAATGTAAACACAAAAGTTGCCAAACATTTTTGTAGTAGGGGAGAGGGAGAAGGTCCTTTTGGTTGTGATTAAAGTCTTATTCAAAGATTTTCCTGCAAAATACATTGAAAAAAATTGGTCTATGAGTACAGTGAGGAAAAGAAAAACACTTTTTACCATTGGAATTACCATTTTTTTCCTTAAAAATTTTAATTTTTCACCAGAAAGTGCAATTTGAGAGAAGTAGTGACAGTGGCCTTGTAGAATGGGGATAATGATATATTGTTTGTATAAAAGAACTAAGATATTATTATAATAAAATGCCTCAATTGGTTTTACACTCATTAACACATACTATTACATGAACCGAAGAATTCATTCCCACGGAGGCTGTTATTAAAGGTAAGCCTCAGCTTCACCAGGCCTGAGCATCAAGTATAAATTACATAACAGAATTCACTGCTGGGAAGAGGATGTTTCTCCCTGTTGGTCCTTGTTAGTAAGAGGAAATAGGAAGGAAAGTTGCTTCAGTTGGTAACATTTTTGAGCAAAAACTCTTGGCAGAGTTGTCTGTGATTCTCTTGGGGGATTCTCAAGACAGCATATGAGACTCATATTCTGTTTTTATAAGAGGCACTGAGCAAAGTTCTAGATCTAGCAGAAACTCCATGAGTATATTATGAAAAAAAACAACAACTTTTTAGTGGAGAACAAGTTCATATAGAAGGAAACAAGCCATGAAATTCCACTGATAAAAACTAGCATCTGTTCTGGTTTTTATAGACTTAATATTCCTTCTGAATTGTACTAGTTAAAATCTTTCCTTTTTTAAAAGATGTTCAAGTCTTCTGGTGCTTAGTGCAAAAATAATGGTTAGCTAATACATTTGGCAGACCTATCTTTTTCACTAGTAATCCTTATAAGTAGTGGAGTCACATGGATGGAGTGTCTAGAAATAACAACCAGATCATACCCTTCTGCCTTTATCAGTATTTTCAAACTTAAATCAATACCTTAAAAACAAAGTAAGTTTTGCTGCTTGGAATTTTTCTTTTTTATTTTCTTCATTTTGTGGGAGGAAGGATAAGTCCCCCCAAAAAAAAAAAATCCAAAACCACCCCCCTAAAAAAAAAACCAAAAACCCATGATAAATTAAAACCAAAAATAAATATTCTTCTGCACAGAGTTGAAAATTATTGTGCAAAGGTGGCATCTTGCAGGTGAAGCACTTTCATTGGATTTGTATCTCCATATATTGAGGCACCGGCAAAGAATAAAATTTGTTCTAATGTCTTCTCAAGCTGTACAAAGCTCCAAAGTCATAAGCTTTCCAGAATACAAGGGAGCATACGCAAGACTGTCTTCTACATGTTCACCATATATGGGATTCACAATGTGTCATTTTAATAACTCCTACACCACCCCCTAACCGACGGTAATTCATCCCGCCATACAACCTGCAAAGGAAGACACAAAATCAGATTTTCTAACCAGAAAAAAAGCACTATTTCTTCTATAACTAAGATGTTAACCAAACACATTTCTATGTTTTATATCACAATTAATATTTTAGTTTCATACTGATATTTTCTCCATTCCAAAGATTAGAAGCTGGAAATGAGCACTAGTAAGTAGCAAAAGTATTTCAGACATTGACTGAAATGATCTCACTTATAGGAGGCTATGTGAAGAATAAGAGAGCATCATATTCACCTTTTTTTTTTTTTTTGACAGAGTCTCACTGTGTTGCCCAGGCTAGAGTGCCGTGGCATCAGCTTAGCTCAGAGGAACCTCAAGCTCCTGGGCTTAAGCAACCCTACTGCCTCAGCCTCCCCAGTAGCTGGGACTACAGGCATGCGCCACCATGCCCGGCTAATTTTTTCTCTATATATTTTTAGTTGTCCAATTAATTTCTTTCTATTTTTAGTAGAGATGGGGTCTTGCTCTTGCTCAGGCTGGTTTTGAACTCCTGACCTTGAGTGATCCGCCTGCCTTGGTCTCCCAGAGTGCTAGGATTACAGGTGTGAGCCACCATGCATGGCCCATATTCACTTTTTGCATAGAACTTGACAACTTTATACCTCGACTGGCTTCTACCCATTATAGAGAATCATAATTTCTACATTTTTGTGTCTGATTTTGCCCCTGGCTGTATTATTTTACCATCCACGTTTTCCCTGTGCCTAAACTTCCTTAATAATTTATTTTTATACCTTTGTCTTGTATGTACTCTTGTAAGCCTCCTCAAATCCTTTATGGCAGTGGTGCCAACTTTTATGGCACCAAGGACTGGTTTCATGGAAGACAATTTTTCCATGGACCAGGGGTTGGGGGGGATGGTTTCGGGATGATTCAAACACATTACATTTATTGTGCAGTCAAACCTCTCTGCTAATGATAATCTATCTGAATTTATAGCCATTCCCCAGTGCTAGCATCACCACCTCAGCTCCACCTCAGATCATCAGGCATTAGATTCGCATAAGGAGCCACAACCTAGATCCCTCACATGTACAGTTTATAGTAGGGTTCATGCTCTTATAAGAATCTAATGCTGCAGCTGATCTGATAGGAGGTGGAGCTTATGAGGTGATGCGAGTGATGTGGAGTGGCTATAAATACAGATGAAGCTTTGCTTGCTGGCCCATAGCTCACCTCCTGCTGCATGGCTCGGTTCCTGAGAGAGAACTGAACTGAACCTTTATGGAATAAAGTAAATAAAGTCAGTATCTAGTTTGTGACATGTGAACAAGATCACCTTCAAAATTAAGTATCTCCTGTTCGGTGCAGCAGCTCATGCCTGTAATCCCAGTACTTTGTGAGGCCAAGGTGAGAGGATCACTTAAGGCCAGGAGTTCAAGACCAGCCTGAGCAACATAGTGAGACCCTGTCTCTACTAAAACCAGAAAAATTAGCTGGGCAAAATGGTGCATGCCTCTAGTCCCAGCTAGTTGGGAGGCTGAGGCAGGAGGATCACCTGAGCTCAGGAATTTGAGGTTGCAGTGAGGTATGATGATGCCACTGCACTTTAGCCTTGGCAATAGAGCGAACCCTGTCTCAAAAAAAAAAAAAAAAAGAGAGAGAGAGAGAAAGAAAAAATTAAGGACTTCCATGGGAAAGAATACTAGATCCTCAATTAGCTGTGAGGTAAAATTGGTTTTAAATTTGGGGTATGTAACTGCAAAAATCTAGATATTCATTTCTCAACAGATGATCCTCAAGAATTTCATGAACATTACTTTGTCATATATTACTAATTCTCTTTAGCAACAGTTACTGAGATGAAAAGTCATTACATAAGATTATAGTGATGAAGTAGCAGAAGTTGACTTGGCTGTCTTCCCAGTTATTCTTATTCAAAATTCCCGCTGAATATGGAAGAAAATATCCCATAAGTGGTTCATGAAAACTTGCTGATATCTATGTTACCTCTATTAGGTTTTGTTAAAATGTCGCCTTTTCAGTGAGGCCTTCCATGGGCACCTTTTAAACAGACCCCGCTCCCTGTACTCCCAAACCCCTCCATGTTTTGCTGTTTGCCACAGCACCTCCACCTGTGGGCGCGGTACCCTGTCCCCCTCACTACCCTCCAGGAGGACAGGGAAGTTTGTTTTGTTCACTTTTGTATCCCCAGAGCCTAGAGCACTCAGTAAATCTTTACTTAATGAACAGGGCTGTAATAATGTGATGCAGGAGCAAAAGGTACTACGCTGTCACTACCCCGACTTTAGTTTTGTGACCCCTGCGCCATACAGAGCTGTGAGAGATGTGCAGAATCCAAAGGGTGTCATTTAAATATCTGTAAGAGTTGTGGCTTTCCCCGGGTTAAAGACTATAAAAAGAACTCAGTAAATTCATTAGTTGAATCTAAACAGGGTGATGAAAAAAACCAAAGTGGGTAGTTACAGGCTCAAAATGAGGAAATGTTGCATTAGAATACAGTGGGAATGGACAAGACTGCCTCTTTTAGAATAGTCATAGAAAACAGCTCAGCTTACCCTTTACGGTCATGAGAAAAATCTCCTAGAAGGTCAGCTGCCTCAGATCTCACGTCCAGACTTACATCTCTGGTTGATATGCAACCTCAACCACTGAGATGACAACCCTAAATTTGCTTAGGCAAGTAGGCCCAATTTATTGAGAAGGAAACCCCAAATTGCTTGAAGGCAAAATTGTTTTCTTAGAAAACTATTAGTATTTATTATTAAGTATAGATATGAAGTATATCAAACTCATAATGTTAACGTTGTTTATTAAGTTTTAGAGTTAACTATATAACTGGCATTTTAAATTCTTGTTATGTTTAAGAGAATTTGGCATTTTAGAGCATCTATCAGATTAGGAGTCTGGTGAGTCCAGTGTAAAATATATCACTGAGTAAAGATTTATACTTAATGATTTTAAGTTTAAAGGTTTAAGAGAATTTTGCTAAGTTTATATGACTTTTTCAATATTTAAAATAAATGTAAGATTGTAGTGACATGTTGAAGGTAAAAAATAAAATAAAATAAATAATAAAAATAATGTAAGAATCACCTGATTTATGTAAATTTAGAATGACTTAAGTACTTAGGAAAGATTTATTAGACATTTAAGGATTTAAAAGCAAAGTAAAATTAAATCTAGAAATGAAGTTTAACATAGTTAAGCTCTCTTAATTAAGGTGTAGCCTCATCCCTAAAAGTGACTGTTAAAAAAGGTTTTAAAATGAAACATTATTTTTAAAAAGTAACTGCAATTTGTTTTTCCTGGGCATAAGCCTTCCCATAAGAACACCAAAAAATTGCACAGACAGATTGGGAGCTACAGACCTAGATTTTTTCTTTTTTTAAATTTTTACCTTTTTATTTTTTATTGAGACAGAGTCTCACTCTCACCCAGGTGAGTGCTATGGCATCAGCCTAGCTCACAGCAACCTCAAACTCCTAGGCTCAAGCAATCCTCTTGCCTCAGCCTCCCAAGTAGCTGGGACTGCAGGCATGTGCCACCATGTCTGGCTAAGTTTTTCTATTTTTAGTAGAGACAGGGTCTTGCTCTCACTCAGGCTGGTCTTGAACTCCTGATCTCAAGAGATCCTTCTGCTTCAGCCTCCCAGAATGCTAAGATTATAGGTGTGAGTCACTACGCCCATCCAGATCTAGGTTCTAATTCTAACTCTGTCACTATCTTGCTTAGGCAAGTGATTTTTATTAATCAGTGCCTTAGTTTCCTCAGCTGAACATGACAGGGCTATAAAAGATATTTTTCCTCTGTTTTCCCCACTTCTAATTATAAAACTGGACAGCTACCAAATAGAAGAATGCTGTAAGACATCAGCCACTTAAGAGCAATCAGGTCACAATGAGCTATCAAATGGGGATAACTTCAGCCCTCTTCCAAGTACTGGAAGAGGTACTTCAATGTCCTGATCCTGACCATCCCAATTTTCATGGTCATGGGCTATCTCAAGCCCAGGATTCTCAAGTCAGTAGTGAGGTGATCTGCAACACAGCTTAGAGGTTACCTCCATGTATTGGCATCAGGATCAAAAACTTCAATGGTCTTCAAGTATGTTGTGCCATCAAAACCTCCCACTGCCATGAGCTGTCCATTGACCACTGCCAGGCCAACCTACAGAACCAAAACACAGTGGCTACTGAAGAAACTAGACAATTACTGGGAAATTTTAGACCGGTTTCTAGGAGAATCTCTTTAATAAAAGGTAATTCTTTATGGCCTTACATTCTGGTTTGCTTGAACACAGAGGGAAAATGTATAACAACAACAAAAATGTATTAAATTATAGGAACTATAAAATTAATATTGAATTCGAATATTTATACAGAGTCTAAAACATATATTTCTTAAATTTTAGAAAAAGCATTCACTAGGAATGAGCAAGAATCTCTAAACTGTTTTCACTTCCTCTGGTATTTGCCTACTCCAATCCACCTTCTAAATTGCTACTCTTTCTTTTAAAAAATATAAATCTAACCATGTTGTCACTTTCCTCTTTAAAAACTTTTTAAGCCTATCTATTGCCTAAGAGTAAGTTTAAAGTCCCTATTATGTTACTCAGGCCCTTGAGAAATCCGTCTTAGCCCACTGTTTGTCACCACCTGTATTTTCACCTTTCTCCTTCTACTGCACCCTAAATGGCAGTAAGACTGGATTAACTGCTAGTCCCTGAAAATCCCATGCATTTTCACTTATCCTTGCTTTTGCATGTGTTGTTCCTTGGCTGGTATTTTCAGCCCCTCTTCCAGAAACTTTATTCTTCCTTTATGATCTAACTTATATGTGACTGTCTCTGGTAGTCTTTTTACTTCCTCCACCCATTCTTACTTTCCCAAAGCAGTAAGCACATTCTCCCATGTTTTCCTGTGACACACATGCCACTACTATAGGATTTATTTATTATAGTTAGCTATAAACATTTCAATTTCCTTCATTAAATTGGAAGCTCACTGAGGAGGGGAATCATGTCATACTCATTTTTGCTTTCCCAGAACACATTGAGCACTTAATGAGTAAATGAATAAAAATGTAATCAACAGAATGTAGCAGTAAAAATAACAGGAATGTGACTAAGAAGCTATTAGTTTACCAGTAATAGAAAGCCATGGACATGTGAATGCTTTGACTTGCTGGTGATGCCTTCCAGTAGTGGTCCTTGATTTATGTAAATCAGAATTCATTCCCTTTTATCCTCAGATTATGGAGTCTTTAGCTACTGCTTGCTTCTCCTTCCTGTTGTGGATGTGTCTACCCTACGCTGATGGACTCCTGACATGATCGGTGGTTAATAGGTTACATTTCACCCTGAGCAAACATCTCAGGATGGATAAATCCTATACTTCACTCTGGAAGTCTCTTGTACTCACAGGTCATGCGTGCTCTAGAATACGACATAAGTCAGCCTGATTTGGCTTATTTTATAGATGGGATAGACTCAAACCAGCTTGTGGTGGGACCATATGGGTTTTTGCCTAAACATTTGTATTAAATTAGTATGACAACTACTCAGAATATTAGCTAGAAACATTAGGTAGGAATATTTAGCTCCAATAGATATGAAGTTAGATAAGGTAGATGACACAAGGAGATGCCTTCCAGAGAAGCAACTGATATTAGATAAATTATAAAAAATTAATTCTCTAATTAAAGATATGACTAGATACAAGATTTTTAACTACCTGAGATAAGAGTAATCAAAATAAATTCAATATTTTTTCTAGCAAAATTAGCAGGGGTTGTTTTGCCTAAAGCATCCCAACAGTATCAGATGAGACGGTTGAAAAATAAAACAAGTAGGCACCAGTAGTTCACCTCTGCACTGTTCAAGTGTATTATATTTTACAGACCACAGCACCCCTTCTGCACCCCTCTCTTGGTGCTTGTTTTTCGAAGCTCAAGCACTCAGTAGCTAGGTACTTACTCCACTGCGGCGGGATGTCATGGCCACCACCGGAGACCACTGATTAGTTCTAGGGTTGTATCTCTCAGCACTGCTCAGCTCGGTAGTGTCATCTCTACCTCCTACGGCATAGATCATGTCCTGATACACTGCGCAGCCTAGGTGTTTCCTCCGGGTCCCCATAGGGGCTATTGTGTGCCATCTGTTTTCCTGAGGATTGTAGCGCTCCACTGCAGGGAAAGGAAAAACCGGCAAGTGATCATTCAACCATTTCCTCTCACCTCTAGTTTTCTTCATAGCCACCAAAACTCTGTGAAACATATATTTTCAAAAAACAATCTGATTTTTGCTTCTGAGAACTTGTATACCTCTAGACAACACTACATATACTCTCAGCAAGGACTGGTTTCTTCTAGGTATGGTATGGTAGAAAGGGCCTGTGTTGGAGTCAAGATACTTGGGTTCTAGTTTTGGCAATATGACAAATTTGGCAAATTAGCTATATGACCCTTAGCCTCATTCTCCTTATCTTTAAATGGGGAGATTGGACTATATGATCTACAAGCACCGTTCAGTACTAAAAATTTATTCTCATAATCAGACAACTCCTGTACTCCCTTGCCTATATAGCCTAGAGCATTTTAAGCCATTGAAAGGAAAAGATATATGACAATGAATTTGAGGTGAGTGCCACATTGACAATATCCTTATGCAAAAATACTCATTATCTCTAAATAGAAGGGACTAACAATAAACCAATTTCTAGTTTTAAGTTTTTATTTATTTTCAGATTATAGTATATTTTTTTTGAGGAGAGGTGGTGATGGTAGGTGGAGGGAAATAACCATATGAGAAAGTAGTTTTTTTATTCATTATATAGTTTCCAGCAGCTTGTAAAGCAGAGGGAGAAAGAAATATTTGGGAATGTACTAGAAGACTATGGCTGCAGAAGGAGCTTAGGAAGAGCTGAGTTATACTCTCCTAGAGGAAAAATGAAGCATTTTCCTAATAAATTACAGGGTAACCTAGACTTTTTATAGGGAGACTGTCCTTAGGAAAATGTGCTGCTTTTGGGGAACCAGATTGCCTTTGGGAGGCACTAACCTGTGTTGAGTGGAGATGTCCCATCAGAGCCACCTACGGCATATAAGAACCCTCCTAACACAGCCACAGCCACGCCTAGTCTTCTGGTGCTCATAGAAGCTACCCGAGTCCACTTGTTCTCCTTTGGATCATACCTTCAGTGAGAGAAACCAGACTGAATGCAAGTTCTTCTTATTAAGAGAAGCCTTTTTCATGAGGTCTGAAATCACACTAGAATCTAACATATTTTCCTTAGTTATTTGGGAAAAAAGTCTTAAAATTTATGCTTGTGCTAGTTATTAAGCTATCTTCTATACTTAGACTTTGAAAATGTCCCCAGGAAAGAAAATAGCCTATAATGTCATCTCACGTAACATGGGTTCTTTCCTCAATGAAAGTAGTTTAGTTCATCTGGTCCTAATTACTTTTTACTTCTGCATGCCTCTTATGTCTTTTAAAGTAAGATATAGGTTTTTTGTTTTTTTTTGAGATAGAGTCTCTCCCTGTCACCCCAGCTAGAGTGTAGTGGCATCATCCTAGCTCACTGCCACCTCAAACTCCTGGGCGTAAGTGATCTTCCTACCTCAGCTTCCTGAGTATCTGGGACTCTAGATGTGTACCACTGTGCCCAACTAATTTTTCAAATTTTTTGTAGAGACAGGGTCTTGTTATGCTGCCCAGGCTTGTCTTAAACTCCTGGTCTCAAGCAATCCTCCTGCCTTGGCCTCCTAAAATTCTGGGATTACAGGCATGAGCTACCACACCCGGCCAGTTGTCTGTTTTTCCTAGTTGTTGCAGTGAGAGTGATTTCTGTTACTGTATATTATATCCTATTTGGAAGTAGAAGTCTTTTGCATAGTTTTATTATAAAATAAAACACTAACACAGAAAGCCACACAAAACAAATACATAGTTTAAGGCTATAAGGAATGCTCACTTGTGAACACTACCCAGGCCAAAAGAACTTTACATGCTACTCTGGAAGCCCTACATGTGTCCCTCACCTATCTCAATCCCCACTTCCCCACAAAGTAACCATTACCCTGACTTTTATAGCTATCACTTCCTTGTTCTTCTTTATAGTTTCATCACCCAAGTGTCAATCCCTATCACCCCTACACACTTTAGTCTCACTCATTACATTTTTATTTTTATTTTTTGGTATTTTTTAAAGTCTTTTTTACCTATAGGTTTTCTCTCCATTCCTTTTCTCCCTTGCAATTCATGTTTTAGAATCTGGGGGATATGACAATTTTCCCTATGATATGGACTTAGTTGATTGTATATTCATAGTGCAGTTCAATATGTTGCTTGGTCCTCTGTATGTTCTACAAGTTGGCATCTAGATTCAGAAGTTTGATCAGACCATGTTTGGGTCCTTGAATAAGACTATAGGAGTGTTAGCTACTCCTAGTCTATTGATAGTTGAATAATTACCAATACTTAGATCCATTAATTTATTAAGTATTATAAAATGGTGGCATTCTATCACTTATTTTCTTTTATTGGAATATTTTTATAAAGAAACAATTCTCTTATCTACTACCGGGCTACGCAATTCATATATGATACAGTTCACATAACACAGAATATATACTTGCTTCTTTCAATGTACAAATTTTCAAGATAATAAATTCACTCTCTATGATCTTCCAAAGGCAACCAATTAGGTTTTTTCTTAAAAAAAATTATTAGGAACTCATATATTTAAATATATCTATTGGATTTCAATCAATTGCAATTATTACCCCTTTTAAAGTTGAAATTGTCTTGTCTTTGGTCAGTGGGAACATCTTCAAGTTGGCTCCTGAATCTTTTTTTTTTTTTTGAGATTGTTGCCCTGGCTAGAGTCCTATGGCATTAGCCTAGCTCACAGCAACCTCAAACTCTGCGGCTCAAGCAATCCTTCTGCCTCAGCCTCCCGAGTAGCTGGGACTATAGGCATGTGCCACCATGCCTGGCTAATTTTTGTACATATATTTTTAGTTGTCCAATTAATTTCTTTCTATTTTTAGTAGAGACAGGGTGTCGATCTTGCTCAGGCTGGTTTTGAACTCCTGACCTTGAGCGATCCGCCCGCATTGGCCTCCCAGAGTGTTACGCTTATAGGTGTGAGCCACCGCGCCCAGCCTCCCTGAATCTTTTTGAGACCTAGTAATCTTTGGTAGCTTGCTTGGCCTTTGGTATGGCATGATCCAGACTCATCTATACATTTCCTGTCCTAAACCTGGAATCAGACATTTCTCTAAGAAGTTCTGGTTTCTTTCTTTTTTTTTTTCAGTTTCAGCATATTATGGGGGTACAAATGTTAAGGTTACATATATTGCCCATGCTCCCTCCCCCCTCCCACCCAACTGACATATCTGGGTTCTCTGTTCTGTTCCACTGGTCAATGTCCCTGTTCTTGTGCCAGTCCAAAGCTGTTTTAATTGCTATAGCCTTGTAGTATACTTAGAAATCTGGTAAATTGATAGCTCCTGTTTTGTTTTTATTGCCTAGGATTGATTTTGCTATACGGGGTCTTCTCTGGTTCCATACGAAGCATAAAATTATTTTTTCTATATCTGTGAAAAATGATGATGGTATTTTGATAGGGATTGCGTTGACTCTGTAAGTCACTTTGGGTAGTATAGGCATTTTAACAATGTTGATTCTGCCGACCCATGAGCATGGTATATTCTTCCACCTGTTTATATCCTCTGCTATTTCTTTCTTCAGTGTTTTATAGTTCTCCCTGTAGCGGTCTTTTACCTCCTTAGTTAAATCCCAGGGATGCAGGGATGGTTCAACATATGCAAATCTATAAATGTAATTCACCATGAAAATGGAAGCAAAAATAAAGACCATATGATCCTCTCAATAGACGCAGAAAAAGCATTTGACACCCTTTTATGATAAGAACGCTCAACAAAATAGGCATAGACGAGGCTTACCTAAAAATGATACAAGCCATATATGACAAACCCACAGCCAATATCATACTGAATGGGGAAAATTTGAAAGCATTCCCACTTAGAACTGGAACTAGACAAGATTGCCCACTATCTCCACTTCTATTCAACATACTGCTGGAAGTCCTGGCTACAGTAATCAGACAAGACAGAGGAATTAAGGGCATCCAAATGGGAGCAGAAGAGATCAAACTCTAACTCTTTGCTGATGACATGATATTATACCTAGAAAACCCCAAGGATTCAACCAAGAGACTCCTTGATCTGATAAATGAATTTGGTAAAGTCTCAGAATACAAAATCAATACACAGAAATCAGAGGCATTCATATACGCCAACAACAGTAAAAGTGAGAACCAATTCAAATACTTAATTCTCTTCAAAATAGCAAAGAAGTTCTGGCTTCTTTAAGTGGGAAATGAAATTTCAAGACACAATCAGGGAGTAAAGATTTTCACTGCCATTTGGTTGTTTTTTATTTCTAAGCTTCTTCAGTTAACAGAGCTAGAATATATAGAAATTTTTTAAAAAGGGGAGTTTATTTCAAATTCAAGACTAAAAAGTATTTTACTTAACCTCTTCTATTTAACATTCTTATCTTCTTCCATACCCAGGTTTTCAAGGACACAGAAGACAGAATTAGAATAATCCATACTCATTTCCTTTATTCCACATTTATACACATGACAGTCTTAGAATAGCAATATTGTCACTCCAACATCCCTGAGAACAGTATCTCTTCTCATTCTCCCCTCACTTTAAAAATAGTTTTACTACATTTACATTGATTGAGCATATAGCTAACGCATGCTACACACTCTCCCTTTTAATTCTCATTTAGTCATAGTTCTATAATTAACTGTATGTTTCATGCTCACTCTCAGTACTCAGTCAATGTCTTTCTAGTGATTTTGCCTGAAGCTTGTGCTCTAGTAGATTCTTCAGAAAAGACTCAAGAGAACAATATTGTCCAGTTTCTTACATGTTTATAGTTCATCTGTACCCTTTATACTTCAAAGTCAGTTTCACTAAGTATAAAATTCTTGGCTTACATTTTCCTTGAATGTCTTAAACATGTTACTGTTTTCTTCTGGCATAAAATATTGCTTTAAAAAAGTCTGATGATAGGCCGGGCGTGGTGGCCTACGCCTGTAATCCTAGCACTCTGGGAGGCCGAGGCGGGCAGATTGCTTGAGCTCAGTTCAAAACCAGCCTGAGCAAGAGTGAGACCCCGTCTCTACTATAAATACAAAGAAATTAATTGGCCAACTAATATATATAGAAAAAATTAGCCGGGCATGGTGGCACATGCCTGTAGTCCCAGCTACTCGGGAGGCTGAGGCAGCAGGATTGCTTGAGCTCAGGAGACTGAGGTTGCTGTGAGCTAGGCTGACGCCATGGCACTCACTCTAGCCTGGGCAACAAAGCGAGACTCTGTCTCAAAAAAAAAAAAAAAAAAAAAAAAAACCTAAAAAAAATAGAGATGGAGTATCACTGTTGCTTAGTCTGGTCTCCAACTCCTGAGCTCAACTGATCTTCCCACCTCAGCCTCCAAGAGTGCTAGGATTACAGCTATGAGCCACCATACCTGGCCTTAAATTACTTTTGCAATCTATCCATACACAGATAAAAGTGTTACTTAACATATCAGAACTTAGAAACTTGACCATTGCCTTCAGAAGGGAAAATTATCCCTAAAATATGCTTAATCAGGCGGCCAATTCATCTGCCAATCTCTAAGAACATGGAAGTGAATGTGATACACAGATTGTCCCCTATCGGAACCTTTATTTACCACCATTTGATAACCCTTTTTCAGGCCCAGATCTGCAACACGGGTTTGCCAACAATCATTAAATACACAGGAAGACTTTCATCATCATCTTCTGCTGCAGAAATCTAGGATATGTGGTTCTTGGGTATCACCAGAAAATGTGTTGGTGCTTGAGGGGAAATGTCATGGAAAGCAAGACACTGGTCATCCTCAAAAATGATTTTGGCTGCGATTTCCTTGTAGATGATCTTCCCAAAGATTGTGTGGCCACCAGGCCAAGTGACCTGAGCCTTGGTGCTCTCACCTGCCATCTTGGCCTCCCTTCCACATGGCAGCCAAGGGAGAAGCTCAGGAGGTTAATTTCTTTTCCCTTATAAGTAACATGTACTTTTTTTGGTAGATGCCTAAAGGATATTTTTCTTTTTCTTCAAGGTATGGTCATTTTATTAGCATATGTCTTGCTGTTGAATGTTTTGGGTCAGCATTTATAAAATATAATGTTTTTTTTCAATAAACAGTTTATATATTTTTTATTATAGGAAAGTAATTTTGAATTATAGTTTTTAGTTTATTTGTTCTGTTTCCTTGCTTGGGTTTTTTTCTTCATAGATTTCTGTTATCTGTATAATATATTTTTACCTATTTTCAATATTTGTTGCTATCTCTCAAATACTTTCTACCTCTTAATTTCTGTCTTTAAAATATTTCTCCTTTTTCACCTTCTATTTGTCTTATGGTATTATCTATTTTGCTTATTTGTCCTTTTCATGTAATCTTCATTCTGAAATGATTTTTCCTTTCATTCTTTTTTTTTTTTTTTTCTTTTATACATGACAGCAAGCTGGGAACCTTTCATTCTTAATATTTTTCTGAGTTCTGTCACCCTGTGTCTGAGTCTTTTTAATTCTGATTTATGTATAAATGGTTTCATATTTTGTATCTTTTCTTAATGTCTTTTATAACATTTCAAAGTAGTTGAGTAGAGTTCTGATCTGTTCTGTAGGTATGTCTTTCTGGTGTTGCTTTTATTGCCTGTAGGGATGTTCTGCTTATTTTCTCTCCTTATATTAACTTTGTATGAGATCTAATCTCACTACTTTGCTGTTGGCCATTTTTACATGAAATGAGTTTTCCTGAGCTTTTAGAAGGAGGAGTAGTTTGTGATAGTTTCCTACCTTTGTGGAGCTCCTTATTGACTTTATTCACTGTCCCTACTTTTGTTGTGCCCTTCTCTTTTCTTGGCCTTTTCTTTTGAAGGGCAACGAGGGTATCTGTTGCCCCTGTCCTACTTAATTTTGATTCTATTCTCAGAGGTTTCTCCTCATTGTGGGGTTCTGACCTGGAAGGTCATCTTGGCTGGTCAGTTTTGAGAGTTTATAGGGACTGGATGGCTCTAGCCCAGTTGCTTCCCAACCAGGTGTGATTTTTGGCTCTCACTCCTTGCTCCCCCTGGCCCCTAGAGAACATCTAGCAATGTCTGGAGACATTTTTGGTTGTTACAACCAGCCTCATGCTTGTGGCACTTAGTGGGTAGAGGCCATGGATATTGTTAAACATCCTATTAATACAATGCACAGGACAGTCCCCCCAACAAAGAATTATCCATCCCCAAATGCCAGTAGTGCTGAGGTTGAGAAACCCTCTTCTAAGCCCTTTAGATCTTCTTGCAGGTCACTTGCACTTACTCTTTATGGAAATGGACAAAACTGTTCTTAGTTTCAGTTTTTGTTTATAAATTTTCCCCTTGTGCTTTCTAGTGAATACGTATTAGCTATTTTGGAGTTCTGTTCTTAGATCTGTCAGACATCCAATTGCTTCTTTCTGTTTCCTCCTGCACAGATACTAGTATCATGCAGATCATGTGGCTATTGGTAGCCTGTCTTTGCCATTTGTGTTTTTTGTTTTGTGAGGATATTCTCTCTCCTAGTTTTATTTTAAATATTGTCCGTAAGTTTTTATTTTTTGAATTGTGGTAAAATACACATAACATAAAATTTACCATCTTAATAATTTTTAACTGTGCAGTTCAGTGATATTAAGTATATTCACATTGTTGTGCAACCAATATCTAGAACTAGATCATAGGTTTTTAGCTTTGCTATCTGTTGCTCTGAATGCTTTTAATGTGGGGATTTGGAACCCTCCTGCATTCAGTGTGAAAAGTAGAGAAATAGGTTTCTTGACAGAGATTAAAAGGAACTGACATAGCTTTCAAGAGTTACCTTTCAACTTCACCTCTATGTAGGACAGAGTTAAACTCTTCAACTTAAGCATAGTAAACAAACTAGTAAATGCTATCTCAAAAATTCTGAAGAGTCATGATATCACTCATTTCTGTTTAAGAAGTGAGGATGAAATATGGTATGTTCTTAGTAATCATAACACATGAGACTCCAAAATCTAATGACAAATGCTGACAGAAGAAATTAAGAACAAAATCTGTTTCACCAAAATTAACTGATTTGTATACAAGTATAAAGTGACCTTGGCAGCCCACCCAGATTCCCTGAAGTATACCTCAATAATTCACAAGAATCTATATGCAAAATACTTTGGGCTTTTTATAAGATATGCTAGACAAAGTATTATTACTTCAATCATTTCTCTGGAGGAAGTCTTGGCAGAATAATCCATTAAGTACACTCCAGAATGGGGGGAAAAAATCTGAATAGATTTCAGAAGTGGTTTGCTTGATATTATATATAGAATGTAATTTAAAATATATTTCTAACACTTCAATGTTAGGTGCAATCAGTGTGAGAGCTTAACAAATTATGTTATACCCCAAAAGCATAGGGGTATGCTTCTGCACAGCAAAGGAAAAAAATAAACAGAATGAAGAGACAACCAATAGAATGGGAGAAAACATTTGCAAATCATACATCTCATAAGAGGTTAATATCCATAAGAGGTTAATATGTGAGATAATGCATATATTAGTTAGCTTGATTTAGCCATTCTACCCACATTGTATACATATTTAAAAACATCATCTTGTATGCCATAAATATATACAACTGTTATCAATTAACACATTGACTAATATATAAGGAACTCAAACAACTCAACAGGGAGAAAGTAATCCAATTTAAAAATGGGTGAAGGACCTGCATAGATATTTCTCAAAAGAAGACATACAAATGGCCAACAGATATATGAAAAAATGTTCAACATCACTAATCATCAGAGAAATGCAAATTAAAATCACAATGAGATATCACACCATACCTGTTAGAATGGCTATTATCAAAAAAGATAACAATTTCTGGCAAGAATGTAGAGAAAAGGAAACCCTTGCACATTGCTGGTAGGAAAGTAAATTAGTACAGTCATTATGGAAAACAGTATGGAGGTTCCTCAAAAAATTAAAAATAGAATTACCATATGCTCCAGCAATTCTGCCACTGGGTATATATCCAATGGAAATAAAATTATTATGTTGAATAGATACCTGTACTTCCAAGTTAGCTGCACCATTATTCACAATAGCTAGATATGAAATTAACCTAAGTGTCCATCAATGGGTGAATGAATAAAATGTGGTATACATACACTACGGAATTTAAAAAGAAGGAAATCCCATTTTGTGACAACATGGATGAACCTGGTGGACATTATATTAAGTGAAATAAGCTAGGCACAGGAAGACACATACTATATGATCTCACTTACATGAGGAATCTAAAAGTCAAACTCATAGAAGTAGAAAGTAGAATGGTGGTTACCAGGGGTAACCTGGTAACCTTCCTTCCTTTGGCAGAAGAAAGCCGGGGGAGTGGGGAGATATTGGGTCAAAGAATAAAAAATTTCAGTTAGACAGGAAGAATACGTTCAGGAGATCTAATGTACAACATGGTGACTATAGTTAATAACAATGTATTGAATACTTGAGAGTAGATTTTTAAGTATCCTCACCACAAATAAATCAGAAATATGTGAGATAATGCATATATTAGTTAGCTTGATTTAGCCATTCTACCCACATTGTATATATATTTAAAAACATCATCTTGTATGCCATAAATATATACAATTGTTATCAATTAACACATTGACTGCCACATTGAAAAAAAATTTTTTTCCCTTGGAGCCACAGTGTTTTATTATGAAGAAGCAGAATAAAAACTTTGAAAACAAAATGATCCTAATTTAATGAAAACTTTGTTATTTTTTATTATTTTCTGTGCATGAGTTACATGCAACTTGAAAAATAGTTCTTGCAGTTCCCAAGGTGAGGAGACAAGTGTGAGTTACATATGCTTCTGAGGCCCTGGGCTCAAAACTAGTGTGAGTTAAATACAACTCAGATGGCAGTTAATGTGTTAAAAAAAAATCTTTTTAATATCTCTCATTTTCCTAGACTTTCAGATCAACTGAAAACCTTTTCCTGAAAGCCTATGGGGGAAATCCACTGAATAGTGAATCCCCAGTGTCCTAAATTCAGCTGTAATTTTAAAGAGCCCTATATGTTCTTTTAAAAAAAATTGAAAATGACTTAAAAAAATTTACCTTTCAACAATGTTGAGGCAAGATACACCATCCTGGCCACCCACAGCATAGAGAAAGCCTCCAAGTACGGCCACACCAACGCTTGTCCTGCAGGTGCTTGTAGGGGCCACATCACTGCTCCACTGGTTTGTTTTGGGGTCATATCTATAAAGAACACATCAAGAGCAGAGTTTGTATTACACAAAGGAAGCTTGGCTATGTTTACATATTTCAAAACAAAGGATTTTTTTAAGGGGTGGAGGGTTGTGAGGAGATATGTTCAATTGCCTTGCTTGTTTTTGTTGAGACAAGAGTCTCCCACCGTTGCCCTGGGTAGCGTGTAGTGGCATCAAGTTGCTCACTGGAACCTCCAACTCCTGGGCTTAAAGTGATCCTCCTTCTGCCTCAGCCTCTGGGTAGCTGGGACTACAGGTGAGCACCACAAAGCCCAGCTCAGTTCTTTTTTCTTTCTTTCTTTTTTTTTTTTGTCCTTTCTTTTTTATAGAGACAGGGTCTCATTCTTGCTCAGGCTAATCTTCAACTCCTGAGCTCAAGCAATCCTCTGTCCTTGGCCTCCCAGAGTGCTAGGATTACAGGCATGGGCCACCATCAACCTGGCCCGAATTAGTATGACATGTATGTTTTCCCCTAACTACAACATACGAAAATCTAGCTGGTTTTTATTTTTTGAAATTCATTTTTACTTAAGTTACATATGAATATATTTTCTTTTTAAAAAATCAGAATGTTAAAGTCCCCTTTAAGTCCCACCTGAATTCTGGTCTATTCCTATTTTGATTTGGTGTACACCCGTTAAGACTTTTCAGTAAAATACTTTAAAATAGGTATATATGTATCTACATATATATTTATTTATATGTAAGCATGTTTTCTTTATATAAATATCATACAATAGGCATTGATTTTTCCCTCAACATATTTTTGAGATCTATGTATGCTAATATAGCTCTAGATTTTTCCTTTGAAGTATTATATTATATTGTATGTACAATGCAGTATTTAATCATATGCCTATTGAGTAAAACCTTTAGGCTGTTTCTGACATTTTGTTGTTAAAAACAGTGATTACTCTTGTATATTTCTTCTCCTGCAAATGAGTAAGTAGAATCACTAGGGCAAATAGTATGTTCATTTTTAATTTAAAAAATACTCTCAGGGCAGGCGCGGTGGCTCACGCCTGCAATCCTAGCACTCTGGGAGGCAGAGGCGGGAAGATCGTTTAAGCTCAGAAGTTCAAGACCAGCCTGAGCAAGAGCGAGACCCCGTCTCTACTGAAAAAATAGAAAGAAATTAGCTGGACAACTTAAAAAATACATATATATAAAAAAAAAAATTAGTCAGGCATGGTGGTGTATGCCTGTAGTCCCAGGTACTTGGGAGGCTGAGGCAGCAGGATTGCTTGAGCCCAGGAGTTTGAGGCTGCTGTGAACTAGGCTGATGCCATAGCACTCTAGCCCCAGCAACAGAGTGAGACGTTGTCTCGTGTCTCAAAATAAAAAAATAATTAAAAAAATAATAATTAAAAAAAAATACTCTCAAAATGCTTTTTGTATTACTTATCTCCAGTAAGAATGGCCTTTACCAAAAAGTTCCCAAACAATAAATGTTGGCGTGGATACGGAGAGAGAGGAACACTCATACACTGCTGGTGGGACTGCAAACTAGTTCAAACTCTGTGGAAAGCAATATGGAGATACCTTAAAGCGATACAAGTAGATCTACCATTTGATCCAGAAATTCCACTACTGAGTATCTACCCAAAAGACCAAATGACACTCTACAAAAAAAGATACCTGCACTTGAATGTTTATAGCAGCACAATTCACAATTGCAAAGTTGTGGAAACAACACAAGTGCCCATCAATATATGCGTGGATTAATAAAATGTGGTACATGTATACCATGGAGTACTATTCAGCTTTAAGAAACAACGGTGAGGCTGGGCGTGGTGGCTTACGCCTGTAATCCTAGCACTCTGGGAGGCCAAGGCAGGCAGATCTCTCAAGGTCAGAAGTTCGAAACCAGCCTGGGCAAGAGCAAGACCTTGTCTCTATTAAAAATAGAAAGAAATGAATTGACCAACCAAAAATATATATACAAAAATTAGCCAGGCATGGTGGCACATGCCTGCAGTCCCAGCTACTCGGGAGGCTGAGGCAGGAGGATCACTTGAGCCCAGGAGTTTGAGGTTGCTGTGAGCTAGGCTGACACCACGGCACTCTAGCCCAGGCAACAGAGTGAGACTCTGACTCAAAAAAAAAAAAAAAAGAAAGAAAGAAAGAAACAATGGTGATATAGCACCTCTTATATTTTCATGGATAGAGCTGGAACCTATTCTACTAAGTATCCCAAGAATGGAAAAACAAGCACCACATATACTCACCAGCAAATTGGTATTAACGGATCAACACCTAAGTGGACATATAGGAATAACATTCATCAGGTGTCGGGCATGTGGGAGGGGGAAGGAAGGGATGGGTATATACATCAACAATAAGTGAGATGTATACCATCTGGGGGATGGTCACGCTTGGAGCTCTGACTCAAAGGGGGAGGGGGGCATGGACAATGTACGTAACCTTAACATTTGTACCCCATAATATGCTGAAATAAAAAAAAGATGATATACACAGTCTAATGGATAAAAAAATGCTTTCTGTAGATACATCAATTTTTTTCAATTCATTATTTTTTCTTTTCATTAATTTTTTTTTTGTTGGGTTTTGTTGCTCTTTTTATAACTTCTTGATTTAAAAGCATGATTCATGTTTTTCCATCTTTTTTACAAAAGCATGTAAGTTAAAATTCATATAAATTTGCCTCTGAGTACCATCTTAGTTGCATTTTATCCATTTTGATATAGGTAGGCTTAATTGTTATTAAGTTATAAATATTTAGTCATTTCTACTCTTATTTCTTTAATCTATCAATTTATTTTTAAGTGTGTGTACAGTTGTTTTTGTTTTTTTTACTTTTATGGAACTAATCCCTCTGTCTTTTTTTTTTCACCTATAAAATCTTTACACCTCTAGAACTTGTTATCCTGCTGGGATTCACAGAGGTGTCATAGAAATACCAAGGATCACTGTAAACCAACACAGCCCTATGAAAAATGGTGTGTGAGAGAGCAAGAAGCTATTATAACATCAGTTACTATAGGTTTCCAATGTGCCCAGGCACTGTAATAGATAGATATTATTAGGGAGAAAGATATTTCAACAATTATAGCACAATGTGACACGGATAATAATGTTACGAAAGAGCAGAGGAACAAGAAACTAACTTCATCTGTGTGGTATTGAGGTTTTATATAAGAGTAACATTGTGTCTTGAAGGAAATGTAAGTATTAAAGGGGCAGAGATATTCCAGGGAAGAAATAACGGCATGCACACATACACACAGGAAAAGAGGTATGAGGGAAGATAGCATGTCCAAGGAACTGCAAGCTACTTGATGGGTTTGAGGTAGCATGTTTAGGGAATGGAGGTGTGACACGGGAGACATACTGGAAAAATAAGTAGTGATCAGATCATAAAGTACCTGTGTGCCATACTAAGTGGTCTAGGCTGCCAACTCGTGCCACAGATGCAATACTAAAGCAGTACGTCACATCTGTTTCCTAATCAATATCTCAAATGAAACTATATGAATAGGAGAGAAAAAATTTCAAAAGTACTTTACTCACCTTTCAACACTATTGAGATAAGAGGATCCATCGTGGCCTCCTACTGCATATAATAGGTCATCAAGAACACTGACCCCAACTCCACATCGCCTTTTGCTCATTGAAGCTACCATTCGCCATTCATTGGTCTGGGGATCATATCGTTCAACACTGGAAATAGCATCTCCACTGCACCAACCACCAACTGAGGAAGTAACAGAAATGGTCACGAGAATATTGTATAAATATTAAAGAGAATAAAGCATAGAATGTAACACTCACTGCTAACCTCACTATGCTTGGACTAACTTTAGAAGCAGGTCAAAACACAAGTCATAGCTTTAACTTATTCCACTGGGATTGCTATAATTGTTAATGAATTTTCTAAATAAGTTTTATGCTCATTTTACAAACAGGGGCAATGACACTAATTCAAATAAGATTGTGAGGTAATGTGGTATATGATGGATAGAACACTGAATTTAGTTAAAAAACTGGGGTTTAACTATGGCCTCTACTAGCTATTTGATCTTAGAGAAATCCTGTAAACTCTTTGAACCATACTTTCCTCATTTGTAAAATAGTGAATCAAAATTTAAAAAGTGAAATAATATCAATAATGTATAAGAAAGTATACATCACGACTAAGGAGGATTTATCCCAGGTA
Source organism: Microcebus murinus (assembly GCF_040939455.1). Taxonomy (NCBI): domain Eukaryota; kingdom Metazoa; phylum Chordata; class Mammalia; order Primates; family Cheirogaleidae; genus Microcebus; species Microcebus murinus. Next base: position 119,713,243 of record NC_134105.1, on the reverse strand, counting down.
TGCAAGGCTGGTTCAATATGGGAAAATCAATTAATGTAAACCATCACATCAACAGGCTAAAGAAGAAAAATCGTACAATCATATCAATAGATGCAGAAAAAGCATCTGATAAAATTCAATACTCCTTTCTGATAAAAACTCTCAGTAAACTAAGAATAGACAATTTGAGAAAGAATATCTACAAAAATCCTACAGCAAATGTCATACTTAACAGGGAGAAATTTTCCCACTAAGATCAGGAACAGAGCAATGATATTTCCTCTCACCACTACTTTTCAACATCATACTGGGAGTCCTAGTTAAAGTAATAAGACAAGAAAAGGAAATAAAGGGTTTACAATTTGGGAAGAAACAATAGCTAGTAGTAATACAGAACAATTATAACAATATGGCAGTATTGCTACTCTTGAGCTTTGGGGCTATTATTAAGTAAAATACGGGTTACTTGAACACAAGCACTGTGATACTGTGACAGTCAGTCTGATAACTGAGACGGCTGCTAAGTGATTAAAGGGCAGTTAGTGTACACATCATGGATACACTGGACAAAGGATGATTCACATCCCAGACAGGAGGGAGTAGAACAGTGAGAAACTTCATCATGCTACTCAGAACAATGTGCAATTTAAAACTTATAAATTGTTTATTTCTGGAATTTTCCATTTAACATTTTCAGAGCAAGGTTGACTATAAGTAAATGAAATTGGAGGAAGCAAAACTACATATAAGTGGGAGACTACTATATTTAAGGGAGGTACATTTTGGCTCACCTTCTCATGGTCTTTTAATAGGTGTCTTTATGACTAAAAATAGTACAAAAATTCTTACTATTTTATTACAAAATATTTTGCTTTTTATTTAATCTGAAACCTGTACTGAATTCTAAATTATCCAACAAGTCATTTAAGATCAGAAAACATTCTGAAGACACTGTATTTTTCACAAATGAGTGTTACAGACTGACTGACTGTGTCCCCCCATCCCCACATTCATATGTTTATGCCCTAACCCCCAGTTTGGCTGTATTTGGAGATGGGGGCCTCTAAGGAAGTAAGCAGGGTTAAATGAAGTCATACTGTGGGGCCCTGATCTAATAGGATTACTGTTCCCATAAGAAGAGACACCAGAGAACACACTGTCTAGTTCATTCTCTCTCTCTCCCTGCCTCCCCCTGCCCAGGCCATGTGAGGACATAGTGAGAAGGTAGTCACCCTGGAAGCCAGGAAGACAGCCCTCACCAGAAACTGCATTGGCCAGAAACTTGATTTTGAACTTCCAGCCTCCAGAACTGTGAGAAAAAAAATTTCTGTTGTTTAAACCTTCCAGTCTATAGTACTTTGCTATGCTGACTACACAGACTATTCAGAAGAATAGTTTCAAACTGAGTTCCATCAAGCTTCTCTGAATGACTCCTAAAGGAGAGTGTGGTTATAACAGATACACTTAATTTGTTGCTCTTCCAAATCATCTCTCTTTCAATCCAAAATAACAGCTAGGTTCTGGAGCTTAATAAATGAAGTCTAAGGGTATTGTACCTTCAAGATATTTGAAAACTCCTGGTTTCTAAGGGATTTCAAGTAACTTTCTGAGCCAGACTGAAAAGGATAAAATGTTTCTAACCTTCTTTTGGATAAATTTGAAAGTTCACTTTCTTTATTTCCAATCTCAATGTGCTATGTAAATTTTATTTTATTATGCTTTCATTAAATCAGAATATTCAACAAATACTAAATCACAGCAAATTTTATGTATATTAATTTGCTTACATTTGAATTTTCTAATTGTACACATACAAAAAGTTTTAATATCAGAGAAAGCATCTTAAATTCTAAAATAAAGCTTGGCTAGAAATGTAAGGACTTATAATATTTGAGACCAATCAAATAACCTAATCATTAAATCTCAGGCACAATTTTATAACAGAGACATTAAAACCTCTGGATTACATGGCTCCAAATCAAATAAATAACACTTTATAAATGATGTTCTTCAATACTAAAGAAAAAATAGGCATTAGGAAGCCAAACTTTCCCTATGACTCAGGGAAGCAATAAAAGAAAAAGGTTGTTCATTCTGCTGCCTCATGGTGATTTTACATGCATTATGATTTTCAAGGCAGGAAGTCATGACACAACTGGGTGTTATGGACTGAAATGTGTCTCTTTAAAAAAGACATGTTGAAGCCAAACCCTCAATGTGACTTGAAGGAGGTCATAGGGATGGGGCCCTAATCTGATAGAACTGGTATCCTTATAAAAGGAACAGATACCAGAGAGCTCTCTCTTTCCTTGCATGTGCACAGAGAAAAGGCCATGGGAGAATACAGGAGGCAGTACCCTCTGCAAGCCAAGAAGACAGGCCTCAATAGAAACCAGTCCTGCTGGTACTTTCATCTTGGATTTCCAGCCTTGACCAGAACTATGAGAAAATAAATTTCTGTTGTTTAAGTCACCCAGTCTAGGACATTTTGTTATGGCAGCCCAAGCTTACTAATACACTGGGACCGGAACAGAACTAGTCCGGTTATTATCTTAGCTGAGTAGTATACTGTACTTAGCATATTAAAACATGCAGAGTCCCTATCCTGGGAATTCACAATTTGAGTTAAGCAATGTACCTAAGGAAAAATATTGTAGAAAAGTGGACATAGGGTTTTATATGTATGAGATGTTGGCTCTAGAAAGAATTATTTCAGACCAGATTTGGTCAAAAAGTGTTACCTTAAAGAAAGCAACTTTCAGAAAGTATCTAGAATACAGTTCACTGAGCTGTGGACACTAAAAAAAAAAAATAAAAAAAAATCTCAGAAACCCAAAATTGATAAGCATCAAAAAGCCCAATGAAAATTAAGAGGAAAGCCCAAAATAAAGATATCAATAGGAGCAAAATGCTGCTGAGTCAAGAACTACTGAGATTATAGATTTGACTTCAGGCTTCCTGCTTTTATTTCCACAGAGGGATGAAGTAAGGAAGACTCACTTTCCAAAGGTTAAGTGAACATTGGGGACTTGGCATCCCAAAGATAATGAAAACAAAACTGTAATAAAAACCAAAGCAAACTGAAGATTAAGTTTTAAGTAGAGACAAATGGGCAAGGATCTAATTTTATATCAGTGAGCAGTATCATTCAAGGAATAGAAATCAGCTTTAGATAACACAAAAATATTAAGAAGAGAAAAGAAAATCAATTCCGGTGGTAAAGGAAAAGAATAGCTTTTCTTTACAAATGAAAATGGATATTTTAATAGTGAAGAAAGGTGGTAACTTTTCTTTATATTTCTGTGTTAACCAAAATTTCTATATTCGATGTCTATTCACTATAGTCAGAAAACAAAAAATGTTTTTTAAAAAAAGTTATCTTTCATATATAAGGTGACATTCATAATTCACTATTGTTGCTGGCATATTCATTATGTTTTTTTTCCATTAATTGTGATGGGTCAATGCTAATTTCTTACCAGCATTCCTCAGGATTCAATCATTCTTCATTGAGTGCCTACTCTGATAAGATTTCTACACAATCTGGAAACTATAAAGATAAATTAGAAATGGTCCTTGACCTCAAGTAGTTAACAATATAGTGAAGGAATCAGATAACAGATCAGTGATATGCAATTATGAGATTAATAATAGAAGTTTGAGACAGTGAAACTAATCCAATTTAACTGGCTGCTAAAGATGGCAAAATGTGGCTTAATATCGTGATCTAATCAAAACAGGCAAATGAGGTTTTGGTGAAGAGGGTCACACATTGAAAACATGTCACCTGACAATATGTAATGTCATACTGGAGGAGGATGATAGGAATTAGCAGCATCAAGATGGCAGTTGTTGAATAACTCAAGTGAAGTCACAATTAAATTTCTTTTTTTTTTTTTTGAGACAGAGTCTGACTTTGTTGTCCAGGCTAGAGTGAGTGCCGTGGCGTCAGCCTAGCTCACAGCAACCTCAAACTCCTGGGCTCAAGTGATCCTTCTGCCTCAGCCTCCCGAGTAGCTGGGACTACAGGCATGCGCCACCATGCCCGGCTAATTTTTTATATATATATCAGTTGGCCAATTAATTTCTTTCTATTTATAGTAGAGACGGGGTCTCGCTCTTGCTCAGGCTGGTTTTGAACTCCTGACCTTGAGCAATCCGCCCGCCTCGGCCTCCCAAGAGCTAGGATTACAGGCGTGAGCCACCGCGCCCGGCCTAAATTTCTATTTAAAGTGAGCTACATTATTGTCTCTCAGTATTCCCAAATGTGTTGTCTCGTTCTACTGTATTGGTACCCTCTCCTAATCGAAAGGATCTTGGAACTGAAATGTACTTTCTGTACACCTATTTGGCTCAGCCTCTAGATTCTGATTTCAGGGAGGCCCTCTTCTGTACTATTTTCCCCAGAGTTCCCATTACCTTTCCCCTCCTTTAATCTAGTTCTTAATCATTGCCAGAATATCCTGAAGTTGATAAAAAACAGTAGTGTACTAACATCCCTACTCCGGCCACTAAAACTTACAGCCAAATAAGATAGTTAGTTAACAGATCTTCATAATAATAGACCTCCAAGTGAAGCATCTCTTCCCAAAATGCGTGGGACCAGAAATGTTTCAGGTTTTGTTTTTTTTCAGATTTTAGAAAATTTGCATTATACTCCAGTCAGGCATCCCAAATCTGAAAATCTGAAATGCTCCAATGGGCATCTCCTTTCAACATTATGTTGGTGCTCAAAAAGTTTTAGATTTTGGAGCATTTAGGATTTAAGATTTTGGGATTTAAGGTGCTCACCCTGTACCACCACAGAAATGATCTTACTACTAGAATTCCTGAAACAACATGACATCATGAAATTATGGGTACCAAATATTAGACTTCACAGTCTTCTAATTTTAAAAAATAGACAATGGACTTTCAAAATTGGGAAATAAAAGCTCTAATATAACTTATAGCATTCTTGCTTGTAGGGGAAGCTAGCATAACAAACTACTTTTATATATAAAAGACCCTTAAAATGTAATTTATCTAACTTAACCATCAAAGCTAACAAAATTTTAACAGGCTTCCGTGTGAACTAGATCCAACAATGAATTTATTCACAAACCTTTGACTTTAAACTGATATGTAAGGGTGAGGATACAAATGTGCGCAGGTGTGGGCATGTGACTGTCTATGTGTACCCACAAAAGTACATGAACATGTACATGAGATTGCATATATAGGATGAAAATAACAGAAATAAATAAAAATGATGATAGAAATTATAAATCTATTAATAACAATAAGTAAGACATTGAGACACTGAAGTATGGGAGAATTCAGTGCATGATGAATTAGTAAGTTTGAAATCTAAAACAAGAATGAAATAAATAGTCCCAAAAGAGAAGGAAAAAAGCATGATCAGGATTAGAAAGACAAAGAAAATTTTTATCAGTTTTCTTTTCAAGGAAATGTTGCAATCTTCTATATAAAGAAAATTAAATGAAAAAACTTAGCAAGAGGAAACTAAAAAAAAAAAAAAATCACCAAATATTCCTTCTTAACATACAGGGGAAATTTTATTCCTACATTTTAAGAGAAAATTAAATTGGAGAGAAAAAAATAGGCAAGTGGTTAGGATGATGGGAAAGGCAATTAATCCTCAGAGATTGCATGAAATTCTCTGATGAAAAGGAATAGAATACCTCACATATGAAAATGGGACAACAGAATCAGAGGATGCCCTTATCTAAGAAGTATGGAATTACCGAAAATTGGAAGCTTAAATACTAAGACTACATCAGGTCCCAGCTAGCTCCATGAATTATAATTTGAAAAAAATTTGAAGAGAATGAACTAGTAAGAAGTTCTACAAAACAGTGAGAAAGTGGTTAGTTAGGTGAACAAGAGAACTGACTTTACATGAACAGAACTGAAAACACCTAAAATGGAAAGATCTAAAAGATTCAGGGGCAGAAAGTAGGAGCATACAGCAGGTTGTCTTGGGCTGAATCTAGGCTCACAGAGCCAGGAACAAGTATAACTATTTAATGTAGGATGATGTTTTTTGACAACTCCATGTAATTATGAGAGGATTTGCACATTGGTATTTAAATTTTAATGCATGTGACACATTTCAACAAAACATCTACTACATGAAATTTTTAGATTTATATAAAAATAGAGCACTCTTTTGGAGAATACCAGTGTTGGATCATGGATTAAGAGACAAGCTACATGCTGACTTAGTATTTGTTTCTTATGACAGTAGATATCACAACTGCCTAAAGGATTATTCAAATGACAATTTTTTGAATGGGGGAACATTTGGTTTGGTCACAGTATATTAAGATCCAAACCTGTAGCCAGGCATGGTTGCTCACACCTGTAATCCCAGCACTTTGGGGGGGCTGAGGTGGAGGATCACTTGAGGCCAGCAGTTCAAGACTAGCCTGGGCAACATAGTGAGATCCCATCTCCACAAAAAATTGAAAAAAAAGAAAAAGACTCAAACCTGCAAAGAGTACTTCTCCACATCGAATAGGTTTCCGTGGTCTTGTTCTTGGTCCTTGCATTAATGGTCGTTCTTGAGGCAATAGGAGGTAGTTTTTAGCTTCATCTACCAAGTCTCTGTAGAAAAAAAATTGTGCCTTTATTCCAAATGTCTAAATAACATTGCTAGTCAGTTCCTGTACAAATTATGAGATTAAAAAAAACAAACAAAAAAACATTGTTAGTCAAGACCCAGCATGGTTTAGGAATACATAGGTTGGCAAAGGGGAGCAAGCATAAATTAAAACAAATCATGAATGTTGGCCAATATTAAAATTAGAACACACATGAAAGCAATGATGTCAATCACACTATGAGTTGTTGTGAACTGCCTGGTATTTCCATCATGACTTTGTATCTTAGTGAATATTTAGCCTGAAGCTAAATTTGCTCTTTCACTTTTATAACTGGGGCATGCTGGGGAAAAATGGTTAAAAATGCCAGATAGTTTTAGATTTGAACCTAAATCTTAAAATCTGTCAAATTGGGAAAGTAACTTATTAAATTTTATATACATATCTCAGAGACAACCTGGTAAAATAGGGGTTTTTCTTCCCTTTGTGAAAGCAGTTAGAGTTTCTTTTGTCAAAAAACATCTGGAAACTGCTTCACCTTGTTCTAGTGGAAATCTTCCCATAGCTACTTTAGGAGGTGGTAGATCTTTAACTATCTATAATCTTAGAAAGCAAGCCTAGTCCTATTCCCCAACTAGACATATGTAATGGAATGAAAAAGCACTCACTAACAAAGTTGACAGCATTAGTCAATTTATCTCAAGAAAAAAAATATTAGCAGGGAACCTACTCTTCAAATTCAAGTTTGCATTAAAATCTTAGAATTACATCTCTTTAATGCCACTTCCACATCAGTAAGCACCACATATAAAAAAACAAATGGAATGCAAAACTGGAATTTCAGTCTTCTCTTCTTCCTTCTCCTCCGCTTGGCCCTCGCACAGCAGAAAAACCTGTTAAATACAGCCTTAGTTTCAGCTCTAGGAAATACAGTATTTCGGAAGCAATACACATAAGGAAATCAAGAGAAAATAGGGATGATTAGGTGCTGATTTTTTTTCCCATCCAGGGCCATGCATACCTGCATTCTTCATCACTTTTGATGAGGGGATCAGAGCCTACTGTGCCCACCAGGAACTTGGGACTAAGCAAAGGCAAACGAACATGCTGCAGCACCTATGAGAGATAAACACCACTGGCATGAGCTCCCATCTGCAAGATGTTTAAGAGAATACATGACCCATGCTCCCCTACTGTGCTTCCCATTGTTTTGAGATCTACTTGAATACCATAAATAAGGAAGAAGAAGGAAAAGCATAAACACTAAAACTAAATTAAATTTATTCTAACCATCAATTCAGTAATGCAGAATAATCTGAAAATTAAAAGCATATTAATGTCACTTTAGAATGCTACTTTAAGCTTTCAACAATATAAGTGCTTCTATAATTGGTCTCAAATTAATTAACAAGCCAGAAGAATATCCTGTTAAATTGCTAAAACCTATGGTCATAATAACAAGAATGGGTCTTAAACATTTCACTCAGTGACCACCATGCCCCAATTCATCTCTTTACTTCTCAAAGTGTGGTAGAATTTCCAAGTTATAGGGAAGGGAAACATGCGGCAGGATTTCCAAGCCACAGGAAAAGAAGTATCCTTGCTTTCTTTTGTTCATTATTTATACAGTGTAAGTTCTGAATTGTGCTATAGCTTAAATGTAGAGGGGAAGTGTAGCTCCAAAATAGAGGGGAAGCAAAGGAGCAAAAAGTCCACAATAATAAGCAATCAAAATGCTTCCAAACTCTTATTTCCTTGATTATTTGGAAAGATGAACTTTCTTACACTCTGTAAATGAGAGTGATAATTGTTTCATTCTTGCAAGATAAACGTGTATTATTTCATCTAGCACAAAGCAGTTTCTTAGAGAAGCATTCTGTCATTACCTGGGGTAACTGAGGACGTCTTTCTTGAATACTGTATTTGACCCAAGCCATCACTGCATTGAACACTTGTTCTTCACTGCGAACGTTTAGCTCATCACTAGATATTATATCAATGAGTTGATTGGCTGGAAGTAACATGAACTCTTCACTCTCCATTACCTATTCAAAGTTAGGTAAGAAGAAAAGAAAAACAGCTGTGATTACATTTATTGTCTCCATGTTTTTCTTCAGGGTTATGGAGCAAAGCTCTATTCCACAGTAGAACTGAAGTTTAAAATAGAAGAACATAAAGTTTAAAAAGAGAACAAAGGAAACCCAGAGGACACAAAATTTAGCAAAAATAATCATTTGTGATTCAAGCAATTTAAGAAAAATGAGTATCCTTAAAAATAAAGGATCAAAATAAAAATTTATATCCAAAATAAGCCAAATTAACTTCAAGTTATAACTCTAGAAATATGAGAGGCATATAAAAAGTCAGGAAAAGCTTTCAGAGGAAGATTAGTTGTTGAAGGGGCAGTGTCTAGGGCAGAAACACCAAGAGGTCAGTCTAAAAAAAGAATGAGGATGTCAGCAATTTTGCAAGCAAGAATGAATATAATGAGGAGATAATAAGACCAATGAAAACCTCTGAGGACCAAACCACTCTAATATATATGCCAGTGAGAAACTATAAACATACTAATAATTTATCTGTACCCAAGGCTAGGGAACTGTTTGTCAAAAGGGAGATGAAATGGCAATACAGATCTTACCCTGTTGTGCAGGCCAGCCACAAATTCCAAGACCTTGTAAGCCTATACATCAGCATGTAGTGTAAAAATGACAGGGTGCACTGTTACCCTTCACTGGGTTTGTGCTATTACTCAGGAGATTATGCTACATGTGATATCTTTTAGTACAGGCAGGATATGGTTAAGAACTCATATTCCTAGTGTGCTATCTCTAATGTAGACGATGGGTTCTCTTGGGAAAGAGTCATTTTCACATGCATCAAAAAAGAATATTTAACAGGATATGAGATCAGCCATAAAAACAATTTAAATATTTGATTAAGACTGTTTTCCTCAAGTACATTAGGAAAAAATGCAAATCTCAAAAGAAAACAGTTAAAGGCCATAAGGCCAATTATACTTATAGTAGAAATACTAATGAGCACTTCAATTTTTATGGCACAAGTCTTCACATCATTTGAGAGACTTTTTGAAGTTCAGGAAATTAAATAGGTGACCTTTAAATTTTAGCTGAGGTTGCTTAGTCAGGTAACATGGTAATTAGAATGGTTGCATTTTACTTTCTATAGTAAGGTTGTCAGATTTAGCAAATAAAAATACAAGACATACTAAAAATTATTTGTAGTTTACCTGTAATTTAAATTTAATTGGGTGCCCCGTATTTTACCTGTCAACCATATGTTGGGTGATTATAAAGTCCACAGCCAAATTTGAGGCCTACCTTAATTAAGTGTGATGGTCTTCACAGCATGCAAAATCGTAGCTATGGCTGTGTCTTTCCTATTCCTTATTTTCTGTTCTCTCTGAATTCTTCACGTAAGGACAAGTATGGCATCCTTTATCTTTGTGGAGTGCCGTAACATTCTTTTTAGATTTAGTTAGAGTATAAATTTTTTCCCCAACATAGTGATTATAAGTCAAATGTTATATAAATATCAATGAGCACCAAGTTTAAAGTTTATGATTAAACCACAAAGACATGAACAACTCATTTAATGGAAACATGACATGGCAGGAAGACATGAAAATTTGTGTGAGAAAACATTTGTTTGGCACTATGAGCAAAGAGGAAAAATAATAAGTCTGGCTAAAATGCCACTTCTCCTTTTTCCAACACCAACAAAAAGATATTAATGACATACCATTAGGGCAAATCTAGCACAGAAGTCTATCCTTGAACCAAACAACCAGTTTAAGAAAATAATGCTCAAAATATCTGCTCCTAAATAAGAGTTTAGAGGAGATCTGAGCTTTAAGCCATACACTATTATAATAATCAGCTTACTTTTAGTTTCTTCAGATGACTGCAGAAGCTATTTGAAGAATGAATAAAGCTGAAAACAAACAAGAATGAATAAGCAAACTCATCTGGAGTTAACAGAAGTATTTGGTAAACTTAGTGCTGCTGAGTTTAAAGACAATTTAAAAATTTATGTTTATGGGCAAGAGTAAAACTGTATGAAGTAAATTAGGTCTAATGAAATAGTAGGAAATTAAATATACATTTGATTAAGAATAACCTAAATTAGTAGCAAGTGATCCTCCTGCCCAAGCCTCCCCAGTAGCTGGGACTACAGGTGCACACCATCACACCCAACTAATTTTTCTATTTTTTATAAAGAGTTGCTTAGGCTGGTCTACAAATCCTGGCCTCAAGGGATCCTCCTACCTTTGCTTCCCAAAGGTGAGCCACTGAGCTGGCCTATATTTACTAAAAGCAACTAGACAAAAGAAAACAATCAGAGGCATTAACAATTGGAAAGGAAGAAATAAAACTACTGATAAGGAGATGACATGGGATGTCAAGAAAACTCTGAAGAATCAATAGTAAAAGTAACTCAAAGAATAAAAAAATTCAGTGAGGTAGCTTTCCTATACATTGATAATAAGTTAGAAACAATAATGGAGGAAAAAACCTATTTTCACTAGCAACAAAAAATATTCTTAGAAATAAACTTATAAAGAAGAATATAAAACCTAGATGAATGAAACTACAAAACATTCCTGACAGATAAAAAAGTAAAACTGAAGAAATGAAATCTTGTTCATGGATGGGACAACTCAATATCATAAAAATGACTGTTCCTAAGTTAACTTAATGAATATACCAACAAGTTTTTTTCTTGGGACTGGATAAGAAATTTACTACTACTGAAATTTATCTGGAAAAATAAAAGTGCAATACAGTTAGGAAAGCACTGAAGAGTTACATGGGGGGCCTGGGGTTACTAGCCCTACCACATAATAAAATACATTACAAAGCCTTAGTAATTAAACTATTATAGAGAGCAGTGTTGTACTGGTACATAGCCCAGAACAAAAGGTCCAAAAGCAAGTACGCATACAAATTCGGTATATAATAAAGATGCTATCTCAAATCACTGAGGCAAAGAAAGACTCTTAAATAAATAGTACTGGGACTAGATGGCCATTTGGAAAAAGACAAAATCAGTTCATTTCACACCATACACAAAGATGAACTCAGAGAGACTATACATATGCTAGAAAAAATATGTGTAAATTTCTCTATAATCTGGGTTTGGGGAGGCCTTTCAAACTCTACCTCAAAATCTAGAAGCAATAAAAGATTGATATATTTGACAATGTTAAAAAAAAAAGCCAAAAATTTTTGCATGGCCAAAAATACAATAAGCAAAGTTGAAAGATAAATGCAAACTAAAACAAAATATTTGTAACATGAATCACAGATGAAAAGCTATCATTGTTAATACGTAGAGAACTTTAAAAATTTGAGGGGATTAAAAGACCAAGAATCTAATATAGAAATGGGCAAAAGATATTAAAACACAATTCAGAAGAATTATAAAAATGGCCCATCACATATGAAAGATGTTAAACTTTACTTATTTTAAGAGAAATACAAATTAAAAATACACTGAAATTCCATTTTCATCTATTTAATTAGCAAAAAATTCAAAAAGGTTGACAGTACATTCTGTTGGTGAGGCTGTGGGGAAAAATAGTCATCTTCATACATTACTGGTTGGAATGGTTCGTTCCCTATAGAGGGGAGTTTAGTGATACTTAACAAAATTACATATACGGTTAAATGTTGGCCCTGCAATCCAATTTCTAGGAATTTATACTGAAGATAAAACCTCCAACAATACTGAAATATTGATACACAGGCTATTCATTGCAGCATTATTTGTAATGGCAGACTTTTTTTTTTTTTGAGACAGAGTCTCACTCTGTTGCCTGGGCTAGAATGCCGAGGCGTCAGCCTAGCTCACAGCAACCTCAAACTCCTGGGCTCAAGCGATCCTTCTGCCTCAGCCTCCGGAGTAGCTGGGACTACAGGCATGCGCCACCATGCCCGGCTAATTTTTTCTATATACATTTTTAGTTGTCCAACTAATTTCTTTCTATTTTTAGTAGAGATGGGGTCTTGCTCTTGCTCAGGTGGGTTTCAAACTCCTGACCTTGAGCAATCCTCCTTCCTCAGCCTCCCAGAGTGTTAGGATTACAGGCGTGAGCCACTGCACCCGGCTGGATTATTTATTTATTTTGAGACAGTTTTGCTCTGTTGCTCCAGCTAGAGTACCTTGGAGTCATCATAGCTCACTGCAACCTCAAGCTCCTGGGCTCCAGCATCTTCTTACCTCAGCCTCCTGAGTAGCTGGGACTATAGGTGCATACCACCATGACCGGCTAATTTTTGCTATTTTTTGGTAGAGACGGGATCTCGCTCTTGCAGGCTGGTCTTCAACTCCTGGGCTCAAGCAATCCTCCTTCCTAGGCCTCCTAGAGTGCTAGGATCACAGGCATGAGCTGGCCTGTAATGCTGGCCTGTAATGGCAAAATATTTAAAACTACCCGAATGCTCAAACATTGGAGACTAACTGAATAAACAGTGGTACACTCACACAAGGAGTACAATGAAGCTACGAAGAAAGAACAAGGAAGATCTCTATGAACTGATATGGAATGAATTCCAGAATATATTAAGTAAAAGGCAAAGTGTAGAAAGAAGTAGAAAGAAGAAAACATATATGTATCTGTTTAATTTTGTAAAAGAAAACACAGGAAGGATAAACCAGAAACTACCAATCATCAAAATAATAAATAGCAACAAAGGACTACAATCCGCTGAATAGAGTAACAACAGTCCATGAGTCCAAAATGTTAATCAATCAACCAATCAACCAATAAGGAACAAGGAAAGCTCTTTTGTACAGCAGAATTAGATAGAAAAATGGAGTTTAAAAAACCCCAAGAACTTTGCAATCATCATAATAAGTGTTCAGAAGGAAAGAAATATGAAAGGAATGAAAGAATATGAAAGGAGCATAAGGCCAGGCCACCGGTGGCTAACACTCTGGGAAGCCAAGGTGGGAGGATCACTCCAGGCCAGGAGTTTGAGACCAGATTGAGCAAGAGCACGAACCCCTCTCTACAAAAAATAGAAAAATTAGCCAAGCGTTGTGGCATGTGCCTGTAGTCCCAGCTTCTCAGGAGGCTTCGGCAGGAAGATGGCTTGAACCCAGGAGTTTGAGGTTGCAGTGAGCTATGATGATGCCACTGCACTCTAACCAGGGGTGACAGAGCGAGACTCTGTCTCCCCTACACCCTCAAAGAGAGTATAGGAGTATTCAGGAGTAAAGGAATATGATATATGTAACATATTCTCCAGCTGCTCAGAAAAAAATATTTATATAAACAAGGAAAGAATGATAAGGTAAATGAGGCAAAATGTTAACAATTGGTAAATCTGGGTAAAGGGTATACGAAAGTTTTGTCGTATTCCTACAGTTTCTTGTAAATTTGAATTTTTTTCAAATAAATTTTAAAAATTATTTTTCCAAACTGATAGGTATCTTGTTTTGATGCATGTTTCTTTAATAATACATGAGGCTGAGCATCTTTTCATATGTTTATTTTCCATTTAATTATCTTTGTTTAACACATTGCTTATTCATATCCTTTGCCTATTTTTCTATTGTGTTTTTAATGTTTTTTCCTAATTGAATTTGTATGAGCTTTATGGGAATTAGCATTTTTTTCTGTCATGTAAGGCACCAAATAGGTTTTCTGAGTTTAACATTGATTTTTCAGTTCATGGTGCTTTTTGTTGTTGTTATAAAGAACAAAAAATGTATGCAATCAAATTTATTAATTAGTCTCTTTTTTTTATGACTTTTGAGTTGTATGTATCTTGCTTAGATCCTTCCCTAGTACCAAGATATTTGCAATGTTTTAATATTTCTTAAGGCCAATGGACCTAATACTCACTATCAGAAACTTTCTCCTTATTCCAGCATATACACATATTCCCCTCTTCTTAAAACAATCCATCCCTTCCTTTGCATTTCATGAACCCATGCTTCTAGTTTTCTTCTTGTCTCTGCTCTAGTTATTCCAGTTATGTTTGTCAGTTGGTCTTTTACTAATTATCCCTCAATATTGGAAAAATTTTAGGGCTCTTCTCTTCTCTTTCCCACACAAGTCATCTCATCAGTACGGATTTGTTGACCCTGTTTATGGTGTCTTTTGTTATAAAAAGTTATAAAATTTTATGCAATTAAATTTATCAATCTTTTCTTTTATGACATTTGGGTTATATCCTGCTTAAAAATGGTTAGGCCATGGCTTAATTACTATGTTGATGACTCCTAAATTTTAATCTCAGCCTAACCTCTTTTCTAAGGAACAGACTTATATAAATAGTTCCTTGTTCAATATCTCTACTTAGATATCTCACAGGTATCTCAAAAACTGAACAAATCTAAAACAGAACCCATAATCTTACTTCCTCAAACTGTTCCACTCTCCAGTATCTGTAGTACAAAGTCCCAGAAATGGGACTGCAGAGTCAAAAAAGTGTGTGATTTGATGGACACTGCCAAATTTCCTTTCAAAAAGGTTATACAAGTTACACTCATATTAGTAACGTACTTATTTACCCACAGCCTTAACAACAGGGTGTACAGTCAAATTTCTGGATATTTGTAATCTGTAGATAAAATGGTACTTTGGTGTAATTGCAAGTTTTAGTTATTCTGAATAAACTTCAGCAGATTTTTATGTTTAAGTGCAATTTGAATTTCTTTTCTGTTTACTGCTCATTTTTCTGTTAGGTCATTGGTCTAGGTTACTTAAAGAGATTAACTTTCTGTCTGTGATGAGTTGCAAATATTTTCCCCTAGTTCGTCTTTGACTTTTATCTTGTTATTCTTGTTTTGCCATGCAGAGAATTTTGAGTTTTGTGTAGTCAAATCTATCAATTTTATCTTCTGTATCTTCTGTATTAGTTGGAGAGACCTTTTTTACTTCAAGATTATAAAGCAATTGTTCCATGTCATTCTAATATTTTCATGGTTTCATTTTTTATGTTTAAATCTTTGAGCCACTGGAGATTTTCCTTGTGAACAGAGGGTGATATTAAAGTATGAAATAGACCATGTTTTTCCTTTGTTAAAACCCTTTAATGGTTTTCTATCACTTTTAAAATTAAATTTCAATTTCAATTTGTCCCTCTTTTTTCTGTGAAATCATTATGTAACATCCTCTACCCTCTTGTTCTCTGGGTCTGTTTTTTTTTTTTTTTTCCAGTTCTTCAAACTATCCTTTGCAATGTCTCTCTCAGGATTTTGTATGAGCTATTCCAAACCAAAGTTAAATTTCTCTGTAGTACACTCTTAAATCATCCAGGGCTACTTCTTTGTAGCACCCATGAACTGTAATTAATTATTTATATAATTATGCATTTAATGACTGTCTTCACTGCTAGATTATAAACTCCATGAGTACAGAGAGTCTAGGTTTCTTGTTCACTATTGTAGCCTATATTCCCAAGGACAGTGGCTGAAACATATTAGGTTTACCAATATTTGTTAAATGAATATGTGAAAAATAGCAGGCTTAATGAAAATCCTTTTGATACCATCTAAATTCATCTTTCCTGCTTATTAGTTCACCAAATAACCTCTAATTTATAATTTATTCTAAAGAATCCACAAATGACTAATACTAGATATCCTGTCAGGCACAGATCCTCCTGTCAAGTAATGAACTATATTTTAGATTATAAATTAGCTTTTTATGAATATGGCTGGGAAGCATCAATCCCTAAACCTTAACTTTTGCAGACAGAACACAAAACTGGCTTGTAAGATCAAAACCAGGTTTAGGGTTTATAACAACTTATTTCTTTTGATGTTATGAGTTAGAATCAGCAGTAAATACTCGGGCAAGTGTTATCAGCTTGTGAACCCACATTGCTCTCCTGACAAATAGGTTGTTAATGCATTCAAACCACCCAGTGCAACTCACCTCTTGGAAGTTATGTTGAGTGAACTTGTCTGCTATCCTTAGCAACTCGCGACATGAATGTGTGTCAGCAAAAGCCCGAATGCCTAGGCAGTTAGAAGGATCTAATTGTCTCTTTAAGAATTCACAGCAGGCTTCCTGTATTTCTGCCAGCTGGAGGAGACAAGCAGCTGGCAGAAGGGTCTGAACATTGCCCTCCTCCACAGTTATCTGGGAGGTATATGCAAAGTCAATCAGTAGTTCCATAGCCCTCTCATCTATGTCTCGGATCACTACTTCTGTCTGACGGCTTTCTGCCAATTCTCCTGTAAACATAGCTCGGAAGTAGGGGCTACAGGCTGACAAAATGACTCGATGGGCGTATATCTTCTTAGCGCCCACAACTAGCACTACATCACATAGCTCCCGGTGCTTTCTCAGAAGGTTAATGACTTCCAAGGTTTGTCGAGGGTGCTTGTCAGAGATATAGGGCATGCGGGCAGGTTGGGGAACCCCTTCTGGCAGTTTGTTGGGGTCTCCAAGGGTGCAGCGGCTTGTTACATCCATTCCAGACTCTCCTGGTCGAATGTTGGTACACCTAAAGGATTGGGGGGGGGGTGGAGAGAAGATGACAATATTATTATAAGTTTACTTCTGCTCTAGAGTGTTCAGAAGTCAAGAGATAGAGAAATCTGCAATTACCAAAAGAGAGAACTAGGTCCCCATAGAACCCCATCTCTAAAAACTCTAGAACTCCTAAACTTCCTTAAAGTCTCTTGCCAAATGAGTGGTATTAATTCCAAGTCAGAGCACTTCCCTAAAATAAATGACAATTCTTTTTTCAACCCAGAAGTAGTCAGATTATCTGGGACCACATCTCTTACAACATTAAGAAATATTTATAAAAAACATTTGTAGGCCGGGCATGGTGGCTCACACCTATAATCCTAGTACTCAGGGAGGCCAAGGAGGGAGGATCACTTGAGGTCAGGAGTTCGAGACCAGCCTGAGCAAGAGTGAGACCCCATCTCTACTAAAAATAGAAATTAATTGACCAACTAAAAAAAAAAAAAATATATATATATATATATATATATATATATATATATATACACACACACACACACAAAAATTAGCCAGGCATGGTGGTGTGTGCCTGTAGTCCCAGCTACTCTGGAGGCTGAGGCAGGAGGATCGCTTGAGCCCAGGAGTTTGAGGTTGCTGTGAAGTAGGCTGATGCCACGGCACTCTAGCCCAGGCAACAGAGTGAGACTCTGTCTCAAAACAAAACAAAAAAACCAAAAACCCAAAAAAACCGCCAAGACATTTGTAAATGATTCTCTCTGCACAAAACAGATCTATGAACTTTAATTTCTATATCTGGTTTAATCAAAAGCTTGATATTTGTTATTTTTCTAAAACATCTGGTGTTTCTCATTCTGACTGGGTGTTATTTTAAATTTGTATAAGGTTCAGCACAAAATCTGTAAAATACAGCTCATGTTGCACGAAAAGATCAAAAGGAAAATAGGCGAGGGTCCAAAAAATTAACTTTATATGTAATACTATATTTCTTTGATTCTAAGATGCATGCTTTTCATAGTTTAATATTTAATGAAAATTAGAAATAATCCAAAGCTGATGTCAAAGACATTTGCCAGCTACCAGATAGAGAGGCTATGATCAATTGTTACTGCCCTCATATGGAAATTTTGGCTACATTTCTTGAAACAGATAATATATTTTTCAAAGCCAGGAGAAGCCTATGTGACAGATTCTTATATCAGAAAATGACAAATGCTCAGGATTTGAGAACTTCTGGTTAACTTTCAAGGGAAGAGATTTTACTCCAAATGATACATAATTCATTTAAAAAGTCTTATCATTTAACCAAACAGGATATATGTCTTTGTTATGTCTCAAAATTACACAATTACAATGGTTCTAAAGAAGCAAAAAAAGAAAAAAAACCCCACACAGGAATCCCCCCACCACAAACACACAGGTTATATTAAGTAGTGTGTCACTGTGATACCACAGATAGTTGCTGAGCACCAAACAATTCAGAGGATTCTTTAGTCTCTGAAATACAGGAACGTTTAGAATCAAATTTTGATCATAATACTGAAGAAAACTCAGTACAGGCATACCTGTTTTATTGTGCTTTGATTTATTGCACTTCACAGATACTGCATTTTTAATGAACTGAAGGTTTGTAGCAACCCCGCATTGAGCAAGTCTATCAGCGGCATCCTTTTTCCAATACCATGTGCTCACTTTGGGTCTCTGCATCACATTTTGGCAATTCTTGCATTATCTCAGACTTTTTCATTGTTATTATATTTTTCATGGTGATCAATGATTTTAGATGTCACCATTGTAATTATCTGGGATGCTACAAACTGCACCCATGTAAGACAGTGAACTTAATCAATAAATGTGTGTGTTCTGATTGTTCCACCATCTGTTCTGCCCTATCTTTCTCCTCCTCGAGCCTCCCTATTCCCTGAGACAACAACATTAAAACTAGGTCAATTAATAATCCCCCACAATGACCTATAAGTGTTCAAGTGAAAGGAAGAGTTGCATGTCTCTTTAAATCAAAAGCTAGAAATGATTAAGCTCAGTGAGGAAGGCGCCTTGGAAAGCCAAGATGGGCCAAAAGGTAGGCTTCTTGTGCCAAACAGCCAAGTTGTGAATGCAAAGAAAATGTTCTTGAAGGAAATTAAATCTGCTCCTCCAGGGAACACATGAATGATAAGAAAGGGAAACAGCTTTATGGTTGATGTGGAGAAGTTTTAGTAGTCTGGATAGAAGATCAAACCAGCCACAACATTCCCTTAAACCAAAGCCTAATCCAGAGCAAGGTATTAACTCTGTTCAATTCTATGAAGGCTGAGAGAGGTGAGGAAGGTGCAGAAGAAGAGCTGGAAGCTAGGAGAGGTTGGTTTATGAGGTTTAAAGTATACAGTGAAAGAGTACGTGCTGATGTAGAAGCTGTAAGTCATCCAGAAGATAACTGATGAAGGTGGCTACTCTAAACAACAGATTTTCAATGTAGATGAAACAGCCTTCTTTTGGAAGAAGAAGCCATATAGGACTTTCATGGCTAGAGAGAAGTCAATGACTGGCTTTAAAACTTCAAAAGACAGGTGACTTTCTTGTTAGGGGTTAATGCAGCTTGTAACTTTAAATTAAAGCCAATGTTCATTTACCATTCTGAAAATCCTAGGGCCCTTAAGAATTATGTTAAATGGTCTACAGTCATACCACCATGAATGCACCCAATCTTGTCTGATCTTGGAAGCTAAGCAGCATTCGGCCTGGTTAGTACTTGGATGGGAGAGTATTGCCTGCCACCTGGCAATACTGGGTACTGTAGGCTTAAAAAAAGTTATGCCAAATCTACTTTGCCTGTGCTCTATAACAACAAAGCCAGGATGACAGCACATCTGTTTACAGCATGGTGTACTGAATATTTTAAGCCCACTGTTGCAATCTACTCCTCAGAAAATAAGATTCCTTTCAGAATATTACTGCTCATTGACAATACACCTAGTCACCCAAGAGCTCTGATGGAGCTATACAAGGAACTGAATGTTGTTTCCATACCTGCTAACACACTATCCATTCTGCAGCCCATTGATCA
The DNA here is from genome assembly GCF_040939455.1 of Microcebus murinus. Classification (NCBI taxonomy): domain Eukaryota; kingdom Metazoa; phylum Chordata; class Mammalia; order Primates; family Cheirogaleidae; genus Microcebus; species Microcebus murinus. The sequence goes on along the minus strand of NC_134105.1, from coordinate 119,693,121 downwards.
AGGAGTCATTTTGACTTTCAAGTCTTATTATTTAAGAAATATATTTTATAAGGCCATAGCTGTCATAGATAATGATCCCTCTTATGGATATGGGCAAAGTCAATTGAAAACCTTCTGGAAAGGATTCACTATTCTAGATGCAATTGAGAACATTATGATTGGCCGGGCGCGGTGGCTCACGCCTGTAATCCTAGCACTCTGGGAGGCTGAGGCGGGCGGATTGCTTGAGGTCAGGAGTTCCAAACCAGCCTGAGCAAGAGCGAGATCCCGTCTCTAATATAAATACAAAGAAATTAATTGGCCAACAAATATATATAGATAAAATTAGCCGGACATGGTGGCGCATGCCTGTAGTCCCAGCTACTCGGGAGGCTGAGGCAGAAGGATTGCTTGAGCCCAGGAGTTTGAGGTTGCTGTGAGCTAGGCTGACGCCATGGCACTCACTCTAGCCTGGGCAACAAAGTGAGACTCTGTCTCAAAAAAAAAGAACATTCATGATTGATGGGAGGAGGTCAAAATATCAACATTAACAGGAGTTTGAAAGAAGTTGATTCCAACTGTCATGGATGACTTTGAGGGGTTGAAGACTTCAGTAGAGGAAGTCACTACAGATGTGGTGAAAACAGCAAGAGAACTAAAATTAGAAGTGGAACCTTAAGATGTGACTGAATTGCTGCAATCTCACACAGATGACGAGTTGCTTCTTACGGATATGCAAAGAAAGTGGTTTCTTGAGATGGAATCTACTGGTGAAGATTTGTGAACACTGTTCAAGTGACAATAAAGGATCTACAATATTATATAAACTTAGTTGATAAAACAGCAGCAATGCTTGTGAGGACTGACTCTAATTTTGAAAGAAGTTCTATTGTGGGTAAAATGGTATCAAACATGTATCATATGCTACAGAGAAATCTTTCCTGAAAGGAAGAGTTAACTGATGTGGCAAACTGCATTGTTGTTTTATTTTAACAAATTGCCACGGCTACCCCAACTATCAGCAACCATCACTTTGATTAGTCAGCAGCCATCTACATCGAGGCAAGACCTTCCATCAGCAAAAAGAGTAGTACTCAGATGATCATTAGCATTTTCTAGCAATAAAATATTTTTAAATTAAGGTATGTACTTTTTTAAAAAAGATATAATGCTACTGTACACTTGTTACACAGTATAGTGTAAACATAACTGTTGTATGCACTGGAAAACCAAAGAATTAATGTGATTCACTTTACTGCCATACCTGCTTTTTTGCAATGGTCTGGAACTGAATCTGCAATATCTCCAAATTGTGCCTATATTATTTATATGGCTAAATATGTGCTATATTATCAGCTAGGTAAGAAATTTTTTTGTAATTTTAATGAAGTATTTATATTTCTAAATATAAATGCCATTAAGAACATTCATGATTCATGGGAGATGGCCAAAATATCAACTCTAACAGGCATTTGAAAGAAGTTGATTCCAACCCTCATGGATGACTTTGAGGGGTTCAGGAGTTTAGTGAACAAAGTCCAGTATTTATATTTCCGAAAAGTTATCAAATCAACGCTGTGTCCTAAGTGAGAAAACACAGTAAATAACCATGAAGTTAATTATAATAGTTTGTTCCTAACAAGGCAAAGAATCAAATCAAATATTTTACATATCAGTCAGAGAGAGAAATGAATGAGTATGAAGAGTTAAAATTTCTTTCCCTACATAAGTTGGACTGAGTCAAACCACAGATGTCTTACAATATTTTACTTTTATTTAAAAAGTTACATAAAAGTTGCTGAGGCCTCTTTGGGTTTAAAAAAAAGTTACATAACAGTGAAATTTTACTTAAGTTTTCTTTTATTTTTTTCTCCCCAAGTCCAATAGCTCTGATACTTGAGTACTATGGCTATTTTGTTATAATTTTGATATTTATATAGTCTTTCTAGCAATTGCTAATCAAAATGGCCTCTGGAATCAGCAGGACCTGGGTTGAAATCCTAGTACTGACAATTACTGGACAAGTTACTTATCCTCTTAATCCCCAGTTTCTTTAGCTCTAAAATGGGTATCTACTGCCTAGGGTAAATACTAAATGGAATAATGTATATAAAAGCTTTCAGTTCAGTGCTTGCTATATAGTAACCATTTTAAATTGTAGCTAATAGTAATAAGACTATTTACATTTAGTTATTCTTATCCATATTAAAAATTAACCTAAGTTCATATGCTTTAATATTTAGATGAATTTTGAATTAATGATAATTAAGCAAGTCTAGTTGAAGCTTATCTTTACTTAGAAATCCTTTCTTCAGAGTTTATGAAAATTGGTCTGGGCGTGGTGGTTCACATCTGTAATCCTAGCACTTTGGGAGGCCGAGGTGGGAGGATTGTTTGAGGTTAGGAATTCAAGACCAGCCTGAGCAAGAGGGAGACTGCCATCTCTACCAAAAATAGAAAAAATGAGTCAGGTGTGGTGGCATGTGCCTATAGTCCCAGCTACAGGGGAGGCTAAAGCTTCAGCCAAGGAGTTTGAGGCTGCAGTGAGCTACGATGATGCCACTGTACTCTAGTCAGGGCGACAGAGAACCTTTCTCAAAAAAAAAATAGTTTATGAAAATTAAAATGGTAAAGAAAATGGCAGGTGTGGGCCGGGCACGGTGGCCTGGGGAGGGGGGGAGGGAGGGAGGGAGGGAGGGAGGGAAAAGGAAGGAAACGAAAAGGAGAATCTATGCCTTTTAATTAAAATGGCAGTAATTCTTTTAACAAATATTTATGAATTGTTTTTAATGTACAAGGCATTTTGTTATGGACTATGGAAAATTCAAAGGAATATGAAGAGGCAATCAAACTTAATTATCTAGAGGAGATACATGAGTAACCAGAAAGGCAACCAGGATAAAAAAATGTGGTTCAGATACAGGAATTTTTAGAGATGACACATATGTTTAATATCTTGCTTGTGGCGATGGCATCATTGGTATATACATATATATAAACTCATCAAAATGCATACATTAAATATGTGCATTGTTTGGTATATTAATTATGCCTCAATAAAGTTAAAAAAAATGTGGTTCAGAGAGGCCAAATCTATGAAGTATTTGTTTAACATCATTCAGAAAAATCCTAGATCGGGTAGGTATAAGCTATCAGACTACTACAGGGCATGCATTTTGTTGTAAAGTAGGAATATTACAGTGGGTTTTCCCAGAGCTTAAGTGAAGTATGTCACATCCATGCTCCAGACCATTATGTTTCTATTTCTGATCCTAGACTCATTAGGCAGTCCTCTGATGAAAAATTCTTCCAAAGGTACTATCTTATTTAAAAGGGGAGTAGGTGACTCAAGCATTCTGATCACTGAGTTTTAGGACAGCCTCATGTGAGTCTCCCTCAGATGCTAATCATCTATGACTGTAACAAAAGAGTCTAATATCTGGCCTGCAGAGGGACAGTATTACTATCAGTTTGCTATCCCTAAAGTTGTAGCATTGACAAGAACTACAGTATAATAAAACACTAGGGTGTTGAAGGAGTCTCTTGGGAAGAAGAGAATCTAAAAGGACATAGTTGGAAGAAGAAAGGGCATGTATTGCGCAAAGGCATAATGTGAAAACGAAGAACATGGTTCTTCTTTTCTCCAACTGTAATCTATTTTTTCTAAAACACTTAAAAGTTCAATCTTTCTATGCTTGGCCTCAGTCCATAGGTGATTCTATATTCTAGTGTACAAATGTTGTTCATAATTCCTGACATCTGGTAGAAACAACACTGCTTATGCTTGACAATTTAAAGACTGAAACATAAAGTTGAGCGGTCAAAGGATAATTTTTACCACCCATGTAAATAATCAAGAAAGCTTTTAACCACAGTGCTTAATGGTGCCTTGTACGCAGTAGATACTGAAAGAATAAATCATATGGTTAACAGTGGTACAATCAAGCTTCTTTTAAAACAAATCACCATTAAAGATAGAATATCGATTCAAAAATTTCTACAATACTGACATTGCATGTTAAAAATTAAAGTAGTATTATTGCAATCTTAATTATGTACATAAAGATGTTACTGTTGAACTCAGATATAAACAACTTTTATTTCACTAAGTACAATGTGGGTAAGCTATATTTTATCTACATACCATAACAAAAACAAATTGTACTCTTATTATTGCATTAGTATAGATTCTGATTTTTAATAATGGGTAATTTCTATACTCTTATCAACTGTCTGGTTTTCAAACTTAGAAAGTAATTCTCTTAAATGTGGTCATTCTCTAAATTTCTGCCTTCAGATCTCTGCTCTCTATATATGTTCCTGGAAGAACTCCTTTAATCTCATAGTTCCCATCACCCATGTGTGAATGGATAAAAGTTTCCTATCTTCTACTTGGATAACACTCAATTCAGATCCATACTAATGTCCCAATCTCACTTAACTCAGTAAATCTCAGTGACATATCTAAAACTGATTATGACAAAGAGAATTAAACTGCTCAGTATAATAAAGAAACAGCACTTTGAAAGGGAAAGTTTTAGGGAGAAAGGGAGAATTAGAAGAGAAGAGAAAGAGAGACTGAGCAAGAATGGTGGCAGGTTGCAATCTAAGGAGAAAGACAGTTAATGAATGGCTACAGAACTTTATAGCCTCCTTAATTATCCCCAAAGTTTCAGTAAAACTCTGAAGTATTCAGTAGCCTTGAGGTTATTATGGAGGATGGGAGAAACAAAGAAATTTTCAATGACAGTGATCAATGAAGGTGAAAAAAAGACAGTGTGTGTATGGAGTATTTCTAAAAAGAAGCTTGGCTGTGAACAGATGAGACATGTACTATGTCTGTTTGCTTAAAGAGGGGAGAGACTGGACAATGACTATACAGTGATGCAAAGAAACAAAAGAAGTTTTAAAATATAAGTAAATGATGGAGCAAGATCCTTGAGGAGTGGGGGTGTATAGAACCAAAATACAGAAGGAATGTATCTTACACAAAAGGAAGAGCTCACCATAGGAGATCAGAGGAAGGTGGTGGAAGGGGAGATAATATGAAAATAGGTACATTTATTTTAGAGTAAAGAGCCATCAGGAAATTGGGAAAATTCATACCTGATGGTCTTTTTTGTTATGTAAAGTTGAGAAGTTGTGGAGCAGGTCATTTGCTGCTAGCAAAAAGAGTGGTGACAGGATCATGAGAAGTATGAGTAAGGATGTGAAAAAGTTGATGTAGGGAATGAGTAAGCACCGACTAGGGACTCATAGAAATATTGTTGGATAAGACTGTTGGCTCAAATGATATTAAAGACCCTGAATGCAGTAGCATGAACTCCCTGTGGCTAGTTTTATCCAGCAGTACTCAACATACCAGATCAGATAATATAATCAGATAATATAAATACTTGGATAATACAAATACTTGGATTAATCTAGAGTTGGGAACCACCACAGATAAACTAAGGAGTGAGTGACAGCTAGAAAATGATTGCAGTATGTGAGGACATGAATTGGGTGAAACAAAAAGGGCAAAGGCATGTTGATTTTGACGAAGTCAAAGAACAGATGTGGATATTCAAGAGGTTACAGTCAGAAAACAAGTTACTTACGATTTCAGAGAGAGTTTTTCTGAGTGAGAGTAAGAGTGAATGCTGAAATGAGTGAGGGTGGGTCACAGGAATTTATGAAGTCAAAGATATGTAGGCTAGATAAATGGATGGGTTATTTCCACGAATATTAATATCTCATGATAGTAAGGACAATAATCAAATCATGTGTATGTAGTAAGCATAAATTAAAAAACAATCAAATATCTTAAATAGACTTCAAGTTTACCAAAGGAATGTTAGAATTTCTGACACCTCCCTAAATAAATAACATTTCTACCCACTCAAAATAAGTGAGTCAACTTCAAATTTAAGTTATCAAGTCACACATTCTTCAGATCTATTACTCTAAAATAGTCTTAACTGAGGAAAAGAAAAATTTTCTGTAAGTGCCTAAGATAATATGAAAATCAAGTACAATGAGAAACTTAGGAAACATACTCTTTGATTCAAAGGCATTTATAATCAAGTTTTATCTCTTAGTCCAAAGACCTGCAGAATCTTTCCTTAGTCTGGAATTTTGCTCCCTATGTAAATGAACACCTCTACTCTTACACTTCTAAAGTCTTGTTTTAATTTGGAAATTAACAGCCTGCCCTTAAAAACAGGCTCAGTTGAGCTGATTGTTGTTTATAGTCCTAAGCACACTTGAATAGAGAAAACTAGAGATTTGGGCATACAAAATAACAAATAACATCTCAAAGTGCCAGTTCTGCCTACTAGAAGGTGACCCATTAGACACTATATTTCATACCTGATTCCAAACCAGAAAGCCAGGCTGTTAACCCCCTTTTCTGAAAATAGGTCAAGAATGTTTTAGCCCCAAGATATCACTGCTTATTAGATGAAATCAATGTAAGCATTAGGTGCCTTGGTCCAGTGATCAAGGCAAGATCATAGCCATGCACGCAAGCTGGTCTCCCTTTATGTCAGGAAGCAAAAGCCTTCCTAGAATAACCCTTGGCAACTTCTGCTGACATCTCATTGGCAGCACTGTGTGACACAGCCATTCCCAAATGCAAAGATGACTAAGAAATCAAGTAGAGTATTTAATTTTCTTATGTCTATAATAGCATGAGAAAAGGAAGAAGAGGTGTTATGCAAGCCAACCTATTGTGCATGCCACACCAGGGAACAGTTAAATCAGCAGGTATATCTTCTACTACTATTTTTAAGCATACATTTTTATTATTTTTATTTATTTATTTTTATTTTTTTCCAGGAAGGCTGAGTGGGAGTGAGGGGTAGGGAAGGACTGACCACTGAGAAAGCGAGGGGAGCACCTTAAGCATACATTTTAGATTGAATAGAATAAATCAGAAATTTCAAAGATATGAGATCTGAATGAAATTTTTTTTTTGTCTTTTGAATCGTACTCAAGGAATATCTCATCTGACCTTCACTGTAAAATATGATCAATAAAAACTATAGATACAATAAAATTAAATAAGACCCAGAGGGGGGAGGAGGGGATGGGTATATACAAACACAATGAGTGAGATGTACAACATTTGGGGGATGGTCATGCTTGAAGCTCTGACTGACTCAAGAGGGAAGGGGGGGCATAGGTAATATACATAACCTTAACACTTGTACCCCCATAATATGCTAAAATTATTTAAAAAAAAAAAAAAAGACCCAAAGCTTCTTACCCATTTTAAAACTTTCCTGGGTCTTCCTCTTAGGCCCCACTTAAGAACCTCTGGTACTCTCAAGGGTTCTGTCCTTGGCATTCTCCTTTTCTGGTCTACCCTCCTTCATCCTACAGCTTAATATACCTTCTGCATATTGATGATTCAGAATATTTTTATTTCCAGCCCAAATCTTTCTTCTGCCTCAGACCCATATTCCAGTTACATGCTGCATATGTCTACCTGTGTCCTAAACATAATAATCTTATAGTGGGCCGGGCACGGTGGCTCACGCCTGTAATCCTAGCACTCTGGGAGGCCGAGGCGGGTGGATTGCTCAAGATCAGGAGTTCGAAACTACCCTGAGCAAGAGCAAGACCCCGTCTCTACTATAAATAGAAAGAAATTAATTGGCCAACTAATATATATAGAAAAAATTAGCTGGGCATGGTGGCGCATGCCTGTAGTCCCAGCTACTCGGGAGGCTGAGGCAGGAGGATTGCCTGAGCCCAGGAGTTTGAGGTTGCTGTGAGCTAGGCTAACACCACGGCACTTACTCTAGCCTGGGCAACAAAGCGAGACTCTGTCTAAAAAAAAAAAAAAAAAAATCTTAGTGTAGGAAACAGACTCTATTCTTAGCTTACTGAAACCTGTTCATCTTCCTGTATTTTTTATTTCATCATGACAGCACCTGATTTCCCAAGTTTGAAGTCTTTTTTTTGAGACAGAGTCTTGCTTTGTTGCCCAGGCTAGAGTGAGTGCCATGGCGTCAGCCTAGCTCACAGCAACCTCAAGCTCCTGGGCTCAAGCAATCCTACTGCCTCAGCCTCCTGAGTAGCTGAGACTACAGGCATGCGCCACCATACCCGGCTAATTTTTTCTATATATATTAGTTGGCAAATTAATTTCTTTCTATTTATAGTAGAGAAGGGGTCTTGCTCTTGCTCAGGCTGGTTTCGAACTCCTGACCTCGAGCAATCCGCCTGCCTCGGCCTCCCAGAGTGCTAGGATTACAGGCGTGAGCCACCAAGCCTGGCCTGAAATCATTTATAACATTACCCTTTCCTCACTGCAGTTTCACCAAATCCTTTTGATTTTACTATTAAACAAACTCTCAATTCCACCCTCTTCCCCCTATCCCCACTGCCATCTACTTCAGGTCCACATCATCTTTCATCCAGACTACCACAACTCCTTTAAATTCATTTTTTCGTCATTATTTCTTTCCAGTCCATCCTCTGTGTGTCTACAAATCAACTCAAAGAACAAATATAATCTGTATAACAATGTCCATTTGCTCTTAAATACCTGAAGGATAAGTCTTTCCCATGGTTGCAGACTCATTTTCCATGTTTTTTCCTGTTTCCCCTTCTTCCCTCATATACCTTATACCCTAGATATACTCACCATTCTGTACCTGTCAGACACTTCTGGGTCTTGTTATTATTATTTGCACAAGCTGTTCCTTCTGTTTATATGTCCTCAATAAACTCCCTTCTTTATAAATAAATTCTTATCCTTTTTAGAAGACCTAGCTCAAATATCACCATCTCTGTGACACTCTCCTTATTTCCATAGATCAGAAGTTCCCTCCTCTGGGTTTACATTGCTGTTAAATTTCTGTTCATGTTGTATTATATGTTTCCATCACCTCATCTGTATACATGCAACATACAGGCATAGAGGAGGTACTGTATAAATGTGAATAAATCCATTTCTAATAAAATCAGGCTTAGTTTCCTATTTATATATTTAAGGAAAGATGGAACAATTATATTACAAAATGTTTTAGTATCTTGAAATGATTAAAAAATTAAATGATTAAAAAATGATATCTTGGAAATCAACCATATTGCTGGTGAGATTGTAGACTGGTATGACCACTAAGGAGGAAAATTTGTCAATATCTACCAAAATTTAAAAATGTACATACTCTTTTACTGGGCAATTCTCCATCTAAGAATTTATTCTACACTTACACATTTGGGTAAAAACTACTTACAAAGGTATTCATTGCAGAACTGGTTGTAAGAACAAAATAGCTGAAATAACTTAAATGTCTCTCAAAAGGGACTGATTAACTATAGTGCATATAGATAGATAATGGAATGCTATATAACTATTTAAAAAATAAAGGTCTATATTTATTTGCTGCAATCTACAAAATACTTTGTGAAGTGAATAAAGAAAGAAAAAGAAGAATGTGCATGATATGCTGACATTAGTGTTTTTTAAAAAGGGAAGATTGTTGGGGGATGATTTTGGTGTTATATGTTATATTAATTATTTATTACAGTTTGTAATGTATGTGATAATCAAGCCATGTCAGAAGATATCCTATATATGCTTATATATGCATTACAATGCCTCTGAAGAAATGCATGAGATACTGCTTATAGTGGCTGCCTATACAGAGGACATGTGGGACCTGGGGTCAGCACAGGAAGACTTATTTCTAATTAAATATGTTATTGTATCTTTTAAATTTTGCATCATGTACATATAATAGTTATATAAATAAATAAGGGTAACAAAACTTTACTAATAAAATGTCAATTGATTTCATAAAATTTTATAATTAAGAATTAGAATACCTTTAACAAAAATATTGAATCATTTTTGTTAATAGATTTTTTTTTATGCAGGGGGAAGTCTGCAGAAACTGTTCAGTCATTCAAACAATTATTCAGTAATCATTAGGTGCTAAGGATGCAAACATAGGAAGATATATATGACTCAGAGCTCACAATCTACAGGGAGAATGAACATGTATTCACATAATCTCAACATAAAGAGTTATTTCTCACTTAAAGCTTCTGTAATAGCAACTGAGTATGAACCCAATATTACAGAGACTGCCTTCTGCGTTGCAGCAGCAAAAATGACAGCTCAACAAGAAAAAGGTAGGGAGTTGTGACCATGACTTAATGTAAGCAGCAGGTAAAAGTAAGATGACAGAGCAATGGGTAGGCCAGGCTCTCGCCAAGTGATAGTGCTGAAGAAAGAACTGTAACTTAACAAGTAATGGCACTAGAATTATCCAGCATGATTTTAAATAACTGACAGTATTATATAATAAAGCAAGAACAAAAGAAGGTGTGAAAGATTGTGCAAATATTTTATATAGAAATTACTGATAAACCCAAATATTCCCACACTCTGCGTTTCTTTTAAAAAAATAATAAGCTCTTATTTTAGCAATTACATAAGATATGACATTTATGGTAGCTGAGGATGAGAAGCAATCAGTGGCTTTTGCAATCATGTTAGAAGTTAAAGTGATGAAGCATTTAATATATGTTCCTAATTTCTTCGTGTACTTTTCAAATATTATTCCTATTACAGAGTAAAATATAAATAAGATAATGGTATTTATCACCTTGACAACATCTTTTCATTTGGAGATCTCAAACCACTTGCAGACACTCACAAATTCCCAGTATCACAGTCAGAAGTAAACTGGGGTACAGAGAAGGTCAACAGCTCAAGGTCAATTGATAGATCAACAACAGATTTGGAAAAAGATATATCAATCTGGTCTTGCTCCTAGTTCTGAGTTATAAGTCATATCCACATTAGAAAATGTTTTTTCTCTTAAAATGGTCTGTAAGAGTTATCTTTGATGTTAAATAACAAATGATTAAATACAATTCAATAAATATAAAATGAGCTTAAAAATGAAGAAATAGAACTTGGCTGACTTAGTTTCAATAAAGAGTCTAGTATCATTTGTTAGAAGAGATTAAGAAAAAGCATTACTAAATTCTAGGGTTGGGAGGATCTATGTTGTCTATATTTTCTCACAAACTGTTCAATTTTTCTATGAACTAAATTACTATCTTTAATTTTTTTTTAGTCTTTATACAATCTTCTCTGCAATGCAGGTATTTTAATTAATGGAACAAATGCATTATTGAACATCAATGAAATAACCAAAATCATAATTAGGCATGCAGTACAGTATATTATAAATAATTATTATTCTTACATGGCAACAGAACCCTCTACATTGTATAGGGAATTGAAGATTATAATAAACTCATATAGTATCATAGTACTTAATGATTATTTATCACAAAAATACCATGCAAAAAGGAAAATTTAAGTGTTAAGCACTACATTAAAGCCTGCAGCACTCTTTAGAAATTTAACTTCTAGATTTTACTCTATTAAAAAGCTGTTACTTCCTGATATTAGTTTTGATTTATTTTAGAACAAGAATCATTAGTTCCAAGCAGATTTTTGTAAGATTTGAAAATCTTTTTAAAATTTAAATGAAGCCTTGAATATTACATTCTGAATTTCAATCAGTGAAACCAACGGTTTTCTTCCTAAATGCCTACCTGCGCATTGGCTTTCCTTCCATGCACCATGAAAAGTTCCCTTCACAACACTCTAAAGCCGGACCTAAGACAACAGAAAAGCAGTAACTTTATAAAAGCTATTTCTGATCTATTCAACAACAATATATATAGTCAGTTCACGCATTTCGTCAGTTATCAAGAATTTTATATCCTATTATACCACAGGCCTTTTGCAGATGCACAATCATAACTGAATCTAGTACCTTTAAGATGACAATCTTACTCTGCATGCTAAAATGATTATATGTGAAAGTGAGGGAAAGTGCGCTAAGTAGTCCCAATTGCTAAGTCAGTCTTGCCTCTCTCCAAAAAGTGCTTGGAGATATTTAACTTTCACATCACCATCAAGTATGTCTACAGAACAATCACCAGATACCCACCAGATATCACAGGAGTACCAATCTGCTAGATCGACTAGGGAATACGCGGGTTTAACAACGGATCTGATGGCTGTTAACTTGTCCAAAAGTGACGGGAGCAGGAGGCATCTGCCTTTAAAACCAAACAACTCCACTTCCAACAACCTGGGTAGCTTGAACAGGGCAGGGGAAGCATGGCTCTGGACTAACACTCTTTACAAGCCCTTTCCTTAGTCCCCGAAACAATGTTCACTACTCACTTCGACAGGATCTTGCCAGGTTCTAGGGGTTAAGTGGGACATACAGTACTTCCTTCTTTCCCCCAATTCCAAACATTGGGAAAGCTGTCCAGGGTGCGGAACCCCAGCACCCCCAGGCAGGACAGCCCAGCGCCTCCCCTGGCTCCGGGATAGGACTGTCAGCCAGCGAAGGCGCGCAGTCTGGCGCCCCTCGAGGCCCGGCCCCTGTACCCCAACAGTCTCTTTTCAGCGCCGACTGACAGGCAACCGACGAAGCACTGCCCCGAACCCACCGAGCAGCTCGGCAACTTGGGACCACAGATTTGCAAAGCGAGCCTAGGGGCGCTGCTCTACGTCGGCTCACTTACCGGCTCTGACACTTTCTTCTCTGCCGCAGCCTCCTCTACCTCCTCCGCCCTCCTCTCCTCTGCCTCCTCCTCCACCACCCCTAGCGCAGGCAGGATGCCGCTCCTAGAGCTATTTCCTTTCCCTTCACCCGCCCCCGTCCAGAAGCAGGAAGTAGTCCTATTCGTAAATCGTTCCCGCTGGAACCCACATATTCCGCCAAGAGGTTCCGGTGCAGCTCCGGAAGTAGCCTCGCCCTTTGCTGGGGGTTTGGATAACGTCAAAGACTTCCCTGTTCCTTGTTTCCTGTTCTTAGTACCGGGAGTGTGATCGCTTTGAGAGTTCACTCCTGAATTGGCAGTATTTGAATACTGTAGCCTTCTCTTTTCTGTTTTACCCAGCAAAGGCAATACAAAGATAGGAGTAGTCACAGAAAACTAGGAATTTTGATTTATCTGTAGTTGCTAGATCTCCATTCGGCAAAATGTTGTTTCTAATTGTGGAATGAATTATGGATGCATGCACACATGGGGTCGACTTATATCTATTGGGTCTCTATTATGTGCAAGGTGCTGAGAGGATACACAGACAAACCAGAAATCGAGCTGACTTTTCAGATTTCCCACAGTCCAGCTTTCAAGACACCAGGGTCTTATCCAGGATTCTAAGGCTGTACCAGCTTGCCCTTTCTACTTAGTATTCACCCCCAAACACTTCATCAAACATTTCTGTGGACTGTCTGTGGTATGGGAGGGTGAGGGGGTGGACAGAGTGTATTTTTCAACTTATCTTTTGCTCCAGATTGTGCCATAGCACACAGCCACCTGATTTTTACTATATATTTAGAAAAGAAACAAGTGATACACGTGTATAGTGAGGGTTACAATCTCAGGAATATCAATGAAAGACTGTTGCTGATTTCTTGATAACTAAACTAGACTAAGCATTAATTTAACCAGATTTTCTTTAGCTATTCTTTACATAGAATTCACACAGTTGTGTCCAGTTGTTTCTGAAGGGCAAGGATAATTCTTGTTAATTAGCTTGTAGTAGAAACTGCATCCCCTTTAGATCCAGACACCCATAGGTTCAAATCTTAGTCTTGTGACTAAACTAGCTTTGTGGTCTTGGTCAAATTTTTGCTGCATGTATACATGTGATATGTACACATGCAGTAAAATTTTTTTTCCACATTTTAAAACTTTACATAAATGGTTTAAAAAATTTATGCCTTTTTTGGCAAATTGTTTTTCCAGTCAATGTTCTATTTTGAAGATTTGTCAATGTTGATCAATGAACATCCAATTCAGTGATTCTTAAAGTGTGGTCCTAGACCGGCAGTGTCAATGTCAGTATCAGTTGGGAAATGCGAATCCTTGGGCCCTACCACAGACCCATTGAACCAGGAGCTGTGGTGTTAGGGTCCAGTAATCTGTGTTCAAATAAGTTCTCCAGTGATTACAATGCTCATTAAAGTTTGAGAACCACTGTACTGATTTATTTCTTTTCACTACTGTATAGCATTCCATTGTATGACTATATCACAGATTTTTAAAAAAATTGATTGTCCTACAGATATTTTGACTGTTTCCAGTTTTCTCCATTACAAACAATGCTACAATGTAAATTTTTGCATATGCCTCCTAGTGTACACCTAAAAGTTTCTGTAGGGTATGCACCTAGGAGTAAAATTGCTAGATTGTATGCTATGCACAGTTTCAACTTGATTAGCACTAGTTAAGTTGCTCTCTTAAGTAATTATTCCATTTTAATAATAAGAATACCAGGAAATACTTACATAGCATGTTATATTAACTCATCAATACTCACACTAATCTTTGCAAGGTAGGTTCTATCATCACCATTCCAATTTTACAGATGGCACCAAGACATTTTGTATCTTGCCCAAAGTCACACGGTTATTTAAGAGGCAGAGCAAGGACCAGTTTCAGGTCCTTCAGGAGCCATGAACAATGGCTCTAGACTCTGTGCTTTCAGACACAGTGCTATGTTGCCCCTCCCATCAGAAGTGTTTGAGGGTTCTTTTTGGTCTATATCATTGTCACACTTGTGTTTTCCAACTTTAAATTTGTTTTTGCCAATGTGAGGGGTACAAAATGGTAATTTTCTGTGGTTTAGATGTATATTTCTCTGATTACTATTGAAACATCTTAAAAAAATTTTTTTTTAGAAATGGGGTCTTGTTATGTTGCCCAGGCTGGATGGGATCTCCCAGGCTCAAGTGATCCTCCCACCTCAGTCCTGAGTAATTGGGACTACAGGTGTGTGACACCAAGTCTTGAACCATCTTTTCATGTGTAAAGGTGGCATTCAGATTTCCCATCTGTGAATTATCTGCTGTAAAAGATATCTTCAAAATGACCCTTAGACAGGTTGGTATAAAATATAGGAAAGCATAAAAATGTTAATAAATGCTGCTAACCAAAGAATGATTTTAAACTCCTGGCCAGGATAAGAGCAGTCTCTCCTATTTTTGTAAATCTACGATTCACTCCCCAACCCACTGCAATCTGGTTTATGCTTCTGCTACTGTATTTCCTTTTGAAGTGGAGCAGTTTAATGTGAACCAACCCTGTCTATTTATGTCAAGGCTTAGGGGACTCCATTTAGAAATATGCATATGGTAAACTTGGCATTTGCAATAATTACAGTATGTCTGACACTGTAGTAAGACTATGTCCTTGGGGAGCCTGAATTTCTAGCTGAAAATATACCTAAAATAGATTTAACCTGGATTGGATGTGAAGCAGTGGCAACAAACAATTCTTCAGGGATTGCTGAGCTTAGCTTAGTCTTTCAATCAGAAATTATATCTTGTTTGCCATGTATAAAACACTGGGGTTGGACCCAAGGTTTAGTATTAATAGCAGTAAATAAGATGCACAGGGCCCCTTGTTTTATGGAATTTATTTTCTTTCTTTCTTTCTTTCTTTCTTTCTTTCTTTCTTTCTTTCTTTCTTTCTTTCTTTCTCTCTCTCTCTCTCTCTCTCTTTTCTTTCTTTCAACATTTCTTTTCTTTATTTTGACAGGATCTTGCTGTTTCCTGTACTAGAGTGCAGTGGTGTCATCATAGCTCACAGCAACCTCAAACTTCTGGGCTCAAGTGATCCTCTTGCCTCAGCCTCCAGAGTAGCTGGGACTACAGGCACATGGCACTATGACAGGCTAATTTTTAAATTTTTTGTAGAGATGGGGTCTCACTATGTTGCTAAGGCTGAGAATTTTCATTCTTGAGGAGACACACATTATAAAATTAACCCATGAATTATACAATTAATTGTTGGATTATAATTGAGATAATTGAAAGTGACCCACAGGGTTCTGAGAAAACATCTTGTTGGCTGCCCAGATCTAATATAGAGGGTAAGGAAAGTGTGGTGGACAGTCTTTGAGATGGCCCTTAGTGTTCTCTGCCTCATGGTATTCTTATCCTTATGTTATCCCCTCCTGTGAGTGTGGGCTGGACCTACTGACTAACAAATGGAATATGGCAAAAGTAATGGAATGGTAATTCCAAGATTAGGTTATAAAAGGACTGTGGTTTCTTTCTCAGATGTCATCTCTCACTTGCTTTCTCTGAGGAAGTCACCTACCATGTTGTGAACTGCCCTGTGGAGAGGCTTGTATGGCAAGGAATTGAGAGAGGCCTTGGGCCAACAGAGAGGAACTGAAGCTCTCAGTGTAATATATTATGAAAAACTGAATCCTGCCACCAACAACATGAGTAAGCTTAGAAGTGAATCTTCTCTCATTTGAGCCTCCTGATGAAATTGCAGACTTTTCTGATAGTTTGACTAAAACTTTATGAAAGACCAGGAGGCAGAAGCACTTAACTAGCCATACCAGAATTTATGACCCACAAACATTGTTATATGTTTTTTGTTTTTTGAGACAGAGTCTCGCTTTGTTGCCTAGGCTAGAGTGAGTGCCATGGCATCAGCCTAGCTCACAGCAACCTCAGTCTCCTGGGCTCAAGCAATCCTTCTGCCTCAACCGCCCGAGTAGCTGGGACTACAGGCATGCGCCACCATGCCCGGCTAATTTTTTTTTAATATATATATATTAGTTGGCCAATTAATTTCTTTCTATTTATAGTAGAGACGGGGTCTCGCTCTTGCTCAGGCTGGTTTCGAACTCCTGACCTCGAGCAATCCGCCCGCCTCGGCCTCCCAGAGAGCTAGGATTACAGGCGTGAGCCACCACGCCCGGCCTGTTTTTTTTTTTTTTAAACTACTACATTTGGGTAACTTGTCATGCAGCAGTAGATAACTAACACAAAAGACTTCTTTAAGGAAGTGGTTCTTAGATAGGGATGTAAGGTATGATGGGATTTACAAGGTAGAAGAGTTGGAAGGGAAGGAGGAATGTTCCAGGCAAAGACCCTAAAGCCAGAAAGTCAGGGACAGCTTGGCAACAATGCATTGAGAACAATGGCATGACACAAACTGTGAAAATGGAAAGTGTTTTGGAAAGTTCAGGAACAGAGCAGGAAGAGTGAGCACAAATCAGACAATAACAAAACATTTTCCTAGTCTCCTTGATGCTGCTATAGAAACTATAGGGTGGCATAGTGGAGAACACCATGATGGGAGCTAGATGACCCAGGTCCCAGTGCTAACCCTGTGATCTCAAACAATCACTT
Source organism: Microcebus murinus (assembly GCF_040939455.1). NCBI lineage: Eukaryota > Metazoa > Chordata > Mammalia > Primates > Cheirogaleidae > Microcebus > Microcebus murinus. The sequence continues at coordinate 119,675,944 of NC_134105.1, read as the reverse complement.
GGCCAGTTAGGTCCTCAGTTTTCTCATCTGTGAAATGGAATCTAAATCCTTTACAACTTCTCAGGCAAGAGTTATTAGTTATATGAAATCTGTATGAGGAAAACTATAAAACACTCCTGAAAAAAGCAAAAGTAGATTTGAACAGAAACAAAGACATTCCACATTATCGCATAAGATGACTCATTTTTATAAAGATTAATAGTGCCCCATAAATTAATCTATAAATTTAATGCAGTCCAGTGTCTTAGTCCACTCATGCTGCTTTAACAAAATCCCTTAGACAAGGAAATATATAAAGAATAGAAAGTTATTTGCTCAAAGTTCTGAAGGCAGAGAGGTCCAAAATCAAGGTGCCAGCAGGCAGTGTCTGACGAGGGTGTAACCACAGGACCAGCCCAAACAAAACAGTAAGTCATGTAGCCTAGATATGTGCAGTGAAAAAGCTTTGACCTCTAACAACATCCAGAACCAATATTTCCTTCCCACAGAGCCAAGAAAAGACCAGGACATAACTGGAACCTGAATGCCAGATCCCTTTCAGAAGCGAGCGGTCTGTTGGTTAGGAAAATCTGGTGCTAAAATCTGCCTCAACACACCTTACCATAAATGGTCAAATTTAAAGTCTTCCAATCAGACTCTGCCACACCAACATTCCTAATGCTTTTCCTTGCACTCCATTTCTTTAAACTTGCCCCAGACACTAAATCAGGGAGACAGATTTGAGCTGAGCTTCTTGTCTCCTTGCTCATCAGCCTCAAAATAAAGCCTTTCTTTTCTCAAAGGCTAGTGCCATAGTATTGGCTTCTATGCACGTTGGGCAGCAGCCCCCAGCTCAGTAACAAGGGCTGTTCTCTGCTTCCAAGATGCTGCCTTGCTGAGTCCTCCAGAGGAGATGAATGCTGCATCCTCATGTGGCAGAAGGGCAGGAGAGAGCTCCCTTCAACCATGAGCCTCTTATAAGAAGCTAATCCCATTCATGAAGGTGGAGCTTTCATGGATTTATCACCTTCCAAAAGCCACAACTCTTAATAATGTTGCATTGGGGATTAAGTTTCAACATGAATTTTGGAGAGGACACCATCCATCATTTACCACAGCACCAAATAAAATCAACATCAAAGTTTTTACAGAACTAGATAAATTGATTATAAAGGTCATATGGAAGAACAGACAAATAAGAATACCCCAAAATAGCTTAAAAATAGAAGCAGCAAAGGGGAGGTTCACCCTAAGAGATATTATTAAAACATGTTATAAAACCTCTATGATTAAAACTGTGGTTTTGGCATATAAACAGACAGACACATGGAGCAGAGTAGGAAATCCAGAAATAGATCTAAGAACATATGGAAATATAGTATGTGATAAAGGTAATATCTCAAATCAGTAGGGGGAAATCAAGACTGTTTAATAAATTATTCTGCTACAACTATGAAAAAAGATGAAATTGGATTCATTTCTTTCTCCATACAAGGGGTTGGACTCCATTGTCGTGGAGCAAAGGCCTCTGTAGACCCTATGGAAAGAGCTGAGGCTGGAATTGTCCTTCAGGGTTGTCAGAAGTTGGAGTAAGGAGGCTGGGTCTTCATAACTCACAGCAACCAAATGTATCAGAAATATAAATGTAATAATGAAAGCATAAAAACAGTATAAAATGGGTGAATTTCTTTATGAAGAGTGGAGAAAAACTTCTCTATGACTCAAAATCTAGAAGCAAAAAGATTGATAAATTTGACTGCATAAAAACGTTCCATGGCACAAAGACGAATGCAGTAAAAAACGAATGATAATTAGAAAAAAAATATTTGCAGTATATATCATACACAGCTCATAATGTAACATATAAATAGCTTCTAACAATGGAGAAAAAACAAATAATATAGATAAGTGGGCAAAATATATTCACAGCCGGTTTACAGAAAAAGAAAATGCCCTTAATCATTTGAAAATACGTTCAATGTTTCTCATAATAAAATAAATGCAAATTGTGGCTATATTGAGACCCATTTATCACCTATCCAGCAGGTAAAAGTCCAAAATTGGGCAAACTGCTTTGTTGACATGACTGTGGGAAATGAGAAACTCTCATTTGTGGCCTCCTTTGGAGGAGGATTTGGCAAGATCTAGCAAAATTACATTTGCATTTACCCTTTGACTCAACAATTCCATTATCCCAAGGAAATATTTGCAAAAAAATGGCAAAAATAACAAGTTATGCACAAGGTTATTCACTGCAGGATTCTTTGTGATAGCAAAAAATGGAAAGTATCCAAAAGCCTCTCAGTAGGTGACTGATTAAAAAACTATGGGATATTCACATAATGAGGAGTATGCAGCTATAAAAAGAAATGAGAATGATCTCTTTATATTAGTACTTACCTGGTGCGTTCTTTAGGCATATTGTTAAGTAGTGCAAAGCAAATGAACAGTGTTTATAGCATGCTAACTTTGATTAAGAAAGGGGAGAAATATAATGTGCAAGTGTATATATGTGCATATATATTTACTTATATTTTAAATTTTTATTTATATATTTAAAAATAGAAAGATAAATGGGGTACCAATAAAAATGGTTACCTACAGGGGAAAAGAGGGACTAGGGTAGAAACGTTAGGGAAGGAAGCCAGCTTTCTTTGAAAGTATTGGATTTTACATTTTTATTTATTAAATGTTTCCTTCCTTCCTTCCTTCCTTCCTTCCTTCCTTCCTTCCTTCCTTCCTTCCTTCCTTCCTTCCTTCCTTCCTTCTTCCTTCCTTCCTTCTTTTTCTTTCTTCTTTATTTCGAGACAGGGTCTCAAACTGTTGTGGAGGCTGGAGTACAATGGTGCGATTGATTATAGCTCACTGCAATCTCAAACTCCTGAGCTCAAGCAATCCTCCTGTCGCGCCCGCCTCGCCAGCAAGGAAGACGCGGCAACCGGAGTTCTTCTGACAGCGCTTTATTGGGGAATCTGAAGATGACTAAAGCGGAAGACCCCGAGGAGCTCTCGGAGCGGGCTTATATAGGCACTAAGTACATTAGGCAGAATCTGATTGGCTCACGCAAGAGCCCTCATTAGCATACTTGATGAGAGACAGGAAAAAGCCCCTACACATGCGCGGTTCACCCTGTTTATCAGTCTTGTGGTATGGGTGTGACCAGGAAGTCGGCGCCATCTTGCAATGGCGTTAACACCGCGCCCCACATCCTCCCATCTCAGCCTTCCTAGTAGCTGGGACTACAGGCCTGCACCACCAAATCAGGCTCATTTAAAAACATTTTCTGTAGGGATAGGGTCTCACTATGTTGCTCAGGCTAGTCTCAAACACCTGGCCTAAAGTGATCCTCCTTTGTTCTCCCAAAGTGCTGGAATTACAGGCATGAGCCACCATGCCCAGCCTATTAAATGTTCTCAATAATTAAAAGTTTACTTAAGCAAAATCTATTTTTATTTAAATAAAATCGTATTACTTACTTAACATTTATTTTTTATTTTAATAAAATTAAAGGGATTTTATTTTAATGTCTTTAACAATTTTAAAACCAAATTTAATCAAAAGAGGAAAAAAAAGCAATCCCTGAATATTAACAAACAAATGGACCTAACTATGTCAGATTGGTGGCATATAGTTAATTCTGTAATGTGCCACTCAGATATCCTTAAGGAATGAGAGACATAATCCCCCAGCTGCTAAAAGTGCTGCTGGCAGAGAGAGCTCAGCTGTCAGCCCTTTCTGTAAAATGCCTTGGCTGAAAAGGGCTGCCTGGCCAAGGTTTCACTCCCTTTCTGGGGTAACCTACATGCAATCACTGGTTGTTGCACAATTCTCTTTTCTCAACTTGGGACAATTCTGAAGGGTCATTCAAGCTTCATAGCTTCCTAGAGAAGCTGCAGAGGCCTTTGTTGAGACTAGATTATAGCTCAACTTCTCCCTTTGCTCTGTTTCTGTCCCTTCCTTTCCACAGGTATTGATCCTTAGAGCACTTTTTTTTTATTTTTAATTTTTTTATTTCAGCATATCACGGGGGCACAAATGTTAGGTTACATGTATTGCCTTTGTCTGACCTGAGTCAGACCGTTAAGTGTGTCCATCCCCCAGGCAGTACGCACTGCACTCACTATGTGTGCATATACCCATCCCCTCCTCCTCCCTCCCATCTGCCTGACTCCCTATGAATGTTACTACTGTATGTGCGCTTAAGTGTTGGTCAGTTAAGTCAGTTAATACCAATTTGATGGTAAGTACATATGGTGCTTATTTTTCCATTCTTGTGATACTTCATTTAGTAGAATAGACTCCAGCTCCATCCAGGATAATACAAGAGGTGCTAGATCACCATTGTTTTTTGTGGCTGAGTAGAACTCCATGGTATACATATACCACATTTTATTAATCCACTCATGTATTGATGGGCACTTGGGCTGTTTCCACATCTTTGCAATTGTGAATTATGCTGCCAAGAGCATTTTTTAATAAAGTTCCTGCATACTAAACTCCATCTCAGAATATGCTTCCTGGGGAGTCCAACTGCAGCAGTTAGTGTCTGGAGTAGTTCAAGAAAGTCATCACTATAATGGGATTTTTGTGTTGGGTCACCTACTTCCAGGCTAGCAATGAGAATATTGACACTGGTGGTATTATTAATACCACCAGTCTCTGGTGGTATTAATAGCTCAGATAGTTCCTGGCACAATTGCAGTGAGATTATTAAAATTTTCACTACTAGTGAACTATATTTTCTAATGGAAAGAAACACTCTAGCAGATGCAATAGATTTTTGCAAGTGTTTGAGATACATAGAGGAAATATAAATGGGCTAATACTAAGTTCATTCAATACTTTAGAGAAATGTAATGGAATGTTGAGAGTCATTAATTTGGCAATTAAAAACTAAGCATGAAAGCCAAAGGGCTTCCTTGTTAAGAAATAAAGAGGCTCTCATCTGCAACTGGAAAGCAGGATGAACTGAAGACTAGGTCCTAGACTTAATCATAAGAGTTTCAGAGCCTCAAAGAAGTTGGCTATATGAAGAATAGAGAGGCAGTTAGGAAAGAGTGGGATCTTGACACATGGGATGGGAATATCTGGGTTCATGCACCCCAAAATGTTTAATTTCCAAAGTTCACTGAACCCTCTGAGCCTAGAGAAGCAGCCCCTTCTTCCCTAGGGCTAGTGCTCCTGCCATGCTTGAAGTTGATGCAGAGGCCTCCCCACTGCAGGACATGAGACCTTTCAAGACCTCTTCAAGATCCCGCTTGCCACTAGGCCAATAACTAGAGTTAAGTCACAACATCACCTGGACAGGGAAATGCTGGGCCTGATAATGGAGGAAAAGGGACTGTATTAGTTTTCCGGGACTATTGTGGCTGGGTGGCCTAAACAACCAAAATTTATTTTCTCATGGTTGAGGAGGCTAGAAGTCCAAGATCAAAGTGTCAGCATCATCAGACTATCACTGTTACATAAGAACTTTCCCTTATCTCACACTTATGGCTGCATGGGTTTGTCTTGTGACCATCTGAAGGAGTGGGAAAATGCTTGAACTTGGTTCATGAATGGGTTGGTTCAGGACATTGGTGCAAGTCAGGAATGGACAGCAGCTGCACTAGGAAGGCGAGAGGAAATTCTCCAAATGGGTAAGAATATTGGGTAACTTACCTTTGTGTGCAAGTTAATGTGGCTTAAGATTAGAATTTACATAGACATATGGGCTGTGGTGAATGGCTTGGCCGACCAATTAGAGGCCTAGAAAGTAAAACATTTAGGGTTGGGGAAAAGGAGACTTGGGGCAGAGGCACGTAGATAAATGTATAAGAATGGGCACAGAATGTGAAGATCTTTGGTATTATATGTCAATGCCCACCCCAGAGAGCATCCAATACAGAAGAGCTAGACAAATGACTCAGTCAATTGATGTCAGCCAGCCTGTCATTGGTCACTTAAGTTCTGGCTTAATGGATGCATGAATGGAGTAAACATGGTGGCATGCAAGGAGTCTATGCATTGGCACATTATCAGGGTCACACACTTACATAGGCATGTCTAGCTACTGCCCTACCATGACTGTTGAATGTTCAAGCTGCCAGCAGTAAAGATCGATGCTGAGTCCCTGACATGGTATCATCCCTCAGGGAGAACAGCCAGTCACTTGGTGGCAAGTCAATTTCACTGAAATCCTTCTATCTTGGGAGTGATATTCCTTCTCCTTTTCTTCCTCTTCCTCCTCTTTCTTCTCTCCCTCTCTTTCTCTTCTTCCTCTCCTCCATCTTTTACCCTCCTTCTCTTCTTCTTCCTTCTCTTCCTCCTCCTTTTTCTTCTTCTTCTTCCTTGGCTTCTATGTTGTCACATTGACCTGGGCTGTTCATTCTCTATTCATTCTTTCTGTATCTTTCTCTGCCTTCCTAAATGTAGTTTTTCCCCCAGGGCTCTGCCCTGAGCCCTTTGCTCTTTTAAATGCTTACCTTGGATGACTTGGAAGGTCATCCTCTTTGAAGGTTTTAGCTACCCCCTATATGATGATGACTCTCAAATCTACATTTATATCCCAGTCTTGTCTGCTGAGTTTTGGATTCAAATATATGTTAGCGGGAGGCACACTGATATTTCTACCTTTATTTGTCTAACACAACTCATCATCCTGTTTTTAACCCTGATCCTCAAAATCTCCACATTAGGAAATCATAGGATACCTAGTCACTCAAAATAGAAACCTGAAAGCAACTCTTGGCTTTTCTCTGCAGTTTTGTCCCCTTCCAAGGTCGTGTTCTGTCTGACCTATTCCAATTCCTCTAACTGCACCTCTTGCCTCTCCCTCAACTACATATTCTCCTGCTAGTTCAAGCACTTAGGAATTCACCAATGTACTTTGCTTCTTACTTTGTGCCTTCATGCCCTTTACAAATTTCTTTTGAATCCCTTTTCCTACTCCTTTGCCTGTTGAATTTCTAGTTATCTCTACCATCCTCTATCATATTATTATGAGTTTTGGATCATCTGATAAGTATGTCTTATAAGATTATATTTAAGTCACTGATACAGGGAGGTTGAAATGCAGAGAGTGACAGACAGAGCACCAGAATATCCTGCTAGAAACCTGCCTCCAGGTTAACATTGATCCACTAATGAAAATATTCAAGCTCAGCTGTTGATCAACAAATGAAACCACCTAACTGCAATATTCTCTATCCTAAATCTCATGCATGTACCTCTAGGGATAGCACGCTTCTAAAATAAAGACATACTATATTTTTTCTCTGTGTATTATAGATAATTGATATTACAAGTGACAGAAATCCAACCCTTTTTTGGATTAAATAGAAAAATTAATTTATTTACTCACATAATTGAAATGTGGGGTAAAAAATGGTTTTAGAAATGTCTAGATCCAAGACTCAAGCGATGGCATCAAGATTTGATCTCACTTTCACCTCTTGGCTCTTTCGTTCCTCCGTCAAGGTGGTGTGATGGCTACTGGCAACTCAGGCTGAATCTCTCCTCTCATGAATCCCTGCTGGAAAAAAAAAATGACTCCTTACTTGCTACTCTGGCAAAAATTCAGGATTAGCTTTGATTACACTGATCTGTATCCCATGTTTTTTCCTGAGACAATCACTGTAGCTAGGACTTGATCTGGAGTAGGATCAACCCCACCCAATGCACATGGACTGAGAATGCACCCAAGGGGCCCTAACAGAAAACTAGAGTGCTATGACCAGAAGAGGAAGGTTGGGCAAGTGAAAACAATGGATGCTCACTGCTTCTTCCTCCCCAGCTGTGGAGATTAGCTATATGCAGAAATAGTTCTTTTAGTCATGCATCAGGGAAGTGACTTTAATATTATCTTATCACTGCCAGAAAAACTTGCTTGTGGTAAATTATTTTGAAATAAAATTATTATTTGGGGCAGACATTTCTCTAATATTTACAATAATTAGCTTATATTATAGCTAACCAATTAGCTAAGCAATTCTCTGGTGTTTCAAACCAAACTGATCTAGATTCAGATTCTGGTTCAGCTCTTTACTAGCTGTGTGGTCTTAGGTAGGTGACTGAAACTTCCTCAGTGTCAGTTTCAAGAATAATAATAATTATACCAATAATACCACTTTCACAGAGTTGTTATGAGAGTAGAGATAATTTATATGAATCTCTTAGCATAGTACTCAGCATATAATAGGCCTTCCATCAGTAAGACATGATTATTAAGATATTATAGCACATTATGTTACCTTGAAGTACTTTCTCAACTATTGTATCCTGGTCTTTCATCAGGAATTAACATTGTACAAAGGATATGACTCCTAGTCTATAAATTATAGAAATATAATTTTTTCTACAATAATTTAATTTCCACCCTGAGTGCCTATTTTCCTAGGGTGGTCAAAACTAACTTGAGTCAGGCCGGGTGCGGTGGCTAACGCCTGTAATCCTAGCACTCTGGGAGGCCGAGGCAGGCGGATTGCTCGAGATCAGGAGTTCGAAACCAGCCTGAGCAAGAGCGAGACCACCCCCTCCCCCCGCCCCCCGGTCTCTACTATATATAGAAAGAAATCAATTGGCCAACTAATATATATAGAAAAAGTTAGCCGGGCATGGTGGCGCATGCCTGTAGTCCCAGCTACTCGGGAGGCTGAGGCAGGAGGATTGCTTGAACCTAGGAGTTTGAGGTTGCTGTGAGCTAGGCTGACGCCACGGCACTTACTTTAGCCTGGGCAACAAAGTGAGACTCTGTCTCAAAAAACAAAAACAAACAAACAAAAAAACTAACTTCAATCAATTTGGACACCCTCCCACCACCACAATTTTCTGGAGCAGATCTAATTTCTAGGCTTTGAGTAGTTGTATATCTGCTCCTTAAGCCATCTGTTCATCATGCGGACCTCCATCATTAGTACCCACAGCTTATTGCTGAGATGTCTCTTGTGCACGTGAATTTGGCTCCTTCAGATCCAGTGGCTTTTTCCAATACTCTCAGGTCAAGCTTGGAGAGGGAGTGACTAGGGATTTGAGGGGATCATGGGAGTCTTTCTGCTGCATCTGAGCCACCGGAGGGACATGAATCTCCTGCATAAGTCTGTTTCTAACCTGGTCTGCCTGGATGCATCACGATGTAATTGTTTTTGACATGGAGTTCAAGCAAAGCATAGGGCCCCTTTGCTTTTTGGTTTCTCAAACCTGTTTAGTGTCTTGCCATCTTTATAGTATTAGCATTAAGAGCACTAAAAATAATCTTTAAAAACTCTATTTTTTAGTTATTTAATTCCATTTAAGACTTTTGAGAAAGTTATATTTGAGAACTCTTCAAATCCTGTGAAGATTAATTAAAAACAGAATCATGTACTACTATGTACAGTTATGCAACATAAGTCATCTTCTATCTATTTTTTAAAAAACCCCAAAACAAAGACTATGGGGGAAAAAAGAACATATTAAAAGTGAAACACCTAAAATAAGTCTTATTCTTCACCAACTTCAGTAGGAAATGAATGTTTAGTAGAGAAAATATGCTATATGGTGACTGCAGGAGCAAGCTTGCAGCTGACAGAGCTTCTAGATTATTGTTCCTGTCGATAGTCTAAAATTCTGACTATCACTGTAACCACAGAACAAGCCCAATCTGGCTCAACTTTGTGTAATAAAATGGTGAATTGTATTTTAGTTGCCAAGGACCCTCAGGTTGCAGGGTACCTGAGGGTACCCTGAGCATGCCCAGATGAGCCACGCGTGCAACCTAAGTGCTCAGACCAAGAAAGGGGGACCAAATTAAGAAAGATGGCATGATTCACGATCCAATCAGATTGAGCCCTGGCATAACCTCATGGCATGATCCAGTCAGATCATGCCTCCTGGCATTACCTCATTGCAAGATCAAATCAGGTCATGCCTCATTACCCTCTGCCATAAAACCTGCCCCAAACCCCTGCTCACTGAGACAGATTTTGAGCATTGTCTCCTGTCTCCTTGCCAGCCAACTCGCAATAAAATCTTTTTTTTCTCAAAAGCCAGTGCCATAGTATTGACTTCTATGTACATAGGACAGTGAGCCCACTGCTTGCTTGGTAACACCACAACTTTACTTGAATAAGAAAATTTCAATAATAATTATATTTTAAAAATTCAAATTGAATCTTGTATTTCAGAAGTTCAGATTTATGATGGTGATATTTTGCTTGGGCTTTAGGCCAAATATTCATTTCAATATTAGGCCATTCAGCCTTCAGCTCAAATGTTCAGAGCTCTTCTAAAATATTATCTCTTCCTTAACGATTTCCTTGTAGAAATAGTAAAGAAATGAATATTTTTCTTGACACTTGCCTTCAGCACAAAAACTTTCCCATCTTTACCCTGTGATGCATGTGAACATTTATACAATTACAGGGTCAGTTTAGCCCATTTTTTTCTTGTTTCTTCTGAAACTAACTTTGTTTTCACACACCCCCAATCACTCCTCTACTTTTAAAGTTGTATTTTGGATCTCAAATTCCTGAATCAGGAGGTATAGTTTCCAAGTTCTTTCTGCTCCTACCTACTATAATTGGCACTTGTGAGGTCTCGGGAAAAGCTCCTTGTACATGACACTGACCATAAACTACAGGAGAAAGATCCCCAGTAACTAGAAAATTAAGCAAGTTTTCTGCTATAATTCGAATCTTTTGTATAATAGTTTTGTTTTTTTTGAAATTTAAAGGAAAAATTTATTGAAGATCTGAAAAACAATTCCTAAAAGATCAACTTTTCCAGAAAACTAGCCACACAATGCAATGCGTCTATCAGGTTAAAACATGCATTAGACACAAATACAAAAACCATTAAACAAGCCACCGTTCTTCAACAATTTGAGCAAAGATAAAATGCCTAAGGAACAACATGGATGACTTGTAAAAGATGGGCTCTTTATTTTAAGCACCATAAAAAAGAAAAGGAGCACAAATGGGTGAGTGTGTTCAGTTATATACACCGAATTGAACCTTTGGTGCTAGGAATCAGAGCATTTTGTCATATAGCATTAACACATATTATAAAAGTGCGTAGTGTCAAAGGAATAGAGCCACCAGCGTTCAGAAGCAGCTTTGTCCACTAGGCAATAAACACTCTACAGCATGTCTCTCTGTTGTCCATCATTGAATTCACTGGTAGCAACTTTGAAATGAAAAAAAAAAAAAGAAAAGAAAAAAAGAGCTATAACCCCTTTTATTTTCTCTGTTTAAAATCAAACAGAAAACAAACATCAATTCTGTTATACACTAACATCTTCAAAGTACATTGTTTGTACAGGAGAAAGACTAAGAACAAAAATGTGTTTACAGAGATCCAAACACATGACTGAGCGTGTCTCACACAGCTTTCCGATGGTACTCAGGAGGAGCCACTTCGTAGTCGCTGGCACTGAACAAAGTCGCAGAATTTTTTGCCAGGTACTTTAGGAAATCATGGAGATAATTCAGTAATAAAGCAAGGCTCTTCTCATCCAAAGGTGTATAGGCCAACATCGCTCCAATTCGTACAAATAATCTCAGTAGATGTGGCGCTCCACAGACTTGGTCCATGGGTGCGTCAGGGGGACCTGCGAGAATCTCGGCGTACTGTGGTCTCTCGAACTTGCAGAGCAGCTGAGTGCCCACCATCACGTTGAAGAGTTCTTTAATCCCTGCCACAACTTCGTTGACAGCATACTCCTTATTATCTGTGTTTCCAGGAGATTTCTTGTAATTTGCATAATCCTCTATAGTGGAATCCACATTCTTCTTGGCAGGAAGATAAAAGAGCTATTTTTGCCTGGTAATTAAGTCCCAGTCATCAACAAGCCAAGGTTTTAGCTCCTCAGGAATCTTTAACTTCAACTCTGTTTATGAATGTTTCTTCATTTTCAACAGTAGGATTTACCCGGGCCCCTTGCTTCCGAGGAGGCTGAGGTGTCTCGCTGGTACTGCCAAAATCTCCATTTCCAGGTGCTTTCTGCTTGTTCTTTTTTGTTTTCACGTCAACATTTTTCTGTTGCAGACCAGATGCCTTCTTTCCTGGGGCAGCCCCTCTCATCTTCCCCTCTGCATACTGCTCCTGATTGGCTGTTTGAAGTTCTCACTGTTTCTGCAGATTGGTGTCCACATATTTGAGTACTCTGCTCTCTGGAACCCATTCATCCCAATTTTTATTCCAACTACTGTAATGTATAAAGTATTTCACTTGTCTGTCCTTTATGGCAACCTTTACACACTTTGCTTCATAAAGAAGAGGCCCACGAAAGCACAGTACTCGCTCGCCCTCCTGGAATTCAGGCGTCGGGTCCTGTTTTGGCGCCATTTATAAATGATTCGCCGCCTCCTCCTTCTCCCACCACTCCCGACTACCTCCCCCTACTCTCCAGCCCCTGTATACTAGTTTTTAGAATGCATCCTTCTCTTTCCAGAAAATTCTTCCGTTTAAAGGCCAAACATAAAGACTAAGCTGGGCCGACAACCAATGTGCATATCTTATTTTTAAATTGTACAATAAATATAGACCATATTGCGGAAAATTTACAAAACAAAGAAAAAACCCACACACCACCGTCCAAACACAGCAATGTAATCATAATTTTTGATGAACTCCTCTCTGTTTTTCCCCTTTCGCTGCCCGCACCTTTGCAACCTTGACCTTCGCGCGCAGCCGGAACCGCAGCGCTGGGAGAGGCGCTGTCGCGCGCCGGGTGCGCCGTCGCCATGGTAACCGCGGAAGCTGGGGCTGGGGAGCGGTGAGTCTGGGGTCCCCGCGCCGGGGGTCGGGGTGGGCCCTCGAGGTGGCGTGGGAGGGGTTAGACGGCATCTTCCCTCCAGGTTGCTCGGGCAGGGGCTGGAGGGGAGTGGGCTGCAACCGCGGCGTCCTCGGGCGCTTCTTCTGCCCCGACCTTCGCGCCCTGGCCCCTGGCCCGCGGGCGGCCGCTCGGGCCTCCCGGGGTCCTCCCGGGCGACTCAGGCTGGCTGGCGAGCTCCACCGCCCCAAGTGACGGCTGCCGCTCCGCGGGACCGCCTGGACCTCGCGGTGGGGCTGCCACTCTCTATCCTGTTCCTCAGGCCTTCCCTTTGTTTAACCTGTGTGCCCAGAGCTGCCCTGGGGGTCCTTCTTCGTGAGCTGAGACTTAAAATCCTTAAGGGACTACAATTTTTTGAAGAAAAAATTCAATTGGCTTAAAAGGCCCTTCAGAATCTACTCCTCTGTCACAACTTCAGGCTGCCTCATCTGCCTTCTTGCCCTTTGTTTATGCTATTCCCATTACCTGGACCGCCCTTTTCTCCTCCTCAAAAGACCTCTTCTGGGAAGCTCCTCTGCACCCCACCCAGAGTCGAATTTATTAACACATCATCCTCTTTACTCTCAAAGCATTCTTTGCTTATTACCTTCCTTATATACCTTATCTTACTCTGTCAGTGCTTGATTTACTTATGTCTTCCCTACCAGTCTGCAAAGGCCTATGGGGCAGGGACCATGACCCGTGTGATTTTCTATTATTGATGCCTTAGCAGCCTCAAAAACATTCACACTCTGTAGTTCAAAGGAAAAGTTTATAGACTTGTTTTCCCACACTCATGTAGTGAGGCAGAGCAGGTGCTATTCTCATTTCAGAAAAATCGCATAATTAATAAATAACAGAATCAGGGCTAAGGCTATGCCATTCTACCTTCATAATTCTAGCTTCCCTTCTCCCCTTCCCATGCTCATATTCTCTATGAAACTTTGGTTATATATAGTGGGGTTACAATTTGATTCATGTTATTACTTTTGTGGGCAAAGAAAATGTAATTTATTTTTGTCTATGATCTAGTTTCTTTCATGTGCATTCACATTGATTACTAGGAAAGAAATAATGTAAACACCCAATTAGTTTCAAAGTTTAGCTCAATCTATAATTGATTTATTTGGCTAGCATTTAATTTCTCTTATATAAAAATGTTTAGGTTCTCAGATAACTTCTCTGATTCTCTCTTTGAGATGGTTCCCTGGGTATGTGGATGCATGTGGATGGCTCATGAAATCAGTTATGGAGAAGTGTCTGGGTCTCTGTGCCATCCCTGGGCTCTGGGGTGTTGTTCTTGGTACAGTGGGCTCTCCTTCCCCTTATGATGTTCTTAAGTATAACATTTTGCTCATGTGCCTTGGGAACAGTTCTGTTCTGGTTTGGTCAAAACTCAGTGGCTTTCCTTAGCTCTCATGCTCCCTGGATCACTCAGTTGCACTGAGCTCCTGGCATGACTCCCCTTCAGCTCTGACTGGAATGGTTTGCTCTATAGCCCTCCCTCCCTACAGAGCTCCTTGCCTGCTCCAGTGACAGGGTGGCAGCAAGCCGCCCCAGCAAGACTCTGCATTACTTGTAGGTCTCATATATGTCCGAAAGCCATGGCCCTCAAACTTTTTGGTCTTAGGACTCCATTATATTCTTAAAAATTATTTATCCCAAAGAACTTTCCTTTATGTGGGTTAATCTATCAATAGAGTAAGTATTAGAAATATAGTAAGAATTAGAAATTAAAGTGAGAATTTTAAAGGGTTTATTAATTCTTTTAAAAATAACAAAAATAAGCTCATATGTTAACATAAATCACAAATTTCTTATGGAAATAACTATTTACAAAACAAAAAAATTAGTAAGAAAGTGGCATTGTTTTTCATTTCTGCAAATGTCTTTAATTTCTGGCTTATAGGAGGCGAAGTCTCATGTCTGCTTCTTCATTCTGTTGCGATATGTTGTTTTCATTGAAATATATAAAGAAAATCCTCCTCCCATAGAGATATAGCTGGAAAAGGGAGTAGTATTTTAATAGCCTTTTCAGATAATTGTGCATATTTTTCTTTGTGACTATACCATAACTTGACAAGAGGTAGTTTTTTAAAGGCAGGCTAGTTGCACTGTGGAATCCAAAGCCATATTGGTGAACTTTTCATACTGTGTTACATTAAAATCTAGTGGTCTGTCTTATACTTTGAATGGATCTTTTATCCATGCCCAATTTTGTAATATCATGGAAAATGGTGGGGAGTGAAGCAAATCTTGTAGAACAGTAAAGCAGCCATTGGTAAATTTAGGTTCATTTAGTTACAGTGATTTTCCAAATGTTAACACATTTCATGCTATAATATAAAAAAAAAACACTTTTGTTAATATCACCACTGATCTCATCAGAAAAGCATTGGGAAGCTGTTACACTCATAGTGGCTGACATATGGCCACTGTAAATTTTCTAAAATGCTAATTGTATTAGAGTTTTCCAGAGAAACAGAACCAATCTGATATATATATATATATATATATATATATATATATGGTTGGCCTTCTGTATTGTATGTTCAGCATCTGTGGATTCAACACCGTGGATTGAAAAGATTTGTATTCGGAAAAAAAATGGATGATTGTGTCTGTACTGAACATATACTGACTTTTTTAGTGTCACTATTCCCTAAATAATACAGTATAACTACTATTTATGTAGAATTTATATCATAAATAGGTATTATAAATAATCTAGAGATGATTTAATGTATATGAGAGGATGTGCATAAGGTACAAGATGCAATACTACACCATTCTGTATATGGGACTTGAGCATCTGTGACTTTTGGTATTCTTGGGAGTCCTAGAACCAATACCCCATGGATACTGAGAGACAACGATGTATATGAATAAACAAAAAGATTTATTATAAGGATTGGCTCATGTCATTATGGAGGCTGAAAAGTCTCAACTGCAGTGGGCAATCTGGAGACCCAGGAGAGCTGTTGGAATAGTTCCAATCTAAGTCTGAGGGCTTGAGAAATAGGAGAGCCGTATAAGACTCATGTAAGTTCAAGTCCAAGCCTGAGCCTGAAGGCAGGAGAAAACCAATGTCTCACTTTGAAGATAGGCAGACAGAGTGAATTTTTTCTTAATCTTTTCTATTCAGGCCTAGTTATTTTTCATAAACATATGTTTTTTATGTTAACATGTAATTGTTTTAAGATGAATTGATAAATATTTCTCATTTTTATTTCTAATACAAAAATATTGATAGATATAGCCCATATAAACAAAATTCTTTGGGGTTCTCAATTTTTAAGACTGTAAAGAGATTTGAGATCAAAGAATTTGAGAACTGCTACCCTAATCATGTTGATTATGGGCTGATATGGAAATTAAGCTCCTTTCAAGGGTATACCAAGAGTATCTTTGAGTATTCTGGCCTGAATCATATTTCCAGGTTTGATAAAGTTTGTTTCCAAATCTCTGAATTAACCTGGGATCAGATTGATTTTTAAGATGTGGAATAATCTGTCTGTAATCAAGTGTCTGGTGGTAGTAGAGTAGAAAATTATTTACTCATCCTATACAGGAATACTTTATATTAAAAAAGAAGAAGAGGCCAGGCAAGGTGGCTCACGCCTGTAACCCTAACATTCTGGGAGGCTGAGGCAGGCGGATCATTTGAGCTCAGGCGTTCGAGACCAGCCTGAGCAAGAGGGAGACCCCGTCTCTACTGAAAAAAAAAATAGAAATAAATAATCTGGACAACTAAAAATATATATAAAAAAATTAGCTGGGCATGATGGCACATGCTTGTAGTCCCAGCTACTCGGGAGGCTGAAGCAGTAGGAGTGCTTGAGCCCTGGAGTTTGAGGTTGCTGTGAGCTAGGCTTGACACCATGGCACTCTGACCCAGACAGCAGAGTGAGACTCTGTCTCAAAAAGAAAAAAAAAAAAAAGAAGAAGAAGAAGAAAAGAAATAGTAGCATTACCATCTTTTCTTTTGCTTCATGAATGACTTTGCTGGAGGATTGTTGATAACATAATGATGATGATGGTAGGTTCTACTTACTGACTGCTCACCATGTGCTTTTTTTTCATTTCAGCATATTATGGGGGTACAAATGTTAGGGTTACATTTATTGCCCATGTCCCCTCTCCCCCTTCGAATCAGAGCTTCAAGCATAATCATCGCCCAGACGTTACACATCTCACTCATTATGTTTGTATACACCCATCTCCTCCTCCCCCCTCCCACCTGCCCGACACCTGATAAATGTTATTTCTGTATGTCAACTTAGGTATTGATCCATTAATACCAATTTGCTGGTGAGTATATATGGTGCTTGTTTTTTTTTTTGTTTTTTTTTTGAGATAGAGTTTCACTTCATTGCCCAGGCTAGAGTGAGTGCCATGGCATCAGCCTAGCTCACAGCAACCTCAAACTCCTGGGCTCAAGCAATCTTCCTGCCTCAGCCTCCCGAGTAGCTGGGACTACAGGCATGTGCCACCATGCCCGGCTAATTTTTTCTATATATATTATTTGGCCAATTAATTTCTATTTATGGTAGAGACGGGGGTCTCGCTCTTGCTCAGGCTGGTTTTGAACTCCTGACTCTGAGCAATCTGCCTGCTTCGCCCTCCCAGAGTGCTAGGATTATAGGCGTGAGCCACCGCGCCCGGCCTATGGTGCTTGTTTTTCCATACTTGAGATACTTCCCTTAGTAGAATGGGTTACAGCTCTATAAAGGAAAATACAAGAGGTGCTATATCACCATTGTTTCTTAAAGCTGAATAGTACTCCATGGTATACATATACTACATTTTATTAATCTACTCATTTATTGATAGGCACTTGGGTTGTTTCTACAACTTTGCAATTGTGAATTGTGCTGCTATAAACAGTTGAGTGCAGGTGTCTTTTTTGTAGAGTGTCATTTGATCTTTTGGGTAGATGCCCAGTAGTGGAATTGCTGAATCAAATGGTAGATCTACTTGTATTACTTTAAGGTATCTCCATATTGCTTTCCACAGAGGGTGAACTAGTTTGCAGTCCCACCAGCAGTGTAGGAGTGTTCCTATCTCTCTGCATCCAGGCCAACATTATTGTTTGGGAAATTTTTGATAAAGGCCATTCTTACTGGAGATAAGTGATATCTCATTGCAGTTTTGATTTGCATTTCCCTGATGATTAGAGATGTTGAACATTTTTTCATATATTTGTTGGTCACTATTCTGTCTTCTTTTGAAAAATTTCTGTTCATGTCCTTTGCCCACTGTTGATAGGGTTGTTTGATTTTTCCTTGCTGATTTTCCTGAGTTCTAAATAGATTCTAGTTATCAGCCCTTTATCAGATGTGTAGCTTGAAAATTTTCTCCCATTCTGTGGGTTGTCTGTTTGCTTTCTTGAGAGTTCCTTTGGCTGTGTAGAAGCTTTTTGATTTGATCAAGTCCCATTTATTTATTTTTGTTGCTGTTGTGATTGCCTTTGGGGTCTTCTTCATAAGTTCTTTGCCTATGCCAATGTCTACAAGAGTATTTCCAATGTTTTCCTCTAGAATTCTAATAGTTTCACACCTAAGGTTCAAGTTGTTACCCAGTGTGAGTTGATTTTTGTGAGAGGTAAAAGGTGTAGGTACTGTTTCAGTCTTCTACATATGGCTATCCAGTTTTCCCAGCACCATTTATTGAATAAGGATTCTTTTCCCCAGTGTATGTTTTTGTCTGCTTTGTCAAAGATTAGTTGGCTCTATGAGGATGGTTTTATATCTGGGTTCTCTGTTCTGTTCCACTGGTCAATGTCCCTGTTCTTGTGCCAGTAAAAAGCTATTTTAATGACTATAGCCTTGTGGTATAGTTTGAAGTCTGGTAAATTGATACCTCCTATTTTGTTTTTATTGCCTAGGATTGATTTTGCTATACAGGGTCTTCTCTGGTTCCATATGAAGCGTTAAATTATTTTTTCTGTGAAAAATGATGATGGTATTTTGATAGGGATTCCGTTGACTCTGTAGGTCACTTTGGGTAGTATAGACAGTCTGGCCTTTGAAATATAACTGTAAACTTGCTGAGACTTGTTAGGAAAGATTTTATTTTGTTTTCTTCTTAAAAGAGATGTGAAGTGGTTGATATCACTGGTATCTTCTGGGAGATTCCCCTTCTTCCTGCCATGAATGAAGATGCGATAGTGTTACCAAAAGTTTGGCACTTGTCCCTGAGGCCACATCAGAAGAATGTGGACAAGTGGTTTGAGGAGAAGGAAAGAGAAGCTTATTAATTTGCCGGCAAATGAGGAGGATGGAAACTCTCAAAGTACCATTGTCCTGTCCATGATCAGAAATACAGAGCTTTTAAAGGGAGTTTTCAGCTTGGGGCTATAGTTGTTCAATTATAGTTGATGGTCTTGATCTACCTCATCTCTGGCAAAGATAGTCTTGTGGCCTCTGTGTGGACAGTTCTGTTGAGCCATTTCCTATGGTAAAAAGACAACAACAACAACAAAGAATATTCCCTTGCCCTACTGGCCTCGGGCAGGGATACATATTTTAATTCCCAAATAGAGTGTGTGTGTGTGCTTGTGTGTGTGTGTGTGTGTGTGTGTGTGTGTGTGTGTGTGTTTAAGACAGCTTGTAAAACATTTTACCCTTTTCCAGGCCATTCCCTCTGTTACAATAGCAGGAGTTATGCCAGCTATCTTGTTATCATGAGGCAACAGTCATGAAGATGAAAGTCCTACATGCTAAGTATGATAGAGTAGAATGATAGAAAGAGCTTGGATATATATTTTTTGAGCTGATGAACCATCTCCGTCTTTATATTTCTTGTTATATGGGAAAAGAATCTCCTACTTTTAAATAGTCAATCTTGTTTGGCTTTTGTATTATTTATAATCAAAGAATTCTGAATTTTAACAGCTTACAACTATTATACACATTTATAGAAGGAAGAGGTTAATGTAGGACTATAGTAGATAGAGAAGGTTCTAATATTTTACCAATTTAAAATGCATATCACACTTGTCTTTCCACTATTAGCCCATTTCTTTTATTTACTTCACCATAGAACTAAATGACAGTTTTCTTTTCTTTCAGCACTGTTTACTTCTATGTTCAGAAAACTGTGACCTATTTTGTAAATGTTTGCTTTAAACACAGCCACACTGATTCATTTGTGCATTGTCTATGACTCCTTTCATTCTACAACTGCAGAGTTGAGTAGTTGCAATAGAGATAGTAGGGCCACAAGCCTAAAATATTTGCCATCTGGCCTTTTATTCCTGCTTTAGAATGTTGTTCGATTTTCCTGGGGCCTTTATTGTCTTTGTCATTCTCTGCAGTACTATTTCAGTGTCATCTCCTTGACTTTCCTATTTCAAGTTTTTTCTCTTCACTTCCCTGTTACTTCCTAGCACTTCACCCTGTTTATTTCCTTTGAAACACTTATCACAATCTAAAATTATCTCATTTGTTTTATTTTTTTATTACCTGTGTCCAATCACTGGAATATAGCTTCATGATGGGAGGGATCTTTTCTGGTTGTTGAATCCTCAGGACCTGACACAGTGCCTGGCATATAGGAAGGAATGCAATAAATAATGAATTGTATGAGTGAATAATTAAAGTGCTTATTCTCACTAATTCAGACTTTTACAATAACTGTCTTAATTCGTCTTTCTTTTTTGCCTCTATTCTCTTATTCCTCTAATATATGTTACCCAGGGTTGTCAGATCAATCTTGAAACATGCTTAGTTTCCAGCACTAAAACCTTTGGCTACCCCCCCCCCCAGTTGCCTGCAGAATCAAGTTCAGCTTTATTGATCCAATGTCAGCCCCTTCTTTAAGTGTATACTTCTGCTTATTTTGAATGGCCTACACTTAACCAAATTGGCCAACTTACTCATTCCCAAAAATACATGTGACTTTTGCTTTGCTGCTCTTATGTGTTAATCTATCTAGAATTCCCTTCCTTCTGATTTCTGAAAGACAAAGTCTTTCCCATTCTTTATGGCCTAACTTAAATGCCATATTCTTTACTAAATATATCATTCCCTTTATCTCATTTCTTGCATCTTCCTTTCTTCCTCCACCCCCTACTCCTGTAAACATTATCTTGAATCTTATGTTCAATCTTGCTTTTATTCTTTAAAATTTTTTTTAAATATATGTCCTTGTATTCCTGTAATGTCTATTTAACTTTAATTGCTTTTAACATGGAAGGACTATATCTTGATAGGTATAATTTTAGGATTTACTTTTCTCATATAATATTATATTCTTAAGATTCATTTATACTGTTGTATGTCTTAGTTATTTATTGCTATATAACAAATTAATCCAAACTTGGTAGTTAGAAAAAACATACATTCATTATCTTATAGTTTCTGTGGGTCAGGAATCTGGGCATAGCGTACCTGGACCCTCTACTTCAGGGTCTCTCAGGAGGCTATATAATCAGGCTATATAAGTGTTGCCTGAGACCTCCGTCATCTCAAGGTGTAACTGGGACAGATCTACTTCCAAACTCACTCAGTGGTTGTTGGCAGAATTAAGTTCCTCGGGGGCTATTGGACTGAGGGCCAGGATTCTTACTGGCTTTTTGTCAGAGGTCCCCCTCAGTTTCTTGAAAGATGGCCCTCTCCCTCACAGTACATGAGAAGTGCCAGGGAAAAAATATCAGCAAGACAAATGCCACAGTCTATCGTAACTGAAAACGGAAGTGACATCCTCTCACTGTTGCTATACTCTCTTCATCAGAAGCTATTTGGTATGTCCAGTCCACACGCAAGGTGAGGAAATTACACAAGGGTGTGAATACCCAGGGGCAGGGGTGGGGCATTGGGAGCGATATCAGAAGCTGCATAGCATACCACTGTAATTTATTCCTTTTAACTGCTGTATACTATTTTGTATAAATATGCCACAGTTTATGATCCTGTTCCTAGGCATTGTTTTTTCCTTTCAGGTTTTTCACTGTTATGAACAGTGATGCCACAAACATTATTGTAAATATGAGAGGATTATGGTACTCTTCTCTGAATCATTCCCAATTTAATATGTGTTCTGCCAGAGTGAGCACTATTAAGACTTCTTGGTTAATTCTACCTGGAATTAAACTTATCCCTTCTAAACTCCCATAGCCTTTCATTTGTTATGGTGCTTAACCACTTGTCACCTTTTATTACACTTACTTTGTGTATGTCATGTTTTCTCCCTTGAAATAGTAAGTTGTTGAGGGCAGGAAGTAAATTTGATTCTTTTTTATGATTTACATAGTGCTTACACAGCACTTAGTATATTAACAAGCTTTTGGTAAGTATTACTGAGTAAATGAATTCTGTCTAAATGTCAATGCCTAATTTTTAAGGTCTTCATAACCTGGCTTCTGTGATCTAATTATATTTCTCATTTCTCCCCTGCAGGGATACTTGTTTAGGCAGGTGGGCCACTTTAGCACTTTTTCAATTTTTTCGTAATGAATTTAGCTTACATTGATCTCTTTCTTCTCCTGTTCCTATTGAATTCACTATTTATATCATACCCTTTTTGTTTTAGTGTATACTCAGACAGTGTATTTATTCATAATAGGCACACAATAATAACTTTATTGATTGGCTGAATTAGTTTATAATTATTTTCAAGTAGTTAAGTATTTTCATTTCATCTGTATTGTCAGTTGCCTGAGCAAATAAATAAATACTGATTTGAGTAGATTTTTATTTATTTATTTTTAAATCTTAGGTATTTTTGGAGTTAATGGAGTCAGAAGGACCCCCAGAGTCAGTGAGTTCAGAAAAATCAGTATTTTTCTCACAGCAAGAAGAAGATGATGAAGAAGGAGCAGCCCAAGAACCAGAGGAAACAGTTGCCACGAACCCTCTCTTACAACCTGCTCTCACAGGGGATATAGCAGGTTTGCAGAAGATTTTTGAAGACCCTGAGAATCCTCATCATGAGCAGGCCATGCAGCTACTCTTGGAAGAAGACATCGTTGGGAGAAATTTGTTGTATGCAGCTTGCATGGCTGGGCAAAGTGATGTGATTAGAGCTTTGGCAAAATATGGTGTGAATCTGAATGAAAAAACCACCAGAGGTATTTTTCTTTTTTTCTCTCATTAGTCTTACTTATCACTACCTAAAAATGCCATGTACAGTTTTTTAGGTTGTATAAATTTGATGTGCCTGCTTCATACTTTACATATATTGTATATGTATATGTATACGTACATATAAGCATATGTATGTGGGTATATGTAAATATATCAATGTTGATATTATATAGCATGGTGTTTTAGAACACAGACTTCACTATTTATTAGCTATGTGATTTGGCAAGTTACTTGATTTTTTTTGTCTCTTTCTTCATCTGCCAAATGGGGATAATAATTGTATTTTTCTTTAGGATGTTATGAAAATTAAATAAGATAATAAATATAAATATTGCAGTGCTTGGCACATAGTAAATTGGTATGTAGTAAGTGCTTAATAGTATTGATTATCTCTTTCTTTTGAAGATTTATTAGCTTTTAACAATCATTATCTAATTAGCTTTTTAATTTAGTTTTTTTTTCAGATTACAAATCTAATACAAGGTCATAGTAGAAAATTAAAAATAATGATCTTTAGGAAATAAAGAATATATATTCTCTTCATGCTCACATAGAACATTTTAAAATACTGACCATATGTTGGACCATAATGGAAGTCTCAACAAATATTCAAAGAATCTGTAGCATGCAGCCTTTGGTCTGCTACCACAACAAAATAAAATTAGAAAATAGTAACAAAAATATAACTGAAAATCTTCTATAATTTTGAAAACAAGAACATACTTTAAAATTATCTTTTGGTTACAGAAGGTATAATGGAAATTAAGAAATGTTTAAGTGGCAATAGGATCATTGTGTGTCAGAATCTGTGAGATACAACTAAAATTTAATTATAGTTTAATGCACTCATTAGAATATAAGAAACATTAAAAATCAGTAAGCAAAGCCTTTTACTTAAGAAGTTAGAAAAATAACAACTGAGTAACCAAAGAAAGTAGAGGAAAACTAATAGAGTAAAATAATGACATTGAAAATAAAGGAACAATACAGAGAATCAACAATACCAAAATCTGGTTCAGTGAAAAAGACAGAGCTGAAAAACCTTTGTTAATATTGATCAGAGAAAGAGAGAGAGACAGAGAGCACAAATAATATTTGGAATTGAAAAAAATAGAATATTAACACAGAAAAAAACTAAGATTAAAAACATTATTAGAAAACATTATGAATAACTTCATGCAATACATTTGAAAATGTGGATGAAGTGGACAAATTTCCAGTAAAATATAAATTACCAAAATGGATTCAAGACAAAAATAGAATTCTTGACTAGATCAATGGTTATTAAAGAAATCAAAGAAGTAATCAAAATCTGCCTCCCTAACACCCTGCTCACCACCAAATTCCAGATTCAAATGTTTTTAAAGGTAAGGTTTACTAAATGTTTGGGGAAAAGGTAATCTCTAGTTTGTAGAAATGTTCTAGAGAGAGTTGGAAAGCTGTTCAACTTATTTTATGAGAAAGATAACTTTTATAGAGAAATTGGTTTAAAGACAGTACTAGAAAGGAAATTTATAGGCTGATCACATTTAATAACATAGATGGAAGCATCCTAAATAAACAGGTGAATCTAAATTGAATGTAAATAACAAGTTGAATCTAAGATATATTTAAAAGTTTATTGGAGGCCAGGCATGGTGGCTCACGCCTGTAATCCTAGCACTCTGGGAGGCTAAGGTGGTGGATCGCTCAAGGTAAGGACTTTGAAACCAGCCTGAGCAAGAGCAACACCCCATCTCTACTAAAAATAGAAAGAAATTAATTGACCAACTAAAAATATATAGAAAAAATTAGCCAGGCATGGTGGCATGTGCCTGTGGTCCCAGCTACTCGTGAGGCTGAAGCAGGAGGATTACTTGAGCCCAGGAATTTAAGGTTGCTGTGAGCTAGGCTGATGCCATGGCTCTTTAGCCCGGGCAACAGAGTGAGACTGTCTCAAAAAAATAAATAAAAAAAATAAAAGTTTATTGGAGAGTAGATTTTAAGTGTTCTCACTACAAAAAAATAAGTCTGTGAGGTAATGCATATTTTAATTAGCTCAACTAGCCATTCCACGATGCATGTGTATTTCAAAACATTATACATGGTAAATATATGAAATTTTTATTTTTCAATTAAAAATAAATAAGTAAATAAAATCACTTTCATCATACAGACAAAATTTATTGGACAAGGTTGGGCTTATCCCATGAATGAAAGGATGGTTTTAACATTAGAAAAAAATTAATGTAATTCACTATATTAAAAGATTAAATAAGCAAAACATAATCATGTCAATAGATATAGAAAAGTCACTTGAAAAAAATATAGCAGTCATTCATGATGAAAGCTCTTAGGGAAATAGGAAAAGAAGAAAACTTCTTTTTTTTTTTTTTGAGACAGAGTCTCGCTTTGTTGCCCAGGCTAGAGTGAGTGCCGTGGCGTCAGCCTAGCTCACAGCAACCTCAAACTCCTGGGCTCGAGTGATCCTTCTGCCTCAGCCTCCCGAGTAGCTGGGACTACAGGCATGTGCCACCATGCCCGGCTAATTTTTTATATATATATCAGTTGGCCAATTAATTTCTTTCTATTTATAGTAGAGACGGGGTCTCGCTCTTGCTCAGGCTGGTTTTAAACTCCTGACCTTGAGCAATCTGCCTGCCTCGGCCTCCCAGAGAGAAGAAAACTTCTTAAGGGTGTCTATCAAAAACCTGAAGCAAACTTACCTAATACTGAATTTGCAGAAGTGTTCTTCAAAATCAGAAATAAGACTATGATATTCACTATCATGGTTTCCAGTCATCATTATAATGGAGGTCTGAGTAAGTGCAGTTAAGACAAGGAAACTAGAAACAGTAACAGTACTGTGCTACAGCCACCTCTGGAGAGCTGATTGTTAAGTTTTCAGGGGGTTTGTGAATTGGTTGATGTCATGTTGGTAGCTTAAAATTGACTGTGCCGGGTTATTCATCATGGTAGTTGGCTAATGGTACAAATCAGGGCTTTTCCCTCCAGTGAACTGGTTGTTACACATTTCCCAGCCCACTACTCAATATAAGGATTAGAGTAGATGAAACAAAACTCTTGTTATCCACAGGCACATAGACTTAAATTTAAGGGAATCTACTGTTAGTACTAATAGAGTTTAGCAAGAATATGAACATAAGACCAATATTCCAAATCAGTAGTTTTCTATATATCATCACTATTCAATTAGAGAATGTAGTTGAAATAAAGTTCTTGTTTGTAACAAAATGATAAAGAATCTAGGAATAAATCTGACGAAGGAATTTCAAGACATTAATGGCAAAAATGCAAAACTTTATTGAATTACATCAAAGAAGACCCAACGTATGTATATATTTCAGGTGGTGAAAGTAAATATCATAAATATATCAATTCTTACAAATTAATTTATCAATCTAGTTAATATCCCAGAAGATTTTTTTTTTTTTAATGCAAACCAAGAAGCTGACCCTACATTTCAGTGGGGAAGATGATGAACTATTTAGTATGTGATATCTGAGAATGTTGGTTTATTCAACTGGAAAAAAAGTAAAATTAAGCTGAGCTCAGTGGCTCACTGCCTGTTTTGGGAGGTCAAGGTGGAAGGATTGCTTGAGGTTAGGAGTTCAAGACCAGCATAGGCAACATAATAAGACCCTGTCTCTACAAAAATAAATAATTAAATAAATAAAAATTATAATTAGATACCTACTTCATACCTTGCATAAAAATCAATTATGGGTGCTTGTAAGATATGAATGTGAATAGCAAGAATTTTAAACTTTCCAAAAAATAAATATAGAAGTTATATTCTTGACCTATTACAGGATTTCTTAAAAGAAGACATAAAGGATACAACCACCAAGGGAAAAGATTGATATGCATAAAGATTAAAAATTACACACAAAATATACCATAAACAAGTGACAAAATAAGTCACAGAGTAGGAGAAGATATTTGCATTATCTTCTCAACTTACAAAGGATTTATCTGTGTAAAGACAGTGTACTTATCAATGAGAAAAATTCAACTCTATAGAAAAATAGATGAAGGATAGGAACAATTCATGGAAGAGGAACTCTCATGGCCAATAAATGTATGAAAATATGCTCAACTTCACAATTAAAATGGAAATTTAAACAATCAGCTACCACTAGTCATCAGATTGGCAAAAACTTAAATACTTGACAGCATTAAGTATTGGTGAAGATATAGGAAATAGAAATTCCTTTACTGGAGGGAGTGTAAATTGGTGCAATGATGTTTAAGAACATTTATATGAAGTTGCAAATGGATATACACAATGATCCAGAATTCCATTTCTAGATATATATCTTTAGGAAACTTTCACATATGTTGATGATTATTCAAGTATTGCTTATAATAGTGAATAATTGGAAAGAATGTAAATCAATAGGTGGTAAATAAATGCATTATGAGCTGTCATATTATGGAATATTACACAATAATTAAAAGCAATGAATTAGCCCTTTAGGTATTAAAATGGATACCACTCAAAAACATAACATTGAGATAAAAAGCAAATTACAAAAGGATCCTATAATAGATTGGTTAAGAGCATAGATTTTAGAGCCACCCTGCCTGGCTTCAAATCCCAGCTCTTCTACTAACTTGGCTGTGTGACTTGGGCAAATTATATAACCTTTCTGTGTTATGGTTTATTCATCTATAAAAATGGGGATAATAGTAATATCTAAAAACCATTGTATATAAAGGAAAAAGAAAGCCCCAAATCAATATTTGACAGCATGCTCCTAGCACTATTCAAGTGAGGAGGTGGTATTCTGACTAGTTGACATGAATATTGCCATCCTTTTGGTAGGTATTTCCCAGTGTGTGGGGATAGGTTTACTTGATGATATACTCTGAGATAATCTATTTCTTCATTCTGATTTTATGCTCACCATGAAATCTTCTCATTTAGAGAAATTCCCAAACTAAATGTTGAAGGTGCATCCTGGTTTCTTCTTGCTGCATATAGTAAAATTCTAGAGGAAAGAGATAACTTGAAAAAGGAACTTGATAGTTTGGGAAATTCTAAGCCCATCCTGATGGCAAAGACATTAAAATTAAGATATTCACTGAAAGAAAAGCATGCTCTAGAGAAAACCTGAGTGTGTGACTCTACAACTTCTTGTTGGCATGATGGAAAGATCAAAAGTTCAGAGTATTTAGAGACAAGAGATTAAGGACATTGCTGAGGGTATCCCTTTAATCAAACTGGGGAGCCTCTGGAAAGCTTAAGAGCCTTATCCCATAGCCATCTCAACAGAAGTTAAAAATGAAGCAGGGATTATATCAAAAGGATTTGTGGACCCAGCTTTGGTCTAAGTGGATGAATCAAATCCCTGACACACCTACAGGAGACCTACAGAGTCATTGAGAATTTTATAATAGCAGAAACACTGCCAGCTTGAACTGAAAGGGAAAGAGAGCATAAAAAATGAAGGAAGACTGTTGGACCCCCAAAATTCTATTGTTAGGAAGTAGGCTGATAAACCATTCAGCTGCAAACACATGCTACCTTTCATGAAGAAGAAAGGACAGCTCAGAGGACTGAAAGCCTAGAGGGTGAAGCCAAGAACCCAGAGGGCAGAGGTGAAACCTTTATTTAGGTCTCAAAGCCTTATTCTCAGGCTGTGAAACCTAAAGGAGTTTACCTGGCTCAATTTCAGAACTGCTTTGGATCAGTGAGTATATTTTACCTTTCATTTTCCCCCTGTTTGAGCCAGAATGTCCATACCTATATCTTATGCCTATCCCATTGTATGTTGGGAGTAGATAACTTGTTTCTTTAATTTCATATATCCAAGGATAGAGAGGAATTGTGCTGTAGTACTTAATGGATTATACCCACAGTCTCATCACATGATTTAGATGATCTTGATGATGAGATTTGGGACTTTTGAGTTGATGACATTTACATGAGATTTTGGACTTTGAGTTGACACTGTCTGTGATGAGACCTTTGGGACCTTGGGTGGGGTAAATGTAGTTTGCATTTGGAAGAGGCTAATGGGTGGTCTCTGGTAGGAAGACTAGCCCTCTAAAGATGACCATGTCCTAATCCCTAGTACCTGTAAATGTGTTACATTATATGGCAAAGGGACTTTGCAGATATAATTAAGATTAGGAACGTTAAAACAGATTAGCCTGGATTATTTTAGGGGGTCCCAAACTGATCTCATAAACCCTTAAAAGCAGAGGATTTTGTCCAGCTGGGGTTAGAAGAGATTTGGCAGAAGTTGTTAGAGAGGTTTGAAGCGTGAGAAGTACTTGACATGTGGTTGCTTCTTTGAAGCCAGAGGGGACAATGTGAGTAGGAATGCAGGTAGGTTTAAGGAGTTGAAGGAAGCCTCCTGGCTGACAGCCAGCAAAGAATCAGCAACCTCAGCCCTCCGACCTGAAGAAACTGAATTCTGCCTCCAACCTGAATGGTATTAGAAGCAGATTTCCCCCCAGAGTCTCCCACTGGTGGGGAACCTGTGGCCTTCTGATTTTAAGGTTGTTCTTTTTTAATCACCAAAGGAGGCAAGAAAAGCTTCATCTTTCTCTGCTGAACCCATTTGAATAAAATTTGTTGTGTAAAATGTGGATTCTGTCAAAAGGCTGAGCTTAAGGACCTAGAAGGCTGCATGTGGCCCTAGGGCTGCTGCAGGTTCCCCACCCCTGCATGAAATAATACATGGGTGTTGTTTTTAGTTGTTAAATTTGTGGTAATTTGTTTCAGCAGGAAAGAAAACCAATACAGAAATCTCTTCAGTTAAATCTTCTGATGCTGTTAGTTTCCCATGTAGACTTTCTTACAGGGAAGGAAATGAATTAAGCATTATTCTGGGCATTATATAAAATAAAGATTTGGCATTCCATGAAGATGATTTTACAGTGGAAAGTATGAATGAACTGGTCAACTGACTTCTACCAGTCAACTTGGCAGTGATTTTTTTTTCAATCATTGTAAAATAATCAATTACATTAAGGTTTACCTGTCAATTTCTTGTTTGATTGGTATGATTCAATTCTCATGAGCTTGTTCCCCTGGAAGAATGGATCAAATCAAGTTCTTAAACATGCAAAGTTGAGAACCAGATCCTCTCTTAAATGTAGATCGGTGCTCTGAGAGATACAAGGTGAAGAGGCTTTGACATCTCCAGACCGTATTAATAGCACCACACTTGTATATCAATAAGAAAATCAAAAAACCCAAATATATAGTAGAAAATTTGATATTCGACATTTTTGATGCTATCAATGACTTTATTTTGAATAAAAAACAATCACAACAATAAACGCAAAAAAATTAAGTTGACAATTTAAGCATAATTAACTATATCTGAACTTTTATGTTTATAATTTAAGTTTTAGGTCATTTACTAATGAGACTCAGCAAGATTTTAAGAAAAATATTATGCGAAAAAACTTTAAAATTGAGAAAATTTTATATAATGATATTTTCTATGAATTAAGGAAAGACTGCTGTTATTCAGGCATCAGAATGGAATACTTTCAACCAGCAACTAGAACACTAGTGATCTATTGGGGTATAAGAAACAATTGGCCAAAATTAAAAAATTTAGATGAGTCCCCAGAACAATAAATTTTTGTGTAGATGTGGAGAGATAGGAACAGTCCTACACTGCTGGTGGGACTGCAAACTAGTTCAACTTCTGTGGAAAACAATATGGAGATACCTTAAAGCAATACAAGTAGATCTACCATTTGATCCAGCAATTCCACTACTGGGCATCTACCCAAAAGAACAAAAGTCGCTTTACGAAAAAGACACCTGCACTTGAATGTTTATAGCAGTACAATTCACAATTGCAAAGTTGTGGAAACAACCCAAGTGCCCATCAATACATGAGTGGATTAATAAAATATGGTATATGTATACCATGGAGTACTATTCAGCTTTAAGAAACAATGGTGATATAGCACCTCTTGTATTTTCCTTTATAGAGCTGTGACCCATTCTACTAAGGGAAGTATCTCAAGAATGGAAAAACAAGCACCACATGTACTCACGAGCAAATTGGTATTAACAGATCAACTCCTAAGTGAACATAGGAATAACATTTATCTGGTGTCGGGCAGGTGGGAGGGGGGAGGAGGAGATGGGTATATACAAACATAATGAGTGAGATGTGCAACATCTGGGTGATGGTTATGCTTGAAGCTCTGACTTGAGGGGGAAGGGGGGACATGGGCAATAAATGTAACCTTAACATTTGTACCCCTATAATATGCTGAAATAAAAAACTTCAGATGTCTCTATAAAGTAAGAAGATGTATGCCATTTATTTGTGGATAATACTCAGAAACAAAAAGGAAGGAAAATTATTTTCAAGGTGATTGATGAATCATGTTCATATTCAGGGTTCCCTTTCCTTTAAAATATTAGTTTTGGAGAATTGGACACTTTGATCCAAACGGAGGAAGATGAAACTGTTCTTATAGTCTCAGCTCTCTACACTACTGACTTTGGCCTATTGGGAAGTGTCTTGTTTTCTGATTGAGCCAAAGACAGGCCTCTGCAGTTTGCAGTTCATTCATGATGGTACTCCCTCTGATTCTGGCAAGGCTTTGGTGACCAAATCTGGCTATACTTGAAAGGCATTATTAGAACTAATTACCATTTTAAATTGTGTCTTTTTACTCGTTCAGCAAACCTTTTATTAAGGGTAGAGGAACAGCCAAGCATTGTGCTGAAAACTGGGGATATAAAGATAAAATCAATTCTCTTTGAGGAGTTTGTGGTTTAGCAGAAAGCAGATGTGTGAACAAATAATTACTATATGGTGAGATAAGGTACAGTGTTAGCTCAGAGTAGAGGTAAGCCAACTTTGCCTGGAGATGTTGGGCATGCTCAGGGGATGGTTTCATAGGAGGGCAGTATTTGTCCTGAGTCTTGAAATTTTGAATGCCTAGCAAAGAAGGAGAGTTGACGGGTGGGGCATGGCAGGCGTGATGATCACAGTGTCCGGTGTTACTGTTATAGGTTTCTGATATTCTGGGATACTGACCCATACCCCCTGTGTTAAGTAACAGAAATACTTTATGCCTGAAATACTGTTATTTTAATAATATTATTTGATATTCTAAAAAATATGAAATTTTAATCATTTATGGGTTGAGAACAATATCATTGATTTAATTGCTCAATGTATACAAAAAGGCAAACTGAAGTCTACAAGTTTAGATGATCTATATTGTGATATTGCAGAATTTCTGTTGTAACAAAAATACTGAAGTTCAAAGACCTCCCAAACAAGTAGAATGTGAACCCTATGGTTTGAGATTGGTCAGGAAACTGTTGTGGAATCTCCTTCTTTTCATGTGGTAACTAAAAAAGACAAATGTGAACCAACAGTGTTTTCTGTGGGAAGAAAAAGTATAGCTTACTCTAAAAAAAAAAGACTGTTGTGCTAGGTAAAAAGCAAAAAGAGATATCTCTTTCTCCATTCAAAGAGATATCTAGTTAAAAAGCAAAAAGAGATATCTCTTATCTCTATTCAAAGAGATATCTCTTTTTCAAATTAGAGATGGGATAATTTGAAAGAAAATATTTTCTTTTCATTATACCTCCAATTAACTTGAATCAGGAAAACTTCAGTAACTGAAAAAATTTGTATAAAAATATCTTGGCAATACTATTAACACATTAAAAAAAGAGATCAGATAATATTTCATTTGCAATTTTTATGATTAATTATGTTTTATTTATTTTAAAGTGTTTGCTTTTTTAATCCTTAATTTTTATTTGAAATGTATTAAATAATTTCACTAATTAAAAAAAGAATTCCAAACCCAGTTTTATAAAATACCAGTATAAAGACAAAGTAAATATAAAATGTGAACTGGTATTATTTTATTCCACTACTGTAATTACTATTCCAGGCAGAGAAAAACAGCATATGCAAAGTTATGGAGGCATGAAACAACATGATTTGGGGAATTTGAGGAGTCTGGTATTGCTGGTGTAGGCAGATTGAGAAATGTTCTAGATAGGTGAGTGTTTTGCTTCATGGCCTATTACTTGTTCCTATCACTATTTCAGTTCTTGCATTTGACCTTATCATTGGCACATTCATTAGTTTTTATTAATGGCAACCTTGAGAAAAGTACTTATCTTTGTGCTTCAATTCCTTATACATAATTGAGAACAATACTACTTAATAGTATCTGTGCCATAGGATCACTGTGAGGTTTAAATGAATTGATACTTGTGAAGTACACAGCACAGTCCCTGTGCAGGCAAAAAGATTTCTTTTCTTCTTGTCTAATCTTTAGGCTTGCTATGAACTGCTCAATAGACTCTGTATTTAGTAACCAGTAATCTTCCATGAAGAAACTTTTTTTTCCTCTTAGAAGCTACCTCAATCATTCCCAGTTCCGTTTATGGTCCCTTTCTTCCTGTGGGGGTTTCCAACATGCAGCCTTCTGATTCCCTCTCCTGGGACCTGATGCTCCTTGCCAGTCTTTTGGGAGAACTTTAGGAAAAATCCCCTTCTTGTCTGGATGCTTTCTGAAATCATCTCATTTAGATGTTTTCCTTCTCTTGGAAAGGTGGTGGGGTTAATGTACTATAAAGTGCTGTGCATTTCTTACTAGAAAATGGACTGTCTCCAACAAGGGAAAAAGCATGTGAAAGTTGCAAATTCCTTGGTAAAATACTATTTAGAAATCTTTTTATTTTTAAATTCTTATATTAAAAAACAAACACCCCCCCACACACACCTCCCTTCGGTGTCTTAAATGAATTTAAGAATATTTTATTTAGAGGTTACCATTGGCCTGTAACTTCGGCCTTGAGGAAAGCAATATGAGGATCCAGAACACCTGCCTGCTGGTCATGCTAGCAGTGTTTTGTCTGTAGATAATGTCTTCCTCCCCCAGAAAATCAGGGGCCCTGGACTGTTCAGTTGATTGAAGAATTCCATCTTCAAGCAGAAGGCAGGAATAAGAGGGTGGTATTTGAGTATTTCTTGGCCTCCCATTTTATAGGTACTATAGTCTGAATATGTTCCCCCAAACTTGTGTGCTTAAAACATAGTCTCCAATGCAACACCTGGTAGGTGGGGCCCTTTGGAAGGTGTTTAGGTCATGAGGGCTTGCTCTCATAAATGGATTAATGCCACTATAAAAAGGGCTTGTGGGAGTGGGTTTGCCCTCTCTTGCCCTTCTGCCTTCTGCCATGTGAGGATGCAGCAAGAAGGCCCACACAAGATGCCAGCACCTTGATCGGTCTTAGACTTCCCAGACCCTAGAACTGTGAGAAATAAATTTCAGTTCTTTATAAATTACTTAGTGTGTGATATTTGCAGCACAAATGATCTAAGACAGTAGGGAATAAAGGAATAATAAAATTCCTGGGCCAGTCTCTGTTTTTTAGTGTTACAATTTCTTGCTTGTTGTGATATGTAAAAAAAAGTTTGTCCAAAAGGGGAGGCAATTCCAATTTTGGCTGATCCTAAAGTAGTTCACTTTATGTTCCCTTTGATTCTTTTTTTTTTCTGAGACAGGGTCTTGTTCTGTTGCCTGGGCCAGAGTGCAGTGCCATCATCATAGCTCACTGCAACCTCAAACTCCTCTAGAGGTGGAGAACCTGTGGCCTCAAGGCCACATGTGGCCCTCCAGATCCCCAAATGCAGCACCTCAACCAAATCCAAACTTGGATTTGGATTCAATCAAAAGGCCACACTCAAGCATCCAGAGGGCCATATGTGGCCCCAGGGCTTCAGGTTTCCCACCCTGCCTGAGCTGAGACTGTGGTGTACACCATCATACCTGGCTAATTTTTTTTTTTTTTTTTTGTAGAGATGGTGTGTTGCTATTGCCCAGACTAGAGCTTTGATTCTTTTTTAGCCTTTTATTATCCCTTCTGGTTATGATAGTTCATAACTTGGTCTAAGATAGGCCCGGGATTGTAGGATGTGGCAAATAGGGAGCTGAGGAAAGATTTCTGAAAGGTAAGTAAAATCATTATTCTCTCTTCTGTTTCCCTACTCTAGCTAGAGGCAAACATTTGGGTGGTGTTTCCTGCTCCTTATAGATCCTCTATCTGGCAACAGACCTGGGTTTGACTCTTGCTTTGATGACTTACTACCAGTGTGGCATTGGGAAAGGTATAGCTTCTCTGACTTTCACTTCCCCTTGTATACTTTAATGGGGATGATACAATTTACCTCATAGGGTGAGTGGAAGGATTAATGTACACACAAAATGCCTACTCAACACGTGTTAGTTCATTTTCTTGCTCAACTCTTTTTGTGGTAGTATAGTATGTACCTCTGTGGCCAGTTAAAGGAGTCTTATTTTTGAGACAGAGTCTCGCTTTGTTGCCCAGGCTAGAGTGAGTGCCGTGGCATCAGCCTAGCTCACAGCAACCTCAAACTCCTGAGCTCAAGCAATCCTGCTGCCTCAGCCTCCCAAGTAGCTGGGACTATAGGCACATGCCACCATGCCCAGCTAATTTTTTCTATATATATTAGTTGGCCAATCAATTTCTTTCTATTTACAGTAGAGACGAGGTCTTGCTCTTGCTCAGGCTGGTTTCGAACTCCTGACCTCGAGCAATCCACCCGCCTCAGCCTCCCAGAGTGCTAGGATTACAGGTGTGAACCACCGCGCCTGGCCTAAAGGAGTCTTAAATACGGGATACCAGGATATATTGCAGGTTCAGTTCCAGATCATCGCAATATAGTGAATATTTCATTAAAGCAAATCGCACAAATTTTTTGGTTTCCCAGTGCATATAAAACTTACATTTATACTCCACTGTAGTCTGTTATGTGGACAATAGCATTATGTCTAAAAAGTGTACATCCCTTAATTTTAAAATACTTAATTGCTAAAAAATGCTAACACAATGACACAAAATGAGCATGTGATGTTGGAAAAATGGTGCTAATAG
The DNA here is from genome assembly GCF_040939455.1 of Microcebus murinus. Lineage (NCBI taxonomy): Eukaryota > Metazoa > Chordata > Mammalia > Primates > Cheirogaleidae > Microcebus > Microcebus murinus. The sequence goes on along the minus strand of NC_134105.1, from coordinate 119,640,189 downwards.
ATGTACTCAGTGCAGGGTTGCCACAAACCTTCAATTTGTAAAAAACACAGTATCCGTGAAGCACATAAAGCAAAGTGCAATAAAATGAGGTATGCCTTTATATCCTTGTGATCCTTATGGGTGAGTTCAAACAATGATCTTTGACCTGATGTTTTAAAAATGAATCTGGATAAATTTTAAAGATGCCTTCCATATTTTTCACCTTTACAATTATACCTTATGGTAATCACCTCAGAAAGTCTAAGAAATAACTTTCTAATTTGAGAGGTCATAATTTCTTTCCAAAGAGAATATATATACACAAGTATATGTGTGTGTGTGTGTGTGTGTGTATATATATATATATATATATGAATATATATGTATATAACAGTTGTACTAATTTGTATGATTATATTAACAGTAATGCTAGAGTAAGTAGAGTTTGATGAAAATTCCTTAAAGTTATAGGTCCAGTTGTGTTCCAAAGTAGATGACTGCCAGGGATATTGCTATTTTCCTTAGATGTCGAAGAGCTCAGTCTGTGCTGGTATCTTGCTCCCATCATTTACTGGCTATGTTCCTTGGTCAATTTTCTTGACCTCTCTGGACTTTGGTTTCCTGATTTGTAAGATGAGGATTATAATAGTTCTGACATCATAGTAGTTTTATGAAACTAAATAAGTTTACTATATATAAAGCATTTAGAATAGTGCCTGGTTCATAGTTATTCTTCAATACTTGATTACCATTATAATCTTCTCATACATAAAATAGCCTAAAACAATGTAATCTATTTGATCTGATCGTCTTCATTCTGTTTATTAGGGTATACACTCTTACACTGTGCTGCAGCCTGGGGTCGTTTGGAAACTTTGAAAGTACTAGTGGAACTGGATGTTGACATAGAAGCTTTGAACTTCCGGGAAGAAAGAGCTCGAGATGTTGCTGCTCGGTATTCCCAGACTGAGTGTGTTGAGTTCCTGGACTGGGCAGGTAAGTACACTAATTATTAGTAAACTGACTGATGTGATGGATTTTTCTCGTGTGGGCTATAAGCTGTGTTACCTTCCAATAAGATGATTTATTTGTAGATACAAATAGTTGTATCACAGTTGGCAATGATATATGAAATCTACCAATTTTTTTCTATTTTACTATTGGCCTTAAACATTGTACTTAATAGGAACTGTACATATTGGAAGATTGTTGGTTTACCAACTTTTAACAATTTCACCAATAATTTTCTATAATAATATATGTACAATATATGCTCAAGGCCATTTTTTGAGAGACCCAGGCAAAGTGGACCTTTCCTTAAATGTTTAAAATAGCATATTTGAGTAATATTAAGTTTGTGAATATTATTAAAATAATATTATATTATATATTTTAATATTAATATTAATTAAAATATGATTCCTCAGATAGAAAAGGTTATAATAATAATTGAAAAATGATTTTGTTAGGCAAAATTAATTTATGGTGTTAGTAGTCAGGATAGTAGTTACTCTTATGGCATGGGAGGTCCTTCTGGGAGGTAATATTCCTTTTCTTGATCTGGTTGCTGGTTACATAGGTGCGTTCATTTGTGAAAATTCATTGAGCTGTACACATAATTTTTGTGCTTCTCTGTATGTATGTTATATTTCAATACAAAGTTCAAAAAACTGTGCTGTTTTGACTTTTGCTAATACTTTGCTTACATCATTCCCACAGTTCTGTAGAATATAGCTTAAATAGATTTTAGGACAACATACCTGTGTAACTATGTATGTATACAAACATTGGTTAAAAAACTAGTCACAGCATTCATTTTGGATGGTTGTCTGCATTCATGTTTTTAGCAAGCATTTATTGAACACCCATATGAGCATTTATTGAATTCACATATGAGCATGGCTATTTATTGAACACCCGTATGAGCATTTATTGACTTCCCATAAAAGCATGGTTATTTCTATAGGTACAGTTGGTTATTCCTGTCCTCTGGACATTTGTTAGGTGGGGGATGATAAGCTATGGACACATTTAACGGTTATATAACAGTATCAGAAGGACTATGACTTAAGGGCTAAAATTGGCAGAATAGGCAGTCCATACTATAGGGTAGTCAGAAAACATGAAGTCAGAACGTGAAGTCAGTTGGGCTTGACCTGGGCCTTGAATAATGGATGAAATTTGGATACACAATAGAAGGGGAAAGGACATAAGCAAAATCTTAGAGCTGAGAAGGAAAGTGGCATATTGTGGGGCAGTGACAAGATTGATTTACTGAACCACAAGTCATAGTTTCCACATATAGGCTTAATATAGGTGGAATAGTAAAAGGGTTAAGTATATGGCCTCTTGAGATTGAATTTAAATACTAGTATCTGCACTTGAAACCTATATGACCTTGGCAAAATACTTAAATTCTCTATACCCCAGTTTCCTTTTCTGAAAAAGGGGGCCAATAAAAATAGTTTCTACCTTTCAAGAGTTGTTGTAGGAATTAAATATGATGTTGTAAAGCACTTAGCATATGTGCTCAGCATTTGAAAAATGCTGCTTCTTTTATTGTAGCCAGATTATACTCTTAAATGCCAGGCTAAGGTGTTTTCATTTTATTCTGGGAACCAATGAAAGTTTTTATGCAGAAGAGGAAGAGGATACAAGTGATTTTTAGGAAGATTCACTAGTAGCAATAAGATGCTTATCAGTAAAATGAGAAGGGGACTAGGAGAACTGATAGAAATAGGGAAATTAAAGGAGAGAGGCATATTTGAGAAGAAAGAGATGAGTTATACTTTGTAGATTATTTTTATAGGTAATTGTCCACTTGTACTAAATATTTTCTAGGAACAATCTTTCTTATGTCAATTTCTTTGATTTTATGATTACATCTATAGAAAAAAGAAAACAACAATAGCAAAGAATTCAATTGATTCCCTATGAATAGTAATTGTAGGTGAAATTCACATTCCATAATTTATAATCCATTTTGAAGAATGAATGAATCATGGTACTTAAAAATCATAATCTAGGAACCAATTTTGCTGTAACTTTTCTGAAAAGAAATGGCTTGGGGCTTATGGGTGTGAGGTTTCAGTGGTTTTCTTTCCCAAAATATTCATGTGTTTCTACTTAGGTTCTTGGAGAAATTATACATAACATGTCTTAGTGATATTAAAAAGAAGACTATAAAAAGTAAACTAGTAATTGTGTTTCCAAATCAATGATGTTATTAGGATTAGAGCTTCATGGTAGTATAGCTGTGGAATGTTGGAAACAAATTACTCAACATAAAATTTAACTTTAATATTTGTTTAATTCAGACTTACCGAGATTGTACATCACTTCCATTTCTCATTTTAGTGATTAGAGTAGGAGTCACGTAGAGAGATTTAAGGGATTGAGGACTCCTTACCATGATAGTCTCCTTCATACTACTGGAAATTCCATTACTAGAGGTTAGTTTCTTTGGGTTTTAGAGGTTTGGGAACTTAAGTCTTCAAGAGTCCACCATTAAAAGAAAAATATATCAGTGTTCTGTTAGAATTAGTTGACAGTTCTGAACTCTGAAGGTATGGAACAAACATTTATGGTAATGTGGGAATGGGAGTTATTTATTACTGTTTCAAGGATTGTTTGTAAAAGTTGTTTTCCTCCCCTACAATGATGGCAGGTATATTATAGATAATGGCATGTTTTTCTGGGCTTTTTCAAGATATTTTTAATCAAATCTTCTGTCCTAGTCTCAGGCCTGTCTTCTAGTTTTTCTTTGGAAAATGTGGTAACTATACTTTAAAAAATTGAAGTGTCTTATCAAAAAAATCTGAAATATTAAAAAAATAGGTAATTTATCATTTATTACACTGAAAAATGGGGAAAATTATACTTTTAAAAACTAATCATTCCTTAATATTTCCATGCTATTCTAGCAATCTGGGATGAGAATTAATAGTCTTCCTGTGGTTATAAAAATTGCTAAGGAAATAAAATTCACAGATACTATTTAAAGCAGAGATTTATTGAAACACTGAACTAACCTTCTATTCTACAGATTGGTTAATGATTAGTAATCTAACACATTAAAAAGAACAAAATACTTAAACACATAGCAGTGATAGTGTATAGCCTTTTCCTCAGTACTTTGGTAAGTATGGATTCTTTTTTAGTTGAATAGAAATAACGTTTCAACCCAGACTTCTTTGGAAAATTTCAGTAAAGATTGTGGCAAAAAAAAAAAAAAAAAAAAAATTACAAAGGCTTCCAGTGAACCATTTTTATCCTTAGATGAGTCCTCTCAATAGATTTCTTTTGTAATGTCTATATTTGACTGAGCTACATTTGCTTATGCATATGTTTAGTGTCCTCTGGCTCCTTCTTCACTCTTCTTCCTCTTTAATTTGCGGTGCTTAATTTTCTTAGAAGAAGGATGGTGAGACACCTGTTTCAGGTACTTGGTCATCATTGATGTTGTGGCCACCAGTCTGCAGAGTATTTGGTCAATGTCATAGATGGATGGGCTTTCTAGATCATTACTAAACTCATCTAAGGAGACTTGTTTTTTCAGCTAAAAGGAGAAAAACAAATGATACAGATTTTATCTTACTATAGTTCAAATTAAATTTGTGTTCCAAATATATAAATTTAAACTCTATTAAAACAGCACACATCAGTTATTTATACAAAAGGATTACTATAGAAATGTATAAATGGAGAAGAAATGTTCTTCTGTATATGCCCCATATAAGATTAGGGAGATCATTATCACAATCAGCAAATAATTAGTGCATTCTATGGTTAGAGCACCCTGCTGGGAGAAATATGAATATTAGCAAAATGTTTTCCTTTACTAAACAACCTCATGGTGTAATACCATAAAAGCACAGTCATTTAAAAAATAAGAAAACATTTTACAATACCTACTTGTTATGAAGGTCATTGAGGTTTTTTCTTTGTTTGGTCAATGAGCTTTTAAGACTGCCTCAAACTATGGTGTCTCTATTGGCACAGTGGGAAATTAGTTTAAAAGTTCCATTTCCCAGGAAGTTATCCTAACATTAGAAATTAGTTTACAGTCCATTTAAAAAATATATGCCAACTTTCTTAGATAGACCTGGAAGGGTTCTAAGAGATCTCTTGTTCCACATCCTTCATTTTAGGGGTGAAGCAGCTGAGAAAGATCAAATGACTTAACTAAGAGCACAGAGAGATAAACTCATTTCCTATACATTTTACTGATGGTAGCACACTACTATTTTTTTTTTCTTTTTTATATAGTGACATTCAAACTAAGCACACTACTTTTTTTTTTAGCGTATTATGGGGGTACAAGTGTTAAGGTTATATATATTGCCCATCCCCCTCTCCCCCCTCAAGTAAGAGCTTCAAGCCTGTCCATCCCCCAAACGTTGCACATCTTACTTGTTTGGTTGTATATACCCATCCTCTCCTCCCCCCTCCCACCCTCCCGACACCTGATAGAAGTTACTTCTATATGTCTACTTAGATGTTGATCCGTTAATACCAATTTGCTGGTGAGTACATGTGGTGCTGGTTTTTCCATTCTTGAGATACTTCACATAGTAGAATGGGTTCCAGCTCTATCCAGGAATATACAAGAGGAAGCACACTACTTTTTAAAAGTGTTTTGTAACTTGAAATAGAGGCATTGGACTAGATGATTTTTTAAAAAATACCATAATATTTTACAGGTTGGACCAGATAATTATAAAGATCTTCTAATTCAATACACAATTATTGAGCACCTAGTATGTGCAAGACACTGTGTTAGATGCTGGGGATGAATGGGGAACAGGGGAAAGTTACAGAGAGGAATAAAACATAGTACCTTCCCTTAAAGAGACTGATTATCTTATGTTCTAAACTCTTTGAGATTTTTTAGCTGTTATTATTTGCATCACTAATTTACCTTTTTTTGGTGTTTCTTCCATTTCATCCACAGGTAATGCACAGACAAAACAGATAGGATTAAAGAGAGAGCTTGTACTAAAATATAAATGAGATGTAAAAACCCCTGAAATATATCCATATTAGCAAAGTTGCAGCATAGCTTGTCCAGAGGGTAAGGGAGACAATGAGATGGAGAAAGTTTAACTTTCAGATAGTGTACTTCTTCTGGAAAAATCTCCCATCCAACCTTTGTCCAGGTTGTTCCATCACAAATGCAGAAGCTCTCCCTGAAGAAGCAGATAAACAACAGAGAAAAAATCAGGAACAGTCCTTGACTAGACATCTTTCTCAACTGGGAAAAAATATCTCTAGCTAAAAAATTGATCAGAGACAGAGAAGAAAGTGCCCTGAGTTGTTAGTTAATATGGTGCTTCAGTCAAGGCATTTCAGATAATCTTGCCAGTCAGCAAAATATACCCAGGAAAATATACACTAATGACAATTGTAACATCATCAGTCATAGTGATTCAGGAATAAGTTCAGTGACATCATAAAGAACCACATTGGAACTAAAAGGTGTCACTTAACCAATCACCTTGGGTTTCTCAGAGATACTTTTTATTGCTTTTTGCCAGAGTGGCATGAGCTTCTTCAATTTTCTTCAAAATGAATACTTTACTAATGTTTTGCTAGCTAATAAATTCAACTGTAATCATATTAATAGAATTACGTAGAAACAATTTACTCACTACCTCACCAACTCTTCTTCTGAAGTATGGCAGTTTTACATCTACTCAATAAATAGCTATACCATTTCACACAATCTAGCATCAACTGGTATTTTCTTGTTTTGGAATGTTCTTCTCCTCAAATAGTTCAGCAAATATTGAGTGCTTATCCCTTTTAACATAGGTTCCTTTGGTGGCAATGTGGTGCTATCAGAGAGTGGGTGAGGGGTGAGGAAGGTGGCAAGATATATGAAAAAGATAAGATGGTGAGGTGTCATGCTGTATGATAAAAAGATAGAACATAGGCCCTGTCTTCAAGGAGCTTACAATCTAGAGGTAAAAGCAAAAACCAAGATAATAAAAATTATAAGATAAACAGTTGAGAGAGCAATGAGTTCTACCTGGAGGAATTAGGATGTTTCACAGAAGAAGTATATTTGATTGGGCCTTGAAGAATGAGTAGAATTTTGGTAGGTGGCAACGTGGAGAGGGCATCTAAGATTGAGGAAACATAATAAGCAAAGAAGGTATGTGTTAACCTTCATACAACAGCTACATATTGAGTGCCTATTATGTTCTAAATACTGTTCCGAAGCTGAGAATACATTTACAATTCATCACAAAACAGAATACCTTCATGGAGCTTACTTTCTAGTAGGGGGACACAGAAAATAATTGTATCTATCTAAATATATGTATATATATATAATCTGTGGAGCGATATGGAGAAAAATAGAGTGGTAAGGGGTTTAGGATGTTGCCAGCAAGTGAATAAGTGTGTGTGTTACTTTATAGAGGGAAATTAGGAGAGGGCTCTCTGATAAGGTGATGCTTGAGCAGAGACCTGCAAGCACTGAAGGAGGGAGCCATGTCAATATCTGGGGGCAGAAGGAAGAGGAGGTGAAGAATAGATAGAGTCTTGAACGAATGTTGGAGGGGGTGAAGCTGGAAACATAGCTTATAGCTAGACAGATCTTGGAGGGATCTGTATTTTATTCAGTAGGCAGTAGGAAGTGATTTATAGAGTTTTGAGGAGTAACATAAATTTATTCAGTGCTTTACTATGTTCCAGGCACTGTGCCAAGATATTTGCATGTGTTATACTACACTTTGCATTATATCATATGTATTACTCTATATAGTATATACTATATACTACATTATATTACATTATGCATTAAACTGTATACTATACACCGTAATCCTCACAACACTCTTATGAAGACTGTACTATAATGCTTCAATTTTATAGATAAGAAATTAAGGTTAGAGTGGTTAAGATATGGTGGCATTAAGGAAATGCTTTCAATAAGCTCCTTTCTCCACTAAGTCACCCAAAATAAATATGTGCTCTCAGTAAAAAAGTGTGCTTGTTATGCAAATGCAGTTTCATGACAAGTCCCTTAGTCCCCTTTTCCAACTAATTTCTCCCCTAAACTCCATCCTGTATTCACATTCTGGAACCACCTATGATTCTAGGTCACCCAACTATTGTAGCCAAAACCAAAACCTTGGATTCCAGTTTAGGAAATTAATTCTGCTTGCAATGCGAATGATGGGTTTAAAGCTGTGAAAGAGTTGGAAGCAAGAAGACCAGTTAGCTGGTTCATAATCATTAATACTATTTCAGATATGGGTCTGAATTCAACTATGTAAGTTACTTTTATTATGTCTACTTTACAGAAAAGCAGATGAGGCTGAAAGAGATTGTTAAGTTCTAGAGATAGCACAGTTGAATTTTAGTGATTTCATCAAGTCTCTCAACTATTCCTGTTGGGAGTTTCATGAGAGTGTGTACACCAACTGTGGCAGGCTGGACTATATCCCCAAAGATATCCAGGTCAAAATTGCTGAAGCATTTGAATGTTATATGGCAAAAAGGACTTTGCAGATAGTAAGTTTATGATCTTGAGATGGGGAGATTATCCTTGATTATCCAGGTGGGTCCTAAATATAACCATTTGTAATCATTACATTAAATATAAATTTTCTCTTATAATCACACCTGTTTTTATAAGAGAAAAGTAGAGGGATATTCGACACAAAAAAGGGGAAGGTGATGTGCTTTGAAGATATGGGGGGGGGGGCGGGGGAGTACAAGCCAAGGAATACAGGCAATGACTAGAAGCTGGAAAAGGCGAGGAACAGATTTTCCCCTCATAACCTCCAGAAGGAATCATCCCTGACAACACCTTGACTTTAGTCCAGTGAAACTGATTTAGTGACTTTTTTTTTTTTTTTTTTTTTTTAAGACAGAGTCTGACTTTGTTGTCCAGGCTAGAGTGAGTGCCGTGGCGTCAGCCTAGCTCACAGCAACCTCAAACTCCTGGGCTCAAGCGATCCTCCTGCCTCAGCCTCCCGAGTAGCTGGGACTACAGGCATGCGCCACCATGCCCGGCTAATTTTTTATATATATATCAGTTGGCCAATTAATTTCTTTCTATTTATAGTAGAGACGGGGTCTCGCTCTTGCTCAGGCTGGTTTTGAACTCCTGACCTTGAGCAATCCGCCCGCCTCGGCCTCCCAAGAGCTAGGATTACAGGCGTGAGCCACAGCGCCCGGCCAGTGAAACTGATTTAGAACTTCTGGCCTCCAAAACTGTAAAAGAATAAATTGTTTTAAGCTACCAAGTTTGCAGTAATTTGTTACAACAGACATAGGAAACTAATACAGATTTTCAGACCTGGAACTGGGTTGCAGCTGTAACAAATACCTAAAAATGTGGAAGTGGTTCTGGAGTTGGATGAAGGGTAGATGGCTGGAAGAATTTTGAGGTGCGTGATAGAAAAAATTTAGATTTCTTTGAACATTCTGTTGGGGAAAATAAGGCCATTAAAAACATGCTGCCATTAAGGACTCAGAAGGAAATGAAGAGTTCAGTTGAGAGAGCCTATAATGTGTTAAAGAATACGTAATTTATCATACAAATGTTGGTGGAAATATGAATGACAAAAGTGCTGCTGGTGAAGGCTCAGAAGGAAATGAGGAACATATTACTGGAAACTGAGGTAAGACATTCTTGTTACATAGTGACAGAAAGCTTAGCTGAATTGTGTCCTACCATTATGTGGAAAGCAGAACTTGTAAGGATGAACTTGGATATTTAGCTGAAGAGATTTCCAAGCAAAGTGATGCAGGCATGACCTGGTTTCTTTTGCTGCCTACAGTAAAATGCGAGAGGAGAGAGAGAAGTTGAGGGAAAACTGTTAAGCAAAAGGGAAACAGGGCTTGGTGATTTGGGATATTCTCAGCCTATCCAGACCGTAAAAGATGCTACAATGAAGAGATTCACTGTCAATAAAGTGTGTTCTGGAGAGAAAGCCAAGGATGTGACTGGATAGCTTTTTGCCAGTGCTGAAGAGCTTATGTGTGTGACTTATTGAGCCCCCCCCCCCAGCCATCCCAGCAGACATCAGGAATAGAAATGAGATTACCTGCAGAAGACCTGTGCAGAAGCCTCTTGTCTAATGGAGTCAATCTCTGGGACATGCAGGGAGACTCACAGGTTTTGAGAATGGTGTACCAGCAGAAATGCCAGCTCGGACAAAGGGACAGAGAGAGGACAAAATGAAAAAGGATGCTGGACTGCCAAAATTCTACAAACACATGATACCTTTCATGAGAAAGGAAGGATGAATTAAGAGGATGGAACCTCAGATCCAGAGGGCAAAGCCTCAGGACTAGAGGACAGAGTCTCAAACCACAGAGGATTATTCTCAGGCCTTGAAACTGAGTGGAATTTGCTCTGCTGGATTTCAAAATTTCTTGAAACTAGTGACTCTTTCCTTTCCTCCCTCTCTTCCTCCCTCTCTCCCTATCTTCCTCATTCCTTCCTTTTCTTCTTCTTCCCATTTGAATGACAATGTCTGTAACTGTTATTCTATGCCTGTCCCATCATTGTATTTTGGAAGGAGATAACTTGTTTTCTAGTTTCACAGGTCTACAGATGGAGAGGAATTTTGTCCCAGGAAGGATCATACTCAGAGTCTCACCCATACCTTGTTTCGATGATTTAGACTATGAGATTTGAGACTTTTGAGTTATGATCTTTAGATGAGAATTTGGACATAAGTTGATATTGTAATGGGCCCAGACTTTTGGGGATTTGGGGATGGGGTGAATATATTTTGCTTGTGGGATAGATGTGAAATTTTTTTTGGGGGGGATGCAGAGGGCAGATTTTAGTAGGCTGAATAATTGCTGTTAAAGATATCTAGGTCCTAATCCTTGGAACCTGGGAATGTTACCTCATATGACAAAAGGGACTTTGCAGATTCTTAAATTAAGGATCTTGTGTTGGGGAGATTATCCTGGATTATCCAGGTGGAACCTATGTAATAACAAATGTCCTTTTAAGTGGGAGGCAGAGGGAGATTTGACACAGAAGAGGAGAAGGTGATTTGATGATGGAAGCAGAGATTGGAATGGCATATTTGAAGATGGAGGAAGGGACCACATACCAAAGAATATTAGAAATTGAAGCTCCTACAAATTGAAAAAGGCAAGGAACAGATTCTCCCCTCAGAGACTCCAGAAGGAATCAGCCCTGCCAATACCTTGACTTTAGCTCAGTGAAACCAATTTCAGACATGTGGCCCCTAGAACTGTAAGAGGATAAATTTGTGATAATTTGTTTTAAGCCATGAAATTTGTGGCAATGTGACACAGCAGTCAATACATTGACCTTTAAATTAATTTGGGACAAACCTATAATTTACAATGTTCGACTGGCCTATCTAGGAATACAGTAAGCCCTTCTACTTATTTGACTCTTTGATTATATTTCTCTCAGAAAAGTGCTACAATTTTATTTAAACAGGTTTTGTAAATTTTATGATAATATTACTATGTATCCTATAATGAATGGAATTATTTTAAACACTTTTTTTTAAAAAAGGGAAAGCTATTTTTGAATTTTTTTGGAGGATCAGGAAGAGTAAAGCAAGTGATAGTTTGTCTGTTGAAAAATGTCTTTTGTTGTTCCTTTCTCCAGAGTAGACATTTTAATAAAATAAAGTCTCTTTGGGATCAGGTGTCATCTTTTATATTTTATTTGTTCTTCAAAAAGTTTTAGCACAATTTTAGGAGCATACTGAATGCCCCAAAGCGATGTGCTAGTTCAGTGTTATCTATCTGAAATTCAATGAAAGCAACCACAACAAATCTCCTACACACAGTCTTTATAAAGCTCTGAATATATAATAGTATATTACAAACAGTTGAGCATATTTTTTGGTTTTTGTCTTATAATTATGTGATATACTGTCCATTCTTTCAGATGCAAGGCTGGCTCTGAAAAAATATATCACAAAGGTCTCTTTAGCCATTACTGACACAGAAAAGGCACCAGGGAAGCTCCTTAAGGAAGACAAGGTAGTGTATTTGTGATTATTGTTTGTTCTGAAGTCTTCTGAGAATTTTATCTTACATTTTAGTTTCTACACTATTGCTCTAGAGGTAGGTGGTGGTCCTTACTTCTCCTCTTCTTCCTCCCTCCCTCCCTTCCTTTCTTTATGAACAACTGATAAAGAATAGACTGATCAAAATTAAATGAAATAATATTTAAGAGTATCACCGAGATGTACTAAGTATCATATCCAACAACATGGATGAATCTTAGAAATGAAGTATTGTGTGAAAAAAATCATCAAAGACTACATATATTTTTATAAAGCTCAAAAACAAGCAAAATCAAACTATTGTTTAGGGATACCTACATAGGGGGTAAAACTATTTGAAAAGCAAAGCAAAGGAATAAGCACAGATCATAGTTATCTCTTGGAGTCAAGCAGGGGGATGGGATAGGGGAGGAACACAGAAGTTCTGTTAGTAGTACTGGTAGTGTTCAGGTTCTTCTGTTGAGTACTGGGGTCCACTGATATCCATTTCATTATTTTGCTTCAAAACTTAGATATACATTATATATTTTAGTACATATATATTTTTTTGATGTATCGAATTTTCCAGAATGGAAAAAAAGATACACAGATATAAAGATAGCTAATTGAAAAGCCAGCTTGCCACATATCCAAGCACTGTATCTAAGTACTGCCTCTGGACAAGTTTATTGTTTTGAATGTACATTAAAAAATACTCAAGGTATTAGAAATGTGTTTTGGTTTTAAATTACTTCATACATTTCTGTATAGGATGCTCTGTGAATGTCTTATAACTTATAATTTAAATGAAAAAGAATTGGGTATTGGTAAAATTGTAAGACATCACCAAGTCTGACAACTTGATAAGTTACACATTGCACTTGTGTCTTGCAAAATACTGTACAGAATCTCTTGTGAAACAAACAAAATAGAGGCAAAATTCTATTAGAAATGCTACTGAAGTTATTAGTTCTGTATGACAAAATTTTCCTGGCACAAAGAAATAGTACTCTATCAAACTAGTTGCTAGAAGTCTTTTAATTTCAACTTTTAAAATTTTGGTTATTAGAACTAGAAAGTATTGTGTACACATAGTAATAGCTAGGAAAAATTTGAAATGTCTAAAGCTAACTTAATAGTTTTCCCTTTTCCATCTCCAGTCTTATTATCCTGTGGTTCTGATAATAATTTTGTGATAACTGTACCATGTTTTTTCCTTCACTTATATGTTCACATGCATACATAAATATATTTGGAATTTTATGAGAGATTTTGTTTTTGTAAAAATGGGGTCATACTGTACATATTATTCTTTATTTTTTCTCACTCTTAATACTGTTATGAACACCTTTCCAAACCCACTTCCTTCTACATTCTTCTGCATATGCTGCTGCTTATTATTTAGTAGTATGGATAAGACATACCACAAATTTATTTATTTCTCTTTTTTTTTCTTTTTTTCAGTAAACTATGCTGTAATATTTATTTCTCTTTGTTATGACAAACCATAGTCTTAAAGCAGTAAATATCTTAAATCAAACATCAGAAGTTTGTCACACATGTGCAATGAGATAGTTTTACAATGCAAACTGAGAAATTTTCAGCAAGGTGGAGATTTTCTTGCATTTCTTGACTTCCTCCTTTTGTGAACCATTTGAGAGAGAATCAGCTATCAGCATTGTCTTTTGAGTTGCATGTACCTATTCTTTTCTAGCCTTTGCAAGCACTGATTTTAGTCACCGAATTCAATGAAAATGAAGAATTAGGGAGCTTCATGACTCCTGATGGTGAGTTTTATTATACTCACATTCCACCAATGTTAGAGCAGCACTGTCCAGTATAGTAGCCACTAGCCACATATGGCTATTTAAATTTGAATTATTTGAAATTAAATAAAATTTAAAATTCAGTTACTTACACTAGCTACTTTTCTAGTGCCCAATAGCTGTATGTATCTAATGACTACTATATTGGACAATGCAGATTTAGAACATTTTTTTTTTTTTAGATTTAGAACATTTTAATCATCATGGAAAGTTCTATTGGGCAATGCTGGTAAGTTTTATTTTTCAATAAATAAATAGTAAATTTTCTATTTCTGTCCCTAGAACACTGTTCTCAATGCATGCCGTGCAAAAAATGAGTGGTTGGAATCCCATACAGAAGCTTCCATTAATGACATTTTTGAGCAGAAACAACTATTGGAAGATATTGTGACTCCTATTCTCATAAAAATGACTACACCACGTAAGTTTTGGTTAAAAGGTGGTTTGAAATCAGAAAAGATGAAAATTAGGTTCAATGTTTTTCTGCGATATTCTGATTTTGGCAATCTTCACTAATAGTCATTAACCTCTTGTAAGCACTAATCGGTGATATAGTTCCCTAGTCTCATTATTAGTTTCAATATTAGTGTTAACTAATAATAATAACTGAGTTCTTTTTATAGGGAATGCCTAATATTGACTTTAATATTACCACCATCAGTCATTAAATTTTATGTAATTACTGTGCCTTTGCCTTTGATTTTTTTTTTTTTTTTTTTTTTTTGAGACAGAGTTTCACTCTTGCCCAGGCTCGAGTGCCTTGGCGTCAGCCTAGCTCACAGCAACCTCAAACTCCTGGGCTCTAGTAATCCTTTTGTCTCAGCCTCCCGAGTCCTGCGACTACAGGCATGTGCCATCATACTCGCTATTTTTTCTATATATTTTTAGTTGGCCAATTAATTTCTATTTTTAGTAGAGATGGGGTCTCGCTCCTGCTCAGGCTGGTTTCAAACTCCTGACCTTGAGCAATCTGTCTGCCTTGGCCTCCCAGAGTGCTAGGATTACAGGCATGAGCCACCGCGCTCAGCCTGCCTTTGATTTTAACCAAGAATTGTTATCTAGGAAGGCATGTTCTCCTGGGAAATAGGGTGGCAGAATTTGAAAAAGCACTTTCAGTATTATAATTGTATATTTTGGGAAAAGACCTACTGTGGGAATGCCATCCTGAGAATGGGGAAGGTGTGTGTGTCAGAATTTTTGTGACAGGCATACCTAAGCTTTTTGAAATAACACCTTTATTGAGAAATAATTCTCATATCATAAAATTCACCATTTTAAAAGGCACAATTCAGTAGTATTCAGTGTATTCACAATGTTGTGTAATTATCAACATTATCTAATTTTAGGGACATTTTACCACCCCAAAAAGAAATTCTACCTATTAGCAATCACTCCCCATTCCTCCCTCCTCTAGTCCCTGGCAACCTCTAATCTATTTTCTGTCTCTATAGATTTGCCTGTTCTGAACATTTAGTAAATAAAATCATACAATATATGTTGCCTTTTGTGGTTGGCTTCTCTCATTTAGCATAATGTTTTCAAGGTTTATCCATGTCATAACATGCATCAGCACTTCATTCTGTTTTATGGCTGAACAATATTCCATTGTATGGATACAAATTTAATTCATCCATCAGTTGATGGACATTTGGAATTCCACTCTTTTGGCTGTTATAAATAATGCTGCAGTGAACTGTTGTGTACAAATTTTTATGTGCCATATTTTCATTTTTCTTTGGTATATTACTGAGTTATATGGTAACTCCGGCAAACCTTTTGAGGAACTGCCAAACTGTTTTCTATTTTCTTTTTTTATGTTTTTTAATTTTGTTTCTAATTGGCACATAATAATTGTACATATTTATGGGATATTTTCCATTCCTACCAGCAGTATATGAGGATTCCAGTTTCTCCATATTTTTGTCAAATGTTTGTTTGTCACTGTCTTTTTAAAAAATTTTAACCATCTTAGTGGGTGTGAAGTGGTATGTTAATGTAGTTCCAAGTTTTGTTTTCCTAATTACTAATAATTTTAAGCATATTTCATGTGTTTATTGGCCATTTGTATGTTTTCTCTGAAGAAATGTCTATTTGACTTTTTCGTCCATTTTTAAATTGGGTTGCCTTTTTATTGTTTAGTTGTGTGAGTTCTTTATGTATTCTGGATATAAGTCCCTTATCAGAAAAATGTTTCTAATATTTCATCCCATTCTGTGGATTGCCTTTTCATTTTCTTAATTATGTCTTTTGAAATACAAAATAATTGCCTAATTTGAGATCATCAAGATTTAATTCTATGTTTTCTTCTAAGAGTTTTGTAATTTTAGCTCTAACATTTAGTTCTGTGATCCATTTTGAGTTATTTTTTGTGTATGGTGTGAGATAGGGATCCAGGTTCATTCTTTTGCATGTGTATATCCTGTACCTAAGATTTTTATGTTTATCAAAAAGGGTTGTGGATTTTAAAAGGTTAAGTAATCTAGTCTAGGTAGTGTGACAGAATATCCCTTGCCATCTATAACTAATATTTATTGAGCATGTATATAACACTCTCTTGGGTGCCCTAAAGGGAGACAGAGGCTTTAGACTGTCCCTGTTTTTAGGGAGCCTATCACCTAGTTTATGAGTAAGACATACATACCTGAAAAGGTAACCTAAGTGCCATATATATTCCTAGATGCTTAAGTATAAAGAGAAAGCATCATGAAGAAAGAAGGATTGGCATGAAAGGGTGGGTAGCCAGGGTGGAATATGAAGAAAATTCCAGAATGAAAGTATAATATGATGATGAAAGGTTTAAATATGAGAGTAAGGAAGTGGCCAATACCCATCTGACTGATTGTAGTTGAGTCTGTGTTAAGAAACAGTAGAAAATAAAGTTACAAAAATGAAGGTGTGGTCATTTTGTAAAAACTACTGAATTGTAAGCTTAGGAGATTGGGCTTTATTTTGTGGGCAGTGGGATGCCATTAACAGTCTTTAGGTAGGAGAGAAGAGGGATTAAGTAGGGGAGAATAATCAGGCTTTCTTTGTAAAATGGATTGGAAGAAGAGACTAGAGAAAGTAAGTACAGTGGTCCAGAAGGTAGATGATTAAGACCTGAATTATTGGTTATCCACTTTGATTCCTACTTGCTTCACCACTACCATCAGCCTTGCCCAACAACTCTCCCTCCTTTCTCACCTCTGAAGAAGAATTGATTCTCTCCTCTAGTTGTCTATATTACATCCTTTCTAAGCACCTCCATATCATAGAATATTAATATTAGCTCTTGATGGAGCCTCTAAAATGACCCCTCCTTTTACAATGAAGAAAGTGAAGACAAGAGAGTTTCAGCAGTTTATTCAAAGTTCCTTTAGTCAGTGGCAGAACTGGTAACAATAAGCTGACTATATGAGAAATGTGACCTTATGGCTTTAAATATTAAAAATAAAGGAGGAAAGAATGTTTGAATTGGTATACCAACAACATAGGGTTTAATTAATGGCTGGTTCTGGTGGGGATATACTGGGATTTATTCCATGACCATTGTTTTTAAAAACTGGCTTTGTTTAATATCACAAGCTAATTAAATGTAATTTTAAAATCTGCTTCCTTTCAGGTCAAGTGAAAAGTGCCAAATCTGTAATCTAAGCCATGGTCAGAAGAGAAGTCAAGAGTATACCTTCTACTGAACATATATTTTGTAAAAGGCCACATTTTCTTCTAGTATCTGAAAAGACAAACTTACCATGCCAATTAAAGTCAAGAAAATAGATGTGGGGTTTTATAAAAATGTTTAAGTACAACAGTGCATCACCCTTGTTTTGTTTGGCCTGTTCAGCATGCCTGTGTTCAGACTGTCTGGCCTTGCCCCGCCTCCTCCAGGCACAGCCCCGTGTGAGTTGCATGTGTTCCTTCAGGAAAGCACTTGGGTATAAATCACTCACAGGGACTATATGGAGGTTTTAAAACTACCTAGAGAGTCTAGTAATTTTCTGTGTAACTGAGACTGTCCATAAAAGAAGGCATATGTGGCTATTTCCAGAGGAAAGGTTTGTTCTCCTTCTCTAAAAAGGAAGTCTTATGGAATGATATTCTGGAGCAAACAAATAATAAGAATTGTTGAATCAGGGGCTTCTGGTTATAACTATTACTTTTTATATCCAAATTAAAATTCACCTGTAAGGTGGAATATATCTGAGCAAATCACCTTTTTAACCTCTATCTTTAAATTGATAAACATAGGTCTGTATCATTTAATACTCATATTTAGAAGATTTTTCTTGTTCCATAGGTATGAAAACATAGATATTGTGATTGGATTATGTGCCATTTTTCCTCCTGTTCTGTTTTATATTTCCTAGGTTTGAAATGTCATAGTTGGTTGCATGTTGGTGGTTTGGAAAGTCCTTTTTTCTAGTTTATTAATCAAACGCCTGAGCCTTCAGTTACTTTATGACTTTACAGAAAAGTTTTATAGAAAAGAAAACATTTTTAAAAAAGCATTTCTTCTTTGTTCTTATGACTTTCTCTTCTTTGTCCTGCCTGGAAAACTAGTTTTTCCTTATGAGGGGATGGAAGAGAAATGAGCGATTCAGTCATACCTTGTCAGTTGACATTTTCTCAGCCAAGGTTTTGAGATAATCATGTTTTAAATGTCTCTCAAATGTTTAAGTTTAGAGATATTTTTAATGTATGAGAATTCAGTTTCAGTTTTCTTAAGCAAAGAACAGTGCAATAACCCTCACCCTGTCTCTGTTATACCAAGTGGTTGTTTATGGAGGGTCTTTATATGCAGAGGGAGATCTCTGTTTGTAATACAGTGTATTGTGAGAAGTCCAGTGTCCTCAAAGCACTGCAGTAATCTAGAAAAAGGCTAGGTGCCATTTCTGTTGTTTCTGCTCTAACTCTGCATCTGAGCCTTGATCTTGAAAACATTACTTTCCAGGCATGTGTTCCTGAGTAGGGAGGGATTCCTGGATCTCACTTCAAAGATTCCTAAATAAGATTAAGGCTTTTCTGGAGACTCCTAGTATAGCATGAACCTCTCTTTTCTTCTCTATACTTATCCTCAAACTTTTTGTAGCTTTTGATACATTTGCTGATTTTACATTTTTTAAACTATTTGTATTGGTACCTTTATGCCAATCATGATTCCTATACTTTCTTAAACTGCTTTTCTTCACAAACTCCTTTTCTTCATCATGCTCCTAGCTGTGGGAACTTCTCAAAATGCAATTCTGACCCTTGGTGAAGCACCCCATGATCTTCCCTATCCCCAGTATTATGAAGAACTAACCCTTCCCTCTTTAGGGCTCCGGTAGTGCTAGTACACTCATACTGTATTCTGCCTAATTGTCCACGTGTTTGTCTCTCCACGTGAATTGTGAGGTTTTTGAGGGTAGAGACTTTGTCTTTGTTCATCCTTATACCTAAAGAGTTGATAGATATTAGTAGTGATTTAATAAATAATAGTTGAATGAATTCTCTTTTAGTACTATCTTATGCATAGAACTCATTACCTCTTCATTCATTTGTAGAGCTTGTTCACCTTTATAAAAATGACTCCCAAACCTTATCTCCATATCTTACCACATTTCGACACCTACTCCTCCAGCAGACAAGCCAGATACACTGCCAACATTGTGACTCTATGTCTAGTTTCTCCTCTCAGCTATTTTCTGAGCCTTCATCTTGAATGTCATGTTACTTTTCAGGCATGCGAATCAAGTGATTACCAATGGATTCCTGGAGCTCACTTCAAAGATCCCTTTGACGTGAGGATCTGAACATTTATTTATATCTATAGATCTATAACTTTAGTCTATTTTGAGAGGTAGTGTGCATTGTTACCTATTTTGGATTGAATTATATATATATTCATAGGAAAGTTAAAATGTCTTTTTGCTTTGAGTTTGAGCTGTTACACAGGTAGCTGTGTGGCTTTTTTTAAACATCCACAGAGTAATTACCATGCCAAAGTGCATACTAGTAAATCAAGAAGGCCTCTGCATTATTTGGGAATCAATAATAGTCAATCAAAGGCTAAATTCAATATTATGATAACTTTTAGACAGTGGTTCTATAGATTTTGTATTTCATTGGCCAGAAAAATATGGAAAAATAAAGGGAGGAGATTAATATATGACATCATTAAGAAAACAGCTACTATCTGCTATCACTATCATTTAATAGAAGATATTTTAACACCAGAAAAGAAGGGATGATAGAATCTCAGTGTAAGGCTCTATCCTTTAAGTTGAGTAAATTAACCTTTATTATAGATCTTTATGTTATATTTATTTTTCTCATTTTGCCATGTATGATGGAACTTTTGTCATGAATCAGAATTGGCCTATGGTCCAGCCTTTGAGAACTTCTTAAGCTAAAGCAGGTAGATTGCTATTTAGGTTGACGTAAAGGACTGATGGTCACTCCACTGTTCTATCTTATATATGGTAGATTGTATTTTCCAAGATGGCCATATCTCCCACCCCACATGCTCTTCTTACAATGTGCTCATGACATTCCTCACATAGAGAGCTGGGTCTCTACTCTCTCCTCTTGAATCTGGGCAGGCCTGTCACTACAGTGGAAGTGATTCCATGTGATTTCCAAGGCTAGATCTTAAAGATGATGTGGCCTCTGCCTTATTAGGAAAGGTGCTCTCTTTTGAGATGTTTGCTTCTTGAAAACCAGCATGTGGAGAAAGCCACATGGAAGGGAACTGAGGACCCAGTCCTCAGCCCTGCTGAGCTCCAGCCAGCAGTCATTCCCAACTTGCCAGCCGTAGGAGTGAGCCATGCTGGAAGTGGATCCTCCATTCAAGTCACCCTAGCTGATGCTGTATGGAGTGGAGACAAGCCTTCTCTGCTAAGCCCTGCCAAAATTGCAGATTTGTGAGCCAAATAAATGATTGTTGTTGTTTTAAGCTACTGAGTTTTGTGTTTGTTTGTTACCTAGTAGTATATAACATACAAATTTTGGAACCTTGAGGTGAGAAATTGACATAACAAAACCCAAAATATTTGACATTGTCTTTGGTACTGAATGGTAGTCAGAGGCCAGAGAGGCCCAGAGGAGAGTGTGAGTGAAAGCCCACAGGCCCTCGGGTAGAGTATTAGCAGAAACCACAGGGGACTCTAAAAGACTGTTGGTGGGAGTTTATAGGAAAGAGAGGAAAATGTTATTGGAAACTGGAGAAAAGGGCCTTTGCCAGAGATGGTGGTAAGTTTGGCCACACTGTTGTCTATATAATGAACTCAGTGAAACTGCTAAGGATATTTCTAGACAGAGTGTGCAAGTGCCACCTGGCTTCTTCTACTAAAATGTTAGAGGAGAGAGATAAGCTGAAAAGGAATATTTTAGCTTTCAAATAAAATTTAAAAGAAGAATAAAAGAGCCAGTACTTACTGGCTTTGAAAATAATACTGCTTCTCATTCCTATCCTCTCTAGACGGCAAAAAGTTCTCAAACTAAGACATGGCTTCTGGGAAAAGATAAAAATCCAGGGTGGGATTGGAAGGTCAATTGTTAAGACCTCAGAAATACCTAAGGTGGTGCCTCATAAAACCTTTCAGACTTTAGGTGGGCTTTCTCCAAGGAGCTGGGAAGATGGCCTCCAGTTGCTTTGGGCAGTCATCATCACAGCTAAACCCAAATGGAAAGAGAGCAGCTGTCTCCCAATAATGGTGTATGCTAACCTAGAGAGCCACCTGATTGGACTTGTCTGAGTCCCATGCTCACCCCTGAACCGATTGTAATGTTGGGGGATGCCACCTATGTTATGTGCCGATCTCAGTCAATAGTATCGTCGTCTACTGTCAGAAGATGGGATAGTGGGGGAACACACGGGGCAGCCCCTCAGCCCTCAACTCCCCAGATCTCCTAAACTGTACTTCAGCTTACTTTACAAAAAATGGTGAAATATAAATTTACTGTTGCTTTTTGTAAAAGCCCTATGGGAAAGGGTTTAATGTAGAGAAATTTGATCACCTATGTATTTTAGTTATGTGCTATCTCTAGCTTTCAGAACCATATGTAAGCAAGAGCTGACTCTATGAATTTTGTCCACATTTTCCTAAAGTATGAGGATTTTTTGAAAAGCCATGGCGAATCTGAATTTTAAAACTTAAATTCAAACCGCAGGAGTTTACCTGTTGGGCTTAGGTAAACCAAGTGAGCCCCAGGGGACAGAAGTAGGATAGGAGCTAGAAGAGAACCTGGACGGGTGTTACTCAAAATGATCTGAGGCAGTAGCTGAGGAGAGGGTCAAAGTTAATGTTAAGAGAAATAAACGTGACCACCAATATAGATAATGTGGAGATGAAAATGGGAGAAAGGACAGTGAACATGGTAATTAGGTGAGTTAAGTGAAGTCAGGATGGGAAAGAGTACGAGTCTGCTTCTCAGGAGAGACCCTGTGAATAAGATAACTTTTGTTTTTTTACATGATCCCTGGAATTTGTGGTAGGATTGGGCCTAGTGTCTTACTAGCCATACCAGTCTATACAGAAACAAAAAGTTGTAAAGAATATTTTAGGGGGTGGTGTGTGGGTGCCAAAGGTGGTTATTACAGTTGGGGCAGACATAGAGCGATTGATGGAAACACGGCTTAGTCTCAAGTAGGCACTGAGGCTTTCATTTGTCAAAGGTTCCTTGTACATAGTTAGGAAGAAGACTGATGCTAGATTTAGTAGTCTTCCTGCTGTGATGTGCTTCTTGGTGCCCTGGGGAAGACAATGTAGAGCCTCCTTGATGAGTGTGTCACAAAATCTCTCTTCCTTGAAAGTAATGTACCAATTCATGCTTATTCCTTTGTTTAGTATTTATACTGTATTTGTTTTTAGTGTTTAGGTTTGAGACAAAAAATACAAATTAGGCATCACAGAGTTTGGGATGTATTTGTCCTTTCATGAAGAATAGGTAACATTGTTTCTTCCAATTAAGGACCAAAACCCAGTGACTAATAGGAGTTAGGGAGGAAAACAGGAGTAGAAACATTGAAGAGGAAGGAGAGAGAGAAAAAGAAAATGGAAAAGCATGACTGAGAAAGAGAGAGGAGGGGATAGGACAGTGTTGAAGAGGGTTAGGGCTGAACCAGTTAGGATTGGCATGAGAAAAACAGCATGTATGTGTATTACAAAATATATAGAAGCAGATATCTTTGATCATTTCAGTTATTATGTCAAGCAAAATCAGTTAAAACAGTTTTGGGTGTATACACAGCTTGAACATTAAGAAATGCAAGCTTCCTTGGAACTAGATCACTTGGCTTCTTCTTGATTGGGGGTGAGGATAATGTATGTAGCCAATCAGAATGAAAGCAGGTTGCCAGAAACCAATGGGAAGTAGGCATGGAAATAGCTTTTGGCATGTTATCAGTTGGTAGCAGTGGCCCTGGCAAACTGACACAGAACTGAGCATTGATCTTTGAGATTTGGAAAGCCCTCACCTTGATTTCAACTCTGAACCAGCTTAGGCTTGGAGGGCCATATCTCTGGTCTTGGTGGTTTGGAGAAGAGCTCTATTTGAGGGTCATTAACACGTGGGCATAGCAGGGTTTGAAGATACCAAGGACCTGGAGGACTGGAGGGACAGGTGAAGTGGTTTGAATTTGTAGTATTTTGAATCTCTTTTCTGGCCCACCCTCTGCTTTACATCAGAATCATTGTGACCTATTTATTGACCAAACAAGTGCAAAACAAGGGCCCAAAGATAAGATTTAAATATATTTGGGGATGTTGCAGGAACCTCTGGGATTTTTAGGTTAAGGCTAGCTTCAAGGAAAAGCAGAGCACGTCCTTCTCAGGACCACTGCATGGATTTGCACAGGCTACGTCTGGCTCAAGGCACCAGCAGAGGCGGGCTATTGGGGCCCAAATCTAGCCTGTCATTCACATGCCAAACCTTGCTCCGTTTCAGGCTTCATTGCCCTGAGGAAGGGAGGCTTTTCAAAATTTACTCAAAGGCACCATGTGATCAAACTAACCTTGGTCTTTTCCTTTGTGTTTAGGTTATTCACCCTCATCCACACACCCAACCTTAACTGGAGTGACTCAGCTGTGACCTTGTTTCCATTTGAATTTTGGATTTGGAGGGGGCTGAGAGAGGAAAAGGGGTATTGGGTTGGAGTAGTAAAGTGGAATTCCTGAATGATTTGTACTGACAGAGAAGGAGGAGCATAATATTTCCCATTGCTCCTTCCACCTCAAAGAGTTCAGCCCATCAAATACTTTTGGAGAGCCTGTTTTGTGCCACAAAATGTGTGCACAGCCTAATATTCAGTTAATATTAATATTACATTAATTTAATAGTAATATTAATATGCAATCAATATTCAGCCCTGGTCTTTGAGAAACTCACTATGCAATAGGGAAGGCAAGCACATTCCCGTATCATTGCAATGGCAGGTGCAACAATCAATATACCCCCTCTCCCATACATGTAGCAGTACAAGAAACACCAACAGTGCCTTATAGTGTTCCTACAAAATGTTCTGGAACAAGAGGTATTAATATGTGCTCTGTGACAAGAAGAGACATGCTCAGATCTCAGTGTGGTGCAGTCTTAGGTAGAAAGAGTGTGGATGAATTGGGTCCCGGCAGGTCTCATGTTCTTTTTGTACATTATTACAGGTTAGTCTGCAAAAGTGAAAGTGCCAATAATAACACATACAAATCCATCAAGTTAGGGCTGGAAAAGCAGTGGCAAAAATGACGACTTCTTTCTGGTCACAAAAAGATAATAAAAAACCTGATTTACTCTGCGGGAGGCCAGCTGACTACCTGGCTCATAAGGAATATTTTACAATGCTCGTGTGTTTCATTATTGTTTGGGGAGGTAGGTGGTTGTTTTTGAAATTTATCTCTCCTCCACCCTTTGAACCTCTTCTCAGTGCAGAAAGTGATCACAACTACATCAAAAGAAGGGGCTCAATGAAGCTGTAAGATGTGAGTGAATGCTGTCAGTCTAGCTTCATTCAATTATAAGTAGCATCTATGCTATAATTCTTCATTCAGTAACATTTGCAGAGCACGGCAGTGTGGTAGGCATGTAAGAAGAATGAGGCAGTCCTTAAGCTTGAGCAGCCCTCTCATGGGGGACATTGGTGAACAAATAATTACAAAAAATGCAATGTGGTAGATATAACTTTAAAAGTATGGTCAGGATTCTCTGGTCACAGGAGGGAGAGCCTTATACCTGCCTGGCCAGGCCTAACCTGACTGAAATATCTGAGATGAGGGGAGGACAATTGGAGCAAATAGACGAATAGAGCCCAGACATACAGTTTGCCATTGACATAACTGATGCCATTAATTCCATCTGTTTCATTATGGCTTTTGATGTGATTCTTTTTCAGGGAAGATGAACCATCCACCCCACCCCCCAAGAAGAAAATTAGGAAAGGCTTCACAAATAAGGGCCTCTTAAACAATGATTAAAAATTCAACAGGAATAGAGAATAATATTCATGTAGATAAAGTAACATATTCAACAATACAGGTGCTTTATACCACCATTCAACTGTAGAGAAAAGTTTCTAGGCTCCTGTAAAAGAAAATTTATTTGGGAAAGATGCCAGCTAGTTTAAAATCCTTTCTTGAACTAGGAAGACTATCAAGGAACAAATAATGAAGCCTAATGAACTTCTTTAATTTTATCCACTGTATCAAGGAGTGACATTGCTTTCTCAGGGGGTCCTTGAATACTCACTAATGACTTTGGTCCCTTTTGGTCTCGCAAGGTGCTGATGACCAAAAACCTCATTAGCTCTGGATCCTTTATAAAGACAAGTGCTCCAGTAGGAAAGGGCATTGCAGAAATAGTGTGAAAAACATTTGTTTATCTGGTCTTACCTGTAAGAAGTAGAGATGCTCCTCAATTTATGATGTGGTTATGTCCTGATAAACCCATCATAAGTTGAGAATATTGTAAGTCAAAATGCATTTAATATACCCAACCTACCACACATCATAGCTTAGCATAGCCTACCTTAAAATCTCTTAGAACACTTACATTAGTCTACTCTTGGGCAAAATCATGTAACACAAAGTCTATTTTATAATAACATATAATAATGTATTTTATTGAATACTGTATGAAAGTGAAAAACAGAATGGTTGTATGTATACTTGAAGTACAGTTTCTGCTGAATGTGTATCACTTTCCCGCCATCATAAACTTGAAAAATCACAAGTCGAAGCATCATTTAAGTCAGGACCATCTGTATTCAATAAATATTTACTGATTTGGCTTAACCCGTAACTGGAAGGCAGCAAATGCAGAATCTAGGATGTCAATGAATCTCGTCTCAGGCATAAATTCACTGGATTATAGTCTATGTCTTGCTTCTGGAGGGAACGAAATGAACGGTTTTGGAAAGAGTAGAGAGTTTCAAAGCAAGAAAATGCAGATAGAGAATAATAAGTGCTGTTTGTTACTTGTCTCATAAAGGCAGTTTTCTTTATGGTTAGAGCTTAGTTAAATGTATCTTTGGCTTTAGGAAAATTATAGAACATACGTTGCTGTAGCTTAGGATGAGTGATTATTAATATAAGATGTACTATGTAGATATGAAGTTTGGCTTTTTATAATTTCTTGCCATCAGATCCATTGTTAAGATGCCCATACAGTGATCCTAATATGTCACTGGATGGGCCAATCCAAACACTGTTGAAACTTCAGTATTTTCCAGATTCACCTGTTAGAGATGCCTCAGTATGTGTGTCTTGTTCTTAAGAGATAGATTTGTAATAGTTGTCAATTATTTATCCATATGATATAACACTCAGAAGTTTAAAATTAAATATCTAGAGAGAAGGAATATTAATGAAATCATTTTGAAACTATAAATTATGTTGAAATAACACATACATGTATTTCTTTAGGGCTTTTGAGGACATATATAAAGAATTCTGAAGTCCTTGTTTTGACACTTCTTTCTCTGTCAGGATTCGTGATAGGACGACTGGCCTACGATTTTGTTGAGGTACTGTATGTACACTAAATTAGAGAATAAATTAAAGGACAAATACCAGGAATAAGATTCAATTCCAACTCATCCCCTAAAGTATGAATGTTTTTATATGAACAGCTAAAAAATTTTATCTGGTATTAAAAATTGTGAAAATGAAAACCACACAATAAAGGACACATAAACTAAGGAAGCTGAAAATGAAGCAGTAATTTCAAAGTGAGGAAAATTTATTTGTATTCTTGGGTTCCTTAGCATCTGCCTTTGAAGCCTTGCTCTAGTTTTCTTCTCCTGGACATACATAGGCTTCTTCCTGCTGTTGTCTCTAACACTCATAGAGACCACTAGCCATTTTCGTTATGAGGCATGGTTATTCTTTTTTAACTGCTAGATTCAATGTAAGATATACATCACATAATATACACTGTAGATACAGGAAAAAATCATTGATTTATCGACTTAGTGTTAATTCCTGATTTCAATTGCATAGCAATGAGATCAATAACAAAACATGCATGTAAAATTTGCATCATATAATATATACTATAGATACAAGAAAAAAAATCATTAATTTATCAACTTAGTATTAACTCCTTATTTCAACTGTATAGCAATGAGATCAATAACAATTTGCCTTAACTCATTACTTTATTTTTTTTTAAATGGAGATAATGCTTTTACCCATCTAGGATTGTAAAAGCCTCTTTTTAGTCTTCTGAAATACCACAGTATTACTACCTAACATCTTTTGTGTGTTTACTATGTGCTAGGCTTTTTTAAGTGTTTTGTGTTTATTAATTTATTAGCTTATTAACTCTTCAGTTAAACCATTTACTCTCACAGCACCCCAGTGGAAGCAGGTACTTTATTCCCATTTTGCAGATGAGGAAACTGAGGCACAGGAAGGTCAAGGAATGAAAGTTAAACTATTCATTGGGCCAAAATAAACTTTTTAGGAGGGAATATTTACAGCACTTCAACCACTGTTGTTGTATTTATCATTAATCAATGTACAACCTTCATGATTTATGTCTTAAAAATACAATCTGAACTATTATCTATGTATTCTTTTTCTCTACTGACTCACTAAAAGATTTTAAATCCTAAGCAGCTGTCTGTGAACCCACAAGTACTTGTTTAAGATTCTTTCCCCTGCCTATTGCAAATTAAAATAAACATGTAACAGTCAAATAAAAAAATACTTACCTGTGAATCATCTAAAATTTTTTCTGGTGTCACCAATGGTAAGTATATCACTTTTAAAAATACTGGTCACATACCATAAGCAATGTTCATGTAGCCAAAACCCACACAATTCTCTCTCTATATATGTAAAGGACTATATAAATATATATAAAACCTGTCTGGATGGTTAGAGCAATAAATCTACCCCCAAACCCCCAGGATCAACCTTGCAGACAACCTCTTGTTAGCTGTAAACTGGAATGTTCTAAAATTTATATTGATTGACATAGCATCAACCTAATTTCCAATACTTAAAATGGCAGTGAACTAATTTCTTGTTTGCCTTTGTTACTTTAGGTGCACCAAACTGTCTACCCTCTTCTAAGAACACCAAGTTTTTCACTTTATTCCTTTTTTTTACCTTTAATTATATTTATGGCTGCTTTGGATGTGGACTATTATGTACTCAAGAATATGTTTTGGCAGGTAAGAACACATTTTAAAACAAATTACGTTGATTCCATCTTCTACAGTGAGAAGCATAAAAAAAGAAATAATAAGCAATTAAAAAAATAAAGAAAATTATTTAAAAAATAAAACAAATCATGGTCAATTCTTGCTTATGCAGTTTGATAGAGAATATGACTATCTAGACTATATGACTTCTATCTAGAAGACTATATGACTTCTATCTAGAAGATTAATAATTTTCAGATTGCACATTTCTAGTTTTGCCTTCTTCATTTTGCAGAACCAATGGTTAAAGAGAGTTGAAGAGAGAGGGAAGGGATTAGTATTTGCTGAGTGACCACGGTGACTAGGCAGTCTCAGTGTAAATATCAGAGTAAATATCAGCTCCAATTTGTATCTGAGCAAACTGAAGCTCAGATGTCACAAACAAGGTTGATAAGTGGCAAAACCTGGATTCTAGTATCACATCTAATTTCATCCCAACTGTATCTGTAGATTTGCTCCTGTTTTCACTGCTAAGATTGTTCTTTGTGTCTTCACTCTTTTTTTCTTAATCATGCTATTGAACTATTTTGTCTTTTCAGAAAATATTTTACTTTCTTTGGTTTTATTTGGTTCTTTATAACATCTTGAGTTAACATAAGTTGATTGATTTTTAGCTCTTTTGTTTGTATTTAGTGCATTTAAGGTTTTAAATTTTCTTTTTAGTGGCATCCCACATGTTTTGATTGTTAGTGTTTTCATTATCATCCAATTCTAAATTTTCATATACTTTTTTGACCTATTAATTATTTAGAAGTTGTCTTAAATTTTCCAAATGTGGCTTTTATTATTATTTCTCTTATCACATTGCAATTAGATAATGTATTTTGTATATCAAGTCTTGTGATTTGTGAATATTTGCTTTGTAGCCTTGTACGTGATCAGTTTCCCCAAATGTTCTGTCTTTGCTTTACAAAATGTATATTTTCTAATTGTTGAGTGTAGGGGTCTAAATTTGTTTGCCAGATTGTTTTATTAACTATGAAGTTCATTCTTCTATATATCTTTGCCAATATTGTTTTTATGCTCGATCTAAGTCTCTACTATGACTGTGGAATTATCAACTTTTCCTTGCAATTCTACTAGATTCTACTTTATATAAACAGGGCTAATTATTAAGTATCTATATGTATTATTATTTTTCCATTTATTTTTTCTCATTATTTAGGTACCCTTTATCCCAAATAATGCTTTTTGCCTTAAGTCAATTTTGTTTGGTATTACTATAGTTATACCAGCTTCCTTTTGGTTAGTGTTTGCCTGGGTATGATTTTTCCATCCTTTTATTTTCAAGATTTTAGTTTCCTTATATTTAGATGTCTTTCTGATAGTATGCAGTTGGTTTTTGTTATCTTATCCAGGTTGAGAATCACTGCTGTTTTTTTTATGCTAGTTTTAGTCCACTAATATTTATTGTGATTAAAAATATATTTAGAAGGGCAAGAGATCTGGACAGATTTGAGGCATCAAGAAAGATATATGGATGGATTATAAGCACTTGGAAAGATGTTCAACATAATAAATCATTGGGGAAATGCTAATAAAACCACTATGAGATACCACTACATACCTGTTAGATTGAAACAGCGATAACAACAAACCTGATAATACCAAGTGCTGGTGAAGATGTGGAGAAAACAGAACTTTCATACATTACTGGTGAGAATGCAAAATGGTATGGCCACTTTGTAAACCAGTCTGGGAGTTTCTGGTAAAGTTAAAAAAAAGAAACAGGTTTTTATGTGAACATAAGTTTTCATTTCTCTTCTATATATACATAGGAGTGAGGTTGCTGGGTCATATGTTCACATAAAAACTTCTATGTTAATCTATATAGCAGCTTTATTTATAATCTCAAAGTCTGGAAACAAATGTTCTTCAGCTGGTAAATAGATAAATAAATTGTGGGACATCTTACTATGGAATATTACTCAGCAATAAAAAAGAAATGGAGTATTGATGGGCACAGCATGGAAGAATTTAAAATGTATTATGTTAATAGAAGGAAGCCAGGCTCAATAGGGTACATACATATTGTATAATTCCATTCATAGACCTTCCAGAAATGGCAAAACCATAGATCTGGAGAACAGATCATTGGTTGCCAAAGACTGGGGGTGGAGGAGGAATTGAATACAAAAGGGTAGCACGAGGAAAATTTTGGGGGTGATGGACCTGTTTCTTTTTTTTTTCTTTTTTTATTGAGACAGAGTCTCCCTCTGTTGCCCAGGGTAGAGTGCAGTCATAGCTCACTGTTGCCTCGAACTTCTGGACTCAAGCAATCCTCCAGCCTTAGCCTCCTAAGTACCTGGGACTATAGGCATAGGCCACAGGCTAATTTTTAAATTTTTCGTAGAGTTGGGTTCCCCCTATGTTGCCTAGGCTGGTCTTGGACTCCTGGCCTCAAGCAATCCTCCTGACTTGGCCTCCCAAAGTGCTGGGATTACAGGTGAGAGCCACTAGACCCAGCCATGTTTTGTTTCTTAATTGTGGTTACATGACTCTATGCATTTATTAAAACTCATATTACTGGGCTGAGCGCGGTGGCTCACTCCTATAATCCTAGGACTCAGGGAGGCCGAGGTGGGAGGATTGCTTGAGCTCAAGAGTTCGAGGCCAACCTGAGCAAGAGCAAGACCCTGTCTCTACAATAAATAGAAATAAATTATCTGAACAACTAAAAATAGAAAACATTAGCCAGGCATGGTGGCACGTGCCTGTGGTCCCAGCTACTTGGGAGGCTGAGGCAGGAGGATCATTTGAGCCCAGGAGTTTGAGGTTGCTGTGAACTAGGCTGATGCCATGGCACTCTAGCCTAGGCAAGAGAGTGAGACTCTGTCTCAAAAAACAAAACAAATAAACAAACAAACAAAAAACTTCATATAACTGAACACCAAAAGAATTAATTTTACTGTTTGTAAATTTAAAATAGATTTTAAAAAGTCAAAGAGAAAAAAAAGTATTTGGATTTTTTCTCACACATTATATTGTACTTTGTACTTACCATGCTTTTCCTTTGCTTTTTCTCATTCTTCTCTTTATCAATTGAATTGATTCAGTTTTCTTTTTCCATTTTGTTCTTCCTACTTGTTCAAAAGTTTTATAGTCTACTTTTTATTTTTGTGGCAGACACTTCTGATTACTTACCCAATATGCATTCTCTCTTTCTTTCTAACTAACAGAAACTTACTATTTTTTGTTTGGTATGACAAAAGGTCCATTGTAAAATACCATATTTCACATCATTCCTGACACCTATGGTAGCCTAAGAAGTCTGTCTGGCCAATGACATGTGTACAAAAGTTTGCCAGATAAGGTTTCTAGAAAGCCCTAAATAAATGGGCTAAATCAGCTGGCATGTGCTTTTTGGTCTTTATTTTATCTCTCTTTCTGCCTGGAGCCCTCCATTGGGCTGGAGGAGAAATATCCATCTTGAGACTATGAGGTGGTGAACATGAGAACACATGCTAAGGATGGCTGAACAACAACAAAAAAAAAGCCTTGGTCCTTGAGGGCATTGGGAGCCACCATACCAGCATAAGTTTGCTTATTCTGGATTTAGGATTACTTGAGAAAAACGAAATCTCCATTTATTGACACTGTAAGTGCTGTTTTCTGTTAGGTGCAGCCAGAATTGTTATATTTATAAACAATACAGTTCTCTTAATGGTTTCATACTTTTTAAACTAAAATTTCTAATAATCACATTTGATTTAACAAGTCTAAACCTAAATCAATATGTCTATCTTCCTCTAAATAATGCTGGAACTTCAGAATGCTTTCACTTCAATCCTCCTTTCTCACCTTACATTTTATTACATTATTAACATAGGACTACCATTCCTGAAATTAGTTGTCATCATTGTTATTACTATTATAAATGTTTTAAGTACTAATGCTTCTCTACACTCATCCACATGCTTGCCGATTTTAATTTCTTTGCTCACTGTTCCTTCTTGCATCCTACTCCATATTTCTGGATTCAGCTTCCTTTTTCCTGAATTGTTGCTTTAGTGGTTTTTAAAAAAATTTTGTTTAGGCTGGGCATGGTGGCTCACGCCTGTAATCCTAGCATGCTGGGAGGCCTAGACAGGAGGATCGCTTGAGGTCAGGAGTTCAAAACCAGTCTGAGTAAGAACAAGACCCCATCTCTACTAAAAATAGTAAAAATTAGCCATGCAACTAAAAATAGAAATAAAAAGTTAGCCAGGTGTAATGGTGTGCACCTATAGTCCCAGCTACTTGGGAGGCTGGGGCAAGAAGATTGCTAGAGCCCAGGAGTTTGAGGTTTTTGTGAGCTAGGCTGATGCCATGGCACTCTAGCCTATGCAACAGAGTGAGACTCTGTCTCCAAAAAAAAAAAAATTACATTAAATTAAAAAATAAAAACTTTTGTTTTTAAAATTGGCATAAAATAATTGTACATATTTATGGTGTACATAGTGATGTTTCCATACATATAATGTATAGTGATCAGATCAGGGTAATTAGCATATCCATCATTTCAAACATTTATTATTTCATTGTGTTGGGAATATTCCATATCCTCATTCTAGCTATTTGAAATGATATAATATATTATAGTCAACTATAATCATCCTACAGTGGTATAGGAGACTAGAACTTGGTCCTATCTATTAATACCTTCTAGCTGTAATTTTGTATCCTTTTCATTAAAGGTCTGTGAATAGTCACCTGTCTTTGTTTAGTAGTCTTTGTTTCTCTGAAAATGGATTTATTTTGCCTCAATTTGAATAATAGCTGAGCTTAATTGTTGCTTTTGAGACAACTGCTATCAATCTAATTATCATTCTTTTGTAAGCACCAGACTTTTCTCCCTTTTAAGATTGTCTCTTTTTCTATGGTATTCTGTACAGTAGTCCCTCCTTATCCATGGTTTTGCTTTTCAGGGCTTCAGTTACCTGCAGTCAACTGCAGTTCAAAAATACTAAATGGAAAATTCCAGGAACAAACAATTCCTAAGTTTTAAATTGTGTACATTTCTGAGTAGTGTGACCAAATCTTGAGCCATCCCATTCTGTCCTGCCCAGGACATGAAACATCCCTTTGTCCAGTCCAGTGTACCAGTCTGTGTGCATTACCTGTCTATTAGTCATTTAGTAGCCATTTCACTTATCAGATTGACTGTTGAAGTGTTGCAGTGCTTGGGTTCAAGTAATCCTTATTTTGCTTTAACAATGGCCCCACAGTGCAAGAGTAGGGATGTTGGCATGTTATTTTAATTGTTCTATTTTATTATTGGTTATTACTGTTAATCTTCTCTGAATATTTTAGAGTCTTGGTATATAAATTTGTGTCATGTACTAGACATAATATGTCACTAACAATTTACTTTCAACACCGAAGAAACCAGGATATGTTTTATTTTTATTTCCATTTATTTATTTTTTATTTCAATATATTACAGGGGTACAAATGTTTAGGTTACATATATTGCCTTTGCCCCATCCAGGTTAGAGCTTCAAGTGTGTCCATCCCCCAGACAGTGACACACCGCACTCATTAGGGGTGTATATACCTGTTCCCTCTTCCCCCCTCCCACCTGCCCGACACCTGATGAATGTTACTACTATAGATGCACATAAGTGTTGATCAGTTTTGATGGATGGTGCTTGTTTTTCCATTCTTGGGAAACTTTCCTTAGTAGAATGGGTTCCAGCTCCATCTAGGATAATACAAGAGGTGCTAGATCACCATTGTTTTATGTGGCTGAGTAGAACTCCATGGTATACATATACCACATTGTATTAATCCACTCATGTATTGTTGGGCTCTTGGGTTGTTTCCACATCTTTGCAATTGTGAATTGTGCTGCTATAAACATTCGAGTGCAGATGTCTTTTTTATAGAATGTCTTTTTTTCCTTTGGGTAGATGCCCAGTAGTGGGATTGCTTGATCAAAAGGTAGCTCTACTTTTAGCTCTTTGATGTATCTCCATATTACTTTCCACAGAGGTTAAACCATGATATGTTTTGTATAGAAGCAGGAGAAATTTGTATTCTGTTTTAAGAACATTTTGATATTGAGAACTATTAAACCAGAATAGCAACAAGAAAGAGAGTTGAAACAGTCTTTTTAACAAGAAGGTAGAATCTTGTTTGTTTGAAAGGCTGGTTTCTTTGAGGCAGGTGTTTAAACTAGAATATTTTTTAAAGTTATTATTTCCCAGAGTAATTGTATATAATTTATAACCAATATCTGACTCTTGGGACATAAGTAAACGCAGTGATGCCATCATTAGACTTTAAATCTAATACTGTGTTATGAATTGGTTCACAGGTCTTGTCTACTGGATTAATTAGCTTTTCTATAGCATTCGCTGTAATTGGATATGTGGTTCTGAAATTCAATGCAAGTTCATGGGATTTGCAATCTTGCCTGCTCTTTAGCATCATCCTCAGCATTACAGATCCTATTCATTCTGTGACTTCAATGAAAACTCTTGGT
Organism: Microcebus murinus; assembly: GCF_040939455.1. Classification (NCBI taxonomy): domain Eukaryota; kingdom Metazoa; phylum Chordata; class Mammalia; order Primates; family Cheirogaleidae; genus Microcebus; species Microcebus murinus. The sequence continues at coordinate 119,605,251 of NC_134105.1, read as the reverse complement.
ATGTCAAATTTATTTCTCTCTTATCTTTGAAATATAAGGATGCATTGTTTTCTTTTGATTATTATTTTTTGCATGAATTGTATATCCAAGCAGAGTAGGATGTGTGCTTTTCTTCTTGAGGATGATGCATTGTTTGACTTGAAGGAGACAGTGCAAATAAGGTAACCACTGAGGATCTGAGATAAACAGCATCAATTATCATCTCAAAGGATATTTTTAAGAAGAAAATGTAACCTTTCTAGAAGGTGATAAAAATTGGCATTCTTATTCCATTCCAGTGAATTCTAAGCCACAAGGTAGAGATTCTAAGTTGGTGAGTGTGTTTACCAATTCAAAGAAAAAATAAAGACCCCCATTGAGAGTTTTCAAAGGCCCTGCTACCTCTTGTAGAACTGCCTCCATTTTGGAATGGCAAAGGTTTCGGCAGGTGGCATAGGGGATAGTAGTTTATTGCAAAGAAAAAGGGTAAGTTTTAGTTTGGCTCTCAAATATATTACTTAATAAAAGCTTATTCCCAGGAGGGTTTGGGGTCCTGCACTACTTCCTGTCTTATGTGGTAAGGTAAAAGATGATTCCACTCTGAAATAGCCCCCTATTGTCATGTTTTATTAACACAGCAGTATAACATGAAATGGTTAGATGCTATGGTTTCTGTCTTTGACTCAGAAATATCAGAAGTATCGGTTGTATTTAGTAGAAATATATTCCCTTATTATTAGAGTGAGAAACCTCCAACCTTTCTGGCATGTGATATTCCCATTTTTATGCCCATTTTTACCTACAGCTGGGAAAACATAGGAGGGTTTCAGGCACTTTTTGTGTTGATGTTCGAAATTGTTTCAAGGTAATTATGTTTCTCAAAGAGTATGATCCTGTTCTCTTTTTTCTCATTATTCCCCTGCATACAATTTTTTTCTGTCTTTCCTTTACCTATCTTTCTCTTTTAGCCATTTGTATGGGCCCTTGCTTTATTACCTCATGCTTGTGCCACTCCCTTTTTCTGCAATCTCTTGACTGTAAATCGTTATAATAAATTATCAATGTTATTTATTGCAGTTTCAATATTAAATTTTTTTTTCAAAAGAGCAGTAGAAAGTCTTCTATTTCTTTAAGACAAAACTAATGAAGGTATTCGGCTGGCTCTTAATTGATATTTTCTTTATGTCAATAACACTCAGTTAGTACATGAGTTCCGGATCCAGTAGCATTTTTTCCTAGTAAGACAAATTTGAATTGTTTTTATGTGGAAAATCACTCTCACTTAGGACCACCATATGGTTCCTTTGTGTAAATTAGATAAATGGTCCTTCAAAGCAATTTACTTCTATCTAATTGTCATAATATATTAATTTTTTAAAGGAACAACTACTTTTTGCCTTATGCCTTAAATTATCATAATATACAAAACTACAGCTTTTACAATGTTAATGGTGCTTCTTTAGATGAGGTGCATTGTAAAACTTGTACAACCTAAATCTGAGATGGATTGGCTCACTGAAAAATGTAGCGGATGTTCATAAAGAAGTTAAAAGGAACTTGTCTATTCATTACCTGTTTTAAAAGATCACATAGGACTCAAATAATTTTTATTTGAAAGCAAACCTGGAAGAGGATCTTATAAAAGAAGAAAATACAAAGTTTTAGTATGATCTCAATTGAATAAAAAGAATTATATGCTCAGAAAAAAACTTCAATGTTATATCAGGGTCATGAAATTATAGAGGTTTTTGTTTGATTCTTTCCTTTTCCAGGTCTTACAATGAATCAACATAGGGCAGTTTCATGTTAAGCCAATAAAGAATGTAGAGAGTAATTCTTGTGGTATTTTACTATTAAAAATAAGTATAAATCAAATCCAAAACTTTCTATACCAAACCTTGTACTTCACTTGCCCCAGTTAACTTACTGAATCTAAGAGAAGAATTAAAGGATTTCTTTACCAGACAAATCAAATGTGCCAATAATCTCCCAATGTGTTTAACCAATATTTTTGTGCCTTCTGTCATAGTCAAAGTTGGTAATAAGTAGTAAGATGAGATGATTGTAATTTGTCTTAATAATAGCAGATTAGGTACTGCAGAAGAAAGAATTAGTGAACTTGAAGACATAACAATAGAAAGTACCTAAAATAAAATACAGAGATAAAGACTGGAAAAAATGAACTGAGTATCAGTGAGCTTTAGACAACTTCAAATGACCTAATGTATGAATCCCCAAAAGAAAGTAGAGGGAGGAATGAAAAATATTTGAAGAAATATTGATGAAAACATTTCTAAATTTTATGTTTATAGCAGCACAATTCATAATTGCAAGGCTGTGGAAACAGCCCAAGTGCCCAACAATCCAAGAATGGATTAATAAAATGTGGTATATGTATACCATGGAGTACTATTCAGCTCTAAGAAACAACGGTGATATAGCACATCTTATATTTTCCTGGTTAGAGCTGGAACCCATACTACTAAGTGAAGTATCCCAAGAATGGAAAAACAAGCACCACATATACTCACCAGCAAACTGGTATTAACTGAGCAGCACCTAAGTGGACACATAGGTACTACAGTAATAGGGTATTGGGCAGGGGGGAGGGGGGAGGGGGTGGGTATATACATACATAATGAGTGAGATGTGCACCATCTGGGGGATGGTCATGCTGGAGACTCAGACTTGTGGGGGGAGGGGGGAAAGGGAAACCTTAAAATCTGTACCCCCATAATAAGCCGAAATAAAAAAAAAAATTAAAGCTGCAAATTCAAGAAGCTCAATAAACACCAAGCCCAAGAGACACAAAGAAAACTACATCAAGGTACATAAAAATCAAATTCCTTAAAACCAGTGATAAAGAGAAAAATTTTAAAGTAGCCAGAAAAAAAGACATGTTATATTTAGAGGAACAAAAATAATAACAGACTTCGCTTCAGAAACAATGCAAACCAGAATATGGTGTAGCAATGTTTTTAGAGTACTAGAAGAAAAATATTGCCATCTGAGAATTCTAAATTCAGTGAAATATCTTTCAAAAGCAAAGTAAATAAAGACTTTCTTAAACATACAAAAACTGAAAGAATTTATCACCAGCAGACTTGCACTACAAAAAATGTTAAAGGAAGTCCTTCAAGTAGAAAGAAAATGATATCAGATGGAAATTTGGATGTGGCATCTACTCAGGCCTCTGGCAACTGCTAACCTATTTTGCTCTCTATGTATTTGTTTTTTTCTGGATATTTCATATAAATCAAAACATAGAATCTGTGGCTTTTGTATCTGGCTTCTTTCACTTGGTGTAATGTTTTTAAGGTTCACATTGTAACATGTATCAATAAGTACTTCATTCCTTTCTGTGGAGGAATAATGCCCCATTGTAGGGCTGTACTACATATTTATCTGTTCATCAGCTGATGGACATTGTGTTGTTTCTACATTTTGACTATTGTGAATAATGCTGTTATGAACATTTATGTACAAATCATTGTGTGGACATACATTTTCAGTTCACTTGGGTATATACCTAGGAGTAGAACTGCTGGATCATATTTTGTACTTCTAAAATGAGATTGTTTTGGAGTCTGATTCAAGCTACATGTGGTATCTTGAGACATATGTGCCTCTTTTTGAAGCTCAATGAGCAATGCAAGGAGTGCTATGGCCATGTTCCTTTGCCATTGGAAATACAGAGGCAAAATGGAGAAATTTAAAAATGGTGATTGTCGTTTTCTTTCAGACCCATCCCAGTCATGTTACTTTCTTTTCCTTCTTCTTCTTTTTTTTTCCTATCCTATCCCATCTTTTGTTTGTTTCTCATGCAAGAACATCATTTATATTTTGTGTTTCCTTTTCCAGGCTTTTCTAAAATATATATTGATATCATTAGAGGAGAATCATTGATCATTTGTGGCTTCACATCTATTCTTTTTGGAATTTTTCGAAGCAACCCAATACATATTTCTAAGTTTAGGGGTAAGAGCATTTTTTCTGTCTGTATATTTTCTAAAATCATTCATTTTAATTTTAAAATTAAAATACATTTAAGATGTCTTTGCTGCTTTCCCTATACCTTACTTTTGGACCAATTAAAATGATATATCAGGTGCCAAGAAAACCAATTATAGTTAGCCTTCTATATCCGAAGACTCAACCAACCACAGAAGGAAAAGTTTTAGAAAACAAACAAACGACAAAACCCAATACAACAAAAAAATATGAATTAAAAAACAATACAGTATAACAATTATTTATATAGCATTTACATTATATTAGGTATTATAAGTAATCTAGAGATTTAAATCATTATACTTTTAAATCGAGTATACAGGAGTATGTGCTGTAGATTATATACAAATACTCTGTCATTTTATATCAGGGACTTGCACATGCAATTCTGGTATCCTTAGGGGCTTCTGGAACCAATCCCCCATGGATATCAGAGTTATGACTGTATTTGTTTTCTTGGAAATTAAGGGAGAAAGAACGTTAATGATTTCATCTCTCTCAATATGCATAAATGCACATATGCACACATGCACAATTGTGTCATCTCCCTCAGATTTACTTCTTTTGGACCAATCTGAATTTCAGTGAGTACTTGTTAAGAAATGGTGTGGTCCTGGATTTAAATCTGAGGATGAAAGCAGAATGGTTCATGCAGTCCTGGAGAGTCTGGTCCTAGAAATGACAATAACCAGATTCCTGTGGCAAAAACTCTTTGGGAGATGGAGCTTGTTGCCTTGCTAGGTTTCCAAGTGTGGTATTAATAGAGAAGAAAGTGGGGGAAACACAGCATGAAGGGGGAAAAGGTGTCCTCCTGATGTCCTTTTGCAATAGTTGCAAAAGGAAGGTGTCCAAAGGAAAAATAAATATTACTGAATTAGGAGGGGTTTGCAGTGCTTTTCAGTGAGGGAGCTTGTGGGTGCAACAATTTTTGTCATTTAGGATTTAGTTTTTTTTTTTTTTTTTTTTTTTGAGACAGAGTCTCACTTTGTTGTCCAGGCTAGAGTGAGTGCCGTGGCGTCAGCCTAGCTCACAGCAACCTCAAACTCCTGGGCTCAAGTGATCCTCCCGCCTCAGCCTCCCGAGTAGCTGGGACTACAGGCATGCGCCACCATGCCCGGCTAATTTTTTTTTTTTATATATATATCAGTTGGCCAATTAATTTCTTTCTATTTATAGTAGAGACGGGGTCTCGCTCTTGCTCAGGCTGGTATTGAACTCCTGACCTTGAGCAATCCGCCTGCCTCGGCCTCCCAAGAGCTAGGATTACAGGCGTGAGCCACAGCGCCCGGCCTAGGATTTAGTTTTTTAGGACTACCCTGATACCTACCCACTAATGTCCCTAGTGCTCCCAGTTATGGTGGTTAATGGACATTTCGCATCTTCATTGTCCAAGAGCCCCCTGGGCTGGTGGCAGGGATCATGAACTGATTGTAGGTTGGCAGGGACCCTGGGCATGGTTTGCTTGGCCCTAACATAGTTTATAACATTTTTTGTTTATTTTGTTTTGTTTTTGAGACAAGATCTTGCTCTGTCACCCAGGCTGGATGCAGTGGTGAGATCACAGCTCACTGCAACCCCAACTCCTGGGCTCAAGTGATCCTCTTGCCTTAGCCTCCTGAGTAGTTGGGACTACAGGTGTGCGCCACCATGGCTGACTAATTTCTTAAATTTTTTGTAGAGACGGTGGGGGATGGGGAGAGTGCCTTGCTGTGCTGCCCAGGCTGGTCTTGAATTCCTGGCCTCAAGCAATTCTCCTGCTTTGGCTTCCAAAAGTGCTAAGGTTAGGGGTGTAAGCCACCGCACTGGGCCATTTATAATAATTTTAAATTTGGATGTCTTTTGTTTGGACATTCACTCTCCAGTTTGTCACAGTTTTTTACATTTATACTCCTTGCCTGTCTCCTGAGGACATTTGAATCTTCTGTCCCTGGATAAGTAAACCTCAAGCAAACTGCAGACTGTAAGGGAAGGATAGAGAGCCTCTTTTGCCAGACTTTCCAGAGACACTCCCATCTGCTGCAGAATGAGGCACCCACTCAAAATCTCAAGAGCAAACCAAAGTGCACAGTCCCAAACATTCAACCTTTTGTTTCTTATTTTCTCTTTCCTTCTTTTTTTTTTTTTTTTTTCCCTAGCGTTGCATGTAGTCACGGGACTCAGCTTGGACATTTTTGGAAGCATAATATGTGGATTTTGGTGTGCAAAAATCATTCAGTTTATATTGACTGACCTTTTTAGCAATACACTGACTGATATCATTCTCTGCTTTTCAATGGTGTACCTGACTTTCTACATTGGTAAGGCAAAAACAAATACAAAAATGCTGTCCTTAAAGTAAGCTTTACATATTTTTATTTTTTCCTGATCTTGAATCCAGTTACTTCTTTCCAACATCTCCTCCTTTTTGTGGCCCCTCTGTGTGTCTTGTCATGTTGTCTTACTGCCAGCTCTCTCTCGTTCCTGGTCTCTCTTAATATCCTCTTTATTTCAACTACATGTCCCTTCCCTTGCACTCCTCTCTGTGATTACCCTCTTATTCTTTTTGAGCTTTACCTTTGACATTATATATAGTCACTGGCAGTCAGTCTCCTGGAAGAGGAATCAACACTGAGCTCATTCCTGCTCTGACCTGCTGATCCTGCTGCAGATGATTATGTATGTCTCTTTCCATCTCTGTGTTCAAGTGACATCACGTTGGTAGTTTGAAATTGGCCACGGTGGGAGTCTTTACGCTATAGAAATTGGAAGACACTACAACACTACAAATTAGGGCTTCTTCCCCCATGCCCCGCCCCCAAAGCTGGTTTTAAACATTTATGAGAACACCTACTGAGCTTAAAGTAGGGCAGTCAATAAATGTAGATTCACTTCCCCTTTACTTCTGCAAAAGGGAGGCACTTTCAGTCAATGCTTGGCATCCTCTTATCAGATGTATGGGGGTGTGAATTGAGGGCAGGGGGATAGGGTGGGGTTCCTGAGTCTTTTAGCATCATTTCCACATTAGAAGACTCCCAGTCCTGATATACAACTTTTCAAGTTGGGATAAAGATGTCATATAGTTAAGCAGTATGGATTCCTTATGCTCATTTGGGTATACAACCAAAAAGCTTGATCAGTTCAGTTCAATTCACTGCAAATGAAATGTTTACCAAAAATATATTTAAACCTTATGAGGTCTAATTATTTTGTGCTAAACAGTATCGTAAAATATTTACAGCTGATTTCTGTGTTTAATTCACACAGCTGTAGAGTATACAATCTTTAAACAAATGAGCTACTCTTGACTTAATAGAGTGTAGAGAACTGAGCCTGAATCTTGGTTCTAGTCTTTCTTGAGGTGAAAGAAAAGTTCTGATTTGTAATGTTTGCCAGTTTTTATGTATAAATTCACCCACCATGGCTGATATCGAGGATAGCTTTGGTCAACAACTGGCTCCCACAATTACTGAAAATGTAACAATTGACTTTTCTGAGCAGGTACAAGGTCTCTAAGTATTGGCCTTAAAGAGATTGATGATCTTCTCTAGATATTATGCTTCCGAGATTGTATATACTACCAGCAGAGAGGAAATATCTTTATTTTGGTTGCATGTGTTTAGGTAAGACTTATTGCAGGGTGTGAATCACTGAGAGAAGGTAGCAATTTAGCATTAACCACTCAGGCTTACACACAAGGGCTGTCTGGAAAGTACCTAGCCATGTGATGTGAAAAATAGTATTAATAATGGCTGTATGCTTTCTGGACAGCCCTCATATATCCCCAAGTCAGGACTCTTGTGTCAGGACTGATTTTGGCCAATGATTCTTTGTAGTTTCAAGGCAGCACTGTGCCCCTACTCAGAAAGAAAGCTTGCTAGGTAGCCTCCTATTACAGTTTGAATTGTGTCCCCTCAAATCCTAACCCCCAGTACCTGTGAAAGTGACCTTATTTAGAAATAGGGACTTTGCAGATGATCAAGATGAGGTCATTAGGATGGCACCTAATTCAATATGACTGGGTCCCTTATAAAAGGGGAAATTTGTACACAGGGCCAGACACACATAGAGAGAGGGAAGCTGATGTAAAGACACAGGGAGAGTGGCAGCTACAAGGTAAGGAATGCCTGAGGCTGCCGGATGCTAGGAGAGAGGCCTGGAGCAGGTTCTCCATCACGGCCCTCAGAAGAAACCTAACCTGCTCACGCCTTGATCTTGGACTTCTACCCTCCAGAACTGTGAGACAATACATTTCTTTTGTTTAATCAGGAATTTAAAAACCACCTCAGGAAGTCTTTTACACTTAATAAGTTCCTGACAGCAAAGTCAGAAACAGGCACTGGTTAGGAGTTCCATTGCCAGAAAGCTAAAACAGAGGTAAAATTCTCACTTCACATTCTCTGATGTTAATGTTTCTGTCACGGTTACCTATTTTTGTTCTTTTCCTTCACTAATAAATGAATAAACTTCACTAATAAAGTCTAGAGAACATCAGTTTGAGGTTAGAGAGTCACCTCTCCAGGCACGTGTAGTATTTTCCATTTTTGTTGCTACTGTGTTAAATTCAAGAAACCCAAACTTTTACAAATCACTCCACTCGTATCAAGACATTCTTTCTTTTTCATGAAATAATATAGTCACAAAATTGCACAGACATTGCAACACGACAAAGGAGGCAGTGCTTCTGGGACTTGGTTGGTTGGCAGGTGACACACCTAGGAATATTGCTATATCAGCCCATGGAAAAAGTTTGAATTTAGTGTACAAGAGGCACTTTAAGAGTGTTGGTGTATAATCCGTGAAAGAATGTGAGTTATATAAAAGTCTAGGCTAGAGGCATTCCAAGATGGGGAAAGGGGAGTGTCCGTCCTAGCAGGGGGCGATGTTTTATCAAGTGACATTACTTAGAATTTCTGGGGAATGGAGATAATAAAAAGCAGGAGGACTTTTAGTCAGTTTTATTACCATTTTAAAAGTCTACAAACCACGAAACTCTTTCTTGCCTGTGACTGGGCTGTTCCTTGTTTATAAGATACTAATTATAGAGAATTGGAAATAAGTATTTTGAGAGGCGGTTTCCCTGTCTTCACAGTTTGCAGTACCATTGGTTTTACTATCATTGATTATTAATTAATAACTTTTTTAGAGACTAAAAATAGGGTCTTGGTATGTTGCCCAGGCTGGAGTGCAGTGGTCAGTCACAGCCATGATCACAGTTCCCTATAAACCTTGATCTCCTGGGCTCAAGGGATCCTCTGCCTCAGCCTCCAGCGTAGCTGTGACGAAGGCCCAAACCACCGTGACAAGCTGTCATTGGTTATTTAAGTTAAATTCACTTAAATAAGTAGATAAAAAGAAGCCTAAGTCGAACTCAGGTGATTAGAGAAGCAAAGGAATAATAAAATCCTCTTTAAATTAATAAACAATTTTAATTTACTAAGCAATAAAGTGATTAGATATAAACAATTAATAGCATAATATTATCATTTATTCATTGCTTTAAAAGTGTGCCAAGCACTTTTTGTGTTCTTTAATTCAATCTTCACAACAACTGTGTGAAGCATGACTATTTTACACTTATTTCATGAATGCAGGGGCACTAATGAAGAAAGGAGAGGGTCACATTCCAAGAGCAGCCAGCTCTGTGTGCCCTGCCCCAAAGCTCTTCCATTCCTCCCTTTCACGTTCTTTCTCTTCCTTTCTGTCTGACTTTTTAAAATGTGCTATTTATTTGATGACTCTGCAGCCTACGACTGTTGGTATTTATGGTATTCAACATTCTTCAGGCATGGTTTTCCTGCCTCAGCCTACATTTACACATTTGTTTAGAGCCCAGTGAATTATAACTTTAATTAGGGAGGGCTGTATCAGGTATAAGAAAAGCGGGCTTCAGGAACTGCAGTCACCCAGGTAACACTGAGTTTGGCCCATAACTGCTAGCACATGTAGTGCAATGTGAATGAGGTGCTTAAGGAGTGCCTTGAGGGCTATTAAATTTATTTTTCCCTTAGCCCGATTGTCAACAATCGTCTACAGCAGGGGTTGGCAAGCTGCAGCCTATGGGGCAAATCTGCCTATTTTTGTGCAGCCTGTTAGCTAAGAATGGTTTTTACATTTCAAAATGGGCTAAAGACACAAAACAAAAGAAGACTATTTTGTGGCATGTAAAAATTATGTGAAATTCAAATTTCAGTGTTGGTAAATAAAGTTTTATTGGACACTCATTCATTTACATATTATCTATGGCTGCTTTTGCACTACGACAGTTGACTTGAGCTGTTGCAATAGGCACCATATGGCCCACAAAGACTAAATATTTACAATCTGGCCCTTTACAGAAGAAGTTTGCCATCCCCTGATCTACTGGATTAGGCCAATCCCTTGAAGCAACTTTACAAGAACTGCTACTCTTAAGTTTCCTACCAATTCTTCACTCAAGATAAAGTACCTCAGTGTGCAGATTTAAATGCATTTAATTTTATTCATTTTTTTTCTCCCCAGTGGAATTTTTGGGAATGTCAGGCATTGTTGCTTTAGTCACTGTAGGACTGAATTTAGATTCCTTAACCTTTAAACCGAAGATCAAGTTCATAATTACTAAGTAAGTTTCCTATTACATACTTGGTATAGATCTCATAGAAGTTTAGTGCATAAGGAGTTTCGCTTTCATGGACATCAATAAAACTCCCTTTGTGTAATTTTTTTCTACCTTTAAATTTTAAATTTTGCTATCAGTTGTCTTTAAAGGGTTTAAGGTACCAATAATTTTTGATGTTAGTTGATATTCCTGTTATAAATAAAGGATCGGTGGCTCGAAGACCATAGTGCTTTTAAATATACACAACTCTCTGCTAAAATTTTACTTTGAATTGTGGAGATTTAAAAAAGTAAAGACTTTTTGTTTCCTTCATAACATACCTGAATGACAGTATACTATTATGGGAAAAGCTGGAAAAGAGAAGTAGCAAAAAAATGCGACATCAGCAAAACTTCTACCTACCCTTTACTCCTGGTGACGCAAATTGTCACGTGTACATCTCTGCACAGAGGGAAAACCATTTGCCTATCTTCTCAGACAATACATTAGCCATTCTCTGAGAGACTATGATGAGTTACAGAATTGGTTCAGAATCACTAGGCACCAAATCATAGTCTGGTGTCGAGATTCTCATGTCAGATGGAAACAAATGTCGAAATGAGAAAAATAAGCCATAATCCTGAGTTTTCCCATGAAAATGAACTTATTTAATGTAAAGGACTATCCATTCCTTTCAATTATGTCCTTTGTGCTTTTTTGTTGCTCAGAATGTCCCTTCTTTTATGAAATTCCAGTGATAGAAGATGGTACTTTCTTTTTCTACTTAGCAAAATAAAAAATCAAATTGGCACCTATAGCTATCCCAGTTTTGTGTGTCTGTGAATAATTAACTTTACTGATATTTAGAATCCAGAAGCTTGGAAATAATTAGTTCACAGAACATACACTTGGTGTTGTGTCTGAATTTGGAGAAGTTCCTGAACTCAGTCGTGTTTTCTGTCAGCATCATTATAAATTACCTATTTTATTCTCTCAATTGTTTATTCTTTTACTCATTCAGCCAATCCTTTCTAAATGTCTGCTGTAGTGTGGATGTTGCATCTTAGGTTTGGGGCTATGAAAATAAGACCCTGCTCAGAAGGGACTCATTGTTAACTGGCAGACATATTTATATAAGAAACTAATGGTGCATGTGAATAATTATGTATTTATTGGGATCCTACAATACGTAAGGCATTTTTTTAGGTCCTGTGGAGAGATTTTAAAAAGTATTCAACTCACTCAGTTATGCCATGACTTCTGAATTTTCAGAAAACTACGCATTGGAGTTTGGGGTCCCCCAACTCATGCCCTTGCCCTGTAGGAGTTCTGAAGCAGATGAATCAAGAGAGAGGAATCACCCAAAGAATCAAGGATCTCCTTGATTGGGGTAATGCTGTATCAGAGAACGTGGTTTATATCTGCAGTGAAAATGAGGCTTTCTAATACTTCTTTCTGAGTGTAGCTCTTGAGACCCACCTATAAGGACACTGGTTTATGGGCAGACACACTCACCTAGTAGGCTGAAGGGGAAAGTCTCAAGAGGGACAATCGAGAGACAGGAGGCCTTGAGATCTGCCTGTAGATCTCAGACCTGGCCCTGACATGGAACCAGACACAGAGCAGAACACGTGCTCTGCTGAGGCCTCAGCCAGTGCCCTCACCACTGGGCTCTGGTCACTCAGTAAGAATCTCTTGGGGTGGGGCTGGGCGTGTAGATATTTGGGATGCAATCTGGATGATTTTAATTTTTTCTTCTGTGTAAAAACCATGGTAGTGCAGACATTTGGCACTGTAGGGATTCAGAAGAGTGCTTAAGGTGGTTTCATGGACAACATAGGATTTAGAGTTAGTCTTATGAGACTTTTAGGAGTTCAGTAGATGGGAAAGCAGACAGGAGAGGCTTTCAAAGTAAGGACTAAGAGGACATGCAAGTCACAGAAGGAGAAGTTGTGCAGAAGACATTGAGATGATCCTGTCAGTTATGGCAAAGTCAAGGTTAACCAGGTACCTCTTTGCAGCAACCACGGCTCTGGGTTTAGCTGTGGCAGATCTAACAGTTGATACGCTGCCAGCTAATCACAGAGAAACGGATAAATTATCAACTTGGGGAGTTCCTCATTTTTCTGCCTTGCTCTTATTATTCTGCTGTGAGAAGCAGCCCATGGGTATTGGTATGATGAGAGTATTGGAGAATGTGGAACTGGGTGTTTTCAGACCCAACAAAATACTTTTAAATGTTACTATAACAGAGACAAAGGCCTCTGCTAAGACAAGAATGGTAATATAAGATATATGATTTTATGTGAAAAGGAAAATAGTTTTAAAATACATTGCTTAAAAATGTCATTTCCTTTTCATTCATCCTAGGTTCTTAATAATGTTTTCATCTGTATACCAACATTTAATATATACTTTCTTTGGCATTGTGATTGGATGTGGAGAAACCAAGTATTATACATTTTACACCATAGCTTTCACGTTCATCTTATTTATAACAGTGACTTTGGCTAGGTAAGAATTATATTTTAAAGTTTGTTTTACTGAACTTAGGTTGTCAAGCCCAGAATTAGAATTGGGAATCAGTCGGGTATAGCAAAAAGTGCTCCAGACGTGCAGTCAGGAAACTTGCATTGTTGTCAAGGCCTTGACAATAAACTTGCTGTGCAACTTGGGGTAAGTGTTTATTTTTCAATATTTTATCCATAAAATGAGAAAGGATGGACCAGCAGCATTGGCATCACTCATAAGCTTGACAGAAATGCAAATTCATGGGCCCATCCCAACCTACTGAATTGAATCTCTAAAGACAAGATCCAGGAAACAGTTTTAACCTGCTCTCTTGGTGGTTAAAGTTTGAGCACCACTAGACCAGATTCATGGCTCTTAACATTTTTTCTTGACTTTCACTATCATTAACTATCATCAATAGCTATGATAAAGCCATTTATTAAATACTCACCAGGGACTATATGCCATTGGTGTGAACACAACCCTGCAAGGTAAGTGTTACCACATCATTTCACAGAGAGCTTAAAAACTTGCCTAGAGTCAACCAACTTGTAAGGGTAGAGTTGGGATTGAAACCTGATTTCATGAGCATGCGTCTTCCAAAATGCCATCGCCCACTAGTGATAGTTGTGTCTTTCCTAAGAATTCATGACAGTGTCTCTGAAAGCTCAGGGTAGCGGCCAAGGGAACTTGCCTTATAAGATGTGCTCATGGAAACCTGCATCTGCTGACTCAGAGGCACTGCATGCAACTCGGATAGTTAATCTCACCCAGAAGAACATGTACACAGTCCTGTGTGCCCCCCCATCCCCTACCCCATCGGGGCTGGCCTGACATCAGTGCTGGCCTGACATCAGTGCTGGCCTGCTGTACCTATGCAGCTGTCAAATCAGTGACCATCTTATCTTTTCTCTGGCTCTCTGTCTGGACATCTTAAAAAATCATTTTTAAATTTAATTAGTCATTCCTCCCAAGTATATTTCTGGGTCCAAATCCCATCTCCCACGCCTGTGAGCTTTGTGTCTGTGTGACTTTGGGCAAATATTTAGTCCAAGTTTCAATTTACTTATCTGTAGAATGGGCATAATAATAGAACTATCTCAGAGGGTTGCTATGAGGATTAAATGAGGTAATGCAAGTACAAGAGTTTCGCACCATGCTTGGCACATAGTAAATGCTCAGTAAAGTTAATTTTTTTTTTTTTTTTTGAGACAGAGTCTCGCTTTCTTGCCTAGGCTAGTGTGAGTGCCGTGGCATCAGCCTAGCTCACAGCAACCTCAAACTCCTGGGCTCAAGCAATCCTACTGCCTCAGCCTCCCGAGTAGCTGGGACTACAGGCACGAGCCACCATGCCCGGCTAATTTTTTTATATATATATATTAGTTGGCCAATTGATTTCTTTCTATTTTTATAGTAGAGACGGGGTCTCGCTCAGGCTGGTTTTGAACTCCTGACCTTGAGCAATCCGCCCGCCTCGGCCTCCCAGAGTGCTAGGATTACAAGCGTGAGCCACCGCGCCCGGCCAGTAAAGTTAATTTTTTACTATTATTATGGTTATCCATATTTTCTCAGGATGCTAGACACTGTTGGACAGTGCCCCTGCCCCCCTCACCAGCCACCTCAAATGCCTCTCTGCCCGTTTCTGTCTTCAGTCCAGACACACAGAACTTCTTCCAAGTCCCTCAGACAACTTGTCCCTTCAGGGCCCTTCCAAGCTGTCCTCCTGCTGCCCTTCACCCTTGGCCTGGATGCCTTTTCATCCTGCAGATGTCAGAATAAGCGATACTCCCTCAGGGAGAGCCTCACTGCCTCCTGCCCCTGCCGCCCGCCACCACCAGGCTGGGCTCCGCCCTGCCACGCTCTTTGCAACTGTGTGATTCTCCTTGGTAGCACTTCAGGCAAGTATGACAGAATGCTTACTTGCACAGTTGACGATTTAATGGTTGTCTCCCCAGCATACTGTAATCCTTGAGGGCAGGAATCAGCTGTCCTGGTCTCTACACTATCCTTAGGTATTCTGGAATAGAATTTTTATACATATTCGTTGAACGACTAAATAAATTTTATCAAGAATCTTATAAATGTTCATAGTCCATTCTAAGCATGTGATTATTAAAAATGTAAACAATGTACTCATCACATTATATACATTAAGTACATATGTGCAGATTTTTATATATTAATAAAGCTGTTAAAAATTTTTTAGAAAATGTAGACAATGATTTATTCAAAAGGTCTTCATTGTAGTTACAGTCATAGTGATGAAAAGTTAGAAACCACCAAAATGCCCAACTACTGAGGGGTGTGAATTGTGGAGAATCTTGTACTTACCTTTTATAAAATCACTTACCCTCGATGTGTGTATTTTTAAGACTAATAGAAAATTGTTACTAATCTGTTAATAAACTTTATTATGTGGCAAGACTTTAAAGGGTATTTAAAATTGACAGCCTTTCAAAGTAGACTGAAAGCTATGAATTTGTGAGGTTATTTGCATTTTTGATAGTCAGAAAAATAAAAAATATGAAACTCATTCAAAGGTATCTTAAAATTATTCAGACTTCAGGATTTGGCTTTGATAAGTTACAAACTTAGGAAAGAAAGTATAATCAATTTCCACCTTGTCAAAGTTTAATTTGGCCTCTTTGATGTTGAAGTCAACACTTACAGGGAGCTCCGAATTTTCTTCAGTAGCCATTGGGCACGTGGGCCAGTTTCTGATTGGGACAGTGACATGTATGACCTCAATGAATTTTTTTCCCCATAGAGTTATTGGGACTTCTTTAAGTCCTATATATATGGGGCATATGACTTAATACCTATTATAATAGTGCCCAGATCTTAGTATTCAAAAAATAAGTTTCTAGTTTTAGAACTGGCTTTACTATGTGACTGTGAAGTGGACCTTGGTGGATTTAGTTTACATACAATTAGGTAAATTCATTTCAATGCAGTGACTTCTCCAGCCAGTTAGTTACAGTTTAGTGTGTTATATACATATATGACGCCGCCTCTGATACTGTTCTTTTCAACCTTTGGGTTGACACTAAAAATGTTGGTGGCGGGGTGGATTCCTTATGTGGTTGGTCAGTTCTTAAGTCCTTATGGGAACGGGTGGAAGTGGTTGATGTTGTTCACGTACAATTGGCCAGTCATGGTGGCAATGGGAAGGGACTAGTGATCTTCTTTTATCTGGCCAGTACTGTTCTGGCACCAGTAGTTGATGTCCTTGAAGGCTGCTCTCTGGACAGGGGCTCTAGTCAGGACTCTGTCGTATCCAACTCCCTCGGGTTGGTGATACTCCTGACTTCCCATTCATACTGCAGTCATCAGTAGGACCCCACATTTCTCTGGCAAGGTTCTCCGACCCTGAACCTCTCTCCTTTGAGCCTCTGACTTTAGATCTATAGGAATTATTCAGGCTTTCACTTTAGTGGGAAAACAGCATGCCAGTCACCTCTGCTTACAGTTAGGGAGTGTTCTCCCATATCTTCTCTTTCTCTTCCTCCTCCCCAGTGCCCCAAACTGAGGGTGGCATAGAGACACTGTTTCCTAGCAACTTTTTAGTCTGGAGGCAGAGGATACTAGTTTAGCCAGTTCTACTTCCAGGTCTCTTGCCTGTACAGCTATGCAAACTTGCCTTAAAAACATAAGTGGCCTTTCAACTGAGAAGCCAAAGAATGTGGTGCTTTTTTCCAGGGGTCTCTGGTGGGATCTCTCACTCCCACCTCCATTCCAGGCAAACAGCAACCTCATGTCTCTTTGCCTAAAAGGAGTCACTTTATAAACACAATAGGTCTTACTGTTTGAAGTCTCAAGGGCCACAGAAAGTATCTCTCCTCAAGAAGCGTTGGTACGTGTGGATTGCTCCAGGTCAGGAGTTCGAAACCAGCCTGAGCAAGAGCTAGACCCCGTCTCTACTATAAATAGAAAGAAATTAATATATATAACCATATATATATAACTAATATATATATGGTTATAGTTGGAAGGATAAGTATATAAATAACTGGAACATAAGGAAAGATAAGCTTCATAAGGGAGGCTTAAAAAATGTGTTATGGAGCTTCAGAGCTAGTTGTGGGATTCTGTGGAAACCCCACTCGGTGCCAGATTTACATATTCAAAGGAGTCATAGGTTGGGTTTCCTGGAAACAGTTTATGAGAGAGAGAGTTGGGAGAAGGCGGCAGAAGGTATTGGGTGAGTGAAGAGGCAGCATGGGGCAGAGGGCCAAGCTGACTCCCAGCACAGTTTCACTGGAGGCTCCACTGAGCTGCGGGAAGCTGTGAGTTGGGAGGGCTTTTGGAGTTGTCCCACATCAAGACAAGGGGCCAGGCCCTTGTATCCCTGCCTCATGCAGCCGTTGGCCAAGGGCCATCTCTTGAGAGAGAAACAACTTTGAGTGGGGAAGGTTTCTGAGTGCTGGGGCAGTGTGCAGTGAGGGACAGAGCCACGAGGGCCACTAACTCCTTAAATTCTACCAGGTGGGGGATGGATACGTCAGCCCTGAAGAGGGTGCCTAGGTGGAATACCACAATATCCTCTGTAAAAGGGAGTAGGCTTTCTGTAATATATTGGTGGTTTTTTTTTTTTTAACTTCTTCATATAAGACCTTCCCTCTGTATAGCCAAAAGAAGGAGTATTAAGGTTTTATAATGGAATGCCAAAATAAAGAAAGAGTCTGTATTCAGCTTTTGACTTCCAAATATTTTTGAAACCCCACAATGAGATAACAGTCCTGAAAGCGAGGCTTTGCTGAAGACGAGAATACTTTGCTAAATTCTGAAAGTACCTTTTTTTAAATATCAAGAGACAAGCTTGGTAGTTTAAGATTATGTTTTTATTTTATGCCATAGTATAGATGATGGGGGATATGAAAACAAGAAAGGAAATAGAACCATTGCTGGGAAGGGAGAGATTAGAGGGAGTTGAGACTCGGGTGGGGATACCATTTCACCTCAACCCCATCCCCATCCCACCTCCTGTTTGGAACTCTGAGAAAATGCAGCCTCATAGGGTGACAGGGGCCAGTGTAGGGCTAATGCTACTGAGTAGAAATGGTTGGTTTGGTAGTAGAGAGTAAACCTGAGATTAGGGCCTTTAATTCATACTTAATCTCTTCATGATATGGGAGAGGCTCAGAAGTACTTTTCTCCTCTGTGTGGAATTAAGAGATACTTGGTGAGTTTGCTAGAGGGGGCCACCAAAGTGACCCTGAGTTTGAGGGTTGCATGGGAGACCATCTAAACCTAGGGCCAAATGGGAAAGGCAGCAGACCTCAGGGATCTGCAGTGCTTGTGGGTGGGAGGCCTAGTTGACAAGAGGGTGATAGTTAGATAATCTGAGAAATTATAATACTATGCATTGGCCTAGCTGAGAAAAATAGGCCAAGGATACTCCCCAGTCACTGTATCTCGAACAGAGGCCAAAGGTCAAACACAAGTAGCTCAAGACACCTAAATCAAAAGACAGTTTTCTGCAGTCTTCTCCCTGATGCCATGAGCTGTGTTAATTTTCTCCTATACCCACACCCTGTCTTGGAAATGCAGAGCAGGGGGAAACATCTTGGGAAATAGGAGAAACTGCTTTTTATAGGGAACTTTGAATCGACTATTTGCACAGGCAAGACCCAGGCAAATCCAAAGAATCTTTTAAACTAGAAGAGACTAAGTTGTGTAATTTGAAAATTTACATTTCTTTCTGCCATGGAAACTTGTGTGCAAACTGAGATTGGTCATAGGGTATAAAGAAAGATACATGGCTTTTTGCACATTGCTTGACTCAGCTATACATCTATTGTCTCATTTCATCTTCATAACAACACTAGGAGATGAGAATTATTACTTCAGTTTTATAGATGAAGAAATTGGCCAAGAAAAGCTAAGTACCTTCTCCAAGATCAAATGGCTAATGAGTGCCAGAAATCTTACTGAACTAATGGCTCCATCTCACCGGAGGAAAGGCCTTGATGGACAGAATCATCTTTAAGTGGGCCCTAAATGTATGGGTGGGCTTTCCATAGAGACTTACTGAGAAAAACACTTCAGAGAGGATGAGACATGACAAGGAAATGGGAAGGCATGGACATAATAATCATCGCGAATTGAGTATTATGTATGGGCACACAATTATACCATATGTAATTATGATTATGTATTGATCATGTATTGAGTGCTGACCACATACAAAGCATGATTCTAAACCCTATGAGTGTTGCCTCATTTAATTTAATTGTCACAATAATCCTTTGAGGCAAGTACAAGTATTATTATCATCATCTTCATTTTACAGATGAAGAAGCTGAGACAGGTTAAATAACTTGCTTAGGTTTATGTAGCTGGTAAATGGCAAGCCTAAATTTGACACAGGTGGACTGACTTCAGAGGCTTTTCTACACTGTTTCCCTGTTTTTGATATCAGGAAATGACATAAGTTGTCCTATTTTTGCTGGACTCTGATGTTTTAGGGAAAGATTATTTAGTAAGGCTAAAAAGGTTGGTTAACTTTGCATTCGCTTGCTTTTTTCTCATTATCCACTCGACATCCGAGTGCAAAGGGTTAAAAGTCACTTTGCAAAAAGCTTGAATGCAAGGCAGAGGAGTTTGCCCAAATTAATTATATATATTATAGATAGTGATTATAGATTTTCTGTTTCTCAATGATAGGAAAAACTGACTTGCATAATTCCTAGCTGAGCAACTGATATGCAGTATACTTTTTGAGGCTAAAAACATGTCTGATTTTACTTTTGCTGAAGTTTCATTTGTTCTAAATCATTTGAATGACAGTACTGATATTCTTTCAGTGCAGATCTCCTAAAGATAGATTTTAAATTTGGGCACAAGGTCCTATAGAGAAATTATCTGGAGAATAAGGTGACACAAATGGAAATTATTCATGTGACAGTGTATGATTTTTATGGGAGCTCAAGAAAAATTTGTTGGGTTAAGTTTATTAATGTGTCTACAATAATTTTACCTTTTGGTTATGATCTACATATCCCCTCATTTTAATTTCTGAATTCAGCCATTTTATGGCTTTTTGGGGAATAAAAGATTTTGTCAACATTCTTTGAAGAGGTTTCCCTGCAGAAAAGTTTATTACCCAAATCTAAGCAGTACACACTGGTGTTAATGATACTTCCTTATATTTGTTTAGAATTTCTACCATTATTTTTCCAGACTGGAGTATTAGATGCAAAATTTAGATAGCAGATTTGATTAGTCTCATGAAGTTTGAATGAATTATCAATAAACTGCATTGTTTTATCTTTTCTGAAAAATTTTCTATGAAATTTAGTATTTAGTACATAGTTTCAGCTGTGAATAACATTCATATATAAGGTGTGATTTGTTTATTTTTAACATTTTTCTCTCCACAGATTGCTTACTATTTTCTTAGTGAGCCCTATTTTGAGCCATTCGAGTTACGAATATAATTGGCGATGTGGAGTTGTTATCACATGTTCTGGAATTAGAGGAGTTGTTAGTTTACTCCTGGCTCCTGATATTTATAATTTGGCTGAAGAAAAAGTAGATGCACCACAAATGGTAGGAAAAATTATTTTTTCTTCTTATTCATTTTTACTTATTTTGTAGCACTTGTCAAAGTATTTAATAATAAAGTTAGCCAGTTTTGAATTAGATTTTAAAACGCATTTTTTTAAGTAGAAAATTTATGTTGACAGCATGAAAGGGACCAATAGTCATGTAGTGGTTACGGACTTGGGTGTTAGATGGAATTGGGTGCCAATCCTGAGCCTTGCTGAGTCTCAATTTCCAGTTGTGGATTGAGATGATGCATAGTAAAATACCTGACACAAATGCTATTTTTCCATAGCTGTCAGAAAGCATGAAAAAAAATGACATCCTTATTGGGAACATTCCAATCCTATCGCTATTAGAAAAAAACCTGAAACACTAGTTAAATATACTAAGAGAAGAAAGATTTTATAAATATTTGAAGTAAGGATCTAGTTATATTTATGTCTTTAGGGCTAATTAAAAAAATTAATTTCTTAGAAAATTCTTGCTGAAGACTCCATTATCTATAGTGAAACACAAAACTTGTGTTTCCTTTCTACTCTTTCTCAAAGCCTTTTTCCCGTGGGTTAACCGGTAGATTTCTGGGCAGTTTGGTAGTGGCTGCATCCGTGGTCCTGACACTCTGGGCAAAACCCAGAGAGCCCAGTGCACCCACTGCCCACCTTGTGTGTTAGGGTACCTTGTCGTTTGTGACAGTACTGTGTGAACTAGTTAGAGAACTTGCTAGAAATCCCCAGGATCAGCCTGCCACCCCCTCCCAGTCAGATAGACCCCAAACCTCCTTCTAGGAGGGAGAAAACCACTTGAATAATAGGAACTTGAGACCACCTGTCCCCCTACCAAGGAATCTGGAAGTAGATGTACAGGGTTTCCTAATACTATCTGATTTCCAGTAGACTTTCTGTTCTTTACTATTTTGCTCATGTCCCAGAAGGCCCAAGGAGTACAGTATTTTTCAAATACTTTCTTTTTGGGAGCAACTGTCAGCCTCTCCATCTTGCAAGTGGAGAAATCAAAATAAGAGAGTAGCCTTCTTTATGTAACACAATAGGAAAAGAACTCAGGTGCCCTAACTCCCCAAAGAGGAAGTGCTTTTTTTGATGGAGTATCATATTCCTCACCACATATTTCCTGAGGATTTATATCTGTGGGCATGTCTGGCCATTAATTTGGAGTTCTGGTAAACCTGTGGTTTTGCAAAGACTTTGGGTCCTACCCTGTCCCAAAGGAAAATTATAATAACCAGCATTTGAGCTTCTTCCATTCTCTTTTATACAAGGAATTGGCCTAAAACCAAGTCAGTAAGAAGTTGACTAACATTTAGTTATCATTTTACAGTATGTCTTAATTCTGTCTCATGTTAAGAATCCCCTTGGCTCCACCCTGTGACCTCTAGAATCACAACCTGCAGAGAAGGGGCTTGGGAGTCAGCATGTTTAACAAACACTTCAGGTGATTGTTGTTAGCAGTCAAGTTTGGGAAACACTCTCTGGAGAAGATATTGCTACTAACTCCATTTTTCAGTGAAGAACATGAGGCTCAGAGTGGTTAACGGGCCCCAAATCACATGGCTACAAAACAGCACAGCCACAGCCTATAAAAGTGGTTGTCTTTCTTCTGCTGCATGGCGCCTCCCCAGACCCAGCACAGCTCCTGCCTGCTCCTTCAGAGCTTCTTGTACAGCCAAAGTAAATGCCGGTGGCAGGCACACCTCCCTCCCTGCCCACAGTCACCCCTGCCTGCTGTTGCTAGGCTTTCTCCCCACCCTGTAGGTGCCACCATCATGTCTGTGATGGCCGCCTTGCTGTCCTTGCACGACTGCTGCCCAGAGTGGAAACTGTAGAGAGCTCTTCCCTCAGTGTCCTTAACCCAGGGTCTACACGATGTATTTTTTCCCTCGTTCAGATTGAAAATTAATTTCCACCCCAGGATATTATGTTCAAGCAGTGTCCACAAAATAGCCCTTTGGCCTTAACTTACTTATCAGGGGCAGGATTCAAAAATGTGGATTAAGAGAGTTTTGGTGGTGGTTAATTGAACAATGATTACCTTTGGAGATTTAATGTTTTGGTTCTAACTATTTAATGTGTTTTGTTTTTAGTTTATATTCTATGTGCAAGCAATATCATTACTGACTATGGGAATAAATTCATACATGATGATTCGGTCAGCCAAGACATTAGGTAAAGTATGTGAATTATGTACAGATTAACTGGGGAGAATAATGCAAATAGGTTATTGTTGGGAGTCGCGGGGACATTTCTTATGGAGCTCAAGGAATTGGGATATTGGTTCTGCCAGTTTAACAGAAACCAAATGAACAGAGGCTTAAATAAGACAGAGGTATTTTCTTTCCCTTCCACCAAGAAGTCCAGAAGAGTGAGATGATTCCATGAGGTTGTCTTGAGATCCAGATTCATTTTCTTTTGTTGCTCCTCCATCCCCTAAGGTGTTGCTCTTGTCTGCATGGTAGAGGCCTGCTCACTACCACCATGTCTACAATCCAATTAACTAGAAAGGGAAAGTGGAGGGGAGAGGGGTGTGTGGAGAGGGAGAGGGAAAGGAAAGGGGAGAGGGGTGTGTGGCGAGGGAGAGGAAAGTGGAGAGGGAGAGGGTAAGCAGCTTTCTTTTAGGGGCACACTCCAGAAATTATCTATGTCTTCATCACTCACATTCCATTGGCCAGAACTTAGTCATGGGGCACAGGGGCAAAGGAAACTAGAAATTATCTTTTCCTGGCTGGCCATGTGCTTAGCCAAAACTTGGATATTCTGTTGGTAATAGGAAGATGGAGAGAATGGATATAGGGAAATAATCAGTAGGCTTTGCCACAATTGCCTATTTCTAAAATGAATTTGAGGCTGTTATAATAAAAATGCATAAATATGATAAAATCACAAATAGACACATTCAGCAGAGAAATCAAAGATAAGGTAATCAGTGGCAGTAGGGTCAAGGGGGGGAGACAGGGGAGGGGTAGGATGAGGCAAAATTTTATGGTAGTGTTCAGTGTAGTCTGATATGCCGTGACTTGGTCCTCAACTTTGCTGGTGCAGAGACCTGAGCTTGTCAGGTATCTAAAGCTGATCAGACTACTGGAGATTTACATATGTAGGCATACTTTGGAGATATTGGAGGTTTGGTTCTAGATCACCACAGTAAAGCAAGTATGGCAGTAAAGTGAGTGTCTCATTAAAGCGAGTATTGCAGTAAAGAAAAAATAGTCATACAAACTATTTGGGTTCCTAGTGCACATAAAAGTTATGTTTTCACTATACTGTAGTCCATTGTAATGTGATAGCATTATGTCTAAAAAATGTATATACCTTAATTAAAAATACTTTATTGTTAATGATCATCCGGCCCTTCAGCAAGTCCTAATCTTTCTGCTGGTGGAGGGTGTTGCCTCTATGTTGGTGGCCGCTGACTGATCAGGGTGGTGGTTGCTGAAGGTTGGAGTGGCTTTGGCAATTTCTTAAAATAACACAACAGTGAAGTTTGTGGCATCAATTGACTCTTCCTTTCATGAAAGATTTTTCTGTAGCATGTGATGCTGCTGATTCCATTTTACTCACAGTGGAATTTCTTTCAAAATTGGAGTCAGTCCTCTCAAATACTGCTGCTGTTTTATCAACTAAGTTTATGAGATGTTTTAAATCCTTTGCTGTCATTTCAACAATCTACATAGCTTCACTAGGAGTATATTCCATCTCAAGAAAACACTTTCTTTTCTCATTCATAAGAAGCAGCTCATCCATTCAAGTTTTATAAGATTGCAGCAGTTCAGTCACATCTTCAGCCCCCACTTCTAATTCCAGTTCTCTTGCTATTTCTGCCACATCTGCAGTGACTTCTGCTACAGAAATCTTGAACCCCTCAAAGTCATGAATGAGGGTTGGAATCAACTTCTTTCAAACTCCTGTTAATGTTGATATTTTGACCTTCTCCCATCAATCACGAATGTTCTTAATGGCATCTAGAATAGTGAATCCTTTCCAGAAGGTTTTCCATTGACTTTGCCCAGATCCATCAGAGGGATCACTATCTATAACAGCTATGGCCTTATAAAACTTATTTCTTAAATAATAAGACTTGAAAGTTGAAATAACTTCTTGTTCAAGGGGCTGCAGAATGGCTGTTGTATTAGCAGGCATGAGAACAACCTTCATCTCCTTGCACGTCTCCATCTTGGGTGACTAGGTGCATTGTCAGCAAACAGCAGTACTTTGAAAGGAATCTTTTTTTCTGAGTAGCAGGTCTCAACAGTGGGCTTAAAATATTCAGTACACCATGCTGTAAACAGATGTGCTGTCACCCAGTCTTTGTTGTTCCCTTTATAGAGCACAGGCAGAGTAGATTTAACATAATTCTTAAGGGCCCTTGGGTTTTTGGAATGGCAAATGAGCATTGGCTTCAACTTAAAGTTACCAGCTACATTATCCCCTAACAAGAGAGTCAGCCTGTCCTTTGAAGTTTTGAAGACAGGCCTGGACTTCTCCTCTACAGATATGAAAGTCCTAGATGGCATCTTCTTCCAATAGAGGGCTGTTTTGTCTGCATGGAAAATCTGTTGTTTAGCTACCTTCATCAATTGTCTTATCTAGATCTTCTGGATAACTTGCTGTAGCTTCTACATCAGCACTTACTGCTTTACCTATCTTGTACTTTTATGTCATGGAGATGGCTTCTTTTCTTTAACTTCATAAACCAACCTCTGCTAGCTTCCAGTTTTTCTTCTGCAGCTTCCTCCCTCAGTCTTCAGAGAATTAAACAGAGTTAGAGTCTTGCTCTGGATTAGGCTTTAGCTTAAGGGAATATTGTAGTTGGTTTGATCTTCTATCCAGACCACTGAAGGCTGTTTAGCTTTCTTAACATTTGTGTGTTCACTGGAATAGCAGTTTTAATGTCTTCAAGAACTATTCCTTTGCATTCACTACTTGGCTGTTTGGCACAAGATGACTAGCTTACAGCCTATCTTAGCTTTTGATATGCCTTCATCACTAAGTTTAATCATTTCTAGCTTTTGATTTAAAGTAAGAAACATGCAACTCTTCCTTTCACTTGAACATTAGAGGCCATTGTAGGCTTATTAAATAGCCTAATTTCAATATTGTTTTATCTCAGGGAATAGGGAGCCCTAAGCAGAGGGAGAGAAGAGGTGGAGGGGTACGGAGGGTGGGAGGGATGGGAAAGGCCAGTTGGCGGAGCAGTCAGAACACACGTATTTGTTGATTAAGTTTGCTGTCTCATACAGACACAGTTTGTGGCACCCCAAAGCAATTGCAATAGTAACATAGAAAATCACTGATGACTGGCCACAAATCTTCAATTTGTAAAAAACACAATATCTGCAAAGCACAATAAAGTGAAGCACAAGAGTGGAAAAACAAGCACCATATGTACTTACCAACAAATTGGTATTAACTGACCAACACTTAAGTGCACATATAGTAGTAACATTCATCAGGTGTCGGGCAGGTGGGAGGGGGCAGGTGGATGGGTACATTCACAACTAATGGATGCGCTGTGCAACGTCTCGGGGGGTGGACATGCTTGAAGCTCTGACTTGAGTGGGGCAAAGGTAGTATATATAACCTAAACATTTGTACTCCCATAATATGCTGAAATAAAATATTTTTTAAAAGAATGGAAAAGCAAGCACCACATGTATTCACCATTAAATTGGTACTAATTGATCAAAACTAATGTGCACATATGGGAAGTGACATTCATAGGGTATTGAGCAGGTGGGAGCAGGAAGAAGGGGATGGGAAGATCCACACCTAAGGGATGCGGTGTGTGTTGTCTTGAGGTGGTCACTCTTGTAGCTCTGACTCAGGCAGTGCAAAGGCAATATATGTAACTAAAGCATTTGTAGCCCTATAATACTCTGAAACTAAGATAAATAAACAAATAAATAAATAAAAATAAAGTGAGCACAATAAATCAAGGTATACCTGTAACACATTCACTGTGTTCATGGATAAACCATAAAATGAATTTACTAATTTGTAGTAAGGATTTTTTTCTGTGTTGGGAATACTTGTGATATTATCAGAGTATTCATCTCTGAATATAAATTTCCTTGATAAACCAAATTAGTAATCAGAAGCTTTCTTGTACAGCAAGAACTAATGAAAGCAATGGAAGGATAGTGTTGAAGGAGAGTTCTAAGTAGGGAAATAGCCTCATTAATTTACCCTGCCCTGCCCATAGAGACATCATTGCTTTGCTTGTGTCTTTTCAGACAGTCCTGCTCATTCCTGCAGCTGTGTCCCATAAATACTATTGCCGAACTTCCTGTGACAGTCCACCCCAAAGCCAAGGGCTCTAATGTATGAATGGGGCTAGTAAATGGGGAAGATTTTTGATAGCTTTTCTTTTTCCCAAATTATGGGTTTGCTCTTGTTTGCAGTGAAAAGGTGTGCTACAATCAGCAAAAGCCCACACTGGAGCATGAGTGCAGTTAATCTGATCCCCAAAGGCTTGCTCACACCTTCCTTCCCACCAAATTCCTTCACTCCCAGGGATCTAGACCCATTCTGCTCTCTTTGCTTAAGAATGGGACATGATCAAACTAAAAAGCTTCTGCACAGCCAAAGAAATAGTCATGAAAGTAAACAGACAACCTATAGAATGGGAGAAAATTTTCGCATCCTACACATCTGATAAGGGACTGATAACTAGAATCTACTTAGAACTCACGAAAATCAGCAAGAAAAAATCAAACAACCCTATCAAAAAGTGGGCAAAGGACATGAACAGAAACTTTTCTAAAGAAGACAGCATAATGGCCAACAAGCATATGAAAAAATGCTCAACATCTCTAATCATCAGGGAAATGCAAATCAAAACTACAATGAGATATCACTTATTTCTAGTAAGAATGGCCTTTATCAAAATGTCCCAAAACAATAAATGTTGGCATTGATGTGGAGAGATAGGAACACTCCTACAGTGCTGGTGGGACTGCAAACTAGTTCAATCTCTATGGAAAGCAATATGGAGATACGTTAAAGCGATACAAGTGGATCTACTATTTGATCCAGCAAGCCCATTACTGGGCATCTACCCAAAAGATCAAATGACACTCTACAAAAAAGACACCTGCACTTGAATGTTTATGGCAGCACAATTCATAATTGCAAAGCTGTGGAAACAACCTAAGTGCCCATCAATTCATGAGTGGATTAATAAAATGTGGTATATGTATGTACACCATGGAGTACTATTCAGCTCTAAGAAACAATGGTGATATAGCACCTCTTGTATTTTCCTGGATGGAGCTGGAACCCATTCTACTAAGTGACGTATCCCAAGAATGGAAAAACAAGCACTACATATACTCATCAGCAAACTGGTATTAACTGAGCAGCACCTAAGTGGACACATAGGAACTACATTAATTGGGTATTGGGTGGGTGGGAGGGAGGAGGGGAGCGGGTATATACATACATAATGAGTGAGATGTGCACCTTCTGGGGGATGGTCATATTTGAAGCTCAGACTTGTGGGAGTAGGGGGGCAAGGGCATTATTTGAAACCTTAAAATTTGTACCCCCATAATATGCTGAAATAAAAAAAAAAAAAGGATACAATGTCTGGGTTTCTCCCATGCTTGCTTTCTTGTAGTTCCTCCTACTCGGATACTGAAAAGTGAGATCAACAAGGAGTTTTACTATCATGGTAGTGATTTTTCTCTTTTCTTTTCACACCCTATAACATTTTGGTTGTACTAACTAAACTTCAGAATTTTCTTCCTCTATTTCTTTTTTTCTATTCATTATGGAATGAAGATTCCACAGCAAGTACTTCATCCTTTCAGAATCAGTGCTCATCCTGTCTAGACGTACTATGCGTGGCACACATTTAACAGGAGCTTGACAGAATTGAATTTTATCAGTAAGAGTTTCAAACCAACTTGCTCCATCTGTTGTTGCTAAGAGACCCCTCCTCATATCCCTCCAGGATCATCTTAAACACGGGGGAGTGCATTCAGACATACCAGTGCCACCAAGTGGCCCACATACACTCACGTTTCCCGGGAGCAACTAGAGAGTGGCTGCTGCCTCATCATATGGGTAGGATCTACTTGGGCAACTGAATACATTTTCTTCTTTTGCAGTCTTAGCCATAAGAATTTTAAATCTGAAGCTAACAAGCTAACAACGGCTGACTCTTCAGCGTCTTTGCTCTGGGTCATAGAGAACTGACCCTGATACTTGAGAGGGATATGCTTCCAGACCTTTCCGAATCCGCCGAATTTCAAATACTTCAATTGCACACAGTATCCCATGGAGAATGAGATAAAGTTAAACTGAAACACTCAGAAGCCATTTTATTCTTTAAGAGATATTTTGTATGCAATTGCAAAGAGAGAACTGCTTTTACTGAGATGGTGTCACAGCGAGTGTTGCAGCGGGTGGTCCCGAGGACAAAGCAAGAGTCCAGAATCAAAGTATATTTGCTGGTGGGCTTAGAGCAGCCTTGCCACCAAATTCTGAGCACTGTCTACCCAATTTTTCACACTTTTATTAAGTTGGGGTGGTCCGAGGGGTGGGGTACCAGGTGTCAGTTAGTTGATGTGTCACGACATAGGTTAATATTATGTTGATACGCCAGGCATCACCATAGTGTTATGCATAGATTTAGTGTTATGCTGATGCCAGGCAGTAGACTAGTTAGTGGGCCAGGAAATTGGTTAGTATTATGCTGATGTGGGTCTTCCGTGAGTGGTGGGGGTCTGGGTGCCTGATGCAGATGGGGGTTTCCCTTATCGATGGAATTGGAAATGAGTAGGCTAAGCTCATTTGCTAGTTAAATTCTTCTCTTTGGCTGGTGAGTCTCATAGCTATTATCTTCAAATTCATACCTCAAAAAATACAAAGGGTTACAAATTTTGAACATACAGATTTTCTGGTCAGGAAACAGTTGTCAAATTTGAGGAATCTATCTTGTAGTAGCCCTTAAATTTTGATATACAGTATATAAGAAGCAGTTATAAAACTTGTTATAATGCAAATTCCCAGGCCAATCTGATTCTGTAGGCATAAGGTGGAGCCCAAGAATTTTCAGAGTTTAATAAGCAGCCCTTCTACCTGTAGAAGACAAATATTTTTCTACACTTTGAGAAATACTGATTGGGTGCCTTGAAGTAATAAGTCATGTCTTTAGCTATAGGGAAGAAAAGAAAACTAATAAACATTCTTTAGTAGTTGAGTTTGATGAAGTTGAGCTATGTAGCCCAAAGGAAACAAGCCATTGGGTAATTTTCTAGAAAATTTTGGACAAAAATTGTCCATATTTTAACCACTCTGGTTTTTCTATGCAAGTGATCTCAAGATTTCACTGCATAATCATGCAACAATTTTTGCTTTCCTTTGCAGTCTTCACTATTAAGAGCCGTTCTTTTTTCTTTGTTACAGGTTTGTGTGCTATTTCTCTCCCAAGACAAATGGCCATGGAAAGTGTCAGTCAGCATATACAGGAGATAATACAAAACACAATAACTTTATATAAAACAGAAAAATTGTTGACAAATGTTAATTGGACCTTCGTAGAAGAAAAAACAAACATTGAACAAATCATTCCCGTGAGTTGATACCTGGCAAAAAATAGTCTTCCTTTCCTTTCCTTTGTCTGACCCTCTTGCTTTATTCTATTGTAAAAAATCTGATTCAGCTGTCAGAAAATTGAGTGGAGATAATACTAGCTTTGCTATTTTGGTGAAAGGACTTCTTTGAGTTCTGTCTCTAAAGAGAAGGTCTTGGTAATTCAACCTTATTTGCCAAGTACCAGGACAATGGATGATTTTACAAACTGGCTGGTTGAACATCAATCATTCACCTCTGCCAAGATGATGTTTCCGAAAGGTGAAGGTAATGAGAGATCTCTCTCTGTAGAAGTGTTATAAAAAGCAGACAACACAGGCTGATTTAGAAAGCACTCAAACATAGATGGGTTTGGAGAATTTGGCTTCTGAATCTCCCCGAATGAATATTTACTTCACCACGATTGAAAGCAACACTTCTTATATGGAAAAACATTATCCAAGTTATACATGGCAATTTATAGGAGTTATTTTAGCAATTTCAGCAATTATAATAGGAGTTCTTGAAATCTTTTTGAGTATAGAATTTGCCAGTTCCTAATTATTTTAACTTATTTTACAACTTTATCCCTTTATGTTTTATAACTTAGTCTGATACTTTTCAGTTTTCCTGCACTTCAAGTAATAAAAAAGAGGAGTCCCCAACAGATGAAGTTTTAATTGAAGAAGCCAGATTGCATGTAGCTGTAATACAAATGGTTGGTACTATTCACATCAGCCACTTTTTAATTTCTTTTCTTGCAATGCTTTTAATCCTTACATACAGTTTTCAGGTGACTAGAAATTTTTTTTTTGCCTTTTGATAGTCTGTTGGTTGTTAAAATTACTGTGTGATTTATTAAAGTTAAAAAATGTAAAAAGCTTCTTCCTTAGGCTTTAAGTTCAAGTTACAAACCTAAACTTATTCTAAGGTTAGCAAGTTTTAGCAGTCACTTTTGAAAGTCCTTAGAATAATGTCTGGTGCCATTTACATACTTAGATAATTAAACATCTTCAAATATTTGAAATTGCTTTTATAAATTTAACACATTTGAGTTCCTTTTACAGAAAATTCTCTCACATGCTTATTTAACTCTTAGAAATGTAATAAATTAATATTTAGCTGGCAGAGACGACACCATGATCACAAAGGTGGTTTCCCCAGGACAAGGCTTATCCATTGCACTCCAGATATGCTCACCTGTGTGATTCCCCAAATGTGGGAAGCATGTTCACACTTACAAGTGGGGGCTAAGCAATGGGCATACACAGTCATACAGGGAGACTTCATGGACGTTGGACATTGGGGGAAGGTTGGTGGGAGGTGCAGGATAAAAATTTACCTATCGAGTACGATGTACCCTGTTCAGGTGATGGGCATATTAAAAGCCTAGACTTCTCCACTGTGCAATTCAGCCATGTAACCAAAAATTGCTTGTATCCCCTCAATCTCTTTAAATTAAAAAAATACAAAAAAAGGAAATGTAATAAGTTAAAATAAATATGGTTAAACCAAAAATTCTCTTAAAATGTTATAATATCAGTATTTAAATATTCTATTGTAATCATAAGAAAACTACTTGGTAAAATCACATTTAAATCAAGTTATCAAATTGCACATTTTAAATTGGGGCTATATTCTAGTAGAACAAATTTTATTCAATATGACAAGTGTATAAAATACTCATTAGGTCCAGAGTTCTTCTTTTTTAGTTTCTTTTAAAAACTTAGTATCATGATGGAGAATTGCTAACATATACAAAAATAGGCAGAATTGTGTAATGAACCCCCATATACCTATCACCCAGCCTTAAAAATCATCCACACATGACCAGTCCTGCCCTATCCCAAACCTCATTCAGCCCCCCACTTTCCATACTATTTTGAAACAAATCCTAGATATCATATCATTTAGTCTGTAAATGTTTCAGTATGTATCTCTAAATTTTAAAGTCTTTAAAAAAATACAGTAAAATACTATTATACCTAAAAAGGAATAATCAATAATAAAATATTAAGTCGATAATAAAATTTTCAATTGTCTCATAAATATGTCTCAAAAATGTTTATTTTTATAGTCTATTTTTTTTTTAATTTTTTTAATTATTTTTTTTTATTTTGGCATATTATGGGGGTACAGATTTTAAGGTTTCAATAAATGCCCATTTCCCCCCTCCCCCCAAAAGTCTGAGTCTCCATCATGACCATCCCCCAGATGGTGCACATCTCACTCACTATGTATGTATATACCCGCCCCGCTCCCCCCTCCCACCTGCCCAATACCCTATTACTGTAGCACCTATGTGTCCACTTAGGTGCTACTCAGTTAATACCAGTTTGCTGGAGAATATATCTGGTGCTTGTTTTTCCATTCTTGGGATACTTCACTTAGTAGTATGGGTTCCAGCTCTAACCAGGAAAATATAAGGTGTGCTATATCACCATTGTTTCTTAGAGCTGAATAGTACTCCATGGTGTACATATACCACATTTTATTAATCCATTCTTGGATTGATGGGCACTTGGGCTGTTTCCACAGCCTTGCAATTATGAATTGTGCTGCTATAAACATTCGAGTGCAGGTGTCTTTTTTGTAGAGTGTCGCTGGATCATTTGGGTAGATGCCCAGCAATGAGATTGCTGGATCAAATGGTAGATTCACTTGTATCGCTTTAAGGTATCTCCATATTGCTTTCCACAGAGGTTGAACTAGTTTGCAGTCCCACCAGCAGTGTAGGAGTGTTCCTCTCTCTCCGCAACCACGCCAGCATTTATTGTTTGGAGATTTTTTGATAAAGGCCATTCTCACTGGGGTTAAGTGATATCTCATTGTGGTTTTGATTTGCATTTCCCTGATGATTAGAGATGTTGAGCATTTCTTCATATGTTTGTTGGCCATTCTTCTGTCTTCTTTAGAAAAATTTCTGTTCAAGTCCTTTGCCCACTTTTTAATGGGGTTATTTGATTTTTTCTTCCTAATTTTCGTGAGTTCTAAGTATATTCTAGTTATCAGTCCCTTATCGGATGCATAGGATGCAAAAATTTTCTCCCATTCTGTAGGTTGTCTGTTTACTTTCATGACTATTTCTTTGGCCGTGCAGAAGCTTTGTAGTTTGATCATGTCCCATTTATTTATTTTTGTTGCTGCTGTGATTGCCTTTGGGGACTTCTTCATAAACTCTTTGCCCAGGCCGATGTCTAGGAGAGTGTTTCCAACTTTTTCCTCTAGAGTTCTAATAGTTTCATATCTTAGGTTTAAGTCTGTTATCCAGCGTGAGTTGGTTTTTGTGAGAGGTGAAAGGTGTGGGTCCTGTTTTAGCCTTCTACAGGTGGCTATCCAGTTTTCCCAGCACCATTTATTGAAGAGGGATTCTTTTCCCCAGCGTATGTTTTTGTCGGCTTTGTCAAAGATGAGATGGCTATATGAGGATGGTTTTATATCAGGATTCTCACATCTGTTCCACTGGTCAATATTCCTGTTTTTGTGCCAATACCATATTGTTTTAATTACTACAGCTTTGTAGTATAGTTTGATATCTGGCATATTAATGCCTCCCATTTTGTTTTTGTTGCCTAGAATTGCTCTTGATATTCGGGGTCTTCTTTGGTTCCATACGAAGCGTAAAATTATTTTTTCTATATCTGTGAAGAATGCTGATGGGATTTTAATAGGTATTGCATTGAATCTGTAGATCAGTTTGGGTAGTATAGACATTTTGATGATATTGAGTCTGCCGATCCACGAGCATGGTATGGATTTCCATCTGTTTACATCCTCTGCTATTTCCTTCCTCAGTGTTTCATAGTTCTCCCTATAGAGGTCTTTTACCTCTTTGGTTAAATATATTCCTAGGTACTTTAATTTCTTTGTTGCTATTGTGAAGGGAATTGAGTCTTTGATTTGGTTCTCAATTAGATTGTTGTTGGCGTATATGAATGCCTCTGATTTCTGTGTATTAATTTTGTATCCTGAGACTTTACTAAATTCATTGATCAGTTCCAGGAGTTTCTTGGTTGAATCCTTGGGGTTTTCTAG
Source organism: Microcebus murinus (assembly GCF_040939455.1). Taxonomy (NCBI): domain Eukaryota; kingdom Metazoa; phylum Chordata; class Mammalia; order Primates; family Cheirogaleidae; genus Microcebus; species Microcebus murinus. Next base: position 119,571,027 of record NC_134105.1, on the reverse strand, counting down.
ATACAATATCATATCATCAGCAAACAGTGAAAGTTTGATCTCTTCTGCCCCTATTTGGATACCTTTGATTCCATTTTCCTGTCTGATTGCTGTAGCCAAGACTTCCAGCACTATGTTGAATAGAAGTGGAGATAGTGGGCAGCCTTGTCTGGTTCCAGTTCTAAGTGGGAATGATTTCAATCTTTCCCCATTCAGTATGATGTTGGCTACGGGTCTGTCATATATGGCTTGTATCATTTTTAGGTATGTCCCTTCTATGCCTATTTTCTTAAGTGTTCGTATCATGAAAGGGTGTTGAATTTTGTCAAAAGCTTTTTCTGCATCTATTGAAAGAATCATGTGGTCTTTGTATTTGCTTCTGTTGATGTGGTGAATTGCATTTATAGATTTACGTATGTTGAACCATCCCTGCATCCCTGGGATGATATAGTCTATATTTTTTAATTGTACTCCAAGAAAGTCCACACATTGCAATTAATTGATATGTTCTTTAAATCTCTTTAACCTATAAATTCCTTCTGCTTTTCTTTCACATTTTCTTTTTGAAGAACATATTTCTTAATGGAAAAATTATTTTCATTCTTTTAAACATTTCTACCCTTAATTTAGGATATTCTCGGCCAGGTGCGGTGGCTCATGCCTATAATCCTAGCACTCCTTGAGGCTGAGGCAGGAGGATCACTTGAGTTCAGGAGTTTGAGATCAGCCTGAGCAAGAGTGAGACCCCATCTCTACTAAAAATAGAAAAAATTAGTTGGGCATGGTGTCACATGCCTGTAGTCCCATCTACTTGGAAGGCTGAGGCAGGCAGGAGGATCGCTTGAGCCCAGGAGTTTCAGGTTGCTGTGAGCTAGGCTGAATGCCATGGCACTCTATCCCAGGTGACAGAGTGAGACTCTGTCTCAAAAATAATAAAATAAAATAATGAAATAATAAAATAAAACAGTTCTCAGAGTTTGAAAAGCTCTCACCCATAGTAAAAGATTAAGTATGGCCACAAATTCTTTGCAGAGCCTCCTATTAAGAAGCATCAGTTTTATACCCACCTCTTGAATTTGGACTGTTCTTGTGACTTGTTTTGATGCAATGAAATGTGGCAAAAGTAATTTTGTGAATATTCTGGAGCCTAGGCCTTGGAAAGATTTGCGGCTTCCACTTTCTTCCACATTGAATGCCACCTTGGTATTGTCAGGCAAGTAAGCTGGCCTCGCCTCTGAAGAATGAGAGGCCACACAGAGGAAAACTGAGGCACATAGCCAAAAGCCAGTACATAACTGCCAGACTTGTGAATGAGGCTATGTCAATCCAAGCGATGGGACAATAGACTTGACCTCTGGATGGTAAGAGAGGCAAGGAATTTATAGCCATTTTAATGTCCTACATTTGCCCACTAGCCATAATTACTTGTACCCTTCATACATGCAAAATACACTGACCCTTTTCCAAGACCTCCAAAAGCTTCACCCAATTATGCTTTCAGACTCAAATTCCAGTATCTCATGATTTCCATTTATTTGGTCCAGGTGAGAGGCTCTTTGGTTGTATCCTTTTTTTTTTTTTTTTTAATTTCAAAATATTAAGGGGGTACAAATGTTTAGGTTACATGGATCATTTTTGTAATGCTTAAGTCCTGGTTATAGGTATGCCCATCACCCAGATAGTGTTCATAGTACCCATTAGGTTGGTTTGTTGTCTGCTTCACCCCACAGTTGCTTTCCACTGAGTTTTCCCCAGGGTTTACTTCCCTCTGTGCACTTGTATGCTCATGGGTTAGTTCCAATTTAATAGTGAATACACTTGGTGTTTGTTTTTCCATTATTACAGTACTTCACTTAGGAGAATGGTCTGCAGTTCCATCCAGGTTTTGGCAAAAGGTATTAATGTGTCTTTTATGTCTGAGTAGTAATCCATTGTGTACATATACCACATTTTATTAATCCATTCATGAATTATGGGCACTTGGGTTGATTCCACATCTTTGCAATTGTGAATTGTGCTGCTATAAACATTCTAGTGCACATGTCTCTTTTATAGAATGTCTTTTTTTCCTTTGGGTAGATGTCAGGTAATGGGATTGCTGGATCAAAAGGTAGTTTTACTTTTAGCTCTTTGAGGTATCTCCATATTGCTTTCCACGGAGGCTGTATTAATTTGCAGTCCCACCAGCAGTGTATGAGTGTTCCTATCTCTTTGCATCCACGCCAACATTTATTGTTTTGGGACTTTTTGATAAAAGCCATTCTCACTGGAGTTATATGATATCACATTGTCATTTTGATTTTCATGTCCCTGATGATTAGAGATGTTGAGCATTTTTTCATGTGTTTATTAGCCATTAGTCTGTCTTCTTTTGAAAAGTTTCTGTTCATGTCTTTTGCCCACTTTTTAATGGCATTACTTAATGTTTTCTTGCTGATTTGCTTGAATTCTTTATAGATTCTAGTTATCAGCCATTTGTTGGATGTATAGGGTGCAAATATTTACTCCCATTCTGTAGGTTGTTTATTTGCTCTAGTGATAGTTTCTTTGGTGGTCCAGAAGCTTTTTAATCAGGTCCCATTTATTTAGTTTTGATCAGGTCCTATTTATTTATTTTTATTGTGGCTATGATTGCTTTTGGGGTCTTCTTCATAAATTCTTTGCTTAGGCTGATGTCTATAAGAATTTTCCAACATTTTCTTCTAGAATTTTTATGGTTTCATGCCTTAGGTTTAAGTCTATTATCATCATGAGTTGATCTTTGTGAGTGGTGAAAGGTGCAGATCCTGTTTAAGTCTTCTACATGTAGCTATCCAATTTTTCAGCACCATTTATTGAATAGGGATTCTCTTCTCCAAATGTATGTTTTTATCTACTTTGTCAAAGATCAGATGGCTATATGAGGTTGGTTTTATATCTGAGTTCTTTGTTCTGATTCATCTGTCTAGATCTCTGTTCTTGTGCCAATACAATGCTATTTTGGTTACTGTAGCCTTGTAGTATAGTTCATATTCTGGTAAATTGATGCCTCCCAATTTGTTCTTTTTGTTTCAGGTTGCCTTGGCTATATGGGGTTTTCTTTGGTTTCATACAAAGAGAATTATATTTTCTAGATCTCTGAAAAATGATGTTAGTATTTTAATAGGAATTGCATTGAATATGTAGATCGCTTTGGGTAATACAGACATTTTAACAATGTTGATTCTGCTGACCCATGAGCATAGTATGGTTTTTTATATATTTACGTCCTCTGCTATTTCCTTCCTCAGTATTTCGTAGTTCTCCCTGTATAGGTCTTTCACCCCCTTAGTTAAATATATTCCTAGGTATTTTATTTTCTTTGTTGATATTGTGAAAGGTAGTGAATCTGTAATTTGGTTCTCAGCTTGACTGTACTTTGTGTATATTAATGCTACTGATTGGTATCCATTAATTTTGTAACCTCAGATTTTGCTGAATTTATTTACCAATTCCAGTAGCCTCTTGGCAGAGTCTTTTGGGTTTTCTAGATATAAGATCATATCTTCAGCAAAGAATGATCCCCATTTTGATACCCTTGATTTCCTTCTTGTCTGATCGCTCTGGCTAGAAATTCCAGCACTATGTTAAATAGAAGTGGTAATAGAGGGCAACTTTGTCTGGTTCCAGTTCTAAGTGGGAATACTTGCAATTTCTCCCCGTTCAGTATGATGTTGGCAGTGTGTTTGTTGTGTATGGCTTTAATAATTTTGAGGTAAGTCCTGTCTGTGTTTATTTTGTTAAGCATTGTTATCATAATATGGTGCTGAATTTTGTGAAATGCTTTTTCTGCATCTATTGAGAGGATCATATGGCTTTTGCTTTTGCTTTTTTTTAATGCGGTGAATTACACTTATAGATTTGTGTATGTTGAACCATCCCTGCATCTTTTGGATGAAGTCCACTTGGTCATGATGGATTGTATTTTTGTGGAGCAGCTGAATTTGGTTTGCTAGGATTTTATTGAGAATTTTTACATCTATATTCATAAGGGATATTGGTCTGCAATTTTCTTTTTTTGTTGAATCCTTTCTTGGCTTTGGTATCAAAGTGATGTTAGCTTCATAAAACATGTTGGGGAGGATTTCTTCCTTCTTGATGTTATGGAATAATTTCTATAGGATAGGTATCAGTTCTTTGAAGGTCCAGTAAAATGTGGGTGTGAAACCATCTGGTCTGGGACTTTTTTTGTTAGAAGATTTTTTTATTGCTGCTTCACTTTGTTACTTGATGTTGGTCTGCTCAGGGATTTTATTTCTTTCTGATTGAGCCTAGGAAGGCTGTATGTTTCTAATAATTTATCCATTTCCTCCACATTTTCAAGTTTCTCTGTGTAGAGATTTTTGTAGTATTCATAGATGATATTTTGTATTTCTGTGGTATCAGTTGTAATTTCTCCTTTTTCGTTCCTGATTGAGCTTATCAGAGCCCTTTCTTTTCTGATTCTGGTTAAGCTAGTGAGAGGCCTGTTAATTTTATCTTTTCAAAGAACCAACTCTTTATTTCATTAATCTTCAAAATAGTTCTTTTGTTATGAATTTCATTTAATTCTGCTCTATTCTTGGTTATTTTTTTTTCTACTTCTGAGTTTCAGATTAGTTTGCTCATTCTTTTCCAGTTCCTTGAGATGATTCACTAGATTGTAGATTTGTGGTTTTTCTGTCTTTTGGATGTAGGCATGTATGGCTATGAATTTTCTTCTCAGGTCTGCTATAGCTGTATACCACAGATTTTGATAGCTTGTGTCCTCTTTATTGTTTAGTTCAAAGAATCTTTTGATGTTCATCTTAATTTCTTCCTTGACCTGACTGTCATTCAGCAATAGGTTGTTTAGCTTCCTGACTTTGTGTAAAGATGAGTATTTTTGTTGGAATTGGTTTTGAATTTTATTCCACTATAGCCTGAGAAGATGCATGGTGTAATTTCAGTTTTTAAAAATTTGTTGAGTCATGTTTTGTGGTCTAGGATGTGGTCAATCTTTGAGAATGTTCAATGAGCTAATGAGCAGATTGTATATTCAATGGTTTGGGGTAGAATGTTATGTAAATGTCTGTTAGGCCCATTTGTTCTAGAGTTCTGCTTAAGTCCATTGTTTCTTTGTTTGTTTTCTGTTTGGATGATTTGTCCTATTCTGTCAGTGGAGTATTGAATTCCCTGGCTATTACAGTGCTTATTTTTGTCATTTTGTTTAGATCAAGTATGATTTGCTTTATGAATCTGGGCACACCTATGTTAGATGTATAAATATTTAGAATTGTTATTTGTTCTTGTTGAATTGTTCCCTTTACCATTACATAATGGCCATCTTTGTCTTTCTTTACTTTCTTTGATTTGAAGTCTAAGTTATCTGATATGTGAACTGCTACACCAGCTTTCTATTGGTTTCCATTTGCACAGAATATTGTTTTCCATCCCTTCACCTTGAGTCTGAATGAGTCCTGTGGACTAGGTATGTTTCCTGGAGACAGCAGATAATTGGCTTTTATTCTTTTTAAATCCATTCAGCCAGCCTATGTCTCTTCAGTGGGGAGTTCAAGACATTCACATTTATTGAACGAATTGATAAGTGGGGTGGATTTCTATTCATCCTGTTGAGTAGTTAGTAGAACTTTGTTGCTTTGTTTTATCTCTTGATCCATTGTCGTATCTGGGCTTTAGCTTTTGGTTCATTTTACACTGGTATGTGTCTATTGTGTTGATCCATGTATATTGCAGTCTGGGAACTCCCTGAAGGGCAAATCTGGTCTTGAAAAATTCCCTCAGTGTTTGCTTTTCTAAGAATGTCTTTTTTCCCCTATGCAAAACTTAGTTTTGTGGAATACAAAGTTCTACACTGGCCAGTATTCTGTTTGAGAAGATTGAGAATGGGGCCCCAATACCTTCTGCTTTATAAGGTCTCTGTTGGGAAGTCTGCAGTTAGGCTGATGGGTTTTCTTTTTTAAGTTACCTGATTCTTTCACCTTACAGCTTATAGGAGCACCTCTTTCACGTTTATTTTGACCAGTTTGGTGACTATGTGTCATAGTGTTTGCCTCTTTCTGATGAATCTCCCAGGAGCCATTTGAGTTTTTGTATCTGGGTATCTAGATTTCTAGCAAGGCCAGGGAAATTCTCCCAAATTATTCCCTCAGATAGGTTTTCCAACCCTGTGTGTTTTCTTATTCACTCTCAGAGATACCTATAATTCTTATGTTAGGCCTCTTTATATAATCACATATTTCTTGTAGGCTTTGTTTTTCCTCTTATTTCTCTGCTCTATCTCTGTGACTGACTTGTTTAATTCAAAGGTGTTGCCTTCAAGCTCTGAGATTTTTTCTTCTGCCTGATCTAACCTATTCTTAAGGCTTTGCACTGTGTTTTGTATTTCTTTGAATGGGGTTTTCAATTCCAGAAGTTTATTTGATTTTTCTTTAATAATTCAATTTCTTTAGTGAATTTTTCATTCATTTCCTGTATTGTTTTTGTTTTGTGGTTTCTTTGTGTTGGGTTTCTGTTTTCTCTTGTGTTTCATTGAGCTTCCTTATAATTCATGTTTGAAGTTATTCCTCTATCATTTCAATATTCTGGTATTGGTTGGTATCCTTTGCTAGAGAGTTGGCGTTCTATTTTGTGGGTGTCCTTTTGCTCTGATTTTTCATACTTCTGGAGTTCTTTCACTGATTCCTTCTCATCTGGGGCAGCTGTTGTTTCTTACTTTTGGATTATCTTTCGTTTAGATAATGACATGACTAGTTTAATCTCTGTGCCAGTATATGTTGCTTGTGGGTGAGAATCATCCACAACCTGTATGATTAAGTCCATAAATGATGTAAAGGGTGTGCAAATTGACCACCCTGTTAGTAAGTGGTGCTTGCCAGAAGGAAGAAGCTGCAATGTTGTTTTTGGGTTCTGTGGCCAGTTCTAGTTTCTCAGAAGAAGCACTCTAATGCCCCAGGTGGTGGATAGGGCCCTGGAACTTCCAGGTGAGTCCTTATTCTCCACCTCAGCAGGTGTGGGTGGGGGAGTGAGGCCGGGAGTGGCTGGGTTTGGTGAGCCTGCCTTCAAGCTCCACAAATGCTGGCAAGTAGTCTGCATCAGCAGGGGTCAAAGGTCTGCACTTTGCCTCTGGGCAAAGCTGCTGGGGAGTGGCTGATATGGCCCCAGTCAACCAGACAGTCTGCATGTGGAGGTAGGGCTGTCTGAGATCCACAATCTAGCAGGTCTTACTCCTTTCCACCCTCCTTTATTCTGTGGTTTCCTCTGGGTCTCTGGACCTCAAGCCAGCTGAGCTCCCCTACAACTGTGATGCAGGCTGGGAGGTTCCCTGCCCATGATCTGGCCTAAACTGGGAGCACAGCCCTTCTTGGGGAGGAAGGGTGCCCCATGAACACACCACAGGTCAAACTCGCACTGCACTCTCCCCACTGATCTGCCCCTGTGGGCACCCACACCTCCTGAGACTAATTATAAAATATCCCTTCTATGCACCCAGGCAATGCAATTGAGACCTGTGGGCATAGGATCTGACCTCTGGGCCCATTTCCAGGGCTGTAGAGATCAATCCTTGACCATGCCAGGGAAAAGCATGCTGGTTCCAATTCACCCACAGGGTACTCAAGCTGGTTCAATGTCCTTCCACCTTGGGGCATGCCACACTCTTGTGGAGCCACTAGGCAAGCAGCACCAGGGAGGGCCAGCAGGCAGAGAGCTCACAGTCTGAGCACCCCTTAGTCCACTGCAGGACCCCCAAAAGAAAACCTCTGAGCCCCACTCTCTGTGGAAGTCTCTGTGTGGCAGCTCAATTGTCTCTTTCAGCAGCTGTGGGGGTTGGGGAAAGGGGAGAAAAAGAGTCTGGGTGGAAGAGAGCCAGCACTCTGGTCATCTCCAACCCTCTCTCTTGGAGGCAGTTCACTCAGAATGACCAGGCTCTGAAGTCATGCAGATCACCCAGGACCCAGTGGAACCCTGTGGCTCCTGTAGTCTGGGCTGGAGTTGGGAAATGTCTGTGTGGAGATGAGCAAGACAAAACCTGAGGAGTTGAAGCCCCTTGTGGAGGACAAAGTCACATAGTAGGTAGAGAACCAATATGGTGCCCGTTGTCCAGGCTTGGGTCTGTGGGGCAGGAGGCACCCTGGCAGAGCTGGGAGCCTGATGCCTGTCTGCAAGAAGCTCCCAGCTCACTGGTGGCAGAAGTTTCTGGGCTCGTGTGGGCAGAAGGTCTCTCTAGCAGCTCAGGAACCCACCAACTGTCTCAGATGTGAGGGAGGGAGAAACTAACTGCTTGAGCTCTACCCTTCTCACTGGTCTCTGAGCCTCGTGGTGGTTGATCTTTGCTGATACCTCTGTCCTTGCAGTTCTGCTGTGCAGCCTCTTCCCTTGGAGTCTCCTGAAGGTTCTGGTAACCTTCCTTTAGACCCTCATCTGATCTATGTTTGTATGTTTGTTTTTTCTCTTTTTTCTAAAACTTTTCCTTCTTACTGAGATGCTCTGGGTGGTGGTGTCTCTGGTCTGCCATCTTGGAGCTCACTCTATATGCTGAAACCTCCAATGTTTGTTCCACTTTTTGATAGCACAGCTGCCTCCCTCCAGCCTCCTACAGCAGTTTCCTCACTGCTCTTCCAGCTTCCACTAACAGTCTTCTCACTTCCCTTCTAATCTCTGCCCATGACCCAGTCCCAAAGTTAATGCCATCCATATATTTTAACTTATGGAGGCTTTCCACAGTTGGTATTGATTTCTGTTTTAGTTAGCTATATTTGCTATGTAACAAGCCACTCCAAAACTTGGAGGCTTGAAACAACAATGGTTTATTGGTTGTCATGGTTCTCTTTGTTGGCAACCTGGGTGATTCTATTGTTGGTCTTTCTTGGGATGACTCATATGTCTGTAGGCATCTCATAGATCAACTAGGGTTGGAGGTGCCAGTATGTCTTCACTCACAGGTTTGGTAGTTGATGCTGGTTGTCTTTCAGGGCACTGTGGTTTTCCTCTATATGGCCTATTCTCTTCCAGCAGGCTGGACTGGGCTTTTTCACAACACAGTGGTTACTGGGTTCCAACAGGACAAGAAGGGAAACTACAAGGCCTCTTAAGTCCCAGGCTCTAGAACCTGAACAATGTCACTTTTACCTTCATTCTATTAGTTAAAGCAAATCACAGAGCCAGTCCAGATTCAATGCATGTAGTAGTAGATTCCACCTCTTGCTGGGAGGAGCAAATATGCTAGTTGCAAAGGGGCATGGACACAGGGAGGCATGATACACTGGGGCAACTGTGAAAAGGACCTACCATTCCATTTATTTATTTATTTATTTATTTATTTTGGAGACAGAGTCTTGCTCTGTTGCCTAGGCTAGAGTTCCCTGGAGTCAGCCTAGCTCACAGCAACCCCAAACTCCTGAGCTCAAGTGATCTTCCTGCCTCAGCCTCCTGAGTACCTGGCACTACAAGTGCATGCCACCACACCTGGCTAATTTTACTATTTTTAGTAGAGATGGGGTCTCACTCTTGCTCTAGCTGGTCTCAAACTCCTGAGATCAAGCAATCCTCCTGCCTCAGCCTCCCAGAGTGCTGGGATTACAGTTGTGAGCCACTGCTCCCAGCCATGTTTACTTTTTTTGACCAACAACTCCTTGAGCGACTGGTTCCATGTTATCTTTGCATGTCTTTCCCAAGGGTACCTTCTGCTCTGGCATTCTTCGTGCTTTTGTGACCCCTTTCTTTTATATTCTCCTTCATGAGCTCCTCTTTTTCTTTTTATCCTTTTAATGTTGGTGCACTTCAGAACTGTTAACTCTATCTACTGTTTTTTCTCTACAGTCTCACCTTCTTTATTCTCAGCTACATTCATTATTTTAATACTATCTCTGGATGCTCTTGAAATCTATAATATTCCTTCCAAACCTCTCAACACTAGCTCTTTAGATTCCTGAATCCAACTGTGAGTAGACATCTTCTCCAGGACATTTTTCTGTACTGCAAATCCATATCTATCCAAACTATCCCAAGCCTGCTGTTGTATTCCTGGTCTTAGTGATGGGGCCATTACTATTGCTGGGGTCAGTCCTCTCCCTCCCTCACCCTCCAAGCTCTATCAATCTTACCTTTTAAATATTTGTTAAATACACCCCTTTCCATCCTTGTGCATCTTAATTTAGGCCATCATAATCTCTTGTCTGGATAGTAACCTTCCACTGGTCTTCCTGCCTTCAATGTTTCCATTCTCAAATCACAGTGACATACTAAAAGATAGATGTGACTACACCACATTCCTCCTTAAAAGTCTACATGACTCCTCAGTGCCTACATTTCTTAATGTGAGTTCCAAAGTACACTCGCTCCATGGGATGTTAATAGGAACTACATGAAAAAAAAGTTTCCATACTCAAATTAGTTTGGAAGATGCTGGTTTAAACAAAGGTAAACAGATATCTTTTGGAACGTCTTGTAGAACTTCTCAGAGTTTATCACATGCTGGTGTACATTCAGATTCCCTAAGAGGCAATATTGAATGCAACATCTCCTTTCTCCTTTTTCCTTACCCTGCATAGTTTTTCAGGGATTGGGGTTTTCAGGAGTACCTCACAGGATGAGTATATCACACTCTAAGAAAAGTTTACCTATTGAGATTAGGTCTTAAGATTAAGATGCAGTCTTCATCTGGATAATCATGGTCACCCTTAAAACTCAACTGAAGTATCTCCTCCAAGAATATCTCTTTTACTCCCTCTCCAAATCAAGTTTGATTCATGCCCTGTGCTTAATTTTGTCCTCTTACATTGTTTTATAATTATATACTTCTTTTTCTCTCCCCCACTAGACTGTGAGCTCCTTAAGGCCTTGGATTATACTTTCATTGCCCTAACACAGGGCTTGGAACAGAGTAGGAATTTAAAAAATATTTGCTTAAAGGATAAATAAATAAACAAACATTCCATCATATTAATCAATTATAATTTTCTTGAGCTAGGCTTACTTCTGGATGGGCAGGGTTGGAAATACTACAAGTGTAATAATTGCATATATGTCTCAGGGCTGAACTTCTGGGACACAACTTTCTTACAGTGGGCACCTTGCCAGGACTATCATGGAGCCTTACACATTGGAGAAATCCATCAAGTGCCCATGTAGCCCCCAGATTAGGGGTAGTCTGGGTGCTGCCACTGTGCCCTTTGGAAGGCAGTTTCAGAGTTTGCATATGTTTTATTAAAGCTGTTACAGGTGGATCATTTTTTTATCTCCTGGAGAAGGAGCTAATGAATGGATGGCCATTGTCTCAAGATATAAGTGGAGTGAATTCCCTCTTTTATTGCAGTGACTATCATCCCTGAAATTGTAAAACTTGAGAAAATATGCTAAATGTAGTGGAGGTTGAAGATAACATTTCTAAACAAAGGATAGGCAAGAGTACATGGTCAGTATGTGAAGAAGCAAGTGTAAGCAGTATTCCCAGGAGGTAACTTTAACCTCTGAGTTTAATGTCAGTGGCATGCAAAAGGTGTAATTTTTCTCCTATTTTGGGGGGAGGATTGACAGAAAATACAGTCTATCTTTCTCTTTAGATAGTTCTTTATGAGGTTGAAATGATTAGTTACACTGAGAATCAGTATTTTGCACTCTCTATTCTGCTGTAGAAAGATGATGCTACTGATCATTTATATTACTGAAGATCATTTATATTACTGCTATTTATATTACTGAAGAAAACTCTATGAGTTGCATAGATTTTCATTTTCTTAAAGCTAGGAACCTTTGTATCTCTTGTAATATTCAGGACTATACTTTGTTAAAAATGAGTATTCAGTAAATATTGATTAATGAACCAAATGAAATTTATTTTCTACTAGGGCACTTTTTGGAGATGCTCCAAGAGGGAATATTGAATATAATTATTTCCTTGTAATAGTATATTTTCATATATTGAGTTCAGTAATAATAGTGAGGGTTATGTAAGGGTTAAGGATAGTACATTATATTTATGTTTTGGTCTTTTGTAATTTTTGTTTAAAATTGTATGTTTAGAGTAGTTTTGAAAAACAGTGTAATGATGGAATTCTTGAAGCAGAGGCAGCTCGGATATTAATTGGTGCAACCAAAAGCTATTGCCACATCCGAGGAAAGTGAGTGTAACACTTCTTTAATTGATATTTCTAAAATTGAATAGATGATAAAGAATGAGCAAAATGAGAATTAAATGTCCAGACTGATCAATCTATTATCTCATTTATCTATATCCATCTATCTTCTGTCTGTCCATCTGTCCATTCTTCTGTCCATCCCTCTATCCATGTATTTTCCATATTACTTGTTTGTATTTTCCCCCCTGAAGTTTTATAACCTTGGTGACATTAGGGAATTCTGGAGGAAGATCTGACTGCAGTGTAATTAGATAAGAGATTAGGAAGTCCATAAAATGGAACCTATATAGCTTCAACTACTATTATAATTATTTTGCCTTTATACTATATTCATTAAATTTCTGGATAGAGGATGCACAGAAGCCTGGAGGCTACTATTAGGCTGATCTCTGGGGTGGAGCAGGCTCTGGAGGAACTGACCCAAATGCCTGTTGCTAGATGCAATTAAGTCTGGTGGGGAAAGTTCAGTGTCAGAGATTTATTGATATCTGGTCACAGTCCTGGCAAACACGAGATAATATGTGGTCTAAGACAAAGCTATGGGGCAACAATGATAGGAGATCCTGGCTGGGTGACAGTTAATATTTCAGCAGCCTGATAATCTATTTGGGGACTCTATGATCAGTTCCTGGGATAAAGTTTGGGAAGGGTAGGACCTTCAGGGTTTTGGAGAGGCTTGGTCTAGGCAACCCATGACAAAGAAAGACTTGATTCTTAACCCCACAAAATTGGTCTAGAGAAGGTGTACTTACTTTCTACCTCAGGTCAGGAATGGTTGCAGGAACAGGTGAAGCAGGAGTCTCATGCTGAAAATATTTCTGTACCATGACCATGGGGGGATAGGTGGATGGATGCAGAGGCTTGGGACTGAGCATATTTAGGAGGTTCATATTAAATTTATATTGGGCATAACTTCTCCTTTTATATTATCCTAAGTATAGCACTTGCTTTTTATTATAACACACATGTATATTTTTCTCTGTTAGATTCATGAGTATATATGATGTTTCATCTTATGTAAGAGCCAGAAATTGGCTTATAAAATTTAAAAACTTTTTAACTTTCTTGGAATATCGCCAAGAAAAGATACCTTTTATTCTACCGGGGTAAGTACCGTGAACCTTTAATAGCAATATACTTGAAAATATGACCATTTCTACATTGTCAGAATAGATTACCTTGATTTTTCTTATTTAAAAAAACTAAGGTTGTGGCTGACCCTTATTGATTGACTGGGTGAACAGAATGCTTGCTTCTCTTCCTCCTTTGTGCTTTGGCAACTTCATTAAGGTCTTTATTAGAGAGTAGGGTAGAAGAAGAAAAGGATGGTCATAATGGACCATTTGGATTCTTCAAGTTTTAATTTCTATGTCTTGGGATCATATTGTATACTGGGATGCTTACATATTCTGGGTAAAACATAGAACAAGGGTAAGAAATATCCAACTGGTGGACTAGATCCAACTCTGTTTAATTTTATCTGTGCCTGATGAAACAGAACCATGGGTGGTTCTGTTAATGTCTATAATTAGAAAAACACAACATGGTCTTAATAATACCTATAACCAATTTTCCAAAATATTGCCAAATACAAATTTTACTTAATGTGGGTAGACTCTATTTTATTATATAAATTGTGACCTCACATACTTTTTATAGCAAAGAGATAAGGTTTTTCTACTAATAGAAGATGTAAAAACAAGAACATACCAGGAGTGTTAATGCTGCTAGATTTTTTAACAAAACCTTTTATAACAATTTATGATAATTTTTTATTCTCTTCTATTTAATAAGTTTAAACAGAAAAATAAAAAATTAAAACCCTAGGGTCTTGATATATTTCCCAGGAACCTCTTTTTGTTATGCTCAACTTCAGAGGGATTGAAAAGTTTAAAGAAATATATGTCATAGTAATTATTGAATAGAATATATTTTCCTGATCTTAATTTTAAACAATGCCAATGTGCAATCCACTTTTTCCTTAATTTGTTTCTTGCTTTGATTTATGAATCTTTGCATTGTTTCCTAACTACTATAGCCTTGGTTTTAAAAAATGCTCCCCATCCTTGATGTAGATTAATGAGTCATATTTTTATCTTTCTCCATTATAATCTTTATGTATAGAAAGTATGCTTTTGATTTTTGCTTGCTATTTTTCTATATTATTTATAGCATTCTTCCAATTAATTTTAATGATTTGTTTAAACTAATGTTGAACTTTAGCTCTTAATTGTCATACTTTTAAGTGATCTGACATTTTATTTGATCTCATTTTTTTCAGGACTAATAGATTTCTGATTTTTATATATCACATTATATTTTCTGAAGAATTCGAATATGCAGGACATATTATAACATTTATGTATATTTATCCTATGATAATACATTTGTGGCCAATGGCAAGAAAGTTAAATGTGTCAGCACTGATATCAATAAACTACTATTTTATGTGTTTATATGTATTACAATCAGCATTGAAGGTACTGTTTAAAATATAAATGTTTAAAATAGAATATAGAAAGAACATATTTTGAATCCATTTTTCTCATATTATTGAAATAACTTGATACCAGGAGCCATTTGCTATAATAGTTAATGAGATTCTGGAATTTTAGTAACCTTTTTGAATTTTGTGAGTTGAATAACAAAACAATATAATAGTCACAGTCTTGGACATCAGATAAGTATCATAAAAGTAGAGAGAATCTCAAAGATCAGGTAAAAGAGAATTAAAAATCCAGACATGGATGTTTCCCTGAAATACTTTCTATAATAATGCAAGAAATAAATAAGTGAATAAAAACAAATTGGTTTGTCAGGTCCTTGTCATACTATGAGAACAACTTCTTAGGATAAATTCTTCAAAGATGATTTATCAGCATTACTGTTTTCATGCTTTATTATTAATAGTATTGCAATGAACCTGTTTATTGCTATTTTTTAATGCTTTTGTTCAGCATTCTAGCTTTATTATAGATTATATATTTTGAATCAAATGATAATTTTTGATGTTGGAGATTAAAAAGAATTTTGGGAGGCTTCCAAATTAATAACTTTAAGCTCAACCTTTGAAATATAACTCATTTGTAGTTGAGGACTTAACTGTTAAATTTGTAGATTTTTTCCCCCCACATCACTGTATAGGTGCTATGAAATGACGTATAATCTATTTGTTTTCTAAACAGATAATAATTTGGAAAAGGATATATTTTGAACAACTTTGGAATACTTTTGAGTTTTTAATTGTGGTTGTTGGAATCGTTGATGTCTTTTGTTTATACTTTGTCAAAATGAGACCAGACAACTTGGCTCTTATTAAGTTTACAGTATTAATAGGATATTTGAGAATAATTAGGTTTATTCCTGTGTTAAAGGTAAGACTTCACATTTTTAAATATTAGGGTTTTTTTCCTATGTTGTTTATTAAATGAGTTTAGAAATCTCATTGTTTTAAAAGAAATGAGGGAAGGAGCTGTCTTTTTTTCTAGACTAGAAATAGGGTGGAACTCTCCCAACAGGTATCTGCTTGGTTCATTCTGTCACCTTCTTCATATCATGGCTCAAATCTCACATTGTCACAGAAGCCTTCCCTGACCACCCTGTGTAAAATGGCAACATGTCCTCCACAGCCCCAGATTTCTACCCCATCCTCCTGATCCCCCTCCACCTGCTTAACTGTTATTTTTCTCCCCAAACCACTTATCACCTGTTTACTGTATATTGTACGTACTCTGCATGAGGTAGGGATCTTTGTTTTGGTCATTGATGCAACTTGTGGCTCTAGAAGAGAGCCTGGCATATAGTAAGTACTTTGTAAATATTTGTTGAGTGAAAGAATGAAAATCTTGGGGCCACTAGAAGCAGGGTCTCCCCAAAACAAGTTCTCCAAGTTTCAACTTGTTCATATCACCTGAACTGTGCAGAGACAGAAATATTTTCTCCATAACCGCATAGTCACGTAGCAGGCTACCTGTGGGATTTAACTTTACCATGGCCTTCAATCTCCTTAGCAATTACTATTCCTTCTTTCCATAGCTCTGATTTTGATTCTGAAGAGAGATTTTTAAATTTTCAGTTTCAACTCTTGCACCTACTTTCTCTTTCCAATGGCATGGCATTATATAAGTTTCTAACTTGGGACCTTTATATGGTTTCACTTGCCACTCTATTTTTTTTGTTGTTGTTTAATTCTTATTACATCAAACAAGCCTATTAGTATGTATTGAAGCTATAGAGGCTTAACATTTTTAAAAAATTGCTGTAAACCTTGATGGCAAAATGCACATATCAGAATCCTCCACCTAGTCCCCATTCTCCATATAATTTATTTATTTAATTTTTTTAAAATTTCAAAATAGTAAGGGGGTACAAATATTTTTGTTACACGGATAGCTTTTATAATGCTTTAGTCAGGGCTATTAGTGTGCCCATCACCCAAATAGTGTTTATTGTACCTGTTAGGTAGGTTTTTACTCCTCCTCTTCTCCCCCATCTCCTCTTCTCCATTTCCACGATTTTTACTTTTTTCTGTGCCCATGTGTACCTATCAATTAGTTCCAAGTTTTTTGAAAGTATATGTGATGTTTGGTGTTCCATTCTTGAGATACCCCACTTAGGATAATGGTCTCAAGTTCCAAGCAAATTGCTGCAAAAGACATTGATTTGTTCCCTTTTACAATTTAATAGTTATCTGTAAGGCAGAATTGTTTGCATCTCCAGCTTCTGTGTACAGACTTTCTTTTTTGTTCCTTCCTTTACTCTATATTGGTGTAACCAAACTTTAGAGTTCATAAGAGTTACCATATAGAGTTGTATACGCAAAGCCTACTTTCAAGGATAATTTTGATTCTATGTGATTTCTGCCTGATGAGCTGAGTTTAGAGTGAAGTGGTCATGTAAGATATATCTCTACCATAACACAGACGTCTCTAGAAATCAGAATGTGTAGTGCGAGGCTAAGACTTAAAATGGAAGGTAGAAATTTCTTTAGGTAGTCAGTATTTATCTTATGCTAAGGAATGTAAAATAATTATTTTAGAAGTAATATTTTGTGAAAAATACTTAAAATGAAACAAAGATTTAAAAAATGTATTATTGTGGAAGCTATCTGGATTGTGGCCAGCAATGTTCTGCACCAGCTGCTGCTTTGGTCTAGCACGCTCTGATAAATCTCAAAGAACTATATTTAAAGAATTAATATTATTACTATTAGCTTTTTTATTGTGCACTTACTATTTTCCAGGAACCATGTTAAACACTTTATGTACATTATCTAGTAAATTATTATAACAGCCCTGTGAGGTAGGTGCCACCACTCTGTAAAGTTAGGTGCCTTAATAGCCAGTCTCAGCACAATGCAGCTTTCAAAAGAGACAAATCTGCATTGGAAAACTTGCAAGAATATTGGATATCTTCAGGTGATCTAAGGGGTAGCTCAGGGGATGTCAGTGCATCATGGGGTAAAGCTTTGAAAGGATCCTTTTTAAATATCTCTCCCTTTGCCTAAAGTTTCACAAGTAAACGTAGCAGCTGAAACAATCTCTCCTTTCTCTGCTCTTGTAATTTGTTCACTATGGTGCTATTTTCCTGTTCACTTTTTTCTCCCGTGTTACCCAGTCCCTCACCACCTGTCCTGTGCTTTGACACCACTTTAACTCTGTGGGAGTCCCCATCTGTGTGACTGACTGCATTGCTTTTGAGAAGCAGCTTCATTGGAATTCTGGTATTTAGATATTATTTTCTTCATTTTACATGTGAGGAAACCAAATCCTCAAACACACGGAGTAACTTGCTCAAGGTCACAGAGCTGGTGAATAGGAGAGCTGGCATTTGAACCCAGGGAGGTTTATATTTAAAATCTCATTCTCTTAGGTCACTACATTGGCCTGCCTCTGCTTATGGCTAGAGAACTCTAGCGCTAAAAAGGATCTTAGATACTTTAAGTTCCTTATCTTCCATGTAAAGAACTAAGGTGCAGAGAGATGATCTATTCAATTAGTAACTATCACCTAGGTTACAGTGCCACCTGTCTTGTCTACTGAAATCTGGGAATACAGAGAATGCAGCAAAAGGCAATGCTAGAAACTTCCCCTTAAGGCTAACAGAGTCAGTTGTTCATTAGACTTTAATTTCTTTAGAGAGTGGCTCTCAAACCTGAGTATGCATAGACTCACCTGGAGGATGTGTTGAAACACTGACTGCTGGGCCCCACTCCACAGCACCTGACTCAGTGGGTCTGGGCTGGGGCCCAAGAATGTGCATTACTAACGAGTTTCTGGGTGCTGCTGTTGCTAGTCTAGAGGTAACACTTTGAGAGCTTCTGCTTTAGAGGGTGTTTTGTGTCATCAAATTTACAGGTGTTTTTTTTTTTTTTTTATCTCCCTATTATTCCAGACAATAATACCAATGCTCATAGATATCACAGATGTGCAGATCAAAAAACGCCTCAGCTTGATGTATAGTATTACAAAAGGCTATGTCAAAAGTCAAGAAGATGCCAAACTTTTAATAAAACAAATTTCTAGCCGTGAATCAATATATCAGGTGAGAAACAAGCACTGGTCATTTGGGGAAAAAACACAACACTTAGGTGTTCTCTGTAATTTAAGACCATTTCTACATGTATTTGGCCAAACTGAAAAATTCCAACAGTTGAAGGGGATTCAATTATTTATGACATTATATGAGGTGCTTCAGAGGAGAATAGTCTCTGATCTTTACATTTCGGCTAATATCAAACTTATTATCTTCATAGCAGCAAATATACAATTTATTTTCTGAGTGCAGAGTAGAGAAGAGATTCCCTCTGGCTTTGTAACATTCTAAAAGATAGGGCATTTTGAAAAGGCTTTATGCAGGAGTTGATACTTGAACAAAGTTTCAAAGAAATTATAGGTCTTGAGCGGTGAGGAAGAGAGGAAAAGAGAACAAAGATTTAACAGTGAACACTTGAAATCTTGGTACTGTGGAGTGGCAAATAGTGGTATTTACTTTTTCAACATTCAAGACCCTTCTCATTTCCAGGCAATTTGCAGTAGGTATCAAATGTGAGTATGCAGATGGAGTGAATCACCTCCTAACCAGGCTCCCTCATTCCGGTCTGTCCACTCCAGGCCACTCTCTGCAAGTTAGTAATAAAAGGGCTTTTTTGCATTTCTTATGTACTATCTGCTTAAGAATATTCAGTGGCTCTGCATGGCCTAAAGGGTAAGGTCTTGGAATGTAAATATAGGAAAGAACACAGAGAAAAACAGCAAAAAATAACCACCCATAATTTTACAACTTGAAAGTAACATCACAAAAGAAGTAAAAGTATCTCTCCCAGCTTTCTACCACTACCCAGAGAGAACCTCTAGTAACCATTCCTGTGTTAAATTTTTCTACTGCTTACCATAATTTTAATAATATGTACTTTGTTCTTTTTTTTTTTTTTTTTTTGGTAGAGACAGGGTCTTGCTATGTTGCCCAGGCTAGTCTTGAACACCTGGCCTCAAGCAATCCTCCCAACCTTGGCCTTGCAAAGTGCTGGGATTACAAGTGTGAGCCACCATGCCTGGCCTGCACATATACTTAAGGAGATTAGAACATTCCTCTCCTTTAACCTTTTCTTTTCCTCCCCGTCTTAAATTTTCAGAGCTATTATTCTTATAGGTTAAAGGTTTATAACATTTACATTCTAATTTGTAAGTATAATTATGTCTTCATTCTTTTTAATAGGTGACTCTATAAATGGAAAATAAAAAAACTTAATTTGTTATGATCATATAAAAGTTATTCACTGTAGAACCTATCATTTGATTTAGTTCATAACAAAGGAAATATGATCTGATGTTATTAAAAATTTGCTACTGGAAGGAGACTCTTTTAAATGAAGCATTCAAATGGATTAAGGAATTTTTTTCTTTTGGTGATATCCTTCAGCACTCTTTCTTGAACCCTGTGAACCTCTTCTTATTTTCCATTTGATTGATTATGTTGAATTATACCTGTAATTTTTGTCATAGGAAATATGGAATTAAATGTCTAAAATTATTTTATTTTGCTCTCATAATTAATAGTTTGACTCTCAAAAATCTTTTTTTTTTTTTGCACAAAACTTAAAGATGTTACCCCTCTTCAGCATTGCTGATATGTCTCATTTTACTTGTGCTTTTGTAGAGACTTTTTTCTCTCTTTGGAGGCTTTTAAAATTTTCTCTTTATCTTGAAGTTCTGAAATTTCACCAAGATATGTCTAGGTATGGTTTAAAAACATTATTTCCCAAAAAGTATTTGGTGGGACCTGCAATCTAAAGATTCCCATCTTTCTTTCATTATTTCTTTATTTTCCCCCCCTGTTTGTGTTTTCTCCTTCTTGCACTATTTTAAACAGATTTTTGAATTTTTAGAGTTAGTCCCTGTTTCAACTTTGCATATAACTTTCAACTCTTTTTTTCAATGACAATCCCTTAGCTTGATTTTTCCAGGTTACTACTTCAGTCTTTAGTTGTGTTCACTCTGCTGTTCAGCCCATATTTTAAGCCGTACTTTTTTTTTTTGATAATCATTTTTGATCTCCCAAAACTGGGATTGCTTCTTTCTCGTAGCAACTATTTCCTTTTAAAAAAAATTCGTATGATATTCTCTTTAATCTCTTTAAGTTTCTTTACTTTGTGTGTTAATTCTATTTGCTTGGGGTTTATTCACCTGTTTGCTATGTTGGTTCCTGTCTTTCAATCTGTTCCCTAACTCCCCAAGGTTTGGAGATTTTGGTTATATTTTCTTATGTGTAGATGAGGGTCTAAACTGAACAGTATTAATAGTTGAAAGAAATTTTCTCAGCCCAAGTGAGACTCCTGATTCCTAACTCGATGATGAATTTAAATTCTAATTAATAAAGCCCTAGATACAATGGTTATGTGTGTGTACATAAAACCACAGACGGGCTGGAGGTTATGTCTTCTGGTTGTGGTGCCTATTTTTTGTGATGGCTGTTTTTTTTTTTGTTTTTTTATTTTATTTTATTTTTTTTTTCAGACTTGAATCAGTGTCAATTGATGGCTGTTTTTTAGCTAAGAAAGAGGGGCTGTTTCCTTATTGAAGTCAGAAGAGGGAAGAAGGCTGTAAAGATACCTACCTTTATTGGATCAAACACAATGTATAACAGAATTCTATCCTGTTGATTTACATTGAAGAATGTAGAAGAAAATTAAAAGAAGTACTGAAAGGCTAGATTAATCTGCAATTAGAAAAATCGTAGAGCTATTCACAGGAGAAGAGATTTCAGAAGCAGGAAGAAGAGAAAAGAGAAACAAGAGCCAGTAGGGGCAGTTAAGAATGTGTTTTAAGGAGGTTGTGGGAGAAGATGTGGAGATTTAGGGGAAGTTGGCTTGACATGTAAGAGATAAAATACATTTCCATTTTTAAAGGAGACTTCAGTAAAGATTTGAATGCCTTTTTGAGATGTGTTTAGTTATCAAACTGGTATTTATTCTGAATGACCTGGTTCTGGAAATTGGCCTGTGGCAGCTTGCCTTTAGAGAAGTAAATATATGTCCATGCTTTCACGATTATACTCTCTTTGTAGGCAGGCACCAGTTCCTATGCCCTCTCGTGCAATGTCATTCTACAGCAGTCTTGCAGTGTCGTCGTAAGTCTAGTTTGGTATGAAGGGGGTTTAGCTGCTGTCTCTGCACTTATGCAAACAGGGCTGGACCATGGTATGTTGGTGCCATAGACAGGCTAGTAATTTGGCACCTTCCCAATATTGATTCAATGTTATTAAGAGAGCAGAAACAATTTAATAAAAATTATACACCTCATTCTCATATTCACAATGAGAGGTTTATTACATGTGATTTTTTTCTACACTAAAACAAAAATCCATAAAAACCAACAAAAACTTAACTTTGCTTAAACTTTAGATAACAAACCAGTTGTTCCCTATAAAAAGCACTCTGCCATGTATTATTTGGGTGCAATGTTTCAGACATCTGTACCTGACAACCCTGGAGAACTGTCAGATGTTTGGTCCCAGAACCATTGGTGTGGTCAAGTGCAAGCTGCCTGAAGACTCACTTGCTAGAGAGCAAGCTTCAAGAGGAACAGTGCCTGGGCTATAGTGAGCATCCAGCAAATATCTGTTGTATGATTGATTGGACAGAGAGTGGAGTTATTTCTTCAGTTATGTAAGGAGCTATCTGTAGGAAACATCAACTAATCAATACCACATTTTCCCATTATTCTACTTATTTTTGTGCTCCGAATAGACTGGCTTCCTGAATAGCTCTCAGTTTGCTCATCCCCAAATCAGGTTCTGTCTATGAGATTTCTCCTTGGAGCACAGTGGAATGCATACTAATCTTTTCTGAGAACTATTAGGCACAGTAGTTATGTAAGCTACTGACTGCACAACATACATTGCAATTCATGTCTGAACATGGGGAAAGCAATAGAATTGACCCAGAGGGAAGAACTGAGCCAAACTCTCATAAATCTAACTGAGATTTCCTCTACCATACTTCTTTTTCTCAGAGTTTAAAGCCAGAAGTGTACTTGGTGTAATAAGAAATGCATGTTTTTCTTAATTTCTTACAGAAACTATATGAAATTTTGGAAACCAACAAGCGAGAAGCTATCAAAGAACTAGGTAGGTAGTTAGAGTATCTGATTTTCTGAAGTCACATCTTATTATCCTATAATTTAACCAAAGGAAGACAAGTTTGTGCTTTCATTCACTTATTCATTTATGCATTCAATAAGTATTTATTGAACACAGGTAATGGGCCAGGTATCGGAAAACAAAGATGAGTAGACCTTAAAGAGTGCAATCTGGTGGAGTGCATGAGAATATCAACAGATAATTGCAGGAAGTTAGAGGAGTCCTATTAGTTGCTATGGGAAAATAGAGAAAACAATGGGAGGAGTGTGGAAAGTGTATTAAGGTAGTAAGGTCGGAGTCCTTAAGGTTGAAAGAAAAAGACTTGTGAAGATTACCTTTGACAAAAGGTTTTTTTGTTTTGTTTCCCCTTTTTGCAAGGATACCCTGGAATGTAGGTTGCAAAGGTTGTCATTCCTTGCGCATCTACAGTCACTCCCCTTTACTTGAAGCACACAGCAGGAGCCCAAGGATTTTATGCGAGGTTCTTGGGTCTTCTTTCCTCATACGGAGTGGGGGCTGTGGGTCAGGCTCTTGGTGTGTCCAAAAGCATCTGGGAGAGGGCCAAGCATATGGTAGGCTCTTAATAAATGGAGGCTATCGGAAAAAAATAAAGTAAAATGACTTTGTACTCATGACCACATTGTAAGATGCCATATGGATTTATGGGGATCATGCTTTCCAATCAAAATGGAAAAAACATGGTCTAATGAATGAAAGTAAATTTGGAGACAGTAGGTCAGAATATTTTGGCACTGTGTCAGAAAATCCAGGACCCACTGTTTTCATTTGCATATTGGCAGATTTTTATTTCTGTGTTCTTAAAGATTAGGGGCCTAGGAACTGTTGCTTTATATTATGTTTTAGATCAGTATGGAGTGTTAAAAAGTTTTCTGGATTCAGTCCTCTAAAAGGGAGTGTCTGGTTCCATATGCTTCTGCAACTGATTATTGAGTGCTTACTATGTCAGGAACTGTTAACTGCTTTATATGCATTATCTCATTTAATCCTTATAATTACTCCATGAGGCAAATATCATTATTAGAGAGGTTGGCTTGCCTGAGGCCATATGGCTAGAAAGTGGTGGGCCAGGTCTCTAGCTCAGGTATTTCTGACACGAAAACCTCTGGATCATTGCTACCTTTCACTTTACTGGTCAGTTATATCAGTTAAAAAATGAGTAAGTACCTTCCATAGGTTGGACATTGTGCCCAATGTTAGGATTACAAAGATGCGACAGATGCAATTTTAACCTTGACTCACAGTCCAGCCCATGCCTTATCAGGTTTATTAAAGTGGAAAGAATATGTGACTTGATCTCAGAAAGACCCTCAGCCAAAGTTCAGAGGCCTTTTCATTCAGTCATTTATTCATCGAACCAATAAAAATGACAAGCCGGGCGCGGTGGCTCACGCCTGTAATCCTAGCACTCTGGGAGGCTGAGGCGGGCAGATTGCTCGAGGTCAGGAGTTCGAAACCAGCCTGAGCAAGAGCAAGACCCCGTCTCTACTATAAATAGAAAGAAATTAATTGGCCAACTGATATATATAGAAAATTAGCCGGGCATGGTGGCGCATGCCTGTAGTCCCAGCTACTCGGGAGGCTGAGGCAGGAGGATCACTTGAGCCCAGGAGTCTGAGGTTGCTGTGAGCTAGGCTGACGCCATGGCACTCACTCTAGCCTGGTCAACAAGCGAGACTCTGTCTCAAAAAAAAAAAAAAAAAAAAGACATAATATGGAGGATGAGACTGATAAGTAAAAAATAGTAATTCTGCAGTGTAATGAGTTCCACAATAGAGATTTGGAGGAGATGTCATGGGAATAAGGCAGAAAGATTGATTTTCTCGTAGCTGGTGGGGGAAGTCAGTTTTCAATTTTTTCATCCATAAAATGGAGATGAAAATAACTGTAGTCCTACTGGCCTCGTGAGTTCTGTGTGAAACTAGAATAAAAGGCTATTGTGTAAATACTTTGGAAATTTTAAACTGTTATTGTGGTTATTGGATGGGTTACCTACTGAATTTTATCTGCTTCAGGACTCATAGAGCATGAGGGTCGTGATGTTGTCATTGCTTTGAAGACTAAGCAGGCAATCCGGAATGTGATTTCTAAATCTCTGAAAAATCTCACCTTCCTTTGCTCAAGAGGCATTATTGATAAATATGAGGGCATCGAGATGAATAAGGTAACCAAGAAATTTCCCATTTTGCTCAAATTCCATCAGCTGAACAGCCCAGCCTGCACTGTTACTTTAGCAGAGCGTAATGAGAAGGGAGATTGGAAAAAAGTGCCTAACCACAGGTGTTAACTCTGCGAGTGCCTGCAGACGCTGATAATGCCCGTGGCAACCAATGCCAGAGCTACCTGATGCATCCCATTAGTCAGAATTACTTGGTTGCAAGTAACAAAAACGACCTTGAGCTAAGTTTAGTAAATAAATGGGGATAGAGGATTTGTTTAAAGGACACAGAGTATCTTACAGAGCCCACAATAGCCAGGCCCTGTGGCCAGGCCGCAGAAAGAGACTTAAAATGAGGACCTAGAAAGGTTTCCAGATTCTTCATTTCCTATCAGCATGGCCCTCTGTGGCATCTTCCTTTGGCTCCCTCTATAGGCTCACTAGATTTTTCTGCTTTTCCATCAACTGCTGGAATATGTGCTGCCCAATCCCACTTACTGTGCCAAAGGAGGTGGGCATCACATGATATTTACATGGTGGGGAGGGGACCAACCAGGTGTGTGTGTGTGTTGGTGGAGGCCAGGGAAGGGGAAGTTCTGAGAGAAGAGGAGCAGGGAAGATACCCTAATTAGCTAATAAATGGACTTCTGAAATATTATAAATGTATTTGCAAACAAATTAGGAACTTGAGATGGGGGGAGAGATGGAAAGGCATGTTCAGTCCTACAACTCTATTCAAGACTGTATTTGTGCAAAATAAGAGTGCTCTTTCTACTCCCGTGCAAGTGTCTGCTTCCTAACATACAGCAGAAAGGTGGAAGTTCTGGTCCTGCATTCCATCTGTGTTGCCCACGGATACACTGTTACTGGAAGTTGCATGTTCTTCCTTGCCACAGGCAGCTCCCAGCTATGGGCCGTCATGCTCTGTGCTTCTAGTCTTTCCCGGGACATAGTCCCTCTCCATGACCCTAGAAGGGAAATGAATGTGGGATAGGCCAGCTTTGCCCTTTAAGGCTTTATCTCTTTTATTTCTCTAACGTCACAGGAAAGGACTAAATGGGTAATATGACTTAATGTCTTAATGAGGGAAAAAAAGGGCTACTATAGAACATTCTTCAAGTCATGTCTCCACACATACTGTGTATTGCATTCCATTTTTTTCATTTATCCCTTTGGAAGCTGTGTAAGACAAATGCTTGATGCCCATTAATTAAGGTAAATAAGTAATAGCCCGTATGAGGAAAGAAACTAATTTTTCCCTATAGGTTTACTCAGAGAGGTAACGGGTAAATTAAATCTTCCAACAGTTACTTATTGAATGCCTACTAATTCATTGCCTAATTGTCAGCAAAAGGGATATAATTATCTATACCAGGTCATACGGAAATAGGAACATCTATTCAATTCAATTGAGCAAATATATGTTGGATACCTACTAAGTGCTGTGGACTGTTGAGGAAATTGGGATATTTACTACACCACTGACCCCAAAGTCCATGGGCGTTTCCTTGTTGTATCATTTAATCACTTGTTCATCCAACCAACAAAAGTTATGTAATATGTAGGATGAGACATATAATTAAATTAATAATAATACATGTGATGATTCCATCATGGAGATACATAGGCAATGCTATAGGAATAAAGGATATAAAATGATTTACTCTCACCTTGTGGGGGAAGCCAGAGAAGGCTTCTTCTCAGAGGCCTCAAGGTTGGAACTGTATCCTCCAAAATTAGGACTTAGAGAAGCAAATCATACACATAAAGAAAAAACGAGAGAACATGGCATTAAAGAGTACAGCAATCAACTATAAAGTTTAGAAAATTTGATATTGAGATAGGGTAAGTGTTAACCAGATTATAAAGATGATAGATTCAATCTGAGTTAATAAATCAGTGAGAATAGTAATAAGGCAGAGAATAGAGACAAAAAAGGGTTACAGGAATATAAATAGGGTGAGAGAAGCTGTGAGTCAAAAATCAAGGTTACATTTGCCTAACAGTAGTTTATTTAGCTTTTCTTAGTTTTTGCCTCGTGTCACTTTTCTGTTACAGGAGCTGATAATCATTATTTTGTTTGTTTTTAGGTACTTCTTACAAAAATAAAAGCACTGAATAACTTTCCAATGGCAATCCCTCCCCCTACTCCTGACAAATACCTTTATAACATCATTTGGTTGGAAAATAAAGATGTTCTCATTGAATTCTTCAAGGTAAAGATTCTGTCTTCTTTTCTGGCTCAGATTTTATTATAATTGTTTTCCATTTTTCCACTTCCTAATGCAAGATTAGCAGAAAAGCATATTGAAAGCATGAATCCCGTGCTGGCCAATTCAGGGTAAGCCAAAACAGAGGCCTGGCAGAGCCCAGAGGAAGAATTGATTTCTTTTTGAGCCTAAAGGGCAAAGATAGTTTTTCCACAATGGCTTATCTGCTTAGGATGAGCTTTCTATGTTTCCTGATTATTACTAATCCCATTCTGTTTTATGTTGTGGAGTTCTGGACTTCTAGATACATACTGTGGAAGAGACTTTTTTTTTAAACAAGGGCCTCAAATTTAAATTATTGTACAGGCCAGGCAGATAAAATTAAAACCAAAGGGGTGAAGTATAATAGGGAATAGTAAGAACTGTAGTGTATTTAAGTTCATGCTCTGTCCAAAGTTAGCTGAGTGTTGCTACAGGAATTTGGACTCTTTTTCAACAAATATCGATTGCATATTATCTGTGAACCAGAGACCATGCTAGGTTTTGGGATAGGGCAGTGAACAAAATAAATGAAGTCCCTACTTTCACAAGCCTTGTATTATATGGATGGAGATAGACAATAAACACAGCAAACACCAAACACATAAATATATAATCTATCTGATGGCAATAAGTGCTGTGGAGAAGAATAAGGTGAGAAAAGGGAATATGGTGGAGCAGCCATTTTCTATGGAGTGGTCAGGGAAGGCTTCTGTAATAAGGTGACATTTGAAGAGATCTGAAAGAAGTGAGGGAGCAAACCATGGAGATGTGTTGGAGAAGAGAACTCCAGGCAAAGCAAACAGCAAGGACAAAGCCCTGAGAGAGGGTGTGCCTGGCGTGTTGAAGGAGCATCACAAAGGCCCCAATGGCGAGAGCAGAGACGCAGGGAGTGAATGATGTCAGGGCAGTTGCAAGATGCCTGATGAGCATCATGACCCTTTGGGGGCCCTTGGCACTTTGCTTTAGTGAGCCTCTTTCTTCATTAAAAAGTACTAAAAATTATACTTTATGACTGTGTTAGTATAAAGATGAATATGTTGGCATTATGTATTAAAATATTTCTTTACCTAAAAATTTCCCCTTCCTTCAGATTTTAAAAGACATTAAAACATTGTTGTGAGATCCTAAAAGTATTGTGGAGACTAGACACTGTGCCAACTGATGCCTAATGGGTAACTTAGCCCTGATGTCCACCCACCCCCCTGCCTGAGACATATGGAATCTTTTGCAGTTACCCTAACGGCAGACATTCTATTTGCTTCTGAGATTTTACATCTTCTGCCCTGAATCATCATCTTCTGAATCTTCTGCACTGAATGGTCTTCAATTAATGTCATCCTGGGTATCTGCTATTCTTCTTTCAGGCCTCGGCTTAGCTGTCCCTTCCTCTATAAAGGCCTCACAGAACAAACAAGACAGGGTCCTGTGATTTTTCTGCATTTTTTATTGTGCACTGTCCCTCTGTCCTGTTATAGTTATCACACTTCATTGTAAATATCTATCCAACATAACTAAAATTTCTTCTGAAGGCAGGCAATTTGTTTATAACCCAAGTCCTAAATAGGGGCCAGAATAAAAAGGTTTTCCTTTGTTAATTCGCTCATTCATTCTATAAACCGTTACTGGGTGTTTATATCAGTTACTGAGCTGGTTACTAATCACAAAGTCAACAGTTTGTATGCTTGTCCCTTTTTTACTAAAAATTGATGTTGTATGTGAGAATGTTATAATTTATTAGTAAACCAAGAATATAGTTTGTATTTTTATGCTACTTGAAAACCATTTTTAGGTTTAAAATCTTATTTATATTTTAAAAAGTAGACTATGAACCTTTTGCATTGACTTTCCTTTTCTTTTCCTTTTTTTCATTCAGGATAGAGCCAAACTTGCTTATTTTGACTATGGAGATGTCATTTGTAAAGAAGGTGAAATGCCACAAGGAATCTACTTAATTATTTCAGGAATGGCAATTGTAAGGGGCTATTCATTTTTTTACTTAAAATATATTTTTGAAATATGTAATTGTAAAATAAGGAGAAATTTAGATTTTTAACAATCTCTTTTCCACATGAAAATATTTCTGCTTGAAGTGAGCACTACAGCTGAGATATAATAATAATACTCAATACCTGAAATATGCTTCCCATTTACAAAATACTGGCCTAGCCATTACTTATTCCTATTCCTCCAACAATCAGGGGAGGAAGCAATATTTCTCAGGATGTTCACACAAGGAAACCAATACTTGGAGTGGTTTAACTCACCTAAAGGCAATGATAGTCCAAGAATGAGGAAGTGGGCTGAAAAGTCAGATCCTTCATAGGTAAGTAGGATGAGGATCAAAAATATAACTTTTAATTAGATAACAACATGGCAGTAGTAAGTCCTTATCTATCAATAACAACATTGCAGGTAAATGGACTAAAGTCTCTTATCAAAAGACATGGAAGGGCCAAATGGATAAAAACACAAGACCCAGAGAGATCAACCAAAATGGCTGAGTAGAAACATCGCTTGTCAGATCATCCCAGCTGGAAGGTAGAATGTTGGACTGAGGAAAGCAGAGAGCAGTTGCAGCTCAGGTGTGGGTCATAGACAGAGGCAACAGAGACATCTGGGGACTCAACTGAGAAAAACTGCAAAGCTGAGAAAGAAGAAGACAGTGGTCTAAACTAAACCCAGAGAGGCTCGGAGCCCAGTGAAAGGGTAAGGGGGGTTTCCCCTGCCCTACCTAGCTACCTTCAGTGAACAGCGGGACACAAAACATATTGGAGGTGTGTTCAGCCTCCACAAACCCAGGTATGGTGGTTAAATAAAAATAGCAAGGTGAACCAGTGAACCCCAGGAGTGAGGGTGTTCCAAAGGGACACTTCATGGGAGAGTGCCATGAGAGACTGGAATGCCAACTTTCTTACACCTAGACACCTCTTCCTCTGCACCTCCTCCAATCATAGCATCGGAGAAAGTAATTTTAGCTCAGGCCGCTAGTAGCCACAGGCCCTTCCCCCCCATTGCAACGGTGAGAATACTCTGAACTGAGAAGCACACGAATAGCTAGTTGCTACGGTGGGTGTGCATTCCTGGCTGAGCCCACTAGACAGTGGGGCCACCACAATTTGCAAGCTTCCTTCCCACTGGCGTTTTGCGGGATTGTGCACTTAGACAGGTGGGCTGGACCTGGTGCCTCCAAGACAAGAGGGTGATACAGGGAGATGTAGAGGAGTGGTCTTGGTCCTAGACTTGGGTAGCAAGGAAGCCCTTATGAACATTTCCAACAGAAGAGTGTGGAGGGGCTCTGAGGAATGTGGATCTATGAGCACACCCATCCTTTACCCTGACTGGAGAACCTCCATATTGGATAGAGGCATGGCATATGCTAGTGAACAAGTGTGGAAAGAGCCTGGCCTTGGCCTTAGCACTCAAGTGATTAGGCCTCTCCCTTGGGAACAGCCTTCCCGGCTTGCAGACATTACCCTGAACTCCATACAAGCGGTGGCTTCTAGTGGCCAGATAAGCAACCTCTGAGCACCCCCTGAGGCTTTGCAAAGCCTCTCAGGCTCTCTGCAATCCAGCCACGATTTGTCTTGCTCTTCTCCTCACCTCAGGGGGAGTAGGAATCAAGCAACCCTCTGGGAGCTACAGGATCCCTCCTAAAGCTTTGGGTAACTGTATGCCCCACCTGGGGGACCAGAGCTTACCACGGGCACAAAACACCATCCCAGAATCTGGCTCTTCCACACAAACTTCAACCAATGATGGGAGAACAGCCTCATAGCTAAGTATAGCACCTTCCAAGTTAAGCAAACAGGGAGTGGCTGATTTGTACTCACAAATACCACCCACCATCTCAGAGATTAAGCTGGTTTACCTAATTCACTACATACTGTTGGGAAGAGGTGAAGACAACAGGTCAGAGGTAAATTGAGAGGTTCATCAAACATGCTAGAATACCCTATAGGCAGCTCAGTACCAGCACTCCTCTCCCTGGCATGCTCAGGGATCAATCTTTAGGGACGCAGAGAGAGGCCTGTAAACCAGGCCTAGCACCCCCAGGTATTGACTGAGAGGCCAGATGAGAAGGAATCAATGAAAGAACTCTGAAAACATGATAAATAAGAACAAAAGAAATCAATAACTCCTTATCAATGGTTATCAACCAAAATGAAAAGATTGAAATGACAGATGAAGAATTTGAATATGGATTGTAAAGAAGCTGAGTGAAACACAAGAGAAAATAAAGACCCAATGCAAAGAAACCACAAAAACAATGCAGGAAATGAATGAAAATTTCACTTAAAAAATTGAATTATTAAAAAAAATCAAGCAAAACTTCTAAAAATGAAAAATTCACCCAAGGAAATAGAAAACGTGGTGGAAAGCCTTAAGAGTATGCTACATCAGGCAGAAGAAAGAATGTCAGAGCTTGAAGAAAACACCTTTGAGTTAAACACGTCAGTCAAAAAGAAAGAACAGAGACTAAGAGGAACAAACAAAGCCTACAAGAAACATTGGATTATGTAAAGAGGCCTAACATAAGAATCATAGACATCCCTGAAGCTGAAGAAGGAAATGCATGAAGGTTGGAAAACCTATTTGGGGGGAATAATTGAGGAAAATTTCCCTGGCCTTGCTGGAAATCTAGATCTCCAGGTACAAGAAGCTTAACCATTTGCACTCGCTTGCTTTTTTCTCTTGCTGCTACCGATGCTAACCGTGTCGAGTCACACTCGACATCTGAGTGCAAAGGGTTAAAGGACTCCTGGGAGATTCATCGTGAAGAGGCAATCACCACCAACATATAGTCATCAGATTGGCCAACATAAACACAAAGGAGGCACTCCTTCCAGCTGTAAGATGAAAGTGTCAGGTAACTTACAAAGGAAAACCCATCAGCCTAACTGCAGACTTCTCAACTGAGACCTTACAAGCCAGAAGGGATTGGGTCCCCATCTCAGTCTTCTCAAACAGAATAATGACCAGCCTAGAATTTTGTATCCTACAAAACTAAGTTTCTTATAGGAGGGAGAAATAAAGACTTTCTCAGATAAGCAAATACTGAGGGCATTTGTCAAGACTAGACCTGTCCTGCAGGAAGTTCTCAGAACTATATTGTACATGTATCAGTACAATAGACACCCACCAGTGTCAAATCACCCAAAAGCTGAAGTTCAGAGCCCAGATATCACAATGGCTCAAGAGGTAAAACAAAGCAATAACGTTCTACTCAACAGGATGAACAGAAACCCATCCCACTTATCCTTTCAATAAAATGTGAATGGCTTCAACTCACCACTGAAGAGACATAGGCTGGCTGAATGGATAAAAAAATACAAGCCAAATATCTGCTGTCTCCAGGAAACACATCTAACCCACAAGGACTTATTCAGATTCAGGGTGAAGGAGTGGAAAACAATATTGCATGCAAATAGAAACCAACAGAAAGCTGGTGTGGCCATTCTCATATCAGATAACACAGCCTTCAAATCAACAAAAGTAAAGAAAGACAAATATGGTGAAGGGAAACAATTCAACAAGAAGACTTCACAATCTTAATTATTTATGCACCTAACATAGGCATACCCAGATTCATAAAGCAAATCTTACTAGATCTAAACAAAATGACAAACAGCAGCATTGTAATAGCTGGAGATTTTAACACCCCA
This sequence comes from Microcebus murinus, assembly GCF_040939455.1. Classification (NCBI taxonomy): domain Eukaryota; kingdom Metazoa; phylum Chordata; class Mammalia; order Primates; family Cheirogaleidae; genus Microcebus; species Microcebus murinus. The sequence continues at coordinate 119,538,185 of NC_134105.1, read as the reverse complement.
CTGACAGAATGGGACAGATCCTCCAAGCAGAAAATAAACAAAGAAACAATGAACTTAAATGGGATTCTAGAACACATGAGCCTAATAGACATTTATAGAACATTCTACCTGAAAACTACTGAATATAAGTTCTTCTCATCAGCTCATGGAACATTTTTGAACCCACGTACTCTGCCTCCATTATCCATATGCTTAGCCACTATGCAATACTCCCATTAGAATCCAAACAAAAATATGCTGCTACCAATATTTATGAAATATGTCAAATCAAATACTTAAAAGATGCAACATACTTCATATGTTCTTTTGGGGAATTTTCCTGCAATGGCTGGACTAGCTAAGTCTGCTTAACCACTTCGGTACCAGCATCAACTATAGTTGACAGCCACAGATGAACGCGCACAGCAACTTTAGCCGACAGTCGTGATATGACTTTTCTAATTTTTCATTTATCAAAATAAAATTGTGAACGTTTAAATATAACATAATGAAAACATATATGTATATGTTTCCTATTCTGATTTACATTACAAATAAAGCTGCCTGTAAAGTAAAACAAGCTTTCAGTGCTTTCAAGCTTTCCTCATCACACAAGGGCAAAACGAATTCGACGTCAATGCACAGCACAAACTATCCTGCAGACTATGAGTACCGGCTGTGGACAAGGTTTTGTGGCCAGTGAGTGTGGTACTGAAGTGGTTAAAACGTAAATTCAATGCTATTTGGTCTGAAGAGGTTATGTTAGTACTTTACTGATGCTATAACAAATTACCACAAATTTAGCAGCTTAGATCCATTATCTTATGGTTCTACAGGTCAGAAGTCTGGTGGGCTCTGCTAGCTTATCTGTTTGGGTGCTCGCAATGTTGAAATTAAGGAGTCAGTAGGGCTGCATTCCCTTCTGGAAGCTCTGGGATCAGAATCTGTTTCCAGGCTCATGGAGGTTGTTGGCAAAATCTTATAGCTATAGGACAGAAGCCCTTGCTTCTTTGCAGGCTGTCAGCTGGGGACCACCTTGAGCTCCTAGAGCTCCTCTTTGGTCCTTGCGTGCAGCCCTCACATCTCAGAACAAGCAAAGGCATGTGGAATCCTTCTCAAGCTGCCCCGTCTCTCTCACGGGCTCTTTTGCCTTCCTCTTTTACTTTCAAGGGCTCATGTGATTATGGTGGGTCCACCAGAATAATCCAAGATCATCTCTTTAACCACTTCGGTTCGGCGCTCACTGGCCGCGATACCTCGCCCACAGCCAGCACTCACAGTCCGCACAATAGTCTGTGCTGTGCATTGACGATGGATCTGTTTTGCTCTTGTATGATGAGGAAAGCTTGAAAGCACTGAAAGCTTGTTTTACTTTACAGGCAGCTTTACTTGTAATGTAAATCAGAATAGGTAACATATACATATATGTTTTCATTACGTGATTTTTAAATGTTCACAATTTTATTTTGGTAAATGAAAAATTAGAAAAGTCCTATCATGGCTGTCGGCTAAAGTCGGTGTGTGTGTTCATCTGTGGCCATTGACTATAGTCGACACTGGTACCAAAGTGGTTAAGGCCAGCTGATCAGTAACCTTAATTCCATCAGCAAAGTCCCTTCATTGCAGTACTTAAGATTAGTATTTGATTGAATAGCAGACAGGAATCTTGGGGGACTTCCTTAGAATGCTGCCTACCACAGATGTCATCTTCTTTTCTTGGTTTGTAATGAACAGAGACATTCTTCATTGCTTATAGGTCATTTGAACTGCATTCACAATTAGGGTGGAGGAGGAAAGGGGTATATGCTTTCATAATGTGTGTGGTGCACACCACTGGGGGATTGGACACATTGGGGGGAGGGGGAGGCAGGGGCAATATTTGTAACCCTAACAATATGTGTAGCTCCATAATATGATGAAATAAAAGGAAAAACAAAACAAAATTAGGGCCACTTAAAAAAATTCAAACTCCTTTGGAAACATGAATGCTTCTAAAAGTCTGAATGTTAATCACTACTAGGAGAGGGTGACCTTTTGTTCCCTGTTTCCTGTGTCCTTAACCATAGCCTTCCTCTTTGATGTTTACAGCTAAACTTTCTAGAAAATTCCATAATTCTTCTCCTCTTGATTCTTGCAGCTTCCCCCTGAAATCTGACATCTCTCCTCTTTCTCCATCCACTACTACCAGTTCTCTTCCTGAAGTACCTTGAGCATCCTATGTTCATCCTAAAACCTTTTCCTTTTGATATTTCATGGTAATTATTCTTAAGCCTTTAAAAGAGAGACTAGGCTTTTACTGAAATCATGGCTTGGTTTGGAAGCATATTAATTCACAATATCTGATTTATGTGCCCATGCAGTCAAAAGTGATTTGCCACCTGAGGCATCAGCCCAGGTAGACTCAGAGTGGGTCTGCAATGGTTGCCGACTAGAATTACCAGTTTTGGAGGGATTTTTATATGAGACAGTTATAAGTACAAAGTTGTAAATAGGGGTCACTTACAACTAAATTGGAAATTTATAACTAAAGATTGGAAACAAATCCTTGCCCTGGGGAGTTGAAATGTGAAAGAAACTGTGATTTTTTTAACAGCCTAATTCTTCCTTCACACCTGATAGGATTCATGAAGAATCTTTGCCTTCCATTAGAATAACTGTAAGAAATAGTGGAGGCTCCTACAGTTTGATCAAAGGGTTTTACAGTTTTTATTTCCATTTGCACATTTTTCCCCTTTTGCAGTTGCATAGTTTACCTCCTACCTTTGGAATAGAGAGTAGCCTAATGCCTGCTAGAGAGTCCAAAGCCATGTTTACAGAGTACTGTACTAGCGGGGACATAATCGGAGAGTTGAGCTGCCTGCTTAAGCGTGAAATTGAATATACTGTCATTTGTGAAACAATTTTAGAGGTAAGAAAATGGTTCTGTCATGGGTAATTATTTATTCCTCAAGTAAATTAAAAATGCCAGCATCTTTTCTTCCTCTGGGTTCTGATATCTTATTTAGTCACACAACCAGCTATTGGAGGCAGCATAGTCTATCCGAAAGAAGGCAGATTTAGGGTCTCACATGCCAAGCTCTACTACATGCTCCCATGGGACCTGGAACGTTATTTAACCTCCTCAAGTCTTAATGTCCTTATTTATTAAGTAGAGAGAGTACCTACCTACCTTTTGATGTTATGAGTGTTAGGAAAATACCTTTGTAAAATGCCTGACACATATAGGTGCTCAAAAAATGGCCACCATCACAGGAGGAGGGTTTTTAAAGAGTATTTCTTTGTTTTGAAAGTTCCTTTCTTCTATTTTTTCCATTGCTAAGTAATAAGTTATCTATTTAGCACATAAGTGGCCTGACATTCCACTAGGTGTTGGGAATTCAAATAGATAGGAGCTAAAGTTCCTACTGCAAAGAATTCTCAATCTTTTGGGACTATTCGATGCAACAGAGCAGGATCCATAGTCTTAGGGGTGTGTGGAGTAGAAGGCAATGTTATCTTAGCCATTTCATACCATTTCATTTCCAGAAGAGTATAGAAGGCATGAATCTAGTCACAAGGCTGAATTGAATGAATTAAAGTTCATTTAATTTGAATTCTGAACAAGTAGTCTTCTTTTTCATTCAGGTAAACAGTTTGCCTCTGGAAACAAATACTATGCCCACTGTACCTACTGTAAAAGAATAGACTGTTTCTGTGTTGAAGGTCCTGAAACCTCGGCTCAGGAGCCATATCCTTCGTTGTACCTGTCGACTGATACAAATTTTCCTGGTCTATTTTTTTTTTGGTATTGCTGTTGTTAAGTGAAACTGGTCTATTATTAAGTTTATAACTTTAATTGGACCATAACTTTATCATCTTATACATAGCAAACAACCTTTTCCACAACACGGATGCTTTAAAATGGCAGAGTATCACAATTATGCTAGAATTGACAGTTTTCCAAGAGGCAAGATGAAAATTAGATCGGCAGGCATGTTGTTTTTCGTTGGTCTTATAATTTAGTTCCAAATTGAGCTGCTGTGACCTGGTGTCTTGTTTCAGGCCTGCTTTATCTCCCTGGAGGATTTATATGAAGGCTTTGATGTCTTCTGGCCATCCCTGGAATATAAAATATGGCTAAAGTTTGCTCTCAGTACTGCCTATCAGTATTTTGAATCAAGTCTCATTGGTGAGGTAAGTTAGATGATTAAAATACGAATGAATTGAATTTTTATGTACTGTATTTTTTTTTTTTTTACAAAATGCATTTCATGTTTTTGAAACAAGGATAGAAAGGAAGACTGTGTCTCATTTTCTAGAATGAGATTACTAGAATTTGACCACTCTCTTCTCCCAACTTCCTACAGATTTTCGGTCTTCTTGTCACAGCTAATTTTCCCAGACTATTTGCAATCCTCCCCTAAAACCATAAAAAGTACTTTTAATACTTTTAATATTCAGCAAATATTAAATAGATAGATTCTCCCAGAGCTAAGCATAGCATTAGTCAGAATATGTTACTGCACACTCAATCTGGTTTGTATTGTAGTCCACTTTACCTTCGTTATTAGAAATTTCTGGCCTTTGTTGAGGTGACTGAATCTCTTCCATGAACCTTCCTTCCAAAGAGTAGTGGTTCAACTCTGTCCCTGGACTGGCACAGTTTACAATCCCACATTTGTATGCTATTTAATATTAATAATTATTCAGACCCCTACTATGAGTCAGGAAGTGGGAAAGTGACAGACCTGAAGTTCAACAATATTCACTGAAATAAGAGGCTGGACATAAACGTTGAAATTCAAAAGTTAGTATGTCATACAAGCCAGTCAGGTATTTTTTAAACTTTTATTTATTTATTTTTTTTACTATGTGGCAATAATGACTTTCAGAAAAATTTTACTGGAGGGGTAAGAGGATTGAAACTCTTCCTTTTACTTTGCCTCTTCATGAGAAGTAGGACAAATTCAGGGTCGTATGAAACCCAGAATAGAGAATTAGGACCAACGGGTTGAAACTATATGGAGTCAGGTTTGACTCAATAATATGGTGAAAATCCTTTGCAATTTTTTTTTTAATTCACAAGCAACACATTCATTATGTAAATGAGAAAATACAAATATAAAATATTAAAAATAATAATAACCTTCTGCCCCCAATTTTACTCCCCAGAGAATTTCTATTTAATACTTTGGCTTATTTCACTCCAGTATTTTTTCATTAAAGAACTAGCCAATTAAGACTTTTTAGAACAACATCCAGGCACTAATAAGATTGTTATCTCTTTCCCATTCTAAAACCACAGAACTGAAAAGGTACATGCACTTAAAAACCAAACTAAAATAGCTTATTTTTAGATTTTCCCGTTGCTCATTTTCTTATGTTTGGTACACCCTCAGCAAGTAGGTGTTTGATTTGCCTGTCAGTGACTGAGATTCAAGAACTGGCTTGTGTAGTTGTGCACTTTTTGGGGCTGGAAATGTTCAGACTGAGCTGACAGCCCCTGTCAGAGCACTGGCCAGGAAATTCCTACCATTGGACTGACCTCTAAGCTCCTCTGTTACTGTGCTAGCACTGCTGTGACAAAGTACCACACACTGGGTGGCTTAAATAACAGAAATTTATTGTCTCACAGTTCTGGACGCTAGAAATCTGAAACCACAGTGTTGGCAGTGTTAGTTTCTACCAAGAGGCTGTGAGGGAGAATTAGGTCCAAGCCTCCCTCCTTAGCTTGTAAAATGGCTAAGTGGCACTTTCAGTGGTGTTCACCCTGTATGCAAGTCCTTATCCATATTTCCCCTTTTTACAAGGACACTAGTCCTTTGAAATAGGGGCCCACCCTACTCTGGCATGACTTCATCTTAACTAATTGCAACTGCAATGACCCTGTTTCCATATGAGGTCACAGTCTGAGGTAGTGTGAGTTAGGACTACAACATAAGAATTTGGGGTGGGCGGCGGAACACAATTCAACCCACAACAACTCCCTTCCAGTTCTAAAGTCCATGATTCTGAGCCTTGAAGTGTAGTTCAGACTTGGTGCCTTGCTTTGTTTTGTGTTGGCGTTTTGTTATTGTTTGTGCACTTGTCAAGTGGGATGTTTGCTTACTGCTGGGTAAAACCTCTGAAGCTTTAAGACTCTGGTTCTCATGCAAAGAGAAATCCACTGAGGCATAGCTGACCACCCTGCTGTGGCTGACTGAGAGCTCACAAATCAGGGTCATGACACGGTAACAACAGAAAAGCTTTGAATTCAGAAACTTGACCATTTTAAACTCTAAATAAATTCTGTCTATTGGTACCAGGGTCCATGTGCCTCCTGATATCTTCAAATATTTCAGATAGATCAGTGAATCTGCTTTCTTCTGTGTCAGTTTGTATGATTTATAGAAAAAATGTAATTTTATTATAGGACTTAAATTTTCAGAAGTGTGTGTCATTAAATCGCGCATATGTGGAGACTTTATCAAGCTGTAATGAAATGACTATTAATAATGTGACCATGAAATTTGTTATTATTGTGTATGGCAGTGTAATTGATACTAACACGGAGGAACCATATTTTGCACCTTGCATTATACCTAAAACCTGTGAGCAGGTAAGGAGTATAATTTCTAAAGAGTTCTTTGCTTTTCAGGGTGCCCCATAAATGACTTTAAAATTCAACTGACCACCTTAAAAATAAATTAAACCTGTATAGAATCTGAAGTTCTTAGCTGCCTTTAATAAAAATGAAAATGTGCCCAGGGATTGTGTGTACTGTAGTACAGGTGCCCTACACAAGGGTGTGCCTGAGGGGCAAGGGGGCTGGAATCTGCCTGCTTTCCGCTTGCCAAGCCATTTGCCCTGGCGTGGAGCTGTGCCTTCCCAGAGGAAGGACGGGATGCAATGCGTTTTTCCTAGTTCCCACCTAGGCAATGATGCCGTATTCTAGGTGGCTCTGGAAGCATCTGCACTGACTGATGGGAAGGGAGTCGAGTGGGGCTACAGCACTTTGTTGCCATGTGAGGGGCTGTGGGTACGACTTGATAGTAGGCCCTGGGCCCTGACCTCCTCGTTCCATGCTTCTGTGAGGAGGCGGAAGTGTGAACCTAGGACATAACAGGGCAAGGGGAGGATAAAAGCAAGGTCCCTAATGGGCCAACCCACCCGCTACTGGCCCACAGAGGTGACAGGAGGGTGGCACCCAGGAATGGGGAGGATCAAGAGTCCGGGAGAAAAGGTGACATCTCTCTACTCTGATAGTAAGTTTCTCCACTTTCTGCCTGTTCAGACTGAAAGGGCATTCACTAAATGAAGCTTTATGTCCTGGAAAAGTTGGTAAACCTAAAAAGTGAATTTGCCTCTTTCATAACATTCTTATTTCGTCCCTTTCAACAATTCAGAGGATGAGAGTAATTTAAATATTTTTAATGGCAGATGAAATGACGGGTGGAGGTAAGCGGCAAGGGGCCTACAGTTGAGTTTGTTAAGAGACCAGGGTTTGGAGTCAGGCACGCTTAGACTTAAACCTGATCCCCATTCCTATGTAGAGCATGAGCACAGGCAAGCTGCTTAACCTGTCAGACCCTCACTTTCTTCCTCAGTAAGATGGGGTAATGACGCAGCCATCTCATGGGGTCATTATGAGAATTAAATGAGATAATATGCGACATCTAGAAATGAGTTATAATTACTACTTGTCTGCTCCTGGGCCTTCTGAGAGCCAGATTTTGTGCATGTGGGATGAAAGCTCTAAGGAAGGAAGACAGTCCTGCCCTCCTGGGAAGGCTGGGCCTTGAGCCCTTGGGCATCAATGTGGGAATACAAGCACCTCATTGCGTGCTGGGCATTCCTTGCTTTCCAAACTGGGATTTCCTGTCTAGTTACAAGTAAGATGTAGAAATTTCCTCTCTGGTGTCTATAAGTATGCAACAACAAAACAAGTATGCTGATCTAAGACTTTTTGAAACAACATCAAAGAAGATTTGAAATAAAAAAGATACAGCCTAGGTTGAAGACTCAGTTCTATGCTTTGGCTTATTTCTTACATTCTTTGGAAAGGTTGAGAAGCAGCTATGTTAGAGATCAAAGAATGCTCTTTAGACTAGTTTTGACTTTTTTCCTCTAGGTTCAAGGAACTTCTGACTTAAGCAAGCTGCTGATAATCCAAGCATCTGAGCCTTCCAAAAATAATAATGCCACCAACATCATGGGTAAGGGATTGCCCTTTAACAGTAGGAAAACTATCAAGAAGGAACTTTAATACATGAAAAATTCATTTAATTCTAAGAAAGTGATTTGCAAGGGTATTGTGTGGGCTTTCCATTAGTCCTCATCCTTGGGCCCACCCTGGCTGCCACATTGCTGCTGGGAGACTTATCAGAGACTTCCAGACACTGAAATCCAGGTGGCTCCTTCCTCTCCCATATCCCTCCCTCCATACATGTGACAGGGGAGAGAGCAGCTTCTATGCTGCAGTCTGTTCCTGCCCTGGTAGGCTGCAGCCACATAGTGCCGTTGGGGGCGGTGCAGGAAGTGGGAGGGGATGGACTCGCTCATAGTGGGCCCAGGTGTGGGGAACTGGTTTGCTCCCGGCAACCAAAGGGAATATGGAACCTGACCCAGGCTCCAAATCATGGTCACAGCTGTGAGTCAAACGACTTGGCTTAGGTACACTCTGATAAATGTTTATTAGCCCCCAGTTGCATGCATCATGGTGCTAAGCATGATACAAAGAAGACTCGATAAGAAGGCCTTGCTTTACAGAAAACACACTCAAGATCTTTTATTCCATGCTCAGCCTGATATCAACATTCTCCCAGCTGCCCCAGCTTGAATACACAGTCATCTTGATTTGTGATTCTAATCTGCACCATCCCGGTTGTTTACAATTCATGTGATCCACCAGCTTAGATATTTTGCAATTCTTAATGGTAATCTGGGGGGAGGATTTACATGATTTCAAATTTGGTACAAAAAGTGAGATTTTATTAATATTTTCTATCTCACGATTTCTCATTTGCATAATTTTAATAAAATGCAGCCCCACTGTGTGCTGGGCACTGTGCCAAGTGCTAGTTGGTGAATAAGCCAGACAAGGTTTCTATCCTCATGAGGAGAGATAGACATTAAATAAGTAATTATGCTTTTCCTTTATCAGCAATTTGAATCTCAGACATTCTCATGTCTCCTTTCCACCTCCTGTTCTGGGGTCGTATGCGGCACCATGATTTATGGGGCCTCCTCTGCTAACTAGGTCACCTGTCTAAGTTGGCCAGCACCGAGATAACCATCTCCCCAGCTCACAAAGCCTCTTTAGGTCTGCCACTCGGCTGCTTCCAAACCACCTGGGGGCACAGGAGTCTATGGCAAGGCTGGGAGCTCAGGGCCTACTGTCTCCCCCTCGGGGCACCTGAGTCAGAGATTGTAAGCACTGCTAGGAAGCAGGGCACAGGTCCCTACTGTTCTTGGGTTTATAGGCCTTTCCTCTTCCTCAGGACCTCTGTAATAAATTTTAGACTGAAGGAAACACTTCCCTCTGTATTCCCCGATGGATTTGAAACAAAAGTCACAGATGGTACAAGCATGGACTTGATCTGGGCAGTAGACTGGGTTTGGCCTCCACACGTTTTCTTTTAAAATTTTTAAATTAGTTGCCAAGTTTGAACCACACAGAAGTTTCACACTTTAAAAAAGCAGATTTTGAGGTTTTCATGAAAAAAATGAGGCCTACCAATACTCCAGCCCTCACTCCTGTATGTGGTGACAATTAGCTAGAGCCGAGTGTCAGCTGGCTTCTACAGAGTGTGCAGACGCTCTGTGCTCCCACTCACCACGGTCGGCGCCGCGCCCTCGTCTTCCTCCTGCCCACTTCAGTTGTGTGCGTGAGCCGCCCGTTTTCCTTCGAGTTTGTCAGCCCTGGCACTGGACTCTTGGGAGCTTATTACAGACCTCTGAGAGAAGAAAGTAAAGTGCCTATATGAAAGGAAGAAGGGGAAAGGGAGGCTTATACGGGAGAAAGCAAATAGATGTTTCAAAATATTCTCCTGTTGCCTTTACTCTTAATTTCTAATTCACTTTTTCTGTTGAATACATGTATTTGGTTGGCATCAGTCGACTCTAATCTTCAAATGACCAAGAAAGAATATAACTGGAAAAGATGAGGTAATAAACTCAGCACTTTAGATTTTTCTTATTGTGAATATTAAACTACATAGCTTAAGTAAACTATGAGGCCAAGTAGCAAAATGTGGGCGGTGAGAAGAGGCTCCTAGCTGTAACTCATTAATTTGGACAAATTGGGATCTAGCTTACCTATATTACTTACAGATTAAAATGACAGAATATTTTTTAAAGATGTAATTTTGCCCCACCCATCTTCTTCCCTCCTCACTCCCTTCCCCTGATATTCAGTTCGAAGAGCCGGGATGTCCGGGCTGCGGGGTCGGGAGGGACAAGCATGTGCACGCGTCTGGAGTGCGCTTTCCGGGCGTGCGGGGTGTATGTGGAGCCACAGGCTGACCACGGGCTTCTTCCTACACTATTGATTTTACTTGGGCAGTTTTTAAAGAGAAAACTTACTCTTTTAACTGTCATGTTATCTAAAACGTCTTATATTAAACATATTATGAAATAGGGTGACAGATTTACATGAAATTTTAAGATAAGAGGCTTCAAAATATTTTATGGAGAGTTGCACAGATTTTTGCCCCCTGCCCCTAATCGTTTCCTACTTTTCCTCAATGATCAGGCCTAAGTTAGAGAAGTTTGAGAAGTGCCGGAAGTCAAGCCTGGAGTTGAGGAAGGGAAGGGGCTAGGACAGAGTGTAGAGGGGAATCTGGGGGGAGGCAGCCTACAGGGCTCATGCCTCTGGGGGTCTGTTAGGCCTCCTAACAGGGCTCATTTGGGCCAGCGCCCCCTGCTGGGTGGAGTGAAGGAGCAAATAGCCCTGAAGGGCAACAGGGTGCCAGGAAGCAGTAATGGTGTTAAGGACAGGCTTCTCCCCATCTCCTAGCAGCTGGATGCCAAGTCACCCCAAGTAAACATGACCTCTAAGGAAAAATGATACGCTATGTAAATGTCGCTTTAAGAGAAGTCTTCTGGCCCACCTCATCCCAAACCAGATAGCCACCCTAAGACCCTTCTAATAGAAATTTTCGTCCTGTCACTGTCATTTATGATAATCATGGTTTGCAGTGTATTTGTCTGGGGAAGGAAAGTTGCACCGACCAAGCTTATGGTTAATAGTTCCTTTTTTGTTTGTTTGCCTTTTAGAGACAGGGTCTAGCTCTGCCGTACAGGCTGCAGTGTGGTGGCATGCGATCATAACTCACTGCAGCCTCAAACTCCTGGGCTTAGGTCTATCCTCCTACCTCAGCCTCTCGAGCAGCTGGCACTATAGGCACATGCCACCACGCCTGGCTGATTTTTTTGTAGAGAAGGGGGGTGGGTGGCTCTTGCTATGTTGCCCAGGTTGGTCTCAAACTCCTGGCCTCAAGTAATTCTCCTGCCTTGGCCTCCCAAAATGCTGGGATTACAGGTGTGAGCCACCATGCAGGACAGCAGTTCCTTCAAACAAAGCAACTTATTATAGTTCTTTTTAGGCAACCCTTGTAGGGTCACTCAAAACCCTTAATAGGTGATCTTTTAGGAGGAATATTTCAGATAATAAAATGGAAACTTTTTAATACGTTTTCTGGTTCAAAGAAGTTTTTTCCTTGAAAAGTTCATAGTCTAATAGTTTACTTTTGACTTTCTTTTATAGTTGGAAACTGGACACCATTTTAGAAAATAAATATTAATGATGCAAATATGATGTGTGGAGTCAGGTTAAAGACAAAGCTAATATCTTTGCTCAAATGCTGAAGGATTATCTGGCAAGGAGTTTACTTAGAAGCTGCCGAAAGAAGAAGCAGTTTACTGCTGCATTTACTTTACAAGCAATTGGTGGACTGCTGTAACAACGTTTCATTTTAAGTAGTTGCATTATACTTGAGATGTTAAAAAACTTTTCAGGATAACATAAGATATCCTAAAACTTATAGCTTACCAAATGAAACTCTTTTCCAGGGAGAGCAAATTATAATAGAATACATTATCAAAGGTGTTGTACAACTGATATATTATTGTCTAAAGTGTAAAGCCTATACTTTCTGTTTGTGAAATTGCTATTAGTGCCTCCCCGATATTTTCTAGAGTATAGTTATTCTCCTCTCTCCAATGTAGTAAATATTGAAAAGTGGAACTATATTCCACAAATCTTAGCTACTGAAAGCAAAGTTTAGGAGAAATTAACATTCTTATACTGCATAGCACTGTTTAATGTCACTTTTCATTTCATTTTTAAAAGTCAAATAAAGTTGAATTTTTATGGCCACTTATTATTTGGAATCCATTATTCCTTTTCATCTCAACAAGACTTTGAAAGAATACATGATGCTTTAGGAAAAACCACAATAGAGGTAAGAATAGAAGGAAATCATATCCTCTTCATTAAGCAACATGTCACTATATTTAAAAATGTACTTAGGATCCTGGAAGTGCATATTTGTTATGTAATATTTTGTATTTGGAAAAGAATATTCACACAAGATTCTCACAGCTCATGGCTGCTTAGTGACAAACCAGAATTCAATTTGAGGTTGTGAGCCCTTTTCCCTAAGCTCTTTCAGTAGTTTTATACTGACATCGTCTATGCAGGTAGAATAGATACAGCCAAACAAAATACCAAGGCTGAGTGAGTGATGAGAGGGGCAATAGATTTACTGAGGTTGGGGGAGAAAATCGATGAATTCCATTTTGAATTTGCAGATTCAACAGTAAATGCTCCACTGGTCTATAAACATAAGACTCAAAGTTTGAGTAAGTAATGTTGGAGATTTAAACTTTCAACTGTCACCATTAAAAAGTTGAGGCCAGACTCTCCATGAGAGACGAGGACTAAGGAAGGCAAATATCAAAGAGAGTGGTGAGCCACCTGACATCGAGGGAAGTGACAGAAGACGAGAAGTCAGAGAGACCATTAGTTCAGAGCAGCAAAAAGCACAGATGTACCATTGTCCTCAAGGTTCATATTCTTGAGCGTAGCAACCCCATTAAGGCATTAGGTGAAGAGAGCTCTCTATACTGGGGATCACAAAATCATAGGAAAGATTCTAGGATCCAGGCTTATAATGTAAAGGAGCAAAGTGAGCCAAGACAGGTAGTGAAATCATGTTGTTCTTCAGCTGCTACTCCATTTTCATAACAGGAAATCTTATAACATCTGTCTTTAGAGAAGAGTACTCGGGACCATCCTAGTGAGAAGGAAGCCTCTAAACTGGTACTTCAAAATGTTACAACAGAATTCTCTGATCCAGTTTTAACAAAAGATTTTATTTGTTGATCCCTAAAAAGCAAAATCCAGAATATAGCAACCCACTGCAAGAACGGTTCTGTAATAAAACATTTTTGGCCACCTTCTCCTCTCTGGATGGGGTGTGCCCTTTGACATCCACATCGTCAGGGGCGGCCCGACACACGGAGACACTGCGAAAGGCACGAGCACTTGTCAGATAGCTCACACTTCTGGGACACCTCCCTGGCAGGGATGGGGAGCCTTTTCTGCAGTCTCCCCCTTTTGATAGAAGTTTACTGCAAAATTTTTACAGCAAAATATTTAAAGGGCCCTCCCCTTGCTCTCCTCACTTCAGATATCTACTAGAAAAGTACAGAATTGAAAAGCACTGTGATCAAAACAACGAATGTTAAAGAACATCTGGGTTACTTTAAGTTCCTCGGTTAATAGTTGGATATTTACAGAGGAAGTTGAACTTCAAGTTCTATTGTTTCCAAAATGGGAAACAGAAGAGAGGATTCGATTAGAACAGCTGAAAGAATTGATAGTCATTCCATTATGGTACGAAGCAAGCTTTCTTAACCATCAACTGATACTGCCTCATTGATCACAAACCCCGTGGAGATCCAACATGATGTGAGTCTCAAGTGTAGAACATATTTCAGAGACAGCCAGCAGAGTGCTGATATATGAACAGAACAGAGTGCTGGTGATGGCAGAGAGTAAAGAATCCGAAGAAATTTTTAGTGCCATTTTCATTTAATAAGCCAGTAGTATAGCAACCTAAAGACCTTGGCTACGATCACACCAGGATGTTTTTAGGGAACTGCTGCAGGAAAACATGATTGGCAGCCGACATCCTCTGGCTCACTGCGCTATGCGAGCAGCTCTGGCACCAACTTCCCGGAGAGACTTAAGGCTGGGGTGTGTAGCGGAGGTATTTCTTGCCAGATGGGAGTTCTTTGGTGAAGACTCCTTTAGGGAAAAGTTGTTTGGCTTCCTCTTCAGGAATGGTTGGAAGGACCATCACGCTACCTCCTTCCTATTGAAAGACATGGAGAGTGGTGAGATTCAGTCTTACAGTGGAGCTTAAAGGTCTTCAAGAATCAACTTCAGAAAAGTACCTACAGGTCCTAATGAGACTAATCAAGTATCCTTTACATTCTAGACCCTTAAGAATTTGGTTTCACAAGTTCATCTTTGACACTTTTGAGAGGTAAGCATTTCACCATCTTAAGAAGAAACAGTCCTGCTTTAAACCCAGTAATGGCTTGCCATACACTCTCCTTTCAACTGCCAGCATGTGTCGTGGCCTCAGGCCCTATGTGATGAACCTTCCACCCGCACCCCTCCTCCGGAGGCTCTTTTCCATGCTTTCCTTCTTTTTCTTTTTTTGACAGGTGTGCGCCATCATGCCCAGCCAATTCTTCTATTTTTTTAGAGACAGGATCTTGCTCTTGCTCAGGCTGGTCTTGAACTCCTTGCCTCAAGTGATCCCCTAGCCTTGGCCTCCCAAAGTGCTAGGATTATAGTTGTGAGCCACTACATCTGGCCTTGGCTCTCCTTCTATTCATCTAACATGACAAACTCACTTGCAGATCAAGCTCCTTGCACTAACTGCTCCTTCTGTGCTTTCTTCATGTCCTTCCCCAAGGATCCCGTCAGAGAAAGGCATTCCTGGGCAACCAAATATAAAACCAACTCTCTCACCCCTGTGCTCCTATTCTCCCCACCTCTGCCTGACTATTCTTTGTAGCACCTGTTGTCACCACTTAATAGACTATATAAACTTGTTTACTGTTTGTCTCTCCCCACTGGAATGTAAGTTCTATGACAACAGGGACTTTATATTGTTTACCGCTTGCCCAGTGCCCAGTGTTTGGGCTCAATAAATGTATGTTCAGTTAATGGACACAGAATTTAAATGATTATGTCTGTCAGAGAAAACAACAAAACGTGTTATTCAGGTTAGCATATTTTAAAAATGTAGCAATGTTAAGATACTCCTGTGATATTATCCATGTTCTACATATTTGCAGAAATCCTAGAGATTAAAAGTTTATGAACAAGTTTCAAAGAATTTTACATAGGTTTAAAAGACTGAAGCATAAGAGAAATGAAGTGTTTCATGACATTAACACATCAATAGTTTTCTAGCCATGATTTAAGAAAAATGGTCAAAGTTTTGCGATAAATATTTTATCATTAGGGAAGGGTTAGATGAAAGTTGTTTTTTTTTTAAACCTGTATTAGGAAAAGGAATCATTCTGACCAATCAATTTGTCCAAATTTTCTGAAAGTTAGAAAGCAATATACGGGGTTTGTGTCTTACGTAAAAGGTATTAAAAGACCTTGAAAAAGGCCTCTGGACAAATCTTAAACTTAGCCTTGAGGAAAAATCCTCCCAGTTTGCCAGAAACAGAGCCCTAGGTAACACAGACCCTGAAGGCAGCTATTTGGAGACTGGCCCTTCAGGCCTTCCAGGCAAGTTGAATATCTGCTTTTTTAACATCTTTACCTTCCAATCAACTGGTGTGGCAACCCTCTTTTCTGCTGTCAGCTGGAGAGAGGTAACTACTCTGAGTATCTCATCAAAGTTCCTGCCAGTGGTAGCTGGGTAGAGGATGGACAGCTTCAGTGTCTTATCAGGACCAAAAATAAACACCTGCAAAGCACAAAAAGGCATAAATAGAGTTCTTTTGGTATTAAAGCCACTTAGAAAGTTCTGCAATCATTAAAAATGTTCAAAAGCGTAAAAACTAAACAAAAGCAAAACATCTAGAAGGATACACCAAACTGGGTAGCTGGAATATAGATCATTTTCTTCTCCATGTTATTTTTCTAAAATTAGAAGGGAATCATATTTGGTTCTGGCTGTCCCAGTAAGAAACAGGAAAGGTCCCTGGAAGGTACTATGTCAACTGGGGATGATGAGCATAAAAATAATACTAATGGAAGTTGACATTGGTTCTTTAAGAGTCGTACATTTGTGCAGATGAGGGACTGGGCTTGTTCTCTAGTGGGTGGAGAACAGATCAAATTAACATTTAAAAACAGAGCTGACTGACTGAGAAGGACATGGCCCATCACTAGAAAGAGAGGTCTCTCAGGAGACAGCCTATAGAAAAGGTGTCTTAATTCTAGATGACACCTTAGGACAAACTACTTATTATTTTGTAGATTTCCAAGCACTATGCACTTAGCAGTTTAAAAATTTAGCTGGAGATTTCAGCCACTTTGTATCAATCAGTATTACAGATAATCAATGATATTGTCACCAATACACAGTTATTTTGTAATTGTAGATATTCCCCTATTTCCTCTAGCTGGTCCAAGCATTTGGACAGACAGCCTGATCAGTCATGCTGACTACAAAGTGGAAAAGTGGATTTCTACAACTTACCACACGAGCTGTAACAGGCATGCCCTTTTCATCCTTCTCTGCAGGGTCCAGCATGCCTAACAGGATAGCAAGGTCCCGATCCTTATCGTCGATGATGGGAAAAGGTAACTTTTCTGTGGGCTCATCACCATTATAAGCATTGATATCCTGAAATGCAGGTGAAAGAGGAAATAGAAATCTAAACCCAACACATCCTCTGAGTGTTAACAGTTAGCCATCACCTTGCAAGAAAAGGAAGAGAACTATAATCTAATAATTTTCACTAAGAGATTTTAATAAGAAAACGAATAGATGAACACCCCTCACCAAATTATTAACAGGAATAATGGTAGGGTGCAGTACTTAGTTTATAACCATGGGCAAAAGTCCTTTTCATGGCCAATTCTCTTAAATTTAGCATGCTTTTACTACTTTGAGAAAGCAGCAGTAAGCCCTTCAAAAGTTGAAGAATATAGTTAGATCCTAATACAAGGTACCTCTGGGTACTCAAATACTGTAAAAACCATCAGAAACAACGGGTTCATTAAGTCTATCACATCTAGAAATAATGATATGTGCAAAGAAAATTAAATTCTATAGATCTGGTTCTGCCTCAGAAGCACCTTAACTCAGACATTAAGTTACAAAACAGAGCCAGAGAAATGGACAAAAAAAAATCATAAAACTTAAAGCAAATACACAAGAATGGATAGTCAAAAATATACTTCAAGGATAAGTCTTAGGTAAATGGGTAAAAAGGCAGAAGTAAACTTACACCAGGGTGAAATTCAAATAGAAAACAGAACATTTCAAGTCTGAAATAAAGGAAAATGATGTAGTTCCCTCCTCCGCTAGTAAAATTTTATTCATTCATTCATTTCTACTTTTTTTGTCCCTAAAAGCTTTTGGGGAAAAAACAGTTTCATTATTTGATCAAGCATTACTTTAGCACTTAATGTGGATTATGCATGTGGATTACAAATGAGTAAGATATAGCTATTGCCCTTAAAGGAACTTATAACTTGGTTAGATGATTCCCACATGAAATAGCAGCAAAAACAAGACTATAACGTTTTAGTGGCAGATTGCAAATGCTGAAGTATATGAACATTCCCATTGCTTCAAGAAAAGGGTAGGACTTCTACCTGGGCCACTGAAGGATGAGTAAGATTTTTCCAGGAAAAAGGAAGGCATTTTAGGGAGCAGAAACATTATTAATGAGACCTGAAGGCAAGCCTGTGCATGAATTATCGATAGGAGTGAGGAACTTAGCTGGGCAGAGTTTAGGAAATAATGGAAAAGAAGATTTAAAGTTGAAATAACAGGCTAGCTGTGGTGGCTCACACATGTCATCCCAGTGTTTTGAGAGTCTGAGATGCGAAGATCACTTAAGGCCACTTTGAGGGGTTTAAGACCACCCTAAGCAACATAGCAGGACCTTGTCTCTACAAAAAAAAATTTAAAAAAATATTAGCTGGGCATGGTGGCGTGCATATAGTCCCAGCTACTCAGGAGGCTGAGGTGGTAGGATCACTTGAGTCTAGGAGTCTGAGGTTGCAGTGAGCTATAATGGCACCACTGCGTTCTGAGCCAAGGCGACACAGCAAGACCCTGTCTCTAAAATAAATTTAAAAGATAAAGTTGGAACAAGGTCAGTCTATTTATTATGTGGAGCCTTGAAAGTAAAACTGGGGCTTCAGATACAAAACCTTTGTGGATTTCTCAACAGAGCTGTGACAGGGTAAATTCGTTAATGTTGCATTAATGAACTTTAAAATGGGTAACAACAAATTCTAACATGTTCCCTAATTTTATTATCTTAACTTTCCTCCTATTGTCACTGGCTGCCTATTAAGTGATCATAACTAAACAATAATCAAGATGATTTCATACTTGAGGTTTCCTGTATAACCAGTTGTATATAGTTTGGGCACTGCTTCTGATACTTGAGAAATATTTAATGTAATCACAGTTCTGAAAACCTCTAAGGCAGAAGCTCACCAGATAAAATGAACCTGGTTATGCTTCTATACTTTAAAGGGTATTATATAATGGACTATAAACTCTTGCTTCAGCAATTTGTTGTTTTAATTATTGCTATGCAGTAATTCTCTACCCTGCCTCTTGCATTACACCTATGAACACCAAAGAACCATATACTTTGGCTTTACCTTCAATCAGGTTAAATCCTACTGTCATCTAGTGTCAAAAAGAACATCAGCTTGAGGTTCAAACCACATTGCCACCATTTTCTAGCTGGGCAAATTTGAGCAAGTCCTTCCAACTCTCTGAGTGAAAAAAGTATGCTCATCTACTAAAATGAGAAAAAGGAAATTGAGAGCACAAACCATACACATACCTTACAGGGCTCTGCTAAAATCTAATAAGAAATTGCCTATGAGAATGTTGTAGAAATGTCAGTTACCATTCACTGGTAAGTGTAAGCAATGAAAAAAACATCACCTCAAGAAAGATAATTGCCCTTTCTTTTTCTCCTAGATGTGACTCTTTTAAAGTCTCAGACTCTTAGGACTAACTGGTATTATTAATAAATGGCCATGGGATGCAGCCCTAGGTCACCACCTCACAAATAGGACTACATCTTTTATTCAGTCGCAAGGGCTTCACATAATGCTTGGTACACAGTAATGTCCCTTAGAAGGCAGCTATCATTATTACTTAGTAGCAAGCTATAGCAAATTCTTTAAAATGTTTTCAAGGTTAGTTTAGACCACCAAATTTATTGTCTAAGTAAACCCTTTCACTGAAAATAGACAATTCCTTCAATTCATTCATGCAACAAATATTGACTGGCCCCCTACAATGTACTGAGTATTGTTCCAGAAGCGCACAAACAGGAGTTCCTGCCCCTGCTGAGCCTACACTCTACTGGAGAGAAACAAACAAAATAAGAAATATGCACAGTATTTTAGATGGTGACAAGTGCTAAGCTGAAGGGGACAGTGAGTGTGCAAAGGCATTATAATTTTAGATAGAGAGGGTAAGAAGGGCTTTAATGGGGTGCCATTTGACTTGAGACCCAGAGGAAGTGAGGGAAAGCCAGAGAAATACCTGGGGAGTGCTTTTTCTAAATATGATTCTGGATAAATTTTGAAGGTAGAGCTGATAAGTTTGAGGGTAAATCAGACATGTGATATGAAAAAACAAGAGGAATTAAGAATGTCTCCTAGATTTGGGGCCTGAGCAACTACAAAACTGTAGATGCCATTAGCTGAGATGAGCAAAACCCTAGCTTTAAGAATGGGGCCCGGTTTCAGACAAGCTAGGTTTGAGATGACTGGCTCTCCTAGGGCAGATGCCAAGTAGGCAGTGCTTATAACAACCTGGAAGCCAGGGGAGTCTAGCCTAGAGGTGGAAATTTGAGAATCATGGCATATAGATGGCATTTAAAGCTATGAGTGGATGAACTCACCTATGGAAAGACTGTACATAGAAAGAGAAGAGGTCCAAGAAATGAATTCAGGGCAACTTCAGCATAAATTAAGAGTTGGGAGATGATGAAAAATCAGTCTAAGCCTGAGCAGAAACAGCTAGAACATGGTCTCCTGGAAGCCAAAAAAGGAAAATGTTTCAGGAGATGGAGTGATCAGCTGGGTTGAATGCTGCTGGTAGGTCAAGATGAGGACTGGGAACCAAACACTTTCACTGTGTAGTCCAAGTCAAATTTTCAAATAATCAGTGAACTCTGAACCTGAGGGTTACTTGTACTTTTACCTTAAAAACCAAGATATTCTCTGGCATTTTTAACTTGATCTGTAACCTCAGGCTCAAAGCACATGCCCATTGGTCTACTCTACCTTGCTCCAGGCAAGATGGTCCTCAACACTGTCTATTGAAAGGGCAATCAACTTAACATTCCTCTTGGCGAATTCTGGTGCCAGCTTTACAGCTCTGCCAAGCTCTGTGGTGCACACAGGGGTAAAGTCCCGAGGGTGGGAGAAGAGAATGCCCCATCTGAAAGGAAGAAAAAGGAGGTCACAAATGAATAAAGTCATTATCAACATTATGTAGAATGAAAAGCCCCAATTTCTGGACAAAACCAGGCTTGCTTTTTTCAATGAGTGATTATGATGACATTTGCTCTTAAACCTTTTCTGTTGAGAAATGCTTTTCAATCTTTTTACTTCCAGAAAAAGTAAACAGTCCAATTCAATTAAAGATGGGAAATTCCAGATGGTAAATATTTAAAAAGACTAATTTTAGGGTGTTGCCTCCTTTAATAACTATGGAGCCACTCTAACTCCTTTTCAGCTAATTAAATCTGTGCTACTTAAGCCAAGCTGAAATAACTTTTTATTTCTTCTTATTCTTTTCTACATTTTTTTTCTAGCACAGACCCTGACATTCAGCTCCGATAATGGATGTCCCAATATGCCCTGAATCCAAACAAATGTCTGAATGCAATAATAAACAGATTATATAATCTGAAATAAACAGCGTTCTATCCTCTATTTATATGTAAAATCACAGTGGACACTTCACTTCTTTGAAGCAATTGGACATAAAATCTTTTATAAAACGACTTTACTGATCTAACCTGCCAAACAAGACACCTGATACTTGCACCCGGACAAAACAATAGCACCTTAAACAGTTTAACCTATCTCTTCATTTGCAGTTTCTTTTCCTTCATGCTTCAGATTAAGTAGGTAGAAAACTGACAACCTACAATGTAGATTTCTACAACTACAAATTCTTAGGAGAATACTAATATCTAAATCACCATTGTCTCCTTGTCTAAGGTTAAACTTGTATAGATTTTGAGCACGTTTCAAGCTGAGTCACCAAGAAATTTGGGGTACCATTTCCTTCTCTTTGGTGACAGAAACTACTCTTTCAACTGAAAAGGAAAATCTAACACTCAGTTCTCCACATTCCCATCAACTTATACCATCCTAAACTAGATGATTTAGGCAGGATCCTAAACTAGTAGATAACTAAATCTAGCCTAGATACTAAGGTGACCTCTCCGAAATTTGGCAAGTTTCCCTGAGCACAAAGAACAAAGCAAAGACAAGGGCACTTCCTTCCCACCTACATTTGCCACTCAACTTCCAAGGCCTCAGGAAAGAAAAAGGCCTTCCTCCAAAAAGGATGGAGGGCGCTATGGCAAGATTGGGAAGAAACACATAATATTTTTTAAGATTGTGGAGGTGTGCAGTATGTTACCTTTTGGTCAAGGGCAATAAGAGGGACATAGAGTATATTTTGAAATAAGTAATATGAATTCCTAGGCCTTCTATCCTATGGAAAAGGACCTATTTAATGGTCAGATGAGACTTAGGAGAAGGTCTACAGAAGTTGAGAAGAAGTGGGACACGACATTTCTTCTTGTACTGTTAAAGGGGTAATGAATTAGAAAAGTTAGTTCTTTTTCCATTGTGAGTCAATAGAGACTGTTTTGCTGAATCATGCTAAGGAACTGGGTTTAAGCCACTTCACATCCTTCCCTCCCTCAGAAGCCAAACTCCAGTTTACCACATGGCTAGAAACAGGATAAACTCCAAGAACATCTTATCTTGGCCGTCCTTCCCCTCTAAGTCTTCCTACTGCTGTTTATAAGAGTAATTCAATTCTTTCTCCCATTTCCTTCCTTTCTCATTTTCAAAAGACAAAAGGTTTCCTCCTTTAAGAGAATGGTCTACACTTACTAAGCCCCAGAAAACCCCTGAAAAACATGTTTCATTTAGTGACAATGTACTATGAAAAAGCTGTTTCTACTATACACAAAACAGTGATGAGGCTCAGCAAAGCCACCAAAAGCAGCACCCAAATCCCTTTAGTTTTTTCCAATTGTCAGGGGTAGGGTAGATAACTGTAATGTTTAAAATTATTTTCTTCTCCAAAAGATACCTGGATCAAAAATTGCCCATTTATTGATAGGGCTGTTTTATTTTTTCTTATCGATTTTCTTCAGTTCTATATAGATTCTTGTTATCAGTCCTTTATCAGATGTGTAGACAGCAAATATTTTCTCCCATTCTGTAGGTTGTCTATCCGCTCTAATGATAGTTTCCTTGGCTGTGCAGAAGATTTTTAATTTGATCAGGTCCCATTTGTTTATTTTTGTTGCTGCTGTGATTGCTTTGGGGTCTTCTTCATAATTCTTTGCCTAGGCTGATGTCTGAAAGAGTCTTCCCAACATTTTTTCCAGAGTTCTTAAGGTTTCATGCCTTAGGTTTAAGTCTGTTATACATTGTGAGTTGATTCTTATGAGAGGTGGGGATCCAGTTTCAATCCTCTGCATGTGGATATCCAGTTTTCCCAGCACCACTTATTGAATAGAGATTCTTTTCCCCAATGTACATTTTTGTCTGCTTTGTCGAAGATTAGATGACAATAAAGACATCTGCACTCGAATGTTTGTAGCAGCACAATTCACAATTGCAAAGATGTGGAAACAGCCCAAGTGCCCATCAATACATGAGTGGCTTAATAAAATGTGGTATATGTATACAATGGAATATTACTCAGCTACAAAAAACAATGGTGAAATAGCACCTCTTATATTACCCCAGATAGAGCTTGAGCCTATCCTTTGAAGTGAGGTATCACAAGGATGGAAAAACATGCATCACATGTACTCGCCATGAAATGGGTACTAACTGATCAATGCTAAGGTGCTCACCTGGTGGTAATACTCATTGGGTGCTGGTCAGGTGGGGGTAAACCCACAACTAACGGAAGCAGAGCACACTGTATGGGAGAAGGGCATGCTTATAGCCTGGCTTGAGTGAGGCAAATGCATTACATGTAACCAAAATGTTTGTATCCCCATAAAATCCTGAATTAAAAAGAAAAAATAAAGTGTAAATTCTTGGGCTCCGCTCCAAGAAAAAAAAATTTTGACAGTCTGATTTGAGATCATATGGAGTTTGGAAAAATTTGGCGGAAATCCACATATTATAATGATATAGAATGGTCAAATTTCTTTTCCTGGTAGGGCAAGGATATTATGCCTAACCTAACCCTAGGCAGACTTGTTTTATAAATGCAGATATTTTTCTCATCTTCCTACCTGCGGCTCCCTGAGAATGCACCACTTTTAATCAAATCTAGATAGATCCAGAGGCCAATAAACAACAAAAGTATGGCATCAATAGCTTAAATACTGACAGCATTTATAATTGTTGCTACAGTAAATATACTTTATGTTAGTATTTAATCCACAGAAGCTAAGAGTTCTGGTAAGGTTTTATGTTTCATGGGGGTTAGGTATATAGAAATGGGAGGTTAATACACTCTGAAAAATCCCATGGAATTTTAGAGAAATATTAATATCTAGATTCTCAGTATAAGACTGAGACTGTATTCCTAGAGTCTTTTTGTGCCTGCAAAGTCTGAATGTTCCATTTCTCACTTTTTGCTAACAGATTCCTCTCTTTCACAAAGCTTAATTTTTCCCTAATCAGTGGCTGGAAAATGGCCTTAAGGGGTTGTAAGGGAACAGGCTTGACATCTAAGAATTTCTCCTAGGTTCTCTGCATAGCCCTGTCCAGTCATTCATTAATTTCATAAGCTTCCCTCTCTCTGCCTATAGATATATACCCCTGTATATTGTATACAAACCAGGGAGGAGGTGTCAGGAATTGTCAAGCCTTGGAGCATAACAGTGTAGTGGGGCTGGAACTCCAGAACCACAATATAACTTGACATGCCTGTAATGTTTCTAAGGAAAACTAAGTAACTTAACAGCTTGCTGATTCAGGAGTTGCAAAAAAAAAAGGGGGGGGGCATCAATTTTCTCCTAGTTGCAACAGCATGATTGTGAGGCCAAATCATGCATTATCAATTTGGCTATCACCAGCAAGGCCACGTGCTGGCAGCGCAGCAGAAAGGGGAGGGGACAGTGAGTGGCACACCACTGGCAAACAAAAGGGTCTCGGAGTGGGGAAGTGCACATCCTGGAGCCTGGAACGACCTACAAGGGCAAGAATAGGTCACCGCAGCTGAGCCCTCTCAGAAAGCCCTTCCTCAAAGTGTTACAAGTTCTGGAATGAAGGACGCACCTACACACAGTGTTCCTGGTTCCTCCCAAAGCCGTTATCACATCTCATCTTGGCCACTGGAGAAAGCTCTGGACAAAAAGTCTTTTGGCTACTTACTTGGCAGCTGGTGGTTTTAATTGTACATTTTGTACCCAGAAGCCCGCAAATACCACTGCAGCTAGCAGCCCCCTCAGATAACTCTTCGGGCTCCCCTAACCTGTGGCCGGCAGCAGTGTCCTCTGACTTCGGCCTTAGTCCCTCCTCCTCCCTAGGGAGCAAACTCCGGGACGGAGGGCGGGCGGGCGGTGCGACCCCGGGCACGAGTCCTGGGAAGTGACCGCAAATGCCACCCCGCCCGTGCCCCCTCGGCCTGACCAGGCTGCGTGCCCAGTTCAGTACGCCAAGTTAAAGAGACGACAAACCGTCCTCCGCACGGGCATCAAGTTCCCAGGGCCCGCGGAGCCCAATTTTGTCCCCCGCACTCCCGAGCCAGCACGGCCACGCCGGGGCAGAGACCACTCGGAGCGAGGGGCCGCGCAGGCGGGCCGGAGCCACACGGCGAGAGGCTCGGGCGGGCGCCGGTGCCGGAGGCGGCGGCGGCACTCGGGCTGCGCGGCGGGGACGGAAGGGAGGAGAATAGGGAAGGCACCTCGGGCCGGCGACACCGAGGCCAGGGCAGGGCTACGCGGCGCCACTTACGAGTCTCCCAGATAGTCGTGGAAGCTAATGCGGCCGACGGTGGTATTGGCCTCGAAGTTGGGAGCCTTGTCCCCGAGAAGCAGACCTCCGGGCATGGCGGCGGCGGTGACGCGGGAGGATGAGGAGGCGCAGTTGCGACAGCGGCCAGCCGCTTTCTGGCGACGAGGTTCTGGTCCCGCGCGCGGAGCAGTATGTAAGGCGAGGGGGCGGGGCCTGGGCGGGGCCTGGGCGGGGCCACGGCGGCGCCGGCGGGGTGAGGGGCGCGCGCGAGGCGGACGCCGCGGCCGCAGTCGGGCGCGCCGCCGGGCCTCGGACGCGCCGCGAGTCTCGGGCCTAACGCCCGTCTCTCTCCACACGTCTCTCAGTACGTCGCCCCCTGGAGGCTTGGGGGTGCGCGCGGTTGATCTCGCGGGGCGCGTGGGCTTTAGGGTGAGAGGAAGCGGAACGCGGTTAGGAGAGAGAGCCCCGCGGGAGGAGAGTCGCCCGGCCCGCCAGGCTGCCGTGCGCGCCGCACGAGGCCGCGCCGCACGAGGCCGCGCAGACCCTCGGGAGCGTGCTAATGGGTCACGCCACGACTCTCGGCCGAGGGGCGACCTGTCGACAGCCACCCTGTTAGTGCGAGCGCCTGGAGACCGGCCGGCCGCTCTGGCCGGCCTAGCCTTGGTGAGGATGTGGCAAGACCCAGCAGCGTGGCTGAACTTATGTCAGAGGAAGTGGCTTTCTCATTGCAGCAAAAATTCCCGTACCAGTGTCAGTGCTAGGGTAATGTAAAACTTCAATTTTTATTCTGCTCCCTGCTCCCAGTTTGCAGTGAGCCATATACATCTTCAACACGGTTATCCTGAATTCTAAATACAAATTTTAAAACATACTTATTTAAACCTTCTGTGTGTGCAAGTCAACTCTGCCCCCCATCGAGGTGGGAGGTTTAGATTTATTTCCTTTCTAAGTGCCAAGCACGAGATAAGATACCTGTTCTCTTGGAGCTTTCCTTTCAGTGAAGAGCGACAAATGGCAGCAAGCACATGATTAAACAAGAATATATTAAAGAGCATTAAGTCCTATTCAGAGAACTAAAATAAGTTTATGTGCTAGAGCAGCGGTCTCCAACCTTTTTGGCACGTGGGACTGGTTTCATGGAAGATAATTTTTCCACAGACTGGTGGGTGTGAGCGACGGGGAGCGATGGGGAGCGGACCGGGTGTAGACACAGATGAAGCTTGGCTCCCTCCAGGCCGCTCACCTCCTGCTGTCCGGGTGTTGGCAGGAGGGGAGGGCGCTCTTCGTCCCCCCTTCCTAAGTGTCATGGTTTCACGGAAGACAATTTTCCCGTGGATTGGAGGAGGGGGTGGTGCGTCTGAGCTTTGTGGCCCAGTCCCTAATAGGCTGCTGACAGGGGTTAGGGACCGCAGTGCTGGAGGGTAGCTGGAGGGATCTTTTGGATTGGGTGGGGTGGTCTGGTCTGGGAAAGCCTCCAGGGTAATGTAGATAAACTATTGAGCACATGGTAGGTGCTCTGGAAATGGTAGCTACTATTTGGATGAGGGCAATGGTTCATGCAATAACTTTTACTTTCCCTACTACCCAGGCCTGGTCATACAATGGAGAGATACAGCCCCTCCTCTTACCAGGAAGGCAGATTTACATGCAATTGTGATAAACTGTAGGGTAAAGGTTGTTGAGGGAAAGCACAAATGGTTTGAGTTCAGATATGGGGAAAATTATCTGGATAGGGTTGGCAGGCTTATGGGAGGTGCATGGCAGTGTTGAGCAGTGACTCGCATGCTATGATTTGAGTTGTCATCATAGTGATGTGTATGTGTGTGCATGTTAGTCATAATTACCCCGTTCCCCACTGAACAAGGACTTGTGGTAAGATTACTGGTAAAATTTCTGATACCAGAAAAAGATGCTTTCGTGCAGCTGTGGGGTTTGGAGAGACCCTTGAAGTCCTTATAGTTACCTCCTGAGGGTCAGGAGGGAAAGGATTGCTGGGATTTGCAGAGGCCAGTGACTTTGGGCTGGTTCACATTGTCTCTCCTGTCCTCCCTGCTTGGAACAGATTGAAAGAAAAAGTGAAGGAATTGGCAATGGCCATTTGGAAGAACTACAGTGTATTATGATGCCTGTCTCTCTTACCAGATGGTGAACTCCTAAAGGTTTGACCATATTTTATTGATGAATATTGGAGACCTGTTAGACATAGTGGGCATGAGAACTAGGTTGCATAAAATATTGGAGAAACATTTGGCTACCTTCCTGCAGCCTCAACAGCAAGAAACTGCTGTCCACAACAGCAAAGTTTCTTGTTTGTACACAGCTGGGAGCAATATGTCCCTAGTCATACAGTCATGTGATACATAATGACATTTATGTCAAGTCTGACTGCATATTCTACAATGGTCCCATAAAATTATAATGGAGCTGAAAAATTCCTGTTGCCTCATGACATATTGATGATCCTGACACTGCAGGTCTAGGCTAGTGTGTGTGTTTGTGTCTTAGTTTTTAACAAAAAAATTTAAAAAGTAAAAAAAAATTTGTTTTAAATAGAATAAAGCTTATAGAATAAGGATACAAAGAAAGAAAATACTGTATTTTTGTATAGCTGTACAATGCATTTGTGTTTTAAGCTGTTAGTACAAGAGGCAAAAAGTTAAAAAACTTTAAAAGTTTATAAAGTAAAAAAGTTATAGTAAGCTAAGGTTAATTTATTATTCAAGAAAGAAATATTAAAAAAGAAATTTATTCTAGCTTAAGTGTACTATAATGTCCTAAGCTTTCCATTCAGTCATTGCTCACTAACTTACCCAGAGCAACTTCTAATCCTGCAAGCTCCTTTCATGGTAAGGAACCTATAGAAGTGTACCATTTTTTATCTTTTATATGGTGTTTTTACTGTGTCTTTTATATTTTTAAATGCATAAATGCCATTGTGTTACAGTTGCCTACAGTATTGAATATAGTAATATACTAGACAGGTAGGTTTGTAGCCTGGAAGCAATAGGCCATATCATATAGTGTAGGTGTGTAAGAGGCTATATCATCTAGATTTGTGTAAGGACACTCTATGATGTTCACATAATCATGAAATCGCATAAGGATGCATTTCTCAGAACTTATCCCTGTTGTTAAGGGATGTAATCGTAAGTAGGTAAAAATCCTTATGCATGCAGGAGGAGACATATACAACTCGAAATTAACGTTAGGATGGTGGGATTGTGTATTTTTTAAAAAATCTTATAAACTTTCTTGTTAGATTTGATTGTATTTTCAGGAAAAAAAAAGGCCAGAGCACAGGAAACATACATACCGAAACACACCCATTAAGGCAGTGCTATCAACCTGCTGTGTGAATGGGGCTGATAGTCTCTTCACTGCTCTTCTTTATCACATTTAATGTGGCCACTCTTCCATATTATATTAATATTTATTACAGGACTTCTACAATCTGGAGAGAAGTCAAAGTAGGAAATATGGGAGTAAAAATGAAAGACAATAGCTTTTAAAATCCTAGAATAAGGAATAACTATCAGAGGGGCTTTGGAGTAGTGAATTCTGACACTTCTTTTCCCAAATAAAACACTCTGAAAGTTCACTGTTTACCCATTCCACCAATAATAATTTTTAGGGAAAAATTTGTCCATAAATTGCTAAAAGATTAGATTTAAAAGCATGATATAATACTTGGATAACTAAAGACCAAAAGTCAAGTTGAGAAATTACTTGAAAGTTCAAGGAATTGCTTGAAAAATGATGAATTAATTCTCTCATATGCTTTTAGTTAAGCATAAACATTCTGTGAAGGAAAGAATTTATTATATTTACAGAGTGGGCAGTGAATAAAATTTGTAAAGCTTCATATCTGTAGATCTATAGATACTGTCCTAGAGAGGAAAGAGGGGAAAGGGAAAGAAAAAGCAGTTAGCAAAGAAGTCACGAAAGCTGGGAAAGGGAAGAGAGAAAGAACAATGGGGAAGAGAAGGTGTCTTGGAGTGGTACCTGTTTGAACGCCTGTCTTGCCCAGGCTCTTTCCTAAGGAAAGCTGGCCACACAGTGATTGTATAGGACCAGAGGTCTTGAACTGGATGCTAATTACATGTGTTTAGTTTGTGAAAATTCATCAAGCTGTGTGCTGAAGATAATTGCCCTTTTCTGTGTATATATTATATAGTACTTCAATAAGGCTTAAAAAAAACAAAAAAGAAAGGAAAAGAAACCACCTCTGTATATAGATTAGAGTAGTTGTATTGTACGTGAATTATTATTTTCCTGAATTGCTCAAGAAAGCTTACTCTGAGTATTTCAAAACAAACATCACTCATGCAAATTGGTCAATGTTGCTGAATTGTTACAGTCAATAGCTATGACTACCAGGAAGGTTCTGCCCACATGAAAAACATTCTTGAGATCTTGCTTTCTCCATAAAACCTTTGTTTAGGTGCATCCTGAGTAGAAAGCCTTGCCTGGCTGTGATAAAGTAGATAGCCTGAGGGGGTGGACACCTTTGCAGGCCTTTACTCTATAAAATTCTATACTTGCTCATTCATTGATATAATCAACAACTCAGCAACAAGTGGTGCTTTTGACTAGCCTGGTATCTGGTGGTCTCTCAGTAAATGTTAGTGCTTTTCTTGAAAATCATTTCCTCAGGATACCTGCCTGTTAGTAAGTAGTCTTCAGTCTAAGAAAGGATCCTGATGTTTTGAATATACACCCCCTCCATATTCCTGAGGCTCAGCCTCACCCCTTTGTCACTCCTCTATGAGCCACACCCAGGATCAAAGAGGGAGAAAACAAGAGGGAAGGTTTGTGAACTGGGCATTACTTAGTGATAAAAATAATATAGAATTTTTACATTTTGGCTCATCAAAATGTCCTTTATGCAGAACTTATCCGATGGTCACTACGTAGTGTTACAGTCATAAATCTTTAGAATTATAAGGAAACTTTGAGGTCATATAATCCAAACCCCAATTCCAACCCTCTCACCTTCACCATTTTACTTTTTTGTTTGTTTTTGGTTTTTTAGACTATACCATATTTTTACTGTAACATTCATCATTTCAAAGTTGAAGAAACTGAGTTAAAATCTGGCATGGATTTTTAATTTTATTGAATGGCTTTAATATTTTTTCACATTTAAAGTTTCAGTCTTGACCCAATATTTCCTCCTGCTACCACTCACTTCTCTGTCGATCTTTCTCTTTTTGTCTTCCTCCATACATTGAAACTCATCTTGTTAAATCCAATGGAAGCTTTTCTTCACTTTCAATGCATTTGGCAGAGTTTTATTTCTTTTTTCTTTTTTTTTTTTTTTTTTGAGACAGAATCTCGCTTTGTTGTCCGGGCTAGAGTGAGTGCCATGGCGTCAGCCTAGCTCACAGCAACCTCAAACTCCTGGGCTCAAGCGATCCTTCTGCCTCAGCCTCCCCAAGTAGCTGGGACTACAGGCATGCACCACCATGCCCGGCTAATTTTTTCTATATATATTAGTTGGCCAATTAATTTCTTTGTATTTATAATAGAGACAGGGTCTCGCTCTTGCTCAGGCTGGTTTCGAACTCCTGACCTCAAGCAATCTGCCTGCCTCAGCCTCCCAGAGAGCTAGGATTACAGGCGTGAGCCACCGTGCCCGGCTATTTCTTTCTTTCTTTATTTTTAGAAACATGTCTTTTTCTGCTTCCAGTATACCAGGCTCTCCTGAGTTTTTCCTCCTTTCTCACTGGCTGTTTTCTCTGTTTCATCCCTTCTCTTACTTCTGAATGTTGGTGCCTCTCAGGGAACATTCTTTGGCCCTTTACCTGCAGTTTCTCTGTACGTTATATCTAGTCCTGTGGCCTTAAATAACTTCTGTGTGCTGATAATGCTCATTTTTGTCTTCAGACAAGTTCAAAATTTGTATGGCCATCTATCTTCCCATTTAAACCTTGATCTGGATGTTTCATAGACCATTTGAAATATGTCCAAAATATAATTCTTAATTTCCTCCCTCCCCCACAACAACAGATTCATTTGATCCTCAACTGAATGTCCCATTTTTCCCTTTCTCTTTAGAAGAAGGATCATTCTGACTCCTCCGTGTACTCACCTCCCACAGGAGTCTGAACATGGAGTCCAAGAGATTCTGCCTCTAAAGTCTAGAGCATATCTTGTAACTGTTCAGCTTCCTCCATCTTTACTCCTAGTTATTTATTTCCCTTAGCTTCAAACCTACTTTCTTTTTCCTACATCGTGATAGCAGAGCTGTACCCTGCAAACTATAATGCATTTTTTCTCTGATAGACGGTTTTCTGTTAGGTTCAGCCAATTGCGGGCAGTGGGTGTGCCGATGGGATTCTCAAGGCTGGAGAAGGAAGAAGGGATTTATCTTCTTCCTGTTATTTTCCCCTCCACGTGGCAGTGGCAGCATCAGCACCCAGCTGGCCCTGGCATCATTCCTTGTGGTGGTGGATTGCTCCTGTGATTCCAGTGAGTGTCCTCCAGAGGTTTCTTCTTCACCCCAGCGGTGGGTGACATGTTTCTGCGGCAGCTGAGCCATCCCTTTAGAGACCTGAATCTTAGTCTGGTGGGGCCCTTTCTGCGTTTCTAAGTTTCCTCTTTGTTTACCGTTTCTTCGGTTGTAGGAGTGACAGCTTTAGTCTGTGGTTGCCACCCCTATCACACCATGAAATTCTCCTTTTCCTTTCTAGCACCTAACTACCTTTCTACCAAGTTAACAGTTCTTTATAATTATACTTTCTTCATTACTATGCGTTTCTGTCTCTTGACTGGCCCCTGACTGCCGTGGAAGTTGGTGCTAGGAGTGCAGGAAAAAGACTCAAAAATTGGTTTTTGGGTTGTTTTGGTCTGAGCCCCTTGCTAGCAGTAATGCAATGCTAGTAATCCATGACATTCAATGGCATCACAACAGAATTATCACCTGTGGCCAACTGTGGTGAAATGTTAACTGAAGCATGTGCTTTGGGGTCCAAGTGGCTGCTGCACTTGGCTCTTATGGCAGTAGTGATGACTTTAAGGACCGTGGCATAGGATGGATATTTTTGAGAGTAGTGGAGTGCTTACAGACAGAAAATGAAAAGCTCAGGTCCTTAAACTCTTGGTTCAGTTCTTGGTCTGAGAACCAGAGAACTTCCATGGCTACCCTAAAATAGCTTTTTATTTTTTTGTAGCCACAGGGTTGATATTGTTAAAAATTAATCACAACAATTAATTGTACAGGTTGCAGAATTACAACATTGGTTGAATTCACAGCCTTGCCAAGTGTCCTATGTGAACGTTAGGTTATTGATCAGGAAGGAAGGGGATCCCCAAAACTCAAAATGGGGACATCTGGTTGGACTAAAATGAAACTGAGAATGTTGAGCCCCTGAATCACTCTAAGTCTCCCTTGTTAGTAGAGTAGCTTGCTCTTCTGTATCTGAGGGGTCTTCCCCTCCCCCTCAAAAAATAAACGCCTGTAATTGCCTCACCTGGAACAGCACCTCACAAAAGAGAGGATGCTCACTCTCCTCAAAACCTATCCTGAACATTCCTATTGCCACTAGACCCAGAAATAGGGTCAATTTTCAATATATTCTAGTGGCCTAGACATGGCAACAGGTCTCTGGAGTGTATCTCTGGTGCTGAGCCCAGGTTCCCAAATTTGCCCCTTCTTCCAAAGAGTCACTGTTTGCTCTGCAGAGGGAGTATGGGCCAAGATAGCCTCACCAAACACCAGGCTCCAGATTCTCAAGAAATCTTTTTCAACACCATGGTTTCAAAAACTAAATTGGAGAGGTAATTTTAAGGCTCTTACATAGAAGAATTCTTTCCAGAGAAACCTATCTATGGTGACTGTTGTTCAATTCTGCACCTGTCAGCATTGCCTTCTTGCTTTTTCATTTGCAAAATAAATATACTTCTAGCTTTCTGACTGTGTCATTGATACGTAGGTGGCATAGAAATCTTGGGTGGTAGAAATGGAGTTTCTGGCAGAGACTGTCTCTTTTTGTCTGAGATTTGTTCTCCTGAACTTTATGAGCACTGAATCGTTTTTGGCAAATGGCTTGGATTTAGCTGTTGAAAGAGAAGGTCTCAGTGTTCCAAGGGGAAAGAATGTAGGCTTGTCCTAGTCCTTAGATGCTGAGCTCAAGTGTCTCTAAACTAAATTCTTCCATTTTACAGGGGCCTAGACACTTAAGCTATGTAAACAGAGTATTTGCATGTGACATACAGTCAGTGACAGTCTTTCCTAAGAGTCCCCATAGGCATATAGGTTTATTTTACAATTAACAATCAAAATCCTTTGTGAAATTTGATTGGTGGATCGGAAGCCCAGAATCAATTTTATACCTTTGGCTTAGTTTTTTGTGTGCCCACTTAAGTATGTAGTCAGTTCTTGCCAGTAAACACTCAGCCTTCATTTCCAGCTTATGTTTTGAGAGCACAATTCCACTGAAAGCCTAGCCGTGGGTTCAGGCCTAGGGGCACCTATTCATTTTGCTCTGTTCCATGGTCCCATCTCTGGGACCTGCTCATAAGGGGACGTGGGCAAGATATGTGACTGATTCAGAGAGAAGCATTTCTAGTAGAGGCTGAACAATTGAAAGTACATAATTCTGTTTGGAGGAGCTGAGAAGAGATGTCATTGGTGTTGCCTTTTTAATATAAAAGTAGACTTAATATTTAAACAGACTATCTGATTTATTAAACATTTTAAACTATTTACAAAGTGAAATTATTTATATACCTTATTTTCTCCCCACTCACCCATTTATTCATTCATTCAATAAGCATTTCCCCTCCCTGTGTGCAAGGTACTGGTATAAGGTTTCAATGAACTTATGATGTGATGCTCTTTTCCATTACCTTGTTTCTTTATTTTCTCATTCCTTTGTCATTTCATTTTCTCCAAACATTTCTTCTTTTCTATCCCCTTTTTCGTTTACATTATTTAAGTTGTAATAAAAATAATTAAGATTCAACTAACTCAAGTTGGGAAGATATGGGTGGGCTTTGAGTAGTTGCAATGGTGGGCTGCACCCCTACATTTTACCTTTGCTGCTGATGACACCTGCTTGTGGGGCAGCTGTTGACACAGGAGTGGTACAAACAATGCTGGCTGCCCTGCTGAGATTCTGTGATGTTGGACTGTAAGCTTTAACCATCTGCCCTTTCAAAGTCTCCCTTTGTCCACCTCCAGCAAAAGTACAGCCCCAATTCCCTCTGAAACAATTTTAGTTTTGGGGGATTCTCTCTGCCCAGCTAACTTGCCCATTTGGAAAAATTTAGTTACACAGAGGTGCGTCACCCAAAAGAAAACAGTTTGGAATGACTCCAGTAAGCATAGTCTGTGAAAACATAAAGGCATGTGTTTACAATTAGTCTAGAATGGACTCTTGAGGATTGGGGACTCTGGCTTTCTGTTTTCTTGTGGCTGCCTACCACATGATCTCTTTTACTTGCCCAATAACTCTGTTGTGCTTACTTAATAAATATTTACTGATAACAGTGAATAAAAACTATGAAGCTAGGCTGGTTATTTCAGTGGTTGGTGGACAAATTCTGTAATAAAAACCAAATAAGAGTGACTTTTCCACCTGCCTTTCTAAGCTGGGGTTTGTTTTTCTACTTCAGCCTTGATTCCTAAACTGGAGCCAGAAACTGTGGATCAAAGGTGGAAACAACCACTGAAAACAAGATCACAGATGAGAGCTATGGACAGCTCAAGTTCTTTCATAGTAAGTGTTTAGTGAAGACATAGTTTTAGGTTACAGGGGCCCATGCTCACTCTCTGCAGAGTGAGTAGTGACTCCGTAGAAGAGGGGACCTGGGCTCAATGCCAGTGTTATACTCAGACCTGCTGCCACTTCTAGGGCACTGGAACATGCTGAAATTTGACCCTGGGTATGGGTCTAGTGGCAATAAGAAGTATCTGGGGTAGTTTTTGAGGAGAGTGGGCATCTTCTCTTTTGTGAGGCATTTGTTCCAGGTGAGGTAGTTACAAGGTTTTGGGGGAGGGGGAAGAAGACTTCTCAGACACAGATACTTTTTTTCTAGAAGTTTACTATCTTTAGATTTTTTTTTTGTTTAAATCTGTAATTCATTTGAGTTAATTTTGTATAAGGTGTGAAGTATAGGTCAGGTTTATCTTTTGTATCTATCTATCTATCTATCTGTGTAAATATGCATGCATTTATTTGCATCTGAATGTCCAAATGTGCCAGCACCGTTTGTTAAAAATACCATAATTTTTCCATTGAATTCCTTTTGTACCTTTGTAGAAAATCAATTGACCATAAATAGAAGAGTTTATTTCTGGACTTTCAATTCTGTTTCATTGATGTATATTTCTGTTTACCACACTGTCTTGACTACTATAGCATCTTGAAATTAGGTAGTGTGAGACTTCTATTGTTGGGTTTTTTTTCTTTTCTTTCAGCTATTCTGGTTCCTTTGGCACTGCATATAATATTTTAAGTCAGCTTGTCTGATCCATAAAAAAATACTGCTGGAATTTTGATTGTATTGACTCTATAGATTCATTTGGGGAGAACTGACATTTTAACAATACAATATCTTCAAATCCATGAATGCTGTATGTTTCTACATGTATTTAGCTCTTCTTTGATTTCTTTCATCAATCATTTATATTAAGCAAACAGATTATGCATATATTTTATTAAGTTTATACCTAAATACCTCTCTTATTTTTGGTGCTATTACAAATGGTATATCTATATTTTTTATTTCAAATTTCAACTGTCCATTGCTGGGGGAATATGATTGACTTTTCTATGTTGGCTTGTATGTATCCTGCCACCTTAGTTCACTTAGTTTTAGGAGCTTTTTGCAGATTCTTTGATGTTTTCTACATAGATAATCATGTTATCTATGGATAAAGATATTTTTGTTTTTTCCCTTTCAATATACATGCCCTTTACTTCTTTTTAATTGCCATATTACACTGACTAGGACTTTCAGTTCATTGTTAAATAGGAATGGTAAGAGAAGGCAACCTTCTCTTGTTCCCAGTCTTGTGGGAACACACGTAGGCACAAACACACATCCTTGTACACCCATGCATAAGAAGTAAATTTTATTTTAGAGTGAAAATGAAAACTAAAAGTTCT
Organism: Microcebus murinus; assembly: GCF_040939455.1. Classification (NCBI taxonomy): domain Eukaryota; kingdom Metazoa; phylum Chordata; class Mammalia; order Primates; family Cheirogaleidae; genus Microcebus; species Microcebus murinus. The sequence continues at coordinate 119,501,705 of NC_134105.1, read as the reverse complement.
CAAAACAAGTAATAACAATTCATTTTTGGACTTAATTTTATAGCCTTTTAATGGCAAGGAGGGGGAGTATAAGGAAGGGGAGAAAATGAGACTGAGGTGAAGGAAGCAGGTGGGGAGGAAAAATCTGGAGAGGCTGGGTAGGAACAAACGGTGGACAGTGGAATGACGGGTGAGGAGCCCACCGGGCTTCAGAGTGAGTGTGGCAGTTGGAGTGAAACTCCTCTGGTTTCTCTTGGGCAAGGGCACGGGAGTAGGTTACCCCAGCTTTTACTTTTATTTTCCATCTTTATTGTTTAATTTTGACAGTCAGGATATTTTCTCGTGGGATTTTGAACATCGTCACCTTGTGATGAAATTACTTAGAATTGGTGATTTAGTAATCAAATAAAATTAGTAATTCTGTAATTAGTATTAGATTACATAAATACATATAGCCTGTATTTTGCTTTGATGGATTTTGAACCTGACTGATGGCATTATTTTTAGGAGAGAATGCTTCATTTCACAATGTCTAGAGATTGCATCCAAAGACAATGTTTATTTAAAAATAAATCTATTTTTAGTCTCTTGAGGAACACACAATGCAAGCAAATAAATTAAGAAAAGGTACTTTAACTGGAGGCTTCACTAGTTTATTTATTTAACTGCTTTGAACAATGTGCTTGGTTCTCACTTGAGTAAGAAAGGGAATGAGGTCCTGTTGTCCACTAGGATGGAAATTATATTCTCATTTGAAGTTTCTGCTGTCGGACAATGCAGTCTCCTATGGTGTGGAAGAACAGCATCATGTTCAAGCAAGGTGGAATTAGAATGCACAGAGCTATGTTTCTTGTCCAGGAAGAGGGAAGGTTTGATTAATTGTTTGCAGGCTACGCATTTGGTGGTGGCAACAGAAAAAGGGTTGTGGTCACAAGGAAACCTGTGGAGTCATTCAGCAGCTTTCCTAGTTGACTTAGACAGCCTATATCCCTTGTATCACGAACTGGCACCTACAGCAATGCTTGGTGGCATTTAACTTCTCATCACAAACAACTTTATTCTTTTCTTCTTTCCTTCTACGGTTCCTTCCTTTCTGACTTCTCTGAGTGATGGTAATATTGTGGCCACAGGCTGTCTCTCAGGGCATTTAAGAGTGATGCCCACGGCAGCATCCACGCCTTGCGGACACAGGGCATGGAAGGGTCAGTATAATGGAGGCGCCGGCCCCTGTTAGCGCCTGCTACAGAAAGTCACGGCCAGGCTGCCAGTGTGGTATCACAAGGAAGGTAGCTGTGCTCAGCAGTGGCAGAGTCTAATTTTAGGGTGTTAGGGGATTCTGGAGAAGAGCAGTATTGTGTGCTGCTGAGTCATTAGGAATTAAACATGGTAGGTAGAAAATGGCAGAACAGAGGAAAGAAATAAGAGAATGCAAGACTGATCATGGAATAACTGAAGCAAGAAGGAATTTTGCTGGCTGTAACGATATAAGATGTCTGCATGTACATCATGTTGATTAGGAAAGAGGCTCTTTGTTCTGAAATGTCTTCATCAGTGAAAGTCAAGGAGATGAGCTTGGTGGGGACACAGTGAACCGACTACTCCCCCGCATCGACTCAGTCCTGGATCTGCAGAACTCAGCTCCACCCCCACTAACAGCTCCCAGCTGTCAGCCTGTGGAGCCCTCCTCTATCTCTGCGTGCGTGAGTGTAGAGCTCATAATACGCTCAGCTTGTACTCATGCGGTGGGGCAGTCTCAAATTGTTTTATGGATACAGTTTAGGTCAGAGATTGTGCTTTCTATTTCTCTTAAACCCTGATTTATTTATCACATAGGAGGTGCATGAAAATACATGCTAAATGAAAATAGTGCAAAGAGCTCTGAACTTGGAAGCAGATGACCTGGACTTTGCTTCGGTTTTGCGCTTGTTACACATGAGCTGGGAGAAGACACTGACCTTTCACCTCTCTCATTTCTACACAGAGAATAGTGATCTCTGCTATGCCTACTTCGTCAGGTTAGTGTAAGAATTCGTGAAAATGTGAAGCTTGTTTTGTGAGCTGTAACTACTGTAGAAATGTAACATGTACTTCCTTTAGGTCCTTATTCACTTGTCACCTGTACAGTGAGAACTTCCCGGGTCTTCAGCTGGATCTAGACTTGGGGAAGTGAGAGAGCCCAGGCAATGTGACTGGCCCCAAGCCTGGGCCTGCCCCTGCTTGTCGTTGCCCTGTTCTGCACACGAGCTCCTCAGAGACTTGACTGTGTTCTTAAATATGGATTTTTATTAATTATAGGCATTTAGAGGTCTACACTGCCGAAATGGTACAATATTGATCTCTGTTGTCTATAGGCTTTGGGCAGGCTACTTCTTCTCTCATTTATTTATTCAGCAAGTTATGATAGATACTAGGGAATCACTGATGAATACAATTAAAAAAACAAAAAAAAAACTTATAGTCCAGTGAGGGAGACAGAACAATACATGAATATAAACTGTGGCAAGTGCTAGGAAGGAGGCAGACTGGGTGCTGTGGCGGAGGACAAGGTTGGAGTGAGACCACTTGCAGTGGGTGGAGTCCTGCAGTAGTAGGGCCTGAGGGAGAGAACAAGCCAGCCATGCAGAGAACTGCCAGAACATTCTGGGTGGAGGGAACAGGATGTGGGCCAGCCCTGAGGCCAAAGGAGTCATCTAGTGAAGAACTGCAAAGTGGCAGGTGGGGCTGGAGTCTAGGAAGAGAGGCAGAGCATGGCCCGGGTAGTCAGGAGGGGTGGGCTACTCATGAAGGACTGAAGACTGTGGCATGTGTAGTTTTTAAATCACATCATTGTCTGAGTCCAGGACACTCTCTGTCTCAAAGTCAAACTCAAAATATTTACTTTGATGCTCGCACCAAAACCTGGGAGATACCCTTGTCTCTCCCCTCTTCCTAACTGCCCCTTCTCATATCCAATGTGTCAACAAAGCCTACTTCCATCTCTAAATATCTTTTCCAATCCATTCACTTCCCTCGCCTCCACTGCCACCATCCTGGGTCGAGACCTGGCCCGTGCTTCGTGGGCTGCTGTAGAAGCCTTCCAGGCGGTAAGCAGCGTGCTCGTAAGGTGGGGGGAAGATCGGCCTCGTAGCATTCTCAGGTTTCCTTGGTATAAATACTCACACCGTGGCCTCTCTCAGCCACCAACAGGACACTGCTAAACGTGGCATTTGGAAGACATGTGCACAAGAGCACAACACTGCCTCGGTGTTCCTGCTGCCTTCTTGCTGCACTCCCAGAGGAATCTTTTAAATTCTCAACTCTGATCATGCCCCTAACCTCCTCAGCGCCTTCCTGCTGGGGTTGGACTGTATCATGGCCCAGGTGGAGCCATCTTAAAAGGAGCTCCCAGCTGGGGGTTTTTGCAAAGAATTTTGGGCTAAAACCTGAATCTCAGGTTTTTACCCAAATCTCAGTCCTGAGTCTTCAACAGAGTGATCTCGGCAACATCTGAGATGGCAGATTAGTTTCTTTAGTTTATGGAGGACTTTGCCCCTGGGAAGGTACATTAGTAAGCATAGGGATGATGAAGGAAAACAACCCCGTGCTGTTAGTATTGTGTACTAAATTAGGAATAAGTTGGTGATCTTTGTGGTAATGTATACTTTGTGATTATTTTAGATGTTTGAAAAGTTTTTTATTATGATCAAATATATTAATTTATAATTTTAATTTAAAATGTTTCTGAGTGTTTTATATTAGATTTATCATTTTAATTTGAAATATATAAAAAGTATTAAATTTATAAGCAATGATTGCATGTTTAAAATAACCTGATTGGTCCCATTTATGTACGATTTTTTTTAGACTTGCAGGAGTTGCTGAAATGTTTTGACAGTTTTCTGCTTCTTAGACTGCCCTGTCTGGAGGTGGAAGGGGTGGAGATGATCAATTACATTAAATTTATAGATACAATTTTAAATGTTTAAAGACTAATCAAAGAACAAATAAAAAGGATTCTTGTTTTTATACCAACATTGTTGAATCTATAAATAGAATAACAATTTAGGTTCAAATCTTAATTTGAACCTAAACGCTATTAAAAACTAGGTTTTAAATTTTTAAATCAGGATTTAACTTAAAGGCTTTTTAAAACTGGATTTTAAAATTTACAACTTTAATTAGCTAAATATCACTTAAAAGACAGGAAACTACTGGTATTCCTTTCAATGTTCAAGATTGTCTCTTCGGCTGTAAAAACTCAAATATTGTCCCTCCAGATGCAGGGGAAACTTCTGGAAAGAAAAAAAGACAGTGGTTATTCCTGGGCAGAAGGAAAAGTTATTTTTTGTTGTATAATCTTTTATACTGTCTGAATTTTTAAAATCGTGTCTGATTACTTTTTCAATAAGAAGCAAAATTAATTTAAAAAACAACCTGTTTCACCAGCAAATTGGTATTAACTGATCAACACCTAAGTGGACATATAGGAATAAAATTTATTGGGTGTCAGACAGGTGGGGGGGGAGGGGATGGCTATATACATACATAATGAGTGCGATGTGTACCAACTGGGGGATGGACACATTTGAAGCTCTGACTCAAGGGTGAGAGGGGGCAAGGGCAATATACATAACCTTAACATTTGTACCCCCATACTATGCTGGAAAAAGTAAATAAAATAAAATAAAAAGCAACCTGTGGAGGAGTTGAGTTCTAAAGGCTAGAAGGAGAAAACCTGCTGATAAAAGGCAAGGAGATAGATGAAAGTGAGCACCCAAGGAGAATGAAAAGGATAGAATAAATTGTTTCATATAGAGTGCTGAAGTCTTGCAGACTGCACAAACAAATCTTTGAGCCAGTAAATCTTTTAATCATTTTGCAAGTAATTCCATTGACTCCACCCAATCTGCCCATAACACTTGTTTCCTCTTCCAGTCCTCATGCTACCCAAGGATGGAAATGGGTACTCCGCTGGGCGGGGCTGTATGTTGGTTCTTTATGGTATGTAATACAAGTTATACTAATTGAAAATTTAAAAAGTGACTGGGACTGTCCTTACACATCTCTATTTTGCTAGCATAATCTTTTGGTGCGTGATACATAGTAGATACTCAGTGAACGTCATTCCTCTTTTTCCTCCCTAGAGGTGGTCCCTAAGTTCTTAAGGGGCTTAAGCTAATGTGTGTGTCTGCCAGGGGAAGTGCTGTAGGCAGGAAGCATGTGCGGTTCAGAAGCCCAGCAAGACTTTAGAGGAGATGATGGGTGTCCAGATACTGGAAGGAGGAGCTCTTCTCTTCCTCAGCAGGAGAAGTAGAATGTTATAAGTGAAATCATAGGCTAATTAATAACCATTAATATTTGAACAGTGCTTTACAATTCACATTGCACATTCAAACAGATTTGCTCATTTAGTTTTTGCAACAATCCTATGAGGTCACCCATTTTATAAGAGAGGAAACAGAAACTCATTTAAGTGATTTACCCAAGGTCAAAGTGTCTGTGATGGTCTGAGGGTTCCAGTCCAGGTTTTCAGACAGCAAATTTGATGTTATTTATACGCTGCCGTATCTAATCTTGGGAGATGTTTTTCCTGCTCTTTAGCTTTACTATGTAGATGGCATGTTGTTAGAAATCTTGGCTGTGGTCTGCCAAACACTGAAATTCTCAAAGGGTCACATATTCCTTTGCTGGAGCAGCTTTCCTACAAGAAAGCCAAACTTGTGACTATAAATTAGTCCTGTGTACCCTTAAGGAAGCGATCCTTCCAAGGGAATTGTAGCAACCCATTTTTACAGCTGGTGCTGAGTAAAATAACCTGTTCCTCTCTTTGCAGCCTTTCAGAGGACTCATAAAGGACATGAGCTGGCTGAGGTATTTACCATTCTTGAGCTACAATGTATGTTGTCAGATTTGCTAGAAAGAGGGCTTCAACTGTAATTGCTTACATTCCATTCATAATGAGAACATTTTGTTACTTCACTGAACAGTGTGTGCCAAGAAATTGTCCTTAAAAATTACTAAGTAAACCAAATGGCTTTGGCATAGAATAAGCTCCAAAAAGATTATGGCTGAGGTTCCCTTGATAGCCAAGTCAACCAACCCTTAAAATTCAAAACAAAACCCAGTCTTTACTTCATACCTTAAACATGAGATATGAAACAAACAGAAGAACATATAGGAATAGAAGAAAATATACATAAATATTATATAATCTTTGAATTGGAAGACTTCCTAAGTATAAATGCCATTGAAGAAACCACAAAGAATATATTTGCAAGCATGGAAAAATGTTTAACTCTGTATATCAGGAAATGGAATGAACAAAATTAAGAGGCAAATGGCATACTGGGAAAAATACTTCTACCTGGTAAGTCAAAGTGCGATTATTCTCAACATAATAAATAGGCAAAAGATACAGTTCACAAAGAGATACAACTAGCCAATGAATATATGTGGAAGTATTCAACCTCACAAAAAGTCAAAGAAGAACACTTTAAGCCCACAGTGTGATACATTTTACCTGCTAAAATTGGCAGGGGAACATGTTCAGTCTTACATGATGCTGGTAGAAGTGAAAATTTTCTGGAGATAGTGTAGCAGTGTGCATTGAGTCATAAAAATGCTTGGGTTTAACAAGAAACTCGCTGGACCTGTATGAAGAATGCCAACTTAAAAACTTTTTTTTATGCATTTATGTTTACTGTGGGACATGCCATGTTCCTGCATGGAAAGATTTGATTTTGTTAAATATATAAATTTTCCCAAAATTAATTTTTAAGTCTAATGCAATTCCAGTACAAAACTCTAGTAGGATTTTATTTGGGAGTGGGGTCCTGATAGGAATGGACAATGTAATTTTTAATTTTTTCTTTATGTTCTTAGTAAAACATTTTCTTGGGGTGCAGAAAATTATATGATGGAAGAATAATTAGGAAAGAGAGCCAAGAAGATTTTAAATAGGAACAAAACATAGGAAAGATGTGCTCCATGGGATATTAATAGTATTGTAAAGAGTTTAAAGGTAAGGGTGATGTAAGTTGAACTATATAGATGGAACATAGCGAGTGGCTGCATACAAACCCAAGCATATGTGTGTGCCTGTAGTCCCATGTACTTGAGAGGCAGAGGCAGGAGGATGGCTTGAGCTCAGGAGTTTGAGACCAGCTCGGCAATTCTAAAAAAAAAAATAAAATTCCCTTTTTAATTGAATTAGGGACCATCTTACATCTTCTTCTGGTGTGATTCTTCTTAATTAACTATATCTGCAACAACCCTATTTCCAAATAAGGCCACATTCTGAGGTACTGGGGAGTTTGGATTTCAATGTGTGAATTTTTAAGGGACATAATTCAACCCGTAACAACTTGGAAGTCTTTGTGGTGGATCAAAAGTTGAATAAGAGTCAGCTTCTTAAGGGATGTTTATTTATTTCTTGTTTGGGAATAGAATCATCAGATGCAACCAATGCTCTTAAAATTATAATGCAAGGCTGGATATGAGTAAATTTTAGACTAAGAGCACTGTGTTTGGGGCACTTGAGGCAACTCTTCTTATTATGACTGCATAAGGGCAGTGTGAATTCCAGGAGTCTTGGGGATTGCAGCAATCCATGCCTTCAACAGGTTAGTGAGTTATTTCAACTGAAACACTTGATATCTTTTTTTTTTTTTTTTTTGAGACAGAATCTCAATTTGTTGCCTAGGCTAGAGTGCCATGGCGTCAGCCTAGCTCACAGAAACCTCAAACTCCTGGGCTCAAGCAATCCTCCTGCCTCAGCCTCCCGAGTAGCTGGGACTACAAGCATGTGCCACCATGCCTGGCTAATTTTTTATATATATATATATTTTTTTTTTTTTTAGTTGGCCAGCTAATTTCTTTCTATTTTTGGTAGAGACGGGGGTCTCGCTCTTGCTAAGGCTGGTTTCAAACTCCTGACCTTGAGTAAACCTCCCGCCTTGGCCTCCCAGAGTGCTAGGATTACAGGTGTGAGCCACCACGCCCGGCCAACACTTGATATCTTGTTTGCTTATTTTTATCTTCCCAGTGTCAAGCATAGTCATAAAGTCCCTGGCAAATGGGTCAAGAAACATTGAATTAAATTACCAATCAATGCTAAGATTTATTTATTTATTTGTTTGAAACGTGTCTCACAATAGTATATATCATTTAATTGTTAGTGTTTCCTTCTCTTAATAGCAAATATAGTAATGGTGTGTCTTACAACCAGGAGCTTCTTAGATTTGATGGAATAAGATATTTGCACAAAAGTTACCTAAGAAATTGCTATACTTTCTACATGTATAGCATAGTTTATAGATAAAACATCTAAAACTGATTTTTAGTGCTCCTTCAGTTTTTTTTTTTTTCCAGGAAAGTTTTGTATTCCTCAAAGATTCCTCAAAAATAATATCACCAATGTCGCTACAACCTCTCTGTATTAGTCTGCTTGGGCTGCCATGACAATATACCTCAGACTGGGTGGCTTAAACAATAGGCATTATTTTCTCATAGTTCTAGAGGTTGGACATGCAAACAAAATCAAGGTGCCAGCAGGATTGGTTTGTGGTGAGGCCTTGCTTCCTAGCTTGCAGGTGGCCACCGTCTCACTGTGTGCTCACATGGATGTGGCCTTTCGTCTGTGTGCATGTGTGCAGCAAGATCTTTGGTGTCTCTTTCTCTTCTTGTAAGGCCACCAGTCCTGTTTGATTAGGGCCCCACCCTTATAATGTCAGTTATTCTTAATTTCCTCCTTAAAGGCCCTATCTCTAAATACAGATACATTGGGGAATCGGGCTTCAACATATGAATTTGGGGAGGGAACACAACTCACTCCATAACATTCTGGTTCTAACTGCAATTTTCTAACAAAGATGTAGCTGCCTTGGGCTCAGAAGCATGTCTGAGAGTGAGCTGGTCTCTGAGTTTGAACTGTGTTCTTCACTGGGAAACAACCCTCCATCTTTTATTACCTCTTTGCAGCAAGTTCCTAGAAAGCAGTCTTTCTTGCTTCACTTTGTTATGCACCAAGTGCATAACAGTTGGTGGAGGACATCTTATCCCTCCACCCTGTTAGGTCTTAGCTACTAGGTATCAGTTATCAACCCTCCTGGCTTCCTTCACCCGCTTCCTACAGGTCCTCCCAGGGCGTTGCTGTGCTCTTTGCGGCTCCCATCAAACAGCATTATGTTCTGACTGGTGCGGGGGTGCTCCATACTGAGTTTTTGGGGTTTTTTTTTGTTGTTGTTTTTTGTTTGTTTGGTTTTTTAAAGACAAGGTCTCACTGTGTTGCCCAGGCTGGACTCAAACTTCTGGGCTCAAAGGATCCTCCTGCCTCAGCCTCCTGAGTTGCTGGGACTACAGGTATATACCACCATGCCCAGCCATGCTGAGCTTTAACACCAGCCCTGTGTTCACGAGCTATCTTTGGGCACAAGTGAGGCTGAAGGAGAATAGCCTCTGCTGAAGAAATAGGCACATGACGGATGACACTCACCTGGGCACCCACTTCCTCCAGGAAGGACTTCCTATGGCCAGCACAGAGTGAGGGGTCTGGGCTCTTTCTGGTTCCCTTTCAATGTCTGCATAACCCGTACTGAAGGCTGGGGTTGGGGAGAGATGCCTTTCCTCTTTATCTGGTTTTCCTTTTCAAATTTGCCTTCACACAGAAGGTTTTTTCCAGTCTTTCTAGCTCTTGGTATCATATTTCCTCACCATGAGGCCTTTGTATACAAGGGGAAAGAATGGAAGCTAACATTTTTGGAGCACCCACCACATGATGTGTGTATTTATACATTACCTTACTTAATTCTCACGTAGCCCATTTTATGGTGAGGTTCAGAGGTGCTCAAGGTTAGGTAACATCCTCAGGTCACCAGGGAGTACTTGGCCAAGATCTAAACCCAACTCCAAACTTCATCAAAGATCAAAATCAGGTTACAGTCCTGGACACACTTTGTATTTCATGCTTCCTGAGATCATGGAATATTGCCAGTGAAGGATAGTGTGCAAGGTAATGAAACCACCCTTTTATAAACTGAATAAAGGGCTGCAAGGTGGGAACTTTGGCAGGGGCCTGAACTCTGCAAAGGTATAGACGCTGTTAAAAAATAATCAGCCATTGTTCCCTAGCTTGCTTTCCTATAATTGCTTACTACTTGGGAGTCATGTAACTGATGGGTATAAGCTTTGTGGCTTTCTTAATTGCTTCTATAGAGAACATCACTATTGTAAAACCTAAGACTGTTCTTTGAGGCATTTTCCAGACTTTGCATTTGGGTGGACCCACTGACATCAAGTGGACCAGTGGCCATGCTTAGGAACTGTCCCAACAAGTCCTGTGACTCTCCACCTGGGACTGGTTCTGCTTCCCAACCCTATGAGTTCATCCCCAGCCAATCAAAAAATCCAATTTCCTAGCCCTGTGTCTGCCAAAAATGTTCATCCCCAGCCAATCAACAGATCCAATTTCCTAGCCCTGTGTCTGCCAAACTATCTTTAAAAACCCTGGCCCCAAATTGCTCCACGAGGTGGATTTGAGAAATTACTCTGTCTCCTTGCTCAGTGCCCTGTGATATTAAACTCTTTCTGTGCTGCAACTCTGCTTGTCTCAGCTTACTGGCTTCCTTCTGTGCAGGGGCCGTATAACCTGGTTGGGCGGTAACAGCAGTTGTCCACCGTGAAATACTTTATTTGGAAAGCAAGAGTAATGGCAAAAATGCGGCCAGCCTTCCCTCTGAGGAGAAAGCTTAGTAGCTGGTTCACTTGGTTCACGAAAGGCAGATTAATTGACACTTTGCAGCTGAGGGCCCATGAAGTCATGGGAGGCAGCGGTTTCTCTCTGCAGGCGGGAGGCCCCAGCGCGGCCCAAAGCCCCTGGCTAAGGCTTTGCAGCATCGGGCTCCTCCTTCGCCTCCACCCAACGCTGCAAAGCTCGTCCCGGTGTGCCGAGAGCGCCCCCTACTGCCCAGCAACTGCCTAAAGAATGGAGCGTGGACACCTTAACCGGGACGGGCCCACGGAATTTTGGATTTCAAACCCAACCTGAAGGTTACTGGTTAAGGAAACCGTCATATTTTCTTAAATAAATGATTGTATTGGTAGATACTCAGAATGTTCCAAAGAAAACTGGAGACTTATCTACAGCGATTCATTCACTTTAAACCCCATAGGGATAAAATATTAATTTGATAATACAAATAACATGCTCTTTAGCTCTTTGAAGGATGGCAGTGAGGAAACTTGAAAAATAATGATCTAGCAATTACTGGCTGAACTACATTCCAAGAAATGTTAAGATAAAAGGTGAAAATTCAAAATTCTAATTTACCCCTTTGGAGGCAATGCTTATTCACACTACAAATGGATCTTTGTTTTACAAAAGGCTTCCTCAGAGGACTAGGCCCGACTGCCAATTATTCTAACCCAGGCAGAGCTTTGAGATCTGGGGAATGGAGGGGTTTGTGGGGTATATGGGCGCTGGGGAAGAGTGCATTATCTCGAGGTTTCTCTAGGATTAAGTGCACAGCCTCTGAGTTACACCTGACATACATAACAAATTATATAAATGGTAGAATTGCCTGTCACTTAATGCAATTATTTGTACATGCAAAGTGTGATATTAGTTCCTGCAGTGAAGAACTCTATAGTGTCTTCATACTAATGTGTCCATTTAAATGGAATCCTGTTTGCTATGCACACACTTTTTCAAAGACTCTGTTAGGGAATTTGAATACTAAGTTAATTCTCCTTAACAAGCAACAATAAAGAAAGCAACTAAACTCAATGAAATCCCTGTTACAACCCTTCACCCATAATACTTTTTCTTTACTTTGCTAAGAGTTCTGCCTGGTATGCCCTCTCCTAACCCACAAGGCTATTTAATGTTTGTCGTCTCAACTATATGAACAAGTTCATAATATCTCTTGATATAGAGAAGATGGAAGACTTTATATTATAAAATGTATTTACATTAAACATGCAAACATGAAAAACATTGCTGAGCAACAGGAGTGAGCTAAGATAGCTGTTGTGAATTCCGTGCACTCAAAATGAAACAAAATGTAGGTTAGCTGCCTGGCTGGGTAAATAAAGACCATTCAAAACTGCATGGCTGCCTTTCCTCAGGGTTGCGTGGTGATTGTAATAGATTCCCAGGCAACCATCTGTGTCCTTGAACCCCTTGACCCTGTGTTCCTTCCATTACAGAGGTGGTTCCACTGCCTTTTAAAGCTGAAAGCAGTGGGGAGCAGGCAGGGAGGAGCTGGCCAGGGTTTGACTCAGTGGCTGTGGGAAAGGTCCTGCCGGTTCTGTCTCAAGGACTGATAAGGGTTAAAAATAAAATGTAACACTTGAGTGGGCTCTGTGAGGAGTAGCTGTTATAGGGCTTGTATTACAAAGCAACAGCTGATGGCTGCAGCCCAGCATGTCCCAAAAGTTCTTGCTAAGACAGAGAGCCCCTACTATATCACTTTAAGGCTGCTGTCCACGACCCCTGGCTGTGGACTGGCACCAGTCCTTGGCCTGCTAGGGACTGGCTGCACAGCAGGAGGTGAGTGGTGGCAGCAAGCAACCCTTCATCTGCATTTACAGCCGCTCCCGATCCAGGCATCACACGCTGCGTAAGCCCCGCCTCCTGTCAGATCAGCTGCGGCACTGGGTTCTCACAGGAGCTCGAACCCCACTGTAAATGCCCATGTGAGGATGTAGGCTGCGTGCTCCTTATGAGAATCTAATGCCTGATGACCTGAGGTGGCACTGAGGCGGTGATGCTAGTGCTGGGGAGCAACTGCAAGTACAGATGATCATTTGCAGAGAGGTTTGACTGCACAGTAAATGTGATGTGCTTGAATCATCTCAAAACCATTCCCCCCACCCCCGGTCTGTGGAAAAATTGTCTTCATGAAACCAGTCCCTGGTGCCAAAAAGGTTGGGGACCACTGCTTTAAGGGGTTGTGGTGGTTACATTCTCACTTTAAAAAGATTTCCTTCTGCAACAAAGATATATGAGGGTCAGAGGATATTGCAAAAGTTCCATAAAACATTTTATTCATGCCCACTTAAAAGCTAAACCCACTAAGTCAACTTCCTGCCTCTTTTCTCAAACATGTCTAGAGTGCCCACCATGTGACAGGCACAGTGCTGGGTGCAGGTGGTTCAAAGGCGAATGCACACATGATCTTTTCCCTCACGGCTGGTGGAGGTTGTGGCATAGCCTGTGCAAAGTCCTGGGTCTCCATCTTTTGATGAGATTCCTCCCTGGGCTTTTGTATCCAAGCGCCACGGAGCGTGAGCAGAGTCTAACAAAGGACAGGCCCCTCTCAGCTTCTCTCTCTTCACAAGTGAATGCCACACATTTTATACTAGAACTCTATTTAGCACTCAGCAGATGGTAAGGGAATTCTGGGTACTTTTTCTTGTCTGTTGTGGTTGGGAGCACATTGCTAAGCATGACAAATATAAACAGATCATTTAGAGAGATGAGGAAATATAGGAAAGGAGAAGACCATTATTCCCCCTCTTACTGAAAAATAGGCATTTTTCATAGAAATTAGATATTTTCGTAAGAATCTTTTAAAAAATATTTTAATGTGGAAAAATTTAAGCATGCATAAAAGTCAAGAGAATAGTCTAATAAATTTCTATGTGCCCTTTGTCCAGTTTCAACAATTATCAGCTCATGGCCTGATCTTGTTTCACACACATCCCTTCTCCTGTATTATTTGGGAGTAAATTTTATATATTGTTTTTATCTGTAAATATTTCAATATGTACTTCTAATAGCTAAGGACTCCTTTAAAAAAGTAACCACAAGACAATAAATTCACCTAACATTGGCAAGAATTCTTTACTAGTATAAACTATCTAGTCAGTATTTAAATTTCCAATTGTCTCATAAATGCGTATGTGCATTTTGTATAGCTTTTTGTTTGAATTAAGATACAGATCACCCAGACTTCACCACTTTACAATGTATACATGAAAGGGAATTCAACTTGTACCCCTAAGATCTATTAAAATAAGAAAAAAGGAAAAGATAAGATACAAATTAGACATACATATTATAACTGGTTACTTTGTATCGTAATCTTTTTTATTCCATGGATTCTCTCTCCATATCCTTTTCTGTTTTGTTATCCTTGCAATCTACTGAAAAACTGTACTTTGGCCTGTAGATCTTGCCATTGGGTTCCTGTGGTGCCATGTAACAGTGCCCTTTATCCTCTGTTTCCTATAAATTAGCATAGTTGTGTGCTACATAAAGATGTTTTGGTCAGTGATGGACCACATAGCAGTGGTCCCCAACCTTTTGGCACCAGGGACCGGTTTCATAGAAGACAACTTTTTCCATGAAAGGGGTGCAGAAGGTGGAGGTCAGGCAGGGATGCAGGCAATGGGGAGCAGCTGTAAATACAGATGAAGCTTCACTTACTTGTTGCTGCTCTCTTCCTGCTGTGCAGCCCCCTCGGGCTCCTGAGTTTCCTGGAAGACAATTTTTCCACAGGCTGGGTGGGGGGACATGGAGGGTGGGGAAGGGGGAGCGGTGGACCTCTGTGGCCCTGTCCGTGGCCCAGGGGTTGGGGACTGCAGATATGTAGGACAGTAGTCCATAATATTATATTTATCTTGTTTTTTAATTTGAATTTTGATTTTTATTTTTTTGAGACAGAGTCTCACTCTCTTGCCTGGGCTAGAGTGCTGTGGCGTCAGCCTAGCTCACAGCAACCTCAAACTCCTGGGCTTGAGCAATCTTCCTGCCTCAGCCTCCCAAGTAGCTGGGATTACAGGCATGTGGCACAATGCCTGGCTAATTTTTTCTATTTTTATTTGTTTGGCTAATTTCTTTCTACTTATAATAGAGACAGGGCTCTCGTTCTTGCTCAGGCTAGTCTCGAACTGAGCTCAAGCAGTCCTCCCGCCTCTGCCTCCCAGAGTGCTAGGATTACAGGTGTGAGTCACCATGCCTGGCCTCCATAAGATTATAATGGATCTGAAAAATTATTATTTTTTTTTCTGAGATAGAGTCTCACTTGTTGCCCGGGCTAGAGTGCAGTGGCATCAGCCTAGCTCACAGCAACCTCAAACTCCTGGGCTCAAGCGATCCTCTTGCCTGAGCATCCCGGGTAGGTGGGACTACAGGCATGTGCCACCATGCCCGGCTAATTTTTTTCTATATATTTTTAGTTATCCAGCTAATTTCTTTCTATTTTTTTTTTTTTTTTTTTTAGTAGAGACAGGGTCTGGCTCTTGCTCAGGCTGGTCTGGAACTCCTGAGCTTAAACAATTCACCCGCCTCGGCCTCCCAGAGTGCTAGGATTACAGGCGTCAGCCACCACGCCTGGCCCTGAAAAATATTTATTGCCTAGTGGGGTAGCCATTATAATGTTGTAGCACAACACATGACCTTTTCTCTGTTTAGATATGTTTAGATACACAAACAGCCTTGTGTTACACTCACCTACAGTATTCAGTACAGTAACATGCTGGACAGGTTTGTAGTCAAGGAGCAAGCATAGGCTATATAATATATATCCTATTGCAGTAAAGCTAGACACTGATGCTGTGATCTGCAGCAAGAGAAAAAGGCTTTCATTGAATGGTGTGTAGCTAGGAGAACAAAGAGAGAACACTTAAGAGTTGAACTCTCCAATGGCTTACAAGTAAGGATTTTTAAAGGCAGAGGTTCATTTCAGGAAAACAGAAGTTGCAGACAAAATTGTAAATCAATATATGGAGGTTGTACATTGGTTTGGTCCAAAAAGGACATTTTGAAGTGGGGGCTTATAGGTCATAGGTGGATTCAGAGATTCTTTGATTAGCATTGTTTGAGGAAGCAAGGCCTTGTCTATAAACTAGGGTCAGTGGGAAGGAAGGTTGAGGTTTGGCCTGTGGGCGTGACTCTTTCCAGGCCCCTCAGGAGGAAATTTAGAACAAGTAATAGTGGTCAGAGTTCAGTCCTTAGTTCCTCCTAATCTGAAGCCTATATGATCGTGGTTGGCATTTTCCATCTGGTGGGAGTTTCTGAAAAACAACTCAAGAATATATGTTCAGATGTTATCTTTTAGTTCTATAGAGAACAAAAACACCTCATGACTCTGGCTTGCCTGGGAGACTATTGTTAGTATATTTTTGCCGATCAGGTTGCTCATTTAGTTTTTATGGCTGGCTAGTGGACTGGAATTTCCCTTGAAGGGACTCAAGATTTTTCCTTTATTTCCTTGCTTGCGGGGCCCAGCAGGCTCCCAAAAGGGGTCCCTGCTCTGTCTCTCTCATTGGATCTAGGGGCTTGATCAGATTCAGGTTCCATTTTTCTGTCAAAATGACTTCACAAGGGGTAGAATAGTCTCTTGTCTCTTTTTCCCCCATGACATTCTTTACAGTGTCACTGTGGTTTTTAAACTTGCTCGGAACCTGTAAGACAGGGTTTCTCAACTTTGACACTGTTGAAGTTTTGGACTAGATAATTCTTTGTTGTAGAGGGCTCTCCCGTGCATTGTGGGATGTTCAGCAGCATCCTGGCCTCTACCCACTAGATACCAGTAGCACCAACCCCCAGTGTAACAATCAAAAATGTCTCCAGACATTATCAAATATCCCCTAGAGATGGTAGGGCAAAATCGCGGTTGGTTTAGAACCACAGCTGTGCCAACCATCAGTTCTTCTCAAAGGTTATCTGTCTACAACCTTCAATTTTTCAAATGCTAATCAATTGACTGAGACTTAGGCCATTCACTACAGCTGTTGTATTAGTTTTCTATTGCTGCTAATATAACAAATTTCTACAAATGTAGTGGCTTAAACAGTACAAATTTATTATCATATAGTTCTGAAGGCCAGAAGTCCAATTGGGTTTCACTGGGCTAAAATTAAGCTTTCAGGAGAGCTGTGTTCCTTCTGTAGGCTCTAGGGGAGCCTGTTTACTTGCCTTTTCTAGCTTCTAGAAGCTGCCAGCATCTTTGGCTTATGGCCTCTTTCTTAATCTTTAAAGCCAGCAGGATAGCATCTTCCAATCTCTCTCTCTGGCTCCCTTGCATTCTTCTCCTAAGAATCTAGGGGCCCACTGGAATAAGCTAGAATAATCTCCCTTTTTAAAAATCCCTAATCTAATCATATTGCAAAGTCCTCTTTGCCATATAAATCAGCACATTCACAGGTTCTGGGGATTAGGATATTGGGGCTCAGAAAATAATACCCCAAAGTGGCACTTTCACATGCTGAGTATTTTGAACTAAAGGAGCAACCTCAGAGCCTAGGTCTCTCTGGCCTTCTTCTGCCCCTGTCTCTTGCCCCCTGCCTGTCCCAAAGCACAGGGAGGGCTTCTCTGGAATTCCAGTCCCTGCCTAAGGAAGCTGAGATTACAGCCCCTCCCTGTAATCTTATCAAACTGGGATGGCTGAGTAGAGTTGACGTCATGCCCAGAGCCCAGAGGAACTTTGCCCTAGGTTACTGTCTGTTCTTTGGGTTCATTCATCTTCCCTAGAAAACATTCATTCTTCCTCTAAAATGCCTATGGCCCCCACTTCCACCTCCCCTATGAAGAAGAGTATATAAGCTTCTACATTTCACTGGGTTGTTGGGTATTCACTTTCCTGTGATACCCCTGTGCACATAATACATTTATATGCCTTTTCTTCTGTTAATCGGTCTCTTGTCAGTTCATATCTCAGACTCAAATATCAAACCTCGACAGGGGAGAGACGGTTCTCTTGCCCCAGGAGCAGGGACACCTTCTGGGGGCCATTATTCTGCCTGCCATTCCCATATGACTGAGAGTCAGAAAGTGTGAAAAATTCTTCAAGAGATTTATGAAGAGTGACTTCAACAGAGAAGCGAACAAAACTGTTTGGAACGTGGGAACAGTCCGTGGTTTGGTCACAGCGTCCAGGCTCGGACTGCTTGCTGCTGGTCCACAGGCCCGCCCGGGGCACACGCAGGCGTGTGTGCACTAGCCATTTACTGTATCTCATTTCTCCCTTTAACAGGACTGAATTTTTAGCTGCGGGTGCTGTTTTCTGTCTGGTTGTCCTGTTGCTGGCCTCTCAGACTGGATGTGTCCCAAGCGGGTTCGTTGACTTCCAGACCTGCTCCTCTTCCCCCTTCACTAGTGTCCGTGGCGTTCCCACCCTCCTAGAGCCAGATTAGAGCCCCATCCTTTATCTCATCTCACACACCAATTATTCTCTAAGTCCCAGGGATTCCATTTCCATGTAAGCTTTTAAGTCTATCCTTTCTTCCCACTTCCCAGTGCCTTTCTCTTATTTCAGGCCTTTAGATGCTTTTCTCGGATTATGAAATAATCTTACTAAATCACCCTGTAGCCAGTCTCCATGGTCCCAGCTCTTCCTCCTTCATCTGCAGTCGCACATAACAGCTGTACTTATGGAGCTCTCTGTCAGGAACACCCTTAATCCTCACGTGACTCTGCGCTGAGCCAAGTGGCAGGCCAGAAGGGCAGAAGTTCAAAGTCACCACCTATAAAGGACACCAAGACATCATTAAAAATCGAATTTGCCAGGAACTCCCATTAAAAGGTTCTGCCTCCAGTTCCAAAGAGAGGAGAGGGCTCCGGCTAACTCTAGGGCCATGTTTGGCTGGGTGGAATATTGAAGCTGCTTGGGATAGCACAGGAAAGGCTGGGGGGCGTTGCCTGGCTCAGTGCTCAACCTCTCCTGTGAAAAATTGAATAAATAGTTAATTTATTAACTGACTGAATGGGCACCACATTATTGTATGCCTGAAGACCCATCTGTCTGGTCCTACTTCACTTAGGAAGCAACTGAGGCTCAGGGGATTTAAGTAATTTGTCCAAGGTCACATGGGCAGTAGTGGCAGAATTGAAATTCTGTTTTAGAAATTCAGATTTCTAGATTCTTTCCACTCTGTGACCTGGCTGCATCCATGTTTGCAACTTAATTTCCCACTCTTTTATTTTTTTTAATAATTTTATTTTTTAAGAGACAGAGTCTCACTATGTTGCCCAGGCTGAGAACTCCTGGACCCAAGTGATCCTCCTGCTTCTGCCTCCTGAGTATTTTGGATTACAGGTGTGAGCCATCACACCTGGCTTCCCACTCTTTTTATATGTAAATGTTGCAGTAAAACCAAACTCATTACTCTTCTCTGCTGGACCTTGAACTTCCCCACCTTTACGTCTGTTCATACTGGTTCCCTCTGTCTGGAATGGCCTGGAACCCATCCCAGTCCCTGAACATCTTACCCTTGAAAACCCAGCAGCAACACCGCTGCTTTCAGGAAGGCATCACAACGATTCCCACCTTGAAGAGGTGAACACTGGTCCCAGCCCATACCTTGTCTCTGGCTGCTTCCACTCTGTAACTTTTATTGCAGATATTTCCGCGTAGGCCTTCCGCTCCTAGAGACCAGGTCTGTGAGGGAAGGTCGACGTCTGGCTCAGCTTTGCCCATAAGAGGCACTCCAAATAGGAATGTAATAAAGAAGCAAGTACAGGAAGACATGGTTTGACTAGAATTCCTGTTTCTTTCTGCTGTAGCTGAACATGTTCCCCCAAATTCAGATGTTGAAAATTAATCACCAATGTGAAAGTGTTAAGAGGAGGGGACTGGATGAGAGTAGAGCCCTCACAGATGGGATTAGGACCCTTATAAAAGAACGAGAGGCAGTGGGTTTGTTCTCCTCTGCTCATTTGCCGTGTGAGGATGCAGCATTCAAGGTGCCTTCTTAGAAGCAGAGACTAGGCCCTCACTACCCACTAAACATGCCAGCACCTTGATCTTGGACTTCCCAGTCTCCCAAACTGTGAGAAATAAATCTTCATTGTTTATAAATTACCCAGTCTCAGGTATTTTGTTATAGTAGCACAAATGAACTAAGACAATCTCTAATTATAAAGGATTTGCCAAAACATAATATTAAAGTCAGAGACCTGGAAAGTAGGTGTAGTTTTGTTTTACTTTGCTTCTGTGTCTTTATACAAATTATTACTTCCCCATCACCTGTGGGATGTTCTATTTCCTACCTCACATGCTTCTATCAACTCATAGCTAGCAATTTCTTCGAGACCTGGCTCAAAGTTTAGCTCTTCCTAAGCTTCTTTCCTGAGTTCAGATCCCTGTGATCACTCCTTTACCTAGTGGTCACAAGACACTCACACAGTGATAATTGCTACCTTATCATCTTTGCCAATCATCATCTATTATTGACTGCTTGGTATATGAAAGGCTCTGTGTCATGTGCTATGGGGTAGGCCAGAGAAAGCTTTGCAGAGGAGGTAGGATTTAATCAGGGTCTTGAAGACTGTGCTTTAATTAAAGAGGTGGAAAGGAAGGAAGAATAAAATAATGCATGGCATTGAAGTTCAGTTCCTACTCTTCCTGTTACTGGCTATTTGATCTTGAGAAAATTATTTAATTGCTTTGGAAATCAGTTTCCTCATATGTAAGATGGGAATAATAAAATCTATGTTGTTGTGTGCTTATAAGGATTAATGTGAAAGCCTCATGTATTGGTAAGAACTCTTAGTTGCAAGTGATGTTAGTAAAGTTAATTAAGATAACAACATGTAACAGCTCTTCAGTGGTCATTGTATGAGGCTGACAAACCTTTCTCTATGTCACCACCTCTTTCTGCCCATGGTGTCCACTGTCTTGCTCATGGTGGCTGAAGATGGGGAGAAGTCCTCCATTTGGTCTTCCTTCTGCAGAGAACCACAGATGGGTTGCCTGTCATTCTAGTAACTATAAATTGCTCAGTAATTAGCTGGTTTTCCAAGGGAGAAAGTAACTGCATTGCTTCCACCTCCTCTGCACATACTTTGTTGTTTTAAGTCTGTGCATTTGCTTGTTGTTGCCTTTTCTACCTGGAATGTGCCATCTTCTCAGCCTTAGCCTGGGCAGCAATTACTGGCCCTGTACAAGTCCTCTGAGGTGTCCCCTGACCCCACTTTGATTTCCTAGACTGGTTCCCATTGTCTGTGCTCCCACGCTGCTGTGGGCATCACTCTCTTATTGCACAAGTATCACACTATAAAGACCTTCCTCTGTCACTGGGCTCCCCAGCCCTTCAAGACTGGCACATAGCACACTACCTGGTTGTTAAACAAATGCATGGACTTTTTCCATTCTCTCCTGGTCCTATCTTGTATTTCTCTGGGCACCACCATTCCTTCTCTCTCATTCTGTATCATTTAGGGCTTGTTATGTACAAAGCCACTTCCTCATCTGACCATCAATAATGTCCCCAGGTGTTAATAATAACACTAGCTCATATCTTCTGAGCACTTACTATTTACCTAGCATTGTTCTAAGCATTTTACATGTATAAACTTCTTTAAACATTCCTTTGTTGCTAATTTTTTTCTGCTAGGGACTAACCTTGACTTTGTGGGGAGTCCTGTTGCAGTCCCACCATAGGACAATAGAACTTGCAGTGGAATCTTGCAGTGGGATGCAAGGTGATTAGATCTACTGTCATTCAAATATTGGAAGATATGGCTAGAAAAACCCAACAACAAAAAGAAGTACTAAACATATAATGTGCTTGTAGTGCAGTAACATTACCATTTTATTTTGTTTTTTATGTTTAGATTTAAATTACTGCATTGTATTTCAGTAATTTAAGCCAAAAGAACATAGCAGTGTGAAAAAATGGAAGAGGTTTTCATTGTTTTTCAAAAAAAAAAATGGTAAATTGGCAAGGAAGACAGATTTGGGAAACTTAGTCATGGGAATTCACCTTTTAGTGAATCCTTCTTGGCTGAGAAGAAAAGCTGTTCTTTTATTTAGCTGGGAACAGTGGCAAGGATTATTTTACCTGAGGAAGGTAGCAGCTGGCAGACGAGGAGACTCCCTGGACAACAAGGATGGGGCAATGTGGTATGGAGGGAAAGGGGTTCAGAGGGTCTGGGGTTCAGAGGGTCTGGGGTTCAGAGCTCGACAACACTGCTTATCAGCAGTTAGCTTTGGTCAAGTTACTTACTTCTTGGAGGCTCAGTTTTCTTAACCAAAAAGTAGGGGGCAGATTGCCAAATTTATCAAATAAAAATATAGGATGCCCAGTTAAAGTTGGATTCCAGATAAATACTAATTTTTTAGTATAAATATGCCCTATGTAATATTATGCCCCATGCAATAATTAAATCCCCAATGTTGCACAGGACTTGTATTAAAATATTATTTATTGTTTATCTGAAATTCAAATTTATCTGTGCAAACTATATGTTATCTGGCAACCCTAAATGGGTGGGGGGTGATGTAGCTTGTAGGGGTCTTGTGAAACTTGAGTCTTATCACAATGTATAGTCTGTGTATGTAACTATAACTGTTGATTATAACATGGCTACAACTGGTGTATAGAAAAAACAAATGAATGTTATTAGTATAAAAAATAATGTAATAAAGGTCTTTAAATGGCAATTTGCCATCTAGGGAGCCCTTGGGGAAAAGCTTCTGACTCTAAACTAGGGGAAGGTAAATTATAATTAAGGTCTGGAAATAAGATTTAGAATCACACAGTGATAATTTGGGCAAGGGAGAGAATGAGTAAATTAATCATATAATTATATAATTAACTGCTTAGTGAAGTTGGCCTTACTAAGAAGCTACCTAACAGAGGAAAATAAACTCACAGCACATAATCCTCCCTTCAGAGAGAAAGCTCACAACACAACTGCCTCCTCTGTTTTGTTTTAATTAAACGCCTAAGGTCTAACTTGTTAATCTCTAAGAGCTTGTTTCTCGGTCTTGAAGAGCCCTAAACAGACATAGGGGTACAAGCTCCCCACTCCAGCTCTCCACCTTAGTTCCTGCCAGAAGCACATTTCAAGGACTCAGATAAGCTGGCCTCATAGAGAAGAGGGAGGTGGGGGCAGAGAGTACCCCCAACAAATTTGCAGCCCCCTTCTGTTATCAGTCTGCTGAAGCAGAGGGAAAAAAACCCCACTTTTACCTTTTAAAAATTCCAAACAGCTTTTCCTCAGCTGGCTGGCACTTCCTTCCTTCCTCAGTGTGCTGTGATCAATCCCTCTTTCACTCTCTCCCTCCCTCCCTTCCTCCCTCCCTTCCTTCCTTCCTTCCTTGGCAAAATAAACTTTTACTTCTGTATATCCTAATCTCTGTGTGAGAAATCTTTCTTTGCCCATGTACAAATTTCACACCCTTTCACTTAGGAAGTTTTCAAAAAGCATTTGTTCCCTAGGTTGCCATCGTTAAATACTATTTAGTTCATGCTGTCTACCTTGACCGTTTTGTGGTTTTAGGCATTTACTTTCTTTGCTTTGTCTTGAAACGTAGGGAAAGCACATTTGAAGAGACTGCGCAGCCATGTTAAAGGTGGTAGCAGGAGCTTCTGGCCAGGAGAGGGCCTTGCCTGCCACCTGGTGGCCTTGTGCTCCAACTGCAGAGTGCTTACGCGGGGCCTTAGAGGAGTCAGCCTTTGAACTCCGCCAGAGGGCACCGAGGCTGTGTCGGGGCGGGAAGAGCCATGGACATCTGTGTCCTTC
The DNA here is from genome assembly GCF_040939455.1 of Microcebus murinus. Classification (NCBI taxonomy): domain Eukaryota; kingdom Metazoa; phylum Chordata; class Mammalia; order Primates; family Cheirogaleidae; genus Microcebus; species Microcebus murinus. The sequence continues at coordinate 119,478,274 of NC_134105.1, read as the reverse complement.
CCCCAATTCCCTGTCTCCCAAAGCTGGGGGCTTGAGAATCAGCAGCTGGCTAGGGGAGGTGGAGCCGGGAAAATGGTGAAATCCATGTCCTCCCGCTCCGCACTGTGGGTTTCCAAGCCTGAAGTGAACAGGCCTGAGAGGGGAGAAGCTTTAGATCGGTGGAATACTGATGATTATCTTGGCTGCTTTCTATTTTTTTTTTTTTTTTTTAAGGCAAAGACAAAGGGGCTTTCTGTTTAGTGGCTAAGAGTGGCTAGACAGTTCGTGGTATGTCTTAGCTTTCGTCCAAAGGGCAGGGACAGGGCACATCCAGAGAATGGGTTTGAAAGGACAAGGAGAAAGGAGACAAAAAATGCGGTTTTTACTTCCATCTTGTCACGTGAAGCTCATTCAAGAAACATGCTTTAAATGCACAAGTGTGCCATTAGGTAAAAATCGGGGAAAGGAAGTACAGTGACACTAACAAACAACAGGCAAACAGTTGCATTTGGGTCAAAGCTTCTCATCTCACGTGTGAACAAACTGGGGTCAAAGTCAGGGAAAGGCTGAGCCCAGGATAAAGTTACCAGTAGAGTCAGCTCTAGGATTCATAGTAATCTACTTTACAAAAAATCTTAAAAGCCCATAAATCCATTATAGCAGGGACCTTAGCAGAGTCTAGTCCTGCCCTTCTGACCTGCCCCTACCATGGCAAGAAGGGCTGCTTCCTTTGTTCTCCCCTCTGTCCCCACTGGTGTTTCCAAGTCCTGCAGGGAGGGGTGGAAACTGGTTCCCTCAGTGCTTCTCCCTCAACTTCTATTCCTTCTCTTTCTTCTGTGACCTCTCAGTTTTCCTTCTCTGTAACCCAAATCATGCCTATCTTTGTCCATTTTCTGTTGCTATAACAGAATACCACAGGCTGGATAATTTATAAAGAAAAGACATAGGCTGAGCACTGTGGCTCACACCTGTAATCCCAGCACTTTGGGAGTTCAAGGCAGGAGGATCACTTGAGGCCAGGAGTTTGAGACCAGCCTGGATAACATAGCAAGACCTTGTTTCTATAAGAAATAAAAAAAATTACCTGGACACGGTGGCACATGCCTGTAATCTCAGCTACTCAGGAGGCTAAGGCAGGAGAATTGCTTAAGTCCAGGAGTTTGAGGTTATAGTGAGTTATGATTATGCCACTGCACTCCATCCTGGGTGACAGAGTGAGACCCTGTTTCTAAAAAAAAGAAAAATAAAATTTATTTCTTACAGTTCTGGGGTTGGTGGGATTGGGAAGTCCAAGAGCATAGCGCTGGCATCTGGTGAAAGCCTTTTTGCTACATCATAACACAACAAAAGGCATCACCAGATGAGAGGGCAAGAGTCTACCTGTCAGCTCAGGTCTCTGTTCTTCTTCTTATAAAGCCACCAGTCCCACCATGGGGGCCCCACCCCGATGACCTTATCTAATCCAAATGACCTCCCAAAGGTTCTATCTCCAAATGCCATCCATATTTGAATTTGGGGATTAAAATTCCCAGCACATGACATTTGAAGGACACACTCAAACTATAGCAATGCCTCGCCTTGGCATACTGCCTGGCATCTGCCCAGCGTTTCATACCCACTACCTCTGGGAGGCATTAGGATCTCTATTTGCATGTGAAGCTTGCCAAGGCCATCGCATAGCTGGAAGTCAGTGGCAGGGCTCTGGGGGGAGCCTGGGTCTCGGACACCCTCCGTTACATTTGCTGCCCTAGCTCTTTGCCTTCAATTTCTGGCTTCCTGTTTTCTATGATGATTTTCTTGTTGTTAATTTTTTTTAAGTGTGTGAGTTTTCAAGATGCCTATGAGTGGAAAATGCACTCCCCCCAGCCAAATCAAACTTCACCAGATTCCTGACAGCTGTGTACGTTGAAATGACTAATGAAAGAGCCCTCTGCTGCCAGCGGAACTTTCACACATGGCACTGTCGCTGCAGCTCAGCAGGGCCCCAGACTGGTATTTACATACTGGATGTCACCCCAAAAGCCCCAGACCAGGGGATTTCCAGGATGTATTAAGAATGCCACTCTGGGCCTTGGAAGGTACACCGTATAAGCGCCCCTCCTAGAGAGCAGGGGTAGCATTGTGGCTCCCCGCCCATCCCTTGACAAGCAAGCGCTTTTCCCCTGGGAAGATTCAGCCACAGATTCATTGGTGCCAGGGGCAGCTCAGTAACAATAGCTCTGCTGCCTGCCAGCCCCTGATGTGGACGTTGGGAACACCTAGATGAGGAAGCCAGGCCCTCTGCACACCTGGGCTGAGCTGGATGCCTGGAAAGGCGATGGGCACAAACCCCTTGGATGATTTCCATCCTTGGCAGTGTGTTCTGTAGCATAGGTGTGAAGTGGGTGCTCTGGGACTCAGAAGAGGGGCTCCTAACTTAGGGGTGGCCAGGGAAGACTTCCTGGAGCTCCGAATGACTGAGCAGAGGCTTCAATGTTTTTTCTAGAATGACTCCCCCCCCACTTAGTTAAAAGGGCAATACACCTCATTGCAAATAGTTTAAACTTGGCAGAAACACATTCCTTTAAAGTTGAGGAGGTGAGAAGGAAATAAGAAAACTTGATTAGCGGGATTTCTAATCAGTTGGAGCTTGTAGCCTCTTCCTGAAAAGGGGGCTATATGTGTGCATTTGTGAGGATGTGAGTGTGTGAGTGTGACTGTGACTGTATACAGAGGTGCAGTAGTGCAAAAAAAAAAAAAAAAAGGGGAGGTGAAGACTGTGAGGTGAGACCTTATCTCTGTGACCAGACCTCTTTTTGATAACACCAGCCGAGGTGAGAAATCAGCCCCCACCCTCTGTGGGACTCTGGCTTTTTCCAACTTGGTTTTCCAGGGTTTGGTCTTAGTTATTGATGCCTTATAACTTCAGTCTCATCTCTGCCCATGTTTCTACTTGGTTTATCCATGTTTTCCTAAACAAAATTGATCTCTCCCTACAAAGAATTGCAGGTCCAGCTATAAGATGTTAACAATATTTAACCTGCTACAATGCCAATAAGAGCCCTTGTTTATTTAGGATTTTCTTTGTACCGGGTTTGTGCTAAGAACTTTATATTTGTTATCTCATGATATCAACCCTCACAGCAACCTTACGAAGAAGGTATTTCATTATTCCCATATAGCAGATGAGAAGACTAGGGTCATTACTTGCTCAAGCCACATGGCTAATGGTCAGCAGAGCCTGGCCTCCAGCCAGGTCTGTCTGGCTCCTAGGGCTGTGCTCATGAACGCACTCCTCTGCATTATTTCTGAAACATATGTGGCTACAGAAACAATTTTTTTTAATTGAGCACTGAGATTATTTCTCAGTATAAGATTAGCATTCCATGGAACACAATTTGGGAAATGCTGCCCCAGGAGTATACATTACCCTGTCTGTAAAATAGAGATAATAATACCGTCTCCGTGTTGTGATGATTAAATGATGTTTCAGGGCCGGGCGCGGTGGCTCATGCCTGTAATCCTAACACTCTGGGAGGCTGAGGCAGGAGGATCCTTGAGCCCAGGAGTGTGAGGTTGCTGTGAGCTAGGCTGACGTCACAGCACTCTAGCGCAGGCAACAGAGTGAGACTCTGTCTTAAAAAAAAAAAGATGTTTCATAAAACGGTTGCTGAGGATACTTACTTACCTTCTGCCAGGAATGTGTGTGTATGTTAAAAGTAACATTTGTAATGTCCTCAATGAAATGAAGCAGTGTTTTGGCCATGACAATGAAGATGATGGTTACTAGGCTGGGAGACCTGTGGGCCCTACATGCTGCCTGCGAGGTGCCCTTTGGTTCCCTCCGTCCCCTGCCCTTTGGTTCCCTCCGTCCCCTGCCCTTTGGTTTTCTCCCTTTCCCCCTATGATGCTTGACTTTGTTCTAGGAATTCCAGTTGCCTGCAGCCGGGCCAGGGCTTTGCTCTGAAGCACACTGCTGCCTACCCGGGCCAGCCCTGGACCCTTCCTATGCAGACTCGGACTATGTCCTGAGCCCCGGCAGGAGGCCAGGCCACTGTCACATATCGGGCAGACCACCCCCAGCCGGGCTGCTGCCACCCAGCCGCCGTCTGCCCAGAGACCTGTGCTGCCACTTCACCACCACCCACCACTTCTTCGCCTTCGGAGACGAGGACCTGGAATGTGCCTGAGCTGGATGTACCTCCTTGGACGCTGGCTTAGACAGCTCACCAGCCACTGACGCGGCAATCTTTCAGGCTGGTTAGCTCCCAGCCTACTCCCAGGACCCTCCCCTGCCCCACCAGTTTGCTGCAGCGGCCCGTAAGACCTGGTGCTCAAATCATGAGACTCCTTTTCTCCTGTGCACCAGCTTTGCACAGCGGTCATTTTTCTCTCAAAATGTTAGCAGTGCCACAGATGGTACATTAGGATAAAACATTCTGTAAAGAAGACAAACAAAAACAGGCACTCAACCCAGCTCCTTAATACCACCTGGAAAAGCATTTGCATTGTTTTCAGTAAATATTAAGTACTACTAAAAAAACAAAACCAATTCTCTCACATACATTTTCACCTTTCACCTACAAGGGAGCTATTTTTACTTTCATTTCACATGGAGAGACCGAGCATCACAGAGGTTAGCTGATTTGCTTAACCTCACACAATTAAGAGCAGCAAAGCCAGGGCCAGAGTAATTATCCAGTGTTTGTGCCCTTGCCAAATGCTGCCCCTGGGACCCCCGGCCCTCCTCGAGGCCATAAAGGTTGGGGCCCTTTGCTCCTGGAGTGTCCCAAAGTGACAGCGTAAGGCTGGTTCTGATTGATGTGACATACATGCTAGCCCTCCCTGTTTTCTTCCCTTTACCCTCCTTCATCCTGTTCCTCAAGCTGATCCTACTGTTCACTCTTCTGAGCCTCATGAGTGCTTTTGGGCTTTCTCCGTAGCTCATCTATGGGGCTTTTTGGTATCATTCCCTCACCCACCCACCCACCCACCCACTTGCCTCTTGACCAAGCACCAGTTGAACCATAGGCTACATGCTATGGAAATATGTAAAGAGAAATGTGAGATGTGGTCTTGTCCCTAATAAACTGTTAAAGGAAACTTATTATGACACTTGTTAAAAATGGCAAGGAAGACTTTGTTCATTACTATTGCAATGGGGGCAAGATTATTAGTAGGTGAGAAGATGGAATTCAACTCCAGATACATCGGGGATAAGTGGGGATTTATAGCCAATGGGCAGGGACATGGATGAAAACGTATTAAGAGGAACGTGGTTAGCTATCAAGGGTAGAGAAGGAGGGGCTTGATTGGATATCAAGGCTTGGGAGATTCTCAATAAACTGCTTAAGCAGGATTTATTGCTAGAACTGGGCTCGACTGACTAAGGGTGAAGCCTCGTCAAGAAGAGGGCTTAAAGGAGCCTGACTAAAGTTTAATGAAGGAGGGAGTCTCTGTGTGAGAGTCAGGACCCAAACACAGGCACAGGGCACAGAGTGGTGACAGGAGTGACGTGTGGTCCACAGACATGGCTGGAGCTCAGAGAGGCGCCGGGGGCAGGTCTGGGCTATTCCAGCTGCTGGCTCCAGGACTGACCTTTGGAGAGTCACACTGGCTTCACCTCATGTTCATTCATTTCTCATTACTCGGTGACATCCATATACTTTTCTTCTAGTACTTTGAAGCTTGAATTTCGAGGATTTGATACTTTCTACCACAAGCGAGGCTGAAAAGTACAAAAGCTTTATTTAGACCTTGGATAAGGATTTTATCCTCATGTTTCTCTTCTGCAATACTGGGACAATACCCATTATGGACTGAGTTGTGTTCCTCAGGAATTCATTTGCTGACCTAATCTCCAGTGTGACTGTGCTTGGAGACAGGACCGCTAAGGAGGCAGTTAAGGTTAAGTGAGGTCATAAAGCGGGCACCTAATCTGATAGGTCTGGTGTTCCTGTAAGAAGAGGAAGAGATACCAGAGATCTTTCTCTGTGTGTGTGTGTGCACAGAGGAAAGGCCATGTGAGACCCATGATGTGGTGAATGCCTGCAAGGCAGGAAGGGAGGCTTCACCAGAAACTGAATTTTCTGGCACATTGATCTTGGACTTCTTAGCTCCAGAACTGTGAGAAAATAAATTTCTGTTGTTTAGGCCCTCCAGGGTGTGGTACTCTGTTATGGAAGACTGAACACATTGATTCAAGACCTATCTCATGGGTTGCTGTGAGAACTAAACGTAATGTAAGCTGTGGACCTACCTACCAGCAATTCACACGGATTGGTTAGTTTATTCCCCTCTCCTCCTGTCATGTGATTTGTGGGGTGATAAGAGCTTTTTGCCACCAGATATCTTCCTTGTGACCACATGATGGTGTGAAAAATTCACAGAGTAGAATCATTCCTTTGGCTTTAGGCAAACCTTGCAAATTAGTACAAATGAAAAGAGGGAATTTTCTGGAAGTATGCTATCATCAGTTAGAGTTCCTGGTAGCATAAATGAACTCTGGCTGATTTAGGCCAAAACAGAACTGTTGAAAGGATACAGAATGGGGCATAGGATTGTCAGGAAGGACGAAGAAGCAGGTTTGGGGCTGCCTCATAGCTGGGCAAAAGGGCCAAATATTGCACCACAGAATGGTGTGTGGGTCTGCAGAGCCTTGCTGCTGGGTGCTGGCTGTTGCTGCTTGCTCCCCGACACTGAGCACGGACTGCAGCAGCACTGCTGGACCGGATTCCCCTCTGAGCTGCCTTGTGTCCCTGCAGTTCTGGCGTGGTGCTGTCTCCACAGCAGGGCCTGGATCATCCGTCTGCATCCACGCTACAAAGAAGGCTGGGAAAGTGAGCACTGCATTTGGGCCCCTCCTCTGTCTGTTCTTGGTCTGGGTGGGCTTCATCCTTAGCCCTAAGGGTGGGCCATATGAGCAGGCCCCAGCCAATCAGCACACTGTATTCCCTTGGCTGCAGGGCTGAGCATGTGACCTCAGACAGCCAGGGACTGCACCCCCACCTTGTTTTATTGAATTATGATTTATATATAGTAATGTGCATAAATCTTAAGCATACGGCTCAGTGAATTTTACATGAAATTCATTGCATGCGCCGTGGACACCATTAAGATCAAGCCACAGAACATTTCCAGCAGCCCAGCAGTCTCCTGGGCTCTGCAGTCCTCTGTGATACTCTACCCTAAGACAATCATTATTCCTACTTTTTATTACCATACATAGAAGTTTTACCCTTTTTTGAACTCTATATAAATGGAATAATAGAGTATGCAACATTTGCTATCTGGCTTTTTTTGCTCAACATTATGTCTGTGAGATTCACCCATGTTATTTTATATAGCATTAGTTCACTGTTTTCCACACTTGCATGATAACCCATTATATGATTTATACCACACCTTTGCACATCCATTCTACTGTTAATAGACATTTGGGTTGTTTCTGGCTTAGGGCTGTTAAATAATCCTGCTATGTATACTACTGTGTGTATCTGGGTGGATATAAGCACTCATTTCTTTGTGTATATAGCAGGAGTAGAACTTCTGGGTCACAGAAAAAAGTACAAAACTTTAAAGATACTGCCAATAGTCTTCCTAAGTGATTGTACCACATCTGTTGACAATATATGAGACTTACAGTTGCTTTACATCCTTGCCTGTACTTATTATTGTCAGTCTCTTTAATTTTAGCCATTTTGATTGGATATCATGGTATCATATTGTGGTTTTAATCTGTATTTCCCTGATGACTGACAGTGCTGAATACTTTTTTAAAAATATGCTTATTGGCTATTTGGATATCCTGTTTTGTCAAGTGGCTGTTGCAGCTTTTTCCCATTTCTAGAAAACATTGGGCTGTTGGTCTTTTTCCTATTGACATGCAGATAGTCTTTATTCTGCGTATGAGTCCTTTGTTAGACACATATACTGCAAGTATATTCTCTTAGCCTATCATTTGCCTTTTTATTAATGATGTGTTTTTAGGAATGTAAGTTCAGGTTATTAATGTTTTCTATGATTAATGCTTTTAACTTATTCTGTTTAGGAGATCTTTGCTCAGTCTGAGATCATGAACAAGTTAATGACTTTTGAGGGAGGTAGAAGTAAATGGTTCCCTGTTTTTGTTGCGTTTGAGGGTGTGGGGAGGTGAAGCTGAGCTAGAAATGAAGTCAGAAAGCAGAAAGATTGCTTTGAGGTGGGGCAATGTCACAGCGAGGTGAGTCTGAGCTTCCCAGGAACTATCCACTGTGGTTGTGGCTAAAATCAGATGCAGCCAAGAGGCTGGTGTGGGGCCATAGACTTTTGGAAAGAGTCATTTAACTATTCTTTGATCAACTATTCACTGAGCACTTGCTCTGCAAAGTGACACCCTCATGGAATTTATATTCTAGAGGATTTTGGAAATTATTTAAAGCACATTCTTATATTCCAGGTAAGGAAACTAAGGTGAGGACATGACAAATAATTTGCTTGTCATCACAAAGCTAGGGCAGAACCCCAGCTAAACCGGGACCACAGCTATTATAAAACCCAGCTCTCCTGGACGGAACCTTCCCCCTCCCTCGCCCCTGTTACCAGTCGGGCAAAGGGTGACATCCCTCTGCCTTAGGCCGAGGGTAAACCGAGCCTGTCTCAGGTGGGTAGGTGCTTTCTTCTCTGTATTTGGCCCTGGATAAAGTGAGATGCCTGGTCTACAGCAACAGACACTTCAGGAAGTCCACACACATCAAGAGGCCAAGGTGGACCAACGCCAGCAGGGGGAAATCAGAGGGACTTCCCCAAAGTCCTTCCTGTCAAAGAAAGGAGCATGAGAGACCTTTATGAAAGGGGAAAAAACAATACCTCAAGGACCAGTCCAGGCCGGGTACATGTCTCCCTGGTGGGGCTGCGATCCCTTGGGTTTTACCGCAGGACCCTGCCTTCCATCCTGCTGTGGTCAGTTCCAGGACACTGGGTTTTTCGGGTTTTTTCTTCTCTCCAAATTTCGCCTCTGCACACCATTTTGCTGGGAGAGCCGACCAAACAGGAAAATGCCCTCCGCAGCCACAGCACCCGGGTGGCGGCTGAGCACAGGCAGAGGCCGCGGGACGATAGCCTGGAGCCCAGGGTCGGGAGAAGGGCTCGGAGAAAGCTCCTGCCGTCCGGGAGCCCAGCGAGGCCGGCGCGCGCGGGCGCGGCGCTCGGGGGCACCAGCCGGCGGGTCCTCGGGCGGGCGGCGAGTGGCGCCCCGAAGCAGCGCTGCGCTCGGTCGGCTCCAGCCCCGGCGCCCAGGCGAGGCGTCCCGGCCGCCAGACACGCTGCGGGCGGGCGCGGGCAGGGCTCCTCCGAGCGGGCGCCGGCGGCGCAGCTGTGCCCTGGCTGCGGGGCTGTCTGGGCCGGGCGCCGCGTGGGGTCGCGCCCGGGGGCTCTGCGCCCAGGCCCAGGGAGCTGCGCGCCGGCGGGTTCTTGTGGCCGCAGCCTGCAGGGACGGGAAGGTAGTTCCCGGGAGACCTCAGGGTGGCCCCCAGAGTGGGGGCCCAGCTTTGGATAGTAAGGGGGCGGCCAGGGAAGGGAACCCCCTGGCTCAGGTGTGGCGGTGTCCGGGGTCCTGCCGCAGGCTTCGCGGAAGCAGGGCCGGGGCTCACAGGTGCTCCAGAGTGCAGGGTCGTCTGGCTCCTGGACACCGGGAGAACGACCGAAACCGAGGTTTAATCCACTTTGGTACCCGTGGACTATAGTCGACAGCCACCGATGAGCGCGCACAGCGACTTTAGCCGACAGCTGTGATATGACTTTTCTAATTTTTCCTTTATCAAAATAAAATTGTGAACATTTAAAATCACGTAATGAAAACATATATGTATATGTTACCTATTCTGATTTACATGACAAGTAGAGCTGCCTATAAAGTAAAACAAGCTTTCAGTGCTTTCAAGCTTTCCTCATCACACAAGAGCAGAACAGATTCCTGGTCAATGCGCAGCACAACCATCAAGCGGACTGTGAGTGCCGCCTGTGGGCGAGGTTTCATGGCCTGTGAGCGCCGTAGGGAAGTGGTTAAAGCTGCACGCACACGGCTTCAAGCGAGTCATAGGCCGAGATTCAGTCCAAGGAGCACTAGGGTCTTCTTATTGGCAGCAGGTGGGAGGTGATGGACATTTGGGTGATAACCTGGACGCTGTGACTCTATGAGCCCTCTTCTGATCTGCTCTTTTTTTAATTTCAGCATATTATGGGGGTACAAATGTTTTGGTTACATATATTGCCTTTGCCCCGCCAAGGTCAGAGCTTCAAGTGTGTCCATCCAGCAGATGGTGCCTACTGCACCCGTTAGGTGTGTATACACCCATCCTCTTTCTCTCTCCCCCCTTTACGACACCCGATGAATGTTACTACTGTATGTGCACATAAGTGTTGATCAGTTAGTACCAATTTGATGGTGAGTACATGTGGTGCTTGTTTTTCCATTCTTGTGATACTTTACTTAGTAGAATGGGCTCCAGCTCTGTTCGGGATAATACAAGAGGTGCTAGATCACCAGTGTTTTTTGTGGCTGAGTAGTACTCCATGGTATACATATCCCACATTGTATTAATCCAGTCATGTATTGATGGGCACTTGGGTTGTTTTCATATCTTTGCAATTAAGAACTGTACGGCTATAAACATTTTAGTGCAGATGTCTTTTTTATAGAATGTCTTTTTTTTTCTTTGGGTAGATGCTCAGTAATGAGATTGCTGGATCAAATAGTAGTTCTACTTGTAGCTCTTTGAGGCATCTACATATTACTTTTCACAGAGGTTGTACTAGTTTGCAGTCCCATGAGCAGTGTATGGGTGTTCCTATCTCTCTGCATCCATGCCAACATTTATTGTTTTTGGATGTTTTGGTAAAAGCCATTCTCACTGGAGTCAAGTGATATGTTATTTTGATTTGCATTTCCCTGATGATTAGAGATGTTGAGCATTTTTCATATGATTTTTGGCCATTAGTCTGTCTTCTTTTGAAAAGTTTCTGTTCATGTTGTTTTCCCCCTTTTTAATAGGGCTGTTTGATTTTTTTCTTGCCGATTTTTCGAGTTCTATATACATTATAGCTATACTGCAAGGCTATAATAACTAAAACAGCATGATATTGGCACAAGAACAGAGATATAGACCAATGGAACAGAACTGAGAACCCAGATATAAAACCATCCTCATATAGCCATCTAATCTTTCACAAAGTAGCCAAAAACATACACTGGGGAAAAGAAACTTTATTCAATAAATGGTACTGGGAAAATTGGATAGCCACATGTAGAATACTGAAACAGGATCCATATCTCTCCCCTTTCACAAAAATCAACTCATGGTGGATAGCAGACTTAAATCTAAGGCATGAAACTATAAGAATTATAGAAGAAAATGTTGGAAAATCTCTTCTAGACATTGGCCTAGGCAAAGAATTTATGAAGAAGACCCCAAAGGCAATCACAGCAACAAAAATAAATAAATGGGACCTGACCAAATGAAAAAGCCTCTGTACAGCCAAGGAAACTATCATAAGAGCAAAAAGACAATCTATAGAGTGGGACAAAATATTTGCATGCTACACATCTAATAAAGGGCAGGTAACTAGAATTCTAATCTGCTCTTTCCCCATGTCTCACACCACACCATCCATAAGAACTGTACCACATGGGCTCACTTAGATGTGCTCATAACTGTTCAAGCATCACTGGGGGCTTTATACTGACCAACTGTTATAATAAACAACTTTTGAATGTTTCCTCTCATTATTAGAGGGAGACAGTAATAAGTGGTAGTAAAATTGGATCTTGATACCCACTTACCACTTTTGCAGGGGAAGATAATGTGGAGAGCTGATGAGTGTGTGTGTGTGTGTGTGTGTGTGTGTGTGTGTGTGTGTGTGTATGTTTGACTGTTCCAGTGACCTTCTCTCTCTCTTTTTTTTATTTCAGCATATTATGAGGGTACAAATGTTAAGGTTATGTATATTGCCCATGCGCCCCCCCCCTTGAGTCAGAGCTTCAAGCATAACCATCACCCAGATGTTGCACATCTCACTCATTGTGTTTGTATATACCCATCCCCTCGTCCCCCCTCCCACCCTCCCGACACCCGATAAATAGTACTTCTATATGTCCATTTAGGTGTTGATCCGTTAATACCAATTTGCTGGTGAGTACATGTGGTGCTTGTTTTTCCATTCTTGAGATACTTCACTTAGTAGAATGGGTTCCAGCTCTATCCAGGAAAATACAAGAGATGCTATATCACCATTGTTTCTTAAAGCTGAATAGCACTCCATGGTATACATATACCACATTTTATTAATCCAGTCATGTATTGATGGGCACCTGGGTTGTTTCCACAACTTTGCGATTGTGAACTGTGCTGCTATAAACATTCGAGTGCATGACCTTCTCTCTTGAATGCCTGTTGAGTTACAAATTTGGAGCATAATTGTAGGTTAGTTTGATGGTTCACTGTTGATTTGTGGGTGTCAGATATGTAGTTGTGACAAAATTCTTATCATCTTGTGTTTATAGTGGATTGTGGATTTTTCTAAAGACCAAAGACTTTTTTCCCCATTTAAATTTATGTTTTTCTGAAGTATAATATTTATACAGAAAACAGCAAAAATTGGAAGTGTGTACCCCTCAAGGGTATACACATGCATAGAGAGTACACACCCATGTCCCCAGCACCTAGATCAGGAGACAGATAATACTAGAACTGCAGATGCTCTTCAGACCTATCCTCCCACCGGGGTAACCAGTGTCCCCACTCCTCACACTGTAGGTTAGTTTTGTGTGTGGGAGTCATATTTTTATGCCAGAAAGAAAATACTTGATTTAAAAAAGATTACAAATCACTGAAAGCAAATGTCTTTTAAGGAATACACAATAGTTCTGCTTTAAATTCTGTAGTCTTTGGCCTTACTGGAAAAAGTTTGCAGATTTTCCACTTAATTTTGCTTTCTTATTTTGAAATAATTTCAAACTTAAAGAAAACTTACAAGAGTAGTATAATAACTTTTTTTCCTAAATTGTTTGAGAGGAAGTTGATGGCATTTTGTTGCATGCCTTTCATCTCCCAATATTTTAGTATGTAATTTCTGCACACAAGAACATTCTTCTACATAAGAATAATAGATCCATTGTAATCAGGAAAGTAGCATTGATACATTATTAACATCTAATATGCAGACACCATTCAAGTTTCACCTACTGTCCCAATAAATGTGTTTATTGCAGAAGTCCAGGAGCAAGTATTGCATTTTGTCCTATCTCTTTAATCTTCTTCACAGTGGGAGAGTTTCTCAGTCTTTCCTTGATTTTCATGACCTTGACACTTCAAATAATTACAGTTGTTTTGTGGAATGTTCCTCTATTTGAGTTTGTTCGGTGATTTCTCAGAATTAGATTTAGGTAATGCTTTTTGTTTTTGGCAGCAATATCACAGAAGTGATGCTATGGTCTTCCCAGTGCATCCTATAGGTGGTGCCCAATTTCAATCTGTTTTATTAGCGGTGATGTTCACTTTGATCACTTAATTAAGAGTTATCTGTCAGTCTTCTTTATTTATTCTTATTCCCTTTATGATTAGTAGGTATTTTGTGGGAGGTACTTTAAAACTGTTTAAATATCCCATTCTGCTTTGAACATTCACCCATTAGTTTTAGTGTCTATCGACATTTCTTGTCTGAATTAATATCATCATAATCCTTGCCAGACAATGATTTTAATTATAATTTATTCATTCATTCAACATTTATTAGTTTGCATTGTTCTGTAAGGAAAAGTTTCTCTTTTCCTTAATCAATTAATTAACTCTTTCATTTATATTAGTCTGAACTCATGGAAGTCTGTTTTATTCATTGACTTCTAATCTGTTTTCATCAAATTGTCCCCAACTTGGCTAGTGTTCCTGTCTTCTTTGTACACTTCCTTACCTTCTGGAAAAAGATATTTGAAGCTCATCTTGTAATTTTCCTGCCATTTTTCTTGAGAACCCTGGTTCCTTTTATTGGAGAATGGTATTTAGAAATTATCTTAGTCTGTTTGGGCTGCTATAACAAATGCCATATACTGGTTGGCCTAGAAACAACAGAAATTTATTTCTCACAGATCTGGAGTCTGGGAAGTCTAAAAGGAGGATGCTAGCACGATTGGGTTCTGATGAGGGTGTGCCTCCAAATTGTAGATGGCGGACTTCCTGCTGTGCCTTCACATGGTAGGAGAGGCAGGGCAGCTCTCTGGGACTCTTTTATAAGGGCACTAATCCCGTACACGGAGCTCTGCCATCCCACCTCCTAATACTGTCACCTTGGGGATTAGGATTTTAACAAGAGAATTTTGTTGTGTTAAACAAGCATCGAGACCATAGCAGAAATCAAACTGCGGACGTAGGTGTGTTTATTGTGATTGGGATGTCACTGCTCCCAGACCCTCTCAATGTATAGAGCTAGGCACCACACACACACACACACACACACACACACACACACACACACCCCTTACCAACTGTATTTATTTTTATATCTATCTATGTATCTATCATCTATCTATCGTCCATTTATCTGTACTGAAAAACATGAGTTCATACTGACATTGATAATTTTAGTCCAATAGCACATGGTCATTCTAGTTTTCTCTTTCCAGATTTGTAACTCCTTTTCCTGACTGTGGAAGCTGGCTCCCTTGATCCACCCTATTCAGGCTCTGACACCCCAGGCCAGGTTGTTTCACCTGCTCCCCCTCCTCCCCCAGACCTCCTCACCCCACAGAGGCTCTGTAATGGCCACCACCACCCTTGCTCCCCTGCCCAGACGTCTGCCTTGCCCCACTCAAGCTTCCAACAGTCTGCCCTGGGCAGGATGTCACTCTCCTCCTGCTGCTGCTGTAATGTTTGCCTTGCCATTGCTGCCGTCCCTCCAAACCGCAGCTAGATCGCCTCCTCGCCCTGCTCAGAACCAGATACCCCTCAACAGGCTGCGGTCACCACCCATCTTCACTCTACAGCCACACGCTCCTTGTTTGGAGCTCTCCATAATTACCTCTCAGGACTCCCACACCTCGAATTCCACCCCCATCCCCACCTACCTTGCTCAGCTCACTTGAATAACTTAGTGCCAGCTGGCTGTAGGTGCCAGTTCCCTCTCTGCGGTCAGCTGCTGCTCTGAGACACTCCCTGTGGGGAAGGATTAGCTCTCAGCCCTGGTGCTTAGCTCTCAGGGACAGAGCTGTTCCTAGAATCATGGTCCCAGGAGATAGCCTATCTGTGGTCTGCATAGCTGTCAATACCAAATACAGATCTGAGAGTTCGTCACCGCGTGCAAAGCAAAGGGACTTGCCCCAACACCACACGGCAAGTCAGCAATGGATCTTCAACAGGCACAGGGGCTCTTGCTTCCAAACCTAGTGGTCTGTCATCTTTGATGAGTTCCACGCTCTGCAAGGAGTCTGTCCTTACACATCTTATTTCCTTTGTGCAGGGACCATGTCTTATTCGTTTGTGTTATCATTGAAACTTGGGAACTTCATTGTTATAATCTCATTAATTTAAATGAGTCATACATAATTCAGACAGTGAGTTTCTTGATCGGAAGCAATCCTGCGTGAGATACCATGAAGGTGGATAAGGTATCCCGTAAGTTTACGGATGATAGTTCTGGCAGAAGTATCATGTGTGGGGAAGACAAATCCATATCCAGAGTAAGCGTCTATTCCAGTAGGAACGAAACACTGCCCCTTCCATGAGGAAGCCACCCAGTGCGATCAATCTGCCACCGGATAGCAGTCTGGTCACCCTGGGGAATGGTGCTATACTGGTGCTGCTGGCACGCAGGGCACTCAGTGGTAGCTATAGCCAGGTTGATGTAGGTGAGTGGAGGTCCATGCTGCTGAGCCCATGCACAACTTACATCCCCACCACCAAAGTCACTCTGTTCATGAGCCTGTGTGCAATGACAGGGGTGGCTGGGGAAAGAGGCTGACTGGTATCCACATAACAGGTCATCTTATTCATTCCATTATTAAAATCCAACTCTGCTGTGCTCACCCTTTAGTGGACATTCACATGGGACATAATAATCTTCATGTTTTTATTTATACAGACAGGTCTATCCATATACCTCTTCGTCACATTTCCTTGTCACTACTTTTCTAATGTTTCTTCAAGTCACTGACCATCCAGCCAAACCACCGGTCACAGTTCATCAATTAGTGTATAATTGTGTGTCTGGCCAATCCCCCTCCCAAGCAAAGTGAACTGCCAGGTGAACTGCCAGTTGCATTGCTCAAAGTTCTATCCACTGAGAGGATTTTCCTTCACCACTGTGCTTCGTGGATGTCCCAGAAAGGGCTGTATAGCTGCAGCTGTCCACTTTTGGGCAATGTTGGCATATTGTGCAGAACCATCTGTAAACCAGGTCCAGGTCTTCTCTTCCTCTCTCACCTGATTGTTGGGAACTCTCCCTGAAGGCATAGGTGCAGGCTGGCAGAGGGCAGTGGAGCAGGAGTGAGGGCCATATGCATTTGGCCACTTGTTGATGTAACTTATTGTGCCTCAGGGCCTGCTCAGGCCCAATCACATAGCACCACTTCCATCTGGTGATGGGGTGCTGCTGTGCACAGCCCGCTCAATGGCTTGGTGGGTCAGACAACACCCACTTCATGATGCTCAGGCTACGTGGTGATTTGGTTTCCCCTGGTTAAGCATTCAGTCTTGACTAAGGCTCAGTAGCAGACCAATCTGTGTTTCTCAAGAGGAGAGAAGTTGTCTGTGCAGGATTGTAGGGCTTTGCTCCAAAATCTGAAGGGTTAATGGGTCCAGAGTAACACACCCAAATGGGGAACATGTTGCCTCCAGAATCCAAAGGGGCTCACTCAGCATGGCGCCTCCTTTTTGGTTGTGTGAGGGACCAAATGCAACCATTTATCTTTCACCTTAGAAAGGATATTGCAACTTGCCACACCCCACTGTACCCCTAGATATATCACTGAGGTGGAAGACCCTTGAATTTTTGTTATATTTATTTTTCATCCTCTAACACCTAAATATCACTGGCAAGTCTAGAGCAAAAGCTACTTCTCGCTCACTAGGTTTAATCAGCGTTCTGTCATCAGAATAGCGGATCACTATGCTATCTTTCAGAGGAAGGTGATCATGATCTCTGAGAACTAAACTGTGACATAGGACTGGGGAGTGGCTGTACCCCCGAGGTTGGAGAATGAGTGGTTTTGCTGGCCTTGTCACCAGAAAGCAAACTGCTTCTGCTGGGCCTTATGAACGGGTATGGAGAATAAGGCATTTGCCAGATCAAGAGCAGCATAGCAGGTACCAGGGGATGTGTTAATTTGCTCAAGTAATGAAACTACATCTCTTATAGAAGCTATAAGAATAGTCACCACCTGTTAAGCTTATGAAATCTGTGTCATTCCCCGGGATCCGTCTGTCTTTGCAGAGGCCAAATAGGTGAGCTGAATGGGGATTTGGTGGGAATCACTAGCCCTGCATGCTTCAAGGCCTTAATGGTGGCACTGATCTCTGCAATCATCCAGGAATGTGGCATTGCTTTTGGTTTACTATTTTCCTAGGTGGAAGCAGTTCTAGTGGCTTCCACTTGGCCTTTCCTACCACACTAGCCCTTACTCCACAGTCAGTGAGCCAATGTATAGGTTCTGCCAGCTTCTGGGGTTTATCTATTTCAATTACTGAGGAAACAACCACAGGATGGGTTCAGGGACTCACTGGGCCCACAGTGAGATGAGCCTGAGCTAATCTCCACTGATCATTTGACTTTTATAACCCCCTATTCTGACTGGAGGACCACAGTGACATTTTGGGTCTCTGGAATCAGTGTCAGTTCAGAGCCAGTGTTCAGCAGTTCTGGAGAGATCTAGTTATTTCCTTTTCCCCCAATGCACAATTACTCTGCTAAAAGGCCACAGACCCCTTTGGAGAAGGCTGGGAGAAATATTAATATAAATTTTAAGTGGTGAATTAGATCATTCCTCAAGGGGACCCGACCTTCACTTCATTCAAAGGGCTTTGGGTCTGTAAACTATTATAATTATATCTCAAGTCTGGAAACTGATTGAGGGGCTTTAATTCTTTATTTTTATGAGACAGGGTAGACTTTGTTCACTTGACCTAGAACTTTTCTGCTTATCAGATTAAGTAAGAATTTAGTAGGTTTCCTACCTATTTTACTTCTAGAAACACCATGATCAACTAGCCCCTGCCATAAGTCTGCACAAGTCAGACTATACTGACTGCTGCTTTAACTCTCCATTACGGTGGCCAAACCCACCTAGCCTTTGGCTGTTAAGTGCTGCTGGTTGGCCCCTGCACTCCAGGGTCCAATTACTCACACAGCACTTAGGTTTCCCAATTCAGTGGCTGCAGTTCCCACTGTGAGGTCTGGCCTACAGAGAAGAGCAATCATAAAGAGCTCTTCAAGGATGCTTGGGCTCCTCTCATGTATCTATTTCCCATAGCGGTGGTGAAAGGTGGACCCTCCCAGAGTGGGTGAGCAGGCCTTAAATGACAAGTCCATTCTAACATTACCCTCTCTCTAAGCCTTTGAATCCCTTCCTCCACATGAAACTGAGGCAGTTGGGGCATTTCCAATTCACTTGCTTCGGGCCACCTTTTGGTCCATATTTCAGCCAACCAAACAAACAGTAGAGTCCTTTCTAACTCCCCAAGCTCAACATTAAATGCAGAATTTCTGCTTAGTTAGCCCATATTAATAAATTTGGCTTGATTCAACTTTATATTCCTTTCACCATTTCCCTAAACTTTAAATATGCATTCCTACATATGTTCCCTGGATTTCTGTCTGTATAAATTAGAAAACTCAAGTAGTTGTTTTGGAGTGCAGTGTGCTTCCTCCTGGGTCATTCTTTGTACCTCACTTTTAGTGGCCTGCTGGGATGAGCCTAGTCATAGGTCTAGAAAGAAAGAGGAGTTATGAGGGTGGGTCTTGAGAGGAATCAGCATTGTCTTGCAAGGCAATTTCTCAGAGTGGTGGCATTACAATTTCCCATTGTTATGGTTCCCAGGAAATGCAGTGTTAATCCCCTTGGATGGGGTGGAGAGGCCACTTCCACTTGGGGTGGGAAAGCTGCAACCACACGGGTTGGCAGGCCACTTGTACTGGGGTTAGGGGGGTTGCTTTTGCTAGGGCAGGGGGAGCCTCTTCTACTGGCAAAGGAAACTCATGAGAATTTAGGAGCTCAATGTCCCCAGCATCATCAAGGTTTTCTGACATGTCCCCATCCCAATTTACAGGATTCTATTTTATCCCAGTCAATGCTTTCCATTTAACAGTAGATACCCTATGAGCCTAGAGGTTCAACTTGTGTTGTAATTTGGCCAGTTGCAAGATGAGATTCTATTTGAATTTCAGCAATCTCAGCTCTTCAACCATGGAAGATGATCCTCTACTTCCAGGAACACATAGAAGCCTTCAGGTGCTTGAGCAGTGCTTGAGCTGGGGGTTTGAATCCTAGAGCTCACCCTTTTCTTACACCATTTTGTCCAGCAATGTTAGGAGTAATCAGCCAAACTTATTATTAATATATTCACTAGTTTTCCAAAAATTTTCAAAAGTATTATATGCACAGTCTCCCAGCTCCTTGCTTCTTATAGGTGGTTGATTAGGAGTATCCAATGCAGATCTTTTATGTATCTCTATTGCCAGATTATGCCATGGACTATTAGTGCTTTCTTTACTACTGGAAATAATCATTAGCATCTTTAAATCTAATCAGGTGAAAGAGCATATTTCAGAAATCCCAGAACCAATTCAGAAAATTCATCCTTAGCATTTTGTTTCCTTAGAGCTAATCTCAGTACCATAATCTGCATTAGTGTCAGGGTTTTCCAGAGAAAGTGACTATACCTCTCTCTATATCTATCATCTATCTATCTAACTATTAAGAGATTTATAAAAATTTGGCTCACATCACTGTGCATCCCATGATCTGGTGTCTTCCAGCTGGAGATCCAGGTCATAGGCTGGACGTGGCCAAGGGCCTTGACTGGGATCAGTTCAGAGGCCGAGAAAGCCAGTGGTGTAATCCAGTCTGCATCTGAAGACCTGAGAACCGGAGGAGATAATGCTGAAAGTTTGAGACCAAGAGCAGGAGAAAATGGATGTTCTAGCTCAGGCAGTCAGGTGGAGGTGATGAATCCTCCTTTCTTCCACCCTTTGTTTTACTCCTGCTCTCAACAGATTGGGTGGTGCCCATCCTCACTGGGGAGGACAATCTGCTTTACTTAGTCCACAGGTTCAAGTGTAATCTCATCTGTAAATGCCCTCACAGACACACTCAGAAATAATGTTTAGCTGAATATCAGGGCACCCTGTGATTCAGTCAAGCTGAAAAACAAAATTAGCTATCACATAGAGTACCTGGAAATATAACTGAGACTATCAGGAGGCTAGTGTGATTAGCAAGACCTTTGAAAACCGGTGCCCAAAACATGGTACAACAATTTCAGTGATGTTTAAAGCCCTGGAATCCTCAAGTCAGTATTTTATAACATTTCACCAAAGTCACTGATATGTTTTTAGGAGTTGTGTTGAAATTTCTTACTTATAATATCTGAAGTTTCTTGCCTGTAATATCAAAGGACAAAAAGTTACATATCATGGGGGAATAGCATAGCTTTCTGCTGAAATAATTCAAACAAAAAATGGCACAAAATTAAGTTAAATTTTTTCTTTGTCAGGAAGTAGCATTGGAAAATATTGCTAAATGTCATGTAAAGAAATGATTATTATAATAAATTACACAGTGTGGAATACTCATTCCACAAGTTTGATGAAAGTATAGATGTTTCTCACATGTCTTAGCTAATGGTACATCCTAGATTTTGTGTTAGTATGAGACATGGGAAGAACTATATTTTTATGTGAACAACTAAAGGAAAAATATACAAATATTTTCAATTGTAAATGATTTTCTTAAAGTCATCATTCTATGGGAAAACTGTATACTAGAGAGCTTTTCCCTACTTTTTATCTCATTTGGATGAATTCTCAGAAACACTACTCTTGCCATCTCATCTGTTTTACTATGGAACTTTACACCGCAGTGCGGAAGAATCTCAGGGGGCCAGCTGTGAGCTCTAAGGACCAAATAGTCGGACTTGTGTTTTCTACTAAAGGATTTGAACTTTACATGGATCAGATTTGTGGTTTCAGATGCTCATAGTGGGTACATGGGTCAGATTTGTGGTTTTGGATGGTTAAAAGTGGCAAAGGGCCTTCAAAGGGGCCAGTTCAGAGGCAAGGCGAGAGTTGGCAGGCAGGGAAGATGGCCAGAGGACAGATGACGGCTCCCTGAGCTAGGGATGTGGCAGATGACTCAGGATGTTGAGAAAATCTCAGGAATGACTCCCAGGTTTCTGGCAGTAAGTTAGGAGGCAAGGATATGTGGAACAGATTTTTGGCAATACATATAGGAGGCAGGGTGCACTTTCAGCAGAAGTTTGGTCTCAGTGATCCCTTTCTATGTTTTGCTCCCATGTCTGGGCGTCCTCTTCCACATGGTAGGGGCTTGGTGCCCACACACACATCTCTGGCTATTCATCGCTTCCTTCCCACTCAAACCCTGCGCGTAGGCCTCCCCAGGCCTTGATCTCCCCGGTATTCTCATCTCTCTCATGTCTTCTTCTTCCCCACCCCACCCCAAACATTCATTCCTTTCAGGCTCTAGGTTAGGAATATAAAATGGCCTGGAGACAGAAAATTCCAAAATTTATGGACTTGTGATTCCATTTCAACTATTGTATTTGGAATAAAATTCCTTTCTTTTTTTTAATTAAAAAAACTTTTTTTTATTTCAGCATATTATGAGAGTACAGTTAAGGTTACGTATATTGCCCATGCCCCTCCTACCCCCTCAAGTCAGAGCGTCAATCGTGACCATCCCCCAAACATTGCACATGTCACTCATTGTGTTTGTATAAACCCATCCCCTCCTCCCCCCTCCCACCCACCTGACATGCAATAAATGTTTTTGCTATATGTCCACTTAGGTGTTGATCCGTTAATACCAATTTACTGGTGAGTACATGTGGTGCTGGTTTTTCTAATCTTGAGATACTTCACTAGGTAGAATGGGTTCCTGCCCTATCCAGGAAAATACAAGAGGTGCCACCATTGTTTCCTAAAGTACTTCATGTTTCCTGAATAGTACTCCATGGTATACATATACCACATTTTATTAATCCACTGATGTATTGATGGACACTTAGGTTGTTTCCACAGCTTTGCAATTGTGAATCGTGCTGCTATAAACATTTGAGTGCAGGTGTCTTTTTCATAAAGTGACTTTTGATCTTTTGGGTAGATGCCCAGTAGTGGAATTGCTGGATCAAATAGTAGATCTACTTGTATCACTTTAAGGTATCTCCATATTGCTTTCCACAGAGGTTGAACTAGTTTGCAGTCCTACCAGCAGTGTAGGAGTGTTCCTCTCTCTCCGCATCCATGCCAACATTTATTGTTTGGGGACTTTTTGATAAAGGCCATTCTCACTGGAGTTAAGTGATATCTCATTGTGGTTTTGATTTGCATATCCCTGATGATTAGAGATGTTGAGTATTTTTTCCTATATTTGTTGGCCATTATTCTGTCTTCTTTTGAGAAGTTTCTGTTCATGTCCTTTGTCCATTTTTTGATAGGGTTGTTTGATTTTTTCTTGCTGATTTTCCTGAGTTCTAAATAGATTCTAGTTATCAGCCCTTTATCAGATGTGTAGCTTGCAAAAATTTTCTCCCATTCTGTGGGTTGTCTGTTTGCTCTCTTGATAGTTTCTTTGGCTGTGCAGAAGTTTTTTAATTTAATCAGGTCCCATTTATTTGTTTTTGTTGCTGTTGTGATTGCCTTTAGGGTCTTCTTCATAAATTCTTTGCCTAGGCCAATGTCTAGAAGAGTATTTCCAACATTTTACTCTAGAATTCTAATAGTTTCACACCTAATGTTCAAGTCTGTTACCCAGAAAAAGCATTTGACAAAATTCAACACCCTTTTATGATAAGAACACTCAACAAAATAGGCATAGATGGGACTTACCTAAAAATGATACAAGCCATATATGACAAACCCATGGCCAACATCATACTGAATGGGGAAAAATTGAAAGCATTCCCACTTAGAACTGGAACAAGACAGGGTTGCTCACTATCTCCACTTCTATTCAACATAGGGCTGGAAGTCCTCGCTAGAGCAATCAGACAAGAGAGCTGAATTAAGGGCATCCAAATGGGAACAGAAGAGATCAAACTCTCACTCTTTGCTGATGACATGATATTATACCTGGAAAACTACAATGATTCAAACAAGAGACTCCTTGAACTGATAAATGAATTTGGTAAAGTCTCAGGATACAAAATCAATACCCAGAAATCAGAGGCATTCATCAGTCAAAGTGAGAACCAAATCAATGACTCAATTCCCTTCAAAATAGCAACAAAGAAAATAAAGTACTTAGGAATATATTTAACTAAGGAGGTAAAAGACCTCTACAAAGAGAACTATGAAACACTGAGGAAGGAAATAGCAGAGGATGTAACAGATGGAAGAATATGCCATGCTCATGGGTCAGCAGAATCAACATTGTTAAAATGTCTATACTACCCAAAGTGACCTACAGAGTCAATGCAATCCCTATCAAAATACCATCATCATTTTTCACAGATATAGAAAAAATAATTTAATGCTTCGTATGGAACCAGAGAAGACCCCGTATAGCAAAATCAATCCTAGGCAATAAAAACAAAATAGGAGGTATCAATTTACCAGACTTCAAACTATACTACAAGGCTATAGTCATTAAAGCAGCTTAGGAATGACACAAGAACAGGGACATTGACCAGTGGAACAGAACAGAGAACCCAGATATAAAACCATCCTCATATAGCCAACTAATTTTCAACAAAGCAGATGAAAACATAACACTGGGGAAAAGAATTCTTATTCAATAAATGGTGCTGGGAAAACTTGATAGCAACATGTAGAAGACTGAAACAGGACCCACACCTTTCACCTCTCACAAAAATCAACTCACGCTGGGTAAAATCCTTTTCTTTAAGCAGTATTAAGGGTAATTCATCTGTGCTTTTGTCAGACTTTTATATATCGTTTAGAATTGTGGATGGTATGGCTATAATTTTTAAATATTATACTAAATATAAGGCTTTTCATTCTAACTTTGCTCAACCTCTTTTCTATCTAAATTGCCTGATTTGCAATTATGGATGGGCTTTTCTAATATTGTTTGTCTAAATCTGAGGAAAGTCTAATATATCACCTCCTAAAATGCGTTAGTATGAGTTTATTGAGAAAGGTTTTTTTCTCCCCAAAGGACTTACCTAAATATTTTAGCATCATCTCTCAATAAATATGTACTCAATGAGTTGCAATGAATGAATAAATAGGTTCTTGGGAATTAAGGTAATAATAATACAAGCAATAGTATGTGTTTTACTGTCATTTCCATGGATGATGCATTATTGCTACACATTCCTACAGAGGAATGGCTCCCAGAAATAGTATGTCCTCTCACTGTGCTGACTCCTCTGGTGCTTTAACACAGCGGATGGGTCCAGAGACCGCCGTGTCAGATACAGTCTCTGTTGCTACGGTAACATGGACAAATGTTGGTTTATGGAAAGGAGACACAATTTGGAGTGTACAGGGCTGAAAGCTAGTCTGTGGAAAGTGCATCCGGTCCTGAGAATGTGGAATTGTGTTATAGCAGAGGGTTTAGTTCTCACTGAATGAGTCAGTCCAGAACTCAGCAATGCCCGTTGCTAATGCTATCCAACACGAAGGGAAGCATGATGGAGAAGCAGTCGGCGTGGAGAGCCACAGCGTTATTAACCATTTGTGGTAGCATTATCTTACTTTTCCAAAACTGACAAAGACATATAATCATGTGTGGCCTTGCCAGGGCCCCTTCCAGGTCGTTAGAAGTTGCCGTGTAAAGTGAGGAGCGCAGAATTCAGAAATCCTGAAAATGGAAATTCTCTCATGTGAGGAATATATTTGTAAAGCAGCATTTGTATATGATCATACTGCATAATATAGTTTTCAGAGAAAATTGTGTGAAGTCAAATTGATGAGACTTCTTGTGTTTATAGGATGTACATCTTAAGCCATATTACAAATAGGTGTGAAGTTTTATGTTTAATCCACACCAACATATTACATGGCATCTCAGTGTATTTAATGAACCTTGTCCTGACAAGGTTTGGTGGGTCCATATGAAAGATCATGCAGATCATACCTCAGATGGTTTTCTTTTTTTTTTTTTTTTTTTTTTTTTTTTTTTTTTTTTTTTTTTTTTTTTTTTTTTTTTTTTTTTTTTTTCTTTTTTTGACTGCCCTATGCAATGGTAAGATGGTTTTCTCATTAGGAGAAAAAGATGCATTTTAACAGAAGTAATGAGCAGCTTTTAGCTTGTTTGATAATTAAATTAATGAAGAGGAATTAATTATATGAACACAACTTGAAAACAATTTAAATTTCTTGCTGATTTGACACAAAATACTACCAAACAAAAAATAACCTAAAGTCAATATGCCACTACTTTGAAGACACTGATGACAAATTAGTTAATGAGTGGTCTTAATGAACAATCATTGAAGATTACTCAGCCTACAAGAAAACTTGAAATGCTCTGAAATTTTACATTTCACATATGAAACAAACTTGATAGAAATTTATCTCATATATGAAAGTAATCCTCAACATTTTGCATGCATCATTAATTCATGATGAATTGTGAATCAAAAAGAAACTTTGAAACTATCAATAAAAAATATATTTTCATCAATTGTGCCAGAGGAAAGACTAAATAATATATTTCTGTTATAGAAAATGATAGTACAAAACCATTATTCATTTCCAAATGTAGGAAAATAGTATTATAGAAATGTGTTAGCTGATAAGTTATGCTATTTTTCTGGATTATGTGATAGTTTTTGTTAGTTTTCTTGAGTTTATTTTTTGTGATATCTATTTTTAAAATAAAAATTCCTTATACCTGATTTTATATTGATATATTCATATTTTTTTCTTAAAATTGTATAATTAAAATCCCAACTTGTGTAAGCTTTGGCCCCGTAAAACTTGGCTGTAGACTTGCCTGTTTAATGTGGCATGTGAATTCCCTGGAACAGTTGGTGGCATAAAGAGTGATGTGGTCTTCCCATTTTCCTATATTTGTTGTAGGATGGAAGAGAACAAAGAATACCTTATACTGTTTTATTGTACCTTAAAGCAATATAATTAGTTTAATTGTAATGTAATACTGATTGGATAGCAACATAAAAGCAACATAGTTTTAACTTATTTAAGAAGTAACTTTATTGGTTTCGAAAATTACAAAAGTAACACAACCTACTGAACAATTCAAATAGTACATAGATAATCTAGCAAAAATAAATAAATAACAGTCCCTTTCCCTCCATCCCAGTTTCCCAGAGGAAACTAACCACTTATTGTTTGGTGTGAGTTCCTGCACACATTTTTTTCTATGTATATACAGATATGTGCATACCTCAACATATATATACACACATAAATCTATTTAAAATTTATAAATTAAACTTAAAAAGCAAGATGATAAAACACATGCTTTTTTATATCTTTTTATTTCTTTATGTTATGAACCCCATTGCATATCACTACCTATTCTTAAGAGATGCAAAATATAAATCTAATGTAACTGAATCAATCTCCTTATAGATGGAAATTTAGGACATTTTATTCTTTCCTTATTATAAACAATGCTAAACTAAAATCCATTAAAATATCTTTGTACACATTTATGAGTGTTTCTGGAAGTCAGATTCCTAAAAATTAAATTTCTGGATCAAAGGCTTTGGGCTTAAAAGTCTCTATTATTACAAATTGCAATTACCAGATTGACATATGTGGTTGTGGCTGAGAGTGTGGCTCCCCTGCATTCTTTAAACTCTTGGTCATATTCATGAAGGGAGTGGCTCGGTGATGTGTAGGCAAAGGGCAGAGAGGCAGGGTCCCCACAGTGGAGCTCTGCCTCTTCTCTGTCTGCCATCCTGAGCAATTTTGCTTTTGTCCAAATCTGCAGATCTGCTCAGCAGATCAAAAACCCTGCAGTTACCCGGACCCACCTATCTTAAAAGGCAGTTTAACAACATCTGGTGTTATTCAAGCATGCTTTTAAGGGGGTTTTACCTCCCATTTCCTCCTTCCAAAGAAGTTATCAAATTTATTCCCTATAACCACATTCAGTAAACCTTCTGAGATAAGTTCTATACACATGGTTTTCTCTGTCTCTTTATCTTTCCAGGACTGCTGTCCTGTGGTCAGTTTGGCCAGCCCCTTCATCTTCTCTGCCCATCCACCATCGCAGGGGCCTTAAAGTCCCTCATCCTGCAGCCTGTGTGAAAAGCCCCCTTCGTCCTACCTGCAGTGTGTAACGTCGGCATGTGTTGCCTCACAGCTTCCCCTGCAGCCTTCTTCTTGCTCACATGATGACTTTAATAATTTACGTGGGTTATTACTTTCCTTCCACCCCCTAAGTTCTCACAACTGGGTTCCTTGCCCGCCTAGTGAATCCTACTCTGAAGTTTTTTTTTCCACAAGGGGCCCCTCAGTCTAGCTTCTTGCTTAAGTTCTTTTCTGTTTCCTCGGACCTCTTCCTGTTTCTGTCACTTGCAGTACCATAGCTGTCTGCTACTGTCAGCTGTCCACCTTTTGTAATTCAACAGTAAAAGCCAAGGTTATAAAAGCAATAAGCTGGTTGGATCTTCACAGCCAGTCTCGGGACTTGTAGCTCTCTTTGGTAAATATAGATCAAGCATGTAAGTGGAATTAACCATACTCTTTTTGAAGGCAATCTTTGATCTTCAAAATTGTCATATTTATTTTATCATCAAGCTTAGCTATTGCGGCCCACATGTGGCAGGAGGAAATGTTTAAGTTTTAAGTACTTGACAAGCTTTTCTGCCAGAGTCAGCGTGACTTGTCAGGCAAACAACTTCCGAGGCTCAGCACTGGCCCTGCCGGCCCTCATTCAAATGAGGTTCAGACTTTGAAATGGGGAACCAGGAGACTTTAGAGAGAAGGTGTCTGTCTGTTTCATGGGCACATAGTCTTCACCTGTCAATAAATACTTTAAAAAAGGCCTCCAAACAAAGGAGATAGGCTTAAATCTCTTTCCAAGGATAGACTCAGAACTGGCTCTGTGTTGTCAGCCAGGCTAGTTGGGTTGGGAAAGGCCAACATTAATGGCTGTCAGAATGGCTGCTGGCCCGTGTGGTCATTGTAGCCAGGTGGCCATCATAGCCACAGCTGCTGTGGTCAAATGGTCTGACCACTGTCCTTAGATCAACACGCTTCCCACCTGTGTGGTATGGAATGCTGGTGTGCAGAGAATGTGATGTTGACCTCTTGACCACCTGAGCCCTGGCAGGACCTGGTGCATCAGGGAGCACCTAGGCTGCTCACCTGTAGCCTCAAGTAGCCTCTGCCATTTGCCCCTGTGTGTGGTACAAATAGCATCATTTTCTTCATGTGTCCTGAAATATAAAGATTGGAAACACTAGTTTGGCAGACCTGCCCTGAAAGGCCTTAGGAAAATGTAGCGTGAGGAAACACGAAGGAAAATAAGCCCAGAAAAGTGTAATGCAATATGTTAATGTGAAAATAAAGAGAGAGAGAGAGAGGAGAATGGCATTGGATGGCTGAGGAAGACAGCAGATATAACCTTTTTTTTTTTAAACAGGTAAAAGGAAAGTCCTTGAATTTCCTTTTTTTAAATAACTCCTAGACTCTGACTGGCATTTGTTTATGCTTGTCTTTTCTAGACTATGGACTTTATTGTATAAATCTTTTTATACCAAACACCTAACACAGTGCCTGCCGTGTATTAATATAAATCTTTATTGAGTAAGTTTGTTGAAATGACTAGTCATGAAGCAATTGCAAAAGAAGAAATTCATTCATTTGTTCAATTCAAAAAGCATTTCAGAGTAACTATTATATGCTAGGCTCTGGACATTCAGATGAGTTAAAAATGCCATGGTTTTCAAGGAGTTCATAGTTTAGAAGAGAAGACTAACTGACAATATATTGCTAGAGATGGCATAACAGAGGCTGTGCACGATAAAATCAAACACCAAGAAGGGATGGTAAATTTTATCCTGGGGAGTGGTTAGGAAACCAGAGGTAATGCTTTAACTGAGTTTATTTTTTAAAGGTTGATTGAAATATACTATACACAATATACACATATAGTAAATGTACAGCTTAATGAAATTTGATAAATTGAATATACCACGTAAACCAGCATTCTAGAAACATCCTTCATTTTTCCTCCCAAAAGTACTTCCTCAAAGTAACACCTATTTGACTTTAAACAGTATAGGGCATTGGGGCTTACAACTAATGCTTTGTATAACAGTAATTATATAGTACTTGCTTTTTTCTGTCCGGCTTCTTTCAACAAACATTATGTTTGTGAGATTCATCTATATTGTTGGGTATAAGTAAGGATCATTCAGTCTCCTTGTTCTATGATATTCCGTTGTATGAATATTCATTCATTGATTCCTCATTCATCTACCCTACTGTTTACTGTTTTTTTTTATTTTTATTATTATTATTTTTTTATTTTGGCATATTATGGGGGTACAGATTTTAAGGTTTCAATAAATGCCCATTTCCCCCCCTCCCCCCAAAAGTCTGAGTCTCCATCATGACCATCCCCCAGATGGTGCACATCTCACTCATTATGCATGTATATACCTGCCCCCCTCCCCCCTGCCCAATACCCTATTACTGTAGTACCTATGTGTCCACTTAGGTGCTACTCAGTTAATACCAGTTTGCTGGAGAATATATATGGTGCTTGTTTTTCCATTCTTGGGATACTTCACTTAGTAGTATGGGTTCCAGCTCTAACCAGGAAAATATAAGATGTGCTATATCACCTTTGTTTCTTAGAGCTGAATAGTACTCCATGGTATACATATACCACATTTTATTAATCCATTCTTGGATTGATGGGCACTTGGGCTGTTTCCACAGCCTTGCAATTATGAATTGTGCTGCTATAAACATTCGAGTGCAGGTGTCTTTTTTGTAGAGTGTCATTGGATCATTTGGGTAGATGCCCAGCAATGGGATTGCTGGATCAAATGGTAGATTCACTTGTATCACTTTAACGTATCTCCATATTGCTTTCCACAGAGGTTGAACTAGTTTGCAGTCCCACCAGCAGTGTAGGAGTGTTCCTCTCTCTCTGCAACCACGCCAGCATTTATTATTTGGAGATTTTTTGATAAAGGCCATTCTCACTGGGGTTAAGTGATATCTCATTGTGGTTTTGATTTGCATTTCCCTGATGATTAGAGATGTTGAGCATTTTTTCATATGTTTGTTGGCCATGCTTCTCTCTTCTTTAGAAAAATTTCTGTTCAAGTCCTTTGCCCACTTTTTAATGGGGTTATTTGATTTTTTCTTCCTGATTTTCGTGAGTTCTAAGTATATTCTAGTTATCAGTCCCTTATTGGATGCATAGGATGCAAAAATTTTCTCCCATTCTGTAGGTTGTCTGTTTACTTTCATGACTATTTCTTTGGCTGTGCAGAAACTTTGTAGTTTGATCATGTCCCATTTATTTATTTTTGTTGCTGCTGTAATTGCCTTTGGGGACTTCTTCATAAACTCTTTGCCCAGGCCGATGTCTAGGAGAGTGTTTCCAACTCTTTCCTCTAGAGTTCTAATAGTTTCATACCTTAGGTTTAAGTCTGTTATCCAGCGTGAGTTGGTTTTTGTGAGAGGTGAAAGGTGTGGGTCCTGTTTTAGCCTTCTACAGGTGGCTATCCAGTTTTCCCAGCACCATTTATTGAAGAGGGATTCTTTTCCCCAGTGTATGTTTTTGTCTGCTTTATCAAAGATTAGATGGCTATGTAAGGATGGTTTTATATCAGGATTCTCACATCTGTTCCACTGGTCAATGTTCCTATTTTTGTGCCCATACCATATTGTTTTAATTACTACAGCTTTGTAGTATAGTTTGATATCTGGCATGTTAATGCCTCCCATTTTGTTTTTGTTGCCTAGACTTGATCTTGATATTCGGGGTCTTCTTTGGTTCCATACAAAGCGTAAAATTATTTTTTCTATATCTGTGAAGAATGCTGATGGGATTTTAATAGGTATTGCATTGAATCTGTAGATCAGTTTGGGTAGTATAGACATTTTGATGATATTGAGTCTGCCGATCCACGAGCATGGTATGGATTTCCATCTGTTTACATCCTCTGCTATTTCCTTCCTCAGTGTTTCATAGTTCTCCCTGTAGAGGTCTTTTACGTCCTTGGTTAAGTATATTCCTAGGTACTTTAATTTCTTTGTTGCTATTGTGAAGGGAATTGAGTCTTTGATTTGGTTCTCAATTAGATTGTTGTTGGCGTATATGAATGCCTCTGATTTCTGTGTATTGATTTTGTATCCTGAGACTTTACTAAATTCATTGATCAGTTCCAGGAGTTTCTTGGTTGAATCTTTGGGGTTTTCTAGATACAATATCATATCATCAGCAAACAGTGAAAGTTTGATCTCTTCTGTCCCTATTTGGATACCTTTGATTCCATTTTCCTGTCTGATTGCTATAGCCAAGACTTCCAGCACTATGTTGAACAGAAGTGGAGATAGTGGGCAGCCTTGTCTGGTTCCAGTTCTAAGTGGGAATGATTTCAATTTTTCCCCATTCAGTATGATGTTGGCTATGGGTCTGTCATATATGGCTTGTATCATTTTTAGGTATGTCCCTTCTATGCCTATTTTCTTAAGTGTTCGTATCATGAAAGGGTGTTGAATTTTGTCAAAAGCTTTTTATGCATCTATTGAAAGAATCATGTGGTCTTTGTTTTAGCTTCTGTTTATGTGGTGAATTGCATTTATAGATTTACGTATGTTGAACCATCCCTGCATCCCTGGGATGAAGCCCACTTGGTCGTGGTGGATTATTTTTTTGATAAGTGTCTGGATTCGGTTAGCTAAGATTTTGTTGAAAATTTTTGCATCTATATTCATTAGGGATATTGGTCTGTAGTTTTCTTTTTTTGTTGCATCCTTTCCTGGTTTGGGTATCAGAGTAATATTCGCTTCATAAAAGGTGTCAGGGAGGTTTCCGTTCTTCTCGATGTTGTGGAATAGTTTCTGCAAGATAGGTACTAGTTCTTCTTTGTAAGTGTGGTAAAATTCGGGTGTGAAGCCATCTGGACCGGGACTTTTCTTTTTAGGGAGATTTTTAATTGCTGTTTCTATTTCAGCTGTTGAGATTGGTCTGTTCAGGGAATCTATTTCTTCCTGGTTGAGCCTAGGGAGGCTGTGTGTTTCTAGAAATTTGTCCATTTCCTCCACATTTTCCAGTTTGTGTGCATAAAGATTTTTGTAGTATTCATAAATTGTATCTTGTATCTCTTTGGGATCAGTTGTGATATCTCCTTTTTTGTTCCTGATGGAGCTTATTAGAGATTTCTCTTTTCTGCTTTTCGTTAGCTTAGCCAATGGTGTGTCAATTTTGTTTATTTTTTCAAAGAACCAACTTTTTGTTTTATTAATCTCCTGAATAGCTTCCCTGTTTTCAATTTCGTTTAGTTCTGATTTGATCTTGTTGCTTTGACTTCTTCTGCTGGGTTAGGGGTTGGTCTGTTCTTCTTTTTCCAGCTCTTTGAGTCGTTTCATTAGATTGTCTATTTGTGATCTTCTTGACTTTTGGTTATAGGCATTTATGGAGATAAACTTTCCTCTCAGAACTGCTTTAGCTGTGTCCCAGAGGAGTTGATAACTTGTCTCTCCATTGTCGTTTTCTTCATAGAATTTTTTTATTTCCATCTTGATTTCTTCATTTATGAAGTAATCATTTAGTAGGAGGTTGTTTAATTTCCACGTTTTTGTGTAGAAATGTGAGTTTCTGTTAGGGTTGATTTCTAGTTTTATTCCACTGTGATCTGAGAAGGTACATGGTATGATTTCTATTTTTTTAAATTTCTTGAGATTTTCTTTGTGTCCTAGGATATGGTCAATCTTAGAGAATGTCCCGTGAGCTGATGAGAAGAATGTATATTCAGTGGATTTTGGGTAGAATGTTCTGTAGATGTCTGTCAGACCCAATTGTTCTAGAGTTTTGTTTAAGTCCATTATTTCTTTATTAATTTTCTGTTTGGAGGATCTGTCTCGTGCCGTCAGTGGGGTGTTGAAATCTCCAGTGATTATGGAGCTGCTATTAATCCATTTGCTTAGCTCCAGTAAGGTTTGCTTTATGAATCTGGGTGCACCTAAGTTTGGTGCATATATATTTAAAATTGTTATCTCTTCTTGATGAACTGTGCCCTTCACCATTATATAATGACCCTCTTTGTCTTTCACTACTTTTGTTAGTTTAAAAACTAAATCGTCTGAAATTAGAACTGCCACACCAGCCTTCTTTTGGCTGCTATTTGCTTGGAATATTGATCTCCTCCCTTTTATTTTTAGTCTATATGCATCCTTGCAGGTTAGATGTGTTTCCTGAAGACAGCATATACTTGGCCTATATTTTCTTATCCATTCAGCCAGCCTATGTCTCTTGAGTGGAGAGTTTAAGCCATTCACATTTATTGAGAGAACTGATAGGTAAGGTAGATTACTGTTCATTCTGTTGGGTTGGATGTTGTTGCTATGAGTTCTGTCTTGAGCCATTGTAATATCTGGCCTTTAATATCTTTGGGTTTTGGTTGTTTTTATATTCGTGGGTTATTATTATGATGTTCCGTACGTAACGCTGTTTTAAGTACTTCTTGTAGGGCTGGTCTTGTCTTGGTGAATTCTCTGAGCCTTTGCTTGTCTGAGAATGTTTTTATTTCTCCTTCATATACGAAGCTTAGTTTTGCAGGGAATAATATTCTAGGCTGGGCATTGTTTTGTTTCAAAAGAGTGAGAATGGGGCCCCAGTCTCTCCTTGCTTGTAAGGTCTCATTAGAGAAGTCTGATGTTATTCGAATTGGCTTTCCCTTGTATGTTACTTGCTTCTTTTGTCTTACAGCTCTGAGAAGGGCCTCTTTGGTTGATACTTTGGTCAATCTGATGACTACATGTCGTGACGTCTTCCTGTTTGCATTGAATCTCCCAGGGGTCCTCTGAGCTTCTTGAACTTGTATATCAAGATTTTGAGCAAGGCATGGGAAATTTTCCTCTATTATATCTTCAAACAGCTTGTCCAACCCTTGAGTGTTGTCTTCTTCCCCTTCTTGTAAGCCTATAGCCCTCACATTAGGTTTCTTCACATAATCCCACAGCTCTTGTAGGCTTTGTTCTTTTCTCTTGTTTCTCTGCTCTATTTCTGTGACTGATTTATTTAATTGGAGGGTGTTATCTTCAAGCTCTGAGATTCTTTCTTCTGTTTCATCTACCCTGTTCTTGAGACTTTCCACTGTATTTTGTAGTTCCTTGAATTGATTCTTCATTTCCAGGAGTTCGGTTACACTTTTCTTCGTTGTGTCTATTTCTTTTCCCATATCCTGGAGGCTTTTTGTGGTTTCTTTATGTTGGTTATTGAGGTGTTGTTTCAGCTCGGTGAGTATTGTTATGATCCACATATGAAATTCTTCTTCTGTCATATTGGTTGCCTGATTTTGGTTGGTTTCCGTTTCTGGGGGGCTGGTGCTCCTCTTTGGGGGTGTGTTTTCCATTTGGTTCTTCATATTTCCTGAGTTCTTTCGCTGATTTCTTCCCATGTCGATCAGTTGTTGTTTCTTTCCTTAAGTTATTGTTTGGGTATTCACACACCTTGTTTAGTTTCTGAGGCGTTAGGTGGTGTCTGTGGGTGAAATTGGACCACTCCCTGTATATTGAGTCAGTGGGTGCCGTGAAAAGGCTGTGCAGGATGCCGTCCCTGTCAGTAGGTGGCGTTTGCTTGGAGGAACAGGCTATGCTGTGGATTTTGTGTAAGCCTGCCCTCAGTCCGTTAGCAGTGGTCAAAGTTCTGTTCTCCGCTTCCAGGGAAAGCTGTCAGGGCGGGGCTGGAATGGTCCCGCTCAGCCAGAAAGTCTGGGTGTGGGGGTGGGGCTGTCTGAGACCGGCAGTCTGGAGCGGGCCTCACTTCTTTCCACCCTCCCCAAGTCTGCAGCTACTCCTGGGCCTCTGCCAGCAGGCCAGACCACAAGCCACCAGGCCTCCTGGGACTGTGATGTCGGTGGGGAGGTTCCCTGCACAGGAACGCCACCTGGGTTGGGCGCACGGCCTCCTCCTGGGAGGAGGGTTGCCCTCTAGGACGCCAATCCGCCCCTGGAGGCACACACACCTCAGTAGGCTGTTCACGTATAACCTTTCTGTGCCCTGGGCAATGCTAGCCCTCGGTGCAGGGGATCTGGTCTGCAGGTCCGACCTCTGGGTCCCAGAGTTCAAACTGTGTCCCCACCAGGGAGAGGATTTCCGGTCCCAATTCACCCACAGGGAGCCCAAGCTGGGTCTATGTCTCTCAGCCTCTGAGTCGGCACCGTTCTCCTGGGAACTCAGTGCCAACAGCACCTGGGAGGGCGGGCGGGTAGGGAGCTCACAGTCTGAGTTCCCCTGAGTCAGCTGTACGGTCCCAAGAGGGAAGGTCCTGTTCCCTGGAGGTGCCTCCGGCTGGTGGCTGTATTGTCTCTCTGGGCAGCCGCGGGTAGGGTCGGCGGAGGGAAGGAGGAGGCAATATGGCGCCTGCCGCGCGGCTCGGGTCCGTGCACACGGAGGTGCCCGGAGGAAGTTTGGAACCTGGTGCCACGTCTGCTACAGGCTCACCTCTGGCTGGCGGCAGCGGCGGTCTCTGGGCTGGTGTCCGCAGGTCTCTCCACCCACTGGGGAGCCCACCAGCAGTCCCAAATGCAGGGGAGGGGAAACAGCAAATCCACCTACCCTTGCCGCTGGTCTCCGGGCTGCTCCGGTGGTCTCAGCCTCCAGTTCTCCTCCGCAGCCTCCCTGTTTACTGTTTGATGGAAATTTTCAGTTGTTGGCTGTTACAAATAGTTCTGCTATGAAATTTTCCAGTACACATACTTTAGTGAAGATATATATGAGTTTTTGTTGAGTATGTACCTACGAGTGCAACTGCTTGTCCTTATCATATACTACTAAGCTTTAGCATAGACTCAAACAGTTTTCTGAAGTCCTTGTACTGCAGTATATGAAGGTTCTGGTTGCTCCACTTCCTTGCAAACATTTAATATTTTTTCTTTTCATTTCAGCAATTCGCATGGCACCACATTGTAGTTTAGTAGACTTTTGAAAGATGTATTGTGTTTTATCAAACAAATGGCATAATAGAGTGAGTCCAGGGAAGACCAAAGAGAGTATTCAAGAAAGAAGGGCCAGTGGGAGTCCTCAGATGCCCTCTGGAGGCTCCAGGGGAGAATCTGTTTCCTTGTCTTTCTAGCTTCAAGAGGCTGCCCAAGTTCCGTGCTTCCTGGCCCCATACAACTCCAGCCTTTGCTTCCATCATCACATCCCCTTCTCTGACTCTTACTCTCCTACTTTCCCCTTATAAAGGACCTTTGTGGTTACATTAGGTCCACCCGGATAATCCCCCATCTCAAAATCCTTGATTTAATCCTATCTGCAAAGTCCCTTTTTCATGTAAAGTAACGTAGTAACAGGTTCTGGAGAAT
Source organism: Microcebus murinus (assembly GCF_040939455.1). NCBI lineage: Eukaryota > Metazoa > Chordata > Mammalia > Primates > Cheirogaleidae > Microcebus > Microcebus murinus. Next base: position 119,441,621 of record NC_134105.1, on the reverse strand, counting down.
ATGACATGAACATCTTTTGGGGGCCCTTTCTTGACCTACTATAGTCATGTTATAGCCTCACCTTACCTGCAGTGTGCGTTGTCCTTATTTATAAGAGTGGGTCAGGTGCCAGGCAGCATGCTGTGATGAGAGGAACACTGGTTGGAGTTAGCGTACCGGGAGTTCCAAAGTGCTTCTGAGTGGCTGTGAGGCCTTGGACAAATCGTCTAAATTCTTGTGGTTCTCACTTTGCAGTTTGTGAAATGAAGATATTGGGCTATTCAGGGAAGGCAAACACCTGCTGTGCACACCGTCAACCTCCCTCCTGCACCCGTGGCAGGGATCACTCCATGCTCAGGGCCCTTTCTCTCTGAGCTTGCGTGCCAGCCTCGCCGTCCAAACAGTCACCACTGGGTGGCCAGGGATGATACTGAGATGAAATCTATTTTCTCTTCCTGAACAGGATCAACTCTACACTCTACGACTTAAGCTGGTAAAACACTTGGACTCCTACAACTCAACGTGAATGCCCAAAGTCAATTAACTATTTCTATTCAATATATTTTTCTCCCTCAAATTCCCTCTAGACCTATTAACTTGGCTAATCAGTATTTCATATGTCCTGTTTCTCCTCTGAAGGTAGCAGCTAGGAGCAAAAAATAGAAATAAAAGCCCTGAAGAGTCCCTAGGTGTCTTATCAGTCGAGTGTAAATGGGCATCGCCTACATGGGAACCCTGCTCTGCCACCACATCCAAGACCTGCCAGCTGCCAGGCCACGCATGTACTTGTACTCATATGTCTATACTTACACTTACACTTACAAGCTCATGTCCTTTCCCCCCACATACTGATTTCTAGACTGAGCTTGCCTCGTCCTAACATGCAGAAAACATAGCAACAAATTATACTCTTTATTGCCAGACCCATAAGCTAGAAAGAACTCTCTCAAACACAGCTGGCAACCAGACATGTGAAACATCTCACTGAGGGTGGGTGCCAAACATTAAAGACATTAGCTTGGACCATGACAAAAACTGCGAGACAGGATATGAACTCACTCTTGCTGGAAGGAGTGCAGTGTAAAAAATACGCAGCTGAACTTAAGTCGCTCATAGGATCAAAGTCAAGTACTAGACAAAAACAAAGCAAAACAAAACAAAACCCTCAGAATAGTCAATTGATCACATTGTCTACGAAATGTGGTTTCCGGAATATATTACAAAAAATGGAAGCAATTTTTCTCTTATCAGCTTCTGCCTAGATTTGCTAAAACCTAACTCAACTCTGTTTTTGGTTTGTAAGATTTTCCAAAGAAGAGACAATTTTTTCTTATTATTCTAAGGGCCCTTCTAATCAAAGTGGAACTTTGGTTTGCTTCATTTTATAACCACAGACCAGAGAAGATGCCTCTTCTGAGTTCCTCACTGGAAATTCTTGGTAGAGGCCGTGCCTTAGAAGAGGCACACTTCTTTGAAAAGCCAAAGCATCCCTCTTCTACATTCAGTATTTGCCATCCTGGAAACCTATCTTATTTTCCTCACAAAATGTATCACTGTCTGAAGTTATTTCATCTGTTTGTTTACCTTGGATGGCAGCCCTGTGGGTGAGGGATGTGGTGCTGGTCTAAGTTGCAGCTGGTTTTCTTTGCCGGCATAGTGACATATATCACTTTTGAATCAGAATGTCTTTGGGCAAGTAGAAACTCTGCAGCTTAATGCAGTCACCACTCCCTGTGGTCTCACACTTGGCTTCTTCACACATCTGAGTTCTGTGTCTAGCCCAGCAAGGCATTTGCATATGGGAACCCGATAGCAGATAGCAGGTCTCCTGCCCTAGAATATAACTCCACAGAAGTGGGACCTCATCTGTGCCCCAGCACCTATAATGGTGGGCAGTCACCAAGTACATGTTTACTGGGGTATAAAATGAGAGGTTTTATTTCTGTCTTCTTCTAGCTTGTTGTAGGTCAAAAGGGGGCATTTTACCCTTTTCATACTTTTACTTTCTCACCTGTGGAGGATTGAGTGCTGCAATGTACGTGGAGTTGAGCGGGGAATGGGGTAGAGGCCCTGTTAAGATTCTTTTGGAAACTCAGAGAAACTTCCTTCTAGACAGGCGTATTCAGATTACTGAGCTGAACTCAGGAAAATCAGCAAGAAAAAAATCAAACAGCTCTATCAAAAAATGGGCAAAGGACATGAACAGAAACTTCTCAAAAGAAGAAAGAATAATGGCCAAGAAACATATGAAAAAATGTTCAACATCTCTAATCATCAGGGAAATGCAAATCAAAACCACAATGAGATACCACTTATCTCCAGTGAGAATGGCCTTTATCAAAAAGTCCCCAAACAACAAGTGCTGGCATGGATGCGGAGAGATAGGAACACTCCTACACTGCTGGTGGGACTGCAAACTAGTTCAACCTCTGTGGAAAGCAATATGGAGATACCTCAAAGCGATACAAGTAGATCTACCATTTGATCCAGCAATTCCACTACTGGGCATCTACCCAAAAGATCAAGTCACTTTATGAAAAAGACACTTGCACTTGAATGTTTATAGCAGCACAATTCACAATTGCAAAGCTATGGAAACAACCCAAGTGCCCATCAATTCATGAGTGGATTAATAAAATGTGGTATATGTATACCATGGAATACTACTCAGCTTTAAGAAAACAATGGTGATATAGCACCTCTTGTATATTCCTGGATACAGCTGGAACCCATTCTACTAAGTGAAGTATCTCAATAATGGAAAAACAAGCACCACATGTACTCACCAGCAAATTGGTATTAATGGATCAAGACCTAGGTGGACATAAAGGAGTAGCATTTATCGGGTGTCAGGAGGGTGGGAGGGGGGAGGTGGGGAGGGGTATATACAACCACAACGAGTAAGATGTGCAACGTTTGGGGGATGGATATGTTTGAAGCTCTTACTCAAGGCGGGAAGGGGACATGGGCAATGTAAATAACCTTAACACTTGTACCCCTGTAATATGCTAAAATAAAAAAAATAATAATAAAAAACAAAACAAAACAAAACCAAATTACTGAGCTGCTTCTTAAGATGGGGATCAAAGGTTTACAAGTCTCATTTTTGTAAGGCTCCTCTCTGCAAGGAATGAGATAATGGAGAGTCAGTCAGTATGGTAGGCAGAATAATGCTCCCCCAATCCCCAAAGATGTCCACATTCTAATTCCTCAAACCTGGGAATAGGTTACCATATAAGGCAAAAGGGACTTGGCAGATGTGATTAAGTTAAGGTCCTTGAGATGGGGAGGTTATTCTGGATTGTTTGTCCAGGTGGGCCCAATGTCGTCACAAGGATCCTTATAAGGGAAAGAGGAAGGCAGGAGAGTCAGAGTCAGAGAAGGTTTTATAAAGGCAAAAGCAGAGGTGAGAGATTAATGCCATTGATGGAAAGGGAGCATGAGCCAGGGCATGTGGGTGGCCTCTAGAAGCTGGAAAAGGTAAGGAACAGATTCTCTCCAGACCTTCAGTAGGAATGCAACCCCAGATTTAGCCCAGTGAGACCCGTGCTGGACTTCTGACCTTCGGACCTGTGAGATAACACATCTGTGCCGCTATATGACATTAAGTTTATGGTAACTTACTACAGCAGCGCCAGGAAACTAGTACAAGTAAGTCCATACTCATTGAGCATGTATAGTGAGCCAGGAACTGTGCTGTGTTCTCAGAGAAAAAGATATACATGGTCCTTGAACATAATTTCATAGGGAAGGTAAATATTAAGATGTTTGTAAACAATAGAAGTAGGAGAAATGTTGTGACAGAGAAATTCAGGGTGTTATGGGACCATAAAGCAAAGAGAAACATACCCTAGATGGGGTGATTGGAAAGGGATTGTAAGCTGAGCTCCAAATGATGGGTAGTAATTAGCTAAGAGAAGAGACCAGGCAAGAGTGTTCCAGGCAGACGGAACAGAATGGGTGAGGGCCCAGAGTGAACATGGTGTGTTCAGAAAGAAAGGAAATTTAGTGTAATTGCCATGCTCAGGATGTGGGGAAGAGAGATAGATGAGGCTGGGGAGGTAGGAAGGTGCAGATAAGGTAGGGCTTTGGTGATCACATTAAGCTTATGTTAAAATTTTTGACATTTTTTTTTTTTACATTGTTACCTCTCCGTGATCAGTCATTTTTCTCTTGCTGCCTTTTATTATTTTTTATTTTGCCTTAAAACATTAAGTTTTTATTCTTTCTCATGATTCTGAGGGTTGGCTGAACATTTCTGGGTTTTTATTTATTTATTTATTTTTGATTTATTTTATTTTAGCATATTATGGGGGTACAAGTGTTAAGGTTACATATATTGCCCATGCCCCCCTTGAGTAAGAGCTTCAAGCGTGAGATTTTTGACTTTGTTTTTTAAAACGATAGGAAGTGTTCAGAGAGGTGTGTTTTTCCTATGGGCTGCTGGGTGATAGAACTGAATTTTATTTTTTTAAATTTCAGAATATTAAGGGAGTACAAATATTTTAGGTTACATGAATTATTTTTGTAATGTTTGAGTCCTGGATATAGGTGTGCCCGTCACCCAAATAGTGCTCACAGTACCCATTAGGTTGGTTTTTTCCCCTCCCCTCTTACCTCTACCCCCTGGTTTCTTTCCACTGGGTTTTTACTTCCCTCTGTGTACTTGTGTGCTCATTGGTTAGTTCCAATTTAATAGTGAGTACAGACGCTGTTTGTTTTTCCATTCTTGTGATTCTCCACTTAGAAGAATGATCTCCAGTTCCATCCAGATTGTTTCAAAAGGTATTAATTCATTTTTTTATGGCTGATTACTACTACATGGTGTACATATACCACATTCTATTAATCCACTCATGAATTGATGGACACTTGAGTTGATTCCACATCTTTGCAATTGTGAATTGTGCTACAATAAACATTTACATGCAGGTGTATTTCTGATAAGATGACTTCTTTTCCTTTGGGTAAATACCCAGTAGTGGGACTGCTGGATCAAATGGTCAGTCTACTTTTAGTTCTTTGAGGAATCTCCATACTGTTTTCCATAGAGGTTGTACTAATTTGCAGTCCTATCAACAGTGTATAAGCTTCCTTTCTTCTTGAATCCACACCAGCATTTATTGTTTTCGGACTTTTCGAACTCCTGAACTCAAACGATCCACCTGCCTTGGCCTCCCAGAGAGCTAGGATTACAGGCGTGAGCCACCGCGCCCAGCCTTGTTTTCGGACTTTTTAATAAAAGCCATTCTAACTGGGGTAAGGTGATATCTCATTGTGGTTTTAATTTGCATTTCCCTGATGATTTGTGATGTTGAGCATTTTTTTCATGTTTCTTGGCCATTTATCTTTCTTCTTTTGAGAAGCATCCTACAGAATGGGAGAAAATATTCATAAATTACACATCTGATAAATGGCTAATAACCAGAATTTACAAAGAACTCAAGCAAGTCAGCAAGAAAAAAATAAACAACCTTATTAAAAAGTGGGCAAAAGAACTGAATTTTTTTTATATTCTTTAGGTAGATGGTGAGTCATTTTGATAAAGATTTTTTAGGCTTATCCACACACTCCTTTCTTCTCCTCTTCATTTAGTAACAGGACAGTGTTTCACTTCCCTGTCTCTTTGCAGGTAGGTTGGGCCAGGTGGCTACATCTGGCCAGAGGGTCATAAGCAAAAGTAATGAGTTATTTTGGGGTCAAATTGTTTAATTGCCAGTATGAGACTCCCTCAGCATTCTTTTACCTTATTGTGTCAACCAGGGAAGCTGCATGTTTGAGATGTTTGAGAGGTTGGTAGAGGCACTGAGGACATGGATTGCTGAGCTGCTGGAAGAGTTGCCCCAAGTTGCCTCCTGGACCTGCAATAAACTTTGAGTTAGAAAATAGACCTTGTTCTGTTAAGCTCTTGATATTTTGGTGTTATTACTGCATAGCCTAGCTTTTTCTGATTATTCAGTCATCTAATACAGTGGCTTCTTGAACATCAGAATGAACTTGCAGAACAGTTTTAGCATAAAGGATTCTGGACACCTACTGCCCTATTCTGATATGGGCCTCAGGTAGAGCCAGGGAACTTTAGCGGTATGTTTCATGTATAGGAAGTACTGATTCGACTAGACAGTCTTTAACCAGGATTATAGGAACTAGGCATGTGAATTGAATTGTGCTGGTCTGCCCATGTGTTATTTAAGAAAAAAGAAAGAAAGAAAACATTTTAATGTCAGTTGTTGTGTTGAGGATCCTGGGACACCCTTTGAGGTACTAGTATATTTTAGAAATGTCAGAGAAATCAAGCTTTAATAAAGCACTTTTATTTTATACAGCATTCAAATAGAAGGGCTTAATGCACGGATGGAGTTATTTATTAATTAGAGGAGCTATATGACTTATATAGTGATGGGTCTGATTCACATGGTTTATTTCAAACTTAGGTAAATAGATGCCATTTATTTTCTACAATAAATATATTTCGTATGGTAAATGTACTGTATAATATTTTACCTGTTTCTAGGTTAAAGATTACATTCCAGGAAAAGTTTACACAGGAACTTTGTATTCAATGTTAGATGAATATTCTAGGAAGGAGATGAAAGCTCTTGAAAACCTTGGTCAGTGTCTCACTTTTTCTTAGCAAATACACCAATAAGCATAATTGGTTTACATTTAGATGCTTGTGGTATGAATAAAATTATATTTTTAAATTTAAATTTTAAAAAGAGGTTTTGGCTGTTGATCTGTTCTCTTAGTTTCTTATGCTCCTGAGGATCTGGACTATATCTTACAACTGTCACTAGAAATCTCCATCACAAATACTTTTTCTGTTTGAGAGTGCACCAGATTATCCATACATTCATTAATTTATTCAACAAAGATTACTTGACATCAAGTATGTACATAGCTTAATAAAACAGATATTATCTCTGCCTTTGTGGAACTTACAGTCTTGAGGGAAAGAGGCAAATGAATAAATAATAATGCTGTTATAACAAAATTGAGACACCATTGGCTAGACTAACAAAAAGCAGAAAAGAAAAATCTCTAATAAGCTCCATCAGGAATAATAAAGGAGAAATTACAACTGATGCCACGGAAATACAAGATATAATTTATGAATACTACAAAAACCTCTATGCACACAAACTGGAAAATGTGGAGGAAATGGACAATTTCTTAGAAATACACAGCCTCCCTAGGCTCAACCAGGAAGAAACAGAATTCCTGAACAGATCAATATCAAGCACGGAAATTGAAACAGCAATAAAAAACCTTCCTAAAAAGAAAAGGCCTGGACCAGATGGTTTCACACCCGAATTTTACCACACCTACAAAGAAGAACGGGTGCCTATCCTGCAGAAATTATTCCACAACATCGAGAAGGATGGATTTCTCCCCAACACATTTTATGAAGCGAACATAACCCTGATACCAAAACCAGGAAAGGATGCAACAAAAAAAAGAAAACTACGGACCAATATCCTTTATGAATATAGATGCAAAAATTCTCAACAAAATCCTAGCCAATTGAATCCAGGTGCTTGTCAAGAAAATAATTTATCACAACCAAGTGGGCTTCATCCCAGGGATGCAGGGAAGGTTCAACATATGCAAATCTATAAATGTAATTCACCATATAAACAGAAGCAAAAACAAAGGCCATAGGATCCTCTCAATAGACGCAGAGAAAGCATTTGACAAAATTCAACACCCTTTTATGATAAGAACGCTCAACAAAATAGGGATAGACGGGGCTTACCTAAAAATGATACAAGCCATATATGACATACCCACAGCCAATATCATACTGAATGGGGAAAAATTGAAAGCATTCCCACTTAGAACTGGAACAAGACAGGGTTGCCCACTATCTCCACTTCTGTTCAACATAGTGCTGGAAGTCCTCGCTACAGCAATCAGACAAGAGAGCTGAATTAAGGGCATCCAAATGGGAACAGAAGAGATCAAACTCTCACTCTTTGCTGATGACATGATATTATACCTAGAAAACTACAATGATTCAATCAAGAGACTCCTTGAACCGATAAATGAATTTGGTAAAGTCTCAGGATACAAAATCAATACCCAGAAATCAGAGGCATTCATATGCGCCAACAACAGTCAAAGTGAGAACCAAATCAATGACTCAATTCCCTTCAAAATAGCAACAAAAAAAATAAAGTACCTTGGAATATACTTAACTAAGGAGGTAAAAGACCTCTACAAAGAGAACTATGAAACACTGAGGAAGGAAATAGCAGAGGATGTAAACAGATAAAAGAATATACCATACTCGTGGGTCGGCAGAATCAACATTGTTAAAATGTCTATACTACCCAAAGTGACCTACAGAGTTAATGCAATCCCTATCAAAATACCATCATCATTTTTCACAGATATAGAAAAAATAATTTAACGCTTCGTATGGAACCAGAGAAGACCCCGTATAGCAAAATCAATCCTAGGCAATAAAAACAAAATAGGAGGTATCAATTTACCAGACTTCAAACTATACTACAAGGCTATAGTCATTAAAGCAGCTTAGGAACGGCACAAGAACTGGGACATTGACCAGTGGAACAGAACAGAGAACCCAGATATAAAACCATCCTCATATAGCCAACTAATCTTCGACAAAGCAGACAAAACATACACTGGGGAAAAGAATCCTTATTCAATAAATGGTGCTGGGAAAACTGGATAGCCACATGTAGAAGACTGAAACAAGACCCACACCTTTCACCTCTGACAAAAATCAACTTACACCTTAGGTGTGAAGCTACTAGAATTCTAGAGGAAAATGTTGGAAATACTCTTCTAGACATTAGCCTAGGCAAATAATTTATGAAGAAGACCCCAAAGGCAATCACAACAGCAACAAAAATAAACAAATGGGACCTGATCAAATTAAAAAGCTTCTGCACAGCCAAAGAAACTGTCAAGAGAGCAAACAGACAACCCACAGAATGGTAGAAAATTTTTGCAAGCTACACATCTGATAAAGGGCTGATAACTAGAATCTATTTAGAACTCAGGAAAATCAGCAAGAAAAAATCAAACAACTGTATCAAAAAATGGGCATGAACAGAAAAGTCTCAAAATAAGAAAGAATAATGGCCAAAAAATATATGAAAAAATGTTCAACATCTCTAATCATCAGGGAAATGCAAATCAAAACTACAGTGAGGGCCGGGCGAGGTGGCTCACGCCTGTAATCCTAGCACTCTGGGAGGCCGAGGCGGGTGGATCACTCAAGGTTAGGAGTTCGAAACCAGCTTGAGCATGAGTGAGACCCCGTCTCTACTAAAAATAGAAAGAAATTAATTGGACAACTAAAATATATAGAAAAAATTAGCCGGGCATAGTGGTGCATGCCTGTAGTCCCAACTACTTGGGAGGCTGAGGCAGGAGGATCGCTTGAGCCCAGGAGATTGAGGTTGCTGTGAGCTAGGCTGACGCCATGGCACTCACTCTAGCCTGGACAGCAAAGTGAGACTCTGTCTCAAAAAAAAAAAAAAAACTACAATGAGATATCACTTTACTCCAGTGAGAATGGCCTTTATCAAAAAGTCCCCAAACAACAAATGTTGGCGTGGATGCGGAGAGAGAGGAACACTCCTACACTTCTGGTGGGACTGCAAACTAGTTCAACCTCTGTGGAAAGCAATATGGAGATATCTCAAAGCGATACAAGTAGATCTACCATTTGATCCAGCAATTCCACTACTGGCCATCTACCCAAAAGATCAAAAGTCACTTTATGAAAAAGACACCTGCACTCGAATGTTTATAGCAGCACAATTCACAATTGCAAAGCTGTGGAAACAACCCAAGTGCCCATCAATACATGAGTGGATTAATAAAATGTGGCATATGTATACCATGGAATACTACTCAGCTTTAAGAAACAATGGTAATATAGCACCTCTTGTATATTCCTGGATAGAGCTGGAACCCATTCTACTAAGTGAAGTATCTCAATAATGGAAAAACAAGCACCACATGTACTCACCAGTAAATTGGTATTAATGGATCAACACCTAAGTGGACATATAGGAGTAACATCTATTGGGTGTCGGGAGGGTGGGGGGGAGGGGGGATGAAACACAACCAGCAAGATGTGTAACAGTTGGGGGATGGACATGCTTGAAATGCTTACTCGAGGGGGCAGGGGGGCATGGGAAATATATGTAACCTTAACACATGTACCCCCAGAATACGCTAAAATAAAAAAAAAATCAATAAAAAAATCAAGGTCATAATGGCCAGACAGAAAACAGCAACTTTTATTGACTGCCTACCGATAAAAAAATAATAATAATGTTGTTATAAATTTTAGTAAGTTCTCTAAAGAAAAGGAAAGACCAATGACAGAATGACAGACAATAAGTTATTAGAAGAGACATACATAGGTAGGTGCAAAAAATAAAACTAAATCACTAAATGGTTTTGGCAACCTAAATAAAAACAGAGAGAGGCTCTCTAGAAGACAATATTTATTTGGGAATAGGGCATTGCAATGGGTATACGTATGCATGGTAAACTATGTGCATATTCAGGGAGGTAGAGGAAGACACAGGTTTCTAAAGGAAAAATGAAGAGGATTACAGAATTGTTTTGAGATAATTATCCTTGGCTACAAGGATTGATAACAAGGGTGGTGACAGTCCAGATTGCATAGTCAGTTGCCGGGCAGATGCCCTTACAGAAGTATTTTTTTGTGTAAGGTTGCAATGGCCTTTGTAGAAGGTTGTGGTTTTTGCTGTCTTTTGTGACAATTTTGTTATCAGTCATTTATGCATGAGAACCCTCCCTTCATGGCCTTTCCCAGCTCCACTTATCAGGGTTTTTCTTTTTTAAACACAAGTGACTCCATTTTTTTTTTTTTTTTTTTTTTTTTTTTTTTTGAGACAGAGTCTCACTCTGTTGCCCAGGCTAGAGTGAGTGCCGTGGCATCAGCCTAGCTCACAGCAATCTCAAACTCCTAGGCTCAAGCAATCCTACTGCCGCAGCCTCCCGAGTGGCTGGGACTACAGGCATGCGCCACCATGCCCGGCTAATTTTTTCTATATATGTTAGTTGGCCAATTAATTTCTTTCTATTTATAGTAGAGACGGGGTCTCCCTCTTGCTCAGGCTGGTTTGGAACTCCTGACCTCGAGCAATCCACCCGCCTCGGCCTCCCAGAGTGCTAGGATTGTAGGCGTGAGCCACCGTGCCCAGCCCAAGTGACTCCATTTTTATTCTGACAACTTTCAGTTTTCTGAGTGAAGCCACTAAAAACAAAAAAAGATAACCACATGAAAGTGATTTTCAGAGACTCTCTTTCCTTAATTAGTAAATCATCATAAACATTAGAATTATTATTGATTTGAATTGTTAGTATATTTGGGGAAGAGGAATGAAAGGAAACTGTATAAAATTGGGAAGTGAGACAAGAAAGTGAAGGAAGCTTATAAAGGGTACATTATGAAGCCAGCCATGACTGTAGGTGACTAATCAACTGGGTGCCAGTGTAAAACACATGTTAATGTACCAGCTCTGGATACTGTTAGTCATCGGTTGAGGGCTGCTCTCTTGGGGGTATACTGTCACTATAGATTTGATAAATCTAGCTTCTGTGCCCAGAGTCATTTTCTATTGATTGCATTGTTTATTTATTTGAGTATCAGTGACATTTTTAGGTCTCTTTGCATGTATTGTAATGTTTGGTTGACAAACTAGACATTTTCATAATAATATATTGTAGAAACTCTGAATTTTGTTTTATAATCTGACTCCTCTGTTGTATGCCATCACTGACTTTTATTATTATATATATTTATTATTACATTTATATAGCTTTCTAGGCGCTGCCTTTGTTGTCTGTATCTGAGTGGTCAGTCAGTGATAGGAGCAGAGATTATGCTAATTACCTCAAGCTCCTAAATCTTTCATCCTCTGCTGACAGATCTGTGTGTGGTTTGCATCCAAGTCTCCCTTGGATTTTGCTTTTTCCCTGGACTTTTTGTGTCTCCCCAACACACATGTGTTAAACATTTGGAGAACTTATCTCAATTCTTCTAAGACTGTCATTTCCAGGATCTTTCTGGTAAATTTCTGCTTGTCCACCACTTACCACAACCAGGGCCTCAATCTCAGGTTATTGAAACTCCTGGTTTCCCCCCATTAATGTCCTGTTGGCTCTAGCAATTTCTTAAGAATAAATGCATCTCAATATTTTTGATACTCTCTTGGTTAATTCCCAGAACTGTGAAATCATTATTTTGGATACTTTTGTCTAATTTTATATATTTTTTTTCCCTGAGAGTGTTCACTGACTTCTTTATGCTATCATAGTTGCAAATCCCTCCCAATGGTACTTTTTAACATTTTTTATAACTGTTACTAGTTTATAGAAATACTTTTTTGGGGTATATTGGTCTCTAAGTACATTATAAATTATAATTTGGCATCTAGAATATTTGGGATTTTTTTTACACACATAATTCGTGACTAATGGCAGTTTTAAAAAATATCTTTTGTTTCTTTTTATTATTTCATTGCACTGGTTAGCACCTCCAGGATAACATTGAATTGAAATGTTGATAGTAGATATTTTTGCCTTATTTCTAATCTCAGGGTGAAGCTTCCAATATTTTCCCATTAAAGTGTCATGTTTGCTGTAATATTTTGTAAATATATTTTTAATCAGATTGAGGAAATTATCTCTGTAGTTTTTCTAAATTTTGAATAAGCATGAATAAGTGTTGAATTTTATCACATACTTTTTGTGAATTTATTGATATTATCATGCTGTTTTTCAAATGTGAAATATTGTATTCCTGGAATAAATTCAACGTGTTGAAAATGAAATATTTTTGATATAACTTTTGGTTAAATTTGGTCATATTTTGTTTAGAATTTTTGAATTGATATTCATGAAAAGATCATAATTCACCCTCTCCTTGTGATATCCTTATCATGTTTTTGGTAATAAGATTATGCTGGCTTCATAAAACCAGTTGGAAAGTATTTCTATTTTTTTCTATTCTCTGGAAGAATTTGGCATATTAGTATCATTTCTTCCTTAAATATTTGAAAGAATTCATTGGTAAAGGTATATAGGCCTTAAGAGTTCATTGTGGGGAAGTTTAAAGTTATAGCTTCAATTTATTTAAATATACAGTATAGCACTATCCAGATTTTCTATTTCATTTTGTTTCAATTTTGATATTTTGCATTTTGTAAGAATTATTCATTTCATCCACATTTTCAAATTCATTTCAAAAAGTATTTGGGTGGTGAGGGATTCCGTAAAGCATAATTAAATCATGAAATCATTTACATTCCCACATATGTACAATCCCACCCACCCCTCCCCAGCCCCTTCCCATGGGCTGTGTGAGTGAGGGATTTTGGAACAGTGTCAGCTTACAGAGGCCCTGTAATAATCACAGAATCTTGATTGACTTGGTCTCTTCATTTACATGAAGAAAACTGAAGATCAGACTATGGAAAGATGAGAAAAAGCTTTTGCTGCTGCCCAAGACCAACAAGACTATTCTGACACCCAATCCCCATCATCCTTGCCTCCGTTCTCTGATATCATGGGAAATTATGAACCCCAGCACCTGGGACCCTGAGGAATTTACCAGGAGTAAATGGCTTTCATGAAAAAAAAAAGCATAAGGTTTTTCATATTATTTCTTAGGATGTTAATGTTTGTAAGATTTGTGTTGCTCTTTTTCATGCTTGATACTAATAGCTTGTGCTTATCTCTTAATCATTCTTGCTAGGAGTTTATATACTTTGTTAGCTTATAGCTTTGCTGATTTTTTTCTATTGCATTCTTATTTTGTATTTTGCTAATTTTTGTTTTTATCTTCACTATTTTCTTTCTTGTACTTGATTTTGGTTTCACATGCTTTTGTTTTTCTAGCTTTTTGAGATAGGCACTTAGATTATTGATCTTCTGTCTCTCTTCTACCTCTTTCAAGCTATGTTTCCTTCTAAGTTCTGCTTTAGTTTTATTCCATGAATTGGAGAATCACTGCCTTCGACTGACCTCCAAGGTTACATCTTAGACCAGTGATTCTCAGCTAGGGGTGATTTTGTCCCTCTTCCCCATCAGAAACATTTCGCAAGGTCTGGAGATGTTTTTGATTGTCAAATTGGGAGAAGGGAGCTACTGGCACCCAGTGAGTAGAGGCTAGCGGTTCTACTATTAATTCTACAACGCACGGCTCTTCACAACAAAGAATTATCTGGCCCCAAATATCAATAGTGCTGAGGTTGACAAACCTTGCGGGCCTAGACCTGCTTATTACCAGCAAATGCACCCGCCCAGCCCTGTCATAATGCCCTCCACATGGCTTCCCTGTCACATCTCTCAGGTTTCTGAGATGCTGTCCCGGACAGCCCAGCACATGGAGCTCTACGTGATGCTTTATAATCTCTACTCTGTTATATTTTTCTTCATAGCACATCATATATGTTACCATATGATGTTAGCATTATGTGTAATATATATAATGTTTGTTTCTTTTTGCTTGTCTCCCCCCACTAAACTAGAAGCTCTGTGAGGGCTGGGCTCTCTCTATTTTGTTCACTATCCTTTCCCAATATTTAGAGCAATGTTGCATGGTTGAATGAGCTAATACTTACTGCAGGATCGGATGCACTGCTGCGTGGGAATGAGTGCCGCATTCCCAGTGCGAGGCACTGAAAATACACTGGCAAATAAGGCAGATTTGGTGTAAGGGTAAATACAAACAGAAAAGAACATTTTTCACTCCCCGCTTTCCTTAGAGCATTTACTTTAAAAACCTTGTAATTTTGAGTTCTCTCTCTGCCCATTTGAGATATCTGTAAACCCTTTTATATGCTAATCCTCTTGTCAGTTTTACAACCCAGGAATCTTTTCCTTGCAGACTTGGGAGCTATCCTTTTGAAATGCAGCCGCCCAGGGAGAGATTGCTCCCAACTCCCAGACTCTGTGGGAAGGAAGTAGCCTGACTTTGGTCATGTGCCTGACCCCAAGTTGCTAACCTACCTCCTATCAGAAGTATATGAAAAATTTAGTTTTCCTTGGATAAAGTCAGTTAGCAAACATGGTGGCTACACCAATTATCAGGTGAATTTAAGAGGAACTACGCATGACAAACGTTGCTGTCAAGTCCTCTTGCTTGGGCACTAGCTATCCTTTATCCCGAGGGTGTGTGTGGAAGGGGTCACATCTGCTTGGCTGTATAAGAGGATGAAATTTCTTTCTGTCTTTGCAATTTCTTTAGCGGATTATGCATATCACACTGTTTTAATGCTTATTCAATAATAAAACCTCTTGCTTTCTCTTCTTTTGTGGAGCAGTTTCTCTGTGCTGGCAGGTGATTTTGTTTTTAATTACATTTCCCCAGTGGAAGGTTCTGCCATGCCAGGTAAGTGGGTTAATAATTTAAAAGATGCTCCACTGCATCTTTTCTTTTTAATACTAACACCTTCCTCCTCCTCACCTTTTCCTTCTCTCTCCCTTGGGGCTGTTTTAGGAGCATCAGCACTGCTGAACCTTAGGGAGATTGTAAATTCCAGGAATGTGTTCCCGCTACATGTAAGGTGTTATGCAACCTCAGCTTCAAGGTAGGGAAAAAGTAACAACTAATACACGATGGACTCTCTTTTGGGTCCTTTAGTGGATTTGCTTTAGATAGCCCTGTTGCGGGAGTGAGTACAGAAATCAGAGGGATTTTTTATTTCTTTCAGTTGTGTGATCCTCGCTGGCTGGTACTGCGGTCTAACATTCCACAGTGGGGTGTGCAGGTGTTTTCTCTACAACCTGCTCCTTTCTGAAGACGTGTGTCTCTTTTCTGGATGGAATACATAACCCCAATGATGCTTAAGCAGCTGTTTCACTGAAGAGCTCCTGTGAGTGCCCGAAGCCATGCAGGGCTGGGGGTGGGGGCGAGAGAATCATCAGGTGAGACTTGGAGCTAACTCACTTCTAGGGCACCGGGAGGGGGAATCAGGCCTTATCTCGGGTCCCTCCAGTCTTACCCACATCCTGTGTTCAAAGTCCTCCCTCCCCAGAGCCCCTGTCCTCACCCTCAGGCTCACTCTTGCCCTTCCTCTGGGGTAACGAAGTAGCAGGCTCAGACCCTCCCTGGTACTTACAGCCCTGCGGCTCAGGTGCCCACTGGATAGCGCTGCGGCTTCTCTGCCCAGCTGTCCACTGGCTCCCCTTGTCGGGAGGGTCAGCTTTGACCTCAGGTTGGTCTCTCTCCTGTGGCGACAAAGACTCTCTGTTTAACCACATTTTAGTCATGCTTCTCTGAGTTTTCTTTTTGACTACACCTCGCCTTTAGGCTTTGTCCTTGGCCTCTTTAGTCTGTCCTTAGCGAAAATCCTGCTGGGTTAATTTAGGGAACCAGATTCCTCATTCGCTACCGTCCGGTCACCCTGGCTGGCCTTCAGCAAGAACCTTACCAAGTCACGCTAGCCAGGGCCTCCTTATCCTTGATTTTTCTTCTGCATTATTTTCCATCTACTGACCCTCACCCTGCTTCTGGGCTGTAAATCCCTACTCATCCTTGTTATCTTTAGAATTGAGCCCAGGCATTTACCTTCCTGCTTTACCTGCTGTCTGGCTCTCGTTTCCTTTCACAGTAGTAATGCTGAAGTCAGGTTTTCTCCTAAAATACTTGATGTCAAACACACTTTTCCACTGGAATAATTTTTTTTTTTCCAGAGAACTTCTCTGTGTGAGGTGTATGTATTCCTTTTAGTCTTTAACCCTATTCTTTGTGAAACAAGAAAAAAACAAAAACCCTGGTTTGGTTTGTTATAGGCACATTTGCATCTATTCTTTCATTACAAATGGCCCTCACATTGACTGAGACCAACTCTGCCCAGCTTTTAGATCAAATGGCTCTACATTCAAATAGATTCTCTCCTCTGACCCCCAAATTTCTCCTGTCACAGATGTGGTTGAAATTTCAGTGCCACCATGTAAATAGTATCAAAAATAGACTTTCAGCTATAAGGGAAGAACTGTACCAATGACAGAGATTGCAGAACCTCTTTGAAGATATATAGTTATTCTCTATCTGGCTTTGCCAATGATTCAATGGGAACACCTCAGTGATTGTAATGAGTCCTGTATAAGTGAACATTGGGAGCATGTACAAAACTTACAAAATTAATTTTGTTTTTGTAAGTAGGCTGAATATAAAAAGTTGTTTGATACCCTCTCTCTTCCCTCCTGTCCTCTTATAATACATTTCATCTCCAGATGTTGAAATTTGAGATGTTTTCCTTAGGTAATTAAAACATCAGTGCAGACTACAATACGGAAGGTACTAAATGTATGAATGATTGATACTGCATGCGTGTCTGCAAGTGAGAATGATGCAAAATATGAGTCCCTGGGACCCATGATGCAACCCTGCTGCTTACTTAACTTTGAACTAAGAGAGAAGGAAACCAAATAATGTTGCTAAATCTCCTAGTATTCCAAGGGATCATTATAGGTGTTTTCCCTTATATTATCCTATTACATTTTGTTAACATTATAAAGTATGTTTTGTTATCAGTGTTTGCAAGTGAGAAGAGTCAAGCTTGGAGAATTTAAATAGTTTTCTTAGGGGCCTAGATATTTAGATGCAGAGCTGGAATCTAGGATTATTTGACTTAGAAGGACTTGTACTTTTCCCCATGCCATACCGCCAACTTTAGGAGGTGGAAATCCTGTGGGTACTATTGTACTACTGCATGATGGTGCTCTACAATGTTACTCCAGCACAACAGTGCTATGGCCTTGCTTGGTATGGTCTCATGCCAACATCTTATAATTCTTTGAGGCCAGAGATCATCATGATTTAGCTATTAGGTTATCAAGTATGAAATGTCCGATTTCCTTAAGTTCTAAGTTTGACAGTTGATATTTCTGATATTTCACTTTGACACTTCTTGTTTTATTTTTACTGTGAAGGAACATCCTCAGTCTTTCAAATGTACATTTGGGCTTGTGATTATCTTTCAAAAATTTTTTAGAGCAATTTTTGTGAAACCATGGAGAAGCCAAAAATTCATGTTATTTTCAAATATGAGTTCTGTTGTGGGACCAATGCAGTATAGACACCTCAAAATATCAATGGGGTGTTTGGGAAGGATGTTGCTAATGAATGTATAATATGTTGATGGTTTGAAAAGTTCCATTCTGATGATTTTAATCTTGGAAAATGAGCCACATGGATGACCTGAAACCAAGGTGGATAATGATGAGCTGAAAGCTGTGGTGGAAGTGAATCCATCTCGACCTACGTGTGAATTAGCAACAAGGTTTGACATTATGATTCCACTTGAATCATTGGACCACTTGAAACAAATAGACAAGGTAAAGAAGGTGGGTAGATGGCTCTGCATGAATTAAACAAGCGTCAGAAGAGAAATCGTCTCGAAGCTTGTCTTTCTTTGCTGCTACAACATAAAGGTGAAACATTTCTACACCGTGTTAGTATGTGTGATGATAAATGGATTCTCTTTGAAAACACAAGCATTTGGTACAATGGTTGGATAAACATGAAGTGCTGAACCATGGTCCAGAACTGAATATTCATCAAAAAAAGTTAATGGTGTCTGTTTGGTGCTCCAGTGCTGGTATTATCGCTACAGCTTCATGAAGCCTGGTCAATTGATTACAGCAGATGTCTGCTCAACCAATTGGACAAAATGATGAGGATACTTGAAATTAAGCAGCCAAGATTTGTCAATAGAGACAGGACAATCCTCTTGCAAGAGAACGCTGAACAACATGTCACACGAACAATGCTGCTCAAACTACAGAAGCTGAACTTGGAAACTCTCTGTCATCCACTGTATTTACCAGACCTTGCACTAACTGACTACCACTTCTTCCAGGTTTTGGACCACTTGTTGCAAGGAAAAATATTCAATTCTCAAGAAGCTGTGGAGAACAACTTTTGTGATTCCATTGCCACTTGTTCTCCAGGCTTCTTTGCTGCTGGCATAAACAAGCTACTGTTAAGATGGCAAAACTGTGTTGACAGTTTGGGCTCATACTTTGAGTAATTGCACTGCTTCTTGTTTGAGATATAATAAACCACACTTTTGATTCAAAATTGGACATTTTATATTTAATGACCGAAGTTTTCCTTCATCTTCTATGCTTTGAAACAATATTTACAATATTGGGACTATGTGGTCTCTGAAAGTTTGGTAAAATTTCCCTGTGAAACCATCTGGGCTTGGTGCTTTTTTTGTTGTGTAGTTTATTGATAAGTATCTTTATTTCTTCTATGACATTTTCCTTCTCTACTGGCATTAATTTGGGTAAACTGTATTTCCTTAGAAAATAATCAGTTTCATCTAGGTTTTCAAATATATCTGTATACATGTATACAAAGTAACTGCTTTCATTTCTAAATTTCCATATCAATCATTATTTATCCCTTAATGTTTTGCATATGTGTGGTTTCAATGTTTCTTTCCTTGAATAAGTTAGCTAGTGATCTACTTTGTTAACTTTTTTCAAAGAAAGAAGATTTTGGCTTATTAATTAGATCTGCTACTTTAAAAAATGTTATTATATTCTGGTTTTACCTTTATTATTTTCTTCCTTGTGCTACTTTTGGCTTGCTGCATTCTTCATCTAGCTATTTGAGGTGAGAATTTAATTAACTTATTTTCATTCCTTTATATTGACTATTATAAGTGTGTTTTTAACTAATTTATCTTGCTATTTTATTTTATTTTTTATTTCAGAATATTATGGGAGTACAAATGTTTTGGTTACATGAATTGCTTTTGTATAGTTTGAGTCAATGATATAAGGGTGTCCATCACCCATATAGTGTGCATTATACTCATTAGGTGTGAATTTACCCATCCCCTCCCCCGCCACCTGGTTGATTTCTGTTCAATTTTACTGCTATACATGCACATGAATCTTGATCTACATATGGGAGTACATATGGTTTTCGTTTTTCCATTCTTGTGATACTTCACTTAAAAGGATGGTCTCCAGTTCCATCTAGGTTGTTACAAAAGGTATTAGTTCACCATTTTTTATGGCTGAGTAACATATACTACATTTTGTTGATCCACTCATGTATTGATGGGCACTTGGATTGTTTCCACATATTTGTGATTGTGAATTGTGCTGCTATAAACATTCAAGTGCAAGTGTCTTTTTTATAAAACATCTTTTTTTTTCCTTTGGGTAAATATCTAGTGGTGGGATTGCTGGACCAACTGATAGGTTTACTTTTAGTTCTTTGAGGTATCTCCATACTACTTCCTGTAGAGGTTGCATTAGTTTGCAGTCCCACCAACAGTGTATAAGTGTTCCTTTCTCTCTGCATTTGCACCAGCATCTGTTATTTTGGGACTTTTTGGTAAAAGCCATTCTCACTGGAGTTAGATGATATCTCATGTGGTTTTGATTTGCATTTCCCCGATGATTAGAAAAATGTTGAACATTTTTTCATATGCTTATTGGCCGTTAGTCTATCTTCTTTTGAAAGTTTCTGTTCATGTCTTTTGCCCACTTTTTAATTGGATTATTTAGCTTTTTTCTTGCTGATTTGCTAAAGTTCGTTATAGATTCTGGTGATTAGCCCTTTATTGGATATATAGCATGCAAATATTTGCTCTGATTTCCTCCCATTCTGTAGGTTGTCTATTTGTCCTATTGATTGTATCCTTGGCTATGCAGAGGCTTTTTAATTTGATCAGATCCAATTTTAATTTTTGTTGTTGCTGTGATTGCCTTTGGGGTCTTCTTCATAAGTTCTTTGCCTAGGCCAATATCTAGAAGAGTTTTTCTGACCTCTTCTTCTGGAATTTTTATAGTTTCTTCCTTAGGTTTAAGTCTGTTACCCATCATGAATTAATTTCTGTGAGTGGTGAGGGCGCGGATCCTGTTTCAGTCGTCTACATGTGGCTATCCAATTTTTCCAGTACCATTTATTAAACAGAGATTCTATTCCCTAGTGTATGTTTTTGTCTGCTTTGTCAAAGATCAGATGGCAATATGATGATGGTTTTATATCTGGGTTCTCTGTTCTGATCCATAGGTCTAGGTCTCTGTTTTCTCAGTTCTTTCTCTTGACTGATTTGTTTAACTCGAAGGTGTTGTCTTCAAGCTCTGAGGTTCTTTCTTCTGCCTGATCTAGTCTATTCTTAAGGCTTACCACTGTGTTTTGTATTTCCTGGAATGGATTTTTCATTTCCATAAGTCCTGTTTGATTTTTTTTTTTTAAATCATTCAGTTTCCTTAGTCAATTTTTAAATTCATTTCCTGCATTATTTTTGTGGTTTATTTATGTTGGGCTTCTGTTTTCTCTTGTAATTCATTGAGCTTCCCTACAATCCCTATTCAAAATTCATCTCTCATTTCAATCTTTTCATTTTGGTTGGAATCCACTGGTAGGGAGTTATTGTTTTCTTTTGGGAGTATACTTTTGCTCTGATTTTTCATGTTTCTAGAGTTCTTTCACTGATTCCTTCTCATTGGGCCTCTCAGTTGAGACCTGGGGGTGCCAGGCCTGGCTTAAAGGGCTGTGTCTGGGTCCCTGAGAAGTGATCCCTGAGCATGCCAGGGAGAGGAGTGCTAATCTTGAGTTGCCTATGGGATGTTCTAGCAGTTTTGGTGTACCTCTTGGGTTATCTCTGACTTTCTGCCTTCAACTTTTTCCAACGGTATGTCTTGAGTTCAATCAGCTTACTCTTGCTGATGGTGGGTGGTACTTTTGAGTGTTAATCAGCCACACCCTGTTTGCTTGAGTTGGAAGATGCTATCATGGGCCATATCATTGTTTTCCTTGTCATTGTTTGATGTTTGTGTGATGGAGCCAGCTGCCAAGATGTTCTTTTGTGTCTGTGGTAGACTCTGGTCCCCTAGTTGAATATTTGAGTGCCCCAAACTTTGGGAGGAAGCTTATAGCTCCCAGGGACTTTCTTGATCTCCATCCCTGAGGTGGGGGGAGGAGCAAGACAGACCATGGCTGGATTGTGGGAGTCTGAAAGGCTTTGCAAAGCCTCAGCATGGCTCAGAAGTTGCTTTTCCAGCCAGTAGGGGAAGCCACTGGTAGGAGGGTCAGGACAAGCTCTCCAAACTGGAAGGGCTGTTCACAGGGGAGGGGCCTAAACACTTGTATGCTATGGCCCCAGGCTGCGATCTTTATGTCCTTGTCCAGTAGTGCAGTTTTTCTGTGGGAAGTGGTAGGCGCTCCCCCAAATGGCTACTCCTTGGACCCCCACACCCTGTAAGATTGAATCAGTAAATGCTGTAAAGGGTGTGCAAACTGACCTTCCTAACAGTAGGTGGCACTTGCCAGAAGGAAGAAGCTGCAATTTTATTTCTGGGTCCTGTATCAGCTGTAGTCCCACAGGAAAAGCACTTGAATGCCCCAGGTGGTGGGTGGGGCCCTAGAACTTCCAGGTGAGTCCTTACTCTCTGTTGCAGCAGAGGCAGATGGAGGAGTGCAGCTGGGTGGGGCTGGGTTGGGTGTGCCTACCCTCAGGCTCCACAGAAGTTGACAAGGTAGCTGTCCAGGCTCTGGAGTCATGCAGATCACCCACTGGACTCCTATGGCTCCTGCAGTCTGGGCCAGAGTTGGGAAATGTCTGTGCGGGAAGGAGCAAGATGAAACCTGAGGATTTAAAGGCCCCTGGGAGAGGACAGGCGCACAGTGGATGGAGAAGCAATATGGTGCCTGCCATGCTGGCTTGGGCCCGTGGGGATGAGAAGTGCCCCAGGGAAGCTGAGAGCCTGGTCCCCTGTCCACAAGCAGTTCCCAGCTCACTGGTGGTGGCAGCCTCTGGACCTGTGTGGACAGAAAGTCTCTCCAGCATCTCGGGATCTCAACAACTGTCAAAGATGTGCGGGAGAGGCCGGGCACAGTGGCTCACGCCTGTAATCCTAACACTCTGGGAGGCTGAGGCGGGAGGATTGCTGGAGGTCAGGAGTTCAAAACCAGCCTGAGCAAGAGCGAGACCCCATCTCTACTATAAATAGAAAGAAATTAATTGGCCAACTAATATATGTAGAAAAAATTAGCAGGGCATGGTGGCGCATGCCTGTAGTCCCAGCTACTCAGGAGGCTGAGGGCTGACACCACGGCACTCACTCTAGCCTGGGCAACAAAGCGAAGCTCTGTCTCAAAAAAAAAGATGTGAGGGAGAGAGAAACAAATGGCTCCATCTACCCTTCTTGCTGGACTCCAAGCCTCTTGCAGGTTGATCTTGGCTGATACCCTTTTCCTTCTTGTTCTATACTGCAACTCTTCCCTTGGTATCTCCCAAAGGCTCTGGCACTGTGTCTTCAGACCCACATCTGATCTATGTCTGTATGTCTGTTCATTTCTTCTCTTTCATCTAAAACTCCTTCTTACAGAGATGCTCTGGTAGCTGGTGTCTCTGGTCAGCCATCTTGATCCTCTCACCCCTATTGTAAGTGTTTGAAGCTATACTGTTTCTCTGGTCACTGCTTTAAATATGTTCAATTGATTCTGGTCTTTAGTACTTCATGATCATTATTTTACAGAGATTCTGTTTGTATTTCATTTTCACTCAAAAACTATCAACAAATTTTAAAATTTCTAGGTGGAAGAGTTTTTGTTTTTTTCCTTTTATTTCATTATATTATGGGGGTACAAATATTGTTAGGGTTACATATATTGCCCCTGCCACCCCCCCCCCATGCCAGAGCTTCAAGCGTGTCCAACCCTCAGGTGGTGCACACCACACCCATTATATAAGTATGCACCTTTCCCCTCCTCCCCCCTTTTACCTGCCCACCACCCGATAAGAATTTTTTTTTTTTGACATTTTGGTTACATTGTATATCTTTGCCTCTCCCTAAAAAGGGTTAGAGGTATTCCCTTCCCCTCCACAATGCTCACCACATCCCTAGGATGTGGGTCTCTCCTCCCCCTGTCCCCACCCCCCAAATCCCTGGTGATTACTACCACCATTTGAGCACCATAGTTTTAATTAGTCAGTACCAATTTGATGGCAAGTTGATGTGGAGCCCATTTTCCTGATCTTGTGTCACCTCACTTTGGATAACGGTCTTAAGCTTAATCCAGGATAGCATAAACGGTGCTAGCTCACTGTCATTTCTTAGAATTGAGTAATATTCCATTGCGAGCATATACCAAATTTTAATTATCCACTCCTGAATTGACGGGCCCTTGGGTTGTTTCCATGACCTTGCAATAGTGAATTGTGCTGCCATAAACATTTGGGTGCAGATGTCTTTATAATAGAATGTCTTATGCTCTTTTGGGTAGATGCCCAACAATGCTATTGCAGGGTCGAATGGTATTTCTATTTCTAGCTGTTTGAGGTATCTCCAAATTCTTTTCCACAAAGGTTGCACTAATTTGCAGTCGGTGGAAGAGTTTTTAATGGTTTTTTAATTTCATTTTTAACTGCTAATTTTGTGCATTTTGATCAGTGTTGATTCTAATATGTCTGCATTGTGATATTTACTTTCTTAGTAACCTAATTTTCCTTGTTGTCCTCAAACAATAGGAGCTGCTTAAGCCATTTTTTCTGAATATTCCATGTATGTTTGAAGAGAAGGTGCATTTTCTAGTTTCTATTCTTATAGTATTTGATATATATTTATAAGGTCTACCTTATTGATTATATTGTTTAGCTTTTTTATATTCTTATTTTTGTCCATGGACCTGCATGTCAAAGTCTCTTATTATTAGTGTGTTTCTGTTTTTTCTTATATGATCTGTAGGTACTGTGTTGCTTTACACATAATCTTAATTTTATATATTGATTGCAAACGGTGACTTTGAGCTTTATAAAGTGTTCTCCTTGGTCAGATTTAATTCTTTTGATATCTGGATTTCAACCTCTGTTTTCCTATTGTCTTCGTTTGCCAAGTGTATCTTTGTCCATCCCATTACTTTTAGTCTTTCAGATCATGATGTTTTAGTATTTTTCTTGAATCAGCATAAAATTGAGTTTTGCTTTATGAGCCAAAATTTGCATTTGAAAGACTGAGGATGTACCTTTACAATAAAAATAAAACAGGAAGTGTCAAAGTGAAATGTCAGAGATATCCACTATCAAACTTAGTCCTTAAGGAATTTGGCCACTTCATACTTAATAACATAATACATTTCATTTACTTCCCTGAAGAATATAAGCTGTGAGAACCTGGGAGTGCTTTTTGGCTATTTTTTTTTGTCATTGCTGTCTTTACTACCTAGATGAGTATGGACACACAGAAAGTTTTAATACGTATTAGTCAAATGAATGAATGAAAGGTGGGGAAATAGGAAATGCAAAGAAATTTTAAAGAAATTCTAAAATTCTAATTTAGCCTGACTCCTTCTGAGATCCTTTACTGCAACTCTATAGAGTTGGAGACATAGCACTGTGGCACCTCCTTCCTTAGACTCTGGTGTGACTGCAGACCCAGCCCAATCTGGTTCAACTTTGTGCAGTAAAATGGTGAATTGCTTTTTAGTTGCCATGGATCCCTAAGGTTGCAAGTTATATAAGCTGAGCATGCCCGGATGACCCAGGTGTGCAACCACAGGAGGAACTAAAGTTCTTGGATTGAGGAATAGGGACCAAATTAAGAAACAAGGCTTAGCGTCACCTCATGGCAAGATCCAATCCGATCACACCTCATTATACTCTGCCTATAAAACCTGCTCCAGCTGTCAGCTCGGGGAGACATATTTGAGTGTTGCCTCTGTCTCCTTGCCAGCTTACTGGCAATAAAACGGTTTATTTTTTCAAAATCCAGTGCTATGATATTGGCTTCTATGTGCATTGGGTAGCAAGCCCATTGCTTGCTTGGTAAAAATTCCTGAGTGCTGACTTTGCTAACGGGAAGGAATCGCTGTGTTTTGGTTGATGGTTGACTGACTTTCCTACTGTCTCCCAGATAATGTTGCTCTGAGCCTTCATCACCACCGAAAGATCACTTCCAGATTTCTCAGAAGGGTTTTTCTCTTTGACCAAAACACAGGGTTCTTCTGCAACCTGTGGACTTCCTAGTTATTGTTTATTGTCATATAATAGACATTAGGAGTGGAGGAGAGGGAAGTTAGAGTTGTTGGTTAATGGCTTCTGTTTCCTTAGTGTGCAGGAGGCTAGATCAGCTGTTGAGAGGAAGTAGGGTACGGATGATGAAATTCGGAAACTTCACTGATGAGATGAGGACAGGCAGCTGACAAGAGAAAACAGAATTGTTGAGCAGAACAAAATGAACAATAGGTAATATGTTTATAAGATGTATGTTTTTTGCATAGTGCATTGCTAGCGTTAAAGGAAGAATGCAGATTCCCTCCCACTGTCAGGAGACTAACAAGCAAGAATTAATAACATGTTGTGATTTGCTTATGGGGATTCTTGTTGTCCTCAAATAATAGGAGCCGTTTAACCTGGGAAACCCCACAAGACAGGCTGGTCATTAGCGCTTATCAGACATCAGCAAGCATGTGAGCAGGGGTAGACTGTAAGAACACTGGGCCTTACAGGAGGCAGATTTCATGGCCATTAGTCCCAGGGCGATTCACTGTTAACCCTGAGGTTGCAGGGTGACTGAGGTTGTGATTTATGAGGATTCCTTGTGGGAGTTGTGCTATTACCAGGCGGAGCCTCCTGGAGAATCATTCGCTCTCGCAGGATCAGTCAAGTCCCTCTTCCCCCAGCAGAGGGAGAGGCTGTTGGTAACCAGATGCCCTGGTTCTTGCCTTTATCAGATGACCCTAAAGTTCAATATTGAGATTTATTTTTCAGATTAAAAACTTGGACTTAGCAGAAAATCCAGCAGTGCGCCATGATCATACTCTAGACAAGCAGTGTAGGAACAGAAGAAATCATATCAGGGGAGGCTCAAGAACTGTAGGGGTGGGCCTACAGCCATTGGGACCTCCAGGAGGGGTGAGGAGACATCTGCAGGATCCAGGTCTTGGGGTCTGGGACAAGGATTTTGGGGTAGGGAATGGTAAGGTCGCTTCTACAATGGAGCATAGAGCAATCTTATGACAGAAAGGAAAAATTGGAGTCCATACCAACAGAAAAGGAAGGAAAATAACATTTACAGGGCACCTACTATTCATCTGGTATTTGTCTATGCTTATTACATGACATTAACACATTCCATTTATATCTCACAGCAGTTCTGTGAATGTTATAATGTCTCCAGCCTGCAAGTGACAAAACTGAGGCCTAGAGAAGCTAAGCAGCTTGTTCAGAGGCACAAGCTAGTAAGTGGCCAACCTGAGGTTTAATCCTCAGTCTCCTAACTCCACATCCAGAGCTCTTATTAGCTTATCCCACTTGTGTAGAAGGTCGTGGCAGCCAAGCCACTGAGTGTCCAGACTTTAGTCATATTCTGGCAAGAGGCCTGTGTTTTATTAAATGTCTGTTGACGAACGAATACAAAAATCTGTTGTCTCTTTTTATGTTTCAGGACTCTGCTCATTACTCTGAGCCTCCGCTGTCTTCTTTCATAGCCCGTTGGCTCATGGTTGATCTTCTCCACTGTTGTGGGCTCTGTCTGTCCCAAGCAGATACGAAGGAAAGGTCTTTCTTCTGTTGCCACTAACCGACATGGCGTCTCATTGCTAGCACACCTGGAGAATGGGCAAAGAAGGAGAGGGGGAAGGACTGTCTACCCACCTATTTTGTCTCTTCCCCTTGTCCCCATTCAAAAGCCCTCTTTGCTACTCTCAGGCCATGTTGGGGAGGGAGACCTCGAGAGAAACCAAAGCTTTCGCCTGTGTCTGCTTCCTCATTTGTTACCTGAAGATCATATTGATTTCTTGAGGTCTTCCCAATCTCTCCTCTTTTTTCCCCTTATAAATCTACTTGCCCTGGGGCCTGATTAGACTTTTAAAAACAATTGCTTGAGGTCAGGGGTTTGAGACCAGCCTGAGTAAGAGCGAGACCCCCGTTTCTACTAAAAATAAAATAAAATAGAAAAAATTAGCCAGGCAACTAAAAATAGAAACAATTAGCCAGGTGTGGTGGCACACGCCTGTAGTTCTAGCTACTTGGGAGGCTGAGGCAGAAGGATTTCTTGAGCCCGGGAGTTTGAGGTTGCTGTGAGCTAGGCTGACGCTGCTGCGACATTCTAGCTCAGGCGACAGAGTGAGACTCTGTCTCAAAAAAAATAGAAAACTTCCTCCCCCATTACATTTTTTTACTTTTTTTTTGGAGGCTCAGGCCGACCACCTCAAATGGGCCACCCTTTGTTGCTGCTTTTGCACTTTACTCCTGCTGTGCCCTTTCTGCTTCCCTACGGCGTCAGTCAGGGCTCTCTGGAGAAACAGAACCAGCAGGATGTATGTGTGTGCGTGTAAAGAGATAATGCATACAAGAGTCGGCTCACACAGTCACGGAGACTGACAAGTCCCCACATCTGCGCCCGGCAAGCTGGAGATCCAGGAGAGCTAGTGGTGCAGATCCACTCCCAAGGCCAGTAGGCTCGAGACTTGGGAAGGACTGATGCTTCAGTTCAGATCTGAAGGCAGGTAGAAATTGATGCCTCAGCTCGAAAGCAGTTAGGTAGGAGGAATTCACTCTTACATGCAGGAGGTTTAGTCTTTTAGTTCTAGCCAGGCCTTCAACTGATAGATTGAGGCCCACGCACGTTAGGGAGGGAAGCCTGCTTTACTACTAATTGAAATCTTAATTTCATCCAGAAAACTCTCACAGACACACCCAGAATAATATTTATTTAGTTAGTTTTTTTGAGTCAGAGTCTTACTCTGTTGCCTGGGCTAGAGTGACGTGGTGTCAGCCTAGCTCACAGCAACCTCAAACTCCTGGGCTCAAGCGATCCTTCTGCCTCAGCCTCCTGAGTAGCTGGGACTACAGGCATGTGCCACCATGCCCAGCTAATTTTTTCTACATATTTTTAGTTGGCCAATTAATGTCTTTCTATTGTTAGGAGAGACGGGGTCTCACTCTTGCTCAGGCTGGTTTCGAACTCCTGACCTTGATTGATCCTCCCTCCTCTGTCTCCCAGAGTGCTAGGATTACAGGCATGAGCCACCACACCCGGCCCAGAATAACATTTGACCAAATATCCAGGCACCCTGTGGCCCAGTCAAGATGACACATTAAATTAACCATCACAAGTCCACCTCTGGAAACTTAATGCCTATTTGCGTCTCCTTAAAACATACTTAATCTCTAAATAAAGATTTTAACAAAGTCGTAATTCCCTCTAACATGATACAACTATCCTATGTGTGACTGAAAATGCACTAACCAGGTCCCCAGAAGAGGAGGTAATGTCCTTGAGTGATGTTTATTCTTTTCTTTGATATCCTGTGACTTAAATACTATGGTGTAAAATTAGCAGTATATACTATGATATAAAGACATCTTATGGTAGATAATAAGGGAATGAAAGAGGGAAAAATAAAGATTTTATATATAAATTTTACTAATATGTATATTATATATGTATATACACATAAAAATCTCATGACAATTATAGTCCTCATTTCTGTAACTGGTCATGTGGTCATAGCTGGTATTTATAACTACCTTCTTCCACTACCCATTCTGTACTCCATTTGCCTTCCACTGGTTGTGGTTTTTCACCTAATGGGATGACCCAAACTTCATTTCTGAGGGGTCTGGGCCATTAGTAGTCCCACCTGGATTGTGATGTTGCAGTTTTTCATTGACTTTCATCGTAGGTCCTAGTAATACTAAGAGATGCCCTTAAGGGATCTCTTGTGTTCCAGACATACTCTTCTTTATCTCCCTTGTGACGTGGTAGTCCCATTTCCTTTTGGTAGTCAGGTTTAAACCCTACCCAGCACAGTAACTTGCTTTTTTAACCTGCTGATTCTGGAGGAGCTCAAAGTGGCTGGGTGGTGGTCTTACCTTCCAATTCAATGAAATTATTGTTGTGTCTCCTGGTGGAAACATTTCTCCCTCTAGATTTAAGATTTCTAGGCCACAGGAGTTTGAGGTTGCTGTGAGCTAGGCTGACGCCACGGCACTGGAGCCCAGGCAACAAAGTGAGACTCTGTCTCAAACAAACAAACAAACAAACAAACAAACAAACAAACAAACACCAAAAAACATTTCTAGGCCAGCAGAGCAGATAGTCGTGGGAACAAGAAGTAAAAGTTTGGATAGTGGGACACTGGGCATAATAGTGAGTGGTGCCACTTCCATTTGCACCTCTTGATTTCTGGACCCTGGCTACGGGAGAAACAGCACCATACATTGGGCACTGATTCAGACTACACACAATCTTCTGGAGAATTTTGCCTTAGCCCTGCAAGGTATTGCCACCTAGCTGATTCTATAATTGAATCTTCAAGATTCCACCATTCTATCAAACCAGCTGCTTCAGTATTGTGGGGAAGATGGTAAAATCTATGAATTTCATGAGCATGGGTCCATTACCACACTTTATTTTCTGTGAAGTGAGTTCTTTCTTCAGAAACAATGCTATGTGGGATATCGTGACGGTGGATAAGGCATTCCATGAGTTCACAGATAGTAGTTTTGGCAGAAGCATTGTGTGCAGGCAGGCAAATCCACTCCCAGAGTGTCTGTTCCAGAAAGAACAAAACACTGCCCCTTCCATGATGGAAGCCATCCAAGGTAATCAACCTTCCAGCAGGTAGCTCTCTAACCCCCTGGGGGAATAGTGCCATACTGGGGACTCAATTTTGGTCTCTGCAGCTGGCAGAGTGGGAACTCAGCAGTGGCTGTCTCCAAGGAGAATGTGGTGAATAGTTCCTGTTGCTGAGCCCATGCATAACTTCCATCTCTGCTACCATGATGACTTTGTTCATGAGCCCATTGGGTGATGACAGAGGTGTATGGGGAAAGAAGCCAATTAGTATCCACAGTATAGGTCATTCTATGCACTTGATTATTAAAATTCTCATTGGCTTTTGGTGAACATTCACAGGGGACACGAATATGTTTTTGGCCCTCTCAGAGAGATTTACCTCTTTACCAAATTTCCTTGTCATAATTTTCCAACCATGTTCCTTCCAAGTTGCTGACCATCTCGCCAAAACATTGGCCACAGCCCACAAATCCATATATAGTCACACATCTGGCCATTTCTCCATCCAAATAACATATGCAGTCTGTGCACTGGTTGAACTTCTGCCCACTAGGAGGATTTCTCTTCACCACGGCCCTTTAGGGATGGCTTGGAAAAGGACTATAGTGCTGCCACTGACCACGTTTTGGTGGTGCCTGCACATCATACAGGACCTTCTGTAAACCAAGGCTGAGTTTTCTCTTCCTCTTTCAAATGATCCTCTGTCAACTAATCATTGGGAACTCCCCATTGGCCATAGGTACAGGCTGGGAGAGAGAAGGTAGTGTAGCAGAAGTGAGGACCATGGGTATTTGGGCCACTTTTTCATATAACTTTCTTGTGCCTTCAGGGCCTTCTTGGGCCCCACCGTGTATACACCACTTCCATTTGTTAATGGAGTACTGCTGTGCATGCTCGACTGTATGATGTGGTGGGTCAGATAACAGCCACCTGGGATGGACAGCTCAGGTCACATGGCAACTTGGTGGCCTGCAATGAAGCATTCAATCTCTACTAAGGCCAGTAGTAGGCCAAGAGCAATGAAACCACATCTGGTACAGTAACTTCAGCTGAAGTCACCATCTGCTGAAGCTTTTAATAATCCACTGTAATTCTCCAAGATCCATCTGTCTTCTGAACAGACAAGATAGGCAAGTTGAATGGGGATGTGGTAGGAATCACCAACCCTGTGTCTTTCAAGGCCTTAATGGTGGTAGTAATCTCTCCAATCTTCTAGGAATGTGGCATTGCTTCTGGTTTACTGTTTTCCTCGGTAGAAACAGTGGTAGTGGCTTCCACTTGGCCTTTCCCACCATGATAGCCCTCACTCCATAGGTCAGGCAAGCAAGGTGGAGATTAGCTGAGTATGTCTGTTCTAGTCATGCATTTTAGAATTGGGGAAATAATTACAGGGTTCAGGGACCCACTGTACTCACTGTGAGATGAGCTAAACCATCATTGATTACCTGATCATCATAAGCCCCTACTGTGACTGGTGGACCAAATTCACATTTTGGGTCTCCTGGAAAATTAGTGTCAGTTCAGAGCCAGTGTCCAGTAGTCCTGGAAAGGTCTGATTGTTTCCTTTTCCCCAGTGCATAGTTACCTTGACAAAAGGTTGTGGGTTCCTTTAGGGAAGGGTGAAGAAATACAACAGTATATATTTTAAGCAGTGTACAGCATCCTTCCTTAAGGAGATGTAGCCTCCCCTTAATTCAAAAGGTTCTAGTCTGTTAACTAGCTTAAGTCTAGAAATGATGGTGGGGCTATGACTCTCTGTTTTTAGGGTTCAGGTTAGGCTTTTGCTCACTTGACCTAGAACTTTTCTGATTATATAGATCAAGTAAGAATTTAGTTGGTTTCTTATTTCATTTCTAGAAACAGCCAGTGCCTTAGGTGTGCTTGAGTCAGACTATTCTGATTGCCACTTTGACTCTACTGTTCATTATGGTAACCACATCCACCTTGACTTTGGTTGCTGAGTGCCATCACTTGGCCCCTGCCACCCCAGGACACATTATTCCCATGGTATTTAGGTTTTCTAATTCAGTGGCTGCAGTTCCTACCATAAGGTCTGGCCTACAGAGAAGAGTGATCACAGAGCTTTTCAAAGATACTAGGGCTCCTCTCACAAATTTATTTTTCACAGAACTAGTTAAAGGTATGTTTTCTGGACCCCCTACCTTCTTTCTGGATGAGTAGATCTTAAATGACAGATCCACTTTAACATTCCAAACTCCTTAAGCCTTTGAATCCCTTTCTCTACATTAAAACAAAGCAGGTGTTATTTCTAACCTGCTCACATGAGTCACCTCTTGGACCATGTTTCAACCAACCAACCAACCAACTAAACTGCTAGAGCTCTTTCTAACTCCCTGAGGTCAACATTAAATGCAGAATCTCTGAGCAGTGAGCTCGTATCCATAAATTTGGCCTGATTCCATTTTATGTTCCTTGCACCGTTATCCCACACCATTAATATCCAACACATGTTCCCTGGATTTCTGTCTGTATAAATTAGAAAACTCACGTAGTTGTTTGGAGTGTAGTGTACCTCCTCTTGGGTCATACTTTGTACCTCATCTTTAAGGGGCTGTTGCGTTTTGAGTCTGGTCTGGAAGCAGAGGAGTCGTGGAGGTTGGTCCTGAGGGGACTCATCATTGTCTTGCCAGGCAGCTGCCTCATGGGAGGCCATTTCAATTTCCTAGGCAATGCAGAGTTAATTCTGTCATTCTGGGGTGGAGACACCTCTTTCACTGGCAAAGAACACTCATCGATTAGGGGTCCAGTGTCCCCAGCTTCATCAGGGCCTTCCCATACCTCCTCATTTCAACTTAAAGGATTCCAGTACTTCCCCATCAGTGTCCTCTGTTAACAGACACTGTGTGGGCCTGGGAGTTCGACTTGTGTTGTGATCCAGCCAGTTGTAAGGTGAGATTCTGCATTTGATTTTAATCAATCTAATTCCTGCTACAGGAGATAGTACCTCCTTTAGGGCATATACAGAAGATTTCACATTGTTTATGCAGTGTTTAAGCAGGAAAATTTAAATCCTTGAGCTCATTATTTTCTTTTGCCACTTTAGGATCAACTGGTAAATCTTTTTACAATCTTTAATTTGAGAAAAATATTTGAAAGTACCGTATATGTAGTCACTCAAACCCTTCCTTCTTATAAGTGGTCGTTTAGGAGTATAAAAACGTAATATTTGCATATCTCTATTAGCAGATCAATTCATGGATTATAGTGCTCTTTACTACTATGAATAGAGTCATTAGTGCCTTTGAATCTAATCATATTTGAGAGCCAATTCCAGAAAACCCACAACCAATTCAGAAAACTCAACTTCAAAATTCTGTTCCTCTAGAATACCACTCCTGGTACCAAAATTTGTTTTTCAGTGTTCTTCAGAGAAACAGAACCAATAGAATCTATTTATTTGTTTATTATAATGAATTGGCTCACATGATTATGGAGCCTAGCAAGTCCCAAGATCTGCAGGGTGGGTGAGTTGGCAAGCTGGAGACCCTGTGAAACCCTGGAGAACCCTGATGGTGTAGTTCCAGATTGAGTCTGAAGGCCAGAGAACCAGGAGAGGTGATGTAGTGTTAGTCCAATGGCCAGCAGACTTGAGATACAGGAAAAGCCTATGCTTCAGACTGAGTCTCTCTTAGTCAGCTCAGACTGTCATAACAAAATACCCTAGACTCGATAGTTTAAACAACAGAAATTTATTTCTCACTATCTGGGGGCTGGAAGTCAGAAATCAGGGCGCCAGCATGATAGGGCTCTGGTGGGGGCACTCTTCCTGGCTTGTAGACAGCTGCCTTCTGGCTGTGTCATCACATGGCAGAGAAAGAGGGAGAGGAAGTTCTGGTCTCTCCTCTACTTATCAGGACACTATTCCCATGACAAGGGCCCCATCCTCATCTAAACTTAATTATCTTCCAAAGGCCCCACCTCCAATACCACCACACTGGGGGCTATGGCTTCAATATATGAATTTTGGGAGGTACGTAAACATTCAGTTCATAGCAGAGTCTGGAAGCAGGAAAAACTGATTTCCCAACTTGAAGGCAGTGAAGCAGGAGGAATTTCCTCTCACGTGTGGGAGGGGCAGCCTTTCTGTTCTACTCCGGCATTCAACTGATTGATGGGCCCACTCACACGAGGGAGGGCAATCTGCTTTGCTCGGCCTACCAATTCAAATATTAATTTCATCCAGAAACACCCTCACCGACACACCCAGAATCATGTTTGACCAAATGCCTGGGCACTCTGTACAGGTCCAGTCAAACTGAACCATAAAATTAACTACACCTACCCTAGCCATCCTTCCTTTGTTGCCCCTTGTGCCCCGAAAGCCATTCCGTTTTTTTCTGAGCTGTATCTTTATTCCACCTGCTTCATGATATCACTTATAATTTTGAAAGAATGAAATTATCTGGGATTCTTTACTGGTTATTTGTGTTATCCACTAAGTTCTAAACTTGTAGATGGTGATGGCAGGGATTTAATTTATTAAATAAGAGATGCATATTTTCTGTATCTTCCTCAATGGCAAGGAGGTGGACGCTCAACAAATACTTGTTGTTAAGTGCTAAGTCCATTCAATCCATTTGGAGAGCATGTTCTCTACCAGTTGGATCCCCAGGAAGGCAGCTAGGGGAAGTGAGTGTTAGTAATCTTTAGCCTGATGAGGGTTTCTTAGTCTTCCCCTCAGCTCTGTGCAGCTCCTTACTCTTGGTGCTGTGAGCCAGGGCAGCTGTCTCAATCTTGCCGAGTAAGAAGAGCTGGATGTGAGCACTGTGAACCTCTATGTCGGGGTGATAGTCATTCTGGCACACCTAAGAGATTTCCCTGGGCCCCAGACATTGGTTGGGAAGCTGGGAGTAGCTTGCATTTGTCTAGGGCAGGGTTTCTCAACCATGTCGCAGTTGGCATTTGGGCTGGATAATTCTTTGTTGTGGGGGCCCATCCTGTACATTGTAGCATGTTTAGCAACACCTCTGGCCTAGACCTGCTAGATGCCAAGAGTTATGACAATCAAAAAACGTCTTCAGTTATTGGCAAATTTCCCCAAAGCATTTGCCCTTCAGTTATTGGCAAATGCTTTGGGGACAAAAGCATCTGAGAACCACTAATCTTGGTGTTTTTTCCTTGCATAGCATTTTCACCTATGCTAACACATCTGAGAGTCATAGTTCTGTAAATCAGGAAGGAACTCATTCCTTTCGCTATTTTACACAGCTGGGCAAGGGGCAGGAGAAGAAATAGAACTCACACCTTCTGACTGCAAACATGTTCTTTCTCTTAAGACTTCTAGAGATAAGCAATTAAAAGAATTAGCAACTTTCCCCCACTTTGAAGGAGATATCGATTTTGAGTTGAAGAACAAAAATCTTTGTTACAAGTTTTAACAAAGGGATACCATTAACCACTTTGCTATTTTCTTATTTCAGCTCTAAATGTTATT
Source organism: Microcebus murinus (assembly GCF_040939455.1). Taxonomy (NCBI): domain Eukaryota; kingdom Metazoa; phylum Chordata; class Mammalia; order Primates; family Cheirogaleidae; genus Microcebus; species Microcebus murinus. The sequence continues at coordinate 119,405,608 of NC_134105.1, read as the reverse complement.
TCGATGAACTTTCATTTAGACCTTTTGAAAGGGAAGCAGTTTAGATTTCCTTTCTGAAGTGCCTAGTTTCATTTTTGACTGCTAGGGTTTCCAAATCTTCCAAACCTTTAAGATGAAGGGGACGTCCTAATTAAACTTGTCCACTTCCTCTCGAAGATGCGTCATTGTGATAGCAGCGCGCCTGTAACCTTCACCGTGGTGTTTTCCAAGAAAACCAAAATACAATACTTTTTAAAAACAGAAGTTTGCAGTAATTGTTATTGAGACTAGATCAGAAAACTGGAGGTTCCAAAATAAGAGTTTGAAAGGCATACAACTTCTGAAACTATATTTTACTTTCTGTGTTTTGAAAAGAAGAGGAAGTGTGTTATTTTAAATTGATATCTGAAGGTAAATAACTAAAGTTTGCTAAGTAGGGGTAAGAATATACTTAAGCATGAGATTTTAATTAAGTTAAAACATTTTTTTCCTGTTGAGATATATTTCTCCTTTGAAATAAAGTTTAACTATGCTTAGATATCAGATTTTAAATTGATTATTTTGGAACAACATTGTTTATTTTAATTAATAATTATTAATATCAACCGAGGGCCTACTTCATGCCCTGTTCTCTTCTAGGAACTTCAGTTTTATTGTCAATTATTAATATTTAGTAATAACATTAAGTGATATGAAATGAAAATTAGTGAAAACATATCAATATTCATTAGAAGTTAATATTAATATTAAGGATTATTTTTGAGTATGTTGAATTATCTTTGGATAGTTATGGCCACTCCTGATTGACAAGGCAGGTTGCTGTTTGAGCATTTCTGTATATTTGAAAGGTGGCCTTGTTAATAAACTAGGTAACAGAGAACTATAAACTGTCAAACAGAAGGTAAGAGGAATAAACTCACAGCACAATTGCCCTTTTGTTTTGTTTGATTAAACAGTTGGGACTCAACTCATCTTCAAGCCTAACTTGCTATCTCTAAGAGTTTAATTTTCACAGCCGGGAGGAGCCCTGAGTAGACAGCAGGGTGCAAACTCCCTCCCAGCTCTGGCAGGGCTAGATTCGGAAGGCTGATAAAGTCAGCCTCACAGAAAAAAGAAAAAAAATGATGAAAAAGTGAACACAGCTGCTCCACAGCCACTTTTGTTACCATTCTCCAGCAAGGAAGAAAAGAAGCCATTTTTATACTTTAAAAACACCAAACAGCCTTTCCTCAACTGCCAGCATTTCCTCCTACTTTCTCAGTGCCATGCCATTTTCCTTTCTTCTTTTTTTCTTTCTCTCTCTCTTTCTTTCTTCTTTCTTTCTTTCTTTCTTTCTTTCTTTCTTTCTTTCTTTCTTTCTTTCTTTCTTTCTTTCTTTCTTTCTTTCTTTCTTTCTTTCTCTTTCTTTCTTTCTTTCTTTCTTTCTTTCTTTCTTTCTTTCTTTCTTTCTTTCTCTCTCTCTTTTTCTTTCTTTCTTTCTTTTTTTCTTTCCTTCTTTCTTTTCTTTCTTTTTTTCTTTCTTTTTCTTTCTTCTTTCTTTCTTGAAAAAGCAAAATAAACTTTTTGCTACTTTCTATCCTAATCTTTGTGTGAGAAATCTTTCTTCACCCACTCTGTGAGCTCCTTGTAGAGTCCCCATCCTTATGATTTTTATCCAAATTGTATTCATTTTTTTTATATTTTTACAATGTAAAATATTTACATTTAAAATATAATTTATTTTTATATTTTTATGCTTTTTTTTCTTTGAGACAGAGTCTCACCCTGTCAGCCAGGCTGGAGTGCAGTGGTGTGATTATAGTTCACTGCAGCCTGGAACTCAAGGGCTTAAGCGATCCACCTGCCTTAGCCTCCTCAGTAGCATGGACTACCATGCCAGCATGTCCAGCTATTGAGCTATTTTTTTAAAAGGCTTTTTGTAGAGATGGGTCTTGTTATGTTGCCCAGGAACTCCTGGACTCAGCAATCTCCTACCTCAGCCTTCCACAGTGCTGGGATTATAGGTGTGAGCCACCATACCTGGCCCTGGTTTTATTTTTGAAAGTACCAGTGTTGCTCTCCTATGGCCTAAACAAATCCCATGGATAGGAGCTGATGTGTATATATGAAACAAATGTCACTGGAGAAATGGTCAATATAGTCTGTGCATCACTGATTAAATTTGTTTTGGGACAAACACCTGGATTGCAGGTATGATGCCAGTATTTCTGAGGAAGTGAAGAACTAAATTGTAAGTCTAGAACAGCTCAGTAAAATGTTCCTGTTTTTTTTTCTTTCTTTCTTTCTTTTTTTTTTGTGGTCAGGACTCAAATGTCTCATGGTTAAACCACATGTATCTTCTTGAAACACACAATGCTATTTACAGATAACAGAATCTATCCTGCCTGGCATGTATTAAGTCTTAATAATTGTCTATTGAACTGAAAAAGTTGCCTGTATTACATCAAGTGTGTTACAACTGTTAGGTTTGTTTTCCATTTTGTCATATGGATAGAAAAAAAAATCCCCTAAAAACCCTGCTCTAATAGACAACTATGTCTAATTTTGTGTCACTTTTCTATTTTTTTTAAATTTTATACCTTATTATAACCATGTTCTATTCTCTATTTTTGCTTGGGCTTTTGTACAGTCAGCCCTCCTTATCCATGGGTTTCATAGAAAAATAATTGCATATGTATTGAACATATATAGACTTTTTTTAACCTTGTCATTATTCCCTAAACAATAGAGCATAACAATTATTTACGTACCATTTCCACTGTATTAGGTATTATAAGTGATATAGGGATGGTTTAAAGTACACCAGTGGATATGCACAGGTTATATGGGAATACAACACCATTTTACATCAGGGACTTGAGCATCTACAGATTTTATAATCTGGAGGAGGTCTTAGAACCAATCCTCCACAGATACTGAGGGACAACTGTACTTTATGTAATTTTAAAAAAGATACATGATAGTTTATTTAGTAAATAGTCTATAATTTCTGAAATTGTTTACCTGCTATTGGGCACTTATGTTGCTTTCCAATATTTTAACATTATAAAAAATTCTGCAACAAACATCTTTACGTATAAAGCAATTTTCTTTGGTATTTCATAATATTTCCTTAAAATGGCCCTCCACATGTGTCATTACTGGGAGCAAGGCATTTTTAAGGCAAAAAATATTTTAGTCTTTTGATATATACAGCCTAATTGTTTTCTGAAAGGTTTTAACAGCTATGTATACAAATGCATGCTTCCTTATCTTTACCAGAATTGGGTATGCCAATTAGTTTCTTTTGATATGTAAAAGTATATTCCAATGTTTTACTATGAATATTAAATATCAATGAGGCTGAAATTAAAAAAAAATATGTCTTGTTAATCATTTGAATTCTCTCTGTAAATTTTCTGTTCTTTTCTTCAATTCCCCTGACCTTGAAAATGTCTACCATGCTGTGTTCCATTAGCAAACAAATGGCTTTAGGACTGAATTGTTCACGGAAGAAGAAGAGAATGATCTTTCTATTGCTTTAAAAATGAGAAATTAACCCCACTTAGAGATTTTTATATTTATGTCTGTAATATTAGTGGTTGATAATTTTTATAATGATTCTTCAAACAATTAGTAATATTTTTTACTTGCCTAACATAAAGACTAGAAATTTATGTATTTACAAATATCTAACTAATTGTCCAGCTACCATGTACTGCAGTACTTTTTTTCTTTCCCAGCGATTTGTGATTCTTCCTTTATAAAGTTTGTGTGGGTGTGTATTTTTGAGCCATTTATTCTGTTCCAATGATGTTTACCAGTATTCTTAATTATTATAATATTTATAATTTGGACTGATGGTAGTGCTAGTTTTCCTTTATATTTCTTATTTTTCAAAGATAATTTTTCAAAATACTATAATTGCGTATCTATTCTTTGAGCTGGACTTCAAAATAATTATTTTTAATTAATCTTCTTTCACCCCAAAATCCTATTGATACTTTAATTGGGATTTTGTCAAAGTCCATAATTAGTATCTGAATTCAATTTTTATAGAGTTTGCTTTTCCTATCCAGGAATAAGATATTTCTTCCCATTCATTGCATTTTTTTTTTTTGGCATAGTTTTATGGTTTTATAGCTTCTTCATATGGATTCTTTGTTCAAGGTATTTCTTACATTTTGTTGCTATTATGGATTGAATTCCCTTTTCCAATATAGTTTCTTTCTTTTAAATATTATATTTTGATGATACATGTAATAATGACATCCCTGGTAGAGAAAAAACTATTATTACACATAAGGCTACGCATTTGACTTCCAGTGTCTTTAATCCTAGCACCTTCACCAGAGGTGTGCATAGTAACCAGACAGCCAAAGAAGAACAAATTATACCTCCCATGCAACAAGACAGATGAGTATTATAGACATAATGTTGAGTGAAAGAATCCAGGAGCAAAAAGTACATATCATAAGATTCCATTTATATGAAGTTTTATAAAGATAAAATTAATCAATGTTGATAGAAATCAGACTAATGGTTACCTTTAAGAGTATATTGATTGAGAAGGGGCCAGCTGGAGTAGTTCAATTATTCTATATTATTACCTATATAGTGAGTACTCATGTTTTTAGCTATACAATTAAAATGTGTGAACTTTACTATGCCTATCTCAATAAAAAATAAGAAAGAAAATTCAAGTAAAAGTAATGCTTAATTTAAACAAAAGAAAACTGAATACCCACATGAAAAAGAATAAAATTGGATCCTTATACCATACACAAAAATCAACTTAAAATGGATTAAAGACTTAAATATAAGACCTAAAACTATAAAACTCCTAGAAGAAAATGGGGAAGCTTCTTGACATTGGCATTGGCAATGATTCTTTCAATATGACACCAAAAGCTTCAGCAACAAAAGCAAAAATAAGCAAGTGAGACAAAACTAATAACTTCTGCACAGCAAAAGAAACAATCAACAAAATGACAAGGCAACCTACAGATTGGGGGAAAATATTTGCAAACTCTAAATCTGACAAAAGGCTAATATATAAAATATATAAGGAACTTATACAACTCAATAACAACAAAACAAACAACCTGATACACTCTTGATAAGCTATTCAGTGATAAAACTATAAATTTAAATATGCTTATTCCAGAAAGCCAAAGTACCTTTTTTGCTCTTGGAAAATTGCCAAAGAATTAGTTTTCCCACCAAAAGTAGCCTCCCTTTAATCCTGTGCTTCTACAATTCGGGGTGTATTTGAATAGTACATTTTTTTCCCTCTGCATATGGCTTGGTGGGGTTTTCTAAATCTTTTTTTTTTTTTTTTTTTTTAGTCAACAGAATGTCATAGCAGGTTTTCTAAATCTTCAGTAGTCTTTTACTGAAGTAGCAGGCTGTGGTTAAACACAAATAGGTGAAGAACTCCCTGTGATGTTTTATCTGATGTTCTTTTTCCTATGATGACTACACTTTTACCCTTGAAGTTGATAAGACTTTTACCCTGTAATGAAATGAATGGAATGGTTAATTTATTGAAACAACTTTTATGCGGATTGAAATAGGGATTGAAATGCCGGATTAATTTTTAAAATCCTCTTACCATGATTTATGCAAAAGTAATTGTGGTTTTAGCATTGTTGAAATTTGTCATTTGCCATTGCAATACATTCTTAAATGTGGTTATGTTATACATCATTTTAATGTGCATTTCTCGCTTTATGTTTTTTGCTGTTATTTTATATATATTTTAGACTATGAAAATGATGTTAAACATGAAGCAAATTTGAGTGATTTTCTTATTGGAATTCAAAATGGGTGGTAAAGCAGTGGAGACAACTTGCAACATTAATAACACATTTGGCCCAGGAACTGCTAACCAATGTACAGGGCAGTGGTGGTTCAAGAAGTCTTGCCAAAGAGATGAGAGCCTTGAAGATGAGGAGTGCAGTGGCCGGTCATTAGAAGTTGGTAATGACCAACTGAGAGCAATCATTGAAACTGATCCTCTTATAACTACACGAGAAGTTGCCGAAAAACTCAATGTGGACCATTCTGTGGTTGTTTGGCATTTGAAACAACCTGGAAAGGTTAAAAAGCTTGATAAGTGGGTGCCTTATTCAGTCATGAGCTGACTGAAAATCCAAAAAATCATCATTTTGAAGTGTCGCCTCTTATTATACACAACAACAATGAATGATTTCTCTATTGGATTGTGATGTGCAATGAAAAGTGGATTTTATATGACAACTGGCGCTGAGAAGAAGCTCCAAAGCACTTCCCAAAGCCAAATTTGCACCAAAAAAAGGTCATGGTCATTGTTTGGTGGTCTGCTGCCAGTCTGATTCCCTACAGCTTTCTGAACCCTGGCAAAACCATTACATCTGAGAAGTATGCTCAGCTCACTGGAAACTGCAACACCTGCAGCTGGCATTGGTCAACAGAAAGGGCCCAATTCCTCTCCATGACAATGCCCAACTGCATGTCACACAACCAACATTTCAAAAGTTGAATAAATTGGGCTGTGAAGTTTTCCATCATCTGCCATATTCACCTGACATCTAGCCAACTGACTACAATTTCTTCAAGCATCTTGACAACTTTTTGCAGGGAAAATGCTTCCACAACCAGCAGGATGCAGAAAATGCTTTCCAAGAGTTCGTGGAATCCCAAAGCATGGATTTTTACTCTACAGGGTTACACAAACTTATTTCTCATTGGCAAAAATGTGTTGATTGTAATGGTTTTTATTTTGATTAATAAAGATGTGTTTGAGCCTAGTTATAATGATTTAAAATTCATGGCCTGAAATCGCAATTACTTTTCCGTCAACTGAATAGCTAGAAAAATCCTCATATGTTTGTGAGAAATACTCTTTTGAATATTCCTGGGTCAATTAAAAAAAATCACAATGGAAATTAGCAACTATTTTGAAATGAATGCTAACAAAATACTATATATCAAAGCATGTGAGATCCTGCTAAAGCAGTGTTTAGAGGGAATTTTTTTGCCTTCTATACATGCATTAGAAGACAGTCACAAAATATTATAAATAAACTTAGCATACAGCTCAAAAATTTAAAAAAACAGCAAATTAAAAAAATAGCAAATTAAAACTAAAGAAAGTGCAAAGAAGGAAATAATGAAGAAGCAGAAACTAATGAAATAAAAAACAAATAATAGGAAAGATCAACAAAGTCAAAAGATGTTTTTATGAAAAGACTACTATAATTAATCAATTTTGGTGAGACTGATAGAGACAAAAAGAGAGATAACAGAAATTGCCAATATCAGGAAACAAAAAGATGACATCAGTACAGAACTTATAGTCATTAATAACTCATATGAACATTATGAAAAACAACTTTTTACCAATAAATTAAATGTATATGGAAATGATAAATTATTAGCAAAATACAAGTATAAAACCTCATACTAAAAGAATGGACAATCTGAATGATTCTGGACTAAGAAATTAAGTCCATGATTAAACATATTTCCATTAAGAAAATTTCAGGTCTGGAGCCAGGCATGATGGTGCCTGCCTATAGTCCCAGCTATTCGGGAGGCTGAGGGAGGATCACTTGAGGCCTGGAGTTTGAGTCTAAGCAACAGAGTGAGACCTCCATATCTTAAGGGGAAAAAAGAAAAGAAAAGAAAAAGAAAATTTCAGGTCCAGATGGCTTCACTGGCAAATCCTATTAATGTTTTAATAAGAAATAATGCAGGGTTTACACAAACTCCTTGGGAGAATAGGAAAAGGGGGACAATCTCAACTTATTTGATGAGGCTAGCTTAACCTTGATAGCAAAATAAATCTAATGAGGACACTACAAGATAGGAAAAAAAAGTCACAAGCTAATCTCTTATAAGTGTAATAAATACTTAAAAAAATAGCAAACAAAATTCAGCAATACATAAAAAAGAATACTATATCATCACCAAGTTACATTTACTTTAAAAATGCAAGATAATTCATTTAAAAACCATCAAATAAAAAAGAAAAATTATATGATTATCTCAATGGATCAGAAAAATGTCTGATAAAACTCAATATTCATTCATGATTTAAAAAACACCTCTTGGTAAACTATGAATAGAAGGGGATCTTTCTTCATCTGATAAAGAGTACATATTTAATAAAAACTGTAGCAAAGATCACTGTCAATAGTGAAATTTATACAGTTTCCCTTTGAGATCAAGAATAAAATAAGCATGGCTCCATCACTATTTCTATGCAACATTTTACAGGTGGTTGTAACCAGTATAATAAGACAAAAATGTAAAGGAAAGCATGAGGACAAAAAAGAGGAGGAAATAGAATTGTCATTCTTTACAGAAGCCAAGATTGTATACAGAGAAAACCTAAAATAATCTATAGATAAATTATTAGAATGAATAATCCGATACCAGTATATTTCTCATCCTATAAGTCCTACAATGTGACATGGACATTTTTTGATTAAGTGGTGGAGCCTATGGTCCTCCTTGAACCTAAGTGGATCTTGATAATTGCCTCAACCACCAACATGCAGTAGAAGAGATGCTGTACGATTTTTGATGCGAGGTTATAAACATCAATACAGGTTCTTCCTAGTTTTCTCTCAGGATGCTTGCTTTTTGGACCCTGGTTCCATAAAAAGTCCACATGTCACTGTTTCAGCCAACAGCTCCAGCGAGGCTTTAAGCTACCAGCCAGCTTGAATGACTAGACTTCATATAATTCCTCCCTAGCCTTTGATTCTACCAGCTGCGTGCAGTCCCAGAAATCATGGAGCAGGGATAAGCTGTCCATGTCTTGTCTGAATTGCTAACCCACAGAAATCTTGACATAACAAAACAATTATTGTTGTTTTAAGTCACTACGTTTTGGAGTAGTTTTTTAAGCACCAATAGATAACTAATACAGGCCAATATTAAAAAAATCAATAGTATTTTATAAAGCATTCAGAAACAAATAAATAAACTTATGAAGAACAAGAAAGGAAGATTTTGCGCTGTGAGTTATTGAGTTATCTAATGTAGAAATAATTAAGAATCTATAATGATGGTATAAGAATAGAAAAATAGAAGAGAATAGAGGACCCAGAGGCAGACCCACACCTCTGCATACATTGGATGTACAGAAAATGTAGCATTGCAGAGGAGTAGGGGAAAGGGTTGTCTTTTCAAAAAATAGTGCTAGGAATCAATATCAAAAATGAAAATTAACTATTATCCTCCACTGTATACAAACATTAATTCCAGGTAGACTTTAGATCTGAATGTGAAAGGCAAAACAATAAGGGTTCTAGAAGATGAAATAGGAAAATATCTTCAAGATCTTAATGTAGGGAAAAAGTTCTCAGTAAGAGACACACACACACACACACACACACACACACACACAGGGAGGGGGAGGGGAAGAGAGAGATGGGTGGGATAAAGGGAGAAAGAAGGAAGGGAATGGTTAATTATGTTGATTACATTCAAATAAAAAACTTCTGTTTATCAAAAGATACTATTAAGAGTTAAAAGGCTAGTCACAGAGTAGGTGAAGATGTTTGCAACACATACATCTGACGAAGGGCTTGTATCCAAAATAAAGAAATCATATGATCATAAGAAAAATACAGACAACCTAATTGAAAATGCACAAGAGACCTGAACAAGGCACTTAACTAAAGAAGATAGTCAAAGTCCAATAGCATTGAACATTGAAAGGTGCTCAACCTTTTTAGTCATCAGGAGCCTTTCCTCTTCTGTAAAAGGAGCATAATCACAATTCTGTGGGTTGTAAAGAATACAAGAGATATTTTTTAAACTTTATTTCAAAATAATTCAACCTTACAGAAGAGTTACAAGAACTCCCATATATACTTTGCTCAGGCTAACCAAGTGCTATCATTTTCTTGTACCTCTCTGCTATTTTCAGGCCCAGGCCCACATATGTATGTATATATGTATTTTTTTCTGAACCATTTAAGGATAAGTTTTAGATATCATGACCCTTTGTGCCTAAATACTTTAAATACTTCAGTATTTCCTAAGAACAAAAGATGCTATTTTATATGATCACAGTATGATTATCAAATTCAGAAAATTTAACATGGATTGACCACTATTATCTGACATAGAGTTAATCCGATTTTTCCAATTGTCCTTAATAGAAAAAATGTTTTCTCTGATCCAGGGTCCTGCTTTGAATTTAGTTGTTATGTTTCCATCATCTCCTTTAATCTGCAATGGTTTCTCTGCCTTTCTTTGTCATTCATGACATTGACATGTTTAAAGAATATAAGCGAGTTGTTTTGTACAATGTCCTTGAATTTGGGTTTGATTGCTATTTCCTCATGATTAGATTTAGGTTATGCATTCTTGACCAGTATAATACATTAATAACACTTTGTCCTTCTCACTATATAAATAGTATATAACTTAAAGGACATGGCATAAAGCAGATAGTCACTGTATCTTACCTTATTATTAAATTTTTTATCATGAGCAATTTCTTAGGTTTTTTTTTGGAAAAAGTAGGGTATGAATTGATTTAATAAATTAAATAAAACTTTTTATAAAGCATTTTATGTGTGAATGTGTTTATCTTAAAGCTGATGATAAAACCTGAAACAGAAGTGAGGTTGCCTGAGACTGATTATCCCAAGAAGCAATTAATAAGTAATGTTGTCAGTCAGTGAAGATGTTTCAAAAGAGCCATCTGGAGAGCTTATCATGTGTTCTCTGAAGTTGGAGGGATGGTGTCTGATTCAGAATTGCAAAGTCTTTAGACTTCACACACAAAATGCTTTATGTGTCCCACAGGAGGGAATCATATTGGGTTGTCTTGAATAGAACTCCGTATAAGGGGGCTGACCCCAGCAGAGGGGTGTGCCACAAGAACCCAGTGGCTAACAGCCAGTGGCTGTAAGCGGCCATCTGGAGAAGGCATAGTGTACATGAAGGGAAGTGTAGGTAAGAGATCTCTACTGATTGAGGATGTCTCTGAAAAAGCCACAAAACCACTGTAGGGAAAATAATCGACATTTAGAATATCTTTAGCAGAGAGGATACTACCCCAGAGTATAACTGTACTGTGAAGTATCTTTACTTACCCTTGCCTCCTTTCACTCACCCCACTCCACTCCCTGAAAGGTGCCAAGTCATCATCCAGGGAGTGAAGGAGAAGGTGGAACAAGAGCTAGAGATGAGTCTAGTCATCCCATCTTCTCTCATATCCTTCCATGCCTGAGGTAGGTCCAAGCTCAGGAAAGGGAGAATTTTTAAATTTGATGAACATGAAGTTTTAAGTACTGTTCTTGTCTAGATTTTTTAATATCTGGAAAAAGAGACAACTAAATTTCATTCATTCCAAGATGCTATTGATTATAAGATGCTCCATCATTTTTGTATAAAACTGAGAAAGGGAAAAAAGAATCCCTTCCAATTATGTTTATAAAGTGCCACTGAGATTTAGATTTCATAGATGAGATGCTAAAATGGAAGAATGTGTTCATCTTAGGTGGACATCTTGTTGTCTAAGAGTGATTAGAAAAGCTATCTGCTTGAGTTTTCATTCAGGAAAGGGTAAATGAACTAATACAGAGTTTTTAAAGGGGGTGGGAAGGGGATACAAAGTAAAAGTGAATCCTGCTTATTCTCTACAGAATCCACCTGGTTCAAGAAACTGGTTGAACAGTATAATTTCTCAATCTAATTTCAAACAAACAATTACACATGAGTCCAAACTGCCTTTTACAAATGTCTGAACAGAAAAGGGAATGCAAGTGCTTGAAAGTTCATTCGAAGGTTCACAACCTTCTCTAACTTAAACATGTCTAATCTTGCCCAGAAAGAGCTGAATACACTCCCTGAATGCCATTTCAGGTGCTAGATTTTCTTGGTTGGAATTAAAATTCAGATACATAGAAATATTGAAGTATGTGGGATATTCTTGTAATTTATAAGGAATAACAGAAAAGAATTTTCCCAAAATTGTGACTATTTTTGTAAATTGTAGATCCTATGCCCTCATTAGCATGTTTGATAGCATGTGGAAGATAATAGTATAACTAAAATAGCACCTGGCCTCTATACCTCTTTGACATCTAGATAAATAAACTGAATCCTCCCAATTCCATGGCTTGTGAAAGTCTGAAAAACTCCTTTTTGCTTTCATGAATTACTTGAGAATTATGTCTTAGGGTCCCTCAGCCTCTGGCTCTCAAGTAATCAATCTGGATTTGACATTAGAGACTTGGAGTGGTTTTAAAATATGTCCAAAAATTCTTTGACACTTCTGTCTTCAAGAGGGGAAACTTAATCCTTCTCCCCTTGAGTGTGTGGGATGGACTAAGTGATTTACTTCTAATGAAAGTGATATGGTGACAGTGACAACGTATAACTTCTGAGATAGGTTATCAGATACTTGGCTTCCTCTTTGTACCCTCTAAGATTGCTTTCTCTGAGGGAATCTAGCTTCCATGTCATGAGGACACTTAAGCAGTCCTGTGGAGAGAGGTCCATGTGGTAAGGGACTAAGGCTTCCAGCTGGCAGCCATATAATTAAGCCATCTTGGAAGTGGAGATTGGTTTCTTTGGCAGTTTATTCAGGGTAAATAACATCTTAAAAGGGAGAGCCAGAGTTTGCATTTATAATTCTGTCAGCAGTGATTATATGAAGACCTAGAGTCATTATGCCCTAACAATACAAAACACTTAAAGGACCTTTCCCTTATGAACAATTGAGTCTCTTTGCACTGGATTTTCCCCTTTCTAAACCATTCTGTTCAGCCAGTAAGATTTTCCTGTATCACCTGTCTGATCATGCTATGTCCCAGTTAAAAAAAATGCATCCAGACCTCACCCACTCCTACTGCCTTCAGAATAAAATCCAAACTCTTTTATATCTTATATAAGAACTCTCAGCACTTCCATGATGTGAGACTGTAGTCACTTCTCTGACCAAGGGATATTTATTTTGAATATCATGCAATAAAGGTTTTATTTTTCACAAGTTCTATAGAAGCAGAAGATACCATAACTTGACCTGGAGACTTTTTGTTCTAGAAATGAACACTTATTTCATGTTAGTGTTACATACACAGAATTAGTGGACAAAGTGACCAAAGTTTCTGGGGAAGAAAGAAATGACTGTTTTCACACTCATATAGCCAGAACAATTGAAACTCTGTGGGTAGTTGAAACTGGACAAGAGAATGAAAAGATATTGGTGGAGAAATATATGCTTTTTATTTCTGAAAATGTTGCTGCATTAAAGTCTTTTTTTTTTTTTTTTGAGACAGAGCCTCACTCTGTCACCCTGGATAGAGTGCCCCTGTGTCAGCCTAGTTCACAGCAACCTCAAACTCCTGGGCTCAAGTGATCCTTCTGCCTCAGCCTCTCCATCATACCCAGCTAATTTTCTTTTCCTATTTTTAGTTGCCCAACTAATTTCTTTCTATTTTTAGTAGAGATATTGTCTAGCTCTTGCTCAGGCTGGTCTTGAATTCCTGACCTCAAGCAATTCTCTGGCCTTGGCCTCCTGGAGTGCTAGGATTACAGGCATGAGCTGCCATGCTCAGCTTTGCTGCATTAAATTCTTAAGCAAAAAGAAAAGAAAAGAAAACAATAATTATGATATATCCACTATGTAGCTATCGAAAAGAAAAAGGTTGATCCATATTATTGACCTAGAACCTTGTCTATCATTTAGAGTGAACAAAATGGCTAGAGAACAGTATGTAGAGAATGATCACATTTAGGGTAAAAGTTTATATATGCATACACAAATAGTGTAGAAGGTTCTGTCTTAGCCTTTGTGTTGTTGTAAAGGGATACGTGAGGCTGGGTAATTTATAAAGAAAAGAGATTTATTTCACTCATTTTTCTGCAGGTTGTACAAGAAGCATGGTGTCAGACCTGCTTCTGGTGAGAGCTTCAGGTTCATGCTAGAATGCAAGGAGCTGGTGTGCAGAGATCATATGGTGAGAGAGGAAGAGGGAGGGGGAGAGAGACAGAGAGAGAGAGAGAGAGAGAGAGAGAGAGAGAGATCACAAGATGTGTGTAGTGAATGGATAACAAAACAAAACAAACAAAAATGAGAGAGACAGAAGGAGGAGGAAGAGGAGGAGAGGCACCAGGTTCTTTTTAACAACCAGTTCTTCTGGGAACTAAGAGTAAGAACTCTCTCACTCCTGAGAAAATGCCATCAAGCCATTCATGAGGCATGACCCAGTCACCTCCCACCAATCCCCACTTCCAACACTGGGGCTCACATTCCAACATGAGACTTTGTGGGGCTAAACAAACCATACCTAAACCACAGTAGGCTCTATATCCAATTGTTAATGATGATTATCTCTGGGGAAGGGATTTATATGGGGAGTTTATAGGATACTTTCTACATTATTCACTTTTGAATTTTTAAAAATGTATAAAAATGTACTCTTTTATAATTTAAAAAGATTGTTCTATTTTAGAAAGATCAAGGATCACATAAATTTGGAACCTTAAATTAACATCTATTCTTCTGTCTTCATACAGACTCTTATTCAAATCCTGGAATGATGGAACATTTGATGTCAGGGTTTAATCTTAAAATGGTCTTCTGAAGGTATTCTTTATAACTGCATCAGTAGCTAAACACTGCCTATTATTAAATTCTTCCATATAGCTAGTCCTTATATTATTCCACATGATTTTCCTCTGGGGCTCAGGTAAAACTGGGAAAAAGACAGAGTTGATATATTTCCTTTGTTTAAAAATGATTAAGTGATTTTTAGTTTTCTCATCATGGCATGTTTATCTTTTTCCAAGTATCTTATCCTTGACCTTTTCTTGGAAGCAACATGGTGGACATGAAGAGAGTGGAACTGGAAGTCAGAGGAACTGATCTCATACCCCGTTATCTTCACTTTCCAGTAGTCTGCCTGTATGTAAGTCATCACCTCAAACTTCTGAACTTCAGTTTCCTTATCTATTGTATAAAATGGGAATGAGAGTGACTCAGAGGATCATAGGAGAAAATGAAAGTAACAGAATGTGGTAAATACCAATGTTATATTTCACAGATCTAGAAACAATAATTCTATGCTTCATTTGGAACCAGAAAAGAGCCCAAATAGCCATAGCAATCTTAATAAAAAAAGAACAAATCTGGAGGCATCATATTACAAGACTTCAAACTGTACTACAAGGCTATAGTAACCAAAACAGCATTTCATTGGCACAAAAATAGAGACATAGACCAATGGAACAGAACAGAAAACCATCCATATACAGCCAAATTATCTATTACAATGCAGATAACACTATATATTGGAGAAAAGAAGCCCTATTCAGTGAATGGTGCTGGGAGAATGGGATAGCCACATGCAGAAGAATGAAAAATAATCCATATCTCTTACTACTCACAAAAAATTCAAGATGAATAAAAGACTTAAATGTAAGGCATGAAACCATAAGAATTCTAGAAGAAAGTGTTGGAAAAACTCTTCTAGATTTTGGCCTAGGCAAAGAATTTATGAAAAAGACTCAATGACCATTACAGCAATAACAAAAATAAATAAATGAGACTTGATTAAATTAAAAAGCTTCTGCACAGCTAAGGAAACAATCAATAGAGCAAAAAGACAACCTACAGAATAGGAGAAGATATTCACAAGCTATACATTTGACAAACAGCTAATAACCAGAATCTACAAAGAACTTTAGCAAATCAGCAAGAACAAAACTAAACAACCCCATTAAAAAGTAGGCAAAAGACATGAACAGAAGCTTTTCAAGGGAGGATAGACAAAGGGCCAATAAACATATGAAAAAATGCTCAGCATCACTAATCATCAGGGAAATGAAAATTAAAATCACAATGAGATATCACCTTACCCCAGTCACAATGGCTTTTATTAAAAAGTCCAAAAAACAATACCTGCAGCATGGATGCTGAGGGAAAGGAATGCTTATATGCTGCTGGTGGGACTTCAAATTAGTACAATGTTTATGGAAAATAGCATGGAGATTCTTCAAAGAACTAAAAGTATACCTACCATTTGATCCAGCAACCCTATTACTGGGTATTTACCATAAGGAAAAGAAGTCATTTTATCAGAAAGACACCTGCATGTGAATATTTATTGCAGTACAATTCATAATTGCAAAGATGTGGAAGCAACCCAAGTGCCCATCAATTCATGAGTAGATTAATAAAATGTGGCATATATATACCATGGAGTACTACTCAGCCATAAAAAGATGCCTTTTGCAACAACCTGGATGACACCGGAGACCATTATACTAAGTGAAGTATCTAAAGAATGGAAAAACAAACACCACATATACTTGCTATTAAATTGGAACTAACTGATGAGCACACATGTGCATAGAGGGAGGTATAATTCAGTAAAAATCAAGCAGGGGGGAGGGAGTTGGAAGGGTTGCGTAAAAACCTACCCAACAGGTACAATAAACGCTATCTAAGTGATGGGCACACTTATAATCCTGACTCAAGCACAACAAAATAGATACATGTAACCAAAAACATTTATACCCCTGTAATATTTTGAAATATAAAAAAATAACATCTTGCAAATATGCAAATACCCTTCTTTGGTGCCTGGTCTTCTTTCTTTCTCTTTCTTGTTTCCTTTCTTAGGGGAGTCACAAGAACTCTTTATTATCAGTATCCTCTTCTGTGAAACAGAAAATGAAAATAACCCCTACCCTTCTGTACTTCAGAGGGCCATTTTTGTAAGACTCGATTAGGCAAGTGCATGTTAAAGTATGTTTTCAAGAATAGGGTCCTATACTAATGCTAGCTATGTTTGTATCTTGCCACATGATGGCCCTGTGGATCAGTTTGTCAGAGCTGACATGGGCCTTCCCATTTTACACACAAGGATACAGTCGAGAGGCTGTGATCTGCACATGGTCTCACAGCACTAGAACCCAGGCTTCCGGACTACTAAAGGTCATTTTAAAAGTTTATTTCTCTTCTGTAAACTAAATGATCTCAATTCTTTTAGCTTTTCTTCATCAATTCCACATAGCAACATAACTGACAGTGAAATGCAGATGATTGCTCAACTTACTTTCTTATGTGGGATTTTGCTGTTAAGGTTGGATTGAGTTATGCGAGCACCGAGTGTGTCTAAGCCAGGCGCCATGCAGGGAATGCCGTGGGAAGTGAGGAGACACAGTCCCTGCCTTTATGGGGTATATGTTCTGTGGGGTGGGGTTTGGGTGGGGCGGGAGTGGGGTGCATAGGTAGTAAGCAGAAAATAAATGAGTAAACAAATAAATGAACAACATCGTTTTAGTGATAAGCATTTTGAACCAAGTAGAGCATAGTGGCAGTGTAGTGGTGTTGAATGAGGAGGTGCGACCTAGAGAGAGTGATCCCAGAAGGGCTCTGGCAGGAGATGACAGTGGAGCTACGACATGAAGGAGAGAAGGGACTCTGTCTTTACTGTATCTTCATTCCCAGCGACTAGACCAGTGCCAATAAACAGCAAGTGTTCAATAGATGCCTGCTGAATGAATTGCTCAGTGAAGGGACTAGCCATTCGTGCAAAGATCAGGAGCAGTGGAAGAAACAGTATTTGGAAGGGTTTTACTACAATAGCTAATACTAATGGCTACTGTTGATTTTGGTCTTATTTTGTGCCAGGCACTATGCTTAACAATCTACACTTACCTAAAAGTTGAATATTCACACCAATCCAAAGAATTACTTAATTTTAATAATGCTGTTTTTCAGATAAGGACTGTAATGACATTTATAGTAAAAAGAATGGAAGCATATATTTTAAAATCTTTAATGTTCTTGTTACTCCTTTTAATCTCAAGCATTTAAAGAACAACATTTGGTTACATATTACTTAATCAAAATGCTGGGAAAGGCAGTCACCTAATTTTCTAATTTTTTAAATGACTGGATTTTTGTAGTGAATATTTGGAATGAATAAAACTTTAATAAGAATGGCCATCATTTGTTAAGTACACAAATCACATGTTCTCAAACAGTGCCTTGGTTCTTCACGAAAACTACAATGACATTACAATCCCCACTCTCCTCATAAAGGTGCCTAAGTAACCTACTCAAAGTAACACTGACAGTAAGTGGTAGGCGTAGGATTTAAAGTCAGATATGCTTCTTTAACACATCATTCTTTTACTCCCTAAATAGGATCAACTCATAGTAAAAATATTGTAGAATTTAATCATAGAAGTTGTAGCAGTTTGGATTGAGTGTTTAATAATTCCAGAACACTGGAAATTATGTTGATTTTGTTTGCACCTCACTTGAATGTAGAAGGAGTAGAAAAAAAAAATCCATTGCTTATGTTTCACTAATGCCTGTAGCATCACATGTTCAGTGATCGACAAAATCAGCACGTTTGGATAGTGAGGCAGTGGCTCTTGACAACTACAGAGAGGGAAACTTGACAGAGACTGTCGGGGAAATCCCTAACCTAAGGAAATCCCTCTCAACAGCAAAGTGCCCCAGGGACCTTTGAAATTCTACTAGGGGCTGATAAAGTGCAATCTCAACACAGGCGGCAGATGCTATCTTTCCAGTCTTCTCTGAATGACTGAGGATTTCTGCCTCTGATATTCTTCTCTCCTCTTCCTCATAGGAAGTTCCTGGCTGGAGAAACCCCTGATGTAGGTGGACTGAAGATAAAAGGCACTGGGGCTGCTTAATCTTCCCCGTGGACTTTAAAGACCAGGTTCAGCTTTTATTTTATCTATGTATCTATCTGTTTTGGAGGAGTTGGGGATTATAATGAGCAGTCATCAAACAACCAATACAGCCTAGGGATTTATTGAACTCATAAAAGAATCAGTAAAATATGCCTTCCAGAAATTGGGATAAACCAGTCTAAAGGTAGTTTTTTGGCCATATGGACATCTGAAGATTGGTTTAAGCATCACTTGATCTTTAGCTGAGGAGCCCCTCAGCCTATCCCTTGACCCTACAAAGAAACTGCTTATAGTTAATGAGTTTCTTCCTGTATTTCCTATTATTCCTACTGCTCCTATGTGCCCTCCCCCAACACCATACTTTGGGGGCATGCTGGAATCCTAGTTGATCTAGTCACCACAGTCTGAGAAACAGATGCACTCTGTACTCATGATTACAAATTTAGATGGTTTCTGCGACCATCATTGTTCATTCACCATTATGCATCATCTCATATGAAGCCTTAATTCCAGGCTTGCAAATCAAACAGCCAATACAAAAAAGCACTTATGAGTTACCTGCTGTGGACCTTTTGATGAAGATGATGCAATTCATGAGTTAGCTATCCTAAACCAGTAAAAATATTTCAAGGACATATACAGAAAAATTCTCAGTTCCATGAAATCATGTAAATGTTAAGCCTTGATCTCAATGAGCTAGACCTTTGTCATTTCTCCTCATATCTCCAAGACATTACTTTCTTAAATGGATGACCATAACCATCTTGGCCATCAAAATCAATGTAATGAGACAGAACAAAGACATTACAGTTTATAATTAAAGAATATCAGGGGGATATGCTGTTTTTCTGTGCCTTGAATTTATACCTCCTCCCACCTATCACAGCACTTTCCCAGGATTAGTCCTGTGTTGAGGACTCGCCACTTTACACTGTAACCACCCTCTGCTTCTCTGTATCTCTCACTGAAGCAAGTTGTTTAAAGGCAGCTCGTAGTGCTTGTCTCACTGTTTGTGCCTATCTTAAATAGGATTCCACTGGAAACATCAATATGAGACAGAGATTCTCATAAACAACACCTGTGGGAGAAAGAAGGAAGTCATATCGGGCAGAGGGAAGAGTTGATATGTGAAACAGATCCAACAAAGTCCTCATTCGATCCTAGAGATGTCCTGGGTCACTCTAGATAGCTCTTCAGAATCCCTCCGCCTTGGGGCGAAGGAACTGGGCCTTTACTCCTCATCCACCCGTGATTGCATGTAGAGTGGCCCCGGGAGTGAGGCATGATCTTGGGCAAGGCGGCTTTCACAGGCTGGGGGTAGTTTCCAGAGAATGACTCAGCTGAGATATGTCAGCGGCTGCCAATACTTCCAAAAGCTGGGGGAAAAACGAGTGTGCTCCATTCAGTCCTGAAGGCAGGGATCTGGGTCTCATACCACAGCGTACACTACAATACTCAAAAAATATTATTAAGTAAATGACATTAGAGTTCAGCCATTTCTCCAAGTGTTTTTGATTTCACATATGTAAGTAGAAGATTTTAGCAATCTGAGGGTGTATCATGCACAGAGGTTAGTTTAGAAGCATCATTTTTAGGTACTAGTTGTTATATAGCTACTAGGTTTCTATATGAATTGTATCCTACACAAGTTCTCTTTCATTTATCCAGCGTGACCTGCTGGAAGGAACTCTTGAGGCTTGAGTTAAAAGACCTGGGTCCTTCCTAGAACTGTGCCACTTATTATTGAGCAAGTCATTCTACTTCTTGGTCTTCAGTGTCCTCATCTATAAATTAGCAATGATGATATTTCGGCTGACACTTTCACAGGGTTGTTGTGCACAATGACAAACGAATGCTTGTAAAAGCCATCGTAAACTGTTGGTGAAGCAGAGCCTGGAGAAGCTGCAGCTATGGGGCAGCACAAGGAGCCCTGGGGTTTGAGGGTAGTGTAGAGTGAAGTGCTGAGGGCACAGAGAGAAATGTAGCAGGAGGTTGCAAAGGGAGAGGGTGAGAAAGAAAGGTGGAACTTTCCTGAGGTGCCAAGGACTAACTCTTTCTGCTTTATTGTTGCAACTCAGGCCAGCTCGACTGAAGCAAATTCTAAGCAAAACAGAACAAAACACACAAGAGACAGCCACATCAGTCAATTGAATGATATATGCTAAGTAAATCATGCATCTTAGAGCATGTCTCCCCTCCACCCCCCTGCACCAGGTACACAGCAATCATATTATTGAGAGGAAAGGAAAACCACTGTATTTTCTTAGTTTTGGGGGTTCTTGGCTATAATATAGGATCTATCACCTCCTTAACACCACTTTGACTCAACTTTTTCATCTGAAAGCAAGTGGGTGTTCATTTCTAAATCTCTCTTTATTGCTCTCTCTTTTTGTTGTGGTCGTGGTTCCTTTGGTCTCATTTTTAATCTTTCCCCATGACAGCCCTTTCTCAGTCCCTGTCCTGAAAATAAGTGATCATCCTTCATTCAGGTCAGGGTAGAGTTAGCATGGACTTCCCCAGACCTGACCCACAGCATCGGAAATGTTTCCTTCGAATTCTCAGCTCTTTCAAGCCTGCTGGCACAGCTTTGGTTTTGGTTTAAAAACTGCAGAAAAATGTCATGTGGTCAACTCCAGGGAGGTGTAGTTGAATGATTTCTAACCAGAGGCATTTCCCAGCTGGTTGGCCACATAAAGACTGGTTTTCCCTCAACCCCAAAGGTTTTCTGTAGTGTGTTCTGCTCTTGTCCCTCTATTCTTTCTTCCAATAAACTATCTACCCATCCTGCCCATCATGCATTCGTCTGTCTACTTCCATTTCTTCTGGTTAAGAAGCCAGCTGCACATTTCATTTTCTCTCCTGCAGCCTCTTTGCATAGTTCAGATGTGAATGAACTCTGCCTTCAACTTCAATACCTTGCTTCTGGGGCCCACTTTTCCTGGTTTGGCCTTCACCTCTGGGAGCTGGTGACTGGACAGGATAATTTCAACAAAGCAGCAAGGTAGCTTTGGGTCAGGCCTGCTTTGTGCTTTCTGCTATTTCAAGATGTATGTGTTGTGTGAATCTAACACTCAACCCTGGCCTTGTCAACAGCACATTTGTTTTATCCATAAGGCACACACCAATGCTTGGAAAGCTGACCTTACTTGGACTGTGACAAATCTATTCTCCATACAAAAGATCTTTTTTCTGTATTGCCGGATAACTCCCCCAACCCCTACAACTCTAGGTTTCCTAAAGGAAACAAAATATTACGTATCATTAGATGGTGTATGAATATAATGAAAACACCTTTCTCATGGAAGTCTGTCCTGACTGCTTAAGGGTAGGCTGGGGATCCTCTCTATGTACTCCAATGGCATAATATACTTTTTCTATATTTTCCATATCTTTCTCTCCTTCTAGATGTCATGAGGACAACTCTCTTGCCCATCATTATATGTCCAGACTGCAACACATAAATGTCAGTGTATATTTGTTCACTAATTAACTAAACTTTGGAAAGTGTGAGCTTTCTTACACTTTCCTGAGAAGGAAAGGAAGTAGTAATATCTACTTTTCTGGTCACCAGCTCCCCAGGGCTCCATTGAATGGCTGTGCTGAGGGTAAGTTGGATGTTGAGTTCTTATATGTGATTTTGTTTCTTCATTACTTGTGTCTGTCCATACCATCCATACCATCCTCCTTGCTATTCCTAGAAGATGTCAGGCACAGTCTTTTCCATGGTTGGCAATGGCTAAAGGTGATCGGGAGGAAATAGCAAGAAGAATCATGCCCCCTTCTTCCTGCCTACCCACGTCCACTGCTAAGTGCACAGTAGGGAGTGTGTGCTTAGCAGTGCATATGTGGCTGTCAAGAGCCTTTCCAAACCTGTATTCTTTCCCTCTTTTGTCTCTATACCTCCCCCTAAATCCCCTTCCAGCCTTCTCTCCTGTCAGTTAAAAAAGCCACCACACCTTATATAACTTAAATTACTACTTGTGTGTGGCCTAGGTGGTTTTTTAAAGCTGGTTTAGGTCACTATGAAACCCCTGTATACTTTTTTGTGTTTAAGCTCTATCTCTCCAACATATTGTGAGCTCTTTGAAGGCATGGCTCATCCTCACACTTTCTTTCTCTCTGACTCCAATATATAGAACAGAATGCCCTCTATGTGTTAGAACTTTGATAAATATTTGTTGGGTAGAATTGAAATTAATATGGTTAGACATCCAGGTTGCAATGTGTGGATGTGCTTGGTGGGATCACCCTTTGTCTTTAAGGGATCAGGATATCTAGCTAAGCACATTTTCTTCCCAGCTCATCGTCTGGTTAATTCATACTTATCTTGAAAATCCCTTCCTTTGAGAAGCCTTCTTGGGTGATGAAAATTTGGGCTAGGTGCTCCTTCTATGAGATTCTACAGCATCTCCTACTTCTTCATATCATAGCAGTGTATGGGGGGGTCTTCAAAAAGTTCATGAAAACTGCATATTATGGAAAACTATCATGGATTTAAACATTTTTTTATACCAAAATAAACTTGCCCTAACTTTTTATAACATATCTGAACAAGATCTAGTTTGAAGCACTAAGAAGGAGAAGACATCAGTTTGAAAATCAGAGCAATATGAATTCTGCTAAAATTGAAGCATAGAACTAATTTTTTCTAGATCTGCAAAAAGGACATTGGTACTTAATGGGGCTTGCATTGAATCTGTAAATCACTTTGGGTAGTGTAGACATTTTAACAATGTTAATTCTGTCAATCCATGAACATAATATGTTTTTCCATTTGCTTACAACCTCTGCAATATCTTTCCTCAGTGTTTCACAGGTCTCCCTATAGAGGTGTTTCACTTCCTTAGTTAAATACATTCCTAGGAATTTTATTTTCTTTGTTGCTATTGTGAAAGGTATTGTGTCTTTGATTTGATTCTCAGCTTGACTGCTGTTGGTGTATATGAAAGCTACTGATTTGTGCACATTGATTTTGTAAGCTGAAACTTTGCTAAATTTATTTAACAGTTACAGAAGTCTCTTGTTTGAATTTTTGGGGCTTTCTACATATCATCAGCAAAAAGTGATAGTTTGACTTATTCTTTCCCCATCTGGATATCCTTGATTTCATTATCTTGTCTGATTGCTCTGGCTAGGATGTCCAGCACTATATTGAATAGAAGTGGTGATAGTGGGCAACCTTATCTGATTCCAGGTCTAAGGAGGACTGCTTTCAATTTTCCTCTGTTCAGAATGATGTTTGCTGTGGGTTTGTTGTGTATGGTTTTTATAATTTTGAGATATGTTCTATCTATGCCTATTGTGTTAAGTGTTTTTATCATAAAAGGGTGATTAATTTTGTCAAATGATTTTTCTGTGTCTATTGAGAGGATCATATGGTCTTTGTTTTTGATTCTATTTATGTGGTGAGACACATTTATAGATTTGCATATGTTGAACCATACTTGCATCTCTGGGATAGAGCTCACTTGGTCGTGGTGAATTCTTTTTTTGATGTGCAGTCAAATTTGGTATGCTAAGATTTTACTGAGAATATTTGCATCTATATTCATAAGGGATATTTGTCTGTAGTTTTCTTTTTTTGTTATGTACTTTCCTGGTATTCATATCAAGGTGATAATAGCTTTGTACAATGAGTTTGGGAGGATTTCTTCCTTCTCAATGTTATGGAATAATTTCTTCAGTATAAGTAGGTCCCAAATCTGCTTCTTTGTAGCTTTGTCAAAATTTAGGTGTGAACTCATCTTGCCCAGGACTTTTTTTTTTGTGGTAAGATTTTTTATTGCTGCTTTAATTTTGGTGTTTGATTTTGGTCTGTTCATGAGTTCTATTTCTTTCTGATTGAGCCTAGTGAGGTTGTGTATTTTCAAGAATGTGTCCATTTCCTCCACATTTTCAAGATTATGAGCATAAATATTTTTATAATATTCAGAGATGATGTTTTATATTTCCATGATATCAGTTGTGATTGCTCCTTTTTAATTTCTGATTGAGCTTATTAGAGTCCTTTCTTTTTTGTTTCTGGTTAATCTAGAAAGAGGCCTGACCAATTCTTTTTAATCTTTTCAGAGAGCCAACTTTTTGTTTCATTAATCTGCTGTATAATTCTTTTGTTTTCAATTTCATTTAGATATGCTCTGATCTTTGTTATTTCTTTTATTCTGTTGTGTTTGTGATTGGTTTGCTTTTCCTTTTCCAGTTCCTTGAGATGATTCATTAGATTGTTGATTTGTGATCTTTCTGTCTTTTGGATGTTGGCCTTTAAGGTTATGAGTTTTCCTCTCAAGACTGCTTTTGCTGTATCCCACAGATTTTGATAACATGTGTCCTCATTATCATTTAGTTTGAAGAATCTTTTGATCTCCATCTTTGTCTCCTCCTTGACCCAGCTACCATTCAGCAGTAAGTTGTTTAGTTTCCATGACTTTGTGAACAGATAAGTATTTCTATTGGAATTAATTTCTAATTTTATTGCACTATGGTATGAGAAGATACATGGTATAATTTCTATTTTTTAAAAACTTGTCAAAGCATGTTTTGTGGCCTAGGGTGTAATCAATCTTAGGGAATGTTCCATTAGCTGATAAGAAGAATGTATATTCAGTAGTTTTTGTGTAAAATGTTCTGTAAATGTCTATTAGGTCGATTTGCTCTAGAGTTCTGTTTAAGTCCATAGTTTCTTTGCTTATTTTCTGTTTGGAGGATCTGTCCAGTTCTGTCAGTAGGTTGTTAAAGTCCCCATGTATTATGGTGTTGCTGTTTATCATTTTGTTTAGAACAAATAGGATTTGCTTTATGAATCTGAGCCCTTCTGTGTTAGATGCATACATATTTAGGATTGTTAGGTCTTCTTGTTGAATTGTTGCCTTCATTATTATATAGTGACCATCTTTGTCTTTCTTTACTTTTTCTGATTTGAAGTCTATGTTTTCTGATATAAGAACAACTACACAAGATTTCTTTTGGTTTCTATTTGCATGGAATATTGTTTTTCATCCTTTTACCATGAATCTAAATGAGTCCTTGTAGGTTAGATATGTTTCCTGGAGACAGAAGAGACTTGGCTTGTGTCTTTTTTTTTTTTTTTTAATCCATTCAGCCAGCCTATGTCTTTTCAGTGGAGAGTTCAAGCCATTCACATTTATTGAAAGAATTGAGAAGTGGGGTGGATTTCTGTTTATCCTGTTGGGTAGACCCTTATTGCTTTGTTTTTCCTCTTGAGCCATTATGATATCTGGGCTCTGAACTTTAGCTTTTGGATAATTTCACACTGCTGGGTGTCTACTGTACTTATTAGTGTATAATACAGTTCTTTTTACTTCCTGAAGGGCAGGTCTGGTCTTCACAAATTCCCTCAGTGTCTCCCTCATATAAGAAATTTAGTTTTGCAGAATACAACATTCCATGCTGACCATTATTCTGTTTTAGAAGATGGAGGGTGGGCCCCCAGTCCTTCTGGTTTGTTCAGTTGGGAAGTCTGCGTTTAGTCTGATAGGTTTTTCTTTGTAAGTTATCTTCTGTTTTTGCTTTACTGCTCATTAGAGTGGCTCTTTTATGTTTACTTCAGCTGTTCTAATGACTATGTGTCATGGTGATTGTCTCTTTACAATGAATCTCCCAGGGGTCTTGTGTGCTTCTTGTACCTGGATATCTAGATTTCTAGCTAGGCCAGGGAAATTTTCCTCAATTATTCCCTCAAATACATTATCCAACCCTTGTGCATTTTCTTCTTCACCCTCTGGGATGTCTATGATTCTTATATTTGGCCTCTTTATATAATCCTACATTTTTTATAGGCTTTTTTTTTTTTTTTTTTTTTTTTTTTTTTTTTGAGACAGAGTCTCACTTTGTTGCCCAGGCTAGAGTGAGTGCCGTGGCATCAGCCTAGCTCACAGCAACCTCAAACTCCTGGGCTCAAGCAATCCTACTGCCTCAGCCTCCCGAGTAGCTGGGACTACAGGCATGTGCCACCATGCCCGGCTAATTTTTTCTATATGTATTAGTTGGCCAATTAATTTCTTTTGTATTTATAGTAGAGACGGGGTCTCGCTCTTGCTCAGGCTGGTTTCGAACTCCTGATCTTGAGCAATCCACCCGCCTCGGCCTCCCAGAGAGCTAGGATTACAGGCGTGAGCCACCGCGCCCGGCCTTTATAGGCTTTTTTGTTCCTCTTATTTCTCTGTCCTTTCTCTTTGATTTGTTTAGCTCATATGTGTTATTTTCAAGATTCTTTATTGTGCCTGATCTAGCCTATTCTTAAGGCTTTTCACCGTATTTTGTAATTCCTTGAATGGATATTTCATTTCCAGAATTTCTTGTTTGTTTTTTTTTTTAATACTTTGATTTCTTTAGGGAGTTTTCCATTAATTTCCTGCATTGTTTTTGTGGCTTATGTTGGGTTACCATTTTCTCTTGTATTTCATTGAGGTTTCTTACAATCCATGTTTGAAATTCATATGTCATTTTAACCATTTTGCTTAGGTTGGTATCCATTGGTAAGGAGTTATTGCTTTCTTTTGGGAGTGTCCTTTTGCTCTGATATTTCATGTTTCTGGAGTTCTTTTGCTAATTCTTTCTCATCTGGCATCTTAATTGAGAGCTGGGGGTGTGTGCTAGGGCTGATTTATGGCCGTTTCTCCAAGTCCCCAAAGATTGATCCCTAACCATGCTGGGGAGAGGAGTGTTGGTACTGATTTGCCTTTGGGTGTTTTAGCAGGTTTGATGAACATCTTGGGTTACACCTGACCTGCCATTTTCACCTCTTCCTCATGGAGTGTATTGTGTTTGGTCCCCCAGCTTAATCTCTGAGCAGATGGATTGTACTTGTGAGTACAAATCTTCCACTCCCTAATTGCTTGAATTGGAAGGCATTATGTTTAGCTATGATGTTGTTCCCCTGTCATTGATTATAGTCTGTGTGGAGGAGCCAGATGCTGAGGTAGTCTTTTGGGCCTGTGGTCTGCTCTGGTTTCTCAGGTGGGGCACATAAATGCCCCAAGCTTTAGGAAGGACCCTGTAGCTCCCAGAGAGTTGCTTAGTCCCTACTCCCCCTGAGATGGGAGAGGAGCAAGATGGATTGTGGCTTGAATGTGAGAGCCTGGGGGGGCTTTACTAAGCCTCAATGGGGCTCAGAGGTTGCTTATCTGGCTGCTAGGATGAGCCACTGATATAGAGTTAGGGCAATCTCTCCAAGCCGATCTGCTCCCAAGGAGAGGGGCCTAATCATGTGTTTGCCAAGACCCCTCACCAGGCTTTTTCCCTCCCTGTCCACTAGTCTGGTTTCTGTGCTGTGTGGGGTGTGTGCCGTCCCTCTTTTGTCCCTGGAACTCCATAGCACTCTTCCCCCTGATCAGTCCATGTGCATTCCCTCTCCACCCAAGGCCAGTTCTCAAGCTACCCCCCAGTTTGTGTGTCTGACCTGCTGTGTGTGTCTCCATGTGATGGTGGCAGGTAGGGGATCTCCAACTGTGCATCTGTGTTCCACCACTAGATCCCAAAGTAAGGGATGTAGACCTCTCTATCTGCAGAGGTCTCCACCAGGGCACACTCCCACCAGGGGAGAAGTGGCAGTTCATGAGTCTTTTTGATCAAGCTGCCTTCCCTATTGTACTAAGTGGTGGGAGGAGTCTGCTCCCAACTGCAGGAGACATTAATTTGCCATGGGAACCAGGGGCAAAGCTAATTCTGTCCAAGTGCCACAGCCTTCTCCAATATGGTGGTTCTCTAGTGGGAGTGGGGGATGGGACACACTCATGGACCCTACTCCTCTGTGCCCCTCCACACCCTTACATTGGATATGGCTGTGAGGTCTCTCTTGCCACCCTGGCCTGGAACCACTACCTCTCCCCTAAATCTCCACTCGTAACGGGAGGGGTGTGGGTACCACTTTTGGCCTTCCTGTCTGATCCACCAGCAGGTGATCCCCCCAAACGCCTGTGGGAAGGAAGATTATAGGCTGTGGTTCTCCCTTGGGGTTGGCTGGAACATGCTCCCATCACTGAGAAGAAGGCCTCTGGGCACTGAGCACTCTAGCGCTGCTATGGTTGGGGGAGGGACTGCGGTCTCTTTGCACCATTCTTGTGTCTGGAGGATATTGAGTCCTGCCCACCTGTCCCAGCCACCAGCGAGCTATTCCACACAGCATCACTAGAGCAGCTTCACTCTCTGAGGTGGGTTTGGCTGAGAACATATTCCCATCACTGAAAGACAGGCCTTTAGTGCAGAACACTTTCGAAGTTGCTATGGGGTGAGGGCCAAGGCTACAAGCCACCTCGAGCCAAAATTACTTTCTGGGAAGCCAGGAATGGAGGAGGTACAGAGAGGGAGGCATCCAGATGCAAGAACGTTGGCTATGTGTCCCTTGTGGCACTGCCCCACGGGATAAGAGCCCTGTGTCCCACTGCTGGCACCCAGGTGGGGAAGGTAAGCCCCACTTACCCTTTTGCTGGGCTCCAGGCCTCCCTGGATTTGGTCCATGACACGGATCTCTCTTCTTTATCCTCCTCTCTTGGCTTCACAGCTCCTCTTGGTGGGGTCCCCTGGATGCCTCTGCAGTCTCTCAACATGGTCCACATCCAAGCAGTAATTGTTCTCCCCTCTCCTCAGTCCAACCTTCTACTCTTCTGCAAGGACAGTCTAATAAGCTGTGTCTCTAGTGGGCCATCTTGGTGGTCTCTCTATATTTAAATTTAAGTAGCCAGATTAGTTTTAGTATTGAACAGTACAGTGTTAGAAGTTTGTCTCTTTCCAAAGAACAAACTTTTAGTTTTATTCTCTATTTTGTTTCCTTTCTATTTCAATCAATTCTGCTCTTATGTAATATTTATTATTTCTTTCTCCTTTCTTTGTTTTTTTTCTCTTGTTCTTTTCATAACTTCTTAACTAGGAAGCTTTTCTCACAAATTTTCAACATTTCTTCTTTCTAAAGTAAAGATTTAAAGCTGTAAATTTTCATTAATGTGTTGCTTTATTATATTCCACAAATTTTAATCCATAACATTTTAAATCAACTTACTGAGATTTAATTTACATACATGAAAGTCCAACATTTTTGAGAGTGTAATTGTGTAGATGATATTTGGTGCATGTATACACCTAATTTAACCACCACCACAATGAAATTATATACAATTTCCATTGCCCCCAAATATACCTTCATGATTCTTTGCAGTCATTTCCTATATTTATTAATCTGTTGTAAATATAGATTAATTCTGTCTTTTGCAAAATTTCATATAAATGAAAACAAATAGCATATACCCTTTTTTCTCTGTTTCTTTAGTTTAACATAATGTTTTTTACATCCATGTTGTTGTATTTAACAATGATTAATTCTCTTGTATTATAAGTTAGTATTCCATGAGATGGATAGATCACAATTTACTTATACATTTATTTAATGATGAATTTGGGTTGTTTTCAGGTTTTGGCTATTATAAATAAAGCTGCTATGAACATACATATACAGGTTTTTGTGAGGAGCTATGTTTATATTTCTCTTGGATAATTACTTAGGTGTGGAATTATTGGGTCATATGGTGGATGTATGTTTAACTTTATAAGAAATGATCCAAGTTTTTTAAAAAATGGTCATATCATTTTCAATTTACACAAGCAATACATGAGAGTTTCAGTTGCTCATCAATACATGTTATTGTCAGTCTTTTAGACCATAGCCATGTTAGTGGGTGGGTAGAGGTATCTAACTGTGGTTTTATGTTGCAGTTCCCTGATGACTAATGATTTTGAGCATTTTTATGTGTTTGTCAGACATTTGTATAATTTTTGCAATGTGACTATTCAAATATTTTGCCCACTTAAAAATTGGATTGTCTTCAGCTGTAAGTTATGAGAGTTATTTATTTATTCTGAATGGGAAGTTTTTTTCAGTCATATGTATTATAAATATTTTCTGTTTGTGGTTTTTCTCCTAGTCTGCTCTTTTGAAGAGCAGAAGATTTTAATTAAGTTTAATTTATCAATTTTTTTCTTTTATGATTCATGCTTTCTCTGTTCTCTGTAAGAAAACTTGGTCTATTCTAAGGTGACAGAGATATT
Organism: Microcebus murinus; assembly: GCF_040939455.1. Lineage (NCBI taxonomy): Eukaryota > Metazoa > Chordata > Mammalia > Primates > Cheirogaleidae > Microcebus > Microcebus murinus. The sequence continues at coordinate 119,374,903 of NC_134105.1, read as the reverse complement.
TTTTCTCTGTTTCCTTCTGGAAATTTTATAGTTTTAGCTTTTATGATTCTGGGATCTATTTTGAGTTATTTTTTGGGTATGGTGTGAAAGAAAGAGTTGAAATTTATTTTCTCCCAAACAGACATACAGCTGTTTCAACACCATTTGTTGGATTTCCTTTCCTTAATGAATTATCATGGCACCTTTGTGGAAAGTATTCACCACATAAATGTGGGTAATGTAATGAATCTATCTCTGTATTGTCTAATCTGTTCCATTGGTCTATATGTGTACTTCATGTCAATACCATGCCATACTGCCTTGATTACTGTAGTTTTAAATTGTCTTAAAATCATACAGTGTAAGTCCTCCAATATTATGTTTCTTTTTCAAAATTTGGTTATTCTAGGTCCTTTACATTTCTATGTAAATTTTAAAATTAGTTTACTAATTTCTACAAAAGTGTATGCTGAATTTTGATTGGAATTGCATTAAATCTATAGATAAATTTGGGGAGAATTGACATCTTAACATATTCACTGTCACATACAAAAAATCAGAAACTTTTCCTTGGGACCACAGCGTTTTATTACAAAAATAGAATAAAAACTTTAAGTGTAATTTAAAGGTAAACATAAATAAAAAATAAAATTTATTGACTTCTATTCATTTAATCAACATTTTAAGAATTAAATTGTCAGTATTAATTATAACAATAAGAACATCAAAAAGTAAGATTTTATATATGTTTCATGTAGCCCCAGGGTCAAAACTACAGTGAGTTAAATAAAACTCCCATGGCATTTAATGTGTTAATGATATTGAGAATTCAAATTCATGAACGTGGTATATTTCTCTATTTATTTAGATATTTAAAAATTTCTCTCAATAGTGTTCTATAGTTTTTAGTATACATGTTAAATTTTACAATATTTATCTTATTAAATTTATCCTTAAATATTTCATATTATTTCATTTTATTATAAATAATTTTTCTTAATTTAAGTTTTAAATTGTTTTTTAGAAATATAATTGATTTTTGCATATTGTTTTTTGCATCCTTTATAAGGAAGTTAGTTCTATTCTTAGGTTGCTGAGAGATTTTATCATGTATGTGTGTTGTATTTTGTTAAATGTTTTTTTCTGTATCCATTAAGATGACCCTATGGTTTTTCTTTCTTAGTCTGTTAATATGATCAATTACATTAATTGATATTTGAATATTAAATCACCTTGCATTTCTGAGATAAACTTCACTTGATTACAGCATATTGTTTTTTTCTTTTTATATATGGTTTAATTATATTTGCCAATGTTTTGATAATTATTTTTGCATATGTGTTCATGAGGAATATTGACTTGTATATACAGTTGGCACTCTGTATCTGTGGGTTCCATGTTTGTAGATTTGACCAAGTGCAGATTGAAAATGTCTGGAAAAAATATTGAATGGTTGTATATGTAGTGAACATGTACAGACTATTTTCCTTATCACTATTCCCTAAACAATACAATGTAACAACTATTTTCATAGTATTTACATTGTATTAGGTATTATAAGTAATCTAGAGATGATTTAAAGTATACAGGAGGATGTGCATAAATAATATGTAAACACTATGCCATTTATGAGTTTGAGCATCTGTCAATTTTGGTATGGGGGGTTCTGAAACTAACCTTCATGGATACCAAGGGACAACTATGTGTGTGTGTGTGTGTGTGTGTGTGTGTGTGTGTATTTTGCTGTGAAAGTGGTTGGGCATTGTTCTCTTTTCTATTTTTTGAAGGATTTGTATAAAACTGGTAATTTTAACAATGCTATCAACCAACTTAATCTAATTGACATTTTTTCTTTCTTAAAAATTTGATAGAATTTATCAACAAAGCCATTTGGGCTTGTCTTTGGAATTTTTTTTCTTTTATTTTTTAAGATAAATTTAATTCATTGACTATATAGGGTTATTAAAGTTTTTTGTTTTTTTCTGTTTTGTGTTAGTTTGCTAATTCGTGTCTTTCAAGAAATTTGTCCTTTCTAACTAATATTTTAAAGTTTTTAGTATAAAGTTGTTCATATTCTTTCCATTGCCTCTCTTTAATATCTGTTGTGCTGTTTTGAATCCCTTTCATTTCTCATACTGGTAAATTTTGTCTTTCTCTCTTTTCCTTGATCACCTAGCACGAGGTTTACCAATTGTATTGTTCCTTTCAAAAAAACCAACTTTAGGTTTCATTGATTTTTCTCTGTTATTTGTCCCTTTTCTATGTTATTGACATATATACATACAATTTTGCCTTTCTATTTATTATCTGTCCTTGTTGTTTAGCTTTTGAAGGTTGAAGCTTAGATAATTGATTTTACAACTTTCTTCTGTTTTAATATAAGTATTTGGAGCTATAAATCCCACCTAAAGTATTGCTTCATCTGTATCCCACAAATTTTATTACCATGTGTTTTAATTTTTATTTAATTAAAATGTTTTATTTCACTGATGATTTCATTTTTATCCATAGATTATCAAGAAATGAATTTTTAACCACTTCGGTTCGGCACTCACCAGCAGCGAAACCTTGCCCAAGCCGCACTCACAGTCCACATGGTGGTCTGTGCTGTGCGTTGACAACTAATCCATTTTGCGCTTGTGTGATGAGGAAAGCTTTAAAGCACTGAAAGCTTGTTTTACTTTACAGGCTGCTTTACTTGTAATGTAAATCAGAATAGGTAACATATACATATATGTTTTCATTACGTTATTTTTATTTTTTAATTTTTTTGTTATTATTTTTTTTAATTTTAGTGTATTATGGGGGTACAAGTGTTAATGTTACTTTTATTGCCCATGCCCCCCTCCCCCCTCGAGTAAGAGCTTCAAGCATGTCCATCCATTACGTTATTTTTAAATGTTTACAATTTTATTTTGATAAATGAACAATTGGAAAAGTCATATCACAGCTGTTGGCTAAAGTCGCTGTGCGCGTTCATCTGTGGCTATCGACTATAGTTCATGCTGGGCTGTGCACATTCATCTGTAGCTATCGACTATAGTCGACGCTCGAACGAAGTGGTTAAATTTTGAATACACATCATTTTATAGATTTCTTTTAGCTACTGATTTCTATTTTTGTTACTTATTTCTCACTTTTCATTTCTATTGATTCAATTCTTCTAAATTTATTAAGACTTATTTTTATGGATAAGCATATTATCTATTTTGGTCAATGTTGCAAGTATACCTGAAAAAAGATGTGTTCCATGGTTGTTGGTTGTAATGTTCTATAAATATCAATTAGATTAAGTTGGTTGATAGCATTGTTAAATTGTTTTTATAACTTTATTGATTTTCTGTCTACTTGTGCTATCATTTACTAAGAGAGCAGTAATGAATTCTCCAACTATATTCGTGGAATTGCTTATTTCTCCTTGTAGTTCTGTCAGCTTTGTTTGTTTCATGTATTTTGAAGATCTGTTATTAAATCCATATAGACCATGATTGTTATGTTTTCTTTATGAGTGACCCTTTTATCATTATGAAAGGTCAATCTTTGTCTATGGTAACATTTCTTATTTTATAGTTTGTATAATGTTAATTAAAACTGCTTTAATTTTCTTATGTTTAGCATTTTTAATATCTTTTCAATTTTTTGCTTTTAACCTGCTTATATTTAAACAAAATGTTTCTCCTAAACAGCATAAAGTAGGCCTTGTTTTTTATCTAGTCTGAGAATCTCTGCCTTTTAAGTAGAGTGTTAAGAATCATGTATTTTTTATAATTAGCACTTTAATATTTCATTCCTGTGTAGTCTGATTTCCATTACTTTGGGAATTAATGTGCAATCATTCTTGTATTTGTAATGTCATGTCATATGATGTGTTTTTTTTTTCAGCTGCTTTTAAAATTTTCTCTTTATGACTTTCTGTTTTAAGCAATTTGATTATAATGTGCCTTGCCAAGTTTTATTTTATTTTATCCTGCTTGTGGCTCATTAATGCTTTTGGGTCTGTCAGCTTACAATTTTCATCAAATTTGGACAGTGTTGAACTATTATTTTTTCAAATATTAGTTTAGCCTTAAATGTTTTTCAAATATTTGTTTAGCCTTAAATCTTTCTCTTCTTTGGAACTCCAATTATACTTCTATCACATTGCTTGATATTGTCCTACAGGTCACTAAAGTTTTGTTTACTTTTTTAAATCTTTTTTTTAAATCTCTGTGCTTCAGTTTATTCTATTTTAATTTTTAATTTCAGAATATTATGGGAGTACAAATGTTTTGGTTACATGAATTGCTTTTGTACAGTTTGAGTCAAAGTTATAAGGGTGCCCATTACCCAGATAGTGTGCACTGTAACCCCTTAGGTGTGAATTAACCCATCCCCTCCTACCCCCACCTGCTTGATTTCCATTGAGTTTTACTTCCATATGTGCACATGAGTGTTGATCAATTAGTTACAATTTAATAGTGAGTACATGTGGTGTTTGTTTTTCTATTCTTGCAATACTTCACTAAGGAGAATGGTCTCTAGTTCCATCCAGGTTGTTAGAAAAAGTATTAGTTCACCATTTTGTTTATAACTGAGTACTCCATGGTATACATATACCACATTTTATTAATCCATATGTATTGATGGGCACTTGGATTGATTCTACATCTTTGTGATTGTGAATTGTGCTGCAATAAGCATTTGAGTGCAAGTGTTTAGATGGTCTCTATTGCATATCTTCAAGCTCACTGATATATTCTTCTGCAGTTTCCAATTTGCTGTTAATGCCATTCAGTGAATTTTTAAATTCAGATATAGCAATTTTTTCGGTTTTTGAGGTTCCATTTGGTTCTTTAAAAATTTTTTTTAGAGAGGGTCTCACTCTGTCATGTAGGCTAGAGTGCAGTGGTGTCATCATAGCTTCCTATAAACTCAAACTCCTGGGCTCAAGTGATCCTTCTGCCTCAGCCTCCCAAGTAGCTGGGACTACAGGTGCACACCACCATGCTTAGCTAATTTTTCCATTTTTTGCAGAGGCAAGAATTGGCTAATTTGCTAAGAGTGGTCTCAAATTCCTGACCTCAAATAATCCTCCTGCCCTGGCCTCCCAAAGTGCTAGGATTACAGGCATGAACCACCAAGCCCAGCCTTGGTTCATTTTTAAATCTTCCATCTCTGCTCTTGTGATGTTCATGTTTTCATTTATACTCTGGAGCATATTGTTTGCTAATTTTATCATTACTGTCATGTCTTGGCTGTTTTACTGACTCTGCTGCCCCCCCCCCCCCCCCCCCCCCCCGCTTACTGACTTTTTTCCCTCCTGGCTATGCATCACATTTTCCTGCTATTTGCATGTCTAATAATTTTAAAAATAATTCTTTTAGATTCTGGACATTGTGATTTTTACATGGTTGAGGGTCTGGATTTGGTTATCATTCTTTAAAGAGTGTCAAAACAATTCTGGGAAGCAATTAAATTACTTGTGGATCAACTTCTTCATTTTGAAATTATTTTTAGACTTTGGGAAAGTTTAAAGTAGCCTTCAATAATGTAATCATTCTCCCCACCCCCTACTTATGTGAGCTCTAGATCCTTTATATTTCCTTATCAATTTTTCATCTTAGAACTCTCCTGAAATTCTTGGCCCTACCTCACAACATTTTACCATATCCATACATGGTTTAGTATTTGGCAATGGACTTAAGGGTACCACTCTGCATATTTTTAGAGGTTATCCAATGCATAATTCCCTTTCCCCAGTACTCTGCCTTAAAAAAACTAATCTCTTCAGGCTCCTTGTTCCCTCTCCAATTCACCATTGCCCCTTTCTTTGTCTCTTAAATTCAGTGAGACAACTGGTCTCTGCTTGGTTTCTCTTCCTCTGCAGTGTAGTCTGGAAATTCCTCTAGGCAGAAAGCCAGGGTAGGCATAGGGGTCTCCTACTTTATTTCCTTTTTCACAGAGATTTCATTTATGTGCTGTGTACAATTTATTAAAACATTGCTGCATATATTTTGTCTAGTTTTACAAATATTTATAGTAGGAAGACAAGTTTAGTTTCAGTTACTCTATTCTATCAGAATTGGCAGTCCTGATTGGTAGTATTTTTATTATTGCTCAGTTTAAACATTTTGAAATGTCTCTTATGATTTATTTTAACCCATAAAGTATTCACAACTGTGTTTTAAAATTTACAAAAGATGTGAGAGTTTTACATGTTTTTGTATTGATTTTAAACTTAATTTCACTGTGCCCTGTGAATGTGTTCTATGTAACGAATATCTGAAATTTGTTGGATTTGACTTATGGCTGTCTTATAAACATTTCATGTGTGTAGGAGAAAAAGGGTTTTTTAAAAAAATGGTTGGGGGCCAGGCTCGGTGGCTCACCTCTGTAATCCTAGCACTCTGGGAGGACGAGGCAGGCGGATTGTTTGAGTTCAGGAGTTGGAGACCAGCCTGAGCAAGAGCAAGACCCTGTCTCTACTAAAAAAATAGAAAGAAATTAGTTGAACAACTAAAAATATATAGAAAAAATGAGTCAGGCATGGTGGTACATGCCTGTAGTCCCAGCTACTCAGGAGGCTGAGGCAGGAGGATCACTTGAGCCCAGGAGTTTGAGGTTGCTGTGAGCTAGGCTGACGCCACAGCACACTAGCCCAGGCAAAAGAGTGAGACTCTGTCTCAAAACAAAAATGGTTGGGAATTATTTCCATATATTCCATTAAATCAATCTTGTTAATTGTGTTCAAATCTTTTATATCTGTACTAATTTTTTGTCTGCTTGGTACTAGTTAATGACAGACATATTTTGAAATCTAATACTGGGATAGGTGGAGTTATTAATTTCTCTTCATAGTTCTATAAATTTTTGCTGTGTTTGTTTTGACACTTTAAAAATATTGAGGTATGAATTATACAAATAAAGTGCACAAATCTTTTATAGTTCAAAGAACTTTTACAGATACACACATACACACACACGCCTATAACTATCTCCTCGATCAAGATGTAGAATATTTCCTGAGGTGCAGAAGTCTCCCTTTCATCTACTTCCTGTCAATAAGTACTCAAAGGAAAACACTGCCAAACCTCTACCAATATTCATAAGTTTTACATAGTTTTGAACTTTATATATATATTTTTTTTTTGAGACAGAGTCTCGCTTTGTTGCCTAGGCTAGAGTGAGTGCCATGGCATCAGCCTAGCTCACAGCAACCTCAAACTCCTGGGCTCAAGCAATCCTCCTGCCTCAGCCTCCCGAGTAGCTGGGACTACAGGCATGTGCCACCATGCCCGGCTAATTTTTTCTATATATATTAGTTGGCCAATTAATTTTTCTATTTATAGTAGAGACGGGGTCTCGCTCTTGCTCAGGTTGGTTTCGAACTCCTGAACTCAAACGATCCGCCCGGCTCGGCCTCCCAGAGAGCTAGGATTACAGGCGTGAGCCACCGCACCCGGCCTGAACTTTATATTGATATAAACAGAAACATATGCAATGCTTGACATTGTGGTTTTAACATTTATTTATGTTATTTTGTGTATTAGTAGATTTATTCTTTTTAATTTTTCTGAAGTATTTCATTGTGTAAATTTTTCTCCATTCTATTATTTATAATCATTTAAGTTGTTTTCAGTTTGGGGCTATAATAAATAAGAACATTCTTGTACATATCTTTGATGGAGGGCATAGCATTTACATTTATTTTTTTATTTTATTTTTTTTTTTTTGAGACAGAGTCTCGCTTTGTTGCCCAGGCTAGAGTGAGTGCCGTGAGTCAGCCTCGCTCACAGCAACCTCAGACTCCTGGGCTCAAGCAATCCTTCTGTCTCAGCCTCCCGAGTAGCTGGGACTACAGGCATGCGCCACCATGCCCGGCTAATTTTTTCTATATATATTAGTTGGCCAATTAGTTTCTTTCTATTTATAGTAGAGACGGGGTCTCGCTCTTGCTCAGGCTGGTTTCGAACTCCCGACCTCGAGCAATCCGCCCGTCTCGGCCTCCCAGAGAGCTAGGATTACAGGCGTGAGCCACCGCGCCCGGCCAGCATTTACATTTATTGATAAATGCCTAGAAGTATAATTTCTAAATCATGAAGTATGTGCTTTACCTTAGTAGATATCACCACTTTTGTAAAATAATTATACTAAATTGGTAAATATAGTAAATTGCTCTTCTACTGTTACTGTATGAGAATTCCAGTCGCACCATATGCTGTAAACATTTGTCTGTATTTTAATTTTAGTAATTCTGGTGGGTGTGTAGTGGTGTCTGATTGTGTTTTTTTATTTCAAAATATTAATGGAATACAAGGGTTTTTGTTACATGGATGAATTGTATAATTGCTGAAGTCAGGGCTTTTAGTGTGCCCATCACCAGGACAGTGTACGTTGTACCCTAGAAGTAAGTTTTTATTCCTCACACCCTCTCACCCTCCCCCCTTTTTAGTTTCCAATGTACTTTACACCACTTTATGACCATGTATATCCATCATTTAGTGCCCATTTATTAGTGAGAACATGTGGTGTTTGTTTTTCTACTCCTGAGATATTTCACTTAGGATAATGGTCTCCAGTTCCATCCAAGTTGTAAAAGACATTATTTCATTCCTTTCTATGGCTGAGCAGTACTCTGTGGTAGGTGTACACACACACACACACACACACACACACACACACACACACACATTTTCTTTATTCACTCATCAGTTGATAGGCACTTAGGTTGATTCCATATATTTGCAATTGTGAATTGTGCTGCAATAAAAATTGTGGTGCAGATATGTTTTTGATATAATGACTTCCTTTCCTATGGGCAGATACCCAGTAGTGGGATTACTGGATCAAATTGTAGGTGTACTTTTAGTACTTTGAGGAATCTCCATACTGTTTTCCATAGAGGTTGTGTACTAATTTACAGTCCCAGGAACAGTGTGTAAGTGTTCCTTTTTCACTGCATCTAAGCCAACATCTTAATTAAATTAAACAGTTTCTGCACAGCAAGAGAAATAATCAACAGAGTAAATAGACAACCTATAGAATGGGAGAAAATATTTGCAAAATATACATTTGACAAAGGACTAGTATCCAGAAACTATAATACAAAGAACTCAAATCAGAAGGAAAAAAACAAATACTCCCATTAAAAAGTGGGCAAAAGAAATGAACAGTTTTTTCAAAAGAAGATACAGAGCCAACAAGCATGAAAAAATGCTCATTACTAATCATCAGGGGAATGCCAATTAAAACCACAATGTGATTATCACCTGACCCCTATCAGAATGGCCATTATTAAAAAACATTGTGGTTTTTAATTTGCATTTATCTTGTTACTAATGATATTGGGCACATTTTTATGTATTTATTGGCCATTTGGATATCTTTTTTCTTATTGACTTTGGATTTTGGCTTTTTTCCCCTCAATGAGTTGTCTGTCTTTTCCTTACTGATTTATCAAATTTTGAAAATATGTTCTGGATAATAATTCATTGTCAGATATATGTATTGAAAAAGTTTTATTTCTGTATATTTTTTTGCTTTTCATTATCATAATATTGTCTTTTGATGACTAGATGGTCTTGGTTTTAAGAAAGTCTAATATATCAATCATTTATTGTGTGGTTAGTACTTTTTGTGTCCCGTTTTGCCTTTCCCAAGTTAAAGAAGAGATTCCCATATTTTTTTTCTATTAGAATACTGTGGTTTTAGCTTTTATATTTAGGACTATGACTCATTTAGAATAGATTTTTGCATGTAGCATAAGGTTGGAGTTAAATTTTAAAAAATGTATATCTAATTAATCCAGTGCTACTATTGAATTGATTATCCTTTCCCCACTGAATTAGCATCTTTGACACAAATCAGGTGATTATATATGTTCAAGTGTGTTTCTCACTCTCTAGTCTATACCACTGCTCTATTGTTATGCCATTCTTATAGTGTCTTAATTTCTTCAGTTTCATGTTTTGAAGTCAGATAGTATCAGTCCTGTAGATTTCTTCTTCTTCTATTAGATTGCCTTGGCTATTCTAGGTCCCTCACATTTCCATATAAATTTTAGAATTAACTAGACAAATTCCAAAACAAAACAAAACAAAACCTCTGCTGGGAGTTTAGATTCAAATTGAACTAAGTATATAGAACAATTGAGGTGAAATGACATTGTAACAATTTTGAGTTTTGTAATCCATGAGCCTATCATATTCTTCTATTTACTTAAGTTTTCTTTAATTACTTGGTTTTTTTTTCTGAGGCTACTTTGTTAGGTGCAAAAAAGTTAATTTTTAAAACATATCTTCCAGATCAATGGACTTTTCCATGTCTTTTTAAGTTTAGATCTGGGATCAGCAAACTTTCTTTGTAAAGTGCCAGAATAAGTATTGTCAGGTTTGCACGCCAGATAGTCTCTGTTGCAATTACAGGCATACCTCAAAGATATTGCAGGTTCAGTTCCAGACCACTTCAATAAAGTGAATATTGCAATAAAGTGAATATCACAATAAAGTGAGTCACATGAGTTTTTTTTGTTTCTCAGTGCATATAAAAAGTGTTTACACCATACTATAGTCTATTAAGTGTGCAATAGCATTATGTCTAAAAAACATACATACCTTAATTAAAAATACTTAGTTGCTAAAAATCATGCTCCTCTGAGCCTTCAGTGAGTCCTAATATTTTTGTTTGTGAAGCATCTTGCCTCGATGTTGATGGCTGCTGATTGATGAGGGTGGTGATTGCTGAAGATTGGAGTGGTTATGGAAATTTCTTAAAATAAGACAACAATGAAGTTTTCTGAATTGATTGCCTCTTCCTTTCATGAAAAATTTCTCTGTGGCATGTGATGCTGTTTGATAGCATTTTATCCATGGTAGAACTTCTTTCTTTCAAATTTAGAGTCAATCTACTCGAACCCTGCCACTGCTTTATCAATGAAGTTTCTGTAATATTCTAAATCCTTTTTCGAAATAGCACCCTAATTGGTGTTATTTCACCAATGTTCACAACATCTTCATCAGGAATAGATTTCTTCTCAAGAAACCACTTACATTTATTTGTAAGATGCCACTCCTCATCTAATTAAGTTTTAGCATGAAATTGCAGCAATTCAGTTATGTCTCAAGCTTCACTTCTAATTCCAGTTCTCTTTGCTATTTATACCACATTTGAAGTTACTTCCTCCACTGAAGTTGTGAACTCCTCAAAGTCATCCATGAGAGTTAGTATCAGCTTCTTTCAACTCCTGTTAATGTTGCTATTTTGAACTCCTTCCATGAATGTTCTTAACATCCAGAATAGTAAATCCTGTCCAGAAGGTTTTCAATTGACTCTATACAGATCCATCAGAGGAATCACTGTCTATGGCAGCCATAGCCTTATGAAATGCATTTCTTAAATACTAGGACTTGAAAGTAGAAATTTCTCCCTCACCTATGGGCAGCAGAATGGCTGTTGTGTTAGCTGGCATGGAAACAACATTCACCTCCTTGTACATCTCCATCAGAGGTCTTGGAGGACCAGGTGAATTGTCAATGAGTAGTAAGTAATATGTTGAAAGGAATCTTTTTTCTGAGCAGTAGGTCTGAACAATGGTCTTAAATATATTCAGTAAACCATACTGTAAACAGATGTACTGTAATCCAGGCTTTCTTGTTCCTTTATGCAGCACAGGTAGAGTAGATTTACCTTAATTATTAAGGGCCTAGGAGTTTTTGACTAGAAAATGAGCATTGGCTTCCACTGAGAGTCACCAGCTGTGTTAGGCCCTAATAAGAGGGTCATCCTGACCTTGGAAGCTTAGAAGCCAGCTATTAACTTTCATCTATGAAAGTATTAACTAGAGAGGGCTTTCTTCTTCCAATAGAATACTGTTTCATCTACATTGAAGATCTGTTGTATAGAGTAGCTACCCTCTTCGATTATCTTAGCTAGATGTTCTGGATGACTTGCAGCAGGTTCTATAGCAGCACTTGCTGTTTAGTCTTACACTTTTATGTTATGGAGATGGCTTTTTTCTTTAAACATCATGAACCAGCTTCTGCAAGCTTCAAACTTTTCTTCTGCATCATTCCCACCTCTCTCGGTCTTTACAGAATTGAAGAGAGTTAGAACTTTGCTCTGGATTAGGTTTTGGCATAAGGAAATGTTGTGGCTGATTTGATCTTCTATCCAGACCACTAAAACTTTCTCCACACCAGCCATAAGGCTGTTTCACTTTCTTTTCACTTGTGTGTTCACTGGAGTAGCACTTTTAATTTCTTTCAAGAACTTTTTCACAACTTGGCTGTTTGGCACAAAAGCCTGGATTTCAACCTGTTGACTTATATATACTATTATTGTCATGCATTTACTTTGGTCTTTATTTTGTAAAGACTATCTGTCTTTGTTAGTATGGCTTTCCTATAAATAAAATGTTTGTTTAGATTTAACTACATATGTACCATTTTCTTGGCTCATCATTTTTTTCAGCTTCTTAGGACTCTTTCAGGGAACATTTTCTAATTGCCCGAAACACATTCTTAGAATTCTCTTTAGTGAAGTTTTGTTGGTGGTGACTACTAGCTTTTATTTATCTGGAAATGTCTTTATTTTGCTTTCTTTTTTGAAAGGTAGTTTTGATAGTATATGATTCTTGATTGGCCAGAAACTGGGAGTGCTTTCTTCTAGAGAGGATTTTCAACAGTTTCTACTAGTTCTACTAGGTTTCTGGATTACCATGGGGATCTCTGATTTAAATTACCTTTCCTGATGCTTAGTATCTTAGATAACTGCAATATTAATCAAAACAACTTGAAGAAAATCTTGTCTTTTCTCTTGAATGTTACTCATTGTCTCATTTTGACTCACTTTTGGCTTACTTTTTGGCGGGGGGACAGGATAGGTGTGAGGGTTGTTGCTTGGAGCCTTCAGAAATATCCTAGAAATATATTCAACAATCTGTTTTTTCCAGGATTTAGTTATTTTATAGCAAGAGAGTCCTTCAGAGTTATGTAGCCTACCACACAGAAAAAAGTGGAGGCCTTCAGGAACCATGTTAAGTTGAACCTAGTGCCTGCCACAACTGTGTGTTTAATGAATAACTCAGCTTTGACATAGATGAAGAAGGTAGCCATCAGTACAGTATGTATTGATAGATCTGGAACAGATTTGCTGCTGAACCAAGTTTCTGCATTTGCTTGTAGTTGATGCCTTCAACTCTACTGCTAAACGAGCTTCTTTCTTTTAAGATAAAGTAGTTATTTCTTGATAAATGGAAATGCCTGCTAGGTTGGTCTCTGTAGGTGACATATCAAAATTTTGTGATCAGTCACTTATCAGTTATACCTTAGTAAGAATTTATTATATAAATAAAATCGAAGAATCATCACATGTCCAAGCTAAATGGAACCTCTTAGACTTCATAAAATTTGACAGTTTTATTATATATGTTCTATACATATTATCCGAACTAGTGAATTTAAATGTCCTACCTAAGATCCTAAAGCAAACCCTGAAGCCACAAAGAGAAAACAGATTTTTATTTTCTTTTCATATTGATATATAGTAATTGTACATTTTTATGGGGTACATGTGATATTTTGATACATGCATACAATGTGTAATGATCAAATCAGTGTAAACAGGATATACAACACCTAATTTATCATTTTTTTGTGTGTTGGGAACATTTCAAAACTTCTATCTATTTTGAAATAAACAATGAATTATTGTTAGCTATAGTCACCCTACTGTGCTATCAGACACTAGAACTTAATTCTTCTATCTAACTATATTTTTGTACTAACTAACCAACCTCTCTTCATTCCCTACCCCCATGATTCCTAGCCTCTGGTATTCGTCATTCTACTCCCAACAAATTCATGAGATCAACTTTGAAAAAACAAATTTTTGATAAGAAGATCGTGGTGAAGGTGAGTGTGAGAAGACTTGGAGTCAGACGCTTCTGGCTCTGCCACTTAGTGATGTGTGACTGGGCAACTTCTCATTCTTTCTGTGCCTTAGCCTATTTTTCACTGAAGTAGAGATAATTTTAGTGTCTTTCTCACAGGATTGGTATATTGAATGAGATAATGTATGTAAAGCATTTAGCATGTATCTCATGGATAGTGAGGTCAGTAAATGTCAGCTAAACACGTTACAATTACTCCATCCCTCTAGCTGTAGCCCCAGCCTGGCATACAGCAAAACCATTGATGTACACATTTATCACCAAATGATGTCTTAAGAAAATAGAGCCATTGTAGCTTTCTTATGTAAGCAGATTTAAATAATATATTTTTTGCAGTTAAATTGATGGGCAATAGCTGCCTGATAAATGCACATATGCATTAGTGCTTATTCAATTTCTGATGATGACACATTATTAAAATATGGTGTGCCCATACCACTCTGCCAGATTACCAATTTCTTGGTCTTATTTTGAGGATGAGTATATTGAAGCTTAGATGTGTGGAACAAGTTGCCTAAGGAACCAAAAGGCCAGAATTGGATACCAAAGCATCCAGTTTATTAAGCATGAGCTCTTTACATTTAGAGTACATATGATACATTCCTGTATATCTTGATTCTTCCATATATCGAAAACACACTGTGCAAAAAATATTTTCTTTTTGTTTTTTCTTTTGTCCACATCAGCTGGGTAATGTGCTGATATCATAACAAGGTTTGAGGAAGGCAGACTTAATGAGTGTGGTGTGCACTATCTGGCGGACGGACATGCCTGAAGCTCTGACTTGGGTGGGGTAAAGCCAACATACGTAATCTAAACATTTGTAACCCTGCAATATGCTGAAATTAAAAAAAATGTTTTTAAAAAGTTGGTTCTTTGAAAAAGTAAACAAAATTGACATACATTTTCCTAGATTAATGAGAAGCAGAAAAGAAAAGATTCTAATAAGCTCCATCAAGAATGAAAAAGGAGAAATTATAACTGATACCATGGAAATACAAAGTATCATCTATGAATACTATAAAAATTTCTCTGCACATAAACTTGAAAATGTGGAGGAAATGGATTGTTAATAATCTTTAAACTTCTGACTCATGATTTTCAAAATTCCCCAAACACCAGTCAATCATATCTGGGCATAATCTCAGTGAGACAGAAGTAGAATGTGGTATTAACAGAAAATGGAAATGCTCAATTGCATTAAATTATTCTCTTGAAAGTAAGCTGTTGGAGGCAGACAAGCAAGACCTGGTAAATTCTAAAAAATGAGGGCAAGAGAGAAAAACTTCAACACTGTTTATTCAGCCCTATCCAAGGGATAAAAACTAACTTGTTGGGCTGTGATTCATTAACAGGATTCACATTCTCTGCCTAAATGTTAATGTTACACAAGCCTCTGTCCTGGGTCCTCATCATCATCCTTGCTTCAATTCTGTCTTTTTGTTGTCAAAAACCAAAATTTAAATCTGTTACCCTCTCTCCTAAGCTCCAGCTTCAAATATCCAACCACCTCTGGACATCCCCACTTGAACAGGCAACTCAGACATAATGGTTCAAAACTGAACTCACCATTGCTTGACCATAATGACTTGAATAAGGAGTAACCCTTCAGACTAATTATTTTCCCCTCTGCTACCCAGCAGCCTACTGTTGACCCTCAGTGCCCCTGCTGGGGCTGTACCCCTGCACCTGCACATCCAAGACTAATTTTGTTTTGACTTCATGTTCTCTATCCAACCATTCATCCACTCACCTACTCAACGATTTATTCAACAAACATGTATTAGATCTCTACTTTCTGTCAAGCACTAGCTAGAGTATGAACACATGGAAATGAAGGACACAGACCTTGACCTTAAGGAGTTGATGACCCAAAGGTGAAAAAAAGCAAATCAATGGTAACTATAAGGGCCCATCAACTATAATTAGTGTAATTGGTAAAATGGTACAGAGAGGAGGGCCAGAGGGAAGAGTAGGTACCTAGGAAGAGTAGAGATGGGAGAAAGAGGTGGTTAGATTACAGTGAGGGATGTTATGGAAGGAGAGTATGGGGAGGACATGGCCAGTTTAAATTTAGAAGGATGGGTGAAAGTTTAGTATGCAGAGAAAGGGAGAAAAGACATCTTAGGCAGGGCACCATGTGTAAAAAGGACTAAAGACTGAAAGAGCAAGGCATTTTCTGAAAAGAGCAATACATTTGACAAGAGACAAAACTAGAGAGTTTGTCAGAGGACAGTTTATGGGAGGCCTCATAGACAGTGGAAAACATTTTGTAATTCATCCTAAAATAATGAAGAATAATTAAATTTTGAGTGAGATTATCAATAACTTGTGCTTTATAAAAGACACATTAATGGTATTGCACTAAATAGAATCAAGGAGGTTAGAAATCAGACTCAGGGAAGCCTGAGAGAAGGTAGTAGCAATGGGAAATGAGAGAAGGGAATGGATGTGAGAAATACTTAGGCGGTTATATAGATTTATGGCTAGTTTGTTGGAGTGTAGGCAAGGAAGGGAAGGAGTTTAAGATGACTATTGAGTTTCTGATTTGAACACAGCTTGGCTGGTGCTACCTTTTCTACCATTTTAAGAAAACACAGAGGAACAGATAGTGGTTAAGTGATAGTGAGTTTTAGTTTGAAGCATTATGTCTGAGTTGCCTGTTGGCTGTTCAAGTGGGGATGTCCAGAGGTGGTTGGATATTTGAAGCTGGAGCTTAGGAGAGAGGGTAACAAATTTAAATTTTGTTTTTTAACAACAAAAAGACAGAATTAAATTTATGGATGACCACGAGGACACAGGACATAGGCTTGAGTGACATTAGCATTTAGGCAGAGAAAAAGTATAGGAAATTCAGAGTGTCCAAAGAGCTAGAAGGAAAATCAGGTAAGAGTACAGCTTCAGACCAGGGGAAGAGGGAGTTTTATGAGGAAAAGTGAACAGCAGCATTAAACATCACAGACAGATCAAAAGAAAGGTGAGAAATGTAGATGTCCATTTGATTTTTGAATGTGTGGGTGCCCTTGATCACCATTAAGTCCTTTTTATATAAAATACATGTTGCAATTTTGATCTACAATTTGCTGTAAGGAACTATCTAGCTAACTTTTACCAATAATAATTGAGTCAGTGGCCAGGAGAAAAAAAGATCTGGCAATAGTAATTTATGTTCATGGGAGAAGTAAGACAGCTACTATGTTGGGTTCATAAGACTTTCTCTTGAACAATGGAGTTTTAATTTTACATTTTTAAATTACAAATATGATTTTCCTCAACATATTTTGAGGACTTCATTTTTCACTGAAAGTTTCATTGGGCTCTGATTCTTATATAGAAAGGCTTTTCATACTGGTGCTGGTAATGAGGTAAGTGATGGTTGATGTAAGTGATATAAGTGAAGTTACTTAATAGAGTCAAAGGCAAACATTATTATAATAAAGCAGTTAATCTCAGCTGGAACCTGAAATGAATGGGCTTAAGAGAAGAAGAAAAAAATATTTCTTGACTATCTCAGGGAGCCTAGAGATAACCAGAAATGTATCATTTTGAAGAAATAGGAAGAAGGGTATAAGAGATATATAAATTCATTCATTCAATCATTAAAAAATTCATTGAACATCTACTCTATATTCAGCCTTGTACCAGGTGCTGGTGATATGCTAGTTAACAAGGCAGACAAGCTCTCTAGATGCATATAGTAGGAGAATGTAGTATATTCTTAATTTCACGGTTGCCTGGAAAGGCTGGGGAATACGAAAATGAGGCTTAGGGTCTCTCACTTAAATTATGTGAGAGAATTTAGATGCCATTTTTCTTGGATGGGCAAATCTCATTTGCTACCAAATTTAGATCTGACACAAGAAGGATTCAGACCTATTATCATGTTTATAAGCTGCCTAGGATTCTTGGTGGCAATCATTCTTCCCCTAGTATAATCCTTCTTCCTATACCCATCATGCCCTTTCTACTAAGAACCTTTCCTTAGAGCTGGGCCATATAACACAATGCTTAGGAACATGAGTTTTGGAATCAGACTGACCAGGGCTTTGGTTCCATTTATTCATTGACGAACTGTGTAGTAGGGTACTTAATATCCCTGAATTTCAGTTTCCTGTCTGTTAAATGGCACGATAACAATACCAATTTCATAGGACTCTTGTAAAGACTAAGTGAAATGGGTATCCAAGGTTTTTAGCATAGTGTCTGACACATAGTCAGTGCCCCTCATTATTAGAATTGCTCTGGATTCTAACAATCCCAGAGATGGTGCTGATGCAGAACCAACAGTGATGGAGAACAAATCTACCCTTGTACTAACCCCACTTGTGAGTCACACCTGGTGATAATTGCCATTTGCTAAGTATTAACTATGTCCCAACTTCATGCTTAAGTAGCTTACATGTGAATCAACAGTATCTCTTCTTCTTACCACTCTTCTCCCCTCATTTTTTGTGCCTACTGCTGAAATTCTGAGGAGGCCCTAAACATAGGGCATCCCCAAAATTGGGGTCAATAGGGTTACGCAGGTCATGGCAGGACTCTAATCTTTCAGATCCCCAAGTTTAAGATTCCATTTTCCCCTGCTCTGTATTTGGCCTCTTTCTTCATTCTCACGGCCAAGACATCAGAAGCGGGTTGAACAGAACAGATCCTGCGCAGTGACATTCATAACAGATCATAACTGCTACAAATTTCCCCATGCTTTTCACCCCAGACAGGTTTCTGTCTCATTGCCGTGGAAGGGGACATGGTGAATACCATGAAACCATGTACTGCTTTCT
The DNA here is from genome assembly GCF_040939455.1 of Microcebus murinus. Lineage (NCBI taxonomy): Eukaryota > Metazoa > Chordata > Mammalia > Primates > Cheirogaleidae > Microcebus > Microcebus murinus. Next base: position 119,356,216 of record NC_134105.1, on the reverse strand, counting down.
TTTTTACCACCAGCAGAGTTTCACTGTGGTTGAATGGGTTCCAAGAGAAAGTTTCACTCTGATAGCCTCACCAACACCTGGAACATCTCAGGCATTGTTATCATGGCTGAATTGTTCTCAAGAACTTGGGCTCTTCTTAATCCTCAGAACTATAATTGTGTGTCCTTGTATGAAAGGAAGAGATGCGCTGCCCTCAGAAACAGAAGTCCTATCCGAGCATCAGGTGGACGGCATGCTTATATCCAGCCGCAGAAAATACTGCGGCCATGCTAAGCCTCTGTGGAGGCTGCAGAGCCCAGTTCTTGGGTTAAAGGGGCCAGAGATGGGCAAATTCTCCCCGTGATTCTATTTCTAATTTTCACCCAAAGGTCTGTTTTAATCTCCTTTTCTAAAATGCAAGTAAGTGGTAATTTTCTTCTCAATAATATAGTCAAATTTCTTGCAAATTTGAAATGTGAAATAGGAAACCTCTGCCAAGTTGAACCCATAAATTAATGATGGTCACAAGAACTAACCAGGAAGGCTACTGGGCAAGACATCAGCACCTTTCCTGTGGCCTGGGGGCCTCCAGCTCAGTGACTCCTCTTCTCACTACTCACCCTCTCTGCTGCTTCTTAGGTAAGGCTCATTCACTTCTAGCTTAATGTGCTTTTTCCCTTGGACAAATTACAAGAGGTTGACCTGCCATCACAATGTTTGAGAGTTTTTCCTAATCATGGGAAATTGGAAACAATTACGTATACTCTGAGGGCTGTCAGTGGTACAAATGAGGAGAGGAGAAGGAATAGGAGAGTTAGGAGCAAGTCTGGAGCCTGTGGCTTAGAGGGTGTCTTCTTGGTGAAAGAGTCCACTCACTGGACGGCAGAGTTACAGAAACAGTGTAGATTTGAGTTAACCTTCCCATAAACCTGTATCGAAAATCATCTCATAAAACAATGTCACTGGCCTTCTTTGTTGCTTTTCTCTCTTCGGCATAGGTTTAGCATAGTTATCTTTAGCTACTCATTCTTAGGTATGATGTTGATTGTTGGCTTGAAATTGACATTCTTTGTCATGTTAAGGAAACATCTTGCAAAGAGTTCTTTTAAATCAAGAAATGTTTTTCACTTTTGCTGAATTTCTTTTTGACAACTAATTAAGATGATTGTTTTTCTTATTTAATATAATAGTATTTATACCGACCATCCTATTGTGAGGTTTTAAATGGGTTAATTATGTAAAGCTCTTCGAACAGAGTCATATAATGTTGGCTGCTATTATTACATATGAGGTAGTATGAAATCTTAATAAATTATAGGTAGTAACCCATTCTAACGTTCCTGGGACTAAACCAGGAGCCGCTGTCCATCAGTGCTCATGACTGATGTGTGCCCCACGGTGGGGGCAGCAGGGATCCCCAACACTGTGAACGCTTTTTTTCCATAGGATCCATGTTGCCCCCGAGATTATAATTCTTGTGTAACTTGCCCCTCTCCCAGAGAACACTGCTCATAAGAAGCAAAACTCAATGGAAATCAAGCAGGTGGGGGTGGGGAGGAGGGGATGGGTAAATTCACACCTAACGGGTACAAGGCACACTATCTGGGTGATGGGCACACTTACGACTTTGACTCAAACTGTACAATAGCAAATTATGTAACCAAAATGTTTTTACCCCTGTTATATCATGAAACAAAAAAATTAAAATGTATATAAGTTGAAAAAAAAAAACAAACCAAAAACCAAAACTGAAATTTGCAAGTGTTTACAAATTGAGGGAATTTCATCTCATCCCTTGTCTATCTGATTATTTGGAATGGACAACAGAGTGTTGTAGTCATAGAAGTGTGGAAATGAGAGCTGGATTTGTGCAGAGGCAATTCTGCATGGTGTTTTTACACATCTTATGACAGCTTTAGTTCCAGACTCTGTTTTCAAGGATGTCTGCATAGCAGACAGGCTTGGAAGCTAGAGGTGGTGTCTCTCTCCAGGTCAGACAGCAGGTAAAGATAACCTTTGTTGGTGGAGCAAAGTTTCGGCAGATTTGCGTGTAGCCACTTAAAAGATTGGAAGTTTCCTAAACTCAGGGTTCTTCAGCTGGGGTGGGACATGGACCTGGGTGTGCAGCAGCATCTACCCAGGCCTGCCCTGCGTGCTCCCTCGCCCGTAGGACTCAGGGACGGGGGTCATATGAGAACATGGAGCTTGTGCTGTCTGCTCTGCTATGAGTAAAAATGGTCTGAATCAGTTTGGGTGTGTTGTTTCTTTTCCAACTAAATTTTGAAAAAGCAGCAAATCAGCTTACACCTATGCTGCTGCCTAGGGATTCTTAAGCCCTTGACAAGAATGAGACAAATGACAGTATAGCAAAATGGTCAACGTGTTGTATATGAACAGGCAATTCACAGAAGGGGAAATCTAAGTAACTAAAAGCATATTGGAAACGTGATCAATTTTACTCTTATTCAGAAATGCAAAATAGACATACTCTTTATCAAAAAGATATAAAAATGAAGTACTCTTTTTTTACTTATCAAATTGACTCAATCAAAAAATATAATAAACTTTTGGAGCTGGTGAGAAAATGAAGAATATAGGTACCTCATACAATGCTGTTGGGAGGTGAATTCTTACTGTATTAATTTTGTTTTGCTCTATAATATTTCAATCCCTGATTTCCTTTTCTGCGATCAGCTGGAGAAAACTCTCTGCTTTTAAGGGGATCATCTAATTAGGCAAGGCCCACCCAGATGACGTCCCTACGTTAAGGTCACATAACACAATATAATCAGGGAATCTATCATCCCTGGTTCTGGGGCTTATGCCATGTTCTGGGGCTTATGCAGGGTATTACACAATGGGAAGGGGAGGCTATCTTAGAACTCTGCCCTACCACAGTTACTATAATCTAGGAAAGTAATCTGGCAACATCTTTTGCAATTATGTGTCCATATACCTTTTGGTTCTGCAACTCTATTTTTAGAACTCCCATTTTACAGAAATAAGTGCATCAACATATAAGGATAAAAAAGTTCAAAGATGTTTTCTGTATTGTTTGTAATGACACCAAATTGGAAACTCTCATTCTTCATCGAAAGAATAATGTTTGAATAAATTATGGTATATCCATAGTATTCTTATTATAAATTACTTAGATCTTTATTGATTTGGACAGTGACAAAAGAAAGTTGTTGATCAATGTGTGTTTAACCATATGATTCTGTTTTGAAAAGAAAAAACAAAAACTATATGTTATATACAGTGCGTGTGTGTGCATGTGTATGAACATGTGTGTATGAACATGGAGAAGGATGGTCACTAACCTACTAATTAGATTATCTCATGGGGCTAGAAATGGAAAGAGTTAGATGGGGTGGTAGATGAGGTGGGAATATTAGTAAATTTATCTTTGTACATATCTGTACTATTTCACTTGTTATAAGTATATATCAGTTCTGTAATTAGAAATAGTATATATTATAAAAAGCTAAAAAAAATACGTATCTCCTGTAGAATATTTGCAAATACAGTAAAGCTTTAAAAAGCAAATACAGTTACCCACAATGCAAACATCTAGATGTATTTTTTTAACAGTTTGCTATATTCTATGCACATACATCAGAAAAATTTGTAATGTTAATATTACTTTGATACTTGCTCTTTTTTTCACTATTTTGAAACTTGTTCTTTTTTATGTGGGTATATCATAGATGAAAGTCCATCCTCATCCTAACATTATATACATATTTATTAATATTTTCTTCCAGGGCCCTTATGATTTAATTTAAAAATATTTAAATATTTAATTGACCTTAGTGTACAGTGCTAAATGAAAATCTAATCATTTATACTTTTTCCAATTGGTTAACTATTATCCCAATAACATATCAACCTATCAATATATCAAGTAGCCATCCCCACTAATTAGAAATGCCACTTTTATTATATATTAAATTCTTATATGAGGGGTCTTCAAAAAGTTCATGGAAAATGTGTATTATGAAAAAACTACACATGGTTTTCAAAAATTTTTTTGCACCAAAGCAAACTCCTGCTAACTTGTTTTAACATGTGTGAACAGGATCTAGTTTGAGGCATTAAGAGGGTTAAGACATCAGTGTGAAAAGAGCCCTTATTGGAGCAACAGGAATTCTGCCAAAATTGAAGAAAGAACAAACATCAGATTTATGGCAAAGCTTGAGTGAAAGAATAGTGAAATCAATGATGCTTTATAAAAAATTAGGGGGACAATGTCCCAAAGAAATCAGAAATTTACAAATGGATAACTCATTGTACGAAGGGACAAGATGATGTTAAAGATGAAGCCTGCAGTGGCAGACTATCACATCAATTTGTGAGGAAAAAATTCATCTCATTTGTGCTCTGATTGAAGAGGACCAATGATTGACAGTACAGAAATAGCCAACACCATAGGCATCTCAGTGCAGCTTACACGTTTTTGACTGAAAAATTAAAGTTGAGCAAACTTTAAACTTGATAGGTATCAAAACAGTTGCACCCAGATCAGCTACAGATAAGAGCAGAACTTTCAATGGAAGTTTTAAACATGTGGGATCAAGATCCTGAAGCATTTCTTTGAAGAACTGTAAGAAGAGTTGGAACATGGCTTTACCAGTATGATTCTGAAGACAAATAAAATCAAACAATGACTTCAAAGAGGTGAAAGTGATTAGGTCAAGAGCAAAGGTCATGGCAACAATTTTTGTGGGTAGTCAGGGCATTTTGCTTGTTGACTTTCTAGAGGGCCAAAGAATGATAACATGTACTTATTATGAGAGTTTTGGGGAAGTTAGTCAAAGATTTAGCAGAAAAATGCCTGGGGAAAGTTTCACAAGAGAGTCTGTCTTCGCCACAACAATGCTTCTTCTCATGACTTGCATCAAACCAGAGCAATTCTGCAAGTGTTTCAGTGAGAAATCATTAGGCATCCACATTATAGCCCTGATTTGGGGCCTGACTTCTTTTTGTTTCCTAATCTTAAAAAATCTTTAAAGGGCACCCATTTTTTTAGTTAATAAGGTAAAAAAGATTGCGTTGACATTGTTAAATTCCCAGGACCCTCAGTTCCTTAGGGATGGATTAAGTGGTTGATATCATCACTTACAATGGTATCTTAAACTTGATGAAGATTATATTGAGAAATAAAATTTATATTTTATATTTAATTTTAAATTTTAATTTTGTTTTAGATTTTAGATATTTATTTAAAAAAACCCAGCAAACCCTGGATCATGAAGACACAATGCTCTAGAAAATTGGAATCCATATTATTAAACAAAAACATTAATTAGATGGTTTCATATTTAGCTGTAGAGTTACTATCCAGAATGTTTTGTTTCATAATTTTCCCCATTACTGCCAAGTTGAGTCGTTAATAAAACAAGTATTCCCATTAGGGAATTAGAATATAATAACCTCAGAGTATAAGAATAAATGGGCACAGATAATTTTGATCACTAGCACATTAAACATTAAATATATCAACTTTACTAAGAAATTATATTTGTTCAGAAAGTAAAGAATAATAAATTCAGGTTATGAGTGTTAATCTGTGGATCCATAATGCAGTTATTATAAGAGCATAAAATCAAACATTTTAGGAAGAAAAATATTTTCAACAAAGAATAATCCCACATGTATTTTTTTTTTTTTTTTTTTTGAGACAGAGTCTCACTTTTGTTGTCCAGGCTAGAGTGAGTGCCGTGGCGTCAGCCTAGCTCACAGCAACCTCAAACTCCTGGGCTCAAGCGATCCTTCTGCCTCAGCCTCCCGAGTAGCTGGGACTACAGGCATGTGCCACCATGCCCGGCTAATTTTTTTTTTTATATATATATCAGTTGGCCAATTAATTTCTTTCTGTTTATAGTAGAGATGGGGTCTCGCTCTTGCTCAGGCTGGTTTTGAACTCCTGACCTTGAGCAATCCGCCCACCTCGGCCTCCCAAGAGCTAGGATTACAGGCGTGAGCCACAGCGCCCGGCCCCACATGTATTTTTATGTAAATTATATCTATTTAATATATTATTGTTATAACTGCATGGATGCTTATAATTTATCTAGTAGAATATATCATAACGTAGCTTTTAGTGTCTGGAGTCATAGCACTAAATAACATGAAATCACATAGTGGGAAAGATATTTACTTTCAAATTCTCTCTTTAAAATTCGTTATTACGGAACTTTGCAAGCATACATAAAAGTAGAGAGAGTAGATTTATAAACCATTATATAGTGATCATCCAACTTAGGTTTAGATTGAGGTTCATTTTTTGTCTATGGATGTCCAATTTCTCCAGCACCATTTGTTGAAAAGGCTAGCCTTTCTCCGTTGAATTTCTTTTGTAACTTTGTAAAAAATAAGCTGAACATATTTGTTTGGGTCTATTTCTGGGTTTTCTATTCTATCTATGTGCCTATCTCTCTGCCAGTGTTGCATGGTCTTGATTACCCTAACCATGTAATCTCTTGAAATAAGGCAAACTATTTTCTCCCCTGCTCCTTTTTTTTTTTGTTTCAAATTTGTTTTAGTTACTCTAGTTCCTTTGCCTTTTCATATAAAATCTTGCTGGAGATTGTGATAGAAATTGCATTCAACCTATACATCAATTTAGAGAGAAATGATGTCATTACTCTGTTGCATCATCCAATCTATGAGCCCAGTATGTTTCACAGGCAATTTAGATGCTCTTTGATTTCTTTCCTCAGCATTTTGTAGTTTTCAGTACACAACTGCTGTACATATTTTTGATCAATAAACCCTAAGTATTTCATTTCTTTTCAGAAATAGTAGATAATGTTGTATTTTAATTTTGTTTCCATGTATTTATTACTAATGTGTAAAAATATAATTGATTTTTATAAGTTTATCTTGCATCTTGTGACCTTGCTAAACTCACTTATTATTTCTTGGATAGTTAAAAAAAATTTTTTTTAGATTCCTTTGAATTTCATACATAGAAGTTTATGTCACCTACAAATAGAGACAGTTGTATTTCTTCCTTTTTTATCTTTCTGCCTTTTATATATTTTTATATTTTAATTCCATTTTCCCACAAACTTCTTGAAGTGCCTTTGTGTATATCACTGAAAATTCAGTTCTACTCTGTTGGTAACTCTAAAATATGACACTGCCACCACATTCTTTTTTTTTTTTGAGACAGAGTCTCGCTTTGTTGCCCAGGCTAGAGTGAGTGCCGTGGCGTCAGCCTAGCTCACAGCAACCTCAAACTCCTGGGCTCGAGTGATCCTTCTGCCTCAGCCTCCCGGGTAGCTGGGACTACAGGCATGCGCCACCATGCCCGGCTAATTTTTTATATATATATCAGTTGGCCAATTAATTTCTTTCTATTTATAGTAGAGACGGGGTCTCGCTCTTGCTCAGGCTGGTTTTGAACTCCTGACCTTGAGCAATCCGCACATTCTTTTTTAAATGTATTATAGCTTTTTAGTGTGTTTTCACATCTGCTTGGGAAATCTTTCTGCTACCGTTGTGTTTCTAAAAATTTTTGCTGTATACTCCATTTTGTATGATATATCTTCAACTCCCTTGTTGCTTTCTCACTTGCTTGGTTTAACCACAGCCTTATATAACTCTGTCTGCCTCTGCACAACACAGTGTAGTTGGAAAAAAATGTGCAACCATGCTGACTAGTCTCACTTTAGTTTATGATCACTCATAAATATTCTGCCTAATATTAGCCTATATTTCCCTGGACTGTTCACTCTCCCACTCTCTTAGATGGTTATTTTGTACCATCTCTTTTCTCTTCAAATCTTTCCTCCCCCATCCTTACTCTCAGTTGTAGACCATACTTCCTCCTCAACGCCCAACTTCTAAGCATTTGAGAGCCCCAAGGTTCACTCTTTGGTCCCCTTCAGGTTTCTATTTGCAGTCATCGCCTAGGTGAGCTTAAAGGCTCATGACTTTAAGTGGCATCTATTGCTAATGATTCCCAAACGTGTAGTCCCAGCTTTGGCTTCTTCCTTGCATTTCAGGCTCTAGCTGCTACTCATCTTTGCTTTGAATTATAATAGACATTTCAGACTTAAAAGCCCAAACTTGAACTCCTAAATATTTTCACTCAAACCTGCCCATGGTCTTCCCCATCTTACTTTACAGCAACTCCATTTTTCCAGTGGCTCAACTCAAAACATTGGACATGTTCTTGACTTCTCTTTCGTATATCATATATCCACTCTGTTAGCAAATCCTATCACATGTACTTTCAATGTAGTCTCATAGTCTGACCACTTCTGAGCACCTCTGCTACCATCCAGGCTGGAGGCACCATTATTCTTAACTAGATTATTGCAATACCCTCCCTGCTTCTTTCCTTGACAATGCTTCTGGTATGTCTTCAGTAAGCAACCACTATGATACTGTTAAAATATAAGTCAAGTCATGTCATCTCTTTATTCAAACTCCAATATAGGAGTCCCCCCTTATCTGCAGTTTTAGTTACCTGGGGTCAACAGTGGCCTGAAAATATTAAATGAAACATTCCAGAAATAAGCAATTCATAAGTTTTAAATTGTCACTGTTCTGAGTGGTGTGATGAAACCTTGCACTGTCCCACCCAGAGCATGAATCATCTCTTTGTCCAGCATATTCTCATTGTCTACACTACCTGCCTATTAGTTACTTAGTAGCCTTCTCAGTTATCAGATCCACTGTTGTGGTATCTCAGTGCTTGCAATCTGGGAACCCTTATTTTACTAAATAATGGCCCTAAAGTACAAGAGTAGTGATGCTGGCAATTCGGATACGCAAAAAGCAGCTAAGAAAGAATCTTCTATGAGGGAAAAAGAAATTCGTCCATATTATATGTAGGGTTTGGTGCTATCTGTGGTTTTGGGCATTCACTAGGGGTCTTGAAATGGATCCCCCTCAATTAATGGGGGACTAGTGTATTCTGCCATTCTTATTTCATCTACTCTTCTACCTACTCCTTTGACCCTCTGATGATTATTTTTATTAATGCTTTTAGAAATTACATTTTAGACTGGAAATTATAAATAGATGTAAATATTAATTAAGTCCACCTTAGTAAGTTGCATACACATAATGTCTTTTGATAAATAAAAGTGGATTTTATAATCAAGAGAGTATTGTATTCTATCTGAACTGAAGGTCATATCACTGATCATGTGAAAAATGACTTCTCATCACATTTTTTAAGGCTATGTATTTATAGCTACAGCCTTTATCATTACAACTTTAGATTTCAAATATAGTAGGTGCATACTGTCATTATGTTACATACTCTTTTGTTTCTAATGTCATTATGTTATATCTGTCTTTGTTCTGAGTCTGCTTTATCTGGTATTAACATAGCCATTTCTGCTTTTCTTATTACATACATGATATGTCTTTTCCCATCCTTTTACTTTCAACCTACCTATGTCATTATGTTTAAAATGAGTTTCTTATAGACAATATATAACTGGATTGTGTTTTAAAAACTACTTATCCAATCTTTCTTTTACTTTGTGTAAGTCTGACATTTTATTATTTGTTTTCTGTTTCTTGTTACTCTTCATTTCTTGCCTTCCTGTGGGTTACTTGAACATGTTTTAGAGTTTCATTTTGATTTATTTATAACGTTTTTGATTCTATCACTTTGTATAGTTTTCTTAGTGGTTGCTTTAGGTATTTCTGTATATATATACACGACTTATCTCAGCCTACTGGTGTTGATGTTTTACCACTTTTAATGATAACCTAAGTGTAGAAACTCTACTTCCATTTTAAGTTTCTTTAAAAAATTTTTTTTTATTTCACATATTATGAGGGTACAAATGTTTAGGTTACATATATTGTCTTTGCCCCATTTGAGTCAGAGCTTCAAGCATGTCCACCCCCCAGACCGTGCACACCGCACCCACTAGGTGTGTATATATCCATCCCCTCCTCTCCATTCCTACCTGCCTGACACCTGATGAATGTTACTACTATATGTGCACTTAAGTGTTGATCAGTTAATATCAATTTGATGGTGAGTACGTGTGGTGCTTGTTTTTCCATTCTTGTGATAACTTCACTTAGTAGAATGGGTTCTAGCTTTATCCAGGAAAATACAAGAGGTGCTATATCACCATTGTTTCTTACAGCTGAATGTGATGGTATACATATAACACATTTTATTCTCATGTATTGATGGGCACTTGGGTTGTTTCCACATCTTTGCAATTGTGAATTGTGCTGCTATAAACATTCTAGTGCAAATGTCTTTTTTAATGAACATCTTTTGTTCTTTTGAGTAGATGCACAGTAATGGAATTGCTGGATCAAATCTAGTTTTGCTTGTAGGTCTTTGAAGTTTCTGGATATTACTTTCCACAGAGGTTGTAGTAGTTTGCAGTCCCACCAGCAGTGCATGAGTGTCCTATCTCTTCTCATTCATGCCAACATTTAAAAAACTTCTGCACATTCAAGGAAACAATCACAAGAGCAAACAGACAACCTACAGAATGGGAGAAAATATTTGCATGTTACACATCCAATAAAGGGCTAATAACTAGAATCTATATAGAACTCAGGAAAATCAGCAAGAAAAAGTCAAACAACCCCATCAAAAAGTGGGCAAAGGACATGAACAGAAACTTTTCAAAAGAATATAGACTAATGGCCAAAAAACATATGAAAAAATGCTCAACATCCCTAATCATCAGGGAAATGCAAATCAAAACGATAATGAGATATCACTTAACTCCAGTGAGAATGGCGTTTATCAAAAAATCCCCAAACATTTTAAGTTTCTTTAGATTCTTCACTTTCTAATTATAATTGCCTTAAATATTTCCTCTAAATTCACTGAACACCACATCACATGATAAAACATTTGCATTCACCATAAAATACAATTAAAGAACCTCATGCAGTGAAAGATGGTGTATTATATTTGCTGCTATTTTTGGTCATTCAAATGCTCTTCTTTCCTGTCTGAAGGCCCCAGCCTTCTTCTGTTGCCATTTTCTTTCTATTTGGAGAGTTTTTAAGCCATTCCTTAAGGGTAGGGCTGCTAGAAACAAATTCTCTTAGTTTCTTTTAATCTGAGGATGTCTTTGTTTCTCTTCCATTCTTCATTGCTTTGTCAGATGCAGGACTCAGAGTTGACAGTCTTTTCTTTAAATAATTGTGCTACTTTTTTTCTGGCCTCTATGATTTCATATGAGAAATCTGTTGTCATTTACACTGGGGTTTCTTTATAGGAATACCTCCTTTCCCTCTCCCTTTTCTTCCTCCTCCTTCTTCTTCCTTTTTCCTTTTTCTCCTTTCCTTTCTCCTTTCCTTTCTCCATTCCTTTTTCCTTTCTCCTCTCCTCTCCTCTCCTCTCCTCTCCTCTCCTCTCCTCTCCTCTCCTCTCCTCTCGTCTCCTCTCCTCTCCTCTCCTCTCCTCTCCTCTCCTCTCCTTTCCCCCTGCCACCCTTTTGAAAACTAGATTCTATTATACTGGCAATCTGGTGGAGGACTGACTCATGACTGATCTTGAAAGCAAAATCCTCCCGCCTCAGTCAAGCTTTTAGATGACTGTAGCCCTGGCTGACAGCTGGATTGCAACCTACCGAGAGACCTTGAGACAAAACAACTTAGGTAATTCCTGACCCACAGAAACCATGAACTAATAAATTTGTGTTGTTTTAAGCTACTAAGTTTTGTAGTAATTTATTATGCAGTGATAGATGACTAAAACAAATCCCCACTAATGAGATCAATGTCTCACAATGTGGGTAATTACTATTGCATATGCAACAAAGCAGTTATTTTGTTTTACAGTTGGAGGGACCTACTGGTATGCAGAATGGGAATTAGCATTTACCATATGTGCTGTACATATTTGAGGGGAAAGGGCACAATGGCCTTTTCTTCTGTTCAGCGTCAAAATCTAATGTTATAGGGGAAGATATATTTTGTTTAGTTGCTGATGATCTTCTAAGCCTTAATATAGCCTGACAAAGGTACATTGGGATACATAATTCCAGGATATTCAAATGTTTGCAGCAAGAATGGGTGTTACCCTGCTAAAGGAGGTTAAGCCCATGACTATTACACATCTTATTTTTTCACAGAGAATAGTTGATCAATAATATGCCTCTTGATCTTAACTTATGATTAAAGAAAATAGTGAAAATTGTGGATATAATCACATTAACAGTCACCGACTATGCATCTTTTCAGTGATGTATAAAGAAATGGATAGCCTGTCATTACAAGACTGTCCTTTCCACATTTAGAATGCTAGATATCAGTGGGAATGATGCTCACATGAATTTTTAAAATAACAGCTGAGTTAAAAGCATTTATTAATGATACTATGATACTGAGAATAACAGTGATGATTATTTGATTTCACACAGTTTGAACTTCCATTAAGTAGTTCCTGGATCTCCCCTTGAGTAAATACTCACCTGACACAGGGAAGACAATAAATGGCAGTTATCATTACATTATTTTTTAATATATATTTTGAGTGCTCTGCAAGTGGTTGACAGTATGATAGACACTAGAAATATAAAAATAAACATGATCCTCAAGGAGATTGAAGTCTAGAGAAGGGAAAAAAGCACACAAACCAATCATATGAATGCCACATAGACATTGCTATGCTGGAGAAATTCACAGAGAATGCAAAGAAAGGCATCTAGTTCAATTTGGCTGAGTGGATAGGAAGGATTTCTGTAGAAAAGATATCTGAGAAGAATCTTGAAAGAAGAGTGATAATAGAGTCTGTTATTGGTTGAGGGATGATTCAAGTACTCTACATATTTTAGAAGACAGACAAGCAGGTATTCATTCTATTTTGAGGTCCTCAACCAGGAATCTCACTTAGTTGGAAGCTATCTAATTTCTCTACAAAGTTGGTCTGTATTTTCCTGGTGAAATATCTATCTATCTGTATCTATGTCTCTATCTATCATCTATCTATCTATCTATCTATCTATCTATCCATCCATCCATCTGTCATCTATCTCCTACTTATAGTAATTTGCCTTGTTTTCTCAAACTGTATTTTTGCAAAAGCTGTTTCTACTCTCTTTGATATCCTTTACTCGTTATCCATTGAACTAATTCATACTCATGTTTCAAATAATGATTTCCTTTTAGAAGTACTTCCCATTATCTTAGGTTGAATTGGTTATTATCCCTCCATCCTTCTCCTACTCCTGCAGACTCTTTATGTTTTTAACGACTTTGGGACCAGCGTCAACTATAGTCAATAGCCACAGATGAACATGCACAGTGACTTTAGCCGACAGCCGTGATATGACTTTTCTAATTTTTCATTTATCAAAATAAAATTGTGAACACTTAAAAATCATGTAATGAAAACATATATGTTACCTATTCTGATTTACATTACAAGTAAAGCTGCCTGTAAAGTAAAACAAGCTTTCAGTGCTTTAAAGCTTTCCCCATCACACAAGCGCAAAACGGATTCGTCGTCAATGCACAGCACAAACTATTGTGTGGACTATGAGTGCCAGCTGTGGGCAAGGTGTCGCAGCTGGTGAGTGTGATACCAAAGTGGTTAATGATTTTCTTCATGCATGTGCTCAAGTACAGTTTTACTGTTTGGAAGACAGGGCATATGTGCTATTATGATGGTTTTGTTATTACTCTAGTTTATTAATTCAAGAAACAATCATTAAGATCTACTATGTGCCAGGCATTACTGGGCACTAAATATACAAAAATAATTAAGTAAGGTTTCTGCCCTCAAAAACCCATCATTTAGCAGGAGAAACAAATGTACAATATATTTTGGTAAGAGATACAATAATTATGGCAAAGTTTTATGGTGGTACAAGGAAAAATCTAAGCAATACTGTGGGGTTCATAGAAGGTTTTAAGTAGGAGCTAACACTTGAATTGGTTCCTTAAGTATAATTAAGAAAATGTTGGAGGAACAAAACTGTCAAGGAGTTCAGTTGAACAAACATTATGTGCACAAGCACGAGGCATGAATAGCCATTTGGGCATTTGGGAGAACAACACTAGTTCAGGCTATCAATAGAGAATAGGGGAGGAGAGGAAAACCTATGAGGGAAGAAGCTAGAGTGGTTAGTAGGAGAGAGCCTTGTATACCAGGTTAAGCAGGTTATATATTATCCCATAAACATTGAGGAGTTAAAGTTTAGAGGAGGGGAGTTTTATGATTAGATTTGCCATTTAGAAATATGACCTTTGCAATAGGGAAGAAGGAGTAGAAGAGCAAGTATTAGAGACAGAAGGCCCCGTTAGGAGGCTAATACCGCAAAGGCAAATTAAATCTAGAAGAATTTGCTTTATGAAACCGGGACTTTTTGTTGTTAAGTGCATATATTTTTAGGATTGTCATGCTTTCTTGCTGAATTGTTCCCTTTACCATTATATAATGACCATCTTTGTCTTTCTTTTTACCATTTTTAATTTAAAGTCTATTTTATCAGATATGAGAATAGCTACACATGCTCACTTTTGGTTTCCATTTGTATGGAATATTTTTTTTCCATCTTACTATCTTGAGTTTGTGTTAGTCCTTGTGATTTAGATTTGTTTCTTGGGGATAGCAAGTAGTTGGGTTGTATTTTTTCATCCATTCAGCCAGTCTGTGTCTTTTAAGTGGGATATTCAGACTGTTCATGTTGAGAGTTAGTATTGATATATGTGATGCTGTTCTGTTCAACATGTTGGATGATACCTTATTGTTTTGTTTTCCTTCTTGTGCTATTGTTTTATAAGAGCTATGAGCTATAACTTTTGGGTGTTTTTACACTGGTTGGTATTTATTGTGCTGTTGCATGAATAATGTAACTTTTGAGCATTTCCTGAAGGGCAAGTCTAGCAGTGACAAATTTCTTTAGTGTTTGCTTCTCTGGGAAAGACTTTGTTTCTCCATCATTTATGAAACTTATTTTTGTAGGATACAAACTTCTTGGCTGACGTTATTCTGTTTAAGGAGACTGAAGATAAGACCTCATTTTTTTCTGGCTTGTACGTTTTCTTTCTTCTGTGTTTTACCTTGTATGGCAGTCAACATTTTCACCTCATGGCTCACATTTTCACCTTCATGTTGACTTTGGTCAGTCCAATGACCATTTGCCTCGATGATTCCATTTTTGCAATGACTCTCCTAAGATTTGTTGACCTTCTTGTATCCACGATTATTTCCTCAAATAGGTTTTCCAGGTCTTGTGGTTTTTATTCTTCACCTTCAGGGATGCCTATGATTTTATAGTTGGCCATTGTACATAATCCCATATTTCTTGCAGACTTTGTTCATTTCTCTTGATCCCTTGTTCTTTGTTTTTGACTGCATTAATTTGAAAGAGTTGTCTTCAAGCTATAAAATTCTTTCTTCTGCCTGGTCTATTCTTAAAATTTTCTACTGTATTTTGTATTTTCTTAAATGAATTTTTCATTTCCAGAAATTCTATTTGTTTTTGTTAAATATATCTATTTCTTTATTAAATTTTTTAATTCATTTCCTGAATTGTTTTTCGGCTTTCTTTGAGTTGTTTTTTCATTTTCTCTTGGATTTCATTGAGCTTCCTTACGATCCATATTTGAAATTCTTTATCTGTCATTTATGTCAGTATTTTCATTTTGCTTGGTATCCATTGCTAGAGAGCTGGCGTGCTTCTTTGAGGGTGTCCTTTCACTCTGATTTTTCATACTTCCAGAGTTCTTGTGCTCATTATTTCTCATCTGGAGCATCTGTTGCTTTTTGTTTTTGATTTTCTTTTTTTTGTTTAGATGGTTTTTTCCCCCTTACTCTTAAGGGTATGTCTATAGCATATGTTGGATAAAGACCTTTGGTTTTGCTTGTGGGAACTTTGATGGGGGTCTAGGTTCTGGATGGATACCTTGGCTATAGATATCCTCAGTGTGATGGTTTTCTCAATTGCTATTTATTTTTAAGCTGTAGTGGTGGTGTACTATGTGCGAGGGAAGGTTTTCTGTCTCTTGTTGACAAGGGAAGATGGAGATCTTTGAAATCCTTTGTCTTTCACCAGCCCTGTGGTCTTCTTAACAGTGTGAATTATATTGGGATGCCCAGTTTAATCTTTAAGACAGTAGATGGTGCTTATGGGTAAGAGTTGGCCACGCCCTGCATGACTGAGGTATGTGGTAATGGGCTGTACAAGTTGTTCTCCCTGCCTGTAAGTGGTGCTTGAAGGAAAGAACCAGCTGCAGTGTTATTTTTGGGACCTGTGACTGGTTCTAGTCTATCTGGAAAAGCAGTCAGATGCTCCAGGTGGTGGGTGGGGCCCTGGAGCTCCCACCCTTATTTTCCACCATAGCAGAGATGAGTGGAGGAGAAAGCCCAGCAGGACTGGGTTGGGTGAGCCTGTGTTCAGGCTCCACAAAGGTGGGCACAACAGCTGTCTTGGCAGGGGTATGGGTGAGCCCCCAGGCTGCTGGGGAAAGCCACCAGGGAGGGACTGAAGTAGCCCCACCAATCCAGAAAGTCTGCATGTGGGGGAGGGCCCATCTGAGATTCACAGACTGGGTGTTGAAAGTGGATTTTGCTCTTTTCCCTCTTCCCCTTCCCAGAGGATCTCCTTTCAATGTCTGGTGTCAAGCAACAGCCCAAACTAGCTGAGCTTACCAGCAATGGTGCCATGGGCTGGGAGCTTCCCTGCCCAAGATCCCACCCCAGGCCAAAAGCCTGGCTTTCCAGTAGGGAGAAGGATGCTCAACAAGTGTGCTGTGGCTTGAATCCACACTGCACACCCCTTTCAGTTCTGTCCATGTGGGCTCCCTCACCTCCCTCACCTTAGTTCACAAATCTCACTCCGTGCCCTCGAGTAACATGATTGAGTCCTGGGGGCATAGGATCTGGCTCCGGGGCTGTCCCCTGGTCCCACATGTTCAAACCCTGACCATGCCAGGGAGAAGTGTGCTGGTCCTGAGCTTCCCATGGAGTGCTCAAGTAGGGTTAATTTCCCTCTGCTTCAGGGTGTGCCCTGCTTTGCTGGAGCAGCCAGGTGAGCAGCACCAGGGAGGGCTGGCAGGCAGGAAGTTCAGAGTCTGAGCCACCCCTTGGTCTGCTGCAGGTCTTTAAGAGAAAAGGTGTGAGCTTCACTCACTGTGGAAGCCTCTGTATAGTAGACAGGCTCACAGAGGAGAAGTAGCTATTCCTGAGAGCCCCAGCTTAATCATCCCTTGGGGCACCTGTGCCACTTGGCAGCACTGAGGAGGGAGGGAGAATAAAAGATTCTGAATGGAGGAGAGCCGGCATCCTGGTCCTCTTTTTCCCTCTCTCTGGAAGGTAGCCTACCTGGAATGTCCAAGTTCTGGGATTGCACAGTTCCCCCAGGACCCACTGGTCCTCATGGCCACTACAGTCTGGACAGGAGTTGGGAAATGTTTGTGTGGAGACCAGTTCATGTAAACTGAAGGGCTGAAGCTCCCTGGGGAGGACAAAGACACACAATGGGTGCAGAAGCAAGTCTGTGATGATGGGGAGTGACCCTGAGGGGGCTGGCAGCTTGGTGCTTTGTTTTTAAAAAGTTCCCAGTTCACTAGCAGCAGCAGCTTTTGGGCTCATGAAGGTAGAGAAGCTCTCCCGCAGGTAGGGAGCCCACTGACTATCAGAGGTGTGAGGAAAGGAGAAACAAAACCCACATCTACTCTTCCCATGGGACCTCAAGTTTCTCGGGGGTTGATCTCTTCTGATATCTTGCTCCTTCTTATTCTCCTCCACATTTTCCCCCCATGGAATATCTGGTAAGTTCTGGCACTTTTCCCTCAGAATTATACCTGAGCTATTGTTTTTTCATCTAAAACTTTTCTTTCTTTCTGAGCTAATCTGGTGACCAATGTCCCTAGTCAATCATCTTTCTGCAAAGGCAAATTAAAATAATGAATGGAAATAAACAAAACCAGCTAGAAAATTTAGTGGAAAAGAATATCATTCCCAATTAAATTGAAATGAATAAGTAGAGATGCTGAAGGTACTTATGTGGTTGGATTTCAGCTGTCCTTTGGAGAGTGGAAAGGTTTTGGATAGACAGAATGGGAGGCCAAATTCATTCAGTTAGAAAGAAGAAAATAAGAGCATATGCTTGTTTATGGAAATGATTGCTGAAAGGACTAAAAAAGTAACTTTTATCTGAAAGTTCCTATTCACTTATATAGCCACTGATACAGCATGGTTAAAACAGTGTCCTATATACTGTTTTAGATCTGTTTATAAAAATAGCCTGCCAGGACTCCCCCTGTCACTTAATATAGCTAATTCCTATTGAATCTACAGATTCCAGCTTAACTTTCCTTCCTGCTAGGCCAGCAGTGTATAACTGAGTATGCCTATCTTAAGGATAAGTAAAGCCCTTTCTGAGGGTAGTCACAGGTAGTTTCAAGGAAACATATTCCCAGGCCTTCAACTTCCAAATATATTCTGTATTCTAATTAACCCATGACATTCCACCAGCTGGGTCTGAAAATAGTCTAGACTCCTTTCTCAGGCCCCTTTCATAATTGACCTCTTCCTCTTTTATGAAAGGAATCCACACTTCTCACACATCTTGCATTTTACTATGCTACATTGCCCTGGGGAATAAAAACTTCTGGGGTAGGGGTTGAAATGAAGGGACCATTTGGAATATTAGTATCAGAGAAGTCTCCTTTGGTAAAGGCACCATAAGGTTGTTTGTGTGTTTGTTTGTTTGTTTTATTCCTTTGCTCTCTATATATTTCCATCAAAAGCAAAGTCTGCCATAGAAATGAGGTGTTTTGCCTTGTGTTGGGATGTTCCAAATTCAAATTTACTGTAGAGTGGGAAGAGAATAATGATAATTTTTGTGTGGTAACCTCATACCTCTTCCCTTCCCCAGCTAATGTCTGAATTTAGTAACCGTGAGGGAGAGTCACATGAGAATGGTAGAATTTTAGAAAGAATCAGAGAGGGCGGTGAGCCTTACTGCATTCAGCGATAAACGTATAGCAAGTTTCAGTACCTGCTCTCTCGCTTTCTCTTTCTCAGAATTATAATTCAGAACAGAGCTGGTTGTTACAGGAATGAGTATTAGCATTTTTTTCATTGAAAAATAATGTCGGAAAGTATGTCTGATTTGACTGATTGGTTTGGCAATGAACATTTGCTTGGTTCATTAGATTATATGGCAGATATTTTGCATAAGTGGCCTCTGCTAAATTTGCAGCTTTAAGATTAGGAAGAAAACATATTTAAAAGTAAAATTAAGGTAAATATTTATATAAAATTAAATGTTTATATTTAAATATATGAACTCGAAAGAATTTCATGGTGGTGGTTGTGGGTGTGTCACCTAGGTCCTCCTTTCAGGTTAAAGGTACTGATTTTCCCAGCTGCTTGGAGTGGTGGCTAATCACTGCCCTATCCCCTCTGGATTGCCCTCTGCTGAAGGGAGCTGCCCCTGTGAAGGCTGTAGTGCTCCCTTGGGTCAGTCACTACACTAAGTGACTAGTTTCATGCAGGGGTATGAAGGCTCTACCTTCTTTCTCCATTTGGAACATCTCTGAAGGGCCATCCCAGCACTAAGTCTCAAACTGAAGAAGGTGACTCTCTATGAAAGAGTAATAGCTACAACTACTAGTCATTTGTTAAGCATTGATAAAAGCCTTTTTGGGTTACTTCTTAGAAATTGAGAAAGTAAATAACTGTAATAACTGGATAACAAATTCTTTAGCAAATTAGGTAGTTTCCAATTTTTTGCTTTCAACAAAATCACAGGAGGATCAAATTAAGGTGTGAGGTAATGAATACTAAAAATAATTTCTGACAATAGCTTATCCTCTGTTTTCCAGATATAACTCAGAAAGAGTCCAAATAATTGAGTGAACTGTTACAGTAGAACTCCTGTAATTCCTGTATTTTTATATGAACAAAGTTTTCAGTTCAGTTTATAAAAACTTATCTGACTTGAGCTGAGAGAATAGGTTTCAGATAAGAAGAAACTAGAATAAGAACTCTAGAAATGTAAAAACAAGCTGTTTTGACACCCCCAAAGGATCACAGCAGTTCTCCAGTAAAGGACCCCAATTAAGGAAATTGTCAAAATGTCAGAGATGGAATTCAGAATATGGATGGAAAATAAGGTTAATGGGATTGAAGAGAAAATTAAAAACCAGCACAAAGAAGCCAAAAATATATTTCAAGGCATGAATAAAAAAAAGAATAATTCTCTAAAGATACAGACAACATAAGAAAAGATATAACAAAACTTAAAGAAATGAAAGGAGTCATTTAGGAAATTTCAGAATACAGCAGAAAGCTTCAATAACAGATTGGATCAAGCAGAAGAGAGAATCTCAGGTCTTGAAGATAAGGCTTTTGAACTAACCCAGTCAGTCAGAGATACAGAAAAAGATCAAAGAAGGATGAATAGTCACTCAGAGAAATATGGGACTATGCAAAGAGGGCCAATATAAGAAATGTAGGTATGCTTGAGGGTGAAGGAGAAAAAGCAAAATGTATGGAAAACCTATTCAAGGAATTATTGAGGAAAACTTCCCTGGTATTACCAGAGATTTAGATATGCAGATACAGGATGGTCAATGCAAATTCGTAGCAAATAAGCTTCTGATTCATGGAAGGAAGATTCATAGCAAATAAGACATCTCCAAGTCACATAGTCAGCAACCTAGCCAAAGTCAAAATGAAGGAGAAAAATTCTACAAGCTTCAAGATGAAAGCAACAACTAACCTACAAAAGAAAACACATAAGGCTAACAGTGACTTCTCAGTGAAAACCTTACAAGCCAGAAGAGATTGGGGCCCCATTTTTAGTCTTCTTAAATAGAACTTTCAGCCAAGAATTTTGTGTCCTGCAAAACTAAGTTTCATAAATGATAGAGAAATGAACACTTTTTCAGACAAGCAAACACTAAAGGAATTTGTTACTACCAGATCTGGCCTACAGAAATTGCTCAAAAGTGCACTGTACATTAAACAGAATAACAGATACCCACCAGTATAAAAACGTCTGAAAGTTAAAGCTCATAGCTCCAATAAAATAGTAGTATAAGAGGGACAACAAAACAAGTTACCATTCAACATGATGAACAGAACAGATTCCCACCTATTCATACTGACACTGGACATGAACTGTCTTAATGCTCCACTTAAAAGACACAGTCTGGTTGAATGGATGAAAAATCACAACTCAAATATATCCTGTCTACAAGAAACCCATTCAACTCATGAGGACTCTCAGAGATTCAAGGTAAAGGGATGGAAAAATATTCCATGCAAATGGAAACCAAAAGTGAGCAAATATAGCCATTCTTATATCAGATAAAATTGACTTTACATCAACAATAGTAAAAACAAGACAAACACAGTTATTATATAATGATAAAGGTAGCAGCAATTAAGCAAGAACACATAACAATCTTAAATGGCTTTCATCAAAAGTCTCAAAACAAAAAATGTTGACATGGATGCAGAGAGTTAGGAACACTCATACACTGCCGGTGGGAGTGCAAACTAGTACCACCTCTGTGGAAAGTAATATGCAGATACCTCAAAGAGATAAAAGAACTACCATTTGATCCAGCAATCCCATTACTGAGTATTTAGCCAAAGGAAAAAAAAGACATTGTATAAAAAAAGACATCTGTACTGGAATGTTTATAGTAGCACAATTCACAGTTGCAAAGATATGGAAACAACCCAAGTGCCCATCAATACATGAGTTAATTAATAAAATATGGTATATATATATATACACACCATGAAGTTCTATTCAGCCACAAAAAACAATGGTGATCTAACAACTCTTGTATTATCTTGGATAGAGCTGGAGCCCATTCTACTTGGTGAAGTATCACAAGAATGGAAAAGCTAGCACCACGTGTACTCACCACCAAATTGGTATTAACTGATCAACACTTAATGTGCACATATAGTAATAAGATTCATTGGGTGTCAGGTAGGTGGGGTGGGGAGGAGGGAATGGGTATATTCACATCTAATGAGTGTGATGTACACCGTCTGGGGGATGGACATACTTGTAGCTCAGACTGAAGTGGGGCAAAGGCAATATATGTAACCCAAACATTTGTACCTCTGTAACATGCTGAAATAAAAGAATTTAAACAATCTTACATATCTATCAACGAAACACAGGAGCTCCCAGGTTCAAAAACTAGTTCTACTAGATCCGAGCAAAGAAATAACCAGTAGCATCATAATCACTGGGAACTTCAACATCCCACTGATAAAACTGGCTAATCATCAAAGCAGAAAATCAACAAAGAAATTCTGGATTTAAATGGGACTCTAGAACAAATGTACCTAGCAGACATGTACAGAGCACTCTACCCCAAAACTATAGAATATACATTCTTCTCATCCGCACATGGGACATTTTCCTAGATTGAGCATATTTTAGGTCACAAAAAAACTCAGCAAATTCATAAAACTTGGAATCATACCATGTATCTTCTTAGACCAAAGTGGAATAAAAACCTATAAATCAATTCCAAGAGAAACTATCAAATCCACACAAAGTCAAGAAAATTAAACAATCTGCTACTGAATGATCCTTTGGTAAATTATGAAATTCAGATGAAAGTAAAAGATTCTTCAAACTGAATGACAAAAGGGACACAAGATTTCAAAAATCTGTGGGATACAAAAAAGTAGTACTAATGGGAAGGTTCATAGTCCTAAATGCTTATATCAAATGAACAAAAAGATCACAAATTAACAACCTAATGTCACACCTCAAGGAACTAGAAAAAGAATAAACCACACCCAAAGCTAGCAGAAGAAAAGGAATAACAAAGCTCAGAGCAGAAATAAACAAAATAGAAACAAATATATATATATATATACATATATATATATGTATGTATATATATAAGTCCAATGAAACAAAAAGTTGGTTCTTTGCAATGATAAATAAAATTGATAGACCACTAGCTAGATTAACTAGAAATAGAAAAGAAATGACTGAATTAACCTCAGCCAGAAATGAAAAAGGAGACATTACAACTGATACCACAGATATATGAAATATCATCAATGAATATGATGAACACTTCTATGCACACAGACTAGAAAACCTAGAGGAAATGGATAAATTCCTGGAACACACAACCTCCCAATCCCAAATCAGGAAGAAATAGCAGTTCTGAACAGACCAACAGTGAAAGAGTGAGATTGAGGCAGTAACAAAAAATTTCACAATAAAAAATAGCCCGGACCAGACAGATGCACAGCCATATTTTACCAGACTTGAAAGAAGAACTGGCACCTATCTTACAGAAATTATTCCATTACGTCGAGAAGGAGGGAATCCTCCCTAACTCATTCTACGAAGCAACCAAAACCAGAAAAGGACATAACAAACAAAGAAAACAACAGACCAATATCCCTTATGGACATAGTTGCAAAAGTCTTCAAGAAAATACTAGCAAACAGAATCCAACAGCACCTCAAAGAGATAATTCACCATGATCAAGTGGGCTTTATCCCCGGGATACAAGGATGGTTCTACATACACAAATCAATAAATGCAATTCACCGCAAAAACAAAGACCACATGATTATCTCAATAGGTGCAGAAAAACATTCAATAAATCCAGCACCCTTTCATGATAAAAACCCTCAATGAACTAGGTATAGAAAGAACATATCTCAAAATAATATATGACAAAACAACAGCCAACATCATTCTGAATGGGGAAAAGTTGAAAGCATTCTCCTTACAAACTGGAACAAGACAAAGGTGCCCATTGTCACCACTTCTATTCAAAATAGTACTGGAAGGCCTAGCCAAAGTAATCAGGCAAGAGAAAGAAATAAAGGGCATCCAAATGAGGAAAGAAGAGGCAAAACTATCCCTGTTTGCTGATGATATGATCTTATATCTAGAAAATCCTAAAGTCTCCACCAAAAGACTCCTAGAATTAGTAAATAAAGTCAATAAAGTCTTAAGTTACAAAACTAATGTACATAAATCTGTAGTATTATATATACTCATAACAGTCAAGCTGAAAGTCAAGACAAGAATTCCATACCATTTATGATAGCTGCAAAAAATATATATACCTAGGAATATACCTAACCAAGGAGGTGAAAGTTCTCTACAAGGAGAACTACAAAACACTGATGAAAAAAATCATAGATAACACAAACAAATGAAAAAACATCCCATGCTCATGGATTGGAAGAATCAACATTGTTAAAATGTCCATACTGCCCAAAGTGATTTACAAATTTGATGAAATTCTCATCAAAATACCAATGTCATTTTTCACAGATCTAGGAAACATAATCCTGAATGTTATATGGAACCAAAAACAGAGTCTGAATAGCCAAAGCAATCCTAAGCAAAAAGAACGAATCTGAAGGCATCACATTACCTAACTTCATATTACACTACAAACATAGTAACCGAAGCAGTATGGCAGTGATATAAAGGTAGACACATAGATCAGCGGAACAGAATAGAGAATCCTGAACTAAAGGCATATATCTGTGATCAACTGATTTTCATCAAAGCAGACAAAAACATACACTGGGTAAAGGATGCTCTATTCAATAAATGGTTCTGGGAAAACTGGATAGCCACATACAGAAGAATGAAACTGGATCCTTATCTATCACCATATAGAAAATTAACTCATGATGTATTAAAGACTTAAATGTAGGAACTGAAACCATATACATTCTAGAAGAAAACATAGGAAAATTTCTTTTAGACATTGGCCTAGGGAAAGAATTTATGACTAAGAACCTGAAAACAAATACAGCAACAGCAAAAATAAATAAATAGGATTTAATTAAACCAAAAAGTTTCTGCACAGCAAAGAAAATAATCAACAGAGTAAGTAGACAATCTACGAAATGTGAGAAAATATTCTCAAACTGTACATCTGACAAAGGGCTAATATCCAGAATATACAAAGAACTCAAACAAATCAGCAAGGAAAACAAAAATCATCAAAAAGTGGGCAAAAGGCATGAACAGATTTTTTTTTCAAAAGAAGATAGACAAATGGCCAAGAAACATATGAAATAATGCTCAATATCATTAATCATCAGGGAAATGCAAATTAAAACTATAATTAAATACTACCTTACCCCTCTCAGAGTGGCCATCATTAAAAAGTCAAAAAACTAGAGATGTGGGCACAAATGCAGTGAAAAGAGAATGCTTATACATAGGTTGTGTGAATGTAAACTAGTACACCTCTATGGAAAACAGTATGGAGATTTCTCAAAGAGCTAAAAGTAGACCTACCATTCAATCCAGCAATTCCCCAATTGGATATCTACCCAAAGGAAAAGAAGTCATTTTACAAAAAGACACCTGTACCTGAATATATACTGCAACACAATTCACAATTGTAAACATAATGGAATCAACCTAATTGCCTATCAACTGATGAGTGGATAAAGAAAATGTGATATATATATATATATATATATATATATATATATATATATATATCATGGAGTACAACTCAGTCATACAAAGGAATGAAACCATGTACTTTGCAGCAACTTGGGTGGAACTGGAGACCATTATCCTAAGTGGAGTATCTCAGGAATGGAAAAACAAATGCATGTTCTCACTTATAAGCTGGAGCTAAATGAGGAGTACATAGTGTCATAAAGTGGTATAATGGACACTGAAAATTAAGAAGGGGAGAGGTGGGGGAGAATAATAAAAATGTATCTATCAGGTACAACATACACTGTCCCAGTGACTGGTACACTGAAGACCCTGACTTCAGCATTATATAATTCATCCATATGACAAAAACACTTGTATCACCTAAATCTATTGAAATAAAAAATAGGAGGCTACATAGGCATGATGTGCTGGCTTACACGTCTTCACAGGTGTGTGCTCATATCACACTCAGCATGAGGAGGGTCAAGGAAGGCTTCCAGCCAGGTAGATTTCTCTGCCTTTCCAATGCATCTGCAGAAAAGGTGGTGGGTGCAGATGCTGTTATAACTATGCGAGTTTTCCATGGTGGAAGATGCTGGTATGACAATGACTATGCCTTTTTCTTTCATTCCCAAATCACCCTAACTTTTCTTTTTCCTGCTGATGTAGTTAGTGATCCTAGGATGAGGGCTACAACTATAAATGCTGGAAGTGAGGATGCTTCCTAAGCAAGAAACCATAATTATATTTTTAGACGTTTATGTCAGAATTTTTAAGAGCCTGATGGAGTGGTTTGTGCCTTCACTCTATCTGGCAAAATTGGTGTTGACAGTTAATGCAGATGTACTACCTAGTGGTAGAGACAGCCCACTTTACCTGTGTAGCCCTACCCTATATGAATGGGAGTAGACTGAGGCGGGTTGCCTGCAATCTAGAACAGCATAGTAGCTGAACCTAACATCTCTTATAAAGGTGGAAAATTTGGGGTATAAATGGATTAAAGAGGATTGGCAGCTGAGAGTGAAGGACTAAATAAATGGGTTACTCAGTGAGGGAAATCCAGTTATTACATTAACACTTTGTAAAAGGCTCAGAGAGGCCGGGCGCGGTTGCTCACGCCTGTAATCCTAGCACTCTGGGAGGCCGAGGCGGGCGGATTGCTCAAGGTCAGGAGTTCAAAACCAACCTGAGCGAGACCCCGTCTCTACCATAAAAATAGAAAGAAATTAATTGGCCAACTAATATATATATATATATATATAAATCAGCCGGGCATGGTGGCTTGTGCCTGTAGTCCCAGCTACTCGGGAGGCTGAGGCAGGAGGATCACTTGAGCCCAGGAGTTTGAGGTTGCTGTGAGCTAGGCTGACGCCACGGCACTCACTCTAGCCTAGGCAAGAAAGCGAGACTCTGTCTCAAAAAAAAAAAAAAAAAAAAAAAAAAAGGCTCAGAGAAAGAGATTTATATTGTCTCTTAGCTCAATTATAGCAGATGCCTGAAAGAGTGGCACCATATATTGTTGAGACCAATCCTTTTTGAGCCCAAACAAGATTAAACGGAAGCCTGCAAGCCTTTGAGTAGTCCTACCTAAAGAGAGATTCTGTTTATATTAAATGATGAAGGATTGGCCTAATTGCTAATTACTGAGTAGTACTCCAGTAGTGTGCCATTATTTTTTAACTCTTATATTTCAGGTTATAGCTACCATACTGCAATTTGGTATGACATTGGCATTGCTGTTAAGATTATAATACTGATATTGGTGATCAAACATATTGGATCATTGAATTAAAAGCCTCCTATGCCTAACCCATGCTGGCTTCTCCAAATGTTAGGCAAATGAAAAGGAGAATTTGGCTGCCTTTGTCCCTGATTCCTGGGAGGTAGCCTCTAAACCTTTGGAATTTCCTGAGTGATAGGAGAGTGACTTTGTTATGCATGGTGGGCCCTGATAGTTTAATAGGCTGACTCATGGTGGGCCCCTTGATAGTTCATGCTAATGACTCAGGATGGGGGGCTGGTCATGGAAGGAAGATCGACTATGTATTGGAGGGTTGAGGCTGTGAGTCGCAGTGATGTCTGGAAGGCAGTGCTGGAAACTGAGTTCAGCCATGTGGGTGATGATTTCATCAATGATGCCTACATAATGAAATCCCAATAAAACTCTGGACACCAAAGCTTAGGTGGGATTCTCTAGCTAGCAATTCTCTATGTACTGTCATAGATGGTGTGCTGGGAGGAGAACACACCTTGACTCCATGGGGAATGGATAACAGAAGCTTCAAGTTTCAAACCCTTTCAGATCTTGCCCAATGCACCTCTCTCTTTGGCTGGTTCTAATTTATATCCTTTTGCTATAATAAAACTGTAAAAATATAATGCTTTTCTGAGTTCTTGAATTATTTTGGTAAGTTATCAAACCTAAGAGGTTAGCAAGAACCCTCAAATTTGTAGCCAGTTGGTCAGAAATGAGGGTAGCCTGGGGACCCATGCATTTGCAGCTGGTCTCTGAAGTGAGGGAAGTCTTGTGAAGGACTGTGCCCTTAACCTGGGCACAGGTTAAGTTTGGCCCAAGTTTGGGGTAGTTGGTGTCAGCAGTCACTGCAATGCCTATTCTTCTCTAATTCTGACCATGCATATTAATAAATGTTGCCTAAACACATTCCTTTCAGTGTTGATGCTACACAGCTACAGCTACAATGTTGCTGGTAATGGGAGTAAATAAAGGAGGACTAGATTAACATTAGAATCCTCATACAGTTTTTGGAATGTTGTGAGATTTCTTATGCTGAAATTAAAGTGGAGTCGCTAGTGCACAGGTGTTATTTAAAGCAGTTAGACTGGATTAATCTTTGGGAGATAGAAAAGAGTATCTTTCTGGGGTTTCTAAAGTAGAGGCATTGGATTTTCCCTTCTCCCAGGTGAAAGGAAGACCTGGGCTGATCTAATCATACTAGCCTCATGGGTAATGAGTTTAACAGTGGAGAAGTGATCTAAGGAGGAATAAGCATCCAAGAAGATGATTTTAATCCCTTTGCTGATCCAACAAAAGCTTCATGTGAACCGATTTTACCTTTGGAATCCAATATTTAAACCATACTGGAGCTCTTCTTCGAAGGGCTATGAACTCAAGAGTAAGGGAGGTGTTCAAACATTTGAGTGCCCTTTATAGGTAAGTGAGTGCCTAAAGACAGAGCAGGAGTGGCCTGGCTACCTCCAGGGGTCTTCCTCAGTAGACAGGGAAAGTATCCAGTGTTTGTTGTTGCAAGTCATGCTTCTAAGATAGAGAATAAGATAATGCAGTAAGAGATGGGTAGAAGCCTCATCTTATCTTCAGTCTATCCAAGTTGATTCTTGTTTTCAAGGTCAGAATCCGAAACAGGCCACACTCATATTATAACAATGCAACTTTGGCAATGTGGTACCATCTAATATCACACAGCTGATAAAATCTTTTAAACCTAAACAATGCTTCTTCATGGCGACTGGGATTGAGGAGAGGAGAAGGAGCCTTGAGCTCCCCCTAGAGGTCAGTAATAACATTTCTATAAATTAGGGTTTATATTATAAACTGACTTTTATTTTGTTATATAATTAAATTTTCCTGCAGCTATCATCCTGTCAAAGTCTACTGACAACTTTGGGGAGCATTAAAATAATCAAAAAATAAAGTAAAAACAAAGCACACAGCCTCAAAAAGGAACAAAGACACACTAATTGTACACTCTTTGTGACCCTTGTTACAAGCATCCTGGTACGGGTGTGAGTACAGAGGTTCTGCTGGTCTTGATTAACAGCTTCATTAAGATATGACTACATCAGTTGCTTGAAAAAGAGAAAGACTACCCGTTTCTCATACCAATTAAATCAGAATCTCTGGGGGTGGGACCCAGGCATCAATATATTTTTTAACACTTCTCCATTGACTTCAATGTGCAGCCATGTTTGAGAATCAGTGCACTAGAGCAAAGATGTGCTCTTCAAACTGAGTTTCTTCCCTCTGAGCCTCATATTTTTCCCTTTTTAAAAATATTTTATGATTCCATTGTCTGTGGTTCTATTTTGTTGCAGGCAGACCCTCTTTAATCGCCTTTATATTTTAATTTTGTCAATCTTATATTTTTCATGACTTCCTTTCAAACTCTGTTCAAAAGACACTTCTAAACTGCAATTAATAAGAATTAAGATCTTCTAGACTTGTCCCATAATTCTAGATCTGGTAATTCCTACTCCTCCAGAGGCTGGACCTTGTTTATGAGAAATAAGATGTTAAACAAAAATTATGGGAAGCTAGTGTTTTGGACTGAGCTCCTGCACTAGGCTCCGAGAGACTAGACCAGACCAAAATGGAGTCACTCATGCTCAATGCCATGTAATCTAATTGAAACTTTAAGGAAGCAGATAGATCCCAAAACAGACCAGTCATTCCTGAAAACAGGAGATTCCAGCCTACCTGAATCGCTGTAGTAAGAAAATCCCTTCCCCTTTACCCTTCACAAAAAAAAAAAAAAAAAAGGTAAACCAAAGTAACCTGGTATTAACCAATCAGCTTTTCTTCTACTGTTCTGTTTCTTTGTTCTCACCTTATAAGACCTGCTGTTCTGCCCTTGCCCCGTATGAGCTCGCATTCTATCCTGTAGAATGGGAGTTGCCCCACTTCATGAATCATGAATAGAAGCTAATTTGATCTATAACAAAATTTATTGTAATTTTGTCTTTTGAGAAAGGTAAAGATCTCTATCCAGGCACAAGGCCTCAAGTAAAGAATTTGAGTCTTAATAATTTTCCTACTTTCACCACACTTTGTCCTAATGCTGTCTCTGTAGTTCATTAGTTTTTTAAAATTGCTCCATTTAGAACTCAGTTCTTCAATAGAACATCAAGAGTTTAAGATCTTATGCAGAAAGTCATCCAACCATAACCCTAAACTCAGTACTAGACCAAAGGCCTACATGTCTCCGGTTCTGTATCTATCACTCTGGAATTCCTTTCAGAAGAGCTGGGAAGACAGACTGATGATTGCATATCGACTTCTTGTCTACCACACTCACTTTCTCCTACAATTAACGTTTAGTCATGACTAAAGAGACATAGAGTAACTTTGAAGCTTTGGATAGGAAAAACTCAGCTCCCTTTAAGTTATATGCTTGGTTCAGAGTTTCAGCAGGAAAGCTACTGAAGACTAGATGTCTTCCCAGAACTATATAGTATTATCTGGCCACAAATTCTCCACACCAGAGTAGGGGAGAAGCTAGAAGCTCATATGTCTTGGATTCATTCTTCTTACCTCTATCTCAATTCTCACTTTCTTACCAGACAAGAAACATATGGGAAAACAATTGCAAGGTCCTAATGTTTTTTCCTAAATTTGGTTGTGTTATTAAGGCCAAATTGCAAGGTTTACTATATCTTCCTTGTTACTCCCCTTCTCCAACCCCCAGCTTTAATTTTTTGAATACGCATACTCCCCACTATCTGATGAGAACCCTTTGCGAACATAAAGGGCAGAGTCACTGGTCTGCTACGGATCCCTGTTCTTCTAGCTTCTGCTGGCTCTCTTCTTTGCCATAAGCCTTTCGTATTCCATTCTTAATAAGTGAGTTTGTTCACTTATGTTTAGGTTCCTTGCTCTTGACGTCCCTCCTGGATGAGTGGAGATCCTAGAGCTGAGCTCTTGTGGTTAGAATGGGTATGACCTGCATACAAGGGTAGGAATTGAAGGGGAAAACAAACCCTGATAGCTGAGTACTGAGGAAGATCTGGCTGTGAGGGAAGGTCTAAACCAGGTGTCCTCTAACTTTTTAAACAGGGGGCCAGTTCACTGTCCCTCAGACTGCTGGAGAGAGCGGCGCACATTCCACACATGCGCACTGCGGGCCTGGGATGAGTCGGCTGCTAAGCAGGACAGGCAGCAGTGGCAAAAACACCCGGCAGGCCGGATAAATGTCCTCAGCGGGCCGCATGTGGCCTGCAGGCTGTAGTTTATGGACGCCTGATCTAAAGTATCAAGTTCAAATGAACAGGGGAAGAACAAGACATTGACCAAAATTGAGGGGGTCAGCAAAACAAAAACAGAAACAAAAACTGGCAAGATAGAGTGAACGAGTTCAAGAGAAAAAACTCAAAAATATTCATAAATGCAAGAAAGTACAGGGGATTGGAATCTTCTATAGTTTGCCAATAGCAGACCTCATGAAGGGAAAGTATGAAAAATTCCAAGGAAGTTCTGAAACTTCCTGGTGGGAGGAAGCTTGTAATCATATCATCTGCACCTTCTAAAATACATTGTAAGCAGAACTTTCACCAAACATTTCTATGGAGGTTTGCTACTTTCGAGGTGTTCTGTGAAGTGCCAGCTGCAGTTCCTTGTTAACCTGGGGAAATCTCCCTTGGTCTCACTCCTGATCAGACTTCCCCCTGATGTCTGAGTTGCAGCTTCCTATCAGAGTTCAGCGTAGGCTGCTTACAGTGACACATCCTTCCACTCTAGTGGGAAGAGTTGCTTCCTAGTTGGAGTTTAAGCTGTCCTGCAGTATATAGAAATGCAGATGTTGAGACACTTCCTGTGTAAGGCAAATAATCATTCCTCCAACCTAGACTTAGGTGAGGGTGTAGTGAATATTTGACCATGTAATACCTACTGTTGTCCAGATAATTATCTCAAAAGGAAGAGAAAAATGGAAAGTTCTATGGTGGACCGGCTCCTTAAGTAATTCCCCATATTTAATTTCAATGGACAATTATGTACTTCAACAATTTCAACAATCAGAGCTTCAAATCTCTGATTAGATTTGTATGAGGATTGTATGAGGATATATCAAGAGATCTAAAATTAAGCTGTTAGAATCTTAGACCACAGCCATACCACCCCAATCTCTTCTGCTCTCAGAAGCTAAGCAGGGTTGGACCTGGTTAGTACTTGGATGGGAGACTCTAAGACCAGCATTCCTTCAACATAATTATTAAAAATTGAACTTCTCTTTTAATATAGAATTTCTGAAAGATTTTATTTTTTTCTGTCCCTCCCTTCCTTCCTATCAATATTTTTCTTTCTATCATGAATGCTAAGGACTGGAACGATCATAAAAGTAGAAGGATCTGTATTTTGCCAGAGTTACATCTTTAAATGTAAAACATTTGACCTTGTTAGCCAACTGAAATCTGTCTAAAACTCAAGAGCTACACAATAACAGGGCACTTACCTAACTCTCCAGTCATAATTCTTTGCTTTCTAGAAAGAACTTCAGTAAAGTTCCCTGTGTTTCTTTTTAGGGAAAACAGGTTGACATATGGGGTAGGCTGAAGTCCTTATAATCATGAAAATGATCAAAATAACCATAAGAGCTAACATTTATTGACAATTTCCTAGACACTCTGCTATGTCCTTTACATATATTTTCCCTTTTAATCCTCAGAATACCTCTGTGGGATAGAAACTGTTATTATTCCCATTGTACATATAAGGAAAATAAAAAGCTTAGATTAAGTAACTGTATGAGGTCACACAGCTACAAGGGCTAGAACTGAGACTTAAACCAGGTCTTTATTAGAGAACCCACATACACACTCAGACCATCTCGAGGGACCACCTGGGTCAGCCCTTCCCACATGCAGAGTAACCTCATGTATTCACCAGGTAAGTATTAAGTACCTTCTATGTGCCAGGTACTCTCATAGAAAATGGGGGTTCAATAATGAACAAGATCAGTCTGTGCCTGTAAGGAGCTCATAGATTGATTAAATTTCCCCCTAGTTTGTTCGCCAACAAAATTCCTCTTCAGTTCTCTTTGTTGGCTTAACAAGGGGTGGAAATGCAGATGCCTATATGGAACCTGCAGTTAACTTACATAGTATAAAGTGTGCCAGGTAAATTTAGAGTTCTGGGAGCAAAGCTGTTTGTATTTTGTCCAAATCTACACACCTGCCTAGTTTTTGTCATTTTAAACACCCAGGGGCTCTATAAAACCTGCTTTGTGTCTTCTTCCTCAATGGTTTCTAGACCTGCATGTGTACCAGAGTCCCCTGCAGAGCTATGGAGACAGATTGCTCAGCCCAACCCCAGGGTTTCTGAGTCAGTGGGTCTTAGGTACAGCCTCAGAATTTGCATATCTCATAGGTTCCCAGGTGATGTGGACGGTGCTGGTATAGTGACCTTGAGAATCCTTGTCTGGCCATCTATGCATAATTTTAGTCTTCCTATTATATTCTGTTAGTGATATTATTCTTTCTGGTGGGATCCCTAATGACTTTAGTCTCTCAACAGACATTTGATCTTAAAAGCCTCATATCTCACACTACTTACTTCTCTTCCTTCCATCCTTCAAAAAAATATTCATTGAGATCTGTGTTAAGAAACTGAAGGTACTGAAGTGAATGAGACCTGGTGGCTGGAAATTTTATATATATAAGACACAATTTTCTGTCTCTTAACCTTCCCCATCTCCATATTAGCTTTTAGTATAATCTGTTAAATTTGTAAAATAGGCATATTCCCTTTAGGTGCTGAAAATTTGTTTCAGGAGGATGAGCTAAATTATAAGATTGAGAGTGTACTTAAATTTTATTAATGCTCTATAATGGTCAAAATTAATGAAATATTTTAACAGTTATCATTAAACAAAGAAATAAAAAATATCAATCAAGCAGATTGAAATCAAGATCTAACTTCAGCCACTAGATGCCATACATATCGAAGACAGAATATAGAGAAACTACCAAATGGCTTATCAGCTGCATTGGTGAACAGGAAGTATGCTCAGCACTAAATTTGCTTTTGAAAAATACATGAGGATTTGATGATTTGATGATTTAGGAGTTTCAGGATCGTATCATACCCTGAATTATCAGTATGACCAATCACTACTGCCACCACCACCCACTATTTATTGAGTGCTGACTATGTCTCAAGCACTGTGCTTAGTTCTGATTCTTAGTGCTCACAAAATCTGTGAAGCAGGTACTGTTATTACTCCATTTGACTAAGGCTTTGGGAAGATTTAACTGAGCGTTGGTACAAAGTATTGGCATTGTTGCTAAAGGCAGGAATCGTTGGTGTCCAGGTGTGCAAGCTGCTGCTTTGGGAGAGGAGTAGATCGTGTGCCGTGGAGCGAGGGGCAGGCTGCTTCCCACCAGTCATGCGCGGCTGCCCACGTACTCCCACCGACTCTGTGAGCCAGCTGAGTTTTGCCCTTTTCTTGTGTCCTCCCACCCTGTGGTGGGCTGGAGGCGACACTGCTGCAGGAGTGACATCATGAGGAACAGCATTCACAGCCCATCCAAAGACACCAAGTTTTCCCTTGGTAGGACATTGGAGAAACTGAACGGACAAGTTTACCTTTCGAGATTTCTCTCGAACTTGCACTCGATCTTGAGATTGTCAAAGACATACTTTCTCTTGATGTGTAGATCAGCTTTTCAGCACTCCAAGTCCTCCTGTTGCTTTAACATGTATTTCAATTTGCTATGTCCCAAACTGAGCTGACCGTCTTCCTGCACCTGCAAACCTCACCCTCGAGTGTTGCCGCATTGAATAATGGGTCTGTCATGCCCACAGTTGTCCCAGCCAGAAACCCGCGCTTAGTTCTGATCTCCCCTCCCCACCTAATTAATCAAGTCTTGTCAATTCTACTTCCTAAAAGATCATCTACTCTTTTCCCAACCTGCTGTATTGATCTTGCTTGTCTTCTTTCCTCCTTGTTGGCTACTCTGTCTTCTTGTATTCAAATTGTCAAAGTGAAATTTCTAAAATCATGTTCTTACTTAAAAATCCTCTAACAGCTTGCTTTCCATTCCTGTTAGCGTAAGCTCCAAATTTTGTAATGTGGCTCACAAGATGCTCGGTGTCTGGCCCTGCCTGCCGTTCTTGTCTTGTCTCTGACTCCTGCCATGATGAATTTGTTTTGGCTTCTTGAAAGGGCCACATGATCTCTCCCATCTGGGCCTTTGTGTGTGCTGCAATCTCTATGTGGAACACTTTCCCTTCAATTCTTACTCATCAACTGAAATGTTCCTTTCTCCAGGAAACTTTCTGCTCTTCATAAAGTAAGTACAAGGCTATAAGTGTCTTGAAATTCCCTAACCTAACACTTGTACACTTTATTATGAATTCTTGTTTAAAACTTTATCATGTCTACTAGTTTATAAACCCAGAGATGGCAAAGACCATATCCAGATGTTCATAAATGTATCACTGGGCTTGGCACTTAGTAGCAATAAAACAAATTTAATTTGTTTTTTAATTAATTAAATTTATGAATGACTTAAGTAGGTTAAGTTTTGTGTAATTTTGTACTTTCCTAATTCACTGACAAAAAATGTAGCACTTTTACCTCTACCATCCTTAGCTCATTTTGGTGATTTAAAAAATAAAATAAAAAATCCCAAACTGCATCAGAGGTGTTCAAAACCTTGGTTTAGCTTTAGGTAAAACTGTGAAATAGAGAAAAGATGAATTCAGTGGTCACTATTGTTCAGTGGCTGAGGTTTAGGTTTCGTTCCCTTCTGCCCGATACCCTCAACTGAGAATCTTGGTAGGCCCAGTTTCCCCCTAGAATTTGCATTTTTCCTGTTAATCTTTTTTTAAAAAAGTCTCACTAAAACTCATTTCAGCTGTATCCTTTCTCTCTCCTCCTTCAGAACATATCCTGTATTCTGCATTATCACAGAGCCATCGAATCACAGGTTTGGATGAGTCCTCATACCACATCTAGTCTAACTCACCATCCTTTACAACTTCGCTCCTCCTTTTAATTTCTGTGTTACTTAAGGGTTATCCAGAGCCAGTTGCAAAGGTCCTTGGTGATGGGAATTCCTCATCTCCTGAGACAGCCTACAGAGATAGTACTAATTGTTCAGAGGCCCCTAACCAAAGGGCCTTTATCCCTGGGAAGGAGTCTACATTTGGCTTCATTGCCAATGTAAACTTTGAGAGAGTGTATCCATCTTTTTCTGAGACCAGGTTTGGTAGGGTATGAGAAGAGATGACATTTAAGGCATTGGGTTCCCTGGGAAAAGGAGGTCAGAAGGAGTCACCACAGAAATAGGAAAAGGATATAAAAATGGAGATTGGTACTTGTAGGCAAAGTGGAGCTACTCCCAAGTTTACCAAGTTCTTATCTTAGATTTGGGAATGCTTGCAAAGAGAGAGAGGACGTTGGAGGACAGAGGACCTGGGTAGACTAACACTGATAGGTGGTGGCGGGTCTGGGGGGGGCGGGTATGTGCTGGGGAGGGGCTTGTGAGGGAATAGAGGTTGCAAAGTTGTATTATTAGTTTTTGCACATATTTCATCATGAGTGATAATTAAGAACTAAGAGAAAAAAAGGCTTTTTTTTTGCATCTAGTACTCCAATAGTTGTGGTAATAAATATGTTATAGTCAACAGTATTGCTAAATTCAGCAAATTTATGTTCAGCATTTCTTAGGAAGTTCTTATTAAAAAGTTGTCAGTTTGGAAATAGTATGGAGGTTCCTCAAAAAATTAAAAATAGAACTACCATATGATCTGTCAATATCATTACTGGATATGTATCAAAAGGAAATGAAATCAGTATGTTGAAGAGATATCGGCACTATCACATTTATTGCAGCACTAGTCGCAATAGCCAAGATATGGAATCAACCCAAGTGTCCATCAATGGATGAATGGGTAACGAAAATGTGGTGTATATACTTAATGGAATACTGTTCAGCCATAAAGAGAATAAGATCCTGCTGTTTGTAGAAACATGGTGAAGCTGGAAGACATTATGTTAAGTGAAGTAAGCCAGGCACAGAAAGACAAATACAAGCTCTCACTCATATGTGGAACCTACAGAAGTTGATCTCACAAGATTAGAGAGTAGAATAGTGGTTACCAGAGGCTGGGAATGGGAAGGGGGTGGGAGGCATAGGGAGAGATTGGTCAATAGGTGCAGAGTTACAGTTAGATAGGAAGAATAAGTTCTGGTGCTCTCTTGCACAGTGGGATGGCTATGGTTAACAATATTGTATTGTATATTTCAAAATAGCTAGAAGAGAGGATTTTAAATGTCTTCACCACAAAGAAATGATAAATTTATGAGGTGATAAATGTGCTAAATAACCTGATTTACTCATCACACAATGTATACATGTATCAAGACATCACAATATACCCCATAAATATGTGCAGTTATCATGTGCCAATTAAAAACAAAAAACCAAAAAATAACTTGTGAGTTTATAGTAAATTGAACATTCTGAATGATGAAGAAAGCAAGAAAACCCAGAATAATCTCTCTAAAAGCAATGATTGTCTCACTGAGAAATTAAACATTCTGAAAAATGATAAATAATAAAAATACTATCATCATCAACAACAAAAGTGTTTTATGTTTGTAAACCATAAAGGAGAGCCTTTATTGATCACCTGGTCCAGGAGTTTTAAAACTTTTTAAAAAGAAAGGTAATGTCTGCTTTTTGTTTTACAAAATGAAACATCAAAATCAAATAGAAAACAGTTAAAAGAGAAGCTGCTTTGATTGAAGTTGGGTTGGGACCCTCAAAGTTCTGTTCACTTGTTTCCTCTTCTCTTCTGTAGGAACTAAGGGATTTAGTTTGAAAATTACTGATCTAGTATAACTCATACTAGTCATCATATAAAGTTAGGAGATAATAATATATAAAATTAAGATCACATCACACTTATCTTAGTATAGCAATGCCTTTGTAAAACAGCATAGACAAGAAAAGATCCAATTACAAAGGAACAGAACTGAGAAGTAACATATTCTATAAGCATATATTACTTATATTACATTATAAGACACTCATGCACACAATATGCAAAAAAAATTTA
The DNA here is from genome assembly GCF_040939455.1 of Microcebus murinus. NCBI lineage: Eukaryota > Metazoa > Chordata > Mammalia > Primates > Cheirogaleidae > Microcebus > Microcebus murinus. The sequence goes on along the minus strand of NC_134105.1, from coordinate 119,318,023 downwards.
GAGCATGCTATGCTACATAGTACAAAGTAATTCATTATGTACACAAACGCAAATGTCACTTGGGCAGCTGGAGTCAACTTGACCCTTATGGAAAGCTTCATGGGCTCCCCAAGATTTTTTTCTAATTCCTGGGCTTACATTTTTGTAGTTCTCTCTGGCTCAAAGATCTTGCTCCAATAGAATTAGCTGTCTTTGTGAACTGCTACACCGTCTAGCCGACAGTTTCACTCCTTCCTACCACGTCATACCAGACGCAGGACTCAGCCCTAAGATGTAACAAATAATTTATTTCATTTGTTTTTATCTGAATATTTTTTATTTGAATTGGTATTGTAACTCCTGAAATGACTGACTTAATTTTATTCTGTTAAATGCATCATTTTCCTAGATTATCTGAACTTTACTACTTGAACGTTTATTATTTGTAAACATTTACAGGATCTGGGGAAGAAGAATTGGCTTTGTTAGTGAACTGACATAATTTTGAAATTGCAAGTGGCTGCTCCCAGTTCTGGAAAACTCCCCTCAAGGACTTATCAAGATACGCTTTGCCTGGCCATCTCTCAGGAGGCAGAAATGATTAAAATGGTTGTGGAGTAGAAGAGGACTACATGTAGCGATATAAAAGGCAGGACTGCAAAATAGCCTCACCACAAACCTGTAGAATGGGGAAGACAGGGCTGCAGGAAGAATGAGCAGGTCTTGGTGTGTCCTGAAATGCAGGACCAAAGGGGAAGAGAGGCACAGTGCCGCCACTGTGCGTTGATGGGTGGGGTGTGAGCAGGTAGTGGGAGAAACCTAATGGCTTAAAACAACACAAATTTATTTTACAGTTCTGTAGGCTGAAAGTATGACATGAGTCTCACAGGGTTAAAATCAAGTGTCAGCAGGGCTTCATTCCTTCCGGAGGCTCTAGGGGAAAATCTGTTTCCTTGGCTTTTCCAGCTTTTCCAGGCTGCCCACGTCCGGTGACTCATGGGACCTCCCTCCACCTTCAAAGCCTGCAACACTGCATCTCTCCCTGGCCAATCTCTGGTTGTCACATCTCCCTCTAGAAAAGTCCTTCACTTTTAAAGGACTCATGGCATTAGCTTGGGCCCACCTAGCTGATCCATTCTAGTCTCTCAAGGTCCTTGATTTAATCATGTCTGCACAATCCCTTGGCCATGGAGGGTCACATGCTCACAGGCCATTTTCCTGCCCACGACAGGGTAATTGCTTCTCTGGTCTCAGTTCTACTCTAATTCTTTTAATCAAAACAAAATGAGGACACTACTACTAACCAAAAGAATTCTGTTCTGTCTCTATTTCCTATAGAACGCATTGTCAAGCAATATCCCGCTATTACCTGTGTTTCTTCTGTCTGGTATAAAGAAGGGAGTCCCTAAATATCTGGATGGTCCAGGGCTCCAGTTATGGCTTAGTTTCCTGGTATCTGGAGGGTGTACTGTGGCTAGAAAGTAGCCTTCTATCAGCATAAGCAGGTGATCATTCCAAAAGGAGAATGAGTATTTTGACCACTTTCACTTCATCCTCAGGAAAACAGCGTAACCTATAGTGCTAGCCAGTCACAACATTCTAATCTCACTTTAGACTGTCAGGGGTACATTTGTTTTCCTTTTCTTATATTTGAAATAAAGCAAGCATGATTAGTAGAAAAAAGGGACTCGACATGGTGAAACTGTAAGCATTATGTACTGTAAGACCTAAAATTCTAAGTATTGCTTTGACATCTTTGAGCCTCACAGGCCCCCAAAGGCCTCCCTAGAAGCTTTGCATTCAGATATGCCCATCACCCAAGGCCAAAGGCTGTCCCCCCGGGCAGTTCCCCATCAGCCAGACCAGCTGCACCCCACCTGGTCCTCAACCTAATGGGTTGCACCTTCCTGCCAGCCCATGGAATTATTCAAACAAGCAAATCACCTCCTCCTGCAGAAACCAACTAAGCCTTCCTCCTATAGCCCCCGCTGGCTCACTCTGCTCCCGATTGCAGTCCCTGTGTGGTCCTGCATGTGTGAAAACTCACCACCCCGCTCAGCCCTCAGCTGGGAGTATATGTGATTAATAAACTGTTGATGTCCTCTTCTGGCCGGCTTTAGACACCACGTGCTCAGTCCTGCTGTGCTCTCTACAGGGTGTGGGATTACTCCTTCACCGATACAGTGAATAGAAAGTGATCAGAGCTCCTCCTTCACCAAGGCAGTGAATAGAAAGCGATGGGAGTAGACGTCTGCTTCCTTGTTGCCAAGCATCTGGTCTATCCTCTGCTTCTTTCTGCAGAGGTGGATGACCAGACCCTTACTTATCCAGAACTGTAGGCACAGTCTTCCTTGTGCAGATGGGGAAAAAGCCAGTACATAGTCAGATCAGAGGCTCTCAGGATTTTTTTAGAAGGTTCCAGTAATATTGCTGAAATGTGGCAGAGAACAGAACATAAGGAAATTGGTTTTACTGGCAGTTCATTAACTTCTTTGGGAATAAAGTGACCTTTTCATACCATGTTAATAGATGTGGGAAAGTGTTGGGGTAGAAGAGTCTCTTGGCACGACAAACCCCATTCCATCTCACTTTCTCAGCAAAGTTTTCTTAATCAACTTTTGTACAAATAGGAAGCATACGTGTCTAAACCTAGAATAAATTGATATCTAGAATATAAAAGCAAGTTTTACGAATCAACAAGAAAAAGACGGGAAATTCAATAGGGAGAATAGGCAAGGGATGTGGCCAGGCAATTGGCAGAAAGGGAAATCCTTATGGATAATAAACATTTGAAGAGATGTTAAATCTTACTAGTAATCAAGGAAATGCAAATTTGAAATAACAGTTCTACTTTACACTCATCGTTTGGCAAACATTAGAAAGTCAGACAATATTGAGTGCTGGCGAGGATGTGGGGAACTGGGATCCTCATGAACTGCTGGGGCTGGTGTAACTGGTGCAGCTACTCCAGAGCACGATTTGACATAATTGGTGAAATTAAGCATAACTGTGCTCTAAGACTAGCATCTCTGTTCCTAGGAACATATCCCAGGGAAGTTCTCAAGGAGGTGTTTATGCAGGTGTTCGGCCAAGTGGTAATTGTGGTAGCTAAGAATTGGAAGCAAACTAAATGACTGTTTATTTCCAAGGCAATGGATACATAAAATGTGATGAGATGGTTGGATTCTCAACATCTGTCAAAAACAATAATTTAGATGTACATCTAGCAAAATGGATAGATCTCAAAAATGTAATATTAAATAAAATAACTGAAGAAATAAGACAATGCATAGATAATCCCTTTTATTTAAAATAAAACTCAAGCACAAAACATAGCATATGATTTAAAAATATCTCTCAATAAATGTATGAAAGGTAGATTGGAATGAGAATGTTTGTCTATGGAGGGGAAAATAAAAATGGAATTGTGGGTGAGGAATAAAGATGAAAGAACAATCAAGTAAGATACAGCCGTTGAGGGACACTTTTTTGGCTGATAATAATAGTAGGCCGCAGAATGGGGGTTATGATGAGCTCAGTTCTGTACGCCTGAGTCTAAAGGAATAAAGGAAGGAAAGAAAGAAGGAAGGAAGGAGGGAAAGAAGACGTAGAATCGGGAGGCCAGACTGCGGGAAACTCACTTTGAGACGGTGGCTCAACCACTGAGCCAATTCTCTGTAACCACTTGGGACTTCTCCTAGTGAGGACAAACGGACAGTGGAGACATCCCGATTTAGCAGAAAGGAACTTGGGAAGATTGGAGACCAGCACCTTTCTGTCAGCTCTGTCACAGATGGTTTAATAATCTTTGGTAGCTTACAGACATCTCCTCTGTTAGATGGGGATAGTGGGAGTTGTTCTAGATACACTGCAGGGTCTTTGTGAAGATGAAATCAGGAAAAAAATATGACAGAAAATGTTGAAAACTTTTCGTAAATATCAGATGCTTTGTATCTTGTGACACTGAGGGTAGATGGGTGATTCTGATTGAGAGAAAGAGGGCAGAACTAAGTTTCTGGTGCCTTGAATGTATCTGGGTCTTGGTTTGTCCCAAAAGATTGAGAGGTTGAAACCCAAATTTATAAGGAGTTTCTCTTAACTGCCCTCCCACCTCGGCTTATTTGCTTCCTTCTGATGTTCAAAATTAATGCTGTTAATTTTGGCTGGGAATAGTTAGATCCTTGGGTCAGCAGGTTTCTGTCCTGGGGTGATGAGTACAGGCGTGGCTCCTGTATATTGGAATATACTGGGCATTTTAGGTACCAGGAGTGGATCACTCAAAGAAAGAAGAAGGGAATGCTGCATTTCTTGAGTGCCAAGAATGGATATTTAAAGTATCATTTAATTATACAGTAGTCCAGGGAGGTAGCAATCATCGTCTCCATCTTACAGATAACAGGCTCAGGGAGAATCAACATTTTATCAGGGGCAGATGGGATCGCACACCACACACAAAGTGGCAGAATTGAATTTTGAATCTGATTGATGCCAAAGTCCATCGTTTTGTCCTATATCCCCATGGGGTCTCAGAGATCGTCTGGTACCCTTTCTTCCTCTAACATTCCTCCCTGCATTGCCAGATGAGAAACTGAGGCCCTCAGAAATTGCCTATTTTGTCCTATGTCACATACATAGTCAACAATAAAACTGAGCTGGAACCTGGGTGCATGAATCCTGTTATTTGCAACTGTTTTATGCTTCCATGCTTCCATAGTTGCAAAATTAGATTATATGTAAATTTTTTTTTTTTTTTTGAGACAGGGTCTCATTCTGTTACTCAGGCTAGAGTGCAGTGGCACAATCACAGCTCACTGTAGCCTCAAACTCCTCAGCTCAAGTGAGCTTCCTGCCTCAGCCTCCTAAGTAGCTAGGACTAAAGGCATGTACAACCACACCCAACTAATTGTTTTATTTTTACTTTTTGTAGAGGTGGGGTCTTACTGTGTTGTCCAGGCTGCTCTCAAACTCCTGGCCTCAAGCGATCCTCCCATGTTGGCTTCCCAAAGTGCTGGGATTATAAATGTGAGTCCCTGTGCCTAGCCAAATTACATTCAGGATAATGCATTTATGATCATAAAAATCAAGTGATTTTTCTTTGCTTTAAAACATTCCTTTTTTTCTCTGTGTATTATTTTTTACATTTTTAATGCTTTCTCATTGACACAATAATTGTACATATTTATGGTGTACATAGTGATATTGTGATACATATACACAGTGACCAGATCAGGGCAATTAGCATATCCATTATCTCAAACATTTTTCATTTCCTTGTGCTGGGAACATTCAACAGCCTCCTAGCTTTTTGAAACTATATACTATTGTTAACTACTGTCATTCTATCATTCTACAGTGCTATGGAACACTAGAATTTATTCCTCCTATCTAGCTGTAATTTTGTGTTCTTTGACAAGTCCCTTCCTCCCCCTCTTCTCTTCCCAGCCTCTAGCATCCTCTGTTTTACTTTACTTCTATAAGATCAACTTTTTTTTAAGCTTCTGCATGAGTGAGAACACATGGTGCCTTAACTTTCTGTTCCAGACTTGTTTCTTTTAACATAATGTCCTCCAGTTCCATCCCTGTTGCTGCAAATGATAGTATTTGATTCTTTTTATGGCTGACTAGTATTCCATGGTGTATATATCCCACATTTTCTTTATCCAGTCATCTGTTGTTGGACACCTAGGTTGATACCAAGTCTTAGCTATTGTGAACGGTGCTGCAATAAGCATGGGGGTGCAGATTTAAGGCATTCCTTAATGTCTTTCTTTCTAGCTCTTTTATCCCTTCCCCTGACCCCCCCCCCACACACACACCATTTCACCACCACAACCTGCACTATCCCTTCTTTTTGAAAATATCTGACACTGCATAGAGAGCACCTCGGGAAACACTGTGGCTGGGAATTCCAGGCCCTCAACCTACAAATATAAAGGAACCAAGCATCAGAAGCTGGGTTTGAAGGCACTATAAGGAAGGCATTTATTATAGAGTAATCCATAAATGAAATTGAATCTCTAGGAAGTGGTGAAGCTTGACCATTGAGTTTGCTGCAGCTGAGACAGGGAGTCCACTAGTAACATAAACAGGGCTGAGGGATGGATAATTGGTCAGATTATCATCTCTACTAGCTTGTAATTAGTTTCTAACCTGAATTTAAATTGCATAGGAAAGCAATGGCTTTTCAGCAGAAAAATAAGTGCATCAACAGTGCCTACAAGTCCCAACAAGTCATTCTGTGTTTTATCTAAATCCTGTTTCCTCTAAGGAAGCTGGAAAACGCCACCGTACAAGGGACGATGTTCTGTGCCTCTGTGCCTTGAGGCTATAGACTCTGCTATATTAGAAGAAATCTGTGGTTAACCATCTAACCTTCCCTTTTCCTGGAATCCAGCCTTTTCTTTCAGGATCACATGGCATTCTAGTTACTGTATAAAAGTCTGCTAGCCTCCCTAATAATGATAAATAGATGAGATACAAATTCCTGGGAAGAAGAAATTGCCCTTGAGCAGAAGGGAATGTGAAGACAGTCTGGGAAAGAGGCTGTGAGCAAAAGACAGATCATCCGTTTTCAGGAAGGACAGATGACATTACCGAACAAGGTAAGCTGGGAGAAGAGAAGAAGGATCAAAGTTCCATGGCTGGGCCGGGGGGAGCTGTATCTATTAAGGGAGGGTGACTTAGGGTGGGAAGTGATGTGTGTTTGCCACTGTAGCTGGGAGCTGGCCAGCAGGTTTACAGACATGGACTGCAGCAGGTTGATTCTGAAATCACTGAGCAATGTTGTGAATCGATCCTTCCACCATGGTGGATGGATTTGAATGGGATGTATCATAGGAAAAAGTTCTTTTTCAACCTAGAATTACATGATTCTCTGATTCTAAAAGTAGAAGTTGAAAAGCAAGTAAGAGTATTTGAGGCCTTCTAATAGCCCTGTTATAGTAAAAATGGTAAATAGTACTTGCCCTTCTCGTTGCCTTCTTTTCAATCATAAGATTTCTGGAAAAGACGAATTTTGCCACTCATGTATGAGACTTAAAGCACTAGGTCTGCAGCACGTTCTTACTCGCCCACACCTTATATAAGTCTACACTTGGAGATTCTTTCAAGAGAAGGCATCACTACAAGCTTGCTCTACAGCCCATTCTGGAAAACTTTTCTTCACTTGTAGCCAGAAGCTCATGAAGCCTCCTTTTTTTCAACTTTAATGATAGACTATAAATTTGGTTTTTGCTGAAGATATTTTGAGACTTTTATCTACACAGCCAGTTCCACAGAAATAAATTAAATGTAACTTTGTTTTTTGGGATAGAAAGACACAAACTTGCATGTCACAGACTTGATTTTAAATCCCAGCTGCACTATACTGGCTGTGTTTGTACCTGAGGACTGTTGTGCTTGCTGTTCCTTTTCTCCAAAATTTTGGCTGAATCTCTCCTTTGTATTACGCAGGTCTCTGTTCACTCCTGAGTTTCCTACACTGCTTAGTTTTCTTAATAGTTCTTAAAATAACCTGTTGTATTATTTGTTGGTTTGGTTGTTTTTTTCATGGGAGTACTCTTTTATTGTCTGTCCCTTTAGTAGAGTTATATCTGTCATGGAGCAGGCAGTCAATAAATATTTATTAAATGGATGAATGAATTAGTGAATTTGGGCTACTTAGTTAATTTCGCTGAAGGTGTTGCTTTTTTTCCATTAACAAGGGCAATTAAATTTCCCTCAAAGGATTGCAGTAGAGATTAGATAACAGTATGTACAGTACACCTAGTATGGTGTCTGCCACATAAAATTCATTCAGGACTTCTGGATTTTCCTTTCCCTGGGAATAAAGAATTCCTTTACAATGTTCATCTAATGAATGCTTTGGGATCTGTACCATTGAGAGATAATAAAGTTGGTAGCTGATGATTACAAAGGATGAAAAAACCCAATACTTTTAATGGGTTATATGACAACAGGAGGAAAAGGATGAAAATTGACAAAGAATATTTTGTAAGACATGATTGCCAGGAGAAAGCTTAGGGGTCTTGGGATTTCTGCTCTCCTCCTGTTATGGATAAGGCAAAAGGAGGTTAGGCCACTCATCCTGGTAGCAGAGTGGGGCTGGAGCCCAGATGCTTGAGCCTTGGTTTGTGCTCTGACCTCCTACACTTCACTTGCCTCCAAACACAAATTGGTTCAAACCAGTTTCAGAGTTTAAAGGCTCAACAAATGGAAACTATTAATCATTTTGGTTTCAGATTCTTGGCTGTTTTCTGGAAGTTAAGTAGCTTTCTAACTCTTTAGTTATAAATATCTCTTAACCTTTGTAATAATAGCACTTTAATAAAAGTAAAGACATTTAAAGACATTTTTTTTCTATCTTGCTAAATTTAGTGACCACTTCAAAAATTTCTTTGTTTCTAGGCCTAAAATTATATTGTGGAAAAGTTAATAATGAAGACATATAAAAATAAAGGAAATGCAAGATGAAAATAACAGAAAAAAATGCTGGAAACACTTTAGGATCCTTGTCAAACTCAGTATCAAATCAAAGACTAATAGCTTGAAAGTACCAATACCAATAAGTAAATGTGAAAATATGAGGCAAAGCTATAAATATAACCTTAAACTGTGGCAGAAAATAAGTTCAAAAATTTTAAAAAGGTATCATTTAAAAATCTCGCTGTTAATTTTTAGACAGGGGCAATCTTGTAAGAAATTTGGTTTGTTCTATACTAAAAATTTGTAAGATTTAAAATAATTAGACATATTTTATACCATAACACCTTTATACAAAAATTAAAAATAAAGTATACATTAAATCATAGTTCCCATCCAGCCTTTGATTCCTGGGTGGAATCATAATAGAGCTATTTTGATAAAACTAATTCTTAAGAAGAGGGTAGATTTTTCTCTAATGCGCTTCTAATAACTTTGCTGGTTTAGTTACATTTTGATGGGGTTGCCCAAGAACAAGGTTAGTCATTAATTTCTTCCCTCCTTTCTTTTCTTTTTCCCTCTCATTTCCCGTCCTCATCCTCTTGCATTCCCTTCTCTCCTATGTTTCCCCGCCTCCCTTTTTCTTCCCTCTTTCCTTCCTCCTCCTCTTTCTTTCTTCATACCCTTCATTACCCCATGCCAGTCTTTCTTCTCATTCCCATAATGTTCTCATTGCCCTTCCCTGATCCTTTCTTTCCTTTCATTGGTCCAAGTGAATTTGAAAAAAATTATATAAATAAACAAGGGTTTTAATGTCTTAGAAAACCACATAAGTAACCCTTTTAATTTAAAATATGCTATAATTTTTATTAGAGATGGAAGTGATCTTGGATGTAATTTGTAGTATATTGCATTAACAGCCCTGGTTTTTCCCTGTAACTACATTCTTAGGGAACTCCTCCCCAAAAAGATGGAAATCTATTTCTCTACTCTGACTTTGCTTTGGCCATGTGAGCTTTTTTGTTTGTTTGTATTTGGTGTTGCATAATGCAATGAGTCAACATTTGGAAGATCTGTATAACTCAGTGAACCAATATTTTTAAAATGTCCAATATATTATGCTACAGATTTATGTATATATTAAAAGATCCTTTCAAAAATGCAAGATATTCTAATGGATCTTAATGTAACAATATTATTAGTTTTTGATATAGTTTTAGATTCTAGCTGTCAACTAACTTTTAAGAAACTACTTGTTGAATGTGAGGGTTTAATGGAATGATAATATCCAAATTATCTGAAAAGGATATTAAAGTACTTCTGTCTTTTTAATTATACATTTGTAGTCAGTTACAGTATTTTCTTCACACACATCAATCAAAACAACAGATTGAATGTCACAACAGATTGAATGTAGCAGTTATGTGAAGCCAGTTGGCTTTTATTAAGCTAGGCATTTAAAAACCTTATCCAAGTGTAAAACTCTAATTGTTAATTTTTTAGAAAATATAGTTATTTTTAATAAAATTTGTTAAAGTTAAGATGTAATGGGGTTTATTTTTTAAATGAATAAATTAATATTTTAAAAATTATCAGTTTTAATTTTTGCTGTGATAAATATCAATACATATAACAAACATAAATAAAAGGTCTTAAGAGTTCTCAATAATTTTTCAGATCCCAAGACTTAAAAAAAGTTTGGGAATTGCTGATCTGTAAATAACTCTATAATGTAGGTACAGTTATATTCCCATATTACAGATGACGGAACTGAAGCTTAGAAAGAGTAAGTAACTTGCCCAAAGTCAAATAGCTTGTGCATTGTAGAGCTAAGAATCAACCCCCAGAAGACTGATTCCAGAGCTTAACATTTGTTGCCACTACACTCAAAATGCCTCTTGGTATTTCTGAATTTAGAAAGCATAGAAAACTCAGGAGAGTCCCATTTAGAACAGACTTACTACAAGGGTTCATATCCTCCATGCCCACTTTTTATTCTATTCGACCCTAGTTTCTTCTCAGTTATGAAGACATGGGGCAGTTTATCTGCAGAGCTGCGCTAAATAAAGTCAGAAAAATCCAGTCCAGATGAGGCAGTTGTGGAGAGAGGAAGACTTAGGCTTATCTGGTAAGGCTTTCTACTTACTGCTAAGTAGGATAAGGAGAGAAAATCTAAGGCAGAACTTGAGGGTCTGGGGAAAGTTGGCTCAGTTGGCCAGGGTAGGTGGTAGAAAGATCCAACTCAAGGACTGGAGTTTGCCCTGCTCCGTGTCCTTGGGTCAGGAATATCCCAGAGATGGCACTTCTGTATCCTAGTCCACAGAAGACACTGATAATTGGTCACAGTGCTCTTTCTCACTGGGCCCAGAGATGGGCTCTGTCTCCTTCTCAAAGCCAGGTCTTGTATAGTCACTCCACATAAAGGACACGGAGTATATAATGAAACCTTATTACCGTCTTGACTGTAGGTTGTACCTGCAACCCCACCTGTGCAGCTGGTGTGAGTCTTTTCAAACACAGAGCCCATGGGAAAGCTGTGTATGACTCATTCCCAGTACTGGAAAAGCAATTCCTGGCAGGTCTGTGGTGTTTTCACTGACAGCAGTGAAAGAATTAATCAGGAAAGAATTGCATAATTTTCCTCCTATATATACATAGAGAATTGAATCCTCTTTGTTGTTCGAGCCCCTGTAGACAGAATGTATAGTAGATGATAACATAGATGCTGGAGTCATATTATCTGGGTTTGACCTAGTAGGGGTGTTTTGAGCATTAGAGCACTTTATATAAAACACATTTGACAATACCATGCTTATATTAATGTTCATATTAGCCATCATTATTATTAGCTAATATTAGCTATTATTGTCGTTATTACACTGTGGCAGATTCCTTATTTAGGAAAATATTAATTATTTAAAATGAGGAATTGCAGATTGCCAGTTCCAGCAGCAGGGGGTTAGGTACCCTGAGTTATTCTCCTGTTGAAAACAACCAAAAGAAATGGATAGAATATGGACCGGGCATGGTGGTTCACACCTGTAATTCTAGCACTCTGAGAGGCCAAGGTAGAATGATTGCTTGAGGTCAGGAGTTCGAGACCAGCCTGAGCAGGAGTGACACCCTGTCTATACAAAAAAAAGAAAGACAAAAAAAAGAAAAATTAGCCAGGCAGAAAAGGTGCATGCTTGTAGTTCCAGCTATCTGTGGGGCTAAGGCAGGAGGATCGCTTGAGCCCAGGAGTTGGAGGTTGCAGTGAGCTATGATGATACCACTGTACTCTAGCCTAGGCAACAGAGCTAAATTCTGTCAAAAAGAAAAAAAAACATGGATAGAATATGAATATTTTAAAAGTACCATCTTTGAGCCCGCAAGAAAGGCAGGCATCCACAGAGGTAGAAAGTTAACTGAAGGTAGAAACCTTGAGGGCAAATGAAGATCAAAGCAGGTAACATTTGAGAGTATCTGACAAACCTTGATGACCTTGAAATTTTGTTTGATGGATGCATGGGAATTAGAAGACAAGGATAAAGTCTAAGGTTGGTTTAAGGTGGGGATCTAATAAGAAACTCATACATAAAACTGGGATACCAAAGAGCTATGGCCTCAGTTTAAGGTTAAACTCAAAATAGATCTGTCCTGTAGAGTGGGACCAGAAGGAAACTCATCTGCTTGATCTTAGTGTTGAGTGGAAGAGAAAAAGTCTCCCCCGAGAATTGAATAACTAGAACCCGGTCCTCTCAGGGGGCTGGGCACGAATGGAAAAATATGAGATGAAAGAAGAAGTGGTGAGGAAATATATGATTAATATAAGCAAACACTGACTCTGTAAAATAACAATGATTACAATGCTCAATTGGTGGGAAAAATCAAAACAAGATAGAACCAAAATACTAGACAGCTGTAGCTTACAAGTGCACAAAGGGAATTACAACTCAGCAGAGAGCTACTGGGAGGTAGGAAGGGGCAGGGAACAAACGAACGTAATGGGTACTATGAGCACTGTTTGGGTGACAGGCAGGACTCAAGCATTACAAAATGGATCCATGTTACCCAAAACATTTGTACTCCTTTAATATTTTGAAATAAAAAAAGTTTAGGGAGTGATATTGATTAAAATTAAACATTCTAAGCTCCTTATAATGTGTGAGAGAAGGGTAAAAATGTTTATGGAATTTAGAGCTCGTTAAGTATGCATGCTAAAAAAAAACTACTAATGAGTTAACCACTAAAAGAATAGACATAACAAGCTTTCCCTTTCCTGAACATCTTTTGATTTCTTCTCAGGTATGACAACTTGGAACTTAAGTAGCATTATCCAAGTCCCTGTAGTTAGGTCATGAAGGGAGGTAAAAGTTCTTACAGTATAAAATATTCACTAAAGAACTGGCTAATAATGAAGTTAGTTCTCACAAAAAACATCTTCCCCATCTTTTCCAAGTCCATTTGAGTGCAAAATAAATTCAGTAATGAGTAGAGTTGCAAATCTTGCAAGAGAGTCAAGATATGAAGAAGTCAATGAAGTATAATTGGAGCAATGCTCAAATAATGTTTAAAGGTTTTGAAAAAGGAGGCTCTGGCAGATTCAGATCAGTTAACAACTGAAGAAGAGAGAATCAACAAAGATGACAACAAGATTAGATGGTTCAAAGGAGAATGACTTTGAAACACAAAGATTAAGAGAGCCCTTGAGAAAACTGATGAATCTTTGCCTAATTGTATTAATTATATTAATAGAAAAAGCTAAGGTGCTGAAAAAGAGACTCCAAAATTCAGTGACTTAAAAAGACAGGAATTTATGTATTTCTTATGTAACCATCTAGCTCTCTGAGGTCAATCGTGGGTCTGGGCTCCTTTTGTCTCTACCTTCTCTTAGGGAATGATGTTCATCTGCATAATCAAAACTAAATCATGTAGCATATCCGTGTGTCAGTTCAAAGGAAGGGAAAAGAGAGAAAATCTAGGGCAAGCAATTTCCTTTTGAGCAAATGAGATAGAAGGTATAGACATATCACTTCCTCTCACACTCCACTGGAGAGATATAAATCATGTGACCACATCCAACTGCCAGTGGATCTGGGCAATGCAGTCTCTACAACCATTGAATGACGAAGGGCCTAAGAATATGAGAATAGATTTTTGAGGGACAACTAATAAACTGCCCCAAGACTATTTATGAAAAATTGTTTAATCACATTTTTAAAAAAATGAAGAAAAGGATGATATACATATAATTAGTTCTGATAAATTATCCCCACCCAAATCAATACCTGATTCATTGTTTAACTTAAGAGAGATCACACATATCATTATTCACATTTTGTAAATTCAGATAAAATAAATTTATTTTTAAAAATAAATAAAACAAAGTGAGGGTTTACTAGATTATTACTAGGTGCTTAATGGCCTCTGTTTTGTGCTTTTATTTACTAGTAACTGACTAGAAAATTCTCATTTCTCTTCCACATCTGTAGTAGATATGATTCTCCATCCATGATCTCTGTGTTCAAGAATTATAACCAACCTAATTTCATCTTTCTATTTCTATTTTTAATCTCTGTGTATTTTGGCCTGAGTGGTAGCAATTTTACTCCAGTTCATGGTTCCTCTTTTTGCTCACGTTGCACCTAAGTTCTGGGGGGCTTACACAGCACCCAGGAATTATTAAGGGGAAGCTAGTCCTCTGTCTAACCTAGTATTTTCTGAGATAGCCATTAGAAATCTGGGCTTTATTTATTTAAAGAATACTTAAAACACCTACATATGCCAGGCACTGAGAATAGAGTGTTGGTCAAGAGAAACACTTCAGTCTCTTCTCTTGTGGAACATAACATCAGGTGAAATTTGAAGTGTTGCAAAAAATCCTGGTGCAAGAGCAAGGTCAAGCATGCACATGTGTAGAGAGAGAAAAGTCATTTTAAAATTTTGTTCTGAAATGAGGAGGAAGAAAATTAGTGACCAAAGGAAAATTTGTAAAGTTTTTATGATTTTCCATTTTTGATGAAATTTTCATTCCATCATAACCTATGAAAATTGAGAGTTGGTGGTATTTAGGAGTCAGAGAAGACTTAGAGTAGAAGATGTGTATGTGTGAGAAAGAGTAACTTCTGTTTCTCCTGAGTAATTCCTCTTTCAGTGCTAGGGTAGGGGGAGGAGGGCCTCTGTAAACATTCATCCTGATCTAGTAGTTAACGAACCTCTTACCACACAACCTTCACTTCCTGGTTGCTGTGGATAACAAGGGGAGTAAGAGCTATAGTTCTGAAAGTTGCTTAGAGTCTCTAGGCAAAGAAAAATTATAACCAGGACAGGTAGGAAACAGAACTGTACTAATAAAACACTGTGGCAGAAATAAAGCCAAACTGTGAAGAAGACTAGTTTATGGATAGACAAAGAAGAAGGAGAGATGATTGTAAGATGAAAGAACAGTGTGGCCAATTAATTGCAAAGGTGTGGCAAAGAACATGGAGGGCAAAGGGTCTAGGTGTTGGGGAGGACGGGCTTGGCTGGAGCCAAGGTTTGGGTGGGCAAGTTTGCCTCTGTGGCCATGCTCTCTCCATCTGCTCACCTTGCCCAGCATCCCAAGTCCGCCGCCTTGCACCCAGTTTAATCACGTTCCTCTTCACTCCAGCCTAATGAGTGAGGACACTGGCTTTGTAGCCAGACACACCTGAGTTTGAATTCTGGCCCTACCGCTTACTAGTGTCTCACCTTGGAGAAGTTCTTAAGCTCTCTGAACCTCAGTTTACTCATTGTCTTGCAGGTTTTTGATGATTGAATGAGCTACCATATACAAAGTGTTCAGCAAGAGTTTTCAAAGCACTCAGTAAGTAAGAGCCCCTATTATCATTATGCCCTCCCCATGAGGGGATGAGTGCTGGGACCAGGGTGGTGGCACCGGGCACAAAAGAATGAAGTGTTTTAGCTTCAGACAGCCCTGAGTTCACATCCCAATGATACTACTGCCCCTCTAATTAAATGAGATCATAATGAGATCAACACAGGCCTGGTGCTCTAGTAGTGCTTTTTATAAAACAATGTTTTTTTTCCTTCTGGACCACTCATTCACCTTTATTTCTTTGTTCCCGGCATACAGCCAGTCTTCTAATTTTGTGTTTCTGCATGGGGTAGGGCAACGGGCACTGACTATAGTGTCTTGGATATTCTGGTGTAGCTTTTTGGCTCAGCATTATTATAAATAATCCTCCATTTCACTCTCAAGTTGTTCTGGATTTGGACAATAAATTACCCTAGTGCTGCTTAGGGCTTTCTACGCTCTAGTCCAGCGGTCTGGTGTGATCCCAGGCTGCCTTTTCTGAGGAGGAAATCACCTGGGGGCTTTGGGCTGGAGCTTGCCCTTGCAGAGTCACCGCGGGGGATGGGGGGACAGGCATCCCCCAGGCAACCCCCTCGTTTATGTCTTCTTCATCATCTGGGGGTCCCCAGGATTAACTGGCCTGCTCTCTGCTTTCGGCCACCACCTATTCTTTCCCCTGGGGTTTCTCTCCTCTGCCTGGAGCTCTTTCCAAAACAAGATACAGACATGATAGAGTTACCCTTTGCTATCTGTTTGTGTTATATGCAACAATACACTGTTTTTCTGGTTGTCTAGGTTTCTAGGATATGCCCGGAAAAAGGAAGACAGGAGAACAAAATAATGCACAAGGGGAAGTCACAACTCTTTATCTTTATGATGTATAAAAGTTATCCCAACCTCCACAGACATTTGAGTAGAAGTAGGGCTGGCCTTTCTCAGCCCTCTTCCCTGATTCGCCTCTTCCAGTGAACTAAAATCCACCTGTACCTAATCTTCTTCTTCTCTCTCTCTTTTATTTTTGGAACTTTATGCAATGGTTTCCTTCACTATTTTCTTTGGCTAACTTTTTTTTTTGGAACTTAAGTACTCAGTAAATATTCTTTTCTAGAGTGGTGGTAACCGACAGAAATGGATTGCAATGGAACAAAGTTGTGCCTGAGAGTTCTAAAAAAATGTTCAAGTCCCCCCTAAGAAAGAAACCCTGGTCCAGCCAGAGTGCAGCACTGGATGATAATGTAACAAGAGTAAGTGCTTGTTCAGGGCTGTGTGCCAGGTACTGCGCGTGCATCATAGCACCATCTCACAGCAACCGTGTGGAGTTAGGTACCAGACACAGTCATCCTACTTTTCCACATTTATTCATGAGGAAATCAAGGCTTTCAAAAGTTAAGTAAGTTGCCCAGTTACTCCAATAATTTTTTCCATTGTGGCCAAAAAGCTTGAGGCAAGCTGGGACACTGGTTCAGGCAGCCTGACCGCAGAGCTCTTGCTCTCGACCGCCCATGGGACTGCCTCCCGCCTGCAGGAGCCAGAGACTCCACCTCCTGCCCTGCAGGAGCTGAGTTTGGGGTGGCTGTGGGCCCTGTATTTCTGAAAGGAGGCATGACACTCTGACGACCCATGTCTACATGCCTCACCACGGTCTTGCTTTTACTGTGTTTCCTCTGATAGCTTTTCATACCAGTTTTAACGATATTCTCATATTAGCTTTAAATGTTATTGCAAAGGCATCATTTTGGTGACTGTTCAGAAGGATGACTCTTCTCACAACCTTGCTTGGCATTGATTTTTTTTCTTTATTTTTATAGTTTAAGGAGTACATGTGCAGATTTGTTATATTGTTGTTCATTCTTACCCAAAGGCACGCCATGGCAGAGAAGGGGCTAGATCACCAAAGGCGTTCTTACGTTAGGGTGACCATTAGAGTGATGGGGGGCTGTCGCTGCACCTGTGTGGGCTCAGGGAAGGCATTCTCCTGGCATGTAAGCTAAAGCCTCTCAATCGTCCTCTCAGTCTTGCTAATTTTGAACCAGTTCTTCCTCTGATGTCAGTCTAGGGGCAGTGCTCTTGAATACACCTCACCTTTGACTTTCCAGTATCAAGATCTCAATTGCCTGATTGTATTGTATGTGTCTTTTTTTTATTTGATGCAACTAATCCCTGATTAAGGTTGGGACTTTTTCTCTTTGGTCATTTCAGATCCTCTTGGTGAAGCTTTTATATCTTGTCTTTTGCCTCTCATGTTTCCTTTATTTAGTCAGGCTTTATTTCAGGTTTCACTTAATACTCCCCTCCTACCCACCCATCATCAGCAGTTGGGTTCTCATTCTGGTCTGCAGTGCTAACAACGAGACATAAGACTAGGAACACATGCTGGAGGCCAGTTGGAAGGAGAAAATACACACTTACTAGGTGAGTTCTTGTAGTTGGAGTTAATCCAGGATCATAATGCTACTGTATTACTAGCATTGGAGATGACCAACTGTAATAATAGCTGCCATTTATTGAACATTTATTGTATGCTATGTCATGCATGTTGCCTACCTTGTCTCACTTAAATCTCATATAAACCCTGAATAAGAAAATTTCCAGTTTCCAGAGGAGGGAAATCAAAGCTTAGAGAAATTAAGTGCATTGTGAAAGGGTCACACAACTAGTAAACAGTGGTCCTGAGATTAGAATTCAGCAAGCTTAACCTCTGCGCTGCTGTGTAAAGGAAAGTATCACATGGAGTGAGTTAGCTAAGGGACCTTGGCCAAGTTGCATAACCTCTCTGTGCTTTAGTTTCCTTGTCTGTAAAATGGGGAAAAGAAAATGACTCTTGGAGAATTATGGTGGTGCTTAAATGAGGAGCTGTACAAAACAGAGCTCTGGATTTGCAAACTGCTTCTCCCTGCCTGCCCCTCCTCAGCCTTCCCTTTAATCTCAGTAATGGCACCCCCACACAGTCTTTGATTCCTTGTTTTCCTTCACTTGCCATATCTAATCCAGCAAGTCTTATTGTTCTACCTCCAAAGCATATCTCAAATCTGATAATTTGTCACCATCTCTGTCACCACACGCTAAAAGTCAATCAATGCACTTTACATTTTGTCTGGACTACTGTGATGGACTCTTGTCTCCCTGCTTTAATTCCTGCACTACTGGGGTCTGTTTGCCACACACAAGCCAGAATCAGTCAGCTTTTCAAAATGCACATCTGATGTCACTTCTGTATTTGAAATCACTCCCCTGTTGGAAACTTTCCAATGGATTTCCATAAAATCCGGGATGGAAAGGCTCAGTCTAGCCCCTGACTACCTGTTAATGCTATGACCTATCACTCACTTGCCATTCACACCTGCCTTACTTTGCTCTGGTCACTTTCTTTCCTTCAGGCATGCCAAACTGGCTTTTATCTGAGGCTCTTAGACTTACTGGTACCGCCGCCTAGAGTGCACTTCCCCTAGCTCTTTCCATGGCTGACCCATGTGGAGGATTTGCTCAACCATCCCCCCCTCAGCAGGCCTTTGATGGCATCATCACCAAAGCAATGCCCCTTCTTGTTGCTGTCTACATCATTACCCAGTGGGTTTTGGGTCTCTCTCTCTCTCTATCTATCTCTCTCTCTCTGTGTGTGTGTGTGTGTGTGTGTGGCTCACAGCATTTAATCAGTACCTAATTGCCTTAGTTAGTTCTGGTGGCTACAACAGAATACTATAGACTGGGTGGTTTAAACAATAAACATTTATTTCTCACAGTTCTGGAGACTGAAAAGTCTAAGATCAAGGTGCCAGCAAATTCAGTGTCTGGTGAGGGCCCTTGTCTTGGTTTGCAGACAGACACCTTCTTGCTGTATTCCCACAAGGTGGAGGGATCCTCTTTCTTTTGTCTCTTTTTATAAGGGAACTAATCCCATCATGGGGGTTCCACCCTCATGACCCAATTACCCAAGTCTCTACCTCCAAATACCATCACATTAGGGATTAAAGCTTCAACATATGAATTTTGGGAGAACATAAACATTCACTTTGTAGCACTAAAATTATTTAACATGTCTGTGCACACATTTATTATCTGTTTTCTCCAACAGGAATATAAAGAGGGCAGGAACTGTATCTGCTCTTTAGTAGGAGCTAAATAAATAGTTCATATGAATGAATACATTTATAAATGAGCGAAGCAAGCAAAATTCAAATTGTGTGCAGCACCTACCTTATGTTTTAATTTTCTTTATCTTTTATCTGTTTCTTGAGTTTTTGCTAAAAGGAATATTGAGTTCTGAGGTCCAATCCAGGTAAAGGAGCTTTATCTGGGTGTCCAATGTAGCAGAAGAAATTTCACTTTTTTTTTTAACTTTATTTTTCCTAAGAGAACAATATTTGAAGGTTTCTGGCAATTTCTTCTGCAAAGGAGAGTCACTTTGAAGGAAACTCCTTTGTTTTGGGAAGGTGACCAGATGGTCTTCAAAGGTAGTCACTAATTTCCTTGGGGAAACCCAAGTGTTGTGAAATAGTCTAAGAAGAAATATTTCTTAGTGGGCTCTTGAGGATTCTATTTAAGTCGTAAAAACCCTGAGGCAACTACCCTTATGCAGTGATAAAAGATTTGGTTATAATACAGCTGGCTCCCATCTTCTGCCCAATCCTTATTCTCAAGGGAACTTGTGTAGCAAAAGAAAGTTCTTATCTTTTGGTGGGAGGGGAAGGGGGAGGGAGGGTAGAAAGTGACTGCTTGGGACTTCCTCAGAGTAGAATATGATCTAATATGTACGTTATATGTTTCTTACTGCTTATATAAGTTTTTAGTATCACTCAATTTCCTATAGAAGCAATAAAACGAAATTTTCTCCCTTTAATTTTTCTAAGCAGTGACTAAAAGAACAATGAAAAAATAATGATACTATTTTTTTTTTTTTTTTGCTAACTTGGCAATAATTGAACCCTACATTTTACACATTATGGAGGAACTTCAACATAATGTAAGGGTTAGAGGTAGCGGCAGCTAGGAAACATCAAAGGGAGGGTTTTTCTTGTCTTAAGTTAGAGGAATTTTGCCCTCCTGTCTGGGCCAGGGATAGAAGATTGAGTCTTAGTAACTGGAGAGAGAGTGTAAAAGAAGAGGGGGCTTCTGAGTATAAGGAGCCTTGGGATCTTTTTCATCTTTGGGCATTGAGTTGGTTCTTCCACTGCCACCTGGAGACTGTGAGGAAGTGGGCAGCGACCCTTGCAATGGGATGTTGGGCTCTTGGTTGCTGAATGCAGTTATTTCTAGTAGTGGGAAAAGACCTAACCCACAGCAAACAGGAACAGGCAAACTGAGAGGTCAGTTAGGAGTGTCAGGCTGTTGCATCATGCAAGGGGCCTGGAGACTCAGAAGAACAACGGGCCGGAGAGAGAACTGCTGCCAGCTGTGTGTGGCAGGCATCCGCCTGGACCAAGCCGAGGAACATGTGAGCTCTCCCCGGGGCCCACACCGAGGGGTGTGATGGGATTGTCCTACCACCTGGTTAGGATCTATCTGCCCAGCACTGTCCAATATAAATATTACAATGCAATTTAAATATCTTTATTAGTCACATAACAAAAACTAAAAAGAAACAGGCAAAATTAATTATAGTAATGTTTTATTTACTTACTAGACCCAAAATATTATCATTTCAATATGTGCCACTAGCCTAGTCATGAACTGATAAAGCAGCTTTCTCAAAAAAGTCTCAATCTGTCGTGTTTACCAATTTCCATGGTGGAAATACTCTCACTCTGGTCAATTTCAATCTATAATAATGATACTAATAATAACTAACAATTATTGAATGCTAATATGTATCAGACACTATTTCTTTCTCTCTCTGTCTTTCTCTATCTTCTATCATTTACAGTAGATGGCTAAATGAAGGATTTGAGGTTAGATAACTTGTCCCATGAAAAGCAGCAAAGCTTTGATTTGCAGACAGATTCTTCTGACTTTTACCCAGAGTGTCAAGAATAAAAGCAAGATGGGATCAAAAAGGAGTGATGAGCCATGGAGCTAGAAGGGTAGAAGAGAAAGATAGAAGCTCTGAAGAAAACTGGAATAAATCTATTGCCCACAGTCCAGTCTGATTCTGTTCATGTGTTCAGCACGGCCATGGATCAGGGCTGGGGACCAGCAGGGGCCTATGGAGGTGGATGGGGCTTGGAGGCTCTCCACTAAGGGGAGACAGGCACACACATGCGTAACCTGGCTCGGGGAGAAGGTGACCTGTGCTAAGAGAAGGGCCTACTCCATCTTCCCCAGACTGAGCCTCGAGCAGAGGGAAGGTGGTGTGGTGGAGAACAGGGTTGAACACTGGGGAGAAGGATTTGGGGGAACTGGAGTCTGGGCAATTCCCAGCAGGACATCGATTGGGACTTCTGGGTCAGTGATGCAGTAGGAAACTGAGATATCTTCCAAGTTTAACCAGGAGGAGTTGAGAACTTTGAGCCAATATAGAAAGAATAAGGATGAGAACAGCAGAAAGCACCAAGGAACACAGCAGAAAGTAGGAAGGAGAAGCCAAGAGGAATTCCCTGAGCCAGTTTGCATAAAGCTGCAAAAGGGTGTTTGGGTGTGTGTGATATTTGTAGAAAGGACATACCCCAAAGACTTCTAAGTGCAGTTCAGGGAGGTAGAAATGAGTGAACAAACCATATACATCAGTCCCGAGTGGGGAAATAGGGAATACTACCTTCAAAAAGAGAGAGAAAACACTCATGGCTCATTGGTCTACTTGTCTCCATCCACCTTCAGTGGATCTACCCTCATCCATGCAGCCAACTCATAGATCATGAGGAACCATTTCACGTGGTTCTTTATGTGGTAGGGAAATATTTTGAAATTAATAATCTATTTTTTCCTGGCTATTTCCTTTTACTCCCTGCCTCCATTTAGTTAGCTTGTCTATGTTCATTACCTTGGGGGAAGGAATGTGTTAGCACAAAGCAGAGAAAAAGATTCTTTTGACTTTTGAGTTTTGACAGCTCTGGCTTGGAGGGGAGCAGAAAATATCTGATGAGTAAGTGGAAAGCTTTCTTGGCACCCAGATGAAGTAAAGATCCCCTGGATGGGAGAAAGAGGGGCATTAAGGGGAGGAGTTGGCTGCACGGATGAGGGTAGATCTCTGAATAAGGGGAGCTCTGTCCCTGCTGAAGCCTGCTGTGGGGATGGGGTTTGGCCAGACCCCAGGTTTGTTTTAAGATATCAGATGTTGTTCTGGAAGGAAGTTTCTAGTGGCTTGCTAGGGACCTGCCCTCAGCCTTCTTAGTCTTCATCAATTCTCTCTCTCTCTCTTCTTTCTCTCTGTTAATGCTTTAGCTAAGTGCTTTTCAGATTTCTTATAGATACAAATCTTCTTAAAATACAGATTCTGATTCTGCAGGTCTGGGGTGGGGCCCAGGATTCTGCTTTTCTAACAATTTCCTGGGTGAAGCTGATGCTGCCAGTGCACTGACCACATTTCTTATTGTGCTTATTGTGCGCCGCCTGTGTCAGACAGTGCTCACAGAGTAAGCATGCCCCCACGCAAACCCTGCAGCAACCCTGCAGCAACCCTCATGGCTAAATTTTAAAATTGAGAAAATTAAAGCTGATTGAGGTTCTGTGTCTCATCCTATGATTTGGATAAGGATATTGATGACTGGTGATTGGGCCTGCAGAAGCCTTCAAGAGACAGTTAATGCAACATGTCAGTGAAGGAATAAACCCTGAAAAGCCTTTATAGGGTTTTAAAAAGTAGCAACACAATAACATTTGCTTAGAGCAAATATGCCAAGACATATTGCTTGGTATATTATATATTGACAGATTATTTTATTCTAGTTCCAAAATTGGTAAGACATTTTAAAAAAAGATCCTTATAAGGACATTGAAGGTGACAGAATAAAACTCTTGTTATCACAGACAAGATATATACGAAGGTGGAAACAAGAGAGTTCAAGAAACAATGCTCTTTTGGTACAACTTTTATAATTTCTAGCTTAGTCTTTTTGAGCTTCGAAAGCACAATACCATAGATTTAGTGCTTAAACAACAAGGATTTATTTTCTCACAGTTCTGGAGGCAGGAACTCTGAGTTCAGGGTGCCAGCCAGGTCAGAGCCTGGTGAGGGCTCCCTTCCTGTCTTGCAAATGGCCACCTTCTTGCTGTGTCCTCACTTGGCGGAGAGCTAGGGAGTGCAAAGTCTCTGGTATGTCTTCCTATAAAGGCACTAAATCCTGCCAGACCAGTGCCTTGCCCTCGTGACCTAATTACTTCCCAAAGTCCCCATCTCCAAATACAATCACATTGAAGGTAGGGCTTCAACATGTGAATTTGGCGTGGGGAGGGCCCAGACATTCATTCCACAACACCAGCTTTTGGGTGGTTTGGTACAGTTAAACAAACAGACAAACCCAGATGATCTTGGTTTAAATCCCAACACTTGTGGTTAAGTTACTCTGAGATTCTGGTTCCTTGTGTTAAAGATGTGGTTAGTAATAATCATGCACAGTGCTCCCAGGAGGATTGAATGAAAGAAGGCTTTTGTGCCTGGCACACAGAAGGCACACAAAAAGCAAGGATAGATTCCCATTCACCAATAATTTGAAAAAAAAGAAGATCTAATTGATAGGAGAAAGTTATTTTCTCTTATTGGATTAGTAGCTGTGTGCATTTGGCATATTAATATCTGCTTAGATGAGTTGACTCTTTACTGGGTGTCCAGACCAGAGAGAGAGCCGATAGTTCAATTAAAAAAGGATCAATAATATCACTAACAGTTTAAGAATAGGCTCTGGAGTAACAGAAGCTGGATTCCGATCTCAGCTCTGTTATGGCTTAATTAGGTGACCTTAGCCAAGTTAGTTTACTTCTGTAAGCCTCTGTTTCTCTCAACTATAAAGTGGGGAGAAAAATAGTATCCTCCTCATAGGGTGGTTGTAGAGCAGTGAAGAGAGATTTAGACAGGACAATAAGCATATGCAAAGACTCAGAGAGTGAATATTGTATTTTCTCATTCCTGGTCAATTATGGGCATGGATGCTTCTACACCAGGGTTTCTCAATCTCAGCACTATTGACATTTTAAACTGATAATCTTTTGTTGGTTGGTGGGGGTGGGGGGCTATCCTGTATGTCCTGTGTGGGATGTTTATTAACATCTCTAGCCTGTATCCACTGCTACTAGCACCCTACACCTCAGACCAGACAACCAAAGATATCTCTAGATATTTCCAAATGAACCCTGGGGGGAAAATCCACCCTCAGTTGAGAACTACTAGTTTACACTATTCCAATTTATCCTCAATTAAATGTATTTTAGAAATAAGTGGGTATTAGTGTCTCAGGTACTCAGTAAAGATTTGCTTTTGGAATGATTTTCATTTAAAGAAAATTATCTTTTGAAGATGAATACAGGTTCTATATCTTGATTGTGATGATGGTTTCATGAGTGTATAAAACTGTCAAAACTCATCAAATTTTACACTTTAAATAGATTCAGCTCATTGTCTATAATTATACTTCAATAAAGTTGATTTTTTAAAAAAGAAAATTGCTTATATTCTATTATGAATTGAAAAATCTAGTCTGTCTAGATATTTGCTTTCCATAATAGTGTGGTGCTTCATGTGCATAGTTCCACACAGAGAAAAATTTATGTGGCTGTTTCGTGCCACTAAGTCTTAGAATCTGTCATTAGGCCGTAAAATAACTGCCAGTGGTCAAATCAAGATTAAAAAAAAGTACCCAGCAACATGAAGATTAAAAGGGAAAATTGGCACCAGAAGAAGAGGGTTTGACAAGTGTGGGATTAATGAGTCTGAAACCTAAATAGAAGGTCATTATAGGAGTTCACATTTGTATTTGAACTAATGGTATATATCCGGTTTCAATGAAGAGAACGCATTTCAAGTTTGCTAATCTTTCACATCTAAAATCAGAGTCCAGCTACCAGGAGACTTCTGTATTTAATAGTGCTATTTTCAGTATTGGTTAGACTCTCTTTCTTTTCTGGTCCTGTAAATAGTGTAATTCAGCTCTCCTGTAAGCAAATTCAGTTTAACTTGGCAAATCTCTACAGAAAGCTTATTCTGCCCCTGGAAGAGAACAATGTAGAATTCCTGACCTCAGGAACATGCAACATCATGGGGAAGACTGACATAGATTTAAATAGTTACAAGACAACCCAGAGCATGCTAAATGCTCTCAATGCAAGGGTGAAAACAGCTGTATTCTTTTGGAAGACCCAGGTAAGGATTCCTACCATAGAAATGTAATGGTGAAAGGGACCGTATGGGATCATTTGGGGAGATTCAAAAATCTGGCTCTAATGGAATCTTTAGAAATATAGCTTCACATGACCCTACTCCAAACCTACTGCTATGGTTTAGATATTTGTTCCCTTCAAATCTCATGTTGAAATTTGACCCCAATATTGGAGGTGGGGCCTCATGGGAAATGATTGGGTCATGGGGCAGATCCCTCATGAACAGATTCATGCCCTCCCTGGTGGTGAGTGAGTTTTACTCTGTTTGTTCTGCCAGAGCTGGTTGAGCAACCTAAGGCCCTCAGCAGATGCAGATGTCCAATCCTGAATGTTCCAGCCACCAAATGAATTTTTTCTTTATAAATTATGCCTTGGTATTTCTTTATAGCAATATGAAACCAGACTAAGATACCTACCAAATAAGAATTTCTAGAGTGAAAAAATTAGAAATCTGAATCTTTCAAAAGCTCTCCTTGTGATTCTGATGATCAACTAGGCTTTGGGAATCACTGATCCTAGCACCCTTCTACTCAATGGTGGAATTTCCTGAACAGTATTTCTTCAAGGTTTTTGTCTAGCATCTTCTTGAATACCGCAAGCTCATTACCTCACATGGCAGACATTTATGGAAAAGTGTGCAGGGTGTAGAGTTTTAATGGTCAGAAGTAGAGGGTAAGGATATTGAGACAGAGTGAATATTAGAAATAATCAGAAAATAGAGGAAGATATGTTTTGAGAAGAAACTTGGGCTTCATCACACAGTGACTTAAGTCTCCAGCTAAAGAATTTCAATGTTATCCTCTATGTGATGGAAGCCCTTGATAGGATCATGATCTCATTGAGTTAGGAAGTCTGCCCAATGGATTAAGGATCAAAGAGAATAGAAACAGGGAGAACAGCTGGAAGTTGCATTCAACAAAACAGGTGGGGAGTCATAAAGACTTGAATCAGAAGCAGTAGGAATGGCAAAGATGAGGAAAGTATGAGCTGCATTGCAGAGTTAGCCCTGCAGAGCTTGTCTGATTGGTGCAAGAAAGAGTCAAAGTTAATTCTAGAGTTTCAAGGTCCTGCAGTGGCAAAAATATTAATTAGCATTGTGACATTAGGATCAAGACTAGATTGAGAAGGCAGGTGGCAAATCAGATTTTTGACATTTGAAAATGTATTTGTTCCCATCACCTCCCACATCACTCTGTCCCAGGGCAGAGCTTAGCTGCGGCTCCCTATCTGTGCTCAGAGGTTGGCACAGTGTGTACCCTTACAATGTTTGATGACTGAAGAGCCACTGTAAATATCCTCTGCTCTCTTCATCCTTCCTGCTTTAGTTTGGGACCTTATTATTTTTCACTTGAATAATTGCAAGACCAAAGGCTCTTGCTCATACCCCTGTCTTTGTGAGTTTTAGCACAAGGAACACTCTCTGGGTTTATGAATTAGAAAAAGGGACTTTCTCTGCATGAATTCAGCCATTTGTTTAGGACTTGGGAAG
Organism: Microcebus murinus; assembly: GCF_040939455.1. Classification (NCBI taxonomy): domain Eukaryota; kingdom Metazoa; phylum Chordata; class Mammalia; order Primates; family Cheirogaleidae; genus Microcebus; species Microcebus murinus. The sequence goes on along the minus strand of NC_134105.1, from coordinate 119,291,075 downwards.
CAAAGCATACTTTGGGGGGATGATAAAGTCGCCCCTTCCTGTAGGAGGAAACCTCCCACACCAGGATGTAGGGCTTGGAGAGCTGAGTGTAGAGGTGGGATTTTAGACTTCACTCATTTCCTCAGTGGGCACAGAGCACCTTGAAACATCTCCCAACTGGTCACCTTACCATTTCTATTGCACTCAGAGTGATTTTTTTTTTCTAAAATGTAATCATAATTACATTCTGCTTCAAACCTCTCCATGATTCCCCAGTGCCTGCAGGGTGAAGTCCAAAGCCCTCAACTTGTAACAAAAGTCCGTTCATGACAGCTTCTTCTCAGCCTCCTCCTGAGTGGCCACTCTCCTTCACCTTCCTCTGCTCCAGCTGCCGTTCTCTGAATGGGCCCTGCACAAGCAGGCTTTGGGCAAGCTTCTTTGCCCTCATTCTTGTCCCAGCCACTGCTGCCCCTCCCTGATCTTCCAGATGGCCAGATTGTTTCCATTTTCTCCAAGATTAACTTGGCTCATCTCAAGGAAACTGTCTCTGTCCTAACTCCAGTCTAGACTAGAACCTTCCCTAGACACTCTTCTCTCCTGCACAAAAACCTAGTACATTCCAGGGTGTGGACATCCTGTCTTCCTATTTGTGACATCCTTGAGGACTAAGCATATGTTTTGTCTATGTCTTTTCCCCCAGCATCTGGCTCAGGCTCATTCAATGGACAAATGACATTGACTTAGAGATGAATGAAAAGTGCAGATTTTACCACCAAAAAACCCAAACCCAAACTCAAAAAAAGAATAAAACCAAACAACAACAATAAAACCCCCCAAGTCAAAAAAATAAACCCCAAAAGTTTTTGTGTCTTTTTGAACATGAGGTATTTTATCAGTGGTCAAAAAGCCTTTTTCTTTTTCACACTTTTCTGTAATCTTGAAATAGTTATCTATTTAGGACGTTAATGATCTATGAGGAGATAATTATTTTGGTTTATTTTGCTTCCTATGGCTTTATTCCAAGGCCAGTGTGTTCTGGTGTGTGTATGTAGTTGATATTTGGGAGATACTTTAATAAAAATTGTCCATAGATTTGGTAATGTGCTTGATCCTTTTAAAAATATTTCAATTTTGTTTTTTAAAAACCATTTTCAGAATGGAGGACTCTGCCCATTTGCCTGAGACTGAAATGCCATTGGGGATATCTCTGATGGTGGTTTCATTAATTCAAATGCTAGACCAGCCCAGTGATGAACTTTGAAATACTTATATAGCCTAGCAAAAGATCTCACCCAGAACTTGTAGCCCAATGTGTGTGTGTGTGTGTGTGTGTGTGTGCGCGCGCATAACTTCTCTTCCTGCAAAGAATGTGAAGAAGCTGTAAGAATGTGTTCAAAGAAAAAGAAACAATTAAGTGTAAAATATCACTTAAACTTCAACAAAAATTACAACTAGGCAAAATATGGTAGTAGGAGGCCACGACAAGGAAAATGAGAGATGTGCAGGCCTAAATGTTGGTACAGCTGGCTATGTGCAAAGATTTTTCTTCCTAAAAGCATGTTGTTCACAGTGAGAAGGAATGTGCTCATGGCACATGTTATCTAAAAGTGTTTATTTTTTCATTCTTTTGACAGTCATTTAAAAATATTCTTTATGATTTTCAGTGTTCATAGTTTTTGCTGTTTCTAATTTATCTCTAGCTTCCAATAGTATTAATGGATGTTTTGGCTGACTTTTTTAGTCATTTTTGAAAATAGATGAGTAAATACTTGCTGATTTTAATGCCTTTATTATTAACTATTACGTAAGAATTGGGGTTTACACACTGATTTTTCTTTCAGTTATTTTTCTCCACACCCTGCATGTAACACATTATTTTGCTCATGGGAATAACTATTACAGATAAGCTTAGATGGAAATTGAATTCTTGTTTTGCCTTGGAGTCTATGATATTGTGCCCTAGTTACCTTATCTTTCAGAAAAAAACTTGACCTTCTGAAGACCAGTGTGTTCTCTAAGTGAAGGGCATAGTTACTGTAATGAAGATATTGAATCATAGTTTAATTGATTGATACTCTAATAATAAATGTACTTTCCATTTCCCACAAACTATTTCTCTTTTGAATATGCCTCATATCCATGTTCTGTGAAATGAAGTTGCACATGACATCTTATATGGGTGATATTCCAAATATTCCTCCTTCCCTTCATGGAGTACTCAGAGAGACATACTTGCCACAGAAGACAGAGAATTCTGACTTAAATAGATCCAGCATCCCTATGTTGTCCGTACAGCACCGGGCTCATATTATGTACTAAGTAAATATTTGCCAACATGAATTTGACATTATAAATAATTTTGTCATTTATTTCATTTTGTTCATTTCCGTGGTAAAGGGGAACTAATAAAGGGTACTCTTACTTTCCAGTTCTGAGTCCAGCCATGACCTCAAAGAAAGGAACAATCTTTACGGCTATTTGAATCTATTCTTTTGTTCATTCATGGAAAAACTATGTATGGGGAAAATGTAATGTAGAAGGAAGAAGAAAAAGCCGGAATACTCTTCTGTATCTTTTCTAGTCTGTAGAAAATGAATCATGTGCATGTTTACTGATTTTACCCGAAAATGAGAAAAAGATCACAAGATTGTCTAAACACAGGGTCTGACACAGTCGATGCTCATAAATGCTAGTTTATTTATTTTAATGTCACAGATTATAACTAGAGGACCTCACTCCTTTATTTCTACATGATTGACCATCCTCTTTTCTTTTTTATTTTTTGTCTTTTTCACTTCAAGAATGGTCTGTGTTCTTTATTTCTGAATATAGAAAAGGGGTTCAATGTTTAGTTACATAATAAAGTGCAGACAAGAACCTTAGGCCAACATTTTCCTTAAATCTCTCCTATGATTTAGGACACCTTGGAGATGGGATCTGTGAGCTCCTACATCAACGGATGATGACTTTTTATCTTTATCAAGTGACCCACAATTTGTTACTGGTGCAATGAGAAATTAAGAAAATAGCACACTTTTATGACTGTCACTTCACAGTCACTCAAATCAGAACTGGAATGCCACAAAAACAACTCCCTGTTAGCCCAGAGAAAAAAAAAAAGAAAGAAAGTAAAGGGGAAATTCAGATTAGTCACAAAGAAGTTCCCCGCCTGCCTGCAAAAGTTGCAGTGTTAAAACTGAGAGAGTCCGCTGTGCTCTTTCAATCGCCTTTTATCTCTGGTCCTGGGACCTTTGCCTATTCTGATTGATAGGCTTTGTTTTGCCTTTATCTTCTCCTTTGTGGGGAAGACTAACGTCTTCCCCCAGGTTTCCCTTTGCCGCATCTTCATCTTCCCTGCATCTGGATTGTGAAGATGGAAGGGGTCCAACCCCTGGACGAGAATGTGGGAAACACACCCAGGCCAAGATTCGAAAAGAACAAGCTATTGCTGGTGGCCTCTGCAATCCAGGGGCTGGGGCTGCTCCTGTGCCTCACATACATCTGCCTGCACTTGTTTGCTCCTCAGGTAAGATGCACCTCTGGGCGCTTTTTTCCTTTCAGCTCATGCTGATGGCAGCTGCAACTGCTGCAAAAAGTCACTTGGAAATAATCTTTTGCCATTATTGTTTAGCTTTCCGCAGCCCCCTCGGCCCCCCAGAGATTGTAAAGTGTGGTTAAACACCCTTCTGTCTCTCCTTTCCTTCCTTCTTTTCAGCAGTAGCGGTGGTAGGGCAGAGTGGAGGTAGGGCAGAGGCACTGCTTCTAGATTTTTTTTCTTTTTCTTTGCAATGCAAGAATCCCGGTATTCCTTTGTGAGCTGTCACTTTGAAGCGTTGAGTCCCTGGTATACTTGGTCTATGCATTCTGCTAGACATGTGTCTGATCAGAGAATTAATATAAAAAGGAAATAGGAAAGAGACCATTTCCACTTTCCCTTCATATTCATAAACTCCATAGACACACAAGGAGATTTGCTTTTTAAAGAATGCTGAAGGTATCAATATTAAGTTCTTTTAAAATAGCTAACCTTGCAATTTAACGGCAGCAATGTGTGTGTGCACGTGCGTTAGCCTACGTGTCCATCCATTTGCCCCAATGACTTACTCAGATATTGGTTCTCATAGTGTATTCCTACCAAACATAACTTAAAGACATCACTTTGCCTTTTTCCCACTGTATTCAATACATCATGTCGTAGGTGATCATCTCTCTAGTATTTTCCCCACTTAGTTAAAATATTCTTTCCATTTTTTGTTCTCTTTATTCTTCTCCCATGGCTTTCCCTTTTACATTTTTTTTTTCTTATTCACTCACTCAGGTATACAAACATGGTTAGGTCTTCAAGGATATTCTTCACTGCAGGAGATGCCACCGAAAAGAAAATAAGTCTATACTCTCCCAGCATACCTGTGTTGGGGCTAATCTGATTCTTGTTTTCCTGGCTGGTTGCTTTGGGTTAGGAAAAGCTCTCCCTGATAATGATCAGACAGTTGGAACTTCTATTTCTGATGGCCACTTCAGAGACTGGGTACCTCAAGTTAAAGTGGGATGAACAGTCCTGGCAAATGTCTGGACTTGTTTCTGCCTACAGGAAATAGGGGTTTTCGGTGCAGGGAGGCTGGTGGGAGTGTGTGTGGTTGTGATCACTGTACCGCAGAGAGTACTCGCGTCCCCAGATTCCAGCGTGTGGCTGGTGTCACGCTCAGGTCTGCAGACCAGTTAGTGCAATGACACACCCATCCTCCCCTCCCCATGTCACACGTCCACTTCTCCATGCAGAACTCTGTGGGTGAAGTTAAAATAGGTGATTTGGGGAGCGGATGTGGGGCGGAGTAATGTGTCCATGGCAGGATGCCCAAGACATAGAAGAGAATTAGGCTCTTCCAAGAAGAAAACAAAGAGAGTAACCAAAAATAGAACTGTTGAGTGCGTGCACCGAATCTGGCATCCCTGAGTGTGCTTTTTCAAACAACCACAGTGTTACATATTTCCTTACCCTGCACGGTGATAAAAAGACAGAACACATGGTCCCAGTCAAGGCCAACCAATTGCACAAGGGCTCTGAGGAGGAGACAGCAAAAAGTGAAACAGAAATGTGTACCTGCTAGTGGCTGGGGCCACCTTAGACCGTCAGTACCCAAGGGCTGTTGAGAAGAGGGGTCCTTTCTGGAAAGTCACCCAGAAACTCTGGGACAGAAGGAAAGCTGTGGGAAGGAAAGCTGAGTGCTGGTTTCTAGGACTCTGGGACTCACAGTGAGCTGATCTCTGGGGGAGAACTAGCTTTCTGCAGTCCTACAGCAAAAATGGAAGCAAAGACATTGAAGGTATGTTTGAGCTGTTTGCTCGAGAAACATGCTCTCATATACTCTGGATACAGAAATTTTTCTGGGCACAGGTATTTGAAACTCTTTACTTGACATTAATTTTATTAATTTCTTTCTTATTTCTAGCTAGACTATTTTAGCTAATGTAATTTCTTATATTGTTATAAGACCTGGGGCAGCACAATGGGTTCTTACATTTAATTTTATATTTATTATTTACACTTTATGATGGGAAGGATAGCCTAGACAGGTTGTGGGTTGTGTGTGTTTTTCCCAGAACCTGATCAAATAGTGTTCATAGTAGTGGTGGCAGTGGCAAGTGTGTGTGTGTGTGTGTGTCAGAGAGAAAGAGAGAGAGAGAAGGTTGTAGAGTAGCTATTGAAAAGGTGGACATAGACTAGTAACATTTTAGAACTCATCTACAAGACTATTTGGAATTATTACTGAAGGATGGGGTAGGTGTTGACGTGTTGATGCAAATCAAACCTATACTTTTATAAGACATAGTGTCATGGTGATGTGTATTGGAGGTGAAATAGAGCTAAACTGCTCATCATTTACCCAGGTAAATGGGATCTCTTCTATTGCAAGAGAAAGGTATTTGGAAGATAATCATACTTTTTTCCTCGTTTCTTAGATTTAATTTTTAGCTTTATAAAATAACTGTCTGCATGGATGGCTCTGTAAATACAGACATAGCTATTAAACTCCTTTGGCAATCAACTTTCCCTCATTCAAGTTTACTTAGTAACCTCTGTTTTCTCACCACTGGGTCAAGTCTTGAAAAGCATAAGCTTTTGTTTTTGAGATGCTGGGGAAGAAAGACCTTACCCACTCCTCATATAATTGACTTTCCTCTTTGGGCCTTGATTTTCTCATCTGTAAAATGAGGCAGTTGCATCAGATGATCAGTAAGATGTCTTCCAGCTCAATATTCCTTGAGTATGTGGTTTCTATATTCATAGAATGGGTATGAAGACTTGAGAAACAAATGTGAGCTAGTGGATTTTTGTATTTAAGCTTATAGATTTCCTGCTCTTAAGAAGGGACTTGCAGAAATCAAATTTACACATATATACTTATATACTCTGTACATATATAAATAACCTATTCTGTGTTATGCAGCAAAATGTGTTGTTTAGAAAGGGGAAAAACGAATGCTCTAGAATAATATTCATGACACAATTATAAAACGGACTGCTTCTGACACCAAAACCAATACATGCCCGCTGGATATTATATTGGGACTGCCACTTAAAGCCTCAGGTTTCCAGTCTTGCCTGGAACTTCAGCTCGGGAAAAGTGGCAGGAAAAAGCTGACCTCTAAGGTGAGCAGCTCTATTGAAGCCTGGACCTTTCAAGATCAGTGCCACCTTTATCGCAGCCCTTAAATGTATGGGGGCTTTTAGTGACATTTTCCCAGCAAATCTCACTGTGAAAGGTCTAGGTAGTGATCCGACCTGTTTGTATCAATGAGAGCCAGAATTAGAATTCACAGTTTCTTGATGAAGTTTCAGGCTATAACTTTGACTTTTCACTGTATCATTTAGTAAGAGAAAAAGGAGTTTGTCTGAAAAATCTTGTTTCAGATTAACTAAATTTAAATGTCTCTATGCAGCCTAACAAGTTTTTAGAAATTCTTTTCATTATGACAGACATGCAAATAAGATAATTTCAAATACATCTGAGTTTGCTTTTTATAAGCAAATCTTTGAGAATTAAAAGGAAACATCTGAAGTATCGAACGGATTTGTTATAAGGTATTTTGAGGCTCTTAGAGGAGATATTGGTAAAAACATATAAAATTACTGGATTTTTGACCAGATATTAGACACAATCTATTTACAGATAAGAAAAGAGAAAGCCGGAGAGGCTAGGTGAATTGCTCATGATCATTTAGCTAATTAACCAGAAGCTCCTGACTCCCAGACTAGGGTTCTTTCTATTGTCAATCAAAGCATCCTTACTCAAATTCATTCCAATGAGTGTTTACTTGTGCCAGGTACCATTTGGGGCACTGGAGATACAAACATTCATTGGAGAAGGCTTTTGAGCTCCTTGAGCTCACAGTCAAGATGCAGGGTGGGGGCAAAGAGTGACAGACAAATAGAGACACACTCAAGGGCCGATGGGAAGACCAGAGGAGGAGGGGGGCTGCCTCAGCCTTCTGGGGAGTCAGGAAAACCTGGGAAGGGGCACTGCTTCAGCTGGTGTTAGAAGGAGTAGAAATTCTATAAACAGGTGAGAGGGTGGGGAAGGGCAGAACTGCAAGTTCAGAACAGCTGAAGTGAGTGTTCACGGGGACATCGGCAGGGATGAGGCTGCACATCCAGGCGGGGGCAGGTCACAAAAGGTCTTGTGAATTACGCTGAGGGAACACGCTTCATTCCATTCCATGCCGAGGAAAATACAGGAACCATCACCAAAACTGTCGCTTCTCCAGATTTTGCTCCTCCTACGTGGTCTGCACACTGGCAAATGTACAAAGTGAGTCTAGTCTCGTCGGCAGTAGGGGGCACCACAGCAAAACTAACCGCTCTCCTGTGTCTTTTCAAGAGAGAGCAGCCTCTTTTCCCGAAGAGTCAGGATTACGAGTACGATGTGCAACGTTTGGGGGATGGACATGCCTGAAGCTCTTACTCGAGGGGGGAGGGGGGCATGGGCAATATAGGTAACCTTAACACTTGTACCCCCATAATACGCTAAAATAAAAAAAAAGGATTAGAAAACTACTCTCAGGCAGTTGAGGGCTCATCCACATGTAAGAGAATGAACGCTATCAGGTGGCCTACTAGTGTTCACTATTTAAATAGTGAGATTTTCTAAAGGAAAAATTAAGATACGTGTTCTGACCCAAGCACTCAAAATAGGACAGAATGATTTGAATGGGGGCTGTGCTGGAAAATATCCCAACACGTGAGCACACTCAGACACAGATGCACACTGAGGAGGGCTGGGAAATGAACCAAAAGCTCTCGGTGTCGGCCTGGGGATATACCCTCCCACTCCTCTCTGAGACCCAGCCTTGCCCAGGGGCTGGCCACTCTGCCCGTCCGATGCTATTTCTTTTTAATAGCAAACGACTTTCATGCCCCTCGCTCTCAGGAACTGCAGCTCTCTCCTCACTTCAGGGGTTCTCTATTCATGGAAAACTGACGTTAATCTGGAGTCATTTGGGTTAGAGGAGCCATGTACAGTGTTGTTATTACTATTTAACAAGTGAAAAAAAAGCTACGTAGTAGAAAGATTTATTTCCTCACAGTCACAGACGAAATATGTGGTAGAGTTGGATTGAAACCGAATTCTCCAACATCCTATGCCTTGTATATTATGTTTGTAGTCTCCCGTACTTTTGATAGCGACAGCTTTTCACATGAGGGAATTAAAACACTTCCCTACACAAAAATACAAAACATTGGTTTCAGGTTTTGGTGAAGGGGGTGTCACTGAGTCATAAAAGAGAGTGCTCTGGGCTAGGAACCGGAAGACTGGTTCTTTCCAGACTTTTAGCTCTGTGACCCTGAAAAAGTTCCCTGAGTATCAGTTTAATCATTTCCAAAACTGGAATTTGGCTTTTGTGAGGATCAAATGCTAAAATTATTATTATTATTCACATGCATGCTTCCATAAGCATACTGCCATTAAAATGCTTACTAGCACACGTGTGTGCGTGCACACATACACACCCCTAGTGTAATTTTTAGAATTTAAAAAAATCCACCTTGGAATAGTGCTATTATTTTTTAATGTAGATTTCTAATTAAGAGGTCATGGCTGCATTGGAGCCCAAAGAAAGAATAAAGGGGAGAATTTATGAGGGTATGAATGTTGAGTAGTTCAGCGCCTTTCTGAAAGTGGTTCTGAGAGCTAAAATCCTTCTGAGAGCCAATCCTTCTGAAATCCTTCTGAAAGCTAAAATGACAACTTACGGCACATGGCCCAGACTGGGTCTCTTTTTCCTCACTTGAATATATTTCATCCAATTCTCCAGTGACTTGGCTGCTAAATAAGGAAGAAAAGATTTATAAGATGCGTGTTGTCTGGTTTACAGTACTAGAAATGTTGCAGGTATGACTGGCATAACTAAATCTTTTCTTTTTTTTCCCAGTAGACCTTTCATTCTGAAATGCACCTTAAGTGGATTATTAATTTGTATACATTTGTCTAGCTTTGATAACATGCAAACACTATTCAAGAACACATGCTGACTAACAGAAAGATGGACAGACTTAAACTTTAATTCTTCTAGTGTTAATTTAATAAAAGCTTGTGAATAGAAAGCCTTCATTTCCAAAGTATTGCACAAGTCAGGAAGCCAGGGTTCCGGTGAGTCTAAGTGACATGCCCCAGGGCGGGTTCCCCTGCAGGCAGCCAGAGCATAGCCTAGAAAGTCTGTGAAACAATGCCAAACATCAGGATGGAAATGACAATTAATATGACAAAAATTTTTAAAGAAGTGTCAAAACAGTCATCAAGGGAAAATATAAAAAACCTTGCTGGGTTATAAAATAAGCTGTGAAGCATGTTTTTTACAGTTTAGTAATGTCAAACATATTTTGAATTACCCGTGAGCACTCAAGATTATCCCTGTGGTGTGTGTGCATGAAGCTCTGAGCCTTAACTATGGGATGCAAGAGGATCCTCAGCATGTGCTCTGATACAAATTGAGTCTGATGACTGGCCAATTCCTCACAGAACAGCAGTGAGATGAGCATGAATTTCTTCTAAGGACATCAGTCATATTGGACTTAGGGCCCACCTAACTAATTAACTAATTACATTTGCAAAGACCCTATTTCCAAATAAGGTCACATTCTGAGGTTCCAGGTGGACATGAATTTTGAGGGGACACTATGCACCCCACTGCAAATTATTCATTCACTTATAAATGAATGAAATTATTGTTGGATGCTTACTGCTTTTAGCTTCCTAGGCCCCCATAAGCATTAATCTGGCCCTGTGTGTGGCACCAATGAAGCCTGAACTCAAAGCTCTTTTTGGTATGCCTGGGTAGCAGGGAGGTTGAGTGGTACCCCCCAAAGCACTATTGTAATAACAGTCCCTCATTTTTGCAGAGTTTTTTTCTACTTCTGTCCTCACTTCTTTGATCGAAGGAAGTGTAGTTTTATATTGAGAAAATTTGAGGCATAGAGACTTGACTGGGTTTACATAGAAAGGTCAGGGTTAGAAATTAAGACCAAGTCTAAAGTCTAGTCCTATCTCCTTCCGTTACACCCAGCCATGACTCAATGACTCTGAGCTTTAAGAATGTTGGCTGGCTGCATTAAATATCTGTTTCCTTTTCTGGCATCAGTTGCTTTGGAAGAAAAATTGGAAGAAAAATTTATGCTTCCGAAGGGAAGAAAAACTGTTTTTCAAAAAGGATTTAAATCTACTTAGACAAATATAGGTAATAATCAATGAAGCTTTAACAATCACATAATACTTATAGGTTATTTTTATAAAACAACAAAAGCATTGCATGTGTGATATGTTTGTAGAGGAAGAAGAAGACCTGGAGTCTGGTACTAGCTCAATCATTTATTCTCTCTGAACCTTATTTTCCTCTATTATTCTTTTTGTCTTTTTTGAGACAGAGTCTCACTCTGTTGCCCCAGCTAGAGTGCTGTGGCATCAGCCTAGCTCACAGCAACCTCAAACTCCTGGCCTCAAGGGATCCTCCTGCCTCAGCCTCCAGAGTTGCTGGGACTACAGACATGTGCTGCCATGCCTGGCTAATTTTTTCTATTTTTAGTTGCCCAGCTAATTTTTTCTATTTTTAGTAGAGACTGGGTCTCGCTCTTGCTCAGGCTGGTTTCAAACTCCTGACCTCAAGCCATTCTCCCGCCTTGGTCTCCCAGAGTGCTAGGATTACAGGTGTGAGTCACCAAGCTAGGCCCTATTGTTTTTTGTTTTTTGTTTTTTTTTAAACAATAAAAGAGATTAGACTATATAATCTCCCAGGGCTTTTCTAGTTCTGTCAGACTCTGACACAAAGAATCACTTTACTGTGATAGTGTGATTTGCATACTACATGCAAATACCTATTCAACCATGCAGTAGTTACCCGGGGCTGTTGTAACAAATTACTATTAATACAAACTGGGTGGCTTCAAACAACAGACACTTACTCTCACAGCACTGGAGAATATAAATTTGAAATCAAGGTGTCGGCAGGGCCATGCCCCCTCTGAAGGCTCTAGAAAAGAATCCGTCTTTGCTTTTTTCTGGTTTCTAATAATGCTCCGTGTTCTTTGGCTTATAGTACATCACTCCCATGGAGCTCTGCCTCCATCTTCACACGGGCCTCTTCCCTGTGTGTATCTCTGTGTCCTCTCCTTTTCTTCTAAGGATGCCAGTCATATTGGATGTAGGGCCCACCTAACTAATTAACTAATTACATCTGCAAAGACCCTATTTCCAAATAAGGTCACATTCTGAGGTTCCAGGTGGATATGAATTTTGGGGGGACACTATGCACCCCACTGCAAATCATTCATTTATATATTCAACAATGTTTATAGAACATCAGTTACCTAACCAGCACTGAGAACACAAGGGTGAGCAAAATAGATGTTGCCCTCCTTGCCCTCCCAGGGTTTGCAACCCAATAGGGAAAGAAGGCAGTTAAACAAGCGATAGGGTATGATAAGGCCTGAATAACCAAGTGGAGTACGTTTTCCTATAAGTTTCATGGAAACTTCTCACCAGTTTCAATACCTAGTTCCTCAATTGGGATTATAACATGAACATACTTTTCTTTTGCATTAGGTGCTTGGTTTCTCTTCTGTTAATTAACAGGAAGGCTTTTGTTTAAAATGATATTGTTATCATTTTCACCACCATCATCCTTATTTTACTGCTGTTCTGTGAGTAACTGTCATCAGTGATGGTCTCAGTTTGTATAAGAGCACATGCTGAGGATTATCTCGTGTCCCATAGTTGAGGCTCGGGCACACGGCACTAGGGATAATCTTGATTGCTCATTAACCTTCCGAGGGAGGCACTTGGGGAGCAGGAGTCCTGCCGCTTTTGTTACAGCAAAGGGGTCTATTATGTTGAAAAGATCTGCTCAGAAGGTCTTCTTATCATTCAGTTCTTGAGATTTCTCTTTTGAATATTGTGATTTGCTTCATCTCCGAAATAGAAATATCCTTAGACGCTTTATTTCAATCATCTTAATTGAGGTTGAACATCAAGATGAGGATATTAGAAGCTGAGGAAGGGAAAGGACTTCTGGCCCAAGAACAGAACCCAGGTATCCCTGCTCCCAGCCCAATTCCTTGTTTACTCTACTAGGTTGACTTCTCAAGACAATATTCTCTCCTTTTTATATGCCAAATGAGATGGGGAATGAGTGATTTCAAATAGAGAGATACTGACCATAATTCTGCTACTTTCTTTGTAGTCAAAGATGAATGGGACAATTTAAAGAAACTTGAGCAATGTATGGTGTTGACTAGAGCTAGTGTCAGACATTATGTGATCATGCAGCCACTGGTGAAGGTCCAGGCATGGCTTAAGGGACCAAGTTCCACCTTAAACTCAGCAAATATTTATTTACTGAGTGTCATTAATTTGAGACGTGGTAGGAGGTATGATAATGCAGTGGGTACATTGTACACCTACCCTTCTAGTTTAGAAGACTAGTTGCTTAGTGACTAAGCTGATATGGGCATATTATGGGGGATACTTACCTAATCACTGAGATAAGGGAGGGAGTTCTCAGAAATGCTTTGGTAGATCCCTCTATCAGTGTATTTTAAGGACTTCCTCAATTGATTAGGAAAAGGGAAACCCAGGTATAAGAAAATCTTCCCCTTGAAAATATGAAGAGTTGGTGTATTAGGTCAGTCACATAATTTTGAAGGTGTGTTCATGTCACATGGATGCTTTTTGTTGATTTGGTTGTTTACCTAAATATCTGAGATGCCTCTTAGATATCTGTCAATTGCTAAGTATTGGGGATGATAAAACTATAGTTTATGTTCTCTGAGATAGATGGGGGGGAGGCCTTTCTGAGGGAAGACTTATACAGACATTACTAAGGGTATTTGTCAAGAAGAGTAGAAGTGGTTAGAGAGAGGGAGCTATTGGGATATCACACAGGCTGTGTAGTGGGGAGAAAGGTGGAGGGTAAGAGAGAGATTACAGGGAAAAGGTGCCAGCAAAGACGATCAGGGATGGGCATGGAGAAAGAGAAGATTTTAGATGACAAGTGAAATGGCTTCTCTTTGTGTTCATTAAATCCCAATAAACTCTTTATTCAATAAGGATTTCAAGCTATACTTCTTTGTTTCTAAGAAATGTAACTTTTGGGATAAGTTTTTCTGAATAAGGAAGACTCCTTGGCCAAAATACCAGTTTTTGCCCATTTTTCCTCTTCCTCTCTGGGTGAGGTTCTGAATGTCTCAGAAGTAGAGGTGCTTCTCTTTGTATGGGGGCTGTTTCCACTGAGTACATACCACATCTACCAGGATGAAGGTCTACTCTCTCAGTCTACTGTAGTGGGCAACTTGGAAAATTCCACCTTCCTTTTCTGAGATCCCTTGAGCCACACCCTCAGAGTTTGTGAGGTCATGCCTTCATGACCTCTCAGATCTCTGATTGATGTGAGACCCAAGGTAGGGGGGGGAGAGGTTCAGGTGCAGTGGAGGTGGCGTGGTGACTCGGAGAGTCCCCATCACAGACGTGTTTCCCCACCTTCCTCCACTGGCACACATGCCACCCCCACCCTCAGCAGAATCTTGACATGGTGGCCTGGTATCAAGTGAGGATGGAAGGCCCACGTAGTGAGTGCGGAGCCCACTTCCTGGTGTCATGCTTGATGGGTGTCATTCACTCCTGCCACAGATACTCCTCTCCAGGACAAATGCCAATGAGTCTAAGGTAAAAGCCCCATGCCACACCCTAGTGAGTCAGAATTAAAGGTTCGCACTCCCCAAAGATGAGCTCTTGAAACAAGTATCATCTTATTGGAAACACAGTACCGGCTGCTGGATAAACACCAGGTAGATATCAGATACTTTGCATCTGTGTCTTTGGACAGCCCAGTGTTCAAAGTACTGAAAGCAACCAGTAAAGACCTAATTCTGACCCTTCTTGGCAGCACGGCTTGCAGAACCTACTTCGCACGTGTCTGTGGCCTGCATCGGCAGCACCTTGCCAGGACAGCTGCACCTAATCAGAGCACAATTCATGACTTTGCCAACCTGACCCACACAGAAAACCCTGCAGGGTTGGTTGAGGAGCTCTTTCTAGAGAAGAATTTCTGGGTATTTTAAGATATATCTGAGTATTTTGACAACTATACAAAAATTAGTATTTAATATTATTCAGCACTGATGATGAAAATAATTCAAATTCATCTTGAACCCTAAGATAAATGCTTTCCTTGGTGTTCTTTACTCTTAAGATAGTATAGGAGAAAGAGAAATTATCATAACCCTGGTATTCAATTAAACTCAGATTAATACATGTGTGTTCCTGAGCAAGTTCTAAACAGCACTGATTCTCATTTTCCTATCTGTAAAACATGGGTCACTATTATCCTTAATTAATAGGATTATTTTGAGCAGCAAATGAGATAATGAATTTGAAACAGTGTGTGGCATGTTATAAGTTCTCAATAAGGTTTTATTATTTTTCTTGAATACACAAAGAACAACGCTGTTTCTAAACCTTTGCTTCAGCTAATTATAGAATTTCTTTTGCTTACTTGAGTCTTCTCTTTCTTTCAAGTCCTAAGTTTAAGTCTTTCCTCCTTGTGCTGCCAAAGCCTACGGAGATTTTTCTGTTCTTTGGAATGTTATGATATACATTGCTTCTTGGTGTTTACTCAAACTTTCCTATGGAAGAACTATTAATATTTTCCTGACTGACATGCAAGTTTGTCAAAAATTAGGATTGTGTGTTCTATCCCTTTATGTTCTGAGAGTTGAGTGTAATGCCTGCTGCATAGTAGGTACTCAGTAATCGTTGATGCTATTTCTAATCAAACCACCAAATAATAATATGACAAGCATATTATTCATTCAACTACTGAATAATACTGACAGTGGAGCAAATGTTTCTTGAGCAGCAGCTTTGGGACAGGCACAGGTTTGCACAGGGCATGGTTGGAGATACATTCTCTGGATTTAGATCTTCAGACATTCACATGCAGTGCTTTTCAAGTCTGAAACTTGGATGCTTATATTATACAAATATAGATTCCTGGATCCACCCAGATCTTTTCGATCAGAATTTTTGGGATAAGCTGATTGGCCATCTGCACTTTTTTTGTAATAACAAATTTCTCAGGAGATTCTAATGTACGTTGGAGTTTAAGAATCACTGGGTTTGCAGACCTTCCTGCTGTATCATGATACATGTATATTTTTCAGTCAGTTATTGAAAGAGTCCATATTTGCCAAGTGGGTCCCCAGTTGTTCCTGTTTTTTTTTTTTTTTTTTTTTTTGACTTCACTTATGGCAGCCCTGAAACCCAGAAGGGAAGCCTGCACGCTGGGCTGCCCCTGTGTGTTCTCATGATGAGGTCATTGCCAGTCTGCTGTGTGGCAACTTCTCTTTTCCAAGGTTAGTATTGAAGTGGATACAAGGAATGAAATGTTAATGAAGTCCTCCTACCAGTTTCTCCTAACTTTAAATTTGCATGGGATAAAAAAATTACCTGTGTGGTATAATGAAAATTATACTGGAATTCTATAATCCCTTCACTTCTGTGGGCCTTAATTTCTTCATGTGTAAGATATGATGTTCAAGTAGAAGATAACTTCTTTTATGCTCTTTCATGCCTCTAAGACCATCGCATTCAAATTTCATGGATGCACTTCAATTCTGAAATGGATACTTACAGGGGTTTGCGTTTCACCTTTGAGAATGGTGTGGGCTTTTCAAGCTTCCCAGTCTGAAAAACTTTATTCTATAGACTGTGCTTACATGGAAACCCTCCTGACCCTTTGATGTTTTCTATTTCAGTATCTGGAGAAGATCTGGGGATTTTGCTTTTGCTGATATGCAAAATACTGAGTTTGTGTATGTGGGTAGACTAAATATCTTCTGATTGTTTTCTGGCAAGCTTTCTCATGAGGTCCAGATTCTTTTGTATTGTATCTCTGGGCTCCAGAGAGTCAGAAGCCTGATTTGATGATTTTTGTTTGTCTCTTTTTTTTTCTTTTATTCATTCCTTCATTGTATTGTCATATATAAAGCTCACATAGTATACATAGAGTAAACTATGAACACCGCATGGATCTTGTCTTCCATGTGCATCTAAAAATAGTAGCTGACATTTGTCAATTCCTTACAATGTTCCATGCCAGGTGCTGGTCATTCACATACATTATCTCATTTAAACTTTATAACAATCCTCCGAGATACATATTTTTAATATCTCCATTTTATAGATAAAGAAACTGAAAATGAGCAAGGTAAATGCAATTTTACCACGGTCACACAGCTAAGCAGTCTAAGCAGGGGAGATAAAACTTGTGTCCCTTGACAGTATTATAAATCAATAGAGCGATTTATTTTTATTCACATTGAGGTTCACTCTTGGTGGTGTACATTCTGTGGGTTTTGACAAATGTATAATGGCATATACCCACCATTATAGTATCATACAGAGTAGTTTCACTATCCTACCCCCGCCCCATGCTGTAACTATTCATCCCTCCCCATCTCCTAACTGCTGGTAACTACTGACCATTTAGTCTCCATAGTTTCACTGTTCCCAGAATGTCATATAGTTAGAATTATATAGTATGTAGTCTTTTCAGATTTGTTTCTTTCATGTAACAATTTGCTTTTAAGATTCTTCTTCCATGTCTTTTCATGACTTAATATCTCTCTTCTCTTTAGTGCTAAGCAATCTTCCACTGTATGGATATCTCATAGTTTATTTATTCATTCACGTACTGAAGGACATCTTGGCTGCTTCCAACTTTTAACAGTTACGAACAAATCTGCTATAAACATCTGTGTGAACAGAGTGATTTTTAAACACTTGCTATGGGAGTACAGAAACCAAACGTCAAGGATTTGATTTAGGCCTTGAAGGTGGGAAGATTCTGATGGGCAGAAACAGATGGAAAGAGACATTCTTGGTGGAGAGAACAAAGGAAGTTAGCATTTTTCTGAGCACCTACCATGTGTCAGGCAAACTGCTAGGTGCTTTAAGTTATCCTAGCTGAACTTCTCAGTCATCTCCTGGAACATTACAATGATAGTATGATGCCTTATTTTCACATGTATGTAAGCTAAAGCTAAGAAATGCTATAACTTTTCCAAATTCACAAAACCAGAGAAGTCACAGTTTGAACTGAATTTGACTCCAAAGCCTACGCTCCTTGTCTTATTCTACTGGGCTCTCTGCCCAAGGGCAAGGAGATCAGAGCGAATAGTTGGCTAGATCATAAGATCCAGGAAGGATGTGCGTGGTAACAAAGCTTGACAAGGAGGTCGGAGCCAGGCCAGGCAGGGCTGTGACTTGCGCACTGTGGGGGTGTCTCTGAGCGGTGGAGTGTCACCCATGAGGTAATCAGGTATGGAAGATGAAGGGGAAGACGGTGGAAAGGCAGGGACCAAGGGGAAGGACCATCTTTGTCTATTTTACAACATTGCCTAAACTTGACGGTATTGATGCTAGTAAGAGACTTCTGAGAATATGCAAATTTCTATGTCTGGGTGACCTTAAGGAGAAGGAACAGGATGCCTGAGTCTGGGGCTTCCAGTAGATCAACCTGAAGGAAGTTGATCTACTGAAACTCCAGAGAGTTTCAGGCAGAGAGGAAGTCACGTGTCTTTTCTCCCTGCCTGTCAGCATCTTGGTCCTAGAGGATGTCTGCTTGGTCATTACCACCCCTACTTTATCAGATCACTTCAAAAAGTTGAGAATTTTTTTCAATTTGCTGGCAACTTTTGGACATTTTTGCAAAGTCAGTCAAAATAATAAAATCACAAGGGCTTTTAAATCAGGGAGCTCGAAGGAGAAAGCTTCATGTTTTCTCTCTCCTTTTTTGAGACAGGATCTCTCCCTGTCACCCTGGGAGAGCAGTGGCATCATTGTAGTTGACTGCAACTTCAAACTCCTGGGCTCAAGTGATCCTCCTACCCCCGCCTCCCAAATAGCTGGGACTACAGGCTAATGTTTTCTATTTTTAGTAGAGATGGGTTCTCGCTTTTTTTCAGGCTGATCTTGAACTCCTGACCTTGAGCCACCCTCCCACCTCCGCCTCCCAGAGTGCTAGGATTACATTCACGGGCTACTGTGCCCGGCCTTTTTCTCTTTTATTAAAATTGACTGAAAGTTGCAACTTTTAAAATCTAAATCATGGAAAGTTAGTGCTGAAAGGGATGCCTGCAATAGTTCAGTGATTTTTAAAGATGAGAAATTGACATCTAGGGAGATTAGGAAACTAGTTTAAGATGACGCAGTCGCTGCCTGCCTGGCATGAGAACCCTGGTCGCTGCTGGCTGAGCCCTGTGCTCCTCGTGCTGCTCCGCAGACTGCTTCTAACTCTGGCAGCTGGCAATTCATACTGGCACAACTGGCCCAGAGAGCGCTGGGAACATGTGTTTACCCAGGGAATTATGGTTACAGGCTAATCTGCCTTTTGACAGGTCTCCTGCAGATCATTGTCTCAAGCACGAAGGACACTAATTCAGCTGCAGTGGCAAACAGTACCCAGAGGGGAGACAGCTAAACAATCCCTTTGCTACCCCAAACCAATACCTCTCTCCATGTGCTTAGCACTTGAACTAATAATATTGCTCCTGCAGTCTAGCCATTGGCAGGACTCAGAAAGGCTTTCCCTTCTCCCCACGCTGCCTGTTGTTTTCAGCTTGGTCAGGCTTGTGATCATATTAATACTTGTAAGGAGAAGGAGGGAGTCCTCACACATGTGGGCAGTGCCTGGTGCAGTCCACTTGGCCGAGGCTACAAGCGCGCCAGGAGGGCGGGAGCAGGATTGCCACAACCCAGGGCATGAGAACAAGTTCTCTCCCCTCCCACCCCCCACACCTTTGGTCAGGGCGTCTTGCCAAAAATAGCCTTGCCAAAACTGAGAGCTGTTGTTCTTGGCAGGCACGATAGGCATTTTTTTCTATTTCCTTTTCTAGTAGGTAATACAAGAATATGGTACAAAATTAATTTTAAAAAGTAGGCCATGGAAAGTAAGGGTCCCTCCTTCTACTCCTGGCCTCAGGCTTTCAATTCCTTTCTCCAGAGGCAACATCTGCAGCCAGTGTTTTGTGTATTCTTTCAGATATAGTCAATGCCCAAACAAGCATTATTATGGTTTTTTAGCACAAATGGCAATTTATTTTATGTATGATTCTGCTCCCCCCTCCCCTTTTTTTTTAACTTAATATATCTTGGAGTTGGCTTCCTGTTGAACTTCTCTGTTCTTTTAACTACCAAATTACTATGAACAGTTTATCTATCGGGCTTCCTCTCTTCAGTTTTACTTCTTTTCTTGCTATTAAGTACTGACTTGGTTCAAAATAGGTTTTTCAAGCTGTTGTAGAGAAGGGAAAGACCAAATGTTAAAAAAAACAAAAAAACAAACCCAATCTATTGAACTCTGAAGGATTAGAGCAGTTTTTATTGGCGTTGTCCCCTGAAAATAGGAGATGCTCTCACTCCTGTATTACAGGCAAAGAACAAGCATGCAGGAAGCTTCTAGAAGTCACTCCTAGTGCATTCAGGAATCTGTGGCCATGATGGATTGATTGGTCACAGCATTCTCCATGAAGGAATCTCTCCGAAAGAAAGGTGGGGAGGTCATTAACAAGATGATCATTAAGTGCTACGTTATCCAAGATGGGAAATTGGGACTCAGTGAGTAAAAACAATACACCAAAGAAGAGTTCGGCAGAAATGAAGACATATCTCAGATGCTTGCATGAAAGAGCAGAATAGTCTTCATTTGTGTTAAGAGATGTTATGGAAAAGCAGGGGCCCAGGGAGGAAGTCTGGGTCCAGTCTTCACAGAAACAGCCTAGTCTTTCCTCCAGTCTTTCCATCTACAAGCTTTGTTAGACATGACTTGCCAATTCCATTTGTTTGCTTTTTTTTGTTCTAAAAATATGTCTTTTTTCCTCCCTCAGGTGCCCCCTCCAATTCAAAGTATCAAAGTACAGTTTACCAGTAAGTATTATCAAAAGTTTAACTGATTTATATTTTTGAAAGAATCTTCCCTTCAGTTTCTTAACTTCCTCTAGACCCCAGATCTCTTCTTTTCCTTAGGGAAGGAATTAAATTCCAGTTAAATCCCGGAATTGTTGCAGCCTGCATATTATTTTCATTAGGGACAAAATCTTATAAAGAAGAAAGGGGGAGTAATTAGTTACCATATATGTGCTTCTCTCTCTACTAATTACTTCATGTTTCTCACTTAGTCCTCCTAGGAACCTGTCAAGTAGGAATTATTCTCATTTTCCAGCTAAGGAAATTAAAGCTTTCCTTCTTACAAGTCTGTCTGACTCTAAGACACATTATCTCCTGCCAGTTCTATTCTGAGGCAAAATTATACCTTAATGAGAGTTGGGGGAGGTCCTTGGTAGGAAGAGGGTTTCTATATGAATATGCATTTTTAAATTGAGTTCTCCTGAGCCTGAAGGGAAGTCTCTCTTGCCTTCCATAAGTGGTCCTCATTTTCAATTCAAAACATGCCCCCTGGAATTGGTATAAGGCTGGGATTACTGAATTATGGTCAATAATGAGGACCAACTCCTTCCCATCGCCAAGGAACATGAGCCAGAATAGGGTGTGTCCAAGACGTGGCTGCTTGGCCATTCAGAGGATATTGGGGCTGATACGGAAATAAAAGAAATTTAGGCTCTTTGGCTCGCATTTAGAATGGCCCTGCACAAAGCTACCAAAGCTATCACTTTGCCTCCTTTTCTTCTTCCTTCTTTTCTTTCTCCTGTGACAGCAACTCTTCCCAAGGTACCTTCCAGAACAGATTAGCAATAGGAGATAGAAGGGAGAAGCAAGTCTGTGTTCTTGAGCTCTTCTGCCTGCATCTTACTGAGCCCACGGACATTGTGTGCTAAGCTGCATTATTAACCACTTCGGGACCAGCGTTGACTATAGTCGACAGCCACAGATAAAGGTGCACGGTGACTTTAGCCAACAGCTGTAATATGACTTTTCTGATTTTTCCTTTATCAAAATAAAACTGTGAACATTTAAAAATAACATAATAAAAACATATATGTATATGTTACCTATTCTGATTTACGTTACAAGTAAAGCAGCCTGTAAAGTAAAACAAGCTTTCAGTGCTTTAAAGCTTTCCTCATCACACAAGAGCAACACGGAGTCGTCGTCCATGCACAGCACAGACCGCCGTGTGGACTGTGAGTGCCGGCTGTGGGCGCGGTTTTGTGGCTGGTGAGCGCAGTTCTGAAGTGGTTAAGCTTAAATGACTGCTGGCAAAGGCCAGTAGTAAATGCTGTTGGTAAATCCAATGCCTGGGAGCATGTGGAAAATTTGCATTTCAGGGTCAGCTGGAGAGAGGATAGGGAGCAGCTAAAAGCAGTTACTTTGAGTCAAGCTTCAAAGTGGAGGTAGTGTGCAGGACCAGGGCAAGGGGCACTGCTGCCACCCTTTGCTGTAGTCCATCACTGAGCAAGAAAGGAAGCGCTGAAGTTGCCAATCCCTCCCTGTTCTGAAACATTAGGGAAACCTTGAAGCTACCTTTCCTGCCATAGGTCTGTTGTGACAATTGCTATAACCTCTCGGCTCCTGAATGCCAGCCCCGCTGAGACTGTCTTGGCCACTGTTGGTTTTGCGTCTTGCATTCCCCTGGCAGAGCAGATTCCAGCCCACAGTAGAAACAGCACTATTGTGCTTCTACTCTCTTCAGAATCTCTTCCTGTCACTCTCTCTTCACCTGATTTCAGAAGTATTGGAAGATTGTTGCCTAGTGCTGTACTTAGGAATCACTCTTTTTTCATTCTTTTATTTTTTTTTAATTCTTGCCCTACCCTCCCTAGAGTATGAGAAGGAGAAAGGTTTCATCCTCACATCCCAAAACAAGGATGATGTCATGAAGGTGCAAAACAACTCAATCGTCATCAACTGCGATGGGTTTTATCTCATCTCCCTGAAGGCCTACTTCTCCCAGGAGGTCAACGTCAGCCTTCACTACCGGAAGGGCCAGAGACCCCTCCTGGTCCTGAGCCAGATCAGGTCTGTCGACTCCATCGTGGTGGCCTCACTGGCTTACAAAGACAAAGTCTACTTGAATGTGACCACGCACAGTTCCTTCCCCGACAGCCTCCACGCCAATGGTGGGGAACTGATTCTCATCCATCAAAATCCTGGTGAATTCTGCGCGCACTGAGGGTCTGATGACAGCACCTTAAACCAGGCACCAGCATGAGCACCATGCTGGGGTGGACAGGACGTGGACTCTTCCTTGCGAGTGAAGGAGTTGCCCCAGCTCAGCCACGTGGGATGTGACCAGAAGCAGATCCTGCCCACGCCCCCACCCCCTCAGGGATATTTAAAACTTGTCTTGCATACTACTTAACCTTATTTATCCTTATATCTTATAAATTACCTAACCCACCTCCCCCATGACTGCCTCAAGCCCACCAGGCACCTTTGTGAGAGAGAGAAGATAGGGGCCTCTTTTTAAAGACACGTTGTTTCTATTGGTCAGGTAACTGTCATAATAAACTTATGTCACTGAAAATGGCACTTGACTACCATTTGCTGGGAATTTGACATGTGTGTGGCATTGTCAAAATGAAGAGGAGCAAGGAGGGGTGGTTCGAGCCCCTGGGAGCCAAGCTGCCTCTCCAAGGTTCGTTGGTTGCAGTTTGCATGTTGCCTAGATCTAAACCCCCCCATCGGGTGGGAGTTCCAAAGGAAAATCAGCTTGTGAAAATCAGGAGTTGAAGGTAGTTGTCCAAGAAATACTGTGCACTCTGGGCTTTTTTCTTTATGACTTTGCTTTCCTGGCCTCCAAACATACTTAATAGAAATTTCCCTTCAAAGAACCTTCCTGGGGAAATCGTGCTGTGAGAAATCTAATGAGTCACTTAAGGAAAACCGAGAGAGATTTCTCTATACAGGGAGAGTGAGATGATTTATTGCGAGGCTTATCTTTATTGCGCAGAATAGCAGCGAGCTGGACCTGCCAGGGTAAAAGGCAGGATTTTAACAGTCTAGGGAGGAGAACACATTCTTTGCCACAGACAGGCAAAGCACACCCGCTCATCCTCCGCCTGTGCTGAGGCGCACACTCGGCTCTGTGTCTTGTACACACACGCCACATTGCCGGTTCCAAGAAATGAAGTGACTCTATTATCAAATACAATGTGTTGTCCAATAGCTCTAAGCAGCTATTGTGCCTGATGAAAAATAATGATCCCTCTGTTTAGAAATACCACAATATCACCTATGATCTCACAATGACAACCGAAACTAGAAGGACCTAAGACCAGCCAATACCCAGGCTTCGAGAGAAAAGGATTTTCTTATGTTTAGTTTAAATGTACCCCCTTAATTTGATATAATGTATCAAGCTTTTGGCATTGTGGACAAATGTGATTTTTTTCATGTCAAATTTCCAGATAATTGGTAGCTTCTCTATGCCAAAACTTTTATAAACGTAAATTTTTGATAATTTAACAAAAAATTGTGGCACTGTTTCCATTGCCAATTTAAATAGAGGACACGGTATGTCATAGACTCTTTCTGGATGATTCCCCACAGGAATTGTTCTGTGCTGCAATACGGTGATTATCTATAGGACCTCCAGAGGTGGGGGGCCGTTCACCCGTACACCAAATGGTCTCCATTCCATTTGGATTTTTTCTATCTGTTTGATACAGTTTTCTATTTCCTCTTAAGTATCTATCTCCAACTACATTCCAACCTCTCTATTTTAATCTGTTATGGAAAGAAGCTAAATAAAATTGCTAAA
Organism: Microcebus murinus; assembly: GCF_040939455.1. Taxonomy (NCBI): domain Eukaryota; kingdom Metazoa; phylum Chordata; class Mammalia; order Primates; family Cheirogaleidae; genus Microcebus; species Microcebus murinus. The sequence continues at coordinate 119,266,829 of NC_134105.1, read as the reverse complement.
TAAAGGAAATTGTGCATAAGGTAAGAGTAACTGAGCTCTGAATGGCTGCCAAGCCACTCACACAATTACAATCGTGGCTAAACATTTATGAAGCACCTACTGTGGACCAGGCACTGGGCTAAATGCTTTACATGAATTGTTTTAAGCAGGATATTCTGTGATATCTGTCTTGGCTACTCATAATAAGATTTATGTGTGTGTGTGTGTGTGTGTGTAGTTTACTTTTTTGTTTTTGACTATGATCTGCAAAGTTGTAGCTACTCAAGGAGTGATAGCTGAAAAAATAAATGTTTATGACTTTAATATTTAAAAAAATGCATGTGTACTTTTTTAAGTTTGGAATGTCTGTCTATATTTCTCATAGACGTGCAGTGCACATGCCAGGGCTAAGCATAATTGTTGTGCAGGTTGCTTGTTTCCGGTGCCATGGCCCTTCCTCACAGGTGGCCAAGTGGGTACACCTGGCCTGCTCGTCCCTTGCCGGCCTCCTTCAGCCACACAGCGATATTTCTGCCGTGCGCCAGTCTCCGTCCTCTGCCTTCCACCCATCAAAATGAATGTCTGCTGTGTCTCCATCCCTTTAAGTCCTGTCTTTCAAAGGAATAGTTCATCCTTCTCCATACGTGGCAGAGTTTTGTGGAAAGAGAACTGAATGAAAAGTCAGGAGATCAGAATTCTAAATTTGATTCAGTCATTAATTAGCCAAGTGACCTCAGGCAAATAATTCTCCATTTCTGGATCCTGCTTTCCTCTCTTGTGAAATGAGGGGAATGTTAAATGCCTAACAGTTTAGACTCTTCTGCTTACAGTGTTAGCTGTGACTGCACATGCGAAATGTCTATGTACTGGTTGCTATGAGTCAGGAGATGTAACCTTCTCTTTTACTATATGGAATTTATTTTTTCCTGGACAAGTTAACATCTTCCCTCAACCTTTCTGTTGATTCCTTAAAGAGCAGTTATCAATTACTACCTAGTAATATTCTATTTAGAGAATGCTTAAAAGATTCCAATTTTGATCCAAATCATAATTTGTTCTTAATTAAGCATACTGGGCAGGTCCCTTATTTTAAGTCATAATTTATATTTAGTGCTTTTCTGGCTCTCAGAGAGTATTAATATTGATATTAATAAAATAGGTAATGATAATATTAATATATACATGGAAACAAATAAAATGTCTCAGAATTCACTACTGGTCAGAGTGTTGGAGTTTTTATTTATCCTTCTCTTTTTCTCCGTGTTCTGATTAGCTAATCCCCTGATGAGGGGAGGATGGGGCAAGCTTTCAGGTTTCCTACCTGCCTCCAATTTTAGCCGTCGGAGCTACGTCCAAGGGTGGCTGAGCTGGCAGAGTCCATCTTTGCTTTCAAAAAGATGCTCACTGGAAGTTCTCAGAGCCTGGTTCAAGTTCAGGCTTGAACCAGGAATTTCTCTCTTCCTGGTTCAAGAGACTGATCCAAATAGAGTTCTACCATGTACTATTTTTCCTTTCCTCAAGACATCATTTCTAACCCTGAGCATCTCTCTTATGTCCCCTCTCCTTAGTAATAATTACATCTGCTGTCTCAAGAAAAGGTCACAATTATTAACGTGTTTGTGTGGTCTGGACTGGCCAGAGTGACCCCTGTGCTACCTTTGATGGTGCCAATGACTCTCTCCTCCCTGGAATGCTCCTCTTCCTGGCGTCTTTGACCTCACCCTTTTCTGTCTTCTTTTTCCTTCTCTGTTCTCAGACTTTTTTGGTCTTCATCACTCCTCTTCTTTCTCTGCCCACCCTTTAATGTTGTGTTCTGCAGGGCTCTACTTTCAGTCCCCTTCTTTCTCTCATCAGAGCCCACAATCTGGCAGCCAGTCAGCCACAGTCTGGCCCACGTATGTGTTTTCTTGCTAAGTTGAATGTAGTTGATGACATTTAAACATTGGGAAATTCCTGGCTTCTTTTGAAAACAAAAACAAAAGCAGGAGATCTGGTGATGCTGGGCCTAATTGTGGCATGGCAGCAACCAGTGCAAGCAGCATGGCAGCTTCTCTCTTTAGGGAGACTCTGCACTGTTCATTTTCCCAGAGTTCCCGCCATCCACACAATACGCAAATGTGTTTACATCAACTCGCTCCACCCATTTGCTGCCTGGCCAGGAGCATTTGAGTTGTAATCTCTGCCGTATACCTTTGCCAATCTCACTGATTCTTATACCTTCAACCACTGCTCATATACCAGACATATCTAAAACCATTTTCCAGCCCAGATGTCTTCCACTCCAGTGCCAAATTTATTGTAATAATTTGTGTAACTAGTAGTAAAATATCCAATTATTGAGTGCTCACCCTATGCCAGGCATCGTATTAGCCATTTTATATAAACTATTTAGTTCCATTCCTCCAACAATTCTTTGAGGTAGGTATTATTATTCCTATTGTACATATAAGAACTTGAAACTCTAAGAGGTAAACTTGTCCAAAGGCATGCAGTTACTAAGTGGTCGGGCTCAGATAAAGAACAAGGGTAGTTGACATCAAACACTATGCTCTTAAGCACTGCTACCCTGTCTCTGTGCAGGTCTACATGGATCCAGTGAACACTTCTACTCAGTATGGTCACAGCAGAACATCCTATCTTCCTTGCCAAGCCCCTCCTCCTGGTTCATGACATTCTTCAAAAGCATCATAACCATTCCTGAAGCCAGAAGCCCCAGGGTTCCCCTACTTTTCTCCTTTACCTAGTCCCACTCATGAGCCTGTAGACCAGGGGTGGAGGACCTGCAGCCTCAAAGACACATGTGGCCCTCCAGATGCCCGAATGTGGCCCTTTGACCGAATCCAAACTTGACAGAACAAATCTCTTTATCAAAAGTATTCGTTCAGTAAAATTTGGATTCAGCCAAGGTCCAGAAGGCCACACATGTAGACTATGTCTTTGCTGACTGTCCTCATTACTCTCCCTCATGCTATTGTAGTAAGCTCCCATCAGGCCCACTTGCCTCAGTTAGTTCTTGTCTTATTAAGATGATTCATATTAGTTCAATGAATGAGTGAAATGAACAAACAAAATTGGGCAGGGTGCCTGGGTGGAAAAATCATGGTCTTGGGATCCTAGTTTTAAATCCTGGCTCTGCCATTCACTTGCTGAGTGGCCCTGGCATTTTTTTTAAACCGTTTGAATCTTACTTTCTTTATCAGTTAAATGGGGGATATTAATAATACCTTTAGGATTATTGTGAACATATGAGACAATTCCTATAGAATGCTTAGTATATTGCATGGAATATAGTTGGTCTCAATACATAATAATTAACAAAAGTCATCTATTCCACAAGACAGAAAATAAGTGCCAAATGCCTAAAACAATTATAGGGGTTTAAGGATGGAGAATTCACTGAAACAGAGCAGAATAGGTTTGCAGGGTTTAAACTGGAGAAGAAGAAAGGAGAACATAGCAGGAAACAACAGTATGTGCGAAGGCCCCCAGGTAGGAATTCTCATGTTGTACCTGGGGCAAGGAGGCTCCACTGTGGTTACAGCATTCATTCACTTATTCTGTTATTTGAGCATAGTCTGTTTTCCAAGAAGGAAATTTGTGTTTGGTCATGGTTGGAGATAAGAATTAATGGGTAGTTTGAGGATAAAACATTGGAAACACTAAAGGTACAACTAAGAATTTTGGACCATATCTTGCCAAGAGACATTACGAAAGCTTCTGAAAAAGGAGAATTTATCATGAAGGAATCTAAGTTCTTGCCACTGCCATTTTTCATTTTGCCCCAATTCGTATGAATACCTTTTTTTCCCTGTCAGTTGAACAAAGCCCTTTGAGCCACTTTTACTAGAAGACAAGAAGAAAAAGAAATGTTATTAGAGCCAAATTTATAACACTTTTGTTAAGAGATAAACACAGAGCTTCTTAAGTGTGAATGTTTAGACCATAATGGATGGTTTTCAGTAGCATTTTAAAATATGAAATGGAATGTTATGAGAGCTAAAAAATAATCCCTGAGGATTTCATCCACTCTATATATGTATTGTTCATTACTTAAATATATCCGATTCCTAAAATTTTTTTGTCAGCCCTTTGGATTTTTTTTTCCTGGATTACCCTTCTTTATAGAGTATACGGGTGGCTTGGAGCCTTCCCCAAAAGCATCTCTAGTAACTAAACATGGTAGCTGTTATAGCCACTCATTCACTCCATGACACCAAAGCAAGGAAGGATGTTGTTAAAATGTAAATGTAAATGTTACCTAGGAGACCTGGCACATGAAGCCTATTCATGCTTCACATGTTCTCCCAACCCCCCCAAAAACAGGTCAGATGGTTCATTTTGATCCTGCAGACATGGGATATAAGGCCCTTTAGTTCTGACTGAGGGCCTGGGGGACAACCGGGGCAGCGTTCAATCTAGAAACAGACAGGGAGTTGCCTTAGGAGAGGAGGCTGAGCACGCAGAATATTCTACCATTATGCCGCAGCCCTTGAGAAGTCTGGAGCCACCGACTCATGGGCATGGCTAGACATGCGCCTTGATCAGTCTTTTGGTTAATGGAAGTGGTCGACTTTGTCCACATTCTGTGGCCTGTCTATTGGAGGGAATAGGGGAATATTAGGGGTTGAAACACAAACTTTTAACATTTGAGTTTCCTTGGAGTCCTGCCAAGGCTGAAAAAATACTTTTACTTTCATATACATTCACTGTGTTGCTGATGGATATAAAAGACCTTTCATTTTTCTCCTGACTTACGTGGTCTTGACCTTTTTGGTTTTGAGGCTTGAGGTTAAAAGAAGAACAATAACAACAAAATACGAAAGTAATCAATGGGAAAATTAATAGAACTATTAGCAGGAAGTAATCTCTAAAGGTCATTTCAGTCTAGCACTTTACTTTTATTTAGGATAAAAAATAAAATATATGTCCTGTTTATTGACAAGGACATATACCATTTTAGGAATTTTTAGATTATGACAATCTGTATCTTCCTGTTATGATCAGTTTTAAGATGTAACATTCCATAATCCTATGACCTTTACTTAAGGCAACTTGAATTTTTCAATTTATGACAATCTCATTTACTTTTACTAATAATCAATAGTCAGATAGTCAACATAAATTTGTTCTACTCCTTTTAGATGCCCAGCGCTGTGCTAGGCATGCAGCATCACTTTATTTCCTTGAGGGAAATGAAAATTGGCTGTTGTTCTCAATCTCCTTTTACTCCCCAGCCCCTGAACACTTGCTGCTATGACGTCTATTGCCCATCCTATCCCTGATAGACATGCATTACCCAGATGCACTTCAAAATACTATCCCATCAGTAAGTAGCATCGATAAAAAGTACCAAATTATTTTTATACTTTTCATTAATACTATTTCTGCCCCCTTAATCATGTTCATACTCTTTTAAACTCGCAAACACTGATGCAAACACACTTCTCTTAGATGAGTAATAACAATTCTCATTCCTAAACAAAGAAGAAACACACAAATATATAATTTGAAAGAAAAAAATCAGAATGCTATGAAAAAAATAATAAGGTGGTTCACTTGAAATTGAGATGAAGCAAGGCCTCTTTGGGGAGATGACATGTAAGTCAAAATCTGAAAATTGGAAGAAACCACCTCTGTGCAATGCTGGCAGAGAGGCCAATAAGGTGGGGGTAGATGGTGGAAAAAGGAAGTTAAAAATACCACCTATGACTATGTGAACAATTTTGGAAATGAAAACTAATAGCTATTGGTGTTTCTTCCTTATTTTGGTATGACTGTAGTTATCTATATATTAATCAATGTTTTCTTTCCACTCTGCTTTGTAACGCAGAGGAATGTGTTGGTGGCACTAATGGAACATGTGTTGATGGTACTTAACTTGACATCTTATAGTTTAAGTTAGATGATATTAAAGCGGGAGTATGACTCAGCTAGAAGAGGAATGAACACGATCCAAAGATGGATAAAGGAACTTCGTATCGTATTTGGGGGAGAGGGCTAACATGTTTTTGGTTATAGAATGGCTATCTGCACCGCTGGGTGGAAGCATCACTTTACTATTGTTTTTATTTGGAGGTGAGGTGTGATTAAAGAGGTGAGTCTGGAAGTCAGGTTGATGAGGGGTGAAATGAGATGGGTTTGTAGTACAAGTTAGCTATGCTAAGGGTATAATTCCTAGGATTCCTTTCCTGTGTAGCAACAGGGAGAAGTTTGCATGCGATCTAGAAGCTGGAAGTGAAGGGACAGCCTTTGCACACTCTAGAGGCTGGGGTACAATGCAATGCACTGTGCAACTCATGCCTGCTGCTGCCCAACTGCTGGCTCACCATGTGGCTGTGGGCCAACACCCAGACCCACGGCTCATCTGGCTCCTCCAGATCTCTTTCTTCAGCTTCTCCAAGTCCTGTGCCAGGCGTGTGTGTAGCTTTGTGGCAGAGTTCTAATTTCTCCTGCAAGTCACCATTGACCTCCAAGTTGGCAGAGTTCAGAGATGTATATGGGTTCCAGCTTGTCTATGTGGGTTCGTGTTCAAGAGAAAGTGAAAGTATTGAAAACAGGCAAAGACGATTTACTATGTAAGACAATAGGAGTTACTGAACAAGAAAATAAATACAGCAAGTAGAAGAAATGTTATAGTTAAAACTATAATTAAAAAAGACTTTTCTGAAATATTAAAAGAATTGAAGCCACATGCTGAAAAAGCATAGGGCATTCCTGAGAATACTGACCCTGAATGAGCAATACCAAGACATAGTATAGTAAAATTACTGAACTTAAAAAAAAAGAAAAAACAATTCTATGGGCGCCTAGGCAAAAATATTATTATCAGAATCTTTGAGACTAACACCATATTATTTTCCTGCTTCTGCTGCGTAACAATTTATCACAAACTAAGTGGCTTAAAACAACAAAACTTATTCTCTTACAGTTCTGAAGGCCAGAAGTCTGAAATGAGTCCTGGGGGCTAAAGTCCAACTGTCAGCAGAACGGATTCCTTCCAGAGACTCTCAGGAGAATCCTTTCCTTGTCATATCCAGCTTCTAAAGGCTGTTCTCATTCTTCGATTAATTGCCCCAAATCACATCACATTTTCTCCCCTTGCTTCAATCATCAATTCTTCCTCTGCCTTCCTCTCCTAAGAAAGGGGTTATATTTAAGACCCTCCTGGATAATCCAGGATAATCTTCCCATCTCAAGATCCTTAATCATACCTGCAAAGTCTCTTTTGCCACAAAAAATAACATTCACAGGTTCCCGGCATTAGGATGTGACTATCTTTGGGGGCCATTATTCAGCCTGCCACAAACATTTTAAACCAGAAGAAAATGGAATAATAAAATACTCTAGGAAAGAAAATATAAGCTGAGGGTTGTATATCCAGCAAAACTGTTATTCAACTTTTAGGAACTCAGGGAATATTGTTTCCATGAACCCTTACCAAAGAATCTATTAGAAAATGAGCTCCAGACAAATACAATAACCAGACAGACATTGACCTAAGGACTTGTGGTGACCACGAAACACCTAATTTGTACCAAAACAAGGTTTAAGAGGAAGAGATTAGGAGGGTTTATAATGGCTATATCCTCTGACAATGTGGATATACTATAAGTCTAAAAAATAGGTTGAGGAGAATGGGGAGAGTATATTAGAAATGTGTTTTAAACTGCTCTTACTAATTATATTAATGGTGGTGATACTAGTATTGCTGTTCTGAAACTGTGGTATTACAATATGGAGTAAAGTAAATGTGTAACCATCATTGAAGGCTCAACTCAAAACAACTCCATGAGGCCTTCTTTAATTCCACTAAGAATAAATCTTTTACTTTCTGTGAGTTCCTGTTATACACTGTATAATTCTTTCATGACACATTACTTTCTATTTTGCATTATAGTGATTTGATGCAAGTTTTTTCTTGAGCACCATGAAAATGAGTTTCTCTCCCTTAGCACAGTGCTAACCACATAAAGTTAGCCAATAAATATTTGTTTGTGAATAAATAAATGATTTACCTTGAAGAAACTTAGCATATATGGATATAGAACATTGAAATTGCTAATAAAATTCCCATAAAGGGCCCACATTTTTTCTTTCCCAAAGTGATGCAACATCTCAATGATAGAGTGTTCTTGTTATTAATGCCTCCTCATTAAATAGTGAAATATTCCTTCTATAAGTCTTGCCTTTGGTAATTTTTTTTTTTTTTTGTCTATACAGATAGTATGGAAATAGTTCCCAAGGACTCATATTTTTGCTGTTTTCTGAAGGTAGTTAGTTTTTATGGATGCAAGTTGTCAGGCAAACCTTATAAACCATAATTATGTACTCACAAAAAAAGCATTTACACCATTACTAACTACCTGCCCACAACTTCCTTGTACAGAGATCAAGGTACCTTGTACAGGATGTAAGCAAGCCGTCACATTCACTCTGAGTCTGTGGCCCAGCCGTGTGCTCACCAGCAGAAGACATTTGTGAGAGGAGGCTTCAGCCAGCTGGTCTTAGACCAGAAAAAGAAAGGCCTGACTTCCTGCTGCTTTGACAGACTGCCCTATTAGTTTAGTGTTAATTGAAACATAACTTATGTGTTATTCAACAGAAGTTTTTGTAGGAGAGAAATGAAACTTAGCTAAGGAGCCTGGAGAAAAGAATAGTGTCCTATGTTAAGCCTAGATGTGCAGACAGTTGGGTCTAGGTCCACATTACACAAGAAGTTATGGTCTAAACTAATTGTTCTTCTCATAAAGTCAAATAAGGCAGGAACCTCTCTCAAATTACAATAAATCATGATTTTCATAAGACTTTCACCAGAAATTCTCAAGTGGCTGAGTGGCATCACAAGGAGACCTGCAACTTCCTAAATAAAAGCTTCGTTCTCAGTGGGGCTGAGATGGTTCTGAAAAGCATCAGGAAAGAAACGAGAGAACACAGTTGAAGGGAAAGCAAAAATAAAGCCAGCATGGAGAAGACAATAAACCAACGAAGGGGTACTGTAAGTACCCTTCAAGGATATAGATTTATAGTAGAGACTTGGCAAATTTTAGGGTATACAAGATTCAGTCAAATTCATTTAAACAAATATTTGTTCAATTTCTTTTACCAGGTACCTGGCACTGTGTTAGGTGTTCTGGGGAACCTGAGAGACATACAAAGGCAGTTGAGTACTATGGTTGGCATGAAGCATCCAAGATTTGGAATCCATGGAGGCTTGTGTTTAAGCTGGGGATTTACCAACACTCATCAGCTATATTCTTGGATTAATTACTTAATCGTATGTCTCCTAATTCACTGCCTCCCCTGCCCTGTCACCATACAAATAGGGATAAGGAAGCCTATCTCATATAATTTTTGTGAGGATTTAGTAAAGCACCAATCAGAGGTCAGTGACCAGTCACAGACCATGACATTTGCAAGGTATTTAATAATTTTTAGTTACTACTTGTAGAAATCTCAGTCCTGCCTTATAGGATGTTACTTCACAGAAGCCAAAGACATAAAAGCCTATAAAAGAAGTAGAGAAAGATGGCAATTTATGGGTTTGCAAGAAAAATAAGTGAGACAAATTGTATATCTACACTTAGCAAATGGTGCAGAGTTTATGATCTGTATGAAGGGTTAGGCCTGTAGCTTTTTGTTTTATTATTGAAAATACTATGGAAATGACATTTGTCAGATGGTAGATATCAGTTTCATCCCACTTCACACACACACACACACACACACACACACACACACACACACACACACAATGATACAGCAATCCACAAAAGAAAATAGCACTGGGAGGTCTGAAGGGTCTAATTAAGAACCTACAGCAACACAGTGGAGCAAAATATAGAGAATAACCACAAAGAAAGAATTATTGGGAAGATTAGCATACCTGAGATATCTGGAGATGACTAGAAACAATGAACAATGGAGAAGGGAAGGGGATAGCAGTATCAACCACACAGTGGGTGCCTTTGTAGTCCCCAGTGACTTGCTTTGCAAAGGACACTGGCAACATTTGCCACTGAGGAAACTGACAGCCACCACCACTGTGAATCCTTTGGAGAGGAAGATAATTCTGTGTCCCTCCAAAAGAAGCCACTGTTATGCTTCTGGAGTGAGGCCTCAACCTCCCCAAGCCCTGTGAAATCCAGTCCCCAGCTTTGTGGATGCATCAAGCACACCTGCACCTCAGACACGAGAGCGAGCTAGCTAGTTTGCACCCGGGACCCTGGAGCGACTGTTACTCCAGACATGCTCATGTTGCAGACTCTGGTTCTATGGCCACTCTAATCCTGGAGCCACCACTGCAGCAGTCATGCTAGCAGCCTCATCCTTGAAGCATTAGTAGCCCTGCGTATGCCTGCACAGCAGACCCCAGCTGCACGGCCACTTCAAGAACAGCTGTGCCTCACATTAATACATTATTACTAATGCAGCAGTGGGGGCACTGGCACCCCAAACATTGGTGCCACTGCTGCCTTGAATCCCCAAGCCATTCATATAAGACTGTATTCCAGACTCTGGCTCCATTGTCACTCCATGGATGTCATGCATCAGACACTGGTACCATGACCACCATAAGTGCACCCAAAAGTAAAACTTTGTGCCAACAAGGATCCCCTCAGCCACAACTTCCCCAGTGAAGGAAAAGGAAATCAGAAGTGTACTAGTAGTCCTAGTCACCACTGTACACATCCACAGCCTTGGCTTCAGAGGACCACTGCAATCTTCATCAATGCCAACCTTGGCTGACAGAGCTGCATGGAAACTATCTCACCACACTCTCATTAGAGCCTGAATCACTACACTTCATCCATCCAGTGCCTTTGCACATACTCATAGGTGGAGGTCTTTTCTCACTTAAATCAGCCTGTGAAGTCTGGAAGGGGTGACTGCTCCATCAAATGCACAGACATTAATACAAGTCAACAAGAAACATGAAAAACCAAAAAGAAAAAAAAGTTAGCACCAAAGGTACACAATAATTTTCCAGTAACCAATGCCAGAAAAATGGAGATCTATGAATTTCCCAGCAAAGAATTCAGAATAGTTGTGTTAAGGAGGCTCAGGAAGCTACAAGAGAATACAGATAGGCAACTTAACTAAACTCAGGAAATCAATACATGAATAAAATGAGGAGTTCAATAGAGAGAAATAATAAAAAAGAATCCAAAAAAATTCTGGAGCAGAAAAATACAGTGAATGAAATAAAATATTCAAGGAGAAAAAAGAATGGAAAGAAATGAAGAAAGCCTATGAGGTCTATGGGACACCAACAAGAAAGGTTACCTTTGCATTATAGTATTTATAGAAGAAGACAGACAAAAAGGGACAGAAGGTTTATTTAAAGAAACAACAGCTAAAAACTCCCCAAATATGGGGAAAACTATGAGTATCCAGGTACATTAAACTCAAAGATCTCTAATCAAGTTCATCCCAAAGAAGACTTTAACAAGACACATTATAATCAAACTCTCAAAAGTCAAAGACAAAGAGAGAACCTTGAAAGAATCAAGGGTATAGAGCTTCCTCGTGTACAAATAATCCTCCATAAGGTTATAAGCAATTTTCTCAGGAAAAATTTTGCAGCTTAGGAAAGGGTGGGATGATATTTTCAAAGTTCTAAAAACAAACAAACAAAAAAACCAACCCCTGGCAACCAAGAATACTTTACTCAGAGATCTGTATTTCAGAAATGAAGGAGAGATAAAGTCTTTTCTAAGTAAAACCTAAAGTTTCATCATCCCCTAGACATGCCTTACAAGAAATGATGCAGGGAGTTCTTCAGTTCTTTAAGCTGAAACAAAAGAATACTAGTTAGTAACATGAAAACATATGAAAATATAAAACTCACTGGTAAAAGTAAGTACATAGTCAAATTCAGAATACTCTAATACTGTAATGATGGTGCATACATTACTTATCTCTGTAGTATAAAAAAGATAAAACTTAAAATGACTATAACTATAATAATTTGTTAATGGATACACACTATGAAAAGATATAAATTGTGACATCAAATGTAAAATATGATGGGGGAGTAAAGGTGTAGGGTTTTTTAAATGTGATTTAAGAAATAAAACTTAAAATAGACATTATAAGATATTATACATAAACCTTATGGTAACTGGAAGCAAAAACTTATAGTACATACACAAAAAATAAAGAGAAAGAAATCGAAGCATACCACTATAGGAAATGATCAAATTATAAAGGAAGACATTAAGAGAGGAAGAAAGGGACAAAAGATCCATAAAACAGTAAAGAAAATGGCAATAGTAAGTTCACAATTATCAATAATTACCTTGAATGAAAATGGGTAAAATTTTCCAATTAATAGAAACAGAGTTGCTGAATTAACTAAAGAAAAACAAGAAAAAAAATACAATACTATATTCTGCTACAAGAAGCTGACTTTAGCTTCAAGGACACACACAGACCGAAAGTGAAGAGATGGAAAAAGAAATGCCATGCAAATAGAAACCAAAAGAGAGTAGGGATAGCTATATTTATATAAGACAAAGTAGACTTTAAGTCAAAATTGTTAAAAAAAAAAACCCAAAGAAGATCAATATATAATCAAAAAGGGGTCAATATATCAAGAGAACATAAAAAGGCGGATGTTGAAAATGGCGGAATAGGGCTGACCTCTTGGCTCTCGGCTCTCAGGGTGAGGGATGAAGAGGACAGACGACCACATGCAGGCCATCTGCACCTACTCTGGAGCAGCTTCACAGGGCTACAAAGAGACACCAGGATATGGAAATCATGGACAACAATCAAAGGTGAACCGAAATTCTTCCACAAAATCCGGGAAGTCAGATGTATAGTGGGGAGGGAGTGTGCCCGTGCATCTGCCGCCCCACGGGCTGGCCGGAGGAGACATCCCTTCTCCCCCACACAGGGAGACGATCCCTTCCCCACTGGTCCTCACACCCACACAAGCAGGGAATTGCCTGAAGTAGATGGGAGGTGGCAACGTGGGCAGACGAGCGGTTTGGAGGGGAGTCTGGAGCAGGCAGCATTTTGAATTCTACACAGTGCCCGCTGAAGCAGTGGGGAGTGCAGGAAGGGTCTGAACCCAGCCCCCGCTCCTCAGCCCTGCCTCCCTGCCCCGCGGCTTGGAGACACCCGCAGAGCCGTGCAGGAGGCATTTTCCAGGCTTCCCCACTGCTGCAAACCAGCTGAACTGTTCCTGCTTCAAGGGACAGCAGCCTATCGAGCTCACAGAGCTGCTGAAGTGGTAGCGGGTGGGGAGAAGGGCCCAGCTCTGTGCCTGCTCCCCCGCACCGCCGCCCTGCCCCCGCGCTTGGAGACGCCAAGCAGAGCCGCGCAGCAGGTGTTCTCTGGGCTTCCTTATTGCCCCAAACCAGCTGAACTGTTCCTGCTTCAGGAGTGGGTAGCCTATCGAACTCACAGCACCACTGAAGCAGTAGTGGGTAGGGAGAAGGGCCCAGCTCTGTGCCCGCTCCCCACCCCACTGCCCTACCCCTGTGGCTTGGAGAAGCTGTGGAGGACTGCACTGGAGGAGTTTTCCAGGCATCCCTACTACCCTAAACCAGACAAACTCTTCGAGTGGCTGCAGAAGGCACCTTTCTGAACTGCCAGAGCCCCACTGAACCAGTAGCGGGAGAGGAAAGGGTCCAAACTCTGTGGCCACTTCCTAGCACCACCACACTGCCCCGAAGCTTGGAGACGCTATGGAGGGCTGCACTGGAAGCATTTCTCTGGCACCTCTTCTACCCTAAACTGGCTGATCTGTTTGGGCCTCTGGAGAAGGCAACTTGTTGAGCTCCCAGTGCTCCACTGAAGCAACAGCAAGTGAGAGAGGGTCCGAACTCAACAGCTGATTCCCAGCTCTGCCAAGCTGCTCCTTAGCATGAAAATGCTGCGGAGGGCTGCCCTAGTAGTAGACTCAGTCTTCCCCTCTGCCCTAACCTGGCAGGTGGCCTTGAAAGCTGAATTTATAAGGGTGGAAAATTGAGAGTGGTGCTTTGTTCGGCAGCTATCTCACAAGTTTGAACCTGAGTGGTATCTCGCTGCACTAAGCAGTTGACATTCTGTGCCCAGAGAGTAGAGCCTGTCTTAGCAATGCAGAGTAGCGAAGGAGGCTGCTACTCCTGAGGACTTGAGGAACCCTTGGTAGAGATGATACAAGACCAGAACACATCCTCCCCAGGTCTTCCAAGGATCATTCCTTTGGAACCCAAGAACACAGCTTATAATGGACTTCCAGCACCTCTGGTCCTCAACAAAGTATCCAGATGAGGAAGAACCAGTGTAAAACATCAGGAACCATGAAAGATCAGAGAGAAAAGTCACCTCCAAAAGAAAATACTCATTCTCCACCATCTGACACCAACTTACATGATATGATTAAACTAACAGAGGAAGAATTCTGAATATGGATTGTTAGAAAGCTCAACGGAATCAAAGAGAAAATAGAATCCCAACATAGAGAAACCACAAGAACAATCCAGGAAATGAGTGAAAAATTCTCCAAAGATATAGAAGTAATTCAGAGAAACCAAGCAGAAATTCTAGCAATGAAGGAAACATTCAAGGAACTCCATAATACAGTGGAAAGCCTCAAAAACAGGGTAGATCATGCTGAGGAAAGAATCTCAGAGCTTGAAGATTATACCTACATGCTAAACAAATCAGAGGAAGAAAGGGTGCACAGAAACAAGAGACAAGATCAAAGCTTACAGGAGGTATGGGATTATGTAAAAAAGTCGAACCTCAGAATGATTGACATTCCAGAGGGGGAAGAGGAACATTCATAAGGGTTTAAAAACTTATTCTACGGCATACTGGAGGAAAATATGCCGGGCCTACCTAGAAATCTGGATATCCAAATTCAAGAAGTGCACAGAACTCCTGGGAGACACAATGCAAATAGGCAATCACCTCGTCATGTGGTTATTAAGCTGACCAAAGTAAATGTGAAAGAAGCAATCCTCTGTACAGCAAGGCATAAACAACAAATAACCTCCAAAGGAAAGCCTATCAGACTAACCGCAGACTTCTCATCTGAAATCTTACAAGCCAGGAGGGAGTGGGTGCCTATCCTTAATCTTCTAAAACAGAACAAAGCCCAACCTAGAATTCTTTATCCGGCAAAATTAAGTTTCATCTATGAGGGTGAAATAAAATCCTTCTTGGACAAACAATCGCTGAAGGAATATGCAAAGACCAGAGCAGCACTACAGGAAATTCTCAGACCTGCCTTCCACAGTGAACAGGGCAATAGACACTCCTCAAAATGAAATCCTCAAAGAATTAAAGTCTAGATCTCGAACTTCATGACTACTCAAGCTCTAAGTCAAAGCAACAGGACTTCACCCATAAATATGAATGAAAATCTTCCTCTAATTTCAATCCTCTCAATAAACGTAAATTGTTTAATCTGTCCTCTGAAGAGACATAGGCTGGCAGAGTGGATAAAATTCCACAAGCCTAGTATTTGCTGTCTACAGGAAACACACCTAAACCATAAAGATGCCTCCTGGCTGAAGATAAAGATATGGAAAACTATCGTCCAAGCAAACAGAAGTCAAAAGAAAGCAGGAGTTGCTATATTATTCGCAGACAACATTAGATTTAAATTAACAAAAGTTAAAAAGGACAAAGAACCCCACTTCATAATAGTGAAAGGGAAGATCCAACAAGAAGATCTAACAATTCTTAATATTTATGCTCCCAATGCAGGAGCAAGCAAACCTTGTCTGAGATAAATACCACCTTAAACAATATTGCCATAGTAGCAGGGGACTTCAATACACCACTAAATGAACTGGATAGATCCTCCAAACAGAAATTAAGTAAAGAAATAAGGAACCTAAACAAAGCTATTGACCAAAAAGGTCTGACAGATCTATACAGAACATTTCATCCAAATAACGTTGAATTTACATTCTTCTCAGCAGCCCATGGATCCTTCTCAAAAATTGATCACATACTAGGCTGCAAAGCAGATCTCAAAAAATTCAAGAAAATAAAAATAATACCTTTTCTCTTCTCTGACCATAGTGGTATAAAATTAGAGTTCAACTCTAACAGAAATACACACCACATCACTAAGTCATGGTAACTAACAACCTATTGTTGAATAACTATTGGGTTAAGGAAGAAATTCAGAGGGAAATCAAGAATTTCTTTGAACAAAACGACAACAGAGCCACATCTTACCAAAACCTTTGGGATACAGCAAAAGCATATCTGAGAGGAAAACTAATAGCAATAAACATTCACATCCAAAAACCAGAAAGATTAGACACTGACAACCTAATGAATAGACTAAAGGAATTGGAAAAAGAAGAGCAAACCAATTCCATTCCTAGAAGAAGAAAAGAAATATCTAAGATCAAAGCTCAACTTAATGAAATGGAGAATAAGAGAATTATATGGAAGATCAACAAAATCAGAAGCTTGTTTTTTGAAAAGATCAACAAAATTGACAGCCTTCTGGCTAGGCTGACAAGAACTCAAAGGGAAAGGACTCTAATAACCTCAATAAGAAATGAAAAAGGAGAGATCACAACAGACTCCACAGAAATACAAAACATTATGTTTGACTACTATAGAAATCTATATGCCCAAAAACTACTGAATGAAGATGAAATGGACAGATTCCTGGAATCACACAACCTCCCTAAGTTCACCCAGGAGGAAAATGAGTTCTTGAACAGACCAATCACAAGCTCAGAAATTGAAGCAGTAATTAAAAACCTCACCAAACGGAAAAGTCCCAGGCCAGATGGCTACACCCTAGAGTTCTACCAAACATTCAAAAATGAACTCATACCTATACTACAGAATCTATTCCAAACCATTGAGAAGGATGGTATTCTTCCTAACTCATTCTATGAAGCCAATATCACCTTGATACCAAAGCCAGGAAAGGATGCAACAAAAAAAGAAAATTACAGACCAATATCCCTCATGAATATAGATGCAAAAATCCTAAACAAAATTTTAGCAAATAGAATTCCACAGCACATCAAAAAAAATAATTCACCATGACCAAGTGGGGTTTATTCCTGGCATGCAAGGATGGTTCAACATAAGCAAGTCTATAAATGTAATCCACTTTATAAATAAAGTCAAGAACAAAGACCATACGATTCTGTCAATAGATGCTGAGAAAGCATTTGATAAAGTCCAACATACCTTTATGATAAAAAGCCTTAAAAAAATAGGCATAGATGGCCCATACCTTAAATTTATCAAATCCATTTATGACAAACCAATGGCTAACATCATTCTAAATGGGGAAAAATTTAAATCATTCCCCCTTTGAACTGGAACTAGACAAGGATGTCCACTTTCTCCCCTCCTATTCAACATAGTGCTTGAAGTCTTAGCTATAGCAATCAGGCATGAGAGGGGTATTAAGGACATCCAAGTTGGGTCAGATGAGATCAAACTCTTACTCTTCACTGATGATATGATATTTTATCTAGAAAACCCCATGGACTCATCCAAGAACCTCCTAGTTCTGATAAATGAATTTGGTAAAGTTTCAGGGTATAAAATCAATATACACAAATAGAAGCATTCATATATGCCAAAAACCATCAAGCAGAAACTCAAATCAAAAACGCAATACCCTTTACTATAGCTCCAAAGAAAATTAAATACCTAGGAGTATATCTAACGAGAGATAAGAAAGATCTATACAAGGAGAACTATGAAACACTAAAAAAAGAAATTGCAGATGATTTAAACAGATGGAAAAATCTACCATGCTCATGGCTTGGTAGAATCAATATTGTTAAAATGTCAATATCACCTAAGGTGATCTACGGAATCAATGCAATCCCCATCAAAATACCACCAGCATTCTTTACAGATCTAGAAAAAATAATTCTTCACTTTGTTTGGAACCAGAGAAAACCACGCATAGCCAAAGCAATCTTAAGTAAAAAGAACAAACTGGGAGGGATCAATCTTCCTGACTTCAAGCTGTACTATAAGGCAATAATAGTAAAATCTGCCTGGTACTGGCACAAGAACAGAAACATTGATATCTGGAATAGATCTGAGATTCCGGAGATCAAACCATCTGTATACAGTAACCTAATCTTTGAAAAAGCAGACAAAAATATATTATGGGGAAAAGATTCTCTCTTCAATACATGGTGCTGTGCTGGGAAAACTGGTTAGCAACATGCAGAAGAGCAAATCAGGACCCCAACCTCTCACCCCTCACAAAAATTCACTCAAGATGGATAACAGATCTAAACCTAAGGCATGAAACTTTAAGAATCCTAGAAGAAGATGTTGGGAAAACCCTATCAGATCTTGGTCTAGGCAAAGAATTTATGAGGAAGACCCCAGAGGCAATCACCGCCACACCAAAAATAAATAAATGGGATCTGATCAAATTAAAAAGTTTCTGCACTGCCAAGGAAACAATCATTAGAGCAAATAGACAACCCACAGAATGGGAGAAAATATTTGCTCTCTACATTTCAGATAAAGGTCTAATAACAAGAATCTATCTAAAACTTAAAAGAATAAATAAGAAAAAAATCAAACAACTCCATCAAGAAATGGGCAATGGAAATGAACAGAAACTTCCCCAAAAAAGACAGAATGGCCTGCAAACATATAAAAAAATGTTCAACATCTCTAATCATTAGAGAAATACAAATCAAAACCACAATGAGATACCACCTAACCCCAGTGAGAATGGCCTATATCAAGAAATCCCTAAACAACAAATTGTGGCGAGGATGTGGAGAGACAGGAATACTCCTTACATTGCTGGTGGGACTGCAAATTAGTGCAACCTTTGTAGAAAAGAATTTGGAGATACCTCAAACAACTGGAAATAGAAATACCATTCGACCCAGCAATAGCATTGTTGGGCATCTACCCAAAAGATCATAAGTCTCTCTATTATAAAGACATCTGCACCCAAATGTTTATGGCGGCACAATTCACTATTGCATGGTCATGGAAACTACTCAAGTGCCTGTCAATTCATGAGTGGATAACTAAAATGTGGTATATACTCACAATGGAATATTACTCAATCCTAAGAAACGATAATGAGCCAGCACCGTTTATGCTATCCTGGATTAAGCGTAAGCCCGTAATACAAAGCGAGATGACACAAGACCTGGAAAATGGGCTACACATTTACTCGCCAAATTGGTACTGATTTGGTACTCATCAAATTGGTACTGACAGACTAAAACTATGGTGCTCAAAAAATGATAGTCTTCAACAGGGATTTGGCGGAGGAGGGGGCGGGGAGACCCACATCTTAAGGATGTGGTGAGCACTGTAGGGGGGAAAGGATTACCTCTATCCCTTTTTAGGGAGAGGCAAAGATACACACTGTAACCAAAATGTCTAAAAAAAAATCTGTTATTGGGATGTGAACAGGTGGAAGGGGGGAGAAAGGGAAGGGTACGCACTTACATGGTGGGTGCAGTGCGCACCACTTGGAGGCTGGGCACGCTTGAAGCTCTTGCATGGTGGGGTGGGGAGGGGGGCAGGGGCAGGATATGTAACTCTAACAATATTTGTACCCACAGAATATGAGATAATAAAAAAAAATTTTTTAAAGAGAACATAAAAATTGTAAATATATATCTACCCAATATCAGAGCATATATATATATATATATATATATATATATATATATATAAAGCAAATATTAATATATCTTCAGGAAGAGATAGACAATCATACAATAATAGTAGGGGATGTCAATATCCTACTATCACCAATGAATAGATCATGCAGATAAGAAATCAATAAGGAAACATTGAGTTTGGACTATACTTTAGGGCAAATGGATCTAACAGATATATATAAAAATTCCATCCAACACATTCTCTCAAGAACACACAGAACACTTTCCAGAACAGACTATATGTTAGGCTGAAAATAAGTCTTTTTAAAAATTGATACATAATATTTGTACATATTTATGGGGTACATGCGATATTTTGTTACATGCATAGAATATGTAATGATCAAGTGAGGGCATTTGAGGTATCCATGACCTTGAGTAGTTATCATTTCTATGTGTTGAAAATATTTCAAGTCCTCTCCACTAGCTATTTTGAAATATATAATAAATTATTGTTAGCTATAGTCACCCTACTCTGCTATGAACATTAGAACTTATTCCTTCTATCTAATTGCATATTTGTACACATTAACCAACTTCTATCCATCCCTCCCTACACCTTTCCCAGCCTCTGGCATCTATCATTCTACTCTCTATCTTGATGAGATCAACTTTTTAAGCTTCCACATGTGAGTGAGAATATGTGATATTTATTTTTCTTTGCCTGGCTTATTTCACTGAACAATATAACCTCCAATTCCATCCATGTTGCTGTAAATGACAATTTTATTTTTTATGGCCACATAGTATTTCATTGTGTATATATACCACAAATTAACCTGCTGGTGGACATGTACTTTGATTCTACATCTTGGATATTGTGAATAGCTCTGTATAACCATGATATCCCTTGAATATGTTGATTTCCTTTCCTTTGGATAAATATCCAGTAGTGGGATTGCTGGCTTATGTGGCAGTTCTATTTTTAGTTTTTGAGAAACCTCCATACTGTTTTATATAGTGGTTGTATTAATTTATATTCCCATTAATAGTGTATAAGAGTTCCTTTTCCCAGCATCCCACCAGCATCTGTTTTTTGTTTTGTTTGTTTTGCTTGGTCTTTTTGATAATGGCCGTTCTAACTGGAGTAAAATGATTGTGGCTGTGATTTGAATTTCTCTGATGATTAATGATGTTAAGCATTTTTAAAAAACTCTATTGGCCATTTGTATGTCTTCTTTTGAGAAATGTCTATTCATATACTTTGCCCAATTTTTAATGGAATTATTTGTTGGTTTTTTTTTTTTCTGTTGAGTTGTTTGAATTTCTTGTATATTATGGATATTACTCCTTTATCAGATGAATACTTTGCAAGTATTTTCTTCCATTCAATGGACTGTTTCTTCATTCTGTTGGCTGTTTCCTTTACTGTGTAGAAGCTTCTTAGTTTAACGCAGTCCGATTTGTCTATTTTTGTTAGTGCTAAAAAACAAATCTTAACAACTTTAAGAAGACTGAAATCATAGCAAGCATGTTTTCTGATCACAATAGTATGAAATTAGAAATTAATAATAGGAGGAAAACTGTAAAATTCACAAATATACGGAAAGTAAACAACACATTTGTGAACAAAAAATGGACCATAGAAAAAAATCAAAAGGAAAATTTAAAAAAATCTAGCAACAATTAAAATGAAAACACAATATACCAAAACTCATAGGATGCAGCAAAAATAATTCTAAGGGGAAATTTTATAGCAATAAATGCTTACATTAAAAAAGAAGAAAGATATCAAATAAATAATATAATGTTATACCTCAAGGAGCTAGGGAAAAAAAAAAACAAACTAAGCCCCAAATTAGTAGAAAGAAGAAAATAATAAAGATCAGAAATAAAAGGGAGACTAGAAAAACAATAGGAAATGAAAATGATAAAGCTAAGAGTTTTTCAAAGATAAAATTGACAAATATTTGGCTAGGTAGACTAAGGAAAAAAGATAGAAGGCTAAAATAAATAAAGTCAGAAATGAAAAGGGAGGCAACTGATAATACAAAAAGAGACTACTATGAATAATTATACCTCAACAAATTGGATAACCTAGAAGAAATGGATAGTCTACCAACACGGAACCATAAAGAAATAAAATATCTGAACAGATGAATAATGAGAAGGAGACTGAACCAGTAATCAAAAAATCCCCCTTCTAACAAAAGCCCAGGGCTAGGTTGCTTCACTATTGAACTCTATCTAACATTTAAAAAATAATTAATACCGATGTTTCTGAAACTCTTCCAAAAAATTTAAGAGGCAAGGGAATGCTTCTAAAGTCATTTTATGAGGCCAGCATTACCCTGATATCAAAGCCAAAGGCACTACGAGAAAAGGAAATCACAGTCCATTATCTCTGATGAAGGTAGTTACAAAATTTCTTATAAACAACAACAACAAAACAACTGGCAAACTGAATTCAACAACATATTAAAAAGATCATACACAATGATCAAATGGGATTTATCCTAGGGATGCAAGGATAGCTCAAGGTATGCAAATCTATAAATGTGATACACCACATTAATAGAATGAAGGACAAAAACCAAATGGTCATCTTAAAAGATGCAGAAAAAATACTTGACAAAATTCAACATCTTTAATGATAAAAACTCTCAGCAAATTAGGCATACAAGGAATGTATCTCAACATATTAAAAGTCATATATGATAAACCCACAGCTAACATTATACTGAACAGTGAAAAGTTAAAAGCTTTTCCTGAAATATCAGGAACTAAACAAGGATGCCCATTTTCACACATTTCTATACAACATAGTACTGAAGTCCTTGGTAGAGCAACTAGGCAAAAACAAAACAAAACAAAAAATACAAATTGGAAAGAAGTAAAACTGTCTTTGTTTGCAGGTGACATAATCTTACATATCTTAAAGGACTCATGATTCTACCTAAAAATGGTTAGAACTAATAACTGAATTCAGCAAAGCTGCAAGCTACAAAACTAACATACAGAAATGAGCTGCCTTTCTATGTACTATGGAGGAACTATCAGAAAAAAAAAATTAAGAAAACAATCTCATTTAAAATAGCATCAAAAATTACTTAGGAATAAATTTAATCTAGGAAGTGAAAGATGTGTACACTGAAAACTATAAAGCATTGATGAAAGAAATTGAAGAAGACACAAATAAATGAAAAGATACCCCGTGTTCATGGATCTGAAGAATAAATATTATCAAAATGCTCATACTACCCAAAGTAATCTACAGATTCAATGGAATCTCTATCAAAATTCCAATGACATTTTTCACAAAAATACAAAAGACAATTCTAAAATTCATATGTAACCACAAAGACTGCAAATAACTAAAGCAATCTTGAACAAGAACAAAGCTGTAGTCATCATGCTTCTTGATTTCAAATTATATTTCAAAGTTCTTGTACTCAAAACAATATGGCACTGGCATAAAAACAGACACATAAACCAATGGAACAGAATAGACAGCCAGAAATAAATCCACACATATATAGTCAACTATTCTTTGACACAGATTCCTAGAATACATAATGAGGAAACGATAGTCTCTTCAACAAATGGCGTTGGGAAAACTGGATATCCACATGCAAAAAATGAAATTGAATCCTTACATCATACACTCTAAATGGATTAAAGATTTAAATACAAGACCTGAAATTGTAAACCTACTAAAGTAAAACATAGGGAAAAGTTCTATGACATTGGTTTTGGCAATAATTTTTTGTATATGACATCAAAAGGATAGGCAAGAAAAGGAAAAATAAACAAGTGGGACTACATCGAATTGAAAGGCAAAGGGAAAAACTCAACAAAATAAAAAGGCAACTGGGTGGGCATAGTGGCTCACGCCTGTAATCCCAGTACTCTGGGAGGCTGAAAAGGTGGCACCATTTGAACCTAGGTATTTGAGACCAGCCTGGGAAACATAGTAAGACCCTGTCTCTACAAAAAATAAAAAAGAATTAGCCAGGCATGGTGGCATGTGCTTGTAGTCCCAGCTACTTGGGAGGCTGAAGCAGAGGGATTGCTTAAGTCCAGAATTTTGAGGTTGCTGTGAGCTATAATAGTGCAGCCTGGGCAACAGAGCAAGACTGTCTTTGAAAAAAAAAAGGCAAGAATGGGAAAAAATATTTGCAAATCATATATCTGATATGGAGTTGATGTCCAAAATATCAAAGAACTCATATAACTCAATAGTAAAAAAGGCAAATAATCCAATTAAAAATGGGCAAAGGACCTGAATAAACATTTTTGTAAGGAAGAAATACAAATGGCCAACTGGTATATAAAAAGGCATCTGGCATCATTAATCATTGGGGAAATGCAAATCAAAAACACAACGAGATGTCACCTCACACCTGTTAGGATGGCTACTATCAAAAGTCAAAGATAACAAGTCTTGGCAAGGATGTGAAGAAAAGGGAATTCTTATACATTGTTAGTGGGCATGTAAATTGGTACAGCCATTATGGAAAACAGTATGTAGTTTTCTCAAATAATTAAAAATAGAACCACCATATGATCCAGCAATCCCACTACTGGGTATATATTCAAGAGAAATAAAATCACTATCTTGAAGAGATCTCTGTCCTTCCATGTTCATTGCAGCGTTATTCACAACAGCCAAAATATGGAAACAAACTCCATGTCTGCTGTTGGATGAATAAAGAAGTTATGGTAAATATGGTCATATATGGATAATTATATACATACAAAATGAAACATTATTCAGCCTTAAAAAGGAAGGATATCTTGCCCTCTGTAACAACATAGTTGAAGCTAGAAGACATTATGCTGAGTGAAATAAGTCAGACACAAAAAGTCAAATGCTGTATGATCTAACTTATATGTGGAATCTAAGAAAGTGGGATTCATAGATACATAGGATAAGGGTTCCCAGGGGTAAGGTGGGATGGGTTGGGGAAAATGGGGAAATGTTGATCAAAGGGTACATACTTACAGTCATAAGATGAATAGTTTCTGAAGACCCAATATACAGCATGGTGACTATAGTTGATAATAATGTATTGTATGTTCAAAATTCACTAAGAGTATTTTCACCACAAAAATGGTACTATGTGAGGTGATGGATAATTTAAGTAGCTTGATTGTGGAAATCATTTCATAATGTGTACATATATCAAAACATCACATTGTACACCTTGACTGTATACAATTCTATTTGTTAATTATACGTCAATAAGTTTGGTTTAAAAAGAAGAAAAAAGAAAATTCTACAGACTTGAGAAAGTGTAATTATTAACAAAAAGTCATAGTTATCATTTTGAAGATGAGAAAAATAAGGTTTACAATAGCAGAAACTACTAATAACCAGAAATGTTTCTTCATTTTCCTGGAACTCCCACCCTTTCTTGCAGTTAGGGATAGCTATGTGACTGACTTCTAACTAATCAAGTGTGAGTCATGGCCCACCCACTTGTAATCCTCTGCATTCTCTCCCATGTCTAGATATTGACCCCCAGAGCAACTCCGAAGCTTTCATTAGCCTGGGTCCTTAACTAACTTCATGGACTAGATACTCTGCCTCCTCTTTTAAGACGTGTTTCATGTACATAAGCAAGAAATTTCCAGTATTGTAAGACTCTGAGGTTCTGGACTTTTCCTTTTATAGTAGCTAGGATTGCTTAACCAATACACTTGGTAAGAATATGAAACTGACTATATATATTAAATAGAACCATTCACAGAGCCAAGTTTATAACCTCAAAGCATCAAGGAATCAGACCATAAATATACCTTTTTCTTTTCTACACATGCTATGTCTCTGGACCTGAAAAATTCCTATTGCCTAGTGACACTGTAGCCACCATAGCATTGTAGCGCAAGGCATTACTCATGCATTGGTGGTGATGCACTGCCAGTCATAAAAAGTATAGCCCATATAATTGTATACTGTACAGAATACCTAATAATAATAAACAACTGTGGTACTGGCTTATGTATTTATTATGCTTTGCTTTTTATCATTATTTTAGAGTATACTCATTCTTTTTATATATCAAAAAAGTTAACTGTAAAACAGCCTTCGGCAGGAAATATTCCAGAAGAAGACATTTTTGTCGTAGGAGAAGACAGCTCCATGTGTGTCACTACTGTCCCTGAAGACCTTCCAGTGGGACAGGATGTGGAGGTGGAAGTGTGATATGGATGATCCTGACCCTGTGTGCGCCTAGGCTAATGTGTGTGTTTGGGTTTAGTATTTAAAAATGCTTTCAAAAGTAAAAAGAATTTTAAAAATAGAAAAATGGTTACAGACTAAAGATATAAAGAAAGAAAATATTTTTGTGCAGCTGCACAATGCGTTTTTATCTTAAGCTAAGTATTATTAGAAACATGTCAAAAAGTTAAAAAAATTAAAATGCTTATCAATTTAAAACGTTATAGTAAATTAAGGTTTATTTATTATTAAAGAAAGAAAATTATTTTAAAATGAATTTAGCGTAGCCTAATTGTACAGTGTCTAAAGTTTACAGTAGTGTATGGAAATGTCCTCGGCCTTCACATTCCCTCACCGCTTGCCTGCTGATTAACACAGAGCAACTCCCAGTCCTGCAAGCTCCACTCATGGTAAGTGCCCTATACAGGTGTACCATCTTTTTTCATTTATACCATGTTTTTACTGTGCCTATTTATGTTTAGATATGTTTAGATACACAAATACTTGCCATTATGTTACAGTTGCCTTCAGTGTTCAGTGTACATGCTGTACAGGTTTGTAGCGTAAGATCAATAGGCTAGACCACAGAGCCTGGGTGTGTAGTAGGCTATACCAGGTAGATTTGCATGAGTACACTTCATGGTGTTTGCACAAGGATGAAATTGCCTAACAATGCATTTATCAGATTGCATCTCTGTCGTTAAGCGATGAGTGACTATACATAAAGCATTTAGAAGGTGCTTGGCATCTAGAAAGCACTAATTATGTATTAATATTAGTTATCATTATGGTTTTGGGGTAAGTCATGGCACCGAGGAAAATATGGGGCCATTAAGATCTCACATTCCTGTCACTTTTCTTTATCCGTGTGTATGCAAAGAGCATGGTGATAGGTAACTGAAAAGTGTGGGTATTTTGATTCTCTGGGGGTGATAGCTTTTAAACATAATGAAGTTTTGCTACTCTGATTTTTACTCTGATTCTTAGGTTGGGTAGTGGATAAAGGAGTGTCAGTTTTATTACTGTGCTCCATAATGTACATAGTTATATATTAATATTATTTTGCATGCATCAAATATTTCCTTAAAAGCAATAGGATTTGTGAAATTCTACTTATAAATTTATATACTATTATATAAATGTATGTGCATGCATAGTAAGACTGAATTTTTAACATTACAAAAAATCCCAGGACAAGCATCCTAATAGCCTCAATTGCAGATCACATCCAAAGAGCTGAGTTCAATCTAATATTGGTTTGCTTTGCCTAGAAGCATGGGGCTGAGATAAGGATGAGCCAGATCAGAAACAGTGGGAAGGTGGGTGATATTTGTCTTTGGTGCCAGAAGGATCCTATTCTTTATTCCTTCACACTCCTGTCTTCCTCCTGGTCTCACCTTCTATATTTACCAAATCATACTTTTTAGCCACCATCACCCAATTGCTTGGATTTATTTAACTTTCTCCTAAAAGGTCCCCTTGCCACCAATCATGTCCCTTCCAAACCTATCTCTAGCCCATATCCATCAAGTGATTTTGAAAACACAAATTTGACCATATCACTTCTTAGCTTGAAACACTTGAACGACTCTCCATTGATCTCTGGACAGAGTTAACATGGTATGGCATAGCAAAGACTACTAGTTGCCCTTAATATTTTTTCTCCTTCTTCCTTACTAACAGAACCCTGATTTTCTTGGAGAGAGAAATTGTGCTCAGCTAAGAAACTATATTTCTCAGCATCCCTTGCAGTAGGAATGGTTGTATGAATATGTCTGGCCACAGAGATACAGACCAAAGTTTAGAATGCAGCATCTAGAAAAGCCCTTTAAAAAGGGAACTGAGGGGGACTGTAATCTGCTGCTCGTTTTTTCTTTTGCCATCTCCACTAGCAGTAATAGTGGCTAAAGCTGAAGGGGCCATATTGAAACCTTGACATGGTCTTATGGGGAAAAGTCCTGTACTAAAGATGGCATAACTGAAAGGTAGAAAGAGCTGGGATCTTTGATGGTTCATCCATCATGGAACTAGTTTGGACTGGCTACTCCTGGACTTGTTTTACATGAGAGAAAAATAATCCTCTATCTTATTTAAATAATTGTTTTGGCAATTCCCATTTATCACAGTCATACATGATTTCTAAATTATGCTCATAGTTTTACAACCTGGGTTCTGCCTATCTCTTCAACCTCATCTTTCATCAAGCCTACCCACTTTTGCCCTCACACTTGAAAACTTGCATCTCAAGTGGAAGAAATTACTTTCAGCTTCTCAAACTTCTTGTATTGCTTACTCTTTTTGAAATATTTTATTTCCTTTATTTTTTTAATGCCTACTCTTCTTTCTAGTTTTAATTATCACTTTTTCTAGGAAGGCTTTCTTTTTACTCCCAGTCTGGATGGTTAATCTTCCTGTGTACTCCCATAAAACATCCCGTACTTTATATCTTGTCTGGTATCAGTTGTCATTGCTAAAACACTTGTCTTTTTTCTTCACTGGGTCTTAGGTTCAGTGAGGTCAAGAGTTGTGTTATATCTACAGTTTTATATCTAACATTTAGCAGGAAACCTGGCACCTTAGAGGTTTCTAATCCATGGCTTCTAACTGGGCCATTTTACCTGTAAAAGTAAGGCAGAGCATAGCTGCTATGAAAGAAAAAGGTGTCCTTCCTATTCTCCTCCTAATGCATGACCCAGCCTCTGGTTCCACAGAAACTAGTGAAGATGGCAGGTTTCCACTTCCATGTATGAAAGCCTTTGTCAATATGCATGCCTCCCTCTTTCTTCTTATCCTCACCCCCTCCCACACGCCTCAGCTTAGATGAAAATTCAATTAAGCATGTGTGTTTCTTCAGAGAAAACATCATCCCTAATTTAAACTAAACAAATCTCAAGGAGCCAGTCTGGCTCTTTTGAGGTTGAGTAATGAGTTGAGGAGTGTGTTGCCATGTGCCAGATACTACACTGATACCAGGGACTCTGGCAAGTGTGATGTTTTCCTCCCAGTTTGTTATTCACACTTTCATACTCTTTGTTCCTTTTCTGAAGAAATAATTTGCCAGAAGTTAGCTTGCCTTAGGGTCTGTGTCTAGGGAGAGGCTGAAACCTGGCTGGAAATGTCTGTTAGCCAAGAATGAATTATACTACTTATGATTTATTTGGATGATTTTGTGAGTCTAAGACAAATAACATAAAAAAGGGTTACTTAAAGTTGAGAACCTACCTGATATTTCCATTGATTCTTTTCTTTTTCTTTTTTGCTTTTTTAAAGAAAATTTGCAATGTTTTTTCTTTATTAGAGGTATAAGAAAAAGTGGTGCAACTGACAAGGATGCTAGCTTATATTTTTTAAAATACAACATTCAAACTACAAAACATAAAAATGAAGAATATGAGCAAAAATTCAAAATAGCTTTACTGTTCTCCCTAATGTCTCTCCAGTTTCAAGTCTGTCTTTCTAGGAGCTCAGTTATCACCTAGAAAAATTTTTTTTTAGATAATACAAACACACGTACACATACACATATAGATGCTCTCTACAGACACACAAATAGATTCAATTTTATTTTCCCAGATTACCACTGCTTGGTTTATTTAAGAATAATTTTTCTATCACTCTTTTAACTAGAATTTCCCCCTAGCTTTATTGGGGTATAAATGACAAATAAAAATTGTATGTATGGACATATGCAATATGATATTTTGATATAGGTATACATTGTGAAATGATTACCACAATCAAGCTAATAAACATATTCATCACCTCCTCTAGTTATCTTCCATTAATTCTTCTGATTTGGCCCAGGAATAAAATGCCCATCTTTAAAGACTGCCTAAATAAAGTAGCTAAGTTTCAAGAGTTTGAAAATCAGTTCTTTATTTTCCTAAGATGATGTTCTGTCCATGAATACAGGAGTACTTCTTAAACTTTCTTTTTTTAAGGTATTCAG
The DNA here is from genome assembly GCF_040939455.1 of Microcebus murinus. NCBI lineage: Eukaryota > Metazoa > Chordata > Mammalia > Primates > Cheirogaleidae > Microcebus > Microcebus murinus. The sequence continues at coordinate 119,237,092 of NC_134105.1, read as the reverse complement.
ATGGAATTCTGAATTCTACAAAGGAGGATTGGGACTAAGGACCAGAGAAGCTGTATTTCTGAGATGTATGCATAAGAAATTTAGAAATTACTGAAGACATGTGTCTTGAAAAATTTCTATCAACAGTCACCTACTCCTACCTCCCTGACCAATGTCAGAATAGCCTGAAATATAAGTACAATTCATGGTGTATCCTGATTCTTTTAAGAGCTGCAGCAAATTTGGTCAAAGTCAGCTAAATCTTTTAAGAGTTGGTGTGGAACGAAGTACATAGATCTCATCCCCTTCATTTATGGCCGTGTGACTTTGCAAAAGTCACTATACTTCTGTGAATTACTCTGTCCTCATTTGGAAAATTTCATGAAAAAGTTGTGAGAATTAAATGAGATAATCAAAAGAGTTTTGAAAATTTTAAAGCATTATGGAGACTTGGGATCAAGGCACTATTGGTTTGTAAAAGACACTAGCCAGATAATCTTGAGATAGCTGCCGCAACAGTGGATGTGAACTTTTGAGAGACAGTGGAAGGACAAATAGCATACCAGAGACAATCTGCTGAGTAATCAACCCCCCAAAACTATAAACTAAATTACAAGCAGGAGAAAAATACCTGGATGTAGGTGTGGCTGGGAGGCCTCCAAGCCTGAGGTTCACAGATACAAGAAGTGGGAGGGGACGCGGGAGCCTTCATCGGGGGACAAAGTGCACGGCGTAACCAGGCCACCGTGCCGGGCAGTGGGCCGCAGTGGCAGCGGGGTGGGTGTCGACGCACAGAGGGGAGGCTGAGGCCCAGGGGCATGCCCTGCCTGGCCCACCACGACCAGGGGCAGGTGGGGGCAACCAGAACAGGCAGGCCCCGTGCCAGGTTCCCCAATCAGTATATGCTGAATATTTATCACGTGGAAAACATTAATGGAAAGCCCACACCATGAAAAAGAGGCAGCAAGCCAAAAAACAGAACTATGCCCTCTGGCTGCGGAACGCATGTGGAGGAAGGGGCTGATTTCCAGAGGAGGGGATCGTCTGACATTAATCCAGATCCAGGTGTTTGTGAAGGTTTTCCTAAGCCCCAGGGGCTCTTCCAGACCCACCGACCTGCCACCTACGACCTACGTCACAAGTTGCACATCTTACTCGTCACGTGTCCTCATCAGTCACACTTTGGTGTTGAAGAATCTTTCTTCAGAGAATTGTGAAAAGAGCTTGGAAGCCAGCGGTGCTTGTGGGATTGGCAGTGGAGTGGGCGGAGCCGCCGCGGCCGACCTGGCGCCGGCAAGTGCGGAGGTGGCGCGGTCCGTGGGCTGGCTCCTGCGTGGGCACGGGGAGGGGCGCAGGCCGAGAGTGGCAAGACTTCGATCACAGGGGCCCGTGACTTCAGGTTGTTTTCCAGAAGCTTACTGCTCAGTGGTGACCTGGCTTCTAAATGTGATGATTACATTAAGTACATGCTGAACATTGTCATGTAGTAAGCATGGGAGGCGTATACACGAATGTATGTGAGAATTAGCCCCCATGAAGTTCTCTTCACCCTATTCCAGCTGCCCTTACAAATAATTTAAGAGTTAAATAAGAATACAGTGAAAGATGTTAGGAGTGCAGATGGCATGTAGCAGACATGTATTTGAAAAAGAAGTCAATGTGAATTGGGGCTCTCTGAGAAGGCTGTGGTGCTGTGGTGAGCCCAGCTGACCTTTAAGATTTCTGATTGAGTAGAAGAAAAAGGGTAAATGTTAGGCAGTCAGACTTGCAACTTTCAGGTTTTGTGAATTCTGTAACAGGCACACGGCTAAGAAAAGGTACAAAATCCAGACCTTTCTCATGAAGCTTTGGAAAAAAGGCAAGGAACACCCCCCCATAATGCAATGAACGGGAAAAGAAACCAGAATGAAGGGCACACTAAGTACTTACACACCTTAGGTCGAGGACATCTGTCATTTGTGGCTGTCCAATATCTTTTGAATAGACTCTGTATTTTAATTGTTCCCCTATTATGATTGCTGTGTTCTTTTTGGTAGAATGGTGCTGGCATGTCATCTAGATTCCACCAACTGGACACACGATTTTGGAGTGAGTCAAGTGAGGAAACAGGCTGGGTGCGGGCGGAAGTGGCTTGGTTCTGGGGTCAATGGTGGAAGCACTGCTGTGTGGTGAGTTTCTGCGAGTGGTTTTTCGAAACTCAGCAATAAGCTCATTTCTCCAGCCCCCCGAGCTACCTAATATCCCATAATCAATTGCTTTTCTACTTAAACTAGCCAGAGTAGGTTCTCTTTTTGCAACAAAGAGACCTAGCTGACTTTGGTGGGCTCTAGATTACCTTTGCGGGTCGTGGCTTTACACCTGCCTTCATGCCTCACTGTTATTGAGTGGATCATGTGAAGTCTAAGCGGTAGAGTGGTCAGCTATCACTCATGGTGTAAGCAGAGCACAAGTTCATTGTCTCCCTCCATCCCTTTAGTGTTTATTCAGTGGAGATAATCTTTCCCTATTCCCAGATGAAAACTCTGGTGGATCACAAGGCTTTCCTATTCAGGAGAAATGGCCATTTTAAGTAATGAGCACAGTCCAGAGTTAGTAATGAGAATTATTATTAAACAGATCTCAAAATGTGACTTAGTGGCACATCTTTTCCTACCCTGCATCAGCCTCTTTCTGCTGCTGCTCTATCTCCTGAGCTTCTCTTCCTTACCCCAGAACTTCCCAGCCAGGGAGCACAGAAGAGATAGAAAAAGCATTAACTGGATGACTAAGTAAAGTCAGTGTAAACGTGACAGATGTTTAAAGCAGAATCTTTCATGAGGCACTTTTCTGGCTTTTTGGAAGCTATGATAAGGCCCCTCAGACTGCAGATTCCTTGTCCTCTGCAGCTGTTTCTCTAATCCAGATGGTCACTTGTGCTGCCTGCAGTTCCTGGTCATCCAGCATTCATCTCTAGGTATTTGTTGCTCAGGTTCTGCTACCTTTTTAGGTGGCCTATATGGATAAGATCCAAGGTGACCCTATTCTGGCTCTTTCCCACACATGGTTCCCATCACCACCCCTTGCCCTGGCAAACTCTGGTAGTGCTGTCCCATCTCAATATGGTAGCACTTGCCCTGTTCCTGCCCCCAGAGCAGTTAGCCCACATTTTGAATCAAGATTCTCACCGGATCTCAAACCCCTATGTCTTTCAACTATAGCGGTCACATATTAAACTCTCCCAGTAGCCCGTGAGAGCCAACAACCCTCCTGTCTGTGAGATGAGGAGGGGGCATCCCTTTCTAACATCTTGATATAGAAATAAAGGACAAGGGTGTGTTTTGTTAAAACTAAATAACTCTGAAAATTCAATAAACTGAATTCAGCAAACCCATATCAGCGAGTAGTGAATTGGTCACTGGGGGCGCAGAAACGGTCAAACATGGTGCCTGCTCCTTGCGTGGTAGCTTTGTAATTGCAAACAAGGAATTGCAGAACGGCCTGGGTCAGGGAGAGACCGTGATGTAAATCACTCTGCCGGAATGATTCAGCCAGAGAAGTAGATTCTTAAAGAATGAGTAATGACATTTTTAAAACAAAATAAACTACATTGACTCGATGGAAAATGCCTGAATGTATGAGATTGACAGGAAAAGATGGGAAATTTTAAAATTGAAAGAGATTATACTAGTAATTTGGCTCATTGAGGAGGGAGTTTCCCTTCAATTTGCTGCAGAGCAGTTTTAGACTGTGATGTCTTGTCTTGAGGACATGCCACGAGTGACATCTGGGAGACTCGTGGCTTCAGATAGATAGCTGCATACTCCACCTTCTGGTAAGTATATAAGTTGTTTGGCTGTGAACATCAGTGAATATTGACAAGACTTTTGCTTCTTTAAGATTCTTTCGGGGGGAAAAAAAGGCAAGCACTAGGAATTCCTTAATGAATAGCATTATTTTCCTTGGATTAGAGTCTCAGGATTCTGGAGTCAGGAAGCAGGAAATTTAAAAGTTACATTAATCTTAGTGAGCATTGAGGCTTCACCATAAACCACTGTGGGAAGGTGAGTGTGGAGGGAGAGGCCAGCGGTGAGGATAGAGGGAAAGTCTTTGAAGAAATAATGTTCTGTTCAATTTACATAGGTCTTTAAAATAATGAAAAGGCATACTTTTCATTCCATTTTCCCCATACAACATGCCTACAAAATAGGTGGAGCCCACGATTACTAATTAAAAAAATATATTACTGCATGAGTCAATAACAGAGCTCATAACCTACTGGCTCCAAGTCCAGAGCATCTATAAGGGACCTTAAAATAAATGGTCCCACCCGTGTGAATTACTGAGGATTATACATGTAAATTCCCTTCTATCCTTTTCATTCCTTTCACCTAGAGTTGTCATTTCAATGCCAAAGTTGTATAGCAAAGCTCAATAAATAGAATAAAGAGAGTAAGTTTATATTGGTAAAAAGCATAATTAGCATTGAAGACAAATATACAGAACTTTAAGGCACAGATTAACATACAAACAAAACACGTAAGAGAAAAATGATCAGAAATTAAGAATAAACAAAGATACAAAGTGAGAGACTTTAGAAATCACAGGCAGTCTACAATGTATAAAGCCTTAGAAAAATTAAGACTTCATTTCTTCGTCTATAAAACAGGGATGATACTTGCTATCAAATATATTAGGATTTTAAAGAAAAAAAATTAAAATGAAAAGGAGAAAAAACAAGGTAGAACAGAGTGATTGTTAACAAGGGTTCCCAGAACAAAGATAGAGGGGACTTATTCGCGGGCACCGTGGCAGAAGGCTCATTATCTGGCTCAGCACTGCAGAGGTCAGGACTTCATGCTGAGCACGAACCCTTCTCAGCCAGGCACCCAGAATGAGGAGTTTCGCTGGAGACAGAGAGAGGGCAGGAGCAAGCAGCTGCCCCTCAGAGTGAATCCAGTGTATTTGGGAGTGATGATTTTCTCTATGTTTCTTTTCTGTTCCTTTTTGGTAGCTTTGATGGTCTGGATCGTGGGAGGCCCACATTACCATCCTCACGGCTATTGTTATCAGTGAGAAGCACGAGACAGCACAGGGAACAGATGAGATCTAGCGCAGGATGGGTGTCAGAGGCTGTCTCTACTACTGGGTGCAGAACTGACTGTTGTTGTTGTGGTTTAAAAGCCAGGAAGCTCCACAAGGTTGTTGACTGAACAGAAGAACGCTGAATCCAGTCGCCAAAACCTGCCTCGCATGCCTGTAGTCCCGGGACGCCAGTGCCTGTCAGGTGCTGGCTCACAGGGTCCGGCTGCCGTCACTGCTCTGAAACAGCCATGTCTCAGGACCTTGCTGGCCGGACAAAACCGCAGCAGGAAGATGGCCTCACCTCCCTTCTGCCCTCCAAGTCCCACAGAGAGCACGGGCAGAGCCTACGTCATGCCAGGATCTGGACTGAGAAAGATCTCGAAAATGGAGTCTGTAGCATTCCAGATTAACAACAAAATGAAAAACAAAACCTAGAACGGGTTTGGAAATAGAAGCCAAGTGCTTATGGCTATATTCAGCACAATATGTCTAGATGTAGGTTTTCTTTTATTTACCTTTTTTGGGGCTTCCTGAATGTGGGAGTTGATGTCTCTTATCAATTCTGTAAAATCTCAGCCATTACCATTCAAATGTTGCTTGTCCTCTCTGAGTTCCCACTTTCTATTTTTTATTAGCCTCTGAAGATTCATCCTTACTTCTTTTCCACCGACTCACTATAAAAAGGGCTGCTTTTGGGGGGATAATTGACCCAAAATATTAGGTTATTGTCAACCTTTCAATTGGACTCTACAGAGTAAAATAAGTAACAAAAATGGTCCTGAGGTAAGTTTATCGTAGGTTTTATTGTGTGCTTAGTTTCCCCCCTCTTCAGCAATGGGAGTTTACTGAAGAACAAAAGCTAGACGCCTGGAGGCCATGCTAGTTTTCAAAGAGGTCTCAGGCTGACCCGTGCTTGCTGGCGTGTAGCTAACGACCGGGTCCAGCAGGAACGCCTTTGGACAAAGCCATCTACAACACCTGTCAGAGCTCATTGCTTGTTAAGTAGGAAAGCAGCAAGTAGATAATGGAATATCAGTTCTCAATGACAAGGGAGAAAAGAGGGCGTATGTACGGCAGTTTCTAACCCTCTCAGCAGCAGAGATGATGCAGAGCCCTCTTCCCAGGGTCGCCAGGCACGAGCCATTAATCCAACATTGCAAGTGATAATATGTCAGAGAAGGAAGCAACAAGCAAACTGATCTGTAGCAATCAGGCAGTATCAAACAACAAGATTTTAGGGCCGGGCGAGATGGCTCACGCCTGTAACCCTAGCGCTCTGGGAGGCCGAGGCGGGCGGATTGCTCGAGGTCAGGAGTTTGAAACCAGCCTTAGCAAGAGCGAGACCCCGTCTCTACTATAAATAGAAAGAAATTAATTGGTCAACTAATACATATAGAAAAAATTAGCCGGGCGTGGTGGCGCATGCCTGTAGTCCTAGCCACTTGGGAGGCTGAGGCAGGAGGATTGCTAGAGCCCAGGAGTTTGAGGTTGCTGTGAACTAGGCTGATGCCACGGCACTCACTCTAGCCTGGGCAACAAAATGAGACTGTCTCAAAAAAACAAAAACAAAAAAAACCCAAGATTTTATTCCCCAAGAGGCCAAATTAGGAAAGAGATACAAAACAGATCCCAATAGAAGTTGCTAAAGTAGAGATACTCCTGCAGCAGTTCCTAAACATGCAATTAAAAATACATTTTTCCCCTCACTCAAGGGAAAGAAAGGAAGGCTAAGCCTATTGCCCGAACCCTCCGCATGTGTTCTCTCACAGACAGCAAGGGGCGGAGAGAGTGTGGTAAAGGGGCCTTGGCAACAGAGTCCATCAATATTCTCTCACTTTATCCTGGGTCAGGAATAAGTGTGTTTCACTAGATTCTGCCTGTTTAATGAAAAGCACAAGGCATCCTGGCTGTTGATCTGGCCAAAGACTAAAGCTGGGGCCGAGTCATCGCAGCTCTGTGCCTGAATCTGCTCTAGGCACGGACGTGCTGAAGGGAAGCCCCGTAGTTCACCGGCACTGAGCATGGCGGTGCTGACTCATCCCTCCCATGTTCTCTTTCACATCACAGAGCAGGTATTAAAATGCATCTGGGTCCTGCCACTACCTGTGGTGGGTCCCCTTCACCCTCAGAAGGGTCACTGAAAAATCAACTCACAAAAGGCAGATTGATTGGAGAAAATACATACAAATGTATTTGAACATAGTATTGTGTGACATGGGAGCCTTCCGAATGAAGACCCAACAGCCTAGGGGAAAGAATGGGGACTTGGATCCTGAGAAAACAAGTTACGGGCAGGAGGAGAAGAGGAATTCTGTGGGGGGACAATAAATGATTCCCAAGGAGGACTCAGTGAAGAACATACAGTGGTCTGGGACAAAGTCTATTGGGCCCGCAGAACAGACAATGGTTTGTGACAAAAGTCTGTCCAGGTTTGTTGACAGATGTTGGTGTTCCTTCTTGTAATATGAGTTCAGTCAATGAAAACTTAGGGGAGGGACCAGAGGTAATTGCTTTCTCTTTTTGTAGGTCCAGACTTAGGAACTTCCGAGAACAACTTCACCCTGTGCTTTGGGAGAGACGGTGGGTGGGAGAGGGAGGAGGTCAGAGAGACTTTGAGGCTTCTCTTTTGGTTCAGCATGTACAAAGCACCATATTTTGGGGTATCAGTTTCTGGTCCCCAACACCCACTTACAATCTTTCCATGACTCCTTCTTTGCCTTCAAAGTAACCCAAATATGTTATATAAGACCACTGACAGTCTTAACCACTGACTACTGCCCCCCCTCCATCATTCAAAATATTTTGATTTTCCGTGAACATATTGCATTGCTCCAAATCTCTGGTCATAGTCTGGGTCTCCCACACTGAATCAACGAATTCTCTGTCCAAGGATTTTTGGGCTTGAGGAGAGAGAGAGGGAGGGAGGAAGAGAGACAGAGAGAGAGAGACCAGTCAGTCTCCCTCTCTGTGGTAGAGGTTGTAAGAGGCCAAATTCAAGAGTTATTGGGAACCATGGTTTACCCAAATATGTAGAAAACCACTCAGCAACGAGAAAGGGTGAGGCACACACACAGAGAGAAAGGAAAAAGAGGCTGAAAGAGAGTCCTGGCAGCATCAAGTCCAGCATCGAGTTCCAATTGGGTTTCATTACATCGTCGATCCGGCCAACTCCTAGTTCTTAAGGGATGTGTGAGACATTCTACAGAAAGAAGGAAACAGTTGTGGTCTCCAGTGACAGTGCCCTACAGAGCACTCCCTGCAGGGCGGGCTGCCGGACTAGCCTGTGACTGTGAGGGACTGAAGATTTCATTTATTTCCAGCTTTGTGCCTTCACCCGCCTGAAGAAAGTCTTTTAAAACATTTAAAAATTTTTTTTTCTATTTTTTGAGGCTAATTATTTTCAGCAATAAGACAGAATCCTGAGTTTTATGAAAATATCTGACAATTTGAATTTGAAAAGGTGATATGTTTGGAGCATTCAATGGAAAAAAATATAGGTCGTTAAATATTTATTTTTCCTTCTGCAAACTGCTCTTTATATGCAAATCCAAATCCAGGTTAGCAATGTTTGGAATGCAAGAAAGAATCTAAGGAATTAAGTTAGAACGCACTTAATATCAGCAAAATATCCCCTTTAGGCTTCAAGATTGAGCAAGCTTGTGCTGTTTGAGATTGAAGTGTGGAAAATTACACCTGAGAAATTTCCCTTTCGTTGTTAGCACAAGTCGATACCTGGGAAGCTGCTTGGGAAAAGATGCAATGGGGCGTGCCTTGGGATGATTCTTTCCTTTCATTCACAAGAACCTGGCTCAGCTCTCACCCCTCCAGGCAGTAACTGAGAAGTCTGTGCAGAGCCAGCAAACAGAACCAGAGAGCCCATGACGGCTCCACGAACTGCAGCAGAGCGCGGTGCCACTAGTGCAGCAAAACCAAAGCCAGAGAGAGAGGCGGGTAAAGGAAGAGGAGAGATCTGGAGCTCCGGGTCAGTGTCATAGGATGTTAATGACCAGGGTCTTCAAACTGGGGTGCCCTTAACCCTGCAGGTGCACCAAAATTAAGGAGTATGTGGCCATAGATAGTTTTAGGAAAATCAAGTTCCAGATCCTCAATTTCCATAAAACCTTCCCTGAGAACAGGCTGCGTTGGCCTTTCCAACCTTTGGTTAGGGGGAATAATTCTTCTTCCACTTTACGAGAGAAGAAACTCCAAAAAGAGAGGGGTGGGTGGTTATGGGGGGTATGTGTTTGTGTGTGTGTGTGTGGGGGGGCAGATTTGACATATTAGTACCTATCTACAAAGCCTTCTTCATTTAGGAACCAATGTTTCACTCACATCAACTTCAAGAAGAAATATGCTGGAAATGACATACTTAGCAACTATTTAAATTAGTGATGAAAATTTTAAATGTTAGCTTATAAATATGAAAGGCAATACAGGTAGTCTTACTTTGCTCAGCTGTGTGGCATCATAAAAATGACCTTGCAAGCTGAAACCACAGGATCTTAATAATCAATGGGAAACCACAGGATCTTAATAATCAATGGGAACAATCGGGATTATTCCATGACTGTTAAAAATTTTTGTCAAAACCTTAAAAACTCTCTTATTATCAGTTATAAATGTATAGGGAAATAAAAATCATAATAAAACTAATATTTTAAAACACTAGAAACATTAAGAATTGGAAACATTGAGAAGTAGAAAACGTATCAAGTGTAGTTTGAATAGTACTTGCCCTCTCCTAGCTGTATAACTTAGAAAACAGAGTGAAGATCTTTTTTTTGTCTTGGTGAATTTTCACACTCCTCTTTAAGTTTGGATCTGCTTCCAACATCTTATCCTTTGTGATTTCAATGTTGTGAAATACCTCGGATTGTTCTTTTCATGTGAGGTTTTTTGCCAGCATTGCTTCCTCTGGGACACCATCCTCTTTGTCATGTCATGACCTCTTTGGCATCGCTGTAGGTAAATTTGCCTTCACTAAGTTCCTCTGGCTGCGTATCTAATCTAGAAGCTCTCAACAAGTGGCAGTGCCAACATTTCCATGGTTGGCAGCAATTTTTTTTTTAAACAAGTTTTCCCCAGTTCTTTTAAAGGGTATTGAAGTAAAATGTTTAAAGATCATGGTCTACAGGAAAACCAATGTAGACAATCTCCATGGATATTTCTTTTTTTTTGAGACAGAGTCTCACTCTGTTGCCCAAGCTAGAGTGGCATGGTGTCAGCCTAGCTCACAACAACCTCAAACTTCCGGGCTCAAGCGATCCTCCTGCTTCAGCCCCCTGAGTAGCTGGGACTACAGACATGTGCCACCATGCCTGGCTAATTTTTTCTATATATATTTTTAGTTGTCCAGCTAATTTCTTTCTATTTTTAGTAGAGACAGGGTCTCACTCTTGCTCAGGCTGGTCTCAAACTCCTGAGCTCAAATATGCCCGCCTCAGCCTCCCAGAGCGCTAGGATTACAGGCGTGAGCCACCACACCCAGCCGATGGATATTTCTTGAAGGCATTTATTAAGTGCTCTGATCTGTGCGATGCCTTATGGTAGAAATTAAGGTAAAAACCAGGAACTTCTTTCAAAAGTATAAATCTCATTGGAGAGACAAGGTATGCAAAATGGTGAAGAATAAAAGCACTGGAGAATTTCAGAGTAGGGGGCAGGAAGGATTGAAGATTTAGTTCAGGAGGCCCAAGGGATGCTTGATTTATCAAGCTGTTTCATTTAAACCCTCTCATTTTATAAGTCAGAAAGCAAGATGGGCTCTGTCTCATGCAGCTCGTCATCTGCTGGTGGCTTGGCATATGATTTTGTTTTAAAGTGAATCTTCTGGTATAGGCTTTTCATCAGCAGGAAAAAAACCATCATTGGTTCTCAGAAGTAGGCAGGATTGTGATTTGCTATAGGATATGGTTGGTAATATGGGCCTTGAAGGATGAGATGAATTTGAGCTAACTCAGGGGGAGAGAAGTGGCGAGGGGCTGAGGTCCCATAGAGTGAGAATGACATGCTCTATGTTGCAGGGACAGAGTGAGGAGATGAGCCTGGGTGTCTGGGGGTCAGGGTTGGCAGTGTAGCACGGAGCCAAAAATGTCTGTGTTCTTCCCAAGCAGGGGCATCCAGGTTGAGACCTCATTTTGTGGAAGAAAGGGGAGAAATTAGGGGAGTCCAGGAAAATGAGATAATAGTCCTGTGGAGGAATTTCAATTCTATTTAATTTATAATAAATATGTAAGGCACCATCGTTCCTCCAAGAAGCAGGGCAGTGGGTGCAGCATTAGCAGAATGAGAAAAATCAGACTCGCTTAAAGGATGGATACCTGAGGAGGGTGAAGAGGACTGAGGGAGTGGGGGGCCTGGGCACCCAGGAGCAGCAGGAATGTTCAGAGTGCTCTTGAGTTTCAGGGAGGGGAGAGGTAGAGAGAGAACCCACGAGCCCGGCCAGTCTTCAAACATTGCTCATAGTCTCAGATGCTCAGTTCATAGACTTAGAATGACTGCGGTCTCCCAGTGTCTTGGCCATGTTTTCCCGGCTGAGGTAAGCTGGGACACATCAGGCTCTATGTCCGAAGGTGCCAGGGTCACCTGCGCGCTAGAGTCCAGTCTACTCCAGGTGCCTCAGTCTCTCTTGAAGCAGGAACCAGCCCTGATCTTTTTATTTGGATATTAAGGAGATGAGACCTCATCAAGAAGCAGGCAGGGGGGGAAATTCAGGGTAGGTTAAAAAAGGTCTGAGGGTGGAACTGGACTCTGAATTCCCAAAGGTGGAAGCTATTGTCTGAGCCCAAGTCTCCCTCCGCTTGGCTGATCCAGCAAGTAGCTGCAGCTCCCCAGGAATGTGCTCAGTGAAGGAAGCAGATGGTTGGTTTCACTTTTAAAAGTAGTAACAACCAAGAGAAACTGGCAGAGGTAAGATCACCCAGGGCTTCCGCTCTGCTGTGATGCAAGGGGCCCGGACGGTGGCTGTGACGCACGCAAGTAGCTCCGGCCAGGCCAGGAGGAGTCTCTGGTGGGTGGAACAGTCACAGGGGATTTTCTTTCGGTCAGGATAAAAACTGGCAGCCGTGCCCAGTGGGAGGAGCAAGCAGCTCAGACTTTTGCTTTCTCCAATCTGCCCAGTGAGTGGAGACGCAGCTGCAGGGGGTGAAATCTGGCTTCTCTTCATTTTGCTTGTCTGATTTTAAGGAGTAGATATTTTTTTTCTCTCTGTAGAAGGGCTTTGCTCTTGGCCACCGAAAGCAAAGAATAAAATGGCTTGTTCTCCCCAAGAAAGGAAACTGATCCTCTAGGTCCGTGCCCGGGGGCTGGGGGTCTTTCCTTCACACAGTATTTTTCTGACCCACCCGTAAAATCCAGAGGCTCATTCGTAGTTACAGAAAGTAAAAGACAGCCCAGAGGAAATAAACGCCAGCCCTTAAACTGCGTGTGCAGGAACTGAAGAACAGACGTCCTCAGGAGGACACTCTGTCCCTCAGCGTCAAAACACACTGCTGACTTTGGCGAAGAGCTACGTGCTTTGCCAAGACCATTTCCAGTAGCGGTTGCAGAGTCATGATGGCCCACAAGGCCTTGTACTTTCATTTACATAATTTGTAAGTCACACCCTACCTTCCTCTAAAAGGAAAGATTTGTGGTGGCTTACAAAAACAAACAAAGTGAGCAACTTGGTGATCTCAGTAGAAATGGAAGACCTAAGACAGGTAGATGGAAGCATTTGGTTAATAAATATGCCAGAAGGAAAACCGGTATTATTACTGTGAATTGCATGTTCAAGCATCCAAAAGAAAGTAGCCCAAGTAGCCAAAGAAAGAAGGAAAAAGGGAAGGAGAAAGGAAGTATTAGATACGCTTATTGAATACTTGGCATTATGCTACCAGCGTGCCAGGCTCTTTTCCTGGCTTATTTTCTCTAGTAATTGCTGCAGTCCTGTGAGGGAGGCATTGTTATTGTTCCTGTCTTACGTATGAGGACAGAGAGATTAAGTATGTCAGCCCACCACAGTGGCCCCCAATGCTTTTGGCACCAGGGACTGGTTTCATGGAAGACAATTTTTCCACGAACAGGGGAGCAGAGCTCAGGCAGTGGTGGGGAAGGATGGGGAGCGCTGTAAATACAGATGAAGCCTCACTCACTTGCCAGCCACTCACCTCCTGCTGTGCGGCCGGGTCCCTACCAGGCCATGGACCAGTACCAGGCTGTGTCCTGGGCGTCAGGGACCCCAGAGCTAAAGCACTAGTAGCTGGGACTAGAGTGTGGCTTTTTCCTTCTGTGCCCAGTAAAGATACAGGAAGATAGAGAGGCCCAGTGGTTAAGAGCGTGCATTCTGGAGAACCATACACCTGGCTTCCAGTCCTGGCTCTATCAAGTACTAGCTGTGTGCTTTCTGGAACATTCTTTAACCTCTTCATGCCTTATTTCTGAAATGGGGTTAAAGAGGATGACATGAGATAATCTATATAAAGCAAGTAGAATGGTATCTGGAGCACAGTAAATGCTCAAAAACCATTAATAATTATACAGAAACTAGTGAGAGTGGGTGGCCACCAAAGTGTTCATATTGTTTGTATGTTTTCCTTCTTGGATAGCTTTCAAAAGTACGATTGAAACAGTCTGTCTGACAGTCCTCTACTGTAATTATCTGCACATTTATGGCTGCATCCTCTTTGGTCGGTTCTTGCTATGGAGATGCATTGTCATACTCTCTATAGAGAAAATGTTAAGATAGGATATAATTCAGTTTTTCATCTAGCATGGCTGATCAAAGTTTGTTTTTTTGTGAATGACAACTGGAAAAATGTACTGTTATCATTAGCACTCATTATTAAATACCACAGCTGTAACTTCTTGCCAGAGCATAAAGCCTCAGAAAATTCTGATCCTGTGATCTAGGACATGGCTCCCCAGCGGCTGATAGCTGCTGCTTGAGCAACTGGTCCAAATTAGCCATGCATTTCAGCCACTAGTTTCCTGTCCCCACTGGGCTTATTCTTCAAGAGTTAGGATGCCATGAAGACTGAGTCACAGTGGCCATCAAAGCAACATCTTATTAGATTCTTCTCCTTGGGTTAAACAATAGGTTCCAGAAGCACAAAGAAGTTTGCCAAGAGCAGGTTGTTCCAGGGACAAGGTACATGTGTAGGTAATGCTGGCAGTCCATGACCCCACCCATGGCTCCAGGACCAATGTGGCCTTCCCTCGGCCCCATGCCATGCCACCCTTTCCATGGTTATATCCTTCTCTGGTGAGAATTCAGGAAAGCCAAATGGATTTGCCCATCTGGAGCCTGTGGACTCCCAGACTCACATGCTTCCTGGGCCTGCTTGGACTTCTTCCTTGGGTTCACCCTCCAGAGGATAGACTACCACCCTTATTCCTACATACCAGAGGAAGATACAGGAAGATAGAGAGGCCCAGTGGTTAAGAGCGTGCAGTGGTTTGCAGGAGAGATGAGATGGGGCAGGAGGAAGGGCTGTGGGCAGAGCTTGGATGTGTAGGTTAAGGTGTCTGCACGCATGCATGTGACAGTCCTCAGTGTGTAGGAAGGAGCTAAAGATTGGAAGAGGATAGCTGGTGGAGGGGGACAGAGGCAGGCTCTTGACACTTTCATTTTCCAGATCAACTCTGAGGAGGCCAAGAATTCTAAATCTGTATCTGGCCTTCTAGATTACTGTATTTCCCTGAAAATAAGAGCTACCTATAAAATAACCCCTAACAGGATTTCTAAGCATTTGTGTAATATAACCCCTATCTCAAAAATAAGACCTAGTGATGGGCATGGCTATGCAATGCATCTGCACAAACCATGCATTTCATCACGGGGCAGTACAGAAGATGAGCAGCCCTTCTCATCTGCCCCATGAGAGCTCTATTGCTTCACATGAGAGACTGGGGCCAATGGTTCTCAAATAGAGTTGCAAGAAATTCAGGATAGAATTTAGAGTTTGGAGACTTAGGATGATGTTCCAGAAGAAGACGACTTAACTATATTGGAATAAATGTAAATTGTTGTACCATACTTAAAAAAAATAACACACCCCCTGAAAATAAGCCCTAGGGTGTCTTCTTGAGGAAAAATAAACATAAGACCCTGTATTATTTTTGGGGAAACACAGTATTATAAAGGTATATTTGTCAAAGAAGGAAAGATATTTTTATTTAACAGTTTGATACTTGACCTTAACATTTAAATATGTAGATATATGGTATGAGGGTCTTTCTTTGTACTCTTACCCCAACTCCACAATTTTGGGGGTGGCCCTGTTGCTGAGTGACAGGTCTGGGTGCACAATTTAGTGTATATTCTGGGCTCCTGTGCTCAGGTCTTTCAACATTTTTTTTTCCCCATGAGCCTGGCTCACCTTATGTGAAAACAACTGCTTCTACATTTCTTCTGATTTTACTCTGCTGGTCAGGTATGAAATCTGAGGCTGAATTGGAGAAAATTTGCTCATTCTAGTTTAAGTTATAAAGTACAGTTTGTTTTGGGCACTGCGGCTCCTGTGACCCTTCTTTTTCTAGGAGTGGCCCAACCAAACATCACTCTTGGTGATAATTTGCATTTTACATCTTTATATAGGACATTGGCCCAAGGGGGTGTTGGGTGCAGCCTTGGCAAGGGCCCTGTTTGCCAGATAACACTGTTGGGCAATGTTAAGCAGAATTGGTGCATTTCACTCATCAGTATTTAGATTAATCAATAGAAATATCTGATCTAATGGCCCTTGAAAGTAAATGTTTTGTCAGACACATAGCCCAAAAGGACGTATATTTCATGAATATTTCTATGTAATTATTTTGAGGGAAAAAGGATATCTCTGCTATGCAATTTCAGAGAAAAATTAAGAAAACATATGGGAGTCTAATTTGTATTGGGGGTTATTGCTTGACTAAAATTAAGTGTGTGTGTGTGTGTGTGTGTGTGTGTGTGTGTGTGTGTGTGTGGTGAGCTCTGATACATGTGTATGTTGGATGGATAAAGAAAGACATGTCAGCCTCTGAGGAAGAGGCTTATTGCTTATTCCCTTCTTTGTAGGAAGGCCAAAGGAAGGCTAGCAATATCAGCTCAATTTATTTTTTTGATATATCGCTACAGGGCAAGCTGCTCTACCATTTCAACAAATTTTACCTCCTAGTTCTATTACAAAAAAAGTATCCACTCAGTTACCCAGAGTCCCTGATTTTTTCTTATCGAAAGGTCCATCGAGCACATCACATGGTAGAGTCTAGACTAATGTAGAGATGTGTAGAGTAGGGGCAAACAACCCCATATATTTTAACGAGCTTTGAGAATATCGTCAGGGACAAAACTCTAATAATAAGAGCCAATACTCACGTAGCTCTTACTGTGTGCCAGCTCTGATCTAAATATTTTACATATGTTAACTCGTTTAGTTCTTCCAGCAACTCTACAAAGTTGGCACTATTATTGTCCTCTGATGGGGTTCAGGACATGCTACCCCAAAATATGGCACCTTTGGCATTTGAGACAACAGCAGAAGCAAGATGTTCACCCTCACCTTCACCTCATCCTTTTCCCCTGAAGCAAGTCATCAAACACTCATCGCAGAGGTCCCTCTCTGTAGCTGAAGTAAAGGAATGAAGAAACAAGGACACAGAAGAATCTGAACAAACTGAGCTTGCTAAGTTTCCCCCCATCTATTACCATTATACCCTGCCCCTTTGTCCAATCATACTTCTCCACGACTAACCACTTCTGCATCAAACTTAGCATAAAAATAGCAGATTTCCTTATTTCCTTGACTCTTCATGTCTGAAGACTCCTGTGTCACATAAAACTTACATTAAATGAATTTGCATGCTTTTCTCTTATTCATCTGTCTTTTGTCATAGGCCTCAGCCATAAACCTAAGATGGGGAAAAAAGATACTTCTTCTCCCCTATGTCTTCTTTTAGGGAGTTGGGGCACAGAGAAGTTATGTGGCTTGCAAATGATTGCACAGCTTACTAGTAGTGGAGCTAGAATTCACACTTAGGTTCCAGAGGCTTTGCTCTTCACTATTATGCTATACTGATTCTGATAGGAGGGCCAACTACGTAGCCATGCCCACTTCCATAGCCTCTGCACCTAGCTTATTCACTAAGTGCTTTTGTGCATCGGTCTACAGAATACCTAGCTTAACAGGAGGAAATTGTACACTGTGCTCCAAAGGAGTTGTAGGGTTTCAAAGAGATGCTTTAGAAGTAGTCCTCAGAGGGAGGAGGAAGCTGAGTGGGTGAACTCAGGAGTCACCCATCCTAATTCTCCTTTTACCTGTTTTACATATCATGGTTTCACATATGATTTGTTTGGAAAAAGTGTTCTGTTATTAAGAGTTTGAAAGAGTTTGTATCCCAGAAAACAAAGAACTTAATATAAAAGTAGCAGAAACTTTGACTTCAGTACAAGCACCAAGGACTTGGAGGAGGGCAGGAGTGGAAGTTGAAAAAATCTGGACCTGACTCAAAATTGGGACCTGTGTAGGATTCATTGGATGAGAGAAAAAGGATCCACAAGCATCTTTAAAGGCTAAAGTTATGGACAACAGAACAAGTTGAATGAACAGTGATAAACACAGATTTATAGATTTAGGACCCAATGCAAACCAAAAATAAAACAAAAGCAGATTCAGTGGATGGAGACATTAAGGCTTAGTAGGGGCACATGCAAACAATATTAGTAACTAAGAGTTCAAATCAACCATGTTTATGCCCAGCATGATATCTTGATAAAGGACACAAAGCACTCAGTGCTGCCCAGCCTGTTGTTGGCACTGTTTTCCCTTCTGAGAAAACCCTAAAAGTGACATGACAAGAAGGAGTTCACCCAGTGGATGATTGTAATAGCAAAGGAATATGATACTTAATCACAAGAGACATAGTTGAGGAACTAGGAATGCTTACCCTGAGAAGACAACTTTTGGGAAAAGACACGACAGCCAGCTACGAATAGGAGTAGGGAAGCCATGTGGCAGAAAGAGGGCTTTGTCTGACTCTGGAATGCAGAATTAATATATGGAAATCATAGGAACATAGATTTCACTTGCTGTTAGGAACACTTTCCAGGGCTGTTAAAATTGGAATGAATGGTGGCCTGGAGTAGGGCTAGTGGCTTCTCTGATGAGAAGACATCCATCTTGGGGCTGCATGCCTACAGACAACGGAGAAGTCCATGCCCATTTCAAAGCCCAGGAAATCTCTAACATTACCTCCAGTTCTGAGAGTATATGATTCTATGAAATTTCTTCACTATGAAGAAAAGGAGGTAGAGATCAGGATATTTTTTTTCTCTTTCTTAGGTGAAAATTGAAATCTGTATCTGTGGCAAAAATAGTATTCCTCACTGTGTTAGTTAGGTTCAGCTGCTATAAGAAAATACCATAGAATAGGGTGGATTAAACAATAGACATTTATTTTCATGGTTCTGAAGGTTAAGAAGTCCAAGTTCAAGGTGCTGGTAGATTCAGTTCCTGGTGAGGACTCTCTTCCTGGCTTGCAGATGGCTGTCTTCTTACTGTGTCTTCACATAAGTGAGACATATTTCTATTTCTTCTTAAAAAGATGCTAATTCCATCATGGGGGCTCCAATCTCATGATCTTATGTAACCCAAATCACCTCCCAAAAGTCTCGCCTCTAAATACCACCACAATGAGGGCTAGGGCTTCAACACATGAATTTGGGTGGGAGTGATGCAAACATTCAATTTATAACAGCAAATCTTTCATGTGCTTCTCTGTCTTACTCAGTCCTCTTGATTTAAGCAGGGATACATGATTAGCTGTGGCCACTGGGTGTGTGTAGTGAGTTGAATAGAATCCCCCTAAAGTTCCTGTTCTCCCAGAACCTCAGACTGTGATATTATTTGGATATGGGGTCTTGCAGATGTGATTAGTTAAGATAAGGTCTTAAGATTTAGGTGCAATGACTGGTGTCCTTATAAGAAGAGGGGAGGACACACAGAGACACAGAGAAGAGAGCAAAGTAAAGACGGTGGCAGAAATTGGAGTGATGCATGTTTAAGCCAAAGAATGCCAAGGATTTCCAGGAGCCACCAGAAGCTAGGAAGGGGCAAAGGAAAATTCTTTCCTGCAGGCTTCAGAGGGAGTGTGACCCTCCTGACACCTTGATTTCAGATTTCTAATCTCTAAAACTATGAGAGAATAAATTCCTGTTATTTCAAGCTACCAAGTTTGTGGCAAAAGTGGAAGTGACAAGTGTCACTTTCTGGGCTGCAGCATTTCATTGCCAGTGTGTGTGACTCTTTTTCCTCCTCTTCTTTTGCCACAGCAAATATGGAGGCTTCTCACTGAGATGGCAGAGTGAGAAGAAAGCAACCTAGATTGTTGAATCCCAGAAATGGAGGACAGTGGTCCTGAAGAGTTGCCCACACCTGCAGTGGAATTTGTATGAGTGACACCTAAGTTTTCCTGATACTAAGTTATTGAGATTTTGTTTGTTACTGAAGCACAGCCTAGTCTACCCTGACTAATGTAGTACTTTATTCTTTGCAAAGGGTTAGAGTAGGAAAAAAATCTCATGGATCATACACTATTCACTAATCTCGTTCTCAAAGAGGCCTCAGAAATTTCCTGCTGATTCACTATCAAATGAAGGTAAGTGCTTTTACAAACTTGTAGAACAGCAGCCAGTATATGCTGCCATTTGTGGAATGAGTACAATGGGGCATTCCAAACACTAGGTCTCAGAAAAAAATCTGGTTTAGACTTAAATTCTCCTAAAAAAATAGATAGATAGATAGGTAGACACATAGATAGACAGGTAGACAGACACTCATGTGGTGAGAAGTACAGGAGGCTGGAGGGTGTGGCTACCCAGAGCCTGGGTTCCCATTTGGAGACCTCTCTCCAGGTATACAGAACTCCCTGTCCCAGTGGCCCCAAGCCCTTTTCAAGGGCCTGCTGGGGCCTCTTCCCTATGCTTGTCTTCTTGAAGAAATACCTGCCTGTAGGCCCATGGGATGGCCACAGGGTTGCTGTTTGCAGGGATGCAGAGAGCACATATGTTCATGGCTTATCACTCTGGCAAACACAGCCATAGGGAGGGAGGGGTGGAGCAGGTTGTGGGCTGAGGGTCTGGGGAGCCCTTCCTGCTGTCACACTGAAGCAGAGAACTATGAGCAGCCTACAAATTCTGGATTTGACCCTGGTCTTCCAAACAATTATGATCAATGTAAGATGATAAAACATTTAATTTAACAGCCTCTTAGTTTGATTATAACTTTGAAACATTTAGAGCATGGTATGTGGGTTCCATCTATTTTTTCACACCTGGAATGTTAGGAGTGGATCTGCTTAAATAGAATTTTTTTTTTCTCATAAGATATGCTTCTTTTCTTTCTGGATAAAGTCATGGTGAAGTTTCCATCATAAAATTCAGTGTCCAAGGTGAATATAGAGAACTTTCAAACCTGAAGACTGGCTGACCTTTATTTTCTCGTTGTTTAAAGCAAGGGGGTCTTGAATAGCCTTTCAAATTGGACTTTAACTTGCACTAGACCTTTCATGTTAGCTTAGGCCTTTCCTAAAGTTGTCTTCTATTTAGGATATATTTAAAATTAGCAGAGAAAGCTAAAGTGCTCTGTACTCCCTACTCTTTTCTCCACCCCAACCACAAAAACACATGTACAAACTTGTACACAGCTACACAAGATTTCTGTAAAAACTGGAACCCCTGTTCTCACCACTGAGGTTTTCTGAAGCTTCCTTCCTCCTTTACTGCTCTAGCGCATTTTCTACTCAAAACCATCAATTTAAAAGAAATCTAAAAAACACCCTTAGGAAAACAGAAAAGGGAACGGTTCTTGTCAGAACATGGAAAATTCTAAAAAGAGCTTATATTCTCGTATTTCCCTATAGACATGATGCAAGCATTATCAAGTTCAGGAAGGATGACTCCAATAACATGATTTCTGGTCCTTAGCATTTCTCCTTTTCTTTCCCATCAATGTTTTCTCAAAGTCAGGTTCTGAGTAGTAAGTCTTGAATGCAACCTTGCAAACAAACACCCACAGATGATTACAAGAAAATTCAAGGCCCCCTTTAAACTTGAAATTATATTTTTATGGAGATATGTACAGATTAGGGACTTATTTTCTACAAATGGCTCTTTAAATTTCCCTGGTATGATGAAGGGGATTGAAGAAGGTGGGGCTGGGACAAATGCAATCAGGAGCAAATCAAAATTTGGGAGCTGAGTTAATAATGTTGATAAAATTGGGCACGGCGCAATAGACTTTAGAAGGCTCAAGACATTCAGATAATTCATCAGTCTATTAATTAATTCAACTAATAGTTCCATGTTGCTTTTTCTATTCTAACAAAAAAGATTAAAGAAGCTAAGGATTGCATACACTATTCTGGAAAATATGAGATTGTGACACTATTCAGAAGCTCAAAGCTCACTGGGGAAGGAGGACATGTGTATGAGAAAGTTAAAACACTGTAAGACTGTATCTTGTACTCCAGGTTTTAACTCATTTCTTCAATCCACATTTTATGCTATGGCCAGAGTTCCCTTCTAAAATGAAAATCTCATCAGAAAAATCTGCTTAAAACCCTTCAGTGACCCTCTGTTACTTATTGGAAACAGTTGAGATGCCTTAGCATTGTGTATGAAGTGTTCATGATCGTGTCCCAGTCTACCTTGCTGTGCTCATCTCCAGGTAGATGATACTCTGGTCCTTGGCATTTCTACTCCTTCTTTCCCATCAATGATTTCACAAAGCCAGGTTCTGGGCAGTGACTCTGAAGTCACACCCTCTTTGTGGTGTGGGGAATGGGAGCTTTCTGAGAGCCATGACAGTGTCTTTTTTGACATCACTTTTGACGTCCCGGTATCATAGTGGAGGCTTAAAGAACACTGAATTTTAAATGAATAGAGTCTATTCGACCCATCAATCTCTTTTTGAAACCATTCTGCTGTGAAATGTAATACATACTGAAAATTGAATATACCAAATGAACAGCTTAAATAGATATCATAAAAGAATACTCATATACTTATCACCTAATTAAAAAATTAAAACATTGTTGGCTTCCCAGAAGCCCTCTCTCTGCCCTTTGCTAATTACATCCCCTTCTCTTCCCGTAGGAAGCCACTCCCCACACCTATCAATCAGTTCTCAGCTCAGGCTACAGTCCCCATCTGCCATCTCACCTCTGTGATCCTTCTCTAGACTGCTCTCTGACAGTGCACACTCTCTCTTTCTCTCTCTCCCTCATCTTTAAAGAGCTTATGTTCTTTAGCATTCATTTGGCATCCAAATAAAATATTATGACTTTTATAAAATTTTATTTATAATATCCTTCTTGTATCACTTATATTATTTTACCTTCACTGTAGGTATCTTTATCTGTCCAAGTAGATTTTTTTATGTCTGTGCTCTATATTGCCTTGGTTTACATTTTACTTTCATAGTTAAGATCTCATAGAAATGCTCAATGAACATTTACTGAATAAAGAGTGAGTGAATGACAGTCATATCAAAGCATGTAAGAGGCAGAAATTTACTCAACCAGTGAAAGAGAAATAGTATAGTCTACACAAAATGCACGTGCACACACACACACACACACACACACACACACACAAACCGAGGGAAGGGTAGGGATGGGGGAAGAGAGAGAGGGAGGAAGAAAAGAAAGATATTGTTCTGATGTAGTGCATGCGAATATTCAAGAGTGTCACACACTGAAAATCACCATTTCCCTTTCTCCTGTTATTCACTTCCTGAAACCAAAGCAGGTGTTAGAAATCCAGATATGTTTCCGATGTAATCTTCACATGGTTTAATGCTACTGGTTACGATTGAAGAAGGTACTTGGGACCAAGCAGTTGATGTCCTTCTTTTGCATTTTACTTGAAAGGAACCATGGCCAGAACATGGGCCAGACTACAGGACAACTTCCTGACATGGGTACTCTAGAAGGAATTCCACATTATCAGCGAAATCAGAAGAGAAGACACTAAAAATCCTTGCCCAGTCTATGATGGCATGGGTAAATGAAAGCTATTGACAATCTAAAAATAATGATTGTCTGTAGTTTTTATTACTTAGAAATGGAGTTGGAGCTTAAGCTCAGGTCTAGGACATGGGATTGCAACTCAAATATCTCCTAGGTTCTAGCTAGTAAATACAGTTAAAGTGTTTAGTCAACTTATATTATCCTGGAGTGATAAATGTTAACCCCGTAAATTTGAATTATCTTTCCTTGCTTTTCAGATATTGCCCAATGATCCCCCAACCACCTATATTTTTCTTGTAGAATATGACTCATTCTTTGAGATTCAAATAAAAGGTATCCTGCTCTATGAAGCCTACCCTGATCTCTCACAAAAGTTAGGGCTTTGTCTATTATTCTGCTCCCACACACTTTTTCTTAAAGTACTCAACACATTGTATCTCCAGTAGGCATGGCTATCTGCCATACAGAATTATAACCCTTCAACTTTAAGGATCGGGTTTTATTTAGTACCAGACCTATGGTAGGTACTCAATATGTTTTTGAATGAAAAAAAAATACAGACAGAGTAGTAAAAACTTTGAGGCACAGAATCAAAAGTTATACATCTTAAGTATCAGAATGAGTACATTCTGTTTGCCAGATTTTAGATTAGGTGCTGAGAAAAGGCCTCTAACTCAGACTGCAGAATAAAAGACAGATATTCAAGTTGATTCATTAATGACAGTGAGTATCAGGCAGATGGAGAAGGGAAATGGGTACAGGGTAATCAAAGCAGAGGAAACAGAAGCACTGGAGTCCTCATGAGGGGCCTATCTTAATAAAATTTGGTAATAAGGCAAAATTTACACAGAGATTCCCAGTGGTGAGGGCAAGCAAGGAAATTTATTTTTGCCAGGTGAAGTGGTGGCACTAGCACTTTTTCTGGGTGTACCAAAGAAGAAAAGAGGAAGAAAAGGAGAACACAAGAGAATAACTGGAAAGAGGATAGGCCCTTGTTCAACTAGAAGGGAGAATAGCATATTTCCATCTGACTAGGAAAAAGATAAGAGAATGCAATTGGATCGCAGTTTGACTCACCTGGAAC
The DNA here is from genome assembly GCF_040939455.1 of Microcebus murinus. Taxonomy (NCBI): domain Eukaryota; kingdom Metazoa; phylum Chordata; class Mammalia; order Primates; family Cheirogaleidae; genus Microcebus; species Microcebus murinus. Next base: position 119,212,986 of record NC_134105.1, on the reverse strand, counting down.
TTAGATATACAAAGAAATTTAGCTTCTTTATCTTCTATTATATATCTGATCTTCCTTATGATCTCTCCACATCTCCTTGGTAGGAGAGGGCAAAGACTTTCAACTTCCTATTTCTTGCATCAAAGGCTCTTCCAGTTTGAATAGTGTATTTTGTATGACTGAGTCTCTTTTAGGTAAGTACTCCAAATTTCACATTTCTTCCCTCCGTCTTTCCTACTGCCCTTGCTTTTTTCAAGGAGTAACCTCACAACAACAGGGAAGACAAATGATTGGAACTCACACAGCATTCTTGGGGAGCTTATTGGTCTCCTCTGGGCTCTTCCATGTATTTAATACAAAAGAAGGCAGTAATAGAGGAATAGAAGACAAAAAAGATATAAGACATATAAAAATATATCATAAAATGGCAGACATAAGTCCTATCTTGTCAATAATTATAGCAAATGTAAAAATTCCAATCAAAAGGCATAGGTTGGCAGAATATATAAGAAAAGGTCCAAATCATATGTTCTCTATAAGAGTCATGCTTTAGATTCAGAAACATGAATAGGTTGAAAGTAAAAGGATGGAAATAATATACCAAACAAACAGTAACCAAAAGATAGCTGGGATATCTATATAATATCAGACAAATAAAATTTTAAAGTCTAAATTATTACCAAAGAAAAGGAAGATTTTATAATGGTAAACAAAATCTTCAATCCATCAGAAAAACATATTAATTATAAACATACAGACCTAACAATGGAGTTTCAAAATAAGCGAAAACTGATAGAATTGCAAGGAAAAATAAAAGTAGTTGGAGAGTTCAATCCCAAAAAGTCAACAAAGAATTAGAAGATTTGAACAAACTGTAAACAACTAGACCTAACTGGCATCTATAAAACACTTCACCCAACAAAAGCAAAGAGTAAAATACACATTTTTTTCTCAAGTGCATATAAAACTTTCCTAGGATAGATCGTATGTTAGGGCATAAAACAAGCTTCAGTAAATTTCAATGTATTAAAATTATACAAATTATTTTCTCTGATTACATTAGAAATCAATGATGAGAAGAAAATTAAGGAATTCACAAATATGTGGAAATTAAATATACTCTTAAATAATCAATGAATCAAAGAACAAATCATTAGGAGAATTAGAAAATACATTGAGATGAATGAGAATAAAAACACAGTATACTAAAACTTATGGAAGACAGCTAAAATAGTTCTTAGAGTTTAGTTCTTAAATTTATAGCTGTAACAGCCTATATTAAATGTTGGAAGCAAGGACCCTCAATTCCCCTATGACTTCGCCCTGGAAAATTCCCAGAACGAAAATAGCACTCCACCCTCCAGCTATAGCTCCGAGAAGAATGCATTCCATGACGTGCTGAACACGGGATGCTCCAGGGTGTGCTAACTGCAATTGTTCCCGACCACCTGCCAGGTTGGGGTTGAGTGATCAGTCACAAACAGCTTCGATACTGATAAGACGCTGGTTGGGGCTGATTGGCCCAAACCCAAGCCTCATCATCACCCCACTCTACTTTTCTGTTTCTACTTCCTTGTTTCTGTATGCTTATAAAACCTACAAAGAATCCAAGTAAAGTAGACCTTGACAACCATTTGCTTGGTCTCGTTCCTTTCTCTCGCCCATCTCTTTCAGGCACGGTCCCCCTTGACCCCCACGAGTAACAGAAGGTCCCGCGGGCCGGGACAAGTGGCGCCCAACGTGGGGCTCGAGGTACGGACTTTTGTCGGATGCACCTGATTTGCAGTTCTCCGGAGAATTCCTGAAGAGACCTCCCTTCTGCCGCTCACAGAATCGACGGTCTGGTGAGTAGATTTTTTACATTGTCATCCCATCGAGATGGGCCATTCTTTGTCTAAAGAGGCCGTTTTTATCAAGGATCTCAAGGCCTCACTCAGAGAGAGAGGAATTAGAGTTAAGAAAAAGGAACTAGTAAAGTTTTTTGTGTTCATTGACCGAGCTTGTCCCTGGTTCATTATTGGTGGACCTGAAATTCACCCACGCAAACGGCAGAAGGTAGGCAGAGATTTAAACAATTTACTTCTGAATCAGGGCCCAGATGCCATCCCTGTATCCGTTTTCTCGTACTGGGGACTAATCAGAGATATTGTTGAGGGAGCAGATTCAGACCCCAATAAAAAGCAGCTGCTCTAGGTAGCAGAATTCTGCCTCCAACCCGTGTCGCGGTCCGCTTCAAGAACGTCTTTAGAGGCGGCCGAAGGGTCAGCTTCCACTAATGATCCTGAGGGACCAACATGCCCTTCCCCTTGCCCCTCGGTTTGTATTAATATGCCCCCTCAAGTCCCCTCGGCTGGGCTCCAGACATCTAGGGACGAGCCCCCGATTAGTAGGCCAGACACCAAGACCCTCTACCCTCCCTTGCCCGAGGGTACGGCCCCTCATGCATTCAATTACCCGGTATTCAAGAGACAACCCCTCTGAGAGTCCCTCGACCCTGCAGAAGAGGCAACCCTCGAAGAGGAGGCGGCCTGATATCACGATCCCAAATGGCCGCCTCTTACCGCGGCACCCCATAGACCTCCTCCTTACACGCCCCAGATTTGTGCACCTTCGTTAATGCCTCCCCTTACAATGCCCTTGCTTTTGCGTGCCAAAAAAGACTTAAGTCAAAGGGTTACACAATTAAAGGATGTCTTACAACTTCAAAAAGAATTTTCCCAGCTTTCCAAAGACTTGTCCTCCCTCCAAGATACGCTTAAAGATTCTGTCTTCATTAGCCACCCACGTCATGAGACCGCCCAATCACACGCCACCTTAAATAAAAAATCCTTAAAGTCCTCCCATAAAGCCCTAGCATTCCCGGTAGTTACCCGGTCTAATAGACGAGAAGACCTTGCCGCCCCTTCTTTGAGCCAGTCCCCGCCCCAAGATTCAGATAATGAGGATACGGAAGGGAGGGAAAGAGAAAGCGAAAGTGATGACCTCCCAGAAGAAACAGACTCAGAGCCCACTGAATTTCGCAGACTAAAGTTCAAAACCTTAAAAGAACTGAATTCTGCTGTTAGGGTGTATGGGCCCAATGCACCCTTTACCTATTCCCTCCTGGAGGCAGCCTCGGGGGGCGGCTACCTGCTCCCCGGAGAATGGGTCAAACTAGTACAGGCGGTCCTTTCTCGGGGACAGTTCCTCTCTTGGAAGGCCGGCTTTCTCGACCGCTGTCAGACCACGGCTGCTAATAATTTGAAAAACCCCAATTCTGCATCTTGGACCCTTGAAAAGCTTAGCGGACAAGGGAGATTTGCCACTGAGCAGCGCCAAAAGAGACTCCCAATTGGGCTCTTGTCTCAGACCGCCGCAGCCACCTTCGGGGCCTGGCGAACACTTCCCTCTACGGGATCTGTTCTTACTCCCCTGACAAAAATCACCCAGGGAGCTCAAGAGGGCTTTAGTGAATTTGTAGGTAGGCTTTTAGAATCTGCTGAGAGGACCCTCGGACCAGAGGATGGCGATAATAAACTCATTAAACAATTGGCCTATTGAAAATGCCAACAGCACTTGCAGGGCCATCTTCAGGGGCAAACTTAAAAACAAAGACCTTAATGACATGATTAGAATGTGTAATGATGTTGACCCCTTCACCCATAAGGTATCACAGGCCGTGCAGCTTGCGGTTGGGGCCGCCATCCAAGGGACCGCGGCACAGAGGGACTGCTTTAAATGCAGTCAACCAGGGCACTTTGCAAGGCAGTGCCCCTTAGCCACCTCCTCTGCTGCCCCTAACCTCAGTGAGCCGCCAGGCAGGCCAGCCCAGCCACCCTCCCGCTGTCCTCGCTGTAAGAGGGGAAAGCATTGGGCCAATCAGTGCCGCTCCAAGACTGATGTCTTTGGAAACCCCTTGCCCCCCCTTTCGGGAAACGGCCTGAGGGGCCAGCCCCGGGGCCCCTCGTCCTATTCAATTCCAGTCGGCCTCAGGGAACAGCTGACAAGAGAGCCCCCAGACTTTAGACTCCTCCGAGCAACCACAGGGAGCGCAGGAGTGGACTTGTGTGCCTCCTCCAACACAATATTAAGACCTGAGGATGGTGTTCAGATTTTGCCCACTGGCTCCTTTGGACCCCACCCCCCCCAGCTAATATGTTCTTTTTTATTCTGGGCCAAGCTTTCTCCACTCTTGCGGGACTCATAGTCCACCCCTCCATAGTAGATAGTGACTTTACCGGGGAAATTAACATCTTAGCCAGTGCGCTTACCGGCCCTGTGTATGTCTCTAAGGGACAGCGCTTAGCTCAGGCATTACCCTTGCCCCTTAATACATCCTTCCCAGCCACCGCCTCTAACCGAGGTGCTTCTTGCCCTGGCTCTTCTGATCTCTATTGGGTCCAAGCTATCACTAAGGAACGGCCCACCCTGCGGCTAAAATTAGATGGTAAACTTTTTGAAGGCCTCCTTGATTCAGGCGCTGATTCCACGGTTATTACCCAAGACGCCTGGCCCGATTCATGGCCACTGCAGCCCTCCCTTACGCACTTACAAGGTATAGGACGGTCTAGAGATACTCTCCAGAGCTCAAAAATTTTGACATGGGAAGACTCTGAGGGAAACAGAGGTACTACTCAACCCTTTGTAGTCCCGAGCCTACCTGTTAACTTATGGGGGCGTGATATCCTTGCACAAATGAATGTCATTATGTGCAGCCCCAATGAAGTTGTAACCAGCCAAATGCTTAAACAGGGATTCCTTCCAGGACAAGGTTTAGGCAAAAGGGGTCAGGGACTAAGAGCACCCTTGACCACCCTCCCTAAGTCAGACAGATCAGGACTAGGGTTCAAAGACCATTTTTCGTAAGGGCCATTGATCCCCCTGCACTTCAGGCAGATAAAATCACTTGGAAAAGTGACTCCCCTGTCTGGATCGATCAGTGGCCCCTCCCGTCTAACAAGCTAGCCGCAGCTACAGCGTTGGTGCAGGAACAATTAGCTGCCGGACACATAGAGCCCTCTACTTCACCATAGAACACCCCCATTTTCGTCATTCAAAAAAGGACTGGCAAATGGCAGCTGCTACAAGACTTACAGGCTGTTAACCAAACAATGGTTCCCATGGGGGCACTCCAGCCTGGTTTGCCTTCGCCCATAGCTATCCCCAAAGGCTACTATAAGATAGTCATTGACCTAAAAGATTGCTTCTTCTCCATACCATTGCACCCAGATGACTGCAAACGCTTCAGTCTCCCGATAGTAAACTGTATAGGACCCTCTCCGCGCTTCCAATGGCGAGTATTGCCTCAAGGCGTGGCCAACAGCCCCACTCTTTGCCAAAAATATGTAGCTCAGACAATTGATTCTTTTAGAATTCAATATCCTTAGCTATATATAATTCATTATATGGATGACATTCTTTTCGCTGGGGCTGACGAGGCAACCTTACATCAAGTTACTATGCAGGTTGTCTCGGCCTTACAAGCTCGAGGCCTCCGCCTGTCCCCTGAAAAAATTCAGGTCTGCCCCCCTCACCTGTTCCAAGGCTTTGAATTGTTCCCCAATAAGGTCCTCTCTCAAAAGGTACAACTCAGAAAGGACTCTCTTCAATGCCTTAATGATTTTCAGCGCCTTCTAGGCGACATTAATTGGCTTCGCCCATATTTGAGACTCATCACAGGACAGTTAAAACCCCTATTTGACATCCTGCAGGGAGATGCCGATCCAACCTCCTCACGCTCCCTAACTAAAGAAGGGCAGCAAGCGCTTAATTTGGTCGAGCAGGCCATAAATGCTCAGGCCATTGGCTACTTCTCCCCCGAATCCCCCTTGTACTTCATTGTCCTCCCTACCCCCTTTTCGCCCACGGGACTCTTCTGGCAGGGCAAGCCCCTTTTTTGGGTTCACCTATCGGCTTCCCCCCCTAAAGTCCTTCCCACCTACCCTTATTTAGTAGCTAAGATTATTCACTTGGGGCGAGAAAACTCCCTTAAGCTCTTTGGAAAGGATCCGGATATCATAATACTCCCTTACAATGCTTCTCAAATTCGGTGGCTAATACAAAATGATGATGACTGGGCGGTTAACTGTACGTCTTTCCAGGGCAAACTAGATAATCATTGCCCCCCTGATAAACTAATTCAGTTCCTCTATCGGACACTTGTAATATTTCCCAAAAAAAAACAAGAGTCTCCCCCATTCCAGGAGCCGTCTTAGTCTTTACCGATGGATCCTCCTCAGGCACCGTGGCCTATAGCACTAATGGCCAGGTCCGCAGTTTTCCCACCAGATTCTCCTCTGCTCAACTCGTTGAGTTAGCGGCCTTAGTCGCGGTCTTCAAACATATAGATCAGTCACCCTTTAACTTGTATACTGATAGTTCCTATGTTGCTCATGCGGTCACCACCTTAGAAACTGTGCCTCATATTCGGCCCTCCAACAATACCACTCAAATGTTTCAACAACTACAAAGACTCATTCACTCCCGCTCTACGCCCTTTTTCATAGGCCATATTCGCGCCCACACTGGCCTTCCTGGGCCTCTAGTCGCTGGAAATAATCTTGTTGATCAGGCAACCCGCGTTGCGGGCGCAGTCCACACTATCACTGTTGATCCTGTTTGCGCTGCACGCCAAGCTCATAATTTACACCATCTCAATGCCCATACCCTCAGACTTAAATTCTCCATTACTAGGGAACAAGCCAGAGAAATCGTCCGCCAATGCAGGGCCTGTTTTACCCTTCTCCCTGAACCACACCTAGGAGTCAACCCTCGCGGCCTGATCCCTGGAGAGCTCTGGCAAATGGATGTCACTCATTACCCTCCTTTTGGAAAGCTTAAATATGTACATGTCTCTGTAGACACTTGCAGTGGATTTATCTTTGCTTCCCTACAAACAGGCGAGGCCACCCGCCACGTTATTAGTCATGTTATAGCCTGTCTCACCTCCCTCCCTCAGCCTAAAGTTATTAAGACTGACAATGGCCCAGGATATGTCAGCTCCAATTTCAAAAGTTTTTGCGCTCAGCTAGGCATTAAGCATGTTACTGGCATTCCATACAACCCTCAGGGCCAAGGTATTGTAGAGAGAGCTCATCAGACATTAAAAAATATGCTCTCCAAACTACAATCAGGAGGAGGAATTTTATACCCTTTGACAGGTAATTCCAAAACCCTGTTTAATCATGCCCTGTTCATTTTAAATTTTCTCACCTTTGACACCACCGGTAAAACCGTCGCCGACCGCCTTTGGCACCCATCCACCACAGATACTTATGCACAGGCCTTATGGAAAGAGCCGCTTACCAGCAAATGGTTGGGGCCTGACCCCGTCCTCATATGGGGAAAGGGACATGCCTGTATCTATGATACCCAGGCAGGAAATGCCAGATGGCTACCAGAGAGAACGATTAAGTTATATAATCCACCCAGAGAACCCCCTAAGAAGAATTCTTAATTCTGTTCTCTTCCAGAAATACAATGACTCCCCGAGAGAAGGCGCTACCCCTCCTGTGCCTGGTTCTGGTCACAATCAAAAGCACCACCGCAGCCAACATCCATCAGGTCTACAATTATACGTGGCAGATAATCAATGAGGCAGGGGACGTTGCCAATTCCTCCTCGCGCCTCTCCGCCACCACACCATGGGATCCACTAGAAGTCGACCTATGCGTGTTAGCCCTTGGAGCCCATGACTATTGGGGCACGCCCTCACATTTTGCACCACAAGCGAAGCCCATTAACACGGGAGAACGAGACACCAGCTCTCGGCCAGGCTGTAGCTCTTGGGTTCGAAGGACTTATGCAACCATGGCCCCTATATATGTTTGCCCTGGGGCTCATAGAGACTGCTCTCTTGCTGATACATGTGGCTATGCCCCTGACTTCTTTTGTGCCTCCTGGGGCTGTGAGACTACAGGCGATACCTACTGGAACCCCTCCTCCTCCTGGGATTATATAACAGTCAAAAGAAAATCCCCTTCCCCGTACCACCTCAACAGCGGTCCAGTCCCCATTAAGAAAGAGTGTAGAAACCAGTGGTGCAACCCCCTGTTAATTTCGTTCACCGAAGCTGGAAGAAAGGTTTCTTGGGGTCAGTCCAGGGGATTTGAGTGGGGACTCAGACTTTACATATCTGGGAGAGACATTGGTCTCACATTTAAAATCAAATTAATTAAAAGCCTCCCCAGAAGTCCCACGGCCGTGATAGGCCCTAACCACAACCTACACCCACCATGGCCTCGTGGTCCCTCCAGGGGCCTACCCTCCTCCCTAGCTGTGTCCCCTTCTCCGCTTAGTACCTCCCTATACCAACCTACCCTGCCCGAGGGGCCCCCCTCCTCTGTAGAACTAATTCTCACCTTAGTCAACGCCTCTGTCAGGACCATCCAAGAGGCCAACAATTCAGAATATCAGGAGTGTTGGGTATGCTACTCCCCCCGGCCTCCCTTCTATGAAGGCGTCGCTACATTTGGTAAACCATTATTTACTAACGACACCAGCAAACTCAGATGGGGCCTAGAGACCCATGATGGCCTGACACTCAGCCAAGTCACAGGCCTAGGCCTTTGCCTTCTTGGCCCAAGAATGCTCCTCCCCACACCCTTAGAGAAAATATGCAATCAGTTAATTACTGTCGACTCCACCTTTCAGTATATTCAGGCATCTAACACCTCTTATTTTGCTTGTTCTTCCGGCCTTACCCCGTATGTAGTCACTGCAACGTTTCTTGAGCATAGAGAATATTGTGTGTTAGTCATGCTCTTCCCCAGACTCACTATACATCCTGCTGACGAATTGCTCAAATTTTGGGAGCGCGGCACCACAATGCCCCGAGAAAAGAGAGAGCCCATCACGGCCATAACACTCGCAGTTGTTCTAGGCCTTGGTGCCACAGGGGCTGAAACAGGCATAGCCTCTCTAGTCACCTCCAACCAGCAATACCTGCAGCTCTCTGCTGCCATCGATAATGATCTCCGAGAGCTACAGCAGGGCCTAAAATATCCCAAAGAATCCCTTGCTTCGCATTCTGAGGTAGTGTTACAAAATAGAAGAGGCCTAGACTTAGTGTTCCTCCAAGAGGGAGATTTGTGCGCAGCACTTAAAGAAGAATGTTGCTTCTACGCAGACAAAACAGGCCTGGTAGAAGATAGCATTAAAAGGATTAGACAGAGCCTAGAAGATAGAAAAAAATGGAGAGAACAGAGTGAAGCATGGTATCAAAATTGGTTTTCCACATCCCTCTGGCTATCCACATTGCTTCCCAGTGTCTTAGGGCTGCTTGTAGGTTTTCTGTTGCTCCTCACCTTTGGGCCTTGGGCATTCAAAAAACTAACTGATTTTGTCAAGTCACAGGTAGACGCAGCCACACAAATATCGGTCTCCGTGTTTTACCAACGGGTAAAACAAAGAAGCTCCAGAGAAGACCTCCATGAAGAGTCTCCCAATATACCCACTGAAGGTCTAAATTTCTCAGACCTTGCCTCAGACATGGAACGCAGTTGGTTCCAAAAGCTGTGGAGACGCCCATGATGGGATTATCGCGATGCCGTGTACCAGATGCACACCCCGCCAACGGTGAGGTGACTCCATGACGGGAATATTGTAGGTCCATGCCCGGGGGCACACTTCATAATCAGAAGTGCTGGAGCTGGATGCCACCTACATAGCCTAAGACAGAGGCCTCACCTTCACATTAATCGCCCAATCTTATATTTGGGGTGCTGGTCGCGGAAGCCCATCACGTAGCCTAAGACAGGCTCTCCACCAACATATATAAACCTCCCTCATATTAATAAAGAGAGGGGGAGATGTTGGAAGCAAGGACCCTCAACTCCCCTATGACTTGTCCTATGCACGGGCTTCGCCCTGGAAAATTCCCAGAACGAAAATAGCACTCCACCCTCCAGCTATAGCTCCGAGAAGAATGCATTCCATGACGTGCTGACCTCGAAATGCTCCAGGGTGTGCTAACTGCAATTGTTCCCGACCACCTGCCAGGTTGGGGTTGAGTGATCAGTCACAAACAGCTTCGATACTGATAAGATGCTGGTCGGGGCTGATTGGCCCAAACCCAAGCCTCATCGTCACCCCACTCTACTTTTCTGTTTCTACTTCCTTGTTTCTGTATGCTTATAAAACCTACAAAGAATCCAAGTAAAGTAGACCTTGACAACCATTTGCTTGGTCTCGTTCCTTTCTCTCGCCCATCTCTTTCAGGCATGGTCCCCCTTGACCCCCACGAGTAACAGAAGGTCCTGCGGGCTGGGACAATTAAAAAAGGAAGAAAGATCTCAAATCAATAATCTACATTTTAATCTTAATAAAGTAGGAAAAGAAGAGCATACCAAACTCCAAACAAGCAGAATTAAAGACATAATAAATATTAGAGCAGAAATAAATGAAATTGAGAGTAGAAAAACAATAGTGAAAATCAAAATAGGCAAGAGTTGGTTTTTTGAAAAAATCAACAAAATTGGCAAATCTTTTAGCCATGCTGACTGAGAAAATCAGAGACTTAAATAACTAGACTAATGTAAGGAGTGAAGGCGGGCAGCGGGGTGGGGGGAGCGCATCACTAGTGACCCTATAGGAAGATTATAAAGGGAAATTATGAAAAACTGTGTGGTAAGTTTTACAATTTAGATGAAATGGACAAATTTCTAGAAGGAAACAAAATGCCAAAATGGACTCAAGCAGAAATAAGAACTCTGTATATACCTATTAAAAAAAATAAAGAGATTGAATTAGTATTTTAAAAACTTATCATAAATAAAAGTCCAGGTTCAGATGGCTTCACTGGTGAATTTTACCAAACATTTAAAAAAGAATTAATGCCAATCCTTCACTAACTATTCTAAGAAAACAAACACACAGCAAAATCTAGAAAAAAAAAAAAAAGAAAGAAAGAAAAAGAAAAACCAAAAAAAAAAAAAAATAATAAGAGAAGGAAACACTTCTCAATTCATTCTATAAAGCCAGTACTACACTGATATGAAAATCAGATAAAGACATCATAAAAAAAGAAAACTACAGAGCAATATCCCTGATGGATTTAAATGTAAAGATCTTCAATAAAATACTGGAAAAATGAATCTAGTGATGTATAAGAAAGATTAAACACCATGAACAAGACAGATTTGTCTGAGGAATGCAAAGTTGTTTTAACATGTGAAAAATCAACAAATGTAATACACTATGTTAATAGAAAAAAAAGGACAAAACTCATATGATTATCTCCATTGATGCAGAGAAGCATTTGAGAAAATCTAGCACTCTTTCATGATAAAAGGCTCAACATACTGCTAGGTGTAGAAGGAAACTTCCTCAACTTGATAAAGGGCATCTACAAAAGTCCCACAGATAGATTCATACTTAATGGGAAAGGACTGAATACTTTCATCCTAAAATCAGAAAAAATATTATCTCACCAATTCTATTCAACATTATGCTGAAGACTTTAGCTGGGGCAATTAGGCCAAAAAAAAAAAAGGAGAAGAAATTAAAGGAAATCAGATTAGAGAAGAAGTACAACTTTCTCCCAAGAAATACATTAAAAAGCCAATTAGAACTAATAAATAAGTTCAGAAGTTTGCAGAACAAGATCAATATAAGAAAATCAATTTTATTTATATATATTAGCAATTAACAATCCAAAAATGAAATTGAGAAAATAATTCCATTTACATTAGCATCAAAAAGAGTAAAATACTTAGGAATAAATTTAACAAAAGTATTGCAAAACTTATAACCCAAAAACTACAAAACATTGTTGGAAGGAATTGAAGACTTAAATAAATGGAAAGATATCCTACGTTCAAACATTGGAAGAGTTAATATTGTTATGATAGCAATACTCCCTATATTGATCCGCAATTTCATTACAATCCCTGTCAAAATCCCAGCTTCCTTTTGCAGAAATTGATAAGCTGATTTTACTAAAGTTTTATACAATTTCAAAGCACACAGAATAGCCAAAATAATCTGAGAAAAACAACAAAGTTGGAAGACATTTCAAAATTTACTACAAAGTTACAGTAATCAAGATAGTGTGGTACTGGCATAGGATAATAATATAAATCAATGGAATATAATTGGAAGTCCAGATTTAACTTACATTTATGGTCAATTTGTTTTCATTATGAGTGCCAAGATAATTCAATGGGAAAGAATAGATTTTTTTCAACAAATGGTACTGGAACAACTGAACATTCATACAGATATCTCATATTGTTTATAAACATGTACTCAAAATGGGGTCATAGACCTTCATCTGAGCTAAAGCTATAAAATTCTTAGAAAAAATATTTAGAAGTAAAGTTTTGTGACGTTGGGTTAGGCAAAAGTTTCTGAGATATGACACCAAAAGCACAAGTGATGAAGAACAAAGAAGATAAATTGGATTTCACCAAATTAAACTAAACTTTTTTTATGTCAAAGGACACTATCAAGGAAAGGAAGACAACCTATAGACTGAAATATTGTAAATCATGTATCTAATGAAGGATCTGCATCCAGAATATATAAAAAATCCTCTTAAACCCAATAAGAAAAAGATAAACCAATCAAAAATGGGCGCAGGATTTGGATAGATGTTTCTTCAGTAAAGATGTACAAATAGCCACTAAGCATATGAAAATGTATTTAACATCATTAGTTATTAATATTAGGGATATATAGCTACAATCACTTCACATGCACTAGGATGGGAAAATAAAAAACACACAGATAATACCAAGTGTTAACAGTCATGTGGAGAAATTAGAACCCTAATATGTTGCTGATGGACATATGAGAGGTGCAGCCACTTTGGAAAGCAGTTTGCACCTCCTCAAATTGTTAATCATAGACTTATCTTATAACCCAGCAGTTTTGTTCTTAGGTATATAGCCAAGAGAATTGAAAACAAAAATTTGTACAGGAATGTTCATAACAGCATTATTCTTAATAGTTAAAGAGTGGAAACAATCCAAACATCCATCCACTGATGAAGGGATAAACAAAAGTGGTGTTAAATAAAATTTTATAGGAGGCCATTGATTTGGACCAGGCTCCTGCACTGAGCCTAACAGACCAAACCAATATGAGTGTAACGACAGGAGCTGAGCTTTGGTTAATTGCAGGAAGCTCTGTAACAAGTTAAGTTGTCTCTATACCACACTTCTGTTTCCCATAAATTATGTCAGATCATGTTATTGGTTGGAGTTCCCTGAACCTGCTCTGGTTTGGAGGGCTGCCTGACTCTTGAATCATTTTTGTTTTGTTTTGCTTTGCTTTGTTATACTTTGTTCTGTTTTGTTTAAAGTTGCTCAAATAAGCTCCGCTGAATTTAATTAGTGTCAGATATTTTTCCTTTCGACAGTGGAATATTATTCATCCATAAAAAGAGATGAAGTTTGATATGTGTTATAATTCAAGGAAGAACCTTGAATACATGCTAAGTGAATGAAGCCAATCACAAAAGTCTATATATTATTAATATGGTGCATTTATATGAAATTTCCAGAATAGGCAAATTGACAGTGCCAGAAAGTACATTAGTGTTTGTCAGGGGCTGTGGGGAGGAAAAGTGATTGCCAATGAGCATAGAGTTTCTGTTCGGTGAAATGAAAATGTTCTAAATCGAGATTTTGGTGATGGTTGCACAACTATGAACAAATACCACTCTACCATATACTTTACATAAGTGAATCTTACAGTATGTGAATTATACATCAATAAAGTTGTTAAAAAGATAAGAGAAGGGTACGTACCATGGAATATTGTGACAGGTTGGGGGCAGGAGGCATGAAACCTTAGGTTTCCTACACAGTGCTCACCATCTCCAAGAGCATGGCTCTGTCAACTCACTGCTTTTGGAAAGTCTTAAATATACTGGAAAGTGCTCCATTGCTAATAGCTGTTTAAAAATCCAGATTTATCCAGATATCTATACTTCTAAGCACTAATTTTAAACTATTAAGCTAAATCATATAGGCCATGGGTGAAATTTCATATATGTGAAAGTACTTTCACACATGAAATTTTATTTGGACAGAATGACAAATATTATTAATGGCCCAAGAACTTTTTAACTTCCTCTCCCTCCCCACATTTTATAAGAATTACAACAAGAGGCTTAAATACTTGATTTCAGAGGCCTTTTGATAGTATTTCTCTAAATGTGAGCCAAGAAACATCACCTTTGCTAAGTGTGGAAAAAAAAAAGAGTTTCACAGTCAAAACTATTTAGGAAGCTCTGTACAGCATTATTTTTTCTTGGAAATTCATAATACACATAAGACTATTAAAGGTTTTGAAAAAAATTATTCACTCACTCTACAAATATTCATTCAATGCCTAAGTGTCAGGCATTATTCTAGACACTGGGGACACAGCAAGAACAAGACGGACTAAATTCTTGACCTGATGGAAGTTGCATTCTAATGTAAAACAGAGAAATCTGTTTTAACTGAGTATTTCCCAACTTATCTGAACACAGAATGACTTTTTCAATATGACCATTACTATTCTGCAGAATACACTTTGTGAAATATGGGTTTGCACTTACCTATATCAAACTTTTAAAGGGAATGCAGAAAGACAAATGGGAAAAGGCAGCAAATATAAACACCCCAAATCTTACACAAACTGTCTTTTAAGTTGTTGATGTTGATCAAAATACAGTGGGAATCAAGCCTTTATCTTTCAGGAGTAGGATGTAATGGCCTGAGTAAAAGTGAACAGTCAAAATATATGCAAATGTATCTTAGGTGACAGTTTCCTGCAACTTTGTAATTATGAATTATTTGACAAAAGCCAAATGCGATTAATTAGGGTATGTAGAGAAGCAGGGACAAAAGTACTAAGTTAAGACACCACCTGAGAAATCTGGGTGTAAATAATTGTAAATTCTCTCTTTTAACTACTAGGGAATTATAAAGGAATTATAAGTCTTCTCTTAAAAAATTAATTTAAGCAACAGTAAACATCTGAGAATTCATGCACAGCAGAGCATTGGCCTGGATAAAATTAAGGCTAGAGAGATTTTAAAATAAACAATTTATCCCCAAGGCAATGTCAAAGTTCATGACTTCCCTATTAATCCCAAACTAAAAAAAAAATCTTCTTTACATCCACACTCTTTTCCTTAATAAAGTCTAGTTCCTGCCTCCCAGTTAGCTGGCCCCTGAGTTCCTTCTCCAATGTCCTTCCTTCATGGTTGAAGAACAGTCTTCTCTTGTTTCAACAGCCTCTTCCCAGCCAGCAGCTTGCTTCCAACTTTTCTCTTTTGATTCCTTCCCATTCTCACTTTTAATTAGGCCTTCAGATCCTACTCCTTAAAGGTAAATGCTGGATTCTTCTTGTCTTTTGTGTGCATGTTTGTGGGGTAAAATATACATAACATAAAATTTATCATTTTTAAGTGTACAATTGAGTGGCATTAAGTACATTCAAAATCTGCAACCATTACATCCTCCCATCCATTTCCAGACCTTGCTCATATGCATTTTGGCATCTGTAAAAAAGAGGTGCTAATGATACCTGCCTTACCTTATAAGATTTTGAGAAGCAAATAGTAATATAATAATGTATCTGAATATACTTGTAGCTCTTAAAGTACTATCCAAATGTTTGTTGTCTGTAAATAAAATCATAAAGTACTAACATTTAAGTAAAATGTTAATCTTCATTCGTTTATTCCACAAACAGATGAAATTTCTGTTATGTTCTGCTGTGGGGCAGAAAAGGGGAATTTTTCAGAAAGGAATAAGATAAGTTTCTTTCTCTGGAAGCACTCACAGTTTAGTCAGAGACCTTTGTGCATAACAACTCCAATTCAGCATAGCGAATGGTTTCATGATGGTGTGAACAACTGGAACAGTGGAGTGGCTAATTCCAAAGGAAGGTATTGGGAAGGCTTCATGGGGTGTGCATTGGGGCTGGGTATGGAAAGACATTGATGGGCTTATGAAGGAAAAAGAAGGGTGCCCCCAAGGAGCCATGGAAAATGTAGCAATCTTGAAAGTGCAGAGATAGCTGCTCCTTTGTCTGAGTTTACAGCTTGGGAGACTTCAAGAAAATAAACACAGAGTAAGCAGGAAGGAAAGAGAACTTTTGTTACATTCACTTTTGCACCTATCAACTTCTTGAGTTATCCTTCAAATTCCTTATTTTGGCCTCCGTATGAGTTTAAATTTCTCTCAAAGAGTTAGTAACTTGATAAGATAAAGCCACATCTGCAACTCCTTTCCACTTATGAAAAAAAAACCCATAACGATAACAACAAAGCCCCCGCAGATCACAGGGTGGAGGAAGAACACGCTCACGTGCTCAGGCCATCATCCCGTATGAGTTGATTTATAACTTGCTTCTGGATCCCAGGGCTTGGGGCTGTCAGCTAATGGCATCACAACGACTAATAACACTGTCAAAAAGAAACACTTCTGGACTGACAAACTACTCAGGTAGTTACCTAATTCCAACAGGGCTGGAATGCGGCACGTCCAGCCTCCAGATCAGAGTTCCTGGGAGAAAGAGTCCCTGGGGAGGCTATGACAGGGTGGAGCGCTCCAAGAGACAAAACCAGGAAGGTTTAGGCACCAACTTTCTGCAGGCAGAGTCCCCACTCACCACAGATTTTTAAAAAGATGGGGCCCTAGTATTCTCTGTTGTATCCCCAGCCTCTAGTATGTAGAAGGGTGACAATAAATTTGTGTTGCGGTGAATTGAATGGTACAGAGAGCGCTTCTTTACCAAGAAAGCACCAAACTGGAAGTGAAATTCTCAATCTGAGCAAAACCATTTCTTTATTAACAAAAACATTTCAGCTCTTCCTTTTTCCTCATGCCCTTCAGAGAAGAATTTGTACCTTGGAAAGAAAAGATGGGAACAAGCAGGGCTTTCCTTCCCTGCCCTGCCTTCCTGTTCCACAGCGTTTTTTGTCCCTTTTCTCAGACCAGGGTGCAGCAGGACCTCTCCCCACACACTCTCCTGCATCTAGAGGGACTAAAATTTCTTGCAGTCCGCCTCCTTTCTTGCCTCAGCTTTTGGTCACTGATCAGTTTCTCTTTAAGTCATGATCATTCTCCATTTTTTTTTTTTCTGGCAATAGCATTTTCCTCTCATCGTATTCCAAGAAATACAGTCTCTGCAAATTCTCAACAGCATGACAAGATTACAGGGCCAAGTTACACTCAACAATGCTAAGTCACAAGCACAGACGCACGCAGCACAGTTTGGCCCTGTTACTAGAAATCTTTTTTCTCTTCTTCCCTGACTTACCTCCTGGGCCTGCTAGCAGCCTCTTCCCTCAGCCCCTCTACTCTCAAATCACTTATATTTCTCTTTTCATGCTTCTCCTTAGTGTAGGAAGCGCCTGTCTCTGATGCACAGCTCTGCTCCGGAGCCATGCTCTTGCCTGGGTCTACCTGTTAGTCACAGTTCTTTTCGGGGATTCCCAGTTACATTAGCCATATTTGAAAATGTTTAGGACTTGAGTTTTCATACGTAAACCTCCGTCCCTGGTCTGGGATTTCCCTCAATAAATCTCCTGGGGGTGGGGGATTATTATTTTTTTTCTAAAAGGCCAGGGCCCCAGGGTATCATTAATTGATTTATACCTTCAAATGTTGAGTAATGAATCCAAAGGCAATACTTTATAAATGCAAAATTGATAGCTGATAATTCTCTCAAGAGGGACTAGAAAAAATAATAGAACCAAATTTGAAGGTGATGATAATCCAGCTCTGGACGTTGTGGCTTCCAAACTGGCCTGTGGGCTTGGAGTCTGCCACCACCTGCCTGAGTGGAAGCTGCACCATTGGTTTGAAATATCCAAATTCGTTTTAGATTTAAAGCTTTGCCAGAAGGCTTGGTGTTCTGGCAGGAAAAGAAGGTAGAAAACAGGCTAGACAGTGCCTAGCATTTGTCTGTATTTGTGGAGTGACACTTACTCTGGGGATACAAATGAACACCAGCCCAGACAGGAACGCCCGCAGCAGCCTCTGTCTAAGATGACATGAACATTCCAAAGCCACAAGTGTGATTGGCAAAGCTCTACTTGAGGAATAAATGGGCCTCGAGACTTGGAAAGCTCTTCTTGAGAAACAAAAAGTAGAGGTGGAGTGGGGCCTGAAAGTCTTTGTTCCACGGAGGGTAGGCCAATGAAAACACAATTTGTCTAGGCTGATCCTACCCCAAGCCTGTTCTTTGTGATTGAAGCAGTTCTGGATTCTGGGTCCATAGAACTTTAGGCAGTAATAACGGGGACGGGGGAGGAGTTCCCAGTTATTGTTCTGCTGAGAACCTACCACTCACGGTAGATCTGGTCAGGCGGTGGTCTGAGGCTTGCTGGATCTCACGGCAGAGCCCAGGGGGATGACCTTTGTTTTCTCAGCAACTCCTGCTTCTTGTGTTAGTTAGCTCCCCTTTGCAAGCACTGAGTGTAAGAGAGCTTGAGAGCAATGTTTAATAGCTCCACTTGAACATTTTCTGTCTAAGTATTATCCACACATTCTTTAGAGCTCCAGGCCCCTTGGTTAAGTTTCCCTCAATGCCTTACACGCTTGCCTGGCTAGGACATTCTGCCCTTGTCTTAGAAATTTGTCCATCTGGGGAGGTATTGCATACTTTTCCCTGGGTGTAGACAAAAGATTAATTCAGATGGAGTTTATGTAAGCAAATTTAAAACACATATATACCCAAAGCAATGCTATATTTTTAAAAATATGTATATATTTGCCATATTTATAATATATTTATATATTATATACATATTGGATATATGCCTTTGAAGGATACACACACAGAGACATTAAACATATTATAGTGAGTCCTTATGGGAATAAAGGAGATAAGACTAAAAAATGGAGCTGAAAATAAAAGAAAGGGCTTTTCATGGACTAATAATGATGCACCTGTGGCCCAAAAACAAACAAAAAAAGGGAAAAGATTTTCTTAAATGGGGAGAAGAAATGAGATATTAGGCAGAAGAAGCGATGTACAATTTATTCACTTGTTTATGAATTAAACCCATATGGATAGAGCATCTGCTATGTGTCCAACACTGTGCTAGGCATTAAGGAGATGACAGTAAGCAAGGCAGGCAGCAACCCTGAACTTGCTAGACACAGTTCAGAGCATATGACATGTGTACTACAGGCCTCACAAGAACCCTGTGAGACACATGGGTGCTATTATTATGCTCAGCTTAGACAATGACAAAATTAAGGCACACAGAAGTTTAATAACTTGCCCGGGGCCACACAAGCAGTAAATAGCAGAGCCAAAGTTTGAATACCAGCAGTGTGACTCTGGAGCCCACATGTCCACAGACTCAATCCCTCCTTATATTTGCTTTTAAACAGGCAATGGTGGTAGGTAACATGAGTATCGATGTAACTCAAACGTTTCCAGTTCTCCAGCTTTCATCATTCATCTTTTAGTTTATTATCGATTGGACTGGTTCAATCCTTATCCCAGAAACTGTGGGAAGTCTGGCACACTTCCCACGATTGAAAAGTCTTTTGCAGGTAAGGGGAAGTAGGCAAATCTGTATTCTCCTGGTCAATCAATACTGCAGCTAATTCCTTACTCTGAACCTAATTCTGGACATGGCTGTCTTTTCTCTTGTTCATATCAATTTTGCCATTAAACACCAGGTATTTCTTTTGTTCCTTGTCATCTCCCTCACACCACTCCTCCCAGTACTATATACAAAGTATACTCACAGCAGAGTTTTACTAAAAGTTTGGGAGTAAAGGGGAGGAGGAATCTGCAAACCAGCTTGGTGTGGCATCAGTTCAAATGAATATTGGAAATTATCATCTCAGAAGTCTCTGTGAGTGCACAGCTCCAGCTCGCTGACAGATGCTCTGGTCTCTTGTTCTTCCTGAACACGTTTTGCAGAGGGTCAAGTCTCTAAATCTTGCATTCCTGTTGGGTTTCCTATGAGAGCATTTGGCTCTCTGCGTTAACTTTCTTCTCCCTAACCTGACCTAGCAATGTGGGGTAGCGGATGGGGTGGGCAGGGAGCATGTTTCACAGCCAAGGGGTTTCAAAACACTTGCTTCAACAAAGAGCCATTTCACCCGTTATGCATTGTGCCACTGTGCTAGCGAAGATTGCTGAAGTTAATCCTTGTCTAATCAGTGGTGCCTATACACTGTTTTAGGGGAGACTACAAAGTGCAGTGGGATCACACAGGGTGACATCTAACCTAGACTGTGGGGTGGTGGAGGAAGGAGCAGCAGAGGTGTGGACTCCACACTGAGATCACGGGGATAAGGAGGCGTGAGCCAGGTAGAGGGATAACGAAAGTGTTTCAAGACAAACAGCCTAATTCAAAGCCCAGGGGTGGAAGAGTGCCCATTTAGGAACCCAAAGAAAGTTTCCTGTTATTAAAGATTAAAACTGACAAGGAGAGTGGCAAGAGATGAGGAAAAGTCTTGGCAGCCAGAATAAGGAGTCAGAATTCATCTGAAGGCAGTGAAAATCCATAAAAAGAGTTTTATGGAGAGATTATTATAATCAAGTTTCCCTCCTTCCTTCTCCCCTCCCTCTATTCATCCCTCTCTCCCTTCTTCCTCCCCCGTCTCTGTCGGAAACACTAGGGTGGAAAATGAATTGGAGGAAGCAAGTAGAGGTTACTGCTGTAGCAATTTGGGTAATGACAGTGGGGCCAGAGAAGAGAGGATGAGTTTAAGAGTTACTCAAGATTTGGATGTAGAGCGTGTGGGGACAGAGAGAAAGAAGGAGGCATAAAGGATGGGCTACTGAATGGATTAAGCGTAGAGTGCTGGAACACTAGGATAGGAAATCCAAAGGAAGGAGTTATCTTGAATTCAATTTGGATATGTTGAGTCATAGGATTTCCAAATACAGGTAATCAGTGGAACGGTGGATATGTACATCTGGAATAGCCACATAAAAAGGGAGAAAGACCATGGAGCAAATGTCCATGAATATCAACATTTTATGGATGGACAAGGAAAGAGGAGCTCATTATAAGGACTAAAGAGAATGGAACAGAGAAGTGGGAAGTAGGACAGAGAAACCAAAGGAGGAGCGAGCCAGTCCTGTCAAAGCTCAGAGACATGTTCTGGAATTGGTGCTCCTGTGAGTTGTGTTTCCCCAATTTGATTATAAACTTCTTGTGTCACTGTTGAGTTCCAAGTTGGCACCCAATAAATACTTCTTGATTGGCAGCACACATTCTTCCTCTACTTCCAAATATTTCATGTCCATGCTCTTCTGATAGCACAGACATTGTTTTCCTTCATAAAGGAAGGGATAAAAACTCTCTTAAAAAAAACTTTAGAAACTCTGAAGCTGAGTCCTTTGTATAGATAAATATGGCAGCAATTAGGCCCTTAGCATGGTATCTCTTCACCTGGCAAACGCCATGCAGTTTAGAAAAGGCATCCTTTCTCCTAACTTTCTGTTTTACCGCCTACTGCTTACAGAGGTTTCCTGGGTGCACCTCTTATCCCGTCAGACAATTAAACACTTAAATAATTTATTTCTTGTTAATAAATATAGGAAATGGGGCCCTGGTGTGTGTGGTGAAGGGTAGATATCTTAGGTCATATATTGCAAAGGGTGGCTGGTGTCACATGATTTGCCAGAGCAAGGGTTCACAAAGGCTTGATTTTGTGATTCATAGAGCAGTTCCCAGACTCAGCATCACTCTGAATCACTCACTTTAGCATGTCTGGTCATCATTCTGGAAACTGGGTGTCCCATCACCACTCAGAAAAACGAAAAATAATTTTGGAAAAACACTTCTTGTAGTTAAAAACAGGAATAAAAATAATTTCACTTCCTTCAATTGGTGTGACATTTATCTGCATGGAAATAGCCTTTACTTCTTTTGTTTGTTTCCATTGGAGCTAATTTTGAGCATGGGAAAACGCTCAAAGCCAATTAGAAAATCCGTGGCTTTGGCAGCCGCACTTAGCCTCCTCTAGGAGGAAATAGAGCTCAGCTGGTTGGGTTCTTTAGCGGGTGGTAGCTCTAATAAAATATTCAATCATCTCAAAGACTAGCCTCAAAAGGATGTAGCACATTCACTTTCAAGGTTTGCCGAGAAATCCAGTGTTGAATAAAAGTTAGAAATGACCACTAGATTGTATCTTAAATATGTTTTCCTTAACTCATTGTCCTTCAGATGGCAAGCAGATGAATAAAACCCCAATTCTCTCTCTTTTACATTTCTCACTTACTATCAGCATGAGGCTTTCCAGTTTTCTGGTGTGTATGGAAGCATGCATTCTTTCTTTCATTTTTTCCCAAGAATTAAATTGTCTAGACACCATCGTTATCAGCTTCTACAGAAATGTCTTTCATCTGACATTTTATACATTATTCTTTGGTTTTTATATAAGAGTCATTTGGTACATTTGGACAATATTTTTAAGTCTTATTTAAAACCATAGTAGAAGATGTTATCAGATATTGTCTACATGTCACTCACAGAGATACATAGTTCCAGGAAGTGCTTTTTTATGCAGGTGAATTGATACCTTCTTTAAAATTTAGAAAATGAACACTTTGTCACTTATCATGTTTGCTTTTCTTTTGCCATATCTGTCAGAGAATTTAGAGCCAAATATATTGCTCAAATACCATAAGCTAGTTGGCCCTTTACCTGATAATGCCCATCCTTATTGTGTGATGTCATAGTGGCTCTTGTACTAGAAATAGTATGGCCTTTGTCCACAGGTCAAACCCTAGTTTAAATCTCAGCTCTACTTTTTGCCACTTGTGTGAATTCGGCAAGCCACTTGACCTCTATGGTGCCTCAGTTTCCTTATGTGCAAAATGGAAAAACTTATTCTCATTTTAATGTATTTGTGTGAATTAAATGAAAAACTATTCTGTGGCCTCCAGTAGAAACTCAAGATATGTTAGGTTATTTCCTTTAAGAGGGGCCACCTGGAGTTTTATTCTTAGATGCTTTGCTGAGTTTGAATCTGTTCTTGGTGAGATACTGCCTGGAATTAGCAAGCGTATCTGTCCAGCAGTATGAAAGACCTTTCATATAGTGGAGGAAGAAAGCCTTTGGGAAGCTAGGAAGCTGTTTACAATTTCTTGAATAATTTGAAAATTAAGCATTCTTTGTTATTATTTGTGGCAGAACATGGTTTTAGAATTATGCTCAATGAAGAGCTCCAAGAAAGCCATAGCCAGTTAATTGGAGTTAGCTCAAAGAAACTAAATCCACTTAGCATACCTATGTTGTTACTTAAAAAACTACGACATGTCTTTATGGATTTTTCTTTTAGAACAATTCAGAAATTCATATGGTTTCTTCTACACTTTCTCACTTGACTTACAATATAATTATAGAAATCATTTTCAAAATGGATATTGGGAAAATCATGATTATCTCTGGCCATGAAATAAACTTTCTTAAAGAAGATATGAGATACAAAGTAAGAGGGAAAATTAAACTTAAGCTGTAATGTCTGTTTTATTATCAGTCTCTTGCCTAGTAAGTAGCAAGTATAATTTAGTTCACCAGTGAATTATTTTTCAAATAAATGAAACTAAAAATAAAAATACAGGTAGTTTAGTGTAGATGTTAAAAATACAGGCTGAATCCAGACTATTGGGATTTAAATTCTGCTTTGTTGCTAGCGAGCGATTTGACGTTGGGAAAAATATTTAATTCCTATGTGTCTCAGATTTCTCACCTGTAAAATGAGAACTTAAATTCTCTGGGCCTTAATTCCTTTATCTGTAAGACATGAACAGTAATGATATTTACCTCATAAGATTGTTATGAGGTTTCAATGTTTTAATATTTGCAAAGCACTTAAAACACCACTCAGCATATAATGAGTTCCTTATAAAAATGTGTTAACTAAAAAATATGTCAGTTAATAGTGAATGAAGCAGGGGAAGGTATGCAGGTGGGTTGTTATGAAGAAGGAGCATAGACTTTAGAGATAGACAGATTGAATTTTGACTCTATTATTTGTTGGCTGTGGAGGTTTGGACCAGTCACCTTTTCCATGTGAAAAATCAAATTAATGCTTACTTCAAAAAATTGTTGTGAGGATTAGAGCTAAACTGTAATGATCTAGTCCAGTTCCTGTGCTAGCACAGCATCTAGCTTGTGGTAGAAGAGCATATGAGAAAAGTAACTATTTAGCATTCATTGCCTTAAAGAATGCCTTTTCCACCTTAAAGAATGAAAAGGTAGAAAAGAGATTACATGCATAGCAGGAGAGATGTGTATTAGGCAACAAGAAGATTTTCCTGGCAATAGATATTATAAAAATCAGGAGTAGTCCACAAGAAAAATGTGTGGACTCTCCTTTTAAAGCAAACTTAAATTCCATGATAATTAGTCGTCTGAATCAGTTTGGCTGGGTAGAGTCTAGAGATGAGTTTCTTCCTTCCCTCCCTTCCTCCCTCCTTCTCTCACCTTTTCCTTTCTTTCATATCAACTGAGTGCCCATTGTGCGCCAAACATTATTCCAGGCAAAGGTGGTACATATACAACTAGAATCTAATTCTTCCCTTTAAAATGTCACCATTTAATGCTTGTGTTTTATAAATGAAGAAGCTTTGCAGGTGTTTAACACAAACTGAAGATAGTTTTGAGAAAGTCAACTTGGGCCTCTTATCCTGATACAATCCTCATTTCTACAAAGAACTTTTCTGAACATTGGTCTAGGCAAGGAATTCATGAATATGACCTCAAAAGTACAGGCAACAAAACCAAAAATACATAAATTGTACTTAATTAAACCAAAAAGCTTCTGCACAGCAAAATAAATAATCAACAGGGTCAACAGAAAACCTACAGAAAGGAATAAAATATCTATAAACTATGCATCTGACAAAGGACTAATATCCAGAATCTACAGAGAACTCAAACAACTCAACAAGAAAAAAAACTATTAAGAAATGAACAAAATCTTGATATTTATCAAACTTGGAAATTGATGCTATGGACTAAATTGCATTCCCTCTACCAAATTCATGTGCTGAAGAGCTAAACCCCAGGTGACTATATTTGGAGATAGGGTTTGTAGGAGGCAATAAGGTTATATGAGGCCATAAAAGTGGGGTTCTTATCTGATAAATTGGTGGCCTTATAAGAAGAGGAAGAGACAGAGAGAGAGATCTCCCTCTCTCTCCACGTGAATGTAATGAGAAAAGGCCATGTGAGGTTACAGTGAAAAGACTGTCTACAAGCCACAGAGAGAGCCCTCACCAGACACTGAGTCAGCCTGCATCTTTATTTTGGATTTCCCAATCTCCAGAACTGTGAGAGATAAATTTATATTGTTTAAGCCACCACATCTATTGTACTTTGTTATGGAAGCCTGAGCAAACTAAGACAATGAATTTATGGGAATTTATTATGCTAAGATCTCTAATTTTATGTATTTTGAAAATTAAAAACTCTTCTGATAAAATAAAAGAGAAATGAACAAAGGACATGAATAAACATTTTTCAAAAGAAGACATACAAGTAGCCAAAAAACATGAGAAACACTCAACATCACTAATCATGGAAGAAATGCAAATTAAAACCACATGAGATACCATCTTACACTAGTCAGAATGGCTATTATTAAAAGTCAAAAAACAACAGATGTTGGTGAAGATGCAGAGAAAAGGGAATGTTTATACACTGGTGGTGGAAAAGTAAATTGGTACAACCTTTATGGAAAACAGTATGGAGATTTCTTAAAGAACAAAAAGTAGAATAACTATCCAATCCAGCAATCCCATGACTGGGTATCTACTCAAAGGGAAAGAAATCATTATATAAAAAAGACACATGCACTGATATATTTATCACAGCACTACTAACAATTGCTAAGTCTTGGAATCAACGTAAGTGTTCCATCAATGGATGATTGGCTAAAGAATATGTGGAGTATGTGTATGTGTGCGTGCATGCATATGTACATACATACATACATATCATGGAATACTACTCAGCCATAAAAAATAATGAAATCGTGTCTTTTGCAACAACATGGATAGAACTGGAGGCATTATCCTAAGTGAAATAACTCAGAAACAGAAAGTCAAATACTGCATGTTTTTACTTGTAAGCAGGAGCTAAACAATGGGTATTCATGGGCATACAGAATCAAATAATAATGGAGAATGCAAATGGTGGGAGGATAGGAGGGGGTGTGAGGGATGAAAAATTATCTACTGGGTACAACATATACTATCTGGGTGATGGGTACACAAAAAGGCCAGACTTCACCACTATGCAATATATCCATATAACAAAACTACCCCTGTACCCCCTAAATCTATATTTAAAAAAACAGTTTGAGGAGTCTTGATACAAAGAGGTTGAAGAAATTCAGCAGGCAATTTGGAATTACAGATCAACAATTCAGAAGAAAAGTGTGATAGATTCTGAAATGATGAAGGTCCAAGCCACAGGAAGGGAGGAATCACCCAAAGACATTTTTTTTATTTTTAAAAATTGTGGTAAAATACATATAACATAAAAATTGCCATCTTAACCATTTTTAAGTGTAGAGTTCAGCGTCATTCACACTGCTGTGCAACTAACACACCATCCATCTCCAGAACCCTTTTCTTCTTGCAAATTGAAAACTCTGTACCCACTATGGTTTGAATATTTGTGTCCTGTCCAAAATCCATGTTGGCTTTGGGATTTTTTGATAAAGGTCAATCTCACTGGGGTTAGGTGATATCTCACTGTGGTTTTGATTTGCATTTCTCTAATGATTAGGGATGTTGAGCATTTTTTTTTTTATGTTTGCTGGCCATTATTCTGTCTTCTTTTGAAAAGTTTCTGTTCAAGTCCTTTGCCCATTTATTGAGGGGGTTGTTTGATTTTTTTCTTGTTGATTTTTTAAAGTTCTAGATAGATTCTTGTTATCAGCCCTTTATCAGATGTGTAGAGAGCAAATATTTTCTCCCATTCTGTGGGCTATTTGCTCTAATGATAGTTTTTTTGGCTGTGCAAAAGCTTTTTAATTTGTCCAAGTCCCATTTATTTATTTTTGTTGCTTCTGTGATTGAAAAGAATTTGGAGAAACCTCAAAGAGCTAAAAATAGAAATACCATTTGATCCAGCAATAGCACTTTTAGGCATTTACCCAAAAGAATAAAAGGCATTCTATAATAAAGACATCTGCATCCAAATGTTTATGGCAGCTCAATTCATTATTGCAAGGATGTGGAAACAACCCAAATGCCTATCAATTCATGAATGGATTAATAAAATTTGGTATATGTATATATTATGGTATATTACTCAATTATATGTATATTATATTATGTATTTGGTATATGTATATTTGGTATGTGGTATTTTGGTATTTGGTATATGGTAATTTGGTATATGTATATTACTCAATATTACTCAATTATAATAAATGATAGTGATCTAGCACCTCTTATATTTTCCTGGATAGAACTTGAGCTGGTCCTCTGAAGTGAAGTATCACAAAAATGGAAGAATGGAAGCTCCACATGTACTCACCATCAAATTGGCACTAACTGATCAACACTATGGTTCTCAAGCAGTAGGAATATTCTTCAGGGATTTGGGGGCTGGGGGTCGGTAAACTCACAACTAATGGATGAGGTGAACATTGTAGTAGGGAAAGGGCATGCCTCAAATCATGGTTTGGGTGTGGCAAAGTCATAACATGTAGTCAAAATGTTTGTACCCCCATAACATCCTGAATTAAATAAATAAATAAATAAACCAAAAAAAACACACCCAAAATCCATGTTGGCATTTTATTTATTTTTAATTTCAGCATATTCCAGGGGTACAAATGTTTAGGTTACATATATTGCCTTTGCCCCACCTGAGTCAGAGCTTCAAGTGTCCATCCCCCAGATGGTGTGCACCACACCCATTAGGTGTGAATATACCCATCCCCTCCTCCCGCCTCCCTCCAGCCCAACACCTGATGAATATTCCTACTATATGTGCACATAAGTGTTGATCAGTCCCAAAACAATAAATGTTGGTGTGGATGCAGAGAGAAGAACACTCATACACTCCTGGTGGGACAGCAAACATGTTGGCATTTACTCTCCAGTGCAACGGCATTAAGACGTGGGGCCTTTAGGAGGCCATGAGCGCTCTGCCTTCATGGATAGGATTAGTGCCCTTCTAAAAGGGCTTGAGAGAGTGAGTTCAGACCATTTTTGCTTTTCTGTCCCTGCTGCCATGTGAAGACATAGTGTCATCTCCTCCAGAGGATGCAGCAACAAGGTGCCATCTTGGAAGCAAAAAACGGCTCTCACCAGACAACAAACCTGCTGGTGTCTTGGTCTTGGACTTCCCAGCTTCAGAATTGTGAGTAATAAGTTCTATTGCTTATAAATTACCCAGTCTGTGGTATTTTGTTACAGCAGCACAAATGGACTGAGATAGTATGTATTAAACAATAACTCCCCATTCTCCTACTCACAGTGCACAAGGGTTCCAATTTCTCCACAACCTTGCAAACATTTGTATTTTCTGTGTTTTTGATAGTAGCTATCTTAATGGTTCTGAAATGGTATCTCCTGTTTTGATTTGCATTTTCGTAATGATTCGTAATTTTGAGCATCTCTTAATGTGCTTATTGGCCATTCATATATCTTCTTTGGAGAAATGTCTACTCAAGTCTGTTGTCCATTTTTTAATCGATTATTTGTTTTTTCATTGTTGAATTTTACAAGTTCTGTATATACTCTGGATATCATTTTTCTATTAGATACATGATTTGCAAACATTTTCTCATTCCTTTTCATTCTGTTGATAGTATCTTTTGATGCACAAGTCCAATTTGTCTATTTTTTTGTTGTTGCCTGTGCTTTTTGGTGTCATATCCATAAATCAATTCTAAATCCAATGTCATGAAGTTTTGCCCTTTGTTTTCTTTTAAGATTTTTATAGTTTTAACTTTTACATTTAGATGTTTGATTCATTTTGAATTAATTTTTATATATGACGTTAGAGAAGGGTCCAAATTTATTCTTTTCAATGTGAATATCCAGTTTTTTCAACACCCTTGTATAGCCTTGGCACCCTTATTAAAGATCATTTGACCAAAAATATGAGGGTTTATTTCTGGGCTCTGTATTCTGTTCCATTGGTCTATACATGTGCCTTTATGCCACTATCATACTGTTTTCTATTTTATTTATTTGTTTAGCATTATTGAGATGTAATTGATAAATAAAAATTATATATATTTGAGGTACATACTGTGATGTTTTCATATACACCTACATTGTGAAATTATTACCACAATCATATTTTATTTATCCATTTATCCATCAATAGGCACTTAGGTTGAGTCTATATTTTGACTATTGAGAATAATGCTGCAATGAACATGGAAGTGTAGATATAAGACACTGATTTCATTTCCTTTTAATATATACCCAGAGGAACTGCTGAATGGTAGTACTATTTTTAATTTTTTGAGGAACCTCTATACTGGTTTCCATAATGGCTATACCAGTTTCATTCCCACCAAAAGCATATAAGGGTTCCCTTTTCTCCACATTGTCCCCAACATTTGTTTTCTTTTGTCTTTTTTATAGCCCTTCTAAAAGGTCTTAGCAGACATATCATTGTTTTCTAATTTGCATTTCCATGATAATCACTGATGTAGAGCAATTTTTATATACCTGTTGACCATTTGTAGATCTTCTTTTAAGAAATGTCTGTTTAGGTCCTTTGCCTATTTTTAAATCAGGTTATTAGTTTTCTTTCTATTGAGTTGTTTGAGTTCTTTGTATATTTTAGATATTAACCTCTTATCAGATGTATGACTTGCAAATATTTTCTCCAATTCCATAGGTTGTCTCTTTGCTCTATTGATAGTTTCCATGCTGTGTAGAAACCTTTTACTTTGATATAATTCCATTTATCTATTTTTGTTGCCTCCGCTTTTGGGGTCATACCAAAAAAATTATTGCCCAGAATACAGTCAAGAAACTTTCCCCCTATTTTCTTTTAGTAGTTTTGGAGTTTTATGTTTATATCTTAATCCATTTTGAGTTGATTTTTTTGTATATGGTGTCAGATAGGGTCCAATTTTATTCTTCTGCATCTTACTTTTCCAACACCATTATTGAAAAGACTATCTTTTCCCCATTGTGTGTTCTTGACACCATGGTTAAAGATCAATTGACTATAAATATGGAGATTTCTATTGATCAATCAATTGATTTTTCTATTCTGGTCCATATGTTTTTATGCCAATATCATACTGTTTTGATTACTATAGCTTTATAATGTAATTTGAAATCAGAAAATGTAATGCCTCTATCTTTTTTCTTTTTGTTAAAGATTTTTTTATTATTTTCCTTTTGATTTCTTCTTTGATCCATTTATTAAGAGTGTGTTGTGTAATTTCCACATATTTTGTGCATTAACAAACTTTTAAAATTTATTAAGTCTTATTTTGTGAACTAACATATAATCTATGTTGGAGAATGTTTCATGTGCACTTGAGAAAAATGTGTATTCTGCTATTGTTGGGTGGAATATTCTCTATATGTCTGTTAGGTCCAATCAGTATATAGTGTTGTTCAAGTCCTCTATTTTCTTATTAATATTCTGTCTGATTATTCTATCCATTATTGAAAGTAGGGTATTGAAGTCTTCTACTCTTATTGTTCAACTGTCTATTTCTCCCTTCAATTCTGTCAATGTTTGTTTTACATATTTAGGAGCTCTGATGTTTGATACATATATGTTGATAATTGTTACATTTTCTTGTTGAATTAAATAGAATGCTATCATTATATAATATCCTTCTTTGTTTCCTGAACAGTTTTTAACTTAAAGTCTATTTTGTATGATATTAGTTTTAATATAACCACTCTTGCTCTCCTTTAGTTACTATTTGCTTGGAGTATATCTTTCCATTCTTTCACTTTCAACCTATGTGCATCATTAGATTTACATTGGGTCTCTTGTATACAGCATATAGTTGGATCATGTTATATTATCCACTCTGCCAGTCTGTGTCTTCTGATTGGGAAGTTTAGGCCATTCACATTTAAAGTAATCACTGATAAGAACGAAATTACTATTGACATTTTGTTATTTGTTTTCTGTATATCATATACAACTTTTTGTCTGTCATCCTCCCTTACTGCCGCCTTCTAGGTTTAGTTGATTTTTTTCTTGTAGAGACATTTTGATTCCCTTTTCAATTTCCTTGGTTTACAATTCATAGATAATTTCATTGAAATTACCATGAGGGTTACATAGAATATCCTAAAGTTATAATAATCATTTAAAACTGATAACAGCTTAACTTCAATTACATTCAAAACCATAGTTTTTTATAGCTGTGCCCCCCTCTATTTTATATTACTGATGTCACAAATTATATTTTTATATTTTGTGTACTCATTAACGTATATTTATATTTTTTGGACCTTTGTTTTTTCAATTTTACTAAATAATTACAAGTGGAATTACAAACCAAAATTACAATAATATGAGTTTTTATATTTGCCTATATATTTACCTTTGTCTGAAAGTTATATGTTTTCATATGACTTTGAGTTACTGCCTAGAATTCTTTCATCTCAATTTAAAGGACTCCCTTTAGCATTTCATGTAGGGCAGTCTAGTAGTAATGAATTCCCTCAGCTTTTGTTTATCTGGGAATGTCTTAATTTCTTGCTCATTATTTATTTATTTATTCATTTTTTTTATTGATGCATTAATAGATGTACATAGTTTTGGGTTACATATGCTAATTTAATACATTTACATATCTCTCATGTTTGAAGGACAGTTTCCCATGATATAGAATTCTGTATTTATAATTTTTTCTCTCAACACTTTAAATACATCATTTCACTTATGGCCTGCAAGATTTCTGCTGAGAAACCTGGTGATAGTCTTATTTTCCATCCCTTATAAGTGATGAGTAATTTTTCTCTTAAGGCTTTCAAAATTCTCTTTGACTTTTTAATTATAATGTGTCTTGGGTGGGTGTCTTTAGATTTATTATACTTAGAGTTTCTTGAGACTCTTGGATTTGTATATCATGTCTTTCCTCAAATTTGGGAAGTTTTCACCCATTATTTCTTCTGATAAGCATTCTTCCTTTTCTCTCTTTCGTCTTCTTTTTCTAGGACTCCCATAATTCATGCATTTAATGGTGTCCTATAAGTCCCTTAGACTTTGTTCACTTTTTTTTCTTTCTGTTTATCAGAGTTTATTTCTAATGACCTATTTTCATGTTTACTGATTCTTTCTTCTGCCTGTTCAAATTTGCTGTTGATCTCCTTTAGTGAATTTTTCAATTCAGTTTTGTATTTCTCAGTTCTTGAAATTATGTCTGGTTCTTTTTTTTTTTTTTTTTGTAATTTTGTAATATAAACTTTGTTGATATTCTCATTTGTTCATATATCATTTTCTGATTTCCTTTAGTTCTATGCCTGTATTTTTTTCTAGGTCCTTAAGCATATTTAAGATAGTTGTTTTAAGGTCTTTGTCTAATTATTCTGAAGGCTATATTCCTTTAGGGTACATGTCTAGAAATTTGTTTTGCTCTTTTGAATGTGTTTCCCTGTTTCTTTTTATGTTGTGGGATCTTTTATGAAATTGGAAATTTGAAAAAATAGCTCTCTCTCCTCCTTGCAGACTGGCTTCATTCAGGGAAAGACTTTCACCAATTAGCCTGGCATGAAGGCTTAAGGTCTTCTCAGACCTTTTTCAAGCCTTCATGTTCTCTAGATTTATGTGTGTGATTTCCCCCCACAATTCTTCCTTATACACAACTGTTTTAACATGTCCAAATTTCCCTAACAGTCTCATCCCTGCTTCTTCTCAAAGCCTTAGATGTTCTACTATTTTTCTCTGCTCATTATCTCTTGATCTTAGTCACTTGTGGGTTTTCATATGCCTGTATATCTAACTGAGGCTGAGGTGTTTGCTACTATTTTCAGTAGCCTTCAAACTAATATCCAAACTATGCCCCCATTCTTGCTTGAGCTCCAAATCAGGCAAGAGAGAAACTAGTTCCTCAGGTAGCCTCCAGACAGGGTACAACATTACAAGCATGTTCCATTCTTTTCATTCTGTTTCAAGGGAGGAGGCAGGGATAGGGTGGCTTCCTCCCAACCCCACTGCACTCTGATAGGGAGAGGGTAGGGCAAGGGCTAGCAAAAATGCTATAAAATTTCCTACCATTTTAACTGTGGATTCTTCTTCTTGATTGAAATTTTCTTGGTTGCAGCAGACTCTTGATTGGTTTCTAGAGCTCTTACAAAGTTACTTTAATCAGTTTTTTGTTGTTTATTTGGTGCTTCTGTGGTGGTACAAGGATTTGAAGATTTCTACTCTGCCATCTTTCTTATGTCACCTTATTCAAACACATTTTGTAATCTGAAAAGAGAATTAGGGATTGAAGCCCAATGAACCATAACATTAAAGGGAAATGGAGAAGGAATCCATAAAGATGCCTAAGGATGAGACAATAAGGCAGGGAGAGAACCAGAAGAGAATGGTACCCTAAAAATCAGGATGAGAAGGGTTCTCAAGAAATTTTTGGTAAATAGTGTTAAAACCTACAGAGATGTCAAATGAGATGATAACTGACATAAGTCAATTGGATTTCTAACTATAGAATGATGAGAGTGGAAGCAGTAGTTTGTGTGGCTATGGAGAAAGTCCACCTGAATAGTAAAGCTGCATAGAATAATTAATAAGGGTCTCAAAACACTGAAACTTGAATGATGTCTCACCAAAGAGTGTTTAGCAAAGGGATAAAGCATCAAGAATTTATGAAATCATATTTGTAGAGCTGCATAGGAAACTTCTCACTATAATAATTCCAGCAAATTGTCTTCCTATTTGATTTTACCCAATTTAAAGAATATGTTTTTCAATCATGTGTCATCCTTGTTTTCTGCTGCTGTTTCAAATAATGCTAAGAAATTAAAAGCCAGATTTCTCCTTTCTTAATATGGACTCCATTTAACTACCTTTATTTTCTGAACTTCCTTTTGCATCACATCCTGCCTCCTAGAGGTATTACAAATTTCTCCTTTGATAGTATCACATTTTCACATTTGTAATTTAAATCCAAATGGATAAATATCATATTTATACAACCAATTAGAATTGAAAGAAACAAACAAAGAAGTGGTCCTTTGGAGGCCAAGATTTTGGGTCTGACTATAGTATGAATTTTGTTCTGATTCAAAGCCAGAGAATGCACTTATCTTATAACCTTAGCCTGTAGCTCCATTAGTGCATGTTTGGGGTCATAAAGGAATATAAATCAGAATGTGTACAAGAAGATGGACAAGCTCATTTGTACTTGGAAAGATAATTCAAAGTATATATAATATTTGGCTCAAAGAGGATTGATATATTCTTTCAATTACTTATTCACTCACTCTTCCCATTCATATTTATTGGGCACCCACACTATGCCAAGCACTGTGTATGCAGAGGTAAAACATAATCCCAGTCCTTCAAAGGCTTGCAGTTTAACACAGAGACTTAAAATAGTATTATAGTGATAGGTGCAATGCACTGTGGTGAGCAATACTACAATTACAAGCTGACAACAAACGCAAGAGCTGCTGGGGAGACATGCCAGCTGGTTAGTCCGTTTTAGATGGGCTGATCACTGTCGTTGCTCTTGGTAAGAATGTACTCAGTATATTTACTTCTTTAACAAGGATGTGGTTTTGTGGCAGGGTTTACATTACAGCATGGTTTGATATACATCAGGAAACAGATACACAGAGTAATCATTCAGTGCCTAAAGGGTGTGTAGTAAGATCCTGGGTAAACCACAGACAGGGTGCTATGGGGCCTCCAGTATGGACAAAACCGTGTGAGTCATGCTGTTTGTATGACAAGCTTTAAGCAACATGATGAGTACAAACACTGCTTTGCTTCCTTCCTTTGTGTCACCTGACAGCCCTCAGTAGTCAGAATCTCACAGGAGAGAAAAAGTGGAGCAGTGCAGTCAGACAGACGACTGCCACACCTTAGCTGTATGATATAAAATGTTACTCTTGTTGCAATGTTCAGAGAATAAACCACCAACGAGCTCAATATGAAGCAGATAATTCAGCATAAAGGGTCCAGGTCATAGCTGAACAGTGGAGGTAGAATGGGATAAACATAGTACTTATAAATTCAAGTCTTGAATTGAAAGGTGAATCTGGTCTATTTGCTGCTTCGTGATGATCTAGTGTTAGTAGAATCATCCATCCATCCACTCATCTATTCACTGTTAATTGAGTATCCCCTCTGAGACAGGTAGGTTATAAGTGTTAAGAGGTTTCAAAAATTCCTTGCGTCTAGAGGCCCACATCTCAACAGAGAAGATGTATAAGTAAGCAGATGATGATACTAGGTATGGGAAGTGCTATCATATGGGTAAATATAGTGGGGCCCAGGACCACATGTAAGAGGCACTTAACTAAGGTGAAAAGGTCAGGGGATGTTTTCTCTAGGAGGTAGTGCTGGATGAATTTTAGAGTATGACAACAGTTGGCCAGCACAAGGTTAAGAAGGGGACAAATTAAGGGTGGTTTTGTCTAACACTAGCCTCACTGATATTGCTACTTCTAGAAAGCAGATTGTTACAACAAGGCAGGGCCTTTATTAACCTAATTTGGAGTAATAACTTTCTCTGAGCAGGAAACCAGGAAAGAGGCATACTGAGAACCCATCTCAAATATAAACAAGAACTGCAACTTGTAATGGCTAGACCGTTTCAGCAGCAAAACATTACTGAGACTCCTGCCAATCACCCCTAGCCACACTCATCCCTTAGCTGAAGAGACTGAGAGTGTTCAGAAGGCACATTTGTTAGCGTTTACACATGCACTCTAACCAAACTCTCATCGCACACTTGAATTCCTGTTATGTCCAGTTTTGAACTCAGGTGATTAGCTAGAGGATATGCTACAATCCCTAATAACTTTGTTAGGGGTTAGAGACCACCTGACCTGTTGACCTCTTTTTTACACATTTGGCTTAGCATCAAGTGAGAGGACGACATGTTTATGTGAAAACACTTGATTATATGTTACTCTTTGTTTTCCTGAATATTAAAAAAAAAATTTCCAACAGCAATGTATTGCTATATCCATTCAATATGGATGCGGTGCAACTGCTAAATGTCATTTTGTGGATTATGCAAATACAATGCCAGTTATGCTAACTATGTAAAAAGCAGGTTATGGAACTGTTTTCTAAATTTGTATACAAAAATTGTATTCTTACTCTTTGATGACTGGTGTAGGGATTACTATACAGTCAGCTCACAGCCAAGGATACACAAATGTTAAACTTTTAAGTGAAAAAAACTACCTGTTTCATATTTTAAAAAGAGGGCATCCCACCAAAGGTGCTAGCAATCTCCCTTTCCTATATAGGAAAAAAGGGGCTAGATTGATTGCGGTCGTGGCAGCAAGGGGAAGAATTAGCTGAGCATCTGAGAGGAAGAGCCTGCTCACGGAGTGGCTTGCTGTGGTGTGCCAGAGAGGGCGTGGCTGCTCTTCCTGCCCTGCTCCTGCCTCCTGTATCCACAGAGCACGGCAGGTACAGCATTGACTTAACAGAAGCCTAGCCCAGGTCACTGGGTGGCTCCTTACCCCAGAAGACTGTCTGGGGGAAAGATGAACCTGTATTTGGAGATCCCTGGAAATGGCCCATTGGGAGGGAAGAAGGATGCAGCCACACTCTCCCAGGGACTCCCTGATGTCAGAAGGCAGCAGAGGGACAGCTGGCATCCTGTGGTGGGCAGAAGGACCACCCAAAGATGTCTACACCCTCACTTCTGGAGCCTGTGACTATACTACCTCATATGGCCAAAGGGACTTTGCCAATGTAATAGATTATGTACTTTAAAATAGGAGGAATATTCTGAATTATCTGATGGGCCCAATATAATCACAAAGATCTTTGAAAGCAGAGGACTTTCTCTGGCTGGAGTTAGAGGGACGCCACCAAAGGAGACGTCACAGAGATTCGAAGGATGAGAAGGACTTGACCCTCCCACCATTGTTGGCTCAAAGGTGGGGGTGTGCTGAGTTCTGCCAACCACCTGAAGGAGCCTACAAGTGGATTCTCCTCAGTAGCCTTCAGATAAGAGGCCAGGCTGGCTGACCTCTTGATTTCAGCTTCATGAGACCCTAAGCAGAAGACTTACTAGGGCCTGTCAGACTTCTGGCCTATAGACCTGTGAGATGGGTGCTGTTTCAAGCCACCATATTTGTGGTAATTTGTTACGGCAGCAATAGAAAGTGAATACATACCCCAGGACCACTTAATGTGCCGCCCAAAGGGGTCACCACCCAGTGAAGTCACTCCAAATCTCCATTAATGGCCTTCACTGGCCGGAGCAGTCTCCCTGTCCACTGCAACTCCACATGTGGCCTCCTCGCTATTTATGTTGAACTGGTGGCCCAAGGCTCAGGGAATGTGAGAGAGAGAAAAAGCAAGTCCTTTCCACACCACTTCTTCCCCAGTGGCCACAAGCTCACATGGATTGGGAGTATGGGGGTTGGGGCGAAGTTTGGCAACAGTTATTAGAAAAGTAATTTTTTTTCTGTGTGTACATTGCTGTGTTTCAGCTGTAAGTTGTATTTTTTGTAGTTGTAGTAAAAAGATAGGAAATCAATAAAATATGCTAACAATGGTCATATCTGGGTTGTATAATTATGCATGATTTAAATTATTTATTGTGCTTTTCTAGATTTTCCAAACTTTCTACTGTTATATTTTAAATTGTTATTTTAAAGAAAATATATCTATTGCAAGAATTAAATTTTTGTTGTCTTTCACAGCTTGCACAGTTTTGAGGGTATAGTCTATATCTTATATCACTTCCCCCTATTTTCTAAAGTACCTAGACTCAAATAACACTTTGATATTTGAAAATTTGAGGGAAATTAGTGTTCAAACTTTTTATATCAGTAAACCTTAAATGTGTTGATATTTATCAATTGCTCGGGTGATGTTATTGTAATAATTTCTAAGTAAGTATTTAATTACTTAGAAAAATAATAGTAGTTCATCAAAAGTCTTAAGTGGTTTCTCTCTGTGCCACAGTTGAATCATTGGGAAAATGAAGAGGTTAGTTAAAATAATCCTTTACAGCTTTTACATTTTAGGATTATGAGATGACAAAAGAATGTCCTAAGGATCCCATCTGTACACACACATTTTATACTAAACAAGTGTCCCAAATGATCTATGCTCTGTCAATTACTTTAGATATGTGAACACAGCAGCTAAATAAACACATAAGAAATCTGGCTACTTTATAGTTCATTTCCTATCTTATAATAGTATGTGGTGTGTGTGTGTGTGTATGTGTGTGTGTGTGTGTGTGTGTGTGGCAGGGAGGGATTACATAGGGAAATACATATTAACGTCTTTGAAATGCAGAGGAAAAAAGTAAGTTGTGAACTAAGTAGGCTGGCAAGTTCAATTGCAAAGGCAGGAAAGCATACTAACTCTCTCATATTTGCATAGGGCTTTGGAGTTTGCAATGCATTTTTATGTTTTTTATGGATAAATAAACTAAGGTCTAAAGAGATTTCTTTTTTTGTTTGTTTGTTTTACATGCCCAAGGTCGCATAGTAGCTAAATGGATAGAAACAGACCTAGAATCTGGAAGGCTCGACCCCTTGGCTGGGCTCTTTCCACCTCACCAAGGTGCTGCCCTGGAGCTCTGTCCACTACCTCAAAACACCGAGGGGCGATAGGAACTGAGAAGCTCCCTTGCCCCCCATGTCCACTAGCTCCAAGCCACTATGTGAGACTGAGGTAGACAAAGGCAGGTTGGATTCAGAAAAGGCAAAAGATGGGGCCAAAACCCGTTTTTCCTTTCCTTACCTCACTCATTTCACAAACCCATGCCATTTAGTCTTCTTGCCTTCCATTCTCTGACAAGCCACATGCTTTAAACATTCATGGTAGATATATTTGATGGTAAATTTGCATATTTTCTGCTTTGAAACTAAAGTAATCTTGCTCACTGATTGACTTCAAATCAGCATGATGAAGTCCTTATTTTGGGCTGATCAACTCCTGAGTAACAGAGAGAAGGTGGACAATGAGTGTTGGGTGTTGTGGCTGCTGAGACTGCTGTGACATTGTTATCAATAGAACAATCACTTAAGTCTTTGTGCTGTCAGCACAAACATAAGTGATGCTGATGGTTGTTGAAATCATCTGTCATCCCTACCACAATTTCCTATTTCCCTGCCATTGAACTGTCTGGAACTTCTATTGTCTTCTACAGTATTGGACTATAAAGGGTTTCTTTTTCGCATTAGGCATCATTTACTTTTAAGAAGAGTCAAGCCATAAGAAAATTTTTATGGCTGGAAATACTCTTGCTCATTCCACTACATGTAATATCTTCATTTCTAATGTAAAATTTGAGTGAAAATCTAGCTCCATTTGAAAATATGAGTCATTTTGAGATTAAGGAAAAAAAGAGGAAGAACGTAAAATTAAAAATAGAGCAAAAAATTGTGCCTGTTTTAAAAAAGACACATTCATTAGGAAGAGTTTTTCCTTCAAAAATATGTGGGTAGATGTCACATTCAGAAGTGGAGGACATAAAGATCTTTCACATTGCTAATTTTTTCTCATTTTAATATCCTCTCCCTACTGAAGCCAAGTTCAGATATTCATTTATGCATCAAGACACAAAGGAAAGAATAGATTTTGGAGTTAAACTGATCTGGATTTGAACTTTACTAGTTGTATGACCTTGGGTAAGTTGTTAAACATTTCTTAACCTCAATTTTCTCATCTGTTAAATAGGACTAACAAGACCTACTTTATAATGTTGTTGTGAAGATTAAATAAACGAAATAATGCATGAGTTTAAACTTTAAACATGGTGCCTGAAAGAGAGCAAGGCTCTAATGCATATTTGTGTCCTTGCTGTTATTCTATCATTTTCTATCTTCTTTTTTTATGGTTGACATTCTAAATCGCCACTCAGTGAGTGGCGTGGCAATCAGAGAGACTGGTGTCTGATCTAGGAATTCAAGGAATGAGGGACCTACCAGAAGTAGGAGGCTGTGTCAGTATGGGGAGGGGGATATCCTTGCTTTAGGCTAAAGAGATTTCTCTTAGGTTTGTTGAGTAAAAAAAGACTTGAAATAATTTGGCCTTATCTTCGCATAATTTTCATATGTAACTCCTCAGGGGTGTTTGTTCTTAGTAAATGGAAACTGCCTGTTGGCTTCAGTTGGCACTGCTTCAAGCAGCATTCCACAGTGTTGCCGGTGATTCAGTGTGTTTCACATTGCATACCAGCCTGAGGTTTTCTCTCTATGAAGGGACTTGCTACTGTATTCATGGCTAAAGTCACCAAACCGGATAGATGAGTAGCTTAGCCTGAACAACTCCAGATGCTTGGCCAGCTCTCACCTGAATTGAATTACCTGGTAACTCTGGGGAAGTTACATAAGATCATACAAGGAAGAACTGTGATTGCAAATAGTTTCCAGTTTAGAAGGTTCTAAAATTGCAGAACCTGTAATGACTGGACAATGGATTCCTTAAGATCAGAGACCTTGTCTTATTCTTTATTGCTTTATTGCCAAGTACGATGCCTAAAATTACCACATACGCACACATTAAATATATATTCATATATTATATTACACTACACATAGGATATGTCCTACACATATTTATACATCATACTACTCAGCAAATTCATTAATATAAATAGTAATGGACTGGCTTAGGAGAATGGAATATTATGAGGTTTTTCATCTGGCTAACCTCTCTTCAGATTTATATCTCAATCTAGACATTACCTCCTTTATAAAGTGTCCCCTTCTTCTGAGGAAGGTCAAGTATTTGGTGCTACACTATTACTATACTTCTTCCTGTATTGGCCTTGTATATTTATCTCTTTTCCTAGTGAGCTATAAAAACAAAGCAAAGCAAAATAAAACAATAATAAATTTGAAGATAGGGACTAACCCTTTTCTATCAGTGTTCAAGCTCCTAACATTGTACCGGGTACAGAGAAGGCATTCAATAATGATTTTCAAATGAACAAGAGGAATAACATGTCCTTCTGTTGTATTTAGGAATCATTTCATATAGAAAAGACAAAATCTTTCTAAATTCATTTAGGTTCCAGGTGCCAAAATCAGCAAATCTAGCCATGAACCAAGTGTCTAAACTGAATGGCACAACTGAATGGCTAAAATGGGAAAACCAGTTGAGAAAGTGTCTCATGGAATCTATATGAACACACATCATGGTTGGGTTTTGAGATCAGTGAATGTGCTGATTATTCCCCACTGAAGCTGGTGTAGTT
This sequence comes from Microcebus murinus, assembly GCF_040939455.1. NCBI lineage: Eukaryota > Metazoa > Chordata > Mammalia > Primates > Cheirogaleidae > Microcebus > Microcebus murinus. Next base: position 119,171,722 of record NC_134105.1, on the reverse strand, counting down.
TGGAGGGGGACATTTTAGAATCTCGTCAAAGGGGAGAAGCCAAATAAAAGAGGAAAAGGGAAATATTTCCCTCACAACCCTCTCTTTCAGACTACTCAAGGAAATCAAAGAGATCTGGGGAGTACACTTAGTCTCAGGAGTCTCAAGACCCCTTTAATTTTAACAAGATTTATAGGTGAAATAACAAATTCTATGGCAACTTATGTGAAATTGGGCAAGATATGATTCAATAGCAATGCCTGTTCTTTATAGCTTCCTGGGTGATGTTTGATGGTTTCAGATAAAAAGTGTCATGTCATCTTGCAAAGTGGAAAATGTTTTCAGTCTAGATTTTAAGCAGGAAGTCATTCTTCCCATCAAAAGATAATTAAGATTCTCCTCTTACGGCTAGGATACACAATGCTGGTCAGTCTAGACAGGGCATACACACACACACACACACACACACACGGACACACACACACAACAGAAACAATACGCTACCAACATAGAGGACTCAGGTTAGGGAGACAGGGACCTACAACACCACACAGCTATTCTGAGCAATAAGGCAGGAGGCTAGCACACAAAGGCTTCCATGGAAATTGGCCAACAGAGATTTTACTTAAAATCTATACCCGAGCTAGTAAAACATGGACAAATGATGCAGACTTTGGTAAAGACTCCAAAAAAGTGGACACACAAAAATAGACAGCACAAAGCAAGACAATGTGAGTATTAAAGAAGGTACCCAGGTTGTAGAATCAAAACAGTTTGAATTTGAACTTTTTCTTAGACTGATCTAATTAGTTTGTTACAAGTTTTTAGTGAGCATAATCTGGAGGTTGATTTGAGAAGCTCCTGTGTATATCTTTCAGAATTTGTGATGCATATAACATCCACATGCATGTGTGTATATATATATGTATATATATATATAATACCCTATATGTATATATGTCTGCATATATGTGTGTAATGAACTATACACAATTCTCTTTAGAATTTATTAGACATTTATTAAGATACTGTTGTTTCCTTCATATAATTGCAAGTTTAAAACCCTATTTATGTAACATGTCTGTTTATTTTCATCTGTCTATTTATTCATATCTATCAATCTATGTATCTTCAAGCCAAATAACCCATACTTGTCATGACAAAGAATACTCTGAAACCCAGAGTAGGCAAAATCAGAGTGTATTAGTCCTCACTGAGTTCTGATGTACTGGATATTTCTGACTGAATATGTTACACAATACACTGCCACAAGGATAAAATCATAATAAACAGTTGTGCAAAGGGAACGTGGTGTGGAGCACAGACCTGAGTAATGCAGGATTTTGGAGGAAACTGACTTCCACCTAATTCTCTCTCACAGATTTTAATATACTTCCTGCTCTGTTTATTCCACACAGTGTCTACTCCACATATATTTCGGCATAGAGAGGTGGAAAATATATGAGTTTTAAAGTCTAACAGATGGAGAGTCAATACTATTTTACCTTTATGAGCAAATGATTCATTTTCCCAAGTGTCAATTTCATCATTTTTATAGATGGAGAAAATAAAGGGCTGCTTGACATTCAAATGTAATCATTTGTGTGCAGTGAAGACGCAGTCGTGTCTAATGCATTTTAGTGTAATTTATTCAATAACTGAACTGCAGCCAAGTTGCAATATAATGAATTCATTCTGAATTCAAAGCAACCATGAATGCCATTAAAAATGCTTAATCAAGCAAATTTGGGGTTCTTTTTTTGCAATATGAAAATATACAATGAATGTTTTCTTTCATTGGTTTTTCTGAAATTCCTTATTTTGCAGCTTTTGAGTGACAACTAGGTCTAAGTTTGGGATTCTGTCACTAATATTGAGTTCTTATTTTAATTTCTAACATTTATAGATGTTAATATACAATAAACATCTGAGTATTTGTTTCTCAAGTTTTATCACTTCCTCAAGAAACAGTACTTTCCCTTTTCCTCGCACACAATGGATCTTGAAGCTGTCATTTCAACAGTTTCAGTTTCCTAGGTATGTTTTCTGAGGCACTGTCTATATATAGTATCCATCTGGGTATCTGTCTCCCTGTGTGTAAGGTGTTAATCTGGGTGGGTGACAAATTCCTTGGCAGCTGTGATTCCTTTTTAATATCCCCCAAATCTTCTAGTACAGGATTGGGCAGATAATAAAGGTTCAACATGGATTTGCTAGTTGGACTTGACTGGAAAAAAAAAACAAAACCCTCATTCCCAAGTATCTGAGCCAGTGACAGGCCACAAACACAAAAGTTTGAGTTTGGAGGTAACTCTGGTCAAATCCTGAGATGTTCCATGTAATCCTGATAGTTTACACCAAAAAGATACTAACTGTGACTCATGGCTCTAGAATTCAAAAGCCTCTTTCCTACTGTCACCTGCCCTAACTTGAACTTTCTTCATTTCTGAATCTTGTTTCATGAAAAGAGGCCCTGGAATGTAGTCTTCCTGAGATAAGCACAGCATCTTTCTTAGGACACTTTCATAAGGTTAAAATAATCAGCATATACCAGAGCCTAAGATTGCTTAAGGGCAGAAGGAAGAACTGGATTTTATTTAGAACAGTTTCTCATGTGAATAAATGTTTACTAAAATGAGTAAGCAGGGGCAGTTCCATTAAAAATTTAGAAAGGAGACAGGAGAAGGAGCACATCAGAAAAGCAAGAAGGAAATCTTTGATTCTCTCAGATTAAAAAATAATTTTCTCTGAAATACATTCATTTTACCTCCTTTTATTTAAGTGAACTCAGTTGAATTATACCCTTTGGAAAATATAAAGAATGCTCATTCTTTTCTAGGGTTTCATAATTGAACTAATCTTCACCACATCTCTATAGAGGATGGACAAGAGATAATCTAACAGTCATGAAACACCTAAACTTTTGACATTTATTTCATTCTCACAAAAGCATTATGAAGTGGAAATTTTCTCCATTTTACAGTTAAGGAAAATGAGGCTCAGAGAAGTCAGGTACATGCCCAACGTCACAGAGCAGGTAGGAGCCAGGAGCACCAGGCTCTGCTCTTCAGGTCTGTTTGATTTAAAAGTTCTTTCCATATTGAAACCTTAAAATCTGTACCCCCATAATATACCAAAATAAAAAAAATAATTAAAAAAAAAAAAAAAAGTTCTTTCCAGCATATGATGCTGGCATTATGTAAAAAGGAAGATATTCCATTTTAACAGATTGAGAGAGTAAGGTACAGAGAATCAGGGAACTTCCTCAATTTTGTATTAAATCAGCAGTTTTGGTGCCAGGAAGAAAACTGAAATTTTTTTGGAACAGAGTATTAATTTCAGGCTGGGGGCAGGGTACAGGAAAATATCGTTTTGTATAATTACTTCATTTCTATTTTATACCAGTACTGGATTTTCAGAGTTGTAAAATGGTGAAATATGAGAAAATTCAGTTTGTTGTATTTATAAATTTTTGTTAAATTCTTATAACACACATGCTGTTTTCTAGAAAATATCTCAGAATGAACGCATATTCTAGTAATTGATGAAAAATTTTTTGTGACCACAGATTTTATTTTTATTTTATTTTTCCAGCTTTATTAAGGAATAATTGACAAATAAAAATCACATATGTTTAGGGTATACAACATGATGACTTGATTGAAACCATGCATCCTAGCCTCTCCAACTCCCTAACACTCTATTTCACATGTCATGATATCTGGAGTCTGACAGAGCTTAATGTCAAACTTTATTTCTTCTTATAAAAAGTAATTTTCTTATCTAGAAATAATTTGGAATGCTTCTCAGATGGGCATGCGGCACCTTATTCTCCCAAGCCTCACTGTACTCATTCACTGTACTTCCTCTTGCTTCAGGAAAGATTTTTTCCTCTGAACTTCCCCCCCCACACACACACACACACTTTTTTTTGGTAATCCTCTCTGTGTTTGTTTTGGCTTTTGGCCTTCCCTTCCTTTTGGTGCTAAATAAGAGTCAGCACTTAACCTAAAAGTATCCTTTGCCAACAGAGTGCACAGCGTAGGAAGGAAAACTCCACCTCCCACACCCACTTCTAATTATCATAACACTACAAAACATGCTATTGCATCGTTCACCCATCACTCGCGAATATCTGTTTTCCACAGCTTTCACTTCTCCAAATGATGAGTTTGAGCCATATGGAGAATATGCGTTTAAGCCAGTCAAGTCCTCAAGGAGCACAGAGATCATCCTGGAAGCCATGGCTCCTCTGCTCAGCCACAGTGATGATGCTATTGCTTTGCTCCTTCAGTATCATTTTTACTTTTCTCCCACTCAAGGTAAGGAAGCAACAGTACCTAAGGTTGCTATTTACTATAATTCTTTATTCTTTTGTTACTCTAGCTATTATCATTGTCACTCAGTATTGTTAAAGACAGTTGAAAGGAAGAGACATGTGAGTACAAATAATGTAAATAGAACTCTAATCCTGTCATGACATGGTTTCTGAGGTTTATCTATCTATCTGTTTGACATGGAAGGTATCAGAATATTCTAAATGTTAGCTGCAGAACTGAGTTGGATGGACAGACTTGCTTCATTAAAGCAGTCTATTAATAGATGCCTGTGGAGAGTTTTTTTTTCTCTTCCTGGAACTCTGCTATAACTTCTTGGTGCAATAAAAAGGGTATAAAATAGAATGTTTGCCCTGAAGGAATGGGATGCAAACTATAGTCTTAGCAAGGGAAAAGACACAAAAAGATAATGGGAGACAGGATGAGGTAAATAACAGGTGGTTACTGTATCTTTAAGGAGAGAAATGGCACTGAGCTACGAGTAAGAAGATCTGGATTCTGGTTCTAGGTCTTCTAGTAACCAGCTGTATACATTTGAGAAAGCCATGTAATCTCTCTGTTTTTTGCTTGTTCATCTGAAAAATGGCGGTGGGGGAATGGATTTATTATAATGTTTATTCTAGCTATAAAATGCAGTGTTCAAAAATTTATCTAAGGGTAGTATGGAACATAAATGCTGTAGGAATTCAAGGGCGGGAGGCAATGACTTTAGGCTGGGGTGATCAGGGAAGGCTTCATGAAGAAAGGAGGAAGCACATGTCTATTTGGGAAGCTGCTGATGCTTTATCAGGAATTTTCCACTGACCTGCAGGAAAATAGCAATCACTTAAATTTGGAAGTACTTTTTGCTTCTAAAAATTACTCCGAGTTTTATTAGCCAGATGGCCCTGAAGATCATTGACTGTACTGTGTTTCCCGGAAAATAAGACCTACCCATAAAATAAGTCCTAGCAGATTTCTAAGCATTTGCACAATATAAGCCCTACCCCAAAAATAAGACCTAGTGATGGGCATGGCTACACAGCGCATCTGCACAACCCATGCATTCCCTCAAGGGGCGGTAAAGAAGACAAGCAGCCCTTCTCATCTGCCCCACCATGACAGCTACTACCCCAGAGGTGACCGGAAAGGTGCGGGTAGCCCCACCAACAAGGTCGGCTCCCCCTGTCAGGTCCCGGCCATCCTGTGCGTGCTGCAAGCTTAGGCTTTGAGGGGAAAATAACACATCCCCTGAAAATAAGCTCTAGGGTATCTTCTTAAGAAAAAATAAATATATGACCCTGTCTTATTTTCGGGGAAACACAATAGGCACCATCAGTTCCTGCATCTGACTAAGGAACAGATGCATGGAAGGGGAGGGAAGTCCTTTGACAATGTCTGACTCATCCAGGACACTTCTTGCCAGAATCAAATTTGATTAGTCCCATGTGTTTAAGCTCTGACTCGGGATTTTCTCTCCTAGAGAGTATGCAGTTTCTCAATGAAAGGTTCTGCTTCTAAAGATAATGCAGAGTTAATTCCAAATTCAGGGAAGCATAAAATGTTTGTAGGATATTGTGTTGACTGGATGATTGGAGGATTAGTTTCTATGGGAAGAGCCAGTGGCCTGGTCAACAATGTCATGATATTAGCTCATGCATTCCACTTTCCATTCACCTGCACTTCCCTTTCCCTGTTGGTGACAAACAAATATCTTTAGAAAACAGGTCTGAGTGGCTGGTGGGTCATTATGACGTGGCCACTTCCACCTTCTCACACCACCCATGACCTTGGAGTTTTACTTTATTTTAGTCTTCACTCTAGTTTTTACATACAAAGCCCCACCTTCCAGATTTCCTAGATACTGATTTAAAGAGTGTTAAATGGGAAGTGTGGCTCCTTTTAGACCAACAGAAATTTCCTTGGGAGGTTTTTTTTTTCCTTTTTTCCCCTGTTTTTTCAGAAGACATTTAAGTAAAAGGCTAAGCTGTGAGCCCAAGGAGTTTGATTAATCCGAGAGTGAAAATAATCTCACAGAAATTGTTTTGAAGCAATTTACATATTCAGGAGAGTCCCTGCTTCAGAAATGAAGGATACTTCCAAAAGAGAAAGCTGTACTTACAGTTAACAGCAGTAGATTTCATTTCCAAATGATGATCTGATGAGGGCTAGTTTGGAGAAAGAATGATTGCTTTGGCCTCTTTGAGTTCAACTGTATAAATATCGGCTTAAATCAGGAGAGTACAAGAGTAACTGATCCTTCTAAGCAAAACTAAATTAAACTAAGCTGAATGTCCCATCTGCTTTTTATAAGTGGGTATATATTCTTTTTAAAACTGCCCCACAGAGTGGTAGGAGTGAAAATTTTGAATCAGACAGGCTGAGTTTGGATCTCAGTTTGTCTCTTATTGGCTGTGTGACCTTGGGCTAGTTACTTAATCCATCTCATCCTCACTTCCTCACCTGAAAAAGGAGCGTAGCTAATTCTGAAAGAGCTGCAGAAAGGATCAATGAGACAGTACAGTGCCTGACATGCAGTAGGCTCTCAGTAGACGGTCGTGATTAATATTTGCTCCATTACTATTAATGAGACTACAATAAACATAAATTTAACAAGATCTTTTTCTCTTTACCTATCTATATCATTTTCTCAAAGACTATACCTCACAACCAAATTGATGATTTTTGTAACTAGGCAGATTTTCATTTGTGGCAATAGAGTGTATAACAATGGTGGGTTTCTATAGCTCTAAATAGGCATTAAAGCAGCCTGCAGTACAGTATCCAGAATTTCTTTCATTTTTTTTTTTTTTTTGAGACAGAGTCTCACTCTGTTGCCCCAGCTGGAGTGCCATGGCATCAGCCTAGCTCACAGCAACCTCAAACTCCTGGGCTCAAGCAATCCTCCTGCCTCAGCCTCCTGAGTAGCTGGGACTATAGGCATGCGCCACCATGCCTGGCTCATTTTTTTCTATATATTTTTAGTTGGCCAATTAATTTCTTTCTAATTTTAGTAGAGACAGGGGTCTTGCTCTTGCTCAGGCTGGTCTTGAACACCTGAACTTGTGCTATCCACCCACCTCAGCCTCCCAGAGTGTTAGGATTACAGGCATGAGCCACCGCACCCAGCCAGAGTATCCAGAATTTTTGGCTCTGAGAATTAATTTGTTTCTCTGCTTACTCTGTATACATAGTAGCTGGCACAGGTACTATCTGTGGCATGTATCTTTGCACTCAGTTATATTTAGATAGTTACCTAATTGCTTCATGTGTGTAATCCTGTCATTCTAGAAGGATTATAAACTTGAGAGGCAAGGACCATAAATTACATTTTTTCCTCTCCCTAATAATGTAGTATGATGTTGGGAATATAGATGTTTGAATTTTTGTTCAATTCTTCATTATAATCAGCATCATTACCCAAACAACTAATATTTATTGAGCAGGTCCAGACAGGATAGCAGGGCAAAACCCTTCACAAGAATAACCTCATTTAAACCCAACAACTTCAATGAGCTAGGTGCTGTTGTTTTTCTCATTTTATAGATGAAGAATTTGGGGTTAAGGGAGTCCCTATCACATGCCTGTCATATGGTGAACTAAATTGAATTGCAACATCTCTTCCAAGAAACACCAAAATGAGCATGAAATAATTATAAGAGCAAAAACAAATGCAGGGAATCCAGCAATTTATTTTCTAGAATAATAGCTTCTAGACTGTTTGAATGCACCACTCTTTCAACAAAATGTTTTCAGTATAATTCTCAACATATATATGTTAATCATTATGTTATGTATAAATACTAATAATATGTATATTAAAATATACACAATAGAAGTGTATAAGGATGATTAAAATAATGTGTTTAATATAGTTTTTCCACAATGCAAAACCATTTTGTTTTTACCAAAATATTATATTTTCTATAATATAGCTATTACTAAAATAATTAAAATATTTTAATAATTTGATAGATTTGTTTCATTTTTAAACCTTAGTTTAACATTTTATGATACATCCATTTGAAGATTATATTCTAAGTTAATTTAACTTGATTCATGGTTTTGACTATTATAACTGGAAAATTACTTCACAAAGAAATATAGATCAAAATGGAAAAATACATCTTTGCATATTCTTAACATGTCATGACACTTAATTTTCAATCTATCATTCAATGGTGTGATTTTTTTAATTAAAATAATATTGTCCCTCACTCCATTCATACCTTTCCTTCCTTCTTTACACAACTCGATTCTGAGGTCTATAATGATAACACCTCCTTTTTGTAAACCTACTCACTTCTCTCTCTTTTCATTACACTCTAGTGGCAAAACCCCATCCATAAAAAACTTCCAATGCTGATTCAATCAAACTGCTCTTTGTCTTTCACAGTTGGATGTATCTGAAGTAAAACACATGAACTTATCACAAGGTCTTAACTTTAAATTCTTGGCCACTACCTTCAAGAGGGATTTCAGGGTTGACCTGGAAACACCTGCATTTCCCAAGTCCATTCACCCTCCTCTACTGAACTATTTCACACCTCTGGCTTCTCCTTAAAAATCTCATAACTCTTACTCATTCTCACTCTCAGTTGATGAGTTTGGCTCCAGGATTCAAGAGAAAATAGAAGTGGGCTGAAAGAGGCTCCAAATCCCCCATATACCATTCACCTGTATTTGTGTCCATGGAGAGTGTGTTTATCTCTTGTCACTATGGATAAATTGTCCATCCATCTATCCAATGCCACCTATGAACTCGATTCTATCACCTCTTACCTATGCAGGGACGTTGTTTCAACAATTCTCTTACATTTTACTTCTCCCCATCTTACTGGAACATTCCTTTTTTTTCTTCTTTTTTTTAAATTTCAGCATATTAGGGGGTACAAATATTTAGATTACATCTATTGCCTTTTCCCACCTAAGTCAGAGCTTCAAGCATGTCCATCCTCACACCCATTATTAGGTGTGTGTATATACCTGTCCCCTCCTCCCCTCTCCTATCTGCCGGACACCCGATGAATGTTACTACTCTAAGTGCACATTAAGTGTTGATCAGTTAATACCAATTTGATGGTGAGTACACGTGGGGCTTGTTTTTTCATTCTTGTAATATTTCACTTAGTGGAATGGGTTCCAGCTCTATCCAGGATAATACAAGAAGTATTGATCACCAGTGTTTTCTGTGATTGAGTAGAACTCCATGGTATACATATACCACAATTTATTAATCCACTCATGTATTGATGGGCACTTGAGTTGTTTCCACACCTTCGCAATTGTGAATTGTGCTGCTATAAACGTTCTAGTGCAAATGTCTTTTTTTCCTAAATGGCAATAAAGATGTCATTTCTCTCATATCAAAACAAACAAAAACAAAACCTAAACAACAACAAAAACCTCCTTGATCTTTCATTCTAATCCAGGCTCCACTCAATTTTTCTGTTCTTTCTTACAGCAAAACTCCTCCAATTTCTTTTTTCCGATATACTCCTAAATCCATTCTAACTAAGCTTTTGCCCTCATCACATCTCAGAAACTATTTTTGTCAAGGACTCCAGTGAGGACTGTGTTGCTCAGCCCATCAGTCAATTCTCTGTCCTCTTCTCACTTGACCCATCAGCAGCATTTGGCCCCGGCTGATCACTCCTTCTCCTGATACACTTTTTTATCTGTCTTGGTTTCCAAATATCACACTCTGCTAGTCTCCTTTCAGACTCACTGATCTTTCCATCTGAGTCTACTCAGCTGGTTCCTCCTCATTCTCCTACCTCTAAATATTGCAATGCCCCAGGACTCTCTGTCTACACCCACTTACTTGATGGTCTCACATCTTAAAGCAGCACCTGTGAGCTGAAGGCTCCTAAATATCACCAGAACTCCTTAAATTACGGCTTCATATATCCAACTGCCTACTTGACACCCTTACCTGGATATCTAGTAAGCTTCACAAACATGTCCGAAACCAAACCCACGATCATTCCCCTGCCCGATTTATTCCTCTTAAATCTTGTCCATTTTAGTGAATAACAACTTTATTTTTCCAGTTACTCAGGCCCAAAGTCTTGAAGTCTTCTTTGTCTCTTCTCATTCCACCCCCCATATCCATGTCAGGAACTCCCGTTGGTTTATTTTCCAACAAGTTGCTCCAAGCGCTCCACTGCTAGCACCTTGGGCAGAGGAACTGTGCTCTCTTGCACAGAGGAATGACTACAGTGATCTCTTAGCTAGTCTCGCAACAGTTGCCCTTGCCTCCCTTTAATTTATTCCCAGCATAGCAGCCAGAGAAATCCTATAAAAGGGAAACGTGAAACATCTTTAAATTCAAAAAGTCTCTGAAGCACTTTGCCACAAGGAAGCGAATAAACTTAAGACGGTACAAAAAATGTTTTGTGGTTATATCTTATTTTACCACGAAGTATTTTACAGCATGTAGTGGTTAAATACTTGTATTTGTAAAATTAACCACACTGATGGCATCTTGTAGCATGTAAATTGCAGAATATTGTAACAGTTTGAAACTGTTGAAACTGTTTCTCAGTCTATCTCAGTTACTATATATGACATGTGGCTGTCTGAATATTATACAAGGGTAGTTTTATCCATCTGGGCTGTAAATATTTCTAGAGCTTGATTTGTTATTTTAAATAAAAGTAAACATAAATAGAAGTTCCATTATTTTCTTCCCACATGCCAAGAGAACACCTTGTATAGTCACTCGGGTGTGAAGACTACTGTTTACAGATAACTTTTATAGCCCAAAAAAGGAAACATCCAAGATCAAATAGTTGTCCTGTGGGTAGAGGTTAGGCGATGGAATGAGGCCTTAACTTTTGCCTAAGAGACCCAAAGAGGCAGCTAGCTAATGAAAGGTAAAGGATAGGCCAGGTGTGATGGCTCACGCCTATAATCTTAGCACTTTGGGAGGCCAAGGCAGGAGGAGTTTGAGACCAGCCTGAGCAACATAGCCAATCTTCATCTCTACGAAAAATGGAAACATTAGCCAGGTGTGGTGGCATGTGGCTGTAGACACAGCTACTAGGGAGGCTGAGGTGGGAGGATCATTTGACCCCAGGAGTTTGAGGCTGTAGCCTGGGCAACAAAGGGGAGACTCTGTCTCAAAAAAAAAAAAAAAAAAATAGAAAAAAAAAAGGTGAAGGAGGATGGAGCCAGTCATACTTTAACGGAAGGCAAGAGAGCTAAAACATGGCAGAAGGAGGGATTTTTTTTTTTTTTATGGCTATGGAAAAGTACTTTGCTTTAGCAGTCTGAAGCTCTAAATAAATAAGTCAAAAAAAGTAGTGACACTGTGATCATTCTGACCAATTCCTGTTTTCTTTCCCCAACAGGCTGCTAGTGAGCCCTGTGCAGCTAAGTTTGGTGAGTAACCTATTTCGCATGCCTCTCTTGACTTTCCTTCGTTTTTAATGCAAGAAGACAGGTGCCAGTGTTTTTTAAGAAAGCCTGTATTATCTTTTATTCATTTTCAGCTATCATTAATAATTAGTTATTATGTGCTGAGCAGTTGTCTAGGAGTTAAGGCTTTCGGAGGTAAACCACACGGACAAGCCCATGGCCGACAAGGCTCACACTGAAGGCCTTACCTCTGGGCAGGAATGGGCATCACTCTTATAGGCCTGGGAATCTGAGGTCCAGAAATCTACTTTTTAATCCTGTGTTTTAATAAAAACAAGTTTCAGATTTCTGAAACGTTTTCTCAAAACCTTTCTCACATTTCACATACTGCTAATATCTAGTAGAGTACATAAGAGGGTGCCCCTGTCGTTTCTGAATGTACGGAAGAGGCGTGAGAGTTGGGAGAGTGGCTGTTTCCTTTACTCCTTTCTCCTCTGATCTTACCTTCTGAGTAACTTTCCCTTATAGTCACCTGATATTTGCCTAGAAAACAAACTAAAGTTTGCAGTTACACTGAGCCTTAGAATATTTCTTAGAATATGTATAGAACTTCAAATAAATATATTTTTGATTGTTTATAAATTTCAGGTCAAACACATTTTTAGCCGTGAGCAGAACATTTCTGGAGTCAACTCTGCATCCCTTGTGTTCCTATATAGCTCAAACCACCAGGTCTCCTTGGCTTATGAGAATTAGAAAATTTCTTTTACTTGTCTCTACCTTTGTGTTCTGTTTTTGGTTTTCCAATAAATGGAATGGAATTCATGGTATGTTTGAAATTCTGCCTTGATGTGGTAAAAGTTGAGAACATGTGATGTTAAGGTGGACTTTATGTGACCTCTTTCACAGAATTAAATAGGACAGCCAATGACACTTCTTCCTGGTGACTTGCCTATTGCCTATTACATTTCAAGGAGGAAGAAATTTACTGACCCCTGAGCTTACTGGAGATACCAGGAGACTTTGTCTCTTGCTCTAGAGATCTCTCCTTCATTCTCCCCAATACTCTGCTTTCATAGTCTAAAACAAGTCATTTACATATGAATGAGAATTCAAGTTAAAGTGTTAACTCTTCCAGAGTATTTTCCTATCAAGGTTTCTTTTTAATTCTGGGAGGAAGGTTTTGCTCCCTACAACAAAAATTACAGTGAATTAGAGGATAGGTAAGTATTCTGAGTGGTGCAAACACCCCTTGGGGCCCTGAAATCACTCTACCATACAAAACCAATTAATGTTAGATACATATTTAAATTTCATATATACCCAAGGAAATGAAAATGAGTGACTCAGTCTTGACCCTTTCACCCTTTTGATACTGGCACTTTTTCATCCCTTTGTGCCAGTATCAAACCAGAGATATTTATATTTAAAAAGTCAAGTAATTTCTACTTTATAAACTCGTGAATTTATCAGTAGCTATTCTGAAGGGTTTGGATAATGAATGATGTGTACCTACAAACTGATGAGAACAGCCATAATTTAGACAGAAACCATCTAATTCAGGAACATGGAAGTGTCATTTGACCAAGAAATATTTATTGAACACCTACTAGGTACCAGCAACTCTTTTAGGTGCTGAAGATACAGGAATGAGCAAAATAGAGACATATTTGTCCTGAAAGATGTTATATTCAAGTGGATATAAGGTAGACAATAAACAAATGAACAATCTGATTTATCATACGCTAGTTGCTGACACCTTCTATGAAGAAAGTAAGGCAGGGTAAAGGGAGAGCACAACCTCCTTGTGTGATTGGAGAGCACTTTTTAAAAAATATAGATTGATTAGAGGAAGTCTCACTAATAGTGATACACAGTAAATAGTATTTACATAGATAAAGCTTGGAAAGGCAAGTACTGATAACCCTGGCTGTCAAAATCCTGGTTGTATGATTCCTTTTTCTCTTTCTCCCTCCTTGCTTTTCCTTTCTTTCTTCTTCAAATATTAACTGACAAGAGATGCAAATATTAACTGACAAGACTTAACTCATTTTTCTATTCCAAATCCATTTCCTTAGAGCTCTCCAAGCAAGAGATACCCTTAGGATTTGCAACTGCTCTAAAACAAGGAATAGATCTACTTAAAATATTAAAATTATGGTTGAAAAGAACTAGTATGAACCTGGTAAAGAAACAACTTATATATGGTAAAAAATTAAGTACAATTTGGAAGAGGACGAAATAGATGATGAAATAACTATGCTTTCCATTTTTCCCTCCCTTGTACATTTGTTATAGGACCGTTACCCTCAAAATGGCAAATGACAACTGCTAAACCTCCTTGTGTGAATAAGTTATCTGATTGGAAGCTGGAGATACTTCAGAATGGCTTATATTTAATTTATGGGCAAGTGGCTCCTGATGCAACCTACAAGGGTGTAGCTCCTTTTGCGGTGCAGCTGTGTAAAAATGAAGACATGATACAAATTCTAACCAACAATTCTATAATCCAAAATGTAGGAGGGACTTATGAATTGCATGCTGGAGATATAATACACTTGATGTTCAATTCTGAATATCAGGTTCTAAAAAATAATACATTCTGGGGGATCGTTTTACTAGCAAATCCCCAATTCATTTCCTAGAGACTTGATTTGGTCTCTTCATCCTCTTTAGCCTGTGCAGAATTGCCGGTGGATGGGTTGGAGGGGACAGATTTTGAATGCCTACAGTCTGTCTGGGCATACAAATCAACACAAACAGAAGTCTTCTGCATGTGAATTTTCTTCTCTCATGCTTATCTGAAAGAGACTCAGAAGAAAAACAAAAGACTTTGATTACCCCTGATATCAGGGCTGCAATGATATTTCATTAATCAATGATAGAAGAATAGAGGACAGAAGTTCTTCAAAGAATCATTGTCTAATCCTTGAGTCCCTGGATGGAAAGAAATGAAGTCCTATTCCCATGGAAGCTTTAGCTGGTATGCATAAATGATCCAGGGCAGTAGCCTGGCCTTGTTTTCAAGTTCTTGGGCTGCTTTATTTCATTCTTCCCATATTCTCATCTTCTGAGACTCTCCTAATAAAAAGTAGTCAGACTGGTAGGGTGGCCCCAGATATGCCAGCAACACCCTATTTTAGAAGTAATGACGCTAGAAAATAGAGAACACTTGAGGAATTATTGGCATAGAGACATAGGTGGCATGAAATGGAATATACATCATCTGGGAATTTCTCTTGGTTTCATCATACTCAAGATGCAAGGTGCTTTATAAAACTAGTTGATCAAAGGGGTCATTCTGAATCTTCACCCACGGCTTCATGAAAACTCATTATTTGTTTGTGTGCATAAGCATTGCTAATTGTAAAGGAAGTATAACCATCAGTAATCATTAGATTTAACTCCAGAAATTGGTATTAACATTATTATGGTAGTAACATATATTATGTAATGATTTCATATTTTTAGATGGCTTTCCATGGTTTGCAAAATGCTTTTGTATATTTTGTAGCAACTCTACAAAGTGAATGAGCAGGTATTTTTGGGAAAATTTTGACCTTGAGAATATGGAACCAGATAGAGCACAGGCAACTTGCCTCAACTCATGGAACAAGTGACTAACAGGCTATGGGCTTTGCACTGTAACACACTGTCTCAACTTTAGAACTGTTATTTACATCTGCTATCACGTCATGAATCTGTACAATTGACCAAACTCAATTTTCGGGGAACATATTCCCCTTCAGCCTGACGTGGGTAGGGTGAAGCTACAGCCGATTCTGCCTTTACTAGCAGATTTCTCTTCCTTTCACTACCTGGAGCGGGAAGCCCCAGGGTGGTGCTCAGGGCTTCCCCCAACCAATCCCCTTCCTCACTTTGAAGAGCCCATCTCAGTCAAATGTGCTAACTTTTAAAAATAGTGAATAGCACTGAATTCAAATGTTTAGGACTCTGTTAAATCAGCTATTTGTAGGTTCTTATTGAAAGGTATGTAATATTACATTTTAAATAAATTTAATATATTTATGGATATCTGTGAAAAGCTATATTATGTCCAATAATATTATCACATATAAAGCTAATATAAAATTTTTTAATTTTGTGTAAAAATATTGCTCATGAACAGGGTAAGCCTGAGGCCAAGCTGTTTCTTAGTAAGTCTTTTTTTTTTTTCTTTTACTTTTTTTTAAAAACCCCTGCTGAACAGCTGTGGTACCAAAGACTTGGAGAGCCTGTTGCTCTTACATTAGCATATCTTCTCAGGAAATTAAAGTTGTGACATATATTTATAGATTCTTGGTGGTATTGATCTTTGTTATGTTATAAGCAGCAGTGTGCTACAATAGGCTAGCACTAGCTCACTAAGAGCATACTGTCAAATTTTCAGGAACTTTTGTGCTCTGGTGATTAATTATAGTCATGCTTGAAATTGACTATGGTGGGAGTATTTATACCATGGGAATTGTCAAGTACTACAAATCAGTACGTTTCCTTTGAACAGCTGGCTCGCCAGCACACTGCTGTTTGTAAAACTCACCTTCTTAATAATGACTGCTCTTTGACCCTGCTTCATTCCTGAGACAATCAAGGCAGGCAAAAGGAGAAAGTAAAATTGTCAAACACTGAAATAGTTGTGATTCCTCAGGGCAACCAGAGGTCTCTGCAGCTGCAGCCAGAGGGATGGCTATCAACAACTGATCTTTGAATTTTTTGGTTTTATATGACTTCAATCTTTGTTTTCAATGTATACTGTTTCCCTGTTTCTCCACATTGTAGTCTGCATTCTAAAAATTATAATAAAATGTGTGTTGGCAACTGGACAACAGTGGGTTTATCTGTGAGTTATCAGACTAGAGTTAGTGATCCAGGAAACATGAAGGTACATCAGAGAAATCCACATCCATATGAAACACTGTGTGGCAAGTGCTAGGCAAAAGTGAGAGCTGGATTAGCTTTTGGTCGCAGATGTCCCCATTTCTGATGGGTTAGTCAGACAGTTTCACTTTCTGACTTCCACCCATCTCCTCTTCTCCACCCCACCCACACTAGCCATCAAAGCCATTTTCAAGACTTCTCACACTAATTGTTTTTTGCCTTCCATTCTGCTCCATCAAACAAGAGTGTGTTATCATGCTGCAGATTAAGTCTCTGCTTCTGAAGATGGCAGTGAATTGAGAAGTGATGCAGACTTATGCATCTGAGGGAGCAAACTCCTTAGATGAAGTGTATCTGTACATCTTGGAGATGAAATTCCTGCCTCTTGAGTCCCACCCCAAGGAGGCAATTTCATTTGGCTGGTGGGGGTTGGGGTGGGGTGCATTTTTTATTAGAGAGAAGGAAAAGCCAAAATCAGATTTGACTGATAGGATAGCAGTTTAAGGATGTCCTTCGGGTAGAAGCTATAAATGATGCCTTGGCACACATATGTTCCTTGACCTGAAATGATGTATGTTTATTTTGAAACAATGTATGTTTATTCTAGGGTTTGCTTTTGATTCTGGGACAGACACTCCACTGCTCATGACACTCCCGTGAGCCCCACATTTATCTATAGGTAACTCATATACACGCCTTGCCCCACAGACTAAGAGACTATGAGCCCATCTCAATGTAGCAAGAGTCTCCTGTCTCCACTGCAGAGCAGCTGTGCTTTCTCTGCCTGGCAGATTTCCTGGGTAGGGTCAGACTCTAGACTACTGTTAGCCTCAGCTTTCTCACTTGGAGGCAGGTATCAGCTCTTTGTATCTCCCCATTGCAAGAAATATATCTCAAAGCTCCCTTAGAAGTTCCCTTAAAGTCCCCTTACAGGCTTGAGGTTGGAAAGTTCCATCACTCCCCATCCTTCCTGCAAAAGGTATGGATAAGGACTCACAGAATGGCCACAGCTATCTTTAAATGTCATAAAGCTCTGCTTCTCCCCTCTCTCGCCTCAGTTTATCCTTGATCTAGCTGAAGTGTCTACAAGTGAGTGGAGAGTGGGGGTTTGCTTTCATTCCCTTTATAAATTCTACATATTGCAGGGGGAAGCACTCCCCTACTCTGATATCCATGCACCAATCATATTATGTCTGAGTTGAAACAGAGTCAGAAAGAGTCCCAAGTTAGCATCTAGTTTTAGCCTTATATGTCTAAAGGGGATCTGGGTGACTTACAATAAAATGTGGAAATACAATAACCCCCAACCATCATCATAGGAGCAATAAAATAAGAGGTAACTATGAATACAACGGCAGAGGGAGAGGAAAATCATTATTTAGAAAAGTTAGACTTAAGAACATTATTACAAAAGAACATAAAACATTGCTTTTAAATTTTTGACAGTCAAGGAAAATTAGAGAAACATAAAGAAAATGAAATTGTTTTATCTAATTTTTTTTACAGAGCACTGTTTTTTGGGGAAAAAGAAAGTTTTTCTAGTGCTGAGTTTTAAGCAAACTGTCCTAGGTCCCCACTAAATGCTCTGAATCATGGAGTCATTCTTGATTCTTGTCCTTCACCCATCTAATCTTAGGAAATTTTTACCTTTAAAGAGATCTGACCTCTTTTGTGTTGTAAGTCTTGTCTGTGCCACGAAGATTATTTCAATGGCTTTGTAACAGGTTACTCTGCTCCTACCTTGGTAGTTAGACAAATTTGTTTGCCAAGTCCCAGCTTTACCATTTATTACTTCTTTGGATCTTGGAAAAATTACTTGTCCTTTCTGAGACCAATTTCTTGTTTGCTTTGTTTACTATTGTTTATCCAGTGTCTGACACATAAGTGGGAGTTTGATAAATATTTGTTGAACCAAGGAATACATTTAAAATATGTTTAAAATACCAACTAATATATGTAAAATTCCTGATACATGGTAGACACTAAGTAAATGGTGTCTGCCATCATTTTTATTTTTATTAAAGATTTTAATTTATTTTAAAGTTTTTGAACTTTGTAATTTCCCAGGAGATGTTTATTTAACATGTATCTCTTATTACCTCTGCTCCCCAACAAGAGGTAAGCCCCAAGAATGAAAGCACTCTATTTAGTCAATGCTGTATTCCCAACACCTAGAACAGTGTAGTGTCTGGCACATTGAGAAAGCTCAAGAAATATTGAAATGAAGTAAAAATATAATGGGACACTGGTTCTTAGTTAGAATGAGCACTAAGACTTAAGGCATAAGTTGAAATAATGTGCTTACTTCCATTCTTCTAGGTTTTTAAAACTCTAAGTAAGATAATGTGTGGAAAATTCTAAGTACATGCATAACAAATGCTCAGTAAAAGTTGGTTGTTATCATCATTGTATTAATACCACCATCATCATCAGAGTGGTCATGATTTCATTATCTTTATTTCCCTAGGAAGAGATATACTAGAATAAATCAGTTTTCCTTACCACAGTAATGCTTTTACCAAATTTTAAGTTAAGCCTTTTTATTAAATATCTATATTTGAAAAAGCCCTATATATTTTCTCTAAAAGTGGTTCTTAGAACACTGTTTATTATGTTACTCTTCATCCTTCATGGCAAACCCATTCAGGACAGCTAATCTTTCATGAATTTGAAGCCATATTTCTATGGGAATTTTTTTCTCACATATTTCTATACAGGAGGCAAGAGTTTAACAAGATGTGGAATTTTGGAATTTGTATTTTTTCCTCTGCAAAGTCACTATGACTCTTTTAAGTCTTGAATTTGTCATTAATTGCCCCAAATAAACATTTTCAGAAACACAAACTGTGGTTTCTGAGCACAGATGTTGACAGATGCTATGTTAGGTGGTGAGTTTTTTCTTCAACAAGGCTCTTCAGAATGATTGTTTCACCATGGTGAAATTACCATGTCTGAGTCCAGTCTTTGGTTTTACGGGTCCAGAAACTCAGTTGTAACAAAGTCTTAGACTTTATAATTCTTTCAGGACCTGCATAACCCAAATCATAAGAGAGTGAGACATAAATTAAGGTGTAATTGTATTAGTTAGTAAATTGTCTCCTTGAAAAAGGATTATAATGGAAATCCAAATCATAGTCGGAAAGCTCTTGGCAGGTGGGGAATCCAAGCTAGGCTGGTTAGGCAGACAGCTTGAATGAATAAGGTACACAATGCCTCTTTTAGCCATTAAACAAGTATTTCCTGGGCCAATTATATCCTAGATACTATGCTAGGCACCAGAGGAGACACAAAATGCAAAGATGTAATGCCTGTCCTCAAACATTTTAGAGTTTAGCAGAAACACAGTGTGTAAGAAAACGAGCAGAGGATTGTGTTTATGATAATCACTCTAATGGGAGTAAATTAGTCCAGGAAAACAATGAGGGAGAACCTGAACAGGGACAGTGGTACTGATGATGGGGTAGGGAATAGTTTGAGAGAAAAATGTATGATACAGAATCATCAGAATTTGATGATTGTGGTAGAAACTATTGGGATTTCCATCAAGCTTGTAGTGATTTCCTTATCAGACTTCCTTATCCACAGGGGTGGGGCTCAGCAGCCTCATTTCTACCATGGCAGCCCATGCTACTTACCAGTGCCCCAGGGGTCCACTGGCAAAATTAAGGTCTGGAGCTCTTGGTTCCAGAGATAGATACACTTCCATCAGAAGACACATGGGGATTCCATTGAATCAGAAGTTAAGACTGCCACCTGGTCACTTTGGGCTCCTCATACCTCTGAGTCAATGGGCCAAGAAGGAAGTTATGGTGTTGGCTGGGGTGACTGATCTGCATTGCCTGAAAAAAACTGGACTACTACTTTGCAATGGAGATAACAAAGAGTATGTCTGGAATACAGAAGATCCCTCAGGGTATCTCTCAGTATTGTGCCTCATGATTAAGGTCAGTGGAAAACTACACTCATGCAGTCATGGAGCTAGGACCACAAATGACTCAGACCCTTCAGCAATGCAGGTTTTAGTTACCCCCTCAGGTAAAGAACAACGACCAGCTGAGATTTTTTCTGAAGACAAAGGGAATGCAGAATGGATAGTAGAAAAGGGTAGTTATCAATCCCAGCTATGACCTTGTAACCAGTTAAAGAACTAGTCTATAATGGTTGTTAATTATCATGAGTATTTCCTCCTTATTTTATTATGAATACCTTTGTGTGTACATATGTAAATATTAAGCAAATATATTTATTTTCTTTCCTCTCTTATTCCTTTATCATGTAACATAAGATATAGTGACTTTAATATTTATATTGAAGTATTGTTAATTTTACATCATAGTATTTAAGTTATCAGAAGAGCAAACATCCCCCAAGGACTTTACCTCCTTTTCTTGGGAAGGAATTAGTGCATTTTGGGTTGTACATTGGGTAATTGTATCTTGTTAGGTTGAATTACAACCTTACTATTGTTATTACTTAGATATTAAAATTAAGGAGATGCCTATAGGTGCCAAATTGACAATGGATGAACTTGTGATGACTAGTTTTATGTGTCAACTTGAGTGGTTTAAGGAATGCCCAGATAACTGGTGAAACACTTCTAGGTGTGTCAATGAGGGTGTCTGGGTGTTTCTGGAAGAGAGTAGCATTTGAATTAGACTGAGTAAACAGAATCTTCTAAAATAAAGGAAGGAAAGGAAATTACATCAAAGAGACACCTCCATCCCCATGTTTGTTGCAGCACTATTCACAATAGCCAAGATATGCAATCAACCTGTGTCGTCAATGGATGAGTGAATAAGAAGATGTGCTATATATACACAATTAAGTACTATTCAGCCATATAAAATAACAAAATCCTGTCATTTGAAGCAACATGCATGGAACTGGAGGTCATTATGTTAAATGAAATAAGCTAGACACAGAAAGACAAATATCAGATATTCTTACTCACACATGGGAGCTAAAAAATTTTATCTCATGGAGGTAGAGTGTAGCATGCTAGTTACCAGGGGCCGGGGACGGTGTGCTTAGGGGAGGGGGAGGAAGAGAGATTGGTTAACGGGGACAAATATACAATTAGATAGAAGGAATAAGTTCTAGTGTTTGATAGTACACTAGAGTGACCATAGTTAACACTAATATACTGTGTTCTTCAAAATAGCTAGGAGAGAAGATTTGAAATGTTCCCAGCACAAAGAAATGATAAATATTTGAGGTGATCGATATCCTAAATACTTTGATTTGATCACTTCACATTGCATGCATGTGTCAAAATATCACATATATACCATAAATATGTATAAATATTATATATATTAATAAAAAATCAAGCAGACAAAAAAGATTGCCCTCGCCAGTGTGGATGGGTATTATCCAATCAGTTGAGGGTCTGAATAGGACAAGAGGAAGAAGGAAGGGCGAATGTGCTCTCTCTCTTCTTTAGGTGGGACACCTGTCCTCTCTTGCCTTCAAACATCAGAGCTCCTGGTTCTTGGACTTTTGGATTTCAGAACTTACAGCAGAACCCTCTACCTCAATCCTAGTTTTCAGGCCTTTAGACTTGAACTGAATTACACCACCTGCTTTTCTGGTTCTCCATTGTGGTACTTCTCAGTCTCCATGGTTTTGTGAGCCAATTTTCACAGTAAATCTCCTCTTATATATCTCTATGTATTCAATTGGTTCTGTTTCTCTGTATAAAACTGACTAATATATATAGGAAGAAACTCCAGTGAACTGCTCCTGATCCATAAAGCCCAACTACATTCTTGTCCTGGAATTGTATGATAATGGAGGTACCTTTATGACAAATCTCCACTCCTTTTTCCCCCCATTCATATAGCTTCAGTTGGTTTCTACTAGTTGCAATCAGAGTCTTAACCAATGTAGTGATTGATTGAAGGTGAGGGTAAAGAAGAGGGAAAAACCTTCTTAGACATATTGAAGAGGACGGCAGTGTTTTTATGGTAGAGAATATGGAAGGAGGGATTGGAGAAAGTGTGGTGTGGAGATAAGGAGTTCAGTTTTATAAATGTATGGTGTGATGTATTTGCAGAATATCCAAGTGGGCATTACTAGTATGGAGTTGGAACTGAAGAGAAGCTGCATGAGAAAGGATGAATACTTAAAAGTCAACAGCCTGTTGGGTGAAGTCACTGACATGGATAAAATCACTACAGAGAGGGTGTAGAGTGAAAAGGGAGCAAATGACTGAGACCTGGGGAGTATCAACATATGAGGACAGAGGAAGGGAATTCTATAAAGGAGCAACCAGAGACAAATGACATCAGCTGGAAGAGAAGGAGGTGTCACAGAAATAGGCAGTGAGAGACTGATTGAGGGAGTGGTCAGCAATGTTAGAGGCTCCAAGAAGTCAAATACTGTGAAGACTGAAAACAGCTCATTGGATTTGCTAGTGGATAATTGTCGATGGCATCAGCAATATCATTCTTCATGGCATAATGGGGCAAGCAGAGCAGGTGTTTATGTTTGATCAGGGCACCCCCTTTCCCCAGCAGAGTGCTAGAAACAGGCAGTGTGATTCATGGCCTTGTGTAATAAAATGAACTGGGCAAATCCAATCCCCTTTCTTAGGAATTTGATCCAGAACATAGGAGTAAAAAGTACCATGTAACAGTGGAAAAAAAAGTTAAATGATGCCACAGAGATATTGATAGGCTGGAAAAATAAAGCTGATATCAGGGAAAAAGCAAGAGCTGCTGTACAGAGAGGAAAGAGGGAAGAAGAAGACCACGTAACTTGTCCGGAAGAAAAAAGTTGAAAACAGTCAATGGTCAAAGCTGCTTCATTTTGTGACATAATTTCAGTTCCTTTTCCAGGCCTCATAAAGCCTTTGAACAAACCACCCTTTTTCCTTGAATTAGTGTAAATGGGTCTCTTTTCTTTGAACAAAATGAGTTCCACGGAAACGACTATTTTCAATACTCTTACATGTCTTTTAAGATATTTAAAATAATTTTTTATTGTTTAGGCCGTGCCAACTCTGGGGAGGCGACTGTGTGGTGTGGTTAGGAGCATGGGTTTAGATTTAGATAGGCCTGAATTTAAATCTTGGCTCCACTACTCTGTGTGAGCCTGGGTAATTTGTGTACCTTCTCTGGGGTTAGGCATTCTCATTTGTAAAGTAAGGATAATGATTTCTACTGAATAGAATAGTTTAAGCATTAATGTAAAAGAATGCATAGAAGAAGCTCAGCTCAGTGTCTGGAACACATAAAGAGCTCAATGGATGCCAATTTTTAAAATATTGTTATCAATTCACAGTTAGCTATGGCAGGGAGCCTTTTCTCTGTTTATCTTAAATTTCTGTTTTCCTTTTTTTGCTTCAGTGACTTCTTTATAGCAACCAAGTACATATTTAGTCTCTCCACACTTTATGTATTTATTTGCATGTTCCATGTTTGCATGGTGCTTTGAAAAGATGAATATTGAAAAGCCTTAAGATGTAAGGCTTGTTCTTCCTAGTTGCCTTTTCTTAGATAGTCTCTAGAAACACAGTTAAATGAAAGTTATACTTTATTTAAACTTAAAAATAATGGTGATACGTTTTAATTGATTTTATATAAAGAAAATATATAATCATTTATTCACTCATTCATTCTTTTCACTTCACAAGTATTTATCAAGGTTTCCCTATGGAAAAAACACAGTTAAGACACCAAAGAAGAAGATGTATAAGGCATTGTGACTTTCTCAAGAAGCTGCATCTAATAGGAGAGACAGACTGATTCAAATCACAGAATTATAGAGTTAAAAAATATCTATACAAAGATATTTAATCCCAAATCTCTCATTTACAAGTGAGGAAACTGACATAGTGGGTGATGGAGTAATGCAAAAATTGGAATCTGAATTGTCTAAATCCCAGTCCAGTTGCTTTTCTGCCTCTTTGCCTCCCACAATTGTCAAGCAGATTGATGACTCTGTCCTTTGTGCCACTACAGCACCAAATATATATTCGTTATTATACTATTTGTGTAAACTTCTATTTCTCCTAATTTACTACAGTCTTCTTGACAATAGGAACATGCTTTTATTGTTTCCCTGGTTGTCTAGCATATCTCCTCTTCTGTATACCAAAGCCTTCTGTGTACTCATTTCTCCATCTTTTGTACAAGGGTGTCAAAATTCTTTCATAAAATGCACATGTTCTAGGTCTGCACAATCCCTTTCCCATGCCAGCAAACACATTTACCCAAACAGGAAATGTGTGGGGACCTGAAAGGACTTGTATTAGTGAACCACTCTGGTCCTAAAATATCACCATTTACTTTTCTGTGTTACGAGTCTTTTAAACACTCTATTTTGGAAATGTTTTGTGTATGAATGAGGCCAACCACTTTGATTCATAGTTTATAGACTTATAAAACAGCTCGTATTTATTGAGAGTTTATCATGTGCTAGATACTATTCTAAGCACTTTCTATGTAATCCTTGTGACAACTTCTTAAAGTGTATCCTATTATTCTCATTTTATAGATGAGGACACTGAAGAACAGGCATGTTCAATAACTTGGTTAAGGTTACACAACTACTGAGGAGTAAAGGTAGAAGTTTTGAGCCCATTCTCTTAACAAATCCGTATTTCTTTTATTGAATCCTTCCCCTTAAAATTGAAAATATAAATAATATTTATCAATCTTTAGTCTTTTGGAATTTCTTTAGTTCTCTACTGTCTCCAAAATTTGTCAGGCATTGTGAAAGAATTCACCAGGGTAAGTAAAGCTAAACCCATTTAAAATCACAGGAAGTCATGTGTGTGTGTGTGTGTGTGTGTGTGTGTGTGTTTGTATATATATGTATATATGCTTTTTAAACATATGTTTATATATTTGTTTTGTTTTGTTTTGTTTAAGACAGAATCTTGCTCTGTAGCCTGGGCTAGAGTGCCATGGTGTCAGCCTAGCTCACTGCAACCTTAAACTCCTGGGCTCAAGTAATCCTCCTGCCTCAGGCTCCCAAGTAGCTGGGACGACAGGGGCATGTCACAACACCTTGCTAATTTTTCTATTTTTAGTAGAGACGGGGTCTTGCTCTTGCTCAGGCTGGTCTCAAACTCCTGACCTCAAGTGATCCTCCTGCCTTGGCCTCCCAGAGTGCTAGGATTACAGGTGTGAGCCACTGTGCCTGGCCCCAGTCTAGTATATTCTTATTTTTATCTGAGTTACCCTTTCGAGTTTGTACAGCATTTCATTGAGTCAAATTTTCAGTCTAAATGCTATTCTTTCTGTGAATCCTCCTGTAGCTCTCTAGGCAGATTCAGGTATTTTTAAAATTTTGTTGCTTCTGGGTTTTGTACTCACTTCTATTATTGTAATTATTTTAGTATATATTTATCATATATTTTATATTTATTTATGTGCATGTTTATCTTCTTATTGGATGATCAACCTCTTGACAGAATAGATTTATTTTCTTATTATAATAGTTTCAGCATTTGGCGCAATGCTTGGCACATAGTGGATGCCCAGTAAATATTGTCAATAGAAATTGGAGAAAAGCAAAACGGGTCCCAAGAAACTCAGGTTTGTCTCTGCCATAAAAGTCAATATGACACTTATTACAAAAGAATCAGGCTCTTATTCTTTCCTTGCTTGACTTTAAATAAACAAGAAGAAACAAAAACGCAAATAAAGTAGTCTATTGTCTTGCTTCAGATTCACCCCCCTCCCCAAACTGTAACTTCAGTTCATTGAGCACTACAGTTTTTCTGGCTGTATTCTTGGAGGTTTGTGCCACTGTTTTAAAATTAACTAGGTTATGTGCCCCATCTCTCATATTTTATTTATATGCTTTTCGGTCTGAGCCCATCAGAAAATCTATCTGTGTAGCTGTATCTAGCCTCCTATGTTCCCTGCTTTACTTACTCATTGGGTAAGTGATTCCTGACACTGTTGCACTGTCAGAAATTTCTTTTTGATAGTTTTTCTTCTTTTTTATCCACTTACGGTCCCCATTCCATGTGTGTTTGACTGAATTCTATCTGACTTTTAAGTTTTAAAAATCTGCCTTTACCAAGAAGTCGTTTTATCAAAAAGACACCTGCAGTCCAATGTTTATTGCAGCACAATTCACAATCACAAAGAAGTGGAATCAACCTAAGTACCCATAGATTCATGAGTGGATCAAGAAAATGTGCTATCTATCTATCTATCTATCTATCTATCTATCTATCTACATATACACCATCAAATACTACTCAGACATAAAAAGGAATGAAATAATGTCTTTTGCAACAACTTGGGTGGAATTGGAGACCATCATCCTAAGTGAAGTATCTCAAGAATGGAAAAACAAACACCACATCTACTCCCTAATAATTGGGGGCTAATCAATGGGCACATACAGGTACCAAAAAATGTAAAGATCATTGGAAATCAAGAAGGGGGAGGTAGGGGTAAAAACCTACCTATTGAACACAATGAACACTATTCAGGTGATGGGCACACTAAAGGCCCAACTTAAGCATTATAAAAGGTATACATGTAACAAAAACATTTGCACCCCCTTATTATTTTGAGATAAAAATACAAATAACACACACAAATATGCCTTTTCCAAAATAAAGGGATTATTCCTAGTGACTGTTTTTAAATGAAAATTTATGTGATAATCTCATATGCATTTTCATATCTATAACTTTAATCAGCACATAAGAAAAATGAAGTTAGAGGAATTTAATAAAGTGCTCAAGGTGAGACATCTTCTAAATGGCAAGGAATTGTTTCAAACCAGGTCTGTCTAATACTAAAGCACATGCATTTTATCAGTGTTACACAGTGTATGCTCATAAATTATGTAAAGTTCAGCAGGCCTCAAGAGCCACATTGCCTAAGGCTAGTCAGATAGTACCTAGCAGAACTGGAAAGTTTCTGACTGCCAGTTCAATGTTTTTTCTATGTCTTGACATGCTCCATTACCAGGACTGATAAGGAAGAGCAAACACTGACGTGGTACTTTACAGGGTGTTTTGAATGATTGAATGAGCTTTAAGAATGTGGAAGGATAAAGCATCGCTAGATCCAAACATTATCTTGGAAAAACATTGGAATTATTTTCTGTCTTCATTCACATGGAGCGGTAATAATTGGCAGGTTCTATAAAAGGTTCTGCTGATGAAACCCTAAAGCTTCGGGCAGATGGCACTGTCAGTGGTTCCTTTTCCAGAGCCATTGTTAATGCATCCTCCCTCTCACTTTTTCACTTCTGCTTTCATAATAAAAGCAAAGAAAGGTTTAGAGAAAAATGAGAGTAAGGGGAAAAAATTTTCAGGCATTTTCTCTGGAGTTTTTTTTTTTTTTTTTTTAAATCCAAGATTTATTACAGTTTAGTCTGTTGACCCCTTTCGGTTCAGCTCTCTATGCTTTCAATGACAGCCATTCAGCCATGGGTGATATCTGATCCTCTTAACATTTCTCCACTACTTCATTCCAACTACGTCTAATTCCTTTCCCATCTAATGATCTTCCCAGTGTTTGAAAAGTGCTCACCTGAACCACTAATTTTTCTCTCCCTAGTCTGAACATCACAGTTATATGTACAGAGGAAAGAATGGAGGCCTAAGAGTCCCTGACATGGCTCTGCCACTTACTAAACATGCTAATTAATAAAGGCACTTCATGCTTCTCAACTTTAGCATTACCATCTACAAAAGTGGATATAATAATTCTTATCTTATGGGATGGTAATGGGGATCAAACTGAATGTCAGAGAGTGTGTCAAAGACTCGCATACTGTGAATTGGTATGTAAATGTGGTTGTAGCCGCCCTGGCCCTGCCAATAGTCCAGCTGTGGTTACACCCAGATGCAATAAAGCACTTCAGAATGGGGCTGGGCTGTAAAGGATGAAGGGAGATAATATGTTCCCTTGATAAAAACACTATTCTTTAGTATGCCTAAAGTGGCAGTAGACATTGTTAGTAGCTATGTTAGTTTATCTTAAACTTGTGGTCAACTAAAACACCCAGGTTTACTCAGGTCATCTCTACTTTGTTCATATACAATCATGATATTTATATCTTAGATGCAGGAATTTATCTTTGTGCCAGTTAAATTTCACACTATTGGCCTTGGCTCAATGCTCAAGCATTTATTTTTAGAGTATTTAGAAATTGAATGAGTCTTTTTGGATGAGTTTTACTTCTCATCTTTGCAGCATCTGCAAATAGAGCTGTTCTCTTTCCAATATCCTTTGCCTGTGGCCTGCATAGGGCATAGGTTTGTTCTCTACTTTGCCAATCCCAGATCTGGAAAAATATGCACCTATAGATGTAGGAGATACTGAAATACTTTGGGATAGGATCTTTCAGGGTTTCCATAATCTCTTGAGGGGTCTAAGATAAGCCCCATTGTTGGCATTTTTGATTGGGTTGGTGGTACGGAGAAGAAGAATTGGGTGGCTTACTTTCCCTGCCAATGTTTGTGAAAGGTCTCTAATTTTTGCTGGAAAATGATGACTTGAAAGCTTTCCATTTTGTTTCCCACAATGATGAAAGAAAAAAATCCTGACTTGTCTAATTTCAAATTATGAAGACTTTTCCACACCCAGTTATTGCATTTGAACACACTTCCCCTTTTCACAGGAAAAGAGCATTTTCATTTGCTAGAGTTTCTTTTCTATGATATTTTAGTCCACATATGTGTTGCTGTAACAGAATATCACACACAGGGCAATTTATAAAGAATGCAAATTTATTTCTCATAGTCTGGGGTCTGGAAAGTCCAAGATCAAGGCTCTGGCATCTGGTGTGAGCCTTCTTGATGCTACTTCACACAACAGAAGGCAGAAGGGCAATAGAGAGTGAACCTACTACCACAAGTCCTTTTTATAGTGGCATTAATCCATTCATGAGAGCAGAACCCTCATGACCTACACACTTCTCAAAAATCCCACTTCCCAACACTGCTGCACTGGGAAGCAAGTTTCCAACACACAACTTCTTGGGGAGACATTCAGGCCATAGCTTCCCACTCCAGCTCCACCTCACAGCAGGATGTTTACAGTTCTTCTACATATGGCCATGCAAGAGGGAGCAGTGTTTACCTTCCCTAGGCCCTTAAGGCAGGGTAAGAGTCTCTACTGCAAAGTGGAGATCCGGTTTGGAGTAGAGAGTGAATGTGTCAAGAACTCCAGGTAGCTGACATATCCTCTGGAGCTAGACAATAAGAATAACTAATAATCACTAATGCCTACAGAACATTTAGTTTACTAGGAGATGTTCTAAATACTTTGTGTGGAATATTCCACTTAATCCTCACAACAGATTTATCCCAAATAAGAAAACTGATGTGTAGAGAAGATAAGAAACTTGCCCAAGTTCATACAAGAAATAGATACCAAAGTCAGTCTACAAATTTAGGTAGTTTGATGTCAAGATTGAACTCTTTATCATTCTGCTGTATTAGTTCACTCATCACTGACCATTGTAAGCCTTTTTTAAGGCAAAAAATTCTTACAAAATTTTATGTTAGTGAGAGGAGAGATATTATCTGTATGGAGAATGGCTATTATAAAGCATACTGGTAGTTGACATAAAAATCACAAAGTTGTAATTTCATGAAATATTTATTGAGTACCACATAACTAATTTCTGGGAAAAACTAAAGCAACTGCAAAAGAATGGGAACTGGCACTTGTCTGTCTGCCTGAGGAATCCAGCAGCAAGCTCAACAATAGACCGCTACAGCCAGGCTTCCCATCACCTTTGGATGGGCTAATGAAGGGCTTCCCCTGCCAAAGCCAGTCGGTAGAGACTGGAATCCGTGAATACTTCTTCAGCTGTGCAGATGCCAATGCATGGCTAAAAGGATCAAAATGAATCAGGGAAGCATGACACCACCCAAGGGATAAACTAAGCACCAGTAACTGACCCTAAAGAAATGTCAATTTACAGACTCTCTGACAAAGAATTCAAAATAATCATCTTAAATAAGCTCAATGAGCTATAAGAGAATAGAGATAGACATCTAAACAAAATCAAGAAATAATACATGAAAGAAATGAGAAGTTCAACAAAGAAATAGAAACCACAAAAAAGAACCAAATAGAATTATGGAGCTAAAGAACACAGATTGATATATAAAATTAGATATAGAATTTCAACATTGGACTTGATAAAGCATAAGAAAAAAATCAATAAAATCGAAGCCAGGCCATTTGAAATTATCCAATCAGTGGGAGAAAAAGAAAAAGAATTCAAAAGAGTAAAAAAAGCCTACAAGAGTTATGAGACACCATCAAGCAAATTCATATACGCATTATAGGTGTTCCAGAAGGAGCAAAGAAAAAGAAAGAGGAAGAAACCTTATTTAAAGACATAATGACAGAAAACTTCCCAAATCTGGAGAGAAAAAGGAACATGTAGATCCACAAATCCCAATAAACTTTAAATAAATCAAACATAAAGAGATCTTTACGGAAGCACATTATAATCTCTTGGAAGTCAAAGACAAAGAGAATTTTGAAAGCAGCAAGGGTTTTCCCTTTTTTTGCAGCTGGTCACATAAAAGGCAACACCAGAAGATAGTCAGTGGATTTCCCAGGATAAACCTTGCAGGGCAGGGGAGAAAGGGAGGGCATATTCAAAGTACTGAAAGAAAAGGAAAAAAGAAAAAACAACACCACTGCTGTCCAAGAATATCACACCTGGCAAAGCTGTCTTTTAGAAGTGAAAGAGGGATAAGGACTTTCCTAGACAAACAAATGCTGTGGGAGTTGATGATCACTACATATGCTTTATAAGGAAGTTCTTTGAGCTGAAAGAAAATGGCACTAATTGGTAACATGAAAACAAAAGAAAGTATAAAACTTACTTGTTCAAGTAAGTACATAGTGAATTTTAAATTACTCTAATACTGTAATTGTGGTATATATATCACTTATATCTTTAATACAAAGATTAAAAGACAAAACTATTAAAAATAATAATAGCTATAATATTTTGTTAAGGAATTTATAATATAAAAAGATTTAAATGTAACATCAAAAACATAAGATATGTGTGTGTATGTGGAGTAAAATTGTAGTTTTTAAAACGTGATTGAAGTTGTTATCAGCTTAAAGGAGATTATTATAACTGCAAGGTGTTTTTATATAATCCTCATGGCAATCACAAAGCAAAAATATAGTAGATACACAAAAGATAAAAAGTTAAGAATAAAATCATACCACTAGAAAAAAAATCATCTAATCACCAAGAAAGAGAGAAAAAGAGGAAGAAAGGAAGAAAGGATCTATAAAACAACAGGAAAAAAAAATCAGTAATTACCATGAGTGTAAATGGATTAAATTCTGTAATCTAAAGACATAGAGTAGTTGAACAAATTTAAAAAAGAAAACAATTGCATGATGCCTACAAGTTGCTCACTTCTTGTTTAAGGACATATATAGACAAAGTGAAAAGATGGAAAAAGATATGCCATGCAAATGGAAAACTAAAGAGAGTAGGGTTAGCAATACTTACATATATTGAATAAACTAGACCTTAAGTCAAAAACTATAAGAAAAGACAAAGAAAGTCATTATAATGATAAATGGGTCAATTAATCAAGAGGATATAGCAATTATAAATATAGATGCACCCATCATGAGAGTATATAAATATAAAAAGCAAATATTAATAGACCTGAAGGGAGATATAGACTGCAGTACAATAATAATAGGGGAAAACTTCCTTTCTTTCAACAAATATGGATAGATCATCCAGACAGAAAATCAATAAGAAAACATTTGACTTGAACTACACCTTAGACTAAAGGGACTTAACAGACATATAGAACATTCTAGTCAGAGTAATGGAATAGACATTCTTCTAAAGTACAACATGAATAGAATATTCTCAAGGATAATCATGTTAGGCCACAAAAAAGTCTTAACAACTTTAAGAAATCATAGCAAGTATATTTTCCAACCACAGTGATATGAAACTAGAAATAAATAACAGAGAAATTTTGGAAAATTTACAAATATGCTAAAATTAAACAATTTGAATAAATAGACCAAGAAAAATTAAAAGGAAAATTAAAAGATATTTTGAAAAAAATGAAAACAGAAATATAACATATAAAATTCATGAGATATAGCAAAAACAGTTCTAAGAGTCAAATTTACAGCAACAAATGCCTATATCAGAAAAGAAGAAAAATCTCAAATAAATAACCAAAATTTATAACTCAAGGAACTAGACTCAAAAGAAAAAAAAGCCTACATTTTATAAAAGGAAGAAAATAACATAGATCATAACAGAAGTAAATAAAACCGAGACTAGAAAAACACTGGAAAAGATCAAAGAAAATGAGTAGGTTTGTTTAAAAGATAAAGAAAATCAACAACCTTTAGAACAAGACAAAAAAGAGAGAAGATGCAAATAAAATCAGAAATGAAAGAGATGTTACAACTGATATCACAGAAATGCAAAGGATCAAAGAGGTTACTGTGATCAATCATATATCAACAAATTGAACAACCTAGAGGAAATGAATAAATTCCTAGAAATATACAACCTACCAAGACTGAATAATGAAGAAGTAGAAAATCTGAACAGAATAATCACGAATAAGGAGATTCAATTGTTAATAAAAAGTCTTACATTAAAGCAAAGCCCAAGACCAGAAGGTTTCACAGCTGAATTATACCAAACATTTAAAGTGCTCTTTATAAATATAAAAGTACCATTTTTCAAAGTTTTCCAAGAAATTGAAGAGGAGGGAATATTTCCAAATTAATTTCACAAGGCCAACAATACTCTGATACCAAATCTAGGCAGTGACACAAGAAAATAAAATTACAGGTCAATACGCATGGTGAATATAGATGCAAAAATTTTTAACAAAACACTAGCAAACCAAATGAAAAAACACATTAAAAAGATTGTACACCATGATCAAGTGCGGTTTATTTCGGGGATGGAAGCACACTCCAATTACGCAAATCTATACATGTGAGGCACCATATTAACAAAATGAAGGCCAAAAATCATATAATGATTTCAATAGATGAAGAAACAGTATTTGGCAAAATTCAACATCCTTTCATGATAAAAACTCTGAACAAATTAGATATAGAAGGAATGTACTACAACACAATAAAGACCATATATGAAAAACCCACAGCTAACATCATAGTCAATGGTAAAATGTTGAAAACTTTTCTTCTAAGATCAGGAACAAAATAAGTATACCTACTCACATTTCTTCTATTCTACATAGTATTAGAAATCCTAGCTGGAATACTTTGGTAAAAAAAGGAAAGGGAGGGGAAGAAGTTAAATTATCTCTGTTTGCAGATGAAATAATATTATATAGAGAAAACCCTGAAGACTCTACCAAAAAATTGTTAGAACTAATAAATTAATTCAGTAAAGTTGCAGGATACAAATGAACACACACAAATCAATAGTGTTTCTGTATACTAACAACTATCTGAAAAATAAATCAAGAAAACAATTCCATTTATAATAGTCACAAAATTTAAAATACTTAAGAATAAATTTAACCAAGGAAGTGAAATATCTGTATACTGAGAATTATAAAGCATTGATGAAACAAATTGAAGAAGATACCAATAAATGGAAAGATATCCAGTGTTCATAGATTGGAGAGATTAATATTTTAAAAATGTCCACACAATCCAGAGTTATCTACAGATTCAATGCAATCTTTATTAAGACTCCAATGACATTTTTCACAGAAATATAAAAACAATTATGAAATTTGCATGAAACCATAAAAGACCCAGAATAGCCAAAGCAATATTGAACAAAAGAACAAAGTTGGAGTATCACACCACCCTGATTTCAAATTATACCACAAAACTATGGTACTGGCATAAAACAGACACATATTTTTCTGTAACAAAATAGAGAGTCAAGAAATAAATCCATGTATTTACAGTCATTTGACTTTCAACAAAGATGCCAAGAACATACAACGGGGAAAGGACAGTCTCTTCAATAAATAGTTTTGGGAATACTATATATACACATATAGAAGAATAAAAATAGTCTGGTCTCACACCATGTACAACAATCAACTTGAGATAGATTAAAGACTTACATATGAGATCTGAAACTGTGAAACTACTAAAAAACATAGGGGAAAATATCATGACATTGGTGTAGGTGGTGATTTTTTTGCTCAGGCAACAAAAGCAAATATAGGCAAATGATATTATATCAAACTAAAAATCTTCAGCACAGCAAAGGAAACAATCGACAGAATGAAGAGGCAACCTATGGAATGGGAGAAAATGTTTGCAAACTATACATCTGATAAAGGATAAAATCCAAAATATATGAAGAACTCAACAACCCAATAGCAAGAAAATCAATCATTGATTTAAAAAATGGGCAACAGACATGAAGAAAGAAACATTTCTCAAAAATGACACATGAATGACCAATAGATATGTTAAAAAAATATTCAAAATCACTAATAATTCAGGAAATGAAAATTAAAGCTACAATGAGGTATCACCTTATACCTATTATCAAAATGGCTATTAACAAAAAAGATGAAAAATAACAAGTGTAGGCAAAAACACGAAGAAAGGGGAACTTGGTACAATGTTATTGGAAATATAAACTAGTACAGCCATTATGGACAATAATATGGAGGTTCCTCCCAAAATTAAAAACAGAACTACCATATGATACAGATACCAATACAATTCCACTATTGGGTATATATCCAAAGGAAATGAAATCAGTATCTTAAGATATTTGCACTCCAGGGCTCATTGCAGCATTATTCACCATACCCAAGATAAGGAATGAACTTAAGTGTTCATCAGCAGATGAATGGATAAAGAAAACATGGTATATATACACAGTGAATACTATTCAACCTTCAAAAAGAAGGAAATTCTATTTGCGATAACATAGATGAACCTGGAAGATATTACGTTAAATGAAATAAGCCAGGCATAGAAAGACAAATACTGGATGATTTCAATTATATGTGCAACTTTAAAAAGCTGAACTCATAGAAGAAGTGAATAGAATGGTGATTACCAGGGGCTGGGGTGAGAAGAAGAATGGGAAGATACTTGTTCAAAGAATACAAGTTCAGAGAGACCCTGCCCTTAAAACCACATCCAAAGTACCTACAAAAGTGTCTGCTTTTTGTATCGTCAATAAATATTTATTGAATGACAGGAAAAAAGAAAATGTCTGTGAAAATTTCAAATGCATCTTAAATTATTTTTTTCATTAATAAAATTGACTTGTAACAAAAAATAATAATAAAAAAAAAAAGAATGGAGATTGGACAATGGTCTGAAGTAGCTTGCAATACAAGTGACATCAAGGAGGTAGATACATCCTTTGGAAATGTACCAGGTGTCCGTAGTAACCAGGAAATGGAGTTCCCACATGATGTTGATGCCAAGACTTCCGCCTGTGGAGTTAACACCAGAATTTTTAAGAAACATTTGGCCTTGGTTTTCTTTTCTTTCTGAAGTCCTCTGATAATTTCTTGGCCTTTTGAGTTTCGATGACACAGACCTTCCATGATGCAAGAGATATATTCCAGTGAGGGAACCAGACAAGAAACTTGGGGAAATTGCCTTTGTGTATAATTTGTTTTGTCACTTTTTCTCTGGTTGCATTGGGAAAAGTGATGATAAAATCTACTCTCTCTTTTCACTTGGGGACTCCAGAAGACTTTATGTCCGAAAAGATCTCACTTAAGATAGGAATGCTAAATGGAGCTGCAGGAGGAGGGGCTCCATCTAGAACAATCCATCATCCATTACTTTGTACATGCTTAAACAAGCTCAACACAATACAAGGACCATGCGAGGGACCCAAGAGAGGTGCTATATAAGTACAGTCCCTAATCCTGAAGGCCCTCGTAGTTTGGTTAAAGAGATGGAAAGTACTAGTGTACGATACTAGAGGACCCTGAAAATAGAATGCAAAGTGGGTATTGCCATCTATAGTGTTTACAGAAAGGAGAAGTGAGTGAGAGCTAGGTAGCAATGGAAGGCTGCAAAAAGGAAGTAGAGATGAATATGTGTGTGTGTGTGTGTGTGTGTGTGTGGTGTATGTGTTGTGGCAGGGCAGAGTGAATATTAAGGAGCATGAGCATGAGGCTCAGGGCTCTGGTGCAATGTATAAGCTGAAGGAGACACCTATGGTCTCCAGCTTTGGGAACTTCTTTTGCTACTATGACTACACCATTCCACCCCTCTGCTCTTTCTTGACAGAATTGTCAATCGACTTACATATCATATGATGTTGTTGGAGCACAGCATCACTTCTGAACGCTGGGATAAGTTTGAACTAGGTAATTTCTTTTTGGTTAGCTCCTGAATTGGTGATAAAAAGTGCTAATGTCCAGAGAAAAATAAGGTTATAGCCTTGTTGCAGAGAGCCATGCAAACATCTTGGGGTATTTTCTCAGTGTTTACATAGTAGGCCTCTAGAGAAGGCCACCAACTTGTCAACTTAATCCTGGTCACCTTGGGGAATTTTCCTTAAAGACAATGCTACACTTCTTGACAACTTATTTGACGCCACATATTATCTTAGTAAACCTGTGTAGTGTCTTGTTCCTTTCCCCCTCTAGCTCCCCATCAGGCTTTAGAACACTCATTATTCTCTCTTTCCCATAAGAATTTTTTCAGGGGGAGAAAAAAGGGCTTCAGCCTGATGTGTACAACTCCTAGGTAACTTGCTACATTCTGTATTCA
Source organism: Microcebus murinus (assembly GCF_040939455.1). Classification (NCBI taxonomy): domain Eukaryota; kingdom Metazoa; phylum Chordata; class Mammalia; order Primates; family Cheirogaleidae; genus Microcebus; species Microcebus murinus. The sequence continues at coordinate 119,134,476 of NC_134105.1, read as the reverse complement.
GAAGGGGAGAATGTTTTTCTAGGAATAAAATAAAGGTTTCTTCCTTGAATATGGTACAATTGTGCAACTTGATTAACTATACTTTAAAAGAAGAAGAACTAATGTGGTCTTTTGTACTCTTTCATTTCTCTCCTTAGCACGCTTTCTCCCAGCCTGGGCCCTTCCCTCTGTCACGTCAGGCTCATAGAGCCTTTTACTGCGGGGCATCACCCCATCTTTTACTTTTAAAAAAATACCCCAAATTCTATATTTTAACCTCCACTCTCCTCTCTACAAAAATTACCCTCTGTGACCATAAGACCTAGGTGCTACTTTGAGAAGGACCTAATGATTTAATAGGGACACCCAATTACTTTCAATTTAAAGGAAGCATTCACCTAAACTTAGAGTTGGGGGGAGTAAGTCAACCAACCCTTCCTTCCTCACTCTCTCTGCCTTCCCCTCTTCCTCCCTTCCTCCCCTTCTTCCTTTCTTTCTTCCTTCCTCATGATCTGTTTGGTCCTAGAAAAATAATTTCAGGACAGTGGCTAGAAAAGTTTTGGGATCTTTCCTCCTTTTCCATATGGTGAACACCTGGTGGGATCAGCCACCCTGTGAAGCTCTAGTGTGCAAAGATAAACTCGGTGCATGTGGCACAGTGCTTTGTCCTAAGAGATCTCACAGTCCAGCCAGAGAAATAGGCATACAAAACCTACTTCTGAATAGTGGCAGGACTCCAAAGCAAGTGAGGACACCGAACCTGCATTCTAGTGGTTGAGGAGAAAAAAACCTGTGCGTTTTTTCCTGCCTCCCACTGGGGCCCAAGAATAGGACAGAGACCACATACTTATGTCACAACAGTGTTGAGAGCCTGAGCCTTTGATCGCAGTGAATCACATGCTCAGTCTGCTCATCCTTCCAGTGTGAACAGCTCTTCTCAGTGAGAATGGTAGTGGGGATATGGGGCGGGAAGTGAGAAAGTAGCATGGGAACACAGAGCTTTCTGTGCCAGGCTTTCGCAATGGCCCTAACAGTAAGAGGGAAAATGTAGCTTCTAGCTCACTCTGCTACCCCCCCCATCCCCCCCACTCCTTGGGGACATAGAAGGCTGAATATGGATAATCCTCAAGGTTCCCCAAACATGCTGTCAGCAGCTCTCTGCCCAACCATTCCACCCTTCCTTCTTCATCCTGCCCTCCTCAGCTCTGGCAGCTACAATACTTTGCACGGAAACATGAGGTCAGTATGCTCCATTCACATGGATATTGGTGAATCTTGCAAAAGAATGGCACATGTTTTCTATCCTTTAAAGTCCATAACACACTTGTGAACTTACTGGAATTCCCTGGACACACCCAAGACAGGAAATTAGGAGTGTAGCATTGTTAGTGTGTTTTGGTATTGATTCTGCCAATGGGACTCTCTCTCAATCAAAAACACGTAAATAGCCCCCCACGTAAGAGCTCACATCTGGGAATAAGTGCTGCCACTTATATCTTGGAAAATGTATTAAAGTTGAGAATGTGGCTACATGGAAGAAAATCCTCTTTTTAAGAATAAAATCATAACCAGTTAATGCACTGACTGCGACACTAGAAAAAAATTTTTTTTCCTTGGGGCCACAGTGCTTTATTACCAGAATAAAAACTTTGAAAACAAAATGATCCTTTCTAATTTAATGAAAAATTTGTTATTTTTCATTGTTTTCTGTTTGCAAGTTATATGCAACTTGAAAAGTAGTTCTCAAGGCTCCCAAGGTGTAAAGACATATGATTTACATATGCTTCATGAGACTCCGGGCTCAAAACTAGCATGAGTTAAATACAACTCACATGGCAGTTAACATGTGAAAGTGGGGAGGAATTCTATAAATTCTCTCTAATTTCCTGAGCATTCACATGGAGGCCAAAATACTGGAAGTTATACTCTCCAGAGCATGGCCACATTGAGAATTTCTCAAGAATCTGTGACTTGATGTGGGACTTTCTATCACAGCACCTCAAAGTTCTTTCATTCAGTGGGATAAGATAAAATTCTAGAGTCTCAAGCAAAAATCCCAAGAAAAAGCCCCTTTCTTTTTGAAGACATTAATAATGATAATGATAAACTGATAACAACTAACTGAGTGATTAGTATGTGCTAGATGCTGGTCTTGGTACTTTACACATTCCAGTTCATTAAATCTTCATAGTGGCTCTGTAAGATAGTAGCATTACCTCTACAGATAAATAAATGGGACTGAATGAGAAAAAGACTTATCTAAGGTCACAAAACATGTTAAATAAATAAAAGAGGTAAGCTTTAGGCTCCAGAGTCTGTTCAACTAAGTGAAATATAAAGAGAGGCCCCTAGGTTCTAGAGGATGGAATCTAAAGTGCTTGTATCCAAAGGACCTTGTGCAGTACTTGGCCTAAAACAGAAGCTTAATAAATATGTATCTTGTGGCTGAATTGCCTAGATCCCTAAGTAACTGGTAGAATGGTCAGCGGCCTCATCCTTTCATGTACTCTTCTGGCGTGGTGATACTTGGGAGGGAGTTTAGGATCTCATGACATGAGGACGTTTAGTGGTTTCAAAAGGCAGCAAGGCCATTCATTTTCTTCTCTATATTTCCTATGCTGGAAAAGTTGAGAGAAGAGGAGCCTCCAATCAAGCCAACTTATACCAAGTTTTCTTCTGTTGTAAAGGCCCTGGTTTCAGATGCCTTTCCATATGAGATCCCAAAAACGTGCCCTGATGGTGAGTACAACATTTTTATTTCCCTTTTTTCCTTTTCTTCTCTCCCTTTTCCCTTCCTCTATTCTTTTCTGTTATCCTTTCTCCTCTCTTTTTCTCTTCCCTTTACTTTCCATTTATTTTATGTTAGAGCCAGAGTTACTTAAAATGTACTACAAATCTTGTCATAGAGATATCTGTTTAGCCATCAAGTCTAATTCTGTGGTATATGATCTGCACACTCAGGATCTCTAAGGGGGATGTCAAGTCAAACACCAACAAACCCTAACCTGATTTCCAACCCAAGTGAACTTAGATTGAGCCAAACATAGCAAATTATTTTAAAAAATCACTTTGATTTATAAACTGTTAGTATTCAGTTGGAATTAAAGCACTTACCCCGAATGTGAGGCACATGATATTTGAGGTAGTGGAGAACAGTGTGGGTAGACAGACACAAATATAGCAACTAGATGACTCTGGAGGGTATGTTTTGGGTTTCTGAGATTGTCTCTGACTTATATCCCTATACACAGATATTTCCACATTAGAATATAGAGCTCACAATGAAAGGCAAAATGTTTTCTGTAAAATCTTGCTATGACCTCCATGTAGTATAACATGCAGTGAAACTTATCTAAAAATGCTAAACAGTATAGTTGGATGAACACACATCCTTTTATTTGCTCTGCCTACAAAGTTTTGCATTCCTGGCTTTTGTACTCCCTTGAAAGTACTCAGGTTCTAGTCACTGAAGACCTTCCAGTTGTCAAATAAAGGACACTTTTTAGTTGTCACCTTGCTTGACCTCTCCGTGACTACTTCTTCCTTCCCAATAGCTTGACTTCTGGGACGTCACCCTCTGGTGACTCCTCTTCTACCTCTTCAGCGTTTCCTGTCCAGTCCCTGTTGCAGCCCCACTTCTCAAATGTTGTCATTCCCCAAACGTCAGCTCTGGTTTTCTCACTCTTCAGAGTCTCTCTGGGCAGTCGCTTCCACGTCACAAGCTTCTGTGTCATCTGCATAGTGATAACTTCCAAATCCAGATGCCCTGCCCAGATCTTAGTCCTACACATCCGAACTAAATATCTAACTGCTACCTGGGCATCTCCATATGAATGTGCCACAAAAATCTTAAGTTTAAAAGTTCTCTGAGGAACTTACCTCCTCCCACCTTAATACTTATCTCCTCTTAGTTTCCCTCTTTTGGTTAACAAACAAACCACACATTTAACCTAAAAGTTCACATAAGAAAGCCAAGAATTATCCCTGACTCCTTCCTCCCCCTAATATTCTTTACTCAGTTGCCCCTTAAGTCTTCCTCCAAATAGGTTCTTTCAATTTTTGCCCACTTCCATTGTCCCAGTTCTGGCCTTTTTGGCCTCTTACCTAGATTATCATTCTAGCTTTGTAACTGAGCTCACTGACAATCCCTCCCTTACTCCTATCTGTTCTCTGCCCTGTTGCCAGCACATGCTTTCTAAAACACACATTTATTCATTGCTTCAAATTTTCAAAGACTCCCACATGGTCCAAATAATAAAGTCTAAAGTTCTTAACATGGTTTCATATTCATGTGATTTTTTTTCAGTCACAGTAATGGAAATTCAATTCAAAATGGCTCAAGTGGAAACTATGTAATTTGAATGTCCACAGACTGACCACACAACTTCAGGCAGAGGCTTAAGTGGTGTCACTGGGGCCCCATCATTCCTTTCTCTTGCCCTTTCTCACTCCATTCCTGGATTCCACTTTCCTCTGTGTGTTTGCTTTATTTGCCAAACAACTTTAGGCAATCACGGAAGGTAAGTACTTAAAACTCCAGGCTTGCATGATTCATGCAGTTCAAGATTTCAAGGAAAGAAAGATCCTGTATTCTAATTTCCATACATCAAATCTCAGGAAAGGCTTGAGAGGCCCAGTTGGGTCACATGCCTTCAACTAACCACTGTAGCAAGGAGGCTGTAGCCCTAGACTGGCCAGCTGGGGTTACTGTCTGTCCCTAGGAGGTTACCATAAAAAAGAGCCCAACCAAGTTTACAAAGTGGAGGGAAATGTGTTTTCCAAAGAAAATCAGGGTTATATTGTCACTTGAGTGGGGAAGAGATGTACACTACCGATGGCATGTGCATCTCACCATGATCTTACTCCTTCTCGCCACACACTGGGCTACTTACAGCCTTTGGAATGTGCCAGTTTGTTTCAGGCCTTTGTGCCGTTGCAAGGTCTATTAGCTCTGCCTGAAATGTCTGGTTGACTAAATTTTATCTCTTTAAAAGTCCATCTAAGTGTACAGGTGTATACATACATAATGAGTGAGATGTGCACCGTCTGGGGGATGGTCATGCTGAGGCTCTGACTTGAGGAGGGAGGAGGAGCAAGGGCATTATATGTAACCTTAAAATTTGTATCCCCATAATATACTGAAATAAAAAAAAAGTCCATCTAAAATATCTTCCTTGAGAGGACTTTGCTGACATCCATTCACCTCCATCTGCTTCCTCCTTTGTGCCAATGTAATAATTTGTACTTACCTACATTATTATGCTTTTATCACTAGATGTTGCAAGCATTCATTTATATGTCTATTTAGCCTGATAGCCTGAGGGAATACTACTAGATCCCTAAATTATAGTATAGGCACAAAGTAGGTATTGAACAAATTATTGCATTAATAAATATTCAGTGAATGAATGAATTACTGAATTTTTAAGGAATAGAAATAATGATATATAAAGCTTATTATTTTTCCTGGATGTTAGGATCATCCCTCAACTCATCCCCTCATTCATTTGCCCTTCTCCTGAACACATGCACACACAGATACGTATGTGCAACAATTCTTTGAAAGAGAAAAAGACACACATTTGACCTTTAATATGTTGCCAGTTTCTCTCTTTGTTTTCCTAACTGTGATGTGGAGCAAAGACAATTTTTTCACTGAAAATTAATAACAAATGGTGATTGCAAGGTGAACACAAGATAAAAGTAACCTTACTGCTATGTCCTCTCCAAAATTCATGTGTTGAAACTTAATTTCCATTGTGATACTATTAAGAGGTGGGGCCTTAAGAAGGTGATTAATTCACAAAGGAGGAGCCCTAGAGCATGGGATTAAGACCTTTCTAAAAGAGGTTTTACTGAGCATCAGGTCCTCTTGCCCTTATGCACTCTGCCATGTGAGGACACACTAACAAAGCACCATTTTGGAGGCAGAGAACAGCCCTCACCAGTCACCAATGTCAGAGGCTTGATCTTGGACTCCCCAGCCTCCAGAACTGTAAGAAATAAATTTCTGTTCTTTCTAAATTACCCAGACTATAGTATTTTCTGATAGCAGCATAAACAGACTAAGACACTTACCTTCCATATGTAGGCTCCATATTTTCCAAAGTTATTTTACTTGTATCCTCTTATTGAAGCTCATTGAAACAAAAGACTGTGGGAATTCTGTAAGCACAATATTACAACAAACAAACTTGGCTGTGTTCCCTCTTGCCAATAGGCCTGATCTCCTCTATCCCATCCCCTGTCATGTTCATGCTCAGGAAACAAACACCATGAGTCATTTCAAGGAATGATGCCAGGTTCCATCTACAAGTCTAGCCACCTGAGACAAGTGTGGGCGATGGGCATGATTTGGTCCTTTGGGATTGGGAAACCTCCCCTGGACTTGTTGCCTCAGCAGAGCTGGCAATGACCTAAGGAAACTCTTTCCTCAGCCTCGCCACTCCCTTTCACACTTCCGCTGTGATGTATATGGCATTACCTGAAGGGTAGGAGTACAGAGAAGAGGGGAGTGGAGATAAACTTAAGCAGAGAAAGTATCAGGAGATCACATGGTAGCCCAGAGCTAAAGCTAGGCACTCCCAAATTCACCTGAACATCACTGTAAATCAATACACGTCTCTCATTCAGCTTCAAATTGCCACATGGGAGAGTGAGCCCCAATTCACAAATGCTCATTGGAAGGAAGGCTGTACTTCATGTTATCATGCATAGGGTATAGCTTTGGATGAGCACAAAGATTTAATGTGCCTTATTATGCTCTTTAGGAGCTAGAATCTTATTATTGAGTTTTACAGTAAGAACTGTTGGAATCCTGTCTTTGGGATTCCTTCCACAATCTAAATATCACAAAGAAGAATCTGGAGATCTTATGAAAACTGGATCCTGGATATTATCCAAAGAAGAAATCTGGAAGAACAGCATCTCTGAAAGCAGAGAGACGTAGAGCAGAATGGTTTATATATTTCTTGGTCTTTCTTATAGATTTCTCTGCTTTGACAGAGCCAAGATCATGTGGTATAGCTCTTTGTGCTATTAATGCCTGGGTTATGTAGGTATTAACTTAGCAAATACTTGATGATGATAAAACTTCCTGATATAGCAATGGCTGGCAGCAAATAGGAAAAAAAACATAAAAAAATTTTAAGGGATCCCAAATTTTGATTTTGACCTTGTTAGTGTCTTGTTAAAATGTATTGGATTCAGCTAGTTCTTGATTTTACCTATGAAAAACAATAGATGAGAGAACATCACCAAATAAGTGAAATGTCTTTGCCTTTTGGCTTCTGCCTTCTTCCAGCCAATTGCTCCATAAATCCCCTTTATTAAGTTAAATTGATTTCACTAACCAAAATATGTGAAAAAACATGTTATTTTCATAAATAAAGGTTGATCGCATCCTTTTTTGCTTTTCAGTGACTGGAGGGTCACTCAGAGCTCATTATTCTCAGCTTGCCAATAACTGCTAGGTAGGAGCAGTTTCCTATAGTGTCCTTGAGGATATTAAGGTACACTGGTAAGTTCCGCATTGGATATTAAATTGTCTTCTATACTTTCTCCTGGATAGAGCAATAATAACAGGAGGGAATTTTGTAATAAAAGTTCAGCTATGAAATTCTGAGAGCATGCCTAAAATTTTATTAGGTTGAAAATGAAGATGCGTAACCAATCTGTTACTCAAAGATGTTTATTGAGCATCTGTTGGTTGCCAAGAAGCATGATAGGTAGGTGCTCAGGCTCCACAGCTAAATAGGATACAGTCCATGCCTTCATGGAGACAGATATACAAAGAAATAATTGCAATATGGTGTGAAATTCTGTGATAGCACTACATACAGGGAAACTGAGATTTAGGCATAGAGTTTCAAGGAAAGCTTTACAGAAAGGAAAATATTTGAATTAATTTTGGAAAGATGGGTAGGAATTGTCCTGGTGACTGTGTGGTGGGGCAACTAGGGAGTGGCTGAGAATATTCCTGGCTGAGGGAAGTTTGAAGATGCCTCCATTTTTCTTTCTCAGGTATATGCTCTTCCATATATAAACTTTTTTATAGGACATTTTGTTTGTTGTCAGTGAAGTGGGGGCAAAAGAGATATTAAATCAGAAACATATTTTCAGAACCAATACATGCCATCAGAGAGAAGCTTATCACTTCCTAGCCACATTTACTATCCCAAAGTCCCACTCAGTCCCCCTCCCAGACCAACTTGGGATGGCATAGGGGAAGAATAGGAGTCTATCATTTTAGTGGAGCTTAGGGGCTCTATGTAATGAAGTTGACAAAGATCTTTAGTTGATTAGACTGTTCAGCAGAGGGAAAATCTGACTTAAAGCTAGAAACCTAATCATCAAGGTCATTTAAATGACCCTTGCTTTTCATGAGACCCTATTAACTATGTCCTTTTGCTTTTAATGAGGCAAGGGGAAATTCAGAATGTTTAACCCAAACACTTCTACACTTTCCATCCAAACATTTTCATTCAACCACCTTCATTTCTGTCAAAGCAGAAATTGTATGGGATAAAGTTAAGCAGGCAAGAAAATCTTTCTTCAAGGCTATTGCAATAGAGTAGAAAGACCAGAACTTAGTCTGAGCTCAACTCTGCTGAAACAAAAAGGGTGGGAAAGTGTTTAAGTGCTGGGGTGAACTAGTGGAAAAATATTGGAGAATATTGAGCGAAGTCCTAAACTATCTGTGTTTGCTAATTGAGTTTATCTAAAGGAAAAATTAATTTCTCATATCTTTATGAGAAGAGGAAATTTTGCAACTTAGAGCAAGGCACGCACTGAAGTTAGCCCCAGACCTTCTCACAGAGATGGGAAGATGTGCAGTTATCTTCTATGATGATTACCTTTCAAAGGGATGGCTCCCAGATTCTTGAGAAAGGTATTCTTAGGTTCTAAAAATGACGAGAGGCTTTTAAAAAGATTTATGTCTCAGAGTGTCAGAGAAAAAACTTGCAATTACAAGTTTTCTAAAATCAATAATCTAAGAAAAGGGCGATCAGAGCCTTGAGTTAGAAGTACTCTTATCTAAAGTGTAGTCAAGCTGAGGGAACATTATGGCTGTCTCGGTCATTTTCCTGATGGCATTTTGCCAGATACAACTTACCACACTCCTTTTTCTTGCAAGGTCTCTGATACTTGGTGAAGCTTTGGCCAAGAGATAATCAAGCTCACAGACAACAAAGAAGTACAAACAATGACGTCAGCAAGAGATGGCTTTAGAATTTCTTTCTACTGTTTCCACTCCTTGAAAACTCAAACTGAGTTTGAAAAACAATAATAGAAGATTCTATATAGTAAGAGTGTTCTCAGTTTATGCAGAACAATGGATAAAAAGACCGGGAACCCTATTACCAAGGTAGAACACACAAAATAAGAACTAATGATAAATTTGAATAAGAGAAGGTTTCTCTGGCTGGAAATATAATACGGTTTCTGTCTCTCCAAAGAGCCCAGACTCCTCATATTGGAAAGGAACCCTGATTTTCCACTTAATTTCTGTTTTACACATGTTGTTCCAGATAACAGGAAATGGGTAATGTTGCCCAACTTATTTTATGAGCATAGTGTAGTCCTGATTCCCAAAGTGGGGAAAGATGATTTAACACTTATATATAATTAAAAATAAAATTTAAAACAACCAAAAATAGCCAGAAAATTCCTGAGTTTGGTAAAAATATGTATAAAAATTTGAAAGAAACATTGTGGTTAATGAAGGAACCTTAGTGTATTCCATTAAAAACTGGGAGTAAGAAAAGGATGACCTTTAACACCACTACTATTTCACACAGTACTAGACATCCAATGAATGTTACTAGGAAAAAAATAAAATAAGAAATTCAAGGATTAGAAGACAAGAGATAAGACTAATGATTTGCAAGTGATATGATTATTTATCTAGAAAAACCAAGAGAAGTACAGACCAATTCTTAAAACTATTGAGAGTTTCGTGCACTCACTGGATTCAAGATTACTTTGCAAAATTAAAGAGCATATTTCTTCATCAATAGGAATCAAATATAAAATGCAATTAAAAGAAGCTATATCTCTCAATAACAACAAAAAGTTATCAGAATAAGTTACCCAAAAATACACAATATTTCTAGAATTTGTTCTAGACCTGAACAGAGATGTATTTTATCATCTTGTGTTTGAGGACTTTATATTATAAAGATGCCAACTCATTCCACATTAATTTATAAATTCAATATAAATCCAATAAAACTTTAATCTGGATCTTTGAAGAAACTTAAAAAAACTTATTCTAACATCTCCAAAAAAGAAGACTATAGAGGGAAGGCTTATCCTATCACTTATAAAGAATACTAAAAAACACATGGTAATTAAAATAATTTCCCAGACCATGGAGTACTGAGAAACTGACTCATGTATATATAACAAAAGCAGCTCTGTAAAACAATGGGGAAAGGACACATGGTTTAGTGAATGGTGTTAAGAAAACTGACTTGCAATAGGTAGAATTAGAAAACTGGATTTCTCTGGACATTAAATGCAAAAGGTATATTACAGAGAGATTCAGAACCAAATGTTAAAACTGAGGCTATAAAATTCATACCCAAAAATGTAAAAGAATATCTTTGTGACCTAGAAGTGGGGGGAAATATTCTTAAACAATGCTTTCCCTTAAAAAAATTTCACAAATAAGCAAAATATTAGATAAATTTGATTACATCATAATTAGGTCTTTCTGCTCAATGAAAGACATCATGGATAAAGTTTAAGATTACATATTGAGAGATGTTTACATATCTAAAACCACAAATGACAAATATTTAATATAAAGAACACTTATAAATCAGCAATAAGGTAGAAATCCTGAGTCAAAAGATGGGCTAAGGATATGATTGTGTAATTTATAGAAGAGGAAATCCAAATGACTAACAAGCATATGAAAACATGCTCAAATGCATTAGTAATCAGAGAAGTGTAAATTAATCAACATTAAGATATCCATATGTATGGGTACATATATGTGAACATATATTATATATAGAATGGGGACAGACAGCTATATAGAGACAGAGACAGAGAAATTTCTACTTCCACATAAGAGCACAAGATGGAATCACAGAATGTTCTGTTGGAAAGTGCTGCTCAAAAGTGAATTTTATATATTCTCTTATATATTTTCACCCTCTAGGAAAATTTGCTTCAAGTTTTGGTTACTTAACTGAAAACACATGTCAAATCCAAAAGAAAAGAAGAAAGAAAAAAAAAGAAGGAATATAGATAAACAGTCTCAAGGAACCATTATTTAAGTGTGATTGACATAATTAAAATTGAGTAAAAGAACTTCAGTTATGAAAGAAAAAAAATTAAAACCAACTACAGGATTAAATAATAAATTTGCCATATCCACAAAATAACATAATTTCCAGGCAAATTGATTAGTTCAGTACAAGTATAGCCATGCGTCCTGTTGATCATTGTTTAAATTAAATAGCAAGACAGATTAAATTTCAAAATTCATGAAATGTTTTGTTGTCAGCAACATTCTCAAGGTTCTGTGACATGTTCTTGGTTCGTAATTCATTTGAAGAAGGTTTGTAAAATCCTAGTAGAATGTAATTTTATACTCTGCTTAATATAAATTGCATCTGGTTTCCCATTCTTTGTACCTAAGCAAAGGAATCTGACTTATCAGTAGTTTACAATGCTGGAGAGGGAAATAAATTATTTCCCAATGAATTTTACAACAAAATAGCAGCTGCTTCTGATATAAGTAAAGAGACATGGATACTCAAGCAGATAAATTGGTTTCTTTTGGGAAATGTTATGAATAGGAAAAAATAAACACCCTTCCCACACAAATATTTTCTAAATTTTCCTTTGGCATTTGTTTAATATCTTGATTAAAAAATATGGATAACATGAAACAGTATTTCCAAACTGAATACATAGTGAAAAAGTATCAGAAATCTTAGAAGAGAGATTAGGGTTCATTTACTAAGGAGGGGTGAGGATAAGAATAAACAAACTACACGTGACTTCTCACTATCAAGTGAAGCAATGAGTGCTTAGGACAAACAATCTAGGACTTTCATCCATTCATGCAAAGTATATCAAGAAGTTACTCATTCTTTAGGTACCATTCTCAGTACTATAAACAAGACTAGCAAAGATCCTTATACTATAAAGGGATCATAAAGATAAGAAATATGATTTTATATAATATAAAGCAAAAGAAAAGAAAAAAGAAGGAAAGTAATAATGGGAGAGAGAAAAGAGAGAGCAAAAGATAGTGTAAGTTTTGACAGTGATGGCCACTCAAGTGATTTATAGATTCAATGTAATTTCCATCAAAATACCAACATCTTACTTCACATATCTAGAAAAAATAATCCTAAGCTTCATTTGGAATCAAAAAGAGCCTGAATAGCCAAGGCCATCTTAAGCAAAAAGAACAAATCTAGAGGCATCACACTAACTGATGTCAAATTATACCACAATGCTATAATAACCAAAACTGCATGGTACTGGTAGAAAAGTAGAGACATAGACCAATGAAACACACTAGAGCACCCAGAAATAAAAATAAAACCATGTAGCTATGACCAACTGATCTTTGACAAAATAGACAAAAACATACACTGGGGAAAGGATGCCCTATTCAATAAGTGGTGCTGCGAAAATTGGATAGCCACATGCAGAGGAATGAAACAGAACCCTTTCTCTTGCCATGTATAAAAATTAATTCATGATTGATTAAAGACTTAAATGTTAGGCATGAAGCTATGAAAATTCTAAAAGAAAACATAGGAAAAACTCTTTAGATATAGGCCCAGGCAAATAATTTATACTAAGACCCCAAAGGCGAATACCACAACAACAAAAATAAATCAACGGCACTTAATTGAATTAAAAAGCTCCTGCACAGCAAAGAAAATAATCAACGGAGTAAGCAGGCAACCTATAGAATGGGAGAAAATATTCACAAACTATATATCCAACAAAGGACTAATATCCAGAATGTACAAAGAACTCAAACAAACCAGCAAGAAAAAAACAAACAACCCCATCAAAAGGTGGGCAAAAGACACAAACAGAATTTTTTCAAAAGAAAATAGACAAATGGTCAAAAAACAAAAAATATTCAACATCACTATTCATCAGAGAAATGCAAATTAGAACCACAATGAAATATCACTTATCTCCAGTGAGAATGGCCTTTATCAAAAAGTCCCAAAACGATAAATGTTGGCATGGATGCAGAGAAATAGGAACACTCCTACACTGCTGATGGGACTGCAAGCTAATGTAACCTCTGTGGAAAGCAATATGGAGATACCTTAAAGCAATACAAGTAGATCTACCATTTGATCCAGTAATCCGATTACTGGGCATCTACCCCAAAGAGCAAAAGACTCTATAAAAAAAGACACCTGCACTAGAATGCTTATAGCAGCACAATTCACAATTGCAAAAGTTGTGGAAACAACCCAAGTGCCCATCAATACATGAGTGGATTAATAAAATGTGGTATATGCATACCATGGAGTTCTACTCAGCCACAAAATCAATGGTGATCTAGCACCTCTTGCATTATCCTGCATAGAGATGGAGCCCATTCTACTAAGTAAAGTATCATAATAATCAAAAAAGCAGTACCACATGTTCTCACTATCAAATTGGTATTAACTGATCAACACTTAAGTACACATATAGTAATAACATTCATCAGGTGTCGGGCAGGTGGGAGGGGGGAGGAAGGGATGGGTATATGCACACCTAATGGGTGCAATGCACACTGTCTGGTGGATAGACATGTTTGAAGCTCTGACTTTGGTGGGGCAAGTGCAATATACATAATCTAGACATTTGTACCTCCATAATATGCTGAAATAAAAAAGAAAGAAAGATCATTCTGGCTTCTGGGAATGGAGAATAAGAATGAAAGCAAGAAGACAAGTTGGGAGGCAGTCCTGGTGAATGGTGATGGTGGTTTGGGTTAAAATCCTACCAGTAGAAACAGAGAGTGTTGGTCTGATTCAGGCATCTTTGGAGGACTGGCTGATAGATTGGAAGTGGTGGGTAGGAGAAAGAAAGAAAGCAGGGGCAAATTAAATCTGAGGTTCAATGTGTCATATAATTAAGTGGAGATGTCAAATAGACTGTTGGATGGAAGAGCTAGAAAAATAACCATACCCTTACTGTAATACTTTATTTTTATGAAGTATTAAGAGTTGATCAGATACTTTTTCATGCTTTTGGAAAATATAAAATATATATCTGTCAATCTGTCTTAGACCTTCATAATCCAATATAGTATTAATATATACTCTGTATACATAGCATGTCTTCAATGAATGCTTATCGATTAAGTGCTTAATTAGCAGTTGATCATACTGATATTCTGTAACCTTTCTATGCTGACTGAGGCACCTCACTAGGAAAAGTACTAGGGCAATCTCTTCATCTGTGAAATGAGTATAACAATATTCTCTTGCAGGGCTGTTATAAGAATAACTGTATGGGAAATGCCTGGTACATAGTATCAATGTGCAGTAACTATTATTATAGATTGAATTTTGGTTAATATAGATCTAACTGTAAGGCAATCCAAGAAATGGTTTCTCTGAAATGAAAGGGCTCCACCTGAAACTTTCTCAAAGTGACATTTCAGGAAATAATACTAAACAGGCTAGCTAGCACTTCTTTTCAGAATCAAGGCAATGGCTCTGCGCAACCTGAAGTTAATTCAATCTTTGACTTGTATTCTTGGCCCCAAGAAGCCTAATATTAATCTTTTTTTTGTATGTATATATTTGTATTAGTCAGGGTTTTCAAGAGAAACAACTAATAAAATGTGTGTGTGTGTGTGTGTGTGTGTGTATGTGTGTTTATGTAGACAGAGAGAGAGAAAAAAAGGAGTGGGGGGAGGGGGAAGAGAGGGAGAGAATTGGCATATGTGATCATGGGAGCCAACAAGTCCAAATTCCGCAGGGTTGGCCAGCAAGCTTCAGCTCAGGTCCAAAGGCAGTCTGGAGGCAGAATTCTCTCTTTTTCAGAGTACCAGTCTTTTTCTCCTGAGGCCTTAAATGGATTAGATGAGGCCTACCTACATAGTGAGAGGTAATCTGCTTTATGCTTTACTATTTAAATGTTAATCTCTGATTTAAATAAAAAGGTAGTTTCATGGCAACATCTAGACTTGTGTTTGACCAAATATATATGTACCATGGCCTAGTCAAGTTGATACATGAAATTAACCATCATCGTGTTCATCCTTGGAGTTTAACAAAGATGGTACTATTTATTTTATACAGAAAAAAAAATCCCCAGCAACAATAAAAAAAACCTCAATTATTAAAATTTCAAAATAGGGCAAACTCAGTTTCTTGAGTATCTTCAATAATTTCCTGCCAAGGTGAGAGTCTATGAACTCATAAGGTATTTCTTAATACTTCAAGCTTTATTTTCTACTGACTCCTCCTTCTCTTCCACTCCCATCTTAACAAATATTTCCGATGGGATATAGGTGTAAGCATTTTAAAGAGAAGGAAGAAAATAGGTTATAAAGAGAAGGAAAGCTATAATCAAGTGGATGGCATCAGCCATTACTCACATGTTAGTAATTGTGCTGGAGAAAACAGCAACAGTAAAAGTGCATTCAAGGCTTTTGCTCAATTCCTTCTCCTCAGACAGACCATCAACTGGTCACCACTAATTCAGAGCCAAGAAATGATTGCGGGAAGTGAGAGTTTCAGTTCAGCCCCCTTGCATGGCAGTTTAGAGTTTACTCTTAAGTGACTTTGAAAGGGATTGACTAATTTGAAACAAATGTAGTAAATGATTACCAAATACCAGAATGCACCCTCATGTGTATTTATTTTCAAAACACAATACTGTTAACACTTTCATAGGAGGCTATATTTTAATGAGTTTTAATGAGGCTTATAGGATATACTCGGGCCATGTTTACTACACAAATATTCCCAAGCCCAATGATCAAGTATCGATAAACCCAAGTATTTCCATTAATCCTATAGGGCATGCAAGGATCTTATCCAAGAGTCTATGACAAATATTTTAAGGTCAGCAAAAGGTTCACCTCTAGTTACTCAGGCAGGAAGCATGAGTAATCCAGTTTGGTCCAGTGTGTTGGTGGTGGCAAGGAGGAAATCGCATGATAGCCGAGTTTCAATATGCCCTAAGGTTATTGTGATTTCTCACACATTTGAAATATATTCCACTCAATTCAACAACATTTATTCAGTTCCTATCACGTCCAAGGCATCGGACTAGGTGACAGTAGTGACAGGGGGAGCCTTAGAGATCAGTAAACCACAGCCTCTATTCTCTTGATACTCACAGTCTAGAAGGAAGGATAAAAGCAGTACATCATTTAAGGCAAAATGTAGTCAGTAGCCCCCAAATAGAAATATTTGTATAGTGGTTTATTGGCCAAAATGTCTTTTTATAGTTTTAGAAGGGGATTAGGGAGCCAACCTCTGTTAGCTTTGAAAAATTTGTCCACAACAGTCACTACCAAACTTGCTGACTTTGGCCTTCCCTTGTGCTAATTTTCAGTTTGACTGTTTGTTCTGGCCACAGAGATTTCAGTCTCACTTACCGACTACTTTTTTTTAATTATTATTTCAGCATATTATTGGGGTATAAATGTTAAGTTTACATATATTGCCCATACTCCCCCTCCCCCCTGGAGTCAGAGCTTCAAGTGTGACCATCCCCCAAACGTTGCATATCTCACTCATCATGTTTGCATATACCCATCCCCTCCTCCGCCCTCCCACCTGCCGGACACCTGATAAGTGTTATTCCTATATGTCCGCTTAGGAGTTGATCCATTAATACCAATTTGCTGGTGAGTACATGTGGTGCTTGTTTTTCCATTATTGAGATACTTCACCTAGTAGAATGGGTTCCAGCTCTATCCATGAAAATACAAGAGGTGCTATATCACCATTGTTTCTTACAGCTGAATAGTACTCGATGGTATACATATACCACATTTTATTAATCCACTCATGTATTCATGGGCACTTGGGTTGTTTCCACAACTTTGCAATTGTGAATTGTGCTGCTATAAACATTCAAGTGCAGGTGTCTCTTTTGTAGAGTGTCATTTGATCATTTGGGTAGATGCCCAGTAATGGGATTGCTGGATCAAATGGTAGATCCACTTGTCTTGCTTTGAGGTATCTCCATATTGCTTTCCACAGAGGTTGAACTAGTTTGCAGTCCCACCAGCAGTGTAGGAGTGTTCCTATCTCTCCGCATTCACGCCAGCATTTATTATTTTGGGATTTTTTGATAAAGGCCATTCTCACTGGAGTTGAGTGATATCTCATTGTGGTTTTGATTTGCATTTCCCTGATGATTAGAGATGTTGAGCATTTTTTCACATGTTTGTTGGCCATTATTCTTGTCTTCTTTTATTATATAAACCAGATTTTAGGCCACATCGGTAGCTGACTCCAGCTGCACCCCAGGTACTAATTCAGCAGCCACTGTGCTCCTGGGAAGATTCTGGTGGAACTGAATGACAATGTGAGGTCAGTGCTGCCAAACCACACCCTCCTTCAGTTCACATTCCAGCATAAACTGATTATAAAGTTATTTCAGGTGATTTCCTTTGAGGAACCTTAACATTTGCCATGAAAAAACAAAGCCGGTTGTTTTTCAGAATTCAATTCCCCTCCATTCATCTCTGACCCAGTCATAAACTCAAAGGTGCCTGCCTTTGGAAATCAAACTCTGGTGATGCAAGTCATATATAATCTAGAGTGTCCAGGTCCAAATAGGGCTAAGTCTGTACTAGTCATTCAAATATATATTTTCACTGCCTCCTATCATTTTTTTCCCTAATATTCCATTCAGTTAATCACTCATTATTCTTCAAATATTTTTTGAGTGTTTGCTTTGTGCCAGGGACTGCTCTGAGTATGCAGAATATATTATACCCCTAATAAATATATTAGAAAACAAAAGACACAAAAATGATTGCTCTCATGGAGCTTATGCCATTTCAAATAGTAGTGAAGGATAGTAATTATAAGAGTGAAGGATAATAATTATACATGATTATAATATACATTATACATTATTACAAATGGTCATAATTGATATAAAGAAAAATAAAGCAGGGAAAAGGGATGTTGGAGCCAAAAGGAGAAGGGGATTTGAATAAAGCACTTCTGTGCTGAAATGCTGGGATATTAAGAAGGACTGGCAAAAAAGAGTGAAAAAGAATGGCCAGTGATGTAGGAAGAAAACAATAGGTATGTGATTTTGGAGGTCAAACCACTTTGGAAAATTGTTTGGCAGCATCTTCTAAAGCTAAATATGACCCTGTGGCCCAACAACTCCACTCCTAGCTATGTATCCAACAGAAATGAGTGCCTATGTGCAAAAATCATGTACAAGAATGTTCATAGAAGCTTTATTCACAATAGCCCCAAACTGGAAACAATCCAAATATCTGTCCATAGTATAATAGAAAGGACTGATAAACTGTGGTCTGTTTGCACAATGGAATATAAGATAGAAATGAAAAAGAATGAGCTGCTTCTGCATGCAACAACATGGATGGATCTCACAGCAATAATATTGTATGAAAAAATATAGACACAAAAGAGTGTATACTGTATGATTCCTCCAATACAGCATTCAAAAATAGGCAAAACTAATCTATGGTGATAAAGTAGAAAATAATATTACCTTTGGAGAGACAGTTACCGGGAAGGGCAGGAGGAAGGCTCTCCTGAGGACTGTATTGTTCTAGTCTTGATCAGAGTGGTGCTTAAGCACTGACCACTTAAGATCTGTGCACTTCATTGTATATAAGTCACAGTCTATAAAAAAATTTTTAGGAGAATTGGCAACAGGAAGTAGGGACAACTATTTCATTTCTTCTTCCAACACTAAAATAAAGCCCAAGCCTACAGACTCTTAGAGCGGGCAAGTTTTTAGAGATCATCCTGCCCAAGGTTCTTCCATAACAGTGTGCAGCACATTGCTTGCCTGTGGAGGGAGTCTGAACATGCGGCTTTGTGGACGTCAATGACTTTTCTAAACATCTGTACTTTATTTTGGTTGACGTTTTCAATTATGGTTATATGGCAGTTGAGAGATAAAGTATAGCAAAAAAACATTTAGGGTAAAGTTAAGGGATGACTCCCTTAACGATCAAAGACACTGAAATATGTGTTCCATATGGAGATAAGAAATTATGACCAACCCTTTCCTGATATTTTACGGAAAGAAGCACGGCCTCTGAGTTAAGAGGGTATGTTTCCAGTAGAAGGCACAGGGTGGGCCAATGCAAGTCCTGGATTATTCCCACCTGGGAGTTTCTCCACATATGAAAGAAATATAGAAATCTTTTTAGCGTGAATGGCATCTTTTAAACATTTTTAGGCAAGCTGGCATAAAGATAACACACGCAAAAATGACTCCAAGTAAGATCATATACCCACCAAGCCACTGGACTTGTGCTGAGGCTGCATTTTAGTTTGTCTAGTGAGGAGCCATTCCCTACATGTTGATTTGGAAATAGCTGATGACATAACGTAAACCAAGCCCTCTTGCCCTTGAAGCCGAGCCAACTTTTCGGAACTACACCTTTCCTTGCTGAAGAACACGCCCTGAGCCATGCGAACCTTTCCTGCGTCCTCAATGGTATGATGTGGCAACAGCAGCCCGGGCGGGAGTTCGTGTCCTGTGGAAAAGGAGGTCGCTGGGCCACAGGGAATGAATCTTCCTCCTGACTCTGTCTTGGGCACACCAAGGCTGTGTAGAGGGGAAGCCTTCTCTTCCCTGAAGCAGGTACAGATTTGAAGAGGGTGGAAACTGGCTGTGGGAGCTGCTGGCATGGCAGGGGCCAAAGCTCTTTGGTTTGGAAGAATCAGTTGAGGCAGGAAGTGGAGAGGTGAGTCAGGGAAACCCTGCTCTGCCCACTGCAATCTGTGCTGGGAGAATTACGTAATTATCCGAGGTTTCCTCAGCACTCAGGTTAGTAAAGTGAACACGGTTCACCTCACAGAACACGAATCTTAAAAACAATCTAGATGATGATATCTTTGGAGGAACATAAATTTCAAACCATTCCTTCTGTTAGGAGATGTGGGGAGGATGGCAATAATTCAGAGTTTATGGCTTTCAACACCAGCCTGTGCCACAATATCTGAACAAACACGATAATTTTAGAGATCAGAGCAATACTAACATGCTTCATACATTGTAGGATTTCATTAAACATGCTGATTGAGAAGTGGATTTAGGTAAATTCAGATTTTTTATAGACAGTATGCATCTTAAAATTATTTCTGCTGAAAAGTTCCAAATGTATTGATGTCTAGGCTTTAATGAGGCAGTTTGAAATAAAGGGAAAGAAGAGATAATGTAGTTTAAAACTTAATAATAAATGCCTAAGGCACCAAATCAGTGTTTCTCAGTCTGACATGTAGACATTAGAATCATCTGGGATATTCTGACTTATCTGGTTTGGAGCCTCTCTCCTCTGGTACTGTTAAAACTTCCCAAGTGATTGTAAACTTCAGACACAGGATCCAATGCACTAGGGGCAGTAGTGGTTCTCAAAGTGCATTTCCCAGATAAGGATAATCAGCTTTACCTGTGAACTTGTTAAAAGGCAAATGATATTGGGCCCCACACTAGACCTACTAAGTGAGAAACTCTGGAAGTGGAACCCATCAGTCTGTGTTTTAACAAGTCCTGCATGTGATTTTGATGCAGCCTAAAGCTCGAGAGACACTGCATTGGGGAATCATCGGAAACAATGCCATCAGTTTTCAGATGATTATCCACATAAAACCTATTTTAAAAAGGCCTGCTCAGAGCTTTACATGCAATTAGATTGACTAATCTACTCTAGAAATCTTCATAATTGTAAGCTTCCAAATTCTAAAAAATTAAGAGGAGAAAGGAAATTTTCTTTTGTGCTGGCACACATAGTCAGGCTGACAATAATATCCCAAAGCAGTCTAGCACATGTTAGAGAGCTTTGTTTACACTCGTACACATGATTACATGTTCCCAAATTCAGGAAACATTATCCAGCTGCTGCAATTAGTGGTCGTTTCCCACAGTAATACACCCTCCATGTTATTGCCCAAAGAAAATTTTCCACATGCAACATTGATCATACAACCTCTGCCCCCAGACTTAAAAAACCTCAAGGCTTTCCTATGCCCACAGGCTAAAGACCAAAATCCCCACCATGGCTTAGGGAGCCCCACACATTCTGACCTAGACCAACCTCCTTCTCCATCTTCATGTCACATGATGCTCCCTGGTGAGTTTTGTGCTTTGGTCACACTCGCCTTCTCTCTGTCCCATGTACTTCTAAGCATCTCTCCTGCCACAGACTCTTTGCACATGCTCTAACCTCTGCCTAGAACACTCTCCCCTCCTCATCTTTGTCTATTTAATTACTGATCACCCTTCAAATCTCAATTCAGTCCTCATTCCCTGACCCCCACCCCCAACCCCAATCCATTCACACCCCTGTTTTATGTTTGAAAAGCACAGTACTTTCTCCTGCAGAGCACTGCTCCCAGGTATGATCTTGCATTTATCTATGAGACCCTTTACCCCCCACCGTTTGGTCAGCTCCACATGAGCAAGCTCTCCTCTATTTCCCTGGTGTGCAGTAAACACAGGACTTAACATACAGCAAGGGCTCAAGAACGACTTTAATGAATAGGTAAATAGATGAAAAGATAAATGAACGAGTGGAATGACTTTAATGAATGGATGAAAGGATGAATGAATGAGTGGATAAATGAATAGCAGTTGGCTCTACTGATAGGACTTCCCACTACTTAGGTTGTTGACGGTAGTCACTGACTTGTGTCTCACCATCCATACTCCCTTGTTTAAGGTCCACATAGTCTTCTAGGAAAGGACATAAGACATTCTAAAAACTAGTTGTGTCTCTTATGTATCTGAATCTTGAAATTTGCTTGAGGGAGAAAACTGAAGTAGAAGTCAAGTGTTTGTCTTAGCTATGAGCATGTGCACAGTAGCTTGGCCACAGTGGATTGGATATGAACCATACACTGCTTTTTGTCATCATATTAGTGGGCTCTGCTCATCAGATCCTCTCCCTGAGCTTGTTCTGACAAGTATAAAACGTTCACATACCAACAGCCAAAAACAGTGCCTAATCAAGGCACGCAAAGTGTGTGGAAGGATTTATGTGAGAGCAAAGCTTTGGCTAAAGTAGCTAATGACATGGCTTGTACTGGCAGCACAGTTTTGTTGAGGAAGCCCCTGGAACTATCATGCTCCAAGGGAAGAGCATAAGATTCCTCCAAGAGAGTAGTCAGACTTGTCAACAGCAATAGTGGATGCAGAGAGACAATGAGTTTCTCAAGTATTAAGGGAAAGGAACTTTGAATTAAAAATTTTATATCAAGTTATCTTTTTCTTTCAAAAGAAGGCTTAATAAAAAATATTCTTAGGCATACACAGCCTCAGGTTTGCGTCATAAAGATACTCTATTGAATAGATTTTTGGAGAAAGTTCTAAATAAGAGAAACATATCCAGGAGATGAGAAAATAAGGATGATCAAATATCTTGGTGAAATTTATTGTTCTGTTTTTTCTTTTAAAACACAAAACAAAACTCTAGAACCAAAGAAATGCAAAAAGGGAAATATTTAATCCAGAACAAAAACTTGGACAATACATGAATATGGAGACAAAACATAGTAAAGTATTTTTAATGGCAAAATAAAAGAATTGGTACATTAAGCAGCCAATAGGGGTATAAGAACATTAAATATGAATCTTTTGAGAACAAAAATAGAATGTATAACTTTTAAAACAGTAGAGGTAAACTCAATCTAGCTTTTGAAAACAGCCAATAAGAATAAGGGGATTTGAGGAAGCTATGAAAAATGAATGAAGACTAGCTCCCTGGACTGCTCAAAGGTGGTGGATTGGGATCTGGTAGAGGCTTAGGGAAGAGGCAGAATTAAAAGACATTTTGATTTGGAAGACAAACCCTTAGTGACCTCATCACTGTTATTTACCTTTTCTTATCTGATCATGGGAAAGTTGAGGAGCCTCTATGGTGGCCATTATTCTTACTCAACCACTGTGTAATCCAAGGAAGCTATTTGGAAAATAGGATTTTAGTTTTCCCTGCCCGAGGCCCCAGGGAAATTCTTGGAAGTCTTTCCATTTTCCAATTTCAGATTAGGGAACTGGCTGTTAGAGACAGTGGCTAGCCAGGCTGATAACTGGTGCAACAACTGGCATGAACGTGCTAGACTCAGAGTCTCTCCATGGGCTGTGTTCCCTTGTCTTTGGAACAAAAATAAAGGAGTGAGTGATTTGAAATGTTGTTTGAAGCAATCATACTTGCCAACTGGTTACAAAATTTTGGACCAAAAGTGCCTTAAGAGACAAAATACCCTTGAGCACTGAAAGCTTATGTATTTGACTTTTCTATAAATATAGAACCCCAAACATTTGGCCTTGATAGTCAACACAAAATGGAAAGAGAATTAGCTTGCACAGAAAGGAATTAGCTTCCTGGGTTGGATTAGCTTGAGTGAGCATTAATCTATCACTATTTCCTTGAACAAACCAGTTCCAAAGGGATGCATTAATCTTCCTTCTCAAGACAGAATGGCAATGCAGGACACATACTAGGTAGGTGTTTTTGGTGTGAGACAAACCTCCATGGCAATTTCTCTGATTCTCTCCAAATGGAGTGCATGTTCCCTGCCTTGATGGAGCATTCACCGAGCTGGGCAGGACTAGAAAGCCTCAGTTCCGGAGGGCATGTTCACATAGCGGTGAGTCTGGATGCCCCCTGTGTGAGTGGAGGTTCAAACACCCATTTTAGCCAAGGCAGTCGGGAAGGCTGGAGGAGCATTCCAGTGTGGAACATATTCTATTAATAACATCCAGCAGGTAGCAATGGAGAAGAAAGTTCATATTCATGATTCTTCCTTCCCAGGATAAAGAATCACGAATGTCTTTGCCAGTATGCATTATCAGTCTTCCCAAAGAAAATAATAAAATAAAATAAAATAATAAATAAAATAAAGGTTATAGAAGGAATTTTAGGATCCACTAGTTTCAAGTGTAGCTAATTTCTTTTGGGTTCTTGGGGCATTAAGTAGCATTCAAACATATTTCTGTAACTTTTTCAAGGTAATTTTTTTCAGAGCATATTGCTGACTGTCATCTCTTGCCTCCCTAATATTTCAGGACTCTCGGGAATTTTTAAATTTTAGGATAAGCACTCTTCCACAAAGTTATAGTAACAAGCTTGATAGAAAAATACATATATTTGACATATAATTTGTGTGAAACTGTATATACACGCACTTCTTGCTAGGCAATCTTAGCTGCAAAACCTACTTACCTTTCACATAAATCAGAGTGGGAGACGTGTGTATCTTTGTAATTTATGCTTCACAGATTATCTCTGTGAAACTCTACGGAACTTAGTTAGTCCTCACTATAAAACTATCATTTTTTCTCAGTGCCAGAAGGATTTACAGAGGCTTAAACTTTAGCTGGCTAGAATTATTGTGCTATAAAACTTAATAGATTAATGAGGGACTATGGGTTGACTACCTATTTTGCTTTTCATTTTTGGAGTTTTTTTTTTTTTTTTTTTTTTACATTTACAAATTGCCTTTATTAATGTTTTTCTTTAAACCTCATCTTTCAACTTTGAAAAATTTTCAAATATACCAAAAAGATGAAACACTAGTTCAGTAAATACACATAATTTAGTTACAATTATTCACATTTTGAAAAATTTCCTTATTATCTACTTCTCTCTCTCTCTTCTGAACCCAAGCTCATCATGACACTTCATCTTAGTTCTGCTGTTATTTGCTAAAAATAAGAATATTCTCCTACATAAACATAATAGCATGAGCACCCCTAAAAATTAGTAGTAATTTCCTACTATCTTCTTCCATTTAATCAATATTCAGGTTACTCCAGTTGTCCAGTTGTCTTCAAAAATGCCTTTTGACTAGAATTCAATTTATTTTGACTTAGCACAATCCCACACCATTTTTGCTTTTTTTTTTTTTTTTGACAATTGACGTTTAGACAGGACCAGGTAAGTTATGTTATAGAATGTCACGAATTCTGGATTTGTGTGCTTTTCTGTGGTAATGTTTTAACTTGTTGCTCTGTACCTGTATTACCTGCGAACTGAAAGTTAAGACTAAGTAACCCTAAGTGTCATGTTACCCTACCTGTTTCCCTGAGAGAAGTGATGAGGAACTTAATTATTAATAGTGTTGCTAGAGGGTGTCTTTTTCTCCCTCCCTTCCTCCTTTACCTTTCTTACCAAGTGCCTTCCTATGTCCACCGGTCTCTTTCTTTCAGGTCTCTTCTGCCCTTCAGTTCTGCCTCCCCGTGGAAGAACCTCATTGCCCTTATTTTCAGGGCTTCTTTGAAATACAAGAGAAAATATGCTCTAGAAGCTTTATTTTCTTTAACTAGTTCTTTTTATTCTAACCTCTACATTTTAAAACATTGTCTCTGTAATATAAGAGGGACTTCCCCAAAGATAACTTTATGGTCTTCGAGTTTGAAAGGTACTTCAAGTTCTTTTAGTCCAGCCTCCTTGATTTGCATATTAATGATTTCATTCATTCATTCAACAAACCTGTATTTCAGGTACACGGCTAGTCACAAGGGACAGAAAAATGATTAAGATTCACTTCCTGCCCTTGATGAATTCAAAGTTGAATTGGAAAATAGATATAGTAATAATTATCATTTCATCTATAAAAACTTTCCTAACTTCCTCATTTTGCATTCATAGCAGATTTCCTGCCTTCCTCCACGCTCCTGCAGCACTCTAGGCACAGGCCTGGCTTTGTGTTTATCTCATGCCGTTGTGATGGTTCATTCCTTGTTACCTTTCTCCACTAGACTAAGAGTTCCTGGAGTTCTTTAAGATTTTTCATTTTTGTGTCTCCAGCGCCTAGCACTGATTCCTGAAACATGATAGATGCTCAGCAAATGACTGATAAATGGACAGAGTGTTATGAGGGAGTTATCAGAGGTGTGTTAAGTGTTATTGGAGAGATATGAGTCTAGTGGAGTAGGAATATTGAGAGGGTGACTTTTCAATTCGAGTTCTAATGGATGCATAGAAATGAGGGTGGCACATAACACAAGGAAAGGGAACTGCACATAAAAAGGCCTATAGTTTCTGGAAAATGAAGTCACATTCTAAAAAGCAAAATGTTTAAATGATAAGTTATCAGGGGACAAAGGCAGGTTGGAATTAGAGTTTGAAGGGTCTTGGTTGCTAAGCTAAAAGCATTTAGATTCTAGCCCATAGGCAAAAGGGGGAAAATAGAAGCTTTTTAAGACAAACAACGACATGATCACTTCCGTTTTTTCAGCATGATTATTCTAGTGTAAGACTGGAATGGAGAAAACTGGTGTCAAGGAGGAGAAACAGAAAAGAAAAAACATTGAGAGTGACACAGCGACTTGTTCAATATCACAGTGCTAGCTGGCCATTATCCCTTTGCAGTAAACCTGGGGCAGGGCAAAAATTCTGAATTTAAGGTTATGGGATGTGGGCATAGGTACAGTTCAGACTAGAGTAAATAGGAGAAACCAGAATAATTCCAAATGAACCCATGGATGAGGGAGGAATTAAGCTGAGTAATAAAAAGATCCAAGGATTGTTAAATAGGCTTAATGGAAAAGGACACACTCTAAGCATGGGCTAGAACAATGAAAGGCATAGAAAAATTGCTGTGCATTTGTATTGGCTGTGGTCTAGGGACTAGGAGGAAATGGGGCTGCAGAGATAATTAGAGGCTAGGTTGTTTATGGCTCTTGCATCAATAATGTTAAATATATATTTATATATACATAAATTGATACCATCTACAACTTTTTCTGGCTGTCATAAGTGGATTATTTATTAGTCATCTAACTAGATAGATGAGAGTTAGTTATTCAGCTACCTGGTTCCTTTGAGCCATATACCTTATAAAAAGCTGTTTCCTACCTATGTGTCTTCCATCAGTCAGTGGTGGGTAGGCCCATCCTTTGAAGCAACCAGATTTATTGAATTTTTGTAGGCCTTCTCACTACCACTTATCAGGAATGAAACTACAGTTGAAACCCACTGATCAGTTGATAGGGAGAGTCAGTGAATAAAGCATGCCAAGACAGGACTCTGAGAGCGTCCTGTAGATGCATACATTTCTGTTCAAGGAGGTATGAAGCTTTGCACCACGTACAACCAAGCCTCACCCAGAGGAAGAGGCGTGCACCAGTGAGATTGGGCTTGCTTCCCACAGATTCTGACAAATGCTCTTTAGGTGCCGGCAGCAACCAGAGATTAGCCACAGTTTCTTTTCTTTTTTTTTTTTTTTTTAATATCACTTGGTTCAGCAATTGGTGGCGTGGGGGGGTAGAGAAGATTGGGATGCAAGACTTTTCCTTAGGGGCCTAAATCTAACCAGCAGCTGTCAAATGAGACTAATGGCATTATAGATTATACCTTCTACTTACCCCCTTTTTCTGTTAGTGGATTTAAGTTTTCTCCTCTCTCTCTCTCTTCCTGAGCTATCATGTCAGGGTGGGCCTTGGAAGCACAAGTGATCCAAGTAACAGAATAAGTGAAGAACCATGTTAAATCTTTCTACCTTCCCTTGCTCCATTCATTTAATAAATTCATTCATTCGATGGATCATTCACTCATTCATGCCTTCATTCATCCAGCAAACATTTAGGGAGTGCCTACTATATGCCAGGCACTGTTCTAGGCATTAGAGAGTCCATCAATGTACAAAACAGACACATTTCTCTGTCCTTGTATAACTCAACTTGAAGCCAACAGAGACTGATCATAAATAACAAGCACTCAGGTAAATAAAGTATGGAATATGTTAAAAGGTACTAAATACTATGGAGAAAAGAAATGCAGCAAGGAAAGAGGAATTAAAAGTGCAGGGGGTGGTAGGAAGGAGGTTGCAAGAATTACAATTTGAAGCTTGGTGGTCAGGGAGGTGTTGGGAGGATGGCATTTGTGGAACCTTGAAGGAGGTGCCTTTTGCACAGCAAGGTGCTTCTTTACTCTACTCAAGGAAGTTTTGCAGTCAGTGCTGTTCTCAACTTTCCAGGCTGTCAGAGAATGCTATTTGCCATGGAAGTTCCTTTCATCAAAAGGATGGACAGTTTAAGCCAGGAGCACACTATTTTCCTTGCTGCCCTTTTTGTCCTTACCCTTATTTCACTGATGTTATTTCCTACTTATTCAAACTTCCCTTGACAAGCATTTACTAACTGGCAGCAACCAGAGTTGTGGGCACTGACATAATCCACATTTCTTCATTTTAATGATGTTAGTAGTATTAATAGTAATAATCTCAATTTCACTGTGTTTTGTTCCCAAATACAGAAATCTTCAATTCTGATGCATGAAAGACCTGGTTAAGAAAGTATTTGCTCTTTTATTTCTTCAGTATTAAATTTTCTTTTTTTAATTTTAAGAAGTAAAAACTTTAGAAAGCAGAAGAAAGCCAACATTATAATTTATTTAGGTGGAATGAAGAGTGATTTCCTTCTGGGAGTGAAACACCATAATGTTTCAGAGATCTACACATTTAATTCATATTAGTTATGCCCTCATTAATCTGTGTATCCTTATAATCACTTTTTCAGTTTTTTATTGTGGTAAAATACGCATAAAATTTATCATCATATCAGTTTGAAGTATGCAATTCTCATAATCATAATATTATAATGTTAATATAATCATAATCATGATACCTCATAATATTAGGTATACAGCAAGAGTGAAATCAATAGAGGGGCTTATCTTCAAGAGAATAGATCCTCTCTTATCAGCTTTAGTGGATTAGAAGGTTCAAGATTTAGAGGATGATGTACCCAAAGTTCGAGAGACTTCTATTTATTTCCATGAGAATGATATTAGAAGATGCTTAGAGTGGGTTCTTGCTGGCCCTATTCCAGGGAGTGCTTGGATGCACACTCATCTGGAAGGAAATTATACAATTCTCTGTGATTTGTTTTTACCACGATTTTCCAATCTGCCCAGAGGGGGGGGTTATATAAACTTAAAGGCAACAGTGAGACATGTTGGTGCATACAAGCTCTCTGGTGACTCGTCAAGGAAAGCTGCCATCATTGCTACAATAACAAGAGAGTCAGCAAGATGTAAACCATCACCCTTGAAGAAGGAAGGAGAGTCCGTGAGTTAATCTTGATTGAGAAGAATTGGATTTACTGAGATACTCTTTCATGTATAAATATTTTAATTGAATGTTTTTTAAAAATCCAAATGGATTTTTCTATAAAGAAGCATTTGTTTAGGGGTATTTCGTTGGTAAAGAAATATTTGTTGCCATGGCATGAAAGGTCATCTTCCAAAGACCCCAAGGGAAGTGGACCTAGGAGGAACAGTTTGAACTCACGTTGTACTGGGGAAAGTTGGAGAAGAATGTGAGAGAAAGACTCAAGGCTATGAAGATGAATTTAGATGGAGGACATGGAATGAGGAAAAGCTGCCACTTGGGGGAAGTACCAGTCATGGCAGGGAAGTTAGAGCAGGTTCATACGTGTTCTGTTTGCCACAGTGGTGCATTACCGTTGTGCTCCCTGGACCTGCCAGGTTGTAGGTGGGAGAGGGACACAGAGACATCCTTGCCCTGCCTGGGAAGGCAGAAAACTAACTCCTTACCCAGTTCCGTAGCTATTTCCATTTCCACTTCATTTAGAAAAGGCCAACCTGATTTGAACTCCACTAAAACTGATTTTCCCTCACCTGACACCTAGTCACATACCCTCTTAGATATACTAAACAGTAAAGTATTGAAACAATTATTTTCTGTGAAGGATTCAAGGAAATTTTCCTAGGGAATGCAACACATTTTAGTTCTACAACATTCCTCAAATTCCATTCGGCTGATTGCTCCTATCTATAAGAATGCTACTTGGGCTGCTTATTCTAGTGCCCAGAAGATGAGCTGTCTGCTCATTTTGTGGTTTCCCTTGGCAGAAAATCACAGATTGAATCTCAAAGCTAGAAAATACCTTGCAAGATATCTGCTGTGTCACCAGACACATTAACACGTAGCTCAAACTAGGCAGATGTGTGTTTGAAAGTAGGGACAGAAAATGATGTCAGTTGGACTGCTTCCCCAAACGCTTTCCTCACTGCCTGGCAATTGGCAGCACTGCCCTGGGCTGCTGCTGCTTCCTGCTCTGCATTTAGACCATCAAGATGACAATAGCCCCACCCAGGCTTAAAATACTGGGTGCTTAGACCAGTCACCAAGCCCTGTCCTCACGTTCTCCCTTTCCTTCCTCTGTGCTTCATGACTCTTATAATACCTTAAAGGGTAAGGGCCAAAAATCAGTTGGACCACTTTCTTGAGGCTGCCAATCCTCTTTATGAGTTGATCATTGACCTAGAAATGGCTACAACAGCTATACACTAAAAGCAGTGTGTGTTTACAATATCCTAGGGTTTTAGTTTTATGAAACTTGGTAACAAAATGAACTTGTTTTGAATAAAAATCTAGACCCTCGGACCCTCCTCTTTGTATTTCATTTTCATCATAAGTTTTTCTCCTATTGTATTTTGTTTTTATATGGGAACATCTGGGAATAAATTCCCTTGCCTTTATGGCCTACACCACCACCAGGCTTATCTGTGGCCTAAAATAGATTTAACTAAGGTTCCTCATATATAATTTTAGGTCAATACCTCTGAATGCCATGTAAGGAGTATGAAAACTAACTGTTTTGGTAAGAATTGTTAAGATTTGATAAGATAATTTGATAAGAATTTGTTATTTAACCAGACTAGTGCTTTAATTAAATGTTTTATTTGAATTGAGCCATCCTGGACTGAAATTAATTAGCTTGAAAATAATTGACCAAAGGAATCTTCTATTCATAAGCCAACTTCCCTTTAAATGGATATTCTGACTCTAGCTCTGTGAATCTGTAGCAAAGCTTTGCTTGACATTTTAGCACAGACTAGGCAGAAAGTGTTTGTTGACTTACATTGTTCAGCATGTGGAAAGGAGTGAGTTTTGCCCTCCCAATTTCTATGAAAATTACCGTGGTCAAGAACAAAGTTTTCATGTTTTAGTTCCCACTTTGCTTTCTTCTTTTTTATCCAGCCCATTCTAAATCCCAGAAATCAGTGAGATTTATCCAATGACATTAAAATATTTAGCCTCTTTCCAAATGAGCTCTCTTTCCATATATGTGACTGGTTTCTCTTTCCCATGTCATAAACTTATGCTAAAGTTTATAGATGTTCTTGATTTTGTAGAAAGGGGTAAGGATTGAATCAATGTATTACTTCTTACTAAGCTGATCATAATCCATTTTATCTGCCTGTCACCTATAAAATGGTGACATTTGGCCTCTGAAATAGCTTGACAATAAATCTTGAAAATCTCAGATTCTGAGGAAGTATTAACAAACAAGATATATGGGATTGACTTTGGAATCTGTAGTCTGGGCAGCTGTTGTTTGTGCAATGTGTGGTAGAGCAGTGTCTTGCAAGAAGATTGGCTGTCTCCATTGACAAATCTCGGCTGCTTAATTGGAAGCATCCTCATCTTTTCATCCAGATGGTTGCAGTAGACATCTGCTGTAGTCGACTGACCATGATTCATGAAGCTGTAGTAGATAATACCAGTGCTGGACCACCAAACAGACAGCATTAGCTTTTTTTGATGAATATTCAGTTTTGGACTGTGTTTTTGTACTTTATCTTTATGCAGTCATTGTGCTGAATACTTGTGATTGTCAAAAAGGATCCATTTTTCATCACACATAACAATACAGTGTAGAAATGGTTCACCTTTATATCATGAAAGACATAAAGCAAAGAAAAGCAAGCTTTGAGATGATTTCTCTTCTGACACCTGTTTAGCTCATGTGGTACCCATCTATCCAGCTTCTTTACCTTGCCAATTTGTTTGAAATGGCCCAATATTGTTGGAATAGTAATGTCATGCTGCTAATTAACGCGTAGGTTGAGATGGATTCGCTTCCACTACAGCTTTCAGCTCATCATTATCCACCTTGGTCTCAAGTCGCCCACATGGCTCATTTTCAAGATTAAAATCACCAGAGTGGAACTTCTCTAACCATTGACATACTGTGTGTTCATTAGCCACATCCTTCCCAAACACTTCATTGATATTTTTAGCTATCTGCTCTGCATTGGTCCCACAACAGAATTCATCTTTGAAAATAACTCAAATTTTTGACATATCCATGGTTTCACAAAAATTGCTCTTAAAAAAAAAAATTAAGAGAAAATCACAAGCCAAACCATGCATTTGAAAGAATGAGGATTTACTTTCACAATAAAAATAAAACGAGAAGTGTCAAAATGAAATGTCAGAGATATCAACTGTCAAACTTAGTACTTAAGGAAATCAGACATTTTATATTTAATAACCTAATAAAAGGTCACCTTGCATCCCTTCTTGAGTGTGCAAGTGTGCAGATATATAGCAGGCTGTTTCCTGCCCTGGGGAAAGGTGTTATGCCAGTTTTTACTGATGTGTATAAATTATCCCAGCTTCATAAGATATGGAGCTCTAGGAAGCAGGTAAGACAACCTACCTAAGGATCCCTGAGGATCCTTCCACGTGAGGAAGAGTGAATAATGCCAGTCCCAGAGTGGATGCCCACATAGGCCTTGTGGCAAAGCAGGGTGATAAGTCTCCTAAAGAGTTGCTATGATCATAGAGAAGATTCAGTGGGCTAGCCCTGGTGCTGCTTCAGGAGAGAGGAAGGAAAAAGACAGCTGCCATTGAAGTAGCCAGTGTGGGAATCCCTGGAGTGTGACCCTAACCACTCTTTTTCTCACTTCTTACATCTTATCACATACCAAGCCTTTCTAACTCCAACTTCCAAATATCTCTTGTCTCTTTTACCCTTTTAACTTCATTGATTTGAGTCAGTCCCTTGTCACCTCTCACCCGGACAGTTCCAATCGCCTGTTTACTGGTTTCCTACCCCAAAGTCTTACGGTCTATCAGAGCCATCTTGGTATATCACTTGTCTGCTTAAGACCCATCATCCATAGGCTAAAGCCCAAACTCCCTAACGTGCCTCAATTGTACTTCCTTAACTAGACTTCGCCTGTATTTTCCACCTCAGTTTTTTCACTTCCAACCTTATACTTTCTGCTATGGGAAAACCAAATTATTTGTAGATATCCTGAATCCCATGCTACTTCTTGCTTTCTGTCTTAGTCTGTTTGGGATTTTATAAGAAAATACCATAGACTGAGTATCTTATAAAAACCAGAATTTATTTCTCACAGTTTTTCAGGCTGAGAAATCCAAGATCAAGGCACTAGTAGGTTAGTGAGGGCCCATTTCCTGGTTCATAGTTGACACCTTCTTGCTGTGTCTTCAAATAGTGAAAGAGGCAAGGCAGCTCTCTCAGGCCTCTTGTATAAAGGCACTAATTACCTCCCAAAGGGCCCACCCCTAATGCTATAACCTTGGGCATTAGAATTTCAGCACATGAATTTTGGGGGGACAAACTTTCAGACCATGGCACTTCCATCTCTTTGTTCATGCTGTTCATCAAGTCTAGAATGTTCTTCATCTTTTATCTGGCTCTAACTCATCTTTCAAGACCCAGCTTGGGCAATTCTTTCACCCTCCTGAGCCATTTTCTGTGTATTTGTTGTGTTTATCCTCAGTTACTGTTTCCACCCCCCTCCCATTAGACATTACTCAGTGTTTTTCAGGACTTCTGAGTGTCACAGCGTGGCAGCCCCACCCTGACAGTTATCACAGGCACTAAGTACAGCACAAGTGGCAACACATTGTTGGGAAGATTGGGAAACAACTTTCAATGATAGCTTAGGAGCCCTGGGGAACTAAGGTATGCCTTAGCTTTATTTTCTCCCTGATATCACATTTTTTATTTCCCTCTTCCTGTCAAAATATATACTTTTGATAATAACTTTTTCCTGTAGATTCTCCACATGATATTAAAAGGAGAGTGCCTAATCATGTGTTTGTGAGGATTTTCCCTCTGTTCCTACTTTTTGTAAGCCCCACTCCTCAAAATAACTAGAGAAAGCTTTGTAGGATGGGTGGGTCCAAACAGTGTCATGTGGTCATTGAAAGTGCAGGTTTTGAAAATAACTCAACAGACCCAACTTCAAATACTCACTCTGCTACATATTGTACAACTTTGGAACTTAATCTCTCTAAGACTTAATCCCTCCATCTCTAAAATGGAAATAATAATAATAAAACCTACAACATAGGCTTATAGTGAGGACTCAAGTAAATTAAAACACATGTTTAAACTCTCAATAAAGGTTAAATTTACAATGTTCTTTAGAGGATGGTAAGAATTGGGACAGGTAAGGGGAACTGCAGGTGAGGAGAAAACCAACACTGGGAACTGAGAATACATGTTAGCTTGGGATGGGTCTAATGATTTGCCTTCACTGCAATGAATCAGACACGCCTCTGGGTACAGCTACAGGGATTGAGCCTCTTCC
Source organism: Microcebus murinus (assembly GCF_040939455.1). Taxonomy (NCBI): domain Eukaryota; kingdom Metazoa; phylum Chordata; class Mammalia; order Primates; family Cheirogaleidae; genus Microcebus; species Microcebus murinus. Next base: position 119,099,939 of record NC_134105.1, on the reverse strand, counting down.
ACTCCCTCAAGTGGGAAGCAGTGAAATGATTCATATCCTCTGGAGGAGAGTGAAGCTAGTGGGAGGGGAAACTGTGTAGGAAGTTCTCTAAGTTGCACCATGACTTTCCCTGTTTCTCCACTTTGGTTCAAGGCCTACTTTAGGGTTGTGATAACAATGGATTTTATACTTTACACGTAAGTCTTTTATCCATCTTGAATTAATTTTAGTATATAGCAAGAGATAGGGGCCCTGTTTCATTCTTCTGCATGTGGCTATCCAATTTTCCCAGCACCATTTATTAAAAAGGGCTTCCCTTCTCCAGTGTATGTTGTTGTCTGTTTTGTCAGAGATCAGTTGGTCCTAGCTATATGGTTTTATTTCTGGGTTTTCTATTCTGTTCCATTGGCCTATGTTTCTACTTTATGCCAGAACCGTGCTGTTTTATTTACCATAGACATGTAGTATAATTTGAAGTCAGGTAATGTGACACCTCCAGATTTGTTCTTTTTGCTTAGTATTGTTTTGGCCATTTGGGGTGGTTTTTGGTTCCAAATGAAGCTTAGGATTGTTTTTTCTAGGTCTGTGAAATAAGATGTTGTAAGTCAAAAAACAGTAGATGCTGGTGTGGATGCAGAGAGAAAGGAATGCTTATACACTATTGGTGGGAATGAAAATTGGTACAACCTCTATGCAGTATGGAGATTCCTCAAAGAAATAAATGTACATTTACCATTCAATCCAGCAGTCACACTGTTTGGTATCTACTCAAAGGAAAAGAAGTCCTTTAATTTAAAAAGGACACCTGCACTTGAATGTTTATCACAGCACAATTCACAATTGCAAAGATGTGGAACCAATCTAAGTGCCCATCAGTTCATAAGTGGATTAAGAAAATGTATACTACTCAGCCATAAAAAGGAATGAAATCATGTCTTTTGCAGCAACTTGGATGCAAGTGGAGACCATTATCTTAAGTGAAATATCTCAGGAATAGAAAACCAAGCACTATATGTGCTCACTAATAAGTGGGAGCTAAATAATGGGCACACATAGGTACAAAGAGATGTAAAGGTCATTCATTAGAAAGCAAGAAGGGGGAAGGGTGGGAGGGAAGGTGTGGGATAAAAACTTACCTATGGGGTACAATTGACACTATTCTGGTGATGGGCACACCCAAAGCCCTGACTTAAGCATTATAAAAGGTATCTATGTAAGAAAACTATTTGTACCACCTTAATATTTTAAACTTTACAACAACCCTGCCAATAATTACCATATAGTCTACCAATTCAGAGTATATATTCAAAATAACTAAAAGCAGGGTGTTGAAGAGATATTTGTACACCCAGGTTCCAAGCAGCATTTTTCACAATAGCCAAAAGGTAGAAACAACTTAAGTATCCACCAGTGAATAGATGGATAGGCAAAATGTGGAATATACATAGAATGGAATATTATTCAAACTTAAAAAGGAAAGATATTCTGACACATGCTACAACATGGATGAACTGTGAAGACATTATGCTAAGGGAAACAAGCCAGTCACAAAAAGACAAATACTGTATGATTCCGCTTATATCAGGCACCTAGAGTTGTCAAACTCATAGAGACAGAAAGTAGAATGGTTGCTACCAGGGCTGGAGCTGGGGAGAGAAGGGATGGGGAGTTATTGTTTAATAGGTACAGAATTTCAGTTTTGCAAGATGAAAGGTTCTGGAGACAGATGGTGATGATGGTTGTACGACAATGCAGATGTACCTAAGGCCACTGACCTGTGCACTTACAAATGATTAAAATGATAAATTTTATGTTATATGCACTTTACCACAATAAAAAAAAAGTCCCTAAAAGAAAAAATACATAACAGTGGGATATCTGTGGGCCCTTTGGAAAGGGTTTGGGAATGGTCATAAAGCTGGCTCATTTGACAACCAAGCCTATGCCTGTTGACAGTGGTCAGCCTCTCAGGACAGATGGATCAATGACAGATGCTGGTCAGCTGATCAGGAGCAAAGGGTGAGCTGGGCACTGTTGAACTCCCTGCCTCCCAGGCTGTGTCTTGCTCCTGAGGGCCTTGTTCTCTTCAGCTCTAAGACTGTCCTCTACAAATGAGGTAGGTTCTACCCAGCCCTTAGGAGAATAGGAATATTATCTGTTAATAACTTGGAAGCTGAGGAATTAAGTTCAAATCCTAGTATTTGACCAAATCTGGCTCACCACATTATGAGAGTATAACTTTTCTCTGATGGTCTTTCCAGAAGCAGGTGATTCAATCCAAAGCAAGAAGAGGTTCAACATTTTTAACAAAAATAATTTTCATTATAGCAGAATTACAATAGACTTCCTCAGAGATGTTCCCAGCTTGGGATAGCATCTCTGTGTCAGTTTGTCAGCTCACTATGTCCTCTTCTGAACAGTAGTCTGCTACCCCAGACTGCCATGAGTTCAACATATGTTCTGGGGATGAGCCCCAGAGGGAGAGTTTAGAAGATGTTCCTTTAATAATTAGGAGACCTGTGTCTTTATAGTCCCTATGAATAATTTGATGAATCTTTTATTTTATTTGGTTTAGATTAATTTTATAATATCCACTAAATTGGAAGACTGTCATTCAATGGCCTCTGGTTTTTATTCCCCGATTAGTCAAACACATGACATAATTGCTCCTCCAATTCCTAGAAAGTAAGAAGGGGGACATGAAGTCATCTCAAGGCATTTCTTATTTGGAGGCTCCAGGAGGGGAGCACAGCTACCATATACCCGTGACTGAAGAATGGTCCTCCTCTACCATTCTTCCCTACTAAAGGGAAGGTCATCCTCTTTGACCAAGCATGCAGCTTCAGGAGAGACACGTGGAGTGGTGAGGGAGGAAGGGAATGCCCGTCTAGCCAGCCAGATCAGCTGAATCAACCCTGGCTATCAATGGGGTGACAGATGTCACAGTCAGATCACCCTCACATCCATCAAGGCATTTCTTAAGAAGATGGGGTAGGCCAGGTGTGGCCACTCCCAGCACATTGGCAGGAGGATCACTTGAGGCCAGGAGTTGGAGATCAGCCTGGGCAATAGTGAGACCCTATCTGAAAAAAAAAAAATTAAATTAAAAATGTAAAATTAAATTAAAAGTAAAAAGAATAATAAAAGCAAAGAAGACAGGGCAAGCCCTGGGGTCGGTTCTGTTTTCTGCAACACTAGAGAATTCTATAAGAAGTATTAGATGTATAAGCACGGACTGCTAGGAGTGCAAGTATCTACAACACCCATGTTGTCCTCTGCTGGGTAGATTCAATTTAAGTATATATATATATTATAGATAGAGATAAAATCTTCTGTGCATCCCTCTCCAGTGACAATCAGTCATGAGATAGGTAGATAGGGTTTTATTATTTCTGTGCAAATTTTTCTATATATTGATAACAGTAATGTTAATAAAAACTAACAAGTAACAGTGCTTCTGATGTGCCCAGCACTACTCTAACCACTTTCTGTGGATCCACTCACATGATCTTGCCACCCTGCAAGGTAGGTATTATTGTCATTTCCCTTTTATCAATGAGGAAACTGAAGCTCAGGGTCCAGTAATTTGCCCAAGGGCACATGATAAATAGGAGAGCCAGAATCTATAAAAATACATATAATGATGTTGCATTTGAATTTAAAATAACATTAATGGTTTCATGTTGAGTGCTTCCTTCATTATTCGGTTTATTTTTTTTATTTTTTATTTTTATTTATTTATTTTATTTCGGCATATTATGGGGGTACAGATTTTAAGGTTTTAATAAATGCCCATTTCCCCCCACCCCCCCCACCATTACTTGGTTTATAACTTGTTATATTTTTTAGATTTATCCATGTTAATATGTATAGCTCTCATTCATCCATTCAAATTGCCACACAAACTATATTATATGGCGATTTCATTTTATATTTATTTATTCTCCTGTTTAAAAGAAAACAAAGAAGAAGAAGAAAAGAAAAGAAAGCGACATGTTTTTCCCACAGAAAGTCAGAGCCCAAAGGCAGCGGGGAGACCTGGAGGCCGCAGCCTCCCTCGAGCAAGAGGCCCGGAGGCCTCTGCCCACTTCTGCCCGTGTGACTTATCTTTTCGTTCTTTTGTATGCCATGGCTTTGCGTCAGATTTTATTGATGAAAGGCTGCCACTTTTTTTTTTTAAGTATAAAAAGCCACTTATTGACTCCAGTCACCGTAATTTGCAGGTGAAGCAAAGGTCCTGTGAAACGTGAGGACTGAACTCTGATCTTTTTCTTTTGCTAAAAACTCTTTCCTAAGGAGGCCAGCTGGGTCAGGCTGACAAATGGTAAATTCCTGCTAAGCGGCTTTTGTTAACCAAATAAAGCGGTGGTTTACTTCCCAACTTGATTCTGGTAAGGCATTAACATCACCTAAAAGATAAGAAGCCCCTATTGTAACTCAAGCATCCTAGCAGATGCCTATCATAAATTTAAAATATCTTAACTCAAGCATCCTACCAGGCGCCTATTGTAAATTTAAAATGTCCTCCTGTCTGGAACTCCCAGAGTGCTCACACCCTTATCTTAAAGTAAGCATATCCTTTCTGGTCTTCTAGATAAAGTCTAACTCTCAGCCAATTGCCAGCCAAAGAATCTTTAAACCCACCTATAAGCCCCCCCTTCGAGATGTCCCACCTTTTTGGACCAAACCAATGTGTGCCTCTCATGTATTGATTTGTGACTTTGCCTGTAACCCCTGTCTCTCTGAAAATGTATAAAACTGAACTGTAACCCAGCCACAGCGAGTCCACTTGCCCAAGGCCTCTTGGCAGTGGCTCTGGGTCATGGTCCTCAAATTTGGCTCAGAATAAATCTCTTTAAAATTATTTTACAGAGTTTGGCTTTTTTCCATCGACAAACGGATAGCTTGCCCAGGAGCACCCACGGCAGGAGCGCACTCGGCAGGAGCAGAACCAGCCTTTGCAACCGTTTCCAGTGTCCTTTCTTTTTGGCCGGGTTTCCTAGCCATATTCCTGCCCAAGCCCCGCAGGTCGGGATAAAGGACGCGGATTGCTTTCTGCATTTCCCACCGCAGTGCGCCATCTCCAAGGCTTCCGCACCTCCGCCACTGACTCGGCTTCTGCCGGGCCCATCGGGAGCCGGAAGCCTGTGACTTCCTGCTGACGGCGCTCACACGTCCCCCACGGGCCCGTGCAGCTTCACACGGGCTTCGGAATGAAGTTCAGTCTCTATGCGACCATTTAAAATCACTCCAGGACATGGTCAAAGTGCTGGGATCAAGAACACAGCAGGGTTGTGACCAGCATTGTTGGGGGGCAGGGGGAGGGAATACCTCCAACCCTTCGTAGGGAAAGGCAAAGATATACAATGTAACCCAAAGGTCAAAAAAAGGAAAAAAAATAAAATAAAAACTTATTGGGTGGTGGGCAGATGGGGGGCTAGGAGGGGAAGGATATATACTTACAAAATAGGTGCGATGCGCACCACCTGGGAGTAGGACACTCTTGATATTTTGGTAAGGCGGGGGGCAGGGGGAGGAATGGCAGGGCAATATATGTAACCCTAACAATATTTGTACCCCCATAATATGATAAAATAAAAGGAAATATAAAAGCTCCTTTTGAAAAACTTCCTTTTAAATAAAACTTCATTTTCTAGGCAATAAATAAATAAATAAATTAGGAGACACAACCTAGAGAAATGAAGATTTGAGACCTTGTTGTATTCTGAAGTAAATATGCATAATTATGTAAAGAGAATAAAAATGCCATGAAAGTAATAATAATAATAAGAAGAACACAGCATGGGCTGCAGTTTTAGGAGTGATTTGGAGAAAGTTATTGCTGGAGGAGAGCAGGGGTGAGAAGACTTAGTTTTTAACTTGGGCCTTATCTTAGCCAAAGGGTCCAATCTGCTGGAGAGAAAGTTATGTAATGTTTTGTCATTTTGCAGCAATGGAATATTGATCTCAGTGGAAAATTCCCTAATTCACCTGGTCCGGCAGGAGGTGAGGAAAAGGATGAGCCAGGAAGAGTCGCAGACTCACATCCCTGGTGGAGTAGCAGCCTCCAGTCGAATATTTACCTTTTCTTTCCCCAAAACTGGAACCACAGAAATGGAAAAAGAACTTACAAATTCATATCTAAGAAGTACCAGAGCAGTCTCTTTTACTGCTGAAGGAATAAAGGAGGTATTCAACAGAGGACTGAACCAGAAATTTGGTAAAACAACAGGATTTGTTCTAAACCTTCCTCTTTGGCTCTCTTTTCTTTCTCCTCGAGAACGATGTAATAACAGGCAGTGTGTGATAAGTGCTGGCTGAGTAGCAGAGGGAGTATCTCTTCAATAATACTATAAGGGGCTTGAAAGGGGCAGTAATTATAGTGGGTTGGAGCAACCGAGGACATAGTGACTGAAATTTGGTCTTCAAGGATGGATTCAGATTAAGTGAAAAGGAGAGAGAAAGGAAGGGTTTGCTCAGTAGAGAGGAAAGCCGCACCCGAGGGAAGCAGAAAGCACAAGGCCACTATTGCTCCTGGTTTTAATAGAGAAGAAAACTGAGGCTCAGACAGGCTAAGTGACTTGTTGAAGGACATGCAGTTCAGAAGTTAGTATACCGGAATCAAAATAAAGCTACTTGATACCAAAGCCACATTCCTTCCCTCAGAACCCTGTTTCCCAAGTTCACAAGGGCGATAGACTGTAAACAGCTATGATGTCATAAATATTTGTGAATTGAAAACTGTTCATTATTTTTCATTTCATTTACTTATACTTTCTGTGACATCTCAAAAAAGGAAGCAACCTTTCTACAGAAATATTTATTTCCTGAACTGATGTCACCAAATGAACCCACATGGAAGGGCTTTTCCTCCAAACAGAGGAATAGTGGTGACATAATATGGTCTAAAGCATGAGCTAGCAATTTTCTGAGGGTGAAGGGATGCCAGAAGCAGAAAGGGGGGATGGAGGCGGGAAGAGAGAATAGAGGCCTAAAGAGAAAAGGAGAAGCAGAATTGCTTAGGTCCAGAATATTTTGAACTAAACTGATAATCTGCTTATGTCTAGAAACAGTCCAGATTTTCAGAAACGGAAGTTTATATAAAAAGTGATTTAACATCCTTGGTCTTTGTAAGGTATGTTTTCTTTTCAGAGTTTTTAAAGTAAGGTAAATGGACAACCTAGGAAGGATTACTGTTGACCTTGGTAAGTACAATATTTAACTTAGTCTCAGCTGCCTCCTATCCTTTGTGGAATAGAGTAGTGAATCAAGGAATCAAGCAAGTAAGCAATCAATATGCAGTAGAAAAGACTAAGCTTCCCATTCAGAGCTATTTTTCCAATGTCTGTGTGCTCCTGCTAGCTTGCTGGGCCTAGCCTCACAAGTGAACAGGCAGTTGATTGCATGAACTGATTAATGAGATGCAAATTAAGGGGCACAGTTAACTCAATCCCTGGCATCTGAAGTTCAAAATTGAATGAACGAATGAATTAATAAGATGCTAAGTAGTTTACAAAGACAAATACTTTTAGGATGGCTGTGATTGCTTGGGGAAAAGATTATAGGCACCGTAGTGGAGACTAGAGATAGAATAACTGGCTATTTGGCTCTTCTGGTATCTTTGAAGTTATTTATGTACAGCTCCTCAAAGATCCCCTAAAACTCTGCCAGTTTCTATTAGATTCTTTATCTCACTGTATTGCAAATGTCTATGTACAGATCTGCCATCCTCAATAGACTGATGGCTTGGCAGCAGGGACCATATTTTATCCTTATTTGTATTCCTACTTCTTTGCACATAGTAGATGCTGAGTAGATACTCACCCAATATTAAGTGTGTGGGTGAGACAACCCACAAGATTAACGCATCCCAGGATGATTTGGCAGCAGATAAAGGGTCCCTATGCCTAAGATGAGGTCCAGAGTCTGAAAGATCCACTGACCTTTACACAAGAGGTGCAGACAGTTTAGCAGTGACATGAACAGGCTGATGACAGAGAAGCAGATTGAACCATGGGATTCCAGGGAAAATCTGTGAGGAAAAATGATGATGGGAACCAGATGTGTCCTGCAACACTGGGGTATAAGTGTAAGCTCTTAAGAACTGAGCCCTGCAGAAAAGGGGAAGAAATCTTATATGAAGTCAGCATAAATTTCCCTTTCTAGGGTAGAACTGTGGGCTTAAAATACTAATGAAATAGATATAAAAATACAAACAACTTGTAATACTGCACATCTTAAGTATGGATTGATATTCATTCCTGCTATTTATCGGTCTCTTCCTCTACTCATCAATCCATCCATCTTTTTCCAAAAGAACCTAAGGCAGCTTGTAAGTATATATGACTAATAAAAGAACCTTGGTGCTATCATAATAGACACATAAATTGGACCAGATATTGCAACTCAGATGACCAGAGGGACCAGGCAGCCAACACATATAAATGAAGCATGTCAGAGCAGGCCAAATCCTTTGCCTAATCTGTATCTATTTTTGCTGATCTATAGTGGGCGGCTGTAGGTCAAATCCATAAAATTGAACATCCTATTTTAAATTGTGTGTGTGTTTGTGTGTAATTTTTAATTTTGTAATTGATTTTTTAATGAGGAACCAGAATCCTGGCAATGTCAGATCTTGTATTGCATGCACTTTGTGGTATGCAATATATAGAATCCAGTCTGGTATTTTTAACTGGGAATGATATTTTGTTTTATTTATTGTAACAGTAGCCAACACAAACATAAGTTCTTCCAAATGGAATTTTCACAATGGTTTCTATATTCAGGGCACTGTTCTCTCAGTTCTCTCTGCACTGACACCAGTAATAGTAATTATGAATAACAACTTGGACAATTTTAGCTCAATTTAAAAAAGTCCAAAATCAAAAAACCATTTTTTGAAATTTAGCTTTCAAATCCCTAACTTGGAGACATTAATCTAGGCCATTACTTTCATGGGATGGTGGGGTAGAGACCAATTTCAGTATATGAAAGTGGGTCATATTCTTCCTTGACAAATGAGTTTCCCACAGTCATAATTTTATCAGGAAAGAGCAAATTTATTAACATATTTGGGTACATAATTACCTATTAATGAATGTCCCTGTAGGAAAAGATTTCAAATATTTAGTTTGATCCAACTTCTCTTCACCAGAACCCAACCATCCTGGCACCCTAATCTCAGGCTTATGGCCTCCAGAACTATGAGGAATAAATTTATGTTTTTAATAAGCCATTCAGTATGTCGTATTTTGTTATATTAAAGGAGACCAAACTAAATAAGACAGACAATTTAATAAAATTGTCATCTGTAAACACTTTTGATTCTAGGGAAATTTTCTGAATATGTAGATGCATTTTACAGAAGCATGTCATTTAGTCATAAATTAAGCCTTGTTTATAAGATACACCTTTTGTAGTTGACTAAGTATTTTATCCCACGTAATTCTTACGTTCATATTGCTGTCTTTTAGTTGCATTCTATTGTCTCAGGCACACATTTTTTACACATTAATTATATGAACTTCTTTGATATAAAAAAGGGTAAAGTTTTATTTTGTTTGGTTTTTAACCTAAACAAAGATTATGTTACTGAAAAGAAATAGTTAACACAAGAATTTATAGGAAAGTTGAATTTGGAAGGGGCCAATATTCTCATCTCAATGACATTGTAGGCTAGTAAGCAACTCTGTAAAAAGGATAGAACTTCAGTTATCTTAGGGTTCACTCTATTATTCATATTTGTATTTCTTTCAGGGTGTGCATACAACAAATGCGTAATGTTAGCATACCCAAATATGCTCTCTTGCTACTAACAGAACACTAAGCTTCATAGCTGAGGAGGTGTTTGAAGCATGGCAGTTAATGAATTAAAACACCAACACAAGCCAGGTATCTCCAGATAGTTTGGGGTTTGAAGATAAACCAGACACTAAAATGTTAACGTTAACTTCCCACTATTTTAATAGCAACTAACTCAAACAAATTGCTTTTCACACATTTGTGGGCAACCAAATCTCTCTCTGGCCCTTGAGCCACCAGTTTATAGCTTGCAAGTAGCTGGAGTTCTTTGTTTTGAGAGAGGAGTGCTTTTCTTTTGGGTTTATTCCCCAGCTATTCAGTTCACTACCATGGCCTCTTAGCCATCCTCAGTGATGGTGGGTTTCCAGAGGTGTTACTTCTGAAAATCTTCACAATAGTCCTTCTTATCCACAGAACTGTCTTCAGAGAAAAGCCACCTCCCCCCAGGTGGCCAGCCACCCATAACTGACTGACAGGGCATATGTAGTACCATCTCCCTTGTCTCAAAGTGAGACTAACTTTGTGGTGGAATTCATACTCCAGGATTCTCTGTGTGACGCGGGCCGGAGTTAGTCAAGTTGAGACTATATCCTCATTTTCCACCCCTGCCTTACTCCTGAGTGCACTTCCATGATAAGTTGCCTTCATAAAAATTTCTATCTCAGGGTCCACTTCTGAGGAATCTCACCTGTCTCCGCATCCCTGTCTCAGGGTCTGCTTCTGAATCACCTGAGTGGATCCATCTATCTCCCACTGTGAGGACTTAGCAGTTTAAATACTCTGCTGCAGTTTGAAGAAGGCAGGAAACTTTGTCCAGCATCTAGCCTGATACATAGGCCCTGTTCAAGGACACCCTCTGATTTGTCCTCCCCACCAGAAATTCATTCTGTTGTGGACTAATCAGATTTGTTCCTCAGATCAAGGTACAACAACCCCATTCAGGTCAAACAAATATATAATCCTACCTCCACTCCCACCAAATATGGATTGTCCCATAGGTTTCTAGGAGAAATAATCTTCTAGAAAGTTTGATTCTCACTTTTAGATCACATAAGGAAAACAGAGAAAGAAAGAAGAATTCCAATGAAAGTAAGGCCAAAGTACTCAGAAGTGTCTATAATCATTAGTTAAAGGGAAATCTACTGTATTCATTTCTACTTCATTGGGAACATCAGCAATCCCATAGGTAGCCTATGATTAAGAGTCTAATAAAATTCTTTGTGGACATGTATTTTTCTTGCTGACTAAAAGTCAGTTGTCACTTCACTATACTGAATGGTGAGAGACTTTCTTTGCCTGAGATCCAAAGCAATGGGTTAAAATGGTGTTGCAATATACTAGGATGTTTTCAATTATCACAAATGTGTGCAGGTTGCCATAATGTTTTCAAAGATTCAAATATATTTAGACAACATTCATTTTAGTTGTTTTGAATTCAAGACCTAAATATTTGAAAATAATATTTGCATGTGAAGATTCAGAGCACCCTAATATGAAACAGCAATTACAGGAAATAATGACACCTCCCAAGTTGGGAATTTCCATCGTGAGAGCTAGATCCTTAGAAAATCACCACAAAAAAGTAAAGCAAAGGATCTTATGTTAGTTGTGAGAAACCAACTAGCAGTAGGCAGTATAGGCAGGAAAGGACAAAGCAGTGTTTTAAGACACAAGTAGAATTTTGTTCTAGTTTGCCATTTCCTAGAACATGCTATTTACTGAGTGGGTCCTCTCCTGGGAAGTATCTAAACCTAAATGGAGAGCCCTTGGAACTTTACTGGGCTCTCAGAAATATGAATTTTGATTAGATACCACAGGAATTCTATACAATCTATTTGCAGGTTGTCTAATGTAGCTTGGTTGAGGTAGCATATATTGGGATGTATACGGGCCAGTAGAGACAGGAACTGTACTAGAATTTTACATAAATTATCTCATTTGTACCAAATAACAATCGAATTAGTGGTAGGCATTAAGCTTATTCTATGGATTAGAAAACTGAGGTTGAGAAGTTAAGTAACTGATTACTCTGACCATTTCATAAGTGAAGTCTTGACAAGAAAGTTGTAGGCTGGAACAACACTGGAAATGTTGGCTTGGCTTTCCCATTCTATACCTGTAACCTCTGGAGTAAAAGGAATGCTTCTCCAAAGAGATTCAGCTGGGAGCACTTTGGTAGTATAGTCAGAGAGCTTTTTAATACATATCCAAAAACTTTCTTTGTAAATACAAGGCATCATACCATAGCAATAGGAAATAGGTAAATTGATTTAAGATCTCAGGTCTCCAAATTATGGAACATTATTTAAGTGGCCTTAATATATCTAAGCCTTCAGTCCCAAAGGGATAACAGTAGTACCTACTTCATAAAGTGGTTGTTAAGATTAAAATAATGCATATAAGTTTGAACTAGCATACAGCAAACAGTAAAGATGCATTGATGGTTGGGGAAAAAGTGAACAAGGTGACCTATTCTGGTATTTCCAGGTATCCTCCAGGTCGCTAGTGTAATGTTGGCTTACCACCAATCTGTTCTCTATTGTCTGCTTCTACTTATTTTTTTATTTATGTACTTATTTATCTCATTGACAAATAAAATTATATATATAATAGTTATGGTGTACAATATAATGTTTTGAAATATGTACACTATGGAATGGCTAAATCAAGCCAATTAGCATATGCATTGCCTCACATTCTTGTGAGTTATTTGTGGTGAGAACATTTAAAATCTACACTCTTAGCAATTTTTAAGTGTGCAATACTTTGTTATTAACTATCGTCACCATGTTGTACAATAGACCTCTTGAACTTATTTCTCCTGCATAACTGAAATTTTGTATCCTTTGACAAACATCTCCCCATTGTCTCCCTGCCCAACCTGGGAACCACTCTTCTACTTAGATTCCAGTTTTCTATTAAGATGCTAGTGTCTCATTCCTAAATTTCTGTTTTGTGTTTTATTTATTGTTACCAAAAATCAGATATAAGGTAGCCAGATGCTCCTCAATATAGAACAGTACCCCGCAAAGTGGGGAGACTTCTTCTGTAGTTTATCTTGAAAACAATCACCTCTAAAACATATATTGGGACTATCTACTTTTCAGAGTCAGGTACTCCAAGGTTGCCTTGCCCTGAGATGTCTGGTCACCCAGCAATTCTGCCTGGAGCTGTGGTGTCCCACCGAGCACAGCCCGCTATACTGCGAGGGGAAGGGCTATCATTGCCTTTGGGAGGCCTGCTGATGCTAGGGTCGGGGGAGGCTCCAGAAGGTGAGAGCTCAGTCTCAAACAGCAGGGATCCCTTTTGTTTGAGAAAGACCATTTCTACTATTCTTTCTGCAAACGGTGTCCCAGATACAGCACAGTGCAATTCTTAAAGAACCGAAGGTTCTGTAACGGTTCATTTCACGTGTCAACTCAACAGGGCCATGGGGTCCCCAGATATTTAGTCAAACATTATTCTGGGTGTGCCTGTGAGGGCGTTTGTGGATGAGATTAACATTTGAATTAGTAGATTGAGTGAAGATCCCCCTCCCTGGTGGGGGTGAGCCTCACCCAGTCAGTTGAAGGCCTAAAGGGAACAAAAAGGCTGGATCTCCTGCGCATAGAGGGGAACTCCTCTTGCCCGACTGCTCTGAACTGGGACATTGTTCTCTGGACTCACAGGTCAATCTGAAACATCGGCTCTCGCGGGTCTCCAGCTTGCTGCCCGCAGATCTCGGGACTTGTCAGCCTTTGTAATTACACGAGCCAATTCCTTATACATCTCTCTCTCTCCACACCATCTCCTAAAATTCTCTCCTCCAGAGAGCTCTAAAACATTCTCTCAAAATTTAACATATTTTTACATGTATTTTAAAATGTATTCATTTTTAGGAAGAATAACTGGAAAAGAAAATTTCCATTCTTTTCATCAGAGCGGCTAGCCTTGTTTTTGAAAAGAGAATGAAGTACACACGGAGAAAATAACTTCTTGTTAGTTATTGTGGGGGGATGTGGGGTGTGTGTGTGTGTTTGTGTGTGTGTGTTTGAGTGCTGGGAGAGCAGCTGTAATAGGATTTGGTTTCTAAGGCATAAAAAGAGAAAACAATGAGAACTATCAACAGCAGAGATATAAGTTATTTCATGACATTTCACACATTATTAAGATGCTGCTTTAGTTTTCAAGAGCCTAGCTGGAAGAAGTTTGAAAATGTGATTCATGCTGAATGCTGTTCAACAGAAATAAGCACTTCAGGGTGGGGAAACTTTCTTTAGGAAGGTTTCCTCTGGCTATAGGAAGAAAACAATGTTGACATTTCCCTCTAGTGGCAGAGGAGAAATTAAACCCGCTGAGAAAAACCATCTAAGATTAGAATGCTTTGGCAGAGAAGAGCCAGCTTGCCTGCCTGCTGGCCTGCCTTCCTTCTTTTTGAATATAGTAGATATATACTAGACGATTGCCGCAGATAAGAAATGCTCTGCATTGGAGAATTTATAATTGCATCGGGAAAAGGTTTGATCAAAGAGAAAGAAAAACCTGACCACTGAATGGGTCCAGGACAACCTTGGGGAGTAGGTAACAAAATCATGGATGATTCTCTTTTTCCATTGCCTGGCCTTTACCAGGCATCCAAAGATAATATAATCTGCTCCACCTTAAGTTTTACCTCCAAGAATGTTCTGTTATTTCTTCTATCCCTGTTAACTCTGTCAACTCACCTTTCCATGTCCTTTAGCCTCATGGTTCTATTCTTGTCCTTAGTACTCTTGCCTCTCATTAGTGAATCACAGCACCTTGTACTAATCATACCTCACCATAATATTTTTAAATTGCATTATTTGTGTCTAATGGGGAAAAACCCCACATTTTTCTATATCGTCGAGGTTGGTGAATCCATTGAGGTACTGCAGGGGTGGCATGCCTACAGAGGGCACGGAAGCTGCTCACGTCCCTCCCAGACCTTGTCATATGCACCTCTTCCATTTGACTTGTCTTGAGTTGTATCTTATTGTAAAACTTAGTAACTTGTTATAGTAAGTAAACAATTTTCCTGGGTTCTTTGAGCTATCCTAGAAAATTATGGAACATGAGGAGGAAATCCAAATGTGTGGGTGTTTTCCACACCACCAACCAATTCTTCAACTCTCTGGGCACCTACTGGGTGTCCAGTGATTCAAGTCAGTTCTGACACTAACAGCCCAGAGCTAGCACAGACCCTACAGGCTAAGGGCTTGGTCCCACAAGACTGCCTCCAGTTCAGATGCCAATCGCAGGTCCAGGCCTCCCCTACTCCTGACAAACCAGCTATTCCCATGACCTCTTCCTCATGTTCCATAATTTTCTAGAATGGCTTAAAGAACCCAGGAAAATCATTTACTTACTATAACAAGTTATTAAGTTTTATAACAAGATACAGCTCAAGACCAGCCAAATGAAAGCGATACATACAGCAAGGTCTGGGGGGGGGGGGGGAGCAGCTCCCATGTCCTCTCTAGGTATGCTACTCCCTGCTGTAGCTCAATAGACTCACCAGCCTGGAAGCTCTCCAAATCCATTGTCTTGGGGTTTTACGGAGGTTCCATTATAACAGGCACCATTGATTAAATCATTAGCCATTGGTGATTAAACTCAAACTCCAGCCTCTCTCCTCTCTGGAGGTGAGGGTGATGGAGCTGAGAGTTCCAACCCTGTAATCACGTGGTTAGTTACCCTGGCAACCATCCTCTAAGAGCGACCTCATCAGCATAAACCCAGGTGTGGTTGGAAGGGGCTTATTGAGTGCAATAAAAGACTATATTCTCACCCCTATTCCCCAGAAACTTCCAAAGGTTTTAGGAACTCTGTGCCGGGAACCAGGGTCAGCAACCAAATATGTATTTGTTATTATGTCACAATGTCAATTTCCCCTCACTAAATTTTGAACTTCTTATAGGCATGGTCTAAATTTTAATCATCATTGGATCACAAGTATCTAGCTCTATACCCGAATTCAAAAGTGGAGCTCAAATAAAAAGAACAGTAGAAATGCTTGGAAATTATACCTTCTGTGGAATTTTACAAAATTTAGCCTATTTACAAATACTTTTTTTGTGAGTGATCAGATGGGCGGAAGGAATCATTGGTACCTAGTATGCTGTGCACTCTGTGCATATTAAAAGAACTATGCAAAACTTGCTATTGAATCATAATTCCCTCATGTAAAATACAAAGAGTGGAACGAAACCTAGAGTTTGAGAAATTTTAATCTCAGGATGAAAATGACATTCAAATCTTGAAACCAGTAACTGATCCCCTTTCAAAAATTCATTTCCTTTAGCTTCTTTTTCCTAGTGAGAAAAAAATGATCATTTTTGGATAACCAAAAGGATATGGATTTTACCATCCCAAGAACACAAAAACGAGGTGTGACTAAATCATGTCTTTAAAGTGAGGAGAGGAGGTATGGCTGCATCTCTCAGGAAAAAGCAGTAAAAGAAAAGCCTTGCTTAAAAACTGTAAATGAAGAAGGACCACATTGTTCATATTCCTAATGAAGACATATGCATTAAATACAGGACGTATTTATCTTTAAAATGCAAACTCTCCTAGGCTATATGTCATTACTCATGAGAGATATGGACACAGCTCAAAAGTGAGCTGAGAACTACTTCTGAGAAGGATGTAGTAGGTCAAGGCAGGACAAACCCTCACGGTAACAATTAAGAAAAATTGACTACATCACGAAAAAATCTTTTTAAAACATCAGAGAGCTGTGGAAGCAAGATAGACAGACAAGAGTTATTAAAATTTCAAAGAGAGGAAAATATAATTTACAGGAGAGAGAAAGATAGCCAACCAAAATTCTCCCCTGCAGACACTTGCTGATTCTGGGTGCTGGATAAAAAATCAGACTTAGACTAGACATGGATTATCTGCTTCTGTGAAAAGAAACTTTTAGTGGTCACACAAGGTGGAAAAGGAATTTGTAAACTTTAAGGAATTTCAAATGCACAGTGGGATTTCCCCACAGGACATTTTCTAAATTCTATGACTGACTAAAAGTTGGAGACCTAAGACCTAAAGCTTTTAGGTCAGTGTATGGAATTCAACAGTTAAATCTCCCATAGTTTCCTGAAACTTAGAAAAGAAAAACGTTAGAAAAGAAAAAAGGGGCAGGAGGCCTGGCTTACACACATGGAAGATCTCCCTCCTGAAGACATTTGCTGAATTTTAAAGATACAAAGGCTGGGAGTCTGGAAACAGATGGAAAATGCTGATCTCTTAAATATAGGTTTAGGAGATGGAGACACTCCTAACTTTTAGTTAAAACCTTGTAGTGGCTGGGCGCGGTGGCTCACGCCTATAATCCTAGCACTCTGGGAGGCCAAGGTGGGCGGATTGCTCCAGGTCAGGAGTTCAAAACCAGCCTGAGCAAGAGCAAGACCCCGTTTCTACTATAAGTAGAAAGAAATTAATTGGCCAACTAATATATATAGAAAAAATTAGCCAGGCATGGTGGCACATGCCTATAGTCCCAGCTGCTCAGGAGGCTAAGTCAGGAGGATTGCTTGAGCCCAGGAGTTTGAGGTTGCTGTGAGCTAGGCTGACGCCATGGCACTTACTCTAACCTGGACAAAAAAGCAAGACTCTGTCTCAAAGAAAAAGAAAAAAAGAAAGAAAGAAATTGGACAACTAAAAAAATAAATATAGAAAAAAAAATTAGCCGGGCATGGTGGCACATGCCTGTAGTCCCAGCTACTCGGGAGGCTGAGGCAGTAGGATTGCTTGAGCTCAGAAGTTTGAGGTTGCTGTGAGCTAGGCTGATGCCACGACACTCTAGCCTGGGCAACAGAGTGAGATTCTTACTCAAAAATAATAATAATAATAATAATAATAATAATAAACAAAAACAAAAACAAAACCTTGTAGTATCAAACTTTAGAAACAGGAGTAAAACAGAGATAAACCGGAGATTGGTAAAGCTGAAACCCAGCACTGACACAGCTTAATTCATTACTGTTAAGGGGACAACCCCTTAAAAATCACTGAATAACAAAGGTAAAAAGAGAGCCATCTATGTAGAAATATATTACTTAGATTATCTATGGTTCTTTTATATATAATACTTAGCATAAAATAAAAATTACTAGAGTTATTAAAAGGCAAACAGAGATATTGACAATCAAAATAATGGAAGCAGACCGAGATATGATCGAGATATCAGAGTTAGCAGACATGCACTTCAAAATAACTCTGATTTCAGGCAAAAATTTACAGGAACAAAACAGATAATAAAATAAAGATTGTTTTGGGGAAAAAAGAATAACCCTAGAACTGATATGTATGATATCTAAAATTAAGAAGTCAATGAGTGGATTAATAAATAGTGGATTATACATCAAAGTACATAGGATTTGTGAACTAGAAAACTTATCAACAGAAAATATACAATCCTAAAGCACTTAATAAAATATCTTCAAAATACATAAATGCATGCAATAAAAGAGCTTTAAAATATACATAACAAAATCTTATATGACTACAATGAGAAATAGACAAATATACAATCATAGTGAAAGACTTTGACATATTTTGTCAATAGCTGATAAAACAGACAAAAAAACCTCAAGTCTATAAAAGATATGAACAATAAAATAACAATCTTAATTCACCAGTTACTTCTTTCAAACATCATAGATCAATAGGAAATAACTACAGATGGAAATAAGACTGAAAACTTTTCCCCAAGATCAGGAGTAAGACACAGATTTCTACTCTCACCACTTCACTATTATACTACGAGTTCTAGCCAGGGAAATTTGGAAAGAAAAAGAATTAAATACATAAATATTGAAAAGGAAGAAGTAAAAATTCTTTATTTGCAGAAGACATGATCTTATATATAGAAAATCCTAACGAGTTCACACAAAAACACTACTAGAATTACTACTAATAAATGAGTTCAGCAAGGTTGCAGGATTCAAGATCAATATAATAAAAATTAATTGTATTTCTATACATTAGCAATGAACAATTTGAAAATAAAATGAGTAACACAATTACATTTATTATAACATCAAAGAGAATAAAGTATTTAGGAATAAATTTAACAATAGAAATGTAGCAATCACATCATTAAGCCTCTCCCCTAGGGAGCTGCTCTAGGGCTTGGAGAGATTGCTCTGAACTCTATATCAGTGGCTCCCACTAGCAGCCAGATAAGCAAACACTGAGCCCCACTGGGGCTTAGCAACACCCCTCACTTAGGCTTTTGCATTCCAGCCACAACCTATCATGCTCCTCCCCCATCTCAGGGGGAGTAGGGACAAAGCAACACTCGGGGAGTTACAGGGCCCCTCCTAAAGCTTGGGGCATTTGTGCACACCCCCCATGGGACCAGAGCCTACCATGGTCACAAAAGATTACCTCAGCAGCTGGCTTCTCCACATAAATTACAATCAACCACAGTGGGAAATAACCCCATAGCTAAGCATAGTGTCTTC
Organism: Microcebus murinus; assembly: GCF_040939455.1. Classification (NCBI taxonomy): domain Eukaryota; kingdom Metazoa; phylum Chordata; class Mammalia; order Primates; family Cheirogaleidae; genus Microcebus; species Microcebus murinus. Next base: position 119,080,692 of record NC_134105.1, on the reverse strand, counting down.
CAACTCAAGCAATTAGGGAGTGGCAGATTCATACCCACAAGTATAATCCACCAGCTCAGAAGATTAATATGGGGGACCAAACTCACTGCATTCCATAGGGAAGAGGTGAAGACACCAGGTTAGAAGTAACCTGAAGGATTCATCAAATCTGCTAGATCACCCCAAAGGCAACTCAGGACCAGCATTCCTCTCCCTGGCATGGACAGGAATCAATATTTGGGAACTTGGAGAAAGGGCTATAAGTCAGCCATAGCATCCCCAGCTCTTGATTAAGAGGCCAGATGAGAAGGAATCAGCAAAAGAACTGCAGAAACACAAAAAATTAGAGTGAAAGGATACCCCCAAAAGAAATCAATAACTCCTCACTGATGGATATCAACCTAAATGAAATGGGCAAAATAAAAGATGAAGAATTGGATTGTAAGAAATATGAATTGTAAATAATATGGATTGTAAGAAAGCTTAGTGAAATACAAGAGAAAATAGAAACCTGACACAAAGATGCCACAAAACAATGCAGAATATGAGTGAAAAATTCTCTAAAGCAATTGATATATTAGAGAAAAAACAAACAGAAATTCTAGAAATGAAAACTTCATTCAAGAAATTATAAAACACAGTGGAAAACTTTGAGAATAGACTAGATCATGCATAAGAAAGAATCTCAGAGCTTGAAGATAATACCTATGAGCTAAGCAAATTAGTTAAAGAGGAAGAACAGAGAAATAAGGGGAATGAACAAAGGCTACAAGAAATGTGGGATTATGTGAAGATGTCAAACATAAGAATCATAGGCATCCCTGAGGCTAGAGAAGAAACTACACAAGGGTTGGATAATTTATTTAAGAGAATAATTGAGGAAAATTTCCCTGGCCTAGCTAGAAATATAGACAACCAGGTACAAGAAGCACACAGGACTCCTGGGAGATTCATAATGAAAAGACAATCACCGTGTCACATAGTCATTAGGCTGGCCAAAGTAAACATGGAAGAGGAACTCCTACAAGTAGTAAGGTGAAAATAGCAAGTAACCTACAAAGGAAAACCCATCAGATTAACTGCAGACTTCTCAACTGAAAAATTACAAGCCTGAAGGGAATGGAGACCCATCCTCAGGCTTCTAAAACAGATTAATAGCCAGCCTAGAATTTTGTATCCTGCTAAACTAAGTTTCTTATACAAGGGAGAAATAAAGACTTTCCCAGACAAGCAATCATTGATTAGGAATTTGTGAAGATCAGACCTGCCCTGCAGGAAGTATTCAGACCATAGTGAAGTATTCAGTACACCGCTTATGTACTGATCAGTACAATAGACACCCACCAGTGTAAAATCACTCAAAAGCTAAAGTTCATAACCCATATATCACAATGACTCAAAAGGTAAAGCAAAGCAATAAAGGTCTACCCTACAAGATAACCAGAAATCCATACCATATAGCAATTCTTTCAATAAATGTGAATGGCTTGAACTCCTCACTCAAGGGACATAGGCTGGTTGAATGGATAAAAAAAAAAAATACAAGGCAAATATCTGCAGTCTCCAGGAAATGCATCTAACCCACAGGGATTCATTCAGACTGGAGGGGAAGGATGAAGGTATGGAAAACAATATTCCATGCAAATGAAAACAAAAAGAAAGCTGGTGCAGCCATTCTCATATTAGATAACATAGGATTCAAATAACAAAAGTAAAGAAAGACAAAGATGATCACTATATGATGGTGAAGGGAACAATTCAACAAGAAGACTTAACAATCCTAAATATTTATGCACCTAAAACAGGAGCACCCACATACATACAGCAAATTCTACTTGATCTAAACAAAATTATAAACATCAGTACCATAATAGCCATGGACTTCAACACCCCACTGACAGACCTGGACAGATCCTCCTAATAGAAAATAAGCAAGGAAACAAAGGACTTAAACAAAACTCTAAAATAAATGAGCCTAACAGATATTTATGGAACATTCTATCCCCAAAATACTGAATATACATTGTTCTCATCAGCTCAGTGAACTATTTTAAAATTGATCACATCCTAGGCTACAAAATAGGTCTCAAAAATTTTTAAAGTAGAAATTATACTACATATCTTTTAATACCATGGTGGAAAAAAATTATAAATCAATTCCAACAGAAACACTCATCTTTACACAAAGTTACAGAAATTAAACAACCTATTTCTGAATTATAGTTGAGTTAAAGAGGAGATACAGATAGAAAAGATGCTTTGAACTAAATGATAATGGGGACACAAGTTACAAAAATCTGTAAGATATAGTAAAAACAGTTCTGACAAGAAAACTCATAGCCTTAAATGCCCATATCCAAAACAGAAAGATCACAAATCAACAATCTAATGAATTGTCTCAAGAAACTGAAAAAGGAAGAGCAAACCAATCCTAAACATAGAAGAAGAAAAGAAATAACCAAGATCAGAGCAGAACTAAATAAAATTGAGAATAAAAGAACTACACAGAAAATTAATAAAACAAAAAGTTGGTTCTTTAAAAAGATAAACAAAATTGATAGGCCTCATGCTAGGTTAACCAAAAGAAAGGAAAAGACTTTAATAAGCTCAATGAGAAATGAAAAGGGAGAAATAATGACTAATATCACAGAAATACAAAACGTCATCTTTGAATAGCATAAAAATCTCTTTGCTCATAAACTTGAAAACGTGAAGGAAATTGACAAATTCTTGGAAATGTACAACCTTCCTAGGCTCAATCAGGAAGAAACAAAACTCAAGAACAGACCAATATGAAGTACCCAAATTGAAACAGCAATAAAAATATTCCAACCAGACAGTTTCACACCTACCAAATTTTACCAAATCTACAAAGAAGATCTGGTACCTATACTGAAGAAATGATTTCATAACATTGAGAAGGAAGTAATCCTCCCCAAATCATTCTATGAAACCAATATCACCTTGATACCAAAGCCAGGAAAAGACACAATATAAAAGAAAACTATAGACTAATATCCCTTATGAATATAGATGCAAAAATTTTCAATAAAATCTTAGCAAACCAAATTTAACTGCACATCAAAAAAAATAATTCACCATGACCAAATGGGCTTCATCCCAGAGATGCAAGGATGGTTTAGCATACACAAATCTATAAATGTCATTCACCACATATATGGAAGCAAAAACAAAGACCATATGATCCTCTCTATAGACACAGAGAAAGCATTCAACAAAATTCAGCACCGTTTTATAAGAATGCTTAATAAAATAGGCATAGATGGGACATACCTCAAAATTATAAAGCCATATATGTCAAACCCACAGGCAACATCAGACTGAATGGGGAAAAATTGAAAGCATTCCTGCTTAGAACTAGAACTAGACAAAATTGCCCACTATCATTACATCTATTCAATGTAGTGCTGGAAGTCCTAGCCAGAGCAATCAGACAAGAGATGGAAATCAATGGTATCCAAATGGGGAAAGAAGAGGTTAAAATATCACTCTTTGCTGAAGATGTGATCTTATGTCTAGAAAACCTCAAAGATTCAACCAAAGACTTCTTGAGTTGATGATAAACTCAGCAGTCTTAGGTTACAAAATTGATGTACACAAATCAGTAGCATTCATATAAGCCAACGACAGTCAAAGTGAGAATCAAATCAAAGATGCAATACTTTTCACAACAACACTAAGAAAATAAAATACCTAGGAATATATTTATAACCAAGGATGTGAAAGACATCTATAGGGAGAAGTATGAAAAACTGAGGAAAGAAATTGCAGAGGATGTAAATAGATGAAAGAACATATCATGCTCATGAATCCACATAATCAACATTGTTAAAATGTCTATGCTACCCAAAGTGATTTACACATTCAATGAAATCCCCATTAAAATACTAACATCATTTTTCACAAATCTAGAAAAAATAGTTTTATGCTTTATATGGAACCAGAAAAGACTCCAAATAGCCAATCCAACATTATGTAATAACAACAAATTGGGAGGCATCACTTCACCAGACTTCAAGTTATAATAATACAAGGCTATAGGAACCAAAACAGCACGGTACTGACACAAATACAGGCACATAGAGCTACAGATCTGAACAGAGAACCCAGATATGAATCCATCTTCATATTGCCATCTGATCTTTAAGAAAGCAGAGGAGAACATACACTGGGATAAAGAATCCCTATTTAATAAATGGTGCTGGGAAAGTTGGATAGCCACATATAGAAGGCTGAAATAGGATCCACACATCTCACCACTCACAAAAATTAATTCAATTATGTATAACAGACTTAAATGTAAGGCATGAAAGAATTTTATAAGAATTTAATAAAGAAATATAAGAATTTTATAAGAAAGAGAAAAAGAAATTTATAAGAATTTTATAAAGAATTTTAGAAGAAAATGTTGGAAAAACTCTTATAAATATCAACCTAGGCAAAGAATTTATGAAGAAGACCCCAAAAGCAATCACAGAACAACAAAAATAAATAAATGGGACCCTATCAAAAATCTTCTACACAGTCAAGAATACAATCAATAGAACAAATAGACAACCTACAGAATGGGAGAAAGTATTTGCATGCTATACATCCAATAAAGGGCTGATAACCAGAATCTACAAAGGACTCAAGCAAATCTGTTGTTCTGGGACTTTTTGATAAAAGCCATTGTCACTGGAGTTAGGTGGGATCTCATTGTGGATTTGATTTGCATTTCCCTGGTGATTAGAGACGTTGAACATTTTTTAATGTGTTTCTTGGCCATTTGTCTATCTTCTTTTGAAAATTTCTGATCATGTCTTTTGCACACTCTTTAATGGGGTTGTTTTAATTTTTTTTCTTGCTGGTTTGCATGCTATACATGCAATAAAAGGCTTATAACCACAGTCTACAAAGAACTCAAGCAAATCAGGAAGAAAATATCAAACAGTCCCATTAAAAAGTGAGCAAAAGACATGAATAAAAACTTTTCAAAAGAAAATAGACTAATGGCCAAAAGCACATGAAAAAATGCCCAACGTCTGTGATCATCATGGAAATGCAAATGAAAATCACAATGAGATATCACCTAACTCCAGTGAGAATGTCTTTTATCAAAATGTCCCAAAACGATAAACGCTGATGAGGATGCAGAGAGAAAGGTACACTTAAATACTGTTGGTAGAACTGCAAACTAGTACAATGTCTATAGAAAATATTAATTGTGTGGAGATCCCTCAAAGAACTAAAAAAGTAGACCTACCATTTGATCTAGCAATCCTACTACTAGGTATTTATCCAAAGGAAAAAAAGACTCTTGTACTCGCATATTTATACCAGAACAATTCACAATTGCAAAACTATGGAAGCAACCATACATGACTGGATTAATAAAATGTACTATATATGTGTGTGTATGTGTGTGTGTGTGTGTGTGTGTGTGTGTGTGTGTATACATATGCCAGGGAGCACTATTCAACCATAAAAAATGGTGATCTAGTATCTTTTGTAACAATGTGGATGGAACTGGAGATCATTCTTCTTAGTGAAGTATCACAAGAATGGAAAAACCAACACCACATGTACTCAGTACTAAATTGGAACTAATCAATCAATACTTACATGAACATATGGAAGTAAAACTCAAGGGAAATCAAGTAGGGGGGAGGGGGGAGGAGGGGATGGGTAAATTCACACTTAACAGATACAATGCACACTAACTGGGTGAAGGGGATACTTGGACTCAAACTGTACATAAACAAATTATGTAACCAAAACATGTGTACCCCTGTAACATTCTGAAACTTTAAAAAAGATATAATTAAATAAAAGCCCCTGTGCAGCAAATATTACCACCAAGAAGTTAAAAAGATAACCCAAAGAATGAGAGAAGATATTTGCAAATAATATATCTGATAAGGGACGTGTATACAGAATATATAAAGAACACTTACAACTTAGCAATAAAAAGACCAAAAAAAAAAAAAACAATTAAAAAATGAACAAAAGATTTGAATAGATATTTTTCTAAAGAAGATACACACAAATGGCCAATAAATTCAACATAATTTATCATTATGGAAATACAAATCAAAACTATAATTAGCTGCCACTTCACACTCAATAAGGTGGTTATAATAAAAAAGACAGACAATAACAAGTGCCGGCTACCATGTGGAGAAATTAGAGCTCTCCTATATTGTTGGTGGAATGTAAAAGTATGTAGCCACTTTGGAAAACAGTCTTTCAGTATCTCAAAAGTTCAAACATAGAGAGACCATATGGCCCTGAAATTCTACTCTTAGTATATACCCAAGAGAAGTGAAATCCTACATTCACTCAAAAACATATACAAAAATGTTCATAGTGACATTATTCTTAATAGCCAAAAAGTGGAAATAATTCAAGTCCATCAACTGATGAATGGATAAATAAAATATAGTATATTTACACAATGGAATATGATTTAGTCATAAAAGAGGAATGATGCACTAATACATGCTGCAACATGGACAGGCCTTGAAAACATGCTAAGAGAAAGAAGCCAGTCACAAAAGGCTACATGCATACTATATGTTCCTACTTATATGACATTTCCACAATAAGCAAATCCATAGAGACAGAAAGTAGATTAGTGATTGCCAGGGATTATGGAGAGGGAAGAATGGGGAATGACTGCTAATGTGTATAAGATTTCTTTTGGGGGTGAAGAAAATATTCTGGAATTAAATAGTGATTTTGCACAACTTTATGAACATACTAAAAACTATTGCACTGTATATTTTAAAATAGTGATTTTTATGAAATGTGAATCTTATTTTAAAAAATCAAGAGCAGTCTAAATCATCTAGTTTTCTAAGATAGACCAATACTTACAAATGAATATATATGTAAGCCAGAGACATACATGTAATCTGAAGCTTCACAGCATGGTAGTCTGTGGCTCTCAGCATGTTCACATTATCTCTGTAACTTAAAATTATTATTCTATTGATCTCAATGTGCTCTTCCTCTCCTCTTTCCTTCCCATTCACTCCTTTGTCTTCTGCTATACATACAAGTCATTTCTTGTGTACATTTTAGCTTTACATTTCCATATTGTAAACATTAGAATTTCCAGCACGTTCAATGACCAAGCCCAGAAGAGAATGTCACTGGAGGCAACATTTTGCAAAGTATATCAAAATTACTGAGGGAGGGAGTCTTTTCAAAATTCAGATTCTAGGACTTGCACTCAAGCAGGGAATTTGCCTGAGTAACAGCATCCCGGGACACTTGAGGCATACCCATATTTAAGAATGCCACTTCCAGAGGTTGAGCAAGACTTGGTGTGGCTTCTTTGCTTGTTCACCCAGTGATGATGATTATGGTGCACAGTAACCTTTCCTGGACGTCTGCATTTGCCATCGACTTTGTCTCCTTTGCAAGTCTGCTATCCTCTTCCCAGATCGCTGGTCATCGGGATGCTGCAGCGCCACAAGAGGCTCACAAAGCAGTTGTCCTGTTCCAGGTACTCCGCGTGGGAGGCCTGGCAATTCTCTGTACTTAGGGGGGTTTACAATGTGTCAAACTCATCCATTGAGACACAGACTCACTGAAAGACCCTGTGGCCCAAATTTCCTTCTGTATTTGGAAGAACAGACTAAGAGAGTTCTGATAAAGGATCAACAGATACGCCATATATGGAGTCATTTGCAGCACAAATGGCCAAATAAGAGGGAAAAAAATTCTGTGTCCTCAGAGGCAAACAGGAAATCCTTCTGATGGTTATCAGGCCAACATGTCTTAGCATGGCTATGACTCACCCTCCTCGTTCTGCTGTACTTCTAGCATGTACCCATAGTCTGAGCGCACGAGGGTTGCCAATCTTTACGATTCCTCTTCTATCCCTACCCTCCATCCCCCAGATAGCCTGAGGTCTGACAAGGACACTTGAACAAAATGTAAATGCTCCAGATGGGTGACTGGAAAAAGTGATGTCAGAGGGGAAACAAGAATCAAATGCATAGGCCAGGCTTGCTGTCTCTATTCCAGTAAGGTAAGAATCATTCTGAAAACCAGGCCTCTGAATGCAACTGAAGTTTGTTTTGCTGTTTAAAGCAACCTACATCAAAATCGAAACCTTATTAATGATTTTTTTTTTAAAAAAAAAAAATTCTAATTCTTTGGAATATATAAATTCCCCCCAATATCATATCTTGCCTTCTAAAGCTACTGTCTGGGAGCCACTTCTGGTCTAGCTGCCCAGTTTCACCTGACTTTCTCTTCCTGGCTGTTTTTCTTTCTGCTCTTAGGCTGATGATGATGACTCACAGTAGCACTGAGAAGTCCACCTTTGTTCCTTCCACTCAGCCCACTCTACCTCACACTGGGGGCTGAAGAATTGGCCTCAGGGTAAAGAAAGAGAGTCATTGCAACCAAAATAAGCAGAGGCTAGAACATTGGCTGCACAGTGACCAGAGAAGCACTTAAATATCCTGGTGCCCATCTGGGCATGGGGCACAAGAATCAATATTTCAAAAAAAAATTCCTCAGGTGGTTCTAATGCACAGCTAAAGTTGAGAACTACTAGACTAGGATAAAACTAAAAGACGATCCTAACGTCTAAAAATCAAAGTCACATGAGATTTGATTCCATGGGATTATTCCAGAAACCCCGAGCTCCTAGACCCAATGCCACCTTTAAGCAGAGAATAGAATTGCCTTTACTGATGTTCCATTTTTTTTAGATGTAATTCCTCCTTTTGACATTTTCCCTATTTAAGATGCTTTTGAAGTTCAAATTGACTTGGTTTTATCTTTATTATATAACTGTCGTGAAGTATTGCAAGCAGCACCATCTTCTCTAATCACTACCATCTTCTCTCCTATTCCTCATCTGTAACTCCATTTCACTCCAGTGATTCTCAAAGCCCGGTTCTCAGACCTGTGACACCAACATCACCTGAGAATATGTAGAAATGCAGATTCTTGGACCCCACCAGATAAATCAGAAACTCTGGGATGGAGCCCAGCAATCCGTGTTTTAACAAGTCCTTCGGGTGATTCTAATACATGCTACAGCTTGAGAACCCTGATTCCGAGTGTCCATGAGATAGCAGCTGATGCCTTCTGTTACGACACCCAAAGCCAATCAGATAGTACAGAGCCTTGGAGGGAGGACAGAGGATCTGGAGCTGATGTGCAGGCACAACACAGAAGCCACCTTTAGGTTAAACGACTGTGGCAATATCAGCAACACAAGCAGCAGGGGGCTGACGGGACCATTACCCTCGAGTCTCCTTCTGCTGAGTTTCCCACTACCCTCCTCCGTCTCCTCTGTGTTCCTGGATTTTCTTTCAGTTGACCAGCTGTTGTTGGGGATATACAAGTTCCTATTTGAACATTACTCCTCCCACATACAATGACTCTCTCTCATCTTCCAAAATATGAATGTGTACACAGTGTTTGTAATTTCATCACCTTGGAGCTAAGTAAAAAGAACACAACTTACAGAAAGAACAAGGAGCCTGGCTTCAGTCCCAGCCACTTATAATTCATCAAAATATATTTATTTATTCTATGAGTTCAGTACTGTGATAAATCTTGTTAACAACTGGCCTAACATGTTTATTAGAGTATTTTGATTTTTTATTTATTTTTATGTGTCTGTGTTCAGCCATATCTACTAACCCATCTCTTGGCTCTCACTTCCCTCCTTCCTATCCACTTACTACATAGAAGCTAAGAGTCTTTCAAGAAAGGAAATTCCTTTCCATCACTTCCTTCCTTAAATGACTTCAAAACTGTTCCTGAAATAAAATCAAAATGTATTTCTATAGCCTACAAGAGTCTTCATGATCTGGTCCCTACATGTGCTCCTACCCCCTCAGTCATGACATTTCCCCTTTCATACTCACTAGGCTCTGGTCACCATGGTCTTGCTGCTCCTCAGCAAGTCGATCTCCTCTTACTGAAGGGCCTTCACACTTGCTGTTCTCTTTCCCTGGAAGGATCCTGCCCGTTTTCATATGCCTTGTCACCCTTTGGTCATTCATGTTTCAAGTCAAATATCTACTGCAGGAAACATGAATACCTACTTTACATTAGCCAATCCTACATTGTCACTGTCACACTCCCTTTTACATAGCACTTATAACTAGCTAAATGAACTTACCTGTTACCTATCTATCTACTCACTCACTTTTCTGTGTGCTGTCTGTTTAGTACTTTGTTCTGTTTCTTTGATTTTTGTTTTTGTGTGTGTGTGTGTGTTTCAGTCTGTTTTTCCTTCACTTAGAATCTAAGTTCCACAACAACAAGGACCTTTTTGTCTTGTTCACTCTTGTATTCCCAGATGTAATAGGATGAGAAATATTTTCTGAATAAATAAGTGCGTATGCAGCATAGAGCAGTGTGAAGGATAGACATAACAAAGTTCCTTTTAAAAAATAAATAGATCATTTATAAGACTCTAGAAAGGCACATCTGAATCATTATGTAGTATCATGTTCCAAAAATCTGAATTACTTAGGTGAAAGTAAGCAAGAACCCTAAAAATATTTTCAATATAGAATATTAGAGCTCAAAGTGATATTAAAAGTTTATCTGGTCACACCCTTTCCTCAGTGAAGGAATGTTTCTTCAACCATAGAACAGATGAATGTCTTTTTTTCTTTGAGTAAAACCATCAACCTCTTCCTTTTGTCCACAGTGAAGTCTTATGGGCCTGGAAAGTAGTAAGAAAAATTTACATTTAGACCACTCCCTCTGATAATGTCATGACAGAAGGCTATCTTGCAAACTACAGCCACATTTTCTAATAAATAAATGTAATTCAATAAGCAGGTAGATGTACTTGGCTTACAAGATGGATATTCTTTAAAGTGAAAGAGGAAAATGAAGGGAATTTCCAAGTGCAATTTGAAAAGTATGTGCCAGAGTTAAGTGATTCAAAGAAAAGATTCTGTAATTCGAGAGATAGAAGAGTGGAATCACTGTGGGAATCCCGCCCCTGTAGCATCCAGAGCAGCTCTTCCTTGGTAACTTCCAGCCCATTACCTCATAAGACAACTGATTCTACATTTGAATATTTTTGGTTATTAGATACTTTTTTCTAATAATGGGTTCAAATCTGCCTCACCAAAGCTTCTACCACACGTCTGCCCTATAGACCAACCCCAAAGGGGTCTGTTCCCTTTCTCACATGACATTCCTTCAAATGAAGAGTCATATCATTTCTTCCTTCTTCTCTTTTGAGGCAAAGCTTTCTCATTGTCTTTAGTTTTGGGTTGTTTTTTTTTTTTAAAATGACTTCAAGTCCATAATCATTCTGGTTATTTTCATCTGTACATGCTCTAGTTTATCAATGTCTCTTAAAACATAAACTCCAATAGTAAACACAACAGTGAACAAGTGGCCTAGCGGTTAATAGTACACTACAGCTATTCCCTTTATTTTAGTACTGTGCCCAAACTAAGACTGAGTTAGTGTTTTGACAAGCTTTATTCCAGCTTTATTCTTCATATTTAGAAGATCCTTACTAAGATTCTCTCTCTTTAGTGATGTCCCAAATCTTCTGCTAGATATTACATGAGTATATATGATGACAAGGGGAGAATTAATACTGTCCAGTTTAGGATTTCCTAGGTTTTTAATGATTTCAGTGTAGTTGACAATAAAGGCAAGAATTCATTCTTTCTGGGCACACTTTGGGGGTGGATTGAACGATTTACTTTCAAATTTAAGCCTTATTCCAGGTCTTTGTCTTCCTTCAACAGTTCTTTACCAACAAACCCTCTTATAATGTTTTGGCTCTCAGAAAGACGTGTCCAGGAGCAAACATCCCCAAACCAAGAGCAGCTTTTCTAGCTTCTTGCTTTTTTCCAGATATAATCCCAGATGCCAACTCACCAGTCTCCCTGGTTTGGATGCTAATTATCCCAATTATCTTTTTTTCCTTTCCTTCTAAACAACACCTATGCTTTAATACACAATGAAACATAAAGCTGCAAACCCCAGAATTGCAACACCAGATGGCCAAATGTGTTTTCTGCCAAGACCTTGGGAATTGCCTCCGTCTCTTGTTCTAACAAGCACTGACTTTCTGACCTTTGAGGCATGCATTAAGGTGTGTGTTCATGAATATCCATCCCAAAGTATCAGATAATCTAATCAATCTAGGTCTTTCCTGCCTTACTTTAAATTTGGCATTGGCAAGTAAAATTGAAAATAATGTGAAACTAAGGCTGAGACATTTCTGACTGAGCTACATACTATGGTTATCACACTTTATGATCTAAGGCATTTATAATCCTAATCACTTCTGCATGTCTTTAGCAAGATATTGTCCATCCAGAGAGGATGCAATCAGTAAACATGTGTCCAGTGAATGAAGTGACTGAGATTGCAGGCCTCCGTCTAGGGCCCTCCTACACCCGGATGCACAGAATAGTCAACATTTATCACTGGCCACATGGACCAATCTCTCCTTTGCCTGCCAAATTCCTAAAGGGGCCAGGCAGAGAGCTGTCATGAGAAAGTCATATCCTTGTTTCTCTCTAAAGTAGGCCATCCCTTTCTCTGAGTGTCAATCATCCTTTTCCGGTACTGTAACGCATCCAGTCTTTGTGCTTTCTGTTGTCCACAGCCATTGCTGCAGGATCCCCCTCAGACTTGCGTTCTATAGCATTACCAACTATTTTCTCCAAAATGTCTCATTTGTCTTATACTCCTTACTCTCAGGACCTCAAAACATGTTTAGAAAACCAAGGCAAGGAATCTAGTTGTGTTAGGATACGAATAATAGTGATAACTGGTTAACCTAGAGGTTTAAGAATGCCAGCTTTGGGAACCAAACTGCCTAGGTTTGGAGCCCAGTTCTACCACCTAGTAGTGAATCCATAAACAAGTTATGTAACTTTTCTGTGCCTCAGTTTTATTATCTGTAAAATAGGCCTAATAATATGTACTTCATAGTGTTGTTAGTGGTATTAAATTCATGTAAAATTCTTTAAACAGTATCTGTCTGGCACATAATATATGATCACTAGGTATTATTTCATATTGGTATTATTACCAATTAAACAAGTTAAAGGCTTTATTTAGATGTGTAATGGTAAGAATTCTGGGAATAAATGCTTTCAGAGAAATTTAGAATCAAGAAAAGCATTCTGGGGACCTTTATGTCATATTTATTAGACACTTAGCTATCACTTGGGAGTAAAGGCATCCCAGATGACCAAAAATGCTACAATTTCTTAGTATGTAATCAAGGGCACTAAAGTAGTGGGTGCTCAAAGTATTGTACATATGTCAGTGGGAGTCTTTTCTGAGGGATATGTAGATATAGATGGTTTTAAGGGACTAAATTTACAGATACTCAGCTTCCATAAAGTGCCTGAGAAGATGCCTGAATAAAGCAGAAGGTTTTTTTCTCCCCATTTGCCCCTCAAAATACCTTTCCTCACATTTTACAAAAGAAAGGTCCCCCTCTCACCTATCCTAAAGTTGCTTTGGTTCATGACTCCAAAGTGTATAAACCTAATGAGTGACAAAGGGACATTTCAAAATATTGATGTTGGTGTTAAGAAGGCAAATGACTCTAATAATTGGAAATTTGTTGCAGGTCAGGTGGTTTCCACCCTTTTGATTTTGAAAAATATTGAAGGAGGACCTAATCACCTAATCAATTTGTCAGTTGACGGATCATTAAATAAATGTTTTATAACTCAGTCTGCTAATGTGTTGGCATTTATCATAGGAAGAAAACGATTAATTGAGTGATATATCTATAACATTCCATTCCCATTCCCATTCCCATCTACTTCACAAAGTGAATAAAATTCCTCAATGCTTATATCTATACAAATTAAAAGTAGAGTAAAATTGATATTGAGCTCTGTCTTACTCTAGTAATAAGAGATATTCATCCATAGATGCCTGAAATAATTAGAATAAAGAAAAACAGTCCTAGTAATTTTTTTAAGTTTATAATTTTATCCAATTACATGCATTTCTTATTTTATTGTGCTTCACTTTATTGAGTTAGCAGATACTGCATTTTAAAAATTTCAGGTTTGTGACAACAACAACAAGCCTGTTGGTGCCATTTTTTTGACAGCATACACTCACTTCGTGATTTGCATATTGGTAATTCTAGTAATATTCTAAACTTTTTCATTATTATTATATCTGTTATGGTGATACATGATCAGTGTTCTTTCATGTTACTGTCGTAATTATTTTGAGAAGCCATGAACTGTCCCCATATAAGATGGAAAACTTAATAAATGCGTGTGTTTTGACTGCTCCACTGAAAAGCTATTCCCCCATCTCTTCCTCTCTTTGGGTCTACCTATTCCCTGAGACACAGCATTAAAATTGAGCCAATTAGCAACCCTGAAATGGCCTCTAAGTGTTCAAGTGAAAGGAAGAGTTGCATGTCTCTTACTTTAAATCAAAAGCTAGAAGTGATAAAGCTTAGTGAGGAAGGCATGCCAAAAGACAAAATAGGCCAAAAGTTAGGCTTCTTATGCCGGTTACCCAACTTGTGAATGCAAAGGAACAGTTCTTAAAGGAAATTAAAAGTGCTACTCCATTAAACACATGAATGATAAGACAGGAAAACAGCCTTTTATTGATAAGGAGAGATTTTCAGTGGCCTGGATAGAAGATCAAACCAGCCACAACATTCTCTTAAGCCAAAGTCAAATTCAGAGCAAGGCCCTAACTCTCTTCTGTTCTGTGAAGGCTGAGAGAAACTGTAGGAAGCCGTAAATAAGGAAGCTGCAGAATAAAAGTTAGAAGCTAGCAGAGGTTGGCTCATGAGGTTTAAGGAAAGGAGCTGTCTCCATAACATAAAAGTGCAAAGTGAAGGAGCACGTGCTCACGTAGAAGCTGCAGCATGTTATTCAGAAGATGTAGCTAAGATCATTGATGAAGGTGGCTACATGAAACAACAGATTTTCAATATAGATTAAACAGCCCTCTATTGAAAGCAGATGCCATCTAGGCCTTTCATAGCTAGAGAGAAGTCAGTGCCTGGCTTCAAAGCTTCAAAGAACAAGCTGATCCTCTTGTTAGTGGCTAATGTAGCTTGTGACTTTAAGTTGAATCCAAAGCTCATTTGCCATTCTGAAATTCTTAGGGACCTTAAGAATTATGCTAATCTACTCTGCCTATGCTCTAGAAATGAAACAACAAAGCCTGGATGACAGTACATCTGTTTAGAGCACAGTTTATTGAATATTTTAAGCCCATTATTGAGACCTACTGCTCAGAAACAAAGATTCCTTTCAAAATATTACTGTTCATTGACAATGTACCTAGTCACCCAAGAGCTCTGATGAAGATATACAAGATTAAAGTTGTTTTCATGCCCAGTAACACAACATCCATTCTGTAGCCAATGGATCAAGGAGTAATATTGGCTTTCAAGTCTTATTATTAAGAAATACATTTTGTAAGACTACAGCTGTCATAGATAGTGATTTGTTCTGATGCATCTGGATAAAGTAAATTGAAAATCTTCTGGAAAGGATTCACCATTTTAGAACATTTGTGATTCATGTGGGCAGGTCAAAATATGAACATTAGTAGAAATTTGAAAGAAGTTGATTCCAACCCTTCCCCTTTGAGGAATTCAAGATTTCAGTGGCTGAAGTCACTGCAGATGTGGTGGAAATAGCAAGAGGGCTAGAATTACAAGTAGAGCCTGAAGATGGGACTGGATTGCTGCCATCTCATGATAAAACTTGAATGGATAAGGAGTTATTTCTTATGGATAAGCAAAGTAAATTTTTTCTTGAGATGGAATATATCCTGATGAAGATGCTGTAAACATTGTTGAAATAATAACAAAGGATTTATGATATTACATAAGCTTAGTTAATAAAGCAGTGGAAGGATTAGAGAGGATTGACTCCAATTTTGAAAGATACTCTACTGTGGGTAAAAATGGTATCTAACAATTGTGTATGCTATAAAGAAATCTTGTGTGAAATGAAGAGTTAGTTGATGTGGAAAACTTCATTGTGTCTTATTTTAAGAAATTGCCATAGCCACCCGTACCTTCAGTGTCTACCATCTTGATCAGCAGCCATCAATATCAAGACAAGACCCTCCACCAGCAAAACGACTATGACTCACTGAAGGCTAAGATGATCGTCAACATTTTTAAGTAATAAAACATTTTTAAATTAAGGCATGTAATTTTTTTTAGACATAATGCTATTGAACACTTAATAGATTCCAGTATAGTTTAAACATAATTTTTATATAGTGGGAAACCAAAAAATTTGTATGACTCTCTTCATTGCAATATTTGCTTTATTGCAGTGTTCTGGAACCAAACCCACAATATCTCCAAGGTATGCCTATATATTACATTCCACATATTACATATTCATGTTTGATCCATTTGGTAATAATGAATTCTATTATAGTGCAATCCAGAACAATTTTAGAATAATGAAATTTTAGTTTATATGATACATATATTTGCTATAAAGAAAAATTGTAGGGTATTCAATGAAAGACTTTCAGGGTTAAAATAGATTACATTAAGGTAAAATTCTATAAGAATATGAATATTAATTCAAAGATATATTGACAAAAATTACAAATATAGAACATATTCATCTATTTTAATATGGAAGATGGTATCAAATCATGATATTTAGATTATATTGGCTACATTTGAAACATGATTTAACAGTTTAATTAACAATAATATTTACGATATGCTAGAAATTATATATTTTACAACTATTTAAATTTGTGATAAACAATTTTATTCAGGAACTTAAAAATGTGAGAGGCACTATATAATTTTAGGTCATTTTATAAAAGCCAATTAGGGATTATGTAAGCAAATGTTTGGGGACCACTACATGTAGCATTCTGTTTTTTTATATATTAGTAATCAATCTAGGACCAGCATATGTCACGCTGTGGCATGACAAGTGGTCAGGATTTGTGTTTGTCAATTTCCTAACAGCAGTCCCCAACCTTTTTGGCACCAGGAACTAGTTTCATGGGAGACAATTTTTCCATAGACCAAGGTAGAGGGATGGTTTGGGGATGATTCAAGTGCATTACATTTACTGTGTAGTCAAACCACTCTGCTAATGATAATCCATATTTGCAGCTGCTCCCCAGCACTAGCATCACTGCCTCAGCTCAACCTCAGATCATCAGGCATTAGATTCTCTTAAGGAGTGCACAACCAAGATCCCTCACATGTGCAGTTTACAGTAGGGTTCATACTCCTGCAAGAATCTAATGCCACCACTGATCTGACAAGAGGCAGAGCTCAGGCAGTGATGGGAGATGCCTGTAAATACAGATGAAGTTTGCTCACTCACCCACTGTTCACCTCCTGCTCTGCACCCCAGTTCCTAACAGGCCACTGACTGGTACCAGGCCATGGCCTGAAAGTTGGAAACTACAGTCCTAGAAGAAACTCCACCATATTATTTTTATGTATGTGTACTTCTCAAAGCATACTAAATGTCAAACCTCTTCTTTAAGCCTTTTGTCTCTGCTGTACTTGCTGGGGCCTGACTTCACTGCCCTGAGATTAGCCTCAAGTATAATTTACCACTGGAAATCTAGAAAAAAAAAGACCTAGTTTTCCAGAAGGACTAGGTTCAAGTCTACATCTCTTAAACTCTTGGGTTTTCCACTGACTTTTCAGTAGAATCTCAGTTATGCCATTTACTCGTGTACTTGGGTGAGTTACTTAACCTCTCTAAGCCTAGTAGTTTCATGTGTAAAGATAGTGTTATAATGCCTAGCTCATAGGACCATTTTGAGTGTCAAATGATGTCATATGTTCATAGTGCTTAACACTGCATGGAATGTATAATATTAAGCACTACTATTAACATTTTTGTCCCTGTTTTACCATTACTAAATCCCAAAGAACTTCATAACTGCTTTATTTTCTCATTTTTATTCATGGCTGTAACCACTTTATAGGGAGTTTATCATTTACATGTTACCTCCTATCTTCCTAGTAAAGAATAATGGAATAAATGGATAGAAAGATAACATACACCTGTTATCAGATTCAAGTTATGTGAATCAAGATCAGTAGTCATAGGACGGATTGTGTGGGCTAAATCTATAGAATCATGATAGACACAACTAAAATCTTTTGGATAATCTGATTTTCTCATTTGGAAATAATCATCCTAAGATCACAGAATCATCTTATTGGTAGCTCAGAGAGACTGGCCTTTTTGGCATGTCTTATTTAACTATGTTTGTATAAACCTGGCTGTGGTGTTTTTGCTGGAGGAATGTGTTAAACAGCCAATGTTATTAGGCTAACATTGGTAGGAAAAAAATTGAACATAATTATTCAAAGCATATTTGTCTGGGTATGAGCTCTAGATTATTCAAAGCATATTTGTCAGGGTATGAGCTCTAGATTATTCAAAGCATATTTGTCAGGGTATAAGCTCTAGAAAAATTCTTCAGGGCATCTTCACTAAATGCTGAGGTGTGGTGGGGCTAATTTGTTCTCTTGCAAATAGTTGTGTCTACTTTTTATAAACCACAACAGTATAACACACAATAACAATGAATCTTAGGCCATATCAATCATGAATCCAGTTTAGAGAAAAGGTCACAAAAGAATATATTACAGGTAAAAATTAACCTCTAATGTTATCTCAAAATGGATATAGTTGAAACACTTCTCACTAGAAATGACACATTTCTTTCAATACTGTTTCTCCCCCTATCTATTCAGTCAAATTAGAAACATTTAAGTCATCCTTGACTCCATCTCTTTAATACATCCTATTGGTCATTAAGACTTACTGATTCATCCTCCCTAACACCTACTTAAAGAGATCCCAATTTCATCTTCCAACCTCACTGCTTAAGTTTAGGGCTTCACTTTCTCTTTCTTAGACTTCTCTCACAGAGAAAACTATAGAAATGATCACCCTGCTAGAGAAAGCTGAAGTTTCAATGCCTAAAAAACTTTAAAATCTCCTTACTGCTTGCAAGATAACCCCTGAATTCTTTAGCATGACATTTAGTAGCCTCCAAGATTGAGCCCTTGTTTGCCTTCCTGATGTCTTCCTTGTCTGCATCTTCCCTCACATCTATACTCCAGCTACATCGAACTGCTTGCATTTCCCCAGACTCAAATATTCCCTCTTCTACCTGCCTTCCCAACCTCCCCACGCCTGTTCTACCACTGAACCTAATTCGTAGACTGCTACATTCTATGTAATTATTTGTTTCTTTTTTATTGTGTTCTCTCCTAGATTCTGAGCTATCTGAGAATATAGACCATGTCCTATAACCTCTGACTTTATTCTCAGTACTGGAGACACTCAATAGATAGTTGATGATTTACTGAATAAACAAATACATCTTTTCTTTATACATGTTAGGTCCCAAAATATCACAGTGGGTTTTTTTTAGTTTCTAGTAAAATGCCTTTGGGAAATCTGAATATCCCTCAGCTAATGCCAAGCAAAAGACCAAAATTGATTTTGGTTGTGGCAGTACTTGGATCAGGGTCTTAGGAGAGCGGTGTACCTCTGAGTATATGATAAGGTAGCAGATGTAAGAATAAACATAACAAAACTGAGGGGGAACATGAAACTTGGGCTCTCTGAGTCGGCTTTGCTTAAATGGTTGCTCAGACTCTATTGAAGTTTTCCTGCTAGAATTCTTCTCTACTAAAACCTGTAGGATTTGGTGTTTTGGATTCATAAAGAAGGTTGTTCCCTCTAAAAGTAGCAAAGCACCAATCAGTCTGACATAGTGTGAATGAAACAAACAGAGTCCAGGACAAAGAAAAGGGTCTGACCTCACATAGGGGCACAGAAAATTCATTTCATTTCAATAGGAAGGGAAGGAAAATATTTGTAGGTGCAGGTAAGTTGGAAGTTTGGGGGGAAGGATGAAAAGCCTCTTTTCTGATTATTCTTATCTCCTCAGTGAAATACCAAGTAATGTAATCAGCTAATGGAAGAAAGAGTAGGTTTTTTGGAGGTTTGAAAAAAGAGGAAAAGGTGTGAACCAAAGCTACCGGAATGTGGGAAAGGGACTTGCTAGGAGGTGCAGTGTGATTAATGGCATTTGAAGTTAGTACTCCTGAATTACAAGCCTACCAGTCCACCTGGTTGTATATTTTTCTCCAGTCCAATTCAGCTGCTCAGGTGCAAACAAAACATAGGTGAAGAATTGGATTTAATCAGGTGAATATAATGAACATCTAAGAAAGGCAAGAGAGTGGAAGGTATATCCGAGGGAGTAATGACGAGGATGAATCAATGAACTGCACTGAGTGAGGAAGGAAGAGAGGCAATGGGCAATGAAGAGTACAGGGTGAGGGGGACAAGGTCCCATGGGCAGTGGAAGAAAGTTACTAGAGGAACTGAACTGAAACCCTGTGAGTGGTGATCAGAGAGTTTTGAGGGACACACAGTTTTTGCAAATTATGTGGTCTAGAGTATAACTGGAAGCAAGCATCTCACTGAGGTGAGGGGGCGTGGAGGTCAAGAGCATTGGGAACGAGATCAAGGAACTAAGAGACGGAGTATAGGATGGATTGTCCCGGTGGATATTGAGGTCATAAAAGATTCTGATGAGAGTGGTGAGTGAGGAAAACAGGGAGAGCTGGAGGTGAGAATTTTTATTGAAAAGAGAGGGGAGACCTAGGGCTGAGGAGATAGGTGGGTGATGAGTACAGACTGTATTGGCAGGTGTTTTCAGAGGATTGACAATATTTGGGAGAAGCAGTGAGAATCAAGGACACATACCTCACCTCCACTACTATAGCATGAGAGTTATGAGAGGAAAACAGTCACCTGCACTTCAAAGGAATATAGGAGCAGCAGAGTCTTTAAGAGGACTTGGATTTCAGTTAAGACAAGCTCATGAGGAGAGTTACGGGGAAAGAGGTTGTGCATATAGGAGATTTTGCTGAGGCTTGACTGTGAGAACACAAACCAAAGAAGGGTTTGGGGAAACTGATTGGGGAGAGATGGACAATGGAGTCAAAGTAGGAGAATAGAGGCGGAATAACATGAGGGTGAGCCCAAAAGACTCCTAGTTGAATGCAGATGATCAGTTCTGCCTACAGTGCCTTCTTGCACTTAGTCTTTGGGCAGCTCGGTGATGAGGGTTCAGAGGAGTACTGAGCATGAGTTTGGGGACTGAGGAGGGTCTCATGGGAAGCAGGCAGAGCTCTGTGGGCCTCTATTCAATCCTGGCATGGGACAACTGTAGATATTTAAAAGAAGCCCTATGGGCTTGCTTTCAGCTAAGTAGATGATAACTGATAACTGGCTTTTATTTATTTATCAATTATTTATGGAGAACTCACAATGTACAGTGCACTGTTCTAGACTCTGGGTAAATCAACACAGCCTCTGTTCTTCTGGACTTCATAGTTTAGTGGGAGACAGACATTTAAAGTGAATAAATCAAAAAACACAACAGCCAATTATGCTAATTGCTATAAAGATAAAGAACAGGGCGCAATAAGATCGTACAGCAGAGTATATCCTTTTGAGTGTACCATGTTGGCTTAGCCTCCAAAGGAAAGCTAAGAAGTAAAACTGAAGATGTATGTTAAGGTTTGATTATTTCCTGAATTAACTAATGAGGCTGATGGAGGCAAGACTATGAAGTAGTGAGAGTGTTCCCCAAGAGCCACCCTAGAAATTACTCATTACTTCATGATCATAATGTCCAGATATAAGTGATTTTCTTCCTTGTATTGATTTTCTTCCTTGTATGTAGTCCTTCTTTTGAATTTAAACAGTAATCAACTGCACATTATTATTTAAATATGAGAAAATGTTGTGTGGACTTCACTTTGGAAGACAGATACCAGGTATGAATAAATGGGAAAAGCCCAAGTTCTATTTCATTTTTCTGGGTGGAGGTGGTGGAGAGTTGCCCATAATAAAATGCAGAAATACCTTCTGCTGGAATGTGCCCTGAGGTCATTTAGTCACAACACAAAATGTATATCCAAGTAGTTGGAACAACACGCTCAACTTCAGTTCTATACCTCTTCCCTGGGTTGCACTGGGTTCCCATGACTCACTGATAGAACATGAATGATTGGAAGAATGTTGAACTCAGGAGAGAAAAATGTAGCCATCTGGGGAGAGCACAGCTGACAGGAGAGTGCTTGCCAATGAGAAAATACCGGATTTTAAAAATGCAGTTCACGAGAAGGCGATGCAGGCGTGGAATGAATGTCGCATACCTATCTCCACCACAAGAGTGTGATGCTGCTTCCAAAGAATTCTCTTTCCAAAGAAACAGAAGCTTTGTAAAGCGAAGTTTGGATAAGCTTTAAAAATTTCCCAACCTATATCTACCAACCAAAAAATAGGGCAACTTTCAGTCTCGAGGGTAAGAAACTGAATATATCAGTAAGGTTTCTTTCTCAGCTTAGCTTTGGGGCTTTACATCAGTTTTCCCTGGGAGACTCCCAGTCTGGAGGAAATAATAATAATAATAAAGCCATTAACATTACCTCAGAATAAGACTAGAGATCCATAATATAGCCATTTTGAGAAATGCTAAGAAACAACCCAAAGGTGAAGGGGCAATGCATCCAGAATTCATGTTCATCCATGAACATCCAATGTTCATCCAGAATTCTTCAAACTTCCCTTTTGACCCCTCCATCCATAGATCCATCCATCCAGCTATCCACCCATCCATTTAATTATTTATGAGCCGTCAGTGATGGAGCAGTCACTAGGTATCTAGCTGAGGTTCACAGGTCTATAAGACACAGTTTCTATCATCAAGGAGCTAATTTGTAATGTAATAAGGAGCCACCAGATAATCACACAGGCAATTTCCACACTGCCTGGTAGCTGTTATGATCCTGCTAACTCAGGTGCTACGGGGACACAGGATAGGGAGGGGACCTTCACCCAGCGTGAGAAGTCAGGGTGAATGCCTTTAAGGAAGTTATATCCATGCTGAGATATGAAAGAGGTAGGAGTTAGGCAAAGAGAAGGAAGAATATTGATAGAAAACAAGCGTGTACTATTCTTTCCTGGGTAAAATCTACAACTGCTAGACTTGTAACAGCTGGTGTCCCGGTGCGCTCTGCCGGAGCAAGGGGCCTCCTGAGCCTCTAACATCCTCTCAGACCCAGGGCAGTGAGGCTAGAGATCTAAGGGACCCTGTGGTGTTGGAGATGTTTTCAGAAGATAACCTGAGATGAAGAAAGTTGGAACCACAAGGTAAAACTCTTCCTCTGGAAAGTGACATTTAGGTCAGGAACTAAAAGATGAGTAAAGTTAGGTGGGCAAGAGAATGGAGAGGAGCCTCCCAAGAAGAAATGCCACCTGCCAAGGCAGAGAGAGCACTGTGGCCAGAGTGCAGGAAGACCTGGGCAATGCAGGCAAGGAGTTAGGTGAGGAAGACTAAGTAGGCCTAGGAAGCTACTGCAAATGTGTGCAATATTATTTGGATCATACCCAAAGATGGCAAATCTTTGGAAAGTCATGGAACCCAGGCTGATGAACAAGGTGGCAAATCGTCAGAAGGGGTTTCTCTTAGTCCCAAACAAGATTTAAGTTATGAAATGACACTATAAACGTTCCCTTATAAACTGGCTCTGAAGCAAAACAAGAAAACAAGGTCTGTAATGTGCTCTCAGAAATGTTATCTTCTTAAATTCAATGCATGGCCCCCAAAGGTGACTTCTTTGAGAGTAACAGTACTCAATTAGATGCAAGTAATTTTACTTAAGATTTTTTCCCTCAAGCTCTCAGGGATATCTAATCTCCTGAGAACATCCCCTGACAGTAAGTTAAATATCTGTGAAGACGGGAACTGCATTGAAAACTACACACCAGAATTAGAAGCCACAGAATGATGCAGTCTTCCTCAAGGATGTGATGGGACTTCACCTTCTCCAACTGTCGCCCTAGGCCGTGTGCCTTTTCCTTTCCTAGATTCCTGCGGGGGTTTTTATGCTGGCTGATATGGGGCGAGGTTGAGTTTGTGTCATTGACGGGAACAAAACCTCTCAGAGGAAGTTCCCTCTTGATTATCCACAAGAGCTTTGACAAGTGGCAAGCTGTATCTAGCATAGAAGGGGGGGCACCCTATCTGAGACTTCCCAACAGATCTTTATTACACAGTAAGGGTGGCACAGGGAAGGCATTTTCAAGGTCATCTTGAGCAAGGAAGTGTTAATTCAAAATGAACTCTGAGTTGGCTTTTTAATTGGGGTAGGGGTCAATGAGTGGGGCTTAAAAGTCCTGGTTGAGTGTTCATAGGACTTTTTCCCTGGATTTCAGAGAATTATGGGTTTTTTGTTTTATTTTTGTTTTGTTTTTTAGAGAAGAATTCATCTGATGGGCACACACTTGAAGAGTTACCCTACTGAAAACTGAACACATTTGCTGTTTGTCTTACAACATAGTACTGGATCAATGAATAAGATCAAGGAGAGGTAGATTTCAACTTAGTACATGGAGGAATTTTGTGATAATTAAAATTGTTTTATTGGGCAAGCGTGGTGGCTCACGCCTGTAATCCTAGCACTCTGGGAGGCCAAGGCTGGAGGATTGCTCAACGTCAGGAGTTCGAGACCAGCCTGAGCAAGAGTGAGACCCCATCTCTACTAAAAATAGAAATAAATTAATTGGCCAACTAAACATATATAGAAAAAATTAGCTGGGCATGGTGGCACATGCTTATAGTCCCAGCTACTCGGGAGGCTAAGACAGTAGGATTGCTTCAGCCTAGGAGTTTGAGGTTGCTGTGAGTTAGGCTGATGGCGCAGCACTCTAGTCTGGGCAACAAAGTGAGACTCTGACTCAAAAAACTAAAAAAAAAAAAAAAGTGTTTTAAAAAGAGAGTGATTGCTTCATTAGGTAATCGAAATCCCATCCACAAATCCCCATCAACAGAGGCATTTAAGCAGAGGCTGGGCAGATAGGCAGGAAGTCTGTCTACATTAGCCAGGAAGTGGGTACTAGTTTGGGACAGATTTTGAAATCAGGGGAGCACGTTAGCCATATAGACCTACTAAATTAGGATCATGGGGAGGAAAGGGAAGTTCAGTAGTCTGGATTTTTAACAAGCTGCCCAGATAATCTGGTGTGCAGCTTTACAGGCATGAGAACTCAATTCAACATATGTAAATAACCACTTGTCTAAAGAAATCTATTTTCTGACCATTGGGTAAATTCTTTCTTTGTGGTTGTTTTATCTTGCCCTCTTCCATGAAACCTTTCTTCTCCTATGTACTCAGGATCAGTGTTAGAAAGCCCTTATTTTACCAGTCTAGACAGTAATTCTGGTTGGAATAACATCTGAAGGCCTCATTTACACTTAGATTTTATGATTAAAGATCAATTTATTAACTCTCACATTGTGCCACTGAAGTAGAAAAATGATAGAGCTGGACTGAATGTTCTTGAGTTGGCTGTGATGCAGTTTCTTGACGTGAAGGATGTTGGATTCTGACATAGACTGTCAGTTGTCTCTTCCTCAGAGCCTTGGCAAACAGGTCACATGTAGGGAAGTGTGCAGGAAGGGCCACTCAAGAAATAGGGGAATGTCCAAAAAAAGCCCCGGAAGTCCTTTCAATTCCTACGATTCTATTTTTAAACCTGGCTAACATAAGAACATCAATATTTAAAGTAAAACTTGATTCTCACTTCCTTGATGGAACTACAGAAACAGGCTTCCCATTTGGGGAATAAACAAAGTGCCTCAGAGAACAACCAAGTTTGTTCTCCAGAGTCCCCTGCTCCCCAGATGAGTGTTTCTGTTTCAGTTTTGCTATAGTAAACCACTGACATTCATCGCTTTAATTAGTAACCCTGGTATGACAACATGGAAAACCATTCCTGTAATACAATCACTCTCATGGGTAAGGGAGAGTGAGCTACTGGTTTAGGAGGCCTTGTTCATTAGAAACCAAACTCCAGAGAGAAGGGAAACAGCTTCCCTAAAATGCGTAGGGAAGCACTCAGCTCAACTAATTCAAATACGTTCTTCTCCTCCAGCTCAACTCCTCACTAACTCATATTTTTTTCCCATCTTGGTTATCTTTTCTGCTCTACAGTAGAAAACCCTCATCTGAAGACATGTTTGGAGAAAAATAACGTGTTTTTTTTTTAATGTTTCTACTGGGATGTGACAATAACCCCAAAGAACTCAACTTGGGGTTTTGTCACATCCCAGTAGAATCCTAGTCAAATCCCAGTTTTGTGATTTCTTTTATCTTCAGTTATGAATTCCAGATAGGAAAATAATTCAGTTAATTAAGTGCCCAAAAGTGCAAATGGTCTTACAAATTGTATCTGTCATTTAGAATTCAAAGGCCTCCACTAGGAATTTCCAAATAGGCTTTGCATAAATATTAAGACAAACATGTTCATTTGCATAAAACTAGCACTGACTTGCAAAAAAGTAGCACCGATGTGCAAGAGATTCATCAATGTGTTAAGAAGATCAATATGTAGAATGCTACATTCCAAAGCTATATCTTTGCCTCAGTGGGCAACTTATATGGGCTGCTTTTATGTGATCAGGATAATTTCCATACAAATAACACATGGAAACCTCACCTCTGAAATTTTCTTGGTGCTCCCAGGAAGGAAGAAGCATGGGTGGGTATTTGGATGAAATTTCTCCTTCCTCTGATGGTTCACAGTATTTTCTTTTTCTCTTTGACAACTCCCTCCCATGAGGTAGAAATTCATCTCTGTTTCATCATTGAGCCCTGAGAAGTGTGGCTGCCATAGTAGCAGAATAATTTAAAGTGATGAAAGCCTTTATTTGCTAGAATTATGATGGGAGTTACTCCTCTGAGAAAGTCAGTCTTTTCCAAGGGTTGGAGGAACTTTCAGCTCTCCTGGGACAGGCTGTTGGAAAAGAGCAATGAATGGGTTGATGTGTAAGGCTGGAGAGGAGGGACCAAACAGAAAACAGAATGGCTCAGAAGACATGGAGAAAAGGGGTTTGTAAGAAGGACTCATTTTTAATAACCACTATGAGTGAAACATGGGGGATAGAAAGAGATGGGCAAAGATTTCAGGGAGTTTGTTGTATGATGTCCTGCATAGAAGCTCTCTGTCACTACCTTCTAGACATCGGTAAAAAGTTTCACAAAGTGATCAAGGTTTTAGGAATTAGATGATGGCTCTTTTTAAATGGTATCTGTAGTGACTTGGTTCAAGGCCAGAGTTAGCTGGTCTATTTTTACACTGATCAAATAATTATTCAAACCAAGTTTATTTTTGACAAAGCTCAAGAAGGGTAAACACATTTGAAACACCTGTGCTCAACTCTGGGCAAGGGAGTCACGTGTGAGACAGATGACCTGTGGAATTCTCTCTAATGGAACGAGGCTGGCAATCTTACGAAATGGCACATCTTTTAGTAAAACTGTTAAGCTTTAATTTTCTTGCTACTTTTAATAGATAAATGGGTAGATCATCTCCTCCTTCATTTAGACCTACTCTCTTATTGCTTCGCCAATTTCTCTTGCCCTCTCCCAGAGCATTGGGAAAGTCAAAGGAAGTGACAAGATCTTAGACTGCCTGGCCAACATCCCAGATAAAGTTTATGAAAAACACAAAATAGAATTAGTAGTAACAACCAACCTAATTTCCCTCTGATGATTTAACCTACAAATATCATTGCGATTGAAAGGGGGCAAACGTGATTTTTAAAATCAGACTTATGTTGCAGTTGTGAAAACTTAGAGCTTATCTAATAATGCTGCTGTATATGAAATCATGGAGGGCCAGAGGGTTTAAGTGGCTTGCCCTGGCCACAGAACTGGGTAGTCAGTATAAAGACATAAGACTTCTCTATGTTTCTCTCTCATTATATCACAGAAGATCATTCTTAAATTCCTTTACATTTAATAAGACTAGCTATTGTTCTTTAACATTTAATAATAATAATATTTAATAATATTAAAATGTAGTAATACATTGCACTGGTCATAAAATAATATTATTTTTATTTAACAATACATTTCAAAATGTGACTTGTCTAAACTTCTTACTTCATTTTTAAAAATACAAGACAGAGGGGGAGGGGCAAGATGGCATACTAGAAGCAGCCTACGAGTGCTGCTCTCAAGGAGAAGGTGGAAAGTTGCAAGTGGATGCCCACCTACAAATGGGCCTTCTTGGAAAGAGCATTGTAAAACACCGGAGAAGCAATGAGGGGACATTCAGAGTGAAGAAGGTGATAGAGCAATTCATGCTGCAAGATCAGAAGGTACTTGGGGGAGTCACTCACACATGGGGAAGGACAGGAGGAGAGAACCCTGGGGCTCCATGCTCCCCTGCAGGCACTGTGGCCTGAACTGTGTGGGGGTCCCCAATGCCACCACAGACGTCTGATCTGATCAGGGAGCTGCTTGGAGTTTGTGTAGCAATATTGCGCTGGAAAGGGGGCACAGCAGGGACCAGGTGGCTTCCATTCCTAGATTACTGCAACTGACGCTATTCTGAGCTCTCGAGTACACAGCGCCAGGTCTACACAGGGCTTGGCTTTGCTGCAGCTGCCTCTGCATCACCCCTGCTGAGCTGGGAAAGGAAGGAGTAGAGTGGATGCTCTCATGTGCCATACCCTGTGACAGACAGCTGAGCACACCTCCTCCCTAACAGGAGATTTGAGCAGAAGAGTTCCCAAAGATGCCACAGATGCCACCTGAAAAGTCTTGCAGGGACTATCTCTGTAGGACCTGGGCAGGGGGAGAGCCCCAGCTACCCAGAGGCCCTGGTCCTATAGCCCCACCCTTGTGACCCCAACACTGCTGTCCACCCCAGGCAGCTCCACCTCCACAATTCCCACACTACTATCCAACCCTACGGCACTGCCGTGCAGCTTCCACCCAGCCTCAAGGCTGCAGCTCTGGCCCTGGGGTTCAACCACTGCCCCCAGGCTCACAGCTTCTTGCCCAAGGCTCCTCCACTGCTATAGGGCCCAGCAGCTCCACCCCAGAGGCTCTAGTGATGAAACTGGCCCTTCTTCCCAACACCAAGGCTTCCCACTGCTGTCAATTCCCACAGCCCCACCCCCAAGGCTTCCTCTGGCTGCCTGGCAGGAACTGCCCAGTAGACCAATGCTCAGCCAGGCACCTGGTAGCCTTGTGCTGCCATTATACCTAGACCCAGTCCAAGTAAATACCCACAGCCCAGATATCCACAACCACTCTGTAGATACCCTTACCCTCTTGCACCTGTCACCTCTGTGGGAGACCTGGGAAGAGCAATCTCCTATAATACCAACCTCTATGGCAAGGGTCTCAGCCAGCCCCCAACTCAAGCATCCAACAGTAGCCTGGGGAAAAACCCATCACTCCACACAAAGATCACCTAGCACTGGATTGAACTGTGACAATCACAGGAGAATGGGACAAAACAGAATAGCTGCATTACAGGTTCTCAGTGTGCCCACCTCTCCCCTGCTGGGTCAATCTTCCAGGGTAGGACATAAAAGCATCATGTAGGAACACCTTCTTCTCACTAAGTAGGAGAATTTCCAGCAAAGGACAGCAGGTGCACTGCAAATCAACCAGTCTTGAGCTGAGAGAAGAGGATTAAGATGAGAAGAAGCCAAAAAAAGAACTGTGGAAACATGAAAAAAAAACACACACACAAAATAGTATACCTTGAAGGGATCATAATGGATCTACAGCAATAGACCCCAACCAAAAGGAAATTATAGAAATGTCAGAAATGGAATTCAGAATTTGGATGACAAATAAGGTGAATGACATTGAAGAGAAAGTTCAAAACCAACAAAAAGAAGCCAAAAAAATATTTCAGGACATGAATGAAAAAAATGAAAAATTCACTAAAGAGGTAGACAATATAAGAAAGGACATATAGAACTTAAGGAAATGAAAGAGTCACTTAGGGAATAGGTATCCCTAAGGGAGAAGAAGACAAAGGAAAAAAGCATGGAAAATCTCTTCAAGAGAATTATTGAGGAAAACTTCGCTGGTATGGTCAAAGATTCAGATATCCATATACAGTATGGTCACCAAACACTGGGAAGATTCATAATAAATAGGACATCTCCAAGGCACACAGTTATCAACTTAGTCAAACTCAGAATGAAGAAGAAAATTCTACAGCAGCAAGATGAAAGCAACAACCAACCTATAAAGGAAAAACCGCCAGGCTAACAGCAGACTTCTCAGCAGAGACCTGACAAGCCAGAAGGCATTGGGACTCCATTTTTAGTCTTCTTAGACAAAACAACTTCCAGCCAAGAATTTTGTATCCTACAAAACTAAGTTTCATAAATTATAGAGAAATAAATACTTTTCCATACAAGCAAATGCTAAGGGAATTTTTCACTACTAGACTTGCCTTATAGGAAATACTCTGAACTGCATTACACATGGAACAGCACAATAGATACCCACCAGTGTAAAAACACCCAAAAGTTAAAGCTCAGAGCTCTTAAAAAACAATAACACAAGAGGGGAAACAAAACAGTAGGGTATCACCCACAATGATGATTAGAACAGCATCCCACATATCAATACTAAGACACAACATGAACTGTCAGAATGCCCCACTTAAAAGACAGAGACTAGCTGAATGGATGAAAAAATGCAACCCAAATATATGTTGTCTCCAGGAAACACATCTAATCTACAAAGACTCACACAGACTCAAGGCAAAGGAATGGAAACAAAAATTCCTTATAAATGGAAACCAAAAGAGGGACATAATAATTCTAAATATATATGCACCTAACATGAGAGCTCCCAGATTCATAAAGCAAATCCTGCTAGATCTAAGCAAAGACATGAACCATAGCATAATAATTGCCTGGGATTTCAACATCCCACTGACACAGCTGAACAGATCATCAAAGAAGAAAATCAACAAAGAAACACAGGACTTAAACAGCACTTTAGAACACATGGACCTAACAGACACTTACAGAACATTCTACCAAAAAATTACTGAATTCTTCTCATCAGCACATGGCACATTCTCCAAGATTGACCTATCAGTATATTAGGCCATAAAACACCTTTCATCAAATTCAAAAAAGCAAACAAAAAAATGAAATCATGCCATGAATCTTCTCAGACCACAGTGCAATAAACTAAAAATCAATTCCAAGAGAAAGGCTAAAATCTGCACAAAGTCATGGAAATTAAACAACCTGTTGCTGAATGATCCTTGGGTGAAATTAAGCTGAAAATCAAAAGATTCCTTGAACTGAATGACAAAATCTATGGGATACAGTGGGATACAGTAAAAGCAATCCTAAGAGGAAAATTCATAGCCTTAAATGCCTACATCATAAAGACAGAAAGCTCACAAATTAATCTAATGTCACATGTCAAGGAACTAGAAACAGAAGAGCAAACAAAACTCAAAGCCAGCAAAAGAAAAGAAATAACAAAGCTCAGAGCAGAACTAAATAAATGAAAACCAATAAAACAATAAAAAGATTAAAAAACAAAAAGTTGTTTATTTGAAAAGATAAATAAAATCAATAGACCTCTACCTAGATTAACCCAGAAATAGAAGAGAGGACCCAAATAAGCTCAGTCAGAAAAGAAAAAGCAGACATTGCAACTGATACCATAGAAGTGCAAATATTATCCATGAATACTATGAAAATATTTATGCATATAAACTAGAAAACATAGAGGAAATGGATAAATTCCTGGAAGTACACAATCTTCTAAAACTCAGTCAGAAAGAAATAGAAACACTGAACAGACTAATAATGAGCAATGGGATTAAAGCAGTAACAAAATATCTCCCAACAAAATAAAGCCCTGGACCAGATGAATTCACAACCATATTCTACCAGATCTCCAAAGAAGAACTAGTACCTATCCTATAGAAATTATTCCATAACATCGAGAAGCAGGGAATTCTCCTTATGCATTCTATGAAGCTAGTGTCATAGAATAGCTTGATACCAAAGCCAGAAAAGGACACAACAAAAAAAGAAAATTACATACCAATATCCCTTATAGATATAGATGCAAAAATCCTCAAGAAAATACTAGACAACTGAATTCAACAGCTCATAAAAAATTAGTTCTCCATAAACAAATGGATTTCATCCCAGAGATGCAAGGATGGTTAATCATATGCAAATCAATAAACATGATTCACCACATAAACAGAAACAAAACCAAAGACCATATGATCTTTTCAATAGAAGAAGAAAAAGCATTCAATAAAATCCAGAACCCTTTTATGATAAAAAAAAATCAACAGACTATGCATAGAGGAACATATCTCAAAATTATAAAACCTATATATGACAAACCTACAGCCAGTATCATACTGAATGGATAAAAGTTGAAAACATTCCCTCAAACAACAGGAACAAGACAAGGGTGCCCACTGTCACGACTTCTATTCAACATAATACTGGAAGTCCTAGCCAGAGAAATCAGGTAAGGGACAGAAAGAAAGAGTATCCAAATCAGAAAAGAGGAGGTCAAACTATTGCTTGTCACTGATGATATGATCTTGTATCCAGAAAATCCCAAAGACTCCACCAAAATACTCCTAGAATTGATAAATAAATTTAGCAAAGTCTCAGGTTATAAAATCAATGTACACAAATCACTAGCATTTCCCCAGTCAAGCTGAGAGTCAAATCAAAGACTCAATACCATTCACAATGGCTACAAAGAAAATTAAATACTTAGGAATATACTTAACTGAGGAGCAGAAAGAGCTCTATAAGGAGAACTATGAAACACTGATGAAAGAAATCGCAGATGTACAAACAAATAGAAAAGCACCTCATGTTCATGGATCAGTAGAATCAGCATTGTTAAAAATTCCATACTGCCCAAAGTAATTTACAGACTCAACACAATCCCCATCAAAACACCCATGTCCTATTTCACAGATTTAGAAAAAATAATTCTATTCTTCATTTGGAACCAAAAAAGGGCCCATATAGCCAAAGCAATTTTAAGCAAAAAGAACAAATCTGGAGACATCACATTATCAGCCTTGAAACTGCACTACAAGGCTATAATAACCAAAACAGTATGGTACTGTTATAAAAGTATAGACATCAACCAATGGAATAGAGAACCAATATAAAACACTCTTACCTATAACCAACTAATCTTTAACAAAGCAGACGACACCATATACTGGGGAAAGGAGTCCCTGTTCAATAAATGGTGCTGAGAAAATTGAATAGCCATATGCAGAAGAATGAAAAAGGACCCCATCTCTTGCCATATACAAAAATTAATTCGTGATGGATAAAGGACTTAAATGTAAGGTATGAAACCATAAAAATTCTAGGAGAAAATTTAGGAAAAACTCTTCTAGACATCGGCCTATGCAAAGAATTTTTGACTAATACCCCAAAGGCAAATACAGCAACAACAAAAATAAATAAATGGGACTTAATTAAATTAAAAGGTTTCTTCACAGCAAAGAAAATTATTAATGGAGAAAATAGACAACCTACAAAAGGGGAGACAATATTCTCAAACTATACATTCTATAAAACGCTGATATTTAGATCTACAAACAACTCAAATACAAATCAGCAAGTAAAAACAAATAACTCTATTAAAAAGTAGGCAAAGGATATGAACAGAAGTTTTTCAAGAGAAGATAGACAAATGACCAATAAACATATGAAGAAATGCTCAACATCATTAATCATCAGGGAAATGGAAATTAAAACTACAATGAAATATCACCTTATCTCCGTCAGAATGGTCATTATTAAAAAGTTAAAAAAAATAGATGTTGGTGTGGATACAGAGAGAAAGGAGCACTTATAACACTCTTGTTGGGACTGAAAATTAGTACAAGCTCTATGGAAAACAATATGGAGATTTCTCAGAAAAATAAATGTAGACGTACCATTCGACCCAACAATCCCTCTACTGAGTATCAACCCAAAGAAAAAGAAGCCATTTTATCAGAAAGACACCTGTGCTTGAATGTTTACTGCAGCTCAATTTACAATTCCAAAGATGTGGAATCCACCGAAGTGCCCATCAACTCATGAGTGGATTAAGAAAATGTGGTATATATACACCATGGAGCACTACTCAGCCATAAAAAGGAATGAAATAATGTCTTATGCAGCAACTTAGATGGTACTGCAGACCATTATCCTAAATGAAGTATCTCAGGAATGGAAAAACAAATACCATATGTACTCTGTAATAATTGGGCTAATTAATGGGCACACACAGGCACTAAGAGATGTAAAAGGTCATTGGAAATCAAGAAGGAGACAGGAATGGATGGGAGGGTTAAAAAACCTGCCTCTGGGGTACAATTAACACTATCCAGGTGATGGGCACACCAAAAGCCTCAACTGAAGCATTATAAAGGATATCCATGTAACAGAAACATTTGCACCCCCTTAGTATTTTGAAATTTAAAAAATGTTTTTTAAAACACTGAGTATGATCATTTGAAATCATGTCAATAAAAGAACAATTCTAATGCTGTTCAAAAACTTTAAAATAGACAGACAACATTCCATTTTTTTTGGAAAACCATAGTAACATTAACACCAAACTTCAAAAAGAAAGGAAAACTCTTCTGATTGATCTTGATGTAAAGATACATGAGTGAATATTGATGCAAAAATCTAAATTGAGATACCTATAAATAAAATTCAGTGTGTGTGTGTATATATATATGTATATATGTATATATATATATATATATATATATATATATCATGGCAAAGTGAGATGTGTTTGTAGAAATGCAAGATAGTTTATCTAAGAATTCTATGAATAGCATCTACCCATATTCATAGCAAAAAAAATAGCAATAATTAAATCAACTTCACAATAATATTATAAAATTCAAAACAGAAATTAATAGTTTAGTTCCTAGTATGAGAAAAAGTTTTATAGCTCAAATCTATACTTTCCATCAGGGTGAGGAACTAAAAGTATTCCCATTATAATTGGAGTAAATATAAAGAAAATAACCATTACTGATATCATTACTTAAGATTATCCTCTTAAGTACATGTGCTTAGGCAAGAGAACAAAATAAAACAAATAAAAATCATAAACAGGTAAAGTTACAATTATTTGCAGATAACAGGTAGATATGCACATCTGGGAAACCTTCGAATTGATTAACAAATTATTACTAATCACAAGAAAAATTAGCATAGTGACTAATTCACAACAATCAGTAGTTTTTAATACAAAAATAAATGATAAAATATGAGAAAAAGATATCATCTATGATAAAGACAAAAGAAAAAAAAACACAGAAACAAACTTAACAAAAAGCAGGACTTAACTAAAGAAAGTTCTAAATTCTACACAGAGACATAAAACGTTTGGAATCAATGGAAAATAATTCTTTTTTGGACAGGAATATGCAATATTTACATACTAATTATCTCTGAATCAAGGTAGAACTTTAAAGCACTCTTGATAAATATACCTGGAGGATTTTCTTTAACATGCCAAACTGGTTATAAAATTTATACCAAGATAAAGAAGAAAAGGCAATAAAGAAGAAACATTGTGATCCACAAAAGTAATGAGAGATATGTAGTATTATTGGTTCCTATAATGCATTATGGTCATTATTGGATTACCAACATACAGAAGAATGCTGGGTATACAGTAGGCACTCAATAAATATTTTGGATAAAGTCATGAAAGAGTGAGTTTAATGTAGAATAATGAAAACTATTTGGTTGGTAAAGACATAAATATCTACAGAATACCATAGAGAATATAGAGACATACCCAAGTATGGATGCAAAATTAGCATAAGATAAAGATGGTATTAGAATCAGTAAATTAAGATGAATTATGCAACAAATAATGTTGGAATAATTAGCTAGCCATTTGAAGAAATAAAAATGCAAATAAAGCTAGATTGCTACTTTACCCCTTATATAAAAATAAATTCCAGATGCAGAAGAAAATTAAGGTTAATTTTGTTATAGATTAGACTGCCTAAACAAATTATAAAATCCAGAAACATAAAGAAAAAGAATAAAAAGTTGACTATCTTAAAAATTAATATTGTAAAAATTCAGCACAAACAGAAAAACAAATAAAACGTCACCATAAACTAAGAGGTAAGATAAGCTTGGAAGATAAATTGGATTTGGTTTAATTTGTAACTGAAACTGACAGAGGTGGGGCAATCAGGGAAGCAAGAAGAACAGCATAAATAGTGCCAAGAAGACAAATAAAATGATTGCCTATAGGATGTGAGGGCAAGTGTGAGGAGAAACAAAGGACATGCCTTGGGAAACAAATGGATGGGACTGGCCATTAGTTGGTTTACTACTGTTTTTGCTGAGATGCCCAGAACCGCACCTGCTCCTCCATAGCCTGAGAGTACGACAGCCCCCTTCTTTGGATGAGTTAACTGTGATGCAACAGAAGAGGTGTAGGCCTCCGTATGAATTATCAATGCGTGGCCTCTGCTAGGTAGATGACTAGACTTCATACTAAAGGAATAAAAACAGAAGTAGGTGTCGGAATGTGTGCATGTTATATGGCAGCAGGCTTCTCCAAGCACAGTTCAGAGTCCAGGCTGATGCTACCTGGGGTGAGAAGTAAAAGGGCCCCGTCCCCAGCCGCCCACCGCCCCTCTCGGTGCGAGTGGAATACACATGCTTCTTGATGTTTTCCAGTGGAAGCTTCGGCCGTGTCCCGGCCAGCCGGTCTGCTGGGCTACTCTTTGCACAGATGTTCGCGGGACAGCCCTGTGGCCTATCCCACACAACAGGCAGCTCTGGAGTAAGCATTCTCTCTGCTGTTCAAGGAGAGTCATCCAAAAAAAAAAAATATGAAAAGAGTAAGGAAACGATTCTGTCCTTTGCACTCTTATAAAGTCGTTCTGAACATAAGTACATGAGTATAATGAGGACCGAAGTTGATAGGAGGGAGATTCCTTGGCAGTTCAGGAAGGAAGATGCTGCATTTGAGGTTTTGGTATAAACCATGGTAACCCTGTCCTCAGCTCTGGCAAATGCACTCCATTGTGCGTTTGAGTATCTTGCCAGATTCCTGGGGCAGGGTGCCATGGTTAGTTACTTCCTATAATCCTGACGGGCCAGAGGGGTATATGCTCACTTTTACCTCACACTTGTTCTTCACTTGGAGTATGTGGGGCTTGGATCTATTCTGCGGAAAACAATCAAGTCCAGATTCTTGAGTCTAGGCCTTTCCAACACCACTGCATCAAGTCAAAACAAATTACATTTTTATGAGGAACCACTCCTGGCTTGAATTAATAGTTTTGCTAATCCTCAGTAAATTATAGCTGTAAGAATGTTGTTATAAGTGAAAATACATTTTTTGACACCACGAGTTAATTAAACCCACTGGAATTCACATTCCTGTTGAGGTGATGAGTGAAGAGAAGCAGTCCTTCTTTCTATTTTCCACACTTCCCTACTCGTAGCCCAGCCAAATGGTGCATGACCATTTTTCAACTTTAAATATGTTTTGTTATTTGGATTTGAGCTAAAAGACCCAGTCCTGTAGCAATCCATTCCCAACAGATGAAAGCCAGAACAGAAGCTACATGGGAAATACTAGAGATCTGCTGAGCCACAGACATTTTTTTCACAGACAGACATTTTTCAAAGTATCTAAAGGAAGGTGGTTACAAAAAATATAAAAATCTTTGACGACATAAGAAGATTTATTAAATTCAAGAGAGCATTTTTATATCTCAAGGATAAAATACAGTTAAAAATATGCAGGCCTATTTATTAAGGGCAAGCAAATTACTGAGTTCCCTGTCCTTCCATCAAAAGATGTGGCCAATTTTTTCAGAGTTTTTTCACAGTAAGGGTCGAGGGAGCAAAATTGGAGGTGGGTTCTCAGCAAGCTTTCAGACTCCACATGTGAGAGAGAACAGGGTGTGTAGTGAATATACAAAGGAAGCAATGGTT
Organism: Microcebus murinus; assembly: GCF_040939455.1. Taxonomy (NCBI): domain Eukaryota; kingdom Metazoa; phylum Chordata; class Mammalia; order Primates; family Cheirogaleidae; genus Microcebus; species Microcebus murinus. The sequence continues at coordinate 119,042,802 of NC_134105.1, read as the reverse complement.
TAAAAAATGATCATTAGGCCTTGCAGGTGGAAAAGGAAATGGTAGTTTCCGAATACTGATAACAAATAAATGAACGTTGGCCCCAACAAGTATGGAGCCATCCTAGGTGGAAAAGTCAACACTTGCATTTCCCGTGAGTGAGGATGCACTGTGGGTTCTGAGAAGATCAGTAGTGACTCAAAAGTAAAAACAGAAGGAACTCGGCACATTTAATGCGCATGGTGTTCACATATTTAATTCGAGTCTTGTAGCTAATGGAGAGAAGCCAACTTGCTCACCAGTGCCTTGAGGATCCAAGAGTGTGCAACTACACAGAAGCGATTTCCATCACCATGGTGTGGAGTCCATGTAAATGGAGATCGAAAGGGGCAGCCTTGCAAAAACTACAGGAAAATACCCAATCCTACAGTTCCCCTAGTAACGGTTAAAGATCAATCCTACGAGTTCTCTCAGTAACAGGTCCCCTGCAGGATTTCTGTTTTGCACAACTTCTGAAGAAGGCTGAATGGACGGAAAAGAGATGTAAATCTCTCTCTTTAAAAATTGTTTATTTTTTTTTTTTTAGAATCTTCTTTTACAGAGTTCCTGAGTAAACAGCAGAAGAACGAGATGCAGCCTCAACCGCATCTCGAGGACAGAGTCACATCTATCCACATCTATGATGATCCCTTCTCCAAGGAAAGGCAGGAAACCAAGTCTTGGACTTTTACATCCTTGCAGTTTTGTTTTACCTGCTGCCACTTTAATATCAACTGGCAGCCATCACTATCTTTTTTCTCTTTGTTCCCCTCAAAAATCAGCGAGCCACTTGGCCTTCCTGCTGGCACCCCCTTCTCCTGCTTTGGGATGTCATGCCATCTCCTTGCTCTCTTTCCCCACTTTCCCTTCTCTCTTTCCCCTTCTCCCTCTTTCTCTCCCTCTTCTAAAAGGATAAAATAAACTTTCTTTACTTTTATATATCTTAATTTCTGCATGAGAACTCTTTCTCCAACCTGCACCGTGAGCACCTACTAACCTTTCCACCCTAACAGATGCCACCCACAGAATGTTCTGATGGTTTACTCATTGCTAAATTTGTCACCCTCCATCATAATCTGCCTATCTATATGCCCTGACCTGTTTTCACTTTTATCAAAAAGTCATAAAAATGTCATGGAAACAGAGTCCTCTATACAGTTTTAGAATTTCCTTTACTTCTAATTTATGTGTCTTAAGTGATGTAAGTTTATAAAATACAATTTTAGTCAATGGTAATTAACTTACCTGAGTCAAGATAAACATCATCAAGGTTTTAGATTTCTTTGTTTGCATTTGGCCCATCCATGCCCTACACTTTTTCTAATTAGTTAACCTTTCTAGAAAGCTCCAGCCTACCTGCACCTAGAGACATGATATTTTCCTGCAAGATTCCCTTAGGTGTCTATTTCCTGGGTTTTGTGTCTGCTTAGCATTGCTGATCAAATGCAGTAATTATGTCCCTGTGCTTTTCTCCTACAAAATATAAAATTTGAATGAGTTCATCGATTTACCAGGCATATGCCCATTAATTACTCCTGAATTTCTTAGCCTCTCTCTTTTTTCTTCAAGATGCAAACACAATTAAAACAAGTCTCTCAAAAGACATTCTGTAATAAAGACATCTGCCTCCGAATGTTTATGGCAGCACAATTCACTATTGCAAGGATGTGGAAACAACCCAAGCGCCCATCAATCTATGAGTGGATTAATAAAATATGGTATATGTATACCATGGAATACTACTCAATTATAAGAAATGACAGTGATTTAGCATCTCTTATATTTTCCTGGATAGAGCTTGAGCCCATCCTCTGAAGTGAGGTATCACAAGAATGGAAGAAGAGGCTCCACATGTATTCACCATCAAATTGGCACTGACTGATCAACACTATGGTGCTCATACGGTAGCAATATTCTCCAGGGATTGGGGGGTGGGTGTGGGTAAACTCACAACTAATGGACATGGTGAGTGTTGTAGGGGGGAAAGGGCATGCCTCAAATTATGGTTTGGGTGTGGCAAAGTCATAACATGTAACCAAAATGTTTGTACCTCCATTAATATCATGAAATAAACAAAACAAAACAAACAAACAAAAAACCCGAGTCTTTCCTCAGAGGCCAGTGAAAAAACTTGATAGCCCCACAGGTACTTTATAAGGTGAATGGGGTGAGACAAAAAGTGCAGTGACAAGGTCAGGCCATTTATTTAATTCATTGTTTTTGATGCTGGATCTTTTCCTGATTTTCTTTTTCCATTCCACATTTCTCACTATTGGTGATCACCTGTGGGGCACCTCCAGCTTATATTTGAAGAGCTGTTTTGGATTCTGTAATGTTTAGGGATGGACAAGTAGATTTGTATGTCTTTTGTGAATAGATGGTAATTGGATCCAAGCAATATAGAGTAAATGGTGAGCACAGAAATGGTCTTTTACCCTGCTAGCAATGGGGTTTCAGGCTGAGCCTCTGTAGCAGACACTGTTGTCACTTTCCTTAGATCCCCTGCAATCTTTTCTCATGTTTTAGTTCATCCTTCTCAGCTTCTATGTACTTTTGCTTCTAATGCCTACCTTTGAGACTCTCCTCAGATACTCCTCTGGCTACTAGAGCTGGTTCTCCTGCAAGGATAGAAAGCTAAGGAAATAAATGGAGAAATTTACTTCCCACCTGCCCATGCCCTCTGCCCACCATTAGTCAATGACTGGCCAGTGCCCAAGTATGAAAACCCAGATGCCTTACATGACAGACAGCCCAGTGTTTCCTTGGGGATCACAGTGAGCCTTTGAGGGCCTCTGCCTGAAACTACACCCTTGCTTTACCCTCTCCCCTTCCCTTCCTACTTTCTCCTATCCCTTGCTGAGATCTGAGAAATCCAACCAAGATAGCCCATCTCACTGGTAGACGTAAGGGTCACCAGCAATGGAGAGGTCAAATGCCGACAATTGTGCAATGGTGACCAATGCTACAAAGTATGTTGGTGATTGTTCATTGCATGCAAAGCTTTACTGGGGTTTAAATGGTGTACAAGCTAGCATGAATCTGACAGTGAGCAGGTCAGCAGAAGCACTTGAAGTGTGGTTTTCATGGATAGAACAAATCCTTCTTGGAATATGGAGAGATCTAGAGAAAATTTAGACACGAGAAATTCATAATTTACAATTAGAAAACTATAGATTATTTTCTGGGAGAAGATATTTTATCCCTACACTTGTTCATTTATTTTAATCACAAATATTCATTGACTATTTACTATATACACAAAGTACTCTGCTGCCCCTTGGAACTATTTACAGTTGCAAATTAGATGGAGCTCATGGTTTATTGGAGGAGGCATGCTAAAAACTAATCACTATCACATGTATAAAAAAATAGGTAAGTAGTACTTGTGGTAAGTGCCTAGAATAATGTTTGCAAAGATCTAAGACAGCATATAACAAGAAGCCAGACTCAAACAGAGGGGCCCTGGGCTGGCATCCCTGAGGAAGGAGTGTATAAGTTGAATCTAAGGTATCAGAAGAATTAACTGGGAAATGGAAATGAAAGATTGCATTTTACAACAAGGGAACAGCATATGCAAGGCCCCCAAGGCAGGAGGAAAACATCCTCTAACCAAAGAACGATGACTAATGTTTACCCACCATCAGGAATATCTCCCCAAAGGACTCAATTTTGGTGCTCTTTAAGAATTCCAAATTCTTTGGTACAAAACTTCCCTAAAACACACAATAAACAATCAGTTTTCCATCTTGGGTAGTTCAGGAATTAGGAATATGCAGTTCAGCCATTTAAATAAATAACCATGGACACGTATCCTTTAATTTCAACTGGAACCATTTTTGCACTATTTATAAACATTGTAGTTAGTGATTGCATTCAAGGGAGCAGAAAACCACCCCACTCCCAGCTGCTTTACTGAGGACAGTGGCTTAGGACCACCCTGAATTCATAGGCTGGCCTTTCACCTCCAAACCCTGGGAGAGAAAGAACATCACTTTTAGTGTGGGTCACAATGAAGATGTGAAAAAAGAGAAACCTACTCCAGATTAGGAAGTTTGAATGACACTTCGTTGTCCCACTCGTCACCTACTCAGCATTTCAGAAAGAAAAGGAATAATTGTGCTTTAAGGTAACACAAAGGATATACAGCCAGTGGTTGGTTCACTTAGAAAAACTAAAATGGGAGTGACATTTAAGAAGAAGGAAACCCAGACTATCGACTTTGAATGCAGACATATTATTGGGCTGGGTAAAAACTAAACAGCAATAATGGAATTCCCATGGTTATAAGAGTTATGACTTGACTAGTCTAAAAGTTAATGGTGAATTTCCCTCCAGATTTTTCTCTACCAAAAGACTCATTTGTTGTGACCAGATTTCTTGCTCCCCATTTCAGTTTTAATAAATAAATTTTCCCTAAGTGGAAATTAAAGTATTTAAACATAAAGGGTTGGGAAAGGAAGATAATCATCCTCAAGGGTTTTTGTGAAAGCCTTACGAGTGAACTTAAAGCACTCCATGTGGGAAAACAACATATTCATTCAACAGTGGCCATGAGAGGATGCATTTCTCTCTAATAAGAGGGCTATGTACTTTGACCTATCTTTAACTGTTTCTTAGGAAGGTATTAAGAGATCTTCAAAAGTTAATTAAGAATCTTAATACTTTTATGGGCTAATGAGGTTATTTTAGCAAGTCATTAAGATTTTCATACTTTCTCTCCATACATTCCTTGTTGTATAATTTCTGACTCAAACTAGTACTAATGCTAGCATATTGTCACAGTTGGGTAAGAAAGTAGCTTCCCCCACAAGGGAGAACATATGATAAACATATGTATTACATACATTTGTGCAACATATTACATATTTCAAAACTATAAATCAAGTTTCATTATGTTCCAAATATTACCACGCCAACCATCTTTGAGTCTTGGTTGGCTTTATTTACATTCTGAGCCAGTGAACTTGTGTTAACTCCCAAAATTCAGATATTGTTACTGAGTTGATTATGAAGACTTGATTATGAAGCATCGTTAGACATTTTTGTCTAGAATAAATCATATAAAATTTTGTTATATTATCTGATTGTTTTCTAAGGTGACTGCTATCTTGTTTGCAGTGAAATATAATCTATGAAATTTGACTTCATTATCTAATAAAAACCAAGTTCACACAGTCAGAAAATGACCTGGCATTTGCATTAGCTCAGTATGCTGAATAATTAGGAGAATCATACAAAATGTTAAACCATGAAAAAGCCTTGTACTACATACTGGTATTACCACAATTGGTTTCATAAAAATCCTACAGCTGTTCTATGTGTCTCTTCATTACACATTCAAAGACTCAATGACTAACAATGTCACTAGTAGACATGTATTTATAACAGTGTTAGTCACTGCATCATAAAACTAGCTAAGGTACATTCTGAAACTCATCCGAAACAATAAAGATTTGCTTAAGTTTACCACAAGGACAGTATTTTCAAGTCTTCTGTAAGGTCAATACAATATCATGACATTTAATTTTAATAGAAGAGAAACTAAATGACATAATTTTGAGCTTAACATTCTGCTAGTAGTTTATGGAATGTCCAAAAATTACTTTCCTACTAAGTCAAAGAATGTCAAACATATAATTTAAAGAAGACATTGGCTAGCGACATTTTAATCCTACAGAATCGGTTAAAAAATTCAGAGCATTGTGAAAACACTGATTGCATTTTTAAAATAATCTTAAATCACTTTCACATTCACTAATTTGAGATATACCTATACTACATACATACACATTAATAAACATAACCAAGTTGACACAGTCAGTTCCAGGTTTAGATGTTAAATCTTTTCATTCCAAATAAAACCCTCCTTTCAATATGTCCTCTGCTTTAATTTTATTGTTATATAAGGTGGTGTAATAGTGTAGAATGCTGGCTGTTACCTGAGTCAACAGAAAATTAGAAATCAAAAACACTGAATTGTATTGATTCCATAATTAACTCATACATTGTTAAACATTCAGGGTAGGTTTTTTTTGTAACATCTGAAATAATCTTTGAGAAAAATTTGCCACGACTACAAACTCTAGTGCTTTGCTCTATCTAGTCAGACTATATATCAAAATAAAAAAATAGGAATCACAACTGTCAACTCTCAATTCACACTAATAGTGAATCAATCATATATAATTAGCATCTCTTTAAATTCTCAAGTCCTTTGACTTATTTATTTGGCCATCTGCTTAACACTTTGTTTCAATTAGAACTTTAATAAGTAACAAATTGACTAAATTTAATTATTTATTTAAATTCATTTTACCTTTACTATATTAGGTGAAATGAAAATGACCAATGACACAATTCCAAAAGTCTCTAAACCAGGAAGAGAAGATCAAAGAAGGCTGGCATATCTTAAAAGTTTTCCAAGAGATATAATTTAGGAGAGGTTGCTCTTGATCATCTAGGTATATTTTTCTTGCTTTTCCTTTGTTTTCTAAGTAACTGGGAAAATTCTTATGGAAGAAAGGACTGATAGATTATCACAATCAGAATCACAATCAGATGATTTTTAGCATTTCATTTACTTTCTTTAAGCATCCTTATTTTATACCTTGTGGATATCAAAGTCTCCTTAATGGACCCTCCACTAATTCTGGAGGTCTAAAACCATCTGCAATGGTAATAATTCCAAAAAAGCACATGTCACCTGCATATTAGTTCTATTCAGTTAAAATTTTCCTCTGATACATAGTAGCTGAGAATTATTTGTGTCACACTATGGAAAAGTACAACTTGAAGTAGAAGTGAGGAAGCGCTAGATGAAGAGAGCCAGGACTCACAAAGCCCACCTACAAGGGTGAGAAAGAGCCAGTGGATGGCTTGAAGAGAATGGACAGAGGATAAGGGGAGAGACATGTCAAATGAAAAAATTCTTTGGAGGTAGATTTGAGTGGATATGACCCACTGAAGGAGGAGGAGTTGTCCAAGTGATTCCAGAATTCCCAGCTTGGATGATGGAGAAAATGGGTGGATTGGTAATAGAGAAAGAAAATGCAAGAAGAGGAATAGAGTATTTTAGGTTTCAATGAAGGTTTGAGTTGTGGGGAGAAGCAGAGAAGAATATGTAAGTTCTAAACTGGAACCAGGATATATCTGCAGGAGCAGAACCACAGGGAGAAATGTCTAGGAAGCAGTTAGAAATGTGGATCTATAGCTCAAGAGAAGTCCAGGAAAAGGGTAAAAGATAGATTTTAGGGCATATAGATAACAGCTTAAGAGAGAATGCATACAAACACTCAGAAAAAGAGTGAAGAGCAAGAAAAGACAGAAGTTGGAATTCTGATAAACAACAATTAAGAGAAAGATAGTAAAGAAGAGATTGAAAGAGTGGGTAAAGGAGACAGGAAATGAATAAGAAAGAACAAAATTATCTTGAAGTAGAAGGAAGACAGAGTTTCAAGAAAGAAAAAGTGGTCAATATTGTTAAATACCATAGCAATGTTCAAACAATAAGGGCAGCAAAGAAGCCATTGGATTTGGAAAATAGGATTTTTTTCCCACTGGCAAATTTTGAGGAAGTCAGAACAGAGGAGACAGAAGTCAAATTTAGTGAGTAATAATGGATGAAAGGGAAAGAAATATAGGTGGCAAGTAAGACTTATTTCAAGAAATTGGGTGGGGAAGAAAAATCAGTGATGAAGGGAAGGAAGAATGTTGGGTGGTACAGAGTTTTTCAGAAAGGGGAAATAATAAACATGTCTGTGACTGAGTGTTTGGAACTCATGCAGAGAAAGAAAAAAAATAGAGAAACAAAGAATGAGGCTGATTAATAGAGTAAAATCTCTGAGGATTCAGGAGCAAATGAGACTAAAAACATATAGAAGAATTAAACTAGCACCTCAGAAGACATATTTTTCTCCCTTCAGTAGGAGGACGAGGTGGGTTAGGACATAGTATAGGTATGATATGTGAGTATTTTTACCTAATATTGTTTTGTTTTTCCTCTATAAAAATAGGAACTGGGTAATTTGTTGAACTTTGAGCAGAGTAGAAAAGTTTGGTGCATTGTCTGTGGGGAATAGGAACAGATGCTGATGGTAAAGAATGAAGGAATGGTTGAGGAAGGTGGGTTGTGATTAGGGATAATACATTTATAATTAAGTTAATCAATAGCATCTCACACTTTTTCTCCAGAAGGTTACAGGGAACCTAAATTAGTAATAGCATAATCATAATATTAATTTATAAATTAGATGTTTTCATTTGGCAGAGTAGTGAGGATATGGAAGCAATTGTGGGATATGAAGATGGTATATTTGGAAGTTAAGGAAAGTGAAGGCATTAAGGAACCTGGGAAACCTAATAAACTAGATCAAGGGAGCTAGAATTTAAAATGATGTCAACAATGAGGTTTAGTGGGTATGAGGGAGAGAGAAATATAGAAAGATAAAAGGTTGTGGTCAGAAGGGACATTTTGGAGTTCAAGATTTCAAAGGTCACACTCTTCCAACACTGACCAAGTCTGAGACAGAGGCATACAAATAAGTATGTTGCTGATGTGGACAGGAAAAAATAATTGTAGAAGAAACATAAAGTAACTGTTAAGGCATTAGATAAACCATCAGGGTAAAGAATAGAATGGAATATTGAGGACCAGTTGTTGATAAGTTACTATAATAAATTCCATATCAATTCTGATGAGTAACCTTTGGGAAAATGATACCAAAGTAGATGAGAAAATGGGGAGCATTCTATTGATAATAATCAATATATTACTGACATCCCCTAGGGTATGAAACTGTTGCTGCATGAATCTGATAAAAAAAGACTGGTAAGTTAGACAACATGACTGTCCTCAAGATAAAGGCTGTTGAGCTAAGAGCAAAGCCAGGAAGAATTTATGGGTGGGTGAAGAATGCAGGTCCAACCTCCCATGATCAAGGAAGGGGCTGTGATAGAATGGGTGCTTCTACTTCAGGGGATTTCCAGGGAAGTGGTTTCACTGATAAAGTGGTAAATAAAGAATCCACAGAAAAGGTGGAAAATATAAAAATTTAAGTGTAGGTGTTATTGAAGAGATAAACATGCAGACTTAGTAAAAGCTTGGTGCTTGGACATAATTTTAAAACATATTACAAAAATAGCCTTCCTACATAACCAGAAGACTAGAATATAAAAATAACACACCCTGTTATCTGCCTTTTACAATCATATCTTCAAAATCTAAAGCATTATAGGTATTCCAAAACTATTTTCTGAATAAACAAATAATTGAAATATTCTGTCCACCTGTAAAGAACATGAGATTTTGGGTCATTTGACAACTACTGATTTATATTGAGCCATCTGTATCCTCTAGTTCTATCACCTTTGGTTCAAATTTTATTCATAAAAGCCTGAGTTTAAGGATATAGCCTATGGCAATAAATGTAAATAAAGCTAATGAGATAAAAGGTGCTTGTATGCATAGCTTAGGCCTTTGGTTAACCCAATCTAGCTTTATAAAAATAGATCCAAATGTTCATCTAAAATTGCATGGTTTTGAAAAGATATTCTCAAAAAGTTGAGTTCCTTGGAGGTACTTTAGGAACCATGATAGGAACCAGGATATGGCTAATGAAGTGTAATTCCATGCTGCAGGCCCTGCTTTCTGGTTTCAACCAGAGAACTGTTGCTTTTTATCTATTTTATATTTTGGATTTCCACATTAAGTTTTACTTTTTCTTAGGGTCCCTTTGAGGGAATCCTAAGAGTACCCTAGAAGTAAGGGTAAAGTAGAAATAGACCTGTCCTTATCGGTCATGCAGCCCAAACTTATGTCAGATCAATGCCTGAAACTGGATTTCAGTGATGTCAGGTTGCAAATTTTCCACAGGCCTGAGAGAATCAAACCTCTTTGGAGAATGATAAAGTTATCTTAAGTCTCAAATACTATTTACAAGTAATATTCAAAATACGAAATCTAGTAGATAATAAGAATTAATCAGATACATGGAGAGATAAGGTAGTAGGTAAGAACCAACAGAAGCAATAGATATATAAATAGACCCACGAGGGCTTCGGATACTGTGATTATCGGTTACAACTTTAGAATAATTTTGCTTACTATTACTAAAGAAATAAGAGAAAACACTGAGAATTTAAGTAGATACTGGGAATTATTTCTTAAAATGTAGCAAATTTGAAAATGAGGCATAGAAACAAATCCTAAAACACTGAGGACAGCCAGAAGAACTGGACTTTCTCCCTCACCGTAGAAAAGTAAATCTCTTTGATGATATCAGAGAGCTAACAAGGCAGTGAAGAATTATAGGGCTAGGAGATGCATATATGGACATTTGAGTGGGGGAAAGAGTGGGGAAAAGCAATATTCTTTTCAATAAATGGTGTTGGAGCAATAAATATTTATATGAAAATGTGAAACTTAATGCCTATCTCACAGTATACAGAAAAAATCAATTCTATATATATTCATGACTGTTAGGTAAAGAAAGAGTTATTGAAAGGTTACTAAAAGCACTAACCATAAAGAAAAAAGAATACTAGTAGAAAATAATGTGTAGAGAAGGAAAAGTTGAAGTTAAAGGGAAATTTGATGAGGTAAGTTCCCTGAAGAGGTTGGAATTGAATAGGGTGGAGAACACAGGTGAAAACACAAAGAGGAACATGTCTTTCCCTGGAGGTCAAAGGAAAAAGATAAAGGTATGTACAGATACAGGTAATATTACAGATGGGGTTTCATGAAGATGAGAAGTTCCACCTATAGACTTCTACTTTTTTGTCAAAGTAAAAGATGAGAGAGGTAGTTTGTTGAGAATGTGGGAGAATATTTTCAGATAAGAGGCTTGAGGTGAGTAGATGAGCTCTGAAACAGCCACTCTGGGAAATGGGAGCTAGAAGATTAATACTCAATGAAGTATTAGTCTGCTGAGCGGCAATGAGGGCTCAGTTAAGACTGAAGACCATGTTTCTGTCATGGTACCAAATTAGCACTCAACAGCCTAACCATAATAATAGAAAGAAAAAGAGTTGGACTGAAACAATATACACTATAAATATTTTAAGCTTTATCAGTCTGGTATGGTAGAATGTCAACAGGCAAGGGTGCTAAACAAATTATCAAGAGAATATTAAAAGTGATGAATCATGTAGTTTAGGCTAGCTAGAAAAGGAAGAGAAGAACAGGAAGAGGCTAAATACTTGGGGACCAGAAGGGTTCAAGACACTGGCAGTCTTGAGATGAGAACAGGGTACAGTATCCTAGTGATAAAATAAACAGAATATTAGTTATCCTAGTTAAAAGTAAACTAATTACTTTTAAACTCTAGTTAAAAGCAACCTAGTTACTTTTAAACTCTAATTAAAAGTAATCTAGTGATAGAATTGGAGGACTGGAGTCTGTGATCAGAGAGTAGAATCTTTGAATTAAAATTTCAGGGAGGCCAAGCATCGTGGCTCATGACTATAGTCCCAGCTACTCAGGAGGCTGAGGTCAGAGGATCACTTGAGCCAAGGAGTTTGAGGCTGCAGTAAGCTGTGATGATGCCACTGCACTCCAGCCTGGCCTCAAGATCCTGTCATGAATAAATAAACTAATTAATAAATTAATTAAATAAAATTTCAGGGGTAATTTCACATGGATGATGTCAAGGTCCAATGTGTAGTAATTGGAGTATGTGGTTTAAGTGAAATATACATAAAGCTCACTGGAGTGGAGAAGATCAAGAACTCAAGAAGCCAGAGTGTTAAATAATCTTCCTCTGTACACTCTGAATTCACCAAGGATGACAGCAAGGGAGGTGTATGGAAGAAGACTGTCAGCCAGGTATAACAAGAAAATAATTGATAAATGCAGAAAATAATTCTAAACTAAACTGAATTGTATACAAATATTTCTTATAACACAAATTTATATCTCTATGCTTTTATCTATCTATCCATCTGTCTACTTATCTATCACTTTATATATTAATAGCTATGACACTGCTTACTGGTTCCTAAGTATTTATATATGTATAGTAGTTCACCATGCTAAAAGGTATTTCCAATGAAGTAACTAGCTTGTAAATGTTATTGCTCATAAGTTGATGCTACTGCAATTTTGCATACATCTTGAAAGATGATCTGATTTGTTCTAATGCTTCAGTGTACTAAACTATTCGTTTATAGTATTTTAGTTGAGTCATGTGTTGATTTTTCCCTCCCCTGCCAGTCATGAAAAAATTTTTTTGATTAGTGATCAATATTCTAAGTCTGATTATAAACATATTACTATAACTCAATTGCTACAACTCTTTTTACTAGTATGTTACCTCTGTTGATAAAATAGAAAAGTAATCTATCTCTAATTACATACAATTTAATGCTAGGGTAAGGAACTATCTAAGAAGACGTTAGGGACTGGCTGACTGAGGTGGAAGAGATCATGTGTAAATTTTCAACAATCAGATATTTCTGGCCTAAAATTCCACCATTATCAATTCATGCCTTTGGACTCATCTCTGATAAGTCTTTTTCCAGGTTTCTTTTAAAAGGCAAATACCCAAATCAAAAAAAGAAAAAGAAAAAAAGAAAGAATCAATAAATTACCATTATGTGAGTGTAAATTACTTTATTAGATCACTCTCCTAATGGTCCCTACAGAATAAAAGGACCAAACAAACATGGAAACATTGGGAATTTGTGGGAATAGGGCATTGGCTGAAATGGAAAGTAGAGTATAAAAAGGTAACAGCTATAATACTTCTGTCTTTTCAGCTATATTTAAAAGTTTTATTTTATTTTATTTTTTTTAAATATTTTATTTTATTTAACTAGATTTAGGACGTACAAGTGTTTTTTTGTTACATGCCTGAATTGCATATTGAAGAAGTCTAGGCTTTTAATTTACCCATTACCTTAATAGTATACATTGTACCCAATAAATAATTTTTCATGTACCCCCATCGTCTCCCCCTCTGAGTCTCCAGTGTCCATTAAGTCACTCTGCATGACCATGCATACCCACTGCTTAGCTCCCATGTGGTATTTGGTTCTTGGTTCCTGGGTTACTTCACTTAGAATAATGGCCTTCAGTTCTACCCAAGTTGCTGCAGAAGACATTATTTCATTCTTTTTGATGGCTGAGTAGTCCAAATTTTCCTCCTTTTGTGACATAAAGAAATACTCACTCCCCTGAGGCCCTTTGCTGCAATTCAGTACCAAACTTATTTTTGTGTATCCAAACCAAGACCTTCCACTTAACAAGATCTCACTGTAGTTAAAAAACAACTACAGTTTATGTTTTCCCTTTTCTTACACAAGTTATTATAGTAGAGACGGTATGTGTCTTTTTAAAAAATTGAAAGAATTCAGAGGATACAAAAACAAAACAACTCCATTAAAAAGTGCACAAAAGACATGAACAGACATTCTTCAAAAGAAGAGAAAAAATGGCCAACAAACATATGAAAATATGCTCAACATCACTAATCATTACAGAAATGCAAATTAAAACCACAGTGAGATACCACCTTACCCCTATCAGAATGGCCATTATTAAAAAGTCAAAAAACAATAGATGCTGGTGTGGAGGCAGTGAAAAGGGAATGCTTATTCACTGTTGATGGGAATGTAAATTAGAACAACCTCTATGGAAAGCAGTATGGAGATTCCTCAAAGAACTAAAAGTAGATCTGCCATTTGATTCAGCAATCCCATTTCTGGGAATATACCTAAAGAATATAAGTCATTTATAGCAACAACAACAAAAAGACACCAGCACCCACATGTATACTACAGCATAATTCATAATTGCAAAGATATGGAACCAACCTAAATGCCCACCAATCAAAAGCTTTTAAAGAAAAGGGATCATGTATTCTCATATGGGCCATGTCACAATGCTTAGTCTCTTAAAAATAAAGCATATACATGCATAGCTAGAGATTTCAGGGATTTTTATTGTATATAAATCTTAAGTGCCTGCAACACTTGATTTAAGGCCTATCCCTTTAAGTCAATGACTCCAGAAATTCTTTTTTTATGCATTAAAAGTAGTTTCTTTTCTCAGTGTCTTATAGTTCTCCTTATATAGGTCTCTCACTTCCTTTCCTAAATATTTAATTTTCTTTGATGCTATTGTGAAAGGTGTTGCATCTTTGATTTGATTTTCAGCTTAACTGTTATTGGCGTATATGAATGCTACTAATTTGTGTGCATTAATTTTTGCCTCCTGAGACTTTACTGAATTCATTTATCAATTCCAGGAGTCTCTTGGTTGAATCCTTGGAATTTTCTAGATATAATCTCATATCGTCATCAAAGAGTGACAGTTTGATCTCTTCTGCCCACACTGGGACACCCTTAATTCCCCACTCTCATCTGGTTGTTCTGGCAAGGACTTCCAGGGCTATACTGAACAGAAGTGGAGACAGAGGGCAACCTTGTGTGGTTCCAGTTCTAAGTGGGAATGCTTTCAGTTTTTCCCCATTCACTGTGATATTGGCTGTGGGTTTATCGTATATGGCTTTAATAATTTTGAGGTATGACCCACCTATGCCTATTTTGTTAAGAGCTTTTACCATAAAAGTGTGTTGGATTTTGTCAAATGCTTTTTCTGCATCTATTGAGAGAATCATATGGTCTTTGTTCTACGAAACACTAAGAAAAGAAATTGTAGAAGATGTAAACAGATGGAAAACCCTACTATGTTCATGGATTGTCAGAATCAATGTTGTTAGGATGTCTCTACTACCTAAAGTGATCTAGAGAATTAATGAAATACCTATCAAAATGCTATCATCATTCTTTGCAGATCTAGAAAAAATAATTCTATGCTTCATATGGAACCAGCGAAGATCTTGTATAGTCAAAGCAATCTTAAGCAAAAAGAACAAATTGGGAGGCATCAGTCTACCAGACTTCAAGCTTTATTATAAGACTATAGTAACCAAAACAGCATGGCACTAACACAAGAGCACAGATATAGATCTTTGGAACAGGACTGAGAACCCAGATACAAAACCATCCTCATATTGCCATCTAATCTTTAAGAAAGAAGACAAAAATATACACTGGGGAAAAGAATCTGTATTCAATAAATGGTTCTGGGAAAACTGGATAATCACAGGCAGAAGATTGAAACTGGATCCACACCTCTCACTTCTCACAAAAATCAACTCATGGTGGATAACAGACTTAAACCTAGGATGTGAAACCTTAAGAATTCTGGAAGAAAATGTTTGGAAAACTCTTACAAACATCAGCCTAGGCAAAGAATTTATCAAGAAGAGCCCCAAAGCAATCACAGCAGCAACAAAAATAAATAAATGGGACCTGATTAAATTAAAAAAGCTTCTGTACAATGAAGGAAACTATCATTAGAGTAAATAGAAAGCCTACAGAATGGGAGAAAATATTTGCATTTTACACTTCTGATAAAAAGGGCTGATAATAAGAATCTATACAGAACCTAAGAAAATTAACAAGAAAAAAATCAAATCCCATTAAAAAGTGGAGAAAGAACATGAACAGGAAAGATAGAAAAATGGCCATCAAACATATAAAAAATGCTCAACATTTCTAATCATTAGGAAAATGCAAATCAAAACCATAATGAGATATCACCTAACTCCAGTGAGAATGGCCCTTATCAAAAAGTCCCAAAACAACAAATGCTGGCATGGATGTGAAGAGACAGGAACACTCTTACACTGCTGGTGGGACTGAAAATCAGTACAAGCTCTGTGGAAGTAATTTGGAGATGTCTCAAAGAACTAAAAATAGAAATACTATTTGATCCAGCAATCTAAAGGAATTAGATTACTACTAGACATATACCCAAAGGAAAAAAAGACATTCTATAATAAAGATATCTGCACTAGAATATTTATAGCAGTACAAATAACAATTGCAAAGATGTGGAAACAACCCAAGTGCCCATCAATACATGAGTATATTAATAAAATGTGGTATATGTATACCATGGAGTACTATTCAACCACAAAAAACAATGGTGAACTAGTACTTCGTATATTTTCCTGGATAGAGCTGGAGTCCATACTTCAACGTATCACAAGACTGGAAAAACAAGCATCACATATACTTGCCATCAAATTGGTACTAATTGGTCAACATTTAGGTGCTCACATGGAAGTAACATTCATTGGGTGCTGGACGGGTGGGAGGGGGTGGCGGGGATGTGTAGACTCACAACTAATGGGTGAGGAGTGCACTGTATGAGGGATGGGCACACGTGTAGCTCTGGTTTGGGTGAGGCAAAGGCATTATACATAACTAAAATGTTTGTACCCCCATAATATTCTGAAATTAAAAATAAATAAATAAAAGAGTCAATTAAAAAATATATATATACACATATATGTATCCAGACAAAAAGAGCAAGTCAAGTCACTTTATAAGGGAAAGAGTATCAGATTGTCATAAGACTCTTCAGCAATGAATGTATATGACAGAACATAATGATGTATTATATTTAAGTTAATAAAAGAAAATAGGAACAAGAAATAAAAGTAGTTTCTTAATTTAGAGGGCTCTATGCATAACTATGGATGTGATAGGATTCTTATGGTCATTGGGACAAGCCCCAATGGCAAGTGCTTTTCAGCATGTTTGCTGTCAAAATGTCACAGTCGTCATGTTTTTCATGTTTGTCATGTCCCTATGATCCAAAGAAATTCACCCCCACGGTGCCCTGATTCAAAAGGTTGAGAAATAGATTCTTCACCTCGATGGGAGGAGCAGCAAAGTCACACTGGAAAAAGGATTCCAATAAGGATGGGAAGAACGCTTTGCTGTTTTTGCAAATTAATATGCAAACATTTTATAGACGTAAAGAAGGGGGTGCAAGGATACGTGACAAACTGGTGATATTTTCCACTTCAGGGAGAGGATCAGCAAGAAAGACACTATTTTATTCACTTGTATGTGCTTAACTTACAGGAAACATAAACTATAAACTACCTTCATAAATTTTATAAGTTGAAAAGTTTAGTTAATATGAAAGCTATGATGATTATATTTCTATCACCAAAAGTTTAATTTTATGGACACTTTAATTCATTAGCACTCAAAAGCATAGAAAATAGAAAGAAAACACGTAAGTAGAGCAATTTTGCCACGAACATAGCACTGTTGGAGAAGGAAACCAGATGAAGAAATGACTTCACTGAATGATCCACAAAACTGTTTTGCAGTTTCGCAGCTCACAGATTGTTTTTCACGGGACACGCACAGGCTTCTAATGCTGAGTTTCACTTTCCAATGTCAAAGTAACACTTCAGGATGCACACATGGCTCAGTCTTTTGCCTTTGCTTACTAAAAATTGACGACCTTCTGAGCGAGCACTGATGGATGAAAGGACATTCTCTGATCTTTTCCCCAGTAATCAGTCATATAAATCCTCCTATGGGCCCTACTTTATGAATATGAAATTTACAGTACCATTCACAAGTGTTTTTATGACTCAGAATTTGCAAAGAATTTGACCAGGTGTCCTTTCCTGTTTTGGTGTTATTGAGCCTGGGGGAACTAATATCATAATGATCCATAAAATGCCTCAGCTTGCTCGCGCTCGTCCTCTCTCTCTCTCTTTTTCTCTCTCTCTCGGTTAATATCTCTGCACCTCTGTCTCCCACCAGAGGAATCTGGAATGCACAACATATGAGTGTTTATGACACACCCAGATGCTCAACCCAGTTCTGTGGCTGGTGTGGACACTACTTTTTCACTAGAGTGCTTTACTACAACTTACCTTGCAACTCTCCTTCAGTGACAAACCTCAGACTACGGCACCAAAAATATGTAAGAAGGTCGCCCCTTACATTGTTCATTCAGGCCTGATAAGACTCTGCAGGAAATCATCTTGGAGAACTTGTCTTTGAGGAACATCTGCCCACCACACGGTTGCCCATGTCTTAGCCCCTCTCTGTTCAGCAGCTGAGAAACACATACTCATACCGCATATGCTGAGCTAACGCAGAGACACACAAAGGCATGCTCATCATATAAGAAAGTGAAGATTTCCATCCACCAGGCAATCATCAACTCCATGTTTTTTTTTTTTTTATTTCTAGATCTCGCTAAGTCATTTTGGAAATCATGCACATGAAAGTTACTTGACCTTGTGTCAACATCTGGGAAAATGAGCAATTGCCCTATATAGATTTTCATGACTAAAATTTCTTCAACCAAGAAAATTGCTCAAAAAAAAAAGTGGTTAAAGTCACAGACTGAAAATAAAAACTTTCTAGATACTTTAAAAATATATATATATAAATAATTTCTGTATATCATGAAATTGTTTTATAATTTTTATGTTATGATCCATTTTAAATATTTTGTTCAGAAAGTATTTGGTTTAGGGATCATTTTGTTGCATTTCTTTGAAAATGCTCATTTATGATTTAGTATTTTCATTTATTTTTCAAATATTATATATTTAAAATTTATTGTTAATATTTTGAGGAATTATAAAATTGTTTCCCTATCTAAATTGCTCCAAAATAAATTGGCAAAAACTTAAAGTGTCTATATACTATTAATTTTTAAGCACTATAGAGTAATTTTAAATTTTTAAAAGCACATTTTAAAAACTCTTTTGTTCACTTTCCATAATATTTAACTATGTTTTCATGACTATTTGTAATGTAAGGAATTGTGGCAAACCATTCTTTATAAAGAAAAGGTAAAACTTCCAAAAGGAACAAATGAATGCCTGATTTTCTCTTTTTTTTTTCTTTTTGTCAAATATTTTTGAAAAGAGCATCATAGTTTAGAATATTTTAACATTGGAATGAGAAAGAGATTAGAAATACTTCTTAGATCATTTTCTATTAATTTAGTTTTCTAATCATCATAGATATTATTGTACAATGATTTGTACAACGGGTTTGACAACTGTCTTCAACTAATTGATTTTTAGAAAATCATCAAACTTTGATTTGCCTGTATTTGTTCCACCATTTTAAATTGAATACACACAAGTCACATTCCAAACCTCAAAGTGTTTGGAAACTGTCTCTCACATTATTTCTGTACTCTAGGCATTTACTGCATGAAGGGGGCTGCATTGTAACGTGGCCGTGAAGGCAATATTAGTGATAGCCTCATCAGAAAGTCTAATCTTAACCTTTACTGAAATTGGATGGCTCTGTTTCCCTGAAATGCTAGGAGGTCTTTTTGAACATCAGCCAGTTTCATTCTCCCTTTTCTCTAGACTTTTTATAGATATTTTCACAGGAGTCTGCTAAAGATAGTTAGCAGATCCCTAGTTAGTTAGCTAACTAAAGTCTGCTAAAGATAGTTAGCAGATCCTTAGTTAGTTAGGATCCCTGTCCATCTAGTGCACAGCCTCCTCTCTGAGTCCCCTCTGAGACTCTGCCTGGTAGCACAAAGAAGGTCTAATTAGGAGACAGATGCGTAAAGCAGGAGGCAGTGGGCAGGGAGCCCAACGCCAGCCTTACTCTCCTCCATGCAAGGATAAGGCTAACCTACCAGAGTTCCAGGCTTTTGTTAGCAAAGTTCATGCAGTTTCAGGAAAAAGACCATTGCTAGTGCAGGCCCATCTTCATGGTCCCAGAAACCTCACTGTATTCTAAAAATAAGCAGGCAATTATTCTGGGCTACCTACATTACCAGCACCACCACAGTAATTCTGAAAATGACAGTTATTGGTGTCTCTGTGCTTTGGGAATACCCTTGTTCCCAGAATCACAGTGCATGTCAGCACTGGTGGCTTTCTCCTCCTCAGTCTGCTATCAAGAAAACCAGAGAGATTATTAGTCTTGGGAAGGAAAGGTCAGCCCAGCAGTTTTGCCATATAGGATATTCCCAGTAGACTTGATAATGGGACTTCTGAGATTATGTCACTCAGACCTGGAATGTCAAACAACAACAAAAGCAAAAATAAAGCTCAGAGAGGGCAGTCAGTAGACATCCTTCCTCTTTCCCTGGGCTAGTCAGTCCTTCAAGCTGTATTTTTATTCCCATTCCTCCCTGGTTTTCTAGGACCTGGTTCCCTCAGTTATGATCCCATTCCCTCTTATCAGGGGGTCCACCAAAAGAAGACCTTGAGACAAGATTCATGCACTAGTAGTGTATTTGGAAGGTCAACAAGAGAGTGGAGAAGTAAAATGGTGAAAGGAAGGCAGCCAGTGAACAGTGCATTAGTAGGTAAGGGACACAAGATGAATCCCGTGGGGAAACCCTGGGAAGTGCCTAGGAGATGTGCCTAGAAGGACCTTACTATGTGTCAAGGGAGCAGTCGAGGAGTTTACACAGCAAATCCTCAATCGTTGCTTGAGGGCTGCTCTGGGGATGGGGGCGGGTGTCTATGGACGTCCTGGCCGGACACAAGCCTGGGCAGAGCATCCTCCCAGACCTTGGAGGAAACCCTAAGGCCAACAGGCAGATCCTGGACAGGTGCAAACTGCAGGTGGGGGGTGGCATGGGCCAGTGTCAGCCTTTCCTCACCTTTCCATTTGATAGAGGAAGAAAAAGAAGAAAAAGAGAAAGGGGAAGGATAGAAAGTCTACCAAGGGGGTAAAAATGGAGAAAAATAAAGATAGGGAGAGAGAGTGAAAAGAAAAGTCAATTTCCCTATTTAGCATCTACCATGTGCAAAATATGTTATTGACTTCTCATAGCAATCCTATGAGACAGGTGCTTTATTAGCCCCATTTTACAGATGAAAATACTGAGTTTAAGGAAGTAAAGTAAAATCTTCCCAAATCACACAACTGGCAGGTTAGGGAGTTAGGATTCAAATCCAGGTCTTCCCTGCTAAAAGTCCTTTAGTAGTTAAGGCATCTGCCAGTTCTAACAGTTTAGGATTCTACTTTCCAGTTTTACCTTCAGTTAGTCTCCTACCTACAACTATATTCCAACTAAACTTTAAAAACTTTCATTCCCCTAACACACCCGCTTTCCCACCCTGTTACTCTCCCCCAAACGCTGTTCCTGCCTAAGTCCTTCATGCCTAATCTTCCACACTCTCCAAATGCTGTCTTCTCTGGTAAGGCATATTTCATCTCTTGAGATCTCTGGAAATAATATCTCATTTCTCTGAAGTCTCATAATATTTTTTCTATTTTCCTTATAATGCCAAATTCTACGCCTTGTTCTCGCCTGTATAAAGCCTGTGAAGTTACCTCACACATAATTATGCAGCTCCCTGTATAGCATAGACTCTGGAGCCAGGTTTCCTGGGTTAGAATCCCAGCTGCACCACCTTCTAGCTATGCAACCATGGGCAAGTTAATTCTGTGCCTCAATTTCTTCCTATGCAATATGGGATAATAATATTACCTATTTTAGTGAGGGTTTGGAAAGTTTAAATGAGTTAACATACGTAAAGTGCTTGGAGAAGGTCCTGAAACACAATAACCACCATGTGTGTGCTGCTATTTCTATTAAAAACTATGTCTCTTAACATGTACATTTTCTGAGCACAAGAATTTGTCTCTTTCCTTATTCTATCTTTTAGCATAGTTTCTCACATATAGCAAGGACCCGATACATATATGATGGATGTGTTTCTATGTGTGTGCACTAACGGATCATTGTTACGTATGTACTTGTCATTATCTGTCTTTATTTTGTGTCTTGTTTTTTGTTTTCCTTCTGCAGAAGTCATATGCAGAAATTGTTTTCTATCATTTTCTTTTTTGTATTACAATGATATGGTTATGTCAAGGTCCTTCAAGAGTATTGCATTTGTGAGGTGTGCCATTTCCAACCAAAACACAGAGCATATATTAGATGCTGAGATATTTATCAGATGAATAAACATAGGAAATATGGACAAATAATATATACTTAATAAATATAAACATTGGTACTTCTTCTTCTATACCACTACCACATATGAAATCCTAAGATTAAAACCACTTTTGTATCACAATTTCTCTATCCATTCATTCATTAATGGACACTTAGATTGATTCCACATCTTGGCTATTATAAATAGTGCTATAATAAATATTGGAATGCAGATATTTCTTTGATGTTCTGATTCCCTATTGCCTTTATGTATATATATACACACACACCCAGCAGTGGGATTTCTGGATCATATGGTAGTGCTCTTTTTAATTTTTTGAGGAACCTTCATACTGTTCTTCACAGTGGCTGTACTAATTTACATTCCCACCAAAAGTGTATGAGGGTTTCCCTTTCCTCATGTCCTCACAGTATTTGTTATTGCCTGTATTTTGGACAAAAGCCATTTTAACTTGGGTGAGATGATATCTCATCATAGTTTTGATTTGCATTTCTCTGATGATTAGGGATGTTGAGCATTTTTGCATATCCACGATGGACTATTATTCAGCCATAAAAAGAATGAAATCCTGTCATCTGCAACAACATGGATGGATCTGCAAGACATTATGCTAAGTGAAATACACCAGGCACAGAAAGACATATTTTGTATATTCTCACTCATATCTGGGAGCTTAAATTTTTTTTTTTTTAAATGAACTCATGAAGTTAGAGAGTAGACATCTCTCTAACTGAATGGTGGTTACCAGAGGCTGACAAGGGTGGTGGGGAGGAGGGGATAAAATGGGGATGGATGATACATACAAAAATACAATTAGATAGAAGGAATAAGATCTACTATTTGGCAGCAAAAAGGGGTGTATTTTAGGTTATTAAGTTAATAATTTTGGGTGTATTTTAAAATGACTTAAAGAGTAGAATTTCTTAACACAAAGATGATAAATTCTTGAGGTGATGAATACCCCATTTACCCTGATTTTATCATTACACATTGTATGCCTGTATCAAAACATTACACAGATCCCATAAATATATGCAACTATTATGTGCCCGTAATAATTAAAAATTTTAAAAATTAATAGACATTTCCAATACTACTTTTTATCCTCAACCCTAGTCAAGAATGGATTTTTCTTAGGTGTTTATTCAAAACATAACTAAACCTACATTATTCTTTTCTGAAAAACTTTCAGATGCCTGATAGGGTGTGTTCTTCCATGGGTAAAAATTTGGAAGGTTTGAATCATTAGAACCTTGAATGCATCTTCAAAACAGTCTAGAATATCAATCAATGATGCTTCAAATCAACATGAATTATATTCTTTACAGATGAAATAACTTTTCTAGGTATTGCTGACATCTTCCCATCATTGGGAGATAGTTTCCAAATTTCTCTTTCTTGTTTTTTAGCCAGTGTGACTGATTAGATCAGCAGTTCTGGCTAAGCAGAATGCCTTGGTCAGAATGAAGGGAATGAGATGAGTTTGTATGAGAGTCAACAAGTTTGGCTAATATTTCATTTCCTTTTAAACCCATGGCTTTGAAGATATTCACAGTGTAATAATGCACTTGCTATCATGGATAACTATAGTCATGATATTATTAATAAGCTATAATTTCCTTGAAGATAAAGCATCTTACTCATCTCTGAGTCCTCTAATCTTTAGCCTAGAAATATAGCAAATACTGTTTCTTGTCTACCCAACTCCCAGCTCCCCTTCTTTGCCCACAGAAACTCAACTGTGTTCAGGCTTTAGAATACTAGCTACTTTAGGGGACACTGAGCCTCTATCCAGCCCTGAGGAAAGGGGGTGAATCTTTTTTAATGTGATTATGCCAACAGTGGTAATCTCTAATCTCAACTACCTTTTCAATGATAGATTAAAAATAGACATATGAGACAATTCTGGCTTATGAGAATTGAAGAAAGCCTCCTAGGGACTTTCTGAGAGAGTTGTCTTTGTTCTTAGAAAAGAACCGAAGACAGAGGCATTCCCTTCTCAGTCTATGGACATTGCAACCTGTATGTGATACTTGGAACTGTAGCTGCCATCTTGGGCTTGAAAAGAATTAACCCAAAACAACAAGGAAAACTAAGGACATCAAAACTGAAAGACTGAATAAACCTGGCTCCCTTGTGATAACTATGAGTCATTAACCACCCCTACATAACTTTACCTTTGTACTTCTTGCAAGAAACTTTTGAGCTGATTTTTCTGTTGCTTACAACCAAAAACATCCTAACTGTTAGAGGTGTGGTAGTTGTATGATTCACTACCTAAATGATTTCTTATTATTCTTAATATTAGTTACAACAATATCTAATAATAATAAACATAGCAATACTTTATAACCCTTGTTCTACTCTATGGAAAGCAATGTACAAGGCACTTACATAAATTATTTCATTTAATACCAATAGTTGATTGAGATAGCTGTTATTACCCTCATTTTACATTTAAGGAAACTGAGACCTAAAAAGGAAAAATAACTTGACAAAATGCTCACAGTCAGAGCAGGACGTGGGGCAGACATCAAAACAAGCTACACACACATCAATTAACAAAGGCCGGAAGTCTCACCAGCACTAGGCAGGCTCAAACACAACCTCTGACCAAACACTGACTGAACAGTAAGTTGCTCTCACCCAGAGGCAATTTCTAGGAAACCAGGCTTAAAAAATAAAATCACACACATTGCTGGCAGTCTGGAAAACTGTGTGCATTCCCAAAGCTGTGGCCTTTTAGAAGTAATTAGAAAAAATTCAAGCTACTCGTCCATAAGTGAAGCGGGGGAAAAATGTAAATTCTTGGAACTGTGATAGCAGCCTCCAACCCATACACACATGCAGATAATATCTATCTGGCCATGGAAGCTTAAGAACAATCTCTTACCAATAAATGGCTTAACCAGAGGCAACCCCTAGGTAGCCAGGCTAAAAGACAAAATCAAGAAAAAAAATTTGAGTAGATACATTACAGGTTGCTCACTGAGGGGGGGGGGGTAGGAAACGGACTTCAAAGAGTTAGTTCAGCCAAATCTCTAAACAAATAAATAAATGACCAAGCAAACAACAAGACAACCCCCCGGGGGGGGGGGAGGGGAGGAAATTAGTATTCAAAGTTACTATATTATATTACCTAAAGTGTTCAGTTTTGAACCACCAATTGTGAGACATGGAAAGAATTAAGAATATGCGACCCTATACACAGAGAAAAAAAGCAGGCAATAGAAACTTCCTTGAAGCGGCCCAGATGGTAGACTAAGCAAAGGACTTCAATGAAGTCATTATAAATGGAAATGCAAAAGCTAAAGGAAACCATTGCTAAAGAATTAAAAGAAGGTAGGACAATGCCTCATCAAATAAAGAAAATTTTAAAAATTATAAAAGAGAAGCAAATGGAAATTCTGGAGCCAAAAAGTATGATAACTATAATGAAAAATTCACTACAAGGGCATCAACAGTAACTTTGAGCCAATAAAAGAAACGAACCAGTGAACTTAAGATGGAACAACAGAGATTATAAAATTTGAATAACAGAGAAAAAGAATAAAGAAAAATGAAGTAGCAGACAAATTTGGGATACATTAAGCACACTAACATATGCATTATGAGAATACCAGAAAAGTAGAGAGAGAAAGGAATAGAAAAAGTATTCAAAGAAATAATGACTCACTCACACCTCAAAACATCAAAATAAAATGTCAAAATCTAAGGATAAAGAGAAAATCTTGAAAGCAACTGATGTAGAAGAGAAGCTCAATAACAGCTGATATCTCTGTTCGTAAGAAACAATGGAGGGCAGAAAGAGAGTGGGATGACATATTCAAAGCACTGAAGAGAAAAAATACCTCTCAACCAAGAATCTTATTTGAGCAAAACTATCTTTCAAAAATGAAGGCAAAATAAAGACATTCCTAGTTTAAAAAAATCTCAGATTATGACTAAGACCCCAAAAGCAAAGACAGCAACAACAAAAACAAATAAATGGGACTTAATTAAATTAAATACTTCTGCACAGCAAAGGAAAAAATCAACAGAGTAAACAGACTGCCTATAGAATGGGGGAAAATACCCAAAAACTATAGATCCAACAAAGGACTAATATCTAGAATCTACAAAGAACTCAAATAAATCAACAAGAAAAAAATAAACAAGCCCATCAAAAAGTGGGGAAAAGACATGAACAGAAGCTTTTCAAAAGAAGATAGACAAATGGCTAACAAACATGAAAAAATGTTCAACATTATTAATCATCAGGGAAACGTAAGTTAAAACAATAGTGAGATACCACCTTACCTTTGTCAGTATGTCCATTGTTTAAAAAGTCAAAAACAATAGACACAGAGAAAAAGGAATGCTTATACACTGTTGGTGAGACTGAAAATTAGGACAATCTCTATGGAAAACAGTATGGAATTCCACAAAGAAATAAAAGAAGACCTATCATTTGATGTAGCAATCCCACTACTGCGTTACCTACCCGAAGGAAAGAGTCATTTTATTAATAAAGATACACCTGCACTCAAATGTTTATTGCAGCACAGTTCACAATTGCAAAGATATGGAATCAACCTAAGTGTCCAACAGATGAATAGATAAAGAAGATGTAGCACATATAAATAATATTACAATATTATTCAGTCATAAAAGAATGCATTTTAAATATATTTGCAAAATTTAGTTCTACACATTTGTCACCGTAATTCCTGAGGTCCAAGGACTAAAGTGAGTTCCCAGTGACCTATAACTAACTAGTTGTTGATTAAGTTTTTGAGTTTGAATTTAATTTAAATAAATTCACCAAATTTGTACTGAGTATGTGGAATGTAGGAAAATGTGAGCTAGTAAGCTACTTAAAAGTTCTGGGCAATTCTTCCTCCATTACAATTTCTACTTTGGGAATTATTCAGCTCTTACTTGATCCTAGTCTTTAAGGTACATATGGATAATAAATTGAACCCATTAACAGTTAAAACCATGTTCAGAGTGCTAATTGATTATTCAACATAGTTGGTGAGTGATCTGGACCAAATTCTTCTGGCTCTGACTCCATTGCTCTTTTAAGTCTCTCTAATATCAGAATGCCAACCTTATATAGGAACAGGCTTAGATAAAGTCAGGAAGAATCATATGTCTGCAGTTATTTCTGGGTTATTTCACCTCAGGATGGAGAGCCAAAGGAAAGTTTAGCATGGGGTTGGGATACTAATGTCAAACAATTGCAGGAAAGGACAAGTGGAGATCAGTAATGTATCCAGTTAGCAACCTGGGCTGTAGTCAGCAGATTCTTGTTTGGGGTCTGTTGCAAAATCCCTGTGTAACTTGAGTGAGTCATTCAAGCTACCCAGCCTCTATATCCTCATCACTAAAATAAGAGAATTGGGATAAATATTTCCAAAATCTTTTCCGGCACTTCCATGCTATGTCTTTTAGCAAGCTATGTCTTCACACTATGTCTTTTAGCAAGTGTCCAAGCTAGCTTTTCCATTTTCTTTCATGCTTACAAAAACAGATGAACCTCATTCACCATCTGTGTTTTCTTATTATGCTGTATGCTGCCTAGACCATCTTAGATTTGCTGCTTGAAACCACTTTAATACAGACCCACCAGATTACAATTTTTTATTGCCTTGTTGCATTTTCAACCAACCCTGATTTTTAAAATAGCATTTTCTTGCTATTTTGATTGTGCATTCTTTTTCCTGCCTGTAGGAAGTACTAACAAATCTTTACAACTTTCCTCTCTGGGTTTATCTGGAGTTTCATCAGTGACCATTTGAACTTTGATATTTTTCATGGGCTCCTTCAAAAGGTGTTGGCACTTTGGTACGTTTAAGAATGGCTTGTGGGCTGTGCACTGGCTGAGAGACCTCCGTGCACTATCAGAAGTGATTAGTGCCAGGTAACAGTTTTACAGCCGTAGGATCTTATCCTAGCCTGGCAAATTCACATTTGATGACGCCCTTGGGAAAGTGGTGATTCTCTAGATCAATAGCAAGGTAGACAATGCCACTGACCTTGCTATGTTCTGTTTCCAGAAATACAGTAGAAAAATACGAAAGAATGTAGCATGGTGAATACTTTTTGTCAACACAAATGTAAGACAAAAACTGAGAGGCTGCCATTTTAATTTTAGAGGCCTGAGAATGCAGGACAAAGGAGGTTGGGCTGGCACAGCCAGCAAGGCAGAAGGTACGCTACGGGGTGGGTGTGGAGTCCGCTCTGGCCGCTAAGGCAAGGCACTGTGCTGAGAGCAGATATTCTGAAAGAAATGCACCTGACCTGTTATCCGAAAAGTTTCCAGCATCTCAACTTAGCCATAGTCTCATTAATTTGATTTAAAACTCAGAAAGGTTAAGTATGTTTTATTTTTTTCATCAATGATACGATGCGTGTAAGTTTATTGCCTATACAAACTAACGTGGCACTAAATACAAACAATCAAAATATCACTCAGGTGTTGGCATGATACTATCAGTAGGATAGATGCAGTACTGCTGCTAACAGGTACTTAACTCAAAACCTGAAATAATTTTACATAGTCTCAAGACCTGTACTCAGATCTTTTCCCTGGTATTCATCAGTAAACAAGCATTTATTGGGTATCTTTAGGTGTGAGCAGCAAGCTCAGTGTCACTGACCCAATGATCTTGAACTTAATCATATATATATATATTAACATATAACACTGTTTCTAAGGAGATCCTGGCTGGTTTTCATTCTTGATAAGGGGATTTGACCACACAAAAATGGATGAGAAGGAGACTAAGTAGAATCTTTTTGCCTAGCTAGAAGGAGCTTTAAAGACAGGTATAATTCTGAAACGGGTAGGTTGTGCGTTCCGAATCTTCAGCTTCTCGGGGATTCTTTGCCTCCTCTCCTCCTGCTTAGTAGGCCCTACCTATTTAATTATTTGCGTCCTTCTGCCCTCTCTTGTCCCTTAAAGTCTGTTCCTCATTAAAAAAAAATTAAATAGTTCATCGACATCTTTGAAATTAGTGTTCCTCCTCCAGGGGTGTTTGTACATTAAGCCTCGCTTCTAATTATGAGCAAAAGTTTCTCTCCAGCGCCCCACCCTTAACCTCAGGAGAATTCCAAGCCTCAGTCAAGCAGCCGTCTGAGGTGGCTGGGACCGAGGCCAGGAAGGGAGGACTTCAGGGACACTTGCCCATGCTTTAAGGGTCCTGTGCGTAATTCTGGAACTGGAGAGAGGGACACGGATGTCACGCTGCAACGGGGACACACCGCCAGTTAAAAGATGGGTGTGGGTGTGCACGACCATTTCATAAGGACGCTAAAGATGACTAACTGTCTGTGGCGGAGAAGGAGGGAGTTTGACTCTTTGTTAGAAAGGCAGAAAATGCTCTGATGTTAGCTTAGCTAAAATCGGTTTAAGACTTAAGGTGGAACTCCCTTCCTTTTTGAAAATTGCCTTGAGGCTTTGAAGAACCACAGACAGTCTGTGTCTCCACCGCCAGCTCATTCGGGGCACCCCTGGGAACGACGGGGCCTGTTCAGGAAGACGCGCTCCCCTGAGAACGTGCTCAGCGCCTGCAGACTTTCTGCAAAGTTGAAAGTGGGCTAACGGTTTGGGGAGGTCTAGTCCACGCCCCTGCCCCGCTGGCTTCATTTACCTCGTCTGTGCTGCATCAGAATCTCTTTTTCTCTTTTATTCTGGTTTTCTTAAATTTACAGTAGAAGTGTGCACTAAAGCCAATTCACCCTCTCTCAGCATAAAATTGGTCAGCGGTGAGACAGCATAACAGAACTGAAACTCCAAAGTGTGGACAGACTCACTTTTCTGGAATTGAGTCTGCCTGTTCAGGGTGACAGAGGGTTGTCAGTACTCTGTAACTGGTAGAATCTGCTTCCTTCCCGGTATTTTCTCCCTCAGTCCCTGGGGGAGGAAAGAGCAAGTTGAAAAAGATGTACAGTCATAGACATTCTGGTGAAAAAGGGTCAAGCAGTTAAAGCGGTGAGATGTCCCTTGATGCTCACCAAGGCCAGTGCTTCACAGGTGCCAGCTCTGGGGTGAGAAATTCCTGCTCAGGGTGTGAGGACGGGCAGAGAGCATGTTTGGCTGGTGGGACAGTGAAGACATCTTCCCTCTTACTGCCCATTCCTTCCCTCCTGCGACTCTGACTGCCTCAGCAATCTAATCCTACGTCCAGACATTGGCCCCATGTGCTCAGGGTCCCTTAGGCCTGCCCCTGGCGCGGCTCCTCTAGATCACCGCAGCCTCGGCCCCAACGCCAGCCGGTGGCAGAACTCTCCTCGGCCAGCTGGAGCCGCCTTTGCCGCCGCTGCTTGCGTGGTTCCCCCCACTGCCCTGTCTCATCCTCTTCATGGCACTTATCTCTGTGCGAAAAGATCCTGGCTATTTGTTTCCGTGGGTGTGTGTTAAGGCCCCCTGGGAAAGGACCTGGCGTGCTAGCAGCTCAAAATATTTGTGAAATGAATGAATCAGTGAGCGAACGAGAGTCGTGGTAGGTAGGAAGAGATGAAAACTGGGTTCAGACCCACGGAGTCTATGATCTCTTAGTTAGAGCCTTCACAAATCCTGCTCCAAGTTTGCAGAAACAGAGTCGGCTGAGGGGCATGCATGAAACCGTACTTCTCAGGCCAGGGTACGAAGTCAGGGTGACCAGGTGAAGTAACCGACCTCACCACCGTATTACATTTCATGTCTCTGAAATCTAGTTTGTCTGAGCAGGGAAGCACACACACCCTGCCATGCTCGGCTGAGCGCGTGGCCTGGTTACTCAGCTGGCTTAGCAATGTGACCTTGGGCAGAGTCGCCTCTCTGTGCCTCAATCTCTTTGCCTGTAAAATGCAAATAGTCAGATTATCTCTAGTTAGGTTGTTTTGAGAATGAAATGAGTCAATGTAAGTAACGTGCTTAGTTAGAACAGGGTCCAGCATGACACAGCACTCTATAGATGCTTGCTGTTACCACCGATATAATCCCCATGTCTTACGCCTCTAAGTCACAGGAGTTTAAATCTTTTTGTGTCACAAATTCTGACAGTCTGGTGATGCCTATGGACCATTTCTCATAATAATGTTTTTGAAATATAACATAAACTACGTAAGAGTACAAATAAAACAAATTACATTGAAATATGTTTACCAAAATATTCTTTAACTAAGATACAGAAATATTTTTTCTTTATTAACACATTAAATAACAAGATAGACTGGCAGGACTCATAACTACAATAATTTTAAAGCAGGAACAAACTATTTCAAGATATTGGCAGTAACAATGAAAATATCTATGATATCTATTAGCAATAAAATCACAGCTACTGCTAATACTATGGTGGTTTGTTATCATCATTAATAACTGAAGTAAAAGCTAAATTTCAGTAAGAGGTTGGAGAAGATTAAGATGGAATTTTTGTTTTTGCCATTGCAGTTCACAGACACTTTGATCATGTCCACAGCTCATATAATCCAAGAAGCCTTGCTGCAGGACTGTTTTCAGCTCCTTTAACAGTTATCCCAGGGTAGTTTGGCAAAATATATATAATGTGTATGTATTTGTTTTTAGCAATGGAAGTGATTTGACTCCTAGACATATATCCAACAGAAATACTCATGTCTACACACACACACACACACACACAAATATGCACATGCACATGAATGTTTATTATTGCACTGTCTGAAATGGTGAAAGACCAGAAACAACCCAAATATCCATCAACAGGAATTTGCTAAATAATTTTACTAATCTGGACTGTATAAAATACAATTTGGTTTCTGTTCCTTTGTTAAGGAAAAAGACAAAGGCTGAAAATCATCTCTATGCACCAACGTAAAAGATACAATGTAACAAAACATATAGAAGTATCTCATTCTTATAAAAAACAATTTTAGCATAGATATAGTGGTAACAGTGGTTACAGGGTGGTTGATTATGGAAAACTTTCACTTTCTATATATTTTGGTAAACACTTTTTCCCAATAAGCCTGTATCTTCTATTATTAAAAAATTTTTTTAAGGAATGTTTATTTTTGAAAAAACAAATCCTGCTCTCCCAGGTTTCTTGGCATCCAGAAGCCTATGATTTAGTGCATATGAAAGCGGCCGAAAGTATCTCTTGTAATCTGCATGTCTGCAGGCAGTGCCAGAGAGATGCTCTTTGGGCTGTTCCCAGAATGCCCACATAAGAATGATGCCTGTGGTTCCCAAGACAGAGCCTACTGCTTTGGCTGTACTCAGGCAGGGACTAGCATTTAATTTCAAAATGTTTTAAACACTTTTAGTCTACTTGGTTTAAGTCTGCGAATATTTCCTGTTTCTGGGTCCCTCTACCTACCCATTCTTCTATTGCTATTCCTTGATGTGAACCAACTGCTTAAACGATGCCCGGTTGCCCATTTCTCATGTTCTTTGTTCCACCTGCAGCAAAAGAGTTCTCTACTTTCACTGCCCTCCCTCAGCTTACTGCATTCCTATGATTGGCCTTTGTCAGGGCTCAAATGCCCTCTGAGCCATTCTCATGTTTGTGTGACATTTTAAGAAGAGGAAAGGGAGCAAACTTCAGCTTAAGGAGGCTGTTAGGGGCACAGCAACTGCATGTTACATTAGCATATATAAAACATATTAATATTTAAACATCACCTTGCAATGCCAAATCGATGGCATTGATTTGTTCTAAGAATACATGGGTCTTTAAAAAGATAACAATTGCCACTTCTTCTGCTTTTCATTTACATGTCTCATCATGTCTCACCTTATAGCAGTCTGATTTCTGTCCGCACCATACTTCTCCCTAGAGTCTCCAATAAGCTCTATGTAGGCTTGCTACTTTTTTTCTGATTGGTCTTCATGATATCTGATACTATTGATCATGGCCACACCCAGGAAAATCTGTCCTCACTTCTGTGACAACATGCTATTGATCTTCTTCCTTCTCTCCTTCACAGACCCTTCTCTACTCTTAAATGTTGGGATTTCCCTAGAGCTCCATGTATGGTTATGGAGCCATAGCCCACAAGCACCTTTAAACTTAACTTGACCAATCCTAAACTCATCATCTTTCTACCCAAACCTTCTCTTTTCTATTTTCCATTTCCTAATATATGACACCCTGATTTTCCATTTGTTCCAAGCCAAACATAAAGCGTCCTGTTAGAACCCTCCCTCTTACTCAGCCTCACATGCCCAGCCTGTATTTTGATTCTATAGCTTTTACTTCCTTAAACATTTTGAGCCCATCCACTTCATGCCATTATTTATTGCCTTAATGCAGGACCTTGTTACTTTTTTCCTGGGCAACTAGTATACTCTCCCCACACTTGTCTCTAGTTTGGCTAGCCTCTATTTACAATCGCCTAAGTGATCTTTCTAAAGCCCAAATGTGATTATGTCTTATCCTTAGTTAAATTGCTATCACAGATCCCCACTGCTTTCAGTGTAAAAGTAAAGACGCTTCATTGACTAATCAAGGCCTTTCACGATTTAGTTTCTGATTACTTTTCTAGGCTCATTTCCTGCCATTCCCACTGCATACAACTCAGTTCAGCTACATGAAATAATTTGGCACTTGTTCCCTCTGAACACATGTCACATGTCCACACATTCAGACATGCGAGTGTCTCTACTTGAAGTACCCAATTCCTACACACGCCCCACCATCATCATCACCCATACACACACACCTGACGTAAGCCTAGCTGATGTGCACCTGTCCTTCAAAACTCAGTTGAAGTGTCACCTACCCACATAGCTTCCTCACAACCCATCTAAGTTAAATCTCTCCTCTGCCGCCACTATCACGCCACTGATTACGTGGCACTATCTCCCCCTCTTGGCCAGAAGTTTCTCAGTGGCAGAAGCCAGGCCTAATTGCATCGAGTATCACCAACACCTATTGAGTGCTCAACAAATATCTGTGGACTAAGGAGATGGATAAGTCCTGATGAAATTTACACTTTATGACACAAACCACCACCCCACTCCACCACTCAGTCCCCAAACTGATAGTCAGCTCATGTCACTTACTTCCTCACACGTCTCCTCTGTGCTGTTATTAGAATAAAGTCTAAACTCCTTAATCATAAACCAAGACGTCATGACCTCATCCGAAATTGGCTTTTTAGAATTAGTTCCTGCCATACCCCCCATGGGTCCTGTGCTCTTGCCCTGTCTTAGTGCTCATTTGTCCCTGAATTCTTACACCCTCATACTTATGGACTGTGGCCTATTGAAGGAGAATTCAGGAATCCTTTGTTGCCTTCAGGAAGAATTAATGTCTATTTCCTATTTACTGACAATACAACATGATTTTATTTAGGGTTAATTATATTTTGCTAGTTTTATATCTCATTGCTTCCTCCATTAAATTAGAAAGTCCCCAGTGATAAGGAATTTGTCTTATTTCTCTCTGCTCACCCTTTTTTATCCCCAACTTAAAGGTGGTGACTTGCACATAGTAGATAACCAATAAATATTTTTTAATTAAACATATTCAACTGATAAATTTTACCTTATTTCTTAAATAAGTTTAAAATTTGAAGCCCCTAACAAAAATTGGGCCAAAACTCCATGTATATTCCACTCATGATTTATTCTAGGCATTCATTGCAACTTCAAAAAGAAAAAGAAAGAAAGAAAGAAAGACAAGAAAAGAAAGAAAGAAAGAAAAAGAAAAAAATGGTAAAAATATTAGCAAACCATATATCTGATAAAGGGTTAATATCCAAAAATATAAAAAAGCATTCCTATAACTCAATAACAAAAAAAATTCACTTAAAAAAGGTGGGAAAAGGAGCTGAATATATATTTCTACAAAGGAGACATGTAAGTGGCCAAAAGTATATGAAAAGGTTCTCAATATTGTCACTAATCATCAGGAAAATGCAAATCAAAACCACAATGAGATCTCAACTCACACCTGTTGGAATGGCTATTATCACAAAAGAAAAAATGACAAATGTTGATGAAGATATGAAGAAATGTAGCCCTCGTCTGCTGCTGGTGGGAATGTAAATTGGTGCAGCCACTGTGGAAGACAGTATGGAAGGGTCTCAAAAAATTAAAAATAGAACCACCATATGACCCAGAATCCCACTTCTGGGTGTACATTAAAAGGAATTGAAATCTGAATCTTGAAGAGACAACTGCACCTCCATGTTTATTACAGCTTTACTCACAACAGCCAAGACATGCCAGCAACCTAAATGTTCATTGACAATGGGTGGATAAAGGAAATGTTATATTATTAGGCCTTGAGGAAGAAGGAAATCCTGCCACTTATGACAACATGGATGAAGTTGGAGGACATTATGCTAAATGAAATAAGCCAGATATAGAAAAACAAATACTGCATGATCTCACTTATATCAGGAATCTAAAATAGTCAAACTCACAGAAGTAGAGAATCGAAGGGTGGTTTCCAGGGCCTGGGAGGAGGGAGACACAGGGAGATGTTTTTAAAAGGTTATAAACTTATAGTTTGTAAGATGAATAGGTCTTAGAGTTCTACTGATCTGCTGATAGTTAACAATACTGTATTGTATATTTAGAAATTTGTCAAGAGGGTAGATCTTATTTTTTTTAAAGGTTGTCTTGGCTTCAGAGGCTAGATTTTATGTTAAGTGTTCTTATCACAAAATAATGATAATAATAAATAAAGAGGGTGGGGGAAAATTTTTGAGGTAATATATATGCTTATGGCATTGATTGAGGTGATGGTTTCATGGGTGTATACTTATTTCCAAACTCATCAAACTGTATACATTAAATATGAACAGCTTTTTGTATATCAATCATACCTTAATAAAGTGGTTTAAAAATAATAAATCCTAGAAAAACAAATATGTTCAATACAATTCAGTCACAGAAAAATTGTTCAAATATTTTAATAACATTATTGTTAACCAAAAACCAGGTAACATTTAATATATAAGAATCTATATATTTAATAATAATGATGTTATTATCATTATTCTATTTAAAAGACCATGATTTCTGCAAAGGCAGCATCTGTTCCAGTAGATTGTGCATTCTCCTTATTGATTTTAGAAGAAATGTGAGATAAAAGGAATCATCACAAGGACTATTTAAGGGTATGTCTACCAAAGCCTCAAGACACTGTCAATAAGGCCAAGATAGTCAGTGACACAGGAAAAGACAAATCTGCTTTTGATGTATTCCTAGCCAAAGAAATAATATAGCACTCAAAAGGAAAAATGAAGCTGACATCTCTGGTTATCCTAAAACAGTTTTTAGTCTGTACTCCTAAAAATGTGCTTCTCTCTTCTCAGCCTATCCTCATCTTCTTCCATTCCTCTCGGATGTACAGGGAAATTCCAATGTTCTCCTGTGTCATTGACCAAAATTGAGTACATTTACTGTTGGTAGAACTTACTGGCTTCCTGGTGACCGTCAGAAACCCATGTAGCTCTCCTAGTATTACTCAGCATGTAATACCTGGGCTTTTGCCTCGTTTATGCCTCAGACAATAACAATACAAACGAATCTGGGTGAACGCAGAGGTTGGGGGTAGGGATGAGGTCAGGGTGGTAAAGAGGAGGGAGAGAAAGGGTGATACGAAGGGAAATCCCCTTTCTAACTCTGGGTACAGCTTCTTTTCTCTCTAAAGTATCAGTTTGCATCAAACCCAGCTTAGTGAACAGTCTGTGAACTTAACCTTCTGCTAGACCATATAGGGGGTTACAAACAAAATTTTACAAATGTGTGGAGCAGTCTATTATTGCACATGGAGAACAATTAGAAAAATAACATAGGGCATTTTATTACCAAAGGTCAGTTATAATTAAATGATTCAGAAGAATCATTCTGTGACTACTCAAAGAATTCTTGCTTTGAGTAGTCACAGGGAATAGATGCAGGAGCCTGAATTTATAAAGAAGGCTTTTCTGGAAAACATGGAGCCTAACCTTGCCTTGGAAAAGTAAGCTATTTTGGCAGGCAGAGTATAGGCACCAACATAGCAAAAGAAGCTTGGAGAAATAAATTGTATTATAACTTCCCCTTCTTATAAAATCCTGAAAACTTGAAGTCTTAAGGACTTTTCAAAGGTCATTTTATTTTAGGCTTACTCAATGCTAGCTCCCCCCCCCCAATTATTTAAAAACCTTAATGATAAATTTACTTTGACTTTATGCCCAGTTGCCTCTCTATGTGGAGTCCCAGTTTCTCTCTCTAGCAATGAAATCTTGAAATAAGAAATAGTAAAAATAAAATCAAAAATGAAATAGTCCTCTTCCTTTTTCCCCTTCCCTTCTCTTCCTGAGAAATGTAGTCCAAAAACCACTCAGAGTCTAAGAAGTCTGGTGAGGGCATCCACATAAGTGGGGAGCCCTCACAGGGTGTCCATGACCACGTGGGATGAAGGGCACCCCAGTATTGAATGTTGCAACCTGGGCAAGGCAGTGTTGGAGCCCCTGAGGCCACAGAGGGGTACAGCTTGAGGATGCTGACAAGGACAGAATATTGGAGCTCAGATGGTGTTAGGCAGGGGTCTGTTTAGGGACTGAGGCAGGGGCAACAGGATATTGGTTACAAATAGGGAGTTTGAGCAAATAGGAAGCATATTCAGAGTAATAGAAGCCTTGTTTCTCACTGTTAAAAAAGAGAAATACAAACAGGGACAGGAAGAAAAGTAGAATGAACCATATGATGCTGAATTATAATCAGAGGTATTGGCATGAAAATATGGATTTTAATATCTATAGAGACAAGTAAATAGGATGAAAACATATATGTGTTTACATATATATGTGTATGTATGTGTGTGTGTGTGTGTGTATATATATATATATATATATATATATAATGTAAACTCTGTCCACTAAGAGGTCCTGGGAGCAGTGACACCCCAAGAACAATGAGCACATCTAGCTCCCAGATTATGGTTTTTAAAAATCATTCTCTACTAAAAGGGATCAGGACTTCTTAGAGTAATGGCTGATTCCACAGCTGGGGTAGGAAAAATACAATAAAGCTTTGAACATCTTGTTATTGCAGAAAACAAGAAAGTGCTCAAAGAATAAGAGAGTTGTATCAAAAAACCACAGAAATTCAAATTGAGGAGCTACCCCTGGCCAAATTACAATTTGAACATCCAAAATAAATAATGGTAGAAATTCTTTGTAATCTATTGAGTAAAATAGCAATCCATGAGCCTATGTTGATATAAATAAATGGAAAAGCAATTAGAAAGTTTGGTGAGGAATGAGATATTTACAGAGTCTGAAAGCATTTTCCCACAAAATACATATAACTACAACGAGTAACTTTACAGTGGACAAGCCTGGGTGCTATCACCTTAATGAAACGATCAAATTAGCATCATCAGTAATATAACAAATCAAAGCGGTATGCAATCTGATAGTAAGAAATAAAAGGAACACAGCATCATTTCAGTGCAAAGCCTGCCAAAGAATAACTTGAAACTAATCATAATGAAATATCAGGAAAATCAAATTGAAGGACAGTCTACAAAATAATAAACCTGCAATCTGCAAAAGTGCCAAGGTCATAAAAGTCAAGGAGAGAAGACTAATGATGGAAGCAATTAGAGAAACACACGAAATGCAATGTGCGGTCTTGAACTGGCTCCTTTTCCTCCTAAATGGGACAGTGATGACAGGGAGTAGCCATTCTGATACTAGCACTTACACAGCCCTCCACGAAGGCTTTCACACATACCTGATTTCATTCTCATAGCAACCAGTGAGGAAGGAAGGCTTCTCAGAGAGGCCAAGGTCAAACATGGTTTTAACTTTCCAAACCCAGGGTTGTTACTCTCCCACCCCCACTGCTAGGGCTAACCCACATGAGAAAGGATCATTTGGGACAAATGGGGGGACAATTGCTGAAACTTCAGTGGGGGTTAGGATGGTCAGTATAGGAAGCTAGAAATGTACCAATATTAATTTCCTGATTTTGATGGTTGTTTTGTGATTATGTAAGATAATGTTCTTATTTGCTAGGCATACACGCTAAAGTTGATGGGGGCAAACTTCAGCAACTTTCAAATGTTTCAGAAAAACATTTGAGTCATGCACATTTTCTGGAAGTTTGAAATAATTACAAAATTTAAAAAGATAATAATAAATGGTAAGGTGGCCATACCACATGTGCTCAGCTAGTGAGGATCTAATTGACAAAGGTCCTAAGTGGAGTCTCTCCTGG
The DNA here is from genome assembly GCF_040939455.1 of Microcebus murinus. Classification (NCBI taxonomy): domain Eukaryota; kingdom Metazoa; phylum Chordata; class Mammalia; order Primates; family Cheirogaleidae; genus Microcebus; species Microcebus murinus. The sequence continues at coordinate 119,003,829 of NC_134105.1, read as the reverse complement.
GTGACTCAGTAGGGCAAGACACTGGACTTCAGTGAGGAATAAGTTGGAGACCCTTGTCCTCAATACTCATTCTCAGGCATGTTCTGCCCCTCCCAGAGACTGACAGAATGAGGTATCTAAGTGTCTTCACAGCAGAGATGTCCCGGTGTGTGTGCAGGGCGGCACTTTCTAGTTCTGAGTCATCAGATAAAGTCAGCTTCCTCTGATCTTTTCAATATAAAGTATTTTTTACAAAAGTTCTTCCCTCTCAAACTCGTTCCCATGTGGGTTAGCCTCTAGCAGTGTGGGGTGGCGGGGGGGGGGGCAGTGAGGTGAGGTAGGTTGGGGAGGTGTAACCCTGGATTCAAAAAATTAAAACCTTGTTTGACCTTGGCCTCTCTGAGAATTCTCCCTACCTCGCTGGTTGCTATGAGCCTCAACGAAGATATGTGTGAAAACTCCTGTGCAGTGCTGTGTAAATGCTAGTATCAGAATGCCTACTCCCCGTCATCAGAACTCACATGAGTCAAAGTTAAGAGGTAGGTGAAAAGTTGTTTGCAGTTTTCTTTCTCTGTTGGCCCTCTCCCCACCTCTCTTAGCCTTCTGAACCTACTCTGACCCAGTATTCTCAGCAGCCCATTGCATTGCCCAGCCTTGACCCACTTGGAATTATCTCTCCCACATCACCTACCCAGATTCTATTAGGATTGCTCAGCCAGCGGAGGAGAATGTGTGCTCAATCACATATTTACCATGCGCCCAGCCTGTGGGAACAATATTAGAGGTATATGAGACTAAGCCCCTGCCCTCAAAAAGCTTGCACTCTAGTTGAATGACTAATACTCCCAGGCAGTATTTTCATTTTAAAGGGGGATGCTTAAAGAGATAATATTTTGATGCCAAGGCACAGATGCCCAAGTGAGCTATTAGGCCATATGATAGATGAGTGTCATTTGGTAGAGCATGGTGTGGGGTGAGAGGGAAGCAGTAAGACTAATGGGCATGGGAAAGGTGATCTCTTCAAACCAAATCTCCCCAGCTCTGCCACGCAACTTCCACACCTGTAAGGACAGATATTCATGATACCTACCTCATGGAGCTATTGCAGGATTAAAAGACTTGGTGCTTAGGACAGTGTCTGGTACTTGGTAAGTGCTAAATGCAATCATAAAATCATGAAGCTGTGGAAATAGGGCATTCTATTTAGCAAATAACCTTCCTTCAAGTAGAAAGGGAAGATAAGGAAAAGCAGCAGGCATTGGAGAAAGAGGAGGAAACATACCAAGGATCTGATTGCCCTTAGGATCTCAAATTTAAAAACCTTTGTAATCTGTGAACTAGGATGCCTGTGAAATAGCTTTGCTCGTGGCAAAACCTATTCACATGTAAGGTGTGTGTACATAAATGTGTTTACTGAAGGAATGAGAAAATTAGTTTTTGGCTAATATTGGGGCAATAACATTGGTTTTGTTGATTTTAACTGTGTGAGCACTAGAAATCGCTCACTAGGGACACATAATCACAGAACTATCAAGCTGGGACTAAGAAAGAGGCAGGAGAATACAGGATTTCACGGGCTGTATCCAACCTCACGGTACCCAGGATGCAGCCTGGCGGGATCAGCATTCTCAGGATTGGTGGTACGGCGTGTTTGGCTTCATGGCTCCTACACATGAGAGTGTCTATTTAGAGTCATGTGAATCTCCAACTAGAAGAGGATGACAGGAGCAATTGAAAGGGGCTGATCTCTGATTTCCTTTTGCGTGTTTTTCTCTTCTGAAGGGAACAGGAAGTAGGGTCAGGGAAGTCAGAGTATAAGGATGGTGTGGCTGAGCACACCACAGTGTTTCCCTGTGTCACTCCAAGGATTTGGTGGGAAATTCAGCACCTGAAGTATGGCCCACCAAGACTTTGCTTTCAGCTCCCATTCCCCACAAAAACCTGCCCTCCCCAAGCCAAGCCAACCATGTGGAGAGCTCCTTTGCCAGTGGCACTGATAGTTCCAAAATGTATTCTTTCCATAGTTGTAGGCTGAGGTTAATAATCTCAGTACATAAGATGCTATTTATTGAGTTATTTTGATGAAAATTTAACTATGGTGGCCTAAAGAAAGCAATGGTAATGCTAATTTTTAATAATAATAGTTAAATCTACTGAGCAGTTATTATGCAACAGACACTGTGCATTATATTCTCCAATCTTCACAAAACCTGTGAGCTGTATAATATCATCCTCATTTTACAGATAAGCAAACTGAACTGAAAGCAAACTGAAACAAGTTACATATAAGTAACTTGCCTAAGTTCCATAGCTGGTAAAAGGCAGAACTGGGATTTTTCTTACAGACAGTTAAAATTTAGAGCTCTCATTCTTAACCACCAGTTTTCTGGGCTAATTTTAGCAGTATGTTTTAATAAAATATGCAGCAGTTCTCAGAAGCAATAATTTCCTTTAAATTTTATTTTATTTTTTTAATTGACAAACAATAATTGTATATATTCATGTAGTGCACAGTGATGTTTCAATATATATAATAATGCGTAGTGGTCATATCAGGGTAAGGAACAGATCCATCATCTCAAACATATATCAGTTCTTTGTATTAGGAACATTCAATAATCTTATAATTATTTGACACTATCATATATTATTGTTAACTATAGTCATCCTAAGTAGTCTAGAATAGTAGAAGTTATATCTCCTGTCTAGGTGTAATTTTTTATCCTTTAACAAATCTTTAAAAGTACATCCTGTGATGTTTTTTAACTTTTGATTTCAAAAATATTAGTTATTATTTCTATAATATAATATATATAATATTATAATAACATAAGTTACAAAGATAATACAGAGAGTTCTCATATGCCCTAATCCAACTTCCCTTGATGTTAATATATTATTAATACATAATCGTGTGTATTTATCAAAACTAGAAAGTAACATTGATTTGGCACTATTAACTGAACTGCAGACTTTTTCAGATTTTCCAGTTTTTTTCATGGATGTCTTTTTCTCATTCCTAGATCCAATCCATTCAGTTGTTGGTCTCCTCCAATCTGCAATAGTTTCTTAGACTTTCCTTGTTTTTCATGATCTTGGCAGTTTTGAAGAGTAGTGCTCAGGTATTTTGTAGAATTTTGCCATTTCAAGAATGTCATATAAATGGCATGATGCAATATGTAGCCTTTGGGGCCTGGCTTCTTTCACTTAGAAATATGCATTTAAGATTCCCTCTATTTGAGTTTATATGAAGCTTTCTCATGACTATACTGAGATTATGAACTTGGGGGGAAGAATAATACAGAAGTGAAATTTCTTTTCCATCGACATACCAGTCCTAATAGCAACTTGACATTCTTGGTGATGTTAAGCTTGATCACTAGGTTCAGGTGAAATCCACCAGGTTTTTCTACTGTAGAGTTGCTATTTTTCCCTATCCATACTCTCATTTCTTAGAAGCAAGTCATTAAGTCCTATCTACACTCAAGAAATGGAAATTAGCCTCCACCTCCTGGAGGAAGGAGGAGCAAAGAATTTGTGAACATATATTAAAACCACTAAAGCAGTTAATATTTGAGGAAGTTACTTTGAAGCTGTTGGAACATTCTCTTTCTCCTTAAAATTTTGCCCACTAATTTTAGTATTCATTATGGACTATATTATTTTGGTGTTCTGGTGGTGATTTTAAATTTCCCTCATTGCTTCTACATTCATTTGAAAATCTTTTGTAAGGAAGATTTATCCATTTTCCCTTGTGTATTTATTTATAAAATCATTTATATCAGTATATATAAAATCAGTATACATAAACTATATATTATAGACCCATAGATTTTTATTAATTCATCTAAACTTTCTATCTAGAAATAATTTTAGATTTACAAAAAAGTTGCAGAGTCCCCATATATCTCTCACCTAGTTTCAATTTCGCCTAATGCCATCATCTTATGTTACCATGCTACATTTGCCAAAACCAAGAAAATAAAGTACATCACTATTAACTAAACCCCAGAGTCTATTTGGATTTCACCAGTTTCCTCATTAATGTCTTTTGCTGTTCCAGGAGCCAAGCCAGAATTCCCTACTGCTTTTCATTGTCATGTCTTCTTAGTCTCCTTCTGGTCTGAGACAGCTATTTTTCCCCCTCCATCTCTTTGCGGAAGGCTATGTCATCTAGTCTACAATTTGATTCATTTAACACAGTCTGCAATCCATCCTAGGATCCCCTCAATATCTTGGGTGATTTTTTATTTGCATATAGTGAAGTTCATTCTCTGTACTGTACAGTTCTACGAGTTTTAGCAGAAGCATAGAGTGATGTATTCACCACCCCAACACTACGTAGAACAGTTTCATCACTTCAAAATTCCCTTGTGCAGTCCAATTGTGGTTAATCCCTTCCACTTCCTCAAACCCCTGGCAATAAATGATCTGTTTTATGTATCTATAATTTCATATTTTTTAGAATGTCATATAAATGGAATCGCACATGTAGCCTTTGAGTCTGGCTTCTTTCACTTAGAAAAATGCATTTAATATTTGTCCATGTTTTGCATGAAGCAATAGTTTCTTTTTATTATTGAGTAATAATCCATTCTATGGATGTGCCACAATTTATTTATTGACCTGATGAAGGGCATCTTGATTATTTCCAACTTTGGGTGAGTATGGATAAAGCACAAAATATAAACATTTTCTATGTAGGTATTGTTGTGAACATATTTTTTCAATTCACTTGGGCAAATCACTTCAGATTGGGGTTGCTAGATCAAAGGGCAAGTGCATGTTTAACTCTGTAAGAAAGTTTAACTCCATAAGAAACTGTCAAATTGTCCCAAAGTGGCTGCACCACTTTGTATTGCGGCAATGAAGGAGAGTTCCTGTTGCTCTGCCTCTTTGTCAGCATTTGGTGCTGTTAGTTTTGTTTAAGACATTTTAATAGGTATGTGGCAGTATGTCATTATGGTTTTAATTTGTAATTCTCCAATAGCTGGTGATATTGAGCATTTTTAATATTTATTTGTCACCCACATATCTTCTTTGGTGAAGTGTGTGTTCAGATCTTTTGATCATTTTTTTAAAATTAGGATGTTTGTTCACTTTTGTTGAATTTTAAGAGTTCTTTGTATATTCTAGATATAAGTTCTTTATCACCCAGTCTACGGGTTGTCTTTTAATTTTCTTATCAGTATTTTTCACAAAGCATAGCTTTAATTTTGATAAAATTTAATTTATTAACTTTTTCTTTTATGTATCATGCATTTGATGACATATGTAAAAATTAGTGTCAAATCCAAGGTTGTATAGATTTTCTCTTATATTTTCTTTTAGAGTTTTATAGTTTTAACTCTTTCATTTAGATCTGTGATTCATTTTGACTTAATTTTTGCATATGGTATGAGTTAAAAGTCAAAGTTAACTCTTTGCATAACGATAACCAACTAACTGATCCAGGACTGCTTGTTTACACTTGATCTTACGCAAAAGGTCGAGAAATGTTAAGAATACTTATTTAAAAAGATTTTCCTTTTCTTATTGAGTTGCATTGGTATCTTTTGCTGGAAATCAATTGATCATATATAAGTGTGTATATTTCCAAATTCTTATCTGTTCCATTGACTATAGATCATCCATACTCCACTGTCTTCACTACTATAGTGTTATATTTTAAGAATTATATAGCTATAAAGCTACAATCCTCCAACAAAGCTGGAGGACTCATGTTATATTTTAAGAATTATATAGCTATAAAGCCATAACTATAACACTATAGTAGTGAAGACAGTGGAGTATGGATCTAAGGAAGATCTATAGGTCAATGCAACAAATAAGTACTTGGAAATATACATGAACAGAAAATTTTCAAAAGAAGACAGAATAATGGCCAAGAAACATATGAAAAAATGCTCAACATCTCTAATCATCAGGGAAATGCAAATCAAAACTACAATGAGATATCACTTATCTCCAGTAAGAATGGCCTTTATCAAAATGTCCCCAAACAATAAATGCTGGCGTGGATGCGGAGAGATAGGAACACTCCTACACTGCTGGTGGGGCTGCAAACTAGTTCAACCTCTGTGGAAAGCAATAAGGAGATACCTTAAAGTGATACAAGTAGATTTACCATTTGATCCAGCAATTCCACTACTGGGCATCTATCCAAAAGATCAAATGACACTCTACAACAAAGACACCTGCACTCCAATGTTTATACCAGCACAATTCACAATTGCAAAATTGTGGAAACAACCCAAGTGCCCATGAATACATGAGTGGATTAATAAAATGTGGTATATGTATACCATGGAGTACTATTCAGCTATAAGAAACAGTGGTGATATAGCACCTCTTGTATTTTCCTGGATAGAGCTGGAACCCATTCTACTAAGTGAAGTATCCCAAGAATGGAAAAAGAAGCACCACATGTACTCACCAGAAAATTGGTATTAACGGATCAACACCTCAGTAGACATATAGGAATAACATTTATCAGGTGTTGGGCAGATGACGGGGAGGGGATGGGTATATACATACATAATGAGTGAGATGTGCACCGTCTGGGGGATGGTCATGCTTGAAGTTCTGACTCGAGGGGGGAGGGGAACATGGGCAACATATGTAACCTTAACATTTGTACCCCCATAATATGCTGAAATAAAAAAATTATAATTAAAAAAATTGTCTTGCATATTCTAGATCTTTTGTATATATGTAAATTTTAGAATCAGCTTGTCAATTTCTATAAAAAAGTTTGCTAAGATTTTGATTGAGATAACTCTGAATCTATTTGTCAGTTGTTGAATAATTGATATCTTAAAAATATTCAGTCTTCTGATCCATGAATGGGATATATCTGTCTGCTTATTTAGGTCTCTTCAATATCTCTGAGAATAAAGTTTTTCTTGAAGATACAATAGTAATAAGTGACAGTTAAGGTCTACACAGAAAAGCCACAGTGTTTAGAGCTATCTAGGGCAGTTTAGAGTGGTGACAAATAGCTTTACATATTTCCAAATTCTTTCAGGTAAGTGCAATTTAGTAATTGATATCATGATGACCCAAAGTCATTAAGAAAGTATTAAATGCTATCCAGTGTATTGTTTGCTGGTTTGTTTTTTTTATTTAACTTTCGGGAACAGTATATTGTATCACAGGCTTTCTTTATAAATTTCCGATTTCCACAGAGCATTCCTGTGAGGTATGAATGTTACTGTCCCCATTTCACACACGGTAAACTCAGGACAAGGGCAACGGCTCTGCCCCCTCCCCACCAGGACCTCTGTGTCTGCCCCACCTCACTCCAGCCACGCCTAGGACAGTGCATGGACCAGCTTTGCCTCCTTCCTCTCACCACCCAGCAGCTTGTCTCGTCTCTGTCCAGGGCCCTGCAGCTCCTACATTCTTCCAAATTTCATTATTGATATCAGAAAGATCTACCATATCTCTATTACCATATTCCATGGCTATACTGTGAACTTTGTTATTTTTAATTGAAAAAAATGATTGTACATATTTATCACATACCACATGATCTTTTGAAATATATATACCTTGTAGAATCCAGTGTGTTGTTTAATAAAGCAAAATAGTATACATATTTAATAAAAATCTTTTCATTAATAGTTGGAAAATTAAAAGAAACTATGGAGTTTAAAAGAGTAAGTTTCAGTTAAACGGAAAATTCACATAAAAATAATACTTCATTCCCAAGGGTGCCAAAAGACTGAAGAGCCTCTAAATATGACATACTTTTTAGTTTTAAAAGTGAAATGGGCAGGCCAGGTTTCTCCTTCTACCTGGGGAACTCCCTGAGAGAGATAGTAAGAGTTTTTCTTTCATTATACTTTGCAGGATGTTGTTTGATCTTGTTTGTGACTTCAGAAAGTAGCTGGCAATGTGTCAGTGACTCTAAGAACTTCCCACAACAAATGCAACCTGTTTTCTCTCAGCTAAGAAAAAAAAAGAAAGAAAGAAAGAAAAGAAAAAAGAAAGGAAGCCCTGGTTTTCTTGTAGATGTACTTGGGTTTCATAGAGCAGAGATGAAAGTTGTCAAATCTATTTGTCTTTTTCTCACAATACTGGGTAAATCTCCTTTGACTTTATAGCTTAGATACATGGAGACTCAATCAACATAGACAAGACAGGTAAAGAAAAGCAATACAGGAACTTCAATCATTTTGAGCAAATGTTTCATGAGCCACATTTTTCTATGAGTCTATGCCAAACGCCCCATTAGGATGTTAGAGCCTGGTTATGCATTTGCGTTATTCCACTCAGTCGAGGCTGAACCAATTATTTAGCATCTCAAGGGTTCACTCATTAACAGCTATAGATTCAGCCCCAGCAGCTTATAGGGAAAGAACCAGTGAAAAATGTTCTTTCTAACTAAAAATTTCTATTACTCTATATTATTTAACTTTTTTCTGGAAGGCTGTGTTACTATATAATGTTATCACCAAAAAGGTTGAATATGGGAAGGAGGAGGAAAATAATAAAAGCTAAGCCTGTGGGCAATGCAAACTACTATTAATCTTCCATTATTTTTGTAAAACATTATCTGGAATCCTGGAAGCCACTGATTTTTTAAAATAGTATTTTTCTCCTTGGTAGTAGAGAAATAATATTTCATTATAAGACTTTGTTCTTTTCTCTTTTTTTTGTCTTGATGATTTTGACCTATGCACATTTCTCATTTCATTTTCTCCAGGAAAAATGAAAAACATGAAAAATGTAACAATATTTGATGTTAACATAAACAAACTGTGGCATTTTAAAAGAGTAAATAACAACTCGAATCAATCTTTATATCACTAGTATATTTAATGTTGGATGGGGGAACAACTCTCTGCCACATTTGGTCTTTTAAAGACTTCTGGCTAGCCTATATCACCTGTCACGAAATCCCGGAAACAGGGCACATGCGCTACACATGGCAACTCATCTATTCATACCCACCACCTACTCTGAAACCCCATCAGATCTCTGTGATTCTTTGCCTCATTTGATTTCATGTGCCATGCTCTGAGACTCTCCATTTGTCTCTTCTCTTCCATTATTGATACTATTTGCCCTTCTGGACACAATATCAAAATTTACCAATTAGCATGATGCAATGCAACTTTAGATAAGATGTTCTTGCTTATATTACCTCACTCAGCTCCTTCTTGGCCTCTTACACATAGCTCCTCCCTAATATTTGCCTGACTGGAATGGAGACTGAATATTAGTATTAGTCTAAGATTAAAGGCAGTTTAGAAAGGAAACAAGGAGGACAGTTATGGTACTATTACAATGATATGTGAGCAATAAACCAAGAGAAGGAAGATATGAAGTTGAGTAAAGAGATCAGAATAAACATAGTTTGGGGAGGTGCTTAGGAGAAGAAGAATGACTTCCAGTTTCCTTGTTGGTGTGATTTAAGTGGTTCCATTCACTGAAGTAGAGGAAACAGAAGAGTTTTAGGGGAGAAGACACAGAGACCAAGCATAAGTTTGTGGAGTTGCAATGCCCATCAGACATTTCGGTGGGGATTTCCATCAGCCACATCTAGATCTGGAATTCAGGAGAATCTGCACTGGATTTGGAAGTAGTGAAAGAGATGGGGGGAATGAGGTCACACAGAGAGAGTGTGCAGAGTGGGGAGGAGATGAAAGATGAAGTTGTGTTGAACAACAACAAAAAGAACAAATAAAAAAGGATAAAACCAAGAAAGAGACCAAGTCAAAGTAGCCAGAGGGACAGAAGCAAGATCCAGAAAGAACCTCACTATTCTCCTCTTGATGATTAGTTTGGTATTTTGAAGAGTTTGGGTAACTTTGAAGAGAGAAGTTTCAGTCAAGTGATAGGGAAGCTAAATTGTATTTACTGAAAGATAATGAAAGCTAAGGAAGTGTTTGTAGGAAACATGGATAACTTTTTAAGAAGCGTGATTATTAATCAAAGGAATAAGATGATGTTATAGCTGGTTTTGGAAGATTTGGTGGGGTATGTTTTGTTGTAAATGAGAAAGGCTTGAATGCACTTCTAAGCTTCAAGGGAAGGACTGAGTAGGACTATTTGCTGGACCAAGGCCCCAAAAGAGGCAGGAGAAGATGGGATATGGTAGAAACATCATATCCCATGAGACAGAATGGAAAGAGGCAAAGATAACTGCAGATAGAAATAGGTTTGCAGATGTGGAGGTGAGAAACTGAGGAAGTTATGGTCTCATAAGATGTGTTCAACTGTGAAGAGTGAAAGTAAAAGTTCAAATGTGGTGAAGAACTGGCATAGCCACTGAGGGAATTACAGACAGAACCCAGGCTAGAGGCCATTAGCTGCAACAGCCTATCATTTCTGGTTTTCTCCAGCAAATAAAATGTAAGAGTAGAAAAACCGGATGCCATGGAAAGAATTTAAGATTCTATCATGTAGTACCAATCTAATTTGAAAATTAGTAAAGTAAGTGGGGGTGGGGGGAGGCAGGGAATTTAAATTAAGTTATTTGAAAGTGAAGGGTTTAAATAATATACCATAAAGTCTAGGCCACAAAGTAAAGGAAGAGAGGCTAGGAGAAGATAATGGAGTAGGTGATTAGGAGGTGCTGAAAGATCTGAGGTCTTTTTGGATGAAATATCATTGAGGTAAGGAGTTGAGAAGATGGTCCAAATGCTAATTTGAATGTTTAGGATGTTAGTCAGGGCTGGGGTTGTAGATTTTTTAAGATTTCAGAGGTAGAATAATTTCAATGATGATAAAGTTCATTCAATATGTGACCTTGAGTGTCATTTTTGGAAGCACAGTGTGGGTTAAGATTGTTGAGTAGACAATGTCCAGGAAACTCCAAAGTGAGGGCCTTGAGTGCATTGTCCCCTAAACATTGAAGTCACCCAGGATAATTGTGACTTGGGAGTTGAGATGCCACCCTTGAATGTGGGTAAATGATGAAAATGGTAGATGACACTGTCCATTTGCTGTTTGGTGAGAGAGAATACGGTATAACAAAACGGCATGACTTTTGAATGAGGAAAGTATTTAAGCAAGGGTAGGAGAGTAATGCTCTGGAACAGTGATTCTCAAACTTCGGTGTGTGTAAGAATCAGCTGACAAGCTTGTTCACCGCACGTTGCTGGGCCCTCCCGCCAGAGTTTCTGATTCAGTAGGTCTGCGGAAGGGGCAAGAAATTTAAATTTCTAACACATTCCCAGGTTTGGGGACCACTCTTTCAGGACCACTATTCTGGAAGCATCTATAATGAGAATTTAATAGAGCTGACCTTGTTAGATGTGAAAGATGAAAACACACTCCTTAAGACAGGACCCAGGGCAGAGAGTAGAGGTTTCAGAGAAGAATTGCATTTCTGGTTTCCATTAAGGAAGTACATGGAGAAATCATTAGTCAAAGTGAGGATGGAGGAACTCTTTTCACATGGTTTGGAGGTTGCTGAGGATGTGATAGAATAGTTTGGAGAAAGGTCAGCGATGAGTGGGTATATGAGGCTCTAGGAGGCTACATAGGCAATAAAGGAGACCCTGTAGGTCTCCAATTTAAGGAAATGGCTATGGAAAACTAGGTTGTAAAGTCCTGTGTTGGCAAAGGCTGAGATGCTCAGGGTGCTGGTGAACCTGAAGCTGGCTCAGCCAGCCAGCTCAGTCGCTGGCTCAGCGACTTCCCTACTCTTGAACCAGCAAATGGAGCTTACATCCTTATTGTCCCATGGTGAAATCAGGGGTGCACTGAGATATGGGGAGTATCCTTAAGTTCTCTGCCTGGGCAGCTGGTCAGCTCATAATCCCTTTACTTGAACAATAGAAAAGTGGAAGATGGAAACTCCTGGGGTATTTTCTCTTGATTCAACAATGTTCAAAGCTGTTGGCTTTTGGTAATATAGTACCATGTGTAATATCAAGATTTGGATTGATATCTAGAGATGACCAGTTTGCTTGGAGAGTACCCAGAATTTAGATATTAACTAATCTATGTGAAAATGTAAGTCACTTAAAAATGCACAGAATTGTTGAATGCTAACAGTTTTTTAATGATACTTATGAATTACATTAACAGCAAAAAATTCAAGCTTTCTCATGTAGAACATTAAAATTATATTTTAATTACAAAAACTCTTTTTAACAGCCATTTCAAATGTTGGTGAGCCCTGCAGAGGCTGAAATATTTTAAATACCTTTTATACTGTGCTATTTTTCTTCAGACTTCTTGAAAGTTCTTTTAGAATAAAAGGTCATTTTTCCCAATGTAAATGACCTTTTTGAATAAAAGGTCATTTTTCCCATACACCTTGAATAAAAGGTCATTTATGTTGTGGCAGTGAGGTTAACTGGCTTGGATGGTTAGTAGTTGATATTAGAACTTGAGAAAATTATATTGGCAACCGATAATAAATTGAAATTATTCCGCTATCTTTCTCTTATTTTGTTGTGTCTCTTTATACATAAACATTCCATGATATAAAAGAGAAAATGTTTTTCTTACATGTTATTCATATAGCTTTATAGTTTCCTTTTAATGTTGTCATTTCATTTGAAAAGGATCATAATTTGTCTGTTTCCCCATTACTACTTGAGGTGGGGCTGGGTTTTATGTAGCTGGGCAAACAACATTAGTTTTTCAGTCCTCTGTGGTTCATAGCTCCAGTCTCCAGGTTTGAGGGTCTGCCCTCAGACTTGAGGTTCTCCTGTTGATATCATCCTTCTCTTTTCACAAAATAGCACCTGTTTTATCCGAGTCACTTTCTTAGCCTGTTTCTGCCTGTGGAACTTTGGGAGCCCAACACTCTTCCATTTTGCCCTGTATCTGTCCATTTCAGTCAGAGCTGGCAGTGTTTCTGTAAGCTTCTCTGGAAACCTGGGTGTCTCCTGTGTACGTCGTGGGGGTGTAGTCCATCAGACAAGAGCCCCCTCCACAGGTCATCCCTAGATGATCCCATCTTTACTTTTGGCTTCTGCTTAAGTGGCTGAAGGGATCCAAGAGTTACACACCTAACCTCTTCAAACAGTCCTGTTTAACTTAACTATAACTTGTAACTATAATATTTTGTCCTTCTCAAGGTAATAGCAAAAGAGTGTTCAGACACAACCTTGGCTTTCTCACCAGAGCGTGCTTTCTTGACAGTGAATTCTATTTTAGCATATTTTTCAATTTGAATGGTGTATTAGTCAGGGCTCTCCAGAGAGGCAGAACCAATAGGGTAGACGGATAGAAGGATGTATAGCTGATAGACACAGAGACAGAAGGAAATTTATTAGGGGAATTGGCTCGTGTGGTTATGGAGGCTGAGAAGTACCATGACAGGCCATCTGCAAGCTGGAGGCCTTGGGAGGCTGGTAGCATAGCTCAAAGTCCAAAAGCTCAGGACCTGGCAAACTACTGGTGTAACTCTCAGTACAAGGCCATAGGCCTGAGAACCTGGTGGGCTGCTGGTGTAAGTTCTGAAATCCAAATGCCTGGAATTCTGAGGAGTGTGCCAGCTCCAGGAAAGAGAGAGAGAGGAAATTGACCTTCCTTTGCCCTTTTTGCTCTATCTGGGCCCACAGCCAATTCAGCCGATTGAACAGCGCCGGCCCATACTAAGGATGGATCTCCACTCAGTCCACTGACTCACATGCCAGTCTTCTCTGGAAACACCCTCCCAGACAGATTCAGAAATTATTCTTTCAAAGTTCTCTAGGTATTTCCTAAGCCAGTCAAGTTGAGATGTAAAATTAACTGTCACAGGTAGACTGAGAATTTACCAAATCATCACTTCCTATTCCCTTTTCACCTAACAGTTATTCTCTCAATTTTCTTCTGTCCTCGCACATTTTAGTGTAAGACGTGTGAAGAAACCAGGCCACATCTTCAATGCTTTGCTTGGAAATCTCAGCTAAATTTCCAAGTTCATTGTATACAAATTCGGCTTTCCTTATAACTACAGGACACAATTAAGCTAAGCTTTCTGTTATTATGTAACAAAGATCCTTTTTTCTCCAGTTTTCAATAACATTTCCTCATTTTTATCTGAGCCCTCACTGGCAACACCTGTAAACATCCATATTTCTACAAAAAGACGGCTCATATTGATTTAGGTATTCTCCAAGACAATACATGTTTTCCCTACCATGCTCTTCACTTCTTTCTGAGCCCTCACTAGCAGAGTCATTAGCATCCATATTTCTACAGATAGTTTGATCAAGGAAATATAGGGTTTTTCTATCATGTTCCTAAAAAATTCTTCCATTTCTGGCCAGCCACAGTGGCTCAAACCTATAATCCTAGCATTCTGGGAGGCTGAGGCAGAAAGATTGTTTGAGCTCAGGAGTTCAAGACCAGCCTTAGCAAAGGCAAGACCCCATCTCTGCTAAAAATAGAAAAATTTTCCAGGCATGGTGGAGCACACCTGTAGTCCTAACTACAGGGGAGGCTGAGGCAGGAGGATTGCTTGAGCCCAGGAGTTTGAGGTTGTATGTAGAGAGCTATGATGGTGCCACTTCACTCTACCCAGGGTGACAGAGCTAGCGAGACCCTGTCACAAAAAAAAAAAAGTTCTTCCATTCTTTGTCATTTCCCAATACCAAAGCCACTTCCACATTTTTAAGTATCTGTTGCAGTAGCACCCCATTTCCAGTATCAAAATATGCTGTAACAAATGACCACAATCTTTTCCCATTTATATTAATAATACACTCACTTAGGGCTATAAAGTTTCCTGTCAGCACTGCTTTAGGTGCATCCCACAAATTTTGGTCTATGGTATTTTAATTTCCATTGAGTTCATTTTTTTGCCTTGACACTTCCTCCCTTGGATAATTTATAAATATGTTGTTTACTTTCCAAGTGTTTGAAGACTTTATCATTATCTCTCTCTCAGTGGTTTCTAGTTTGATTGCATTGAAGTACAGGACACACTGTATATTTCAATTCCTTTTTTCCCCCTAGCCCAGCATGTGGTGTACCTTGGTATATTCTTCTTGGGAATTTGCAAAGAATTCTGCTGCTTTTGGGTGAATTGTTCTATAAATGTCAGTTATATATCCTGTTAGTTGATGGTATTGTTTAGTTCTTCTACATCCTTGCTGTTTTTCTGCCTAGTTGTTTAGTTTTAAGAGAGGGGTATTGAAGTTGCCAATCTTTCTATTTCTCTTTTCTCTCTCTCATAATTTTCTTTGCCCTTAAGTCTAATTTAATTGATGCTAATATAGTTACTCCTGCTTTATTTTGATTAATCTTTGCAAGATATGTTTTCTATCATTTTAATTTTTAGCCTGCCTATGTCATTATATTTGAAGTGAGTTTGTTGTAGACAAAATATAGTTAAGTCATAATTTTTAATATACTCTACCAATCTCTGACTTTCAATTGGTATATTTAGAATACTTATATTTAATTATTGTATGTTGGCATTTATATCTTCTATTTAGTTTTTCTTTTCTGTTTTTTCCTCTCTGTTTTTTATTTCTTTATTTTCTTTTTTCTATCTTCTTAAGGGTTCTTGAGAATTTTTTGCATTTTCATTTTGATTATCTATAGAGTTTTTAATAGCATCTTTTATATAGCTTTTTAGTGGTTTTTTTAGGTGTTATAGTAATATTATATATACATAATTTATCACAGTCTACTGGTCTAGTCATTTTACCAATTGAAATAAAGTGTTCCTTTGATCTCCACAGTTTATAATTATATTAAGTATTTTCTCTGCATACATTTAGAACCAATTAGAAAGTATAATTTCTCCTTCAAATATCAAATATAATTTATAAAACTCAAAAGGAGAATTAAAACCTAGTATATTAAACCCTATTTTTGTTTACTGTGTTCTTTCTTTCTTCTTCATGTTTTAAGATTCCTTCTTCAATTGTTTCACTGATTCACTAAAATTCCAGAGAATTTTATTTAGCCTTTCTTTTAGGGTGGGTCTACTGTCAATAAATTTTCTTAATTTTTCTTCATCTGAGAATGTTTTGATTATACCTTCATTTCTAAAAGATATTGCCAATGGGTATAAGATACTGGACTGACAGGGGTTTTGTTTGTTTGTTTGTATCACTACTTGAAAAATGTTGCGCTAGTTCTTCTGGGACTACATGGTATCTGATGAGAAATTTATTTTCATTCAAATTGTTTTCACCTATAGGTAAGGAGTTGTTTCCCTCTTGCTGCTTTTAAGGTATTTTTCTGTCTTTAATTTCTACATGTTTCACTATGATATATCTTAATGTGAGTTTTTTGTTTGTTTGTTTATTTGTTTGTTTATTCTGTTTGGGTTTCTCTTAGCTTCTTCAATTCATAATCTTAGAGTACACTTTATTCTTTTTTCCTGGAACTCTGACGACATGAATGTTAGATATTTTGTTATAATCCTAAGATTCTAAGATTGTTTATTTCTTTCTTTTTCAGTCTATCTTTTCTCCTTTTTTTCCAGATTGGGTCATTTCTATTGTTCTGTATTCAAAATCACTGATTCTTTGCTCTGTTCCTTCCATTATACTATTAAGCTCATCCATTTAATTTTTAATTTTGATTATTGTACTTTTTAGTTCTAAAATTTCCATTTGGTTCTTCTTTATGTCTTCTAATTCCTTGTTGAGGCTTTCTATTTCTTTGCTTAGAGTCTGGTTTTTTCATTGGTTTCAAGCACGTTTATAATTGCTTGTTGGAGCATTTTTATTACAGTTGTTTCCCAATCTTTGTGAGATACTAATATCCTTGCAATCTCAGTGTCTACATCTATTGATTGTCCTTTTTCATTCAATTTGTGATCTTCCTGGTTCTTGACATAATAAGTTATCTTCTATTAAACCTGGATATTTTGGGTATTATGTTATGCAACTCTGGATCCTATTTAAGCCTTCTGTTTTAGACTGACTAACATCAGTCGAAGAGGTGAAGAAAGAGGTGCCACTTCATCATTGCTGGGTGGAGGCTGAAGTCCAAGTTTCCCACTTGGCCTTTCTTGACACCCAAGTGATAGACTAATTGTTACCTATGAGCAAGTTATTGTTTCCCAATACCCATCTACGGACACCTCATCAGATGGAAGGAGTACAAGTACCTCATTACAGTTCCTCACATGACCTCCATTAACAACACAGGGAGAGCTGTGGCCTTGTTACTGCCTAGAAAAGATGAACGTTGTGGTTCCCCATTCAGTCCTCTCTGACCACACCCAGGGAGGGGGTGATGTGGTGGTGGGTGAGGAAACTTGTTACAGACTGATGAGGGTGGTTGTCTAGGCTTCTCAGTTATCCTCTATTGGCTTGGGTGTAGGAAGGCCATTGTTTTTTCTATAGTGTTTGGTTTGAGTAGAACAGTTATTATACATAAGTTTTCTTTCTTGCTAGACTGTTCCTTTCTTGTTCATTTGGCTAGAAACATCCGCTTTTTATTTTGTTTTGTTTTATTTTCTAGCCTGTGCCCCTTGGCATTTCCAGGTTACCATCTTCTTCAGCTCCAAGTCTAGGATACGTGAGACAAAAATAAAATCCAGGGAATTGACCACTGTGACATTCCTCAGTCCTGTGGTCTCTGCTAGTCTGTTTTCATATCTCTACCTTTCAGAGTCTTCTTATGGTGTTTTCTTAATTACTTGTAATGTCCAATGGTTTTTGTTATACTAACTAGGAGGAACAGGGAAAATTACGTTCTCTTCATCTTCTCTGAAATGGAATTGCTTATTGATTCTTACAGTTTAACAAGGTGAAATTTTACAGCATGGCAACTATTGTGGATGCTCTTTCATAAGCACAAATTAGTATATTGAACCTCTTTAAAATTAAAACTTTTTCTCTGTGAAGAATATTGGTAAGTAAATGAAAAGACTAGGAGAACATAGACTAGGAGAACAGAACCACTGGATGACCAAATAATAAATAAGGGGAATTGTTAATATAAAATTAAACCAACTAGAAATAAAAAAAAAATACTGGAATTAGAACATTCCCATTTTGCAACTGCCAGTGAACTAATGAATATAGGCATTGACGATTAACAGCAGCTAACACCAAAAGAGGGCAGAAACAAAACTTAGTTTCCTCCTGATGAAAGAATATAATACTATTTATAGTTTTTCCCCCCTAAAATTGAGTTTTATCATGCTTCCTCATCCAAATGCCAATTTGCAGAAAATACAGAGGAAGAGAAACATGCTGAACTATACCTTTGGTATATAATCAGCAAAATCTAGTCTATAGTCAATGGCCCAAGTTCTTCAACAGGTACATTTTTAGGAAAAGAAAGAGATGGAAGGGAAACCTGTATATAAAATAGACTCAAATTATATATGAACATTTTTTTCAATGACAAGACAAAAGCAGAGTGTTAAGAAATATGCACTTGGGTGATAAAACTATAAATACACACACAAAGACAGCATTACTATAAAAAAATAATCATTTCTTTTGGAGAGAAGGGGAAGTGGCTGGGAGTATTCTATTTCTTGACCTATGTAATTATGTTAGGTATTAGATATATGTTAATTTTTTTAAATGTTGGTTATTTTACCTAGAAAATACTTGGTGTCTACTTAGAAGGATGGCAAATAAACAGATAATTTTATATGCTTAAATTGAGGAAATTTTAGAAATTCAAAGCAGTACCTTACAGTTCTGTTTTAAAATGAAATATTAAACACATATTATCTCTGTTCCCTTCTAAGACCTCACTAAAATAAAAAAAAGTTAAAAGTATTTCAAAGGAACAAAGGTAAGAAAGAAGAGAAAACAGAACAAACTTTTAGAAGCTGAAAAGTTGATAAATAAGTACAACTACTCACAATGAAAGGAAGAGAACAAATTGCTGGTGGACAACCAGTCATTTCTGCCACACTGGCCAAAATACCAGTGGAATGTGAAGAAATAAAATATTATTAGACATTTGAGGTCTCCAATAACTTTTCTTCCATGTATTCATCAAGAGCTCACTGAAGAGCTATTCCACCAACATAAGCTATTCTACCTACATAATTGTAGGAAATGAAAACATATTCACAGTAAATAGGAATTAAATGTAGAAGAGATGTAGGGAACCACTATGAAATCTGAGAATGAAACTGAAATCATGGAAGGCAGACCAGAAAAATAGAAAGAAATAAAGTCAACAGTAATATAACGTGGGCTGCCATATCAGGCCTCAGCTGAAACCAACCCCAGTTTTTATACTTTCAGTTACATGAATAAATAAATCCCTTAAAATTTTAAGCAAGTTTGAGCTGGACTTTCTGCCCCAAAGTAACACCGACATCAATGGTTTAGGGAGGATCTGGATAAGCCATTTCCGTCTGACTTTACTTTCCCTAGCTGACGGAGGATCTGTTTCAGTGCAGTGAGAGTTGGTTGTGATTACAGTTGTAGATGTTGCTTAAATATTGGAGAGATTTGAACATGTCTTTAGACTTTGAAAATTTAACAAATAGAGAAGAAGAGCCTGAACATACCAAATGGGGAAGAAATGACTGATTAAGAAAATATTCCAGTGCTGGATAAGAAAAGAAAGGGAATTTAGAGTATAGGTAGGAAAACTATCCTTAGGCAAATTCTTAGACAGAATTGCTACTCCTACTCAGAGTAGTAGGAATGGAGTTGAAAATGTATATAGATATAATGAAGTTTCAAGGAAAAGGGATAAGAAAAATTGAATAAATGTCAAATATCGAATTATAAGAGTGATGGGTGAGGTTTAAGAGGTTTAAACAGAAAAGTTACAAAATAAATTCCTGTAGAGCAATGTAAGAATGAGGGGATCGAGTCCACAGAAAAGGATTGCCAAGCAAAACTCAGCTGAGTTTAAAGATCACACAGTTGTGATTTTTCTCCAGCTGAATGCAACACCCCAGAGGAAAGAGCAAAAAAGACAGTGTTGGGTAGATAAACATTGGGGAATTTTAAGAAAGGGCGATAGAAGATCAAGACAAAGAGGATGATGAGGTTTCTGTCAAGAGAGTAACTAAAGTAGTGCTTCCTGAGTTCCAGGTCAAATAGAGAAGGAGGTAAATAGATAACAGGGAAAGCTTAATTAAGGTCAGAATGCTCGGGTCTCTCTAAGGGTTAGGGACATGAGGGGAAAGGGACCCATGAAAAGGGATGTTTAAGGGATGTGAAGGGAAAGGGGAAGGGTGATGAAGAAATGGAAAGGAAAACCTGGGCTACATCAAAATCCAAGGAGCAGCCAGATGCAGATTCAGGAAAAAAATAAAAAGAGGTGGGGGGAATGAAAAAAAGTCATAGAAAGAGAATTAGGGAGAAATGGAGTCATGGAAGCCAAAGAAGAGAAAATTTCAAGAAAAGAATGGTCAACAATATGAAGACTGGGTTTGGCAAAATTAATAGAATGTTAGTAATTAAAGGAGAATTAAAAGAGCAATTTCAGCAGAATGGTAGATTAATTAGAGTTCAGTAAACAGAAACAGCTCATGGAAACTACTGATTCAACAAGTTATATGGCACAAGGTAAAAGAATGGAGGTGTAGTATAATAAAATCAAGTAGTTTTGAGGCAGAGATTCTTTTAGGTAGAGGGGCAGAAATTGAGAGGCTGGTGGGCTGAGAGGAAAAATGTAGCAATGATGCATAGATCAGAAATAAAGAGGACAAAGGGGATTGATAAATAAGAAGAGCTCAGCAGAAGCAGGAGGGATGAAGTAGTCACAGATGGGAATTTAACCTCAGAGAAGACACACCTTTTTTGAGACAGGAAAGAGGGACCCTGTAAGTTTGGAGGTGGAAGAAAAGTTAAGTTGAGAGAGTTCTGACAGTTTCCTCTAAATCTCCCTGAACATTGACTCATAGTAAGTGCTAAGTAAATACTGCATTTGTTCTCATGAAGATTTTCACAAGCCTTGGAAAGGGCACCATCAAAAAGAGTGGCAATATCACACAGGAAAAAAGATTGAATTTCTCAGTTAAGAATTTCTAAAATCTCTTTAAAATAATGATACATTACATTTATTAATATTCTTTTTGAGAACTGGCACTAATCCCAGATATCTTGTGTCAGGATAAAAGAAATTTGTCTACTCTGGCAAATCATTACATAATTATTTCGATGTCTCTTCTCATACCATGTAAATACTAATATTTTATTATAACTTATATGTCAAGTAGACCACCCAAATATGTAAACAAAATTATTGCAAATATATCTCATTGAATCATGCCTAACAAGTACTGTGTTAGTTTCCCAGTAATTTTTTAAAAGAGTTATTAGAATATGTACAATTTGTGTCTTGGTGGACTGCCAAAATAATTTCCCAAGTATGCCACTTTATAAAAAAAAGGAAGAAAAAAATTACTACCATGATATTGTTCATTTTATCACACCTGAAAGAATATCAAATTCAAGACTTTTATAATAATTATATTATTTTATCAAAATATCTTAATAAGATCAGAATTCATTTTTCATGGTTGTATCTGGGTGAAAACATAATGCTGAGACAGAAACAACAGCTTTTGCCTTTTTAAAGCAAGGTCAACAGGCTGTGTCTACAAGGGCCAAGCAATAAATATTTTAGTCTTAGTGGCCTGGGGGCGGGTATCTGTGGCAGCTACTCATCTCAACTGTTGTAGCATGAAAACAGCCGTAAACAATATTAAACAAATAGGTGTGGCTGTGTTCCAATAAATCTTTATTTACAAAATGGGTAGCAGGCCAGACGGATCCCTGTTCTAAACAGGAACAGTTTCCACAATCACTTCACTTTTTTTAAATGCTGATGCAACCTTAGATTCAAATAATGTGGAAGTCTACTTAGACACACTGTCTGAAGACCTAGCGTATGACTTTATTTCATAATGTAATTTGCAATTACTGATTCCTTTGGCACAAGCTCTAAGCTAACAGAATCATCTCTTTTAAGAAGTTTCTTTATTGTAGTACTGGGAGCTATATCTCTGACAACAAACTTGTGTTTCCTTAATTTAATATTGTCACAATGTCAGATTTCCTGCTTTAAATATACTTATTAACTGTTGCATTGGATTTTAGAAGTGTTAAGTGGATTTTCATTTTTAAGTATATTTTCAATACTTGGTTATAAGTATGCTTTTTATATATATTCATTTTGATACATTAGATACTAAATTATGCTGTATAGTTAGTAATTTAAAATTTAAAATTGCCAAGTACCAGATTGCCACCAATTGTGGCAATCTAGCAAACTGTTGTAATTGCTAGGACTCTCTCTCTCTCTCTTTTTTTTTAGTTTTATCCTTGAGGTACAACGACTGGAAAAGCATGACATAGTATATAGCAACAGACATATGAAGCCAGGGGTGGGGAAAATGGTATTTTTGAAAGCTGTAAGTATTCCAGCTACTTTCCTTAAAAGGAGGGCAGGGTTATTTAGGGAAAGAGAATTTCTTTTTTGTTTGGAAAACATTTTAATAAGCTTTTACTTACGTAAAATTTGACCCCATGTTTAGTCTGAAAGAGAAAGATGGCTCAAGGGGAGAGCTATAAATTTCTCTGTTTAATAAGCAAACAGCATTTTGTCATTCTCTCCTGGTTGGACCCTGGGAAACAGGAGACCCAAGGAAAGAGTGGGAAGTCCTGAGGAATGGTGGTCGGGAGTCACCTGAAGCCAGCATGAGAAAAGGGGGCCAGGGAGGAATTGAGAAATTTGCTACACTGTGGCTTGTTCAGGGATGTTAAGAAAAGAATGTATCTAATATTGAATTGTATGTTGCTTCTGCATTGTGTTATAATCCCCCCATGATATTCCCAAACATATAATCAATTAAACACAATAGCCTTTGGGCACTGAAGGGATGTGTCCATGTCCATCCATGGATTGAAGGGGTAGAGGGAGAGCAGCACGGCCAGGAGAGGTGACATGAGAGGGACCAGAGCCCGGGCGGGGGCAGGAAGACAGGCCATGTGTTGTCCCTGAGAACCAGCTCTCCTCCACTTCCCTGGCCTCCCCTTCTCGGTCTCACCTGTGCTGGCTCCGCCTCATTTTCTAAACTCTAAACTTGTGGGCACCAGCACTCAGTTCTGAAACCTCTTTTCTTCACTGATTATATTCATTGCCTAGGTCAGGGCTTTTCAGAATGCAGGCTGCAACCCATTCGTGAGTTGTAAAGTCAATTTAGAAGAATATGATCAGTATTTTAATGAAATAAAATAAAATAAAATTGCAAAGGTCAGCATATAATATACACACGGTAAGGGTCAACCTTACTTCATGGAACTTTTGAATGTGTGTGTGTGTGTGTGTGTGTGTGTGTGTGTTTTCATCACATTGTAATGTGACATGAATTTCTTACTGTGGCTTGTGGTCCAAAAAGTTCAAAAAGCACTGCCTCAGGTGATCTCGTCCAGTATCATGGTTTTAAACACCACCTCTAGGCTAATGATTAATAAATACAAATTTACATCTTCCATGGAGCTTGATCACTAATCGATCATTTGATCATTTGATCATTTGATAGATGATCACTTGATCATCTATCCAGTGGCTTAGTTGATATCTCAATTTGGATGTCCATCAGGCATCTCAAGCTAGCATGACCAAGTCTGAACACCCAGTACCCTTACATGCATGCCCTACCTGCTCCTCCTGCAGTTTTCCCATCTCAGATTATGGCATTTTTATCTTTCTAGCTCCTCAGTCCAAAAACTTACAGTGGTCCTTAACTTCTCTCTCTCTCTCTCTCTGTCTCTCCCCATTACACATATAAGTATGCATATTTGAAGGCTTAGATTTTTAAGACCTGAGGCTTATAAAAAGAGAGAACAATATGAGATGTCAATAAAGAACAATTTCCAGGAAATCAAAAGCTCTATACGTAGTAGGGCTTATTAGAGAAGAAAAGTGAATATGTGAATGAGGATAAAATTAATAGAAATAAAATATTAACATCTGACAAAAATTATTAAAACCTAAAATCAGAAAAAATATTAAATACTAAAAATAAATAAATAAAATCCTAAACCTGCAAAAAAAAAAAAATAAGTAAATGCAACAACAAAAATTGCTACAAGGTAAGGAGTAGACCTGAAAGAGCCTACCAAAAAGAAAGCTTCCTATGAAAGGGAACTTCCATTAATAAGTTGATTTTAAAAATAAAATCTGTATATGATATAAAAGGTTAAGATTTAAAAATAGTCCATCAGGCCGGGCGCGGTGGCTCACGCCTGTAATCCTAGCACTCTGGGAGGCCGAGGGGCGGGCGGATTGCTCGAGGTTGGGAGTTCGAAACCATCCTGAGCGAGACCCCGTCTCTACTAAAAATAGAAAGAAATTAATTGACCAACTAAAAATATATATACAAAAAATTAGCCGGGCATGGTGGCGCATGCCTGTAGTCCCAGCTACTTGGGAGGCTGAGGCAGGAGGATCGCTTGAGCCCAGGAGTTTGAGGTTGCTGTGAGCTAGGCTGACGCCACGGCACTCACTCTAGCCTGGGCAACAAAAGTGAGACTCTGTCTCAAAAAAAAAAAAAAAAAAAATAGTCCATCAATGAGGTAAAAGGTTTAAAAGGTAAAAATATAAAAGGATGAGTTTACAAATTAACCAAAATTGAAGACTAACAATATAAACAGAGAGAAAAAAGTGGGGGGAAAAGAACACAAAGTTTGAAGATAAATATAAGTGAAGGAAGAAACTGTCAGGTGTGATTCTCCAGGGCTAGTCTCTGGGCTTGCCTTCTGCTCAAGAATGAGGGTAGGGGGCTAGAATCTCTCTCTGACTTATCCCTTTTCTCAAATTCATAATTCATACTGCCCCCAAAGGAATGCTCTGAATAAACCAGTTCAGTCAAACTTTCAATTATCTACATAATTAGATCTAAAGCTCAATAGCCACACATTCAACAGCTCCTAGAATCTGTCCTCAACAAATATTCCCAGTTCTATCTCACACACCTTCTCAACACAAGCTCTCCTGTCCATGCAGCCTGAATTCCCCATCACATCCCCCAGCCATGCCCTACTCACATGGCCTCTCCTGCCTGGAATAGACTCCTCACCCTTCCCAGTTATTTCCTGAATAACTTGTTCCTTAGCTGCCTTTGGTATCCATGTGGGCTATGATAGCTTACAAGGCTTCAGAAACTGAGTTACCTGGACTCTGCCTCGTATTCACCGACACCTTTTGCATCAGGGTATATTTTTCCTACCGACCCCACTCTTCTTTCTTGACCATCCAATGCTCTGTGAGTTCACCATCTTCTCAGCTCCTGGAGTGCCAGCATCCACATCACCTGGGAATGTGTTCGAGATTCAGATGCTCAGGCTGCACTCAGACCTACTGAATCAGATGGCCTCTAGGCGGGGCCAGTCCCTTCTGCGCTTTAACAAGCCCTGGGGCGTGTAGATGATGCTGAAGTTTAAGAGGGACTGGTTTACATTATGTTTACTACTTAATTTTCACTTATCAAGTATTGCTAGAATACAGACTCTAGAGTCAGACTACCCAGGTCCAAATCCCAGCTATGCCCTTTTATGACCTTGTACATGTTACTCAACGTCTTTACACCTCAGTTTCCTCATTTGTTAAAGGGAGACAGCATCCTAGTTGCTGGGCCCCCTGCCTACCCACCCCTTCTTCACAGAGCTGGTGGATTAGATTTCTCCAATTCCTATATGTACTTCCCTGGCTCTTCTGCACTTTCAAAAGACAAATTCCCAGCCATGGCATCCAAGGCCTTTCATGACTATCCAGAATATTCCCTACCATTTTTCCCCTTGCTACTCATACACCAGCAGAGCTAAATCCCTTGAAGCTCTCTAACTGCCCACGGGAGCCCTGTGATGTCAAGTCCTCACCTTTCACGTATGTGGCTCATTCCTCCACCACCCTGAACACAGCAGCAGTCCCTTCCAGACCCACGTCTTCAGTGAAGCCCTCCCTACTGTGCTTCCCCGAAAATAAGGCAGGGTCTTATATTTATTTTTCCTCAAGAAGACACCCTAGGGCTTATTTTCAGGGGATGTGTTATTGTCCCCTCAAAGCCTCAGCTTGTAGCACGCACAGGATGGCCGGGACCTGACAGGGGGAGCCGACCTTGTTGGTGTGGCTGCCCGCACCTTTCCTGTCTCCTCCGGGACAGTAGCTGTTGCAATGGGGCAGATGAGAAGGGCTGCTCGTCTTCTTTACTGCTCCTCCACGAAATGCTCGGGTTGTGCAGATAGGTTGCATAGCCACGCCCATCACTAGGTCTTGTTTTCAGGGTAGGGCTTCTATTGCGCAAATGCTTAGAAATCCTGCTAGGGCTTATTTTATGGGTAGGTCTTATTTTCGGGGACACATGGTAATTCCCTTTCTGCTTTCCCACATCACCTGCAGAAATGGTCAGTTTTTCCACTGAATTATCATTCTGTCTGACACATGAACCACATATGAGGCTGCAGCTCCTTGATGGTAAGGGGTTTTCAGCTGGGCTCTGAACAGGAAGCACAAAACCCAACACATACAGGCATGTGCTCACTGAGCTTTTCCTAGGCGAGGAGCAGGAAAAATGAAGAGCAAAATGGTAGTTACTGGTATGACTCTCTCACTAGACTATAAACTTTGTGAGAACAGTGACATTGTCTAACATATCTTATCACACATCTCCAATGCTATCTGAGTGCTTGACACATAAATGTCAAATGTTGAGAAGTGCTCAAATATTTCCTGAATAAATAAACATGTGCAATGCCAACAATCAACACAGACATGGAGCAGCTTCCTCGTGAAAAGGTAGGAAATAGAAATGGAAGAGGAATATTATTGACTGTGACAGCAAGCACTGTCCGTAAATGATCTTGTTTCCCCTCACAATTTGTGACAGTTGGAATCTATCATGCCTTGGTAAGAGAGGATAAAGCTGAGACCCAAAACAGTTGGAATGGACCCCGCAAGGTAGCTCACACCTGTAATGCTAGCACACTGGGAGGCCCAGGCAGGGAAGGATTGTTTGAACTCATTAATTTGAAACCAGCCTGAGCAAGAGCGAGAGGCTACCTCTACTAATAATAGACAAATTAGCCGGGTGTCATGGTGTGCACCTGTGGTCCCAGCTACTCGGGAGGCTGAGGCAGGAGGATTGCTTGAGCTTAGGAGTTTGAAGTTGCTGTGAGCCAGGTTGAAGTAATTCACCAAAGGTCGAAAAAACTAGAGTCAGAGGTCAAATTTGAAGTGAGGTCTGTCTGCAAGCAAAAATTCCATTAAATGGCATGGAATTTTTTTCTAAGCTTGTTACTTCAATAATAGAAGGAAGGGACAATGCCAATAACTGCATGCCAGAGGGGAAAATGTGACAGTGGCGAATAAAGGAAAAATGCAGGGGAGACTTGGGTGATTGGAGGGAAGGGACTATGGTGTAAGAGAGTCAAAGAAATGGAATGAGGAAAGCCGAAGTGGGGAAGGAGGAATAAGAGAACCGAGCCAGGGAGGGCAGACAATGACAAAAACTGAGCTGAGCAGCCTATTAGCACGGGCAGGAAACAACACTTTTGGAAACAACTTCAGCACTATCAAAAGCAAACCCACAGGGCCTTTCTGCAACTTCAGCACCTCCGGCTGCTAGGCAAGTTACAGTAAAATCCAGAAGTAGGGCAGAAGAGCAGCTCTGCGTGGGCGTTCAAAGCCACGTCAGCGCCCGGCCTGGGGGGATTGCCCGGACCGTGGGGACCTGTCCAGGGGTTGAGAGTTGGGTAGGAAGGGGCGGGGCGCACCGTCTCCATCTTCGGGGGTCTGGAAGGGATCCCTGGGAAGCTGAAAGAAAAAAAACCTGGTGGTGCGGGCAGCAGTTTGGCGATTCTGAGGCTCCATCTATGACTTAAGGATGCGGATGAGTGCAGAGGGGGGGAGAGGGTGTTTTAGGAGGTGAACACCCCAGCAGACTCCAGGGCGGGAACGGCCATGCCCGAGAGTGCGCGTGAGCAAGCGCGCACGTGTGCAAGGGCCGGGAGGGGCAAGAAGGGGAATCCACATGCGTGTTGGGAAATGAAAGGAGAGGGCATTGGATATATGCTTTTTAAAAACAATCTCTAGCCTAAGTTTGGACTGAAGTTTTACTTAGAGTGCACCTTTCAGATCACAGAACCGTAAAGAACCTCCAGCATAAACCCCTCATAAAATGGGACCAGTGAGTTTTCCGTGACTTGATCAAGAAGGTATGAGCATTTCATTCCTCCTTCTGCCTGAAAAGGGGGGAAAAAATAAAGAAGAAGGTATGAACATGAGAACTGCAACACATTTTCTCTCTTTAGATGCTAAAGAATAATGTTTATTCCTGGGGCATTTCTAAGAAATGCAAGGCCCCCCTTCCTCTTTGTCTCACTCCCTCTCTTCCTTTCTTCCTTCCTCCCTCCCTTCCTTTCTTCCTTCCTCCCTCCCTTCCTTTCTTTCTTCCCTCTTCCTTTCCTTTTGTCCTTCCTTCCTTCATTCTTCTTTCCATTGCTCTTTGCTGAAGAGCAGCAGTATTCCAAGCTGGCAGTGAAGGAGCGTGGCTGACAGGAGCCTGCCTCCCTGCGGCTGCTCCAGGTGGAGGAGAGAGGATGGGCATGGGTGGGGGAGGGGGAGGCTGCCTTGCCCAGGTTCAAGAACATGGATTTGGCTCTCTTTGTTTCCAAGTAAGAAGCTCAGTAGTTTGTACTCAGCTTTCATTTCTATTTCCTGAGTTTATTAGATAACTTTCCATAAAAATAGCTAAGCTTAACAAGAATTAAAATGATGCAAGCAGTTTATAGATTAGTAAACCTAGTGACAAAACATGTGGGAAAGGTTCAGCTTCTATAATAATTATGAGAAATACAATTTAAAACAAGTATGAAGCACTCTTGCATATTTATTGAATTTGTTTAAAAATTCCCTTAATATAATTTTGTATAAAACAATGAATTAGTTCAACCACTTTGGAGAGCCACCTGGCAGTATGAGAGCTATGTAAGGTTGGATTTGTCATACCCTATTATTTAGTCCTCTCATTTTGACCATATGTTTTAATAAAAACAAAAGGAGAAAAGATCAGAAATAATGCTGTTTATGGTAGTTTCGAAACTTGAAAGACCCTAAAGGACCAGCAATTTCCACGGCTTCCACGGCATTCCTTAGGACTCCTACTCAATATCCAGTCTTCACTTTCACCTTCCCTAATCCATCTTCCAAACAGAGGACAAGTTTTCCCATTAGAATATCCAATAAAATTCAATATACTCATTATAGAATTATTTTTAAAATCGACAAAAATGGAGGGTGACTATCTACATGCCCAAAATGTTCTCTGTCTATAATTAAATTCATTATAGATTGATGCATTTAAGTCACAAATCTCTAGCATTTACCAGTCTGATATTTAGAAAAATTATTTGACAGAGAGGCTGGGAACAAAAAAGGGCCTACAGAACCACTTATGGAAATGTCATCAGAGATAAAAATCAAACTCCACTTAAATGATGAAATAGATAAAGACAAAGAGGGATTTTAGTGTCATATACAATACAATGTTCCTGTTACCACATGCATCCCTGAGTGAGAGTCCCCGAGGCTACACACCTGAGGAATGCCCGGATTTGCATTTACCTCAGGTAGTTGTGCAGACAGTACTTCTGGGAAATGTTAGTAGGTGTCCTTTGTTTCCCAGACTGCTTCAGAGTAGAATTAGTCTGAGGAAAATTGAGAAAAACTAAGTGAAAAAGTTTGCTTCTTATAGGATTGTGTGTTTCCAAGAGGGGAATGTGTACCAGAGCAGTTTCCAAATTTGACAAAGGAATCCTGTTTGCCAGAAGCATCTGGAGGGTTACTATTATACAGAGGCCGCTTTAAGGAACACTGAGATTTTTATTTGTTTAATTTTGTGAAAAAAATATTCTATAAAACTTTAAACAAAAGCTAATTACATTATTGTGTTTCGTCCTCTGATCCTTAATATTTTATATAATTGTAGCCATTGGATATGTATTATTTTATATTGAATTTTTTACTTAACATTATTCTCCATTCTATCTAGTATTGACACAGTTAACATTACTATCATTTAAAATATCTCTATATTACTATCTATAATTTTGAAATACCCTGCAATACACAAACTTTCTCAATTAAATCACCAAGTATTCATTATTAACTGTTTAGAACTGAGATTCTCAACATGTTTCTTGGCTCCAACCATTCTCAGGGATAAAACACATTTCCATACGGGATAGTGGCTCACTTTGGTGATTGTTCCAGAATCTTGGGGGATGGAGTGGGTTGTAATTGAGCAGAAACTCGTAACCCACACATGAGTCTCATTGGGCCTCTTCCCTAATGTCCCAGTAGAGAATCTCTGACTTAGACCCTGTGAATCAGACACAGTCCCAATTCTCAAGAAGTTTACAAAAAGTCATCAGATACAGAAACAGAGACACACAAACAAAACTATAATATAAGGCTGGATGCAAGGTAAGATGATACCATACACACACACAGACACACACACACATACAAAGTAAAAGTTCTAAGATGCTCCATGGAAAAGGATGATCACTTCTACTTGGAAATTTTGGAATCAGTTTTAAGGAAGACATAGTCTTCACCTCCTCCTTTTCTTTCATTCCACAAATTCAATTCATCAGCAAGTCCTTCAAGATATAACAATGGAGAACACTTCCTGAGTGCTTACTAGGTGCCATGGACGTTTTAAAGTGCGTTGTAAGTATTAGCTTATTTAGTTGTCACAATATCCCTATAGGTAAATGGCATCCACCTAATTTTACAGATGAATAAACTGAGGCACAGTGTAGTATGTAAGTTGCTGAAGATCCCATGACCTGTGAGTGTTAGAGCTGAGCTCAGATGAGCCCAGGAAGTCTGATTCCAGAACCTGTATCACCATCACTACGCCATCACACCCCTCTGCTCCTCTTCTTATCCCTCCCTCCTCTCTGGGCGAAGCCGCCATCGTCTTCTGCTTGGACTTCTGCAATGGCCTCCTAAATGTTCTTCTTGCCTCCCCACTTTCCCTCTCTGTTAATCCATTCTCTCTGAATTATCCTGAGTGATCCTTCTAAAATACAAATCAGCTCATGTCACTCCTTGTTTAAACCCCTTCAATAGTGTCTTTCATCTCACCTAGAATAAAACCCCAAGTTCCCACCAAGATCGAGTGAACAACCTGGGTCACCTGGGTGTCATCTCTACGCAGTTCCACTACCTCACCTCACACTAGGCTCCAGGTATGTTTGCCTCCTCTCCTTTCCAGATCTTTCTCCTCTCCAGGCTGTCATACCTGCTCCTCTCTTCCTGGAACAACATTCCCCAGACTCATCCCACGCAGGCCCCCTTGCACCCTCCAGGCCTTGGTGTGACTGTCGCATCCCAGGTAGGCCTTCCCTGACCTCCCTCCAGGCCTTGGTGTGACTGTCACATCTCAAGTAAGCCTTCCCTGACCTCCCTCCAGGCCTTGGTGTGACTGTCGCATCCCAGGTAGGCCTTCCCTGACCTCCCTCCAGGCCTTGGTGTGACTGTCGCATCCCAGGTAGGCCTTCCCTGACCTCCCTCCAGGCCTTGGTGTGACTGTCACATCTCAAGTAAGCCTTCCCTGACCTCCCTCCAGGCCTTGGTGTGACTGTCACATCCCAGGTAGGCCTTCCCTGACCTCCCTCCAGGCCTTGGTGTGACTGTCACATCCCAGGTAGGCCTTCCCTGACCTCCCTCCAGGCCTTGGTGTGACTGTCACATCTCAAGTAAGCCTTCCCTGACCTCCCTCCAGGCCTTGGTGTGACTGTCACATCCCAGGTAGGCCTTCCCTGACCTCCCTCCAGAAACGCATCCCTCTGTTGCTGATGTTCACAACGTCATGTTTATTTCCTCTGTAGCACTTTCCTCTGAAATATTTTTAATTGTCCACTTATTAATAAATCGCCCCAACTAACCATAAGCTCCCTGAGGGCAGGGTCTGCCTTATTCAGTCCTGTTTCACTAGCATCTGACAGTTCCTGGCATGTGACTGGTGCTCAATAAATATTTCTTGAATAAATGAATGAATGAATAGTAGAAATTCATAAATAATATGCCAAATCAAAGTCTCTTGTGCCAGAGTGGCTTGTGGTGGCCTCAGTTTGAACATGACTGAAAATAAAGAGGAAACCGAGGAAGTACCACAATCTTACTGATGGCTTCTAGAATGCGTTGCGTAGAGTCACAGGACAAAAACTCAAAACAAATGTAGGAGACCTAGGGCTTCGGGATTTTCTCCATCATTGACTTACTTTAGAAGCTATGGAAAAGAATAAGACTAAGAGGAAGAGAAGATGGAGGGAGGAGGGGAAGGAGGAGAAGGAGGACGGGGAAGGGAAGGGAAGGGAGGCCAAGAAGGGAAGAAGAAGAGGAGGAAGAGAAGGCAGAGAGGAAGAAGAGGAGGAAGAAAGGGAGGAGGGGAAGAGGAGGGAAAGAAAAGGAGAGGGAGAGGGGGGGAATGCCAACATTTATTAATCAGGCCCTGTTCTAAACACTGTGTATGTATAAACTCATTTACTCCTAACAACTGCTCAGGTTACCTATTACAACATAATTAACTATCCCCAAACTTAGTAGCTTAAAACAAAAAGAATTTTGTTACATCTCACAATGGCGTATTTTAGGATTCTGGGCAGAGCGGGGCTGGACCACCTGTCTGCTATGCACAGCATGTACGTGGTGGTTTTCAGCCAGTGATGCAATTGCTTGGAGGCTCTGAGAGGGCCTCACTCCCTCTCGCGGCCCCTTGGCAACAATGGCTGGATGAATAGGCTCCCTGCCTCTCCCCCTCCAAGTGGTATCCCCAGGGGACAGCCGTAACAGAATTCTCACATGGAAGCCTAGGGCTCTTAGAGACCAAGG
The DNA here is from genome assembly GCF_040939455.1 of Microcebus murinus. Classification (NCBI taxonomy): domain Eukaryota; kingdom Metazoa; phylum Chordata; class Mammalia; order Primates; family Cheirogaleidae; genus Microcebus; species Microcebus murinus. Next base: position 118,971,093 of record NC_134105.1, on the reverse strand, counting down.
AAGAAGCTGTCAGTCTTCTCTAAGGCTAGGACTAGAGCTGACACGCCATCACTTTCATATTACTATATTGGTCAAAATGGTCCCAGCCCAGCCCAGATTTGAGGAGGGGAGGAATAAAAACAGCTCCTAATGGGAAAAAATGACAAAGAATTTGCAGCCACCTTTAATCTGCCATAATAACTCTATGAGATAAGGGGACTATCACCTCCAGTTCACATTAGGCTACTGAGGCACAGACAGTTTGGCAGAACTGGACAAGCCTCTCTCTTAATTTCTGGCCAAGCAGGGATAGTTAATTCCTTCTCTACCTATGTTTTACAGAGTAAAACATTAAACAAATATTGAGTAACAATCAAATACAATGCACTGTGCTTACCATTATAGGAGGAAAAATGAGGAATAAAAAACCTAGTTTCTTGTTCAATATGTGAAAATTATTTGAAAATTACAAAACATATACTATATATAAGAAACTATTATCTCATCTATTCTAAGTAACCCTCTGTAAGTGGCACAAAATTTAGCTTGAACACATCTCTATCGTGGCTGTGGGACGCTGGAGAAGTCGTTGCCTTCCTGGGTCTCTTCACCTGTACACAAGGGACTCTGCGATGTGACACCTAGGATTCCTCCCAGATTTGGGTATCTGTGATTCAAAAATTTAAAAATGCTTGTGTTCCTATTCACATATGCTGAGGGACAGACTTCTCTGCTACAATAGCGACCTTGTCCTGGTTCCAGCAAAGAATTCTTGTCATCTGTCGGAACACAGCCACCCTCACAGGGCGAAAGGTTGCTTGATTTCCTCTTCGTAGCAGGTACATTCAAACACACATCCAAGGTGCCTTTGTCCAGGGGCACCAGAAGTCAACGTTCACAAGAGCACATGGAATGCACAGGCTTCTCGTTCTCTCAGGGAAAGTGTCTTATAAAAGAAATGCCCTCTACTCCCTGCTTTCCCTCCTCTCTTAGGAGTATGACATTGGAGAATGAACACAATTGTCACAGGAAAACAACATCAAACTTTCATTTTCCAAGTTACGCACCACAACAAATGCACATTCTCGCCTTGGGCTTTGAAGAACTCCCTTCATTTCCTCTGTTCCTGGCCGTCAGTGGGTTTGGGTATGACACACCTTCTCTCTCAGTCACAGCCATGAAGGTAAAGGGTACACAGGGAGAGGGGGCCATGACTCATTTTTGCATCTTTTGGGTTTTGATCAAATGCCAACAGATGGTAAGAGATAAATAAATGAGTCTTCAATAATGGAGTATGTGGAAACCAGTAACATTATGGGTTATCGCTAAAGTTTCATTATTAATTTTCTTCTTCCTAAAATTATAAATAAATGTCGCACAATAGGCAAAGGATGTAATTCTAATAACCTCTGGGAGCAGAGAGAAGCACTTTTCAGCTATGTGTGTGATTTACTCACACATATGCAAGTAAGTAGTGAGATGACAACTGTTCAACCATAAAACCTTGGGGTTTCAGATCACCATGGCAAATATACATTATTTATGTAACAGATTATAAACCAAATTTCTCTTTTAAGAGGCATTCATTTTCTTTCCTTAAAAGCAACACAAACGGGACAGTGCTTCCTAAAGTGACCCATATCAGTATCTTACGTGACATAACTAGGATACAGAGTTGGAAAGAACATGAGAGAATCCAGCCCCTTTGTTTTAAAGAAAAGAAAAATATGGCTCAAAAATAAATGACTTGCACAAGACAACAGAGCCAATGAATAATTGTGCCCACACCGGTCAGGGGCTCCCGAGCCTCGTGGCAGAGCTCCTTCCAGCACCGAGATGCCTCTGGAAGTGACGGTCTCAGCACAGTCCTTTATTCCACTTGGACCATGATGCTTTGAGGAGAGAGAGAGGATGAAGCAGCAGTCCGCCCCTACAAGCATAGCATCTGTCGTGTAGCAGGCACTTATAAATATTTGTAGAATGAATATTCAAAAACACATCACCTGGAACCAAAAAAAAAAAAATCTGACCTAACAAACAACAGCCAGAAAATGCCACAAGGATGAGAGTAAACAGGAGTGTGTTCCCTCAGTAATACTTGACGTAAGTCTTAGCACCTCACTAACGTTTTAAACTCTGTATAACCTGGGACTATGTCATTTGTATATGTTGCCTCTTCCAAACCAGAATGTCAGGAATGTCATTCTAAACATTTTTGTACCTAAAAGTTTTGTACCTAAAATTGGAGCATATGTTATGAAAAGGGTTTTTGTGCTGCCTCTTAGGGTGGTGAGCTGTCTGGCAGATGGGGTTACTGTTATTGCTTTCACAGCTCTATTGAGATATAACTCACATACCACATAACTCAGCCACTCAAAGTGTGCAATTCAGTGGCTCATGAAGGTGTGCCACCATCACTCCAATAAATTTTAGAACATTTTCATTATCTCCCAAAGAAACCCCACATTCCTTAGCCACCATCTCCACCTCCATCAAACCCTAAACCCCAGCCCCTGGCAACCACTCATCTACTTTCTGTCTCTATAGATTTGTCTGTTCTGGACTTTTCATGTAAATGGAATCACACAATATTTAGTCTTTTGAGTCTGGCTTCTTTCACTTAGCATAATGTTTTCAAGGCTCATTCGTGTTGTAACACAAATCATCGCTTCATACCTTTTTATGGCCAAATACTATTTCATTGTATGGATACAGCATATTTTCTCTATCCAGTCATCCACTGATAAGCATCTGTATCATTTCCACTTTTGGACGATAAGCAATTCTAATTATGGATATTCATAAACAGATTTTTATGAAGATATAACCTTTCATTTCTCTTGGGTTTATATCTAGGAGTGGAATTGCTGGATTATTAGCAAATGGAGTTTTAATGTGTGAATATTTGAGCTAGGGGAAAACTTGTTATGAATTATGAGGGAAATGAGATACACTAATTGCAATAAGATTTATCTCATATATATATTGCTGCCAACCTAAGGGAGGAGTTTATCAATCTTTTTTGGACTGGCTTTAAGTTCAGAGCCAATCCTTGCCATTTCCCCATTGTAGACAATCCCTATTGTAGAAAGATGTGCCATTGTGGACAGGAATACATTTTCCTGGTACACCTTTCCCTCTACTCAATAAATCCTTGGGATGATCCTGAAAATGCATACTTAATACTGGGAACTTCACAGAGGGCAAATATATGTATATATTTCACCTCCGACTTTCTCAGGTTCTTAAAAAGACTTGAGCCGTCTGGATAATCCCAACAAAACTATACATTATGAAGTTGCAAATAAGATTATTAGTAGGAGATTATGTTTCGGGTCATGTTTACAAAACAGTAGAGCTATAATTTATGTGCTATATACACACTTTATACTTTATCAAAATCCTCTTCAGATGCAATGTGAACTTTATATTTGCACCATTTATAAAATCTAGAATGTGGTATTACTGTTTTTAAATTATGATAGAATTTTATGGTTTTTTATATATTCTCATTTTCAAAAATCATCTAGTCCTATGTTTGACTTCATTGATGTTTAGATTTTGATCAGTAGCACAACCCTCACCCAATGTGCAGCATTATTTATTTGGCAAAATATGATCCCCTTGATAATGGTCTGCTTTGTGACAGAGCTTCCAGGAACTCACTGAGGTGAACACGGGGGACTTTCTACACCACCCTGTTGGATTGTACCCGCCATCTCGCCACCAGCTCAGTCACAGATGACTCCCTGCTTGTGTTATCAAGGCCACACTGGCAAGAAGGTGATGTGGTGACCTGAGGATGCTAGGCCAGACACTCACCAATCTGTTTCGCTAGAAAGTACCTGCTGTTGATAAGAGTGTGCTCTTCGTAACTCTCTTCAGAGAAAACTTCAAGGACTTGGTTAACTGTTTTTTACCAGGCTGACTTAATTCTTCTGGCTGTTGATCTTCAAAATTTGATAATGCAACTGAAAAATCGGGCACTTTCCTTTGTATTCAATTTCCCAAATGTCAGAATTTAGTCTGACCACTGTCTCAACCCAGCTGGTTCCTAAGTACTTAGAGCAACTTTCTTATGGCTTTCACACTAATGATAACCCCGAGTTCCTTCTCAATCATAAACCTGTACAACATGATCTCTCAGCCTATTTTATCTCCCATGGTCAGGGTTATTATATTTAATTCAGAGGTTGTTTGATACAGGGGAAGAAGATCACTTTGGAATGCCTGAATTCAAACTTTGGCACTGCCATTTGCAAAGTGAGTACTTTGGATAAATTACAATCAATCAGTACCAGTTTACTCTTTTATACGTTGGAGATAATTATAGTATGGCAGAGACAGTATGATACGTGTTCACCAAATCCCATCTTATTTTTTTCTTCCTGGACAATAGAAAGACTGCATTTCCAAGCCTTGCTTGCAGTAAGCTTGAGGCCATGAGAACTAGGCTGTGGACAGGGAGGTTTGACTCTTAAAAACATCCCATGGGGCTCTCTGGCTCTTTCTCCTGCGATAGTAAACTCAGAGGCTATGTGTTGAGATGTTTTCCCTATGTTCTTAGATTCTGTATTTGTCCATGTGACACCCATTAATCACAGGGCCAAACTAATGGCCAACATTGTTACATCTCCCTGCCCTCAAGCTGTCACCAGTGCATGAAAATCACATCACAGACCCATCAACCCTGAGTCCATACTCCCTACCACCCTCTTTATCTGACTCTCACATACCAAGCCAATATTCTCTGCCCTAAATGATCCAGAGCCAGATACCAGAAAACTAAAGACCACTCCTATGGTCCAGAGACCCCCGACATGATACAAACTATCCAGTACTAAGCTGTTTTCCCTGCCTGCCTTGGCTGTCCCTCAGAAAACGTGGCAAAGACTCTGGGCTCCTGCTTTCCCTTCCCTCCTGCTTCTGCCTCCTGACTGACTGTGGTGGCCCCCGCGTGGCCCTGTGTGGTGTGCTGCGCCTTTCAATTCCAGAGGACCTGGGAGTAACTGTAAACTTTTCTTTCAGTGGCATTGACCACTCTATGTCAGTCACCTTTTATAAGTTAAGACCCAGGCACAAAGCCAGATGATGGCTTCATAAGGTGAAGAATTCCTGCTGACCACATTGGACTTTGTATGACTGGGTGATAGACATTTGTTTTGTTAAACCCCTGAAATTTTAGGGGTTCTTTGTGGTTGCAGTACAGTTGAATCTGTCCTGACCAATATAAAATCTTCACTCTTCGAGTTTATTTTAATGATTAGGAAAAAAACAAATGTATGTAAGGTATGCAACAGTTCATAGTATAAAGTAGGAATTCCAAAAATGGTAATTAGTATTATTCTAATGATTCAGCAGCAATGTCTAAAAATAGCATATATAAATAACGCAGATACTATCTGTCCATTATCCCATCAGGTGAAAATAGCAACAGAGAGTTTTCACCAAATATGGAGGAAATATTTGAGATAGTATGACTTAAAATAGAGATTGTAGTGTACAAAGAAAAAAAATACTTTGGCAGTTTGTTCAAAGAGATAGAGAGTCACTCTCCAGAGAAGCCAGGACACAGACAAAAAGACTTGCTAATTGGGAGTGGCACTCTGTGCTAGACATTACAGACAGAAAACAACAGAGACTTCAAATGAAAGCGTGTATCGAAAAACAAGCAGAGAGGCTCTAAATCATAGTCATTGCTTTGCTATTTGGTTTCTTCTCACATACACAATCTGCATGGCCAGGAGCCAGTGAGATTTATTCATTAAGAGGTAGTTAATAGTGCATAACGGGCCACCTCCTTCACGTCACTTTTTACAGTTTACAAAGCACTCATAAACATCCTAACAAGAGCCATGTGTTGTGATGAGGAAAACTATTTGTTCTTAGTGTACAGAGAAGTAAGTCCCCTGTGTGCAACAGCAAATTACCCCCCTCTCCACTTCCCTTTCCTCTCCCACTTCCCATACACACTCCCAGAACTTGGAGATTATATTTCTCTCTAGGAGAAAACCAGAAAAGATTTACAAGCAACAAATGGCATGAGGATTCATACAAATTATCTACAAACTTGCTACTCACAATGCATCCATGGGCTGGCTGCAGCGACCTACCTGGAGCTTAGAAATGTGGAATCTCAGGCTCCACCCCAGATGTACTGAGTCAGATTCTGACTTTCAGCAAGATATCCAGGTGCTTCCTATACACATGAACATGTGAGAAGCGTTGCTCTACAAGATTATCTGTGCGTGACTGAGATTTTGGGACTTTCAGATTGAATCAGGGAAAATAGCATGTAGACTCAGGGAAACAAGAATAGAATATGATTGCAACTAATAAATCTGAATGCTTAACCCCTTTAGTTGATTGTATCTGAAAGTAGAATCTGTTAATGGAAAGGAAAACAGACTGCTTAGAGTCCAGAAAAAACAAAGTCCAAAAAGCGATGTTTTCCTTATGTTTTTGTGACTATTTAGTAAAGATAGCCCTCTGACCTACCAATGTGTACATTTGTTCTTGGAGATGATGGGTTCATTTGATCATCAAATTTGGGTATTCCAAATAATCTCTTTATAATCAAGTTTTATGTTTTTCTATTTAACTTTCTATATTTTTCTTTTTTATTTCAGCATATTATGGGGGTACAAATATTTAGGTTACATATATTGTCCATGCCCCCCCTGAGTCAGAGCTTCAAGCGTGCCCCAGATGGTGCACATCGCACTCATTATGTATGTATACCCATCTCTTTCTCCCCCCTCCCATCTGCTCAACACCCAATGAATGTTATTCCTATATGTGCACTTAGGTATTGATCAGTTAAAACAAATTTGATGTTGAGTACATGTGGTGCTTATTTTTCCATTCTTGGGATACTTCATTTAGTAGAATGGGTTCCAGCTCTATCCAGGTCTATTTAACTTTCTGGTTTTTATTTGACTTCCTATCTTATATAGTTTTTCTACATAAAAACAGACCAATCAGACTAAAACATTCTAGGCAACTGTATCTTCAATTATAACTTAATACATTGGCTGTCTTTTTTCACAAAAGATTGCGATTGTGAGCATGATTTGGATGTATAAGTCTACTTGAATAATCTATGGATATACTAATAATTTTTGGGGGATAGTGGTAACTACTTCCTATGTGAGGTTCTGCCAGAATGACCACATGGTATTTCTGGATAATGATAACAAACATTTATTAAGTACTTAGTATATTCCAGAAATACTTTGCCTCTATTAAGGAATTTAATTCTCATGAGTCATGGATTATTATCCCCATTTCACAGTTGAGAAACAGAGGCACAAAGTCATTAAGTAACTTGACTAAGTTATGAAGGGATAGAAACAGGGTTTTAGCCCTGGGCAGTATGGCACCACACCAGAGCCCTCTCTCTTGACCACTATGCCATACCTCCTCCATCTTGTCCCTCAACAGTTGTTTCATATTGGCCTCTTCCTCTCTATTTCCCCCACCCATCCTTTTTTGTTTAACATATTGACTGCCATGTGAGTTGTGTTTAACTCAGGCTGGTTTTGAGCCTGGGGCCTTGTGAAGCAAAAGCCTGCAGTTGGTTCATGAAGATCTTACTCACTGATGTCCTTATTATTACAATTAATATTGACAATTTAATTCTAAAAATGTGGATTGCTCTGCATATAACTCACATACAGAAAACAATAAAAAAACAACAATTAGAAAGGATCATTTTATTTTGTTTTACTAAAACACCATGGCCCCAGGGGAAAAAATATTTCTAGTGTGGCAGTCGATGTGTTAAGTTCAAAAACATTAACAGAGCTAAAGTGCCAGGAACTAAAGCTTGTGATACAACCGAGATTAAAGCCCCAAGCCTGGGTAGGTGACATTTTCCCCTGTGTGGCTAAGGATGATCCCCTGGGGTTTGCAGGTTAAACCACAGATATGTTAGATGCTAAAAAAGACATCCTCTAGTTTGCATCTCCTCACACTTGCTTCACCTGGTCTCGAGAATAAAATGATTCAGAAGCCAAGGCTAAATGGAGCTAGAAAAGAGGTAGGGGCCAGAGTTTACTTTGGTTGGGGCTTAGACAAACAGCACTCTAATTAACTCAAGAAATGACTCTACTGAGGTTTGGACCAAGAGTTTTACAGAAATGCAAAATGTGCTTTACATTACCTAGACCGCTATATTTCTCTTGGGACCATCCCAAAGTGGCTGTAGCCACACAGAACTCAAGGATTTTCAACCCTGGATCTTTGGTCAAATACTAGAGTTATCTACCTGCCAAACACAACAGAAATAGCATGTCATTTTACAGATAACAAAATTGATAAACCATAGAGTGAAAGTATTCGCCTCCATTCCTATGAAGGAGGCAGAATGAACTTGTAGCAAGTTCTCTAAGGTGTTTCTTGTAATCTTTGTATTTCCCTGTCACAGATGATGAGAATTGTCCAGTTAATTGTCCTTGTGACATAACTCAATGTTTGCAATCTTTTTTTGGCCCCAGCACACCACTGAAATACAAAAAATTCCCATAAGTCACAGTGACTCGTTTCAAATAAGATTTGTAAAAGAATACATAGTTCCACTCCTTTCAAGCATAAAATAATGAAGTATGTTGTTCAGTACTTTTAAGACATACTTAGCAATATCCTAACCATATGCCATTGTCCTAGGGAAAGAAAAACAATTTAGTAAATAAAGAAGCAGTGTGAAACTTCATATAAACTTAAGCTGAACCTGAACACTTAACCAGTTCAAACATGTCTAATGACTGATAATTGTGCTTTTCCTGTGTCCCTCCTGGTTTTGGGCAATATCAAAGAAACAAAGCATAATCAAACAAGCAACAACTAATAGCTGCAGTGTTTTACTTCATTTTATGTTTGTTAGGATAGTAAAATCATTTATTTTATTATGTATTTATATTAATAATTTATGTAATCAATTTCCCATTGTTTTCAAATAGTTGCTATCTATCTATCTATCTATCTATCTATCTATCTATCTATCTATCTATCATTATCTAGAAGACACTTGGAAATACTGTCCTCCAAGGTTCAGAAGAGACTGGTTTGTATATGATCGCCCAGCAAATGAAAATGCTAGCATCTGATGTTTAACTAAATTATTCATAATTGTTTACCATGGCAGTTGATGGGTTCATTCAAAGTTTATAGGACCTGTACAAGTGTCTAAATATATATTTACCTAATATTTTTAAAAGCTAGATTTAGAAATTTTCATAATATGTAAAGTTAAACAAGTCACCTGTGTTTAACTTAATATGGGTCATAAAAAGCTCTATAAAACTTGAGTGCATTTTTGAGAGTTTAAAGTATTTTATGCATTTTTGAAGTCCTGTTCACTATTTTCAAAGGTTTAAGTGTAATGAAGTATAAAAATGATTGATCTATGTGCAATCAAAGTGAAAGACACTCTGAGGAACTGTAAAAGTTATGTTCATGAAACAATGAGGGATGACCAGATAGATAGTCTACCACACCAATATGAAATTCAAAATCAAGGAAGCTGGTCAAGAATTTTGAAGGAAGGAAGTGCAGTCATAAATGCGGAAAGCTAAATTCCATAGGTTAATCAATGGAAATACCAGATGAAAATAATCAATATGTAAGAGCATAGCATAAGAAATACATTACAATTATGACAACTGCAATATAAGATACTTAGGATAAAAGTTAAACACAATTCATTGCATATAACAATTTTATTAATAACTATTAAGTTCAGCTAGAAAGAGTTTATGTTATACCTTATATAACTAATACATAAAGCTGAAATAAACACCTTAATATTTAAATATTGGTGCCAAGCAATTATTTCTTTAAGATAATTTTCAAGAACTTATTGAACCAAATCACTGAGTCAAATATAAATATCGCCAAATTTGTCATTCAGAGGATTTGTATGATTTACTTTTCCACCAATTACTTGTTTCCCATACCATCATTACTATGGTTATTTTGAATTAAAAATCTTCCAATTTGCTAAGCAAAAAAATTACATCATGTTAATTTAATTTGTCTTTTATTTCCAATGAAGTTGAACACCTTTTTGCATGTCTCCTGGACTTAAGTATTTGTTTTAGAAATTTCCTGCTTATGTCTTCTATTCATCTTTCTATTGAAATATTCATTTTTCTCTTATTAACCTACAGAAGCATTCCTATATTCTAGCTACTCATACACCATATATGTTAAAATACTTTTCATTATTGGAAATTTACTTTCTAAATAGCTCTAGTCTATTTGAGAGGCAAGTGCTATGGATTGAATGTTCCCTCCAAAACTCATGTTGAAATTTAATCGCCATTGTAGGGGTATCAAGAGGTAGGATCATTAAGAGGTGATTAGGCCATAAGGGCTCTACCCTTGTGAATGTATTAATGTCATTATATTGAGAGTGGGCTCATTATCTGGAGAGTGAGTTGTTATAAAAGCAAGTTTGGCTCTCTCTTGCACTCACTTGCCCTTCTGTCTTTCACAATGGGATGACCATGGGATGACACAGAATTAAGGCCCTAGCAAGATGCTGGCACCATGCTCTTGGACTTGCCAGCCCCCAAACCATGTGCCAAATAAATTTATTTTCTTTATAAATTACCTAGTCTGTGGTATTCTGTTATAGCAACACAAAAAGGACTAAGATAGCAAGCAAGTGGGTTATAGTTTATTTAGGCTCAGAGCAACAAATCTGTACCTAGCCAACCTTACACACTCATTGGCTTTCAATGGCTCCTCAGTTTTCATCAAAGATAGAAGCCCCTCTGTGTCCTCCTTACCCCCCTATCTCTTCCTTCAGAAGTTCATACATTCTGGCAGTTTTCACAACTCTGAGCTGATAATTCTCAAATCTATATTAATGTCCTCAATTCAGTCTACTCTATAAGCCAGTGCTATGAGTTTCACTTGCATGGAAGATCCTTTCACTAAGATTTCATTTACTCATCTACCCACTTAAATGCAAATAGTGTCTCTTGAGCATACCTACTAAATATGAAGTGTTGTGAAGTGTCATCACCTCAAATTCAAAGATTTCAAACCAAAGTCACCTGCTGCCCTGCAAGCCATCCCTCCCTTTCTAATTTCCACTTTTTAAAAAAATATCCCCAGCTTTCTGCTGTTTTATCTCTAAGTGTCATGCCTCCTCTCTGTTATCACCACATGAAGTCAGTGTCTGTTAATTTTTCCTCTAACGGCTCAAGAATTAACTCTTTCCTTTTTGTATAGACAGCTGCCATTCTGGCCCCAGGTGTCACCGTCTGGCACCTGTTTAACTGCCATTGCCTTCTATTGGCCTCACTGGTTCCTATTTGTTTCCCACCTCAATTCATCTTATACCCTGTGCTGGATTACTCTTCCTGCAGTGTAGCTCTGAAAATGACATTTCTCTACTAAATAATCATGAGTGCTTGCTTCTGCCTATGGAAAGAAGCTGCAGATTCACCAGTCCCTCATTAGAGGCTTCTGATAAGCTGGATTCCACCTCTCCTAATTCATGTCTCATAACTCTATTTCAGAAATACCACGTTTGTTTAGCTTTGTTTCTGCACTCTCCTCCACACAAGGCCTTTGTACATTTGCTTATCCAATTCTGTCTGATTATACCCCTTGCTTCTCTCTATTAGTCCAACCCCTGTTAACCCAACTCTTCAGGGCACAGCTCAAGTCTTTTCCAGGAAGCTGGCCCCAGCTGAAACCATAGTTTAGTTTTTCTTAGAATTGAAGTAAACTTCACAGAGCACCCTCAAGGACTCTGAGCCTCAAAAGTGTTAAATTCTGTTTGACAAAAAAACGTATTGAACACTCATTATGCACTGGGCTAGGAACTGGAAACAAGGAAATAAGTAGATGTGATCCCTCATTTCAAGGAGTTCTTGCCAATCAGCAGGAACAGATATATGAACATATCATTTCATTAAAGTATAGGAAGTTCTAAGATGGAGTTGAACACAGTGCTGTGAGAGTGAGAAAAGAGGGCATTTAGTCCAGGTGGGTTCAAGGAAAGCTTCCTAGTGGAGATATCATGTGATGAGAATATTAAAAGATGATCAAGAGTTATTAAGACAAAAAAAAAAGGTGGGAAGGGAAATTGAGACAAAGGGAATAAAATAAATAAAGCCAGAGACACAAACAGTGGGAAGCGGATGAGGAAGTAGAAGCAGCCTAGTATTATTAGACTATAATGTTGTGAAACAATAACTGATGAGAAAAGAGATGGGAAGTGACCAGAGGCTTGTAGGGTTTTGTAAACTATATTAAGAGCTTCGTACTCTAATGTGTAAACGATGAGGAACCACAAAAAATGTTCAGGGAAGGAGATTAAATTATCGAGTTTTTCTCGTAAAGAAAGTATTCTTTCTACATTGTAGAGACCAGATTTAAGGGAAGCAAGTCAGGAGAAAGGCAACTGCAATTACAGTGTTCCAGGCAGGAGATAATGAGTGTTGGCCAAGGACATGGGTATCAAGGATGGGGTGAAGACATAGATTGTAATAAATAGTTATGAGCTTAAAAACATTAGATGTTGCTGATTGCCTAGATGTAGAAGGTTCAGGAAAATGAGAAGTTGTACATATTAATAACTCCTCAGTCTCTGATTTGGGCACCTGGGTGGTGGTGCCAGTAATTAAGCCAGAAACAACAGAGCCATAGTGTGTTGCTGGGGGATTGGTGGTGAGGATTGGAGGTGGTGAGCAGAGAATAACAGTTAAGACATTTTCAGATATGTTCACTTTGAGGTTCCTATGGGATATATGAGACTAAAGATCACATATAAGGTCACGGTTAAAGATTAAGTTTGGTACTGACCATCATTCCACTGTTAGATAAAAGAGTGATAGTGATGAGATTCCCCAAGCAAACTATGTAAAGAAAGAGATGAAGACTTTGGGCCAAGGACAGAACCGTGGGGCATACCAGTAGTTTATGGATACACAGAAAAGAAAGGGTCCATAAAGACCAGAAAGGAATGACTGAAGAGGCAGGAGGAATACCAGGGCAGATGGCAGCCAAGAAAGTAAACCAAAGAGTTTTAAGATGGAGTATGAGATAAGGACTGAGAAAGCATCATTGGGTTCAGCAACACAAAGTTCACCAGCGACCTTTAGAAATGAATGTGGGCTCCAAACTGCAATAGTTGAAGAGTACATGAATTACAGTCGTGAAGTTTACCCTAGATGGAAAGGCTAAGAATTAGGGTGTAAGCAGAGAACATACAGGGCCAAGAAATAGCTGCCTAAGACTAAAGGAATAAAGATTACAGAGGTGCGCAGTGAACTCGGGTCTTTAACTCTTTGCTTTAGACAGAACAACAAAAAGTGGTCTTCAAATATACAGTCCAGTCCTCAAATACCTCAGACACAATATCAGAAGAGGAATAGTCTCATGAATTGTCTTCTGTAGAGTCCTCTGGACATTTTTGAGTATCGGAAAATTATGAAGTTTCTGTTCTCTCTGGGAACTAGAGGTACAGGGAACTAGCTCCTCTCTTCCCGTGGGCAAGTGCCTCCCGGAATCCTTAAATAACTCAGTTTTGGAGCTTTCAGGGAAGCTGAGCACCATTTTTGTGAGGAGTCACTGCACCACCATGTGGCCACTCTTGGGAACAGCACTTTTCTCAACTTCCTCCTAAGAAAAGTGTTCTGCGCTGAAAGAGCCTTTAGAAACTCTCCTCATTTTGCAGTTGAGGACAGCAGAGATGACTTGCCTAATTTTTCAAAACACCTTTTTATTTTAACTTTCTTATGGACATATTATTCATATGAGTGACTACATGTATGAAAAGCAGACAACAAAAAACACATACAAAATCTTTCAGTTTTTCATTTAAACGCAAGGGTGGCATCCCTGTCAGGTCCTCTGTCCTAAGTCCAGACCACTGACGAAATGCAGGGACGTGCAGACATCACTGCTCCTAAACTAATCTTCAGCAACAACCATCTTGCCAAGAGGCCAACACGATGTTTTGGTTAAATTTGAGCCATTTCAAAAGTTGTTTTCTGAGATATGCTAGTTCAGGATGAAATGGTGAAATAGGAAACATGGCTACTAAGAATTAATCCTAAGGTGACAATCTGAATGCGTATATTATCTTGAGATATAAAAATCAATTCTATAATATCTTTGTGTCGTTTTCTCTCTTTTTTCTCCTCTTCATTTTTTTCTGATAATAAAAGTAACAGATGTCATTAAAGAAAACATGGAGATTTTAACTGGGGGAGATGGCATAGAAATCACTTAAACTTCCATAACCCAACAGTAATTCTGTTAATATTTTGGCACTTTAGATCCCTTCCAAATGCTTTATGTGTAAGATATCAAATAAGTCATTTTATTTATCCCACTAAATTAGTTGAGAGTTTCTTTAAAAAGGACTTCTCATACTTATAGAAATTATTTCACTCTTCACTTTAAGCCCACATAACCAAAAACAGCCATCAACTCTGGGACTTTAAACAACTGTCAAACAGCTAAAAAAAACAGCAAAGTTAACTTGGTTTGGGCCACTTTTGTCCAAGGTGGCAAGTCCAGCCAGTCTGTTCACTTGTTCATGAATGCTTTCCTTAATTATTTCTGAAAACCCCTAGGGCATTGGCTACTCCCTGCATCTTTTTATTTGCCTGTCCAAAGATGTTTTCACTGGATTCTAGATCATTTGGAATGGGAGCACCATAAATCAGCAAAACTAGAACACTCTAGGCTTTGAAATTGTTTCAAATCAAGGCAGTTGACTCCTTCCGACTGCCTGGCTAATAGTAATAATATCAATAATGGTGAAGGTAACATCTATGAAGCTTTTACAAACGTCTCATTTAATCATCTTAACAAGCCCATTTCACAAAAGAAGAGTTATTAAGTCATGGCCCTACTTCACACGGCTAATATTCAGACAGAATAACCTCGGCCCTAACCCCTGGAATTGTGTCAGCTTCAGTACCCAGAATCCCAAACATTTACCAGATACTCAATGCTTAGCCAGCCTGAGGTATTCTGATTCTTTTCAAACTGTATCAGTGTGATTACAACCAAGGCAATGGGTGATATTTAGAAAATTTATACCTGTTTCTCTTTTTTGCCCTTTTTGAATAGGTCAACCTAAGAAGCCCATCTCTGGGGAAATACTAGGATATTTTACAAAAAGAATGCAAAGAGGAAAAACAAGCTAATATTCAGCTTCTGAAATATAAAATAGAATTATTCAGAAGACAGTATCCTACTGTCCTAAAGGGGAATTTTTCTAAACTTTTATTATCCCGAGTCAGAACCCAACTCACAGAGTGTGGAGGGGATAGAGCCCCGGGCCCCTGACGCCACGCTCCTACGAGGCTTGCTGCTCAAAGATAGGACTCTGGAAATAAAAGCAAAGTCCTCCTCCACTGTGTGTGTGTGTGTTTTTTTTTTTTAATAAAAGAGAGAAAGTTGGAAGGCAGGAGAGCAAGACTGTTGGTCACGTGTCCCAAACTGCCCCATTCCAGACTTTGGCCCCCAGAGCAAGGGGCACGTTAGTGTTAACACCGAGGGCAAGAGGGGTTGCGTGTGGCCTGCTCCCCACTGGGGCTCATGGGGAATAACTACGGCAACCAGCTATGTGATGACCATATCAATGAGGAAGCCCAGTGTGGAGGGTGTCTCTTCAACTCAGCTCTCCAAAGCGACTCTTGGGTCCCATGGGGTATCAGGGATGAATCAGGGTGCAGCAGACCAGCCGTGATGCTGCTGTGGCAGAGGCTGGGTGGACCTGCGAGCCAGCGCATTAGCGAGAGGACATGCTGGAGAGCCCACAGCCTGCGGCCGCTGGGAGCCACATTTATGCCAGACCAGCCACAGGGACACTACCAGGTTCTGCACAAGCCAGGGAAAAAAATGGGGCAACAAGATACCAGTCACTGACTTCACAACAAAATGCAGGCAAGGCAAACAGCAGCCAGGTAAACATGAACATCAATCACCTGGACTCCAGAGGGCATGGGGCCCAGAGATCCCTCCCTTCAGAACTCCTCATCCAGATGTCTGCATCTCTGAGGGACTTAGGAGGGAAGGATAGCGACCACAGAAAGGAGTTTTCTCCCTAGGGAGACTAAGCACTACTTAAAGGAATGCATTAAATTATCAGATTGAACTAATTTAAACCATGATGAACACTAGGAATTAGGAATTTTTTTTCACCTAGTAGCCAACAGATGGGTCATCCTTAAGAAGATCGATTCAGCTCTAACCAAAAGAGAGGTATTATTTTTTTGGAGGTTCCTGATGAATGTGTCAGATTTAATATATACATCTATTTTTACTTTTTTCTAAAACCAGAACTACAGTAAAGGAAGCTTTCAAATGACACAAACCCACAAGAATGGGAAGACCAGGAGAAGAGACCAAAGCAACACAACACGGAAGCTAGAAACAGAAGGACCAGTGACAATGAACTTAGCAGGGTTGAGAAAGCTGAATCTCATCTGGACAGTGGACAAAGCTGAGAAGAACGAACCCAATTAACACCACAGAATCTTTAAAGTGTTCAGGAACTGAAGGCCCCAGGGTCTCTGGAACAGAAAGTGCAAGGGCTGTCCGGAAGAAGGAGGACCAAAAGAGCACTAGTTCAGCAGCAATTAGACTCCCTAGATTCCCTGCCATCTCCACATTTCCCCTTCTCCACCTTGGTAGAAGCCTGAAGATTTGTTCTCTGAAAAGAGCAACACAGTTTCTGGATCTAGGGTAGAGTAGCGGGCATAGATACCTGACTCCAGATGGGGAGAGAGGGACTGTGCACAGTGAATAGTGAATACACCAAACTTTGACCATCTTTCCTAACTCAGCTTCCAGAACCCTGGCACGAGGACCCTTGCCCTCCAGGCAGGAAGTTGTAATCTGGCCAGTCTAAACTGATGCAGAATGGCACAAGAGGCAGATATGAGGAGGGCCACCTTCACTAAGACCCTCGCCTCAACTGAGCCATCTTTTTAACTCGAGTATAGAATGTGCTAGTGAGTCAGGCACAAACTCTTACCTGTCCTTGGCTTGTCCTGACCTTGTGCTGATTGGCCCTCCTCCAGGCTCCCTCATACCCTTCAGCCTAGGCCCTCTGAGGACATTTCTTTCATACCAAAGAATCACCCTCCTTTGCATACTCCCCAGGGCCCCAGAGAGGTGGTGGTGAGTCAAGAAGCAGAAAATACAAAGCAGCCTCTCCGTTTGGCGACTTTCATCTCAGGTGGCCAGAGCCGGGTCCATCCTACAGCCCAGCGAGATGTCCCAACTGTGCTGACAGTGTTTTGTGCTCAGGCTCTTGCCCGCTGACTTCCCCCCGGTGCGGAGACTGTTCGGTTTAGCATCTCTGGAGGCAGCAATGGAACAGGGGCCACGGCACACTTTCCACACAGGGCCACACCTGTGCTTATCACGCAACGTTCCAAAAGCCACATGACTTACTTTGTGGGGATTCATACGTGAGTGGTAAACTACAACCCTTAGTTGTCACAAGAAAGCAACGATAAAAGAAGTAAAGGTGTTCAGATCACACGTGGGCTGGCCCACGCACTCACAGCCCTAAGTGACACGGAAGACTCGGGCACCACTCCGGGAAGCAGAGGCACAGACGGCGCGTGCCGCGGGCCCTGCTAAAGGAGAGCGGCGCCGAGAAGCGAGGCCCGCTCCCCACAGCACACGGACCGCCGCTCGCCCCGCCACCTCAGCGCTCGCAGGGTGCCAGCTGTGTGGCCCGAGAGCAATGGGGGGTTTTAAATGATCGCTTAGATCTTGAGAAAACTAGACAGACTTTCCCGAAGTGTGCCCCTCGGCACCCCGGGCCCAAGAGATGCTACACAATAAAAGAAAAGTCAGTGTTCCCAGAGGAACGCTGGGAGGCCTCATGTCTGCAGTGCCCACCGCGCCTGGCACAGGGGAGGACTCAGTAAGGCATGTGTGTTGAGTGACGCCCAGAGAAAACCGCAACCTCGTCTGACACAGCGCGCCACACAGCCGGCCACGCCAGCCTCCCCGCCACACGGCCGGCCACGCCAGCCTCCCCGCCACACAGCCGGCCACACCAGCTCCCCGCCAGCGCCGGCCACGCCAGTCTCCCCACACAGCCGGCCACGCCAGCCTTCCCGCCCGCGCCGGGCACGCCAGCCTCCCCGCCACACAGCCGGCCACGCCAGTCTCCCCACACAGCCGGCCCGCCAGCTCCCCGCCCGCACCGGCCACGCCAGCCTCCCCGCCACACAGCCGGCCACGCCAGCTCCCCGCCCGCGCCGGCCACGCCAGTCTCCCCACACAGCCAACCACGCCAGCCTCCCCGCCACACAGCTGGCCACACCAGCCTCCCCGCCACACAGCCCGCCACGCCAGCCTCCCCGCCACACAGCCGGCCAGGCCAGCTCCCCGCCCGCGCCGGCCACGCCAGCCTCCCCACACAGCCAACCACGCCAGCCTCCCCGCCACACAGCCGGCCACGCCAGCTCCCCGCCCGCGCCGGCCACGCCAGCCTCCCCGCCACACAGCCGGCCACGCCAGTCTCCCCACACAGCCGGCCAGGCCAGCTCCCCGCCCGCGCCGGCCACGCCAGCCTCCCCGCCACACAGCCGGCCACGCCAGTCTCCCCACACAGCCGACCACGCCAGCCTCCCCGCCCGCGCCGGCCTGCCGCCGGAAGACGGGCCTGCGACGCGAGGCCGGCCTCCCAATAAAACTGCTATGTTTTATTGTTAAATGAAAACATAGCAGTCTTCCTCTAGGAGGTAAGATGGGTGAAAAATCACTCGAAAACTTGGTGAAGGCGGGGCGCGGTTCGTCCAGCATCCCGCGCAGTCTAGCAGAAACGTTTAGTTTAGACTCAAGCAAAACTCCAAGCGCAGAGGGGAAGTCCTGTGCGCTGAAACGCCGGGAGGATGATGTGAAGGCCTTGGAATACGAGAAAACAAAACTGAGAGACGCCCCCCCCCCCCCAGCCCGGGTTTCACAGAGCAACGAGCAGAAACTGAAACCAACAGACGCTCCTATTGACAAGTTCACCTTCTGAAGCCCTGTAACCCAGAAACTCTCTCAAATTATTTAAAACGAGCGAGCGATTTCCCGTCACAGAGCCGAGGCCGAGCCCTGTCAGACTCTGGGAGGTCGCGGCAGACTGGAGGGCCGGCGCCGCTCGGGCTCAGAAAAGAACGGGGGAAAGGCGAGACGCCTCCTCCCCCGCTTTCTCCGGGCTGTGGAGTCTGCCACTCGCCACATGAGCGACGACAGCGACGTGGCCAGGTCCAACATGCCGAGAAATGGGGGAAGTGACACTGGGTGACATTCTCCACGAGAGCGGTGAGTAACTGTGTCAAAAAGTGCGTGGTCTGCTACCCCTGCCGGCTTCAGCGTGACACCTCCCCACCGAAACAGTGAGCCAGCAACAAAGAGCAAATGTCACAGAAAACAAATCTCTCACAGCCGGTCCCTCGCAGCTGCGGCTTGGGAGGGAGGAGGCCAGCTGAGAACACGGACGTCATGAAGAGCGTGTCCCCCTTTAGTGTTCTTATACCCATGCACCATGATTGAGCGTCCCCATGGGCCAAGTTCTCTGCTGAGTTTCTCCTTAAAACACTTTATCTCATTTACATGGCCACGAAGGGCCCCACAATCAGCTTAGTTGATAATGGGAGAGTTATAAACACCAGAGCGGGTAACAGGGAGATGGACATGACATACATGCACATGAACACACACACCCCTCTCTCCATGGCCAGACTATATATATAATAAATATATATATTTAATTTTATAAATTAAAAGGAACTTTAGAGCAAGTAGTCCATTCAAGCAGGCCTGCCTTGCCCTGGTACCAGCAGAAAAGGGATGTTTATGTGCTAAAGACAGATGAGCAATTAGGGCTCTTCTAGCATTACCCCCATGCCCCATGGATGGTCCCACCCTCATTTCCCCTTCTGCTCCTGCTCTGAGTCATGCACAGCCCTGGTCCATGCACCCTCAGTGTGGGCATCTCTGCCAAACCTCGTGCCCTAGAGACAGCAAAGTTGTAGGTACTGTTCAGAATTTTGCCAGGTCAGGGATCTTTTAACTCAACAAGGCTATCCCTGGGATAATCCTCCCCTCTTCACCACCCTCAGCAACACCATAATCCTTCCCTTGCCCCCAAACTGTCTGAGTGCACAAGCAAAGAGAAATGAGTTAGAGGAAAAAAGATGAATTCTATTCTCACATTGTCTGAGTGCCTAGAATACATATCTGGCATGTAGTAAATTACATATCTGTGAACTAGTATTTATTGTTAAATGAAAACATAGCAGTTCCTCTAGGAGGTAAGATGGGTGAAAAATCACTTGAAAACTTGGTGAAGGTTTTCACATTTATGTAAATAGGCGAGAGGAAGAGATGGGACCCATGAATGGGCTTCAGGGGGAGGGGTCCATCGGTTCTGGTCTTGCTATTTTTGTGTGTGTTCTAATGAACTCCTCAGATGCTATCAATCAGGAATCTATATGTTGTGTATTTTATACCTACAGGATATTCTCTCCCGCAAGTACCTCAATGCACATGAGTGCTAGATTGCTACATTACAGAACCAGGTGGGAAGAAAGTGATTTCCTTGGATAAAACAGAAATCTAGAAAGAATTGTAACAGGAATCAATACTGGGTACCCTTTGTCTCTCTCCCTTGACGGTCACTTACCAGACTTTATAACCTAACAAGTCCATGCTTTTAGCTTCACTTAATGTAGGCCAAGAGTCAAAGGCACAGCTTCATCTTTTTCTTGTCACCATAACCCAGTGGCTCTTTTTTTCCCACTCATTATCCATTTCCATCATTTGACCTTCCATTATTTTCTCAAACATTCCTTCAAACTTCAGTATTATCATGCATTTCTCCTTTCTTTCCATTTTTTCAAGGTCCCCATATTTTGCTCCTACCCTGAACATTTCTCATCCCCTGCCTGTTCATCCCATCTTTATTTCATATTCTCACTCTTACTCACCCAATTGAACATTTCTATTTGCCTTTCTCATGGGATTACCCATATATATATATATATATATATATATATATATATATCCATACATATATATTTTTTTTTTTGCTTTCTTCTTTCCATCCTCTTCCCACCTCCTGCCCTTTTTTTAAGCCTTGTCCCCTTCTAGAATTCCACTTCCTTGCCATTCTCTCTAGGTTAACTCTTATACTTCTGCCCCTCTTGAATTATATAAAGCTTGACTTCTACATTTTTACTTAAAAATAAAATGCTATAATTCTTAAATGCCTATTACTCATATCCTTGAATTTTATCTAGACCCTTTCTGGTTTCTTGAAGAGTTGGTTTCTCTCTTTCTCTCTTTCTTTCTTTCCTTTCTTTCTCTTTACTTCCTTTCTTTCTCTCTCTCTTTCTTTCTTTCTTTCCTTTCTTTTTTATTTTTTTATTTTTTATTTTTTTGAGACAGGGTCTCACTCTGTTGCCCAATCTAGTGTGCAGTGGCATCATCATAGCTCACTGTAACCTCTAACTCCTGGGTTTAAGCAATCCTCCTGGCTCAGTCTACCAAGTTGCTGGGATTATAGGTACATACCACCATGCCTGGCTAATTTTCTAAATTTTTATAGAGACAGGGTTTCACTATGTTGCCCAGGCTGGTCTTGAACTCCTGGCCTCAAGCAATCCTTTGCCTCGGCCTCCCAAAGTTCTGGGATTACAGGCATGAGCTGCCACACCCAGCCTCTTGTAGAGTTTTTATAGAGCAACACTGGCATGTAACAGTAACTCCTTGTTCAAAAAGGTTCTTCCTTGAGGTATCACAAGATCAGAAGAATAGGCTCCACTTGTACTTCCCATCAAATTGGTACTGACTAACACTATGGCACTCACATGGTATTAATATTCTCCAGGGATTAGGAAGTTGGGGGGTAAACTCACAACTAAAGGACACAGTGAGCATTGTAAAGGGGAAGAGCATGCCTCCCACCATATACTGAGAGGCTGTGTGTGTGTGTTGGGGCAGACTTTCAACACTCTGGAAGCTTACAACTCTGGCTTAGCCATTTCTTCCTGTTTGTGAAGAGCTTCTAGTACAGCCACAATTGAGAGATTAGAACCTTTTTATATCTTTCTCAGGCATGCACAAAACCTCCAAAATAGACATCTTATTCTTCAGAAGTCTAAGGATTAAGAATCTGAAGAATATGAAGACCTATAGACATCTTACTCCTCAGAAGTACGTAGGGCACTTTTGAAAAACTCCAACATATTCATGGAGATCTAGAAGAAATTTTTTTCTTTATAAATTACCCAGCCTCAGGTATTCCTTTATAGCGACACAAAGTGGATTAAGACAGTATGGTAATGATTTCCAAACAAACAGTAAATAACAATAAAGTTATAGAAATTATTGGGGGGTGGGAATGGGGAAGAGCTATATAGAAATTCAGGAGTTGAAAAGTACTTAATGACTAAAATAAAAAAATTCACTAGCAGGCTTCAACAACAGATTTGAACTGCAGAAGATAGAATCTAAAAACTTGAGATGGGTAAATTGAGATTGAGATTGTCCAGTCTGAGAAACAGAAAGAAAAAATCTTAAAGAAAAATGAACAAGTCTAAAAGTCCTCTGGGACACCATCAAGCATACCAATATACACATAATAAGAATCCCACAAGGAGAGGAGAGAGAGAAAAGAATATAAGAAATATTTAAAGAAATAAAGGTAGAAAAGGTCCCAAATTTTATGAACCCATTAATTTTCAAATCAAAAATCTCAATAAACTTTGACTAGAATAAACTCAAAGTGGTACACATCTATACACATTATAGTCAAACTGTTAAAAGAGAAAGAGAGAATCTCAAAAGCAGCCAGAAAAAAATGACTCATCACAAAGGATCTGCAATGAAATGAACAGCTGACTTAAAACCAGAAACTAAGGAGGCCAAAAAGTGGTTGGATGACATAGTCAAAGTGTGGAAAGGAAAAGAATCTCACACAAGAATTCTATATCTAGAAAAACTTTCTTTCAAAAATGAAGGAGAAATTTAGACCTTCTCAGATAAATAAAAATTGAGCAAAATAATTACTAGCCAATCAACCCTATAAGAAATAGTAAAGGGAATCCTTTATGCTGAATTAAAGGACACTAGACACTAGATGGTAACTTGAATCCACACAAAGAAATAAAGAGCATAAGTACATAGGTAAGTATAAAAAATAGTATATGATATGGTGATTTATGATAAAAATATATGATATATATTTGGTCTTTGAGCTCATTTCCAAGCCCTTTAAACCCTGGGAATCTCCAAAATGAGAAGTGTCTTTTTTGTTTGCTAATGAGATGACTAGTGACTAAGGGCTCCTGGGTAGCCTCAGGGTGGGGTCTGGTTACCAAAGGAACCAACCCTGTGATTAGAGGGCTGGAACTCTCAGCCCCACCCCAGAACTCCAGAGAGGAGGGAAGGTCTGGGATGAGAATTGAGATATTATCAATGATTTAATCAATTATGTGTGCATAATTAAGCCTCCATAAAAATTCAAAAGAGGAGCTTCAGGATAGCTGGACATATAGAGGTTCCTGGAAGGTGGTACAGCTGGGGAGGTCATGGAAACTCTGTACCCCTCCCCCATACTTCACTCTATGCATCTCTTCATCTCTACTCCTATGACTGAAGGGCATAAAATGATCTTGACCCCTGAAATACCCATGATGTCCTTAGTGATGTCACAGAAATGCTCTAATGGAGATGGCAGTATCCAGCAGAGTTCCCTGATAAAAGGAAAATAGTTTATACAGGATTGTGCTACTTGTGAATACAAGGAGGAAATACTCATAAGCAGGGAGGCTCTTTTCCTCTAGGACTGACTCTGGAACTGTCAGAGGAGCTGCTGGATTCTGTACCCTACAAACAGCTCTCAACTGACCAGCAAAGGGCTGCTTGGTTTTTGGATAGCAGTTCCAAAAACATAGATAATATTCTATTTGGAAAGATGCCACTCTGATCGAAGAATGTAAAAACACATTAGCTGAGTGAGCTAAATTGCATGCTGTTTTTCTAACAGTGATGGAAGAATTGCACAGTGCTAAAAGCCCCTGTGTTTGGGTTTTTACTGACTCATGTGTCAGTGGGCTGGCCACATGGTCAGACAGCATGGTCTTGTAAAGAAATGCCTGCATAGAGCGTGGCCCTGGGTAAATTTAATGGGTGCATTAAATAGGATATGTACATGCCCATCACAGGAGCTCCTTTCCAGTTTGGAAGGTGACTGGAGTCAACAAGCAAATAGTCCCATGTGCTCCTTTGAGTTGGTTACTTAGGTCCATAAAATGAGTAGCTATGGGGGCACTACAGCAGTACAGAGACGGCCTGAATCTAGGCGTGTTCCTTATGCACCCTCTCAGGCACCTAATGTTAATAAGAACTGTTTGTTGTGCCAGCAAAAGAGACAGAGCCTACCAATGGCTGTGTGGCAGATTCCTTAGTGAGAAGGCCTGGAACACAGCGGAAAAGTGAGACTGATGCTGGTTGTCCTGGGAGGTGGGGGCTACACACGAGTCTTGATAGGAATAGACACTGACTCTGAAGTGGGCTTTGCTTACCCAGTGGAAGATTCAAATTCTCATAGTACCATTAAGGAAGAAAAAAAAAAAAAAACAGAAGATATTGCATACATTTGGATGACCAGTTGCCATTTCTTCAGACCAAGGAACACAATGTATAACCCATAATATCCAGCAATGGGCAAAGAGATATCCTCCTTAAAGTAATAGTTTGATAGAAAAGTAGAACAGGCAATTCAAACATTGGTTGTCTAAAAGAGAGGGAGAAGAAATCATGAAGGTCTGGCTTACATGCCTTCACAACTGTGTGCTCACACTCAACATGAATGGGATTAAAGGAGTCTTTCCACCAGATTTTCCTCTGTTTTTCTGGTTGACCTGGGGAAGACCGGAAGACCGTGTGAATTAAAATAAAATCTTAAGTCCCCCACTGACTGAACAGAATACACCCCCCTTGGCCAAGGGGACTCCAGAGAAACCTTAAAACTAAGTTTCTAGCCATGATGAGATGGGAGTTCAGACACACACCTCATACCCCCTCCCTTGCTAATGGCCCTCAGGCTTTGTTCCTAAGGGCTAAACTGAAACCAATCTCATGGTCTACTCCCTGCCTGCCTGCAGTTTCTGCACTACAACTAACCAGCATTCTTTCTTGAATGAATGGTCTAACAGTCCATCAACACTCTTTCCTGATGAGACCATCAACCTTGGCAGTGGTTTTAACCAGTCTACAGAGCATGCTCAGAGAGGCTTTGTGTCCTTATTTCACCTTTTGACATAAGAGGGCCCTCATTTTCTGAACATAGATGCCATAAGGGGGCATAAAGCTTGATTGCAAATACATGTATTTACTTTCATATTTATGACTCCTCCTATAGCTTGTTAAATATGTATATTTGGCCATCCTGCTTAATAAAAATTCCTGTTCCTGTTGTCCCTGCTTCAAAGCATGTTGTTCCTGGCTTCTGGCTGGGACTCTGCTTTCCAGCCTGTCAGAATGGCCACCCACCTTGTAAGACTTCATGAGAAAGAAAGCTCTCCTTTCCAAATTGATGAACCGTGTCAATTTCTTCAGTTAACAGGGGAGTGGGGAGGTTGCCGGTATGACTATGCAATTCTTGCCAAGAGTGGAGTACCCTGCCATAATGATTATACTTTCTACTCTTTTTCTTTCTTTCTTCCCCACATGACCTTTTGTTTTTTTTCTTTCTTTCTCCCATCTAATGCAGTGGTCCTAGGACCAGGGCAACTACAAGTGCTAGAAGCAGAGATAATTCCCAAACAAGAA
Source organism: Microcebus murinus (assembly GCF_040939455.1). Lineage (NCBI taxonomy): Eukaryota > Metazoa > Chordata > Mammalia > Primates > Cheirogaleidae > Microcebus > Microcebus murinus. The sequence goes on along the minus strand of NC_134105.1, from coordinate 118,945,287 downwards.
ACTGTTAATATGCTTTTAAACCTTAGAATTCCTAAAGGCCTGATGGAAGTGGTTTGTGCAAAATTGTGGTTAATAGTGAATACAGCTATATTACCTGGTGGCAAAAATGACCCACTAGTTCTGTACTTACGTAACCTTACTCCTTTGAATGGGAATAGACATAGACGGAGGGAGAGGCTCTTGTAAGACTAATGTTGCTGTCTGAAATCTAGACCAGCACAATGGCAATTCCAGTGTCCCTTCTGAAAGTGAAAAAGTTTGGATATTTATGGAGAGAAGGAAGAATAATAGCTGAAAGTAAAGAAATAAATAAATGGGTAATAAATGCAGGGACATTCAATATTACATTAACACTTCAAAAGAGGCTCAGAGCAAGAGATGACACTGTCTCTTAGCCCAATCATGCCAGATGCCTGAAAGAGTGAAGCTTTATATTTATCAAAATCACTCCTGATTTTGGAACCTGACGAGATTGAATGGAAGCCTGCAAACCTGAGTGGCCTCACCTGGGGAGACATTCACACAGTATAATAAACTCAACAAATTATTAATGTCTGAAAAAGATTCTAGTAAGGTACCAGTATCTTTTGAGTTGTATGCCCTTATGATATAACGAATCTGAGTTCAAATATATATATATATATTTCAAAATATATGTATTGTGAAATATATATATATATATATATATATATATATATATATATATATATATATTTGATCTTCATCCTTGTTTCCTGGCATACAACTCCCCAAATCCCTGGAATCTCCAAGGAGATGTCTTTTTGTATGCTCATGATTGACTGATGGTTGGCAGCTCCTAGGCAGCTTCAGGCTGGTGGCTGGTTGCCAGAAAGACCAAAGCAAAATCAGAGGGTTGAGACATTTAGCCATATCCTCTAACATACACGGAGGGAAAGAGGCTGAAGGCTAAGTTGATCCCCAATGGCCAATGATTTAATCAATAATGTCTATGTAGTGAAGTATGCATGAAAGGCCCAAAAGGACAGGTTTCAGAGAGCTACTGGATAGCTGGACAGGTAGAGGTTCCCAGAGGGTGGTGCACTCAGGGCCTGGAAGCCGGAAACCTCTTCCCTCACGCCTTGCCTTATGCATCTATCTTTTCACCTATATCCTTTGTAATATCCATTGTAATAAACCAGTAAATGTTGGGGGGAAAAACCCACAACACGAGGTTCAGAGAACTTTCAGGCAGGCGAATGCATAGAGGTACTGGAGAAGTAGCATGCCTGGAGAGGGTACGTACGGAAGCTCTATGCCCCTGACCACATACCTTGCCATATGCATTTCTTCCATCTAGCTCTTCCTGAATTGTATCATGTTATAACAAAACAATAACCTAGCAAGTAAATTTTTTTTCTGAGTTCTGTGAGTTATTCTAACAAATGGTTGAACTCAAAGAGGAGGCTGTGGGAATCACAGATTTATAGCGGATTGGCCAGAAGTGCAGGTGACAACCTGAATTGTGACTGGTATCTGAAGGGGACACAGTCCTGTGGAACTGAGCCATTTGAATAATGGGATCTGAGATTAACTCCAGGTAGCTAGTGTCAGAATTGAAGTGAACTATAGGATACTTAGTTGATGTCCACGGGAGAATTGAATTTAATTAAATTCCTGTGAGAAAAACCCCAAACATTTGCTGTCAAAGTGTCTTGAAAATATTGAGTGCTGTGAATGAGAGCATAGAGAAAACAGCTTGGTTTTCCAATACACAGTATAAACGTATTTTTGTTTATAACTCTCTTTTTCTCCTATCTGGTTTAAAAGAAAACTGCATAAAGCAAAGCAATAATTATACAACTATGTTGAGGGGCTTATGATATATAAAGATGTCATTCATATGACAATAATAGCACAACATAGGGGAGGAGATAACAGAACTATAGTGAAGCAAGTTTTAGCTAGATTATTTGAAATTAAAAAGTTAATTGTAAGCCCCAGGGAAACCTTTAGGAAAATGATGACCTGAAAATATATAGTCGAAGAAACAACAAGGGAAATACAATGGTATACTAGAAAATAATGTATATAAAACAAAGAGCAAAATGATAGATTTAAGTCCTGCCTTGTCAGTAGTTTCATTGAATATAAATGGATTAAATATTCTAATTGAAAGGCAGATATTGTAAGAAGGAATAAAAAAAGACTCAACTGTATTGTGAACAGGAGATACATTTTAGATTAAAAAACACAAATAGCTTGAAAATAAGTTCATTGAAAAAGATATAACATGCAAACAGTAGCCCCCCAAAAGAGCTATAATGATATACTAATATCAGACAAAATATACTATGTAAAAAAAAATGGTACCAGAGACAAAGATGGATCTTTAAGAAAAATAAGAGTGCCAATCCATCAGGAAGATATAACAATTATAAACATAGATGCAGCTAACAACAGGATACAGTGAGCAAAATACAATGTGCAAAAACTTAACTGAAGGAAGAAATAAAAAATTCAATAGTAGTAGTTGAAGATTTCAATACCCTCTTTTAGTAATGGATATATCAACCAGATGAAAGGAAATTGGAAGACTTTAATAATAGTATAAACCAACTATATCTATCAGACATCTATAGAACACTACTCCCCTCCTCTCCCTCTAACATCAATAGCAGAATACATATTTTTCTCAATTGCCCATGGAACATTCTCCAGGATAGATCATGAGATAGGCTATGGAGACAAATCTCAATAAATTTAAAAGGTTGAAAATATACACATTATGTTTTCTGATGAAGGGAAGAAACTGTTTTTTATACTCACAGAACTTCTGACACCAAATGTGTGGGTTTTCCACACCAAACAATTCCGACACTATGTACCTAAAGTTAGCATCAGATCCCAGGAGTAAAAGAGCTCAGCCCCACGAGACTGCACTCCCTTCTGCCACCAACTGCAAGTCCGGGTCTCCGGTTCTATAAATCGGAGGTTCTCACGAGCCCCTCAGGATTGATCGTTTGCTTGAATGGCTCACAGAACTCAAGAAAACAATTTATTTACTAGGTTACTTGTTTATTACAAAATGACTCAGCTCACGAGCAGCCAGATGGAAAAGACACACAGGAAGGTATTTGGGAAATAGAGCCTCCATGCCCTCCAGGCACACCGCTGCCCCAGTGCCCTCCACATGTTCACCAACTGGGGAGCTCTCCAAACTCTGTTCTTTTGAGCTTTTGTAGAGTATATTGACTAAACCATTGTCCATTTCTCATGAACTCACCCACCAGAGGTGGAGGATGGGGCTGAAAGTTCCAACACTCTAATGACTTGGTGGGTTCCCCTGGCAATAGCCCCATCCAAGAGTCACCTCATTAGCATAAATGCAGATATGGTTAAAAGGGGCTTATTATAAGCTTATTCATAAATGTTATTATGAATAACAAAATGTGTTCCTCTTCTCCCTACCACTCAGAAAATTACAAAGGTTTTAAAGGCACTCTGTGACTAACCAGAGACAAAGACCAAATATATATTTCTTATTATATCACAATATCACCCTGACCATATAGAATAAAATTAAAAATCAATGACCAAAGAAAATTTGATAAAATGATAATATGTGGAAACTAAACAATGTCTTATAAAATAATAAATAAGTTTCAGCAAAAATTTGTAGGATGCAGCTGAAGCCATGTTCAGGGAGAATTTATAGTTATAAATCCCTATATTGAAAAAAGATAGCATCAATAATCCAACCTTTACCTTAAGAAACTAGGAAAGAAGAGCAAGCTAAGTGCAAAGCACAGAGAAGGAAGAGAATACTGAAGGTTAGAGTGGAAATAAAATAAAGAATAGAAAGACAACAGAAAAGCTGAACAAAACCAAAATAACTTCCATTAAATTAAGTTCAGCCTAAAGCTGTCTCCTTACACATTTTAAGTTCAGCCTAAATATTTCTCCCTATATAATGAACTGTAACCTAACTGAATGTGTAAACAGACTATAACCTACTCATGTACCAATCACCAAGTTTTGGCAATCAAAGGCAACCAACTGTTCAAATAAGACAAACACTGAATTGTAACTTATCTGTTTCTCTACATCGCTTCCATTTTCTGTGCATAACTTCCTTTTTCTGTGCATAAATCCTCTCTGACTATGCAAAAGCATAGAGTCACTCCAAACTCATTCTGGTTCAGGGGGCTGATTGACAAACCATTCTTTACTCAATTAAATTCTGTTCAATTTAATTTGTATAAGGTTTTTCTTTAACAGCTCTATAAAAGATCAACAAATTTACAATATTTAGTTAGACTGACCAAGAAAAAAAGATAAGATTCAAATTACTAAAATCATAATAATTACTAAAATCATTAATAATCATAAATGAAAGAACATCATTACCAACTTTACTGAAATAAAGGATAATAGGGGAATACTGGGAACAAGTGTATGCTCGCAAATTAGATAACTTAAATGAAATGGACAAATTCTTAGAAAGACACAAACTACAGAAACTGACTCAAGAAGAAATTGAAAATCTGAATGGTCTATAACACCAAAAGGCATTAAATTAGTAATCTTAAAATGTCACTCTAAATTAAAAAAAAAAAAAAGCCCAGGCATGAATGGTTGAATGGCTTTACTGCTGAAATCTACAAAATGTTTAAGGAAGAATTAAAACCAATCATTCATAAGTTCTTCCAAAAGGTAGAAAATGAGGAAAAACTTTCCAACTTATTCTATGAGGCCAGTGTTACCCTGAAATCAAAACCAAGGACACCACAAATAAAGAAAGCTGTAGACTAATATCCTCAGTAATATAGAATCAGAAATATTCAACACAATACCAGCAAACTAAATCTAACGACAAATAAAAATTATTTTACACCATTAAGAGATATAATTTATCCCAGAAATCCAGAGTTGGCTTAACAAACAAAAATTATTCAATATAACTCATCATTTTAATAGAACAAATGGTAAAAACCAGATGATCATCTCAAATGATGAAGAAAAGCATTTGAAACATTCAACAAATTATGAATAGAAGGGTACTACATTGACCTGATAAAGGCCATCTATGAAAAACCCACAAGTGATGTTATAATTAATGGTGAATTTAATGCTTTACTCCTAAGATCAGGAATAAAAGACATTTCTTCTCATCACTTCTATCCCACAGTGCACTAGAAATTATGTAAAGGCAATTCAGAAAGAAAAAGAAATGACAAGAATCTAGATGAGAACAAAAAGTAAATCTCTATTTGCAAATAACATAATCTTATATAGAGAAAATTCTAAGGCCTCTCTGAAAGACTATTAGAATTTATAAAGGATATCAGCAAATTTTCAGGATATAAGATAAATATACCAAGATTAATAGGGCTTTTATACACTAGCAACCTAAAAGGGAAATTAACAAAAAAAAATGTATTCATGGCCGGGCGCTGTGGCTCACGCCTGTAATCCTAGCTCTTGGGAGGCCGAGGCGGGCGGATTGCTCAAGGTCAGGAGTTCAAAACCAGCCTGAGCAAGAGCGAGACCCCGTCTCTACTATAAATAGAAAGAAATTAATTGGCCAACTGATATATATATAAAAAAAATTAGCCGGGCATGGTGGCGCATGCCTGTAGTCCCAGCTACTCGGGAGGCTGAGGCAGAAGGATCACTCAAGCCCAGGAGTTTGAGGTTGCTGTGAGCTAGGCTGACGCCACGGCACTCATTCTAGCCTGGTCAACAAAGCGAGACTCTGTCTCAAAAAAAAAAAAAAAAAAAAAAAAAAAAAAGTATTCATGATAGCATCAAAAACAATAAAATATTAAGAATATATTTAACAAAAGAAGTGTAAGATTTGTACAAAGAATGACAAAACATTGTTAAAAGCCATTTAAAAAGATATAAATAAATAGAAAGACATGCCACGTAATGGATCAGAAGACTTGGTATTGTTAAGATGAGAATATTCACCAAATTAATTTACAAATTTAATACAATGCTTAACAACAACAACAACAAAAAGCTTTTGGGGAATATTATCATCAAAGCTTTTTGTTGTTGTTGTTAAGTTGGACCCTCACCTCACAAAATTAATTCAGAATGGATGATCACAGAGGTAAATGCAATAGTTAAAATCATTATAATATTAGAAGAAAACAAATGACCTGGGATTCATTCCTAGATGTGACTCTAAAAGCATGAGCAACAAAATAAAAAATGGATAAATCAGGCTTCATCAAAATTTAAAATGTATGTGCTTCAGAAGACCCCATCAAGTAAATGAAAAGATAACATGAAATGGGAGAAAATATTTCCCAGTCATTATCTAATAATCAATTTTTATTCAGAATATGTCAAGAACTCTTACAACTCAGCAATAATAAGCCCAATAACCCAATCAAAATGATATGAACACTATTTCTCCACAGAACATATACAAATGGCCAATAAGCACATAAAGTGATGCTCAACATTAGTCATTAAGAAAATACAAATAAAAACTAATGAGATACCATTTCATTTCCATTAGAATAACTAAAAGCAAAAAGAAAATAAGAAGCATGGCAAGGATTAGAGGAACTGAAATGCTCATACGTTGCTAGTGGGATTGTAAAATGGTTCAGCCATTTTGGAAAATTGTTTAATACTCCCCCAAAATATTAAACATAGAATTATCATATGATCCAGCAATTCTGCTCCTAGGTATGTACCCAGGAGAAATGAAAACATACAACATGAAAACTTGTATAAGAATGAATGTTCATAGCACCATTATTCATTATAGCCAAAAAGTAGAAACAACTCAAATATCTATTATCTAATAAATGGAAAACCAAAATGCTATATAGCTATACAGTGGAATATTATTCAACAATTACAAAGAAATGAAGTACTGACACATGCTACAACATGGATGAACCTTGAAAACAATACTAAGTCAAAGAAGCCAGTCACAAAACCATATGTATTGTATGAGTCCACATAAACAAAATGCCCAGAATCCGTGAATCCATGAGGACAGAGACCAGATGTGTTCTTTCCAAGGACTGAGGGGAGAAGGAAATGGGAAGTGACTGCTAACAGGTACAGGATTTTGGGGGAGAAGTGATAAAATTCTTCTGGAATTTGATAGCGGTGATGATTGTTCAACTCCATAAATATACTAAAAACCACAGAATTGTATACTTCAAAAGGATGGATTTTTGTGGCATATAAATATCTCATTAAAGCTACTATCGAAAAACAGATTAGGAGAAGTATAACAGGCAAAAATGACCAAGCTGCCTCCTCACTAGTGCCGCTTTTGTCTCCCTGCATTCCCTGAGCTCCCTCCACCCCACACTTCCTGGGTCAGGCTCTTCTTCCCTTCCGCTCTCTCTGACCTTTCCCCTCTATCTCACTCACTCTAACTCTCCTGCAGTTCTCAGCCTGGCTCAGACTGGGATTTGGAGGCCCTCTGCTTCACCCCCTTGCTCTGCATATGAGGACTCTGCATCACAGAGAGGAGAGGTGACCGCCCAAGGCTATAGGGTTAAGGAGTGACAGAGCCAGGGGATCTGCAATGAGCAGTGTTCTCTCTACAGCCCTTCAGTGTCTCCTTTCACTTGTGAAGGGAAAGGGCCTGCTATAGAATCTTAGAAAGTCCTAGGATCGCCCACCTTCACTGGGACTTCCCAACCCACAGGTTAACTTATGGACCTCTGACCTACACTCCCTTCTTCCTGGGCTCTCTCTTCTTCTCTTCCCAGCCCCCATTCATTACCTTCTTCTCCCCAGACTTCCTTCTACTACTTACCTTACCCTCCCCACCTTCCTCTTTCCTCTGACTCCAGCAGCTTCCCTCCCTCCGAACCCTCCCTCCTCCCTTTGTATCCCACATCCCCTCCTGCAGTCCTCCCCAGGGCCCACCATCTCACATCTGGGTATAAAACAATAATATGCAGGCAGATTGGGCCTTAAGATAGAATTAAAGTCATTCACCAAATTTCCCTGCAGGATATACTCTGGATAAAAGTAGCAAGTAACTCTTTGGTATGCATCGTTGACTACTGAAGCTTCCTTATCCTCTGCAGGTGTCTCATCTTCAGTTTCACATCCACAAGTAGCATGAACAGCATCGAACAAGCTTTGTTAAGCATAAGAAATTAACTGAGACTTAGACCAGAAAGATGAACATTTTACATTGTAACACACGCACACACACACACACACACACACACACGCACGCACATTTTCTCTCCAATAACTAATATTATTGTAACTTTTTTTCCTGTGAGTAACCTTTGCTCTTACAATTATGAGGTTTTCCTAAGAACTGATCAGCTTGATTGGGTCAGAACAGTTCTAACCCAATTTCTTTCCAGTCCCCCTCAGAAGTGGGTTGGGGCTGTCTCTGACACCTCATAGTCCCAATCTTCAGGCTCCCGGGGGCTGATAGCCCATCACTAAAGCTCCATGGCTCAACCAGGCTCTGAGATGGAAAGGACAGATATTTTGGCTTCACACCAACAGCAGCTTCAACTTGTCACCTTCTTCCACTGCCCCAGGGCTGGCAGCAGGGCCAGCAGCTTCATGGGCACGCGGCCTGTGTAGTCACAGACATTCAAGTGCTTAGAAGGACGTTATCCTTAGTTTAATGCTCTGTCACTACGGACATTCTTAATGATTTCTTAACTCGGTGTCCTGCACTTTCGTCTTACACTGAGTCCCACAAATGATATCGCCAGTGCCAGCTGTGATCATCTGTGAGCAGAGGGACGTGTGCTAAGTCAGCTCTTGTCCTCCCCTCCCTCCCCGCCTCGGTTGGCAATGAAAGGGAGAATAGAATGTGAGGGAGAGCTGAGAAGGATGTATTTTCCCAGGCACGTGAGGCATCGTTTCAGGGTCGTGATTCTGTTCTTTCGTAGGAAAAATGACTCTTTCTCAGCTCTTCTTTTTAAGGAGGAAAACGTCAGATGCTAACTTTATGCATATATCATCTCATTTATTCTTCAGAACAATCTATGAGGTAAAATGTCACTATTACCCTAACTGAAAGATGAGGAAAATGATTCTTAGAAAAATTAAGTAACTTGACTCAGATCACATAACAAGAAAGAGGCATAACTGGACTGAACCCAGATCCAACTTAAGCACAAAATCCATGTGCTGCATCATGCTTGGTTTGCATATAATTTCTACAAACTTATATAATAAACTGCTGGGCTTGGTTTGCATATAATTTCTGTCGGAAAAAATGATTGAGTACTGACTATGTACCAAAGATGTTGTATCTGTTAACTCAATCCTTGCAATACTCTGTGAGATAAATACTTTTATTTATTTCCACTATATAGATAAGAAAACTGGGGCACAGAGAGGTTAAGTAAATTCCCCAAGGTCACACAGCTAGTAAGTGGTAGAAATGGATTTTTAAATCACATTATCTAGCTCATGATTTTTAACTTTTAATCATTACCTTACACTGCCTCAATGTAGGAGAAATGACCTAATAGAATATAATACAAGATCCCTTTTGAGCATAAAGAGGAATGGAAAAATTACTAGGTTCTTCCTTTAAAATCAACCCTTCTCCTAAATTCACTAAGGAATCTAATATTCTGACATGAGAATGTTCAAAACCATTTCCCAGGACCCACCACCCAGGGACTGACAATTAGCCAAATTCCTCATAGTAGTCACCCATGTCCTTAACTCCCACTCTCCCCTCCAAAATTCCTCTACCATCCCAATATATCCAAGAAAATCTCTTTCCTTCTTCCCCAGTCCTCAAGGGTCTCTTAGCATCAATCCTTGGCCCTATTAATGCAAGAGACACTTGTAACAGGAATTCAGCCCACCAGATTGACCACTCTTTCCTCACTCAACCCTTCATGCCACACTGCCCTTCCTGTGGCCTGGGGCCTGTTCATCTAGAACAAAAACAGCCTGCTCAGAACAAGAGTCATGGCCTGGAGGGTCAGTGGCCAATGGGAGAATTACCAGATGAATAAGATGAACTTCAGGTTTTCCTGTGTTTTTTCATCCCACCATCTCTACCTAGTCTTTTCTTCAGTGAACACCTTTCTTCATGAGAAAACGGTCCAGCTTTCTCTCCCAAGACTGGCCACAGTGCAGGAAACCACACATTGACCTATACGTAGAATTGGCCTTGACATACGTGGTTTAGAAACACACCAGTCAAGCAGAGGTTGGGTTACTAATCTTAGCAGTACCACTGGATTATTTTGCTGGTTTTTCATGAGAATTCTAGAGACAGAAGGGGTTTTTCCTTTTGAAGTGTGGAGGAAAAGAAGAATGATGAAGAGAACGTATTTGTGGCATTCACCTTTCCCACTCTACCAGATGATTGGTAAAATAATTTCAAAGGAGGCCACTCAAAAGTATTTTTCTGGGTCCTAGAATTGACTGAATTACTATACTGCAGTGTTCAAATGCAAGGTGGATTATTTTTTCTCACTACACCTAGAGTATGCATATAAAAGGTCATCAATAGGTATCTAAATTAGTACTGACTTGTATTTGTGTCTATTAATTTAATAGATATACTTTTGCTCCCTACTCCCCCAGCTAGATTAAAAACTTCTTGAGGGAATGAACGCCTTCATAATTCTGCTTCATAATCCATTATACATTTCACAATTCTAGGAGTATTATAGAAATACACAATCAAGCATATCCTAGAAGAATCTAGGAGAAATAGATTCCAACAAGAGTACAACTTCCTCAGAGAACTTGGTATAATTCAGAACTTTTTCACACACTCAGACATACAAGCTATTGGTTTGTTAAGCCATCTTAAGATGGAGCAATGCTTGTGTTTGGGGCTTAGTGTAAGAAAAGGGAATCTGACATCAGGTTCTTCAAATAAGACATTTAATTGTATAAGAATTTTAAGTGAATGAATGAACTAAGGTATGTGTGCCCTTTGAAAAGGAAATTGCTCAAAGAACTTTGGGTTTGGCAAAGTTCTTCTCTCTGGGGGTATACTCTGCATCTTTGAGGCCCACCTGAGGTTGAGAGTAATAAATATTAGCTATCACATTCCCACCTGTTTTAAAATAATACAGTCTTACATTTGCACACAATTTTATATTTTTCAAAGCTTTTTTATGCCCATTATCAAATTTGAGTTCATAGTGATCTTATAGGCTAAAGTAAGGAGACATACACCCAGAGAGATTAATTGACTTGCCAAATGTCAAAAAGTTCAAGGAAACTAGGGCAAAAACCCTAGAGGGCTTCTATTCCTCTATGGCTATTCATTTCAGTGACAGTCATTCCTCTAGAGGATCCTTTTGACAATAACACCTTGAGTATGGATTTCAGTTCACAGTTACAAAGTAACTATAATATACATTATTTCAGTTACAAAGCACGTACATCATGCCATTGTACATACCAAACCTGAATTGTGTTAGCTCATTCCATTCATATTAAATACTGACGGTACTAAATATCCCCAGACTCCAATACATCTTATTCCTTTTCTTGACTGTGGTTCACAACAACTTCTAATTTACCATCTATATCTTATATATAATGTGAAGAAAATTTTCTATCTTTTGTCTTTGTGTTTCAGCAAGTTCTTTGCTTTCACTCAAGTTAATTTCCACTTGTTTAGATCAATCCAAACGTAGGGTGTATACAGATTTGTGTGGGTGGGTGGGTGTGGGTGGCGCCTGCTTGCTTTGATGATTGACCAAAGTTAATGTCAGGAATCCAGATGGTGCCCGTATTTGTCACAAAAGAAGATCTACCGTGAGCTAACTGATATAAATAAAACTTTGCCACAACTAGAACAAATCCACTTTTCCCCTCGAAGCCTCAGTGTCTTACATCTGATAGAGATCGTCAATATTGTTTTATGACTCATGATTTGAGATCTGCCTATTCTCAGACTTGGTGTTCAAATGATGAGACAAGCCAAGGACATGATCAGACAATTACTGAGAACTGCTTAGAGCCAACTCAATTGCAATACTATTTGAAAATAAACTCAAAATATAATAGAATAAACCTAACAAGGAACTCAGCAAAAAAAACATCTTTCAGATGTGTGACTTTAGGGAAAGTAGCCTAACCTGTCCCAATTTGGGCAGTTTTCTAGATACCTATTAGCTCATGCTAGAGCTTCTGCCTGTCAAGTATGAACATGATCTGGGTTATTTACCTTGCCTTCTCTCTAATATCTCCTTGAGATTCTAAAGGATGATATAGAGCAATAAATTTAGTCATTCCTAGTGCCTTTCCCAGATAAGTTGTAATCTTGGGACATACTACCTTGTTAGGTTTGTTAGTGGTTAAGTTTTATCCTACATCACCTGTAGATCTTTATCTGAAGGTCCTTCTGTTATTAGAGAACCTGTTTATTCTAACAACACAACTGAGAGTGAAGCTGAAAATCTTGAAGCTTTCTTTTCTGGAACTGACGCTGGTTTCTGTTTGAGGACTGACATTTATTTATCCCTTTGTGAAGCTTTAATCTTCCTTCAGTATCTTTCTGTCACATTAACTTATCTGCCATACAACATAAATGTCAGCTCTGAGGGTGAAAGGTATCTGACAAAAAGCATCAAAATAAATGCTGCCAGGAAGACAGAAAACTTTTCCTTCCCAGAGAATTAACCAGAAATGGTAACAAAGAAAATAATCAGATGCTAACAAGTAACTACACCCACAGGTAATATTTGCACATAAAAACTTTGCTGCCTAGAGCCGGAGGATGGCTTGAGCTCAGGAGTTCAAGATCAGCCTGAGCAATATAGCAAGACCCATCTCTACAAAAAATGCAAAAATCAGTAGGGCATGGTGGCGCATGGCTGTAGTCCCAGCTACTCAGGAGGCTGAGGCAGGAGGATCGCTTGAGCCTGTGAGTTTAAGGTTGCGGTGAGCTATGATCACAGGACTGCACTCTAGTCTGGGTGACAGAGGGAGACTCCGCCCCCAATTAAAAACTAAAAATAAAAAACTACTTTACCATATGTACCATACAATGTAATCCAAGGAATTTTAGAAAAGCATGTAAGTTCTGCCTAAAGGACCCTGGATAAGTGACCACCTGTTTCTGTTTCAGTTTCTGTATCTGATTAATTAAAGCTGAATAGCAATCTACTAGGTAAGGCACTTTTCACAACCACTTTGTATATATAATCCTCATAAGAACTTCATGGAGTAAGGATTATTGTCCTAATTTTACAGATGATAAAATGAAGCTCAGAAAAATTAAACGATGCCCCTGAGGTCACACAACCAGTAAGAGGCAAAGCCTGGCTGCCAGGAACTCAGCTGACCCCAGAACCAGCTCTGAGCTGCCGGCTGTCAGAGTAGCCTATTAAAACACCCAGTTGCAGATAACAGAATTAGCCTTTTAATCACCAACTGCGATGGTATAAGAAAGAGGCTAAAACTGGAGGAAGTGCCGACGCCTCTGTTCGACTTTCTCCCATGGAGGGGCACGCGGGTCGAGGGCCAGGTCAGCTCAGACATGAGGCTCCTCTCCCAGTTAAGGGACCCGCAAAAGGGATTTGGGAAGGGAAAAGGGGAAGAAGGGTTAGGAGTGGAAAAGTCCTGGGTACTGAGTCAGAATGAGGAAAAGTGTTTTGAAGTGTCCTCCCCCATAAGAAGGTCTCAGCCAAGCAGCCTCAAGAAGACCTCTGCCCAAGATCTCCCACAGAGACTGAGGAAGGAAGGGGCCTGGGCTAGCAATGGGAACAGGTGACAGCACCCTGGTGGGCGGTGGGGGAACGGCAGGAGGGGGGGGAGCAGGGACCCCTGAGCAGCTCCCTGCAGAGATGGCCTTGCTTTGGCTGTGCACTGCAGAGCCACCAAGCCTGGTGTGGGGAGGACAGCTTTCCCCACGAGGCCTACCAAGCAAAGCCATTGTAATCGCCTATGGGCGGGTCTGAAAACTCACGCATGTGTTTTTAACGGGGCATTGGACTCTCCTTTGGGGAGTCCTTCTAAGAACCTGAGATCCAATTTAATTTCGTTCCCACTGCACGAGGACTGGTTCCCACACATTGGGGACACTGTATTTTTGTGTCCAGAAAGATAGAAGCAGATTAACTATTACTGAAGTTGTCACTGAAATATTTTAAATACAAGTACAAGAAAAGGAAGAAAAGAGGGCAAGAGAGAGAGCCAAGTAGCAGACCTGGGTTTTTACGTTTAACAGTCATGGCTATTAAGTTAAATTAAAGACAATAAGCAATTGTTTCAAAATCTTCCTTCGTAATAGTTTCAGATGCTTCACTCTCTGTATCTATTTCATTTATCCAAACTTCAGATCTTTTAATTCTTAACCCAATGAACCAATCGTGAGGTAACTGGTACCAATTCTTCAATGAAAAAATATTTATACAACATGAAATTTAGACCATCCTATGCTTGTAGAACTGTCCTGGATTCATCTGAAATTAATTAATTCGTCCCATTATTCGAAGGGCACACATTCCAGTTAAGCTCTCTGAAGCCTATTTTGGTAGCTGTTAATTAGCCAACCCTTACTAAGAATCTTTTATTTAAAATTCTCCCTAAATTGTTTTTAACCATTTCCATATGAAAAAAAAAAGCTTTCTTCTGGCTATTTTTAATGATAGAGAGCATCCTTGAATATTAAAAATATATTAGATGTGGTGCTGAATGGATATAAAATAATAAAATTGAAGAGACATGCCAGATTCTGAAAGATCCAACTTGAGCTAAGCTCTAAAACTGTATTCCCTTCATTGAATTTTTTATCCTCCCAAGGCTGTTGTTTTTATCCTCCCAAGGCTCCATATTGATTGCCTGTTGTGCCAACCTCACATCTTTTCTGATATCTCCACTCCTGTCAATTCTCAGTCATTTCACTTTCAAAATAAGTTCCCTTTAAAATCACAAAAGAATCACAGTCAGCAGGAGAAGTCTGAGAAGATTGTATAGCCTCCCTGAACCCCACAAAAGTAACAGTAAAAGCTGTTGCCACATTCATAAAGCTGGCATTTGAATTTTCTTCTTTTAAATATAGATGTACTTCAAGAATGGTAAATTAGGGTCAACCTTTCCTCCCTATGACTACCCTTCCACCCAAATTCAGCTTATTAGAAGGAAAGAGAAATCCATGATCTCCTTCCAGGTGGCAACTTATTATAAAATGGTGTGTGTGTGTGTGTGTGTGTGTGTGTGTGTGTGTGTGTGTGTGTGTGTGTAGTAGAGAAATACTTACTACAAGATGACCATTGAGCCGCATCATGACATCAAGTCATGTTTAAGTTTGCTTATGGGTTGCTCCGCCTTCATATAGGATATTGTTTCTGTACTTTAGCCAGCCAATGAAAAGGGGCAGCTTACTGACACACATTAAATGTGTGGTAATAAATAAAAGAGAAAAAATGGTTTGCACAGTCCAAGTCAACTCTCATATTTCAACATGGAAACAAAGAATGCAACTTTCAGTCCCTCATCCAAGTCCTCCCACCCTAGCTCCTCAAATAAAAGTATAAAGCCATCGTGTGAGCAACACCCTCCTCTCAAAGTCTATTCCCGCCCTTTGATTAGGTCAACTCCCACCAAGAAATGCTTATGGAATGCATCTGCTGGGCAGGCAATATCCACATCAGATAAACAAGAAAGTTCGTGAAGCTCACCATTTTGAAGGAGTAGGCTCCATATGATCTCCTACTTCTGGAGGCCAGATGTCCCTCCGACGTCATTAGCTGGGTTGTACCACCTTTGGTCTTTCTGTTCCTTCTCAGCACTACCATGACATTGTTTTCCCTTCCCTGTTTTTCTCCACCACCACCGTTTTGTTTCTCCACCTTCACTCTTTGCCTTCTTTTCAACCTCCTCCTCTCCCCAGGGCAGACCTCACACTCTTCTCTCTGAAAACATGATGAGGCACAAAACCCAACTGGGCACACAACATCCCAATGGGCTCCATATTGATTGCCTGGTAACAAAGAAACAAAATATAAACACTACAGTCATGTTCCATTCTGGAGAAGTTAGGTCATTCAGATTTCCAGAAGGATATGAGTTATCTTTCCCCATTTGTTTGCAGTTACTTCAACCCAAGATGTTAGAAAGAAAATAAATATACAGGGCTGGACTTGCCTAAAGGCAGTGGATCTCTTCAGTGTGATTTGGGGCCCTGGAGGGTACTCTAGGGGCTGAGGGAAGATAGTTGGGATCTGAATGAGAAAAGAATAAATGATATAGAGTCACAGAGCTATCAGAACTTCAGAGATCACCTGACCAATTGCTTAAATTTTACAGATGAGAAGACAGAGTGCCATAGACTTTAACAGATTATTCAAGATCACCTTAACTGGTTGGAAGTGGCCAAGAGTTCATTGTACAATGTAGCCATGTTTTTTTTTTTAATTGTATACCTTCTGCAAAGACAACAACATGTTGTTAATATCAAGCCAACCATATGCCATATACCATATATTCAGACTCCCCTTTACTTTCACCCTCATAACTAGATCTCATTTTTTATCCACTCCATACTGACCATTCATTCTGTCTTCTGTCTGGGATACATGTGATCTGCTAACCCTCTTATTTTACCTCCTTGGTTAAGTGATGTGGGAAGTGACTTGTGGCCCCTCACCTCGCTCTGACCTTGTCCCTGGTATTCGTTCCCTCCTCTTTATCCTTTAGCTCCACACATGCTGCCCCAAATAGCTCTCATTCTCAGTTTTCAACTCCTTGTCTCCATTCACTCCATAGGGCACCCAGAAACAGATATTGCCTGTCCCCAACCCCAGTCTGAGCTTGCACAAAACCCCATAGGATGACATACTTGAAGGCTTTAAGGGATAACAGCTAATAGAGATTCCTTGAAAGTGTGCTGTGTACATCGTCTGGAGTCCAGACCCCTCATGACAAGAAACTCCATCCAGAAGCCCTAGTACAAGGTGGAACACCAACAGCTTTGACTCCAGAACCAATGCAATGGAGACCTGCAGAGATCTGAGTTGCCACATCCTCAACAACTAATATTCCTTTGAAAATGCAACCTATCCAAGCTATGCCTGGCTCTAGAAGAACCTAGTGCCTCCACTCCACAGTCATCCCTCCAGGAGACAGCTGGGGCCGGTTGTCTTCCCGATACTGCAGCCCACCATGCCTCACATTCTGGAGTCCTCACTCACCTCCTGACATCTGAGCCCCTCCATGGTTTAGTCTCTTCTGTACCTTCATCACTCTCACTTCTCTGTGCTTCCCTAACTATCCTTTCCACGGGACCTCTCCTCACCTTCAGTCACCCACAACTGTGTCGCCCAGAATAGTTCTAGATTCTAAAAGATTAAATTCAGTCATCCCACTCTCTGAACACAAACCTTTACTCTTCCATCTCTCTCACCCAGCTCTCCTTATGCTGCTCTTTTCTTAACCAGATCTGCTAATCCAATGATCCCCTCAATTTCCTCCCAGTTAGCCCCTGTCCACTGTCACTTCCTTCCTGACCTCACATGCTGCTCTAAACATTAAAAAGGAAAAAAAAAAGAGCACATCTTTGCCAGGCAATCTCATTCACTGCCATGGGTGAGACAATACCAAATATCTGTCTACAGCCCAGGTCCCCCTCTTAAAGTCTAGATCTATGTGTCAAAGTACTAACTGGCCATTTCTGACTAAAGATTTCACAAACACCAAAAGGTCAACATATCCATAATTGAATTAATAATTTTCTCAATAGCCTTTTTCTCCTGAAATAGAGAAAGTTTCTGGCATCTGTTAGGGAGTGAGATACTTTCATCCATACAATGACAATTGCCTGCCTGTTTAAAAACCTAGACAGAAGGTCCAAATCATAAAGTATGTTTCACAGATGCCTTCCACTGTTACTAAGATCCCAACAAAACATAGATGCCTAAAGGGTTATTAGCCACAACTCTTAAGTAGAGCTGCTTTCAGACAATAGTGATAGAATTAACTGGAAGAGTTAAACCTCTAAAAACTACCCACTCTCATCCACACATTGCATAGGTCACTGCATTTTGGATCTTTCCATTGTGAATCCTGTAGACTTTCTCTATTACATGACCTGATGAATTTCCTTCCCTTCTTTAGTCTGGCATTTCAGATCCAGCTCACCTATAGTTTTTGCTCCAGGTATATTTTCTGCCCAAGCCACACATTTCATTAAGTTAGTTTTCTATTTGGTGATCAAATCTAAGAAATCAATGTTTGCAAGTTCATTAATTACCTAAACTTAACTTGCTCATTGTCTATGTCCTTCATTAGAATATAAGCCCAATAAAGACAGTGGCTTTTTTGATTTACCATGTTTGTATCTTCAGTGCCAGAAACAGTAGTCAGTATATAGTAAGTGCCCAACAAATAAATAATTGTTGAGTACATGGAAATAAAAACACGATGACTTTCAAGTTTCTTTGGCAATTGATGATTGAGGGAGAAATGAATAAAAGAATGACATTGGAGTGCTTGAAATTAAGATAAATAAAATAAGATAAATAGTGGGAAGAGAAAAAAGTCAAAGTATAAATATGTATATTTAGTAATATATTCATATTATATGAATTTAGTAATATATTCATATTAAATAAATATAAATAAGATATTTGGTGGTAAAAAAATTAAGATGATAGGGTATATGCAAAGGAATAAATCATTCATAAGGGGAAAATATTATGAAAGAAAATGTGGAGAGAAAGGGCAAAAACTAAAAAAATACTTAGATAATTGAGAAATATAAAACTTTGTAACCTCAGTAAGGTAGCACTTCTGGGTTATGGGTTGAATCTATTATAATGATAATAATAACTACCATTTATTGAGCTTTAATTATGTGTCTTATGCACTGATAAATGCTGTACACACAGGACTACAAAGACAATACACTTTGGGACAACCTGAGATGAGCAATCTGGGATGCAATCAACTGAATTGGACGTGAATAATGAAAACAATGGGGAGAAATCAGATCAGGAGAAATCTCGTGTAAGATTTACCACTGAAAGTGTACAGAACTGAATTGTGTGATTACACCCCAGTACTAGAATTCTTCAAATTACAATTAAAGTTAGTCATAGAATTCTCAGTAGTGGGTGGATTATAATGCCACCTGTGACTCATTAATCATTTCACAATATTTACAGCACCACGCTCTGTGAAAGGTAATAGGAGACAGAAATGCATAAAATGAGTCTCTCCTCCAGAAGCAGAGATCAGAAGGAAACTAAATGATTAAAGGTACAAGACAATGGTGTCTTTATAGGAGTCCAAAAAAAGGAGGTAGGTGATGCCCTGATCATAGCAGTAATAATGACAACATTTGGAAAGAATTTTTATGTAAGCAAGAGTATACATAAGCATTTTCTTGGGATTTAGGGGGAGAAAAGGACACCTTTTGTTTCAGCACCAAAGACAAACTCTGAACACGTGTTCTTGTCCAAGAATCTGAGGCTTCCTGAACCTCTCAACCTACAGTTACAACTACATTGTCTCCTTTCCTTTTCTCCAATCTGCAAAAAAGGGGAGAACATTCTCCTGATCTTAATTTCTTCCATCTCCTTGGAGACTTTGTTCTACTATTGATTATTGATTATTCAACTCTTCTTGCTACTATTCCTCAATATTTCTATTGTCTACAGACTTAGTCATATCCTTTTCATTCAAAAAAATAATTATTTGGGCTGGGCGTGGTGGCTCACACCTGTAATCCTAGCACTCTACTCTGGGAGGCTGAGGCAGGAGGTTGCTCTAGGTTAGGAGTTCAAGACCAGCCTGAACAAGAGTGAGACCCCATCTCTACTAAAAGTGGAAAGAAATTATCTGGACAACTAAAAATATATAGAAAAAATTAGCTGGGCATGGTGGTACATGCCTGTAGTCCCAGCTACTCGGGAGGCTGAGACAAAAGGATTGCTTGAGCCCAGGAGTTTGAGGTTGCTGTGAGGTAGGCTGCCACCACGGTACTCTGGCCCAGGCAACAGAGTGAGACTCTGTCTCAAAAAATAAATAAATAAAATTATTTGACCTACACAATCATCCACCCAAGACACATTTTCCCCCTCTTTGAGGTCAAGCTCATAGAAGGAGCACATAATGCCTACTGCTTTAATTCCACCCCTCCGGATTCACCCTCAGGCCCCACCACTCTATGGAAATCACCCAGACAGGCCAGTAAAATCCCTAATTATCAAATGCAAAAAAATCTTTTCAGTGATTATTGAATTGTTTATCCTACAGCATTGTTCCCCAAAGAGTATTCCTTTGAACTCTATTTCTGTGTACTATTATTTATAGTAGTTGTGTAGGAGGAAAGGGGAGATATTCATGCCCAAATCATAAACTTTGGAAACATTAACCTGGGAATTATAATGTATGGGTTTCTCTATGGCAAGACTTCTCAGAGATATTATTATGCTAATGGAGATTCTGTGATTCTACAAAAGAAGTATATAGATTTCAGCATTCCTCCTACTTAGTTGACTACAGAATCTTTCTCCAAAGAGTATCTCAAGGGAGAGTTATTCTTTGGAATAGTCTTTGAAAAATACTTCTTTTTTATCCTTTGACCTAAGTGACCATTCCTTTCAGTATCTTTCCCCCTTTGATGCTATGATACTTCACTTCTTGCTACCCTCCTACCTCCTAACACTTCTCAATCAAACTTTTCTTTCTCCACTCAGCTTTTAAACACTAGTATTTTTCTTGCTTCTATATTAGGCCTCTTCCTATGTATGTTCTTTTTGGATAATTTCATCTGCCATCCAGATTATTAATACTTGCTATAAATTGATATCCTTCAAATATGTATGTTTGCCCAAGATATCTTCACTGCACTCCAGGCCATATATCCAAAATCTTCTTAACTTTTCCACTCAAATGTATTCCAAGTATCTCTCACTCTGTATGTCCAAATCTTTTTCCCCAAATCCTCAACTTTTTCTGTTTCCTATCATATTGAAGCATACCACTATTCACTCAGTCATCTAAACTAGAAACCTAGGAATCATTTAAGGCTTTCCCCTGCCTTGCCTTCACATGTTACCAGTGATCAAATCCTATAGCTATTGTCACTGTCCAAGTTTATTCATTTATTGGTGAATAGTTATTGAGTACTGGCTACATACCAGGTATCAATGTAGGTGTTTTCAATGTAGCATCAAACAAGATAGATGAGGCCTCTTCCACTGTGGGGTTTACATTTTGGCAGGGAGAACATGAATAATACACACAGGTATTATGGGCTGAGCTGTGCCCCGCACCAGATTCGTAAGTGGAAGTCCTAACCCTAAGCACCTTAGAATGTAACTTGGAGTCCTAACCCTAAGCACCTTAGAATGTAACTAAAATGTAATTTTTGAGAGGTAATTAAGTTAAAATGAAGTCATTAGGGGGCCCTAATCCAATATCACTGACATCCTTACAAGAAGAGGAAATTTGGACTCAGACATAGAGGGAAGGCAGTGTGAACACCTAATGAAAGGCAGCCATGGGCAAGTCAGAGAGAGGGGCCTCAGGAGAAACTGACCTTGCAGATGCATTAATCTCAGACTTCTAGCCTCCAGAAGAGTTAAACATAAATTTCTGTGGTTCGAGTCACCAATTCTGTGATACTTTGTCATGGCACCCCTAGCAAACTAATACAAGTGTAAACAAACCAAAGAAAGAAAACTCTTGATGGTAAAAAGCACCTGAAAGGAAATAAAACAGGAAGATACGTTAGCAAAGAAAAATGCCCAGAGACAAGGACCAGCCTGGCATGTTCTAGGGAAGAAGGAAGACCTTTTAAAAAAGGAAGAGGGACAGAAAAGAAAAGCAACAAAAGATGAGGTTGAGAAGTGGGCAGGGCCAGATCCCAAAAGGCTTTATAGCCTAAGACAGAGAGCGTGGACTTTGTATACCAGAGTTACTGAACCTCAGCACTATTAACATTTGGGATTGAAAAATTCTTTGGTGTGGGGACTATCTTGTGCAGGTTAGGATATTAGGTGGCATCCCTGGCCTTTGCCCACTGCATGCCAGCAGGAGACCCTGCCCCTTCCTCCACCCCATTGTAACAAACAAAATTGTCTCCAGACATTGACAGATCTCATCTAGAGTTAAAACCACTCCAAGCTTGAAATCACTGCTCTATATGGAGCAGAAAGCCACTGAAAGGTTTTAAGCAGGTAACAAAATTACTGGACTATTTACTGAATCTTACTTATGACAAGAATGAGTTGGAGGGAATAAGGGTAGATGCAGAGAGATTTATTAGGTAGTTTGGATTAGGAACTATGCTGTTACAGAAAAGACAGAGAAAAGAATAAAGAAATATAGAAGGTAGGACCAATAGAACTTGCTGATAGATTCTATGTGGGGGCAAGGAAAAGGGAGGAAGGAATCATGGATATACCTTAGTGTGTGTTTTACACAACTGGATGACTGGTAGTGCCATTTCTCACAATGAGAGGAGAAGCAGGTTTGGGGGATGGTAGAGAACCCACAGATTTGATTTAGACATGGTAAGTTTAAAATGACTGCCATTGCAGAAAAGGTTGTCAATGAGCTAACGGAATACTAAGCTGCAGCTCTAAGGAGGGGTTAGACTCGAGATAAAAGCTTGGGAATCAGCAGTCTATAGACAGAACCTACAGCCACAGGTTAGATGAGATCATCCAGGAATAGCATGGAGACAGTGAAAAGAAGGCACCAGTTTTCTTTACCTATTTCTTCTTGAGTGAATTACCAATACATGTCCTTTGTCCATTTTTTTTTTATTTGAGGTTTTTGACATTTTCGTATCATTTTTGGATGGTTTAAACATTGAGAATATTGACCGTCTAGCTAATATTGTAGTCAAATTCAGCCATCTTTTATGGATTGTGAATTCAGTGTCATGCTTTTTGAAGGTCCTATTTGTTCTCCTGAGATTATAGGAATAACCAAAACACTCAGCTTGGACCTGAGGCCAAAATGGGGCTTTCCTAAGTCCAGAGCTGGGATTGTCAGGCCTACCAAGAAGAGGACAAAACTTCCTACCCAACCAGCTGCTCCACAGGCCCATCACAGTAGGACAGAGAGGCTGAGAAAGCCAAGGAGAGAGAGGTACCCCCAGACCAGCCTCCAGAAAGCAGTTTCCAGCCTGACCCAGCTGCAACTCGTATACGAAAGGAAGAATAAGAGAGAGCACACCGTCCTCACCTGCCCATGCATGGTCAGTGCAGGAGAGAACGTGGGACGTCTGTTCCTGCTCTTAAAGCAAACCTGCCCTCTAGGACACTGGACCCAGCCCAGAGGATAACAGACTCTTACCCATCGGGTCACTCCTCCTCCTCCCTTAAAGAATAGCATGCAAGAGGTAGAAAGAAACACAGAAACCCCCTCTCAGGAACTTCCCAGAAAGGATGAAAGGGTAGGACTTCCTTTTCATATGGGCTCAGAGAAATATGGGTGGGGAAGAAAAGAGTCTTCCCATTAGAATCCACCTAAATTTCCTGTTATTAATTTCAGTAATCATTACACTTTCAGGTTTTCTACTAATAAGTAACGTGCAAGCACCTTTGCCCCATTGCCCAGCAAAGCTGGTGCTGTATGACGGGCTGAGGGGGATGGGTGGGAGAAGGTTTCGAGCCGTCTCAAGGTGGCCATTTCTATGAGCTAAATAAAATTTGCTATTTAAAAAGACTCTGCTACCCATGACAGAGGCCCTCAGAATTTGTTTGGAGCTTAAGTAGACAGTGTCTATGTTGTTCATCGGCCGCCATAGCCAGAATAGCAGTAGCAGTAAACACCAGGCACTGTCCGTGGGGCTGAGCACCGAGTGAGGTGCTGGGGAAAATGGGTGTAAAGTTCCATTCCCACCTCAACATCTGGCCAGGAAAATCATTTTGTCCAGGATTATCCTTGCTTACAGACTTTTCTGGGGAGTGGATTTTCATACCGGAGAACCCACTGGCCTTTACTGCAAGATAAAAAGGTTTAAGGCTATTTGCCAAGTAATTATCTGGTGCACAGATATAACTAAAACCCATATGGTAGCAGAATTCTAAAGATAAGATGTCTCCCCAAGATTTCCACCCCCGGTCTAGTTAATCAAACATTAATCTAGGTACAACTGCAAAAAGATTTTGCAAATAGAATTAAGGTTATTAATCAGCTGACCTTAAAATAGGGAGATTATCTCAGATTATCTGGGTGAGCCCAAGGTGATCACATGAGCCCTTAGAAGCAGAAAGACAGAAGACCCAATCAGAGCGATGTGCAGAAGAGGCAGGCAGGGGAGCAGTGGGGAAGAAGGGAAGGTCAGAGAGAGACAGAGGACAGAAAGGACTCCACCTACTGTCGCTGGCTTTAAAAGTGGAAGAAGGGAGCATGCAACAGGGAATGCAGGTGGCCTCCAGAAACTACAATAACCTCCAACCAACAGCCAACAGGGAAATGGATGGCTCAGTCTTACCACTGCATGGAACGGCATCTGGCCCAAGTCCTGAATAAGCCCGGAAGTAAGCTTATCCCCAGGGCTGTCAGGTGAGATGCTCACTGGCACCTTGATTTCAACCTTGAAAGGCTCAAAGCAGTCTTGGATGCTGTGCCCAGACCTCTAAGCTCCAGAACTCTGAGATAATAAATGGATGCTGCTTTAAGCTGCTAAATTTATGGTAATTGTTACAGAAACAATAGAAAACTAATACAGCTCAAGAAAGTTATCTTATGAGGCTAACAAAAAGAGAAGATGACTAGAGATGGGAGCAGAGAGTGGTTAGTGTTCTTTTCTACAATGTTATTTGAGGAGCACTGAATTTTGGGTTAGTTGACATTCTTGTCTTTCCATTAATATGAATATCTTTGCATATCTACAGATTCAATGGATATATTTCCAAAGAATTTAAATTAAGCACAGTCTCACCAGAAACCTATTCTGTACCTTTTAAAAATAACAGGATGACTGTCAAGATGAGAAATTAAGAAGAGTGTCCTTTGAGGCTTGTGATAGATGGCATCACTATCCTCCATATATTCCAGTTCCCCTTCTGTGATGTTCTTCTCCGTAGGAAGATTATATATGACATCAGCTTTAGCCATGTGACTTGCTTTGGTCCATCACATGCAAGCAGAAGTGATGTTTTTCACTTACAAGCAGAAGCACATGGTCGCTGGGCTCTATTTCCCTCTTGCATGAGCGCAGCAATGCCCCAGTTAGAGGCTACACTATCGTTCTGGATCCCACAATGAAGATGCCATGGAGCAAGGCCTCAGCAGCCCAATAATGGATATGTGACTTGAGCAAGAAATAAACCTATATTGATATATAAGCCACTAAGTTGGGGTCTATTAGTTACCACAGCATAACTCAGCCACTCTGACAGATAAAGGTGTGGCCCTAGAAATGCCAACCTCTTTAAAGACTGGGGTCAGTGTGGAAGTCCACCTGAAGCAAACCTTTTTGCTCAAGTTGGATGCATGCAAAAGGTTCCTCTTACTTATATAAAGAGAAATTGAGTGACATTATCCAGAGAAAGCAAACTGCTTTGAGTAATACATATATTAACTAAGGAAGGTTAGGCTGTGCTACAATAATGGATTGCTCCCCAAATCCAAGATACTCACAAAATAAAACTGTATTTCTCATGCATACAGGCCCCAGTGCAGGTTGGCTACTCTCCTGGATGGCTCTCCTCTAAGTAGTGGCTTGGGGCTCAGGCTGTTCCCAACTCCTGATGCTGCCATTTTGGAATCTTTTACTTCCAGCCACATAGTTAAAGCAAAGAGCACATGGAAGAGCTCACAGGAAAGGTTTTATGGCAAAGCCTGGGAAAAGTCGGGCATGTGGACCCATATTCTCCATGCGGATTTCATTGCAGATCCCACCTAGATACAAGGAGGGCTGGAAAATGGACGCTTCCTATGTGACCTGGAGGAAAATTAAATGGTTTTGTGAATAGTTACATTTTATCTGCTCCAATAAGCAGTATTTTATAGAAGAGTATAAAAGACATGATCAATTTTGAGAAGCCTTTAAAAGGCTGTGTTGCCACCCGGGTGGTAACAGTCACTGGGGAAGAACTGGGGATGCCAGCGCTGGTCTTTGAGGTAGATGATGGTTAATGGAACGGAGCCAGACCCCGGTGCTGGGGAGTTTATGCCTCAGGATGTGGCTGTGCCTGCTAAAGCCATATCTGTGGAGACCAAGTGTAGGCAAAGAACCACTACAGCAGTGGAGGGGTCTGAACCACCGAGGCTCCGTTGCTGCAGGACAAGTACCGCCAGAGTGAGGTGCTGGACTTATCTTCAGCAGCAGCCCCAAGTGTAGTGGGCAATGGACTGACCAAACCCCAATTCTGTCTTTGTCTAGTGTTAGAGGAGGACTGATCCCTCTTTACACCAAATGAACCCTGGAATTCATGGAGGAATTTAAGTGGGAGAGCTTCAAAAGAAAATGTGTCACAATTCAAGCAAATAATTAGAAAACTTTTTGTTTCATTTCATGGTTGAATAACAAGTTCGTTTAGCAATTCTTTCTGCTTAACTGCAGACCAATATAGTACGGAGATAATGGGCAGAGCCTTAGAAAGGAAGAAATCTAATATGGGAAAGTAAGCAATTCATTTTCATTAATTTAATTTCGTTTTTAATCAATAAACCCCAACCATGCAGCAATGCAAGGCAGGCAGGCAGGTATGTTAGCTGGCCTGAGCAGTATCCCTGAGAGATGGACAGTTTTGTGTGAGGTGGTCCCATTTGAGAAATTTAGGGTGTAGAAAACGGAGCAGCATTTCTTCTGCAGGCAGGACTAGGACAGGGGCGGAACAAGAGGAGACCCTGCCAGTACGTAATTAAAGCGCTGTGTGACTGTGGGCGTTTGATCAAACTTCTTACATAAACAGGATCTGCATGTGAGAACACTTTCAAAGGTTGAGTGTGGAGCTTTGCTAGAGACAGCACAGCAGGTGGGCAGCCAGCCAACCCGTCACATGGGGCTGAAACTGATGTTCTGAAGCTCACTGGGCTCCTCACAACCTTCCCGCTCTGCTCAGCCTAGTCAAACACAAACCCAGCTGAGGTGATTCTCACCTGTGGGCTGCCCCTACGCAAACCCCAAGTGCACATCTGATCTAATCTGAAGAGGGCTTTCATACAGAGAACACCCTTGCTCAAGCACGCCTCCCTCATGGGAAAATGGCATCTCTGCCCAAGAGATGATTTTCCCTTGGGAACTATCAAGTTATTTGCTCTCACCAAAAGGGTAGAGCCCTGGACTTCGTAAGAGAGCTGACTGCTTCTCCATCTGTTCTTTAAGGCAACTGTCTGACCCGAGGGCTTTTATGACCATCTAGCTGTAACCCAGGCCCCGTGGCCCATGCTGGGTGGCACCTACAGTGTCTTTGGTCTCCTCAGCCTCTGGGCTTTGTTGACATGGGCTCCCAGTCTCCCAGTCCTCACCCTTTCCCTGGAATCCCAGTGTCTCCCACTCCACTGAATGGATCCTCTTTCACTGCGAGCTCTAACCTCAGAGCTGTTGCTCTGCTCCACACAACGGCAACCTTGGCTATGGGCCCTGCTCTTGCCAGAGCTCCGAGCCCAGCCCGGAGCAGCTGCAAGCCTCGCCATTGTGACTCCTCCTTCCCCAGCTCTGCTGTTGCAGATCTGTGCCCTGGCTCTGAGTCAACCACAAAGGAGGCTTAGAATTTTAATTCACAGTGTTCTTTGCCAAGAATCATGGACATATCCTGAAAGACTAGACCAGAACGTGTTAGAGTAATACCATACTGGGATGAACCCGAGAGTGGTCCTTGTGAGTATGAACCAGCATCTGGCCACCAGCATACCTTACTTCAAAGCCACTCCCTGCCCATCCCCCAGGACACCTCTCCTCTACCTCCTGCAAGTCATGGTTCTTTGTCTAAACTCTTTATTCAGCAACATTAATTCCAGATGTCTCTCCCCAGTCAGCCCAGGAGATCCTAATGCAGACAGCACCCCAGGTCTGCAGATTTCCTGAGGTGAGCACGCAAATTACATTCCTGGGCACCCTGGGTAAATAGTCTTCTTTTACATTGTACATCCCTGGGGATGGGCAGATGAATAAGATGCTATCCCAGTCTTCATTTTGGAGCTCTAAATTCGGTAAATAGACAAGCCAGTAAGCAAGCAACTTCTTGAGCAAGCATGGTATCATAGATGCTCAAGATTACAATACAGAGTAAGGACAGTTCTTGGTAAACCATAATTGTTGGAAAGAACCAAGGAACTCCCCAGCTTGAATCAGGGACAGCACCTTCTGAAGCCTTACAGTGGATTCTGTGGGATAGAGCACAGCCGAGCTTGCAGGAAGGGAAAAACAGATTTCTTCATTTGGGTATTTGGTTTTCCCTTCTGACAATTTGCCAGCATCATTACTTTCAGGAACAATTTGCTGTCCTAAGGCAACTGTTCTTTCTCTGTGGCTCCCTAGAGAGTGACAAATCTAACTGCAAAGCAAGAATCTTCGTGTAAACCAAAAAATTATCCGAAGTAATCACATTGTGTCGGTGTTCAAGTATAGAACCTAGAACAATAAATTATAATTGTTGAAAGCAACAATGATATATTAATATCACAGAAAAGCTTTCAAAGTAGTTTAGTCCTCACAATTCCAGCAGGTACTTTATTACCAAAAAACCACCCAGGTTCTTCAGAAATTTCCCAAGGTCAACTATAGAACCAAGCAAGGAACCCCACTTTTATTATTAATGCATATTATAAGCCTAGGGAACCCTAAAGGGAGAACTTGATCTTAAAATCTTTTATGTCTCTTCCTTTATTCCTCCCACCTTGTTAGACATAGATCTTATGGAAATAGGCATGTTTGGGAGGACATGGCTATGTGTGGACTTGGGGACCTCTGCCTGTTTTTTCTCAAGGTGCCTGAGGATGCCAACAGTTTCCTGAACTGGGGGGATGAGGAAGAGGAGTTATGGATGTAGCTGGGTGATATCGATCAAAACTGGTGAGAAATCAGACTTCTCAAGCTTCCGACATGTCTCCACTATATTGATCTTCGGAATTCAGCTGCACGTCACCCTGCCAGCCTGCCTGGAGCTCACGCATCGCTGCGGTGGTCCTCCCCGGCCAGTGTGAGGTCTCCATTGCAGCATATCTCAGCCTCCCCAGTTACCGTTTCTCTACTCCCTCACCACAAGCTTCTTCCATTTAATACAGAACGTCCTACCTTCTATTATAAGATAAAGGTCAGAGTCAAACCCAAAGAGTTTCACAAAAACAGTCACCACCTTGTTCCCCACAACCTCTGTCTACCCCATAACCTCCCTAAAGGGAAAAAAAAAATGCAAGAAGGATCTTGACTTGAATGGAAATTGATTAAACTTATTTTTTTCCAGTTTCAACACTACTTTTTTTTAAACTCTTGGTTTCTAGTGACCTTTCAAATACAGAATAATTAAATGCAGAAGTTGCTATAATTGAAAAATCTAAATTTAAAAGCCATCCAACAATTTTACCACCTCTTATTTATGGGCATCTGAGACTCTGAAATGCTGGAGATTCCCTGCCCCTTACCAGCATTGCCATACCTTACCCGGGATGCTGATGTGTTTTAAGTGATGAAAGAACTATGACTCACAGCCCAGAAATTTCTCATAAGAATTTTATTTTTTGTCTAGAAACCTAGGAAGGAATGTTCGGGAAATGTATTCAGTTATAGATATAGCTGAGATATGCTGAAGATGCATAAGAAGGCCCTCAAATGATTTATGTGTCTGTGCACATACACACACACACACGCACAATCAGATTCTCCTACCTAAATATCCCTAAATACTCTAGACTTCTAGCATAAATGTTTTTCAACCACCCAAATAAAATGGCACCAGTGCTCAAACCACAAGTTCCAAATGGAGAGACTATCTCACCAGCAGGACAGAGAAAGAGAGTGATGTCTATTTTCCCTCCATTAGTCCATTCTGTAGACTGACTATGCCTAGGGCCCGTTCTCCTCTTCCAACACTGCCTTTCCTGCACTAAATACAAACTTTCCTTTTATTCCCTAAAGTTGTGGTGTAACAAAATTTTAATGTTTAGGAAGAAGTACAGAAACTTATAGCACTGTTAATCATTACTGTCCTTAAGTTCCTTCATCACCTTCACCACAGATAATGTCCCACATGCCAAGGATTTCCTCAGGTCCCCCTTGGATGCCCCCTCCATGTCTATCTCCCCGTATTTAATTTTCTGAATCTCCCTTGCAGGCTGCCCACATACATTAGTCCTCTCACTTTATTACACAGGGCAATTCACCTCTTCCTTTGTTTTCCCCTCTTTCACCAGGCCACTCACCAAAAAGACCCATCAAGGTGATTTTTCTAAGCAAAATTTGGTTTATGTAAGATGGATTTATGCCTCACCCATAGGAAGGAGAAATGACTGTAGTTGGTTTTTATTTTAAATAACATTCTTTTTTCTTTTCACTGCATGCATGTGCACACACACAGCACACACACACAAACACAGGCATTGAAATGTTCTGGAAAAATACATACTCAACTACTAAAGAAATTATCCCTTACAAGTAGAATGTAGCAAAGTTGGAAACGTGTATGTGTGCATGTGTGTGTGTGTGCGTGTGTGTGTGTTATAAGATTGTTTTAAATTATCAGGTCCTAGTTCACAATTTAAAAAGAAATAAGAAAAAAAACATGGTTAATAGAGACAGAAATGTGGGTGTAATCACCTTGACATCTCTCTTTCCTCGCATCCTATCCATCTGCAAGTTCTACCTCCAGGACATCACATCCCACGCACTTCTCTTTTTCTTTACTATCACCACCCCCATTTATGACCCTTCTAACTTGGGCACCACAGCAGGTTTCTAATGTGTCTCCATGTTCTCCATTTACGATTCATTTTCCATACAGCAGAGTGATTCTAGAATCACTTCTTTGGAGGCTTCAGTAGAACTCAAGCCCCTTCCCAAAGCCTTGCACGACCTGGCCCTCGCCTTCCTCTCCGACCTCCCATCAGTTGCACCCCATCCAGCTCACAGTACTGTCAGTACGCGACTTTGGAGCACATGGAACTCATCCCTGCCCCAGGGGCTTGGCACTTGTTTATCTCTGTTCACAGAGCTAGTTCTTCTCATTTGGCATGTCCTGGCTTCAATGGCTCTTCCTCAGAAGGGCTTCTCTGAGCACCTACTATCTGAAATAGGTCACAACGTTATTCTCCATCAAGGTACTAACAACGCCTGCAACTGCTTGATTACTCATTTGTCGGTACCTCTGTGAGCTCCATGGGGCAGAGACAGCTCTGTGTGTTCTCTGCTGTATCTCCTCCAAATTAATACAATGTGTGACTAATAGCAACGTATGAATGAATAAATAAATGAAAAGCATTTTCTCTTTGGAAGGTGTCGTGCTAGCAACTTTACACATAATTATAAAAACATGGCTTGTGCCCTCTAGGATCTTACCTTTAAACAAGAAGTATAAGACATGAATAAATAATGACACAATCACAAGTATTCAGAAGACCTCAAAGGATATAAATTTCAATATTCCAGGTAGAATGAGCAAAGACACAAACATATAAAATACAAGGCATATCTGGGGGTGATATATTCAGCAATTGTGCTGGAGGATTTTTGTGTAGCATGAGTTAAGTGGGGGAAAAGTGGATTGCAGCCAGATTTTTGGAGGTCATGAAAACCAGAATAAGAAGTCAACCTTTCGTTTTTAAAGAGAATATTGACATGATCAAAGTAAACTTAAGGAAGGAAAATCTTACAGTGGCAGATAAGACCAATTGAATGGTGTATCCGTTTGGCAGGGCTGCCGTAACAAAATACCACTGACTGGGTGGCTAAAAACAGAAATTTATTCTCTCACAGTTCTAGAGGCTGGAAGTCCAAGACTAAGAGAAGAGTAGATGTGGTTTCAGCTGAGGGCTGTCTCCTTGGCTTGCAGATGGCCACCTTCCCACTGTGTGTTCACACATCTGTGTCTCCCCCCCCCACCCCCCCGCCGT
Source organism: Microcebus murinus (assembly GCF_040939455.1). NCBI lineage: Eukaryota > Metazoa > Chordata > Mammalia > Primates > Cheirogaleidae > Microcebus > Microcebus murinus. The sequence continues at coordinate 118,913,358 of NC_134105.1, read as the reverse complement.
GCACACATGTTTCCGGTGTCTCTCTCTGTCTGCGTCCCGATCTCCCCTTCTTACTCGAGCACCAGTCATGATGGATTAGGTCCACCTTAGCAACCTCATTTTAACCTAGTCACCTATTTCAAGGTCCTATCTCTAATACAGGCTCATTCCGAGGTACTGGGGGGTTGGGGCTTCCACATATGAAACTCGGGAGGAGACAATTCAGCCACAAGCAAAAGGTGATGGAAGGGGGGACGATTTTGAGGCTTAGTGTAATGAAGTGTCATCCTACCTTCTTGTGTATCATGAGGTACCCCCTCGGCCCTGTCAACCATGAAGAAATCTTGGAGGAATCTTAGATACATTCACGTAGAAAATAAACCCTGTAATTTGTAAAAAAAAAAAAAAATTGAGTATAATGATCTTTGGTTAGTATATACTCTCCTCTTTCCTTCCTAAATGGATCTTTGATCTGTAGAGACTCTGAGGAAAGAGCTTGCCACTGCTTTAGTATTGGGGGTGGTTGCTTTTCTCCTACACCACACATAGGCTGTTACCTAATTAATTCTGGAAATTTAGTGAACAATTATATTCACTTTTCTTATCAGTCCCTAAACAGGCCTATCTCCAACAAGTGTAGTGAACTCTGTAGCATGAATTTTGTGCTCTAACTTCACTCCTGGATCCATCTAGTATCCCCACCTTTATTTTCCCAGTGCCTTACTTTTTCTATTCATTTACTTTTCTTCTTAGCTCTGTAAGCTTTCTTAAATCCTCGTTGCAACAAGGCAGAGTATTTAAAAATGCTGGAATTAACAATTATATGATTAAAAGTCCTGCAAATCACAGCTGTCACTAGACATATGTCCAAGGTCCTAAAACAGACAGTCAATTGACAGGAAGAAAGTGGGAGGGAAAGGAAGGAGGAGGTTCTCCTGTTCTAGTAGCCTCTGCCTCATGGTCAGGTTCTCGCCCACGCCCCTGGAGAAGCTTCTTTCAATAATCCTCCAACGATCAACAGCCTCCCCCATCCCAACTGTGTTCGCTCACTGAATCTTCCTCTCTCTTCATTGTGCCTCACCATCAGTGCCATCCTCGTTTCTCTGAACTCCCTTAGCCAAGAGGTATCCCTCTTGGTCAGAGCCTGGGACCTGAACCTGGGCAGTAGTCACCTGGGTGACATTCCAGTGAGTCCCACGAAGCCAATAGCTCACATTCTAACTGCAGTTTACCTTTAGACACACTGTGTCTAATGTCGAAATCTGTTTTATGTATGTATCTCATCTCCCCGGGTAGCTCACCAATTGGAAGGGAAGATTTATATTATATTCTCTTGAGACTCTCAGGCATGGCACAATGCTAGGAACGTGGTAGTTCATCACCAAACACTTATTAATATCACTGAATTCCTGAATTCATTGTCTCTAAAAAGGGTAGAAAAGTTAGAAATAGCAAAAATAGCAAAGGCTAGAAGAGAAAGGGAAGCTGCAGGTCCAAGAAATAACCTCAGCTGTGTCTGTGTGGGAGCTTCACCATGAGAACAGAAAAGGCCACATGGGGTCTGACCACAGGACACTTGAAAGAGAGGAAGCCAGTGGGAGGAAGAAAGGGGATATTGTCCATAAGACTATTTAGAGAAACAGACTCAAACACGTAAAATTGTAGTCAAACTAACAAAGGCTGTAGGCTATGAAGGTAGGGAGCACACAGAGGAGAAGCAAGAAGGATGAGAAGGAAACAGGCATGTGCTGAGTGCTTTACACTTAGAACTTAGCCTTCTCAACTGACCTTGAGCTAGGCACACAAAGAAGCAGATTGCCAGAAGTTAACAACTTCCCCAGAGCCATGCAGCTCACAAGATAGGGAGCCCAGGGCCAACGCCAGTCTATCTGCCATTAAAGCCCAGGCTCATGATCCACCGCTGCACAGGCAGGGGTTCAGGCAGTGATGTAAATGGTAGGAGACGCACACATCCAGAGAGAAGGTGACTAGAACAATGAAGTACCAAAGTTTCAGGATGAAAGATTATGAGCACCAGACCTATGCAAGGGCATACATGTTCCACCAGGCTGGGGCTACTTCTAAAAAGGCGCCAAACACACTCATGAAATGTGGTAATTCAGATAATCTTCTTTTTGGTTTCTGAAATAAATCTCTTTAAGTTTTCAGATTTAAGAGAACTTAACTTTTAAATTTCTGTTTTCCCCTTTCATAACCTTAGAACTGGGCACCCTTGGGAAACCAAGAAAACTGCTTATTTGCATACAACAATTTGTTTTAAAAAGATGATCCCTTAAGAGAATGAAAGGACAAGCCAGAGACATGAAGAAAATATTTACAAAACAAATATCTGAAAAAGGAATTGTATCCAAAATATACAAAAAACTCTTAAAACTCAACAATAAAAAAACAACCCAATTTAAAAATGAACAAAAAACTCTTTACCAAAGAAGATACACAAATGGCAAATAAGTATATGAAAAGATGTTCAATATCATATGTCGTTAGGTAAAATGAGCTGCCACTGCACACCAAATAAGATGGCAAAAATCCACAACACAGACAGCACCAGATTCTGCTGAGGATGTGGAGCAAAAGGAGCCCTAATTCATGACTTGTGAGAATGCACAACACACAGCCACTTTGGACAGTTGGGAAGTTTCTTACAAAGCAAAACATGGTCTTACCACGTAGCCCAGCAATTGTACTCTGTGGTATTTTCCCAAATGAGTTGAAAACTTATGTCCACAAAAAAACCTGTGCCTGAATGTTTAGAGCAACTTTATCCATAATTGCCAAAAATTAGAAGCAATCAAGAGGTCCTGCAGTAGGTGAATTCATAAACAAACTACATTCATAAAGAAGAATATTATTCAGCAATAAAAAGAAATATTATCCATCAAGTCACAAGAAGACATGGAGAAGCCATAAATGTATAAATGCATATTGCAAAGTGAAAGAAACCAGTCTGAAAAAGATACAGACTATGTGATTCCAGCTTTATGACATTCTGGAAAAGGCAGAAGTATAAAGCTAGTAAAAAGACAGTGGTTACCAAGAATTCAAGGAGGAGAGAGGGACAAATAGGTGGAGCACGGGGGATTCTTAGGGCAGTGTAGCTATTCTGTACAATAGTGTAATGGTAGATAGAGGACACTGTGCATTTTTCAAAAGCCATAGAACTCTGCAACACAGGAGGAGGATGTAAACTGTGGCCTTTAGTTAATAATAATATATCAACGTTGGTTCCTCAATGGTTACAAGTACACCACACCAATGCAAGGTAATGACAGGAGGAACTGGGGGGAGGATGGTGATAAGGGAACTCTCTGTATTTTCTGCTCGATCTTTCTATAAACCTAAAACTGCTCTATAAAATCAGATCTATTAATTTTTTAAAAGGAAAGAAAATATGATACCAAAATATGTCTGTCGATAGCCAATGGTGTGAAAACTGAACCTCTAAATGTGTGCTTGGACATTTTGCTAAGCTTTAGCAAAGTTTTATTTTCCTTTGTCTTTAAGGCTGTGTTTTACCCTTGAAGTGAATCTTAAAGCTGTTTATCGTTTGCTGCTCCTGAAGAATATATCTTCTTTTTCACATACAGTGAATCTACTTTCTTTTAATTTTAACTTTTTAAACTCCAAGTTAGTGGACATTTAATTTCAAGATTTTAAGAACTAAGTGATATTTTACTGTACAATCATGAGAACAAAGTGATGAAAAGGTTAAATGAGACAGAGAAATCCCTCTTTCAAAAATCCTCATCTCCTTTCATCCTTATGTATCAAATTTCTTATTTGGGTTCAAGAACTTATATTGTCTTTGTAATATCAATACCCAAAGAAATATAAGAAAATGACCAGTGATTACATGGCTCCAAATAAAAATGCAGTAAACTCAGACAAATGCCACTTCGGTCTCCCAAAAGACACACAGAAAAAAAGATAATAGTGATTCCATGCTACAGTATTATCATTAGCTTGTTATGACTTCATGTGGTTTCATAAAAGGAGAGGGACAGTTATTGTGTCATAGTGTTTGTAGAAATGGGAAAGAAAGAAGAGGAAGCAATAGAACTCCTGGAAAGCTACAGACCAAGTGTGGAGTGAAACCCAGTGGGGTTCTGGGATGCTGGGGAAATTCCTCTAAGGCTGGAAAGCTCAGAACTGAGATACCTCATTGCAGGTTAATAGTACACTGGAGTTAGAAGTTTAAGTTAGAAGTAGGAAAGAAAGTGTTGGTACAGAAGGGAAATATTTGGGCTCAAGCATCCTCCTTTTTTAACTGATTCACTTCTTTGGACGGTTTTTCACTAAGGATAGATAGATGTTTACTTCCTAATTCATGATAATGCTCTCAGCTGGGTGTAGAAAGTGGTAAGGATAGAGAGATTACAGTTCAACATTCCAAGGAGAGCCTACGCTTTGTGAGACCATGTGAACTGAGACTGTCATTCCCTTGCACAGTGCGAATCCATTCCAGCAGGCCCCCGTGGCACCATCAGTTCCTCTTAGAAACCCAGAGGCCAATGAAGCAATATCAAGAGCTCCACCCTCATTATCATAGTCCTCTGCTTTGTCCCTAAGAACAGGGTAGCTAGAAAACAAGCAGTCCTTCTCAGCCTCTCAGCTATACCCTCCACACGACCCAACACAGCTCCTACAGCCCTAGGACGTACCCAGCCCATCCCTCATGCCCAGGTCTCTGAGTACCACAGCTTCTCCATTTTCTCTGACGGCTCCGTGCCCCTGCCCTGACTAGGGAATGCTACACTGTGTTCTAGCCAATTGGCTGGGAACCACCAGGCATCCAGGTATTGCCAGGCGTCTGCTCTGAATTCTTTGTGTTCATTTTGGAATAAGGAGGTGTGAAATAATACATACAAAGAAATGAAAGTTGCTCAATTAATATTAAGCAGAAAACTGGGATGAAATAAAATAGAGAATGCAAGGTCTAAAATGAGAATAATCTACACTTGTAGTTCTCCAAATGGAAAAGCATCAAAATCACTTAGAAAGCATCTCCAAAATTACTATATCCAGACAGCACCCCAGGTCCAGTGAATGTAAGTGGCAGGGGGTGGGACGAAAAGTGCAATTTTTTAAAAGTTCCACAAGTGATTTGGATGCCCAACCCTGTCTAATGTCACTGGTTAAATGCAGACAGAATTTTTAACTGAGCCAGATAATTTATTTTTGTGGCTGTTTTCTTTGTGTTCATTTTGAAATAATGAAGTGTACAGTAATCAGGTATAAGGAAACAAAAGTTTATGCACTGTATATTAAGCAATGAGTTAAACTTAAAATTAAAATATGATTCCTGGTTTATTTTAATTAAATACACTTTCTTTTTGGATATGTAAACAGTGCTTCTAAAACTTTTTTTTTTAAAAAAATGAGAATATGTGAAGTTTTACAATAAGAAATCAATTATTCCAAAAGCATAGAGAAGAGAATGTCCAAGTTAATTGTATGATTAACCCACATTTACCTCCTTTTTGTTTTAACTTTTATTGCTCTAATGTTTCTGGCATTCAGAAGTATAAAATAGTCAACAATCATTTTTTTTTTTAGGTCCTCAGTCTGATCATCCATTATTACATATAAGGAACCCTGATGTAGGAATAGAAGGTTGAAGAAATTGAACTGAATCTGGATTCATCCCCTGAAAGTTTTAATTTTTCATTTGGCTTTTTCTCCTAAAAATGAAATGTCTAATTAGTTCATCGATAGTTCTTTTTAGTTGTGAACTTATTCGCAAGCATGTTCTGCAGCTGAACTTTAGAAGAAAGCCGCCATGGGTCTGTGACGAGTTAGGATGGGCACAGGTCACACTGGCACATCTGTGGGGCCGTCCCCTGTAGATGTTTTAACACTCTTTTAAACATTCTGAAAATCCCATCAAGCTTTGAGCCCCCCATATAGCTTGATCCTAGTCAGAGGTGAATTTACTGGCATCGGCTGGCAAGAAAGGGCAGGTTTTGTGTGGGAGTAGGGGTAATTAACAAGCATGACTGGAGACTTGGGGGGCTGAGCAGTCAAAGCTGTGGTTTAACTAACAATTTCCAGTTCTGAGTTGTTGGGGCCCCCTGAGAGCTAGAAAAGTGGCATCTGGTGGAGAGCCAGGCCTAGCTCTAAAGAGCTCCCACCAGAACCCTCAGGTCACCTAGAAGCAGGAAATGCTCCGGCAGAACCGTTGGCACCTCGGGGACTCTGGCCAATCTCTTAAAGGCCACATTTTAGAGCTGGAGCTGGGCTTTTCTATCTTCCTTAGTTCTCAACCTAAGTTTTCTTTTCCCCTAAGCCTAAAGTAATCAGGAAAATATTTCAGTCAATGTGATTTCTGTCATTTATTTCTTGGTGTACACTGAGTTTTTAATTTACAAGTGTAATAGTCCACCAGTCACACTTTTATTCATTCTCCAAGACCCTGTTCAGATATCACCTACAGTATAACGCATCCCTAACGACCCCAGGGAGCTAAGCACAAGTCGCGTGCTGCCATTAAGCTCTATGGGCACCTTCGTTACAGAGAACTTATTACGTTGTGGTTTATGCCGTGTCTATCTCCTTTAGGCAAAAGCCAACGTTTTATTCCTACAATATCTCTGTTCCTTGATTGGTTCCAAACTCAACAAACATTCTTAGGAAAAATAAAACAATCAGAGAAAACAAGGAAGAAAGGGGAAAGGGAGAAAAGGGAAGAAAAAGGAAATCACTTCTTTATTTTATATTCAAACAATTATTTCTAGAGGACAAGAATTCAGTTCATCTTGTGTTCACATAAGTGGTTATTGGAATAAACCAAAACATAGCTTCATGCAATATGACAGAAAGAATAGGTCAACTTTTCATCCTATGAGACTATCTTTCCAAAGTAGCTTAGGTCTTAGAAGTACCTCAGATCATTGTGTCTGGGAAGTCTGTAGTTCCCTTTCCAGGAAAAAGACCAAGTGTCTGTCCAGTCTTTTAGCCCTTAGGAATGGCCTAGGCTATACATCCCAGCACACAGATGTATGAGGCTCTACATATAGTACCTGTTCAATAAATACGTGGCAACATTACATAGGATCGCCTATAGAAGAAAGGGACAATTAGGCTGAAGTGCATTATATTTTCACATAAGGAAAACAAAATTCTATACCAACTGCTCCAGAACGACTAAGGAGAGCCAGCTCAGGCTCAGCTCTTCAAGTTAGAACCGATGGGTAGTTCTCTTTTCAGGAGAAAAAGGATTCCTAGTGAATAAACAACTGGTTTTAGAAAAACTGAAAACAATTCTTTTGAAAAGGACACCAAAGAAAAGGGATCTGCAAAAGTCATTTTACTACGAATGTGGACTCATGCTTGCCCTTTTCAAAGACAGTTGGATAGGGGTTCAGAAACTTAGAATCCTAGTTCTGCTGTTGGCAATTAATAGATGGATGATCTGAACTGAGACATTTTAGTTTTTTGTGCCACAGTTTCCTCGTCTCTTGAAGAGCGAAAATAATCACAGATATACCTCAGGGTTGTAATTGCAAACAGTTACGTGATCAAATTCTCAACGGTTTAATTCCTCAGAAGTCTCTAACAACAGTTCTTGGTATCCTACCAACAATCAAAAAGAAATGTTTGGAAAATAATGGAGTGGAGCAGGACAGAATGAATTTTCTGGCTTAATTTTCTGAGTTCAAAGCAACTTATTCTTTCAGGAAGATGTTTTGACAATGAGACGAAAATATTCAGCAATATCTACTAGCTTTTCAAAGCTCAGGTTATCGTGAGATCTTTTTGCTGTTGTTACTGTTTTTATTAACCATATATTTTAAGGAGTTTTCTCCTATGCATTTTGATATTCAACATTATATGTCTTTACTTTCCATATTTAATGAGATAGATATGTCAGGACGGAGGTGAACAGAAAAAATACTCTGATAAGTTATTTTCAGTTCCTGTTTTCTCCTGACTTGCAGATGAAGTCATTAAATTGTGCAATAGAGCATTGTGGTTAAAGCCTCTCAGCGGCAGATGCAAGGATCCAAGTAAGTACTGGATACTTGGGTTAGTAAAAGGACAAAAAGAAACAAGCAATACTTTCATTCACCAAGATAGCTTTCAATAATGTTAGCATGTTAAACTTTTGTTGAACACTTACTAAGTACAAATGCTCAATTCAAAATTAACAGGATTGCAAAACAAGAAATAATAGGCAGCTGGAAGGCTGAATGGCTGAACACGGACCAGTGGAGGATAGAAAGAAACTCTCTGATGAAACAAGGAAGATGACAGAGAGATGATAAAATAATTGTGACTGCCCCAAAAAGAGCTAATTTCCTTTCCTCAGAGCAGGTTTAGGGAGACAATCACTGCTGTAAAACCTGTGTCCTTCCAGAGGATGATGACAGGGGGGTGACTGTCCGCACGGTCCAGGAGAGCACGGGGCCTGCAGCGGAGCCCCAGGGTGGCTGCTCCACAGAGTCTCAGCAGGTGACTGGGAAGAGGAGTAAAGAGTAACAACTGCGGAACGAGGCACGTGAGTTTTTCCATACAAAGGTAACCCAACAATCATCAGTACTGAATGGTGATCTGCACAACAGTTGGGATCTCTTGCCCCATTTTTCAGATGTTTCTGTAAGTGCTCAGAAGAAGGAACATGCCACTTATTAATAGTTAAAGAGCCTAGCCACCCAGAGGAGCACATGCAGAACTGACGTGAATAGAGACAGCATACGCTCAAAGTTGAATAAAGTCAAATCCCCCCTTCGAGAAATTCACCATCTAAAACAGGGGTTCTTAACCTGCAGTCTCTAAATGGAATTTAAGGGAATCCATAGAATTGAGCAGAAAAAAATACACACCATTATTTTCACTAGCTTCTAACTAAAATTTGGCATTTCCATTAATTATGAAGGTATGCAATAAACTAACCTTAATAGCATTAGCAGTAATTGTGACCTTGTTACCAATTGAAATTTTACAGACATTTTCATATTTTTACAGTCATTGCAGATATTGTGAGCTACTGAGCTAGTGCATACCCAAGATCCATTTATGTTTGTCACTACCAAAGTTACATTAGTAATTAGACTCACCAGTCAATGTTATTTAATACTTTAATAAAGATGCACATATATTAGGATAGCATATGTTTGGGATTTTTTATATTTTAATAACTATATTTAAATATAATTGATTTCCTTTATAATCTTATATACTTTGTTTATATGTTTTAAAATGTTATTTTGGGAAGAGGTTCATAGATGTTCATCCTATGGCAGGAGGGGTTCATGTGACAGAAGATTAAGAACTTCCTGTTGTGAAAAGAAGTCAGACAAGCACACAGCCCCTGTACCAGCCTGACATAGTATGGTGACTATATTCTGATGGAGGTCTGGTTTGCTAGCCTTCTAGTTGGTTCTCCGTGCTGCTCCAGATCCTTATGATAAATCTTTTTTCTGCTAATTTGTAATCTGGAGTTGCTACCTATTAATTATAATCAAATCTCTCAGCTGGAACAATATTTTAATAGCACTGATAGACTGTAATTTTAATAAATATATTTTATTTTAAAAGCATAACAAGATAGCATATGCTAAATCTCATTAATGTTAGCAGTTAATGTGTCTCCCTACTGAATCTATCCCTTATCAAGGGTACCACCTACTTTATGGAAATTATCAAATGACAGGCCTTGTACCTAAAAAGACCTGAAAGGGTGCTTGTCTTGCCTTAAAAATTTATCAGAAAGTGATAGCAAGTTTTATATAGTTGTGAAATATAAACTGTCTTGAACGTCTCACTGGTTATTTGATGTATGTTACATCGCTACTGGGCTTTTCTTATCTTCTCTTCTTATAGTTCAAATGACCTGGCCACGCAATAGGTAGTGATTAATGGATCAGTGATACAGAATTCAAGAATAATTCTATTTGCTCTTTCTTGGACCCAGAAGGATTTAATTATGGAGGAAAGAAAGGCAAGTTCCTTGATGTGGCACTCCCATGATTTGGAGTAAAGTTAAATCGAGATTCTAGAATAGACATGGCAAATAGGCTTTATCTTGCCTGCCTACTGCAATGTAACAGTAGGGGCTTTGAAAGCACTGGCTGAGCATGACAAAATCAGACAATTAACAATGCCTATCAAGGGCACAGAAGTGGTGACAAGAGTCTATTTTGGCTCTATGTGTTTTCATGGGAAAATTAACCAAATGGGACCACAAAGAGAGTTAAACTACAAAAAAACTCCTTCTGTCTATTGGCTAATTCTTTACAGATTCAGTTGGATTCTCAACAGGCCTGCCAAGATTTCTTAAGGGCCGGATGAATGGTCCAATCATATCATGAGCTCATTCATAGACCCAAGAATTAAAGATGCAATAATAGCAAATAATCTTGGAAATTTTTCTATGGTGTACCAGCCAACCAAATGTAAACTTGAGTCCATTTGTAGATCTTGAGCTCTTTAGCCATTATGATCACTCTGAATAATGAGAATGAAGAATCGCTTCAAACATTGGCAAGCATTCAAAGATTCAAAACCAAATGCTTCTTCCTAGTTTACCTTTTTGAAAAAGATGACACAAACTACTCCCCCAAACTAGTGACTTGCCTACATTGGTAAACATTCTGGTACTGATGGCCTCTGGTGTTTCTTGTTTCTAGTCATATTGTCCTTTTGAGCAAGGGTCACTCTTACTCCCAAGAGGAAAGTCAACATGACTCACTGCCAGAAACCGAAAGTACACCATGTCCACATGAGTAGTGCTGCTCACTGCATAACCACAAAACCACATCAGAACCAGTCAGCTGCTCAGGAAGAAGAGGCAGTGGACTGAACAAACGCATCCCCTAGTCCAGACAGCCCGGCTGTGGAAGGACCCTAGGCTCTTTTGCTAAGCAGAGACTTGGCTCAGAGGACAAACATCAGCAGCAAGAGCACAGAGGGTCCTGACCTCTGTTTACTGGACACAGGGAAACAAGGGCCCTCCCAAGGCCCCGCTGCAATGCAGTGGGGTTTTGACTTCATTGCCCTTGCCCTCTCCTTTGGCACTTTCTTCCCCTCGTTTCCATCCTCTCTCTAAACAGCTGGTGCCCCTCGCTACACTTTGTGTTAGGTGATCCGGGGAAGGGTTCAAGGGAGTGGGGTTTGGCTCTGGATTGGATGCCATCAGGATTCTATAATTGAGTATTTTAATATTTCTTATCTAGAAGGTTTGAAGAACAAAACAAGGCTAAAGCTATACTTGGTAAAGCAGCCTCACTCACTCACTTTGAGACAATGCTCTTGGTTTCATCTGTGCTCAGACATAATTATGGAATGATTCTTTTTTCTTGCTCCATCATGCTCACAAAGTGGCCTTGTCAGATGTTGATGTTCTGTGAAATTGTTTCTATGCCACAGGAGACCACCGAGGCCTAGCCATGAATTCAGGGCCAGCCCCAGCAATACAAGGTCCGGCTGACAGAGCCAGGCCGGCACCTGCCTGTCAGGGGCTGCTTTGCTTTAAATCTCAGTCCTGCAGTACATACTCTTACCTTTCCCTCCCAGCTTTGGCTTACATTGTTTCTGCTCTCCATTCCCTCCTTGGGACAATTCCCACTCTTCCAAGTGGCATAAAGTAATTAGAAGAATTAATCTCAGTTAATACAAGTTAATGTTCTGTCCCTAAGGGGTTGTAGGGGTCTCATATACCTACATTATAATAGTGGCCTTTCAGAGGCGAGAGCTGCTTGCAGATAAACCATCATAATGAAACTGCGATACAGTGTGGAAGATTATACATTCAGGACTTTTCCAATTAAACCCTAGAGACAGGCAGCTCCTCTGCCAGCATATAAAGCTCACCCTGCATTTCATGGCTACAGTTGAACTTCCAGGAAACCAACCAAATGTGTGTCATTCGCGTTACCCCACCGCTGATTTCTCCGGGCTATGGGGCTGGCTTTCTGCCCACAGCTCTGGGAGTCTCTCCCTCCACGCACAGTCTCCTCTCCTCTGGCTGACTGGTCTCTGCTCGCTTTGCTAGTTTTTATATGGAGGTGCTATCATTGAACTCGTGCTGGAGCTCGACTTGCCACCCTCGGGAGCTGCTTCCAGAATGATCACGCGTGTCCTGAGCAAGCCTCCCATTCCCACTTGCCTTTCCACTGCTCTGGGACTGACTGTGAGGCCTTGTGACTTCCCTCTCAATACTCTGCTGCTGCCACCTGGTGAAAACTCACAACCAAACAGGACTGGAGTTGCCATTGACTTCAGACTCCTAGGCACCCGCACACAGACCCCGGGAATCAGACGCCCGCAGACGTCAGTCTGTAAACCCGCCTGGCGTCCAGTCCCGGCCAAAGAGGCCTGGCCGCCGGCTCTCCCGGACAAGCCCCGCACACCTCCTCCCTCTGCCGCCTCTCCTGAGCCCTAGTGCTGCCGGGAACGGCTGACCTGCAAGGATCCAATTCTTTGTTAAAAATCTTTGCTGAGACTAGAAAGGAAACAAAAATAAAAAGGGTCTGGACCTGCAAAGGGGCCACAGTCGGCCCTGCGGGGTAAGTGGGTGGAATTCCTGAGGATATCTTGCTGATTCGTCGCAGTTCTGTCTATGGTGGGGCTTAAGAAATAAATGCAATGCCAACATTCACACCAAAGAAACAAGAAATAAATACCTATATGTTTACCTTCTGCTACATCAGGCCGGACATTTTATTTAATCTTCAAAATAGCTCTATGACATACATATATATTTATACACATATTTAACTGTGTATATCTGTGGGGTACAATGTGATGTTTTAATCTATGTATATGTTGTAGACAGATCCCATCAAGCTAATTAGCATACCCATCACCTCACTAACATAACATTTTTGTGGTGAGAACCTCAAAAATTGATTCTTTTAGCAATTATAAAATATACATTATTATTAACTGTGGTCACTATGGAGTAGGATAGATCACTAAAACTTATTTTTCCAGTCTAACTAAAATACTGTACTCTTTGATCAACATCTTCCCTTTCCATCCCTCCCTGAGATAATACATATTAATATCCCCACTTCCCAGATGTGGAAACTAAGGCACATGGAGGCCGAGCCACCCCATTGGTTAGGAGAAGGGTTGAGGTTGAACCTCACTGAGCAATGTTCTCTTAACTTCTGCATTTTTCTGACTCTTACTATGTTACCTGGAGAACTGATCACAGGAGAAAAGAGAAAGGGAAGGAGAGAAACGTCCTATCTCCTGCCCGAGCCTGCACCCTGGGCCTCTCTGTAACTCCATTTCACAGGTACCTCCCTGCTGCTGGACCAGATTCCCAGCTTCCATGGCCTCACGGAACATGGAATACCAAAAATCATCCTTTCTCTTTGATCTGGATGGCTGTAATAAGAGATCAGCATGAGAAACACAAAATTCAAATTCACCTCCAGTTCTATTAAAAAAAAATAAGAATTATTAAAATCTGTGTATAGATATATATGTAGAATAATAATACTGTAAATGTAATCTGAAAGCTTGAAGAAGCTTTTAAATAGATTTTAAAAGACTGATTTTTAAGGCTGGGCCTAGTGGCTAATGCCTGTAATCCAAGCACTCTGGGAGGCCAACGTGGGAGGGTCACTTGAGCTCAGAAGTTTGAGACCAGCCTGAGCCAGAGCAAGACCCCATCTCTACTAAAAAATAGAAAAAATTACCTGGGTGTGTTGGTGCGTGCCTGTAGTCCCAGCTACTCAGGAGGCTGAGGCCCGGGCAACACAGTAAGACTCTTGTCTTTAAAAAAAAAAAAAAAAGGATAATTTTTAAAACCAAAGTAACAACTGAATGAATTTCTGTGCACTAAAGAACCTTCCAGGTCATGAAAAAGTTCACGCTGATGGATTTGAGATGTAAGAAGGACTTCGGGAGTAGAATGTTTGCACCCAGCCACCTGCCCCGACCAGCCAGCCTGGGGGCCCTTCCAGTGGGTGAGAAGCCCACTTGGCAGCATGAGGCCTGGGAGGCATCACTGTTTTAGGGGAAGCTTTGGACATACAGGAAGAGAATGAGGCAAGTTGGTGAAAGGAGGAACTCCCTCGAAGAACACTTAGGTCTGGACCTCGGCCATGGCCAGGAAAGGAACTCAAGATGACACTGGAGTGGAGGTCATGGCTCGTGGCTACACATGTGTTTTGTTTGGCTCACTCATTGCTTTCTAAGCTATGAATCAGTGCCAGCATTTAAAAATCAGGAAATTTTACATAAGTTTATATCTTTGACTTCTCTTAAGAAATGGGAAGAACTGTAATGGTAACACTGGGCCCATGTCCCACATGGGAACAGGCTGAGTCCATTCAGGCCAGAAGGGCAGTGCCTGGCCTGGTGCCCACCTGGCCTGTGGCAATCACTTGGCTCCCCTCTGGGAACCTGCAAGCATTTGCGTCTTTGGCTTCTGATCCAGCAGTGGCTGCTCAGGGTCCTGGGGCAGAGGGCTCCACCAGCAAAGGACAGTGGACTGCAGCTAAAATCGGCCCACGCCCCTCACTCTCAGCCTGCAGACAGTGGCGCGACCACAGAAATGTAGACACAAAGCCGGACACAAATGGCCTTCACCCCATTTAAGAACTCCCCTAATTTGACCCAAACTTAGCTTCTCAGCATAATTTCCCATTAAGTCCTTCATATATCCTACAATGCATCCACACCTGTGAGAATATTTACTGTTCCCTAAATATTCTTCTCGGATTTGAACCCTCTATTTGGAGTGTCTCCTCCTCTCTGCCTCAGTGCCCCATCTCTGCATGCCCAACCCATACCCGTCTTTCATGGTCTGTCTCAAACTTCACTTCTTCTACAAAATCTTCTTCAATTCCTGTAGTCAGAATTATCCCTCATCCTGTCTTACCATAGCATTAGTTTGTATACCTCCTGTAGGATTACCACAATCTGACTTATATTAATTTAAGAATTGCTGAAAATCAGAAATTGCCTCTTAGGTATTGGCTTCTACTGCCATCTACTGACCATAAAGTAGAATTATGCCTAAAGACTGCCAAGTCAGTAAGAACCACAAACATTCCAAACCAACCCATCCATTCATTTTCTTACTTTCCTTTATTTTTCTTTCTTTCCTTTATTTTCTTTCCTTCCTTTTTCTCCTTTTATTTTTTTATATTCTTTTTTGCCTTCTTTTGTTTATCCATTAATCCTTCACTCAACACAATTTTTGATCGTCTCCTAGGTGACAGAACTGTGAAACAATACAAATGTGCATAAAGACAAAGAACTCCCACTGCGGGCCAAGGTGCAGCAAGCTCACTTAACTTCTATCTCCCATTGATTACAAGCAAAAATTGTGTACAAAACACAAAATGCAACTACCTGAGAACTCTGAGAAGTTAAGAATGCAAGCTGATTATGGAGAATCTAAACTTGAAGGAAAATCCATACACAGGTGAATTTCTTTGGTATTTTTCCCCTTTTGTTTTCCTGCTTTGATCTATGAGTGGTTCCACTGTGGAACCAAGCAGCAGGTATAGGCAGAAAAGGCTTTGAGAGTAATATGGTATTTCTGGTCAGAAGACCTAGAAAAGAGGTCACTATAAAAAGAGGACTGGGAAAAATGGACATGATAGGGAATTCCCATTTGTTTATCCTATTTTTCTTCCAGTTCTACACCAAGGGCAGCCTCAACCATGAATCTGCAATGCTGGGGCACCAGTGACCCTGTCTAACTTCCTAAGAGAAAACACGAGAACCAGAAAAAGGGGAGCCCTGTGGTGCAAAAGGCATGGTGGAATCACTTTTATTTTTTCTACTTCTCTCTTTTTTCCATGACTTTTCCCTGAAAGTGGCCCTAGTTATAAAGAATTATGGGTATTATGGTCACTAGAACTTCCAGTTAAGTGTTATCTTTAGAGTCACATAAGTAGACAAAGGAGCCCCCAGAAGCCAGATAATTTGAGAAAATTGCTGAGTAGGAAACAACAGGAGATGTCCTAATACTGTGAGTAAATCAGCATGTACTGAGGTCATCTCTGAGTGGCACAAACACTGAACATATGCAGAGCAACATAGCGAAGGCCTTGAAACCTTAACCAACATTGGAACTGCCATCCAGAGAAGGTAAGATAAAACTTGCAGTCTAAAAATAACAGGATTGAATACTTGCAAAAATAATAACAACAAAAATCAACATTCTTCAGAGGGTTTCAGCAGTATAATACTCAGAGTATCTAGATAAAATTCAAACTTACTTGACCACTCAGAAGTGGCCAGAAAAATCAGGACAAAATGTAATCAACAGATGTCAATCCTGAGATGACCTAGACATAGAAATCAGAGAAAGATTTTAGAACAGCTATTCTAGAAGTAATCACTCCTGAAATTAAAGATAGAAGCTCTCAGTAGAGAAACAGGAGCTACAAGTAGAGAACCAAATGAAACTTTTAGAACTGAAAAATCTGATATCTGAAATATAAATTCACTAAACAAACTCAGGGGAGATGGCAGAGGAAAGAGTCAGCAAACAAATAGAGATCAATAAAAATTATTCAATCTGAAGAATACAGAGGAACAATATTGAAAAAAATAAACAGAGCCCTAGGGACCTGGAGGAAAATATCAAAAGATCTAATATTCACCTCATTGGAATTTCAGAAAAATATGAGAAAAAGATTGGCACAGAAAAATTATTTGAAGAAATAATGGCTAAAAGATGTCAATTATAAAAAGAAAAATATAACATAGGGGAGTAAAATTATAAAGTTTTTGTATGTAATTTAAATTAACTGGTTATCAGCTTAAAATAGACTGCTATAACTTTAATATGTTACATGTACGCCTCATGATAACCACAAAGCAAACCCTATATTAGATATACAAAAGATAAAAAGAAAAAATTAAAAGCATGTTACTACAAAAAAATCATCAAATCACAAAGGGAGATTCAAACTAGCCAGAAAACAATTAACAAACTGGCAACAGTAAGTCCTTAACTATCAATAATTATCTTGACTGCCAACAGATTAAAGTCTCTAACCAAAGACAGTGAGTGGCTGAATGGATTTAAAAAAAAAAAATTCCCCGACTATATACTGTTACAAGATATTCACTTCAGCTTTAAGGACATAGACTCAAAGTGAAGGTATGGAAAAAAATGTGCCATGCAAATGAAAACCAAAAGAGAGGAAGGGTAGCTATAGTTGTATCCGACAAAATAGACTTTAAGTCAAAACCATAAGAAGAGAAAAAAGAAGGTAATTTTATAATAATGAAGGGGTCAATACATCAAGAAGATATAACAATGGTAGATACATATGCACCAAACATCAGAGCTCCTAAATACATAAAGCAAATGTGAATAGATCAGAAGGGAAAGATAGTCAAGAATGCAATAATCGTGAATAATTTTAATATTCAACTTTCAACAATGGATAGATCATTCACACAAATAATCAATAGGAAATATTGGATTTAAACTACACTTTAAACAAAATGGAACTAACATACATATACAAAACACTCCGTCCAACATAAGTGTACACACATTCTTCTCAAGTGCACATGGAACATTCTCCTGGATAGATAATATATTAGATAACAAAAAAATGTTTAAATATTTAAGAAGATTGAAATTATATCAAGTATCTTTTCTGACCACAATTTCTATAAAAATAGAAATTAACAACAGCAGGAAAACTTGAAAATTCACAGTCTGAGGAAATTAAACAACATTACCCTGAACAATCATTGGGTCAAAGAAGAAATCAAAAGGAAAATTTAAAAAATATCTTGAAATAAACAAAAATGAAAACAAAATGTATCAAAACTTATGAGAGGCAGCAAAAGTAGTTCTAAGAGGGACATTTATAGCAATAAACACCTACATTAAAAAAGAAGAAAGAACTCAAATAAGCAAACTAATATTACACCTTAAGGAACTACAAAAAGAAGAAAAAACTTCAGCCTTGGTAAAAGGAAGGAAATAGCAAAGATCAGAGCAGAAATAAATAAAATAGAGGCTAGAAAAACAATAAATAAATATCAACAAAAGTAGGAGTTAGGTTTTTTGAAAAGACTAACAAAATTGACATTTAATTAGGATAAAAAAAAGAGAGACAGAAGATTCAAATAAATAAAACCAGAAATGAAAGAGGAGATACAACTGACACCACAGAAATACAAAAAGATGATAAAAGACTACTGTGAACAATTATACACCAACAAAATGAACAACCTAGAAGAAATTAATAAATTCCTAAAAACATACAACTATCAATTCTGACTCTTGAAGAAATAGAAAATCTGAACAGACCAATAGCTAGTAATGATATTAAATCTGTAATCAAAATTCTTTCATCAAAGAAAAGCCCAGTACCTGATGGCTTCCTGGTAAATTATATCAAACATTTAAGCAAGAATTAATACCAGTCTTTCTCAAGCTCTCTCAAAAAATTGAAGAGGAGGGAACACTTCCAAACTCATTTTATGAGGCCAGCATTACTCTGATACCAAAACCATACAAAGATATGGTGAGAAAATTATAGGCTAATATCCCTAACAGATGCAAAAATAGATGCAAAATTCCTCTAACAAAATAGTTGCAAATCAAATTCAACAGCACATTAAAAGGGTCATATACCATGATCAAGTGGGATTTATCCCTGGGATATAAGGGTGGTTCAACAAACAAATGCAAATCAATACATGTGATACACCACATTAACAAAACAAAGGATTAAAATCATATAATCATCTCAATAGATGCAAAAAAGTATTTGACAATAATCCAACTCTCAAGAAATTAGGTAGAAATAGTGTACTTCAACACAATAAAAGCAATATAGCACAATCTCACAGCTAACATCTTACTCAAAAGTTGGGAGCTTTTTCTTTAATATCAGGAACAAGACAAAGATGTCTGCTCCCACCACTTCTATTTGACATTGGACTGGGAATCCTAGCCAGACCAATTAGAAAAGAAAAATAAATAAAATGGCAAGTGTGGTGGCTCTTGCCTGTAATCCCAGTGCTTTGGGAGGCTGAGGAGGGAGAATCACTTGAGGCCAGGAGTTCAATACCAGCCTAAGCAACATAGCAAGACCCCATCTCTAAAAAAAAGTTTTGTTAAAATTGTCCAGATATAGTGGTATATACCGGAGTCCTAGCTACTCAGGATGCTGAGGCAGGAGAATCACTTGAGCCCAGAAGTTCAGTGTTGGAGTAAACTATGATCATATCGTTGCACTCCACCCTGGGTGAGAAAAGAAAAAGAAAAAGAAAAGGAAAAAGAAAAAGAAAAAGAAAAAGAAAAAGAAAAAGAAAAGAAAGGAAAGGAAAGGAAAGGAAAGAGCGAGAGAGAGAGAGAAAGGATGAGCATCCAAATTGGAAAGGAAGTGTAATTATCTCTATTTGCAGATAACATGATTTTATATAGAAAGTCCTAAAAACTCTACCAAAAAATTAGCACAAGTAAGCTAATTTTAAAAATTTAGCACTAATAAGTAAATTTAGTAAAATTATAGAATACAAAATCAACATACAAAAATAGTTTTGTTTCTATACAAAGCAACAAACTATCCAAAAAGGAAACTAAGAAAACAATCCCATTTATAACAGCATCAAAAAGAAGAAAATACTTAGGAAAAAATTTAACCAAGGAGGTGAGAGTTCTGTATATCAAAAACTATAAAACATTAATGAAAGAAATTTAAGAAGACACAAATAAATGAAAAGATAATCCTGTGTTCATGGATCAGTAGAATAAATATTGTCCAAATTTCTGTAACACCCAAAGTTATTTACAGATTCAATGCAATCCCTATCAAATTTCACAGAAATACAAAAAACAATTCTAAAATTTACATGGAACCACAAAAGACCCTGAATAGCTGAAGCAATCTGGATCAAGAACAAAGCTGAAGGCATCACAATTCCTGATTTCAAATTATATTACAAACCTAATCATAACCAAACAATATGGTACTAGCATAAAAGCAGGCACATAAACCAATGGAAAAAAATAGAAAGCTCAGAAATAAGCCTATACATACACAGTCAACTATTCTTTAACAAAGTGGCCAAGAACACACAAGCAAGAAATGATAATCTCTACAATAAATGATGCTGGGAAAATTGTATATCCACATGCAAAAAATGAAATTGGATCCTTATCTTACACTATACACAAAAATCAACTCAAAGTGGTTTAAATATTTAAATAAAAGAATGAAATTGTGAAACTCCTAGAAGAAACCATAGGGGGAACCTTTATGATATTGGTCTTGGCAATGAATTTTTAGATATGACACCAAAAGCACAGGCAACAAAAGGAAAAATAAATAAATGGAACTACATCAAACTAAAAAAAATTCTGCACTACGAATGAAATAATCAACAAAATAAACAGGCAACCCATGAAATGAGAGAAAAATATTGAAAACCATATATCTGATACAGGGTTAATACCTAAAATATATAAGGAACTCAACAGTTCAACCCAATAGTAAAAACATATTATCATCATGAAATTCAAAAGTGGGCAAAGGACTTGAGTAGACGTATTTCCAAGGAAGACATACAAACAGCCAATAGGCATATGAAAAGGTGTCGATGTCATTAATCATCAGGAAAATATAAATCAAAACCACAATAAGATATCACCTCACAATTGTTAAGGAGGATATCATCAAAAAGTCAAAAGATAACAAGTGTTAGCTGGGATGTAGAGAAAAGGGAACTCTTTTGTTGGTGGGAATGTAAATTGATATAGCTGTTATGGAAATCAGTGGGGAGGACATCAGTTTTGAGGACACAAAATAAAAAATAGAATTATGTGGATCTAGCTATACTATTTCTGGATATATATATATATATATATATATAAAATCAGTATATTGAAGAGATATCTGTACTCCTATGCTCATTGTAGTATTATTCACAATAGCAAAGATAATGGAAACATAGATGAATGAATAAGGAAATTGTGATTAAATACATATAGACAATCTCCAACAGGACATTATTCAGCCTTAATAAAGAAAAAGTGTTGCCATTTGTGACAACTTGGGTAAATCTGGAGGATGTTATGCTAAGTGGAACAAGCCAGAGAAGGACAAATATCATATGATCTCATTTATATATATATATATATATATATGTCTGTGTGTGTGTGTGTGTGTGTGTGTGTGTGTGTGTGTGTGTGTGTGTGTGTGTAATCTAAAAAAGTGAAACCTTAGAAGCAGGGAGTAGAAGAGTGTTTACCAGGGGTCAGGGAGGGTGGGAGAAATGAGGAGATGTTGATCAAAATGTACAAACTTGCCATTTTAAGATGAATAAGTTCCAGAGACCTAATGTACAGCACAGTGACTATAGTAAATATTAATAATAAGATATTATATATTTGAAATTTGTTTGAAAGAGTTATTAAATATTCTCACTATATATACATAAAAGATAACTATGTGAGGTGGTGAGGTGATGGCTATGTTAATTAGTTTGATTGTACAAGTCATGTCACAATGTATACATATATAAAAACATCATATTGTATACCTTGAATATATACAATTTTTATTTGTCAATTATACCTCAATAAAGCTGGGGGAGAGAAATAAATAATCATTGAAAATTTCCTAAACTCTGTGAGAGAAATACATTTACAAAAATCAAGAGGTTCAGAAAATTCCAAATGGGATAAATTCAAAGAAAACTATATCCAGATACATCATAATGAATTTGCAGAAAATCAAAAATAAATTAAAAAATACTGAAAGCAGCCAGAGAAAATAATGTATTACATTCAGAGGCAAATGATTCAATTGACTGTGAATTTCTCATCAGAAACCATGGAACCCAGAAGACAATGTAATGACATCTTTAAAGTGCTGTAATAAAGTAACTGTCAACACAGAAGTCTATATTTAGCAAATTATCCACCAGAAATTATGGTGAAATAAAGATACTTTATGATGAAGAAAAGCTAAGACAATTCATATTCAGCAAAATTGCTCTAAAGAAAAATGCTAAAGGAAGTTCTTCAGGCTACCTGAAAATGATACAGGGGGAAGACTTAGAACTTAAGGACCAAGCAATGATATAATACAATCAAATGAATTCATAATATATATCATATACTTAAATAGAGACAGTTTGTCTCTGTTACCCAAGCTGAAACTCCTGAACCCAAGCAATCCTCCTGCCTCAGCCTCCCAAAGTGCTGGGATTACAGGCATCAGCCACCACACCTGGCAGAACTACCTAAATATTAAAATACCTAAATATTAAAATAGAACTATTCTGTATCTTGATTGTTGTATAATACATAACTGTATGCATTTGTCAAAACTCATAGAACTATTATATTTAATTAGAGTGAATTTTAATATATGTAAATTAAAAATAAATAAAATAGGATAAAAGAGAATGGAGATAATTATACCATTGGGTTTTTCAAGTTTTAGAAAGAAATTATTTAGGGAATTTGAACATTCTCCGTGAAATAAAATGAACTGGTGTGGCTACATGATCTCTAAAGTCCATTTAATCTTAGAAATGAGATTATTCTGTGATTTTATATTATATACACATCCCATGTGGGAAGACATACCAAGGAGATCAACAATTTCATTTTTACTGATGATGATGATGAGTACACATTCCCTCTTTGAGTAAAATAAATACAGCAACTTTTCTTAATAGATCCAAGTCTTCATTATTCAGAGCAGCTGACATCCCAAATATGAAAAATAATAAGATATTCTTCCACATGTTTCATTTTTTCTGCAGAATTTTTCTAACAGTTTTTATTTAAGGATTTCCCTTTTTTATCTGAATAACTATAATTTGAATAGACTATCAATTTCTTTTTCTGAGGAAGCTTTATATGAACCCAAAACTACTGTATAACATTTTTGAAATACTGGTATAGAATAAATCCTATCAACACACATAGCTTTTTCATAATTCTTGACAAATTTTAACTTCAGTAAGAACCCAGTATGAAATGCAAGTAAGCATTTAATCTACTTGCAGTTCTAAGCCACTTATTTAATATGTGCATGCAGTTTTGACATTAGTATTCAGAGACATGCAGAGAAGTTCCCAGAAATGAATTTCATTAACCGTGTAAATGAGCTATGAACGAATGCGAATCCTCAGACAATTATACTGTTGAAGCAGACCATGATGATCATCTGGTTCAAATACCTTCATGTACAAACCAGAAAACTGAAGCCCTGAGAAGGAAAATGGCTGGTTTGTCAAGCATACATGACTTACACCCTGGGGAACCAGAATTTTACAAATCAAGTCAAACAAAGACGATTGCAGTTGTTAACAGCTCACACTGAAATCTCACAGTAGCTTCAGTTAAATTCATCAAGGCACTTAAAAGATTATTAGTCTCAATTTTTTATTTTATTTTTTTCAAATTTTTTATTTCAGCATATCATAGGGGTGCAAATGTTTAGGTTATGTATATTGGCCTTGCCCCACTCGAGTCAGAGCTTCAAGCATGTCCATCCCCCAATGGTGCGCACTGCACCCATTAGGTGTGTATATACCCATCCCCTCCTCTCCCCTCCCATCTGCCTATCACCCAATGAATGTTATTATTATACAGGCACTTAAGTGTTGATCAGTTAACTCAAATTCGATGGTTTGTACATGTAGTGCTTGTTTTTCCATTCTTGGGATACTTCAGTTAGTAGAATCGGTTCTAGTTCTATCCAGGATAGTACAAGAGGTGCTAGATCACCATTGTTTTTTGTGGCTGAGTAGAATTCCATGGTATACATATACCACATTTTATTAATCCACTCATGTACTGATGGGCACTTGGGCTGTTTCCACATCTTTGCAATTGTGAATTTTGCTGCTATAAGCAATCAAAGGCAGATGTCTTTTTTATAGAATGTCTTTTGTTCTTTGAGGTAGATGCCCAGTAATGGGAATGCTGGATCAAATTGTAGTTCCACTTGTAGCTCTTTGAGGTATCTCCATATTGCTTTCCACAGAGGTTGTACTAGTTTGCAGTCCCACCAGCAGTGCATGAGTGTTCCTATCTCTCCGTGTCCATGCCAACATCTATTGTTTTGAAACTTTTTGATAAAGGTCATTCTCACTGGGGATAAGTGATATCTCATTGTGGTTTTGATTTGCATTTTCCTAATGATTAGAGATGTTGAACATTTTTTTCATATATTTGTTAGCCATTAGTCTATCTTCTTTTGAAAAGTTTCTGTTCATGTCCTTTGCCCACTTTTTGATAGGGCTGTTTGATTTTTCCTTCCTGATTTTCCTGAGTTCTATATAGATTCTAGTTATCAGCACTTTATCAGATGTGTAACATGTGAATATTTTCTCCCATTCTGTAGGTTGTCTGTTTGCTCTCATGATAGTTTCCTTGTCTGTGCAGAAGCTTTTTAATTTGATCAGGTCCCATTTATTTACTTTTGCTATTGCTGTGATTGCCTTTGGGGTCTTTTTCATAAATTCTTTGCCTAGGCCAATGTCCATAAGAGTTTTTCCAACATTTTCTTCTAGAATTTTTATAGTTTCATGCCTTAGGTTTAACTCTGTTATCCACTGTGAGTTGATATTTGTGAGAGGTGAAAGGTGCGGGTCTTGTTTCAGTCTTCTACATGTGGCTATCCAGTTGTCCCAGCACCATTTATTGAATAAAGATTCTTTTCCCCAGTGTATGTTTTTGTCTGCTTTGTCAAAGGTTAGATGGCTATAGGAGGGTGGTTTTATATCTGAGTTCTCCATTCTGTTCCATTGGTCTATGACTCTGTTTTTGTGGCCCAGTACCATGCTGTTTTAGTTATTATAGCCTTGCAGTATAGCTTAAAGTCTGGTAAATTGATGCCTCCCAGTTTGTTTGTTTGTTTGTTTGCTTGCTTAAGGTTGCTTTTGCTATATGGGGTCTTCTCTGATTCCATATGATATGAAGCATAGAATTATTTTTTCTAGATCTGTGAAAAATGACCTTTGTATTTTTATAGGGATTGTATTGATCTGTAGATTACTTTTTATAGTATAGACATTTTAACAATGTTGATTCTGCTGACCCATGAGCATAGTATGGTTTTCCACCTATGTACATCCTCTGCTATTTCCTTCCTCAGTGTTTTGTAATTCTCCCTATAGAGGTCTTTTAGCTCCTTAGTTAAATATATTCCAAGGTATTTTACTTTCTTTGTTGCTATCGTGAAGGGTATTGAGTCTTTGATTTGGTTCTCATTTTGACTGCTATTTCCATATAGGAATGCTACTGATTTCTGTACATTGATTTTGTAACCTGAGACTTTGCTGAATTTGTTTACAAATACCATTAGTCTCATGGCAGAATTTTTGGGATATTATAGATATAAGATCATATCATCAGCAAAGAGCAATAGTTTGAAATTTTCTGCCCACATTTGGATGCCCTTGATTTCCTTTTCTTGTCTAATTGCTCTGGCTAGGACTTCCAGCACTATGTTGAATAGAAGCAGTGATAAAGGGCAACCTTGTCTGGTTCTAGTTCTAAGTGGGAATGCTTTCAGTTTTTCCCCATTCAGTATGATGTTAGCTGTGGGTTGTCATAAATGGCTTGTATCATTTTAGGTAAGACCTGTCTATGCCTATTTTGTTTAGCATTCTTATCATAAAAGGGTGTTGAATTTTGTCAAATGCTTTTTCTGCATCTATTGAGAGAATCATATGGCCTTTGTTTTTGCTTCTATTTTTGTGGTAAATTACATTTATAGATTTGTGTATGTTGAACCATCCCTACATCTCAGGTATGAAGCCCACTTGGTCATGATGGATTATTTTTTTGATAAGCACAGAAATTCTGTTTGCTAGGATTTTGTTGAAAATTATTACATCTATATTCATAAGGGATATTTGTCAGTAGTTTTCTTTTTCTGTTGGATCCTTTCCTGGTTTTGGTATCAGTGTTATGTTGGCTTCATAAAATATGTTGGGGAAGATTCCTTCCTTCCTGATGTTGTGGAATCATTTCTGCAGGATAGGCACCAGCTCTTCTTTGTAGGTCTGTAAAATTCGGGCATGAAACCATCTGGTCCAGGACTTTTCTTTTTAGGAAAGTTTTTTATTGCTGTTTCAATGTCAGTACTTGATAATGATCTGTTCAGGAGTTCTATTTCTTCCTAATTGAGCCTATAGATGCTGTGTGTTTCTAAGAATTTTCCATTTCCTCCACATTTTCCAGTTAATGTGCATAGAGGTATTCATAGATGATATTTTGTATTTCCATGGCAACAGTTGTAATTTCTCCTTTTTCATTCCTGAAGGAGCTTATTAGAGATTTTTCTTTTCTACTTCTCATTAATCTAGCCAGAGGTGTGTCAATTTTATTTTTTCAAATAATCAACTTTTTGTTTTATTAATCTTCTGTCTAGTTCTTTTGTTATCAATTTCATTTAGCTCTGCTCTGATCTTTGTTATTTCTTTTCTTCTGCTGAGTTTGGGGTCAGTTTGCTCATCGTCTTCCAGTTCTTTGAAACAATTCATTAGATTGTTTATTTGTGACCTTTCTGTCTTTTAGATGTAGGCATTGATGGATATAAATTTTCCTCTCAGGACTGCTTTAGCTGTGTCCCACAGATTTTGATAATTTGTGTCTCCTTTATCATTTAGTTTGAAGAATATTTTTATTTCCATCTTGATTTCCTCCTTAATGCAATAATTATTTAGCAGAAGTTTGTTTAGTTTCTATGACTTTGTGTAGATATGAGAGTTCCCGTTGGAGTTAATTTCTAATTTTATTCCAATATGGTCTGAGAAGATGCATGGTATAATTTCTATTTTTTTAAATTTTTTGAGACATGCTTTGTGGCCTAGCATATGGTCAATATTAGAGAATGTTGCATGAGCTGAAGAGAAAAGTGTATATCCAGCAGTTTGTGGGTAGAACATTCTGTGAATGTCAGGCCCATTTTTTCTAGAGTTCTGTTCAAATACATTGTTTCTTTGTTTGTTTTCTGTTTGGAGGATCTGTCCTATTCTGTCAGGAGTGTTGAAGCTTCCAGCTATTGTGATGTTGCTGCTTATCATTTTGTTTAGATCAAGTAGGATTTGCTTTATGAATCTGGGTGCACCTGAGTTAGGTTCATAAATATTTAGAATTGTTATGTCTTCTTGTTGAATTGTACCCTTTACCATTATATAGTGACCCTCTTATCTTTCATAACTTTTCTTGATTTGAAGACTATGTTATCTGGAATCAGAATCACCATGCCAGCTTTCTTTTGGCTTTCATTTGCTTGAAATATTATTTTCCATTCCTTCACCTTGAGTCTGAATGCATCCTTGTGGGTTACAGGTGTTTCCTGAAGACAGCAGATACTTGGCTTGTGTATATTATCCATTTGGTAAGCCTATGTCTCTTTAGTGGAAGTTAAGCCATTCACATTTATTGAGAGAATTGATAAGTGGCATAGATTTCTGTTCATCATGTTGAGTTAAACTTTGTTGCTTTGTTTCTCTATTGAGTCATAGTGGTATCAGGCCTTTGACCTTTAGCTTTTTCAATGGTTTTACATTTGTGAGTGTTTATTGTGCTGATCTGTGTGTAATCCTGTTTTGAGTACTTCCTGGAGGGCAGGTCTCATCTTGATGAATTCCCTCAGTCTTTGTGTGTCTGGGAAGTTCTTTATTCTCCTTCATATACAAAACTTAGTTTTATGGGGTACAAAATTTTAGGCTTGGCATTATTCTGTTTGAGAAGAGAATGGGGCCCCAGTCTCTTCTTGCTTATAAGGTCTCAGCTGAGAAGCCTGGTTATTCTGATGGGATTTCCTTTGTAGGTTACTTGATTCTTTCACCTTAAAGTTCATAAGAGGGCCTCTTTTGTGGTTATTTTGGTCAATCTGATGACTGGGTGTTGTGGTGTCTTCCTGTTTGCAATAACTCTCCCAGGAGTCCTTTGAGCTTCTTATACCTGGATATCTAGATTTTTAGCAAGGCCTGGGAAATTTTCCTCTATTATATCCTCAAATAACTTATCCAACCCTTGTGTATTTTTATCTTCACACTCAGGAATGCCTGATTTTCACATTAGGCCTCTTCCCATAATCCCACATTTCTTGTAGGCTTTGCTTTTTTCTCTTATTTCTCTGCTCTATCTATGTGACTAACTTATTTAATTGGAAGGTGTTATCTTCAATCCCTGAGATTCTTTCTTCTGTTTGATCTACCCTGTTCTTGAGGCTTTCCACTGTGTTTTGTAATTCCTTGAATAAATTCTTCATTTCCAGAGTTAAGTTTGATTTTTCTTTAAATATTTCAATTTCTTTAGTAAATTTTTCTTTCAAGTCCTGGATGTTTTTATGGTTTCTTTGTGTTTGGTTATCCATTTTTTCTGCATATCATTCAGTTTTCTTACAATCCATGTTCAAAATTCTTCTGTCATTTTAGTGTTCTGAATTTGGTTGATGTCCATTGCTAGACAGCTGGTGTTCCCTTTTGGGGGTGTGCTTTCCATTTGATTCTTCATACTTCCAGAGTTCTTTCACTGATCCCTTCCCAATCAACTGTTGCTTCTTACCTTTAGATGTTCATTTGGATAATGGCACTCCCTATTTATTCTCTGAGACAGTAGGTGGTGTTTGTGGATCAGATTTGACCACACCCTGTATGATGAGTCAGTAGATGCACTTAAAGGTGTGCAGAATGACCTGTCAGTAGGTGGCGCTTGCTGGAAGGAGCAGGCTGCAGTGTTGTTTTGGGGTCCTGTAACCAGTGGGGCCCTGGGACTTCCTGGTGTGTCCTTATTCTCCACCTACCGTGTTTCCCCGAAAATAAGACAGGGTCTTATATTTATTTTTCCTCAAGAAGACACCCTAGGGCTTATTTTCAAGGGATGTGTTTTTTTTTTTTTTTTTTTTTTTTAAGTACGGTACAGAAATCAACATTTATTCACATATAGTTAAGTCGTCTTCTTCTGGAACATCATCATAACTCTCCAAACCCCGAATTCCATGTTGAATTTCTTGCAGCTCTATTTCCTTTAGAACCATTGGCCCCAATCTCTCATGTCGAGCAACAGAGCTCTCATTAAATAAGCAGGATTGGCTTATTTATCAGAGAAACAGTGAGCACTGGGTCCAATCTCCACAGTGGAGTAGAAATGATCTCTCTGGGCTAAGTAGGAGACTGCTTACTGAAACTTTTTCCCTATACCCCAGTGTTTGGGGAGGGGGGAAGGGTGAGAGAGGCCCATAGTGCTAAGTAAAATGGCAGCCACAGCTTTCCTTCTTCCCCCTGGGGACACACAATACCTAAAGCAGAGCACCCCGCTCCTCACTTCACTAAGGAGACTTTCCCCTCAAAGCCCCACCTTGCAGCACACACAGGATGGCCCAGACCTGACAGGGGGAGCCCACCTTGTTGTTGGGGCCTCCCATACCATTCTGGTCACCTCTGGGATAGTAGCTGTCACAATGGAGCAGATGAAAAGGGCTGCTCATCTTCTTTACTGCTACGCGACAAAATGCATGGGTTGTACAGATATGCTATGTAGTCACGCCCATCACAATGTCTTATTTTCAGGGTAAGGCTTATATTGTGCAAATACTTAGAAATCTTGGTAGGGCTTATTTTATGGATAGGTCTTATTTTCAGGGAAACATGGTAAATATGGGGAGGTGGAGGAGTAAGGCTGGGTGGAGCTGGGTTGGGTAAGCCTGCCCTCAAGCACTACAAATGCTGTTAGCAGGGGTCAAAGTTCTGTTCTCTGCTTCTTAGCAATGCTGCCAGGGAGGGGCTGGAAAGGCCCCACTCAGCCAAAAAGTCTGTATGTAGGGGTGGGGCTGTCTGATACCTGAAGTCTGGAGCAGGCCTCGCTCCTTTCCACCCTCCCCTATTCTGAAGTTTCTTCCAGGACTGCCAGCAGGCAGGACCTCGAGCCAGTGGATCTCCCCTGGCTATGATGCTGGCCAGGAGGGTCCCTGCCCAGGATCGCAGCCTGAGCCGAGTGTATGGCCTTCCCACGGGAGGAGGGTTGCCCCTCAAGCACGCTGATCTGCCTCTGAAGGCACACACACCTTAGTAGGCCCGTTCACGAATATCCCTTCTGTACCCTGGGACAATGCAATAGAGACCTGGGTGCACGGGATCTGGTCTGCAGGCCTGTCCCCTGGGCCCCGGAATTCAATCCCTGACCCTGCCAGGGAGAGGAGTGCTGGTCTGAAGTCACCCACGGGGTGCACAAGCTGGATGGATGTCTCTCTGCCTCAGGCTTTGCCCCATTCTCCTGGAGTCACCAGGCAAGCAGCACCTGGGAGGGCTGGTGGGTAGGGAGCTCACCCTCTAGTGCCCCTCAGTCAGCTGAAGGGCCCCAAAAGGGAAGGTCCCATTCCCTGTGGTTGCATCCGGGCTCGTGGCTAAATTGTCTCTCCTGTGGGTAGGGAAAGGGGAGGGGAGAATGGAGCAATATGGTGCCTGCCCTGCGGCTCGGGTCTGTGGGCCAGGAGGTGCCCGGGGGAGCTGGGAGGCTGGTGCCCTCTCAGCTAGAGGCTCACCGCTCACTGGCGGTGACCGTCTCTGGGCTGGTGTTGGCAGGTCTCTCCACTCAGGAGCCCACCCGCAGTCTGAGATATAAGGGAGCGGAAATTTAACTGCTCCACCTACCTTTGTCGCTGGTCTCCAAGCCTCTGGAGGGCCTTTCTCCTTCCAGTTCTCCTCCACGACTTCTTCCCGTGGAGTCTTCTGTAGTTTCAGGCATTCTTCTTTCCGACCCTCATCTGATGTGTGTTTGTTTGCCTGTTTATTCTTTTTACTTTCTTTTAAAATCTGTCTTTCTTGCAGAGACACTCTGGCTGGCGGTTTTTCTCGTCTGCCATCTTGCCCCTCCCCTTAATTTTTGATTTTAAAGTCAAATCACCGACAATGTTTAACAGCTGCCTCTATTCATTATCGTAAATATAAATCAGATAAAATCACCCAGAACTTAAATCAATGCTAAAATGATCAAAAGTTAAGATTTCACGTTATCCATCTTCTTCCACTTTAACTTGTTTTTGCACAGATATGTAGTGAGACGTGGAGACGAGGAGGTGTCTGATCCGTGCTTGGTGCTTAACTGGGGCATACACATGTATCGTTTGCACAGTTTTACACCAGCAGACACAATCGGATCTAAGTTCAAAACACCGCAGATGCAGAGCTGTAACTTTCCTTATAATTGTCATAAAGGATTCACATATGTGTACAATGATGGCAACAGAAGTTTTATTCTACAATCTTTTAAGGTTTTTTTTTTTACAGTTTTTCTAAATAGTTCAAATAGTTCTAAATATTTGTAAAAATGAATTTGAATCAAATTTTTATGGAATCTTGGAAAAACATTCATTGAACTCTTCTTTGGGATATAGTTTGAAAATCAATAATATAGAGGCCATTGGCTGTGAATACAACTAGCTGGATTTCAGGTCTCCAGCCCTCACATAGGCCCTGAGGACCCAGGCTTCTCCCAGTAGCCATGGCAATTCCTTCTCAGAGGCAGTTCTGAGGTGGCTTCAAGAAGTCTTCTCTGCTTACCACCTTGTGCCTGTTTGCTAGAGGGCTTGCTACTAAGTGACTACAGCACCCATACCAATCTTAGAGCATAAGACAACTGTACATCAGACACGTGACAGATGGTGCTAGGAGGGGCATGGACTTGGGGTTAGGTAGACTGGCTCCCGACCACTTTGCTTGGCCATTTATTTGCCACATGACTGAGGTGAGCCCTTCAATTACTCTAAGCTGCCTCATCCATGTGATGGGTATGATAATTCCTGTATACTGAGGTCAGAGGCTAATAGCCTCAGTTGTATTCATCCTGAAAGTCAGTCCTGTCTGAATTCACCCAGAGAACCCACTGGGTAACTTCAAATACAGGAGAAAGAAATGTTATTCCAAGGCAGAAAGGGTCTATGTGCTGACACTGGTCCAAGTGCAGGATTGGAGAGACAGAACAGTGTCTCTCCTTGTCAGGTGACAAGACCCCATGTGTCATGCCAAAGTCTTTGAGAGGAGGGCTCTAATAAAGACATGTTTTAAAAGTGAATTGTTTTCCCCAAATCTCTGCCATTACATCAGGATTACAAAGGATCCTGATCTGAACCCTATGGAATACAGCAGGGATGAAGGGGACTTTCATAACCTTTTTTTAATTGAAAAATACACAATAAAGTAAAACCCACTCATAATTTTATGGCATACAAATTATATAAATAACTAAAAGAAGTTCCCTTTCCCTTCCCAGCATGCTTTGAGCTTACCCCATCCCCCTCAACCCCTCAGAAACCACAGTTAACATTTTGTTATTTAACCTTAGAAGCTTCTTTCTGTGTGTTCACACACACATACACACCAATTGTTTTTAAATGAGACCATGCTGTGCATATTGCACTGAAATTGTTAAAAATTTAATATAGTCATGTTTCCAGGTCAGTATTAGTGAGTCACCATAACAGTAACACTCCTGGTAGCTTTCCCTGTTATTTCAAAGGCCTAAAAATGAATGTAGCTATAAATATGAGAAGGTTTCCTGGAAATCCTTCCTTAACCCCTTCTGGAACAGTAAACTGTCTCTCCAAATGTTTTCCCAGAGCATGTGTGTTGCTAATCTGTTCACTGTGTCCCTCATTACATTCTGTCTTTTAGTGTAGGTGCCAGTTACCGTTTTCTCCACTAGACTGTAAGTTCTTACTGAAAAGGGTCTTACCTGTTCTTCACCCTTGGACTTCTAAGGTGCCTGAATAGCCACGTATATCCGAAAGAACCGAGGCTGGGGAGTTAGAACTGGGTTTTACACTTTACTCTGCTAAAAACTTGCACCTGATCTTGGAAAAGTCTCAGCCCCGTCTGGATTGCAGTTTCTCATCTTCAAATTATCTTTACAGACAAGGACTAGAATGGATAAGGCGTCTTTCAAGGCCCCTTCAAGTTCTAACATGTGATACACAAAACTAATATCTGCAACCTGGAATAGTGATAGTTAAAAACAAAAATGCTTAGTATCCTAATATCCTTTCTGTCTGTCACTAAAATGCATATTTTAATCAGTAAAAGTTAGCTACATTTAATTTTTCTTATTTGTACGTGGATTCTTCAATTCTGATCAGCAACACAGTTAGAAATTATTCTTTACTTAAGGCCAGGCATTCAAGACCAGCCTGGGCAACATAGTGAAATCCTGTCTCTACAAAAAAAAATAAGAAAAATTGGCCAGGTGTGGTGGTGCACACCTGTAGTCTCAGCTCCTTGGAAGGCTTAGCGAAGTACACCAATCATCAGCAGACTTTCATTACTTTCTTTGACAACAGGCAACTTTACCTGACCCTGCACTCCAGTTCCAGGGGTTTCTTTACCCTGGCTAATTACATCACTTCAAAGTATTACTACTATGACTAAGACTATTACTAATAGCCTTTTCATAATATTAAAGATAATAAATTATTATATGTTGCTTTAAAGTTAATCTTGATCTTTCACACGTATCTCATTTGAGTTTAGAATAATCATTAGATATGACACAGTAGATACTATTGCTTTCTTGATTGCACAGCCTAAACCCTAGGCTAGAGAAATTAGATCACTTACTCAAGGTTGCAAAGCTAATTGTTATTGGTGCCTATACCGAATCTCAGGATCTTTGTACATCAACAGAAAAATGTTACTCCGTCACTAACAGTGGCAGTTAAACAGGGTTGAATTGGCAAGGAAGAGTCTCAGGACGCCAAATGGCAATTCTCACACAAAGGTACAATATTGCAACAGCATTAATGTAAGGATATATGTCACAGCTAAAGGCCAGCTCACAGGAAGGGCCTGGGGAGACCAGGTGCAGGCTCCCACTGCTCTCCCTCCGTAAAGGCTGTGGCTGAACACACTTTCTCCAGTGACAAAAGCATGGAAAAACTTGGAACCCCAAAGCCCCAAATGGAACCTCAACTGAAGGTAGTTTTTTCTATTTTGCTGATCACAAAGACACGTTCCTGCTATGGAACCAGCTCTACAGCAGAGGCCTCCGGAGATCTCACTAACATCAGGTGCAAATCAGCAATCTCACTGCCACCAAACGCTCACAGGCCAGGACGAACTGCCCCGAAACTCCTCACAGCAACACTGGTCATCGGCAACCAGGTTAGTGCCCGGCAGGCAGTTTAGCAAAACAGCTCTGACTAATTCCGGGCCTGCTGGGATGAGCCCTCACGCACACCTTCCGCTGTTGTAGTTACCACCTAGACAGCAAAGGAAGTGCTGACTGTCTTTAAACTACAACAACTCTGCATCCTAGTCTTTCCGTTACCGAAGTGCTTCGACTTGTGAAAGGATCTGTTGCTCTTCCTAAAGTGATAGGAATGCCATAAACAGTACTGTTTCAAAGTCTTAGGAGACTTTACAAGGTTTGATACATTATCAAATTTTTACATTAACCCTTTGCACTCGCTTGCTTTTTTCCTGATTCCTTTATTCTACTCAGGATTTAATTTTTTAAATACCCCAGATTTTACAAAGCGCGGCAGTAGAATAAAAAGCTGGAGTTTCTTTTCATACAAACTTATTTATTTGGATTTTTTTATATTTCAAATTATTGATACATTCAAAGAGTAATTTTAATCTCTGTAATTTTTGCTAACCATGTCAAGTCACACTCGACATCCTAGTGCAAGGGGTTAACGTAGAGCAGCACTGAGACGTTTCCTTGAACGCGTAGTCGTCTCTGAGGATCTGACCAGTAATGATCCCTTACTCTCTACGAGTAAGGAGCCGGCCTGTTTGTCAGCTACCGGCTCAGTAACCCCGCTCTCCACCTTATGCTCCCCTCATCTTGATCAGCTTATCTGAGCTTGTTAAAGTAAGAATTAGTAACTTATTACAAAATTCCAGCTTCTAGAACCGAGCTTTGCCAATTAAGCTTCCCAGTGGCAGGAGAATTCAAGCATTCACTATCCAGGACAGGTTTCTTCTGAGCTCCTAGGATGAGCCTCACTCCTGATGCTCCAGAGTTGGGGTAAGTCAGGATCTCAAGTTCCAGGACTCTGCTCAGCTTCAGGGATCACTTTTTACAGACTGACGCCACTAATCAAGCTTATGCAATGCCTGAAATTACCACTAGGTGGAACCAGTGAGCTAAAAGTGTATGCAAGGTTACAGGGGAAGAAGAAAAAGGAGGAATGAACAGAATATTGGTTGAATATCTATTTATTCTTCTTAACAGCCCCGCATGTTATGAGTGTCAGCCAGGTAGGGGAGGGGAGCATGTGCTCTCTGATTTCACATTATAATGCATCCACATGCATCTTCCCCATTTCACTTCTAATATCTCAATATCCCTGAGGAGGGAAATATTTAGTAATCAGACAAATGATAAGACATTTAAAATGAGAGCAGATGAAATCATCAACATGCATTTCTAAATACAAGTCATCATTCTATTTGTTCTGCCATTGTCTAAATGTTAACTTGTGCCTCATCCCAACTCTACCACATTCATTTAAGTCAACATTGAAAATTAGATATTATTTGCCACACCTGTACTTGTACCATAAAAGAGGCTGAGGCTCAAAAAGTTCAAGTTCCCCTACAGTCACAGCCCTAGAAAACCCATATCTGCCTAACTTCAAAGCCTTTTGTCTTCAAATTAAACCATAAAACAGGTAGACAAAGTCCTCAAATCATGTGCGACTTTATGTAAGGTTTCTTGGGGAGTCAAAGGGAAAAAAGGCTGCTTTATTTCTGGGAAAGTGGCTCAGCTTATATTTCATCTGAACTTCTTTTTTGACAGACAGGAAGAAAGTGACTTGGGTGAGACCACCCAGCAACTGAGGCACAGAGCTAAGGCTGGAATTCAGTTCTCCACACCTGGTAAAGAGGAGAGGCAGGCATTACAGATGAAAGAAGGAAAGGTGAGGTGGCACTTCTAGGCAGAAACAGTGACTCGAGGATGACACCAGCATAATAAATCATTAGGCATACTTGTCTAATCCTCCCGAGGCTTGGGCACTTTGCTAAGCCCTTTACAACCACCCTATAGACACTGTTGGTGGTTGCCTGATAGCATCACTTTCTCCCTTTTTTTTCTTCTGACACACCATGCATATTTGCCTTTGGGGAATTGCTTTTCCTATAACCTTTGCAGGGTGGTTGATGTCTATTAGACTCCACCCTCAGATGTAGGAGTGAGCCTTGAGTCTAACATCCCATCTCTTTGGCCCAGTGATTGTTCAGAGTTGTGTTCATGAGCTAACACAGGGCTAGAAACATAAGGAGACATTTGCTGAGGACCTCTCAGAAAGGAGATTCTTCTCTCTTGCACGAGAGCTACCAGAAGAGATGCTCTTTTATATGGTGCCATGTGAGGATGTAAGATCCAGAATCAGTGTTGCTGCCCTGATGCAAGCCAGCCTGAGGGCATAGTTAATACAAGAAGGAAGGTATAGCAAGAGAATTATAAAGAAAGAAAACTAGAGGCCTTATGACATTGTGAGCATCTGGATCAAACCATACCTGAAGCTAGGCCTACTTTAGGACTTCACAGCTACATTTCATTTAAGCTAGTGTGTTAAATTTTCTGTTACAACAAAAGGCCTCTTAACTGATACATGTAATAGCTAACATTATCCCTGGAGGGTCTTTTTGTTTGTTTGTTTGTTTGTTTGTTTGTTTTGTTTTGTTTTTGAGACAGGGTCTTACTCTGTCACCTAGGCTAGAGTGCAGTAGTGTCATATCTCACTGCAACCTCAAACTCCTGGGCTCCCACAATCCAGAGTAGCTGGGATTACAGGTGTCTACCACCATGCCTGAATAATTTTTCTATTTTTTGTAGAGACAGGGTATTGCTCGTGCTCAGGCGGGGTCTTGCTCGTGTTCAAACTCCTGGCCTCCAGAGGTCCTCATGCCTCAGCTGCCCAAAGTGCTCGGATTACAGGTGTGAGCCACCTTGCCTGGCCTAACCTTATTATATGGATAAGAAAATTGGGACCTAGAAAATTGCCCAAGGTTATACCACTTGTAAAAGTAAGATTTGACCCAGTTTTCTGGCCCCAAAACCTAAACTGTTAACCACAAATTACTGGCTGCAAATTTCCATGTCCCCCCAAAAAGGAAATTGCCCCTCTCCCTATGACTTTAGCTACTGCTTAGTTGTTTCTCTTAACCCTCACGCTTTCAATGGAATCTCCTTTAAATAACCTCGCGTAATCACAGACCCATAGCACTAAATGTTACTAGATAAATAATTTGAGCTAGGGGAGCAAATAAGGTTTGAAATATTAAAGTGAAATATTAAAGTGAAATATAAAGTGAAATATTTCACAAGTGAAATATTAAAGTACTTCCCAGCGCAGGAATTGAGTCTTCAGTATTTGTTTCCTAGGCTTAGAAGCAATCAATACTGGAGCACTGGTGATATCACAGAAAAATGGGTTGAGTCACTGACACTGCTGGGCAAAGCAGAGTCAAAGCAAACATTGTGACAATGTGGCATCACAAACACACTGCTTACAGCACCCTTGCCAACACAGCGAGATCACAAACCAACCCATAGCGCCATCCGAAACACCTGCGCCATACTGATTTGAACTCTATCACAGACTGCCTTGGGAAACTGTTCCCAAATGTCCCCCACCCCCACCACGCTCAGATTGCTCATTGCCCACTTTCAATTGGCCAAGCCTACAAAATTGCCCTTTTCTAAGGTGGAACTGTAGGATTTAATATATGCTTTAAAAAAAAAAAAGCCCAGGGAAGGAAAAAAATCTCAATATTTTCTATTGATAGCCACTGGAGAGACTTTCCAAAAATAACTTCTCACAGAGTAAGATGGCAATAAGAGGCCACCTATGCCTCTTGGAAGCTGAGCTCCTCAGTCTCTGTGACAGAAATGTTCTGTCTCACTTTCTCAAGCTTGTTATTCAAGCAATTTGAATTGACCTTTTCTATCTTTCTTCAAACCCACCTCCACCTCCACAGCCCCTCCCCGAGCGGGCCCTGTGGCTGGTGGAA
The DNA here is from genome assembly GCF_040939455.1 of Microcebus murinus. Lineage (NCBI taxonomy): Eukaryota > Metazoa > Chordata > Mammalia > Primates > Cheirogaleidae > Microcebus > Microcebus murinus. The sequence goes on along the minus strand of NC_134105.1, from coordinate 118,875,420 downwards.
TCTGAGAGGTATGCCCCAACAGCGGGGCTTTGATGTGGCTTTCGCTGCACGGCTTTCTTACTGACTATTCAAAATAATTTAACTTTTTTTTTTTTTTGTCATTATATTTGGTTTTCTGTTTGTCCTTCAGCATAGGTCTCCCCAGAGAGCAGCACAACAAGATGGTCCCCAGTGCAAGTTTCCGTCACGTGACAGAGCGGCCGCGGCTCGGAGGGGGCGGGATAGGAAACCCTGCGGCGCGGGGAGGAAGATGAAAGCTGGCGCTCTAAATGGCGCCGCTCCGCCTGTGCCGGGACGGAGGGAGATAAGGCCTTTGGGGGGACCGGGGTTACATGGGCTCTGCGGGGTGAGTCCCAAAGTCTACAGATCAGCAACTTTATCCTCACACGGGCCGGGCGATACTCTATGAATAAGTATACTACGAAGCTCACCTCCTGAGTTACAGGCAAACCAGTTGACCTGAACGATAGCTTTTATGGCGAACAGTGGAATAGACCATGTCTGCTGGTGCCCCCAGCCTGTCCCGACCCTGCTTCTCCCCAGAGCCCTGCTTCGCTGAAGTAGCTGCTGGCTCATGCTTCAGACCTGCTGCTCGGTGTCTCCGGGAGGCACGCAGAGGAGAGGAGTCCGTCGGGAGAGGTCACGGCTGCTGAGCCTCTCAGCCCCTCGATGAGCCGGAAGAGACGTTACTATGGAGACAAACTGCAAGTGAAAGGCAAGGCTGGGCGGACATCTTAGACTCACAGTGTTAATGCTCTGTGTGGCCTTGGAAGTTATTTAGTTCAGAATCCCTTCTCTGTGAAATAGATGAAGACCCAGGGCGTTGTCTAATTTCACAATCTTAGTACATTCAAGACCAAGGAACAGGACCCAAAGCAACCTTTTCCCCACCGTGCCTTGCCTCCTTTAAGCAATTCGGGCAAACTTCGTAAGTCAGAATACAAGATTGGGTTTTCTCAAGCAGAACCTCAAGGTTTGGAACTTAGAGGTCAACTAATCAAATGTCTCCTGCCGGATCTCCTGTATAACACAGCTCTTGATGGCCACCCTGTTTGTGCTTGAATACTCTCGGTGACGGGGAGGTTATCACTTTTCAAATCAAAATATTCTGTGTCCAGAGAATTCTAAAGGGTTTTAAAATATTCTCTCTTATGCTGAAGAGAAATCTGACTCCCTGCAACTTCCACCTATGGGTCCTAGTTTTGATTCTGGGGTCACGTGGGGGCAAAACTAAACCCTCTTCTTCCAGCATAGTCCTTCAGTCACTTGAAAATGTCTATTAAATACAATATCTCTCATTACTCTTGTTCTTCTCCAAGCTACACACCCTAGTTCTGTTAAACACTCTATCTACCGAAAGGATCCCAACCCCCTCACGTGTCCTGACCATTCTCCACTGGACACGCCAGTTTGTCCAGATTGCACCTGGGTGGTGCTCACTGAACGAGGCATAGAACTCCTAGTATATTCTAACCAGTACTGAGAGGGGGAGATCACCTCCATCGTTCTGGTTAACAGAGAATCCACACGTGTTCAGGAATGGTCCTGAACCATTTGGGTCAGCAATAGACAATTTTTCTTTCCACCTTTCCTCAACAGCCTTCTCCCCCAAAAAGGTAAAAGTACTTAAATATTATAGTCCCCTGGACAAATATTCAGTTGATATTCCAATTCTAGACCAACCAGATCCAGATGTGCAGAGCGGAACTGGCAGTCAAGAGTGACTGGTGAGCCAAAGAAAGACATGGAAGCCAGTCAGTATAATCAGTTAAGACAGACTCTCATCAATCCTGCATAGTTACAAGTTGCTCCTATTAGGCAATTGATAAATGAAGTAATTTCTCAAAGAAACCTTGAACACCACACAAAAAAAGAAACTGAGAGTAATGCTGACAGCTTCTAGGGAGTTACTGAAATACGAACAGGCGCCCATCTTTGCAATGTTGTTCAGGCACTGTATACAGGAGGAGGATGTTGGTTGACTTCTCAAAGTCTCTTCCAACCTCTTAATAATTGTTAATTCTGTAAATCATGCTTCAAGACACTCTAAACTTTGAAGTGATGCTATGTTATTCAACATACAAAATAACAAAAGGTTATTATAGTGTAACCTTTTATAGTATAAAAGGTTAATATAAAAGTATAAAAGGTTAATAATAGTATAGTATGTTATTCAACATACAAAATAACAAAAGGTTAGCAGAGTAATGTAGATTGACTAACTCTTAGGGTAAAAGAGTTTCCCCTGAAAAGCATGAAATTCAGGTGATTTACAGAAAAGAATAACACTACTCTGAAATAGGTGATTTCTCCAGGAGTTAGGCCTCTTTCCTTTGAATGACAATGGTCCCAAGAAAACCAAGAGGCTGGTTAGTGCCTGAGTTAAACGCCTGATAGCCATTTTTAAAATTATTGAAATATCCATGAAAATACCAGTCACGTGACAGGTCCATAGCATTGTGCCTAATAATACTTCGACGTTGGTAGGAAAATTCAGCCCCACATGGTTTCAAAAGCTCACTTTGTAGGTAAAGGGGAGATCAGAGAGGAATCCTACAGCCATCAATTATTTTTGTCTTCAAAAAGTAAGCACAAATTTCAACGACTAGTGTTATCTTTTTTAATTTTATTCTATTTGTGATTAGAGGGAGGTTGATAGCTTACTTTCAGAATTTCATGTTAGAATAGAGTCATTCCCATCTAATTTTTTCATCTAATTTTGCTTTACATTTACATTTAAGAAAGCTTAGTTTCTGACCTTGGGATGTGGGAGGTGGCTAGAGAGATGGCTGGATTGGGAGAGATCCCTGTAGTTTTGTTTGGTATCTCCTGGGAATTAACAGAAATAACACGAACTAAAAATATATAAAAATTCTTTATACAATTCCTGCAGTAAGCAAGGCTGTTTTGGATACTTAGCTCAAACTTGATGAAATGTCTTCATGAAAAGAAAAAAAAATAGATTTTAAAGGAGGCTTATGAAAATAAATCTTGCTGTTAATTTTTAAAAGGCAATACAATAGAGACCATGCTTTTGAATTGTCAACATAAATTATTTGAGGGTTGGTTTTGTAGTTCTTTCTCTCTGGAGAATCATTTAATAATATTTTAATATATAGATTTCTGCCTCTACTGGCTGTCATCCAAGAATAATTGGCCGATCCCCATGAGTGCAAGTCTCCCTAAACATACTCACATACTCTGGACCAAGGGTCCTCAAACTTTGTAAACAGGGGGCCAGTTCACTGTCCCTCAGACCGTTGGAGGGCCGTTGGAGAGTGCAGCGCACATTCCACACATGCGCACTGTGGGCCCCAGGGCGAGTCTGCTGCTAAGCAGGACAGGCAGCGGCAGCAAAAACACCCAGCGGGCCGGATAAATGTCCTTGGCGAGCCGCATTTGGCCCATAGGCCATAGTTTGAGGACCCTGCTCTGGATCAAGTGTGCTGTCTACCATGGAGAAAAAACTTAACCTGTTGCTTGGTCAAATGTCAAAAATCCTGAATTGCAATGTAGTGTTGGCATCTGTGGGTGAAAGAGCAGATTTTCTTTCTTGCCTAACTGGAAATTAGATATACTTTACCTTAGCAAGAGTCAGCCAGGTTTCTCCCTCGTGTCAAGATCATTGGTTCTCCGTGGGCACTGGAACCACTTGGAAAGCTCTTTAAAATGTACAGTCCTGGGTCTCACAGGGATTTTAATTCAGTAGGTTGGGGAGAGGTCCAGGAAACTACTTTTGAAACAAACACCACAGGTGATCCTCAGTCTACACTTTTGAGCTACCCATTCTAGAAAATTTTCTGCCCCATACATCTACACAAAACAGCTCCAAATGATCCATGTGAATGATGGAATGAGAGTAAATTTCCAGCACAAATAAAGATTCCTTTCCTTCTTCTCCTCTTCCCACACGTTGTTTCACTATTACTTTTCTGTGTCCTACCACCCTTTCTGTCTTCCCCTTTTTCCACTGTTTCTTTCCCCCTCTGTCTTTGCACTTTCAGCTATGAATCATGGAAAAGGAAAATGGTAGTAGAAGAAAACGCCTTATTTGCCTTGACTTTCTGAGCACTAGATAGTCTTTTGTCAGTGCACTTTTAAATTTTAGAAATTCCCTTGAGTCGGGTGCTGATGATAATAAAATGACCTTTGCATAGAAACCCATGACTTCTCCTTTCTTTTCCCATTGCCCAAAGTGTTGGAATCCCACAAAAAAATACACTGGAGAGGTCAAGGAAAAGGGAAATCCTATATAATTAATTTTATTTATTACTTGTTAGCAACTCAGAGAGTTATTGAAAGAAGTGAAGCCAGAGAATAAGACTATCAAGAATAAATTAATTCATTCATTCTTTCATTTATTCAAACATCAGCAACTATATTTTTTAGCTTTTTTTTCCAGGGCATGAGAAAAATGAAATAAAATATAGTCTTAATTTGTTGTTAAAGAAATGTTCAAGAAATAATTAAAAATCAAGAAAACAGAGAAAAGCAAATAGAAGACTGAAACAACTGTCAACTTTGTTCCTTGTTATCTAAAGCTTATGAATCTTTGTTCATTCACAATGATGCCATTACTTAAGTCACTCAGTCCATATTAGGTTGACTCTTACGAAGCTCCTGGCAAAACCAAATGAAAGTGGATTATCTTACCTATTTTCATTTCTCTAAGTTATTGCTTATTAAGTGATGCCCACAGATTGCAAGGAGCCAGTGGATAGAATACAGAGGGTTCATGAGCTCAGATAGGAAAAAATACATCTTTGTTTTCCCTTACGTCTAATATTTTACATTTTCTTATCTTATCAATATAGGAAATAAACCACAGTAATTTTAGCAGTATCTGTGACTATTAATAAAAACCACAGATATTTTTCTTAGCACATTAAAGTTGTACAAATTTGTTGAAATAGCATTTACATTTATCGCTCTTTTAAACAATGGTAGTTTATAGACCAGCTAATAGATCTTGTTATTTAATGTGTTAATATATATTAATATATCACAATTTTTCAAATAGGTTGATAACTGTATTTCAATATAACTGATGTCCTTGTAATCTTATGTACTTTGTTTTATTCATGTAAAATATTACTTAAAAAGAAGTCCATAACATAAGAAAATTAACATCTCCAACAATAAGTTCACCAAACTCTAACACCATGTCAAATTAGATCATCTTTAAACAAAAAATATTAGCTTTTAGCTCCCCATATGAATTCTTTCTCTGAGCACAACTTAGTATCATGCCCTTGGCTTTGAACGTAAGAGACATCTACCCACAGGACATCTCTGCAGACATTGCCCATTTCTTTATTCATTATCTGTTACAAAGAAACCCCACTAAGTTAATTTCTCTTAGAAATAAATGGATTTTTATGGTTCTCTTTATCAAATAACAGAAACTGTCCTTTTTTCTTGTTATTTAGTTGTTGTTTTGCTAAGGGTTCCAGGAAGGTCAGAGCTAAATGTAGTTCCTGATTACACTAACAATATCATCTCAGTTTGGGCATAAAATTTTCTCCCTTTCTTTAAAATAGTTTCTGTCGTACTGTTTTAGCTGTTCTATACCATGCTTTCTTAAAAATTATAGCTTGACACAAAACGTATTCTGAAGTAGGGTGAGAATTATGAACAAATCATTATTCTTAATGGCTTTGCAAAATATTATAAGCCCTTTCACCTAGATATTATCCAAGCTCTTTCCCATCTTTGGAAAGGAAGATCAAAGGGCCTTCACTGACACTACCTAAGTTCTAGAAGCTTTCCAAGTCATCAGTGTTCCTGAGCACTGCAACTCTGATCAACTGCTAGAAATAAAGGGGCTTCTACACCCGGATGTTACAGATTGTTATGTTTTTGGGGCCCAGGCAGGCCATGCCCACCACAAGAATATTCCACCAGGCTTAATAGAAATAATCTGCCCCCATGACATTCCAGTGATTCAGTTCTGCCAAGTATTAATTAGCAGTTATGCAAATATTCATGAACCACAGAAGGACTTTGCCTTTTAAGGAGTCACTCACAAAACCAGCATCTTATTTTTTTAAATCTATGTAACTGCCACTCACTCACTACCCTATTCCTCCCTCTCCCATCCTCATTCCCATTCTCCCACAATCCAGATTCACTCACCTAACAAAACTTCCAGAGGCTTCATGAATATTTCCCAGAAAAATTAAAAAAATAATAATAATAAGTTCCAAAAGAGAAGTGCAAACCCACATGGATTACTTCAAATTGAGAATAAGTCTCCTTGAGGCTCCACCCTGAATAAAGTACTCCTTGTCTCCACCCCACCAAATGTTGATTTTGGCCTGACTTACTGGTATTGGGAGGAAGTCATGATTTTGCATAGTGAATTCATGGTAAAGCATAAGGAGAGCTGGGTGGTATGGCCTCAGCTCTGCCCTTGACCTAGAAGACCCAAGGCATACTTTCCCCATCGATTTCCCAAGGGATGCTAAATGATCAGCCCTCCTTACAAAGTGCTCTGACCTCTTGAGAAAAAAACTGTAACCACAACTCACACAGGACTCAACTTATGGTACCAAAGGGTAGGAAAGATTTTCTGCTTAGAAAAATGTGGTCACTGAAAAAAAGAAAAGAAAAAAGAGGAAGGAAGGAAAGAAGGAAGGAAGGAAGGAAGGAAGGAAGGAAGGAAGGAAGGAAGGAAGGAAGGAAGGAAGGAAGGAAGGAAGGAAGGAAGGGAGGGAGGGAGGGAGGGAGGGAGGGAGGGAGGGAGGGAGGGAGGGAGGGAGGGAGGGAGGGAGGGAGGGAGGGAACAGAGAGAGAGAGAGAAAGAGAAAGGGCAAAGCAAGATAAAATAGAAAGCTGAGCCAGAGGCCTAATTTCAAAATTGACTCTGTGTATTTTTCTTGCCAAAGTCTGTTCATCATCATGATGATTTGAATTTTACTTTAGAGTCATAATTTCTCAATAAAAATTCCACCCTCGAATAATTGACAGATGTCTCTCAGGAAGTCGGAACACTAAAGAGAGCATTGAATCATTCAACAGAGATAGTAAATAGCTACCATGCATCAGGACTTAAAATAGAAATTGGGTATATTTTAATGAATAAAACAAACGTGGACAGATTTTTGGTCCATGTTTCGGTCCACAGTTAAATATACATCTACCCTGTGACTCAGGAATTCCATTTGTAGGTATGTCCCCCTTCCCCCGACAAAAAAAAACAAACACATATGCCCATAAGAATATTTGTACAAGAATGTTCATAACAACCTTACCCCTAACAGTAAAAAACTGGAAACAACCTAAATGTCAACAGAGAACGTAGAAACCATTTTTAGTGTATTCCTACAATGGAATGCTATTCAGCAATAGAAAGGAATGAACTTCTGATACATGCAGCAACATGAATGAAACTCACAGAGATTATATTGAAAGAAAGAAGCCAAGAATAAGCTAATAGTGATATGTCCGAAAATGCTTACCTGTGGTGAGGAATTAACTGGAAGAGAGCACCAGGGAACTTTCAAGGATGAATGGAAAAGTTCTGTATCTTATTATGAATACTGGTTACTGAATATTTAAAATATGCCTTTTTTATTTTATATAAATTATACCACAACTTTTTAAGTAATCTATAAGGAATTATTTCTTCTAGTTGACCAGCCCACCTCAAAAAAAAAAAAGAGAGAGAGAGAGAGAGAGAGAAAAGAATAAGCATAGTCCTTGTGGTCCAACAGGGAAAGACTGACAATACACAAGCAAATAAGCATGTCAATAATCAGAATCTATTGATAAGGGATGGTGTAATTGAACAGATAGAGAATAATGAGGAGGGTTCTTATTAGTGTCATTGTGCAAGCACTTTCTAAGACGATGACCTGAGAGTGAAGAAACAAGCCATGTCAAGAGCCCACAAGTAAAGAAAAGCATTTCAAGAAGAAACAGCATGTGCAAAGGCCCTGTGGTTAGAGTGTGAGGTACTGAAGGGGCCAGTGCAGCTGGGACATAGTGAGTAATGGGGAAGCTGGCATGAGATGAGGTTGGGGAGGTAGGCAGGAGCCAGACCATACAGGCCATGTAGGCCATTGTCAAGAGTTTTGATTTTGGCCGGTGCAGTGGCTCACACCTATAATCCTAGCACTGAGAGGCCACAGTGGGAGGATTGCTTGAGATCAGGGGCTCAAGACCAGCCTGAGCCCTGTGCAAGAGTGAGACGCAACCTCTCCTAAAAACAGAAAAAATTAGCTGGGCATCATGGCGCACACCTGTAGTCCCAGCTATGTGGAAGACTGAGGCAGGAAGATCACAGGAGGCCAGGAGTCTGAGGTTGCTGTGAGCTAAGCTGATGCCACGGCACTCTAACCTGGGTGACAGAGCAAGACTCTCTCTCAAAAAATAAAAAAGAGTTTTGATTTTATCCTTAGAGTAACAGAAAGCTATTAAGGGCTTAATGCAGGAGAGTGGTACAATCTAATTTATGTTTTCTAAAGATTACTCTGGCCGCTGAGATGAAAATGGACTGAAGGGACTCACATGCTTTGTAAACCAATTTATCTCTTAAAAGTTATTAACCTCTTTGAGATTGAATTTAGTTCTTCAGTTGTATAAAGTAATTTTAGCCTATCACGTTTATCTTGAAGGCTTCAGAGGGAAGCATTAAAGAAGGATAGTCCTCTACTCACTGAAATTGGTTGGCTTTTCTCTGATCCTTTTATTTCATTCTTCGACCTGAAGAGAAAATCCCTCAAATACTCCTGACAACAAAATGCAGTTTGTTTATTAATAAAGTACAGCCTCTGCTGTTAAAATCAAAGCTTCTGGAAGGGAATACAAAGAGCAAAGATAAAGGAAGACATTACCGCAACCAGCCAGTTCCATCGGCTGGATCCATCCAGAATCAGTGGGGGTGAGTATGGGGAGAGGGTTCAGTACTGACTCCAAAGCCAGATTACTGTCTTACGCATTCTATAAGTATCTTAAAAATTCATCGGTTAGCAGAAAAGAAAAAAGTAATTTTCTCATCGCTTCTCTCCCACGCCTTATCTTCCAACCTCATAAAAAGGAGACAGCTCAGCCTGCACAGCAAACATGGAAAATAATACCCATCAGATCAGCAACTGAGGCATCCCCAGAGAGACGCAATTGTTTAATGCACCAAAGACTCTGCAAACACCCTCGAGCTGTATGGTTATGCAGTACCTGGAACAATGAATCAGATTCCACCCCCACGGGGTTACCTGACTAAACAAAAAGTAAAAGTTGACAAATAGAGGGAAACAGTGACATGCTCAGACATCTTGTATCTTTAGTGGAAATCAATGCTCAGCAAACCTGAGGTAGGGAAATCCCACATCATGGGAGAGATCAAAAGAGGAAGCTCCAGCTGTTCAGTTTGTTTAGTCAGGTCCCCGTCAACTGAAGCAGGTGTCTTCGCACGCAGAAATAGAGAGAGCGGGGAGTACCCAAGGTGTCCTCCACCTCCCACTTCCCACTCAGAAACAAACTTTTACTTGAGAAGTAACAGATTTCCCCAGTATCTTTAGAGCACTACATCCTTTTAAGAGCAATAAAATAAAAACAGGTAAGAAAGAACGACAGTGCAGCCTAATCAAGTTATAAGCAGGAAAAAAAAACAAAACAAAATAGAGCTGTCAGAGAGAATGAGCCCTAACTATAGACACACTGAAACCTGATTCCCATGCCCCTGGCTAGGGAGACTTTGTTCTCAGGAGCCACCCACCAAGGGCTGTCATTTACTGGAATCTGTCATTGTCCAAGGGCTCTTCATTTAACGTGAATTAAGCCCTAGCCACAGTACTTGCCACTCTTTTGCCACTAACGTCAACTCATGCTTTATTTATCGTCAAGATATAGTCTCTCTCTCTCTCTCTCTCTCTCTCTCTTTTTTTTCTCTCCCTCTCTCCCCCCTCCTCCTATGTAATATTTTTAATTTAAATGTTTTTTCAAAGCAAAGAATCTGAAGGTTAACTGTCAGTTCTTAAAGAATTTAGAAAATAGAAAAAGAATCTTGGTTCTTCTTAATTAGAGCACAAGTTTAAACTCAGTATACATAAATTGAGGTCTATTATCTAAAGGAGAAAATAAATGTTTAAGTATGGCTTGTTTATATTCAGAACCTAAGCATCTCCATATTATTCCCAAATAAAAATAAGGTGGCATTTTAGAAGTCACTAAAGCAGCCAAACACTCAGGAAGCCTTCATATCTATTTCAGAAAAGGCAAAGTAGGCCAACCCTAGAAAAGAGGGTTTACTCACAGCGTTCAGGTTTGAATCCTTGGAAAGTAAGAAGAGGACAATCTGAAGGGCAATTTTGTTTTCACCCTCATTTTCTTTCACTGTCTTTTGTTCTTGTGCCAGAGAAGCCCTCACTGAACTGAGGAGGTGATGGTTGACTCTTTATTTAAAAAGTCTTAAGTAAAGACCATTACCTAGGTGCTGGTTTGCGTGGAATCTTTGGGGTCTTTGAGCCACTGCTGAATTAGCAGTGCCAGCAGGCAGGGCCACGTGGCCGCAGGGCCGTGTCAGTTCCAAGGCCCTCAGCCGGGCTCCCTGTGAGGTACCTGTGGCCATGGTCACTCGCCACCCACTCTTCCTGAGCAGCGAGGCAGACCCTGTGGGAGTACCTGACAGCCACGCAGGGACATTGACGCAGGAGCGGCCGGCCTGGTAGAAAGCAGAATGATCCCATGTGAGCCCACTGGCTGCTGAATCGGTACCAGCCCTCGAGTCCGCCCCATCTCGGAACTGTCGGACACATGAAAGAATTGCACACCTTATCTTCAGACACGTTTGAGTCTCGGAATTCTGCTACTTGCTGGCAAAATCACCCTGATCCAGGGAGTCGGCATTAATCAGAAAATGCTGCTTGGGCGCCTCTTTCCTGGTGAATAGAAGGGAATTCTCCTCAAAGTCGCGGGGGAAGACACACATGAAACATATCAATCTATGTAATTAAGAAATTTCTAGTGCACAGACTGCTATGAAGGAGAATACTGGGGCCCACAGGTGTGTGCAATAGGGGACCTCATAGAGCGTGGGGCGCCAGAGAAGGCCTTCTCGAAGGAAGTGACATATGAGCTGAGTCCTGAATAGCAAACTGGAGTTATTTAAGCAAAGAGTGTGTGCGGGTGTGACTGGGGGACAGGAGGCTCAAGGAAAGGGACAGGCTGGGGGCAGCAGGAGACTGTCCTCTGAGAAGCTGGCAGTCACCAGGTGGGACTGGGGCAGGGAGAGGGAGGCCTCAGCGGAGGCTGGAAGATAGCAGCCAGTGCAGCTGCGCAGGCAGCTGGAGGCCACAGCCGCAGCCGGGCCGTATGCAGAACCGGGGCCAAGCTCTAAGGCAATGAGAAGCCAGGGAAGAGTTTTAAAAGAATCCTCCACTAGCAGGGGGAAGAACAGATTCCTGGAGGTCAAGAGTGAGGCCAGAAGGACAGGGAAGCAGCTGAAGGGACTAGGACGGGAAGGGATGGGGGCATGGGAAGCATGCGAGTGGTGGTCTCGATAATGGGCCGGGTGAAGGGTAGAGGAGGGAGAGTGATCAGAAGTGACCCCAGACCTACGTCCCAGTGTTCAGGGCAAGGCCATTTACTGAGATGCCAAACAGGGAAGGCGGGACAGGTGCTGGGGAGAGGGAGGAGGACCATGGATTCCATTTAAGGAATGTCCATTTTGAGGTGCAGATGAGGCAGCAAAGTTTGCTCTCTCTGTAGAGAAATATGCTGATCAAAGGTATTTTGATCAGCAGGCTCAGAAACTTGGGGACCTTATTCACAACACTGAATTTGAGTACTTGGAATAAATAGTTAAACACACATCTGAGCCTCCACGGCCAACACACACAGCCGGCCCTCGTGGTTTCCAGCTGGCGCAGCCCCCCTAAACTCGCATTTGGGGCGGGGCCCACAGTACGCTGCACTCCACTCCTCCTTCCTGAGGGTCATTCAAATGGCCGGAATACAGGGCTCCGCACCGCTGAGGTGACCGGAGATGCCCCTCAGTGAGGTCAAGACAGAAATCGCACCTGGAAAAGGGTTCTGTCTGCTGCCTGAGCTTCTCCATGGTCAGCACAAGCTATCTCCCCCATGAAAGTCACACCAGCGGGATGACCACTGTTCGTTCTGTTCCAAAGGAACCTTACAGGCTACCTCAGCACACGACCCTTCATTGGGCCTAGTATTCAGGTGCACACAGAGGAGAACAGAACAGCCACGGAAATAACGTGGATTCTTCACATTTGGACCCGTGAGTGCTCACTGGCATGATTAAATAACATGTCTGTGCGCTCAGCCAGGGAAGCTCTACTGCATTCGTATCCTCTGCCGTATATACTTAATAAGTATTGATCATGATATACAATGCACAAGCAAATGACTTGAATCATATTTTTCTTGAGAAGGAGCAGATTTAAAACAACCATATTAAAGTATTACAAGTCTCCAGGGGATTTCTTTTATTTATAACACATGTTGTTTAGAATTGAATTGGGTTTCTAATGTGGGAGTGTAGTGATGGGGGGGAAATTCTGATTTTTTCCTTTTTCTATCCTTTTGAACTAGCTGAGGGGCACACAAAGAGCGACTGACTGCATGGGAGGAGAAATCTATCAAACTAAAACAAACATGAGAACCTCTCTTTTTAAAGTTATATGTATATATTTATCACATACATCACCAGTCCCCAAACTTTTTGGCACCAGCGACCCAGAGACTGGTTTCATGAAGACAATTTTTCCATGGATGGAGGTGGGGGAGGGTGGTTCAGGATGACTCAAGTGCATCACACCTACTGTGCGGTCAAACCTCTCTGCGAATGATCATCTGTACTTGCAGCCGCTCCCCAGCGCTAGCATCGCCGCCTCAGCGCCACCTCAGACCATCAGGCGTTAGATTCCCTTAGGGAGCGTGCAACCTAGATCCCTGACATGTGCAGTTCACACTAGGATTCTCACTCCTATGAGAATCTTATGTCGCTGCTGAGCTGACAGGAGGCGGAGCTGACGTGGTGATGCCGGTGACGGGGAGCGGCTGTAAACACAGATGAAGCTTCACTTGCTCCCCTGCTGCTCCCCTGCTGTGCTGCCCAGTTCCTCACAGGCCACGGACCAGTACTGATCCGCAGCCTGGGGGTTGGGAACCACAGGTGTGCGTGATGGTTTGAAATATGTATACACTATGGAATGGCCAAATGAAAACCTCTCTTTCTGTCCAGTGGCTATAACCTAAACATTAGGAGATAAAGAAGGTTTGCCTATTTGGTTGATTTCTCCAATACTCATCCCTGCTTTCCTCTTTTTGTATAATTTGTTGCATTTATGGTAAAATGGCAGCAGACCATGTAGAGATGAATCATCTATCCCCCCCCCAGTGTCTATTTACCAGAAGTAAATAAGCCTCACCTACTTATAGCCCTTGTTTGTTATGAAAATTCTTGAAACCTCAACCAAAGCCTACCTTCAGACAAGCCCACAGCACGCTGCCAGGAAATGTCTTTGCACAAGAGGGGGCTCACACTAAAGCAGTTTTCCCTTCTTTGTTCTGGCAGGAAAGGGACGTTTGGCTGTGTAGAATGGAAGAATAAGAGGTCAGGAGCTAGAGGACTGTTTTTGACAACCGACTCATCCTGACGTTGGATGAGCAGAGGCTGGTCTCCCAAAATGAAGTCCTGGCAGGTGCACATGGCAGGGGCCAGATTCAGGGACAGGAAGTGGTCGCTAAGAAAATGCCATCAAGCTAGGGAAGGCAGAGAAAGGGGGCAAGGCTAAGACCCTCTCTTGGCATTTTTATTCTGCACACCATGCCCATGTTCCTTTCCTCCAACACACACCACACACACTATACATGTTCCTGCAAATGTTGTCAGGGAACGAGCATTCTGCCTGTGACGCACCTGGGAGGCTCCGAGTAATACAGCAAGCTCTCTGGTGCTCCTTCTCCTCAAACGAGGTAGAAAGGTTACAGAAGTTGAAAAAAAGGGTCACATATTGCATATGCCATCGATATCTTAATTTATAGGAGCATTTGTACATTTGACTGACCTACAAAAATTCCTGTCCTCTGCACACAGGGTAAGGCAACAAGGCTCAGCCCAGGACCAAGGAGCACCCTCTTACCAGTCCAGGCAGACAGCAGGCTGGTGACCCTTCTGCCTGTCTGTCCAAGTGCCACGTCACCCTCTCCTCCTCTCTCCTGCCCGTCTCTGTAAGTACCGCCCGCCGCAGGGAAGAGCTGCAGATGGCTGGCTTTAAAAGGATGAACAATTTCTTAGTTTTGTCTCTTCTTCCTGACGCAAAACTAAAGGTTCATTGTGGTGGGGAGTCACAACTGTAGACTAAAACGAGACCTTGAAAGGATTACAGCCCTGTCATCCTGTTCCTAACCTTCCCCTCTCTTAAACATCTGCCCGACCATAGTGCCAAAAGCGTGGCTTCACTGGGCGTTGCACACGCCGAGCGCTCTACTGTTCCTTGCCTTGGGTCACATCTCTCCCGGGGCCCGTTCCCATCCGTCTCTCGGGGAATGCGGGTCCAGCTCCTGACTCACAACCCCTCTAGAGATGGCTTTCACCACCTTGTCCCCAGTGAATCCCCGCTCCTGTCATTCAGAACAGGGCTGATCTGCAATTTTACCTGAGCAGTGAGCAGGCCCAGACTGCCTTGGTTCACGTCCTCTGTGGTCATTCATCCCTTCATAGAGAGTCTGTCCCACCAACTTGACTGCGCCTCTTTGGGGACTGAGGGGGCAGCACCTAGCCCTGGCCTGAGCATCCCTAATAAGGGCCTTTGGTAATACTTATATTTAGTACTTGTTACCTAGGCTACCTGTTAATTTTCTGCTAATAAATAAATTTCTAATTTCCATACTCTTCTTATTCTTCATCTTGCGTAATTGCATTGATTTTTTTTTTCCACTTCTCTTTCAAATTTCCTCACATGGTCAACTCTGGGGGCCTTAATAATATATTATATTTTACTACAGGAATCTGCAAGTGAGTCTCTACATGCTTCCTCCACTATTTCTTCTCTTACTCTTTCCAAATCAGACGTTTGTCTCCAGGGCTCCACCCAAACCTGCTCTTAACAAGGTCACCAATGAGCCCAACTTTGCTGGCTCCCATGACCAATTCTCAGCAATTCTCAGATCATGTCGCACCTGACCTCTCAGGAGGCTTTGTCACAGTAGACCCTTCCCTATCCTTGATATACTTCCCCACCTGGTAGGACCCACACTCTTTGATTTCCTCCTACCTTGTAGGTCACTCCTTTTCCACCTCCTTTACTGGTTCCTCCTCTTCTCTGCAATCTCTGGAGTATCCAAGACTCAGTCTTTGGTCCTCTGATCTTCCCTATGGGCATTCACTTATCCAATCTCACAGCTTTAAGTTCTCCTGTATTCCATAACTCCCAAATTTCTACATCCAGCCCAGACCTCTCTCCTGAACATTAAAATCCTATATCCACAGCCACCTACTTTATATTTTTCACGTGGAATCCCAACAATCCCTTCTAGCTTAATTTTTCCAAAACAGAACTTTTCTTCTTCTCTCTCAAACCTAAACTCTTGATTGCTCCCATTGCACGTCTTCTCCTTGGTTAACTGTTACTCCATCTGTCCAATTACTCAGATCAAAAACCTCAGAAGCATTGTCGATACCCCCCACCACCCCCGACAACCCACATTCTACCAGTCAGGAAATCCTGTCATCTCTCACCTTCAGAATGTCCAGAATCTACTACATCTCACCACCTCTACTCCTAAACTCCGGTCCTGGTCACTGTCATCTCCCACTTGGGTTAGTGCCACAGCTGTTTACTGGCCCCCTGCCTTTGCCCCGGTCCACAGTCTATTCACAACACAGAAGCCAGAGAGACTCTTTTAAAACGTTAAGTCAGATCGTGTCACTCCTGTGATTAAAGCTCTACAAAGCATGCCACCTTCACTCAGAGCAAAAGCCAGCTTGCAGGACCCACCTGAATGACCTTTCTCCTGTCCTCTTACTTCTCCAACTTCACTTGGTGTAATTGTCCTCATCCCTCACTGCACTCCAGGCACAATGACCTCCTTGCTGTCCCTGGAATGTTCCAGAGACTCTCCTACCTTAGGCCCTTTGTACCAGCTGCTGCCTCTGCCTGGCAGCACTCAGGCCCCCAAAATCTGTCTGGATCATTCCCTCATCCCACCTCAAGCCTTCACTGAACAAGACCTACTCGGGCCATCCTATTTAATACTAAAACTACCTTGTACCTCATATTCCCACACTTCCTCCACCTTGCTCTACTTCTCTTTTTTTCTTCCTCCTTATTACCTTATAACATACAATATACTTATTTATTTGATTTATTATTTATGTCTCTATCAGCTGCAATAAAAGCTCTATGAGGATAGAGGTCATTGTTCACTTTCACATATATGTTGGAGGAATGAATAAATATTTCCAGAAACTCACTCAATTCCAGAGCACTAGGAAACTATCTATTGCATATGGCGCTAAACCAGAAAAGATAAATCCAAAAGGGACTTAATTATCAATCAAAGTAGACATTCAAGGCTTGGGAGCCCATTCTTCCTCCCATGATCCCACATACGCCTTTCCTGTCACCCCCTTCATGCAAATAACTGTGCACAAAAGGAATCTACCTTGAAATGTGGGTCCCACTCTGACCACAGAACTGGGGAGGAGTGGGAGAGTGAGGCCATGAACTACTGTCTGCTCTTATAAGCAAGAACAGATCCCACCCCTCAGTAAGTACTGAGCTCCAACTCTGTGCCAGGAACAGGGAACACACTGTGAAGAAGGGAGAAAAGGACCCTGATCTCCTGGAGATTAAATTCTAGTGTAGCTGCACATCCTAATCCTCATTCCTCACCAAGGTCTGTCCCCACAGGGCCATTTGGTCAGATTTTGTCTCCGCCGTTGGAGATAGAAGAAAGAACTTTTCCCTTAGATCCTTGCTACTCAAAGTGTGTCCCCAGCTAGCAGCAACAGACTCACCTAGGAGCTTAAAAAAATGCAGAATCTTAGGGCCCATCCCAGGCCTACTGGACCGGAAACAGTATTTTTATGAGATCCCCAAGTGATTCTTACAAACAGAAGTGTTTGATGTGCACTGCCTTGGAGCTCCCCCCGAACACAAGCTCATGGACATCACATAGATTGCAGGCAAGGGAGATCTGAAGACTAGAGGGGGAGAGTTCGCTTCGTGTTTTCCTTTAGCTGATAAACAAGGAAAATCATTTTATGCCATGAATAATAATAGGACTAAACCATAGTGTCAGTTTCCAAAGAACTGTTATTCCACTAGTCTGACTTGAGACTTACTGCCAAAGTGGAAAAGCGCCCCTCCCATGTGCTCCGCCCTTCCTTTTCCCAGCTGAGCACCTCCTCATCTAGCACTTCCAGAGCCCAGCTCCTGCGTCAGCTTCTCGGTGCAGCCTGTGCTGGCTTCTGTCCCCTCCAGTCATGGCCCCCATTTTTAATTTTTAATTATTATAAGTACATCTTAATTATTTATCTTTATAGGGCGCATGTGATATTTTGATACAAGAATACAATGTGAATTAATCAAATTAAGGCAATTGGAGTATCCATCACCTCAGGCATTTATCATTCCTTTGTGTTAGGAACATTCCAATTTTACTCTTTTAGTTATTTTAAAGTGTACCATATCTTGTTATTTATAGTCACTCTGTTGTGCTATCGAATATTGTCCATTCTATCTAATTATTTAACTATATTTTTGCACCCATTAATCATCCCGACTTTGTCCCCACCTCCCCACTACCCTTCCCAGCCTCCGTTTACTGTCACTGTCTCTGTCTTCATGAGATCAGTCGTTTTTAATATTTCGCTCCCACATACAAGTGAGAACATGCAAGATTTGTCTTTCCGTGCTTGGCTTATTTCACTTAACATAATGTTCCCCAGTTCCATCCAGGTTGTTGCAGATGGCAGGATTTCATTCTTTTTGGTGACTACATAATATTCCATTGTGTCTATGTACCACAATTTCTTTAACCATTCATCTGTTGATGGACACTTAGGTTGATTCCATATTTTAGCTATTGTGAATAGTGCTGTGATAAACTTGGGAGTGCAGATATCCTTTTGGTACACTGAATTCCCCTCCTTTGCATCTATACCCACAGTAGGATTGTTGGGTCATAGGGTAGCTCTATTTTTAGTTTTTTTGAGGAACTTACATACTGTTTTCCATAGTGGTCACCCTAATTTACATTCTCATGAATAGCATACAAAGGTTCCTCTTTTCTGCATATGACTCCTCTGTCTGATCTCTCAGAGCACTTGGCCTATACCTCTGGGGCTGAGCCTCATTTCATGCGATTGTAAGTAGCTGTGTTCCTTTCTCCTCTGTCAGACTTATTTAAGGCTAAATCTACCCATTCCAGCTTTGCAGTCTTAGCATCTATAATAAGGCTGGCATATTGACACATGGTAGGTGCTCAGTAAATGTTATTTTAAATAAAAAGGGCAGTATTTGTTTACCATTTCCTTCCTCATTGCAAAAAAACATTGTGCTTGATTCAACATCTGCATGTCAATGGCAAACTAGGGACCCTGAGATGTGGAGTTTTCTTGAGGAAATTATCTCAAAAGATTGTGACACAAAACCTGAATTTGAAATGCATTTTACTAAGAAAGCAGACATGCATTTAGCTCATTTTATATAGTTGTTTTTTTTTTTTAACTTCAGCCCAGGATTATTACCATAGAAACCACAGAAGAATATATATTCCACCAGTGTTTTCATTCTGCTTTTTCTTAGACTTTCCTCTCCACGGCCCTTTGCGGTGCTGCGCGGAGCACAGGAGGGGAAGCCGAAGCACAGGAAGGGCAGGAGGGGCGATGAGTCAGGGATCAGACCTGGCTTCCTGTGAGGGGCGCTCTGGGGGAGTCTCTGCGGCCGCCACACCCACCCCTGACACAGACCTCACCTTGCACACTCCCCTCTCCTGCGTGTCCTCCCAGGTACAGCTCCCGCTCCGCCCTCGTCCAGTCTGTCTGGACCTGTGTCCTTGCCCAACCCCAGACAGCCCAGCTGCCCACCTCAAATGCCTCACCTGGACCAAACCACCCATGCCGCCCCTCCCGCCCCCTCCCCCAGAGCCACTCACCCCCTCCCCATCACCGTGCCCCCCCTGCCGCCCAACTCCTATCTGGTCACAGGTGCCCTCAAAGTCATCCTGCTCTTTGAAACAAATACAGAACCTCAAGTTGACAAAGAACTCGAATCCAATCCCAGCCAGGACGGTGGCTGATCTGATCCACCAGTTAAAGGTTGAAGGACAGGAAGAAGGGCCTAAACTGAAAGGAGCCAAAACGACATGCCCTTTCAACGCTCGGGGTAACTTCCCTGTCACGTCTGCTTGGCCCAGCCCAGCACACTGGTGTGTTCACTGCAAGAGTTAGAATTCATCTCCACCAAAACTTTACGGGGCCTTAGAAGACAGGAGAGAAGAAATCCCCTTCCTGATGAATCTTCTGCTTGAGCGTAGACCCTTGCCGGAGCACATCCAGGTTTGGACAACCTGAAGCTTAAACGATTTGGGTGGTGTTGTTTAGGAAAAAAGAATACAAAATTACAAACATAAAATCAGGTACAAAAATGAGCATTTATTGAGAATGAGAAGAGAAATCATAACAGACGGCGCATTTTTAAGAAGCTGATAAATAACCATAAATATCACAAAATCCAAGGCCTCCCAGGGCCAGAGCAGTGAGGAGCCCTGAAGTTTATTTCATCAGTTATTTCATTATGCGATAACTCTAACTTTAAGTCTGGAGCTATTTTTCTCCTTCATTTCCTGCTTACGTTTTTTGAAAGGTTGTCTGCCTTCACCTTCTTATTTCCTCACTACTGAGTCACTGTCTACCCACGGGCACTTAGTTCCAGTCCACACCCCTCCAATGAAACAATCTTCCCAGTGTCCCCAGTGGCTCCTGGCCACCAAATCAGATGGCTTTTGCTCAACTCTCATGCTCCTAATCTCTCTCTTTAGCCACAGACACACACGGCCAGATTTCTATCTGCCAAGGCCATACTGTCACAATTTCCCTGTGGCATGCACTAATCTTTCTCTTTCATTGGTTTTACTCCTCTTTCCATCTGCAAAATCAGGTATAATTCAAGGCTCAATCCTCAGCCTTCTGCTCTTGTCAGTCTACGTGCTTCCCCCAAACGCCTCAAAGCTTCAAACAGACAGCAGGCTCCCAAATCACAGCTCTGGCCCTGGTATCTCTCCCATGTGTTAGTCTTGCAACGGGACACCTCCTCATGAAAGTGTCCCTGAGCCTCTCAAGCTCAGCGTGATCAAAGGCAAAGTCATTGCGGTCACTCTCAAACTGGTTGACCTCACTAGATACTGAAACTCAATGTTTCAAAAATTAAATGCATCGCCTTTCCCCATAATTAGCTGTCTATCCAAACTTCCTCCTTCCGTTAGAGGTTTGACCTAAGTGAATGAATATTAGGTCATAATTTCAGCATAGGAAATGACACCACCTTTCTTCTGTCCTTTTTGCATAAAGTAATTCACCCTGGTTTGTTCCTCATGAGAACAGGAAGTTGCTCTGAAGAGTTGGTGGGAAGGAAGAGCACCTACAACCAACTGGGTGAGGTTTGGTTTGAACTTAACTCTGTGTCTGTCTCCAGGACATCCCACCGCAAGACTTAACCGGCCCAAAACATCGGCAGTGCTAATCACGGGACGTCAGAAGGCCCCTCTGGCAGCATCAGAGAGACTCTCACCTCCTAACGCTGGAGGGCAAAAGAGAAATCTGAGTTCTAGGTCTTAATTACCAGGTCAGTGGACTCCAGAGAAATTTAAATTCTCAAACCTGGCAATTCTACTGTGGAGAATAAGGACGCTGATTGACAAAAAATGGTACCCTGAGACTTGGAAACGGGACATTTGTGCTAATGCACTCAAAAGCCTTGACACACCAGACTCCCTTGACCTTTCCGGGCCTGCAGAAGCAGCTCACCCCTCCCCATTAACAGCTAATACTTCTCTCTTACTTGAATATGACCCTTTAGAAGCCACTGCCTTGCAAGACAATACTTTCAAAGATGAGAATGTATTCCCACCTCCCCTTCTGGCCACCAGACTGATAACTAGGGTCATGCACAACGTACTAGATCAGAGTGAGGAAAACCAAACTCCACCACCACCACCCCTTAGCCAAGAGAGTAAATCAGAAACAATCCTACATGCTAGGGGAAATGGCAGGGATGGTGGTCCCATCAGAGTCCCACTTAATTCACCAGTCTAACCCATAAAGAAACACCATGGATCCTGGAAGATGCCAGTGGATTGCTGAAACCCTATCAATACTGGCTCTAAGTGCAGCTGCTATGAAAGACATGGTGTCTTTGTTAGGGCAGATTAGCCCGGCCTCAGCCTCGTGTGTCATTGATCTGGCCAATGAGTTCCTTTACAATCTTGTCAAAACAACAGAAATGATTCACATTCACTGGAAGGGACAATAGTCTACATTTATGGTCTTGCCATAGGCTGTATTAACCCTCTGCTTCTGCCATAATACAGTTTGAAGTGACCTCAACCCTCTGAACATTCCAAAGAACATCATATTAGTCCATTGCTAAGGATGGCACCATCTTAATCAGCCAGTGAGCAAGAGGCGGCAAGTATTTTGGAGGCATTTTAAAGATACGTGCATTCTAGAGGGTGGGAGAGGTGTGCCATGAAGATTCAGGGGCTGTCACATCCATAAAGGTTGTTGTAGGGGTCTAGCTGTCCGGGGTATAATTTAGACAACTCCTTGACCAGGATCTTCATCTCCCCTTGTCCTTTTATCCTTCAACCTGAATTCATGCAAGCCTCCAACCACCATATACTCTTTATCTCATGAATGACACCAAAAACTACATAACTGAAACCAAACTTATTGTCTTCCCCAGAAACCCCTTCCTATGGACTACCTGATAAATCAAAATTCCTTTACATGATTCATCCATTCCTCCTCTCTCTACACTCTCCCCACCCTGTACTGTCATGATGATTTCCACTAAGACTATAATAATTTATTTGTGCTTCCCTGGACAGCCAATGCTCAGTCATGCCTCAATGCGTTTGCTCGTTTAGATTTAGTCCCTCCACCTAAATATACACCTGCCCATCTCTTATGTCTTAGCTAAAAGTTCTGTCCTGTGAGAAACCATCACTGAAGCCCTCAAGTAGATTTAAACACTAGCTAAAGCTCCTGTGAACTTTACACTTTCCCCTCCTCTAGCAAGACCCCATTGTATTTCCGTCCCATTGCATGCATGCCATTCTCCCCCACTTTACCGCCCAATCTTTGAAGTCACGGAATGTCTGTCTGATTCATATTTGCCCTTTACCCCACCCCACACAAGGTACCTACTAAAAGCTGACTGGAAGAATGAAGGAATGATGGCCACCATCTCATGCAGAATTAAATCCGTATTTAATAATGTGTCATGATATGAATCTCAACCCACAAATTCAGGCGGGTACAAAACGCAACTTTCTATATATTGTTATCACTCACCTTAATTTTTGTTTTGTGTACCCATTCCATTGCTGAAGGAAGTTCAATCTTAATTTATTTCAGGGTTTTCTCAGTTAATTCAGAATTTTTTCCCCAGTCTTCGCCTCAGTTGTGTCTAAGTAGTACCTCAGGTGGCATAGTGTTTCAAGACCCAGGGAAGGGGAGGAGAACACCTGCCCTTCAGCCTCCATTTGGCCCCTTTGGCTTCAGCTGAGACACCATCGGCCCATCTGGGTTGTGGCTTCTGGACCGTACAAGACACAGTTCCATGTTTCTTGCCCTGCCCTTAGGTCTCCTCAGGTTGGGCTCTCTCTCAGCAGCTTCCATTCTGTTCTTGGTGGACACCCAGAACATATTGAGCTGTTTGGCACACTCTATTGGGTGAAAGGAAACTCTTTGAGGTCTTTTTGCTTAAATATCACAGACACACTGTCCTCTCTCCTCCACTATTCCCACCGTATGCAGGGTAGAGGTAAACTTCCACAAAACTGTCACCACTCCTGGCTTCACCGAGATTGCAAGGCTTAGGCACTCTGCTGAAGCCATCGCCCAAATACACATAGGATTTTTATCCCGTGCTCCTCCCATTTCCAGACCAAGCCTGAAGGAGGGCGTGGAGAAGGTCCCTTCTCAGGCACACAGGTCCACGTCGGCACTTGCCATTCCAGTGCACATCACTGCTTCCCATCCAGAGCACCTGTCTTCCACAGAGGTGAAGGATTTTCTACTCTGGAATGATAAAAGCTGGCTCTGAGTGATCCTCTAGCCTTCTAAATCTATCATATTTACCTTTAATATGTTTACCTGAGCCCCTTGGGACTTACACTATTGAAAACTCCAAAACACAGGTTCTTGTAACTCAAAATAAGTTGTTGAAATAGAACATCTAAGAATCTTATTCTTCAATAATTTAACAAATATTCCTTGACTACTACTATGGACCAACTGTTGCAAGTTCTGGGGGCACCTGGAGATAAGTGATGATAAGTGTCAAAGAGCTTAGGGCCTGATGGAATCACAGTTCCCTGAGTGTCTCTCTCCTAGCCCTTCCCCAAAGCAGTAAACATAGACAATCCTGGCTTATTGTGCCCTGACAGGATGGTTCCCAGGTGAATAGAAAGGGAGAGAGGAGTATATCAGTTAATTTATAACTATTAGGTTATTAAGTACGAAATGTCTGATTTCCTTAAGTACTAAGTTTGATAGATGATATCTCTGACATTTCACTTTGACACTTCTGGTTTTATTTTTATTGTCTTTCAAATGCACACTTTGGCTTGTGATCATCTTTCAAATTGGTTTTTAGATCAATTTTTCTGAAACCATGGATAAGTCAAAAATTCGTGTTATTTTCAAATATGAGCTCCATCGTGGAACCAATGTGGCGCAGACAGCTCAAAATATCAACGAAGTGTTCGGGAGGATGTGGCTAATGAATGAGGGTACATGGATGACTTGGCTCAAGGGTACCCTGACATGGCACCCACTGTCTGGGGTAGAGTATGAGCTCATGGAAAGTCAGCTAGTATGAAAGCATACATTTCAGTTTGAAGATACGGCTCTTTCTCTGAAACCCCAAGCTTCCTGCTTCTCCTAGTTGCATTTATTACATGATATGGAAAAATCACAATCTCTTATACCATGAGTATTGCAGTGCTTAGAAAACAACATGACAAAGTTAAAAGCACCAGGGAGACGCTGGTATGAGTGCAGTAAAGTGAAAGTTAAAAAAGAAGACTAGAACCCCCACGCCCAGGGTATAATGAGAGAAGAAAACTTGGCTGTTGTCTTCTCCATTGCATCTCAAGTATCACCAGTTTAGCACAGAGTAGCACCCTAAATATTTATTTAGTGTTTGGCTAAATAAATGGATTTATAAATAAATAAAATGTCAAGATACAAGAATTTTCAAAGTCAGAAGATATTTTTAATGTGAGACTCTAGTTACAAATGAATGGGGAAGGTTTAAGTCAATTCAGATCTTTTATAATGTTCTGTCATTGATTATCACAAAAGTAATGAGAAGGGCCTGCAGTCAGTGTGCTACTGAAGCTGTTATTTAAGCAATTTGTAATCATTGCACCAAAAGTCGGGTATTCTTATTCTAGAGCTGTAAGTGAAGCTTCTCTATGGTAAGCCCTAGAGAATTAGGGAACTCAGCATGCCCAGTTTGAAAGCAGAAATGTCAGTAGTCCACATACCAAGGAAATGGAACCTATATCACAACCTACCAGAGATGAAAGATGAAAGTAATCTTGGGTTTGCAATTACACTCACAACTTCCCTGCCACAATTCAGCATCATTCACTCTGCAAGTACTTACTGAGCACCCACTCTGTGCCCATCTCAGCGCCAGGTACTGAGGGTGCCCTGGTGAACAAGACAGACTGGAGGCCTCACATAGCTGAGCATGCCACTTTACGACACCTCCTCTCCCTTCCTCAGCCCCTACATTCTCTGCACTTCCACCGTATTAGGTCTGCACCATTCCCTGGCAGGAGCCAGAGTGCTGAGGGCTCAGGAATGCTGGAGAGGCCTGGCTGCACCACGAAAGAGAAGCCGACTGCTCTTAGTGCTCTCTTCACATCCTGTTAATACTGAGGAATTGCATGTGCTTAAAGAGGAATCAAAACCCCCAACCCTCAGAGCCCCATAGACGTGGAAGAAACCTGAGAGGTTCTAAATGATTCGAGTCCAAGCGTTTCATCTCCTGAGAGGTAAAAGAGAGGACACCGCAGCACGGTGGCCTGGCTGCTTTGGCAGGCGAGTTGGAAGTAGCATTCCTGATGCCTCTGCCCATCTTCCCGCCTTCCCACCAGGAGGGCTGTCTGAAGCCAGAGTCCACCCTGGCCAGTCCACGGGAAGCCCAGCCGGGGATTCCGTGCTGCTCAGCAATGTGCCTGGAGCAGCGCAGCTGATCTCCAACTCAGACACAGGGAGCCGTGAGCACCCAGGGGCTGGACTGCTGGAGGCACGTCAAGCTCAGAGATCCTGACACCTGATAAAATCACTGGGTCAAGTCCAATGTATGACAACACTTTACAAGACATGCCTGTATGTGTGTTCTCTTCCATCAACTCCCTAGAAACCTTGCGTGGAATTGAAGACTGCATTAAAGTATGGCTTAAAAACTGTATTTTATGTAAATGCTAAGATCTGGGTACAACCCATGAGTGGAGCAGACCACACTCATGAGCACTTGCCCCTCCCTTCCTCAACCCCCTGCGTGCTCTGTACTTTAGCCTCGTTAGGTCTGCACTAGTCCCCGGCAGGAGGAACAGACAGACGCCAAATGCCATGCCTGGGGAGAATCAAAGGCCCATCCCTCCAAAAGGCTGTCCCACCTCACCCCTGTAGTCACCATAATCCCTACCACTGGCAGTGGCCCTTACCAGCCTCGTAAGGACAAAAATGAATTTTAACTGGGTGAAGGCACTAAGTTACCTGAGTAAAGTTATACTTTAGCCAAACACTTTCTCCAGGGTTAATTTTGAACTCATTTAATTGCCTCCCTTTATCAAAGGAAGAGAACAAAACTCAAGAACGGTAAGTTTTGATGAATGACAAAAGATGAAGACTAAAAAGCTGGAGCGTCCTGGCCTGGTGCAGCGTAGCACCTGAGGCAGGGAACAGCAAAAACACAGGTGGAAATCCCTAAGAGTGGAAAGAGATCACGGCGCAAATGTTGCCTATTCAATTACCGTGAACAAGCCAAACATCCAGGCCCTACTTTGACCCACTTTCAGTTTGAGTTGATAACAAGTAAAAGCAGATGTTAAAAAAGGAAGTTGAAATAAATATTAGTAAATAAGTTTCCTTAAAGACACCAAACCACTTATCACTAAAATAATGTATCAAGCAAGACTTCACGTGCATGACCAAGGTTTTGCAGGCCACAGGTGGACAAAGGACCAAGCATCAACAAGAGCCACCTCTGGATCTCCGGAGTGGTTAGTGTGGAGAGGAAGACAGGAGAACAAGGGGAAAGTAGTCTGTTCAATATGAATTTCACCATTATAAATATACTATTAGAGGTGTGTTCAATTCTTTGGATTTTCAGAGGCAAAACTGTGTAGGGAGAAGGTCTGCTCCGAAACCACAGCTTGATCACTTACTGTACAATATGACTGTGTGTGCACGCATCTGTGTTTTCTCATCTGCAAAAATGGAAATAATATCTATTATAATATTATCTATGATAATATCCATTTGCATTAGAATTTACATCATCATAATAAAGCAAGATTGTTATTAGAAAGTACCTAGAATGGCCACGATTATAAATTGGGTGTAAATTACTGTGAGTTTCTCCTCTCTACCCTCCTTACCAACACCTGCTTCTTCCCCTCCCCCTTGCCCTCCAGTGCAGGATCTCAGCCCCACAATGTCTCTTCTACCTGCAATTCTCCTGGTAGACCTAATCGTGCCATATGCTGTGTAGACTTTTTTAAAAATTCATTTGACGTCTTTCTGAATTCAAAACTATGAAAACATGTGTATCAGTCAGGGTCCAACCAGGAAAAAAAAAAAAAAAAGACACCGCTGTAAGTGTTTAAAATAGCAGCTCCTGCACAAGTGGCTGGAGAGCAGAGACGGCAATGGAGACCGTGGGGGCACCACTGCCCCGGGAGCCTGGCAGACAAAAGAAGGAGATGCGGGTACTGAAACCCAGTGGCCACTGCAGGGGCTGGAACCAAAGCTGCCGGCCAGGCAGGAGTAGAGTCACCGAGCGGTTGCGGCTGCTGGTGGAGCCGCCACATGAGTCAGAGGGAAGGGAGAGAAGCTCCAGGCTCCTCCTTCCCTCTGGCCTCCCATCTCCCACCAGAGCCTCCAGAGCCCAGAACACACAGCCTGCAAGGGGCAAGGCAGAGCAGGGGAAACAGAGGACTCAATCTGAAGGCACATAAAATAAGAAATGAACTTTCAGTAAACTTCCCAACTGTCAGCCAGAACCTCAGCTAACAGCTGACTTTTTTTACGTACTTACGGATGGCGACCTGAGACAAGACCCTTTGAGACAGCAGTGTTGGATGGTTTGAGTTCAAGGAGATGGAAGACATCAAGGAATAAGAGAAAAAACATAATCCAAGTGTTTTAATCTAGCACATTTATTTTATAAGGGGTTATAAAACTATAAATGATATAGGAATATAGGAAAATTAAGAAATGCACAAAACCAAAGTAAAGAAAACTACGATTTTTCTGAAGGAATATAAGGCAACCTAAATCAGTGCTGACTCATACTATATTTTCCCAGAAAGGTAGACTTTACAGTGTAAAGCAGTCCAATTCCCCCCAAATTAAATTATAATAAATTCCATGTAATTCTAATCAAAAGTCCAACAGAATATGTCAAAGAAGTAGGAAGAAGAGAAGAGCATCTGACAAGTTGATTATAAAGTCTATATAAAGAGTAAATATACAAAAGTTGCCAAAGACACTAAATCCAACCATAGAGGGAAGCTTAGTCTAAGAAAGCACTGTCATTTCAAATATTTATATTATCAGTTAACTATTTTGAAAAAATTAAGCTTACTACCTACCTCCCATTATAAGAAAAATAGATTTTTAAATATATTATGGAGTTAAAACATCACAAAAACTTTATATTAGAAGAAAATAGAGAAGAATATATTTGTAACCATAGGGTGAGGTAAGTCTAAGTGTGGCCATAAAGGAAACAACAAATTTGCTCCAAAATAATTAAACATTTCTACATGGAAAAAGTTAACAGGCAGGGTACACAGTGGGAGGAAACATTTGTAATGCATGTGACAGATAAAGAGTTTATTCATGCCATATAAAGAGCTGTCATAAATCAGTAACAAAAAGACAACAGCTTAATTTTTTAAAGAATAAATTATACTATGTAATTCACTGGAGAATAATTACAAATGGCAATAAATAAAACTAAAAATAAAATTTTCAACTTCTCAAACTTTTTTAAAGTGCAAATTATAGTAAGAGATCATTTTTTTTGCCTGCCAGTATTATGAAAAATTTTTACAAATGATGATATAGGATAGTGCATATAATATAGAGAAAAGGCACTATGTGGCTGGGAATGTAAATTGGTACAACTTCTAGAGAGCAGTTTGACAATATCCATTGAAAGTTATAATGTACATGGTCTATGCAGACACAGCCAATCAAAAGTGACTAGGCACAGTGGCTCATATCTGTAATCCTAGCATTTTGGGAGGCCGATGCAGGAGGCAGGAGGATCGCTAGAGCCCAGGAATTTGAGACCAGCATGGGCAATAGCAAGATCTCATCTCTACAAAAATAGAAAAAATAGTCGGGCGTGGTGGTGTTCGCCTCTAATCTCAGCTACTCAGGAAGCTGAGACAGGAGTATTATAAACTATTATTGCTATTCATCTACTTCAGAATTTGACTCAGGGCAAGAATAAGTCTTGTGATAAGTGCCCCATTAATTTTAAATAAAAAGTTGAGAGTCCTACCCATCTAGTGAGCCATAAATGTAAACTTGGCAGGAGGACAGAAAAAACATGCCCATACTCATCTTGCTTTCAAAAGTGAATCCAGCTACTTGGCCACCTCGCCCCACTGACTGCGCTCCCTTCTGGAATAGAAGCAATCTTCTGTTCCTGTGGAAAGTTAGGAAGTGCTAAGCGGCCTGCCTAGTCAACAACATCGGGGAATCCTAGAACAGAGCACTAAAAGAAATATGAGCATCCTAGTCCCCTGCATGGCGTTCTTCTCTTCACCACCCCTCCTAGACCCCTGCCAAGGCCTCCAGAATTTCTTAGAAGCCAGAATACCACCCACCCAACAGATGCAAAGAAGATGTTGAGGTCTGAGAGAAGTCTTCCCTTGTAGCTCACACTTTAGAGTTCTGTTTAACACCTTTGTGTCTCTTTCTCACCATCTAGTCAAAACTGTCATCTCCTCTCAATGAAGTTGGGGTGTGGAAGAACAAACACATCTCATGTTACCGGAATCCCAGTGTCTCTATAATCCACAATCTTTAATCTCAGTTGCAAAGGTCTAGAATCTTAGTTCATTTATGCAAGGCCAGGGAAAAGCTTCTTTGAAGCTTCCTGAAACTTCCAGCAACCTTCTCTTCCGATCAAGAACAACTTCTAGAGCTTTTCCTTCCAGAAAATGTGCACCAAGTTCCCTTCCACAGACTGGAAGTGGTGCAGGAGTGGAGTGTGTGCGAAAACTGAGCCCTAAACCAAAGGAAACTCAAAGATCCTGGCCCAGAGAAACATTTGAGATGCCAATAGATACCTATCTGATGGTCAGGTCTCCTTGGCAAAGGTTCCCATCTTGCATATGATGTCTTACAGTGTGGACACTTTAAAAACTCGATAACATGCATCAAGGGTGTCTTCTACTTCAACTCACATTGTCTTTGAAGTGGTCCACCCACCAAAAGCCTGGACTGTGACGTAAGAACCAAGTTCTTTCGCCTCTGTAGCAAGCCCCCCGGGGGAGGGGGTGCCCTCAGCAGTGCACCTCTCCTGAGATGGCCCTGGGTTGAGTGACACGTTTGGCTGTATATAAGGGTAACAGTGAGTTTAAGTGTTATACTGCCCCAGTCAAACATTTAACTCTCACTGTTTAGCTATATTTCAGGACAAAAAAAAAATAGACATCAAACTGTCTAATCATGGTAGGCTGTGAATAAAAAGGGCCAGAAAATATATTCAGTATATTCAACTAACATTTATCGAGACTCTGACACATGCTGGCTGCTCTTGTGTGTATTTTTTTTAAAAAGCAAAAAAAGCAAGAGGTATAAAAAATGTTTAAAAGGCTATGACAATTTAAGATAGCATTTTTTGTTGTTTTTATACCTCAGAGAATGAGATTTGCCTATCTGTTGTTTCTAATTGGTATTTTTATGGATGGGATTTTATGTAAGGTAGGATTATGGATCATCAGTTTTGTGGAAATATAAAGAGCGAGTAAGAATGTTTTAGCAATGACTCTATCAGGAAAGTTGCTGAGGAATAATATAATTCCACTGCATTGCCCAGTCACAAAGTGGCTTCATTCCATTGGCGTTAACAACATTCCTATAAAGTCATACGAGAAGGCACTTGCTTCCTTGTTTTACAGAGGAGACAGTTGACCCTCAACGTGTTCCTGTGATTGATTTAGTTATGTCACATACGTAACTGGTTGGATAGTAGAGGCTGGACTCAAACCCAGGCCTTATGACCGCACACTCAATCTTCTTCCTTCTTCCCTTGTTAAAACTGGGAAGTTATTGGTGGCAGAGAGCCAATGAAGGCAATTCAGATAGAACACAGGAGAGAGAGACAGATAGAAAGAAAGAAAAAGACAGAGACAGAGACAGAGAAACTAGTTTCTCTCAGGAACAAAGTAGACTCTAAGAGCAGCTCTCAACTCTGAAACTCCATGACCTCTACCTATAGGGTCATGATATCAAACATATAAATATATATTTATGTTATATAGTGCAGAGTATGGGTATTGAGCAAAGTGAGACTAAAATTGAAATGCAAAGAGATGAGTGTAAAATAAGAAGTGTCACTAAAAATTAATGGAATGAGGCTCCTGGTGACTGCCATCACATAAGGTATAGTGCTAAGAAACCTCTTTGCATAGAGAAACCCTAAACATAACTTTTAGGGTTAGCTGATTAGGGTGAAGTGCCAGCTCCACTATTCATTAGCTATGTCACCCTGAGCAAAGCTCATAGCTTTTCTGTGTTTCAGTTGTTTTCATGTAGAAAATGAGAATTGGGTGCCACGCCTCATGCCTGTAATCCTAGCACTCTGGGAGGCTAAGGTGGGAGGAACACTTAAGGGTAAAAGTTTGAGACCAGCCTGAGCCCTGAGCAAGAGTGAGACCTCTGTCTCTTCTAAAGATAGAAAAAATTAGCCTGGCATGGGGGTGCACACCTGTAGTCCCAGCTATCCAGTAGGATCACTTGAGCCCAGGAGTTTGAGGCTGCCGTGAGCTATAATGATGCCCCTGCACTCTAGCCAGAGCAACACAGTAAGACCCTGTCTCAAAAAACTAAATAAATAAATAAATGAAATGAGGAAGATCACAATTTACCTTACAGGATTGTTAGTGAAATTTGCACAAGATGAGGTGCATAAGAGACTTTTATACCCTATAAAATACAATAGGAGTGTCAAGCAGCAAAAAAACTATGACCAATATGTGGAAGTGACAATACAGAGGATTTCAATTAAATGTAAGGACTCTCTGCAGGGTAATATAGTCCAGTGCAGAAAAGAGCTCCTTACTGTTCAGTGAGCCTGTTTCTCCAGGAAGTTTGCAAACAGCAGCTGGGTGGCCATGTGGCAAAAAGGACTTCTACCTTAGAAGGGAGAGTAACTGATATTATTTCTAAGATTACTTCTGAATCCAAGATCTGTGGTGAGTGATATTTGGCAACTAGGGCAGCTGCAGGTTTATAAATGGCAATCTTGATACACACTGTTTTCCTTTTTTCTTAAGGCTGTTACAGAGGAGTTATGCCTGTGAGCAGACCTCATGCAGAACCCAAAGGCTGGCTGTCCCTGTGCCTTTGACTCTCCAGTGATGTGCTCACTGCTGGTACAAACCCAAGGCTATGTAGCAGGAAACAGAGTTCTCTGCCCCCATCGGACTGTGCCTCCTCCCTGACAGCAGCAAACCCTAACACAGTCAGCGGCACCGACATCACCCCATTGCTCAGATGAAAAATCATCTCTCACTACCACATCCAATCCATTAGCAAATCTAACTTACTCTTATCCAAAGGACTTCATCCCAACCCTTCTGTTACCAACACCCTGGTACAAGGCACTGCCATCTCTCACCTGGATTGCTAGAATAGCTTCTGACTGGTCTCCCAGCTCAGAGTCTTGACTTGCCACAGTCTGTGCTCCATAAACAATTAAAATGTCCCTCTTTAGATTGCAAATTGCATCATGTCTCTCTCTGCTCTCAGCTTTCTATCACACTTAGAATATAACTCACACCCCTTTCCAAAGCTTTCAAGACCCTACACCATTTGGCCCCCAGGTACCTCTCCAATTTTGTTTTCTATTGATTCCCTTTAGCTCGCTCCATCCAACCACACTGGCCTCAAACGTACCAGTTGCCTTTTGGTCTTAAGACTTTGCACTTGCCATTTCTGTGCTTGGTGTGCTCTTCCCTGGATGCCTATGTGGCTTGTTCTCTCACAGCTTATCAATCACCCTGCTTCCATCACTCCCTACAGCCTTGCCTTGCTTAATTAATCACAGCATTTACTACCACGTGACTTATTAGATATATTTGCTTCTTTTTTTATTGTCTATTTACCATCTCTCCATTAAAATAGAACTCCATAAGGGACTTTGTTTATCACTGTGCCCATAGTACTTAGAGAAGTTTTTGGTACATGGTAGATATTCAATAAACACTTGCTGAATGACTGAATGAATGAAAGTGCTGGTGCTTACTTCAAATACTAGAATTTTGAGTGGTACACTTAAGGATATCCTTGTGGCCAATTTGGGGAATGGTGGTGATGTCTAACATTCAATTTCAAGTGTAGCTTGTAAAGTGTGTGTCATAAGGTAATATCATATCTTTCCATTACCCCACCTTCAGCTAACTTTCTCTCACACAGAACTTGTGGTAGTAATGACTTGGGGCAATAAGACATCCTCCAGGGGAGCGCCAGGAACCCTGGGGGCACATCCACTGCCAGAGTCTAAGCACAGCCCAAGGGAGTGAGGGTCTCCCCTGAGATTTCTAGAAAACTTGGAGAGAAGACTAGACTTTCTACAGAATGAGAGATGGAGGCTCATGTCATTCTATGGAGAATTAGAAGAAGGAGTGACCGAGTAGAGCTGAAGGCACCTCCCAGTGGGGGAGGGGGAACATCGGCATTGCCCTTTTTCTGATGATCTACCAGAAATCTGGAGAAATTTTCCCAGTAAAGGGGAAGCTTTGACAACAGTGAGAAAATCATCACTGAGGTGATGCTCTCCCACCTTCCGGGTGAGCTGTGAGCACAGCCTACCCACTTAGCTACCTGCATTGCCATAGCTGGTTGGCTTCTGAGTAAATGCTCAAGGTCCCTGGCACCAGCAATGGCTATATTGTTTCTGAATAGGGTTTATTTCTGAGTCTGAACACCATAGGGAATAGGGCTCTGATGCCCCTTTTCTGGGATTACCTCATTCTGTTTTTGGATGATCCAAACACTTGAAAAAGAAAAAAAAAAAAAAAACCAAAGTAAAAATTTATCTCTACTAACACCAGAACTTACCCAGATCCCTTTGAAAAATGTAATTTAGCATGTGGGCCCCACTCCTCCTTAGAGCAGGACCAGGGAGTGTCTAGGGCTTAACCGCTGAGGAAAGCTGCTGCTCTGGCTTTGCGGGGCCAGGGCTTGCTCTCCAACTCTCTTCTTCCGATGAGCTATCATTTCAAATGAGTCACTTTCAAAAAGATGCCCCCACAATAGAGCTCTTTTCCTGTTAGGCTGTGGTAAGCCAAAACCTACTTCAGAGAATACAAAGTCACCACTCTGGGGGTCTAAGAAAAGATATGAGTTTAATGTGTTTTTAGTTCTTTGAAAAGAGAAAAAGGAAGAAAACCTCAAACTACTAAACTAGAAGCACTGTGTGTGTGTGTGTGTGTGTGTGTGTGTTCTACTTTGGGTTTAGCATTTCATAAAGGAACAATGCAGGTTCGATTTTCAGTAAACAGTTTCACAAGGTTTGGGTTTTTGACATTCTTATGTTTCAACTGATGTTCAGAAAAAAATTCAAGCTTCCTAAAGGAACTGCCAATACCTTTTCCATGAAATCAGTACTTGAAGCATAGTAAACTACAATCCTACGTCCAGAAAATCCCAAAGGTGTCCTAGGACAGCTCAGACTTAGAGGGGGAAAGTGAGGTGGTATCACTACTAGCTGATGGTGTCAGGCCATCTCAGCATGGCCCAGCCCCTTTCCCACTCCCTCTTTGCTCTGGGACCATTATCCAGAAGAGTCCAGAGACAAAAAAAATAAAAATAATGGTCCAGCAAACTTCTCACGGCCTGGGAACTGGCATACTTGATGATTGAAGCCAAAACGGGAGGAACAGGAAGAGGAAGATTTCATCTAGAGGGCTGAGAATACAGACCAGCAGACAAAAGGAGGACAAATACCTCTCTGACATTCTCCGTGAGGTACATGGTCAGGAGCCTGGTCACCCAAAGCACATGAATGAATAGAAGAATTTTAGGGCGAGCAGGTGACACATTTCAACTGGATCTTTGAATTAGCTGATTAATTCATTTGACGACTATTTTTTTAGTATCTTCGAAAGACAGTTACAGCTCTGGTGACCTGGCAGTTCCCCTTGATTCTCTTTCTTGTTTTCCAACGCTATGAATTAGGATGCATTATTGTTTCTTTGGTCTGTAGCCTCAAACCCCTATTGGATAATCTATGCAAAGCTGGATAAACAAACACTCACACACATGCAGAAGCCAACACTGATACAGATTCTCTACCCCTAAAAGCATACCCACAAACCCAAGCTGAGAGACACCTGCCTTATAGTTCAGGTTATTCAGTCAACACGTATTTATTGAGTACCTACTGTGTGCCAGGCACTGGGTTAGGTGATGTGGGTAGAATGATAAACAAGGTAGAAAAGGCCTTGCGATTGGAACTCTTATTCCAGTGGAAAAAAAGCAAATATTTAAAAAGTGGTCAAAAAGTAGTCTAATCACAGGTTATGATAACTACTAAGAAAGAAATATCAGTCAAATAATGAGAAAAAGATGGGGCTGTACACAGGACATCTGAGGAGACGACATTTGAACTCCGTGGAGAAATCTGGGGCATTCCCGGGGAAGGGAATGGAGTCTGCCCCGATGTGCGTCTCTACTTGGGAAAGGGGGGAAGCAGCCAGGGCTGGAGAGGGAGGAAAGGTAAAGAAAGGTTTTTGTTTGGTTTAATTTGAGTTGTCTTTTAATAAAAGGGAGTACTCGAACATACGTACATACTGCTGGAAATGATTTCATAAGCAGGCAGAGTCTGAGGATTCGGAGGAGACAGAAAATGCCAAAGGGGGCCAAGTAGGGAAGAGGGAATGTGAGCCTGGTGGACACATGGAAACTGTCCTCTCCCTCCACTGTAGCTGGATGTAAGGAAGAGATCATGCAGATGCAGGTGGGATTGTGTTTTTGTGTAGAAGGAAGGTTGCCTGACGAGAGGAAGGCACGAGGTTGGTTTACAAGAGGAAAAAAATAACAATATAACTGGAAGAGTGAAGAAAGGTGCTTACTAGGGAACTGAAGAAAAGGTGCTGGGCAGGGTTGAATAATCATTTGAGATCTGTGATCATTAGTGTAAAGCAACAGTTCTCAACCAGGGACGTTTTGTCCCCCTCCCCACTCAGGGACATTTGGCAATGTCTGGAGATATTTTTTCATTGTCACAGGTCTGGGAGAGGAGGGTGCTACTGGCGTCTGGTGGGGGGAGGGCAGGGAGGCTGCTAAATACACTACCATGCACAGGGCAGCCCCACAGCAAAGATTATGCAGCTTAGAATTTCCATAGAGCCAAGCTTGAGACACCTGATGTAAAGTGACATTATATTTATGTACAGACTATCTCTTCCAGGCCACATAAGAAGACGATAATCCTCTCGGGGGGCAAAAATGGGGCCATGCAACAAGGTGGGAAGAGGACTTATTTTCATTCTATGTCCTTTTAAAATGTATACCATGTACATGTATTATCTATTCAAGTCAATCAAAAGATCAAAATAAATCAGTGATAGATCAATAATTGACTGATCAATTTAACAGATGACAGATAAAAATAAAAGGAAACCAGTCATCCTGCTTGGATGTTGTTTTCTCCAACAGCATTCAGCTGCTAGGATTACCAGCTTTAAAGAAAATAGAATTTTTTGAGGGGAATACAGTGGAGGAAGAGAGTATTTTGGAGTTGAGGGTCCTTCTGAAGCACTGATAGTGAGGACAGATGATGACAACTAAGTTGAACAGAGAGAGGAGCGAAGATGAGGAAGGAGCTGATGGACATACAAGAAAATAACAGAGTTTATTAATTAGAGGTCTCAATGTTTAAAAACTAGTATTTCAGGAAAGAAAATGTTAGACCAATTGAGCTGGAGTAATAGGGGGTGATGTTGGAAAACACAACATCTGAAATCAAATTCTAAAGGAAACATTGCCATTTCTAATGATAACAAAGTCCAGGGAGAAGCCATCATAAACAGTAGTTCAAGAAAATAAGAAAAAGTCACTGTAAGTGGCAAGCACAAGACGGCAAGAAACCAAGTATTTAAGTGGATCCCACATAGCAGTGGCTCCCTCTGGAGAATGAAGTGCCCCTGATAGAGTGGCTTGTTAGTAATGGTAGATGCCATTTTCTGATGCTCTACTATGTGTCTGATACTTTTGTACATATTAGCTCTTTTTTGCCCAAGAAAGGTCGAGTGACCTGTTCAGAGATCGCATAGTCGGCAAGTGGAAGAATAAAGATTCAAATCTAAGGTTTTTAGTCCAAATTCTGTGCCCTTTCTACTATGCCATGGCTCTGCCCCCAGGGAGAGACAAGTTGTCATCAAATCTATGGAAAATTGGGTAAGCTTAACACTGGTAATAATATTGGTAATGGAAACTCTGGGAGGTGGAGAGGAAGAGAATATATAGCAAGGAGGAAGGCCTGGCAAAGATGGAAAGATTTTCTTCATAGTTCTTCTTACCCCAGTAAACTCTTCTTAAAGTGATCTGAAGTCATAACGAATGAAGAAACCATGGAAGACAGAAATAATAAGCAAAAAATTCAAATCTGAGTGAATTCTAAAAATGTTATTCACAATATTTATCTATATGCAAAAATACAATTTTTATTACATTTTTCATTAAAAACACACAAAATGTATATAAATATTGACTATATTATAAGAAAACAGCATCAGTAGCTGACAATGTTTGAAGACTATTAGAGTTGGATACCAAGAAGCATTCAAAATCTACCCCCAAATGCAACCCATAATTTCCAAACATGGACTTCACAATATCCACATTCTCTCTACTTATGTGACTCTTTAGTCTCATACACACACACACACTCACACACAAACACACACACACACCCTGACAATGGCACTGGAAATACAGAGTCTGTGTAGGAAATGGACCGAGTCCCCAAAAGATCCTTCTTGCTTCTCCGTTAGCATCACATGATGGCTCAGCCCATGCATTTATGTAGAAGTGAAGATGATGCCAGTGAGGCACTGGCCTCCCACAGTCTCATTAGCTTATTGTGCAAGCCTTGTCCTCCTTTTCCATCCCTTATACACTCATGTCACAACCATGTATCTGAGGTAGCAGGTAGACCCACCTGAGAGGTGAGTTAAAAGGTGTTCTTTTCCATATGCCAAAATGTTCCCGGCCACGTACGATGAGTGTAGACACCTGGTAGCAGAGGCTTTTCCGTGCCTCTGTGTCTTCACATGGCAGCCCAAAGTTTTGTGTTCTTCAGTCACATTCCTCCTCCTGTCTGCCTCATGGCCCTTAGCCGGGATGAGGAGCTGCAGAGCTGCTGGACCCTGTGGTCTCAAGGTCCTCTAGATTCATGTCTTCTTTCTTGACCTCAAATAGGCTTAAGAAGACCCTCATTCAAGACAATATTCTCAGTGCCTCTAGCAAGGAACTGTAATGGAGAGAATCCATTGCCTTGTGTCTAGCAAGGAACTGTAATGGAGAGAATCCAATCTAAGAAAAGAGCTTTTCTTAGAGTTTATATAGGCCAAAAAATGTCCTAGATTCCTCAAAATTGACCAGAGAGAGCTCAGACACATTGACATATAAATGATCGGCACTGGTGAGATTGAACACTGCCCCCAAGTAGCTGCTACGGGCCCACATCCGCCCGGCAGTACAGTAGTTCATCATCTTCCCCTCCATCATCACCAGATCCTGAGGGTACCTGGTGTTCCTCATGTAGACTTTGTGGCTCAGGGGCTGGTTGTTGCAGGATTGACCCCGGAAGTACACTTTGGAATACACAAAGTACAGCCCAGTGTCATTGATCACAAGGGCACCCTTCTTATACTTCACTCCAGAGATCAAAGAAATTCCATAGGTGTCTTCCCATTCCAGAGGCATGGACCTTGAGTTGGGCTTGCCTGAAATAAATCAGAGAGGAGCTTTCATCCAGGAATGCTCATGCATTTCATTCGACAAACTAAGTTCCTAAGGCAAAACTCTGGACCCTTCCATGAACAAATGTTTTACTCAGAATATCACAGCCCATATAGAACTGGCTGACGGATCAGAACCCGATCCATCACTGAATTCCTTCAACAATTCCTTTGTTGAATTACATGCCTCAATTTTATCACCCACACAACCGAAACAATAATATATACCCCTAATCAATTGCAGTGAGAAATTATTGAAATAATTTTAGCTCTCTGGAACAAAGATTTTATAGTTCTCAGAACTAGCACAAAAACTGCTAGGTTTTGAGGAAAAACCAAATCCAAGGAAAGTTCCCAAGTTGGGAAGCATCTTAGAGATCATCTGGTCCATCTTCTCACCTACAATAGGGATACTTCAGCCCCTGAATTTGGGCTAAAATCCCCTTTCCATTGTATTCTCACAGTATTATGTGCATACCTTAATCAGAGAACTCTGCAGTACTGAAATCATCACCTTGTGCCTGTCTCTTCCTATTAGACTTCAAGTTCTTTGGAGACAGGAACTATGTAGTACTAATTTCCATGTCTCTAGATCTTGACACACAGCAGGTACTGAACAAGTGTCTATTGATTTGGCTGGATCATTCTATAGTCTCTGCCTAAATAATTCCAGGGACAGTGGTACCCCACTTTCTATGACATTTATCCACTTCCCAGTTATTTCTGAAGCTTACAGTGGGAGCGCACCTACCATATTGCTAGCAAACCACTTCACTCCACTCTACGACCATACACTGACAGTCCACGAGTGCCAGGCCTGCGTCTCCCCTCTCACTCCTATTTCTACTCTTGGACAAAGCAGAGTGAAGCTCTTCCAAAAAACCAAAGCAGCACTGACTAAAGTGGTTTCTCATTCCCCACTCTTTCAGCTCTAACCTCCTGGACCTATGCCCCAAATCCCCTGAAGGTCTTTGGAATGACTGAAGAACTTCTTATGGGCAGGGATCATGTCACAATCAGCTCCAGGTCTCCAGTTTTAGAAGAGGGCCTTTCCCAGAGTAGGGGCTCAAAATATGTTTGTAAGATTGACCTGACTATAAAGATGTGAGTATTCTTGGGTTCTAAACACTGTCACTGGAAAGTAACAACTCCCTCAGAGCCTGGTAATGGAAAATAACTAGCCAGCCATTCTGCCTTTTGCCAAAAGCCTTCCCAGCCCCCACCTGTACCATCCACATACAGACCTGTTAAATGGGCCACTTTCCTTGGCTCCTTTTTTTCAGAAGGTGGACTGGGGTTGCCTATATCATGGAAAGACGAAAGATATATGTAAAAACGAGACAGCAACTATTATTTTGGTGGGACTCTAAATCTCACCATTAAAAAATATATTTTAAAACCATAAATGGCAATAGTCTATACATACTAATCATGCAAATCCAACCTGTAGGACTCACAGCAGTCTATATTTTAGAAACAGAGAAGTAAAAAATAAACCAAATTAAAATAGACATTAGACATATGCATAAATTATAAACTTACAATAGAACATAATTAATATAAACATTGATTCATAAAGAGCTGTTGTATCAGTTACTGCATTTAGAACTCGCCACAACCCTTTGAGGTGGGGATTACTGTCCCACTTTATAGATCACAAAATGAGCTTAGAAGTTGGAAGGCTGGTCCAAGAAGACCCAGCTACTCAGTGTCAGAGGTAGGACCAACACTCCGGTCTCCCAACTCCAAATCCAGGGCTCTACCCACTCTGGCCCTGCTGGCCCTTGGACTCTGCAGGACAGAGGCTACAATCTACCCCAAATTAATTATCCAAAGGCCTCAAACAATCACCTGGTAACACTGAGACTTCAAGTACCTTTACTGGCTCCTCACTGAACATGCAGTCGCAGCCCGTCTGCCCAGCTCATTTCCCCACTCACTCACAGGGGACACTGCCACACGACGGGAGCTCTGCAGCTGAACACACCCCACTGCCCTGCCTCTGAGCCTCCTGCCCAGAACATTCTCCCAATCCGACCTCGGTGCCAAACTCCTAACAGTCCTGTGAGGACCATCTAAAACACCACGTTCTCTGGGAAACACTCCCAGGCCTTTTTAATCAAACATGTTCTTCTCTTTTGAA
Organism: Microcebus murinus; assembly: GCF_040939455.1. Lineage (NCBI taxonomy): Eukaryota > Metazoa > Chordata > Mammalia > Primates > Cheirogaleidae > Microcebus > Microcebus murinus. The sequence goes on along the minus strand of NC_134105.1, from coordinate 118,834,571 downwards.
ACCTAGGGTCACTCCATCCTCCCCGCCCTTGTCAGTTTGACTCCCCTTCTCTGCAGCAGGTGTGTAAGTGGTTCCCTTTAGATGAGGGCACGTTCCTTGCTGTGTGGTGAATTCACCAGCGCTTTTAGCCCAGTTTCTAACACAGGGCATGGTGCTAGCAAACGTTTGCCAAATTAAATGGAAGGAATTAAAACAGACAATAGTTCTCAAAACAGACACTACTGCTCTGGCTTCAAATATCTGGAGAGGCTACCTACCACTTAGCTAGAGCCGACTGAAGCACTCGAGCAAGACTCACAGAAGGTGCTGGTCTAGGGCAGGCTCGCGACGAGCCGTGAAACTCGCACAGCGCGCGAGGCCGGCCCACTCCGAACACTACCTGAGTGACCCTGACCTCGCTAGCCACCCGCGACGACCCACCACGAATGAGGGGTTAGAGAACAGGAAGGGCAAAACTGAGCCCTCCTGCGTTCCCGCACCACACGCCGCCCAGCAGCTGGCCTGGCGGCGGCCCAAGCGCTGACAGGAAGCGCGGCAGAACCGCACGCCGCGCCCCTGCGCGTCCTCGCAGAGCCCGGGGCGCCGTTCTTCTCACAGAAGGCTCTCGCGCAAAAAGCTTCTGCCGCGTAAATGCTGGGAACAGACTGGAAATAGATGCTGGATGTTGGCGGTGCCGGTTTCCTGCCCCAGGGTCTCAGCACGCGCCCTTCTCGGGCTGGAACGCTTCCCATCCCCCACCCTCTCCACCGCACATGCGCGCAGCTCCTGGCCGGCGGCTGCGGAAACCGCACCTCCTCAGCGGGGACACTCCGGACCGCTGGGGGGTCACAGTTAGCACAATTTGAAGTTATGTTATTTGCTTGCTTTTGTTTATCTCCTCCTCCATACTAAAAGCTCCGTGAGGACAGGCCCCCTTGGCGCTCTCAGTCTTCACCCAACACCTAGTCTTGCACATAGCCAGCTCTCCAAGAACCCTTGCGAACGAAGGAAAGAATGAAAGATTCATTTTGTGAACTGTGCAAAAAGTGGAAAATGTAAAAAGAAGCAAATAAGAAAGTGAAAATAATCCATAATAGTACCTCCCAAAGAAAAATCACTGTTAGCACTGTTGTCGTTTCTTTCTAAGAATATAAGAATATGCCTGTGTGCTTACATAGTCAGTATGAAATGAAACATACCCTAACTTGTCTTTTTATCTGGCAATAGAAAGAGCACAATCCCCGTGGCATTAAATGTCCTGGTACCTGGTTTTTAATTGCTGCATATTATGTTGTCATCTGAATACGCTGTAGCATATTTAACTACTCTTCTAGTATGAGGCATTTAAGTTTCTTCTGAATTGTTCATTATAAACAGCTTTACAAGAATGTGATGAACATCTTTATGTATAAAATCTACAAGCACATCTCTGATTGTTAAAGTAAATGCTTAGTGATGAAATTAAAGGTAAGCTAACAGTTTCAAGCTTTTCATATGTACTTCCAAACTGCTCTTCAGAAAAGCTATATTAACCTACATGCACACCAGCAGAAACTAAAGTTTAAGCAGGAGCTTTTCTGTCATATCTTTGCCAATCTGGGTTTTTATTTTTACTCTTTACTAATTTGATGGATAAAAATAGGTAACTCCTTCTTTTAATTTGTATTGCTTATCTTTTTAGCAAAGTTACTAATTTAATTTCCATGTGATAATTCACCAATTCCTCTGGGTTGACCTGGGGAAGACAGTTATTTACTAGGGTAGGTAGAACTGACTCATCTGTTCATTTGACTTTTAATCACTAAAATAACTCCAGAGAGTGGGTGAAAGATGAGTAATTAGGGACCTGTCTGACCAGCCACATTCCACTGATTTTCAAAGGGATTTTATTTTTTAAATCCTCCAGAGGCTTCATTTCTCTAACAAATATTTCCACTCTGCTTGTGTACATATGGACTTTCTAGCACTTAGGGACTTGGACCCAGAACTAGAGACCAGAACATCCCAGCGATGGCTCCTACGAAAGCTAGGACAGTAGGCAGATGGGGACACTATGGTAGGCACATCCTGATAGACTAGACCAGGCCCCACCACACGGATGGGCAATGCTGCTGGCTGTTTTCTTCTGAGTGTCTGAAGATGAGATTTACCTATTGTCTTTGCAGAGATATCCTGCTTTTCACTTATTTCTCACGCCATGGCCACTGCAGAGAAACAGGAGTTTCCTCTTTTCATGAGGCACCTGTCCAGGTACTGGAAAGCCCTGCAGGTGACGAGGCGTCTAGAGGCCATGCTGCTTCTAGCCCCAGTTCCATACCAGGGGTCTTGGGCATCTCTAATCTATCTGGTGTTTTGTTCCCTTCTGAAAAATGAAGTGGCTGGATCAGACACACTCTAAGCTCCCTTCCAACTTTAAAAATTCAATGAATCTTAGTTTAACACAAATGAAGCATATCCTAAAATCTCTTCCCACAGTTTCCAAAACTATGCTCTGAGATTTCACGAGGTCAGTGTTCAACATTTCATCTTCTTCCTGTGTTGGTCTCATACAAAGGATTTTACTTTGTTATCAAAGGTAGGTAGCTCCTGACTGTGGGTGAAGCTGAACAATCCTTTGAATAACAGCTACAGTCCTCCCCTAAGCTTCACAGTGACTTCAAAAGAACCCTCCTCATGTAGGCGATTGTCCACTTTTTAAAAGTTCAGTTATAGCCATAAAATATTTTAAAAATAAAGCTTGACTCTTTAGTAATCTCTTTCAGAGAGTTTAACAGAGGAGAGGACATTCCCCACAAACAGCTCTCTCTGCCCTCACTTTCCTTCATGTTCACCTTCTCTTCCCAGGAGTTACAGCCCCTGGCATGAGCGCCAGGCCCAGGATCCCTGTGGAAGGGGTCGGGCCTGGAGCCAGCGGCCCAGGGGGCAAGAGTCCAGGGTTGTATGTGTGTGTCTCTTTCCAAAGCCAAGTGGAAATGATTTTGAGTTGTGCGCAGTGCTCAGCTACACTGACTTTGAGCAATTAAGTTCATTTCATATTTCAAGGTAACTCAAGGAACCATATTGACCAGAGATTCAGAATTAGCCAGGATTCCTCTCACAGTATAAGCCCAAGCGTGGGACAGAATACCAGGCACTCTACCAGCATGGGTCAGTGTTGAGGGTTATCTTTGGGAACTCAAAGTACATGCATAAAAGGACTCACCTATTTGTTTCTCCAGCGATGATGCTGTGTGCCTTTGGTGGAGAGACTAGCAAAAGAAAAAGAGAAAAGATGCATCATAAATAAGAAGTTTTTTAGGCAAAGGAAGCATAGGAAGAGAATCCAAATTATTGGGAACTTTTTCTAACTCTGCCTTTGGCCAAGCAATTGTGCCTCACTGTTCCTTAGTTTTGAGATTTGGAAAGGCATCAATATTTTTAAGTATTTTTGAAGATTTACTTCAGTCATTTGAACACATTTACTTCTAACCAAGACTCAAAGTCTTTTTATTCCTTGAATCACTAGCTATGAGGCAGTAAGTGGTTCAAAAACTGAGTGGACAACTGAGAAAGGAAGAACTGGTTGGCTCTGATTCATTGCAAGATAGAAAATATTCTATTTTGTAGAATTTCTATTTCTATTTTGCATTTACAAGATAGAAAATATTCCTCTATTTCTCTGCCTATAGAATAGAATGACTAGAAAAATTCACTGGAAGATAGAAAAAAAAGGATGGAAGAAGCACTTTGCAAGCCAGACAGTGGTCCCCGTGGGCCACACGCACCCTCCACCCCCCTGCGGCAGAGCTGCGCTCGCCCGGTGGCGCCAGGGTGCGGCGAGCACAGGCAGGCTTACCTGTCGCAGTTCCGCCAGCTCCTGCTGCAGGTGGAAGAGCTGAAACATCCCCAGCCCCAGTCCAACCAGGGCCACCAGAACCATGAAAAACATCACAAAGAGACACGGGCCTGTGCTGTGGTCCCTCTTCTTCTTCAGGGGTGGCAGTGGGAGTGGGGGCAGCGGCGGCAGTGGCAGGGGCGGGGGCGGGGGTGGTGGCGGCGGCGGCCTCCTTTGACCAGGCCTTCTGGGCACAGAGGTCGGGCAGGGGAGAACTGAGCCTGGAGGGTCCCAAGGAGAGCTGGCACTGCTGTCCACCCAGTAGACCTGGGGATACGGGTAACTGAAGGGCTGCTGCATGGCCGTCAGTGGCTCGGGCCAGCCCCAGCGAACGGTTTTACTTCTCAGTCCGGTGGAGGCTGGAGGATCAGGGCCGGGACGCCTGTTGCTGACTGCTCAAGAGAAGGGAGCCCGGCTGGTTCTTATAGAGTTTCCATAGCCAAGGGAAACACCTCTCTCGCGTGCTCTCTCGCTGCTCTCTCTTTCGTTCTGTCTGTTTCGGCTTCTCAGAGAGACACCCACTCACTTTGAAGCTGAGAAGCCTCAAGAAGCTCAGAGCAAACCCCTGGAAGTTTCCACCCACAATTTTCTGATGAAAGCCCTCGAAGCCTCACTTGCTGTCGCTGCGCTGCCTGAAAGGCTGGCAGGCTGTGCCCGCCTTCCCCGGGTCCTGCAGGGCAAGTCAGCCTGGGCGTGGCCCTGTGGGCATGAGAGGCTGCCCAGGGGGCCAGGGAGGCATGCTCAGGCACAGAGGGGCGAGACCAGGGGGTCACGGCCAGAGATGTCCCTCCCACTTCTTACCCTTTGCACAAGGAAATCATCCCCTGCCACTAACCCTTTCCCGCACCCAGGTACGCTTTACTCTGACATTGCAAATCACCATAATGCACAGGTCAAAACCCTGCCCCACCCACTCTACATATCAGGTCGGAGCTAGCAAACCGGTGGCCCATATGCCTTGTGGAAACCATAGACCTGCTTTTTTTGTACTTCACAATATTTTACTTTCAACTGGTGGCCCACTTTTTAAAATCAAGACAGTCCATGTTAAAATATATATATTTCTATTCTGTTTTGAAACATTACAATATTAGATACCCTCGAGGCCATCTCTGCAAACCCCATCAGCCGAAGCTGGGTGGCAGCTGCTCCGAGAGTGACATGCATGTGCACCAGTCTCCCGGGGCTCTCCCACCAGCCCGGGAGAGATGCCTGGCCCTGCAGGCACTTCTGTTTGAGCCCCTGTCATGGCTGCCAGATGAAATATATGGTGCCCAGTTACATTTGAATTTCATATAAACAATAAGTAATTTTTAGGATAAATATGTCCTAAACATTTCATGGAATATACTAAAAAATTGTTTATCTGAAATTCAAATTTAAGTATGCTTGCTTGATTGCTTTTTATTAAGCTGGTAACTCTATCTGAGCTAACCTCACCTCAGATACCATTTACACACCAATAACTTCCAAGTACTCAGCATCAGTCCCAATCATTCTCCCCTATAAACCATATAAACTCCCCATAAATCCCTATTTTCCCCTTATTGGAGAGCTCTACTTTTCAAATTTCATTAGTTTTTGTATGATGCTTTGAGATTTTTGTGACTATCATCCTGGCTCTCTCACCTGTACTAAACCAACACCAAACATATCATCTCCCTGCTACACTCTGCCCACCCCATCCCGCCCCCATGCAGCCTGTTTCTGCTGAGGTCACTTTCTGGTGACAGCTTCAGCTCCTTTCTTTTCCTCTCTCCCAATATTTAACTGGCCACGCAGGAATATTTTACAGTTAAATTTATATTTAAAAATATGGTTCTGAACAATGTTTGTTAGAATTATTTCAAAATTTAAAAAGCTTTTTGGTTTTATATATATATATATATATATGGTAGAATTCTTGAAGCTATAATTTCTGATTATTACTTATGAAGTGTAAACAGTGTTATGCTCTACTTTTATGAGTGCCTGTTGTTTGAAAAAAAACTTTTTTCAATTTGCTACAAATCTATGTATTTGGTATAATTTATATATCTATTGGTTGGCGTTTTTTAATTATGTCATTCAAGTGTCAGTTTCTGAGATGAATGAATTAAAATTTTTTCCCACACCATTTATTGAATAGGGATTCTTTTCCTCAGTGTATATTGATGTCTACTTTGTCAAAGATCAGATGGAATATATGGATGGTTTTATATCTGAGTTCTCTGTTCTATTCCATTGGCCTATGTCTGAAAGGCTACCAGGCTGTGCCCACTTTCTGCAGGTCCCAAGGACAAGTCAGCCTCTATTTTTGTGCCAGTACCATACTGTTTTTGTTACCATAGTCTTGTAATATAACTTAAAGTCTGGTAAAATGATGCCTCTCAATTTGCTTCTTTTGCTTAAGGCTACTTTGGCTACTTGGACTCTTTTTTGGTTCCAAATGAAGTGCAAACTTATTTTTTCCAGATCTTTGAAAATGGTATTGGTATTTTGATGGGGATTGAATTGAATCTGTAAATCACTTTGGGTAGTATAAACATTTTAATAAAGTTGATTCTGCTGATCCATGAGCATGTTTTTCCATTTGTTTACATCATCGGCAATTTCCTTCCTCAGTTATTTTTAGTTCTCTTTGTAGATGTCTTTTACTTCTTTGGTTAAATATATTCCTAAGTATTTATTTTCTTTGTAGATGTGAAAGATATGAAGTCATTGATTCTCAGCTTGACTGTTGTTGGTATACAGGAATACTACTAATTTGTGTACATTGATTTTGTAATCTGGGACTTGCTGAATTTATCAATTCCATAAGCCTATTGGTAGAATCTGTGGGTGAAATTCTAGATGTAAGATCATATTATCAGCAAAGAGTGATAGTTTGACATCCCGTTTTCCCATTTGGATACCCTTGATTTCCTTCTCTTGCCTAATTGCTCTAGCTAGGGCTTCTAGCACTATGTTGAATAGAAGTGGTGACAGGGAGCGCACTTGTCTTGTTCCAGTTCTGAGTGGGAATGCTTTCAACTTTTCCACATTCAGTATGATGTTGGCTATGTGTTTGTTATATATGACATTTATAATTTTGAGGTATGTTCCATCTATGCCTATTTTGCTAAGAGTTTTTATCATAAGAGGGTGCCGAGTTGTGTCAAATGCTTTTTCTGCATCTATTGAGATAATATGATCTTTGTTTTTGCTTCTATTTATGTGTGAATTGATTAACATACTTTGCACCATCCTTGCATCCCTAGGATGAAGCCCACTTGGTCATGGTGAATTATTTTTTTTTTTTATGTGCTGCCTCATTCGGTTTGCTAGAATTTTATTGAGGATTTTTGTATCTATATTCATGAGGTATATTGGTCCATGATTTTTTCTTTTTGTTGTGTACTTTCCTGGCTTTGGTATCAAGGTGATACTGTCTTAGTAGAACTTCCTTCTTGATGTTATAAAATAATTTCTGCAGAATGAGTACTGTTGGATGTGAAGTCCATGTGCAGGGGGAGAAAGAACTCTTAGACAGTGAATAAGATATACAAAAGTAAAAGTTTATTTATTTTCCTGAGAAATAGAGAGAGAGAGAAAGAAAGAAAGAGAGTGGCCATGACACACAGAGTGGAGAAATAAATGTCAGGTGGTGAGAAAGTTGCTTGGTACTTTTAAAGGGTAGAAATGTTCTTTTCCCTCTGCTTCAGAGGACTGATAACAAAAGTGGCTTTGAAGCTGCTGTGCTGGCTTTTTCTGTTTCTCATGTAGCAGACTGATAGCATAAATCAGTGTCTTCTTTCTTCTTGATAGTGGGAGGCACCTGGTACTATCTCTTCCTGAGGAACCAGGGAAAGTTTGCACTCCTACTGTCCACTCAGGAACTTTTTCAAGGCTAATAAATAACTCAGAGATAACAAGTTAGGCCACACATGTTTTAATCAAACAAAGGGTAGTTGTGTTTGATTTGTGTTGAGTTTATTTCTCTTACTTTCTGTTTGAGAGTTTAAATTTGGCTGTGAAACCATCTGGTCTGGGACTTTTTATGTTGGAAGATTTTTTTATTGCTGCTTCAATTTCACTGATGCTCTGCCTGCTTTTGTGGAGCCTGAGGGCAAGCTTACCCAACCCAGCCTTGCCCAGCTGCACTCCCCCATCTGCCTCTGCTGTGGCAGAGAATTAGGGCTCACCTGAAGTTCTAAGACCCCCACCCACCACCTGGGGCATTCGGGTGCTTCTTCTGAGGGACTAGAGGCAGTAACAGGACCCAAAAACAACACTGAAACTTATTCCTTCTGGCAAGCACCACCTACTGACAGGAAGGTCAATTTGCACACCCTTTACAGCATTTTCTGACTCAATTTACAGGGTGTGATTGATTCTCATACAAGCACCACCTGCTATCTGAGAGATTAAACTGGGCATAACATTATCCAAACAAAAGAAAATCTAAAAATCTAAAAAATCTAAAAATAAGAGGCAATAGCTGCTCCACATGAGAAGGAATCAGTGAAAGAACTCCAGAAGTATGAAGAATTAGAGTGAAAGGTCACCGCCAAAAGGGAACACCAGCTCTCTAGCAATGGACACCAGCCAAAATCAGAATATGAAATGACAGATAAATAGTTCCAAGTATGAATTATAAGCTCAGCAAAATACAAGAGAAAATGGAAAACTACCACAAAGAAACAGCAAAAAAAATTTCAAGAAATGAATGAAAAATTCACTAAAGAAATTGAATCATTTAAAAAATCAAATAGAACTTCTGAAAATGAAAAATTCATTCAAGGAAATGCAAAACAGTGGAAAGTCTTAAGAATAGATTAGAATAGGTGGAAGAAAGAATCTCAGAGCTCAAAGACAACACCTTCAAATTAGACAAGTCAGTCAAAGACAAAGAATAGAGAATTTAGAGGAAAGAACAATGCCTACAAAAAATATGGGATTATTAAAAGAGACCAAATAGGAATTATAGGCATCCCTGAGGGTGAAGAATAAATCACATAAGGGTTGAAAAAATGAGAGAATGATAGAGAAAAACTTCCCTGATCTTGCTAGAAATTTAGATATCAAAGTACAAGAAGCTCAAAGGACACCTGGGAGATTCATCCCAGAGGCAATTACCATGACACATAGTCATCAGACTGGCCAAAGTTGACATAAAGGAAGAACTCCTGTACGCTATTAGGTGAAAACATCAGGTAACTTACAAAGGAAAACCCTCAGGCTAACTACAGACTCCTCAACTAAGATCTTATAAGCCAGACAGGGACCCCATCTTCAATCTTCTTAAACAGAATAATGGTCAGCCTAGAATTTTGTATTCTAAAAAACTAAGTTTCTTATATGAGGGAGAAATAAAGACTTTTTCAGACAAGCAAATACAGAGGAAATTTGTCAAGAAGAGACCTGAACTGCAGGAAGTACTCAGATCTACATTATATATCAATCAGTACAATAGAAACCCACCAGTGTAAAATTACTCAAAAGCTAAAGCTCAGGGCCCATATAAAATAATAGCTAAAGAGGTAAAACAAAGCAACAAGGTTTTACTCAATAGGATATACAAAAATGCATCCATCCCATTTATCAATCCTTTCAATAAATCTTAATGACTTGAATTCCCCACTCAAGAGATACAGGCTGGCTGATTCGATATTAAAAAAATAATAATAATACAAACCAAGTATTTGCTGTCTCTAGGAAATACATCTAACCCACAAGAACTCAACTCATTCAGACTCAGGAGGAAGGGATGAAAAAAATATTCCATGCAAACGGAAATCAAAAGAAAGCATGTGCAGCCATTCTGATATTAGATAACATAGACTTCAAATCACCAATAGTAAAGGAAGACAAAGAGGGTCATTATATAATGGTAAAAGGACAAATTTTTCAAGAAGACATAATAATGCTAAATATTCATGCACCTAATGCAAGTGTGCCCAGATTCATGGAGCAAGCCCTACTAGATTTAAACAAAGTAATAAACAGCAACATTATAATTGCCAGTGACTTCAACACTGCATTGACGGAACTGAGCAGAACTCCAAGCAGAAAATAAATACAGAAACAAAGGACTTAAATGGGATTCTAGTGCAAATGGGCTTAATGGACATTTACAAAACATTCTACCCAAAAACTATGAAATATACATTCATCAGCACATGGAACATTCTCTAAGATAGATCACATCTTAGGCCACAAAACATGTCCCAACAAATTAAAAAAAAATAGAAATTATACTGTGTATCTTCTCATACCACACTGGAAGAAAATTAGAAATCAACAGAAACACTCAATTCTATACAAAGTCATGGAAATTAAACAACTTACTGCTGAATAATTATTGGGTCAAGAAGGAAATTAAGGTGAAAATCAAAAGATTCCTTTCACTAAATGACAAAAGAGACAAAAGTTATCAAAATCTGTGGGATTCAGAAAAGGCAGTCCTAAAGGGGAAAATTCATAGCCTTAAAAGAGTACAACAAAAAGACAGAAAGATCACAAATCAACAATCTAATGAATTGTCTCAAGGAAGAGCAATCCAAACCCAAACCCAGCAGAAAAAAGGAATAAGTAAGGCCAGAGCAGAAATAAATAAAATGAAAAACAAACCAAAAAAAATACAGAAGATTAATAAAACAAAAGTTGGTTCTTTGAAAAGATAAACAAATTGATAGAATTCTTTCTAGATTAACCAGAAATAGAAAAGGACCCAAATAAGGTCAATAAGAAATAAAAAAGGAGAGATTACAACTGATACCACAGAAATATAAAATGTCATCTGTGAATATTATAAAAATCTCTACACACATAAACTTGAAAATGTTGAAGAAATGGACAAATTCCTGGAAACACACAACCTCCAAGTCTCAATAAGGAAGAAATAGTACTGCTGAACAAACCAATTATGTTCTGTTTCTTAATAGGTTAGCTAGCCCATTTACATGTATTGTAATTACTGTTACACTAGGGCTTATATATCACTTTATTTTGTGATTATTTGTCAGATTCCCAGCCCCACCCCCCCACACACTCTTTTCCTTTCTTCTACTAGATAGATCAAACTTTTTTCTGCTGGTAAGAAATTTAAACTGTCTTATTTTTATTCTGGTGATTACTGCTAATTTATCAAAACTCAAGCTCTTATTTATTTTTTCTACCAATCCCTAAAACTTAAAAGTATCTGCATAGTCCCCTGAACAGCATAAGTCCTTAGTGCAACCACTCCATTCCTAGCCACTGCCTCCACCATGTTGGTATTGCCTAAAATTTTAATTCTGGATTATGATGAATTTTTATGTTTCATTTGCTCTCATACATAAATGATGGCTTAGTTGGATATATATTTCCAAATCTGACATCCTTTCTATTTTTTTTTCCAAAATTTTGCAAGTATTACCTTTTGTCTTCTTGCATCAAGGACTGTTATTGAGAAGTCTATGGTCAATCAATCTAACTCATATTCCTTTTTAGGCAATGTTTTTTCTTTCCAGAAGCTTTCAGAATGTTCTCTTAGTGTGAATAATTTCACTAAAATCAATATAGCTTTTTTTCCAATATGGAATTTTATAAGCTTTTTAAAGGCTAAAGTCTTTTATCCTTTTTTAATTTTAGAAAATATGTCCTTTTAGAAAATCTTCAGTCATTATTTGTTCAAATACTTTGTCCTCTACATATATTTTTTTTCCTGAGACCCTTATTATAAGGATACTGACATTTCTATTTCTACTCTCCTCACTTCTTAACTTCTCTTTTAAAATATCTTTTTCTCTTTTCCTGATGGTTTCAGGCTTTCAGGAAAATTCCAGCTCAGAATACATTCTTTGGATGTATTTTTTTCTATAATTTAAATATCTATTAAGATGTTTATTCCAACTATTACATTTTTCAAACCCAGTATTTCCAACTGATTCTTCTTTGGAATTGTTTATTCAAGATTAATGTTATCAATATTTACCTTTATCTCTTTGAGGGTATTTCTTCATGCTTATCTTAAATTTATTCTCTCTGATCTGTTATTGTTTGCTCAGTATGTTGTCTTTCTTTTATGGGAGTTGTGTTCTCAGATGTCTCATCACTTTTCCTTGTGAGCTCATGTTCTCCTGGGAGTATCAGATATCATGGATGATAATGTGTAGCCAGTGTGGGGAGGACTTGGGGGAGGGGAGATGAGAGGGTGGCTAAGGCCCAGAACTCAGGAGTAACTGTGCCCTTCTTACAGAGTTCGGGGAGCTGGTGGTGGGACACTGCTCAGGATGAAGAGTCTCTGGCATTGCAGTTGAGGCTCACCCATTCCCAGATTGCCACCTTGCCAAGTGAACCTTCCTGAGGTCCTGCCTAACAGTGCTATTTTCCAAGAGATTTCTTCTTCTGTTGGAGTCACCTGCCTATACCTGCTGTTAACTCTTCCCCACCTCACCCAGATTCTAGCACCATCTTGACATTTTCCCTCCAAGACCCCCGCTGCTTCAAAGCAAGCACTGTTGTTTATCTGCCTCACAGTGACAACAAGGCAACGTGGGAAAGAGAAAGACACAAACCAAAGAGCTCTGGCACCAACCTATCACCCTATGGCATCTGCTGACAAACAGCCATATACACGCCAAGACTCAAGCACCCTCTTCTACCCTCAAGAGTTTCTCAGGTCTATGTCCATTTCTCAGGCCCATGATGCTACTTCTTGTTTCTGGGGGTTGACTTGGGGGATGAAGTCAGAAACCCATGTCAGTATGCCACCGCGTTAGCTCTGCTAAATTCCTATGTCTGTCACCTCAACCATTATTATGGGGATTAGTTAAAAGAGTTAATTCATGTGAGGCACTTAGAAGAGTATCTGGCATATAATAAGTGCTCTACAACTGTTAGCTATAATTATTAATCACCATCATCATTAATAATATGCACAATGATCCTACAAAAATGACTATGTGTATTATCTTCACAGATGAATAATTGGACTCAGAGAAAAAGTAGCCCTGGTGAAGGATGGAACCAGGATTCATTCACAGCCAAGTCTGTCATCTCCAAAGGGCATACGCTCCTTCTACAAATTGAGTATCCCTTATATGAAATGCTTGGGACCAGAAGTGTTTTAGATTTTAGATTTTTTTGGATTTGGGAATATTTGCATATATATAATAAGATGTCTTGGGGATGGTACCCAAGTCTAAACATGAAATTCATTTATGTTTCATATGCATCTTATACACAAAAATTTTTAACAATTTTGTGCATCAAACAAAGTTCTGACTGCACTTTGTGATCTGTCACATGAGGTCAGGTGTGGTATAATTTTCCACATGTGGGATCATGTTGACTTTCAGAAACTTTCAGATTTAGGAGGGTTTCAGATTTTGGATTTCTGCATTAGGGATGCTCAACCTGTATTACTGATTACGAGGAGGGCCATGTCATCCCTTCAGGTGCTACTGATGCAAATGTAAATATCTGATCATGTCAGTCGGCTGCTTAAAATAACACTTCAGTGGCTTCCTATTGCCTTCAGAAAGAAATCTAAACTTTTTACCATGACTTCCAAGACCCTGCATTATCTGGGCTCTTCCTAACTCTCAATTTATTATATCTTATCATCATGGACATAGTGTGGTAAGAGAGGAAACGAGTAAACTGAGATAAGTTATCCTGATTTCCTATACATATGTATATATATATATATATATACACACACACATAAATATATACATATATTTTGTATTATCTATCTTCTGCACTCTAACTCTATAGTACAAATTCCCAGCCTAGCACAATGCCTGAAAACTAACAATGAACTCAATAAATAATTGTTGAAACAAATCTTAACAGAATCCCCAAGCAGTTGTTTTTCAGCCCCCTCAAATTACAACTCTTTAACTTACTCACTTTCTTATCAATTTCTGGCTCTTAAACCCTAAGCCAAATAGGAATTACACAGGCTTAATCCCATAAACATCCATTCCCATTAATAATCCAACGGGATCCCAGAACAACCTTTGGTCTCTCTTGCCTCCAGATGACTTTCTTGCCACTCAAAGCATGTTTCAAGAAGCCAGAGAGAGGGCAGGCATGGTGGCTCTCATGCCTGTAATCCTAGCACTCTGGGAGGCCGAGGCAGGTGGATCATCCGAGCTCAGGAGTTCGAGGCCAGCCTGAGCAAGAGCGAGACCCCATCTCTACTAAGAAAAACAGAAAGAAATTAGCTGGACAACTAAAAATATATAGAACAAATTAGCCAGGCATGGTTGTTCATGCCTGTAGTCCCAGCTACTTGGGAGGCTGAGGCAGAAGCATTGCGTGAGCCCAGGAGTTTGAGGTTGCTGTGAGCTAGGCTGATACCATGGCACTCTAGCCGGGGCAACAGAGTGAGACTCTGTCTCAAAAAAATAAATAAATAAAGAAGAAGCTAGAGAGCACCTCTGCCCTCCCTCCTGGCTCAAAGGTTTATATACCACTCAGTGCACTCACTATGTCCCTCTGGAGACTCACCAAGTGCTCCTGCATGAACCCTGGTGTCCAGCTCTGATACAGTAAAGTTCAGGCAGTAGTTCTGCAGAGTGACCGCCTTTTATTCTCAGTCCTGTATGCAAGCACAATACATCATGCACAACTGAGAAAGGTGCTGGAGGTCATACATTGGTTACTAAATCGTATCAGTGACTAAGTATCTGAATTTCTCAAAAAGAAATGGCTAAACGTGAACTCCAAACTTAGATTCACACCCAGTATTAGAGATACTGAATAAATATTTGTTGATCAGATAAATACAGTTAAGTAAACTGACATTCAAATAAGTGATTTGCCTGAGGTCACACGGCCTGTTGTCATTTAAGCCAAAATTCTAATCCCAAGAGGGCACACTGAGAGAGTGATTATAAAAAAGAATGCTCAAGACTGTCCTGCAATATGAGTAGCACCACCACCGCATGAGGCGGAGGGGTCTGCTGCCTGTAAGACAGCAAGAGGGTAGACAGAGTGTGAGGCACACCCCAAACAACAACTATGAAGACTGGAAATGCCTGGGTCTTGTGGGCTCTTTTATGAGGGCCCTTTTTAGTATCTGAAATGCCTCATTGCAAAAACACATGTCATGGTGGGTTTGTGGGAAAGCAGATGCGCCAAAGACTGCCTTAAATGTCAAAGTCGTTGCTTTTGTCACCTACTGCTTCCTCTGAGTGCTTGGCAGATGTTGGTCAGGGGCATGCAGCGGGATGCCTTGAGAGCCTTCCACCCTTGTGGGCTCATGAGAAGCCCTTGTAAGCACGCAGTCCCTAGGTTTGCATCTGACTCTGGGTCACTGGGTGGTTTCCTCTCTGCCACAGACCTTGGGGCTAAAGTACGGTCTCAGCCCAGTGAGTGAAAAGAGCCCTAGCTCTTGTGCTGGTCTGTTATTTTAGAAATAAGATCCCTCCTCTAAGCCTTATTTGCAAACCAGCTGCAATACTGTTGTCTTAGTCAGCTTACCCTGCCATAACAAGATACCACAGACTGGGTGGCTTAAACAACAGAAATGCATTTCCTCACAGTTCTGGAAGCTGGAAGCCTAAGATCAGGCTGCCAGATGGTTGGGTTCTGGTGCAGGCTCTCTTCATGGCTTGCAGTGACCACCTTCTTGCTGCATGTTCACGTGGCGGAGAGAGATCTCACTCTTGCTCTTGTTATAAGGCTACCAATCCTTTCAGACTCAGACCCCACCCTTACAACCTCATTTAACCATAATTACCTCCTAAAAGCCTTTTCTCAAAACACAGTCACATTGGGGATTACGGCTTCAACACATGAATCCGGGGGAGGACACAATTCAGTCCATAGCAACTGTCTTACCAACCTGAAACTCTACATGGCTCTAGAATCTCGACACAGGGAGATCATCCTGCCCTGTCTCTTATTTCACACATGTGAACATGAGCTCCAGAGAGATGCGAGGGTTTTCCCAAGACCACACAGCCAGTGTGTGGAAGAGTTAGAAAGAAAACCTGTCCTGTCTCCAGTGCTCTTCTAATTCATCTTAAATGTCTGGAAATGAAAATCAACAAGCATGTGTTTCTGTTCAATTCCATCCATATATGTCTTGTGCACCTAACACGTGCTAGGTACCCACAGAGACTGCGACGACACAACAATGATCACAGCACAATCTTTTAAGGAGCTCACAGTTTGGTGGGTCATGTTCCTAGTGTTGTCTTTACACTCCCTCCACTTCACCAGCACTTTTCTGTACTTCATGGTGAAAATATTTTTTTTAGGCGGGGTGACAAGTCTCGCTCTGTTGCCCAGGCTAGAGTGCTGTGGCGTCAGACTAGCTCACAGCAACCTCAAACTCCCGGGCTCAAGCGATCCTCCGGCCTCAGCCTCCCAAGTAGCTGGGACTACAGGTGCGTGCCACCATGCCAGGCTAATATTTTCTATTTTTAGTAGAGATGGGTCCTCACTCTTGCTCAGGCTGGTCTTGAACTCCTGATCTCAAGTGATCCTCTCACCTAGGCCTCCCAGAGTGCTAGGATTACAGGCGTGAGCCTCTACGCTGAGCCCACAGTTAAAATATTAACTCAATATTCTTTTGGGATAGGTGGGAAGAAAAAGGGAAGGAATCACATACCAGGCACTGGGCTAAGAACACTATATATTAATACATTGCCTTACTTGACACTCAAGCAATTTTCTAGGATAAGTACTATTATCCCCATTTTACAAATGATCCAGAGAAGTTAAAGAGCCCATGAAGTGGTTGAGCTTAGACTTGAATTCATGTCTTTCCTCCAGTCCACATTGTTATTCTTTAGCTTTTTCTTTTTCTCATGGCAGCCCTCTTCTCCCTGCGGACTCTCTCATGTGCCCTTAGAATGCCTTTGACAAATAAGATCCCGCCAACACATAATACATCAAAAGCCCTGCCTGTCATTCCAGGGAACACGAATTCCAGGCTGAAGTTTCTCATTCTCACTTTCAACCCCGCTACACGTTCATTCCCACCACTCCTTCATGCCTCCTGCTTCTATTAGTTTTAAATAAAAGAAGGAAAACATTCTAAAGCCACTCTCTCAACCACGAGCTATATTTATCTCCCTAAATTTACTATATTCTAGGCTCTGAGCCTTCTCATACTCTACCCCAGGCCTCCCCAACCTCCTCACCCGCAACAAGACAGGCAGCCCCGGTCCTGTCAGCTCTTCCATCTGCTGAAGAGGAGCCGGGCCCCTGAGGCCGTGTCCTCCTGCAGCGGGCACCGGGATGCGCCCGCCCCCGCACCCCTCGGGGCTCCCGCTCCCGCCGCGGCGGCACCACGCTGCAGGCCGGTTCCCGTGCGCAGGCGTGGTCGGGTCCCGTGGTCGGTTCCCGTGCGCAGGCGTGGTCGGGTCCCGTGGTCGGTTCCCGTGCGCAGGCGTCGTCGGGTCCCGGGCCCTCCCGGGCCGGGTACAGCGGGGACAGCGAAAGCCGAATCGCTGCAAGCTGCTGTTCATGCGAGTCAGTCGGAAACAGACTCGATGCCCATCCCACCCAAAGAGGAACCAAAATCCAAAGAAATCGTCCGTAATGGACAGAAACCAAGCCGCACAGGAGCCCAGGCGCTCACCCGGCCTCTCCGCGGTCCGCGGCACCGCCCGCCCCAGCTGTGGTGGCCCGCGGGCTCCATGACCCGGCTCTACCTTTCTCCAAAATTTATCACACACTGCAGGTAGTGCCACTGTAGGCCCAGACGACACCACATCCCGGGACCGGTGTAACTTCTGGAACCGGTGTAACTTCCAGAACCGGTGTAACTTCCGGGCAAGGAAAACAACGGGAGCCTGCAGTGAGGTCGCCTTTGCTGCCGCTCTGGTCTAACTTCCCACCCTGGTTCTTACTGATGAGCAACCACCTGGTGCCTCCAGGAATGTTTACAAGGTACCTGTGAGTACTGCTGTTTACAACGTACCCATTACGTCCAGGTACTGAATCACATCCTTCACGAGGATTATCCTATCGATTCTTCAGAATAACTCAGGGAGACATGGACTGTAAATATCCCCATTGGAGAGGGAGACAGGCTAGAAAGGTTAAATAATTCCCCTAAAATTACATACACAGCTACTAAGTGCCAGAGCCTAGACTCACACCCAGTCTGTCCAGTTCCAGGGCCCACAGCGGCCCGCCCTGCAGGAGTGGTGTCCTGCTCCTCACCGGTCCCTGAGCCCTGCCCTCCATGCCCATCCCCTGAGTCCTGTCCCTGAGCCCTGCCCTCAATGCCAGTCCCCTGAGACCCGTCCCTGAGCCCTGCCCTCCATGCCCATCCCTGAGTCCTGACCCTGAGCCCTGCCTTCCATGCCCACCCCTGAGTCCTGACCCTGAGCCCTGCCTTCCATGCCAATCCCCTAAGTCCTGACCCTGAGCCCTGCCCTCCATGCCCATCCCCTGAGTCCTGACCCTGAGCCCTGCCCTCCATGCCCATCCCTGAGTCCTGACCCTGAGCCCTGCCTTCCATGCCCACCCCTGAGACCTGTCCCTGAGCCCTGCCATCCATGCCTATCCCCTAGACCTGTCCCTGAGCCCTGACCACTATGCCCGCCCCCTGAGACCTGTCCCTGAGCCCTGCCCTCCATGCCCACCCCTAAGTCCTGTCCCTGATCCCTGCCCTCCATGCCCACCCCTGAGACCTGTCCCTGAGCCCTGCCCTCCATGCCCACCCCTAAGTCCTGTCCCTGAGCCCTGCCATCCATGCCCACCCCTAAGGCCTGTCCCTGAGCCCTGCCCTCCATGCCCACCCCTAAGTCCTGTCCCTGAGCCCTGCCCTCCATGCCCACCCCTAAGTCCTGTCCCTAAGCCCTGCCCTCCATGCCCATTGCCTAGACCTGTCCCTGAGCCCTGCCATCCATGCCCACCCCTGAGTCCTGTCCCTGAGCCCAGCCCTCCATGCCCACGCCTGAGTCCTGTCCCTGAGCCCTGCCCTCCATGCCCATCCCCTAGACCTGTCCCTTAGCCCTGCCCTCCATGCCCATCCCCTAGACCTGTCCCTGAGCCCTGCCCTCCATGCCCATCCCTTGAGACCTGTCCCTGAGCCCTGCCCACTATGCCCATCCCCTGAGCCCTGTCCCTGAGCCCTGCCCTCCATGCCCATCCCCTAGACCTGTCCCTGAGCCCTGCCCACTATGCCCATCCCCTGAGAGCTGTCCCTGAGCCCTGCCCACTATGCCCATCCCCTGAGCCCTGTCCCTGAGCCCTGCCCTCCATGCCCATCCCCTGAGTCCTGTCCCTGAGCCCAGCCCTCCATGCCCATCCCCTGAGTCCTGTCCCTGAGCCCAGCCCTCCATGCCCATCCTCTGAGCCCTGTCCCTGAGCCCTGGCCTCCATGCCCATCCCCTGAGCCCTGTCCCTGAGCCCTGCCCTCCATGCCCATCCCCTGAGTCCTGTCCCTGAGTCCTGCCCTCCATTCCCATCCCCTGAGTCCTGTCCCTGAGCCCTGCCCTCCATGCCCATCCTCTGAGCCCTGTCCCTGAGCCCTGCCCTCCATGCCCCTGAGCCCTGCCCTCCATGCCCATCCCCTGAGACCTGTCCCTGAGCCCTGCCCTCCATGCCCACCCCTGAGACCTGTCCCTGAGCCCTGCCCTCCATGCCCATCCCTTGAGTCCTGTCCCTGAGCCCTGCCCTCCATGCCCATCCCCTAGACCTGTCCCTGAGCCCTGCCCTCCATGCTCACCCCCTGAGTCCTGTCCTTGAGCCCTGCCCTCCATGCCCATCCCCTGAGTCCTGTCCTTGATCCCAACTCTCCATGCCCATCCCTTAGACCTGTCCCTGAGCCCTGCCCTCTATGCCCTCCCCTGAGACCTGTCCCTGAGCCCTGCCCTCCATGCCCATCCCTTGAGTCCTGTCCCTGAGCCCTGCCCTCCATGCCCTCCCCTGAGACCTGTCCCTGAGCCCAACTCTCCATGCCCATCCCTTAGACCTGTCCCTGAGCCCTGCCCACTATGCCCACCCCCTGAGACCTGGGCCTGCCTTCTCTCCTTCCTGCACCAGGTCCCTGGCACCTGCCGCTGAGTCCCCCAATGCCGCCCGCTGACTGATGTCCTGTCAGCCTACACGGGCATCCCCTGGCTGTCTCCTGGACCCTGCTGGCAGCGGTGGAAGCCAGCCTGCCTGCTCTTTTATCTTCAGCTTTAGAAACTCAGCCCCATCACTGAGTTAAGATGCAAAGAGGCTCCCTAAGGGAGCCTGTTTTTAGCGTGCACTGAGACACTTACATCCATCCCCAGCTGTCCGAATCAGCAGCTTCTTCAGGGATCTCTAGCCCGTGAATACTCCCAACCCTATAACGCACTTCTTCTTTGCTCTATCTGGCCTCTCACATATCAAGTTTACTTGACTATAAAGAAAGGGAGACCTCAGCCTCCGAAGCCCATCTCTGCGGATGGGAATTTCAGCGGAAGAAGCAGAGGTGCTGACGTTTCCTGTACCTCTGAATTAACCTTACCTCTCAGCTCTGCACCTTCCTTATTCCTGCGCAGCAAGCCCTGCCCTCACACCTGAGCCCTGATACCCTCAGAAGCATGCGTGTGTGTGTGTGTGTGTGTGTGTGAGAGAGAGAGAGAGAGAAAGACCTCCTGCAGAGATTCTTGCTCACTCTCCCTGTGCTCAGGTTAAGCAGCACGACACTCAGGCAGAGGAAGGGCTGGAAAGGAGCAGGGGGCAGAGAATAAGGACACAGGTAACGGCCCAGTAACTGCAGCCACTGAAGCAGTGTCACTTCCCCAGCACAACGTCGGGGATTCTGTTTCAGCTCCAGCTCCAGAGAGAGGAGTACAGGGCGGGTGGGACGCCAAGGAAGTGGTCAGACGGCAGCAGGAAGTGGTCAGAGGGTGGCAGGAAGCGCTTCCTTCCGCAGAAGGCCTGGGTGCAGAAGTTAAGCTCTAGGACCTCTCTGTTCAAAGATCCCTTCTGCCCACAGCCCCTTTCTCTAGTTAACTCACAGCACATGTTGTGTGTACTCTCCATTTCTTCTCACCTTCCTACACCTGTGCACTCTTTTCCCTCCCAGAGGGAGAGCCCTGTGCTCAGTCATGAGAGTCAGAACTGGAAGGGGTCTTAGCACTCAGTCATCTACCTGTTCATTCGTTCATTCATTCATTCATTCCCTGTGCATCTGCCGTGTGCCCTGTGCCAGGCGTGGGCCATGCCCTGGGGTCTCAACACAGTGGGGCCATCCACTATAACTTCCTCATCATCCAGTTGGAAATCTGAGACAGAATGACCTTCCCAAATTGTGCCGAGCACCATAGCGGGTGGTCTGTCATTTCCAATAATGAGATGCTTCAGAGCTAACAGGAAAATTAAATATTAAGTGTATTATACTTAGAGGTTTCCTGTATGTAGTTGTCTCTCCTAGTTCATGTTCTCTGAGCTTCAGACATTCGGAGGCGTCGGATCATGGTTGGTGGGCAGCCTCACGTCACAAGGTCAGTAGATACTGACAGTGGTTGACAGTATCCCCGAAACTAAGTGTGGCCCATGCTGGTTCTGAAGATACCCATGTCCTAGTGACATCTCTTGTCCTGAAGGAAAGGTTGTCACTCATACTCCCCTTCCTGAACCAAGCAGGAAGTTGGGATTAAAAAAACAATTTCTTTAACCCTTTATAGTACCTAAGCTTCCCCACCTGTGAACATGGACGCAACTCAGATTATTATGGATTTGAGCATCAGCTAAAAATCAGGCTCTTTAGAAAGGGAGTGACTACACTAGAGAGAAATTGTCTAGTAGAAATTATTTAGTATCAGGTTTTTAGATGCCGATACTAAAGAAGAGAAAATTGAGACCCAGGGCAAAAGCGAGTGTCTCAGGCTCGTGCGGCTGTGAGCGGCGGAGGCAGAGCCAAGTCCAGGCCCCCAGCCTCTGGCATCAGTCAGGGCCGGGCACTCACCTCTGAAGCGCCGAATACCTGCTGCCCTGGAGGCCTCACAACACGTGAAAGTTTGCTTCCGTCCAGCTAAATCTATGATATCATGTTATCCCCAGGTAATTGGTTTTAGAAACTTTATGTTTGTCCTCAGCTGAGGAGCAGAGATTGTTCTTCCTAGCTCCCTGGGCAGGGAAACATGAAATGGTATTTTCCCTCTCGATGATTACCTTCCACAAGAAAATATCTGTTTTCTTAACCTGCGTCTCTATGGTATGAGCAGGTGCAAGGGGAGAGGGGGGATCAATTTCAGAGTATCAGCCCTTAACACTTAGGTGGAGAGAAATTAGTGTTTCCCTGTGAACACTCTTAGGCTCTTACACGTGAGAATCCTTATAGAGTGCACTAGACAGCACTAGTTCACTGTCATGTAGATTTGCCCAGCAACCATCACCCCACTTTTGGTAACAACAGTACAATTTTCTTTGAGTGCGCAGCTGTCCTCCCGCCCTGTCTGTGTGGTTCAGTAGCAGCGGACCCCACCTGGACCCCATTCTACTCCAGGCACGGGCACAGGACCCAGCTTTGTTGGTTACATCCATGAGTCCCAACAGCCCCAGTGATTGGATTGTGGATGGTCAGGTGCCCTGAGCTGGGCCATTACGGAGCGACTCTGAGACGTGCACTGGAAGTACTTGGAAGGAAGTGCCCTTGTTCTGCAGGGCTTGATAATAACAGAGGGGAAGCCTGGAACTGCTTGTCTAGTCACGTACGTGGGGGTGTCTGAGAGATGGATGAAGACAGACTCTCGTGGATATCATCTGAGTGTCTGATTCCACCTGGTCCTTAATCTGAGAAATTTATCCCTAACTGTTACAAATTGGGGTAGTCAAAATTTTCTTTTATTTTTCAGTGTAAGTCTGTTTGAGTCAGGTTTCTGTTATTTGCAACCTGAAGAAACCTAATACACCCACAACAAGGACACCAAGTAGGTGCTTAGAGGGAATTAGAGTGAAAGGGCAATGACAATATTTTAGGCAACTGGCCTGATGGCTGCTGGGTCCTGAGAAGAGGAAAGGTCAACCCCACGCAGATGGGGGTCTTGGCCCTAAGCAGGGTGCTCTAGTGGCAGAGCAGAGCTTACCAGGAGAGGAGAGCCCATCCCAGGTGACGTCTGGTCTCCACCCACCTAACATTCCACCGAGTTTCAGTGTGAGAATCTGAAACTGCTTTTGTTGAGGTTTCGCCACCTTTGACTCCCACAATGCTTTCCAGGTCCCCAGAATACAATGTTTCATTTAGGGGCTCCCCCAAATGCCTGAGATTGGAGTTCATCACCAGCTACATTTTCTCTGCTGCCAAAATCTGAATTTCCTCCATTTCTCTTCCTCTTCGCCTGTCATCCCTCCCTGCGCTCACCCAGCACAAGCAGGGCAGACTTCAGTCCTTGCAAAGGCACAGCATTGGACCTTCATGACTTGCTGCAAATCCTACTTTTTGAGTAGAAGTCTTAATTTCTTCTTGCCTTTCCTAGGCGATTTCCTGCTAACCATCAGTCCCTTTTCCCCATCTGGAATGGTGTGGGGGGGGTGCCGTGCAAATTATAGACTGATGAGCCCCACAAAGCAGGCAGCCTAATCAGTCATTCCACCAAGCCTACCTAAGCACCAGGCACCAGGTACCATTGTGGGGATATAATGGAATGAGAAATGTTCCCTGTCCTCAAGGAATTTACACAGCTACTATAAGTGGGAAACTTGTTTGTAGCTCTCAGCCTGTAAAATACCTATAAGGATTGTGGACATTCAAGACATAACACATTTCTGAAGCTTATGCCACACCATGTGTTCTACCAACCTGACCCGATCTGTTTGGAACATTTAGAAGATTGTGCCTGGCAGTCCCCTTCCCAGCATGGGACCCGCACGGGCCACCAGGTCACGGGGAGGCAGGGGAATGGCGCGAGGCTGAGAGTCCTTTGGATCTCCACTGATAACCGAGTCCCTGTGAGACGCGCTCTACACTCCCACACGACACACTCCTCCAGGGAGGCGGACAGGAGCGGCCGGTCCCCCAGTCCTGGCTGTCCACAGGCAGAAAAACAGCACTGAAGCCCACACGTCCTCCTGTGACAGGGACGACATTACAAGGCCAAGGATGAGAAGCACTTTAAGAAGCCTCCAGATGAGTATTGGGTTAAAAGGGGGGAAACGTATTTGGACTGAAGGTGGAGGCATGGACGGGGTCGGGAGCTGAGGAAATATTTCATGGAGAAGGTTGGATTTGAGGTGGGGATTACAGAACTATTATCTTCATTTATTTTAACTTTATTTCTAGACAGACAAACAAACTCTGGGCCCATTCCATTGGAAAGATCACATGAAACAACCATTTCAAGAGAAACTGTAAATCTGGTAAGTGACCCGAGTCCTCATCTGAGCTTGCTCGGGACCCGCTGGGTGTTGCGCGCTGAGCGGGCGGCCGGCCGCAGCTGCACCAGGCTGTGCTGGTCCGAGCCAGCCTTCTCTCGCCCGGCGAGGCCGGCGAGCGCTCGTGCACACGCACACGTGTGTGTGCCCTCTGCAGTCACTTTCCACCACCCACCTTCCAGCTCTCAAACTGCCCAGGCAGTGGTCTGTTGCCCGCGGCTGTTCCTCTCCTCCAGCAGGATTCGTCCCTGGGCACTTTCTTCTGGGGAGACAGAAACAGCTTGAAAGTCAGGGTTTCCAGAGATGACAGATCGCAGGCTGATCTGCCCACAGCGCTCTGCGGTCTGGGCTCGAGAGCTCACCGTTCCACAGTGCAGTGGAACATGCGTGCGCTCCACGGGGCAACAGAAATTCAGCCATCATCTTGTTCCATGGAGCAGCAACACATGGGGCAGAGGGAGCCCCAGCCCTGGGTCTTCTAGACAGCCGGGCCGGCCTCCAAGCACTCTCACTGGGGTTCTCAGAATGTCAGACCAAGGAGGCTTTCACACCTGGCAGTGCCGGCAGCAGGAGCCAGACGGAACCACAGCGCACAGCAAGTCAGAGATACTCGGCAGAGATAGGGCAGTGCCAGGAGCAGCTTTTAGTGCTTGATGCTTGTGGGTGACAAGTGTGCATCCTGTTTACCTCCCTGCCTGGTGGAAGTGCACAGAGGTGAGTCCCAGCCTGTAGGCAGAGGGGGCATGTTTCATCTTTTTATGTGCATGTGTGTGCGTGACTGCAAACAGAACGAGTACATCAGCATCTCACAGCCGGGAAAAGTTAGCTTGGGCTCCTTTGACGCAATGAAAATATAAGATGATATTTCATACTCATGAATAACCTGCCCCCAAACCAAAAGACATAATCAATTTCATTTAACTTGGTTTTCCAAAAAATTACATGCACAGTTCTGTGCACAGCAGGAGAAAGAACATTCCTTATTGGAAAAGAGAAGAAAACAGAGGGCAGGAGAATTCCTCTCCCCTGGAGCAGCTCCCTCCCTGAAGATCATTTCAAAGACACTTTCCCTTGGATTGACAAAGATTTATAGAATATTTAAGAATATGCAGAAGCTCTCAACTTACTCCCTAGTGGGGGTACTGAAAAGCAAACGTGAACCTGAGAAACAGTTGTAACCACGTGGTGAGAGTTGGCATAAGTGCCTTGGAAGCACTATCTCACTATCTCACACTGGCAGGATGGAAGGATCGAGAAAATATTTCAGCAGTTGTGACCCCCAAGCTAGGTCTCAAGCGATAGGCAGGAGGCAGCTAAGCTAACGGAAAGGAGGGACATTCAAGGTAGACAGAAGGGCACGGCAGGAGAGCAAGGCATGTTGTGCAACCTGCCACACGGGCTCACCCTGCTTTATTTTTCTCTGTGGTACTCAGTGGTGCCATCTGGCATTTTATACATTTATTTGTTTATTGTGTGTCTCCTACAGCTAAAGTATAAGCCCCCTGAGGGCAGGGACTTCGTTTTATTTTCTGGTACATCCCCAGCTCCTAGAACATACTTGACTCACAATAGGAATGAATAGATACTTGCTGAATGCACACGTGTCGGAAAGGAGTGAGAAATGGGGCTGGGCGGTTAGGCAGGGTGGCCCCTGCAGGTCATGGGGCCTTGTGTGCTGTGCTAATGACCTTGCAGATCTAGAACAGTATTCACCAACTGCCAGCCCACAGGCCAAACACAGGTGTGTTTTGCTTGACCAATACTATGTTTTTTATAAAAACCCAGATTGCTGAATTTCCCTTAAAAATTCAGAAGATGCAGTAACACAAGGCTTGTAGTCTTGCAGGGCAGAGTCAGCTGGTGCTCAGCAGCAGGTACCCCATTAACAAGGCCTGGGCTCTGCAGGTCAGCCCAGTCTGCCCAGTTGCGATTGTCTTGCGTCAGGCCCTCCTTGCTCGTACATCACCTGCCTGTTGCCTGTTGATAGGCGAGTTTGCAACCCTAGCCTAGGTTCAGAGTGTCTAGTTGGAAAACTCCACCAGGAAAGTGAGTCTCCAAAACGACCCCCCAAGGAGCCATCCCCTCCAATACGTTTATGCCTCCCACAGTGAATCTGAGCTGGGAACGAGAGGCAAGTGACACTGCTGGGATTCCAAGGATGGCACCTAAGAAGCCAGTCATCACATAAGAAGTCTGACAACCATAAGGCCTCCATGCCGTGAGGAAGCCCAAGCTAACAATGGGGAGGAACCACATAGGGAAAGACAGCGAGATGCCCTGCCAGACCCCAAGTGTTCTAGCCGTCCCAGCTGGGATGCCAGACATGTGAAAGCCATCTAGGACACTCGGGCCAGCTGCCATCTCACTGCAACCACACACAATCATATGAGAGACCCCAAGACAGAACTCTTCAGCTGAGCCCATTCGATCCACAGAAACATGAGAAATAATAATAAATTGCTTTAAACCACTGCATCTCGGGTGACTTATTACACGACAATAGATCACCCAAACTCCCACATTACCATTTATTAGCTGTGTGGCCTTTGGCACATTATAAGCCTCAATTTCTTCATCTTTCAAATAAGGATAATAATAGCACTGACCACAGAGGTTTTTGAAATTCATGAATTAGGTCATGAATGGAATGTACTTAGCCACAAAGCTAGAAAAGGGCCATCCATAAATAGTAAGTGCTCAATAACTGTTAGTCATTATTTTACTTTGGTCCTCATTATTATTGTTGTTGAAGTTTGTCTAGCGAGTAGCACCCCTCAGAGGCAGGATGCAGAAAAGGAAGCGGAGGGGAGAGGAGGCAGGGAAGGTGCTGATGGACAGACCAGGCTCGGGAGGCTGTGCACGGAAAAGACGGCTCTCCGTGTGGGGGGCGCGACCTGACATCCACCCCCAGGGTTGCCAGGCAGTTGGCTATTTGCCTCATTTTGGTGTTCTCTACTAAGAGTTCTGGAAGCTACTGTCAAGTCACAATTCACTAATTCCTAACTCATTCAAAAA
Organism: Microcebus murinus; assembly: GCF_040939455.1. Lineage (NCBI taxonomy): Eukaryota > Metazoa > Chordata > Mammalia > Primates > Cheirogaleidae > Microcebus > Microcebus murinus. Next base: position 118,807,435 of record NC_134105.1, on the reverse strand, counting down.
TAGTTGCAGAGCACAGGCTATGCATGTTAGGTATTGTTCTAGGTGCTGGAAATATAGCAGTGAACAACGATCCCTGCCCTCATGGAGCTTCCATTCTAGGGTTTATCAAACAAACACGTAGAATACACAATTTGTCAGATGGTGATAAGTATGATGGAAAAAAGATAAATAAGGGTGATAATGAGTGTGGGGTGGAGGAAAGTGGGCTGTAATTAGAAACAGGCCAAGGAAGGCCTCCCTGCTCATGCTGGAAAGCGAGGGAGGCATGGGGTGGGGAGGCACCACCAGTTACGCATATAGAAGGAGCCAAACATAACAAGGAGCAGGCGCCTCATGCTGTTGTGTCTACTGTTTATCAGTCACACTGGTGGATGTACATGTTTTCTCCCTGTGATTCCGTAAGGCAAGTGTTATTATATGTTGTCCTTAAGTTATTTCTCATTCACTTCTTTATCCTATTGTGTTATATGTCTCTTTAAGCTACTTTATTTTTTCTTGAGACAGTGTCTTGCTGTCACCTCCGCTAGAGTACAGTGGCATCATCATTGCTCACTGCAACCTCCAACTCCCGTGCTCAAGCAGGCCTCCTGCCTCAGCCTCCAGAGTAGCTGAGACTGTAGGTGCCTGCCACCACACCCAGCTAATTTTTCTATTTTACATAGAGATGGGAGTCTCACTCTTGCTCAGGCTGGTCTCAAACTCCTGGCCTCAAGCAACCCTCCCACCTGGGCCTCCCAAAGTGCTAGGATCATAGGCATGAGCCACTAAGCTCGGCCTAAGCTACTGCCGGAGTGACAGAGCAAGATGCTGTCTCAAAAAAAAAAAAAAAAAAAAAAATTGAAAAAATTCAAAATTTTGCATAGAATTTCAGGTTTTTAATTTACCCACCCTCTGCCGAGCTCAGATTAAGAACTTCCATCCTAAACCAGCAATTCTCAAATAGGTGTTGAGAGAACCATCACATCTTTGGACAGGAAGCTTCAAATTCTACACCACACTCCTCTACCGCTGGCACCATCATCTGAGAAACCTTTTGAATAATGAGAAATGGATTCCACATGTGTCCTCGCTCTCACATTACTGAAGAAAAAGCATTTCCCAGATGGGTTACCTCTTTGATCTGAAATCTTTTTTTCTGTAACAGAGTTATTATGGAAGCAGGATATTGTCCTGAGATAAATACCTGTCAAGTTTGATTTCGTCCTTGAGTCAGACGTCAGAACTTAGTCTCCCTGGTCATTTATGTCTTTAGTTTCCTCCATGTCAATTACTATTTAAAACCAAGTTCTTCTCACATTTACTTTGGAGTTTTTTCTATGTGTTCTATGGAGAAAGGGCAATGAAGTAAGTGAAGAGGTGAATCATTTCTCTCCATTCTTTGACTAAAAGAAATTAAAAATTCCAGGGCACCCTTAGATTTTAAGAACAGAACTTTGTTCAGTTGATTAGCCCAGAATAGAACCAGTAAGGATCCCAGAAGGATCCGGGGTCACAGACAACAGCTGCTCCCTTGACCTCAGCTAGCCGTCGTCTCAAACGCAAGCCTGTGACCCCAAGGCGGGGACAGCGGTCGGGAGGCCCCACACCTACTGATTTCCATGAACAGAAAAGTTCATGATGGTGGCTCAGGAATGACATCTTGGAATGCTGAGAGAGAGCTAAAAGGAGGTATAAAAATCTGATGACCTCCTCCCTCGTGAAGAAATAGTCCCCAGCTGTCGCTGTGACGCCCATTGTACACTCCATCTCTGGGCTGCTTCAGGCTCTTTCTGGATGAAATGCCTCCCGGTGTTCGCTCCTCACCCCCGCCCTGCCCGGCAGTGTTTGTCACCACTGCTTGCACTGCCTGGTGAACTCCTCCTCATACTGCCAGACAGATCCCAAATGGCTATTTCTCTGTGAATCTGCCCTCCCCAGGCAGAGTTACACCTTTCTTGTTCCTATAGTTTTAATCAAACCACTGCCAGAGCAGTTACATATGATAATATGTGGATGGCTGTTTGTTCACATTTCTTTGCCTACCCTCCTCACTAGACTCTGAGGTTCCTGAGGTTGGGGACTGTGATTCCTCCATGTAGCATAATGCTTAAAACAGTTCTGCCCGAGGCAGGTGCACTTGCCTTGGCAAAGCTCCCTAACTGCAAATGCAGATGTTTCAGACTGAGATCTTAATTAGGAATCCACTGTTTGTGACTTGTAGCTGAACTATGCATATCTTTTGTATTATTCTCGGACTTCAGTTTCTCAGGAGACTTGGCAGTTCTAGTCAGGAGGACTAGCACACAGAGACATATAAGCAAACTGTTGGCATTATAATAGTATGATTAAACGATAGAACAGAGGCATGTTTGGGGACGTAAAGATTGTTCGAATTGCTTCTAAATGTGTATGTAGATAGCCTTTGTCTTAAAGTTATGGGTTTTCTTGTTGAAAGGCATGAGTGCATTCGCCAGCATGTGTGTGCCGTGTGGACTTGCCCAAGCAGTGCTTGTGGGAAGTGGAAGCAGGTCCAGACCGAAGCAGGAGGGCAGGCAGGCCTGACCTTCTCTCCTTCTCACCTGACCTGGGCCTGCTGGCCCCCACAAAGCAGTCTTTACATTAGGAAGATGTATTACTGGGCTATGAAGATTTTCAAGGACTGGGTTGAACTACTGACAAAAAGTTTTAAAATGGGTCAGGCAGCAAAAGATTATCCTTTGGGCCCTTTTTTGAACTGAGTATTAATAAATCAGTTGCAAATGATTGGCAGTTACTATTAATAGATTCCACAGAGAAAGAGCCCTGGGACCTATAAAATGTATAGTGAAAGTCACCAGATTACATATTTGACAGTAAATTAGCCTATCTAATAACCAGTGGAAGTTTGTACATCCTCTTCAAGGAGGTATGAAATGTGTAAGAAATTAATGTTCCCCAGTGGAAATCTTGGGGACAATAAATCATTTCCTTAAACTTTATTTAATGGATTGTGTTTTAGTTATGTTACTCCTCTTTCATAGAAATTGCAGGATGGAAATACAAATTCACAGCTGATTTTCAGAAATGGATTAATCAATCATTTCTTTGTCAGAAATGACAGTCTATGAATCAGTTTTCAGAGTCACAATATGATCGACTAAAAGTGATCTAGTTCGTATCAGGCTCAGACTCTCGGTCCTACTAACATATGAAGAGGCTTACTGAATGTTCACAGTCAAATAGCCAACAGAGAGGGCCCTAAGTTGGTCTATTAATATAACCCTAGTAAAGAAAATAAACACTCTAAAATGTCCAGTTTTATTTATGCAATATAATTGTAACTAGGCAAACAAGGATGTGCTAGAGCTAGCCTAGGATAGGATGTGGCAGTTATTCTGGTTATTTCTGAGAGACTTGATAAGCTCAGTTGCTCTGAGACAATAGAGACATGCACGGCCGGGCGCTGTGGCTCACGCCTGTAATCCTAGCTCTTGGGAGGCCGAGGCGGGCGGATTGCTCAAGGTCAGGAGTTCAAAACCAGCCTGAGCGAGACCCCGTCTCTACTATAAAAATAGAAAGAAATTAATTGGCCAACTGATATATATATAAAAAATTAGCCGGGCATGGTGGCGCATGCCTGTAGTTCCAGCTACTCGGGAGGCTGAGGCAGAAGGATCACTCGAGCCCAGGAGTTTGAGGTTGCTGTGAGCTAGTCTGACGCCACGGCACTCACTCTAGCCTGGGCAACAAAGCGAGACTCTGTCTCAAAAAAAAAAAAAAAAAAAAAATAGAGACATGCAGACCTGAGCTAACGAAGTCTGGTGGGGCTCACGTGATACATATGTGTTCTAGGGTTTGGGGGGAGATCAGAGACTCTTACGGTAAAAGGAGAGGCACAACTTCCGTTCTCTGCTGTGTTAATAGTTGTTATTTTTAAGTAGAGCCTCTTTGATCTGATGTATATTAACATTTCATGTTCCCTCAAATCAATACTCTTTTTCATGTGGGGATTTTGAGTCATTTTAGTACTTTCTTTTTTAAACTTACATAAACCCCAATAAATAAGAATTCTGATTGCCTGCTCCTGGGGAGGGCAGATTTTTCTTTACCACTGATATAAGTCCTGTTCGTTTCTCCTGATTGCTGCCTGGATCTCAGAACTTGATGGTGTACTATAGACTTCCTGACGCCTCAAGGCTAAAAGCTGTGGCAGACCCTGCCTAATCAGTAGTGTCCACGAAATATTTCTTCTGCCTCATGAAACAAAATCCCTCTTTGAAAGGACTCATATTCTTATCTGATGACTACATGCTATATGTTCTTGGTACATTTTTCCTAAATTGGACATTTTCTCTTAAGACTTTCCATTTAAGTCTCGCTTAAAGAGCTCTCTTCAGACTTCCAATGCCCTGGACTAATTTTTCTGTTTTACAATTTTTCCATTAATAGAATCTGGTGCCCATACTTTGTTCAAAGTGTGTTATGTTTTTTCCCCAAAGTAATATTAAAAAATATAATTTTGGAGCTTTTCTCATAACTAATTTTTTTAAAAAATAATACTCAGAGGATAGATATTAAGTGCAATATTCTGGCCCAAGTAGGTATTGAGAGGATAGTTACTGCATTTCTGAGTCCTAGGTCTCACCAGGCTGAGACTACAAAATAAGGACTTTATGGCACAAGTTCCACCCGCTTAATGCCAGAAATTGGTACCTCTGCAAATGGTCCCCTGAATTCTTCTGAATTCCTCAGGGAGCTGTCCTCGGGTACTTTTGGGTGGTATCCCTCATGCTTCCACCAGGAGGCGTTACAGCATTGTGGTTAAGGGCGTGTGCATTGAAGTCACACAGAAAATTGGGGTTTAAATGCCTCTTCCTCCACTTCCTAACTTTGTGACCTTCCTGTGTTTCAGTTTACTCTCTCTTTAAATTGGGACAATAATAGCACTTACATAGTTTGTTAAAGAAGAGAATACCCGTGCAGTCCTTGTCACATAGCAAGTGATACTTCTGTCCGATGGGATGCTTTCAGCTATAAGGAATACAAAAATCAACACAGATGGCTTAAACATAAGGATTTATTGTTTCATTTGACAAGGAGTCTCAAGGTGGGGCAGCTCCAGGACTGCTTGATTCGGTGACTCAGTAATGTCTCAGGAACTTCTTTGTCCACTCAGGACAGCTTTTCCTCAGCCAGGCTCCCATCACTGAGAGATTTACATGTATCATCCAGACAAGAAATTGTCCAGAGTGGGGAGAAAGTTCACCTTTTATTGCAACTCGATTTTTAAGAATGAAGCAGCTTTTCTCAAAAGCCCCTCCCTCTCTCAGCAGAATTCTCTACTTGCCATCAGACTGAATCACACATCCCTGCCTAAACCAGTCATGGGAGAGGAGAATGAACAGACCATGATTGACTTAAATTAACCAAAACTTACCCCTGATCTAGGAATAAAATTACTTCCCCCAGGAATACGTGCCCCCTGAAGTTGGGGAAAAAAGGAACACAGTAGACTGGTATCTGAATCCCACGGATAAAATTTAAAAGTTGAAAGAGAAGTTTGCGAATTATTCTGATGGTGTGAACAAAGAGTTTGCTACTGTGTCAGGACTGGGCAGCATTCCCAGAGTTTGTGAGCCAAGGATGCATGTTTTCTGGAGACCAAATATTGACCACACCGGACAGCCACCTGGCGGGGGTTGGCCTGGGCGCTGTGCGCTAGGACTGCCTACAGGGGCAATCAGGACTCAGCAGAAAGAAGCTAGAGGTCTTGCTGGATCACAGGAGCTGGGAAAGGAGTAACTGAAGCCAGTGACTAGAGTATCATCCATGTCAAGGGAACATAGATGAGAAAATCCCAGCAAGAGATTCCTCCAAAAACCCCTCAAAAGAGTGTCCGTGAGGGAAAAAGCCATCTTTAAATGTCTTTCAGACCCAGCAAGCCTGAAGCCATCTAATGACAACACAAATCAAATAATTCTTTTGTTCACTTTACCTCTGTTTTCCCTGACTCCAACCTTGGAGTTGTCTGAAACTTCAGTCAGCAAGTTGAAGGGAGAAAAGTGGACAAAGAAGCGAGAAGATGCCATACTCTCTTTGACCCTGGTCTAACTTGGGAACAGGAGAGTAGCTCTAAATCAGAATGAAATGGGAAGTTTTGCCTGTCATCTGGGACTAGGTTATCTAAATGGTAATTTGAAACTGTTTTGTAATCTACAGTGCCCAGAGCAATGAGGTTTGCCTAATTTTTTATCTATTAATAGAAGCAAGGGCAGAACTAATCCCACTGAGGTAAACAAAACAAAGCTGCTTGTATGATTGTATTTTTAGTCCTGCTTGTTAAATATACTACTTAAACTTATAATAATCCACAATTTTCATAAGAAATGGCTGCTAAGAGCTTCACTAGAGGCCCAAACCTTTCTTCAGATCCCATAAAGTTCACCATTACTCTTAGAAATATTCTGAAGTATCCTTTTGTGAAGGTTGGGATTTAATCCTTTAAGAGTTAAGTAGGGAAGTGGCCTCTGGCTGGTAGCCCCAGCTGCCAGCATCTCTCGGCTTTTCACTAAAATACCTATAAAGCTTATAGGATAAAGTAAATATATCCCCCTGGATTCTGGTATTAGTTTATCTGTCATTCTCTGTTCTATATAACTATATATATATATATATATTTTTTTTTTTTAAAGATAATTAAATGTAATAATTAAAACAGTGAGCATTGGCTAAGAAAAAGATACAAAGATCAATGGAATGGAATAGAAAATCCTGAATCTGAGACATAAAATGGGAGCAATCAGCATAGGAAGTGGGCGAGTAGAGGTCCTAGGACTGAGGCTTGGGGCACTCTAACATTAAGAGGAGATGAGAGAACAAGAGACCAAAAAGGTGTTGCCATTGCCGTAGAAGGGAAACTATGGTGTCCTGGAAGTCAAGTGAAGAAAGTGTTGCAGCAAGGAAAGGAGCAGCTGAGTTCAAGGCTGCTGATGGGTCAAGTACGATGACAACTAAGAATTGTTTATTGGTTTTAGCAACATGAGAACCTTGATGCCCTTGACAAGGGCAATTTCAATGGAATAAGTCCATGGCCTGATTACAGTGAGTTAAAGAAAGGATGGTAAGAAATCGATGATGATGAGGGCAGACCTCTCTTGCAAGGAGTTTTGCGGTTAAGTGGAACGGAGAAATAGGCAGTAACTGGAGAAGAGGGTTTATAATGATAACAGCATATTGTTAGGATGCTGAGGGGAATGAGCTATTTGAAAGGAAACAAATGATGGAAAGAAAAAAGAAAAAAATGGAGAAGAGAAAAACATGGAGAGAAAAAAATGAAACAGGGAGCTCAGACAGGTTAAATTAAGGATCAAATCTAGGAAACAACTAGAGCATTGGCTTTAAGGAGACAGTTGCAGGAGCAAAGACATATGGACAGTGGCTAGTAAGTGGGAGCTTGTAAGAAGGTCTTTGATTACGTCTACGTTTTCTTTTTTTTTTTTTTTTTTTTTGAGACAGAGTCTCACTTTTGTTGCCCAGGCTAGAGTGAGTGCTGTGGCGTCAGCCTAGCTCACAGCAACCTCAAACTCCTGGGCTCAAGTGATCCTCCTGTCTCAGCCTCCCGAGTAGCTGGGACTACAGGCATGCACCACCATGCCCGGCTAAATTTTTGTATATATACTTTTAGTTGGTCAATTAATTTCTTTCTATTTTTAGTAGAGACGGGGTCTCGCTCAGGCTGGTTTCGAACTCCCGACCTCAAGCAATCCGCCCGCCTCGGCCTCCCAGAGTGCTAGGATTACAGGCGTGAGCCACCGCGCCCGGCTACATTTTCTTAATGAAATAGGGCATCAGCTGACAGTAAGGACAAGGAGATATGGGTGTTTTGGGGAGAAAGCTTGAAATAGTTTGGGAGAATCAATAAATGGATTAGGAAAATGTAGTATGATTCCCAGCAGCATCAAGGGCCTACTTGAGATCAGTCATCATGAACTGAAATGAGAACAGTCATGGTGATTCTCCTTGGTCAACTTTAGCTTTGCAGACATAGGTATGCAGCAGCAGAAAGTAGGATTTAACCAAGGTTTTACTTTTCCCAGCAATGTATCAAGGCCAGAGATGGCAAGGAAGTTGAAGATGTATGAAACAGAGCAATTTTAAGGACTGGTCAAGTAATTCAAATTGGGTAAGAGGAATAAGGACTTCAAGGAAATGATGAAAAGTAAAAAAAATGGTATTACCAATAGATTGAGGATTTGGTGGGATGAAGGAATTGCTAGTTAGGATGTGAAAGGGCATGAGCTAGAAAAATAAGTGATGGTGGTCAGAGTTGGATGCTTGAAATTGGTGTTTAAGAAAGGATTATGGGCATTGTTAGTGACAAAAACTAGGATTTTATGAAAGTTAAGTGGCCAATATAGTCTGGAGAACAAAATCACTGGAGAAAGAATGAACTGAGAAACTTCAAAAAAATAATGTAAGATAGACATTGAAATCATCAAGAATTGTAACAGAAGCATCAATGACCCCAAGATTGAGGATGAAAAAACAGGAGTTGATTTGCAATGAGAGACAACAGGTGGTATAGGTTGATATAAGATTCAAAGTGAAAAATTTTAGAGAAAGTGGAAAGTGGTCTTAGAGTCGCATTGAAGATTAACAAGAACATCTATCCTATCTCCAGGCCCCTTGGTGTGAGGGATGTAGGAAAAAAAAGTGACCTCCTGAAATTCAAGGGAAATTCAACTAGAACAACAAGGCAAACTGAAAGTTAAGAGAAGTTGAAGATTTTGGGGAACTTTACTGATGATTGAATTTGAGTTTCACAGGGCACAGTGGAAGTGTTTTAGGAGTTGGGGAAGGAATATGGGTCCAGAAAGGATGATGTTAAGGGCCATAATATGAGGACTCTTGTGGTTATAAAATTAATAGGAATCTAGGGTATACGAAATTCACTTAAATGGTTTTGAGGCATAAGGTTGTGACAAGGCTTTATATTGGGTGGTAGAAAAGGGTGGCAAGGTCTTTGCAGGAGCTCTGCAGAGTTCTGGGATGGCCTATTAATCCTTGTGATGGAAAATCTGAAGGATGATCTTCCTCAGAGCACACTGGACTCAAAACTCCCTGCTGCCTTTTCAAATGGTGGTGTGGACTGAAGCTGGAAATGATGCATTCTAACGCCAAGCACAATGTGCTCTTGTCTTGAACCCTGCTGGTAGATGTATGGAAACCAAAGATGAGAGAACCCTGAGCATCCAGACATTCATAGCTAACAGTGAGTGCTAGGAACATGATTGTTATTATCATACTTAATCCTCACAACAACCCATTAAAGTAGGTACTATTATCCCCATTTACAGATGAGAAACCTGATGCCTAATGAGATTGTGATTTGTCCAACACTACACCCGGTTAAGGGGTGGAGAGCAAATATGAAATCAGGCAGTCTCACTTCAAAGCAACTGCTCTTAAACTGTATACCATCTCCATGGCAAGCTGGTTATTTTAAACCATCCTGGGATTAAAACTTGTTTTTATCCCCTGTTCATTTTTTAAATCACAAATGTTACATTTGATTGAAAAGACTTTATGAGTGTTATAACAGAAGGCATTTGTTTGGGTTTTAATATTTGTTGATCTACTTGTCAAAAAAAATGAAAACAGTTTTGATAGTTCAGGATGACTTCACAATAGCAAGTGATAAACTCTGTTATAAATAAAAATTCTAAGAATTAACTTTGAAATAGATTAAATGGAGTATGCACAGGTCATGAAAATATGTCTTAATGTTATATAAATATTTGTGGGTTGAGATAAAATTTACAGTGACAACATCATCACAATACTCAAAAGAGCTTCTGGTGCTCACTTTGGTGAGTTTATCCACTAAAACTGGAATGATTCAGAGAAAGTATGTATGGTTCTTCCACAAGGAAGAACACATACAAAGTCATGAAGTAGTCTTTTTTTAAAGATATTAAATAGACAATACAACCAAATAAACCTTGACTGTACCCTGAACCCCCCCCCCAAAAAAAGTATATGCATGTGTGAGGACAACTGGAAAAATCTATGGGTTGTAGATTAGAGATTATGGAATTATTAATTTTCTTAGGTATTATGGTCTACTGGTATTGTGGTCATGTAGGTAAATGTCCCTAAATGTAGGTATGTGTTTATTCTAGGAAAATACATGTATTTAGGGGTAAAGGGTTCTGATGTCCCAACTTAACTTCCAAATGGTTCACCCCAAAAATGTTATATATATATATATATATGTATACACACACAATACACATCTATATATATGTATATACACACATATATGTACATATACATGTATATACACACATACATATATGTAAATATTCACACATATACATAAATATAGATAAAACAGATACATAAACAAAGAAAACTAAAAAGGTTAACAACTACTAAATCTGGGTAAAGGTGCATGGATGGTTCAATTTTTCTGTAGATTTGCAATTTTTCAAATCAAGAAGTTGGAGAAAAGCATGTAAGGTGTTTAATAACTTTGTTCTATGAGTTAAAAAAGCATTATTTCTAAAGTGACATGTTACCTAATATACTGTGACTTTAAATAGATCTAACTAGGTCAAGTTTATATCTGTTTCATGTTCATGCCTATGAGTTTATATATTCAAATGGGAACACACCTGAAAATGGAAAATCAATAAACAGATAATAAGCACGGTAAGTGGAGACACAGAGTCAAAAATGGTTGCTATTAGGAAGCAAGAAATCCTTTGTGGGGGGAAAAGTCGGTGGGGGTGGAGGTATGAAACAGCACAGAGTAGAGAACTGCTGTTTTTCTGTGCAAGCTTGGAAAATTATTTAATTTCTCAAATTATATGTATGTATAACTTTAATATTTTTAAAAATCCAATTAAAAGAACTGTCTTACTTTGCATCCTTGGTGTTTTAATGCTTTACTTAACATGAGAAGAAATAAAATGAGGCTGTTCATAGGGGAACATTAAAAGCCCATATTTTATATATATATATATATATTTCTTACCTAGGCACAAATCTACTATTGGCAAGAATTTTCAGTCCTTGTTTCTTTTCTCTCATGTAGTTATAATTTCAGAGAGAAAAAAAATAAACTCCAAATTGCAAAATATTATGTTCTATTTAGATATAGAAAAATTTAAAAAAATAGTATTCTTAAAGTATTCTAATAAACATTCAAAACTATCATTTTAGTGTTTGAAAAGGTGAAATTATGATAGTACAGGGAACAAAGTGTTTATGTGAAAGTATAATCACATTTCATAGTTGGCTGAAATGTGATTAATATTTAATGGGATGCTATTAATACTATACTCAGCTTTAAAAGTGGCAAAAACCTAAATCTCTATCCAGAGGTTAGTAATAAATTTGTGTGTTCTCTTTCAAAAGACAGAAGAACCAGTAATTAATAAAGACAAGTGTTCAGATTTATTTGGAAATTCACAGTTTCTAATGGCACTACAGCTCTGTAGTTACATACTGAAAGTCCTCTTTCCACAACACACAGATCATGTAACTTCCTGCTCTACATCTGCTCTCATCTGGACCTCTTTTCAAGGGGCATCTATACAATCAGGCCCTCTTGCTCTGAATGGCTAATTGTGCAGACTGGAAAAAAAGTTAAATCGTCTAAAACATACTGTTAACCTAAAGCAGCAACTTAAACAAACAAAAAAGGCTTTAAATAAGTCACATTACAAACAATACCCAAGAAAGGTATTAGACATGTTTAAAAAGTATTACTAAAAGTGCTCAATAAGTTATAACTTAAATCTCACAACACAAAATGGTAAATTCTCTCCCTTTCAAAAAGAAACATGTTCCACTTTCATTCATTACTATACAATCACACACTGAGAAATCATTTAATTCAAATAGTCACTGCTAATTATTTTTTAAAGAAAAAACACAAATGAAGACAGACATATTGACATCACCATGTATACCTCTGCACATTTGTAGCCAATACAAAGCAAACATCAAGGAATAATGATCTCTTTAGACTTAACCAATTAGACAAGGCTTGACAAACTCACTAGCTGGATCTGTGTATATGTACATAGGCAGTGATTGTATCATATGAGACCTGGCTCATTTGCTAAATCCTCAAATTTTATATTTGTAGTAATAGAAAACTGTGATATGAAACTTTGGAAAATTAGTGTTTACTATGAACCTTTAAAACGCAATGCAGCTAAAGAAAATCTTCACAAATGGTGAAATGTGTTTAAAAGGTGAATTTATCAAAAATTTTTTTGCAAGTACCAGTTATTTGCAAAAAAAAAACCTTGTAGTTTGGTGTATTTTTCCCTCATTGAGTTAGTAACTAAGGACAAAGTCTGAATAAATTAGATGAAAATAAGATAAACAAGCATCACCATTTACCTAAAAGATCAGAATTTAAAAATCCAGCACTTGTTTATTTCCAGTGAGTTTGCTAAACAGAGATCTAGTTGGCAAGTCTTTAGGATTTTTACACTGTCTGACCCACACTGCCGAGCTTCAGGCACAGACCACCTTAAAAGCCTTGTAGTGTTTGCAACTTCAAAAACCTAACAAAGTTATAAAAGAAATCAAATGACAGAAAAGGTTCTCCCTCCTCTTCCAGTGGCATTATAAATAGACAAAAGGCACATAAATATGGGAAGGTGCAAGAAATAGGAACAAAGCTAAAGGAAGAGGTTTAGGCTTTCATTCCTATCCCACCCAAGGAGCTGGGCTTCCAAATTACTTTTGTCCCAGTAATTTGTGAAAAAACATCTTTATAAAATGTCTACCATTGTCCTTGTAGGAAGTGATCAGCCTTGTAAAACTGCAGCTCATTAACCAAGATTGACACAATTCCATCTACTTTTTAAAAAGGCAGAAACCATAATTTCTGAATACTTTTCCCATTAATATTTTCTCCCTCCCCAAACCCTTCAAATACCACAGACTGTTCTTCAAAGAACAAAAAAAGTCTCCAGTATGAAAAGTTCAATTGATTTTAGGTATGTCCCGAGACTGCTGTAACACCAAATGTTCCCACGGTGATCTCTTTGTTTCCTTTGATTATATCATGAAGACTCGGCAATGATCCCGACTTAGTCTGTATTAGAGTTTTTATCAATTTTCCTTGGTCTTGGACTTTAGATCGCCTTCGTTTTAAGGCCCTCTTCTCAGTTTTTGTCTTTTGAGACTGTCCATTGCACAGACTTGTGCAAGCTGAAATGCCACAAAAATAGGACTCTTCTGATTGTGATGAAGTTTCTGAGCTTCCTTCAGATGGAGGACCCTTATAAGAAGAGTGATAAACTTCCCCCATATTAGAAAAATCTCTCTGGTTCGTAAAGGGCTTCCTTCCTTTTATGTCTCCATTGGCTATAGGATGCAATGGATCTGCAGACTTTATGGTCTCAATTTTTTCAATTTTGTACTTGCAGCGTTTCTTCTATAATACAAGTAAAACAAAGGTTAGGAAAGAGAACTCCCATAGTTACCTTATCAGACATCTAGATAGCTGGGCTAATGGAGAAAAGTTGCCACCTCCTGGTGAAAATAAAACAGTATTACAATCAGCATACGTAGATACACACACACAGTCATGTTCTGTACAGCTACTATCAATTACCTTCTCATTCTGTAAATACTATTCAATCAAAACTCTTTAAATTTCTTACCTGCTTCCTGTGACTCAGGGAGTGACCACTAACATCTGAATACCTACTATATGCCAGATATTGTACAGGCTGCTTTCATGTGTACCTTACTAACCCTGAAAGGTGGGTATTTTATCCTTGGTTCCTAAATGAGAAAACCAAGGTTCAGAGGATTGACTCCTTGCCCAAGTTACAAAGGTAAGTGGCTTGGCTGGAATTGAATCTTAGGCTATTTGACTGTAAAGCCCAAGTTCTTTCCCTTAGAGATAATTCTTGCTAATCAAAATCAGTTAAACTTAATGTGAAAATTACTGAAATAGTACATGTACTATGCCTAGCATGTATTAGATACTCAATTAATAATGACTATCATCTAAGGATCAGCAAACTTTTTCTGTAAAGGACTGGATAGTAAATAGGCTTTGCAGGTCACATTCTATCTCCCTTGCATATTCTTTGTTTTATTTTATATCTCTTTAAAAATGAGAAAACTCTTCTTGGCTCCTGGCTCATAGAACAAAATAGGCCACAGGCCACATATGGCTTGTGGGTCACAGTTTGCTGATCCCTATAAACATTTATTTACACCATTACCATGATTGAAAATAAACATAAGTTAAGGATTACTTAAAGGTTATATTAAACCTTTCAACCTATTTCTTCACTTATTACCACATGACATACTAATTAACTTAAAAATAAACAAAATATTACCTTTTTTTCTGGAGAGAACTTAAGGGGTTCTACAATGTACAAATCATTTGGATCTACTGTAAGAAAAAAAAGCAGATGTAAAATGTAAAGTGGATTATGTTATAATTAAATACTAAAAGAAAAAATCATCCCTTAGTGATTTTATTAATAGAACCAATTAATTTATATTTATACCGAGTTAACCATATATTTATACATTTTAAATTAGTAAGCCTAAAGAGGCAAGGTGGGAGATAGTACCATTCTTATTTTGGATCTTCAAATAATTGAACTTCCTTGTTAAGTTCTTATTATTTACCAAGTACAACTGACAACATATATCTATGTTTTCTTGTTAAGTTTTTATACTTAACAAGTATAATTTAATGGTATATAACTATATTTCCTTAAGTTTTCAACCAATATCTCATTATCGACCAACACAGTAAGGCTTTTTCTTTGGGCCGTACTTTCTTACCTGATGAGAAAAATAACATTTCTGGATAAGCTAACACCAAACCTACAGATCAGTTAAATATTTCCAAAAAAACTAAACTCTATATTGTGTTGAAAAGATGGATTAACAATGTGCAACAAGCAGCTGTGATCATATAAGGAAGCCAGTTAAGGGAACATACATATAAAAAGAAATCCAAGAAATTTTTTTCTAATTGTTTATTACTATGATTAAAACTATGAACTCCAAAATCTAAAAATAGATTGAAACATGCAATATATATATAACCAAGCAATAATAAACAAACACTTCTGGCATAGCAAGAAAATCAGATCTATTAGTTTTTGTTAAAAGTTTCTAAGATTTGATTACTTTAAGCACATTCAGGATATCCCTACCCAATCCCCACACTGCCAAGGTACACTCATAAAATAAGGGTCATAAGACTTTAGTCCTATTCAACCCATTAAAAGTAAACAATTTAAGTAATACAGAGACAGAAATTTATAAGTAAAAAATTTAGTATAAAACCTTCACTCACATATAGGAAATTTCTTAATTTAACACAATTCAACCAATTATAATTTTTTACATTATACCTTGGAGATTTCTTCAGAAAGTGTTCAAATATGTGAAAACATCAAAACATTCCTCTAAACAGTCATTTCTATCAGATTACTAATCTTAAATTGCTTTTTAAAAAAACATGATGTCTACTTCTAGGAATGGTTATGTTATTCAGATCAAACTCTCCACTAAAAGCAACCAACTATGATGGGTTTAAAACAACAACAAAAAAAATCACTAAAAGCATTTAACAGCTGCAAAGAAAGTAAATAATCCCTAGGTCAAAACTGAAAGACAAGTGGGAACTGAGACGGTCAAGTGGAACACAGAAGTCATTTTTGTTCTGAGAGCATTTGCCAATGCAAGAATATACAAACTCTGGTTCTGATAGTATCAGAAGGGACTAGATCAGAAATCAGTTTCCAGGGCCTATCCAAAGTAGTAGTCTAATAAGATACCCTCTCCTTCTACATGATAAGCTGGGCCTCCCAAGGCCCAGGGGAAAATGAACTCTATCTTCAGGGAAAAAACTAAACCATTTGTGGACTTCCAGGCCAAACGCCTATCATCTGGTGGTACAATAACCTCAAGCCATGAATGTAAAATGTTACATGAATGTAAAGTGAATACAAATTCCCTCTGGAGTAAGAAACTATAGCCCTCAAATTATCTCTACAAATAATTTCTCAAAGAGAAGGAGTAACACATAAAGACAAAACACATCTCCAGCAAGAGCCTACCTACAAAGACCATTAATGAACAGATTCACAAAAAAAAATAAGATGTAAAACTATCAAATACAAATTATAAAGACAATTACACTTACTATGTTTAAATAAGAAACAAGCTTGAAATATTTGCAGGAAATCTAAAATAAGAAAAAAAGACCTGAATGTTTAAAAAAACTATAAACACAACTCCTAGAAATGAAAAAAAAACCTGAAATTAAAAACTCAATGAATTAATTTAATAACACACTAGACACAAATGACTGCTGGCCTGGAAGACAAATCAGAAGAATTCATTCAAAATATAGCAATAGCCAGGTGTGGTGGCACACATCTGTAATCCTAGCACTTTGGGAGGCCAAGGGGGAGGATCGCTTGAAGCTGATCTGAGCAACACCGTGAAACTCCATCTCTACAAAAAACAGAAAATTTAGCCAGGCGTGGTGGCATGCTCCTGTATTCCAAGGACTCATGAGGCTGAGGCTGGAGAATTGCTTGAGCCCAGGAGTTGGAGGCTGTAGAGAGCTATGATGATGCCACTGCACTTTAGCCTGGGCAACAAAGCAAGACTGTCTCAAAAAACAAAACAAAACAAAACCCAAAATAAAAACACAGCAAAAAAGGCAAAGAGATGGATGGAAAGTGGATAAGACAAAAGGGTATACAGGGAGAAGGACTAACATGTTTAATTAAATTCAAGAATCTAAGAGAATGGGGCAGAGGTAATATGTGGGGGTGGGGGGGAGATGATGGCAGATAACTACCAATCCAGAGATTCAAAGGGCCCAAGAAATCTCAAATAGGAGGGAGGGAGGGAGGGAGGGAGGGAGGGAGGGAGGGAGGGAAAGAGTATTTCAAGTTTAAGGGAATTAGTGACAAAGATCTGAAGAATAAAGAAATTAGTAGATGTGTGGGTAAATTTTTACATAAACATTAAATGTAAAAAAGTAATAATAATACCTTAGTGAGTTAAAATTAAGAAAAAAAGAAAGAGAACTAAATAACAAGAATAATAATATATAAATCAGGTTGGGGATAAGTAAGAGTTTTAAGATCTTCATATTGTACAGGAGGTGGTAAAAGTATTAACTTTAGACTTTGATAAGTATGCATAGTTTCTGGGGTAACCAATAAAAGAACAAAAACAGCGTATAACTTCCAACCTACTGAAAATAAAAAGGAAATAAATATCTACTTCCTCCCCAACAAAAAATCTTAATGAAGAAAAGAAAGGGGGAAAAAAGAACAGACAACAGGCAAAAGATAAGATGTGAACACCATTGCACTAATAAATTTTAACATTCAGATGAAATGAATGAGTTTCTGAAATTTACAATTTAAGGTGACAAGAAAACCCAACTCCCAGAACCTGAGTTAAAGGTCCAAAATTCCTTTTACAAAAATTCCAAACCTACATATCTTTACTGATTCAAAAAAGAAATAAGCTCCTCCTGAGAACAGGGAGAAAAAGGGATAGAAATTGCCTATCTAACTTTTATAAGCCTTATGTATCAAAACTGAGCATGAGAAATAAAACATTTCATGCCAATCTTATTCATGAATAATAGATGCAAAATTCTTAAATAATTATCAAACATAAATATGTAAACATAACATATATAGTACAAAATTCATACACATATATCTATCATGACCAACTGATATTTAAGAATGCAATAAAAGCTTAACATTAGAAAACAAATTAATGTAATTCATTTCCATAACCTAACAAAAAATTATCACCTCAAAAGATGCTAAAAAAAAGTAATGGCAAAATTAAACAGATTCATGGGGAAGGGAACTATTAGCTAGGAATAGAGGGGAATTTCCATAACCTAACATAACAAAAAATTATCACCTCAAAAGATGCTAAAAAAAAAAAGTAATGGCAAAATTAAACAGATTCACGGGGAAGGGAACTATTAGCTAGGAATAGAGGGGAATTTCCTCAGATAAAGGATTATCTACAAAACATCTATGACAAATATAATACTTAATAGTAAAACACTGAAAGCTTTCTCTTTGGGAACAAGACAAAGATGCCTGTCAACCACTTCTGCTCACCACTGCTGAAAATGCTACCATCAAAGTTAGGAAAGCAAAGGAAATAGCAGCTATAAGGATTGGCAAAGAAGAAACAAAATTGTCTTTATTCTCAGAAGATGTACCTGAATTAACGGAAAATCCAAAATAACCTACAAACGAACTACTCCAGTAAAACACTGTTTACATTAAATGTAAAAATCATATAAAAATCTAGGGACTTCTGGTTTCTGGTCCAGCATGTAGGATGCATAGAGGATGCCACTTTGTCCTAACAAGTAAAAAGCTGAACAAACTGAAAAACCAACTCTTCTTAGGTCTATCAGAGATGTGAGGTCACAGGGCAAACTATTATCCACAGACAGGTGGATACAGAGAATCACAACTTGCTGGAGCAGAAATCTAGAAGCAGACACCTCTGAGAGAACCAGCACCTTGGTATGGAAACCTAAATTGATGAATTGCTGGAGGCTCTGTGCGGACAAGACTGTGAGTTAAAAGCTCCAGAGGGACTGAGTCAGGGTGGGGTTAGGGACCTCACACTTTTATGAATTTTATTTCCAGGAGCACAACCAGGTCCTTCCCATTTTGAAATACACCAGAGTATTCTTAATAAGGCCTGACTTCAGGAGACACTATTTTACCAGAGCCTTTATGTTCCTTATTTTACCTGACTAGTCCACCAACTTTAAATATTTACTACACTAACAGCCCCCTACCTCTTCTTCCTTTGTGTCTTAGCCCGCCAACTATAAATATTTACACTAAGAGCCCCCTACCTCCTCTTCCTTTGTGTTTTAATAACATACCTTAGCCCGTCGGATAAGAACAAAATTATGTGGTCAACATCCCGGCCAATGAGATGAGACACAGCCATAGGTCTGCGTTAGAGATAAAAGGTAAACAAAAATCCCTATAGTGCACGCTGGTTGGTTACTCTGACTGCCGCTAGGCACCCTTCTGACAAAAATAAAGGTTTTGCCTTGCTGAAACAATTTATAGTGTCTATTTTCTTAACACCACCGCAGGTCATTTCCAATAATATGCTAAGTGTTTTAAATGAAAAAAGTAGACAACATGCAAGAACAGATGGATAATGTAAGCAGAGGGATGAAAATTCTAAGAAAGAATAAAAAATAAATGCTAGAGATCAACAACATGATAACAGAAATGAAGAGTGCCTCTGACGGACCCATTAGTAGACTGGACATGGCTGAAGAAGAATCCTTGAATTTGATGATATGACAATAGAAATTTTTATAAACACTGAAAAGCAAAGAGAAAAAAAAGGACTGAAAAGATAGAACCAAGTATGTAAGAACTGCATAATAATTATAAAAGATATAAACACAAGGGAATAACAGAAAAAGAGGAAGGAATAGAAGAAATAATTACTGAGAATTTCCCAAAATTGTTTTGGTTTCTGAAGTCAGATCTAATTCTTATCTTTGCTCCTCTACTCTTCAGAAGTGAAGGAGAAATATTTTCTCAGACAAACAAAAATTGAGGAAATTTGTTGCCAATAGACCTGCCTTGCAAAAAATGTTAAAATAAGTTTTTCAGAGAAAAGAAAAATTACATAGATCAGAAAACCAGATCTACATAAAGACAGAGCATTGAAAAAGGAAGATAAAATAAAAACTTTTATTTTTCTCATTCTTCATTAATCTAACATAGCAGTCCCCAGCGTTTTTTTGGTACCAGGGACTGGTTTCACCGAAGACCATTTTTCTACGGGAGGTGGGGTAGAGTTAGCTCAGGCAGTGATGCACGACCCAGTCCCTAACAGGCCACAAACCGGTACCAGGCCATGGCTCAGGGGTTGGGGACTGCAGATCTAATAGATAACAGTTTGTTCAAAATATTACAATAGCAACATTGTATCAATCGTGCTTGTGTGTGTGTGTGTGTGTGTTTGTGTGTGTATGCATAAGCCTATGTATAAGTGAAATTCATGACAGCAATGATACAAGGCATGGGAGGGAAGACTTAGGATTATTTTGTTTTAATATAAAGTACTCACACTACTTGTGAAGAGATACAGTGTTATCTGAAAGTGGACTTGGATCAGTTGTAAATATGTATTACAAACTCTATGGCAACCACTAAAAAAAGTAAAAATGCTCAATTAAAACCACAAAAGGCAGAAAAAGTGTAAAAAAACAAAAACATTAACAAAAAACAAATATAAAACAGTAACAAATGTGGTAGATATTAAGCCAAATATATCAATAATCATTTTAAACAACAGTCTAAATACACCAATTAAAAGGTAGAGATTGTCAGAGTGAGTCAAAATTCAAGCCCAAATATATGTTGTATATAAGAAAACCACTTCAAATAAAAAGATACATATAGGTTAAAATAAATAAATGTAGAAAGATATACCAGGAGAATATAAACCAAAACAAAGCAGTAGTAGCTGTATTAATTGCAGACACAGCAGACTTCAAATAAAGGATATCAGTGATAAAGAGGGGAGTTACATAATGATAAAGGGGTCAATACTTCAAGAACACATAATGATCCTTAATGTGGATGCATCTTACAACACAGCATCAAAATGTGAGGCAAAAACTAATAGAACTGCAAAAAGAAAGAGATGAATCCACTATCATAGTCAGAGACTTTAATACCCCTTTATCAGAAATGAATAAATTCAGCAGGCAGAGGCTCAATAAGGACATGGAACTCAACAGCACCAAAATCTATTGTATTTCTACATACGAGCAATAAACACACACACACACACACCCCCAACACAGATATACAATGTTCTTCCCAAACTGATTTGTAGAGTCAAAGTAATCTCAACCAAAAGCTTTTTTCGTTGGATGAAACATTTAGTAGTTGATTGTAAATTTACATGGAAATGCAAAGAGCCAATCATGGCCACGAAACCCAAGATAATTGATTTTCCATGTAAAATGTTATACTGGAACCCCTATCTAATACACACACACAAAAAATCAATTCCAGTTGGATTAAGGATCCAAAAATCAAAGACAAAATAAACATTTAAAAGAAAATACAAGAGAATAGCACCCATAAGCCTGGAGTAAAAAATTCTGTTAAAACAAGAAATAAAGAAGCATGAACTACAATGGAAAAAAAAAAACAACCCACAGATTTTGTAACATTAAGAGCTTCCTCTTATTTAAAAGATTCCATGTAAAGAAAGTAAAAAGTCTCAAAGTGAAATAAGATATCTGTAACATATTTAACCAACCAACATATAGAATCCAAATCCTAAAAAGAATCATAAACCATTAAAAAAAAAGACAACCCAACAAAATAACAGGAAAAATCTTTAAAAAGCCAAATGATCAAAAGGCATATGAAGGTCAACCTCATTAGTAATCAGGTATATGCAAATTACAGCTGCAATGAGGTTAACATTTTATTTATGTATGTATTTTTTCCAGTATATAATAGGGGTATAAATGTTTAAGTTACATATATTGCCTTTGCCCCACCTGAGTCAGAGCTTCAAGCATGCAGAACAATTGAAACTCCCATAGTACTGGTGGAAGCATAAACTGATAGAACCACTTTAGAAAAGTTTGCCATTATCTCAAAACTTGCAGATAAGCATAGGTTACAAGCCACAACCTAGAAATTTTACATTTACATAATATTCCTGGAGAAACTCATGCAAACATGTTCTAGTATACAAACAAAAAACCATTTATAAATAGCATTATTTGTAACACCCCAAGCTATAAACAACAGCAGAATGGATGAATGTATTGTGATTTAATCAGTCACTGAAATACTATACAATATTGAAAATGGAATGCAATTATGAATATAAACCTTTAAAATACAATGCTGAATGAAAGAGACAAAAAAGAGTACATTCCACTTATACAAAGCTCAAAGCCAGGCACAATTCGAATTATGGATAGTAGTTACTTCTGGGACCAAGAATACCAAGAGTGCTAGCCATGTGACATTTCTTGATCTGGGTGTTAGATACACAGATGTTCACATTATAATTATTCAATGACTTGTATAATTTAGTTTTATAAACCTTTTTTTCATTTCTCTTATTTCACAAAAATGTGTTTCAAAATCAAAACAATTGTGGTCCATCTGGATGGTCAATAAAAGTAACAGTTGCAAATCAAAGCATAAATTTGAGGAAGAGAAAGAGGAAGAACATTGAGAAGAAAATTTATAATGAATTACATAATTTATGTTACAACATGAAACATCTAATTCCAGTTATTACACAATCTCAAATACTTAATAGGTAAGAAATTATGTAATTTGCCAATTCCATATTAATACATATCAACTTTGTACAAAATACTAAGCTTAATATAAAAATAAGACATGAGACATTACTACTGATGCCATGGAAATAAAAAGGATTATAAAAGATTAATATAAACAATTGTACACCAACAAACTGGATAAATTCCTAGAAATACACAACCTCCCATGACTGACTCATGAAGAAATAGAAGATCTCAGCATGGTGGAGCACACCTGTAGTCCCAGCTACTTGGGTGGCTGAAAGCTTGAGCCTGGGAGCTCAAGGCCCTCCTGGGCAACATAGTGAGATACCATTTCAAAAAAAAAAAAAATCTGAAAAGACCAATAATGAGTAAATACACTGAATAATAAATAAAGTAATAAAAAATTTCCCAACAACAAAAATAATCCCAGAAACAGATGGCTTCATTGGAGAATTGTACCAAACATTTAAAGAATCAACACCAATCCTAAAACTCTTCCAAAAATTGAAGAGGAGAGAACACTTTCAAGCTCACTGTGAGGCCACCATTACCCTGATAACCAAAGGCCAGACAGACACTACCAAGAAAACTGCAGACCAATATTCATTATGAACAATGATGCAAAAATTCTCAACAAAATAACTAGTAAACCAAATTCAATAGCATGTTAACAAGATTACACACCATAACTAAGTGGGATTTATTCCTGGAATGCAAAGATGGTTCAACATAAGAAAACAAATCAATGTAAAATACCACATTAACGGATTGAAAAACAAAAAACATACAATCTTCTCATTGATAACAGAAAAAGCATGTGACAAGATTCAACACACTGTCATGATAAAAACAGTCATCCCTCAGTATCACAGGGATTAGTTCCAGCACCACCCAAGGATTCCAAAATCCTCAAGATGCTAAAGTTCCTTACATAAAATGGCATATTTGCATATAACCTACATACATCCTCCTGTCTACTTTAAATCATCTCTAGATTACCTATAATACCAAATACAATGCTATGTAAATAGTTGTTACACTGTATTGGTTTTTTATTTGTATTATTTTTTATTGTATTGATATATTTTAGTTTTTTGTTCCCACGTATTTTCAATCCACAGTTGGTTGAATCTGTGCATGTGAAACCTATAGATACAGAGGGGCAACTTTACCAATAAATGAGTAATAGAAGGAAACTACCTCAACATAATAAAGGCCATTTATGAAAAGCCACACTAACATCATACTTAATGGTGAGGCTGGGCACGGTGGCTCATGCCTATAATCCTAGCTCTCTGGGAGGCCAAGGCAGCTGGAGCTCAGGGGTTCAACACCAACCTGAGCACAGTGAGACCCCATCTCTACCAAATCAAAAAGAAAAACAAAAATTAAAAAAAAAAAAAATACACATACTTAACAGTGAAAGACTGAAAGTATTTCCTCTAAGCTCAGAAACAAGGCAAGGATGCCTGCTCCTGTAGTTTCTGCTCAACATAGTACTGGAAGTCCTAGCTAAGGAAATTAGGCAGGAAAAACAAAAGGTATGCAAACTGTTAATAAGTAAAATTATCTCTGTTCACAGATGACATGATCTGACATGGGGAAAATCCTAAAGATTTTTAAACAAAGGCCTATTAAAACTAGTAAATGAATTCACAGCATAGTTGCAGGACATAAAATCAACAAGCAAAACTCAGTTGCATTTCTAAACATTTACAATGAATAATCTGAAAAAGAAATTAAGAAAACAATTCTATTTACAATAGCATCAAAAAGAATAACATACTTAGGAATAAACCTAACCAAAAGGTAAAGATTTGTACACTGAAAAAAAAACAACACTGATGAAAGAAATTAAAGAAGATACAAATACATGGAAAGACATTCTGTGTTCATAGAATGAAAGCCTTAACATTGTTAGGATGTCTATACTACTCAAAATAATCTACAGATTCAATGCAATTTCTATCAAAATTCCAAGGGCACTATCTGCAGAAATAGAAAATTCACTCTAAAATTCGTATGAAATCTCAAGAGACCCTGAATAACAAAAGAATTTTGAAAAGAACCAAATTAGAGAACTCATACTTCCAGATTTCAAAACACACTGTAAAGCTACAGTAATCTAAGCAGTGTAGTAATGGCTAGTAGTGGCGTAAAGACAGATAGACCAATGGAATAAAATAAAGAGGCCAGAAATAAACCCTCATGAATATGTTCAAATGATCTTTAACAAGAGTGTAAAAACCACTCAATGAGGAAAGGACAGTCTCTTCAACAAATGGTGCTGGGAAAACTGGATAGTCACATGCAAAAGAATGAAATTGGACTCTTACAACATATACAAAAATTAACACAAAACAAAGGCCTAAATAAAGACCTAAATTTATAAAATTCCTAGAAGAAAACAAAGGGGAAAAGTTTCATGGTTTTGGAATTAACAATGATTCTTGGATATGACACCAAAAGTACAAGCAACAAAATTAAAATAGATAAATGGAACTACTTCAAACTTTAAAACTCTGTGCATCAAAGGACACAATCAACAGAGTGAAAAGGCAATGTACAGAATGAAAGAAAATATTTACAAATCATATATTTAATCAGGGTTTATAATCTAGAACATTTTAAGAACTCCTACAACTTCATAATAAAAAAAACAAACAACAATTAAAAACTGGGCAAAAGACTTGAACATACATTTCTCTAACGAAGGTATACAAATGGCCAACAAGTATATTGAAAAACATACTGAATTAATCATCAGAGAAATGCAAATAAAAATCATAATATTATATTACTTCATACCCATTTGGATGACTGCTACAAAAAAAACCCAGAAAATAACAAGTGCTGATAAGGAGGGGGAGAAACTGGAACTCTCTTATGCTGATGGGAGAATTATAAAATGGTGTAATAATTATGGAAAACAGTATGCAGGTGCTTCAAAAATTAAAAATAGAACTACTATATGATCCAGCAATCCCACTTCTGGCTATATATCCAAAGAACTGATATCAGGATCTCGAAGAGATATTTGTATACCCGTGTTCATAGAAGTACCTATGCACAATAGCCAAGAGAAGAAGCAACTCAAATGTACATCAACAGATGAATGGATAAAGAAAATGTGGTATATATGAAAATGGAATGTTACTCAATTTTAAAAAGGAAGGAAATCCTGTCACATACTATAACATGTATAAAACATGAAGACATTATGTTAAGTAAAATAAGCCAATCACAGAAAGATAAATACTGTATGATTCCATTTATATGAAGAATCCAAAGTAGTTAAATTCATAGAAACAGAAAATGGAATAGTATTTACCAGGGGTTAGGAAGAGGGAAAAGGGGGGAGTTGTTGTTTAATGGGCATAGTTTCAGATTTGCAAAATGAAAACATTCTGGACATATGTTGTACAACAATGTAAATATACCTAAAATTTAGGTATACCTAAAATTACTAAACTATACACTTAAAAATGGTTAAGATGGTAAATTTTATGCTTATGTGCTTTTAACCACAATTAAAAACAAAACAAAACAAGATATGGTCCCTTCTCACAGAGCTTTGAAGTGAAAATAAGGCAAGTATAAGATAGGTCAAATCTAAGCAGACTATTATAAATGTCATAAGAAGAGATCTAATTCAAACAGGAGAAGAAATAAGTGAATTAACTAACACAAGAATCAGGATTAAAGTTAGTTCTGTACCTACCTACTGTACTCAGCTTTCTTTACTTATAAAGATAAACTAAGATAACACTGTTACTTAAAATAGAAGTAAATCTATTATCAGGCGCAAAAGGCTTCTATTTGATCTTAAAGAGTTAAAGAAGACAGAAATTGTAAAGGAGTCATTTCACTTAATTTTAAATAAGACTAGATATACTGAGAAGGAAAAATATTTCTAACATTATTTCCTAATTATATGAACATAGCTCAAATAAGGAATGCATATACATGCACCAGAATGGCTGAAGACCAAAAATACTAGATGTTAAGTGGCATGTAGAGCAACTAGTGCTCTCATATACAGCTGATAGAAGGGCGAATCCACATAACACTCTGGAAAACTGTGACTTACTAAAACTGACCATACATATACAATCATCCATGTTTAGGTGTATACCTAACAAAAATGTGGCTGGGTGTAGTGGCTCATGCCTATAATCCTAGTACTCTGGGAGGCCAAAGCAGGAGGATTGCTTGAGGTCAGGAGTTCAAGAAATGCACATAGGTGTTCACTGAAAGATCTGTAATAGCCTCAAAATGAAAATAATCCAAATGTAAATGAATAATATGCAATATATTTGTATAATGCAATACTGCACATAAATAAGAACAAACAAATGACTACACTCAACAGCATGGTGAATTTCACAATAGTTGAAAGTTAAAACACTGACTACTCTGGAAGTGAATGGGTCACTAGTGACCAAAAGAGTAAGGAACTTTTTGACATACTGGATAATGTTCTGCTTCTTATTCTGTGCATTGTTTACACAGCTGTGTTCAATTTGTGAAAATTAATCAAGTTTTATATATGATAATTAACTTTCTTGTATGTAATACTTCAATTACAAATTTCACTTGCAAAAGAAAGAAAAAAACAAAGAAGCAGGTAGGAAGAAGAGATTTATTAGCCCTAAGTAAACACACATGTAATGAGTTAAGTCTATAAAGCTCTGTGATAACTGTAAACCAGTGACGGTTAGAAATGATTACTTAAATGGTTAAATCAACCAAAACATGCTACTTGGTTACTAAATCCTAAAGAAAGAGACAACAGCCAATAATTATTAAGAAAGCACTTGTAATTGAAATATGTAATTAATTTGATTATTTTAATACTGCTATGAAGACAAATTCTAAGTCACTTGATAAGCATTAATTACAAAGATACTGAAATAGGAAAACAGCCACTTAGTATAAATATATTTATTTAAATGGAAGTATTTATTGAGTGTTAGACTATGGAACCCAATAATAGGCTCTGGGGCTATATAAGAGAGATAAGACTTTTGCTCAGGAAGTGCCTCACAGTCCTAAACTAGAGACAAAAGGGGTCCTACCTGTACAAGAAGAGGAGGCAGATAAGCACAGGATGCTATGGGAGCACATTCAGGTTTTCCATATCTGTTGAACTTTCTCAAACACCCCTTTCTAAAAAGAAATACTTCTAAACAGGAGCATGTGCAAACAAAGCTACCAATTGCTAATCAAACTAAGCCCGCCTCCCCACCCTCTGGGCTTTTAGAAACAAAGACAGATATAAAATGTGAAAATGATAAAGTGGCTTTGACATAGAACAAATACAAAGGCTACTTGTATCCGTTTTGTGATGCAGATGGTCACAAACACAATACTGACATTATACTTATGCCAGAAGTAAGCTAGTTTCATGTTTATATATACATATTGCATAGCCACAAAAATCTACCTTCTTTGCCAGTTAACTGTAGAGACTTGGATCTGATGAGTGGGAATGAAGTTCTTCTTTTCAAATTCATATCATCATAGGAAGAGAAACACCTAACATATTAAGAAAAATCAATATTGGATCAAATGAGTAAACTACACATAAATATAACTGTAGTTGAGGCTAAATGGAGGCTACTAAGAACTGTATATACCAATAGGTCTAACTCTAACACTCTAGTTATTGCTAATACAAGTAAAAAAAAAAATTAAAGATCTTTGTCTTAAAGGTACTATATTAAAATACCTATTTTCCTCCTCCTTTGAATTCTACATTTGAATTTCTTTCTCATCCAAAACATTTGAAGGGTTTTATGTACTTACTTTTAGTTTTCACTATAGTTCAAAGAGCCAACCAGGCATAGGACTATCTCACTACCCCAATGATGTTTTTTTTTTGTTTTGTTTTGTTTTTTTTTTCACGCCAAATTTAACATTTATTAGCTATTCAGGAGATTAATAAAACAAAAAGTTGGTTCTTTGAAAAAATAAACAAGATTGACACGCCATTGGCTAAGCTAACGAAAAGCAGAAAAGAGAAATCTCTAATAAGCTCCATCAGGAATAAAAAAGGAGATATCCCAATGATGTTTTTAAATATTTTGGTATCGATATAATCAAATGGGGAAAGGAATTAAACCTCAGTGTCCCTTTATTTGGTCAAAATTTCTCATAAATATAAAAAGCATAGTAAAAAAGGAAAATTGTGAAATATAATGCTGGTATTACCTTTTAGGGCTTGGATACTGATTACTTTTAGGAAGTTTTGAAATATAGTCTCCATCAAATTGAGAAGTGTTTCGACAACGCTGCATACAAAGCATCAGTCCCAAGACAACACAAAGAATCAAAGATATGACAAGATAGCTTTGTCGATCTGAAACCTGAGATATGGGTTAAAAAATTATAATAGTAAATCGTATTAGAAAAAACATAGTGGTATTTAAAATTCAAAGAACAGATCATTTTAAACATTTAAATTTGCTTCAAAATCATAAATGCAGGGCATGCTCTTTGAAAATGAACCATTAAATCGATGTTTTTCTTTTTTTTCTTTTTCTCCCTACTAATTCTTCCTTTGAAAATTTTCAAATCTATGGAAAAGTTTAAAAAAGAATACAATAAACATATTTATGCCTTTCATCTATGTTGACCAATTGTTAATATTTTGTCACATTTGGTTTGCTTTCCCATTTGCATTATCTCCTCAGGGAGAAAAGAAAATTGTGTTCCACTCAGTCTCTCTCATCTTAAAAAACTGAACCACCAATCACCCAATTATTTAAGGCAAAAACCTAGAGATCACCCTTATTTCCTCATCCCCTCACACCCAACATTTTCAACAAAGCTTGTCTTTCTACCTCTTAAATATATCCTGAATTCAATAATTTTGTACAATACTCCACTTTTAAAATCCTAGTCCAAGCCAACATCACATCACCCAGATTACTACCACTGCCTAATTGGCTTTCTCTCTGCTTCTGCTTTTGCTGTTCCCCAACAGACAATTGTCCACAGAGCAACATGTGGGAAGTTTCTCAAAGTGTTAAGCATTAATGACATGATCCATAACACTTCTTTACTTAATACTTTCCAATGACTTACAATGATTCAGATAATATTCAAACTCTAAATTACCAACAAAGTGCTACATGACCAGGCCCTTGCCAATATCTTCAACTCATATCTCAGCCTCACTTCTCTCACTCACAGCCACACTAGCTTTCTTTCTGCCCTCAAACACATTACACTGTGTCAGATCTCAGGTCCTTTGTCCTAGTTCTGCTAATAACAGGTTTGTTCTCATCCCAGTCAATGTGTGGCTGCTTGAGGAGCCTCTTGAACACTCAGTTCTAATAATACTACCTGCTCAGATAGGCCTTCCAAGATTACTCTAGCTAAAGTAGCATTCCTTACCACCACCACCCTACACACATACATTTCTCTTTTTTTTTCATTTTTTTCATAGCACTTATCACTAGGAGAAATTATCACCAGTTTATAAATTTACTATATGTATTCTATCCCTCCCCAGAACACAAATCCTGTGAAGCCAGGGACTATTCATTGCTGTATGTCACAATCTAGGACTGACTATACAGTGCATGTCTCACATATGCTAGATGCTAAATAAATTTTTGTTAAATCAATGAAACTTTTGCTTAGTTAAGCAACTTTATAAGCCTTTTTGAACTGAAAATGAAGTATGTGCTCCTATCAATGTTCACAAACAGCCTACTAGGATAGTTTTACACTTCTAAGTAACACCTAAATTATGAAAGTCATGTTTTACAAATATTATGATAATTAACATATTCCCAAAACTTAAATACTCCACATTCTGTTGTTCTGAAAAAGTTCTCTATAAATGACAATTTTGCTTGGTTAAAGTTTTTAGGTACCACATTCATGTTAATAAGCTTGCCTTCATGACAACCGCCATACATGCATTGTGTCTCACAATACTAGAGTAACAATTACCTCCTGTTTTAATTCTGCCACTGTTGTTGATAAGTTTGAAACCAGTAGTGTCATGTTAGTCAGCTGTGCCTGTAGCAACTGGATGGCTTCAGTTTGCCGTTGATCCTATGATAAAGGAATAAGTATCATTTTTCTTTGTGTTTCATCTGTATACTACCTACATTATAAATTGAAGTAAAATAATCTGTAAAAAACACTAAATTCTTCCCAAAACGAATGTATTAATAGGAAGCTCTTAATGAATAAATATTGTAAAGTTTGACCAGAAGGTTAAAAACCAAACAAAACACTTCAAGAATCTGGGACTGTGTTCAACTACCTCCACCCCAAAATTTTTTTGCCACTCACTGCTACAATGTGAAATACTGTGTAACAGAAGTTGATAAGTTACTTTTCAAATTAATATAGGCTCCATATATATAAATTAGCATATCACCAGCTATATACAAAAATAGTCACTTTGCCAAATATACATTTTTAAAAGCAAAGCAGTTGAACAAAGACCTAACGAAAACTTTTTGAAGAATGTTTTTGGATATTTTAAGCTCAATATCAAGAAAACTTTAAAATTTCTCCTTCACAGCACAGCATATCATGATGGAACTCATGATATTATAGTCAAATACCTATAACCATTCATGTAATCAATGCTAAAATATCACCAATGAAAAGAAATTTAAAAAAATACTCATCTTTCCATTTTTTGGACAGCTCTGGATTTTAGAAACTTTTATAATCAACAAACATGTCTTATTTAAAATATCAATTGCATATCTATGTTAGGGAATTATATATTACACTCATAGTTATGAACCTATATTAGGGAAGCTGAAATGAAAATTTGAACTTATAATAATAAATTTAGGGAAGAGGAAAAGAGGGCAGGAAGAAGTCAATGAAATCTAAAACTCTAATTTAGGACCCTATATGAAATGTCTACATAACCATTTATTATTCTAGACTTAAGGTTTTCCAGTTTAGATTCAAAAAATTTTAAGTCTCAGTTGTGTATTTGTGTGGGGGTATTCTGGAGGTGGTGATATATAAAACTGTAACAAAAGGTTTTCACTTATTTCCCTTACTGTGATACTCTGTGGTACTTTCTATCCTACTTCATTTTTTAAAATGCTAAATGTGACTCATTAAGCTGTTTCTTTTGAATCCTGACTCATATTTGATACTGATAAACTCAAGACAGTTATAAACATTTAAAGTATGAGCTGTTAAATTTAATAGGTTGGTTAATGCTTCTAATCAAGATGTACTTCCAATAGTGTTAATACCCAAGATCACTGAAAAGTATTTAAGTTTTTCAGACACAAGACATAAATGTAAGAGGATATATAAAAGAGGGGAAATCATTGTATTAAAATTAATGAAGACCTAAATAAATACTGTGTCCATGGGTCAGAAGACTTAATATTGTTAAGATGTCAGTTTTCCAATTTGATCTATGAATTTAATGCAATCCCAATCAAGATTCAAATACAGTTTTTGTGTTTTTGTTTTTTTTTGTAGAGACGGACAAGCTGATTCTAAAATCCA
Source organism: Microcebus murinus (assembly GCF_040939455.1). Taxonomy (NCBI): domain Eukaryota; kingdom Metazoa; phylum Chordata; class Mammalia; order Primates; family Cheirogaleidae; genus Microcebus; species Microcebus murinus. The sequence continues at coordinate 118,775,565 of NC_134105.1, read as the reverse complement.
TATGAAGATGCAAAAAACCCAGTCAAAACAATCTTGAAAAAAAACAGATGGAGGACTTAACGCTACCTGACTTCAAATGTCACTACAAAGCTACAGCAATCACAATATTGTAGTATTAGCATAAAGAAAGACAAATAGATCAATTGAACAGAAGCCCAGAAACAGACTATGGTCAACTGGTTTTTATCAAAAGTGCAAAGGAAATTCAGTGGAGAAAGGATAGCTTTTTCAACAAATGATGCCACAACACATGGATATTCACATGCCTTCCCCCTCACCCCTTCTCCTCCAAAGAACCTTGATCCATACCTTGTAACACAAAAAAAATTAACTCAAAATGAATCACAGCCCTAATGAAAAACTAAAACTATAAAACTTCTAGAAGAAAAAATCATTGTGATTTTGTGTAGGGCAAAAATTACATAGAGTATAAAGAAAATTGATAAATTAGGCTTCAACTAACCAATAATGTCTGCTCTTCAAACTACACTGCAACAAAAATAAGAAAGCTAGTAATGGATTGGGAGAAATATTTGCTAAGCATATCTCTGATAAAGTACTTATATTCAGAATATGTAGAGAACTCTTAAACCTTAATAATAATTAAAAAGAAAACAATAAAGAAGGAATCGCAATTATAATGTGCCATGAATGGGAGAATAAGATGCACTTAACTAAACTCTCTGCAACCTCAGGCCTCCCTACCTCACCATGTCCTAGTCCCAAATAACCTTTTAGAAAAGTTCAGTATAAAATTTCTTTATTGTGGTAACATATCACACTTACATGTGCAATACTGAAATTGTTCCCTTAAAATCAACAAGATAGGAGAAAAAAATGAAAAAGGTATGAGGATCAAAAAGAAGAAACAAGGTTGTTCTTATTTGCAGTCAATAAGATTATCTACATAAAAAACCACAGAAGATTTTTTTCTCTCAAATCCTCCTGAAGATTTTAAAGAGTTTAACAAAGTTGCAGAAAAGTCCACTGCACTTCTACTTACATACACACATAAAAATGTAATATGAATAATGCTCAAGAAAATTTTCTCTAAAGGAAATAATGATACTAACAGCTAGATAATTTTCCAAATGTGACATCATATAACAGACTCAAACATCACCTATCAGGGGAAAAAGTGAATCAACCACACTAATCCCTTTACCAGTGAAATCCTATAAAATTTAATGAAAATTCATATAAAATGTAAATAAGGAATGAAGGAGACCAACCTGCTCCTCTGCTATTCTTGAAGTATTCTGAAGTTTTACTATTGTTTTATTGAAAGCCTTTTGCATTTCTTCCATTTGTTTTCGGTACCTACAGGGTAAAAATTGGTTTAAATTAGCTTTAATTCCTTATTCATTCACTTAGCACTGGAAGCACTTTGATTTGGACATATGAGATAAAGCATTTTTCTTAAAAATGACTCTTATTCAGACCTGTGCAATATAGGGACATTTGCAAAGGTTTAATGAAGAGGTCCCTTGAGGTATTGGCTACCTTCACATCAATTCTATTCATCTCATTGCTATATAAAATTTAGTGATTTCTGCGGTTCCCTTCTGTGCAGAAAGGCAAGAGCAGTTAACTAAGTAACTAAATGGGCATGTATGTGCACCCACACATACAATTTGCCAATAATTTTATGTATGAATTAGGAAGAAATTCCACTTAGGATATGACCACCTAAGTGACATCTTATTAGTGACATTTCAATTTAAGGTATAAGAAAAGGTGGTGTTTATATACTTGGTGCCTACGTGATTGCAAAATGTTGGGGGAGAAGCCCTAAGGACAGTCAATGGACATTTAAGTGACTGAAAAAGAACACATAGCTTTAAAAAATGAAGCTGTGCCTGAGGTCTTAAATCACCGCAAAAACATACTGGCACTGTCTCTGGCACTTAGAAGCACACAACATAAATAATTAGAACTAGAACTAGGAACTGTTTAAAAGAGTGTAAAATGCAAATGTTACCTAATCATCAATTTAGTCTACCCTTGGCTTCACTTATCTAAACTTTTAAGTGATATCTGGTCAAGTTCCACTAAGAGTTTTAAGGCCTATATACTATCATTTTCCATGAGGCCTCTGAGAATCAAACAGTAAAAGTAGCTAAAGATAAGCAACAGGAAGAAAAAAAGTGAGTATAAATAATTCAAACTTGTTAATAGCCTAATAACAAAGGTATTACACCACTGAGAAGTACTTCTAAAACTTAAAAAAAAAATCAATTCATTAAGTCATTGATTAGCATCAAATAGGTTTCTTTATCTAAAAACTGTGCTTACTACTATTATATCATGAGATAATTAAATCCTCTCCTTCTGTAAGGATCATATTCTACTACTTAACTTACCATGTGCAATAGATTGTGCTAATTCAAAACAAAGCTTACCTTTGGCTGAGTTCCTCCAGATAGCGACCACTCAGAGACATGTTAACTTCTAAGGCTTTAATACGATTATTAAGTCTCATAAATACTGACTCCTTTTGGTTTGATCCATGTACAAGATTTCCATTAGCATATCCTAGATCTGTAGAATTTTGCAATTCAGCATAAAAATCTGTAGCTGTCCTCTGTAACCCTTTCAAAAGGGCATCTTCTGGAGATTGTTCTTCCTCTTTTACTTCAGGTAATGAAGAAGAATCCACAACAGGAGTCAAAATTTGCTTTGGTGTGTCAGCTATGTTCATTTTGGCTTCCCCATCTTCAATGTCTGGCACAGTGGCTGTGTTTAAAGGTGGCACTATTGTTTCAGATAGCTTTGTGGTAATTTGTATGGAATTCATGTCTTCTCTTATAATATTATCCATTACTTCATTAACTTTGTTCGTTTCATAGGTAACAGATGGCTTCTCTATAGAACTAAAGCTCTCAGATTTTTTTTCTGTTTCATTATCAACCTCAATAGAACTCTCTTGGGGAATCACTTGTGATGGTGTATGTCCTGCCTCATATTTCACAGACTCAGATACTTCTATTTCAGATAATGAATTGATTTCTGGAGTAATATCTAAGAGAAGAGACTGAGAAAGAGTTTGAGGATGGCTTGGTTCAAGTTCAATTGCATCTACAGTGTGATTCATCAAATCACCTTGGTGCATACTACTTAAGTCAGCAAGAACAATTTCAGCTTCCCTTTCCATATCCTTCTTGTCCGATTCTCCACTCAGAGGTTTCAGTACTAAAACTTCTACTGATTCTGCAGGTAGCAGCAATGGTGGTTGAGCTGACACAAGATAATCTTTTCCTTTACTCAGAGCAGTTCTGCTGCGCTGCCAATAAAGAGCAACTCTAACTGAACACCATTTAAATACATATTCTGAAAAACTAGAAATACAACAAATTGTGGTCAGTTCACTACAAAATATTTGTGTCTCTGACTCAAACCAGGGTGATGATTCATCTTCCTGTTCACCGCTGCCCAGAAGGGTCACTGTAGATGGACTTGCCTCCTCTTCTTCCTCTTGAACTAATTGTACAATGGGACTCTCTTTTGGAGTATCTGGTGTTGATGGCTCCATGTCATGTACAGGTACTTCAGTGGTTATATACCTAGAAATATATATCATAATTACAAACCACTTTATTTGAAAGCCTAAAGTTAGAACATTTTTAAGGAAAATAAATATTATCATACATAAAATAAAAGGCTGGGAATACATAACTCAAATTATTTTTTGATGAATTTTCACCGTCATTTTTATTATAAAAACAAATATGGCTCAGAAATGGTAACAGAGAGACCAGTTATCAAGTTACCAGTCAGATGACTCAAACCACATTTATCATATCAAACTTGCTTTCTTTGAATCTGTTTAAGAATTATAAGTGAATACTTCTGTTCACTGAATGTATAGTGTTCCTTTCCTCCCATAAAATAGTCAGCAAATCTTTACAAGCCTCACCACTCATTACAGATCAGAAATAGCTATCCAAATAAGATCCAAAGCTAGAACCAGGATCCAGGATTCTTAATACTTATAAATGTACTCTGTGCTTGAATACCCTATTTTCAAAAGGCAGCTAGATTTCCCAAAGATAATTTTTCTGAAGATGATCTGAATTGCAACATGGCATTAAATATACACACAAGATTGTCTGCTTTAGAAGAGAAGAAACATATCCCCCCCCCACCAATAATCTTCACATTGTCTAAGCTAATTTTCTATTATTAAAAGCCAAATACCTAAAAACTTAAATAAAAATTCTGCCTTATGATAAACTAATAGTTCTTCTAATTCTATCCTATTTTTGGGCTCTATGTGTATGGAGTATAGGCAAGTAGGAAGGTGGACCTGATGGGAACAGTGTTGTAAATTATGATGCCTGTGGTTCTTTCCAAGATAAAGATAATTTCTGGGTACAGCCTTACAGCACAAAAGGTGCAATATGAAAAAATATATATATAATAATTTGAATACCAAAAACAATTACCTTTATACACAATTTTCCTACTCTGAAAAATTACTGAGAATGTCAGGATATGTCTTCAAATAAAGACTAATGGCACAATAACAAAGATAGGAGAAGGTAATAAAACAGACAATATCTACAAGGTGGACTTTCATTTTGTTGATGAATGGATCAAATTAAAACATAATTAGCCCATGCTTTTCTAAATAGAAAGGTATTTATTGTCATATATATACTCTCTAATAACATTTCTTACATATTCAGGTGGTATGTTGTTTATTATCTACCAAATAAATGATGACTGTAAAAAGAAGTTATGTCTAGAGAAGGAGAAGGAGAAAAACTAAATGGAATTTGGTAAAACCTTATGTATATAGATGTTATACATATACACCATCTATATACACTCTAATCAGAGCAATATTTAAAACAAACTCACTTAAACTCAGGAAAAAATATGTCAGTTTTTCAAAATAACTTTAAAAGTGATACTCTATCATGGGTTCTCTCATTTTCATATATTTTCCTCAAAGGATTGCTATATAATCATGAAAAAGAATTTAAGACAAACATGCAGAAATATTAAGTAAAAAATTATGGAAAAATATCTATTAAAAACGAATATAAAAAAAGTAAAAACTGACTTATCTTTCAATGACTATTCCTATCTACACATATATATGTATGTGTGTGTACACATATATAAAATAAACTTTATTTAGTTTAGGAAAATAAGATATATCATGCATTGTTAACTAAAGAAGCCTAGTTACAAAATTAGGAATAGCAATCATAGCTCCATGTAATTAATTAGAAACATCAAGAATGTCTCTATCCCCAATAGATTTCTTAGGTCCTTCTAGGAATCAATAACACATAATATTTTCCCTCTAATCACCCATTAAATATCTTCAGCCATTTGCAGGATTCACACAGGAGAATATATATTTCTCAGTATGCCCTTCAAAGCATAAAAATCTCATTTTTTAATTAGTATAGTACTTAGGAATTGCAGTTCAAAGCATACTCACTATAGGTCTCATTACATACTACCTAGAACTAACTGTTTCATGTTCAAATATCTTAACCTCTTAAGTAGAGTTCCTCTAAGAGAAAGGACTTGCCAAGTTTTATAGGAGTATACCTAATGAAATATACATAAATTAAATCTATAATAACTATATCCAATTATCCAAATCATTAAGAGTTTATTAACTATTATAGATAAGAAAAAGGACCAAAAAAGTAACCCTCTCTGGTAGGAAAGACAAAAAATGAGTATATTTTACCTGATAACCTATCTATATACATCCCTGCCCAAAGTGCTCCACTGCAACCTGGAGAAAAACCCTATACAATTCAGAGAAATAGAACACCATAAGAGGCTGCTGTGTGACAAACAGATAACTCAAGAACCACTGCTCTAAGTATTGCAGGTATCCTTTGTAGCTTTCTAGAGATAGATGTTTTTTCAATTTGACCTTAATAAATACAAACGAGCCTTTAAAATTTGTCCTCAAGCCTGTACCTGTGCAGAGTCAGGTCAACTATTTACAATAAGGAAAAGTGTTGTGAATAATGAAAGTAACACATAATATAAAAACAACAAATGTTTGGTCTAGAATGAAGCGTACTCCCAGTACACACAAACACTAATGGGAAGAAGGAACTCAAAGATGTTCTGAGTGGCTACAGAATGTCTGTCCTATGATTCAGAGTTCTCTGAAGGTAATCATTTCACACACAAATTATAAGTTCCTTTTTTATTATACTTAGCTCTCCATTTTATTAGAACTCTATTTAATATTACAGTATAACTTACTCAGGAGATGGAACAGGAGTTGAAACAGGAGTTGATTCAGGCATTTTAGATGCAGTTGTGGCAGTGGCATTCTCAGATATACTTTTATTTCCTATTTTAAGAAAGATGCTCATATTGAGTTCCATTTTTAAAAGCTGTACCATTTAAATATTTTATTATAACAAATAAATAACTAGTCTCTTGGAGGAGAAGAAAAAAGTCAAATAGGTTTGCTACTACAGACTTTTTTTTAAATAAAAGTTCTTTTAGAAAGAAATGATTATATAAGATCACAACTACAAGTAATGTGTATTATTTCTCAATTTCACAGATAATTAAAACAAGTCAAATGACTATGAATTCTGTGTAATCTTACATGATTAATATACCTTCTAGATATCTGAAAGAGTTATTAAAGAGAATGAGAGGAAATAAGTGGGTCATTTCAAGTATGTACTTAGAACTAAACATTTTTTAAAAACAAAAAAGGTAAGTTTATTTCTCCTTGCTAATAATATTTTATTTGTCATTCTGCAAGGAAAAGATGGCTTTCTAAATTAAGTAACTATTTGATACATAAAAGGAAAACATATCTGAAGTACTAATAGGACATCAAAACCTCAATAAAGATATAAAGGATAAAATCATCTCTATCACAGCAGTGAAGAATCAAAAAACAAATTCATGAATTTTATATAGATAAGATCCTTTCATTAAAAAGAACTTGTAGAATTCAAATAAACAATGAATAACAGAAGATCAGTAAGCTCCTTTCAATTATTTTTGTATTTCTATATGAAAAATCAAATTTTCTTGGCTCATTACTTGATTTTTCTAACTAGAAGGACTCCTGGAATACTAGCTCTTTAAAAGACCCATAAAATGATTAGGTACCTTCTGCCAGGTCTTCAGTTTTTGCTCCCAGAATATTAGCAGCAATATTCACCATATTTAGAATGGCATCTAAAACAAAATTCAATCAGAAAAAAATACCAATACACCTAAATGTTCTCATATAAATTAATATCAGATAGTCAAAAAGTCATTATAAATGATCTTTTTGCATTTTTTGGCAAGTTACCTTTTTGTTCACCTGACTACTAAAATCCAGTATAGGACACAAATTTTGGCCAAAAGTGTAAAGCATAAATCTGAATTTTTGTGTTCAGAAGGAATTTTAAATTTAAATATACTTTTTTTGGTAAAGCTTCCCCAAACCTTTTATGAAAACACTGTTTTCAGCATATTAGAAAATTCAAGTATAACTCAACATATATCCTGTACTAGGACAGGGATAAAATGTAATGATCAAAATTCATATTTTACAGAAAAGCTTGTTTTTCTTTGAAAAGACTACAGTTAAAAAAAACTTGAAAAACAAAAGCTTTTCTTAAATGAGGGATTATCACAGGTAAAAGCAAACAAAACAGTGAGATTATCCAAAGAAAAACAGAAAATAACTATTAGCACACAGTATCTACTGGTAATATGGCTAAATTCCAAATTGATACTGTATAGCATCAAATTTCTCGAATGATTTTTAAAAACTGATTGGCTAAAATAACAATGTTTTTGGAATATAGAGCATACAGATTCTTTTGTGAATTGAGTGGGGATAGATATGGGGCAGATAAATTAAAAGTTAAAGTCATAAAGTGTTACAGGTAGAGCAATTTGCATACTTTGCTATTCCTGCCTCTCTTTCCACAGAGGATATATGAAAAAGCGGTATAAACCACAAAATCTATGCAAACAGACACACAAATGAGGACTGCAAAATAGCAAAACTCCATGAAAAGCTGGTGCTAGGAATAAGGAAGCCTCTTTCCAGTAATGTAATGTAATTTTAAGTGAAATTAACTTCCATCCCCAATCTAATCTTTGAAATTTCACTAGAAGTTAAGTATTCTATTCTCCTGTTAAAATACTATCCCTAGCAGGGGCTACTTATTAAGCCTCATAAGTTATTTCCATCTTAGTCTCCTTTCCTAAGGAAACCACATGGTTTTCATCACACTTTCAATGAAAACCAGAGATGTGAAAAGTAGGAAAGGATCTAAGAGAGAAAAATCTAGTACATCATCAAAAAGGCTGGGAGCAAGCCAAGCACTGTCACATGGAGTTGATCCTGTAAAACATATGCTTTAGTGTGGGAGAAAGTAGAAGGAGATTTTAGATTGTGTTAAAGGTGATAGGAGACAGTTATAATTTTGATCTTCACATAATTATGATTCTTGTATTCTGAAAGACAAGAAAGTAGTAGTACTTTGTTTCCAATCGTTAGTATAACACACAAGAGCTTGATATAAGCCATTTTAAAATGTTTAAATAGCATGTTTAAATGCATGGTCCTTCAGCCTGGCCAACTGGTGAACAGAGAAGCAGTCTTCATTCTTAGGGCTAATGAGATGCCTCAGCAGGAGATAATGACAGAATGGAAACTTCATATTTCCTCATAAAGTAAGACAAAGTCAGGAATGCAAAATGTTATTTTCTTGTTAACCCACTTTTAACACCAACCAATACTGCAGTATTAGATATGATCCCCTACTTACGCTGCTACCTAAAGTTTAGTCAAAGCTGACTGCCTCACAAATCCAAATTGTGGAATCAACAGTCTACTTTCTTGTGCTTCAAACTGAGATCTTACCTTAGACTTCAAATTTTTTGGCATTTATTATTAAAGAATTCAAGAAAAGAGTACATGTTACTATATATAAAGAAATTAGCTTTAGAGTATTTTTTCATGAACCTAAATTTTAATACTAGCACCTATAATAAAGATGATTTACACTATCTACCCTTTTAAAATATTATTTATTATCACCATTTCAGGGAACGTGGTAACAAAAGTAACATTTAACAAACTCCTACTTTCTCAGCCCATCTAACCTAAAAGAAATCATTTCCCTACATTCACAGAACATTGCTTAGCATGCTTTTTTTTTTGTCTTTTGAGAGAAAGCAGCATTGTGAATATTCTATGCTGACCATTCTCAACTTGTATCCAAACACATGACAGCTTGTCACTGTGATAATCTGGCCACTGAAAAGTCTTAAAAATAGGCTAAAGTAATAACTTCAACTACAGATAACTGTCCCTGATTTCTCCTGAGTTAGTCAACGTCTTTGTTTTTGAGTTGGGCAACTTATTCACCCCACCTAATTCATTGAGGAATAAAATTATCCCAATGGCCAAATATTTCCATGTTATTGCTCAGTCTCCAGTACATCAATGGCTCTTTTTGATACAGAAAACAAATTTTGTCCAGGCTGCTGAGGCTCAAGAGTTTATTATACCTGTGCTATAACATAACAAGAGAAACCAACAAAAAACTACTTCCTCTTACATGTACTACATCTGAAGCACAGCCACTTCCATCTTCTAGGAAAATGGTCCTCCTAGCACCTTAACACTTACACATATATGTATACATATATTCATAAAAATATTTTGACTTAAAAGAAAACAAAAACCACATTTTGTCTTAAACATGGACATATCTACCTTTAGCAGTTATAGTGATTTTAACAAAATGCAGACCACATGTATGACAGTAAAGGCAGACTTGCACAAATATTAAAGTAGATAGTGGTCTGGCAAATTTAGATAACAAAGCACAAGGAAAGCAGGATAATATGAAGAATTCCTGTTAATGTAAAAAATTCAAACATTTTAGTTCAAGAATGTAAACAAAAGAATCAGAAGAGTTGCCAGAACTGTCATACACACAAAGCCAAGAATCAGCTCTAAGACAGTAGTTTCTTCCTTTTTGGCAGTTAAGAACATTACATAGTATCAAGAATGTCTAAATATGCGGTGTACATGCTCTCTGACATCCACGTCTCATCAGAAGTAATGTATTCTGGTGATATATATTTCCTACAACTGCTAACTACTTGATAGAAAAAAGAAAAAGAAGTTTCTTTTATGATTAAAGCTCCAGAATTCTATTTTGTAGGAAATATGTTCATATTAAAAACAAGGGAAAAATAAAATAGGCTCAAATAGGCCAATTTCAAGCTAATTTAGACAGTGGTGATGATTATAGTCAAACTCAGACATTCTCATGCCAAAGACCAGCTCTTTGGCGTGATTCTATTTTATTATGTATTCCTTAAAGTTATACTACCTTGGACAAGGCTATAGCTAAATCAAGGTCAAAACCCATCCCAAACTCTTTGGAGAAGACTATAAGGCCACAGATAAAGAAGGCAGCAGTACTAGACCATGTTTATAACATTTTATGATGGCAAAGTCTTATCTATCACTCAGCTCCTACTGCCTCTCTTGTTCTGAAACTTCAAGTGGTGGAAATTGTTTTAAACCCCATTTTCCACACTTATGCTCAGCTGACATCTTTCCACCCATTTTGTCTCACTATACAAATTCTTTCAACAATGAGAACACTAGATGGTAACATTGCCCTCCTAGAAATTAGTAAAAAGAAAAAATAAGTAATGTGTTAGCAAAAAACACATCTTCAAGGAGAAACATCCAAAAAGGAGGATCTAAATGAGATTCTCCTTTAATCTGTTAAAGGAGACTAATCGATTAAAATAATACACTGGTCAGAGAAGAGATTACAAACAGGGAAATGTCCTCCACTAATATATGGTTAGGTTTTAATGGCATCTAGGAGTTAATCCCATAGACACATAGAAAGAGAAAACCCAGAATATCAACAAGGTTTTCCTTTATCTTAAACCATGGTAAGACATTACTTTCCTAGGGTGCCTTCTCCTTTCCAGTAACTGCCAAAAGCTAGACATCTTTTAGTCTGGGGTTATTTTCCAACCCCATGAAATAATGATGCTTCCAGAACTAATTCAGCATTACTGAGCTAATTCACATAAGCGGCAGAATAATGACTTTCATGTAACATACAGAATACAAACTTAAGGACACAAACAATACTAATATCCAGCCAGATAAAATTGTATTGTTTCTTTCACACCTCAAAAAATTATTATCCCCATAGCAGTGAATGAGACAACTATTTTTACATCATCTTCAACAAGATAGCTAGGGATGCTATTTAAAAGTAATCACTAATATCTAAAATGTCAAAACGCTAGCAATAAAGCAAAACAAAGTATACTGAATATGTAACAAAGTTGAATAATAATTTGTAATATGACTTTGCAATCAAAGACTCTCCTGCAGGTATTTTTACACTCTTCCTCCCATCCCTGAAAAAGTCTACTTAAGTCCATACTCCTCTATGGAGAGAAAGAGGGAAAGAAGGGGGAAAAGGCAGGAAGGAAAGATGAAAAGAAAGAGAAGTAAGTGATTCTTAACTCCATATACTGTGACTGTACAAAATAACTACCTAAGTATATGCACTACTGGTTGAATATCGAAAAAAAGTTATAAAGTCATCCTTCATACTAATGTTGGTATATGAGCAATTCAATTCACTAAGAGCAACAAGTGAAAAGCACAAACAGCTAGTCTCCTATTTTACTAAGATTTGTATTAAATTAAATTATTAATCTCCAAGTAGAAAACTCCTTCCAGTTAGTTTTACGTTCTTCACAAATAACCCAAAATAACATTATAATATACCTACCCACACTCTACCAGTAAAAATAAAGTGCCAGGGGTAATGGTCTTCTATAGTCTCCTTAGTCAGCCTACCACTAGGTTCTTACACTACTTTAGAATAACAACAATCTAAGTGTCTTAGTCATTGTTTCTTTAATTTATGAAGAGTATATTAGTAGTAGTAGTATCATTATTGATACTCAATATTATTATGGATAAGAACAGTCTTTATATTTTGTAATTAAATAGAAAACTAACCATACCCATAGATAACAAATCCTCATTACTAGGACTACACTGATGCACAACCTCTTTAGTAATTCTTTCCCCAAGGAAATTCACAGCCTTTCTTCACTACAAGAAATTTGACCCAAAATATGAGTGTCTAATTAGAGCAGAAGAAACACCTTTATAATGCTTCCATTTAGCTCTTTCTTTTCATCCACTCTTTCTATTTCATTTCCATAGAAATACTTTTCAAAAGCCCAAAGTTCAACACTGGGAAAAGACGTCTTCTAAACTATACCACAACAAAATGTCCATGTATGTCAGAACGAAAAAGTTGAGAAACACATTAGTAATGTGAATAGGAAAATTTCAAGATACCCACTTGTAGCAGAACCAAGAAGATTTTTTGATGATTTATCCTCCCCAGTATTATAATCCAGTGGATAATCTGTTTAGAGAGAAAATGAAAGTACTTACGCTGAGAACTAGCTCCAATAATATGTTTAAAAACTCAAATTATGTCCTGTCAAAGTCAGTTGACATTTAAAACATTTTATAATAAATATGAATTATACATCTAAAACAAGTTTGCAAAAATAAAGTAAAATTCACAAGCCATTTAACAAACCAAAATACACCAAGGAAAACTAAAACGATTACCAAAATTTTAACCATATTTATAAGACTTTTATTAAAGCTTTCAATATATAATGCTTTACCAACTCTTAATCAATGTCTTCATTTCACTTATAGGAAAATGAGGAAAGGAAAAATTCAGATTGTTCAAACTATGGTTAAGACATCTTAAAATAAGGACTTAAAGCAGAAATGGAACAAGTCATAAAACTTTCCTCTACCTCCTCAGGCTCACAGAAGTTTCTCAAAAGCTCAGGTTTTAATGTGCTTGCTCATGACAAACTAAAGGAATTAATTCTCCTATCTACTATGTCAGCTGCCTTCTGAGATTAACTGGTTTGGGGGCCTGGCACAGGGATATAATAATAATTTATAAAACTGATTTTATGGAAGGGAGTTTTAGTTACAAATAACTGACTAATAAACCTGGAACACAATACAACAACAAAGCAATCATATTGGAAAATAGGTGTTAAGAAAAAATTGGCTTGGGGTTAAAAACAACAAAACTAAAGTCTGAAGACAACAGTCATATTGATTTAAGTAATCTATACTTACCATTAGATTTTAAAAAGTAAAAAAATATATATAATAGTCACCTATTTAAAGTTACTTACCATAATCCTCATCAAATAGTTCTTGACGTTCTGAGTGATACTGCGAATCAGCAATTTCTTCATATTCTTCCACCATGCTAGTGCCAAATACCCTATCAAAAACAATCTCATTAAAGACTTCCAAAACAAAACAGAGTTGTTAAGACTTACCTCTTCACAATAAATGACACACATCAACTTTGATTATGTTTTGAGAATCACAGGCCTTTGGATTCCAAAATAATAATGGCTTTTCCTTTCATTTTACTTATCTACTGCTTCCATTAAAATGTAAAACTAATCTACTTAAGACATTTAGAAACATAATGACCAAGTTTTTATACCAGTCTAAAATGTTTCTATACATTTTCATCATAGCAAAATAACAAGAAAGTTAAACCAAATACACAAAATGAAGTTTATTCTTTAACAGAGGATACTTTGACATTTTTCCAAAATGCACTCAAGGGAAAGAAAGGCTTCAGGGTTCATATTTTACAGTATGAACCTCACATAAGAGAAAATTATTTCTTCACTTTAAATATATTGGGATTTTTATATATTGCCTTTTTAAAAATAAGCACTCAGTAAATGTATTTTGTTCTGCATTACCTTATAAGGCTTAATGGACAAAAGTGCTCTGATCCAAAATGTGATACCAACTCCACCTAAAGAATAAAATCACATGAAACAGGAAGCCAGCAGAGAGCATGTAACAATATACTCAGTTTTTTCATTATAACATTTCTAAAAATAAAGTCCTCATTTCCCCAAAAATCAATACTTGTAAAGTTTTTGTAATGCATTAATATGCCATGCCCTGTTATTCAATATTGCAAAAGAGAAGGTTGCTAACCTTTATGTACTTGATGAACATCTGAAGCAAGAGAAAGGAAAAGAAAAAGAAATCAGTTCCAAAGTCTAGATAACATGCCATAAGCAACTTTAAATATTTGTAAATTATACCGTATAATTAAAGTATAGAAAGCAATGTACCTTGACAGATAACATTGTAGTATTCTTAATTCTTTGTAGAAATCAATGCAACAATTTAAATTTAATCTAAATAACTATAATGAAATAAATTAACTTTAAGGTTACATAGTTAATCTGAAATTCACTGCTATTTTACTTATCTGTTAGATATTAAAGCATTCTATTTTTTTTTTTTTTTGAGACAGTCTCACTTTGTTGCCCTGGCTAGAATTGAGTGCCATGGCATCAGCCTAGCTCACAGCAATCCTCAGCTCAAGCGATCCTCGTGCCTCAGCCTCCCGAATAGCTGGGACTACAGGTGTGAGCCACCACACCCAGCTAATTTTTTGTTTCTATTTTCTGTTGACTGGCTAATTTTTTTCTATTTTTAGTAGAGACAGGGTCTCACTCTTGCTCAGGCTGGTCTCAAACTCCTGACCTCAAACGATCCTCCTGCCCCAGCCTCCCAGAGTGCCAGGATTACAGGCGTGAGCCACTGTGCCCAGCCCTAAAGCATTCTAAAAGCAATTAATTAACAGTATCTAGATATAATGTCTTAAATTACTTTAAATATTATAGATATGTACCATGTATGTATCTATATATGAATTTATATATTGATACATATGTAGATATATATGCATATGTTCTATGTATATACATATAAAGATTAGCATATTATAAAATGATATTTATACTTATACAATATTGTATATGAGTTGTTTCAGAGAAAGAACGAATTTTTGGTATGCTATGTTATATAAGTATAATTTACAGAAGTTATATAAGTATAATTTGGTATGCTATGTTATATAAGTATAATTTATCAATGCACTTTTAAAATGTAAGTTGTTAAAATGTAGTTTGTAGATTTGAGTTTATTTCTTTTAGGATAAGAAAAACCCAGGTAAACTTACATAATATTTATTGCTATAAAATGAGAATCAGAGTGTTTTTGCTTCTAGACTCAATTCTACCAATGATGGTTTTTCATAAAACGAATCACCCAAATGCTCTATACTCTCTCACCACAAAAAAGACAAGGTAGAAAGTTTTACATGGCATTTTTTAATGCCGACAATAAAATATTCTTTCATTATTAACAAGGGAGCTAGTATAAAAAGCGATTCTCAAAACTATTTCATAACAGGTGAGTCATCTTCCTTGCAAAATTAAATACAATTATAACACCTGGCTAATGATTTTTAACATTTTTTCCTCCTCACACTATAGAAAGTATACTATATAAAAAGGTCATTAAATAATTGTTTCAGTACTCATTTTAAAAGGAATTGAAGATGACCCTTTGTTTCTTTGAAATCTATTGAATTATTAACTGAGAATATCAATCGTATTTTCAAAATAGAATTTAGCATTTTTATGCTGAGACTAAGAATACTACAAGGTTAGCCAGTTAGAGAAGTCAATTTAATCCATGCTTTAAAAAGAGACAGTAAAATCACAGAAGATGAAATTAGGTAGCAGCTATAAGTTTTCACATTTAAAGAAGAAAGGAAAGAAATCAGGACTGCTGCCATTCCAAAAGGTCACATTATTAATATTAACAAAACAGTACTTTACAAGTATGCCTACTATTTTAAAGAGAAAAAGAGGGGGAAGCAGGAAGGAAAAGAGTAGGAATTTCTCCTGTTTTGTCTAAATCTAATTCAAGAGTGATAATTACTACTTGATTAGTTGGTGGAGGAAGCAGACTGAATTCTTAATATCAGTGTTTAAAAGTCTATTTTAAACTGATATTTGGACACAGATTTCATTTGAATATACAAAAGAAGAGGTAAAAGCCATAACCGTGTCCAGTAATTAGATATTGCAATTAAAATGATCCAGTAATCAGATTCTAATAAGAAATCAGAACTGTTTTAAAGACTCAGTGACTAGCAAAGATTTGGGTTTCAAAATAGAAATACTATGAAGATGACGTTTTGCATAGACTCAAAATAATTTCAGAGTTATAATGTGGAATCTTATCAGAGACACAAATGAAAAAAACAGCCTATAAGTTACCAGTGAGGCTGGGCGAGAGAGCCCACACCTATAATCCTAGCACTCTGGGAGGCCAAGGCAGGAGGATCGCTCAAGGTCAGGAGTTCGAGACCAGCCTGAGCAAGACTGAGACCCCATCTCTATTAAAAATAGAAATTAGCTGGACAGCTAAAAATATATAGGAAAAAAATTAGCCGAAAATGGTGGCACATGCCTATTGTCCCAGCTACTTGGAAGGCTGAGACAAATGGATCACTTGAGCTCGAGAGTTTGAGGTTGCTGTGAGCTAGGCTGATGCCACGGCACTCTAGCCCGGGCAACAGAGCGAGACTCTGTCTCAAAAAAAAAAAAAAAAAAAATGTTACCAGGGATACAAAAGGGAATATATTAACATTTGTCTCATAAATAATATATATACAAGCAAGAACTGTTTCATTAAATGGTACATTATAGTCAATTTCCTTGAATTTTTCAATTTCTAAATTGGGCTTGGGGTGTATAACATGTGAATAACAGATATGTTTTCATTATAGAACATAGTCCTGTATGTATAAACATTACCTTCACATATTTTGCATACATCTGTTCATCTAAAGGGAAACTCTGGACATTCCGCTCATCTCTACCATGGAAAGTACCCAGCTTAATCCATTTATTTGTAGGATATCTAGAAAACATTAGTATTATTTTTAAAAAATTATGAATCACATATTGAGAGCTTCCATCATATTTTCAAAATATATCCTGTACAATTTTTTCCCTCTGCAGGTGAACAATGACTTAACATAATTTAAATATAACAGGTCACTGAATTAAATAAATACATTTTCTTTTCTAACTAAACTGATAGGTTCCTCTCTAATGGGAAAGAATGCCTCGAAAAATCACACCATTAGACAAAGCAGGGCCAATACCACTTCTTGGAGTTTGGAAGGGCTTCCTGGAGTTTTTAAAATGGAAAGTCAAGAGATCATCTTGGAAGAAGGTGGTACAACTCTGCACATACTGACAAGTGTATGATGATGTAAACTACAAATACAAGAACTGGTGGAAAGGGGATCAGGAAAAAAAAAGCTTTTACAATACTTCAATTTGACATATCTTACATAACCGTTCCCCTTCTTTTAAAGGAAACTGGATATGATAAAGGAAAAGAAACTGGATATGATAATCTAAAACTATTCTTTTTGTTTACTGTAACACTTAAAGAACTCCTCAGAATGAGCTCTTTTTCCACATCAAAAAAAATACACGTTTTACTTTTCAGAGCTGCATATGTCCATTTGACATGTAAGAAAATTGCAGCATAAAGAAATAAGAAGTGATGTGAGCAAGATTAGTTGCAGGATAACAGATGAAATTCTCAAGAGGTCTTAAGAACTGATCTCAAAAACTATATACATGCAACTCTGTGTGTGAGGTGGAGGAAGAAACACCATGGAAAACTCTTAATCATCAATGACAGAAGAAGAGTTACATAAATAATAGCATCCTACATGGCATATTATGGGCACTCAAAAAGCATTTATGGAATGATTAAACACCTCCGCTGAAGGAAAAATATTTAGTATACATTAAAAATGGTATATTTAAAAGATAAAAAGATATTCTCAGGATGTAAGAAGTAAAAAGCAAATACTTTTTATAGAATAAATAAATGCATAGGAAAAACTGGAAGGAATATATTAAAATGCTAACAATATTATCTTTAGTTGACAGGAAGTAGTTCTTTTCCAAATTTCTTACAATGCTTATTTCTGTCATAATCACACATGTACAAAAACAGTTTCAGAATAGACTTTAACAAAAATACACCTCATAAAAGGATGCACTTGTACCTGTATGTTTTTAATAAATTTTTAAACAAATGTTTGGAAGCAATAGAACATAATTATTAAAAGTAAGGACTTAGAAGTCACAAGAGTTCTAGGTTTCAATCTTAGTTGTCTAACTCACAAGTCATGTGACCCAGGCAAGCTACTTAACCTCCTCTTGTCTGTTTCCTCATCTTATAAGGGAATAATATCATATGGTTGTTATGTTAAAGTATTATATAAGCTAATGAAAGTAAGTGACTAACAAGAGTCTACAATATAGTAGTACTTTTACTGTCACTACAAACTGACAATAAAACGTTGAAGTTGAAAGAGTGACCCTTTTTTTGTTTTTATTCCAAAGATCCAACATAGATCCTATAGAAACCAGCTTTAGAATTTACCTGTCACTGATAGAAACCAGAAAGTCTTTAGGAGTAGAAGAAAATAATTCATAATTTGCAATATCAAGCTGTTTTACTTGAATTGGTTCACAGAGTTCAATAACAAACCTTCAAAAAGAACACAAGACAATTATTTAGATAAACCAACTGAAATAACAGTATTAAACACATTCAATTTGTATAAACTAGACTTCTATTAAAAGTTGCTCATTAAAATGTTAAGAAAGGAGGAGGATTTGTATCCTGAGTTATTCATAAGAGAATACCTTTAAGTACTTCCAAAGCATGTCATGGGGGGGGGATGTAAATAAAACAAGATACTGATTTAGCCCCACCTATCTAAAAAGATACTTTTATTTTAAACAACAAAGCTCATTCTTGGAGGAGGGAATGACTTTACTAAGAACAGCCAGTGACAGTGTCAAATGACTAGTCTAGAGGAACATATATTGTCTTAAAGGTATCACAGTCTTTGATTGAGCTCTTAGAAATTTATCTTAAGGACACGTCACTCCAGATATCCACCCTTGCACACACATTTTGCTATATCAAAGCACAGTCTATAAGACGGGGGGGGGGGGGAATGTAAATATTTAGCATAGAGGATTAACAAATTATAGTTCACCCAGACAATGAAATACTATTTAATAATTTAATAAACTGGTACTAGAAGCTATCATTTATATAAAAATCTAGAAAATGTAAACTAATTTATAGTGACAGAAAGCAAAGCTGTAATGGCTGTAGGGGAAGAGGATTTGAGGGAGAGAAATTACAGAGGGGTGGTTAGGAAACTTTTGGGAGTGATGGATATATTCATTACCTATCTTTATTGTGGTGATAGTTTCACAGATATATAAATGTCAAAACTTAACAAATTATGCACACTTGAACATGTTGTAGTTTATTGACCATGCAGTTTACTGTATGTCAACTATACCTCAATAAGGCTGCTTTTAAAAATTGATGCTAGAGATCTGTATTTATTAACATGGAAAGATGCCACAAAATATTGCTGCTTAGAAAGAAATTAAAAGTATAGTTCCATATGCATACAACTGCATATAGCATGGCATTTGAAAAAAGCAATGCTCATGACATCTAGTACTCTAATCACTGCTTTAATAAACTATTATATCAAAGGCGATCTTATATAGATTGACAATAAATGCTAAATAAATCAACAGCATTAAAAATAACAGTGTCTAATCTTGAAGAGCAACAGAAATAAGTCCCAGGATGAGATGGTAAAAACAATCAAGTTTCTGAGAAAGATTCATGAGGAGAGGCAAACTAACATATGCTGAATCCTTACTTTTGGTCAGAGACCATATTAGATGACTTACGCCCATCCCCCTTAATTCTTATGACCAGATGCAAGAGATATTACCTCCATTTTATAGAATCACTAAATAAACACTAACTGGTTACCTTACATTTCTCCCTTCTGCCTTTCAATAACAGAAAACCAACCCCAAGATGCAGCTGAGCACATGGCTTCCCATCAAAGACTGCAATTCCTAAGCTTGGCTATGTTTCTTTCTTCGCAAGAGTCTAGCCAGTATGTTATGGCAAAAAAAGCAAAATGCAATGAAAGAGATTACAAATTTTTAAAAAGAAAATCTAGGGAAACTATAATTCCCTACATAGAATTCCCAAAGAATCTACATATTAATTATTAGAAATAAAAAGAAAATATAAGATAGTCAGATACAAGATCCATATATAAAAATCAATTGTATCACTTTTATACAATAGAATGCAATTTTTAAGGAGATATCATCTACAACTGTAACCAAAAAAAAAAAAAAAAGTTGCCCTGGAAAAAATTTAATAAAAAGCATATAATACTTTTATGGAAAACTTTTTAAAGTAATAACTTGATTGAAAGACACTAAAGGCAACAAAGAAAGATATGCCTTATTTAGGGATAAGAAAATTCAGTATCTGAAAGTCATTTAAAGATTCAATACAATTACAAACAAAATCCCTATATGACATTTGGGGAACCAAATTCTAAAATTTATAAGAAAAAGCAGAGGCAGAAGAATAGTTAAGTCAGTCCAGAAGTACAAAACTTGCCCTATCAAATACTAAGATTTATAAGTTAAAGTGTGTTGTTACTGCAGGTAATGACAAAGTGACCAATGAAACAGAACAGAGAATACAGAAAAAAATCTATGCATAAGGGAACTTTACAACAAAGGTAGCATTGTAAATGAGAGAGGATATGGAAATTATTAAATAAACAATTATCTAAACATAAAAATGAGAAGGGGGCATAAATCCCTTCTGTACACCATATTTTAAAAAAAAAGCAATTTCAGCGGGATTAAAAATCTAAATGTAAAGTACAAAATGTTTAAATTCTAGAAAAAATGCTAGATAATATCTTTATATTTCCCTCAGGACAGGAAAAGACAACCAATATTAAAAAAAAAACCCAAAAACCAACATTTTAAGACAAATAAATTCAGCTACATTAAAATTAAAATAGTTTCATTTCATCAAAAGATGCTACAAAGAAACTGAAAGGACAATCCACAAACTGGAGAAAATATGTGTAACATATATAATTTAAATGTGCTATCCAGAGTTTTACAAAATAGACTTAATTATATCCATTCTATAAGATATACTGCTAAGTCTTATCTAGACTCCTACTAGACAATAAGAAAAAAACAAACATAAATAAATCGATAGAAAACAGGAAAAAATAAGCATTTCAGGAGAGAGGAAAAACTAATGGCAAACACATGAAGATATACTCAATCTCATTAGTGATCAGGGATTGACACCTCTCTAAGATACAAGTTCCACAGCAACAGAGATCTCAGTCTATCTTGTGAAACAATGTTTTTCCAGTATCAGCAGCATCACGTAACAAGTACTCAATAAATATCAAATCAAAGCATAGGAAGACTTAATATCCTAAAATGTCAATTATCTCCAAATTCATCTAGAGTTGATGCAATTCCAATACCAGCATTTTTTATAGAACAAGATTATTCTAAAATTTAAATAAAGAAACAAAGGGACAAGAATAATAAAAGCACTTCTGAAGAAGATGAGGTATGTAAACTGGCTCTAGCAGATATTAAGACTTACAAGCTATAATGAGACAGTTATTATGCCTTACGTGGGTTAATCTACTCAAACCAGGTAAAATCAGTTAAACATGTTCTGAAGTTTTTTAATCACACAATGAAAAGATGCATACACAAATAAGCAAAAAGTAAGATACAGAATAAACATATATAGACAAATACAGTATGTGGTATTTAACTACAGGGATACATTCCGAGAAATTCGTCATTAGGTGATTTTGTTGTATAATCACAGAGTGTACTTACACAAAATTAGATGGTATAGCCTATCAGACACCTAGGCTATATGGAATAGCCTATTGCTGCTAGGCTATAAACCTGTACAGCATGTTACTATATGGAATACTGTGGGCAACTAACACAATGGTAAGTATTTGTGTATCTAAACATACCTAAATACAAAAAAATTAGAGTTAAAATATATTAAAATATTATGGTACCACTTTTGTATATGTAATTCACTACTGACTCAAATGTCTTTATGTAGCACATGACTGTATATGCTGTCTGGCAGAAACATTAAAATACAAGTGGATGGCTATGATCACTTATTCTTCAAATCATAATAAAGAAAACTGACTGCTTCATATGACTTCATCCTGGCATGTCTTTGCTTGAAATACAAAATTTTGGAGCATAAAAATTTGAGTTATCACTGACTATAAAGGCTTTTTACAAATAAAAACAAAAACCTAAAATTAATACTTTGATTATGATCTCAGATAACCATTTCCTCAAATTCAATTTATAGATCAAAGGGCAAAAAGAAAAATTAAGATTTTAAAACCATCCCCTAATACCCTTAAACAGTTTTATTTATTTCAAAAGGAGTGAAAACCAAGAGTAGAATAAGCATTATCTCTTAAGTTTAAAGAGTGTCTCCTTAAATTTTTTTAAAAATTATATATACTATTCATTTATTCATTACAGTAAAACAACATGATGATGGTGATTTTTCCTCAGTTTTTTTTTAAACAGCTGCTTTGTGCAATAAAATCAAGTAGTTTAATAACACTGTTAGTATATTACACATTACCTTTCCCCAAATATCTGTTCCTTTTCCCATAGTCTTAGTTAATGGCAGAATCACAGATCCAAACAGAGAAGCCAAAATCCTGGGAGATTTCCTAGATGTCTCTCTCTTCTTCATAATTTAATTACTAACCAAAAGCTGCCAATTTATCTGCTATAAATGTCCTTCAGATACATTACTCTTCTCTGTAACCAAATTGCCTATACCTTAAAGCCCCCATTTCTCAGGAGGGCTATGGTAACAGGTTCCAAACTGGTTTCTCTGCTTCCAATTGCATTCTGCTGAAGGCCAACCTTTGAGGACAAGCCTTCTTAAAATGCCAGTGAGATCATGTCCTTTCCTTTCTTAAAACAAATACTTTCCTCCATGGTCTTTAAGATAGAATGCAAAAATTTTTAAGCTGGGTATATAACACTGAATGGCAGTTATATATAAACTAATGGTCCAGCCTCATCTTCCGCTACTCTAATTGTATCTTTATTCTTGTCACATCTAATGGTTGAATAGAACAATTATGTTCCTTTTAGCACTGTCCCTTTATTCTTACAGTTCCTGAATATCTTTGCCTCCTTCATCTGCCATTTCCTATGAATCCTTCAAGATTCAGCTCAAGAATTACCTCTTCCAGGAAGCCTGCTCTCATCCCCTCTTGCAGTCATACATCATCTCTCTTTCTATGATACCCTTTCAACAGTGCTTTAAATACCATTTCCTAATTGTTTAACGAGGTCTGTCATTGTTTTTTGTAACCTCCTTAAAAAGAAAGGCATTTTGTCCTCAATTTTGCATAGTACCAGCACTAATCAATCATAAATGTTTATTAAATGAGTATATGAATAAATCAATCTACCCCCAATATAAAAGCTTGATATAATATGTACACATATAGAATATACTTTTTAAAATTTTGTATTACTTACCAAATTTTAGTGCTACAAGGATTCAACATATAAAGATCCATGTTTTCTATAAGAATAGCAGATGTGCTCTATTTTAAAAAGAGGAAAGTGAATAAATTACTTAAGGAAAAATAATGAAAAAATATTTGTTTCAATTCTAAAGTTTTCAAGGATTTAAGTATTTTTACAATATATAAACCCTAACACTCTGAAATACTCATTTGGGAAAGCAGCTAAGATTTACCAGTTCTACAGCACTAAATTAACTTTATAACAACACATTTATATTCAATGTCTGTTACCATAAAGCAAAAATGATTTTCTGTTAGCTATTTCCTTTTTAAAATTTCATACAGGTTTTAAAAGTTTAAAAAAAAAGGGTACAATGTATAAACCAATATAACTAAGAATTCATATAAGATAATGTCTTGAAAGGCATATGCTGTATTTATTAGTGAACCAGGAAAATAGCTCATATTAAAATATATACAGGGTTTCCCAAAAGTCACCATACACACAGGGAAAATGGAAAATTGTAGCTAAACATCCCTTTATTTATAAAGTATTCATTACAAAATTTTACAAAATTTTTCCATTGTATGAAGACTTTTGGGACACCCTGTAGTTGCCAGTAAGTAACAAATACCTATATTTTTAAAAGTCATTGGTTTCCTACATGTTTTAAAAAAAAAAAAAAACTTATGCTAAAATACCTTGGCTTCCGGATTAGCTGCCAGAATTTTGGCACCACATTCTACTGAGGCATAATTATTTCGATTTTTCTGAACTTTTTTGGTGGCATGTGAACCTCCATTAGAAGATGGATGCATTGACTGACCTGCAGACAAACCTTACTATAAACATATATTTTTGATGATTACAATTGAAACTACCCCAGCAACACAATGATCTCAAAAGCAACAAGCTACCTTCTAGAGAAGAAAAGATTTAAATGCTTAACAGAATATTTTAAAAGTCTGTAAGAAATTCAAAATGCTTTACCTCAATAGTTTAAAATATCCCCAATAAACAAATCAACTACAAAAATCTGTATTACTTGATTTCCATCAAGGTAATATAACTCACAAGATGAAGCTTGTCCATGAGAATTAAAGCTTTATGTATTTACATTATTCTATTAAGGATAAGTGTTATCTTTCTATGTGTAACCCTAACATAAAGAATTCTTAACTCTGAGACTTAGTCTACAAAAACAAAAATAAAATGTAATATTTATTGCAATTCTATTTACAGCTTAAATCATTATGACTAACAAATTTCATGCCTCAATTTTCTTATAAATTGAGATGAAAATCACTGTTCTGCCTTCTTTATTTTATTCTCACTTAATAATTACAAAAATAGCTTTTAATTAAGATTAAAACCATATAATTATATACAGGTAAATGAAATATGAGTAATCAAGAGCACTTGGTTAAGTTTCACCTTTAAAAAAAACATTTTCAAAAGTTTTACTTTATTTTACCAATTAAAGAGAGAAAAGCATATTCAAACTACCCCCTAAAATAAAAAAAAATTACTTTTTTCTTTTTCTACTTCCATAACTTTCTTCTTCCATTCATCAAACGTTGGTATATCTTCTGGATCTTTGGGACTTGTTACAGATGTAGGGTCAATTTCTCCGGGTTTTGTATAATCAGAACTCTGAAAGACATGCCAAAAAAAAACCAGATTTCAATTTTCAAAGAATACAAATTAATAAATTATAAAAATACCAATGTGTTAAATTGAATAAAAGTCCAATTTTATAATAAATAATATTTCAAAAAAGGAAAAAGGTAAAAAGTTTTATTTAGTCTACTTAAAAGCTGAATTTCTTTTGAAAGAATTAAAACCTTAGATTTAGGATATATTCCTTCAAATGTTTGCAACATAAGCATGGGTTGTTTAAAAAAGCCAATATTATATCCTAAGCAAACAATTATTTATACATAAACTGTACAAATTAATAAAATATTATACTTATAGTACATACACCTTTAAAATCTAAATTAAGATAACACATCCACTAAAGGAATCTAACTAATTTAAGAGTAAGTAATATATATTATTTCCAGAAAATCCTTAACAAGAAGTACCACGTATATAAAAGTTTTAAGGTGAATTTAAAAACCTAAATGTGAAAAAAGAAAACTTTACATTTTAGAAGAAGAAAAAACATCTTTATGAATCAGGCTAACAAAAGGATTTTACAAAATGGAGAATGTATAAATCATTTTTAAAAAGCTGATACATTTGACTAGATTAACATTAAAAAATTAAATAAATCAAAAGACCATAAACTACATGGAATAATAAGCCAGAGACTGACAGAAGTATCTGCAACACATTCAGCCAAAACAAGTAATTATTACCAACTATGAAGAGTATCTACAAATCAATAAAAGGAGAGAACAGGAGGGGGACCCAAAGAATAAAAATAAATTCAGCAAAAAGAAAACATAATTTCAGTAATAATCATGGAATGCAAATGAAAACCATCATATGCTCAATCATATAAATTTTATCAATATGATAGAGGTTAAATTGTGACAGTCGGTGGCCAAGTGTGGCATGTTTGCTAACTGAAGGGAGTATGAAATATAACAATATTAAGTAAAGATATGTATACTCACTAAATCCACTTCTATGTATAAATGTCAGTGAAAATACACATGTGTGCCTCAAAAATATGCATAAGAATGCTCATTGGAGTACTGTTTTAAATAAAAAAAATAAGAAACAACCTCAATATCCATTAACTGAAGAATGGATCAATTGGGGCAGAGCAGTTGTAACAGAGCAGTGGGAACAATGAACGGACAAATCTTAAAAACAATGTTGAGTAAAATGGTACTTAAAGCAAGAAGGATGTCATTCTATATTGATTCAAAATATGCCACCTACTATATTGGCAACTATATTGCTTATAGTTATTTGGAAAGCTCTAAAATTAAAAAGAAAAAACAACAGAAAACTCCACCAAATTGAAAATACTGGTTAGATCTGAAGAGAAGGGATGTCACTGAGGAAGGAAATACAATTGTGATTTTTTTTCCTTAAACAAAAAGTGAATACACAGATGTTCATTCAATTATTTAATCATTTCTGTATTCCTAAAACAATCCTTAGCGTATTTATTAACTGTGCCTTGAGAAGTATACCAAAGTCTATTTAGACAGTCAACTTTGGTAAATAACACAAGTCTCATATGGTATATATTTGCTATATTAGGGCATGCTTTTGAATACTAACATGAAATACCCATAATTTCTGGAACTATAATTTACTTTTTCTTTAAAGAAAAAATTCCACACCTCGTCTTAGGAAGACTTTGCAATTTGGTGCCTACCCAACTTCCATCTTCTAGTGTTTTATAGAATAAGCTAACTTACTAAATAAAGCCTATGGCTAGTTAAAAAAAAAAATGGCAGAAAATAAAGATTAAAAAGGTAGCATTACCACTAATTTTAAAAATTAAATAAAAATATAGTTTAAATATATTGAGAAAAGAAACAGTTATAAAAATTAACCTAGCTACATAGTAAACAGCAAAGCCCAAATACAAAAATTGCAATGAAAAGTACAAGAACACATAAACCCTTTGAGGCCCAGAGAAACAATCACTATTTCCTCTTAGCAACAAATAAGAGAACTAAACAATACAATAAAAATCACTTTCGTAATGCAGTTATCTACAAACAATACAATAAAATCACTTTATAAAACACTGTCTATAAGCATGGCAAACAGTGTCTCCCAGATCATTGAGACAACAGGATAGCACAAAGATCTAGATGGATCAGAAAGCAAACACCCCCCCACCCCCACCCCCACTCACACAAACTTAACTAGAAAGAGTTATCCTGAATTGGATACTACTAAAACTACAAGACATTACTCATCATATGCTCAATATCTGTGACAATTTTTCTAGGATTCTAATTTATTTAGTAGGTAATGAATACAGTTAATTAAAATTCCAATCCTTTGCCTATTAGCACAGACTCCCAAACAGTTTAAGTCCCTTAGGTAAAAAAGAGCAGTTTCTTCATCTGCAAAGTTAAGGAGAACAAGCAAATGTAGGACAAAGCTGGCTGCCATGCTTAAATTTTATATTTGATACTTAAATAGCTCCAAAGAAGGTATGTTTTAATGTTTGTCTACTTTTATTTATGGATGTGATAACTGACAATTAAACTTTAATTGCCAAATATGCTTGATTTGGTTTCAGTGGGAAAATTAGTTCCTTTAAGATGTTGGACTATGAAACACTGAGCTCCTATATTTATAAGAAGCATCACAGAAACAGTTTTATTGAAAGTCTCCAAAACAAAGTTTCATCAGTTATAAGTGCAGATTCACTGAAACTATGTGAAGAAGAAAGTGGAGAAGATCCCAAATTAAAAAGGAACAAATGCGGATGCAGTACTCAGCACTTTCATCTCACTTGTTTTTGTTAAATTTATGGAGTGAACTTCATCTCTTTTACCTAGTTATTTCTTACCTGAAGGGAGCCTAAACTGCTGTGTTGACACTTCCTAAGGAAATTCTATACTGGCCTTTACATGAAGTCAAAGTAGAACTCAGAAGGAAAAAGGAAAGTAATACTGCTCCACTGTGATAAGTCCTATCTTTATTATAAGAATCACATTCTGAAATATAAGTTGGTCTAGCTGTATTTTGCACACAAATATGGTAAAATGTCCTATAAAAATAATTCTGGTTGAAGAGCTCAAATTTAACTTTGTATTACTAACTTAAAATTTGAAGATACTTAAATTTAATAGTCACAGCCTCTTCTATATAGTTTTTCAAGAAACTGCTTAAATAAGGACTCTATGTATCTGGCATCAAACAGCTGATGGTAGCAGAAAACCATTTATTTAATAATTTACAACAAAGAGTTCATAGTTGGAACAACTTATATAAAAATACTATATCTGATATAGAACCATGAAGTAACCACTTATTCTCAGCAAGACACTACTGTCTACTTAATGTTCCTAAATTTATGACAAATATGGTTAGCAAATTACTATAAGATTAGTTAATAACAAAAACATATTACATAATGAAGTAAAAGATAGTATAAGTTATATACCTACCTCATTTTTTAAATTATCTGAAGCATTCAATGCAGATTTTGGATCATCATTACCCTTTTCACTTGCTGCAACTTTTGATTCAAATTCTGACTTTGTTATCTTTCCTTTGCCATGTGAGGATGACGCATTTTCTATATGCTGACCAACAAGGCTATTTGAAACCAAACAATATATTAAACAAATTTTAGCTAGATAAGTTTTATACAATCTAAATTGTTACAACTATTATGTACAAAGTAAATCAAGAAAAGAACACACAGCCAGGCATGGTGGCTCACACCTGTAATCCTAGCTCTCTGGGAGGCCAAGGCGGGTGGATTGCTCGAGATCAGGAGTTCGAAACCGGCCTGAGCAAGAGCGAGACCCCCGTCTATACCATACATAGAAAGAAATTAATTGGCCAACTGATATATATAGAAAAAATTAGCAGGGCATGGTGGCACATGCCTGTAGTCCCAGCTACTCGGGAGGCTGAGGCAGTAGGATCGCTTGAGCCCAGGAGTTTGAGGTTGCTGTGAGCCAGACTGACGCCATGGCACTCACTCTAACCTGGACAACAAAGCGAGACTCTGTCTCAAAAAAACAAAAAACAAACAAACAAAAAGAACACAAAGAGATGAGTTTTCTCTCAATCATAAATTGGAATTAATCATATACCAAAGTCCATTTAAATGTGATTCTGCTGTTATTACAGAATCATACCAACAAAAAACAATGGCACATACCCACCTTTCAGGTGGACTGACAAAGGAAGGTTGTTCAATTGAAGCACTTGCATCAAGGGCCTCACCAACATCACAATCGGTTTCAGATTGCTCAGTTTCACTTGTTTTGGCTACAGGGATAGTACCAGATTTTTCTATTTCACTAAGAAAAGAAACAAGAAAGACAATCTGGTGATTAAATGAACTTAATGTAATATAAGCTAAAAATGCTACCAGTGATTTCTAAAACATAATCTAAGCCAAAGAAAGAAGAATGCTTTACAGTTCTTCTATGTACTTTATGTATACAAACTCATTTGATAATGGAAATCTTAATGTGGGATTAAGAGATGGACATTCTGTTTTGTTGTTTGGAGTGTTGTTGGAAGGAGCAAAGAAGAGTACTTAACAGATTTCCTAAATTAAAAATAACGTAAGCCTGGCCGGGCGCGGTGGCTCACGCCTGTAATCCTAGCTCTCTGGGAGGCCGAGGCGGGCGGATTGCTCAAGGTCAGGAGTTCAAAACCAGCCTGAGCAAGAGCGAGACCCCGTCTCTACTATAAATAGAAAGAAATTAATTGGCCAACTGATATATATATATATATAAAAAAAAAAATTAGCCGGACATGGTGGCGCATGCCTGTAGTCCCAGCTACTCGGGAGGCTGAGGCAGAAGGATCGCTCGAGCCCAGGAGTGTGAGGTTGCTGTGAGCTAGGCTGACGCCACGGCACTCACTGTAGCCTGGACAACAAAAGCGAGACTCTGTCTCAAAAAAAAAAAAATAACGTAAGCCTAAATTCTGAGTATTTATTATTAAGCTGAAAGAGGTAGCTAGCTATTCACACAAAAACATAACTATGCATGGAATGGATGCGTAATCGAAATGAATAACCTGACATTTCAGCTTTTGATAATTATAGGAAAGATTATTCAAATAAGCACTATGTTTCCTAAGTAGAACCTCAACCTCACTTTGCCTAGACTATGTAGACATTTCACAGCTGAGATCTAATCAACTTCATTGAATTAGCTAAATAAACAAACTCATTATAAAATCATTACATTCCAAACATACGTACACAAAACACAGGCATTGTAACTTAGGTTTCCTATCTAGCCTACACTTCAAACACTTCAAAGGCAGTATTCAAGTTGCCTTATCTTATTAAGAAATTTTTCTATCATTAACTAAAGAGTCTTCTTTTGTAATCACTTACTCAAGCTTTGAGACAGGAGTGATTTCTGAGGTAGATGAGCTGGAAATATTTTCAACGTTTTCACTGCCCACGACTACACTGGAAGAATCTTCATGTAAATCAACTGTAGGGAGTGTCTCAACTACAGGTGGACTTAACTTTTTTGACTCCATTTTCTGTTTAAAAAAAAAAGCTATATTAAATGTTGAGAATAGTAAATCATCTCTTTAGATGAACAGGTGTTTATAGAAAATATTTCCAAAAAATGACAATATAAAGAATGTCCACTAAAAAAGTATTCATAAAACCCTTTCTTCTAATATTACTACGCCTACGGAATATATTTTATATTAAAACACAGGCTCTATACATTTTTCATGGTATTTCATAAACTAAGACAAAGAGCTTGTCTCTTTCTCGTTTCCTATTTCCTACTTTGTATCAGGACCTAAAAACATTTCCCTCTTACTGTAATTAATTAATGCTCAGAGCAAAAAAAAATCCTATGTAAATATACAAAACAGTACAACACATAGTTCTTATGCCCCTGAGCAGTTTAGGAAATAACATGTATCAATAAACAATATATGTATAAGTAACATTACAAAGCAATAAATGATTCTTGCTGCTCCTTCATTCCTGAATTCCTGGGCCATTTACCCCTCCAAAACATAATCTGAAATCTACCTAACATCTATTCATTTTCGAAAACCTCTATCAGTGCCTCCTCCCCCACAACCACTCCTAAAAAGAATTAGCCATTCATTCCCCTTCCTCTAAGCCTCCACTGTTTTCTGTACAGACTTTTATCACAGCATTTATAACACCTGAATTGCCATTATTCACGTCTCTCTCTTGAACTATACTATAAATATCTTGAGTAAGAACTATGTTCTCTTGATTTTCATATTTCCAGTATCTAGAACCTAGTACACACTAGGTATTTTAAATATTTGAATAAATGAATGAATAAATGAATAAGAGGTACTCATACTCAGTTCAATGAAAAGAGAAACTATGGACTACTATGGATTACAAAAGTTAGGCCTTAAAGAAAAGAAGGGCCAGTATTGCAGCAAGAAAAAAACACAAGGCACACAAGGCATGGAGTCAGAAGAATATGAAGTATGATCATTTCGATAATTATTTACACTAAAAATCTCACAAAGAAATACAAATTATTAATTTTTATTTTTATTGTAGTAGCTTTGAGAGAAGGACTACTGCCTTATTATCAAATATTGTATTATTATTTCAAACATGTATTCAAAATTTTAAAATAATTTACACTCTTTTTTTAAGTTTCCAAAATCCAATGTGTATTTCACATTTAGAGTAAATCTCAATTTGGACTAGCCACATTTCAAGTGCTCAATAGCCACATGTGCCTAGTAGCTACTGCATTAAACAGCATGGGCATAAAAGATGTAGCAAGCATTTGAAAGTATTTGAGCAAGAGTATACCATGATAAAAATTCTAAGAAATGAACGATGGCAGGACGATTCAGGATAGTCATATAATTGGAAGTGATACAGGTATCACTCTTCTCTTACTCCTAATGTACATACTCTTGACAAATGTCTTCTAGAATGCAATAAAATGAAACTCACTCTATCTCTTTAGATAACTCAGTAAGTTATAAAATAGCCTTGGCTGTATTGAGAGAAAGAGAGAAAGAAAATTATTCCTCACTATGAGCTGAAATTTTTTTTTTTTTAATATTTGAGATGTTTAGTTTTTCCTTAGTCCTTCTGCCTCCAGATCAAATACCTCCAGTTCCTTCAGCCATTACTGATATTAAATGGTTTCTAGATGACTTAGCATTCTGGTCAGTTTACAATATATATATATTTTACTTTTTAATATTTTTCATAAAATCTGGCACAATAAATGAAAAACAATACTTAGAATATAGTATGAGAGAAAAAGGGAGAAAACATATTTTAACCTATAATCTAATTAATTCATGTTCCACAATAAGTGAAAATGTTGGATCAAAATACCATGTTCTACATACAAATACTTCCTTTAGCTATAAGAGAAACAGATTAGAAAAATATTTCCTGACATTTGAAAACCTGAAGAAATACATTACACTGACCCAAAACGAAACCTAAGAAGAAATGAGGACTTACACCCAAACTTTTACTACAAAAAGAATAGTCACATATTTATTATTAAATCTCAGATTTTTACATGTTCTCTAAAGTACTACTATTAGCAGGTGAATGGCTGAAGTCCAGTTACATGGTACTTCAAAATGAAAAAAATAGTAATACACAGGGGTAACCAACCAGGTTTTCTATCTTGTGAACTAGTTTGAAAGTGCATGTTATTAAAAATCAAAGCAGCATGGCTTACTTGTACATCCACAAAGTAGTCATCTTTTAATTTATGTTCTTCTGGAGGAATAGGTAAATTTGAACCCGATTTTCCCGATAATTCAGTATTGATAGGTTCTTCTCTTTCAACCTATAAAGCAACAAAGAAAAAAAATACTGATAAAATGGGTTTCAACAAAACAGTTCTAAAGCAATAAAAGGCTATCTCTTTCTACTGAGTAAAACCAAAAATAACTGCTGTGTATATATTTGACTCTAATTACTTTCATTTGTTTATATGCTTATTGTCTATCTTCCCTTCTTGCCACTACACTTAAAATGTATAATACATGAGTTGAAGAACCTCATTTGAATTCTTAATAAGCACTCCAGTCCTACCACCCATCAATATGTGTTAGGCATATAGTAAAAGTTCAATAAATATTTGATGAATGAATGTACATAAAGCTCTTTCATCTCTCTTTGACACTTAATTCACATTCGAGTTAGGACTCCTAATACCTATACATCTTTAAATGTGTCTTCTAGAGTATAAATTTCATAAAAACAAAGTTTATATTCATCTTTGTTTACCTGAGTCTACCTAGCACATACTAGGTATCTAAATATTTGCTGAAAGACTGTTTCCCTCACTTAATGCTTTTCTAAAATTCATTTTTACATTTAACTCATCAAAAAAGAGATTAGATCTAAATCTTATAGATTGTATGAAAACATAAAATTATAATTTTTTGGAGAGATATTTAGCAAGTCTTCAAAATTAAGTGCTCCATCCAAAATATATATCCTATATAACTCAAAAATGTAAATAATCCAATCAAAATAACACACCAAAAAAAAAAAAAAAGACCCAAGCATGTAAAAGTAAATACATGTGTTTAAATAAATACATGTGTTGATATACACACACACTCATATGGCTAGGAACACAATGCAAAAGTCTGTCAATAAAGAAATGATTAATAAATGGTGATATATATATATGATAGAATAAAAATGTAGCCATTCAGAAAAATATATCAACATGAAAAGGTGATAAACTACATATCACTTAGGGAGAAGAGGAAGTCAATTTGTAGAATATTTACATGACATTTTAATGGAAATAAAAATATTAATTTGTGTATGCTTATAAAGGTGTATCTAAACCCACAGTATAAAGTCTGAACATTTTCATAAGAACTAGCAAACTGTTATTCCTTTGGGGAGGGGAATGGGATATAAATATGAATATTTTAGAGTCAATATAAATTACTTCTGTAATTTTAAATAAACACACTGAAGTTGAGGGTAAAGGCCATATCTAGTCAATGACTCACCTTTTATCATTTACAATGACTTAGAGACCATCAGGTTTTTTGGACTCTATTTATTGCACAAACAAACTACAAAGCCACTGATTGCAGATTCTCCTTGTAATACTCATTTCTAATAGTTTTTAATTTATAAGATTGGGGATTCTTTAGAAACTCTTGAAGTATTTCAGATCATTAAAAATAGAGCACTAGAGCACTAGTTTTCAGTTCTCGGAACATGCACTATTTTTCTCCTTACTATAAGCCTAATGATGTTACAAAATTCCAAATACAAGCAGTAAGACTAAATATATAAAAACCTCCGAGTTATCTTAATTTCATAATTACCTGAGTAACTCCTCAGGTTACAGCAAAGGAAAATACAAGTCTCCAACAAAAATTATGGCATGGTATTTCTGAAATTACTTTTATTCTGAATGTTTTGAGACAGTCTTAGAAAGCTAACACAACAATTATAAAGTCAACTTTATTTAAGGTACCTTTTTCTGGAATTGTACATCTTCATTTTCTAGTGCACAATTGTCATCTGGAGAGTAATATGATGACGCTGAAGCTGAAGAACTTTCTTTACAACATACACGCCAACTGGGAAGCCTGTAAACACCCACCACCACCGCCGTGGCCACCGCCGCCGCCACCGCCGCCACCACCACCACCAACAACAACAACAATAAAAAAAAGGAAAGAAAGGAGGAAAAGTTATTAAGTCAATATATTCCCTATAGGGGCTAGAATTTAAGGCAATAAACATGCAGATGGTTCCTATCCTAACACCCTTAACAACTTAATGATGAAGATAAATGTACATAAGACAAGGGCTTTTTATTTAATGCCCCAAGAAAAATATAAACATTATCAGCATTCTAAGTAAGGCATTATGAATTTTATGAAGGTACAACAGACTTCACAGAAGCAGTATCTGATCATTATCATAAAAGGAACACAGAAGGTTGTCAAAGAGCTAACCTCAGAAAGTACCAAAAACCAATGTTATTCTAAATTCTACCAAATATTTAAAACAGATAATTCTAAAGTTACCTATTAATAAATGGTTTCAAAGCATATAAGTTTCCAAATTACTTTTACATAGGAAACATAAGAGTGATAGCAAAAATTAACAGAAACAGCACACACACAAATGAACACCATAGGCTAGCAGTGCTTAGAAATAAGATGCAAAACATCTAAAAAAAAAAAAGGTAAAAAAGAAACTCCCAAGGAACATACCAGAGGAGGCATATAGTACTCAAGTGGAGTTTAACTCTGATATGATATTCAAAACTGAATATAATAATTATTTGATATAATAAAATATATTTATTTAATTGGCCATATAAAAATATCAAGGAAAAAAAATCTTATTATCTCCATAGCCAATGAAAAATATCTAACAAACATATATCAAGATTTTTAAAATCAATAAAATAGGAATAAGTATATATTTAAAATGTGAAATATATGCAGAATATATAAGCTTTTTAAAAGTAAATATCATACTTAGTGAAGAAACCTAAAAACACCCCTATATACCCATTATCACTAGTATTATAAAACATGATGATAACAGAGATATAAAAATGGAAAACGAGACAGTAAAATTATCATTAATTGCAAATAATGAGTCAACCTGCATTAGCTGCATATAATGAATTTATATGATTGGAAAATATGAAAAAAATCACCTATTAAAAGTCCTAGATATAGGCCAGGTGCGGTGGCTCATGCCTGTAATCCTAGCACTTTGGGAGGCCGAGGCGGGCGGATTGCTCAAGGTCAGGAGTTTGAAACCAGCCTGAGCGAGACCCCGTCTCTACCAAAAATAGAAACAAATTAATTGACCAACTAAAAATATATATACAAAAAATTAGCCGGGCATGGTGGCGCATGCCTGTAGTCCCAGCTACTCGGGAGGCTGAGGCAGTAGGATTGCTGAGCCCTGGAGATTGAGGTTGCTGTGAGCCAGGCTGATGCCACGGCACTCACTCTAGCCTGGGCAACAAAGTGAGACTCTGTCTCAAAAAAAAAAAAAAAAAAAAAAAGTCCTAGATATAAAAATTATATTCCTGGGCATAAAGTTAAGAAACAAATCGACAGACTCCATATTCAAACCATCACCATCAGTTATAAAATGGAATATAAGAAGAGTACCCCATAGAAACAGTAAAATACCAAGATATAAACTTATCAAGAAATTTTCTATTAAGTAGAAATTTTTGAAATTGCCAATATTTGACAATTCTTTTACCTGGAAACAATGTCAGTTTCACACAATTCAAAATAATACATAAGGAAGATTTGAAAACCATTATTATTTACTGAGCAATTATTTTAGAGAAAAAAGAGGTAAATATCAAATTAATCAGCTACGACAAGAAAGTGGTTTCCTTGAAAAAAGAAAAAAAAAGAAAATGAGGAAAGAAAAACAAGGAAATGGCTTCCTTGAAAAATAAAAAAACTTTTTAGAGTTGCTTGACTTTTTAAACTATGAACACATTAAAAAGTAAAGAAGGAGAAAAATCAGGGTACATAATATATGTGGTATGTTACCCATGTATGACATTTGTATGTACACAAATGCCTCTGGAAGAATTATTTTTAAAGGATCATTTTGCAAGCCTCCATGGAAGAAAGTTGATGGGTGTGTTATCAAGGCAGTAGAAAGACAGTTTCATTGTATAACCTACATCTTTTGAAATATGAACAAGAATATATTGTAAATATAAGACTTTAAGGAAAATATTTAAAAAAGTAAAATAATGTTTATATTTTATTGGAAATTTTCATGCTATAATATTAACAGGATAGAAAAGTTATGCATACAACAATCTTAGCATATACACTTGGATAGCAAAAAGTTTGCAAGCAAACATCAAAACCTGTGGATATAAGAATTTTGGTGTGTAAAGAACGATGATGGTACTTTGATGGGGATTGCATTTATTTTGTAGATCATTTTAGGTAATATTGACATTTTAACGATATTGATTCTACTAATCCATGAACAAGGGAGATTTTTCCATCTGTTAACACCTTCTACAATTTCTTTTTTTAGCGTTTCGTGGTTCTCCTTGTATAAGTCTTTCATATCTTTCGTTAAATATATTCCTGGATATTTAATTTTCTTTGGGGCTACAGTAAAAGGTATTCCATTTTTTATTTGAGTTTCGGCTTGATTGTTATTGGCATATATGAATGCCTCTGATTTGTGTATGTTGATATTGTAACCTGAGACTTTACTGAATTCATTTATCAAATCTAGGAGTCTCTCGGACGAATCCATGGGGTTTTCTAGATATAATATCATATCATCGGCAAAGAGCGAGAGTTTGATCTCATTTGCCCCGGCTTGGATGCTTTTAATACCCCTCTCTCTTGCATGACTGCTATAGCTAGGACTTCGAGCACTATGTCAAATAGAAGTGAAGATAGTGGGCATCCTTGTCTAGTTCTGGTTTGAAGTGGGAATGGTTTCAATTTTTCCCCATTCAGTATGATACTGGCCGTCGGTTTGTCATAAATGGACTTGATAATTTTAATGTATGAACCGTCTATGCCTATTTTGTTAACAGTTTTTATCATAAAGGTAGGTTGGACTTTGTCAAATGCTTTTTCTGCATCTATTGAGAGAATCATATGGTTTTTGTTCTGGCTTTTATTAGAGGCGAACTGCATTTATAGATTTGCATATGTTGAACCAGCCCTCCATCCCTGGAATAAAGCCTACCTGGTCATGGTGAATTATTTTTCTGATGTGCTGCTGAATTGAATTCTATTTGCTAAAATGTTGTTGAGGATGTTTGCATCTATATTCGTGAGGGATACTGGTCTATAATTTTCTTTTTTTGTTGTGTCCTTTTCTGGCTTTATTATCAAGGTGATATTGGCTTTGTGGAATGAGTTAGGAAAGATAACATCCTTCTCAATGTTGTGAAATAATTTCTGTAGTATTGGTATGAGTTCTTCTTTGTATGTTTGGTAAAACTCTGAAGTGTAGCCATCTGGTCCGGGACTTTTCCATTTTGGGAGGTTTTTAATTGCTGCTCCCATTTCTGAGCTTGAGATCGGTCTATTCAGAAATTCTGTTACCTCCTCAGTGAGCTTAGGGAGGTTGTATGTTTCCAGGAATTTGTCTATTTTCTCCTCATTATGTAGTTTTGGGGCATATAGTTTTTTATAGTAATTAAAAATAATGTTTTGCATTTCTGTGGTGTCTGTTGTAACCTCTCCTTTTTCATTTCTAATTAAGCTTATTAGAGTCCTTTCCTTTTGAGTTCTTATCAATCTAGCAAGAGGGCTATCAATTTTGTTTATCTTTTCAAAAAAACAGCTTCTGGTTTTGTTGATCCTCCGTATAATTTTCTTGTTCTCAATTTCATTTAGTTCTGCTTTGATCTTAGTTATTTCTTTTCTTCTACTAGGATTGGAATTGGTTTTCTCTTCCTTTTCCAATTCCTTGAGTCTAATTCATTAGGTCGTCAGTATCAAGCTTTCTGTTTTTTTGGATGTGAGTGCTTATTGCTATTAGTTTTCTTCTCAGGTATGCTTTTGCTGTATCCCACAGGTTTTGAAAACTTGTGCCTCCGTTATCATTTAGTTCGAAGAAACTCTTGATTTCCCTCTGAATTTCCTCTTTGACCCAATTTTTCAATTACAGATTGTTTAGTTTCCATGACTTTGTGAAGCAGTGAGTGTTTCTGTAGGAATTGAACTCTTATTTTATATCACTATGTTCAGAGAAGACACATATGGAACCCAAAAAGACCTCGTATAGCCAAAGCAATCTTAAGTAAAAAGAACAAAATGGGAGGCATCAGTCTTCCAGACTTAGAGCTGTACTACAAAGCAATCATAATTAAAACAACCTGGTATTGGCACAAGAACAGAGACACTGATCTTTGGAACAGGACTGAGATTCCAGAGATGAAACCATCTGCATATGGTAATCTAATCTTTGATAAAGCAGACAAAAATGTACATTGGGGAAAAGAATCTCTTTTCAATAAATGATGCTGGGAAAACTGGATAGCTACATGCAGAAGAATGAAACTGGATCCATACCTCTCACCTCTCACAAAAAACCACTCAAGATGGATGACAGAGTTAAACCCTAAGGCATGAATAGTTAAGAATCCTAGAAGATGATGTTGGGAAGACCCTTTCAGACATTGGCCTAGGCAAAGAATTTTTGAAGAAGACCCCCCAAAGCAATCAACACAGCAACAAAAATAAACAAATGGGATCAGATCAAATTAAAAAGCTTCTGCACAGTCAAGGACACTATTAGAGCGAATAGACAACCTACAGAATGGGAGAAAATATTTGCTCTCTACACATCTGATAAAGGTCTGATAACAAGAATCTATCTAGAACTTAAAAGTATCAACAAGAAAAAAAATCAAACCACCCTATAAATAAATGGGCAATAGAAATGAACAGGAACTTTTCCAAAGAAGACAGAATAATGGCCAGCAAACATAAAAAAAATGCTCAACACCTCTAATCATC
Source organism: Microcebus murinus (assembly GCF_040939455.1). Classification (NCBI taxonomy): domain Eukaryota; kingdom Metazoa; phylum Chordata; class Mammalia; order Primates; family Cheirogaleidae; genus Microcebus; species Microcebus murinus. Next base: position 118,735,923 of record NC_134105.1, on the reverse strand, counting down.
AGAAAAATACAAATCAAAACCACAATGAGATATCACCTAACCCCAGTGAGATTGGCCTCTACCAAAAAATCCCAAAACAACAAATGCTGGCGATGATTTGGAGAGACAATAACACTCTTACACTGCTGGTGGGACTGCAAGTTAGTGCAACCTCTGTGGAAGAGAATTTGGAGATTCCTCAAAGAGCTAAAAATAGAAATACCATTCGATCCAGCAATAGCATTATTAGGCATCTACCCAAAAGAGCATAAGACATTCTATAATAAAGACATCTGCACCCGAATGTTTATGGCTGCACAATTCACTATTGCAAGGACATGGAAACAACCCAAATGTCCGTCAATTCATGAGTGGATTATTAAAATTTGGTATATGTATACGATGGAATATTACTCAATTATAAGAAATGACAGTGATCTAGCACCGCTTATATTTTCCTGGATTGAGCTTGAGCCCATTATCCGAAGTGAGGTGACACAAGATCAGAAGAATGGGCTCCACTTGCCAGCAAATTGGTACTGACTGATAAACACTATGGTGCTCAAATGGTGGTAGTGTTCTCCAGGCCATAGGAGGTTGGGGAGGTAAACTCACAATTGAGGGATGTGGTGAGCATTGTGGAGGGGAGAGGCATACCTCTAACCCTTGCTAGGGAGAGGCAAAGATATAAAATGTAACCAAATGTTTGTACTCTCATATTTTCCTGAAATAAAAAAAAATTTAAAAAAAGAATTTTGATGATTATGCCCCTCATTTTTAATCCACTTCTATACTTTAATTTCTACCATGAGCATGCATTAGTTTTATAATCTGTGTGTGAATTGTGTGTGTGTGAGCCCTTATATCCACTGTGTGAAAAGACAGCCAATGGATATTAAATCTCATGATGCTTGTGTTTTTACTATCAATATAATCAAATTCCATTACCCTAAATTCTGAATTTTTAGAAATGAACCTTTAATTATTGCCATTACTCCAGATATTCTCCCTACCTAAAAAGAGCTGGTGAAATTTTTTTCCTGAAAAAAACAAAATGATATATAGTAGTTTCCCCTTATCCTCAGAAGAGACCTCCAGTGGGTGCCTGAAACCAAGGATAGTATCAAACGCAACTGTTATCAATCAGAACATGTTCCTGTAAATGTTTTCATCTTAACTAAGTACTTATCATGCATTCCTTACTGCTTACAGTTTGGGAAGCCACAGCAAAACTACCACACATTTTTTTTCCTTCTTCACAATTTCATAGATAGAAGATTCATTCTTACTGTAGATCTTAGCAACCTTAGCAAACAATCATTTTTCTTTCCTCATTGTCAAGAATTCTTTCATCTTTTCATTTGAAGTACTTTGTTTCTCTTTGACATATACAAATTGCCAACATTACTACTCTCACAGGTTGGGGCCATTACTAAGTAAAATAAAGGCTACCTGAACACAAATACTCTGATACCACAACAGTCCATTTGGTAACTGGAACAGCTACTAAAGGAGTAATAAGCAGGTAGCATAGACAGCATGGAATGCCTGGATGACTCACGTCCCTGGCAGAAAAGAGTAGGACAGCATGAGATTTCATCATGCTATTTAGAACAGCAAAATATTTAAAACTTATAAATTGTTTATTTTTTGAATGTTCCATTTAATACTGTAGTTGATCACCAGTAACTGAAACTGCAGAAAGTAAAACTGCTGGATAAGGGGAAACTACTGTATATAAATTGATTTGTCCTCCCCAGTTCCCATTTAAGGACAAATGTTAATTAAAGCAGATATACTGTTTGAGTTTTTTAGAAAATACAGATCCCCACAGGAAAAAATACAACCTCCACAGGAGATTCAAAGCTATATGAGACTGTGCCCTCAAGGACTTACCATATGAGTTACAGAAAACATGTATGTACACAGTACAAGAGAAGCAATCTGTGGTGTCAGGCCTCTAAATCAGAGGATAGATCCATAAGAGACAACCTTAACAGTCTGCATAAGAAAAGGCCTAAAATAGACAAAAATTGTCACCAACTAATAACAGTAAAGAAATTTTAAACCATCAGAGTAAAATGAAATATCCACCGAATAAAAATGAATCTTTATTAATGGGGTCCTTACTTTCAACAAGTCTCCCCAGATGAATTAGATACACACCCCCTGATTAAGATCCAATGGATCACACTAATAATGGCTTGACGGCACTTTGTTGCATGACTAAATGGGCCAGATTCCATGCTACTTAAGCAACTTGCTAAAATTGTAATATGAAAATCCCAATCCTAATTAAATGAGTTCTTTCTAGACTCTAAGAAGCTCAGCACCAGAAATCACATCAAGACAAATGCAATCTTTAAGTCCTTGACACTCTCCCTCAGTTCAAAATGATTTGACAACTTTTATGTTACTCACTATTTGAAAGCTGACTATGTGTATATACAGTCATGTCCCACATAACATTTTGGTCAATGATGCAGCACATATACAAAGGTACTCTCATAATATTATAATGCCATATTTCTACTGTACCTTTGCTATGTTTAGATATGTTTAGCTATACCAATACTTATTACCATTGTGTTATAATTGCCTACAGAATTCAGTACATGCTGTACAGGTTTGTAGCCTAGGAGCAACAGACAAGGTGTGTAGTAGGCTATACCATCTAGGTTTGTATAAATACACTCTATGATGCTTGCACGAGGATGAAATCATCTAATGACACATTTCTCAGAAGGCTGTTTTTAAATTACCATAAGAAAAAGTTGTGGAACGCTGTCAATTTTTAAAACAGAAAGAAAAAAAGAGAATTCAATATTGTACCTACTTTTCACATATATTATTTTAATACTCAGCCTGAGTACAGTTGCCAGAGTGGAACTCTTTCAAACAGACAAAAAAAATCTGCATAAATTATAAACTCTATAGAGCTTGACAGGAATTGAATTAAGAACGATCGAATGCTCAATTTTAATTTTTCATTTACATCCTTAACATATTCATTTTTTTTGTTCACTCTCCATATATAAGAAAAATACTTAATGCATATTACTAGACTATATATGTATTAATCTATATTAAGACTATATATTACTATTTTATTAAAAAATATTATTTACCTATAATTTTCATAAAACCTCTTTCAGATATGGCTTAATGGTTAATAGATTTTTTAAAAATTACTACAGGTACAGAAGGAATTAATGTTGGCATCCAAATAACACCAGAAGAAATGAATGCCTAGGTTCAATAGGCATATTCTGGGGAATTTAGTCTTTTCTTAAACCTGATTGCTTTCATTCTAAAAATCATATTTTTTTCTTGAAGGAATATTTTCAACTTGCATGTGTAGTGACTGAAGTTCTTCTTGTAGTGGCTACCTACAATATTTAATATTGCGCCAAGCATCCTGCTGTTTCAAGAGTGTGTTACAACTATGTGTTTCAAAAAATAATGGTTAAGATTAAGTGTTAGGGCAAAAGGGAAATCAGTTAGTTCTTACAAAAGAAAACAGGAGACAGACTTGGGAAAGTTTTTCTAGAAGACATAGCAACTGAAGAGCCAAGAAGGACTTAAATAAGAAGGCAGAGAATATTCTTTAAGATGCCAAGGAAGATTTCATCAAAAAGGTTGTTGAAGTTGACTGAAAAAACACTTTTAAAATGATATCCAGTGGCTTAGAATGATACCTTTTTACATCTGGCTAGCACAGAAATACTGAACTAACTTTAACAATCATTTTTATAATCCTATCAAAGAAATCTAACAACATAATGCAATGATTCCAGAAAGATGCATTTTAATGTATAAGAAAGAATATGCTGATATGCAAACAGGACAAGCTTGATAAATGCAGGGAACAAAACTAAATTGGAGTCTATCAAACTTTCAAATGAGTTGTTATCTTCTGAATTTTAATGAAGAAACTTTAGAAGCACATAACACTACCCAATAAGTAACAAACATTACGTCAGATACAAAGACCTGTTAAGAAACATTAGCAGTAATTTTCAACTCATTAAAAATATGAGTAAATATATAGTGTTAAGAAAACATAAAAACAAAGTAGCAATTTTGATTAAGACAAAAATCAAATTTAAGATGAAAAGCATTTAAGAGAGACTGATTATTAGTAAAAAGAGATGATTATAAGTACATATTCAGCTAACAATACAAAATATATATCACAAGCACTGAAAAAGCTACAGGTAGAAACATAATAATCAGAAAGTATGGTTGCCTATTTTAAATTACCTCTCACAAAATAACAGATTAAGTGGACAAAAGCTACTTGGAAACAAGAGACTTCTAGTATATATAAGAAATAAGCTTGGTCAAATATAAAGAATTTTATACCAAGTACGAACTAAACATTCTTCTCAAGCACATATGGAATATTTCCCAAACACCATAAACTAAAGACTCAAAAGAAGGCTCAAATTCTAAAGAATCAAGATTTAACAGGCTATACTCTCCAACCATACTGCAACAAAATTTGAAGTAACAAAAAGACAGTTTATAATATCCAAAGCCTGGATGCAAGAAATAATTAGCAAAATAATCATTTAGTTAAAGAGGAATCAATAAAGACCATTATGAAGTACCTTTGCAGAAGACTACCAGTCAAAATTGGTGGAATGCAGATAAAATAACAGCAAGAAAACTACGCTTTCGAGCATATTAGGAGACAAACACCGATAACAAAAGAGCTAATCTTTCCACTCAAAAAGTTAAAAAATAAAAAAACAGTGCAAATACAAAGAAACAAGGAAGGATACATGTGGACAAACATCATTAAAGTAGAGAACAAAAAAATAGCAAAGAATATTAAGAAAACTAAAAGCTGGTTCTTTGAAGAAAATACTAAAAGACAAACCTCTGGCAAAATCAATCAAGGAAAGATGGTGATGCAAATTAACAAAATATGAAATAAAAAGATGAAATAACCACCAACAAAGTAGATTTTTTAAATTATAAACTATTATAAACAATATATAAAAATATATTTGAAAACATTAGGAGAAATTGATAAATTTTTAGAAAAGTAGCAAAACTGGCACAAGGAATAGAAAAAAGTGGAATAGACTAATGATAAATTTGAATTTATCTACATCTCTAATACAGAAGAGGGAAATCCTACCCCAGTTCTTAAATTTTTTATTTGGGAATAATTTTAAACTTTCAGAAGAGTTGCCAGCATAGTACAAAAAACATTTTACTCATTTGTTTCATCATTTTCCATTTGTTCATGGCATGCTCACTCACCCTCTCTCTCTTACTCTCCCTGTAAATTACCTCTAAAATACTTTGGTATGTATTTCCTCAGAATAAGGATATTCTATTACATAACTACAGTACAATAACCAATTTCACTAAATGTTACATTGACACAATACTTTATTATCCATACTGCAATCATGTCAATTTATACAATAATGTGCTTTTTATAGAATTCCTCTTTTCCTCAGTACAGAATTGAGTCTATGATCACGTCCTGAACTTGTCATGTCTCTTCAGCATCCTTTAACTTGGAACAGTTCTTGGTCTTTATTTTATGTGGCACTAATATTTCTGAAAGACACATTCTCTTTTCTTTTTATATAGTATGGTGGTCCTTAAGTGTAGTTTATCTGATGTTTCATCATAACCAGACTAAGGTTATATATTCCTGGCCAGAATCCTTCACTTAAGTAATATTATGTGTTTCTCAAGATATCACACCCAGAAGCATACAATATCCATCTGTTTCAGCAGTTGCAATTCCACTTTTAGGTACCTTTCAAGAGCAATAAAAACTATGTTTACAAAAAGCCTTGTAGAAGAATGTCCCCAGAATTTGTTATCGCTAATGCCAAAACCTGAAAGCAGCCAGATGATCATCAACAGAATAAACAAACTGTAGTACATTCACACAGTGCACTACTACTCAGCAATAAAAAGGAACTAATTAATGATAAATGAAACAAAGTAGATAAATCTCAAATATATTACACTGAGTAAAAGAAGCCAGATACAAGAGTAAATACTGTATAATCCCATTTAGATGAAGTTCCAGAATTGGCAAAACTAATACATGGTGATAGAAATCAGATCACCAGTTATCTTCAGGGGATTTACTAGAAAGGGACATGAGAGAACTGTCTGGGGTGATGACAATGGTCTTTTTTCTTTTTTTCCTTAAGAAAATGGTTTTACTCCTAAACGTTTGGTTCCCATACAGTTTACAAATATACTTTTACTCTGATAATACAGCTTTGCAACCAGCAAAGCAATTGAACTAATACTCATAAATACAGGTGGGGAGACAATTAATATCCCCTAATGTTTCTCTACATAAACTATTCTTTTAACTTCATTTTTTAAAAACACTTGCAAATAGACTATATAATATACATGTGGGCAAAAGGCAATTACGGGAATCTCTTAAAACATCAATAAGCAGCATGTTTTCAACATTTACATGATTCACATCAAAATGCCATCCTAAAATGGTATTTATTCCTTTTAAAGGATATATTTACCAATAAAATATTACATACCTTTTAATATTCTTGAATAATATTTCTTCATATCTGTAGAAAAATTACTAATTCTAATCATCAAAAACACCCTTTTCCATTAGCTTTTATTAATAAAAGAAAAACAGGTCATAAATAAACAGGTGAATTATTAATTACATGATTTGAGGCATAGGATGAAAATTTGTAAAAATTAGTCTGATATACAGCAAAGTTATGCAACACATTAAAATCAACTGTTTAATATTTCTGCCTTATTGTGAACTGCCCACAGTAAAAAAGGAACAAAATTTTTAGTTATGGAAGATACAAGGGTTCAACAAAATTAAGGGCTAATACAGATCCTAATAAAGGCATCTTGGAATCAGCAAGGTCATGTGCTTATGATATAAAACTTTATTCCTCTAAAAACATAAAGAAAACAAAACTGCACTGGATTTGTATTTATGTCTACAGTCTAAGTTTCCCCTATAGACTACTCATCTACAACAAAACACCTCAAAATTACATACCTTTCCACATTCCCCTGAACTAGAAATAACCCAAGATGTTATATTAATTCTTAAAATCCTCAGTAAAATAACCCATAAAAATAATCTTGATCATTTTCTTGGCTATTCCAAAGCAACAGGGCTCTGTAACAAATGCACACATACCAAGTAAGTTCTACATCTATTTTATCATCATCCCCTTTAGTCATGTTTGAAAAGGCACTGATTTCACTTGGAGAGATGATCATAACTTTCAGAAGGGCCACACGCTAGACATGAGGTGCCTTTTTAATTTTTTTAAAAAAAGCTATTAAGACTCTAAATTTTAGCTTTTTTAAAAACCCCAATACCATGTGCCAGATAATTCTTTCATTTCAAATGTAAAATCCAATGCTTATAATTTTAAAATACTTAGCCAGCTATGGAATAGTATGCATATTTAATGTCTATCAGCAACCAAGAATTAGACTGCATACATGTATCTCACCTATCTGATTCACCCATTACTGACTGCTTTGGCCCTGGACCCTATGATTTCCTCAAATCCACTTCTTTGGAACTTTCATTTTCACTATTTTTTTAAACCTGCACCTCAAGCTGCCCCATCATCCCAGCCCTTCTGCCTGATTCCAACCCATGTAAAGTCACCTCATCTCAGAACCTGCAATCACCTCTTACCAAATACATGACAAACCTTAGCAACCTCAGGACTATGATAAATCTTGTCTTGGTGTAAGTTTATATAACAACATGATAACTGACTGGCCTTCTGGAGGGAAATCTAAATGAAATCAAGGTCCTATATAACAAACAAAGCTAGCCAAGATCAGGTACTTGCATTCCAAGTGCAAAAACAACTGATCTTAAGCTACAAGCAGAGATGCTAATACAGCAGATATATTTATACAATCAAACCCTTGAAGGCTGGTGAAAGACTTTGCCCCCAAAGTCAAGTCAAAACATACCACAAAATCAAAAGGAAAATCAATGTGATAATGCAATAAAAAGGACAGGATTCAAGATCCTTCTTGCAAATACTAAATTGGAATCTCTTTCTTTACAGGCTTGACAAGAAGACAGTAGTTATTACGTTCCCCTAATAAAGTAATACCTTCAGGCCCCACCTGTGTTCTGAAGCAATTTTAAGTTCAGGAGATATTGGGGCAAGGGCAGGTGGCGGGGGTGGAGGTGGGTGGGGTGTGGAAATCAATGAACATTTTGTCTGTGAAAATGGCAGCCACTGTGCTCCCAGGGTTTCAAGGGAGTGAAAGACCTCAGAAAAGAACTACTACCAGGGCTGGATCTAGGCTTTCCTTTCAGGAGCCAAGGCCAGAAGAGTCTGAATGAGGAGACTATGATTTAAGGTAGAATACTAGCACTTAATGCAGATCATTAGCAAATCTTACTGCTTGATTAAAACAAAAATGAGCTATTCAATCTGACTGGACGTCTGTTCAGACTGCTCCTTCTCACTGTAGCCTGACTAAAAAACAGCTACATTAAGAAAGCATCACATTTCCCACAGTCTGCGGGTACCCCCAGTGATGGAGTGGTTCTATTCTCAAAAGCTCTGTTCCTCTAAATACATCCATCCTTACAAGACCAGTTTACCCAAGTGATCTTTTAGAAAATACACTCAGAGCTGGCAGAACTGGTTCAGGAAGCTTCCTGAAGGTCCTCTCTTTATTTCTCAGTCTGACTTTCAGCTTTTAACAGTTACCGTATGAGCTTCAGCTTCCCAAGGTCACCAGCAGCTTCTACTTAGCCTAAGAATAACTGGTGTTCCATGGCACTGTTTGTGACACTCTGTTAGACTGGTGTTCACCCAATGAACTGTACCTCTACTGTCACACCCTCTTCTTGAATCTAGGCTGGGCTTGTGACTTGTTTAATCAATAAAGCTCTTGGGAGTTCTGGGCTACACAAAAGAGGACTAGTTACCCTGCCAGTAAGGCCACTCAAAGAGACCACATGAAAGAGAGACCCTGAAGACTGCATGCAGAAAGAGAAGCCCAGCCATTCCAGTGTTTCAGCCAACCTGCTGAACACATGAGTGACCCCCACAAGACCAGCAGAAGAACAGCTCAACTGAGCCCAGCTCAGATTGAAGAATAGTTGGGGAGGGGTTGTTGTAAGCCACTAAGTTTTGGGGTGGTTTGTCAGCAACATTTGACAACCAAAACACTGGTCATCCACAGATGCCCTTTTTTCCCTAAATACAAGACAATTACTCAAATGCAGAGAAAATATAGCAAATGTTTTCCACCACAACCTTCTCAGTCAACAACTGAAAGGTAATTGGTCATCTGCAAAGAAGAAAACACACCTCTTATCCAAATTGATAAACTTCCATGTTTTTTCCCCATGATTCTGTAATTGTGACACAAAGGTAGAGAGCAAGCTTCTGACAGTCTCAGGCACTGGGTAAATTGAAAGAGAGAAGAGATCTCAAAATGAATTATCCACTACTGGATAAGAATGGTAAATGAGATTGTTTTCACTTCTCTACAATGTTGTTACTTAATTTTCCTAAATCATTTCTTCTTACAAGTGCCCTATCATCCCCCACAAAGAGGAAAAAAATTAAAGTTATAAAAAGGAAAAAAGGCCCATAAATAGAATTTGAATCTCCATAATCTTCAAATTATAGAGCACAATTTAACTGCTTCCTCAATTTAAAACAAAATTCTATAAAATCTAACATTATCTACATTTTAGAAATGATTTCTTCTTATCTGAGGAATGAATAATTGGAAATCAGGTATTGTTGAGTTAAAATATAGTGGTCTTTAAATGGTTTCAAAATTTGCTTATCATGTAAGTGATAATTTGATATCATGTAATTTGAAAATTTGCTTATCATTGTAAGACTTATAATGTAAGTCTTTCAAATCCAAACTCGTTCTTCACATAAACTTTCATACAACTGTTCCTGGTCTTTTTAGGGAAAGGGTGAAAGTCTACATCTATCTCTGTGCTAAACTTTTGGCAGGTTTTCTCCTCTGAAACTTTTCTACTACTGTATCAGGCCCATGTTTTCAGACTCCAGCATTATCTTCTCTTATTTCTGGACAGGGTGGAAATGGGGTACAAGATGGGAGGGGACTCTGATCTCCATGTGTCTGGTCTGCTAAAGAATACTTATATTCATAAATTTGTGCCCTTTCCTCTTGCTTTTTCTGCTCTTCTTCAATCCTGTGCTGTAGTGTTTCAATATAATGTTGGACAGCCACATAGATAAATTAGTACTGTGCTTCTGTCTGGAACATCCTTGATCTCTGGGACTGCACCATCTGGATGGATGTCAATGTCATAGTCAACACCTTTGTTTCTGATGATGTCACTAAGGATATCAATCACAGTGTATGTTCCTGTCTGGCCAATTCCAGCATTGTAGTGTACCATGACCAGCCCTGCATCCATGATGCTTTCCTGCTTATGGAGGACCTCCTCCAAAAAGTCCAGCAGGTCCCCAGGGTCACCAGACACTCCATGTCTGGCCAGGTCCAAAAGTGGTATTGCCAGACCATTCTCCCTATTATTCCCTTGCCTGACGTTCAAAAGTTTAAGTTCTCTTCCAAATGTATAGTCATGAGCAGCACTTTCTTTAACGTTCCTAATGCACAACCCCATATTGTTTCAGGGCATAGTCATCAGGCCAGTATTTAAAACATCTACCCTTTCCTCTCTCCACTTCTTTCATTACCATGACAATACTAGGGTGTTTTCTTAGAATACCATCTGCCAAAAGTCATTCACTATGTTTTGCAGGCAGTCTTGGGTGGCAATATAACTTTATTTGGGCTTTGAATTATTGCACTTAAGTTTAAAATTCAGGCATGATAATATTTGCATTGATGTAATCTGAAATAGGCTCACTGGCATCACCATCATATAGGATAACCCTGGTATGATCAAAAGACAGGATGCTTTTATACCTATTTTTGTTTTTTGGCCTTTGACTCTCTTTGTAGCTGTAGAGAAATTTGCACTCCTGTTGTTGTAGTGTCTTGAATTCTTCCTAAAAGCCTTGTCTGACTTTATATAGAGTCTCAGCTAATTTGCTTAGTTCTTGAACCCTGCTTTCTATTTCAGCAGCATTCATATGAGTTGTGCTAAGGGGCTGCTTAAGTTGTAATACTGTGCTCAATGTTTCTACCACAGAATTCTTCTGGTTCACAAGATCTGTCAAAGAATCAAACCATTCTCCTCCACTAACAGTGTTTCAATTCCTGACAGTGAATCATGACATGGGTCACTTTAGACTTGCCGTCACTGCCCTCCCTTTGTCATAACTGAGCACACAGAAAAAACAAAATCTCCAGTGTGTCTCTGACTCTTTCACACAAGAAAGCTACCATGTTTTCCTTTTTCAGTTAGTAATTTAATTTATCTGCTTCTTTCTCAGAGAGGTGCCTGAGAAACCACCTTTCATTTAAAGGTAGGAGCTGCACAGTTCAGAAGATATTTAAGCTCACTAACATCTCCATTCTTCTATTTTAATTGTTCATGATGTTCCATGTAATACTGGATCAACTCAGTCAAAGTGGCATACTTCTCCCCTCTGTACAGGTCATAGTAATCAATCGCATTCTGAATCCTGATGTGGGTGACAGCTATGGGTCACTTTTACTAAGCCTTGTAAAAAAAACTGCCATCAGCTCCTCTTGTCAACAGGTTTTCTGTTTCCCGGTCAGTGATATTTAGATGAAACCACGTCCATGATGTCATGTTTCTCCCACCCCTTTGGCTCTGCAATGGACCCAGTCCTTGCTCAGGTTCCCTTGGGCCCAGTCACATCAGGCTGGCCCAGAGAAGGACCACTTGGGACTGAACCAGATGTGTGGCAGAGCAACCTGCTGGCCACATGCAGAACCTCCTCCAGGCCTCAGGATCCCAGAGGTTCTCCATATTCTATATCTTTTTTTTCTCCCTTTTATTTCATCATAGTATGGAGGTACAAATATTGTTAGGGCTACAAATATTGCCCCTGCACCCCCCATCCCCGTCCTCCCAACATGCCAGAGATTCAAGCGTGTCCAATACCCCACCGCACACATTATGTAAGTATACACCCCTCCCCTCCCCCCTCCCGCCTGCCCACCACCCGATAAAAAGGTTTTTTGTTTTTTGTGGGGTTTTTTGACATTTTGGTTACACCTATTCTATATATTGATGGGGTGTGGGTTACATAGGTGTATGCAATTGTCAAAACTGATCCAACTATATAGTGAACATCTATATACTTCACTGTATATAAATTATCTCAATTTAAAAATATAGAAAAAATTTAGTATTTTCTTCCCAAACAATAACCAAATAGAAAATAAGAAGCTATTAGCATCACTATCAAAAAATATAAAATAACTTATAAATTAATCTAAGAAAAATAATTCACTACCATTTACAGAGAAAATTTTTTTAGCTCTAAAGATACAATATGTTCATGGATAGAATGATGGTAACAAAAACATAAAGATATCAATTCTTCCCAAAATAATTTATCACTTCAAATGTAACTCCTATCAAAATACCTGCAGGATCCTACACTTTTAAATATCAGAAGGAAAAAAGAGGTCCAAGAATAACTAAGCTAACAAATAAAGCAAAGGCATGTGATTCACCTTGCTAGATAATTAAGATTATAAAACCACTCTAATTAGACTATGATACCAGGATATCAAGACAAGCAACTGGAACAGAATACTCCTAACTTTAATCATTAGCACAATGTCTCTCTTTAGAAGCAGCCTAAACACAAAGAACTCAATAAATACATGTTGAATGAATGAATGACAAAAGGCTTCCTGAAGGCATTTGCTACCTCATAAACTACTTAGAATTCATTTTTATAATTACTCTAGCAACTAAAGCAGTTAAAAAGAAGTGGCAAGTGGGAAAAAGTAGGAAAAAGAATGAGATTAATAGTATTATATCATTTATGTAAATGTTAAAACATATAAGCAAAATACTACTATTTTGGAAGAAAATATACATCCAAATAAATACATGGAAGGTTAACTGGAAAAACACTCACCAAATTTACTCTTGGGTGAATGCCTAAGATGGGGGTAGAGAGGAGTAAGACTGAAGATAAAAGATAAAAGAAAGGAGTTATAATGCAAAACACAGCAAAAAGGGGAACACAGGCAGAGTGTGGCATAAACTGAGTATAATCAATCCAATCCTAAACATCTAATGTTTCCAGAAGAAAAAAAAAATCATCATTTTCTTAATTTGTCAAGACTTTTATATTAAAGTATCAATCTAATTTTTACAAATAAAGAAACTGAAGTTTAGAAGTAACTTGCCCAAAGTCACTCAACTTGGGTCTGCAAACTAAAATCTCTCTCTCTCCAAAGCCTATGATCTTTCTGTATTGCTACATTTCATAGCTAATATTTTTTGGCCAACAGATAAATGAAAAGAAAGCTGAGAAAATAACATTGATCCATTCACTTGAGAATTGGTGATACTTGTCAAGGTGAGTTATAATCAAGACAAAAATACATGAACTATCACAAAAGAAGAGTACCGATTAACATCATGATTTTGATAATGGCAACAAGTGATAAATATGAAGTCCGTGTAGTACAGTGGTTGGGGCATGGATGTCAGAGTCAAAAGACCCAAGAGTTTTAATTCCAGCTCCTCCTCACTTACTAGTTATATGATCTAGAACAAGTTATAAAATCTGTATGCATCCATATCAACACTGTAAAATGGAGTTATGAGAAACTGAAATAAATGTATATGCAGTGCTTAGCCTGGCATACAATATGCTCTCAAATGTTAGTGTTATCAGCCACTACATTTTCTATCTACTTTTACATATCATATTTCAGAGTAGTGTATACCTGTAATCTCAATTACTTTACCTTCTACTCAGTCCTCAGCCACTGGAATCTAGTCTCTGCCCTCAATATACCACTGAAACTGGTATGGTGTGGCAGAATTTACCTTTTTTGATTTCCCTGCTACATGCAGCACCTTTGACTATTGGTTCCACTTAAAACTCTCTCCTCTGATTTGTCAAATTACACACTTCTGCTTCGCATCTCTCTCTTTCTTCCGAGTCCCATTCAATAGGCTGCTTCTGCTCAATATTTAAATTTTGATGCTCCTAGGGTTTTGTTCTGAATTTTCCTTTATATTCTATATGGGAGACTTCAGCTACTCTTGTGGTTTTTAGCAGATGGCTATCAAAACTTTTACCTTTACCCTTTAATATCTTCTCATGACTGGTCCATTCCTTAAAACCCTTCAACAATACCCTATATTAATATTGCAAATGAATAAAGCTCATTTAAAAGTTAGTGTATATAACATATAAAAGTTGGAATATAAAAGTTCCCTTATATTCCAAAGTATCTCAAAAAACAACTAAATCCAAAATTGAACACATTATCTTCCTTTTCCAAATCTCTTCATCCTATATACTCAGATCCCACCATTTGGTACTATTATCCACCCCAGTCCTCAGCTTAGAACCCTGAAAAACATCTGACTACTCCTTTGCCTTGGCCCTCCCTTTACCATCTGCAGTTTATTTTACTCCAAATTCCTTTAAAGTATTTCTCAATCCTTATTATGACTGCCCTCATCTCTCACCTAGAGCAATCTCCTAACAGATCTTGGTAATTCCTATCTTGCTATCTCTACAAGTAAATCCTTCACACCACTTTCAAAAACCCAACATTAAATTATCAGACTGCCATTCACCTGCTTATGACTTCTTATGGTTCCATTATTTAGGTGACAAAATTCAAACTTCTCTCCACATATTTAAAAATCTCTAAAATTCTGCTATTGTCTAAGTCTTCAGTTTCATATTTCCCACTACTCCCTGCCTCCCACTTTATGCTTCAGTGATACAGAACTACCTTTAGTTAGTTGTTCCTTGTACATAGACCATGCTGTCTCATGGTTCCAAATCGCTGGCTCATGCTATTCTCTCTTTCAAGAAGAGAGAATGTTCTGCCCCTACTCCCACTCCCCACCATCCAAAACCTGACTAAATCCTTTTAATTCTTCTTATCTTTGGGAGCAACTCTAAATTCTCATAGCCCTTTCAGTATCTCTACCTGAGCACACAAACACTGAACTGAAATTAACTGTTTATTTTTCTGTTTCTCATATAAGACTAAGCACCTCCAGGGCAAAGAACTTGCTGCCTATTCCCAGAACAGTGATCTATCTGTTGAGTGCCTACTTTGATTATGGATTGTAAAAGTTTTCATTAAGAGCTTAGGGGCCGGGCTTGGTGGCGACACCTGTAATCCTAGCACTTGGGAGGCTGAGGAAGGAGGATGGCTTGAGGTCAGGAGTTCCAGACCAGCCTGAGCAACATAGCAAGCTCCCACCTCAACAAAAAATAGAAAAATTAGCCAGGCACACTGGTGTGCACCTGTGGAACCAGCTACATGGGAGGCTGAAGCAGGAGGATCACCTGAGTCTATGAGTCTGAAGTTGCAGAAAGCTGTGATCATGCCACAGCCTTCATGCCCAGGCAACAAAGGAAGATCCTGTCTCTTTAAAAAAAAAAAAAGGAATTTAGGAAAGGGATAATCAGAGAAGATTTTGTGGTAAAAGAACTGAACTGGGAAGAATTGCTTTTTAAACATTACTTCAATCTAATCCCTTGTACAGAAATATAGTGTCAGGCATTCAATTAGGGTAGTAGGGCTAAAGTAACTGTGAAAATTATAGGCTTTTTGAACAATACTGCCTGGAAATTTGAAAACATTTACAGAAATTCTACAAAGTATTGAGAGACTTGTGGGAAATAAGTGAATAACATGGAAGCCATGTTGCTCAAACACACTAGGAATAAAACAAGACCAAAAGATCACTGGGCTCCAGTGCCTTTGCTTAATAAGCACCCTATTTTCTTTTAATTACAATGTTTTATTAAAAGACAGACATTCTTCTTAACCAGGTAGCAGTCTGGGGCTCTTTTAAAGTTGCTTCTCTTTTGCTTGGTCTGTCTGCTAGTGAGTAAGGGCTCACTAGACCCCTTTCTCCTTCCAGTTTTTATTCTATTTGGCTGCTTCAGCAGTCCATAGTCAAATCACATGGAACTGTACAGCTAAGCTGAAAAAAGCTCTGTTCTAGTGCCTGCTTCTAATCAAACCTTTGAATTTCAGTGGTTCTGACCGTTAATCTTCACCCTGATGTAGGAATGGTCTTGGACTCTCTGAGCTTAAATATTCCACATATCAAATTCTATCAGAGGACTGTATCACTAAATTGACCTATAATTTCATTGATCCAACATAGGGAAGCACTTACAACGTAGTATGTTCTGTTTTGCTGTCTAAACCTATCATTAAAATTTTGGCCATTACAATTTGTCCTCAAAGCTGCTGGAAATAATCATACACTAAACTTACTTGATAATAGTGTATTTTAAGTAATTGGTTAAGGTGTATTTAGCCTATAAAACAAGACACAATATTTTCATTACCTTAATTTTCAATTCAAAACTATAAACACATTCTCCAAATAAACTACTACCAAGCCAACAGGTCAGCCATGCTAAAACCAAAAGTCTATATAAGTAAATAGTGGAAAGTAAAGCTACAGCAGTAGGTTTGGGGCAAACCTTCAGGCATTTAACATCAGAATTTAAATTTTTATCCTTGGGCAAAAGAGAGCCTCTGAAAGATGTTTTATCAAGGGACTGCCATAATCAAAGTTGTGTCTTATAATAATAAGACAAATCTAGTGGCACTGTATAGAATGGGTTAAAGGATACAAGTATGAGGTTACTCTAGCCCTTAACTGTCTTTTTCAATTTAAGTACTCTTCTCTCTCTCCTGGCTGCCAACAAATATATGAGAACTCATGCCTACCAGCTCTCCAAGTGTCTTCTATTTCTATTCCCAAAGCCTTATCAATCACCACTTTTGAAAAGAAGTTCTTTTTCTCAGTTTTCAAGTCCTTCAGCCTTATCTAAGACATTTTTTATTGCTGACCTTTCAAATGACCTCTTTAAAGCTCTTTCCATCTTTTCTTTCCAAACAGTTTCCTCCTTCTTTTCAGAGCTTTACTTTGCTTGGCACCTTTCTTTATTCTAATTTTCTTCAGAAGCTCCATATTGTCTCAAAAGTCAAATGTTCTGTTTCAAAAATGATTCCCTCCAACCTAAATGTCTGCATTTTAGGTGCCTATATAATATCTCCACGTGGATATTCCACTTACCTCTAACTAGCAGCTCTTTCCCCTTCTAAACCCTTTGCCAAGTATTCCATTTCTTTTCAACACCACTAATTCTAGTTGCCCAAGCCAAAAAAAAAAAAAACAACAACAACAACAAAATATCAAAACCACTTAATGATGTTTCTTTTCTCTTTGAACATTTTTCACAAATTCATAATTTTAGGCCCTAGAATTTATTCTTTTAATTACACCATACTCCAAGAAAGCACCTACTTTTTCTGTTTTGTCCACCACAATCCTGTACAGGATACAGCACACAGAAGCCTAAGTAAGTATCTCTTGACTCCAAGATGGATGACAGAAAGGAATGTTCAACAAGAGCTGGTTAGAGGCAAACCAAAACCCAGTTCTTGTGAATCCTAACCCAATGCTGTATCTACTGCACTATATTGCCAGCTTGCCAATCTATCACCAAACCAGATCATTTACTTCCTCAAAATCTTTAGTCAATGCACCCTCTTCTCCATTTCTACTGCCAGGTTAAGTCTTTGTTAGGACAAACTTCAATTATTCCAATTGCTTTCTAGCATACTATGGTCCCTTAGTATCCACAGGAGACTGGTTCCAGGACACCTTGTGGATACCAAACTCTGCAGGTGCTCAAATTCCTTATATGAAAAGGCATTTGCAGATAACCAATACACATCCTCCTATATGTCTCAAATCATCTCTAGATGACTTATAATACCTGATACAATGCAAATGCTATGGAAAAGTTGTTATATTGCATTGTTTTTATCTGTATTATTTTTTCTCGTTGTATTATTATTTTTATTGGGGATTTTTAATATATTTTCAATCCAAGGTTGGTTGAATCTGTGGATGCAGAGCCCGCAAATACATAGGGCCAACTGTACTCATCCCTCTAAGTCTCTCTCCTCTGAAATATATCTAGCACAATGATGTCAAAATAACACTCTTGAAACATAACTTTTCTTGCTGGATCTTTATTCTCTAGCTCTGGCACAGCTTACAAAATCCATCATAATCTCCAAAATGTATCTCTTACTTTTTCTTCAGGTTTGTTTGCTTATTACCACTCTCACCTAAATCAAGCACTTTATTTATTTTACTCATAACTCTTTTTCTCCTTCACAATTAAGTGCCATCTGCCTACTGCAGGCAGACAAACAGACAATGTGCACATGCACACACACAGAAATAGCCATTATTCATATCAACAACACCATCACATCTTATTTCAGCTCATGAAGCACCTACTTCCACAGAAGCAAAGTTTATGAACTACACATCATTTTCCTTAAACCCAAGTCAAGCATTCTCTAAGAACTCCAGCCCTAATTTTTCCCTTCTTTAAGCACCTACTATACAATTTAGCTTCCTGTATTGTTCACTAACATTCACTAACATTCAAATCAGTTATGTCAGAATGTTAGATGTACAAAAAAATCTCAAAGTTCATCTAATCCAGTAACACTGACTTGAATGCACAAACAAAAGAGTATCACAAAGTTGGAATCTCCAAGGTAAGATTCCTGGGCATGTGCATTTCTTTTAAAATGTTCATGAATAATTCTAATGTTCATTCCTTCCTAAGCCAATCCAGGCATGGCCATTTTCAGATGGAAAAACTGACACACAGAGAAAATGTAAAGAAACTGGGGAAAAGAATCCCTATTCAATAAATAATGCTGGGAAAACTGGATAGCCACATGCAGAAGACTGAAACAGGATCCATACCTCTCTCACCTCTCACAAAAATCAACTCACAATGGATAACAGACTTAAACCTAAGGCATGAAACCATAAGAATTCTAGAAGAAAATGGTGGAAAAATTCTTACATACATTGTCCTAGGCAAAGAATTTATGAAGAAGACTCCAAAGGCAATCACAGCAAAAACAAAAATAAATGAAACCTGATCAAATTAAAAAGCTTCTGCACAACCAAGGGAACAATCATTAAAGTAAACAGACAACCTATAGAATGGGAGAAAACACTTGCATGCTATACATCCAATACAGGGCTGATAACCAGAATCTATAAAGAATTCAAGCAAATCAGCAAGAGAAAAACCAAACAATTAAAAAATGGGCAAAAGACATCAACAGAAACTTTTCAAAAAAAGATAGACTAATGGCCAAAAACATGAAAAAATGCTTAACATCTCTAATCATCAGGGAAATGCAAATCAAAACCACAATGAGATATCACTCAACTCCAGTGAGAATGGCTTTTATCAAAAAGTCCCAAAACAACAAATGTCGGCTTGGATGCGGAGAGATAGCAACACTCCTACACTGCTGGTGGGACTGCAAACTAGTCCAACCTCTATGGAAAGTAATATGGAGATACCTCAAAGAACTAAAAGTAGATCTACCATTTGATCCAGCAATCCCACTACTGGGCATCTACCCAAAGGAAAAAAAGACATTTTATAAAAAAGACATCTGCACTCAAAAGTTTACAGCAGCACAATTCACAATTGCAAAGATGTGGAAAAAACCCAAGTAACCATCGAGTGGATTAATAAAATGTGGTGTATGTATATCATAGAGTACTACGCAGTCATAAAAAAAAAAGTGGTAAACTAGTACCTCTTGTATTATCCTGGATGGAGCTTGGAGCTCATTCTTCTAAGTGAAGTATCACAAGAATGGAAAAACAAACACCACATGTACTCATCACTAAATTGGTACTTAATTGATCAACACTCATGTGCACATATGAAGTAACATTCATCAGGGATCAGGCAGGTGGGAGGGGGAGGAGGGCATGGGTAAATTCATACCTAATGGCTGCGGTGCACACTATCTGGGGGATGGACACACTTGTAGCTTTGACTCAAGCAGTGCAATGGCAATTTATGTGACCAAAGCATTTGTACCCCTGTAATATTCTGAAATTTAAAAAAATAAAACAAAAACAAAAAACAAAAAAAAACTTACGCAAGACCATCTCCCAGCCTACTGACAGGATAGCACATTGGTTGAGAGAACACAGGCTCAGAACTTGGCCTACTTAGGTTCTGGCTCTATTGCTTACTAGCTGTGAGAACCTGGGCAAGTTAGTTAACTTCTTTGTGCTCCCCTTTCTTCATCTTTAAAATAAGAGTGTCCATCTCAAAAGAGCTGTAATGAGGATAAAATTAGTTAATGTATATAAAGCACTTAGAAGAGAAATAAGGGGCCGGGCGCTGTGGCTCACGCCTGTAATCCTAGCTCTTGGGAGGCCGAGGCGGGCGGATTGCTCAAGGTCAGGAGTTCAAAACCAGCCTGAGCAAGAGCGAGACCCCGTCTCTACTATAAATAGAAAGAAATTAATTGGCCAACTGATATATATATAAAAAAAAAATTAGCCGGGCATGGTGGCGCATGCCTGTAGTCCCAGCTACTCGGGAGGCTGAGGCAGAAGGATCACTCGAGCCCAGGAGACTGAGGTTGCTGTGAGCTAGGCTGACGCCACGGCACTCACTCTAGCCTGGATAACAAAGCGAGACTCTGTCTCAAAAAAAAAAAAAAAAAAAGAAGAGAAATAAGTACTCAATAAATGTTCACTATCAGTAATGCAAAGAAACCGCTAAAATAGAGACCTGACTTAGTTTTATGTCCTTTCCACTAAATTAGAATCTGTATTGTGACAACCAGCTTCATGCTTACATCCCTCACTACACCAAATATACTGTAGGGTAACCAAATAACATTTTAAATGAATTGATGGGTTTCTATTTCTAACTCTGACACTTAGGCCATCTAACTTCTACTCAACAAATTACCAAAACACCCAAAGTGAATGAATAACTTATACAATCACGCTTATCTATGACTGAGGCATTGTTCTTAGTGCTTTAAATATTTTCTCCCACTACGTTACAAATACTACATAACAATACAAAACTAGTTTAGTATCTATGAATCATGTTAATGCTACAAAACATTTTCTAAACAAAGCTAGACATCACTTTTATGTAAAATATAAAATAATTTTAACCAGCAATTTGTTATAAAGTTCTAAAATAAAACCAAACTTTCCTTCAAAAAAAAATCTATATTTATGAAACAAGTTCATCCCAAGGGATTAACATTCTTATACTGCAAATACTCAAAAGCAATTTATCATTCCCTTGTGACATGTGCAATTTTACTTTAAAAATTACTTTAAAATATGGTCTTGAAAAATAGGTAACATACAACTGGCACTAAAGTACAATCTGAAACAAGTACATGATTAAGTTTCAAGCAGAGAGTATTTTGTTTCTTTCTGGTTATGTATAAACTACTATACAAAAGTATTACATACATATAAGTGTTTCTACCTGAAGACAGCTTGAGAGAATAAAGCACTTAAATTTTTTCCACGTTTCTCTCTTCCTTTTCATTATAAACACAGGAATATTAGCTATACATATTCCTCCATTCAGATTGTTGAGAAACATGAGAGAATAACTTACAAGTTTATGAACTGAAAAATGAAATAAACAATGCTCAAAGGTAAGTTAAATGCTGATACCTTTTATTATTTCCATTGCCTGCCAACCCTACTACCTGCTTCCATTCCAACATATCCTCAAATGTTTAATAACCTAAAGGGGCAACATGTAACACATCTAGCTCTTTTTAAAATAATTCAAATTATATATTATAAAGAAATTATGTGTCATCTTTTATTGGACACAAGTGCTCAAGTTTTACAGAAACATGTCACACTTTCTTTCACAGACCTTTTCCTATTAAGGCAATCTGGCTTCATCTAACCTGTCTGAAGGGATCTGATACTGTGTATAATGTCCCAACACCTCTTTTAAGTACCAGATGCTTTCTTTGGGATGTATATCCCAGATCAAAGATAAACTTTCCCCCCAGTCTATCATATTAAGTTCACTTTTTAAAAAAGACCATTTTTTTAAAAGACCATTTTTTAAAAAGTCATCAAATGATTTGGGTGCAAATGTTATTTTACTATTTTATTTCTTTTAAATATTCATTCAGAAATAGATTCAGAGTCTTTAAAAAATTAGTAGACACAGAAAACAAGTGAAACATATTTCTCTAGATAAAAGATAAAGAACAGAGATTTTCAATGTTTCTATTTATCATCTCACAAAAGACAAAAACAGTTTATATTTTTCTAGCTTTTTACTTTTCTGCTCACTTACTCATATTAACAAATGAGCAAGAAACCAGCAAAAATATTAGAGCAAATGCAAATGAAAAGGTACAGAGATATAATCAAAAATCAAAAAATAAACCTCTTCAATTAATGAAAGCTGGGCTGACACAGTAAAATTATCAAGGTCAATATACCTTGATTTAGATATCTATCAACTTTCTCCTTGTGTCACCACCACTTAGGGCCCCCTGCCTCCAAAGTACATCCCCTCCAATCAACTTGACCCTCCACAGCAATCGAATTAAAAGACCAATGTGACCTCATGCTCCTGTTCTGTTTAAACTACTCTACTTGCTCATCCTGTGTCAGGTTAAAATCAGAATTCGACTGCACAATAATCAAAACCCTTCAAAACCTAGGTATAGCTTCCCTTACCATCTCTTCCCACATACACTCACACTCTAGATAACCCAATGACAAGAATGTACCCTCTGCCTAAAAGAATCCCATCTTCAACTATCCATCCTGCAAACCATTTTATAGATGAGAATGAAACTCACAGAAATAACCTTCCAAGGACATACAGTCATTAATAGAACCATAACTAGAATACAAATGTTTCCTTTGGTGTGCCTAAAAACCTTCGTAAGTACCAATTATACTTGTCAAATGTATGAGAATTGTTTAAATATGCAGCTCTTCCAATTAATCTAAATATGAGCTTATCCAAGATGATTCTTTGGGATATAAGAAGAAAAGATCTGTTTAGTCTCTAAAAAAATAAATTAAGTTTTATTAATATTAATATAAGGATTCATACTTGGTCTGAAGGGGCAGCTGGCCATGGATCAAGAACAGCAAGGACTATAGCCAGAAACCTACGGAAGGAGTGGAAGTTTCACAAACAAAAGGTCTACTTCCAGCACAGCATGATTCATGGTCAATTATTGTGCCCAGGTAAGGAGATGTAGGGATCATTCAGTTTTAACTAAACTGACCCTCACAACATGAAGAAGCTTCAAAAAAAATTTCTGCGAAGACAGCAAAGATAATAATGCAAGCACAAATTAGCAAAAGGTTAACAGGGCTAAGATTCTTAACTAGTTAAAGCTATTCCTCATCTATGCTATGATGTATTAATAAAAATTAAACTCTAGTAAACCAATCACATAGCTCTCACTAAAAATTCTTACTATTTTAATGATAGCAAAAGGGTACTGTTAACAGAAAGTATTTTTATTTCATCTTTCCTAATATCTAACTTGTGTTAATTTATTATGTGTACTAATATTGTATTGGCATATATATACAATTTACAATTAAGCACATATTAAAGGTACATGCACAATGTTTTACTAATTAGGATACGCCCTCAGAATATCCACTGATTAAGTCTTTTTCCTCTTTAGGGTGATGATCAACCAGCCCAATTCACTCAGGACCGAGGGGGTACGGTAGACTGAATAATGCCCCCCCAAAGATGTCTGCATCCTAATCCCTGAATGTTAACTTACATGGTAAAATAAACTTTGCAGATGTGATTAAATTAAGGATTATGAGAAAGGGGGATTATGCTGGATTGTCTCGGTGGACCCAATGTAATCATATAAGTCCTTATAAGGGAAGAGGCAGGGACCAGTCATTAGCCGACATGAGGACTTAAAGCAAGAGGCTGGAGTAGTGATGGGAGGAAGGGGCCACAGAATGCAGGAAGCCTCCAGAAATGGATTCTCTCCTCAGAGCCTCCAGAAGGAACCAGCCCTGTTGACACCTCAATTTTTTTTAGCCCAGTGAGACTTATTCTGGGCTTGACCTCTATAACTGTAAGACAATAAATGTATGTTATTTTAAATCACTAAATTTGTGGTAATTTGTTACAGCAGTAATAGGCTAATACAAGGGATTCCTGGGATTTATGGAACTTTCAGTGTTAAAACCAAGATGAGCTGGTTGCCCTATCTTTAGATTTTCAGTGCTCATAAGGACATCTGGTACACACTAGGCATGGGAAAAAAACTTGGTTGAATGACTTCATGATGAAATATATAGAAATATACAGATAATATACTCTCACTATTTTACAAAGATCTATCATAAGTATTATTTCATTTTATTCTAACAAGCCTGTGAGGTATAAATGAATCAGTTTTCCTATATTGAGGATGTAAGAACCATATATATAGAATACAGGCCTTCTGACCTACAGTCAAAGAATGATGGTGGTGATGTGCCTGTGTTGCAAGTCAGTCTGCCTAAGTTCAAATCTAAGCTCCAAAACTTAACAGCGACTAAACTTAAGCCACGTTACTTAACCTCTCTACTTCCTCATATGTAAAATGCAAAATGAAGTTAAAACCTACTTTATAGGGTTCCTGTCAAGAGTAAAGATGTCATATATCAAGCACATGCCATGTGTATGACACAGAGTTAGATGACAATAAATATTAGCTATCATTGTTCTGTGCTGCAGCTATAGTGCAATTATACCTAGACTACTCCATACTACTTGATCAAGAATCATAAAGTATGCAAAAAGAAAAAATAGTAACCAAATAAATAATGAAATGGATAGGATGGTTTTCTATGAAGGTAATCTAAGGTAAGTACACTAGGGTGGAAAGACAAAAGCAGATGGGAGACATAATCATGATCTATGTAACTATAACAGCACAAATAAGGTGATAACAAAATACAGTAATATTGGTTGGATGGGGGAAACTTTAAAAACTAAAATATTGTAGTATAAACATATAGCACTCAACCCACAAAACAGAAAGGTATCACAAAATTTGGGGACAATTTTTGAATGACAAAGAAGACAAAAATGGCTACTAAAAGGAACTCATCAACTCTTCTACAAACTTTTTGTCTAACCCTACAATGGCTTTTGGTACCCACTTCTTTTAAGGGCAATGGAAATGTTGGGAAATGACAAACCAGACCAGATTGTAGCAAAAGTCAGACCTCCAGTAAGTCAGTGCCATGATTTCACCTTCCCAAGAAGAGTCCCAAAAGACAAAACATACCCTTTGCCAATCATCACCATGCACCACTTCTCTTGTCCAATCTCATTTATCATCACCCTTCCAAAAAAAAACATCAAGGATAAACATCCTATTTTAATGGTTTTTAATAGCTTTGTTAAAGAATAATTATTTTCAAAAGTCTCTAAATTTGGCAGAGCAAACAAATCTCAAAATATAATAAACCAATAGTTTCTTAAATTAATTCTTAAACTTTTCACACTCTTTTTTTAAACCTTGAAAAACCTGTTTTTCACTTTGGGGTTCCACAAACATTACAGAACTCTATGCCTACTATTTTCAATACTATGCTGACTGATATTTTTCTCTAATGGGTCATGATCTTCTCACTATTTCCAATGAATAAAGTTGAGGAAATAATTTGAGGTCAGCTTAAGCAAAAGATAGCCAGAAATTCGCAAAAGTAATAGAAGCATGGTTAATTTAAATTTACAAATGATTTTAAGAGCCACACTCTCTTGCTTGATTTTGTTTCATCATTCAATTAAAATAAATCAGAGATACTGGTGCGTTGTAAACTGAATTAAAGTCTAACCTTTGCCTTCTCAACCAATTAATTCAACAAGGGCTGATGAAGAATAACATGGTCTAAAGATGGCAAAAACAAGGAGAAAGAGAAGAGATAATAAAATACATAATCGACAAACAACTAGGCAGCCCCAGAAAGAGGTGAAAAAAAATACAAGCTTACATTATCTCACCTACAAATGTAAATTTAAAAAGCAGCCAGTGGACTCATCTCCTACAGAAACTTCTTGGAACTCAAAATATTAAAAAGTGGAAAGGGAAGAATGTCATTGGTTCTATTGAAAGAGTTCAGAATGACAGACAAAAGGCCATTTTTGTGTTGTTGTTCTCTAAAACGTCTATCATCCTTTCAATCAAAATTCCTCAGCCAGGCAAGTGTTTTCTTTTCCCCTTTGTTTATGTATTATTTTCTGCAAGCAACAACTCTACAACTTCAGTGCCTTTCGAATCCATGAGGCGTCCATAAAAAATGAAAATAGTGTTGGTGCTTTGCATAAATAAGCTAAGCAGGACACTAATTCGACAAACAGCAAATTGCCTTGACTGAAGCAGCATCTTTTTAGTCATCAAATGTCACACATCTCTGAAGAAATTCCCTAGGACGAAAGAATGGTTTTTCCAAGTACACTGAGAGCAATCCTTCAACTTATAAGCTCTCTCTGCTCCTCAAAAATATATATATATATTTATATTTATATATATATACACACACACACCCTAAAGTGCCTGGGGTTCACAGAAACCCCAAAAGCTTTAGAGACAAGGCACTCTTCCCCCTTCCCGTCTTCTAATACTCTCCTATCACGAAGGGACATTACCAAAAACTACAGTATACACTACATGCAAGACACCCTCTCCACCAAACCAACTGAAAAAGTACTTCATAACACCTCCAAAAGTTTCCAAGAACTGCAGCCCCATGTGCTTGGGGCCAAAACTCGTTCGAGAAATGTCGAGAACTACTGCTTATACATTACTCTTACCCACGTGACGACTTACGTTTTCAAAATTACACGTCCGGAACTTACAATATCTGACGTGCTTTATGCCCTTACCACACCAAGAAAGCTAATGACTGGCGGTAAATCAGAGCAACTTACCTACGGTCTATAGGAACACCACCCCAAACACTGCACCGTCTCCCACGGGTAGAGTAACCGAGTACAAAGGCACCTGGTGGTCCCCTCTATCCAGGCACCTTTCTCTCCCACTTAGTCTCCGTAAATTCCAAAATACACCATAAAAATCTCCGCACAGAGTGCTACCAGGCCAGTCAGAGCGACAGACATGGAATAAAACATCGGTTTGTCCCTCTCTTGGGGGCCTTGGAAACCCGGACCCCAAAACCCAAGACGACTTGGGGGTGTGACCTGCGCTGCTCCCACCCCACGTCTCCCCTCACGGAAACTCCCCTGGTGTCGCGGCTACTCACCAGACCAGGGAGCACAGAGAGAGGCAGGAGACCAGGGCCAAGGCCCGCCGGTACTTCTTCATCTTCTCCTCCTTCTTCCCCCTGCCAGAAGGCGGCACATCCTCCCTGCAGCCGCCACTGCCGAGGCCAAGATGGAGGAGCCGGAGCAGGAGCGAGAGGATGGGAGCGAGAGCCCCAAAGGCTGTGGCGCTAGGGGAGCGGCTCCTCCGCGGCGCGCGTTCCGGCCGCCCTCTGCGCGGGGCCCACAGCGGCGCGGACACGGGCGCCTCACAGGACTCCGGGGACTGCCGCTGCCGCTGCGGCCGCCGGTCCGTCCGCGCCCGCCTCCTGGAACCGCCGCCGCCGCCACCGCTGCCCCATCTCCCTCCCGCCCGCCCCGGCCCTCGCTCCGTGCTGCCGGCGACCAACGGCCGCCGCGTACTCGCCCTCAACAGCCAATCGCCGGCGGGGCCGCGACACCTCACACACCGCTGAGCTGGAAGGAGACGCGTCACACACGTCCTGCACCGCTCGCTCCCCCACCAGCCTCCGCGCGGGCCACGCCCCCCGCACGTCTCCGTCGGGGAGCGGACGGGAGGGGGACACAAAGCGCCGACACCGCCCCGCTCCGCCTACCCCGGTCCAGCCGCCTGCTGGCTCACGTTCAGGAAGTCGGGAGGAGCCCGGTGACCCTCGACCTTCCTACAATGGCCCGCCCCCGGTCGCCCGAATCCGCGCAAGGCCCCACGGGAGCTGTAGTTGCCTTCCAGAACCCTCCTTTCCCTTCCCCTGTTCCTCCTAGAATCCACGGTTTTGACGGAGAATCCTATAGTTTCGCTTCTCACCGAGAGGCTGAGCAGCTTTGGAATTGTTTTCCTCTTTTGAGAGCAGTTCGTGTGGTGACAGAGGAAAGAGGGAGAAAGCTATACTAATAAAATTTAAAAGGCCTTTTCCCGGGGTCAACGGGCTGGCCCACTGAGCTGGATGTTGATTGGTGGACGGAAAGGGGCGCGCCAAGATTTCCTCTCACCTGATTGGTTAGAGCGGAAAGCCTTTTGCTTTTCCTTCACCTCGGCGAGAATTTTGCTGCATTCTTCAGTTGACGTCGGCCGAGTTTGTCTCCATTCTGTTGGATTTGAGCTTTGGGTTCGCTGTCTTGGGGCCAGAAAACTGCTGTTCCAGCTGGGGGAGCGAGGTGCCCACAGATGCTCCAAGTCTTGGGGTTCCTCGAAAGCGGTTGCATACATCCACCTATTGCTGTAGTCTCAGGCAAAAAAATGTCCACTTCAATACTTAGTAACGGTCAGCGTGCCCGTTCCACATGTTTATGCTGCTGAGAGGTTGGAAACTGCAATTGTCTGTGCCTTGGAACATAGTGTGATGTTTAGTGCGAAAAATATTTAAAGCAGGTGTTCCTTATTGTTCATATGGCCGTAGGAAAAGAAGACAAAGTAAAATGCTCAACTACTTTTGAGCCATGGAATGTCCTTATTGACCTTCCAAGTTGAATTGGTTGTTAATTATATTCCCAAGGAACTGAATGATTCGACCCACTATAATTCTTAGATATAAGTTACCTGGATGTTAGAGAAATTCTACAAAGGTTGATAATTGTGATTTTAGAGTTCGCCCTAAACTTTTTTCTGGCAAAAATTAGGTATCAGTGTAGTGTCTATGCTATACTTAGCATATGACAATAAAATCCTTTCATCGCAAGAGGCATATATCTCACCTAAGAGCAGTATCAGATAATGATTGATATGCAAGTTAAAAAGAAGGTAGGAGCAATAGATGGATAGAGATTGACATTCCAAACCATGTTGGGCACCTTTTTCCTCTTACTCATAGGAACTATGTTATTCAGGATATTCTCCCATTGCCAAAAGGTTAACTACACAGAAACTGGGCATCTCAAGTCCCTGCCCTGATAAAGATCAGATACTCTGTTTGCTGATGATGAAAAAAACAAGCAGATCTTAGAAAATGAATCAACTCCTTCTAGCTATCTTCTTTGTCCTTTAACTCATATACAAATCATACTTAAGACATTCAAGAGAACTGTTCATCTAATTTAAGTTGGTAGTATTTTATAAGCAAGCTTTAACATATTTTGATTTCATTGAAAAATTATCTGCTCCTTTCAAAATTACAAAATGCTGAGATACTATACATTTCAAAAGGATCTTAGGAACAGCTGTCACCCAATGACATTAGATGTTTCCAGAGCAAAAGCCAGTTAAAAACGGAAGTTTCCTGGAAATCAGTAAAAATCTTTGAGAAAAGACTAACATATAATAAAAGGGATTAAATCAAAAGGAAAAAAAGGTGAATGTGGCAATCAGCATTTAGAATTTTAACTGCATGTAAATACAATATAAACAGAACTTTCTTACAGTTTATCCCCACCTCATTTTCCTCTTCTTCTTAATGTATATGTACGTATGTGTACATAATAGCATATACCTGTTTTAATTTAGTTGTTTCCTGCCTGAAGAGAGCCTTAACTACTTTGCCAAATCTACCTTAACAGAGCACTGATAATTTGGCCACTTCAGGAGGTAAAGGTAGATCTCAGAAAGAGACAAGACAGTAAACTGCTTCATTAATACAGTCTGAAAACTCAGTCTCTTAAGGGATGGAAGAATCACAAAGTGCAATGTTAGCTTATACAGTTCTGTTTATACTGCAAGTATTAATAACAAAAAATAACATTTCCCTTTTTAAAAAATAGTATTTCATGATCCCAAATTAATGTTCTATCACTGGGTTAACATATGTGTGTTTTGAAAATACATTAATTTATTAGGGTCATAATGGAATCAGCCTGAGGAAGGGAATGATTACATGTGAGTGATGAAGAGGAAGAAATCAAAGATAGCCCAGTTTCCAGGAAGGTGTGTGTCATTACCTGAATAAGAAAGTCAGGAGTCACAGGTTTGCAGGGAAGAAGCATAATTTGGCTTTGGAACAGAATTGAGTTTGAGGTTATGGTGGAAGTATCTAGCAAGGATTTTAAGTACAAAGTTCCAAATAGGGAGAGAAAAGTAGCAACTGAAGACAACATATTGATGGTTCTAACTGCTGTGTCCTTCAGTACCTTCGTTGTAATACTCTCAGATAAAGCTTCCTAAAACTTCACCATGTCCTTTCTTTGATGCAAAAATCTTCTATAGGTCTTAAATATTTGTTGAATAAAGTCCTGCCTCCTTGGCCTGACATTCAAAGCCTTCCATAATTCAATCTACTTGATGGTTCAAGCCTTATATTGTGGGGGCCAGGCCTGGAAGAAAGGATGGATGAATAGAAAGAACTTGAGCAGGGTGAATGAAGGGTTAGGTGAAAACACCTGCCCAAAGCTGCTTGTTTGCTGTGTGCAAAGGTCAGCTGAAAACAGCTGACCTGTATGGATGTTAAAGAAATTAGTAAATGACCCTAACCTTTTGCACGTGTCCTTGGAAACAAATACAGAAGGAGCTTGGCTGAGGAGGTCATTTTCTCCTTCAGACTTTAGCCTCTCCCCTACAAACACTAAGTGTTTTGAGTAATTATTCCTTTGCTACCGAGCGCAGCGAAAAGCAGCCGCTACATTATCTTCCACTATTTCCTTTCCTAACTCAACCTTCTCACCAGACCACACCACTTGCTATGTCCTAAAACACCTGTGCCCTCATGACACTGTTTTTTATTAAATATTTGTCTCCCCAAGCAGCATATAATTTCCTTATGCAAAGAGAGTACATGTTATAACACAATGGATTTTTTATTACAAGTGCCCAAAAATAAATTTTTACTTAACTATTTGATTTGTCTAACCATACTTAATTACAATCTGCCCTGTAATTTAAGTTCCTAGGAATAGCAAGCACTTAGGATGAAAGTTTTGTGCAATTGACTAGTCTACAGCCCCCTGGCTAACTCTCTCTTCTACAACTTGCCAAATTAGCTTTTTAGCATAACATTTTACTTATGTCTGACTAGATTTTTCTGCGTTCTAGTTACCTCTGAGTAACCTGCAGAAATAAAGTGTTCAAATATTTTTTGAGCCTTTCTTATATGACAGGCGCTGAAACAGATATTTGCTTCCAGGAAACTTATAGTGTCCTAGCAGGAAGTCTTAACCCTCTTCCATACTTTACCCCTTTGGTAGTCTGGTAAAGCCCATGGAACCCTTCTAAGAATGCTTATAAAGGTATAAAATACATAGATTAAAGAGGAAACCAATTATACTGAAATATAGTTATCAAAGTATTACAGAGAAAAATCTGATATAATGTGCTTTTTATTAATGCATAAAAAGGTCCATCAGCAGGTCTCATAACTTCAATAATTGCAACATGATGAGTATAGAAGATATCTAAGATACCTACAATATTCATAATGTGATATGAAAATGTTTACTTTTTGTGACAAAATTATAGATACTACTAGTACTACAACAGTTTGTTACCTACACCTATAATAAAATTAAATTCTAAATTTCAATTAGAGGTAGTGAGAATAGAGATATAATTATTTTTCCATCCAAGTTCATGGAGCTGTGACTTTTATACATGTATCCCAGGTTAAGAATCTCCACACTAGAGCAATGTTTTTTAATCTGTAGGGTCACAAATCATTACAGTCAAGAAGTCAATTTTGAGGGAGTCTATGAGTACTTAAAAAGATAATTTATAAAATATCTGAGTATGTACCAGTAAGGGAAAGTATTTTGGGGGGCACTCTTATTTCAGTGACATATGAGTTATATGTGTGTGTACTGTTATATGCATATATGCATACTGGGTTGTAATGTAAAATATTTGTCTTAAAATGAGTTCCAGTCAAAATGTGAAAGCCACCACACTAGGGGAAATGAGATACATAAGAAATATGGAATAAATGCCACAAATATGAATAGTGGGTGTCACAAGATTTTAGAGGAAAAAGAAATTACTTTTTTGTGAGAAAATTATCAGGGAAGACTTAATAGACAGATTTCAGGTGGGCCTTTAAAAGTGAGTATGATATTCACAGAGATACAAGGAGAAGGTATTTCAGGTATAGGGAACAGTAAGCCCTAGAATCTAGTTCAAACTATCTTAACAACCCTTATGATATGCCTTCTAATTTTTGTCTGCCTGACGTTTACCTGGTTTGAAATAAACAGTGATAGAGAGCTCTAGTCAGATAAAAT
Organism: Microcebus murinus; assembly: GCF_040939455.1. NCBI lineage: Eukaryota > Metazoa > Chordata > Mammalia > Primates > Cheirogaleidae > Microcebus > Microcebus murinus. The sequence continues at coordinate 118,703,479 of NC_134105.1, read as the reverse complement.
AGATATTTATTGAACACTTCCATAAAACACTTCACTATAGGTCATACACAGACTTCAAACACTAAGCATTTAGAGATGTTATCTTCTGTGAAACATGGCATTCAAGAACTTTAAAATAACAAAATGTGACCAGGGCGGTGGTGTGCTCCTACAGTCCCAGCTACTGGGGAGGCTGAGGCAAGAGGATCACTTGAGCCCAAGAGTTCTGGGCTGCAGTATGTTATGTCCATGGGGTGTCCACACTGAGTTTGGCACCAATATGGTGACCTCCTGGGAGCAGAGGACCACCAGGTTGCCTAAGGAGGGGTGAAATGGCCCAGGTTAGAAATGGAGCAGATAAAAACTCCTGTACTGACCAGTAGTGGAATCGCTTCTGTGAATAGTCACTACACTCCAACCTGGGCAACATAGCGAAGACCCTGTCTCTTAAAAAATTAAAATAAAATTTAAAAATAAAATAGTGATAAATGTATAAAGTGATCAAGGTGAGTTCAAGATAAATTAGGTTGAGGATGATGTATGTTTTTTAACACATGCAATTACAATTGCTCACAAAATCCCAATAAAACAACAGGAAAGAGTTTGTTTTTCAATACGTAGGCTGCATAGATGGGAGATCAGATGAGAGGGCTATAAGAAGAAAACCTTGAAGCTGGAAAGCAGATAAGTAGGAAATTACTTCCTAAAGTGACTATATGCTGGTCTGACTCCTATTAATAAGCCTGGTTTACTCCTATTAATAAATTTGGCATAATTAATAGTAGTGCCAACTTTTGCAGGGATAGAAAAGGTGATACCTTTCCTCATCCATCATGGCTGACAGTCCTATACAAAAGACAAGAGAAAAGCATAACAAATTCATCTAATCAAAGTTTTGCTTCAGAAATGAAGACTCAAAGACACAGGGAAACTCTCCAATTTTATGCTTAAATTCAATGAAGAACGGATAATGCTGTAGAAATGTAGTTGGGCAAAAAGATGTGATCCTTTTTGGATAATAGACTGAAGGTGGGGAAACCCAGCAAGGCCTGTCTGTGTAGCATTCCTTCCTCCTGGGTATACAGTATGACCTCTTCTGGAATGAGGACCTTATGACTTACTATCAGACAAGGAAGGTCAGAGAACTTTTTTATGGCCATCTCCTACACCGAAAGGCAGGGGAAGGTTAGAATGATATTTCCAGGTTTTATAGCTATCTCTGGGGAAGAAGAATTCTAGTTTCTATGACCTGCCTCAGGAAAGAAACAAGGGCAAGAAACAGAAGGGCAGGAGAAAGTCAGAGAGAAACTTTGCTTCTGAGTACTTCCAGTCTCCCTTAGTTCAGAGTACTCAGCATGCCAAGGTGCCATACTATGGGGTATCATTTTCTGAGCCCCAGCACTTTCAAATGTGTTTTGGTTTGAACAATAAATAATAGTGTCATCCTCGACACAATGGACATAAGAAAATTGAACACTAATTTAGCAATGGAAAATGGTAAAAATTGATCCAATGTATGACACAGAATCTCTAAAAAGTTTATTCAGGAAACAGCAGCACCAAGTCCAGCCGGCAGTGAGGGCAAAGGTCCATATGTTTGGTGCTAGTGGTGGTGGGAGAGGATTGCAAATTAAGAAATAGACACCCTCCCCAACTTTACAGACTAGATGGCTGTCCCTCCTCACCCCCAGCAAAAACTATAGATTTATTATTAGGGGAGGGTAAAGGTAAGGCTTGGACTTGGAAATACCAACCATAGTTTAAGGCAGGGGAGTCATCTGTTAAAAAAAAAAAAAAAAAAAAAAAGAGCATTTTTTTGTAGGAAATTAGAATAAGAACTAGGCATTAAGTGATAAAATCATTATTTTTTCTTAGATATGATAATATCACTTGTGGTTATGTAGGAAATGTCTTTATTTTGAGGGAGCTCTATACTGAAATATTTAAGAGTAAAGTCCATGATGATGACACCGTTGAAGGTTCAGAGAGAAAGAGAACAAATACAGCAAGCTATTAATCATTGTTGAATCTAGATGAAATATTTAGAGGTAGATATTGTATTATTCTTTCATCTTTTTTGTATGTTTGAAAATTTCATAATAGCAATTGGGAAGAAATGAATAAGCACCTATTTAATGCTGAGGCCCCAGGCATCTTTCTGCACTGATAGCCAGTCTCTCATTCTCTAGACAGGAGATCGCAGAGTCTTCTCTGGGAAACCTGATCATTCAAAGAGGAAAGAAAGAAAAGGTGATGCAGATCTGACTTTTCCTACCCAGTTGACCTTACAGGGAAAGTCATAGTCAAGTTCTAGCCATGTATGCAGAGTATCTACTCAGCATTTTAGTGTTCCACTCTTAAAAAGGAACAGATAACAGATGACTACCAGGCATAAGAAGACATGCTCACATGAAGATAGAGATGTAAACAAAAAGGAAAAAAATAAAGCAAAACAAAAAATAACTTGGAATAGAAAAAAAGCTAGACTGTGAAAAGAAAATTTAAAAAAATAAATTCTAACATTACTACATATCACCACCATAAAACAGAAGCAGGACACTATAAGATATGAACTTGTCAAGAACAACAATGACCACAAAAAGGTATTGTACAGTAAAGCTATGAGAGCAGTAATTAACACTCAATAGAAGGATTAGAAAATAAAGTCAAGGAAATCATCAGAAAGAAAGTAGACAAAAAGGCAAAGGATCAGTCCAGATCATCTAGTATATCTATAATAGAGAGAAAACAAAGGTGAGGAAATAAATATTTTATAAGACATTTTCCTAGAGTTAAAGCATATGAATTTCCAAATTGAAAGTGCCATAATCTAAGTTCCCAGCATAATGGACAAAAAAATGACTGATGGGCACATCATTGTGAAATTTAAGAACACTGAAGGCAAAGAGAAGACCTCAGAAGATTGAGGGTTAGGAGAAAAAAATAGACTATACACAAAGGATCAGGAATCAGAATGGTTTCAGACTTCATTTACACAGGAAGCCAAAAGATAGTGGAGCAATGTCTTTCAAACACTGAAGGAAGATGATTTCCAACCAAGAATTCTATGCCCAACCAAACTACCAATCAAGTATCAGGGGAATAAAGACGTTGGGAGACCAGCAAGACCTCAAGAAATTTACCTTCTTTGTGCCATTTCTCGTGAAAGGAGATTTTGCTCTACCAAAACAAGGGAAAAATTCAAAGAAGAGGAAGACACATGATACAGGGAGCAGGAAATCCAGCAGAGAGGAAAGAGGTGAAGGTAAAGCCTATCCCTAGGGTGATAGCGAAAGAAGAACCCAGCATAGCAGCTGAGAACCTGGCACAGGCGGCAGCCACTGCGGATTGCAGGAGGTCAGAAGGCACTGGAGAGACTTCTTCAAGAGGACTAAATTGGTAGAATACCTACTGCACCTAAGCATCTTGGGGGGTAATTTAGATAATTTTGAAAAGTTAGTAGAATTAATGAAAAATACTGTCATATTCTGTTTGGGCTGCTATAACAAAATCCCATAAACTGGGTAGTTTATAAACAACAGAAATTTATTTCTCACAGTTCTGGAGGCTGGGAAATCTAAAATCAAACCACAGGCAGATTTGGTGTCAGGTGAGGGCCCGTTTTCTGATTCATAGACAGCACATTCTCATTGTGCCTTCACGTGGTAGAAGGGGCAAGAGGTCTCTCTCGGGACTCTTTTATAAGGATACTAATCCCACTTATGAAGGCTTACCCCAAGATCTAGTCACCTCCCAAAGGACCTACCTCCAATACCACCATCTTGTGGGGTAGAATTCAACATATAAATTTGGGGGAAACAGAAACATTCAGATCTTAGCAGCAAGCACTTAGAAACTAAACAAATAAATAAAACAATATGAAAAACAGAGCTATGCAAGAAAAGTTGATCTGTGAATAGTATTTTCATAATCTTAATAACATACACACTGAAAATTATTCAAAATCATGATACAACGACATCAGAGGGATGAAAGGATCAGAAGGATTATAGGTCTCTGGTTGGGGTTATTGGTCAGGGGAAATGAAAAAGAACAAAATCCTCAGCTTCCATAGCTGAATGTCAATAATACCTAGAATTTGAAAAAACAAAAACAAAGAATAACAACACATGCTATTTAGGATGTGGAGGCAAATACCAAAATAACTGGCTATAAGAGGTGAAAGCAGCTGCTTTCTGAGCAGGGAGAAATAGAAAGAGGGTAATAGGGAACTGCTGTTTTTCATAACAAACCTTGCTAGAACTATGTGATCCTTGTATACACATATAACTTTGAATTTCAAAAAATTTAAGATATTATAGTTATGATTATATATGTGTGTGTATGTGTGTGTGTGTGTGTGTGTGTGATTTGTGGCAAAATAAGTCTATATTTTTTATGGCTTTTTCCTATCCCATTTTTCTATCCCTCTATACTGAATATATGGAGCAAAGGAAAGTATCTGTTATGATGTATAGATTTTGCAGTTCTTCCATTCAGTCACTAGACATTGAAATCTGAAGAGAATCCAAGAAAATAATATAGAGCTCTTTGAAAAAGTAGAGATGTGAAGCCAATAAAGAACATTTTTCTAAGGATTATTTTCTATTTTAGAATGTAAAAGTGTTACTATTAATAAAACTCTCCCTGCAGTACCTGCTTTCAGAACCATCTATTTAATGTATAAAATGTAATTTTTCCCTTGCCTTAAACCTTCTCCTTCCTTCTGTTATTTGTCTATTTTATAATAGACAAAATAAAACCATCTCATGGTTCCATTAATATTAAGTTAAACATTTACCTGAATAGTTGAGGAAAATTTACTTTGCCTCAGTTATTCAGTCATTATCCTGGTTTGAGGCCTGAGTTGTGAAGATCATTATATGAATCAAGTAATTTCTCCTCTTCATTTTGCACAGGGAGAAAATGTGATATCAAAGTATGTCAGTCTGTAAATCTTTAAAGGATCTGCATGAAATGATATTCAAGGTAAACTGATATTGAGGAGTCTTTGCATTTTCTTTCCATTGCACAACTTCCATTTAGTTACTTAAATGACTCAAACAATTTAATTGAACCTTGAGAAAATCTTTTCCATAGAAGAGCATTAAACATTCATCATTTCACACCGCCAAATAATTAATGAAGAGTTAAAGCGATGCTCCTAGGGAAGGTTAGTGACTGTTGAGAATAAAGCATTTTTATAGAATGTTTTTTGCAGGCCAGCTCCAAAGCCACTCCATAAGGTCTTTCCCTCTTGCAGGGCCCTCCTTTGCAATCCCTCCACTTTGTGAGCTTCCATAGTACGGGCTATCACACTGTAACTTACACCATAGTTAGTGTGTCCTTCACCGGTAGGACAGGATATGTATGTTATTTCATCCCAGATCCCCACAGCGCTTAGCATTATCTCTGACACAAAGGAGGAATTCTATCAAGCCTGACTATGAGGCAGAAACAGGTCATGATGACAATGATTCACAAAGTGGGATATTTAAATTTCTTGAGCACCTTATATATATATTATATTAGAACTTTCATGTATATTTTTTTCATTTAAAACTAAAACTAAGGAAGGCTGGGCGCGGTGGCTCATGCCTGTAATCCTAGCACTCTGGAAGGCCGAGGTGGGTGGATTGCTTGAGGTCAGGAGTTCGAAACCAGCCTGAGCAAGAGTGAGACCCCGTCTCTACCATAAATAGAAAGAAATTAATTGGCCAACTAATATATATAGAAAAAATTAGCCGGGCATGGTGGCGCATGCCTGTAGTCCCAGCTACTCGGGAGGCTGAGGCAGAAGGATCGCTGAGCCTAGGAGCTTGAGGTTGCTGTGAGCTAGGCTGACTCCACGGCACTCACTCTAGCCTGGACAACAAAGTGAGACTCTGCCTCAAAAAAAACCAAATAAATAAAAATAAATAAAACTAAGGAAAAAACAACACAAGTAGGGAATACAATCCTTATATTACTTTTGAGAGGGAAGGCTAAAATCTGACTTTTCAGAAACATTTGGCTTTTATTAGGACTGTTGGTATAGTCCTATCTTCAAAGATAAAATTGAAAAGAAAAATTTTACTCTAAGAAGTATGAAAGAAAAATAAAATACTTATTATCAAGAATAGGGATGGGAAGAAAGGGATTTTTGATAACTCTAAGTAGAATTTAAATTTTGAATCCAAGATTACCTTTAAAATGATTTTGGTTAATTTGAAAAATTACATGTTTTTAATTTTACCTTTTTCTAGGGCCTTTTCATAGCCTAAAATTTTAATATGATGAATATATCTGCATAATTGCAATGAACTATATCTACTTTTCAGAGACTTACATTTGCTGGAAATAGCTTGATAAATGGGCAAAATATTTTGAATTAATATATTTTTATTGCATTTATCTGTATGCAGTGTTGCCAATGTAGATTCAGTCAACTTGTAAAAGGTACATAGGACATCTAATTAGCTGTTCTTCCATTTTTTCTTTTACTTGTACAAATAGTTCTTTGTGTTTTCATTCTTCTTTGGTCAATTGCAATTTTTCCGAAATAGCAATTTCCCAAGTTTTCCTTAAATCCCTTGTAAAAATAAGAATCCCTTGTAAAAATAAGGTATCCAAAGCCCACCCTAGAAATACAGAATCAGCATTCGAGGAGAAGGACCCTGAAATATGTAAATAATAGGTGAATTTTATTGTCAGATAAATTTGGAAACTGTTCTAAAACATTCTTCCCTAGGTTCCTTGGGCCATTATTTTAATAAGAGGAAATAAAACATTTTCATTGTAATGTACTAAAAGTGTGGTTGCAGAAAAAGATAATAAGCATTATTTCTATTTTTATTTCTAATATTTTCAATGTTTATTTCGAAGTTCTTTCATCTCAAAACCATGAGTTATCAATTAACATAAGTTTGACATGTGTAGGTATGAATATATATTTGAGTATCTTTAGAATTTTATCTGGAAAAGGTATTTTAAAGTCTATAATTTTCCCATTGTCTTATCACAAACATGTTTTTATTATAGAAGCAAAACTGGTTGCTCAAAATGGTTTTTTCACACTCAAATTTTATTTACAGAGTAAATAATCACTATATTGTTAGGATATGTATTTACAGGACTAGAAAATAAAGATAAAAAAGATATAAATGTCCTTGGGCTTTTGTTTGATGTATTGACATCTTCAGTGTGTGTGCAAACTGCACGAGGAAAGGGGGACTGCCTGAAGTATTTCTAACATCAAGAAGTTAGAACTTTCAGGAACAGAGTGGAGAGAGGAGGGGAGTAGAGTATAAGCTATCCAATTTTTTGTTTTGGTCAAGAGGATACAGAAGGAGCCAAAAGTAGCAACATTTATGAGGTTAAATGCAATTTGGTGGGCATTTTGGCATTTTGGATATAGAGTCTGGATGTGGATGTGGATGTACCCAGTGGTCTCTCAAAACTGGAAAAGATGTTTCTAAAATACCAAGTTGGAGTTTGAGAGGTCTTGGTAAGTTTCTAGTGTCTATAAGACTTAACAACTGTAGGGTGAAAACCGAAGTAGAGTGAGGGATAACTAGTATGTGAGAGGACTAGTGGAAATGGGCTTCGTTAAGATACGTGAGCACTACCAGAAGGTGACGTTTTATTTTCATCACTTCTCTCTATTCTCTCTGTATTAATCACCCCTTCTCCAGTCCTTCTCAGCCATGCTGTCCACCTTCATCTTCTTCATCAAGACACACACATACACATACACACCACTTTTTCAAAGCCTGCTAAATCTTACCAAAAGCATCCTATTCCGTTTCAGTGCTGGTATGCTGAATTTCGTTGTGGAAATTAACTCTCGCCCGACACGGGTAAGCGCTACAGGTGTTCAGCACAGATAAAGAGGGACGGAGCAGGCTCGAGGAAGGTGAAGGAAGAGATGCATCTGGAACAGGGCCTTAAAGGACAGATGCATCTCCCCTGGCAGTGTTTTCCTGTTGAGTTTAAGCTGTGGGGTGGCACTTTCCAGGCATACAAACCAAGACGTGCTGGCAATGCCCCATTGACTCAGGGAAAAGAAGAAAGTTAAAGATAACCTTGAGAAAAGGCAGAAGGTTATATATATAACTGGGGGTACAGGAGACAAGGCTGAAAAGGCAGTTTGGGACAGATACAGAAGGCCTTGAATGCCTTATAAGTCACCGGGACACACACACACCCGCTACTACTGCTCTCCTCCTTGTCCAGGGACAGCAATGCTGGCCAACTTGCGTCTGTTCCCTTCCCGAAGGAGACAATACAGATTCTCAGCCTTAATCTGAGGTGCTTAAAAAAAAAGCAGCTAATAAATCTCTCACCCCCTAAAGCCCAGCATTACTGTGCTGGAGAAGAACTAATGTGCCTGAGGAATGAACAGTTTACTCTTGGAGAAGAGATTAGTCATCAGAGAACCAGGAAACCCTAAAGAACCTTCCTCTGAGGTCATCAGAACACCTAGATATTATTTCTTTAATCTGAATGTTCTTGCAACATTAAAAACCTGTCCCAATAAAGGGACACAGGGAAGGAGGGGAGAAGGAAGAATATAAACAACAGACAGGGAGAGACAAAAAGAGGAGAGATGAGGAGGACTGGGGAAAGGAGAACCGGAAGTGAATAGGAACATGGCAAGCCGTCTAGTTTCATATTCATCATGGTCACTCTCATGAAGCAATCTCTGTCTTCCCGCATGTTCTAAGGAAAATAATCTTTGAAGAATTGATCTATAGTAAAAGGAAGCCTAATGAACAGTGGAGATACACTTTATCTTTTTCTTTTCTCATCACTTTTATAAGCAGCAGTAGATGTACAGTTTTGGGAGAGACCTTTTCTTAAAGAAAAAAAAAAAGAAAAGAAGGATTTATTTTAAAACGTAAAAGCTGGAAGCTGAATTGTGAGAGGAGCAATGGGCTGATAAAAATAATGTATCTCAGGAAACAAGGCCTGGTCCCATGCCTTCCTGTTGCAGTTGCTTAAGAAACTGAAAACGTATAATCAGGAAACAGTCCATGGGTTCTTTCTTTTGCACCAGAAACTACTGGGGTGAGGGCTGGGCTTGAGAGAAGTGGTTCTTCCTTAGCACATTTGCTTTGTTCTCAGCATATTTGTTTGAACATCCAGACACCATTAGGGAGTGCATAAAGGTACAAACACCATGCAATCGTGCTGCTGTGGGCCACAAGTCTTACAAAATAAAATGCAGATCAGTAACTCCAACTCTCACAAACTGTCATTTATCAGAAGAGACCACAGGAGTCAAAAATGATACACTCTAACAACAGTGATGTGCCCAGAAAGGGAGTACACAAGAGAGAAATTAGCTTTATTATTAGGGTGATGTGTTTTGGGACAATTGATTTTTTTTATCTATAATAATTCACTTGATACCTCTGTTTTAATTTTAGGTTAAAAATACCAGCATGGGTCCATCCTTTGTTTGCCTAAAAGAATCTTTGTATTTGCCAAAAGGACATTGCATAGGAAGTTGGCCAACAGCATGTTGATTAGGACAGGCTGTGCAGAAGGGGCACTTATCTTTAGGTCCCACATGTCCACATGACCCTCTAATATTACAAGTGTGATAGTGCTTCCTCCAAGACACAGCTGTCTTCAGATACATGATACATAGAGCTTTCAATGAGTTAATAAAATTCCAGGGGCAGGGAGATAGCCCACACCTACAGACCCTGCAACTTGAACCTGCTGTGTTTCACTTTTCACACCTTTCTGCAAGAGTGAACTTGCTTACACTACAAAATCAAATACACACAGCCACATACACACACACACACCCTGACATGAGAAAAAAACAGTATCATGCCTCATGACTACTTAAATTATGGGTTACTCCATTCTCTATTATTTCTATGGAAATGAAATGTTTTGTTCATAAAATTAAAATTAACAAATATTTTTCTCCCTTCTCCCTAATTGTCTAATATCTATATGTTGATGCTGCTCATTGACTCTGATAAAATGGAGAAAGCAAGAGTCAGTGGAAGGAACACATGCTATGGTGCCAGAAAAGATCTAGAGTAATGCCAGAAGCCCAGCTCCTACTCACCACTACATTGCCTTAGGTAAGGGTCTTATTTTCTCTAAGTCTCTGTAAGATGACAATAGTGAGAAACACTTGGAGTTGGGTGAGAACCAAATGGTGTAACTGCAGTATCTAGCAAAGTGCCGTGCACAAAGTAGTCATTTAGTGAATACTAACTGAATCTCAGTCTAAATCAATGGGGTGGAAGAGAATACAAAATACATTTAAAAAGAAAACAACTAGGACTATTTTCAGTCTTTAAAGCCATGCTGCTAGTTGAGGAACATGTTTTTTGTGCTGTACCTATTAATCTGGAGATCAATTGTGAAGTTTCTTATATGAGTTTTTCTCAATAATGAATCTTTTCAGCGTCCCAGGCTAACATTTGCCCATAATAGACATAAATATTATTCTTTAAATCTGTTTCCTTCCTTCCTTGTGTACACATCTAAAAGCCCTACCTGTAAGGCTTTCTAAAAGTCCTACCTGTTAGTCTTTACATTCTGCCTTACTTCTAAGCATTCACTAATTACTTTTGCAAATTCCTTTCATTAATAAGGAGAAAAATATCCTTAAGCTATGTGTGAACTATGCCAATACCTTTAAAACATTTAAAGCTGAAAGAGACAAGTCGAACATATAATGTCTATATTTTAGAGTGTCTAAATGTCTGTAGTCTTCCTCGGGGCTGGAGAGAAAGCCAGTCCTCAGTTTCAACCAACCATGAAAGATGAAATGATAGTGCAAAGGCTGGTGTCAGCAGACCAGGTGGAGCTGAGTTTCCTATTGCTCTGCTCACTCATTATGACTCTGTAGGTGGGGTTCTTGCTGAGATCACCATGAATAATCCAGGTGAAGACAGGCTTGTGGCAAGCAGCATCTTGCTGACCCAAGATAAATTGTGAGTATTTTTCTACTATTTTATGTGAGATAGAGGGAAGCTGACTCCTGAGCATATACCCAGACATATGAGCTCCTAATCACATACTGCTATTTGTTTATAAAGAATAAAATTGGAGAACAGCAATAACTACAACTAAAACCAGATTCTATTTTTAACACAATAGCTGAATAATTTAGCATGGAGATGGGTAAAGGATCTGTACCTATTATCAGTTCTGACTCATGGAGATAGGAGTCAATGTTCTCATGCCTTTGTGTTTCACTTTCCTCACCTATAAAATGAGTGACTACACTTAATGTAGGAGATTTTTATTGCTTGTTTCTAACCATCACCAGTTTTCCTGAGACTGGCCACACTCTGTACTTCCTGGGGTTTGGCTGCGTGAGGCAACGCAAGCTTCTCTTGCCTAAGCCAACTCAAGTTGAGTTTCTGACCTTTGAAATCAAATGAGTTCCAACTTACATGACCTAACTCTTCAGAGACAACAGAAAAATATAATTCCTCAGATGAAAAGAGTGACAAATATTTTACATAATAGAGTAGTCATAGTTAAATTGCTTTTCATTATTTAATCACTTTCCCGAAAATAATTAGAAATGGCAAGCAATGCGGTTGTTGACTTTGCGTGACAGGGTTCATAACTCATGAGAGGAATAACTGAATATTCGTTAACAACTGACTTCCTCTGTGAAATCTAAGTTTTAAAGCTATTTCAAACAAAATTATTTCCTAATCATCACACTCACTATCTCTTCCTTCAGTTATGTCTCAAGTTAACTTACTCAGCTGTGTTTGTAATCAGAGCCCCTTCTGTTCCTCGGGAAATTTTATCCCAACAGTTGCAAGTTCCCATCAATTAGAACTTGTCTCTTCGTATATTCAACCTCCATCTCTACTACCGGCTTTCCATCTGCTCACATGTATCCTTTTATCTTCCCTGTACTAATAAAAAAAAAAGCCCCACAACCCCATTCTCTCCATCAGATAAAGATAAAACTGTTTTTCCCTCTGACTCGAATAACCTTCTCAAAAGAGAGTGAGAAGCACAATAGCCTAGTAGTCAAGAGTTGAACAGACTGCCAGGCGCGGTGGCTCACACCTGTAATCCTAGCACTCTGGGAGGCTAAAAAGGGAGGATAGCTTGAGCTCAGGAGTTCAAGACCAGCCTGAGCAAGAGCCTGAGCAAGAGCGAGACCCTGTCTCTACTAAAAAAAAAGTTAGCTGGGCGTGGTGGTGCATGCCTGTAGTCCCAGCTACTTGGGAGGCTGAGGCAGGAGGAGCCCTCGAGCCCAGGAATTTGAGGTTGCTGTGAGTTAGGCTGATGTCACGGCACTTGCCCAGGCAACAGATCTGAGTTCGAATCTATACTTCATTAGTCCCAATATCAGAATGTATTGTAGCAAATTAACTTGTGGAAATTACCATTCAGTCTGTGTCACAATTTGCTTGTCTATAAAATGGGGATAATAATATTTCCACTTACTAAGGTTTCTGTAAGGAAATAATGCATGCGAAGTGTTTAATGGAGTACTAGACACATAACCAACCTCCCCAATAAATTTTAGCTATCATCATTATTACTATAACCTCATCTCCATTTCTTCACTGGCTGCTTTTTCCCTTTACATGTTGTAACTTTCCATCTTTTCTTCTTTTATTGTCCCAGCTCAACAATTCTAATCACTAAACCTAACTCTTCTCAGTGGCTCAAGACCTCTTTTCAGCATTTGGCCTAGTAGTTCACCATCTCCTTTTTGAGTCTCACTCCTTCTTTGACTTTTATAGTTCTCTTCCTAGTCATCTAAGTTCTTCTATGTCTCTTGGCTAGCTCTATTTTTGTCTTTAATGCGGGTTTTATGCAGTTGACTCATCGGTCCTCTTCCTCAGTGGAGAGCAAGGCCATGGGGCACTTGGATCTAGAGCCCAAGTGCTGGTGATGTATATTGGGTCGGGAGAGGTTTGGATCACAGGGTTCTCACCAGGTTTTGCTTGATGCCCAAAGATGCACTAAGGAGCTAAAGGGGGTTGTAGAAGGTTGTCAAGGACATGTCTTCATCCATTCAAATCATTAGGCTTAGCCTTGGGCCATATTATAATCAAACGTTATAAAAGAAGATTTAAATTTGATGATATATTGGTCAAAAACTTGACATGCATTTAAATGTTAACTTTTTATAATCATTTATTTAGATTCGTTTTACACTATAGCAACCAGTAATGTAATTGCTGCAAAGTGAATACTGTACATAGGTTACTTCTTGAGTCTATGCCATGATCTGCCATCCCTCTTCCATTACAAATTCCCCTGAAGTTGTCCATCCATTTCTGTTATTTTCCAGTGCTCTCTATGATGTTATTTCTTCTTTATGTCTTATTGCAGCCTTGATTATTCTCTCCCTAAGGCTCCTTAAAATCAGAACATGAGAAACCTCACATCCTAGAAAGTTTGGTAATAAAATCCAAGCTACCTAAGCAACTCCCAAGCTTGAGGTTTCAGCATTGCCTGTAATCCTAGAGCACAGATTTTTTTTTTTTTTTTTTTTTTGAGACAGAGTCTCACTCTGTTGCCCAGGCTAAAGTGCCGTGGCATCAGCCTAGCTCACAGCAACCTCAAACTCCTGGACTCAAGCAATCCTTCTGCCTCAGCCTCCTGAGTAGCTGGGACTACAGGCATGCGCCACCATGCCCGGCTAATTTTTTCTATATATTTTTAGTTCGCCAATTAATTTCTTCCTATTTTTAGTAGAGACGGGACCTCACTCTTGCTCAGGCTGGTTTCGAACTCCTGACCTTGAGCGATCCTCCTGCCTTGGCCTTCCAGAGTGCTAGGATTACAGGCATGAGCCACCACGCCCAGCCAGAGCACAGATATTTTTAATATAAAAAAGCCAAGATTTTTTTTTATTTCAGGAAATTATGGAAGTGCAAACATTTTGGTTACATGTTATGACTTTGCCACATCCCAATCATGGTTTGAGATGTGCCCTTTCCCCCACTACAATGCTCACCACATCTATTAGTTGTGAGTTTACCCAACCCCAACTCTCTACCCTCAAAGAATATTACTACCATGTGAGCACCTTAGTGTTGATCAGTCAGTGCCAGTTTGATGGTGAGTACATGTGGAGCCTATTCTTTCATTCTTGTGATACCTCACTTCGGAGGATAGGCTCAAGCTCTATCCAGAAAAATATAAGAGGTGCTAGATCACCATCATTTCTTATAATTGAGTAGTATTCCATTGTATATATACCATATTTTATTAATCCATTCATGGATTGACGGGTACTTGGGTTGTTTCCACATCTTTGCAATTATGAATTATGCTGCCATAAACATTCGGGTGCAGATGTCTTTATTATAGAATGACTTTTGTTCCTTTGGGTAGATGCCTAATAGTGGTATTGCTGGATCAAATGGTAGTTCTACTTGTAGGTCTTTGAGAAAATAAATAAATAATTAAAAATAAAAAAGAGTGTGCAAATTAGTGGCTTTAAAATATTGCTGCAAGTCCAGCGCAGTGGCTCACGCCTGTAATCCTAGCACTCTAGGAGGCCGAGGCGGGCACATTGCTCTAGTTCGAAACCAGCCTGAGCAAGAGCAAGACCCCATCTCTACTATAAATAGAAAGAAATTAGTTGGCCAACTAATATATAGAGAAAAAAATAGCCGGGCATGGTGGCGCATGCCTGTAGTCCTAGCTACTTGGGAGGCTGAGGCAGCAGGATTACTTGAGCCCAGGAGTTTGAGGTTGCTGTGAGCTAAGCTGATGCCATGGCACTCACTCTAGCCTGGGCAACAAAGTGAGACTGTCTCAAAAAAAAAATACTAAAAATAAATAAAATAAAATATTTTTAAACAATAATAAAAAAAATATTGCTGCAAATTTTAAGAATAAAAATTTAAAGAAAAAAAAAAGCCACGATAGATACAATGGCAAACTGGGGGTGGGCATTAGATTAGAACACCAAGAAAGGTTTAATCTCTAATAAAGATCATGGCCACAAATACGCTGAGGCCCAGCTTTGATGAGAAGACATGTAATTTGTGTAAAGCCACAGACATCAAGGGAACGTGACCTACCAATAGAGAATGCTGGAAAGAGGAGACAAGCACTTATGGCAATTGGTGTGCTCTGAGATTGTTATGTGCTTCTGGCCTCAGATGACTTAGGCAGTTTTAGTTGGGATATTACCTCTTATTTTGCAAGGGGAAAAATGGCATTTTCATGAATTGTGCGATGGCCTATTTGTGCTTAGTCTTTATGGAAGTCAGTACTGAAAAGGAGGCTTGGGCCTCAGCCAAAATGGGAAATTCAAATTCTGTGAAAATCGACAAAGGCACATTTCTTTTTTCATAGGAGAAATTCCCCCCAAGGAACAGGAAGAAACAATCCTCTTATTTGACTGCTCAACAAGGAAGCTTAAAGAAGATACTTGTTCTTTGGAATCTGTCGTCTACAGATGAGAACAGCTAGCTGGGAGGCAAAGAGAATTCTGAGGTGTGGCCAGATTCTAGTCTACATTCTGCCCTAAGCATCATGTGGCCAGGGATGGGGCTAACAGCCCCTTCTTCACAGGTTTATCATTTTCATCAAAAGTGACCTATTCTTCCTTCCCACCCAACAGAGAAACTCTTTCCAATTAGTTCCGAGCCCAGACCTATTTTCCAAGCAACCCTTGCCTGGCTGGAAAGCTTAGCTTATACTGGGAACCATTTGTTTATTGTGCAAACAAGGCCAGGCTATTTGTCTAAGGGCCTGCCTCAGCAGAATAGCAAGCTCTGTTAAACCCTTTGTGGGAGTTCATGGGAGTTAGTACAATTTATGTCCATTTCTTTCTTGGATGAAGGAATTGACCTGTTACCTCTCCCAGTAACTCACCCCAGTTCAGTCATGTCTAATATATTCACAGCCAAGTCACAGAATATTTTCTTGCAGTTGACCTTGAATTATCTTTTCATTTCAGGCTTAACTGATCATTCCAAATGGATAGCCAGAGCCAAGAGATATATCAGGACTGAGTTAAGTCTGCCTGAGATGGCAATTCACTGCTATGCATTCGCTGATTTATAAAACACATTGTTAAGCACCTACTACTAAAAGCTACTGCATTCCAGGCACTATGCCAGACACTAGGGACACAGAGATGAAAGACGTGGTCCCTGCCTTTGAGCTGTATGTACACGGCCTAATGGGAGGTGCCACGATGTAGTGGTCAAATCACAGACTTTGATTCAGATCGATGTTCTAATCCTTACCCTGCACATATTTTTTTTTAACTAACTTGCACATGGTAAACCATATAAATATGTGCAAATCCTCTCTAAAGTTCATTTTCCACATCTATAAAATGGATTAATAGTCCTACTTCACTGTGAGAATTAATGACATAAAGCATAGTACCTGGAACATGGTAAGCACTCAATAGATGACATGTATATTATCATTATCATCATCATCGTGGAGACAGCCATGTGAATTAACAATTACAATATTACATGTGATGTAATGGAAGGTACTGGAAGGTGAGAAGGTACTGGAAGAACTTAGTCTGGAATGGTGATGAGGAAGATTTACAAGAGGAGGGGAATTGATACCAAGCTGAGCCCAGAAAAATAAGTAGCAGGAAGTCAGGCATAGGAAGGACATTCTAGGAATACAGAGTAATAGCATGTACAAAAGCCCAGGGGCAAAAAAAAAAAAGCAGGCACTTACAGGAAATTGCTAGTAGTTGGATCTTGGGATATATAGGCAGGAGAGCTATCAAAGAAAGGAGCGGCCATGCAGTCATCCTGGCAGTGGCCCCACACCTTGCCACACTGCCCTTTCCATAAAAGAAACCCACAGGGACCATCACCCTCCTTAGGCTTTAGAGACATGAGTGGTTTCTTTCAGTTTTCCATTTCCTCCCATGCCAGCCACTATGGGTGTCATAAGGGAGGAACAGGGCCCTGATGTAAGCTGTAGGAGTTTCCCCTGAGACATGTGACCCACCCACCAATGCCAGACCAGGCGATAAGTCCATTCGACTCCAGAGAGTGCTCTATCAAGTAGGAGGAGGTCCTTAAAGAGGAAAAGAAGTAACAACTAGTGTTCAACTACTACAGAAACCATTCCTATGGCCAGTGTTTGTTTTCTTCACTGATGGCTTTGACCTAGATACAACTTGGAAGGAGCAACTTTAAGCTTGCAGCTGTGTCCTATAGGCAGGTTCAGTCAAATCAGGGCAATAGGCACTAACGGAGCATGTGCCTTGTGTCTAGGACTCTGCTAGGCACTGTATAGAAAGACTAAAGCAATGTGCTGAGATTCATAGAGGTCACCTACAGGCCAAGTTCATGGTTACACAGCCAATAGGCATAGTAGCTAGAACATGGTAAGCACTGAATAGATAACATCTATACTATCATTGTCATCATGATCCCAGGGACTGGAAACCCACGTCTGCAGGACTTGAGAGTTCATGCTCTTTCTGATACATTATGATGCCCTTCTGATTTTAAGCATGGCCAATTGGGTTCGGGGACAGCTAGGAAGTGAAGTACAAGCCATGGTCAATCAATACATTACACATCCTGTTGACTTAACATGAATGAGCCTGGCACAATAGAGGTCTTCATCCAATCAATGAAAGGAATATTGAATGGCCTTGCAAAACAGAAAGATGTACAGTATGACCAGGAATATCTTGGAAAGCTCAGCTGACCCTGAAGCAGTCAAAGTTTGGACCGCCATTCAATCCAGCTCTGGGTATATCAGGAGAAACCATAACTGACCTTCACATCTGCCCTCAGAGTAAGTAAAATGGTAACTAAGGAGCTCTTCGGCAGGAGGTCCAGTCTACTATGGTGGGCTATGGAAAGCTAAAGGCAATAGCTTTATTTGAGGAGGTTTGTGGGCAATTTTGTTGCCTTGACTAGATTTGGTAATTGGTGTCTGAGATTATTGTGCATCATGTCTTATTGGTGTTGGGGGTGGTGGGGTGGAGCACAAACAGCACAAAGAGAGAGAGAGGGAGACAGAGAGAGAGAGAGATTGAGATTAGTGGAATTCAAAGGCAGAAGACTTCAGTAGATTAGTAAATTTATATCAGAGTAGAAATTCACTTTAGGACCCTTGTGTCATTTGGCTCTTTTGGATTGCATTTTAGGCATCTGTGAGAAATATCTGTAGCACTAAAAGAGAATGTATAATCTGTCCACCTTGCCAAGGGACAAAGGGGAGACATGGCTCTAAATCCAGTCACTTGTAAGCTGCCTGGGAAAGAAACATCTACAGAATTACACAAAATGGGACTTTGGACCCTCCCCACACATTACCAAGGAGAATTGGTCCCAGAAAAGGTAGCCTAAAAGGAACGGCTGTATTTCAGAGCAAGAACCACAGCTGGCTCACCACAGGGATGTGGGATTAAGACACTCTCCCTGCCTCTGTCTCAGTTTCATACCTACATAATGGAGATAATGACACTTCCCTGTACCTGCCTCACAGGAGTGTTGAGGATAATGCAGCATTTTAACATGCTTTGAGACCTTTGAAAGATGCCAGTGAAAGTGCCTTTGAAAGTGCTGCGTATGCTTTTGCCATTATCATTATTATCTTATCACTTTATCATTACAGAAAATCATGCTGGAGAAGCTTGCTGGTCATTTTGATATCAATCCCTGGCCAAATTTTTCTTCCTACCTAATTTCTTTCCACATTGATGGAAATCAAGCCAATCTAACCATCTGCTCAATCTCCCTAGCTTATCATGAGCAACCTGACCTTTGATCCTCTGCTCACATCCTGTCCCCTGAATACTCTTCCTCTTCCTCTCCATTTTTCTAGACCCAGCCCTTTTCTCAAGGCCCAACTCAGAGTCCCCCTCCTCCATGAAGTGACTGTCCCTTTTTGTTATTCATCACACACAGTCAACGAGCATGTGTCGAGTCCCTGTGTATGGCTGGGCACTGCCGTAGGTACTGAGGACACAGCCCTAGAAAAGGACGCTGTCCCTGTGCTCAGGAAGCACATGGTCTCATTCAGTAGCTTTCAGAATTTCTTGATGGTAATCTAGTAAGAAGCATATTTTACATCACAATCCATTGCATACATGTATTTGTGTGTGTATGTTTATATAAATAAGTCTCACAATGTAAAACTTACTCTTGTTATGTATGCTGCCATCTGATCTCTCCTGTTCCTTTTTAAATGATGCTGCTTATGACTTTCTATTATGATTTCACAGCCCCTTAATGAGTCTTGATTTACAGTTTAAAATCACTGATCCCGCTGAGTTACAGACAGGGAAACAGTCACGTAAATGAGTAATTATGGTACGGTGTTAGGAGCAATATTTCCTCTTATTGTCTCCCGTTGTGTCTGTGGGACTCACATTACCTAGTCAGTGAAAGGCTCCCTGAGGGTAGGGACCATGACCTGTAATCTCTTTGTTCCAAGAAAGGTTTGGCCAAGCTTGTAGGGTCCTTGAGCCACAGTCACGTATTAGAAGAGCCGCATCTCCTGTAGGACACATGTCTTGGGCCTGCCTCTCTCTGTGCTTCGCTATTGGCCGTGGACCGGCTGCAGGAAGTGTGGCCTCCCTGTGATCATGGAGGGGGATGCAGAGGACAGTGACTGGGACTGTCAGTCAGTTACACTCCCTGCAGAGGTCTAAGTGGCACATGTTCAAGGCCACCACAAAGATGATGGTATTGCTTTGATAGGTTAGGTTTTCCTTTTCCTTTCCTTTTCAAAGCAAGTGGTAAAAAAAAAAAAAAATGCTAGACGTGTTATTTTCCTGTTGTACCCTGTTGTACGTTCTTCCCCTGGTAGTCCTCTTAGGTTACCTCTGACAGCCGTCACTCCACCATCTAGCTGTCCTGCCATGGGAGAAACTTTAGGAATTTCTTTTGATGCCGTTATTCCAGGTCAGCCTTCCTTAGGGGTGGTGTGGGGGAGGGACCAGTGCACAGGAGGTAGGTAAAGGGAGACCCTGGAGATAAGTTGGGGACTCAAGTGAGTTCTCCACAAAGAGGTGAGATCTTTATAGCACAAACGCACAGACTTAAAATGAATTATTCCCTACTAGCGACTCAGTTTTCTTTCTCCCCACCCCTCCTTTATATCCCCTGCAGCCCACGGGGCAGACCTCGGGACCTAGGAGAGGTCGCTCCTCACTTTTTAATTCAAATGCTGCAATTGGTGAAACAAGGATTTCTTATATTTTCAACAGACTGTAAAGTTACTGAAGGAGCTGGAATCAGCTCCATTTCTTCCACTTTATGTCTACTGTCTTGGGAGAGCTGCCCAGGTGGGACACTGCCTGAACACTCTCTGTTGGCCATTCAGGCGGGGAAGGTGGTCTCTCTCCAGCCCACCGTGTAAAGGACCTCTCAGTGATCTAAGTGTGACGTAGCTTATTCATAACTGTCAAGGCAAACTGGCAAGATCTGCTTCTGTGACTCCTTTTTTAAACAAAGGAGCATTAACTAACTCACTTTTGTGGCTGGTTAGTTCACAGCTGTTCCTGTTTCAGGCCTAGTTTTCATGACATCACTACTCACAAGTAATTGCTAAAAAGAATGTCACTTAGGTTATAATGGTGATTACACCCAATATTTGCTCAGTATTCTGCTTAGCAGGAACTCAAAGCCCTATACAAGCATAATCTCACTAACCCTCACAACAGTCCTTTAAAAGAAATGAAAAATATTTTGCCAGTCTGGAAAAAGAAGACTATTGCAAATTAAAACTGACTTGATCACTTAATCAAATAATGATGACACATTGTTAGTGATGGTGTAACACTTGGGATATGGAGGAGGCGAGGACTGAGCCTCTGAGTGCATTCCATTCAGGCCCAATCAGGTTGGCAACTGCTAGACTTTGCCTCAGGCCATTTCCAAGATCATCCAACTGAAATATACCTTGTACACTCTTCAACTTGATTTGGGGAGCTTGTTTGAAGGTTCTTGCAGGGAAGTGCAACTACTCATATCCCCTTGCCCAAAGGGTGGTCCTCCTCTATCCGGGAAGGTTGTCCTCCTCAACTGAACCCACGGCTTTGGGAAGGATGCCCATGGAGCAGTGAGGGAGGAAGGGGACACCTGCCTGGCCAGCCAGATCAGGCGAATCAACTGTGGCGATCAATGGGGTGACGGATGTCGTAGCCAGATCACCCTCACATTTGTTCAACTTGATTTTGTTAGAAAATTGATTCCTCTGTCTTGCTATCTCTGTGCAAGAGTCAGAATTGAAATTGCACTTACCATGTGCATCATTGTGATAGTATTGGGATGGCTTTCAGGACACCAAACTATAGAAGAATGGCTGATATTTTGGATGTGGGTAATACCTACTTCAGAGTGGAGATGTCTAAACTACCTTCTTCTTCCCAAATCTAGACAATACCCTGGTTCACAGTAACTCAAGAAGTTTACAAGGATCCATTTTTAGTCCAATCCAACTAAATATCACCCTGGATTTGTGAGAAATAAAGTGATCTAATGCGACTGAGATAAAAGGCTCTATTCTACTAGTTATTTCCTCAAAGCTAGCTTTCCATATTAGCCACGGACTTCCCCTCAAATATCCCCAGATTTCTACAGGGCTCTTCTTTTTTACACAGGCTGCAGCATGCAGGGTGATTTTCAAACAGCACACTCCAGGGACCTGAGTCTGAGCTAATTTTCATCACACCATCATTTGGGGGATTTGTTTTTGGTTTTGGTTTCATGATTTGGGAACACTTATTTTGGCTTTGTCCAAGTGTCAGTGAAGCCTCTGAAGTTCATCATTCTGCACACTCTCTTGTTCTCTAAGCTTTCTTGTGCATGAGGCTGTTGGTATGGTATGAGCTTTTGTGGGCAGCTCGGATGGGTTTTTTACGCCAAGGAGGAAGGTAACCTTTGGGTTTGTGTCCACATATTCTTAAGAAAGGTGCATGATATCTGTCTATCACAGTTAGAGGAAATCTCTAGCCATCATCTGGAAGTGCTAAGAAAGTATCACTCAAGTCCACTTAGTATCAAGGACCAATACAAAAGCAGTAGATCAAAATGAGAGATGGGAAGCTGGTCCTCCACCACTCTCTCCATCTTCTAAAATCCTCCTCTTCTTCCAAAATCCTTATCATTCCTAACTAAATTGATTTCCTTGCCTCTGTATTTCTGTATATTATGTACATCTCTTGTGATATTTACCAAATTTGCCGTATCATCAGTAATTTAGCATTTTATTAGTAATCAAGAAAGCCTTGCATTTACATGATGGTTTACAATGCATAAAGCTCCACAACACACGCTCCTCACATCTGATCTTTGTAACACCTCGGACAAGTTTCTTAATCTTTGTGAACCTCATTTTTTCCTTTGTAAAAGGAGCTATTTTTCCCTTTCTTAAATGAATTGGAAAATATGCCCATTTTGTCATCTGGGGGGGAGGGGAACGTATCCAAATTAAGACTTACAAGATCATTTAATCAAATGATATTCTTAGGGTAACTGTGAAGAGTAAATGAGCTAAGGGATATGAAAGCTGATTTGTGAAATGCCAAGGCACATTCAGATACAGAACCACAAAGGCTTTAAGTTTTCTGACATTTATAACTGAGTGCCAAAACAGAGACTTGAAGCAAAACATGAGAGGGAGAAGATTTATCTGTTCTAAATGAGTACCTGATGGGGCACCTATCTGTCTGATTGATCAGACTGTACGGCTGGCACTCAGGGGAAAATGCCACATTTCATAGATGTGAGAATCATTGGAATGTAGGCAATAACTGAAGACAGGAGCATGGGTAACACCAACAGGAAGAGGGTGTAGTACGAGAAGGTGCCAAGGAGACTCCTTGGGGTGAAGAACAGGGAAAGTAGCTGGCTGAGGAGAAGCAGACCTGGGAGGAAAAACAAAGGGAGGAAGAGATTCCAAGTCATATACTAGACGTCAATGATAAGAAATGAAATTTGTAAATTGGCAGCTTAAGGGGCCATTGGCAACTTTGAAGAGGGCAGTTTCAATATTATAATGGGTTGAGGAGTGAAAGGGACATGAGGAAATGGAGGCAATTAGTGGAGAGCTTGCATTCTAGAGTGTCCTTTTGAGAACTTTGGTGATTAAAAGAATAGAGACATTGGACGATAGCTTTGGGGAAGAAATAGGACCAAAGAAATGAAAGAAATAATAATAGCTACTGCTTAGTAATTATTTATTTTACTGTTCTATGTGTTTAGTGTCCTAAATACATAGGACTTAAAATATGAAAAGCTATGTGGTTTACAAAAATTAATTTATTTCATCCTCATCACTACCCTATGAGATATTATTATTATCCCTACTTTACAGATGAGAAAACTGAGGCATAGAGTGGTTAAGTAAATTTCCCAAAGTCACACAATTACCAACAACAGAACTATAGGCAATGTGCTTAACTATAGGCAATGTGTTAAAACTCATTTACTTTTCCCTTGGAATGTTTTGGTAGTAGCCAAATCAGTGAGCAAGAAGATATTATAGAAAAAGTTTTGACAAGAAAAATCAGGACCTTTTCTTATTTTTAAGGGGATATTTCAACTTGCTTGGATGCTAAGAAGAGGCTAGTACCATAAGAGAATGAACAAGAATTTTAGGGTAAGGAAGAGAACAAGATCCCAGAGCATATGAGTGGCCATCATGAGAAAGTATAGATGAAGCAGTTCTTATGAACAAGAATTAGCAATGATTTTCTCTTAAACAGGAGGGAGATGGTGAAGATGGAGATTAATTCTGAGGTGATGAGAAGGAAAGCTGAGCAATTTCATGTCAGATGCACGCAAGTTAAGTTTCTGCCGAAAGAGACTGGAGCGGTGGTTCACGGCTTGAGTAAAAAAGGCTACAGCTTCCTGGAATGGGACAAGGAGTCAGCTCTTCCCAAATTGCACTGGGGCGAACCAACGCCACCTGGTATGACTACCAAACACCTCCTATAGTTAAAGCCATCTGCTGGGATCCCAGCCTCCTTCTGACATAGCTTTTAATTAGTTGAGAAAGGTATAGAAGAAGCACTTAGAGAACAACAGGAGACAAGATCAAATAGCACTTGTAAGGCTTAATGTGTTGCATGGAGCTCAGAGAAGGGAGACATCTGCATACTTCAGAGAACTGGGGAAAGGCTGGGGCTTGAGCTGGACATTGAATATCAGGAAAACTGGGGGGATAGAAAAGGAGGCACACTTTTGGTGACAGAGGAAGTAAGAGGAACAGAAGAAGAATCAAAGGAAGAGGGGCAGGCATTAGGAGGCGCTCATGGTAGAAGCGTTGGGACCAGGGGTCAGGCCAGCAGTCATATTCAGGCCACAAGACAACCCCACCCAGGGGCCTACTCCTGATTTGGGTCCCCTTGAGCTGTGCCGTCACTCCCCTTGGCTACCTCCCCCTCCCGCTCTGCTTTTCTCCATGGCAATGATCACTTCCTAATATACCATATTTAAGTGTTTTATTTATTTTCATTTTCTACAATGTGGGCTCTCTGAGGGCAGGAATAATGGTCTTTTTAGTTCACTAGTGTATCTTCTTGGTCTAGATCAAGTCTGGCATACAGAAGGCACTCAATAAAGATTTGCTCAATGAACGAATTCAGCGGCAGTATCAGGGTTTATTGGGGGGCCTTCCAGTGTAGGCTCAGGAATTTTTGGCTCACAGCCTGCTGTGGAGAAAAGCCCAAGCTAGAGAAGTGACAATCTGCTCCTCAAAAAGGAGCTCTTTAACACCCAGGTGACAAGAGAGCTCTCTAAAATTAAAGGCAGGACTTCCCCCAGAACTGAGGGCTGAGAAAGACTTCCCTTTCTCAGGAGGGAGGGGAAAGTGTTTAAGAACTGGTGGGTTTCAGCCTAATTCAGGGGTCCTCAAACTTTTTAAACAGGGGGCCAGTTCACTGTCCCTCAGACCATTGGAGGGCCAGACTATAGTTTAAAAAAAACTATGAACAAATTCCTATGCACACTGCACATATCTTATTTTGAAGTAAAACAACAACAACAAAAAAAAACAAATGGGGAAAAACACCTGCATGTGTCCCGCAGGCTGTAGTTTGAGGACACCTGGCCTAATTGATCCAGAATGGTTTCGGTGGTAGGATAAAGGTCCCTGGTGAGACTTACTAACTTTGGGAAGCCCCACTGGCTCTTAGGAGCCTTCATGTTTTATCAATCTGTTCCCTGAGCCCTCACCGGGGCCTGTGTCAGCCCCAGTAAAAGAGACAGTTTGTCGTCTTCTGGGTAAGGAGCCTTCCTCAGATCCTGGTCAGGTAACAAGGGCTCCTTGTAGCCTCACCAGTTTGTATTAGCCTGGCCAAAAGGGAAAAAAATATGATTTTTTTTGCTCCATACATTTAGATTTGAAATTGACTTCAAACTAGGAAATGAAGCATCCACTGCTCAGAGGCCAGGAGTTACAAGCCTGAGCATTGCCCGGAGATGGGGCTGATGCATGGTTAGTGTCCCCATTGTGAGAAAGCACACACAATAATCATGAGTCGGGGGTCCCGTGCCCCCCTTGCCACCAGTCCCCTCAGACATTAGCAGAGTTGCATAAAGGAGTCAGCCCCTCTGCGAAGGGGTGACCGATTTTCCTGCTTTGTAAACCAGGATGCCATCCCTCGGCTGCTCCCCACAGTCCCACATCTGCAGAACGAAGGAGGCCTGATCTCACCTGTGAACACCGTGTGTTCCTTAAAAACAGGCCATTTGCTTTTAGTCAATGGCACTGCTGTTTTGAAGGTTATTTGTCAGGAGAGGTGAGCTGGCAATTTTCTGGGAACCTTGGCACGTGCCTGCAATTTCCCAGGGAGTGGCCTGTTGGCTTTTAATCTCCTTCCCCCAGAGAAAACCAGAAAGGTCCTTCCTCCTTTTGCAAAATGCCCAGAAGGAGACACTCAGTGGGAAAAACTCTGATAGCCTATTAGGAAAAGGTGAGCAAGTGGGGATGAAGCTGTCAGCCCAGTCTCCTCAGCTGAGCTGGCAGTCGTGAAGATAACCGCCCGCCCCCCCCTCAGGCCATTCAGGACGGCATGCTTGGTGGCCATTTCCTGCCGAGCAGAGAGGCAGCTGGGGCCTGAGCCGGACTTGTGCTCCTTTGAGCCCAGTCTCCGTGTGGTTGGCATAACACAGGGCTGGAGGGCTGGACTTTGATACCTGTCTCAGGATGCTCCCTGGCAAAGGCCCACATGTGTCATTGTCACCTGACCAATGAGCAAGGCATAGGTGTCAAACTCCAGTCCAGAACACTGATGTTGCAGGGTTTGGCTGAGGCAGCACGGGGGAGTGAGTCAGGCCCCAGGATCAACCGAGGGCCTTGTGGTTTCTGATTGTGTTCTCCTCCCCACTCTCCCCCTCCTCCTCCTTCCCTGCAGTGGACGCTAACTCTGCTGAAGAAGCAGAATCACAATACCTGGGTTCTAACCAGCTCCACCACTTGGTGGCTGTTCATTTCTTGGCAAATTACCTAACTTCTCTGTGCCTCAATTTCCTTAAATCTACAGGTAATAATGAAAATAATGATACCCTTCCCCCAAGTTCTATGAGAATTAAAAGAATTAACACATGCAAAGTGAGCAGCGCCTGGCACAGGGTATGTGCTTGATAAATGGCAGTAGTAAGTAATAAGCAAAGCTCCTCAGAGCCCCCTGGAAAGGTGCAGCCAGAGACTAGCCAGGTGGAAGTTATCATGGAATATCAAGTTGCTAAATAAGGTTGTTTTGACGATTCCCCACTCCCGCTCATAGGCCAGCACTTCCCCTTCCGTGATCTTGAGGAAATTGTGTTACTTTTGTAACTGTCATTATAAAACCTCTAACTGTTCTCTGCTATCTCACCTCCCCCAGTTTATAAAGCTTCAGTGGCCTTGGCTATCCCTCCGCTCATCCCCCGTCCCACAGGTACACTCCCCAGGGCAGAATTCGTGTAGTTACTTTCTTCTTAGCTTCTCTGGCATTTAAACTATATTTTCGGTGGATTTGGGGGGAAAACCAAAAACCCAGGTGCCAAAGCTATGTTCTCACCTGTGACCTAGTGGTTCAGCAAACGGAGGCTCCCAGAGGATGTGGGCATAAGGCCAAAAATTAACTCACCTTTTAGATATCCGTTTTTTTTCAGAGGATTGTTTCCTAAGCTACTGGAGGGCCATCTGCTCGGCTCCCTGACGCAAGATTGAGGGCAGCTGAGGCTTCCACGAGACGCCATCTCCGTGGCCAGCCCTGTACTAAGCCCTTTCTAAAACTGTCCCCGACTCAGGTGAGGGAAGGGTTAAAGGGTACCCTAAGGCAGTGGAAGCAACTGACAGCCATGTTCATCTGTGGGGCCTGGGTGCACGGTAGGTATGAGACAGCCGGGAGTTGGAAGTCTACGCCGGTGCCCCTGGGATTTTAGTGTGCCTCACAATCACCTGGAAGCTCGTTAAAACAGCGTGCTGTGGCTCAGCGGGGCTGGGGTGGGTCCTGAGAGCCTGCAATTTCTGACAGGTTCCTAGGAAATGCTGAGGATGCTGCGAGGGGAGCGCATTTTAAGAGCCACTGGTTTGCGCAAACCAAAGGGATTCTCCCGCTTCTCTCTAGCACCCCAAGATCGTGGGTTCCTTGTTACTCGAGTCCTTTTGTGCAGCACAGCGGCTTGGTGGGAAATGCTGCTTTTAGAAGGGTAGGCTCTGGCGTGAGAGGGCCTGGGTTTGAATGTTGGCCTCATCTTACCAGATGCGTGGTCTTGGCCAAATCATTTAACCTCTTTCTGCCCCAGATGCCTCATGAAAATAAATAGTAACGTTTTCTGAGAGCTTACTATGTGCTAGGCACAGTCCTGATGTAGTCACTCCGTATTTGTTGATCCCTACAAGACTAGGAGGCAGGTGCCATTATTATCCCTAATTTACAGATGAGGAAATTGTGGCACAGAGAGGGATAATAATAGTAAAAACTTCGTAAGATTATTGTGTGGATTAAACGGGATAATCCATGTCAAACCTAAGTTTGAGCAGCTAAGAATGTGGCTTAAGATCCTCTCCTTTGATCTGAAGGTCCTCTCCCTTGTTTTGAGACCTCTTAGGAAACCTTAGGATTTTTCTCAGAGGGCAAACCATCCTTCTTCCTCCTGAATCCCATTGGGAGGATCTACCCATCATACCTGTATCCTGTTCCTCATGCAGGCCCTCCCTCAAGAGATGGCTCCCCTCCTGCAGACTTTCTATCTCCAGAGAGCTGCCACAGTTCTAAGGGCCCCAGGGCGTGCGGGGGGAGACCTGGACATGGAGAGGCTTGCAGGGGGGAGTCTGCATGAAAGCGGGGGTGTGTGTGCGCCTGGGTAAGCAGGGACTCCATACGAGACCTGACAGGGGCAGCGCACAAGAATGCAGGCAGTGTGCAAGCTCACCAGACCAAAAGAGGAAAGAGAGAGACAGAGAGGAGAGAGAATGCCCCAAGCCCCAGAGCTGTGCGCCAGCACATTCCAACATAATCTGCACTTGCTGGTGGCCTTTGTTTTTCCGTTAGAGCTGGAAAGTAAGGCATAGGGACTGGGCCATTGTTTTTCCTGACCTTGACACATTTTAAGCTTTCTTTTCCAGTTCAGGACAGGGGTTTTTCTGTAAACCTGAGCTGAATGTGAATACTAATTTGTATTTAATCACCCTTATGAAACTGCATGAAAAGCTGATGTTTAAACCTTCAGAACTTTCTAGCTATAAGTAAAATATTCCAAGATACAAGGAATTATCATTCAGTTCTAACTTAAGCTCTTTCTCACCTCCCAGAAGTCATGCTGGCTGCTGAAGCTCCTGTCTGTCCCCCACCCTGCCCTGTCTTTGCATCAGCTAATATCCGTTCCACCCTTGGGAGGTCACCTCCCCCAGATGGTCCCGTGATTCCCCCTCCCAAGCCCACATCTCCCTGAGGCTGGATTAGGTGTGATCCTAGGGGCTCCTGTATGTAGCCCCAGTTGTCATCACACTGTTGCATGATGGATGATTTAATCATCCGCTTCCTCCCCTCAACAAGAAGTCATAAGCTTTTTATTCATCTTTGATTTCCCAGTGTCAAGCATAGTGCCAGGCTGATAACAGGGATCACTAGGTCTTTACTGGCCAGTGTTTTGAGCATGGCCACCCTGCCCTTGCCAGTCTGCTAAATGCTGTGGGCCCTTCACACGTGGAAGACCTGATTTCTACACTCACGGAGAACAATGAAAGGCAGGAAGCTCTCGCTGAGTCATTCCACTTAGTGGTAAACTCTGGGGTGAGAAGAGTTTGACGTGTCCAGCTTAAACCAGGGGTGAATTGATTGAGTAAACAAGAGGTGCTGCCCAGCGTGTGAACTGATCCGGGTGGAGGTACGGGTGAGAGGTGTGTCTGAGCAGAGGCTCACACAGAAGGCCTAGATGGCCATCATGATGCCTTTCTGGATACCAACTTCCTCCCACGGTAAAAATTCTGATGAGATAGCAGGTGCTCTGAGAGAGTGGCTTTCCACAGAGCCTTTCCAGTGCTGATGGGGTGGTAGAATGGCACGGGCTGGCTAAGCAAGGCACTATAGGACTTGCCACCTCCTCCTGTGAGCTTTGCTCTGCCCAAAGTCTGAGCCATCAAGATGTGGGTTAGATCCCCCTGGCAGACAAACCTCTCTGTACCCACTTCTCAGTCCTCATATTTGCAGGCTTCCTCTTCTTACTCCTGTCAGTTCATCCCAAATGTACATCCTTGGTGATAAGGGAAACCAGGAGAAAAAACTATTTTGGGGGGGAGTGGAGTGAGGGCACATTTCTTTGCAACTGGACAGATACTTCAAAGGGCATCTTCTAACGAGTTAGCATGGTCTTTTCAGTAGGAGAGAGACAATGAAGGTAATGGTCGGCGTGCGGAAAGGCAGATTAGTGTGCCCTGGGTGGGGTACCTATGTATGCATGTGGTACAGAGGATTCCATGATTTCAATGCTGCTCCTGGTGACTGACTGCTGTCTGCTCTTGGTCCAATCTGTTTTGTATTCTCCCGTTGTTGCTTTCGTGGACATATAGTCTTAAAACAAATATATGATCCTTGAGGGGAGGGCACATATTCTGGTGCTTCCTTTGTATTTTAGCAGAGTTATAGAAACTCAGAATAAAGGAGGGAGGAGAGGCAATACCTGCGGAAATGATATAAAAATCAAGAAGGCATTGGACGCAGAGTTCCAAGCCTATGACTGCTTTCCGAATCCAAGACCAAATTTAGTCTCCTGATTTTATTGACTTTATAAACTTCTAGATGAAAGCTTGTACAAAACCTCAGTAATATGGAAATAGGTTGCAATAAAAAAAATGAGTTGCAATATATCATGGAAGCTCATAAAATTTTCCTGAGGCTTCTAGGGAGCTCAGATGTCCACCATCAAGGAGAGTTCCCCACCACCACCACCACCAAAGACTACAAAGTTAACCAAGACCAGAGCTACCTCCTTACTTTGGCGTGAAATTTGATCCTACCAAGCATCACCCTTCAGTGAGCAATGGAGGCCAGATTCAACAAGACAGCACAAGGGAAGCTCATTCCTGGGACAAGTTCTTCTTTTTCACAAATACTAAAATTAGCTTTGTTTTCCTCTGGTCTTTCAGCTGAGAGATCTGACATAGCAAAGTGGGTGACCTTTCTGGCATTCAAGAAGAAATGACTAAATGGAGACAGAGTGGTTGTCTTCAAATATTAAAAACAAAATTTTTTATACTAGACAGGAGTGGCTGGCTCTGTACTACTATCAGGGGTAGGAGTAGAGGAGTAGAAGCACAAGAGGCTGATTTCATCTCACCACGAGAAAAGAACCATCTGCCTATTCCAGCCACCTGAAATGCAATGGTCTGCTTTTTGGAGGAATGAGCTTCTTCAGGCTGAGGGCATTTTCAAAATATTTAATTCACTTTTAAATGGGTAATACATGCAAAAAGATGATATTCAAAAGGAGCAAAAAGATATATTATGAAAAGTTTGTTTCCTTCCCAATCCTTTTTCCCCAGACAATGCTTTTTCTTCTGAGGAGACAACCTTTGTTACTTGGTATTTAATCAAAGGCCAAACAACTCCTTGAGGCATTGGGCGAAATGACCTTTGAGGACCTTCCAATTCTTGCATCTCCTCCTTTAAATTTGCAGGTCACAATCCTTACGGTTCTATCACAAAATACACATTTACTGCTCAAGAATTGGGCTGAGGATTTAGGACTGTGGAAATATTGGGCCAGCTCTGAGCAGCCCTTAAGGCAGCCGGCAGGTTGCAACACATCACAAGACAAGTGTCTGAGGGAAATGGAATATAGACTCCTGTGCAAAGCTCGTAGGAACTCTTTGGCTGAATGTAGTCCTCCCCCATTTGAAGTTAAAGACAGGAACAGAACTACAAGGCATTTGGAAAGGGGGGGGGGTGAGCCTGGGGGGAGGAGCTTGGGGAGGAGGAGGTAGGTTGGGGGTAGAGTGGAACAGAAGGAAGGTGGTGCCATCAGGGGCTGCTGCCATGTCCCAACGGTGATGGCCCAGACAGTAGCTTTTCTTGCCCACTGGGAAACCCCAAGTACTCCTCCTGGTCTTTAATTCCAAGCTCCCTCCTGCTGTTTTAAGATTTCCTAAATGTCTCTAAAGTCTGTTGTCAGACAACCTAGAAAGCATGACCTAGTCCCCCCTGCCGTACAGAGCTACACATAACTACATAAATGAAGTCTCTTTTCATGTATCTTGGCAAATGCAAAGGCATTTTTGTCCTTGAAGGTAAACTCAAACCTCAGATCCTGACAGATGAGTACGGTTGTAGCCTTCATGGTCATGCAGACCTGACAAATCCAGGTGGCATCTGTCCTATTTCAGGAGCTTGGCTACTTCCCCAGCACAAATGGAGGCGAGTGGAAAAAAGGCAGGGCTGTCAAAGCAGGACTCCAGACTGACCTTCAGTAAGAGGTCCGAGAGGCCATCTTACCTAACTTTGGTTCAGCTTTTTAGAAGGAAAATAAATAATAAAACCATTTCATTATCATAATTGTTTCAATGGTCATTACTAATTCTAAAGGCCAAGAAGTCAGTATTTACCAAATGTAAGCTGAAGAAAAGATGTATATTTTCTAGGAATATTTTGATGTTGGCAATAACAAAATACATGGCAAGCAGAATCAAAAAGTCTTTAAGGATTTTTTTTTTTTTAATCCAAGAAAAACTTGCAGGACATCTCAAGGAACAGATTACTACCCCGTTCTGTCCTGGAGGCAGGTTTGGCATCGGTTTCACAAGCATCTGCTCACATCTAAAGCATTTGTCCACACTTTGTTCAGGGACCTTGGCCACGGGGCTCTCTGGAGATAGAGCTGGGCTGGGGCTGGAGTTGCGGGCATCACCTTGTGCCATGAAAACTCTGCTTCTACTAAAAACAACATCAATATCAAAGGTAAAAGTAATGTTAGGAAGAGCTAACATATTTAAATGCCTACCACAGAGATCTTTGCCAGAACTTGGAATTTACAGAATGCTCTTATATTTGCCTTAACACTCATAAGATAAGGACTCATTGCAAACTTTTTTTTTCCCCTGTGGCAGATGAGGGATCTAATCTGATGATCAGAGAGGCCAAGCCACTTTCGCAAGATCACACTGCCAGCAACTAAAGCAGTCAAAGCATAAACCCAGACTATGTGACCTCTCAAATGATGCTGTTATCTCTTATGCTAAACTACAAAGAGCCAACCCAAGAGATAAAAGAGAAAACATGGTAGAACTGTCCAAGGAATGAGCTTATGTAAGAAGGAAGGGAACAGTTAGCAAAGTGAATGGTAGGGAAACCAAGAGTAGTGACATGCAAAAAGTAGACTGAGGTTAGTGGTGTAGAACTAAATGTGTAAGTGGAAGGATAGGCTGAGATCTGCCTTTTACTTGATGCCTGTTTGTGTGGTAGAGTAGGTGTGGGCCTTAGAGGAACCTGCAGGCCTGGCTGTCATCTTCTCCTCCAACCAAGACTCCCACCTCCAGAGCAGGGCAGAATTGGGGAAGGAAGTACATGTGCCTCAGGTGGAACCTGTCCCCAGGTATAGTCCTGCAACCCAAAACCAGAACCCAGAACCAGAGTCCATGTGTCAGCCTCTGAATCTGTCTAGAGTGCACTGTGAAGAGGTTATATTGGCTCAAAGGAGTCACACTGGGCTGAAAATGTATCTCTAAAGAACACCTACCATAGAACACTCATCCTAAGCACTACTTTAGCAGCATGAGAAATAGAAAAAGTTTTAACAAAAACTATATGAATGACATAAATTGTTGGAGAATGGAAATAATGATCTACTTGTCTTGGTGAACAATGTGCATTGTCAAACACATACAAAAAGTGTTTTGGTATATCACAAATAAGTGTTTAGGTATAGTAATTAGAAATAACCCTCTTTGATCTAATCTCTACATTACAAAGACATCTTAACTTGGTATCTGTGACTTGAACACATTCAAATCTAAATTAGAGATTTTCATTGTTCCTGTAAACCTTGGCCATGTTGGAGATGGTTTATGTAGTCTCAGGTTTCTTTCTCCTTTGCTTAGAGGAAGAAATGCAGCATGAAGAGGAGGGGTCTATATGTACTTCTTTGACTTTCTTACTAAATTAGAGGCAGAAAGTCATTTCAGCCTTTGGCAGTTTCCATATGACATCACCAATGTGCTTTTCTAAGCAAGAGGCTTTATCTCACTGCAGAATTTCTGTTCCCAGGCCAACCCTAGTTTATCCAGTAGTCCCCTTTGAGGGCTAAATACAGTGAAAACACTCAGTACTGTCATGACTTTGAATACGAAGACAGCCTTGCTGTGGTGTTGACTCCTACTGACCATTAGAGTGATAATTAAATTTTTAGAAATTTTGCGAGCTGGGTGTTAAGCCATTGGTAGCTTGACATTGGCCACACTGGAAGCATTTATACCACAGGCATTGGCAAATGCTACAAATCAGGGTTTTTGTTTTGTTTTGAGAATTAAAAATGAGACCATGATTCCTTTGCTGACTATGCCATACATTCATAGTTTTTTCAGAAACCTTGTTGAGCATCTATGAAGTGACAGACCTTGTAGTAGGTATAAGAGCTATAGAGGTAGATGATATCTAATCTTTGAACTAGAAGAAACCTTACCAACTTTGAGAAGCTCCCTGGCCATTCTTTTGCCTACTACTAAAATGGGTGAATAGCTTTGAGGCTATTCCCATTTGAGATTGAAATATTCTGAAGTCTCTTTCACTTGCCATGATCAAACATCCTAAGAAAGATGTTTCAAAAGCTTGTAACCAATTCATCTCAAAATAAAATGTTTACAGAGTGACAGAAGAGTCCCTTGAACAGAAGTTCAAAAACCTTCCTCTTTCTCTTCTAATCCTTATTCTGGTTTCTTGGGGGGGGGGAGGTTTCATGCAAAAAAAAAAGAAACATAGGGTAATTCCCTTGGGTAACTTGGGGCATTTGCTTTTGCTAGTGCCTTCCAGATTGCTGCTACTTATCATTTGTTCATTTTTAAATCTCATTCAAATATATGATTTTCTCTTTAGCTTGTATCCTCTCCACTTTTAATTCCATAGCTCTGTATCCAGAATGAAAAATGCCAAAGGGAAAAAGAGATTGACTTGGGTTATATGACCCTGTTGGCTGGAGCTAGAGTCTGATCTTCTGGTTTTGCCACTGATCTGCTGAATGGCCTTGAGCTATCACTTTCTGAATCAATGTGTAACAGAATGGTGTTTCCACCCACAGCGGTATTTAAAGACATTAACTGGGGCCCTCTAGGACCTTAGAAAAGGTAAAGACAATTGGCTATTATTAATTAATCCGGGGCTGGGCCAGTTCAACAGACAGGCTTTGTATTGTCCAGATTATGAAAAGCCTTGGATCCCTTACCTCTGAAAACCATAATCAGCTTAAGAGAACCTGAACCTGAATGCTTAGAATTTCCTGTTGAGGATCAGAGTCAATGCTGTGGCTGCTCACAGGAAAGAAAGCAGGATTAGGTAACAGCCTCAAAGACCTGGGGCACTGTGAGACTGTGACTTAAGGGGAACTTGGAAAGGGAACATAGAAAGAGAGTGAATCCTAGGCCTCAAATGTGAGGGTGCAGGAGTGAGTTGAGAGGTGAGGCAATTGCAGATTTTTCTCTATATCTCTTTCTTTTAGGTTTCAGTTCTTTCCCTTTGCTGATGCTTATAGGATACTTCATTTTTAAGCCTCCTCATTTTAAGCCGTTTTAAAGATTCCAAGCATTTTTTGGAACACCTGCTCTCTGATATAGCCTGGGTATACATTGGAGAAAAATATGACATATCTTCCCCGAAAGGAGCATGTAGTCCATGGAGGAGAAAGAGAAGAAAAGCGTGCCAGAGGAATACGCCAAGGAACATGACGCAGCGGATCACGCACAGGTAAGAGCTGGTGGGATGACCCTAAGCCAAGCTGATCACATTAGGGGGAGATTCCCGGAAGAAGGGATATCTGGGCTAGTTTAGGGACAAATGGATATTAGCCAGGTATGTAAGGAAAGGTATTTCAAGCAGAAGGAAGAGAACATGTACAGAGATGTAAGAGGAAGGTACTTCAAAGAATTCTAAGTAAAGCTGGAGCTTAGAGTTTGAGCAGGGAGGAGTGGCAGGGGATGAGTAAGCAGAGGCCGGTCCTGGAATGCCCCAGTGGGCCATGCTAAAGAATAGTTTATCCAGGAGGAAAACAAGAAGCCATTGAAGTATTTTAGGCAGGACTTTAATTATTAGAGTTGTGACTTAGAAAACATTCAACAAATAACAATAGTAAGATTATTTATTGAGCCAGATATATTTTAAGCACTTTTCCTGATATGATGCATTTTGAGTCACAACGTCTTTGCCCAAAGCCATTTGGTAGCAGCAAAGTGTACAAATCAGTCAGGCTACCACCAGCGACCCTGCTCTTAGCCACTAAGCTATAAACGTATGTTACCTTGTTGTTGTTCAGTGACAAATAGTAAGTCTCATTGTTTATCCTTCCTTTATTGTTTTTTAATTTTAAGCCAGTATATTCCAGCAATTTTCATGTACAAACAAGAGACCTGACTTTGTGAAAACCCCCAGATTTCAATCTTATAAGGTCTGGGGGGAGGGGGGTATAAATTGGAAAGAATGCACAGAAAATTTTATACTAACTGGACTTTTGTTTTTGGCTTTCTGAGGCAGTTGCATGGTTTCTCAATAAAGATAACTGTGAAAGTCATTTCCGTTAGGTTCAATTCTGAGCTCTGCTCAGACTCTATAAGAATCCCTATTCTAGGCTCAGTGTCTGGATCCCAGAGTGAATTGTTCCTCCTTTAGAGGACTATGAGAGAGAAAACACATTTCCTTTATCTCACTTGAAGCCAGTTTTTTTTGAACTCAAATTACCAGTTAACAAGGAGCACAGTTCAGAAAAGTCAAATCAGAGTTAAATGAAGAATAGTTAAAAAAAATAAAGAATAAAAAGAATTTCTTTCATTCCTAGAGGGCAAGTCTTTATGTAACTTTAGATTGCGCATAGCTCCTGAGATATGCTCACACATATCAAATATTAATTTTATTCAGTCAATCAAGTAAAACTTACTAAACGCCTGCTATGTGTCAGGCACCATGATAGCTAGAGATACAGAAATGTTTAAGTCATAGTTTCTACTTTCAAGCCTAATGAAGGATCTCAGAGTCACCAATACTAATATTTCCATGTGGGTGTTCATCATCTTCATCTCTCTGAACACCTCCATTTCCCCATGGCTCTCACCACGTGTCCTTAGACATGCAGATAATCCTAAAACAGTCCTTCCCTCAAATCCTCCGATTCTGGGCAGCCATTCTCATCCAGGGAGAGGAAAGATGGCATCTAAGTTGGGCCACCTGGTTGAGTCAGTTTGTCACCAATTCATCACTTCCTCCTACTTTCCCATTTGACTCACAAATGACCAGGCACACTCCAGCCTGCGTTGATGTTACAGGCGTATTTGGGAGATATTGGACTGTGGCCATTTTCTAAAGGGAAAAGTAAAAATTTTTACTTCAAGCCATCTGGAAAGAATCACTATTCATTTAAGCACTGAAAACAGCCATATCTCTAAAAGAAATGCCAGTCCTTTAGAGAATCTCTGAGAAGCCCGGCTATTTGATGTCAAGCCAACTCCATTCTTCCTCCAAACATCCCAGTTCCTCCTTGGGAAGGTGTAAGTTATGAGACCCCAAATGCAGTGCTTAAGGATCCATTGTCATGGAAACAAAGCTAGGACATGAGCAGTTCATTCAGTCTCATAACGTCCTTTCCAAGTGGACACTGTTCTAGGGGAAGAGTTGAGCAGACATGGCCATGCTGTCTTGGAGCTAAAGGAACAATCTGTGATCAGACAGTTTCACAACAAATACTTTTGCCATTTCAGTATTTTTCAGGAGAGCTCATCTTTCTCATTCCTGAGTGGAGGAGGACATGGAGAACTTTGAGGAAGCAAGGATTGTAGTTAATTTTACATGAACTCTATCAGCTACATTCTTCTCCTGTTTTCTCTCTTTCCTTTCTTTTTTCCCTCTCTCTACCTACTCCTCTTTCTCAGCTCATCCTGCTCATCTCCAACAGTGTCATACTGACCTCTTTTCTATACTTCAGTGAGTTGACAAACCAGTTCATCAACTATCACCTTCACCTCTGCAGTCATCACAAACCCCAGGTGACAGGTCAAGCTTCTGAACTGGAGAGACAGGATGTGCCTTTTACAAAGAAAATGAGGACAATCTTCTGAAAGACAGATGCCAATCTCAGCTGCTCCTAAATTTAGCATCTCGTTCAGACTCCCTGAGAATACCATTGACAGCATTTTTGTGTAGTGCAGCAGTTGACAACACCTTGATTTTATAGATATGAAGGTTTAGTCAACTTTGTCTCACCAGTGCCCAATGGAGTGTCAGGCCATAATGAGTATATATGGTATTGCCTGCTCAGCCCTGCCCACTTACTTTTAAAACTATGTTTCTCTCTCTCCTCGACTTCATCCTTACGACATTCTTACGTTATCCCATCTGCATAGTCATTAATTGATTACTTGATAATAGGGTACATTTCCAAGTTGGGCCATGTGACTTCTCCTAGATCTTTGGGGCTTGGGATCATAAGTGGCCAAAAACTACAAGGCATATAGCTTGGAAGATGCCGCTAGCCAGGTTTTTCCACCATGAGGAAATAGGAAGTTTGCAACAGAAAAGAAAATGACAATACCTAGAGACAGCGGAGAAAAAAGGTAGAGATAGAATCCTGACCATATTAGGTCCCTGGCTCCAGTGATTCCTGGTGTCTGCTGTGTCCCTGCCCTTCTTGGTGGTTGGTTGCTCTGGGAGAAAATCAGGATCCTTCAAGTTCATTTCCATTTTTTCTTAAGGTATTAAGGTATGAATTGGGTGTCTGTCACTTGCAATCAAAAGGATTCTAACTATTTCCTGGCACTTAGCAGGTACCTTGCTGAATAATTGAGTGGTTTTTCAGTATCCAAATAGGGAGTATTATAAGGCTAGAAGACATTGGAAAGGCCTCTTAGTTTATTCCTCATTCCCAGGGTGAATCTACAGGCACACCAGCCTAAGAGAAAGTGCTATCTTCAAAACCATCCTAGAGGAAGATTTTACAACCTCCCTTGGTTACTTAACAAAGAAGATGAGAGGTACATGGGCACTCATGACATCTTGAATCTCTCCTTTTTAAAAGTCCTTATGGCTTCCTTTCTCGGTCTTGATGATTTCCCACTTCTCATTTTTAAAGTATTATTTTAAATCTTTAATTCTTTCATCTCTTTCAGTTTTTCATGTGCTCTAAACATCTATGTCTATTTTCCAGCTTTTTTTGGTTAATATCATCATGTATATCACTGTCCCCTAATGATAAGCCTTATCATCTTCCAGAGAATTAAAGAAACTCATCATAAAGGGGTATATTATGTTACATTCTCTCATCCAGCAAACATTTACTGGAGCCTTGCATATAGCAGACACTATGCCAAGGGCTGTGGCACCGACACATGACAGCTGTCTCCTCAGAGAAAATGTCGGAAACCTAGTATCATGAAATCTCACTTGTCTGAAACTGAAATAATTAAGGCTCTTGTACTTTCTTCATTAATTAATTTGTGGTTCACTCATTCAATAAAACTTTTGAGTTTCTAATTTGGGGCCAGGTACTGTTTTAGCTTGGGGTTTACAGAGCTGAACAAGGTTCCTATTTTCTAGTGGCAGAAAGAAAAAAAGCAAGTTAACAATTAACTAATAGTGTCAGGCAGTTTCAGAGATAACTGCTCTGATTAAAGAAGCAAAGGAAGGGAGCAAGCATCTTGGGATGTGGGTGCGCCATTATAAACGAGACACCCGAGGGGGTCTTTTCTGAGGAGTGTACATTTATACTTGAATTATGCAAAAGGATAAGCCATGCAGAGATCAGCTAGGATAGCAGTTCTGCCAAACAGCCTGAGGAACTGGACTAGATGGTCTCTGGTGTTCCAGGTTTTCCAGATAGAAAAACCTAGAATTTTACCCTTCCCACCAAGTTCTTGTTTTACTATAATTTTTAATGTTTCCTTTTGAAACCTCTACCAGCCCCTGTAATTTTCAATTGTGGAGCCCAGAATTAGTCCAGGAGCTCTAGGGAGGTTCTGTCAATAATTAAGACTGATGGCTCATATCTATAGATGCTGGCATGATGCTTAATAAAAGCTACCATCCAAGAAGGATGAGCCTAAGATGCCAGACACAGGGAGTTCTGACCTTCCAGGGAAAGGGAATCCCTAAATGAACATACCCGTGCTGTGGTTAGTTTGACATATAAACCTTAATTTCTCCATCTGAAATGTTGGAGTAGTCACAATAGACAAAGTATTGTCCTTGTAATTTAATCTCACTGAAGAGAGACTATAGTCTGAATCCCTGCACAGTGAAGTCTACCATATGGCTGGCATCTTTTAGTTGTGTTAGAGATGACTGCTCCTGATTATTGCTAGAATAAGTGGGCCATCATTTGGGCATTATGAACCTTGCTTCTGAAGATTTGCTTTTGTTCTGCTGGTCACCCTGAGTCCATTTCAATTTAAATTCTGAGATTGAGGATATTTGGACCACATTAGTAGTGTAAACTTAAACCACCTGTATTTAAAACCTTGTAGTTTAATTTCTCAAGTGAGATGTTCTTTCCCCTCTCCACTAGTGCCAAGACTAAGACATGCAAGATTGTTTTCTTCTTGTTCACTGTTCCACTCTGTATGGTGAATTTATTTCTTATTTACCTTTGTATTAAGGGTGTAGCCCTTTGGTATCTCAGTTTTATGTCTCCTATTACGTTCCTCATATTGGGCATTTTTTTCCATATTTATATATAAAATAGTGGTACATCTTTTAATCTATGGTTTCTTATGTTGGGTAATGTATGGTAATTAACTGGAAAGCACAGCACTTTGGGGATGAATGCAAGATGGGTTTGCAGAATGAGAGTGTCACAGCAGGGGAGAAAAGCCACTGAGAAGTGATATGGGAGCAAACAAGAACACTAGTTCATAACCTTCAATCAGTCAGGAAAGAATAAGAATCCGATTTGACTGATAGGTGTGCCAATCATTATTGGTTGCAGGGCCATTTGGAATCTGAATGCCTAGGGAAGAGATTTGGTACTAGTGAGGTCTTGTACCTTAGAGGCCACATCAAAACCAAAAGCACTGCTAGGATAGTGGCTCCAAGAGTTTACGCAGTGTAACTAAGGTTCAACATGTGTAAGTCCCTGTTCTTTCCCTGGAAGGGAGGGCACCTGAGATCCTTGCCCACCATTTGTTCCCTATTTCTCTCTCCTACTAAATGCAAATTCCATTAAGGGAAGGGACTTTGGTTTCCTTCTTCACCAGTGTCTTCCAGTGCCTATAATAGCACCCAACTCATAGTGAGGATTGAGCAAATATATGTGCAATGAGAGAACAGGTGGCAGGTCCAGGGGTGAGAGCCAGAGCCATGGCCGTAGCACCTTAGGCCTAGCCTGCAATGCTGAGGAGGCCCCGTTACCAGGCTCAAAGCAAACGGTCTGAGGCTCCAGAGATACTAGAAGTGGGAGCCAAGTCGTGAAGCCAAGTGGGTCAGGAAGGCAGGGAGGAGGACTGGAGCAGCCAGAGGGAAGGATCCTGGAAGGATGCCTGAGCTGGAGAGCAGGCTTCGCCTCGCTCCTCCTGTAGTCCCTGCAGCCCCTGGTGTGGGTGTGCGGAGGGCGGGGGGAAGAGCCGGCATGCAGTGAACAGAGAGGTTTCAGGTAACGCTAATGCATGCATTTTTTTAAAGGCTGTCGAGGAGATTCTTAAACCATAAAAAATATTTAACACATTCATTTTAATCTCAAAAAATAACTCATGGACAGAAACAAAGCAGTAGAGTGCTTAGGTGTCCACAGGCTTGACTTCAAATAAGCCTCTGTCTGTCCCGTATTGAAAGGAATCCTTTCTTCATTCTTGTCTCTCCTCCTTAGCACCAAACCTCCTTCTTTCTTCAACTCACTGCAATCCAGCTTGAGCCCCCAGTATATTTTAACTAGGGTTACTACTAACTTCTTAATTATGGAATCTGGTCACTTCTTTTTACTCTTTTCCTATTTCAACTCCTATATGAACTATGGCATTTGGCACCATCACAACTTCCTATTTCCCAAAACTCTTGCCGTCTTTGGTTTCTGGGACAACTTCTGGTTTCTTCTTAGTTTAACTTGCTACCTTCTCTTTCTTGTATTGTCTTTTGTTGGTATTACCCAGGCCTGCCCACTTGGACCCCTCTCTTCTCACACTGTACCATCTCCTTGAGTTATCTCATTGACATGCCTAGCTATAAATGTCACCTTTAAACTGATGACCCCTCGAGTACAGTCCTCTTTTCAAAGGGCCAGGCTGTATATGCAGCTGGAAATTACAAAGATTACCAATCTTGCCTGGATTATTGCTAAAGCCTGACTTTTTGTCTAATTTTCCTCCTGACACTCAGCTTCCAGTGTTTGCTTTTTCTTAGACCTGGTTCTGATCACGCCGAGAGTTCTCTCCCC
The DNA here is from genome assembly GCF_040939455.1 of Microcebus murinus. NCBI lineage: Eukaryota > Metazoa > Chordata > Mammalia > Primates > Cheirogaleidae > Microcebus > Microcebus murinus. The sequence goes on along the minus strand of NC_134105.1, from coordinate 118,661,501 downwards.
GCTTAGAGTAAGTTTCACACAGCCATATAATGTCATATTGGTGTTAGCCTACCTTTTTCCACCTAATCTATTTATCTCACACAATCTTTCTATGCCTTTTGCCCTGAATACACCATTTTTTATAAATACTTTCAGTTTCTACATAAGTAAGCTCCTCTTCCTGGAATTGTCCCATCCTGCTGGTACCTTCTTGGGAAACTCTTACTGAGTTTACCTCCTTAATGAAGGTTACCTCTTTAATGAAACCTTCCCAGATGTGTAATCAGTGTTAGTCATTATGGTACTTGGGAGGGTTCCCCAAAGCATTTTGCACATACCTCTACTATGACACTTATCATATGGTGTTGTAATGCATTATCTATCTCTTTCTCATTAGGTTGTGAGTTCCTATGGAGAAATACTGTGTAAAAATCACCTTTGTAAGCTAACCATAAAGCATAGTACTCAGTATATGGTAAGAACTCAAATATTGCAGTGATGAATACATGAACGAATGAGGAGTCTGGTTGGGGTAACTTTTTGTTAAGCATGAACTCCTTTTTAAAGCCAGCACTGCCACATTCCTAACTTATTTGTAAATCCTTAATAAATCACTCTCATTGTCTCTTGCGTAATAGCCAACAACATGAAGAGATCAAAAAACTTTAATGAGCAAGGGAAGGGAATTTCTAAGCACAGAAAACACTCCAACTAAGAGCCCCACAAACAAATTTCAGACCCATCAGGTCATAATGAACTTAAAATTAATTTTTAAAAAAAATTTAAAAATTAATAATTTATATTTATTGAGAGTTTTGTGCTAGGGTGCTTTACATAATTATTTCATTTACTCCTCACAGCAACCCTAGGAGGTAAGTACTATACTACCCCCTTGATGGCACAGATGAAGGAACTCAGGCCTGGAGGGCCGTGATTGTACCATCTGGCCGGGAACTCAGCTAGTGTGAGTACAGAGCCCAAGATTATAGCCACTGTGGTTCATCACCCCCTGAGAGGCTGCCCCTCCGCACCAGGTCCAGTACCAAGTACTCTTTAAAATTCATATATGGTCTCCTAAGACATCGTATTCTCTCTGGTCTACCCTACCCCAAGGCTGGGGTACAGACCCCTCTTAGCGCCAGTTGGAAACCTCTATCATAGCACTGTTAGCATTTTATTGTGGTTATCTGTTAACCAACCTCTACTGTCCAATTAGAGCACAAACTTCTCAAGGGCAGAAAATGGTTACATTCACTGTTATATCCATAGCACCCTACACAGTGCCTGTTGCTTAGTAGGTTTTCAGTGAATGCTTATTGAATTAAAATGAATCAAATGGAGATAAGCTCAAGACTAACTCATTTCTCCGTAGGGGCAGCAATGTCTGCCCCCAGAACTTTTTATTCCCCTTCTGCTCTCCAAGGGTTTCTCAATATTGAAACTGATGCCCTCTTTTGTTTAACACAGAAATTTCACAACCTCCTTGAAAATCACTAACAGACAAAAGATGACCGATAGCTGGATGTTCATCTTCTGCATATTCTTACTAGCTAAAAACGCTTTGTTCAGATTTCCTTTAGTCACTTTGCATTATGAACACAAGAATATTTTGCTTTAAATATGTATGTACATATGTATAAAATATTTCAATATTGAATGTAATTCTTAACATCATCCCCTTCCCCATAGATCATGATACGGCCCCACTGAGAACCCCTGGGCTGCCCAGTTTTGCTCTGGCCAGATTCCTTTCCCCAGACAGAGCTGGCCTCTTGAACCTTGTCCAGTGACTGGGCTTCACCACAGGTAACCAGACTTGCAAGATGATGAACTCCTGCCCTTGACACTTCCAAGTGCCTCCTGCCATGTGAGCATGTGTACACACACGCACACACACACACACACACACACACACACACACACACACAGCCCTCCATCTCCCTCCCCACCAGTGCACCCTCCACTTTATTTGGGCTCCAATTGCTGACCAAAACTCTAGGGCTAACTTGTGCAAGACATGTTCACTGACTTTGCCACACTCTTGAGCCCAGTCTGCCTTCCTCCCCTCCACCTCCCACCTACAAGCCTTGTTTACCCTGGTGGGCAAGTATCATGCCAGGACCTGGCTCCCTCTGGCCCCTCCCTGCCCTCCCATTCCAAAGACGTGACACATTTCAATAAACCTGAATGTCTAACAGGCTGAGAGAACAGAGGCCTCTGCCTGAAGCAAGCATGTGGTATTTCCCACCTGAAAAAACCCAACAAGGCAAGGCTTGGCTTTGTTTGGTTTGTAGCCAATTTTATCTCTCAGACAGCAGAGGGAATTACTACTTTGAACTTCACTCTAACAAGGCTGAAGTATTGACCGAGAAGTAGGTATTATTCATAATCAGATAGGCAGAGGAGGGTTGTGGTGGCAGCTCCAGCTCTGTATTCAAAAACACCTAAGTTCAATTCCCAACGTAGTGTAAACCTGGACGTGTTTATTTAACCTTTGTGAGATCCAATTTTCTCATTCATATTGTAGGATAATGATATCGATTTTGTAGGGTTATTGTAAGGATGAAATGTGTCTCTCTCACAGTATTGAACATGCAGTAGGGAATGTAATTAGTGCTCATCTAACCACCCTCTTTACCAGCACATGATATGGATTTGGTAATTCCAAATGTTAAATGAAAACATGCATTTGCTCCTATGATCAGAGATTCTAAATGGAAACCTTGAGTGTGTATTGCATCAATCCTTATAGGAATCTTATCACTGAGAGAGAGATACTTTTATCTTCATTGTGGAACACAGGAAACCAAGACCCCATAGAGCTTAAGTGACTTGACCAAAGTTACACAATTATAAAGTACCATAATTCTGGGTTTATCCCTGTGATTGTATCAACCTAATATGGTAAGAGTGTTATCTCATGCTTACCAGAAGCTCTAAATAGTAGTTACATAAAACTTTGCAATTAAAAAGGAAAATTAACAATTATTTAATACACATCCCTTATTTGATAGCAGCATTTGAAATGAACAGCATGAAGAGGGTTCCTTTTGTTTGTTTGTTTGCTTTTTTGAGACAGGGTCTCACTCTGTAGCCCAGGTACAATGCAGTGGCATCACCATAGCTCACTGCAGCCTCCAACTCCTGGGCTCAAACCATCCTCCTGCCTCAACCACCCAAGTATCACTGACCATTTTTCCATTATTTCTTAGAGATGAGGTCTCACTCTTGCTCATGCTATTCTCAAACTCCTGACCTCAAGTGATCCTCCTGCCTCAGCCTCCCAGAGTGCTAAAATTACAGGTGTGAGCCACTGACTGGCCAAGGGGTACTATTTTAAAAGAGGTCTTTGGCACTCTACAGAACATTATCTTGGTCTCTCTAACATGTCAATATCATGAAAAAGGAAGTGGGGTACAGTTCTAGGTTAAAGGAGGTAAAAATATAATGTGTCATCCTTGATTTGATTTGGCTTTGAACAAACCAGCCATAATCATCATAATGGACCGGGTAGAGATAACAACAAGGAATTATTCACATTTTGTTAGGTAAGATAACGGCCTTATGTATTAAAGGGTTGCAAGTTGAACTATTTAGTGGTAAAATGTCATGATGTCTTTATTTTAAAATGGTTCAGCATTAAAGTTAATATACATACTGTTAAAAAAATAAAATGATTTAGCAAAACAATATACAGGTAAAGGAAAATATTGACAATTATAGACTTTGGTGGAAGGATTTATAGGTATTCTTTGTGCTGTTATTTCTACTTCTACATATATTTGAATATTTTACCAATAAACTGTGGATGAAAGAATAGGCCCTTAGGAATTCCTGATCGAAAGGGGGGGCTCTAAAATTATTCCATGGGGTAGGTTCCTGCCCCTGTTCCCTTCAACACTTGCATCAAAAGACTGAGAGACAGACAGAAGGTCAGATTATCAAATTTGGAAGGACCAGTGAATGACAGACTCTACATTTGGAAAGATTGTCACTGGCTGGAATCTAGCTAGAGGAACACAAATCAGGGATAATATAGGGTCATGTATATAGGTTTCTAAAAAATTAGCAGCCGGAAGAAAGCTGTCAGGATGGCAATTCTCACTAGAAGGACAAAAAGTCTTTAGCTGGTGGCAAGTCAGTGTGAGAGAATGAATATGACTCAGCTGGTAGGAACTAATACCATCTTAGCCTGACTTTCAGGTGGCAGAAGATCCAGAACAAGGGAGGTTAAGAGTCCCATAGCCACATCTAGCTAGAAGCCAGCCAGTTCACATCTGAAGTTTTAGATTTCACTCTAGGTGTTTTTTGTTTGTTTGTTTTGTTTTGAGACATGTTCTTTTGCTGTGCTGTCTGGGCTAGAGTGCAGTAGCGTGATCATAGCTCACTACAATCTCAAATTCCTCGGCTCAAATGATCCTCCTGCCTCAGCCTCCCAACTAGCTGGGACTACAGACACATGCCAGTGTGTTTGGCTAATTTTTCTTTTCTTCTCTCTCTCTCTGTTTTTGTTTGTTTGTTTGATTGATTGATTGATTGATTGTTTTGTTTTGGTAGAGACAGGGTCTTGCTATATTGCTCAGGTTAGTCTTGAACTCCTGGCCTCAAGTGATCCTCCCACCCCGGCCTCCCAAAGTGCTAGGATTACAGGCATGAGCCACTGCACCCAGTCAGGTACTACATTTTTAGTAGCACTGGGATAGATCTAGAAAGGATGACTGGGCCATGCCATATTGGCCAAAGAACCAGGGATCTTAAGTTTAAAAAATAAAAAACTAAAGGTCCATGCTATCAAATATATCAAGGATTTCATGCAAGAGGGATTAGTTCCATGCAGGCAGTGCCTTAAAAAAGAACCAGGTGTCCTTGTTTTGTTAAAATAAAGAATGTTTGTAGAAGTGCCATAGGGAAGAGCTACATTTTTAATGGATAGAATTGTGTGAAACATTGTTGCTTTTGTTTAATCATAGGAGAACAATGGTAAATTAGATACAAAGAGAGAGGAAACACAAGTGAAAGTGTTTTGAAAAAGTTTAAAATGTGACGTAAGCATGAAACTTTGTTACTATTTGCCAGTGCTACCATTTCAATGGCAAAACTTTCAGAGGCCAGAGATAAAATTTATTCTTTGAACTGGACACTTGCCTAAACCTTGTAGTATTCAAGGACGATGTAGTCTGAGTGTCAGGAAAACAATTATTGATAGTTTATCGCCTAGATTAGCCCTCTGGCAACTTTGACTCTGATTTGAGTCTCTGAAACATTCATGCAGTTTAAAATTCAAAGAACAAATAAGGGTGTACTGTGAAAAACGTTCTTTTTTGGGCAATTTCTCTGTCCTTTAGTCATTCAGATCCATCCCTCTGAGCCAACTAACATTACAATATTTTGTTTTTATGCACACCTTACTGTGTATGCATTTTTCTCAACCTGAGAATCTAGGAAGAGTCTCCTGACTCTCTTGCTATGTGATATCCCCACAGGATGATGCCTACTATACAGACTGAGTGGAGGACAATCCCAAAAGGTTTAGGAACAAATTTTCCTTGAAACAGAAGCTATCTGCCAGCTCCTGGTTTCAATATTCTGCACTTCACTGGCCGGGCAGTGAAACATCTTGCCCACAACTTCATGAAGAAAGAGAGATGACACACTGTGTGGGTGAATATGGCTCTTTCCCCTCCGACCAGTTTTCCTGAGACAGTCACACAATGGTCTCTTTGTTCCTGTCCAGAGAGCTGTATGGTTGGTGATATGGAAAGCATGTTTGCTGTGATCACTGGGTGTTCAGTTTGCATAATAACTCATGCTTATTCACATACTGTTCTGTACATGTGCTCGTGTGTGTGTGTGTGTGTGTGTGTGTGTGTGTGTGTGTGTTTCTCCAATCAAAATTGTAAGTTCCTCAAAGGAGGCAGCGTTCTAATTTCTAAAACCTTTGTAACCTTTGTAGACTCACAGCTCTAAATTCAGGGATCTTAGTTCCTTTCTTTCTTTTTATTTTTCTTCATTGCTTAGGAATGAACTTTGTTTCATTCTAAATATCTCTCAAGTATGTGCTGGGTAGCTCCTGCATGGTTAGGGGGTTAACATGAGATATTGTTCTTATCCTCATTAAGCTATGCATTTTTTTTTCTAGAAAGACAAGAATTATATATATGAAGCACAGACAGTATTTAATAATGTGCTGAATTAAGGTGGTTTTGAGAATGACGTGGTTGAAACAGGATTGATCACCTAGTTTTCTCTAGAGGTTAAAATTTATCCATTCCTATAATAAATTTTCTAGTTTAACCTTGACTCCTCAAGATTTAGTTTATAGGTTTAGTAATAGAAACAAGGCCCATGATTTTTCCTCCTCTTGGAAATCTTCTATACACTGTTGGGTAATGCCTTCCTCATCACCAAGACCTCCCTCAACCTAAGTAACTACACCTAACAAGACATTGTAAACAGGGCTTTCCTTGGGAGGAAACAGGCAGTTCTGACAAACTTGTTGCCACCAGGCTCCTTGGAGTTGTGTGGCTCTTAGATATATTCAGGACCATGGGCACTCCAATGTGTGATGTCCTACCCCCAGGATGCAACGGGCCCTGACAAGCCTCACATAAGATGACAGTCATGGGCAAGGGAAAATAGAGTGACGCTGAGCAGAACACACGGCAGTGGAGAGTAGGATTTCCCAAGGTTAAACTGGAAACTGGATGTGACAATGGCCTTGAATTAAATACTTGGGCTTTTTTTTTTTTAAGGTATAGCATGGCTTTTCCTAAATACAGAATTTCTTTGCATTCCTGCCAGTAAAGGAATTATGCAGATTGATTTGTTTTTAAATTTCCTGTTAGAGCGAAGGAAGAAGAAAGAGTAGGTGTATTTCTGACTCATGTCTGTGGACTTGTATTATAATAAGTCTTTTTTTTTTTAACAGCAAATCAGACAAAAAAAAATATCCAAGATTATTCATTTTACAAAATTAATCTAACCGTACGTGACTTTGAATCAGGAGTAACATTATGCGTAGATTATCATAGTGAAGAAAGCGCTCTGGCTCATTTATGAGAATTTTGGATGATGCTAAAGAATATGCAGTAGGTAAAATAACAAATGAGCTCAAATTATCCCCTTCAGGGATCCAACTCAGTGCGGGAAAGACGGGGCCAAGACGGATAACAGCCAATCATTTGACCCCCACAGCACAAATAGAAGCACAGTTTGGTATAAGATGATTTATGTTAAACTTTAATACTGATAGAAAAAAACAAATCAGGCAGCATAAATGCAAATCTCTTTGCAAATTTAAATTGAAATGATAGCATTGGGTTAGTCATGTGGAGAGGTATGTTAGAGTTGGGCTACTCAATTTAGGAAATTGTTCCTGTAGTGCCATTACTCTCCAGGATTTGGTTGTGGGAGTAAAGTGAAAGGAAATTCAGCAGCTGGCTAATTATCCAACAAAGCTGCAGATCAGGCATCGCTAGTGTGCCGAGGCCACTCCGCATCCAAGTTTAGATGTCAGATTCTGGGAAGTGAGTTCACACTAACCAAAAGCAAATAAACTAACAATCATTCCTATACATAAACGAGAGTGCAAAGGGAATGAGACTTCTTGTGCAAACTGGTCAATCCGCTCTAATAGTACTGAGACACTACTTGAGAAACCAAATTAAGATTATAAAGTTGTTAAATAGACAATCTGAGCAAATGGAATTAAATGATGCTAAAAATTGTTATAGTATCATCAGACTTTGAAAACCTGCTCTTGCCTCTTCTGTAGTATCTCTGCCAAGGGACCAGATTATTCAGATGAGTGAGTTAAAACATCTTGACATCTCTTTCCCTGGAGGTTTGGAGATGCAAGGGCACATCACGTAGACCAGAACTTCTCAGAGTATAGACTAGGGACCCCTCAGAGTCTCTGAGACCCTTACGGGGTGCCTGTGAGTCACAATTACTTGCATAACAATACTAAGATGTTATTTGCCTTTCTTAATCTTTTTACAAATTTTATTTATTTTATTGATACATAATACCTTCTTCTTCTTCTCTTCCAAGTTAAGTAGAATTTTCCAGAGGCTACATGACATGTGACAATGTCATCACTCTGACAGCTAATGCAAGTGTTTAAAACGTTTCTCCATTTTAATTTCTAATATAAATATCAATAGATATAATCTGCATTTTTAAAAGTTCTTTAGGGCTCTCAATATTTAAGTAAAATGTTTCTAAAACCAAAATGATTAAGAAGCACTGATATAGACCATCCTTTTCTGTCATCATACAAGTAAACACCAGTATGTTTTTATTATTATTTTTAATGCGATTTTACAAATGTCCAAGTACTCTAGATGAGGCCATCTTGAGATTTAGGAAGCATTCTATCTCACTAGCCACAGCATACTCAGATTGTCTCAAAATTGCCAAATAATTGTGCATGGAGCATGTATCTCCTGTCCCCAATGCATGGGTACAGGTATACTCCAATCTTTCACTGGATTGTTAATTTGTGAAGAAGCAGGGGGAGGAGGAGGAGGGGGAGGAGAAAATACTGTTATCTGTGAGGTGTCCGTGCTTCAACAATTATCTGAAATGGAAACAGAATTCATGGGCACTGTTTTTGGAGTTCTCTGAAACCAAGAAACATAGCCTACCAAAAATATAGGGCAACTAAGCAAGTTTTTCTATTTTTGTTAGTTTGTTTGTTTGGGTTTATTTGTTTTTGTGTAAGAACTGAGTTCAGTTTAGGCACCAGAACATTTGTTTGAGAGTTCTGAAGTCCATTCGTCAAATACACTTGGCATAGAGGCTGGTTCTCATGTGTTGGGTAAGTGTCCATTTAAGTCAGGATCTTGGGATACCAGAAGGCCGTCGTCTCCTAAGGAACAAAGGGGGCCTTTTTGTTTTTTCCCCACACACCAGCTTGAACCAGAAAAAGTGGCCTTTTTTAAAAATATAAACCCTTCTGAAGCTGAGCATGGAACATATATGCCCATAAATACAATATTTGAGAGCCTGAGTTTTCTTTTGTCTTTCTCACACTGCAGACACATGGACCAGGACAGATCTAGAGGACCAGGACAGATTTAGAGGCGTATATCCTCAAACTGAAGTAGCCAAACTACAAAATACAAGCACTTGGTATGGATTTGACTGAGCAGGGATTAGCCGAACATCTGACATATGCAAGGCACTGAAGGAGGTGATGCGAGGAAGGCAAGGCAAGGCACAGTTCCTGTGCTTGAGGGTCACAACAACTAATCCCTTGCCAATTTCCAGTCATTGTGACATAGTATCTTCTGCCATCTACTACTGTTAACTGACAGAGATAGTGACAGAGTGTGATCTCCCTTTCTCCTCCTTTATTCTTAAATAGGCTAAATTCCAGAGGGACCCCCTGGAGCCATCTCTGGCCCCTGCTGTGAAGGAAGAGCTGAGATAACTTTCACCAAAAATTTGTGTCTTAGAAACAGAAGTGTGCTGTCTATTTTAACATGGATAAGAGCCCTTAACAAAATAAAATGAGAGACACTCACCACGTTCCATTTTAATCAACAAAGCCTTATATAATTTAAACCAGTTTGTCTTTAGGAGAAGTGAGTAAGAAGATGGTGGCAAAAGCTAGAATGCCAGCAACTCTTAGGAACATAAAATTAAATCATCTTTTTAGGGGGAGGAGAAAGTACTAGAGTCAGAGAGTGGCTTGGTGGGTTGTTTTCTGTCTGGGGGTCCAGAAAGTGATGAGCTCTGACTACTCACTTCCTCTATCTCTTGCCCATTGGTTCCTTTTTGGGCAAGGAAGAAGGCTGCATCGCCTCCAGAGTTTTGTAGGCATCTGACAGCAGTCCATGGAAGGCAGCTGTCCTGGGGCCCAGGATGGGCAGTCTGTAGTGAACACTCTCTGGAGGATGGTGCACAAAAGAAGAAAGGACAAGGGCTACTCAGATTATGTTCTTAAAGCAACTCACAATAACCAAAGGCCACCAAACCTTATAAAACAGATTCAAAATTCACATAAGAAATTTTTTTAAATAAAATCATCTTATCCCACATAACATTTAAGTTTTTATGCGTCTCATCAAAGAGGCTAGAAGGAATACCTGGAAACAAAACTCACATATTAGAAGTCATTGCCAATTAAATTATAGAAGTAAAACATGTCTGGAGTTGTGATATGAATCAAAGGGAAAAGAGGATTAAATTCTCAGGAGATTTTTCAGGGACACACATATAGTTCTGTTCTTTAAAAAAATAAATAAACAAATGTGATCTTACGAAAAAGCTGGAGTAGGGAGAGAAAGTACTTCATTTCAAAATAAACCTGTGCTTTGTGAAATAATTTATTTTAGGGTTCTTTAAACCATCTTGATGACCTCTTACCATCCTGACCTCCTCTTCAAATATGGTTCGATTTACAGAAAGTTGGTTAATGTTCAATTTTGCCAAAAGACATACTGATTGAGGAAGAGTAAATCACTGCATGAAATAATGCCTTCCCATTGGGAACTGCTGAATAACTAAGGGCACTGGAGCCCTGAATTCTCTGCAACAAGCTCCAGAGAACAAGGTCCAGCTGAATGAGAGCTAGAGACATTACCAGGTCTCAAATCCAAACCCAGTTTACTCTCATGACTGTAATGAAGAGGAAACAGCAGCCTGGGGTTACGGCACTAAAGGACTGAAGACCAAAACCCAGATATCCTTAACCCTAACCCAGTCGTCTTCGTGCTATCTCACACCACTGTGCCAGGCAGAAGGCCCGAGTCAGGTGGTTAGCATCTGTACCCATGTCTACTGAGACCAGGAACCTCGGGGTGTCATGAGATTCTGGGATCTGGCCAAAGATTCACGAACCCAGAAGGATCTATCACTTGTAGAGATAGGTTCTTTCTGCTTATTTTGTTCTTGTTAAAGTTTATTAATAATATGTAAGGTTTAGCTGAATCCTGAAAAATGGTAGATATCACTGTTGTGACCAGAAGATGAGTTAACAATCACTGGCAGTAATGTTCTCTGGGATGAATCAGCCATTTGGCATTTGTAGCATGTCCACAGGGAACACAGCGCAGGTGGGTGGTGGCTTCAGCAATAAGAACAAGAACTGCAGCATGGACGTGTCTCAGCTATAGAAACCAGCGGGGCTAGGGCTGTATCAGTAGTTTTCCTGGCTTGGTCAATGGTGAAGGCTGCTTGTGCTGAGTGTCTAGTTCTCAGTGAGACAAAACAACTGCTCTGGTTTCACAGGTGGTAACATGGAGGCCAAGCCTATACAGCAAGACAAGGATTCAGACCCAGATCTCATTGCTCCCAAGCTAGTGCTTTTTCCATGACCTCAGACATCACACACAAGAGCAAATGGCCACTCAAAGGAGTCACAACTGGAATCAACAGATTTACCAAAATTTAGCTCCTAGCCAGTTTTACAACCACTCTCCCTGCAGTCCCACCTCCAAGATTGTTGTCTTAGGATGGACTGTGTGGGCAAGAACCAGGGTCATCCAAGAATATCACGTGCTGTTTCTATGCACACCACATCTAGCTCTTAAATTGCTAATAGAAGTACACTCCCAGGGCTAGTAAATTGGTGAAAGGCATAGTGGTATGCTGTCATATAGGATCAAAAAATAAATATTTTTGCTGAGGAAAAAGCATGTGTGAGAGAGAGAGAAAGTATGTGTGGGTGTGTGTGGTTGATTCAGTCTTTGCAAGGCAGGTCTGAAAAAATCCAGGTCCAGGGGAAACTCAGAATGAATACAGATAACCCTGAAACCAACGGCACATGCCTATCACCGAGTGTTGTCTTGGCTTCAAGTGAATAAGGTGGTCACAGACCAGAGAACAGCAGAGGAAGGAGCTTTCATCAGGTGGATTCTCTTAGCTCCAGGCTCTTGGTTCCACTTTGGCTAAATGAGAGCCAGGAACGAAGCCAATATTTTTGAATACATAAGAAGTGATTCACTGGGACTGGCAGCCCCACTCGAGTGGATATCTCCAAACCTCCGCTGTTACTCGAGTCTCTGGTACTCTCTTTTGGCATCCCCTCAACACATCTCTTCTATCCTCAAGTTTCCTTTCTAGATGCCTTCTCAGTTCAGTTCTGGCTGTAGCTCCCCTGCAACCTCCCAGGATAGAGCTTAGTCTTCCCCATCTGTATAAAGTGAAGAAAATAATCTTAATTTTCCTTACTGTGTGTATCAAATGAATGACAAATTTCAGGTGGCTTCAGTTAATATGGGAGCAAATGAGAAGATGGAAAGTCACTAAAGTGACAGACTGTGCAGCACTAAACCCTTGAATGATATCACCCCAAAGGATGGCCCACTACCACCGTCACCAGCCCAGTGTTCCCTGAAGAACGAGACTTAGGTCAGTGCTGAAGCCTGGGAGAGAGCCGCTTTCCTTGTTCCTGTCAACAGCAAGCGAAGACAAGAATAGCACCGGGCAGCGGCTGGAGGAAGGCAGGCACGTTAAGGAGTCTGAGGGGTGAAAGGTTCAGGGCCTTGGTGAGGCCATTCCAGGGTGAGGAGATGTAGTTCCCTTCCCATGTCGGTCGGTACATCAGGACTGCCTGTGGAGGCACGTTCATCTCATTTCTGCCCCATCTCCATGGAAAATTTCAGCAGGTGGATTATTGGTCAGAGCCACGTGAGGGCCTGGGAAGGGAGTGATAGGGAGGGACGAGTGAGGCCTGAGGAGGCACGGGTGAGGCTGGAGTGAAGGTAGGGCTGAGAACCAACCCCAGCAGGTCAAAAGGTAATACATGAAAGAAAAAGGGATGAGAATGAGAATCTGCTCAGGAAAGTTAGAAATTATTTCAGGGATTGAACTCTTCATTCTACTACCGTGGGCACAGAATGTTTCATGTACACGTGCTCTAAAAGAAATCAAACCTTTTGCGATGTCATCATGGGAAGATTTAGTCTGGGCTCTGGGTTGACGAAGACTCTTCATTCTGATTGGAAGAAGCAAGAAAACCCATTAGTTAATTGGCTAGGGCTTGGCTGGAAGGAATGTGTCTTTATACATTCAAAACACAGATGGTTTCTTGAATCCAACACCTATAAACCTGGTGATCAGGCCACTTCACAGCAGTGTGAGATGATGGTCCAAAGATACGACTTCCGAAACTCCTTTTACTTAGTGATATTTTCTACTTAGAGATATTTTCATGAATTTTGATAAAACCTTCATTTTGAAAATGTTTTAATCCACTTTCAGAACTCACATAGCCTGAAATAGGAAGTATTAAGGAAAGAATTCTCCAGAAAAAAAGTAACAACTCTTCTAGATCAGTAATCTACCCTTAAAGAGCAAAACTGAGAAAATATTTTGGATAGAATTTTCCAATTTTAGAGAAAATATTCTGATCATATCCTATTTCTCCTGGTGACCCTCAACCAAAAAGTGTATGAGGCCAAACCATTTCTAAGTGGTTTTAGAAATTGCTTAATTTCAAAATACTGAGAAATTTGTAAACTTTGAAGTGTTTTCTAAGGCTCTCCACTCATTTCATGGTTGCTACTTCCACAAAGATCTTCCAAGGTCATTTTTGCTTTGCTACCAAAAATATGGCCAGTTCAGACAGTTTATTTTATTTCAGTTATTTTATTTATTGGAGGACTGAAACAAAAAAGAGAAAGAAAAACCCCTTCTATTATCCAGTTTGGGCAAACAGGGAAGGGGTATTTTCAGTACTGAATCACTTAAAATCTGTCTATTCTACAATTCAACAAATATTTATCCATCTTTCTATTAATATCTTTTCTTCCTTCTTCTCTTGTTCCCTCCCTATCTTCCTTCTTTTTTTCATTCCTTCCATTCAACAAACACTATTTTCATTTCTGCAATGGCTATAATTAAAGTCACTTTTAAAAAACTATTAGTGAGGACAATTCCACTTGCCTATATATGTAGTGAGACAAAAACTATGAGAATCGATTTTATAAGCTACAAACAGAACCAGGACCTTGCTTTATAGTCACTCTAGCTAAGTCTCAAACAGAAGTGGTACACTTTCCTTCACTATATTGAAAAAAAAAATACAACAGCCATTTTAATAATACTTCTGGTTGGTGTTGACATGATTTTTGGACTGGTTCAATCCTTGGTCTTAGTTTTAAAGGGGTAAGAGCTATTTGTTTAAAATACAACCAACTAATGCTCTAGGATTTAGAACTTAAAGTATAAAACTTTCAAGACAAATAAAAAGGGACAACAAATTTCAAAAGTCTATTTCATAGAAGAGTGAAATTTTGCTCAGAAATCTCGGATTTTAGATAGTCCGCTTTTCATTTAAAGTCCATAGAGAATATTTGTTAGCATTGCTTTTATGATGATCTAAGAGTTCTTTAACAGTACAAAGTCAACATAGGTAAATATTATTAATGCTGGAGCTTGCACTGCACAAATACCCATTTCCTCTTGGGCCAGGCACCAGGTACATGGTTTCAAAGTATCTGAGTTTACACATCAATCTGGAACACTTGGTCCTAAGGTCATAAAGGAATCAGAACATCTCCCACTGTACAGCAAAAGAGTACAAAAAGACCTATTTATTTTCCCACATCATTGCTCTCTGTATGAAGAAAACAATTAAATATTACCATTAGATCACATATAACATGTTTGGTGGGTCACAGGTAAGGCTGACTGTATGTCCACATTCCAACCCTCTATTGCAAGGCAAGTTGGCCTATGTTTATGCCTTATCCAGGGTCAGTTCATGTTTTGAGCTTTTTAATAAAGTAAAAACTGAGTCCTTATTCCATGTCTGATAGTTAAATACAGAAAAAAAAACTTTGAAAAACCAACTAATCAGAATTCTCACTGAATCTTATTTCTGTTATACTTGATCTTGATAAGAAAGCTGTAAATGACAGCTAAACAAACTGATATGAAAATTTTAGTTATTAAAAAGTAGCAGAGGATGTCTTGGATTTAGGATAGGTTATATGTAATCTCCCATATCTTGTGAATTGGGTATGCCATCTATATGGAGAATTTGTATTTAGTTCTGCCCAAGTTATCAAAGAAATCTCCTGTCCTATTCCTTATGTGGTTCTTGTGAAGGGGAAAAGGAAGTCTATACTTTCTACAGTAGTTTCAAAAGTCATTCGAGCAAAAGGGTGAATATTTTGTTTGGTCTAATTATCTGCTTTAACCAGAAAATAAAACCAACCAAGAAGGCCATTCCCTAAACATTCTACTTGCTGTGCTTCTCAGTCCACTATCCTGTGTCTTCAAATATAACTAGAATTAAAGTCATGTCCTGATTTAAATCTTTGACTTACCTACGACTCATAAAATTCTCAAAGGATACTTTCAGATCATCTGGGATTATCATAGATCTTGGTTGTACCTGAGGAAGAAAGTCTCATTGAGAACATTGCCCCTAACTCTATTCTGATGTAAGTAAATAATGTACCACCTTAGTGAACTTAGGTTGTATTTGATATCAAAGTTACTCATACATCCTTCTGTGATATGAACCCGAGGGTATCACTCTGCCCTCAAGTCATAGAGTCTTGGTTCTTCCCTAGTTATCGGTTGAAATTAGATACCTGAGGATTAGTAAACTTTCGAAATCTGTTTGTTTAAATACCCTCGTCCCTATACACACTCTCTCCAGGTCTCAGGTTACTGTAGCTTTCTCACAGAGACTACTTTCTCCTGGACTGCTGTTGGGTGGTCTTCTGCCTATGGTCTCAGGGCTTCCTCTACCAAAATACTCATAACCTTTATACTGTATTCACTTGCTTAATGTCTGGCTTTTCTGAAAGACTTTCAGCTTCATGAAGGCGGAGACCACGTCTCTATTTTTATATTTCCAACTCCCAACACAATGCCTGTTTAAGGAAATATTATTTGATCCAATTAGTGAATGAATGAACCCACTTTGGAGCACACTTGAAAATTTTGGTTGTGTCCTTCGTAAAGGGCTAAAATCAATGTACAGTTACAGTATTTTTGCTTAATATATACAGTATTTTCTTGAGCTTTTTCAAATTTGTTCCTGGCACTGGATGTTGGTTTTCTTTTGAGAGTGTGTTTTCACTGAGAAGCATTTTTCATTACTTCTTACAAATTATTGTAGTTATGACAATGAAATGATAATCACAAGGATGTGGGTGCAGGTGTTCAGCTGGTCTATACACTGAGTGACTTGTACCAAGTGACTCATATTTCAATTTATGATACAACAAAGTTGAAAATTACAACTTGTCAAGGACCTTTAGAGGTACTTGAAAATGGTAAAAAACTGAATATTAAGTCTACACAAATGCCAAGCACCTACCATATTTAATCAGATCGTTCTTCTAAGTCATTAGCTGATGGGAAGATGGAGGAGGGGGAAGAAGGGGTGATCTGGTAACAAGGAACCTCTGGGGGTAGTAGGGGCAGCAAGTCTTTAGTGAGAACATGAGGAGAGATTTCTAAATACCTAAAAGGGGGTGAGAATGTGCCAGAAATAGACTGTGCCATTTGTCAAAATATTAAAATTTCATCTTGGCTCTTCTCCAAGGAAAGATGGTGGACACTCTCGACCTCCTCCTGTATAGCACGATCCCTGTTCTAAAGTCCCTAAATCCAGCTAGTACCACTGTATGCATGAAGTGGGCTATAGGGCCTATATCAGAACACAGATGCCAAAGATGGCATTTGTGATTCTGAGAAAAAGCGTATCATGGTGAACTCCTATTCATTCTAGAAATCTCCAAAATAGCATTTTTTTCCCAGAAAGACTCCCTTGATATTTACTTTCCCTTCCCTCCTCATTAGGTTTATTTCTATTTCTATTCATCATATTTTATTGTCATTATTTACCTGTTGACTCCTTAAAAGTAGGACTTATGTCACATTCTTTTTTTTAATTTGTAGTTATTACCCATGGCCCATGGCAAGCAATCAATAAATATTTGTTGAAATGAACTGAATTATATAATGGGCTTTTGAAACCAATTAATGTATGTGGTAGAGAATGCATGCCTATGATGTGTCTAGTTTCACAGTCCTACTTCTAAAGGGCTTGAAACTCTTAACTAGAGAGCAATACAGATAACAGAAAGCCTATAAAACATAGGCTTTCAGGGGAAGATGAGGAGCAGAGATGTGATAAAAGACAGTATAGACAAAACTAAGGCAAATATCCCTGGTGATGAATGACCATAATCATCAACAAGTATTTCTTCTGCACTAAATGGTTGAGCTCCTGGCTCAAGGTTATATAGAAATATGAGTATTTGCACAAGCCAGGTACTATTTAGACTTTCTTTTTTTGAGATTCATTCATTTTCCATTTTTTATTTTTAAAAATATTTTTCTAGTGTTAATCTTTTTTTATTAAGATATAATTCACAGATCATGAAATTTACCATCTTAGTATACAATTCAGTGATTTTTAATATGTTCAGAAAGTTGTAAAACAATCATCATTATCTATTTCCAGAACATTTCATTATCCAAAAAGAAACCCTGTACCCAGTAGCAGTAATTCCTCATTCACCCCTCCCCGCAGTCTACTGTCTATTTTCTTCTCTCTATGGATTTGTCTACTCTGGATATTTCATATAAATGGAATCAATGCAATATGTGACTTTTTGTGTCTGGTTTCTTTTACTTGGCAAAATTTCTTCAATGGTCATCCGTGTTATAGCATGTATCAGTACTTCATTCCTTTTCGTGGTTAAATAATATTCCATTGTATAGCCAGACTATATTTTTTTATTTATTATTAAGATGAAAAACATTTAGGTTATTTCCACTTTTCAGCTCTTATAAATGCTGCTGTTATGAACATTCTTGTACAAGTTTGTGTATGGACTTTTTTGTTTTTTGAGACAGAGTCTCGCTTTGTTGTCCAGGCTAGAGTGAGTGCCATGGCGTCAGTCTGGCTCACAGCAACCTCAAACTCCTGGGCTCAAGCGATCCTCTTGCTCAGCCTCCCGAGTAGCTGGGACTACAGGCATGCGCCACCATGCCCAGCTAATTTTTTCTATATATATATTAGTTGGCCAATTAATTTCTTTGTATTTATAGTAGAGATGGGGTCTCGCCCTTGCTCAGGCTGGTTTTGAACTCCTGACCTTGAGCAATCCGTCCACCTCGGCCTCCCAGAGTGCTAGGATTACAGGCATGAGCCACCGTGCCCGGCCCTGTGTATGGACTTATGTTTTCAGTTTTCTTGGGTATAAATCTGAGAATGGAATTTTTGTATTATATGACAACTCTGTGTTTAAGTTTTTAAGAAACTGCCAAACTGTTTTCCAAAGCAGCTGTACTGTTTTATACTACCATCAGCAATGGATGATGGTTCTAATTTCTCCATATCCTGGCCAACACTTGTTATTGTACATTGTTTTTATTATAGCCATTGTACTGGGTGGAAAATGTGTCTTATTGTAGTTTTGATTTGTATTTCCTTAATGTGTTATGGTGTTGAGCATCTTTTCAGGTGTTTATTGGCCATTTGTAGATCTTCTTTGAAGAAATATCTATTCAAATTTTTTGGCTCACTTTTTAATTGGGATGTTTGTATTTTTGTTGTTTGGTTGTAAGAGTTCTTTATATATTCTAGATTCTAGTCCCTTATCTAGTACAGTCCCTTATCCCATGATTTTTAAATATTTGGATTATTTTTCATGTTCTTCATGGTGTCCTTTGCAGCACAAAAGTTTAAAATTTTGATGAAGACCAATTTATCTATAGTCTTTTGCTGCTTGTGCTTTGGGTGTCATGTCTTGGAAACCATTGCTTTATCCAAGATCACAAAGATATATGTCTATGTTTTCTTCTAAGAGTTTTATGGTTTTAGCTTTTACATTTAGATAGATACAGGTAGATACAACTCAAGGCTTTATCTATCTTGAGTTCTTTTTTGTATATGGTGAGAGGGAGAGGTACAACTTCATTCTTTTGCATGTGGATATACAGCTGTCCTAGTACCATTTATTGAAAAGACTACTTTTTCCTCATTGAACTGTTTTGGCACCCTTGACAAAACTCAATGTAAGAACTTATTTCTGGACTCTCAATTTTATTCCTTTAATCTATGTCTATCCTTATGCCAGTACCACATAGTCCTGACTGTAGCTTTGTGGTAAATTTTGAAATCCAGAAGTACACATCCTCCAACTTTCTTCTTCTTTTTTAAGACTGTTTGGCTATTCTGGATCTCTTGCATTTTCATATGAATTTCAAGATATATTTGTCAATTTCTGCAAAAACAGCATCTGGGAATTTTTAGAAGGGTTACATTGAATCTATAGATCAATTTGGGGAGTATTGCCATTTTTATAATGCTAAGTAATCCAATTCATAAACACAGGATTCTTTCTATTTATTTGGGTCTTTAATTTATTCCTACAATGTTTTGTAGTTTTTGATGTACAGGTTTTGAATTTTTGTTAAATCTATTCCTAAGTATATTTTTGATGCTATTGTAAATGGCATTGCTTTCTTGGCCAGGCGCGATGGCTCATGCCTGTAATCCTAGCACTCTGGGGGGCTGAGGCAGGTGGATCATTTGAGCTCAGGAATTCGAGACCAGCCTGATTAAGAGTGAGAATCCGTCTCTACCAAAAATAGAAAAAATTAGCCGGGCATGGTGGCGCATGCCTGTAGTCCCAGCTACTCAGGAGGCTGAGGCAGAAGGATCACTTGAGCCCAGGAGTTTGAGGTTGCTGTGAGCTAGGCTGATGCCACGGCACTTTAGCCTAGGCAAGAGAGTGAGACTCTGTCTACAAAAAAAAAAAAAAACGCATTGCTTTCTTAATTTTATTTCTGGATTGTTTATTGCTAGTATATGGAAATAAATTAATGTTTGCATATTGATCTTATATCCTAAATCTGAGCTATGCTCATTTATTAACTCCAATAGTTTTTTTTTTTCATATGTGTGCATTTCTTAGGGCTTTCTACATATAAGATCATGCCATCTACAAATAAAGATAGTTGTACTTCTTCCTTTCTAATCTGGATGGATTTTATTTCTTTTTCTTGTCTTAATTGCCCTAGCTAGACTGTATAGTATAATGTTGAATAGAAGTGGCAAAAGCAGACATTCTTGTCTTGTTCCTCATCTTAGGAGAACGTATTCAGTCTTTCACCATTAAGTATGATGTCTGCTGTGGTTTTTCATAGATGCTCTTTATTATAATGAGGAAGTTCCCACCTATACCTAGGAGTCTTTTTATATCTTCCCCAGAAACTCCATTCAACTCACTGCTGAGAAAGGAGGGGTGTCATAGTGACCGCAACAGATCTTCAATCCCTTCCCCTGGAAGGACATCGAGGTGCTA
Organism: Microcebus murinus; assembly: GCF_040939455.1. NCBI lineage: Eukaryota > Metazoa > Chordata > Mammalia > Primates > Cheirogaleidae > Microcebus > Microcebus murinus. Next base: position 118,641,231 of record NC_134105.1, on the reverse strand, counting down.
CTGCATAACATGGGGCAAGGGTATTTCATGCTTATTTTCTAACTTTCTGTAGTTTCCCATCAGGTTCTGACAACAGTGGGGAAGGGTCCTTAAGCATTTTTGTGTTTAAGGACCTTCCTTTTAGAAGCTGCGGCAAATGGTAAAACTACAGCGCGTGGTTCCACTCCTGTCAGGTATGGACAAGGGCAAAGGTCAGAGATAAGGTCTTGAGAAAGAGGGCAGCTGCCGATGTCCCAAGTGTGCCAACTGGCCGGGGGCAGCCTAGGCCTGGGGTCAGTGCATTACAAATGTGGACACAAGTGATTCCAGGAATAAGACCAAGAGAAATCGCAATCTTAGTTTCCCAGACTTCAGCTAATGCTAATATTGAACACCGTGATCCTAATTATGTAGAAAATGAACAGAGATCGCAACATCTAGGTACAGCTTTGCCAGAAGCCACAGTTGCCTTTCCAAATTCCACAGAAAAATTTTACACGACTGCTGCTCTTTTCCATATCCCACTAGCATACTAGCATACATTCCATATCCTACTAAGCACTTTTGCCATGAAGTCAGTGAAAGCCTCTTTCACATCTCCTCTTGTTCTTTCACTCCTGTCCCTTCCTCTTAAGCATGTTTAGCTCTGTCTTCCTTCCCAAGTCAAAGGAGAATTATAGGATATCAGAGTTAAAGAGAACCTCCCCCAACCTCTGTGCTAAACCTAACCACTTACCTAATTTAACACTTAACCCAAGCCTGACCCCTCTCCTCACCCTAATAACCAACCTAACTCTAACCCTAATCCTTAAATTAACCTGAGGCCTCACTCTAACCTGCTATGGCATCCCTCCTGGGTTGGGCCTTTTTCTTCAGCAAACTGCAGACTGCAGAGGTTTGAGTTTGTTCCCTCCACATCCTCTTTTCTATCCTCCTTTCTTTCCCTAAGACTCCTCTCCGACCATGACTCCCCACTCCCAGTTATACATATCCAGGGCAGGACACACCCCACCCCCCGCCAGCTAGAAAGTACTGTAGACTCTTTCCCCAGCTTTTCTCCTGACGTGCTGGCTAAGTTAATGATAGACCCAAAGGCTAAGCTGTTTATTTCATTCTTGCAACAGTGGAGGAGGACTGCGTGTGCATCTATCTTACGTTGGAGCTGTTAAATGGGAAGAGGTAGCTCCATAACCTCCTGAGCCTCTTGGTGCAGTGGGTGAAGTGGCTCATCTCTTCCACTCTGGCTCACTTATCTTGGCTCACTTTGGGTTGCTTGGAATGGGGAAGGTTTAGCAAATTGTGTCAGTGGACGGTGCTTCCAGGACCAGCAGTTTCTCATTTGCAGCCTTTATTGAGACCTTTCCTGCAAGGCCCCACCACTGTCCCTCTCCACGGGGCTTTGGTTGGGGAAGGGCAGCGCTGTGCCCTGGGGCTGCCCATGCCAATCTCTGTCGCCCCCAGAGTTAACAACACCTACTGTATTTATTCGTCGACACTGGGGGCACAGCCGCTTGTTTCTGAGCAGCATGGAGTCACTCTGGTTCCTCCTGGCCTGAAGGGAAAGAGAGACAGAGAGGTGGGGAAACGGTTGGGTGCCCGGGGCAGCAAAGAGGTGGGGGCCTTCCACAAAACAGAGATGGGCACTCTGGCCTGAGCCCCTTCCAGGGTGGATGTTGAATTTGGGGGCAGGTTCAGAAAGGGTTTAGGGAGGAGGGTGGGAACAGGAAGAGGAGGCCCATGTCTCTGGAGTGTGGGGAGGGCCAGGGTGGCTCCTACGGTGAGCTTTGCTGGACTGGTCTGCGAGTAGCTTCCCCCTCGCGCTTGAGGACTGAAAACTATTGGCAAAGTTGGACTCTTTTAACAAACAGTTAAAATAGACTTCATTTTTATAGGGAATTTAAAAGAATCAACTCAGTATTGCAATGTTGTGGGTTGATATGTCAAAGTATGAGTGTGAATGACTAGATTCATTCATTCAATAACAAACATCTATTGTGAGGCAAAGTTTCTGGCCCTAAGGAAGACAAGAGAGGAACACAAACTCACTTATTTGCCCATCCATTAGGTACTGGGGACATTGAGATAAAAAGACACAGCTTCTGACCCCAAGCTGCTCACCACCCAGCAGACTGTGTACCAAGAAGTACGAGGGTGTGGAAGGTGCTCTGGTGGAACTATACTGAGGCCACAGTGAAACTGAAACTGGTCACTGAACTGACCGGGGTGGGGCAGGGAGGGAAAGGTCTGGGAAGGGTTAAAAGAACAGGCACTGCCTGGGTAGGTGTTTGTGGGGCGAACAAGGAGAGGGCAGCGTGTTCCTAGCCCAGAAAACATTGTGCAACAAAATGGAAAAAAGTCAGCTTCAGATCAGATCGTCTGGTGGGAGGAGGGGTGGAGTAGGAGCCTAGAGAGGAAGTGTCTGTAGGTATTGATTCTTCGGCTTCAGGCCAATTGAACTTTCAACCTTGTTGTCCCTGACACCCTGGCTGTGGTGAGCCCTGCAGCTCAGGTTCCTCATCCAACCCTCTTTCTTTGAGGTCTGAAACTAAGATACGTCTCTGAAACTGTCATTCAAGGTTGGATGCACTAAATATTGCAGAAGACACAACGATACCTTTGGGCCTTCAGAAGAGAGACAGACCACTTCTAATTGGAGGGTTCAGGAAAGGCCTCTAGGAGGGGATTTTCACTCGGTCTTAAGGGATTAGGAAGACCTGGACGGGACAGGTGGGTGTGGGAGAATTCTTGGGCAGGTTTGTTTTCAGTAGAGTTAGAAGCAGGTTCTTGTCTTCCCCACAATTTATTCCTTCACCTTTTCCAGACTTCTGGTTTCCATAGAAGGATAGTATTTGACTCCACAGGGATCAGAATCTCAGAGTTCTTTGCAAATCAAGCAACAAATATATCTGTGAGATCTCCAAGGTGTATAGCAGGATCTTGCTAGGTTAATGACAACTGTAAATATGATTACAGAGCACCATAATCATGATGACCATCATCCCTTAGAAACTGAAGAATGAAAGGATTTATATGTTGTCCTACCTGGGCTTGTTAACTCCTCAGACTCCTCATCCTTTAAGACACAGCATAGATGTTACTTTTCTCAATTAGGGGTTCCATGTTCTGCAGGCCTCATTTCCTCCATTCTATCTTGCTTTCTTCTTACTTTTCTCCTGCCTCTCCTGCCATTTCCCACCTCCATCCCAAGTGAAGTTGGGTGTCTGAGTCTCTGATTGCATCATAGACTTGGTGTAGCTTTCTCTGCATTTTGTACTCCCCTACTTGTCATCCTCCTCCTCTTTTTTTTTTTTAATGTGTTTGTTTTCTCTACCAGGCTGAGAGTTATTTAAGAGCAAGACCATGTTTTGCACATCTTTGTATTCCTGGAACCTATCATAGAATCTGGCACATGGTAAATATTCAACAAATGTTGGCTGAATGGATGAGTCATTGTAAGCATTTTATCAGCTGTAAATATAGACACAATCAACATATGTACACCTAAAACACAAAACACATGTGCGCATGAAGATCACTGTTACCATACTGCCTTCAGGGCAGTGTCAGAGGACATTAGTGTTGTAGTACCACCAATTCAGTCCACATAATGTGTGGGGAAAGCACTGGCTGGGAGCCCAAAGAGCTCTATTCCAGACCTGGCTCTGTGAGCAGCTTAAACGACTTTGGTCCATAATGTAAACTCTCTGGGCCTCTCCTTCCTTACTGAGGATGGTCTTTGTGGACAAAAAGACAAAGAAGACACTCAATCCTGTGCTCGTTTCACGTGTACAGGTGAAAATCAATCATTGATCTGTGGCTGCACTTCACCTCAGACTCACTATTGGCTGAAGCCTGGCCTCCAAGATGAGCTACTCCACTCCTCTATATTTGGAGAGGAGGAGGACACTGGGGAGTCATGGAAGACAGCCGTGACTGGCAAATTCAAAGTGGATGCAAACAATGTGGGGGTCCATGTTCTGCAGGCCTCATTTCCTCCATTCTGTCTTGCTTTCTTTCCCAGCCCCCAAACCTAGGTCTTTTCCTCTGCAGCATTCCCATCTCACTCTTGGTTTCCTTAAGGCCAGCTCAGCAGCCTTAAGGTAGGAATGGAGAGTGAATTGTCCAGGTTCACAGCACAAGGCCCTGGTTCTATCATGTCTACAGCCAGAGGCACTGAAATGTTAATGGGACTCTCATTTTCCAAGCAGCTGTCCTCTGGACAGCAGATGGCAGTTGTGACAGGAGAGTGACAGCAACCTAATCTGTAGCCTGGCCAAGGCAAGATGCAGATTTCAGCCAGTCCCAGAAGCCAAGGCCTGCTCCTCACACTTTACAGTTGGAAACATCCTAATCCCCGAGGACAGCATCTGCTGAGGTTTCTAAGAGCTGGCTCATGGCCCAAGTCCTTGACCTTCTTGAATCCTTGGTAAAGAGACAGAGAAAATTTCTTTCTCTCCCTCTCTCTCCCTGTCCCTCCATGTTCTCTCCGCCCCCCACACACACCTGTTCACATAAAAACCGAAACTGTAAGCACCAGATGGTGATTTAGAAAAGGGCCTCCCAAGCATGATGTGAAGAGCATAGACGGATCAGCTTCTTTCTGGCCCCTGGACACCTCTGTTCCTTTTCTCCTTTCTATTTCTTACCTGACAGACACCTCACAGGCCAGCTGGCTCAACTCTTTCAATGAACCCAGTGAGGAAACTGTGGCCCACAAACGTTAAGAGATTTGTCCAATATCACATCTATTTAGTTTCAGTCAGCTAGAAAGTTTAAGGAGTCCAAGACAAACTATCTTTCCTTTGGGGAAGAGCGGACTCTTAGGACGCACATGAAGGCATAATTATTCCTATACCATGTAGAGTCCAAAAAGCAGTGCTCAGAGAATTATTTTCGATATTTCAAAAATACCTAATGATAATTACACATTTTCCTTCTATCCGAAAATACCAGCCATTTCAATTAAAGAATAAAGCTGAATATAGTTTCAAAAACACTCTTACTGTTCACTAGGAAAAATTTTAAGCATATATAAAATAATAGCCAGCCATTCACCTATCGTCCAAACTTATTAAATTTGATTTTTATTACATTACTATTTCAGGTCAATGGTGTTCATTACTATTTCTCCTTAAAAATTGCATTTGTAGTTATATGCATTTGATCAATATAAACAATATAAATATAAAAAGGACTTAGGAGTATATGAGGGAGTTTCCTTGGTGGTCATGAGCTTTCAAAATTTAGAGTCAATGGGAGAGAAATTATAAAAAGAGTTCTTAGCAGTGAAAAAGTAGGTAGTCACCTCCTATACATTTTCCCATCTGTGCCTGTGCTACTGCACAATCTTTGAGCCAGAGCTTTTTGCAACAGGTCTTCTAAAGGCAAAATAAATAATGTTTTCATCTTTACTCTGACTCATTGGACTGGAACAATAAACCGAGATCAAAGTGAGTGGAAGGGGAGTGGGGGCAGGGAGTGAGAGGTGTGGTGGCATTCACGGAGGACAACATTTGTAGTCTACTGACAACTGAGGAGCTCCAGCTAATTTGCACTTAACCCAAGCAAGTGGCAAAGGTGTTTTGGGGTCTCCAGCTGCAGTTCCCCGTGTCACCCACATCCATCTGCTTTTGCCTTGCTGGGGATCACCAAGGAAGTTGCCTCTTGGCCCCATCAGCCAACTGTGACGATGCGCCTTCCTGTTTGTCCGCGCCTCCAGGAGTCTTGAGTCAATGCCTGGCAATGGCGGGTGAAAGCAGTGACTAAGGAAGAGGCCTCTCCACAGCAAATGTTTACTTGAGGAAATGTTTAGCTTCATTTCTTTGTCTTCATTTACCGCTTTTCTTCTCTGTCAGCTCTGCCTCTCCTTTTGTTTCCCTTGTCGTGTTTTTGTGTGTGTCTCCCTCGCGGTCTGTGCCGCCTCCCTGTCACTGTCCGGGAGCCTGCTCCCCCTCTGTCTACTCAGAGCCTCCTGGCCAGTTGGTGTTCAAAGTGCTGCTCCTTGACCTGTGACGACGGGAAGGGGGCCAGGTGGCAGGACCTTTGTGCCCAGGCGCAGGGCCGGGCCTCTGGCTACTGCAGGACTGCCGGCAGCCTCTCGGCAGGGCGCGGGTCTCTGATCTAGAGGACGAAGGGAGAGACTGTCCTCAGGACACTCCGCTCCGGGAGAAACAGCACTTTCCAGAAGGGGGCAGCTGCCGGCTGGGTCGGCGTTCACCTCAGCGCAGACGCGGGCCGGCTTTCGCGCTCTCCGCGGACTCTGGGGCTGGATTAGTCTGAGTGACAGGCAAGGGTCTGACTGGAGGTTCCTGCCTGGCGCCCCAACGGAACAGCATCCGGGTCCCCCGCTTGTCCTTCCAGTCTGCAAGGGTGAGTCTCTCTCACCCAAAGGACGAGGCTGAAGCACCTGTGCTCTCCTCTCCTGGTAGGAGCAGCGTATTCGTGACCTGCCTCAGTCTACCCCTGTGGCCGCCCCCGCAGCTACCGGCCCCGCGGCGGGAAGCCGTTGCTCTTCACTGCCATCTAGCGGCCATCCCTGACGATTGCAGCCACGAAAGGCAAAGCCCTGCTGGAGGGTGGCCTGTCACTTCCCCGTCATTGTTAGTGCTTTCTTTCCCCATCCTTGGCTGCAGCCAGGCTAGAGCCTGGCGTCTTAGTGCCGAGGCTGCCACAATGCAGAGACCCAGAGCAAACCCAGGACCAGGAGGCGTTCGGCAGCAGGTGAAGAGCCTGCTTAAATAGGAAGTTTCAAAGAGACTTGGGGACTGCAAGACTTCTTGCTGGTTCTGTAGCATTTGCCAGGCCAGTCCTGCCTCCCCACTTGGCCTCCACCCAGTGCATGTCATGCCGGCCAATCTCACATACTCGCCGGTCCAGGGTGTTGGGGGAACTAAGGAGGTGACGCTCAAGCACAGCTCGGACCCTGACACTCCAGTACTGAAAACCAGGAATGTCTCCTCACTGCTCTTGGCTTTTGGGGTCCTCTGCGCTCCAGCTGGGCCCACCCATCTCCTTGCTTCCCTTCCACGTACGCCCATGATTCTTCGATGTTCTTCAAGCATTTCCTGCAGGCTCAGTCTCCACCTCTTTGCGGACACTCTTCCCCTCACTTAAGAGTCTTTGCAGTTTTTCCTCCTCCCCTGGCTCTTCCCCTCCACTTGCGAAAATGCATCTTCCAGATCCGTTGCAGACGCAACGTCCTCCTGAATCCCTCGCTCCCTCGCTCCGCCTCTGCTTGCCCCTCTCAACCCAGAGGTGACCTTTCCTCCCACTTCTCCTGCGAGCGCTCTGCCCCTCTCTGAGGCTCACTGGGCTGTCCTGTCCCTGTCCCGTCTGCCCACTCGCTTCTGTAGGCCGTAGCTGCCTTACTCATCTCTGCATCTGCGTTACAGCAAATGAAAGGGGCTCAGGAAGCCTTTATCGACTGACGCCGGGGCTCGGATGCGTTAGGGGCGCCGTTTCAGGCGCTGCCTGCAACGGCTCTGTGAGCAACGTGCAATGCTTCGGGTGAAGAGACTGAGTGATCATCACGAGTGATCTCTCTTTCCGCCTCAGGGAGGTGCTGACTGCACAGGCACTGTTGGGCCCCCAGAGGCCGCTGCGCTGCACAGTGCCACCGAGTGTCACTCTGCAGCCGGTAGAGGGAAAATGAGTTTTCAGTGTAAAAGAAATAGTCAATTGGGGGAAGGGGTTAAAGACCCCAGAAACAAGGATTGGTTCCAAACAGGCTGAGAAACAGTCCTGAAGATCTTGGGGATACAGATTCCTCTATATTTAATTTTCCCCTGTTTTTGATGATTCTAACCTTCTGTCTTTATTCTTAATTCTAGTGGGCTGGGGCCCTAGGGCACCTGAGACAGGGTTACGGGGTTGGTGCTCATTCATTTCACTCAACAAATATTTCTTGAACACTGATGATATACCAGGCACAGGGCTGTGCTGAGCAGATAAAAAAAAAAAACGTATTCACATTCTATGTCATCCTAGAACTTCTATTGGTTGTATTTCAGTTAAAAACTTTGAGTACCTTAGATAAGACATCTGGAACTTGAAACATAATTGGCAAATTCACATCCTTCTTGGATGAAGTCAGAAAAGTGGCAGAGGAATGAGGAGATCTAAGTAAGCAAAACAAGAGAAAGTTAGAACCACAGTCCCTGGTTTGAAGAGCCAGGCTCTCGGTTGTTTCTGAGCGAACACAAGGGACGCCCCTTAGTGAGCGGCCTCCCGCTGCAATTCTGGAAGGCTCAGGCCATCAAGCAGCTCCCCAGAGATGGCTCTGCTCTCCTGTGTCACTTTGGCTTCTCTGCTCCTTTTGTTTGCACTAACCAATGCCAGTGCTGGATTGTCAGACAGATAAGGCATTATCTTATTGTCAGACAAATAAGGCAGGAAACAGATTGTTCATGAAAGCAGATGTGTAACAAGTGAGACGCACCCCGGGTCTCCTCGTCGGAAAGGTCTGCATTAAAGTCTTTGGTATTTAAGCAGTGCCCATCCCTCCGTGCCTGGCCTGCCTCCTTGGAGCACGTGTCCCTGCACACTGAGACAGTCCACCTGTTTCCTCCACAGAACACCTGCTCCCTCCCGCCACTATTGTCCTCTGGAACGGTCTTTCTTTCCGGTTAGCAGGTGAAGCAGGGATGCTGCAGGAACAACACTGGTTCTCATCACAGGGGGCCCTGCCTGCAACCCGCCTCGCCTGCCCGTGGGGTTCGTCTCATCACCGTGTTGAGGGGCGGAGGCCTGCGGGCTAACCGCACTGTGCCTGTGCATGCAGCGCTGTGCCTGCCCCGGCATGTGCGTGCGGCGTGGAAACTCAGGGGCCTGATAGTTTTGCCAAGAACACCTCTTCTCATTAACAAGGAAAGATTTCATTGTTCCTTGTTCGTTGAAAACAAAAAGGTTGGTGTTCATGAGGCATTTCTTGTTTCATTTCTCCTCACCACTTCCCTGGGCCCTGAGAGACCAGGAGAGGCGGGCCTGAGCCCAGCTTCCCCATAGACTTTGTCTTTGATACAAGAACAGGCTGCCTTGGACTTGTCACCAAATGCTGACCAGGAGAGGCCGGAAGGCCAGTTTAAAGCTGCTTCAGTACACAATAATCGTATTATAAACAGAACCTCTGCATGACCTGCAGGGCTTTGCAGTCTGACGGTGAGCGTGGCTCTGACACTGGCAGCCAACCTGACAAGAGTCTTCACAGGAAGTGGATCAGCGCAGGCACCGCCGCCCCGGCCCAGCGCCTCCAGCCCAACCCCGCAAGTGGTTTCCGGAGCTTGTGGTTGGGGTACTCTCAGCTCCTTGCACTAAATGTTCCTTTATCTTTTTCAGACCGTTCTGCATTAGAACTGCCTGCCCAAGGCTATGTAATACTTAAAGCACATTGAGAACTTCCCCTCAAAGTTTCAGAAAAAAGGTTTTGCTACGAATAAACAGCTTGGAACCCAGACTTTCTGCCAAAAGAGAAGTTTCTAATCCTTAAGAATGGTTGAGATTTACGCAAACCATCATTTTGAAAGACTTGGCATTCCTGTCTTGTCCTCCTCAGAGCTCAGGGCACCTCACGGGTCCTGTCTTATTATCTTAGAATTCTTGTGAGGTAGGTAAGCTCCATTTCTCTAAACAAGAATTGAGATTGCTGCCCAAATCCTCCCAGAATAAAGATGAATAAAGCTTCACCACCCACCTTCGGTAATTTCTCCATGTGGCTAGCTTAAGTTTGGCTGGCTGGAGGGAATATTAGCCCCTCCCTTTCACACTGTCTGCTCTGACACTCTGTGAATGGGAGCAGGTGCTGTGGATGCCCCGCTGTATTCTGAGCCTGCCCTGCTCCCTGCTTCCCACACTCTGCCACAGGCTTTAGAACTGGGGAACAAGGGAGCTGGGGTAGTATGGGATGGTGGGATGCTATTCCATTAGATGCCAAACACTAGTAACATCACATAAAACATCCAGATTTCTAGTACTGTTAGAAAGACCAACAAATTTGGCCACTGGACTCACACACTGGCTGGGGTAGAGGGCAGGCTGTGTCCTTCGGTTAGGGGGTGATCTCCCACCCACTGCAGCCCCCAGCCAGCCAGCTCTACTCCTTACACCACCCATCTGACTGCCATGGCACGTGAGTTTGTGCGCCACCCCCAAGTGAAAGATACTAGGCTGTCCTTACTCATGCTGATCTTTGAAGTGTTAACAACTCTTCATACGAACTATACCATTTAGTGTTTTTATTTCTTAAGCAAGCCTTTGGGTTGAACCTCTGATTACCTGCTTTAAAAATATTCAAAGTTATATAAAGATAGCAAAACTGAACAATAAACACTTGAAAGCATTTCTGTACTTTGTTCTGAAAATACATAAAACTGTCTAACTGCTTACTGAGAATGTGGTTTGTTAAAAGGTGCAGCAGACAAAGCCAAGGTGTGTCTTTCTGAAGTGGGAGCTAGAGAGAGTGACGGGCTAGCCCTCATCAAGAGTTGCCTATCCTGGGCAGGAGAGTCCAAGGTGGTTACCAAGGTTACCAACAGGAGGAAAAACTCTTTTTGGAGAGTCTCACCTTTCTAGCAAGCTGCCTCACATGCCAGGGGCTAAACCTTGTTAGTCTGTGATGTGCCTGTGGAATGGCCTGTGGGCCTCCAGTTTCTCCAGTTCACCCCCACATTTCCTCACACCCACCCTTCCTTCCACTCCCTTTACATGTTATTTCCTCCAAATGTGAAAAACGGAACTGTGTGTCCTACAGTGATTTGTTTGGAGGGGGCGAGACTGATGAAGTTGGAGGAGAGTGCCTTAAGGTTAAATACAGATAGTTGCTACTCTATAAAGATGGGAAGTTCTGGTTCTAGACTTTTGCTGGTTAAAATTTTGAAAGTTTCAAACTAAACCAGAGGAGAAAAGTTGGGTGAAGAACACGATAGAAGGGTGTTTACAGGCAGTGTCCTGGGGCAAGATTCTCTTATATGTTGAGTGGTGGTGGTAGAAAGGGAGGTCATTTGGGATCTCATCTCCTCTAGCCAGACCTATTTATCATTTTTATCTGAGAAACTCAGGACATTTCTGTTTTGTGAGCAGTTGGCTAGGGTTTCTCAATTGATTGGAAGTGTGCCTCTGATAACTGCCCCCATGCCTTAAGAAAGCACCTTCTCTAAGACCTTTCTTGAAGACTTTGAACTCAGTGGCTGAGCAGTTACCTTTTGGGGAGGCTGAGCACTAGGGGCTTGTTTACCAGGCTGGCTTCACTAAGCCAGGGAACCTTGCCAAATTTTGGAACAGAAACCTGGAGAGAAATGGAAAGAGATCATTTTGCATAATTTATCACACTTAACCACTGCTATCATGACAATGACCAAAGTAAGCTAATAGCAGCCATATGGGAGTCAACACTCTACAAAACATTTTATATTTCACTCTTTTAACCATCCCATAAAGTAGCCAAGAGCAAATAGTGTCATCTCCACTTTACAGATGAAGATAGTGTGATTTGCCCTGAGTCATACAGCTAGTAAATGGGTTCATGTTTTCTGACTTTTATTTCCACTATATCCTGTGTTTCACTTTGCTTTTTATTACTTCCATCTGTTTACACATCTGCTAATATTTCCATGAATTCAGCTGAATATTAGCAATCTCTGTCCCAAGCCTCTGGCTATGTTTCAGACACAGGGCCCTCCACCCTCAAAGAAAGAACCAAGCTTTGAAGCTATAGACTACAGGGCATTGATCTCTGTTCATCTACTTCCCAGATACCTGGCTTTGGAGAAATTCCAACTTCTCTGAGCCTCAGATTTGTCCACTATGAGAAGGGAGTTGATATTATCAGTGTAAAGGTCAATGCATGGGAGAGTTCCATGAGAGCAGGCATTTTTATCTGTTCATTTGCTTCGGTATCAGGAGCATCATAAACAGTGCTTATACCTGAAGGTAACTTGCTGAGTATCTGGAGTATATGGAGGCATGGGAAGTCCTTAGCTGAGGACCTGTATTAATGACAGGAGCTCCACAAAAGTGGCTGTTATTAATTCTCTTTTACCAGCCCAGCCTCTTTCCCTGTCTTTTCTTGCCTTACCCAGCCCTTTGGATGGCCAACCCCTTGTCTTTCTGCTGGGGATTTGCTCTCCTCTTGGGATAGGTCTCCGGGAAGAGGAGCTCGGAGGTCCTCTGAACAGCCAGGAGGGGGCAGCAGCGACCTCACAATGCTTCCGGCCTGGGCAGGGCGCTCTTGCCGCGGAGGTTGTGGCGGACCCGGAAGTGCTCGGCCGCAGTCGCAACGCCCGGCGCCCCGGATGGGGAAGGAGGCGGCGGCCGCCGTCCGCCGGCCGCGCACCCCTAGGATTTCACGGGCAGGTGGGTTCTGTGTGGCCGTCAGTGTTTCCGGACCTCCTTCCCCTCTGCCATCCCCCGCAGGCCCGAGGCCGGGTGAGAGGCGGCGGCGGCGGGTGGGGGAGGCCCGGAGGGCGATGGGGCACCCCTGGGGTCACCCTACTCGACCCTTCCTGCCCGCGCCCAGCCCATTCCCGAGCTTGCGGGCGGGCGTTGCCCTTTTTGGCTCTGCGGACCCTCGAGCCCCGGCAGCGGCCGAGATTCCCGGCTGGGTCCCTGCTGCGGTGAAGGGGGCTCCGGGGTGTGTAACTTGCAAAGCACAACCTGTTGTGGTCTCCGTGGAAGAAATAAGGTCGGGCAATATGATTTTTTTTTTTCCCCTCAGATTTGCTGGAAGACCTGGGTATTTTTGATTCTTAGTTTCCCATTGTGAAAAAGGAATGATTGTCTTTTTCGATCCTCACAAAGAGTTTCGCTCTTTTAAGTAGAATGACAGCTCTTTAAAGGATGTTAAGCTCAGTTAATAGATGAAACATCTTTAGTTTCTTTAAGTCCTTGTTTTTGGCTAAATAAACCTTAGAGCTCATGCCTTTCAGCGTTGTGCAGTTTGCTGTTGTCTTTAAATAAGTAACTTTAAAACATAACATCCTTTTAGAATCCAATAAAAGGTATGGATTCTGTACCTATAAATTTGCATCAACTTCAGATACATGTGAACCCCTGAGTTAAGAACTGGCTTACAGGGAGATATGATGTGAGGCACAGGCTTTGGGATCAGACTTTGGTTTGAATCCTGCACCACTCTGTTACCTTAGGCCAAAGTGCTTAAGCAATTTGAATTTCAGTTTTTGTGTTGTTTTTTGTTTGTTTGTTTTTTACTAAAATGGGATTAATATTAACTTGCAAGGTTTTGAAGATTAAGTAAAAGAAGATACGTAAGGTAACTTGATGCGTAGGCACTCAATAAGTGATAGCTAACAGATATCTATTATTATTCAAGGATTATAATTTAAAAACCTGGAATGCATTTTTAATGTTCCAAATTATAAGATGGCCACCACATATATTTTGCTCAGACTTTTAGTGAAGTAAGTTGGTTTAGTTTTAACTCAGTCCTACCCATGATCTTTTACAACTTTCATAGGTTCATAGTCTCTCTTTTTCTAGGAACTTGGCTGTATTGTCCTGTATCAGAGAACAAACTCACCTATTGCAGGCCTACCCTGGGTTGCTGCCTTTGAAAACAAGGAAAGGTTGGTAGAATATCAACCACAGCATGGAATTTCCAGAGAGATCTTATTTCAAAACTTCATAAAGAACGAGAACCACATGAACCTCTGCGAAAGAGATTGAATTAGCCTGAGTTTGAGAGAAGGGATAATGTGTGCCCAACCTGTAACTAACACCAAGGAAGTCAAGTGGCAGAAGGTCTTGTATGAGCGACAGCCTTTCCCTGATAACTATGTGGACCGGCGGTTCCTGGAAGAACTCAGGAAAAACATCCATGCCCGGAAATACCAGTATTGGGCTGTAGTATTTGAGTCTAGTGTGGTAGTACAGCAGTTGTGCAGTGTCTGTGTTTTTGTGGTTATCTGGTGGTATATGGATGAAGGTCTTCTGGCCCCCCACTGGCTTTTTGGGACTGGCCTGGCTTCTTCACTGATTGGGTATGTTTTGTTTGATCTTGTTGATGGAGGTGAAGGACGGAAGAAGAGTGGGCGGACCCGGTGGGCTGACCTGAAGAGTGCTCTAGTCTTCATTACTTTCACTTACGGCTTTTCACCAGTGCTGAAGACCTTGACAGAATCTGTCAGCACTGACACCATCTATGCCATGTCAGTCTTCATGCTTTTAGGCCACCTCATCTTCTTTGACTATGGTGCCAATGCTGCCATTGTGTCCAGCACACTGTCCTTGAACATGGCCATCTTTGCTTCTGTCTGCCTGGCCTCACGCCTTCCCCGGTCGCTGCATGCCTTCATCATGGTGACCTTTGCCATCCAGATTTTTGCCCTGTGGCCCATGTTACAGAAGAAACTGAAGGCATGTACTCCCCGCTGCTATGTGGGGGTCACTCTGCTTTTTGCATTTTCAGCCCTGGGAGGCCTGCTGTCCATTAGTGTTGTGGGAGCCATACTGTTTTCCCTTCTGTTGGTTTCCATCTCATGTCTCTGTCCTTACTACCTCATTCGCCTGCAGCTTTTTAAAGAAAACATTCATGGACCTTGGGATGAAGCTGAAATCAAAGAAGACTTGTCCAGATTCCTCAGCTGAGTTAGGAACCTCCATCACATTTTTAAGGCAAACTGATAGACTAGCCTCCTAAGTAGTAAAAAATTTGAAGACAGTTCCATTCTGGAAGCAGCGTCCTGGTGTGGGTGAGCGAACAGAGATCAAAAGAAAAAAAAATAACCAAATGCTTGGGGGGTGAAGGTGCTTATCCTTTCTGTTATTTTGTGGATGAAAAAGCTTTCTGGGGCCCTCTTGAATTATTGCCTCTAATTCATTATTCGCAGTAACAAATGACGTAATCTGGTTTCTATTAAATAAACAACAACACATCGATGAAGTTGTCTTATGATTTTTCTGTAAGCAGAAGGCAGACAGAAGGGTCATGAGGAGTGAATAGGGAATAGAATGTGTGTGTGTGTGTGTGTGTGTGTGTGTGTGTGTGTGTGTTTGTGTAAAGTCACTTCTCTCTACCCTATTCGGTGTACTAATGTAGCTTTTTTTTTTTTTTAACGTAGAGCTCAAATCCTAGAACACAGGATGCTATGTCCAGTTTTATAGCCCAAGATCGCAGAATTGGCCATTTAACCTTGACTCAGAGTTTCTACTTAGTTCTTAGTGAAGCATGTACACACTAATTACAAAGAAGAGTGTGATGTGTTGTAACACACAAGCAGAATGCTAAGGGAATTCAAATATTCCAGTTGAATTCAAGTTCAACTGGAATATTTAGGAAATGTTTATAAGAGGCAGTGACAATTGAGCTTAGTCTTGAAAGACAGGTGGGGCTTAAGTAGGCAAACGATAGTTTTAGGGCACTGTGTCAAAGGCCTTTAGGGATCAAGTCAGTAATGAAAGCAGGGGAATTTGGCATACTTTGTGTGACTGATGGCAACTGAAACACTGGAGAGAGTGTGCCCTAACCAATAAGGACAACTGCTACTTTGCTCCAACTGATTGTTTTTATTCATAGTTTTGGCCTAGCTTCAGACCTTTATTTCAGATGAAATTCTAAATAAAATCCCAGTAACTGTAAATCTCATTTTTAATATGAAAATGTCTCAAGTTTAATCAGACCATAAAACACATTTGCAGGCAAAATGTGACTGCTAGTATGCCACATCTGTTCTTAGCAAGGCACAAAGATGGGGAAGTGTTTGATGGGAATTCAGAGTTATGGGGATTTGGGGAAGGGGGTGTTGAGAAGAAATTGGAATGGGAAGTTTGAGTAGCAATTTGAAGTCTGTTAATATTCAGTGATTTGGGCTCTATGCTATATATAGATAATGAGGAACAATCCAGCTTGTCTAAGGAAAAGTAAATTATCAAGTCTTAGGTTAGTTAACTGCTATCTTCAGTTTTCATCCGTAAAGTGGGAACAAAGATATCTGACTCTAGAATTATAATTAAATGAGATAAATGCGAAGTACTTTGAAGAATGCCTGAGACGCAGCACTATGTTAGTATTAGCTATTGTCTTTATTAAGTTGCCATGTAAGAAAACTTGAAGAGGGCAGAGACAAGGTGCAAAATGCATCAGGTACCTCCCAGAATAATGGTTCTTCCTGAGGTAATTCACTGGGGGGGGGGGGGAGGCAAGTTTCTGTACTGTCCCCTTATCACTAGAAATTAATTTCAAATCAGACCTATCAGAGTGGCATTCCTAAGAGGTAATATTGTTATTTCTATGAACAAAGATTTCTCAAAAATGTCTTGAAGAGGATTTTGAACTAGTGTCTTCAGCTCTTGTCATCTAACATAGTTTTTCTGATTTTTGCTTGGGCAGGTGAATATTATGTTTCATGATAAAAATGGGTATTTTTTGCCGGGCGCTGTGGCTCACGCCTGTAATCCTAGCTCTTGGGAGGCCGAGGCGGGCGGATTGCTCAAGGTCAGGAGTTCAATACCAGCCTGAGCAAGAGCGAGACCCCGTCTCTACTATAAATAGAAATTAATTGGCCAACTGATATATATATAAAAAATTAGCCGGGCATGGTGGCGCATGCCTGTAGTCCCAGCTACTCGGGAGGCTGAGGCAGGAGGATCGCTTGAGCCCAGGAGTTTGAGGTTGCTGTGAGCTAGGCTGATGCCACGGCACTCACTCTAGCCTGGACAACAAAGTGAGACTCTGTCTCAAAAAAAAAAAAAAAAAAATGGGTATTTTTCCCTAAGGTCAGTTAGACTGCTTTCACATGTCCAAGGACACTGGCTGATGGGGAGGGAAAGTCTCAGAGACTGACCTGTGGAGCCCAAAGCGGGGCGTCCACTGCCTGTGTTGGGTTTGGCTTTCTCATGCCTCAAGAGTGGCCAGAATTGGCTCATAATTATTCCATGGTCCACATCAGGAACAAGGCTAGGTGTTAGTGGTTGCAGGTAGTAAAGAGTTGTGTAAAATTGTGTGTGTGTGTTTTTTTTTGTTGGTTTTTTTTTTTTTTTTTGAGGCAGAGTCTCACTTTGATGCCCAGGCTAGAGTGAGTACCGTGGCGTCAGCCTGGCTCACAGCAACCTCAATCTCCTGGGCTCAGCGATCCTACTGCCTCAGCCTCCCAAGTAGCTGGAACTACAGGCATACGCCACTATGCCCGGCTAATTTTTTGTATATATTTATTTTTAGTTGGTCAATTAATTTCTTTCTATTTTTGGTAGAGACGGGGTCTCGCTCAGGCTGGTTTCGAACTCCTGACCTTGAGCAATCCGCCCGCCTCGGCCTCCCAAAGTGCTAGGATTACAGGCGTGAGCCACCGCGCCCGGCCTGTGTGTGTGGTTTTTTTTTTAATAAATTTGCTTTATTTGAATGGGTTTCCAATTGTTGACTTTAGCAAACTCACTGAGCAACTGCATGCATGTTACTGAGCAGAAAGTTCTCCAAATTTTGAAGAATAGTTCCTCAATGGGATGATTTAATGTGTCTGTGCTCTCATTTGGAGCTCTTCCCTGTCATCCTGTGTAGTAGTTAGAATACCTAAGTCCTGATCTTATTTTATTTTGGTGGTTGTAGAAGTTCAGTGTGGAGGTGGTGGAGGGTGGGGAGTTGTGGGGCAGATGTGAAAGTGAAGGGTGAGACAGCAAATCAATTCAGGTAGAAAAGTGGTGGCTGTGGGAAGAAGGATGTAACCAGAGTGAGCAGTATTTGCCAGGGTGCACAGGACCTGAAGTATTCTGGCAGTGGAGAGAATCACAGCATAAATGGGCTGTAGTGAGAGGGACTGAGGTCTGAGAGTGCTGAATACTTTGCATTATTGTATCCTGTAGTCAGTGGTAAATTACAGGGCTTTTGAAAAGGGATGTGATAATACTATATAAGTAGATAGATGATAAATCATATGTAAGTATATATAAAAATATACAAAGTATATATGTCATTCATATGTATATATGTGGATAGATACATAGGCATACCTCAGAGATACTGTGGATTTGGTTCCAGACCACTACAATGAAGCAAATATCGCAATAAAGTGGTTCATACAAGTTTTTGGTTTCCCAGTGCATATAAAAGTTATGTTTACATTACACTATAGTTGTTTAAGTGTGTGATAACATTATATCTAAAAAACCAATATACATACCAATATACATACATAATTTAAAAATACTTTATCGCTAAAAAATGCTAACAATCATTTGAGCTTTCTGTGAGTTGGAATCTTTTTGCTGGTAGAGGATCTTGCCTTGATATTGATGTCTACTGACTGATCAGGGTGGTGTGTGCTGCGGGCTGGAGTGGCTGTGGCAATTTCTGTTTGATAGCATTTTACTCATGGTACTTCTTTTAAAATTAGAGTCAGTCCTCTCAATCCTTGTAACTATTTTATCAGCTAATTTCATGAATATTCTAAATCCTTTCTTGTCATTTCAACAGTGTTCACAACATCTTCACCAGGAGTAGATTCCTTCTCAAGAAACCACTTTCTCTGCTCATTCATAGCAAGCAACTCCTCATTTGTTCAAGTTCTATCATGAAATTGCAGCAAATCAGTCACATCTTTAGACACCACTTCTAATTCTAGTTTTCTTGCTATTTCCAACACATCTCCAGTTACTTGCTCCACTGAACCCCTTAAAATCATCCGTTTGGGTTGGAATCAACATCTTCCAATTCCTATTAATGTTGACATTTTGACCTCCTGTGAATCATGAATGTTCTTAATAGCATCTAGAATGGCGAATCCTTTCTACAAGGTTTTCAATTTAATTTGCCCAGATCAACTACAGGAATCACTATATATGGCAGCTATAGACTTAAAAATGTATTTCTTAAATAATAAGACTTGAAAGTTGAAATTACTCCTTGATCCATGGGCTGCAGAATGGATGTTGTGTTACTAGGCATGAAAACAATATTCACCTCCTTGTGTATCTCCATCAGAGCTCTTAGGTGACTAGGTGTATTGGCAATGAGCAGTAATGTTTTGGAAAAAAAATCATTCTTTCTGAATAGTGAGTCTGAACAGTGAGTTTAAAATATTCATTAAACCATGCTGTAAACAGATGTGCTGTCATCCAGGCATTGTTTTGTTTCTAGAGCACAGACAGAGTACATTTAGCATAATTCTTAAGGGCCCTAGGGTTTTCAGAATGGTAAATGACCATTGGCTTCAACTTAAAGTTACCAGCTGCATTAACCCCTACCAAAAGAGTCAGTGTCCTTTGAAGCTTTGGAGCCAGGCATTGACTTCTACTCTCCATCTATGGAAGTCCTGGATAGCATCTTCCAATATAAGGCTGTTTCTTCTACATTGAAAATCAATTGTTTGGTGTAGTTATCTTTATCAGTTATCCTAGCTAGATATTCTGGATAACTTGCCACAGGTTCTCATCAGCACTTGCTGCTTTACCTTGCACTTTTATGTTATGAAGATGACTTCTTTCCTTAAACCTTATGAACCAATCTCTGCTAGCTTCAAACTTATGCAGTTTCCTCACCTCTCTCAGCATTCACAGAATTGAAGAGTTAGGTCTTTGCTCTGGATTAGGCTTTGGGTTATAGGAATGTTGTGGCTGGTTCGATCTTCTGTCCAGATCACTAAAGCTTTTTCCATATTGGCAATAAGGCCATTTTGCTTTCTTATTATTTCTGTGCATTCACTGGAATCGCACTTTTAATTTCCTTCAAGAACTTTTAGTTTGCATTCTCAACTAGGTGATTGGTACAAGAGGCCTAGCCTTCAGCCTATCTTGACTTTCAACAGGCCTTCCTCACTAAGTTTAATCATTTCTACTTTTGATTTAAAGTGAGAGATGTGCTGCTCTTCCTTTCATTTGAACACTAAGAGGCCATTGCAGGGTTATTAATTGACCTAATTTTAATATTGTTGTGTCTCATGTTAATGTTGTTGTATCTCAAGAAATAAGGAGGCCTGAAGAAAGGAGAGAGGAGAACATCCAGTCGGCAGAGTAGTGAGAGCACACAAAACATTTATGGATTAAATTCATTGTCTTATATGGGGATAGTTTGTAGCACCCAAAATCAATTACAAAAGTAACACCAAAGATCACTGATCATAGATCACCATAACAGATACAATAATAATAAAAATTTGAAATATTGCAAGAATCACCAAAATGTGACACAGAGACATGAAGTGAGCACATGATGTTGGACCAACGGTGCTTGCTGATAGACTTGTTTGTTGCAGGGTTGCCAAAACCTTCAATTTGGAAAAACCTCAGTATCTGTGAAGTGCAATAAAGGGAAGCACAATAAAATGAAGTATGCCTGGATATAAATGCTAATTCTGGCAGCAGTTTTGATGCTGAACTATAGGGACTAAGCATGGAGAACTCTTGTGGCAATAGTGGTGAAAAATGAAGGTCTGGACTGAGGATGATGGTAGTGGGCATGGAGATGAGTGGCAGATTAGCTTTTCAGAGAGTTTGGTAACTTCAAGTGGAGAGAGAAGAGGAGTAGAGGATGACTCTGGAGCTTCTCACTTGAATGGATTTGTGTTTCCATTATGTCATGAACAAATAAGTGAGACTGTCAGGTGTGTGTGTGAAGTAGATAATAAGAATGAGGCATGTTAAGTTTGAGATGCTTGAAATGGTACATCCAGGCTAAAATATTTCATACATATTAATAGTATTCAGAGGACATTGGCTCAAAATTCTGAGCATACTTTAGAATGGGATTTGAAATATAAATAGAATCCAGTGCATTAGTACTTGGAATTCTTTGTACATAATTGGCTGCTCCCACAGCCAGGCTACAGAGGAATTAGAAGTAGGACACAGAAGGATGACTAGAATAATCAAAATTACAGGAATCAAAGGGAAGCTGCCCTATGAAAACAGTTTAGAGAATAGAACACCACAGGCTGTAAGGAAGGCTCAAAGAAGATGTAATTGTTGCCTATAAAATTACTAAGGGTAATAGTAAATGTTGATTTGTTCACCAAATCTTGCCTTATAGGAGAAGACACTCTTTGCAATTTGAGGAGGGTAAGTTTAAGGCAAATGAAAATGTAATTTTATATACTTTTTGCGTGAACTCCAAGAAGTCTTACAGGCTAGGAACCAAAATTGATTCCAAAAAGGTTTAAGAAAAATTGCAAACAATAAAAGCTATACATGTTAAGAAAATGTTAAGAAATCTGGAGCCCTTAAGTTAATGTTGCCATCAGAAGGATGATGAGGCTCACCTGTGACATGCCCCTTTGGGTTGCTGCTGGCATAGGGATCAGTCCTACAAAACAATTGGTGTGACCTATGGCAGTTGTTTGGAAAGTTACACGTCACTTAATTCAGTGATCTAGCTAGTCTCTTATATTTAAACCACAGTGAAAGGGTGCAAGCAGAATATAATAATTATTTCAATTTCTAGAGAATGTTATGGTGTGTGTTGGAGGTAAGGGGGAAAGTGAGGGGGAGGTTACAATAGCATCAGAATTAAATCCCAACCTGTCAAATACCTGTTTGCATAAGAAGCCGTCTGCCCTTCTCCCTCTGCACCCAGCTCTGCTTTTTGTCACTATAAGGTATAGGTAAGGCTGGAGAGTGATGTGGCAAGTGAGAGCAAGGACAGAGGAATAGGGAGGTAGCTTTGCGCACGCACCCCTGCAAAATGGTGCTAAGGATTGATGTTGGGATCGAAGGGATCAAGGAGAGGCAGAGCTACAGGGTTGCAGGCGTACTTTATTTTGGGCCCTGGCGCAGCTGATTTATGATTGGTTGTAGCTAGGAGGCATGCAAATCTGAGTGGTTCTGTGTGGAGATCATCTTGATGTCAGTGTCATGACTGCACGCTTATGTCAGTATTATAAACTTTGAAGGTCTTTGGACAGCTGTCGTAAATTGTGTATTTTAAAATTCATACCAAGCATATATATAAGGATCCATATGGAGTCATCATTTACATCTTCTAAGCCAAAGGCTCCAGGACAAGAAAAAGAAAACAAGTCAGTAGAGGGCATCAGTTACACAATTATACGATATTTCAAGCCCACTGAATTCAGGTATACAGGGCTGGGACACAGTGCCATCTTGTGGAAGTTATTGATATTCTTTTTATAATGAAATTCAATGAGAGTCTTGAAATTCTTGCTGAATTGTGGTATGGGAAATTACTATACCTTCTGAGGTCTCTGTAAATTCAGGAAGTAAATAGCAAACTGGGATTTGATAAATAACAGCACCCTGCATTTTGGGTCATCTGATGTGTTCCAGGTAATGTGCTATGCACTTTATATATGTTATCTTTTTTTTGTTTTTCAATTTAAAATTTAAGGGAGTACAAAAGTTTTTCTTACATGGATATTTTCCGTAATACTTAAGTCGGGGCTTTTAATGTGCCCATCACCAGAATAGTGTTCACTGTACCCAATAGGTAAGATTTACCCCTCACTCCCTCTCACCATCCCCTTTTCTTGGTTTCCAATGACCTTTACATCTCTTTCTGTCTGTGTGTGTCCTTTGTTTAGCTCCTAGTTATTAGAGACTACATGTGGTATTTGTTCTTCCATTCTTGAGATACTTCACTTAGGATAATGGCCTCCAGTTCTATCCAAGTTGCTGCAAATGATTTTATTTCATTCCTTTTTATGGCTGAGTAGTACTCCATGGTATATATTATATATGCCACATTTTCTTAATCCACTCATGAATTGATAGGCACTTGGGTTGGTTCCACATCTTTGCAATTGTAGATTGTGCTGTTATAAACATTCAAGTGCAGGTGTCTTTCTGATAAAATGACTTCTTTTTATCTTTCTATCTTCCTTAGAAAAACGTCTGTTCATGTTGTTTGCCTACTTTTAAATGGGGTGTTCATTTTTTTGTTGCTGATTTGAGTTCTTTGTAGATTCTGGATATTAGCCCTTTATTGGATGTATAATTTGTGAATATTTTCTCCCATTTTGTAGGCTATTTACTCTGTTGATTATTGCCTTTGCTGTGCAGAAGCTTTTAAATTTAACTTAAGCCCATGTATATATTTTTGTTGTTGCTATGTTTGTCTTTGGGGTCTTAGTCATAAATTATTTTCCTAGGCCAATGTCTAAGAGTTTTTTTTAAATGTTTTCTTCTAGAATTTTTATGATTTAATGCCTGACATTTAAGTCTTTTACCTATCTTGAATTAATTTTTGTATATGGTGAGAGAGGTGGGTCCTGTGTCATCCGTCTCTGCATGTGGCTATCCAGTTTTCCCAGCGTTATTAGTTGAAGGGCTTCCTTTCCCCAGTCTATGTTGTTGTCCACTTTGTTGAAGATCAGTTGGTTGTAGTTAGATGGCTTTATTTCCAGGTTCTCTATTCATTTCCATTGGTCTATGTCTCTACTTTTATAGCAGTATCATGCTGTTTGTGTTATATAATACCTTGTAGTATAACTTGAAGTCAGGTAATGTGATACCTCCAGATTTTTTCTTTTTTCTTAAGATTACTTTGGCTATTTGGGCTCTTTTTTTGGTTCCAAATGAGGTGTAGAATTATTTTTTCTAGATATGTGAAATATGACATTGGTATTTTGAAGGGGATTGCATTGAATCTGTCAATCACTTTGGGCATTTTAATGATGTTGAGTCTACTAATCCATGAGCATGGGATGTTTTTCCACTTGTTTGTGTCATTATGATTTTTTTTCTTCAGTGTTTTGTAGTTCTACCTTCAGAGATCATTCATATCCTCGGTTAAGTATATTCCTAGGTATATTATTTTCTTTATAGCTATTGTAAATGGTATCGTATCCTTGATTTGACTCTCAGCTTGACTGTGATTAGTATATAGAAATGCTAGTGATTTGTGTACATTGATTTTTTAACCTGAGACTTCGTTGAATGTATTTATCAATTCCAGGAGTCTTTTTAGGTTTTCTAGATAGAAGATCATTATCATCAATAAACAGGGATAGTTTGACCTTCTCTTTCCTGATTTAAATACCCTTCATTTCATTCTTTTACCTGATTGCTCTGGCTAGGACTTCCAGAACTATGTTGAATAGAAGTGGCGACCAGTGGGCACCCTTGTTTCATTCCAGTTCTTTCAGGTTTTCCTCATTAGTATGATGTTGGCTGTAGGTTTGTCATATTTGGCTTTTATTAACTTGAGATATGTTCCTTCTATGCCTAGTTTGTTGAGGGTTTTTGTCATCAATGGGTTCTGGATTTTAATGAATGCTTTTTCTGCAGTTATTTAGATGACCATATGGTCTTTGCTTTTGTTTCTGTTTACTTGGTGAATGATGTTTATTGATTTGCATATGTTAAACCATCCTTGCATCCCTGGAATGAAACCCACTTGATCATGGTAAATTATTATTTGATGCGCTGTTGAATTTAGTTTGCTGTTAGTTTGTTGAGCATTTTTGCATCTATGTTCATAAGGGATATTGGTCTGTAGTTTTCTTTTTTTATTGTATCCTTTCTTGGCTTTGGTATCAAGGTGATACTGGCTTCATAGAATGAATCAGGGAGTATTTCCTCCTTCTTGATGCTATGGAATAGTTTCTGTAGGATAGGTACCCGTTCTTCCTTGTAGGTCTGGTAGAATTTGGCAGAATCTGTTTGGTCTGGGGCTTTTTTTTTTTTTCTTTTTCGGAGGTTTTTTTTTTTTTTAATTTATTACTGCTTCAATCCTGCTGCTTGTTATTGGTCTGTTCAGCATTTCTATTTCTTCCAAAATGTCACAAACAGAATTCAGAATATGGATGGCAAATAAGATGAATGGGATTGAAGAGAAAGTTGAAAACCAACACAAGGAAGCCAAAAAAAATTTCAGGATATCAATGAAAAAAATGAGAAAGTCACTAAAGAGCTAGGCAACATAAGGACATAGCAGAACTTAAAGAAATGAAAGAGTCATTTAGGGAATTTCAAAATACAGCAGAAAGCTTCAACAACAGGCTAGACAAAGCAGAAGAAATAATCTCAGAGCTTAAAGATAAGGCTCTTAAACTAACCCATTCAGTCAAAGATGCAGAAAAAAGAATAAAAGAGAATGAACAATCACTCAGAGAAATATGGGACTATGTAAAGTGAACCAATGTACGAATTATGGGTGTCCATGACGGAGAAAAAAAGGAAAAAGCAAAAAGCATAGAAAACATATTCAAGGGAACTACTGAGGAAAACTTCCCTGTATCACCAGAAATTCAGATATCCAGATACAAGATGGTCATGGAACACTGGAAAGATTCATAGCAAATAGCACTTCTCCAAATCACATAGTCCTCAACTTGGCCAAAGTCAAAAGGAAGGAGAAAATTCTACACCAGCAAGATGAAAGCAACAACTAACCTACAAAAGAAAACCCATCAGGCTAACAGCAGACCACTCAGTGTAGACATTACACACCATAAGGAATTGGGGCCCCATCTTTAATCTTTTTGAAAAGAACAACTTCCAGCCAAGAATTTTGTATCCTGCAAAACTAAGTTTCATTAATCAGGGGGAAATAAAGACTTCTCTAGACAAGCAAACACTAAGGGAATTTGTCACTACTAGACCTGCCCTATAGGAAATACTCAGAACTGAATTATAAATGGAACAGCACAATAGATACCCACCAATGTAAAAGTATCTGAAAGTTAAAGGTCAAAGCTCTTATAAAACAATAGAACAAGAGGGAAAACAAAAAAACAGGGATTATCTAACATGATGAACAGAACAGTCTCCCACATATCTATACTAACACTGAATGTGAACAGTGCCCCACTTCAAAGACATAGACTGGCTGAATGGATTTAAAAAACACCCCAAGTATAAGCTATCTTTAAGAAACACATTCAACTCACAAGAACTCACACAGACTGAAGGTAAAGGGATGGAATAAAAATATTCCATGCAAATGGAAACCAAAGTAAGCAGGTGTGGCCATTCTCACTACAGATAAAATAGACTTTAAATCAACAATGGTTAAAAATAAAAAAAGACAAAGAGGGTCATTATATAATGGGTAAAGGGAGGGATTCATGAAGAATACATAACAATCCTAAATGTATATGCACCTAACACAGGATTCATAAAGCAAATCCTACTAAAGCAAAGATATAAAAAGTAGTATCATTACTGCCAGGGACTTCGACACCTCACTGACAGAGCTGAACATATCAGTGAAGCAGAAAATCAATAAAGAAACACTGGACTTAAATGAGACTCTAGAACAAATGGACTTAACAGACATTTACAAATTTACATTCTACTCCAAAACTACTGAATATACATTCTTCTCATTGGCACATGGAACATTCTTCAAGATTGATCATATCTCAGGCCACAAAACAAGTCTCAGCAAATTCATAAAAATTGAAATAATACCACTGTATCTTCTCAAACCACAGTAGAATAAAACTAGAAATCAACACCAAGAGAAACACTCAAATTTACACAAAGTCATGGAAATTAAACAACCTGCTGCTGAATGATCCTTTGATCAATAATGAAATTAAGATGGAAATCAAAAGATTCCTACAACTAAATGACAAAGGAGACACAAGCTATCAAAATATATGGGCACAGCAAAAGCAGTCCTCAGGGAAAATTCATAGCCTTAAATGCCTACATCAAAAAGACAGAAATGTCACAAATTAACAACCTAATGTCACATCTCAAGGAACTAGAAAAGGAGGAGTAAACCAAACCCCAAGCCAGCAGAATAAAAGAAATAATCAAGCTCGGAGCAGAACTAAATAAAATGGAAACAAACAAACAAAAATACAAAGGATCAATAAAACAAAAATAAGTTCCTTGAAAACATAAAATTGATAGACCATCAGCCTGATTAACCAGAAGTAGAAAGGACTCTAATAAGCTCAATCAGAAATGAAAGGGAGACATTACAACTGATATCACAGAAATACAAAATATCATCTGTGAATACTACAAAAACCTCTGTGCACAGAAACTAGAAGACATAGGGGAAATGGATAAATTCCTGGAAACACACAACCTTCCAAGCCTATATCAGGAAGAAACAGAAACCCTGAACAGACATTATCTTGTTTACTTCTCGTAACAATCCTGTAAGAGTTTCATGTCCAGTTTACAGTTGAGGAGAGGGAGACGCAGAGTGGGTTAGGAGCTTGCCTAATCAATATTGCCAGTTTGGGCTGCTACTTTGTGTTTCTGACAGCTGAATTGCATCCAGGGCTAAAGGCTAATGGTAGGCTGTTGCTTTTAGTGCTTTTTCAAATCCCTTATTATCCTCTGTATCCCTTATTCTCTTCCCCAATATCCAACAAAATATTTAGTGTCTACCTAGGCCTACCTCTACTCACTTTCTACTACTCATATGTTATGATGTGTGGCCTCAGGAATTTATTGTCAACAAATATTTATTGAGTACTTACTGTGTGACAAATATTGTTCTCTATGCTTGGCATATATCTATGAATAAAAAAAGACAAAAGGTCCTTGTCTTAGTAGAGCTTGCATTCCAGCAGGAGGAGACAGATAATAAACATAAATGGAAAGTGATAGATGTTACAGAAAAAAGAAAAACAATGTCATAGTATTAAATGAGGGAGTCCAAGTAGGTCTCATGGAAAAGATAACATTTAGTCAAAGACTTGAAGGAAGTGACAGAATAATCCAGATTGTCTAGGGGAGAGCATTCCAGGCAGAGGGTAAACCTGCTGCAAAGGCTCTGGACGGAGAACGCTTGGCATGCTTGGGGAACAGCAAGGAGTGGCTGAAGTGGAGTGAGCAAGGAGAAGAGAAAATGAAGTCAGAGAGGTAATGTGGGAGCCTGGGTTATTTCTAACATTGCAGGGTAGTAAAAGGATTCTGGATTTCACTCTGAGATGAGAGTCATTCATTGGAGGGTCATGGAGAAAAAGGGGGATAAGAACCAACATACATTTTGAAAGGTTCATCCCAGTTGCTGTGGGGCAAAAGTAGACACAGGAAGAAGCATTAGGGAGCTCTAGTGGCAATCCTAGCAAAGCATAGTGGTGGCTCAGCACAGAGTGACAGCAGAGGAAGTGGCAAAAAATAGTCTGTATATAATTTGAAAGTAAAGCCAACAGGCTACCTGATGTATTAGATGTAGGGTGTGAAATAAAAAGTTATAAATTAAGGTTTTTGGCTTGAGCAAATTGAAAGATGACTATGCCATTAATTGAAATGGGGGCAGTAGGGAGGTAACTGGAGATTTTGGGGAGGAAGATTAGAACTTCAGTTTGAGGCATGTAGGGTATGAAATGTCTTTGTAGACATCCAGGCTGAAATGTTGAGTAAAGAATAGGAAATATGAGCTTGGAGTTTGAGAGAGAGATGCATGAAATGGAGATATAAATTTGGGATTTGTTGGCAATATAAATGGTATTTAATGCTATGAGACTGGATGAGATCACCAATGAAGTGGGTATAGACAGAGAAGAGGACCAAGAACTCCAAAGTAAAATGTTGGGGAGAAGAAGAACAAACAAAAATATTTTGATGGCAAAACCACTGAGGGGTTTGCAGGGGACAATCAAGAGTTTTTTGTCTTGAAAACCAAGTGCAGAGTATATTTTGAGAGTGAGTGATCAACTGTGCTTATATAAAAATATGGTAAATCAAGCAAGACAAGAACTGAGAATTGACCATTGGATTTAACAATAAGGTCAATGGTGTCCATGGAAAGAACAGGCTTTTGTTGGAGTGGTGGGAATAAAAACCTATTTGGAGTGATTTAAGAGAGAATAAGAAGAGGAATTAGAGCAGCAAGTTCGGACAGATTTCTGGAAGTTCTGCTTCAAAAGGGAGCCAGGAAATAGGACAGACACTGCAAGGGGAACTGAAGACAAAAATGATGGCATGTTTGTATGAAACTGTAAGGAGTGGTAGTTGATGATGTGAGAGGGAAGAACTGCTGGGGCAATATCCTTGATTAAGTGGGAGGAGATGGGATCTTTTGCACAAATGGAAAGACTGGCTTTAGACAAGAGCAGGGTAGGTGATCTATAGTAACACAAGGGAAGGCAGAGTATACGGAAACATATTGGTAAGTGGGTGATGAGGTCATGAGATTCTTTGTAAGTTCTTTTCTGATTGCTTCAATTTTCTCAGGGAAGTTGGAGGCAAAGAATCAGCTGAGAGTGAGGATGGATGGGGGAAGTGATAACGGAGTGAGCAGAGAGAAGGTATGAGATAGCTTAGGACGTTGGGAGAGTAGATGAACTAGGGATGCTTAGTATAATTGCCTGGTAGCATTAAAAGCTCACTTGAGTATGGTGGCTATGAATTTAAAGTGAAACCAGCTAGCTTTGTTTTTGGAGTGTGTGTGTGTGTGTGTGTGTGCGCGTGTGCGCGTGCTTGTGTGTGTTTTTCAAACCATGCACAGTTACACAGGTGCAGACCACAGTAGGTAGAGAGTTGGATTTACCCAGAGTGGTTTTTATCAAATTGAAAAAAGGTGAGGAGAAAAGGAATATATGCATGGGTGTGATTATAATTTTGGCAATAAGTAGCTGAGGTAGAGTGAAGGGCAAGACCATTGGAAGAGTGAAGTCCAAGAAAATGAGAGGCAGGGTGAGAATGGATTACCTACAAGTATATGAAAAGAAGACAGGAGTAGCACTGGAAGGAGTGAAACAGGAGCTAAAATCATGGAGAAATAAGGGAGAATGAATTGGAGGTTGGTAGTTAAAAGCAACAATGTTGGGTAGTGTGTGCTATATAATCTGAAGCCATGAGGTTCAGAGCTAGGAGTTTTAGGAAGGAGGAAGGAATAATCTGAAAGTAAAATAAAAAAATAAGGATAACTAATCCACTTCAGGCTCAACAGTATGAGGGCCACAGGAGCCAAGTTGCCACCTTTTGTGAAGGCTGAAGGGGAAGCAGTGCTTTTAGAGAAAATCTGGTTTTGTGAGAGCAAGGTTATGAAATACATATCCAGAGGGTAGGTTGACAATATAAGGAATTTTGCTGAAGATACAGGGAATTTTGCAGGAGAGCTCAGCTGCAGGGGAGAGGCAGATTAGAAACGGCTGAAGACAGCCTGGGGGCACGCCAGCTTAGACCTTGCCAATTCTTGGGGCTTCTTCTTTTGCAACTTGCAGGTGCCATCAACATTGCTTTGTTTACCTTGGGAAACAATCACCTACCAAATGAAACACCATTTTCCTCTCAGGTGTATTACTGTGATTACAGTGGGATGATTCCCGGGAGGGGGTGGTGCTTAGGAAGCAGCTGTTTCCCAGCTGCCCGCATTTGCTTGGCACCACGGGCCTCGGCACCCTGTTGTGCCAGCGCCTGCTCATGCCCATCAGGAAATGCGGGGGTAAAAGGGCCCGAGGAGGGGGCTTAGAAAGTTAAATAATCTTTTCTGACACCGACTGGTATCAGTCAGCATTGAGGTTCGAATGACATTCAGGATCAGTCCCGGGTCTTCTGACCTAAGCAGACTAGCGCTAGCCTATGAGTCTTTGACCATAACGCTATTAGCGCGATAGGACAAACTGATTTTACCAATGCTGAGGTCAAGGGCAACTGCGGTCCCTCGTACTGCGGGGTCAAGGGAAACTGCGGTCCTCCTGTCCGAACTGGCTTAGAAAAGCTGCTCCTCCTGCCCAGGCTCAGTGGGCTCGCTGCTCACCGCTCCAGGATGGCCCTGCGCCCTCGTGCCGGCCCGGGTGACGTTTAGACCCTGGTCAGTGGGAACACTGTGGGCCTCCCAATCTTTCAGGCCCCAGGCAGCTTTTGTGTATGTAGCCAAGTATTTTTTGTCTTTAAAAGAAAAAAAACAGGCAGAAGGCACTGTCCGGCTGGCTCTAACGTCCTCTCCGTTGCCTCATTGCCTTCGAAAAGCACCCTCAGAGATGAGAACCAGGTGAGGAAAACATAGCCTTTAGGAGGCTGAAAGACTAATGTTTTTGTAATAGTGTAACAGGGAGCATCAAAACCGTACTTTGGTAGCAGCTGTTCTGATAGGCAGAACGCACTTCAGTGACTTCTCGGTTACTGTCTCGAGGATCCTTAAGACTCTTCGGCCTGCTGGGGTTCGCCGACGCTTTCTTTACTCTGTACCTGCTCACGGCTCATCTTCATGAGGTTCATGAAAGATGTGAAAGTACAGTAAAATTTGATTTGATCAAACACTGAGTATGGCAGTAGCAGTCTGTAGTCTTGGCTCAGCCAGTAGCCTGAAACCTAGTTTGATCTTCCTAATATGTTGGCAGTATTGTGATCCAGTAGTAACTTGCAGCGTTAAAAACAACAACTGGTCTATAAAGATGGTCCCCAACTTAGGATGTTTCAACCCTTATGAGTTTTTGACTTTACCATGGGTTCATCTGAGTATTAAATGTATTGTCAACTTAATGATATTTTCGACCTACAATGGGTTTATTGGGACATATCCCATCATAAGTGAAGGAGTGTCTGTGCTATGTTAGCGGAGGCGGCTAGTATAGCTCTTTAAATGGAGGGACATGCAGTGGTGTAGTGTTGTAAGCTCCAAGCGATTTATTCAGAAATAGACTGTAGTAATTGAAAAGGCCTACAAGAGCTTTTTTTTCTTCTTCAGCAATCTTAACTCTGTGAGTGAAGTTCACGGTTTTAAAATTGGCCGGGCACAGTGGCTCACGCCTATAATCCTAGCACTCTGGGAGGCCATGGTGGGTGGATCACTCAAGGTCAGAAGTTCAAAACCAGCCTGAGCAAGAGCGAGACCCCGTCCCTACCAAAAATAGAAAGAAGTTAATTGGCCAGTTAAAAATATATAGAAAAAAAAATTAGCTGGGTATGATGGCACATGCCTGTAGTCCCAGCTACTTGGGAGGCTGAGGCAGAAGGATTACTTAAGCCCAGGAGTTTGAGGTTGCTGTGAGCTAGGCTGATGCCACGGCACTCTAGCCCGGCCAACAAAGTGAGATTCTGTCTCAAAAATAAATAAACAAAATAAAATGGATTCACAGTTCGGAAGCTTTACTTCAGAATCTGAGGAAACTGGACTAAATAATTCAATATCAGTTTTCTGAGGATTTTTTTTATCATATTTAATTCTGAGTTATAAAACAGGTGTTGGCAATACAACAATTTTTTAAGCTATAAGATAAAAAACATTGAAGTATGTCAGGCTCCGAACCCATTAAAAGCATCGTTGCCTGTAACAGCAGGGGTTATTTCCTTACTTTCTTCTGGCTTTCGTCTTCTAAGATGTCTGTTGCAACACCCTTCGATGTATATACATGTGGTTCCCAAGGCTTACATTTATTTGCCAGTGGCACCCCATAAGAAAGGGATTGGAAGTTCTGTTCATTTTTTCCTACCTTTAGTTCTCTTTTTTCCATCTCTTAGATGTTCTGGGTTTTCCCAGCTGGAGACTGGGGAACTCTGGCTCCCCTCACTGCTACCCGTGGAAGGTCGCTGTGGAGCACTTCTGAATCCAAAGCCTTTCTGTTAGGAGCCAAGCAAAGCTAACAGAGCACGTCACTGTTCTGATACCAATAGCCTTTTCCTCAACCATCATCTAGGTAATTTAGATTCTTGCATTATCCCATTTGGAATGAAAAGTATGGTTTCTGATTGGCTGAAATGAGGTCTATTCCTTTCTTTGTCAGAAGTCAAAAATCACCATATTCTGGAATATTAGAATGTGTTGGGTAAAGTGCATAATAAGATTCTAGAACTCAAATAGCTGCTTCGGTACTAAAGTCAGTAACCGTTCTCCCTGGAAGGGCTAAACTTTTCCTTTATTATAGCACTACATTGTAATTGCTTACTTAACTGTTTTGTAAGCTACTTTTATCCTGTTACTTCTCTGGTGTTTCCAGTTACTAAGACATTTTTATGAGTTCAAGGATGTTTGATGCATAAACAAAGGAAGGAAAATATTTAAGGAATATTATGTTTATTAAAGGTATAATAGTTTGGTTCTTCTTGAGCCTGAGTTATGACCACCTATGAAGAATATTGTACTTTTTCAACTATTTATTAAATAGGGAGGGTGGAGGTGGGCATAGGGAGAGTTGGGGAAGGGTGCATTATGAAACATAAAAACACTATTAACAGTAAATACATATTAAAAAACCTTATCATAGTTTGATTTTGCTCTAGGCTGCTTCCTGCCTCCCAACTTGATTTCCCTCCCTGCTTTTTCTTGTCTACAGAATGTGAGGAAAGGAACACACACTTCTTTGTTGAGGGAGACTAAGGTTATCATTTCATTCTACTGTGAGTGGAGTTTTCCTTTCTCATCATTCATCAGGTCAACTTAAGCTTCAAACATCTAAACTGTGTATAACTGTGAAACACTGTGTATAAAAATAAGTGCATGTTTAAGACAAAGTGGAAAAGTACCAAACACTTAAAAAAGATGAATTTGGAGAAAACTTTTCCATTGATAACCTCTTTTTTTGTTTATGAGGTGGTATGAAATAATCTGGGAACATGTGTCTGTTAGGATGAGAATGCTATATGATTAGAATGCAATCCAATAAGAATATTGATTAAAAATCAAATGCCTGCACTGAAGGTGAAAGGAAGGGCAAAAGACTGCATGCTGTGCATTATTTTGCATCAACACAACTGCTTCCAGGTGTACAAGAGCTTCAACTGATACCTTGCTTTGGAGCTTTTGAACTTTCTTACTTACCAGTGATTCTAAGTGGTAGTCACCAAACCTGGGACACAAGTAAAAATGATGTAACAGGCCATATGAAATTTTTAACTGATTTTGCATTTTTTAGTGGAGAACTCAGTCCTTAAAAAAGATTTTTTTAAGGTTCAAAGAAAGAACATGATTAATGAGGGCTCTCCATCTTAGAATCTGGGGTTCCTGCCCATGTCTTCCATACACTTCTCCTTGCCAGGGCTTGCCTAGGTCGGATGTGAAGTAAGTGGAACCCAAATTCCTAACAAATGATTTTTGACTCTCCTGTCATGTAGTTTTATATCTTTAAGTGCTAAAGGGAGGCACATTCAGAAGTGATCTCATGTGAGAAAGGCTATTTTTAAGTTCTAATTTATGCCACGTAAATTTTCAAAAAAGAAAATTCTGAATTTAATCTCAAACCTTTGGGAAGGCTTCAGATCACATATTTAGCAGGAGGTACTATTATCACCTTAATCATAAACATTTTATTTGGACACATTTTTTGGATACTTGTTGAAAAATGATAGCTTAAATTATCAGAGTTGGAATTAACATTTGAGGACTGATGCATAAAAAAGGTCCCTTTTCCCTCAAACTCAGATGCTATTTTCCTGTACTTTACTGATATCATGAAGAGCCTTCCTTCTCAAACTGGCGACATTTCCTTGCTCTGTACTTTTATGGTGAAGGATAAGGGTTTTCTCCCCTGAATTTGCCAAATAGAATTTGTGACGTTTATGTGTTTCAGACCTACAGTTTATTCCATGATCTTACATATTTTATTTCCCATAAGAGTGTTTAGAAAAACAATAAAAATTGGAAAAACATTTTGGTATAATTATAATTGTGAATGGGATTCCTGGAGGAGAGTTGAAATTATTCGATCATCTGTGTTTTTTCTAGACATCCGGAATTTTTCTTCCTCTTTTCACTCTTAGAAATTTCAATTGAAGATAGATGATTATTCTACACCAAAGACCTTTTTAAATTGCAATGCTTTAAGAACTTTTTTATTAAGCTTCTTAAAAGATCAAATATAGTATTTTTCACCTTACCTGGTTTTAGTTGAGACAAATCCTTATTTTAATTTGGGTCTTCTTTAGAAAAAGAAACAGAACACATTTCATTTTTATACAGAATAAACTTTGTTTTTATTATAGACATGGATCAAAAATAAAAGTTTTTATGTACATATGACATATAGTGCAAATGAAAGCCTTTTAAATACCATGGATAGACATGTTGTTGGAAACAAAACGAGATGAATGACTGACGGGGGTGGTTAGGATGGTCGTCCTGGAACTGCAGGAGGGGGTCGCCTAGTAAAAAAAAAACAAAACAAAATAACAAAAAGAAAAACACAGATGCAGAGGAAGAAAACAATGTTTAAATTATAAAACAAATTCAAATAATAGCATGCAAAAATATCTCACAAAAGTCAAGTGCAAATCAGACCAAAAGGAAAAAAAAAAAACAACCAACCAAAACAGCACATGCAGACATGCAGGGGCAATGAAAGAACACCACATGGTAAAGTTAGCAGTTCCCAGGACTTTTCCTGGCTACTAGCAGTGTGCTTAGGTATGAGCCATTTGAGCCCACTCAAAAATCTTATTATTTTGCACCACAGAATGATAAATTCATGCAGCTTTATTCAGGAGAACTGGGAATGGTCCCAGAGCCAAATACCTTTACAACTTGAATATTTGATTCCCAGTCCTAATTTTGTGACACTCAATTATTTCCAAAGATTTCAATGAATGTTGCAAAATCTCCATAGAGAAGAGGGAGTTGATATAGAAGTATGGCAGGTAAAAATTTTTTAAGTGAAATTAGAAGGTGTCAAGAGATGAAATGAGCAAGGTAATCACAGTGTAAAAAATGATGTCAGAGGTTGGTCTCACACAAAAGGATTTGTAAATAAGAAT
This sequence comes from Microcebus murinus, assembly GCF_040939455.1. Classification (NCBI taxonomy): domain Eukaryota; kingdom Metazoa; phylum Chordata; class Mammalia; order Primates; family Cheirogaleidae; genus Microcebus; species Microcebus murinus. The sequence continues at coordinate 118,605,762 of NC_134105.1, read as the reverse complement.
TTGCTCTGGGTGAATAGTCCTGATGTGTAATAGCCTAGATTCAGGCCTAGGGAGACTAAGAGGCTAGGTCTGGTCCATGGTGACCCCAGGATTTTGTAGGATTTCCCTCTGTCTGAGAGCTAGGTGCAGCTGAAATTCTGATTTATTCTCAAGTGAGTCCCGGGTAAATGGAATCTAGTCTACTGGATCTTTCTCCATATCCCTGGCCTGGCTTGCATTTCAACAGGCCCACAGAATGTGAAATAAGGGTCCAGAGTTGTGCTTTATTTTGACATCAGCCTCTTGGTGTTTGCCAGAAAGATGATTTGCAGCTAGAGAAGATAGAACAACAAACTATACATTGCAATGAATAGCTCCAAAAGTAGGAAAACAGCAGGTCAAATAAAACGTTCCCACTGGTTTCCAGTAGAAGTCTACACTTTAATTTCCTCTTTCTAATCAAATCGGTAAATAAATTCAACATTACAGCAAGCTGTAGGACTCTGAGGTGGTCTTGATACTCTACTCTCTTTGGTTACTCATCCAGTATGTTCAACAACATACTCACTTCCATCTTATTCTTGTAACACTTTAGTGAGGAGAGCAATGAAGTCTATAAAAAACAAAAATAAAAACAACTTCTTTTTCATCTTCCGTGAGATGTTCATGGAGCCAAACTGACTGGGCTATTTCTGAGCAGTGGTAAAAAAATGATCTTACCTTCCCCAAAGTCCAAGATCAATTTTTCTTCAGTCCAATTTAAGCTGGCTACATTAAGGAGGGCTCCCATCCATTTAAATGATGAAGGACTTGTTACTGGTACCTAACCTTTCAACTGTGGGGGGGTAGTGGTTCTGCAAACCTTTAGCTTTAGAGATCCAGGTAATGGGTATCCCTGGTGTTTTCATGAAGAAAGTGTAATTAAATTTCTGTCAGGCTCAATGAGATTTATCACCTGTCCAGCAAACAGAAACTATTTTTGAGTTCTGAAGGGGCTTTAGAACACTTTAATTACCTCAGCAGGGTGGGGAGGTGAGCCATTAAACTGAACAGCAAGTCCACAGTGCTGAAGGGACATTCTGTTAGCATATGCCAAAACACTTTCCTGTTTGGGCTTAGTTTGGTGTTCTAATCCAGAAACAGGATCAGAAACTTTATGTCTTGGAATACATTTCACTGACAGCTAGAATGTTCACTTTAAACATCAGGGTGACATTTACTGCCTCAGACAGGTCCTTTCTTTTCATCTTCACTTACCCTGTATCTAACCTTCCTCACATTCCTTCTTCACATCAAGCATTGTTGATGATGACACTATTTAGTGGGTCAGAGTTAGTCATATCATGGATCTGGGAAGTGTGGGTTTTTGCTATTTCTTTTCCAGAATTTTCTATATTACTTACATGGTTTTGAAGTGCTTAAAGACAAGTGCTGAAAATATTTGGGCTTCTTAAATGTAGATCTACAAAAGTACAACATACTGTTGCCACCCCCAATATGAAAGTTGGAGTACTGAATTGGAATATTGATTTGCTAACAAATTTCAAAGCTTATCATACTAGTATTCACTTTATAAACACATCTATCTAATCAAGATAATAATTTTAGTTTTTTTTTTAAGCTTTCTGAAAAATAACTTCATAACAAAATTGTTTGGCCAAAACAGTAAGATAAGGAGATTAGAAAAACTATATGTGGAACATGGGCATAATTCACATACAAAAACTCAATAATGAATTACCACATTATCTTGGATCTACCTCAATGCTACAATTTGGACTTATGGTGACATTCCTCTGGTGAGATCCTGAAATGTCTTCCTTATAGCTGTTTTCTGTTAAAATCTCACAAAACATTTTCTGCTTGCTTTCTTTGCCCATCGTTTTGGTAACTTAATATCCCTGAGCAGTGGGTGAGCCTGAAGGCTTAGGAAAGGGAGGAGAGAAAGGCAATAGGAATAGGTATTCTTCTGAATTATTTTCTGATGATCTTTAATTTTAAATCAACTTGGATCACTTTCTTCAAAATAATCTCATGGGAGTAATGTAATTAATTTAAAAGAGCTCTTTTTTGGAGAGTCAGAGAGAAATGGTAGAAAATTATCTGAATCCTACACAAGTCTCAGTAAGACTCATTGCATGTAGGGCTCTAATCTGCTTTCACACCTTCTGTTCCTATGTGACCTTCCTCTTTGGAACTCAGACACTACTGTGACAAAGCACCAGAGCTCCAGGTGGATCGTCTTAAGTTGGGAGCTCTTGCTGCTTCCATATTTGATTTTATCACCCAACTTTTTGTTAGTGACAGCGTGTGCCAAGATAATCAGACTCAGTGGGTTTTCCTCTGGCTTAAAGCACTGAAGCAGTGTTTCCTAAGGCATGCGCCTCAGAACACTAGTTCTGTGAGATGCTCTGTGAAGAAAGCTTTTATGGCCAAGTAAGTCTGAGAAACATGTAGATACTATTCTTTTCTTAAAGATTCACAATGCAATCAGATTTTAAGGCTTCTATAAAGTCTTCCAGGAGAGAAACATTTAATTTTTTAGTCATTATTTCCTGACTACATTTGACAGAAAAATGCTTGGTGTGTGTGTAAAACTTATTAAGATATAATGGAGTGCACTTTGGGAAACTCTGAATTAAGGTTGTAGTTTCAGTTAGTATCTCTTACATGTATTCTAACACCAGTAAAGGGTTTGAAAAGTGGCAATGCCAGGTGTGTGTTGAAGTGCTTGGAAGCAAGGTATGAGGTCAGTTTAACCCAAACACCAGATATGTTTCTCAATATGAGATTTACAGTTTCCAGCAGCAAAAAAAAAAAAAAAAAAAAAGAAAGCAAATCAAACAGATATTTACACTAATACCACACTGATAAAATACAAAAGTAAATTTGCCAAATAGTTAAAATAAAGTTCTTTGTTTTTGGTAATTTTCCTTAGAAACTATTCTATATGTATTATTAACATACTTTAGAATCATGCAGTCAAAACAGAGCAAACAAAACACAAATGCACAGCATGATTCTTCTCATCCAAAATCTCTCTTCCAGTAAGATAAGAAGCTTCCTTTGAAGGTATGGGTGCTCCACACATGGAAATGTATAGATATGAGAAAGAACTTACAACAGGAAAGGGTGAAGTAACACAACAGCTTGTCCAAGTCATCCTTCCACAGTGAACATGTCCTGATCACAGAAGAAAAATAAACCGATTTTTCCCTCCTCCTCTCCTCTTCTTGTCTTCTGCATTTGGATGGCAGAATCTGGGACTATGTGTATTGACAAGGGACTTATCATCAAAACTCTTGTAATGGACAATCTTTCTCTATCCTTTGGAAACTCAGAGTAAGGATATGTGTAACTACTGAACACTCTTAGATAATCTTAATAATGGGGAAATGGAAAGGGACAAATTCTCTATGCCCAATGAACAAATAAGGAAGGCCAAGTGTTGGGTCAGGAGTTCAACTCTTTGCTCTAAGAAATGCCTCTGTAGACCTGATATTTGGGCAGAGCATCTTTCCTCCTTTTACTTCCTGGGGTTTTCCATGAATACTTCCTTTTCAGTGGCAAAATGTCATGGTGCTTTCTGGCAAGTGTCACTTCATACCCTCCAACTGTCCAAGGTTTGTGTCCTTTTTCAATCTATTTCAACAATGACTGCAAATCAGGAACAAACTGTTTTCCACTTTCCTGCCTCTGATTTGCCCAATTTGTTCCCTTTAAAAATATCATCTTCCCCCAAATTAATGGTAGAAATGCAAAATGCTATCATTCTCCAGTTTGATAATGCTAGGCCACTTTGATCAAGAGCTATAAATATTTGGAAGTCTCAGGTATTACTGAAATGCATAGACATGATTCAAATACATACAAGAATGAGGAAAGGGGGGCATCCTTCAAATGTTATAATTTATTTCAGATTCAGAAATACAGCTTCACATTTTCACAATAGGTACATGTGACCTTCAAGAATGATACAGGCTTTAGGAACTTGCTTCAAAATTTCCATTCACAGAGTCCATATATCAGCATTAAGAAATCCTGAAAGTGCCAAGAAGACAGTGGAAAGTATTCTGGCTCGTATGAATTAAAGAATCAACAGAAAAGATGAGATTTTGCTTTAGTATATTCCTTCTTCATAAAAAAGCAAAAGAGGAATTTGACTTTAAAAAAAGGAGAGAAGAGAAACAGACAAGCAAGTAAAACCAAGGCTGTACATATGAAATAAAACACAAATCAAGTAATAGTGGTGGAATTTCTTATTGAGAGAAATAATTTTTAACAAATTGGCAGAAGATAATAGATAATGCAAAAGGTTGGACAGAGTAATTTTTTTCATAATTTTAAAACATTACATAACAAGCAAAATATAAGAAATTCAAGGGTAACAGTTAAAAAAGAAATTAAGCTGAGCCACGTGTGAAACCCTTGACCAGAGAGGTGAGAAGTCTCACCAATATACCAGTATGAACAGGTCTTAAGACAAACAGGAGACTCTTTCTTGAGTTTCCTCTCTCTTGCTCTCACACATACACATTCTTACGTACACACACACACACACACACACACACACACACACACACACACACACAAATAGCAATGCTTATACTACATATACGTCAAAAAAATTCTTAAGGTTTCACATATAGAGCACCACATAATTTTAAACATACCAAATAGGATGACTAAGATTATCTAGAAGACAGATCTGAGCTTTTTAGAAACAACTGAATGATTTGGTGAACTAATAATTGTTTCTCTAAAATCTACCTTCATTCACATTAAACTCTGAGCTCAGAGCTAGCAGTTCTCTAGGTGAAATGATACAAAACTCATGGCTTGAGTCTCATACATTATCTTCCTTCTCTGAGTTAAACAGTTCAGACACCTACTATTTAGGCTTTGTTCTTAATGCTAAGGAGATTCCTGTCAATTTTAAATAATTATGTTTGCCAAATGGAAAGTGCTTTCCTGAAAAAGTAGATGACCTATCTCCAAGGTATTAAGTATTAGATGTCTCCCCTACATTTTTAGCAAATATACTCAGAAATATCCACTACTTTTATTATGTTGCTGTATACTTCTATTTGTTTTATTACATTTACCATAGAGAGAGAAAAGGATTATGTAGATCAACTTAGCTTTTTAAGATTCAGTTCAGCAATCCAAAAATAACTTATAATTCTAATTAGGCATCTTAAAGATAGTTCTCCAGATCTTTCACTTCTTACCAAATGATATTATCAAAGGCAATTCTTTCTTAGATAGCAATGCTGTGGATTAAGAAACAAATGTCTGTGAATATTACCATGTTTGTCATGAGCCTTGTGCCTCTTAGAATGACTACAGTCTGGAGTTGGAAAATTTTGTATACTTCATGTATGTTTTGAGAAACAAATCACTGTTATCACATGTTATGGCAGATCAGCCAAAGCTGTCTCTTATATTAGCACAGTTTAAAATATATATTCATATCCACACATACTAAGCACATGTATACACAGATATTTACACCCATACATATGCATATATATATATATATAATGCACATACAGTCACACTCATGCTTATGGCATTTTAATGAGTGCTTTTAAACCTACCTACTCAAAGGGACACAAAATACATGTACTTACAGAAATAAACTGACTATGTGTATACTGTATAACACAGAGACACATGCATAGAAAATGTGTTTGTACACAGAAAACATTAACATTTATCACATACTGGTAATTAGGTCCCATTTCATATTTGAGAATTATGGCTACAGTATATACTGAAAAGTCACAAATTAATCTATGTGACTACTTTTTAATTCTAAGTCCAGAAGGCTTATAGTTATATCACAGGAACTGGTTTCATTATAATATTTTGGAATAGAATGAGTCTGTATCTGAACAAGTAGGAAATTTGCTAATAAGCAGACTCTATTGCTCTTCTGTGTTATAAAACACAGCTAAAAGCAATATTCAGAAGAGTAAGTAACCTTGGTAGACGATTTTTAGAAATGCAATGTATCTGTTCTAAATCAATCCTATTTTAATAATCCATAATTGAGTAAATGGTTATTCCAATTAGTCAATATGCATGCAAGGTTTAGCATGTGACAATAAAACTAGATTTACCTATCAAATAAACACATACAGTTTATTTTCCCAAATCCTAAAAACACGAACTTTTATTATGCTAGACATGATAGAGCTACATCTATTGTGTTGACAACATCAGAGCAATCAGTTAAGAGGAAGTTACACAAAAGATTAGAAATGGTATGGGAAACAGAAAGCTCATTAAGCTACATTCCCATCTTAAGGCCTGGTGTGCATGCTGCACCTCAAACTATGCACATCCTAGAGCTTCAGACTTAATTCACCTTGGCATCTCCTTTTAGCAGGATATAAGCCCTTTGGGAAATGGGATTCATACTAATAATATGACATAATAGTGCAGCAAACTGAAAATACTCTCCAATGTGACTGCTGAAGAAATTCCAGGGTAGGCTGGGTTCTATTAGAAATAACTTAGGAGTAAAAAAGAACAAAAATGTACCCACAAAGGGAGACAATTGGGACAATGCAACTGTGGGAATATAATCTAAAAGCAAAAGCCAAAGATGACAAATGCCATTGTTTATTACTGCCTAAGATCAGTGGAAAGAAACTTGGGAAAAATCTCCAATTTTTTTTGACATGGTTTGTGCTGATCTAAGAACACACCAGTGGTTATCCACAATATTTTCCTTTAACAGAAGGAAATTTTTGAAATACAGCAAAACTCAAAACCACATTTAGCATGAAGCCAAACCCTGAAATATATAATCTGCTAGCTGCCTGTTTTAGAGAATTCAAAGGAAGAAGCAAAGGGAATCCTAAAAAGAGAAAATTTTATGAAAAGATCTCACTGCAGATTATTTGTTTTACTATGGATTTTTGCTTAACATTTTTCCATTTAGCTGAGACATTATTCTAAAAAATGCAGTATGCATCTTGCACATTGGTTCCATTCACAGAGAATTATTTTTTTCCAATTGAAAAAAATAAGATGTGATGGTGATGTTCTTTATAAAATCATTTGTAACTTTAAAAACTGAAATGCCCTTTTTGTCAATCTTATATTCTCTGATTTTTTTCCAATTATGAGTAGGCTAGCTGTAACTCTTTAGAATAAGTTCAATACACTGCCATCCAACATGGCAAGTTCCCTTTTAATAATGGTTAAAACTTTTTACTTTATATTTTATGGGTGTCTGCTTTGGGTATAAACTACACAGGAAATTAAAGTTAAGTTAACATACAAATCATGTTTGCTGCTTTCAAAGGGAGACATTTCAGTTGCTGAAACCTGATTTACTTCTGTAGAATATGAAATAGTGTCATGGGACACCACTATTCAGTGAATACTTGCTCTGCTGTCTGGGAACAGTTAGCAGACAAAATTCCAACTGGCTTCTGGCTGTTCCTACATGCTAATCATCTGGTCCTAGGTAGTCCAAAACTTAGCCTCAAGACTGAACTACGAATCTCTAGGTTAATCCTATACTATAAATTTTAGAAATCTTAGATATTGCAAATTTGCTTTAGATCACAATATTTTAATACCATTTTCTGGAGTTAAGTGACCTGGATAGGGACTCTGAAGTAGTACAATTGTACAAGTGTGAGCTCTTCTCTTAAACTATGGCATCTTCTACTGACTTTTCATTTCAGGTACCATTCTCTAAATGTGATTATCCCATAGTAAGTCTCAAGATTTATTAAGAAAGCCTAGAATGGATAGAAAGTTACACTAAACCTGTTTAAAAGGTAGGATACATGCTTACATAAGGGAATTACAAATTAGCATAGAAATAATTTTTTTTTGTCTCCAGCCAAAATAATAATAAAACTAGAGTTAGTATCAAAATTTAGTAAGCCATGCCAAAAATTAGATCGATTGGAAAAATTAAATATTTTCTATGTCAACCTTCAATGTAATTGACCAGGAGGTGAATATATAAATGAATAAAGAAATTATATTTTTTCAGACACTTCTAGCAATATGATATTTTGCTTCTTCCTTGAACTCTGAAACTAACTAGCCAATGACTGATTAACAAAAAACAAGCTTTGATTCATTGCTGCATATGCTTCTAGCATGAAGCAAAACACATTGGCACAAGGAGAAGCTCTCTAGAGCAAATAATGCAGACTTTTCCTTTGCAAACTACCTTATGCTTCTGGAAAAGTTTTATTCTTAAGGAATCCTAATTTTAAAACGTTACTTCCTAGCTGTCTTATGAAAGAAAGAGTAAGGAAAGAGGAGCTAAATATGTAACTATGGAGTAGGTCGTAGTACTAATAATAGACAACAGAATTACCGTCATCCTAAACAGAATGTGGGAAAAGAAATATGTATGGCTTAGGTGTAAGCCAACCATCTCATATCTGTTAAGGATTATATTTAATGAGCTACCTGGTAGATAGCCTGGAAAATTTGTCCAAAGCAATTTCAAATATATGCCAGGGTAGGCAAATGGTCCCCAAAGTATAGGGCTGCTATACAAACCTACCTTGGTCAATACAACGTATAACACCTCTAGGGTCAGCAGTTTTTAAGAGTCAAACCCCAAGGGTTTGACATACCATGAGCAATGAAGATGAGTGAGGAATGCATTAGTAAAACTGGTTACTTGCCTACTGATGTCCACACATGCGACTACTCATGATTTACTGCAACAGGTATCAAATATGCTGCTTTTGCATAATTCATTAGTGATTAATTGCCATGGCAGACACTTCGTTTAGTCTAACAGGGAGGATTCTAGTGGACGGATTATAGTGGGACGAGTTGGTGATGGGGGTGGTCTCCGGCTAGAAAGAGAGAAAGAGAAAGGTAAAGAAACAAGTAGAATATCTAGCAGAAAGTTGTTCCGAGGACACTGAGAAAGAGCCATCACGCACATGCTCATGCACACACAGGCCAGCAGGAGTGGTTGCGATCTGTAATGATCTTAACATTGTCACCTTTCATTCATTCAGCAGTTTTGAACAAAAATTAGGTACTTTTGCATATGGAAATCTTTCTCAAAACTGAAGTCACCCCTTCCAATATTAAAAACATGCAATTATTTGAAAGTCATCTGAAATACACTGCACATAGCTCAGCCCTACTCCAGGAACTAACAAGGTATAAGTCTCAGACAATGATGGTTTATGAATTTTTTTTCCTCTTTATATAATTTTCTTCCTTTTTTTCTCTCTGTCAGGATGTTACCACTTCTCATTGCCCTTAGTAGTAGCTTTCTCTAATCTGTTCTATATTTTGCTTTCAATTTTCAGGGTCCTAGAAAAATCAGAAAATCAAGGCTTTTAGAGTTCTCTACAATAAGTGTAAATAGGCATAGTGTAAGTGCCTGAGTAAATTGCATGAACTCTAATTCCTATTTTGGGTTTCAAAGATTATTATCAGTACGATTGCCCACTTTCCAGTTGGTAATGGTGTTTCTGATAGCTGAGTTTAATGAACAAACATACTCTAGATAATGAAATATTACTGTATTGGAGTCTCAATGTTACCAGGTAATATTATTTATTCCCTGAGCGCCTATATTTATTTCTTAAATGTATTAATACTTTTTTGTGTGTGTGTACTTGACCTCATATGTAGTACCTTGGGGAGTAATTTTTATACCCTCTCCAAATTTAAAAAATTCTACAAATTGAAACCTCTCTTTTTGATAAAACTCTCTGATTTTTTCAGAAAGACTCCTTCTGTGATTACAGTCATTGTCATGGAATTTCTTCTGTAACACTAAATTGTAAACACTAAACACTTTACACATTGTAAACACTTCTTGTAAACACTAAATTGATCAAATTGAACGAATGTCCAATTTCAGATAGGAAGAAGTGAAGCTAGAAAAGTTGAAGAAAACATTTATAAAGTATTTAAAACTTAGAGAGCTATAAAATAAAATTATATGGAAAAGGAAAAATCAAGCAGAATAGATATTTTTGATTAATGGTGAAAATACCACCTTGGCACAAACTCATTGATACTGGGAGAGTTCCTTTTGCCTCCTGCACCTGAAAAATATCTGAGGCTTTAAAGAAGAGCTTTCACTGGGAAGGTGTATTTCAATTTAGTGCCCTGTACTAGTGTCATTATTAAGTAGGCACTCAATTTTTAAAAGTGTAATTAGAGATATTTTATAGACATACTAATAAAACTAAACCAATCAATACTAGTTTAATTAGGGTAAACAAAAAAATTATCTTCCTGCAGAAAGGCTATAGTGACTACCTGAAATGTTCTGGCAATTCTCCGCTAGGAAAAATCCTCCCATAATTTCCTTTTTACTTAAGCTCATGAAATAACACCTGCTCTTTTGCTGGTATACTGTTTATTTTCATTTAAAATGGCCATATTTATTTAACTTACCTACTATTTCTTGAACCTGCATAATTGTCTCCTTTCATATGAAGTTTCTGGAGGCCAGAGGATGCCCATGCCCACCTAATTTGTTTCATGCAGTGTTTAGCATGGTGTTGCATGCAATTATGTTCTCAATGGCTTTTTGCTCATCTTATAGAACTGCTGTTCATCCTTCAAGACTCGCCTCAGGGAAGCCCTCTCTGACTTACTTTCCCCATCTGGATACAGTTGTTTCTATATATCTCTATTATATATATATAATATTTATATATTATATATATAAATATTATATATATATAATATATATTATATATATAATTATTTCTAAATATCTCTATTATTTATTAATCACACTGAATTCTAATTATATTTATATATTCATCCTCACTGATTAGAAATGCTCTGTGTCTTACTCATCTTCATATTACTGCAATGTCTAGCTCACTGCTTGTCTTTCAGTTACTCAATGTTTAACAATTGAATAAAATGAAAGTTACTTCTGGAAGAAAAAATCTCTTATGAATGCTTATGATATCCATTGGTCTTATAAATACAAGGGTATTTGTGAGTAAATCATGGTAATAGGAAAAAACAAAAAACAAAATAGCTAAAGTGACAGGTAGGATTGAGATCCTTGGACACTCTCCCATACAGTGTTTGCTTGCTCAATTCTTTTTTAGGTACCTGGAATAAGTAGCAAATAACAGGCCCCCTGTCTTCAGGGAGTTTGACAACTAATCATATAACCTATGGAAACATATTCTTAGCAATTAACCAGTTATGGGGGTTAGGAGAGGGAGTTAAACAGAATTTGAACTTTAAGGAGGGAAGCTCTACCAGAGAGTTCAATAATGGAATTTATTAGGGGATTTCATTTGGAAAAAAGTGAATATTAGGCTACAAATTCAGTGAGGGGTAGGATCAGCATGGCATGGTGGATTGGAAATCATTTTATGCATGTGTGAAAACCTGTACCAAGGCTTGTACCCAAGAGAGAAAGGAATACAAACTAGGTTCTCTTCTCATCCTTTTGTTCTTGGCTTAAATGTCATTCCTCAGTCCTTCCTGATCATCTCACAGTTTGCCCCCTTCTTCTCCCTTCTCCCTACTACTTCATGTTTGTGTATTACCCCTGCTTGCGATTATATATTCATTTACTAGGTTATTGCCTATTCCCCCCCAATAGATTGAAAATTCCTTGAGAAGAGAGACCACATATTTTGCCTTTATTATGTGTATTCAGCATTTAGTACAATGTGATTAGAAGGCAATGAGTAAATACTTGTTGAATAATGGACAAATGAGGGAATGACTTAAAAGTGCCTAAACAAGATGTTTAGCCAGGCTAGAGTCTAGGGTAGGTCAAGGTGAGCAGGCCTAGTGAGGCCAGAGATGCAACCCCTTTGAGGCATTTTTCAGGCTTATATTTGAGGCAATAGGTTTACACAGAAAGAGTCCTGGATCAGAAGTCAAAAGATGTGGATTCCAGCTCCAACTGCCAAATTGTACAATTATTAACCCACTAAACTTCTCTAGGCTATAGTTTTCTCCCCTCTGACACAGGAGACTCAGACTAGATGATCTGTGACAGGCCTTCCAGTTGTATATTACATACATTATTTGTTTACCATCTACTATGTGGACCGCATCATCCTGCATAGTTTTAAAGAGTCCAGATCTATTCGGAATGGAAGAGGAGTGGAATAAGATAAATATGCAAGTTGTTTTACTATAGCACTATAGTGGGGAAATGGGGCACAATTCTGTTATTCAGAGTCTGAGAAAATACTCTGGGAAGCTTTAAAATACAGTGATGTGGTCAAAGCAAGGGCAAACATGATTGTAACTGCTGCATCTAAAATTTGGAAGTTGTAAGGGAATGCAGGTCTATAATGAGTGAATGAAAATAGAAATTAAATGATGGGGATTGAAGGGAAGAGTTCAATGGTGGGGACAGAGAATAGAAAGATTTAAATACTCTGGTGGCACACTAAATTCTCGTTAATCTCCTCTTTAATCCTTGGGCCATGCTGATGGGACAAGAGAAGGACAATAGCAATGGGCAGTTGTAGAAAGAAGGCAAGACAGGAGACCAGGAGGACGTGCGTTTCTACTATGTGCCAGGTCTATTGTTTGTCTTATTTGCTACCATATCCTAGAAGTTAGCATTGCCATTGGTTCATAGTATTATTTTTTCAAGCAAATAAATCCAGGAGAACCTAATCATTATGAGCTCTTTAATGGTGTGCCTAGGGCCTTGCATTGAATAAGCACTGCACAGAAGGGCGGTGCATTAATAACTGAAAGAATAAAAAATAAAATTTTCTCCATGTTCTCTCAAAATAATTATGACATCTTCAAAATATGCCTAGTTTCAGTTAAAGGAATGCATATGTACTTACTTAGTAATTAAAAATCCTAAAGAGCTCCCCCCAACCCTTGTGGAAGAAATGAGCATTATTTTATTTCTAAAACAAACTACAAAACGTCTGTATATAAAACTCTATTAGAAAGCAATTCGAGGGAGCATCAAGTTGTTCAGGGTGAATTTTCTAATAAGCAATGCTAAGATACTTGCCAACTTCAACACCAGAAAACATTTAAAGTTTATGGTTAAAGTTCATTTCATTGGTCCAGTTCCTAACCATTCAAAGAGTTTCCAAAGACATTCACCTCACAAGACAGTTTGTTTTAGGCAAAGCAAAGTTATTTGTTTTGTACCAAATTTTCCTCAGTTGCTTTGTGCAGTGATGGGCTTCATTAAGTAACCCATTATATTGAAATGGAGCATCTTGTATCATTTAGTGTTTATTGAAACACTGTGTTGTATGTGGGCGGTTTATGGTTATGATAGAAGAGCCATGTTTCTGCTTCCGAATCAAAGGGAAAGATGTAATACTTGAAGTTGTATTTGTAGCTGCAGGGATGGACCATTCATAGTATTTTGGACAATGACAAATTTTGTAAGAGAGTCAAATGCTCACACGGGGTAGGTGGCATTGTGGAGGAGAACTGGCTTCGCTGATAAGAGAGAAGAATGCATCCTTTATTTTCTTGTCTCATTTTATTGTCTGCTCTTTGGGTTAGCTGTCCTGAGTATTCATGATGTTGAGGCCAACCTTTACACAGGTTAGGGGAGACTGCAACAGAGCGAACGCTATTGGTGCTTCAGCTTGTGAGGTGGCTGTGGAAACCACCCTTCCTTTAGCTTCTTTGCTTCCAGGTAGCATAACACAGACTTCTGAAGTGGCTTAGTCTTTCTGCTCCTGCCCTTATTTCTCCTTAGAATGAGAAGTGGGAATTAAATCTGACTGGTAAATGTGTGAGCCAGACTGGACCTATATAGCTCAGTTTCATTCATTTCCTGTGCTTGTACCAGCATCTCATGACTCCCAGTCCAGAATTCTTTCTGTTGGGCAGTTATATTGACATGTTCTAGGGCAATGGTTCTAAAACTGCATCAAAATTCCCTGGAGGGCTTGTTAAAACACAGGTTGTTGGGTGCCACCCAGAGTTTCTAATGGGGGGCACATTTCTAACAAGTTTCAACATGATGCTGGCACTGCTGTCCTGGGATGATGCTTTGAGAACCACTGTTCTAAGGCACAATAAATAATTTTGAATTTGCTTTATTAGAAATTCTATTCATTTGCCAGATAAAGTAAGAACAAAAAGAAAAGTGCTGGAAAAATCTTAAGAAGGATGAAGAAATGGTCATAGAAACACTTTAATACCTTTGGGAATTAGACTTAAGCATGGGCCAAAGCAGTTTTAGCTTTATGTTGTAAAGACCAAGATACCTTCTTAATCATTACCAGAAAAACAACTATTTGTTTAAGGAAGCTTATATTTGCTTATAAAAAATGGTATTGATGGTAAGCATCTCTAAATGTGCATCTGGGAAGTTTTCGCATTTGGGAGAAGGGTATTATTGACATCCTAATTAGTTAGGTAGACACAAATTAAAAAGAAATCTTTCAAAAAAGATATACAAAGGTTGACATGTCTAGAGGAGATAGCTGCCTGCGAGTATAGTTATTTCCATAAAAAAGGATATATAATAGGCTTCTAAACTACAAGTTCTACTTATTTAATATCATTGAAGCTTTAAAATATAACTGTCTCAAAAATTCAATTTACATGTAATTACATGTAGGATCATGGGATAGTTATACATCCTAGGTTTCTAAGGGCCACTAGAATCTAGATACTAGATACTAGGCCACTAGATACTAGAATCTAGTATCAACTTGCCCAACTTTTTAATCTTATTGACGATACGAGTCCAAAAAAAACACTCGTGTGTTATGTTTGCTGAACCACTAGAAGTAAGGCATCTTCTTTCTTTTTGGCTCCATCTAACAAATTTCTTGGAAAACAAAAAAACAAAGAAAACAAAAACTGTTTTCTGAGTTTTCAGGAATCGAAAGGCCTTACTTCTTCATGACTTGCTTCAATATTTAATCTTTGCATTAGTTTTCAAAGTTTGAGGCATGCATATGTTATCATCTGAAGAATATTCTAAACCTCATGTGAACTGAGATCACCCCTTATACTTCTGACTGCCTTCCACAGCACCTTCCTCAGCAATTAGGACATTAGGCAATGTGCTATCAGTGCATCAGTGAACGTGAACGTGAATGAATGAATGGGCCCAGGGATAAAGCCAGTAGGAGCACAACTCCAGGTGAAATGGAGAGGCAACCAACGACGACCCGGGACCTCTACTTCCTCTTGTCTGCTCTAAGAGAACAGATTATGAGACACAGTATTTTAAATCTCAGCAATATATTTGTACTTTGCTTCTTTTTTAGATAATTTGCTCAATAAATAGGCTTTATATATCTAGAAGGTATGAGGCTAAGTTCAGAAGAATGCTACAGCAGTCATGATTCTCTCCACATGGAAGATAGTATTTTGTAATTTATTATCAAAAATACTATAGGGTGCTATCCAGCATATTTTTGGCCTTTTTGGCTTAAGTAACAGAGTGAGCTAATACTGTCCAAGAATAGTTTACAGTAGATGTTGGAAAGAACATAGGACTTGGCACCCATTTAGAGGATTTAGGAAATTCTCTAATATGATTCTTGCTACATATTAAAAGACAGCCTTTCTTTCCCCTGTGAAAATGAACCCATGATTTTATAATATATGCCACGGGGAAAATATGAATCCATTCATGCAATTTGAAGTAAGAACATAAGGAGAAAAATAGTCCACAATTGTTATTTGATGATGCAAACATAATATCCTATGTAAGTAAATCTCTGGGATAAATGATGATAGAATCTTCCTTGTCACACCTTCTTTACGTTGTCCCAAATATCTAATGGGTGAAAATATCTAATCTTTGGATTTCACCCAAAGGTATGGTACTAAGATATCTACTTCTGTGGTTGTGGCAAAAAGGCAGCTTAAAGGATGATTTGCCCACATTAACTCTGTTCAGTTTATGATTTGTAAAAAGAACTTTACAACAACATTCACTCAGGCAAGGTTTCCAATGTGTGCTTAAATTGTTTTATAAAATACACTTAAGTATTAGGCTAATTCCAAAATAAATTCTGATTAAGCATTGTAGGCCAACTCATTTTGTATTTTCAAAATGAGTTCCCTCAGTAAGTCCTGCTTGTGGGCTGGGCACTATACTAAGATTTAGAGATGCAGAAATAAAGACCGTCACTGCCCAGAAGGAGTTTCTCGTTGAGACGAGGAGAGACGATTTAGCAGTGACAACAGCAGGATAAATGTTACAACAGGACTGTGCTTCAGGAGTTTCAGGGACACTAGAGTCCTAGCCTGGCACTGGAAGGAGGCTGGGGGATTGGAAGGACTTCCGGAAAGTAGGGAAAGTTGAGGGGGCTGGCATTCCAGAAACAGGAAAGGGTGTGTGTGAAGGAAAGAAAGCCAGAAAAAGTACTGCCAGTTTGAGAAATCAAGCATTGTCTTATTCTTTATCACAGGTCTTGTACCAAACGATTTGTTTTGCCCCATGTCCTAATAAAGTCACAAAACAGATAACTGGAAGTACTTTTAGTTATATTAAAATATGATTTCTAAAAAGTGTCACTTTTGAGATTAATTTTTTATATTTTGTCCTCCACACGATATCACTGACAACGGGTAACCTGGGGAGAGCAAAGGGCTGAGGGAGATGCAGCCGAAGGCAAAGGGACCCGGAACTACACACAGAGAAAGCATGCAGCTGTTTAAGAGATTTATAAGCATATGGCTATTAAAGGAAGTTAGGCAGTGTCTCTTCCAATAGTTTTTTTTTTTTTCTTTTCTCCTTCCGTCCCTTCCTTCCTTCTCTCTGCCTCCCTCCTTCCTTCTCTCTGCCTCCCTCCGCAGCCCTTTCTAATTCCCAAAGAGACCTCTAAGAATTTATGTGCTGTAGAAACCTACTTCCATTGATGGTGGATGGGGAAACGTTTTCCTAACCCTCTTCCTCTTCTTCTGTCCTTTCTCCCTGCCCTTCCCTTCACTCCCAGCCCAGGCTCCAGGAGAGGTGGGAGGCTGACTCTGTGTCCCATTTGTGGGGCAGACAGAGGGCGGGAAGGAGGTGCTGAGACTCAGCTGCCGAGAGGGGCAGCCTCCACTCTGAGCTGTGCGTTCCTTTGTTATCGCAAGTCAAGAAGAAGAAGGAAAAGGAAAGATAGGGAGGAAAAAGGCAACAGCTTGAATCCCTCTATAAAACTGTTACATTCATTTCTGCTTTGGGAAGATGGAAAGCATGTTCTGTTCCTTTCTGAGAGACAGCGAGAACCTTTCCAGTATGGGTCTGTGGCCTGGGGCCTTACCTCAGAGGGAGTAACTACGTAACTAGCAATAGCGACGCAAGAGTTAACCTTCCATTTCCTTTTAATTTTTTAATGGCAACAAAATGAACATGAGGAATTTGAAGACTTAGCGAAGATTTGTGTAATTCCAATATTTCATCTCTGTGTGACCTTAATACCTGGTGAACTAAAAGGTCAGTTTTAAATGTACCACATGATATTCTTTTGGTCACTTATATCAGTCCAAGTGGTAAAAGTGAAGACAAAGAATTGCCATTTAGTAATTATCATGCCAGTTTTTTCTTTTAAAAAAGTCCAGCAGGAGGAGCTCTAGCATGCCTTAGAGCTCAAATTTTAAAAACAAATTTTTTTTTTAAAGCAAACAGAGAAAAACAGAAAGGCATTGTGCCTTGCGAGCTGCCATGTCAGTGAACAAATATATGACTAAGTCCAATTAAATGCTTAGTGAGAAGCCAAGTGATGATACTCGTGGAGACAGAACGGCCCACATCCTCTCCTATCTGCGAGTCTCTTCTCCCGGGGCAGCTGAGCTGGACTGGGGCTGCAGTATCAGCTCTCACAAAAGAGGGAGCAACAGACTGGTTTCTGGGCAAGTCTAGAAGTTATTCTTTTCCTCTGTAAGTGTCATATTGTTTCTAAATGAGTCTTTGACACTGGCTCAAGAACTGCATTTTAAAATGGAATTTTCATTGTTGGTTGAAGGCACTGCGAAACTCCTAAGGGTTTGGTCTCTTTTACTCAGTGGCTTGTTGGATGTTTTTTTAAAATGAGAGAAATGCTGTGTTTGTAAAACTCGGTGCTAAAAGGGCAAGGAATCATACGTCCCCTGAGCCACGTAAAGAGCCTGCAGAAAGAACTGGAGCTTTCTAACACGCGTGCGCACACACACACACACACACACACACACATACACATCCACTGGAACACAAAGAATTTACTCAGGAAAACAGTGAGGAGTCTATGAATTTAACAGTTATCGGATTTTTAGGGTAAGCCTTTCCATCTTGGACAGTGTTGTGGGGGTGGAATGGATGAGTGGGCACACAAAATGATCAGAATTACTTAACCTGAAGGAAATTTTCAACCAATCCCTTTTAATCTCTTGCCAATAAGAAGTCAAATGTTTTGTTTTACACCTTAATGGTATGCCCACATTTAAAACTTTTATACAAGCTCCTACAGAAACTTTAACTAGACCAATTCAGACCAAAAGTCACTAAATAAAGCCAGTCTAGACGGAGAATCTATGAAAACCATATGTCTTTTAGGCATGTGTCTTACAAAAAGCTGCCATCATCCTGGAGAAATAGTTCACAAAATATGCTTTTAGGAAAACCAGGCTGTAATGACCGTGGAGGCCGTGCTTAAGGGGACCGCTGGACATGGGGAGAGTAAAGCCAAAATGTTTACAAATGCAAGGCTCTCATTTCCACATACATCTAACTGCCTGTAAACATTACTGACAGGATGGGTCAAGGCAGGTATCATTTATCTTTCCATTATTCTAGAAGGGATCAAAAGTGTTTACAGTTTTTTTCTTCCACGCTCCTATAGAACATCAGACCAGGGGATCTCAAAGTAACTCCGTTCTTACCCAGAGAGAACTGTTTTGAATAATGTTGTGCATGGATGAGGCCAAAAAACCAGAACATTTTCTTCTGATTATTACCTCATCCTACTGGCCTGCCAAGCACAGCTAGAAGGCAGGTGTCCGACATAAGTAACTGGAGGAAGACTGTTCGATATAATTGGGTGTAGGCCGCAGCTGAGAGACAATGGGAGTCAGAGGACTGGGGTACAAAGGAGGGATGCAATAAATGCAATAAAGAAGGATATTCTAAAACCTTGCTTTTCCAATTCAACACTGCTGTCTGATCTGAACTAAAGACAATGGTCAGCGCCACCTTCATTATTTTAGTGACATATTTTTATACCTTCAAATGCACTTTAACTTTAGTCAGTGGTATGAAATCCATAGGAAAAATAGAAATGCAAACTTTCATGACAAAAATAACATTTAACTGAAAACTGGGAACAGTCTATGGAGACTATGAAATTATTTATAAATTGCAAAGACTCCTTGTGACCCACTGGGATATTTTATTGAAACTTCTTCCTAGGCAGGGAATGAGACTTTGGAACAATTCAATAGCAATGGTTATCGGCCTGAGTGTCCCCTTGTGTTGTTCAGTCACCTAGAAGACTGTGAGTGAACAATATATATCAAATAGCCATAAATGGAGAAAAGGTCTTGAGTTGGAGGAGGGAGGTACAGAAAAAAGGAAGGAAATCTCTAAGATGTAATTAATCACACACCAAAGTTGTAAGCAAAAGCAAGAAACACAATTTCAATGTGTTTATTAAAAGATATTGTGCTTTAAAACGAATTTTCAATATACTTATTAATTTTTCAGGCATTAAGTATTAAGATGGTGATGGGATAAGTTAGAGTGTTTGAAATATTAAAACATATCCAGGAATTATACCAACATCCCTAATTACAGATTCCTAAACCGAATTATAGAACATTTAAGTACGTTAACCACAACCTACTGATGAGTCACAGAGATTTTTCTGGTCCATTCCTCTTAGTCCTGAGTGCTACCATTCCTAGAGCTAAAACTATAAGTCTGCTTTCATGCAAATAATATCCAGGTCACAGATTTTATTTTGACTTTAGACCTAGGTACGTGGAGGGAAATTAATTACTGCAATGGTTTCTCTAGTTAACACGTTTACTAATGTTTCCTTAATGTTTCCACCCCAAGAGGCAATAATTAAGGTACAATTTGCCTCACATGAAGTTTTATTATTGTAGTTATTAAAATATTTTCCAACACTACTGAAAAGCAAAAAGTAATTCTAATTGTTTTAAAAAATAAGTAGACATTTTCTTCAGTTTTTATAGCTTTTCCTTGGTGAATGGTGTCTTAACTTTAAGTAGTAGGGCTGACTTTGTGGTGTAGGCCCTTGAGCACGATACTTAAGGGCAGATTTACTTGAGGGAAAAATTCCATTCACTCTTAAAATTGGCTTTGAGAATAATCCTAATGTAAACTTAAAAAAACACACATGGTACAGAACGTATCTTACATAAATATCCATTCCCAAGTGGAATAATTTTGTTGTAGACTCTCTGGACAACAAAATGCCTTTAAAAGCCCTTTTCATCTCCTACTCCCATAAGAGGTCTCATTCTAGATGAGCTATATACTAGATGAGATATATAATCTGTTGAGATAAATGAAATATTGCAAATAAATGTTACATGTTTAGGTGTACAGTCCAAAAATAAATATGGATAACGTTGCCTCATGAAAATCTGAAACCAAATACAGGTAATGTTTACAAGGTGGAGGCAAGTGGTATATTTGATTGTAAAATAAGAAGAGCATTTCCCAAATCATTTTGAAACCACCTACTGCCTTCTCACGTTGTCTTACCTCCTCTTAGTTTTCAAAATTATCATAGACGCTTATGGATTCTCTTGAGGTGGTATAACTTAGCAGGTCTTTACCTTATTCTCTTCTTAGTGGGTACATTAGCCCTTTTACCAAAAAAGCAGGGAAGGAATGGAGCTTATTTCTAAATTTCACATTAACTGGGTTTCTATAAGAGCAGTAACAAGAGTATTTACACCTTGTCCTACTTTCTCATTTTAAAATTAATTTCCAATGGAGAAAAAAAGTTGACTTTATGAAGATTTGAAATTCTCCACGTCTCTGAGCAACTGAAGTTAGGAAGGCCCTGCCTTGTTATTGACTATAAATGAGAATTTTGCTACTTGCTGTTTTGATTAAACATTTTTTTCTGATCCTTAGATGGAATGTGTTCTTTCTGTGATTCTCATGAGCTGATAATTTTGACCGGAAAACAGGAGTGAACATTTCCTAGTGCTTATGGGAATAGTTAAAAAATAATTCAAGAAATTAAAACACTTGCTATTTGTGGTTGTGTCTATATCATGTGGCTCTGATGCCTGAAAAGCAGCCAGAAGGAAAGGACAGTAGTACCAAGCCATGACGGCTGCCTAAATACCTTGTGGCTTTAGACTTTGCCCTGTGTAGACATTCTATTTTGGGGCAGAGTGCCATGTGACTTAAGCTTCATCTAAATAATTAAATAATGTGGCATCAGTATGCATACATGCAGATTCTCTCAAATGTGACGCCTTACCAACACCATTTTCTCATCCCCCACATTTAAAATACTGGCCAGACCAAAAGTGCAATATTCTCTTGGCAACAGCATTTGGTAAGCCAGATGGATTTCATTTGGCAACTAAAGGGTGTAAATATGTGTTTAGATTCAGAGGTTCCCCCAGACAATGCTTACAATATGTTGGCACTGGTAAACTAAAGGATTTCAATGTCAATGGGGCATTTTGGAATTCTACATTTAAGCAGCAATAAAGTTATGACAAGTGGGCAAGGCCATCAAACCATCAGCTAAATCCTCAACTATTTCTTGTATTGCTGGAAGTAGGCAGTTAAGGCACATACTGAGTGAAAGATGCAGCCTTAACATTTTCAGTTTTAATTTCCTGGCTGTTATCAGCTAAAGCAGCTCTAGTAAGCGTTATTTAAATTTCGCTTCTAAAGCTTCACAATAGCTGGTAAGTTAGAAAGGAGGAAAAAGCCCCCAGGACCTCATTCTTATACTTTGCTGCTTGGATAAAATTTAGAGGTGAAAGAGCCAAGAGTGATGTTGAGCCATGAATCACTAAAGTCACTGAAAAACATACCGTCTAACCAGAACTGTCTGAATGTGAAGGTTTCCCTGTAAAATCATTCTTTTCTTACAGTGAGGGAAACAAAAGAGTGCAGTGATAAAGCTAAAGCACCAGCTTGTGTGTCTGCAAGTCTGTGTCTGCTTACACTGGGCAGAACTTTTTTCCCCTTCTTTGAGCTGACATCAACTTGTATATAGGAACATTCAGCAGATTCCAACTGGTGACAATTTGCTGCTGACTGGCCACAGGAAGAATAATAATCATTTACTGCGCATTTTTCTCTGGCCAATGGCTGCTTTGCCAGACTCCTGTCTTGGCTGTCTTCCTCTATCAATCAGGTGGAACCCTGGGCAGGCCTGGGTACCCTGAAACTCAGGAAGGCTTTCCCTATAGAGGTTGAAGCTTTGCAATTTAAAGTCCCAAAGAGAACAGCGACAGAGCTATTTGCTATTATTTGTCATGGGATGTGGAAGCAGTTGTGTTTGGTTAACTTAATGCCAGTTACCACTGGGCTAACAGCAGCATATTGTTGTATTTACTGCCGCCTGTCTGCATTTATGTTACTTGTACTTTGCCTCATGTAGATCTTTTCTTATTTTCCTTTTCCTTTTACATCCTGCAACATAGGATGTTTGGAAAAGTAAGATAAGGGAGACATTGAAAACATAAAGGCAATATGAAGTCTACCTTGGCACATCTGCAAAGCTCCCAAATTCTGACCTTCGGAACATTTGCATTCTGCTTCTGGGCCTCGCCTAAACAGACTGCCAGTCATCTGAACCATGGCAGGATGGAAATGTTTGTGTAAAGTAGACTCAAGTTTGCTAGACCCAAGAAGGAAACCACCAAACTAATTTTACTTTCACTTAAAGCAGATTGAAACCAAGACTTAAAGAATGAAAAACTTTGACATTAACCATTGATTCACCCCAGCGAAATATTATGTTACAACAAGAGTCATCATGGAAATTGGAATGAAGCTTTTGATGGGATATTTAATTGAGGGGCTTAAATTAAATTGGACATTTTCTTTAGTGAACACCATGTGGCCAAAGTACTATTTTCATTAAAGTATATTAAGCATCATGACAACTCATGTTAAACCTGCAGCAAATCATTAATCACATTTGGGAGTTTCAAATTTTGTAACACAGTTGCCTCATGAGATGCCTTAAATATTAAGAATCAAAAAGAACACCTCAAAATTGTTTCTATTCTTAGCAATTATACTTTTTAAAAAATCTTTGCTTTTAAGTCTAGTTGCTAAAAATAAAAACTATTTCCTGCAAAATCAGAATCCCTAATTATAAATTTGTTTATTTGTTTTTTAAAGGGGGTGGAGGATAGTGAGGAAAATAGAAAGCTCATCAGAGATCACATCAGAGATCACAAGGTGAGTTCATCATTTGCCCGAAATGACACTCAGCTGCTAAAAGAAGTCATACTTTTAGAGGGCAGTTGAGGAGAGAGTAAGTCAGGAGGTTTCCAGGACATGACTGCAGGGGAATCAGACACAGGCTAGTCACACAAGTTGCTTAACTGTCCGTCCCTTAGCCCACGACTTCAGGGCTCAGCAGCTTCCTCCTTCATGGCACCAAACCTTGATGTGAGGGATGCAAAGACACACTCATAAGAATTTTGAGTTTGTCCTTATTCAAAATTTGGGGGACTGGCTAAAAAGCAAAACAAAACATGAAGACCGTATCCCTACGTGAAAGGGATTCTGTATTAACTGTCAATCATGTCACCGTATAAGATATGTAAAAGAGATGTAGTTCTGCAAGCCATCAAGGCCAAACATTTAAAACAAAATTAAACTAAATTGTTACGAGAACTAAATGGCCTTTATCTTTGTAAAGAAAAGAATAAAAGTGCATTGATTGTCTCTTTGAGTAGAAAGATTTATAAATCTTTTGTCATGGTTGACTTGGCAATAAATTACTGAGAATGTGTGATTGAGAGTCTCACAGTGTGCCACGTGAAGTCAAGCAAATCACATCAGTCATGGCATGGGCACAGCGGGAAGCGCTGGGCTAATCCTGGCGCCACCCTGGGGACCCTGGGGCTGTCCACGCAGTGCGGGGCACCGGCCTCATCGTGGGGCTCACCAGAGACTGTCAGTGGAGCGTCTCTTGGTTTCCATGTTGGTTTCTGTCACATATACGAGCTGGAGTTAAAGCCAAATCCTTTTGAATGACTCAGTTTAGCTATTTTTAAAAGATACCATTGCACTTGGTGAACAAGTGTGGTCAAAAGAAAGTATCTCTCTTTTTCATTTTTTCTTTTTTTTTTTCCTGAATGGAAGATTAAGTGATGAGGTAAATCAAGTTTGTTCTTCCTTGGATAGAGACCCTCACTGCCACCCTATCCCCTTTGACCATTGCAAAATAGCTTAGTCAGAAGAAAGAGGGGAAGACAAATGAGTGAAATAATTCCAGA
This sequence comes from Microcebus murinus, assembly GCF_040939455.1. Classification (NCBI taxonomy): domain Eukaryota; kingdom Metazoa; phylum Chordata; class Mammalia; order Primates; family Cheirogaleidae; genus Microcebus; species Microcebus murinus. The sequence continues at coordinate 118,581,396 of NC_134105.1, read as the reverse complement.
GTCGGTTACTGCCAGGAAAAACACACTCTGATTCGGTTAATTTGTTCTGTTAATATCAAAGGCTGTGATTCCCAATTAACCAATTTTAAGAAGCTGTGACTGAAAATAGCTAAATCAGCTCTAAAGTTAATGTCTGATGGAGATTAGGAACTTCAATGAAGAGAACAGTGACCCTAAAGAGGTGGAGATGTCTGTTCAGCATCATCCTGCTGAACAAATACACATTGGCGTGGATTTTCAAACAAGGTTTAACCCCTTCAGAGAAGCTGAGTGGCAGTGGGCAGGTAGGGGACAATGCAGATATTCTGGCAAGAGAAAATGTTCCACAAATACCAGATTTGTGTATACTCAACTTACTAATGATGGAAGCATCCATACAAGTGAGTCTCTTGGGGATAAAGATGCTCCCTTAGTTCAAGTGGAATTAATTAAAACAGGCATGGAGTTTGCAATATTCCCAGCTCCCTCGCTGAAAGGCTCCATGCACACAAACCAGAACAACTTGAGCAGCTGAGAAAAGCTGGCCCAAAATTGACTCCACCAACTCTCTCCTTCCTCTCCCTTTATATAGGAATGGAAAGATACAATAATGATATTTTTTAAAAGAGTAGAACCCTCATGGTTTCTGTACAATTGTAAGTGCTTTGATTACCTTTGAGTAGGGGTAACATAAAAATATATATGCTCTTAAAACTGAAGATCATAACTTGCTAATGAAGTCACGAATTATCCAGAAGAAAACTAAGCACAGGCACATACTGAATGACAGAATCTCTTGCCTCTAAAAGTTCAGTTATTGCCTTTGTAATATTAAAGCCCAACAGGGAGCTGGCGGGACACCTTTTGTGCTGTCTTGTCATGTTATGAGTTTCTGGTTTCAGATAAAAGAGGGGCAAGGGCCCTTAAGAAAGCAAAGAACTTCAGAGAAAAAAAAAAATCAAACTTCCTTCTCCAAAAGCTAAGGGTTGTTTTCCTGGAGATGATGGATAATGGCATTTCAACTTTTTAAGTTTTTAATAGAGAAAACGGAAGTAAATCACGAAGGGAGTAGAGAATATATAAATAAATAGAACAAGGTGAAGTTTCAACAGAGCTTCCCTCAATTTCTTTCTTTCTTTCTATCTTTCTCTCTTTCTTTTTTTGAAATCCTAAACCCCATTTCTGGCTTGTATTTGGTAGGATTCCTGCTCTGGCTTTTATTAAAAACAGACTTTATGTGGTCAGAATTCTCCATCTAAAGCTAAACTTTAATAGGCACAGGGATCCTGACAGAGTCTTTCTTGCTCTCTCTCAGGTGACACCTCCCACCCCCGGGATTTCCCTCCCCATACGCTGAACTGGCAGGAAAACTTGAAGTCTCAGCACAAAACAACCAAATTTCCTCTCTTACTCTGTACTCTCATTTCTGTTTTAAATTTGGTACTCTTTGCAAGGCCAGATCAAGTTAAGTCTGGTTCTAACTTGAGATATTCTAGAAATTTCAAATAACGCAACCGTTGTCTAATAAATGCCCCAATGCAGTCTCGTTCAGCCGGGGCTCCCCCATCCAGCCAGGCTGCCGCTGCACCCCCATCCTGCTCCGGCTTCGCACCGTGGGCATGCAAGCGAGCCTGAAAATACCCAGAGCAACTCCACCCCGCTTAGCAAATCAATTTAGCATTCAAATCATTTGAAAGTTGATTTTTCTGAAGGGTGTTGGCAAGCTAGCTTTTCTGAAACCCAGAGGTAGAGCAGTCAAGCGAGCAGGCAAAACATGCACGTTCATTCCCGGGTCGGGCACCACCAGGTTGCTCTGGTTCCTTCTCACAGCCAGACAGACAAAGACAGGTCCTGTGTGGGACTCCCGCCTTCCCACCGCCAACTCCCCTCTTCCCGTGGCCTCCACGCCTTCCTGGCACAATGACAGACACCTTCCAAGTCAATCGGAGGTTTTCTAAAACAGTAAATTTGGCTCAGTGCTGAAATTCATGTTTGTTATGCGGAAGGAAAATTCTTTTGAATACTGCGGTCCAGTGGTTTGCAAGTGGAGAGGAATTTTACTCCCCTACGGGACATTGGCGATGTCTAGAGGTATTTTCAGTGGTCACAACTGGGAGATTGCAACTGACATCTAGTGGATAGAGGCCAGGGATACTGCTAAGCCTTTTGCAATAGATAGGAAAGGCCTCCACAGCAAAAATGTCGGCAGTGAGGAGGCTGAGAAGCCTGGCGGCTACGGTTGGGAGCCTGGGTTTTGGAGTCAGACTGCTCGGGATGGAAGCCCAGCTCCACTAGGGACTGCTGAGCAGCCCCGGGCCAGCTGCTTACGCTTGGTGCTCATCGTAAAAGGTGGATAATAACTTGTCTCACTGGGTTGTGAGCATCATGCAAAAACGTACAAGCGAAGCTCTTAGGACAATGCCTAGCATATATTGAGAGCACAATGAATACTGGCCATTACTATTAGTACCAGAACTTTAGCTCCGTTCCAAATAAATTGTAAGCTAAGCCTGTTGAGTTTAGAGAAATAAATGGGATTGAGAGTACATATATCCTCTTTGATTAGGACCAAAGAGATGATAATAATAGTAACAACCACAGCCATTTTTTTTTTTTTTTTGATACAGAGTCTCGCTCTGTTGCCTGGGCTAGAGAACTGTGGCGTCAGCCTAGCTCACAGCAACCTCAAACTCCTAGGCTCAAGCGTTCCTCCTGCCTCAGCCTCCCGAGTAGCTGGGACTATAGGCACACGCTACCATGCCAGGCTAATTTTTTCTATTTTTAGTTGTTTGGCTAATTTCTTTCTATTTTTAGTAGAGATGAGGTCTCACTCTTGCTCAGGCTGGTCTCGAACTCCTGAGCTCAAGAGATCTACTCACTTTGGGCTCCCACAGTGCTAGGATTACAGGCATGAGCCACCACGCCCAGCCCAACCACAGCCTTTACAGTTTGTCAAACTCTTTCAACTATATCATCTCATATGATCTGGCAATCATATGGTGAATGTTGAATTTCCCCCTATTTCAAGGATGAGGAACTCCTGTCTCAGAGCTAAATGAGGTGTCTGAGATCTGCAGCAACCCAGGTCTTCTGATGGTAAATCTGCTGTTCCTGCTCCACCACCCTTTGTTTACTAGTTTAAGTCCCCCTTCTTCTCTTCATTGCACCCAACAAGCTGAAGATCAAAATAAAATGTAAGTGCCACCGTCAGTGGATGAGGTGACTTGGCCTTCATGGGTGGGTAGCAGTGAGTTCTGTTTTTGTAGTATGTGTACTAACCAGACTTTTGTGCATGGAACATATGAATAGTATAAATCTCTCAATTTAATTTTTAAAAAATTAACTTTATCTATGGGATAATATTCTTTCCTTTTTAAATTTCTGATTTTGAGGGGGGAAATCAGATATAGTAGTAAGGTACAGTAGTGTATACCTTAAAAATCTGTGATTACACTCATTGTATAACTTGACTGTAAATGTATGAAGGAAAGTGACAGCATTGCTTTCAACTACATGTTTCCAGTTCCATTATTTATTAGCTATATTGTTTCATAGTAGCTCTGAAAATCTGATTATTGTCAAAATGTGTCATTCAAATGTACAATGTGTTATCTTATGTATGGTTAGTGACTGCACACAGCAGTCATTATGTCTATGTTAAAATTTCTATGCATAGTTTTTTTTTAAAAAAATTGCAGATTAATCAGCTGGATTTTATTCAGCCTACCTTAAAATTATAGTAATATTCAGTATAAGGATCACAGTTCAGAGGGCGGGATGGATAAAATTCCTTAAGGCAGTGGTTTTCTAGAATTCCTCCGGTAATGGAGAAGCCCAGGCTGGGGCCACGCAACCCCCACGACCAGGGAGCACACAGACGGCCACAAGCCAGCCGCGGCTCTTCTGTTTCAAAGCCCTCCGTCAAATTCTGCCAAGAGCTGCCAACATGTCACTCACTGGGACCCAGTTTTCTTTGGTCCTGTTTTGTGCCAGTTGATAAATGAGAAACTTTAATGACCACATATGGTGCTTAAATGGTGTAACGGGCTCAGCAATTTTCCTTTGGTCCCCCTCCAGTGTGAAGATTGCAAACATGTATGATAAGCTCTTTTTCAAACACATTCTGTCTGTCGCACCCTGAGAAGCGAACCGGGAGCACCGAGCGCAGCCGCGAAGCGCCGGCCTTACCTGGGGACGCTGGGCGGGGCCCGCGTGGGCCGCGACGGCACCTGCGGGGGCGCTCCGAAGGCGTCGCTGCTGTTGGGGAAGGGGGGCAGCGGGCCGGGGCGGAAGGGCACCGGCGGCGCCCCCGAGTGCGGGCCCGGGGAGGGCACGGCGGGCGCGGGGCCGCGGCCGGACGCGGGCCTGGCCAGGGGCGCGCTCAGCGTCGGCCGCCTCTGCGTCGTGGGGCTCGGCGGAGGTGACCTGCGGAGAAGACACACGCGCTTGCCCACCCTGCCTTGTACGCGGACTCGTCTTTCGGAAAGCTTAATAACTCCCTGACTCCTGTTTCAAAACCACTGTTTGAGTGAGTAACTGAGATACACGTTAGCAAAGTCAAAAGTTACGAAAGATTCAGCGGCAAAAGCTTGCCCTCCCTCCAGCCCTTCGCTCGGTGGCAGTCCTTTCTTTGTGCACCCTTTAAAACGAGATTCTGCACAAGTGCATGTTTTCTCAACTGCATTTTTATACATCATAAAACAGTGTTCTATAACTTTTTTTTGAAAGCTTTACTTTGATTATCTTTTCATTCCAGGACTTAATAGAACTGTCTTATTCTATTTAATGACTGCCTGCCATTCCATTGAAAGCATGCACCGTGCCTGGTCTCGAGGGGAGCTGGTCCGACCTGACCCGCTCACCCCCGGACATGAGTAGTTTTCTCCTCTTTTTCTCTCGGTTCGTGCTGGAGAGCAAAGCTCTCTCTCAGTGACACTGGGCAGCAGGCCTCAGGTGAGGCGGGGCGTCCTCCTACCTGCGAGAGTGCTGTATCCAGGAGTCGTCCACCGGGGGCGGGGCAGGGGTGGACACGGTGGCCGTGTTGATGTCGCCGATGATCACAAGCGCTTCTTTAAGGGCCTGGTACATTCGAAGCATCTCATCCCGGCGCTGCGCCTGCTCGGCGGATTCCTCCATCAGCGTATTTTGGTCCTCTGAAGAATACAACTGTGCCAGAAGCTCTGAATTTATGAAGTCTTTAACCTGTCCGATGACCACGGGAAAATACACATGGAAACGAATGAACGACTGGATGGCATAAACAGGGCTGTGGCATTCAGAGACTGTGGACAAACGCTCACCAGTGTCCACCTGGGAAAAGGGAAGCATCGTGCATCTGTTTACTCTTGTTTCCGTCATTATCCTCCCTGTCCCTAGTACTGGTGCCAGTAACAGTGTCCCTCTGTGTTCTGGCTCTCGATTCTGAAGGATAACTTAGATGAGTGGAAGAGAGACCAGACCCTGCCATCACTGCCCCGGCTGGTCAGCCTTCTGCAAGGTTGTCTGGGCTGTTTGGCTTAAGGAAGGGGGAAAGTACCCTGGGATAAACAGAATATTTTCAAGAGAAAGCAGTGACATAAAGAAACCTATGTAATAGCACAAGTTTTCCATCCCATGGCATTTCCAGTCCTTTACCAAAATCACTGGAAAATTATTAAGACTCTAAGTTTCAATGTTGTCTGAAAAGTGGAATTAGCACCATAAGTGAATATGTATTATATAAGAACTTTATGTAACTATATGCAAGTTTATTTACAAACAAGGGAAAGAAATACACTTTGTTTTCTCAAAATTTACAATAGAAGTTAGTTACCAGTGATTGACATGAGGTTTCCTAGGCAACAGATATGTAAAAGCAAATTAAAGTGTGAAAATATGTAGGAGTCATAGGGGAGGGGCATTTTGGAGCAGGATGAGAATGGAGAGGATGAATACGGTACAGAACACAAAGGGAGGGAGCACCAACCGCCATATCTCATCAACTCTAAGACACAGTGATTTTTAAAAAACTACTATATTACGTGCCAGTAAGAAAAAAACCCCATCAATTTAACTATGATAGAATGTCAAGATGCTACTAAGTGTAAGGTGCATCTTCATTTCAGAAATATTAAGCATAAAAGTGAGTGTGAGAATCAATGAACTGTGGTATAGCCCAAGTGCCTTGACGAGTTATATGACTTAATTCTTGCCACACACTGATGAAACCTGTATTATTATTCCAATTTCACAAATGCATAAACAAGTTTGGAGAGTGTAAGTAACTCGCCCAACGTCACACAGCATTAAGTTGAATCCAAAATCTTCTGAGTTGAAGTCTAGTGCTCATTCCACCACCCAATTATCCCACTGTGATCGAGTGCTTAGAAAAGACAATTTATGTTTGAACGTTATTTTAGAGTGGTGCAGCAAGTGTATGAATTAACTTAAGTCTAGCAAAATAAACTAATTTGGGTTTTTCCATCTCTGTTACGTGAGAAAGCTACCTCTTATCTAGAGTCACTGAATATCTCTAAGAAAGGCCAAAGGCAAGTATATTTAATTGTTACAAATTCAGACAGATAACAGAACACCTGTCAGATACTCAGAATTCCTAGGTTATAGTTAAATTGTTACTCAGAAATGACAAGAGTCTAAAACATATAGCTTCATAATCTTTTAAAGGTATTAAAACATGTAAATAATTCTACAAATATAAAAATTCAGCTATATCACAGCTACATTGTGGTGAAATAAAAAGTGTTTCCTGCATGTGTTTTGTAAACCAAGACTGATTAAATGTGGAAGTATCTAATATACAAGACGTATTCAGGGAAATGTTTGGTGGAGTAAAGGTTTATGTATGGTGGTTGTGGAAAGCAAATTTGGCCAGGAAACCTGGGACAGATATGAAGGCCTTGAATGCCAAGGAAAATGTGTTTGCACTTTATCCACTCAACAGTAGGGAGCCATGGAAATATTTTAAGCAAGCAAGTGAAACAATAAATGAGAGTTTTTAGGAAAATTAATCTGGCTGTGATTGAAAAAGAATTTGCAAGGGTGATAGTGGAGACAAAGAAATCTGTTAGAAGGTTAATGTACATCACTCATGATATGATGAGGGTTTAATTTAGCAATGTTGCAGTAGAAAAGATGGGTCATTATAAAGGAAAATAAATAAATTTCATTATAAAGGAGAAACCAACTGGACTTGGTGCTGTTTGGATGTGAAAGGAGAGGAAGAAAGGAACAATCAAAGGCACCTCAAGCATTGACGTTTGTGGGAGTGGGAGAATGTGAAACCAAATGTCAAGAAAGAAAGTCAGATTTAGAGGAAAGGTAGTAAATTTGGCTTTAGGAATATTTCATTGCTCTCCTTAAAGATTTTTATTCACTTCTGAACATACTTGCAGGTACCCAAGGAGTCATGGACATTTGCACAAATTTTCCATTGTTGGGTATGCACTTGGATAGATGGTGCAATTCAGAACTCAAAACCAGACAATTTTCCTGGCATTGACCATCAGTTGGGTTAAGCTCCTTTGAAGCTTTACATCTTACCGGAGTATCACTTAGAATCTATTAAACACAATTTAAAAGAATATTCTTCCAAGAGCAGATTTAAAGCAGATCTGAATTAAGAATCAACTGTCAAACAAACCACGATGTAAAATAAGGGCCTGTTTCAGCATTCTGATCAAAGGATCTGTCTTGAATCTTTCACATCCAAATGTTACACACTAAAGCTTGCCTACTAAGCAAAAGCTTTGGAAATGTTCTGAAATAATATGAGCATTATTAGCTTGCAAGAAAATGGCAATACAGCACAGTGGGTTCAGAACATAGGCTTTGGAATCAGACAGCTCTGGATTTGAGTCCTAGCTCTAACATTTATTGTTCTTGGACAAATAACTCAAACTCTTTGAGTCTCAAGTTCCTCATCTGTAAAATAGGGATAATGGTAGCAGCAATCTCAAGGGTTGTTGTGAAGATTAAGTAAAAGAATGAATATAAGTTGCCAAGCATGGCCCTAGCATATAGCCAGTGATCAATAAACAAAAGCTGTTATTTTTACTGTATACAGTCTGGATTGGCATTAAGTACATAAGGGCAGGGGAACAATAGAAAGCTATCACAATAGTGCAGGTATCAAGTGACATAGAGAATAGGTTAATGTTTTATTTTGCATGTAAGCCAAATTTTAGAGGGTCTCCTCTCCTTTCCTTCTGCTAACCTAACTTTGTGGTGCTACAGCTTGAGTTTGGAACAAAGGTAGGGGGACTTTCCAGACACTTCGGGGACTTTCTGAGCAGTTTGTATGTCAGCGGTGCAAATATAAATATCGAGGATTCTGCACAACAATTAGAGGCCAAGGGGATCCCTTTTAGATGATAGCATTTAGGAAACAGTTCACAGAACATAACAAAGTAATTATACTGGAATGTGAGATTTGAAATAATATTTATGTTTTTAATTATAACACCTTATAACCTATATGTCTTTGTATGGTTTGCAAAAATTCTCACACACAAAACCTCATTCCAGCTCAAACTCTCCAGGCTAGATAAACAGGCATTACTGCGCCGCCGCTCTGCTCAGTGTAAAGGAATGTGAGGTCATTAAAAACGTTCCACATGTTTTCCTCTCTTTCTTACTTTAACCCTTCTCTAGCAAACGGTGATATGTTTCAATCTTAAACCTTCTTTGTTATGACTAAGGCCATTTTAAAGCCTTCACAAATAGACATTTCTAGGGTTTTCAAACAGTTTGGTTTCCAAGGAAACCACTTCCCTGATGTCTCTTTGTTTCTAGAATGAGGAGGGTGGCAGTATGGACCACAATGCTATCTCTCATTCACATAATACACATATCAAAATTTAACTGAGACGTTTAATTTTGTTTAGCTTTGCGGAGGAGGCTTGGTTAGAATCTCGTGGGTCTTTGAGATCTCACTATTCTCTCATACCTACTTAAGCCTCCTTTGCTTTTCCCAGGGATTTAGTTCTGCTAAAGACCAAGGAAGTTTTCCTTCTTTAAAAAGTAACATCCTTAGACTCACGAATACAACACTGAGCAAAAGTTAGAGAGAAAAAGGCATGCACTATATGATTCCAAAGTTCAACAACAAGTAAAATTACTCTGTGGTAGAAGAGAGCAGGAGAGTGTCACTGTGGGCAGGGAGTGATAGTGGGAGGCTGAGGCAGGGACGGGATAGTGGGGTTTTGGGGTCCTGGTCGTGATCTTTTCCTTGAGCAGCGTGCTGAATTCTTGGCTGGTGGAAACAAATCAATGCTCTAAATACCAGAATAAAGCTCTGGTATTTAAGATGTACTTTCCCCTCGAATAATGAACATTTAAAATAACACTTTACTTCATACACATTAAAGTTACAGTGAATTTTGAAACTAGGGCACATGTTATTAATTTTCCACCAAAGTGCCAATGGCTGAAGAGAGTGAACGTGGACCTCCAGGGGTCCAGGGACTCAGGCACACACACTCCATGTGTGAAATGCCTTTAGGTTTCATATCTGATTTTTTAAAAAATTCATAAAATGTTTACATTCTATTTCATATTATCTGGGTTTGTAAGATTTAAAACAGTGTTTCTCATATTCAAACAAATCCTAATTAAATATTCAAGTAAAATTAACCCTCTAGGAAGAAAACCCATGTATATCCCGTGGAGGTAGGAGTCCTCTAGCTGGAGAGGGCTGACTTAGAGTTCCCCTAACCCTGTCATACGTGTTATCTGACGCTGAAATGGAGAGAACATCAGCTATGAATGAAAAGACCTGAATCTCAACCTTCACTCTGCCCCACCCAGCGGTGTGATCTTGGGCAAGTCAACCTGTTGGAGACTCAATTTCTTCATGTATATAGAAAATAGGGAAAATAAGCTGGGGAAAATAAATGAGTATCCAATGAGCTGTTGTCCAACACGTTCAAACAGAATTGTGTGCCATTTTGCCATGCACATTTTTAGAATAAAGCTGGATCCGCTTCCTTGATTCTCTGACGGAGAATTTCTGGTCGGGTGAGCCACAGAGAAGAGACCATCAAAATGAGCTTGTCATGGGGTGTTATGTGGACGTTAGTTTAAAAGCCCTGAACAAAATTCTGCTGCTTTGGCTGCAGCCTGTCCAGAACAACCGTTTGCCATAAACTTGCTATTTCTTTGTGTTGCTATTACCTGGTATGTTTAAGTAATGAAACAGCTGCTGCATTTCAATAGACAAAGGCTTACAGTATGTCTGAGGCCAGGCATTTATTGCTAGGCTTTAAACTTCTTAAACAATTCCATATGGAGACTTGAGTGGCAGAACACTTAATGTAAACTTTCAAAGGAAACTGCCCACCAAATTCTGAACTTTATGAAAGTTGTCTGAGACATATTCTTTTTCAGCAGGCTGAGTAGCCATTCCCATTTCAAAGAGAAAAGGCCACAGCATTGCTTTCCACCGACCAGGAAGAACTAGAGGACCCCATTTTAGGCAGGTATTGGTTCTGGAGGAATACTTAGCTTTTTCACCCAGACCCATTTATAGAAGCAACAGGGTTAAGTGGATGGAATTTAGAATTAGGAGTCTATTAGTTTTCTAGTTGTGATTTTGATTCTCTCACTTGAAGATCTCTTCACTTTAGATCAAATTAAAAAGTCAACACACACACATGGCAGAGTGCCGGCTGTCACTGCATCCGAGAGCACATTTCCTTATGCTCAACAGGGCACTTCTGTAATGAACAGAAAGGCCTTGGGCACTCTGTACAACGAGATGCCACAAGAATAGGAACACATTTTAAAAAAGGGATATCTATTCTTACATATATAGAATTATATACAACCTTAAATTATGTAATATTAATATGTTATATATAAAACTGCACCTTCTATATATATAGTTTCAAAAAGCACATAAAATAATACTTAGGAAAAGCAGTCATTTTAGATATGTAACACTAGTTTCTGATAGATACAAAAAGTTACATTTTAAAAAAGATAACCATAATTTCTCAGGAATTCAGTATTACATGATACATTTGCCTTCTTCACAATCCTATTAGTTTCTGCTTCAAGGTTTGACCTTGGAGATCAGGTCTCAATTGAAGTCCCCTTTCTCATGACTCGTATGTGAGGCCTCTCTCAAGACAACTAGCAGAGCTTTACCTCCAAGGATAATATCCTGTGGGTGGGGGTTTAGCCAGTTCAGAAAGCAATTAAACAGACCAGTGAGGAGTGAGAGAAATTACCTCTGCGTTTCTGCGTGCGCCTGTGTGTGTACGTGCGTGTTTCTTGAGAAGGTGAAAGTAGGATAGATTTGCAATAGGTTCTTTTTCTTCTAATTTGTGTCAAGCTACTCCTCACAGCTACAGGCAGGAAGTGCTATTTCCTGTGCTGATGATTTAATATAGTGCAGAGCAAAGCAGCGTTTGAACTGATGGCAGCACTAATGACTCTTGGTAAAACAGTGAAAAGATAAATGATCCTTAATCAGGAAAATGTTTAAATAAGCAAGTGCCTGGATATACCACACAAAACAACCTGAATTCATTTAAGTGAAGTTAAGAGGGTAATTTTTTAAATACGCAGACTATTTGTTTAGTACTTTCTATTTTTCTAAATGCCTTACGGCCACATTTATTATGATCTCTGACAGTTCTGCGTGGTACCTTGGTGTTCTGACTGTAGCTTTAGAAGTGACTGACTTCAACTCAGAGGGGCACAATGACTTGCCTCAGGTCACGCAGCAGGCCAGTGGTCAAGCTTAAGAATAAAACTCAGTCTCCACATTCCCGATTTATTGCTTACCTGCTGCTGAGACTTCAAAGCATCCTGCTAACCTTGTCTGAATGCACAAAACGTGTATGACCATAGAGTAAGTGAAAAACAAGATTATTCACATGAGCGCTTGAGGTTTCTTACAGTCAAGGAATGCAGGGATCATGGACAATGAATGGACTGCCACATTTAGAAATAAAGTTTTGAAATAAATCTTGAAATATGGATAGGGCTATTTAGAGTTCTTAAATAGGCAGCCATATTAATTTCTTACAATTATTTTTTTTTATAGTACTTTCTTATATACTGTCTTCTGGAACAAATCCCTAAGTCAGATAAATGTACCATGATTCTACATATGGAGGGAACAGACACACAGAAGTTAAGTGACCCGACTTAGGTCAACAGAGTCTGTAGTAGAACCAGGTTGTAGAACCCGGTTTCTCCTAAATTCTACTTTGGGGCTCTTTTCACTACTTTGTCATCTAATTTTTATTTCTTACAAGCAATGCTCATGATATGTCCTTGATTTAAATAAAAATAGGTACTTAGAAGATAACTAGGAATAAAACTGTTGGTGTCTCACTTGTCAAGATTCAGAAAAGCCTACTATAAAACACCTCATTATAACTTATCTAAAAGACAATTTCTCAAATATTAAATAACTTGTGGTATTATTTTTACTTTTAAAAGTTAACTACCAAAAGAACTAAACCAGACCACATAATTAAAGTATCATATCCTGACTACTATAAATAACCATAAAAAGTGAGAGTTTCTAGACAATATGAATCCATTGTTGGCTAGTCTAGCAGAATACTTTTGAGATCTGACATTATATCATTCTTACCTTAGAAAACAAAGTTCACTGACTTTGTATCCCAGGGGATAAAGCAAGAAGCCCTTTCTCAGGTTAAATATTATCCCATAGTTTTTAGAAGCTGAAAAGAATCATATTAACATATTGTGTGTGTGTGTGTGTGTGTAGGAACAAATATATCCTTTGCCTTTAATCTCAAGGTCTAGGAGTCAGGGCACCTGGTTTTATTGCTGGCTTTGCAATTAATTTATACCATGACCATGACTATGATGTTTTTGCTCTAGTTTATTGTGAGCAAATTCACACCCTTCTAGAAGACAGCCAAATGGGAATACCTCAGTACTATAGCTAGAAGTTTTAAGTTTCATTTCCTAAATTCTCTTGCACTTGTCAGTCACTTACCACTTGTAAGGGAAAATGATGAACCTGGTAATAGGTATATTATCTACCCAGAAAATATCACAAACGTCTGAAGAGAATGTGTGAAATTTCCACACTAGGATGCATTAGAAATCAAAGGGAGACAGTTTATAATCACTTACATTATTGATCATAAGGTGCATTATCGTTTTTGGAATTAGATCTCGGATGCATTTGTTGATAATAGACATATAGGAGTCTACGAGGTTGCGAATGGTCTCCACTTGTCTCTCCAATTGTGGGTCCATGGAAAAGTTTTCTGCTTGGCCATTCTCATCATTTTCGGTCTAACAGAAAAGAAACAAAACATGGATTATCTCATTCACTCAGAAGAAAATAAAATACCAGACATTATCAGATGATCAATTTCTGCTTTGCATATTTGGAGTTTGTACTACGAGTTGGTAACATCTTTTATCTTATCTCCCACCCATTAGTTCTGAAAAGAGATCAGAGCCCTGCAGTTATTATTCTACTTTTAGCCTGCCACATTCTAGGAAAACAAGAATTCTAATTCTGAATGAATGTCGAGATGAATAACCAAATAAACAGTGTACCTAACAACATACCTCTAGAGAACAATATAATCTTAAACCATTTGCAAGCTGGCCAAAGAACTGAATCCAAATATATGATGCAGATGTAAACCTATGAGCCTCTGGGGATTCTATGGATTAGAAATAACCTTGGTGTTGCTCTGGCCCATCTACATCTGCTCTGGAATGGATCAACATTTGGATCAACCCATATTCAAGGCTAAATTTCTGAGGCTGGCCTGAAGCCAAGTAAGAGATACAGACAATAATTTATTCTTCCATGCACTTGCTGGAATTTCTTACGTAAATTCATGCCTCTGTCATCACTACTAAAGGCTGGCTCCATTGTGAAAAACTTATAATTTTAACTTCCAACTTGTTATTCTTTGAATAAAACAGAACATATCCGTACACAAAGAATTTATTTGTACAACACAAGAGAAGCATCTGTTTTCTATACTATGGAACTTGAGTTAATTAATTTTGGCTTATCCACCAGAGGCTGGGTTGGAATGGCATCTTCATCATTAAGGGCTGACCTATTGGCTTGGCATTGAAATCAATTTAGAACAAATGGTCTCCATTTCAAGTCAGGTTGAACCATCTAAACCCTAGAACATGATACAGATATTGTTAGTGGTCTGGCTACTTTCTAGCATTTGGAAAGATTTAATTATGAATGTAGAAGGGAGAAATAATTTATTGCTTCCAATGTGGATGTGAAGTACTTTTCTTTGGAAATGTACGTACTTTGATCTTCCAGGGTTTCAATCTTTCAATCAGTTCTAGGCAAAGCACTGTGCTAAATAGCTCGGCTGGTCTATAAACGACAAGCCTCTCCTTTGAACCAGTATGCATGTGGGAAAGGCATATTGATAAGTCACAAAATCAACAATAACAAAGATAGTAACTGGTTCTAATCATTTATACAGACTTCTCGCAATCGGAAATATCTTATGTTTGAAAAAACACTTTAAAATAATATATCCCCAATTCATTTTCCAATCCTGAGAGTATGACCCCATGTGTGAGAATATTTCTGAGGCATCTTACTGCTACAACAGCAAGCTAGTTGGCTGGAAGTTTCAGAAATGACAGTTGTTCCTCTATACTGTTTCTTTTAAAATGGTTTTTGGTCACTGAAAAAAGGAATTTAATAAAATCGTATGCAGTTCTTTATTTTTATCATTTGTTTGTGATGTAGGCACAATAGGAGCTGAGATAAACAGATAACAGGCTAAGGCCACAAAGTGGTAAAATGAGAGTGCAAAGGTCAGCCAGCCACAACAGCGAAAAAAACCAACCATGTTTCCAGACTTCTTTCTGGGGCATAAAGACCACTCTAAGTCTGTAGATGCATTCCACACCGCACCAAAATTCAGTCAGTAGTAATTGCTATGACGTTTTAAAGATACTGTATTTGAATGTGAAAACTTTAGGTTCAAATTCAGGCTCTATCATACTGGTTGTGTGACCACACTTTCGTTTCCTAATGTGACTGAGACTCAGATTCTTCATCTTTAAAATGGGGATATGCTTACTTGGAAAACCTGTGGCAGCTAAATGAGATGATGTATATAAAATGACCTGGCAGAGGACCTTACAGGTACTCAACAAATGTTAATTTCTTTCCTTCCTTTCTGCATATTCATGGAATACGAGAGAGTTGCTTGACTCTTAACATACATTATGAAAATTTAAGATGAAAAATTTGAACATAAAACATTTTCAACTTAAGCAATATAAAAATGCCAAACCGCATGTGTGTATATTTATGTATATGTGTATAAATGTATATATAGGGATGTACACACACATACATATCCCTCCATGTTTTCAGCAAGCTATTCCCCTTGCTTGGAACCCCCTCCTCCCACCACTCTTTGCCCACCTGCGAAGGCCTCTCATCTTCCACAGCCCTGCTCCACCATCCACTCTCCTAGACAAGCTCCTGATGGCCATGGGGCCCCGCCACTCCTTCTACACTTCAACTGTGCCTGTGCTCGCGCATTTAACATCCAGCTTAGTTTTAAGCTCCTCTCTCCACTGGACTCCAGGATCTTGTTTATCTCTCCTTTTCAGCACCTAGCACAGAGCTTGGTGCACAGGAGGAAGAAGGAAAGGAGGAGGAGTTATACTGCAACTGGGTTTACCAAAGTCAAGGAAGCCATCCCAGTGCATTTCAGGGTCTCCAGGAATGCCTACTTGTTAGAGAACACCAGAGACTAGAGAAACGCCAAGTTGATGAGTTAGGATCTACTACTACTTGATAATGAGGATGATAAAATGATTATGGAATTAATGTATATAAACGAGAACAGACAACCTACAGCTTTGTGAAGAAAACATCTACAAAAAGTAATATAAACCTCCGATTTGAATATAGTATAATGCAGTTTGTCTCTCTGGTCTAAACTAATTTTGGATTTTGCTATTGTATTTATCAGTAGGAGGTGATGGCATTTCAGAATCAACCTACTATTTACCTCCTCCCCGGAACATTTATTGAGCCCTTACTGTGTTCCAGTTAATGTGCTAAGCATTTTATATAGAAGATCTGCACCACAACCTTAGGGCATGGTTATTGTCAACCTATAGAAGAACATGTTGAGGCTCTGAGAGCTGAAATTTGTTCAATAAATAGATGAATGTGATTTTAAACTAATTTATTTTTTTCCTTAGGTACAAAAAACTGAAAGTATTATGAAACATCCATAATATATCAAGTTAGTTTTGTAGATAAAACAATAAGCATAAAAAAATTTCTACAAAAAAATAATCTTTAAAGTACTGGTATTTATAAAAAATTATTTAGCTAAAAGAGAAAGGCTAAATAAATAGCATATTAAATGAACCTCCAGGAATATGAAATACCATGAAAATTATGTCATCATCCACATTTTCATGTAGATGAAATTTCCCATTGTATACCATTCTTAACATTTAGCATTGTTGTACATTTTTGCATATCAAAATATGCAAAAGACATTGACTTTCACTTTTTAAACCAGATGCAATTAAAAAGCAAAGCATGAGAGTGAACAGAGAACACTGGTTTAATTCTCAACATTGAAAGAAAAAAATAGAGGCATTCCAAAATAACCAGTAAAACAATTTAAAATTCTCTTTAGCTTTTGGAAACACGGATAGACACATGCTTGCATGCAAATCTTAACTATTCTGATAGTACGGTGGACATGATGGGGAGTCACAGAATTCAAAATGCAAATTTGATTTATTTTCTGATTTTAGATAGAAACAGTAATTGCCCCTGCCAGTATGTCTAAGATGAATGGGAAAAAATGTATATAGATGGAATTTTTCTTTTAACTGAGTAATTGCAGAGAGCAAACGCTCCCTTTTCTCTAACCCCAGTTCTAACCAAATTTTCTAGCGTGCTTTTTTGTGTATGCATACTGTGTATGACTATGTATTTTCTCTTTGTTTAAATTATAGCATTGCAATAGGATTCTTTGCAGTCGAAGCACTGAAGTGACAGCTGTTTATCATTATCCTCATCAAGGGAATGTAAAATAAAAATAGTAATTTGTCTCTGATCTTTGAGGCAAAAAAGAATGGTCTGCAAACATTTAACCTTTTATGTGCAGGTTCAGTGATGCTGTTTACAAAATGTGAATAATGTTGTAGAAACCAGCTTTCATCTGAAAAATACAATAGACAGGCCTTCTTAACGCAATTTTTTTTCTAAATACCTTTTGAGAAATCTAATTCAATTTAAACAATAAAAAACCTAGCATTGTAAATGTGAAGAAGTTGTTTATAAAAATTACTATAACTTTCTTTCTTAAGAAATTATTTGCACAGTATTTAAGAAACAGGCTGCTTTATAAAATTTTAATTTAAAAGCTTTCTTTTCAAAGTCTTATTACTTTAACAGGTGAGGGAATGAAAGTGTTGAATTAGAAATTATTCTCACCAGATCTTGAAATATCTATTATAGAAGCTCTGGGCTTGACTTGAATGTCTATTTTTCATGAGTTTTGTTTTTATCTTTTCCCTTTCCTTAAATCTCTTATTTGATTATGTCATAGGTTTATTTAAAGACCATTGAAACCATCCATCTAAATGAGGTTGGTGACTTCAATTCTTTAAAAGTAGAATAATACAAATGGAAAGTGTCCTGGCAGTAGATAAACATAAAAATCCCATAGAGCTAAGGGGGCAGGATGTGTTGCTATGTCTTTTCTCACCCATGGGGGTATTGGCCAATACTCTATAGATATATACAAGTGATTTCTCCAGATAACCAATGCTTATGCTCCCTTTTAAGCAACTATTATTATTATATAATTCTCTACTACCTTAAACAAAGAATAAAAAATGTTATTTAACTTTTTTTAGTGAATCAGCTCATAATTATAAAGACAGTGTTACCATGGTAATACGCCTTTGAATTTTCCAGCCCCACATTATTGAGAATGTTTTCACTAAAAATCTTTCTCCACTCCCAAACATTCACTTCTAATTTGATGAGGCCAGAAGGACATAGTTAGGGCTCACCCCACCATCAAAAGTAATCTACAAATACTGTGAGATAAAAATATGTGTTTTTCCCAAATGCTACTAGGATGACCAAATGTAGTCCCATGAGAAATGCCTTATAGACATAAAACAATTCTTCATTATGTCATGATTCAGAGTGATTCCTTTGCTGCTGCTAATTCTGTAACATCAGTTTATCACAGTGTTTATATATTCAAGCAATCAAATATTACAATCACAAGAAAAATCCCAGTGGTTTCATTTGTAAGATGATAACACCTAGAGACTACGGGGAAAAATGACACAAGAGTAATATATGCTTTAGGAATTCTACTTTCATTACCTAAAAATGCATAACTGTATGGAAATTTTATAGTGTTACATCCATTATACTATTTGTTTAGCAGACATTCTTAAAGCTCATTCATTTCAGAATCAGAGTATTAATGGGGTTATAAGGTCTATAACAATAAAAAACCAGGTCTTATTATAAAGATTGAAAAATGGGCAAAAGTATGAAAGAAAATCATAAATATTGTAAAGCAGAATCTGTCAATTGTTTTGTTCTTTAAACACATTTATATGAATGGGTATAGATGTGCTACAGAAAAGTTAATAAAGTTCTGGAGAAAGCAGGGGCAATAAAATTCAAGTATTATGAAAGCAGCATGGGAGGTCATAACAGATAAACTACGTAGCAAAATAACAGCATAGGTGTGCAGTTGGTCTTATTTCCTTCTTTCTTAAATTATGAGGTAGATAATCTTTCAAAGTTCAATAATTATAATGCTTTACATGCAGCAACTTCTTAGTAGAAAACAAAAGAAAAAGAATGCAATGCATTATAAAAAAAACCATGCAATGGTAAAACACTGTAGGTAGAATTATTTCTTTTAGGGGTAAAATGATGATGCTTTAAAAAATACAGCTATAATCAAGGGTTTTACATTTCCCTGAGATCCACTAAACACTGTACTGTAGTTGATAAAGCTATCACCTACATTCAACTGTAGAATCCCCCAAAGGCCTCACGATAAACTTTTTCAGCCATTCCTACCTGTGGAATTCATAAGTGCACCTTTCTCAGACATTCTGGGGCCCAATGGCCTTACCAGGTGATCCAGATTAAAAACAAAAACAAAAACAACCTAAAAGCCATCTTAGAACGTTTGGATTCATTTATGTTAATAGGAGAGAGACAAGTAAAGTCAGAAGGCATTTGCCAGGTTGGGCTATTACAACTATCTTGTTTCTAATATTTAAAGATAGAACATATGTGATGATGTCAGTGGACCACGTCTGACAGGGCCACCAAACAGCCAGCATGTAGTAATACATGTCCCAAAGGTGAAGAGCTACTTCCAAAGTTGCCAAAAACAGAACTTCTTCTGTCTCTGTAAATACTCACACTCAATTAAGAAATAAAATAAATTCAAAGGAGCTTGTCTCAATTTAGCCAAACTTTTAGTTTACAGAAAAAATAATTTATGAAGATGGTATACAAAAAGTATATGAAGGATGCTTAAACTACTGATATTGAGAATAAGACTGATTGGGAAAAGATCTATGTCCTAAGAGTACTGACCATTGGGTCTGGAGTTTATTTTCTTCTTATTACTTCTCTCTATCCTTCTTCTGAAAGAGAGAGAGAGAGAGAGAGAGAGAAAGAGAGACAGACAGACAGACAGACAGACAGAGACAGAGAGAGAGAGAGAGAGAGAGAGACAGACAGAGAGAGACAGAGAGAGAGAGAGAGAGAGATGCCTGCTTGACAATATGGAGGATGTAAAGTACAGAAAACAAAACTGTCTTCACCTCCTCTTACTCCCAGTGTTTTGTTTTGCTCCTCTTGCTTTGGCTGTCAGATTTGTCTACTTCTCATGAAGTAGCAGAAACTAAGAAAGGTAACATTAAGGCAACATAAGTTGCTTAAAAAACAGCAAATAATAGTCCCATTTAAAATAAAATTAAAACTATTCTAAGGCCAATTTCATAAAAAGATGCAATTATTATTTGAAACAATTCTGTGCAATTTTAAAACTTGCAGTACATGAGGTTGTCCTGAGGGCTGTATTAGTAAGAATCATAAGTATGACTTGAGGTATAAGAGAAAAGGTTGATGTTGGTTTTTAAAAGCTTTCTTCCTCTAGACAATTTTTAAAGTAGTTTAGGAACAGAAATAGGGTTTCAACTACTAAAAAGCATTAATGAATTTATAATTCTAAATAATGATATTTATGACCAAGATGTTTCTTTACAAAGCAACAAAGTATCTTTAGAAAGAGACAAGTGTTGCTAAGAAAGTATTACTTCATGTTTTTACATTTCCTTCCAAATATCTCTTTTTTCCTAACCATGGCTTTGGAATTCCTAAAATTATTATTAGCAAATACTATAATTTTCCCTTTGCCAATTGTTTATGTTTATTCAATCCATATAAACTGCTTTGAAATAAAATAGATGTAATGATTTCTGAATTAAAGAGGTTTTGGTTAAATGTAAAATTTAATACAGTGGCTTTCTTAAAAATTCTCATCATAAAATTTCATCCTGCATTGGTGGCTAAATGAATCACAAAGTGATGTGACAATATTATCCATCTAATTCAATATAATTTCTATCAATATTCCTTAATAATTTATAAAATATCTGGGAATATGCATAAAATAGAAAGGGCATGACACCTATTTTTAGAGGGCTCATAATGATAACTTCGCATAATATCAACGTGGTATGTTTGATTAAAGTCAGAAAAGACTCAAAATAAATAAATAAAATAATTCCAGATAGTAATTCTTATCATCTCAATAGAACGCTTGTCAAATTTAATTATATTTTCCCTATTACCATGAATAGCATATTCCACCAAGTCTGTAGAATTGACAAATCAAAGAATCTATAAGGAAAACCCATAGATCAAACACACATTTGCAGAATTCATCAAATATGTTTTATAAAACCCACCTGACTCAGGCAGAATACTCCAAATGCCCAATCTACTTTCATTTGAGGGAAATTTAGTACAGTGATTATGATTATGAACTGTGGAATCAAATGACTTATATGTATTTCTTGGCTCTGCCACTAATTGGCTTTGTGATTTTAGTGAAGTCAAAGTTAAGAAGTTACTTTGCTTCTCTAGGCCTTAATTTCTGGGCCTGCAGGCGGGGGTTATTTTAACACCTCGTATCTTATATAGGGTGGGGCAGGTGAGATAGCACCAAATGCGATAATGCTGAGAAGGCACTTATCACAGAGCCACACATAGATTAAGTGCTGAAGCGAAGTTAACCATCTTTATTATTTGAGACAAATGGTGTAAATGACATAAGTGACATCTGAGTGTACAAAATTCATAATTATGAGCTTGGGTTCAAAAAAAGAATTCAAAGGATCCCTGGCCGACAGACTCTCTTTTCTTGGGGGTGTTTTCTACGTCAGAGAAAGAAATTGGGTTACGATCCTACTAATAAATATTATGAGTTTATTATGACAAATGTATTAGATCCTTTACCCCTCTTGGCCGAAGAACACTGATGATCTTCAGAGGCCCTTTCGGCCCTGACATTCTGTGACTGTAAGAACGGGAAGGTGCGTTTCAGTCAGAACTGTTTAGAAATGGCACATGTCTAAGGGGTGCCACTTCACTAAAAGAATTCAAGCAAAGCCTGCCAGACGTGCTGGGAAAACGAAGAGAGCATCAGCCAGTTTGATAAGGGGGGCTAGAACTGATGGCTTCTGAGAGTTCTTTCCGAAGATTCTGTGATTCAATAGTGTGTCAAACCCACAGATATATTCACTTCTTTTAGCTCTGAAATTATCAGGTTCTTAAGGAAGACATATACATTTGCTGGTGAAAGGAGAAAAACAATAGCCTTATCTAAAATATTTCCAGGAAGGCAGACAAAGAAAATAGTTAACAGTTACTAATTTTTAAATGCCTTCACATATACCTTCTCATTAGATCTTCACAACAATCTTTTGAGACAGAAGTACAGAGAGGATTAAGTCATGGTGGCATGGAGTTAGACCAGTTGGTTCTGCCACTTACTAACTCTGGAATCTTGGGAAGGTTAATTAACCTCTGTGTGCTTCAGTTTCTGTCAAATAGAGTAACACCTACTACCTACAATAATTATTACCCTTCAAAGGGTGGTTGTGTGGTTTAAATAAATTACTAGTGTAGCAATTGAGAGGAGAGCCTGGCACATAATAATATTCAATAAACGTTGGCCATTATTATTCTTTTTTTCAGAAAGAAGATATTAAAGCAGAGAGATGTACCTAATGTGCTAGAGACAGTAAGATCCAAACAGAACTCTGATCTAATTTTCCTTGTGCACATTTAATCCTCTTCATATGTCATGTCACTGTTTCTGCTCATTAGCAATACCTCAATAAACTGAGTACTAAAAGGGAAATTAAGTAGAAAATGACAAGCTTTTTGCAAATGAGAACATTTTCTTACTCTTCCAACAGGTGATGGTAGAGTGTTTTAGCATCCCAGAGAAATAAAATCCAGTGCTGTCCAATACAAATATAATATAAGCCACATCTCTGGTAGGCCACATTAAGAAAGGAAAAATTGAAACTCATTTTAATAGTGTTATTAGTTTATATTTATTGTATATATATTGTATTTGTATATTTGTATTATTGTATATTTATTGTATATATATTGTATTTAGTTTAATAGTGTTATTATTTGTTATGTAGCCAAATATATCCCAAAATTATCATTTTGACATGTGTTATGGGCTGAGTTGTATCCCCTCACCCAATTCATACGTTGAAGCCCTAACCCCCACTACCTCGGAATGTGACCACATTTGGAGATAGAGGTTTTAAAGAGGTAATTAAGCTAAAATGAAGTCATTTGTGTGAGCCCTAATCCAATATGACTGGTAAAATATAAAGATAAGCACACACATGGGAGGACCGTATGAAGATGCGGGGAAAAGATGGACACCTACAATCCAAGGGGAGAAACCAAGCCTGCCGACACCTTGATCTCACACTCACCTTCTAGAATTGTGAGACAATACAGCCACCTAGTCTATGGTAATTTGTTATGAGAGCCCTAGCAAACTAATGCAGCATGTAATCAATTAATCAAAATAAAAATTATTAATAAGACATTTTGCATTATTTTTTTGTACCAAGGATTTGAAACCTAGTATGTCTGTTACAGTCATAGCACATCATCATTTGGACTGTCCACATTCCTTTCTTTTGTCTAATTGCTCTGGCTATTATTGTACTATGCTGAAAGCAGACATCATTGTCTTATTCCAGTTCTTAAAGAAAAAGGTTTCAACTTTTCCCTATTCAGTGTGATGCTAGCCATGGGTTTGTCATATATGGCCTTTACTGTTCTGAGTTATGTTCCTTCTATACCTAATTTGTTGAGAGTTTTTATCATGAAGGGATGTTGAATTTTACAAAATACATTTTCTGCACCTATTGAGATAATCATATGCTTTTTGTCCTTTATTCTGTTGATGCGCTGTATCACATTTATTGATTTGTATATATTGAACCACCCTTGTGCCCCTGAGATAAATCCCACTTGATCATGGTGTATAATCTTTTTAATGTGCTGGTGGATGCAGTCTGCTATATTTTGTTAAGGATTTTTGTATCTTTGTTC
This sequence comes from Microcebus murinus, assembly GCF_040939455.1. Lineage (NCBI taxonomy): Eukaryota > Metazoa > Chordata > Mammalia > Primates > Cheirogaleidae > Microcebus > Microcebus murinus. The sequence continues at coordinate 118,557,731 of NC_134105.1, read as the reverse complement.
TTCAGGGATATTGGTCTGTAGTTTTCTTTTTTTGATGTTTTCATCTGGTTTTGGTGTCAGGGTAATGATAGCCTCATGGAATAAGTTTGGCAACATTCCCCCTTTTCAATTTTTTGGAATGGTTTAAGAAAAATTGGTGTTAGTTCTTTAAAAGTCTGGCAGAATTCAGCAGTGAAGCCATCCAGTACTGGGCGTTTCTTTGTTGGGAACATTTTTATTACCGATTCAATCTCTTTAGTAATTATTGGCCTTTTCATGTTTTCTGTTTCTTCCTGTTTCAATCTTGGTAGGTTGTGTGCATCCAGGAATTTATCGGTTTCCTATAGGGTTTCCAATTTGTTGGCATATAGTTTGTTCATAATAGTCTTTAATGATCCTTGGTATTTCTGTGATATCAGTTATAATGTTTGCTTTTTATTTGATTTGGGTCTTCTCTCTTTTTTCTTAGCTAGTCTAATGGTTTGTCAATTCTGTTTACCTTTTATAAAAACCAACTTTTTATTTTGTTTATCTTTTGTATTTTTTTAGTCTCTATTTTTATTTATTTCTGCTCTGATCTTTATTATTTCTTTCCTTCTTTTCCTTTCTTTCCTTGGGTTTGGTTTGTTCTGGCTTTTCTAGTTCCATGAGGTATACCCTGAGGTTGTTTATTTGAAATCTTTCTACTTTTTTGATGTAGGCATTCATCGCCTAAATTTTGTTCTTAGTACTGCTTTTGCTGCATCTCATAGGTTTTGGTATACTGTGTTGCTATGTTCTTTTGTTTCAAGAAATTTGTTAATTCCCTGCTTAATTTTTTCATTGACCCATTAGTTGTTCAGGAACATGTTTAATTTCCATGTAGTTGTACAGTTTCCTAAGTTCCTCTTCTCATTGATTTCTAGTTTTATTCTATTATGGTCAGAAAAGACACTTGATATAATTTTGATTTTTAAAAATCTGTTGAGTCTTGTTCTGTGGCCTTGCATGAGGCCTATGGTGGAGAGTGTTCCACATGCTGATGAGACTGATACGTGTTCTGCAGCTGTTGCACCAAATGCTCTGTAAATGTCTGTTAGGTTCATTTGGCTTATAGTGCAGTTTAAAACCAATGTTTCTTTGTTGATTTTCTGTCTAGATGATCTGTCCAGTGCTGACAGTGGGGTGTTTAAGACCCCAACTATTATTGTATTGGGGTCTAACTCTCCCTTTAGATCCAATAATATTTGCTTTATATATCTGGGTGCTCTGGTGTTTATTTACTTATATATATATTTATTTATATATACAAATTATAAATAAACATATATTATATATAATATATACAAATACACACACACATATACACACACACAATTGTTAAATCCTCTTGGTTAACTGACCCCTTTATCGTTATATAATGGCGTTGTCTCTTTTGACAGTTTTTGATTTAAAGTCTGTTTTACCTAATATAAGTATAGATATTCCTGCTCATTTTTGGTTTCTGTTTGCATGGAATATTTTTTTTTCATCCCTTTCCTTTCAGTCTATGTGTGTCTCTACAGGTGAAGTGAGTTTCACCTGTAGGTGAAACTATAGGCAGCATATAGTTGGATCTTGTTTTTTATTCATTCAGCCAGTCCGTATTTTTTTTTCAGTCTGTATTTTTTAATTGGGGAATTTAATCCATTTATATTCGAGTCCTCACTTTAAGTGAGGACTTACTCCTGTGATTTGTTAATTATTTTCTGGTTGTTTTATATATCCTTTGTTTCTTTCTTCCTCTCTTACTGTTTATCATTATAGTTTGGTGATTTTCTGTCATTATGAGATTTGATTCCTTTCTTTTTCTCATTTGTGTGTCTCTTCTATCAGTGAGATTTATACTTTCATGTGTTTTTTATGATGGTATAGTTATTGTCCTTTGCTTCCAGGTGTAGGACTCCTTTAAGCATTTTTCGTAGGGCTAGTCTAGTGGTGATAAATTCCCTCAGGTTTTGCCTGTTTGAGAAAGACTTTACTTCTCTTTAATTTCTGAAGACAGATTTGCTGGGTATAGTATTCTTAGGTGACAAGGGTTTTTTTGGTTTTGTTTTGTTTTTCTGTCAGCACTTTGAATATATCATCCCATTTCTTCCTAGCCTGCAAGGTATTTGCTGAGAAATGTGCTGTTAGTCTTATAGCAATTCCCTTATATGTGACTTGACACTTTTTTCCTGTTATCTTTAGAATTCTATCTTTGTCTCTGACTTTTGACAGTTTGAATATAATGTGCCTCAGAGAGGACATTTTTTAATTACATATATTACTTTTGAGCTTCCTGGATATGAATGCCCATATTTCTCCCAAGATAGGGGAAGTTTTCATCTATTATTTCATTAAATAGTTTTTCTATGCCTTTTTCCATCTCTTCTCCTTCTGAAATTCTCATACTGTGAATAATTTGTTCACACAATGGTGCCCTATATATCCTGTAGTCTTTTTCTTTTTTATCCTTTTTTCTTTTTGTCTGACTAGGTTATTTCAAAAGACCTAACTTCAAGTTTAAAAATTCTGTCTTATGCTTGATCTAGTCTATTGTTGAAGGTTTCAATTGTATTTTTTTTTCATTTGCTGAATTTTTCCAAGCTTTTTGTTTCATTATTTTTATAATATATATCTTTTTAAAATTTATCATTCAGAGAAATATGGAATGCTCCTTGAATTTGTGCACCATCTTTGTGCAGGGGCCATGCTAGTCTTCTCCACATCATTTCAATCTTAGTATGGGTGCTACCAATATGAATACCCACAAACAATTTTCTAATTTGTGGATTTCTAGACCTTCAGTTGGGTTCTGATATTAACTTATTGGCCATTTGGTTGCTCATGAATCTTCTAAGCACAGAGACAACATTCTTTTATTTCAAATCAGATAAATTTACTAATAATCAGTGTTTCGTTGAAAAATTTTCAGAGGGCTAAGACTAAATTTTCTATTTAAACTGATACTGGGGAAAGCCTGTGGGGTTTTCTTAGTTGTTTATTTGGTTGATTTTTGTTTTGTTTTGTTTTTTAAAATCTAGGTCTGCTTTAGTATGTCTTTATGCATATTCACTGGAGGCTAATATTAACTGGAATATAACTAAAATGGGGTTTAAAGCCACTATTCATGACAAATCCTGTATCTTTAAGGATTATGATTACTCACACCCAGTGATTCGTTATTTTTACTCTTCTCTATGCACTCAGTTAAGGATGTGCAAGTCACAGTTTTGCTTGCTAGGGCAATCTTTAAGTAAAAACTGTTAAAACACAGGGCAGGCTTTATGTAAAATTCTACAGTATCATTTCTCATCTTGGGGTTTGTGGATATATTTCTGGGGATATGAAAATTTTTAATGACAATTTAAAAATTTTGTGTTCTCATTTTACTATAATCTTTAAAAATGCAATAAAAATGACTGCATTTTTATTATTTCATATATTGATATTTTAGTATTTCTAAAAGATAAGAGTTTCTTTTCAAAAATCATAACCACAATAACATTATCACATGAAAAATATTTAACAAAAATTGCTTAACATCAATGACTACTTTTAAGAATCTTTTCATTGGAGAAATTTTAAATATATGAAAAAGTAGACAGAATATAGAGAATATAAAGTAACCTCCACTCATTACTTCAACAATTCACAACATGGCCAATCTTGTTCCATTTATATTCCTCAATTATTTTAAGGCAAACTCTAGACATCACATAATTTTACCTGTAAATATTTCAATATGTATTCCTAAAAGATAAGAACATTTAGAAAACATAACCACAATACTATTATATTTAAAATATTAATAATTTTTAATACTATCATGTATATAGTGTTTACGCTTCCTCAATTGTCTTTGGAAAAAATGTTTTTAAGTTCATGTGTTTGAATAAGAATTCAACTATATCCATACACTGTGATTGGTAGCTATGTTTCTTAGGCCTAACTTAATATACAGATTTCTCTTCTACCTTTTTTGTCTCGTAATTTTTTGTTTCTTTTTTTTTTTTCTTTAAATAGGCTCATTTCCCACCCTCTCCCCCATCTGGATTTGGCTAATTCTATCTCCTGCAATTTAATGTGTTTTAATGTGTTCTTCCACTCCCAATATTTCCTGAAATTTGTTACTTAGATCTGGATGCTCAATGATTACTCTTTAACCAACTCTTTTCAAGTTAGGAAAAGGTATCTATATCAAAATTGACATGATACTAATGTTGTAGAGCAGAAAATGATCCCTTTATATATAGTGTAAACATAATTCTCTGTAATACTTGTAGAGTCTATCCTGCTCTAAACCAATTCATTAAAGAATAGATAATTATTACAGTTAAACTATGCTATATAGTAAACATTTAACATATTATGAGAAATATACTAGGTTTCCTGGGAGATTAAAGGGAGGGACATAACACAATTTGTGCTCCAAAGAAGTTTACCAGCTTTTGGGGAAGGCACCAATTAACAGGCAGGCAGAAAACAATGTGACATAATGATAGCATGTATTAAGTGCTAAGTGGTAAGATAAAGGGTAATTGGCTTTCCAAGAGAGGAGAGATTTCTAGAGGTTTCAGGAGCCAGACAAGGCTACAGAAAGAAAATGGGTGAGACTTTACCTGGTTATACTGGGGCATGCAGACATGGAGAAGGTATCCAGGTGAGGAGAACAAAAAGAATGGAGGTAGAAATTGGCTTGATGTGTTTGGGAAAATACTGGTGAGGGCATGGTGACAAGCATGTTGAGTAGAAGGAGATATGGTTGAATTGTGAAATGAGTGGTCAGATTGTGGAGAACTTGAGTTAGGCTAAAGAGATGAGCTGGGATGTGGTGGGCTTGCAACATCACCAGAAAGGATGTGCGCAGGCAGTGTTTTAGGGTTATTAGTACGGCAGCTGTTTGCAGGCTGAATTTGTTTAAGGAGGGTGACACTGAAAGCAAAGAGATGAATTATCTTCTATGTTAGGAAACTATGTGGGAGGTGATACAAGTCTGGATCAAGTGAGTGGCTATAAAAAGGAGAGGTAAGAGGCGATCTCAAAGGCATTCTAAAGAAGGAATAATCAGAAAACAGTGATAGACTAGATATGAAATTTATTAGATAAGAGTAAAATAACATGCTTACATGTCCAGCCCAGAAGATAGACATGGTGATTCCATTAATTGTGGCAAATAAACTGAGGCAGGTAAATTGATTTTCATGGAGAAAACGAATTAATTTTTTTTAGTAAATTGTGTTTGAGTAGATGCAAAGGACATATTTGCCGGCAGCTAGAATCACAGAATGAGCATTCAGAAGTCACAGCAGAAAACATAGATTTAGAGACCTTTCATACAGAGGTGGAACTGGAGCCATAAGAACAGAAAACGTGCATAAAAATAGTAAGTGTGCAGAGAAGGCCCAATTTATCTTTGTGCCTGGCCTCATGTGTGTGCGATATTTTCAGAGTGAAAGAATGAATAACAGAATGAAACAAGTAAGGGAGGAGGACAGTGTTTTGGGATATCTACAGTTAGGGAGCTGGAGCAAGAGCCAGAAAAGGAAACTGGGGAGTGCAAAAGAGGTGGGGGGAGTTAAAAAATCACACACCATCCCAGGCTATTTTAAATTAAAAAGCTTTTAGAAAAATGCAGTTATCAACAGTGCCAGATATTGCTAAGAGGCCAAGCAGAATGAGGACTGGCCAAGGGTTTTGTCTGACTGATGTAGGAATCCTTAATGGAGCCTTTCTGCAGGGACTGGAGGGGAGTGCACATAGGAGTGGGGGAAATTCAGAAGCCAGATTAAGAGGGTGAGGTGGAGAATGTGGAAAGAAAATAAGTCATACTGTGAGTTTGGCAGAGAAATGAAGGAAATGGCATGGTATTCATCAAGAGATCAGGATTGGGTCACGTTTTTGTTTTTTTTTTTTTTTAGGGCAGGGAAGACATGTATATATGCGAAATTAAAAAAAGAGAAGACAAAAGACCAGAGGCACAGAGATGATGTAAAATATTGAGATTTAGTGTACTGGTAAAGGAGAAATATTCAGAAAGATTCACTTTCCATGTCATATTCCAGCCATACCAGGCTGTTCACTCTTCTCAGGTCAAACTATGCACATCATAACCTAGTGCCTTTGGCCATATAGCCCCTTGAATTTGAATGCTCTTTTGGCTAACATCTGACTGCTAAAATCTTTCCATTATTGAGGATGTGGCCTAAATGTCACCACCTATGTGATAACCCACCCTGGTCAGATTAATCAGAATTGATCTCTCCTTTCTATACACTCATAGATTATTAAATATTTCTCATCATTTAAGAATTTGCATTCTTTTCATGTATTATTAATTGCATTCTAAAAGGTATTTTGCATTGTATTTTAATGCATCACACACAGTTGGTACTAAATTAAATAAATGGAAGTGGAATTTTTCTTCTTAAAGATTTAAAGGAAGGATAAGAAGAGAATGGTGGAAGAATGCTCGGCTGAGGTGAAGATAAGGGTATTGGGCAAATTCTTCCGGTTGGCTTCAATAGTCTCCCAAACAGGTGACTTTCCTGCTACAGGGAAAGTGAAGGACTGATACGATGGAAGATCATTTTTGGAGCAGGTGCTGGGCTAGGCAGCAAAGAGGTGAGTAGAATGAGGGGAAGGTTCTGTAAGTGTTTAGTATCATGAATTTTCAACAGGCCAGATTTTGCAGCAAGTTTTCTTCTATAAGTTCATAGTTGGAAGGAGAGAGAAAGCAAAAAGACCTAGCATTGTTGGCTGGTGTGGGGAACGTCACGTAATCACTAATAAACATTTAACACGGGGAGGTGGTCATTGCAGAATGATGCCACAGACAGCACTGAGATGCCAGGCAGATTGCTCAGGTAAGGAGAGAACCTAATACAACCTGTCAGGCCAAAGTTCTCAACTTGGCTGCCAGGAAAATCACCTGGATGATTTTAAAGAGTACTGAAACCTGGGCCCCACCCGCAGTGATTGTGATTTCGTTGGTCTGGGATGAGACCTGGAGCATTAGCATTTTTTTAAGTGCTCCAGTTCGAGAACCCCTGCAGTAAAGAGATACAGGTCTGGGGAAAGCAGAAGGGGTTAAGTGGTTGAAGGTTCTACTGAGGATAGAGTACAGGATGAAATAAAAATGCTATTTATGGTCTCAGGCCTGACAATTCCCAGGAAAAAGAAGAGTCTGACTTGACATAAAAGAAAGTATCTGTGTTTTAAGATCCAAATGTGATCTCACCTAGTTTCCACTGGACAGACGTCACCATTCCCTGACAGTCATAATTGGCACTGTGGTAGGCAGATGGTTGACCGGGAAAGGAAAAGCTACAGGCTTTCTTCTAGTCTTTATTTTGAAAAGAAAGATTCCCATCCAAGCTGGGGCTTGGAGGGTCCTTTCTGAGACCCAGCGAGACCGAGCACAAGTGCAGAAGGGACGCAGGGTGCTCAGGAAGTCCCATCATGGGCCAGGCCCAAGGTCAGCCACCCCAGCAGATCTCGAGAGACGTCTTGTGGGAGGGCTGGGACCAGCTCTCTGACCTCAGTTGTAAAAGTCAGGCATGGCCCCGGTTTTCTTAGTAGCCATTTATGGCTCTCATTCATAAATTTGGCTAAAGGGTTTTTGAATTCATTTACATTTCCTGCCAGTCCCACCTTTTGGGACTAATGAGTTCTACAAGTTTATAACCTGCTGTGTGAAGTAGATTTCCTTTCGCTAGCCCTAAACTTACTCGGCTCTGTTTTAAAGAGTGCCCTCCTTGTCCTGCGAAGAAAAAGTAAACAATTATACCATGAGGACAGATTGGCTGAAGTGAGTGGGGCATAAAAAGAGCTAGGTGTTACAAGGAACTGCAGACTACCTTAAATCCATGGTATGGTTTTAAAAGGCAAACATGGCTGGAATGCATGGCCCAGAGGGGAGCCCAGTGTGCCACACTACAATGGCTCCATTGTTCTGAGTGCTGGGACCTTTTGGGGTCTATGCATCCTGTTTGGGGCTCCACTGTTCAAATGAAAGAAAGAGCTTGAATATTTAGCAGACATCAAGAAAACAGATTAAAAACTGGAAGTGGAACCTGGAAGAAAAATTTAGATTTTTCAGATTAGAGAAAAGAAAGTTATTACACACAAAAATATCAAGGAAATGTGTAAAATGAAAAATAGTTGTTCTACTTTGAATTAAAGTACAAAGAGGAGTCAAAATGGTGATTTAGCTTTGCCGTAAGAAGGAACTTCCCGACACTATTATATATAAAATCCAGTAAAGTCAGAAAACTATGCATTTTAATTTTTTAAAATGCAGTTTAAAATTTTTTTAATTAAAATTAAAAATTTTAAAATCATTCCCCAAATGATTTGGGGTTCATCTTGTCTTTGTACATGCCTCAATGGATTATAAAGACAGCTAGAGAAGTTATTTACACAAAGGAATATGGTAATATTGAACTAGGTGAAGGCATGAAACAGATGAGGATATAAGTATCTTACAAAAGAAAGGAATGGGTGATCAAAAGTCAATGTGTGCAATTTTAAAAACTACAAGAAAACAGCAAATATTTTTGAAAGATATTAATTTTAGTGGGCTGAAGAGTAGACTAAAGTATCTGTTGCATTTTTTCCTCCAAGGTCATAGTATAAAGTTGATTATAAAAAAGTCTTGTGTTTTAATGGAAAATAGGGCAAAGGTTATGTGCAACAGGAATCCAGTCATGTGGAGCTTACAGAACGCAGGTTAGGCTCATAAAACTGCTCATTAAAATGCTCTGTTCTGAAGCAAAAGCAAATAAATGAGCTCAGGGAAAAGAGCCACAGAAATTGTCTAGAAATATTTCCATGAAAGACTGTGAAAATAGTCCTTCCAGTCATAAGAAATGTGCAGTTATTGCTTATACAAATAGCCCACACTTAAAAGACTTTTAAATACCTTCCCTGCAATGCTGGTTTTGACCTTCTGCCAAAAGCTACTTAATGTTTTTTTAATTTTTTTTTTAAATTTTTCTGAATAGACTATATGATGAGCAAAAAATAAAAAGGCACACACACCCTAAGTTTTTAAAACAGCATGAGAAGAACAGTTTTGTAATCAACCCTCATCCCAAATTCTGGTTTAAATTTAGAAAATTTATAAATTATACACTGGCTTCCAATGTCAATCCCAAATTATAGAATTAAGGACCAAAAAAAATCTTGAAGATTTATAGGGCTCCGATTCTCTACACTTCACTATCTTGCAGTACAGAAAACATAGACTGAGGAATTTAAAACTAATAATAGTAATGGCTTGCTGGCAAAATAATGCACAGCAAGAGGACTTCTAAGAAGACTGTTAGCCTCAAAGCAATTCAGACAGACCATGCGTACACAACGGCTGGCTGGTCTGTAAGGCCGCAGGCCAAAATCAACATCAACAGCCAGCAGCGCCCAGCACTCATGGAGGAAACTGCACAACTTGATGCTGATTGTGTGTGTGTGTGTGTGTGTGTGTGTGTGTGTGTGTGTGTGTTGGGGGGTGTCCAGACACCCATCTGATTTTGAATGTAAATTCAGTGATGCCTACGCCATGTCTGAGCTACCAGAGGGGCAACCTGGTGAAATCTCACCATGCCAAGTGATTAACCGGAATGAAGCCAGCTAAGAGAAAACAGACTGCTCCAGAAGGAAGCACAAGTAGTGAGTCATGTGGTCTGAATCCACACCCGACTACTCCGTCTGTGGCTCTTCCTTGCACCCTTTCCGTAGTTGCTGGAATTGGGACGAGGGACCCGGGAAGGAGTCAATATGAGCATGGACCTTTTGCCTGCTTTTTATTTTTTTAAGAAGGGATTAGCAATGGCAATATTCTCTTTTCACTTCTACAGCGTATTTTATCTTAAGGAAAGCAGCCTGGAGCTGGCTTGTGAGAAGCAATGAATCAAACTGAGAGAGACTCCTTCGAAAAGCCAGGCTGGAGCGCAAGAGGCTTCCTGCCAGCGTAGACTCTGCTGCTTCAGGCCGGTTTTGTCCCTGTTGTTGCTGTTTCACTCTTTGTGGGGGAGGGAGCAGACAGACAGTCTTGCAGAGATTTGGCTAAAATAAAAATACAGCGCAATTTTACACGGCTAAACCGAATCTCACATCTGACGAGATGGCCTAGACATTTGATAGATACATCCTGGCAACAATAGCTCATCTCTTTAGCGTTAGCTGTAAAAGGATATTTCCTAATTCATCCAGCTCTAAACAAAATAACCTGCTCTTCCTTTTCCCACTGGCCTTTAACATGCCTTATTCAGGAATAATGATTTCTTTTGCTTAAGCAGATTTTAAAAACAGCATTGTTCTTTCCACAGTGGTAGTTTACGATTTTACCTACACACAAATACACACGCATACGCACGCACATTCTTGCACAAGTTAGCAAGATTTAAAGCCTCTCATTTTTTATTCTTGAAGCCCTGAAAAGGAAACTATTATTCATGTGCCAAAGAACACAGCCATTCATTATTATTATTTTTTCTTTCTTTCTCTCTGTATACCTTCCTGATAGGATTAAAAGCAGTCTGGGATGTGGAGTATGAAGGATAGGGGAAGGAGAGGAGTGGGAGGTAAAAAAAAAAAAGATGGCATTTTCATAGCCTCTACCGCACGGATTCGACATAGTGGGAACCTTGTGCTCAGACTCAAACTGTTTCCTTCCTTTCAGCCTTGCACTTGGCCACTTGTGCTGAAGCCACGCATTGATGACTCTAGGTGGAACTGGGAGAGGAGGTAACTGAGAAATGGCCTGAGAGTGAAAGGAAGATGAAGAGACCAAAGGAAACGATCATAACCTTATCTTTGATGTGTAAAAAAGTTTTCATCTTCAAATAACTTCAGTCTTACAAAAAGGGTTGCAAAATTAATACAAAGTAGTCCTGTATATTCTTCACCAGATTCCTCAAATGTTAACATCTTACAAAACAACACAACCATGATCAAGATCAGGAAATTGACATGTTACAATACTGTGGTCTGGGATCTAATCCTCGGTCATACTTTAGACTTAGTTGTTATGTCTCTTTAGCCTCCTTTAATTTGGGGCAACACTTCAGCCATTTTTCATCTTTCATGACCCTAACACTTCGAAGGGTATTGACTAGTTGTTTTGTACAATGTTCCTCAATTTGAGTTTAGCAGATGTATTCTCATTGTTAATTTTAAATTGTTCATTTTTTGCAAGAAAACCACATAAATGGTGTGTTTTTCCCAGTGCATTATATCAGGAGCCATGTGATGTCAATCTGTTCCTTTAATAATGATGTTAACTTTGACTACTTGGTTAAAATGGTGTCTTCTAGGCTTCTCCACTACAAAGTTTCTATGTTTTCCTTCAGAATTAATATGTATCTTATGGGTGATATTTTGAGACTGTGAATATTGTGTTTTTCATCAATCTTTCAAATACTCATTTAAACATCCATGGACGATTCTTAAGAGGAACAATTGTTACAATGCTGTTATGCAAATAGTGATTTTAAAATTTCTACATGCTCTTCTAAATTTAATAATTGGAATTATATTGTGAGGAAGAGCTTTTTTCAATTCTCCTTCATTTAATTATTCATTTATGTGAGTATGGATTCTTATTTTATTCTAAGGATTATAATCCATTACTATCATTTTTTCGCTACTTAAATTATCCCAGATTTAGTCACTGGGAGTGTCAAGTTGCCTCTTATGTCCTTTTCACATATACACTATGATTTTTTTAATACTTCCCTGCTTTCTGGCACCATGAGATATTGCAGACTCGTCTTGTACTTTCTGTGCTCCAGTCCTGGAACTTCTCCAAGGTCCCCTGACTCCTTTTATTGGAGGATGGTATAAAATAACCTTACCTTTTTCTGTGAGTCATAGGCCGAGACAAATACATTTCCTTGTTTCCTCCTTTTACTGACCAGTGGATTTTTTCTCGATTTTCCATTTTCACTGAAGGTGTAGCTCTTTGAAGGTCCTAGCTTGCTGCAGGGGTCTTAGTTCCAGTTTGTTCTGGTCTGAGGCCTTTTCTCCTACCCCCATATGACTATGTATATCCCAAACTCTTGGGTACATGGATAGCAAATGTCCCAAGGACAGCGGTGGCTCCACCATAGGCTATCAAGCTCCCTCTTTGTTTCCTAAAGCAGAAATTTCTCATCTTACTATGAACTCAATTAGGCATTTAAAAGAGCATTTGTCACACTGTCCTTAATATCATATCTGTAGCTGATGTTAGTTTAATTAGCTAGTCTAAAAAAACTGCCACAAGAAATCATAGTCTATATGTCTTTGTGGACTTATTATAGTTCAGGATAATAAAGACTTGAGAGCTCTGATTGGTGCTTAGCCTCTTCTTTTTCTTCGGATATTCTATGACAAAAATGTCTTATAACACACATACCCCACACACATTTATGTATTGAGTACTACTATGAGTTAGCACTATTATTAACTATTTCAGAATATTTATTGATCCCTACAAAACACTATGTAAACCATGAGTAAACAGAATCAGAGGTTGGAACTGAAAACAATTTACATCCCAACAACCATATTTTGGCCAAATTTCATTTGAGCTCCATATACTGTAGACTGCAAATTTCCTTTGATGCCAACAATAATACTGTGTACTATTCATATATATATGAATATATACTTTGTATAAATGTAGAGGCATACAGGTTTCAAGGTGTTTTACTTATATAATTTGTTTTGTACTTTAGATCAATTTTGTGACACAGGTCACAAATTTCCCTTTTCAGAGACTAAAAAGTCAAAAAAGTTTCATACTTTTTCTAAGGCCATACAATATCAGTTGGGGAGCTAGAATTGAAATTCAGATTTATAAGCTCTAAGTTTGTTAATCAATAAGCACCATCAATCAGGAAAATTGGGGCATCTTCCCATATCTACAGGGAAGAAATCCTGTTGAAATAGAAGAATCTGGGATCAGGCCAGGTCAGGGGCCCATATGGATATAGTTCAGCTAGGGGCTACTCTGTACATATTTTGAATTTTTTCAACATTAGATAAAAAAATGAATAAAAGCTCTGAAGAAAAACCCTTAGCTTTCTGAATGCTTTTGATATTTGCCATACTATTTTCTATCTATAAACCTTAATTTCATTATTAGTAAGATGGGGACAAGACAGGCATAAACCTTAGGACTGTCATGAAAAATGAAGACCAATCTGATTATAAAACAATAATAGTCAAGTGTATATATTCCAAAGAATACAGAAAAGAAATGCGTGTCAGATATTAATAGTAATCTTGGTTTTGAAGGGCATGAAGATGTTCATCGGGTCTAGAATGAATGAGTTGGTCTAGCAGGGGGAAGAAACCACATGTACAAAGGTGCAAAAGTGGGCAGAGTGTGGCACACCTATAGCATTGGGGAATGGCTGCTTGGAGGATGGAGCAGCAGGGTGTGTATGGGTGGGGAGGTAGGAGAGAAATGGTCTGAGGTAGGGATATGAAAAAGAATGGAGACATCTCAGGGAGCCTCTTCCACTACGCTTACTGGGGAACATAGAGCATTTTTAGGGAAGTGAAGTGATCAGATCTCTATTGTGTTTGCTTGTATCTACTGGAAAGGATTTTCAAGACTATCTGGTCTACACTTAATTTTTATTTATTTAAGTCCTCCAAGGTACCTGGGGCACTCAAGATTCAGGGAGCAGATCGCACAGACGGGCCTTCCAGAGTGATGCAAGAGCAGATATGCTAGAAGCCAGAGGCCCAGGGTACTGATTGTTTCAAGCTATATCTTCCAAAGGTGCTGCAGAATCACTAAAGGAAGGAGGCAATAATTTTTTGCTTACTATTGCAACTACTGAAGCTAAGTCACTTGCTGTTTCTAACACCACAGGTACACCTCAGATAGCCTCAAAAGACACACCCTTATTGGTTAAAATATTATGTTAGATAAAAGTTAGCAAGTATGCTAAGGTTCTTAGTGGCTCAATTTTAGTATAATTTTAATTGTTTATATATTTTGAGATTTTAGTTTCCCCGAGGGTTATGCTGTAGTGATTTAGGGACTCTTTAGTTCAAAGAAGTTCTGCAATGTAGACAACTGGTACAAAGGACTGGTATGTTGAAGGCCTTTCCATTTCCAATGAACATTCATATAAAAAGAGAAAAATGTTCACATTACAAATAGTCAACTAAAAATATCAGGACTTCATTCATCAAAATAATATTTTTTTCATATTGAATGCAATGGCAATTTGAAGATACAATCTCTCTACCTTCGTCATAAAATCCTTGCAAACCAATTCTTACACTCACAGTGAGATTTGTAATGACAGCTTTAGGTTCAAAAGTGCATTCCTGTTGTAAGTGGACTACACGGGATCACCCAGTGGAATGAAGTCCAGTGTCACACACACAGCTGTACTCTGAGAAGTAATTTTAGACGTCAGGATAACGTATAACGAAGCTGTGCAAAAACACATCCACCAGTGGATCATGATGCCTTTTGGCAAACCGCTGTTTATTGTATTAGTCTCCTCTGGCCATACAGTGATCTGGGAAGCTAAAGCATTGGAATTTGTCACTTAAGCTGTTCATCCTCAGCTGCCAAGTGGTGGACTCATTCTGACCTCCGGCATTAAAGCTGGGCCCAGTTCCATATACCATCCTACTAAAAACGTGGCCATATAGCTCCAATAAAGACATCCTATTTCACCAATACAGTGTGAAGAAAGCTTCATGACTGTTGTTTAGATAGTTCCTGTTTGTTTAGTTGGTTAGAAATCTGTTTTCCTTTTACCTAAGTATAAAGTAAAACGGTGTCTTGAAATGGTATATTAAAATTTTTTTTTCCTATAGCACTAACTTGAAAACAACCAAACTTATTTTTCTAAAAGCACATAAAAACTCCTAAGCTGAGACCTGATATATCAAGTTTCAGCCTGAAGAATTTTTCTGAGCCGATGGTTTATGCAGAAAACGCTGACAGATGTTGAACAGCCTCCGCAAAGCAATCTTTAAGGGAGTCCAGGGCAATGCACCATGTGGCTGCTTTGAAAGTGCTAAATTCTTGTTGCTAAACAATTTTACTTAAAAAAAATTCTAGCATGCCTTACATTAAAATTTTAACAGATATTTGGAGAAAACCATTAATTATTCTGTAGCTGAGGTTTCGGAACTCACTAGTTCCCATTCTGCATTTTCTCTGGGACACAAGAAATTCTATTACATTTATCATTCTAAAAGGTCAGATAAGAGTCAGACTTCTGGAATTATGAACCATAAAGCAGAAGGTAGATACCTACATTTTAAAAATTACCATAGGAAGTCCCTGAAACCAAGAGACTCTAGATGGTAAACATTTGATATATTTCTGGCAGTGAGTTTTCTTTGCTGGGAGACTAAAATAGGAGTCAGGGGAACTACAAATGACATAGGTCTGATCAGAAACAACTGAATGTTTATAAGTGTTCTACAAGGGTTGCAGACTTTCTCAGGAGGGTAATAATTTAAGGATGTCAGTGGATGCAAATGAATTTCAGCCATAAGGAGGAAGAAGAGGTGAATAGAACTTTTGTCTCTGTGAGACTTGGAATTTCAGACAGGCTCCATTTTGGATAATTCTATTTAGCCTGCCTACAGTTTCTGATGTTGTTTCAGTTGGGAATGATAGAGGATATTCCTTATCCCTGCATCCTGAACTGTTCGGCACTGTCATGCTATGCTGTTAACAACCGCCAGCCTCCATGTATATGCAAATAGATTAGTTCCCTGCTGATACAAAAAAGATTTGATGAATTGTGTCTTGTGTAAAAGCCAGCAAAAACCTCTTTACAAAGTAAGTAAATGTGAGTGAGAATCGAAACTTTTTCTTCTCCTGTTAGTCCTCTGGCATGTCCAAGTCTCTGATATTCTAAAAGATTAGCTAGATACTTTACCGCATTGCTGAGCTCCTTGGAGAACTGTTTCATGTTATTTTTTCTCCTAAGCTAACTACAGTACTTTCTTTCTTCCTCTCTAGTGATACCACAATAGTTAAGCAATCTTCTAAAAGCCTGAGTACTACATAAATAATCAAGTGGCACAGAATGTTGGTTTGCAAAGGAAAAAAAAATCCAGCTTTCTGTGTTCTTCAGTATATTAAGTCATTAGCAGGAGGAATATTCCACCTACAAGAAACACTCACACAAATGAGATAAGAGGGAAGGGTATGAAAAATATGAGCAACTCACAATGTTACGATTATGCCAAAATGTCTTGAAGCACTGAAACACCAATCAATTGCCACTACTCACCCAGAAGAAGGAAGACCTTCTACATAACTTCTATTTATTATATTCTTTCTTTGAAAAAAATGATAGAGTAATTCGTTGAAAGGTAAAATATATTGTGAAAATTCCTGCTTAGTAGGTTTACCAACTTTGCACTCTTTAAAAAAAAGAATAGGCATTTTTTTATTTTCAGAAATGTATACCAATTTAGCATTCCATTTATATTACATGGGCATATGTCATACAACATGCATGTTTACTGATTCAGTATAATGTTCCTTCTGCCTCTTCTCCCTTTCTTTCGGCCTCAGTATGAGTTGTCTAAACACATGAGGACTTGGTGCTTTTATGTTTCTAACCTCGGGAATTATAGAAATCTTCTTCAAATATCATTGTATTGTTAAAACAATTTTTTTACATAACCATTTCAAGAATAATAAACCTTGAAGGAAAAAATATTATTTGGACAAACTGATATTCCTAAACAAACTAGGAGGACAAAATGAATACCCCCGACTATAAAATTTGTCCCTGTACTTATGAAGGGTCGAATAACAGCAGCAGCAGCAGCAGCAACCACTTATCGAGAACTTCTAAATGCCAGTGACTGAACCTTAGTTCAGTATTATGGATTTTATTTTCTCATTTAATCATTTCAAGAATCCTTGAAGGGTGGGTGTTATTATCTCAGTTTGCATATGAGGAAATTGAGGCTCAAAAGGATCCAGTAATTTGCATAAGAGCCAGGATTCAAAACCTCTGTACCATTAGAAAATAGTATATAGTACTTTAAAATGTAATGATGATCAAATAAGTGGTGGAGGAATTTACAGAGTATCCAAGTGGGAAAGAAATCTAGAGGAGTGCAATGGAAGAACTGATATTCCTGGGCATGTCTCTGGGGCCAGGAACCCCTGACATTAGGATTGATGGTATTAGGAGGTTACCCAGATAAAGTGTTCTGTTTGGGGACACCTTAAGTAAAATAAATTACATTATTCACCTACTGACAATGCTACTGGGAAGATGGTGGGTCAGGTGGGACTGGCTGCACCTCCAGAATTTGAATTTATCATTTACCAGCTCTGTGAAATTGGATAAATTACTTAATCTCTTCAAGCTTGATCTCTTCTACCATAAAATGAAAATAAGAAATACAACTCATAAATATTTTTTGTGAGAACTAAATGAGATTTTTAAAGCACCTGCACTATGCCTGGCACATACTTAAGAATTAAACAAATGTTAATTGCTTTGTCTCTTCTGTACTTAAGTAGTTTTACTGAATTTTTCACATGTCAAATATATTATTGCTAATTTTTCTTCCAGCTTTTCAAATTATTTAGTTCCTTTATTCTGTTATTTTCCTGTGTTTTCCATTCATTTTAGCATATGAAATACTGTGCATGGATGTGTGACAGATTTTGATGGAATATTAGAAAGAACACAGGCATAGGAATCAGAAGACATGGATCTGAGTCCTGGCTATACCACACATTCATTGAATGACACTGTACAGGTTAACTGATGAACAGTCTAATTCCATTCCTTTGTAGGTGATCTATCCTTTTTGCTTCTTCTAAGATCTATTTTTCTTTGATATGCTGTAGTTTCACTCTGATGTGCCTATATGTATATTTATTTGCCATTATGTATCATTATTATTTTTGAACCCTATCTGTGATTTGTTTTGTTTCCTGATTCTCAGAATTGGTAGACTTCACAATTTTAGAAAATTCTCAATCTCTCCCTTTCTTCTCCTATCTCCTCAATGTGCTTTTAGTATACAGAACTGGATTAACCATAATCCTTGGTTCATGGCACATTTTCATCATTGGTCAATATATGGACCGATTTTATTTATTTATATTTTAGTTATTTTTATAATGTAACAATGTACCTGTGAATTCATTACTAAAAATGAAAGCTAGGAGTTTTTAATAACCTGCATCTACTCAGATGGTACCATGTTGTACTGTCTACCAACTCAGCCTCCTGCCTCTCCTACTCAAGGTAACCATCATTAAGAACAATTATCATTCTCCTACTTTTCTTATTGTTTTATTGAATATATATGTAGTCTTAAAGAGTTATTGTTTTTTTTTTGAGACAGATTCTCGCTTTCTTGCCTAGGCTAGAGTGAGTGTCGTGGCGTCAGCCTAGCTCACAGCAACCTCAAACTCCTGGGCTCAAGCGATCCTCCTGCCTCAGCCTCCCGAGTAGCTGGGACTACAGGCACAAGCCACCATGCCCGGCTGATATATATATATATATATATATATATATATATATATATATATATATATATATTAGTTGGCCAATTAATTTCTTTCTATTTTTATGGTAGAGACGGGGTCTCGCTCAGGCTGGTTTTGAACTCCTGACCTTGAGCAATCCGCCCGCCTCAGCCTCCCAGAGTGCTAGGATTACAGGCGTGAGCCACCGCGCCCGGCCTTAAAGAGTTATTGTTATCACTTATTTTTTATTTCATAAAAGAGAATATACTATATATAATCTTTTTGCTTATATTGCTAATTCATGCATACTGTTGAATGTATTTGAACATATTGGAGTTTTTTTTGAGATGGTTTATAATATTCCAATGTATAAATATACTATAATTTATTCATTTGTCCTTCCATTGACGACCATTTAGGTTATTTCCAGGTTTTCACTATTATGAACAGTGCTGTCATGAACATTCTGTTGGTCCTTCTTTGAATACTGCCTTTCCCCATTCTATCATCTCCTTGTAGAACTCTGAGTAGAAATAAGTTAGACCTCATCTAACTCAATATACGATCTCAATCTTTTTCTTTCTTGGTTTTATTCTGGCTTGGGTTTTCTTCTAGTCAGTGCATTCATATCATTATAGTTTTCCAGATCACTAATTCTTTATTCAGCTATGTCTAATTTGTTTTATTGAATATTTTAATTGAATTTTTCATTTCATGACTGTATTTTATTACTAGAAGTTACCCCCCATATGCTGAATCTTTCCTGCTCATACTTAAAGCTTCATTTATAAACATATTAAGCATTTTATTTCTATACCTGATATTCCAATATCTGATCTTTAAGGGTCAGATTTCACAGTCTGTTGCCTCTCCTTTTCTTAGTAGTAGCTTATTTCCTTATATCCTTTCTTCCTTCCTTCGTTTCTTGTGAGCTATTCATTTTCCTTGGGACTCCATCTGAGCGAGTTAAGGCCTGGGTCAAATTTGCATTTTTCCAGAGAGAATTTATGTTTGCTTCTGCTAGTTTCTCTGGAGGTACTACTAATCTAGGAGAATCAAATTCTGCACTTGAGGTTTTTTTATAACACACATGTAGTGTGAATCCAGATCTTACACTCAAAGGTGGGCAGACTTGTGGATATATAGTTTAAGGGCGTATCACCATCATTCTCCTTCCATTTAGTATCAAGTTCAATATAATATAATTTCCTTGGTTCATCCTTCTGGATGGACATTGGGCTTTTATTTCCAGTGTATTCTTAGACTAGGGTACAGTTTTTTCTAGTACTATCTTTGTGTGACAGTCTCCTGTTAAACTCCTTAGAACTGGGAGTGTCCTAAGCTCCACTATATCTGTTTCCTAGGCCTTCCTCAGTTACCATGTTGGGAGGCAAAAGATCTTCAGAGTGTGGGTGAAATTCTCAGGATGAAAACAAGTCCTATATATTTCTCACCTCCCGGGTTTTCTTTCACTTCATTTTATGGCCTCTGTGGATTCTTTCCTTTCAATCCATTTTTATAGCACATTTGAAGTAAATTTGATGTATTTTATTAATCATTTCAACTATAATTGTGTGTAAGTGTCCATGAAGGTACCTGGCCCATCATTCTATTGGAAATAGAAGTGTATCTGTCCCCACTTCAACACTGATTCCTTATTGCAACAGTTTCTTAGTCTTCAGTCCTATATCCTAACATATTTTCTCACTCCGAGTATAACACCCTTATTAAAATATAAAAATGATCCCATGTTTAAATTTCTTCACTGACTCCCGAGTGCTCTTAGGATAAAGTCCTTCAGCCCGCAGCAGATACAGCCCAGCAAGATTTGTTCTGTCTCTCTCCCAGCCCTCAGCCTTCTCCGCATACCTTCATATATACTTTCTGCAGCCACAGCCATCTACCTCAGTTTCCTCAATATACTCTCATTTCTATGAATTTTTTCTTACACTGTTCCTCTGCCTGGGACCTGTTGCCGTTTCCCCAATCTTCTTCCTGACTCTTGGACCTTTCAAAAGTTATCTCAAAAGTGACTTCTTCTACAAAGCATTTTCTGATCCATATCTTTGCTTGGCAGGAAAACATAACTAGGCAGCTCCCATCTCTACTTCCTAACATAACTATTACAGCAACTATCATACAAGGTGATGCTAAATAATTTCCTTATCAGTGTCCCCTTAGACTGGGAGCTGCCTGAGAACAAGGACTACTTCATGCTGTGTCCCCAGAATCAAGCACAGTGCTGACACGCAGAAGGTGCTAACTGAATGTCTGAGTAATGAGTGAGTGAATCAAGTGGCACGACTGTACTTAAAAGTTTGGTATTTGATGAAGAACACTTATTCTAATGGTTAATAGTGTGTGTGTGTGTGTGTGTGTGTGTGTGTGTGTGTGAATATTGGGCTGTGTTGTGTTTTAGATTATCTGCTCCTTAAAATTATGCACAATTTTCTTACTTCCCTTCAATTAAAAAACTGAGAGCTAACTTTCCATTCACTCTGTCCTATAGACTTTGAAATGCTTGACTTATTACCATACCACCTCAAATGCCTTTGGAGACAAATTAATAGGGAGAAAAGTTTTTGGTTCAGTTAGGAAACCTTTAACTCACAGGTGTCTGAGAACTGTTTTGTCTTCTAACATTATTTTCTCTAGCATAATCAAGTTCCCTTTCTGAAGGAACCTCAAATAAGAAAGCAAGATACAGCTGAGAAAATATGTTTTAACAAATAAACATTTTTAAATGTGATGAAACTAAAGCTTTTGTTTAATTCTTTTCTATGTAACTGAGATATAACTACCTGTTAGGGTCTCAAGCTAATGCCTCTGAATTTTTGAGAAAGGCAATTCTTACTCCCTCTATGAATATAATTATGTTTTCTTTTCTGAGATATATTTTAAAAGCTTGTTTAGCAAAAATTCTAGGCACATCTGATTTGGACATGAGACCCTACACATTAGCTATCAATAGACAACAGAATAGAACCTTTATAAAGTTATAAAATGTGAAGCATACTAAAAGTTTTTGGTATGAATGTACTTAGTGAAATATAATTAGAAGAATGAGTCTTTAGAGAAACACATTTTGTGATGTGTTCACATGTATCCTTTTGTCAGCTCAGGTACACATATACACATATGTGGGCAATGGAGTATAGGATTCCCATAGCCTGTTTTTTTTTTTTTTTTTTTCAAAATTTAAGCCAGCAGCCATTAATATTTCGAAGTAACTCCTAGTCTATTTCAAGTTTGAGCTGAACCTCATCATAAAAACACTGTGAGAAAGGAAACAAACTGCATAGATTCCATTTGGCAAATCAGAGGCCTGTAGATCTGCCTGTGGTTCAGCCTCTGGCGCCATCAGTTCGGCTCCAAATCAAACGCTGTGGAAGGAGGTAATTAGCAGGGACTCTAGACCACTCAGTTGGCAACAGCAGGCTTCTTATAGCCACTGGGAAAGTGGGTGGGAAGGGGTTTAGAAATATTCTCTAAAACAACATTTCTCCTTCAGACTGGATGATGGCAACTATAGGGCCATTTTTATGGAGAAAAAGTTCACTTTGATTAACATTCGTATTGACTCATTTGTTAAGGTGCCAACATTTAATTAGACAGCTCAGCCACTGGCAAGGAGGATCATCACAGCCCCTCGTTCAATGAGAAGACGAGAGTAGAAAGCAGCACCTCCTAACCCACTCACGACAGTGAAAGGGTAACGGGACCCGAGCACAGCGACCCCTGACAATTCTTGGCGAAAAAGGGCACAATTCCCTATCCTGCTAATTCCAGCAGAAATTCAACTCAGGAGAGGCATTTTGCCAAAGCAATGAAAATATAATTATGTAGGTCACATTCAGAAGATGGAGTCCTCTGAATCTTGCCTGGCCAGGCTGTTGATTTCTTAAACTTGAGTGCTAAATGGAAAGAAATTGGCTAGGTTCGCGCTGCTCAATTTGGCTGCAGACGTGATCATTCACAGATGAAGGCGAAGCAGCCCCGAAGTGAGCAGAAGATGAAAAGACGATGTTCCAAATTGACCAGCTGAAGGAAAGTTTATATTTTAAAAAACAATTACTGGTCAGTGACTCATGGGGAAAGAATTCTTAAGCTTTCTTCAGGGAAACCCCAGTAAATAACATGTAGAATAAAATGGAGATGGTGTTATCTGCTTGGTTGGGCCGTCCAGTCCACATAATAAACCTTTTGGCAAAAAAGGGAACATTCTGAACACGATCATTCTCTCTGGGAAATCCCCAAACAGCAAGAACTACCGCGGCTTCCTTACAATTTTACAGAATATTTTGTATCTCAGACTTGCATGTGAAATAAAAACTTGGAAAAAATATGGAAAAAAATCTGCTTTTTGTTATAGGGTTGAGGATTTTTCAGCTGGTTGCTTCTGTGATTCACACTGCACTCCACTCCTCTGAAAGTCAAAGCCACATAGCATAAAAAGCAACATGGGCTCGAGTTAGTTCTTCCTGCTTTGTCCCTGGGAGAACCAACCGCTCTAAGTGTGCCCCACATGACACAGGAGAAATGAATGAAAAATTCTCAGCCTGCATCAATTTACTGGAATATGGTGTAAATCATATACTTTAAAAGAGATCTGGAGTTCTACGTTTTTTTAAAACGTGGGGTTTAACTGACATAATCTATAACAGTTTCAGTTCCTTTCCTTTTAATTAGCAAAAGCTTTTGGAATTTTGTTGTTTTTGGTCTCTGAGAACATCATGCAAGAAAAAAAGGTTGAGCAAAATAAAATGTGCTCTAAATGATTAAAGAAAGCTCTGTTTGTTGGGGGATAGGAGAGTCAAAGGTTCTCTATTCCCCAGCCCCCTGCCCAGAATGCTTTGCTCAAGCCACACAGTGTCTAATCAGCATGTCTTTAGATTATTTTATGTTAATTAAAATTATGGTTAGTTTCAGAGGTTAATGTATACATGTGCATGTGGCTTCAAAAGCTTCCCAAATTACTGGCTTAGCTCCCTTGCCTTGGGCAGGCCTGATCTGTGATAAAACTGACCGCATTAAACCAAGTTTATTGCTATGGAGTTTTAACTTAATGGACGGAATATATTTTGCAGGTTTCTTTAAGAATTTCCCATTCTAAGATACTCTCTCAGGATTTCCCAAAAAAGGTAAGGAAAAAAGAAGAAATATAAAAGGGAAGGAACAAAAGAAATGGCTCATATAAAAAAAATAGCTTTACAGATTACTGAGAGGCAATGGGATAAGGCACAGAACAAGACTGTGATAGACCACAGCTTCTGTAATATGCTTGCTTTTTTTTAAAAAAAATAACCATAGAAATGTTTCAATGCCTTGATTTAGTGAGAGGAAATCCTATCTAAAAAAAATCAATAAAAAGTGGTTAATAAAGTTTATTCTTTACTTTGTGCCATGCAGATTGTAAAGCTCATGGTAAGAGCTCCATGTTTGTCAGCGACTAATCAAGAAGAGCTCTGAAGAGTGTCAGCACAACCCTCAATGGTGACACAGCACAGCAGCCCAGTGGGAGCTAGGCAGGAGACCAGTCTGGGAGACAGTAACAAACAGAAGGTCAGACCACCAATGGGGACGCAGTGGTGCTTCTCCTGTGGAGGGGAGACTGTCAACCCACAATCCATAATGCAAGGGAATATGTCAACCCACATCTGATTCTGCTCACATACTAAATTCCCAGAAAGAATCTAACCCAAAAGATTGGGGAGGGGAGGAAACACGTGTTCCTGGATTGTGGCTGGTGTAGTGTTTCCCAGCCTGTCAGATGGCCACTGCAGGTTGAGAACCCTTCACAAGCAATAAAGCTCTCTTTTTTATGGGGGTGGGGGGCAGATTGGGAAACGGCACATTTTTCATTTGCATCATCATCTAGTCCTTAAAACTCTCACTGGTTCAGGTTCTCACCACCTTTCCCCTTGACTACTACAGGATCTCCCAGCTACCATTAAATGAAATAGAATGAACAATCTATTGATAAAATACCACTCTGACCTTTCATAGCTTCTTGATAGCACAGAATGAAGTATACTGTCTTTGGTGACCCGATCCTTTGCCCACTGTACAATGTCACCCCACACCTGACCTCAACAAGTCAGGCGTCATCCATTAGAATGCCTTCCTTACCCATCCCCAAGCTGCCAGGTGCTTCTCCTTTATGAGCCACTGAGCCCTGAACATACCTTTATTACCCTCCATTATATGTTTCTGTTCAATAGTGTACGCCTTAAGAACAGAAATCGTTACTTAGTAATCTTTTATTCTTAGCACCTAGCAGGTGCTCATAAAAACTTGTTGAACTGAACTGACGTGAGGTGAGAGAAGCAATAAATGACATCAAACTACAACAGATAAGACAAGCAGGAATGATGTATGAAAGAAGGCTGGCTTGAAGGCTGCCTTTATCAGAGACTGGGAGGTTATCTAGGAAAACCTAGGCGGGTATGCTGGATCCCCAAATAGGGGGATGATTAAGGAATCTGTTGCTCTAAAATATGGCTAAGCACCAAGAGTTTGTTTCATCTCTTGGTACTTTGATCTGTAAGCACACCATGACAAAATCAATTCAAGAGTACCATTGATTCTTGAGCAGGTGACTGACTGGCTAATGCTCACAAGGCCAGGGCAAGGGCAAGGGCGTTTGACAGAGGTGAGATTGCTAAGGAAACATGAGCTAATTTAAGTGTTCTAGATATAGACTGGTGAAAAAACAGAAATAGATAGAGTAGTTTGGGTAAAAATTTTCAAGAAGAGCATTTTTACCCTGTCTTCTTCCCCCAAGGGCAGCAGATGTAAACTTTCCATATTCACAGAAGAGGGATATTTAGTTAGACGGAGACTCTACGATAATCCCAAGAATGGAAAAGTCTTTTGCACATTGAAAAAGCAACAATTTAATATACGAAAATATGAACAAGTACAGGGGTTCCCCTCACCTATCCTTTGAAGGCAATCAAACTGTATTTTCTGTTTAGAAAACCAAGTGTCAGTGAGCGTCATGATCAAATTTGGCCAAGTACAAAGTATGGAAATCAACAATGAGAGAAAATGTGAATATACCTTTGAATAATTTGATATTATTTAGCAGAATAATTCTAAAGCAAGAAGTGAAAGAAAACTAAAACTATATACCTGCACAAATAACTTTCTACTATTTTCACATGTCAAGTTCAGATGCACTTTCATTCTGATTTAAAACCGTAATGAAGGATTGGTTATACACTTAGGTTCATCTGAGAAACTCCCTGAAACTTTTCAGAGCCGCTCAGCACAAAAGTACAAAGAGATATGGTAATGCCTTCTCTGAGCAAACAAATATACAGAAAGGAGTGGGTTGGTATGAGCTCTCAGGCCTCACTCGGTGGCCTGTGGCTGCCCTGATCCCATGCCATGGAGAAATGTATTAGGCCAATCCAGACCAGCCCCCGGCCTGGGGACCACCAACAGTCCTTTCGATGAGGAAAGGGAGCTGTGAACAGAACCCATTCACAGGCTCCCGAGCTACTGGCAAATGATTTGCTATTGCTCACAGCTGACAGAGACTCAGGAAGGATGTGATTTAAAAGCTGAATTTCTGGTAAACCTCGTACTTAGGGCGTCCAATTCTCACCATTACATCAATCTGCCTCACAGTAAAATCAAAGGTAAAATCTTCCTTGATGGTGACAGAAGGGAAATAGAGCTTTTGTAACTTACATTCTGGCTGCTGTTAGCCTAGCACAGTAACTCCCAAACTGTAGATGTTATCAAAATTATCCTGGCAGCTTGTTTAAAATGAATATTCCCAGGCCCTATTCCCAGATATTCAAATTCAGAAGACTTTGGGTTGGCTCAGGAGTTTGCATTTTTAACTAGCAACTTGGGCGTGTCTGATGCAAGGCAAATGGCCCACTCTGAGAAACACTGAGCTAGTGACTGCTCATGGCCCTTTCATCTATTTTGCAAGAGTGTTCCCCACTGAACACTGACACTACAAGATGATGACAAGTAGTGTTAAAAAAAAAAAAAGGTGAAGAGGTGTTATTTTATAAAATAAGTTCAGGAATTCTGGTGTCAAAAAATTTTACATGTTCCTTTATTCCAATACTTCTCAATTCTTTAAAATGCTAACATACTCTGTCTCAGCAGAAGGGAGATGCAGACCACAATGCAACCCAAAGGGTTTTGATCACCAAATCTTCTTCTTCTTTAAATAGTTTGAGCATACCTTGGGAAATGCTGCTATATAGAACCTTTATCTAAGAAAACATAAAACCAGAGAACTCCTGAAGAGGACAATCTGTAATCCCTAGAAGGAACTGGTCCAGTAGTAGGGTATGTGCAAATACGGTGCTCAGGGAAGACTGAAGGAAAGATGTCAGGCCAAAAACAAATTCCGAATGTCAAAGCCAAGCAGTAACTCAGCGATAGGCAGCCCTCCTGATGCCTATCAGGACCTTAGCAAACAGCAAAGCCCTTGGTAAACAGTAAGCTTGGAATAGAGGTAATATCTGGAGAATAAGGATGACACTGGGAGTCAGAGAAAGTACTGGATCCAGAATCATGGAAGGTACTTAAAGCTTAAAAGACCATTCAACTACAAAAAATAGTGCTATGGAAGACAGCCAATACCTTTCAGGAATTTACTTTGTTCCTGGCCCTGTTCTACATATTTCACAAATATTAACTCATTTAGTCTTCTTTATGAGGTAGAGGATTGTCATCAAGCTCCGTTTAATGAATGAGGAGAGAGGGAGGCTCAGAGGCATGTGCACAAAGTCACCCAGCTGCTTAGTGGCAGAGCTGGAATTTGGGCTCAGACTGGCACGTTAGAACTCTGCATTCCTTCATTCCTCTAATCCAGGCGCCCTCAAACTACGGCCCACGGGCCACATGCGGGTGTTTTTGCCCATTTGTTTTTTTACTTGAAAATAAGATATGTGCAGTGTGCATAAGAATTTGTTCATAGTTTTTTTTTAAACTATAGTCCAGCCCTCCAACGGTCTGAGGGACAGTGAACTGGCCCCCTGTTTAAAAAGTTTGAGGACCCCTGCAATCAGAGGAGCAGTAGGTTTGCAGTTAAAGGAGACTACCTGAGCAGTAGGGATTGTTTTTTAAAAAGGGAAAGGCAAATTATCAAACTGGCAATGATCAAATAAGGTAAAGGAAAATGATAATAGTCACAGGCTACACACAGGTAGGTAAGATATTAGGAATGTGAACAAGTTCTGGATTTAAGGAAAGTAATTTGGTTACATGAATCAAAAAACTTAGTATTAATAATTATAAAATTATAATGCATAAATTATACACAATTTACTATTATAAAACATAATTTATACACATAAATTACATAATTCATAATTATTAAAAATAATGTATACATATAAATTATATATCATATATAATTATAAAATCTATAATTTTCATTCCTTTTGATCCTTTCCACTTGTATAAATATACACTAAGAAAATAATCAGAAATGTAGACAAGGAATTATGCACAAGGTGTTCACTTTAAATTTGTATATAGTAATAAATTAGATTGAAACTGAGTGTATATATTAGAAGGTACGTGAACTCTAGACTCAAATATGGGTTTAAATTGAATCCTGATGCCTTTATGACTTAGATATGTGACCCGTGGCCAGTTTGCCACCTTTACTAAGCCTCAAGTTCTTCATCTCTAAAATGGAGAACATAATGTTTACCTCACAGCAGGGATTCTCAACAGCATTACTATTGGCATGTTAGAGCGGATAATTCTTTGTTGTGGGGACTGTCCTGTGTCTTATGTTCTATAGCATCCCTGGCCTAACACCCACTAGACGGCAGCACCCCTAATCCGCGTGACAAACAAACATGAGGTGTGTCTGGAAAGTATCCAGCCATGTACTATGAAAAATAGAGACATTTACTGTAGAAGACACAAGATACAAGAAACACTGTACACAGGACAATGATGCCTCAGTTCCCTTCAAAGTAGGCAGCTTGGGGACCCCACACAGTTCTGCCAGCGTCTCTTAACCTAACCTGTACGTGTTCAACATTCTCGGGTGTCCTGCTTGTTGCAGGCCTTCCGGAATGCGGATCACTTTCAATCTCCACCATCTTTGAAGAGTGTGCGCTTCACTTTCACTTGTGCTGCACCCATTGTATTGTCCCCGAAAGCCTTCGGAATCATCCGAATAGTTTCCATGGAGGAATGTTCAAGCAAAATGCAAAATTTGATATAGATCTGTTGCTCTACTTGCTCAGTCATTTTGAACATGATGGCCACACAGTACACATGCTCACTTAACGGTGTCTAGCACCCCATGGACTAGCACAGTGAGGTTGTCATTGTTCATGCATGCTCATGCCAGTCCACTCTCCTTGGCTGCCGGGTTACGTCGGTTACAGCGATGTCACGCAAACCATTCTCATTATGTTAACAATGGCTGGATACTTTCCAGAGAGATCTCATATGTCTCTAGACATTGCCAAATGTCCCTAGTTGAGGACCACTGCCTTATAGCATTGTTGAGAGAATTAAATGAACTAATTTGAAAATACTGAGTGGTAAAGAGAAAGAGAAATATATATAATTTATATATATATTTTTATATATTATATATATATATATATATTTGAATGAGAAACCAAGGTAGAAAAAAGAAAATTTATATATAACTACATAGACACACACACATATATATATATATAGCATATAGGCACATGTATCATTTTTCTCCTCTGCCTATATACACACATATATCTGTACATACATATATGTGTATGTATGTGTATACATATTAATATATATAAGCAGAGAAGAAAAAGCTAATAGGAGAGGGAATGAGATTCCAAGAGCTTACATATAAAGAAATAACTAATAAAGCAAGTCCTAAAATATACACTGAAGAGACTGCCTTGGTAAAGAGAAGCACCCCTTGACCCGAGAATGTAGAGAGAAATGGTGAAGAAACAACGATTCTGAGGGCTTTACTTTTTATAATAATGTTATTATTCCTATTTTGAAAAATGTAAGATATAAGGCATTTGTACTTTTTCCCATGGTATAAAATGTGTTGATTGAGCAGCTAGTAAATCTCCATCAGATTTAAGGTATGCATATTAAAAAAAATACAACTAGTAACTTATCCATTAGCATTTTTTGTACCTAGCCTTGAAGAATAAGGGGTATGAATAGTCTGGCAATGTGAAAATGTAAATGTACATCAGAGAACTGGTCACCATAATTTCAGGTGAATCGGGCATGCTAAGCAGATGAATGGCTAACCATCTTGGAAGCTACTTCTCCTGTGTCAGTATCACTACCTTTCTCTCCCCTTTCCATTCTTCCCTATTGTCCTCCTCTGCACCGCACCTCCTTCTCATCTCAAAACTAGGCCCACCTGTGCAGTTTCCAGCTCCCTCTTTCCATCATTTGTATTCATCCACTGAATTGTTCTAAAATATTCGCTTACTACCCACCATGTTCCAAGTTCTAGGGATATAATAAGTTAACAAAACCACAGGGAGATCTCGTCTTCATAGAGTCTGAAGTACAGTTAAGATGACAATAAAAAACCAATTAGGAGTAAACCAATAAATGTAACAGATAGCAGAATGTCACACAAATTACCAGCACAGAAAATTTTGTTTTCTGCCAAATCTCTGCCTAATGTTCCCTATCTGGTACTAAAAATTTAAGTACTGCTTTTTGTTGTTGTTATTGTTCTTGTTATTGCTATTTAGGAGAACTTCCTATTTGTTAAGGAGTTGTAAAGTTGTAATAGACTGTCTTTATTAAAGACCTATTCCTGGACCACAACCACCTTGCCATTTTATAGAACCCAAGTTGAAATTTAGATGTCCACCATGCTCTGATGTGATGTTTGTATCCAATAAATCTATAATACTATTTTATACTTTTATCATTCTGTAATTCATCATAATTACAACACTCAGCACTTCATATAAATTGGAAACGTAAAACTGTTAATAACCTTCATAAGACTTGACTTCTGTAACTGACTTCAGTAATTTTCTCCCATTTGAAGGAAATCAAAGTATCACTTTATGCTTCTATGCTTGAAAAACTCTACCTCTGAAAGGGCTGAGCAAATTGATGTGGGTAGCTGTATCTTTGGCCCTCGCTTCCACTCTCTTGGCCATAAATTGATTTTTGTTGTTTTAAAATCTTGTTTGGCAGACAATATATTCCATACCGTAGTCAAGAAAGTTTTTTGTTTGACAATTCATGAATTGAGTTACTGGACCACATAGAAAGGGAAGAATGATGATGTTCAGGTTGGAAAATCAGAAAAGTTTTTCTTGATAAAGACTCAGATTTTAATTGTTCCTTACTGAGTCTATTTTTGAATCTTGTTTTAATGCTTAAATACCGAAATATTTTAACTTTTTTCTATTTTCATGGAATTCCGATTTTGAAATAGGCTTTTAGTGGAAGCACATAAAAGCTACCCAAATTTACAAAAATTGGGTGTTTCTTATTTAATGAAAGACATATGTTCACATAAAAGTGTGGGTAGAGGGAGTTTTTTGTAACAATCACAGTCCTTGACCCTGAATTCCCTGCCCAAACATGTAAGCCCAAGTATGAAAATCTGTTTGGTTATTGTTTTAGTTCCTAAGACAAAATAGCAAATCAAAGGGCAGGGAGGATTTTTCATATGAAGCAGATACTGCCGAAGCATCACAGAAAGTGTGGACTGCATAGAGCCGGGCTTTGCAGTCTGAATAGATTTCAGTTCTTCAACCAATCCTTAGTGAATCAGGCTCAGTTAATGACGGTCACAAAGCAACATCTTCACAGGGTAAGTTTTGGTATAGGGATCTTTGCATACTTATTTTAAATGCGGTCAGGGTTTATCAACCTTTGTTCTACCGACACATTTGACCAGATAATTCTTTGTTGCGGTGGATGTCCGGGAGATCATAGGCTATGGAGCAGCATCTCTGGCTTCTTCCTACCCACTGGACGCCAGTTGTAACTGCCCAGCTGGGCAATAAGAAATAGCTCCAGACATTACCAAATGTCCACGTTACCAAAATCACCCCTGGTTGAGAGCCACTGATCTACATGGAAACAATAAACAGTCCCCGATGTACAATATTTTGACTTACGATTTTGACTTTAAGATGATGTGAAAGCAATAAGCATTCAGTGTGATTCCCAACATACTATAGGTTTATCAAGAAGTAACCCCATCACAAGTCAAGTAGAATCTGTATATGTTTTCTGTTTCTCACTTGATGGATTAATTGCAGTGATAGAAGGGCTTCAATAAGCTGATCCTTTCTTTAAAGTTCTATTTTGCCCTTTGCCTCAAATTGGCCTTTATTGATAATTTTTTTTGCATAATCCCTTGAAGTGTCACCAATTCTTCTCTTTAATGCCCCTGTGATATATAATGAGAAAATTTTTTACACTAATGGCTAGTTACTCCAAAGAGAAAAATAAAAATGTCCCAATCAGAATTTTTCTTTAATTAAAACTTGGTCAATAATATTTCATGTTGATGAATGTGTGTTATCAATTATGCCAAGTTGGTCTTTAACATCCCATTTTGTTTTATAATTAGATATTCCGAAATAACTTTATTCTATTTTAGGTCTGACTCAATTAGTTGGCATGCAACTGAATGCATTTTCTAAATGCTTATTTAAATACTATTGTTTTCTTTTTACAACATTGTTTACTATATTCTGTCTTATCCCAATAATTAAGAGAAATCTATTCTTCATTCTGACCTATGACAATATGTATAAAGGTGAAGCATGACAAATAAAATGAAAATGCCTTAGGCAAAAAAACCATAGTTTTAAGGTAAAATGTGCAAGTCCTCTTTGCTTATAGTTCCTTAAAAAATTAGAGTCCTAAATAAGTGATGCATTTTAGGTTTTATTCTGAGATACTCGTCTGATTGTCTGATACATTCAGATCGCTTAGTTTCAATAAGCAGGCGTATAGCTTCTACGACGCAGTGATTATCATTCCCAACTGGGTTCAGCAACATGCTCACCTGGTCTTCTAGCTTCCTACAAAGTGCCCCGTACTTACTTGTTCAGTCTACTGAAACGTGGCTGCTCGCTCTCCACCTCCCAACACACTCTTTTGGTACAAATTTTTTTCTTATCTTATTGTATTTCTAACTTTATAAAAATAACACATGAATGCAGTAACAAATAATACATAGATGTCTAAAGAAATTTAAAATAATCCCTAATACTTCTTTAAACCCATTTCCTACACGTTTTTATATAAGCACATAAATATATACAGAAATCACTGTATACACACACACATGCACACAAACTGTTCTCAGTTTTTTTCTGCTGGTTTCTCATCTTCTACTATATTTTTAAAGGGTATTCTGTCGACTTTCTCATTTTTGGTTTCTATACTTTCTCCCTAGGGGCCCAGATTTTAAATATCTAACAACTTCCAAATCTCTGTCTGCAAGCATCTCCCCTGACCTGTAAATTTATATATTCAAGTGCCTAGAAGATATCTCCATTTAGATGCTGAGATAGTCATCCAACTATCTGGTTTTCCTTCAAGGCACTTGGTAAGACTGTACTTTCTGTCCCTTTGAACTTAGCTGTGACCATGGACAATGAAAGGAGTGTTAAAATGACATGTCACATTCAGACAGAAGCATTAACGGCCAGTGTTGATTCGCCCCTCATTTCTTCCCTCTGTCACAGTGATTGGCAATGATCCTCTCGGCCTGGGTCCTATACTGAGAATAACAAGCGTCCCAGGCAGCTTGAGATAAGTATGTAGCCCAAGCAAGAAATAAATCTCTTGAGGGGCTGTTAACTTAATCTATCCTGTCTAAACACTAAAGTGAATGAGGTGTCCCAAACTTAGCATGGTTAAAACTAAATGTTCCATTTCACTTTCTTCTTTCCCCATCTTATTAATTGGCACTAACATGTACCCATTGTTAAGAACCTTTTTTAATTTTACTTTCTCTCACTTTTCCTGTGCAATCCATAATTAAATCTAAAGATTGGCTCTACTGCCAAAACCATTTCTCACTGTTTTCCCCACTGTGACCCTACCCATCACCATCCCTCCCTGAACTGACTCAGCAATCTTCTGACTTCCCATCTAAACCACTCCCCACCCCTTGTCTTTTTGTATTGATTTGCAAAATTCTTTAAACTTTGGCAAAAATAAAACATTAACCTTTTGCCTGTTATATGTATGGCAAATGTTCACTGCAATTTTAACTTGCTTCTTTCTAAACCTGTTTATTCTTTAGAGTCAGATTAAGTCTCTAGCTTTACTGCTATCAGCCTTAATGTATTTGTGCTTAAATATGGTACATAGGGACCAGACACTTTATACCACTAAGCCTTTCTGCTCTTGTTCCAACTGGAGGGGTCTGGTGGGGTGCCTAGCAAATGCATAGTAAATGTTGTTTGTGGCTAACCCTCTGAAACCAAAATGAGTTTTTCTTTTTTTTCCCTAAGGGGAATATTTCTTTGTAGGACTCTAATTCTAATCTTCATACTTTAATTCCTGCTTTTCAACTTCCAGATTATATATTTTGTTACATAAATGAATGGGCTCAAGGCAAGTAAATTGACTTTTAAATTTAAATTTTACAGAATTCTTTTTTTTTTATTATTTCGGCATATTATGGGGTTACAGATTTTAATAACTTGCCTTCAATAAATGCCCTCCCCCCCTCCCCCCACAAGTCTGAGTTTCCAGCGTGATCATCCCCCAGATGGTGCACATCTCACTCATTATGTATGTATATACCCGCCCCCTCCCCCCTGCCCAATACCCTATTTCTGTAGTACCTATGTGTCCACTTAGGTGCTGCTCAGTTAATATCAGTTTGCTGCTGAGTATATGTGGTGCTTGTTTTCCATTCTTGGGATACTTCACTTAGTAGTATGGGTTCCAGCTCTAACCAGGAAAATATAAGATGTGCTATATCACCGTTGTTTCTTAGAGCTGAATAGTACTCCATGGTATACATATACCACATTTTATTAATCCATTCTTGGATTGATGGGCACTTGGGCTGTTTCCACAGCCTTGCAATTATGAATTGTGCTGCTATAAACATTCGAGTGCAGGTGTCTTTTTTGTAGAGTGTCATTGGATCTTTTGGATAGATGCCCAGTAATGGGATTGCTGGATCAAATGGTAGATTCACCTTGTATCGCTTTAAGGTATCTCCATATTGCTTTCCACAGAGGTTGGACTAGTTTGCAGTCCCGCCAGCAGTGTAGGAGTGTTCCCCTCTCTCCGCATCCATGCCAGCATTTGTTATTTGGAGACTTTTTTGATAAAGGCCATTCTCACTGGAGTTAAGTGATATCTCATTGTGGTTTTGATTTGCATTTCCCCGATGATTAGAGATGTTGAGCATTTTTTCATGTTTGTTGGCCATTCTTCTGTCTTCTTTAGAAAAGTTTCTGTTCAAGTCCTTTGCCCACTTTTTAATAGGGTTATTTGATTTTTTCTTGCTGATTTTCGTGAGTTCTAAGTATATTCTAGCTATCAGCCCCTTATCAGATGCGTAGGATGCAAAAATTTTCTCCCATTCTGTAGGTTGTCTGTTTACTTTCATGACTGTTTCTTTGGCTGTGCAGAAGCTTTTTAGCTTGATCATGTCCCATTTATTTATTTTTGTTGCTGCTGTGATTGCCTTTGGGGACTTCTTCATAAACTCTTTGCCTAGGCCGATGTCTAAGAGAGTGTTTCCAACATTTTCCTCTAGAATTCTAATAGTTTCATACCTTAGGTTTAAGTCTGTTATCCAGCGTGAGTTGATTTTTGTGAGAGGTGAAAGGTGTGGGTCCTGCTTTAGCCTCAGAATTCTTTTTGATACATTAATGTTATCAAAATATATTGATATTTTTAAAGATGATAACATCTTTAAAAATGAGATTTTTATGAGATTTTTCAAATAGTGAAAAATTAAGGGCCAGAAATGAGGCCATGAAATGGCTCTCTGAAAATCCTCAGATAATATACATTATTTGTACATTACACACAACATAGTCATAGTAGGCAACAGTGCTGACAGGTACAAAGGTGGAATTCGAAGAAGAATGATTGGTCTGGCAAGATAGGAGGGCTTCATTTTATGGAATTTGAGTGTTTGAAACAAAGACACTATTGAAAACCTTAGGCAATAAGGGACTGTGAGCATTCAGGGACTCAGAACATGGTCCCTCAACAAGACCCTAATTCAGTGAGGAAAATAGCATATTCGCATAGGCAGGGTAAAGGTAAAGGAGTTAAAATATGAAAAATCATTACAAAAATAATCATAACGAACACTCAAGTATGTAGAGTCTCTGATGTTTAATTTCCCCTTGAATCTTAATTTCCATAATTATCTTTGACTTTCTTATAAAAGTTAATCTACTTTCTTATAAAATTTAATCTGTATCTTTTATGCTATATATTTCCCCTCCTATATATTCAGTTTTCATCATTTTATATTTTTGTTTATTTCTCACCATCCTCCATTTAAATGTCTTCCTCTGTTTCATTTTTTTGGTGCATTTCAAAATTTTTTGAAAGTTGCGCAAAAGATAGTTATCATATGAAAATGAAAAAATGACATTGGACCAAAAATTAAAATTGTTCATACTATTAAAATGTTGTGTATATCTTCTCAGAATTTCTATGTGCAAATATATACAAATAAATCTCACATAAGTTTTTTAAGCAAAATGAGATTATGCTATCCAAGGTGTGCACAATGTGTTTTTAAGTTAATCATCAAAATTTCCATTTAAATTTATACATAGAATCATTATTTTTAAAAATTTGCTTTATACCATTTCATTGAATTGACATACCATACACTATTTCTATGGTCCCCAACCCCTGGGCTACGGACTGGTACTGGTCTGTGGCCTGTTAGGAACCTGGCCACACAGCAAGAGGTGAGTGGCAGGCAGTGAGGGAAGCTTCATCTGTATTTACAGCTGCTCCCCATGGCTCACATCACTGCTTGAGCTCCACCTCCCTTCAGATCAGCGTTGGCATCAGATTCACATAAAAGGGCGACCCCTACTATAAATTGTACATGTCAGGGATCCAGGTTGTGGCTCCTTATGAGAATCTAACGCCTGATGATCTGAGGTGGAGCTGAGGTGGTGATGCTAGCACTGGGGAGCAGCTGCAAATACAGATTATCATTAGCAGAGAGGTTAACAATGTAATAATAATAGAAATAAAGTACACAATAAATGCAATGTGCTTGAATCATCCCCAAACCACCCCTTCCCCATCCATGGAAAAATTGTCTTCCAGGAAACCAGTCCCTGGTGCCTAAAAGGTTGGGGACTGCTGTTCTATTTGAACAATTATCGATGATGGATATTGATGTTGTTTTTAAACATCAGTAATTATAAACAATGTTTCAAAATCATCTTTGAACAAATTCCTTTGGATAATTATTGACTCATTTGATAAAATTACATATTTAGGAGTGGAATTGCTGGGCCACAAGGTTAGCACATAACCAAGGCATTTAATGCGTATTACCACGCCGGCCTCCAGGGAGGCTGTACCAACAGCCTGCCACATGTACAGGAGGAGGACAATGTCCTCGTTAGCGCCTCTCATGACTTTCTCCTTTCTCCTAATCTGAAAGCTCAATAATGATGGCTGGCAGTTTCAATTTACAATTCTTAGTTGCTAGTGAAATCGAACTTTTTGGTCATATATTTATTAGTCCTTTTTTTTTTTTTTTTGGTGAGGGGGAATCTTAAATAAAGTTCTATTTATTTGGCCAGGCTTCTTGTTTTGTTTTTACTTTTTTTAAAAAGTAAATTGAATAGAAACAATTCTATTTTGAGGATATTTAATCCTTTGTTATTTATGCTGCAAATATTTTACTAATTTCTCTTTCGCTTTTTAATTGTTTATTGTCTTTTGTATGCTTTATATTTGTATATAGTTTAAGCATTCATAGTTTTCTTTAGTATTTTCTATTTCATTAAATTTTACTTTAATCATTAATTTCTTTCTTTTTTTTCTTTGAGACAGAGTCTCGCTTTGTTGCCCAGGCTAGAGTGAGTGCCATGACGTCAGCCTAGCTCACAGCAACCTCAAACTCCTGGGCTCAAGCAATCCTTCTGCCTCAGCCTCTGGAGTAGCTGGGACTACAGGCATGCGCCACCATGCCCGGCTAATTTTTCTATATATATTAGTTGGCCAATTAATTTCTTTCTATTTATAGTAGAGACGGGGGTCTCGCTCTTGCTCAGGCTGGTTTTGAACTCCTGACCTCGAGCAATCTGCCCGCCTCGGCCTCCCAGAGTGCTAGGATTACAGGCGTGAGCCACCGCGCCCGGCCTCTTCCTTTCTTTCTTTCTTGAGGTTTTTAGATGCTCTCTTTCCAACCTTCTAAATTTATTTACTTCCATTTAAAAAATTCCATCTAAAATTATTAACTTTTCCCTTTGTATGGGATTGGTTATACCCTGCAATGTTTCCTGTAGAATATATTCACTGTTATATTCCAAATAGTTGGTAAATTAAGTACTAATTTCCATTTGGATCCATTTTGGAGTGTGTTTTCTCATTTGTAACTAGATAGGTTTTTACATTTAAAATTTGGCATATGTCTCTAATTTTCTGTAGTTTACTAGATATTCAATAACTATATATTTTTTAAGCATACGCATATAATATCTTTTGAAACACATATAATATCTTTTGAATCAAGTTTATTTCCTATACTGATCATATCCATTTTCATTTTGGTTTTTGCCTAGTTGCTCTGCCAAAGATAGGAAGAAGGCTCTTAAGCTCTCCCTGCTGTGATGATTCTGCATGATTTCACTGTACAGTGTTCTAAACACATTAAGATAAATTAACCAGTGAATGTCTACTTTTAGATAAAGCTGCTCTATAAAGGCTTAAATTTCAAAACAAAGCTTATCACAATGTAACTTTTAAAATCATACTTGATAATCACATGAATTCAAAACAGGTATAAAGAAATTCTTTTATTATTTGAGCAGTGTTAAACCAATTCCATCTGTAAATATCATGAAGCATACAAAAAGATGTCTGCAATACTGTGAGAGAAAATATGTCAAAACTGCCATGAT
The DNA here is from genome assembly GCF_040939455.1 of Microcebus murinus. NCBI lineage: Eukaryota > Metazoa > Chordata > Mammalia > Primates > Cheirogaleidae > Microcebus > Microcebus murinus. Next base: position 118,519,178 of record NC_134105.1, on the reverse strand, counting down.
ATCTTAAACATTATTTTCCATTAACCAGAGAGAAGTTCCTTCATTTTTCACACAACAGAGAAAATAAAAATATATAAATAAACCCCAAATGCCCTTCACAAGTTCCTCTACTGTCATCCACTATGAGGTCTCTGAGCAGCAGATCCACTCTTGCTTCCCTAGAGAGTCTATTTAGCAAGATCAATAAATTTGGGAACATAATATAGATTCCAATTTGCTTCTCAAAGTTTTCTACCCTCTATTAAATAGTCCCTTCCTCCAACTGGTTATGATTAAAGTCAGGGGGTTCCAAAACTAGGCATTAACAATGCTCTTTTAAGGCGGTTTGCCAAAAAAGAACCAAAGGTTTACTGGTGTTGCAATGATTGAGAGAGAATTTATTTTTATATACACATGGAACTAAAATAACACTTTGAGGCCAGTGAGTTTTCATTCTTTCTTTTTACTTTAACAATATCCTTATTGGATTATGCATAAACGTAGTCAACCAGATGGGGGCTTTCTTCAAATCCCAGGGCAATACATTTGATAAACTTCTCTAAGAAAATCAGGGAAAGCACATACTTTATTCAAATAAAATGAATAATCCTAATTGAGTTGACTATATCTAAGCTGCTTAGACTGTTCTAACTTTTAGTCATGCATTTTAAACATTAGAGAAGAAATGTACATGACACTGTACTCCCTGCTTCTTTCATTGGCCAAGACCATAACACACATCACCAGTAAGACATTTGCAGGTTGTGAGGATAAGTTTTCAGGGGCTATCTGTATTCTCTCACACATGACCAAGGAAAATAATTTAGGAGTTTAAGGTCTGGCATAAAAAGGCATAACAAATAAACATGGATTTAACATATGTGCTCATCAGCATACATTTTTGGTTAGATTTGAGTTGGCAAACTCTTATCTTTGTAATATCTTTGTAAATAGCCGCTAGAATCCAATGGATCACCCAAATAAGTACTTGAAGTAATAACTATTTTTCCCACTAATAGAGACTGACCATGTCTACTGCCCTTGCTGAATGTGTTGGTAAACCACTAGACAACGTTTGTATTTCTATAAATTTTTTTGTACAGATAGGGTCTTGCTTTGTTGCACAGGCTGGTCTTGAACTCCTGGCCTCAAACAATCCTGCCTTGGCATCCCAAAGTTCTGGGATTATAAGTGTGAGCCACCATACCTAGCCCCAAGTATTTTTAAATGCTATAAAAACAGGTGTTCAAATCTGATTTTCCTTTCATTCTTCCTTTCTTAAATATCAAAACCCTCCAATAACTATAAAATTATTACATTTAACCTAACCTGAACTTAATAAAGACAAAATAATTTAAAAATTCCATTCTGTTTTAACATGTTTATGTTCTATTTCTCCTTTTCAAATGATCCTTTTCTCGAAGAAATATAGTCAACATTATACTTCTGCTGGGGAAAATATAAGAATCCTTTAGTTTAAAAAGACTGAAGTTAAGTAGAGTGATTGTAAATTTCTCTTTTAAAAGTAATAAAAGATTCATAAGGGAAGAGGTTAAACATAGCTTTTTCCTTTAACTGAAAACTTTTTGCAGCATTAATTTCTGAATCTATGATTCTTTTTAGTTTTCATTTATTTCATTATTTTCATTTATTTATTTGTACCAACATCATTAAGAAATTTGAGAGCTTTTGATATATTTTTATTCCTTACATTTAAAGTTTTTCTGTATCTTTAGTTTGCCTAACTTACTATCAAAAATATTTACCTGAAACTTAAAGTCTTTAATAAAGAAATAAAATTAAAAAGCCTACTAAATTTCTAGAAATGTCCACCAAAAGAAGACACCAAATTAATGAAGGAAATTAAACAGCTTCTCTCTGGGACAAACCATTGAGATTAATTTTTACCTGAAGTTCTCAGTTCTGAAAATGACATTCTGATTTACATTTATACTCACCAAACAAATTTGGAAAACAAAACTACCTCCCTGTTACTGTATATATTAGTTCCCATTCCCAAAACTGATTCAGGGTGTCCTGGATTCCTGTCTTCTAATGAAGACACTGACTTAAAATCTGTGGTCCAGGGAAACCCATCTTAAGAGGAGATAGACTCTACCCGAAGCAATTTAGAATATCACTATGCCAACAGAAAAACATTTTCAAAGGGAAAAATAAGTAATAGGCCTGGAAGGAAAATTTTTCCTAAGCAACTGTGATCTCCTTACAAAAGGAAAATTTGCTTTTTAAGGAGAAATAACAAAATACATATGATTGCTCAAGGAGAAATGTGAATCTTGGTATTTCATTCCATCATGCATTCATAATGTATATCTAAATATGCTTCTATACTATTATAGAAGTTAGTTTTCCTGGAGTCTAGAGGATTCTCTCCCAAACTCTAAGTATAATCTAAAGATGGATGAAGCAGATCAATTTAGCCGTCCCTGAGAAAACAAATAGCAGGAACAATAGTACACTGATCCACGTACCCCAGATTAAGTGTGTGTGCACTACACTTAAATGCACGCGGGAGATAAATCCATCCTGCTCATCTTAGGAACGTTAGCTGAGCAGATTTCATTTTCTTTAGAGTCTGGTTAATATCATAAATAATAAAATGCCAAGCGCTACATAAACAATCAGCCTTTGTGAATGTACAATGAGTCACACTTTACAGCTGGCTCATGTATATGGCAGGCAGCAAGTCAGGTATGTTGCCTTGGGGACAATTCAGAACACGCATTCCAGCATGGGAGGGAAAAAAGAATCTCATATTCTTCTTTTGAAGAATCCAGATCTATACTCTGGAGACAGCACAGCTTGTATTCCAGTGTTTTCCATTTATACTGAAATTCTAAGCTACAGGAAAATAACATGCAGATGTGCTATTTATGATTTGAGGAGGCTCATTTCATGCCAAAATCTATGGTCAGTGTAATGGTTATATTTTAAAAGCATAAGCATTATATTTTTATGAACTATCGTTTATTCATAACAATTAAAAATAAGTCATGGGGCAATAAATACCAGCACCTCCCAAGTATCCACTCTGTCACTCAAAATCAAAACACTAAATGCTTGCATCTTTGATACCTTTCGGCTAACACTCTGCCTCTCACCGGCATCCGAAGACCCCCCACAGCACGTGCACAAGTGTTCGGGGTGCAGATGGTGACCATGGGTGCCTGGAGACCTTGGAGGGCCTCCCACGTCATCCTTACAGGCACCCTTAATGAGCGACACTGTACAATTTTTGAATTTTACTGCTCATTGTGTTTGATGATTTGAAAAACAGTAAACTGTATTAAACTGAATATTTACTATCCAGAAGAAATTAATCAAACAGAACACAACAAATAGATGACTCCTGCTATGGAGATGTGTTTTCTTTTGGGAATTTAAAAATGCTCGTAAGTCATGAGCGAATCACTAGTGAAAGAGACAAATCATAAATGCTTCTTGAGTGGTCTAAGAGTTAGCACCTCCCCCAAATGTCAGCAGCTAGTTCCCTGGCCTTCAGCATGCACAGACTCTCTATTAGTGCACTCGTAATTAGCCCACAGTACTTTTTAAAGAATTTTTTTCTTCAAACAAGAAATGAAGCACATGAAATTCCAGACAGAGATTCAGTGTAATGCAAGGGACCAGGATTAGACAGACTTCCTACCCAGGAATTGAAATATATCATATGGTATAAGAACTAAAATATGAGTTTTTATATTTTGTCCAAATTTCTTTTCCAAGTGGTAATATTCATTATAAATACTATCCTTCACTTTGTAGAAGGAATCTTTAATCAGTTTCAAAAGTTACCTGCTGTTTTTTAAAAAAGTGCACCATAAGTGGGCTGAGTTCGCCTCTTTACTCCTTCACAAATGCTCATCTTGTGCTTTCCTGGTAATATTTTAACTTTATTAAATATTATTACTTGGGTCATAAGCAGTTGTATCAAGATATAAATTTATAAAGTGATACATTTTCAATACCAACCACCAATGTCAACTTATCCCCTAATAGCACATTCCATCAAATTAAACTGCAAAAGATTTCCCACATTTGTTTCACATTCTGTATGTATGGCTTATGAATAGCAATTCCGATGAATTCCAGCTGGTTTAAATATGCAGGCCAACTCTTCTATAACATTCTTTTCAATTCTTATTGTATTCAACGAGGCCCATTTTAAGTGGGCCACCTGGTAAGATGAAGCATTAATATATCTCCATAGGAAAAAAAATAAGAAAACAAATCACCCTGCTAAACTTAAGACCATCTTCCCAAACTACATTTTAATTATATTTCCAATTTAATTCAAAAGTAGTTCTAATCTTTGGGAAAAGTTGTATTAAAATTTAAACAAACCAGCAACTCTATGAACTACTAAATTGTTATAATAACAACATTAAAACAATTTCCACCGCTCATGTGTGCTTCACAAGTCAACCGTACACATTTTGGCCTCCCCCTGGGCTCCCCACACCCTCCCGCTTCCATCCAGGTGGAAGACATCAGGGTGCAGAAGCCAAGTGAAATGTTGACTCCACCCTCCTCCCTCCATTTCAAGACACCTTCAAAGCCAGCGCTCTGATCTCGTTCGGTTTCCTCAACCAAGCCAGCCACACTGCTATTTAAGACTCCCGTTTGGGGTTTTTATAACTGCACATGCACATAAGAGCTTTGATGGCTAGTCAAAAACTTCAGCTGCGCTGAGTTTCATCAGATTGCCGTACCCTTTCTGGGGAAGAGGCCTCCTTATTAAGTCTTCATAATCTCTGCTCTTGGCGCCCAGCTCTTTCTTTATAATATCAACCTCTCTGAAACTGCCCAATAACAGCCCATAATATGTTTCCCTTCCAAAAGGTCAAAACAGAGCAGCCCTTATGTTAGTGCAAACACCCCCCCACACACATGCACACCCCGTGCAATCTGTGCACTGTGACAGATGACGGTCATTCCAACATGCACAGCGACACTCTGTCAAGGCATGCAGGGGTGGAGGGGGGCTGCCGCAGGACAAAGAACTTACTTTGTTGTTCCCCTGTGCGTGTAGCCGCAAGAAAAAGAAAGAGAAATATGTTAAACATAAAATTATTTTAAAATGATGAAGTTTTTCTTGTGAGAGCAAAGTCAAAATAAATAATTTAACCATTCACTGACATCCCATACATACACATACAGCGTCCAGAGCTCATGGACAAGTCCAAAGATCCACTCAGGTTATATGAAATCATATGTTCAGAACAGCAGAAAATGATGACAGAGATTTCCTCTCTTTCTTTCTACTCAGAGTACTTGGGGAATGGGAACCTGGCCAAAAAGAGTGGGTCTGAATTGGTAATGAGTGAACTGTTAGCATGAAAGGCAGAGCATTTAGTGTGTTGCCTGCTCTTTCCTGACAGCCCCTCCTCCCACATGCCAAGCAGTGGAAAATTTCATCAGCCAGTGCATTTTTAAACAAACACTGCATCCTTGGTTTCAAAGAAGGTGGAAAAAAGAAAAAAAAAAAAGGAAAAGAGAGGAAAGGAGTGGGTGGTTCTGGGGAGACAGGGTAAGCAGACCAAGTTACGACCTCGATCTGTACCATTCCTTTATTTTGTAAATTATGAGTTTTGCCTAGGGTTGGCAGGGGGAGCGAAGACTCTATGGTGAGGATGCCGCCAAAATAAACACGGGTCCACATTCAAGAAATGGGTCTGGAAAGGTTAGTCGCAAAAATGTGGTCGTTTCCACAAGTGACACTCCGGGTCCAGACACAGAGCAGCCAGCGGCAGGCGGCAGGCAAATGGCTCTCCTGTTTCAAACCGGAGCTGCAAGAGCATGATTTATATCAAACAATTTAACTCACATATGGCCTAAAAAAATAAGACGGTGATTCATTACTCCCGGGCAGCCCGCGTGCTCACAAGGTCAGATGCAGTGGGGGAGACGTGCTGGGGACGGGGCCGGGACCAGAGAGGAGCTCTCCCCACAGGGGCCCAGAAGGAGCTCGCGGAGACGCAGGGCTGGAGAGGGCTGTGAGTGAAGCGTGTGCATCTGCGAGGAGACCTAGGGCAGGGCGGGGACGAGGCCAGGCCGCAGATCCGGCATTTAGTTTTAAGCAGAGGATGTGGAGGGGGATATACTATACCCAGAAACTTTCTGGAGAGCCGTAAGGCAATGATCCTAGGAGAGTGTGTCTTCTAGAAAATAATGCCAATTGGCAACTCTGGGGAAATGCCTAATCTAGGGACCATCACGGCCATCATATTTAATAAAGGAACCATACATTTAAAGGCACTGATAAAATGGTGTAGAGAAGTTTCCTGGCACTGTGACTGCCGTGATATAACTGTTAACGCACGGGCTTATCTAAGACATAAATAATGGTATAAGAATGAATGAAGGGGAAAAAGAGAGTCCTTTGTAAAGACTGCACCAACTGTTCAATAAGGCAATAAAGATCCCCACTGGGAATTTTATCAGGAGTAAAAGTCTATTATAGAGAATAATGGGATCCTGGTTCAACAAAGAGGGGCAAAATTGCTGAAAATACCTCGAACAGATGGAGTTTATTGCATTCCACAGCAGTGCAGCTTTTGATCTACCAAATAAGTTTCAGGAGTTCAACCAAGTATTTCTGCACGTTAGGGAATGACTGGCTTCCCCACTCGATGGCAGATGGCTCTGTTTGTAGTGGCAACAATGATGTCACAGAGTAGGAGGCCTTAATCCTTAAATACAAGAAATACACAAGCAGAGGACGTGGTGTGGCTTGGCCATTTCTTGTTTCATTCAATCATTTCCCAAGTGTCTCTTCTGAGAGCGGCATACAGTCATGAATGGTGAATATAAATGCTTTGTAATTCCCCTCACCGTGCCGTGTGGCAGCAATTTATGTCTAGGTCTCTGAAAGCACTTCCATTGAAGAAAAACCAAAGCTATTGAGAATTGGCCATTTAGCTGCTCTACATTCTGCAGAAAAACCTGAGAATAAAGTTATGTGTAGTGGGCTAAGCGTCAGGCATTTTAAGTCTTGTTTAATTGGGTTGTTGAATAAAAGCATACAAGTGGTCCTCATCACTTTAACAAATATTTATGGAGGTCCATGGCCATTCCTCTTCTCCCCCTAGAATGATACAGAGTCCCTTTCCTCTATTATTTGACACAGAGAAAAATTCACTTTTAGAGTCTACCCAAGAGGAATTTCTCAAGTAACAAAAGGATTTCACTGTAAGATGGTTTCAATCTGCAAAGCAGTCCTAAAAACATCAGTTTTTGCTGGGAGAGCCCTGAGTTCAGAAACAATAGTGAAGTTCCAGGGTGTTTCACTTTCTACTATCAGTTTGAATCTCTTAAGAAAAAATACACTATTGGCGAGGAATACACACACACACACACACACACACACACACATTAGCTATATATATTTCTATTATATATATTCTATATTCAATTTATGTATATATGTGTGTGTGTAGAGAGAGAGCTAATAGAAACCTCTTAAAAAGCTCTGAGGTGTTGGACTTAAATATGCAAAACTGAATTTGCACCCCATTAGTTTCCGGGCATGTGTGGATCTGCATGCAGGTTGCTGTTTCCAGCTGGGCAGCTGGCAGGCACCTGAGGGCGAGCCTGTGAGTTCTCACTTCCCAAGGCCCTCTCTGCTCACTCCTGACTGGCTGCCGGAGCTTAAGGCTGGCCTGTCCCCCCCAGGCCACATCAGGGCTTCTGTTAAACAACTCAGCTTCCTCAGCCAACAGATATCCCCAAAGCCCACTGCTAGTTTCCAAAGAAAGGAAAGTACTACTAAACTGGGAATTATAGCTTCGTGGGCACATTAATGACTTTGAATAATAAAAATGAAGGCTATAGGGCATTGCACACATTCACCTAGTTGAAGGCAGAGCCAGTTGTGATGCACAAGAATCTTCATTTAATCCTACAAAGTCACTCTGAGGAAGGTACTATTTTGAGTTTAGAGAATAAACAACTAGAGGTTGTTAAATAAGTTGCTTGAGCCACACAGTTAATGAATGGCAGGCTCAAGATTCGACTGTGAGAGGATTTGACTTAAAGTCTACCTCCTTCTACTGCACACATCATGTTTCAAAGAACTTGAATTTGGAATTCCTTAATGTTTACATATAATTTAAGTCATACTGTAAGCCTGCAAGACTACCAGAAAAGTTAACTGTTTGTTATCTCATGGTCCTTATACATTTAATCAAATTCACATTTATTTGTAATCATATTTACAGAAAAATTTATGTACAGGAGAAAGCAAAAGAATATTTTAAAAATCTTTCATTGTAGCCTCTAACCACTAATACACACACATTGTATCTCAGTCTCATCAGTGAAAATGACAATCCACTAGAAACATTTTTACTTTGAAACTATGTAAAAGTCTTGTACACTTATTTAACAATACAAAATTTTATAGTAATTATAATTTCAATTTTATAGTAATTGTAATTTTAATTTCAATTTAGAGCTAAAAGAAAAATAAAATTCTCCTAAATCCAAATTCAGATTTAAATATGTTTTTTAAATAACTGGCTGCTCCAAAATATCAGGTGACTGGCAGAAAGCTAAATCTGTGACACAGAGGAAGTTATGTGTGAGCTCAGAGAGTAAGTCAGTGGTCTGAACCCAGGACTCTGATTTCTATGTTAGGGCCACCCTTCTGCTCACATAAGAATTCTATGATTTGCTTTGGATCCAGAAAGCTCAAAGGAGTGAAAGTAATTAGAAATTGCACATGGGAAAATAGAAGGCGACTGGAAAACACACATGGGAAAAGGGTTGGGCTGTCGCATTTCATATGGATATCACTGTAGTTACCATATTGTAGAGGAATATTTATTTGCATCTCTTTCACTAGACTTGGAATTCCTAGTGAGTAGGAACTGCATTTTCTTTATCTTTGAGATCCTGGCGTCCATGTTAACGGTGACAGATGAAGGGAAAGTCTGAAGGGAGGAAAGGGAGTGGAAGGGATGAAACAGATTCTTCAGAAAACCTAAAGAGAAATGACTTGAAAGACAAAAGAAATGGGAACCTTTTCACGAGTGACATAAAAACATTCCATCACTTGCATGTGATGGAAGAAAATGTGGTGCGAATATTATAAAAAAGTGTGCATATTAAAAAAATTTGTTCAAAACACCATTTCATTCAAATTTGGGTGATGGCTACTTCTCTAAATGATGTCAAACTTTTTCAATGTTAAAAAATGATCTATGTATAAATTTCTTTCCCATCAAAATGGAGGTATTTGTGCAGAAAGCAGAACTTGGTGAGTTTAGACTCATATCCATCTATGACACATAAGTGTTTCGTTATTAGGGTATCAGTTGTCGACTCAGTGGTTTATTGATACAAAAGCAAAATGACGTGCTATTCGGAAATCCTAAAAATTTACTTAGACAGAGGCATCTGTTATTAGGTTAACTGTTTTCATCAAATCTTTCTACATTAGGAAGAACTACCTGAAAGTAATTCTCTCCTCCCAAATATAAGTGAGAATATTCACAAAATGGAAACTTTAGATAAGCACTCTGCTTGATTGATTTCAGTAGTTCGCTGCCATTGAAGACATTAATTGCCTTGACTCTGAGGGTCAAGCAATCGTGTGATATGACCTGTAGGGTACATAGTGCATTAGAAATGCAAATACTGTTTATGATAAAAAAACTAAGCAAAAGCAACATTCATGGTGCACTGCTAAGTTTAATTTCCTGTCTTGCTTTTGGTATATAGTAAAAACCCCTTTGTCTTGATCTTCCAAGCAACGGCACCAAACAGGTGTTTATAAACAAATAAAAATTATGTAAAAAGAATTAAAACACTATGTAGGATTATCTCTAGATTTCCTTGAATATTCCAATTAAAAATAGAAAATATTTCTTTGACTGTCCTTTTGGTGTAGAGTTATAGACACATAAAAATCCAGACTTATAAAAACATATTAAGTTATAAACTTATAAAAACTTACTGGGGAATGAGTAATTTTGATTTTCCAAGACAGTTATTCCCTCACAAAAGACGCATTACATAATTTTTTTTAAATAGCAAACTTGACTGTTGCATTTAAATTAGGTTTAATTTATAAAATCTTGACTTAATAAAACATTTTCACAGATATTATATCTGCATTTTATGGAAGATACATACACACACACTGATATTTTATATAACCAAGCATATTTAGAAGACAGAAAATAGCATAAAGTATTTACAATCTCACTGGGCTGTATTACAATATCCACAGTATTTTAACCCTCCCGTAGCTATTAAAGAAAATAGTTTGTGATGAAAATGATAGTAGTAATAATCCTATTAATTATTATCATAAATAAAAAGAGTGCTTACTTGTGCTTATTTGTGCCCACCCTGTTCAATGCCTTTCCTGCATTATCTCATTTAATCCTATCAATCACCCAATAAGGGACTAGTGTTATCTTCATTCTAGAAATGAGAATCTTAAAATGTAAAAAGGCCAGGTAACCTGCCCAAGACCTCACAGCTTATAAGAGAGCATCTGGAATTTAAATATAGGTAGTTTGACACTAGAGTCTGTGCTTGAATCCACATGTTCTACTACTTCTCATAATTCCTAGCCGTAGGGAGCTTTTACACAGGTAGATCTTATCATGCCACTAAGTGGCTTGAAACCCAGTAATGGCTTCCTATCTCACTCAGACTAAAATTCTAAAGGCTCTTCACTACTTCCTTCAAGGCTCTGCCCACCTTCTTTGTTAACCACCTACCACCTTTGTCCTCCCTCACGGTGTTCCAGACACACTGACCTTCTTGTTGGTCCTCTAAGACACTGAGCTTGGTTTTGCACTTGCAGTCCTCTGCCCAAACACTCTCCTCCAGCCTGCCATCTCATTTCCTCCCTCCTCTCCTGAGAAGCCTACTCGAATGTCAACTCTTCAGAGTCTCCCTTATCACCTTTACTAAAATAAAGCTCACCTGCACCTCACTCTTACTGTCCTCTTACCTTAGCTAATTTTTTTGTAGAGCCATCACCATCTTCAACACAGATAACTACAGAATAGTTGTTTATTCACTTGTTTAATGTCTGTTCTGTGGGGGCAGGACCTTACTGTGTCACCGGTACCTAGAACAGTGCCTGGCAAAAAGCACATGCTCACAAGTTTTTGTGGAATGAATGAATAAAAAATTAAGTATATGTGCATTTTAATATAGAGTAGTTGTGAAATTAAACACATTACCATTAATGGTAAGAGTAATAAATAATGATTCAAATTGAAAACAAAAGCAAAGGTAGTGCTTGGGTTTTTATACTAATCCATATGTAGTCTTCAGAGTGGTACATATCTGTGCAAATCTGTATGCACACGACAGAGGACAAACGGGACAGTTGTGAAAATCATACACCGATACTTCTGTACCTGGGTGTCAACAGGAAGGCATCTGATGTAACTTCCATTTGGAAGGCACGGGGCATGCTGGGGGAAATTCATTGTTTTAGATGCCAGCCAGACAGGTGTAAGAGGAAAGAGGTAAAGAGGTCTATGTATGAGTGAAAATAACAGCAAACAGGCAAACATCTTGGCATGAATCTTTAATCCTTTACCCCTGGGACTGTTAAATTCCAGTGTAACCCCAGGGAAGTGGTCAGGCCTGAAATCCCTTTGGAAATGCTTCAATTGGCCCACGTTGCACCCGTATCTCTGACTTTCTCTTAAAAAGACTTGATTGCTATTTTGAACCTACGAATGACCCAACATGTGCGTGATCAGTCCTATAAAGTGATCAAGAGCCAAGTAAGTACCACGAGAGTCAAGCGGGACTAACTCCCCAACACTCAGCCTTGGTGCTTTAGTTCTGGGGAGCAACCTGGGCGTTGTAAAGATTCGGAGAAGCGGCCAGTGCAGAGATCCGCTCGGCAGCAGCCCATCTCAGAGGATGTGCAAATGTTAAGTGAGACTTCTGTTTAAATTCAGACTAGTCTGTGCAATATTACACTTTCCAAAGGACGCAAGGGAAGGTCTGTTTATTAACTTGAATGAGAGAAGTGTCTCCAAGACACTTGAAGTATATTAATAAAGATAAGTGGGAATAACAATGTATTATATTTTTTTGTTCTTTCACAGTCATGATGATATTAATGGGAGTTTGTATGCAGGTAGAACTATGAACTTAATGAAAAGAGATTTTTATAAAAATAAGTATATTTTTAAGAACAGAAAATATTAGTGTTATGATTGATGATATATTGCTTGCATTAATACCACAACACATATGGCATAGCACATAGAAGAAAATAAAACTTTAAAATAAAATGAAAATCTTTCTTTTGGTCTGAGATTGCATACATTATGTTCTATGCCAAATTAGGGCATTTTCTTTGACAAATATGCTGATTAACTTCTTAACAGAGAAGTCAAATAGAAAAAATTTCTATGTGAAAAAACAAAGTAAAAAGAATAAGCAAAGTCTTACTTAAAAGTGTGTCAAATGAATTAAGTTAATAAGAAAACTAGTTTCTCCAGCATATAGTATATAGAATTAATAGATTTTCTTAAACACGGTTAATACTAATTTTTAAGTAAGAGATACAGCCAACTTACTGAAGATTTATCAGGATAGACTCCAGCTCTTAGCAGAGATGCCTTCCAGCTGTCTACATCCTCCTGTGAATCACAGGCCAGCTCAAGGAAGCGATAGTCTTTGTATACATTCCTGCAGTTAAAACAAAAATCATGCTTTCAGTTTTGAATCAAATCTGAAATGATTTTATATTACTGCAGACGATGATTTAAATGACAATCCAAATGGATAGTTCTCTGACAGTCACTGGAGGAAAACAAAATAACTTAAATAAAATTAACGAGTTCCTATATGTATTTATAACAATTTTTTTATAAAAGAAAAGAATTCACACAAAAGAACTTGAAACTGTCTATACTGCTAAGCAATTAAAAAAGGAAATACAAATGTACTTAATATGACACAATGGGTACCATACAATGAGAAGTTGTGCTGTGGAAAAGGAATTTGCAATTGCCCAGTAATTAGACCAATTTTCAGAAGCTATTTTGCAAGCTTCAATAATGACTAAATAGCTTGTAAAACTTTTAAGATGTATGGCAATAATCTTACCAACCTAAAAGACTATGCCATAATCAAAACAGAAATGTTCATCAAATGTGAAAAGGCAAGACTGATAACCAATGTTTCATACCATGAGATGACTGTGAAGTGCATGTTTATAAATGGGAGAATACTATAATTTTATTTTTTTCTGGTAATAAAATAATACAAAAACATGTAATTCATGCATATTTTGAGAAATTTGGAAAGTAAATGAAAGTATAAAAATGGTAACAATCATCCAGATTCCACTGCTTAGAAAGAACCTTATTTTCTTATATGCTTGTTCTATGCAATTTCCAGACTTTGAGGTTCTACCTCCCTCCCTCCTTTCCTCTCTAGCTCTCTATTAATTTTGTGTTCTGCTTTTTCACCTACTGTTATATCGTGGCCATTTAATTATGCCACCAAAGCTTTATAAAGATCAAATTATAATGGCATAATATTCATTAATATAAATGTATGATAATTTACTTAACCTCTTCCTAATATTAGATAATTAAATCATTTCCTTTTGGGTTTTGCTATCATAAATAAAGCTTAAAAGAATATTTTTATCTATGAACATTTGTCACATTTACTACTATTATTTTCTGAAGATAGAGTCCAATAAATAGAGTTACCGGATCAAAAGCTATGATCATTTTTACATACTCCCAATTACCTTTCCAGAAAAGATAAGTCTAATTTAGACAGAAACTAGCAATATACGAGATTAACTTCTTTCCTTAGTTTCTCCCAAGGTGTGCTCACGCATGCCCTAGAGTCTTGATTTCCACTATATCAGATGGCTCACATGTTTACATCTCCTGTCTAGACCTGCCCCAAAGTTCTACTGTCCATTGAACTTCTCTTCTTGAATACTGAAACCAACCTTGACACGAACAACTGAACTGGGGATTTCCAACTTGGTCTTCTTGCAATGTTCTCATTTCATGCAGCAACCAAATATTTTGAGGATATTTTTAACACCTTCCAATCTCTCACCACCGCTCTTCCATTTTACTATCTAAAAGTGTCCTCCTCTTTTTTTTCTTTTGAGACGGATTCTCACTCTGTCGCCCCAGCTAGAGTGCAGTGGTATCATCCTTGCTCACTGCAACCTCAAACTCCTGGCTCAAGCAATCCTCCTGTCTCAGCCTTCTGAGCAGCTGGGACTGCAGGTGAACGCTCACCACCCCTAGCTAAATTTTTCTATTTTCAGTAGAGATGGAGTCTCTCTTTTGCTCAGGCTGGTCTAGAACTCCTGAGCTCAAGCAATCCTCCCGCCTTGGCCTCCCAGAGTGCTAGGATTACAGGTATGCCATGTGTCCTTCTCTTTAAATGGGTCTTATGATCATCATCTCCCTCTGGGACAATTACCAGCCTCTTCACTGGTTTCCTGGTAACCCATGGCCCTTTGAAATTTGTTCTCTGCACCGAATCCTCACGATCTTCTGAAGTAGGATGCTCCACTGGCTACCTGCTTTTTGGAAAAGGCAATACTTCCTAAGACACCCCACAAAGCCCCGAAAGTCTGGCCAGTCATTACCTTCCTCTATGGCTTCTTTGCACACATTGCTCTTTCTGCTCCAGCCAAACTGCTTTCTTTTGTTCCTCAAATGTACCAAATATGCCATGCTTACTCCCAGTGCCTTTGAATATGCTGCTGTCTGCCTGGAGCTCTCTTGCCACCTCTCTTTTACACAGTTAACCCCTACTTTTTGTGGGGATCTCAACTCAGACATGGCTTCCTCACACATCACTTCTCTGATATTCCTACCCAGTCAGCTCCTTTTTCACACATTTTTTCACATTTCTATTTATGTTTTCTTCACAGTACTTATCACATATGTGGTTTCAAAATTATATGTTTCTTTTCCTTTTCCCTTATTCCTTCCTTCCTTCCTCCCTCCCTCTCTCTTTTTTCTTTCTCTCTCTCTCTTATTTATTTTGATTAATGTCTATCTTCCAAACTAGCCCATAAACTCCATGAAGACAGAACATGCATCATTTTTATGTTCACCATTAACCATTACATCCCCAGGGGATTCTAGGAAGATGATGGCTTAACTATCCTCCATTTCCTCTCCTCTTCCCACTCAGGTCAAACACATCCTCTTTTCTAGAGTCAAGCAGATATTAAGGCTGGTACTTAGGTAGGTGTGAGCAAGAGAGCTCACAGCTGTTGTATACTTTCTTGCTCTGGGCTGGACAAGAGCTTTGTGACCATAGCAAGTGAGCTCTAGGATAAGAACCAGCATAGAGCAGACCCTTGGTAGAGCTGTCCCTCAACGATCACAGGATCTTATAGTGTGCCCGGTCCTCTGGCCCTAGAGAAGTATTGTTGAGTTTTCTCTATCCTAATGCAGAAGAAAGGCCTACCTGTGGAGGTAACTGGCAACTTCCCTATTACTGACTCGTGATGACTGAGATGAATGTGTCTTCCCATGCTTAGGAGACCAGTCCACTCAAAGCACCCAGCAGCTGGACCTGGGCCACAATGAACAAATGAAAATGAAAGGACACCTAAGGAGGTCTAATAGGCAGAGAGAAAAAGAATGAAGAAAGCAATCACGACAGTCCATCAATGAAGCAGAAACTTTTGGGGGAAGCAGAAGATAGAAGAATAAAAAATACTTGAAAAGGTATGCATACAGCATTAAGAAAGATTTCCTGCAACTATTATAAAAAGTATGATTTTTAAATTAAAATACTGAATAGATAAGTCAAAGGAAAGGATCAAAATTCATAATAGAATTGGTAGCTTTGAAGATTTAACAGAAGTGGAAAATATAAAGAGAGAGAAATTATGAGAGTGTGGAATAAAGACCCAGCACATCTAGCCCATAAATAGTAATAGGAATTCCAGAAAAAGAAAAGGCAGATGAGAGGAGAAAAACAATGATAAAAGAGAAACTTTCTGGGTATGATGGCTCATACCTATAATCCATCCCAGCACTTTGGGAGGTTGAGGTGGGGGTTCAAGACCAGCCTGGGCAACAGTGAGACCTTGTTTTTATAAAAAATTAAAAAATTATCCATGCACAGTAGCATGTGCCTGTAGTCCCAGCTACTTGGGAGGTTGAGGTAGAAGGATTGTTTGAGTGTAGGAGTATTAGGCTGCAGTGAGCTATGGTTGTGCTACTGCACTCCAGCCTGGACAATAGAGTGAGACACTGTCTCTAAAAAAGGAGAGAGAGAAAGAGAAACTATTTTTTTTAAAGAAATTTCTTTCTCTGTATTTTAGAAAGTGTATATCAAAAGCACAATTTCAAGTGGAATTTATGAGAAAAGATACCACTTAGGCATTCGCTAATCTAATTCCTGAGCTCTGAGATAAAGAAAATATTTTAAGGTTTTCTGTAAAGAAACAGCAAGTTGTTTATAAAGGAAAAAGCATTAGACTGGTACTGAACATTCAAAAAGTATAAGGCAAAGAAATATTAATAATATCCATGGACTCTTGAGAGGACTGTAGAATTGGAGTCCTATACCCAGCCAGGATATCATGCACATACCAAAGGAGGAAAATAGTAAAGGAGGGTGAGCGTTAAAACAACACCAGATGAACCTGCAGAGAATGAGAGCATTCAAGATGAGGAAAGATTAAGACGAGAGAAAACAGTGATGAGCAATGAAACCTGCAATATCCATAGACTAGTTAAATCAAAATAAGAAATGACAGACCATGTAAGAATGTGCAATATCATGCTAAACATAGACTCTTTTTTTTTTTTTAATTGTTTCTTATCTGGTCAATAAACATAGACTCTTAAAGTAGAAGAGACATACTGCAATAGAAATTATAATAGTCTAAAAGTTGGGCGAGGATAAGAAGAAGTAAAAATGATCCCAGGTCTCCTATGGTGGCTGGGTGTAGAGTGGGGAAGTGAAAGGATCTCAGAGGTTTCAAATGGTTGGAAGAAGTGGGTAAGAGGAGAAGAAATCTCTCTCTTATGGGAGAAATAATTGATAATTTGCCTCATGAAATAATAGGGCTATGTATTGATGATAAATGTAAATTAATGAAATAAAAGTACAGTTGAACTCCCAAATTTAAAAAAGAGAAAAAGGGAAATTAGTCATCTATTGATCAAATCAACAACAAAGAAGAAGAAGGAGGAGGAGGAGGAGGAGGAGGAAGGAGGAGGAAGAAGGAGGAAGAAGAAGGAAGAAGAAGAAGAAGAGCAGGAAAAGAACAAACAAGAAAGTAAAAAAGACCTGGGGGGGGGGGTTGTTTTGAGAATGCAGATCCAGATCAACACCCAGGTGGCTAATCCACCAAGCTTGTTCCTGGGTTCCAGGTTGGTTCATAGATGGCCAAGTCCCTCAAGGGATTTGGCTGCAGCCTCACTTGGCCTTGAGTCTGCAACCAAAACCATCTGCCAAGGGGTCTGGAAATAATCGCACACACTAGTGCCTGGACAGAAAGGCACCTCTGCCTGCTGGCATCATCTTGGCCATGAACCTGAAAGTTGCCCTGTGGCTCTGCTCCAACCCCACCCCAACCCCAGCTAAAAAACAGAAAGGTATACTTGGATGAGTTGATTTGCTTACATTGTACTCCGAGGTCTTGCAAAGTGACTAGCACTAGTAGATAGTCATTAAATACTTATTGAATAACAAATCTCATACTCATAAATATTGAATGTCATCTTTAAAATACCTTTGCTGCTATTCTGAAGGGAATTGAGTCAGGAATATACTTAGCCAAAGAGGTAAAAGACTTCCTCTACAGGGAGAACTATGAAACACTGAGGAAAGAAATAGCAGAGGATGTAAACAGATGGAAATCCATACCATGCTCGTGGATCAGCAGACTCAACATCATTAAAATGTCTATACTACCCAAACTGATCTACAGATTCAATGCAATACCTATTAAAATCCCATCAGCATTCTTCACAGATATAGAAAAAATAATTTTACGCTTCGTATGGAACCAAAGAAGACCCTGAATATCAAGAGCGATTCTAGGCAACAAAAACAAAATGGGAGGTATTAACATGCCAGATATCAAACTATACTACAAAGCTATAGTAATTAAAACAATCTGGTATTGGCACAAAAATAGGAATATTGAAAAGTGGAACAGATCTGAGAATCCTGATATAAAACCATCCTCATATAGCCATGTAATCTTTGACAAAGCAGACAAAAACATATGCTGGGGAAAAGAATCCCTTTTCAATAAATGGTGCTTGGGAAAACTGGATAGCCACTTGCAGAAGGCTAAAGCAGGACCCACACCTTTCACCTCTCACAAAAATCAACTCACGCTGGATAACAGACTTAAACCTAAGGTATGAAACTATTAGAACTCTAGAGGAAAATGTTGGAAACACTCTCCTAGACATCGGCCTAGGCAAAGAGTTTATGAAGAAGTCCCCAAAGGCAATCACAGCAGCAACAAAAATAAATAAATGGGACATGATCAAGCTAAAAAGCTTCTGCACAGCCAAAGAAACAGTCATGAAAATAAACAGACAATCTACAGAATGGGAGAAAATTTTTGCATCCTACGCATCTGATAAGGGGCTGATAACTAGGATATACTTAGAACTCATGAAAATCAGCAAGAAAAAAATCAAATAACCCTATTAAAAAGTGGGCAAAGGACTTGAACAGAAACTTTTCTAAAGAAGACAGAAGAATGGCCAACAAACATGAAAAAATGCTCAACATCTCTAATCATCAGGGAAATGCAAATCAAAACCACAATGAGATATCACTTAACTCCAGTGAGAATGGCCTTTATCAAAAAGTCTCCAAATAACAAATGCTGGCGTGGATGCGGAGAGAGGGGAACACTCCTACACTGCTGGTGGGACTGCAAACTAGTCCAACCTCTGTGGAAAGCAATATGGAGATACCTTAAAGCGATACAACTGAATCTACCATTTGATCCAGCAATCCCATTGCTGGGCATCTACCCAAAAGATCCAATGACATTCTACAAAAAAGACACCTGCACCCGAATGTTTATAGCAGCACAATTCATAATCGCAAGGCTGTGGAAACAGCCCAAGTGCCCATCAATCCAAGAATGGATTAATAAAATGTGGTATATGTATACCATGGAGTACTATTCAGCTCTAAGAAACAACGGTGATATAGCACATCTTATATTTTCCTGGTTAGAGCTGGAACCCATACTACTAAGTGAAGTATCCCAAGAATGGAAAACAAGCACCACATATACTCAGCAGCAAACTGGTATTAACTGAGCAGCACCTAAGTTGACACATAGGTACTACAGTAATAGAGTATTGGGCAGGTGGGAGGGGAGAGGGGGGCGGGTATATACATACATAATGAGTGAGATGTGCACCATCTGGGGGATGGTCACGCTGGAAACTCAGACTTGTGGGGGGAGGGAGGAAAGGGCATTTATTGAAACCTTAAAATCTGTACCTCCACAATATGCCAAAATAAAAAAATTAAAAATAATTAAAAATAAAATATCTTTGCTAATTTTACAATTTAAAAGTGATTTTCTATTAATGCTCACTAAGTACTTTGGGCATTTTTATGTTTATACATGATGTTCTCTGTCCTGATTTCATTACACATTTTATGAAACACAATACATTTTTTTTTGTATTTTATTTCAGTGGCTTCTTACTTTTTATTTGCATTTGTCTGACATATCTTTGTCTCTTTCACTTTTTTACATGTTTTTACTACTTAAAAAGCCCTTTCTGTTATAAATGCCCACAGCATAATCAGGTTTTATTTTTCCTACGAATCTGAAAATTATCACCTATGATGAGGAAAGTTTCAATCATGTTTATTTCTTGCCATAGCTGTATGCTTGGTCT
This sequence comes from Microcebus murinus, assembly GCF_040939455.1. Taxonomy (NCBI): domain Eukaryota; kingdom Metazoa; phylum Chordata; class Mammalia; order Primates; family Cheirogaleidae; genus Microcebus; species Microcebus murinus. The sequence goes on along the minus strand of NC_134105.1, from coordinate 118,499,286 downwards.
TAGTTTTGTCATTTTGACATATACTTTGTGTTTTTTTTTAATGCTCTTTATTGTTTCCCTTTCTTTATGTTGAAACATAAGCTGCCTTTTTGTCTTTATATTTTTAAACAGTTACCTTTCAGTTTTTCAAATCATTCTTGAATTTATTTTTGCATACATATAATTCAGGAATAGAGTTAACAACTCCTGACTTCTTGAGGAATTTAGCAGCTTCCACTTACTGCCTCTTTATCTCATGTATTTCCTAATGTATCTGGAAATACTGGCCTAGATTATTATTTCTGAATTATTATTTTTGCATCTTTCAAGAATCTTTTTTTAATTTGTATTCAATATTATTACAGGTAAGCAATTATTTGGATGGAGCTTTGTATGTTTACCTTGAATAAATATTTATCATCGGGCATTTTCTACCTGGACGTCCCCATTTGTAAATTTGCAGTTGGATTCGTTTTTTGAGTTGGCCTTGCAGTAGAGAGTTGCTCTGAAATTCTGGCTGGTACAGAATCCACATTTCCCAAGTTGATGCAGTGAAGAAACATAGATGCTCCTTTTGGTTTTCTCCTTGTTTGGCCCCATGTTTCTTAATCAGGGTAAAGCATGCATTGGTCACTGATAGATTTCCAACCCAGTTCACTCTATGAGTCTTGCAAATAGATGACTGGCATCTCTACTTTCCAGTGTCTTTGAGATTTTGCATCTCTGTTATGTATGATGTATGGGTGCAGCGATGGATGGAGAAGAGGGAAAGAGAAACGTCTAATTTTTCAGCATGTTAAAAGATAAATCATGTTATTTAAATCTTCATAGCAATCCTGCAAAGTTGGTAGTAGAGGTGTTTCACGGATGAGGAAACCAAGATTCAGAGAGATCAGTGGACTTTCCCAAGATCACATTGCTAATAAATGGCACAACCTGAGCCTACCACAATCCTTGGCTTATAGCCTCCGTAAAACAAATATTTGCTAAACGAATGAATGAATGAGTAAATGGACAAATGAATGAATGAAAGCATAAAGGAAAATGAACTTAGGGCTTAGTTTTGAAATCATCTTTTTCATTTTTTTACTGGATCCTTAACTTTTTATAGAAAAGCTAAGATATAAAAGTTTGAAGGGAAAGACTACAAGAAATAGAATGAGTAATTTTAATTAAAAGTAGGACATATTTAAAGGAAATATATTTTCTAAGTAAGAAAGTTTATTGTCAGAAAATTTATATTTTTGCTTTTTTTTTTTTTTTAAGAGATAGGGTCTCTCTATGTCACCCAGGCTAGAGTGCAGTGGTGTAATTGAAGTTCACTGCAGACTTGAGACCCAGGCTCTAGTGATCCTCCCATCTCAGCCCTTAGCTTTCCAAGTAGCTGGAACTACAGGCACGTGCCACCACACCCAGCTAATGTTGAAGTCATATCTTTGCTACAGAGAAGAAAGGATGAAGGATTATCTTGATACAATCAAAATTTATCAGTTTTTAATTATCTAATTACTTCTCCAGCTAGCTTTTAGCTACCAACGAGGTTTCCACTGGAGGCATTCCCACTGTGCAGGAATTCCTTTAAGATGTAAAGGTATGGGAAAGGCAAGGCTGGACCGGTGTCACGGGAGCTCTCGGCCAGCTGGAAAGCACTGAAAGTAGAGAGGGCGCAGACTTTCCACACTCTCTGAGCAGATCTGAAGAATTCAGCTTTGGCCCATTATCACTGACCTTTCTCCAGAGTATTTTCTTTCAGGGGCTCTTCACATGGAAAATCTTAAATTTTTTTTCCTCTTAAAGGATAGCCAAATTCTTGAGAGGGAAAATAATTATCTGGTTGAAACATTAGAAGAGGGTCAAAGGCTTCTGGTGGCTTTGGCTGCTTTGTTTTTTACCCATTTTTAAAGTCTCATCTTAGGCTGTGTCTAGACATCCAAGAAGAGTTGGATACAGGTCTAAAACACTGAACTAAACTGATTTACTGGAAGTCTCATAAATTCTGTGGATGAAGCTTCCAGGTTCTCACCACATGCTGTAGCTGTATAGATAACCCACAGCAATTTGTACTGACTGCATTTTTTTTTGTTTAGTCTATTTCAGCTGCAATCATGCAGATATGAGCTTCTGAATGACTCCACTATGAAACCAAGCTGATCTATGCATTCTACAGTTTAAAGAAATAAAAGTCACTTCAAGGCTAAAAGAGAAATACAAGAAATTTTTATCCTTTAGGTAAAAGGCTTTTAAGTCTTATACCGAAGAGAACAAGATCACATCATGAGCCTGTGTTTTGACCATATGTGTAACTTTCATTCACATGTCAAAAGAAAACCTTTGGATATTAAAAATATAAAGTTTAATTCCCTTTAATTCCTTTACCTGTGACAGCTCTTCAAACATCTGAGACCAGATATTAAACATTAGCAATTATGAACAATGTTTATCCTAAGTGAAATATCTCAAGATTGGAAAAACAAACACCACATGCACTCATTATTACATTGCAACTAACCAATGAGCACACATCTGCACAGAGGGAAGTAAAACTCAGTGGAAATCAAGCAGGGGGAAGGGGAGAGGAAGAAAGGGACAAAAACCTACCTAATGGATACAATGAACACTATTTAGGTAATGGGCACACCTATAAGCCATGATTCAAGTATTACAAAAGCAATCCATGGGCTGGGTACGGTGGGTGACGCCTGTAATCCTAGCACTCTGGGAGGCCAAGGCAGGAGGATTGCTTAAGCTCAGGAGTTTGAGACCAGCCCAAGCAAGAGCAAGACCCCGTCTCTACTGAAAATAGAAAAAATTAACCAGGCATGGTGGTGCATGCCTGTAGTCACAGCTACTTGGGAGGCAGAGGCAAGAAGATTACCTGAGTCAGGAGTTAGAGGTTGCAGTGAGCTATGACGACACCATGCACTCTAGCATGGGCAACAGAGTGAGACTGTCTCAAAAAAAAAAAAAAATAGTGATCCACATAACCCAAAAGATTTGTACTGCCTTAATATTTTGAAATTTAAAAAAGAGTAAAATTTACATTTAGCATTATTACATTTCCTCGGGTTATTTTAGGCCCATTATTTCAGTTTGCTCAGATGTCTGAATCCTGATTCTGACAAAAAATTTATTCATAATTCTTCCTGTTTTATAATCTGTGCATATTTATAATGATATCATATTCCTATGTCATTATCAGAGTCATTGGTAATCATATCGTAGACCTATGCCAGACCTCAAATGATCTTCTACCAGAGTTACACATTCCATTAGTCAGTACCCATAGTGTGACAACCAGAAGAGTTGAGCCTTAGTTATAAATCCACCACATATATATATACACACACACATACATACACACACTATCCAATCATGTTTCTCTACTTTCCCTCAGGTATATTCCAAAAGAGTTTATCAAATCTAAGCATATTATATTTGTTGAAAAATTACAGTTGGCTTTGTTCAACTTGTCTTTCAAGAGTCAAAGCAAGTTCCTATTGACCACTGATTTCCTTTATAAATAATCATAAAAATTCATTTTATATCCATTATAAACTTAAATAGCAGGATACTGATAATAATCAATCAAAATTTCCATTTTTTTTTCTCCTTTTTGAAAATCTGGACAATGACCTCCGCTATTCCTACCAGTCATCACCCTCCCATGTCATTGTTTCTGAGCACATCCAGTGTATCACTGCCACTGCACCCTTGTAGACCTCCAACTCCCTTTCTTCTCCTTATTTTATTTGCCTAATAAAACTCCAATTGAATTATTTTCTTACTCAGGCCCTGCGTTCAAGTTGATAGTGCAGGAAAAAAGCTACAATTGTGCTGACTGCAGTCACTCCAAATTTGTAACTCCAAGTATCCAATAGGCACCCAGCTTTTCCAGACATCCCTACTAAGTTCTGTAGAAAATATGCTTTCTCACTGTACCAGAGGATCATCACTGCATGCTTTTCTCCCTCTGCAACACACTCTTCACCACTCACACTTATCTGAGAATCTTGCTTCATACTTCATAGGGAAACTATATACAGGCAGATAAGAATGATCTGTGTTCTTTCCAACAAATCCCCAAGATGTGCAACTGCAGGCTCTGCCTGCCCCTTGTGCAACAGAAGGCCAAACCTTCAACTTACAGCCTGGATTCCGGCCCCTCTGACGTCCTCACAATCCTTGTTCCTACAGTCATTCCCTTGCTACATCAACAATTCCTTCCTTTCTTACCTCTTGGATCATTCATATGGTATACTAGCCTACCTTAAAAGCAACCATCTTAAAACACACATATAGAAATAACATTCACTGGAAATTAAGCAGGTGGGAGGGGGGAGGAAAGATGGGTAAATTCACACCTAATGGGTACAATGCACACTATCTGGGGGAAGAGCACATTTATAACTTTGACTCAAACAGTATAAAAACAATTTATGTAATCAAAATGTTTATACGCCTGTAATATTCTGATATGAAAAAAGAAAAGTGGAAAGAACACTAACACACACATCCACTTTTTCTTGACCTTTCTCCACTCCCAAGAACTCTCTATTTGCTTTTGTAGCAAAACTCCTTGAGTTATCTTGAATCGTTTTTTCCATTCTCTCCCCTCTCATACCTTCCTCAGTCCACCCCAGTGAGGCTGTGATCCTGCTACTCTATAGATACAGCTCTTCTTTAAAACAAATGTTTAAAAACATTTAAACATGTTAAAAATATATTATGGGTATGTAATAGTTGTATATATTTGTGGGGTGCATGTGATATTTTGAGACAAGCATACAATGTGTAATGATCGTATCAGGGTATCTATCACCTAAAAAGTTTATCATTTCTTTGTGTTAACTAACATTCCAATTCCACTCTTTTAGTTATTTTTAAATATACAATTAAATTACTGTTAACTACAGTCATCTATTGTGCTACTGAATAATAGACCTTATTCATTTTATATAACTGACTGTATTTTTGTACACATTAACCACCCTCACTTTATCCACCTCCCCCGGCCCACTACCCTTACCAGTCTCTGGTAACCATCATTCTACTCTCTATCTCCAAGAGTTCAATTATTTTTTATCTCCATATGAGTGATATTTGTCTTTTTGTGCCTGCCTTACTTTACTTAACATAATTATCCTTAAGTTCTATTTGCGGTTAGGGTTAGGGTTAGGGTATATTCCATTCTGTATATATACCAACTCTCCTTTATTCATTAATCTGTTGATGGACACTTAGGTTGATTCCATACTTTGGCTATTGTGAATAGTCCTGCAATAAACATAGGAGTGCAGATACCACTTCAATATACTGTGTTCATTTTTTTTGGATATATATACAGCATTGGGATTGTTGGATCATATGGTAGTTCCATTTTTACTTTCTTGAGGAACCTCTCTACTGCTCTCTGTAGTGGCTATACTGATTTATATTCCCACCAACAGTGTACAAGGGTTTTGCTTTCTCCACGTCCTTACCAGCATCCATTATTGCCTGTCTTTTGCATAAAAGTCATTTTAACTGGGATGAGATGATATCTCATTGCATTTTTGAGTTGCATTTCTCTGCTAATTAGTGATGTTGAGTATTTTTTTCATATACCTGTTGGCCATTTGTATGCCTTCTTTTGAGAAATGTCTATTCAGATCTTTTGCACTTTTAAATCAGACCATTTGCTTTTTTCCTATTGAGTTGTTTGAACTCCTTATATATTCTGGTTAATAATTCCTTGTCAGATGGGTAGTTTGCAAATATTTTCTCCCATCCTGTGGGTTATCTATTCACTTCATTGTTTTCTTTGCTTTTCAGAAGCTTTTTAGTTTGATGTGATCCTATTTGTCCAATTTTGTTTTAGTTGCCTATGCTTTTGAGGTCTTACTCAAGAAATCTTTTCCTATACCAGTGTCCTAGAGTTTTTCCCCAATGCTTTCTTCTCCTAGTTTCATAGCTTCATGTTTTATATTTAAGTCTTTAATTCATTTTTATTTGAGTTTTGTATATGGTGAGAGACAGGGACCTGGTTTCATTCTTCTACATGTGGATATCCAGTTTTCCCAGCACCATTTATTAAAGAGACTGTCTGTCCTTTCTTCAACATATGTTCCTGGCAGCTTTGACAAAAATGATAAATGCATGGATTTATCTGGCATTTTTATTCTGTTCCATTGGTCTATGTGTCTGTTTTTATTCCAGTATTATGTTGTTTGGGTTACTATAGCTTTATAGTATAATTTAAAGTTAGGTGATTTGATTCCTCCAGTTTTGTTCTTTTTGCTCAGGATGGCTTTGGATATTCTGGGTCTTTGTTTCCATATAAATTTTAGGATTTATTTTTTTTATTTCTATGAGGCGTGTAATTGGTATTTTGATAGGGATTGCACTGGATCTGTAGATTGCTTTGGGTTGTATGGACATTTTAGTAATATTAATTCTTCTAATCCTTGAATATGAATATCTTCCCCTTTTTTATGTCCTGTTGAATTTCTTTCATCAATATTTTATAGTTTTCATTGTAGAGCTTTTTCACTTCTTTGGTTAAATTTATTCTTGGGTATTTTATTTTATTATTATTTTTTTTTTAGAAATGAGGTCTCACTCTGTCACCCAGGCTGGACTGCGATGGCACAATCATAACTCATTATAACCTCAAATTCCTGGTCTCAAGCTATTGTCCTGCCTCAGGCTACCAAAGAGCTAGGACTATGGGTACATGTCACCACATCTGGCTACTTTTATTTTTAATTTTTATTTTTTTGGTAGAGACAGAGTCTTTCTATGTTATCCAGGCTGGTCTTAAACTCCTGGCCTCAAGAGGTTCTCCCACCTCAGCCTCCCAAAATGCTGAGATTATAGGCGTGAGCACCCATGCCTGGCCTTAGGTATTTTATTTGCGTTTATTATAAATGGGATTACTTTCTTGGTTTTTTTTTTTTTCAGATTGTTCACTGTTGGAATATAGAAATGCTACTGATCTTTGTATCCTACAACTTTATTGCATTTATTTGTCAGTTCTAATAGTTTTTTGGTGGAGTCTTTAGGTTTTTCTAAATTTAAGATCATGTCATCTGTAAACAAGAATAATGTGACTTCTTCCTTTCTAATTTGAATGCCCTTTCTTTATTTCTCTTGTCTAATTGCTCTGGCTAGGACTTCCAGTATACTATGTTGAATAAAAGTGGTGAAAGTGATCATCTTTGTCTTGTTCCTTAGAGGAAAGGCTTTTAAGTTTTCCCCATTCTGTATGATATTAGCTGTGCGTTTGCTGTATATGTCTTTCATTGTGTTGTATGTTCCTCCCCTCATGAAGGAATATAAAATTTTCTTGAATGCTTTTTTAGCATCAATTGAAATGACATATCTGTTGATGTGAGGTATCACATTTATTAATTTGCATATGTTGAACTATCCTTGCATCCCTGGAATTAATCCCACCTGACCATAATGAATGATTTTTTTTAATGAGTTGTTGAATTTGGTTTGCTAGTGTTTTATTGAGGACTTTTGCATCTATGATCATCAGAGATAATGGCCTATAATTTTCCTTTTTTGTTGTTGTGTCTTCATCTGTTTTTTGTATCATCATAATGTTGGCCTCATAGAATGAGTTTGGAAATACTCCTTCCTCCTCCATTTTTTGAAATAGTATGAGTAGGAATAGTATTATTTCTTTAAATGTTTGGTAAATTCAGTAGGTCAGCCATCAGGTTTTGGGCTTTACTTTGATGAAAGACTTTATATTACTGCTTCTTAGGTATAGCTCTTTTCAAGGTCATGTGATCTACATCTTGACCAAACAAATTGGCAATTCCCAGTTTTCACATTACTTAGCTTTGCAGCAGCATTTGGCATGGTGATCATATATTATCAATCACTACCCTGTTTAAAATACTCCAGTGACTTCTCACTGCAATAGAAAAAAAAAAATCCAGACTTCTTGCCCTCTTATTTTTCTCCTCAGTTTCAAGTATTCATTTTCTACTCTTCCTTTGCTCGTTCTGTTCCAGCCACACTGGCCTTTTTATTTTCAGTCTCTTAAACATGTCAAGCTTATTGCTTCCTCAAGATTTTCCAGGTGCTGTTCCCTTAGCTGGAAGTGATATTCTGCCTCCTCATTCACATCTATAATCCAGTATCATCCTTTGGAAAAGCCTCCCCTGACCCTTCTAGCTAAAAAGTCCTACTCTCCCCCACCCATTCTCATTCTTTTCATTATTCTATTTTCTTCAGAGCACTTGTCTGTATGTAAAACTAGATATGTTAACTGTTTCTTGCCTCTTCTAACTACAATATAAGTTCACTGATGGAGCTTTACATGCTCACCAATATATTGCCAGCATTTACATTATGTAGTAGGTGCTCATTAATATTTGTTGGCTGACTCACTACTCTCATCACTCTTTTCTTGGCCTCCAAAGTTCTTCAAAGACTATTGACAATAAACCAATTATACAAAGATCTTACATTATCATAAATTAAGAATCAAACCTGTGATATCACAATATAAATTTAATAAACTAGGACAATTATTTTTATCTTATAGAGAATATTCCTGATTTCACATATCTATGGCAAAAAACCCCAGCAGTGCAATAAAACTGCAAATTATGTTAAAAGTTAAACATAAGAGAACCACCCATCCACTTCAAATAAAGTAAAACTAAAAACAAAAAACAAAACTTGTGTCAAATAGCAAAATAGCAACGCAAACTATAATTACACACTGTTTACTAAACAAACAAAACAACATTACACACAGATTGAAGCTTAGGACAGGCAGCCAAAACTCTATTTACAGACAAAATCACAATTATGTATGCTTTATTATTAAAAACAAACAAAAGCATACTGTCAGCCTTGAATTTAACAAGTTGGAAAATTATAAAACTAAGCAAGCCAGAATATAGGGGTATTATAAAGTCAGGAATTAATTAAGGAGAAAGAAATACATCATTGTTAAATTTAAGAGCTAGTTCTTTGATGAATCAGAAAATAAAACAGAAAACTGTAATATAAATGATGAGAAAACAAATTAGAAATGAGACATATAGTTAACAGACAGAAAATTAAATTATCATAAGAGATGCTAAGTATGTTTTTATGACAGTAAATTTATGTCAATTATGGATATAATTTATAAGAAATATAGAATCAAAATAATAAAATCCCAACTGGCCAGTATCTACAGGATAAATGGGAAAAAAAATTAAAAATTTTTCTTCACAATAGTTCTGGCTTCAGAGAGTTTTACAGGTCTTTTTCTCTAATTTTTAAGGGAAGGCTTCTTTTATGCAAAACCTCTCAGAAGTAATAATAGAATAATACATATTGTAAATATGTAAGTAATGAAGGCTATGTAGGATGTCCCAAGCTTACTCCACCCTAGAATCTTTTTTTCCCCTTGAACTTCTCTTGAGGCTGATAAAGGAAGAAATGATATATATCCCTATAAACCAACCTCACTCATGAATAAAGATGTAAAACTCCTAAAAAAATTTAATAAACTGAATTTAATAAACTTTTAAAATAACCAGCAATCACTACCAAGTAGGGTTTTTTTCCTAAGAGATTTTTCTATGAGGAATACTATCAGGAGACTAGTTGCATTCAATACCATGTATAACCTGACCACTCACAAATAAATACCAGACTTCTCCTCTAAGCTACAGTTGCCTTCTTGATACCTCTAATTTTGAAATCTTTATATACTTTCTCAAATTTTCTCTTCCTCCAAAGCTCCCTCCTCTTAGTAAATGGCACCTTCTTCCAACGAGACGCTTGTGCCAGATGCGTGGGTGTCATTCTCGACGTGTCTTTCTCCCCCCTCATTTCTAACAGTCAGTTCTGTCAATGCAGGCTCCAATAGCCCCCAGTTGCTCCTGTAGCGATCTTTCTAGTCCAGGATGCCATCACCTCTCACCTGTATCACAAGAAAAACCTCCTTACTCATGTACTTGCTTCACCCTGCCTTCCATTCTGTGGCCAAACCTAACCATGTTGGTCCCCTTCAATGATTCCTCACTGGCAGGGAGGAAGACCAATAAAACAACCTTAACATGCCTATAGGGTCACAAATGACCTGGCCCCTGACTCTTGGCACCAGGTTCCAGCTATCATTACGGGAACACACAAAGCTTCTCCCTACCTCAGGGTCTTGGCATATGCTGTTCACTCTGCCTGTAACAATCTCCCCTCCTCCCTTCACCTTGTCTAGCTCTACACATTCTTCTAGTGTTAGTTTGGGCCATTCCTGAAGCCTCAAAACGGACAGGTCACTTTACTGTAAATTCTCACAGGAGCTGTAATTGATAGTTGTAATTAAGTAATTATCATTTACCATCAGTCTTGCTCAAATTCCATGAGAGGAGGGGACGTGTTTCTCTTGTTCACAGTGCTGGTGCTCAGTAAATAGTTTCCAAGGAATGGAGAGAGGGAAGCCATCGCCGATGACTGAGTTAGCTTAGCACCCTTTGTTTCTTTACATATGTTGCCTTGTCTTTCAATATCGTCCTCGAAGATCAAAGCAACAATTTTAAATTGAAGGCTGGCTGTTGCCATTGCCAAAGGGACAAGTTTTTCTGACCTGAGTTGATTTGATATTTGGTTTATGCCATTTCCTTTTCTTGACATAGTGAAGAGCAAATAATAATAATAATAAATGAATAGATAAAAATCTAAAATTAAACTAAATTTAAAATTTGTAGAAAAATATTTTTAAATAGAAGAGCATTGCAAAACACATTTACTGTAAGTGCAGCTGCAGAGTCAGCTGAGTCATTGCTAGTCCTGACCTTCTCCGGCTGCCAAAGGCCACGGTGCCAGCTCTATGTCAGCACTCATCACAGGACGACTAAAGAGCTGAAAGGATGAATTCTGGTTATAACTGTGAGGATCTCATTTATGATGAAAAAGGTCACAAAGAAAGTAGATTAGAATTTAAATGGGGGAAATTCTCACAATATAGGATGTTTAATATCTAAATACCCTTCCTCACATCCAAATGCTAAAATAATCTGATGTTATATAAACTAAGAAAGTATCTAAATAAAAATGGAAAAGTTGGGAGTGATGAGTTAGTGGGAACTTGATCTCTTGGCCCCCTGAGGGGACTTCAGTTCCAAGCCCTGTTCCTTAGCTTTCTTTTTCTTCCCCTCAAGAGGAGGACTGGCTGACTGGGTCAGTGAGTTATAAAGGAGGAACCGAGCTCGCTGTGCCTGCAGGACACAGGCATTTCTCTCCTGTTCCGAGATGTGCTGAGCTCTGCCCTCCGGTAGAGGCCTGTGGCTGCCATTACTGGGAGCTGAAGTACGAGCAAGGCATGCGGCTATGGATCTAGATCCGTTTGTTTCATGCCTTATCTGTTTGTCTCCTGTGTGCTGCTTCTGAAAACAGCAACAGCCACAATTTTAACTAGTCAGGGGAAAAAACGGGTGTGATTAACTGAGCCTCTAGAACTCCAACAGTGGGGAATGGCTTTGAAGGGAGGGGTGATGGCTTTTGTTTCGGCTGGGTTACAGAGGAAGCGACAGAGGCTGTCTGAGTGAAAATGCCCAGTAGGCAGTTGGAGATGTGGGGCTAGTGTCTCAGGATCATAAATAGTAACCATATTGCATGTGGCTGTGATGGTGGGTGTCATGTGAATTTGTTTATTTTATTTTAATACAGTTTATTAGCTTCATTAAATTTTTTTCCCATAGGAAGACAAGCCAAACAGCCACAGGTCATGTGTCTACTTGGCATAACCAATGGCAGGCAAATTAGCCAATATTACAATATAATTTTTAAAAAGTTGTTGCAATCCAAGTTTCATTTAGCCCAAAGCAATGAAAGAATTTAGAATGGAATAAAAGGCAACTGGTGTAGAAAGCAGAGAGAGAGCCACAGTTATTCTCAGTCTGTCTCATTAGGTCAGAAGAGGTTATGGTAATGACCTAGTAAATGCAGTAATTTCTAAAATCTGAGGAATAAACACAGAGAGGCCATTGGTCCAGCCATGCCACACCTTATCACAGGCTAGGAAAAAAATGCTGCCACACTATGCTAGCGTGGCTTCCTCCCTTTAATATTTATTATGTTTGAGAATCACTCTATGTGGGAGCTTTCATTTGAGTTAATGACTAAATAATAATAGAAATTATTACTATATAAAAATAATTCATTTGAAAAGTTCTAAAGAATAAAGTTTATGAAGAACTGTCAACACAGGGGAGGCAGCATCTAATCCCAGAAGGCATAGTCTTGGTCATGACGCCAAAAATCAATTGTGAAATAATATGGACAGTTGTGGATTGATGTCAGACACCAAACACCCAGAGGGAGTTAGATGAGCCTGGAACTGGGGTAAGGCTATGTAAGTTTATCAATATTAAGATACTGTTAAAGAGTATAAGGTCAGAGAAAATTTTAAAAGAATGAGACTGGTGGGGCCATGGTATCAATGGTTTTATATAATGGCTAACCATAAAACTAGCCTTTCAAGTTATTCATTCATTCATTCATTCATTCAGTAGAGACAGGGACTCACTATGTTGCCCAGGCTGGTCTTAAACTCTTGGACTTAGGCCGGGTGCGGTGGCTCACGCCTGTAATCCTAGCTCTCTGGGAGGCCGAGGCGGGCGGATTGCTCGAGGTTAGGAGTTCAAAACCAGCCTGAGCAAGAGCGAGACCCCGTCTCTACTATAAATAGAAAGAAATTAATTGGCCAACTAATATATATACAAAAAAAAAAATTAGCCGGGCATGGTGGCGCATGCCTGTAGTCCCAGCTACTTGGGAGGCTGAGGCAGGAGGATTGCTTGAGCCAGGAGTTTGAGGTTGCTGTGAGCTAGGCTGACGCCATGGCACTCACTCTAGCCTGGGCAACAAAGCGAGACTCTGTCTCAAAAAAAAAAAAAAACAAACAAACACACACACAAAACTCTTGGACTTAAGTGATGCTCCCATCTTGGCCTCCCAAAGTGCTGGGATTATAGGCATGAGCCACTGTGCCTGGCTAAAATCATTTTAAAATTATTACCACTTGATGTTATCATCATTTAAAAATCATGTCAAGTTCTATCAAAGTCAGTGCTTAAACTCATTTTGGAAAGTTTTGTATGAGTCTTTATTACATGAAAAAATAGATCTTCATGCTATTCTTCTGTCTGAGGCTTCAAAAGATGTCTGGGGTGCATCAGGGAAGTTTGGACCTTTGTGAATAGGGCAGCCGAGACATGCTCAGACCCAGCATGCTGCGCCCCTGGCCCCACCTGGGGCACTTGCCACCACCTCCATTCTGGCTCTGCAGCCCCTCACTGCTAACCTTCAGTGAGGTCAGGATGGGGTGGACTGAGCACCACCAGATGCACAAAATTGTTTATGGTCCAAAGTCTGTCCATACACATCAGTATTATTGCTGCAAAAATGTACTAAAAATCTGTTCTGCATGAAACTTGGCTATTCAGTGACTCATTTGGGGAAGCCATTTTAGGTGCACCTTCAGTTTTCAACAGAATGGATATACCTGACTCTCTTCAAAAAAAAAATAATAAATCATATTCTCTGTTTAAAAGAATCAAGCACTTGAATGACAACCCATGTTTTGCATAAATGATATTTAAGCAGACAGGTCATGGCACTGGTGACGGTCTCAGGGCCAGGAACGCTGCAGCTTGCCTTTCCTCTCTTTGGGCCTTCGTGGGCACTGTTGCCTCTGTCCCACTGACTGCTTCACCACCTGGAAAATTTCCACTCTCCCTTACAGCCTTGACTTAAATATTCTTCCCTGGTCAGCCTGATGCATGCTCTCCCCTGTGCTCCCTCAATGCCTTACTTACACATCCATTGAGTTGAACTATGACTACCTTTTATTTGTAGAATTTGCTGCTCCAAGAGGCAGTAAAAATATAAAATCTTGGAGGTGATTTACATAAAATCAAGCTGGGAGATCCATGATGGACTAATAAAAACAGTAGAGATTTTGAGGTGCATCTCTGACCTCAAAGTTTCTATGTAGGGAAACCTCATGCCAAGAGCCTCTATAAAAGATAGAAGAATGAATGGATTATCTATCTGATGACATGACCTGTGATTCTGTATAAAGGTTCTTATGGTATGCATTTCTTGACTTATTTGTTTAATAAGCATTTGTTGAGAAGTTATGTGCCAGGCATTGTGCTAGGTCCTGAGGGATACATGGTGATTAAGAGAGACAAGGTCCCTATTCTAATGATGCTTATATTCTGGCATCATGAAGAAAAAAAGGATGCTGAATGGAATGCTAAGAAAGAAACTAGCAATCATGTATTTAGACTTCACTGTCAAGGTACCAAGTAAATATCAATATCCCAATGACATTTTCCTCTTCCCACTAAACACAAAAGACAGACATCTGTTTTATTCCAGTAAATTTCAACATTTTAACAATTACTCAAAAGACTTAAAATAATTCAGAACCCAGATAAAGGAAATATTGACAAAGCTCCTAGTGGTTTTTAAAAATTGTTATTTAAAATGTACACTACAAAGGAGTTTTTGACCAGACAGCTGTTTCAAAGAACAATGATTTCATGTTTTAAGACTAAAATTGACATGTCTTTGCCTTCCAGGAAAACTTAGCAGCTGTGAGATTATTTCACTTCTCTTTCTTTCACATTTTCCTGGATTTAATTTTAAGGGAAAAATATACATAAAAGAGAAAATTGTATGCAACACAGAACAAAACCTATTGCAAAACAGGCAATTGCACATTTTCAACCACAAGGAAAACCCAAAGGCAACCTCTTGTAAAAACTTAGCTGAGGAAGGAGACAGCATTTTCCTAGGAAAATTTACTCTTCTCTGCTAAACTTAGAAAATGACTCTCCTAAATCTCAATAAAATCAACATTGACCTGGTTCTCTAGAGGAATGAACATGCTTGAGGAATGACTGAACAGGCTTTAGGAAGTAGCAATGGAGAGTCAGTCACAAGTGCAGAATGTAAGGTAACTGCCACCTTGTACCCTGCATTGGGCTTGTCCTGCCAACTACTGTGCCCAGTTTTGAGGGCCAAATAAGGAAGGGAAAGGGCCATGTGGACGGGGCTTCAGAAAACCTCTAAAGTGACTGAAGAGGAGACAGATGAGGTTAAAAGGTCACAGGTAGGATCTTCAAGATTAAAGCAGCAGGCAAAGCACTATCTGCAGCAATATGGAGCCCCTTGTGTTTTAGCCATTGCCACCAAGGGGAAAAAAATTAGAGAAAACTGACAATGTGGTACAGGGATAAGATGAAGAATTTTCTGATAATATAAACAAGGCTCTGATAATCAGGTCTCCTGCAGTGGCCAGCAAGGATCTCAGGTGGCTGGAACATGGGAAGGAAGAAGCTCTAGAGTGAAACAGAATGATGCTATTCTGCTTGCTAGAGCTTGTGTAGACATGAAAACATGTCCCGCCCAAACGTGAAGCCTGAAGCTCAAGACAGTCTCATGAGCTGTCTGGGTGTCTGAGCTGGAGGACTGTCCTTTTCTTCTTTCCTCTTCTGAGGGATGCATTTGGCTTTCCATTGGAGGTACGGTCACCAGACAAGACTGAGGAACTGGAGTCTTGGGGAAAGAAGGAATCTGAGACTGCCTGCCAGTAGAGTCAGGCCTAGCAGCACAGTGGTTTAACAAGAGATGCTTCCCGACAGCGACGAACTCAGAGTGACAGACTTCTAAACATGCGGAGTAGGGTGAACAGTGATGTCCTACCTGCAATATCCTATCCCCTGCCAAAGTTTTCACCAGCCAGTTAAGCTTCTGACAGTTTTATTTTTTAAGTCTTGAGGGCTATAGGTTTCTATAAGAATCAGCATGAAGGAAAACAGACTTTCGAATCAGAGAGAAAAATTAAAACCCTGGTACTTGTCAACTATTTGTTAGTCTGTGACTTTGGACCAAGTCACCCAAGTTCTCAAAGGCTCAATTTGTTGTTAAATGGGGACAGTACTGTCCAGAATGGTTCTTTGAATGATTTGAAGTAATGTGTGCAAAGCGTTTAGCATGGTATCTGGTAGTGATTATTATTATTAATAAAATGCAAATGTTCCTGAAAAAAGTGATTATTAGCTCACAAGGCCTGATTTCCAAATGATAGAACTAATTGACAAAAGGAAGACTAAAGAAGAAATGGATGGAATGAGCAGTGAGAATGAGCAATGGAGAAAATCAAATGCAAACTTCAGCTACTCTACAGCTCTGCTCCGATCCTGGCTGAAACACTGGGATAAACAGTCTGGGAAGCAAGTACAGGATATTTTTATCTTGTTCATATGTTTTAGATATGATCTTGCCTATGGGTAGAATATGACATCTCTTGGTGCTTTTCCATTCCAACTTTGTATAATTCTAAAATTTCAGAGCACAAAAATGGCATGACCAAAAAGTATATGTTAGAATTTTTTTCTTCTTTTAAATTTTTATTTTTATTTTATTTATATTATTTTATTTTTAATTTTAATTTTTAATTTTCATTGTATGCATATACCCCACAAATATATATAATTATGTACCCATAAAATGCATATTTTAATACAAGCAGATAATGTATAATGATCAATTCAGGATAACTGGGATATAGTAATACATCATTTTAAATATTTATCATTTCTTTGTGTTAGGAGCATTTGTCTCATTGATAAAGAAACAAGTATAATAGTACCAAACATTTTTAAAAAGGACTCTAAATTATGGAGTGGGGCCTGCAAACCAGCTTGAGTCATATTATAAAGAAAATCCTAAAGATTAGGTTTGTTGTTATACTTTAAAAACTACTAATAATTACTTATATTGAGTACAATGGCTACTTACAAAGTAACTCGTAGTGCTAAACAATGTGTCTCACTACTCGGGGCTTTAAAGCCAAAGAGCTGACCCAGGGAACCTGTCGTCTTTCAGGTTAGTATGGTTCAAGCTTACATTGACAAAAATGGGGGTGCTGGCTCACACGTTACCTAATCTCCATTGGGGTATGATTGTCTGCATGACTGTCCTCTTGAGATTGCCATTGTGATAACTAATTTGTAGTCCATGGAGAAAAGAAACCAATTTCAAGTGGATGTTTCATCTGGAACCCTGCCATTTTCCCATCTCTTGAGTCATTTCAACAATCTCCTGGGCTCCTCCTCTCTGTGAGTCTCACCTCGCCTCTTTCAATACGCATTGTATTTCAATAATATATATATTCTTGTCCATACTGCTGTCAGTTCCTTTCTGAAAATCTGGAGGAGCTCCTTGTTCCCTAGCTTTAAAACTCCCCACAACTTAATTCTGCTATCTCACTCTCTTCACCATTACACACACACAAAATATTATCACATTCAATTTTTCATAACTTCTAGTTATAGACAGTCTCCTTCCATCAAAGCAAAACTGGCTGTTCCCTGAATACAGTTCTCTGTCTTAGACCATAACTTCTCACATTCTAGTCTCCAGATATGGAATGTTACTCCCGTTTAGTCTTTTTACCCACTCGCAGTATTTCAGGGTAACTGCATTATTGTTGCTTGAACTACTCCTCTCATCTCTTCACTCTGCACGCATTTGTAAAATTTGTATATTATTAGTTTTCATAATGTTGAGTTTCAGTGGCTCCCTTTATAAGATTTTCATAAATGGTTTTCTTATTTCCTCCTGGTATTAACCTAGAATTTTTTGAATGGCTTTTTAAACATTTAGTAAAATAAAACATGTAAAAGCAAAATATAAAGTATGAAGTTCGATGTAATTATTCAGTACTCTTTTTTATATACTGATAGAACATGTAGTTATCATTAAATAAATGTTGGTCGAAGCTTAAGATTGCTTCTTGCTGGATTTTTCTCTCACCCTCCAGGACATCCATAAGCAATACCAAACATATTCACTCACTCACTCACTCACTCACTCACTCACTCACTCACTCACTCACTCACTTATTCATTCCTGAATAACTACCATATACCAGACAGTGTTCTAGGTACTGAGAATATAGCAGTGAATAAATTATAAAAAAGATTAAATTCTTGCCTTCATTGAACTTACACTCAAATAAGGGAGACAGAAAACAAACAAAACAGAATAAAAATATCAAAAAGTATTAAGTGTTTTGAACAAAATAGAGCAGGATAAAGGGAGAATGATGGAGGTGACTCTTTAACAGGGTGGTCAGAAAATGAGGCGGTGACATTGGGAAAGAGACATGGATTGATGGGGGGTGGGGTGTGACTCATGGTGATTTCTGGGAAAGAATATTTGTGGTGAATGCAAAGGTCTTCAGACAGGAACAAGCTCAACATATTCAAGAAACAGTAAAGATCTTGGTCAGTATCACTGGAGCAGGGCGTACACAAGGGAGAGTCAGAAATGAGTTCAGAGAAGTAGCTGGAAGCCAGACAGTCGAGAGCCTTGTAAGCCGTGGTAAGTTTGGATTTTTTTTTTCTGAGCTTGATGGAAAAACACAAGTAGGGGTATGATGTGATCTGATCTATTTCTTTTGAAATATCTCCCTGGTGTCTGTGTGAAGTACACATGAACTACAGGGTAGCAAGAGCAAGCAGGAGGCTACTGCAGAAGTCCAGGCAAGAGATGACTAGGCTGGCGAGGCAGAGGTGATAGGAAGGAAGAAGATGAATTCTAAATATCTATCCAAGGCAGAGCCAATGTATATTTCTGAAAAACTGGTTGTGGAAAGTGAGGTCAAGAGAGGAATCAAAGGTGATGCCTAAGTTTTGGCATGAGCACCTGGGAGATGGAGGAGGAGCATATCTGGGTGGCGAAATCAAGTGTTAAGTTTTAAATTGGGGTTGGTAGGAAGGAGATTGAATGTAGATTTGTATTCAAGCCCAAGAGAGCGATGAGCGTTGGCTGTGCACATTTAGGATCATCAGCATTTACATGAGGCAAGGACACTTAACAGTTTCACGATGAAAGTGGTGACTGAGGTGCTGAGGATCTCATTGGAAATCAGAACTGATGATATTGACAAGAACAGTGCTAGTGGACCAAACACATGCATTTATGAATTAATTTGTGCTGATGTGGGAACTATGCAAATGCAAACACCCATGTGCTAATATATCACGCATACGCAGAGACAGCGTAGGAGACCCTGCATTGGATGTACTAGTCTACTATTGCAAATCTACTCGATTAAATGTTTTTTAAATTTGTGTATTTCAAATGAATAAGCTTTTACTGTAAGCATTTGTGTAATTAAAAGAAATTGAGCCGGGCGCGGTGGCTCACGCCTGTAATCCTAGCACTCTGGGAGGCTGAGGCGGGCGGATTGCTCGAGGTCAGGAGTTCAAAACCAGCCTGAGCAAGAGCGAGACCCCGTCTCTACTATAAATAGAAAGAAATTAATTGGCCAACAAATATATATATAAAAAAAATTAGCCGGGCATGGTGGCGCATGCCTGTAGTCCCAGCTACTTGGGAGGCTGAGGCAGCAGGATTGCTTGAGCCAGGAGTTTGAGGTTGCTGTGAGCTAGGCTGACGCCATCACTCACTCTAGCCTGGGCAACAAGCGAGACTCTGTCTCAAAAAAAAAAAAAAAAAAAAAAAAAAAAAAAAAAAAAAAAAGAAATTGAAAAATGCCCCAAGTTACTTTTCAATCCAACTTAAAATTATTATTCACAAGCTTTCTCACAAATGAATTGCACTCTCCAAAAGTGGTGAAGCATCATTCCCTTTCCTCAACACATACACTCATTCATTTCCTACACTGAAAAAGAAAAATGACATACGGTCTGGCAGGATTATGTTTATAAAACCAGATTGCTAGTGAAAATAAGCAAAGCAAATTTCAGCAACAGAAAACTTGAATAACTCCCATGGGTTAAACATGGGGAGACTGACCTCATGTCCTGGGAAAAGTCACACTGATAACAGAAACTACTAGAGAAGGAACATTTAAACCTCCAAATTAAGTCAATCACTGTGGTCTGCTGGGGTTCTCTAGTCAGCATGTGCTGGGGTTTGTTACTGAAACACCACAGAACTTTAGAGGTGGTCAAGTCAATGGTGCAATGGCTGAGTTTGTACCCTTATGCAACAAGTCACATGCTGATGCTCCTGATTTTTAACTGAAAGCAGGATACAGCGGGATGTTTATGAGGATAAGAGCTAGTCAATCACCTTCTCCCCCACTGCATGGCAAAGAATGAACAGTGAATGCTTCCCTGACTGTATTCCTTACCTATTGTGCAACATTAATAGCCCTTTGCAGAGCTATAAATCATGAGTTGTGATAAATATTTAGCAGTAGTAAGTTTCTTAAAATAAATACTGGGAATATTGATTTTGAGCAAAGAAAAGAGGTATTAATACACCTAAGGAAAACAGGCCATAGAGCAATCTTCATAAGAGCTTTGCCATTTTAACTGTTTAAAACCTTCGGCAGAGTACAAAAAAAGTATAATTCTCTCTACACATGAGAGAGAAAACAGAAAACATATCAAAAATGGCAAAATAGGCTTTCCTTGCAATTAATCTCTGAGCTCAGAGATGTTTTCCTCCAGGAACAAGCTAATTTTTTATGTGGTCATAATTTTATATAAATCGAAGTATCTGTACCACCTCTCTGAGCTAAGGTAATCCATTAAGTCTATAATTGACAGATCTTCAACATAGCCTATATTTTTATCCAAGGTTCCTTATTCTAGTAGTTTGTAATTTTGGAGAAAATCGTAGTTACATAATCTAGTGACATTAATAATTTGAAAACATCTCTCACCTTTTCATAATGAAATATCCTAATCTTTTTGTTATGATCACAAGAAATAATCCTCTTTCCTCATAAACTATTTTAATTATCATTTATAAGATTTTTTCCAGTTATATTATACCTTCTCTTGCAATTAACTGAGAAGTTTTTAATATATAATGCTCTATGTTATAAGACACCATGATTTTTTACCTAAGTAGAATGTTTTCTATTCTTAATGATATCTACTTACCCACATAACACATTACATAGATACTTTCAGGACTAATATACAGAGACACCTAGGTCCTGTTCACTCACGGCATTTGACTAGAATCCAAGAGTATATATATATAGAATTTGGATCATTTTCCTCTAAATTTACATGACACCTCAGATTTTCCCACACTGCAATTAGGCTGCTTCTTTCCTGCTCACTACGAGAGTCCTGTGAAATCTTCTAAAGACTGTATTTTTCCTGCCCAAGTGAGCCTGATCTGCAAAATATGAGTTTTTGTAATGCATTTCTGGTTATTTACACAGATGTTAAGATTGGTTGAAGCACTGGGCATCTAGGCAATTAGGACCCCAAGAAATCTCATTTGTTATACTATACTGTTGATAGAAATACCCATGTCATCCCAATGCACTACTAGAGTCATGAATGCAGAGAAGAACCATTTCTGTGTCCATTAGCATCTACCACAGAGCCTAACACACAATAGGTGCTCAATAAAGCACTTATATGTTGGATAAATTCTACCCTCAATCTACATTCTCAAAGAAGGTTCCCTAGCCACATATTTTTTACAGTAAACACAATGAAATTTTTTGAATCTACAATGGTTCAGATGTTTGCTGATGGCTATTTGAAAGCTTAAGCATGTAGTGAGGCATGGGCTGTTGCCACACATATTTAATCTTCCAAACAACTCATAGAGTAGTAAGGCATGCTTTCCTCTCAAGAAACTATCTTGCCTTTTGTCCAACTTTCAGTTCTCAACACTCTTTATTATTGACATCAGTTTACCTAATATGAAAACAAGATCCCCATTTCTGATTCTGGAAATACTCTGATCATTCAATTCATAAGAATCTCAGAGTCAAGCTGAAGGTATCAATAGTAAACAGTGGTATCACATTCAGGACTGGAAAATTATAATTAACGTGAACCCTTACTCATCAAGGCCATTTGGAAATGGGCTTATACACGCATGCACCCACACACATGTGTTAAAATACATTTGCTGTGATTATTACTAGATAATTCCCATGTTGCAAGCTTTAAAAGAATTACAACAAAATTTACACATAAATCTTGATAAACATAATTTAAAATCTAATGATTAATAATACATTTCAGACTCTACCATGTTTAGGGAATATTAGTAAAATAAGTTAGAAAAATGGTGAAGAAATGGTTGTGCATAAACTAGGTTTTATACAGTCCAGGTTTTATATGGGTCATCTAGGCCAAATTCCTCTATGAGGCAGGACTCTGCTCTATGACATCATCGCAGGTAGGATTGACAACTTGTTTCTTTTTGCCCAGACAGTCCCAGTGTATTGCCGGGTGTTATCATCCAACAGTAATTATTAATAGTGCCCCTTTTACTCTCAAGAGTGATGATAAATTATGCTCACCCTATCAATAAGTCCTTCTCCAGCCTCTGCTTAAAGTGCTCTGGCAATGGGGAAGGCTTGCTAACTCACAAGTTGCCTATTCTATTTTTAAAAAGCTATAACATGACAAAAATATAAAACATATAATATGATGTAGGTAATACATAAAAATATTAAAAGTATCAAAAACCTCTTCCTGATAATAAGCTGATATCTTTTTCTGAGTCACTTTCATACATTACTAAATTCCGAATTTAGGACCAAATTTAGGTCCTCTAGAAAGATAACACAGAATGTGTAGTCTTCAACTCTGTAAGACAACTTTCATACCTTCCTTAAGTTTTGCCAGGTTAAACATAAAATGGTTCAATAATGAAACCCCCTTTAAGAAGAAGTTTGTAGGGAAATGAAAAGTATCTTTAATTGACAGATGATTTTAAGTAACTATATAGCAAATGTTCTTGAGGGAGCCCAGTACTCAAAGGAGCAACAGCACCTGACTGTTCGCTCTCTCTGATCTCCTGGCTTTAGAACACTGTCCGTATATCCACGGGCTGGAAACCAGTATTTGTTTGCAAAGAGTTTAAGGCCAATCAAGTCATACGGGAAAAGAAAAAAACTAATTGCTCTGCATGAAGAAGCAACAGAAATCAGGTGGTTTTAAAAAGAACAGGACCCAGCACGTTGGGAGGCCAAGGTGCAAGGATTGCTTGAAGCTAGGAGTTCGAGACCAGCCTGGACAACACTGTGAGATCCTGTCTCCACAAAAAAGTTAAAAAATTGGCCAGGTGTGGTGGTGATCACCTGTATTCCCAGCCATTCAGGAGGCTGAGGTGGGAAGACTGCTTGAGCTCAGGAGTTCAAGGCTGCAGCGAGCTATGATTGCACCACTGCACTCCAGCCTGGATGGTAAGTTGCCTTTTCCTCATTAATAATTCAAGCATTACAAGGAAGCCACTCTAAAGGGGTAGATATGCAGCATGGCAATAAAATTCAAATATTTTCCAAAGAGGAAAAAGCTGGATTAAGTTGAAAATAATTAATGATAAAATAATTATAGTGACATAAAATTATAAGTCCACATATACTTGTGCTATAAATATTTATTCAGATGACAGTCTCTTTGCTAAAATAGAGATGTACTTAATTACAATTTGATCTACCCAATAATCTAATATCATCTTATATTTTACAGGAAAAGCCAAAATAAGTATTTGGATCCCACGCACCAACCTGTGGGATGTAAATGACGTATACTTTGTATGATTCTACCCACTCAGTCCACACCACTGTAACTAGTTCTGCCTGTGCATCCAGGCACAGCTACACAAATGGCAAGTCATAACTGTCTAGGGATAGTTAACCTCGACTGGGCAGTGTGTCGGGCAAATTCAGCTTTGTATTTGTGATTGCCAACAGCAGAGCATTACTTCAGTCTATCATGTCGAAAGTACAAAAACTGAGAATGAGAAGTCAGAAGCTTTTGTAGCATTTTGACATTGCCATGATATCCAAGCCATGATCAGTGGACTGGTTGTGTTGAATAGGGCTAGACCAGCGTGGGTGCAGTGAAGGCGCGTTCTGTTCATGCACGCAGTAGGACCATGTATCATACAGTCTGCAAGCGACTGAAAATTTAAAAAAAATCCTTCACTGCAAGAAAGTTGAAATGCTATGCTTTAGGAAAATTCTCTATTTTAAATTTCTCACTGTTTTGTTTGATTCAAGATGAAGGATATTAACCAAATAACCCTTGGTATAT
Source organism: Microcebus murinus (assembly GCF_040939455.1). Lineage (NCBI taxonomy): Eukaryota > Metazoa > Chordata > Mammalia > Primates > Cheirogaleidae > Microcebus > Microcebus murinus. The sequence goes on along the minus strand of NC_134105.1, from coordinate 118,475,239 downwards.
ATAGCATTTCATGAAAATCCATCTAACAGTAGCTCAATATTTCTTGTCTTTCATCACGTTTCACATCTATCTTAGTGGAAGGGAATGAAGAAAGGGTATATATGATATCTCTACTCCAAAATACCAAAGCGGCTCTCTCATCTGAGACTAAGACCCTGTTTCTTTTCCTTTTTTTTTTTTTTTTTTAAGACAAAATCTCACTCTGTCACACCAGCTAGAGTGCTGTGGCATCATCACAGCTCATTGCAACCTCAAACTCCAGGACTCAAGTGATCCTCCTGCTTCAGCCTTCTGAGTAGCCAGGACTACAGCTGGGACTACAAGGCACTTACCACTATGCCAGCTAATTTTTTCTATTTTTGATAGAGATAAAGTTTCACTGTTGCTCTGGCTGGTCTAGAACTCCTGACCTCAAGTGATCTTCCTGCCTCAGTCTCCCACAGTGCTAGGATTACAGGCCCAGGCCCCTTTCCCTTTTAAACAGAATTAGAGAGCAAGGAATAGGTCCATATTCTTGGTGCTAGAGCTGCCCTCTTAGTCACATCTTCATTTTCACACATAATTCTCAGACATCAACACGTTTCCAGTGCCTTACTCCCCTTTCAACCACGAGCTAGTTGATGATTTCTCTCCCTGGCACCATCTTTCCTGTATCATCACCCATCAAAGAGAAATGGTAGATGAGGGAAGTAAACAAATGTTCTGGAAATTCCACCACTGTTTTGGTTTTTATTTGGGGGGATGAGTGGGAGTGGACTGAATGACATGGCTTTTGATTGCTAGGATAAATCCCTCTGCTAACTTGGCCTGAGACAAGTTTGACTTTCCAGATGTGTTCTGTCTTCATCATTTGCTTCAAGACAGTGTGGAGGGCACATGTGAAAATCTAATTTGGTAAGCCACGGATTCTTGATTTTTCAAAACTCAGAGAAACAACCAACAGACTTATGCAATAAATACCCCCATCACAGGCATGAAAATAAACCTCAGGCTAGTGTGACAGCACTAAATCATTATATCATGTGTTGCCCGGCTGCCTCTTCATCACGGTGTAGGTGGAAAATTCTCTCGACCCTTAACTGCAACAGCTACATCTAAAGGTGCTGAAGACGGTGAGACTGACATGTTAGAGAACGCTCCTTCTCCTAGAAGGAAGGAAGCCAATGCAAAGCAGCAGGGCAAAACTGTACATACAAAACAAACATAAGATGAGGCTATTTTTCCATTGGCTTTCTAGATGTTTATAATTTACCTCGTTGTCTTATGCAACTGAATACTTTTTTATTTTATTTTATTTTGAGACAGAGTCTCACTCTGTTGCCCAGGCTAGAGTGAGTGCCGTGGCGTCAGCCTAGCTCACAGCAACCTCCAACTCCTGGGCTCAAGTGATCCTTCTGCCTCAGCCTCCCAAGTAGCTGGGACTACAGGCATGTGCCACCATGCCCAGCTAATTTTCTCTATATGTTTTTAGCTGACCAATTAATTTCTTTGTATTTATAATAGAGATGGGGTCTCACTCTTTCTCAGGCTGGTTTTGAACTCCTGACCTTGAGGGATCCTCCCGCCTCGGCCTCCCTGAGTGCCAAGATTACAGGCATGAGCCATCGTGCTCGGCCTACAACTGAACACTTTTGAATAGCATTATAAGTTATAGCATCATTTTGCAAGCAATCATTGAACAATGAAAGAAAAAAGAATCACATATTTAAACATAGATATAAGTTCCTTACAAACCAAACATTGTTTGTTAGAGCTTTTTGAAGTAGACACGAAAACTCCCTTGAAGCATTTTACAGGATAAGTCATTGCACTGGAGAAGTGCACGGTGCGGCCGAGAGACTACCAAAGCTTTGCCCCGTTGACACGGCTGAGTCGTGCTGGATGAAAAAGTCAGTGAGAAGAAATTACCCTCACTTTCCAAGGACAGAGTAACTTTTCTAATTAAAGACTGAGCAGCTAACACAAAATATGAGTTAAAAATCTCATCTGCAGAATTATAGTTTTGCCTTAAAATAGACATAGTTAAAGAATGCTACACTGGTTTTGATTATATTTGTCTAGTATTAGTACTAACGAATCCTTGAAGATCTTCATATATACGAATGTTTATCAGCAAACACAAGTGCTATTGAAACAGTCAAAATGTAGAATAATTTTTTTGAACTTCATGGTTTATGGTGCAACAAATGTGTTAACATCTGCACTGGTGGTGTAAAAGCAAGAATGGGTGGTACCTTGGGCAAACCCAGGCGACATCACAAAGGCATGCTGATTGGCGGTCACTGTGTTCTGCATCGCCACATACTCAGAGTTAAAAAAAAAAGCCAGTTTCAAGTAAGGATATCCTGATGAAGCAGCTAAAAATATTAATTCTATTAAATCTATAGATTAAATTTTAACATAGATTTATATATTCTGGATAATAATTCTATATTACTTATAAATTAATATGTTCTATAGATTAAATTTTTATATTCTATGTCATAAAATGGGAATGCACTCCTGGGGCATCCTGAAGTGCCTGCCTCAAGCAAAGCACTTGTGCAATTGAGCTGTTATCCAAAGAGGCCGCTTTTTTCATGGGATTCCATTTTTACTTGAAAGACTGAAAGTCAATCTATGGTTACTAAAACTTGAGTTTTTTGTAGACATTTTCTCAAAAATAAACAAAATAAGCCCATCGCTAAAATGGAAACAACTGATACCATTTGTGGCCAACAATACATTTTTGTACTAGAATTTTGGAAAACTTGGATCTATCACCATGGGCTTGACAGCTTCCCTTTATAAGTTCCCTTTTGGGGATGAGATTGCTGCTGATATTAATGAATCCTATTTTAAAACATTGTATAACAAAATGTATTAACATTTCAAATATCTGTATAAATCAGTAATATCTATATAAGCCAATATTTCCCCAATGACAAATTATGATGTTACAAAATCTCTCATAAGTAAAAAAGTCCATCTAAAGTGTACATCAGACCAATGGATTCATGTTGTAGAATAAGAAGAGTTCATTGATATGATTTCAGATTCTACCTTGCAACTAACCTTTAAGAAACTATCACTTGTTGAGTTTTGGGGAGGTAAGAGGAAAATCCACAATCATCTGAAAAGGATATTAAAATAGTCCTCCATTTTCTGACTGCATATCTGTGTAAGGCCAGATATCCTTCATGTATTTCAACCAAACAACATATTGCAACAGATTGAAAGCAGAAGCAGATATGAGAATCCAGCTGACTTCTATTAAACTACACATTAAAGAGATTTGCAAAAACTTAAAAACAATGCCACTCTTCTTAATGATTTTTTAAAGTATATTTTTTCATAAAAACATACTTTTTATATTAACATGAAATGGGTTTATTATTGTTGGTTTTAAATGAAATTTATAAATGAGTGTTTTAAAAATTTCTCCTTTTTAACTTATAACAATGGATATAATTGGTGGTGTGCTGATAAAAGTTTAACAACTGGCTTTCTGGAAAAAAAAAAAAGCCGTGATTTGTAGCATTAGCCAATACTTGAGGCATGAATACTCTCACTATGGCCAATTTCAAGCGACAATGTGAAGTCAACCAGTTTACAAAATTCCTGATATAATCCACACAATCCACATAAACAAAAGCTTTTTGGGGTCTTCAACAATTTTTAAGAGTGAAAAGTGGTCCTAAGACCAAGAATTTGAGAGCCATTTGTATAGATCTTATGTAGCTAATTTATTTGTAAATTCACAATGTAATCATCAAAATGCAGAAATAGTTTAACTCCCTTAGTGCAATGATAGAGTAACATATTGCAAGCACTTGTCTATTTTCTAAAGCAAAAGCATTAGCTCAGGCTAGCATCTAATAGCATAATACAATATCTCTCATTACTTTTGCCTCTAAAAGATTTTAATGAGCTATGGATTTAACACACACCGAGAGCAAAGGCAGACAATTGTCTGAACAGTCAAAACTATTCTCTGCAACTGCACTTTTTGAAACTGTTTCTTTATATTCACATTACTTTCCTCAGATTCTAAGAAACAAACATAGGCAGTTTTCAAAATTAGAAAAAGAAAAGAAAGGGGAAAAACTTGCTACAGTTCGACTTTGCAAATATTTTCTTTATGAAACCATGCATCTGCTCAGAGTTAGCTGCAGAGTGTGACTAACATTTTCTACCAAGGCTTGTGCTGTGTCTGTTCCCTCTGCTGAGGCTGTGTGTTAATTAAAATTAATTACACATGCCAGCAGATAGTTTCCCTCCGAATGCAGCAAACTGAAGCAGGATAATATAATTTATACACAGGCGTATAACTCAAACTTGCACAGTATTTTCCCTCAGCAGGTATAGTCATTAAGGACATTCTTTATGGTTAAGTTGGTTTCACCATAAGTAAACTGAGGAAAAATAAAAATATATCACACATGTTAATTCATAAATAATTCTTAATTGTAAATTGATATTTTTAAAAAGCCAGGCTTATTATTAATATTCTTGAGTGCATGTTTTGAGGTAGCTCAATAATCTTCATATAGCATTATATACCTAAGTGTTGCTTTGACTTTTTTTTTTTTTTCAAATTCAAGAACTCCTGGGCAAGATGTTACTGCTTTAGTAATGACAGGCTTGTGTACATACGGTCACGCTGGTGACAATGGCAAATGCTGTGCCTGCCAGGGCGTGCCATGGACACGTTATTCAACTGCAACTGAATTTTAAACAGCAACACAAGTGAATAACCCTCTTTGGACTTTTTCTTTTTATTCTGCTGTGTGATTTAAGTATTTTCCTCAATGTGTAGATTGTTTTACAGTATTCTACAGGGCATCTCTAAAAGCCTGATTATTTCAATAGTCAGTAAAACATGCCCATCGTTTTCTTTATTTTTGTTCTTGGGAGGCCTCAAAGACTGCCAAGGAAATTTGGGTGTTTAGAAATTTCCTTTAGGCTAGATCCAGCTAGAGAAATTTTCACAATCCTGCTTGTTCATTTCTTAAGAGCTCTCCTCCCCAGGTTGCTGACTGAAATACCTGAACACTTGGCTATCTCACTACTGGCTTCAGCTTGGGGGTGCCATGCTACCACAAGATCACCACCACAGTGGCTACAAGGACGTGGAGCACACAACTCACTTTAATTCTATCCTTATCATAAATAACTGGAGTGGAAACTCATTCTTTAAAATAAAAGCCCGAGATGGGCCAGTTTATATCTTAAATCCAGTTATTTCAAATGACTAGTTTTCAAAAAGAAAAGCTAAATTTTTAATAAAAATTAGCAATCATTTGTGCTAATCTAAGGTGGAAGGATGACCTGTCAGACTTTCTCTTGCAATTTACCACTACAGTGTCTCATTTAAAGCCTGTGTATTAGAACTGATTATCTACTTTTCTGTAGTGTGTTTACAACTAGCGATCGCTCCCCTATCTTTAATGAACAGCAGCTGAGGCTGTGTTATGGCTCCCAAAGGCAGGCACACTTCTGTCCCAAGCCACAGTGTTTGTCTGAAGAGGGCAGCGGGGGAGGGGATTGCCCATCAGCAAATAGTTGTTCTGGAAAATAGGTGCGGAGAGGGCAAAGTGTTTGTTCTGAAATCCTAGAAGAAAAGTAAACTTGCACTGAAGGACACAATTTCTTTTTGTTCTTGAACTTTACACAGCCGTGTTGGGCTCATTCATCAACAATCTTTGGACGGAAACCTCCTGAACATGAATGCCTCAAACGCTCTGACCAAAATCCCTGCTGGCACTACGAATGGCTTAAGTTACAACTCCAGTTCAAATCCTTGGGAAGAAAGGGACTGAATCTAGGTTGCTGGTTCCATCCTATCAATTCCTTTGTTTGAAATACACAAAGGCTCCTGAGGAGAATAAAGTTTAATTCCCCCCAGAAAAGAGGATCTGGACTATGCACAGGTGTTTTAGGCGTGAAGAATTCCTTCAAAGCCTTTTAATGACATTTGAAAAAGCTGAAAAGCACCAACTTGCTATTTTGTTATTTTTCTCCCTCAGAAAAGGCAGAAACAGTCATCCAACAAGGACATCATACTTCTATTTCATTTCAGAGTTTAATTTGAAAACCAATAAAATTTTTTTAAATTGATCGCTTCAAGTCACAGTCATTTCATACTCAAGCAATTATGTTGTCTTTCATGAGAATTTATCTTAGCTGTGAAATCAATTGTCATAGACTTAGTTAACAAAAATATTGCCAAATTATATTTGATTTCTGTCTTGGTGTGGTGGGCGAATCAAATAAATCAAATGGGCAGACACTTTTGGTTCTCTAATCCATCTTTCTCCAGGCTCCCCTTTGAAAATGCTTTTCCCCTCCTCTCTGAGGATTTCCTAACGATGCTATTTCATAAGCAGAGAGACACTCTTACAGGGGAAAGATGCAGTAGCCAGTAATTGGGAAACTATTGTAATACACGGGATCAGAACCATATGACAACAAATATCTTTGCAGTGAGAGACTGGAACAAAGGAAGAGAACAGACACGAAAACAGTTCTCTGATTCAAAGATTTGGATTTAGCAGCTTTCAAGATATAAACTGTTTCCAATCAATGCTTTCCAGAAAAGAAAAAAAGAAGATGTAAAATTTTCTTTTACTGATTTTTTAAACACTATCCAAATCACAGGGCTTATCTTTCTAGATTTATAGAGGGAGGTAAACATTACTGCCATATTGGGAACTGAATCTATAACTGCAAAAGTCCACAAACCTCTGTCTGATCCATCTGAACCAGGGGTCCTCAAACTTTTTAAACAGGGGGCCAGTTCACTCTCCCTCAGACTGTTGGAGGGCCGTTGGAGAGTGTGGTGCACATTCCACACATGCGCACTGTGGGCCTGGCATGAGTCAGCTGCTAAGCAGGACAGGCAGCGGCGGCAAAAACACCAGGAGGGCGGATAAATGTCCTCGGCGGGCCACATGTGGCCCACGACCCGTAGTTTGAGGACCCCTGATTGAACTATCCTTAATAGTTCTAGGAGAAAAAAAGAGGTGAAAACTTGTGAACAGAGAGTTAAAATTCTGCCTTCTGGCTCTCCTCTTGCCTAGCTTTTAAAAGTTCTATATATCATAGAAAACCTGAAATTTGTTAACACTTTGCTAGAGCTAAAGAAGTGAAAACTTAGAATGCTTAGTGTAGCTTTCTAAAGCATTTTTGAATAAAAAAAGTAAGATTATGGGAACAATGTTGAGATGATTTACAGTGAAACATCTATACTGTGTTCTCTTAAAGAAAAATGTCTTGGAATTTTGTTCTATTTAAATCAAACACCCATTTATACAGTTCATATATAACTAAAAATTCTCAGATTCTTACTTTTTTTTATTTCAGCATATTATGGGGTACAAATGTTTAGGTTACGTGTGTTGCCTTTCCTCCCCTTCCCCACCAGAGTCAGAGCTTCAAGCGTGTCCATCCCCCAGCTGGTGCACATTGTACTCATTATATATGTATATCCCATCCCCTCCCCTCCTCCCATCTGCCCAATGCCGGATAAATGCTATTCCTGTATGCCCACTTAGGTGCTGATCAGTTAATACCAATTTGCTGGTGAGTACATGTGGTGCTTGTTTTTCCATTCTTGGGATACTTCTCACTCGTATATGAAGTTCTAGGCTTTTAGAGATTACCTACAGAATGCTTTTTATTATTATAGCAACTGCATTATTTATGTCCTTTTCCATATAACAGAGGGGGAAATTTTAGCATCCATCCATCAATCCCTCGTGCTACTGAGCTTGCACAACTGCCAGGTACTGTGTCAGGCCCTGCGGATAGAGCAGTGAAGGAGACAAGCAGCCTCTCCCTCATGGAAAGGAGTTTAGGAGACAGATATTGAAGACCTACTTACATTTTAATTAATTTAATGTATCATTGTGTTACAAATAGAAAAAGTATAAGATGTTAAAATGTTTACTTAAAACACCTTATTTCTTACACACATTGTTTAAATGTTTCTCATAGTACCACCACTGACACCTGATTGCTACCAGTTGACTTGTGTTCTGCTCTGGACAACACATCAGATGTCAGGTGGTTTCATATCTACTGCACTTTCCTTTTTGCTACTAAGAATAAAGCATGGGGAAAAGCAAGGCTGTATATCACATGTGAAGTTACAGAAAGGGTACGATGAACCCTACAAGCCAATTGAGAGTGACAGTTTCTACTCTCAAACTGATTTTTTCCCTCCACCAGACACTCAGAGTTAAAGGGTATCACAAACACCCCTCCCGGAAAGATGAGCGCCCCTCCCATACTCCATGGGGAAAAAGCAGGATGACACACATTTCATTTCTCAGCTTGGGTTGGCAGACTGATTATCGATTGAATCGTCTGACAAAGGAATATCTCACTGAGTCAGGGTATTTGGAAGAGAAGCAAGTCTCAGTGTTCTGAAAGGCAAGAAGTAATGTCTTAAACATGATTTTGATGATGGTGGGATAAAAATGAAATATGATAATTTCTCCAGGTATCTTGCTTATGCTCCACATGCAAGCTTAATCGCACTGTGTTCCTCATACAGTTTTTCATTCCCTGGTCTGCAATGCTATGTGCTTTTGCCCTACTGCCATTCCAATCAATATAAGCCTCTGCCGCCCCTACTTTAATATAGATTTGACACACGACCACATCCAAGTGAGATATGACATTTTAGACAAGGCATTGTATGCCATCTTTTGCTCAGCATATTTATTTAAACACTTTCCCAAATAACTTTAAACTCTAAGCATGTCTTAGTATAGAAACAGCCATAAAGGTATATAAATGGAAAACCTGACTCCAATTCCTCTCCAGCTAACAAGTGGAAAAATATATTGCTCAACAATGAGAATAAAGAGCCATTCTTCTCAGAACACCTAAAGAGTGCACATTAACTATATCGCGGCATTATTTGACATTTATTGAGTGTCGGCAATGTGCTGGGGACTAAGTGGAGCAGTGAAACATCCTAAAATGACTTTCTATCGGAAAAGGGGGGAGGAGGTGAACTGAAACACTCGGTAATGTTGATAAACTATATCCTGAATTGAAGCCACACAGCAGCGTCAAAGAAAGAATGCCTTATTTTAAAAGAAAACAAGGTTCCACAACCCCGAGTAGTGCTCAGAAAATACCATGTGGCTGCACTACAACCCCCCTGGACAGAAACGGATCTCTGCTGGCTACCAAAGCTGACATACCTTGAACGAAATGGGCCTTAGCATGACCTTGAAACTGAAGGCCTGCCTGGGGAGAACAGAGATCAGCACAGTGAGGCCATTATCTGGACATGCTTCTTCCAGAGAAAATATGGTATTTCTAACAAAATCAAGTGGAACAAAAACCTGGGGGAACATTTCAATCCTTGGACTTAGACCATGGCACAATGAAGTTTAGGAATCTTTTAACTTAGATTTTAACTTTTAACTTTTGATTCGGTGATGCAATGAATGTGACGGCAAAGCATTGCAGTGGATCTTTCTCCCAGGTATCGAGGATACCGTCTTTGAAAGGCCCAGAGGAAGGCCAGGGAATGCGTATTCTTACCTGGAGTTTATAGGCTACAGAAGTCTGGGTGTGAAATTACTCTCCTCAAGCGCTGAAGTCACTGTAACTAGTAACAAATCCTTCCATTTATAAAAATCTTAGCACTGAAACACTGTTTAGAATGGCTCAAAAATCTGGTCACCAGGCTCATAAGGATCATATTAATTCACCAGGACACTGAAGGCTTTTTAAAAAAGGATGTTAAATGTATCAATTCCCACACACCTGATGATGGGGGCCGCAGGGTAACTGTCTTAAAAGTTTACTGTGGAAACCTGAAACAGCAGCTAAGTGAGCGCTTAGGAATAACGTTGTGATACAAACAGCAATAGCTAAAGTAGTTTTTCAGGAACTGCAGCAGGAGTAATGGTCAGTTCCATGCACAGGGCTTTAAAAATGAGTCTAAATGCAATCCATGGAAATCTGTACAACCTGACAGTAAACTGAAATATCTACACGAGGAGTTCAACATCTCTTCACTGCTGTTCTTTAAGGAGCGAGTCTAAGTAAAGCAACAGGTGGGATTCCTGTTCCATAGTTAATATCGAAACTACTATATCAGAAATAACTCTGGATTAGGAGACTTTAAACCTGTGTTCCATTTCTGGCTCTGTCCTTAACTGCTTTTGTCACATGGGAAAGGCATTTAACTGTTATAGATGTTAGCTCCTTAACCTGTGTGATAAGGAAGATAGACAAAATCATCTCTAAAGTCCCAGAGAACCCTAAAAAGCCATGATGTTTTACACTTACATTGGTGCCAACTCTCATGTTCAAACAGGAGCTCTTAGCCCCAAGCCAATGCATCTCACATGCATCTGCTGAATAGATAAATTGATCCAAAACACTGATGTGGAAACAGGGATGAAAAATACTAAGCAATGGATGTATTTAGAAAATCTCTTCTAAATTAACCAAGGATAAATTCATCTAAAGGCAAGGAAACAGAATATTTATTTTCTTATAAGATCTTGTCTCAGAAGAAAACAATAGAATCATAATCTCGGAAACAATGTAAGTGGTGAAAAGAATATGATTCAAGCATAGTTGATAGAAATATGCTAAGCATATGAGGTTTCGATAGATATATGGTTTTCCCTCTACTCAGAGCATTAAGATACATAAACTTACATGGGTGAGTCCAGTTCAATAAACCCTATGAAGACAAAAAAGGAATGTTTTTATTTTTGTCACTATGGCTCATCTTGCCTTTGAAATTAGCCTCTTCTCATTCAGAAGAGGCTGGCAAAAGAGTAAGCAGTTTCCCACTACTTGCTTTGACTAATACTATTTCCCTTTTAGGGCAGTCCTTTCTATTTCCTCTACATCAATTCAAGTCATAAGCTAGCGAGAGTCGCTTTCTATGATGACGCTAACCCTATCGCTGTGGCTAAATCCTATACTCTCTGCTGTTTCAGCACTTAAGAACTAGAATGGAATACACTGTCATGTAATCTGGTTATATGTTACCTTATACACTATAACTCATTAATTTCATGTATAATAATCTCCCAACTAAAATTCATTTCCTTTTTTTAAAACAATTCTTCATTGATTTCTTAAATTTTATATTTTAAAAATCAATCAAAAATGAATATATGATACTCACTAGTGACTGCAGGTGTTATCACAACAAGACCACATCTTCTGTTTAGAGTAACTTACTGACATGTAGGGCTGATAATGGATAAATGTTTAATAGATTATTTGTAATGGATAACAGAGTCAATATTTATTGAGAGAATAAAAGAGTGTGAGAATGATCGCTGTTTCTCTGTCACTGGTTTGCAAAACATTCACGTCTGTATATACACTGACCCCAGCTCAGCCCTCCAGGTTCACTGATGTCATAGTCTTCGCCCCGGCGGAAGTCAAGAACATACATTTTTTGTTTCTACCATCTAATGGTAATGAAAGGTCACGTCATTTTAACCAAAATGGCAGAATGGAAAATTTAAAAACTCTTTGCTACAAGACATCCAGAATTGATGAGAAACTTCATTTTGAATGTCTAAGCTGTCTCGAAAATAAAAGAAACCCTTAACCTCCACTCCCCCCCAAAAAAAAACAACATTTGTTGTCACTTTTGCCACTGAATGATATCAGTTTCAGTAACTAAAATGCTCAAATTTTAATGTTCATAAAAAAACAGGCAATAGAATCTTGGGATTTATGTGAGAGGCAGGACCCTCTGAAGGTCACATACTGAGAGAAGGGATGGACTGGAAAAAAAAACTTTGTAATTATTTATAGGTTATGTGATATTGCAAATCTTTAAAAATTTTCTTATATATTTACTTAAAAAAATCCTGAAATAAGGGACCCATGCAGTTTGAGGCAATGTTTTCCAAGGGTCTACCATACAGTTTTTCAGAATTTATGAAAATCATGAATTGCCAGGATTAAGAAGCACAATCCCAAGCAATACACATAAAGCAACACACACAAATTACATTGAAACTTTAGAATACAAAAGACAAAAGAGATCTTAAGGCAAACCAGTGAGAAAATACAGATTACTTATAAAAAAGAGCAATATTTAGACTGATAGCTGACTTTTCAATCAGAGTTGAAGTCAGAATATAGAGGAATAACAACTTCAACATAATGAGATAAAATAACTATGTATAATTTAATATCCACTTAAAATATTATTCAATAATGAGGGCAAAATAAAAACATTTTCAGGAAAACAAACACCAAACTGAGAGTTACAATCAAGCAGCAACCACACTAAAGGACATACTTTAGCGTGAAGGAAACTGAACTAAAATTAAACACTAGGATGGGAGAAGAAAGGTGAACAAAGAAGTTGCTAAACATGTCAGTAAACACAAACAATCACCATCTATATAAATTATAATATTGATTAAGGTGGTAAAAAAATTAAGGTGCAATTCAAACACTGGTAACAATAATATGGAAATCAGAAGGGGTTGACTGAAGTTAAGGTGCTTTAAGGTCATTTTGGAAAGTCTAGAACGACTAACTTCCAACTTTAAGTCAAATATGAATGTCAAAATATTTAAAGAGTATCTAAAAGGACAAAAACAGAGTATACAACTTCCAAACCATGCAAAAAATAAATTAACTTGAATTAAAGAAAAAGAATACAGGGGAGTGAGGAATAAGCATATAAAAGACAGGGTAAACAGAAAGTCTAAAATTAAATTTAAATAAATTAGTAATAATACAAAATGTAAATGGCCTAAACTCACTAATTAAAAGAAAAAGATCTAACATTAGATTAAAAATGAACAAATACAGCTATATGATACAAGAGAAACACTTTTAAAAACACTTAATAAACATAAAGAAAATATAATGACAAAAAGAAGTAAAAAGATATACTGAGCAAATATTAACCAAAGCAAACAGGAAAACCTAGAGGAAATGAATAAATTCCTGGACACATACAACCTACCAAGATTGAATCAGAAAAAAATAGAAAACATGAGCAGGCCAATAACAAGATTGAATCAATAATAAAAAGTCTTCTAACAAAGAAAAGCCCAGGACTTTATAGCTTCACTGCTGAATACCAAACTTATAAAGGAGAACTAATATCAATTCTTCTCAAACTATTCCAAAAAATAGAAGAGGAGGAAATTCTTCCTAATTCACTCTATGAAGCGAGTATTATTCTGATACCAAAATCAGAGGACACAACAAAAATCCAGAAAATTACAGACCAGTATCCTTGATGAGCATAGATACAAAATTCCTCAACAAAGTACTAGCAAACCAAATCCAACAACACATCCAAAAAATAATATACCACAATCAAATGGGATTTTCTCAGGAAAATAGGATGGTTCAAATACACAAATCAACAAACATGATATATCATATCAACAGAATGAAGGACAAAAACAATATGATCATCCCAATAGATGCTAAAAAAGCATTTGGCAAAATTCAACATCTCTTCATGATAAAAAACACTCAACAAAATAGGCACAGAAAGAGCATACCTCAACATTATAAAGGCCATATATGACAAACCCACAGCTAATATCATACTGAATAGAGAAAAGTTGAAAGCTTTTCCTCTAAGAACTGGAACTAGACAAGGATTCCAACTTTCAACACATCTATTCAACATAGAACTGGAATTTCTAACCAGAGAAATCAGGCAGGAGAAAGAAATAAAAGACATCCAAATTGGATAGATAGAAGAAGTCAAGCTGTCCTCTTTGCAGATGACATGAGCTTATATTTAGAAAAACCTAGAGACTTCACACACAAAAAAAACCTCTTAGATCTGATAAACAAGTTCAGTAAAGTTACAGGATACAAAATCACATGCAAAAATCAGTAGCATTTCTATATATTAATAGTGATTTAGCTAAAGAGAAATCAAGAAAGCAATCCTATTTACAATAGCTATAAAAACAAAATACCTAGGAATAAATTTAACCAAGGAAGTGAAAGACCTCTACAAGAAAAGCTACAAAACACTGATGAAAAAAATTGAAGAGAACACAAACAAAATGAAAGACATCCCATGATCATGGACTAGAAGAATTAATATTATTAAAATGATCATACTACCCAAAGCAATCTACAGATTCATTGCTATCCCTAGCAAAATATCAATGACATTTTCCACAGGTAAAAAAAAATCCTAAAATGTGTATGAAATACAAATTTTTGGCAGAATAGCCAAAGCAGTGACACTCTACAAATGGGACACCTACACTCAAATGTTTATAGCAGCACAGTTCACAATCCCAAAGATCTGAAAACAACCCAGGTGCCCATCAATACATGAGTGAATTAATAAAATGTGGTGTATGTATACTATGGAGTACTATTCAGCTTTAAGAAACAATGGTGATATAGCACTTTTATTTTCCTGGATAGAGCTGGAACCCATCCTACTAAGTGAAGTATCTCAAGAATGGAAAAACAAGCATCACATGTACTCACCAGCAAATTGGTATTAACAGATCAACACCTAACTGGACATATAGGAATAACATTTATTGGGTATTGGGTGGGTGGGAGGGGTGGAGGGGATGGGTATATACAAACATAATGAGTGAGATGTGCAATGTTTGAGGGATGGTCACGCTTGAAGCTAAAAAAGACTCAAGGGGGGGGCATGCGCAATATACGTAACCTTAACATTTGTACCCCCATAATATGCTGAAATAAAAAAAAATGGAAATTATGTTTATTCTAACTTTAAAAAGAAGAAAAAGAACAACCCTAGAAGCATCACTCTATCTGACTTCAAAATATATTACAAGGCTCAAGTAACTAAAACAGCATGGTATTGGCATAAAAACAGACACATGGACCAATGGACTAGAATAGAGAATTCAGAAATAAATCCACACAATTACAGTCAATTGATATTTAACAAAGGTGCCAAGAATGTACATTGGGGAAAAAACACCCTCTTCTGTAAATAGTGTTGGAAAAAATGGATATCCATATGCAGAAGAATGAAACTAAATCCCTATCTCTCACCATATATAAAAATCAACTCAAAATGGATTAAAGACTTAAATGTAAGTCTCTAAACTATAAAACTACTAGAATAAAACATAGTGAAAATACTCCAGGACAGTGGTGTAGGCAAAGATTTTTATGGCTAAGACCTCAAAGGCACAGGCAACAAAACCAAAAATAGACAAATGTAACTATGTTAAGCTGAAAGCTTCTGCACAGCAAAGGAAACAATCATCAGAGTGAAGTGACACCTGTTGAATGGGAGAAATATTTGCAAACTATTCATCTGGCAAATTACTATTCATAATATCCAGAATGTACAAGGAACTCAAATAACTCAATGGCAAAAACAAAACAAAACAAAAAAAACCATTAAAAAGTGGGAAAGGATCTAAATAGACATTTCTCAAAAGAAGACATACAAATGGTCAAGAAGTGTATGAAAAAATGCTGAACATCACTATTTATCAGGGAAAAACGCAAATCAAAACCACAGTGAGATATCATCTTACCGTAGTTAGAAAGGCATTTATTAAAAAGACAAAGAAAAAAATAACAAACACTAGTGCGGATGCAGAGAAAAGGGAACTTATCATACATTATTGGTGGGAATGTAAATTAGCATAGCCATTATGGAAAACAGCATGAAGATTTCTCAAAATACTAAAAATAGAGTATCGTAGGATCCACTACTACAATCCCATTACTAGGTATTTATCCAAAGGAAAGCAAATCAGTATATCAAAGTGAAACATGTACCTCCATGTTTATTACAGCACTATTCACAGTACCCAAGATATAGAATCAATGTCAGTGTCCATCAACAGATGAAGGGATAAAGAAAATGCTGCATATGTATATAATGGAATACTATTCGGCCATAAAAAATGAAATCATGTCATTTCCAGCAACATGGATGGAACTGGAGGTCATTCATTATATTAAGTGAAATAAGCCAGGCCCAGAAAGACAAATATCACATGTTCTCACTCATATGTGGGAGCTAAAAAAGTTTATCTCATGGAGGTAGAGAGTAGAATGATAGATACCAAAGGCTGGGACAGATGTTGGTATGGGATGGGTGATGAAGAGAGGTTGGTTAATAGGCACAAACATACCACTAGATAGATGGAATAAGTACTAATGTTCAATAGTATAAAGTAGGGTGACTATAGTTAACAACAATGCTACATTTCAAAATAGCTTTAAAAGAAGACTTGAAATGTTCTTAACAGATAGAAGTAATAAATACTCATTGTGTCTGATACCCTGAATTGATCATTACACAAACTATACATGTAACAAAACATCACATGTACCCCATAAATATGTATAAATATTATGCAGCAACAAAAAATTTAGAAAATATTGACCAAAAAATTAGTGTAGCTATAGTAACATCAGAAAAAATAAATATTAAGGCAAAATGAATTATTAGGAATAAAGAACATTGTCCCAAAATTATTTTTTTAAAGTCACCAGGAAGATATAATTCTAAATTTGTGTGAATCTCTTATAACAACATAGAATGGCCTCAAAATACATAAAGCAAAAATTGACAGACTTAATAGAATATTTAAGTTCATAATCATAAAGTGAGATTTGTAATGCCGCTCTGATAAAGTAGGATTCTTTTTATTTTGTCTTGCTGCCTATGCCCCTTCCTAGAATGTAATCTAAAATATTTACTCTTTTGTGTCTATTTATTCACAGATGTTCTCTGTATAAGCAGAGAACAGTACCTGGAACATAACACCTCCCTAATAAATACTTGTTCAATGTTTGAATTATTCAAGAAGAAAAAAAGATAGTAAGTATAGAGACTGAAAAATACAATTAATAAGCAAATCCAATCATGTTTCATGGAACCTGCACTCCCAAATCAGTAAATGTATATTCTTCTCAAACATACATGAAATATTTATGAAAATTTATCATGGACTACACCATAGTCTCTGACCATACTACAATGAATTTAGAAATTAACAGTGACAAAACGATAAAATTCTACGCACTATAATATGTGAGACACACTTCTAAATAACTCAAAGAAAAAGCCATAATGAAGAATAGGAAACAGAACTAAATAGTAATAAAAATAAATTTCAAAATTTGTAATAAGCAGCTAAAGACTACCTAGAAGGAAATCTATAGAGTCAAATGCATATATAAGAAAAGAAAGGATATAAATTGATGAGCTACACATATAAACTAAGTTAGAATAAAAAGACCAAAAAAATAAACAAAGAAAATACAAGGAAGAAAATAATAGAGAGCAGAAATTATTGAAATAGAAAAAATTTACACAACAGAGGATCAAAAAAGCCAAAAGCTGTAAAGCTGGTTCTCTGCAAATAGACAAAATTCTGGCAAGATTGATCATTAAAAATAGATAAGCCTTAATATTAGAAATAAGAAATGTTCAAATTTCAGATATAGCAGAGATTTAAAAACATTGAATATTAAGAAATATTTGATGCTAATATATTTAAAAGCAAACAGAATGGATAATTTTCTAGAAAAAATATAATTTATCTAAACTGACCCAAGGAAAAAATAAAAAACCTAAAATCTATAATCATTAAATATACTACTAGTTAAAAGTATATTTATCAAAAAGTATATTTACCATCTTATTTTATAGGTGACTTCCCACAGTCAACTAACAGTTAATCCTTATCTTAAAAAAAGTGTTCCAAAGAACAATAACTTATTCCCACTTCAGTTTATGAAGCTAACAGAACCTTGATATTAAAACCAGCAGGGACAGTACAAAAAAGACATTTATGGGCCAATCTTGCTCATTTTATCATTTGTTAAAATGTTAGCAAACTTTACGAATGCATAATAAATAATAGCATATCATGACCTAACTAGATTTAATCCCAAGAGATCAAGGATGGTTTAACATTAGAAGGTCTATCAATGTATTTACCACATGAACAGAATAAAGAAGAAAAATCATATAATCTTCCCAGTGGAGGTATTGAGAAAATTCAACTCCCATCCATGATTTAAAAATGAAAACAGAAACTTTAGTATCTAGGAACACAAGGCACCTTCTTCACCTGACAGCAGGTATCTATCAAAAAGTACTTAACTGTAAAAACTTTGAAAATAATTCTCCTTAGAAATCAGAAACAAGACAAGGATGCCTGCTGTAGTCAACACTGCACTGGAGGTCCTGGCCAGCACAAACAGAATTTAAAATTTCAAAGGAAAAGACATGGCAAATGTGTCTTTGGGGATATCTATGTACTCACAGAGGTCTCTAAGAAGTGGTGGATGAGTTCGATACCTTTTTAGAATTCCAGGATTCCAAAGTATCTAGACTTTTTAAAGTCCAGAGTTTTCTTATTCTGGTGGCTTTTGCTCTTTTCAAAATCCAAAGTTATATTTCATCGGTTGTATTTCATCTAAAAAGATTCTCTACCCTTGTCTTATTTTTAATTTGTACCTAGCTTTTTTATAACCTGAACTTTCCACGTTGACCAAGGATTCAATTTTGTTTGACTTCCTGTTTGGCAGTCACCTGCCCCACTCTGCTTCCAGGCAAGAAGGCTGAGCACACCTCTGGCGACTGCTATAGGGTCTCCTGGTTGTCACTGCTCTGATGACGACATGCAAACTAGTACTGAGCTCGGCTCTAGTGTGGCAGGCTCACTACTGCTCTCTCTAGGAAAGCTTTTCATTCTTTACCATTTTCAGGATGTTTTCATAAGCTGCTCTCAAATAATACTAAGTCTTTTTAAAAAATCCCATTTTAGAATTTGGTAGGGAAGTTGTATTTAATTTTCTTTCCCCTTGACTGTTTAAATGGCTTGCTCTTGTGGTTTTTCTAAGTATTTTTGTATTATGAGTCACTCTGAGCAACTGACTGGGAATGTAGGAAGAAGTCGTCTTTTGCTATTTTAATTTACTGTGTGATTGACCCTGGGCCAGTCATTGAACCCAATCAAGTAACTTCATTCATTGCTAAATAAAGATAAAAGGCAGCCTGGAAAAATGGGTTAAAATTAGACCCTGCCACCTAATGACTCACTCTCTTAATAACTGACTCACACAAATTAATTAGCTTTTTCCTATAACATTTCCATTTGGAAAATAATCTCCTTTATTATGATTGCCTAGTTGTAGCCCTTTTATATCTCTCTAGCCATTTTCTGTTACCTCGCCATTGGCTTCTCTAACTTCACTGCTTAGTTTCAACAAACAATCATGGCACTCTATGATGATCAGCCCACCACTCAACCAAAAAAAAAAAAAAAAAAAAAACCACATGAAGAAATATGAGTGGAAGGAAATGTGGAGTTAGACAAAGCCCTGATACAAGTTCTAGCTCCTCTATGTACTAGTTTTGTGATCTTAAGAAAGTCAGTTAATGTTTCTGAGCCTACACTTTCTAATTTATAATTCTATTTTTTTAACTTCAAGGGCAATTATTACAAAAACCAATGACAAGGAATGTGGACAGTGCTTTGAAAAACTGCAAAGTACTCTATATTTTTATTTATGTTAACTGAATAATTGTATTCATTGAATTTTAGTTATTATATAATACATAGGTTTTAAGAAGACCTTAAATGATAATCATGCATGTTAGACAGATACTATTAAAAATTATAACTAAGTTGTAAGTATATAGATAATATATGAGGATAATAAAGGCTTTATAAAATGTAGCTTTAAGGATACATGAAGAATGATTTTGGTCCCTGCTGGGAAAGCAAGAAATAAACTAATTAATACTAGAAGATATTTTGTATTCTAAGTTTTATTTTTTTAAACCCATAATTCATGTGGAAATTCAAATTACAGAATAAATGAAAGAAAAACTAAAGAGCTGACAAATTTCAAGGTATGACCAAAGGAACTATTTGCAAGTATGATCTCTGGATCATGTAGAACTTTAAAGGAAAACAATCTGAAGACAGAAACTGCTTCATTTTCTTACCTTTGCTCTGTATTAAAGAGTGCAAAAATGTGCTTGCTAGACATAAAGCTCTTTTCCACATCTCGAACTTTCAAGTTGTCCAAGGGAAGCATGTACTTCTTTTCTTTCTCCTATTAGAGGTGAGGAAGGGAGAGAGGGAGAGGGAGAGGAAAAGGGAGAGAGAAAATTGACTTTAACAAAAGATCAGGAAGCTTCCCAAGGCAACACACCACCTGAGTTACCTAACACTTGATTGCATTATCGTGATACTATCAAACACTATTTTGACACCAGCTACCAAGGAATAAGTTATTTGAGAAAGGAAACTCCAGTGATTCTCAACACTTGGGTAAGAAAAATTGTGAGGGAAGTTTACAGGAAGGGCTCCAAGATGGAGAAAACACATGGTCCTCTACCCTTTCCCCCTCATGTGGGTCCCCTTAGATGTTTTTAAATGTTAGTTTGATATTAAGAATTTAGCCATCTGTTAATATTTAACAAAAATGTTCTGGTCCTAATTCAATGAGAAATGCCAGATGGATTTCATTTCATGTTTTATTTGCAGCCTAAGCAGTTTTGATAGCCAGTGTTGGCAGGAGAGTGGAAGCACAAGGACCCTAGTATGAAATACCCCTCATAAGCTACGATAAAGCACAGATAATACTTCCCTCATTTGGGTCTAGAATAAAATATAGATCCTGAAAAAGAATTAATCCATAAAATTGTTGATCTCTTTGGGGGAAAAAAACTCATTAGAAGTAGACTCAAATTAACTAGAACAAATTCTCTTTTAAAATTAATAATTCTTTAGAAAGACTATGGACATTGGAGAGGTGAGGTCTACAAATGGGACTGAATTGGGGTTAGTAAAACATATTGAATGTCAAAGCATTATTGGAAACATTTACTTTTAGGGACTGGCCCAGAGGCAATATTATTTTATGTATAAATGCCTAACAACCAGTATAATAGGAGGGAGCCAAATACTCAGCTTAAGAATTCTAGTAAACACCTAATACCATGGGCAGGTTAGCATAGCCCTTGTTGACAGCAGTCCTCTGTATGGTCCTAGGCTACATCTCTGGTGCTACTCCTGAGAGAGAGCAGGACTAGACCCCAGAAGAGGAGAGCATGGAGACAGCTGTAACTTTTAATAAATGACTATTAATGCCCATGAAAAATACATGCACCATACAAATGTGTTGTTCCTACAGCATATAGACCACTTCCTTGAGAATCTGTGGCTAGGCTCAGTACCATGGATCAGAACTTTTCTGTGCTCTCCCTAGCTGGTTTGTGGGTATCATGACGTGTTACAGGGAATATCACTGGCTTTGCCACTTCTTACTCCTAAGTTAGTTGGAAAAAAGTTGGGCAAAGCACATTAAAATAGCAAAAAGGTAGCACTCTGGCCAGAAAAATAAGGCACCATGAAACAGATGCCTGACAATACTGAAGGAAGCTGGTTAGAGAACAAAATGGCCATCTTGGTAAACAATGTCTTCAAAGAAAAGAAGAAACACAAAAGAAACTAAATGGAAGAGAGAGAGGCCTAAGAATAAACATGAAAAAGCAAAGCACTCCAAGAATATTCCAATATATATTTTAAACAGTTAATAATGCATTAGCAAACACAAGGATATTCTAAATAGCAAATACATAATTTAATAAATGGAGTTCACAGTTAGACCAACTTGCTTGAAACACTTGTCAAACTATTTTAGGACAGAATTCTAAGAGGCAAAATTCTAGACTGAATGAAAATGTATCCAATACATAACCAAATGAAAATGTTTGCAACCAAGTGAACATTTTTTTTATTGGATGTTTTTCAATGCCCTAAATTAAGCAGCTGGATTTTTTTAATGCACCATCCTATTCAATCTTTTGAAATGATGGATTGGTCTTTTAATGGGAAATCTGCATTTCATTGTAAAGATGGAACACAATGTCCTTGGCTTGTTTTCTATAGAAGTAGGCTCCCTTTGTACTGCATTCTTTAGCAGCATATAGTGAAGACCAGAAATCCAGCAAGTTTACGTCAGATACTAAACACTGGAGAAATACATATATAAACAGACTAGGGAACATAAACAATGCAGTCTTAATTTTCAGAGTACTAAATGTCATTTTTCCCAGGTTTCTGAGGATACATTGCTGAATTATTTCATAATCGAAACTTTTAAGACTGACAAAGGAAGAAGAAAAAATATTCAAACCGATTGGTTTAATTAAAGTTGTAAGTAAAACAGAGAATTAAATAAGACAGCAGCAACTCCAAGCAATGAAACAGTATATCATGAATATTTCTAAAATTCTTGGTGCTTTTAGGAAAGAATGACATTCTACTAAAAGAACATCTTGAATCTGAAATGGCCAAAATAAACAAAAGGAATAGAGAAGGAGAAAGGATATACAGACTTATAATTTCTCAAATACAGTGAGTCTTAGCACCAGCTGAATTAAGAAATTTGCTAAATAATTGTCAGTTTCTATTAAAATATCTAATAGCGTGCTGTCCAATATGGTAGCTACTGAGCACTTGAAATGCAGCTAGTTAAATTGGAATGTGCTATAAATGTGAAATATACACCAGATTTCAAGGAGTATGAAAAAAAGAATGTAAACTGTCGTATTAATACTGTTTTTTACTGATTATATGTTGAAATAACATTTTGAATATATTGGGGTAAATAAAGCATTTTTAAACATAATTTCAACTATTTATTTTTCTATTTTGAAGGCAGCTGCAGGACAATTTAAAATGACATATGTGGCTCACATTAAATTTCTATTGACAGCACCAAACCCCATGTACTTATCTCTTTCCTTCTTTCCATCCATCCAAATGATTTTCCCTTCTGACCTCCCTGCTTCTGTTATCAGATTTCCTTTTCATTCTCCGAGCACCAGTCTGAAACCTCTGACTATCTGAAACTATCTCTGACTCATTGTCTTTCTTCGCCTCCCTTAATTCATCAAGACTTTGCCACTTTCTGTGTGAAGCATTTGTCATGGTTCCCCTTGTTTGACATTCCCACCACATTATTCCAGGTCCCTGGCATCTCACAAGCATGTGGTCATAAATAGTCTCCTATTCTCGTTGCCTTCCAATTTCTCGAATATCTCCAGAAATGGCAATTTTTAAAAACTACTTTATCAGATTCACTATAGTCCTTCAAAATTTTCAAAGCTTTCCATTATTTATGGGAAAAAAATCCACTTAACTCTTTAATGTAACCCTTGTAGGTGTTTGTATACTCACCCAATCCTTATTTGTAGACTTTTCCTGAATAAGAAATCTGTTTCAACCCAACAGACCTTTGCCAATAGTCTTTTTCCCAATTTAAGATACCCTTTCAACCCCTCCTCTACCATGACAATGTTTATTATTTATAGTCCAACTTAAGTTCTACATCCTGTGCTCACAGTTTTTTCAAGCTTATAATTGTCTGCCTCTCTGTTGCCTCCTCATCTCTCTCCTTTTAATTAATATGATAGGTATTGTTTGTTCTATTCATTTTGTACTACATCTTATATGAGACATCCTCATTTAATATTTATGCTTATGCATTACATTTGACAATTTGTGCAGAAGTTGTTCATTTGGAACTCAGAATGTTCAGTCAATTCTGTTGCTTAAGTTGGTTACATTTGCAAAGAAAAATAAACAAGAGAATGTTTTTTGCAATAAACAAGAAATAAAATTTGATATTTTTGTCTCTAAATTTTATATTTTAAGCATTTTATCTTGAATAGACATTTTGAAGGAAGTATTTGGAAAATTCTAGAGAAAGATATTTTTTTAATGAAGATTCAGAGAGGAACTTCTGCATATTTTCAGAAGCTTCAAAGGATGGTATCACCGATTCAACACCATTATTTTCTTCATATTTAAATGCAGGTACCTTTCCTTTCCTCAATACACAAGAGTCACCAGCCTTATTCATATGAGAGGGCTCCAGGATGACAGAGATTCTTTGTTCGGAGAGATGGGGAACATGAGAATGCTAGTGTTCCTTCCCTGAAGTAACTTGGCAAGAGTTGGAAGAAATGGGAGAAACAGAACAGGCCAAAACAGGGTGCATCTACATTTGAAAGAGTGTGGTCTGAGGTGGAAGTAACTGACTGGTGAGTAGTAAAAAACAGAGGAATCAAGGTGAAGGGAGGTAGGAAGTATGGGGTGGCCACAGTATATGTTCACTGAACTTGAACGGAACCAAGAATCAACGAGAGATCGGCGTGGGCTTGGCAAGTGCCCAGTGATGGTCTCTAGCTGGCAGAGCACCATCAACGTAACCTGAGTGCTGGAAGAAGCCACAGTGGGCATGAGCAGAGGATCTGGTGTGTGGAGGGGTAGGTCCGGCATATGCAAAGGACTGGGAAGCCTTACATACTCGGTTATTTATATATAGTGAGATTCAAAACTTGGGTTGATGGCCTTAGGTTTGATGACACATTTAATCATTTTATTTGTGCATGTCTCTTCTTACTAATAAGGCAATAAAGGATAAGGTGGTTACTTCAAGGATAAGACCTTGAGTCCTTCCTCATTTCTGTGCATTATAATGCCTAGCATAATGTTGGGCATAAAAATTTACACAATGGGAAAGCAGGTGGAAAAAGTTGGCCAAACAGAACCCTCCAGTGATTGTCCCACTGCAAGAACACCAAATTCAACAACTACTACATAAGAAAGCACCTTCAGGAAAACCAAAAATAAGGTGGGCAATCACAGTACCTATTTATTTTTATTTCAAAACATTAAGGGGGTAGAAATGATTTTATTATATGGATACCTTGTATAATGCTTAAGTCAGGGCTTTTGGTGTGTCTGTCACAAGAATAGTGTCAATTGTACCCCATAGGTAAGTTTTTATCCCACACCACCCCCCACTCTCCCCCTTCTTGATTTCTAATGTCCGTTATATCCCTTTGCACCTGTGTGTACCAATCGTTTAGAATGAGTTAGGGAGGATACCCTCCTTCTCAGTGTTATGGAATAATTTCTGTAGGATAAGCATGAGGGTTTTTTTTGTTTTTGTTTTTGTTTTATGAGTTCTTCTTTATAAGTCTGCTAGAATCCAGCTGTGAATCTGTGTGCTCTGGGGTTTTGTTGTTGTTGGGAGATTTCTTTTATTGCTGCTTCAATCTTGCTGCTCATTACTGATCTATTCAGGACTTCTATTTCTTCTTTATTCAAGTTTGGGAGAATGGAGACTGTGTGTTTCCAGGAATTTATCCATTTCCTCTAGGTTTTCTAGTTTGTTTGCCTAGAGGATCTTTAGGATTCACAGGTGATATTTTGTATTTCTGTAGTATCAGTTATAAGGTCTCCTTTTCCATTTATGATTGAGCTCTGAGTCCTTTCTCTTCTATTTCTGGTTAATTTGGCTAGTGGTCTATCAATTTTGCTTACCTTTTAAAAAATAACAAATTTTTTGTTTCATTGATCCTTTGTAATTTTTTTCCCCTCTGGATTCAATTTCATTTAGTTCTGCTCTGATCTTTGTTATTTCTTTTATTCTGCTGAGTTTGGGTGTGGTTTGTTCTTCTTTTCCTAGTTCCTTAAGATGTGAGATATTTGTGATCTGTCTTTTTGATGAAAACATTTAAAGTTATCAGTTTTTACCTTTGAAATGCTATTTCTGTATCCCACAGACTTTGAAAGCTTACATCCCCTTTGTTGTTCAGTTCAGGGAATCTTTTGATTTACATCTTAATTTTATCATTGACCTAAGGATCATTCAGCAGCAGGTTAATTTCCATGACTTTAAATAAAATTGAGTGTTTCTCTTGGAATTGGTTTCTAGTTTTATTCCACTGTGGTCTGGAAGATACATGGTATTATTTCAATTTTTAAAAATTTGCTGAGACTTGTTTTGAGGCCTAAGATATGATCAACTTTGGACAATGTCCCATGTGTTAATGAGAAGAATGTATATTCAGTAGTTTTTGAGTAGAATGTTCTGTAAATGTCTGTTATGTCCATTTGTTCTAGAGTTCTGTTTAAGTCCAGTGTTTCTTTGTTCATCTCCTGCTTTGATGATCTGTCCAATTTTGTCAGGAAGATGCTGAATTCCCTGGCAATTAAGATGCTCTTTATTTCCTTAAATCTTTTAGAATTTGCTTATGAATGTGGGAGCTTCTATAATAGGTACATATATGTTTAGGATTGTTATGGTTTCTTGTTAATTGTCTCTTCACCATTACATAATGACCATCTTTGCCTTTTAGACCATTGGTGACCTAAAGTCTATTTTATCTGATATGAGAATGGCTACGCCTGCTCTCTTTTGGTTGTCATTTGTGTGGAATATTTTTTTCCATCCCTTCACCTCGAGTCTGTGTGAGTCCTTGTGGGTGACATGTGTTTCCTGGAGACAGCAGATATTGGGTTGTGTTTTTTAATCCATTCAACCAGTCTACGTCATTTAAGTGTGACATTCAAACTATTCATATTGAATGTCAGTATTCATATGTGGGATACTGTTCTGTTCATCATGTTGTGTGAAACATTATGCTTTTCTTTTCTCTCTTTCACAATTGTTTTATGAGAGCTTAAGCTTTAACTTTGGGGTGTTTTTACACTTGTTGGTATCTACTGTGCTGTTCCGTGTATAATGCACTTTGGAGCACTTCCTGTGTGGTGGGTCTAGTAGTGACAAATTCTCTTAGTGTTTGTTTGTCAGGAGAAGTCTTTATTTCTTCTTCATTTATGAAACTTAGTTTTGCAGGTCAGTGCCTGAGTGGACTGTAGGAACACAGCTGGTGTCAGGGTGACTCCTTGGGCTGTGGGGCTGGGCCACCTGCAGCTGGTAGGGCCGAGGAGATACACGGCATCCCACCAAGGAGTCACAGTGGCTAGAGCTCTCCCACAGCCCAGGTCCACTTGCGGCAGCTGTTGCAGTGCTACTCAGGTGTCAGTGGCGGTGCTACCAGTGCCGGAGATACCACGCCGGCAGTAGCAGATGCTGAGGGCCAGTGAGTGCCTGCTCTGCGTGGAGCCCTGAGAGGCAGCTGGGGGGTGGGGGTGGGGCGTGGTTGAGGGGGTGCAAGGCACCTAGTCATAGTACATGTGAAAGCACTCCCCCTCCACTCTCTCCCCGACCTGGAAGGGATAATGGGGAGGTGTTGGCTGCAGTAGAGCCAACCTCTTTGCAGACCAGGTTCTCTGCGGCTGAGTGAGAGTACAGATTGGCAACTGGTGTAGTGATCTGGGACCAGAAGTTGGTAGGACTCCACTGTGCCCACTTCTCCAGTGCAATGCTGCTGCATGGTCTCCAAGGAGCTCCCTGGTCAGTTCCAAGGCCTGCTATGATGGGGGAGCCCGCTTGCAGCTCATATTTCCATGTTTGCTGGGGAAGCAGAGAGTCCCGTGGTTCTCTCCCCTAATCCTTCCTCATGTGTGGATGCTTCCCCCAAGGTACCTTCTGATCTTGCCAAGTGGATCACCTGATCACCTGCTTTGAGTGTCTTCAAACACTTCTCTGGTAATTCACAATGCTCTCTTCAAGATGGTCCATCCCTGGGTGGACCTCTACCTGCAACTTTTGATACTTGTCTTAAGAGGCGCAAGTAAAGGCTGCTTTATAGTTCACTATCTTGACCACCTCCCCACAAGAAGTGGTTTTCTTTTTTTATTTATTTATTTTTTTTATTTTTAGAGACAGGGTCTCATTCTGTTCCCAGGCTGACGTTCTGTTCCCAGGCTATGTCCCAGCATGACATAGCTCACTGCAGCCTTGAACTCCTGGGATCTCTGGTTTTAACATTATATCAAGGAACCCTGCCACTGAAGGGGGCAGGAAAGACAGCCTTGAATTTCTTAGGCCACTCTTCCTCCACTCCTCAGCAGCACTGTACTGGCACCAGCACCAGGTAGAGAGAAGGATCTGTGGGCCTGGGGAAGTGACACTGGGACTTTGCATTGGAACTCAGGGCTTCCCTGTAACAGGGGAACACAGCACAGCACAGAATTCTGCTGGCACCCATGAAGGGAGCATTTAGATCAGCCTAGCCAGAGGGAAATACCTGCCCCAGAGGTAGAAACCTGAGTTCTAGCCAGCCCCACTAGTGGCTGCCAAATGCAGCCTGGGGCCCAAAATAAATTTGAAAGGCAGTCAGACAACAAAGTTGGCAGTCCTGCAACAAGTCCTGCAGCTGTGCTGGCTCTGAGCTATAACTTGGGGTGCATGTGACCCAGTGAGACACCAATATTGTGGCAAAGTGAGTTCCTATGTCACCAACTCCAGGGAATGCAGCTTAGGGACAGTCTTCTTCCACTTGGGTAAAGGAAAGAGTATAAAGGACTTTGTCTTGCAACTTGGGTACCAGCTGAGCCACAGAAAAATAAAGTATCAAGCAGACTCCTAAAGCCCTGATTCCAGACCTTAGTTCTAGATGGCATTTCTAGACACACGCTGAGCTAGAAGGGAATGTGTTGCCCTGAAAGGAAGAAACCATTCCTGACATGATTCACCACCTGCTGACTAAAGAGCCCTTGGGCTTTGAGTAAACATTAGAGGTAGCCAGGCAACAGTTGCTATGGGGTTTTGGGCAAGACTGGGCTGGCTTCAGGTGTGACCTGATGCAGTTCCATCTGTGGTGGGCATGGGGGAGTGCCCACATCACTCCTTCCTCATCTCCAGCAGCCCAGCACTCTCTGTGAAAAGAAAGTCTTTTCTCTGGGAAAAGAGTGAAAGACCGTGCCTGGTAATCCAGGGAATTATCCTGTATTTTACCCAGGAGTCTGCAAGAGTCACAGTTACGGGGCTTGGTACACCCCCAGGGCTGACACGGATGCAGTAATCAAAGACTTAGATCACAATGTTAAATTCCCTTTGAATACCTGGAAAGCCTTCTCAAGAAGGACAGGTTCAAACAAGCCCAGACTGTGAAGATTGGAATAAATACCTAACTCTTCAATGCCAGACTTCAGCAAACATCCTACGAGCATAAAAAATATCCAGGAAAACATGATCTCACTGAACAAACTAAAGAAGGCATCAGTGACCAATCCCAGAGTGATGTAGATATGTGAACTTTCAGATAATTTGAAATAGCTGTTCTGAAGAAGCTCAATGAACTTCAAGACAACACAGAGGAGTTCAGAAGCATATCAGAGAAATTTAACAAAGAGATTGGAATAAAAGAAAATCAAGCGGAAATTCTGAAGCTGAAAAATTCAGTTGACGAACTGAAAAATGCATCAGAGTCTCTCAACAGCAGAAATGATCCAGCATTAGAAAGAATTAGTGAGGTTTAGGACAGGCTATTTGAAAATAAACACTAGGAAGAGAAAAAATAAAAAAGAATGAAGCATGCCTACAATATCTAGAAAACAGCCTCAAAAGAGCAAATCTGAGTTATTGGCCTTAAGGAGGAGGTGGAGAGAGAGTTTGGGTAGAAAGTTTACTCAAAGAAATAATAGCAGAGAACTTTCCAAACCTAGAAAAAGATATCAATATTCAGGTATAAGAAGGTCATAGAACACCAAGCAGATCTTACTCAAACAATACTACCTCAAGGCATTTAATAATCAAGCTTTCAAAGGTCAACGATAAAGAAAACATCTTAAGGGAAGCAAAAGATAAAACAAAACAAAACAAAACAAAACAAAAAACAAGATATAAAGAAGCTCAAATATGGCTGGCAACAGAATTCTCAGTGGAAACCTTACAGGCCAAGAGGAAGTGGCATGATATATTCAAAGTGCTGAAGGAAATAAACTTCAACTCTAGAATATTATATCCTGCAAAAATATCTTTCAAATATGAAGGAGAAAAAAAGACTTTCCCAAGCAAACAAAAGCTGAGGGATTTCATCAACACCAGAACTGTCCTATAAGAAATGCTAAAAGGAGTCCTTCAATATGAAAGAAAGGGATATTAATGAACAATAAAGAAATCATCTGAAGGTATAAAACAAACTGGGAACAGTAGGTACACAAATACAGAATACGCAACTGCTACAATGGCAGTGTATAAACCACGCACATCTTGAGTAGGACTAAAAGATAAACTTATCAAAAATAATAACTACAGTCACATTTTAAAGGACAGTATAAAAAGACATATATGGAACCAACAAAAAGTCTAAACTGGGGAGCAAGATGAAATTTAAGTACAGAATTTCTTTTAGATTTTTCTTTGTCTTTTGTAAGCAGAGCTACGTTATCATCTGTTTAACATAACTGGTTGAAAATGTTTTTTACAAGTCTCATGATAACCTCAAATCAAAAAACCTACAAGAAATAACCTGGATGGAACTGGAGACCATCCTCCTCAGTGCAGTATTGCAAAAATAGAAAAACAAACATCACATGTACTCACTATTAAGTTGGAAATAAATGATCAACACTCACATGTACATATGGTAGTAAAATTCAATGGACTTCAAGGAGGTGGGAGAGGGGAGGGAGGGGATGGATAAATTCATACCTAATGGGTACAATGCACACTATCCGGGTGATGGACACACCTATAACTTTGACTCAAACTGTACCAAAGTAATTCATGTAACCAAAATATTTGTACTCCAATAATATTATGAAATAATAAAAAAAAGATATTGCATTTAAAAAAAAAAGCGATGAGATACATAAAAAATAAAAAAGAAAACACACTACCAGAGAAAATAATTTTTATATAAAGAAAGACAGGTAGCAAGGAAGGAAGAAAGAAAGGACCACAAAATGACCAGAAATCAAAAAATAACATGGCAATAGTAAGTTCTTATCTATCAATAATAGCATAATAGCAATAAATGTGAAATGGACTAAACTCTCCAATCAAAAGACACAGAGTGGCTTAATGGATTAAAAAAATAACAACTATTTGTTCTCTACAAGAAACCTATAAAGACACATATAGACTGAAAATAAAAGGATGGAAAAAGATATTCTATGCAAATGGAAACCAAAAGAGCAAGAGTAAATATACTTCTATCAGATAAAATAAATTTTAAGACAAAAACTATAAAAAGAGATGAAGAAGATCATTATATAATTATCATTATCTGCACTCCCATGTCTACTGCAGAACCATTCACAATATCCAAGATATGGAATCAACCTAAGTGTCCATCAACAGATGAATGGATAAAGAAATTGATACACATACACACAATGGAATATTATATAGTCATAAAAGAGTGAAATCTTGCCATCTGCAACAATGTGGATTGAACTGGAGAACATAAGTAAAATAAGTCAGCCACAGAAAGACAAATCTTACAAGTTCTCACTCATATGGCAGAGCTAAATATTAAAACAATTGATCTCATGGAGATAGATAGATAGAATAATGGTTACCAGAAGCTAGGAAGGGTAGTGGGGAGGAGGGAATAAAGTGGGGATTGTTAATGGGTACAAAAATAGTTAAGTAGTTAGAGAGAATGAACAATATTTGGTAGCACAACAAATGGACTATACGCAACAATAATTTATGGTATACTTTAAAATAACTAAAAGAATATAATTGAAATGTTCCTAACACAAATAATAAATTCTTGAGGTGATGGATACAATTACCTTAATTTGATTATTGTATAGTGTTTAACTGTATCAAAACATCACATGTACCCTATAAGTATATATACTATACAACTACTATGTGCCCATAATAATTCTTTAAAAATTTACACAGCATAATTATAAATAATGTTGAATTGATTTGAGAATGCCTGATAAAGAAAGTCAGGTGTTAAGAAATTTGATAGTCACATACATTTGAGAATTAAATAAAAGTTCTATGAAAATAAACTGTACAAAATGCTTATCTGATTGACATTGCTTTTGATTACTAAATCATTACAAGTCTAGATTGACTGCCATGTTTATTTCTATGTCTACCTTTGTGTTGCTTCTATTTGTCTTCTTCCCTGAAAAAAGGCAAATACTTGTGGACTTGAAATTCAGGTCAAATGCCATCTCTGCCATGAAAACCATGCTAATTATATCATGTCATAGATCTCTTTCTTTTACAGCTTTTAAATTTTAAATAATTTTTGTCAAGATTATCTAGGATTCCAATTCTTATTTATGTTTAGCTTATGTTTAGTTCTTCAAGTATAGACTGAAGCTCCCTGAGGGCAAGGATTGTGTCAAAATTCTTTTGTGTTTACACCTAACACTTATTACACTGGGGTATGTACATCTATTGCTTAACAACACATTTGACTACTGGTGATACATTATAAATAAATCCCAACATGATAGGTCTACATATACCATTATGTTAAATTTTTTATTTTTTTATTTCAGAATATTATGGGGTACAAATGTTTAGGTTACAGATATTGTCTTTGCCCACCCAAGTCAGAGCTTCAAGCATGTCCATCCCACAGACAGTGTACACCACACCCATTCGGTGTGAATATACCCATGCCCTTCTCTGCTCTCTTACCTGCCTGACACTTGATGAATGTTACTACTTTATGTGCACTCACATGTTGATCAGTTAATATCGATTTGATGGTGAGTGTATGTGGTGCTTATTTTTCCATTCTTGGGATACTTCACTTAGTAAAATGGGCTCCAACTCTATCCAGGATAATGCAAGAGGTGCAAGATCACTATTGTTTTTTGTGGTGAATAGAATTCCATGGTATACATATACCACATGTTATTAATCCACTCATATATTGATGGGCACTTGAGTTATTTCCACATCTTTGCAATTGTGACTTGTGCTGCTATCAACATTTGAGTGCAGATGTCCTTTTTATAGAATGTCTTTTTTTTCCTTTGGGTAGATGACTAGTAATGGGATTGCTGGATTAAATAATAGTTCTACTTTTATTCTTTGAAGTAGCTCCACATTACCTTCCACAGAGGCTGTACTAGTTTGCAGTCCCACCAGCAGTGTATGAGTGTTCCTCTCTCTCTGCATCCATGCTATCATTTATTCTTTGGGGACTTTTTGATGAAAGCCATTCTCACTGGAGTTATGTGATTAACTCACTGTGGTTTTAATTTGCATTTTCCTGATTATTAGAGATATTAAACATTTTTTCATATATTAGTTACTCATTAGTCTGTCTTCTTTTGAAAAGTTTCTGTTCATGTCCTTTGTCCACTTTTTTACGGGGTTGATTTTTTTCTTGCTGGACTTTCCTGAGTTCTATATAGATTCTAGTTATCATCTCTTTATTAGATGTGTAGCATGCGAATATTTTCTCCCATTCTGTAGGTTGTCTGTTTGCTCTTGTGACAGTTTCCTTGGCTGTGCAGAGGTTTTTTAATTTGATCAGGTCTCATTTATTTATTTTTCTTGTTGCTGTGATTGCCTTTGGACTTTTCTTCATAAATTCTTTCCCTAGGCAAATGTTTGTAAGAGTTTTTCCAACATTTTCTTCTAGAAGTCTTACAGTTTCGTGTCTTAGGTTTAAGTCTATTATCCATCATGAGTTGATTTTTTTTTTTTTTTTATGAGTTGATTTTTGTGAGAGGTGAGAGATACAGATCCTGTTTCAGTCTTCTACATATGGCTATCCAAGTTTCCCAGTACCATTTATTGAATAAGGATTCTTTTCCCCAGTCTATGTTTTTGTCTGTTTTGTCAAATATTAGATTGCTATATGATGATGGTTTTATATCTGGGTTCTCAGTTCTGTTCCATTGGTCTATGCCTCTGTTCTTGTGCTCATACCATGCTGTTTTAGTTACTGTAGCCTTGTAATATAGCTTGAAGTCTGCTAAATTGATGCCTCCTAATTTGTTCTTTTTGCTTAAGATTGCTTTTGCTATTCGGGATCTTTTCTGGTTCCACGGAAAGTGTAGAATTATTTTTTTCTAGATCTGTACAGAATCATGTTGGTATTTTAATAGGGATTGCAATGAATCTGTAGATCACTGTGGGCAGTATAGACATTTTAACAATGTCGATTGTGCCGACCCACGAGCATGGTATGACTTTCCCTGTTTACATCCTCTGCTATTTCCTTCCTCAGCGTTTCATAGTTTTACCTGTAGAGGTATTTTATTTCCTTAGTTAAATATATTCCTAGGTATGTTATTTTTGTTGTTGTTGTTGCTATTGTGAAGGGTATTGAGTCTTCTATTTGGTTCTCAGTTTCCTATGTGATATAAAAAATTATTTTTAATGCTTTAAAGATTGATTTCAAATAAATTTACAATATTTTGCTTAGTACACACAGTTTGCTAGAAGTTTTATAAACCTACATCAATATACCTGATTTGATTCATACTAACATTAAACATAAATATACTGTGGCAATCCAATATTCTTTGAAACAATACAAACAATATAGAGATTCTGCTCTTAGGAGGTATGAACTGATGATAAGCTTTCAAAAATGATAGAACATAAAAGAGATTACATTAGAAGAATAATAAGAATAGAAAATAAAGAAAAATATATGAAAAAGCCAGTAATGGCACCAAATTTACTTTTAAGATATGTGATATTTGCTATAATTCTTCACTGGCTTGCTTTAACACTCTAAAACATGATAATATTTCTCAGGTTAATCAGTAATCAGATTAGAAACAGGTTCCACAACAAACTAATGAAGACTACTCCATGTTGCTGAGAATAGCTGTGCTTCACTAGAACAAAGATTCTAGTTTTGATCTACTCCTCTTCTCAAACTCACATAATAATGTCCCATGTATATTCTCTATTATCGTATTTACCATACTATAGACTCCTAATTTGTTAATTATCTTTTCTCCTATTGGGAAACTGACATGAATTCATCCTCTCTCAGTGCTGTGCCACCCCACCGTCAATGAATGGAACAATCCTATAACACACCTGCACCAACAATGCGTGTAGACCATACGGGCAGTACCCCTGTGCCAGCCAAAGGGGGAGTGGCTAAATGACTATGCCACCAAGAACTTGGTCCAAAGACAGGGCATTAGCTCATAGATTAGCCCAAGTTAAAAAGATTCATCATCCAGGGGCTACAAATGTTTTTGAAAAATACTGAAAACTCATGAAATACCATGGGGCATTCAATTATAATAATTTGCTTGTTGCTTAAGAGATAATAATGTTGATCAATATTTTTTCTAAGAAAGTTTTCTTTTTTCTTCTTTGATGCACTGTGGCCAGAATGTTTGCAAGCAGGGAAACTGGAGACATTATCCTGGGTTTCTGGGTAGGGACCAGGGCCAAGAAAAATGTGATCGTTCCATATATGAATCCCAGGCTTTCATGCTTTGAGTAACTGGCATGGAGTTATGTAAGCGTATGTATTCATCACACTCCCCACCCCACCTCATTTTCTAAGGGACACTGGATTGCCCGTCAGTGGACTGAAACTCTTCTCCATGCCTCTGCGCCAGCCACAGGATTCCTGCTTCCTAGGAAAGTAAATGCATTTTCATTTTCCACACTGAACACATCTGATTATATCTTCTGGCCTTTATCTACAGTATCTCCTCCACCAAAAATATCTCTATTTTCCATCTGCTTCTCTATACCTCAAAATGCTTGCAAAAGATTACTCCATCTGCATCAGACTTAATTTATACTTTTTCTAAAAGTATTGTGGATCTCATTTTTCTGTCTTCTTTTCTTTCCCCATCCCACTTGCAGATTTTTTATTTTTTGTTCAGTGGAATCCTTTAAAGAAAAAATTCTGACAAAAGTCCCATACATTAAGTAGATTAAAAAGTGGAGCTCCTTTGGCTGAAGCAGGGGAAATGCTATGAGGAAACCTGTCTATTCAGACGCATCCTCTTGCCCTGATATTGCTTCTAAGACACCCTCAAGAGATGTAACTGGAATCCCTACGGATGACTCGCGCACAGCCTTGGGTTTCCAGATCCCTCTTCCACAGCCTGGTCCCCCTGCTGGCCTATCCTCCAGGTGTTTATACAGTGCCAGGACTCTGCCGTGACCCCCGGCCTGCCTAGAACCTGATGCTTTGCCACGTGCCTTTGGTCTTCTACATTAAGTAGCTCCATCCAGCTCCCTGTGACTTCTAACTGAGCAAACACATCCCCCAGAACCATGGGCGCAATTCACTGACCCTTCCAGTTCAAACTACTCCTGCAATGCCCTGCCCACCTGCTTGGGCATTTTGATGCGTTCACCAAAACTCACCAAGCATGCGGTGCTCTGGAACCATCAGAAGCCCCACTGTGGCCAGGATGCCTCACCCCCCAGCCTGATCCCTTGACAGCACTCCTTGGCTTGGTTTGTACTGTATCACTTTGTACTTTTATCTTACTTTCTTAAGTGTCCACATGTTTTATCTAAGTGTCTATATGCTCTGTCTTTCCAAATACAAGATAAAGTCATCAGGCAATGAGCAAATCCATTTCTACTATTACTTTTATTTATTACTGTTGTTAATCATTCTATGTATCTTGTTCTCCTGTTACTCCATAACTGCGTCCTGACTTTGCTACCAAACCATCAACTCCTTGAGGGAAGAAACTCTTTCCTTATTAGTTTTGGTTGCATACTAGACATTCAGCAAACATTTGTTGACTAACATATGAATAGTCCCCTCATGGGCTGGCATAGTGCTTTGCCAAGATTAAGAACTCAGAGATGATGACTGACTTATAAAATAATCAAAGAAAAATGAAAGGCTATAAAAAATAGTGAGAGTACCAGAATAATAGTTCCACATGCCGTTGAAAACTAAAATCTGGTGTTTATTGCTATTAAGAAGCTACAACTATAGAGATGTACAAAGATGAAACTCATAATATAAACTATCTATCTTTTTATTTGGATTTCAATTCCCCGCTTTAATCAGAATTACATTTTGAATAGTAAGTGGCATCTGTGAACCAGCAGGTTGCTAGTAAATAGTCCTTTTTAAGATTTTCTCTTGAGCACTAAAGAAACTGCCCGTGTCTGGTGGGCTGCACCAGTAGTTCCCAGAAAGCCCTGTGGTTTGTAGGCCACACTCCTTCTCGGCCGCCCACTTCGCACCCACGCAGATTCTGAAACGGACTACACGGTAGTGCGTCGCCACTGGGGGGAGAAGGATCGCTCAGGCTTGATGTTACCCCAACCGGAGGTTGCACTCTTTCCCTGGCGCCTGCCCTCTCTTCAGAGCCCAGTTCAGTTTTCACCTCCTCCAGGAAGCCTGTCTGGCCTTAAGAGCCCACTGGAGGGCTCCCTTCTCCATTCTCACGGTGTTTTTGGACAATACCACTTTTTCTCCCCTACACTTGGCATCTATTACACCCTCTATTTTCAAGCACATCTAATATCCTCAAAATGTGGACTCCCCTCTCTCCTCACTGAAAAAAGTACTTTATAATTTGAAAGTGAGAACATTAAAGATTTTTTCTTAAATCTTTATATTTGATCTCTATGTTAATTCTTATATTTAAATAAATATTCGTATGTATTTGTACACATGAATATGTGTATGTACATTGGTAACATACAAGAATGATAATCAATGACAAGCATACTACAGGATAGAATAAATTTAAAAAACATATGGCTAAGGATGGCAGATTGATCAGATGCATATATCTCTTCTTCTTCTCCCAACCCACTATAACAGTAAAAGAATAAAAAAAGATATTAATCCACAAGGATAAAGAAAATGGAAGAGTAGAAAACAGTGGGAAAGAGATTCTCAAAAAGCTTTGGAAGGGAGAAGGCAGACAGAAGAGCACTCACTGACTTAGCATAAAGGATGAGGTTATTCCCCAAATACCCA
Source organism: Microcebus murinus (assembly GCF_040939455.1). NCBI lineage: Eukaryota > Metazoa > Chordata > Mammalia > Primates > Cheirogaleidae > Microcebus > Microcebus murinus. The sequence goes on along the minus strand of NC_134105.1, from coordinate 118,437,636 downwards.
CAGATGGAAAGAATGAAGGAGAAGCCACCCGATTGGATTCTGTCCTTGGAGGCACTTGGTACTCCACGTAGGTGGGTGTAGTTGTTGAGCTGAATCAGGAGGATCAGGTAGAAGTCCATATATAGAACTATAAAGAGCAATTGGTGGCACAGAACCACCTCTTCTACCCATTGCAGCCCATTCCTACTCCCAGCAGGAGACGAACAGCTTTTTCTCTGCAGAAATTATTAATATACCAAAGAAGTTTCAGACTCTGAGATACGAGGCAGGGTGAGTAGCAAAGGGGGGCAGTGACAATCTACATACTGAAATTTGTCCCTCAGCACCCTCTTCTACCCTGGCCCAGAATGCCAGCCTGTTCTTCCTGTGGAGAACTCAACAGACTCAGAAAAAAAGGCTCGTATACTGACATGCCAATGAAAAAGCCAGCTTGCTGCCTCATCACCTTTCAGGGAGGTCCTGTATTCTATAAGCTCCTCCAACACACAGAATTGCCAAGCAGCTGAATGGCACAGAATCTTAATAGATTGCACGTGTCAAGGCAATTAGCTGGAGTGGATTCTAAGGATGGGCTCCTTCAACACTGACGCCAATCTCCTTGTAATGTTTGAGTCCACTTCAAAACTCTCATTCTTCCCTTCCCAATCTTGCTCTTATAGTTAGGGCTCCAAATGAGATATAGTTTCTGCCAATCAGATATACTCATGCCAGACTTTGATTTAGAAAAGAATCACATGGGAGAGAGACATGGTACGTGGCACCTGTTTCGTTGGCCTGGAACACGGCAGAGCTGGTGTGGCTCTGGATCCAGAGGCTACAACACAATGACGACTTCCTGATCGTGCAGCTGCTGCCCCCGCCCATTCTGGTGGAGGCAGGAGAACCCTGGCAGCGCCAATTCTGAAATCCCATTTTGGGAACCATTCCTGGAAACTCAACGTAGTTCTATAATCTTGCCCTTCTAGAGGTTCTTGGAGCAATCCATTCCTCTTAATAAATTCATTTCTACTTAAACTAGCTAGAATAGATTCCATTGCTGGCAATTAAGAATTCTGCAAATACAGTAGCAACATATAGTTAACATATTAATATGTTATTATGCCTTAGCAAAAATGAATAGCTAGTAAAGCAGAACAATAGCATTAACCAGCAGTACTTCATAAATAATTATAAAAACTTGCATGAGTCAATTTGCTTATGCAATTTTGAATTTCCAGGACTTCCATTCAAGGAAAGAATCTTTAACCAGGAAAAATATTAAATACATAATAAATAACATGCATAAGAAATTTTAAATTGAAAATCCAAGGTGTGGGTGAGAAGGATAGCATTTCAGTAGCTTTGCAAGAAATCAGGCAACAGGTAAGAATAAAACTGAAAAAAAAAATTCCTAGTGGCATGCATGTTCATATATGATTACAAATGATTATAGTAGCAGTGTACTCCATGGGTTAAATTTTCTCTGCTTGTAAGCTAAGTATAGGAACCTAGTTTGTATTTTATACTTTTTCAGTTACTAGTAAGGAAAAAATTTACTCAGCATGGCAAAACTATGCTGCAAGCACTTTAAATTAGCATACTTCAAATGTTTAGCGGTTGCATTTTCCTCATTTCTTTTTGTGTTCCAAGGCAATGCAATTTGTATTTTTTAAAAAGAGAAACTTTCAAGTTTGGAAGAGTGATTGGTTTAACTGAAAAGGTATATTATATGATATGAATTCCTATTATTAAAATGCAAAGACAAATATCCTTTAATTCTGACTTATGTGGCTGTACATTAAATGACAGAGTGAATATAAGAGAGACCTCACAAATTCTGAAATCATGCTTTCCAGTACATATTAATGATACAAAATTCTACATGCTATCCTTTGGGTGTACTTCTATTAAATAAAAGTGTTATTTTGGTTAAGTATACCATATGTTCATAGAAGTTCAACTTAATAAAAGCACCTTGTTTACAAATGCAGCATAATTTTCACTTCTCTGAGAAAATGGGGGTCAGAAAGGCACTGCACAAACAAAATCCTCTGACAATTCCCAGAACTCAGTAGATGAATGGTTTAAATTTCTCCCCAATCGTTTGTCACCAAGCTGCAAACAAAAATTGAAGCTGAATTTTCTCCTCTCCCCCTACCATTTTCAGCAAAGAAACACTCAAAATAGCAGCACTAAAGAAAAAAGCAATGGGCACGAGCATTCAACCAAATTAATGAGGTTTTCTAAAGTCTTTTGTATTGACTGTTGAGCTGTTTTTGTTTTTTCCCTCTGTTGATATTAGCATAATTCAATGAGGTACCTTCCAAGAGAGAAATAAGTCTGAAAAGCACAGCCGAGCACTACACCCCTTGTTCTTTAGTTCAGAGCCTTTCCCCCGTGTTCCAGGAAGCACTGGACTCCAGGATGAAGCAGGGGAAGAGGGGCCCCTTCCATGTGCCTTCTGAGACTCAGCCCTGGACTTAAGACGACATTTGGCTGGATCACTCCAAGCACAGCTGGTGGTCTGTGCACCACTATTGGCTCAAACACATCTCCATGCAGAAACAGGGCTCTGGACAGCGGAAAAAGAACTGGAATAGTTCTCCTCTTTCATCACTCCGAATCACAAACCCTAGCCTGTCCACTGCTTTTTTTTTGGGGGGGAGGGGGGAGACAAAAATAAATAAATAAACAAATAAAGTTTGGATGAGACAGGAGAAAGGACGGAAAGAACAGGGTGGAGGGAAGAGAGAGAACGGGAGAGTGCAGTGAGAAGGCGCATCACTGGGGAGGAATCAAAACTGCCCGAAGCCAGAGTGGCCCCATCTATCCTCAGTCTCTGCGAGACAAAGACCACTGGGGAGGACCCCTGTGAGGGCTGTGCAGCGAGACGAAATGACACGTGGTCTGGAGTTAGCACACCTGGGGTTCACGTAGGAGCTCTGACACTGGCTGTATGAACCCCCAGCATGTTACTCAATTTCTCTCCTCTCTGTGTGGAAGTGATAATTCATGCCTCATGGAGGGCATGGGGTTTAAATGAGATGATGCAGAGGCTGTGCATTCAGGGTCTCCTGAGATGGAGGGGAAAGCTTTTGTAAGCTATCCTCTTCCCACGCATAAACCCAGTAAGGTGCTCTCTGTTCACTGTATTTACAATGGCAAGCTTCTACTCTTGCAAGCTATGGAACTGTGAGGGGAAAACAGAAAACTAATTATGTGCCCAGTAGATAAACACACACTGAACGTGAACAGTATCAAACCAGGAGGGTGCAAAGCAGCGAAACAATATTGAGGGCTCCTATAAACTACATTTTCTTATTCAAGGAAGGTGTGTAAGAAATCCAGAATGGTGGGGCCGCGTCCTTAGCCACACAGAGAGAGGGAACACGGGACCGCAGGCTGGGAGGTGGTACGTGTCCCTCCCCCTTGCTCCTGCAGAGGATCCTGCAGAAGAGACCAAGGAAAGTACTTGGGGGAAAAGGCAAGTGACGAAAGAAATATTACAATCAAAATTCCATAATTAAAGAATCATTTGTCTTTTGTGACAGATAAGTTCTTTTACTTAAAAAAAAAAAATTAGCAAGGGTCTCAAGACTGGCTAGAAAGCTATAAAGTGGGCAAGGTTTGTTTTCTTTAAGCCCAACCTCTTCCATTCAGGCAGCTTTGCTTTTCTGCTGGCTCCAGACCAAGAGGGCCAAGGCCGGCTGCTATTGCTGCTGCCTCGTTTCTAAGTTTCGCCTTCCCCCTCACTCCGTTTGCTCTGTTTTACCAACTGGATTTTAAATCACGAACGGAGACTGTGTGCTTACTTCTGTAGATCCCCGATTTATGATGATGTTGAAGCCCGCCTACCCTGTGTGTCTTCCCCCTAGGCTTTGCTTCATGCATAATTACATTTAGAATAAATTGATGTCTGCTAGAGAATCAATTGTTATTAATTACTCTTCCCAGGTAATAAATCTGCGTTAAAATTGGGTCCTTCGATTCTTCCATTGAAAAGGATCGAGTCATTCACATGCTGTAGCATCCTGGTAGGAATGAGGTCCCTGGCTCAGGTTGTCCTTAAATCAACCCGGTGGTAGCTGGCCGTCCGAGGCTGGACATGAAAACTCTAACTGCCTCTCAAAGCCTTACAGCAAGGAGGTTAGGTCAGTATTTCCCCAGCTGGAGTGCCCTGACCCCCAGAGTCTGAGAGATCTTGTGAGATTTAAAAAGAAATCTTGTGTTGGTATTTAATAAAATTAGTAAAAGAGATTTTCTGAATTGTCTGGGGGACCACTCTATAATTGAACACTGCCAGTCAATTTACTGCCTGTGTTTGTGTTTACACCAAATGGTAGTAATTTATTTGTAGTATCCTAATGAAAAAAGAGCAGGGACAGACATCAATAAATCAATCACGTGCTTTAATCCAGTGACATCATGCTGCCTGGAGTGGACGGAGGTTTCATCTCAACAGGATAAAAGTGGCAGGAGAATGGGGGGTTTCCCAGTACGGGGTAACCCAGGGAAGCCAATCTCAGAAGAACCTGTGCTTGGCAGCCAGGACACACTCCTGCTGATGAGCGAATTATGTTTCCTAAAAGAACATCATCTCTCACGTTAATGTTGTTGATCTGCTGAAGTTTCTCAGTAATATGGTTCTGCTTGAATTTAACCATAATTTTACTTTGCTTTTTTGATGTAGAACAATAAGCATAAAGTATCTATATGTTTGTACTTATGTAAAATAAAGCAATTTTATGTTTGTATATACTTAAGAATATTAAGTTTATAAATAAATTCATTTAATATGATGAGTGAAAATCATTTGTCTCCACTTGGAATCCATGAGGACTCTTCCTTTAAGGAGTAACTGCACATTACCCAAGTTTGAGAAACGCTGGTTTAGGAAAAGTGTATTTGGAATGCTCTCAAAAGGGTTGATTTATTCAAAATAGGCACAAACAAACGACTTTGACTTACAGTTTGGAGCAGAGCTGAGAAATTGCTTTGGTTTCTAATTGCCCTCACTAAGACCAGGAGGAAAGCACAGACGTGGCCCTCGGCACCCAGGGCCTGGGCACGGCTGGAGCACGAGTGTCCTGGGGACACTGCTGTCCCACGCAGTGCCTCGGCTCCACCAGGACAACATACCCAGCCTCAATCCCTAAACTGAAAAAATAAAACAAATAAGCCTAACTTTATGGGAACAAAGAGGCAATAGATATGAAAGCATTTTCATCTTTTCAGGGGGGAAAAAAGGTACTATTTAAAAGAGGAACTCTTGAAAGTATCTCAACAAAACACATCTAATTCATATTGACAAGTGTAATTGAAACTATGCTTAATTTTTTTGCTGCAAATTATCTGCTTCCTTTAAGAAACTGGGTTGGTAAAATGCTAAGTTGTATGGCTTAAACTAGTGCTAGAATTAGGGGTATCAGGAAAATAAAAAACCATACAACAATGTCGGGCTCTTAATAAAAGAAGAGAGAAGGAGTGAGACAGAGGAAGAGGAAAGGAATACTTTGCAGAAAAAGGTGGTGCCAAGTGTGAGAAAAGCTGCATGGTGTTCAGAAATCCTCAAGAAGCTGATGGGAGGGAACAGTGGGGAAGTGGGGGTAATGGCAATTTTCACACCAGACTTCATTAACGACACGGAATAAGTTTGGCACAGACAGGACCAGACCATTGAAGACCCAGAGCAATCCAAAGAGAGGCAAACAACATTAAGTTTTATCCACGTTAGATAACAGAGTGTATACTCTCCTGTTCCTCCCTCTTCTCTACCCTTCCTTCACCCCTCTTCTTCTTCTTCCTCCTCCCTCCCTCCTTTCCTTACTTGCTCTAAGCTTAAACCCTTACTGGGTTATTTAAAACTAAGTCTAATCAATTTCCATTTCATTATTCAGAATAATTATATCTCAATATGAAATCCCTGATGATACCATAAAATGACAAATCTCAGATTCTCTTATTTTTAACTACTCATATTAACAAGTAATAGCATTCATTTAAAATAAAACTAGAGTGGCCAGAACTATATTGCCTTTCTAGATGTACCATCCCTTTCTCCTCCCCATCCCCCCCCAAAATCTTGGTATGACAGAGATGTTACAGCGCGTTATTTGTGTAGGTTCCTCTGTGAAGCCTCCCTTGACATGAGACGGGACACGTCTCATTATAAAGATCACTTGGCCGCTTGTGGAGCTGTGAGTTGAGAGTAGAGGTAAGAGCAGGAGCGAGACACCAAATAGTCAACTATTTGGGAAGGAGACAGTGGTTATTCCAGCTAGGATGGTAGCCGAGGAAAGAAGTGGCTGAGTTCAAGAACAGGTTGTGGGGTAGAGCAGTGGTTGGCAAGATATAGTCCCAATGGCTAAGTCTGGACTCGGCTCATGGTAAAATGGCCCCAATAGCTAAGAATGGTTTTTCCCTTTTTAAAGGGTTATAAGAAGAAGGATGAGGAGGAAAAAGTGGAGGAGAAGGAGGGGGAGGAGGAGGAGGAAGTGTAAGAAAGGGAAGATGAAGGAGAAGGATATGTGACAAAAACTTTATGTGGCCTGCAAATCCTAAAATATTTACTGTCTGTTCCTTACAGGGAAAGTTTGCCAATCCTTGGGGTAGAATCAGTGGATATGAAATGGAACTGGATGAAGGGAAGGGCGAGAGGGCAGGAAGGAAAGCACCTATGCCTTTGGCTTGTGCAACTGGATGACACACTCCCTTCTCCCTACTCCAGACAATCTACCCTCTTGGGTGACTCCACTTTATCTTTGCTGTTGCACTTACTTTACTACCATATTTACTTATCATGTATCTGTCTCTCCTCTTGGGCAGTGAATTCCTTAACTTACTTTTCTCCATATTTATAGCACATGCACACAGCTTTGTACAAGACACATGCCTCATGACCACTGAATGTAACCGAATCGATGACATGGCAAATTCATTTCTAATACTGCTGGGAACAGCAACTGCTTAATGACTTAAAATCACAATCACTTTTTGTAGTGATTAAGAGTTTATACACCACTTTGCAACTCATTTGTTCCTCACTACAACCCTGCACATTGGTATTAAACTTTAATTATATGTTTCCCTTACAAGAAATTATATTTTATGTTGCTATGCTTACATATAAAATGTTAAGAGCTACAAGCATTTTTGCTTTATATTTTATGTGAATTGGAAGCCATCCCTTTGGGGGGATGATTAGAAAAATAAGGACAGGATAAAAAGAAAGACTTGCCAGTGGAGTACTATGAAAAGTAAAGACTATGAGAGGAAGAAGACCTGGGTCTTAGTATGACACTGGGGGGTGCGAGGTGAGTTGTGTGAGGGCTGGGGGTGTGGTGAGAAAAATAAAGGAATCAAAGGGGTACCTTTCTGTTTTCAGCTTAATGCTAGTGTTTGTTACTAAGATAAAAAGGTCTATGGGACACGTAGCCTGAGTTCTGTTTTGAAAGGTAAAGTTTGAGATGATGATTAGATGTTCAAATACATATATACATACATATGTGTGTGTGTATATATATATATAGAGGGAGGGGGAAGGGGAGGAGAGAGACAGAGAAGTTGGATATCCAAATCTGGCGTTCAGAGTTGGAGACATAAGTCTGTCTTATAAATATGTATATTGATGGTACTTAAAGCCAAAAGACTGCATGAGTCCGGCTACAGAGAGTGTGTGTGTGGACAGGGAAGAGGAGAAGACAAAGTCCACTCCAACAGTGAGAGGTATAAGAGAGAAGCAAAGAACTAGTCAAAGGAGACCAAGGAAGTAGAGTGAGAAAAACCAGGGAAACAGAATGTTACGGAAACCAAGAGGCGAATGTGTTCTAATGTTCTAAGATGGAGGGAGAGGTCAGTCATATCTACTATTTCTTTGTGTTTTCTTTCTTAATACCACTGATAAGGCCTAGACTAGAATATATGTACTATTTCTAAGACATACATACAGTAAGACGTGGATAGAAAAGTAAGCATTGCATGCGACAAGACACAGGAGATGGATAGCACAGCCACGCTGTTTGGCTGGGCGGTGGGAGCAGGGGTCTGCGGGGGGTGGGGTGGGTGGGCTGAAGTGCGTCGCCGGGAGAGTGAGGGCACAGAGGAAGAAGCACTGTGGAAGGCAAGGGGAGAAACTCCCACGAAACATTTAACCCTCAAGCTGTAATACAAAAAGAAACTGCAAGTAAGAAAATAATTATCACTTAAAGGGACATTCTAATTGTGTTAAGACATTGTTAGTACATTTATTTTTCCTGCTTTTCAAATAGCATGTGTCCTATATGATAGTTGGCATGAAGTGGTTAAACAAAGCATTCTTTCCTGAAATCAACAGAGCACCAGGGGTTTCACAAAGCAATTAATCCCCTGAAAAAACGTGCAAACTTCTGTAAATACAACATGTGGGGAGGTGGGAGAGGGTCCACAGCTCTAGTCAAATCCTCCAAAATCAATTGGGCTAAAATAAAAACAGTTATATACGAGCTACTGCTGTGGTGAGGAGAGGCCTGTGACGTAATGAAATTTCACAGGTGTGTTATCATATTCACAATTTCATCCAATGGAAAAAACCCAGGTTTTTATTAATAGTTTGTATCCCAATCAAGAGCTCTGACCCCACAAAATAATAAATCTGGCTTATGCTCACATGGGGCAGAGCGCAGCATACACAAATTCTCAGAATACTCATTGATTGCCCAGTTGTGTTTCTTTATTAGGTAAGACTAGAAAAATAATAAAAGCCTAACTCATTGGCTAATTCATGGCAAAATCTTGGCCAAATTAGCTTTTCATGGAAAGTGCATATGGGTGACATGTTATTCTGGAATGATCTACCGTGTACAGGATTCTGAGATACAGCTTGAGCTGAGCTTCTTGGAAAAAGTATGTTCCATAGTGGAAAGTGGCAACAGAAGAGGTCTTTGGTGACAACTGTTGACAGAAAAAAAATTTAATGTATATTCACAATGGAGATTCAACCTGTGGAATTGTACTCTAAATCAATTATTACATGGGCATAAGTTCCCCCCCCAAAAAAAATTCCTGGGAATAAATCTAGCAGGACATGTGCATGCCTGTATGAATAAATTTATATAAAAATTATGCTGAGAGACACGTAACAAAGTTGAAATAAAGAAAAAAATCTTGGATAGAAATCCTAATATTTAATGAACTACATTTTCCTGAAATTAACTAACTCTAAAAGAATCTTAGGGAAAAAAATTCAATACAGTATTATGAGAGGTAACTTTACTAAATGACTCTAAATTTCATTTGGAAGAATAAGTAGGTAAGAGTAGCCAGGAAAATTCTAAAAATTAAACAACAACAAAAGCAATCAGAGGGAATATGCCTTTCAAATATTAAAATTTAAATTTAATATAAAAATTAGACAGTGTTAGACATCAAAAGCCTGTTGTAAAAGGCCGAGCAATTGAATAGAAAAGAGCACAGGAAGAGTGAAACATACTTGCGAATTTAGTGTGTGATAAGGGTGGCATTACAAATCAAATTTTTACACTATAACTTGGACTTTTGACAAAATAATTTTAGGAGTTCTAACTTTAAAAGTTTTTAAATGAGCCAAAACTCAAAATCTCAGAATATAGAATGGGTGACAATTTTGGAAAGATTGGAGTTTAGTGGTTTTGTTTTTTTTTTAATTTTTGATAATTGACAGAACACCTGAAACTATAAAAGATTCATAGATAAGAGACATTTCTTCATGGCAAAATAATGGACAACATTGAAAAACAGATGATAATTTGAGAAAAGTGCTGTCAACATATATGACTAAAAGTTAATAATATTTAGAGAGCCTTTAAAAATCTGTTTGAAAAAATAAATGAACACCCTAATAGAAAATTAGTCAAAGATAGTGTTAGCAGTTCTCAGATAATGAAAGTCAAGTGGCAAATAAAACATAAGTTATTGAACACTAGTTATCAAAGAAGTGCACATTAGAACTATGTATGTGTGTGTATTTGCATATCAGACTAATAACATCCAATATTGACTAGATGTGGAGAAATGGATATTTTTACACACTGTTGGTTAGAATATTAATTGCCAAAGCCTCCTAGAGAAGGGGAGATGTAAAAACATCAAAATGTAAAACGTGTCTATCTTTTGACCCAGTAATTCCATTTTTCATTTTTAGTAATGTTGCCTAAAGAAATACTCTCACAAGAGTATACACATGAAATATGACTTGATTCATTATTGTTGGAATGCAGAAAATGAATGTTTGTCAACTGGGGACTAGTTATAAAATTATGGTACATATTAATAACAGCTAACATTTATTGAGTGCTTATTGTTCTAAGCATTTTCTTATATCTTTAGTCATTTAATCCTTCCAATAATATTGTGAAGCAAGTGCTCTTATCATTGCAGCTTAACAATGAAGAGAATACAGCAGCGCAGAGACTGACACTCAAGGTCACATGCCTGGTGGCAGGAAGCAGCCTCCAGGGTCCATGCTCTTAGCCACCACATTTTGCTTCCTTTCATCTATGCATGACTGTAGTCATAAAAAGAATGAGCTAGAGCAAAAAGTCTTGATGTGGAAATTTGTCCAGGACTCATTGTTTGGTTTTAAAAAAGTTATAGTTAAATCACTGTGCAATTATGTGTGCATAGTGATGTTTATTATATCATTTAAAAAATAAGAGTTAAAAACTAGAAACAATCTAAATAACCATCTGTAGAAGGATAAAAAATTATGACAAATCCATTCAAAAGAACACTGTGTAAGTATGAAATAGAGTGACATATCTATATTTGGTGGAAAGAGCACCAAGATTTTTCTTGACTGAAACAAATTGTAGAACAGTCTGAATAGCATAATTCTATTTATATTATATTGTATAAATTCATGTATTTGTGTTGAAAGACAGAGGTCTAAAGGAAGAGTTAAAATTGGTTTTCTCTGAATGATGAGATAAGATACTAGAATTTTTTTTAAACTTTCTATTCTTGAACTTTTTTCATAAAAAGACAAAGCTTGTTCTAAGTTCCACCGCTAATGTTAAAAGAAATGATTAATTTGGTTCTCATATTTTTAAAAATCCTATCTTCCCTCTTTTTAATCTTGTCTATTCTGGCCTCCAGATAGAATTCTTAGCCCTTTCCTCTTATTTACCTCTATTGTCCTAAGTTCTCTTGAAGGCTAGGATGAAACAGAGTTCTTAGAATTGCCTGTCAACATGTTACTGATTTGTTAATGCATTTTATATGAAAAAAAAAATACAGTAACATTTTAAGAGATGGACTAGGGAGTTATGGCAGAAAACACAGCCATTTAGTAATGGCTGTTAGGTAAAAAGTTTAGAGTAGAAGCTACCAAAATACTCAGAGGCATTCAAAGGCCTTTTTGTTCTTGTGTGCTGACACTGGAAAAAGGTAAAGACTAAGCTGGGGTGGTTAGGAGGGTGTACGTGCCACCAAAGGGAAGAGCAGGCAGTGATGGGAGGAGACTGCCGCCTTGGAAGGCAGGAAACCCAGGCTCTAGTCCTGGCTCCACCACGGGCCAATACTGTAGCTTCTCTGAACCTGTGATCTCTTGTTAGAAACGAGAAGGGAGACCAGACCCTGGGTGTTCACACTGAGATCACCAGCCTTCTAGAGTCTCCCCGACATGCTTTGGGGCCACCCCGGAAGCTGGAGAGCCCTGAGGCAAGAGGGCTGGACCCTGGGCTCCCAGCCTGTGTTAACCAAAACAACTCCACTTTTATTTATTTCATATAATCAGATTTCATGGAAGATTCTGATTGAATAAAGAGTTCTAATGCTTAAGGAAAAAAAAAAAAGAGAGAGAGAGAAAAGTTTGAAAACCACAAACTACGCTGATGTCTGAGGTTCCTTATAGCTTTAAGTTCTTGTTTTGAAATTAATCTATGCCTCAAAATGTATGTGAGTAAGCAGTGAAAATGCAGTTTGCCCTGAAGAGAATTTCCAAGTCACTGAACATCAATCATGAGGAGTCTCTGTTGCTAACATGTGGCAAGTTGATTCTTTTTTTTTTTTTGCTTCCTTTGGGTCAATTTACCATCTGCCTCATCTTCATCAAAACATTAATTTCAGCTTAATGCCCTTTCTTCCTCTCTGGTGGTAAAAGGACCTGGCTTACTTTGAAATAAAACAAATAGACTGCAGCTATGCTTTCATATGCGGGCGGTTTCCATTTGATTATGGAACTCCAGAATACTAAAATGAGTTCTGTAACTCAATCTTCTTCTGAGACTCAATCTAAAAACCTACTCAAATAAAAAGTTCTAAAATTCATTAAATATATTGAGGATTTACTATATGCAAGGGACAGTACGAAGTGTTTCTGGTGATAGAAATGCGGTAAGACTCGGATCAAAAGGAAGTCTGCACTCTCTGGTAAGAAAGGAAGTTAGGCCTATGTGAGCTCAAAGAGCAGGAAGGCTTTGTCAGGCTTCTAAAGATCAGGAAAAGCTTCCAGGGTCTTGCAGGTGGGGCAGGATTTAGGTGGGCATGGGCATGAGGAGGACATATTTCTGATGAGAAGAATGCTAAACTAAAAGGTTTGGTTTTGATCCAATAAGCAACAAAGGAGTTGTGAAACATTTATGCTTTATGAAGATTAAGCTGGGATTAAAATATTATGTTTGTAGAAGATGGCAGGGCTCAGGTCACTGGGGTGCTGGCTGCTCCAATGGTCCAGATAAAATGTCATGAAATAGGATGATGTCAGTGGGAATATCAAGGAAGTGATTGATGGGAGCTACATCTACAGCAGACTTCCAAGAACTTAGAGACTGGCCAGAAGTACACAGAAGACCAGGTAGGAAGCACTTATGACAATTAAAGAAGAAGATAATGATTGCTTGGACCACGGAGGTTGGAGAGCAGAAGGAGAAGAGCATGGGTATTTTAAAACTATTTAGAAGGTAAAACTAATAGGGATTGGGTGGCAGATTGGACATGGAGGTGATGTTCACTGAGAGAGGGAGCAGTAGATGAAAACAAGTCACACTTCAGTGGGAGCCATGAGTTTCATTTTGGATAGTTTGATGCTGAGGAATCTGGGCCATCCAAGAGGAGATACAGTGATGGGGAAAATAGCACTTTATATTTGAGATAGTTTTGAGGATGTGATGTTCTTGGAGGAAAGTCAAATTTCAGTGACTGCAAAGAACTGTATGGATTAGTGAGTGAAAATGTATAGGATATATGGGAATTTTTCACGGTAGAATGGATATACAATGGGGCCTGCAGATGTATCTGGAGAAGTGGTACCATTTAAATAAGATAATTTGATTAGGCTTTGTTGATAGTAAAACAGAAAAAGAAATTGATATCAGAGGCTGAGGAGGTGGGAGAGGGAAGGGGTGAGGTTGGGTAGCTGAGAGGAATAAGTTCTGATGCTCTGCTGCACAGTAGGATTAACAGTAATGTACTGCATATTTCAAAATAGCTAGAAGAAAGAATTTTGAATGCTCTCACAACAAAGAAATGATAAATGTTTGAGGCGATATGCTAATGACCCTGATTTCAACATTACCTGTATCAAAACATCACACTGTACCCTATAAATATGTACAATCACTATGTCACAAACAAAACAAAACTGTAAAGAATTTTTAAAAAGATACTGATACCTAACAACAAGGAGTATGAATATGCCTTTTCCTAGATTTTGTTTGTATACTAATTTTCAGTGAATGAGTGAGTTATGTCTCTTCTGAGATCTTTGACCAGTGGAACTTTCTCTTCATCACATGTTTGAATGTTTAGAACTCTGTTAATGTTCTATTTAGTTCAAGTGGTTGCATGTTGGTTCTTTGGCGCCATTGTCAATAATAAAACTCAACAAAACAAACCCCTAAATATGGCTTTGTTTTTCTCTTTTTAAACATATCTGATTCTCAGCCCAAACCAAGATCCAGTTTTTTTTTTCTTATGTGGGAGACAAGTGTAAGTGACTGACCGCCATTCAAACTGCTCTACTAAGGAGACCCTCGGTCCTCTTGCTAACCCATCTCCTTACGTAGCCTCCCAAATCCTTGCACTTTTCTGTTATCTCTAGTCACCTTCCTTGATACAAACCTCAACCCCTCACCGACTTCTTCTACATTCTCCTTCCTTTCCAGAGGCAGAGCTAGGGAATCTGTACTTTTTAACCAATGTCCCAAGTGATTTTTGAAATGAGGACAATTTGAGAAAATCCATGTGGAACTACGTCAGGGGCCACCTTGAGGAGGCCGGAGGAAAGCAAGCTAGGCCACGTTCCTTTCACCTGCTTCCCCCAGACCAGGTCTGTGCTTTCTTCTTCACATGTGATTTCTATGTAAGTTTTCATCTGAAATGAAGATCCTACTGCTCAAGACGTCTGAAAATCACTGTCATAGATCAATTACTACTTCTGACTTTCCTAGTTTCCTTATCCATTCTCACTTCAATCATATACTCACAATCAGCCTAGAATCCCTCAGCTACTTGATCAAGAATTGAGCATTATTGAGGGCCTACTATGTTATGAGTTCTATTCTATGCATTGGACAAAACCTATAAAATCCTTGCTCTCATTTTAATTTCTATGGGGGACATAAATAATAAAATAAATGGGTAACTTTTAAGGATATTAGAAAGTAATAAGTGTCATAGAGAAAAAAGAAAGGCATGAAATAGGGAATAGGGAATCCCAGAGAGGATACGTGTGTGGGCACGTGGGGTCGTGTGTGTACATGGGGGGTGCACGTGCACAGTTTTAAATAGGGAAGAAGGAAGGCCTCATGAGATGACCACTGAGTGAAGAACTGAAGGGAACAAGTGAGTGAACAATATGGATATTTGGAAGAAAAGCGTTTCTAGACATGGGAAATCATAGTGGATGTTTAATTAGCATTGATATAATGAATGAATAAAAATGCAAGAATTCCTTTATCAAAGTAATTTTCAGCTCTTGGAGCATCCCTTCCCTTCCCATTGTTGCCACTTGCTTTAACTAGAGTTACCCCTAGACTATGATACTCAAATCATTAAGAACATACATTATGGATATGATCTAAGGTCATCTTACCACTGAAGAAACTGAGAGCCAAAGAGGGTATATATTATAACTTGCCTGACATCATAGAACTAATTAGGGGTAGACTAGAACTGCAGCTCAGGTCTTCTAAATTCCAGCTTCAAGGTTTTTTGGTTGAGATCTTTAATGTGGAGACCAGAAATCTAACTGAATACTTTTCTTATATAAATGTTTTCTAAGTGAATACCTACTTGTATAATAATAATGTAAGCAACTTCCTTAAGAATAAATTCTTTTTCTTTGGATACTGCTTATGAGTTTCCATACCTCCATATGCCCCATAAGGAAAAAAGATGAAGAAATAAAGGGAGAGAAGGGAAGTGGGGCGAAGGAGAAAAATGAATGAAACGTAACATGATGTCATACTATCAACTCTTGCATACTACCAAATCTTCCTCAACCTTAGCCCTTTCCAATATGTTGCAATAATATTTCCAACTTTTCACCAATTCTGAAATGAAACAATTTACATATTTAAAAACAAAAGGTTTAATTTTCTAATCCTCTATGGCACTATGTTATTAACAAATAAAGGAAGCACTCATCATTGTCATCAATTAATAAAATCCCAACCAGCCACCCTGTGATAGCTTGATATTTACTGCTTCAATATGATACCCTCAAACTTCAGATCCAAATTCCACCTGGTCATTCTGTCCAGTTCCATTTAGACACACTGCTTTCCCTTTCCCTCTTATTTGGTAATGCGATCTCCATTTCCTCTACCATTTAATCTTCCCTGAGAAGCACTGCTGTTTCTGACATCTGTTCCTTTCCCATCCGCCTGTGTGAACTGAGATAAAGAGAAAGTTTTCAAGAAATATAAAGCTCATCTGTCAACTACTTCCTCCACCAGCTGTCAGAGGCCTCACTGCCTCTCCCATGTGCACTCTTAACTCTACACCAACTCAAAGCATAGATTCTTGAGCCCTCTTTAGAGAGTTTTCCCTATTCTCCATAATTTTTTTCATATTAACTCTTTATATATAATATATTGTATTTATTTGTGATGTATCTGATCATTCCCCATTGTAATCATTTTGCATAGAGCTCTTATACTATCATTTTGCTGTATCAAAAAGCCTGGTATTTCAAGAAACTTCTATTTAGTCCTAAAACTCAAAGGCTCAACTTCAAGGTTTAACCTATAATCTGGGTGTTTGAAGAGATACCACAGCTGCTACAGCTGCCAAGATGGGTATGGACGCAAACAACCCTTTCTCTTCAATGACCTCATCATATTTGTTCATGCTCTGAAATTATTTAGGCTGGATTAGTGCAATGAATTCTCAGTTTAGGGTTCTCCTTAAAGACCACCTGTGAGACTTAGTTAGCTTGCCTATTTTAGGACCCTGGTCAGATGAGCCACGTTTTACTTACTCTATGTATTTTATTGGCAATCTAGAAAAAGTAAACTTTATACTGAATTCTTTGAAAAATTTTCCTGCTCATGTATATTTTCTGAGAGTCTTCCATTTTGAAAGTAAAATTATGGCATAAGTTTCTGATGTAAATAGGTACCTCTATTCCCTCCACCCTCACTCCTTGCGGGGGAGGAGAGACTGAACAGCTTCTTGTTTATCAGGGAAGACAGGTTTAAATTAAAGGAGCTACCTGCTGGTTTTCCCTGGGTACTGGCAGGACAGGAAACGTGCTCTCCATCATGAACTTTTCTATATCTTCACCCCTGTTTCCATCTCCCTCTGACCTCTCTTGCTTGGATTAAGGCCTATGGGCTTTAACAAGGCCCAGCACCACTGTCAAGAGTCCCCTGACTCTCCTCCCTCCCCCACAGTTCACAAGCCCATCACCCCCATACACACGTAGATATACACACTCTCCCTTAGTTGGAAAACAGTACCGCTGTCTTCTCTCTTCATAATACTAGATTATTACTTGTTGTTTTGTATTATGCTTCATTGTTTGCAAGTCTATTTTCCATATTAGAGCCCTTGAAGGTTTCAATTTTTACATTTCCAGATACAGTGCCTAATACATGGTATAAACTCAAAGCAAGTTTGTTGAAATAATTAAATTTTTTAAAACCAAAATAATACATGCATGTGGTAATGTGGTAACAGTTGAAAGAGTTTTGAGGAGGGGTCTCCCATCCCAAGCCTCTTTACTTTAAGAGAAAATTTCTTTGAATTTCTCCTTAGATTTTCTGGTCCATAATCCTTAAATAAATATGCTTATACTTTCACTTTTGATTTAGTCACTTTTTGCTTTAGTCATTTAGCCATTGATTTAGATAATGGCTACTGACTCTTCATATTAAAAATGAGTTTTAGCTCACTCACAATACTTCTTAGAGTTCTCCTCCCAATAGTTGGTAGTCATGCTAGTCCACAATTCCTTATCTGAAGTCCTTGGTACCAGATATATTTTGGAATTCAGAATTTACAAAAGTAATATTATGTATATATCATAAGCTGCAAAAATGTCACATAAGTGTTTCTGCAGTAAAATATGCAAAACACATTAAATGGGATATATGAAGATAATCAATAACCACACATTAGTGGAAATCAGGCTTTGCCAACAAAAAATTTACCAAAAGTTAAATACAACTCATGTGGCAGTTCATGTAATAAAATATCTCAGAGGGTAGAGGACTGGACACCACTGGTTGGCAAATTCCAAACATACCAATACTACAGCTTCCCATGAACCATACTTATTTTGGATCTCGGAAAGTAGCTTCTTAGAGCTGCTATTTCTCTTAGAGATAGAGGCAGTAGCAAAAGGAAGTCATTAGAAACTCCCAAGCTCAGAAAGACCTCTCCACCTCTCCATGTTTCAGGGGACAGTAGCAGCTGAGTGAGGTGTGAGGAAGCTGCAGAAAGAGCATCTTAGGAATCACTACACGGGCGAGAGTGCTCATGAACTGTAATTCTAGTCAGGACATTGTTCTTCTAAGAGAGATTCCATTATCATGGTGATAAATAACCACAGATATGCCACCTCAATTAATAAAGTGAGGTTCTTGGGAAGCTTGGGAAATGATCTAGTTTTTAAAAATTTAGAAATTATGGTTTGTTAATAGTAAAGTTTAACGTCATCTCCAAAATCCATAGCTATAGTAAATATCTACCTATCCAATTACAGAAGGAAAATATTTAGGTGGGAAACTTGGCTTATCTTGCCTTGAAATCTGAACATAAACAGAGGTCACAGACGTATTCAATCCATGTCGTGTGTTTTGAGCAAGTACACATGTGTGTGTCTGTATGTGTGTGTTCTCTCCACCCCCAAACACCTTTAGGGATCACAGAGATGAAAACAATGTTACATTTGCCCAAGGAGTTAAATTCCATTTATAAAAAAGAAACATTAGAAAGAATCATTTTTGTCTAATTTGTATATAAACTTTCGTTAATGGCAATACTTAAATAAGTAGAACAATATATTACCCAACCAGTCCAGCTTCTAAGTTTTATTTTTCTCCATATGAATTATAATAGGTTACCATAAAATTCTGAAATAGATTTCTCAATTATTTGGATATAAATCACAAATTCAAATGAAGATTAGAAAATAAAAAAGCTTTGAAATAGTCTTAATTTAGAATAATTCCCATAGTGTGAATATGTAATAAGCATCCAATAGCTTTGGTTTTTAAGTGGCTCTTTCGGCAGTTACACAGCATGAACGAAGGACCCAGCATCAGCAAACCTTTCTCCCTGAAGGAGTAGATTAAATTTGCTTTACAATAAAAACTCTGGGCATGCCAAACACTAATGGCTGTTTTTCCTTTAAATTTTCTATTTTTAATTTTAAAAATATGCTTGCAAAATAGTTTCTAGAAGTATTTAATTTCTTTGATGCCAACAATGAATTTTTAATTGATCTGTAAATTTTTTTTTTTTAACTTTTTGTTGAAGTATCCAAAAATGCCCCGCTCACAGGATTTCCACAAACTGAATGCTCCCATGTAACTACCTGGCATGCAGATCGAGAAATAAAACACTGCCAGCCCCCAATTCCATCCCCCTGGTGCCCTCTTCTAACAATGCCTTTTAATTAACCTGTCAATACAGTCTATATACAAAAAGACCACTTCTGAAGCAGGTACAGAAGGAAGCGAGACCTGCCACTTCTAGCTGTACTGGACTGAAGCAAAGCGGTTTATGGGTAAGGGCTCCCGCTAGAAGCTGACTGCTGCTCTGCCCTGGTGATGCTGGTGTCCCTGCTGCCACTCTCTCTCCGTTCAGGGAAGAAGGATGCAGTAGAAGAGACGGTGTGTGGGAAGAGAAGAAAGAACACTGGACTTGGTAGGCTGCAAACCCACTTCTTAAAATTCAGATTTTCTTCCTCCAAGTAGCTCTTTGATCTTGGGCAACTTGGTTCACCTTTCTAGGCCTTTGTTTCCTTTATTTATAAAAAAGATATTTGACTATATGACCTCTAAGGTTTGTTCTGGTGCTAAAACATTATAATTTCATATGAAAGGACAGTTGGTACACAGGTGAGGTGAAGGTCAGAAGGTCAAGAAGTACTCTCTCTCTCCCCCCTCCAGCACTGGTTGGAGCAGCAGAACTTCCACCCTGTATCTTTCCTGTTTCTGCTTCAGAATCATGTATTCAGCATGGATCAAAATTACCTGATCATGCCTTCTTATGTACCTAAATCAGTTTGTGATGTTTAAGAAATAATTTCTAAGACCATAAAAGTTAAATGCATTTTTTCTGCGTTGTTTTTGGCCTCTTATGAAAATACAAAGGAAAAGGCTGGGGCTTCTTAAATGGCGTCTCACGCCTCCTCCTAGGGGAAGCTGTGCACGGTAAGAATAAGAATCTTACCACACGTGTACATGAAACACGGAACACTCAGAAAACATGATGCTCATGAGTGAGTTGACAACTTCTGAGGAAAGCCTTGTTCAAAGATAGGGAATAGGTTAATTTTTCTGCAAATCTATTTTCCACCATATGAAGTATGTTCAGTGACTGCGCAACAGTAACAGACATACATCAGCTTCTATTTAAGAACTCCCAAACTCCTGACAGTTGGCTCACATGAATCATTGTCAGGAAGAAGTCTTCCAGCAGCAGCGACTAGCCTCAATTTGCTGTCTAGCTGAGGTGTGATTGATACCAGGGAATGAGTAACTTTCCAACTTCTCACAAGAATATGGAAACTGCTATGAAAGCAAGAATTAGAAATCTCATAATTGATGTCCCTTCTGTTCATTCTTTACTATGACTGCAATATATTTCCCTTTTCTGATTCATGAGACTTCTTCTGTGACATTAGCAATAAGCCTGGTGACAACTCTGCTATAATTATTTGCATTGAGAAACAAAATTATTGCCAGTTAGCTTCAAGTTTACTTCTTTGGATATAATGCAATGGACAGAAAGCATTAAAGAACTTGATAAATTTGATCTTGATTATGTAGAAACTTTACAACAGACTCTCCAACCCCTCCTCCAGCCCCATAAATACCATCCTCATAAGGCAGACAGATTCACACACACAAAACTCCAGGTTCCATTTTCTTTCCAATTGCCACCTGTTCCTTGAAAAGCCATTTTTTCACATTTATTTTGTGATCTTATTTCAGTTTCTGCGTGACAAAAACTGTGCAGAAACTCAAATTTTAATAATCAATATGCAATTTTGTGTGGGTCGTCTTCATAGATCCAGAGTTTTTCCTTTTTCCATTCACCTAACCCATCAATGCAAAAAAAAAAAAAAATGTTTTAAACTAGACATTATATATCAGACTCACAGCAGTAACATTCTCCAGTCACATTCAGTCCACATGAGATACTTAAGGATGTAATAAAACATAAGAAAAGCATATTCTAGCTGCTTGCTATTTTGAAAAGGGGAAAAAAAATCCTTTCAGACAGTAATCAATTTCATTGTGGTGGAGATTTCTGCAAAATGCATTAAGGAGTTCACGCCTGTGGCAGTGGTCACTGCACATATTTTGGAATGTCTCCCAGACTATAAGACTTTTTCCAGACATCCAGGAGAGACTTTAGTATGACAGAGATCCTGCTCTGGGCCTTAAAAAAATTGTAGAAGGAAAACTTTAGAAGGTTCAGTTTCAGCTGGATTTTGTTTCTTAGACAGCCGAGTCGCCTAAGTTATGGAAAATACTAGTAATTATGGAGTGATGATGATAATCATGAAAGCCTCCCCCTGTCTTCTTTCTCTGCAGCCTTAATTAGTTAGCTGAGGTATCGGTTAAGCGATAATGCTACTTTGCTTCCTAAGTATCTTTACAAATAGGGCAAATTCTATCCTTCCTCAGATGCTGAAATCACCAAAAAGAATTATGATAATATTTTTTAACTTTGGGGAACAAACAACAAAATGCATCTGTTTACTCGACTATGCTTTCGCTGTAATAGCAATGTGAAAATTATTCAGAAATTATGCTTTGCAGGGGGAGGCCGGGAGGGGCCGTGCTGAACTCACTGGATGAAAAACGTGCTCTTTAACCATTTCCTTCTCTAGCGTGTTTATCTCTGAACACTTCCCCCACACTTGGCTTTTGCTGTGGCTAGGAATGAAGTCTGAGTACAGACACTGACATAGTTTATATCTTCAAGGACATGCTGATGTATGTTGGAGCCTCGGATTTGCCACAGACATATGTTATCTGCTTGCTTCCGTCTCTCAAAGGCATAACTTTTCTTTTTGGACATATTTTGCCTTCCATAAATCTAATTTATCTTACAAATGCAAAAATAAATGAAAGAAAGGGTTTTCCTAGTCTTTTTGTTTCACTTTATATCTTGGGTCCTTTTTATAGTCTTTCCGATTTGTTCAGAGTTAACCTTATACTTTCTGTATTATTCTTGTATTGGTTTAATGCTCCCTTTCTGCTCTTTAGGCATCTAAAGTTCCAGCTCAGCTGCCTTCTGTTCCCTACTCCATACAGCTCCTGGTGTTAGAAACATTGTACTTGGACTCCATTCTTCATTCCCAGTCCTTCCTGCAAGGCCTGAGAGTTTGTGATCCTTTAGGGAGGCAAATGTCATTTTCCTCATCTTACCGATTCTCACATTTTTTTTTTCCTTTTTTTTATTAAGAGACAAGGTCTGTCACCCAGGCTGGAAAGCGATGGTATGATTAGAGCACACTGTAACCTTAAACTCCTGGGATCCAAGCAATCCACCTGCCTCAGCCTCTTGTCTAGCTGGGACTGCAGGCATGCGCTAGCATGCCCAGCTCATTTTTTAACTTTTTGTAGAGATAGAGATTGCCTATGTTGTCCAGGCTGGTCTTGAACTTCTGGCCTCAAGCCATCCTCCTGCCTCAGCCTCCCAAAGTGCTGGGATTATAAGTATGAGCCACAGTGCCCAGCCACATGTCTTTGTTTAGAATCCAAAGAGGCAAAAAAAAAAAAAAAAAAAGGCAAGCTCTCTCACTCTTAATTACATAAATAATAAATTGATGTCAAGTACAAGAGAAGTAGTTTGGAAAAGGCACTAATTTAGGAATCCAAAGACCTGGATTACGCATAAGGCTCTGCCATTTACCAGCAAGGTGACGTTAGGAAAGCAATGAACTTTTCTGCGTCAATTTTCTCATCTGCAAAATGGGAATACTCCTGCCTTGCCTAGCTTACATTTTTGTTATAAGAATCAAAGGAGGTACAAATATTTAGAATTTAACCTCTTTAAAGAAGTTAGAATGGTGATTGGCACATAGTAACATTATTATTGTATAATTATTGCCATTAAAATAGAAAAGCATCAAATAAGGCTAGTACGTTTTTGATGATTTGTACTATGCCATCTCATAATTCATAGCCTTTAAAAATAATTTTAATTTTACAAATCTATTATATTTAGCTATTTAAACCCAGGCATCAGTAACTGCATTTTGCAGGTGATGAAAAAAGGGCAGGGGGTGGCCAGGGAAATATTAGGCTGAAAAATCACTGGGCGGTTTGAAGTGCCCTGTAATGTTGGATGGCTGGCTGGTTACATGAGCTGACAAGACCCTTCTGGAGCTGCAGCTGTGGATCAGCCTGGCGCAAGACAGAAGCACCCTCAGACACAGAAATACACTGCTGGGGGGTCCTTGGGAGAGGTGGTGGAGTCCCCTTCCTGCTTAATGCAAATAGCAATGATCACGCTGGCCTGTCTGAAACCAGTCAGAGACCAACCAGTCCAGTCTACCTGAGGCACTTCTTGAGATCTGCTGACCTGGCTTCTTGGTGAACAGAAATGATTAATATACCAGAATCACGTCCAGCCCCGAGTAAAGTCGAGAAATAATCAATGTGCATCCTTGAAGCCTGTATTCATTGCTAGACCTGCCATAACAAAACACCACAGACTGGGTAACTTAAACAACAGAAATTGGTTTTCTCACAATTCTGGAGGCTAGCAGCCCAAGACCAGGATGTCTGATTTCTCCATTGATCAAGCAGATTTGATTTCTCCTGAGGCCTCTCTCCTTGGCTGGCAGATAACTGCCTTCCTGCTGTGTCCTCACATGGTCTTTCCTGTATGTGAGTTCCTGATGCTTCTTTGTACGTCGAAATTCCTCCTCTTTTTTATTTCAGAATATTATGGGGTACAAATGTTTTGCTTACATGGGTTGCTTTTATACAGCTTGAGTCAAAGTATGTGCCCATCACCCAGATAGTGCACACTGCACCTGTTATTTGTGATTTCACCCATCCCCTCCCCACCTCTCCCACCTGCTGGATTTCTGTTGAATTTTACTTCTGAATGTGCTCATGAGTGCTGATCAGTTAGTTCCAATTTAAAAGAGACTATAGAACATGTGGTGTTTTCCATTCTTGCAATACTTCACTTAGGAGAATGGTCTCCAGTTCCATCTAGGTTGTTACAAAAGGTATTAATTCATAATTTTTTTTCTTATGGCTGAGTAATACTCCATAGTATACGTACACTACATTTTATTAATCCACTCATTTTTTTAAGTACATACTATTTTTTTTATTTTAGCATATTAAATCCACTCTTGAATTGATGGACACTCAGTTGATTGCACATCTTTGTGATTGTTCAATTGTGCTGCAATAAACATTTGAGTGCAAGTGTCTTTTTGGTAAAATGGATTTTTTTCCTTTGGGTAAATACCCAGTAGTGGGATTGCTGTATCAAATGGTAGTCTACTTTTAGTTTTTTGGGGAATCGCCATACTGTTTTCCACAGAGGTTATACTAATTTGCAGTCCTATCAACAGTGTATAAGTGCTCCTTTCTCTCTGCATCCATGCCAGCGTCTGTGGTTTTCAAACTTTTTGATAAAAGCCATTATTACTGAAGTTAGGTATCGAGGTAATCCAAATAGGGGAGAAAAGAGGTCAAACTATCACTCTTTGCTGATGCTATGATCTTATATTTAGAAAACCGCAAAGATTCTGCCAAGAGACTCTTGGAATTGATAAATAAATTCAGCAAAGTCTCAAGTCACGAAATCGATGTACACAGATCAGTAGCATTCCTATACACCAACAACGGTCAAGCTGAGAATCAAGTCAAAGACTCAATACCTCTCACAATAGCAACAAAATCCCCCTTCTTATAAAGACACCAGTCAAACTAGATTAGGGCCTACCCTAATGGCCTCATTTTAACTTAATCACCTCTTTAAAGGTCCTATCTGCAAATACAGTTACACATGAAGGTACTGGGAGTTAAGGCTTCACCCTATGAATTTTAGGGGAGACACAATTCAGCCCCTAGCAAGGTTTTCCCTCCCTCCCTCTTCTGTTATTTCTTCCACCAGTCACTTCCTTTCTACTTGGATCCATGCAGTTGAACACATTTTCTTCTCCCCATGAATCCCTAGCCCTCTCTGCTTCTGAATACTTCTGCAGAAAACAGTTGATCATGCACAAAGGTGTAAGGGCTTTAACATCTGTACTGCGGTCTGAAAATGTTATGCTATTATGATTTCTATGAGCCTAAGCCTGGCAGAGCCAAGGAGTAGAGGAGATGGTAGCAGAATACTGTTCCTGGAACTAACATGAGAGCAGACATGTGGGCAAGCCAGCTGTAATGGTCAGTCCTCTCTAGAAAGAAAGACCAATAAGATATAAATATATAAAAAGCGATTTATTTTATTTTATTTTCTGTAGCGATAGAGTCTTGCTATGCTGTCCAGGCAGGTCTTGAACTCCTGGGGACTCAAGCGATCCTCCTGCCTTGTTCTCCCAAAGCGCTGGGATTACAGGCGTGAGCTACTGTGCCCAACAGAGATTTTTCTTAAAATAAATCTCACATGATTATGGCAGCTGGCGAGTCCAAAATCTGCACAGTAGGCTGGAAAGCTAGAGACCCAGGGAAGAGCTGATGTTGTAGCATGAGTCTGTGAGCTGCATTCCCTCTTCCTCAGAGATCTCAGCCTTAGCCTTCAACTAATCAGATAAACCCTACCCTCATTATGGAGGGTCATTGCTTTACTCGAAATCTACTGATTTAAATGTTAATCTCATCTTAAAAAATACATTTACAGAGACATTTATACTGGTGTTTGACCAAATAACTGGGTACAGTGGCCTCACCAAGCTGTTGCATAAAATTGACCATCACATCAGCAAAAAATGACCTAGATAACAATATGTGAGGACTGACTTGGAAGCTAAGTCCTTAAATTTAAAGAAAAAAGTCAACAGTTTTGCTATGTCTACCTTGTGGCTTCTGCTACTATTGGTCTTCTCCCTTCTCAGCCTTGGGGAAGAACTACAATATGTAGTTGAGACATTCTCAGTCAAAATTCTCACTTCGGTTTGGATAAACATTTTTGTACTTGTTCTATACCTCATTAAATAAATAGTAAATTTTTTGGACAAGCACGGACTTTTTTCCCTTTCCACATAAAGCTATACATAGTTAGCACTGCTACTGTATAATTCTGAATGGAAATAAATATAGAGTTTTTAAAATAAATATTACACATAAACAAATACATACTTTCTTTGTATCCTCTAAAAAGCCTGAATCCAATACAAAGTTTAAAATCAATGCTGAGATACTATACTTTTGTAAACGATATATTAATTAAGGTAACTTTTTTAAACTCTAGAAACCTTACTTCTTCCCAAATAACAAACTCGACACTGTTTTAAACACAGCGAGAAGGACATACACAACTGAAATATCTAAGACAATCTTCATAATCTGAGCTTTCATTCATAAAACATATTCTTAAAAACAAAGAAATAGACAAAAAAACCCACTTAACTCCCAAATTTCAGATTACAGAAAATAAATGCAGTATAAATCTGAGGACCAAACCAAATGCCTTTGTCCTATTTTTCTACTCTGTTACCTTGAAAGCAGAGTCCATGCCCTGCCTACCTTTGTGTCCTGTGCACCTGGCACATAGTAAATGCTAAATAAATGTTTCCAGAATAAACACAAGAAATGGAGGTTTAAAAATATTCTAGTAAGGTCTCATCAAATATGATGATAACATAAGACTAGTGGACTCAAGGGCATTTTCAGTTAGGGTGGAAGTTACCTAAAATGACCTCTTGACCTATAGTAAGGCTTGGGCCAAAGAGTACAAAGGAATTGTTCACGCATTTATTGAATGGGAGTGATTTTGGGGTTTCTGCATCAGTGTCAAGATCTCACTATCATAACACGTACTGGAAGCTAAGCAACGTCAGTATTTCCTGATGCCTGTGGACGTGGCACTAAAGACATGTTGGGAAAATGCCCCTGCTTGCCTTGGAAAATGGACATAGTGTTCATTCCCCTTCTGACCCCATGGCAGACTTGAGGGAGAACAACAAAATCCAGGATATGTAAGTAGGGTCAACAAGCTTCTGCTCCTCGATAAACCCTGAGCATCCCCCAGACATTTGTGGGGTGTTAGGGAATAAGATTCAGCCCGTAACAGCAGCACCCAATGGACGAAGGGAAGTGTGATAACGTCTGCAATAAACAGGAACTCAGAGGAGGAGTGACAGATTCCTGGGGAGCTTCGGTAAGCTTCACAAAGTCCATGACATTTGACCCTGATCTTAACGTTTGAATATAAATTTTCCAAGCAGAAAATGGGTTTAGGAAAGATACTGCAAGTCAGCAGTTCTCACAGTCTAAACCTCAGTCCCTGGGAGTCAGCAACACCCTTTCGGGGGCACAGAAGAAAGGCCCGTATGAAGATGATTCCTCAATAACGCTAACTTGTTATTTGTCTTTTACTCTGTGTTGACATTTGCACTGATGGTGCAGAAGCGATGGTGGGTGAAACTGCTGGTGCTTTAGCATGAATGAAGACAGCAGTGGCCTCAAACTGTACTTGTAGCTGTATTCTTCAATGCCATGTATTTGCAGCAGCAGGAAAAAAAGGGCAGCTTTATCTAAGCATATATTTGATAAAGCAGTAAAAAATATGAATTTTTAACAATTTCAACCTTTCAGTATGGGCCCTTTTAATATTCTGTGCAATGTAAAGGGGAAGCACTTGTTTGACTGTTTGAGTTGTGTTTTTTTCATGGAACATTATTTTTACCTGAAAGAATCACTGAAAAACGACAGTAATTAAATTGTATCACATACTCTGGTTACGCCATGAAACCTTGATTCAGTTATATAATATGTCAAAGAAAACAATAACAGCTGATGGTACTGGATACCAATGCTAAAATTACAGCTCTTATGTAAAAGTTAGAACTTTGCAACATGTATATCTACCACAGTAAGGTTCCCAGCTTCCCCTTAAGTACTTTAAGACTTATTTGATGCAATCAACAGTGATATTAACCAATGTGATTTTTTTATGTTGTATAATGAAATGAATGACCATTTGGAAGATCTACATATCATTCAGAGAACCAATATTTTTCAAATGACCAATGCAGAATAGTTCTAATTTATGCATGAGTAAAAGATCCATTCAAAGTGCAAACAAGACTGACCAATGGATTTTAATGTTATACATTATGAAAATTAACCGATAGAGCTTCAGACCCACATTGCAACTAACCTTTAAGAAACTACCACTTGTTAAGTTTTGATGTAGTACTAAAGAAGAATATCTACACAATTATCTGAAAAGGTTATCAAAATATTTAATCGTTTCTCAACTACATATCTGTTAGAAGTTGGATTTTCTTTGTATCCTTCAACCAAAACAATACATTGCAACAGACTGAAGACAGAAGCAGATATAAGGCAGTCTTCTACTAAGCCAGACTTTAAAGAGAGTTACAAAAATATAAAGCAAGGTCACTCTTCTAATCTCGTTTTGTTTTGGAAAATAGAGATATTTTTCACAAAAATATATTACTTAGGACAGCATTTTACATAAATTGATAGATTTTTTTTAATTCTCCATTTTGATTTCTAATATGTTACATATCAATTGATAGAGTCTACAGTCCACCAAAACAAAGCACTTTGGGGATATACAATATATTTTTAAGAATTTAAAGAGACCCTGAGACCAAAAAGTGTGACAACTGCTACTCCATTTAGAAGACCTCACATGCATAAAGGCAAAGTTCACCAAGGCAAAATATAGTGAGTTCCTGAAGTGTAAATGGGCATACACTTCTCTAAGGAGGTGGCCAGAAATGATGGCAGAAAGGTAAACTGGGCAAATTATAAATATAAAAGAAACTGCATGCCCTAATAAAAAATTTGAATTTACCCTTTATTCTGATGACTTTCAAACTTCCAGGACTATAACTCATGTCAGAAATACATTTTACAATATGAAATAGAGATGAAATACACGTATATTTATATAGAAAAGTACAACTAGGACGGAGCTTCACAGAACGATACCTTTACAAAAGGTGATACACTCTGCCCTTTTCTTTTCTATTTAAAAAATTGAATGCAATTTGCTAATTTGATTTCACTACTCATTAATAGCTTGCAACTTATAATTTGTATATCACTGCTCTATGCAGCAGAAAATAAAGGGACAGCAGATGTTTTACCCAGGGCAGTGATATGATCACATTTATGTTTTTAGAGTCAGAGTGTGGTGTGCAGGGTGGAACATTCAGGAGGCTGCTGTAATTGTCCAGGGCAGTTACGGTGGAATATGGCCTGAGCCAGAGGGTTGAGAGGAGAGGCTGTACTTGAGAGAGAATAGACCATCAGGATTTGAAGGCAAGTTGAATGTAGTACTTTTAAAAGGAGAAAGGTACAACCATGGTGACTCTGAGGAAGTGTAATCTGGGAGAACCGTGTGAGTGCTGAGGCCATTAATGGAGATAGAATGTGCAGGAAAGCAACAGGTTTGCAGGGCATAGAGGTAAAAGCAAAAGCAAACCAACTGAGTTTTGGTAGCCTTTGTATGGGCTGGGTTTCAGAGGCCTGCAAGTTAAGTAGTGATGCCCAAGAAGGGAATAGAAATTTTATTCTACTGAAGTGGAAAGAATTCAAGCTGGAAATATAGGAAAAACTGATGTTAGGTCTCCACACTGCCATTTTAGGAACACTGCATCAGTCCTCTCAGTTTTCTCAGTCTTGTATTAACATTATTAGGTGTGTTCTTTTAAAGCATGAACACGAAAGTGTTTATATCAGCTTATGCAAAAAAGCTAAGGTTCTAGAAGACACAGCATCACTAAAAACAATAAAGCAAACCAAAGAAACCGCACACCACTTTTAAGTTTCAAAATAAACTCACGAAGTCCATTATATGTGAAGTTTCCTCAACAAAGTGCAATTACACAAAAGAAAGGCAGCACATATGGTCCTTGTCAAAACGTGCCATAGCACTGGGAGATGTTACATACTGCTAAGAAAATCTTCTTCATGACAATAAAACCTCAGCATGCAGACAGATATAAATACTTTATGAGTCAACTGTAAGAGAGTGTTACACTCATTTTTATTTTTGTGGAGATCTAAGAAGAAAGGACACAAATGGCCATATTATATGGGTGGAGAAATGTTAAACTCATAAGCATTCAAAATTTAGGGCACAAACCCTAATTCAATTAGTTTCTTTTTAAATGCCTCATGTCAAACTTGCTTATTATTACTATGTGCTTAATGGCAACAAAATCCCTGGTACAAGGCATTTTACTTGAAAAATATCAACACTCTTTATGTCTATTAAAAACGTGACACACAGTTTTATCCATTTTATAGTGATAGAAATCAAGAATCAAACTGGTGAAGTAGCCTTGCAAACATCACAGACAATGTAAGAAACAAATTTGGCAATCAAACTTATATCTGAATTTATACCATATAGCCTTGTAACTGAGGGATTACATATACTTTCTTCCAGTACCAACCCATTTCAGAAGACTATTATTTAGTAAAAAAAAAAAAAAAAAACAGGGCTAAATATTATTTTTAACACACATGGTAATTTTCTTGTGTTATACATATATATGAAAAAACACCCTGTTATACAACAGCAAACTTCACAGACATCCAAGAGAAGAAATACAGATAAATATAATGTGATAAATTCTATGATAAATAACACAAGAGTCAACTTTACAAGAAAATCTGGATGTTTACCATAATCATCACAAATCTCAAAAATAGATTCATATATTGCTAAACAGATGCAAAATGTCTGGGATCAGATATCATATAAACAACTTGATGCTGCTGCTAAAATGTTGTTCCCTAATAACCTGCTTGGGCAGTTCAGTGACCAAAAACCGATCCTAAACCGGACTTGTCAGCACAATGTTTATGCTTTGGTTTCTCTGACCAAAAGAGCCTGAACACATCAATGAAATGCAACACTGAGTCTCAGCGGATGTAGCACTTGAGGGCTCAGAAGCAATCTAAACACAGGGCCCGAGAAAGCAGCTTGTGGCTCCTCCTTTGGGGAACACGAGGTACCTCAATTAAACAATAGCAGTTATCAGATCAGAGCAGAAATTAAAGAGACCCTCCAGCTCATTCTTTGTCCTGAACATAATATTTGATGATAGCCAAAGACTAAGCAGAAGTTTAAATTACAAGTCTAACTTCCTATTTTGTAATTTTTAATGATCAGTTAGCCCCAGTGGAGCTCAGGTTATATAGTTATTGTGTCTATTCAGGTGTGTACTGTTTTATGCAACAGATAATTTCTAGAAATAAAGAAAGGGGTGAATCACATTTTTATAATTCTATTAATACTTCCTCCAGTGACAAAGATCATCACTTTGAATTAAACTCCTCTTTAATTTTAGATTTCCCTGATTCACAATCAGTCAGCCTTCTTCCAAACGGTAAATCTTCTGTAGTGCAACATTAAAATGCACCATTAGAACCAAACTAGTTAAAAGGACTTGGTAGATAATTCCTTTGTAAAGTGAAAAAGTTTATAATATAAACAATATTCTCATGTTCTTCTTATAGCTGTGGTGTTCTCAGACATATTTCCTACATCCAGTTGATATTTTAGAGAAATTCAGTTCATTTATTCAACATTCACTGAAATCTCCCAGTCCCTGTGCTAAGTCTTAGCGATGCAAAGTTTAAAAACACGGTCTGTACTTTCAAGAACTCCACAGTTCCCACAGTTTAGTAAAAAACATAAATACACATATAAACTAATAAAGTGTGAAATATGCCGTATAAAAAGTATATACATGGGTTTGTATTAGAATATTTGAAAGACTGATTAACCAATTCCTTGAAGAACACAATCTACCAAAACTCACACAAAGAGAAAGATAATCTGAACTGGCCTATATCTATTAAATAAATTGAATCAATAATTAATAGCCTTGAAAAAATAAAGCAACAGGCTTTATTGATTTCACTGATGAATTTTAGAGGGTTTCACTGATAAATTATACCACACATTTAAGGAAGAAAGTATACCAATTCTTTATACTATCTCCCAGAAAATAGAAGCAGAAGGAACATATTCTAACTCATCTTATGAGGCCAGCATTACTTTAAAATCAAAACCAGATAAAAACATTACAAGGAAGAAAAACTAAAGACCAGTATCACTCAGTAACATATGTGCAAAAATCCTCAACAAAATTTTACCAAATCAATTCCAACAGTATAGAAAATAATTATACATCACAGCCAAGTGGGATTTATGCCAGGTATGCAAGCAAGGCTGGTTTGAGATTTGAAAATCAATTAAATTAATCTTTCACATGAACAAGCTAAAGAACAAAAATATCATATGATGATAACGATAGATCCAGAAGAAAACATTTGACAAAATTCAACAGCCATCATGATAAAACTCAGAACACTAGGAATAGAGGAGAACTACTTTAACTCAGTAATGAACATCTACAAAAACCCTACAGCTAACATTATACTTAATGGTGAGAAACTATAGTAGATGCTTTTCCCCAAGATCAGGAATAAGGTAAGAATGTTCCCTCTTGCAACTGCCATTCCATATCATACTGGAAATCCTATCGCCAATGCAATAAGAAAAGAAAAGGAAATAAAAAGTATACAGATTGGAAATGAAGAAATAAAACTGTCTTTGTTTGAAAGTGACATGATTTTCTATATTGAAGACTCCAAATAATTGCAAAAAAAAAAAAAAAATCTCCTGGGACGTATAAGTAATTAAAGGAAAGTTGTAAGATACAAGGTTAGTATATAAAAGCCAGTCATCTTTCCACATATCAACAATGAATAATTCGAACTTGAACTTAAAAACACAACACCATATACATTAGCACCCAAAAAGTAATAAATAAATACTAAATGTACATATAACAAAATATCTACAAGATCTATACTAGGAAAATGAAACTCTCATAAAAGAAATTAAAGAACTAAATAAATGCAAGAGATTCCCTGTTTATAAATAGGAAGACTCAATTATATTACGATATCAATTCTCCTCAATTGATCTATAGATTCAACGCAATCCCAGTTAAAAATCACAGCAAGTTATTTTGTGGATATTGAAAAACTGCTTCTAAAATTTATATGGAAAAGTAAAAGACCCAGAATAGCCAACATAATACTGAAAAAGAATCAGAGGACTGACACTGCTTGACTTCAAGACTTACCATAAAGCTATGGTGATCAACAGTGTATGGTGTTAGTGAAAACAAGCAAACTGATCAATGAAACAAAATAGAGAGCCTACAAATGGACCACACAAATATAGTTAGCGTATCTTTAACAAACAAGCAAAGGCAATTCAATAGAGGAAGAATAGCCTTTCAACAATGGTGCTGAAAGAACTATACATCCACATGCAAAAAACCCTGCATTTACACACTCTCTTACACTTTCACAAAATTAACTCAAAATGGATCACAGACTTAGCTATAAAACAGAAAATTATAAAATTTATAGAAAATAACAGCAGAATATCTGGGTAAACTTGGGTTTGGTGATGAGTGAGTTTTTAGATATAATGCCAAAATCACAACGCATGAAAGAAAAAAAAATAAGTTGGACTTAATTAAATTAAAAACTTCTTCTCTATGAAGGACATTATTAACAAAATGGAAAGACAAGCCAGAGACTAAAAGAAAATATTCGCAAAGCACAAATTTGATAAAGGACTGGCATCTAAAATATCCAAAGAACATTTTACCTTAACATAAGAAAGCAAACAACCCAATTTGAAAATGGGCAGAAGATCTGAACAGATACCTCGCCAAAGAAGATAATAGAGACAGCAAGTAAGTGTATTAAAAGGTGTTCAACATCATGTCACTAGGGAATGGCAAATTAAAACAACGAGATACCACTACACACCTATTAGACGGGCTAAAATCCAGAAAGTCTGACGATACCAAACAGAGGCAAGGAGGTGAAGGAACAGGAACTCACATTCATTGACAGTAAAAATGCAAAATGGTTCAGCCACTTCTAAAGACAGTATGGCAGTTTCTTACAAAATTAAACATAGTCTTACAATACGATTCAGCAATCACACTTCTAGGTATTTACCCAAATGAGTTTAAAACTTATGTTCACACAAAAACATGCACACAAGTGTTTATAACAGCTTTTTTAATATTTTTCCTAAAACCAGGAAACAACCAAGATATCCCTCTATAGTTGCATGGTAAACAAACTGTGGTACAACCAGAGAATGGAATGTTGTTTGGCAATAAAAAGAAACAAGCAGGCTATGTGCAGTGGCTCGTGCCTGTAATCCTAGCACTCTGGGAGGCTGAGGTAGAAGGATTGCTTGAGTTCAGGAGTTTATGACCAGCCTGAGCGAGACCCTGTCTCTACTGAAAAATAGAAACATTAGCCAGGTATAGTAATGCGTGCCTATAGCGCCAGCTACTTGGGAGGTTGAGGCAGGAGGATTGCTTGAGCCCAGGAGTTTGAGGTTGCTGTGAGCTATGATGATGCCACTGCACTCTACCCCAGGAGACAGAGAAAGAAGCTACTAAGTCACAAATAGTCATAGTGGAGCCTTACATGCAATATTGTTAAGTAAAAGAAATCAGTCTGAAAAGGCTACACACCATATGAGTTCAACTATATAACATTCTGCAAAGGGAAAACTATAAAGACAGTAAAAAGATCAGTGGCTGCCAAGAGTTTGGAGAGAGGAATGGAGGGAAGGATGAAGAGGTAAAATACAGGGGATTTTTAGGGCAATGAAACTACTCCCTATGACAATGCAATGGTGCATACCTGACATTATGCATTTGTCAAAACTCATAGAATGTGCAACACCAGGAGTGAACCCTAATGTAAACCATGGACTTTTAGTTAATAATAGTAGTTTTTATTTAATACTATAGTTGATAATATGATAATAATATATCAATTTTAGCTCATCAATTGTGACAACACACACTAATGCAAGATATTAAATATAGGAGAAACTGTGAGAGGGAAAGTGTGGATATGGAAAACCTCTGTACTATCTGCTAAATTTTTCTGTAGCTATAAAACTGTCCTAAAAAGCCTATTCACTTTTTAAAACAGTAAATACATAGTTCAGTTGTAGAATATTTAGCATTAACTCTTGGGGAAGAAGAGAGGGAGCTCAAGAACACAGTGATAGTAACAGAGATTTCTAAGTAGGGTTTTGAAGGGTGAATTGGAGTTTGCTATTCAGGCCAAAAGAATAAAAATTCCAGGCCAAAAGAATAAAAATTGAGTTCTAAAGTTTAGTAAATATTTGTACATTTAAAGCAATTTAGAAAAAGAGTTGTTCTTCAGAAGAGTCCAGAGACATAATGAGAAGCACACCAACTTTTGAGATTAGAATCCTGCATCTGCTGGGAGGTAGCACAGTGAATCAGTGACGGGGCAGATTCTGGCACCAGACTAATGCGATTGTAAATTCCCACCATTATTTACTAGCCGAGTAAATAATCTCTTTATGTCTCAGTTTCCTCATCTGTGAAGGGAAGGTGATATAATAGTTTCTGCCTCAAATTGTAATGGTTGGCTAAGTTATATAAAGTACTTAGACAGTGCCTGACACATAGTAAGTGCTAGAACAGTGTGAGGTGCTATCAGTACCATTATAACTAGTATAAATTACTAACTGTGACTTTAAGCAACTCCTTTAACCTTTCTGAACCATCCTATGAACTGCACATAGGACGATAAACAATCTACCTCCAGGAGTTAATGTAAGAATTAGTGGCAGTGGAAAGTGTCCCATACAATGTTTGACCATTCAATAAGGTCAGTAACTGCTATTCTAAATATTATGCTATAATCTGGCAGAATGGTGAAGTGAAAAACATAGAAATCCAAGGACCTTAGTCTTGCCCCTAGTTCTGCTACCCAAGATGCCATTTAGCTTTCCTGGCGTTAGTTTCCTTACCTGTGAAATGGGGGTAATATCAGGATTGCTAAAAGGGACAAAGTGATGGATTTCTGAAATGTATAAATACATAAGGTAAAGCAACAATATTTCTGGAAAGAAAATGAATTTGCTTATTTAATCACATATTACACATATATTTTATACTATTTGAATAAAGCTCAAGGTGGCTTAAAACAAGACTACTCCCCTAAACCTACAAATAAATGAACTCAGACACAAAGACTAAGAATCATTCCTGACATAAAGAAATGGAAGAAATGAAGAGGAACAGAATATCCAGCGGAATGTAAAATTTGTTATAATCTGAGTTTTCTTCTCGTGGAAAGAAGAACAATAGGAAAGGAGAGAAAGTGGTCCTTCCAAACTTTCTGATAAAAGATGCAAACTACCTTTGAAGGATAAGAAGATAAAGAAGAACCTTAAATGAGGAATACCAAGACCCAAACAATCCCACCTGCACAAATCTACTGTTGTTACTCACTAAGGACTCATGAGCAATGAACCAAGCATTGCCAGACAAACCAAAAGAAAAATAAGGCTATTATCTATTCTCAAAGAATTATAGTCTCATTGTACAGATCAAGTCTCTACTCAGAAAAAGAAATAATTTTAAAAGGTAAAGGATGAACTATGCCTACAAAGAACAGCAGTTACTGCCACGGAGGGAAGAAAAGGAAGGGGGAGGGGTGGTGAAGAAGATCTTCACTGGAACTGTAATTGTTATTTTTAAGAATCTGATGCAAATATATCATAATGCCAAGATTCTACTGATGTGAGTGGTATTTCTAGTCTCCATTCACATGTATATATTAAAAAATATTTCACAACAAAAATAAGTTTTAAAACAAGCAAAAAGAGAGAAAAATGAACATCGTATGGCTGGAACTAAGTGTAGGTGGCATTAGAAATCACTGAGAGAGTGGTCACTCTGGGGTGCTGGTGGGGAAAAGTAGGTGACAGGGAGATGCTGTGGGTCATGCAGAGGGGAAGGATTTTCATGCAAAGAAGGGAGGAAGAAAAAGGAAATCTGCTCAAACCTAAGACCAAACCTTAGAAAAGACAGTGACATCAAATTATGAGGTCTCTTGAGGGAGGTCTTCTGACACCTAAGAGGAGAGGTCTGGATGGGCAGGATATGAAGAGAACAGATTATGCTGCACAGATGTTTCCTCTCTATATTAAGGTGACTTGGCCAACAAGAGTAGCCCTTCACTTAGAGAAGACAGCCTGGGTGGTGATGTTCTCAGTTTCAAGACATAAACCCTGTGGATATAGGGTCCCACCCATGATCCAAGAATGGTCTTCGGGGCTAGAGAACCTTCGGAAATCATTTTGTGAATGTGTACAATACTCTGAGGAAAAGGTCCGTAACTCTTACCATATTCATGGTAATAGGAGGCCCCAAAAGAACCACTGGTAGAGATGGAGAATATCTCTAGGTTGACAAACGATACCCTAAAGACTTTTGTTAACATTTGACTCTGATTCCTTCAGCTGGATTGACCATCAACAGAGGGCAAGACGTTCCTTGAAGAAGGGAGAGGTTGCAGCCTTTGTAGCAAAAGAAGCAGATGCCCAGATCCTGGACGTCTCAAAAATGGCCAAAACTTTGCTCTAACAGAGTGTCATCTTCAAAACGGGGGTGGGAGGACTTACCCCCTGGATATTATTTCTCAGAACTAAAATAGAAGAAGAAAATATGTTCCATTTTACCTTTGTTGGTACCACCTTAAGGTGGTCAAGAGAATAGAAACTGTATTTTGTCACTACAAAGTTAAAAAAACACAACTGACACAGGGTTAACAGCCAAGTTCACATTCCCAAACCCTCACTCAGCGATCTAGGTCATGTTGTCTTTCTGGGTTATATCTCCACATTTCTTGGAATTCGTGACCGACATTTAAATTAACTTTTATGCACTCTACACTTTGAGGTAAAATTGGTTATAAGCAAAAACAACTTCAAAAGTCTAGAGTCCTCACTCCATTTTTGGGCCCTAAGCACCCAAAAGATGTTCTGTCATCCCCCAGACTCTGGAATGTCTTCCCAGAAAGTGAGTTAAAATGACATTTTTGCTTATTCTCATATTTATTGTAATTACCGATTAACAACTTTTTGGTTTCTTGCTTCTCACATTTTTGCCTTTTTGCCTTGCAAATGAGTTTTATTAAGCAGCACAGCCAAAAATAAAACAATGTAAGATCCAACAACTGTTCATAAGAAGATTACTTGGAATTAAAAAACAATTTTTATTTGAGGATGGGCCAAATTCCTCAGACCAAAAAAAAAAAAAAAGAATATATGTCTCCTAAGACATTTCTACAAGCTTATTATGATAGTGGAACTAATCAATAAACTTTTCCACATTATTTGATTTCCAGTTTCAAAATCAGCTATAAAATCAACATAGTTAACTTGATTAAATTTAGAAGTCTTTCTTATCTAGCTATGAGGCAGTGTTTGCAATTCATTTACAATAGAACCTCACGAAATGGCTAAACAGTTACAAAATTCTAGAAGAATGAATCCTAAGTGTACAAACACATTAAGAATCCTCTATTCGGGCCAGTTTGCTATATAACTCTGAATAGTGTGTGACCTTGCTTCCCTTAGAGACCCTTCGGAATTTGGCTCTTATTTCAGCCTCTCCTCTGCCAAGCATATAGAATGCATTAGGTGAAGCTCCAGCTCCTTGCAGACGCACCCGCCCACAATGGTTCCAACAGAGCTGAATGTTTCAAACCGTTCAACTTCAATGTAAAAATGGCTCCGCTTTCAAAATTGAGTTACCCTCCCCTTTGTCTTGTGCTCGCCTCTTTTTCTCTTCATTCCAATTTTACTTCCCAGTGAGAGAATAAAAGTAGAACAAATGTAAACTGGAAACCTAAAGTAAACAGTCTAAATGCGTATTTGTAGTCTTTTAATTTCAGGTATTCACACACGGAAGGGGGCCCTTGTAATGTCATCACTGATTCGAAGAAAGGGGGGGGGGGGCATAAGGAGCTTCCTTCAATTCCATTTTAGTGTTGGAACCCAGGCCCATCCTCAAGGCGGAGAGCAATACTGGCTGATCTGCAGGGCCAGGCCTGCCGCTGCGTGCAGACCAGCTGCCCTGTGTATTGACAGACAAAGCCCTGCAGCCTCTTTTGCTGCTCTCCTGTTCCCCTTTTGTATCACCTACTCTTCTATTTCGGATGCTTAGTGCTCTCTTGCTTTTCTGATGCTCAGCTGTTAAGAGGAAGGCATCTCATGAATTAATTCACTATAAGGTGTAGGATGCAAAGGAAAGAGCAGGTGCTGGCCAGCAAGCAGACCAGCGGGGAGCATATGTCAGCCCCACAGTTCATTCACTTAACGGAGTGACTCAGGGAAGTTACTAAATCTCTGAGACCTGGATTCCGCATTTATAAAACAGGGTCATCCCAAGACTACAAGGAGAATGCACCTATCGAGCCCATGGCTCACATCCAGTGTTTAATAAATTCTAGACGATTTCTCCTGCTTTCCCACTTCTGGGCTTACACCTCCCAGAAGTATGTTTTTTAAAGTAGACAATATGAAGAGAGGAACATCACAGAAACAGTGAATCTCTGAAGGACGGCTGCGTGGCCCTGAGCACCCAGCTGGGGTGACGTTCTGGTACCCTGCTCGCCAGACTGCGCCACTCACAACTGTGTCGAGGGTGACTGTTCAGAAG
Source organism: Microcebus murinus (assembly GCF_040939455.1). Taxonomy (NCBI): domain Eukaryota; kingdom Metazoa; phylum Chordata; class Mammalia; order Primates; family Cheirogaleidae; genus Microcebus; species Microcebus murinus. Next base: position 118,398,233 of record NC_134105.1, on the reverse strand, counting down.
GGAGAATGAAAATTTCTCAACTTCTAAACAAAAGTCATTCTAAATTCCTATTTTTCAATCACCAGCTTCCCAACTGTGGAAAAACTGCTGCACGCCCGCAGATGGATTTTATTTTACGCAGCAGGTATGCCTTAGAAAAGCTGCGCAATTTGCATGGTTGTAAATGTAATGATATTCGCCATATTTGTTTTGTGGCAATTCTCTTTATTTGTTTAATAATCCAGGTTGTCCGATGCTCTATTTGGACTACATATCTAAATCCTGCATCAGTATGCTTGGAGTTGTTTGAGGTTTTTTCCTGGTTTTTAGCATCCTTTAATGAGAGGATTTAAAAAACATTGTGAACAATGGATGCAGGGATGCCCAAACTTAATGACCTTCTCAACTGGGGAGGAAACAGGATAGATATCCTAGTCCTATTTTACAGAGAGAAAACTAAGGTAAAGCAACTAATCCAAGGTCAAACTATTACTAAGTGTCGCAACAGTGCCAAGAATCCAGATTCTGCTGTTACTGTTACGGTGGTGGTGGTTTTGAGTGCTAGTAGAGTAACTCCTACTACACTGCTGATTCTCTAGCAATATAAAGTTTGAATACATTTATCAAATAATTAGCAAAGATTTTAAACAGTTGATATGTTTATCATCTGCCACACCAAGCACCTCCCTTACTTTTTAAAAAATCCACAATGTTTCATTGTATTTAGGTATCAAGACCCTAAATCACTGTATTTTCCTTGAACTGCCATACAAATAATTCTAAGTATTTATTTACCAAGTCTTCACTTATGACATCAAAATTTAATTTACATTAATTGGTTTTAAAAACAAACACAACCTTTGGGTAACATAGAATATTTTCAACATCATGAAGTTATATATTCATAAGATGTGTAAAACCAATATATTTAACTTTCCCAGAAATTATTTATGTTTGAAACCAAAACTGGATAACCAAAATATATCTCTATGGGGTAGGATGTGGAGATAAGGAGGAGAATATTAGGCATGGAATAGAGATGGTGCGGTATGTGCGTGCATATTTAAACAAGTGGTTTTCTCATCGCCTTTCCCTCTCCAAGTCCACCACTTTTCCCCTAACTCTCCTGGCATCCGGCATAGAGACAATGCTTTTTCCCATCCAGTTCCCTTCGGTAAAAAGTTTCCATTTTTACCATTTCTTGGTAAAGCAACTAAGAAAATGGACTAATTACATTTTTTATGGAAAGTATATTCAGCAATTAGGAGACTAAAATTAGACTTCAAATTAAATAATTACCTGCACAATTGAAATGATGCCACATAATCAATGCTTAACGTCAAAACAGAGTGCTGATACTGTTTTTATATTAAAGTCACCAACTGTAGAAATATTGAGGATCGGGGTCCTTAATCCTTCTCAAAATTGGATAAGAGATTGGGCATTCAAATTTTTCTACTTTTGTTTCCTCTCACTGAATAAGATCAGGAATCCAATCTTCGGATTCTGTGCCTAATGATGCTCGGAATTCCAACTCCCAGGGAAAGTCTCCCGTTGCACAGGCAGCCTAGGGGCAGGGGCATGCAAAACAGGGGGTCTTGCCGCTCTCCTCTCTAATAAGCCCATCTAAGCAGGTTCATTGCAATTAATTTCATCATTATTTTTGTTCTTATACAGAGCAAGAGAAAAGCAAGTCTATGGAAGAAATTTTATTGGAATTGGTTGGATTTATTGTTGGATTTGGTTACCTTGTGTTTAAGGAAATATTTCTTGGCATTTAAGAGGGAAAATGTGCCTTATTACTTCACTTCTACCATTTAAGATACAGCTGGTGGTTGGACATCAATCTGCAAAGATTCTCATTCAGAGAACCCTTATCCTCTAGAGTTTCTCACATCCCAGTGATGCCAAATCTTAAATTAATTAATTTCATGCAAACAAAGTCAACATTATATTACTATTTTTATGCTTTATCTAGTGAGTTAAGCATCATAAAAAGAAACTCCTCCTCCTCGCCTTTCCTCCCTTGCCCTGCTTCCCTGGCTGGTCTTGGACTGCCAAAAAAAAAAAAAATCCATAAAATGCTCTCTCATTTCTTTTTCTTCTTGACCAGACTTTAGTTCACAGCTTAATGACCTTCTCCACACTAGACAATTTAATGTTGCCCATTTCCAATAGTGAAAAGTTACAGCTTATGGCTTATGACAACCAAAAACTCAAAGAAATCAGCAATCATTTTTGAAAACCCTTACATATTATTTTTAAAAGGGGGCCATAAAGTTGTGGCGACAGCTACCAAGAACAGCTATAGGCAGATTGATTCATCAGCACTCAGTGAGTTAATTAAGAAACAAAGATACCAAGAACACACACAATTATGACCAGCCTGGCTTTGCTTATTCAGTTTCAGTCAGAGACCACAACTTCTTTCAAATAACCCCAGTTTATTTTTGAAAAAAAAAAAATCCTGTCTTAGACAGGATATGGGGGAGGAGTTAAGGGGTGATGTTTTACACATGCACATCTGGATATGGTCCAATTATTTCCCTTAAACATTCCCCCAGTTGTTTTCATTTTGCTCCATGCTTTGGCATTCATAAATTTGTGAGATTAATTGTGTGTCAGCAGTCTGCAGGCCTGGAGCTGGGCACCTCTTTAATAGCAATACAGCTACAAAACAGCTCTGTGGAGAAATACATTCACATTTTTAAAAAGGAAAGCAAGCCACATAGTTCATTTCTGTTTAATATCATGGAAATGACATTGTACATAAAGAAGGTAGTGTAACCTTTCAGAGAACTGCCCTGATAGCAAGATGTAGATATATATATGTGTGTATATATATATATTTCTCTCCTATATATACCCCCGTATACACACACTAGGTATACACACACATATATTATATATGTGTGTGTGTATGTATATGTGTGTGTATATATATATATATATTTGATTATTTTAAAACATAAAAAAGGATTCATCAAGAGGTACTATGGAGAATTCAGGGCTGAGTATCTGATCATTTTGACAGGAATGTCAACAGATTGTTTACATCTGATGATTTTCAAGGGAGTGTCAACAGATTGCATTCCTTGTCTGGGAAATGTACCAACAATTAAAATCACTTTTGCCAAAAGAACCAACTTATCCTATAGATGATGGAAAACCATCTTTGTTTTAAACTATATTTTGAGAAATCTCCTATGCTTTCTAAACGACTATGTGAAAAGTGAAACCACAAGCCCTCGGTCTTGATGAGCAAAGCTTACAGACAATGAGCTCGATTAGGGAGCGAGCTACGGTTCCCAGAGCCCAGCAAATGGCTGCACTTGGTGAGTGCTCAGTAAATGCCAACTGACATGAAATAACTATTGCTTTAAATGTTGGAGAGCAAATACCTTATTCTTGTTTGATGTTATCTTGCATTACATCCATGACTAGGAAATAAACATCAGATGTTGTGATATTTTCACAAGTAAATGCCACATGCCAAAAGGTAAATAGGCAGGGCAAATTTCCATGCATGCGTATAACTGAGCAGAATGTTCTAGATTAAATTTTGGGGTTGGTAACATCACTATGGGAAGGAAACTGGCAGCTTCTCCTCTAACCTTCTACAAAACACAAAACATACAGCTATTGGGAAAGTGTTGAGTGTTCCTCTGGAAAATAATTACAGCTCCAATAAATCGTATGTTACCCCTGCAGAAAAAGGAAGAAGGAAACCTTTCATAATCTTCTGTTTTTATTCAAGCATGCTATATGATGGGAAGTTTTACCTAAATCAAACCACAGTCTAGCAGTAAGTTCCTAATTATATAAGCAACAAAATGTATTTATTGCAGGTATTGCATTGGATCCACTTTTATATATTAATAAATATATTTGAAGGCTGCTGAGAAAATCACACATTCTTCTTTAGCCTTGGTTTCCTCTTGTGTAAAACAAGACAAATATCATCAGCCCTGTCTCCTATACAGGGTGATCATCAGCATCCAATGGGAGAAAAGGATGTCAAAGCAACTGGTCAACCATAATACACAAATGTTGGACTCCATGAAAAATACTAACCCTCTGATGATTTACTCATGGTTCTACATTGAAAACTCAAAATACATAACAGCTGATTTTTAAAACAAACTAATTTACTAAGACTGATTAGAATTAGAGTAGCAAATCCACAGACTAGACTGACTCCCATGTGACAAACTGCCATGTGTTCATGCTAAAGTTATTCAAGTCTGGCCCAGTAGCAGAAGGCAATTCTACTTCAAAAACAATGCAGATTTGACTCTAAGACATGATATTTGTAACATATATACAGATATAATTAATTATGTTTTATCTAAGCAAATCAATGTTCTTTGCCTGTAGATAGTAGAGATAGTTGAGTTTACTATCTACTAGTTGTGGAGCTTAGTCACAGATTCAAATCCCTGCTACATACACCATGGGCAAAAAGCTAATAAACCTCTCAAAGCTTTAGTTTCCTTATATATAAAAAGGCAATAACACCTACCCTGACAAGGTTATTGTGAAGATTGAGATGTGGGATAAGAAGAACTGCTTCTTACACAGCAGTCACCCACTACTTACTGGTTATATCTAAAAGAATTATTAAATCCACATTCCTAAAGCTATGCAGGGAAAATCAGTCCAGAATTAAGGCCATACACAATCCAAATACAAATGATCAAACATAGCATCATTAAAACATATATACATTTATAAATATTGCCTGTACACATTTTTTCCTAGAAAGGTTGTGTAAGTTATACAGAAGCTGAAATAAACCATAGCAAAAAAACTTCTCATCTTCTTTTCAATGATATTTTGAATTCAGCAGTTGTAATATTATTTTAATAGAATATTACTGCCAGTCATTTTAATAATGATGATAATTCTAATTAATACTTATTTCATCCTTTAACTTTTCAAAGCATGTTCATATCAATTATTTACCCCCTTATCCCACTGCATTCTAGCTTCTGTCCTCACCATCATATTGACAATGAAATATTTATGGTCACTGACAATCAACTAATGATCAAACCCAGTGACTAATTATTACTTGCTCTCATTGATACCTCTGTGACATCAATTTAAAGCTGTAGTAAACAGGGCGCATTTTCTGTCTATTTCTCTCTCTTCACCACGATGGCATGCACTATGTTGCCCTCTTGCTTCTCTAACTGCTTTGCCTCTGTTCATCCCACCCCTCCCTTACTTCCAGACTCTCTTCAACTTACAGATCAGCTTCCTACTCTTCTCCCTCTGTCATCTTCACTTTAGTAGGGCATATACATAATTTACTGTTGTACTTTCATAATTTCATACAGGGCTGAGCACATAATAAATACTCAATAAATATTTTAGATAAATAACTAAATGGAAATATAAGCCTCTGGACACTTTCTCAAGATTTAGATTATTTGTTATCACCAATGTGTTAGACTGGAACTGGATCGCGTTTATACACCTGACTATTACAGATGGCGTAACAATGTTTCGGTCAACAATAGACCACATATACAATGGTGGGCCCATAAGATTATAAGACTGTATTTTCACTGTACCTTTTCTATGTTTAGATATACAAATGAATACCACTGCATTACAACTGCCCACAGTATTCAGTACAGTGGCATGCTGTATAGGTTTGTAGCCTAGGGGCAATAGGCTGTACCATATAGCATAGTTGTGTGTGGTAGGCTATACCACCTAGCTTTATGTAAGTACACTCTACAATATTCACACATCAGAGAAATCACCTAACAGCACAGTTCTCAGAATATATTACCTCCAATAAGCAACATGACTGCATACATTAAGAAACATGACCAAAAAAACCCCTATGAAACTAATTATAGTATTTACCATATGGCAACGCTGAGAACGTATGTACCCTTTAGGAAGATCCAATGGAGATTTTTCTCCCAGATTGTTTTTGTCTTTACCAAAACCGCATATCTGTCAGAATTTCCTCTGGGTTGGCTATAAGTACACTCAATTTATAACACACAATTACATATTTTTTAACATATCCCCTAGTCTTATTGTCTCATCCCCCAATTTTATCTCTTACATTTCTAGACCCCCACAAGGTAAGTAATGAAGCCTTTTATCCTAAATTTCTTTCTGAACATTTTTACCTATCCATTCAACTTCAGAAAGTACAGGAATAATTCCCCCTTATCAGCAAGGGACACATTCCAAGACCCCCAATGGATGCCTGAAACCTCAGATAGTAGCGAACCCTACATATACCATGTTTTTTCCTATGCATATATACCTATGATAAAGTTGAATTTATGAATTAGATGCAGTAACAGATTAACAACAATAATGAATAATAAAATAGAACAATTACAGCAATATACTGTAATAAAAGTTATGTGAATGTAGTCTTTCCCTCTCTCAAAATATTTTATTGTCCTGTAATCACCTATTTTGGTCTGCTGTTGACCATAGGTAACTGAAACTGCAAAAGCAAAACTGGGTAAGGGGGAACTATTGTCTAAGAAACATTTAAAAAACTGGTTCTTACTGTAAATATTTCATTTTCAGAATCATACCATTCTATCCAAATCAAAGCACACCATCTTAAAGTTCTCAGTTTTCCTTTCACTTGAGCCCATTCAATCACCAAGTCCTAATGAGTTTTTAGTTTTATATGTTGGTCCTTTCCCTTTCTATATTCACAAGCTTTCATTACTATATCTAATATTACTATCTAAAATACTGCTCTATCTATTTTTCTTCCCGCCAATCTCCCTTTTTCTAATATATTCAAATAGATAAATCTTGCTACTATTTTGAGTTGGTCACTTTCCAAACCAAAAACTTTCTAGGATTTTCCATTGAGGAATCAATTAGCCTAGCATTCAAAACTTATCACTATTTCTCTTTAACCTAACTTTTTTCACTCTGTATTAACTGTAACAAATTGTCCCCAAACTAAGCAGCTTAAAGCAATAATCTCACAGTTTCTGTCACTCAGGAATCTGTAATTGGCCTACATAGGTGATTCTAGCTCAGGGTCTCACATGGATTGTAGTCAAGCCACCAGCTAGAGTTGAGGGCTCACCTTGGGAAGGATGTTTCCAAGCTCATTAGTCCGGCTACTGACAGACTCCAGTTCCTACCACATTCTGTTGGTATTAGTTTCCTATCTCTGCTGTAAAAAATTACCACAAATTTGGTGGCTTAAAGCAATGCAAATTTATTAGTTTATAGTTCTGGACATCATAAATCTAAAATGGGTCAACAGACCTGCATTCCTTTTGGAGACTCCAGGGGAAAATGTTTCCTTTCTTTTCCAGCTTCTAGAGGCCACCTACATTCCTTGGCTCATGGCCCCTTTCTCCATCTTCAAAGCCAGAAATGTAGCATCTTCTCTCCTCTCTGACTTCTGCTTCTATCCTGTATCTTCTCTCTGAGTCTACTGCCTTCGTCTTATGAGGACCCTGTGATGACACTGGATTTATCTAAATAATCCAGGATAATCTACCCATCTCAAAAATCTTTAACGTACTCACAAATCACATGTGTCAAGTCACTTCTGCCACATAACATATTTACAGGTTCTAGGGACTCAAATATGAACATCTGAAGAGGGCTGGAGAGGATATTATTTGGTCTACCACAGTTACAGAAACCGACCCTGGTACAACATGGGAGGGGGGTAACACAGGGTACGTATAGAGATCATTGGGCACTGCCCACCACAACCCTATCTCCTACCTCTTCCCAGCCATGAGCAAAGTTTTTAGCTAGACCTGTCCAATTTTTACTTATCATTAAAATATATCAAATATGTGATAAAGCAAGTATAATAAAAGGTCAACAGTGGGGTAGAGAGTATACTGGCATTCACTTTAAAATTTTTTCGACATTAGAATGTTTGAAATTTTTCATAATAAAATATTGGGAGAAAAGTGCACCTAAGCTCTCATCTCCTTCATAAAATCTTCTTTCTCACTAGTAGTTGTCAGAGGCTTCTCCCTCCTCTAGTTTCTTGTTTGTACTGATTATCTATGCCTCTCACTTAGCTTTGAATAATATGGGCTTTCTAATGCCACTGAAATTAAATATATGAATGGATACTTCCATAGGATACAGTTAGGCCTTCAGGAAATAGGAATTATACCTTGCGTCTTCTCTATTTTTCCCATGGCACAACCTATAATTATAGTAACTACTCAATAATTATTTATGAATAAATCATCATCAGTAAGTTTTGAGGCACTAGTATATATAATTTCCCTGCTACATCAGTTTACTTGTCATCACTTTTAAAAGTGAAGGAGGAAAACTAAAGTGAACACACAATGGGTAAAAGAGAACTATTGTTTTCAAAATAAAAATATTACTGATTCACAGTCAGTACATGTACTTTTTATTATTTTTCAAAAGTGGGAATACATTTCTACTGATGTAGTCATACTCATCACTTTGTCTCCTGTGTGAACAATGACAGTAATTCGGAAGGTGCTTTACCAAAGTCAGGAGAGAATGTGTGACAACGAGACGGGCAGACTGTTATAACTATAATTCCCTGCTGTTTATTTTGTTAGAATGCTGCATACTTTAATGGACTAAATGTACTCCATATGAAATAAAATAATAAATTTTAAAAATCAGTATAGCTACAACGTAATGGTGATCCCACTATTCAAATATCTCTCCTAGAAAGATATAAAGCCAGTTAGATAAATTTCCAAACCATTTTGCAATATCTCATTCAAAAAATGTTTGTTAATATTCATGACTTCATATTGTAAGTTCCTTTAATGTTAAAAAATAAACCTAAAACACAGCAATATCCTCCAGCCATTTATGAAATCACAAAAGAGAAAATAAATTATTTGCAGTCCACATACCATTCACAGGACAGTCTACCAATCTTTCCTCATTAGACATTGTTCTGACTAGATACTTTAGCACTCTTTCTCTGATACATGATGAATTAAATAGTAATATTAAACAGTAAGAAAAGGAAACATTAAGCACAAGACCAACTCTAAGTATAACACTAAGGCATTTGTTCAAAAATGTCAGCCAAGGAAGATAAATCAACAAGGTGTAACTTGTCAGTTCCTTCTAAGCCAAACAGCAAAACTCAAGAGTTGGTATCCAAGTCTGAGATGCTGCCAAGGGGAAAAAGTGGTTTTTGGTCTGAAATCTTCTCCAATCACTTATAGACACATTTATTTCAAAACACAGCATATTCACAATGGACCCACAGTTAAGCAGGAAAGATCTCAAACCTTGTCTTTAAAACTTAAACTTACGCTCCATTAATTTACATTTCCTTCCTGAGTCGATGGACTCAAGCCCAGGGAAAAAAGGATAAAAAATGCATTCTATACTCAATCATCAAATTTGTTTCAGGTTCAACTATAGTGCTTTTAAGAAATACTCTCTAGCATTAGAACACATAGACTTCATTTTCCTGAGAGCATATTTTGTGAAGAATTGCATCATTTTTAAAACAGAGCCAGTTTTTCTTATAGCATGCTATTATGGTAACACTATGGCCTCATCATGAGTTCAAGTTCAGCATTTCCGATGCTTATTTCCTCTCAGATACTGACCGCCGAATATCACTGTGCTGGCTTGGCCCTGGCCATATACGATCCAGAACCCTTAAGCTGTAGGTGTATCTCCAGTTATGGATGAACAAGCTTTACATTCACTTTGTAAATATAAAATTGTAGACCAAATAAAATGGATGAATATCAAACCTTTGAAAGGCAAACCTTAAGTGCTAAGAATTACCTAAACTGTTAACCCTAAATTTTAATACTATTAATCACAAGTAAATCTGGGTAAATCTACCCACAGTTTTATTTCCTTTTTAATTTACCCTGAAACCACTCCTTGGAATTAGACTTCTTTCCTGGTTAGTTTAAGGATTTAAAGCTCCCTTTTGAGACTAAGTTCTGTATTTTCAATCAGACATCTTTGCCTGGATGGCTCACATGTGTGTGAATCTCAATATATCCCAAACTGAAATAATTATTACTACTAACACGTTGCACCTTCTCCTGGAGTCCCCATTTGGTTACTTTTTTTTAAATTTCAGACTATTATAGAGGTACAAATGTTTAGGTTACAGAAAATGGCTTTTATCAAAAAGTCTCATTTGGCTATTGATACTGCCATTCTATCTACTCGCTTAAAGCAAAAACCTGGTGTCATCCCTGACTCTTCTCGCTCTCGACTCCCTCAGCAACTGCTCTTCAAAAGTGTGTTAATTCTACCACTGACCCTCTGTCTTCCATCCCTTCTCCCTGTCTTCACAGTCCGTGCCCTAGTTCTAGCATACGTCATCTGTCACACAAGTCACGGTGACTTCTAAAGTGTTCAGCCTGTCTCCCGGCGTCCCTCCCTTCCACGCCTCCTCCACACCTCTACCCGAATAATATCTCCAAAACACAATCGCCACTAAATCATTGCTCCACTCAAACCCCTTCAAGAGCTCTTCACCACCTACAACGATGGCTCACCATCTTTTTACGTGCGTAGCACAAATAATAAATAGAATTACTAGAAGAGATTTAAAGGTCAACATTGGTTCAAAATGCCAAGTTTGGAAAAACTGAAGATGTCTCTAAACTCTTCCCTCAGCAGCCCCTCAGCACTGCCTCAGCGCCTGATTGAGAAGGTATGTTTTCCCACCCACTTGTGCTGTCCTGCCCACTCGGCATGGCAAGTGCTTCCATGGCCACTGTATTCGCCAGTCTTTCCTTGGTAGCTGGCCTGGCATCGCGTCGCATCTCCATCTTCTCTCTGATTTACATGGAGTTGCCCCTTCTCTATTGGTCACACGATCCGCAGGCTCTGCATAATAAAGCTGACGGGCGTCAGTACAATAGTATATGAGCAGGCCCTCCTTATTCCTGGTTTCACTTTCCAGGGTTTCAGTTACCCGCGGTCAACCATGGTCAACTGTGATCTGAAAATATTAAGTGAAAAATTCCAGAAAGAAACAATTCATAAGTTTTAAATTGCATGCTGTTCTGAGTAGCCTGGTGAAGTCTCACACCAGGCGGGGATGTGAATCATCCCTCTGTCCTGCATATCCACGCTGTCCACTCTCTCCGCCTGTTAGTCACTGAGTAGCCTTCTAGGTAAGCAGATTGAAAAAAACATGGAATACATAGGGTTCGGTACTATCTGTGCATCCAGGCATCCATTGGGGTTCTTAGGGTATATCCCCCTCAGATAAGGGGGACTGCTGTATCTGCAGATGTAACAAAAATCTGCAGCAGCACCCGGTTGTGAACCACTTCCCAGGCTGATGGAGTTTCAGCTCCTTAGCAGACTCTCTGCCTTGCCCCCCTTTGCATTCCAGACACACTTCTCATCATCTTCTCACAGCACCTTGTTTATTCCTTCAATAAATATTTATTCCTTCAATAAATAGCAAGCACCTCTTACTCAACAGGTACCAGGTGCTGTTCTCCAGGCACACGTAAAGACCCCTGAACACATCACACTCTCCCACGCCCGCAAGCCTCTATTCCGGAGACTACTTGTGTCTAGAACACAGTCCTCTGCCCCTTCGCAGCCTCCTTTTACAACAGAGAGAATAAAGGCTCTAGAACTGCTATTTGCAGCATTTGGGGTGGGGGGAGGGCACCGTCCTGTTATTTCTATCTATAATCTGAGTACAGAAATCAGCACTACTTAAGACAACTACACAATAAATTTTGGTTAAATCATTTTAACAAACTCTGTTAAGTACTGTCATCTGCAAAACTCCTCTGGCTAAGGCTGAAGTCAGCATGGCTTCCAAAGCGTGTCTGCGTCTCCTCACTTCCCACCAAAGGGAAGCTGGCATGGGGTCGTGCAGAGCAGTTGCAGATAGTACACAGCTACTCTTCTCAACTATTTTAAATGGAAAATGACAAGTAAAACAGACTTTCAGGTAAAATACACATCCAATCTATTTCCCTCAGTATAATAAATAGGTCCAGTCATACCTCCCCAAAGGTAAATTTTTACTCAGGTGACCTCAATCTTATATTCTATTCATGTACCTTTATCATGTGACATTCAATTCTACTTTTTAAATAAAATATAATTAATTATTCAATAACATGATCGTGAAGACTACAAAGAAACCAATCTATTGTTATATGTTCTCAGAAAATCAAAATGTTTGAACTTGAATAAAGTTACTACACAGTACGTATGAGAAGGAAGAATCAATATCAGTAGTTAATTCATACCAGTTACAAACCCTCTTCTGTTTGAAATTATATGCTGTTTCTCACAACTTCCTTTGGACTCATTAGAGAAAATGGAGGTATGTCCTTTGAGGCACAAAACTAATCAATCTCTATTTCTTAGAAGTTAGGTTGAAAAGGAACAGAAATACCAGACCAGGATACAGAAAGAGATTGTGAATTCAAGAATGGGCAAGGTTAAAAACTCCAGGCTGATGAAAAATAATATCACAATTCCCAACAGTGTAGAAGTATCACCTCAGTTAGATTTTTCCCCCCTAATTTTAGTTTAGTGAAAAATGAAGACACTGTTGGCATGATCCCTAGAAACTCAGGAATACAATTTTCCTTCTTTATGGTTTGGTTACAAAAAGGTGCAATGTACCAGGCTTCTAAGAATTCATGTCAGGGGAGATGGGCAGACTAGAGCAGCAGTCCCCAAACTTTTTGGCACCAAGGACTGGTTTCATGGAAAACAATTTTTCCATGCACTGGGGGAGTGGGTGGTTTGGGGATGATTCAAACGTATTACATTTATTGTGTAGTCAAACCTCTCTGCTAATGATTCGTTTGTATTTGCAGCTACTCCCAAGCGCTAGCATCACCGCCTCAGCTCTACCTCAGACCATCAGGCATTAGATTCTCATAAGGAGTGTGTAATCTAGATCCCTCACATGTGCAGTTTACAGTAGGGTTTGTGCTCCTATGAGAATCTAATGCCACTGTTGATCTGACAGAAGGCAGAGCTCAGGTGGTGCTGTGAGTGATGGGAAGTGGCTATAAATACAGATGAAGCTTTACCACCTCACCCGCTTGCCCACCACTCACCTCCTGCTATGCAGCTCAGTTCCTAACAGGCCACGGACCAGTACTAGTACTGGTCCGTGGCCTGGGGCTTCGGGACTACAGGACTAGAGGATGTCAGATGTAGAAAATGCCCACTCAAATGTTCCCTGGCACTTTCTGCCAGAAAAACAAAGCAAACAAAAGACAACATTATGATGTGCCATTCATAAATTCTAAACAAATTACCCCAAAATGACTGTCATTAGAAAACAATTATAACATTGATGACACCAATTAACACTGAAGCTCTTATTATGTTGCACTTACGGTGCTATGAGCTTTACTTGTATTAACTCAGTTAATGCTACTTTCATCCACATTTTGTAGACATGAAAGTGAAGAGGCACAGAGAGATTGCGACTCCGTATTTCACAGCTGGTAAGTGGTAGACTGGATCCAGAATTGGCCTCATTCACCTCTACCCTCCAGCTTAGCAGTTAAAAGCATGAGTCCAACACATCTGTGTTCACATAGCAGCTCTTCCATTTATTAGCTATGAGACATGAGACAAGGAATCTGACATCTGAAACCTGTTTCCTCATCCATCAAATGGGAATATTAATGGCACCTCCAAGTGATATTGCGAGGACATAAAAATAATGCATTTAACATATATTAAATGCTCAATATATATGAATTTAAAACATAAATAGAACAAAATAAAAAACTCTCTAGTATCTCTTCATGTGATATTCTTCTACTACCCCATCCTTCCCCTCCAAAAACATTTGCATAGAAGCTAGTGTGCTTTGTAGCGCACAGATTTCTAACTCCTTCCAAATATGCTCCCTAAACACACTCAGAAAAAGATACAACTAAGTTTATATACAGAGTTGCAAGGGATTTCTTCACATATTGCAAAAACTAACATTATGCTGTAAATTTTGCCCTAAGTTCTTTGATGCTATTAAAACTGAAAGTCAAAATTCTTCAAAAGAAGAAAAAGAAACAAAATTAGAGAGTTCATTTAACTATCACAACAAACCATTTCACAGTTATAGAAACTGATGTTCACATCAAATAACAACTTAGTCCAGTGTCAGGAGTAAACTAATATGAGCATTGGACCGTGGCTGCAAGCATGCTTTCCAGCGAGACAGTCTTACTCTCAAAGTTTTCTCTTAAGTGATCCTAGTTCTAAGGCTTTTTTCCTATCCCCAAATTCAAGGGTTTGAGTTAACTAGAATATTTTTAAGAACACTTTATCAAGACTCTGTGGCATTAGGGCACTAAAGGCATCACCTTTAGAGAATCTGAAGCCAAAAATCAGGGAATATCTTAATCATTTGAAAACGAAATACCCTTCAGAAAACAATCTGTTTTCCCTCAGACTGAAAAAGTCCAGAGGAAAGGATGAAAAGATTATATGATTTTTTATGATTCCATGAAAGTAATACAGTGAATATTTTTCTTTGAAGAAGCAGCAGTCACAGAGACATGGCTGAGAAGACAGGACTTAGAGTACTTCGGAGCCCAAGAGGCAGATAAAGGGGTGTTGGACCCATCCAAGCGCTGGAGTGCCCAAGCGCAGCTCACTCAGGAGAAATGCAAGAGACCCTTCTCAAAAGTATCTGCGGTGGGGGAAATGTCCCTCAGTATGGAATTTCATCCCAGACAAACCACAAAAATAGAGAAGAATTCTGTCTTATAACAGGAGTTGCATGGTGATGATAACTAAGCAAGACATACTTATGGTGAAACTTTGTCAGGTGAAACTTCAACTATGTGAATAATCACTAAAAAGAAAAAAAGCTAAGGTATATATACAAAGATTAATACCATTAATACTATTTTCACTGTCCCTGACTTATAAATATTTGTGCCTTTGAAAATTCAAATGCAAAAGAACCATGTTTATTGCAAAATGCAGGTCAACTTTCATCTCTTGGAACAATAATAGAAACTTCTTCTCTAAGGGGTCATTAACCTTTGGTTTTTGCAATTTGGAGTGTAGAACTTGACAACCTATAACTAATTTTAAAACGTCTATAAGTACTCATTAATTTAGGACTCTATAAGCAATAAGATTGTATGAGGGGTCTGTCCCACGTGGAGTTGGCCAGGGACACCTTGCAAACCTAACGTCTGCATTAGGGCTTCCTGTACAGAGACCTGCTGTGCATTTAATACTTCCAAAGAGGCAGGGAAGGCTAGAACAGGAAGAGAATACTTTCAACTAAATCATGTCTCTCAGGGATCCCATATACTTCAATTGCTTAGTGGAGACAAGCCAGGGCATTTGGTTGCTCATGAGCAATTCTAATCACTCCAGCACCCTGTGGTAATCCAGACACATACTTGGAGTGTTTCCAGGGAGCTGGTCTCAATCAGACAATTGTCTTGATAATAGAACAATTGCATACTCAGCCCTATTATTTAAAGCGTCCACCCTGCCATGACCACTAAACCTTTTGTTAAAATATACAAGATTCCCTTTTATCCTCTACGTTAACGCATATAGGAAGAAATGATGGGCCATAATGAGGAAAGGGAAGTTGTGCATCCTTGGTTTTCCACTGCAGTGTAGTTAATATTCCAAGAAAAGACAAAAAATGACAGCGAGACTGTATTGAACAGCTAATCATCAAAAGTCATTCAGTCAGTCATTAAACAAGTGTTTTCCTAGCACGCACAGCAAGCTATTGCAAGTGAATTATGATATAGGTAGTTACAGCCATAAGGAAATGTTTGTTTCATTCTGAAACAGAGCAAAGCTGTGCTAATGTTCAGGGAAACAGCATCCCTGAACTCTAAAGAGTATAATTACTCCCGGAGATGGTATGTTCATGTTTTCCCTTTGTTGTCTTTTATCTGAAGACCCCAAACCCTCAAAGCATCAGGAATTAATCTCCACTTTGCAGGAAATTGCACTTAAAAAAATCTTACTGTGGTAATATGATAAGTTATCGAGGCAGAATTTAAAAACTTAGGGTCTCCACTTCAAGTTCTTAATGTGATATTTTGGAACAATGTGAGCTAAATAATTGTGACTGGATTTACATTTTTAGTACACTAATTTTGATAAATTTTTTGAAGGCAAAGTATGTATCTGTTTAGTTCAAGTAAATAAGTGAGGATCCTAATCATGTGAAAAAAATCATGAGGTTTTCTTTGTTAGTACAAATGAGCAATTTTCATTTTAGTTAGTTCATTTAGTTTCTTTGTTAGTACAAATGAGTTTAAAATTTAATAAGAATGCAATCTTTTGCCATAGCTATAGGCCTGAAAACGCATTTATGGGTGACATAAGTCTTTGTTGCTCCTTTTTAGTTTTGAGCTACCACTGTTGCCATTTCAGATTTTAGAGCACAAAGGCAGAAGGAGTAGCAGGAAATTCAAATTCTTATTCTATTTTTTAGCGGCTTTGATAAAAAACATAAGAGATTAAAATGACTGGTGAAAAAAACAATGTTGGGTAGGGAGAGGACTTGTAATTATTCATATCATTAATTCCACAAAAATATATTAAGCGTATACTCTGTTCTAGGCACCTTGCATGTGCTAGAGACTTGACATTCAAAAATGGATTAAAACCTGCATTGTATTACTTGTCTTCAAGGGAGTTGGGTCTAATGCTAACTTGATACCTGTTGCTAGAAATAATAGATTTGGTAGCACACATTCATTCCTGGAATTCAAAAACTTGTATTTATCTGTAGTATCTATACATATTATAGCATATGTAAGTCTTATGTCACAAGGCTCTTTAGTGATGATGTATACATCATGATTAAAAATACACATTGATCGGAGGAGGAGAAAGTAAATGACAAGAATGTGATTCTCAAGCATTTCGCCTGAAAGCTAATGACCTATTTGAGGACCTCAGTCACGATTATCTCACCAACTAACCACAACCTTCAGCTGAAGTTTCTCATTCAACGCACACATACTGTGAATTAACACATGTACTATTCTGGGTTTGGGAAGTGCCTATCCTTAAGGAACTTGCGGTTTAGAGGAGCAGACAGACACATAATCCAACAAACAATACACTGTGTTACCTCTAAGTAAGAGAGTGGTAAGGACAGGATGCAGTGGGAGCCCAGAAGACAGACCTGCTAAGATGGCCAGAGGGAAACAAGAAAGCCTTCCTTAAGGAATCCTTTTATTATGCTTCATATTCCAAGCACCCAGCACGGTGCCTGGAACATAAAAAATAATTGATAAAAGTTTATGGAATTAATAATGATTTTAAGCAGTGTGAAGGATTCAAAAATTATATAAGGGTCTGACTTTGAACAGCTTAAAAATTCTAGTAGGGAGATGAGACATAAATATATAAAATGAATACAAAAATTAAGGGGTTTTAATACGTAGAAGCACTAAAGGTTTGTATGTGATATTTGCTTTAAGGGTACAGGAGAACAAGGTATTACCTTGAGCTGGAGGTGGCTGGGGAAGGCTTCTTGAAGGAAGTGAGAATTTAAATGTTCTTTCAAGAGTTGCTATAGATTTCATGAGGTAGAAGGATGGAGAGTACCTACAGGGAAATCTTGGTGGAGGTCAAGGAGGAGACCCGTTTGGCCAGAGATCTGGAGCAGGATACTAGTATCTTATATCACTGGGAAGGTAGACTGGGGCTTCAGTTAAAAGGTTATAAATTCCAAGGCTAATGAATTTGAACTAGATCCTATAAATTATGGGAGTCACTAAGAGTTTTTGAGTAGTGTGGTAACATAAAAGCTATATATAAAAAACACGTAGGAATATCTTTGATCCCTTAAAGACATATACTCTTGACTATTTTTTTTCTGAAATACATTGTCATCTTGGTCTGTATTTTATTTTCCATTTTTTAGGAAACTTCTGTATTTTGAGATAATTTTAGACTAACCAAAGAATTAAAAAACCAGGACAGAGAGTTCTAGTTCACCCTTCACCTAATAAAAACTGTATTTTTGAAAGATTAGTCAGGTTAAAGACCAGTTAGGTCTTTAACACATATGTACACATAAGTAGATGTACTAAGATTGCTTTTTTAGATAGACTGAAAATGGACAATTGCTGAAACTGGATCTCCAGCCTACATTGTAAACTTGGTTAAAATGACAAGGTTGCATTTGTGCCAAGTACTCAGCCTCAGGACAAAGAGATTTCATGTGCCATTATCACAAATACGAGGGATGCTTGCTCTGGACTTTGAAAGGAAGCCTTGGAAACTAAAAGTAGACCTACCATTTCATCCAGCAGCTCATATGCCTTCGACATCCCTTACAAACAGTTACCAAGCCTATTGCCCTTAGGAGAAAGTACCCTTAAAGGACACTCTCTCCAGCACCTTTCTCCCACACTGTTCCTACCCACCAGGAGGAGGAGTTGCTATTGTTTGGTAGATTGGGCCACCCTTGCTAAAGGGATTAACAGGAAGAGATCAGTACACATAAGTGTAGCTTTCTCTCTATTTTACACCTGCCATGTGCTTGGCAAGGTGCAAGGCTTTAGGGCCAAGGTTCATGCCCCCCTGGCCCAAAGGCATCACCACTCTCTTGCTTCTATCTTACAAATGGCTGGAGCGTAAAGAGATGCAAAAACTTGGGTATGTACATTAGGATGGACGAGGCCTCCTTTAGTTTGAAGGTACATAGTCCTCACCACTCAGAAGAAGTGGTTGCTCCAGATAGGTGGTCTGGCCTGGAGTTCTTTGCATTGGGATTTGGGGACAAATCCCCGAAATAATGAGGTGCTATTTTGCTTTTCTTTGCCATTATTCCTTCCTCAGAAACCATAAGGGAGGTGAATGGTTGCTGTGGTCTTGGGAGGACTTGGCTATTTCTGGTTCTCTGACCATAATATCAAATAATTGTGCTCTAACCTGAACACAACCTTCAACGCTGTCTATTGTCTTATATTGCATTTTATTATTTTGTTTCATAATAAGGTCTCAAAAAAAATACTAGTTCTCAGTAAGTGGTTAGTTCATTATAAAGGCTCAACCTCATGTTCACTGCAACATTATTCACAATAGCCAAGATATGGAAACAACTTAAGTGCCCATCAACAGGTGAATGGATAAAGAATGTGGTATGTATGTGTACATGTATGTGTGTGTGCGTATGTGTGTGTGTATATATACACATATATGTGCATACATATAATCAAATATTATTCGGCCTTAAAAAACAAGTAAACCTTGACATTTGTGATCACATGAATGAGGATATCACACTAAGTGAAACAAGCCAGATACAGAAAGACAAAGACTACATGACCTCACTTACATATGGAATCTAAACAAGTTGAACTCATAGAAGAGGGGAGTAAAAAGAGGTTGGGGGTGGGGGAAATAGGGAAATACTGGTCAAAGGATACAAACTTTCAGTTATATCATGAACTTAGTTCTGGAGACCAGAGACCTATCTGGGAAATCTGATATTTTTTAAGTTCTAAAGAAGAATTTGTAAGAGATGTTATTTATAAAATAAAACTGAATTATTTTTAAATTTTATTTACTATTACAATGTAACATTTATAGTTCAAAATTCAAAAAGTATAAAAAGTATGCAAGGAAAAATGATCTTTCTCACCCCTGACTGGAGTATTTTTAAAGCAAGAGAAATACACAAGAAAGAGCTTGCTCTCGCATGCGCGCACTCTCTCTCTCTCTCTCTCTTTTTGGTCTGTTCTATTTGTGTTTTTGAGTAATTGTCACCATGACAACATCTTACACTAAGTTACCTAACATTAATCAGGAGGTCAGAATTTACTGCCAAATGTTTGGAAAACAGCCCCTATGCGTATTATTTGAACCAAAATGATGTTTTGTTTTGTTTTTTAACTTATAAATCATGAATTCTCTAAGGAAAGTCCCAAAGCTGATAATCAAGCAACAACGGATATGTCATTATATTAGATTTGAAATATTTTCATTATATAAAATTCCATATAAATAATCAAAAGCAGAGGCTGGGAAATTATGCATTGCTTCTCAACGACAACAATAGCACATACTACTGTTTCCCACCATTGTAAAAACATTTACTAACATAAGTCCATGCACAATATATATCTGTTGAATGAACAAAGTACACAAACAACAAGAAATTTAACAAAAAGGCAGAACTAATTTTTCAATTCTTTTGCAGGTACACTTTACCCAAAACGCTGCTTTAGAGAATGCTTTTAGAAAATGAGATAACCAGTGCCCAGTGGATAAACCCCATTTTTAAAGAGCTTATCATTTGAGAGAAAATCCACAACCTACTGTGATGGATTTTAATAGCAATCAAGTCCATAGAGTTTTTCCTTTTGGTCAATCTGTCTCTGGTAGCAATTTATACTAATTTATTTTGTTTACTTTCCCTTGGAAGATGAACTGCAGCTGAACAACCTTCTACACTGAACCCTAATTTACATAAGGGCCATAAGGCCATTAAGTCAATATTAAGCTTCTTCCTCAGTGAAAACAACACCTTCTTTTGTAAACTCACCCCCAATCCCCCCTGCCACCCCTGATTATACCACACACACTGCCAGATTCCAACCCTGAATCATTTTAATTGCTCACCTGTGGTAACCCTGTCAAAATTTTCATATCTCTAAAATGTGGATATTAAAATGGGTAATGTCTCATTCATAAATATGACCAGAGTCAAGCAGAGGGGAGCATTATTCCTGATTGATTTATATCATATCTTTTCCTCATCCCCCTGCAGCAGCACTCTATTGATCTATCTCAGATCCCTAATATTTCATTCTAATACTGTGATAAACTTTTCAATAAGTCTTAATAAGAGTCCTACAATGCTGAAGTTAGGCTGAGAAATGGGCCATAATAACATTCAGGTTTTGCTTTGTTTTCTTTAACCCTAGTGCCATTCATTTGCTCCTTGTGACCTGCATTCTATTCTTTATTCATTGTTTGAACTGTGAGCGCCACTTTGCATTTGGATCATACAGAAAGAAGGTTAACATCATTGCCTAGCCTAGTCATCCACAGACTAACAAACTTATTCTGAAGTCTGTCATTAGTCACCGATGAAAAGAGTAAATAATCGAGCCCCCAAACCAAAGTGAATATTAATAAATTCATATTGTTTTAAACAGTGTGTTTTAGCCTATTAATAGGGTAGTTGTTAAGATTTTTAAAGTGCAGTCATGTACCACATACGATGTTTCAGTTAACGATGGAGACCGAATATACAATAAATAGTGGTCCCATAAGACTATAATGGAGCTGAAAACATTCCTATTGCTTAGTGATGTTGTAGCCATCGTAGCACCACACATTACTCACGTGTTTGTAGTGTTGCTGGTGTAAACACACCTACTGCACCGCCAGTCCTATAAAAGTACAGCAGGTACAATCATGTACAATGCATAATTATGATGATAAATGACTATGGTACTGGTTTATGTATTTACTATACTATTTATTGTACTCATTCTACTTTTATATATACTCATTCTACTTTTATATATACATATTTTTTAAAGTTAACTGTAAAATGGCCTCAGGCAAGTCGTTCAGGAGGTATCCAGAAGAAGGGGTTGTTACCATAGGAGATGACAGCTCCATGCGTGTTACTGCCCTACAGGCCTTCCAGCGGGGCAAGATGTGGAGGGGGAAGGCAGTGATAGTAACGAGCCTGACCCTGTGTAGGCCTAGGCTAATGTGTGTGTTTTTGTCTTTAGTTTTTAACAAAAAAAGTTGAAAAAGTAAATAATAATGATTTAAAAATAGAAAAAAGCTAATAGAATAAGGATATAGAGAAAAATATTTTTGTACTGCTGCACAATGTCTTTGTGTTTTAAGCTAAGTGTTATTACAAAAAAAGTCAAAAAGTCAAAAAAATTTAAATTTTATAAAGTGAAAAAGTTACAGTCAGCTAAGGTTATTTTGTGATTTAAAAAAGAAAATTTTTAAATATTAATAAATTTAAGTGTAGGCTAAGTGTACAGTGTTTATAAAGTCTACAGTAGTGTGCAGTAATGTCCTACCTAGGCCTTCGCATTCACTCCTCACTCACTCGCTGACTCACCCAGGCCAACTTCTAATCCTGAAAGCTCTAATCACAGTGTTGTGGTACAGTGTCCTAGATAAATGTGCCATTTTTTACAGTATTTTCACTGTACCTTTTCTATGTTTAGATATACAAATACTTACTGTTGTGTTACAATTGCCTCCAGTACTCAATAGAGTGACATTCTGTACAGGTCTGTAGCCTAGGAGCAATAAGCTGTACCATATAGCCTGGGTGTGTAGTGGGCTATACCATCTAGGTTTATGTAGGTACATTCTACGATGCTAGCACAACGACGAAATCACCTAACGATGCATTTCTGTAAACATATGCCTGTCATTAAGTGACAAAAGACTATAATTCACAATTTACAGCACGAATCAGATTAAAAACTTTGTGTAGTCTTTTAGTGAAAATCTACTGCATTAGCTGTTACTTTGGATCTATTTCCCAGAAAGACTCAGGAAACTCAGCGACAGAGGGGGCACACATATAGCCAAATTCCTGCTGCAAAATTATAAGCCAGGAATAGAAATCAAATTTTCCTAACATTCTACCCTAAACACAACTGATGATCACATTGTCT
This sequence comes from Microcebus murinus, assembly GCF_040939455.1. Lineage (NCBI taxonomy): Eukaryota > Metazoa > Chordata > Mammalia > Primates > Cheirogaleidae > Microcebus > Microcebus murinus. The sequence goes on along the minus strand of NC_134105.1, from coordinate 118,375,620 downwards.
ATTTCTTAAAATAGATTTCATTAAGATCAACTTATCACTGAGTCTCCTTCACTTTCAGAAAGTAAAAACACATCTTTATACATATGCTACATTTCTGAGGAGGACCAATCCACATGAACAGTTCTGTGTGGGGCAGACTGTGTTCACCATGGCAGCCTTGGACAATAACTCAGCGTGAGATAAACTTACTGTAGTAGAAACACAGTGGCAGAAGTCATTTGTGACAGAGACTTATTTTTAAGCAAAAGCCCTTTGTCTGAAGACATTACACTGAAAAAAGTATGAGCCAATGAGGACAAAAGTCTGAGGAATCTAACAGGAGTCACAGGTCACGTGTGTTCTTTTCCATAGATGCTTCTTTTCTCTGTCCATCACCTTTTCGCATAGCTTGGCATTCAATGGAAAGTTAAAAGAGGTAGAAATTAATAAATGACGCCGATGGGTCTCAAGTTGCAAGATAATTTTCCAAAGCAAGTACGCAACCATTTAGATGACTTGACTCATTTGTCTCTCTTGTTTTGCACCTTATTCGTGAGTATGTGATCATGCATGCAGACCAGCAAGCAAAACAACCCCATGGTTAAAGCTTGATCATGGGCATAAAGAAGAGAACTGTTAGAACAAGATCCCCAGCATGTCTCTACCAACACCAAGATTATTCATAACTGATTGTGACTTTAATATTCAAAGCCACCTCTAGTTTATGAAGCCATGATGTTTATAACTGCAGCTCACACGGTAGAGTGTTAGAAAATCTTATATTTGATGTTAAATACTTTTTTGAAAGTATCAAAATTTGTCTTAGGCCGGGCGCGGTGGCTCATGCCTGTAATCCTAGCACTCTGGGAGGCCGATGCGGGCGGATTGCTCGAGGTCAGGAGTTCGAAACCAGCCTGAGCAAGAGCGAGACCCGTCTCTACTATAAATAGAAAGAAATTAATTGGCCAACTAAAAATATATACAAAAATTAGCCGGGCATGGTGATGCATGCCTGTAGTCCCAGCTACTTGGGAGGCTAAGGCAGGAGGATCGCTTGAGCCCAGGAGTTTGAGGTTGCTGTGAGCTAGGCTGACGCCACGGCACTCACTCTAGCCTGGGCAACAAAGTGAGACTCTGTCTCAAAAAAAAAAAAAAAAAAAAAAAATTTGTCTTTATTATGCCCAAAACTGTCAAAATTTTAAATTCTTTGTTTCTGAAAACAAACTCCACAAGATCTTTTACATATATATGTGTGTGTATATGTTTGTGTGTGTGTACATACATATACGTGTGTGTGTGTATGTGTGTGTATGTGTGTGTATATAGTTTATGTATGGATTTTAAATCTGGAATTTAAGATTTTATTATTAGTTTTCTTCTATTGACTAGAAATATTTTTTTAATCAGTAGAAACCTAAGAAGTCCTCTGCTTAGCTTTCAAGGCCCTCCATCGTCTGATCCCACTGTTTATCCAAACTTGTTTCCCTCCCTTCCCACTGCCCACCTTCTGTTCTAGACAGGACATCTTGGATTTTCTACAGCCTATCAAGGTCTACCTTCTCCTCTAAGAAGCCTTTGCTGGTACATCCTGACCCCACACTCCATGCCCATCAAGGTGCCCCTCAGTTCTTAACCCACATCTCCTCCTACTCTGCTCCTCACCTCCTCACTCAAGCCCCTCTGGCCTCCAGGCACACTCTTGTCTTAGGGCCTTCGCACATGCCATTCCCCCATCTGAAACACTCTTCCCCAGCAATCTGCATGTTCACTTCCTCACAGTTTGCAAATATTACTTCAAATACCACCTTTCCTAATCACTCTATTTAACATTGGAACTACATTCCCAGATTTTCTGTTTCTTCTCCCCACTATACGTTTTTCTATTGCACTAGATTGCCATGCAGGCAGGAATTTTTGTTTTATTAACTGCTATACTCCTGGTTCCTAGAAGTCTGGCACATAGTAAGTGCTCTATATATCTGCTGAATAAATTAAGTGAATTTACTGAATATTAACTACAGTCATCCCTTGGTATCTGTGGGGGATGGTTTCCAGGACCTCCCATGGATACCAAAATCTAAAGATGCTCAAGTCCCTGATGTAAAATAGCTTCGTATTTGCATATAATCTACACACATCTTCCTGCATACTTTAAATCATCTCTAGATTATTTATAATACATAATACAATGTAAATGCTATGTAAATAGTTGTTATCGTGTACTGTTAAAGTAATAATGACAAGAAAAATATCTGTACATGTTCAGTACAGCTGAAATTTTTTAAAATATTTTCAATCCATGGTTTGTTGAATCCACAGAAATGGAACTGAGGGACACAGAGGGCCGGCTGTATACTTAAGTGCTTGATAAGCATAAATATTAAATGAATTCCCTGAAATCTATGTTCTAAGTGCTTGATAAGTATTATCTTATTTAATCTTCATAGCAGTCTATGACAAAGGTTCTATTATCATCCCAATTTTGCAGATGGAAAAACATTACACAGAGTGACTTAACTATAGTTAAGTGACTAGTAAGTGGCAGTTTTGTGAATCAAGTCCTCTTACTACAAAAGGGCAATTTTTTGGTACCTTGTATGTCTTTTAACTTCCTCTAAGTGATCTTATATCCATTCTATCCTTACCATAGACTACTGGCCAATTGCTGCAAAGACCGATTTATTTACAGTATACAATCTCTTTCTAAAAAGATTTTGAGGCAGTTAGCTTTAGATATTATTTTTCTCTTCCCAGAAAAAGAAGAGGAGGTGGAGGAGGAGGAGGGGGAGGAGAAGGAGGAGAAAAAGAAAAGAGTAAAGAAAACCTACAGTACATTATAACAATGACCAACCAATATTAGAGAAAAGAAACAGAGACTTGGCTCTAGTGTCTCTCTAGAAGTTATCAGCTACAAAAAACAGCCTGAATTGTCTGGAACATGAAAATAAGTCTAGGTACTTAAAACCAAGAAGATTTCAAAACTATGAATTGCAGGCACCTAGAAGCCCATGGTCTATTAGTTCCACAGAGCCTGGTCTAGGGGCAGGATGAGGTGAGGATGAGGCAGAAGGTTTGGTTCAGAAGTTGTCAGTGGAAACAATGACGCCAGTGGAGGCTAAGGAGCTGACACACACACCATACACGCTGGCGGCATCATGCTGAATTTTTACAGCCAACAGTGGTTCTTATCAGGTGGTGCCCATGCTGTCCTGGTCGTTAAGCATCTTGAAAATCATACCTGAAGCCAACCCTTTTGATGTTCAAAGATTTTACAGATTAATCCATATGATCCTCATAACCACCCTATGAAGTAGAAACTCTTATCATTATCCTCCTTTTACAGATGAAAAGAGTCATGAATGATAAGTCACGTAGCAAAGCAAGTGGGAAAGTTGGACACCCTCTGGGGCCTAGCTCCACAGTCTCTGCCCTCAGCCGCCACACTTTGCTGCCTAACAACAACAATAAAAACTGATTTAGCATTATCTAAACAGACCGTGGAATATGTTTAGATAAACCTGAACATGTGTAACTGTGTATTTATCCAAAAGATTAAAATCATTATCATTCTTCTTAACAACTGCTTTTGCCCTCTTAGTCATCCCAAGCAAACTCTTTGAAGGTATGAATTTTGTATTTTTTACTTTTGTATTTCCAGCACAGAGTCAAATAGCATAGGGATCTGACAAATATTTATGGAGTAAATGAAAGAATAAATGAATGCAGTGATTGGACATTTATTTGTACATCTCAACTGAAAAATGGCACTTTCCAAAGATATAAAGCCCTTTAGCTATGAGTGTAGGCTTAGGTAAATTATGTATTAAGTGTAGCCAGCTAAAAGTTTTCAGATTAGAAGTTAAGATAAATAAAAGAACAACAGAAAACAAAAGTCTAAGCACCATATTAAATAAGTATATAAAATAAACCTTAATTAACTCAGCCTTTCTTCACCATAAAGTAGGAGGGAAATCAAGGTATAGAAGGAAAAGTTTTAATCTACTTAAGTATATGATTAACTTAATTTTATAATCCTGATCACAGATTTTTTTCAAAGCCCATTCCCTGCTGAATTCAGAAATGCATGTCTGTTACTCCTAGACCTGGGTATGTATGGTCTGGGTATGTTATGTTTATTAAAGGAAAATCACAATGTGAATGATCACCCTTTATGTTTCGAATGTTAACATTTTCATTAGCTGTAACACTCTTAATCTTAATCAGTGTATGCCTTGTTAAATGCCAACCTCATAACACACTTAAACTGTCTAAGGGTCACTATACAGAACTAAGAAAGAACCTCCAGAATATTTTTCTGAAAATAAAAGCAGTTCAACCTTTCTCTTGCCATCTACTCCACCTATATACCTTTCCATATACGGAGTTTTAAATAGCTATATTGAAGTACTAGGTTAAAATTCTCCCATCTCTAAAAGGGATGATCTAAAACTAACTAAAAAAAAAAAAAAAAAAAAAAAGAGGTTTTTTTCCTTCTTCCTTCCCTCTCCTCATTCTCAAAATAATGTCTGCCTACCAAAGACTTGAATGAGACTTTCGTTTTAATTTCAACTGAAGCAAATGTTATAGTTGCATTACTACACTGCATCAACAGGAAGCAAAATTACTCATCCATTCCACTGAGATATCTAATACTAGAAGATTCAACACATTTTTCTTCTGTCTTAAAGGATTCTATGCGATAGGATTAGATTTCGCAAATTCCAAAATGCATTTATGATATGGGATTTAAAATTTGAATCCCTTTGCCATTCACTTTAGTTTTAAACAGCTTGTTTATCTCCCTCCTGCTCGCACAAAGTTCAGTGCAGAAATAGAAACCAGATTTCTTTATGTAGTGAATATCATGTGGTTTCCACATTTCTTCTGGCAGTAGGTTCCCAGCAGACATTCATCTAAAAAATTCCTCCTTGAGTGATTTTTAAGTAAGATGGCATCTGTAGTATTTTGTGGCACATTATAAACATACTCTCAAATGCACTACAAATGGCCTATACATTGTGGCATTCTATGGTGCATTTTTAAAGTCTTTATATAGGTAAATAAAGATTATGTAATGTAATCTAGGAAGGTTATTTTTAGTGGTCTTGATGCTTAAGAAAAAAGTCCTTTTTGACTCTTTCCATTTAGGAAAATCTTAAATTGATCAATACGTGTTTATTCACCTGATTCCCTTTGGGGAACCACTATGGGCATAAATAGAAACTATAGGCATGACCCCTGCCCTCAAGAAGCTTATAATCAAGTTAGAAAGATATCTTTCTGGTCAAACAATAGTTTAAGAAGAACTAGCAGAGTACAGGCAACAAATGGATGACAGAATGGAATGGACAATGAGGTCTATATGAGTTATCTGGAAATATATGGCATACAATATTCTTTGCAGCCATGGGAAAGCCGAGTTAAAATAAAAGTATAATTGATCTATAGCTCTACCATTCTCTCTCTTCCTTTCTGAATGTTTATTGTAATGTTTACAAAAAGTCAGAAGCCACTGGCTCTTAGAAGAATTATTTTAAAGGTCACATGGAAGTATAAAAGCAATTTAATTTAGCTTGGGAGCCATTTGTTTTTAAGCAATGCACACATAGGGTTAAATTCATCTGATTGAAAATTTGAGGAGAAGAAACAAAATCTTTTTTTTTTTTTTTTTTTTTTTTTTTTTTTTTGAGACAGAGTCTCGCTTTGTTGCCCAGGCTAGAGTGAGTGCCGTGGCGTCAGCCTAGCTCACAGCAACCTCAAACTCCTGGGCTCGAGCGATCCTTCTGCCTCAGCCTCCCGGGTAGCTGGGACTACAGGCATGCGCCACCATGCCCGGCTAATTTTTTTATATATATATCAGTTGGCCAATTAATTTCTTTCTATTTATAGTAGAGACGGGGTCTCGCTCTTGCTCAGGCTGGTTTTGAACTCCTGACCTTGAGCAATCCGCCCGCCTCGGCCTCCCAAGAGCTAGGATTACAGGCGTGAGCCACAGCGCCCGGCCAGAAACAAAATCTTATTAAATAATCTAACACATATTTTTATATAGCTCAATTTCAACTCCATGTTCTGAAAAAGAAACAAGAAGAATAGAGGCTGGAGAGAAGAGGGGCGAGTTACAGAAAGTCTCACATTGGGCAGAGGAAAGGTTGAGAGGGAAAACAGGATGGTGGAAAAGAAGAGGAGAAGAAAGGAACAAAAATAATGAAAAAGCCTATTTTGCTGAATGCTTTTTGATGACTTGTTGAAGATTAACACATATCACATCACTGGCTTTTGACAAACAAACCAGTTTAATTAATATTCTCTGCTCCTCCTCTTTTTAAATGGTCAGAGGCCCCACAAAAGTCACCAATGGTGGAGAGGGTCTTTGCTACAGCATAATAGCCACCTGCTACAAGGCACTGCCGGGACAGTTATCCAAACTGCTGCGGTATGAACCGTTGCAGAATGTTTTCAAAAGCATCCCAATTTATCTTATTCATATCTTTGAATCAGGCCTCCCAACCACCTCGAACGTAGACATCTTTATACCACTTGACAAATGAGAAAACGGCAGGGATGAACTTGAACCAATCAATTCTGGTGCTTCTCTGATATCTCACTTGAATTTAAGAAAGCAAAGGTTTCATTTAACTAGAAGAAGTGGAATTTGTTCAAGACAGATGAAATTTCAAAATTAAATTTAACTAATTAAATCTGTACAAACACTAAATCACCAAACATCTTCTGCTCCAGGCACTGAAAGACATGGCTTTAGAGTTTTGACTATGAATAATTCAAAACTTCTATTTCACAACCACACCATATATTGGTAAACAAAGGGAACTACATTATGAAAATTACCTTATGTTGTTAAAATAGTTTTTAAAATGGCCTCTCCAAACAATTTCTGTCAGCATGTACATGCCCAAAAAATTCACTGAAACTCTTCTGTATTAAATGTGAAGGGGACGTGTACCGTGGGAATGGCAGTTTTAAGTGAAGAATTTGATATGCTCCAAAAACTTTGCATATACACACATCGGACAAATGCATTGAAAGCGATATAGTACAGGAATGCAACACAAGTGGCATTCACCTAAATTAGTCTGAATCCCCAACATACAATCTAAACAAAATCAAATTAAACAACCATAAAATAGTTGGAGTTGACATTAACTGAAACTGGATCCAACCTAACCAGCACTATGATAGCATTACTAGGTGACCAATGCCAATTATTTTATGATCTGAAGGCAAATATGAAATTAAAATTAAGGTTGATTTATAAAAAGAACAAAATTTACTGGAAAATCAACTCCTACTAGCTTTCTTGTTCTTTGTTAAAGGTTAAAAAATGAGGGACTTAACTTTCCAAAAATTAACCAATTGAAATACTGAAAACTTCATAGTCTAGAATCATACAAAAAAGAGAAGGAAGTCCACTATCCTCAAACTAGCTTTACTACTAGCAGAAGGCAACTACTTCTGGAAAAATCAAAAGACTCCTTTTATACCACTTATTCTCACTCTTGCTTTCTCTCTTCAGAAAACTTGAAAACAAACAACAATTAGTGAGCTTCTGAGCAGTAACTTCATGAGGGCCCAAAAATGCCTGGGCCGGCAAGTTGACCTCTAAGAATCTACTCAACAGTTGACACACACACTAGCCAGGAAGTACCTGAGGCCATTCCAAGTATTCTCCACGGAGTACAAATCTTTCAAAGAAAAAAAAGTATTTAAAAATCTGCCAGTTCTCCAGCAAAACAAGACATTATTTCAAAAGCAATAGTAATCCATTCTGCCTAAGCCTAATTCCCTCTTGAAAAACCTAAGGTAAAATGGACACAAAGTAAATGGTACTAGAGGAAAACATTTTGTTACAGGGCAGAAGGTTGAGAATAAAGGGATTGTTCCCCAAACAAAACTAAACCAATAGTATACAAAATGTGTGTGTAGCTTTTAAATACAGTGACAACTCTACCTACCTAAAAATCAATACCCTTAAATGTTGTATTTGCAAAATTACAAAGGTATTTCATACCTAATATTTCCTTGTTAACCTTCAACTGTTACACTAAAGCTCTCACAGGAACCATTAAGGAAAAAAGAGACTGAAATGTGCCCACTAAAATTGACTTCTAAGACTACAAAAAACACTGCATGAGCTCAAGGCTTAAAACATATGCTACTTTAAGAAGGGAAAAGAATTTATTTTGGTGTTAATAATTCTCATATAGAGATGATATGGTTTAGTTTAAATATAAATGCATACATGTATTAACACATGGTATATAGTGTATATAATATATAGTATACATAACATGTATGTGCTTACACATACATTCATACATATAAATGCATATATATTTATATTTATCTATCTATCCATATATCTGTAATAAAACCAGATAAACTCAAGGGTGATTGAATTTATCATAAACTCAAAGTTGTGATTGCCTTTTCAAAAAGATTGTCCAAAGGATTGCCTTAAACAGTCAGCTGCCATTAAAGTGGTTTAAAACAATCCTGTTGTCTTTCTTTTAGAATCAAACATTTTATTCTATTTTTATTTATTTCACATACTAATTTATTTACCCAAGGAGATCATAAACACCTTGAGGAAAATAACATACTTTCTTCCTGAGTAGTACTTGCTGTTGCTAAGCTTTGGAACCACCAGGCCTTGAGGGTCAGTACCAAATAAAGGCTGGGTGCCAGGCCTGTTCTAAGCTCTTCTCACACATTAACTCACCTAATCCTCAGAAAACCCCGTTTTACAGATGAGGAAACAAGAGCTCAGAAGAGTTAGGTAGTTTGCCAAGGCTGCATCATAACAAGCTGTGAAGCCAGGACTCAAACCCATGCCGTCTAGCTCCGGGACCTCACACTACACTGTCTCCTGGAGCTTCTGTGCTTCATCTGTAACCATGGAGAAATCCTACCTTCCAGCATTATTGGTTTAAATGATATTACATGTGAAAAACACTAACATGGGGGCTGGCATAAAATAAGTTCTCAAAAAAAAAAGTATCAAAGAAATAAAACCACCCTCTAAAAGCATAAAACAGAATATATTCCTTTGTCTATAGTTTTTGTACCACAGTCCTGAGTGGCACTGAGGTGATACAATATGATTCTGTGTGACAAATTGGACCCATTTTTGGTTCATTAATTACTAAAATAATATAAGTGTTTATGAAGAAATGTGCTTAATACTCATTTACAACATGTAAATAACCTTTCAACATAAACCAATTTATATGCCAAGCGATTTTTTTCGAATGTCAGAGTAAAGCAAATTCCCATAGTGGCATGAATGCAAGTATTTCAATTCTCTGGAGACTGAACAGAATTGAGAAGCCAGTTAAAGTGTCTGTAACATACACAACTAAATAGACTTATGTTGGATCAAACTCTTTTAGAAATTCATGTAATTTGGGTTTCCCAATTTGCACATACCAGAGGATTAAAATCCTAAAATAAAGACAACATGCTTTGTATTATACAAGTATGCCTATCATTACTAGAAAACTTGGAGCTTCTAAAATGACCTACTGCATAACTGCTGGTATTCTTGGTAAAGCAAAAAGCTTCCCTTCACACACATAATTCATCACAGCCAATATGTTTAACTTGCGTCTCCATCCACAGAAAGGGTACTTCCTCTACCCCTTAAAAAAAGTGCTTTCTGAGTCTTTAGGTGACTCACATACAGATTTTTTTTTTTTTTGAGATTTCATACATGTTCATTTCTGAGTCGCACTAAGGAAATAAAACATTGATGATGACAAAAGACATCAAGAGTCAAGATTCTAAAATTGTCAGGGACCCGATGATACCAAGTTTCTCTTGTCCAAGTGAGCCAGTACTCATTTTAAAGTCAGATTGTGAGGTGGAATTCAACGGAGTTCACAGCACATAGCTTTTGGATGACACTCTCCCGCTTTGAGGGTGGAAGCAGGAAGCAGACTGCATTCCTAGTATGCTCTCACTTAAAACCTGCCTGAAAGGGCCAGATTTGCTAATTCATTTATCTTGCCTTCCCCTAAAGATTTCAAGACAGTGCTTCAAATTTTACTGGAGTCATAAGTCATATTTTATTTTACTGTGACTGGTATTCAATAAAGCCAGAGTTTCCAAGGTTTGCCTGCTGAATGTATTACGTTACTGAAAATAAAAATGGCTGCTGTGCACGCCAGTGGTTAGTAAAGCTCAAAGACGTAACATTATCTCTCTCAATTGATTTGAGTAAAGAATGCTCATAAAATATATACTGCTTTTGGTTAGGAACTGATTTCTAAATAAACAGACTCAGCAATGGAAATTTTAGAGACAGGCAAAACAAAGCATGCATTTGTAAATGTACGTTTTTAAAATCGATTCTCTCACAATCTGTGTCTTTTGCAAGCTTTCTGAAGATTGTAAAATCAGTTGCTTTAAATTTATGATTTATAGCTGTTCTAATTTAACTTCTTTTTCAGTCATTGAAGGAAAATCTCTTAGCTCCTCTGGAACATTCCTCCTCTATTTTACAGAGACGCTGCGTCGCTACCTAAGAAGGTGCTTCACTGCAGTGATTTGAAGGCAGCCATTTGTTTGTGAGCCAAGCAAGGGAAGAAAAGTGGAAAGCTTTGCCACAACAAACCTCCTAGCCTCGTCCTTTCAGCCCTAACAAAATAGGGTAGGAGATTAGAGGACTGCATTGCTTCCAGTAAAAAAAAAAAAAAAAAAAAAAAAGTGCTAATTCACACAACATAAAGCCAAACTAAGTGAGGCTATCTTCCCTACTTTGCAATGAACTGAGGTCAAGTAGATTTTTATCTCAGCTACAAACTGGGAAGGAGAAAACAGCAAGAAAGGAAACACCACAACTTGGTTAGATCCTGCTTTTCACACAAGATTGTATGACGGATAGCTGTACAGGATGCTTCCAGATTAGAAGGCAAAAATATGCAAGGAAATATGGTTGACCCACTGTTCACATTTATTTCAAAAAGAATATTTCAACCTGGTACATAGTTGCAGTACACATAAATAAATGTTAAAATAGCACTATGTTTTCCATTTAAGATAAAAAATAAGACAGCTTTAATTTTGAGTTATTAGCATGATAGAGGTTTGATCAGAAGCTACCCACATACCGTGTAGCTTTTACTCCTCTTTCAACACTTTACTGAATGGTCAACTATGGGCTAATCAAACAAAATATAAAGATATTGTCCCTGCCTTCAATTAACATATATTCTAACTAGGAAAAAAATTTAAACATGTGAAATACAATTAGTACAGTTAACATTTCAGTACAAAACTATGAAAGGGCAGCAGATAATTGACATTTTCATAACAGGAAATACAAGTGCTATAAGAAGCCAGGGGAAAAAACTTGTCTCTGTAGGCTGACAATATGCTTCTGAGCACAGGTATTGAGTTAGAAAAAACCTGAGTTCTGTCATTCACTATAATGTCATGAAGTACTATGCTAAACCTCTCTGAGCCTTGATTTCACCATCATTACAATGGGAATGATAATATCTATTCTATAGGGTTCTCATAAGCAACTAATACATTATATGTGAAAGGATTTTGTAATCTGTAAAGAAGCTATAAAATGATTGCTGAGACGGTGGTAAAGGAATTATGCCAAACTGTTACCATTAATGTGGGAAGACAGAAAGGGTTACCAGGTTGGGAGGGATGATGATTAACTTTCTCTTTATGTACTTCTCTGTGATTTGAACTTTATAATTACTGTGTATTAATCTTGTAACAAAAATATTTAAAGCTATATAAATATTAGCAGACATATGCACACTGGATATCTCAAAATACTTGTAAACACTAGTAACCCTGCTCCTATGTAAGTACACAGAAATTAGCTTCAGTCCTGATTTCAATTTGAGAATTTCTAAAGTCATAAAAATTTGCCGAGCTTGGAAATGGATAACTGATTCAAAAAGCATTTCCTTTCCATATCATTTTGAAATAGGGCAAATTTTGTAGTCCCTCAAAACCATCTATCGATTCAATAATCACTTTGGTCACCAACTTTTGAAATAAGCAAATTAAGTAATTTTAGTTCCTCAAAGTCCAGTCTTTGTAATGCCTAACTTTGCTTTCCAAGGCCCAACGCACTTCAAGGATTGAACTGATAACTTTACAGACACAGGAAAAGTCATCAAGCCACTTCTAAATCAATGCCAGGGACTTTCCATAGCAGCATGACAGACTTTTTAGAACGAATTTGGTCACTGATTAGTATTCCTAACATTATATACAAGTGTGAGCTCTTTGAGGGCAGGACTCAGATCCTGATCTTCACATGCAGAGTTCCTGGTATTGAGACTGGCATATGAGTAGGCAGGAATAAGCATTTGTTCAAGGAAAGACAGCTCTAAAACACTTTAGTCACTGGAAGCCCAAGGAGATGAACAAATATTCTAAGGCTGCAGTCCCCAAGCCCCAGGCCGGAGACTAGGTGGGTCTGTGGCCTATTAGGAGCTAGGCCACACAGCAGGGGGTGAGCAGCAGGCCAGGGACGAAGCTTCGTCTGTATGTACAGCCGCTCCCCATCACTCACACCACTGCCTGAGCTCCACCTTCTGTCAGATCAGTGCCAGCATTACATTGCCACAGAGCAAGAACCCTACTATAAACTGCACATGCGAGGACCTAGGTCGCGTGCCCCTCGTGAGAATCTAATGCCTGATGGTCTGAGGTGGAGCTGAGCTGGTGCTAGCGCTGGGGAGCGGCTGCAAGTACAGATGATCATTAGCAGAGAGGTTTGACCGCACAGTAAATGTGATGCACTTGAGTCATCCTGAACCATCCTCACCCACCTCCATCCATGGAAAAATTGTCTTCCATGAAACTGGTCCCTGGTGTTTGGGAACTGCTGTTCTAAGGGGAATACAACCTTCATAGCTGTTTCTGGAGAAAATCACTTAAGATGTTTCAAAAACGGTAAAGATAAGAATAAATTTAAGTTTCTTGATTAAAACACCAAAAAAGCCCTATCTGGCGTAGGTAGAACCATTTGAGAGAGTATAGATGTACGAACTAAGATGAAATCATAGTGCAGTCTGATCAGAACCACCTTTTATTTGCTTTAACAAAAATTTCCAAGGCGTGTTTCATTGATACAAATAGAAGTGGGCAGAGGAGAGGTATTCACTGTCTGCTGCAGAAGCAGACCTACACCTGGACTGCTGGACTCCCGGCTGGCTACTGGCTCATCTGCTCATGGCTTCTCTGTGATGATTTAATGTGAGTAAACATATAGACACTGTCAAAAGGATGGAGTTGGTACCCACATGTAACAAGACTATTAGATCGTATTTAGTCACAGTTAACATTATTTCCAGTAATATGTGAGCAGTGGCACGAAAAAAGGGAGTTGAGTCATACTGGGCTTGCTCAAGCACTATGGAACAGGCCTACGGACACAATTACGGACGCAAAAGTGCAGTGATATGAAGTCATTCTTCTGATTTTTATCAATGGCTTAAATCTCTCGATGTACCTAATGCTAACCTCTTTGTTCCATCCTCAGGCACTGGATAATTCAGTTTTATATTGTACAATCTTCCTCACAAGATAACCAGGGCTAATCAAAACTTTCCAACTCTTTAGTGGTACATTACTTTAAGAGAAGCTATTTTATGAAAAGCGAATGTTTTAAGGCAGTTCCCACTTAAAGCCTTTTGAAATATTCAACCCACCATTTATAAAAGAGGTATATTTTTGTACTTCTAAAAAGTACTGCAGAAGGCCAGTAGAAATTAATTGTTTTGGCTGTAATTATTTAAAGAATGCTAAGTTTCTTGGTTTGGTTAGTCAAATTAAATCTGAAAACTACCTAGAAATTTTCTCACATTTTGATCTCTGGAAAGGCAATTCATCAAGCTCGTGTTTGAGGCAGCTCTAAATTTAATTAGAATTCTGTGGAGGGAAAGTCAGAGAACTGTATATTCAGAATATTCAACAGTATAAATAATTGAAAACAGCCACAACAGGGGGGGAAAAAAGTAGATACCAGTGGGCTGTTATCTTATAACCTTTGGTCAAGCGGTACTTGGCAAATTTCAACAGTGTTAGTTAACCAAAGATAAAACTAGACAGCAGAGCAACATGAAAACAAAAGCACTAAAACAGAATCAGAAATTACCAGTGAAAGACAACGATATACCTAATAGCACGGATCTACCAGAGGCAATTTGTTGGGAGACCAGAGTCGTTACTTCATAGTGGATTCTTGAAATCCAAATTTTAAAGTTTCTTTAGGTCAAGCTATAGCACAGCTTTCAGGGAGCCAGCCAAAATAGCTGAGGGAAACTAGGAAGGGCACATGTGGAACTAATTACTCATGTAGAGGCCATGACAAAGAACATTTCTCCAGACTTTTCATGGGGGCTTCACTTTCAGGAAGTTGCTATAATTACTGTTCAAGTCTAGAGCAGCCTGCAAGCCGCTGACAGATCCAAGAGACAAGAAGGAGAAGGGAGGGGGAGACAGAGAGAGAGAGAGAGGGAGGGAGAGTGGGAGGGAGAGAGTGGGAGAGGGAAGAAGGGAGAGTGGGGGAGGGAAGGAGGGAGAGTGGGGGAGGGAAGGAGAGAGGGGGGAAGAGAGAGAGAGACAGAGACAGACAGAAAATTATCTGCCCTTTTTGAGGAGTGAAATACCAGAAAATAAAGTACCACAGGGAAGCTCAAAAAGGTTTCCAAATGAGCTCTGCCTTTCAGTGTTCAACTTTCTGTTTACTATTTTATCTATCCTCTATCTTAAAATTACTTCTCTAGCCTGGGTCGGACAGTAAATTTGTACTTCTACACTAGCTCACTTTCAGTTGGCCACAGCAGAACTGTACATCTTGACTCTTTTTTTACAGCTTTTCCATACTGGGGCCCACTTCCTGCCCAGTTGAGGAAAAAAATCTGGCCTGAAGATGAAATGACTGCTTAACATTACACTAAAACATCTGGTACCATTTTATGCACAGACCCATGTCTGAGAGCAGGCGATTCTAGCGGTCTCTCCAGCGGCACAGCGCATACCCAAACCTCCCCAGGGTGACATCATCCCATATATGGACTCTCCAGCCCAGCCCTCCCCCTTTTCCTGGTCCTAAATTCATTGCCAGTTCCCCAGTCTGCAGCAAATGTGCCACGTCAAGACTGGAAATCACAGCCCTCGAGTGTGTCTCAGTCAGTGCAGCAGAATTCAGGGGGGAAAGGCGAATGCAACCCCTGGTTCAGGAAGGGAGGCTTTTCCCGAGGACCGGGAGAGGATTTCAAGGAAGCTTCTGGAGATCCTGCTCCGTCGCCCCAGTGTTCAGACTACCTGTTCAGGACAATGCCGTTGTACAGTAGTCTGCACATTGGTTAGACTGGGCAAGGCAGAGCAACGCCACGGACTGCTGGGGACAAAATGGGCTGTTTCCAAGGAGAAGACATTTGTTTGCTCCTTTTCTGAGTCTCATATCCAGTGTTTTTCTTCACAGGTTTTGCACACTAGGGACCAAGACGCCCTCGGGGACACCGCCGAGAAAAGACTGCCGGAGGGAAGACCATGGGGTAAGGCCTGGTTGACTGCTCACCTGGTCTGTGACCAGGGTACCTGGGAGGGAAGCCCGTGGTCTGCGTTCACGTGCGAGAGAAACAGAAGTACATGTGTGACGGATAGCCAAGGGCTGAACGTTAAAAGAGCAAGTGTGTGCTATATGCAAGTTACTGTGCTTTTATGCTTTTTGATTTCTGGAGATGGATAATTCAAGTGGTTTCTTAAGTTTAAAGGTTTTCCCACTTCAAAATGAAATATGAGAAAACTCACTCCAGATACTTAAGTACAACCTTACTTAACTACAACGAGGCTAGTTTTGAATTGCTGAAATTAATAATTCAGAGACTTGAAATTCATATGGTTGAGGGCTGTGTGTAACTTTGAACATACCGGGATTAAATCCATTTTGCCCCAAGGTAAAGAATACTTGCTATTTTTTAAATGCTATACAGATCGTGCTTTTCTGAATATTTATTTATATAATATAAATACCAGGAATAATGGTAGCTAACAATAAAAGAAGAACCTCCTAAGTTTTGCCCACCAGACAATGAAGAAGGGACTTGCCCAGAGAGATTTAGGCTCCACAACATACTGAGTTAGCATGTGAATAAACCAGGGAATAGAAACCGCTACCTTTAAATGTCCCAGTATGTGTCTCTGTGTTACATCTTTTAAAAATCTAAGAGTGGTTGATAACTGCTGCTCAGCTAAATCCTCTTTCCTGTATTTTACAATGCCTCTACTTCTCCCAGCATTTAAAATGATAAGGGACTTTGTGTAGAAACCCACTGATAAAAAAAGAATTTGTAAACGAAGGCAGAAGTTTTCTTTGGTCAGTCTCCAGCTGTCCTGGAGGTGAAGGAGGGTGGGAGAGGGGGAGGAAGGTGGGAGGGAAGAAAACCCTGAAGCTGAATGAAATCCCAATAGAGAATAGAGATAGTCTAGATTGCAGTGTGATCTGTGCTGAACTTGAGAGGTAGGTCTCCCTTAAAGAAAGTTCTGAAAAAATGTCACTGCCTCACCCCCAATTCCCTCAACCTCTACTTACTTCCACTACCCCTCAACAATTCTATAATGAAAACATCTGCTCCTTTATAGGCTTTTGTGAAAAATAAATGTAATCTCTTTTGTACTCCTTTAAACTCCATAAAGTTAGAGTGGCTCCTGAACAAATCTTTTCCTAAATTATACATTTTGCAACAATTCAAAAGTTAACACAAATTCTCTTTTGCAAGACAATTTATTACAAAAGGTTCTCCAAGTTTTTCTTTTGTTAAAACAATTTATTTTAAACATTACCCTCTAATCACCCTAAAACTTGTATAAAGAACACGTAAGTATTCCCATCAATTCATGGTTTTTAGTTAAAATATAAACAGGAAGGAGAAATTTAGCTATCTTCACTTAGATGATCTAATAAAGTCACTCTTTCATTTTCTATTTTGACTTAGAGAGTTTCATAGTAACTATTTTTAAAAGAACAAGTGAGATTTAAAAAATCTATATAGATTCTTTTGTATAGGAAAACTAAAGAAAACCTATTAGGTAATTTACAGGAACTTATTTTTTCAAGCAATGTATTTTTACTAATTGAAGAGAAAAGATAGCTACAAGGTACTTTGGCTATGTTTGAGTTTTCTCAAATTTTCTGGTTAACTCTAGAAAAAACTGAATTTCATAACTTGCTTCCATTTAATGTATATTTAATTCAAATTTCTCTCTTCGTGTTACATGGTCTTTTTGTTTCAAAGAAACTAATCCCTACTGGTCCCTCACCTATTTTCTCCCTCAGGATGACTTTTAGCCTGGAGATAGAAGGGGCATGGGGTGCCCCTGGCGTAAGTACAGTAGTAGAAATAGAAGAATTGCATAGTAAAAGGGTAACTAAGGAGCCCTGCAAGTGCTTGGTGAATTCCTAACGATCCATTTTTAAGGTGAACTTTTAGCAAATGTAAAGGAATAGTACTTATTTTTAAATTGCATGAGCTAAATTAAAGATCAAAAGTCAAAGCTCATTTTATAAACCTCTGCTGAATAAAGGCAGCATGGTCATTTACGCACTAGTACATATGCCCACGTTTAGACACGCATATCATAAAACAGCCGAGTCTATCTCCAGGATAATTAGAGTAATGTTCAATTTTATTTTGATATTACTTTATAAGGAGATATACAAATATTTTAGGAATCATGGAATGTATTCCAGAGGAAACTAACCAACAGTGAACATCTTCAACTAAAACTACCCTTGGATATAACGGTAAGTGTAAGTACTAAAATTAAATATTGCACATGGTCATAAAGACAAAACTGTTTGCAGGGTCTTTCCAAACTGGACTTCATAGAAATTTCATAATTATTTTTCATTTCAGCATATGGATGATTGATAAATTAGACTATGCACTGGGTTAAAAAGAACTTTTCCTCCATCTAAGAGAAAGGAAATTCAGAGCCTTAGCTCTTCATTCAACACCATGATTTCTTAATTGGAAGAGGATCAATATAAAACAGTTTACTTACATTTTCAAACCTATTTTTCTTTTAAGTCATAGATCTCAAAATCAAAGAAAGTTTGTTTACAATGAGACAAAGTTTCACAGTGATAACTTTCCTGCATTTAGTCAATAGGCTTAATATCCTTCCTGCTTGGCATTCCGGCTTTCAGCCCAGATAATATGTTTATGTTTTTAAAAGACCAAAATATACTATCTACCCCCACCTCTCGCCTTCAGACCACCCAAGCATTTCACTCTGTGGGAAAGAGTTTAGGCATAAAAATCCTAATGAAAGAATTTCCCCCATTTTTTTGGTTGAAGTCGCAAGCTGTTAAGATATAAAAAGTACAATTTGATAATGTAAAAAAATTCACTCATC
Source organism: Microcebus murinus (assembly GCF_040939455.1). Taxonomy (NCBI): domain Eukaryota; kingdom Metazoa; phylum Chordata; class Mammalia; order Primates; family Cheirogaleidae; genus Microcebus; species Microcebus murinus. The sequence continues at coordinate 118,357,224 of NC_134105.1, read as the reverse complement.
CACAAGCATCCATGCTCACTAAAGAGAAGCCCAAACTTTCAATTACGCTGTAAGGTATCTGCTCTTTAAAAACAATTCATTTTACTCTACTCTAACGAGAATAGCCCACCCATCACAATAATGTCCAAATAATAACCAAGAGACCATCACTCAGATATCACGGCTTAAAATAACTAGAAGGTCAGACTTAAACCTGAGACAGGAAATTCCTGAGTTAAGATTGAAACTTTCTAACTTCAAATTCCTTTTTACTTCGGTGTCCTGAAAATTAGATAGATATAAATATTTACCCATTTTCAAAGATCTCTTATTAAGAATTTTTTTTATCAGTTTTAATAAATATAGGTAATGAAGTAAATTAAGGAAAATAATTAAATCTTCATTTTGAATTTCCTGACTTATCATGGTAACCAGTTTCCTGGAGTTGCTTTGGTTTAACTTTACTGCAGAGGACTTAGAAGATAATTCTTTTCTTGCATTTTTTTCCTTAAGAAATAAAAGACAAAAATGAATTAAGGTGTAATAACCATATTAAAAATTACATGGTATGATAATAACATAAGTAGCTCTTTTACATTTTAGCTAGTATTTTAAGTAATAATAAACTAATATTTACCCTGTAGTTTGAGAGATAGAAAAAAAAGTCTTAAAGCATTTTTTAATCTTTCACCTTTTTTAACAAGTTTAGGGGCAGGTTCAACATAACCATGAAGTGTGCATATGCCACATGCTCACTATAATTGTATTTTCAAAATCTATCAGAAACATAAATTGTACAAAAGCCTTATGAGTAGAAAAGTCATTTTCAGCAATATTTTTTTCCTCCCTAAAAAACTGTTATGGTTTTTCTGGCTCAAAATTATTTTTTTATATCTTGCTTTAATAAAACTGCTTCATATTAAAGCATAACATATAAACTCACAAATATTTCTTTTTATTTTTTCAGGTTGCATGCATCATTCCTTTAATTGAGCAGAGTTAACTGGATCAAATAATTTATGGGAAAGGAAAAGCTTTACAGAATTATGATAATTTTTAATTTCTACCAGTATACTCTTTGTAAGTGAATCACTTTATAATTACTTTCTGTTGCACTGAATGCAACAATAAAAAAATAGTGTTTTAAGGTACTTCTTTCTTGCATATCCTGACCTTGTAATTATTTCAATAGCAGCCAAATTTACTCATGTTTTTTATTCTGTCAGAAAAAAAAAAGTTCCTCTACTCTGAAGTGATGGCCAGAAACAGAATCAGAAATTAATTTTCTTGAAAAATTACATAAATACACAGAAAATTGCACTTATCAATTCTTTGTTAAAACATTACCATATCTGATCACTGCATAAAAATTGAGATTTGTAGAAAACTATCATTTTTTTCACAGTCTCTAAAAACAATTTTGCTCTCCATAGAGCTTCGATTCACTATTATCTCAGAATTTTATAATTAAAGATAAATAACAATTTGTTTTCCTTAAAATTCTTTGAAAAAAGAACTTTAAGTATATACTCCTTGGACAATAATGTGTTTTTTTTTGTTGTTGTTGTTGTTTAAGAAATCCTACTTACTGGAATTTTGACTATTGGAATATTTTGATTTTAAAAGAGGAGAACAATTTGTTCAATATCTTTACAGATGTGAATTGATAATTTATATTAAAATAATCAGTAAAATTATTCTCAACTCACCAGAATTAAATTTTATAGCTGCATATTTAACACAATTAGTTCTTTCTTATACAAATTATAAGAAAAATTCCCAAAAGGTCTGGTTTTAATTTTTGGATAATAAACTAATATTCATCCTGCAGTTTGGCTGATCAAAGAAAAATCTATCTTCCAAAATGAATTTGAAAATGAAATTTCCTTTTCTGTGTTTAAGGTACTATTTTGTAACTATATTGTACTATATCCAAAACACATTCTGAGCATCAAAAATGTAACAACCCTTTATCCTTCTGATATTCTTTTTGGCCCTTTTGATTCATGGCATGGCCCTGTAGTTAATTAAGAGGTGGATAACTTAAGCTCACAACTGCCTTTAATTGGATTTTCACATCCATACTTAGAAACGTTGTGTTTAAAAGGAAAATGAGAAATTTGAGTAAGTTATTGTTGTTAAAGATAGTATTGGTAAAAATATATTCCCTTGTAAAATCCCATTATCAAAGCATCAGATACCAAAGTCGGCTGGTTGGATTACCAAATACATTAGGCTCATTAATTATTTTGAAAATGGCTGTCGTTTCCATGTAAATGATAATTTTCTTTTTCATGGGCAAGGTTATGGTACTTATCTACTACAAGAAACATTCATAAACATAGTCTTTATCTGTAACTTCAGTATTAAAATATGCAGTTTTTGCGAAGAGGAAAAACATCTGGTTCAATTACTCTGAACTTTGACTGCATGTGGGCCAGTAACAATATGAATTGGATTTAAGAATGAACCTTGTGTTTAATCTTTTTATTTCCTCAAAATTTTAATGTGAGTTTTCTGTTACACAAATTATCTGTGTTAGCACATTTGGAACGAATGTATAAGTGTACTCTCTGAATAAAGTCAAAAGTCTAACTTGTTTTTAGTTCCATAATGTTTTAATGTTTAATTCTATTGTGTGTTTTTCTCCCTTTCCCCTTACTCTCTAAAATCACCAAATCTGGAAAACAGGCTGATTGTATCTGTCTATGAGCAAAGGAAACCTGAAGGAACCAAGGGCCTGGCTGGACAGAGTTGTCATGTGTCTGCCTGTCTACACTTGCTGTGCAGAACATCCGCTCACCTGTACAGCAGGCACAGACAGGCAGTCACATGACAACCCAGCCTGAATGACACCAGCCATTGAAAGAAAGCAGCCCTCACACCATAGCATCTACACCAAGAGCTACAACCAAAATGAGGGGCTTGGGGGCCTGGGGTTTTTATCTGTTGGTTTAATACTTAACTCGTATGTATTAATATTATTATTTTATTTTGATTCAAATATTAAAACCCACCAAAAGTAAAGTGAGTGGTGCCTATGAAATATAATAAAACCCATTTCTGAAAATGTTCCTGTGCTTTCTATAGTTCTCTTTTCCTAATTGTTGTCAGTAAATCACTACCCTTGACATTTATGATACACAGCTTTGCAGACCCCATAGCAATATAAAACATCAGTATAACAAAACAATAAAACCTCAGTCTGATGGTTGATAAAGAATAAATTATTCTAATATTTTAATCCATAAACTAAGTATAGTTTTCTATATTGTGACTTTTTTTTTAAGTGGGGGTGGCGAGAGAAAGGAGAAGGAAGAATGCATAATATTCGAGAGAATCAAATATTCTGAGTTAATAAACTCTGCCAGTCTGGGTCTGGGTAAAACATGGTGAAAAGCGTATAAATAAATTTCAAAAAAATTTTTCAAATGTATTAAAATAATTGTTTCTTCTCTTTTGATATATGGAAAGTTGAAGTTGAAACTACAATATTTCCAAGTATGTTGACATACACTGATTTATTATTGTGTCATTGTTTAAGTAAGAAGGGGCTACAGTTCTAGAAGTGGAATTTACACAGAGCAAATGCATTCACTTGAAATATATACTTCCATTTACTGTAAACTTTCAAACTCTGGAGATGTTCAGGCAATTCAATATTCTCAAAAGCACAAGAAAAGTGGTTAATAGATATGCAATGTATATTTTACTATATCTTTTGAGAAAATATCAAACCTTCAGTTTCTGTACTGTTAACTGGAGTGAAATTATCAGGGCTTCTTTTGTATATGAGTATTTCAAACACTTAAGGGTAAAAAGTGGGAAGATAGATAAAATTAGAAATTTGTCAACTTTGATTTGGTTCATTGACATATTTTAAACTTCAGTACGTAAAATTAACTTTCATCTTTCTTAGAAAGATTCTGGCCAAGCTTAAAAAATTATAACACAAGGCTACTAAAAACTCATGTTAAGTTTAATAATTAGACATTTTAAGTATTTTGAACAAAAGCAAACTATTTTTCATTCAGATATTTCATTTTTAACAAACTATAGAAATGATCCCTGAAAGTACAGTGTTTGGATATTTCATTTTTAAAATGAAAGATGTAATCTTAAGGCTAAGAGCCCCCATGAGGTTCAAAATTTCTGATTTTGTGATATTTTAAACAAACCTGACACTATAATTTCTTTAAGAAAAAAAATGAGTAATGGAGCAAAACTATGAAGCAGAAAGTATGATTAAATCTAAATGTCTCACGTTTAAGCAATCTCATCTTATGGAAACACATCATCTGCAAAAATTCACTTCTGCTTCTGCTTCTTCCAGGCACATTGTGCAATGCAGCTTTCTACCTTAAATAAAAGCCCCATGACCAGCAAATTAAACAGTACTTCACAAAATGTAAAACATAAACAGAAGACAATATAAAAATGTCTCACGGAACACTGACATAGTTTCACCCAAATTTAAATGTTTTACCTGCTGGCAAACGCCACCTACAGGAGTTCACGTATGGAATCGTTCTACTAGAACCTGCAAAGCAGACTCCCGAGGGTGCTTGATGACTCCCAGAAAGAGACAAGAACATTAAGGAGACTGCTCCAGTCTACCCAACTCCAAAGGGAAAGCTAGGAGGGCAGCAGAGTCATCGTAAAATGAGGCAATACAGGATAGTGTTTTAAATATCTTTTTCCCTAAAACATAAGGGTAACATCTTTTCTAAAAAAAAACATTTTTTACTTAGCTCTCAAAAAAAATGCTTTCTTTTATATACATTTTAAATTCATCAAATGAGACACGTATGAAAATTTTACTCTTCTGGGAAAAAGTAATATAAAGGGTAATATTGTTCTTCCAGTATGAACTCTTGAGTAGGACACACAGTGCATACAGGACAATGCACATCTGATAATGCCAGAACTTGGAAATGATGGCATGAAATAATCCCACATTAAAAAGCTTAACACAAGGTAGTCTATGTATGGGAAAAACAACCACGATCATGAAGGGTTTTAAGTAACATAAATGGGTTAAAGTTTAATATTCTTTGGGATGTTTTTGTAAAAATACCTAAGTCTTGACTAACCAAAATGACTCAAGAGGAGTGTGAACAGTGTTCACAGGGTCAGTGCCGACCCTCGCCACCACAAGGGACACACAGACCTTGCAGGAAATACGCACAATCTTAAAAAGTGTAAGTGAAAATGGGAAGAAAGCTGAACATTTCTATAACTTCTTGGTCTCAACTTTGACCATCCAGGAATATAGCTGTCATTTTGTTTCTAGTTACCGAAGTTACATTTGTCATCTGTTATAGCCACACAATAAAAACAATACTAAGTAAATATCCCTATAAGGGAATTATATAATCTCCTTATCAAGCTATCCAAACACTTCAACCCACAAAAATGAGGCCTGTAATTTCTTAAGAGTCCAAAGAATGTCCTTATTTCGATGCAGATGTTGGATTTTCTTCAACAGCGTAAGGTTAGTACATTTCCATTGGAAATGCTCCTGTTGTGTTACTCTCGCTTCTTAGGAGTATCCCATTATGATTTTAATCTTAATGTTGGACTACAGAAATTGAATATTGACTAAGCGCTTTTATTATTTATAAATTAGCAGTTTAGAGATTTTATCTTTAGAGATTTTTAACTTTGTTAAAATTTATACATTTATACTTTCCTCATTTACACATTTCTCATTGATTTTAAGAAAAATAAGGCTCTTTACTCTTTGAATCACAGTTACCCTATTCTCCTAAAATTCATATTTTAGACATATGTTAAAGAATGGCCACTTTTTTCCAAATCTGATTTTAAAGTATTAATGTAAAATTATCTAGACCAAAAATCCTTTGAAAATGACAATTTCAAGGCTGGGTGTAGTGGCTCGTGCCTATGATCCTAGCACTCTGGGAGACAGAGGTGGAAGGACTACTTGAGCTCAGGAGTTTGAGACCATCCTAAGCAAGAGTGACACCCTGTCCCGACTAAAAATAGAAAAGAAAAAAAAATGACAATTTCTATTTTATCCTCACACCTTGCTCTTTTCTAAATCCCTCCCAAGAATGGTGCAACATATATTTGCAATGTGTGAAAATAACATTGGGAAATTTATTGTCTGCTTAGATAATCTTTAATCTAGGAATTTACATATATATAGTCAGAAGAGAAAAAAAATCCACTAACCTTTAATTATAAAAATTAACAAAATTCTAAGACTATCTATCTCGAAGAGTAATTTTACCCTGAAATTCAATAACTTAATTTAGGCACTTGATATGCCAAGACATGAGGAATTATTATGCTGAACTTACTCATTTACTTGCTCAATCACACCTTCATTCAGTCAATATTTAATTAGTGCCTATCCGTGCTGTGGTTCCTGGAGGCAGGACAGTGGCTCCTGGTCAAAAAAGGCTGACAGTTGCAGGAATACTAGGGATGTGTGATGAGTTGTCATGTCAATTTTCACCTTGTGAAAAATCTCTTAAATCCATTCATTTCTATCAATTTCCATCAACACACCCCAGCCCAAGCTACCATTACCTCTTACATAGACCACAATAGACATAAAAAGCAGTAGCTTTCTAATAACGCTACAATCCAGTTTTGCCCTCTTTCATTCCATTCTCCACAAGATAACCAAAGGGATTCGTAAAAAAAAAATTCCAATCTGATCATGTGACTCTCCAGCTTAAAAACTTCAAAGGTGGGCCAGGCACAGTGCCTCATGCCTGTAATCCCAGCGCTTTGTGAAGCCAGAGTGGGAGGATCACTTGAGGCGATGTTTGAGACCAGCCTGGGCAACATAGTCTCTACAAAAAATTAAGAAAATTACTCTGGATGGGACTGTGGAACAGAAAGAACATTAGGTAAAAACTAAGTATATCTGACTAACATGGATCTTAGTTAATAATAACAAATATGTTGATATCAGCTCATTAATTTTAACAAAGGTATCATACCAATGTAATATGTTAATAATAGAGGAGGCCAGGCACAGTGGCTCACACTTATAATCCCAGCAATTTGGGAAGCTGAGGTAGGAGGCTCACTTGAGGGCAAGAGTTCAAGACCATCCTGTGTAACATAGTGAGATCCCATCTGTAAAAACACAAAATTTAAATTAGCCTAGTATGGTGGTGCACATCTGTAGTCCTACCTACTTGGGCAGGAGAATCACTTGAGCCTAAGAGTTTGAAGTTGCAGTGAACTATGATTGCACCACTGCACTCCAGCCTGGGTGATACAGCAAGACCCTTGTCTCTGAAATAAACAAACAAACAAAAAAAATAGACAAAAACAAAAACAAACAATGACAACAAAAATACTTCCTAAGAACAAAAATCTAATCCTTAGAGTCCCTTTCTCTCTTTGTCCTAATCACACTGGGCTTAACTCTGTCACTTGAATTCATCAGTCTCAATCTTATCTCAGGACATTAACATAAATCTTCTGTAACTATGCAATTTAAAGTCCTCCCAACCTGTGACTTACTTCTATCCCAGATACTTTCTATGTCAACACATCACTGGCTTTGTTTTCTTCACAGCCTGTAATCAGTATCTGATAGGTTTTCTTGTTTGTTTATATGTTTTCTGTATTGGGAAATATCCTTTGTAAGGGCAGGTGCCATGAATTCCTTGCTCATCGTTTTATCCTTAGTGAGTAGGATAATGCGTGGTATACAACAGGTGCTCAGAAAATATTTGCTGAGAAATGTTCAGGAAATTGAAAGCATAGCACTGACAATGAGCAGCGGGCTAAGTTACTCATTGTTTTTGAGCCTTAAATTTCATCTCTAAAACAGGGAATGTAAATAAAGTGTTCAGTGTCTGATAAACTACAAATACTCAATAACTGTTAAATATCAGATGATGATCATCATCACCAAGAACATCCTTCAGATGGAAAGCTGGCTTCATGAGTGTAAGCAGGTATGATGAGCAGGAAGAACGTTATTTACAGTCACAACTACTATGTAGGGAGCCTCTTGTCACCTGGAAGGCCATTTGATTTGGCTGAGCATTTCGTCTAATTTGGATATGCAAAGGAGCGTGCAGTGAAGGCCAGGCTAGATGCTGAGAGATGAGCTCACATATATATAATAGGGTGAGAAGCACCTTGAGTTTGGGGCATTCCAGACTGATAGCACTGAGGGGAGAGCAGGAGGGTGAAGAGGAAGAATGAAGCCAACGCACTGTTCTTAGGCTGGGCCAGCCAAGGGCTAGAGCTGCTGGTGACACATCCAAGTGGGATGTCCACCGGCTAAAAACTGCTATGCAGGAGGGCATCCAATGTTCTATTTGAGGTTATTTGAATGGCCGTATTTCTTTCCAAAATTCTTAGTAGACATTAAGTACTACAAATATCCTTGTGTTAATATTTTGATAGAAATCAAAGGAGTTAAATATTATCTGTCACAGGGCACAACGGGATGCATATGGACACACGAGTCTTTGTGTCCAAGCTCTGTCCTTACCTACCCACCAACAGCTACCCCCTCAGCGCCCTACAGGCCTCAGGATGCTCACATGGGCAGTGTCCTCCAGAGGATGAATCCAGGAAAAGACTCATGCAACCTCTAGAAATGAGCTCAGGGCCATTTGTGTAGGAAATTCCAGAGTCTGGGAGTACTGCAGCGTGATCTAGAGAAAGGGGCAGCAGGGCTCAGGAAAATCCCTTTGGTGATACTTATAAATAGTCTAACTCTGTGAAAGGTGCTGTTTTGTTTTTTTAGAAACAAAGTGTCATCTGTTACCCAGGCTAGAGTACAGTGGCCCGATCATAGCTCACTGCAGTCTTGAACTCTTGGGCTCAAGCAATCCTCCTATCTCAGCCTCCTGAGTAGCTGCAACTATAGGTACATACCACCACACCCAGCTAATTTTTTTTTCTATTTTTGTAGAGACAAGATCTCACTCTTGCTCAAGTTAGTCTTAAATTCCTGACCTCAAGCAATCCTCACACTTTGGCCTCCCAAAGTGCTAGGATTAGGGGCATAAGCTACCATGCCCAGTCCCTTATTTCTTTTTATACCGAAGAAAAGCCCCAATCTTGGGATAATGTCATAGGATAAAATACAGTCAAGTAGATCAATTGTGTCTACTATCACCACACTGTATTATAAAGACATCTTGACAATAACATGTGGAAACTTAACATAGCCTAGGACACAGGTAGAAACCTTTCTATTAAAGTCATCTATCAGTAACATTACAAATAACATATTGTCTTATAGAGTACCGGTTCAAAAACAGATGCTTGAGGGGATTATTGTATACATTCAAAATTCAAGAGTAGGGTGGATACATCTATTCAGGATGGGGAGAAAGTAGAAAAATGCTGGGGAATCTTACTATTACAGTCATGTCAACTCTAGCTTAAAATTATTACACATGTTATCATACCAGTGCCTCTGCCATCTTGAATATGTACAATCCAGTTTGGTATCATCATCTTTAAACTCTTGTTTAAGATGTAGAAGAAACTATAGGCTGGATAGGAGACAGCATGGAAAGTCTCACTGAAGAAATGGGATCTGAGTTTCTCCTTTGTGTCTGAACCTTATCATTTTCTGCCAAGACAGCCCAGATCCCATATGTCCTATCTCACAACATGACATGACAAAAATCTGGAAATTAGAATATATGTGAGTCAAAGGACATTACAGTGGGAGGGCATGGTGTTTCTTGCCACGGCAATTTAAATATACCAGTGTGGTATCAGGGACACTTACTAATATATGACTTCTCAGAGTCCTAAAAAAATTGCACTGAGATGATTTGTTGAGCAGTGGGCCCCATTTCATAAGGGAGAAGACTGGGCTCAGGGAAGTGAAGTCACTTGCTCCAGCACAGGCAGTTAGTCCTAGTGACCTACACCCTTTGGCACCTCACCCTTTCCAAGGTACCAAACAGATACTCTCTCTATAGGGTCTTTTGATCAATTAATGTTATCCTAAAAAACACTTTGAGCCATTGTTTTTTAATCACAAATATATTTCATAAGTCATTTATGTTTATTATAAACCTGTCAAAAGTTAAAACAATACTTATGTTCATATGATAGAATATGCTATTTATTAAATAGCCACTTATATTATAATGAAAACATACCAATATAAGTAGCAGGAAGAGAGAACATATTAAAAAAATGATAATCTTCTATGAAAATTTGAATAGAACTTTATCACTGAATAAATGAATGAATCTGCAACTAAATTAATGATATTTAATTAATGTCACATTTGCTTAATTAAGAAAGGTAAATTGTCATGGAACAGGATTTCCAATGTGTGTAGCTGCTGATATGTGTACAGGAGGAACACAAGCACTCAGCTTACCCACAAAGCGGCTCCAAAAATTGAGTTAGTACTCAAGCTTATTTTCACAAAGGGACATTCTAAATTTGGGGTTCTCAGGCTGCCCACAGAACCATGTTTAATCCATATGTAGTTGGACTACATGGCAGCAAGACCTTTATGGAATCTAAGCATCATGTAACACATTGCTGTTCAAGGATGAGTGTTCACGAGGCCAGAGATGGATCCCAGCCTGTAAACCCCCCCACCCTCCTGACACTGCCTGCTTGATCTCCTTCCCCACACCCTCCCTTCCAGCCTCAGCTCCCAGCAGACACTAATAAATACCTGGTAAATACTAGCAAAGAGCAAGGGTCAGTGCTGGCCCCTCCCTCCTGCTCTGACAGCAGGCTCAGAGACAGTCTTCAGTGGCAGGAAGCTCTGGCAAGAGAAGCCAACGGAACAGGTAGAGAGCCACCGTGGTGGTGGCGGCTGAGGAGTGGTGGTGGGGTGAATAATGACTAACACGGATGGCTCCGGTGGATAAGGCTTTGCTTCCCCGACACAGGCCATTTGACAATTTGAAGATTGTGGTCATTCTTGAGTCAGGTATTAACATTTTGAAAATTCCCTATCTTGTTTCTTGAGCAGAGTTCTGAAAGAGTCGCTGATGATTCAAGTGTAGCTCGGTGTAGCCCACACATCTGCTACCTTGATAGTGAGCGCTCCTCACCTCCAGCCATGACCCAGGGCAGCCACCACCACTGTCACCTGGGTCACGGTTGGAGTCTCCCAGCTGGTCTCCCTTCTTCTATTCTTGCCACGCCCACTCCCTCCATGCACACAGCCCATCCCACATACTACACACAACCAGCAACTGGAGTAACCTTTCTAAACTGTCAATCCAATCACGTCACAACCTATCGGAACTCAGCAGAGGCTGTCAATTATCCTTGCGGTAAAATCCAAATCACTGGGTAAGGACTGATAGGGCCCCCACCCAATGTGGGGGCGCCTTTATTTTCAGCCTCTCTCCCCTACTGTTCCTGTGCTCCAGCCACGGGCCTCCTGTTGGTTCCCCTCGCTGGGGATTTCCTACTTACTGTTCCCTCTTCCTGGAATGTTCTTCAACGAAACCCTCTACACAGCACATCATTTCGGTTTCTGCTCCAGTGCTACTTCCTTCTAATCAAACACCCAATCTGAAGGCCTCCCCCTTGTCACCTTCGCAATCATTGCCCTGTCTTACGTCACTCCAAGCACTTAATATCTGATACTAAATTATTAGCATATTTGCTTGTTAGTTCCATAAAGCAGCAGCCTTACCTGTCATTTCCTTTTTCCTGAAATGATCCACCCTCCATACATATACCTTTAATAAGATGTTCATGGCACTCTGTTAATATTATAACTGTACACATTTCTGTTTGCTGTAATCAAGTACTCCTGAGGGAGCTTCAGCAACAGCAATTTTGTAAAAAGTCATCGTGAGGCTTTGGAGGAGATGACTGGTGACCCCGAATACACCAAGCTCTCAAGTCTTCTTCTTCCCCTACGGGGAGCACCACGTGCCTTCTAACAGGCTTATTCCAGGACCCGCAGAGTCCGACGGAAGAACTCTACAGTCACACTCCAATAGCAGCAGTGAGTCCAGAGTCCTCCCGGTCTCTGGTGCTAAAACCCAGAAACAGGTCAAGGCTGAGGTGCCTAGAAATCATCTCAATAAATCCTCTGTGGGATGAGATTGACTTGGATGGCTCCAGCCATCTCTGGGATTCTTGCCTGCAGTTGTGGGTGTGAGCACGGGTCTGGAGCACGACAGCCTGAGTGCAAATTCCTGCTTTGCTACCAACTAGCTACGTGACCCTGGGAAATCAGTTTTCTTTGACAACATGAAATGTTCTGCAATAAAGGAAACTGAGTCCTATAGAAATGACTTTTTAAAAGGTATTTTTTGTTACTTTTCTTATCTGAAAAATAAAGATAATAATAGTACTAATAGTATCTATCTTTAAGGTGGTGATATGGGTTAAATGAGTTAATTAATATACATACAAAAACTATCTATTACTATTATGATTCCTCATTAAATTTTTTTGCATGCCCATGTATAACTGAGAAAAGTGACAATACTGATATGTATTTAAATATACATAAACGATCATCTAAATTCTTGGGAAAAAATGTATCTAAGAGAAAATATCTTAGAGCAACTGAATAGCAAAGAAGATAATCTATTTACTGACTTTTATGGCTAGGGAAATATCTCAGAACTCACCACGCTGTGATCTTTAAAACTAGAGCTTCCCACAGAATGACAGGGGTATCTCAGCAGCCAGTACTGGATAGAAAACATTGCTGATCCTCACATTATAACTATCGCAATGACCAATTCTACTTTAGACTCTGGTCAGTGACATAAAAATTTAATATAAGCTCCTAAATAGCAATTTTGTTTGGACATTTCTATACGATTTAATTTCTCTTACTGCAAGAAATTCAGTAGCAATCAAGCAATTATACAACATGTTTTCAACACACTATTACATATATAGCTCTTGGGAAGTGGGAAGAACTGTATAAGACATGAAACTTTTCCTCCAAGAATTGACAAAAGTGTCTTGCAATGTTTTCAAAAGAAATCAAGCCAACACAGGAAGGACTTAACTCTGAAACACATCCCTTGATAGCCAAATAAAACTAAGACATCACCTGTACATAGCTTTGTTACTACAGAGTATTCTTATCTAATGTTTGCATGATGCATTGTAAGTACCAGAAAATTTTCAAGTCATACCAGAGCTATTAAAATTTTTAAAACATAGTTTGATTTCTATCTGTATACTCCTAAATTTAATGGTATCACGTTATCATGCTTAAATGGCTCTGTAAGACTAATGACTTTTTTTGCAGTTTTGTGGCTATTAGATTTACATGAGTAGTAAGTCACAGGACCAAAATTATTAACATCTAACAAGAACTAGAATATCACAATTACCGTAAGTCATGCTTTTAGATAGATATCAAGTGCTCAAAGAACAAAATTAACAATTATCTAAAACTCACTTGAAGGCTAGTGATGTGGACATTCTCAAAAGCCTTTCATTTGAGACATCTGAGACATCACAGCAACAATTCCAAAATGCTTAACTCTGCATCAGTACTAATAATTTTACTATTAAGATGTTTTATTACCTTGAGTATTTTCAACACATTATTTAATGTAAATTGCTTCCACTCTATCAGTACCTTGATGTTATTATAAACAAGGAAGTTTCCAATTCCTGATCCCTAACTCCATTTCTTCAGGTACACAAACATATGACTACACTGAAGAAATAAACAAGAAAAGAAATTTGAGGGAAACATCATAAAATTTCAAATCTATGAGGAAAAAAACAGTGCTTTGTTTAAACAAACACTCCAAGCTAAATCTGACTGAAAGGCAACCACTGGTGTCGCAGCATTATATATCACGATAATACCAATATAAAATTAGAACCACTTCACAAAGAAAACTTTGTTACTCTCTGTGGCTTACCTCATCATCTTTATACCAAGACAAACTCTCCGCAGTAAGGACAAACCAGTATCCCTTGGAGCCGCCTTTCATGATGCCAATGTTGCTGATGGTGAGCCAGCCCTTGCGAATCACCTGCAGAAGAGCAGAAATTGGCAGAGGTGTTCAGTTTAACATAAGCCAGTGGAGACCAGAGGTCTTGGATTAAGTGAACTTAAAAACAAGACATTAATTGCAATAAGAACAATATAGTTCCTCCCAAGCTCAACTTCTATTGAGCCAATTCAAGAGAATTTATCTTCTAAAAGGGCCGGGGACTAGAGGGAAATCTCCCCCATCAATGAATGAAATAAAAATCTCAGACTCGTAAGAATGCTGGAAGCAGGGTGACTGAAATAGGAACGAAATGAGGCAGGCTAACTGATTTGTGCCAGGCGAGTTTATGGCATTGCTGCTGCAATTAAAACATGTTTGGTTGATTGGAGGAACAATAGACTCTCCTTGCCCACTGCCTCTTTTCCCCTTCCAACCTACTGCTCATTTGTTCATCTGGTTTGCAGCTCATTAGGATTTCCACCAGACACTGGCCAGAACATGGTAAGAAGAAGAAACTCAATCCAACCAATCAGCTCCTTGTTAATAGTCCTCATATAAGGCTGCCCAAGAGAGAAAGCTGAAATAAAAATCTAAAATGAAAAGTGTGGGGTTTTTTTAGTGGCCTCAATTTTTCCACGTACTTCTGCTTGTTATTTGCCATTTTGAAAAAAATATGTAGTGTCTTTACAAAAATCTTTAAACAGCTTTTACATTTTAAAACATTAACAACTTGGATTACAGATTTGACAGAAATTATTTACAAATGACTTTTAAAGAAAAAATGTATTTTTTCTCACAGTTGTTGTAAAGTTAAATTCTGTTTTCCAGATGGCATAGTTTTCCATGTCCTCTATGCTAGATAACTTTGTCATTATAGAACTAAAAATGAAATACTATATGGAATTGTATGATGTATGACTTAAATGTAAAAAATTGTCCTATACTGAAACATTCAATATTCCAGAGATCCTGAAATATTAAAATATTACTTATTGAATGACTGTCAGTTACTAAAGATGAAAATACCCTAATAATCAGATTTCATTTTTTATACTGCTATTAGTGTTCCAGTCAAAGAAGGAAGGCGAAATTATTTCCCAGGGGAAATTATGAAATAAACTGAACTCCTCATTATTGGTCTTTCAAGCCACTCCACACTCTCCGTTCCTGCCACCCTGATTCCCTGTTTCTGCATTCCCAGGTACGCACTCTCCTTTTTAGACTCTGTTGCTTTTATACCCTCCACATAAAATCCCTCTCAGGTCCAGACAAAGGCAGTTTTCTCCGTGGTTAAAAATTATCCCTTCTTCTTACTCTCTACTTCAGCAAGAAGAAAACAGTATGTCCCAGAGTATGATTTCTACCGGCTATGTTATAATCATTGAGATGCTTTCTAAAAATGCAGATTCCTGAGCCACTTACCAATCTGAATGAATCAAAATGTGTATGTATATGAAACCCGAGAATCTACATTTTAACACGTTCCCAAGTGATTCTTATTCCCACTGGAGCTCAAAGACCCCTGCATCACACATGCGATCAAAACTTCATTTTCCTAAGAGCACATGATCACATCTAATTTTTAGTAAGAAGAAGCTGGTTAAATTATTTCATCCTAAGATCATGACCCATACTACCGAGGCTTACAATCAGCCTGCTAGTCTTAGTACTTAAATGAAAGTATATGGAATATTTCATTTTATCAGATATCCTTGGATATAGAAAAAGTCTTCCAGATATTCCACAAACTGAAATAAGGAAATCACCATTTCATCTACTGGTAGAGCAGGCTAGCTCCACCAAGGAGAGTCACAAATTTAGTTCCATAAATATTTCTTCAGAATCTACCCTATGGCAAGATGAAAAAAAAGCATGATAATGCCACAATCCCCTGCCCTCAAGAATTTTGTAGAGCCATAAAGACATAGTTTCAATATAATAGGGCAGTAAGAAATGTACAAGACACAAGAGAAGGGGAACTCCACACAATCGGGAAGTCATAATGGACTTGCCTTGAGAAGAGACTGGAAGAGGAATAGAATTAGTCAGATCAAGAAGTCGTTTGCCTACCTGTTTATTTATTTGTTTTCCATAGAGAAGGACAAACAAGAACAAAGTTTGAAAGAGCCACTTAGCGCAGAAGATGTAAGTGGGGATGAAGTTGAGGCTGGAGGAGCAGGTGAAGTAACGCTGGAGAGAATCCAGTTCAATGAGACCCCAAGTTTCACCAATCTCACTCCCCTGGCAGTTCCAAAAATAGATTTCAAGTACATATCCCTAATACATGTATATTTATTTTAAAATTACATATATGACCATTGTGTTAATAAATCATATATTTACATATATACATGAAGACAAATTGGAAAGTATGTTCATGGATTGGCAGAATCAACATTGTTAAAATGTCCATAATACCCAAAATGATTTACAGACTCAATGCAATTCTGACGAAAATATCAATATCAAATTTCACAGATATAGAAAAAATAATTCCACATTTCATGTGAAACCAGAAAAGAGCCTGAGTAGCCAAAGCAATCTTAAGCAAAAGGAACAGATCAGGAGGCATCACATTACCAGATCTACACTATACTACAAGGCTATAAGTAATTAAGCCAGCATGGTATTGGCACAAAAATAGAGACAAAGGCCAATGGAACAGAACAGAAAACCTGGATATAACACCATCCACAGACAGCCAACTAATCTTTGACAAAGCAGACAATATACACTGGGGAAAAGAAGCCCTGTTACATAAATGGTGCTGGGAAACCTGGATAGCCACATGCAGGAGAATGGGACTTGATTAAATTAAAAAGCTTCTGCATGGCCAAGGAAATAAGTAACAGAGCAAATAGACAACCTACAGAAAGAGATAAAATATCCACAAGCTATACATCTAATAAAGCAGTGGTCCCCAACTCTTTGGCACCAGGGCCTGGTTTAATGGAAGACAATTTTTCCATGGATGGGTGTGGGGGTTGGGGGTGAGGGATGGTTTGGGGATGATTCAAGCATATTACATTTATTGCGCACTTTATTTCTATTATTATTATACTGTAATATATAATGATATAATTATACAACTCACCATAATGCAGAATCAGTGAGCTTGTTCTCCTACAACTAGACAGTGACACCCGATGAGTGTTACCTATGTCTAGTCTACTCTATAATCTTATTTTGGTTGCTATCACTGCACAAAACCCTGCTTCACAAAGACAGGATGCTGGAAATGGAAGTAGGCTTTTCAGTGGCAATCTCAGAATATTCTGCCTTGAGTTTAATCCAGAACATATGGACATTTGAAGCTGTCTCAAACACACTTTTAAGGCCACTGTCATTTGCGATCTCAAGCAGTTGATCCTCTTCTAGCACAAAGTGGATTCACCTGGCTTATTCACAAATGGGTCGCGGACCCATTCCTTCCCAGTTTGGGGGTCTCTTGTGGTTGTGAATTAATACTCAAATTATTTTGAAAGGTGCTATAGGTGATCATGCACCAGCTGGGAGAAAGAAGGCCCTGGCTCAGTCTCTTTCAAAATCTCTGCTAACGTTAGAAACATGTCAAAAATCCCAGTGTTCATTGAGATCACTCATCGCCCCCATAATTCCAGTTTGGCTTTGAATGCAGCCACTTTATCTGCTTACGTGAACACAGTTGTCATTCTCCCCTAAAGTGACAGATTGAGTTCACTGAGCAGGTTGAATATGTCACACAACTAAGCATGTTTTGTGACCCATTCTATGTCACTGAAATGTGCTGCCAATGGTGACAGTTTTTCTAAAAGAAATCTCTGGAGAGGCTCTAGTAACTCAGAAACTCTGGCCAGTGATCTGCCTCTAGAAAGCCATCTCACTTCTGTGTATCAGAGAAGACATGTGTGCTCCGTGTCCATCTCCTCACAGAGCTGCGCGAACAAACGTGGGTTAAGGGCACATACTTTAATGTGTTTGATAATTTTAATCACATCCTGCAAAACGTCATTTAGTTCAGTTCATTTTTTGGCTAACCAGTAACTCTATGGATGACACAGTGCATAGACTCACATTCAGGATCGACCACCTTGACCAAGTAGTGAAACCAGAAAGCCATCCAGTCGTGGCAGCTGCTCTGTCCATGCATATACAGTGTTTCCCCGAAAATAAAACAGGATCTTTTATTTATTTTTCCTCAAGAAGACACCCTAGGGCTTATTTTCAGGGGATGTGTTATTTTCCCCTCCAAGCCTCAGCTTGCAGCATGCACAGGATGGCCGGGACCTGACGGGGGGAGCCAACCTTGTTGGTGGGGCTGCCTGCACCTTTCCGGTCACCTCTGGGATAGTAGCTGTCACGATGGGGCAGATGAGAAGGGCTGCTCGTCTTCTTTCCCGCTCCGCCATGACATGCATGGGTTGTGCAGATACGCTGCGTAGCCACACCCATCACTAGGTCTTATTTTCGGGGTAGAGCTTATATTGTGCAAATGCTTAGAAATCTTGCTAGGGCTTATTTTATGGGCAGGTCTTATTTTCGGGGAAACACGGTACTGATACAAAATGACCAATTCCATTTTCCTGATATGTAATCATTCAAAGACTTGAATAGTTCTGCAGCCAGTAGACTAGTCAACCTGGATTGCATACCACGGTGACTCATTAATCCTCTCTAACAACTGTGCCTCAATATCCTCTATTTCATCGTCTAGTTATGGTGCTAGCTGAAAGAGGAACACGTGCAACCTTTTGAACTGCAGCCTCTCCTAAAAGTTCATGGCAAATGTCTTTAGCAGCAGCAGGATCACATCTTCACCAAAAGCAAGGGCTTCTTAGCTTCAGCAATGCGGTTAGCCACTGAGAATGCCGCCCTCGGTGCAGACACATTTGATGAAGTGGTGGCCTTCAATAATTGCTTCTGTTCTTTGTATTCACATTTTTTTTCTTTTGAAAAACTCAAAAAGCTTGTCTTTTAATGCGGGGTGATTCGTATCCATGTGGGGAAGCCGTTTTGGAGGTTTCATGGCTTCACTAGATCGTCACATATCATACAAAGTTTTCATTTTGTTGGCAGCCTTAGAATCTTTACCCCTTTCAAAGCAGCTCTCCAGCCACATTTATTTTTTTCTTGTCTTTGCTAGGGTTAGCCTGTGGGCTTACCAAAACTGTGACTGAGACAACTGCACAGTGCAGGAAAGTGGCGCAGACAGAGTGGTAAATAAAGTAATGGGTAGGTCACGTGTGGACTAAAGTAAGTGTCAGATTCTGACTTAAAGCCTGCCACCACATGCAGTTGTACAATTGAAGTACATCAACTCATTTGTCACCATAAAGCCTGCCACCGGATGCAGCTTAATTGTCACTTGCCACTCACCGATAGGGTTTTTATATGAGTCTGCAAGCAATTGATTTATCATGGTCTCTGTGCAGGCAAACCTCTCTGCTAATGATAATCTATATGTGCAGCCACTCCCCAGCACTAGCATCACCGCCTCAGCTCCACCTCAGATCATCAGGCATTAGATTCTCAGAAGGAGCCTGCAACCTAGATCCCTCAGTTTATAGTAGGGTTTGTGCTCCTATGAGAATCTAATGTTGCCCCTGATCTTATAGGAGGCAGAGCTCGGGCAGTGATGCAAGCGATGGGGAGTGGCTGTAAATACAGATGAAGCTTTGTTTGCTTACTCAACACCATGGGCTGCTCACCTCCTGCTGTGCAGCCCCAGTTCCTAACAGACCACGATTGGTACTGGTCCACAGTACCCCAAGGTACTGGTACAACCCCAAGGTACTGGTCCTCAGGGTAGAGGACTGCAGCAATAAAGGACTAAATAACCAGAATCTGCAAAGAACTCAAGCAAATCAACAAGAAAAAACCAAACAATCCCATTTAAAAGTGGGCAAAAGACATAAACAGAAGCTTTACAAAAGAAGATAGGCAAATGGCCAATAAACATATGAAAAAAAGCTCTATGTCCCTAATCATCACAGAGATGCAAATTATTATTATAAAACCATGATGAGATATCACCCTACTCCATTCAGAATAGCCTTTATTAAAAAGTCCAAAAATAATAGATGCAGGCATGGATGCAAAGAGAATGTAATGCTTATACACTGTTGGTGGAACTGCAAATTAGTGCAACCTCTATGAAAAACAGTTTGGAGATTCCTCAAAGAACTAAAAGTAGAACTACCATTCAATCCAGCAATCCCACGACTAGGTATTTACCCAAAGGAAAAGAAGTCATCTTATCAAAAAGACACCTGCACTCAAATGTTTATTGCAGCACAATTCATGATTTCAAAGATGTGGAATCAACCCAAATGCCCATCAAATCATGAGTGGATTAACAATATGTGGTATATGTACACCATGGAAACTACTCAGCCATAAAAAGGGATGACTTAATGCCTTTTGCAACAATTTGGATGCAACTGAGGACCATTATCCTAAGTATCTAAAGAATGGAAAAACAAACGCCACAAATACTCACTACTAAATTGGAACTAACCAATGAGCACACATGTGCACAGAGGGAAGTGAAACTCAAGAGAAATCAACCAGGGAGGAGGTGAGAGGGGGGTTGGTGAAAACCTACCTAACAGGTACAATAAACAATGTCCAAGTGACAGGCACTCTTATAACCATGACTCAGGCATTATAAAAGTGATTCATGTAACCAAAATTATTTGTACCCTGTAATATTTTGAAATTTTAAAAAAAGTAAGCCATGAAGATGAAATAAATATTTTTAACATATTTTAAAAATTTTGTGGGGAAAATGTATTTTATTTGTTACATCTATCACTTTATTATTGACCTCTTGGGGACACAGATCAAGGGTGCTGGCAACAATATACATAAGAAATACGAATCTAAGTTTTCTTATTTTTATAGACAAAAATACTTATCAGTAGATGTCCTACTATACAGCCCTGCATTCCAATGGATCTTGCATGTTCCCTGGGACAAAGAAAGTAGGTTATATAAGCAAAATTACCAGGCTGTGAGCTAAAGCTACGATGTACAAAGTTGAACAGAAATGAGCCCACTGAAGAAATACCTAGTAGGTAAAGTCAGGACTATGGAATGGATGCAAGGGGAATTAGTGAAGGTAAAAATTCTAGAACTAGCACAGTAGCCACTAGCTACATGTGGTTATTGAGCCCTAGTGACTAGTTTCAATTGAGATGTGCAATAAGTGCAAAGTACACACTGAATTTTGAAAACGTAACACAAAAAAAGTAAAATAGATCATTAATTTTTTAAATGTATTTCACGTTGAAATAACATTAGTGTATTAGGTTAAATAAAATCCATTTTAAAAATTAATTTCACCTGCTTCATTTTATTTTTTAATGTGGCTATCAGAAATTTATAAATTATATAGGTGGCTTGTATTATTGGACAATGTGCTATTTTAGAATGATTCTGAAACTCTTGGGCCTACCAACTTTTAGAACCAACCATTCTAAAACTCTGAAGGAACAGAGGAAGAAGACCGAGTTCTGGAAAGTGGGGAGTTGACGAGGAATTTGGCCCAGGCCTTGCTGACTTTGAGGTAGCCGGGGGGAACACACACAGAGGGGCCTGACCTCTGAAGCGAAAGGGAGAGGTTGGGACTGGAGTACAGACTTGAAGTGCTCAGCATGCACACTGGTGGCAGGTAAAACTCTGAGCAAAATAGCAGTGGCTCAAGGTAGAAGCCCGGGGGAACACCAACATATCGGACGTGGTCACAAAGAGTCTGAAAAGGAATGTCAGACAAATAAAAGCAATAGGGTCATGGAAGCCAAAAGAGAAGTGACATTCAAGGAGCACATGGTCGGATGTAAGCCAAGCACAGCACAGAGAGGGCACGGCAGCACAATGCGGGCGCCACGCGTCTTCAGCTGTGCCAGCTGCAGGGGGCGGTGGGATGATAAGTCAGAGTTCGCTCGGCTGAAAAGTGAATGGGAAGCAGAAAACAGAGACAGTGACTAAAGAGAGCTCTCCCCAGAGGAGGGTGAAGATGGAGTTAAAGTCAAAATAGGGCACAGAGTCAAAGAAAGTGGTAGTTGTTATTGATGTTTTGTTGTAGGTCTTTTTAGCGTGTTTGTCTAATATGGGCAACAATTCAGCATATTTATTGCTCGAGGGGAAACAATCAGTCCAGAGTGAGATGTTGGTGGCACAGGGAAGATGATGAAAGGACAAAGACGACAGGAGTGACGAGACGAGGAGCCCGGGGAAGAGTCTGGCCTCGAGCAGGAGCAAAGCCGCCCACCATGTGAGCCTGGGGGAGCTGGGGGGGGGGGACATAATTCCTTGGTGAGGAACACAGTAGAAAGTTTGGGAAGCCTTGTATTTGATTTTTCCATTTGTCTTGACAAAAAAAGAGACAAAATTATGTCCAGGAGAGTGTGGGTGAGAAGCTGGAAGGCTGGAGGGTAGCTATGACTCCCTGGGGCAACTTACAATCGAGTGAGCATGAACATAACTAGAACTGGTTTTAAAAAATGGCCAGAAGCTGAGGATGAAAACCAAAAACCTGCAGGGACACGGTCAGCATAGCTATCTTTTCTAGCAGCATTCTGCATGCCTGATGTAGAACAGGAGAGGATAAATAGGATGTCCTGAATTTCTGAACCCAAGTAAACTGAGTACAGAGGTAGTAAAGATGTTGAAGGTTTTGGGCAACCGAGTAATTCAGGTGACCCTCCATTCGCTCTAGGCAAGGCACAGAAATGAGGCCAGGGGGCGCTAACAGAGAGGTAGACAATGAGAAAATAAAGGGACTAATGGGCCAATGAGGTTGAAAAAAAAAAAAGCAGACACTATGCAAGTGAAGGCAAGAATTGACGTTTTAGAGTTTAAGCTGTTGTGAAGCAATAAACTACCTGATCCTACTGGTACGACTGTTTCTAGAAGCATTTAGTATTATAGCCAAAAAGAACATTTATTAAACATCATTGAGTCCAGTGGATATAGTCAATTGAGCTATATGAAAATTATGAGTTACTAATAACAATTAAAATGAAATTAGCAAAGAATTGACATAAAAATAATTAGATTCAATAGATTCAAGATTGTCCCTATGACATTACAGTCATTGGCATTCCAATAGGCTTTCTAATTTGGAGAGGAAAAAAGAGTATTACAGCCCCCCTGCTGTGAGGGCACAAAGCGCACGCGCGCACAGACACGCACACCCCTTCCCAGGCACCCACAGAAGTGAAGTCAGCACTGATCCCCGTCAGCAATGTAGTTGCTATCATAGAAAGCTTAAGATGCCATGATCCAATCCCAGCCCTTCCTTTTACAATACAGAAATCACATTTGTCACAGATAGATTTGTTTCCCTAATGAAAATCAGCTCAAAATAGGATTTTAGAGAGAACAATTCCTAATATACTTTTTCACTAGGAGCTGAGGGAGACAGAAACCATGAAATGAAGGTAACACAGTGGCAACAGATAGAACAAGGCAGACGGTCAGGAAAAAATGGTCAGGACACAAGGGGTAAGAACACGAAGGGAAAATTAATAAAAAGAAAACAAAAGAAAGCAAGTGTGGAAGAGAAGACAAAGACCAAAAATTTGAAAAGAATGACAAGTAGGATTAGTTGTAGAGTCCCTTCAGAGAGAAGGATAAAATATAAAATTAATTTGTATTGAAATTTAAAATTGTCAAAACAAATCTATCAACATTCACTATAATAGCCACTTACAGCCTCTTAGTATTTGAATATCAAATTCTGTTTTGAGTACCCAAGTAAACAAGAGCAAGGAAACCCATAATTACAGGACTAGAAAGGACCTTGAGAGCTGAAAGGGCATGTTCTTATTTGTTCGGCTGGAGACAAACCATTTTTTCAAATTTACTGCCATAAATATCACCCAAGATCCTTTTGCCAAATAGTGAAACTTTGAAAGCAACTGTAAGAGCAGCAATGAGAAGATGGGAATAGCCCAGCCTCTTCTCTTGGAGCCAAGCTAAGAGAATACGTATTCAGCTGGCTTCTTCCAGGGTGTAAGATAGCAGGCCTCATCAACAGTGGCAAAACCTGTATCTTAGGGGTGAATTCAGACCCCAACATCTGGCCAACACACCGGATCATAAAATTAATACACAGACAAAGAATAAAATTATGGGGAGAAAAAAGTACATGTGGAAAAGTTCTAGTGTGGCCAAGGTCCTAAACTTTATGAGGAGAAGGTTTTGACCTTGACCTTGCTTATGGTTGACCATGCAAGTTTTTATCAGCTATGTAGCTGGCTTTTTTAACTGCTACAGCCTGGGTAGAGGTTGTAAGCCATAGGCTGTTTGATAGTTTGATCTTGCTAGATTACAAAAGCTTATGCGTAGGCTTTCTCACAAGATGACTAGCTGCTTCTGTAAGGGTGGTTCACATACTTCAGGGCCTACACGAGCAAATGCTGGGAGCTGCATGGGTCCATCAAAGGCATAGGCCAGGCCAGTCACACAGTTGGTATGGAGGGACCTACCTTTGCAAGCACAAGCATGCTCAGGATACAGGCTACTTGTCCTTGAATTTGGCCAGCAAAGATTTTTCTAAGGTATGCCTGAGGCAAGGATTCAGAAAAAAGAGTCTTCCCATATACAGGCCTGGTAGGCCTTAGGTGGTGAAACTAGATTTACTACTTTTATATTGCAAGGTAGCTGAGGTCCTTGCTCTTTAGGGTCTAGCTTTAATCTATCAGGGTCAGGCCTAGGTAGGAAGGGTCAGATCAGCTGCCCTTGGTGCCATTCTGTCCTCCAAGCCAGGGCAAGGAAGGAGTTGGATAGCTAACTTTAACTAGTGTGACTTATTTACAGATTTACCCCACCTTGTCCCGTCCCCAAACACACGTTCTCAAGCTGGCTCTGGATTAAGTATTTAGGAAGGAGAAAATCCTGTTAGGAAGCCTAGGCTTCTTAGACCAAGAAATTATGTAACAGGAAGCAGGAAGAGAAACACAAAAGCAAAAGGAAAGTTAAAATTGCTAGGATTTGAATATGTTGCATAGGAAAAAATAACTCAAATACATCCTGATGGGTGACAGGGGCTGCAGTCTCTGCAAATTCCTAACCTTTGCAAGAAACAGCACATTTGAAGTGTCTTCTCTGAGACTACGTGTACAGATGGCTTACCATTAAGTGCATTAGCAGTAAAGCTAACCTCTTAGAAAGAGATTTTTCTCAATACATTTATAAGTTCACAAACAAACAAACAAACAGACCTGATTGCTAGACTGATAGGACTAAAACCAGGAAGGTTTCCTCCATCTACTTTCTCTGATTCAGTACCCCTGAATGTCTGCTATGGTCAGTGGTAACACCTGACAAATGGGTCTAGGAACATAAACAGGGCCTGGGATAATCACTTTCAAGAGTAGGAAATTCATTTGTTTTATTAAATTTGGTTAATGTGAAGCTAGCACTAGGACTATCTTTTGTGTGCTATGCCTTGCATTATTTATGAAGTAAGGAACAAGAGGGAATATTTCAACTTGAGAGGCCCAGAATATGTTCTTTTAGAGGCCAGCTCAGGGTGTAGGTACCAGATTCCACCTGAGCAAGAGAATGTCTTTGGCTGAGGCTGAGAGAATAAGAATTGAGAGATGATTTTAATTCGATGTTCTACAAATATCCTAGACTTTGAGAAATCCTTTGGGAATGTAATCTTTGGACTTTAATATCCTAGAACTTCACAGAAGGAAGGGATTCATATTTACATGCAGGACACGACTATTTTGTTGACATTTTATTATTGATGCATAATATATTAATGGTGTCATTTGATCACTGCAGAATCTCTGATAGGCTATGGAAACAACATGGCTAACAATAATTTGAAACAAGAAATGAAATAAGGAATAAACACTTAGGCTTGGGTACAGACTGGCCTTGGAGTGGAGTGTATTTTATCAGTGTACTGCCTTGACCCACTTTAGAGCCTTCTGTCTACTAGTGGTCCTAGGAGAATACCCAGAATAGCCATGGTTAGCTTCGGAGGAGTGGTTTTAAGAAGGCAAGAGTAGCACTGATAAACTGTTGATCCCTTACCCCAAAGGGGGCTAGCTACACCCCTGGTTAACCACCAGCTTAAGGATCAAACCCAACAGAATAAATGGTGGGAGAAGACTGAAGACTGAGGGGTGGGGAATACAGCAGCACTCCTGTTGTTTTCTTACTCATTCCACCCCAGAAGGAGTAAAGTACCTTCTCACATTGGTAAATCTGGCAGGATCTACAGGGAAGTGCAATCAGGGCCTTTCTCTCCCCCATTCTTGCGCCCACTCATCATGGGAACTAGCCTGCCCACAGAGGCACCTGCTAAAAGAGGAAGGAAGATGGTCATGCCTGTAGTTTTGAGGGGTAAGTTCAATTCAGGAGACTATTCAAAGGTATCTCTCACTTAAGACCTTCAAATGCCAGTTGACCAGTATTTCCTGAATGCCCATGATGGACCAGACACTATGACAGGTACCCCACCTCCATGATCAGGTGAAGGCCACCATACCTATGCCCAGGTGTGTCTTACCAGTGGCTGGATTTACTGTGAAAAATATTTTTACATCTGATAAATTAATTTTATGACAGGGATAAAGAATTAGTGAAAAGAAAATAAGGTGAAGTATATATAGAGGGATTTAAAGAATAATCAAATTAGACACAAAATAAATATGTGATGAAATATTTGTTTTGTTTTCAACACTCTACAAAATCAATTTGTCACTACTATGAATGAATTGGCCCAGTGACATCTGTATGTTTGGATGTTCCTTCATGGTTTTAACTTTCTGGGAAATCAGAGTTTTATAAGTATCTAAAATAGGCAAAGAATATAATTTGACTCCACTTTTAGGAATTGAGGATAACAATAGCTAACATTTACTAACATTACTTGGTGCCAGGCATTATGCTAAGGACTCCATGCATATTATTTATTTTAATCCACATAATAATCCTATGGGGGGAGGTAACATTTTCCCACGCGAGAGGTGAGAAAACTGAAACCATGCTCTTGTTTAGCTGCCAAGTCCATGCTCATAATCAACATGCCCTCCTTGTAGGAGCTTACTCACTGTCCACCATCTTGCTCCACTTTGCAGGGCACACTGAGAAGATTCCGCCTCTTAGCACTTGAATGAAAGAAGATCTTTCTGGTGGTCTGATTTCAGAGCCCCATCCCTTATCCCACAACACATACAGGGATGTGGGCTACAGTACGTTTTCTAATACCAAGCAATTACAAATAACCCATTGGCCTAACAGCAAGCCAGTTAACAAGTTGTAATGTAATCCTCTGATGTTAAATTAAGCTGAGCAAAAACAACTAATACACGATGTGAGAAAAATGTTTTTGCCAAGCTGTACTAGTACTGGGTTGAACCCTAGGGTCAGACTATCTGGGATTGGCTCCTAGTTTCAATACTTGTTACCTGGCAGACACTGAATGAGTTAAAGGGAGCAACCTCCCTTTGCTTCAATTTTCTCATATGTAACATGGAATAATAATAATACCTGTAACGTACAGTTGTTAGGGTCATATGGGTTAATATAGACAGGTAAAGGATTTAGATCAGTACCTATTAGTGTTATATGTATGGTATTATTTCAGTTACACTTGTTAATATAAGGATAAAAAACTAGTAATATATATCAAAAAATGTCATTGAACATTAATGGTAAGATATAAAGTTATATTTATTTCCTCCTTCAATTTCCCTGTATTTTCCTATAACATTCAAGTTATTAAAAATGCAGCTGACATCACATTATTGCTTAAAATACGCAATTTCTTGAGATTCTCTTTCATGTGTAATGAACACAGCATGTTGAAAAACTGAGGCAGATTATAAGCAACCTGGTAGTGAAATAACCCAACAGCACAACATAAAAAGAAATAATTCTGGAGTAACATATGGGAAATCACCATGATGAAAGAAGTTTGACTATTTTAAATAAGGAACTGATTTAATTGACTGACATATAGTAACAGAGTGCAATAAAAACTGATTAAAACTAAGGAACCAATATTTAATATTCATATCAAATCCTCCCCCCCTACTCCCCCCCGTTTTTGAAGATACAGCTGCCAAAAGAATAGCAACTTTCTGGTTTCTCTATAAAATCCAACTTCTATCTAATAACCGTGGCATAAGTTTAAATTGTAACCATCTAAATAAAATGTTGTAAGCTAAATAGAACTCCAAGTTGTTATTTAATGAAATAATCTCAGTATGTAACCAAAGGAGACTCATGCCCCTGCCTTTTATTTTCTAGACTTCCTAAACCTACAAGGACTACTTCTGCGGTGCCTTCATCATCATCTATCCATCTGCCCTGTAAAGGCACATGAAACCTCTTCCCACTGACTCTCTTACAGAATTTTTAGCCCATGCTCATATGAGGGCATTTTTCATGCTTCTGTGGCCTAGTAGGACTTTGCACTATCTTGGTTCTTAAAATTATTCCTAAAGAATTTCTTCCTTTCTTATTGTATCCCAGAATTTGTTCAACTGTTTATGCATCATTCCTGCCATACATACAGTTATTTCTGAAGAGTTCACTGAAAGTGAGCTGTTTATTCTCAGAGTTTACTCACCTAAACCTCTACAAGATCCAGGCCATTAACCATGATGAAAATCAGGGCTCTACTTTCTTCCCTGTGTATCTTTTCCATGTGCAGAGTTTCCTTTGAAGTTAATGGGCCCTTCCTCCATGTGGAAAGGATTCCAAATGATACAAAACAGAATGAGAACTAAGTCCGCCATCTATTTCTCACATTCAAGGATGAAAAGACACACACACAAGGAAAAGATACCTCATAATTGTCAAGGCCTGAATAAAATTTGGGTATTTTACTAAAAATAATCCAGAGAGCTGCTTTGAGAAAAAAAAAAAATCCCTCAGCAAATATTAATTATTTAACAGAAAATTAGTGAGCACCTTACATGTGTCAGATAGTACACTGAAAATATAAGAACAAACAAAAGCCCAGAAACAAACAAAAAAACAGGCACAGCTCCTGAGCTTCATGGAGCTTACAGGGGGAATGGACACTAAACAAAGTCTCACGCAGATAAATGTAACATAACAACTGTGGTTAGTGCTGACAAGAAATGGTTCTGTACGTTAAAAGAGCTCTGACCTGCATGGGGCATAACAAGAGATACGCTTGGAGTTTATAGCACTTGAGCTAAAATCTGAAGGGTGTGGGGTGGGAGAGGGGAATGGAGGTGGCAAACTCAGTGTGGCCCCAGATCATAAAGCAAGAAGAGTGAGCCTTCTGTAAGACGAGCCTGGAAAAGAGGCAAGCCATGTTTGCCCAGGTAACTTATGTGAAAAAATTTGGTCTTGATCCTGAGAGAAATGGGAAGCCTGTGAAACGTTTAAAGTGGGGCAGCAATAGGACATTTGCATCATGAAAAGTTCCCTTCTGGCTCTGGCTTGGTAAAGAGATTCCAGAAAGGAGAAAGAATAGAGGGAGATCGGATAGTTGACTATTGCAGAATCCTAAAGCACAGATGGTGATAACCTGGAAAAGAGTGGTGGAAATGTACATATGGAGAAATGGACAGATTTGAGGAATATTTAAGAAGAAATATTAGTATGGCAATGAAAATTTGATATGGAAGATGAGAATGAGGTGTCCAACATGATTCCCAAGGTCAAATCTAAAAAACTAAACAGATTGTGGAGGTGCATTCACTTCAGAGAGAGGACAAGGACTATGTTTAAGGAGGAGATGAGGCATAAGTTCAATGTGGACACGTCAAAATGTGAACATGTGAACTAGACCATTGGCTATAAAGAAGTCTACATCAGATATACAAATTTGTGAATTGTTGTTTGTGGGCATGATTAAAACTGTGAGTACAGAACAAGAATAACTTAAAATGGGAGTTTGAAATGTTTATTGGCCATTAGTCTATCCTCTTTTGAAAAACTTCTGTTCATCTCTTTTGCCCACTTTTTAATGGGGTGGGGTTTGATTTTTTTCTTGATTTGCTTGAATTCTTTGTAAATTATGGTTATTAGCCCTTCCTCAGATGTATAGCATGTGAATATCTTCTCCCATTCTTCAGGTTGTCCATTTGCTTTGTTGATTGTTTTCTTGGCTGTGCAGAAGCTTAAATCAAGTCCCCTTTATTTTTATTGTTGCTGTGATCAACTTTGGGGTCTTCTTCATAAATTCTTTCCTAGGCTGATATCGAGAAAAGTTTTTCCAACATTTTCTAGAATTCTATGGTTCCATGTCTTAGATTTAAGTCTGTTATCCATCTTGAATTAATTGTTGTGAGTGGTGAGAGACATGGATCCTGTCTCAATCTTCTACATGTGGCTATCCAATTTTCTCTGCAACATTTATTGAATAGAGATTCTTTCCTCCAGTGTATATTGCTGTTTACTTTGTCAGAGATCAGATGGCAATATGCGGATGGTGTTATATCTGGGTTCTCTGTTCTGCGCCATTGGTCTGTGTCTCTATTTTTGTGCCAGTACCATATGCTGTTTTGGTTACTATAGCCTTGTAGTATAGCTTAAAGTCTGGTAAAGTGGTGCCTCCACATTTGTTCCTTTTGCTTCATGTTGCTTTGGCTCTTTGAGATCTTTTCTGGTTCCAAATGTAGCATAGAATTATTTTTTCTAGATCTGTAAAAAATGATATTGGTATTTTGATATGAATTGCATTGAATCTGTAAATCACTTTGGATAGTATAGACATTTTAACAATGCTGATTCTGCCAATCCATGAGCATGATACATTTTTCCATTTGTTTACATAATCTGTAATTTCCTTCCTCAGTGATTCATAGCTCTCTTCGTAGAGATCTTTCACTTCCTTGGTTAAATATATTCCTAGGTATTTTATTTTCTTTGTAGCTATTGTGAAAGTTATTGAGTCTTTGATTTGATTCTCAGCTTGACTGTTGTTGGTGTATAGGAATATTAGTGATCTGTGTACATTGATTTTGGAGCCTGAAACTGCTGAATTTATCTGTCAATTCCAGGAGTCTCTTGGGAGAATCTTTGGGGTTTTCTAGATATAACATCATATCATCAGCAAAGAGTGATAGTTTGACACCATCTTTCCCCATTTGGATACCCTTAATTTCTTTCCCTTAACTAACTGCTCTGGCTAGGACTTCCAGCACCATGTTGAACAGAAGTAGTGACAGTGGGCTTCCTTGTCTTGTTCCAGTTCTGAGTGAGAGTGCTTTCAACTTTTCCTCATTCAGTATGACATTGGCTGTGGGTTTGTCATATATGGCTTTTGTAATTTTGAGGTATATTCTTTCTATGCCTATCTAGTTAAGAGTTTTTATCATAAAAGGGTGCTGAATTTTGTCAAATGCTTTTCCTGCATCTATTTAGATGATTGTATCTTTGTTTTTGCTTCTGTTTATGTGGTGAATCACATTTATGAATTTATGTACGTTGAACCATCCATCTCTAATCATCAGAGAAATGTAAATCAAAACCTCAATAAGATATCACCTAACCCCAGTGAGAATGACTTTTATCAAAAAGTCCCAAAACAATAGATGCTGGCATGGATGCAGAGGAAAGGGACACTTTTACACTGTTGGCGGGACTGAAAACTAGTGCAATCTCTATGAAAAATAGTATGAAGAGTCTTCAAAGAACTAAAAGTAGATCTACCATTTGATCCAGTAATCCCACTACTGGGTATTTACCCAAAGGAAAGAAAGTCATTTTTTTCAAAAAATACACTTGTACTAGAATGTTTATTGCAGCACAATTGAACAATAGCAAAGATGTAGAATCAACCCCAGTGCTCATCAATTCATAAGTGGATTAATAAAATGTGGTATATGCATTCAACCCAGCAATAGCATTGTTGAGCATCTACCCAAAAGAGCATAAGACATTCATTCTATTATAAAGACATCTGCACCCGAATGTTTATGGCAGCACAATTCACTATTGCAAGATCATGGAAACAACCCAAAGGCCCGTCAATTCAGGAGTGGATAATTAAAATTTGGTATATGCTCACAATGGAATACTACTCAATTCTAAGAAACGACAGTGAGCTAGCACCATTTATGCTATCCTGGATTAAGCTTAAGCCCATTATCCAAAGTGAGGAGACAAAAGATAAGGAAAATGGGCTCCACATGTACTTGCCATCAAATTGGTACTGACTGATTAAAACTATGGTGCTCAAATAGTGGTAATATTCACCAGGGATTCAGCGGGGGGTGGGGGGGTGGACCCACATCTTAGGGATGTGGTGAGCACTGTGGGGGGGAAGGGAATACCTCTAACCCTTCTTAGGGAGAGGCAAAGATATACAATGTAACCAAAATGTCAAAAAGAAACAAAAAAACTTTTATGGGGTGGTGGGCAGGGGGAGGTGGGGAAGGATGTATACTTACATAACGGGTGTGGTGCGCACTACCTGGGGGTTGGACACGCTTGATGCTCTGGCACGGTGGGGGGAAGGGGTGGCAGGGGCAATATATATAACCCTAACAATATTTGTACCCCCATAATATAAAATAAAAGGAAAAAATGTGGTATATGTATACCATGGAGTACTACTTGGTCATAAAAAATGAATGAATAACTTTTGAAACAACCTGGATGGAACTGGAGATCATTCTTCTAAGTGAAGAATCACAAGAATAGAAAAACAAACACCACATGTACTCACTATTAAGTTGGAACTAACAGATCAACACTCATGTGCACAGATGGAAATAAACTCAGTGGAAATCATTCAGGGAGCAGGAAGGAGGGGACGGGTGGAATCCTACCTAGTGGGTACGGTGTTTGCTATCTGGGTGATGGGCACACTTATAACTTTGACTCAAAGAGGACAAAAGCAATCCATGTATCCAAAACATTTGTACCCCTGTAACATCCTGAAGTAAAAACAAATGGAAATAAAATAAAATGAGAGTTTGAGTAAGAAGGGAAGAGGACCCAGAACTGAGCCCTGACGAAGCCAACATGTAGCGTCTGGGTGGAGAGGATGAACCTCTCCAGGACACAGGGCAGGGCGGTGGCAGCTAGAAGGGTGAGAGAAAGCGGGGAACACTGCATCTGCAGAAGTCAGTGGAAGAGACTGTTTCAATAAGGTGAAAAGACTAAAATGCCAAATGTCATTTAGTAAGTAAAATGCCAAGTAAAAATTTTTTCACTGGTTTGGATGTTATTCAAATTGTGTAACAAGTAGTATGGCATTGGCTCGCTCAACCCTAAGGGGTGCTGGGATCGCAGTGCTAGGACAGCACGGTGGAGGCTCCCCTCTGTACCAGGCCTTTGCCCTGAGTTTCTGGAGAGAGTGGAAGTTGGAGGATAGAGGTTGGAGGTCAGAGGGGTTCACTCACAGGGCAACCAGCTGTAACTGGTGTGAAAGCAGTAAGCAGCAGAACCACCGCTGTGGCTCCGCCGACACATGCTGGCTAAGGGACCCCGCCATGTGCTGCTCCTGAGGTTCGATGGACAGGGAGGGCAGTCACACTGGAATGGGGAGCCTGTGACAGATCTGAAGTTTTCCCATGCAACTCTGATTTCATGTGATGAAGCAACACTTTCTCAACGTCTTCTAGATGCAGAGAAGTCTTCCAAAAGTGCAAAAAAAAAAAAAAAAAAAAAATCAAGAATTGGCCAATGAAGACAATATACATCAGAGAATTAGAAGCTTTTACTCAAGGGGGGAGGGGGGCATAGGCAATATATGTAACCTTAACACTTGTACCCCCATAATACGCTAAAATTAAAAAAAAATTAAAAAATTTCAGAAATAAAAAGTCAAATACTGCATATTCTCACTAAAAAAAAAAAAAAAAGAGTTCCTGGGAATTTTGGCCCCCAGAGGGGAGCAGCTAGATGTGTTGGCATTCAATCATTCAGGGTAAAACTATAGACCAATTTATCGACGTTAAGTAATGAGAATTGTCAATTCCAAGGTTTTGGGTTCCTGGGAAATTATACACAAATGTATTTGCCCTATAACACCTCTGAAGAAGAGTACTAACAGTATCACTAAGGAGATGCCCAGTGCACTCAGGCGTTAAATCGATTTCAGCAGCCCATCCTTTATAGAGAACCCGCTGCCGTAAGTACTAATGTTCTAGGGAAAGCACATTCATAGATCCAATGTGGAATCCCAGTCTCAAATCTCGTCCAGTGTAAGAGCATCAGGAACCTTCCTTCCTCACCTCTGATTGTTCTATGGATTTGGCAGTACAGGCTGTGAGGATATTGGTGCCATCAGCAAACAGCTGTGGGTGACTGGGGCTTCCCCTTTGTGCAAACCACAGACACACTCTCCTATCCGGTTGGTCACCCCATTTACTTTAGCCCAAGGTCCCTGGGGGTGGCTTACCAACTTACTGTAAGTGCCACAGTCACTTATGTCTGGCCCAGTTGTCTTTCCTCCTCTGTCCTACTGAGGAAGTGAACACACCTCATAGCTTCCGCCTTGCCCTTACGCCTCAGGACCCTCTTCAGCATCTCTAAGGATTTTCCTGCTAGTAAGCACAAAGGGACAAAAGAGCTCGTTTCTATAAACAGCTCCTTCCTCCTCCCTCCACTCCAGATACATTTTGGCTTTCAAAGAGAGACCAAAGATGATACTTGTGGGAGTCACAAAGACCAAACATAAGAGCCATCCTTGATATATACATGGCTCTCATATATGTACATACCCGGTGCTGTAAAACAGAGAGAGGGACTGGCAGGGGTGAGGCAGGATTTCCCAAAGTCTGTTCTAAGAAACACTAGTTCAGAAAGACATTCTATGAAAAAAAGTTTTCATGGCTAAGTAAGCTTTTGAATTCCTACAATACCATATCCTCTTTTCTCAGCTGTACAATGCACATTCTTATACTAAAAATGCTGAGGGGTCCCAAGGTAAACACAACTTTAACTTCGACATATTGGTACTGTGAATTTGACCAGAAAACCCTGTTTTCATATCCAAAAGTGTTCTAAATGGACTTCAGAAGACAGTAGGTTCATAGAGTAAGGGCACTACCCATGAGAATGCAGGGCCCTCACATATGGAAGAATGAAAGAATATTTGCTAGGGCTTTACCTCCCCTTTCCCTTCCTTCAGCCCCCCCCCCCCCCACTTCTCACCCTCTGTGCCATGCTGTGGTGGCTTTGGACTAGCACCAAACACGGAGTGTGAGAAAAGACTACTGGATGAGGGACTGCATCCGGAAACAACTAGGTCCAGAGCAAGGCAAGGAATAGGAGGATGAAGAGTGAAGAAGTAAACCAACAGAGGAAGAGAAAGCCTGTGAGAACCTCCCAGGAGTTCTCTTTAGGATGATCATGCGTGTGTGTAAGAGACATGCCTACCCAGGGTACAACACAGAAAATGCCACCCGCAGGCAACACTGCCCAGCAAACGAACAAGATCATGACACAAACTGGGAAAGGGGAGGAAGTACATAAGGTTCCACACCTTCTGATGAAAGTAGCCCAACCAGAAAGAATTGGTATTTCATTAATATTATCAAAACACTACATTCATTTACATAGCAAGGGCTAACTTTTCAGAGCCAAAGATAGGCTGAGTCCAGGTTATTACTAAAGATAGATTACTAAAGATAAATGTAATATGCTCTCATATTACATTTAGTAATGTGGTTATTCAATAACTATCCAGTAACAGATGGTTATTCAGATGGTTATCCATTCAACCATTGAATGGATGTTTCCTGAATACTTACCATGTTAGCTGACTACCCAGTATGTGTTCTAGGCACTAGAACTTACATTCTCCAGTAGGGGTTGGGGTATGAGAGGAAAGGTCAGGAACAGATAATGAATATATAATTAGATATTTGCAAATGATAAGTACTTTGAAAAAGTAAAGCAATCTAAATGGCATAATGAGCGTCCACAGTTTGTGTACAGCAGGGAAGGGGTGCTTTTCACTTAATCAGGAAGAGATTAACATTTTCTGGTACAATTCTAAGAATTCAAAAGGACAGCTTTATTAATAACAATAAAAATGATTTTTAATCCTTAATGAATATTTACTATGAACAGTATGCACTTTACATAGATAATCTCACTAATCTTCTCAACAATCCTATGAGATAAGCTTTTCCTCTTTTATCTTTGAAAACCGTGAGGCACAGAGACTCAATTTTATGCCACAAATGATTCAGTGAGCAAGTGGCAAGTGGGGAAGCCAAACTCATCTCAGACTCCAAGCCTATGCTGTTAAACATCGTTCTCTGTTTTCAAGGATAAAAAAGAAAGCCATTACTATAGATTTTTTTTTCTAATTGGATAAAAATTGATCTTTGCCATGCAGGAATTGGTTACGTTTCCATAAATGACACCTATTAGAAAACAGAAAGACTACATAGGTTCGGCGCCAGAGTGCTGTGGCGAAAGAATCCCTTAGATTCAGGAGTCAGAAGAGTACCAAAGGAGTGGCAAGGGCCAGAACTTCATAGTTGATTCCTAACTCCACCTTATTAGTCACACGGCCTTGGAGAAACCACAGAGCGTTTTGAGCCTGTTTCTAGAAAGCAAACAGATCAGGGCCCCAGCTCTTGCGCTGGACTTTAGGTGTTCAAATCCTAGCTCTACCACACGCTAGATGTGACAGTTTGCACAAGTTATCCAGCCTCTCTGTGCCTCAGCTACCTCAGTCATGGAGCTGTTGCTACCAAGACCATAGCTGTTGTGATGATTAAAGAAAATAATGAATGTAAAGTGCTTAAAACGGGGCTAGCCTATAAGAAATGCTTAATACACACTGGCTATTTTTATTATCCATCAAAATGGAGATAACACTATATACTCTGCAAGGTTGTTTTGAAGAAGAAACCACCTCACACACTGTCTGATGTAAAACAGCCATGCAATAAATTATAGCTATTATGATGATTATTAAAATATTAAATGTGCCAAAGAATGACAGATAGAAGTATAAATACATACAGTGGTTTCTGGGCAATGTAACACTCTCAGAAAAAGAAAAAAAAACAGCCCATCTCTGTTACTATTTTAATAACTAATAAAGAAGCTCCAGTCGCCCATGTGGCTTTCTTTCTTCTCTGAACATTTATTGTATTCACTGTCTGAACTTAGCACTTACATCATCTCATTTTGAATTATTTGCAACTGTGTTTGCTGTGCTTCATTCTCCCAGTAGGATTATAGCTTACTGGTTGAGAGCATGGACTTTCTGGGTTTGTAGATCAGTTCTGCAATTTACTACCTGTGTGAACTTGGGTAAATTACTTAATCTAGCCATACCTCATTTTTTAAATCTAAGAATTGGAACAATCCTAAACTCAAGTAGATATGAGTATTAAGTAAGATGAAAATACATAAAGTACTCAGTAGAATGTCCAGCATCTAGTAAATGTTCAATAAATAGTAGATCAACTGTATTTTATGATCCTCTGGAATACTTAAACCTTCCCTCGATTACAGGTTAGTCAATAAATTATTGGTACAATCCAGGGACAATACCAGCACCAAGGGCTACTGTAAACGTGCAGGAGGCTTACTCTGCTGTCACAATGTCTGAGAGACATCTACTGAGTTGAGGTCAAGGATGATAAAGGAAGAACTCTTCCATCTAAAATGACAACTGAACCTGCTTGCATTCAAATATAACTCATCATTGGGTGATTAGCTCTAACTGTTAACCAAGCTTAAATTGGATTCATTATAAGATTAGAATTTACTATATCCAGAATCACATTTCAGACCTACATGTAATAGTTTTTATGGTGACATATTTACTTAGACAGGAAACTTAAATTGTCACCATAGGTAAGCCTAAAATGACAATGTTGAGTAAATAACAATAATATTTAAGAACCAATTTTCTTCCTCTAAATGACAAAAAGTAATATGCAAAATCAACAAGGAGCTTTAAAATATTCTAGACTGTGTTAACGTCACAGCTTAAGAGTGTTTTATATTATTTTATATAATGTTTATATATCTGGTCATTTAACTCCAGATTTTAAAATATTCAACTCATACATTCCATGAGAATTTGTGGGATATCTACCATGAGCAAATTCTATATTAGATGCAGAGAATATAGTAATGAAAAGGCAACCGCTGTCCCTGATCTAACAGAGCTTGCAGGCAAGTGAGTAGGAGGGACATTAAACAAGTACACATGCAATACCTGGCTGATAAAAGCCCATATTTCCACAGGAACATATAGTTGAGGACTCAAAACAGTGTGCAAGTCAGGGAAAGTACTTCTGAGCAAGTGCTATTTAAATTGAGGTAAATGAGACGTTATTTGGGCAATAATGGAAAAGAAAACATTCTAGACACAGGAAAGAGCACACAAAAAGTCCCAGTGGGAAAAGAGCCTGGACCACTGACTGAAAATTAGTGTAGCTGGAACACAGAATTCAGAAGAGCTAGGGGCAAGAGAGGGAGCAGGAAGCAAGCAGGGAATGAATGGATGTTAGAATTTTCACCTTATCCTAAATGTAAAGAAGTAGTTTTGAGTGGTTGTAAACTGAGGAGTAACAGATTCAGATTTTTTTTGTTTGCACCAAAACAAAAGCAAAACATACCAAATGTTTCACTTGTTTGTAATTTTAGCAAAAATTTAGGAGAGAGTGTTGGAACTTCTGGTTAAAGTCAGTCTTTTAATTATTTGTGGATTTTAATTACCCACATTCTTCCTGACCTACTTAATCATGGCTTATTTAAAATTGGCTGTAACTCAAGATACTCTACAAGGAAACTTAATAAAGTATGTTACAGATGAATTCCTCATTTCTACTGAGAACTGCAGAACATATAAGTAACAGGCATTCTGATTTCTGATGGGAAATGGAGAGGCCCTGGTAAATATCAGTCATCCAGAGCAGCTATTTTGTTAATCCCGCAAACTAGTTGCAGATGTTGGCTCAAACAGCCAGGCTTTGCATCTGTAATTTTAAAATTGTCTCATATTTCTAAAACCTGACTCCGCATGCACCGGAAATCAGTGACATGAATTATGAACTTCAGGAAGAGGAGACGCACAAGAAATGCCAGAAGTGATAGGAGATAATATTCGGAGCAGTGTCCGGGCTGTGTGCACAGGATGAGCGAAGGGTGACACGGTTCCTTCCTCCAAGACATAGATCCTGCAACCAGTCATTTGAAAATGAAACCCTGCAAGTGGATAGACCAAACAAGAGGAAGTCATTTATAGATAGTTGAGTTCTCAAAAACAAATCCTCCTTTTCCCTTTCCCCTCCTCCACTTGATAGCAGGTCAACAGGAAGACCAGAGTTGTTGGAAAAGAAAAAGATTTTTGAAGAGAAAAAAATGAGGACGCAGATGTATGCTAAAAATTTCATACCTTAATTAAGAAAATCATTTTTAGTAGCTTAGGGCAGGAAACAATAAAATGACTTGCTATTAAACTAATGTTTTCATTATGATTGTACTTTCTTATAAAAGACATAAGTCAATTGACACTCTAATTAAAACTTAGAAAAGGGGCTGGAGATAGAACCTCATAGGTAAAGAATTCATATTATATTGCAAACAAAAAATAATAATAGGCATTAGAAATTATTTAAATTATGATAATGACTATTTAGTATTAATATTTATATTCTCAAACTCATTTTAATTTATGCGGGGCATTCCCAAAGTAGTGTTCCATCCAGGCAACACAAATGGCAGCACATCTAATAATCTGTCCACAGAGGCCCATCTATCACAGGCTCAGTGTGTAAATAACCTCACCAGGATTCAGGACAAAAACTTCAGCCAATAATTTGGTGAGGCAAGAGCACAGTGCAAAGCTTCAAGGAACTGAGGTTCAATTATAAAACCAGGACACTCATTTCCTGGATAAGGAACATTCATCGCATATAATTCAGCCGAATGGAATTCCCTAGGGTGGGGAATGGGTTGGTTGTTGAGTCAAAGAAATTTCATAGTAACTTTGGGGGTAAGACATTTCATTCCTTAGTTTAGCTAACACTCTACATGTTTACATTTTGTTCAAGACATTATCTCTCAATGTTATTTATTTTCTGCACTTATATATAATTAGGAAATATAATATACACTGCTAGGCAAATAAACCACTTTGTTCTTTCCAGAATTTCTCAAATAAATCTGAGACCAGCATTAACTCTTTCAAGCTACTAAGACTACACCAGTTAAACTGCATTCTTGCTGTACAATGCAAACTGTTCCCTAGAGAAAGTAAAAAAAAAAAATGATTCCACAGAAGCTATGAGACACTTGCTCAATGCAAATATCTGGGGGTGGGGGGAGAAGAAAACGAGGGACTTCAGGAAGGGGTGGGGGACTTACAGCAAATGAAATTTTGAACTGACATGCAGAGCCACCATATGGTAAATCTGAGACCCTAAGATTAGAAGATATATACTCATCTGAGGGGAAAAATAAGATTGTTCTCAAGTGAGATTATCTCAGAACAAAAAAAAATTTAAAAAATGTATGATAAAATGTCCCAACAATTTACACTAATGCCGGGATTAATGCTCTGACATTTAGGTATCTTGACACTGAGACTCAAGATAGAGCAGTGAGGCCAGAGCAAGGCTGAGAATAGAGCCCACAAGGCACCACAAGATGCCCCCAGCCTGACTGATAAGGTCAAGAGCTTTCTTTTCCATGAATATACATTGCAGGACTCTCCCCTTGAAATATCTTACGGGTATAAAGATGTTTCTGTACTGTAAGGATCCTAGGTTAAACATTCTGACTCAGGGAGAGCTCTACAATGTATTGAGTGTGAAGAGATCCATGCTCTAGGGACAGAAACCGTAATTTGCCTAGGTCATGGTGAATTTAGGACATATTTATTTTCGGTGGATTTGATTTCAATATGAAAGAACAAAAATAACAAAAGAGCTCTATTGGAAATATACACAAGAATATCTCTTCTATTTACTTTGACTTTCACTGTGATGATGAACCAGTGGCATCCTTCCAAAAGAACTGTCTAGTATAGAATATGGGCATCATCACT
Source organism: Microcebus murinus (assembly GCF_040939455.1). Taxonomy (NCBI): domain Eukaryota; kingdom Metazoa; phylum Chordata; class Mammalia; order Primates; family Cheirogaleidae; genus Microcebus; species Microcebus murinus. Next base: position 118,316,349 of record NC_134105.1, on the reverse strand, counting down.
AACAGACGATCCATAGCACCTTAACAGTCAATGAGGTTTTATAATTTGCCCTTTGCTAAACCCTCAAAACGCTAAGCTGAAAGATCTGGAGTTCTCTCAGTAGAATAAGGAAGGAAACTGACATCCCCGTGCAGGGGTCTCGGCGAGTGAACTGGTGGTGAATCTCGCAGCCGGCCAACAGCTGAAAGTCCTCTTGCTCCCTTTCACATTCCACTCGGTAGCTACACTGACTTCCGCCATCTTCTTAAGGACTCCATGTACCTCCTACTCCCCTTGCTCTCAACAAAAGAGCCAGCTCCTGTCTTATCTAGCAAACTGAGAGGAACAGGAATAAAGTACACAAAAGTTCTCTCTTCTTACCAGTTTCTGTGACATTTCTCCTGTAGTAGAAATTTTAATAGTATTGCACATTCATTCTTTTTTAATAAAGCATAACTTTATTTCAAAGGCAAAACATATCAATTTTAAATCAAATAACAGAAAAAATTAATTCAATGGCAAAACAATCACCCTGAATAACCAAATAGGGCTTATACCAGAAAAGGATGGTTAGTAACTATACCAATACAATGTTATATAATTTGTTCAACATGTAAGACCATGATCAATCACTTTAATAAAATTCAATGCCTATTTATGATAATTGCAGATGCAGAGCAATAGAAGAATTTATTTATCACACTGAATATATTTTAAAGCAATTCAACATCAAAACTAATGGTAAAAATATAAAGGCACTCCCATTAAAATAAAAAGCAGCTAAGCAAATCAACTACTATTTTATATTGCTGTGAAAGGGATAATACATGAAAATAGAAATAAAATATACAACTATATAAACAGTTAAGATAGCAATTACAATTAAATAAGAAAACTGCTAGAGAATCTAGTAAATTTCCCTGATATAAACTAAATGCTTAAAAATCAATAGTTTTCACATAATAAATTAGAAAATATAATTTAAAAAACATCCTGTGAATATAACATAACAATATTTTAACAAAAAAATTGAAATATACCTATATTAAGGTACAAAAGCAGGAAATTATAATAAACAGAAAAAACAACTAACTAAATAGGAAAATCGGATGTGAAAAAATGAGACTTCATCCCATATTAATTTATAGGCTTTACACACATCCAATTAAAACTCAGAACTCTAGTTGGAATATGGCAAGATTTTAATTGTCAACTGAAAGAATGAGTAACCTACAAAAGCAAAATGCATTTTTGTAAAAGAAGAGTAATAAAAGGAAATGACCTAGCATATATTAAAGTGTATTAGATAGACAGCTGCAATAATTAAAAAGTATGTCACTGTACAAAATCAACAGATGGAGAGACAGGATAAAGAACCTATATATAGAATAGGCTCAGAGCTCATTCTTGACTGGGGCTGAGGCCGGAATTCTGCCACTTTCCATTGTATGCCAATTCCACTGTATGACCTACGGTGAACTATTTAACTTTTCTAAGCTTCACTTACATCATTTGTTAAACAGGAGAAATAAGGGAACCTATTTCACAGGGTTGCTATAGAACTGCATGAGTTGACATAAGAAACAGCAAGGCAATACCTTAGCCATACGGTAAGCTTTTAAGAAATGTGAGCTATTACGATTATTATACTATTATTATTGAAATTATTATACGACCAAGGAAGTACTGCAAATCAATGATGATAGTAGAAACCATTCAATTCATATCATATCACATAATTATACTTGTACATCTGCTCCTTTGGAATAAAATAATAATAGGAGCCAGTAGTAATTGAGTTGTTACAACATGCAAGGCACTGCTTACAGTACTTTACATTAAATAATGTGTTTAATCCTCACAACAACCCTAAGAGGTAGATGCAATAATCACATTCCTTTTGCAAATGAGGAAACAGAGGAACAGAGATGTTAAGTAACTTGCCGTGGCTGGCAAGTGGCAAAGGCAGGTACAGAAGCCTGGCAGTCTCTACACTCTGCTCCCCGAGTACCTCATCTGGTACCAGGTGCCATGACAAATCCCAGGTGCGTTGCAGAGACAACTGTCAACAATGGCTTCACAAAAATGCTGTCAACACATGGGTGAATATTTAACTGCTCTTGAGGTGGGTACTACCTTTCTAAAAGCAAATGCAGTAGAAGAAATGAAAGAAAAAAGAACAATAGATATTACTGCAAAACATTTTTTAAAACTTTACCTCAAGAACCTTATAAATAAAACTAAAGCATATACAAGAAAATGAAAAAAAAATTGTTAATATGACAAGAGGTCAAGATTATTATATCAAAATTATGTTATAAATCAATAAAAGTAAAAAGTTCCAAAGAGAATATAGGAAAAAGTATGAATGTTTCATTCAGAAAAGAAAAATACTGCTAGCTAATAAGCATAAAAAATATTTGTCCTCACGAGTAAGTTCTGGACATAAGTGACTATAGTTTAAGAGGATAGAAGTATGTGATCAGCAAGAAAACAATTTCATTTTTATATAGCTAAGTATAAAAATCCATGAAACTATGGGAAGAAAATATAAATAAGATACAAGTGCCATAAAAATGTTAAAAATTATCTAAATCAAAATTATAACTTTCTGTTTTATAATATACAACAAATAAAAAAGTCAGTGATGAATAAGCAGAAAATGTTTGCACCGTATGTTACACAAAAAAGTTAATATACAAACTATAAAAAAATCTTAAAAATCAGTAAGAAAATAACACAAAAGCCCCTTAAAATGGGCAAAGGACACATTGGACATTTCATAAGAGAAGGGATACAAATGTCCATTAAATATGTAAAAGGCTGCTCTGCAACTTATAAGGGAAATGCAAATCAAAACAATATATTATTCTCTCTATCAGATATCAAAAATATAATTATCCATACTAGGAATTTAAGTACTTACATATATAGCTGTTGGGTCTATAAACTTGTTCAGCTATTTTGGAAAAACTGGAAACAACATAAACACCTATATTTAGGGGAATGTTAAATTAAGTGTTGCACATCTATATTGTGTAATACTATAATATTATGCCACAGGAAAAGATGTTTTGTTGTCTTCTATGTATTTACATGAAAACATTTCTATTACAATAGGTATCATTAAGTGAATAAAGTGAGTCCTACTTCAAATGGTAATATATTTACTCAGCACCTACTATACTCCAGGTTCTAGATGTCATTAGGGATACATCAATAGACAAAAGAGACAAAACTCCTTGCTTTTGTGGCACTCAAAATCCTAGTGTAAAACATGTACAAGATGTGCCTATTTTTATTTTGTAAAACCACAGTGTGTCTGTGTGCACACATGTGCTTGTGTGTGTATGGGTATGTGTGTACATACTCCGAAATGATAACAACGGTTATACCTACGGAGGTGAGTGGGATTGGGTGGGGAATAAGAATATATTTACTTTGTCTGCATTATTTAACTTTTTCACAATGAAAATGTGTTCAAGTATTTCTTATGTAACTTAACCCTTTGCACTCGGATGTCAAGTGTGACTCGACACGGTTAGCAAAAATTACAGAGATTAAAATTACTCTTTGAATGTATCAATAACTTGAAATATAAAAAATCCAAATAAATAAGTTTATATGAAAAGAAATCCAGTTTTTTATTCTACTGCCGCACTTTGTAAAATCTGAGGTATTTAAAAAATTAAATCCCAAGTAGAATCAAGGAATTGAGAAAAAAGCAAGTGAGTGCAAAGGATTAAATGAAAACTATAGGTTCAAAATTACATGTTACACTGATACTTTGTGCTAAATAAGCTACACATTGCACATGAGGGAAGAACTGAAGCAAGAACTGAGGAAAACTTAAAGAGTGACTTTAGTTTTGTTAGGGTAACAAACAGCTCTATCCTGACCAACTCCATAAAAAGTCTTGGTGACCAAAGGACTAGAGAATGAGCCAGCCAGTAAGGGAGGGGAATGGGAGCAATCCCACCACGACGAAGCTGCAGTAAAGCTGGCTGAGATGTCCGGGAGCTCCCCGCTGGCATTCCCCACGGATACGGGTTTGGCCTTTGATGGACTGCCTACATGAAGATAACCCGCAACTTTTCTTGCGGGCTGAAGCAAAAACCCACATGGAGCCCTTGCACCACCCGGGGGGCTGTATAGCAAAGAGGTGAAAGCGTCTATGTGACAGGTGGAGTTGAAATGAAAGCAGTGGTGATTAAAACAGTGAGGGCTTCTCATCCAGGACCAAGGAAATGATGCAACCTCGATGTCCATAAAGCAGTGAAAAATAGTCATGAACAGGAGGACATCAAGATGTCATTTATATGTTAATTCAGGGGAATGTTCAGGTCTGAAATTACACAATGGTTAATTAAATAATAGCTTCTCCAAGAGGGAGATGTTAAAGTTTTAAAATGTTATCAAAACTCCAGGGAATTTGAACCACATAGGAATTTAGCTTGTTAGCTTGCTTGGAATCAAATATACCATGCTTGTAAAAAAAAAAAAAAAAATGAAAAAAAGGGTAAAGAGGACAAAGGAGACAAGGGAAGAAGAGGGAAGCAGGAAGGGAGAGAGGGTAGCCACAGAGCAACAGAGGCCTTTGTTTCAGCAGCCACTCTTCCCCTGGTGAGACAAGACCGGGCCTCTACTTCCCCAGGGAAAGACCACAGCGGAGGTGTGGGGCTAGATTCTACCTACTGAAGGGGTTTTAATAAGTAATTGAGAATAGACAGAATGCTCTCCTCACTGATTTTTAAGCTCTAAACTTTCAATTAAGATGCAACTTGGTAAAAATACAGTAAGTAATTCCGTGTTTTTGCCTGGAAAAAAAACCATTAAGCCACATACCTTAACTGCTATTCCAAATAAAACTCTAGATTTAAATTAACAGGCTGTATATTTAACTAAGTGTGGCTTTCATGGACTCCAATCTCTATTTTATTAAAATAATGATTGCTGTATCTTATAAGCTACTGATTGGCTCCTTTGGAGATATTTTATAGAATTAGGGGATAAAATGAAAACAAATTCAGACAGCTATTACAGTTTTTGGTTGCTAATCAGATTAATTTATACAAACCCACGTTCATTTTTTTCAAAGCTAACAGCTTTTCTATGAGAAAAATTTTAGGTAATAAAAAAATAGCAAATGAATTTAAATGAAGTGGTTTGGCATAATTGAAACTATGAAATGAGGTTCTTGATGCAATTTACAAACTATTAGAAGTAGTGTAAACACTGATTAAGAGAACAAGGTGTACCATCAAATTGTCTGTATTTGAATCCTGGTACTATAATTTACATTCTGTGGCGGAGCACAACATGTGGCCTCTCCATGCCTCAGTTTCCCTATCTATAAAACTGAGATAATAAGGATACTTACCTCACAGAATTTTGGGGAGGAGTTAATGTGTTAATGCGTGTAAAACACCTAAAACCATACCTAGGTACCTAACTAGTATTAATTCATTTAATACTTATAAGAACCTTATGAGGCAGTTACTATTTTATCATATTATTATAGATTAGAAATCTGAGGAACAGTAAGGTTAAATCATTTGCCCATGCCACACGCTGACGTCACAGTCCCAGCTCTGAAGAACCATTACACTATGTTGCTTCTTAACCTAGTATAGTCAATAGAATTACTTTTAAAAGGAAAGTGGGGGAGCGGGAGTCAGAGAGTAAATTGGAAAAATCATTAAATTTAATCAATAAACAAACTGTAGGGTTTTAATAATGAGGTAATAGCCATTTATATTCCTTTAAGACGACAACATAAACAAGAATCCTGTTAACCAAATTAGATTGTTTTGAAGACAAACGCTGCTCAGCAAGGACCTGCCTTCATCTGTGATGCACCTCCTCCAGCATCTATCCCATCTGCTTCCAACGACGGCTCTGACTTTTGGGTGGAGAGGCAGCCCACCCCCATCCCCACCCCTGGTCCACGCCCTGAGATCTGGTGAAGGGCCACCCCTGTCCCATATGATGTGGCCTAAGTTGATCAGTAGATCTCATTCTCTGTCTACAGTGATCGGTTCAGGAACAAGCACAGGATCCAAGCCAGTCCAATCAAACTGAATCTCAGGAGTTTTTCAGAAAATCCTGGGAGAAAGACTTTTTTCTGCTGGATTCAAACTAGGAAGGAAATTCCATGTGGACTGAAGGTAGGCATCTTGCAAGCCTTTGGAGCCCAAGAATGGCCCAACAGCAAAGCAGCAGACCAAAAATATGGAAAGGAAGCAATTTACTGTGATACTCTTTGAACCATGGATTGAACAGTACTTAATTCTATCCCTGAAGTGTTAAATTACATAAATTAATAAATTTCCTTTTTTCCAAGGTCATTTACATCTGAAAGGATCCTAACTGGTATAGGTATTGGCACCAGGAAGTCAGATGAGGGTAGGGGTTAAGAGTAACAGACCCTAAAAGGTGGAATTAGCCTAATGGGGAAAGAGGGAGGGAGGGCTGGAAGGAGCCCTCTATCTTAGGGTAGGAAGTTGGCAATCCTTGTTACCCAGTTGCAAAATGAGGGATTAAATTCCCACCTTTTTAACATTAGACTCAATCATGTCCTCATAGAAGTTGAAGAACTAGGGGACATGGTAGGAAAACTTCAGGATGTTGGGGTGCATTGGCAATATTTTGAGACCTGTAGGAAGTCCTAAGAAGAAGAGACTAGTGTCTGCTGGAACTAGCTTTCAGAAAGCAGACAGGGAAGAAACCCTGCTTGGATAGAAAAGGTCTCTTCTGTTTGCGCCTACAATGCAAAAACTTGATAACCCAGTTACCTGGAGACTTGTAGGCTAGGGAAAGCCAAATTTCATACTCCAGTGCAATCTAAAGTTAGAACAATACTGGTCATACTGATGGCAAACAGAACAGACAATGCACGTGAGACTAGGAGGTATCCCGATACCCCAGTTAGTGCAAGCACCTGCTCTAGTCTTTAAGGAATTTCAGTTGGATATAGTCTGGGGCCAAGGAGCATTTTAGTGATGCCTTTTTGTCCTAGACTCTCAAAGCCAAAGGAATGAATTATTTGACACTGTAAATGTCACATCAATCCTCCTGGCCTCTAACATATTCAAACGCAGGCGATTTCACCCCATTTCTATTCAGCTCCCCATACCTTCTGAAGACCAACAATGTTCCACAAATACCTGTGGCTACCACTTGCTGCGGCACTCCTCCGGCGTCTGTGCTCTCTTATTCCAGTAACACCTCTGACTTTCAGGCGACGTTCTCTTGACTCTTAATCCTTGAAACACAGCATCCCACCCACTGACGTCAACCTCCCACCTCATCATTTCTTTCCCTTAATCCTAGCACACACTTTCTCTGATGTCAGTAAAACTTCCAGTACCCTACCTTGTCCATTTCCTTTCAATTTCCAGTCAACATCTTCTTGTGTGTTTTCTTTTTCCTAGGCCCAAGTTCAGATTGTATTTTCCTGTTTCCCTTACAGTTAGGTGAGCCCAGATGACCGAGTTCTGTTCAATGCATTATAAACAAAAGTGATGTGTGCCACTTATGTGGTGGTCCTTAAAATCCTCCCTCACTCAGGCGTCTGTGTCTTTCCCATCTGCTGGAAGAATGAAGAGTATTCCAAAGTCCAGTCTGTTACTGACCACATGAAGCAAGCTGCCTCCCCATCTTGAAGCCCTTCGTTGAATTGTTACAGCATAGTGAATAAAACTTTTATTATGCCAAGCCGCTGAAACTCTGGGGTTGTTTGTTACTTGGTTGACCCATCCCAACTAAAACATCTATCAAACCATCCATATTAGATTAGATAGTCCTTTACCTCACTCAACCTCTCTCCAAAACTCCAACTCACCATCTCTCTTGACCATATATGCTGCCTCCTTAGAAAAACCCCAGCTCAGAATATCAATTCAATTGCCTGTGTTCTCAGCTTTATGCTACCTTCTAATTCACAAGGACAAGAGAACTGGTGCTATCACTAGACCCTCAGAGGGTCCCCAAAACTACACAGGGCCTTCCATAATCCAACTCTCTAACAACTTTCTCCAAGTTCCTTGGGCTCTCGGAAACATCTAATAGTATTGACCATTCCCTCCCTTGAAACATTCTCTCCCCTTAGCTTTCATTCTACTACTCTCCACATTTTCCTGTGTCTCTCATCATTTCCTAGACTCCTTTTCAGTTCCTCATTTTGTTCCAGTTCTTCTTTCTCTAGCATGCTTTAAATCCTGTATTTCTTTCCATGCTCCCATCCTTTGGGAGTGATCTCATGTACTCCCATGGCTTCAGCTACTCTGTGTGTACACACACACACACATTTATACAGAGAGACAGACAGACAGACAGACAGACAGACAGACAGACACAACTATGAAACTTCTATCTCTAGACTACATGTATCCTGAACCTCAAACCCTAGTGATGTCTCCAATAGACACAACATACCCCAAATTGAATTCAGGACCTTCGTCTCCCATCTCTGCTGACACTTGCTTCCCCTTCTCCTGCACTCCCTTTGTAAGTGGGTCCCCTTAGCCATCAGCCTGGAAGGATGACTTAACCTCCCACCCACAAAAATACTCACAACCCTTCAAATTCTACCCCCAGATATGTTTTGAATCTGTCCCTTCTCCTATATACCAGCTTCTACCAACATTTTCTCATCTGAATTCCTTCATAAGCATCCTCACCAATTTCCATACCTCTAGTTTTACTGCTCCAATCCACTCCATATGGCTGATAGATCTTTCCAGCACAATAATCCATACCTTTCCTTGTTGGAAATCCTTCCATGGCTGACCAATACCTTTGGAATAAAAAGTTCCCTGTCTCTCATGGACTGTATACACTTTTGTCCAATTTCCCACTGGACATTTTTACTTCAAACTTCCACAGTGTTTCACATTCAAAAATCTACCCTTCCTGACTCTGGATCCGAATCTGGCTTTCTCAGTGATAAGCACCGCCATCTTACCTGTGCCTAAATCAGGGATCTGGATGGCACTGCAGATAGTCTCCACCGCTCTCCCTAACACCCAGCTCACAGGATATTTTTATTATTCCTATTAATATCTCTTTTTTTATTTCAGCATATTATGGGGGTACAAATGTTTAGGTTACATATATTGCCCTTGCCCCTGCTCCCCAAGTCAGAGCTTCAAGTGTGTCCATCCCCCAGACGGTGCTTATCACACCCATTATGTATGTATATACCCGTCCCCTCCTCCCGCTCCCATCTGCCTGATGCCCGATGAATGTTATTCCTATATTTGCATGTAGGTGTTGATCAATGAAACCAATTTGCTGGTGAGTACATGTGGTGCTTATTTTTCCATTCTTGGGATACTTCACCTAGTAGAATGGGTTCCAGCTCTATCCAAGAAAATACAAGAGGTGCATTGTTTCTTATAGCTGAATACTACTCCATGGTATACATATACCACATTTTATTTATTCTTTTTTATTTCATCATATTATGGGGGTACAAATATTGTTAAGGTTACATATATTGCCCTTGCCCCCAGCCTTGCCCCGAGTCAGAGCTTCTAGCGTGTCCATCCTCCAGGTGGTGAGCATGGCACTCATTACGTAAGTACACACTCATCCCCTCCTCAGCCCTCCCAGCCGCCCGACACCCAATAAATGTTTCTTACTTTTTTTTTTTGACATTTTGGTTACATTTTATATCTTTGCCTCTCCCTAGGAAAGGTTAGGGGGTATGCCCTTCCCCTCCACAATGCTCACCACATCCCTAAGATGTGGGTCTTCCCCCCACCCCAAATCCCTGGTGCACACTACCACCATTTGAGCACCATAGTTTTAATCAGTCAGTACCAATTTGATGGCAAGTACATGTGGAGCCCATTTTCCTGATCCTGTGTCACCTCACTTTGGGTAATGGGCTTAAGCTTAATCCAGGATAGCATAAGCAGTGCTAGCTCGCTGTCGTTTCTTAGAATTGAGTAATATTCCATTGTGAACATATACCAAATTTTAATTATCCACTCATGAATTGACAGGCACTTGGGTTGTTTCCATGACCGTGCAATAGTGAATTGTGCTGCCATAAACATTTGGGTGCAGATTTCTTTATAATAGAATGTCTTATGTTCTTTTGGGTAGATGCCTAACAATGCTATTGCTGGGTCAAATGGCATTTCTATTTTTAGCTGTTTGAGGTATCTCCAAATTCTTTTCCACAAAGGTTGCACTAATTTGCAGTCCCACCAGCAGTGTAAGAGTGTTCCTGTCTCTCCACATCCTTGCCAGCATTTGTTGTTTTGGGATTTCTTGATACAGGCCATTTTCACTGGGGTTAGGTGGTATTCTCATTGTGGTTTTGATTTGCATTTCTCTAATGATTAGAGATGTTGAGCATTCTTTCATATCTTTGCAGGCCATTATTCTGTCTTCTTTGAAGAAGTTTCTGTTCATTTCTGTTGCCCATTTCTTGATGGGGTTGTTTGATTTTTTCTTGTTAATTCTTTTGGGTTCTAGATAGATTCTTGTTATTAGACCTTTATCTGAAGTGTAGAGAGCAAATAATTTCTCACATTCTGTGGGTTGTCTATTTGCTCTAATGATCGTTTCCTTGGCTGTGCAGAAGCTTTTTAATTTGATCAGATCCCATTTGTTTATTTTTGATGCTGCAGTGACTGCCTTGGGGGTCTTCCTCAAGAATTCTTTGCCTAGGTCAATGTCTGATAGGGTTTTCCCAACATCTTCTTCTAGGATTCTTAAGGTTTCATGCCTTAGGTTTAAATCTGTTATCCATCTTGAGTGGATTTTTGTGAGAGGTGAGAGGTAGAGATCCTGATTCAATCTTCTGCATGTAGCTATCTGGTTTTCCCAGGACCATTTATTGAAGACAGATTCTTTTCCCCATTGTGTATTTTTGTCTGCTTTATCAAAGATTAGGTTACCATATGCAGATGGTTTCATCTCTGGAATCTCAGTTCTATTCCAAATATGGACTCTTCTGTTCTTGTGCCATTACCATGCTGATTTAACTATTATTGCTTTATAGTACAGCTTGAAGTCAGGAAGACTGAGGCCTCCCAGTGTGTTCTTTTTACTTAAGATTGCTTTGGGGGGAGGGGGGAAATGGGCATTTATTGAAACCTTAAAATCTGTACCCGCATAATATGCCGAAATAAAAAAAAAAAAAAAAAGATTGCTTTGGCTATACGAGGTTTTTTCTGGTTCCACACACAGTGAAGAATTATTTTTTCTAGATCTGTAAAGAATGATGGTGGTACTCTGATGGGGATTACATTAATTCTGTAGATCACTTTAGGTAATATTGACATTTTAACAATATTGATTCTACCAATCCATGAACAAGGTAGATTTTTCCATCTATTTATGTCTTCTACAATTTCTCTCTCTAGTGTTTTGTAGTTCTCCTTGTATAAGTCTTTCGTATCTTTTGTTAAATATACTCCTAGATATTTAATTTTCTGTGGGGCTATAGTAAAAGGTATTGTGTTTTTTATTTGAGTTTCTGCTTGATGGTTCTTGGCATATATGAATGCTTCTGATTTGTGTATATTGATTTTGTAACCTGAAACTTTACCAAATTCATTTATCAAATCCAGGAGTCTCTTGGATGAATCCATGGGTTTTCTAGGTATAATATCATATCATCGGCAAAGAGTGATAGTATTCCACCCAAATATAGTTGGATTTACATTCTTCTCAGCAGTCCATGGATCCTTCTCCAAAATTGATCACATCCTAGGCCGCAAATCAGATTTCAAAAAATTCAAGAAAATAGAAATTCTACCTTGTATAATTTGTATCTTTTCTGACCATAGTGGTATAAAGTTACAGTTCAATTCCTGTAGAAACACTCAATGTCTCACAAAATCATGTAAACTAAACAATCTATTATTGAAAAATTGTTGGGTCAAGGAGGAAATTCAGAGAGAAATCAAGAGTTTCTTCGAACAAAATGATAACGGAGACACTTGTTACCAAAACCTGTGGGATATAGCAAAAGTTTACCTGAGAGGAAAACTAATAGCAATAAATACTCACATCCAAAAAACAGACAGCTTAAATACTGACAACCTAATGAATAGACTCAAGGAATTGGAAAAAGAAGAGCAAGCCAATTCCAATCCTAATAGAAGAAAAGAAATAACGAAGATCAAAGCAGAACTAAATGAAATGGAGAACAAGAAAATTTTACGGAAGATCAACAAAACCAGAAGCTGGTTTTTCAAAAAGATAAACAAAATTGATGGCCCTCTTGCTAGATTGACAAGGACTCAAAGGGAAAGGACTCTAATAAACTCAATAAGAAATGAAAAAGGAGAGTTCACAACAGATATCACAGAAATACAAAACATTATGTTTAAGTACTATAAAAAACTACATAACGAGGAGGAAATGGACAAATTCCTGGATTCATATAACCTCCCTAAGTTCACCCAGGAGATAACAGAATTCCTGAATAGACCAATCTCAAGCTCAGAAATTGGAGCAGTCATTAATAGCCTCCCCAAACAGAAAAGTCCCAGACCAGATGGCTACACTTCAGAGTTCTACCAAACATTTTATTGATCCACTCATATATTGATGGGCACTTGGGTTATTTCCACATCTTTGCAATTGTGAATTGTGCTGCTATAAACATTTTAGTGCAGATGCCTTTTTTATAGACTGTCTTCTGTTTCTTGGGGTAGATGCCCAGTAATGGGATTGCTGGATCAAATGGTAGATCTACTTGTATCTCTCTGAGGTATCTCCATATTGCTTTCTACAGAGGTAATATCTCTTAAATTCATCACTTTCTCCTCAAATCCAATACAAATACCTAAGTCCAGATCACCATCATCTCTTGTCTTCAACAGCCTCCTGACTAGTGTCCTTTTCCCAGTCTTGTCTCCCCCCTTCAAAGCCTTTATCCACTCTATATGCAGAAGGATCTTTCTAAAATGTCGATATGATTTTGCTTAAAACCTTATAATGATACTCCACTGCTTTCAGCAACACAAAAATAACTTCAATGGAGCTTAGATCCTAATGAAGAAAGACCAAAAATAATAAAATTGTTTCAGATAATAAAATATAATAGATAGTATAGGACATTATCTATGTATAATGAGAGGGAGTGTAACTTTAGATCTGACACTCAGGGACAGCCCTTTGCAGAAGTGATGTTTGAGTAAGACCTCCAGAATCAGGAGGAGCTAGCCTTGGAAAAGAAGGCAGACTTCAATTTTCTTACTTACCATCCTCCCCACTGGGCTGTGAGCTCCCTGAGGGTGAAGCTCTCTAAACACTCACCACAGATTTTGGTACACATAGGTTTCAAATACATGTTCGATGAGTGGAGAGATGAATGAAGTTTAAATTTAAATTTCTAACCAGTCCAACTTTAGGGGAAATATATGCTCACATTTTTTGTACATTAGTTGACATTAATTTGTAGAACTATTGAAATTTTTAGGCAGACAAAAACAAATGGGGTTTAGACTTTAAGAAAACATTTTGCTTTCCAGAAATCATTCTAAAATATTTCAGAACAGATAGTGCACAGCAATCTCTTACAACAAGGAGTCCTAAAAAAATATATCAAAATGGATGAACCACTTGCTAGGATACTGCAGGGTATTTCAGACCCACCAACCATAAAAGCCAGCATCAGTCAGAGTGCTGGGCTCTAAGACTCCCTGTGTAACAGAGGGAAGGGGGGGGGGGACGGGGGACAACACACACTTTTCTATCTCTTTAAAATTCCCCCCACTCTTTTGGGAACTGCAGCCTGGCCTGCATCCCTGAGGTAGATTAAATCCTTTGTTAAAAGAGAAAACTCCCACTGGTGCCAGACTCCCAGGTGGGTGGCAGGCAGAGTTCACAGGCTTTGTCTTTGGCAGAGACAGGGTGCTTAGAATAACTATAATCCCATTAGCCTAGAACTGAGGGGCCCTCCCTTTAAAAGCTCTGTATTTCTGCCTATATTCAGCAAATTTGGATTTTAAAACAAGAAGGTCTGCCAATTTTTCTTCCCTTGCTGATAAAGTAACCTCTTTCCTCTTACCCAAACCACTTGTCCTAGTTCTTCTGATTCAGCCTCGTGCATAAGTGCTGAGTTTTTGGTAACACTTGGACTGAAGCCTCTTAATAGGCAAAACTGTTTTTATATATACCCAAACCAACATCAGATACTTAAATTCATAAAGAAAAAAATTTTAAGTCATTATCACTCATTTCTACTAGGCAGGAATAACAATAAAGCATTCCTTAAAATATATTATATCATGAATAAATTATTGAATTTGATTCCGGAAAATTATATATTCTGGTTAAAAAACCCTTACTTGCAAATTTAAAGTTGTTGTTTGTGTGGGTTTTTTTCCTTTTTCTTTTCTTTTATTCTTCTTCTTTTTTTAAAACAAATTTGGAAGCAAAATTTGACCTAATGTGAGAGGATTTATATCTTCCATTTAGTCTACTCAGTGTGACTATTCACTTGTTTCACTACAGAAATAGAACATGTTTGATTACAGGGTGCTGCCTCTGACCCCACAGGAATGTTGGGTAATATATGATATAGTCCATGTATTGTTGCTATAAGATCCCCAAAATTCTTACCTTCAAGGCATGTCTGCCCCCAAATGGCCCCAAGTATTTTAGATAAGGGATCTACATTCTATTATAACACTCACCCAATTCTATTACCTTTAGTTATAAAACTTCCTTAATGTATGGGCTTTGAAGTACCCAGAAAAATATAATTAGCATGATTTTATCATTTGGAAGTAATATAATTAAAAGCTGCTCTGAATTTTCTCTGGTTGAAAATATGCATTTGTGCTATTTTACTAATGCTGCTCCTATAGTATATACATCTATGAGCTAGAGATGCTTCTGACCAGCAAGAAACTTTTGTAGGTAAATTCTTTATACCACATCCAGCCACAATCTGGGTATTGCAGGCATCAGAACAATTTGTCGTAGCTTCCAATTTTCCCAAGTGTTTTTTCTCATTTTGTAACTTTTATAATTTTCTTATACTTAATATTTTTCCCCAAAAAGTTTCAAGAAGCAGCACCTACCTTCTGGGAGCAAGGTTTCTACTCTTTACAGGACACTTATCTGGTACCTAGCTGTAAACTTCATTATATATATATTATTTCTGATTCCCATAACCACCCTACTGAGTTATTTTCTACTCTTCCCATCATACTATTGAGCAAACTCAGGCTCAAGTTGTCCAAGGCCACATGGCTCCTAAGTGGCAGAACAGAATTTGAACCCAGATATGTCTAAGGTCCAAAGACTGTGTCTTCCAAAACATCATGACCCCTCCTCCAATCTCATTTTTAACTTGTGCATAGTTAGAAGGATAAGCCTGCTTCATCCATGGTAGAAATGAAATGTAACTTTTTTCTAAATGCCTATGGCTAGTCATTTGACAGTGTCTTTACACTTCCATTAAAAAAAAAAAAGATAGCTGGCATAAAATGTCTATAGCCACATAAAATGTCAATAATATAATTTTGCTTGTTTCATTATTTTTAAAAAAAATAAGTAAAAATACTTGGAATCGGTTAGGCTTATCAACAAATACAACAAAATCAGATGTTTAATATTCACCCACCTTTTAGAAGCATCATCTATACTTATTGGGAAATATTATCATACAAAGGGAAGAGAAAGGCTTAAACCTTATAACAACATAGCATAAAAGGACAGAGATGAAGATCATTAATGATTTTAATTATTTTAAGGCTCATTAAAATTAGAGAAATATCAAAGCACCCACAGTGTTAAGGGTTTAATATTACAGCATTTTAGAGTTTACTAGTTCATACCTTTCAATCACAGCAAGTTATTAGCAGTGAAGGGATGAACCCTCTTAATAGGATTTTTATTTCAATGATAGGGTGTTATGGACAAGACAATCTAAGTTTAAAAAAAATTAGTAGCAAGCGCTAGTTGAGTTAATCAGTTAAAGACAAACTGTGCCCTTGGGAAGCTAAATGAAAAAGCAACAGTAAAGCTTACAGAACTTAGCTCGTACAATTTGCCTTGAAGGCGGAAGATTGGTTCCCTGAAATAGCAAAGAATTATATGCTTTAGTTCAGAAAAAAAGTTTTTAAAATAAAGTCTGTTATTACCTCTTCTCCTTTCAAAACAATGGAAAAAAAAATCTAGACCAGAGGTTTCAATTTGTTCAATAATTGTACCTCTGCATTTCTTAAAAAAACTATAAAACCATCATTGTTTTGACTTGAAAAGAAATAACAATACAAATATTCATTATCACATAGAACATAAAAGAAACAGCAAACTGTCGAGTTAATACAATCTCTGCAGAGCGCTATTAGTCAGAGACAGCTGGTCAGCCCAAAAACATAAAAACTTAAAAGATGAGATCTTCTTAGGAATCTTCATTAACCACCAGAATTTAGTGTGGCAGAGATTAAATCCAACAACTGCCTTCTTTATGAGCTGTCCCTTCACTGATACCAAGCTGTGCAAACGTGTGAACTAGTCAGCAGCCCCGGAAAGCTCATGCAACTACTCACCAAATTTTAACCTTGAACTGACTCACAGATTCAATGTTAAATTCCATTTAGGAGTAATGTAAGCAAGCAAAATAGGACACGAGGAGTCACGTTTGAAATGCAGAGCAAGTAGCAGAAAAGTTATTTAAAATAAATCAATATGGTTAACTGCATAAAATAGCCAAAAAGAAATGAAATTCACTCCAAAAACTTTAAAAGCAAAACCAAAACAAAATAAAAAGCTGCACTTCAAGCAAAATTTGCACGTGATTAATTTGCATTAAAAAAATCGTCAATCAAGCAATTTAGTTCAAATTCTTTGGGGCAGGCATGCACTGATTCTCTTGTGTAATTCCTACCTGATTTCCAATTGTGGTTTTCTTGTGAACCTGACTGCTCCTCTGCTGAGCACTGAGAAAAGCAAAGGAAAGCAGCACTGAAGAAACATGTAAGACTTTTTTCGGAACAAGTAACAGACACTATAATAAGATATATATATATATATATAAGCTTTTTTAAAAAAGATATCATCAAAAAAAGAAAAGAAAAGAAAGTAAAAAAGATATCAATAGATCAATAGCTGAGGCAGAGCTAATATAAAAAATCCAGGTCAGTTTAATTCTGGAGGCAAAACCAACTCAGTGGGATTCCTAGTAGCAAATAATAAGTGCAAACCAGAAGCATAACACCACCACTGGAAGAAAAGCCACAATGCTACATTAATAAAAATATGAGTGGATATATTTGCAATGCCCCACAGGTATACAGAATAGTTGTAATGAAAATTAAGTTAATGCTTACTGAACATGACTAAATACCATGTTCTAAGTACTTCATAGATATTAGTCATTTTAATTCTCACAACAACCCCATGAGGCAGTTACTCTTATTCTTCTTGTTTTGCAGATGGAGAGACTGAGTCACAGGGAAGCGAAGTGATTTTCCCAAAGTCACTCAGCTAGTAAGTGGTGGTACCTAGTATTATGATTCCATATCTCAAACTCTTTGTGATATTGTCCAATTTCATTGCTTGGAATTCCACTATACTCTGACAATTCTCTCAGTGCATCTCCAGTGTGGACCTATCTGCCCAACTCTAGACTCGTACATGTTTCTGACAACTCGACATCTTCCCTCGGGTGTCTAATGAGCATCTCGTACCTAACATGTCAAAACTGAACTTCTGAGATCCTCCCTAAAACCTGCTCCATCCATAGTCTCCCCCTTCTTAGCGGCAACTCCACACCATACCTCCAAGTGCTTGGGCCAAAATCCTTGACTCGCGTTTCTCACATCCCACACCCAAGCGGCTGACTGCCTTCCTGTAACATATTTACAATTCAGTCATCTCTCTACCACTGCTGCGGCTCCCACCGCAGTCCAAGCTGCTGCCACCTCTCACCTGGATGACCGCAATCATTTACTCTCTGGTCTCTGCTTCCACACTTGTCCCTGTGATGCGGACTCTCAACACAGAAGCTAAAGTGACCCTTCTGCTCAAAACCCTCTCCTGTGGTCAACACCATTCCACTCAATAGCAAAAGCCCAAGTCCTCACCGGGGCCCACAAGGCCCTACTCCACTAACCCCCCCTCTCCACTTCTTGGACTCATCTCCTCCTTCGCTTCATCTCATTTGCTAAAGTTCCAGCCACGCCGGCATCTGCGCTTTCTCAAACCTCCTAGCACACTCGGGAGCACCTCAGAGCACTCGGGCTAGCTAGCTGCCTAGAATGTGACAGGAAAAGAATCTGCCCCACACGTCTACATGACTCCCAACATCTTCATTTTTACCTTTTTGCTTAAGTCTATCCTGAGCATCCTATTTAAAAACTGTATCCCTCCCTCCCTCCAAGACTCTCATCCCCTTAACCATGCTTTTTCTCTATGGCATTTTGCACCTTCCAACATACCACACCGTTTATTTTCAGTTTGTGTCTATTATTTCCCTAGGGCTACAAAGGACCCAGCACATAGCTGGCTTCGACAAACATCTGTTGAACGAAAAGTCCAGTGAGGCTGATGCTATTGGAACCCCCAGTTTACACGTGAGCACAGAGGGTTAAAAGCCAGACATGACTCCATCAGTTTAACTCCAGAGCCCACACGTTTAAGCAATATGTTATTCCATCTCTCAAAAGAATGTAGGTTTTCTTTTTGTGGTTCCATGAGTAAACACCTATCAATATTAAAAAAAAAATACAATGAATTTTGGTTATTCTGGGAATAACCAAAGTATTGCTGGAGAACCAGCAATACTAAACCCTCTTTAACATGGGGCTGAGTATTGGACTAGCCTAAAATAGAGAAAAGGTAGACTAAAGCCATCAGTCAACTATTTAAAGTGATGGGATACTGTTATGGTGCAATAGCAAGTTAGAAATCAACACCATGTATAGAACAGGTGTTCGAAATAGCAATTCCTTATAACCTCCTTTGATGTAATTAAGCTGCTTTCCTTCACTCAAACTCATGAAAACCACATACTAAATCAAGCAAGAGTGGGCAGGGGATGGGTAGTGAAAGGCCATACAGCATTTGCTTGCAAAGATATTTTGTGTGTATTTTTGTTTTTCAATTGGTAATTTACTATACAATTTCAGCTTCTTTCTTCCTTCCTCATTTTTTGTTATTTTTCTAGCTTTTGGTTAAATGGCTCATTCCCTTAATCACTGTGACATTCATCTCTCTTCAGTCATTTCTCTGAATAATACACGTCTTCCTTTCTCGGGTTTCTGTAGATGCGGCTGGAGGAGAGGTGAAGTTCACGTCGGGCTGTGCCCGGGATCCAGTGTGTCCACACCGCCCTCTGGCTGCTCACCATGCCCCGGCGCACGGAGCATCTCGAGTACTATTCGCCTAGTGCCTCAGCGCTCTTCCTTCCTTTCTGTCTCCACTAAATGTCACCTTTCCAGGGCCCTCCTGGCTTCCCTCCCTTCTAGGAATAAATGGGAAAACTATTATTAAAATGTGATCATGCCTTCTTCATGGGCTACAGTTATCTCTTTCAAGCATCATAATTGTGTTTTAAGGTTTTCTTTAAAGGGGAAATGTTTTCAATAAAGCACTGACCAGTGGTAGTAACTTCAGAATTATCAGAGACTCACAGGTGTTTACTTTGGACAAATTGGGGACCCTAAAATTACATATGAGTCACCTTAAAATCATATAAGGGAAAAGAAGCTGAATATAAAACAGAAGGCACAGAGATTGTTGAAGACTCCTTTGCTACCTTGGGCAGAGTTTGATCTAAATGGAGTTCAGTTTCTCAGCTGTAAAATGTGTATATGTGTGTTGTAAGAAAGAGACAGAAGCAGAGGCAAAGATACGAGGTGAAGGACTGAACTAGCTGTTTCTTAGGTTCCTTTTAGGTCCAAGACCCCTTGAGATGCAAAGTTATTCTCAAAAGCTTATTAGGTAAACCAGATAAAGAGGGTGTCTACTGACAATTCCCATCAATAAAATAATGCACTTGTGATAATATGCAGAAGGAAAATTATAATAGATTTTACAAGCCAATCTCAAATATTAGAGTTAGAACAAACATTAAGCTACTCTTACTTTCCATCAAAAAAAAAATCTTTCTATAGCAACTGGCTCCATAAGTCCAAACGTACTATTGTTAATGATATATTTAGGTACTTGAAGTTACTTTAAAAATAACATAATAAAAAGTAAATAAGATGCCTACTTAGAAAACACTATTTATCATATTTCATCTGTATGATATAATAATTAAACCAAAAATATTTCAAATTACTTATTTAACAGCATATTCATGAAAAAACATGTAAAGACTTACAAGTTAATTTGAGCCCTTGGATAGAGTTAGATATAGTTACTTAATTGGTTTTCTCTACAACATTATAAAACATACGTAAGTATGTTTTAAATTTCCTACTACTCAGGAAATTTAAATTTCTATAAAAATAAAAGTACATGAGAAGACATTCAAGGAAAAAGAACCCATAATGTTATATCTTAGATCAATTTTTTTACACATTCCCTTAATCCTTATCTATGTATATACATGATAAAAGATTCAAATAACAGAAGAGTATGTCAAGGATGTGTGTGACTTTCAAATAAATCCTATGCATAGTAATTGTTCTGAATGTTCAGAGACAAGAAATATCATTTTGATCTGATATGATCTGCAATTTTTACAAAAAACTTAAAAGATAAATTTTAATAAAGGAAGACAGACAACTACATCCAAGAGAATAGACTGGTATTATCAAAGCCAGGAGGTAGAAATATGAGGTGTATAGGGAAGTTGTAGAGAATAAAACTATTATGGCAGAATTATATGATCACAGACTCAGGTTTGTAAATGACCTTAAAAGTCAGCTAGTACGCCGGGCGCGGTGGCTCACGCCTGTAATCCTAGCTCTCTGGGAGGCCAAGACGGGCGGATTGCTCAAGGTCAGGAGTTCGAAACCAGCCTGAGCAAGAGCGAGACTTCATCTCTACTATAAATAGAAAGAAATTAATTGGCCAACTAATATATATAGAAAAAAGTAGCCGGGCATGGTGGTGCATGCCTGTAGCCCCAGCTACTCGGGAGGCTGAGGCAGGAGGATCGCTTGAGCCCAGGAGTTTGGGGTTGCTGTGAGCTAGGCTGACGCCATGGCACTCACTCTAGCCTGGGCAACAAAGCAAGACTCTGTCTCAAAAAAAAAAAAAAAAAAGTCAGCTAGTACACAATAACTGTATGTTGGGGCCAATTACAGAGAATTTGGCTGTTATACTGGAGGAAGCAGAAAATATCCAATGTCTCTTAGCCAGTAAATGGCATGATCAAAGCATTGTTTTAGTAAAAATTACCTCCCCCAAATGGGCAGTATTAACTCTGAAGCAGGAAAGACAGGAAGTTGCCAACCCAGCTCCCCCCACCCCCTGACTACTGGAGTCTTGCCCAGCCTTCTAAGTCTAATCAAGTTCCATATCTGAATTATGCCTTCTTAGAAACCTCCAGTTCTTTCTCTTTTCCATGAACCTCTAAAGCGTTTGGTCTATGCCTGCATTATATGAACTGGATTGTGTTACAGTCAGGTCTCTAACTCCCCTCCAACAATGCCTACTCCTTCATGGCCAATGGTGCAGTGCATTAATCTTGGTATTTCTACCTCTCTCTCACCACTGATGTTACCTAGCACAGAGTTTATGGTAGTGTCTTTAAAATATTTATGGAATTCTATTTTGAAGCCAGGGTTATTTACAACCAGACTGTCAATGTTCATCTGCAATAGGAAATTTAAATAATTTGAAGAAGCGACCATAGGCATGTGTTAACACAAGCATATGGCACATTTAGGCAGGGGTTCCCAACCTATGGTGAGTTGTATAATTACTTCATTATACATTATAATGTAATAATAAAAATACACTGCACAATAAATGTAATGTGCTTGAATCGTCCTGAAACTATCCCATGCTCCCTGGTACCTGGAAAAATTGTCTTCCATGAAAACGGTCCCTGGTGCTAAAAAGGTTCAGGACTGCTGCATTTAGGGATCCAAACGTGGCCAAACTGGCTGCAGCAGAGTTAGGGAGTGGGGTGGAGAGGAATAGTGACAATAGAACAGGCTGATGAGGTGAGTAGACAGATGATACAGGTCCTTGGAAATCATATTAATGAGTTTAGACTTTATTCTGAAAGGAATAGGGAATCCCAGGAGGAATGAGAAAGAATATGACAGGAGGCTGGGAGATCCTTATAATAACCCACATAAGAGAGGACTGACCCAGAAGTGGCAATGATGATAGAAAGAAATAGACAATTTCAAAAGATATTAAAGAATGAAATGAACTTGGCAAAGATGTGGGGAGAGAAAGATGAGAGGAGCAGGGAGTACAGAATGACACTCAGGTTTCTGGTTTGAGCAAATGGGAGGTGCTATCCCCTGGGTGTTGGAACAAAGTAGAAGGTATAAATTAGAAGAGCAGATGATAGTTTAATTTGGGACTATTAGGTTGAGGCTTCTCTAGGATAAACAAGTAGAAATGTGCAGTAGGCATCTGAACATAGTACACAGTTCAGTAAAACGTTCTGGACTAGAGATCAACATTTAGAGTCATCAGATAAAGTTGGCAACCAAAACCTCTGGAGTGGGTAAGACTGGTCAGGAACAATGCAATGAGTGAAAAAAGATGGGTGTCTAGGGAAGAACAATGATAAAAGGAAAAGAAAAAAAAAAAGGGTTCTTTTTTTTTTTTTTTTTTTTGCATTGGTTTTACCTAGTGATCTTTTTTTTTTTTTTTATTTTGCAAAAAAAAAAAGGTTCTTAAGCCACAATTAGAGGATGAAGAGCTCCTAAAGAAGACTGAGAAGGAGAAGTTAGCATGGAAAGAGGAACGCCAGGATAGAGTGGGAAGTTACTGAAGCAAAGGAATAGATCTCTTCAACACAGAGTGGTGAATGGTGTCAAATGAAGGACTCAGAATTGCCATTGGATTAACTGCTTTGTCCTGGACAAAAGTAGTCTCGGGAGAGTGGTGTGGTGGACACTGGAATACAGTGGGCTAAAAAGTAAAAGGGAAGTGAGAAAGAGGTAGAAGGAACACAGACTCTAAGTCAACTGGAAGAGGGCTCAGATGCGTCGAGGAAATGGAGAGTCCCTCAGGGACGACGATTCCATGGCAAACATCAGGGCTTGCCTCCTCCTCCACCACTGCATTTCTTTTGCATAGGAGATTCGGAATTATAAGAAACTTCAATAGTAACCACCATGATGGAGAAAATATTAGCAAAATGGCAACATACAGACTAAGGAGCGGGGCAGTGGGAGGAGAAGGCTCCTCCTTCATACTTTAATGGTAGAGTATTTAAAGAATTAACTGTACATATCCGAGCCCTACGGCTTGGTTAGCAGCAGCTAAGAGATCTACTTCCTTTTTCTCTTCTATGTTGATTTTGTATCCTGCAACTTTACTGAATGTATTAATTTTAATAGTTTTTCAGTGGGGTCTTTAGGTTTCTCTAAATATAAGGTTACATTGCCAATAAGGATAATCTGACTTCTTCCTTTCCAATTTGGATGCACTTTCTTCTCTCTTATCTGATTGCTCTAGCTAGAACTTCCAGTACTATGTTGAATAATCGTGGTGAAAGTGGGTATCCTTGAGTTGTTCCAGATCTTAGAGGAAAGGCTTTCAGTGTTTCTCCGTTCAGTATGATACTAGCTGTGGGTCTGTCATGTATGGTATTTATTGTGTTATGTTCCTTCTGCACCCAGTTTTGTGAAAGTTTTTATCTCAAAGAATGTTGAATTTTATTGAATGCTTTTTCAGCATCAATTGAAATAATCATACAGTTTTTGTCCTTTGTTCTGTTGATATGATGTATCACATTGATTGATTTGCGTATGTTGAACCATCCTTGCATCTCTAGGATGAATCCCACTCGATCATGATGAATAATCTTTTTAATGTGCTGTTGAATTTGGTTTACTAGTATTTCATCGAGGAGTTTTGCATCTATGTTCATCAGAGATATTGGCCTGTAGTTTCCTCTCTCTCTCTCTTTTTTTGTAATGTCTTTATCTGGTTTTGGTAAAGTAAGGATGTCTGATGTAAAGTAGGGCCGGCTAATAAAGGTCCCAGAGCAATCAGCTGGATTCATCACACTGTAAAGCTATGCTGTCCAACACAGTAGCTATACTGTAACCCAGTAAGCAGCCAAGCATTTGATTCTTAAATTTGCATTTGAGTCAAATGAAGGATCTTTTTAATACCTAAGTTTTGATTCCACAAGAGAGAGAACATTCTCATGTAAGAAAAGGAACTAGAAACGCTGTTATAAGAGAATATAATTTATGCATTAGGGAAAAATAAAAGGAGAATGTAAAGGGAAAGACAAAGACTGCTCTGGAATTTAGTGGCAAGGTTCAAACACACTGCCTTTAGTAAAATGGCAACAGAGACATTCCAGAGGATCAGGAAAGAGATATAATGAATGTTACAACCCATAGAATTTTCATGGGGCTCATATAACAAGAACTGAAATCTGCACATTGTATCATTTCAACTGTGAGAAAACAGGTGTTGAAATCTACTCAGTAGATTGAAAAACAGACTGTAGTCTGCTACTTGTGGTATATAGAGATATTAATTTAACAGCCCATATCTGGAGCCCATCTTTCTCTTAAACCACTGGTCTGCATAAATCCTAGTAACTCAGAAGGTAAATCGTGTTATGGAACAAATGAAGAAGAGCACAAGAGTTTGAAATTTCACTTCCCAAGGCGTTCAGCTAATAAACTTGCACTTTTCTGTCCAGATAACAGTATTACTGAGAATGAGGGGAACTAAATGAAGGAACAATTGGACCAGTTCTTATTTTCTTAAACAACAAAACTCATTTATATTATATTAATTTTATGTTTAAAATACATACAATTTAGGGCTTTTTTTTTTTTCAACAGGAAAGAATGACAAATTAAAACCCTTAAGTCACAAGGAAAGCTGATGCTTTCTTCTGAAATGCTGAACTTTTAGGTTCAGAAACTCTATTATACTTGAAAGACTGAGCTTTTAGAAGCCAGGAAATTCCGAAGCAAGCCTACAGCAGCACTTACTTGGCCACGTTACACATGGTACATATTTTACGGTCTATATCTAATAAATAACTGGGAGATGGAAAAAAATGTTTCACATATTCAACATGGCAGAATAAATTCTACAGCAAAAAGAAGAATTTTGAGATGTCCTGAACAATAATATGAAACTAAATATTCCATTAATCTAATTTTAGTAATTTGTTTTCCTTTCTCAAAATATTTTTTTAGAACAAAAGTCATTGCAGTTGAAAAGATTACATTTGTAAAATGCTATGCACATCACCATTCTATAAATTTATGAGAAGCAGTCCCCTCTCTCTTTTGGCAACTCTCTAAAAATCTCGTGAAACAAATGCTTATTTTTCACAACCCCAGATCTTAATTATCTATCTTTGGAACTTAAAAATACTTACATAATTGTCTTCAAATATGGCTTGACTTTTCTTCCTTGAGGGAAACAGCATTCTTGCCAACTTTAAAATTTATAGCTATGTTTTTTAACTTTTAAAAGCACAAAAAATACCAACACCCTTCAAAGTGATTCTGAGATGAACATTTCATCTTCATAATTACCCCATGTCACACTGAAATGTACTTCAGCTCAGCATACAAATGGAAAGGACATTTACCTCTGAGTCTCAGACCGGAACACTACATTTGGAGATAATGACCTTAGTAACTAAAAAATATTCCAGTGACAATCACACTTACATCATTAAAACCTTCATTACAAAGTAAAATGGTACATCTAATAATTAAATTCCTGTGTGTGTTTATGTATAGAGTAAGAGAAAAACTACTAAACTACTTTTACAGACTACAACACAGTTTTCTAAAGCATTTCCACATAACTTCATTAATTTGATCTTCCGACAATCCTGAAAGGTATATAAGAATTATTTATTACTCCATTTGATAGATCAGTAAACTGAGATACAGAAAGAATAAGTGCCTTGCCAAAACCCAAAGCTTATCAGTGGCAAATCCTGGGAAAATAGCCCAGATTGCTGACTCCCAGACCAATCCTTCGAAGGCAGGGTAAAGTGTGCAGTTTATTTTAGATGAGAAATGTTCAAATTTGCTGTATTTCTAAAGCAGTTTTAACAATGCTGCTTTTTTTCTCCCAGCATCATAAAGGTTCATAATCCATCTCACTGCAGTGAGACAGGGGCAGTGATCAGTAATGCAGTGAGACTGTATCAAAAGACTGTGTTTGAAAGTATTAAATTTCAAAAATTATATGTCCTTGAAAACCTATAAATTGACATAATCAATATAAAACTGTATTCCAATAGCTTCTAAGGTAGAAAATACTGAAATTTTCTGGGAAAGAAATAGTATCTAGCCCATCTATCTTGTTGTTTTTTGTTTTGTTTTAAAAAGGTAATCCAGGAAAAAAATATTTTAAAAGGATAAAGGTGAAATTTAAATTGAAACACTGGTTATACAATGTGTTCAAACCTTGCATCTTTCCAAACAGATTATGACTTTTTCTACATTTTTCCCCTTGAATTGGGACCCCACAACAAGGCAGCATTGCAACAGCCTTTTCACTTGTAAGTTATTAAGTTCAGATTTCCATCTGCTATATTTTCATAAGAGCCTAACTGGCATTCATAATCCATAAAAAATTAACATTAAAAGCAGCATTCCTGTTATTTCAAAGGACTCAGGGACTGGTTTGTCTTTTACACTCCTCAAAGCAGCAAAGTAAATGGAGAAGTGTCAGTTTAAAATTTTACATATGTCTCTCTATACTTTTCAATTACTAGGCAAGCTTCTAAAAGGCAAAAACAATTTTTCTTTTTCTTCATTTTCCCCCCTATGGAGTAGAGCTTTGCCCAGGCCACCTGGAGTTCACTGACTGTGAAGGAAACCTGTAAGAAATTCTCTGATGCCCCTTCCGCAGCTAGGGACAAGGAGGCACTTGACAGCCTGGGGGATTTTGCAAAAGAAAACAAAAGGTGCAAAGGATAACAGTCACAAGGCCTAGGAGGGAGGGGGCACATCTGTGTGCAATGCCCGTGCAGCAAATACCTACGGGGACGCTGGAGTCGGTGGCATGGCTGAAAAGACAACTAGACAAGGGCACGTATTTCCAACTGGCTTCTAACAAGTTTACATGCTATGGACAGAAAACAGTTGAGGAAAACTAATCTACCACTCACTAGTAATAGCCACTGGCTATAAAAAGTATTTACACTATTGGGTAGGCCATCACAACTGCAGCCAAGCTTAGAATTTTCTGTTGGATAATTGGGCCTTTCTCCTTAAAATATGCCTGTAAATTTCTCAGGCCACAGTGTAGCTTAGGTCACATTGTCGGCATATCAGTTTCTTCTAAGTCAGGGTGTATTAAAACTAATTTGACATTTTGTGGTGTTTTTTTATTTGTCCCTGTTTTTGACTATCTAGTTCAAGTGAAAGTATGTAAGTTCTCCTATTTTACATTTTATATAAAATAGACTTTTTATTATATACTTGAAGTTGGAACCACTTACATGCCAAAAATATATCTTAGAATAAGAATCAAGATTCCAATAACAAGTAGGAAAAAAACAGTGAATTCAAGATCTTAAAAATGACAATGTCTATGAAGAATTGCAATGTATAGACAAGCATACATAAAGTATATATACTTTAAAGAGAAGAGAATATTCATCCCAACAGATTACATCTAAATTCACAAAGGAGAGTTCTTTTAAAAAATAGGCCTTTATAATACTCTGATTTAGGAAAATTGAAATAGCTTATATTCTATGAATGGCACTTGATACTTCAAACTAATGTGAAAAATTGTTTCCAAGCCAATTTTTAAATGTGCATTTGTTACTGCTTATCTATAGGAGCTCAAGTACAAAGTGCGGATCATCGTCCAAGAGCATCTAAGACACACATGGCTTCATATGCTGAATAGAGCCAACTACTTTATCAAAAGAACAGTAAATCCCCCTACCACATGGTCATCGGGCCCAGACCTCCTAAGTAGGTAAACTCAGAGTTAATCTTGACAAAGACTACACTCTCGAAAGGTGGTGGAATTATAGTAAAAATTCACAATGTTTGTTCTAGACAAACCAGCAGGAGGAACGGGTATGACAATCAAGGGTTTCACGTACTTTGCGAAGCCAATGAAGTCTTCGTGGTTGGTGTTGATGTAGGAGACTTGAATGTCAATCAACAGCAGTACCTGTAAATTAAAGAGAAACACTTCAGCGAAAACCCATCTTAAGAATTCTCAAACATTAGATTCAGTAATTGCCCACAAATTATTTATCTTCATTTAATTTTTAAAAGGATGCTTCAATTAGAAAAGTTACATTAATTTTTCTTCATTAGACTCATAATTTTGTACTCTAAATTCGTAAGTTAAAAATCTACTTGAAAAGTAAGTCTAAGCACCACATGAAAAGCATTATAGTTATAGGCATGTACTATTTGCTAATTTCACAAGAACCTAGAATTATTCTATCTCTCTAAAATGTAGGCATAATGTTCAAAAGAAGGGCAAGCATGTATAAAAAGACATGTGGGCTGGGCGCGGTGGCTCATGCCTGTAATCCTAGCACTCTGGGAGGCCGAGGCGGGCGGATAGCTTGAGGTCAGGAGTTCGAAACCAGCCTGAGCAAGAACAAGACCCCATCTCTACTATAAATAGAAAGAAATTAATTGGCCAACTAATATATATAGAAAAAATTAGCTGGGGATGGCGGTGCATGCCTGTAGTCCCAGCTACTCGAGAGGCTGAGGCAGGAGGATCACTTGAGCCCAGGAGTCTGAGGTTGCTGTGAGCTAGGCTGATGCCACCGCACTCACTCTAGCCTGGCCAACAAAGTGAGACTCTGTCTCAAAAAAAAAAAAAAATAAAAAGACATGCACACCATAAATTAACCACAAAGTAGCAATATCACCTCTTGTTTTTCCTCTCCTTTCTATTATCTTTAAGCTCCCAAGGCATCTTATCAACCAACTCAAAAGGCAATATACTAATAAATACAAAGCCTCCTTGAGACCAGTAGGCTTCATCAGTAAATCAAAATATCAGTTGGTTCTCTGCTAAAATATCACTTCATCAAAGGGCTCTTCCCTGCTCAGTCTGTCTAAATTATTAACAACACTCGTTACTCTCTATTGTCTTACCCTGCTTTTTTCTTTTGTAGCCCTACCACTAGCTGACATAGCAAATTTTTGCATATTCCACATACAGATGACCTCATCTGTTGTCTTCACTGCTACATCTCCAGTGCCTAGAACAATGCCTGGAATATCATGTGCACTCAGTCAAGATTTGTGAAGGGATAAACCGAACCCATGTCCCAGCCAACATGCAAACACTCTTATCATAAGATACTTATAAACAGCAAGTCAGACATTTGGGAAGTCCCTCTGTGGAAAATACTCTTCAGTGGGGGGACAGGGAGCCTGAGAGAGCACAAGAGGGGACTATAAGAAAGAGGATTTTATTCCAGAGGTATTCAAAACAGGCCGGGCGAAGTGGCTCACGCCTGTAATCCTAGCTCTCTGGGAGGCCGAGGCGGGCGGATTGCTCGAGGTCAGGAGTTCAAAACCAGCCTGAGCAAGAGTGAGACCCTGTCTCTACTATAAATACAAAGAAATTAAGAGGCCAACTGATATATATAAAAAAAATTAGCCGGGCATCGTGGCACATGCCTGTAGTCCCAGCTACTCGGGAGGCTGAGGCAGTAGGATCGCTTGAGCCCAGGAGTTTGAGGTTGCTGTGAGCTAGGCTGACGCCACGGCACTCACTCTAGCCTGGGCAACAAAGCGAGACTCTGTCTCAAAAAAAAAAAAAACAAAAAACTGAGCTCCTCTCTTCCTAAGTTTCCTTTTGTTCTTCAACTGTGCCATACCTTTTTCTAGGGTGGTAAGACTTGATTGGGAAAAATAAAGGACTCAACAAATCTCTGCCTGAATATCTCCAGAGGTCTGCACTTTGACTTTGTTGAATGAACTTTTGATGACCATAAGGAGTGTTTTTATGCTGCCTCCCTTCATGGAAGGCAACATTTGAGTGCACGGAGTTATCACGGTAAAGTCCTTGTAGTAACAGTTCATAGACACAGTCTAGACACTGCTCCCCAGAGGTACCTCCTCAGGAAAGCTTTGTCCGATCCTCACCTCCTAACCTCACCCAAGAACAGGATGGAACGTGCTATTCTTTTAGTCCATACACCATAATTACCTATATTGCACCCTATACTTCAATTTGTGTTTACTGCAGATGTAATTATATAATTTTTTGTGTGATGCTTCCCTTCCCTGCCAGACTGTAAGCTCCACAGAAGCAGCAGTTATGTCTGGTTCACCTTTTTGTCCCCAGAACCTAGCATGACACACATGATAGGTGTCTGGTAAATATTTGTGGCTTTCATTTTGTAACTGTCTACCAGGCTTGCAAAACTTAACTTTAAAGGGAACAATTTATTCCCATATAATTAGTATATGGCCACTTATTATTGTTTCTTATTCAATACCTCGTGCTATGGGCTCTGAGGTTTTGCTTTTGTGACTAATCCCCACCAGTCATCTGACCAAATATTGCTGAGAGTCACAAGGGGACCTGCTAAAAGAAGATTTTAAAAATCACTCCAAATCCACTCCCACTACCCAAAAATAAAGTCAAGGCATGGGAGTTATTGGGTCAATAACATCATACTTGCATGAAAAAGTTTTATATAGTTTTGTTTCATCTCTTAAAGAAAACTGAAGAGTTAGGAAGAGTGATCATTGCTAGATTAGCTGTAGTTTTGCCTCTATTCTCCCAACAATAAAGCCACATTCCATTAAATGTTATACTCCCAGATCCATTTGGCCAAGACTTTGTACCAATAAACTATAATATTTAAGCACAAATTGTTGCCACCATAAGGAACAAAATATCTACATAATTCTCAACATTGCCAAAGGTTGTCATGAAGATCTTGGACGTTCACACACATTAACTTGGACTGCAATATAGGAAAAAAGTGGAAAAAAATAAAAGCTATGGCTGTTCTCATTCATATTCCTGGAAACTGGGAGTCTGTGTTCACTCTAGGAAAAGAGCCAGGTCGCATGTGGGGATGAAAAGGAAAATAGTGCATTTTTTCTCATTTTTTCACTTGCTCAGAGTTTCCCACTGCCTCCCCCGCCCCCCACAGTTATTGTGTATTTAGTTGAAGAAAAGGAAAGCTACCCCTGGTAGCGGTAATCATGCACAAAGTCAACCACTTCACCAGGCAAGTTCATGTGTGGAAGTACCTAGAATAACAGCTGGCACACAGAGATATTCCAAACCCTTTAAGAAAAAAGCTCAGATAGATTTATGGTTTTCCGTATTTTTAATTTTGAAGACTTTTCCCCCCACAAAGCTTCCAGAGTGGGGGTTGGCAGTAATTCTATTTTTTTTAAAAGAAAGAAACTACAAGAATGTCTCAAAACAGTTCAGACCCAGAGACCTGAGTTAACAGGTCACTCTCTCTGATCAGAGACTTCAAAAGTACCACATGGCCCAAGGCAGCAGGGAGCTCAGAATTCAAATGTGAGACTATGCAGCATGTTTCTGCTATGCCACACAGCTCCATGTTAGAGGTGACCACTAGTGGCTTCTGCAAGGGGTGACACTTGTGAGACCTGGCTGTCTGAGAGTGTCACCAGGAGGGAGGTGCCTGTCCCTCCCCTTACGCCACCTTGGGGAATGAGTGATCACTGCATCAGAGCTGCAGATGGAAGACACTTCCCCTTGAAAGCAGGAAAGGTACATTTCCTGGTACCTACTGTGTGTCATAGCTTTTGGGAGTAACAACAAAAACAACTAAAATTAATTAAGAACTAAAAGCTATATTTGGATTACTTCATTTCATCCTCACAAAATGCCTGTGAGGAATTATCTACCACCATTGTCCCACTTTAAGATGAGGAAACTAAAGTGTAAAAAGGGCAAGTAACCTGTCAGTGGTTACATAGAAAGTAACCGGTAGAGCCTGAATTCAAAGGCAGGGAGTCCGAGCCCAGAGCCCACGATCTCAACAACAAAGCAAGGTTTGAACATGTCATTTTGCTAAAACAAAAATTCCAAAACACCAAATAGCAAGTTATCAACTGACTTAGCTATGATCATAAAGACGGTTTAAACAACAACTATGATGTGTTTTTTTTTTCAATGTTATTTTTCTACAGGATTCCTAAGAGTTAAATAGGATATCTTATTACTTGAATATTATGAAGACAATAAAATAGAAGTTAGCTTTACTTTACTTAACGTCAGGAGTACAGCTGATTCCTGAGAACCTAAGTTTTCTTGGCCCAGGAGCAGCCAAGACAGCAGATGGGGTGGGAGAAGGAACCTCTGTCCGTGGGGCTATATATCTGGCCCTGGCCTTGATTTCACTGGCTCGTGAATATTGACTTGTTTATCTCAAAGAAGTCACAAGGCCCTATTTTCTCTACTTTTGGCGATTGCAGCTATCCAAGAGTGTGAAAGTTGGAAAACAAGTAAAAACTATAAATAGTGGTTAACTAACTTTCAAGACATAACAATGAAAAGCAGTGACAATGAACCCCACGGCTCGTGGAGAGGAAAGGCTGGGACTGGCGTCACTCACAAACGCCCCAACCTGCGGGGCTTCCCTCCCTCTGTCCCTGCACCCGCACCCACGGGCTCACTTCGTGCCTGCTGTGCGTCTCCCTGCCGTTTGTCCCGGTCTCTCTTTTATTTCATTTTTCTCCCATTTCTCCCCCGCCCCAACTCACTTGAGAATCACAAAATCTTGGAATGCTAACTCACAGAGGCTTTCAGAGATCATACAGACCAACATCCCAACGCTGTACATGAGAAAACAACAGTCCAAATAAGAGATTTTCGCAAGAACACGCTGTGATGTTGTGGAGAGCACATGGCCTAAGTCCAGTGTTCTCTCCAAACATCACATGCGCAGCTGTGTCATGGAATCCTAAAGTTTTTAAAAACCTTTGTTTTGTTTTTCCCATTGTAATGATTTATAAGTAACTAAGAAAAAACCTACTTAAATGTAGGAAGCTTTTATAATTTTCATTTAATCCTTCACATTTTTTAATGAATTGTTCTCACTTGAAAATCATCTTTCTAAATCACAGAGCTAGGATTAGAAGACAATCTCAGGGTCACTCCTTACAAACCACATATACTTACAAAATAGTCAGAAATGTTTAAAAGAGCAGTTCTTAAATTTTTTTCAATCATAGGTTCTATGGATAAGCTGATGAAAAGCTGTGTCCATTCTTCTCAGAAAAAACTAAAAACACTAAACCTCTTGCATAACATTTTAGGAGTCTGTGAACCTGCTGGAGCCCATCTGCAGGCCCATTAAAAGTTAAGGACTCCTGTCTTAAGGGAAAAATGTGGAATGTTTCTGGATTAGTGGTTTTCAAAGTAGAATGTGTGCATGTGATGATCCATGAAGCGTCTCGGAAAAAAATAATGGAATTCCTCTTACTGTTTTTAAATTTCATTCTTCTGAAGTCTTTATATTTGTTTATAGTTTTAACATACATAAGATATTAGTATAGTAACACATGTATAATTCATTGATGTAGTTGTTTATTCCACTATTTTTTTTTTCCATTAAGGGATAGGGACAGCCTTGGAGATGCTTCCCACTTCCCACAAGCTCCCTGCCCACCAGGGACATTCTCTCCTTACCTGGTCCTTCGTCTTCCCTTCTCGCTCACGAATGTGGTTAGCCACGATCCTTTCCGTTTCCTCGCAGAGTCTGGGGAAGTTTGCCAGCTGTCAAGGAAAACAGATTTGAGTGTGAATACTCAAAAAGTTATACTACCAAAAAAATAAATGGAGATAAATTATGTTATTTTACAGATGATACTCATTACAATTCTGGAAGTGAAGTATCATGAATTCCTAAAGAAGAATGTCAGAGTGATAGAAGAAGCTCCACAAAATACATCAGAAGTAAGCTCATTATCTGAGAGGAAACACTGCAAAACGCGCAGGGCAATTCCCTAGAAAGAAAGCATTCCCCTAGATACCACCTAGCACTATGCACCGCAGAGTTGGCACTTACTATAGTTCAAAGATAAAGAAGATGGAAAAGAGAATAAAGAAAAGGATAATGGCTAACATTTACATAATATACCACCTGCCACATGCCAGGCTGTACAATAAGGACTTCATGAACTAGTTCCTTCGGTATTCACGGCAATCATAAAAGATACATTTAACTATAATATTAACCCCATTTTATAGAAGAGGAAAGTGAAGCAGAAGAGGTCAAGTAACTTTCCCAAGACTAAACAGCTCATGGTGTGTCTAGGATTCCAAACCAAGATCTAGGAGTCCAGAACCCATGGTCTTGTCATTATTCTTTGAGGATGATTCATTCCATGAATCATAGACTATTTTAATTTTGTTAATTCTCCCCTAATAAATGTGTATATATACGTATTTTTTGCAAAACTATGGAAATAATGCATGTCAATCACCTACCCCATCTAAATTATGCAGCTAATTATTAAAAACATAATTTACAAAAGTGAATGGATTAATTACAGTTGTTTTCAACATAAGGAAGAAAAAGAATGGGTTGCTATGAGGATGTTTAAGGAGCCCTACGTTAGGAGGAGGACTTAGTCAGGAAAGGTGTGTGAGAACAGCCATGGGAAAGAGGAAGCTTGCCAGGGAAAGGAACGTGTGTGAAGACATGGAGGGAGAGGCGCAATGAGTGGTGAAAGAAATAAAGGAAGGTTAGTACAGAAATTAAGGAGGCTAGTCTTCAGGCAAAGCTAGAAAGGTAGACAGGGGCCACATCAGGAAAATCCTTGCGAGCCTATTAGGAGTTCCGGTATTAAAGCAATTCAGAAGGAAAATAATGGTGGCTTCTATTGGGATGGCAGTAGTGGAAATGGGGAAAGGTGGACACATCCATGGCTTGTTCCAGGAAAAGATTAATTCCAATTAGAATTTATTCCAATAGCTATTGTTTAGCAAATTGCTATAATTACTTTTTATTTTTTTTATTTATTTATTTATTTATTTATTTATTTATTTATTTATTTATTTATTTATTTATTTAGAGACAGAGTCTCACTTTGTTGCCAAGGCTAGAGTGAGTGCCGTGGCGTCAGCTTAGCTTACAGCAACCCCAAACTCGTGGGCTCAAGCGATCCTCCTGCCTCAGCCTACAGGCATGCGCCACCATGCCCGGCTAACTTTTTCTATATATGTATTAGTTGGCCAATTAATTTCTTGCTATTTATAGTAGAGACGGGGTCTCGCTCTTGCTCAGGTTGGTTTCGAACTCCTGACCTCAAGCAATCTGCCCGCCTCGGCCTCCCAGAGCACTAGGATTACAGGCGTGAGCCACCATGCCCGGCCTATAATTACTTTTTATAAGATTTAACGTAAGTGAAGGTATACTGAGATTAGCACATTTTAAACTTGCTGAACAGGTGTCAATGAGAATAATTTTTCTGGAAAGCAATTTGTCAATATGTATTAAAAAATCTTACACACACATACACCTCAACATAATTACCTCACAGGTTCTGAGCTAAAATGATAAGAACATTCATCACAGTATTAGTTGGATTAGCAATAATGCTACAAATAAGCAAACAAAAGTATAAATCACCTAAGTATCCAGTGACGTTAAATAAATTAAGGTAGATCCACTTATGGAATATAATGCAGCCATTTCAAATCACATTTTTAGTAATATCTAATAATATGGTAATGTGTTTATGACACTAAGTGAAGAAAATCAGGATATTAAACATACAGTGTGATTATACACGAGCACAATGCTATGGTTTGTATAACTGTCCCCTCCAAAACTCAAGTTGAAACTTAATCGCCCATGTGACAGTACTAAGAGGTGGGGCTGTTAAGAGGTGACTGGGTCATGAGGGCTCTGCTCTGGTGAACAGACTGGTCCACTCATGGATTAATGGGCTATCATGGGAATGGAACTGGAAGCTTTATAAAAAGAGGGCAAGAGACCTGAGCTGGCACGTTAGCAGACTCAGCCTCCTCACCATGCAAACGATACCCCGCACTGCCTCGGGACCCCACAGAGAGTCCCCCCAGCACGAAGGCCCTCACCAGACGCAGTCCCTAGACCTCGGAATTTTCAGCTTCCCAAACTGTAAGATACAAATTCTTTTTCTTTATAAATCATCCAGTTTGGGGTATTCTATTATAAGCAACAGAAAATGGACTATGGCTGGGCGTGGTGGCTCACACTCTGGGAGGCCAAGGCAGGAGGATTACTTAACCTCAGGAGTTCCCGACCAGCCTTAGCAAGAACAAGACTCTGTCTCTGCTAAAATTAGAAAAAATTAGCCAGGTGTGGTAGTGCACACCTGTAGTCCCAGCTACTTGGGAGGCTGAGGTAGAAGGATCGCTTCAGCCCAGGAGTTAGAGGTTGCTGTGAGCTAGGCTGACGCCACGGCACTTGCTTGGGCAACAGAGTGAGACCCTGTCTCCAAAAAAAGGCAAAGAAAATGGACTAAAACATAAACCCATGCACACACACTGTCACACACTATACCACATACCTTTGCTCTCTATCAGGGATATAGCCCAACCTTACAAATGTACAAATCACACCAATTTTATAACATGCATGGTGCACATTAGTGTCTTAGCAAAATAATTAACTGCAGTACTTCACAGAATCATCACAATCACAAGATCACATGCAAATGTTAAATCTTCTAATACTGCATGCAAGTCTACTGTTTGTGTATACAGAAAGATCTGCACAAATACTACAAAATGTTAACAGCAAAAACTCATTGAATTATGCATAATTTTACTTCTCTGCATGTCCCAACATTTTCTACAGTGGCTATAGAATACTTTTATAACATCATCAAAACTTAGAAATCTGCCTTGGTTTGGCTGTCTTCCCTTAGCTGCATTGGTCAACTCAAAAATCATAGCCCAGGCTAGGTATGGTGGCTTATACCTGCAATCCTAGCACTCTTAGAGGCTAAGGCAGGAGGATCACTTGAGTTCAGGAGTTTGAGACCAACCTGAACAAAAGTGACACACTGTCTCTACTAAAATTAGAAAAAAATCATCCAGGTGTCGTGGCCCATACCTATAGTCCCAGCTACTCAGGAGGCTGCAGCAGGAGGATACTTGAGCCCAGGAGTGTGAGGTTGCAGTGAGCTATGATGATGCCGCTGCACTCTGGCCTGGGCAACTGAGTGAAACTCTTGTCTCAAGGAAAAAGAAAACAAAAAACAAAAATCACAGCCCAGTGTCTCTTCACGAGGTCACTAATTCCTCACTCACTTACTGGCACTCGATCTGAATCCTGATATGTATGCTCGTTTGAGGGCTTATTTGTGAATTATTGCAAGACGTAAATGGAGCTTCCACTTCCCACTTTGGAAACATTCTCCAGGGAAAGCTCTATCAGAACTCCTTTTGACACTCTGAGAATACTGCAAGCTATTTTTTGTGAGGGTTAAAAAGCCTTCAGAGTTTGGAAGGGATAGCTGATCAATACCAGTTCTTGACTACTGCAAACCTGATTGGTGTATCTGGCACTAACCACTAGCCTGCCCTACGCCACCTGAGCTATTGTTGCTCTCCTGCACTCAGGTAGCATCCCAAGCTATCAAGGGATGCGTGCTTTTCAATGCCAGCCACATTACTATGAATCACACTGCTTCGGAGAAGGAACTGCACAAGCAATAGTAGTCTATCAAGGAGGAGTGGAATGTCTTTAACAACATTTAGGAAGTAGATTCCAGCAGAAGGTTATTTTTAAAGCCACCAAAGAGTGGCAATGTAAATATTTATTCAGAAACTAAATACTTGACAGCTGAAGGACCCCAGGCCAGTACATGGCCATCATTAAGTCAGGGAAAGGCCAAAATGACAAGAGTATCCCATGAAGTAGAGACATCTAAGAATGCCTCCAATCTACTGGCCTTGGCAGGAAGACTGATTTTTATGTGCGTATGCGTGTGTGTCCTGACCTTCCCAAGCTTACTATACCATGAGCTCAATTTTACCAGGAAAGGACCTGCCACAGCCATAATTTTGAACCTGCAATTAGGTCAACTGGAAGTCAATAAGCCTAAACAGTAAACAGAACAAAAGAAGAGGGAACATACTAAGAGAAATGCCCTCGTGGAAACAGAGGAGGAAAAGCATGGAAGACGACACTAAGCAGTGTGAGACCTAGGCATCGCTGGAAGGCAGTAATAAACTGGTTTGGTTACTAGCTAATTGACCTTGAACTTGTTGTAGGAGTACTGAAATCAAAACCTGTTTTAATTGCTGGCTCTCAAATGTAAAGCTCTAGCCCCAATTCTTCTTAAGGTACATCTAGGAAAAGGGGGGGGGGAGTCTTACTGACACTGGAAATAGTTTCTGATTAGGCTTTGTACCACTCATTTCCCTAGCTCATTCAACGAAGTCCCAGCTTGGCATGTGTGGTCATTCGCTTAGTTTTAAAACATACTCAACTCTGATGGGGTTGTTAGATTTTTTTTTTTTTTTTTAGTTATAGATTCTTGTTATCAGCCTTTTTTTGAATGTGTAGACAGCAAATATTTTCTCCCATTCTGTATGTTGTCTGATAGTTTCCTTGGCTATACAAAAGCTTTTTAATTTGATCAGGTCCCATTTATTTATTTTTGTAGCTGCTGTGATTGCTTTGGGGTCTTCTTCATAAATCATTTGCCTAGACAGATATCTGAAAGAGTTTTCCCTACATTTTCTTCTAGGATTCTTAAGGTTTCATGCCTTAGGTTTAAGTCTGTTATTAATCTTGAATTGATTTTTGTAAGAGGTGAGAGGTGGGGATCCAATTTCAATCTTCTTCATGTAACTATCCAGTTTTCCCAGCACCATTTATTGAAAAGGGATTCTTTTCCCCAGTGTATATTTTTGTCTGCTTTGTCAAAGATTAAATGACTCTGATCATTCAGTTGGCTCCCTCACCTTTCTTCTATGTTTCTTATTTATGGTACAATCACAGTTTCCTCAACCATTAAAATCATTACAATTTTCAGTCTCTTTTGCTCTGGATGCTGAATTAAAAGACTACAGGTGGAAGAATATGATTTTTTTTTAAAAGTCACCAAAATTCTAATCATGTATTTCTAAATAATATTAATCTAGAAGACCTCATCTTTAGATCTTTATTCTCTATTGAGTTTTTAAATATTCTGTAAATTTATACAGGATCAAAGAATTAAGGTGTTGCTATTGGTTGCAATAATTTTACATTCCTAAATTTATACCGCATCTGTCATTAATTGGGCAACTGCTATCATCCAGCTCTATGTCAGTTTATGTCGTGGAACCTGATATTAAAAACTTCACAGTCTCAAGTAGCAGACTGACTATATAGTCATACAAGAGAAATATTTTTTAAAAAGGAAAAACATGAAGAAATAAATACCTAAACCTGCTATGAGAAGGTGTCTGAGAATTTGATGCTCACATAACAGTGAAACTTCCAGTCAAAGCTATACATCTATTAAATGGAAAATTACTTCCAAATAGCTTATTGATACATAGAAATTTCATTGAATTACAAATTACAAATTGAATATTCTTAACTAATAAGGAAGATTCAATGGAGAGAATACAATATACATGACTTTAGGAATGAAAACTTTCAACATTAAATTCTAAGAGAAAATTTTAATTATACATGTTCTTATAGAAAGTAGCAAAACATGTCTTAATAAAGTCCAATATTTTAAATATTATTTAGGGTAGTGTTTCATTATTTTGGTAGAAACCTCAATATAAAAATTTATCCATGGACCACATTTTTCCCTAGAGGAAAAAAAAATCACTTGGAAGACATTTCTATCTAATAAAACAAAAATTATACACTTATAAAATGTATTAACAATTAATCATAAGAGCCATGCTATTAGGTTTCTCTTGAAACAGGCACGAGACCAGGCAGATTCCTACACCTTTAAGAACAACAAAGCTGATGTCTCTAGCAAAGACTTGGGTTATTAGGGTAACCATTTGTTCATAGTTCCATACCAAATATCACTAAGAAAATAAACTAAAACCAGAATAAAATTTCTTGTATGCATATCATTTGACTTGATTGGTTTGGCTGACCTAAAGAAATGGGTTCTGTTTTTATCAAAAAGCTAGAAACCTTCAAATGTTGGCCGCTTGCTACAAACTGACCAGCAATAATAATTTTACTCTTCATGAAAGCATATAATAATTTTATACCATTTTCTGTGAATTAAAGCCCACCCTAAGTCCCTAGTAATCCTTTATTTGTGCATGGCATAATGTTTGATTTATTCATGAGATGAGAAAATGTTCATCTGGGCACAATGCATTTGCTATGAGAAAAGGAAAAAACAGGTACATTCACAATGGTGATCGAAGATGAGAAGCAATTCTAATATAAAGCAAACAAAAAATGGTGAGTTTCTTCTAAATTACACAGGGGTGATGGCAAAGTTCTTTATGAGGTGTTCTGTGTGTCAAGAGTAGCATATGAGAAGCCTCGGGAGGCCTAGGTGATGGTGGTAGAAATTGGAAAGGAGCCAGCTCCCGGCCAGGGGAAGAGGGTAAAGTGGTCAGAGAGAAACAGTGTTCTTCTCCAGGTGGGCAAATCCCTAATTTGGAAATCTCAAACATTTTCTACAAATAGAAGAAATCGTGAGGTATGTGATGGAAAAACTTTTAAACAGAGAAATGAAAAGAACTGTTTTGTCCTTAATATTTATCAAATGCTAAGGAATAAAAACAAAAAGTCCAAACTTGGGTGAATTAAAACTGAAAAACAGAAGAGGCATAGTGTCTCATTTAAGTGATTCAGAAAACATCCAAATAGGAGGTCAGAGTGGGTTGACGCTGTGGAAAACAATACCTGAAGGTCATAACCAGGTTTCATCTCTCTCAGGTTTATCTCTGGTAGACATATTAATATTAATGAGCAGTTAAAACAGAAAAACAAAATCAAAATAGAAGGTAGTAGGAAAATCAGGGGAAATGATAAATTACAAATTAAGAACTCCCTGTAAAGATCACAAATGTTTTAATGAATTTTAAGATTAAAAGGTGAGATTTCTATCCTTTTAAAGCCAAGTCTCAGGCCAGAATTCTCTATAATACCCAATAAAATGTTCAACCCTTCAAAACTAGCCCTATGTGAGGCCTGGGTACCAAAGCCTGCTGCATGAGGTAGCGACTACATGCAAAGCACAGCACACAGTTTGTCTGACTGGCCAGTCAGTCATTAGAGAAAGTGAAATGTAAGTTTTTTTATATAGCATAAAAACGACAGCACATCTGGACCTAGAAGAAAGTCATATTTGAGTATAACGCTTTGCAACTAGTCTCCATCATCCTGCTTCCGCCAAACTGATCATTACCTACCAAGTCAATGACTCATGATTCATTTGTTCTTTCCATTATTCATTCAATAATTATTATTGAAAGTCTGGCTATTTTAGAGGTTGCAAATAAAGCAATAAGCTTAACAAACCAAGTTCTTACTCTCATGGAGTTTACATTGCTCAAGTCCCCTTTACTGTCATACAACAACTAACAACAGCAAAAGACATGGATAGTATAATCCATACAGTCATATGCACTGCAAAGATGAATAAAGTTTCCTAAGTAGATGAACAGTGGGGTGGGTGGGTGTGTGTGTGTGTGTGTGTGTGTGTGTGTGTGTGTGTGTGTGTGTGTGTGTGTGTTTAGGGAGAGGGCAGTGCAACTGTAATCAGGAAAGTCAGAGAGAGAGTCTGATCAGGGACACTTCAGCAGCGACTGGAGGAAGCAAAGGTGTGGCACACGCAGATGGCTTGAGGCAGAGCATCTCCAACATGCAGAAGGAGAAATGCAAAGGCACTACAGTCATGTTTCCTCGGCCTGTTGGAGAAACATGGGAACCAGTGTAGCTGGAGTGAACCTGCTCAGGGAGTGAGGGCAGGAGATGAGACGAGAAGTGGGGCCAGATCACACAGGACCTTATAGGACTTTGGATCCACTCGTTTAGTTACGAGCGTTCAGGACCAAATATTTACTGACCTAACATGACACAAAATTCAGCATTTCTTCTACCAGCATTTTTTTAAATTTTATTTCAAGAAAATATGAAAGTACGAACATTTTGGTTGCATTTTATATCTTTGCCTCTCCCTAGCAAGGGTTAGAGGTATGCCCCTCCCCTCCACAATGCTCACCGCATCCCTCAGATGGGGGTCTACCCCCCAACCCCTGAATCCCTGGTGAACACCACCACCATTTGAGCACCATAGTGGTACTCAGTCAGTACCAATTTGATGGTGAGTACAATGGAAAATCTTTCCCTGTATTTCTAAGAGCCAACTAAGGTATCTTTTTTTTCCTACAAAGCCATTTTTTTTTTCTAAGCAGAAAAAAAATTTTTTCTAAGCAGAAAAAAAAAATCAATTAATTGGTATGATGGCGATCCAAGAATGTGGTTTCCCAAGAGGGCATTAAATGGCACAGTTGCTAAACTGTGGTTAAAAAAACAAGTTGTTCCTCTCAGTGCTTCCTGAAAAGAACTTCAGCACCCCGTGACGATGCGCTGGAGGAG
Source organism: Microcebus murinus (assembly GCF_040939455.1). NCBI lineage: Eukaryota > Metazoa > Chordata > Mammalia > Primates > Cheirogaleidae > Microcebus > Microcebus murinus. Next base: position 118,273,727 of record NC_134105.1, on the reverse strand, counting down.
AGAGGGTAAAGAAAAGCAGCTGAAAAGCGATGCCCACCAGAAAAATCCCAAAGTTGAGATGTCCCTGGAGTGACGCCAAAGAGCTCGTAGAGCCCTTATGTTCCTGTCTTGTCCTCCAGGGCCCCAGAGACGACAGTGAGAAAATATCTGAGAAGAAATGCATTCCCCCGGGTCAGAAGTCTAGCTTTGTGCTTTGTTATTTGAACACACATAAACCCCATATGTTTTTCACTTATGTTTATTTATGTGGCTTAAGAAAAAAACAGTTAAAGTTTTTGCACATAAGGCATCCAACATGAGGAGCTGTAAATGAAAACAGTGTTTTAAGTTTATTTATATATATATATATATGGTATAAGAGAAATACACACAAATATATAATTACAATATAGCTGGACTAGCTCTACATTTCCACATTGCCTGGCGAAGTCTTGGTTTACTCCTGTTACTCCAGTGAAAGTATTAATAGAGCCCACTTAAAATCTCCTGCATTGGACAAAGAAATCACATAGTCACCTTATCTATGGCTCATGTTCAAAAGGGGGCAAGTAATAAAGTCCCAGAACACTCAACTCTAATTAGAATTGTTATGCTTTGCAAAAGATTTTAATTACACCAGTTTTAAAATAAAAGAAGGTGAAGGCAGACCTAACGAGGCCAAGAGACAAGAACATCAAAATGAGATACAAGTAAAAAAGATAGATGTTTGAAAGAAAACCTGCCTAAATTTTATCATTTTAAAAGAAATGATTAAAATACTCTTTTTAAAACCAAGTACACATTTCTTTGGCCTCAGGGCAACTTGAGAACATCTGAGGTGTTAGTATTTATAGAATGCCCCTTATGTGGGGTCAGTCACTGTGTTAGGCCCTAGGGAGAAGAAGATAAAAGGAACTTTACTCAGTAAAGGGAGGCGGTCACATAAACAAATCACAATGCAGAATCGTAAGTGCTGTGATGGAAACAGTCTACCAACCGAAGCACTCAAAGAAGTGCGGACAGAGATGGAGAATGGACTCACAGAGGCACTCCACGAAGATACTAAGGGAAAGATGATGATTAAGCTGGACCTGAAAAACGAGAGGGGTTGGCCAGTAGGGCCAGGAGGGAAAAGGAGATATTCTAGAAAACAGGAATCAGACATGCAAACGCCAAAGGCATGAACAATCTTTGGGGATAGGGCAATAGGGCAGACCACTTAGGATGGCTGAAGCAAGCAGTGCGACCATAGATGTAGCCAGAGAAGTATTCAGAGAGCAGATGGTAAAACTAAATACAACCCAAATGATTTGAACTTTATTCTCAAGGTTCTGAGGAGCCATTGAATAATTTTAAGGGTATAAGGAAAATATAGACCTATATTTTAGACAGGCCAACTTTGATAGCAGTGGGGAAGATGAAGTTGAGGTGACCAGGCTGGAGGTAGAAAGATCAGTTAGGAAGCCATGAGAGTGATCCAAGTTAAAAAAATAAAATAAAATAAACATTTGTGGCCTTAGGAAAGAGAATAGTAGCAGTGGTCCATAGACAGTTTCTGCAAAGAGGCTTGAGCTGGAGGTATAGATTTGGGAACCACCAATATTTTAAGTGGCAGTTATACTACAGGAGGTGTGATCTGCCAGGAAGAAAATATAATGAGACAAGAAGAAAGTCAGGAGCAAGCACCATAGGACTCCAGCGTGGAGAGGCAGGCAAAGGCAGACACACTTGAAGGAGGTAGAGGAGGAAATCGAGAGGATGGAAGAGAAGCCATGAGAGAGGAGTGTCAGCTTCCAAACAAGAGCAGAACATAGCATCAGAGATAAGAGTGTCCATTAGATTTGGCAGTCAGGACTCTAGCTGGCCTTTGCCATAATTATTTCCATAGAGTGGTGGGGTGGAAGCCAGATTTCTGCTGAGAAGTTTGCTGGAGACGAGACAGTAAAGATAACAAAGCATAAATTACTGTTTTCCCAAAAAGTCTGGCCATGAAAAGGAAAGAAATAGGGCAGTAGATAGGTCTTTGTCACTGCTTCCTTTTAAATCATGACAGATGTAAATATATTTATATACTGATTTTTTTTTAATGTGATGGAGAAGGTGATGATTCAGGAAATAGAATAATCAAAAGAATATTTGCCCTGGGGAGGCGAGAGTACAGGAAGGAACCCGGCTTTGGTCGGGCACCACCTCCCCAGAGACGGAGATGAGCAGGGAGTGTGGCTGTGAATACAGGCACGTTTGGGGCCTAGAAGACAAGAAATCGATGCTCTCATTTATGGTCCCTATGTCCTCTGTGAAACCATCACTGAATGTGAGGATGAAAGCGACGAGTGTGCCTGGAAGAGACTGTTAAAAGTTTAACGTCACTACTGTGGAGAACACAGGAAGTCCCTAAAGGATAATACGCTGAAGATGAGACCAAGGTAGAAGACTGAATATATTATGGCACCAATTCACACAAATGGACAATTGTTCCCAAGCTCTTCAGGAACCTGGGGAGAAAGGGAAATAAAGACAAATGGTACATTTTATCAGCCTTGGAGCTTCATCAGGTGGCAAAGTTAATCCAAGCAGAATTGAAGTCATGGATCAGAAACCTAAACGCGATGTGTGTCTGCCCCACCCATGCACCATACGGGCTCCGAGGCTCGACGCGGGAAGAGGACAGAACAGGAGGCTCCCACTTTAACAGCGAGTCCCGGCCACATGGTCCGATCCAGATGCATCAGCAGTAAAGTGGACATTAAATTTCAAACTTTCAAAATAGAGCTCTTCTATTAATTTGCCAATTGGCTTAAAATCCAAAGAGGTTAGGATGGGGTGATCAGCATTCTGCAAACGCTAGATTTAGAGTTTACAATTTCTTGGTAAAACATTTGTTGATGACGACAAGGGCTAGAAGAGGTCATGGAAGTGTGATGCTAGCAAGGCCTTACCCGAGAGCCACTGGAGCCAAAGATCTCGGACGAAGGCAGCTGCCGGGTGTTGGACATGATCTCTACACGGACACCGAAGTCTTCCAAGTTGAGAGGGAATTTGGGATAGAGAGGAAAAACGTAAGCTGGGTCCTAAGATCCTGATGAATGGAAGGGAGTAACCAGGGACTTGATGGGAATGGTGAAGACAAGGAAAGAGGTGGCAGAGCTGGTACCACTCGGCCTCCATGGAAGATTTTTACAGCAAGGTGACGGAATAGTGTTTGGAAGCCACAGAAGGAGAAGTAGGCAAATGTCATGCCTAATCAAGGCCCTTAGATTTTTCTGGTTTGGGCCAATAAATATCCTTCACTGAAGAAAGCTACGGGATAAGCAATAACCTCAGGGAGAAGGTTTTTATTTTATTTATTTTATTTAAGGCAAACTATAGACTGTTTAGAGAAGACAGTAAAAATATGCACATATAGGAGACTGATCCAGGGAGCATAATGGAAAGGGAGGTTCAAAGGATGGAGAACAAGAATAGAAGCCAAAAAGTGTCCGGGAACAAGCTGTCTCATCCCATGCCATCGGAACTGACTGTTGGTTTTCCAGTAAGTCGGATAAAATGGGAAATGATAAAAAAAAAAATGATTCATACATACCATAAACACTTTATATAACTTAAAACATAAATGTACACACATGTGCCAATCTTTTGATGTACAGCCAAGGCCTGCTCTCTGCATGTGGATCTGCTGATTGGAGTTATGCATCTTCTGTCTTACATAAACCACATCCTTCATCATCTACCATTTCCAGTTTTGCTTTCTTTAAAGTGGAGGAAGAACCTGGAGACACTTGTGAAATCATCAGTGCAGAACCTAGCTAGATTTTTATAAACCCCCTTCCCAAACACACACATTTTTTTGCCGTTATACTGCCTGCACCTACTCAATAGCAAAACTTTTGTAGCTAACATTTATCACATCTTTTCAAAGCATTCAGCTTAGTTTTCATAGAAATAAAACTCAAAGTCTTTTCTGCATTTGATCAGCTGATTTACTTTTCATTTAAAGTATATAATTAAAATAAGACATTTAATAATTTCTGGATTTATTAATTGCTGGATAAACAGGTTTGAGGACAAACACAACTGATCCTTGTAAAAAAAAAAAAAAAAAGACAGGTTAATTGGCAGGAGCAAGAGTACATGGATGACCCAAAGAGAAGCCTTCTGACTGAGGGTGGCAATCCTATGGTTAATGGGAAATGCAATATTAACTTACAGTTAATCCTGTAAGTCAGATAACAGATCAATTAAGAGAGCTGTAAATGTATAGGTGACAAGATAGGTTGCATTTTGAAGAGTAGACAAGGACAGCAGGAATGTGAAATATTATTAACTGGCTTCAAGTTTTCAAATGGAGAGCTGGTATAAAGATTGATTTTTTTTCTTCCTCATGTGCATTCTTTTCCCTGTCCCTCCATTCTTAACTCTTGTGGCTTTTTCTGTTTTGGAGAAGACAGACCAGGAGTTTAGAGAACAAGGTGGAAGAATAGCAAGAGGTCTAGAGAAGGGGTCTGAACCACCAGAGATACTTCTGGCTCCCAAACCAGTTCCACTCCCTCCTTTTCTTTTAGCATTCACATCTAGCAATTCAACCTGCTCACTTCTTTCTCTCTGTGCATCTTTTCTTCACCTGAGCTTTTCTGCCAGGTAACTGGGGACCAATATTCATATTCATTCTCTATCTCTCTCATTCTTTCTCTTTCTTCCCACTGGTTTTTCACAAAGGTTACTCCCAGTAACCATATATAAAGGGAAATGTAACAAAAGTAACAAAAACAGAAGTATCTACACTTTGAAGAAATGCTCAAAATACCCGTGTCAACTGTCATGGTGAAGCCTGCCCTACCCTAGACACCATCACCAATAATCTTACATTTTCCACTACAAGGTACCCCTTTCATGTTCTAAGGAATTCAGCACACATCCTTCATATTCCTTAGTGAGCCATCCCCTAAACCGGGAAGTCCCTCCCCATCACTCTACAGCAGAGATTCGACAGACACTCAGGGTAGAGAATGCTGGCTGCCACTAGAGTGGTAATTTATAGACCAGCCACCATTTACTGAGCACTTTCTGTGGTTAATCAGTGTGTCAGGTGGCCCACAGCATCAGGCATCAGATGGTGTAATCCTCACCACGGTGGTGGTGGCATTATTATCATCATCTTCCCCGTTTCAGAGATAAATTAACAAAATCAGAGGGATTAAGTATGATGCCTAAGGGCACACAGAAAGTAAGTATCAGAGCTAGGATCTGAATCTGGCTCTACGGTAACTGAACCTCAGAGGCTGGGCTCTTAACTACTATACTGCACTGCTTCTTCTCAGAATGCCCAGGGCTCAAGTGGAATTCATTTATAATTTAGAAGAATTTTCTTCCCAATATACACAATATCAATGAGTGCCTTCTCCTAACAATTACCCCCATCCATGCACCATAGGAAAAATGAGTTTGGTGCATTCACCTAAAGTCATGTTTACCTGTTTAAGACTATAAGAAAAACTATAGCTAAGATATACTTTTAGTGGTCTAAGCAACCCTATGTGGAATGATAGAAGACAGTATGTCTGCCCATCACGAAAGCAATTCCCACTCAGTACTTTCCACAATCCTTCTCCTTGGGCAAACGCACAACACTTATTAGGAAGCAGGGGTTGGGGGGGCGGCGGGTGTCAGGGAAAGAGAACCACACAACACGATAGGAAAGATGGATAAACCAAATATTTACAGTCCCTTGCTGGAAAGTTAAATTATTCAAACTTACTTTTTTGGTACACTTCTTGACGGTGTTGATTAACTCTTGTATTACCAAATCTACACTCTTCAAGGAAGGCCCTTTCAGCTTTACAATCTGTTTCTTGACAATTGCTTCAAATGCCATGTCTGGAGTAAACAACCCCGTCCTGAATGTAAGAAAGAAAACAGCACATGAGATTGTTAAGAATTGAGTAATATTTAATGATCCTTTGAAAAATGTTTAAATTAACATTCCACTTAAATTAAGCATGCAATGGACCAAGTTTAAAAGCTACAAAGTGATTTATTCTACCCATAGCACCACTATAATATCATTATTATTGCTAAACCATAAGTTCCAGCCCATGGATTAACACTAGCTAAAAACAGTACCCAAAATGTTTACATGGCATACAACACGACCTTTAATGAATATTTAACTGTAATTTGTCTTATCTCACTGTTTCATAGCAATAAAAAGAAATGCTACAATATTTCTATTGTGTCCTAAATTTAAATTCCTATTTCCAAAAGATTCCAAAAGCAGTCCTTTCTCGCCCTTTGTGGAGTAGCAAGTGAGCCTCACTTTTGCACACTGAAATAGTGGGGTTTCTGGACTCTAAGATTTACTCTTTTCCCAGAGCTATATTACAGTGGACTTGGTGAGTCCCAGCCTGAGGTCCGGAATTGTTAGGGGAAGTAGATGGTAAGAGGAGCCAAGAATTAATTTCGATATTTCAAGGTATCTATATTATGAATTTATAAAAACTATAAATTATTACCAAAATAAAAAGTACCTTCCATTTGGCTGGAATTAATTCAAACTTGTGTCATAATAATGTTTTTCTTCTGCTGAGCAGGAGTTGAGGGAAGCCAATATATACATGTGTGTGTGTGTGTGTGTGTGTGTGTGTGTGTGTGTATGTGTGTGTGTGTGTCATAAAAAGTGACAAATGATTACTCAAATTTAAACAAAAGATCAACAGAGAAAAGCTACAATAAGAGGGACCCTTAACTCAGAGCATGGGCCATGACTAAAGCCTCATGGGCTCCAGGCCTTGGCACTGGGCCCTCCCCCTTCCTAGGTACTTTTCCACTCCCTTCTCACCTCTCCTTACCTGATTAACTTCTCTTCCTTCAAAGCTCAATGCTACACTACCTCTTTGAGGAAACGTCTTTAACACTTCCCTTATACCAGCTTGATTCAACATCTCTTCTTACTTACTTAGCACCCTGTGCTCACCTCTATTTTTACTCTAATGTAATGTGATCACAGCTGTCTGTCATAATCATACTACATTATCACTGATATGTCTCCACATTGGGTACAGAATAAAATCCAAATCATTTAGTCTAATATAAAAATTTTCCACTGACTCTAGTCTTCCTTTGCAATTATTTTCCTCCCTCTCCTTGCACGCACCCTATGTTTCAGTCAATTGCCTTTATTCATACTCATATTCTACGTCTCTGCCTTTGCCTATGGTATTCATTTCATCCTTTCCACGATTTCAGCCTGTCCAAATCCCACAGTGTTTCAAAACCCAGATCAAAAGCAAGCACTTCCCCACACTCCTTCTCTAGTCTTGTTCTTCAGGAGGTCTTCCTTCTCCGAATCTCAACATTTATTTCACACTGCAGTCATCCAGGCATGTATTTCAGTCCCATTTTACTATCCTGGCAGGCAGAGTTGTGATTCTATTTATCCCCACAAGGACTGCCTCAATCCCTTCTCATGGTTGGTTCTCAATGTCAGCAAAACAAGCAAGAAAAATAAAACATCTCTTCCATCAGGCTCTTCATGCAAAGATGGTTTCTACTACTCAAATATATAATGGAATCAAATGGGAAAAAAATTTTCAAATTAATTATATTTAAGGCCTAATCACACCATTAGTATGTACTATAGTCAAGACTTTATGCATTTCTCAGCATATTACAGAAAATTTATCCTAGAATAATAGCAACCAACCTCTTCCATTGGTATGCATATAGATCAGAAATCTGTAATTCTGAATTACTGAACTTTTATAATCAACAAAAAAGTATCTGTTAAGGAGTTTTATAAGCCAAGTAAAAGAACCATATTTGCTTTTGAGTTGAGTTAAAATACTTTATGACATAGAAAATGAAATTTGTTTCCACTGCATTTATCAGGTGAACATGTTCAAATACTAGATCTGCCCAGCTAAAGAGCAAATAGTTTTTATACCAAATGTATTCTGGATTTGATGAAGAAGAAATAAAATATAGAACTTAAAAACCCTGTTGATAGTAAAAGAAAAACATTAGATCTAGTCATAGATGCTTTGTCCTTTTTACTTTATAAACTCGTACTATTAATATTTGAGACTTACAGGGTTTTTTTCAAAATACCTCAACTGGTCCTTTGGCAAATGCCAAGCCACAACTGACAACAGATAGCAACATCTCCTTCATATGAGGCAATCCATGAACCAGGCAACCTAAGTTTTATTACTTTAATTCAGGATCCTTCAATTTAACATATGCTCATTAAACTATGTTAGCCTCTGTGCAGGAACTCCAGAAATGTGTTTTAAAATAATTTTTTCTTATCATAATTCTTCAAAGAAAGTATTATGAACTGAATGTTTATGTTCCCCCTAAAATTCATATGTTGAAACCCTACCTCTCAATGCGATGGTATTAGGAAAGTGGAGCCTTCAAGAGATAACTAGGCCATTAGGATGGAATCCTTATGAATGGGATTAGTGCCCTTATAAGAAGAGGTCTGAGAACTAGCTCTTTCTGCCACATGAGGGCACCACAAGAGGTTGGCAGTCTGCAACCTGGAAGGGGGTTCTAACCAGAACTCACCACGCTGGGACCCTGACCTCAGATTTTCAGCCTCCAGAACTGTAAGAAATAAATTTCTGTTGTCTATAAGCCACCCAGTCCGTGGTAATTTGTTACAGCAGCCTGAACTGAGATATCCACGTCCACACATACAAGCACACACGCACACACACAACATGCCTCAGCCTGTTGGAATCATTGTCTCCACAGGCAAGGCTGAACTCAAAAGTAAGCACCTTCATTAATCTTTCCCAGTCTTACTCCACAACTCCAGTCAAAATTAATCTGCCTTTTCTCTGTGTGAGTAATGATTATTTATGAGTATATCGGGCCTCCCTCACTACAACCGAAGTCTCTGGAAAACAGAGCCAAAGGCTCATCTGTGAATCCCCTATTGTGCACAGTGTGGGCTGTGACTGCACAGAGCATTTCTGCTTTTTTTAATTGGAAAAAACTGACTACAACAATGCAGGAAGTTATCATGAAATGCAAAACTAGGATTTCCTATTTCTTATTCCCACCTCTGTATTCTGTTCAACGATGAAAAGCCTACTTTACTAGCTATTTATAAACATTAACTTTCTTATGGTAGCTTGAACTGAAGACAAGAAAAACGTGAATCACTTGCCTGATACCATGTATGTTTTTGATTGCATAGCTTATTTCTCTTCGCAATTCTTTCTCATTGAACTCCATCTGCAGATGCAAAATGAGCCATGGTTATGACACTTAATTCCTTTGAATAATAATATTGTTGAATATACAGAATGAGAATAACTTGACTTAGTTATTAATAAATGGATACTTGTGTCTTTCCCAACCTAAACCCAGATGGTCAAAACATCTGTTTATATAAAGTTCAAGGCAGCATAGAACACAAGGGATTTCTGGGATTTTTAGTGCAGCAGATTTTAACTCTAGTGTAGATAGAGAGCTGTGCATAAAGCAGCCTTCTGGACACAAATCCAGCCATTCATTTGAAATATACGACTCTTCATTCTTATGCTGAGTGCAGTGAATGTGAGGGCGCAGGCCAGCGTATAAAGGAGGGTGTCACCTGACAGGCAGCAGCAGTGCAGCTGTCCTGAAATTAACAATGGCTGTCTTTTGCCCCCAGCCATTTTAACCACCTGAGCACAAGGCCTCTTTATAAAAGAAAATTAATATTTCACCAAGCCAGCACAGGATAGATTGCTGTACAAATATTTCCCAGAAGTCCTAAGAACCGTAAATCTGCTTGGAAGTAGGATCAAAGTGTCACAGAGCTCAGCCCTAGAAGGGATAGCCAGGGAACACTGGGTCCAGCCCCTGACTTCTGAGACTTGGCCCCTGCAGCCTGACTGTCCATTTTCCTCCTCGCACTTCATGCCGTAGGCCAGCGAATTGCTTCAGGTGTCTATCCACACCCTGTGGCCACACAGCTCGGAGCTTTTATTATTCCTCCCTTTTTGTCTGGAACATCCGCTTCTCCTACCCCTACCTCTTCCTGCTCAACTAGTGGCTCATCCTTCCCAACCCCGCTGGGGAGTCTGGCTCCCTTACACGTTTGGGCTGGGATTGAAGTCTGTGGGCTGTGTTTCCATAGCACTCTGTGCTGAAGTTTTTCACTTTACTTAGCACATCTTAATGAAACTATCTATTTACTCATCTGCCTCCCACACCAAGACATAAGCACCCACCTCTTTGTAAGCGAGGCAAGTAGCACAGGCCCTAAACTACTTAACTGCCTGTTGGGCATTTTACACTTCGCATGTCCAAAACAGAACTCTTGATTCACACCTCCACAAACACAGCTTTTCTTCCGGTTCCCTCCTCTGATGGGCACCACCATTCACTCAGCTGTGAAAGCCAAAGCCTTGGGAGTCATCTCGAATCTTCCTTCTTCTACTCCCCATATCAATCCAAGCCCTATCAATCTGACCTCTGAAATTCCAGAGCCATCCATTTCTCTCCACCCTCTCTTGCCAGGGCATTTTTACCGGGAGGATAAAGAAGTTTAAGGACTTCTCCTTTGCACTAGCCTCTTCTAAGACCCTGTGCCTAACTGTGTGTTTATAAGTTTATATTCCTCTTGCCTTCAAAACTGTAGAAGCTTCAGGTCCTACAGAAAATGAACCCACCCTGGTCTGGCCCCACTGTTTTCCTGACTTTACTTGTCCTTTGCTCTTTTACAATCCAGCAGGCATAATGTCCTTTTAAAATAGTCAACAAAATCGAGGCACACCTTTGCTTAAAACCTTCCTGTAACTTCCCATTATTAAATGTAAACATCTGACCTCAACCTAGAAAGCCCTGCAAGAACTGGACACTTCTTTCCTCTCCGAATTTATGACTTACCCCTGCTTTGGGGTTTTTCCCCATCAAGGTCAGACCTCATCCTGCCAGAATCCGTCACATGCCCCTCCCCCTCCCCCAGCCACGTTGGTTCTTCACCTGCCTCACTCCTTCCTGCTTGAGGGCTCTGACCCAGGTTTCTGCTTCCGCTTTGAATGGCCTTCTTCCCCAAGATCCCTTCCTTCCCCAGATTGTCACACGCCTGATCTCTTCATGCCATTCTGGGCACGGTTTAGATGTCCCCTGCTCAGACAGAACTTTCCGGAAAACCCTATAAAAGTGGCTCAACCAGCCCTCATCTTTCACATCATGTTACCATAAAAGCACATGATATTTTCTCATTTTGCCTCACTTTGTCTAAAATAGACCTTCTCTGTATTGATCACTGGCACCTAGAGCTTTGGTGAGTAGAAGGTGCCGAAGAAATATTTTTAAATTAATTAGATAACAAATAAACACCATAGGGAACTCAATTAGTATTTCTTGAAATAACATGAAATGTAGTTAAATCCCATTAAATAAAGCCAGAATCATCAGTAATATTTCTCTCCTGAATTTCATTGCCTGAGTGTGGAGATTTCTGTTCAAAGAACTGTCTTAGTCCCATACCACTCACACAATATTTTATCAAGAGTTTTGTAAAACAGAATATGGAAATGAGTGGAACAAAAGAAAAAAAACACACATTTGGTACAAACCTTTACTATCTCAAAAGGAAAGCGTTCATGGAAAATACGATTGATTTTAGCGCCACCTGAGAGCTCCAGGGTGTCCACTTGATCCCCCGACCCTTCAATTCTCTTCTCGAAGTCCACAGCAAATTGCTGAACCATCCTGTAATTGTGACAGAGGGATACCTTTGAGTTAGGGTCACAAGCCTTTGCACTCCGCATTGTGCTTTACTGTGGTTATTCTGAGTGTCATTTCCCTGCTGTCCTGGGTGGCACCTACCGGCAGGATGAACAATGCACTGTACTTAGCACTCAGAATGTGATTGCGTGGAATACACATTGTTAAGATTTATTTTAGACATTTAATTAGAATAAATATTTTTAAAATATCTATTTCTAATTGCATTCTTTTCGTGTGGTTGCAACCATAAAGTGGTATTCAAAGAATACTTAAATCAAAAATTAAAGTTAAGGCCGGGCGCGGTGGCTCACGCCTGTAATCCTAGCTCTTGGGAGGCCGAGGCGGGCGGATTGCTCAAGGTCAGGAGTTCAAAACCAGCCTGAGCAAGAGCGAGATCCCGTCTCTACTATAAATAGAAAGAAATTAATTGGCCAACTGATATATATATAAAAAATTAGCCGGGCATGGTGGCGCATGCCTGTAGTCCCAGCTACTCGGGAGGCTGAGGCAGAAGGATCACTCGAGCCCAGGAGTTTGAGGTTGCTGTGAACTAGGCTGACGCCACGGCACTCACTCTAGCCTGGGCAACAAAGCGAGACTCTGTCTCAAAAATAAATAAATAAATAAATAATTAAAAAAAAAAATTAAAGTTAAGCCATAAAATTTTATGTAGAATAGTCAAATAAACCTCAGCTCCCACGGCACCACCACGGCCCAGCTCCAGGGGCTCCAGGTAGGCCCCGCACACTCCGTGAGCTACTCCTCCTCCCGACAGTGTCGCAGCCTCGGTCTCTCCTCCCAGCCTACACATTCATCCTAGGTGATCTCAAGGCTGCCATGGCTTCAAGGGTTATCAAAAAATTAGTTTTCTTAATTAAGAGAGCAGCCCATATGCCCAACTGTCTAGCTCGCATTTATCTCCTCTCAGCTGCCTTGAACTCAAACACCCAAAACTGAGCCTCTCAGCTTCTCTCACCCCCAACCTGCTGATTCTGCTGCATTTCTGAATTTCCCCTCACAGTGGCTGGCACCACCCCCCACGGCAGGGAGTCTGGGGCATCCTGCACGCCTCCCTTTCCCCCACCCCAGTTGTTGGTCATCCCCCTCTTAACGTCCCTCGGACCACCGACCCCTTTCTCTTCACCCCACCCCACCCCCACACTGCCTTGGTCAGCCCTCAGCAGTGCCTCCAGGGATCACCGAAGCCACCTCTAGATGACCACCCTACGTGGGGCTTCTCCCCATCAAGGAAGGACCTCACCCTGCCAGAACAACACAGATTTACGATCCCATGCCCCTACCACCCCCCCACAACCAGCTCTGGCCTTGTCTGTCAATGACTCCTCACAATTTGATAATAAAATCAAAATTCCTTAACCCATCCCCCAAGATTCTTTACGGTCTGGCCCCGGCCGACTCTTCCACCCATCACTCACCACTCACCCCATGTGCCTTCCGAGCCAACCATGTGGAAGCCATTTGCACTTCCCCAAATGTCCCATGTCCCTGTGCCTTTACACTTGTTTTTCTTTCTGCTCAGGACACCATTCCCTCTGCCCCTTGCTGCTTTGCCTGGCTAATTTCTATCTGTCCTCAAGATTCAGCCTGAGCACTAGTAGAGCACAGGTGTCCTGGGATGAGTACGCTGGGCGGGAGTGCTCTGGTTGGGAGGATCGGACACAAGTCGCAGCATGGTGATAAAGGGGCAGACTTGGAGCCAGGGGGCAGGGGGAGAGAATAAACGTACAAGATATAACAAGCTGTTCTCTCTCTGGTAACCCTGCTACCCTACCCTGTGTCCCTTGGGGATAACGGTAATAACCTGAGGATAACATGGGAAGATAATAAAGGAATGAAAAGATGTTTGGTGATTCCCACGTTTGCATTTTTAAAGGCCTACATTAAAAGCATTACCAAAAAAAACAAAAAACAAATTTAAATATGGCCTTATTGTCTATACTTTTTAAAACTAAATCCTTGGTTCTCATTCCACTGAAAAATACACATAGATAAATTACATAAAATAATTGAAATAAAAGTTAATAAGTACAACTGACATCAATAGAAACAGCTGAAAAATATTAACACAAATGACATTTTCATCTGTATTTACCCACTTCGAAGACTAAGGACAAAAAATCCTGCTGAATTATCACTACTAGTTTTACTCACCAAATCTAGTTTTAAAAACACAATTAAATTGGGCACAGGAATGGGCATGGAGATTGTTAAATTAATAATTACAGAATAAGATCAATAATTATTCTTCAATAAAACATGAAGATTCAAGGGTGACTGTGTAACATATTTTACTTGCTGCTTCTGTTAAACCTAGAAAACAGCATGACAAATAGACTAAAGCAAAAGCAAACTGAAGAAATTAGAAGAAATCAGAAACCGAAGAAATTAAAAATGCTGAACACAGGAAGGGAAAGGTGACGTACTGCAGTAGTGCTTTGGTCTTCCTGGTGGGGTCCTCTGGCTTGAAGTTTTTGTAGGCTTCTACTTCATGTTCTATGGAGAGCAACTGTCCCTGTAGTTTGTTCCTGAAGTTTGGCAGGGTATCGCGAATGTGGTTGGTAAGTTGCTAAATAAAACAAAACAAAATCATACACACATATAGCAGATTGAACGTTAACTGATGAGATAAAAATCAGCCTCCACCATTTTCCTAACATTCAAAACTTCAAAAATCATATACACATCGGAGACTATACAGATAGACAGTAAGAAGAAACATCATCTCTCTCCTCCACTGCCCCTCGGAGATGCTCAAAATTTCTTCAGTTAGGGTCACTCACTTGCTATCTCTTTATGTCTGGGAAAACCCTGTCAAAATGCAGCTAATGTTACTAAGGAGGCTGCCCTTAGCATGGATTGATTGATAGCTGCCCTTAGCAAGCACCTCCCTTGTAGAAAGGGACCTCCGGTTAGAATGTGGTAGAAGGGAAGGAAGCTGAGAGTTACAGGTGCTGCCTGATGTTCTCGAGCCTACACGGCTTACCACACTGATGGAGCTCAGGTAGTCAGGGGTGCCACACGTCCGGCCAGCTGCTAACTTTCTCTACGCCCTGCAGCTCTGGCAGGTGCTTGCTCGTACTCCACCTCTAGGCCCCAGTCTAAGTGTGGTTGGTCACTGACCTGCGCCCTCGCCAGACTGACTATAAAATGTCCATGATGAGTAGGGAAAGCTCTCTGTGCTTCCGACACCACGACCTGACTGTCTGCTGTTCCCACCACTGAGATCAGCCCGTGCCATAAGCTCTCTAAGACACTGCCTAAGCATAGACAATTCATTAAGAACAAAGGTGAGATAAAAACCCAGATGTTCACCTCTCTGTTTTATGTTCTATTACAATGCAGTTAAAAGAAAGTCCTAATTAAAAGAGAGAAAAAAAAAAGATAACCTTCGTGAACTGCTTAAGTAATAAGCTTGAAATCAATCAAGAGAAAGAATATAAACTTCCTAGAAATGCACAAAAAATAAAAATAAAAGGAGAATTAATATATCCAGATTGGCTGAAGAAGAAAATTATTTTAAATCATCTATATGTTATCTGAGGTTACCTGAATATATCTATTCAACAAATCTATAGTTAATTAACTGTCGATAGTTTATGACTATGTTATTCTCTTGCCCACAGTCACGTCAGGCCCTGGCGTGCTGTTGAGGCTAAGAAGCAGGCAACACAAGAATGGAGGGACCACGTTCCAATAGTAATGTCACAAGAGACAAGGACCCAAATCTAAGAGTAACAGCAACCACCTGACTGCCATATGAGCTGTTAAAGACTAAAAACACCCGATTTCCACCTTTTGCTTATATTTCCATAGCAAAGCAACGTCATGGACCACTCTTGGCTTCCTAAAACACTTCTTTCCTTGGCTTCCATGATTTCAGCTCCTCTAATTTTTCTCCTACCATTCAGAATATACCTGCTCCATGTCCTTGGACAACCCAGCCTTCTCATCAGACCAGTAATTATTGAAATTCCTCAGGTCTGGGTTCTAGGCCTCTTCTTTGTTCACTCTCTATTCTCTCCTAAAGCAATCTCATTCCATGCATGGCTTCAATAAACATCCAAACAACTGCAGCTGCAAAAACATTGTCTCCAAATAGGGCTTCCTATCTTTGCCGTGGGCATGCACATTTGACCACCTGCTAGGTTCTCTTCTTGGATGTGTCAAGGACACTTCAACCTCAACGTGTCCAAAATCAAGTACCTGATCATCTCTTCACGGTTCCCCACCTTGGTGACTTCGTAACTATCTGGATGCTCAAAAGTTAACTTTGACCATCTTTCCATCGCCCAACGGTACTCATCTACCACCAAAATCTCAACTTTTCTATACATTTCTCAAATGTGCTTTTTCTTTCATCTCCACTGGCCCTAACCAAGACCAACCTACCACAATTTCTGACTTTGACTTTTAACTGATCTTCCCAGTTTTGCTCTTAACCAGTCTACTCTTGATCTTCCTGTCTGCAATACCATATTCTTTTTGAACCCACAGATCTGAACGTGTTGTTCCCCTACTCAGATCCCTTAAATGACTCCTCACTGCTCTTTGGATAGGAGTAAAAATTCTCAACTTGGCCTGTAAACGTTATGGGATCCGGCCACTGCCAACACCTCCAACTACAACTCCTATACCTCAGTCCTTTTCCTCTGTCCTCCAGCCACAATGACATTTCATTCAATTCCTCAAACACCTCTTGCCCTTTTCTAGTTTTTCCACGTAAATTGTCAGAGATATTGGTGCATATTGTATCAGCAATAAAATTATCCTAGTTTCAAACTAGGATAAAGGTACTTGAAGGAAAATAGAGAGAGAATGATCATCCAGGAAAGAAAAACTCTTCAGTACAAAATTCATTCAATTTTCAGTCAATCAGAATCCAAATATGTCATAACTTGGGGGTCACCTGTAATGACCAAACAGTCAGTCATCTAATATATATATTAGAAACAGGATCTTGCTACATTGCCCAGGCTGGAATGCAGTGGCTATTTACAGATGTACTCATAGAGCACTACAGTCCCAAACCCTTGGCCTCAAGCAATCTTCCTGCCTTAGCCTCCAGAGTAGCTGGGACTACAGGTGTGAACCACTGCACCTGGCTACATATTCACATTTTTAAAATGATAGTAACTATAGTGCTGCCTTATAGCTTCCAAATACTCATTTTACCCTTAATTAAAAGGTATAAAATTTACAGTATTCTGTGTTACATCTCTTAATATAGAAATATAACATTGCTTTTTATTTTCTCAAACTTCTTCAGTTGTTTTGCCTAAATGGTTCAGGTACAATGTCACATATTGTGACAGCCTCTACTGATACCTTCAAGGAGATAACAACCAGAATTCGATAACTACTTAACTTCATAGACAGAAGTTGAAGCATAACTTATGAGAATATTTTTGAAGAAAGCTGCCCACCATATAAAGTCAATGTTATCAAAACTCACTGAGGGGCCCTGAACTCAATGACAATGACACTTGTCGTGACACTTAACTCCAATAGGGGAAGTTATTACGGAAGTGGGTGGAGGTTTTATGGAAGAAGTGTGTATGGTGCATGGAGGGGAAGAGTGGAAGGCCCAATTCTAATTTATCGTAGGGAAAGGGGGTATCTGGAAAAACTTCTTAGATGAGTGGAAATCAATGATTAATCAAGATTTGTTGTTTTGAAGATTTCAAATTCAGAAATAAAAAAAAAAAAACCTCAGTGGAAATCATGCAGGAGGGAGCGGAGACAGGAGAGGGGGGAGAGGGGAGGGAAAATCCAACCTAACGGGTGCTATGAACACCACGGGAGTGATGGGCACACCTATAGCCGGGACTCAAGCATCACAAAAATGATCCGTGTAACCTAAAACATTTATACCCCCTTAATATTTGAAAATTTAAAAAAAGATTCCAAATGTCAAAAAAAAAATTAATCTTAATGCCATAAAAAAATTTTAACAGAAAATCTAACCTAGCCATTATGGATTGGTATTTCAAAAACAGATCCTAAGAAGTCAGCTATTCGGAGCCACATCAGTTTAACTTCTTAAGATAACTACATATTGTGAGTGAATGAATACTAACATGCATACCCCTGTTCATTGCTCCTGAATAAGTATGTTTCTACTTTGAGCACTGTCCTTTCAATAATATTAAGGTGAATTCTGTTCATTGAGAATGGCAACAGTGTGGAGCTAAGTATTCATATTCATTTTTAAAATTTCTATCATTTAAGTTGAATGTCTTGTTTTGGAAAAAAAATAAATTTAAAAATAAGAAACATGGATTCCAGCAGTCACTTACATATTTCATAATTGTTCTTGCTGCTCAAAAGAATGTTTTTACCTGATTAAGGACCTTCTGCAGGTGTGGGGTGCCCATCCGGTCAGCAAGGTGTCTGTAACCCGGGTGCGAAAGAAAAAATTTCCTCTCTGCCAACATGGCTGCCTTAATGTCCTTCTTCCCATCTATGTCCTTCTGGCTTCTGTTTACCACCCCCACGTAACCTGAAACAAAACACAAATCTATGCAGTTGGGGACACTTATTGCTGCTTATTCTGGGAAGACGTCAAAGCTCTCAAACAGGCTAAGAAAGGCAAAATTAGTCTTCGGGCTGAAGCCGGGGTTCCTTCACAAAACTCAGTAGGAAACATCAGTACTTAACAAAGGGTGCTGATTTGGCTAATGATAATTTTTTAGCATCAGCACAATAATAGCTCATTTTAAGAGATTTACCTCTCTTGGCAGTTTTATCATATAGCAGGCAAGTTAATATCAGACTTAGAAGAGAACAGTATATGATTATGCATTCTATGATGAATATTTATAACCTCCCTCAAACCTTTTCCTTTTTCTGCTTTCTTATTCCTGTTATTTTAAGGAATAGTTCTCCCTTTGGGTCATTTTTTAATACATCATATGGGAACACAGTGCCATTCCATAAAAGGTATAACTAATATAAATCCATTCCTTACAACTGAGGAGGCATTAAAACCAAGCCTCCCAGTGGCTTCCTGATCATTTCTCTGCCCTGTCATCAAGGAGTCTTGTATAGACCACAGCACATTACCCCTGCGAAGAGGCAGCAGCTTGTTCTCTAGGACATCCCTGGCATCTGTTCCTTCATCCATAAGATCCAGTTTGGTGATGACTCCAATGGTTCTCAGACCTGAATCAGAAACAAACCCAACATCACACAATTGGGAGAAAACTATCAAGTCTTGGAGACATGTATGTCTGTATGCTAAATGTAAAGCACCTTCCTAGGGCTTTTCCTGTTCCTGTCTTACTGTGTTTTCTAATCTACTGCTATACCAGTCTGGTGATTTTAATAGGATGAGGAGGAGAGGTACAAAACCAAGAGAGAAAAACAAATAGCCATATCACCAAAACACTTCTAAATATATGTGTTTATTTTGTACCATGCATAAAAGAAAATTATACATTTTCATTTTCCTCCCACATATTCCACCTCATGTGGATGCTTTAAATTTTTATGTATTACATTATTATTAATAAAAGCAAATAAACACATAGGCCATGCATGGGCCAATGATGAGAGTGTGTCATAAACCAAGCATTATTACTGATCCAGTTCTGGACTCTTGAAGTCAAAAAAATTAAAAGAAGAAAATCAGGTATAGGACAGTGTCATCACCAAAATACACCTGCAAGTCTCACAGCATCTACCATGCCTTAGAAAAGGAAATACGATGCAATGGAAAGAAGACTGAACTAGGAATTGAGGCTTGGATTCTAATCTCAAGGCAAGTCACTTCTCTCTCCAGTTTTCCTCATCTGTACAATAAAGAGTAAGAAACCATGATCTCCAAGGTAATAAAATAATGTAAGAACCCAGGTATTTTTTGCAGTACATCATATATATAGTATTTGTCCTTTGCTTTATCCATTATATGAAATGAACGATATTTGCCTAGTTATTCATATTGTTAAATGCATTTCTTTGGATAATATTTGCCTAGTTATTCATATTGTTAAATGCATTTCTTTTAACTGGACTTCCAGTTAAATGCAGTTACTTGAACACATAGATTTATCTTTTATCTGAAATTACTCAAACAATAGTGGCTAATATTTATTAAGCCAGCTATGGTTTTAAGTGGTTTATATGAGGGCTGTCAGAAAGTATCCAGCCATGTAACCATTCTTGTTATATTAATAACGGCTGGATACTTTCCAGACATCCTCATATGTCTTAACTCATTTAATTTTAAAAAATAGTCCAACTACTATTTTTTGAAGATGAGAAAATGGAGGCAGAAAAAGACTACATGACTGTCTAAGGTCATACAATCATATAGGCAGTGGGTCCAGGCAGTCCTGCTCAAGAGCCCATGCTTTTAACCAATAGAATGCTCCACACAGTAAAAACATTTAAAGAAAAAAATAATTGAAACAAAAAGGTCAAAGAGAATGAGATAGGACCACAGAAAAAATTTGAAACTGGAAACCTAGAAGGTTGACTGCTAACCAACTTAACAGATAAGTGAAAGAGGAAAACCACATTCAAAAAAGCCAACAATAGGAGAAGCCCAGAAGCATGATAATTTGTATCACAGCATAGCAGAAATGCTCAGGACCTGGAGGACTAAGAGCTCTGAAAATAGTAGAGAGGAGTGGTGAGATCCTGTCTATAAACAAAATTTTTTTTAAAAAAAATCATTGAGACCAAAAAAAATCTCAATAATTAAAAATACGAAAGCAGAAGTGAAAATGTTAGTAGAAGGTTTGGAAGGCAAAGTTGAGGAGTTCTTCCAGAAAACAAAATGAAAAGTAAATAATAGAAAAGGAAAAATAGTTTTAAAAACTAGAGATAAGATCCAGAAGATCCAATATTTGAATAAATGGCATTCCAGAGAGAGAAAATCAAACAGAAACCATTTAGGAGTGGGGCAAATTCTATTAAAGAAAATGTTCTATAAGTGAAAGATGACTTTATGGAATGAATGAACTCAACAAGTGTCCAGCACAAAATGAAAATATACACACATGAAATACAGCACACATTAGTATTTTCAGATTTCAAAACACTGGGAGGGAACAGTAAAAGATCCTAAAAAGCTTCCAGAGAAGTTAAAAAAAAAAAAAAAAGAAAGGAAAGGTTATCACAAAAAAAGGATTGGGAATCATTGCAGCATCAGTCTTCCCAGCAGCAAACTGGAAACTAAAAAAAAGTGCAATGTTTTCAAAATTCTGAGGGAAAATTAATTTTTTTTTTTTTTTTTTTTTGAGACAGAGTCTCGCTTTCTTGCCTAGGCTAGAGTGAGTGCCGTGGCGTCAGCCTAGCTCACAGCAACCTCAAACTCCTGGGCTCAAGCGATCCTCCTGCCTCAGCCTCCCGAGTAGCTGGGACTACAGGCACAAGCCACCATGCCCGGCTGATTTTTATATATATATATATATTAGTTGGCCAATTAATTTCTTTCTATTTTTATGGTAGAGACGGGGTCTCGCTCAGGCTGGTTTTGAACTCCTGACCTTGAGCAATCCGCCCGCCTCGGCCTCCCAGAGTGCTAGGATTACAGGCGTGAGCCACCGCGCCCGGCCGGGAAAATTAATTTTTAACCTATACTTCTAAATTAGCAAATAAATATGGCAGTAGGAAAAGATATTTTCAGACTGGAAAATCTCAAAATATTGTATTTCTTTTTAACCTTTTATTAGAAATCTGATAAAGGATGTGTTCCACAAAACTAGGAAGCAAATTATTAATAACAGCGGAAGACATGAGATCCAGGAAGTAGGTGTACAACCAAGAAAAGAAAGCAATTTTCAGGATAGTGTAGATCCCAATAGAAGGCCAAAAGAGCAGTCAGTATCTACTGGAATGAGAGAACACAGAGGTCTGAAGAGATGTCTTCTTCCCCCAAGGAAAAAAACAAAAGTGATAGAATATCTAATGCTTAATGTTTTTAAAGATACTAAGAGATTGAGACTTCTGTAGGAGAGGTTGGGAATGTGAAAGTGATAGATATATAGAAAACTATGTAAACAAGCAAACAGAAAATTATCAACATCATAGACAGCGTCATGCACGAAAGAAATTTTCATCATAATTTACCACATAGCTTGCCTGTGAATATATTTTCAAAATTATAAAAATTTATTTACCAAAATATAATTATATCATTATATTAGTAGGATGGAGGAGGGGAAGTATATATGTGTGTGTGTAAGTATGGGAGAGGAATATAAGACAGCAAAATCCTCCTCCTCTACAGTAGGAAGTCAGAAGAGAGTATCTCAAATTAAAAAGAAAAAAGAGAAACAAGAAATAGTATTAGAAATAGATCACCTAGAAATATGGAGGTTATACAAAAGGTATAACACATGCATAATGGAAATACCAGAAGGAGAAGACAGAAAGAAACAGATATTTGAAGTAATAATTACTGAGAATTTCCCCAAAACTACTATCAGACATTAAACTACAGATCCAGGAAGCTTAGAGAACAGCAAGCAGGATAAATGCCCCAAAAAGCATATTATATTTTAAATGCAGAAAAACAAAAATAAAAAATGTTGAAAGAAACCAGAGGGAAAAAACATCTTATCTAAAGAGGAGGACTTCAAAGATACAATCTGCCAAAACTGCACAAGAAGAAATAGACAATCAATCGGAGGAGGCCTATATTAATTAAAGAAATTGAATTAATAATAACATTCAAAGATGAACTATATATTACAAATGGTGCTGTCAAGTCTTGAGGACTAATTATAGTGACTTTCTTTCTGTCTTTGCAATCTCTTAGCAGATTGTCTGTGATTTACTTCACATTCTGGCTTAATTGTGAAATAAATCAGTTTTCTTTCTATTCTACCATTGTGGACAGTTATTCTGGGTTTGGAAACTATTTTCTTTTTAATTATGTTTTCCAAACACTGTCCAGAATTACCAGACATGATATAAACATATTAGGTGCCCACCAGACTTCACGTTAGAGGGCCTTTCCTTCTCAGGTTTCCAGCTACAACCCACAACTGTGCAGCAAAGTGTATCTTCAGACCCATATCTGACTCAGAGACCATGGGGCCCAGAAACCCAGCCAGGCTGACCCATGTGCATGCAGTAGGCCTCAGAATATCAATTCCATCTCCCTTTTGCCCAAATGCCCACAAAGGTACAGAGGACACCTGCTGCTTCCCTACTCCTCCAAAACCTAAAGCTGCAGCTTCAAATTGTGAATCCAGGTCCTCAGATGTAAGAAAAAAAGGAACTTTTATTTGATAATGGCAGGTTCTTTTAATTATTATGCCAAGAGAGACTCAATTATGTCCTTTTCTTCCCTTTAAGGTGTGTATTCATCTCTTGAAACTGGTTGTTTTTGCCTCAAGTAGCTGTAAATTAATCTAATAATGCCACACCAGAGACTATAACTCACACTCTATAGTTTAACGATGCACAATCACTAATCAATTTTATTCTGTAAACCAATTAGAATTGATGAAAAACAATTTTTTATCAGCCCATTCATTGTCTCCCTTCTTTGTCTTTGAAATTCCTCTTGTAATTGCTGCTAATCAGAGGGTAGAGTCAGAGAAATTGGAATCTGTGCTTCTGGGTTGCAGTCCTCAACCTTGGCCCAAATAAACTCTCTATTCACATTAAATAACAATAATAATAACAACCACCTTCAAAAACAGAAAGTACCAGGTCCAGATGGGTTCACTGATGAAGTCTACCAAATATTTAAAGAAGAAATCATACTGATTCTCTACAGTCTCTTTCAGAAGATAGAATCAAAGAAAATACTAACTCATTCTGTAAAATCAACAATATCCTTCACCAAAATCACACAAAGACATTAAAAATATCTCTCATTAATATAGGTGCAAAAATCCTCAACAAATTATTAGCAAGTCAACTCCAACAATACATAAAAAGAATTATACACCATGACCAAGTGGGATCTAACCTAGGTATGCAAGGTTGGTTAGACATTTGAAAATCCATTAATTATATTCTGCCACATCGACAAGATAAAGAAGAAAAAAAATCACATAATCCTATCAAAAGATGCAGAAAAAATATTTGACAAAATACAATACCCATTCATGATTTTTAAAAGCTCAGCAAAACATAAATAGAGGAGAACTTTTTCAACTTGATAAAAAACATCTACGAAAACTTTCCCACTAAGATTAGGAACAGAACAAAGATGTTCTCTCTCACCACTACTTTACAACATTGTACTGGAAGTCCTAGCTAATGCAATAAGATAAGAAAAGGAAATTAAAGGTTTGTAGATTTGGGAAAGAAGAAATAAAACTGTTTTTGTTCACAGATGACATGAGCATCTATGTAGAAAATTCAAAATAACTCACAAAAATATTTCTGAAACTAATAAACAATTATAACAAGGTTAAAGGATACAAGATTAATATATGAAAGTTAATTTTCCTATATACCAGCAATGAATGAGTAGAATTTGGAATTAAAAACATATTATCATTTACATTAACACCCCCTAAAAATGAAATAGTTAAATCTAACAAAATATGTGCAAGATCTATATGAGAAAAACAACAAAATTCTGATGAAAGATTTGAAAGAAGAACTAAATAAATTATTACGTTCATGAATAGAAAGACCAATACTGCAGATATCAGTTCTTCCAAAAATCTATAGATTCAGTGAAATCTCAAAATCCCAGCAAATTGTTTTGTGCATATCCACTAAATGATTCTCAAGTTTATATGAAGAAGAACAAAGTTGGAAAACTGACACAATCCAACTTCACGACTTACAGTAAAGCTACAGTAATCAAGATAGTGTGGTACTGTTGAAAGAAAAGACAAATAGAACAATGATACAGAATAGAGAGCCCAGAAACAGACCTATATAAATACAGTCAACAGATCTTCAACAAAGGAGCAAAGGCAATACAATAGAGCAAAAATAGGTTTTTCAACAAATTGTGCTAGAACAACTGGACACTCATGTGCCAAAAAAAAAAAAAACACTAGACACAGATCTTACACCCTTCATGAAAATTAACTAAGTGGATAAGAGACCCACAAAACCATAAAACTGCTAGAAGATAACATAGGAGAAAACCTACATGACCTTGGTCATAGCAATGACTTTTTCTTTTTTAAGACAGGGTCTCACTCTGTTGCCCGGGCTAAAGTCCGAGGCATCATCATAGCTCACTGCAACCTCAAACTCCTGGGCTCAAGTGATCTACTTGCCTCAGGCTCCTGAGTAGCTGAGACTGTAGGTGCATGCCACCATGCCAGGCTAATTTTTCCATTTTTTGTAGAGATGAGATCTCACTATGTTACTCAGGCTGGTATTACACTCCTAGCCTCATGCGATCCTTCCTCCTCAGCCTCCCAAAGTGCTAGTTTTATAGGTGTGAGCCACCATGCCCGGCCTGCAATGGCTTTTTAGACACAACACAAAAGTCATAATCTATGAGAGAAATAATTGATAAGTGGGACTTCGTTAAAATGTAAAAGTCCTGCTTGGCAAAAAAAAAAAAAAAAAAAAAAAAAAAAAAAAAAAAAACACAACAGTATCAAGAGAGTGAGAAAACAAGCCACAGACTGGAAGAAAATATTTGGGAAAAAAAACACATCTGAAAAGAACTATTATCCAAAATATACAAAGAACCCTTAAAACTCAACAATAAGAGACAAGCAATTAAAAATGGGAAAAAGACCTGAAAAGCTACTTTACCAAAGAATATAAACAGATGGCAAGTAAGCATATGAAAAGATGCTCATCATCATATGTCATTAGGAAATTGTAAATTAAAACAAAAAAGAGATGCCATTATACACCTATCAGAATGGCAAAAATCCAAGACATTAACAGTACCAAATGCTAGCAAGGATGAGGAGTAATAGGAAGTCTCATTTGTTCCTGGTGGGAATGCAAAATTGTACAGTCATTTTGGAAGATAGTTTAGTGGTTTCTTACAAAAACTCCTTGGTATTTACCCAAATGAACTGAAAACATGTATACACAAAAATCTTCACATGTGTATTTTTGTTTGTTTGTTTGTTTTTCACATGTGTATTTATAGCAGCTTTATTCATAACTGCCAAAACTTGGAAGCATAAAAAATATCCATCATAGGTGAATGGATAAACTATGGTATATCCAGACAATGGAATATCATTCGGCACTAAAATGAAATGTGCTATTAAGTTATGAAAAGACATGGAGAAAACTTAATCGTAGCCATTACTAAGTTAAAGAAGCCAATGTGAAAAGGCTACATACGGTATGATTCCAACTATATGACATTCTGGAAAAGGCAAAACTATAGACTAGGTAAAAAGCTTGCCAGGGGCTAGGGGGAAGGGAAGGATAAACAGGTAGAACACAGAGGATTTGTGAGACAATGAAACTGCTCTGTATGAAACTACAGATACATATTATTATATATTTGTCCAAACCCATAAAATGTACAACACCAAGAGTGAACCTTAATGTACACTAAGGACTTTGGGCGATAATGATGTGTCAATATAAGTTTATCAATTGTAACAAAGGTACCAGGGGTGGGTGGGAGTGGGAGTACATGGGAACTCTCTGTACTTCCCGTTGGATTTTTCTGTATACCTAAAACTGCTCTAAAAGATAAATTTTGTTAATTAAAAAATATATAATACATGTAAACTATGTGACACATAAAAGCTACTCAATAAATAGAAAGTGTGATCTCACCAATGCCGCCTACCTACTCTGATTCTAGGCGCCAGTCAAACCCAGTGACTTTCAGTTCTCCATGGGACTGTGGATTCTTTCTCCCTCACCTAATGCCACCCATCAGCTCTATCTATCCTTCCTTTCTTTTTTCTTAGTCAACTCCTACTCATCCTTCAGGCCTCATCTACAGGTGCTTAATCAGGCTCCCACAGTGTAATTCAGAGCCCTTTTTTGTGCCCTCAAAGCTCCCCAGGTGCACTAAAATCATAGCTCTTAAATAACACTGGTTGTCTGCTTACATGTCAGTCTTACGTGCTAGCCCACGATCTCTTCAAGGACAGGAACTATATCTAATCTATACATTTTAAGCGATTCACATGCCAAAAACAGAGGGAACTCAATAAATATTTAGTTATTAAGTAAATAAATTAATGAAAAACAAACTTATTTATTTTTGCTGGAATCAGATAAGAATAAAAATACAAATTCCAGAGAAAATACATAATACCACTGCACATTACCTACTTTTGTTGTCAGCACATGATTATTCTGTAAGAACACTGCCATTTCTTCCATTTATGTATGCAACTAAATTATAAGCACAGTGTTGTTTCATCTAATTAAGAAATGGGACCTAACTAAGTCACGAACCGCATTAGTGGTTGCCAGAAAAGTAATCTGGAACACTGTGTACACTGAAACGACAGCAATGAAAAAATCTATAGAGAGTTAATGTAAAAAATGTATACAGCAAAATTTAAAACAGACTTAGGAAATTAGATGTCCTTCAGTTGATATATTTTTTTGTCTTGGATTTTAGTGGGATTTGGGGAGGGTGATTTGAAATAAATGTCTGGCAAAGATTATGGAATATTTTATTTCTGAAAGCAATCAGTGATGAATAGGAAGAGTTTCATTTTTTTCTGTACATTTTCCATAAACATTATTTTCTTGTTGCTTTCAACAATTCTGAATAACAGTTTTCATTTTCAAAATCACCAAGTAATATTACTGCATGTGATACTAGGTAAAATGTTTTTAAAATAATAGAAAATATAAAAATCACCTTCACTATGGTGTCAGATACTATCTTGCTCACCAATATAGTCCAGATTCTAGTAAAGTATTTGGAAGATTTAATATTTGTAGGAGGAGGAGAGAGAAGAAAAAGAAGAAAAAGAGGGAAAAAGGGAAAGGAGAAAGACTTACTTCAGAAATAAGAAAATCTAGATACAAAGTGGTTCTTTCAACAAAGATTTACACTCCAAGACAGACTAAGGCATGAAGAAACAAACAAACAAAAAAGAATCCACATGCATTTAAATATCCTGCTAATTTCTCCACCTGAATCCATTTTCTTGTTCCTTGGCACACAGCTAAATTACATTTCCAAGTTCCCCTTACAACTGGGTCGCAGTGTCCCTTACATTATGCCTGTGATTGAGGGCTAGCTAGTGGAATCGGAGCAGAAGTGATATGTGCCACTTTTAGAGGTGGTCTATGTAACTACACACATATGCTCCTGCAACCTCTTTTGCTTTCCACTTTCTAACTCTAACCATGGTAAGTCTCACAGTCCCTAAGAGTGAGTGACAGGATGGAAAGATCCTGGATCTCTGAATGACATCCTGGAGAAGAAACACCACACCACCCTGAACATCCACCTAAGACTGTTGTTTGCACCATTACATGTTTGATTCTACTTATTACCATCTAATAGCAGAAACAATGGTACTTTAGAGAAGAGAGCTGCCACAATGAAAACCTGACTTAGCAAAGTTAGGTGGCAAGGAAACAAACATTGCAAGTTAGAAAGATGAAGATTCACATTATACGGTAGTTGCATATTTTGTAAACCTGCTGCATGTGATAACTTGTAACGTAGACTAAGTGCGTCCTGAAAGGAGAAGCTGTTGGAAAGATCCAGAATGTTAATTTGTCTTGATTGTTTCCTGATGCTTAAAGCAAGGGATTTAAGAATAAGTTCATTCAAGATATTTATCATTTTGCAAGCAGAAATAAAAGAGATTAAAGAATGTCTAAAATTTGAATTTATTCCTTTTGAAAAATCCAACTGTTCTTGTAACTCAAACAATAGAAAAAGAGATTGAAAAGGCTCTAAGCAACAAAGGTCCCCTAAGAATTTTCAGTTAAACAAAGGGTTCCGTATTTTCTGCTTTGGACTATAAGAGATTAACAGAGTTCAGGCACACCTTTCTTCTATAAACTACTAGAAAACTGGATGGAATATATGAAACAATATATGTCACTTTCAAACATTAAACAATAAGTTGCACAGGACTGAGATACCTGAGAGAAGAGAAACAAAGTAAGTTGTCAACTTGCCCACTCTCTCTTGGAGGCACTCTCTGGACCACAATGCAAGGAGGAAAAATCCAAGGAGAGTTCAAGGGGACCAAGTCACTTTTCAAAATAGTCTACAAGATAAAAGGGAGCCATAAAAGAAAGAGCTCCAGAAATTTTCACAGGGGTCCACTGAGTCTTTGTTTAAATACATGCATGCACGAGGTATAGCTCCATATGGCTGGGCAAAAAAATAAATTCCAAGAAGCTCTTAGCTAAATAATTCCCAGAGCTTACAAGAAGATGGTAATTGTTTAAGTTCCCACCAGCTAGAGTGAAAAGACCTTGTTGAATATGAAGCATTTAATAGACACCAGAAGAGTCAAATCTCAGTAAACTCTACTATAGACCTGCCCTTTCAAAAAAAAAAACCTCTAAAATTAAGCATACAAAAGTCAAACTGATCTTCAAGTAATATATCTACCTGTAAAATAAAGTCCAACACATTTTAAGAATATGGTAAAATTCAGCATTCAATTAAATAAAATTCAAAATATCCAGCATTCAACCAAAAACCACTAGACACATGAAAAATAAGGAAAATATGACTCATAATCAAGGGGGGAAAAATCAGTCAATAGACTCTCACCTAGAAGCAATGGAATTCACAGATGACATTGAAACAGTCATTATAAATGTACACAAAACTCTCAATGATATAAAAGAAAACATAAACATAATAAGTAAAAAGAATAATAATAGAATAATAGTTGATGAAAACTATAAACTCACAGATATAAAAACTCAAAGAACACCAACCACACAAAAGGAATCACACCAAGGCACACCATAGATAAATCGCTAACACCAATGACAAAACAAAATCATAATTGCAGAGGAAAAATGAAATTAAACAAAAGACACAAAGAATAATTGTAGATGTCTCATCAGAAATTATGAAAGCAAGAGAACATTAGAAGACATCTTTAAAGTGCTAGCAGAAAAAAACAACTATCACCTAAAATACTATATCCAGTAAAAATCTCTCTCAAAAATAAAGGCAAAATGATGACTTTTTAGACAAACAAAAGCTGAGATAGGCCGAGGCGCGGTGGCTCACGCCTGTAATCCTAGCACTCTGGGAGGCCGAGGCAGGCAGATTGCTCAAGGTCAGGAGTTTAAAACCAGCCTGAGCAAGAGCAAGACCCTGTCTCTACTATAAATAGAAAGAAATTAATTGGCCAACCAATATATGTATAGAAAAAAATTAGCTTGGGCATGGTGGCGCATGCCTGTAGTCCCAGCTACCCGGGAGGCTGAGGCAGGAGGATTGCTTGAGCCAGGAGTTGGAGGTTGCTGTGAGCTAGGCTGACACCACAGCACTCACTCCAGCCTGGGCAACAAAGCAAGACTCTGTCTCAAAAAAAAAAAAGAAAAAGCTGAGATAATTTATTGCCAGAGACCTATACTACAAGAAATCATAAAGGAAATACTTCAGGCTAAAGAAGCATAATACAAATTGAAAACTCAGATCTACACAAAGGGATAAAAAAACCTCTGGATATGGTAAATGCAGAATATTTCTTTCTCATTTTTAATATATTTAAAAGATGGTTGATTACTTGAAGCAAAAATAATGACCATGCATTCTGGGTGACATTTATAACATATGTAGAAGATATAACATGTGATTTATATATAGAGAGAGATTTATAACATATGTAGAAGACAAATAGCAAGATGGTAGGCTTAAATACAATGATACCAATAATTATACTGAATGTAGAAGATCTAAATACTACAATAAAAAGGCAGAGATTGAAAGTTTGGATAAAAAAACACCTAAGCAAAAGTTTACAGAACTGAAGCAGGAAATGGGCAAATTGACAAATATAGTTAAAAATATAACATTCCTATCTCAGTAATTGAAAGAACAAGTCAATTAAAATAATCAAGAGGTATACAAGATTTAAACAACACTATTAATATCAACAAACTCAACCTAAAGTACATTTATAGAACACATCACCCAATAACAGTAATTCTACTCTTCTACATATTCTACTAATACACATTCTTCCCAAATGAACATTGGTCATTCATCAAGATGGACCACACATGATACTATCAAACAAATCTCGATAAATTTAAAAGGAATAAAATCATACAGAAAATAATACCATAAAGTTATTTGGAAAATCCCAAAATATTTGGAAATTAAAGAACCTATCTCTAAATACCCATGGCTCAAAAAGGAAGTAACAGGGAAATTTTAAAATATTTCATACTGAATAAAATAAAACCTCCCCATATCAAATGTGTGCAATGTAGTTAAACTAAGGGCTTGGAGGAAAATATATAGCTTTGAAATGCTACTGTTACCAAATAATAAATACTTAAAACCAGTGATCTAAGTTTCTATCTTAAGAAGCTAGGGAAAGAATAGCAAATTAAATCCAAAGTAAGTAGAATGACAAATAGTAAAGATAAAAGTAGAAGTGAATTAAATAGAATACATATTAAAAAGATACAATCAATTAAATCAAATGCTGGTTCTTTCAAAAGATCAATAAAATTGTCTATTTTCACTCTTTGACTCCACAGTATACTGGAGGTCCTAGCTAAAGCAAGAATACATTGAATGAATAAGATTGTAGAGAGTAAAAGTTTCTATTAATATTTACAGACAGCATTGTATATGTAGAATATTTCAAAGTACCTACAAAAGGCTACCAGACCTAATAAGTGAGTTTATTAAGGCTACAGAACATAAGGTAAATATACAAATAAAAGCTGTATATCTATATGTTGGCCACAAAAAATTGAAAATTTTTTCTTAAAGTAAAATTTATAATAGTATCTAAAAATATAAAATACAAAAAATATAAAATATAAAATAAATAGGGGCTACATTTAATAAAATGTATGCAAGACATGTATACTGAAAATTATAATATCCTACAGAGAAGACCTAAATAAATGGAAAGAAATACCACGTTCATTGACTAGAGCATTCAATACTATTAAGTCAATTCATTCCAAATTGGTCTATAATAGTGCTATTCAACAGAACTAAATACAATAATGGAAATGTACTATATGTGACCTTTCCAATACAGAGCTATTAACCACATACACGTGGCTATTAAAAACTTGAAATATGGTGAGTGTGACTAAGGAACTAATTTTTAAATTTTAATTCATTTTAATTAATTTAAATTTTAATAGCCACATATGGATAAAGCCTAGCATTTGACAGTACAGCTATAGATTTAATGTAATTCCCAAACTAAATCCCAGTACATTTTTTGTAGAAACTAACAAGCTGATTTAAAAATTTAAATGAAAAGACAAAAATATCCATTATATTCAAAGGAATGAAAAAAAATCCATACTCTATTTGATTTCAAGTCTTACTATAAATCTACAGTAATTAAAACAATGTGTTATTGGCCTAGGAATAGACAGATGGACCAATGGAACAGAATAGTGAGTCCATAATTATAGATATAAATATAATATATATTAAACCTATAATAAATTCATATATATACACACATACATATATAATTTGTTTCAGACAAAGATGCCCACATAATTAAATGGAGAAAGAATAGCCTGTTTGAAATAAATGGTATTAGAATAATTACATATCCTGATGGAAAATAATTAACTCTGACCTTGACTTCACACCTTATACAAAAAAAAGATCCCAGTTCTAAATGTAAAGCTAAAACTGGGCCAGTAGAACAGAATAAAGACCACAAATCCACACACTTGCAGCCAATTGATTTTTGACAAGGCACCAGGAACACACACTGGGGAAAGGACAGTCTGTTCAATAAATGGTGCTGGGAAAACTGGGTATCCACATGAAAAAGAATGAAATTAGATCCCTCTCTCTCACCATATACAAAAATCAACTCAAAATGGATTAAAGACTTGAATATAAAAGCCAAAACTATAAAAACTACTAGAAGGAAACATAGGAAACTCTTCATGACATTGGTCTGGGTACAGATTTTTTGGGTAAGAACACTAAAGCACAAGCAACAAAAGCAAAAAGTGGACAAATGAGATTATATCGAACTAAAAAGGTTTTGTACAACAAAGGAAATAATCAACAGAGTGCAGAGGCAACCTACAGAGTGGGAGAAAATATTTGTAAACTATGCATCTGATACGGGGTTAATATTCAGAACATACAAGGAACTCAACTCAATAGAAAAAAAACTGATTAAAAAAATGGGCCAAAGACTTGAATAGACATTTTTCAAAAGAGGACATACAAATGACCAATAGGTACATGAAAAAATATTCAACATCAATAATGATTGGGAAAATGCAAATCAAAACCACATGGAAGCTGGGCGTGGTGCCACATGCCTGTAGTCCCAGCTACCTGGAAGGATCATTTGAGCCCAGGAGTTTGTGACCAGCCTGGACAACACAGTGAGATTCATATGTAATAAAAATAAGGAAAAAAAAAAAACAAAAAGAAAACACAAAGAGATACCAACTCATCCCAATTAGATTGGCTATTATCAAAAAGACAAAAAAATAACAATTGCTACATATGGATGTGGAAAAGTGGAAACACTTATGCATTGTTTGGTGGGATGTAAATTAGCATAGCCATTACGGAAAAGAGTATGGAGTTTCCTCAAAAAATTAAAAAGAGAACTACCACATAATCCAGCAATCCCACTACTGAGTACTTATCCAAAGGAAATGAAATCACTATGCCTGAGAGATATCTGCATGCTCATGTTTATTGCAGCACTATTCACAATAGCCAAGATATGGACTCAACCTAAGTGTCCATCAACAGTTGAATAAATTAAAAAAGTGTGGTATACATATACAATAGAATACTACTCAGTCATAAAAATAAATAAAATCCTGTCATTTGCAACAACATGGAAGACCCTGAAAGGCATATGTTAAGTGAAATGGGCCAGGTACAGAAAGACAAATATTACATGATGCCACTCAAAAGTGTAATCGATTATAAAAAAAACTGATCTCATAGAAGTACAGAATAGAATATTTCACAAAAGAAGATACACAAACGGCCTACAAGAACATGAAATTATGCTCTGTATCAGTACTCAGAGAAACACACATCAACACCACCAGACGTTATGATGACAATTAAAACTAGCCAAGTGTTGGTGAGCATGTAGAGCAACTGAAACACTCATATATTGCTGTTGGGAATAAAAATTGTACAACCACTTTGGGGAGCAGCTTAGTGGCTTCTTAAAAATTTTAAACATACATTTATCCAGCAATTCCAGTCTTTGGTATTTTCCCAAGTGAAATAAAACATAACACGGAAAAGTTATACATTAATATTTATAGCAGCTCTATTTGTAATAACCCAAAATTCAAAATAACCTAAAGATCCATCAACAGGTAAATGGATTGATAAAATATGACCTATTCACACAATGAAATACAATTCACCAATTTAAAAGAATGACCTACTGAAACATGCAGCAGTATGGATGAATCTCAAAGACATCATGCTCAGCAAAAGAAGCCAGGCACAAAGAGTACTTACTGTATGATTCCATCTGCATGAAACTCTAGGAAAAATAAATCTAATTTTTAGTGACAGAAAACAGAGCAATGATTTCCTGGAGCCATGAATGGGTACCAAGATAGAGACTGACTGGGAAGTGACATATGGAACCTCTATGGGTGATGGGAACATTCTACATCTTGGTGGTGGTGTTGGTCCATGGCTGTACATTTGCCAAGTTCAGACTTTACACTTGCAGCGCGTACCTCCCTACCCAAGCCTGCTGTCTCGGTAGCCTCAAGGTAACCACAGTAAGTTGAAAGAGAAGAGGGGGGAGGTATTGACAGCAAGGCAACAAAGAAATTAGATTTAAGACCTATGTCCAGGGAAAATGTTTTTGGGTACAGTTATTTGTACATGGAATTAGCTGGAAGCAGATAGTTGGGAAGCTGAGTTTTTAAATTAATTGAATTCACAAAGAAACACAAAGCCTGGCCTGGAAAAACCTTTGAGTCATAAAACAACCTTCATGGCGCCAAGTTTTCACAAGGCGGCGGCAGGCCTCGAACGCCGTGCATCTCTCAAGGAGGTCACAATTCCCGTTTCTACTTCAGATATGTCATAGAAGATGAGGAACAAGGAAGAAACTTCCAGAATTTGGAACCCTGGAAGAGCAATGAACAGACAAAGGGGTTCCTCCCAGAAAGCACAATTAGGATTGAATCAGGGGACTTGTCTGCCCAGGAGCATCCGCCACTGCTGAGGACCTGGGAGCTGAGGCAGTTCCCACGCTCACCTTTCTCACACAGGAGTTCACACCGCAGATAGTAACTAAGCATGCTCCACACAGCCCTCAGCAATCTATCTGGAATCCTGAACAGATCACTGACTGCTGACCACAAATGTCCTGGCCAGAATACCATCAGGGGACCCTGTCAGCAACAGCAGAGAAACTCTTTTAACTGATTGCAGCTGGTTAACTTGTGACTAGTTAATACCACCAGATCTCTCCCATTCAATGTTATCCTTCACTCCCAAGCCAAATCTAAACTCCTATGGTCATCTGTTCTCCCTGAACAGGAATTTCTCCTACAGCAAGTTTCCATTAAGTCAATTGGCTCTGCTGGGACCTGCTAAATAGAGAACATGATTTGCATTATACAGACCACGACAGGCACCATTACCAGAAATTGGAATTTTCTTGTTTTTTTACAATTACAATTGTAATTGGCTCTTTAAAAAAACAAGGAAAATACACACGCAATTGCATAGTTAATACAACTGGTTTTTGAAAGGGTGGCTCTGGCTTTGTGCATCATAATAGGTTATAAAAGCGATAACCCAGCAATGGGCAAAGAGTCTTGGACAAATTATAGTGCTGGCAGCCATAAGAAAAAATGGCAAGATGGAAGTATAGAGCAAAGGCTAACTTTGCTGAGTGAGATTTAAGTCTAATAGGTATACACTTCGAACTGCTACAACAATTGATTTCTTAAAGTCTTTTTTTTTTTTTTTTTTTTTTTTTTTTGAGACAGAGTCTCGCTTTGTTGCCCAGGCTAGAGTGAGTGCCGTGGCGTCAGCCTAGCTCACAGCAACCTCAAACTCCTGGGCTGGAGTGATCCTTCTGCCTCAGCCTCCCGGGTAGCTGGGACTACAGGCATGCGCCACCATGCCCGGCTAATTTTTTTTTTTATATATATATCAGTTGGCCAATTAATTTCTTTCTATTTATAGTAGAGACGGGGTCTCGCTCTTGCTCAGGCTGGTTTTGAACTCCTGACCTTGAGCAATCCGCCCGCCTCGGCCTCCCAAGAGCTAGGATTACAGGCGTGAGCCACAGCGCCCGGCCTCTTAAAGTCTTTATAATAGAAATTCCTGCTGAAAAAATAACTTTATACGTCTGAAACCCAGGAACCACAAACCCACTTTTTAAACAATGAAACAAGTAATTTTACGTAATGATTTTATATAGCTTATCAAGTGCCAGGCACTTCTCTAAGTACTTTGCAGACATTAACTCGTTTAATATCAATCATAACAGTCCTATTAAGAAGGTATTATTATCACCCCCTTTTTACAGATGAGGAAACTGAGGCACAGAAAGATTAAGGAATTTGCCCAAGATCACACCGCTAGTAAGTGGTGGAGCCAGGATGCAAACTCAGGCAGTCTGGCTCCAGAGTTGTGCTATTAACCACTAGGCTGTACTACGTTTAAATGTATTTTTATATGTTTTGTGCTTTTATTAATGTAAATTCTTATTAAGGCAAAATTTCTTAGAAATGTTTCTCTGTTATTTTAGCAGAACAGCTTGTACTTTCATCCCAACATACTGCCTACTTCCTCCTCTTGCTGCCTATCTGCCAATCCTTTCCACTGTGCCATCTGGAACCATCTTTATTGTCACCAAATTACTCCAACATACTCATGCTCCTGTCTAAACAATAGCTCTCACCTCCTCGCCTTCATTTAAACCCCATTCTCTCCTTTACGCCTCTCACTTGGAGGCTGTCTACTCTCCCAGTTTCAAAGAGCCCGAGGTTGGAGGAAAGGAGTAGCGGTTAAAAAAGTTTTCTTACTCCTTAGTGCTTTCCCAAACAAAATCTTTCGCCTTCACAAAAAGACATTGCTTTTAAGCCTGACATCATCTGGCAGCCTCTGTTCCTCCTTGTTGCTGTTATCCACCAAGTGCCCACACACTCACATTCAACATGCACACAAACCTCCTGAAGGCCTCGGCATCACGATGCGCCTCAGTGCACTTACTTCCACCATTATCCAGGCAGCAGCAACGCGCGTGAGGAAGACGTGCCCAGTTCTCTGGCTAATGATGGCTTCCACCCTATGAGCTTTGAGCTGCAATTTCCTCCCACGGCCACATCCTGGGCACTTACACCTTGAATTTGTTACAGCTGTAAATCACAAACTCTAATGTTCTACTCTCTGCCACAAATTTCTATTCTCCACTTCCTTTCCCCTCTTTATAAGAATATACTGCTATTCTTCAACCTCACCTGGAGCCCCATCCCTGAGCCATCCTACAGGTCCTTTTTGGCTTCCTTTTCTTCCCTTCTTCCAAGGATTTCAAAGTCTATCTTTCCAATTATTATTTTGCTGATATCCTCAACTCTTTGCCCACTTCGTCTTCCATCCAACCCATTCTGTAAAATCCTGACCCAGAAGCAATCCAAGTATTTGCCTCCCTGAGCCCCAGCTGTTGGAAGTTTCTGGGAGTCACATAATCATGAAGTTTATGCAGATGGGCTCTGGCCTTGATAGAGTCCCCAGTGCTTCTCCTCAAATGTCTTCCTTCCTCTCCCATCCTCCTTACCCCACCCCACCCCCAGTTCTTTCTCAGCTGATAACCTTGCTACCCACTTACAGAAAACAGTCTGTGTTCACAGGCCATGAATTCTTCAAATGCCTCTCCAGATAGCTAAAAATAACCTCTATCTACACGTACACTTTCTTACTTCACTCTTGCCTCAATGGAAGAAATTATTTTCTTTGTAACCAAGGTACGTGGCAAGCATTCAAGAAATGTATAGGAAGAAGAGAGGGAAGAAAAGGAAAAGGAGGGAAAGGAGGGAGGGAATGGGGGCGGGGGGTGGGGGGGTGGGCGGGGAGTAGTCCTAAAAGTTGGCCA
The DNA here is from genome assembly GCF_040939455.1 of Microcebus murinus. Lineage (NCBI taxonomy): Eukaryota > Metazoa > Chordata > Mammalia > Primates > Cheirogaleidae > Microcebus > Microcebus murinus. The sequence goes on along the minus strand of NC_134105.1, from coordinate 118,235,847 downwards.
GGGAAAATGGAGGTTTTATAGAAATTTAGAAGAGTTTTATTTTTTATGGTCTTATTTCATTTATACTACCCACAAAATATACTATATGGATCTAGTATATATTCTGGGGAAGGCTTGCAGAATATGTTTTTATAGCAACTTTTAAGAGTTACTATGTTAATGGAAATGTTAGACACTCACTGTCAATATCAGAACCCAAGAGTAAGATTTAATTGCATATTCAACTATTAATTATGTTTTAAATGTCTTTGAATTTTGAAATGAGAAAGACACGAGAACACAATTATTTTGCAATATTAAAGTCATTTTAATTAAATACTTTTGCCTTGATTAGCAACACAATCTTAACCATATATAATATAAAGAGAATTCCTGAGAAAATGAAGATTTATATTACTAATTTGCAATTAATTTCAGTGAGAGAATATGTTTCATTGCTTTCTTAGTTTTTGTTTTTTTGTTTTTGGCTTTCTCATGAATGGTGTTTCTTTATACATTAAATTTCTACATTCAAACTCCACAAAGGGCAACTCAGGGAAAGTTTAAACTTGTTCAAGCAACGTCTTTATAGTGACCCCCAGTGGCAAAAATAATGAATGTGTCAGTTTTAGAAATTCACATCTTTGTGGCCTTTCACATTAATGACAATAACAAGTTCCATTTTAATAGCACATGCACTTTGCTTTCACATTTTTCTCTTTTGTTCCTATTATTAAAAATAATACAAATTTTACACACACATATAGTCACATTCAAGTTCTAAACATATTCTCTTCTTTTTCACAGTAAATTTTAGCATATCAAAGAATATATACTTTTACAAAAATATTTTTATAGCCTATAAGACAAGACAAATATTTCTGTTGTCATATTTTTAATTCTAAATAAGACTCAACTTACTTTTTTAAAGTTTGAAATGGAAGTTTTTCTCTACACTTGGGCAAGCCCATTTTTCAACATACAGATGATCCACTTTGCAAATGGGATGAATTATATAACATGATTTAACAATCTTACTTGAATTATATATGCATGAAACTCTTAAAATGCAAGTACATACAATGCAAAATAGCAACACGCATTTGAAATATTCATGTGATTCTCAGACTTGGAAGTGAGACCCTAGGTTGCTACGTTACATACGTTTCCTACCAACGTTCTGATAACACAGGATTGCAAACGCATATGTGTTTGTAGTTTTTGCTTTTTCCACACAGGTATTTAACTTTTTTCTTGTTCAAGCCTAGTACAAAGAAAGTGCTCCATCTAAAAGAATGATGAATTGAACAGAACTGAGGTGAAACAATTTTTTTCAAAGACCACAAACCTTTTGTGGTTTTAGCCTCTGTTTTTAGCAATGTCTCCATTTGAAAAAAAAAAAGACTAATTAAAAGACTAATTTTTCTGGGTCTTGCTCAGTTAGAAATAAGCTTGAAAACATATCTTCTTAAGAAGTCAAAACATGGCTTCTATGAGTTACACACTAAGTTATTTTTTGCTTAAAAAATAAGACATCTTCATACATATTAACTGATTAAATCAAGCAGAATTTGTTCTCTCAATGTAATTATTTAACATCTATGCAGTTTTTATTGGTTCAGTCAAATATTTAAGCTAAGAATTTCAAGGTAAAATAGGAACCCAACTGAGGGGAGAACAGGTACAGAGACAGTGTCGGGAAAGTAAGTTTCCTCCATGGAGTCTCTCATACTTGTAGTTTACAAACATGTTCATTATACTCTGAGTGCTGACAATGCCTGGATAATTGAAGCTTCTGTTCAACTTAGCAGCACCTCTGGCATCTCTATGACCAAATAGAAAAGTGGATGGATATCTGCTAAATGTTGCCCAAGGTCACTGAATATCAGTTTACATCACCCGTACACTTTAACTTTTTCCAGATTAAAGAGGGAGGTATATCAGAAAGCAAAAGCTGGAGGAGGTATGTAGGGACACACGTCCATAAAACAAATAAAGAAGGCTGCTTCCAGCTCAGTGGCACATCCTGGCCCAATTCACAAATGTCACCTCTTTCCCAGCCAGAGGTCGAACACTTCTCTTGGGGTGATTTTATACTCCAGGAAAACCTCTGGTCAGGCTAGATTTAAAAATGAAATTCATTTGCTGTGAAATAAATCAGCATGAAAGGAATTTCCAGACACATTTGCCTCCCTAGTGAGGCCTTTGAACAGCCCTCTATTGCAGACGACAAGCTTGATGGGTGATGCTGAAATACCGCTGTGCTTGGAAGATAAAAGGCGCAATAACAGTCTTCGTGGGTGATGAACTCATGCTCAGGTAATCAATCAATACCACTACGGACTCCTTTGCTTTCCCTACAGAAAATGGGAGTGTCTCTTTAGGATGAACTCCCAGCCAGGGTACAGCAGCATCTATAAAACATGCAGACGTCAGTGACACTGCTAGGGACATCAAGCAGTAGGATAAACAGTGTCTTCATTATACAACCACTAGAACCCACCAGGATAGGTGGATATTAAGCCATCAAAAATAAACTCAGTATGGTAAGAGCTGCCTCCCCACAAATCAAACCACCAGCTAACCTCATCTGTTTCCACATCCTCTGCCTTTCCTACTGTTAAAATGGAAGAATAATCCAATCCTCTCCAATCTATGGCCAGGACTCTCACCAGTACCTTGTATCTCACCTCCATTCCTTTAAGTAAAGGATTTTTCCCACCTATTAATCCTGTCTTTATCCTATTCTCTCTCCTGAATTTATCTCAGCTCTGTTCTCCATCACCAATTTTATCTCTTTCTACATTATTCCCATGAACACACAAACATATCTCTCATTATTACAATATCTCTCATCTTTCAAAATCATTCTCTTAATCTTATACTACTATTGCTAGTGTTTCATTATTCTGCTTGCCTCTACAGTGAAACTTGAAAAAGCTGTCTATAATTCCTGTCCCTACTTCCTGACATCCAACTTTCTCTTGAACCCTCTCTCAGCAGACTTTCCTACCAAACCCTTCTTCTCAAGATCACCAATGACTTTCATGTGCCAAATCCAACAGTCAATTCTCCACCCTCATCTTCATCAGATGAGGAAAAAGTCTAATTTACATACAAAGATTGGGGGTGCTGATGACTTGCACCCAGTTCGCGGTTGTTTTCCTCCTGTTTACTACTGAATCTTCCAGCAATCAATGGAAAGGCCTCATGAGCTAAGAACCGAGGCGACTGGACGGACACAGCTTCTCAGCACCTCCCTGGCTCCCACAGAGGAGCACTTGAAGTTTAAAGGTGATGACAGCCTGCGAGGACCGGGGAAAACTGCCAGGCCAGAGGGACAAAGAAACATGGTGCGCGGCCCTTTACACCGTTAGGTGAGGAGCAAGCCATTTCATCACAGTATGCGAGAAGCCTCAACCCCTGGCAGTCACTGGCTCCCGCGTCGGTTTCTGACTGTGACTGGGGCCTCCTGGCAGCCTCGGCGCAGCAGGCCTGCCGGCCTCACGGTTCTGGAAGCCAGAAATCCAAAATCAAAGTGTCAGCCGTGCCACACTCGCTCCCTCCAAAAGCTCTAAAGGAGGATCCTTTGCCTCTTCCAAATTCTGGTGGCTCCTGGCGTTCCTTGGCTCGTGGCAGCACAACTCCCATCTCTGCCTCCATCCTCACGTGACCTTCTTTCCTGTCCCTCCTGTGTGTCTCAAATATCCCTCTCTTTTCTCTTATAAAGATATCAATCATTGAATTTTAGGGCACACCCTAAATCCAGGATTATCTTATCTTCAGATCCTTAATATAATAACATCTGCAAAGAACTTATTTCCAAATAAGGGCACATTCACAAGTGTGGGGTGGAGGGAGGGGTGGGCCTTAGACATATCTTTCTGGGAGACACAGTTCAACCCTCTACAGCACTATAGACCAATAATTCCCAGATTCATAACTCCAGCTTGAAACTCTCTCCTGAACTCCAGTCTCTTATAGCTAACATCACCACTTGGGTATTCAATAAGCATCTCGGATTTTACATGTCCAAAATAGAACTCCTGATTCTCCCTAAATATTTTCTTCTCCTAATATTCCCTGTTCCTTGGGTTAAAACCGCTGGAGTCATCCTTGACTTCTTTCTTTCACAGACCCAAAGCAAACCATCAGTAAACTCTGTCAACTCTACTTGCACAATTTATCTTGAACCAGACAGCTTCTTCCCTCAGTACCACTACTCTCCCATGCCAAGCCACATTCTCTCTCCCCGCAGTGGACCTCTTCAATAGAATGCCCTAACTGGTCCCCTGGCTTCTACTCATGCCCCTCGTTAGTCTTTTCTTCTCACAGAAGCCACACCGACCTTTTATGAAAACGTAAATCAGATCTTGTCTCTCTACACTCAAAACCCTCCAGTTTTGGCTGCTCATCCCGACATTTTGAACAAAATACAAAGTCTTTGTCATGACCTACGGGACCCCACGTGAGCTAGCCCCGCCACCCTCTGACGTTGCAGGACCTGCCACTCTCTTCCACTCACTGAGCTCCAGCCTCAATGTCCTCCTTGCTGCTCTTCAACATGTCAAGCCAGTTCCACTCCCAGCCCTCTGTGCTTGCTGTCCCCCATGCCTGGAATGTTCCCCTGCCAGAGAGTCGCAGGGCTTGTTCCCTCACTTCACTAGCTCTCTGCTGAAATGCTGCCTCCTTAGACCATCTGTCTGAAGTAGCATTCCCAATCAGTCCCTCCCTGCATCCCGTTTAATTTTCTTCACAGCACTTATTTTTTTATCATATAATGTCATAGCACTTGACATTGTATTAACCTCACATTAGACCAATTGTTTACCTGTTATCTGTCTGTTTTCCCCCATTAGAATATGAACTCCAGAGGGCCAAGAATGTTTTGGTCACCGCTGTATTCATGATGCTAAGAATGGTACTGACACACAGTAGGTACTCATCCATTATTTGCTGAAGAAATCAACAAGCAACTAGAATCATCTTTTAAAATTAGTTAAAGCAATGTCATCATATTAAAAACTGATGTGCAAAAGGAAAATCACATTAAATCAATTGAAGATAATACTCACTGAGTGCTTAGGGGAAGTAATCAAGAAGCATTCATGCGAGAATATAAACATCAAAACTTTTAAACCAATTATTTTCCCAGCATTTATAATATTTGTTCTAGAAGTTCAGACTTTAAGTTTGTCAAGGGATCTGTTTCATATACAGATTGATGCCAAGATCTTCTAGTAAATCTCTGCCTTATGATAGAATTATAAAACAATACCTAACTCAATGTAATTTTAACAGTGCTTCACCATTTACCACCATACAATTTCATCATGCAGGTTTCTTTACAATTTTTAAAAATTCTAATGTGTTCATGATTATCCCTGAATAAAGTGTTTAAAACAGAGTTGGTATGGGAGAGATAGATGATATAATGGAAAGAAGTAGCACTACTGGCCTCTGAGAAGGGGCTCATATCATCCTTCTGCCTTTCACCAGCTGTTCGACAGACAGTGAGCAAGCTCGGCTCCACTGATGTAAAACAGGGGTGATGTCACCTGGCTGGCAGAATACTTGGAATTATAACAAATGACACACGGTGTTATTATACAACTCCTTTCACCTGAATTAATATATGCTGTGGCCAAATTACATCCCCTAAAATATGAAAATGTTCATTTCACAAAGCTGATCATCCAGGGATTTCTATGACCTTCCACATAAGAAAAGATGCCATAAAAACCAATAGCTTGTTTTTTAAATAAGAGTCAAGAAAACAATCAGAAATATGTACTAAGCACCTACCTCATACAGTGTCCTACTAGGTGGTCCAGCACATAGAATTTATGCTCCTGACCATGAGCACTTCACTGGCTCAACAGATGCCTGATAAATGTCTGTTAAGCAACATATTGATGAACTAACTAGCAAAGGCAGTAACTGAGTTGTTAATGTATATGAGTAGGATTCTGAACAGCTGGGGAAAGTGCTCCCTTGAGAAATCACTCAATGTTGTCTCTGTGGTGAGACTGTGCTAGGACTCCTAGTCTACTCTAAGTCTACGAGCAGTGGCTGGCACAATGCCTGAAGCACATCCAGCCAAGCTCAGGACGATCCTCCTTCCCCAATCCCACCTAAGCCTTTCCTTCACGTTCTGTTAGTCTACCAATTTGCAGGTGAATCTGAAGTTATTTTTATATTTATGATACATTATTAAAATATTCAAAATAATTATATCACAATTCTATTTTTTAAGTGTTATCAAGCCTCATTAATTCATATTGGTGAAGGGAGTACTTCGGATTATAGAATGTTACTGATTGGTTTAAGTTTATTAAACTATAAATTATATACAACAAATAAAATAGCAAAGTCTGGTAGAGTTTCCTTCAAATCTTTTCAAGAGGAAAATAACCACTAGATTTGGTTAGCCATTTAGAATTAGAGTTATCTTTTATTATCATTATAATAATTTATCTCATATAATTATCATAGCAACCTTTTGAGGTAAGATTTATTATAATCTCATTTAATTTTACAGATGAGATAATAAGGTTCAAAGAAGTTAAGTAACTTCTCCAAGGAGGCACAACCATAATGTGACAGATCTGCTTCCAAATCCTATGTTTTTCATCTACATCATTTAATAAGGCAATTAATAGAAGAGTGATCTGACAAAGTAGAAAGAGTATTAGATGAGGCATAGAGGGCCACCATAAGCATACTGTGTGGTCGTAGGTATGTCACTCAGCCACTGTGGACATTACGTGGATAAACATCATCGCCTCAAAATAGGCCTCACCCCAACCAACCTCCAGTGTTCTAGTGAAACTAAAACCAAAGTATGTAACAGTACTTTGAAAAGATACCACTATACAGAGAAAAATATATGTTAAACATTATATAATTCTGACAACTGGGCGTTTGACATTTCAAATAATCTTCCCCATTCCCCTTCAAATTTCACTAAAAGTCCTCATTTTCTCAGTAAAAACATTTTTCACTAATGATTCAAAAGATAAGCTTAAGTTTTGTCTGCCACAAATACCTGACCTTCTACATATACTGGTAGAACAATTTCATCATGAAACTTTTTATACTTAAACATAAAAATATATCAATATATCCCAGTATTATATTAATAGTAGTGCTTATTTTACATAAGCTCTCATTTTGAATATCATTATGCAAATAATTTGTAATTACCTTATCAACATGAACTTCCTTTCCAAGTATATATTCAAATATAGCCAGGTCTTGCTTAGGTGAAAATGGCCTATGTCAAATAGGCTTAATTTAGTACAAAGTAGTTACTGCCTAAAATAGACTACCTCTCAGAAAACTGTGTAATTATGTACCTTGGTAGATAAGATTCTAATTCAGATACCCTTGAATAAAGAATGGTGCTGTAGTATCTAAATAGGTCATCCTGTTTAGCCAAGGGCAAAACTTCAGGAAAGGCATAAGTGACGCTGTGAGAACAGGCCTGTGGCACAGTCAGCTAAATCAGTCCTGAGACCAACAGGGTAACACTGTCACATCACATTGCCCTCATCATCCCAAACTGAATGACTTTTACATGCAAGGTTTCTGGTTATTACAGTTGTATAAGATCAGAATGAGAAACATCAGTGGGAATGCTGGCCTCTAAAAAGGCCACTTCTCCATAAAGGTAATAAGACAGAACACTGGCAAAAATTGTCAAAATTGACCTCTTCAAATTTCTGGAAATTAACCAAAGGCTTGCAACAATCTGAGGGGTATTTATCTAAGTCAGACAACTGACTCTCAGTAAAAACAAGCTACTTTGTGTTTGAACTTGCCCTAATTCCATCTCCCTCTCCTCAGCTCTACAGTAGCCTTGAAAACCAAAAACCCACAATCATGGTATAAACCAGCAGCCTAGCAATGCCTAAGTGGACAGAGTGGGGTTGGAGAACACCAAAAATACCATTTTCAGTGAACTGTAATTATTTAACCTGTCGAGTAGTTCCCTAAAACCCCCCATTCATAGAGCTTGTCTTTATCTTACCTCACTCAGAGATTACCCAGTGTGAACAGCCTCTTTCCCTGAAACATTTGCCAAAAACAATCAGTTGCAATTGCTTAACATTGCAGCTGCCTCAGACCGTTACAACAAGTGGTGGGGCAAAGAAAAAAGGCTGACCAAAAAATCAAAAAGAAAGCTTGGGGATGAGATGGCCACAAGGTCCTTTGAAAATTGTGTACAATCTAGAATCTAGAAAGCCACATGCAAGCTTGGGGCTTTGTGCATGCTCAGAAAAGACCTGAGAAGGTCCTAAATCCTCACCTCAAGTCTCTACACAAGCAGGACGTTAAGACTGAGGCAGAGTCATAAACTGCCTGCCTGAGCATTGAAGCCATATCCCAAAATGCACACTGAGACCTTCTGCAAATGTTGGGAAATTTACTGGCTTTGGTATTTACGGAAATCTCTGTACAATCATTGGCTGACCATTAAGAAAACTGAACAAAGACTTATTTGGTCACACACAACAAAGAACATAGACTTCACAGAATTGGTTCAGGAAAATTACTGAGCAAAGAAATAGCAGCAGCAATGACAACAAACAGCAACAAAAACAAACCTTGGGGGAAAGAGAGGAATCTGATTTCCCGTGTTGTCACATTATATTACTTATACGTCCATTTTCAACAAAAAATTACAAGATAAGCAAAGAAAATATGACCCATACACAAGAAAATATGTAGTCAATAGAAACTATCCTTGAAGAAGCCCAGGCATTGAAATTACTAGACAAAGGACAAAGACTTTAAATCATCTATTTTAAATATGCTCAAAGAACTAAAGGAAACCATAACTAAAGAACTAAAAAAAAAAGTATCAGAATGATGATTCACCAAATATAAAACATCAATAAATAAATAGAAATTATTAAATATTTCTTTTTTTTTCTTTTTTTTTTTTTGAGACAGAGTCTCACTTTGTTGTCCAGGCTAGAGGGAGTGTCATGGCATCAGCCTAGCTCACAGCAACCTCAAACTCCTGGGCTCAAGCGATCCTACTGCCTCAGCCTCCTGAGTAGCTGGGACTACAGGCATGTGCCACCATGCCCGGCTAATTTTATATATATATCAGTTGGCCAATTAATTTCTTTCTATTTATAGTAGAGACGGGGTCTCGCTCTTGTTCAGGCTGGTTTTGAACTCCTGACCTGGAGCAATCCGCCAGCCTCGGCCTCCCAAAGAGCTAGGATTACAGGCGTGAGCCACCGCGCCCAGCTAAATATTTCTTTAAAAACAACCAAATAGGAATTCTGGAGATAAAAATTAAAATAACTGAAAATTTAAAATCACTATAGAGATTCAACAGCCCATCTGGACAGGCAGACAAAATCAGCAAACTTGAAGATTTGAAGATAGGTAAGTTGAGATTATTCCTCTCAGTATGAGGAAAAGAAAGAAAAAATAATGAAGAAAAATGAACAAAGTCTTAGAGATCTACAGGACATCATATCAACATATGTACCAACATACACATAATGGAAGTCACATACAAAAAGGAAAGAGAGAAAAGGAGGAGAAAGAATAGTTGAAGAAATAATGGCTAAAAATTTCCCAAATTTGATTGAAACATCAATATACACATGCAAAAAGCTCAACAAACTCCAAATAGAATAAACTTAGTAAGATCCTAGAGGACTACATACATCATAATCAAATAATCAAAGGCAAAAACAAAGGCAGAATTATGAAAGTAGCAAGCAAGAAGAAACTCATCATGTTCAAGAGATCTTCAATGAAATTAATAGCTAAATTTTGATCATAGAGGTCAGAAGGTAATGGGATGACATACTCAAAGTGATGAAAGGAAGACTGTCATCTAAGAATTCTCCTTCAAAACTAAAGGAAAAATTAAGGCATTCCAAAGTAAATGAAAACTGAAAGAATCCCTTACTTGCAGACTTGCCCTACAAGAATACTAACAGAAGTCCTTTGGGCAGAAATGAAAGGACACTAGACAGTAACTCAAATCCTCACAAAGAAATAAAGAGCACTGGTAAAAGTAACTACATAATTAAATATAATATGCAATATAAATATATTTTTATTTGTTTACAACTCTTTTTCTCATATCTGACTTAAAAGGCAACTACATAAAGCAATAATTATATATCTGTGTTAACTGGCATGTAATTTATATATTACATGCTACATCTTTATATAGATTTAATTTGTGTGACAATATAGCACATATGAAAAGGAGGGAGTATAACTACGCAGGAGCAAAATTTTATATATTATTGAAATTAAGTTGGTATTCATCCAACTTAGATAAATTTGTCATAATTAAAAAGATGTTAATTATAATCCTAGGATAAGCACTAAGAAAGTAACTTCAAAAACTTGTAAAATAAGTGACAAGGAAATTAAAATGATACACTAGAAAATAGATATTTAACACAAAAGAAGACAGTAACAGAGAAATAGAGAAACAGACACAAAAAAATGACAAAATAATAGATATAAATTCCATCTTATCAGTAATTACATTAAATGTAAATGGCTTAAACACTCCAATCAAAAGGCAGATATTAACAGAATGGCTAAAAAAGCCAAACATGTTATCCACCTATATGCTATCTACAAGAGACACATTTTATATTCAAAGACACAAATACGTTGAAAATAAAAAATGTAAAAGGATACACTAGGCAAACAGTAACCAAATGAGAGCCAAAGTGGCTACACTAATACCAGATAAAATATACTTTAAAACAAAAGTTGTTATTACAAGCAAACCAGGACAGTTTATAATCATAAAAATGTCAATCCATCAAGAAGGCAAAATAACAATTATAAACACAAATGAGCCTAAAAACAAGAGCCCCAAAATACATAAAGCAAAAACTGAAACACATGAAGGAAGAAATAGTTCATCAATAATAGGTGGAGACTTCAATATCCCATTTCAAATAATAGAAAAACCAACAATAATATAAAAGATCTGAAATTATAAACTAACTAGACCTACCTAACAAACATCTATAAATCAATCTATCTTTCTTTCTTTCTTTCTTTCTTTCTTTCTTTCTTTCTTTCTTTCTTTCTTTCTTTCTTTCTTTCTTTTCCTTTCTTTCTCAGAGTCCTACTCTGTCACCCTGGCTAGAGTACAGTGGTGTCACCAGGTCTCACTCATAGCTCACTGCAAACTCAAACTCCTGGTATCAAGCAATCCTCTTGCCTCAGCTTTCTGAGTAGCTGGGACTACAGGTTCACACCACCATGCCTGGCTAATTTTTCTATTTTTTGTAGAAATGGGGTCTTGTTCTTGCTTAGGCTGGTCTCAAGCTCCTGACCTCAAGTGATCCTTCCACTTCAGCCTCCTAAGGTGCTAGGATTATCGGCATCAGCCATTGTGCCTGGCCTTGCTGTTTGTTTTTGCATTCCAGTTTAATTCTCAGACTTAAACACCCTGAAAACTACATGAAGAGTTTGCATGGTGATCTATGCTGAGGCTTCAGCTGGTCCTAAAAATCACTGAGGCTTTGAAAGAAGAGGGTGAACTCTTGCCCAAACTAATAAGATTCACATTGTATGTTTTTATTAGTGGTAAAAAATTAAAATAGAGAAAAGAAAGAGCTGTAGACTTAAACCAGGACCTAGTGCAACTCCAGTTTAGAACATGATATATAGGGATATGATGTATTGGGCTGGACAAATAAGTATTTTCATGTACACTTTGTGTTCCCATAGTCATTCTGTGAATGGATTTAATATATCTGATTAAAAACCTAGTTTTCCTCATATTTACAGTTTAGGTCAAAAAGCAGTGGCATCAACTTTGGTTATTTAGGAGTGTTTTGCTTAATCCCATATATTCGTGAATTTTCCAAATTTCCTTCTGTTATTGATTTCTAATTTCATTCCATTATGGTTGGAGAACATACTTCGTATCATTGCAATCCTTTTAAATTTATTGAGACGTGTTTTATGTTCTAATATATGGCATATTCTGGAGAATATTCATGTGAATTTGAAGAAAATGTATATTCTGCAATCATATGAGAGCTATCATTTTAGGTTACAATTGAATCTTCTTTGGAAAAGCCTGAGGAATGAGATGTACTCACTGCCCATTAACATTCTCTACCTGTAAAGAGGGGTAAAACATTAATTTAACATAGCATGAATATATTAAATCAATCTTAAAAATGAACTGCACACACTCACAGGATATTATTAATAGTTGGCCAATTTTATTTTAGCTTATAAAAGCCTATAAAAGCTATGATAGCCTATAAAAGCTATCATATATACAAATAAAAGATTCTCCATTGGTTCTTATTCTGCTAGATTTTAAGTTGTGAGGATGTGAGGCAGGGGCAACTACAGTCATCTTGCCACCTGTGAGGAGTGTTCATCTGAGAAAAGGACCAATTTCAAGAAAGTAGGATCGAGGTAAGACAAAAGAGGAATCGGGAACTGGGTAATATCATTTGTGTTCCTCCATCAAGCTTCATCTGAACTGTAATATTGTGAAAGATACATTTGGTCTTCAACCCTATTTCCTAGGATACAAATCTTAAAATCTTTGGAATCTTCAAAGTGATAAGTATTTTTTCATATGCTATTGAGTTGACTTATGGCTCTCAGCTCCTTGGTAGCTTCAACATGGGGGCTGGTCACTAGAAAGAACAAAGCATGACCTCCAGGAAGAGGAGAGGGGCTGAAGTTTAAGTTGATCACTAATGGCCAGTGCTTTAGGCAATCATGCCTATATAATGAAGCTTCCATAAAAACCCATAAAGGACTGGGTTCAGAGAACTTCCAGACAGTTGACCACATGGAGGGTCCTAGACGGTGGCACACCCAGGGAGGACATGGAAGTTCTATGCCCCTTCTCATACATCACCCTACACATCTCTCTATCCATATCCTTTGTAAACTGGTAAATGTGTTTCCCTGAGTTCTGTAAGCCATTCAAGCAAATTAACAGAACCAAAAAAAAGGGGTTTGGGGGACTCTATATACAGCCACTTGGTCAGAAGCACAAGGAAAACAACCTGAAACTTGCGATTGGCATTGGAAATGGAGGGCAGTCCTGTGGGACTGAGCCCTCAACCAGTATGATCTGATGCTATTCCAGTGTAGCACTGAATGGAATTGGATGACATCCAGCACCTGGTGTCTGCTGTAGAAAAGAATTGATTGCTTGCTTGCTGGTGGGGAGAAATGATCACACATCTGGTGTCAGAAGCATGCCATGAGAGTATATAGTGGGAGAAACTGAGTTAGTTTTTTCCACAAGGACTTTTCAGGAATGTGACTATGCTGCACTCACTAGAATTCACTGATGGGAGAACTATTAATATCTCCATCACAATCAGACAGCCACAGCTCAGTGTCCTGTGGGACAACAAGGCTATGGAGACTGGAATGGTCTAGCATCATTTTTTATTACTAGATTCCAATCCCAGTCCATGCTCTGGCTATTCCAAGCCACCGACACTGGAGAAGGAGCCCTGGTGTTGGTCCTCACCTAGCCATCTGGAAATTCTAACTGCTTTGTTCCAAACCCCAATCGCAGGGATGTTGGAGGAAGCCAAGAAGAAGCAAACCAATCACTATTGCAGAATTCTGGAAAGGCTCGAGAAGAGCCACATCCACAGTGTAGGAGCTGAAAATAGGAGAACTGGCTGAAGGTTTGTATAGGACACTGTTAGATTCCAAATCCTTTTCCTCATTTTACACAATCACACAACTACCCTTCTTCAACCTCAGCAGAATACTAAAGATTTACTTTCAGAAGAAGTTGAGCCAAAGGGACTTCAGACTCAAGAAGACCTTCAGGAATGCTATTATGAAAGTAGAGTCCTAAGTGGACACGTAGGAATTACATTTATCAGGTATTGGGCAGGTGGGAGGGGGTCAGAGGGGACGGGTATACACAAACACAATGAGTGAGATGTGCACCATCTGGTGGATGGGTCACGCTTGAAGCTCTGACTTGGGGCGTGGGTGGGCAATATACATAACCTTAAAACTTGTGCCCCCATAATATGCTGAAATAAAAAAAAAAAAGTCGGCATACTGAATAGAACCATCCTCCTCTTGTCCCATTCCCTGCCCCACCAACTCTTAGCTCCAAGAACACTAGACATCAGGCTTACAGCAGACCAGCTCTAGAGAAAACACTCACAGAATCTAACAGCTGAGGAAGTCTCCTAACAAAATGGCCAAGTCTCAGCCCAATTACCCTATGGAAAAGTCCACTGGTCAATGAACCCCTTTCATGTCCATACATCAGCTTTTTAATGCTCCACTTATAGAAACACGCAACAGAAGATCATCAAACATTTGAAAAGATCTCTCACATCAAAGACAGCAACAAAAACAACCAGAAAACAATGGACTCAGAGACAATGTAGATTACAAAAGGAAAACCTCAAAAAGCTGTCATTAAAATCCTTAGAGAAGATATTGCACTAGTGAAACCAAAAGCAGGATGCTAATTTTTAAAATAAAAATAACTTTCACAAAATAAGAAAATGATTTCGGAACTATCAAAATTATTTAGAAGAGCAGAAGTAAAGTCTTACAAAAAGTAGAACAAAAAGATGAACAAATGAATGATAAAAAGATAAAAAAAAGATTAATTCATAAGTTCTAACATGCTAACAATAAAAATTACAAATAAAGAGAATAAAGAAAATGGGGGAAATTAATTACCAAAAAAAGCACAATTCCTAGAAATGAAGAGCATGCATCTCCAGATTGAAAGGACATAACACTGAATGCCCTTCCATAATTACTTTAAACAAACACACAGTAAGGCTCATCACTGAGATCTCTGAAGATAAATTGTCATTACTCAGTTCAGAGAAATCAAAAATTAAAACATCAACATATAGGCTAGGCATGGTGGCTCCCACCTGTAATCCTAGCACACTCTGGGAGGCTGAGGTAGGAGGATCACTTGAGCTCAGGAGTTGGAGACCAGCCTGAGCAAGAGCAAGACCCTGTCTCTACTAAAAATAGAAAAGTAACGGACTATAGAAATGATCCCTGAGAGAATGGCCTTTATCAAAAAATCTCCAAACAATAAATGCTGGTGTGGTTGCGGAGAGAGAGGAACACTCCTACACTGCTGGTGGGACTGCAAACTAGTTCAACCTCTGTGGAAAGCAATATGGAGATACCTTAAAGCGATACAACTGAATCTACCATTTGATCCAGCAATCCCATTGCTGGGCATCTACCCAAATGATCCAGTGACACTCTACAAAAAAGACACCTGCACTCGAATGTTTATAGCAGCACAATTCATAATAGCAAGGCTGTGGAAACAGCCCAAGTGCCCATCAATCCAAGAATGGATTAATAAAATGTGGTATATGTATACCATGGAGTACTATTCAGCTCTAAGAAACAATGGTGATATAGCACATCTTATATTTTCCTGGTTAGAGCTGGAACCCATACTACTAAGTGAAGTATCCCAAGAATGGAAAAACAAGCACCAGATATATTCTCCAGAAAACTGGTATTAACTGACTAGCACCTAAGTGGACACATAGGTACTACAGTAATAGGGTATTGGGCAGGTGGGAGGGGGGAGGGGGGTGGGTATATACATACATAATGAGTGAGATGTGCACCATCTGGGGGATGGTCATGATGGAGACTCAGACTTTTGGGGGGAGGGGGGAAATGGGCATTTATTGAAACCTTAAAATCTGTACCCCCATAATATGCCAAAATAAAATAAATAAATAAATAAATAAAAAAAAAAAAAATAGAAAAGTTAGCCAGGCATTGTGGTGCACGCCTGTAGTCCTAGCTACTTAGGAGGTTGAGACAGAAAGATCCCTTGAGCCCAGGAATTTGAGCTACAGTGATGCCACTGCACTCCACCCAGGGTGACAGAGTAAGACTCTGTCTCAAAAAAAAAAAAAAAAAAAAAAAATCTCATACAAAAGGGACTTTTCTCAATAATGAAGTGCCAATAACAGATAAATTCCTGCTTTTACAATATATATTTACCTCAAATAATTATAAGCTAAATTATATCTTACATACATTAAAAGAGCTTCCTATTTTAAAGAAACAAACAAAAAACACAAAAAAATTCTTCATTGGGAGTATATTCAGGTAACTCTTATAATAATTAGAAGACTGAATTCTGCTATACCAGAAGTTTATTTATTGACTTTTTAAAAGTCTAGGACAGTCGTAGTGGCTCATGCCTATAATTCTAGCACTCTGGAAGTTGAGGTAGGAGGATCACTTGAGGCAAGGAGTTAGAGAACAGCCTGGGCAACATAGCAAGATTCCATCTCTACCAAAAATTTAAAAATTAGTGGACATGTTGGCATGCACCTATAATCCCAGCTACTCAGGAGATTGAGGCAGGAGCATTGCTAGAGTCCAGGAGTTCAAGGCTACAGTGAGCTATGATCACACCACTGCTCTCCAGCCTGAGTGACAGAGACTTGTCTCAATCAGTCAATAAAACAAAATAAAATAAAATAGTCCATGAAACTTAGAGATATCTATTTTCTTAGATCTCATTTACTCTTACATTTATTTATATAGGTTTTAACTATATTCTCTACTTATTTTTCCTTCAGCATCTAAAATACAAAAGATTTAACAACATTAATGAGAATTTGTGTTACCTCTAAATATACTAACACTCTTGACATTTTAAACTAATTCCCTCTTATCTTAAGGGTCACTGCTTACCTTGAGGATCAACTTCTTTAGCTAGCTTCAGTGCATCTGAGTTTGCAAGATCAGTGTTGGCTGGGGTAACAGCCAAAATCAAACAATTCTCCCTCGTGATGAACTGCATAATCATTTCTCTGATCTGATACTCAATATCTGGTGGCTGATCTCCCACGGGCACTTTAGTTATTCCAGGTAGGTCGATAAGGGTTAGATTTAACACTGTGTGGAAAAGATAAGAGTCTTACATATACCTTCAATGCTAAACAATAACAATAAAGAATCAGCTGTTACTTAGCTCAGCTTTATTCACTGCATATCTGAACGACTCCAACCCAAGTGTGTTAGAATAAAAAGCACAGAATGCAAAATGATTTTGCTTGTTTTTTCTATTTTTATGATATGATTGTGCTATGCCAAATGATCACTTCAACATAATTTGAAAGGCACTTATTTGCATGCCTAACAGTTTTCTCCAAGAGCTGTCATATCTGTAACTAGGGAGTTATAATTAAAACACTGAACATTAAATGCATATGCTGCCTGTCAGCCTTGTACATCACCTTCAAATGGTATAACAATTCTCAGGGTAAAATCTGCCCTTCCCTTAAAAAGTATCATATTCTATTTGTAGGTTAGCCACTTCGCCTCGTACAAAGCTGTTAGCCATTTGTGGTGCCCTAAGTTTACTGAGCAGGCTACACAAGCAGAGTCAGTGACTCCGACTCCAGTCTAACCTCTCTGTATACAATGTATTGGCATCGAGTCCCCTTGGGAAGGCATAATTGAGCTTATACCATTCATATTCTGTTCCAAAAGCAACAGAGCTAGGTAGAGGAAGAGAAAAGAAAATCTGTCCCACTCAAAATTTAGTCAGAATAGAGGCTATTTCCCATCATATATCATGAATTGGATTATCTAATTTGTAAGTTTCTGCTGCTAGTCCATGGGGGAAAAAATCATGGTTGATTCCTCAGGAAAATAAATAAATAGGAAAATATAGCGCTGCAAGGAAATGAAACAGCGGAAGACTAAACCGTAGTACATGTACCACTAAGATTTCTGCAAAGACTACAGATATTAAAAATGCAAGTTTTCATATATACCCCTCTCAAATTCTAAAAGTTTATAATAAAAATAAAGGAAATTTTTTAAATGACTAACTCGATTCTGATTTTTTTAAAGTCATCTCCTGACTCTCCATAAATATTCAAAGAGCTCTTTTAAACCAGACCATTCATTAATGGCAGTGTCAAACACTATCCAAGAAACCAGCACTACTTGTATCTTCTATACAGATAATGTATGTTAATTAATGTAGTAAAAATTTTTGAGAAGAATTTGAAATTTTATTATTTTACTTACCGTGTGGGGAATAGACTCGTAAATTAATGGGTATAGAAGAGATGCCTTTATTCATTCCGGTCACTCGATCGGTTTCCGCTTCAATCTCGTGGCGAACTTCATCGAAATCTGTGAATTTCTTTCCTTTGCAATGTAGAAATTCAGCATATTCTACAAAAGACAAAATAATGCAACCTAAATGCATGTGATTTTTGCCATAATTATAAGAAAACATGTTTTTTTTTAATTATAAGCCAAAGTATCCAATAGTTGTCTCTTCAACCATCATAATGACAGAGCACAATAGAATAAGAATCACAGTTAATACTGGGAAATAGTAAACATAGTACAAATGCTGTGAATGCTAAATTTGCTAATTTTCAGATAAGCAATTAAGTACTATAAGCACTTCTTAAAACACCTAGCCTATTAAATAATTTAAAGAGAATTTTGGCTGTCCAAATGATAAAATAAATAACAGCACCGCATTGTCAAAGACATTCTAGGGAACCTATGAATCCTGTTAGTATTTCCCTTTTCAATATCACCAGCTCATCAAGACAGAATGCTAACATATATAAATATATCCTCAGAAGGCAAGGTGAATTAGAAACAAAATTTATTTAATTCTTTAAAAAGAAATAACATGTAGAATATTTTAGCTTAAAAGCATACTATTCAAAAGACTACATCAACTTGGGGAAAGACATTTTCTCAAGAAAAAAAAAAGATAACAGAGTATTACATCAAATATACTTACCGTAATCCAAAAAAAAAAAAAAATCAGTACCTAGGCAGAAGGAAAAACCACAAAAATAACAGGAAACGAGTATTTTAAAAAATTTAAGTAACATATTAATAACTGTAGTACTGTCAATTTCTATACCTACATCCAGAAATGACAAGTATATGAAAAAACAACACAATTTAAAAAGGGAAGCTGTACAGTATTATTATATTTAAAACGAGTATAACTTTAACAAGAGAACAAGTCTTAACAAATATTTCAGTTTGTCTAATAACTAGCGGAAGAATTGCTCTGCCAAATTTAGACAAAGGCTAAGCATCTTGGACCCAGATGCCAGCTGAGGCAATTAATAGTAGCCTTTCTACCATCCCCCACCATAAACATTTAATTTTCACCTTTGAATATTAAATGGCAAGGCCAATAGGGAGACAGTTATAAGATATGGTCGCCTGTCTTCAGGCAGCTTAGCATTAACTCGAAGAGCTAATGATTATATCGTGGAGAAAAAAGATAACACAAGCAGCAAGAAATAAGTGCTGATCTGCACTAAAATGATGTGAAAAGTAGAGACTGGATAAATGGCTTCAACCTGCAGTGCCCAAAAAGAGAAGTAGGATACAAACTGAACCCCGAAGATTGAAGAGGATTTCAATATGTACAGGGATGCTGTTTGTATTAGAATATAAAGCCAGAAGATAGAGCCTTCATTTTATTACCCACTCAGTGCCTAGGCCAGTACCATGAATGTAAGAGTTTAAAGATGAGTAAAGGGCAAAAGAGTAAGAAAAACAATGAGGAACGAAAGGAGTCAGATTCCAGAAAATAAGCAAAAATTAATAAATAAAAATGAGTCAGGAAGAATTTAGACGAAATTGAATTATATTTTTTCAGCTCAATATATTTTGTGGGAAATGCACACTTGAGGATTTACAGCTATCACAATTGTTACTGTCACAGAGTTTATAAGCTTCTGGATCAGGGACATTTTCAATTGTCATTAATCAATAAAGTTAACACAAATGTGAACTTCTCTTGTTGCCACTAGATGGCGCCTACTTGCTTTCTCTGCAGAAAACCAATGCCCTTCCAGAAGGTTGTAAAGTCAATGCAATTTTCAAATGTGTTTTAAATTAGTTCCTGGACTCCTAAAAAGGCTTTTATCTTGAAATTGAGAGATTATAATCATGCAGGACCATCTCAAAGGATAGGGTTTTTAAGGATAGGGTTTCGCCGGCAGATTCAGGGATGCCGGTAGTCATTTATTTATCTGACTAATATTTATTAAGCTCCTACTACTTGCCAAGCACTGTTTTAGAAACTGGGATACAGTAAAGGGGAAAAAATAAGCCTCTAGCCTCACAAAGCTTAAATTCTAAGGAGGCAAAGTAAAACAGTAAACAGTGTGCATGTGCCAGATGCTAAGTGCTATGAGAAAATAAAACAGCAGGGAGATACTAAATGCTCTGGGGGAGGAAAGTTGCAGTCATTCCACAGAGAAGCTTTCTCTGATATGATAAAGTGGCATCAAGCAAAGACTCAAGAAAGGGAGGGACCACGCCATGCTGGATGCGTTCGGGCAGGGTGTCTGAGCAGACGTGCACCCCGCCTCAGGAGAGGACAGTCCACACGGCTGGAGCACTGGGCATGCAGGGCACAGAGGGAGGAAGACAGGCCAGAGCTGTGGACAGACCTGGATTTGGAGGGCCTGTGGGCCATCTTAAGGACCTTAATCTTTATACTCTGAGTGAGATGATAGATCATTTGAAGGGATTTGCGTAGAGGGGAAATACGATGTGACCTAGCTTTGAAACAACTATGGCTGCTGTGTTGGGGACAGGCAACGGGGAGAGAGAGAGGAAATGCAGATCAGAACAATTCGGGTTAGAGATGGTGGCCCTTGGACTAAGGTGGAAACACTGGGGTGGTGGGGAAGTGATTAAAAAAAAAAAAAGTATCTACTGATGGATTAGAGCTGGGTGGGAGAAAGACAGGCATCAAAGGTAACTTCAAGGAGTATGACCTCAGCAAGCAGAAGGATTTTGAAATAGGAAAGACTGAAGGGAAGAGGCAGGGATGGGATGGGATGGGGGTTGGGCTTCAGGAGTTTGATTTGGGACCAGCTTGTGTCACCCATCACAACACCGGAGTGGAGGAACAACCACTGCTAAGGTTGAGGATCGCGCGGCTGGAGGAGACATTCACAGTCATCCGGTAGGTGTCTGTTTACTCTGAAAATTTTCCAGAAGATGGCAGTCAAGTGCTTGAAGAAAAGGGCAGCTTTTTCTAATTAGCACAAAAATGCCTTTGAGGCTCAGATACATGAGAAGGAAGCAGGTCAATCAAGCCAGAGATGCATATTTGGGATTCATTAAAGCGAGGTGAGTGATGAGATCACTAAGTGAGAACGCTAGATAGGGAAGAGGTCAGAGCACTGGGCCCTGGGTTTGCCAAAGTTCAAGGGTCAGGAGATGAAGACTGAAAAGGCAGGAAAAAAAAACAAGAGATCCTCCACTCCATCAAACCCTGCTAACATGTTAAGGAAGATGAGGACTAAGAATGGATCATAGAATTTAGCAACTTGAGAGTCCTTCGGGAGGCTGACAAGAGCTGTTACAGTAGAGTGGGATGGGTGAAATCCTGTTTGGAAGAGGTTTAAAGGAGAAGAGAGGAAGTAGAGACTGATTACAGATCATTCCTTTAAGGAGTTTTGTTGTAAAGGTGAGGGAAGAGGCGAGCAGGCAGCTGGAGAGGGATGTGAAGTCGAGGGAGAGTTTCGTGAAGATGACAAGTGAATGGCCTGCTCACAGGCTAACGCCAACAACCCAGTATTGAGGGAAAGGTGATGCAGAAGCAAGAAGGGACGATGCTGAAGCCATGTCTTAGGGAAGAGGGGGTGGGAGGCCAGAAAAGAGGAAAGAAGCATGCCAGTCAGCACATCCATAGCAACAGGAAGGAGGCAGAACAATGAGTGCAGAGGAGACGAATTAGGTAGAACTGATGGTGGTGGGAGTGTGTGAGATTCATCCAGTGACAAGGGGGGTTTGTCATATTTATCTGAAGTCATTTTATATCATATATATATACATATATATATATTAAGATATATATACCCAGTGATTAAACTGTATAAATACTATTACTTCTATCACAAAATACATCTCTCTCTCTCACACACACACACACACACAGCCATAGAGTGATTCTAAATGATGACCTAAAAGCTAAGAGTAACCATAGCAGTGATGTCAACTTGGGTCTAATCTATGTCCATCACTGGGGGTCAGACCTGCCCAGCATATCAGGAAAACTGATGCGGCAGGAGCCACAATATGCTTTTTTCAGTGGAACCCAGAGGCTCCTGGGAAAGAATTCATCCTACAAAATGGAAAATTCAGGCAAAACCAGCTAACCTGAGTTGTCGGGAAGGGGCTGCCTGTAACCCATCTTCTACCTAGCCCCAGAGACTCGTGGTCTGTGTGCCCTTGTCTCTAACTAGAATGACCATTGTCAGATCACACATCCCATTTTCTTGTTATAAAAACATGGTAACCATAACTATTCTACAATTCACAGCTACAAGATTATACTTATCAGTAAGGTGAGCTCCACTAGCAACAAGGTAAGCCAGTCCTGCTATGGGTGCCTGCACCCCAGCAAGCAGACCACAAATAGGTGGACAGCAGAGGTGGTACAAATGTTTTTGCACAGTTGACCACAATTGCCATTAAGCATGATCATTGATCAGCTAATATCCTTATACAATTCCTAAATAAAACTTTGTTAGCAGCACAGGGTTGAAAAAAATTCACAGCTTGACACCCCCCCCCCTGCTATTCAAAAACACAACAAGATGGAAATCTTGGAAAAAACTATCAAAACCTAATTCATCACTTACTATACTTACCTCTGAAAAGAATGTGCACATGAGTTTGTGGATAAACAAAATTCTAACATTTAAGCCAAATTCTATAGAACAAGCTGTCCTACCTGATCAACAGCTAGACTTTTTAAGAGCTGGTAAATGTGTGTCTTCCAAGATTTTTATGCCATGGGAAACTATTACAATATATCTGTAGGTTTATACAATTTCATCTTATGGTTTTGAGATATATTCTTTCTGACAGAAAGGTACAATTTCCAGGGGCATGAGCTCTCTTGACATGTTCTCAGTATTCCTTTCATTGTAAGTGCTTGGTAATGGGCACATGAAATGCTTTCTTTCTCAAACAATTCCAGGCTTCCGCCCAGCATCAATCTGAATAGACAGTGTATTAAATTTCCCAGCCACAAGCTCACATAAAGGATGCAGGCTATGTGTGTATAACCATTGAAACCCTCATAATGCATCTACAAAATTCTATTTTGCAGCAGTATAGCCTGTCTTACTGAAATTCATGTTTTGGTTTCTAATAAAACTCCTATGGTTTTAGTTTCACAAAATAAAACTAGTCTTAAATATTTTTCCTGCTTTCTCACTGTTAAAAATATCCTACATTTGAATCAAAGGTTAAAATACATTTTTATATCAAAGAATAATTAGGGGGGAAAGGGAGAATATTAAAAAAATCACAGCCATAACTTTATTTTATTTTTATTTCCCTGTAAAACATTTTAGCACTGTCATTTCTACTGGTCATGAAAAACAAATTATGCTAGGTTAAACAACTGACAAATTGTTTGGAGAAGGATGAGATGGTTTATGCCTGGGCAACATTCCAATCATCTGTGAAAAGCACAGCATGACCATAAGAATTTAAATATTTCCAATATGCCCCTTACATGGGGAAAAATATGCGCATGTTTCAATTAATCAAGGTTTAGTAGAAAGAAATAATTATGGAGCACAAGCATATCACCTTGTCTATCTTTATTCTAAGAACTGTGGTCCTAAATATTTTAGCTGGAGTCTTATTTCTAAAATCTGTTAATAGTGATGTTTTGTGAGCACAGGGCTCCAGTGAAAATAGAGAACATGGGTCACGTAAACAAGGGACAGTTTTCAATGCAACTAGCTGAATTCACTGGTTGTAAAGAACATTTATGGATGACTGCATTTAAAAACATATTTCCTCCAAGGCAGAAGCTACATTTGACTTTTCTGTGTTTCCCTAATGCATATCATATTGAGAGTAAAGAACGTGTGTAGATTTCTTCCTTCTTAAAAGCAGTCTACTCTGTATATATAGTAGGTAGAGTAATGCCAGTTTTAAAAAACAATGCTTCCAATAAATACTCTACGTTCTCACTCCTACATGGAAGCTAAAACAGCTTATTTCATAGAAGTAGAGGGTAGAATAGTGGTTACCAGTGCCTGGGAAGGGGAAGGGAGGAGGGCATAGGAAGAAGTTGGTTAACAGATACAAAATTACAGTTAGACAGGAGGAGTAAATTCTAGTGTTATATAACACTGGGGTGACTATAATTAACAATAATTTATTATACATTTTCAAATAGCTAGAGGAGAGGATTTTAAATATTCCCAACACTGAGAAATGATAAACGTTTGAGGTGATGGATATGCTAATTACACTGCTTTGCTCATTACACATAGTATACATGTACTGAAATATCATACTGTACCCCATGAATATGTATAATTATTATGTATTATGTATTATTAAAAATAATAACCAGAAAATGCCTCCATCAAGCCTTAAAGTCATTCCAAATTGAAAGCAAATCTAGAATTGTGGTTTAAATGAATTATAAATTCATTTATAAATATGAATTATATAGGACCCAGATACAAAGCAGAACTCAATTGTGTTGCTAAGGTAAACAAGTGTAGCAATCAGGATAAAAAGAGGAAATCTAAGGAAGCAAACAATTAACGTCAGGGAGTGCAGCAGTGGGTGAAAGGCAGAGGTCTCAGTAGGAGGGTTAAGAACAAAGGGTGGGGCAGGAGTCAGGAGGGCCAAGATTTCACAGCAGATAAAAGGCTGGTGCCAAGCAGGTATCAGAGACCAGACACGGAGACTGGGGTTTAGGATCAAGGCTCTGGTACTCTCTGGTCAGAGAAGGACATCAAAACAGAACTCCAGTCTCAAATGAGCCAAATGGTACCAGGCAGAAAACCAAGACATGGATTCAGGCATGGAATGGAAGGTAGCACTGTTTTCACAAGATACAAAGTCAAAGCCAGTGAATAGTACTCAGGGTCGAGAGAGATTAATATCAATGCCACCTTGATATTTGCTACTCAACTATGGCCTTTATAGTTTTCTTTCCTAAGGGCTGGCTGGCCCTAAAGCCTGGATGCTGGATGAGTTTAAAACAACCTGCGAGGGTTAAGTGGCCCTAGATGAGTAGTGCTAGTGTCTGAGAGCAAGGCCAGCATTCTACAGAGCTCCCCAGAGATGAGGGACTTATATGGAATATTCGCATCCCAAATAACAATCAGAGAATCTGGCAGCTATAATACCTATGTAGCTCAATTTAGTTCTACATTTTTTCCCAAAGAAACCTGAAGAATATAACAAAAATCAACTCTACTTCATATTCATAGTTACCATGCAAAACACAATCAAGAGATAAACTATATTCCAAATACTGATAACAAGTAAGAAGCACACCAAGCACTTGGCCCAAATTTGCAAAATGGATAATTATTCTAAGTCATAGCACCATCTGACATGACTGTCCTCTTCCTTGAAACATTCTCTTCCACCAACTCCCATTATTCCAGCTTTTCTCATTTTTCTCCTTCTTGGCTGATTCCTCTTTCTCTGTGACGTTTGCTCACTGTTCCTTCCCTTCTCTTCTACACTTCTAAATATCTAAGTGCACCTAGACTTCCTTCTAGACCTTCTTCCCTTTTTTATCATCTCTATCCTCTTTCTGAGTGATCTCATCTAATTCTCATGGCCTTAAAAAATTTTTACATATTTCCTCCAAAGTCATGAATCAAGCTCTCATCTTTCCCTGGGATTCCAGATTTGTCCATATCTAATTCTAACGCTTAACTGACATTTTCATATAAATGTCTAATAGATATCTCAAAATTAGCCTGCTCAAAATTAAACTCTTAATTCACTACTGCTCTTCCTCCCAGCCTTCCCCATCTAAACTATTGATACTACCATTGAATTAGGTTCTTACACCAAAACCAAAGCCATCTTCGCATCCCTTCCTCTTTCACTCAGCTCTCTTTCAAATCCCTTCTCACTGCCTCCACTGTGGCCATGCCACTCCTAAGCCTGCACCTCCTTTCTGGACTACAGTAAGAGCAGCCTAATTCTTCTTCCTGATTCCAACTCCTGCTCACTGAATCCATTCTTCACCCTGCAGCCGGAAAGATCTTTTGAAAACATATATCAGATCATGTGTCTCCTCTGTTTAAAACCTTTTGTTGGCTTTCCAGTGCATTTAGAAATATCCATATTCCTCACCCTGGCCTACAAGGTCTGAGACACTCTGCCAGTCGTCTGTCTCTCTGATGCCGTCCCTATCCTGCCCACCCTCCCTGCAGTGGCCTCCTTCCTGCTACTCAAGCACAGTAAGTCCCTTCCTACTTCAGGGCCTCTCTATAAGCTGCTCCTCTTCTAAAATGTTCTTCCCTCAGATCTCTGCTTTGGTGGTTCCTTCCCGTCATTTACTATCATCCAAATACCATATCTTTAGAGAGGCTTCCCTGACCAGGCAAATGAGCAGCTTAGTCACATTCTATTATTATACATTGTCCAATTTATTTTCTTCAGTACACAGTCACTACCTGAAGTTTTTCTCGTTTATTTTTTATTGCCTGTCTTCATCCACTAAAATATAAACTCTGTGAGAACAGGAATATTATCCATCTTGCCCCTGTATGGTATCCCCAGTGCCTAAAACAGTGAATTGTATCTATTAGGCACTGTATACATATTTGTTGAATTGATGAATAAATGAATGAGGAAATGAGTGAATGAATCAATCAATAGGCAAGCATTGGAAGAGGCTTGAGGTTTGTGGATGGGTAGAAGAAAATGATTATAAACATGTCTTTTGACATATTAAGCTTGAGATATCTTTGAAATATCTAAGTAGAGTTTCAAGTAATCAGTTAGAAATATGATCTGGAGTTTAGCCCAGGAGCTATAAATGTGAGAGTTATGATGTGAACGTTGCCACTGAAGCCATGGTGTGCAAGAGACTGTCAAAGGGAGAATATGAAATCACACCACAAAGAAGCCTGGGGTAGGTGCGACCTTAAACTAGCAGAAGAGACAGAAAGAGTGGCCAATGAGGTAGGAGAAAAAGCAGGAGTATTCGACCTCATGAAAAGAAAAAATAATAGAGTAAATTTCAATAAGGAGAGAGTACATATTACAGTGTCAAAAGCTGTTGGAAGGGTAAGATAAGTACAAATTACTACTGGAATTGATAGAAATTAGGCATGTATTATAAGTTTCATATACCCTTAAATAGTGTTCTATACATAACTTAAACATTTCTTGTTATTTCAATGATTTTTCTATGTATTACTTTATTTAAAAATTGTTTTATGTGCTATTTTTTGTTTTTTTGTGTGTGTATGTGTATGTGTCTTTTCCGTTGATATCAGGTTTATAGATGTCACTTTTTTCTGTTGGCAGTTCATCTGTTTTTATGCCATGTTCCCATTCTAACTTGTAATTTTATATTTCACTCCAGACTGAGAAGTCCAGCAACCCAGTTTACATAGTCTGAGTCTAAAACAAGACTGGAAAAGCCCAGAATAAAGCCAGGACCTTATAATGCATGAAATTTAGATCAAAAACTTTGCAAGATCAATTTTGGCTATTCAAGGTTCTTTTTGCTTCCTTTTGATAATCAACTAAATTTAGAAACTGAAAATACCAAAAAGAGGTTTCTAAATGAGGAGGTATTACAATGTTATTTAAGAACAATTGAATGTGCAAATTCAGAAATAGCAAATTATTCCATGTCATTCATTGTTTTATTTATTTATTTTTTTTTTTTTTTGAGACAGAGTCTCACTTTGTTGCCCAGGCTGGAGTGAGTGCCGTGGCGTCAGCCTAGCTCACAGCAACCTCAAACTCCTGGGCTCAAGCAATCCTGCTGCCTCAGCCTCCCAAGTAGCTGGGACTACAGGCATGCACCACCATGCCCGGCTAATTTTTTCTATATATATATTAGTTGGCCAATTAATTTCTTTCTATTTATAGTAGAGACGGGGTCTCGCTCTTGCTTAGGCAGGTTTCGAACTCCTGACCTCGAGCAATCCGCCCGCCTCGGCCTCCCAGAGTGCTAGGATTACAGGCGTGAGCCACTGCGCCCAGCCTCATTCATTGTTTTAATAACACAAAAAAATACAGTAATCTGACAAGCAAAATTCTATAGAGTAATTAAAAGCAAAATAATAATTTGTCATGAAAATTCAAGTAATTAGATTTCAATACAGAAAATACAATCGAAAATTTAAGATTTTCAAAATGAAAATATTATTTCCCCACAGAACCTTAGACCCAGGAATGAAATTTATAAATGCCATTTAAGTGGTAATAATATCAGAACTCTGAGAATATAAATATGTAACTAAAAACATTTTTCAAAGAAAGTATCAGAGCTACAATATGCACTGCTGGATACATTATAATATTTCAACTGCTTGACAAAGAAGAACCTTTTCTATGAGTATGCATTTTTAAACATTTTTTTAGAGACAGTGTCTCCCTCTGTCACTCCAGCTGGAATGCAGTGGCAGAATCATAGTTTACTGCAGCCTGGAACTCCTGGGCTCAAGCGATCAACCCTCTTCAGCCTCCTGAGTAGCAGGGACTACAGGCACACACCACCATGCTCACCTAATTTTTTTTTTAAATTGTTTTAGAGAGAGGGTCTCAAACTCCTGGCCTCAAGCAATCCTCCCACCTCAGCCTCCTAAGTCGCTGAGGTTATAGGCTGCCACCAACACTATTCCATCTAAATACATAAAGAAGATCTTTAGTGCATTCGGTAAGGTCCTGAAAATGTCTTCATGACAAATTCCTAGAAGTTGCTATCAGCTGTAAACAGAGCCGACTTAATTTTTGTATATGGTGGAAGGTGTGGCTCAAAGTTCATTTTTTACATGTAAATCTCCAATTTTTTCCAGTAACTTTTCTTAAAAAGACTATCATTTTTCCACTGAATTGCCTCTGCACCTTTGTCAAAAATCAGTTGTCTATGTATGTGTAGGCCCACTTTTGAACTCTATTCTGTTCCATTGATCTATTTGTCTTTCTTTATGTCAATGCCACACTACTAATTATCATAGTTTTCTAGTAAGTTCTTGAAGTCAGGGAGTGTTAATTCTCCAACTTTGTTGTTATTTTTCAAAGTTGTTTTGGGTCTTCGAGGTTCTTTGCATCTCCATATGAATTTTAGAATCACTTTGTCAATTTCTACAAAACAATTATTGAATCTTTATCTATAGCATTCTTTGTAATACTGCTCAGAAAAAGTTTCCTCCTCCGGCCCAAGCTTGCACATACATATACAAAGCACAAGGATTTTCCCACGAATGCCTGCTCTAATAAATGTATTAAATTTAACAAAATTACATATTCTTAAAACTGGGAGGTACATCTCTAAACTCTGTCTCAATAGAACAGTCGCTTAAGTGTTGTTGGAGGCCCTACAAAAATATTATCAATTATATACAAAGCACTACCTAACTAGGCAGTATGGTATAGCTTGGTAATGAGAGTACACATTTTTGTAACAAAAAGTCTAAACCAATAAAAATAAATATCTTTATCTTGTAAATATCATATAAATGCTTGAACATGATATTCACAATTGGTTGTATAAAACTAAAATGCAAAGTAGCTTCCTCTGAGAAGATGCCTTTGTTTCAGAAATGGTAAAAATTATTCTCAGACTCAGGCAATAGAGTCAATCAACCATTTCTTGAAATGTTTGAAAAAAAAAAGAAAAGAAAAAGTAAACATTGTCCCTAGTATGAAGAAAACTCAATTAATAGAACAGGTCAATTAGTGTATAAATTATCTAAACGGAGGTTTATAGCAGCACAATTCATAATTGCAAGACTGTGGAAGCAGCCCAAGTGCCCATCAATCCAAGAATGGATTAATAAAATGTGGTATATGTATACCATGGAGTACTATTCAGCTCTAAGAAACAACGGTGATATAGCACATCTTATATTTTCCTGGTTAGAGCTGGAACCCATACTACTAAGTGAAGTATCCCAAGAATGGAAAAACAAGCACCACATATACTCACCAGCAAACTGGTATTAAGTGAACAGCACCTAAGTGGACACATAGGTACTACAGTAATAGGGTATTGGGCAGGGGGGAGGGGGGCGGGGGGTGGGTATATACATACATAATGAGTGAGATGTGCACCATCTAGGGGAGGGTCATGCTGGAGACTCAGACTTGTGGGGGGAGGGGGGAAAGGGCATTTATTGAAACCTTAAAATCTGTACCCCCATCATATGCCGAAATAAAAAAAAAAAATTAACAAATGAAAAAAAAAACTTAAAATATTTTAAGGTTTCCTTTACATAATTTTTGTTTTAATCCCAAGGGATCCTTGTAAGACTATCAGCACTTAATGATCAGTTTAAATGATGTTAATAGAAGTGTAACTATTAAGAAAAAAAAATCAAAATTCTGATCTGAAACTCAGTATTATGGTTTTTTTCAACTCAATTTGCATATAAATTAATGCTTAGCTACCATTGTCACCAATTTTCTCAATGGAAACTTAATAGAAAACTCACAAGGACACTCACCTCAATGAGGCTCAAACATGAAAAGTAATCAATTCCTTTTGCAAAATAGATAAAATTATGGCAGTTAGAAAACCGACAACCAGTAAAAAAATTATTTTGCTTGAAAAGCAAGTGTACTCATTTTAGAGGGTTCTTAAATATGAATGTATAACATAGATCACAATGAAAAATGCAATCTCGGTAACAATGTAATAACTACAAAAATCGATTTGAAACTGTATTATTTGATAATCCCTCTTAGTACCATCATAAAGTTAGAAGAGCCCAGCCAAAAGATCTGTATCATTCCTCTCTCAGCTGTGGGTTTATATGTAAATCATCCCTAAAAGAAAATAGGTTTCGCCGTAAGAACACTCTCCCAAGAGTCCGCCATGCCTGTACGGTGTTCTGGAGTGATTAAGGCTTTGGAGTCACACCTGTGTTTGAAGGTGCTGCCATCCCCCCAGCATGAGTCTGACAAGTCACTTAACTTTGCCAAGCCTCAATTCCCTCCTCTGCAAAATGAAGTCACTTTCACAGGTTGCTGTGAGGATAAGAGAATGGCCACTTCTACCTCATTCACCAGAATTCTCCCAGTGACTAGGTATATAGCCTCAACAAATGTATATTACATCAAAGAAAAAAAATTAATGAAGACATTAACATAGTAAGTCCTTAATTTTAAAAACAAAAGGATTTTAAATAAACATATAACAACTAATCCAGATAGCAAAGGCCTTAGTCTCAGAAGGGTTAAACAACTTGCCTGAGGTCACATAGGAAGGTGATGGCAGTCAAGATTTAAATCCCGACATTCAGACTCCTAGGTACAATCTGTTAGCCACCCCACCTTAATTGCTTCTTCCTACTTCAAACTTTCCCCTCCCAAATGCTTTAAATTCTCGGGTTCTCACAACTTCTTTGTTCTCAACTGTTCCTTCTTTCCACCTGCCACCCCCCACACACACATATGCATGAAGATTTCCCAATGTACAGTAATCACCTCTCTTATTCTCCACACCGAGTTTCCTGTTTCAGGGGCCATGGACCACTGTAGGCATCTGTGGAAAGCCATGAAACCTTTCCCCATACAAATGTACAAACTTACAGAAACACAGAATTTTGCAAATAATTTCAGAGTATTGACAGATAACTCTGTTCCACCCACTTCCCCACAAGAAACTGTATTTAAAGCAACTAGTATACTGGCCCTGCACAGCAAACTCTCAATAAATGGTTCATATCATTATCGTGATTATAATCTATGCCTATCAAAACAACCTAACAAAGGCCCTACTCAAATAATCATTTCCACTGAGAAACCTCCTTTGATCATTCCACTGCAAGGAATGCTTTTCTCCTCTAAATTCTTTAAAGCCTTGTGAATGTACTGCTTATGTGATTTTACAGGTAGAAACACACTTAAAGATTCTCTATGAAAGCCAACACTCTCATTTTATAGATGAGGAAACTAAATCCCAGGAGGCTAAGTAACATGATCAAGAATATTCATATAACATTATGTTATACATGCCACAGCATAGTAACTATTTGTTTATATGTCTTATGTCCAATGCCGTAATGAAAGTAGGGACAGAGTAGGGACTGTATCTTCTACCTTCTACCTTCAATTTGACATTCCTCTATGATATAAGAAGGATTAAAAGAATGAATGAATGAACAATTCCAAGTCAAAAATGAACTACTATTTGCTATTTTTCAAAAACTGTGAGGTCTTGGTCTCTTTCAGCATTTTAGTTAGAACTTCCAGTATTTTTTTCCTCATTTAGTATGCACTAACACTCCGGAACAAAATCTTTTTCTAAGAACTTCTTTTTAGAAGTAGAACTTTTTAGAATCTTTTTTTGAGCCATCTTCTCCCTTTCTGGTCTAATCGGTTGTAGAGACTAGCTCAGGATAAAACTCTTGAGAGTATGTTATTGCTGTCTGGACTTAATTTTAGTAAGAAGCTTAATAACAGAAAAAATACATTTTCACTTTCCCAAAAACTGTTCTGGCTTTTGTGATAAGGTTTTCTATTTCCTTGGTGAGAAAGCCTTCAATTACACATTGTACGTCTTAGGTTACAGAATTCAGACTGTTTTCCATTCTGTAATATAGTATATCCTTTCAATTGGGAGTTGAGTTTTCTGGCCATATGAAAATCTACTACTTATTAAGGAACTATTACTGTAGGGATACAGAGTGTTAAAAGCTATATTTCATTTAGAGATGAAAACAAACTTGTAAAAATTAAGCAAATGATTTAAACAAGATTTCAAGATAGAAAATAGGTTCATGAATAATGTCAAATGAATGCTGTGTTAGATTTTGCAAAGGGAAAGGTCTTTTTAGGTTGGGGTGGTCTGTAAAGGATCTATCGAAAGGGTAGCATCTGAACTAGATTTAGGAGGATTCATAGAATTGGGGAAAAGCCAAGAAGAGAAAAGAGAACATTTAAAACTATAAACAAATGATTAACAAAAGTACCAAAGACAAAAAGCAAAAGAAAATTGGGGGCATATAGGTGGTCAAATAACAACAAATATCCAATTACAAAAATTATTTGTAGGATGAATGAGTGAAAGCATAAAGCATTTATAGAGTGTATAGATAGAATGTACCCCTCTTTGTGGGTAAACGTTAAGTGAGACAATCCACATAAAGCATGTACCACAAGTCCATTGCATACTAAGAAGGTAAAAGATGTTGGCTATTGTTCTTTCTTATCATTATTTTTTTCTGATGATTAATTCTTTTTTTATTATGTTTTTTAAATGATCGACATAAAGGTAATGGCTGAATTTGACAAGCACTTCATTTGATTTTTATTAATATAACCTGTTAGGGAAAGAGATTTCCACAGAAAACAAAACTGAACTCTGGTAATAGCCACCTGATTCTTCTTAGTTAACATCCTGGAAGAAGAAATTAAAGAACTAATTGAGGTCCACTGATAAACCATGATCAGTGAAAAGTCAGAAAGAATGATAGTTGTATACAACACCATATAAATACCATTGAGCCTAGTGGTCCCAACGGTAAGTGTGATCATATCTCATCTTTGCCTTAAACACTGATTTTAGAAAACAGTGCTTGTGTAAGATAGAACTGTATATAAAAATTCATACTTATCCCAAAGAGAATTTGGAGGGTAATTATATATATATATTAGTGAAAACCTTTTCATTTATGACATTTAGGATAAAAATTGAATACAAAAACTTACTTTATACACATATTCTTAAGACACATCTGTTACGTAAATCAGATATAAATAAGCACATGTTAATTCCTGTTAATACCCACAAAATCCTGGAAAATAGGTATTATTATCCTGGCTAACCTGAAACTTCTCTGTGCCTCAGTTTCTTCCTATGTAAAATGGAAATAATAATAATAATAATAATGATGAGGATGATAATATTCCATATAGCTAAAAAAGTCAAGGTTTCCCAAAAATGTTACCCTTAAAATTTTTAATATATATGGCCTTACCTTTATTATTCTTTAATAGTACTAAGTTTATTATTGGATTGTTTAATAAATTATTTCAAGATATAATAAATTATTTTTGCTTCAAAGTAGTCCATCTATAAAGTGAAAATAAGAATAGGATGCAGAAGGAACTATTTAAGCCAAGTAAAAATAAGTGGTTATTTTTATCAGTTTCCGCCAAAACCTGTGGTTTTGCCCAAGTGCAAGCCCCAACATCACACGGACTTCTACAGTTACTAACTCTTGACCCTTAAAGAAGCGGTTCCCAAACTTTTTGGCATCAGGGACTAGGGATTGGGGATGGGGGTGGTGAGAAGGGGGCCCCAGTGTGACCAAAGCGCACCACATTCACTGCGCAGCCAAACCTCTCTGCCAACGACCATCTGTACTTGCAGCCGCTCCCCGGCGCCAGCACCACCGCCCAGCGCCGCCCGGGTCATCAGGCACCAGACTCTCACTGGAGCACACAGCCTAGGTCCCTCGCACGCACAGCCCTCAGTAGGGTCCCTGCTCCTAGCAGAATCCAATGCGCTGCTTATCTGACGGGGGGGCGGGGTGGGGCTCACACGGTGATGCCAGCCATGGGGAAAAGCTGGAAATACAGATGCAGCTTCACTTGCTCATGTCTGCTGTGGCACCTGGTTCCTAACAGGCCACAGACCCGTACACGTCCACCGCAGGAGGGTGGGGACTGCAGTCTTAGAGTAAATTTTAAATGGCTAAGAACCTGTTATACCATATATCAAGCTGTTATTCAAATACATTATTTCATGATAATTCCATCAACAAGCTTGGGAAGTAGGTACTGTTATCTGGGTAAACTGTAACTTCTCTGTGCCTCAGTTTCCTTTCTGTAAAATGGAAATAATAATAATATCACCTATTTCCTAGGATTGCTATGAAGACTAGATGTGTTGAGGCTCAGAAAATGATACCCCAAAATACGGTGCCTTGAATTGACACGCTGAACTAAAGAAGAAGCCTCAGGTCTCTCTATGACCTTATCCTCTGATCCTCCACCACCACCACCACCAAAGCCCTGGGAGAAACTCTCTGGAATTTCCTTATCTGATTCAGAGAACATCTTCCCCAAAGAAATGCAATTGTCTTAAGACCCTTTCCCTAGAAATCTCACCACATAACCAGGAAAGATCAACCCCCAGAGGAGAGGCTGGGAGTCCTCAACATGTCCAGACTTTTCCTCTCTTCTCCCAAGGGCAGCTACAGGAGATGACGTAGGCTTTGTTTCTGCATAAGGAGACGAGCTTTGTTCACAGGGAAGTTCTGTCCTCACCTTCCTGCCACCTCCTGCAGAGCTCAGAGGGACCTGGTCCCAGGTATTGTTCTTTGGGCCCATTCATTTCTCCTGAAAATCAATTACTCCTATACACCCTACTTCCCTACTTCCCTCTAC
Organism: Microcebus murinus; assembly: GCF_040939455.1. NCBI lineage: Eukaryota > Metazoa > Chordata > Mammalia > Primates > Cheirogaleidae > Microcebus > Microcebus murinus. Next base: position 118,200,450 of record NC_134105.1, on the reverse strand, counting down.
CCAGCTGAAGAGGGTATTAAGCATTGACCATCTTGCCCATTCTGTGTGTGTGTGTGAGTGTGTGTATGTGTGCGTGCGCGTGTATATGGAGGAGGGAATAAGGACTCACTATGCTCCCCAGGCTGGTCTTGAAATTCTGGGCTCAAGTTCCCACCTCAGCCTCCTAAGCACCCTCCTGGGATTATAGGTATGTGCCAACATGCCCAGTTAAGTTCTCATATTTTTTGTATGGTTCCCATCCCCTTATGCACATTAATAAATTCATTATACTATTCCTTATTAACCTGTCTTTTGTGTCAGCCATGACCTTTATGATGGGGAAGAAAAGGATCTCCCCCTTCCATTCTTAGACAAGTGCCTGGTAAGCACGTACATACTAAATGCTGTATAAATGTAGTTAGTAGAGTAACGATAATAACAATTACTACAGTGTTTCTAGAAATAAAGCTTTTCTCCATCAAAGCTAAATGCTCCAAATGAAGGCAGAATTAGAAATATCTCTACAAGTGCCAGGGTAACCAACAACACACTTGGACAACACAAGAGCATAATTCTGCAGTTTGGTAGTTGAAATTTACCTTGATGTAGTAATTACTTATTTGTTCCAATAAAAAAATGTAAAACAAATTTAAATTTAGTCCCATTGCTTCCTTAGCATAGCTGAGTGAACAAATCTGTGACAGAAGAACAGACTTCTACTCCAACTATAATAATCCCTTGCAATTGTTAAATAAAATTTATAGGAGGCCATGGGTTGGGACTGAGCTCTTGCACTAGGCCCGACAGACCTGACCAAAATGGAGTCACCCATGCTTCAGGCCCAGGCCACCAAGCTGAAACTAAGTTGTTTATCTGACCTTCCCAGAAATTAGGAGAGAGATAATAGCCAAATCCCCAAAGAAGCCAGTCTGAGCCCACATGATAAGGAAGTCCCCTCTGCTTTAACCTTTACAAGGAAAGTAACTTTGAAACAACAAATCCACTTTTCCACTTTTTGTTTCCTGTTTCTGCTTTCCTCAGCCCTTTTCTGTCTGTAAAACCAACCTCTTCTGCTCAGCTCATTGGGAACACCCATTGTATTTTATAAAATGAGGTGTTGTCCGATTCTAGAATGGCAAATAAAAGCCAATTAAGACCTTTAAATTTGCTGTAATTTTGTCTTTTGACAAGACCATTTTGTAGTATCAGAATAAAAAAAAAGGTACGCTCTGAGTTTCTGTCATCACAGAATCACGTTCATTAGAAGCCTCAATCACAGAGAAAGTACTTTGAACTAACAACAGGGCATTTTTCGCGTGTTTAGCACATGTATACGTTCAAAGCTCCTTCATTTGCACTACCTCATTCAATCTTCAAAAACATTTTATGGAAAGTGATAATCAAAGAGAATAAGTCTGGGCAGAGAAAAAGCTTCCTCTGTGCCCACTGAAAGTTTGCAGGAAAATGAACTGACAAAAGGCAGATTACTAGGAGAAAAAGGCATGCAAAATTTATTTAATGTGCATAGACAAGGAAGCCATATATAAATTACGAGACTCAAAGAGAAGCCAGACAGTGCAGGCTCCAGATCTCTCTTCCTCAGGGAGAGATGGCTGGACCTGAGAGGCATCTGGCAAATGGTTCTCTTTGGAAGCTGGATGGGACAAGTTTTGGGAAGCTGAGGGGTGAGCAGCTGTGAACACTGGTTGTCTTATTATGCAGATACAAAACCCAGGTAACTTCTTGCAACTGCCCTGGGAGGAATAGAAGGAAAGTCTGTCTGGGCATGGTGAGGACTCCCAGTCTCTTCTCCTCAGTGGTTGATCTTTCCTGGTTATTTGATGAGATCCCTAGGGAAGGAGTCTTAAAACAATTGTGTTTCTTTGGGAAACAAGTTTTCTTAGTCAGAAAAGGAAATTCCAGAGAGAGAGTCCCTCCCGGTGCTTCAGAAAAGAAAGAGGATCAGAGAGACAGGCAGGCGGGGGAAGGTCTGAGAGAGACATTGGCTCAGAGGCTTATTTCTGAGGCCTTTTATTTTTCAAAGCACTCAGCATGCCAAAAAGTCGTATTTGGGGGAATCATTTTCTGTGCCCCAACAAAGTGATTTCTTTATAAAGTTACAAAACTAAAAAATGGTGGAAACATAAGAACTCAGGTCATTTCACCCTAGTCCAGAGCTCACTTTGACAAGGAATATGTCGGGCGCCGGGACAAGGCCGCTTGCCGCCTCCCGTCGCTCCGCATCTCCGCGGGCCAGCGCTGCATGTGGCCGGTTGGAGGGCACGCTGCTGGGGCCAGCCCCATGGCAGAGCCTCCCAGGGCCCCACATGCCACCGGGCCGTGTGCTAGAATGCCCCCGGCCCACGTGCCGCCGCCTGCTTCTGAGCCCTGCATGCTGACTTCCGCTGTCCAGGCCATGCTCGTGCTCTCATCCTGCGGCACTGCTCACATGATCCTGATTGGGTAGTTTTTGAATCCCACTGTTGCTGATTGGATGTTAAAGCTTGTTGCTGATTGGATGTTAAAGCTTGTAGTTGATTGGACGCTTTTTGTGCCCTACCAAGGGTATAAAAGCAGGAGGAGAACAAGGAAGGGGGGTCAGAAGACCAGAAGACGAGAAGAGAGCTGTGACGCTAGCTGTACAGGTTGCCGCAAGGACTTCACCATACCACTGCATCCTCAAGGAATGGTATTTCAGTTACAGTGGAAATCTGCAGGTATGAGACTGCCACCATGTGTGGAATTGGCATAGGAAATGCCTCAGAACTGATTTTTTCCCTCTTGGGCCCCCTTAACACTTCTGAGAATATAACAGCAAAAGGATCAGAAGTGAAGATTTGTGAACCCCATCCTCTGCCCATGGAGAGGAGGGAAGAGAGATCCCCTGTCCCATAGCTCATACTGAGAGGCCTTCACATAGCTTGAAATCCTAGAGCCAAGGGCCCGTGAGGCTTCAGTGCCTGACTCAGGCCACAGGGAGCTCCAGCCTACGGGAGCAGACTGTCCAGCCTGCCCAGCCCCGACACCAAAAGATAAAATGCATAAGTCCTGTGGCACAGAGGGGGACCACTTGGGAAAACAAGCTGTCCAAAACACATGTAAGTGTGATTCAGGAGGGCCACCTGGAGGGGCAATGGGACTCCAACAGGGACTACCTGTATGGACCAGATGATCGATAGGACAGAATGAGAAATACATGCTTGGTCTCTGCCCAGAGTTCCTGACATGGAGCTTCTAAAACCCTTGGAATTTCCTGAGTGACAAGGGTGAGAGGAACACCATTTGTTATGCATACCAAGCCCCTTTCCGCCATACCTGAATTTACGCTAAGGAGGTGACTCTTGATGGGTCCCAAAATAGCTTCCTGATGGAGGCTGGTTGCCAGAGGGACCAACCATGTGACTAGAAGTTGGAATTTTCAGCCCCACCCCCAACCTCCAGGGAGTGGAGAGGAACTGGAAATTGATCACCAATGGCCAATGATTTAATTAATCATGCCTATGTAATGGGCCTCCATAAAAACCCTAACTGAAGGGGCTCAGAGAGTTTCCAGGTTGATGAACACATTCACGCGCTGAGTGGTGCACCCCAATTCCCTGGGGACAGAGGCTTCTGTGCTTGGGTCCCTTCTGGACCTTGCCCTATGTACCTCTTCTGGTTGCTCTCAATAAAGTAAACAGCTTTGAAAAAGATCTAAGTTTTTTTACTATGATAATATATCAACAAAATTTATCATTTTAATCACTTTTCTTAAGAATAAACTTTATTTTTTAGGGCCATTTTAGGTTCACAGAAAAACTGACCATAGAGTACAAGCAGTTCCCACATACCTGCTGCACCCACACGTGCACAGCCCCTACTGTCAACATGCATCACCACAGTGGCACATTTGTCGCAATCGATGAAACTACACTGACACATGATCATCACCCAAAGTCCACAGTTGACATTAGCAGTCTCTCTTGTGTTGTATACTCTATGGGTTTTGACAAATATATAATGACATGTATCTACCACTGTAGTATCATACAGAATAGTTTTGAAACCACTCCTTTACGAATTAATAAAGGGATCCAAGGCAAGAGCTGTAGTCAGGGCCTACTCTGCAAAGGCACAGGCATAGTTAAAAATAATAATAACCAGCCATTGTCCCCTAGTTTTCTTTTTTATAATTGCTACTCAAGAGTCCCATAGCTGATGGTCATAAAGATTCTTAACTTTTTCCATAGATATAACATCACCCTTATGAAACCTAAGGCTAGTTTTCGAGATATCTTCCAGATCCCGCATTCCAGAAAATCAGCTGACCTACCCAGACTAGTGGCCCCTTCTGGAGGAACGGACTCAACTGGTCTTGCAACCCCCCTAGGACTGACTCAGCACAAAAAGATGATTTCTACACCCCAATGGTTCCACCCTGAACCCTGCCAATCACCAGACCTGGCCCAACTGCCTAGCCCTTTGCCTGCCAAGCTATCTTTAAAACCCATTCTCCCAGATTCTCGGGGAGACAGATTTCAGAAATCCCTCTCATTTCCTTACTTGGCATTCTGCGAAATTAAAGTCTTCGTCCGCTGCAACCATGGCAGTCTCGGTGTGTTGGCTCTTCTCTGTGCAAGCAAGCAATGCAACCTGGCAGGGCTGTAATGGTTTCACAGGCCCAACTAGCCTCTGTGATCCACTTCTTCATCCTTCCCTCCCCCAACCCCTAGCAACCATGGATTTTTTACTGTCTCCATAGTTTTGTCTTTTCAGGAATGTCATATGGTTGGAACCATAAATTATGTAGCCTTTTCAGAGTAGCTTCTTTCCCTTAGTATTAGGTATTTAAGTTTTCTCTATGCCTTTTCATGGCTTGATAACTCATTTCTTTTTGACAATGAATAATATTCCATTGTCTGGATGCGCCACAATTTATGTATCCATTCACCTATTGAAGGACACCTTGGTTTCTTCCAAGTTTTGGTAATTATGAATAAAGCTGATATAAACCTCCATGTGCAGGTTTCTGAAGGGACATAAGTTTTCAACACATTTGGTTAAATACCAAGTAATGTGAATGCTGGATCACATGGTAAGTATATGTCTACTTTCATAAGAAACCACGGAACTATCCTACAAAGGGTCTGACCATTTTGCATTCCCACCAGCAATGAGTGAGAGTTCCTATTGCTCCACATCCTTGCTACCATTTGGTACTATCAGTGTCTTGGATTTTCACCAGTCTGAGAGGCGTGATTTTAACCATTTTAAATGAGTAATCAGTGGAATTAAGTATATTCACAATTTTGTATAACTGTTACAGACTGACTGTTTGTGTCCCTCCCAAAATTCATATGTTGAAGCTCTAGCCCCTAATGTAATGGTATTAAGAGGTGGGGCCTTTGGGAGGTAATTAGCTTTAGATGAGGTCAGGAGAGTGGGGTCCTCATTATATGGGATTAGTGCCCTTATTAAAAGAGACCTGAGAGCATTTTCTTTTGCGTGCTCTTTCTCTCCCCCCCCCCAACTAGGTAAGGACACAGCGCGAAGATGGCTGCCTGTAAGCCAGGAAGAGGGCCCTCCCGACAACAGACTCAGCCGGCACCTTAATATCCAAAACTGTGAGAAATAAATGCCTGCTGTTTAAGCCATCCAGTCTATGGTATTTTCTTACTGCACCCTGAGCTATGACAGTAACCATCACCACTATCTATTTCTAGCACTTTTTCATCATTCCAAACAAACTCTGTACCCATTAAACAATCATTCTCCCTCCAACTCCTGGTAACCTCTATTCTACTTTCTGTCCCTATGAATTTGCCTATTTTTACTACCACATATAAGTGGAATCATATCTGTCTGCTATGGTGCGAATGTGCTCCCCCAATTTCATGTGTTGGAAACTTAATCCCCAAGATATGAACTGAGAGGCAGGGCCTTTCAAAGGTGATAGGATCATGAGGGCTCTGTTCTCAGGAATGGATTAATGTATTAATGGGTTAATGGCTAATGGTTATCTTGAGAGGGGAACTGTGGCTTTATAAGAAGAGGAAGAGAGACCCGAGCCAGCATGCTCAGCTCCCTCACCAGATGATGCCTTCGGCAGCCTCAGGACTCTGCAGAGTCCCCACCAGCAAGAAGACTTTCACCAGATGTGTCCCCTTGACCTTGGACTTCTCAGCCCACATAACTGTAAGAAATAAAATCCTTTTCTTTGTAAATTACCCAGTTTTAGGTATTTTGTTATACGCAACAGAAAACAGATTAAGACACTTTCCTTTTGTGGCTGGCTTATTTTACTTAGCATAATGTTTTAAAGTTCATCCATGTTGCAACATGTATCAGAATTTCATTCCTTTTTATGGTTGAATAATATTCCATTGTACGTACATACCATGTTTTGTTTATTTGTTCATCTGTTGATGGACACTTGGGTTGTTTCAACCATTTAGCTATTATAAATAATGCTGCTATGAACATTGGGTATACAAGTATCTGTTGAGTCCCTGCTTTTAATTCTTTTGTGTATATACCCAGAATTGGAATTGCTGCATCTTAGGGTAATTCTGTTTAACTTTTTGAGGTGCCAAACTGTTTTCTACTGCAGCTGTACCATTTTACATTCCTACCAGGAAAGTATGAATGCTCCAATTTCTCTACATCCTCACCAACATTTGTTATTTTCCATGTGTACTTTAGTTTTGAGCACAGTATAAGATATGGTAAATGTGCACAGACGACAATGGCCATACCCCATCAAAAACACAGGGACCCAAAGTAGATGTTTCTAGCTAACCTCATGGCTGCTCTCATCACCATCGCCACAAACTCTCTCGGGCCCTGCTGCCCTCCAGCTCTCCCTTTCTAGCCGGCTGGCGTGCACTGCTCTTCACAAGACCCTGTCTCCCCAGCACCCTCCTCTCTTCTCCCCAGCACCACCAGCCCTCCACCACACCCACCTTACAAAACCCCAACTCTAGAAGCCACTTTTCCTGCTGTAACACTCCCAAGTCTGAGCATGTCGGGAGGCGTCTCTCAAGAGTGCGGCACACCTTCCACGCAAAGTAACGGCTTCCACATTCAGCCGAGATCTGAACTCCAACCGTCAACTGTTGTCTCTCGACAGGTTCCTGGTCCTCAACAACTAGCCCAAACCTCCACCGCTTCTTCCAACTCAACTGCCTCCCCTACCCTCATCCCTAGCTGAAGCACTTAACCTCTGTAAGCAAATGGAAGTCACCAAGGATGCTGTTTCTTAACTTCCTGTTTTCTTACCTACAAAATTAACTACCACCTCACTCAACTCTGCCTTATTTCTTCCCTTCCTGTTTCCACTTCCAAGCCAACTAACTCTGCCTGGGCCCCCGAACCCTTGGCTCTTGGGACTTCCAGGATGGTGCTCCACCAAGCATTCCCTATTCTCCCTTGCCTTTATCCTTTCTCACTCTGCTGACTCTTCCCCTTATCCCGGAAATGTACCAAGTTTCATCCATCCAGTGAAAAGTGGAGCTCTCTCTTTACCTAATCCCACTCTAGCTATCACTCATTATTACATTTGTTTCCAGTATCACAAACTGGGTGGCTTAAAACAATAGAAATGTTATTCTTTCATAGTTCTGCAGCCGAGTAGTCTGAAATCCAGGTGCTGGCAGGGCCATGCTGTCTCTCTGAAGACTCTAGGGAAGAATCTGTTCCATGTCATTCTCGTAGCTGCAGGTGGCTGCCAGCAGTCCTTGGCATTCCTTGGTTATGGATGCATCACTCCAATCTTTGCCTCTCTTGTCACACAGCATTCTCTGTGTGTGTCTTCATCCAAATTTCCCTCATCTAAGGACACCAGTCATTGGCATCCAGTCTTAACTTGATTTCTCATCTTAATCTGCAAAGATTTCCAAATAAGGTCACATTCTGAGTCTCCAAGATGACGTGAATTTGGGAAGGGCACCATTCAACCCAGTGCACTCCTATTTCTGCACACATTCCTCTACACCCTCTACAGTGCCCACTGTCACGCTCCCCAGCCACCCCACCCCCACTGCAGTCTGCCCCACCCCCACTGCTCTGAATCGGAGTTCACCGAGGTCAGCACAAGCCTCCAATATCCAGGCCTCGCCTTACTAAGTGGCCTGGCTGCATCTGACACTGACAATCACCCCTCCTCATGAAATGACACCCCCCTTGCTTCCTCCCAGTGCCTGCTCCAGGTGTCCTCCTATCCTCTGACCCATTCCTTCTCTGTAGGGGCTTCTCTTTCCCTGGACCTTCAGTGCTGGTGCTCCCCAGGGGTCCCTTCGTGGTCACTGTTTTTCCTTTCATTCCTCTGGGTGACTGTGTCCACCTTTTCATTGGAAAAATAACCATACATTTATAACTTACAAATCTGCATGTCTAGGCTAGATTTTCCCCCCAAGTTGCAGACTTGCATGTCCATTTGATTGGATGTGTTTCAAGCACCTCAACCCATCATTTTCCAGTTTTCTCTATTTATTTAATAACACCATCACTGATCCAGTAACCCAAACTAGAAACCTGGGGCTATCTTGTTCTTATTTCTATCTATATATCTATTTTTTCCTTTATTATCTTTTTAGTACATTAAATAATACAGATGAATACATTTGACATATATAATGAATACTAATAATAAAATCAGCACCAATACATGAGCAGAGCCATCCAGCACCACTCCATTCACCCATGCCCTTCCCTCTCCCCCATCCTTTCCCTCCCCTCCCCATGAGAGTTTAACACTATCCTTCATTTGTTTTTATTATTAATATTTCCTTTTCCATATTGGTTTATGACATACATATGCATCTCTAAACAACACATAGTTTTGCTTGTTTTCAAGCTTTATAAAAATGAAGTCACTCACCTGGGTCTTGCCTTGTTCCCTCGAGGTCACTCTCCTAAGATGTACTGATGTTGATATGCTACAGCACATGGCTGCAGTTCACTAGTTTTACTGCTACATAGTATTTCACCATGAAAATTCATTAGAAAACATAAATTTAAAAAATATGATTTATAATATTAACAGAAACTCTTTGGTCCTAGAAACAAGCCGAACAACAGACATGTAAGATAGGAATATCTGTCTGAGTTTGCTTTCTAGGAAAGTCTTGGTCCCCTCTAAATCCCTGCCCCAGTGCCAAGTGAGGGAAGGCCTCGTCCCCTCTCACCCGGGCAGCTCGTTCAACAGTGCACCATGGGCTTGCTGTGTCCGTCCATCCTCCCCGTCGCCATCGCAGCTATCACCAGCATGTGGAGCTGACTATGCCTCCCCCGCACCAACACCCCGGGCAGATCCCCTCTGTCCACCAGCCCCTCATGTGCCCAGCCCCAACCTCACACTCCCCCAGGCTCGCTATCTACTCTAGCACCCTCACAGCGCTTCTCACCGCCGAGCTCCTGTTCCAACTCACTTCCAGGAATATTCCAGTCCTTTGTTTGGTCTCCCAAACACAAAGACACCCCCCACACACACAAAGACACATGCACACAAATACACATACACACACACACACACACACATCTTAACCTGGCTAGCTTCTACTCATTACGATTTAGCTTAGGCATCTCTTCAACAGAAAATTTTCTTTTAATGCTACCCACGCTCCTCATCGATTAGGTCAGGCATCTCTCCTCTATAGTCCCATCCTAGATATAGTTATGGTTATGGTTGTGGTTATGATTATGCTTTGGGGAATTATATGCATATGGATAGGGATGTGAATATAGATACTAACATTATTATTTTATTGGCCACATTGTAGTATTTAAGTCTCTGACTCTCTTCTGGTCTATGGGTTCCTACAAGGCCAAGACCATCTCATATTCATCTCTGACTCCCGTATATCTGCCATAGAGTTTAAAACATGAAATATAAGTTATTTGAAACATATTGAAAAAAATGAGTTATTTTATAATTGTCCTGTGTAATCATGAAAATTAAGATCCTATTTTAGAAAATTGTATTTTTTTGAAATGATCAGATTTATCATGCTTTATAAATGAACATTTGTCAAATTTTCTAAGTACAGCTGTGCATATACTTTCATGCCATTAAGCAGTTCACTAACTAAGGCAGTCACGCAGGCAGTACACTTACGGCAACCACTCTCTGGCTAAGGGATATCACTCATCCAACAACTCACTTTTTCATAGAAGAGGAAGAGCTAAAAGCCCGCTCAGCTAGAACTACAAGGTTGTAGTACCACCTGTCTAAGTACTTCAAATTTTTATTTTAATATGCTGAGCCAGGCGTTTAATAAAAAGGAATATCAATTTAAGCTATTCTAATAGAATTTTTCTAGCTTCAAATTGTGTTGACATTTTATTAATAAGTTAAATATCCCTAATTAAAATAGAACTGCTTAGCATCAAATCACTATAATTCATTAATTCTCTGCTGAGAACATATTTTTAGCTTTCTCAGGAAAAATTGCATAACAAAGTGTTGCCCCAGTTTCCTCAATTCTAGTTATCCTACTTGAAATGCCACAATATAAAAATATGTTTTCATTAAAAATCATCTACCTTCTGGTGGTGCGTTCCACTGATGTGATTTGGAATTTTCTAGACTTGTCACCCAGGACTAAACCTCCCTCTGCAAGAATGAGCAGGCACACTAATTGACAGGGAAGGTGATCAGACATAAGACACCACTGCCCCCAGAGGGAACTAAGCAACAAAATGATTTAAGAGTATTAGGGTTGACAGCCACTTTGCTATCTTAAGAGGATTTCATTTTCTATTTTGTCACCAAGGAACAATATACTTTGCACCCAGGAATCAAAGAAGGGCAAGAATATGTGAGGGAGCACAAGGTCCTCCTGCTACTCTAGAAAGCCCTTGTCTCTTCTGACAAGTGTTGTTTCCCCCCAGGAGTTTGGATGAGGTTAGACAGTAAACTTGTTCTAACCACAGAGGACGAACTGCAATCAAGTAGGAAAAGAGAGAATAAGGATGCAAAATTATCTCGCCACACTGGAATCATCAGTCAAATTTAAGAGACTGACTATGATAATACATGTAAGGTCCTACTCTTAATGCTAGTAGGGATACAGGCAAAGCGCAAAAATGAAAAATGATTTAGCAGTTACAATGGACAGCAAGTTCACTATAAACCAATAACAAAATATCCCTGCCCCAAAATGCGATCTGAAATGGCATTAACTGCAGGGTAATGTCTGGACCTGGAGGGGCAATTGAGCTGTGTGCTGGGTCGAGCCCACATGTATTGCATGCAGGACCCTTCATGCTTCAACAGCTTTGCCAACACACTAGAGTATATGAAAAAGGACAATGACCACAACAGTGAGGAGACTAAATCACACATCCATACTTTCCTAAAGGGAAAGTAAAACAAAATTAAAAACAAATTAGTAGGCCGGGCGCTGTGGCTCACGCCTGTAATCCTAGCTCTTGGGAGGCCGAGGCGGGCGGATTGCTCAAGGTCAGGAGTTCAAAACCAGCCTGAGCAAGAGTGAGACCCCGTCTCTACTATAAATACAAAGAAATTAATTGGCCAACTGATATATATATAAAAAATTAGCCGGGCATGGTGGCGCATGCCTGTAGTCCCAGCTACCGGGGAGGCTGAGGCAGAAGGATCACTCGAGCCCAGGAGTTTGAGGTTGCTGTGAGCTAGGCTGACGCCACGGCACTCACTCTAGCCTGGGCAACAAAGTGAGACTCTGTCTCAAAAAAAAAAAAAAAAAAAAAAAAAAAAAACAAATTAGTAAGTAAAACAAATTAAAACAAAAGCAAAACAGGAATTCTATGCTTTTCATGCTTAATACATTTCTTTTAAAGCTAAACCTTCTTGGCATCATTTCTGGCTACTAGCAAATCCTTTTCTCAAAATTTTTTAAATGGAGTAAGAAAAAGGAAGGTGAAGTAAGATATTTTAAATAAAAATAAAGAATTGAGCATAGGGCATGCTGAATTCTTCCCTAAGTTCTCATCTACTTAAAGCTCAGATACCTGGTACCATGCAAAGCACAAGATGACTTCCCTAAACTTCTAAACCATAAATATAATTATCATAATTGAAGGTGTGCACATATGGCATTTAATTAACAAAGAAAAAAAAATAACAGCCAAGTTTGTGATCTGTAGATGATAGGAAATATCACATTCAGCTAGCGTATGACATCTGAAAGAAACAAATCTGCAGGAACTAGAAATGAGCATAAGGGCATAAATATGTTAGTCCTCTAGATACCACCATTTAATACAAACTACATCAGCAGAACACTCTTGTATGACAATTTTTATTTAATCAGAATTTGAGTATTTTAAAGCTTTGAAGTCCTTCCCTCCAAAAAAGGAGAATCGTGGAAATGCCAAGAATCGTCCACCCATTTCTTACGAAAAGCCATGACATCATAACTAACTTTGAATTGACAGAGCAAAACAATGTAAAAAGGAAAACGCTTTATTCATAGATTGGCAGTAAAACCCACGTTTCAGTTAGGAGAAATATACATTACAGCTCCCTAAGAAGAATCATTATTTTAAAACATAATTATTTTAAAACATAGAGGTGTTACTTGTTCTAGTCACAGAGCATCCTTTCTGCTTTCTACAACCGCAAAGAAGCAACTATATGTTGCTGGTTCATTCACATGGCAAATAACTCTCTTAAAACAGCCAATAAATTTACTAGTCTATCCAGTTAAATTCCATGTACTAAATTCCATGTCATTAAATGTTCATGGAATACAAACTTCCACTGTATTTGCACCCACCAGAGCTTAAACTGAGTAGGATCTCACAAGATCTCAAATTCAACATTCAGTAGGGATGGGAAGGGACCCGTCATTCCTTTTTATTGCTGAGTCGTATTCCACTGTGTGGATGTTCCACAATTTGCTTACCCATCCATCTGTTGATGATCATTTGGGTTGTTTCCAGTTTCTGGCTATTTGTGTACAAGTCTTTGTGAGGAAAAATTCATCAATTTCTCTTGGGTAAATACTGTACCTAGAAGTGGATTGGCTGGGCCATAGGGTAGCTGCTACATTTAACTTTTTTAAGAAAGTGCCAAACTGTTTCCCAAAGCGTTGTGCCATCTTACCTTTGACACTAACAGCGTATGAGGGTTCTAGTTCCTCCACATCCCAGTCAGCACTCTGTATGGTCAATCTTTTTAATTTTAGATATTCTAGTAGGTGTACAGTGGTACGTCATTGTGGTTTTAATTTTCATTTCCCCAGTGACTAATGATGCTGAGCATCCTCTCACATGTTCATTTGCCATCCCTTTTTATGCCTGCACTTGCAGTTCTGCTCTCCCTTGGTGTACCATGATCCCTGGACCTGGATGGAGAGCCCAGGTCTGACATTTCCACTCATACACTGAGCTAAAACGAGAAGTAGGTATTTGCGGGGTAATATGTCTTCATTACTGTATCAGTCAGTAATATTTTGTTTACAATATTTAAAATATACTCCACAATTTCCCATATAAAAACATTTTATGAATGGGAAAGCTATTTATTTCATGAAATCAGTAAATTCCTGAGATTTCCCTATAATTAAAAAAATGATTTTGTTTTTCAGTAACTTTGATGTTTTTCTCTTTTGAAAAATCATAACAAATAAGAACATCCTCCTTAATATAAAAATCAGATAAAATCTGTGGCACTTCCTAACCAATACACCTAAACAAATCACACAGTTGAGGAAGTCACATAATATTGCATTTTTTTCAAAACTCTTGAGTGCCTCAATAGTAGGAAGTAGAATAGCTTTCATAATTTAGTTGTAGTTTACAAATCTTGACCTTAGTACTTCCTCTCTCTGGATTCTGTTTTAACCACACGAGTCATTTGGTGTTTTGGTCAGATAACCATTTGGGAATTTGGCTCCTTCAGGAAACCAGCCAGCTGGAGGAAGTGTGTTAACAGGGTTCCAGAAGAACCAGCGACGTGCAGTAGTTGTTTTCCTTGGCAGCACTTCTTTCAATTACCCGAGTTATCAGTGAGCAGCTGCCATCCCTTTTCTTTCTAAAGTGATGGGATTAATGAGAAGCTCATTCAGATGCAAGCTGATCCATATAATATGGACATTTTCACCATGGCATTGGTCATTTGACAGTCTATCATATCACCCTTTCATTCTCAGGCACCCAGAACCCTAAAAAATAAAAATGACAATTTAACTTAGGCACTCAAATAAAGAAATGTCAAAATTCTTTTTTTTTTTTTCCTGAAACACTCTGGGATCTCACTCTGTCTCCCAGGCTGGAGTGCAGTGGCACAATTATAGCTCACTGCAGCCTCAAACTCCTGGGCTTCAACGATCCTCCCACCTTAGCCTTCTGAAGAGCTAGGACTGCAGGTGTGCGCTAGCATGCCCAGCTAATTATTTTCTCTTTTGTAGAGATGGGGTCTCGCTATGTTATCCAGGCTGAACTTGAACTCCTGGCCTCAAGTGACCCTCCTGCCTCAGCCTCCCAAAGGAAGAAATATCAGAATTCTTAACCTGGCTCAATCGTAAAACATCTCAGTATTAACTCCTCCTATTTTCCTGATCCATTATACATTAGTACCTTAATTAAAAATTTAGTGAGTCTGCTTAAATTGTCAGGTCTTAAGCAATTTACCAATAAAAATTTGCATTTGTATAATGCATTAACACTTTTCCAAGTGCTTTCAAATATGTTATTTTATTTCTCTAAAATGTTGTATTTGTCTCATCAGCTGTCAAACAGATGGGACTGCTGTCTGTTCACTACAAGCAGAGTGCTTTAAAGAATAGAAATAATGTATAAAGCACTCTGAACTTACTGCAGATGGAATTACCTTAAGGTGCTAACCTTGGGTGGAAGCAGAGCTGTACCACCCTGCTGGTGTGATGTTAAGAGTTTGAAAAAGCCTCTACAGATTAAAAACAAACAACAGTCATAAAAGCAAAAACAAAAAACCCTCCCCTTCCCAACAGAAAACTCTTAATATCTGTAAAGTGTAAGGCTTCTCGTCTTTTTCTGCTAAAATGCAAAGACCTTCAGGATGTACAACACTTTAAACTGTATCAGTTACTTGTATCTGAATGTAAATGAACTTATCAGATGCTCTTGGAAAGGCTTTCAAGGTTCAAGAGGATATAAAAACCCAGGCACCTGGGGGGGATGAGACGCCTAAGGAATAAAAATGTATACAGAAATGGTGGGGTGGGGCCAAAGGAAACAAATTTAATTTGCTTAACTGCTTTGTTATCCTAGAGAAATCCTGAAATTCTACATAAATAGAAGTTACTCTTATTATAATAATATGCCTAAAATCATTTATTAACTCTTGAAAGTAAGTGCAAATAAAAGAGCTCCAGTATTTGCTGAGAAAGACCAATTGTTCTCAAACTATCATGATGAAATTAAAAACATTTCAACTAGACTTGGGTGGTGCAAAGACAATATATGAAACCAAAGTGTTTGTACCCCCATAATATTCTGAAATTTAAAAAAACAACATTTCAACTATGAGTGATATTTTCTTAAAATATCTAAGACCAGTCATATTAGAAGCCTTGGTGGATAATGCACACACCCTTTCCCAACATACACATAAAACACAAAACCTGCTGTAAGAAATTTACCTAGGGACAGCAGCCACACACACACACACACACACACACACACACAAGTCCTATTGATTACAAACTCTTTTGAAACTGGGAATAAGACTGAGACATAAAGAGAAGAAATGAAGCCTCAGTCCAAATGCAACCCCCGATCCAGAGGAAGCACAAATCCCATGCTGACCACCATGCTCCTTGTTCCTCTTGTCTCACTCTGATAGCTGCCACTGCAGGGTAATCCCACCAGTGCACCAACTGAAATGGACATATAATGGAGAGTCCACCAAACTGCATAGCACTGGGCATATTCAAGCACACACTTACCAGAAGTTCACAATTACCTTATCATCTAACCAGCAGCAAGTAAGCAGAGAAAGGATGTGTATCAAGCACCATTAGCTTAGCATGGTTCCCAGTCTCCCTAACTGCCATACCACAACATAGACATTGTCCCCAAAACTATCATATCTCCCATTGGTTCTCTCAAATGCCTATTTATCTTGCCAAACTGTCATTTGTTTTTCCATAAGTGCCCTTCTCCCCCTTCCCTTTCCCAATTAAGAAGGTATATAAGTCCCAAATTCCAACCACTCCTTTGAGTCACATTTTTCTGTGAATGTCCATACATACATGAACAAAAACCTGTTTTCTCTTGCTAATCTGTCTTTTGTCAGCTTAATTTGCAGGCCCAGATCACTGAACTAGAGGAGAAGTCTGTCCTCCCCAACAAATGCTTCCCAACAATATGGTCTTTTCAAAGCACAAAGAAATCTTCTTAAAATGTAAATCAGAATATGTTGGTCCTTTGTCTTAAAACTCTTGAGAGACTTGCACTGTAATTAGAATAAAATTCAAACTGCAAATCCTGCACGATCTTCCCGCCTTTCTCTGCAACCTCATGAGGCACCACACACTTCATCCTCACTGTGAACCCGCCACGCTGGTCCTGAGGTTCCTACAGCATGCTGGACTTCGTCTGACTTTCGGACCCCTGCACTCGCCAGCTCCTCCTGTTCAGACCATCCTTCCCCACTCTACATGTTTCACTCCTTCTAGCCCTTAGGATCTCACCTGAAATGCCACCTCCTCAGAAAGGAATTCTGATCACTCCATATGATGTAGGCTATCCACCATCCCACTGCCAAACCCCGTCGTTTCCAAATTTAGCCATCTTGTTTCAGAGCAAGATGAAAATGAAAATAATTTTAGAAAAACACTGTTCAGTAACTTTCTAACCATTATTTTTTTAAAAAAAACAACTCTTAGACTATCAACTCAGCTTCTATGAGTTCATGCTCTGCTTCTACTGTGAACTTCCTCTGTTTCCCCATTTCCCAACTGTTGGATGAGGACATAAGATCGATTTTTTTTAATTTTGAAATATCTTCTCATAATTAGTTATTAACCAAGATCTTTAAGAAATTGACTTCAATAATAACGTTTGAGTTACAAAAATCCATTTTCTTTCTTTCTGTCTCTTTCCTTTTTCCTTTTTCCTTTTTCCTTTTTCCTTTTTCTTTTCCTTTCCTTTCCTTTCCTTTCCTTTCCTTTCTTTCTGAGACAACATCTTACTCTGTCACCCAGGCTAGAGTACCATGGCGTCAGCCTAGCTCACAGCAACCTCAAACTCCTGGGCTCAAGCGATCCTCCTGCCTCAGCCTCCTGAGTAGCTGGGACTACAGGTGGGTACTACCACACCTGGATAATTATTTTTATTTTTGTAGAGACAGGGTCTCACTATCTTGCCCAGGCTGGGATTATAGGTGTGAGCTACCATGCCCAGCCCCAAAATCCGTTTTCTGAAATTCTTCTTTATGAAACATTTGAATTTGTCATCTTATCATATTTAATGTATTTTTCTGATGGTTAATTCTTCCATTTCTGAACTCTTTACTATACATACATTTATCCATCTATCTATATATGAAACCCTGTGAACCAACAAATGCTAATAATTGGTGTTTTTCTAATTTTGCATCATCCTTTTTTGGGGGGAAAATATATAATGATGTACCATACTCTTATAGGAAATTTGAACTTTACTATAAACCATACCAAGACAATCTATTTCCAATATTGTACAATAATAAGTGATTCTTGGACTAATATCCCTTAAGCACTAGGAAGTCCTATAGCATTTACAAATTAACAAAATTTTAATTGTGTTTTAAATCAGAGGTTGGCAAACTATGGCCTCAGCGCCAAATCCAACCTGACATCTGTTTTTGTACAGCCCCTAAACTAAGAATAGCTTTTGTTTCTTAAATAGATGAAAAAAAAATGTTTAAAGGATAATATTTCTTAGCATGTGAAGACTGTATGAAATTCAAATTTCAGAGACCATCGAGTTTCCTGGAGCATAGCCATACCCACTAGCTTATGCACTGTCTGTGGCTGCTTGCCTGGTGCAATAGCTGAGTGGAGTAGTTACAACAGAGACCATGTGTCCTACAAAGCCTCAAATATCTGGGCCTTTACAAAAAAATTTGCTGACCCCTATTTTTTTTTTCTTAAAATATACTGTATTGAATTTTATTTTTTGAAAAATCAATAATACATTTATGGAACAAATGATTATTCCCTTTTAGTCAAAATACTAATCAACCAGGACACCCTAATCCTCAAACACTGCACACAAACAAGCATTTCCTATGCCACAGGCCACACCTGTCTCCCTGCTTTTCCCCAGTAAGCCAGGCATATGCCCACCGTAGGGCTTTTTACTGGCTCTTGCTTCTGTCTGGAACGCTCTTCCTCAAGACTGCCACGTGGATCATCCTCTCAGCTCCACGAACACTTTGTGACACACAAAACCTGCATAAAATTACAACCCAGGACTCCCAATATCCTTACCTTGATCTTTTGTATTCTACAGCATTTAACACTATCTAACATACTCTGTAATTTACTTAGTTTTGTTTCTTGTATGTTGTGCCACATAAGCTGAGGGTTGTCCACCTTGTTTATTATGTATCTGGTGCATAGAAGCTCCCAATAAATATTTGTAGAATAAATGAATGAATGAAATTTTCAATTAACATCAAATATTTACCTATAATATCCCCTTGAACTGGTATATCACATACGTTATTTTATTTCTTTGAGGTTGAATTGTTCAAACGAGTGTATTAGTTTTGCACTTTGCTTCTTTTTTTACAAAAGAGTTTGTTGTATATCTCTACCACTTTCACTTGAGCAACTAATAACTAGGACTCAACATATGGTTCCTTGGAAGAGGCTTAGCTCTGTGCCAGCACCTCAGGGAGCAGTAACTTGGATCCCACATCTGAGGTCCAGATTCCAAGTAGAAAAATATTCTCAAATGCCTTACTCCATGTAAAACAGAACAAAACAAAATCAAGCAAGCGCAGCATTTAAAAACATTCTGGATCTAAGACATCAAATGTCTTTCCCAAACAGCTTACTCTATAAATACCCAAGCCAACTTTGCTACACCTATTCTGCATTTGTCTTGTAAATCCTTTACATAGCCATCCTCAATTCAAACATATGAATGAAAAACACAAATATAGTTTTATAATAAAAATGCAGAGAAATCATCCCCAATATAAAGAAAAGAAAAAAAGAAAAACAAAATACAAACGATAGCAAATCATCCCTAATCATAAACCCTCCTTTATGCAAAAATGTGCATGCTTTTCTTTAACTACAAAAACTCAGTTTTATCATATGTATATTACAAGTCACCGCTGTCCGGGATACTTAGAAAAAGACAGCACTGACACAGAAATAGAAAATGTGTGTGGGTTGGTTAGGGATTCATTCAATAAAATCATTTTCCTTCCTAATTAGTGTGTGGGCAGAACAAAGACGGCATCCAGTGTGGGTACACTACTGACAAGGATGTCAAGCTGCACAAGCCTGGTCTCTGCCCTTGAGGAGCAGACAGCCTGGTAGGATGAACACAGATATACCAGTTAATGATGCACCAAGATGAACTCCACAATAGACATTAGACAGCTAGACAGACATCAGACAGCTAAGTGCCGGGCTGGGGCAGCACAAAAAGGAGGAGGGCCGACTCTTCCTGAGGGGAATGTTCTCCAGGCCCTGACTCCTGAACATTCACCTCCATTACTCTTGCTCACTCTGCAGGTGCAGTATGTACACCTTTCTCAATCAGATCATTTCTTCTAATCACTCCTGTGATTTTTACCCTCTGCTATTACAGTATCCAGGAGGTATTTAAGAGTGTGGCTAACCCTGTTAGCGATTATACTGTAGTGTCCAACAGGTTAGAATAAATACCTAAGCCAACTGTGCTAAATCTACTCTGTATTTGTCCTGTAATTTTTTTTTGAGACAGTGTCTTGCTCAGTCTCATAGGCAATACAACATCTGTTGCAGTAGAGTCACCATAGCTCACTGCAACTTCAAACTCTTGGATTCAAGCGATCCGCCTGTCTCAGCCTCCCAGGTAGCTAGGACTATAGGCATGTACCCCCACACTCAGCTAATTTTTCTTTTTTGTAGAGATGGGGTCTAGCTCTTACTCAGGCTGGTCTTGAACTCCTAGCCTCAAGCAATCATCCCACCTCGGCCTCCCAAAATGCTAGGATTACAGGCAAGAGCCACCGTACCCACCCTGTCTTATAAATCTTTTACCTAGCCATACTCAATGCAACCATATGTTCACCTGTTGGACACTATAGTATAATCCTTTTAGTGTAGGGACTGTGTCTTCTGTAGCTCTTTATATACCCCTCAGAAACCTGAAAAAAAAATAGCTTTCACATGAGTAAAGGTGATCAATAAAGATTTGTTAAGTGTTCTTTATGTATTTATTTTTATGGATACCCAACTTTAACAATTTCAATAGCACAGACACAAAACAATTAAAAGATGTATTTAAGGGCAAACAGCACTTGAAATGGTAATAAACAATTTAGACAACTTTCTAAGATTACACCTACATTGTACATCAGAATAGACCTATATCATATTTAAATATGTTTATGTTTATTCTGAATTGCGCACTAGTACATGGTCAATGGCAAGCCTCCATAGTGTCTAATATGGATATTGGTAGACATGCACATAGCAAAATGAAAATGTTAAAATAGAACAATGAAGAAGAATTAGAAATATCATACACATGTCAAGAAAAAAGGGTTTTGATGGTGCCTGAGACCAATAAGGTTAAATGGACATCTAAAATGGAAATTGCAGTTTTCATGCCTTAGATTAAAGACCCTCCCAAGGACAGAGACTCTCAAATTGCTTTAAACATGCCTTACAGAGGTTCTTCTTAAGTCCTATTTTTATAATGCTTGCAAAGTAGTGTATAACCCCAAATTCCTATATAATGGAACATGAAAAACTGAAGTGAGAGAGACACTTCCATCCAGTGTGTTAATTATGCAGAGGTTAAAAAAATCAGGTCTCTTTAAATATTACCCAAAACGAAAGCAACAGGAAAACAATTGAAACATGGTCTAAGGACACCTATGGGCAACTTCTCTGCTGTGTGGCCCACTGCAGGCATTCAAAAATCTATTTAATGAACAGATGAATGAATGAATGAATGCAAAAACATAAAGACAAAAATTTACAAAATAAATACACTTTGGGAAAATAATGAGAAAAAAATGCCACCAGGCTTTCAGGAGACTGTTAATATTAAACTAACACAATTACTTAAAAAGTACTTAATGTGAATTTAGTTAACTCTGAAAAATAAATACCTGTAGTTAGTACAAAACCATCTTATAAATCAGCAGAGTAACTCAGTTATGGTCTATTCTCATACTGTTTAGATACCCTAACAACTAGCTTCTTAAACTCACTGACCATATCATTCAACAGTAGATGAAATACCCCATCCCGTCCTGCTGGTCAAGTGACTACTGCTCAAGATCTTATGGGTAGAAAGACAGGCTATGGCAGGAAGTATGAAGCATGTCCCCCCTACCACCCCATCCCATCCCATCCCACCCCACCTCCACTCCCCACCCCCTACCCAAGAAAGAGAAGGCAGAGAAAATGCATTCCAGGCTACCCCAACTCATCCAACAAATGCAAATACAGGGGACATCTGTGATCCATGATTTATGTTATTGGAGGTCCAAGGGGAAACAATGAAAGTGGAAAGGGGTAGGTAAATAATAATTACTAGTTGACTATAGACTTAAGCATGATGTAAAACAAGTCTATTCATTTTTCTCACTATTAAAAAAAACACCACTTCCTCTCAGATTTAAACAGGTATTAACAACTTTACAGCTTATCTTTTAGTGCTCTTCAATAGCAATTATTTCAAGAC
Source organism: Microcebus murinus (assembly GCF_040939455.1). NCBI lineage: Eukaryota > Metazoa > Chordata > Mammalia > Primates > Cheirogaleidae > Microcebus > Microcebus murinus. Next base: position 118,178,622 of record NC_134105.1, on the reverse strand, counting down.
AACCCATTTTTGTTTGTTTGTTTGTTTGTTTGTTTGTTTGTTTGTTTGTTTGTTTGTTTGAGATGGTGTCTCACTATGTTGTCCAAGCTAGAGTGCAGTGGCGATTCACAGGTACAATCATAGCACACTATGGCCTGGATCTCCTGGGCTCAAGGGATGCTCCTACCTCAGTCCCCCAAGTAGCTGGGACTACAAGCATGTGCCACCATATGCAGCTTGAAACAACTCATTTTTTAAAGACGGGATTTGGGAAGGAGATAGAAAAAGAAGTCCTGAAACTAAGGAACCTGTTACCTCCCTTCCATCCAACCTCTTTAAACAGACATAATTCTGGAGTAGACATTACATGGACCAAAGAGGACTAAAACTAGAGGATTATAATTTTGGGTTTGGAAACATGAAGCAGCTATAAACTTTCTCCTAAAACAGAATACAGACAAACAGACCTAAAATATGACAAATTATCACCAACTCAAAAGTTGCCTTAACCTCATAATCAAAAGTGATAGTTCTAATGAAATATATTGTTTCTTCATTTACTTTGAGGAGAAATATAATGCCTTTGGTTTAGTCATTTCCCTCCTAAATAGAAATGTATGTGGTGTTAAAAGGCAGTCATCTAACTGTGAAGAAATAAAATTTCGGTCAGTTTGCTTAAAACAGCTCCTTAACTTTTCCCAAAATTTTGAGAATTGAGTGAAAACTGCTCTCAATTTTATATTAGAAGGTATATAACTGAGTTACTAAAAATTTTAAGTCTATTAATAAATGTGTGGCCAATGTTTAAGCCAAGGAAAAAAAGGGTAATGAAAGAAAATGGGTAAAAATAGCAGTTTCAAAGTATTGTCAGAAAAATTAAAAGAAAAGGATGAAAAGAAATGAATATAACTAGTAATTCACAGTGGGATCCCAATAACCAAGCTTAAAATAAAGACAAATTGAATTTCTTGAGTTACGCAAATATTGAAAGAGCAGTGACCTGGAAAACACAATCAAATTGGATTTAAAGTAGGTCTGAATGAAAGTCCCAGATCGCACAGATTACCCTTTTTTCCCACAAAAACAAGGTTTATAAGATTTCAGAAAGAGAACCATGTGACCTCTCAATGAAATAGGTTACAAACGTGGGAATGTTTGGACAAAGTCCTATCTTAATACATGTATGTAGTGTCTGCATTTCTATCCATTGAATACATTTTTTTCGGCATATTATGGGGGTATAGACTTTAAGGTTTCAATAAATGCCCTTTCTCCCCCTTCCCCCCCAAGTCTGAGTTTCCAGCATGACCATCCCCCAGAAGGGGCACATCTCACTCATTATGTATATATATACCTGCCGCCCGCCCCCCTCCCACCTGCCCAATACCCTATTACTGTAGTACCTATGTGTCCACTTAGGTGCTGCTCAGTTAATACCAGTTTGCTGGTGAGTATATGTGGTGCTTGTTTTTCCATTCTTGGGATACTTCGCTTAGTAGTATGGGTTCCAGCTCTAACCAGGACAATATAAGATGTGCTATATCACCGTTGTTTCTTAGAGCTGAATAGTTTCCACCAAGGACCTTTGAAGTTTCGTTTATTAATAACATTGCATCCAATAATCAAGGAAAAATAACCCAAAGTATCTGCCAGAAAGACGAATACCTTTGATCTGTTTTATGCCAGTGATCCTCAAACTTTTTGGAAAAGTCAACATTTCCATTATCCACCTTGCCCACCAAATATATTCTAATTTATTTTTGATAGTTCCATTTTCCAGAATTAAAATGATGTGCTAGATAACTGTGTGACATTCCCTGGGGCCAATGGAAATTCCTAGACTTATCAGAACCAACCAAGGAGAAGCAGCCCAGCTCCCAGGGACAGACGATATCCACAACTTATTGCTGCAGACATTTCAGTGGGATGGTATTTCTTTCTATGTTTATGCCTAGAAGGTGGGTTGGTTATGTAACAACAAAACCTGATGCTCAGAATCTCAACCTCTGGCAGTCTACAAAGATCCTCAGGTTCTTGAACCGCTGGGGTCAGGGGTGCTGATGTCTGAGCTGGATGCCCAGGCAGCAGGAGAACATAGTTCAACATCAATGAGTGCCTGGCATGTTCAAAGCATAATACTTAGACTTCTGTACAGACTCCCTGACCAGACATCTAGACAATTATAAAAAGAATGAAAGGTCGTTCCCCTCCACCCTAAAAAAAAGATTCTATTAAAAGGAAGAAGGAAAAGTATCTAGAAAAATAAAAGATGACAACAGTGACAGAATTAGATAAAACTGCTAGGAGTGTTTCTGAAAATGTGATACAAAAACCAACAGCTATCAGAGCACCTGGTGGTAGTCCTTTAAAATGCACATCCCTTATACCATGAAGTACTATTCAGCTCTAAGAAACAATGGCGATATAGCACATCTTATATTTTCCTGGTTAGAGCTGGAACCCATACTACTAAGTGAAGTATCCCAAGAATGGAAAAACAAGCACCAGATATATTCTCCAGCAAACTGGTATTAACTGAGTAGCACCTAAGTGGACACACAGGTACTACAGTAATAGGGTATTGGGCAGGTGGGAGGGGGGAGGGGGGCGGGTATATACATACATAATGAGTGAGATGTGCACCATCTGGGGGATGGTCATGATGGAGACTCAGACTTGTGGGGGAAGGGGGGGGAAATGGGCATTTATTGAAACCTTAAAATCTGTACCCCCATAATATGCCGAAATAAAAAAAATAAATAAATAAATAAAATAAATAAATAAAAATAAAGTAGCCTTCCCTCTTAAAAAAAAAAAAAGAATAAAATCCTGTCATTTGTAGTAAAAATAAATAAATAAATAAATAAATAAATAAATAAATAAATAAATAAAATGCACATCCCTGGGCCCCATCCCAGACCTACTGAACAAAACCTCCGAGGGTGATGCCCAGGAATCTGCATCTTTAAGATGCCCCCCAGTGCATCTTATACACATCAAACTTTAGGGATAACTATATTCAAGGTACTTTAAAAAATGAACCTATAACCTGCACTTTATATGGAAGGTAATAGAGAATTAGCACTGAAGCAGAACAAGGTCAAGCTGCAAGTTAAGAAAGAATGTTTTCAGAAGCACATTTATTTTTACCATCAGGTTAATTTGTTACAATGAAAAGAAAACAAACATTTAATCCTCTGCAAAAGCAGACTATCTTACTCTGAAAACCTATTTTAATAAAATTCAGATATTTAAATGCAAAATAAGATATGTAGTTCTAAAATGTTTTCCATGTTGTTATTCAGAATAATATTTGAGCATTTCCATTATGTACCAGTCTAATTTATGAAACCAGAAAACAAGTCCTGGTCATTGTACATAAATCAGGATTTAAGGTCTAACTATTAACAACCTACAAACTTCTTTAAAATATCTCATCTGTAAAAAGCTGACATTTTTCTACAGAATTAATGATTGCTTGGCTATCGTAGTAGGAAGCAACTTCCTCAAACACCCTTAGGCTCAGTTCCACGCCAGAACCAGCCAGGCACCGCCTTCACAAGCCCTGCTGCTGCTGCTCACGCCTGCTGCCTGAACTGTGTGTCTCCACATCACCTGGTCACGCACCTGGTGCTTCCAAACAAGTTTTCTGATTTCTCTTAGTGGGTATCTTTCTTTATTAAAATAATTATTTATAACAACTCCAACCAAGGATCCAAAATAGTGAATAGTAATAAATCCTCTAATAAACTACAAGTCATATTCAATTTTTAAAATACCAACACACTTTACATGGTGCAGTAGATGCAATATTAGGAGGTAAATCAAATTTTGATGAATAATATATTTGACATCCAAGAAAGGAAGAAGCAAAAAAACCTTTCACAAAAGAATACTTCTGCCAGGCACGGTTGCTCACGCCTATCATCCTAGCACTTTGGGAAGCAGAGGCAGGAGGATAGCTTGAGGCCAGGAGTTGGAGACCAGCCTGAGCAAAAGCTAGACACCGTCTCTACAAAAAAATAGAAAAATTACCCTGGCATGGTGGTGCACACCTATAGTCCTACCTACTGGGGAGACTGAGGCAGAAGGATCCCGTAAGCCCAAAATTTTGAGGTTGCAGTAAGCTATGATGATACATACCACTGCACTCTAGCCTGCGTGACATAACGAGACCCTGTCTCAAAAAAAAAAGGAACATTTCTGTAATTTAAAGTTACCCTTAACTTTTCCATTTCATAATTTCTTATTTATAATATCTTCCTTTCTTACACTAATGTCTTTGAAATAAAGCAGAGTAAATAATACAATAGCATTTAGAGGAATATTTTAACATAGAAAAATTCTCCAGGGGCAAAAACCATTTGTCCTTAACCATAACCTACAGACTTCACTATTTTAAGTCTTTAACAGGACTAATCTTTTTTTTTTTTTTTTTTTTTTTTGAGACAGAGTCTCGCTTTGTTGCCTAGGCTAGAGTGAGTGCCGTGGCGTCAGCCTAGCTCACAGCAACCTCAAACTCCTGGGCTCAAGCGATCCTCCTGCCTCAGCCTCCCGAGTAGCTGGGACTACAGGCATTCGCCACCATGCCCGGCTAATTTTTTCTATATATATTAGTTGGCCAATTAGTTTCTTTCTATTTATAGTAGAGACGGGGTCTCGCTCTTGCTCAGGCTGGTTTCGAACTCCCGACCTCGAGCAATCCGCCCGCCTCGGCCTCCCAGAGAGCTAGGATTACAGGCGTGAGCCACCGCGCCCGGCAGGACTAATCTTTAATGCAAAAAATAACTTAGATTCTGGTGTCAAAAAAATCACCCTCTCCTTCATGGACCACATCCAATTTCAAATGGACCTTTTTTTTTTTTTTTTTGAGACAGAGTCCCACTCTGTCACTGTTGGTAGAGTGCAGTGGTGTCATCTTAACTCACTGCAAGCTCCAACTCCTGGGCTCAAGAAGTCATCCTGCCTCAGCTTCCCGAGTAGCTGAGACTGCAGGCACGCACCACAACGCCTGGCTAATTTTTCTATTTTTAGTAGAGTAGGAGAATCCCTCTTTTGCTCAGGTGATCCTCCCACCTCAGCCTCCCAGAGTGCTAGGATTACAGGTATAAGCCACCACCCCTAGCCTGTGTCATTTCTTAAAGCACTGACACTTTAATATGTTAAAAGTGCTTAGTATCAAAAATATTACTCTCAGATACATTTACTTTCTCAGTTTGACACAATGATTTAACCAGTACACAGTAAGATCAGGTGTTGAGAAGGAGGAAACCAGTGGTGTGCTGGTAAATGCTTAACAACTGGCTCCCTAGGAGGAAACAGCTTTGATTTGTAGCATTTGCCAATTTTCATAGTGTAATCACTCCAACCACGACCAGTTTCCAGCTACCATCATGATGTCACTGAATACGGAGATGGGAAGAGAGGTGCACTACTGGATCTTAGAAGCTGGCATAAGCCAGCTCTAGCACAGCACTGAAGAAAGCCACAACACACTGAAAACTGTCCCATGGACTTATGAGGACCCTCTCCCTGCCCCCTTGCTCTTGACGCTGCAGTCTTCCCCCAACACCTCATCAGTGCTTTGTCCAGCTCTTGTCTGTCCAAGCCACCTTTAGAAATGCCCCTCTCTGAAACCAAATTACATGGCCCTCTCACTTAAAATGTTTAACTTTATTAATAAAAGAGAAGTCGTGATTTTCCTCACCTTACTCACAATATGATGTGATTTCTTGGAATGTTTTCTGTGCTAAGTACTAAATGTCCTATAACAAATTATATTAAATAAGGCTTAGGACCTCTAATTTTTTTGGCTTGGTTTAGCAACTAATATAGCAGCAGGTAAGGACAAGCAGCTAAATATTACTAAATGGGCATTGTTTTAGAAATTAGATAGTAATTGTGAATTAATCAAATATATTTACCACCAACATATATTCATGCTCCTTTACATAAAAAATACCCTATAAAAATATACAGTATGTTCTGAAAATACAAAAAGCAAGACAGAGTTTCCTCTTTTAAAAATGCAATATTAACAGTATCATACAGAAACTAGTAACTAACAATCCCCATTCCTGCCAACAGTGTGGCTTTGGATAAATTCCTCAACTTTGCTGTGCCTCTTTTTCTAAAATAGGAACCATAAACTTTTCTCAGAAGGTTTTTATAAGGATTAAATAAAAATATTATTAAAATGTGCAGTGCTGGCTGGTCTGAGTGCAGTGGTGTTTACAACTAATTGATCACAACCAGTTACAGATTCCTTTGTTCCTTCTCCACTCCCACTGCTTCACTCAACTATCCTAAAAAAAAGAAAAAAATGTGCAGTGCTGATAATGCTGATTATGCTCAAAAAATGGTAGCTACTAATTATTATAGTTTCTTACATAGTACCTCTCGTGAGCCTACCAGTCCCTTTATGAAAGCTTCTAGAGTTATGGCAGGAAAATCATGGCATTAGAACACTCAATATCCACATGTTTTTGGATGTTCCCTAGGTGCTCTGACATCCCATGCCTCTGGACCCAAGTGCCACCACAGCCCCAGTCTAACCTTGCCTAGGCTCTTACTGCTCATGGCTGCTAGCGCTGAACTCCTGAGTCAAAGGCATTACCCTCTGTAAAAATCAAGGCTAGCAGCACTCCTCGATCAGAAACAGAACTAAAATGCATCACTGGACTTTTAAGATTGTGAAAGCTAATAGAAGAAAGTCAAGAGAAACAGTTACCCTACTTATAGCTTTGATTAGATGTTTGGACAACGATAAATAGAAGTATATATACAGAATGAAATGTAAATAAACTAATGGAATTACTTCAACAGTAGAATAAAAGAATAAGTTACTATAAAGTATACCATAGGAATTCAAGGGTGCTTAAATGGGAAATCTATGAATGTAAAGGGTGAACAACCATATCAAAGAGTTTCTTAAATGATTATCTCAATAAATGCCAACATGGCATTCAATAAAATTTCATACCTATTTATTATGCCTTAAAATCTTTTTAAAAATTAGGAACAAGACAATTCCTTACCAAGACAAACAAACAGTAAATAATATATGCACAGCTTAACACAAGAGGCATTTTCATCACAACTTGGAGCAAAGCATGGTTCTGGAAGTCCTGGCCAATGTACTGAGATGTCTAAGAGAAATGAGAGGCATGACTAATGAAAATAAGAAGAGAAAATGATCCTTATCAGCAAACACCTATGTCCTACTTCCTGGAGAAAATAAAATCATCAAATGAGGAATCTTCTACTTTCCACCACTAAAAATACAAATTTACCTGCAGCTTCCCCCACATTTTCGTCTTTCCATTTGATTGCAATAGAAGAGGTATCCCTCTATCCTCCTTGTGTATAAAGGAATGATCCTAATCCAGTCTCCAGTCCCTCAATCACTCTATCCTTTCTTTCTCTTACATTCAGTGGCTCCTGCTTTCAGGCTCTAATCCTCCTATCATGTTCCCTTTCAAGGTCCCTGGCCCACAAGACCCTCCCCAATCAGCTTTCTTACTGTTTCAGCAACAGTGGCTCTCCTTACCCCATCTTATAACAATCCTACTCATGCACCCTACCTCCAGCCCTGCTGGCCTCCCTGTTAAATTTCAAACACATAAGTGGCCCCATTTGCCCTTCTAGCTTCCCTCTGTCTACACAAATATCAGCATGGCTTGAATGCTCACTTTCTTCATTACCCAATGTTCTGTACATTTGTCTTGTTTACTGTTGGTTTCTCCCCAACTAGAATGTAGGCCTCATGATGACAGTTTCATTTGCCTGGCATACAGTGGTCATTGAATAAATATTCACTGAATGAATCAATCAAGAGGAAAGCCTTTTTATGGAACTGATCCCAATTAAGATCTGAAGGTACAAGCAAACCACACCAACGTTGGACACACATCCCAGCTCGCTTCTTCCCGCCATTTACTGGTACTCAACCTAAGCCTATGGTCACATGGGATTTTCCTATGAGCAAATTCATTTAGTATGACAAAAAACGAGCCCAGCTTTCAGCAGGCATCAGCTAGAGTAGAATGCTATAATGCAAAAGCCCCATTTGAGGTACCTGAAAAATTGCAGAAACAGGACGTTTTCCCTGAGGAAAGAATTTCTAGTCCACTTTGCATGAAAAGAGAAGTGGAGAGTGTGTGGCATGGGCCTCATTGATTAACAGGAGTAAAGAATGAATGGTTAAGGACTTACAAGCCACAAGACAAAAGAGTATTGGGAAGAAGCATGTGTTATACCTTCTTGAAGGAGCTCACTATGTAAGAATATTTTTCCCATGTCTATACTCACCAAAAGGTCCCCACTGCAAAGAAGCTTATTAATATTCTGGTCATAAGTCTCTTTCTTCAGCCATCTCAGTATGTGCATAAGTATTTTTTTTTTCAGGCTAGTCAAGTGAAGCATGATAAGTATTTATTGAATAAATTAAGAAATGCAGATGAAATGACTATATAACTAAAATACCCAAGAGAATCAATTTAAAACATTTTAATCTGCCAAATATAGAACAAGATAGTTAATTAAAAATTAAAATTTAAAAAGCAGCAGAATTTTACATAGATCAGCAATGAGGAGTTTTAAACTAAACTAAACTACAAGAACAACAAAAAGTAAATATGAATACCCTAACTAGAAATGCATGGACACTATATAAAGACCATAAAAAATTTCACGAAGAAGTAGGGGAAAGGAGGGGATGGGTATATGCAAATATAATGAGTGAAATGTGCAACGTCTTGGGGATGGTCACACTTGAAGCTCTGACTCGATGGGGGAGGGGGGTATGGGCAATATACGTAACCTTAACATTTGTACCCCCATAATATGCTGAAATTTTAAAAAATGGGAAAAAAAGGAAAAAAAATTTTACTAAGAAGTAGAAAAAAAGATTTGAACATATGAAAATTATATAGTCCTTGGATTGGAAAAAAAGTAATGAATATTTTAAAGACATAAATTGTTCCCTACTGAAGCTATAGGTTTAATATAATTCTAGTGACAATAATTTTGTCTCTATAAAATTTTTCTAGACTTTTCCATGCAAATAGAATAGAACCCCTAAATAAAAATAAGTGATGGGGAGAGTACTGCAGCCCTGAATATTAAACAAATTATAAACCCACAAAAGTAAAACATTTTGGAATTGTTACAAGAAGACAAAAAGATATTCAGAAATAGATTGTGGTAGTTATAGGAATGTAATACAAGATAAAAGATCTGAAAAAATACTTGTTTCAGTATACATGAAAACAAATTTGAGGTAAAGAACTAAAAGCTAAAATATTATAAAAGTATGAAAAGGAAGAATATTGTGCTAAATATTTACTTTTCTTTAAATGCAAATGTGCAGATTTCACAACCGTAAAGAGTAAAACTTTTACATATTAAAAATGATATAATTAAAATATAAATCACCAGAATGACAGAGATTTTGTCCTAATTATTGCCATATCTTCAGGACCTAGAATAGTGACTGTTGCTTTTCAGATTTGCAAATAACACTTTTTCAAATGACAGCACTTGAATCAGCACTTCCATGGACAGCACTTACCATTACTTCAAATCAAACTTAGAACACATTTTCTAACAATAAAAAAATAGTTAAAAATATCTACAATTTCTCCAAAGAATTCAGCTAGGATTCTGACAGGGATTGTATTTAATTTGTAGATCACTTTGGGGAGTACTGACACTGTTAAATCTTCTAATCAATGAACATGAAATGTTTTTCCAAATATTTACATCTTCTCTAATATCTTTGAACAATGATTATAGTTTTCAAAGGATGAATTTTACATTTCCTTCATTAAATTTATTTCTAAGTAGTATACTCTTTCTGATGCTATTATAAATAGAATAGTTTTCTTAATTTCATTTTTGGATCATTCATTACAGGTATATAGAAATACAACTGGGTTTTGTGTATTGATCTTGTATCCTGCAACTTTGCTGAAATAATGTATTAGTTCTAATAGTTATTTAGTGAATTCCTTAAAATATTCTATATACATGATAATATCATCTGGATATAGAGATAGTTTTACTTCTTCTTTTCCAATATGGATGCTTTTTATTTCTTTTTTTTTCCCCCAATTGCCCTGGCTAGACCTCTAGTACAATGTTGAATAGAAGTGGCAAGAGCAGAAATCTTTGTATTGTTCCTGATCTTAGAGGGAATACATCTAGTCCTTCACCACTAAGTATGATGTTAGCTATATATTTTTTGTAGATGTCTTTTATCAGATTGAAAAAGTTCCCCTCAACATATTCCTAGTTTACTAGGAGTTTTCATCATGAGTGGGTGTTGGATTTTGTTAAATCCTCTTTCTGAGTCTACTGAAATGATCCTCTATTTTTTTTCCTTTGTATTGATATGATACATTACATTCAATGATACTCTAATGTTAAATCAGTCTTGCATTCCTGGGATAAAACAGCTGATTCTAAATATAGAATTTCAAGGGACCCAGGATAGTCAAAACAATCTGGGAAAAAAAACAACAAAGTAGATGGACTCAAATTCAAAACTTATTATAAAACAATGGTAATTAAGAGAGTGTGATACTGGCACAAGGAATAGATGTACAGATCAGGAGAACAGAAGTGAGAGTCCAAAAATAAACGCATGTATTTATGGTCAACAGATTTTAGACAAAGGTGACAAGATCATACAATGGGGAAAGAATAGTCTTTTCAACAAATGGTGCTGGGATATCCACATATAGAAAATAAAGTTGGACACTTACCTCCACTTAACTGTAAATGGATCAAAGACCTAAATGTAAGAGCAAAACTATAAATCTCTTAAAAGAAAAGATAGAATAAACCTTTATAACCTGGTTTTGGCAGAAGATCCTTACATATAACACCCAAATCATGAATAATGAAAGAAAAAGTAGATAAATTAGACCTCATCAAAATTGAGAATTTTTGTGCTTCAAAGGATGCCATCAAGAAAGTGAAAAGAGGCCGGGCGTGGTGGCTCACGCCTGTAATCCTAGCACTCTGGGGGGCCAAGGCGGGCAGATTGCTCAAGGTCAGGAGTTCGAAACCAGCCTGAGCAAGAGCAAGACCTCGTCTCTACTATAAATAAAAAAGAAATTAATTGGCCAACTAATATACATAGAAAAAATTAGCCAGGCATGGTGGTGCATGCCTGTAGTCCCAGCTACTCAGGAGGCTGAGGCAGGAGGATCGCTTGAGCCCAGGAGTTTGAGGTTGCTGTGAGCTATGCTGATGCCACGGCACTCACTCTAGCTTGGCAACAAAGTGAGACTCTGTCTCAAAAAAAGAAAGTGAAAAGACAGGCTACAGAATAGGAAAAATATTTGCAATTTATATCTAATATGGGACTTGCATCTAGAATACATAAAGAACTCTTACAACTCAATAATAAAAAGGCAAAGAACCCAATTTTAAAATGGGCAAGGGAGATGAATAGACATTTATCTAAAAAAGATATACAAATGATCATTATGCACATGAAAAGATGTTCAATATCATTAGTCATTAGGAAAATCCAAATTGAAACTACAATGAAATACCTCTTCACACCCGTTAGTGTTGGGGAGGATGTAGAAATATTGGAACTTTTGTACACTGCTGGTCGGAATGTAAAATGATGCAGCTACTTTGAAAAACAGTCGCAGTCATTGGGTCCTTAAATAATTAAACGTAGAGCTACCATATGGTCCACCCATTACATTCTGGGGTGTATTTCCAAGAAAAATAAAAACACATGTCCACACAGAAACATGTATGTGTGTGAATGTTTACAGCAGAATTATTCATAACTAAAGGGCAGAAACAATGCAAATGCCCCTCAGTTCATGAATGGATAAGTAAAATGTGATCTATCCAGACATTGGAATATTATTGAGCCCTAAAAAGGAATGAAGTTCTAATATATGTCACAATATGAATGAACCGTGAGAACATTATGCTAAGGGAAAGAAGCCAATTACAAAAGACCACGTATTATATGACTCCATTCATATGAAATGTCCAGAAAAGGGAACTCCGTAGAGACAGAAAGTAGGTCATTAGTGCCTAGGGATGGAATGGTGGGGCAAAAGGAGGTAGAGGAAAGGGGTGAGAGGGAAATCACACAGGGTTTCTTTTTGGAGTGAGGAAAAGTTCTAAAGCTGATTGTGAATAGACCAAATCTGTTGAATTGTAAACTTTAATTGGCTGAATTACATGGTATGTATACTATATCTCAAAGAAGCTATTAAAAATATTTGCAATTTATGAGGCATAATTTTTATCAGTGTTTAAATTTAAAGCACCTAAAGAAATTGATATGAAATGTAATAAAGTCCTCAAAAAGAAATGGGGAAAGGTAAAAGCAGCTAATTCACAAGAGAAGAAACACAAATGGAAATACAAATAGAAACAAGTTCAGAGTCACCCGTTGCTGAAATAAAATGAAAACAAAGCATCCTTTGCCTATCAAATTAGCAGGGTGTTCAGGAGAGGAGCAAGCACAGCACATTAGATATAAATATAAATTAGATACACACATACACACAGAGATTGCATGTTGTGGGAGTTTGTGACTTAAAAATCCCCAAGCGCACACACACATACACACACATACACAGGAAGGAAGTATACCAAAGGAGTATTAGTGGTTATGCTGTGCTGTAAAATTATATAGATGGATTACAGTCAGCAAATATTATTTTCTAGGCATACAAAATAGTAGCTATTAAAAATAAAAATGCAAATGAGATTTTCCAATATAATCAAAAGAGCAATGAAGAACGGAGCATTCTGGGGAGAAATGTAGGCAGCTGTGCACAGCAGAGTGATCACAAAAACGTTTCTGTTGGTACAACCCAACACCGAGGCATGGAGGCAACAGGTGCTGTGGGATGTGCCTGCCCGTGCAGTAAACAACCTCATTCATTACCTGCTTTAGAAGTAACAAGCTGCAGCACAAGAGGTCGTCTTGTTACAATGCCCGACCCTCGAGGGAGAAAGTCCCTAAAAAAAATAGGAAACAAAAGATTAAGGATTAATCAGCTATAAATTTATAAGTCAAGTTCCACAGTAATTCTCCTAATTCCCAACCTTTCAATGTATCAAAGAATGCTAGACCCATCTTATAAAAGAAGCATTTGCAAGGTTTTAAAAAAAAGAGTGAAGAGGGCATAATATTAAATATTAATGCACATGAATTATCATAATGACCTCACTGGAACACATCATTTATTAATTTAGCAAGAATAAATAAAAGTTTGCATTCAGTTTCTGTGTACTATCGATTCATTATAATTTTAAGTGAATCAGTATTAATAAAAACATTTGATACTGAAATTAATCCTCAAACTCTTTTTGATGATTAAGAAATTCAGTACTCTCTGGCCTTAAGATGAACATTATCACCATCAAATACCGACCATTACTAGAGGCATATTAGATTGTATCTTCTAAGTGTACTGAAAATTTTCTTCAACAAAAGGACACATAAAATGTGGAATAAATTAGAAGTAAATATTGTGTCTACAGAAATTAACAGCAGAAAAAATATTGCAACTTGAGTTTTGTTTGTCCTTATTCCTGATAAATGGAGGTTTTGATAAAGATATTTTAAATGACATATTAATATATATACCAATAAAACTACAGCAAGTTAAGTGTTATATAAAATTACATCTGCAATGCCACATAAATTACTACTAATTCTTCAATGCCAAAGATACCATAAACATGCCAATATCATAATTTTTAAACACATTTAGAATGCCTTGCAACTTCTAGAGGAATCATCACAGAATTAATTCCATTCAAAGTAAACTTTTCACTCAACATCAGTGTTTCTCAAAAAGTGGTTCCAGGACCACCAGAAAGTGTCACGACTACAGATACCCAGGACCCATCCTGAAGCTACAGATTCGTAACATGCCGGAGAAGGCATGTGGCATCTGTACTTCTAACAACCTCCCAGTGGATGCTGATGCTTACCAAAGTCTGAAGAATACTGGCCTCAAATCAAGATATGTTACTCAACAATTCAGTGGGTGGTAATGGTATGGGGCATACTACAAGTTTTGCAAGAAAATTGGCAAAACAGAGCTTCAACACAGATGGGATTTCAATGAACAGCAGCTTATAAAATAGGCAAAGGCCAGTGAGAACGCTCCAAAACCCAAGCCTTTAGCAGCACTGATACTTTGGAATGGAGAGTCACAAAGATAGAATTAAGCAAAATTTCCCCTACTACACCTAATTTATTTTACAGGCGCCAGTGTATGTTCTGACAGAGGAAATAACACTAAAACAATCTCTTCACTAGGCTAATAACTCTTCTTAACTCCAAGGCTAATGTTCATTTAGAATGCCACCGTATGTAACTACACTAGAAAATAGTGAAACTAGAGATTTGTATTTGTTCTTTAAAACTACACCTGAAATAAATGATATTATTTATTCATCAAAAACAATTCACTAAGAAACTAAGACATGCTAGGGAGGTGCTGTGGACATGGATTCATTCTAGGTAGACAAGAGTTTGGAATCTAATGAGCACGTAAATATATGCACGTAGAAAACCATGAAAGAAGGGAACAGATGAACTACACTGTAGTTCTGAAAAGAGAGAGACCAACTCTTCTCATGATGATATTTTGATATATCTAAATATGTATAACTAAATACTTATATGTTTAATGTTCTCCAGTTCTCCAATTATTCTATGTTAGAATAATTGCTGGTTTGGATGGTTTCCATAATCACTTAAAATTTAATCAAAGTAAGCAAAGCACCTACTCTACGCCTAGAACCAAAAAGGCAGATGTTAATTTGAAGATCAAAATGAATGAAGGGAAAACAAAAGTCCAGAGCAAAGAGATGGAGGGTATCTGAGCTGTGAGGACCACGAATGAGATTTTAGGATGTATAGATGCCAAAGAGAAATGATGAATGGCCATTTAATAAATCGATAAAATATTTTCTTTAAACAAACAAAAAAGAAAGAAGGACAGAGGGGAAAAAAGAAGGAAGAAAAGAGGTCTAGTCACTTAAATAATCCTCATGTTGGGACCTGCTTTGACTCATGCATGTAACCATACATTTATAATGTAGATTTAGAACAATCCCTCTGAATAATGTCTTTGCTTTTATTAAAGCAAAATAGAATATATCAAGCATTTTAAATAGTAAATAATTATCATGTGTTTGGCTGCAAAGTAAACCCACAGATACTAATACATCTAATGCTTTTCTCTGATATCTTTTTCTTTTTTCCTTTTTTTTTTTTTTTTTTTTGAGACGGAGTCTCACTCCATCACCCAGGCTAGAGTGCAGTGGCGCCATCATAGCTCACTGCAACCCCAAATTCCTGGGCTCAAACGATCCTCCTTCCCCAGCCCCCCAGGTAGTTGGGACTACAGGCACACACCACTTTGCTTGGCTAATTTTTCTATTTTTAGTAGAGATGGGGTCTCACTCTTGCTCAGGCTGGTCTCCAACTCCTGGGCTCAAGTGATCCTCCCACCTCAGCCTCCTAGGGTGTTAGGATTACAGGTGTGAGCCACCGCACTCTGCTGAGAAATCTTAAGGCTAAGCATAATTAAATTAACCCCATTCTATTGTCTGGATGCCTTACTTACAGTTGGACTGTACAGATTTTTAGGCAGGGAGAGTGCTTCTCTCTGGATGCCACACAGCAATTACAACTCAAATGCCTTTCTTCTCCCTCAACAAACCTCAATAAAGTGTTAATCTGCATAATCATGACAGCTGATCTTCAGGCAGTAAGTCAATGCTGTTTTATGGCTTCCTGACTCCTAGACAAAAAGTAGAGAGCAATTCTCACACTATGGTCCAAGAACCATCTTGATAATGTCTCTTACTGGCTCTTCCAGAACCTTAGTTACCAGGAAATATTATTATTGCTCCACTAGGAAATGAATGACCTTTGGAAGCCTGAAAAAGGAGAGCACACTTGCTGTATCATCAAAGCTAAAAGGAATTTTCTCCCTTGGCAGCAAATAAAGTAACTAAAGAAATGGTTGCCTTCAGTATGGATGTAAATGATCATTAACCAGATAATCTGTACAGTAACTAAATGTTTACCATCTGCCCTTAACTGAAGATGGGAGCTATACCTCATAGTCTCATAGAAGTTAATTCATTGTAGCTGATTCATTCACAGACAAATTAGCTTAGTCTTGGAGGAGACCAATATGCAAATGACTACCATAAGCACAACAGGTACTATGGTTAAGCTCCACACAAGGTGCAGTATTGGTGTAGAGCAAGGAAGGTCTACTCTGCTTGGAGGACCTGCCAGAAACAATTTCAGAAGAAACATGAGGTAGGAGGCACTTCACAGAGAATCAGGATGTGCAAAGACATGAAAGACCAAAATAGCACAGAACATTAAGGAACTGTAAATATTAAAGAAAGGTCAGAATGAGACGGAGAAGAGTCTGGAGAAGAAAGCAGGAGCTGATCTGAGAAGCCTTCTTGGGTAGTTTGTGTTTGTTTGTTTTCTGTGAGAAGAGGAAGGCACTGAAGAGTTTTAAGTGATCAGATTTGCATTTCAAAATAATCACTGAGGACTAGCAGGCGTCCCAGCCCCTAGCATGTTTATCTGGCCCTCCGGGTGTTTTTGCAGCACCTGCCTGTCCTGCTTAGCAGCCAACTAGTCCGGGGCCCACAGTGCGCACTCTCCAACGGTCTGAGGGACAGTGAACTGGCCTCCTGTTTAAAAAGTTTGAGGACCCCTGATACAAAGAATGTTGAAAACGCAAAGATTACGGACAAGGAGACTAGTCGCCAGCCAGTCTAGGTCAATCAGAAAGATAATGAAGTTTAAATCCAAGGCAGTAATGGGGGAGATGGAGAGACGTCAAATGACAGGATTTAATGATCATTTGGATGTGAAATGCAGTGATATAGAGGAATTAGTGTACATTTCACATCTCTAGTTTGAGTAGATGGACAAACAGTGATACCACAACCAGGCAAGGAAATACAGGAAGAGCTGGTTATAGATGATATGTATATAGTGCTTACTATGTGCTAGCACCAGCCTAATTGCTTTACACATATTAACTTACTTGATCATATAACAATCCTATGAGGTAGGTGCTACTGTTATTTATTTTCACTTCATATGAGAAAACTGAGGCACGGAAAAGTCATATTTATATTTATTTATAAAAGTCATATTCATATTTATTTTCACTTCATATGAGAAAACTGAGGCACAGAAAAGTCACATAATCTGCAGACGGTCACAAAGGTAGTAAGTGACATTGAGGCTCAAACCTTGAGAGTCTAACCCTAGCATCTGTGTTCTTGACCACTGACTATGCTATACTGTAAAAAAAAAAGTCAGGGAGGAAGATGAGGGAATCATATTTGCACACAATGATCTTTACGTCCCTGGGGAATACCCAAGTGGAAACAAGTACATAGTTAGACTGAACAGCTGGAACTCAAGATGAAAGTCCTGGCTGGAGATAATTTGACAGTCATCAACAGAGCAGGCAGGTGAAGCCAAAAGAATAGATGAGTAGTAGAAATGGAGTGGGAAAGTGATTAACATGGACTCTCAGAAATACCAACACTTAACAGGTACCTGAAAGAAGTAGAACTAAGAGATTGAAAGGGGACCTGCAGAGACATATGCCACATACTAGAATTCAAAAGTCACACAAACCTCTTAAACATTTTCATTTATATGTTTGAAACCAACATCTCTACAACTCAATTCCTTATCATCTATCCAATATGCTCTTCCTTCATTCCCAATCATAACCTACATCATCAGCATCCATATATATATACATCAGCTAAGCCAAGCACCTGGGTGTCATCTATCCTCCATCTGCCTCTATCTTCATGCTCAAAATGATCACCAAGTCCTGCTGATTCTACCTTCTTAATATCTCTTAAAGTTATCCTCTCTTCTCTATTTCGATCACCAAACTCCAGGTGACACCAACTCTCACATAGACTGCTGCAATAATCTCACAATTAATTTACCTGCATCCAGTTTGAGCATCCTCCAATACAGCTTCAACAGTGACATAGGTTCCACCACATCATTTCCAGATTTAAATCATTAAATGACTCCCCACCATCTTTACCATGAAATCCAAACCTAAGTATCACATACAAAATCTGTTATTTCTCAACACTCCCCCAGAGAAACCCTGCATCATAGGCATAGGACTGCTTATAATTAATTTAACCTTTTACTTTAACAAATATGCTTTATGTGCCTACTACATGTTAAATGCAGCTTTAGGCACTATAGATACAACAGCAAACAAAGCAGAACAAAAGCCTTGTCCTCTAATGGGAGTCTATAGTGCACCTGCACCCTCAGGTTTGGTGCCTAGGCACACGCCCAAACTCCTCATAGGATACCCTCCCCCTGCTTCTCCCTCTAGCCAATTTCTACTTAATCTTCAACACTCAGCATCATGTCATCTTTTCCGGGAGCCTTCTTTGAGACCCCCACACCCTGTACATGCCTCTATCTAAGCTCTCAACACAACTTGTCACATTGCTCTGAGGACAAGTCTGCTCCCTCACCCCTGTGTGTCTCCCAGTGCCTCCTTCAGTGCCCAGGTGCGTTTAATGACCTGCCTTTTCAGCAAGATTCCTCATTGCTCATTATATTCATAACATGGAGGAAAAAAAAATCCCATATCTAATTTCCCAACTGGCAGACAGCTAAGCAGCATTACATAGAAAGTACAGAGAAGATGACTTTCAATTTACCAATAATTTACTTAAGTCATTTAAATTAATATTTTCATTATGAACATTTAAGATCTAAAAGTATTACCAACGTACAAATTACAGAATAACAGGAGGGCCAATATTACTATGTCTAAAGACATGGAATGGAATTAGAAGAAAACAAATTTTTTAAAAAACCCAAAAATTAGTCCTTAAAAACAGAGAACTCTCTTTTAAAAAATTAATCTTCAAAGTATACTTTTCTTTGCTCCAAAATAATCCCTGTAGATTACTACCTCACAATACTTCAAAATGATAATTCAACAAAAAAGAGACAGAAAGGGAGACAGGGAAAGAGGAAGAGGAAGGGGTGGTGGAGAGAGACAGAGACAGACAAACAGATCACTACTAAATACTGCCGAATCCCTGCCCCAAGAAGCACTGAGATCATGAATTTGATTCTACACTCAAACACAATGGTCCTGTTAAAATGGCTCTGTGCTGCCTGCCCAAATCCCAGAGCTCTGCCAACCATTACAATACCACTTTAATTGCTGAAGGAAGTAATTTCACCAAGACCCACATATTTTCCATTGCAATTTTTTCCCTAAATTATTGGCACACATCAAGAATATCAGCACTTACAGATTTCTAAAGGATCCGATTTTGATGCTATTGGTTACCCCATAATTTGAAGTATTCCATGCCACCATCATTTTGTTTGAAAGACATATACACAAATTCAATTACAGGAAATACAATGCTTTTATTTATTTTTTTACTGACATCTAATAAATTTCAATATTTACCTATTATTCACAAAACTCAAAATTTCTAAACCATATATTTTCATTAAGTCTAATTAATCAATAATGAATGGTTCCCGCTGAAACATTTAGAATGCAAACGTTTCTGAGTCAGCGTTCTATAAACTGAATGAAGAAGGAGTTCTCAGTGTGTGAATGCTGGGTGCTTTCCCCACCAGGAAACACTCTTGAGAACTTAATACCTTAATATTTAACCCATTTTATTTGCTTATTCACAAAGTCAGTTTGTTCAAGAATTTAAAGTCCCAGATTAATGAGTCCCACAAAATAAAGGCACTTAGAATTCACTTTATTCCAAAGCACAGATTACATCTTACCCTGGTTAGCTGC
This sequence comes from Microcebus murinus, assembly GCF_040939455.1. Taxonomy (NCBI): domain Eukaryota; kingdom Metazoa; phylum Chordata; class Mammalia; order Primates; family Cheirogaleidae; genus Microcebus; species Microcebus murinus. The sequence continues at coordinate 118,158,760 of NC_134105.1, read as the reverse complement.
CAGAAAAATGAATGGCAAAAGACATTACTAAAAAGACTGCTAGTTGCCTACCTAATAACCATTTTCCTTTGCTTTCTTTCTTATTAATAGAATTCCAATTTTGTTGGGAATGGCGATGTGCCCAACTTTGATAGACAAATAAATTAACTTGCATTTCCCAGCCTCCCTTGCAAATGGGATGCCACATAACCAACTCCTAGCCAGTAAGACGTAATTAGAGCTGCTGCCTGACATCAGAATGGTTCCTCTAAAGGGACCTGATTTAGCTGACGTGTACCTTTTGCCCTTCCTCTTATTTCTTCTCCCTGTCAGTTACATGTGGTAGTGGAGCTGCAACAACCACCTTCACACCACAAGGCAATCTTACAGGTGGAAGCTATGTGCTAAAAATGGCAGAGCAAAAAAAGACAAAAAGCCTATGACAGTGATGGCATTATCAGACACTAGAACCAGTCTTGTACTATGGAGGTGAGGGGGAGTGGGGAGAGAGAGAGATGGAGAGAGACAGACAGACGCTATGTTTTAGACCAGTATTTCTCAACCTTCTTTTAATCACTGCCCCCCTAAAGAGGCTTATTTGATATTTGACCCCTTTAAATTTTCCCCTACTAAGTTTACTATCACAGATATACTGTATATCAGTGTATGTGCTCTATGTATATCTGTGTCTCAGACAAAAGAGTAGGATTTTTTATCCCACAATAACCAATCTGGGCAATATCGCCCCCACTGAGAATGTGTCTTATAGATCAACAAAGAATAAGAAAACTCGGAATGCTAAACATTCAGTCCTATTAGCCACCTTTTCCTAGAGTTTCTAGAAGAGATGAATGTGGAAAGGACAAAGTCAGATGGCATTTGCCTCAAACTTCAATTCATTCCCTTGCCAACCCTGGAAACACGAGCTGGACCATTTGGAACTCTCATTTGGCCTAGGTAAGAGGCATCCCTAAGGCCTAGGACCAAAGAGGTTGAAAGGCCGTCCTTGTTTCTTTTCCATGAAGCCCATACATGAATCTCAGACCTTTGTACTTTGGCACTGCAGTGACTAGGAAAGGTCCACCTGTAGAAGATCAAACCAGCCAGTGAAAAGATGCAAGGACAAGAGAGCACTTACTCAGTGACTAGGGCAGGACTGGTTTAATCAGCCCACTTCAACCCTCCCCCACTTAGGCTTCAGATGAAGAAATGGGGCCCAATTACTGTCCTTGGTCCTGAATGTTTATTACCAGTTCCTTGGCAGGAGGCTGGAAGGGAAGAGCATGGATAAAAGTAGACGTGAGACTAGGCCAGTGGTTCACGCCTGCAATCCCAGCAGTTTGGGAGGCAAAGGTGGGAGAACCACTTGAGTGAGACGTTGTCTCTACAAAAAATAGAAAAATTAGCTGAGTGTGGTGGTGTGCACCTGTAGTCCCAGCTACTTGGGAGACTGAGGCAGAACGATCACTTGAGCCCAGGAGATTGAGGTTGTAGCGAGCTACAATGATGCCATTGCACTCTAGCCCAGAAGAAAGAGCAAGATCCTGTCTAAAAAAAGAAAAAGTAGTAGTAAGCTTCCCTAGCCAACACTGCACTCTTTTATTTTCACTTTTTGAAGGTTTTAGAAGAAAAATTAGGTATTTAATTCAAGGCCCAAAAAATATAGGCTGGTTTCTCCACTGAAACAGAACAGAGTACCATAAACAGTACATCCTGTTTATTTAAAAAGAATGAAATCCAATCTTCCAATTAGCCAGGAAGGATTTAAGTGGATCCTTGGATACAGCTCCTCTCTAACTCTCTAGATGTCTTGTCCGTTATTCCTCCACACAAACATTTTATTCCTAGAACATCTGATTTCCAGTGATTTCACACTAATTTCACTCTTCTATGTTGACTCCGCTACCACAGAAGCCATTCTCCAATGCCCTTTCTTTCCCAGCTCACCCTTAGATACTGACACAACCCCCTGTAATGTCAGTATATTAGACGTTTCTCCTTTTTATTCCCAAAGTACCATGAGCCCCAGTCACACCCCTCCCAGATAAGCTCTCTTAGGAGAGGCCTGTCCTGCCCACTGCTGTGTGGCTAGTGTCTGGCACAGCACCAGGCACAACCAAAGTGCCCAGTTAGGACTGGATGAACAGATAAAGCCAGTCCTCTAGCAATTAAAACTGTCAATTTATTGAGAATATAAATTTTATGAGCTATTTTTAAAATAAATATGTAAACATTTACAATTAAAGATAGAAGTATCATGTATATGACCTATTATTTTCTTGTTACCTAAAAAGTCTTTTTTCTTGTCTATTTAATCAATTCTTTCCTGATCCTATATCATTGACTTGAAAATTTTAAAGATCAAGGCAGTAAAGTAGGGAAAAGCACTCAATTGATATCCAGTAGGTGAAATATATATGTGCATATGTATATATATTTGTCATGTGAAAAATAGATATAGACAGACACATATTATAAGTATTTAGCTATTTCTCATCCTAAAGTTACTCCTGAAACCATATCCTTAATAAAAAGCTTAGGGACAATATTTTTAATAGCTTCAAGTCCTAAAATTTTCTAATAATAGCCTTAACAGAATAATGGAGTTCAATAAATTCTGCTTACTGTTCAATAAATTCTGCTAAGGAAGGTATATTAATAAGTAACCTCAAGAATTATTAAATATTGGCCGGGTGCAGTGGCTCAAGCCTGTAATCCTAGCACTCTGGACGGCCGAAGTGGGAGGATTGCTTAAGCTCAAGAGTTTGAGACCAGCCTGAGCAAGAACAAGACCCCGTCTCCACTATAAACAGAAAGAAATTAGCCAAACAACTAAAAATAGAAAAAATTAGCTGGGAACGTTGGCGCATGCCTGTAGTCCCAGCTACCAGGGAGGCTGAGGCAGGAGGATCACTTGAGCCCAGGAGTTTGAGGTTGCTGTAAGTTAGGGTGATGCCACAGCACTCTAGCCCAAGCAAAAGAGTGAGATGCTTTCTCAAAAAAAAAAAAAAAAAAAAAAAGGAAAAGAAAAGAATTACTAAATACTTTCTCTACACTTCTCTTAGTACATCCATTAGACTATATTACCTGCTTTTATATATTAAAAATAATATGTAAACTAAATGTCCAACAGTCAGTAAACTCATAGTGCATGACTAAGTAGACAATTTTGTTCACAGTCCAAATAATCTATCTTGCCAGCCCGATTGGTGATGTACTTCCTCACTTAGAGCAACTTCCTTCAGAGCACCTCAAAGCACCATTTGTCTCAGCATCAATGTTTGCTCTTGGTCCTAGATCTCACAACACATTTTTAAAAACAAGCTCGCAAACTTGAAAATTTAATAAATCCAAAGAAGAGCAGACCATTAGGTTGAATACTGAGCAATCAGGACTGGCAACATCTACTAATAAATGCATGGCAATCAGTGTTTAAGACAGTATTTAACATGGGAAGCTGAGAATAGAGAGCGATTAATGGAACAATTCTATTCAAATCTGAATTTCTCTATCTTCACTGGAGCTTTTCAGATAAATAAACAATATAATACTTATTTCTGTAAAATGCTTTTAAACACTTCTTTGTAAGGCAGTATAGCATAGTGGTTAAAAGCACAGACTTTAGTGCTAAAATGCCTGGGTTTGATCCACTCTTCTTGTGGCTCAATTTTCTCATCTGCAAATAGGTGGGGGAGGGGATAATAATACAATCCTTTATCTGCTGGTACCAGGTGTGATATGCAATTTAGACTTTTTCAGAGTTTAGAAAGGTAAAATGATGCATAAAACTTATATTGCATAACACCCCCAGCAGAGTCTGAAGCAGCACCCTGGCATCAAACACAAAATTATGCATATTTCAGTAGCAAAACGAATGAATTCTCATAAGGAGAGATAAACACAAACTGTGAATGGTCTGCCAGTAAATGAGTTTTGGGTCAATATAAGATTTGCCAAATGAGTTACAAAAATAACATTTGGTTTTCAGAGCATTTTTGCATTTTTAAATAGTAGATAAGAAGATTGAAGTGTTTTAAGTAACACCTAGTGAATAATAAGTAGTCAAAAAATGTTAACTGCTATTACCATGATTATTATTGTCATTATCCTCCTCATCATCATCATTATTTTTAGTAATTGTCAGTTGTCCTAAAATTCATTTAGTAATTATTTACCTAAATTTGTTTCTGAAGCTAACATATCTCCATATCAATCAGTAGTGATGTCTTGCTAGCCATAGGCATGTGGCTTTAGGGTAGACCACACCCAGTTTGTCACCCTGTACACTAGCCCCCCTTATCTGTGGGGGACACGCTCCAAGACCCCCAGTGAATGCCTGAAACCTCAGCCAGTAGCGAACCCTATATAAACGCTAATGGGTGAGCAGCATAGACAGAGAGGACATGCTGGACAAAGGGATGATTCACATCCCAGGCAGGACAGAGCGGGAAGGCAAGAGATTTCATCATGCTACTCAGAACGGTGCACAATTTAAAACAAGAATTGTGTATTTCTGGAATGTTCCATTTAATACTTTCAGACCAAGGTTGACAGAGGGAAACTGAAACAACAGAAAGCAAAAATACAGATAAGCAGGGGGGGCTAGTCTATCTAGATTTTTTTGTGTGTGTATGAAAAGGAAAATGTACCAAAAAAACACACCTATAACTTTAACCTTTTCATCTGCTATTTTGAAAGTCATCAGCTACCTAAAGACCTCATTCTCTAAGAGCTCTCACTATTGTTCCACTGTCTGCCATGAGAAAAGGTTAATGCAAAACATAGAATGAATGCTTAAACAAACAAAAGAATCAACACAAATTCCAACTACAGTGTGCTCAATTCAAATACGGAATGAAATGAACCCCCTGGCATCCAGAGTATTCCACAAGCGTGTGGCAAGTGTTATTTCTAGCCACTTAAAAGCACCAGTGAAAAGAGCTCAGATACTTATAAAAGAAAAGATCTCCATTGCCATGAGGAGAGGCATTTATTAGCACTTAATGGCCCTCTTTCATTGCCTTTCCACTGATGCATCTCTAATTGTTCCAATTATAATTTCAAGTAACAAAACCAATAATGGTAAGTCTATAGTTCAGTGTGTGCATTTTGAAAAGAGGTCTTCAATGGCACAAACTACATATAAAATATATGACAGCATGGGATCTGGGCAGGCGATGTCGCAATAAGGAGAGAGGAGGAGGTCTGGAGACAGCACTGGCTAAGAAACCAGCTTAGGTTCCAGCTGTGACCTCACCACATCATTTAATCTATACGAGACTCCTTCTACATCTTTAAGATGTGAGGATTAAAGGGGTGTCTTCTAATGCCTCTGCTAATTCCACCAGAAAAGAAGAAGAAATCATGACACACAGGATCTGTTTCCCACTCTGACTTTCCAGGCAATCCTAAGGCTTTCTGCTTTACCTCCATAACTGGGATGTCAGCATCCAGTTTAAAGTTCAAGAAAAGCAAGAACCATCTCATTTGTTTTCTCCTCACTACCGCACATAGCACATAGCAAGTGCTCAAAAATCTCAGAGGGAAGGAAAAAAAGGGAGGGAGGAAGAGAATGAATGAGGCAGGAAGGCAGAAAGAAGAAAAAGGAGGGAGGGAGGGACAGGCCAAGGAATTAAACATGGCTCAGGCATTGCATGTAAGAGGACAATGGTAAAAGATGAGCTTGGAATACTGATTTCTTACTTTTAAGAAAGATCATATTAGGAAATTTCAAGATTTGAGAATATACTATGTTAGAGAATATTACAGAGATGTCTATTCAATGTTTTCTGTGATCAGAAATTAAGATACTGAAAAACATAAATGTATTAATACAATAAGCTATGTACATAGGTAAAACATTAGGTGTAGAAAATTCTAGGATTTTTATTTGTTTAATTGATAATTTTATTATAAAATGTTTCTGTGTGCTTCTTGAGATTTTTCTTGACTTAAAGTCTGTTAATCTGACAGTATATATTGATAATCAACTTTCTTTTAGCTATTGTTTGCATGTTATAACATCTACCCTTTTACTCTCCATTTAACTGTGTTCTTACATTTAAATTGTTTTTCTTGTAAATAGCACATATTTGAGTCTTGTTTTTATATCCAGTGTGACAATCTGTCTTCACTTGAAATGCTTAGCTATTCACGTATAATGTAACTAATAAAATAGATGGATTTAGAAAAAAATAAGCTATGTACAGTTATGTTCTATTATTGTAATACATTAAAATAATGAAGCATAAATTTTTTCATTATTGACTATTTTTCTTCATTTTAGTATCTAATATCAATATTGGTAAGAAAATAAATACCAATCAATTAAAAATGAAAATGCTGAAATTTATAAAGGAAATGAGAGGGGGAAAAAGACAGAAAGAAACCTGACCCACTACATGGAAAGAGGCATTTTGATATAAGAGTTCTAACATTAGCAAATAATATTAATAAAATATAAGTACTGTATTTAATTACATATTTATACAACCTAATCTATATTACATGTGTTGGCCTGAACATGAATATGTGAAATTCACTAATAGATGCCAATAACTCAAAACTGTGAGTTTTCAGACATTACTCTCCATGGTATATTTTCAAGAAGTCAACACAAAAGATTGATATTATCATTGAACACAGAAGCAGAGAGTTTTAGATATTTAAAGCATTTTATTAAAGGCTTAAAAATCCTAAATTACTGTGTCTTAAGCCCCATTGGGGTTGCAGTTTTAAACAGTGGATCAAAGTAAGCCTCATTGAGAAAATGCAAGTTGAGCAATGACTTGAAGGGGTAAGTGAACTAGCCACACAGATCTGGGGAGGCGTGTGCCTGGCATGTGAGTGAGGAATGAACAAGGGCAAGAAATCAGAGATTAGGTCAGAGAGAGAGAAAGGAGGGGCAGATCACCTGGGCCACTGTAGGGACTCAGGATTTTCTACGTGTGAAATGGGGCGCTATCAAAGGATTTCGAACAGAGAAGTGACATGATCTGACTCACATTTTTAAAAGGTCACACATTAGCTATTGGGAATAAGCTTAGGGGTCAAAGAGAGAAGCAGGGAAAACAATTAGGCAATGTTAGAGTAACAGAGGCAAAACATCAGGGAAGCTCGGACCAGGGTGGTAACAGTGGAGGTGGTGAGAGGTGGCCACATTCTGGGTACACAAAAAAACACAGCCCATCTAGAATTATTGCAATGCAATTTGGCGGGACAAAGACAAATTTGTTTCCAAAATTACTTGAGTTCAAATCTTAGCTCCACCCCTCATGGAGTCTCTATTGCCTTGGCAATATTTCACATCATCTCTCTAAATTTCATGATCCAGGTCCATAACATAAAAACAGCATCGCTTACTCTGAAAAGTTGTTGAAAGGACTAAATAACTTGCATAAAGCACAAAGCAGAATGCCAGTAAACGTGGCCTCTTTTTCTTTTTTTAATTATGATTATGTGTTAGAGACATATTTAAAATATAAAAAGCCCAGGAAATCATCCCTAGTGGAAATTTCCTAGAAGCCAAGAATTTATTTTTTTCTGAGACAAGGTCTCACTCTGTTGCCTGGACTAGAGTGCAGTGGTGTGAACATAACTCATTGCAACCTCAAACTCCTGGGCTCAAGTGATCCTCCCACTCACCCCACTGAGTAGCTGGGACTATAGGCGTGTACCACCACACCCAGATAATTTTTTAATTTTTTGTGGAGATGGGGTCTTGCTATGTTGCCCAGGCTGTTCTCGAACTCCTGTACTCAGGTGATCGTCCCATCTTGACCTCCCAAAGTACTAGGATTACAGGCATGAGCCAGGAGTTAAGAACTTTTAATGAAAATAACATACAGTTTCCAAAATAAATTGGCTATCTGTAAAATGTAAAAGATTAATGTATTTTCATTAAAAAACAAAAATAAGGGATTCAGGATTATGTCAAACTCTTCAGTATAAAGCACATTATCGATTAGATTCTGTGCAAAAGTTGCTTGACAATCTATAAGACAGCTAATGGTGGGATATGAAGTTCTCAGGTGCAAAAGAGTCTCTGGGGCTTTGAAATGGATCCAAGTTATTTAAAAAGGAACTGTCATAAGGAAGGAATTAAAAGTTGTTTTTCTTTTCTTTTCTTTTCTTTTTTTTTTTGAGACAGAGTCTCACTTTGTTGCCCAGGCTAGAGTGAATACCGTGGAGTCAGCCTAGCTCACAGCAACCTCAATATCCTGGGCTCAAGCCATCCTATTGCCTTAGCCTCCCGAGTAGCTGGGACTACAGGCATGCGCCACCATGCCCGGCTAATTTTTTCTACATAATTAGTTGGCCAATTAATTTCTTTCTATTTTTAGTAGAGACGGGAGTCTCACTCTTGCTCAGGCTGGTTTTGAACTCCTGGCCTTGAGCGATCCGCCCGCCCCGGCCTCCCAGAGTGCTAGGATTACAGGCGTGAGCCACTGCGCCTGGCCAAAAGTTGTTTTTCTTAACAGAGTGCAATAGAACTACAGCTATAACTATGTTACTAATGCTTGTCTAGCTACCTCATTCATTCCTTTAGCAAATCTTTGAAAGCTACAATGTTACAGGCATGAGAAGAGACGAACCATCCAGGAACAGCCAGGAAGGGGCTCTTCCCTCAGAGAAGCCAGTCTAGCACATGGATTCTTCATATACTGAAATCACACTCTATCTCCATCAGTACTGGACCACCTGCTACAGTTAAAAACTCTCTACTCCCAAAACAGCCTATTACGTTTCTAGTCCTGAGACTATAAGGACTAGCGTTAAGCCTATGCATGGTTTTCACCCTCACAATCTACTAGTCTCCACACTGATTTTCCTGTCGGTCTAGTTTCTTCACCCTTCAATAAAATTAATTTTGTGTCCCACCCCCAAGTAAAATCTACTGAAAATACCTTCCTCACCTATTAAGAAACTAATCCTCATAACTACCTTATTATGTTAAAAGATTTCTTTCTGATTTTCAAGATCCTCCCCTAAACCTAGTCTCCTACTAAGTAAACACTTTTTGGCTATTTTCCTCCCTACCACAAACACTAGGGGAAAAAAATCCTCAGCTATCTTGAGACAAGTCTCTCCAGGGCCCTCCGCCATGCACGCCAAATTCCTCCACTCCATGCTTTTGCTACTGTGGCTCTCTCAACCTTAAATACCTTCTGTCTCTTTAATACAAGTAATTTCATTCAATCCTCATAACCAACTGTGATTTAAGCAAGACAGGCGTTATCTCTATATGGCAAATTAAGAAGCCAAGAGTTATTTTTAGACTTCCTACTCTCTGCTTATTCAAAAAGGAAGAGTGATATTTGATATGAATTTTGAATAATGAGTAAGCACTTTCCAGGTTATCAGATGAGGATGAGGACATTTCAGATGGATATGTGAAGGCCAGGGAGGTATTAAAGAGAAATACATACACAGTAACACGCATGTGTATATGTATGAACGTATCCACATAAAGCTATGAACTGCTCCACTAGACTATAGATGCAAGAAATGTCTCATCTTTTTGATTTTCAAATTCAAATCAGTTCAGACTTGAAGGCCAATGGTCAGCCGTATCAGTAAGAGGTCCAACATCAGACGTATGTGTAAGACCTCTTCTCCTATCCCTTGGGTAGTAGCAGGACCCCAAAGGTGATGCAATGAAGAAAATGTGAGGCAAGGGCTATAGGCACTGGCCCATAGCAACCTTCCCTGGAGATGCTCATTGTCCCCTGTGGCCCTGTTGAAGGTGACTTAGCTCCACTGGTAGCGTCCACTACTGACCCTCCATGCCACCCTTCCCGGCCTCTGTGCCAAGTTAGCTGTGAGGACCACCTCCACAGGTGTCGAAGTAATTGTCTCAGTGCTCAGCCCTTCCTAACACCCACACAACATACCCACCTCAGGACCTCCAAGGCACTGCCTCAATAGAGCACCAGCTTCAACTACCCACAGAAAAACAGACCATCCTTGACTTCCTCTCCTGGGAAAATATCTTTCTTCCCCCCTGGGAGAGATCAGCCAATCTTCTAAAGATAGCCTGCATTTCTTTCCCAATATCTTACAACAGTAATGGGGTCTAGTTGTTCTCCCAAGGGCCTCAGACATAGGATGGTCCTAAAAGCCTGGGCCATAAACTCTAGGACCACCCAAGAGCCTGTTCATATTCCTTGGATTAAGGAGAACTCATTCTTTAGGAATGCTGCAGACAACCTCCCATTCCCAAGGATAGACTGTATACTACTTTTAATGCTACAGAACAGACAATAAAGTTAAATTTTCTTATCTTGCTACAGTAAATTCTTAGGAAGTTTGCTCTGTTACATATACAAGTAACTTTATGTCTTCTTTCCCCAACTATATCACAGCCACCTAGTATAATTTCCAAATAGATACTTATATATATGTTACAGATATATTTTAGATGATTATTATATTATAAACCCATACTTTTGACCTATCACAAGCCAAACTGTCCCTTAACATATAGTTAGGTACAACAGTTACAACAAAGTTTATAATGCAGATATAAGATACATATCCTTTTATCACAGCATTAGAAGGGGTCACACATTATTTACAAGCATAAAGCAAATTTTCATTTCAACAGATTCTAAATTTGGTCAATAAAAATTCTCTCCAATTATTCTTCTACTAAGCACCAGCTGGATACAATGAATGCAGTGCTCATGTCTAGCGGAGAATGAATTTTAGCCTTGTGATTATTTTGCCCATAATATAATATTTTAAACATTTTTTAATCAAAATTTTAAAGTGTTCAATGTCTATGTAGAATTTATAGCTGCTACCTCTTTTCAGTCGAAGGTTACTTAAGCCCCATTTTCCCAGAGTGACATGTCTATAAGTTAAATTTTCAAGTTCGAAGTTCAATGAACACTTCCAACAAAATTATCTTTATCGATTTCCACACTAACAATGGGCTGTGATTGAAAGGCAATGAATTACAAGACAGAAAGAGTTTGGTTCTGACACGAGCTACAGGGCCTTAAACAAGTTACTGAACTCCTGTTACTAACTCTTTCACCTGTTCTGTCATTTGTAAATATAGCAATAGTACGCTTGCCCTCCTCCAATGTATTTGAATTATGCATTAATAAATAAGATAGTCCTTGGGAAAGGTCTCTAAAAATTGTACTGCAGTGTTGGGGGGGGGAGTAAGGTGATATTATTAACATCCATCTTGGAGCATAAATTTAAATGGAAAAAAGTTATATATGGAAAACTAACATTCATGAGCTTCTGGAGAGCTGAACACATGAAGGCAGACAGGAGAATGAATAAGCACTCAGCCACGTGCGGGCTCAACTCCACAGGGACAGAAGCTCCTGCACTTGGGACCCGTCCAGACTTTGCTTATGTGTCTCTTCATCTGGTTGTTTATCTGTATGCTTTAAAAAGGTAGACACGTACAAAGGAGAGATCTGCCGTCAAGTGATTTTGAAAGTTACAGTATTTATCACTCTCCATTCTATGACATCAAACTATACATATAAAACACTTTTAACAGTCAGACACATTTTTCATCTTATTTCTCTCAATTAGAACTTTTCCTTCTACTCTCATCCTATTTTCACCCCCGTTCAACCCTTTGCAAAGCTTTTTTTAAACACAGCCATTGTAGAAAATTTTCACTCCGAGCACAGAAGAATACAAGCAGTTTTTAACAATAGTACTTTTATGTGGCAAATTGGAATTTCCAATCCCTAACAAACACCTGACCACCAACCTGTCACTACCAGCAGATACGTCAATTATCAAAGTATGTTGCTTCTGACAAAATGACTTTGCCTCAAGCTGATCAATGTCCCACGAGTAAATTTCAATATGAAAGACAGTGGCAAACATTTGCTGAGCCAAAATGTTAGTAAAATAATAAAGATTTAAGCCTTTGATCAATAAAAAAAAAAATCCTCTCTCCTTTATAGCAAAGATTATCACCCCTGAACACATTTCTATCAAGTCAACAACACTCCAGGTCACTACTTTGATTTTAAGCCATTGTCCAGATTGTAGACTATTGCTTATAAAAGACAAAAACCTCTTCCACATCAGAAATTTTAGATCTTAGAAGGTTTCAAGGCTTATCCTTCCTGAAAGTCAACAGGGCTACACAATTCAATCATGAACATTTTTACTTTCATTTTACAGAAGTCTGATTTTGTTCACTGACTATTCTCAAAGAACAATTAAAATATTTATTTCTTTTACCTGGTTAGAGAAATCTAATGGAACTTTTATACATGATTTTTAATAATTTCTATTATACCATAGGTTGCTATTTCAATTAATGATATCTAAAAAAGAACACTATAGTTTAGAATAAAAAAAAATAATATTTGCTACTCCAAATCTAATAAAGTTAATATATATAGTCTGAGGGTTCTTTATTTTTGAAAAATCCTAAATATTTATTTACCTTTTTTTGATCCCATAGAACAATACAGCCCTAAAATTATTATTTTGAAAAATGTGCTATGGAAATGTCAACTTGAACTGATATATAAAGCTTCCTTGGCATTCATTTCATCTATAACCAAGTTTTCTATACCTTCTACACAGCTCTACCTCTCAGCAATATATGTAAGAAGCACTAACTCTTGGACACCCAACAAAAAATGACAACAGAATGAGACCCTTTGGGAAAGGCCCCAGCTAGCACTTTAATTGCCAAAACTTTATTTTAATGTTAAATTATAAATGTCATTAGCATTTTCTTATTTGCATTCTTAAATCGCAGTATACCTAGCATTTAACATTTCTTGATGGAGTATTCATTTGAAACACCAATTACTGTACCATGTTACAGGGATGCCTTCAGTAGATATTAAAGAGTGATCTGGTAAGCCTGCATAAATTGCAAGCTTTTATTATTATTATTATTCCCTTTGCAAGCATTTTCCAATGTGTCTGTCTTCTCCTTTGCCATCACTATACTGGGTACCACTTCTCCCTGGCATCAGTGTGGCTGCCCTTACCCACGCCTCTCCTCCTTGCTCCTGGTCTGCACCTCCTCCTCTGTAAGGGTGTAGATGTCAGACAATACAGTCAGGGAGATTTATGTAGAAGTGAGTGGCTCTGGACAAGGACCCGAGTTGTTCACCCATGGGTAATCCAGAGGAAATTTGCTACATCACTGCAGCTGCTCAGGGCCTGTTTCATTCATCTCTTGTCTCTCAGCACCGTCTTCTTTCAGGGTTATATGGAAAAATCAAGAATGTGAAAATGCTTTCCATGGCCTAATACATGATGATTTTACTGTCGAAATTACGGAGAACAGTGAAGTTTTGGGATTTCTCAATTCTGACCAGGTGAGGCATGACTACAGTAATGCTGTCTTCCCCAGGCACTGAACTCTATACATTTCAAAGCATTGACAATAGGCGTATATTATCAACTTCAGTATAAAAATGTTTCAGCTTTCCAACCTTGAGGGGGAAAAAAAGCAAACGAATACCTCCATCTCTCTCCATCCTGTTTCACACACTGCCCCATCTGCTATCACCTCCAGAGCCAAGCTTCTTGAAGGAGATTTTTTTTTTTTTTTTTTTTTTTTTTTTTGAGACAGAGTCTCGCTTTGTTGCCCAGGCTAGAGTGAGTGCCGTGGCGTCAGCCTAGCTCACAGCAACCTCAAACTCCTGGGCTCCAGTGATCCTTCTGCCTCAGCCTCCCGGGTAGCTGGGACTACAGGCATGTGCCACCATGCCCGGCTAATTTTTTATATATATATCAGTTGGCCAATTAATTTCTTTCTATTTATAGTAGAGACGGGGTCTCGCTCTTGCTCAGGCTGGTTTTGAACTCCTGACCTTGAGCAATCCGCCCGCCTCGGCCTCCCAAGAGCTAGGATTACAGGCGTGAGCCACAGCGCCCGGCCTTGAAGGAGATTTTTAAACCATGCCTCCCTGACCTCTAATGCATGCCTTGACTGAAGAAATTCAGGTCAGCCCCTACTTCACCCTGGAAGCTGCCCTCACCAAGATCACTAATGACTTTCTTGTTTCCTAAAGTGATGGGACACCAAGAATTTATCTTCTTCTTTCAGCTAAACTTGTTATCGCTGACCCCTCCTCCCCTCCCCTCTCCTCCCCTCCCCTCCCCCCTCCTCCCCTCCCCTCCCCTCCTCTCCTCTCCTCTCCTCTCCTCATGCTTTTTCTTCCAACCTCTTTCCTCCTTCTCAGTGCCTTCAATTGTCCATTCCTTCTGGAGGTTTTCTTTGCCATCTTGTCACTCTACATGTTTCCATGATCCTCCCATCAGTGATTTCATCCAACCCCTGCTAATGGTCCCCATTCATGAACCTGCAGCTCCAATCTCCCTTATGAGCTCCAGACCTCTATTTGTTATATCAATATACCACAATCACCCTAAACTCATATCCTAAACTGAATACACTATTGTCCTCTTTGAATCTGCCCTCCCTTGTTTATTTCCTATACTTGTGAATGGCACTACCAACCACTTAATTAACCAAGGAAAAGTCTGGGAGTCATCCCTGATTTTCTCCCTCTCCCTTAGTGTCTAAAAACTCGAGTCCTCATAAATTATTTATTGGCAATCCTCCCCCACTGTGCATTCTCTTCTTTTGCTGTACACTGAACTCTTTGTGATGCCTGTGTATCCCATCTTCTTTCTTGCGTCCTTGCCTTTGCACATGCAGTTTTCTCTACCTAAATACCTCTCCCCTTACCCCCTTGTCCTTCAAGACTCAGCTCAGGTGTCAGCCCCTCCAAAAACACTTTTCTTAACCTGCCTAGGCTAGACTATGATACTCCTACTCTGAGCCCACTATATATGTTTTGTCTATTTTCCATCTTCCTAACCAGACTGTCAGCTCCCAGAAAGCAGGAACCATGCCTAATTCATTCCTAGGTATCCAAAGTGTGGTATAATTCCTGGTACATTATAGGCCTTCAGTGAATATTTTATGGATGAATAAACAAACAAACTCTGAGTCACTTCCATTGTCCACATTTCTGTGCTTCCTGCCATCTGTTACCATTCTTTATCACCTCATTCAAATATTATTTCATTTAGAAACCATCCCTGATTCCCATCTCCACTCTCATTTCCCATCTCTCCTATGATGATTAACAATAATTCAAAGTAGACAAGGAAATTTGAGTACTTACTTTTCTATTCTAATACTGTTCTTTTATAGGAGGTTTGGAGGAAAGGATAATTTAATTCATTTTTAGTTGCCTCAAATCTAGTGCTTTGGATTCTTTAGAGGAAGGCATGTTCATATTTGAAAAAAAAAAAACGAAAAGCAACACGCTAGCAAAAACCTCCCCTCCACCAAAACGCAGAAGCATCTCACAATAGAGCTTTCAAAAGCAGTCACAGATCTGTGTGTAGCACTGCTTATGAGCCATCACATGGCAGCAGCGGGGAAAACACACCAGCACCAAACCGAGACAAAGGGCAGAGATGAAGCCCGCTCTGTTCCTGCTGACGCTACTGAGGCCACTGCTCTCTCAGCCGGGCTCACAACACACAGGCCTCAGCCTGCCCCCAGCCCGGCTCGAGGAGCGTGAGACGGGCAGCCAGAGCTGTGCTTCTCAACACGGAGGGCACCGCTGCCATGCAAACTCCCGCTAGCTCCAAACCACTCGTTACCCCTTCCTCCTAAAAGTCAAACACATAACCTCCCACTGAAACCACAACAGTAAAAATAAAATTATTGGAAATAATATGAACATCGAAAAAGAGGGGACTATCACCCAATGATTACTTAGGATGAGTTAACAGAATAGTTAATATAAAAAAAATTCACTCTCAAGCAAGTTAACAAATCCAAATGTACAGTATGATTTCTCTTTCTTTCTCTCTCTATATATACAAACACACACTTCTAAATCATATAACATAACAGTATACTATAAGATAAATCTATGCCAAAATGTTAAAAGTCATTAATTTCCAGGTAACTAGATTGCAGGTGATTTTTATTTCCTTACAGTTGTATCCATGTTTTCTAAATATTCTTTAATGAACAAGTATCTCTTTAATAAGAAGGAAAAACAGGTTTTAAAAAATGAAATGGCATCTCTTGATTAAATTTTGTAAACCTCTAAATCTTCATAAATATAGTCAATTTTTATTTGTATCCTGAAGACTTAAAATAAAATTTTTTATATAAGTCTTAATTGGTCTTGCAGGAGATGATACAAGATTTGTAGAATAACTAGCTCAGCAAAGTGACATTTTGGGATGCTCAATAAAATGCTTACTTGTGAAACTAGCTTCAAAATGAAAATGATAATAAGAAATGCACTGATTTTAAAACAGATTTCTTACTAAGAAAAAGTCTAATACAAAGTCAGAAAGCAAAGGTTATGGCCAATTAGGGCAAAGATTACATTTTTATTATTTTCATCTATAAAATGTAGAAAATGCCAGATTAACAGTAAATGAAGTTCTTACCAGATTCAACATAATTCTAAGGTATGGCCTACATGCCATAGCCTCATAATTTAACCTATACATATCCTAGATAGGATATCTCTCTCCTACATAAATCCTGAAAATGTTATAGACAATAACAACAACCTTAGAAGAAAAGGTTCTTCATAAATACAAGTAAAAGATGAACTTCAAACCTAGAAACTTGATTAGTACTCTAGCATTTATCAACAAAAGCTACTCAGTCAAAAGTAATTTAAATGCTTAACTGTATTTTTCTAATTGGTCTAATTGACTTCACAAGCCAATATTAGCACAGACAGTATTAAAAAATCAGGCAGAGAGACAAACCAAGGAAAGAAACAAAAAGGAGAACTTGTTACAGAATTATTTCAGAAAGTTCAGTGTTATCAATGTACTAGATTCTATATCTTCCCATTAATGAAGGAGATAACTGGGAAGATTGTTTTTTATTTATTTAGCAGGTATTCATTAAGCATTCGCTATGGCATAGCATGTATTAATCTAGATTTTCAACCAAAGAAGCAATTCTCCACAGCATTTCCCTCACTTAAAATCAAAAGATTGACAAGAGATAGACATGATTATTCACTACTGTCAAATCCCTGACATCTGTTCTACTCATTAAAGGTCTATCCTTGACATTTATGGAGTAGGATAATAGCTAAAGTGTTTAAGAATAATCTACTTCAAATAAAAATGGATCAGGGAAAAAATATGTAAAATATTCTAATTAGAGAAAAGTACATAGTATAAATTTTAAATTAGACATTTAGAAGAAGCAAAACAAATCCTACCTAATGAAAACTTTGCTTGGTTGTTCATTTTTAATGTCTTGATTTGGCAAAATAAAAAGGTGGCAACTCTTCATTCATTGCTATTCTTTAAAAACTGATCCATGAAATTCAGCAGTCTGGGAGCCACTGATTCCAAGAGCACTTTTGCCGCCCAGAAGGTAGCTGAGCTAGTTTGGAATTCTGCCCCTAACAAAATGTCACTCATGCAGAAGATGCTCAAAAAGTATTTGTTAAATGAAGAAATGTAACCCTATTCCATGTAGACAATGTGGTTGGGGAATCACTTTAAGATGGTCTAGAAGATCTAAGACTTTAAAAAGTTTCAAAGATGAAATGAGAGAAGCAGCAATATATTAAGATACAATCGAGGGAGCAAATTTTTGCCCTAAAAAGCAAAATTTTCCCACACTGCCTACAAGGTTTTAACTCATTGTTAACACTGCCTAAAATTCTAATACTGGGTAGGATATATTTGAATTAATATATCCTATTCAATATTCTTTGAAAATATAAATAATTTGAGCTGGGCGTGGTGGCTCGTGCCTGTAATCCTAGCACTTTGAGAAGCCAAGGCAGGAAGATGGCTTGAGGCCAGAAATTCAAGATTACAGTAAACTATGATGGTGCCATTGCATTCCAGCCTGGGTGATACAGTAAGACTCTATCTCTAAAAAAAATAAGATTAAATCCATCAATCAATAAATAAGAGAGGATTAAGGAATATAACTATTTAATGTGACTATTTTATCAGAACAATTGCAGGGGTTTTGTCATAGTGTTTACTAAGCATGTAAAATATAACCATATAGTTAAGATTATGAGATATCTTTATGATAATTTAATACTTAATCAAAAGTTTTAGCTATTTCACATACCTGCATGCAAATAATACATTGGCTTATATTTCAATTATATTAGATTGAATCACCCCAAATTGCTGGATTTTTTGGTCAAAATTATCAAATATTAAATCATTTTTAAAAGTTTGGGTTATATGTTACTGTAATGGTGAATATATGATACCATGTAGTATTAAAACCCATATTACTGTTAGGTAGCTAGTGAGAGATTCCGGGACTCCTGGGGACGAAAGTTTGCCTTGGTATAATTGTTCCACCCTAATTCTCTCCATACCTGGGGGAGGAGGGAATACCCTATGACTCTGCCAATCAGAACTTGGCGCACCAGCTGCAAAAGAATGCAGAGGACTCTCTAGACCACAGGCCGAGCAGCATAGGTCCCATAAAGTCTGGAAAGCGACCTAGAACCCACATGCAAGGGAGTGAAGTGCTGGCCTAAGCAACTTTGGAAATGAGTGGAGCCTACAAGAATAAGAGCAAGAGGAACTGCACTTAACCACTGTACTCCACTTGGTAAAGCTGCTTCCCCTGGGGGTACCAGTTAACAATGCTGATACTGTCACACATGTATACAGCAGGAGTGAACAATTAAGTGGATGGATGAGGGCCAAGTTTCTCAATGTTAGCATTGGAAGTTACAGGTAAACAAGAGGAGGCTAGAATTATCCACGTGGTAACGGATTAGATTTGGACATATGAGTATAAACTCATGTTTAGCTTAACACAGAAATGATTCCATACAGAAATAATACACACGGGTTAGTATACACATATATATCTCCTTGCTCTGTCAGCTGAGAGAGCCTAGAAGCAATTACATCCCAGTAGCTATGAGTACACCTAGTCCCCAGATCTTGGTTTCTAATATCATTTCCAAAAACAGGAACCAGGGCTCCTTGGAAAAATAGCTGATTCTAGAACTAGGAAAGGAAATATAAAAGATGATCCTAGAGCATCCGGTAGTGACAGAAAGTTAGGAAGTGCTCAAAACACATACACACACACAAAATGACGGGAGTTTACCAAAGACACACAGGAGCCAACTGAAAGACACAGCTCCCAAGGGAACAGTATGAGCAACAAAATAAGTAGCACTGAATTTGAGAAATGAAAATAAAATTCTAAGCTCCCCCCAACTGACTGAACAAACGCCTCTTGGCCAAGGGGACCCCAGAGAAACTTTAAAAACTGGATGGGAAGTCAGACACATCTCGTTTTCCCCCCTCCCATGTTAACCACCACTGGGCTTTCTTCCCTAGGGGATACAGAGAAGCCAGCCCTTTGAAAAGACTTGCTGCACTGCCGACTTCTTTCTTTTTTTTATTTCAGCATATTATGGGGGTACAAATGATTAAGTTACATATATTACCTTTGCCCCACCAAGGTCAGAGCTTCAAGCGCGTCCATCCCCTAGACAGTGGAACCACACCCACTGGGTGTGACTATGCCCTTCCCCTCCTCCCCCCACCTGCCAGACACCGGATGAATGTTACCACTATATATGCACTTAAGTATTTCATCAGTTAATACCAATTTGCTGGTGAGTACATGTGGTGCTTGTTATTCCATCCTTGGGATACCTCACTTAGTGGAGTGGGCTCCAGTTCTTTGCAGAATACTACAACGCTGCATAAAATAAATGTTCATGAATTTATACTGATATGAACAAATAAATAGAGAAGAATAGAAAAACCACACACGCAGATGAATTCCAAATAATTTACATAGATAATGCACTCTCGGGTGGAACACTGCCCCCACTTCCTTAAGTGTGTTGAGCACAGTGACCTCCTTCGAAAGGATACAGTGTAGAAAGGGAGAAACCTGACAAACATTATGTCAGTCAGATGATGATGGGCAACATCAGCCATGATAAGTCACTGACAGCATGTACCTTTGACAGATGTGAAAAAATGGTAATTTCCCTCTGTGGTCCTTCTCCCAAAAACACATAACCTCATGAGGAAAAACAACAGATAAATCGCAATTAAGAGACATCCTACAAAATACTTGACCACTGCTCTTCAAAACTGTCAAGATCATCAAAAATAGGGAAAGTCTGAGAAACTGTCACATCTAAGAAGAACCTAAAGAGACATGACAGTGAAATGTAATGCCGTATTCTGGATATGATCCAATGATAGAAAAAGGCCAGGAGGCTAAAAACTAAAGAAATCTGAATAAAATATGGATTTTAATTAATAAAATTGTATCAACAGTGGTCCATTAATTGCAACAAATGTACCATACTAATGTAAGATATTAAAGATAGGTGAAATCAGGTGTGGGGCATATGGGGGCTCTCTGTACTATCTTTGCAATTCTTCTGTAAATCTAAAACTGTTCTTGAAGAAAATATTTATTCACAAAAATAATTCGAGAAGCGCTGAGATGTTTACTGCATATAATGGCTGCCAAATTTATACCTCCAACCCCATCTCTAATGTCAAAATTGGCATCAACCACCTTCTCCAGCCTTCTTATATGGGATACTCTTAGCTCTGATGTGCTAATCATTGTGGCCTTTTCGCTTTGATGCTCTTCCTACTCAAATAGGTTGTGAGCCATCCTAGCACAATTTGGTTGCAAAAGCATATAAAGTCAATTATAAGGGAAGATTATCAGAAACCAACTATGTTTAAGACCAGACTTCTCAAAAATCATGTGAAGTGACTTTTAGAAACTATGTCCAGTGTTATTTTACCTTCAGTTCAGGATGCATGACTGTTTTCATTTTTTGCTGCCACAACTGGTCTCTAATAATTAAGCCAAAAATGATATCCTCCTAAATAGATTGATACATGCTCTCTATACCACTCCCACATACAGAATTAAAAGTAATTATTATTACTAGTCTAACATGGACTATACTACCTTTATAATTCCCAAAGGTATTTTACAGGAGCAGTGTCAAAAAAAAAACAGTATAATGATATCTTTCCTCAGTGGAAGTTGCTTATAAATTAATTGAACTGATATCTAAAACTTCATATGAATTCTTCTTCATTCAGAGAGGCAAGAGAAGCTATTAGCCATTGTTCTAACTTTGAAATATTAAAATGTTCTGTGTAAATGCATATTTTAAAGTCAATTTTACCCAGGAAAGTCACCAACTCAATTTTAAATAAACTTGATTATGTTTTATCTCTAGGAAAGCATCTGGTAGTTTTCTAGGAAAATGAACCAACTAGTCATTTTTCTACTTGGCCAGAAATGCTACTTCTATATAAATTCACAGAATGAGTACTCCGTACAAGAATGGATGGAGAAAGCTTTAAAAAGCTAAATCTTAAAATAAAACCAGAAAACAGATTTACTATGAATTATTTTTAGCACCCAATTAGCATTCTAATTGGTAGATCCCACACTGAGAACAGATATCCAAAGAACTATACCCAAGATCATCGTTTGATTCATTCATCCTACTATAAATAAGTAAGGATGGTTGGAGAATAAAGGCTGGTACTCTTGTAGTTTTTCTCATCAATTTTTCCTTATATCCCAGTTCTCAGCACTCAATATTGCTACAAATCTCCAAAATACGGCTGGCAAGTCCTAATTAGAGCAACACAAAGTGAGGCTTGAACTCGGATCAGGACAGCTGCAGCACGTGTAGACGCCAACACCTGTAGACGCCCACGCAAGCATGGCAGCTACACTAAACATGTCAAACTGTTAGTGCTAGAAATAAAACCACTTAAAGCCCAATCTTTTACCTTATAAAATTATCCGTGATGAATGTTCAGTCAGTCTCTACTAATATATTTCCAGTAAAGAATTGTTTTAAGGAAGCTTTTTCATCTTCCCTAATCAATGGCCTTATCTCCTCTATCTTCTATAAGGAACTTCAATTAGAAAAAAAACAACAACACTTTTTCTCTTGTCTTCAACCTGTTTTGTTTTGGTTTTTTGGCTTAAGCTTTTCATAAACTTCAGCTAATTCTCAGTTTTAGCCTCCCCGACACTACCATGCCTAACCCTTCAGATGAAGTGTCTTTCTGTCAGAGACTGAGAGAGTAGCTGGTAGCCATTCTGCTATCTTTGTAATACGTCCTGTTAAATGCATAGTGTATTAAAGCCAATTATGTTACTGGAAAGTCACCAACTCCATTTTAAATAAATGTTACTCTTGAATTTTTTTTTAGTTACATGCCCCTCCCTTGACATTTTGTATTTTTCTATATACTTTATGCTCAGAGAACTGTCTATATAAATACACTGTTTTTTAAGATAAATCACCTTGTCCATATATATATGTCTCTGCTATTTAAATGATTCATAATAATCAGAATTTCTTTTTTTATTAACTACTGTCCTCATGAGTGACAGTCCCATCTAAAATATCTACTTTTTTCTAAGCTTCTTAAAATCTACCTTTAAAAAATGATACCCAGTACTACCTTGCTTTCATATTATAAACTCTAATATGGTCACCTTTTCCCAAAATTCCTTAAAACTCTATCACCAAGGCATCTTTATTAGTCATTACAAAACACAGAATTGCATTCTTTCTAATACTTTGTCCACTTTCAAAGAGATGACACCACTCTTGGCAAGATAAGACAAGAATCCATTAGATGCTCTGGCTTCATGCTAACTCACATCCGAATAGCACTGTTGTACTATCATGTTTGGTCTTCATAATAACCTTAGAAGTTTGAAGTGACAGGTATCATCATCCCAAGGCTGAAAACAGATAAATCATTTCCTCAAGGTTAGGAAGTCAAGCAAATGGAAATTGGGGCCTATTTCAGCATCCTTTCCATTATGCTACAGAATTAAACTTCCAGCTGACATCAGGACGCTAGTTCTCATCACTATTATTTCTTATATCTATGCTAGTTTTATAATCTATATTAAGAATACTTTTGAATGTTTCTAATAGCTGCAGAGTTTCTTCTCTGGAGAAATGACATTACTTCCCCCTTCTCTAAGTGAGGATGATTTCATTTGACCTGGTTTTATTCCCAGCTCCACTATCTTTCCACCATATAACTGTAAGACCTGGCTTCAAAACTCTAATACAACGTTACATTTTTTTCACACTTCTCAAGCAAATGATCTTTGTATTTTTACTATTTTTAATTTGAGAGTATTATAGGACTACAAATGCTTTGGTTACATAAATTGCCTTTGCACGTCCAACAAGCATGCCCATCCCCCAGCAAATGATTTTTCTAATGATTAAAAAAAAGAAAATTTTTGTTTCTTAAATTCTTCTCGATTCTTAATGCATAATTATAATAACATGCTGATTTCTAACAATATGTAGCAGAATAATAAAAAAATAAATACTAAGAAGGAAAAGAAGAATGCTTCGGTAGGAGATAACCAGGAACTTCTTGACCCTATGAATACTAAAATACAAAACAGGCTGCAGAGAGCATAATGGAACCAAAATCCTTTTTGACTTTCAAAAATCAGATTTTCACCTATGAGATTTGTCTTACATATATTCTGAAGGTCCCAACCTTCCCCATTAAGAAAAAAGACAATGGAAAAAAACTACACATCATGTGATACCTTAAAATAATTTGATAATTTGGTTGTAATATATTAATGAATTACATAAATCTCAAATATTTTCTAATATTGACAGGTATGCATGCACATTTACACATATGTATGTTGTACAAATGTGTTTATAAATTATCAAAGAAATATTAAAACCCAGCAGAGATTTTTTGAACCATATGAAAGAATTATCTATTTAACAAAGTAAACAAAACAAAACAAAAATAAAGGTTTACCTTATTTTAAGGTTCCCACAAATCATCAGAAAAGTGCCATAAAGAATGGAATGATTTAGCTACTCTAAGATACATTGGCAATAATAAAGGCAGACCAAAGAACTTATAAACAAGCTAAGAATTGGCTTTATAGTTTATGCATTCATGAAAACTATGGAAAACTTTAACTATTATACGTAAAACTTTTTTTAAAGGACTCTGCCCTCAGAATATATACTCTATGGACAAAGAACATATACTATCTGTATTTAGAAGTAATGGTCACTAGTTCAGGGCTATGGTCTTGGCTTCTGGTCCCAACCATTGACTACGATGTGATCTTGGACATGAGACTTTTCACCTTAATATCTTTACTTTTAAATGAGGGTACTGGATTAGACAATTTCTAAAATCCTTGTTTCCATAATCCTGTGATTCTATTAATAACAACAGAAGACTTCTACTGGCTGGAATCTAATCAATTCAGATTATTATCCTCCAACAGGAAATAGGAAGCTCTTTGTCCACAACCCACAGGTACTTGAGTTTCCCTCACAGCAATAACATCTCCAGTAATTCAATTGCCTAATGATTCTACCTTCTCATGCCCTTGTGTTTGATGGTTATGTGTTATTATTCAATCATATCACATTAAAATACAATTTTACTATAACCAAAGGGAAATATCTTTCTAGTAAGGAGATGTGTAATGACTCTTTCAGACATTAAACCAGAAAAGATGAAGACAACTCTGTGTGCCAACTTGTAAAACAACTGGCTTTAAGAGAGCTGTGTATATCTCAAGTAATGTTTATAGTATAGTCATTAATCAAATGCCTTGTAAATGAAATCACTGGACACATGTTTGCTACTAATGACTTCCTAGCCTAATTCTCAGGTTATAAGTATTAAAACTTGTATTTTTGCCCGTTCTCATTTCAAACTCAAGCCACAGCCAAAAAAAAAATAAGCTTTGATTCTAACTCTTCTGTTATAGACTCCAATATAATTCTAAAATTCCTAAAAACATAATGCAAATACAAGTAAAGATAATTTTTCAGACAAGCAGCAACTGGCCATGGGAATTCTTAAAAAAAAAAAAAAAATGGGAGGAGGTGGAGGAAAAGAAGGCATCATTAAAACTTGTTTTAGGCACAGTAACATCAGGATCCCTCAATTGTTTCTTATATCTGCTTCCCCCTCAAACTTTGCATCTCTGACTCCTCTTAAAACTATTTTAAATGCCTCATTATAAGCCTTTATTATCATCTCCTCTATCATACACCCATTAAATTGCCACCTGATTTATAGACAAGCACTAAAGTCACAAGCATTTGGCACTGACTGGTCAAATTTGGCAAAGTAAACTGGTAAATGCGGTTTACTTTGAAGCTCTATAGGTAGATCACTTAGACCACAAATAAAAGATACTACTACTGATGGAGGAAAAGGAGCTTAACAACTTGACGGGTTTCCTTTAAAAGGGAGATTACAATGTCACACTTTTGCCATATATTAATAAGAACCAACACTTCAGTTTATAATCATACAAAAGAGGCACCAAATGCATTTGCTGCCCTAAAATGTAAATTAAATACCTATTTAGCAGTTCTTAGCTCATTATATTACACAAGCCATTCTTATTTTAGCAAAACTCCCAGAATGCCATTTGAGACAAGTCTGGCTATTGCTTCCCTGAAGATTTCACTACTGTCAACAGCCTTGTGAGATCCCTGACCTGGCTACCTTCCACCTCTGCAGTCAGGGCAAAGTGGCCCCTAGCCTACAGCCTATTGACGTCTCATCCTGCTCCCAGTTCCATCTTGCACCCTCAGGGCTCTCCAGAGCAAGGTTACAGGCACTGCAACCCAAAGTCCAAGATCTTACCACTCCCTAACACCCACTTTGCAAACAGCTACCTGTTGGCCACCACTTGAGCCCAGAAGGGTGCACTGGTGGAGTCTGCCTTTGGGAGAAAAGCAAAGAGGCTCAGACAGGTCCTGAAAACAGCTTGAGGCCATGTAAGCAGAGAATTTTGGGGTCCCACTTACCTGGAACATGGTTTAGAAGGAAGGAGAGTTTGAGATCTAGGTGGGCACATCTCTGGCCCCCTGGCTCATCCTTGACCCCCCAATACCTAGCCACATGAGGAACAGTTAAGCGGGAGGAAAGACAGAGTAAGGCCCTCTAAAATTTGAGGCCTGGGACAAAGGCCCCATTGCCTAGGTTTAAGGGTGAAACTATTCCTAGTTATTTGAAATTTCAAAGAATTCTTCAGAGGCCTTGACTCTGAAGATGGGGGGCCCAGGCCAGAACATAGCTCTGCACTCTCTTTTTATTCACAGAGTAAAATCAGATTAAAATAAACATTAGAGGCATCCTTTAAAATAAAAATGAAGGCACAGCATAACAGTAGAAGTATATATGTTTTGCATAGAAGACAAAAAAAGGTTATTAGGATTCTATAAAACAAGCTCCAGATTCTTTTTTACCAAGTGTCATACCTACCTTCTCTCCATAGACTTTCATCATCAACAGCCAGCAACAGAGTCTCTTAGAAGTCAGCACACAAAAGCATCGCCTCAATTCCCTCCCTATGCCCTGGAGATTACCCAAGTTTGGGAGGACGCCAAAGGGCTCAGGTAATTGCACAGACCAAGTCAACATTTCCCAAGCACCTACACCTTGTGTCAAAGACCATGACAAAAGTTAGAGATGGAAAGATGGGTAAGATTTAACCCTGACATCAAGGAACATGTAGTATCAATGGCTGGATTGCAGTAACAGCCCCATTTGTTCACACATCCTGTATCCATACCCTTTGGCAGTGCCCTACCACAATGACCCTGGGCTTGGCCATATGACTTCCTCTGGACAATGGGACAGATGAAAATATATCAGAAGCAGAAATGTGAAAAGTTCTTACACATTAGAGGATTTCCCCTCACGATGCTCTTGAGAACCCTGTTGACGCCACTCGTACAAGTCTGAGCTCACCTGTTGAAGGACAGGAGATCACAAGACAACACTGAGGTGCCCCAGTCATCAACCAGCCAGCGCCCAGCTGGCCCAGCAGCTGTCCATCTGAGTGAGTCCCAGCAGAAATCAGCTGAGCCCTGTTGAGCCCAGCCCAAACTGCTGATTCCACAGAATCACAAGCTAAATTAATGGCTGTTATTCTAAGCCACTAAGTTTTGGGGTAGTTTATTGCAGGGCAAACAGATCTAACAGATACAAAACTGAAAGCCTTATAGGGTAGCCAGACTTGTATACGATTAATTGTAATACAGCATGAGGGCTGTAGTAGAACTAAGAACAAAATGTATGGATCACTTAGAGAAGAGGGTGATTAACCCTGCTAGGGCCAGCACGGAGGGTGGACAGGAGTGTCGCAAAAATATCATACAGGAGACAATACATATGCTTTATTCTGAGAAAAAGAACCACTTTAGGAGGCAACAGACTTAACTAATTCTGCTTCTTCCATCATTGATACAAATCTCCAGAGGGGATGCCAGAACCAAATCAGAATCCATGGGCTGCTGTGTCCACTAGGAAACTATGGGACAGTCCTTCAACCAGAAGCTCTGTCTCCCACAGCAGTTTCATCAGGACTTGAACCAGACAAGACTTTGAAAATGCAGCCAAGTTGAACATCGGTTTAACTCAGCTGCATTCAGCTCTCTGTGATCTCCCAGCAGTCAGACCGAGAAAATGACAATACACTGTCACTACGGATGGTGTGACAAGCACACTGAGCAGACAGATACACTGGGGGAAGCAAGCCTTACCTACAGATGTCTCAAAAGCCAGGCTGGGAAATGTCCTGCAATTTTGTACACATTGAGACTTTTACTACTGGTTATGATAAAGTCTACCATGAAAAAAGACTTTTGTTTAATATGCACATGCTCTAATAATCTTAAGGAAAAATGGGATCAAAGTGCAATTTATAGATTAAAGGTATGCATTCTTACAGTGTTATTTCTCATAGAAAAAGAGAAACAATTTAAATGTCCAATGATAAGAGAATATTTAGACATATGGTAGTGTAACTGTAATAAGGAATATTAGGGAGCTACAAAAAATATGCTTTCAAAGAGCATTTAATGAGATGGTAAAATTCTCACAAAATAATACACAAAAATTGCATATATAGAATAATCCCAATTGTGTAGAAAAATATGTTCATAGGAAAAATGTCTGAATGTCAACAGTATCCTTGGGCAGCAGGATCAAGGGTGAATTTTTTCTTCCTTATGTATTTCCATGTCTTCCAAATTAAAATATAAGTTATTGATAAAAACCAAAATTAAGGATTAGTTATAAAATAAGTGGTCTGTATGCTTCAAAAAATATCAATGTCATGAAAGAAAATGAAAGGGTAGGAAATTATTCTAGATTAAAGATTTAAAAGGCGTGACAACTAAATGTATTAATAATGTGTAATCTTGACTTCCTTGTCCAAGAGGAAATATGCTCTAAAGAATATTATTAGGACAATAGGCAAATTTTGAATATGGAAATAAAAGAATGTCCTTGTTCTTAGGAAACACATGCTAAAACGTTTAAGAGTAAAGGAGTATGGCATCAACCACTAACTCTCAAATGATACGTGTGTGTGTGTGTGTGTGTGTGTGTGTGTGTGTGTGTACAGAGACAAGAGACACAGAGACAAAGAGTGAAATAAAGCAATGTGGCAAAGCATTAACAATTGCTATGCAAGAGTTTTTTAAAACAATTCTTGCAACTCTTCTCCAAGTTTAAACTTCTCCAAGTTTAATTATCTCAAACTAAGTAAAAAATACTAATTTTAGATCTGGAAAAAAATCCATTTCAAAGAGAAAAATCTACGATAAGTAAGTTTACTATTTTAAAGGAAATTCTAAAAAGATTTCATTCCCAAAATGTTATGCAATATTTTCATGCCAATTAACAAAACCCTCTCCTTGAGGAAACCGAGGTGAGAGAGAGACAAACCTCCTCATTAATCCTGTTCCTCTGCTACTGGGCGTCTTTGCTGAGGCTGGACAGTCTCCCACTCAGTAGCCACTGGAGGCCAAAGGTGCTTGGCAGCACATCAAAGTCAGGCACTCTGGTGCCAGCATTTGCATGTCTATACTGCATGGAGAAGTCTGCCATTTCAGCAGAATACCCAGAATTATATTTTGCCCTGATCTTCATCCTGACTCCAGCTCTCAGACCCAGGCTCTATGGTGCTGCTTGTGGCTCAGCCTGGCCCTCTGCCTGGAGTCTCCTATTATCTCATCTGAGAATTTCCCACTCCTATAAATTTTCCCAAGTGTAACTGATACCCACACTTCTCAAGCCCTAATTGTCCATTTCCTTAAATTTTAACTTCCTGAAAGATGGGGAAATATCTTAATTATATACTTCATTATATTTAATGCATATTAAATATCATGATCACAAAATTAAAGAATTTTAACTACATCCTTAAAAGGCCACATCATTAAGAATTAATTGTATCTTATCTATAAGTGGTAATATGTTAGTGATTTGGTATCTCAATGGACTAAAGAAATGCTTTATATGGAATTAATTGAAAAAGTAAATAGATCAATATAATGTGATTACAACTTTAGTATTACACAATTATTAAGAAAAGTCATAGGATGGTATCACAGCTGCCCTCAATAAAATAAATAATTATGATTATGCCCTGAGACTTGGGTAGGTACCAACGAAGTGAATTATATTCACAACCAAAAAGTACTTCTCAATAAATTATCCACAAAATAATTCAAGCCTATCCCAGATACTCACTCCAATTTAGCAAAGAAATAAGATACATAGGTTTGGGTTTTTTTTTTACTTTACTACTTATTCTGCCTAAGTATTTTGGATAGAACTCCTGGTTGATAAAACTCACAGAAGAAATTTTTAGTAATCATTTTCATATAATACAAGTATGTGCTAACTAGATTAAAAATTTTTAAATATAAATAAACCAAAAAAATCAAATCTAATTCTAATTCTATCACCTGGCAATAATCAGTGTTAATATATCATCTTAGATCTTCCTAGACATTTTTACATACATATTTTTCATAAAAATACTGCCATATTCTACATATTGTTATTGGTTTTTTTTTTTTAATGGTTGACTCGAGTAATAATACACTGGGTCCATTTTATTTTTATACTCTAAGATTAAAGTTAGTTCCTTGTACGTAACCGCCCAGGCATGGCAGCGATAGCCTTAGGGAAGCAGACGTCCCCTGACTCAGAATCTCAAGGTGGTTGCTCTAGGCACTAGGCATAGATAAAGGACCGAGATTAGCAAGGATGGGCAAGGTGAGCCACAGGGGGCATTTCTCATCCCCAGCTTCTCTTAGGGTGACCCCCTAAGATCTTCTGCTGAACCCCAGCGACTGTGCCTGGCTTAGGTCGCCCTTCCCTTGAGGGGTCTTACCTGTCACTGAATAACCAGCCATCTTATGGGGTGTACGCAGCAATCACAGGAACAATACATATTGTTTTGTAACTAACCTTGGGTTAGATAGCTGTCCTGACAGCTGCAAGGAAAACTCACTTCATAGAACATTCAAGAGTATGCTATTGAACCTTTAAAGACTCTTTAAATTCATTATTTACTCAACTAACATTGTTTATGCTCCATTTGCTTTACTTAATGTTCGCTGTGCCAAAAAATAATCTCAATTAAATGCATTAGTATAATCAGCAGCAGGAAAAGTTTAATTTTAAAAGATAGCCAAGTTCTAAACAGAAGACATGGGATTCAAACTATAAGTACACAGAGAAACCTGAACTATTGTATTGCACTTGGCACATGTAAGTATGTAAGTAATGATTATTAGATGCTGTTCTGGAGACTTAGATAATGTAAACAAAAAAAATCTATTCTAAAAATCTACTTGGAGACCTACATGTAATATATAAGACCAAAATGTAATAAATGTAATATATCTGAAAAATCATTTTCTTCACTTAAGCAGCCAAATTCTAAATTTATTTTCTAGCCATCACAGGAAATAACACACGAGCATCTGTGGCTGAAACAGCACACTGGCTAGTTCAATTTCTGTTCCAATCTCCTTATTTGCCTTCCTATGCTACAGATAGAACACTAAAAACTTCATTTCCTAGACTCCCTTGTAACTAGCACTCTTGATGTAATTAGGCTTCACCATCAGAGGCACTTCCATAGAACCTGAATTGCAATTTGGGTTTCACCATTAGAGGCACTTCTATCGGATTTGGATTCAGATCAAGGTAAGTAGGAGAGAAAAAGCACTCAAGGTGTCATTTTGCTGGTGCAGATCTAGCAGGCAACAGACAGCCCTGAAGCTAACAGTACTAGCAGCAGTCCGATCCCCAAATCACAGCTAAGGTAGAGTATTCCAGAAGACAACAATTGCTCTGTGACTCCTCGTTGTGGCTAAGGTGGTGTGGCCTTGAAAGCAACAGTTGGCGTATAGACTTCCTGAGTCCCCAACTTCCTAAGAGTGACAAAGGGAGCAGTTCCTCGGGCAGTCAGGTCTGCGGTATCTTTCTGGGAGCCATTCTTGGAGGCCCAGTCGAATCCTCCAGCCCTTCCAATGACTGGATTAGTAAACCCCTAATTCCTTGTGGCATATGTTTTTATTTTTATTATTCTCTTTTTTCTTAAATAGCTAGAACAGTTTCCATTACCTGCAACTGTCCCCCGAGTGATAAAGTATTAAGACAATTACTTGAAAACATTCAACTGCCCGAACACTTTCATACTTTGAAAATAATCTAAAGTAGTATAGATTTTCATTAAACAGCATTGACTAAAGTACATCATTTGATTCTCAGTTCTTTTCTCTGAGCAGTAACAAAAAGAACCCCAGATTTTTAAAACACACTCAATATATTAGAGCATTTTTCACCCAAACTCATGATGATTTGATATCTTAAAATGACAACAAAGGAAGCCATTCTAACTACTTCCGACCCTTGCTTCTTTGAACATCTAAAACAGCACCTTTCATATGGCAGATCCTGAATATATGTTAGCTGGACTGAGTATGGGCAGAGAAATATACATGATTCAAACCAGTACCAAAGCCAAAAGTATATTAGTTTTGATTTGGGAGTGGCAGATTGAATCATGAGGATGTTGCATAAAAGTAAATGCACTAGCATAAAGTCCATTTACTTTACTACACAGCTGTACGCACTCTGACAGAAAAGATGAGGGGCCTATACTGGGATTTTAGGAAACTTCTAAAAAGGTTAAAACAAAATAGTATTTTCCTGAAATGACAAAGGATCTAAACAGATGGATAATTTCCTCAGCATATTACTATTTTTTCACATTTGTTTTTATTTTTAACAACAACAACAAAACTACAAGACAACTTGACTTTAAAGGTCAGAAACACATTCATTGAGGTAGATCGAACCTATTTGATGAAGGTACCAACAGTACCCAAGTATCTCTAGGGATTAATACAATCCTCTTATTCCTCAGAAGTACTGATATACCTTTTCATGTAAAAATATGATATAAAAGAAAATAAAGTCATTGCAGCCTGCCTCTGGCCTGGATGGTGAAAGGAACAGCCTGGGTTCACATCTCTGCAGAAAAGCAATGGAATGGGGCTTGCTCTGTCTCTGTCACTTAACACAAGTCTCTCCAATTCATGGAGGAACCAGAGGTAGTTCAGCAGATCTTTCTACAGAAACATGTTTGGTATCTGAGAGAAGCCAGCTTCAGCTACAAGCACTTTCATTAATAAATTCCCACAGTCTGATCTAAGAGGTAAAAAGTCAATTTCCCAACAGATCTGAGTTTTTCCCAACTTCCAAAAAATATTAAAGGAATTTAAATTTTTTCATGCAAAGCACTTTATTAATTGCTATAGAAAGATACAACAGAATAGGAAACAGGGTCCCTAGCCCCTAGGAATTATGATTTAGAGGGAGGAAAGATTTCACATCTTTCATTTTCAATCTATGTTTTAAAAAAGTTTCATTAAAGCTTCTGCAAACTGTTAGCAATTCTCATTTTGAGGAGTTATTGAACATCTTATCTTTAATATCTACTCTTTCATTCTTAATAATTCCATGTCTCATATTTTTAAATGCAAAATTTACATTAAAATTCTCTCAGAACCTCATGAGTCAGCCAAAGATAGCGTGATGTGTCACAGTGGTGCTGAGAATCACTGCCCTAAGTACTGCAGAAACTCTACACAAGCCAATGAAACAGTGCAGCTCAGCAAGTGCAGATCCTAACAAAGGAACATCCACTCTGACTTGCAGCCCGTTCATAATCAGACACCCGGCCTGAAACTTAACCATGATTCAAACCTTGCAGATATGAATGAGGCAATTCACATCTTGTGAATTTGAATTCTTCTGTGCAGTAGCTAAAGGTCAAGGAATTGGGTTAATGAGAACATGCCACTGGGGTGGCAATGGAGCAGGGAGTAGCGAAAATCAAAGCCAAAGACTTCTTATTACTCCCCATGCAAGTGAGAAAATCATGACAATAATGCCTTCAGACAATATAGCCCCATTCTTGATTTTTTTAGGAACTTAATTACTTAGTTTATAGATTATCTACATCCTTTAGCACTTTTGGCTTTTAGCATCATTTTTTAATGCTAAGTAGCAACCCTATAGAGGATAGAAACGGAAAGGAGGTTGAAGTGAAGCTCAAGGTAGCCCAATTTCACTACTTGGCAATAAGTTCAGCAAAAAAAGATTTACTGAGGAGAAAAGACCAAAATTAATGGAGCCTTCACCTTAAGTAAAGTCAACTTATAACAGATTTACAAAACACTTAAATGAGAGGTTAATTAGAATTTTTTTGTTTTAAAATAGTTTTTGCTTTTATAAAATCATTCTATTTAGGAACATGTTAAATAGACACAAAATCCTTCGGTTTAAAATATTCTTCCATACTGTGTTTTGTAAGTTTTACACACTGTGTTTCAAGAACACACCTTAAGAAAATCTCACTTACGTTATAGGGGATGAATGTGTAACTAAAATTATAATGATTTTAATTTATTTCTATGATTTCAGAACCTCAAGCACAATTCTGTGATTTAGGTTTTTTCAACATTAACTTTTTCCAATTTCATACTAGACTCTTCTTTTTTTTTTTTTTTTTTTTTTTTTTGAGACAGAGTCTCGCTTTGTTGTCCAGGCTAGAGTGAGTGCCGTGGCATCAGTCTAGCTCACAGCAACCTCAAACTCCTGGGCTCAAGCGATCCTACTGCCTCAGCCTCCCGAGTAGCTGGGACTATAGGCATGTGCCACGATGCCTGGCTAATTTTATATATATATATCAGTTGGCCAATTAATTTCTTTGTATTTATAGTAGAGACGGGGTCTCACTCTTGCTCAGGCTGGTTTTGAACTCCTGACCTCGAGCAATCCACCCACCTCGGCCTCCCAGAGAGCTAGGATTACAGGCGTGAGCCACCTCACCCGGCCCATACTAGACTCTTCTTTGCATAGTTTATGTTTGTAAATGGAAAAAATAATGTAGGTCCACAGAAAGATGAAAAAATAATCTTACTTTCCAAAACCATAAAACAGAAAACAAGTATTACATATGTTCAGATTTTCAATATGCCAGAATTAGAAGGATATTTCTATAACTTAGCTAATAATCTGGAACAACATTAACTTTCTCAAAGAAGTCCTTGAAAAGATAAAAAGAAATACCACAACAGCAAAAACATTTCAACATAAAGCCACAAGTACTTCTATTTGGAACTACCACTATAACATATGATAACAATCATTCATCAAAAGATTTTTATTTGTTTTCATTTGGAAATTTTCAAGTTTATATAAAAGGAGATCAAATAGTGTAACAAATCCACATGTACCTATATCCCATTTCAGTAATTATCAGCCCAGTGGCAGTTTTGATCCATCTAACTCTCTCACCACTCCATGTCCCACTCTCCCACTAGATTATTTTCAAACAAATGCCAGACATCACATCATTTCATCAGTAAAGATATAATTATGTATCTTTAAAAGATAAGGACTCTTTTTTAGACTTGCTGGGGTACTTATTTTCATATCTATTTAATAAACACTCTCCTGAGAGCTTTATAAATAGCAACTTATTTAAACCTCAAAATAATTCTATAAGGTAGGTACTATTATTCTTATCATTTCACAGATGAGAAAACTGAAGTAACTTGTCCAAGGCTGCCCAGCTAGTAAGTGGCAAGACAAAATCTGAACCCAGGTATCCAGGCTCAAATCAATGCTTCTAAATACTAGAATATATTATACTGCCAGTAAATATTTGGTTTACTCCTTCAGAGGCTAAACATAGCTTATATAAGTGTTATTTTTACATCTTATATTCTAACTTGTCTTAAAAAGAGATAGTCCCTCATCCAAGAAGAAAAGGTACACTTGCACACTTATTTTAATGAAATAATACTGGCTCTTTGAGTAGTTTTAGTATATACAATTCAGACAAAGCAATAATGAGCTCTAGAAGTGGCTGATAAGTACAAGGGTAGCAAGTCACCCAGGAACATTAATCATACATGTGCATTTGCCAAGTAATGAACTATTTGAATATTGTATTTTGACAATAAAAGCACAGTAGTTTCAAATGTTTTCAAAAATCCAATTTCATCAACTCTGCTACTGCATACCTTCTTACTGCAACATCTAAACCTAAGAACTATCATAGACAACACTAAAACATTGACTTAATTTGACTTGCACAAATGCCACAATTAATTTAATTTTAAGAAATCTTTAACTATAAAAACTGATCTTCGGTAAAGCAGACAAAAACATACACTGAGGAAAGGACATACTATTCAATAAATGGTGCTGGGAAAATTGGATAGCCATATGCAGAAGAACAAACCAGAATCCATATCTCTCCCCATATACAAAAATTAACTAAAGATAGATTGAAAACTTAAATGTAAGATCTAAAACAATAAAAATCCTAGAAGAAAACATAGGAAAAACTCTCTGGATATTGGCCTAAGCAAAGAATTGATGACTAAGACCCCAAAAGCGAATGCAAAAAAAAAAAAAACAAAAATAGGCCAGGCATGGTGCTCACACCTGTAATTCCAGCACTTTGGGAGGCCAAGACAGGAAGACTTGAGGCCAGGAGTTCAAGACCAGCCTGGGCAACATAGTTAAGACCCTATCTCTATAAAAATAAAATTTAAAAATTAGCTGAGTACAATGGCATGTGTTTATTGTCCCAGCTGCTCAGGAGGCCGAGGCAGGAAGATCACTTGAGCCCAGGAGTTCGAGGCTGCAATGAGCTATGATTGTGCCACTGCACTCTGGCCTGGGCAACAGAATCAGACCCCATCACACACACACACACACACACACACACACACACACACACACACACAGACAAATTGGACTCAATTAAACTAAAAAGCTTCTGCACAGTAAAATAAATAATCAAAAGAATAAATAGATAACCTATAGAACAGGAGAAAATATTCACAAACTATGTGTCCAACAAAGGACCATTATCCAAAATTTATGAGAAATTCAAACAACTCAACAAGAAAAAAACAATCCCATTAAAAAGTGGGCAAATGACATGAACAGGCATTTTTCAAAAGAAGATATACAAATGGCCAAGAAACATATGAAAAGTATGTTCAACATCACTAATCATTAGGAAAATGCAAAGTAAAATCACAATGAGAGACCATCTTACTCCACTTAGAATGGCCATTATTAAAAAATCAAAAAACAATAAATGTTGGTACAGATGTGTGAAAAAAGAAACACTTACACCCTGTTGGCGGAAATGTAAATTAGCACAACCTCTATGGAGATCAGTAGGGAGACTTCTCAAAGAACTAAAAATAGGTCTACCATTTGATCTTGCAATTCTATTATTGGGTATCTACCCAGAGAAAAAGAAATCATTATATGAAAAAGATATCTGCACTTATACATTTATCACAGCACAATTCACAATAAAAAAGATATGGAACAAAACTAAGTGCCCATAAACTGACAAATGGATAACAAAAATGTTATATATATATATATATATATATATATATATATACACACACACACACACACATATATAAATATATATGCATATATATACACACACATACACATCATAGAGTACTACTCAGCAATAAGAAAAAATGAAATAATGTCTTTTGCAGCAACGTGGACAGAACTGGAGGCCATTATCCTAAGTGAAGCAACTCAGGAATGGAAAAATAAATGCCACATATTCTCACCTATAAGCAGAAGCTAAACTATGGCTACACAAGGGCACACAGACTATTATAATGGACATTGGAGACTCACAAGGGGGGGTGAGGGATGAAAAAGTACCTATGGGGTATAATGTATACTACTAGGGTGACAGATACACCAAAAGGCCAAACTCCACCATACAATACATACATGTATCAAAATTCAATCTGTGGACAGGTGTGGTGGCTCACGCCTGTAATCCTAGCACTCTGGGAGGCCGAGGTGGGCGGATCGCTCAAGGTCAGGAGTTTGAAACCAGCCTGAGCAAGAGCGAAACCCCATCTCTACCAAAAATAGAAAGAAATTAATTGGCCAACTAATATATATAGAATAAATTAGCCGGGCAAGTTGGCACATGCCTCTAGTCCCAGCTACTCGGGAGGCTGAGCCAGGAGGATTGCCTGAGCCCAGGAGTTTGAGGTTGCTGTGAGCTAGGCTGACGCCACGGCACTCACTCTAGCCTGGGCAACAAAGCGAGACTCTGTCTCAAAAAAAAAAAAATTTAACTTGTATCCCCTAAATCTATTAAAATAAAAAAAATTTTACTATAAAAACTGCTGTTTTCCAAAATTCTTTCAAATAATTAAGAGATTCATTAAACTAAATCACTAAAATATGCATATGTACATATATATACATATATCCATATGTGTATATATAGATGCATGTACATATATTAGTGGCATCCAATTTTAATATCTGAAATTATAGATATCTGAAATATATATATGTTTGTGTGTATGTATATATATATACACACAAACATATATATATGGATGTGACATCCAATTTTAAAATATAGAAAAACCACCAACTGATTAGGAAATGAAAAAACTTAGCTCACATTACAATAAATTTTCAAATGAGTTCCAGGAAAAGAACTGTCTACCATTTACTAAATAATGTACTTTAATAGATACTTCAGCTGTAGCAAGAGGCCTTCTCACATTCCTTTCCTGTGTTTAAGTAACACTCAGAAGAAAAATAGAAACATTCTTACTTTCGAAACCACCCACAGTAATAATGTCATATAACAAAAGACTCAATGTAAATGTGTCTCTGGTTTGGATTAGAGCTGAATCCATTAGAAAGTAAAGGAAATCACTCCAAAGAAAAGATTTGATAATATCACTAGGAATGGTTATGTTATTGTCACTGAGGGAAAAGATAACATTATTTTCTTAGTTTTTGGAGAAAAGAAAAAGCATATAATGTTTTACATTTTAAGTCTAATAGCTAAGAACATCAGGCATATTCACAATAATTCATCTTGCCATTTGCAATGCCAACTCTTGCATAAGGAGCTGAGACACAATTAACGCCGTCGCCTTTCTCGGTCCTTGCTTAAATCTCACCTCTTCCTCCCTGGATGTGCCTGATCCCCCTTGCCCGGCTTTTCCTCTTCTTTGGTCCATAGCCCTAATCATCTTGCGATTGACCACATAATTTGCTTACTTATCATGTGTATTGTTTATCCATCTTCTCAGTCAGAAGGTGAGTTCCTCAAGGGCAAGAATCCTTGTTTGCTTTATAGGCTTCGTTCTCTAGCTTTTAGAATGGTACCTGACACATAG
Source organism: Microcebus murinus (assembly GCF_040939455.1). NCBI lineage: Eukaryota > Metazoa > Chordata > Mammalia > Primates > Cheirogaleidae > Microcebus > Microcebus murinus. Next base: position 118,120,115 of record NC_134105.1, on the reverse strand, counting down.
TAGGTGTTCAGTAAATATCTGCTGATTCCAGCATTTTAAATAACATTATATATATTTTTAATAACCTTTTAAATAATACTAAAACTTTATAGGTAACTTTTATAGAGATGGAGCACCTACCACAGGCCAGGCAACATGCTGTACTCTTCCAACCCATTAAAGAAATTCATAAACACCTTGGGAAATACAGACTATTTTACTGACGAGAAGTGAGTCACTTATAGAGATTAGGTAACTTCACACCAAGGGAAGCTCACTCAAGATCTCTTCACCTTGACTTCGTAAAGGACTGACACCATTCTGTCTTCCAAATATTAATGTTAATTCATCTGATAGCTACAACAATAAAATGTGAGTTAACAACAGCGATCAAGTGTCTTCACAAATAATGTCAAACACAAGACTCAGACCCTGACAGTAATAATGGGATGATTCTGCCCCCCTTGCTATGAATATACTCCTCCCTCCATCTCAGTAACAACAAAAGAATAATAATTTCTGTGACATTTCACAGTTTATAACATGCTTTTACAAATCATTATCAAATTTATAAATTATTATCAACTTTGATCTAAACTACTAAAAAATACATCTGTAATCCTGCTCATCAACTAACTCCAAAAAGAGAAAAAATGTCTTGTCCAAATCGGACCTGAATGAGAAATGAATCTTCAGAAAGAGGGATCTCTTGAATGGAAATTTCTATAACCTCCAGAATAGACATTAACTTTCCAAATTTTCTCTAAGAAAAAGAGAATAGGAGAAAAACAACACGATTGTACGAGCTCAGACGGTGCACACTGGGCCTGGTCGGCATGCCAGGAGACTAGAGGGGCCGTCCACCCAGTGTCCTCATTACTAATGTCTTGACTTCACTTTTCCTAGGAAATGCTAACAAAAAATAAATAAATAAACAAAAACAATTTGCAACTAAGAATAACTTATTCATTCCTATATACATTATTATGACAATATCTAAAATCCAATATGCTTGACATTATGGGAGAGCCAGTGAAGTATAAGGCATAGTTCCTATCATCATAAACTAGTTGGGAAGACCAGATATAAATATGTAAAGACGAACAACAGAAAAATGAACTGCAAAAAGAAAAAAAATGAGAAACGGTTTTAGGATGGAGGGTTACAAAGCTTTAGCATCTCAAAAAATACTAGGCATTGCAAAGTCTGTATAATTAAAATGGTTTGAAAGTCATTTCAAATTCAACTTTCTTTTCTAAAGTAGTACACTCTTGAAATCCTGTTAAAATTATACTTCCTGTTAAAATTATTCTTTAAGGTCTAACTCAAAATATGAGTTAGATCTCATATGAAGATCTTGTGTTCCCTGACTTTCCCTCAACCCTCTACAAGACTTGGTCATCTCTCAAATTCTCCTGTTAGCCAGCTACATGACCCAAAGGCCAGAGCTCACACCTTTGTCGTGCCTGGCAGTCCGCAGGGACTTAGCAACTGCTGGCTTCATTGGAATAAATGAAGAATTTACTACCTCTTAGACCCACAGAACCTATCTTCCTGGAGAAAACACTCAAAACATGGCCTCTACATTTTAAATATTCTACTTGGTAGGTAAAAAACAAAACAACTGAAATTTTAATAACAAAAGGAAATTAGGGTATATAACTTACGTAGTCACTAATATAACAATAAGGCAGTGGTTGTTGGGGAAGGGGAATAATCTAGAAATTTTGGGAGATGTTTCAAGTGATTGTGAGACCAGAAATGTTAAGCATCCTGCGATTCTTGGGGGAGTCCTATGCACTGAACAATGATCCCACATCCTGTCTGATTTTCAAGTCTTTTGCTACATATTCATATAGGTGAAATTATCTGAGCTGGAGCCTAACTAATTCTGTTCTATATATAAACACCAACAATTTAGGCAATACATTGAATTTTCTGGGAATGTAACTATCACATAAGTTGAGAGAAGACTACATTTTGTTTTGTTGGGAACTTTATGAAGAGTTGTTCAGTATTTTGAAAAATCAGGTCCCTGACAGCAATGTTCCCTGTGGAATTTGAGTTGCCAAATAACTCGTCTTTGTCCATCTATTTTTGGAGGTGTAAGCACTGAGTATAGGGTGGTGAGCACATACATAATTGTGCATCACATCACTCCATTTCTTGACATTGTACACTGGTTCCTCTCTCTGTCCCAATACTTCTGACAATGTCCACTGCAAACTTTTGACATTCACCATTTGAGGTCATTTGGAATCTTGCCTCTTCAGCACACACTCAACCCTCTAGCCAAGCTATTCCCTAAAAATTCCAGAGTTTCAGGCCGAATGTGGTGGCTCACGCCTGTAATCCTCACACTCTGAGAGGCTGAGGTGGGAGGATCACTTGAGCTCTGGAGTTCAAGACCAGCCTGAGCAAGAGAGAGACTCCCGTCTCTACTAAAAACAGAAAAAATTAGCTGGATGTGGTGGCGTGCACCTGTGGTCCCAGCTACTTGGGAGGCTGAAGCAGAAGGATCGTTTGAGCCCAGGAGTTTGAGGTTGCAGTGAACTATGATGACACCACTGCACTCTAGCCCAGGTGACAGAGACTCTATCTCAAAAAAAAAAAAAAAAATTCCATACTTTCTCATGTCTTCAAGCATTTATTCATGCCATTCCTCCTCCAGACACCGTTCTCTTTGTCTTCCCAAAACCCATCATATTCCAGGGCCCACCTCAAGTGACAGTTCTTTCATAAATTCTTCCTAGTACAGCCTTTCAACACAGATTATTTCCCTTTGGATTTCACATAACAAATACAACCAGTGTGGGTACCTGATCATGTTCAGTTTAACATTTGATTTTTATAGTCTTATGTGGTTTTCCTATGTCTTACCTTTCCCAGGAAGAACATAATTTTGAGTGCAGGGACCATTCTATACCTCTTTTTGATACATAATCTATTTTACAAAGTGATAATCATATAATAAGTGTTCAATAAAATCTAACCGAAGACCAACTCCTCACTTTTTATTTTAGGGACCTTCTGCAGAACACAGAATAGTGCATGAAAGATTGCAGAGGTTCCTAAATGAGTAAAAGATCCCCCCACCCCCCACCCCCATCATCAGCTAGATCACAATGCAAATATAAACACATTAGTTTGTAATCAGTCCCACCTGATTTATCTTCAATAATGTCTTCTTAGTGAGGATATAGTGAGAATCTATAAAAATCTTATGTTACCAATTTTACTTTAAATCAGCAAGGAACATAAGGGGTAATTCATGTCAAACAGATATTGTTATTTATAGCAGATATGCTAGTAGTTAGGTCCGGAAGCAAGCCATCAGACCTAGTTTGGGCTAGTTTTTCAGTGGGCATTTTTGTCTTCCTACACACTATCTCCACACTTCTAGTAACTCTGTCCTGGGGTTCCTAACTACAGCTTTGCAACCCAAAGGATCAGTGAGAAAATCTGAGTGTCAGATATCAGCTACTGGGATTCAAATTATAGGAAATGTTAGCACTTCCCATATTTAAAAATTAACTTGAGTCCAATATAAAAATTATCAGTCTCCACCTTTAACTAGATGAAGGTTATATTAAACCAAACATAATTGCCAATAAGTTAATTTCTGTCTTGAAGCAGTCTGAAACATTATTATCTATAAGCATTACTTTTAATTTTCAAACACTAACAATAAGGCAGGCAGTGAATTATTTTAGCAGGAATAATTCAGCATCATACCTCAGTGAGAACTAATGATTATCAGTCATGATGTGAATCCATTTGTAATTAAGTAAATGGAAAAAGGGAAAACAAACAACCAGAAAATTTCAGGTCAGGTGTTTCAATTTCTATGTGGCTATGAGCACAGGAAAAGCATGGTTAGTATTAACTGGAGTAGAGGGATCCCTGGGTAAACCAACACAATTCTACAGTGAGCCGTAACTGACAGATGCAGCTACTCACTTTCCTGACAAGGAATAGCTCTGAACAGACGAACTCGAGCAAGACTGATAATCACACACTGGAGGCTTGGGGCAAATCTGAGCTCTGTGAAGATCCCTGTGGCCACGCTGTGAGTGGGCAGAGGACAGTGCGCCGGGCGTGGGGAGCAGCACCGGGTGGGGGTGAAGGAAACAGCGCTTGGGCTGTGCCAGATGTTTTCACATACCTTGATTCGGACAGGAAAGCAATAGTTTAGGCCCAAAAGCATTCTCAAAACAACTTTCTCCAAAACACCAGACACATGATGTTCAGATACACAGTCTTTAAAAATCACATGCAAGAACAATCAACCCTGTAATTGTAGTTTAAGAAATTGTAAAAAGGACACCAAAAAAAGCATCTTTTGATCCTTCTCACACTGTAACTGCTCTATCAATGAAAGAGAGAAAAATCAAAATTTTGCTCAATACAGAGACAGTACTCCTTGCTTGATAAAGCAAGCCAGGGTTGCCAAAAAGTACTGACTTAGAAGAGAGCTAATTCTCCTTTCTTTCTGCTTGAAAAAGTGTCTAGGTTGTGACATATCTAACTCAATTATGCATGGCTGCGAAGGTGCCATTAAATAGGTGGATTTGAGCATTTCAAATAGATCTGGCACGAAGCTATTTCTTGCTCAAAAATTTCCACTCATTCACGCAATGCGCACATTGCAATGTCAAGGTTGAAAACAGGAAAAATCACTTGGCTTAGTACCAAGCACTTGGGCGGGTCAGTTTCTGCCCCTTGGCCTGAGCAGGCCACAGAGAAGAGGGATGCCTGGCATGCCAGCAGCGGTGCGCAGGACAGCCCTCCACACCCTCACCAGGGAGGTGGGACCTAGGGCAGGACCAAAAAATTCCAAAACTGGTCAGCCCTAAGAGACCCTGTCTCTCAGGAAATAACACCACTCTCACTCAAGCAAGAAGCACCCTTTTAAGAAATGCTTCACCTCCAACACTCTTCTTAATAGCATGGGGCATGATACTGGGTAGAAAAACATGGGTAACAATTGTGAGTTGAAGGGAAATTAGTAAGAGTTGGTTTCAATGTGAAGAAATCTGGAGAATAATTCACCAATTCATTTCATTTGCATCTTACAGTTTATGTACACATAAGAGTGAGATATGATAAAAATCTCTTTCTAAAATCTGAGAGCTTTTCCAAAAAGTATAAAACAAACATTCTAAGTGATAAGAAAGCATTTTATCTTAGTTTAACTGACAGTGATTTTCTTTTTCTCTCTTAGCTACATATAAAATAATTCTGCCAGCTCTAAGAAACAATGATGATATAGCACATCTTATATTTTCCTGGATAGAGCTGGAACCCATACTACTAAGTGAAGTATCCCAAGAATGGAAAAACAAGCACCAGATATATTCTCCAGCAAACTGGTATTAACTGAGTAGCACCTAAGTGGACACATAGGTGCTACAGTAATAGGGTATTGGGCAGGGGGGAGGGGGGCGGGTATATACATACATAATGAGTGAGATGTGCACCATCTGGGGGATGGTCATGATGGAGACTCAGACTTTTGGGGGGAGGGGAGAAATGGGCATTTATTGAAACCTTAAAATCTGTACCCCCATAATATGCCGAAATTAAAAAAAAATAAATAAAAATAATAATAATAATAATAATAATTCTGCATCTTAAAATTGTGGCATCTTTGGTAGATAAAATATGGTAAGTTATGGTAAATACAGATATGTGAACACATATATTTGACATATGACCAAAGGTACCACTAAAGCAAACCCCACAAATACCAAATCCTAGGGTGACAGGGATGTCCTATGACACTCAAGCATGTAAATTCAGAGCCCATGAATAATTTCCAGAGTAGTACCCTTAAATGTAAGAGATCCAAAGGAAATGCAGAAACATTTATAAGTGAAAATGCCATACATATATGAAAAGTAGTTTGGGTGCATCTGACCTTAGTATAGAATTATGCTAATATATGAAGGAAAACCACAGGCCCTGTATCTCCTCGTGGCATGTTACCTGGCTGTCTATTAGCAGAAGAATCATGGACTGGAGGAACCAGGGATATGACCTACTATATCCCAGTGCAGGTATGACTTCAATATTCTAAATATGTGAGGTTTGAAGCATCCACAGCCATATTAAAATACAAGTTTTTAGTCAATAGAGCAATCACAGAGGGGCACGAAGCCAAGTATTCCTCAACTACTTAACCAGTAGCCATTTCCACAATAGACTAGCCAGAATCATATCAAATTTCAAAAGCAATCGCCTCTCACATGGATACCAGTTTGCTTCAATTCTGTTCAAAGCCTGACCTGCAGCTCCTTTGTCCTTTGGGGAGGCCTGCCCTAAAGGCCTGACTCCTGTCCCCACCCATAGTGTTCCAGGCTCTTCTCCACATGCTGTGTGGAGTTCCTGCTGACTTCAAAGGCTTCACGGTATGTGCGGTTACACACATTGCTTAAAAGTTTAAAAACACTTAGCCCTTACTAGAACCTTACATGCACCTAAGCTTTTAAAATAAGGCTTAAAAGCAGCTTTTAAAACAAGACCCTAAAAGTACAACTGTGAGTGTTTTGACAACATCCACTTCTATGATCTACAGGTCATCTTAGCCCATTGACCATGTACACAACCCTGCAAAAAAATTACTGAACACCTACTATGTGAGAACGAGACTATATCGTGCGTAAAGACCTAAGGACATAGATAATATGATGCATAGGAACTTATAACGTAAAGGGACATATAAAATAATAATTAATATTTAGAGTGTCTGTAAACCCTATTTGAAAAATACAAGGGTTTTTTAAAAAATGAAAGAAAAGTTCATTTATGCCTGGGGATTAGAAAGGCTTCACAGAGGAAGCAATATGTAAACTTTGACTTACCAGTTCTTCCAAATACATGTGTGGGATCTTTGAGGAAAAAGGGAATCATTCTCATCTTTGGAACCACAATACCTAGCTCAATCCTTAAGCATATGGTGAATACTCAGTAAAGATCTGATGAACTGAATTGAAATGGAAGGAGTAGGAAAAGCAAAAGCATTCTAGAGGGAGGGAATGGAATGAGTGATAACACAAAGGAGAGCAAGTACAAGGCCTGTTTCAGAGAATGGTATGTATCGTGCGCAACCTCTGGTGTGGAAGACTATGTGGGAAAGCAGTCGGTGGCCAAGCATATCATGCCAAGAAGTTAGAATTTTATTATGTAGGGAAAGGGAGTGATTAGAGTTGTACTTGAAGAGGACTCTAGCAAGAGTATGTAGGATGTTTTGATTAGGGTTGATGCTGGAAGAATTCATACTATTAAATAAGCCATTGTGCAACCAGGTGCAGTAGCTCACACCTGTAATCCCAGCACTTTGGAAGGCCGAGGGAGGAGGATCACCTGAGGCCAGGATTTCAAGACCAGCTTGGGCAACATAGTGAGACCCTGCCTCCACAAATAATTTTTTAAAAATTAGCTAGATGTGGGTGTATACACCTCTAGTTCCAGCTACTCAGGAAGCTGAGACAGGAGACTCACTTGAGCCCAGGAGTTTGAGGCTGTAGTGAGCTATGATCATGCCACTGCACTCCAGCCTGGGTGACAAGATGAGACCCTATCTCTAAAAAAAAGTTAAAAAAAACAAAAGTAAGCTAATGTGATAAATCAGGCAATAGGAAAGTAAGCTCTGAACTGGTACAACAGCAACAGAAATGGAAAGGAACCAACAAAAAGCAAGATGTGAGCAGAGTGGAAATGTAGAAACTATGAAAGGTTTGTTGAAGAAAATATGAAAGGCTTTTTTCTCTAGGTGTGTTGATTAAGGGAATAATAACTCCCATCTATACACCTAGGAAATGACCAATCTGGGGAAGATGATGAATCTTGCAGTAAAAGTATGCACATTTAAGTTGAAATATCAACATGCATCTGAAAATGTGGGAAATGGTTCCAGGCTCAAGGTCTAAAGTCACCCAACCAGATAAACCCCAATAATGGGTGAGACTACAGAGAAAGGAAGCTACTATGCTTGTTCTAAAATATGAGAAATTGTTTTTGACTGACTTCTAAAGGAAAGTGTATGAATACAAACATTTCTTGCTCCTTTACAATAACAAAACTGTCTAAGTGGTCATATTCAACTTTTCCCCTTGACTACCAGGGTGTTTACATGTGTTCAGTCCCATTATTATGATAATCTTTACGACTGGATATTTTCTAGTCTCCATTTCTTGGTCTTACCTTAGTTACTGTTTTTTCTTGGTCCTGCCTCTTCACTTCTATTTTACTTTATTGTTTCATTTTATACATCCAATACCTCCTAAATAGTTGTAGAAAAACATGAATGCATATGGTTTATAGGAAGCCACTTTAAATCCTTTGTGGAAAAACAGGACATAAATCTAAATTTAAAATGATTTTACTTGCAGGGAAATAGTTAACTTTGTATGAATTACAAGAATGTCTCTCTTCAATTAAGAAAACCTGCTAGATTTTAAATAAGTTTGTGTTTTAAAAGGCAAATTAAAGAATGATTAATTTCATTACAAAACAATTTAGCCTCACAAAAAGATTCTCACTCCAAGCTATACAAATTTTTTGAAAAATTAAGAAAAATCAGAAACTTTTGGCAAACAAAACTGAAAAGTAAAGCATCTGTAATATAATAATGCAAATAATAGAAAACACTATGTACGAATATTCAATTTATGTATCTTTTTTAAAGGAGAGAAGCTACTGAATAAAAGAAGCCACACAATGACAATTCAACAATAAATGTTGTGCCCCATTCCAAAGACAGGTGTCTGTTGCATATACATAAACTATGATCTCTTTGTGCTTCTCTTGGTTCCAGCCTCATAGGAAAGCCCCTTTTGTAAACAGGGGCCTCCACTTAACACACTATGCTCCCACAAGTCCTGTCTGTTCTATAGACAACTGGCAGTTTGTCCTCTAGCCTGGCAAGCCCTATCGTGAGCTCTGCAGGTCTCGTCCTCCTCACTGGCACAGCTCCGTAATGCTCGGGCAGCTGGAGACCTTGCTGGAAACTATGCAGGGCAGATCTGAATATACATATTTTCCTTCTACACCAAATGTTTCTCCATTCACCACCCACGGTCCAAACCGGGAAATCAACAAGTCATTCTGAAGAAATATTACCTTTTGGAAAAACAGCCTTCACTTATAGGTTTTTATAATTTGTCTTCAGTATTATGCCAAGAAAATGCAGCATTTTAAATAACACAGGTGTCCTTACACTCCCTATAACAGAGGCAATCTCTCAGGCATGTTTTACTACATGTAAATCTCTGCTCACATACTAATTTTTAAACTATCATCTACTGAGGAGTGCATGTACTAGACATTTAAAACCCACTTTTGAATTCTGCACAGGGAACTGAGATAATGTATACCATCTTCATTCTGCAGATGAGGAAATAAACTCAGAAAACCACCTAAGTTCACAAGCCTTTGGCTTTTGGCACATACAGAATGGCCTCTCTGGATAATTCTTCTGTGTTCAAAGAGCCCATCTGTTCAATAAGTCTCATACTAAGTGTCTCCGGTCTTTCAACATACATTTAGTGAATACCTTCCACCTGTGGGCTCGGTGAAGGCTTTCAAGAAGAGGTGAAAGCTAGTTCTTGAAAGGTATGTAGAGTTATCCGGGCAAAGGGGAACCCAAAGAGCCTTCCAGGCAGAGGGGAAAACGTACGAAGCCACAGAGACATGAGAGGGCTGGCTGCATTCCAGTCACTCTGGTGGGTCAGCGGGACTACACGCCGTGGAGAATGGAAGGAGCAGCAGGAGGGACAGCGGCCATAGAAGCACGTGGCAGAACCTGAAGGAAGCAACATGGCATGCTAGGAAGCTGGGTAGCAGGGATTCTAGCAGTAGAGTGGCTTGATAAAACTTGCATTTTAGAAAGTCCATTTAACTGTTGTTGACTTATGAAAAGGGCAACTTCATATATATTTTGAATATATTTCCCTGCTGAGTTCACATCCCCATTTCCTCAGATAGTGTTTGTGTACCATTTCCTCTTTCTTCTTCCCCTTCCTTCCTCTCCCTCCCACCTCACCATCAGCAAGATGCCATCGTCTTACCAAACTACAACTTCCCTGTCGTCCCCCACCGAATCGACACACCCCTCCTGTCTGCACCTGCTCCTGGACCTTCAGTCACGAGGATGGGGATCCCTCCTGCTCTGTGAGCGGCCTTCCACCCACAGACCCTGCCTCGCACCCCCACTCTTACCCATGTGCACCCCACCCTCTCTCCCGCCATCTATGTCTTCTCCTTCTGGATCATTCTCACTGGCAAACAAAAATGCTCTAACAACTCCCATCAAAATAAGCACCTCCCTTGGCCCTAGCCCCTCTCCCAAGTTCTCTCAGAAGAGGTTGACACACACTCTGTCCCCGTTTACTCCCACTGCCGCAGCCCACGCCAGTCAGGCTTTATTCCTACCACTGAATAAACCCACTCTCCTCTCTCCTGATCTAACTCTACTTCCTTGGCGCCTCCTTCCTCGTCTCCTTTGCAGGATCCTTCTCTCCTAATTCTCTTTTCCCTTCTTTCACATACTCTCACCAAGACATTTAACTTAGTCCTAAGGTTTTGTTTTAATTAAGATATACTTTAAATACCATAAAAGCCACCCTTTGGAAGTGGAATATTCAGTGGTTTTTAGTATATTCATTGTTTTATACAACCATTACCAGTGTCTAATTCCAGAACATTCCAAAAAGAAACAGTCTTAAGGTTTTAAATAGTAATGATATATTGACAACTACTAATTAATATATTCAGTTAAACTCTCCTCTGTGCCCCAGGCTCTTATATCCAAACACCTGCATGTCTTACAGGTTCTAATATGCCTGAATCCATACTCTTGATGTCCAACTCCCAACTTTTTCCTCAGTCTTCCCATTTTAGGAAATGGCAACACTGTTCAAGTTAAAAACCTGAGAGTCATTTTTTCTTCTTCTCTTCCCTATCTAGTTCATCGGCAAGTCATGATGACTCTATTTCCAAAACATTTGTTGAATCTTTACACCTCTCTCCATTTCTACTGCCACCCCCCAATCCTTCGATATCATTATCCGCCACCTAGACAACTGCAAATGTTCCTAACCCATCTCTCTGCTGCTACTCTGGCTGCCTCCAGCCCATTATCCTCACAGCGTCTAGTACAAAGCGAGCCTAATTGGAAGATAATGTGAACCTCGTAAATAACTTTAAGGGTTCTAGTAGCCACATTACAAAAAGTAAAAAGAAACAAAATTAAATGTAATGATACACTTTATTTATTTAACCCAACCTCTCCAAATTATAATCATTTCAATATGTAATCAATATAAAAAATCATTAATAGGACAGTCTACATTCTTTTTTCATAGTGAATCTTTGAAATTTTGTGTGTATTTTACACTTAACAGCATGTGTCGATTTGAATGCTAAATTTTCACCAGAAATACCTGATCTGCATTTAAAGTTCATGAAATTTATAGTTGAAAGAGTATCTTTATGTACCAGAACATGCTTAAAAGTTTTCCAACAACTGAATCTATTATATTCTTAAATGTAGATTTAAAGTGTTTTACACAAAATTAAAAAGCCAGTTTCTCAGTAGCATCAGTTACAATAACTACCTGGAGTAGTGACTACTGTCTTGAACAACACTGACCTAGAGCGATCTTTCTATAATGTAAAGCAGATTATGTCACTATCCTAATTAAAATCCTTCCTTCAGTTGCTTACCATAGCACTCTGGATAAAATCTAAACTATTTTTGGCACCGACAAAGCCTACCAAATTCCTGTCTGCCACCTTTCCTTGCTATACTTCCCCCTCCCACTCGGCCCTAGAGCAGGGGTCCTCAAACTTTTTGAACAGGGAGCCAGATCACTGTCGCTCAGACAGTTGTAGGGCCGGACTATAATTTTAAAAAAACTATGAACAAATTCCTACGCACACTTCACATATCTTATTTTGAAGTAAAAAAAAAAAAAAAAATGGGCAAAAACACCCACATGTGGCCCACAGGCCGTAGTTTGATGACACCTGCCTTAGAGACACAAACTTATCTCAAGTTTCTCCAAAATACAGAGTTCTGTGACATTTCAAAGCCTTTTCACATACTCTTGCTTCTGCAAGGAATGTTTTTTCCTAGCTTTTCCTATGGCTGATTCCTTGTCCGTCAGCTGAAATGTCACCTGATCGGGCAGGCCTCCCTGACCAACTAATGAATGTGTCCTTCTCTGTCATGTTCTATCACTATATCCTGAGCATTCCCGACACGCATCCAGACCGATTTAAAATCATACATTTTTATTTGTTTTTTGTAGAGCTCTTCATTAGACTGCAAGTCCCACAATGACAGGGATGTGCTTTTTTACTTGTCTTTCTGGTGCTTACGACAGTGCCTGGCACACAGTGGATGTTTAATATGTTGCAGACAAATCAGGTATGACAGAGGCTGAAACCGCTCCATTATATCTGTTGATAATTCATTCAGTATTTATTCTGATGTTACTATCCACTCGAAGTGAAGATAAACAAATAAATAAAAGAGATTCTGCCTTCAAGAGGCTCACAATTTTGTGGCAGCAGCAGGTAAGATAATTCAATGCAATGTGGTAAGCATAACATTAGAAAAATGCTCAGAAAATTATGGGTACACAGAAGAGGGACAAGTAGCTTAGGAAAGATGAGGCTGTGGGAGCAGCTGACAGTCCTAGAGGAAAGGAGAACCAAGTTAAAGACAGTAAGAGTCAGCTGGGTGAGGCCGTAACGGGACTCCTACGGAGGGTCCGTGTGAACAAGGCAATGAGACAGCGTGGCGGGCGAGTGGAGGGCATGCAATGCAGCTGGATGAAAACAACAGCCAGGTGCAGTGGCTCACACTCGTAATCTCAGCTGCTTGGGAGGCTGAGGCAGGAGGACCTCTTGAAGCCAACAGTTCAAGACCAACCTGGGCAACAAAGTAAGACTCTGTCTCTATAAAAAAATTTAAAAAAAAAATTGCAAGGCTTAGTGGTGTGTGCACCTGTGGTTCCAGCTACTCGTGAGACTGAGACGGGGGGATCACTTGAGCCAGGAGTTCAAGGCTGCAGTGAGTTATGATTACACCACTGCACTCTAGCCTAGGCAACGGGGTGAGACCCTGTCTCTAAAAAAAAGAAAAAGAAGAGAAAATATATAACAACAGATAACCTGAAGAGACCAGCCTCGGCAGGGCCTTGCATGACATGCCATGAAGCTTAGATTTTACGCTGTCAGCATTAGGAGCTGAAAAGTTTTCCCCATGACAGTAGCATGGTTTAATCTGAATTCCATATCAATCACGCTATGTCTGTGTATAAGTTAGATTGGAGTGTTATAGATGGGGAAAGCATTATGAGTCTATTGCTACAGTACAGAAGATGAACGATGACAACTTGAACTCAATCAGTGGTTGTAGGAATTAAGCATAGGTGATCAATTTCAGACATATTTGGAAAGTAAATTAAGCTGCTTAGAGATCACTGGTGACCTTGGCAAGGGCAGTTTCAGTGTACTAATAGGGAAGTAAGACATATTGCATCCCTTATCCACAGCTGCAGAAATAATGGGAATTGTGGAAATGGTGATTAATAGCTCCCATATCTGGCTGCTTATCAGGAGCATGAAGAGAGCTTCCGAAAAACACAGATTGCCCTGGCTTAGCTCCAGACCCACCGAGCGGCCCCCATAAGCAGAGCCCAGGAACCTTTATTTGACAAGTTCCTCAGATAAATCTTACACAGATGTCCACATACTTGCTTTGGGAGATGCTGCAATGGACCAGTCTTTAAAGTATCATTATCCCTTGTAATTCAAAGCTATTCGATTCCTGCATTCAGACAGTGAGCGTTGTGTGGTAGTTGTGAAGGGAAGGAAAGCTAAGTCAACAGCAGACGAGAGCAGAGGATAAGAAGGGAGAGTCATGAGTAAATTTATATCATTAAGGAAGAAACACAGGCGAGAGAAGAGACAACTCAAAACTGGAGGCACGTGGGCTAAGAACATTAGTTTATCAAACTAAGAATTCATCAAACTATCAATTCTATCTCATAAGTGTAAAAATAAATCTCTTACTTAAAGCCATGATCCTCACAGTCAGTACCAACCCATCTAAGTCAGGTCAACAATTTAATTAGAGAAAATTCAATAAAAAGTACTAGTATTAGTCTGCTCAGGCTGCTATAACAAAACACCACAGACGGGGTGGCTTCAACAAAAGAAATGTATTTCTCACAGTTCTGGAGGATAGAAGTCCAAGTTCAAGGTCTGGGTGATTCAGTTTGCGGTGGGGGCTCCTCCTGCCTTGTCGATGGCTGCTTTCTGGCTGTGTGCTCACATGGCCTGTGTGCAAATGCAGGGAGAGAGAGCTCTCTGGCACCTCTTTTTACAAGGACACCAATCCTATTGGATCAGGGCTCCACCCTTATGGCCTCTTAGTTCTAATTATCACCTGATCAGCCCTGTCTCCAAATGGGAGCTAGGGCTTCAACATGTTGGGAGCTAGGGCTTCAACATGAACTTTGTGGGGACACAGACATTCAGTCTGTAACAGGACCTAAAACAGCATTATTCAAGATACCATGGGAAATATTAATTTAGAGTTTGCGGTCTGCCTGAGAGACCCAAAACTAACGTTCATCAAACAGTCACAAACATCCACTTGCCTAACAGTCTGGAACCGAGCACAGTCGTCAGGACGCTGGAGAGGGTGGGAATCTGCATAGACCAGGTGCTCGCGTGGGCACATCATGGAAGCCCTTGAGCTTGGTGTTAGAGTAAAAGATTTGTGAGTTGGAATTAGAGTGAGGATGCATTCCCTCACTCTCCAAACTTACTTATTTATTTTAATTTTACTGCTGTTCCTCCAGGAACTCTCCCAAAATTTGGAATTATTTTTAGTTCCTCTTTCTGCCTTTTCCTCACCCACTATTTGTAATCACAGCCTCCGTCTCTGAAAGGCCCTTTTTCCATTTCCATGAGTAAACATACGGGTTCAAGCCCCTCATTACCATTAGATCATTAATTCCTCATTGGCACCCAGATGTCCTCTTCATCTACACACACTACAGTGAATATGCAGCCAGCGTAATCTTCCCAAAACCTGACTCCAGGCACGCTGAAACATATCTTACCAACCTTCAGTGGCTCCTCATTGCTTCCTGAAGTAAGTACCGATTCTCATCTTAGCAATCCTTCAAAGGCCCCAATTCACTCGCCAGCTCCATCTCCCACCACTCCCCTTCCAGGCACCTTGGCGACACAGAGAATTCTCTGTTCCTCAAACACATCCTTAACTGTGTGCCTCTGGTCCCATCGCGATCTATCACATTCTTACCCTCTAATGCCCATGGCAAATCCTACCTCTTTTCATGAAAATTTTTCTTGGACTCTCCAAAGAGATGTGCTCTTCTCCTATGATCATCCAGAATACTCTGTAACTCTAAAGGTATCCAAATTGTGTCAAAACTCCCATCACCAATAATATTAATAATAATCATAAACACATAATTTTGTTACTATGTGATAGACACTGTTCTAACTAATTCACATGTATTAACTAATTTAATTTTCACAAGCTTTTATGAGATGAGTACTACTATTATCCCATTGTACAGATGAGGAAGCTGAGGCACAGAGAGGTTAAATGATTTCTGAAGATCACAGAGCTATTAAGTGGCAGAGCTAGGATGTGAACCCAGGCAGACTGGCTCCAGAGAGTACATGTGCTTTACCTCAACACTCTACGAGTCCTGGCGTACACTCTATCTATGCCAGTCCACACCAGACTCTGTTGAGGGCAAATACTTTTTCATTGTCTTTCCATCCCAAAATAGTTTTCACAGAGTAGGTATTCAAATATGGGCTGATTGCTTGAATCCCTTTTGGTCACAAAATATCCTGCGGTGCTCAGGCCATGCTTGTTCCTAAGTAAGCATAAAGGACTGCTGCATGCACAGAAAAGAAGAAAAAGGGGAGATGAAAAGATGTTTGAGAAGAGTGGAAAACAAAAGCTGGATGGAGAGAAGGTTTTAAAAACCAAGTAGGGATTGAAAAGCGGGGCGGAAGCAGCTGCAGGTCCTTGAGAAGGACAGAGACATTAAAGTCGCGTGTTGGACGATTCACCTGAGAGCAGCAGAATTCACATGGAAGAGAGGAGTAAGGGAGGAGGTGAGAGAGCAGCATGCTGCCAGTTACCCACGGGTATGGGGAGGAGAGCCGAGACTCTGAGGAGGACAGACAGGAAAAGGTGAACCTGAAAGATGTTTTGAAAAAAAGAAATTGCAACGCATTAGATTTAGGGAAATATCTGTAAAATAAAAAGGGAGATTAAGTGATGTTTATTCTTTAAGTTTCCAGACTAGTATACCACAAAAAGAACTGGGATCATTAAGAGAAGCAGATTTTAAAATCGGGCTGTTATTCAATTCTCTTTTTCGAAGAATAAATAATACGGTTCACCTCTAAAACATCCTTATCCATAGCTGCTTCATGGAATCCGCCATTCCATGAGAGAGTCCAGTTTCTTTACATCCATGATAATTTTTTGAAGGCCTGAAAGGGCTCGACCCAGGGAGGTCTTAACCCTTTTATGTTTGTCATTTCTTCTCTACCTGGAGATATTGTGTAGAAAATACACATTTTTTTAAAAGTCAGGTTTCCCCCTGGTATCCACCAAGCCCAATCATAGACTAAGCTAAAAAAAAAAAAAAAAAAAATGTCTTCAAAGTCCTTCTGTTCAACCTCCTTCTAGACTGCACCATGACAAGCAGCCAGCAAGTCATCAATGTCTGGTGGTGATGGAACACTTCCTACCTCACAGGCAATCCATTCCATTTTTAAACTGTTCTATTGAACAGTCTCCCCTACGTTAAGTTCAAATCCATCTGCCTGTAACTTTCACCCATTTGTTTTAATTCTGTCTTCTGGGGAGAGAGACAGTCAATACAATCCCTTTCCAAGTCACAGCTCCTCAAATATTTAGAGACAGCTTCATGACCCCACTATTTTTTAACAAACAGCTCTCATAAAATTGTTAGCCTGGTTATCCTGACAGTAACAGCACAGTGCATAGGAGGCCAATACCCTACTGAGCCACCAGGTTTTTTGAAGGAGCTGTTACACAGGTAGAGCCTCATACAATTTCTGGCATATAGCAGACTCTCAAAATATGAATAACTCTTTATAAACAACTCCATGAACCAACAAATCCATCTGCTAGTAGATTTTCAAACACATCCTTTCTCAATTGGTTTTGTTATCTACCTACAAACAAGTTTATTAAACTCTCTCTGTCGTCAAAATTCAAGTACATTTCATATAAAGGAAATATAAACTCACAAGTAATCTGGCAGGTATGCAGGTAAATGAAACATCTTAATAAGAAACCTCAATGGGAGAAACACATTTATATCGTATACCCTTTTGGAATGTTTGAATTTTTAGCATTTGTACATATTACTTTTTTAATTAAAAGACAGTTAATGCAACAAAATAAAAATAATAGAAGTATCTGCATTTTAACTCATCCTGGTAGAATAGTATGGTACTGTGTGAATTGTGCCCTCTATAATAAAAAGCTATGTCCTATCATTTAAATAAAGTCACCAAATAAAAGACAGAAATAATATCAAATTTAATCTAATAATGTTGAGGATAACCCATAGTAAGAAATAGATTTTATATTGCAGCCTAATATGCAAATACAAATATATAAGTAACACAAAACTTTGACAAAACAGTACTTATGTAGTCTGATACTTTGTTTAAGGCTGTGACAACCCACTAAATTGGTATCGTGGCCCACTAATAGGTCACTACACACAGTTTGAAAAACACTGATCTAGTCCAGCCCCTCCCACTACCTTCAACCAATTTATTGATGAAGAAGATATGTTTCAGCTTGGCTAAGTGGCTTGCAGAGAATCGCATAGCTGATTCACTCAGTTGGCTCCTGCTGTATGCCAGCACTGCGCCATGGAAAACACCAAAGGAGACGCAGCCTCTGACTTCATGGAGGCTGCAAACAGTTGGGCAGACAGACAAGGCACCGACTGTGCAGCAAGATTCCTGTGCAGCGAAGTACAAACAAGGACTGCAGAGGATGGCGCCTCGAAATCAGACAGGGAGGGCTGAGGAAGACCAGCGGGGGATGGCAGAGACCTGACTACACCCAGCTCACCACTCTCCACCGTGCTGTTGTGGCTGACCTGAGGGGCTCCAGCAGCACCCAGTGAGCACCTCCAATGGTGGGAGCCAAACCCACTCCAAACTGCTAACTCACAAATACTCCTAACCCCCGCAGCAGGAAGACCTCATGTGTCTTTTTTCTTCACATCTCCCTACCATGTATAGACACTCCTCCTTGTCTCCTCCTCGCTCTCCAAGCAAGAGACTCAAGATCCTTCTGCCACCTCCCTTCTTCATTGATTCAGACGAAAAAAAAATCCCTGAGGAAAATATAACATTCAAGGTACATAATTCTAATCAAGTATCACCCCCCTCAATTTTACATAATATCTTTTTAAAATTAAATAAACAGACTAAGTTCATTTCTTTTTTTTTTTCTTTTCTTTTTTTTTTTTTATAGACAGGATCTTGTCTGTCACCCAGGCTGGAGTGGAATAGCATGATCATAGCTCACTGTGGCCTTGAACACCTGGCATCAAGAGATTCTCCTGCCTACAGGTACACACTAGCTAATTTTTCTTTTTTTTTTTTTTTTTTTCTGTAAGGATGGAGTCTCTCTCTGTTTCCATGCAACAGGGAAGATCTACAGCCAAGCAAGGGACCAAGAGATGGAATCCTGCTGTGTTGCCAGGCTGGTCTCAAGCAATCCTCCCATCTCAGCCTCCCAAACTGCTGGGATTACAGTGTAAGCCACCACTCCTAGCCTAGTTTCTTAAATTGAATCCTCAAAGATTGCAGTATTAAGATAGTTCTTTCAGTATTTCTAGATGAGAATGCAAAAATCTCCCCACACAATGGTTGCTCTCCAGATAGTAGGACTCAGAGAACCATGAACGCCAGCATCCATAAAGAATAAACTGTGGGCCTTTTCTCTTCTTTTCAGTATATGAAAAGAATGAGTCTCCGTTTTATTAACCAGAAAACATAAACAGACACACATACACACATGAGGTTCTAAACCGCTACTAGATAAGATTCTCAAAGCTATTCTTTCACAAAGCTTCTGAGGCATATCTAGTAACGCAAAGATAATGTATTCCAAAAGAAGCCAGTAAACTAGCTCAGAGCTAAAAATTGATGGTTAACAAGTTGTGGGAATGTCAATCAAGCCAGAATATGAATCTTTCCACTGAAAATAGAGTCACTGGGTATTACTGTGACATCTACCACAAAAATGTAGGTATTTCTTTTAAGGTCTAGTAACACCTTACCTCTCGGTCACTTGCTTGGCTGTAGATCTTCTCTGTTCCTTGGGCTTAGCCCACACTTTACTAGGTAGTCCTGCTTCTCCAGCTGGACTTCCTCAAGTTGTTTACCCCCTTCTATCTCATCTTTGCCTGCAATTTCATCTAACATTTCCAAAACAAAAAGGTATCCCAAAAATGGTTTATTTTGTAAACCATACTTTGCAAGACCCTATCTCTAAAAATAAAAAATACAAAAATAAAAATAAAAACCACAGTGATAATGTGGGCAATGCTTTCTTTAATGAAGGCCCAAATATACTCTAATTTAGCCTGATCTAAAAGTTAGTATTTTGATGCAACTGTAATTTTCCAACATTCGCAAAAAGAAGAATTTGCAAATACACATTACCATCTATCACCTCTCCTAAATTTACCTTTGTTTTTAAAATATTCAGAAAATGTCCAGTCTAAATAAAAGATTGAAACTAAGAGTAATCATTTACTGAATGCACACTACAAGCCAGGTCCTTGACATCATCTTACTTAGAACTCATATAGATAAAAAAATGAAGTCTGTATTCCTGTTTTGCAGATGAGGAAACTGAGGCCCCGTAAGGCTAAATTCCTTGCTGAGGAGCCCTGCTACCAGCAAGATGCCCAAGGTGGGACTCAACAGCAGTCAGCAAAGCCCTCACCCTGTCACCATTACGTCATGACTCCTTTTCAAAGATTCACTTCTTAGGGGATGTAAGAAAACAAACACCATAGCTAAGATTAATCACCCATCAAATTACTTATTTGAATGGATTAGTCTTTTCTATTCCAAGCCACTGAAATGACAATGAGATCCTTCAGAAGCCCTACCTACCTCTAACATGTATGTGTATGCTATTCATGGGTATATCATGACCTTGAGCAGTGGGAAATGAAAATGATACACTATCACAAAGGAACACTGAGGCACACATCAAATCTAGAATCAGAGGACTTTTAGCAGGGATATTCGAGAAAAACAAGATCTAAAGTAATCAATCCTGTATCATTCACATAATTCAAGGATTAAATATACCATTATTTTCCTCAACAACTGCTGTTTCTATTATTAATTAACACTAAGGATTTAACACAATATTAATGCTTGTTGAAATTAACTGTTACAATAATTTCTATGACATTAATGGACCACAGTGTCACTCAGCATACTCTAAGGATGCAAATATAAAAAACAGGAATATGAAACAGGCAAACTGAAGGATATAGATTTGCTATGTAAATACATCTCTTATTTTACCTAAAAGTTCAACCATGTCTTTAAATAGTGACTTTTCCATTTATATTATTTATTTATTCGCAACGTTTCAGAAACTTGCCTTGGTTTAAGCCAGGGGGACAGTGACCATCGCAGGCATAACTTTGCTAATGCCCATCTGGTAGATAAATATTAACAATGTGTGAAAACATCCAGTATCTCATTTAGTCTTTTCCTGGGCCCATCTGTTTCCTAAAATTCACACTTTACTCTAGAGAATACTATCTAAGCCAGATTACCTAGCCTAAGTCTGAGAAAAATTCTGCTCCTTGTCTCCCTTCCACTATTCTGTATGGGGGAAAGAAAAAAGGTAATGTCACTGCCAGTCTGCCATCAAAAAGAGTAATGGAGGGGAGTATCAAGGAGGAAAAAAGACTGGTCCAACCCAAAGGGAAAAGGAGGAGGCTCTCTAAAACAATAAGAGGAGGAAGAGAAGATGATGAACTGACGCAGGCCTCCCAGTTCTGAACACCAAGTTCCAAACCCAGCTCTGACTTTTCCTGACCTTGGGCAAATCTCTTGGTTTCTCTGTATCCTAATGTAGCTCCGGGAAGTTAGCAAAAATTAAGCCAGAGGAAAGCTTCTTACAAGAACCTAGTGAAATGCCAGTCCTCGCTACCGATAAAGGAAGAAAAGCAAAGCTACCTATGATCATACACATACACAAAATAATTAACGTGGTTTGGGGCTTGTTTGTTTGTTTTTTGTGGAGTCTTGCTATGTTGCCTCAGCTGGTCTCCAACTCCTGGGCTTCCGTGATCCTCCCTCGTCAGCCTCCTGAGTAGCTGGAAGTAAAGGTGTGCACCACTATGCCTGGCAATGTGATATTAATGAATCTTAATTAATGAAATGCAAATCATTTAGTGTTTCTTCTTTACCACCCCCCTTTCTAAGCAACACGTGCCACTTTCAGGTCTGCCTTTAGAACATTTTCCCTGACATTCTTGTCAACTTATCCTTCTACGTTAACTAAATGACTTATTCTTAAAAAAGAAAATAGAATTCCACCTCCCTTAAGTATTGGTACCTTGGAGGTCCTTATAAAACAGTTGGTGTGATCCATCCCACTCTCAATTGACCTTCACTGCATCCATTTATATTTTTAACCTCTCTAACCTGTTTTTCCCCCCTGCTACTCTTCTCTCAGGCCCTCTCCAATACACAGTATCTCTTTGTGATAAAGTGACAGTCTAAATTCAATGCTTTGTTGTCAAGTCAGACACTGAGACACAGATCACCACCTCCCTACTTTGACATTGATACTTCAGTACATGCGGGCTTGAGCTAAAATGATACTGGCTGCCAAATGACACTGGAAACTCATATACTGTCTACTTTCCACTCATAACCCAGTTCAATTTCAGAATAGTAGTTTTTTAGAGTGTTTTTTTAAAATAAGTTGAAATGCTGTAAAACTTTTTATCCCAATTAGTTTGCATTATATCCATGTGTCTTCATTTTACATACTCATTTGAAAGTTCTTATCCTTTCAGTTCTCTTTTTGTACATATAGCAGCTTCTTTGCATTCATATTTTCTTGTATAGTCTTACTCAGTATATTTAGAAACCAATAAATACATGTTCATTGGCTTTCTGTGCCAATATTTCTCAAGAGTTCCAATAAGAGTCCTATCCAGGCTAAATCCCAGCTTCGACACTTACTAGCCATGTGATCCTGGGCAAATGACTTGCCTCTCTAACCCTGAGTTTCCCTGTTGATGTGGGGATGTGCAAACAGATAAGGAATGAGAAGCCTTGGGAAAGTGTATAACAGAGTCAATGCCAGCCACCCAGTAAGGGCTAAGCAAATGTTTGCCCCCCTTCTTGTCTCTACTTTATAAAAATGTATTCGGTATAACATAATCCATTAAGATTTTTAAATTAATGCTGAGTGTAAGAAATTGCAAAGCAAATTTAGATTTAGAAAAACTGCAAAACTTTGGCCATATAGAAAACCAAATTCAATCATCCTATACAATACATTAGCTCAGGGCTCTCTTGATTTGGCTCTGGTAGGAAAGGAAAAAATAATCTATTTCCTTCTGGCTGCATATGGTCCTCCTAATATTAAATAAATCATAATAATAAGTAAAACCTCATAATTTAACCTCACTCATTAGTCCTAGCAAAAGGTACTACCTAAGAACACCTAACATGCTATAAGTGTATGTTCCATGGATAGAGAACCCAATAGCCTACCTTTAACATAGCTAAATATTAAGTTTCCGTTCCTCTAAGGTTCTGGATGACTGCCTGCCCGAACTTCATTCTTAAAAAATTAAGTCAAGTGTATTTTTTTGGTATCTGTTAATCATAAGTAAATTCCAAAACAGAGATATCCTATCCAGTCCAGTTCACCTAGCACTATTGTTTCTTAGATATCATTCATAAAAAAAGCATTTGGTGGGGGGGGGGATGGGTAAATTCACACCTAATGGGTACAGTGCACACTATCTGGGTGATGGACACACTTATAACTTTGACTCAAACTGTACAAAAGTTATGCATGTAATCAAAACATTTGCACCCCTGTAACATTCTGAAATAAAATAAATTAAATTAAAAATAAATAATAAAGAATTAATTTGGCCGGGTGCGGTGGCTCACGCCTGTAATCCTAGCACTCTGGGAGGCCGAGGTGGGTGGATTGCTCGAGATCAGGAGTTCTAAACCAGCCTGAGCAAGAGCGAGACCCTGTCTCTACTATAAATAGAAATAAATTAATTGGCCAACTAATATATAGAGAAAAAATTAGCTGGGCATGGTGGCGCATGCCTGTAGTCCCAGCTACTCAGGAGGCTGAGGCAGAAGGATTGCTTTAGCCCAGGAGTTTGAGGTTGCTGTGAGCTAGGCTGATGCCACGGCACTCACTCTAGCCTGGGCAACAAAGGGAGACTCTGTCTCAAAAAAAAAAAAAAAAAAAAAAGAATTAATTTGATTGTGGTAATTAATTCCCACTAACTGTGAATTTGTAACAAAAGTACATTAAATGATGTTAATTCTGCAAAAATATCTTCATGATTTCAAATTCTCCCATTTTATTATTGAATGAAAACAAGTTCATGTTTTTGATACTTTATTTATAGACCCTTGGGAACCCTGAAGCATGATTCTCAATAATTATCACATTTTAATTATTAGTACTCATTTATCTAATAATTATAATACTTATAAGCCATTTCTTAAAAAGTATTTACTAATTTAGATGCCTTGGTATTTTAATAAAATCCTATCCCTCAATACAAACCTATTTCTGAATTAAGAAATTTTACTAATACTGTGCCTAATCTCATTTGTAACTAGAAGACTCTTACCTACTCAATTTTTAAATGCTCTCTTGAAATAAGTCAAAGGATTTAAGAATAGATTATTGTCTGAGCCATATTAATGACTTTTAGATTTTTTCTAATTATCTGATTAGGTCCATTCAATGACAGCAAACAAATAGCTCACTTGTAAGTTTCTCCCTCAAAATAACTTTAATTATCAACATATCTATCATTAGAAACCTCACAACTAAATAAATACACATTATTTGAACATTTCCATATTGAAATTTCCATTTGAACATTTTGGTCCCCATTAACCACAAAACCTTTTCTATTTGTGTACAGAATTGAAAGGCTATTTATCACTCAGGCTAAAATAAAATAACATGGAATCTTCTGCCTGTATAATTAGCATTGAGGAACTAATGTTTCTAACAAGTATATCATTAAAAAACATTTGTGTATTAGCAACTAGTACAGTTTTCACTTAACACCTCTATAAACAAGTTATATGTACACTAAACACATACAATTAAGTAAATAATTCAATCACATTTTAGACCTCTCTTCAAGAATGTCCAATATAGTAAAGAAAAACACTTCTCTTTTAGCTAATGTTGCTTCTGCCTAAAAGGTCACCTCGAATTCTCTGTGAAATGAGGCAAGGTAGACATACAGAAATAAATATGAATAAAATTATTAATATAGCAGTTTCTTATTTATAGGCAGCATTTATATAGGCAGTAAGAAAGAAGTTAAAAGTATCAGAGGAAATGGTAAACCTCAATATAAAAGAATAATATGGTACAGAGGTTTTAGAGCACAGGTTATGGAGGTCAAACACCTCTGGTTGAATCCTACCTCCACTGTTTTCATGTTAAATTAAATGAGTCTTGACTGAGTTACTCAAACTCTCTAAATCTTAATTTCCTCTTCTGTAAAACAGAACTCATAAGAGTACCCACCTCTCTGGGGTTCTATAAGGACTAAATGAGATTACCCATGTAAAAGCATCCAGAATCGTATCTAATACATAGCAAGCACTCAATAAATGTTAGCCATTATTATCATCATTACTACACTGTAAATATACATATATATGAGTATGTATATGTAATGTAATGAAAACAGTTGAATGAATTTGAATTCAATTCTCCAGTACACAAACCAGACCAATAAATAGGCAGATCCAAGCCAACTAGTATCCCCTATATTCAGACCATGGGTCTTAGCTTCTATTCATTAGACCTTAAGCTTCCCCTCACTGCCAGCATATATCTCATCCTGAACAACCAAAAGAACAATCTGGTTACTCATGCTATATCACATTAATATGTAAATTCATCACTTCACCAAGAAAACCACAAACAAGTAGTTCATTCATGACTCATTTTATTCATAACAATCTCAAACCTGTCACCCAAAAATTGGTTTTTACAGCTACAGTTAAATGAAGTAAACATATTCACATCTAAATTCATTCAGTGGTGTCAAAAAATCGATATAAACAAACTATTTGAGAGTAGAAGGTATGGCTAGTCCACTAAACGTCGATTGTTAAGAAAACGCACCATTATTTTGAAGAGAACAAGCTTAAATCATGAGCAAACGCTATTAATTTACACAAATGATGAACCCTTGTTTTATGATTACATTCATTAACTGCATGTTAGATCAGAGTCTTAAAATAAAAACAACTACATGTAAAAGAGGAAAGTTGCATCTTTAATGGAAAGGATCTTACCTTTATTGCGAAATTCCTAGATAATAAAACGAAAAAGCTAAATGTTATAGTGGTATATGAATACAATTTTTTCACCTAGGTTGAATATCTTATCAAAATAGAAAACTCCATTTTCCCTAAGGTTGGTTTATAATTAGAAATTAGATTCCTCAATAATTCAATGACTGAAATCTTTATTAAAGTCAAATGACCTTTCTAATTAAATTTTCTCCTTAATATATAAGCTCTGCTAGGCAGGTATCATCTCTACAGATGAATATATCTTTATATATATATATATATATATAGACTTTATATATCTATTAAATGAGCTTTTTCCTCTATGTTCATCCTTTTCTTTGAATTGACATTCTAACAGTTAATTACTGGTAAAAGTTTTAAAAGTACAACAAATTACTAATGCATTCTGGTAAGTGTTCTGATTTTTATAACATTTATAATGTCCCGATTTTTATTCTATTTTGAAAAATGTTCCACCTTTAATCTTCTATATCTCTTTTTTAAATTGTCATTTTAAAAGAATATAGGTAGTGAGGGGAATGTGTACAATTTTATTAAAACATTAAGAATAATGTTAGAATTTCAAAACCTAGAAAGTAGAATTGAGATGTGCATAAAATTGTCATTAGGTTCAAAAGCTCTGGCCACAAACAATGAACTTATGTATAGTACAGGCTAATCCAAGTAAAAATATTAAAGATGCATAAAAATATGAAAGATGCATAAAAATACGGTAATTGCATCTGAAATACTTCCAATTTTAATATTTGGATATTTGTTTAAAAAATGAAAGTATTTAAATAACACTTAAGGCATCATGATAGAATCCCTCAATGTTTGGAAAGACAAAAACATATCTTCATCAAACCTCACTCTTTGGATGCCACTTTAAACCTAATGAATTTCATTAGGAATAAATCAAAGAAAGTAACTGCTATACGTATATGTTTGAAAACAAATCCATCCATCACTTCACCATAAGTCTAAGATGATGTAAGCAAAATGCTTTACTATCACTTTCCTCATTAATCAAAATAAATTATAAAACCGAGGCAAAGTGGTTAAGTGAATTACTGAAGAAATACCAGCTGTCAGCAATTTTACGTTTATATTAGGTTTCTTATCTTTCTGGTTCATACAGGGAAAAAAATGCAGAGTATCATCTGAGAGATGGAGCACCATCTGAGAGAGAAGAACATGCACTTTATGAATACTAACGTTCCCAAAGGAGATGTGGGAATATCCAGCTCGAAATTTTACACATCACCAAGCACTGACAAAAAAAGAAAAAAGGAACATGAACAGGAACCTTCTGCATCCCAAGTCAAATAAACAAGCCAGATAAAAACAATAAAGTACGATCTCTCCAGCCCTCTTTCTTGGCTACCGTATATTTCTACCTGGTGTATTACTGGGAAACGGATTTCAGCTTTCATAATGCTTCCAAATGGGCTTTCCTTAGCAAATGTCTGCACTCCTCAGGCAAGGCCATTAAGGTAACCTAATCCCTCCTGAATTGCTCAGTGGAAGAGATGCTGATTCCCAACTCAAACATTAATTCTTTAGCTTCTTCCGAATTAGAGTCCGGAGGAAAACCATGAGTACAATCTGGATGCAGCACGCTATCTAGTCGCAGACTCGCCAGACAAACGGGAGCTCAGGCAGCCCGAGACGGCGCCGGGGGAGGCGGCGCGGGGGAGTGCGAGAGGACGCCGGTCAGCTCCGAGACGCCGCGGGAATGACACGGCACCTGGGCAGCCGGGTCCCCGTCCGCCCCCGCCGCCCGCGCCTCGGGTCCCCGACCCACGCCCGGAGCCGCGAACGGGCGCGAGGCACACGCGCCGCCGGCGTTCCTCGGCTCCCGGGCGAGGACGGGGGGCACGCGCCTGGGACACAGCCTCGCCACAGCGAGCGGCGCCTCTCTCCTCGCACCCGGCCCCAGGAGGGGCAGGCGACGGCGGTCTGGCGGATGGGGACGGGCGGGAGGGCGAGCACGCCCGCAGCGGCGGCGCGGATACCCGGCCCCGCGCAGAGCCAGGCAGGGCGGCAGGAGGAGGGATGTGCAGCCGGGAAACGGGCGAGGGGCCGGGAGCGCCCGGCGCGCGCCGCGGGGGGAGCCGGTCCCGGCCGGAGGACGCGGAGGAAATGGCTTTGTATCGCAGGATGGAAGGCTGACAGAAGGGCCGCCAGGCGGGGACGGAGGATGCCGGAGCCGAGGACCCGCCCGCCCCGCGGACCGCGGCTCTGCCCCCCGCCGCGCCGCAGCCCCCGCGCGCCTCGGGCTCCCGGCTCCCTCCTCGTTCCAACGGCCCGGAGCGGGTCTGCGCCCGGCCGCGTCCGCGCCGCGCGCCCCGCGCGCTCACCTGCCCACGAAGTTCTCGAGCACCGAGCTCTTGCCGGCGCTCTGGCCGCCCACCACGGCGATCTGCGGCAGCTCCAGCAGGCAGCTCTGTCCCAGCGCCGAAAACGCGTCCTGCAGGCGGTTGACCAGAGGGATCAGCTCCTCCATCTCCCGGTTCCCCATCGTGCCGGAGCGGCCGGCTGCCGGCGGGTCCTGCTGGCCGCTACCACCTGGCCGGAGTCGGGCCGCGCCGCCCTGGCCGCTGCTGCGCCGCGCTGCGCTCGCCGGACCCTGGCGCAGACGTTGGATCCCGCCGCCAGCCCGCCGCTCGGCGCCTGACAGCCGACGAGCCGCAGCGCGCCTGCGCGGACTGGCGGGGGCGTGGCCGGCCCGCGAGGCCCCGCCCCGCCGCGCTCCGCCCGGGCCGCCCAGCGGCTTGGTCTGGGCCGGGCGCGCACGCACTGCCGCCCAGCTGCGGCCAGGTGCCACGGCCTCCGTCTCCTGCGGCTGAGCCCTGAGGCGGAGTCGGCGCTAGGCCGGGGAATGGCGCACGGTAATCATCAGCCGCAGCGCTGTTCCCCCGCAGCAGCTACCGAGGCAAAGCCCGGTGGAGGGCGCTGCCACCGCTAGCAACGCCACACTGTCGCCAGCGGCGGCGTCTCCAGGGCACACCTCCCAAAAGGAATCGCCTGTGTCACGCCCTGCTACAGGATCCTCAATGACTCCTCTCCTGGGGCGGCCTGCTGGAGTCCAAATTCTTCAATCTGACATCCCCATCTACGGCCCCGA
The DNA here is from genome assembly GCF_040939455.1 of Microcebus murinus. Lineage (NCBI taxonomy): Eukaryota > Metazoa > Chordata > Mammalia > Primates > Cheirogaleidae > Microcebus > Microcebus murinus. The sequence goes on along the minus strand of NC_134105.1, from coordinate 118,091,299 downwards.
GTAAACTGACCTCACTTCACTATTTATCTTTACTGACTCGTCCTCCCCAGCCCCGCATAAGCAAAGGTAGAAAGAGTGAGGGGTTTGCCTGCACCCCACCCCTTCAATCTGTAATACCAGGCTCATTCTGGCCTGAGATTCCTCATGCCGTTAGCCCTCTCGATCTGTCTTCTTTTATAGGGTCTGTCAAGAACCATGCACTCTGCACCCGTTCTCTTAAATTTAGCACACTGAGAGGTGGCTGTGTGTGGGCTTTCTGCACCTGGTGACAGAGAAACAAAGATAAATGGCCGTGCTTCTCTTAGCCTCCAGAGAGGGTTCCTTTTTCATCTGCTTCTCAAATATCAATACTCCTCAGGATTTACTATATGGGCATTGTCTTGTCTCATGCTTCATGCTCTGCCTGAGGACTTTCCCATGGCTCTTTAACTCCACTTAGAGGCTAGAGGCTATGGAAGTCCAAATTGCTGGACCATGTCTCTCCCCTGCACCAGACTGTACTCCCCAACTGGGTTCCAGACCTCACCACCTGAATGTCCTGAAAGTACCTGAGGCTCAATTTGTTCAAAACAAAACTCATCTTTTCTAATTCTAGCATTTAATATTGTAAATTTCGTTTTAACCCCAAAACGACTTGTACAAAATGTTCATAATAACAAAAAACCTGAAAACAACCAAAATGTCCGTCAACAAGTGAATGAATAAACAAATGTGATGTGTCCATGCAGTTATTCTCAGCAGCAAAAAAGAGTAGATTTCTGACATAGCAACAACATAACTGAATCTCAGATAAATTATGTAGCATGAAAAAGCCCAAAGAGAATGTATTGTTTGATTCCATTTATATGAAGCTCTTTGACAGACAAAACTATTCAATGGTGATAGAAATCAGAACTGTGGTTGTCTTTGAGGGGTGGAGACAGACTGCAGGAGGTATGAGAAATCTTTCTGGAGTGATGGAAATGTTTTATATATTGATTGGGGTGTGGGTATACATTTGTCATAACTCATCAAACTAAACATTAAATGCTATGTATTTCACAGCACATTATATTTCACCTTTTTTAAAAAAAGCAGGAGAGAAAGAAAAACAAAACTGAATGCATCATGTTCTCCACTAAAGTGGATCCCTATTGGAATGTGTGCCGAGGATGCCTTTTCTAAGAATCACTCCTCCACCCACCGCATGTGGCCAGAGCAGCCATGAAGATAGACAGGCATGAAGGAAAACTAACTGAGCCCTGGCTGCAGCCAAGGGCACCAGAATGGGCACCTGACTTGAGCTGCACCAATCAAAGGCCTTTCCCAGGAATATGGAATTGGGAGAGAGTTTGCCCTTTGTCTGAGTGACTGAATGAATTATAGATGAGGAGTAAAATTGGCAACTGTGGTTAGTAACATTTTCACCAAAAGATGCCGATGGTTAGAAAAAGAGACAAGTAAAAAGACACAGAGAGGAGCAGGGAGGAAGTAGAGAAAAGTTCTAAGTGGCACTTGTGTCCTCATTCTAGTTCATTTCTGATGCCCAGCTCCAATTCTGTCCTGAGTTCCATGCACCGGCCTTCCCCCAAGGAATGCAGGCAGTCTCTAGAACCCTGAAAAGGCCAGGAAACGCACTCTCCCTTGGAGCTTCCAAAAGGAACACAGCCTTGCTGACACTCAGCCCAGTGACACCTGTGTCAGACTTCTACCCCACGATGCTGTAAGATAATGAATTTGTGTTGTTTTTACAACACTAAGTTTGTGGTATGCAAGAGCAATGGAAAATTAATACAACAAGCTACTTGAAGGCAGGATCTATCTTTGTGGTCCTCAATGCCTAGCACAGTGCATCGCATCTAAGGATATATAAACAAATTATTGCAACATACGTAATATGTTCCAGGGTGCAATGGACTGAATTGTGCCTCCCCCAAATTCATATGTTGAAGCTCTAGCCCCCCCCCAGTGAGGCTGTATTTGGAGAGAGAAGGCAATTAACATTAAATGAAGTCATAAGGTTGGAACCCTGATTCAATAGGAGTAGTGTGCTTGCAAGAGGAGGCATAAGAGTGCTTTCATGTTCTTATGCGCACTTTTGTTTTCTTTCTCTCTCTCTCTCTCTCTCTCTCTCTCTCTCTCTCTCTCTCTCTCTCTCTCTCTCTTTCTCCTGTGCAAGAACACAGCAGGAAGGCAGCTATCTTCCAGGCAAGAAGAGAACTCTCACCAAGAACAGAATCAACTGGCACCTTGAGCTTAAACATCCCAGCCTCCAGAACTATGAGAAATAAATGTCTAGTGTCTACGCCACCCAGTCTATGTTATTTTGTTACAGCAGCCCACGTTGGCTAAGACACAGGGTTTGTTTAAAAGACCAAGATATGGAAATCAGAAGTAACAATTCTGTTTGGAGAGGGTCATGGAAAGCCTCAGAGAAGAGGTGACACTCAAGATGGGCCTTGATGAGCACCTTCTTTGCTCTGCTACATGCTATGAGGAATACAAAAAGCTAAGAGCACTATCCCTTGCCCTAAGTGTTTTGCATTCTAATGTAGAAGACAATGCAGCCATGCATTAGACAGAAAATGTATCATTATACAAATTTAAAGTCCATGTGTAGTGAAGCAATTCATGTCATCTCTATTCTCCAGAACATTGTTCATACTGGACTCACCCACCCACTTCAAGAAACCATCTTGGACCAGGCATGATGGCTCATACCTGTAATCTCAGTACTTTGGGAGGATAAGGCAGGAGACTTGCTGGAGGGTAGGAATTGAAGACCAGAATGGGTGACATAACAAGACCTTATCTCTACAAAAATTTTAAAAATCAGCAGGATGTGGTGGTACATGCTATTCAAGAGGCTGAGGTAGGAGGATTGCTTGAGCCCAGGAATTCGAGCTTTGCAGTGAGCTGTGATCACTCGAGGGCACTCCAGCCTCAGCCTCCTGCGAGGCTGGGACTACAGGAGTGCACCGCCACACCTGGCTGATTTTTCTTATTTTTTATAAAAATAGGGTCTTGTTATGTTGTTCGGGCTGGTTTCAAACTCCTGGCCTTGAGTGATTCTCCTGCCTCAGCCTCCCAAAATGCTGGGGTTACAGGCATGAGCCATTGCACCCAGCCTGGAAAAATATTTAAACTCTCAAAGAAGAGCACATACTTGAATATGTGGACTTAGGAATTCATGTTTCTAAAATAATCAGTCACATTACCGTAGAGTCACATCTTATATATTTCCCACAGTGCCCAGCTCAGTGCTCAATAAATATTTATAAAGCAGAACTGAACCGAAATTTTAAGCATTTTTCATGTTGTCCATGTGAGTATCACTGGGGAAGTAATATTATTACTCCGTATATAATTTAGGACCTATTCAGGTCATTCAGTTCTTTCTTCAAAGGTTTTCTTTTGAATGTATTTTAGATCTTGCTGCAAATCAGCCTATCTGCAGGCATCTTTTGAGTTCCATTAAACTCAGCGAACGTCCAATATAGACACACAGACTTTTCATACTGTAGCCATAATGGTTGACACATCTCTCAGGGCTTCTGTCCTTCAGCCTAGAGGTGAGAAGGTAAAGACTTAATTGCTCATATTCTTCAGCTGCCATCAGGAAGCAAACTAACTCTGGAAGAACCACTCTAGTCTCCTATCTCAATCACTTCTGTCCTTTTGAGATCCAACAGATGCAAACTCACCAGCAGTCTCACGAGAAGCATGGCTAAATTGACACACACGCAGAGCAGCAAATGCCAGTAGGCAAGCTTAAGGTGTTAAGAAAGAGGGGTTAGGAAGAACTGTGTACGTCACTTAAGTCTGATTTAGCAGCCAGTTTGTGCTTCCTTCTATCATGTAGGCATGGCAGTGTTCTGCTGCAAGCGTAATCCATACATACAGAAGAAACTGAGCAATCACACAGGATCCTCTCTGAAGGGAAGATCCCCTAGTGCTTTGTAAATCTCATTTGTTGAATTATGAAACTCTCTCCATCTATCTGCATGCACACACACACAGAGACACACTTATTAGATAAGCTATTAATGCACATTTAAAAGTATGTTTATGGAGAGTTTTCAATGACACAGAGAAATGCCAAGAAAAAAGAGTAGGCTGGGAGCGGTGACTCACGTCTGTAATCCTAGCACTCGGGGAGGCCAAGGCAGGTGGATCGTTTGAGCTCAGGAATTCGAGACCAGCCTGAGCAAGAGTGAGACTCCATCTCTACTAAAAAAATAATAATAATAGAAATAAATTAGCTAGACAACTAAAAATATATAGGAAAAATTAGCTGCACACAGGTGGTGCATGCCTATAGTCTCAGCTACTTGAGAGGCTGAGGCAGGAGGATTGAGTGAGCCCAAGATTTTGAGGTTGCTGTGAGCTAGGCTGACACCTTGGCACTCTAGCCTGGGTGACAGAGTGAGACTCTGTCTCAAAAAAAAGAAAAGAAAAGAGGACATTTTATATATAGTACTATCATACTATGTAAAAGAAAACTATGTCTAAAATAAAGCTAGAAATATTAATAAACATACAAAAAAAATCAATGTTTTTCTCTATGAGATAATATGGGAAATTTTTATTGACCTTTTCTTTTTCTTTCTCAAACTTTCGATAGTAAGCATATATATTACTCTTATATCTAAAAAATTGAGTAAATGCCACTTGATTGAACCATAATTGTTTTAAATACACACCAGCTTATCTGCACCAAAAGTGTTGCATAAAGTAAGATTAAAATAACTGTGCAAATAGAGACAGGGGAGACCACAAACTCCCTTAGCCTCAAAATTTTACCACTCAGTAGCAGTTAATAACTACCTAAAGATAAGCAAAATTTTAAAATGGGAAACATTTCTTTCTGCTTAAAGAACAGAAGGCCACATACCAAGCCACCATGGTCACAAGGGCTATTGTTAGCCAAGAATTAAGTAAACTAAACTATAGATTATTGGTCTGGGCGCAGTGGCTCACACCTGTCATCCTAGCACTATGGGAGGCCAGGGTGGGAGGATTGCTTGAACAAACGAGTTTGAGACTAGCCTGAGCAAGAGTGAGACTCCATCTCTACCAAAAAGAAAGGAAAAAAAAAAACCTAGCCAGGCATTGCGGTGCACGCCTGTAGTCCATTGTAGAGAGCTACAATGATGCCACTGCACTCTACCCAGGTGACAGAGTGAGACTCTGTTTCAAAAAAAAGAAACAAAAAATAAATAAACTGCAGATTATCAACAAATGTATAATTCATACAGCAAGTATGTACATGAGATGAATTTTGTTTGCTTAAAGCCTATGTCATAATATATGGCAATAATATACCAGACACAAAAGATTATAAATTCTATGAACCCATTTATAGGACATTCTAGAGAAAATGAAACTAATCTGTGACAAAAAGTAGTATGGGACAAAGGGTGGGGCTGTCACCTGGGTAGAGTGCAGTGGCATCATTGTAGCTCTCTGCAAGCTCCAACTCCTGGGCTCAAGCGATCCTTCTGCTTCAGCCTCCTGGGTAGCCGGGACTACAGGCATGCACTACAATGCCTGGCTAGGTTTTTTTTTTTTCCTTTCTTTTTGGTAGAGATGGAGTCTCACTCTTGCTCAGGCTAGGGGGCATGTGGAAACTCTGTCTTGTGGTGGTGCTTACGTGATTGCATGTACTTGTCAAAACTTATTGAACTGTACACTATTTTAAATGGTGATTTTACTTTATGTTAGTTATACTTTAATAAAAATAAATAACCTTTGGGATTTATAATACACTCCTATATGGCATGTGATGGTAATAGAGAGTATGACAGTCTCCGGGTGGGGACAGTCTTGGTAATAGGCAGCCATAATCATGCTGTCTGGAGTCCAAAATAAAAATATTCCCACCCACAGAAGCTTGCAATGGCTCCAAAATTCTACCAGTATAAAGTCATTCTTTTGGGATCTCTGAGTATTATATTGATGGAAAACAGCACTTGGAGAAAAGGAGTGTAAGACCCCAAGCCATTATCAACTATCTCTTAGAAGAAATGACTTTCCAGCAGTAGCAGCTTCGGAGGAGGATCTGGGAGTAGAGCAGGGAGACAAGAGTGGAGAGGGCCTCGGAGACGGCCCAGAGTGAGCATGTCCTAAGACAAGCTTTGTCCGTTTCACATGGTCTCTCTCTTTTTTTTTTTTTTTTTTTTTTTGAGACAGAGTCTCACTTTGTTGCCCAGGCTAGAGTGAGTGCCGTGGCGTCAGCCTAGCTCACAGCAACCTCAAACTCCTGGGCTCAAGCAATCCTCCTGCCTCAGCCTCCCGAGTAGCTGAGACTAACAGGCGTGCGCCACCATGCCCGGCTAAATTTTGCATATATATTTTTAGTTGGTCAATTAGTTTCTTTCTATTTTTAGTAGAGACGGGGTCTCGCTCTTGCTCAGGCTGGTTTCGAACTCCTGACCTTGAGTGATCCACCTGCCTCAGCCTCCCAGAGTGCTAGGATTACAGGTGTGAGCCACTGCTCCCGGCCACATGATCTCTCTTCTCTTTTATTTTATAGGAGAAATAGAAACTTTAGAAAAGCTCATCCCTGAGCTCCATGAGGCCAGTTGAACCTCACTTCCCTCCTTCCCAGACCTTTTGCCAGAGATAGTGGTGAGGAACAACATCGATGGCTTTTGTATACTTTACATCCACAAATCATTTTCACGTCAGTCATTTCATAGATCAACTCAACTGCCTTTGAACTAACAACTTACAGGCAAATAGCAGTAGCATTCCTGTTTCTCAGAAGAAAGCTGAGAGATTAGGGGACTTGGCCAATGCCACATAGCTAAGAACCACCAGAGAGGCTCACTCTTGTGCTGCCACAGGCCATGCTTGGACCATCCTCACAAAACCTTGAACCTGGTAACAGAGAGCACCCACATTTTACTAGCCTAATATGGAGATTGGAAAATACATGGTAAATTACTATCCTGAAAATCTTTATGAACAAGAGAAAAGGTTTTATATTTACATAAATTATTTCAATGCCCATTGCTTAGAGTCAGCAGATAGGGATTCAAGTTCTTACTGGCTGTACGATTCATCCTTTTTGGCCTTAATTTCATCAGTTATATGCGTATATTAATGTCTATCCTTCTTAATTCATAGATCTGTTGTGAAATCAAATATATAATGGACACTAAAATATTCTGTAAACTGCACAGTACCAAATGACTGTTAGATGTTTTATTTATAATCATCCAAACCTGATAGGGATTGTAAATATTCTTTTCTAATTACCAAAAATTTTCTATATTAATTTTAATTTTAAAATGAATTATGTGCTAAAGATCTATGTGGAAAAAATATTTTCATGTAACTTACTGTTCATGTATGTCCTCAATTTTAGGATGCCTTTCATCTGGTAAATTAGAACTGTGGAATATTTCACTCTTAAGAAGAGCCCAGAAATAACCTGAGAGTGTAATTGAAAGTAGCAATTCACCAGAAATCAAGCATGATACAGTAATGGGAAGTGAGATGAGTTTTCACAAATAGACAGGAACATTCAGGAAGCAGGGAGTTATGGGGAGGCAAAAATGGGCTAAGATTGACTTTTATGGAGAAAATATCAATTTAAGCTTAATTCCCTTACAACTTTTGTTATTCTTCATGCACAGTTGAAAAGGACTTAAAATAGGATCCTAGTAGCCATGAACAAGTATAATTTCTTTTCTTTTCTTTTCTTTTTTTTTTTTTTTTTTTTTGAGACAGAGTCTCACTGTGTTGCCCGGGCTAGAGTACCATGGCGTTAGCCTAGCTCACAGCAACCTCACACTCCTGGGCTCAAGCGATCCTCTTGCCTCAGCCTCCCGACTAGCTGGGACTACAGGCATGCGCCACCATGCCCGGCTAATTTTTTCTATATATTTTTAGTTGACCAATTAATTTCTTTCTATTTTTAGTAGAGACAGGGTCTCACTCTTGCTCAGGCTGGTTTCGAACTTCTAACCTTGAGTGGTTTGCCCACCTTGGCCTCCCAAAGTGTTAGAATTGCAGGCGTGAGCCACCTCGCCAGGCCCAAGTATAATTTCTTAAGCAAAATTGTGCCAAGGAACCCAATAGCTCTGTAGCCAAGGATCTCAAAAATGCCCTCTCCCTGCAGACCCTCTTCCTTAGCCTGTCCTCAGTGTCTTTCTAGCAGAGCTCCTATCCAAAGCTGCTCAGCCTGCTGGCCCTCCTCCTGGCTGTCTTGTTTATTTGCTTTTGAAAAGTATCTGCAGATCCAAAAATTAGTCCTTTATCAAGTCTGCCAAAGAGCAACTCATTGTGAGAAGTCAATATCCCAAGGCCTCACAGTTGAACCTGGAAAAAAGTCAAAACCATGGACCATAGATTTGACCACCACACCATTATTCTGTGCACTAGTCACTCTGTCTGGTAAAATAGTCTCCACGCTTCCCTTTATGACCCTCAGAATCTCCTCATTTGCAAGTAGCTTGAGGAAATTATTTTCTTTTCTCTTTTTCCTTTGTCCCCACATAACTTTATTGGAGGAGTAGAAATGTTGGCAGACATGTGCTGAGGGAACAGAAAGAGAAAATTCAAATAAAAGGTAATGAGCAGGGTTCAGCCCATCTTCTTCTGACACAATTTATTTATTTATTTGTAGGTGGTGAAAACTACCAGGAAACAAGATTGCTAAAGAAATAAATATATTCTGGAAAACACAAATTCAACTGAAAAGACTGAGCTCCAACTCCAGTGGTGTGATGTCTCTGATGGCATTACGGTGTCCTCTGCTTATACCCCACTACGGAATAATAATTTGTCACACACACACACACACACACACACACACACACACACACACACACACACTGAGAGAATCCCGGTCAAGCCACTGACATCTGCAAAATGGCAGCTCCACCAGGGAGGCCATGAAGCAGTCAGACACAATCATGTTTTCTGTGAGTGAGTGTGCGTATGTTTCTTAAGAGCCGTTTGTCATCTCTCCTAATAAAAATTCATTTTCTTTTTGTTTTTTCTTTTAAAAACCAGTCTTCACTGGTAGCTGGTTAGAGACGGGGCTGGCTGGAGCGCTGGTGTCGACCCCCCATCCACGGGCACAATCTCTCCCACAGCCCACCGGGGCTGAGGTGGGAAGGCTCCCCATTGCCAAGTCTCTCCTCCAGTTGAGCCCGGATCTTCAAAGATTTTTCTTTCCTACTCTGAAGGTGCCTGGATGTCTCCTCCATCCAAACACAAGGAGAAACTCAGAGACTCCTGTTCCAGGGCAGGCGGCTAGATAGCCGACAGTCGGCCGTGTCTCACCCTGCAGCGTTGGCTGAGAGCTCCTTTGTTCTCTGCTTTTCCCCTTGTTCCAGGGACCCAGCTCCGTTTCAGAGAGGAGAGAACTGGGACACACTACTTGCTGCAGGCAGAGACCTGGTTCATGGAAAACGGTCATAATCAGAAGAAGGTGAGGGAAACAATTTTCTCACAGAACCATTACTAATCTGTACCTTACACAAGGGACCTTCATTATTTTCATAAGGTTCTGCTGAGGGTCTGTCATAAGTGTGTCTTGTCTTCCCATTCTCCCACTCCTGAAATCCCTCCACTGTGCCCTCTGCACCCCCCAGCCCATTAGCAATAAAATCTCTTCTATCCTCAACTTTTCTTCAAAGTCAACACAGAATCCTGGTTCTCCCAAGGACCCTGAGTAGGGTCCACTGGTAGCTGTCATCTGCCTCATGCCTCTTTTTTTTTTTTTTTTGAGACAGAGTCTCACTCTGTCACCTGGGCTAGAGTGCAGTGGTGTCATCATAGTTCACAGCAACCTCAAACTTCTGGGCTCAAACGATCCTTCTGCTTCAGCCTCCCAAGTAGCTGGGACTACAGGCATGCACCACCATGCCCAGCTAATTTTTCTATATATTTTTAGTTGGCCAATTAATTTCTTTCTATTTTTAGTAAAGATGGGGTCTCGCCCTTGCTCAGGCTGGTTTCAACCTCCTGACCTTGAGTGATCCATCCACCTCAACCTCTCAGAGTGCTAGGATTACAGGCGTGAGCCACCCCACCTGGCCACCTTGTGCCTCTTAAACTCCTAGGCTTAAGAGTGGATTATTAAAATTTGGTGTATGTTTACAATGGAATATTACTCAATTTTAAAAAGCAGTAGTGAGCTAGCATCACTTATCCTGGACTGAGCTTTAGCCCATTATCCGAAGTGAGGTGACACAAGATCAGAAGAATGGACTCCACATGTACTCACCATCAAATTGGTACTGACTGATTAACACTATGATGCTCAAATGGTGGTGGTGTTCACCAGGGATTCAGGGATTGGGGGGATAGACCCCCATCTGAGGGATGCGGTGAGCATTGTGGAGGAGAGGGGCATACCTCTAACCCTTGCTAGGGAGAGGCAAAGTTATAAAATGCAACCAAAATGTTTGTACTTTCATATTTTCTTGAAATAAAAAAAAAGAGTGGGATAAGGTACACTTTGCACTACTCATTGCTGTGTCTATACCATTCTCTCCCCCTTTCCCAAAATTTTCCAGCTTTGAATCTATATCGCCGGTCTATCATCATCCCTGTGTCTCCTTGTTGTAGATGTCTAGTGCCCTCTTGGTCATTCCCCTTCACGTTTCAAAGATTTAGCTCATGACTCGCTGCCACTCTAACAACATGCTTGTTTTAATTCATGGTGATTTAAATTCCATATTGATGATACTGTCAACATTGCCCTCGCTTTTCTTTGATCTCCTCTCCTCCAATGACTTTGTCCTCTAACCTACCTCAGCCCATCTTCCCAGGGTCAATCCCTAGTCTTCATCCTTTCCAAAACCTACAACCACCCATCATCCCGAATTCAAACACCCCCCACCCAGACCTCCATCCACTCTCTTTCCAGTTCCCTCCCGATCGTGCCCATTTGCAATAATCCTTCAGCCCCTCTAGTACATACAATCTATTAATTGTACCATCTGCTCGCTGTCCCTCCCTCACTGCATGTCCTCACTTTCCTGATCCTGTTTCAACGTCATGATCTATCATCATAAAAACCTCTGCATAAAAACCGTGCATACACGCTCCACCCTCCTGCTTCTCTCTCAATTTATTATACCTGCTTAGAAAACCATAGCCCTGGGAAAATCTCCCCCTTCTCCCGCTCTGTGCCTACACCCATGCAACTGAACATAGCTAGAGAAAAATGCACTGCCGTGCTGAAAGAAATCATTTTCCCATTAATAACTCTGAACTTCTAATGGACCTGGTAATGCTACTGACTCTTTATGGTCCACTGACTCTCCTACTCTCCTAGATGATGATTTGATACTTTTTCCCTCTCTCCCCAGACCGCCAACGTCTTGTCCCTTATCCTTATTCTCTAATAATAAAGCGTATTTTATTTCACTAAGAATATAGAAACAAACAGAAAAGAAATTCTGTTATCTCTCCCATGTTGAATACCAGCCTACCTGCTTCTACGCCGTGTACTCTTCCTTCCCTAGTGATTCTATAGATGGACCACCCAAACTCCTGCTGAGACCAGTATCTCCGTATGTGCACGAGATCCTACTCTCTCTTCTTTATTCAGTTACAATTCTCTCTTCTTTACTGTATCATTAATTTTTTCCTCTCTGCCGGTCCATTCCATCAGCATACAAACATGCAATCTTCCCCTCAGCACTTGATCTATCATATTTCTTACGTATCCCAATTAATGAAAACATCATCCTTCACATGGTTCAAGCCAAAACATGTGGCCATTCTTGACTTCCCTCTTTTTCTCACACTACATATTCAGCCTATCAAGAAAGCCTACTGTCTCTATCTTCAAAATCTGGTTATTTCTCATCATTTCTGCTCTAGCACCCTGGTCTGAGCAAACAATCTATAGTGCCTGGATCATTACCATGTCTTCTTCTCTGGCCTCCCCACTCCTATCCTTACCTCGCTCGCTATGAACTATTCTCAAAGCAGCAGCCAAAGCAAGCTTTGGCACATCATCCTCTACTCGGAACTTTCCAAAGGTTTTCTACCTTAACCAAGACTAAAAGCCAAAGCTTACAAGGCCCTTCATTCCTGGCTGCCCACTTACGTCCTGTCTCCACTCCAGCTTTGTCACCAATTCCACGCTTCCCTCATTTTGCTACAGCCATAAAGACTTGCCTGTGGATCACTGAAAATACCCAGCACCTTCCTTTGTGAGAGAGCGTTCTCACTTGCTCTTCCCTCTGTTTGAAACACTCTTCCTTCAGATGGTCCTGAAGCTCATCCTCTCACCTTCTTTTAAAGTCTGTTCTCAAAGGTTACTTTCTCAGGAACACTATACTTAAAATGACCCTTTCCTCTTCAGCGACCAAGGTGCTCCACCCCCTTTGAGGAAGCGAAGGCCTTGCTGAGATGGGGCCCTCACAGCATCCTGCGACAGTCCTGCTCCTGCGCTCACCTGCACCCCATGGCTTCTGCCTCCCTGTGGGGCAGACCTGTGACTACTCCGCCCTCATTCTGCAGGACAAAGAAGTGTCCTCACAGAGGATAAGATCAATGCCCTCAGAAAGCAGCCAGTGTAAATGCTGAACCCTTTTGGCCTGGCTCATTTGCAGAGGCCCTAGACAGTGTCAACATCTAGAGCCTCGGGTGCCAGGCAGGGGCTGGGGGGCTGCAGCAGCTGTCGCTGCGCCAGCCGCCACTACCTCCAGAGAGGAAGCAAAGAAGAAGAATCTAAGCAGTCCGAGGATGGCATGGGCTTTAGTCTTTTTGATTAAATCTCTTTTATGACATGGTCAATAAAACCTGAACTCTTTTTTTAAATTCTTTTTCATTACACACACTTCCTATTCTCCCTCCCTGTTTTTTCTCTGTAACATGCATCATCTTCTAATATCCTAGATAATTAACTTTTTAATTTCTTTTTCCCGTTTCACACACACACACCTGAAAGCAACATTCATGAAATAAGGGATTTTTTGTCTGCTTCACAGCTCTATACCAGTGACTGGTAGAGTGCCCGGCATGTAGAAGATACTTACATATTTGTTAAATGAATGATTTTAACACTTTAAGCAGGTGTTCTATATTATGTTGTACCTATCCAGGTATGTAAGTCTAGTAGTATTATAAGCTTCTTGGTGGCCAGAATCATGCCACCTACTTTCCTGACTTCTCTCCAACACAGATCATAAAGATGGGCTTCCACATTAAATGTCTATTGAATTGAACTGCACAATAATTATTATCCTGATCAGCTGAGCCCTTCCTGAATTCCTGACCCACAGAACTTGAGACAGATAAGAAAATGATAATTGTTTTAAGACATTAAGTTTTAGAGCCATTTATTATACAGCAAAGATCTACTGAGACACTCTTACAGCATTGCTTTTGGAAATTACAAATACTTCCCATCTTATTTAGTTAGCTCTTCCATACTAAGTTTTCTCTCCATCGAGTAGTTTACTTACCAGCAAAATGGTTTTACCTGCTACATATCTTTCTTGGTTGAGTAGGCTACTTAAGCAACAAATGTAATAGATACCAAAATGCACAATAGCTCAAAAACAATATTATATTTTGCTCACATAACAATACAGGCAAAGTGAACAGGTTAGTGGGGAGATCTTCTTCCATGCAGCCAAGTCTATTACATGCTGTGCTATCTTCAACACATGACTTCCAAGGTCCCCTTTGAAGTTTTCTCCCTTCTAACCAAGCAAAAGGGGAAAAGGACATGCAGGAGTATACACGGGAGGTCTGTATGGGTCAGTTCGAGAAGTGGCCCATCATGTCCACTCAGTCACAGGGCCACATGCAACTGCAAGAGACTCTGGGAAATGTAGTCTAGCAAAGTGCCCAGGAAGTAGGCTTGCCAGATTCGGGGAAAATACAAAACAAACCAGGACATCTTGTATTTATCTGGCAATCCTACCAGGAAGAAGAGAAGATTTCTGTTGAGGAGATAATACCCACACAAGAAGGAGGAATGAGACCTCACTATATATTCTTAAGATGTCCCTGTCCTATGATGTCCTCTGTCTCAGAATGCTCAAGACCAGTTTTGCGCAACTCAAAATCAGCGTGACTGCAGACTGCACCTCACGCATGCAGCGTGACTGCACACTGCACACGCGGCCTCAGAATAGTGAGATGCACTTACGAAAACACAGAGGCAGGAAACTACAGAGAAAGGGAAATGAAAAAATCTCTAGTCCTGCTAAAATAAAAAACCACATCTGGAAAGACCTTGTAACTCATTCATAGAGAAACACACCACCTAAGCATCTAATGCAGATTCATCCAATGACGTTTTAGAAACCTGCGCATGCCCTTCGACCTGGAGACCATCAACCTCTCTTAAATGTCTTCTCCCCATACCAAGATAATCATTTTAAAATAACTTTACCTCCAGGAAAAACAATTACTCTCATAATTTCCATTCAGGGCAGAAGGGCGTCCAGCTAGAACCCTACTAACTAGGTGATTGATGCAAGGCAAGCTGAGTGTGATTGGCAAGGTGAGAAAAGTATTGTTCTTGAGAGTGAAATTACATTTTTTTTATTGTCTAACGATTTAGTCTCAGTTCACAATTTAAAATGTTTTAGAATGTTCCTAAGTATCAGAGGGAAGGTTAAATATCAGGGAAGGGAGGCTGAATTCTAACAGTAAGAAAAAAAATTGCTAGCAAGAAGAATCTAATCCGATCTTGGCTGCAGACATCACCCTGATACCTGGGCCAATATCAGGTCAGTTGAAGACCTTGGTGCTAAATTATTTAGTTTCTTAGCTCTTCTAACCCTAGCAATTCTAGAGAGCTAACCTACTTATTAGAAAGGTGGCACACAATATGGTTTCTATTTTCATATCATTTTTCACATTTGCCTGTTTTAATGTAAATCTGTTTTTGTAACTAAAAATCATAACTGTGATGTGAGACTATTCTGGGGATGCTCAATTTTCTCTCTTGCTAATGAGGCACACATTACCCTTTCTGTTTGCCTTAAGAAGTTGGCATCGAAAAGAGGTGATGGCCCCAACGAAGGAGAAATCCAGTCCACGCCAGAGATGTCGGATTGCATGGCTCACACGAGAAGGTCCTTGCAACAAGGACCTTCATCACAGCAAGCTCCTTTGTGGGTCTCCCATGGGACCTTGCAGGAGCTCGCCCTCCGCCTCCACACTTGAGCTGGTGGGGAATGAAGCACGGAGTGATGTCTTAACATACGGTAGGAGTTGGGAGTCTTGTCAAAAGTCAGAGGTCACTCGGCAATAAAGGCAAGGCTGAAACTAACAGGTGTTGGTTGCCCCACTTTAAGAGATACTCAAGACCATAAAGTGAGGGATTTTCTATTTGTCCCATTTGTCTTTCCAGGGCAGACTTTAAAATAAAACTTTAGTGCAAAAAAAATCAATGTTCCATTAATAGCATAGCTTTAATAAATATTGCCTCTGAAAAAGTTTCTCATCTATTTCCACATCCACACCGTCACCTAGGAGTGTTTGTTAGGCTCTGTAAGCCTGCTCCATGTGACTCAAAGAGAGCTGAGCAAACTCTACATGTGAGGATTCGCTATCTACATCCTGCTACAGATCTACTCAAGGGCAAAAGGATATAGATTGAGAATAGGTCCATTGAGTTAAAATGCAACAGAGAATGAGAAGATGCTCAAAATCATTAGTCAGTAGAGAAATGTGAGTCAAAACCACAATGAGGCCGGGCGTGGTGGCTCATGCCTGTAATCCTAGCACTCTGGGAGGCCGAGGCGGGAGGATCACTCAAGGACAGGAGTTCGAAACCAGCCTGAGCAAGAGCGAGACCCTGGCTCTACTAAACATAGAAATAAGTTAATTGGCCAACTAAAAATATAGAAAAAATTATCCAGTCATGGTGGCACATGCCTGTAGTCCCAGCTAGTCGGGAGGCTGAGGGAGGAGGATCTCTTGAGCCTAGGAGTTTGAGGTTGCTGTGAGCTAGGCTGATGCCACAGCACTCTAGCCTGGGCAACAGAGTGAAACTCTGTCTCAAAAAAAAAAAAAAAAAAAAAAAGAGAAACTACTTCACACACACTAGGAAATAAAATCCAAAAAATGGGAAATAAAAGTGTTGGTGAAGATGTGGAGAATTTGGAACCCTCGTACCTTGCTGGTAGCAGAGTAAAATGGTGCTGCTACTATGGAAGCTAGTTTTGCAGCTCCTCAATAAGTTAAACTAAAATTACTATATGATCCAGTAATTCTACTCCTAGGTGTATACCCAAAATAATGGAAAACAAGTATACAAAAAAAGCCTTGCATGTGAATGTTCATAGCAGCACTATTCAGAATAGCCAAAAGGTTGAAACAACACAAATTTCTACCAACTGATGAATGGGTAAACAAAACATGGCATATCCACACAACAGAATATTATTCAGCCATAAATAGGAATGGAGTGGCTACACATGCTGCGACATAGATGGACCTTGAAAACATGATGCCAGGTGAAAAAAGACAGACACAAAAGATCATATATTGGATGAATCCACTTGTCTGAAGTACAGAATAAATAAATCCCTGGAGACAAAAATCAGATGGGTAGTTACCAAAGACTGGGTGGAGGGGAGAATGGGAAGTGACTGTGTAATGCATATGGGGTTTTCTTTTGGGGTGATGAAAATGTCTTGGAACTAGATAGTGATGATGGTTATGCAACTTTGTGGATGTACTAAATGCCACTGAACTATACACTTTAAAATTATTAAGTCCATGTTGTGTGAATTTTACCTGAATAAAAATATATGGGGAAAAAATTAACAAGGAGGGCCCACCTAGGCATATACATACCACATCATCCATAGCTCTTGACTAGGGTTTGGCTGTCTTTTGTTTTAGGTTGGAGTGTGGCATGAGCTCTTTGGTCATCAGAAGCCTGATTTCGGCCCTGCCTGCCTGCAGCTCTGAAACTGGGGGAATGAGAAAAAACATTGTCTCTGACTCTCTGGCTTCTGAATGGGCCATGTCCTCTTCTTTCTTCTGCAGGGAGCTGATAGTAGGTACAGCCTGTGCTTTTCCTCCACAGAGTTTAGCCTATTTGAAGAGCTTCTACCAGCTAACAACCTATCTCAAAGACCAGGAAGCCTCGGCATTGCTCCAGGGCTCTGTTCTCTGGGCTGTGCCCCATGGGCTCAGAGCCAGCACTTTCTGCAACCAGAGCAGTGTTTCTGATCAGTCCCACACCGGTAACATTTCCGCTAATATTTGCCCAAAGAAGTTTGAATGATGTTGCTTTAACTTTCCCTTTCATTACCGTATCCTGAATCCTAGACTATTAATGTTTGTGCAAAAGTACCTGAGTGTCAAATACTGTTTTTAAGTTTTGCAATAACCTGACAACTATCTGAGGAGACTATCACCACCCTCATTGTCTTCTCTTCCTACTGAGCTCCAGAAGTGAAGTTTAGTAGAAGCATGCCTGGCATGCCACAGACTCTTAAAAAACTAAACATCTTCTAGAGAGCAATCATTTTCTGTCTTGAAATTTCTAAGATTGCAGACTGTGCACTCACTAATCTTATGCAAACCACTTACCTAAAGCACATGCTAAGCTCATTCACTGTGGTTCCTCTTTTGCATTCAGTGATGCAGTGTTTCAAACATCATTGGAATAATTCTCACAGAAATCACTGCTCTAGGCAGACACTGTTATCCTATGTATTCTCTTTTCTCACTTAATAAGGTAGCACAAATACCATGTATTTTTTTTACTGATTCGTTTAACAAACATTTTTGAGGACCTTAAGAATACCATGCCCAGCATTGGAGATAAAAAGAATAATAAACAAAGATATAAACTCAACGAACTCGAATATTTTATCCTCTTCTTGAAAAGATCTACTTTTAAACCTGGACGGAGAATAACCACCCCAATGGGTCAATAGATTGGCACTTCAAGACCCAGTTTTCAACCTAAAACTCCTTTCTTCTGAACAGCCTTCCTGGTTGTTCCTATTTGGTTCTAATCATTCCTATCTGTATAGCTTCATTTTGCACATGTGGCTGCATTACTTTGGATGGATGGATGGATGGATTGATAGATGATAGATAACTTCATATCTTTTTATACATTTCATGTACTGCTATAGGAAAACACACACACATACCTTCCAATCTTTCTTTGTAACTATATGACAGGCTTTTGAGGGAGTGCTGGCTCTGCCTTGTATCTGCCAGCACCTTTGTTTTTTGTAGCCCACCCACCTTGTTCCCGTGCTCATCCCCAGCACCATGGATGAGGTATGTACTCAGTAGGGACTCAGGACGCTTGGGGAACCAACTGGGAAGTAAGGAATTCACTCTGGTAACACTGTACTGTCCTTCTCCTTGAAAAGTAGCAGCTGTTCAACAGCTTCATGCTCAACATTTGCAAAGCCCTTGAAGGCTTTTCTGATCCTTTTACCTACATTATCTCATTGCATTCTCACAACACCTTCAAGCAGGTAGAGTGATTTCCCATTTTAGTGATAAACAAAACGGAGAACCACAAAAAGATAACTGGCTTGACTAGCTAGCAACTTGATCTACATAGTAATATCTCCTGTTTCCTCCAAGAGCCACTGTCCTGCGTCCCCACCTGCTCTCCTCCCAAGAGGCTGGCCTGCGTGGCCCGCATCATCTCCCTGCTCTCTAGCTTCCTGTTATGTTTAGCCGATGGAAGGATCGCAGATGGGAGGTGGAAGGAGAGTGAGCTGGGCACTTAGTCCCCACCTCTCTTCCTGTCGGTTCACGCTGAGTTGACTGTGACCCTGGACAACAGCTGCCGCTTCTCAGGTGGCTTTCTCCACACTTCTACTCCCTGCCAACGCCTGCAGCCCCCACCTCCCCTTGCTTCTCCACACTTGCTTGCCCTGAGACCCTGCACTGTCGTCCTCCGGTTTCCCCGAACCCCACCCCTACCTTTGTGAAGAGCCTTTCTGCTAAGCACTCTTCAGTTGCCCATGGTGAATGTGCCATCTGTCTTGCTGGGATCCTGAGGGATCTGTGCTAGTCCTGTTCCCTCCTAAGTCTCACTCCATCCTTTGGGCTCCTACTTGTCGGTCCTGATACCAAAGCAGAGGAAAAAGGACCATCGCATGACATCAGGCAGCCTGTCACACGTGAGGCCCTTCCAGGAGTGCAGAAGCTCCTCACACTAAGCCCGCTTGGCCCTGCTGGTGGGGTCTGGAACACGGGAGTCTGCACCTGCAGACAGCTGTAGCCTTTCTCTCAGTAAACAACTCAGCCCCAGCCATGGGGACATTAGTAGAAGCAAGACAATGACTCATCAGAGAAGCTGCACTTGACCCCCTGTGACTCACACACACTGTGTTGTCAATAGGGTGCTGAGCTGAATAAAAGCTGAATAAACCAATGCTTTGCCTCACCCAGGTTCCTGGCACTCAGTGAGTTAAAAAGAACTGGAAATATTAGTCTATTTAGTCTTCCCTTAAAATATTCTCCTATAAATCTTCCAACCTTCCTCTGTCATCCCTCCTTTCTCCATCCTACCCACAGAAAGGGGTATTGTAGAAAATGGATCAGATGGGCACAAGGGCTGCACCTGCGAGATAACAAGCACACGGCAGCCAGCCAGCACTGCACTTCGCTGTAATCATGTGGTGCTTGGTGCCCGTGACTCCAAAGCCCTGCTTCTCCCGTCTTCCAATTTTGGCTTCAACAAAAAAACCTCAATTTGAAAGGCAAGAACCCTCAGCTGACTGGCTTCTAATCCAGTCTGTCTTCCCTAATTCCTGCTCTCTTGGTTGAAGCTCACTCAGCTTTTGTAAGTTTAAGACCTGTACCATTGGCCTGGCCTTGGAAATTTTTCAGTATGATAGTTGGATAACATGCTGAGCACAACATGTTCAGTGAAATAACACTGAGCAGGTACCAGGTGTCCGGCATGTGCGAAGGCCTTTACTTTGGTTATCCCATGGAATTGTCTTAATAATCACGGGAGATTGGGTGTGGGGTAGTGTATGTGTTTGTGTGTGTGCATGAGTGTATTTTATAAATGAGGACAGGTTCAGATAAGTGATTTAGCCATGGCTATATAATAATGAAAAAGGAATTTGAGCATAGGTCTACCTGTCCCTCAATTCTATACTCTTAACCATTAGCTTCCTCCCGTGTATATTTAATTTAACTTTCAAAATTCAGAGTTCTTCAATGCCAGACAGAAATTCTCAAGAGAAGACAAGATACGCCCTGCTAATTTTTGCAATTAATTTCCGCACTCATTTATTGAGCACATACTATGTACCAGGCACTGTGCAACATACCTGGGATAACAAAAGTGGAAAAGATTACTGTCTCTGCTTTCAAAGAGTTCACAATCTAATTAGAGAAACAGCTTCTGAATTTATTCTAAGTCCCCTGGCTTCCCTTTGACCCTGGGATTATATAAAAATGAATTTTTGCCTTTGTCCATGTCAACATCATAGCTAAAAGATTTCTACTCCTTCCTCAATAGCTACAATTAAGACATGAATAGATGATCACCTCTCTGTGTATTTTGTGGGGGGGAGGAAGAAAAAAAAGGGAGAGAAGGGAGCAAGAAAGAAGGGAAGGAAAGAAAGAGGGAAGGAAGTGTAACAGAAGAAATGGCTTGAGAAAATGGCACAAATGTTTTAT
This sequence comes from Microcebus murinus, assembly GCF_040939455.1. NCBI lineage: Eukaryota > Metazoa > Chordata > Mammalia > Primates > Cheirogaleidae > Microcebus > Microcebus murinus. The sequence goes on along the minus strand of NC_134105.1, from coordinate 118,070,698 downwards.
GTCTCTTTAAAACATGCCCCAGTCCTTTTGGAGAACTTGGACCTGCATCCCTGCTTCAGACCAGTGGTTGGGAGGGGCAGGGGAGCATCCTTTGTTCTTTGTGCCACAGGAGATAGGATTAACCTGGGGTGGGGTCATGAGATTGTTTTAGGTGATGATGAGATTGATCAGAGCCTTTAAAATCTCTGTATTTCTGCTAAGAAGATGTTGGTACTTTGAGATGGGAATCTGCCAACCTCTTCTTTTGCTGGCAAATTAATGAACTCCTCTTTCCTTCTCCTCAAACCACTTGTCCTCATGCTTCTGATGCAGCCTTGGGGACAAGTGCCAAACTTTCAGTAACAGAAGGAAGGGAGGGAGAGAGGAAAAGGAAGAAGAATCGAGGGCCCGAGTAGTGCTTAAGGTAACAAAGGAACAAATGTTTGAAATCGAAACTGTCTCCAAAAGTCCATGACATAAGGTCACTGCACCTTATGTAGGATTCATTCATTTCTTGAACACTTATGATGAGCTGTGTAGTTCCAAGAGCTCATGACCTAACGGGTAGAAAGACAAATAAATCGGTAATTATAGTCCAATGAGAGAAAAAAATCACAGCTGCAGTTATCACATGAGAAAACAGGAGAGGAGAATCTAATGAACACGGGATAGCAGGGAAAGTTGAAGGTCAGAAGAAGGAAGTGATATTTGAGCCAAGACCTGAGGTGAAGTGGGAGCTAGCTAGGGGGAAGGGTTGGGAGGAAAATTCCAGAAAAGACATGGGTTATGCAAAGGAATGGAGGTAAAAGAACTCCAGGTCTTTTGGTGGGAACCCTTGAACACTTGTCTGAAATTCATACAATTAAAGTCACCCCAGGACTTTATTTTTATGTTTTTAAATGGGTAATACAACCATGGTTCAAAAATTACAGCAATATAAAAGGGGACCCATCAAAATCTTGTTCCCACGCCTATCTTCATCCTCCCATTCTCCCAGCCCATGGTCCCACCCACCCTTAGATAACTACTTGTTATGGCCCTTTGTACGTCCTTCAACTGCTTCTGTATGCAAATGCAAGCCAATGCCACTACATATACGTGCACATAACTCAAGACTTTCTGGAGATGTATACATTTTTTACTATGCGAAAGCACTGTTTTACTTGGGAAAAGTAAAATTTACATTTTAACATTCAAAAGAGTGATTTTCTTGGATTGTTATTTTTGTTAGCCTTCACGGATGAGTGTGGATGGAGTGCGTCCTATATACCATTACATTTAAGGTCACAATTTCATTTTGTAGATAAAGAGAAATAAGATTGAGAAAGGTCAAATAACTTTTCAAGTTCGGACAGCTAGAAAGTGGCAAAACCAGGAGGATGCCCCTTTTCTAGAATCCGATTTCAGAGAAATGGTCCTACCATTCACCCAATTACTAGAGCTAGAAACCCGAGTCCCTCACTGCTCACATCCAGTCAGCCTCCAAGTCTTACTGATTTGAACCTGTGATTATCTTTCAAATCCATCTCCTCTGCTCCACACCCCCCCACCGGCTCTTTCTGTGGCCCCCATTGTCTCTCACCTGGTCAGTAACACTAGCTTTCTGCCTGGTCTTTCTCTCTCTAAGCTGATGTTACCTCCAATCTCCCCTCCATTCTGCTGCCAGAGTGATCCTCATAACACACAAAGCTGGTGGTATCTCTCTGCCTCAAAATCCTTCCATGGCTCCCAATTGCTAAGAGTGTGAAACCTAACTCCTTTGCTTGGCATGTTTGGGCCCCACCCACATTTGCTGATATTCCCACCACATATCTAATGCTGCAGAAACACGGAACCACTCTAAGTTTCTAGAAACCTCTAACTCTCTCTTGCTCTGGGTCTTTGCACAGCCGAGTTCTCTGCCTAGAACACTCTTCTCTTGGCAAATGCCTCATCCTTCAGTTCACGTGATGCCTCTTCTGGAAGCCAGGTCTTCTAAGGTTTTTCACTATATTATATATATATATATATATATATATATGTGCGTGTGTGTGTGTGTGTGTGTGTGTGCATATATAGATATAGATAGATAGATAGATAGATGATAGATAGATAGATAGATAGATAGATATCAGTTAAGAATGTATTTGGTTGCAAGTGACAGAAATCCAATCACAATAATTTAACTAGATAGTGGCTTATTTTTTCTTGTAACAAACAGTCCCCGTGTATGGAATCCAGGTGAGTACACAGGCTCTGCGATAGCACCGGGGACACAGTTTCTTCTTTCTTTCTGCCATCTTCAGCAAGTGGTTTCTGTCATAAAATATCTATTCCCACCTTCAAGCATCATGGCCATATTCCTATAAGAAAATAAAAAATGGGAGAGAGGACAAAAGGCAAAAGATAAAAGCTGAAAAAGGCACTTACCAGATGACTTGGCCCCATTTATTAATAATACAGTCCTAGCACCCCAGGAAGAGAATATTTGCACATCACGCAGTCCATATCCCTGTCCGATGCAAGAATCCAGGCCCCCATCCTGACCAGGTGTTTATCCAGCATCTGCCTGAAACTCCTAGGATGAGGAGCTCACGACATTACTTTGAAATCCATTCTTCTTGTGGGAGGCTGTCATTGGAATTTCTATTCTAGTAATAATCACAAGATATCACATTGACATTTTTATGTTGACTTCTTAGGTCTAGGGGCTATCACTTATTCATCTCTATACCCAGCACAGTTGCCATAAAGAGGTGACTCAAGAAAATATTCAAGGAATAGATGGAGAAATCGTTTTTCCATATTGAGATTAAATGATTCTCACCATTAAAAAAAGCTCTTTTTAAAAAATGCCTCTTTTTTCTCTCTTAGGCCCATTCCGTTCAACTGCACTGTCATGTGCAGTTAATAAGCAATATGAAGAGTGAAATATTAGGGTCACATCCCAGGAGCTGGTCAGGATGTAAAATAGGCCCTGCGGAGTTCTGGAAATAAGCACTGCTCAGGAAGAAGGGAATGTGCTTCAGAGAACAGATTGTGATCTCAACCCACATCGCGGAGAAGAAATGGCATTCCTGCGGGGAGTCTCCAACCCAAAATTCACCGCCCTCCCTGCTCTCTGCCAATCTGGGTTCCCATCACTGCTTTTGGTAAGTTTTTGCTGCCATGATCCAGGGAATCAAAGAAAATGGTGTGTGTGCATGCGTGTGCGTGTGTGTGTGCATGTGCATGTGTGTCTTCAAACAATTATCTCTCTAGGATTGCAGCCTTTCCTGTACTTTCTCTTCTCCAGGGCAATGACCTTTCAGCCCAGACCACAATCATTGCGTCCCCTGGTGTGTTTACATACACAAGTAGTTTGTACTCCAAAGTAAATGGAGGGAAACAAACTAAGTGGAGTTCACAGGTTTCGAGAGAGGGGAGCACAATGGCTGAAAGCTGAGATCTCCAGTCAGGCAGGACAAGATCTGATCTCACAGTGACTTAACTTCTCCAAGCTCTGGTTTCCCACAGAAAAGTGAGGATAGCAGTACCTCACAGGTTGTTGTTGGAAGATTAAATGAGATGCAGCCTATAGGACACATACCACAGTGCCTGGTGCAAACTGTGATTTGTAAATTTCACCTAATCATTGTCACCATCATCCCACTTGGCCCATGGATTTGACACACGTTCTTCTCCTGCTGCAAGATCTTTCTGTAGCCTTGACCGCCAAGATCATAGCTGTTTCTTGCTCTTCCACCCCACATGTCCAAGCCATGCAGAGCTCCTTCAATATCCTAGGCCTAGGAAGAAGGAAACCTTTTTTCTAACTGGGCCCCTTCTCTGCACCTGGCTTATAGACATGTGGGTAATCCTCAGATGCTCGCCCCAGAAATTGTCTCACTCACCTTTCTCCCCTGATAATGCACCAGCACTATTTGGGTACCTCCAAATTAGCTTCATTTCCTTCCTTTACTCTGCCTTTTTCAAATAATAGCAACCAGGATCCAAATCCCAAATCCTTGTTTTTGTTTAGAGAGAGATGGGGTCTCACTGTGCTGCCCAGGCTGGAGTGCAGTGGCTATTCACAGGTGTGATAGTAGTACACTACAGCCTCAAACTGCTAGGTTCAAGTGAGCTTCCTGATTCATCTTTCCAAGTAGCTGAGACCAAAGGCATGTACCACCACACCCAGCTCCCCAAATCCTTCTTAATAAAAATAATTAAAAAATATTTTATAGCATATTAACATTTGTTAAGCCATTCCCCTTGATAAATCTCATTTTGACTTTACATCATCCCTGTGAAGGACTATTATTTCCATTTTAAAGATGGGGAAGCGAATTCAGAGAGCTGACAAAACTTGCCCAAGAGCCCACAGGTAGTTAGAAAGAATCTGAGACTCAATCTCTGATGCTCTGAAATTTATGGTTTGGTCTCTCTGCTACCTTGACTTACTATATAGGTCACCGTATGTTGGGCCAACTGGGCAGAAGACACATTATGAAAATCTCCTGTCATTCTAGATACATGTATGCTGGTCCGTAGTAAAAGCTACTTTCTATTCTCTCATTGTCTCTACAACGATGTGAGCTGGACATATGGTACAAACCAACGACACTGGCTTCCACTTTCTACTATGACTACTAGAATTACTCCCAAAAGAATCTAAGCCATCGTACTCCAGCAAGTATGTATTGCATATCTAGAATGTATTCAATACCACAGAATATGCTGACATCTAAGAACTCATCTAATGACCCCCAAATCTACCAATTTAGTCAGGGACTGAGACTAAGAATTTAAAATAATACATAATTAATTTTAAATTGGACAGTAGAGATTGTAAATACTGAAGTAATTCATGGAAAAGGTAGATTCATGAAGTCTGAAATAATAGAGAGAGGTTTTATGGAGGAAAAGCTTCAACTGGATTGAGAAGATGCATCATGAAAAAAACGAGCATCGAATGGCTAATACAATAATAGACAGCCCCACTGTATTTAGTGTACCAGGCACTTACGATCATATTCACCCGGAATCATCAAAGCAACAGCCCTGGAAGGCAGGTACTTTTATCCTCACTTTATAAGTAAAGAAACTGAGAGTCACAAAGGTTAAGTAGTTTGCCCAAGTTACAAATCTTTTAAGTGATGAATCTGGGATTCAAAATAAGTTTTATCTAATACCAAAGTTGGTGCTTTTTCTGCTACTGGTGCTGCTTACCAATAACAGGTAAATCCAAGAGCTAAACCAAATGTTATGGGCCCATGCAGAGCCTGTTGAGAGAAAGTAGTATAATGACAAGAGCAATCGAACTAGAATTAGCAGACCAAATTTTTAATGAAAATTTCATTTCTGATGCATTTGGTAAGTCCCTTAACCCTCTTCAGTTACCTCATCTGAGACAAAGGAGAAATGCTAGCATCTATCTCAAACAACTACAATTAAGGATGAAATGATAAATGTGTGCATATGACTAACACATATTAAACACCCACTTTTATGTGTGAATTTTAATAAGCAATAAAAATACAAAGTAAAACACTTAATACTACATATTTCACTTGATTTACATGAACTGATTTCTTACCACTATAGCATCTTCAAGATCTGGGTGGGTGGTGGTTATAAAGAGTAGGTAACCTTCAGGTACTTCTAAAACTATCACGGTCTCTTCCATTAGGTATGGGACAAAAAAATAAATAAAACTATCAGGGGCTCTTAAGCTATTAGGGCTATCAATCTCTCTCCAAAGCTCACCCTCCCAGGCCTTAAGGTGTTACCTCTGAGTGTTCTCTTCTCAGACTAAGGAGTTAAGGAGTGAGATCTCCACCCAATAGGAAGCCAAAGACCACCTCCATAAGAGCACTAAACTTAGTACACACCATGTGCTCCACAAATAGCAGTTAGACTGAGCTGAATTCTCAAGGACCCTAAAGGCCACCCTCTAACACTTACCATTCTGTGAAATCAAGTAATGGATGGAGATGTGGCCATGCCTATAGGACACAGATGTGTGGGGCGAGGGGTTGGGGGGGACTGGAACAGAACTTTCTGTTCTGGCCCCTCCTGTTCGTTCCACAGCCCACTGGGCTGCAAAGGACCTCCTAGGAGGAAAGTGCTCAGGTTTCCTTGCAATGAATGAGCATGCCAGGAAGGGGCCTTCAATCATCTCATAACCTGGTCAGCAGGAGCTATTTATGCCAGAGGTGCCTTAGGGAGGAAAGTGTCCTTTTATTAATCTTATAGCTTTCTTGCTAACAGGTGACATTTATAGTCCAAAAGCAGTACAATCAGAATTTCAGACAGGTTTCTGACTTGAGTGAACAAAGAAATTACCAGCTTCAACTTATGTAACTATAGTTGGTATCTTTTTCCCCCCAACAATTCAATGTACTTGGTAGTTATTCCCTCATGAATTCTCATAAGTTCAGAAATACTGTTAGGGGGTGAGGGAAGGAGTCTCAAGAAAGCTAGAGGCTCTGCTTGCGCTAGTGGGGCCGGATGCTGGATCACTGAGGCCAGTGGGATTTCACTAGTATTTGGGGATTGCAGAGGCCTGGGACTCTCCTGTGGTCGCTGGGAGAAGGACTGCACCCTACTCTACAGCCAGTCATGCATGCACTCATTTATTTATTCATTCAACTCATTCATTCAATGATAATTTATTGAGGACCTTTGTGCATGCCAGGCAGGGCACTAAGTAAGCATGTGGGAGAGAAGGGAGTTTTAAAGAGAAGAACTTTATAGAAGAGGGTTATCTCTTTAATGGGGATAGAAAACTAGGCTGAAATTATAAAACCTGAAAATTAAAAATTAAAAAAAAGAGGAAAACAAGCCAGCCATGCCCTAAAAAGTAGCCCTGGGGCAGAACAATTGAAAGGCTCTCTTAGGTTGTATGACATAGAAAACTTACATGACTTGACTAAGATCATACAGATCTTTGAAGTCAGGGTGGCCTAAAACCTAGCCCTGAATGCTTTTCAAATGACCCCAAGAGCCTAGCATGGTGAAAAGAACTTAGACATTGGAAAGAAACATCTTGACTTACCCTGCATTTACCTTTAGTTATCTTAGAGCCAAACCCCTCTGAGCCATAGTTTTCTCACATGAAAAGTAGTGATTAAAAATACTCATCAAAAAATCAGATTACTATTAGGATTAAATTATATGCTGTGATGTCTGATTCCAAAAAAGATGGAGTAGTAGGGACCAAGTTTTCTCTCCCACTTGAAACAACTGAGATACAAGACAAAATGTATGAAAGAATGGTTTTCAAGACATTGAACATTAGGCAACAAAGGACAATAATCACTGAGAGATGGGACACAAATGTGATAAGCCCTATAATTGGGACAGGTTATGGCCTTGAAACCGTTTCCAGGTCACGATTTTGTTAAGTGGAAACTGATATGTAGGCTGATAGACTCTGTGAGTGGAAAAGACACAGCTAGAAAGACCAACCATTAGAGTTTGCAAGGCAGAAGGTTTTCTCAAGTATTCAGTACAGGACTGAAAAGATGAGAGGAAATATTGCTAAGAGCTCATACAGGACCAAGAATAGTTTTTGATCCTGTATGGAAAACTTCATAATTCATGGGGCATAAGGTAGCGTACTCAAAAGGATTTGCCTCAATGATGGTATAAAATCAACCTTATACTAAGCAATGCTCTGTGTTTCTCACTAGCAAAACTCAAGAGCAAGACACAAAAGGATCAAACTATTTCCAAGTAACTTAACTGTGTCCTGGAACAAAGCTCAAGAAAATTTATAGATAGGCATACAAATATATCCAGCATCCAATGATACAAAATCCCAATGTCCAGCATCCAATCAAATATTAACAAGGATGTCAAGCAAAAAATATTACACATAATGAAGAGAAAAATCAATCAAAACCAAACAGACACAGATGATAGAATTAGTAAACAAGGACATTAAAATAATTACTATAATTGTATTTCACATGTTTAAGAAACTAAAGACTGAATATGTTTGAGATATATATGAAATAAAAAGACCCATATCAAACTTCTAAAGATGAAAACTATAATACCTAAGATGAAAAATACAAAGAAAGGGATTAATGGCAGATTAAACATTACAAAAGAAAACATTAGTAACTTTGAAAATATAACAACAGAAGGCTGGGTACAATGGCTCACACCTGTAATCCTAGCACTCTGGGAAGCCAAGGCAGGAAGATTGCTTGAGGTCAGGAATTTGAGACCAGCCTGAGCAAGAATGAGACCCCGTCTCTACTGAAAATAGAAAAAATTAGCCTGGTGTGGTGGCACAAATTCACTTGAGCCCAGGAGTTTGAGGTTACTGTGAGCTGGGCTGATGCCATGGCACTCTAGCCTGGGCAACAAAGCAAGACTCTCTCTCAAAAAAAAAAAAAAAACAAAAAACAAAAAACCACTTACTCAGAATGAAACATAGGAAAAAAGAGACTGAGGGGGAAGAAAAGAATGCTAATGGCTATAATGGCTATGAGACAACCTCATCAACCTCAAGAATCCAAAGATAGTGTAATTGGAGTCACCAAAGGACAAGAAAAAAAGGGAAAAAAATTGAAGAAATAACAGCAACATTTTTCAAATTTGATGAAAATTATAAACCCATATATCTAAAAAGCTCAGATTCCCAAACATGAGAAACATTAATAAAATTGTATGAAGCCACATTATCATCAAGTTGCTTAAATCAGAGGTAAAGAGAAAATCTTAAAAGTAACAAAAGATAAGAGATAAATTACATACAAAGGAAGAAATATGAGAATAATAAATATCTTATCATAAATAATGTAAACCAAAGACAATGGAGTAAAATCTTTAAAAGTATTGAAATAAAAGAAGCCATCAACCTAGAATTCTATATACCCAGTAAAAAGATGTCAAAAAAACAAAAGTAAAATAAAGATATTTTCAGATATTAAAAAGCTGAAATAATTAATTTCCAGCAAACCTGCACTACAAAAGAAAGCTAAAGACAGTCTTTCAAGCCGAAGGGATGTGATACTAGAAAATGATAGCAGATACCAGACAGAAACTTCAATCTCCACAAAAGAATGGAGAGTATTAGAAATGTTAACTACATAAGTAAATATAAAATACTTTTTCTTTTTTTGTTTTTAGAAATGGAGTCTCACTATGTTGCCCAGGCTGGTCACAAACTCTTGGGCTCAAGCAATCCTCCCATCTCAGCCTCCCAAGTGGAGAGGCATGTGCCACTAGGCCTGACTCATTACTTAAATCTATTTAAAAGTCATTGACTGCCCCAGTAACCTAATGGATAAGGCATTGGCCTCCTAAAAGTCATTGACTGTTTAAAGAAAAATTAAAAACAATATGGGGTGGGGTTTATAACATGTGCAGATATAAAATGTCTGATGAAATAACAGGAAGGCAGGAAGGGGAGAAATCAAAGTACACTTTTCTAAGTTTCTTATAGTATATGTAAAGTAATATAATGTCACTTGAGAGTAGACTCGAATAAGTTAAAGAGTCCATAAAGTAGCAAATATAATAACAAAACAAAGTTACATCAGATAATACAAAAAGGAGATAAATAAAATTATAAAAAGTACTCAAATCCAAAAGAAGACCAAAAAAAAAAAAAAAAAAGAAAAAAATAGATGGGACAATAGAAAACAAATAGCAAGATGGTAGATTTAAACCCAACCATTTCACTAATCATCTTAAGTAGAAATGGTCTAAATATTCCAATTAAAAGGCAGAAATTATCAAAGTGGATAATAAAGCAAGACATGACCACATGTGCTTTCCAGAAACTCATTTTAAATATAAAGAAACATTGGTGAGAATTCAACAAGTGAAAAAAATTAAAAAAAAAAAAATAAAGAAAAAAAAATATAAAGAAACAAATAGGTTAAAATTTTAAAAGCTGGAGTGGCTATATTTATATCAGACAAATAGATTTCATTATAAATATTGCCAGGAATAAAGAAAATCATTTCATAATGACAAAGGGGTCAATTCATCTAAAGGAAATAAGGGAATATTATAAATATCTTTACATCAATAAATTTGACAATGTGGATGAAATGGACAAGTTCATTGCTCACTCAAGTTTTTTTTTAAAGCCTGAATATCACTGTCTATTAGAGAATGGTCACCTGAATAGTGTACACTGTACCCATTAAGCAATTTCTCATCCTTCCCCTTCAACACTCCCGAGGCTCCAATGTCTATTATTCCACACTCTGTCTGAGTGTACACATTAGTTAGCTCCCATTTATTAATACAAGTGAGAAAATGCAGTATTTGGCTTTCTGAGTTATTTCACTCAAGATAATGGCTTCCATGCACTAATAGCATCTTAATTCCTGATTAGAGGAACTCTTTTTCTCACCAGAGCTGTGTAGGAACCATTTTTGGAAGGCTAACTGCTCAGTCCTCCTTGCTTTTCGGTTTTCCAAAGGCTGGCAGCTCTCTATGTCAGAAATGCCACCGAAGAGCCAGGCAAAGTGAGGAAGGCCAGCCTGGCTTCACTGCCCTCCACCTCATGCCCAGAGCCACCAACTCTGACAACTGAATCCGATTTGATGGCTTACCAGGATGCAAGGCTCCTTATTTCTGTACCCCTGTTGCCCCCGCATAGTGTTTGGCACGGGGCGTGTGCTTAGCAAAGGCTGCAAGAAAGGCGGGCTGAGGAAGAGAGTGAAGTCTCCATCCCGTTCCTGTGTGCCTGCATGGGGACCTCCCAGCTGTGACGTCTCCGTGCAGGAGATTCCGAGAAGGCGACTGTGTCTGACAAGGGCACGGAGCTCAAGGCTGGCAGACATCGCTGACTGCGGGCGCAGGCAGACGTCTGTTGGGGCGCCGTGGGTGTGGGGAGGGTAGACAACACTTCAGCTGGAAGCTGACGGCCCCTGAGAGCCCTGGGCTGGCCCCCAAGCACGGTCTGGGGAGAGGATGAGGTACAGCTCAGCACAGCCGGGAGACGGGACTCCTCCCCATTTCTGGACAGCATCCAGCAAGAGGACGGGAGGTGACGCACTGCCACATTGGCGTCTCGGTGCTTTGCAGCTTCATAAGTGCCGAGAGACAAAACCAGCGTTCTGAGGGAGAGTGCAGGAGCGGGGACACAAGCACCCCTCGGCTGAGAGCGACCAGAGCAGAAGGCTGGGAAGCCACGCTGAACTCCAACACTAAGGGCGTGCGCTGGGGTGGGGGCTCCCGAGATGGGGCTTAGGACTCACTATGCAAGGGGGGCAAGAGGTGTCGGAAATCTGAGTCATTACTGTCAACATGACCTCGTTTGTACCGGAGGCTAGTGGGGATAAGGAAATTTGGGATACATCCATTGGAAAAAGATCTCATGAGGAATAAGCTGAAACAATTATCTTTAAGCATTCTTATCTCCAAGATAGGAATCTAAGACCGCACGTTAGGAAAACATAAAAATTATCTTGGGAGCTAGTAGCTGCTCACTAGCTTTTGAGATTCTTGCTTTCTGTGCTCATCATTTTCAGATACGTTGACAGTAAGATTATCTATGGGTTCTTAGTACTCCCCTAAATGCTTACCTTCAAAATGGCTCCAAAAAGACTACAGAGTCCTGTGGGCACAGTCAGGTGATCTGAATGTGATCTTCGGGACGATCCAAAAGGAACGACTTCGATTATGAAGGAAGAAAAGGCGGGACGCGGCGCCTGGAAGCCTCAGCTCCGGGTGGGCAGAGCCCTGCTCTGACTGCAGCAGCCGGCCGCGCAGCTCCGGTGAGGACAGCGGCTCTTACACCCGCCTCTGCACAACTGCTTCCCTGCGGGCTCCCGGAGCACTCTGCCAGGGCACCCAACCGTTCTCAGTCCCTCAACCTTGACTTGGTAGCAAAACCGAGATTGTATTTTAACATCTTCATGTTGCTAGGGTCCACAACTCTTGTGCCCAAAGAGAAGAAGGTTGGTGGCCGGGCGCGGTGGCTCATGCCTGTAATCCTAGCACGCTGGGAGGCCGAGGCGGGCAGATTGCTCAAGGTCAGGAGTTTGAAACCATCCTGAGCAAGAGTGAGACCCTGTCTCTACTATAAATAGAAAGAAATTAATTGGCCAACTGATATATATAGAAAAAATTAGCCGGGCATGGTGGCACATGCCTGTAGTCCCAGCTACTCGGGAGGCTGAGGCAGCAGGATTGCTTGAGCCCAGGAGTTTGAGGTTGCTGTGAGCTAGGCTGACGCCACGGCGCTCACTCTAGCCTGGGCAACAAAGCGAGACTCTGTCTCAAAAAAAAAAAAAAAAAAGAGAGAAGAAGGTTGGCAAGCTGAGGGGCAAGAACTGAACTGGAAGCCTAAAGATATGGGTTCTAGTCCTGGCTTTTCCCTCTCTCATGGGTGAATGACTTGGAATCAGCACCGTCTCTACTTGGAGCTCACTGGCCAGCCCTCCCTACCATAACTGTGCTTTGCCATGGAGGCAAAATTTGAGAGTCACCTGGATCTGCCCTGTGATGACCAGAAGGTAGGTTGGGTGGCCTCGCTCATCCAGAGGACTTCTTGTAGGAAATGTTTCTGTTGCCCAGTTTTCAAGTGACCCAGAGCTCACTCATTCTCCCATGAGGAAGTAGATGCTGGGATGCCGTGAGAAAATAGCTCTTCTTGTAAGGAGAGCACTTACTTAGGTCTGCAAACATTCGGTTGGCGGTACCCCTGAAACTTACCTTGAAAATTGTACCTCATGGCTTCCATAAACTAGTAGCAATCAACGGGAGGTCAGCCTTGGTTTTCTGCAGGACATGTTGACATAGGCGCCCTAAAAACTGATATAGTACTACAGTCCAAATAACAGGCATACGTCCTATGAAAAGCACCTACCACATGTTAATTAAGTTATCCTTTCATTTTTTTTTTCATCATCAAATATAAGGCTTTTATCTTTACTTTTATTCATTGTAATATTTCTAGGGTAATAGAGTAGTGCCTCATAACATAGTAGGCACTCAATAAATATTTCTCAAATAAAGGTATCATTTAATAAAGTCTTCATGAATTGCATCTATATGCAATGCTTTGTAGAATCAAATATATCGTAACCTTTCTTGACCAAAATAATGATAACTATATTTCCTCTAAGGACTCTCTTTAAATATCCTCACATTTCCTTCCTCCTTCCTTCAGGTACCCATCTAGCATCCTCAGGAGACTAGTACAGATCCAAGCCTTGTTTTCAAGAAGAAAAGCTGGAAATAGTTATTTTAGAGTTATAGATTAAATCTTACCCTAGCCAGTCCTACGCCTACACGACGGTACAGTACAAGGCCCCTTCAGCAGGCCAGCAAGTCCCTCAGACCATCTTCTCAGCTTATTCCCCCTCAACACCAAAAAAGCGAGAAAAAAGTTTTAATTAATATGTTGCCTAGACAAATAAAATAATATCACCATATTAATCAGGTATTTGTTTTTGTGCTTTCATTAGAGGATCGACCTTGTTTTGCTTCTCTTGTTTTGTAGATAGAAGCCAAGTTTCTCGGTTTCATAAATAGAATCTGATGCCAGGCACAGCGGCTCAACACCTGTAATCCTGGCATTTTGGGAGGCTGAGACGAGATGATCACATGAGGCCAGGAGTTCAAAACCAGCCTGAGCAAGAGTGAGACTTCGTCTCCAGAAAAAAAAAAGAAAAAAAAAACGAGCCGGATGTGGTGGTGTGTGTCTGTAGTCCCAGGTACTTGGGAGGCTGAGGCAAAAGGATCCCTGGAACCCAGGAGTTTGAGGTTGCTGTGAGCTAGCCTGATGCCACTGCACTCTAGCTGGGGACATGGAGCAAGACCCTGTCTCAAAAAGAGAAAAAAGAAGAATCATCTGACTGATTTAAACCCTTAGCTCCACAAAATATGCAAATCATTCAAATTTTCATGAGAAAAGACTTTTTACAAACAACAAGCCTCAAAAATCTCCAGTGGGATAAGAAATTCAAACTGCCTCCCTTTTCTAGTGCTGCAAGATAATGTCTTATGGCAGCTGTCCTAAAGCCTGTCTATTATCGGAATGGCTGAGCACTTTAAAAAAATGCAGATTTCTTGGCTCCGCCTCTGTCCTTCCCCATCACCCTGTACCCCGTACCCCCAAGATTCTGATACAGTAGGTCTAGGGTACAGTCCAGAATCTGTATATAGAAAATGATCCCCAGGTGGTCTTCTTGGATGACCAGATTTCAGAACCACCTTCTAAACTGTGCTGCTGTGAAAAACACTCCCAGAACCACTAACCACAAAACGAGAGCCTTCTTTGTCCTTACTCTGAAGAAGAGGTTGTGCTCCCTAACCTGCCAGGCCTGGTGCATATGTACTAGGTACTAGCTCAAACGCCTGCAGCACCAGGCATGTAAGATAAATGCATGAAAGCAGCAGACAGGGAGCAGTGGGGACTGTAGCAAACATGACCCATCCGAAAGGCACGGATGCCTACCAGTCACAGCCAAGTGTGAATATGGGCCTGGCATTGCCAGAGCTTCCGAATTTTCAAAAGAATCCAGAAATCCAGCTTCTATACCAAACATCCTGTGAAAGCTAAACACATCTATGAGCAGCCTGGGCCCAGAGCCCGTGCCATCTCTGGTTCCGTGGGGTTGCACAGACGAAACCCTTTTAGGCTGCGTGTTCATTTCCCAAAGCTGCTGAAACAGATTACCGCAAACTCGGTGGCTTAAAACAAAAGAAATTTACTCACAAATATGAAGCCCAGAAGTCTGCGAAGTGTCAGCAGGGTGGTTCCTCCTGGGGGCTCTGAAGTAGAATCAATTCTTTGCCTCTTTCCTAACTTCAGTGGCTGCCAGCGATCTGTGGCATTCCGGGCTTGTGGAGGCCTCTCCCCACCTGAAAACAGAGGCCTTGTTTTCATACGGTCTTCTCCCCGTGTGTGTCTCCCCATCTCTGTCTAGTTCCCCTTCCATTCTAGTCCTTGTTATCGGATTCAGGGCCCACCCCATCTCATCTCGAGGTCTTTAACTTAATTACATCTGCAAAGACCCTTTTTTCCAAATAAGGTCACATTTATGAGGTTCTGGGGTTTAAGACTTGGGCATGTCTTTTGGAAGGGCCACTCTTCAACCCACTACAGGTGGGCTTGCATAAAAAATAACCAAATCCATTATTCCAATCAAATGTTATTTTTACCTACCTTTCCTTATTTACTAGTTTATTACTATGGTAGAGATGACTTCCATCTCGGCAGAAAACTTGAAGATATGCCAGCTCAGGCCCAGATGCATTTGGTTACACCTGTATTGCTTGCATGCTTCTAACTTTACATCTTAGTAGCATTATCCCATTGCTCTATTTCCAGCCACCATTTCCAAAATCAGGGGTGTGGCACAAGGGGATCTCTGCTTCATGCAGGGTTTCACCACTGGAGATGTCCTTGATTGGATAAATGGTGCTTCCTTCAAGTTCATGGGCAGGAAAACAGGGCAATGGTGGGAGAGCAGAGCGGGCAGGGTACTGGGTGAAGCAAGAGAACAACAGGCAAAGGAGGAGCCTGTCTTCATTCACAAGAGAAAGACGCAGGGAATATGGTGCAGGTGAAATAGCCCCTGGAAGTGCCATGCTCCCAAGGGGAATTACAGCTGCCCCAGAACGTCAATGTGACTTCTACTGCCATCTACCGGGAAGCATAGGAACCAGCTCAGACTTGAGCTAGAAAAGCAAAACAGTGATTCCAGCCTTCGGTGACTTTCAGGGGGCAGTTTTTAGTGAGGCTGGACACTCTTGTGCATGTTCTAATGAGGATCTAAGGAGACTCTTGGCAAATATCTGACCGTCTTCTGTGCTGCCCTTACACTTTACGCACATGTGGTTCCAGAACTCATTCATGTGCTATAATTTTTCAGTTTTCATGTTTAGGAAAAAAAACCACATAAATAAATAAAAAACACTTGGGCCTGGTCCCTTTCCCAGAGATTTTCATTTAATTGGTCTGGGGTGCATTAGAATTTTAAAACCTTTTTTTAAAAAAAATACTGGTCTCTCCTCTTTGTATCTTCAGCACAAGCACAGGACAGCTTCTCCAAAAAAATGCCTATGGAATGTAAAAAAGAAAACCCCAACTTAATCTATTTGTTATTGACCATTTAGCTGTTAACAAATTCATGGGCACCAAATGGGACGACGAGCCACAAGCGGGAAACTGGATTACTTGTGGCTTACTAGAGTCTCTGAACTTGGCTGAGGAGTCCTCAGATGTGCGCTCAGGGCCCAGGTCAGGTGGGGAGTGGGGCTGCTGCTCCAGAGGAACGACAGCAGCATGAGGTGTGGCCTCGTGTGTAGGTGGAAGGGAAGCACATTCCAATGATCCAGTGACTGCTGCTGCTCACGTCTCAGAACTAAGCCGGCGGTCACTGACGGAACAGCAACTCTCTCTTCCTTACCTTGTAACACGTCTGTTCGCAGAGCCTCTACCCCAGGGCCTCTCAGGATAACCTCCTTATTTTGAAGTCAGCTCATCAGCAACGTCAAATCCATCTGCTACATTAATTCCCCCATTGCCGTGTAACGTGCACATATTCACAGGTTGCCAGGGTTAGGACGTGGGCAGCTTTGGGAGGACATTAGTCTGCTTACCACATCAAGTGACTCCAATGTGCAGCTAAGGATGAGAACTACTGGTCTGACCACAAGAAGACTAGAGAAGTGGCCCGGCCAGCAAGCTGAGCCATGACAGAAGACCAGAGCTGTGCACAGAAAAACTGGTGGGGGGCGAGGGCAAGGAGGTGGAGAAGAGGCAATTGTACACTGTTGCAGAGCTTGTTTTTATGTTTTTGACAGGATATGGAGGCAAGTTGACATGTGATTTATTCTTTTTTTTTTTTGAGACAGAGTCTCGCTTTGTTGTCCAGGCTAGAGTGAGTGCCTTGGCGTCAGCCTAGCTCACAGCAACCTCAAACTCCTGGGCTCAAGGGATCCTCCTGCCTCAGCCTCCCGAGTAGCTGGGACTACAGGCATGTGCCACCATGCCCGGCTAATTTTTTATATATATATCAGTTGGCCAATTAATTTCTTTCTATTTTTATAGTAGAGACGGGGTCTCGCTCTTGCTCAGGCTGGTTTTGAACTCCTGACCTTGAGCAATCCGCCCGCCTCGGCCTCCCAAGAGCTAGGATTACAGGCGTGAGCCACAGCGCCCGGCCGTGATTTATTCTTATTCAGTTCTCTGTTTGGGGAAGTTGAATTGTACACCCCCCAAGGATGGTGGGACCATCGCCACTCAGCTGTAGCCATTAAAGAAAATGGAGGTCCTAACTCAAGATCCCTTTTCTGATTCACAGATATCAGCTTGCTCCTTGTTTTAAGCTTACCCAGACCCTGGGTACATGCCAGATTCTTAAGCGTTCTATAGACCATCCCCTATAGTGGAAGATGCAAATTTCTAGCCCACGGATTGCATATGGCTTAAAGATGTGTTGGGAATGGCCTTTTAATGTCACACACACACTCTCGAGATTTCTGGCTTCCCTTAAAGATCTAGCTACACTTAGACAACATTCCTGCAGGACAACCCTGAGCTGAAGAATAGCTGGTGCCTTTAGACAGGACTTCTATTCTCTGACTTGCCACGGGTCTCATCCCAGCCTTTTTGTTTTACACCTGGCTCACTTCGCACATTTATGTTTACAACCCACCCCCTCCCCCAGAGTTCACACGCCTAAAGTTAGGCAAAATTCTCATAAAGATCCACTTGCCTGTTACTGATGCAAAAGTGAACAGCTCTGCAGTGGAAAAGATGGGACACAGGCCCATGGCTGTCCGTACGCACAAAACCCTTTCCTCGCAACCCAGCGAGCACCCAGGGGGAGTCAGACTAGGGTTTGAGTGAACAGCCTACAGCCACCAAATGCTGTAGTGAGCATACTGGTCTTCATCAGTACAGACTGCCTTTGTAGGAAATTAAGCTGAAAACTGCCCCACTGTAACTTCAGGCCCTTTGGGGTTCAAGGACATGACAAGAGGGACAATCTTCCCCTTACATGGTTCCAGGGGAAAATCCTCCCCTAAAGAGCACCAACTATTTCTAATGGACAAGACCTAAAGGCACTACTCTGCACTCACTCACTTTTCTTTAATGGCCTGACAATATGTTATAAGGATGACAACCTAATTTTGAAATACAATCCCCAACTTATGAGTTTGACTTTAAGATGGGTTTACTGATTTATTAAATGCATTTTCAACTTAGGATGGGTTTATCAAGAGGTAACCCCATAATAAGTTGAAGCATCTGTATGCTTCAGCTCAAGAGGCTAAAGTACCATTTAAAGGGCCCATGGGAAGATAAGCCAGGTGGCAGATGGTGACAATGCCTATTTTCCATGGTACTGCTCATTAAGTCAACCTTGGCATAATTAGGAAAGATGAAATTCAAGCCACTCTTGGAACCAACAGTCTCAATACATGGATTAAGATTGATGCTTTGGCTCAAGTAAAATTTGGGTTTAGATATAATTTTGGTTTAACTATCCCTTATCTCCCATTAAATGAGACAGTGTATGTAAACCATTTAGAAGGGTATCTAGAACACATTAACGTTCATTACCACTCCATGTCTTTTGGCCATTCCTAAACATCTTCATGTCCACCATAGCTCTTTATGCAGGGTCTGGCACATAGCTGTCATTCAACAAATATGAGTTAACGAATACCAGAGACTTAGGCTTGCCAGGTCTCTGCCATATATAGCCATGGGGACAGCTACATACCCTCCCTCCACTGAGAACAGAAACAAACGACTTAGGCTACAAGATCAGGATAGTCAAGGAAAGCTGTTAAAACAGTGGAGTGGGTCATCAGATTCCTAAAAATTGGAACCACTTTAATGGCAGCTCTATCTGAGACAGAGTAGATGCCCTCTCAAATATCTCACATCTATTAAAATCCTACTCTGTTTGCAGTTTTCTGGCATAAGAGTGTTCTACTGTCTCACTTGAGATCATTCCTACAAAACCAAGAGGGATAAAGCAAATAAGCAAATCAGTAAAGTATACATGCAATCAAATTTGATTGTCTTTAGTCCTAAGGAGCGTGGCTCATACTCATTAAGAAATGCAGCATGTGCTGGAGGCTCCAGCAGGGAATCCTACTCAAGGACAAGGTACAGAAAGCAGATGATCAACCCAAGTGGTACTAAAGAGGACAAGATAGGAAGGATTTTTTTATTTTCCCAGCTCTTCAGTCAACTTCACCTTGCCAGACATACACGTAGTTGAGCATGACACCAAGAAAAACACAAGGCTTAACAAGCACTGTGCACTGTATTTCTTCAATCTCTAGCAAGCAGGAGTCCCAGGTCAGTCCGGACAGGAACTGAGAGGACTGCCTGGCCTCGGCGATCACACAATCTTCACGGTCTTGAGCATATCTGACAAGACATATGTGTCATCCCACCCGCTCCCAGGCTTCTTCAGGGTCCGCTCCAAGGCCTGGGCCATTTCCAGGAGCTCTGGCGTGGCAAGTTTCTGCTCGGGCTGCAGCTGACAGAACAGGATCTCATTCACCTCATCCTCGATTCGCCGGACGTACAGGAGGGGGAACACCGTCTTGAGTCTGGCCAGCACTGAGTCCTTGAGCCCCAAGTCTCGGCATACGAGGTTGAGGATAAAAACACCTGTAGGGTGGGAAGGACAGTTAGGATGACCTCAGATCAGGAGACATGTCAGAGACAAGGCTTAGCTCTGAGGAAAACACCAATTCCTGTCCCAGGGAAGCTGGTCGAATAGGAGAAAGCACCTATGGTGGCAGTGAGTTTGCAGAGACTACAAGGCATACAAAGGCAGATGGAAAAGAGTATGGAAAATATGGGAATCATAAGAAAACTTCAGCCTTATTTCTTGTTCTTCTGTGCTGCCAACACATTATTTTAGCATTCCCCATGGCTCTGTTTCCAAAAGAATTGCTTTGAGAAAGAATTAATATCCCTAAGAAAGTCAAATTTACTAACTCCACAGGGATGTTACATTCTTGATATACACATCATGGAGTACTTATTAACCAAGGAGTGGGCCAAGGTTACCTTGACTTCTGACAATTAGTTCTAGTCAACCTAGTTCACAGTACCTTCCATCAAATCAATTCAGGGGGCTGTGAACATGGGGATTAAGAACTTCAGCTTCCAAGTGACAAGAACCTGTGATGGAGCCCCAACTGTTACCATATGTCACCTTCTAAAATCTCTCCACCTTAGTTTTCTCATCTGAAAATGCACTGCTATGAAGATTACTGCCTAGTCCGGGGCATTTAGGAAGAATTCAAGTGGCAACTAGTGTCACCATGCTGGTGGGACTATGAACTGCTACAACCACTGTGAATAGTATAACAGCATCTACGAAAGCCAAACATACACATAACCTATCATCCAGCAATTACAACCCTGAGTGTATACCCAAGACATCTGCAAACACAATTCCTCAAAAGGCACATTCTAGAATGACAACGGTAGCACTACTTATAGACCCAAACAGGAAACAACCCAAATGCCAACAATAGAATGGAATTGTGGTATAGTTACGCAATACTACACAATAATAAAAATTAACATAAATATAACAAGAATGAATTTCACAAACATCATATTGAGTGAAACAGCACCTTCAAAGGCTGAGGTGGGAGGATACTTGAGGCCAGGAGTTTAAGACGAGCCTGGGCATCATTGGAAGACCCCGTTTCTACAAAAAATTAGTTGGGCATAATGGCACACACGTGTAGTCCCAGCTACTCGGGAGGCTGAGGCAGGAGGATTGCTTGGGCCCAGGAGTTTGAGATCGTAGTAAAAAATTTAAAAAAAGAGTACATTCCGTATGAGTCTTACGTAAAGAATAAAAACAGGAAAAATTAAGCTGTGCTGAAAGAAGTTAAGAAGAGGACAAGTTACTGAAAGTAGGTAAGAGGTGGACTTGTGGGGTGCTGAAAATGTTCTGTGTTTGGTGCTGGCAGATGGGTGTATTCAATTAAGGAAAATTGATAGAGCTATATACTTATGTGCATTTTTCATTAAAAAGATAAATTTTTTTAACAGACCCTTCCCTTCTCCTTCACCAACCTTTTTGTTCCCCCTACCTTCAGGAGTCAGGATGCTTTTGACCTTCTGCAGAAAAGGCTGGTCCACAAATGCTGGGGGTGGACAACTCATTCCCAGCGTTGGGTCCTTACTGTCAACATCAAACATTATGACATTGTAGTGAGGTTGCACTGGAAAGAGAAGCAAAGGAGTCCTTGTCTTTTCTGGATAAAATACCACTATTTACATTCCTACACTTACCTCTTCTGTACCGGAGGTGGGCAGGGTGGCTCAGTCAGAAGGATGACAGGGAGGATGTGATTTGCCCGTAAGGGGACAGACTTCAAGGACTGGAGAAGTCCTTGTCATCGGCTTCAGCATCCCGCGTAAAGATGGGGTATTCCTCCACATTTAAAAGCACCATCCAAAGGCTTTGATGGGGTCTACTTTTGCCATCAATATTACTTGGTTAAGAGTTTATTTACACCACTGTTTTCAACCGTGGCAGAACATTAGAATCACCTTTGGGGACGCTTCTAGAGCTTTGAAGAATGTGGGCTTCACTGCTGACCGAAAGAATCAAAAACCACAGGGTGGCAGGGAACAGATGGGAAAGGAAGTTGGAAGCCTCTGGTATTTTTTATAGGCTCCCACGATAATTCTAAATACAGTCAGAGTTGAGAACCATTGATCTAGACAAAGCAGCTGACTAGGCTTTTAAGAGCTGACCCTGCAAATGGTAACTTTCACTTAACTCTGGAAACAGCACATGTTGTCTCACAGGAGAAAATGTTCTGAAATTTGAGTTAGTGCTATCTTTGTTGTTACTGAACAATAGCTGGCTCAAGTAAGAAATGATTTTGCTAAATGGGTGAGAACGAACTGATGACAAATTAGATCTGCTCCTTACTATGATGTTACATAGTTTTTTAAAGAGGTATGTCTGCAATGCTACAGACATGTTTTTAGCAAATTTTCAGACTGTGGTAGTAATTATGCAATAATTAGTTAAGCACTTAATTAGGACTACTGCATGCTTATCACTGTTCATAGCATGGATCTGATTTTGGTTTCTTATAAAGAGAACATGTTGGCTCATTGGAGTCCAAGGAAAATGATGACCTTCATTTGTAGCTTTGAGCCTCTGATGATCTGAAAGGTTATGATGGTTAGAGAAGATGGGCAGGGCCATTCAAACTGACCTACAGATAATAGCAGCAGCAGCAGCATCCTGGACTGAGTGCCCACCACATGCCTGGCACTGTTGTAAATGCTTCACATGGATTAGCTATCTTGGCTTGGGCCCCCAAACTTGCCCTAGCCTCAGACAGGGATCCTGTAAAACTAACACGGTTAAATTCAGTTTACAATTAAAATGAAGGCACCAGAATACTCACCCTAGGCATCCTGGTTTGCCATACCCCTACTGGGAGATACTCTAACCCAGTGAGAACCAGAGTATCTGTCATGGAAAGAAGCAGGCCAAGAAGGGTGGCCTGAGCTCCCCATCAGAACTGAACCAACCTAACCACCTTCTCTCTGAAGGACTCAAGCTCTGGAAAGTACCCAAATCACCAGGACCCTATATGTATAGCTGCAGAAGGAGGAGGGGAGTTCATGTCTCTAGTTATTTTGCAGGAAATTAATATGCTCTTTTCCTAAGTCTGGGATATGAATTATGAGAGCAAATGGAACCTTAAATCCAGAGCAGGGGAGCTACCAAAATCCCCACTGAGTAGCATGTGCACCAGGGTTTCTCAACCTCAGCACTACTGACATCCTGGTCCACACGACTCTCGTCAGTGGCTGCCCTGCACACTGTAGGATGTGTGGCAGCATCCTCGGCCTCTACCCTTAGACGCCAACAGCAACACCCCCCACGCCCTGATTTGTGACAACCAAAAACGTCTGCAGAACTGTGCCAAATGCACCCTGAGGCTGTGAACCTCTGATCCACATGAATGCTATTTCCCTCTATTTCTGGCTTCACCTCCAGCTGAAGGATTTGTAAGAAACACCAACTAACACACATCCCACCTTTTCTTCTCCCTTTCTTTACCCAACTACAGACTTCAGGTTTCTTGGGATGGTGAGGATGTGACACGGTTACAGGTTAGAAGGAGGCACGTTGGTCTATTAGCACCAGAAGGGCAGGAACGGTCTGTTTTACTTGCAGCTATACCCCATCCCCCAACACGGTGCTAAGCGTGCAGTCGGCACTACCATTTATGGAATAAGTCTATCAACAAATGAACAGGGGAAAGACTGGATGACACTGATGCCACCCTCTTAGAGGTAAATTCTAGAGGCCCTTACAGGTCTGACAACCTTGGATCAATTTTCTCTCAACACCCCTTCAAATGCTCCAATAACAGTACCTTCTCCTCTTCCCGCCAGGTTGGTGATATAGTCCAGGCCGTCTGCAATGTGGACCTTCATTCGGTCACTCTGGGAGAAGCCAAACCACTGAGTGGCCACTTCCAGCATGGAGGGGTCGATCTCCACAGCATCAATGCAGGACTTTGGGAAATGATCATGGACGAAGAGGGGGAGGCTGCCCCCACCCAGGCCTACCACCAACAATCCCAGTGGAGTCTCTGTAAGAAAAGAATACAGCATCACCTTGCCATCTGCTAAATGTTAATGTTTTTCTGGAAAACCAGAATGGTTTTCTGGAATGGTTTCACTGGAAAATTTCGTACCAGCCTCAGGGAGGGCAAAAGAGGAAGTCAGATCACTGGCTCTGCTCAGGGAATACAAAATTTAGATATTCATCCTCCCTCTCTCATTCCAGAAATTTAGGAGTCAATTTGACATCTGAAAACTCAACCTTGTATTCATGATGACTAGATCCAGAAGATGCACCAGTGTGTTATTATTATGGTCCTTTAAAGATCCCAAAGCACTCGGCTGACATGGAGTCGGAGTCTTTACCATAAGAGATATTGGACTCCCTCTAGGAAACGGAGGAACGATGGCCAAGCATTTGCTCACGATTACAAGCCAGTAAAGGGCAATGCCCCTGCCCAGCTCTCACTCACAAGGTCACGCTGCCCTCTTAGCCCAACCAAGCAAGGGCAATCCATCCAAGTTCCGTATGTCACAGGAAAACAAAGGTCCAAATCCTATCTCTAAGCACAGAGAAACCACAGGAACCACAGGCGGATCGAAGGAAGACCACAAACAAAACAATTGCCAAAAGAAGACAGACCTTGAGGATTAAATCTAAGAACTGAGATTCTAGGGACATACATCAACAGCCAGATAGGCCGAAAGTACAAGGTGTTTCAAGAAGGCACATCCAAGGACTTCAGATGAAGACAGTTACGACCACAGACAGAAAAATGAACATTTTCAGTAATATGGTCAGATCCAAACCTGCTATTAGTCATAAGGCTATGACTGCACTAACTATACCATGGATTTTTTTAAAGCAAAAATTCAAGATAGAATTGCATCTAGTGCTCAAACAATGTATTACGGAAAAGCTAGAAATTTTCATCAAGTGCAAATGCCTTGGAGACGTGATTTTTAAATGTACCCTCTAGTTACACAGGTATGTACATATCAAAAAAGTTAGCAAGCTGAACAACTTAAAAGCTATGTCCTTTACATATCTCACTGGATAGACTATATACCTTAATTTTAAAAAGAAATAGAAGAAACAAACTCAGATGCAAACACATTTTAAAACAATTTCAAGATTACAAGTTGAGTTTGAGGGAAAAGTTACTTGGAATGTTCATTAACTTAGATGATAGTAGAGAAGAAGAAAGATGACTTTATCTGCATCTGTTAGGCTGTAATCACTGTTCTTCACTACAAGACAGCTGACATCGATGGTTGACTTCTGTAATCTTATATGCTCCCAACTGTGGAAGGCAGTGGCGTCGCCCTTACCTAGGAGTAGCTCTGGGTTCCTCAGCAGGGCAAGGCCAGCAATCATGGCTTTGTGGTGTTCACAGCACAGGTAACTCTTATCAATGGACTGCCCTGGGGCTGCAGGGACGTCCTCAGGAGTATCAGCAGGCCGCTGTTTCTTCCTGTCCTTTTTCCGTTTCTTCTGAGCTACATGAGAGATACGGATTAATAAAGCCCTATGCTTAGTACACTAATCCTCAGAAAGCAAGGCAGTGCTCGGCAGCTGGCTTAAACAGGCTCAAAACAGCCAATCATTAAATATACGGAAATTCTGCAAACTGGCTGACATGTTGATAGCTTGAAATTGGCCATGGTGGGGCTATTCATACCTCAAAAACTGGCAAAAGTTACAAACCAAGGTCCCTACCCCCAGAGAGATGGCTGTTAATAACATACATATTGGATACAACTGAGTTGGAAAAGGGAAGTGGCGAAAGTACACTTAAAAGTCTGGGAAGGGGCCGGGCATGGTGGCTCACACCTGTAATCCTAGCACTCTGGGAGGCCGAGGCGGGAGGATTGCTCGAGGTCAGAAGTTCGAAACCAACCTGAGCAAGAGGAGACCCCGTCTCTACTATAAATAGAAAGAAATTAATTGGCTAACTAATATATATAGGAAAAAAAATTAGCCGGGCATGGTGGCGCATGCCTGTAGTCCCAGCTACTTGGGAGGCTGAAGCAGGAGGATCGCTTGAGCCCATGAGTTTGAGGTTGCTGTGAGCTAGGCTGACGCCACGGCACTCACTCTAGCCTGGGCAAGAAAGTGAGACTCTGTCTCAAAAAAAAAAAAAAAAAAGTCTGGGAAAGCTCAACTGAGAAGCCCTAGTACCTCCCCTCTAAGAAATGTAAGGCCACTAACAGGAGAAAAGTTTACTCACAAACTCTTTTAGGGAAGGAGGTAAAGTAGCCCCTCTGTGCCAATTGTTACACCAGGACTTTTACTCTTTCAGCTCAGCTCGTCTAACAGCCTAATTTTAATAATTTCAATTCTTGGCCCATGAAAACACTGAGCAGCTGAAGTGTTGGGTAAGCAGACGCAGAATCGGCAAGTGTTGCAGATAGGATTCGAATTTACGACCACCTGTCCCTAACACTTATCATCTTTCTACTACGCCACACAGGCAGTACTACCTACCATACCGGTGAAAGGCACACAAATGTTCACGGAGGGAGAGGAAGCCTATAAAAGGCCCCTTTACTTTCCGTCTACCTACTCCCTGAACTGCTCCAGATGTCATACTAAACAGACGTTTGTGTCTTCAAGGGATCAACTACAGTCCACAGCAGCCTCAGTTACTGAGGCATAGGGCCCAGAGCGCTTTTCAGAGATGTTTAATCACTCTTTAATTTGCTCTCCTTCTTGCTCGCCACTACTTCCACAAGGAGAACGTTCCTCCCATGAAAACAAAGTGCTACCAAAAAGGCAAGGAGCTGGACAATGGTGAAAAAAACCTAAAACCCAAACTAGAAGGGGGCAAATTATTCTTTTAAGCGATTTTATTGAGGTTTTAACAAGATGAAACAGAACAGATCTGCAACCAAAGTGACCAAACAATAGGGCAGGAACTCGACAATCATAGGTGCACTTGGCCAGGGGAAACTCCTAAAGAAAAAACCATTTTGCTGAGAGTAACTTGATCCTAGGCTCAGTGCAATTCCATGACCTCAAGAGTCTGAATTCTCTCTCTCCGAGAGGCCTTGCTATGAGGAGAGCACGGTTTCCCCTGAGCACGTGGGAATCAGGAGAGCTAATTTCAGCTTCCATCCCTGAATCCCTGGGCCTCAAAGGGAAGTTGCACTGGAGAAGGGGAGGAGAGGAACACTCACTTTTTAACTTTATACATCTGCATTTTTAAATTGATTACAATGAGCAAGTATTGCTTTTATAATACAAACATACACACCCAGTGAAAAACACAGGTAAAACAAACTATTGATTCCTTCATCAGTGGGAGTCTCTGAGCGGCACTGGGAAACCACTCGAAGGGATCCTAGAGATGATTTGTATCTACACTGTGGATATTGCAGCTGCAAGCCAGCCACCTGTGGCCATTGAAACGTAAATGTAAATTAATTAGAAGTAAAGAAAATTAAAAATTCAGTTCCTCAGTCACACC
The DNA here is from genome assembly GCF_040939455.1 of Microcebus murinus. NCBI lineage: Eukaryota > Metazoa > Chordata > Mammalia > Primates > Cheirogaleidae > Microcebus > Microcebus murinus. The sequence continues at coordinate 118,043,707 of NC_134105.1, read as the reverse complement.
AGCCACATTCCAAGTGCTCAGCATCACATATGGCTAGTGGCAAACATAGTGTAAGCTCAGATATTAAACATTTCCTCGTCACAGACAGTTCTACTGAACAGCACTGGACTAGATGGCCTCTAAGGCGCCCAGCGACTCTAAAACCCTCTGAGATGGGAGATGGTGGCTCACACTGTGGAGGAGGCCAGGGGTTCGCCTACAACGTCCGTGGTTCTGGCTCACCTCACAGAGGCCCACTGAAATAATACAGTAATATACAATATACAAACAGTGGAGCAACTTGTAAAATGGATGTCTTTAAACTGAAGGCATTAAAGTGATTATCACATTTACTTGATTCCACCCCCTCTTATCATTTCAGAGCCAGGCTTTGCTCAAGACAGAACACACACCTCTGCTCTGCTTATCACCACTCACACCATAAGAGCCCAGATGGCAGAAGGAAAACCCCCAGAGCCCGAGGCTCTGCCCTTTGCAAAGATGTTAAATCACTTTTTAACATGCTCTCCTTCTCGCTCACCAATACTTCATGAAGGAGAACATTCCTCCCGTGAGAATAAAGTGCTATCAGGAAGGCAAGAGATGGACACTGGTTGTAGGACACAGGTGCCCAGGTCTTTCTGGCCACCCCAAATTCAGAGTCACAGCCGTGGCCACTTGGGTCCTACCGCCGTGCCGACGACGCCTCACCTCTGTGAGACACATCCTTCAGCAGCCTGGCTTCTGACTGCACCACATTCCTGTTGCTGAGGAAGATCAGCCGCCGGAAGAATCGCTTGTCATCACCTTGCACGTCCTCGATGACATAGTCGCCACTCATGGGGCTGCAGTCTTGATGCTGAACGGTCCGGACCCCAATGTCCCCACCCACAGACAGAAAGGGCACCTGAAGGTATACACAGAGATGTGGTCAAAAGACCAGCTCAATTAAGGAACATGAGAAATTATAACCCCTTCCCTTTGTGTGGATATGAGAAATCCCCTTATCAAGGTCCTGGACACCAACTCAAAAGATTTGCCATTCTATTAAAGCTCTCTGGGGCCTTTGAACAGATCTCAAAAGGTTTAATTTGTCTTTTGAAAATGAACTGAACACATAAAGATCTCCCAAACCATAGTGATATGCAGTTGGTTCTGCCCAAGAAAAATATAAGTTTCTCATCAGTAACTTCTAAAAGAACTCTCATTATTTCAGGATAACGAAAGCTAGAGGGAACCCTCAGGAAGGCACTGTGCCTATGAGAAGGAATCTAGATGACAACAGAGGTAACAAAACCATGGAGGAAACAACCACTCCAGATTCAAAGAAATCTCTCCCTTCCCCTAGTCCTTCTTGTCTCTTTTCCCATTTTTTTAAGCCTTGAGGGAAAACTTTTCTACTCTCTCCCCATCTTTACATCTATTTCTTTTTGAAGACCTGTAAGGGTATTTAATAATCATATCTCGTGACCTTGCAGACACAGGCATTGGTGAGAGAAGGTCACAAATAAAGCTCCCCAAGGGATCTGGGCCTCCCTGAAATAAGTTTCTCTGATGGACACCAACCCCAGAGCCTGTCACTCATCTGTAAACACAAGTCAGCCTCGTGCACAGAACCACAGGCCAGGAACCTGGAAGCCAGGGTTCTTTTGTTCAGATCTGTCACTATATTGCACCAAGCCTCCAGGTACCTTGACTTTTCCACCTATCAAGAAGGATAAACTCCTTACCACAAAGTTCTTGCAGTAGTCACCTGTCAGTTACTCATGGTGACCAGGATGGCACAAGACAGATGGTGTTAACTGATAATACCATATCGCAAAAACCTGGCAAAAACCTTCAGTTTCCTTAATAGTAAAATACCAAACCAGCAATGCTAATATCCTGAAAATTATGCTGAGCTGTTTTGGCCCTTTCCCATTTATACCCTCAGATAACAATAATTCTAGGAAGCAAAATAGCCAAAGAAGTCCAGTTCAAAAGTGGGGAATGAGAAACCCACGGCTGGAACAATCCGTAATATGAAGACTGGAAACTGCCCCTCCAGGATCAAACTAGGGTCACAGACTCTAGTCCTAGCTCCTTCCAAGGATCCCTCTGCCTTCCTGGCTGATAACAGGACTTCAGAGACCCGTGAAAGCTACGGCCAAAGCTCCGTTACCTGCTGCTGGGCAGGCATGCCAGCCGGGGCCAGCTCCATGACTCTAGCTGACAGCTCGGCTTGGATGGTGTCCATGCCTTCGTACTGTTGACCTCGGTGAAGAGCCACTGTGATCAGCCTCCTGAAGCCTGCGCTGGCCGCCAGCTGTTTCCGGCCCTCATCCATGCCAAAAAGCCACTCGGTTTCCCGGCCCTGGGGGACTAGAAGAAGGGGCTTGGTTACAGAGAGTCCAGGGAAGAGCGTTCAAGCCCACAGCCAATATGACGACCCACATGGAAGAGAAACAGTCCCTGTCTGAGACGAGCATCCACCCCAACTGTGACCCTTTAGTGCACCGTTCCCTACTGCAAATCACCCAGAGCAAAGCAGCCCATCAGACATGAGGCAGGACCAAGGGTAGATGAGAAGTGTGGGCATGTCTATAACGGAGGGAGGCAGGCACCTACAAGAAAAATAGCAGTAACAACGCTTAATGCCAGGCGTGACTCCAAGCAATTGACAAATATAAACTAACAGAATCCTCACAATAGCCCAAGGTGCATTTTTACAAATAAGGAAACTGAGGCACAGAAGTAGTTCACACAGCTAGTAAATGGTGAAGCTGGGACTCAAACCCAGGCAGTCCAGCCCCAGACCCCATGCCTGTATCCACTGCACTATTCATTCCCACAGGTAGACAGTTAGGATTAGCAAATACCCAGAAAAATGCTCAGTCATCAGGAAATTACAGTAATACCATGACCATAAACACTTCGCAAATGTCTAGAATTCTCTACTTTTGAAAGCATTTCTTCATATTATCTCTTCTGATTCTTATTAAGGTAAATATCATTTACTTCTTTCAATAATAACAGCTAACATTTATAAAGCACTTATCACATGCCAAGCACCATTTCTAAGAGCTTTTGCACTTCTCACAACTACGCAAGAGAGTTACAATCCCACTTCATAGATGAGGAAACCAAGGCACAGAAAGAAAAGTAACTGTTCAATATCACACCCCCAGGAAGTGACTGAGCCTGGGCTGAAACCCAATCTGGCTCTGGAGCTCACTATTTTAGCTGCTACTCTGTACTGGCTCTCTAAATTCTGCAGAGAAGCACAGGTCCTACAGCTCCCAGGCTAGAGCTGGGACTAGAATCCATGTCTTAGCCTAGCTAGTTTAGCATTTTTCCATTATTGCATGCTACAAAGTAACTAACTTCTCTACGTAATGTGTGACCTGCCTAAATTTCTCTACCGTCTCTGCTCCCTGCCGACCAACCCCATTCTCACACGTCATCAAGCCTTTGCAGTGGAAGATGAAAAGTAACAAAGCCTCAATCTAAGCAGAATGGTGGAGAGCTATTATTCCCCCTTCATTATGCTTTAACTAGTCTAATCCTCTGGAAGGACAAACCCCTGCAAGATAAAAGCAGCCAAGACACACCCATCCACCAAAGCCCAAGCCCAAGCCCAAGCCCAGCCCCTGTAAGCCAGCCCCTCCCAAGAAGAGAGGGAGCAATCCCAACTCACTGATGAAAATGGCAAAATGAGTGTCCCGCGATGGTTTCACAGTGGGGCTGTCCACCACGTGGAGGGTGTAGCGTGGCTCCCCCGTGTCCCCATCGCACAAGTCCAGGGACACACTCCCCAGCCCGGCCTTGCGGCGCAGCTGGCTGCACAGCCAGGCATACTGCTGGCGCTCACGCACCGCCTCGGCCAGCCGCTCGGCACTCTCCAGCCGCACAGGCTTGCCCTGCTCCTGAGTACACAGCTCAAAGATCTGAAGGGCAGAGCCAGGGACTGGCCTGAACTTGGTCATGATGAAGGCAAAGACAGGCAGGGAGAACTGAGGCTCTGCTTCCAATACCTGGTCCTGGCTGTTGGCCACTTGGTGCACCCTCACCATCCACCCCTCCCGTGAGAAGTGACCCACTGCTTTCTTCAGGATGTGAGCCTGAGCCAGGGAGATGCAGAGGTAGCGACCGCCCACCTGCAGGACACGGCCAACCTCAGCCAGCATCCTGTCCACCTGTTGCAGGGTCTTCTCCTCCTCATCTGTCAGGACAGCGTCCAGGGTGCCCTTGTCCAACACCACCTGGAACGAGGCATCAGGAAACTCCATCTGCGTCATGTCCATTTTCAGGAAGCTCATCTGGGGCCGTCGGCTGGCGTTGCGCTCCTTCATTTGCTTGATGACAACCTCACTGATGTCAATGTTCACTATGTCCCGATAGCCCACATCATACAGCTGCTCGCTCAGCTCTGAGTTGCCGCACCCAATCACCAGCATCTGGGGAAAATAATCATGAGCAAGATGGAAGTGATCAGACAAAGGAATGTGCTTCAGACTCTTCCAGGAGTCAAGTCTTGCCTTGGCTGTTACATGTTTGCAGAAGGTGGACATGCTACTGTCAGGAAGAGAGCAACATTACAGAGTTGATTCTGGACTCCATCTTGAAACACCACAAGGGTCTCACTAGTGATAACCACATTCAGCTACAATACAGGTTATCTGAGAATTTGTGTTGCACAAATTATTCATTGTTATTCTTTTCTCTGAAACATGTATTTATTACACAAGAATTAATAGTAAGTTACAGAATCCAAACACATAGTTACAGTTGAAATCTCTTATTTGTTTTACTGTTGAAATCCCAGGCCTGGAATAACCCTTTTTCTCAATCCACTCATGCCTTTGGCTCCACCAGACAATAAACTACATTTTGTGAGGATTCAAATCTCAGTCCCATCACAAATTTCATTCCGTGATATTTAGCTATTTTCTAAAGCCAAACTTAAAGTACAGATTGTTGCCTTCCTCTCTGGGGAACAAACTCCCATTTGTCCTTCGAAATTCTGCTCCTACGTCATCATCTCTGGAAAAGTATGGTACAAAGAGAAGTGTGTAAGTTTTGGAACTAGAAATGCCTGAGTTTAAATCCCCATGTGATCTCAAAAAACTGGCTCCTAGAGCCTCAATTTTCTCATTTGTAAAATGCATGCATGACCACGCCTGAGTTTATGATGACAATTGGAAGACTGCACAGCCACATACACACTATCCAGCATAAGGCTTGGCCCATAAAGCTTCCTCCACAAATGTTAGTTTTCTACCCTTTTTCCTTCCCTACCTCCAGTACAATCCCGCCTCTACCAAACCTCTTATTTTTTTAATTAAACGTTTCATTTTTGAAATGTGTGCAGGGTTTATGCGTTAATGCTTTTGTAGCTTAAGGGCTGAGCACAGTGTCTGGAACTCAATGAGCACTCACCAACTACTTGATAAACAAATTCGGCCTCGATAAAGCCGCACGTGCAGCCTGTCCCACAGGAGTGCACAGAGCCAGAAGAGCACACTGTCAGGAGGTGACATCTAGATTGGACTACTAAAGAAGTCACCCTTCCAAGTAAGGTTATAAATTCAAGGATGACCTGGGGCGGGAGGTGTGTTGTCGGAAAACCTATAAGATATTCTAAAGTTGTCGTTTAGCTGGAATGATGCATGGAATCCTGAAAATATGCGTCCAACTAGGGGCCCCCACGCCTGTCACAGTCCAAGGGCAAGCTTACTGTTATCAGTTCCCACCTTCCCCGGCACACAGGGCTGCAGGGCCGCCCTCCTTACCTTTTCCCTGGGCTTGATGTATTTGTGTAGCACCCCGCACAGTTCCAGGTAGGTTCCATACCACTCGAAAGCTTTCTTTCCCCGCTGCTGGAAGAACTTCTCCCAATAGTCAACGGAGCCAAACTCCTTGGAGCTTTTAGGTAAGAGGTTCATGTTCCCACCGCCGCGCTGCGTCTTCAAGGCCCCCCTACTCCGCGGGCTGGACCATCTGAGGGCTCACCCACACCGGGCTCCGGGACACTGCAGTGCGAACTCTTCCCACAGACAAACGGCCACATTGATTTGTTCCCCCACGGAAACCCCAAAGGGATGGCCCTTACAGCCCAACGCACGCGACAGTCACTGAGTCCGACACACATTCACCCCTTCCTCCGCGCCCACAGCCCTGCCCCACGTGCAGAGCCCCTCACTTCTTGGGCGCTAGGTTTCTGAACCCACCAACCACATCCGGGTGCGAGGCGTCGTGATTGGTCGGCCGCCCGGACCATCCCAGCAACTCATTGGTCACTGCATTTTGTTTCTGGCACCTCATTGGCCGCGACCCGCTCTCCTCCCGCCTGAGGCTTTGTCGCAGGCGCCGAGCGCTTCCTAGCGGTGAGGCGGGGCGGGGCGCAGGCCGGAAGAGGCCGGGCCTCCCTGCGCCCAAGCTGGCTTCCGGGCGCCGCGTGAGGGCGGCCTTCTCCCGGCTGAGCGATTGGGCCACCGCAAGGATCGCTTTACGGTTTCTGTGTTCGCTTGTTCTCGGATTCAGCCTCATCGCTGACTCTGACCTTTTTAAAAAATTTTTTAAATTTTTAGTAGAAACGGGGTCTTGCTCTTGCTGGTCTCGAACCCCTGAGCTCAAGCGATCCTCCCGCCTCAGCCTTCCACAGTGCTAGGATACAGGCGTGAGCCACCGCGCCCGGCCGCCAACTGTGGAGGGGGCTCGAAAGGAAAAACCTATGTGGGTTAGCAAAGAGGCAGGCCGTGAGCAGAGCCACTTTGTCCTAAAAGAGAACTGCACGTTCTAACCATGTTATCTTCTGCATCCCTTCCACCCGCCCCCGTCGTACTTTGCCACCTTACTTGTATAATTCAGGTTTCATTTGGAGGAAAGTAGCATGTGGCTGTACTTGGCACCCAAATCCAGGATTCCACTATCAATAGCGTAATAACGTGAAAATTCAGGAGGAAAGTGTAACAACTAGGTAGTGAGAGCTACCCCCTCGCTCTTCCTTCTCCCCCCAAAGCACAGTATGCAAGCTTTAAGACTTTTCACTTCAATAATTGGCCTCCTTAGGTTGTCATCATGACGTTATCTATAATGGCTTATTTTATGTGTTTGATAAACATACTGTACTTTTAGATGTTCGTGTTACACTAATACCCTGAGGAAGTTCCTGTGAAGAGCACTATTTTTAAAATAGATTAAATGTGTGCATCATTGGGCCTCTCGCACCATGGTAAATTGCAGGGGAATATACACATTGAGGAGGGCAGATAGGCTTGGAATTGAGGTAGCCAGGTAGATTATTAATCGTTAAATAGGTTTAAGTGAACTTCAACTTTGGCTTAAAAGATTATTTCTCTAACTTCGGCTTGCATTAGAATCACCTGCAGGACTTGTTAAAACACGGAGTGCTGAGCCCATCCCCAGAGTTCTGATTCGTCACGTCAGGTGGGGCCAGGCCTGGGGATTTGCTTTTCTAACTAGTTCCCAGGTGTTGGTCTGGGACCCACACTTTGAGACCCACTGTTTTAAAATATAATTAAGAAATAAGTCAAAATTAATGTGGTTCCAAATTCACAATTTTAGGAGGTTAATCTAAATGCCCTTTACAAGTAACATCAAAAAAAATCTCTTTTCATGCTCCTCTCAGAGTTCACATTGTTTCCCTTCTACTCAAGGAGAACTGCATTTATACTGTTCAAAATGCAAACCTAACATTTGTCAACATGCTTTTACAAAAGTAAATCCTAAATTTCTAAGCTTTGTTTAAAAAAAAGGAGAAGTGGAAGGAGTCTTTGAGATGGCTTCAGCTACTACATCTTGCAAGGTTCCTAATGGGTGAGATGTGGGTTCTTTCAGAAACCACTTACTGAGAGCTGAGGGCATCACTTGTGCTTTAAGTGCGGCACAGTAGCAAAGAAGCACACAACCTCAGCTTCTGTTCCCTCCCCCCAAGGCTTTATTCAATTCAACAAACATTTGAATTGTCTAATATGAGCCAGTCACTGTGTTAGAAGCTAAGGATGTAGTGGTAAAGCAATCACATGGAAGACTCATGAAACAATTACAAAATTAATCTGTAATGGGGGGGGGGAGGTTGTGATAAGTGCTGTGAAGAAGTATGAGATTCCATGATAGCAGATAACTTTGAGACTTCTCCTGATCTAGGGGTGACCAGAGAAGGCTTCCCTGGGGAAGGGACAAAAAGACTGTATCATCTGACTACTTTGGTAAACACTGAACAGCTGAACTTGTTCCGATACTATCAACATGGCAACCAAGCAGCAAGGACACTCTGGAAGCCTTCACAAGAACTTTTGGGTACTTCTCTTCCCTGTCTCCATCATCCTTTCTAAAAGGGCATGGTATTGGCAAAGACAATAGAAGTGATTTCTATCACAGCCTAGGCTCCAGCCCTTTATTTGATGCCTTAACGATATAATTACTGTTTGCAGTATTTTTCAGGCTAAGAGAGTAACTTACCTATCTCCATTCTCCGTGCCTGCCTCCTTTCTTTGAGCATAAGAAAGCACTAACCAGGGCACTTTCAGCTAAAACATGCTATAGAGGTTTTCTAAAATTGTGTGAATGACACAGAAATATTTTAGATATATTGTAACATTTGACTGAAACATTAGTCTTTTAAAATATTTACTTGAGGCTGGGCGGTGGCTCACGCCTGTAATCCTAGCACTCTGGGAGGCCAAGGCAGGAGGATCACTCAAGGTCAGAAGTTCAAAATCAGCCTGAGCAAGAGTGAGACCCTGTCTCTACTAAAAATAGAAATAAATTAATTGGCCAACTAAAAATATATAGAAAAAATTAGCCGGGCATGGTGGCGCATGCCTGTAGTCCCAGCTACTCGGGAGGCTGAGGCAGGAGGATCACTTGAACCCAGGAGTTTGAGGTTGCTGTGAGCTAGGCTGACGCCACGGCACTTAGACCGGGCAACAGAGTGAGACTCAGTCTCAGAAAAAAAAAAAAAAAAAAAAATACTTGTTTAAAACTTATTTCCCTCAAGGTTTAACATTGAAATATAAGTGATAGGTATGTGTTATCATTAGTATAGTTAGTTAATTTAAGCCAATTAGATGTTAAAATGCTTTGTGTTTTATTAGAATCCCCTGAGGGGTTACCAGTATAATTTAAAATGCAAATTGAGTTTAGATAAAGCTATTCAATGTTATGGAGCTGTTTACTAAAAATATAAATCTAGGCCGGGCGCTGTGGCTCACGCCTGTAATCCTAGCTCTTGGGAGGCCGAGGCGGGCGGATTGCTCAAGGTCAGGAGTTCAAAACCAGCCTGAGCGAGACCCCCGTCTCTACTATAAATAGAAAGAAATTAATTGGCCAACTGATATATATATAAAAAATTAGCCGGGCATGGTGGCGCATGCCTGTAGTCCCAGCTACCCGGGAGGCTGAGGCAGAAGGATCACTCGAGCCCAGGAGTTTGAGGTTGCTGTGAGCTAGGCTGACGCCACGGCACTCACTCTAGCCCGGGCAACAAAGTGAGACTCTGTCTCAAAAAAAAAAAAAAAAAAATATATAAATCTAGACTTCTGTATATATGATTTGCAGTTAGACTTAATTGAAGCATACTCATAAGGGTTTTGGTAACAATATTCAATTAATTGGTTGTTGCTAAGATTAACTGAAAAATAAAGAATGTGAAACAAAAAGCATCTCTGATTAAGGGGCAGAGGATGGGAGACAGCATGTATAGGCAGGATAATACTCCCCCAAAGAGGCCCCTGTCCTAATCCTCAGAACCTGTGCATATGTCAGGTTATATGGCCAAGGGGAATTAAGGCTGTAGATGTAATTAAGGATGCAATCAGCTGACGTTAGAATAGCGCAATTAGCCTAGATTACCTAAGTGGCCTCAATGTAATCATGAGGGTCCTTTAAAGTGGAAGAGGGAAAACCGGAGAGACTGAGAGGGGCTTGGCCCTGGCCTGGTGTTGCTGGCTTTGAGGATGGAAGGAGAGGGCCATGAACCAAGGAAAGTGTGTCTCTGGAAGCTGGAAAAGGAAAGGAAACTGGCCCTCCTGTAGAGCCGTCAAAAGGAAGACAGCCCTGTTAACGCCTTGATTTTAGTTCATTGAGAACTACGTCAGGCTTCTGACTGCCTGAACTGTAAGACAATAAATTTGTAATGTTTATGGCACAGAGTTTTTAGTAATTTGTTACAGTAACAATAGAAAACCAATCCAGAGCATAAACATGAGAGGTTGGGGCAGGAGGTTGCAGTGGGAGGAAAGCAACAGAAGATAAAATTAGAAATTGAGGTAAAAAGCAGGTTTGGAGGAGTCTTCTATTCTAAGCACTTAGCTTAAGTCTGTCAGGTTACTAGAAGCCAATGGAGCACCAGGTTCATAACAGAACTAATCTGAGAGATGCTCTCGGGAGGACTGACACTTGATGACTTATTGAATACAGGGAGCAAAAGACTGAAGGACTCAAAATGGCCTCCACGTTGGCCTCTGGATGACTGAGGAAATAGTCTACAGAAAGAAATGAAGAAGGAGAAAAAGGCATTGTGTGTAGAACTGTAACTTGAAAGGAATTTAGAAGTCATCACGCTACTAAAATCCAGAGCCAGAGCTAAGAGCCAGTCTCCCCACCCTGCATGCCTATCCCAGGGCTCATACCCTTCTCACATTCTGTTGGTATCCGGTTGAATTAGTAGTCCAAGACATGAAAATGTTTCATGAGTGGGATACAAAATTGAAAAGGGAACTGCTCCTTGGAGTACAGGGAGTGGCTCATATAAGGCTGGAAACTATTTCATACTGGAAATCTTAGCAAACGGGTTTGTTTTCCACATTTGAGAAGAAATGAATGTTCTGTGTCTTGGGATACTGGAGGGCAGGCATAACATCCCAGGGTAATATTATACCATTTTATTAGCTGGGTGTCAACACTTTCTTGAAGTTGTTGTTGACCTGAGAAGTTATTCTCAAGCTGATATTGGATTCTTAAGATTGGGATAATCATAACAGTATTTTTTAGTTTGTATAGCACTTGCAATTGGCCAAGAATTTTTCTCATACATTACTTTGAATTCACAGGACGGAGGTTCAGGGTCGCAGAGTTAATTTTTATGTTGGCAGATTTGACCCCTTTGCCTAGGAGAACATCAGCTTGTACAAGATTAGTAAATTAATCTTAGAAGATGATTATACACTGCTTTCTTAAATATATATGTGTATATATACACACATAGCCTTACCTATACATATATAATTGAGGCAAAACTCCAATTGAATAAACAGAATTGAAAAAGTTATATATGGCGAATTGAGTGAATTTAGCCATGACTGCCTCGGGTATTATATTTGATTCCCAGGAGTCCCTACATTCAGTAGTTGCCTACCCTGCCACTGAGACATCTGTAGATGCTCAGGTTTCCTCACACCCGTGGATTGCAAGGCATTTATATGGAACATATCATACCTGGTAAGTTACTTGCCTTTGGGGCCAGTGGCAACATTTTGAAAACTGGAAAGCCAGGGAAGATGAGGGAATGGTGCCAAGGTGGCAGCCTGTGCCTGATACATTGGACCCTTGCATGAGGGGGCTTTACAAGGCCTCCTTTTGGCCATCTTTGTTTTTTGTAACCTACATACAGGGGAAAATTACAAGGGTAAACTGTTACGATGTTTTCTTCATAATTTTATTCTGAACTTCAGTTCCTCTGCAGGAAAAGAAAAAATGAGCCCTTAAAAAACAACTTGTTTTTCTCTTAAACTCTAGCTCTCAGCACCCTCACCCACGAGCATCTCATGTATCCCATTTTTTTGGATGATCTCTGTCCTCAGCCCATAACAATATTTTTCCACCATGAAGGTAATGGATTTAAAAACAGCATTTAATAAATAAATTCACTTAAGCATTCCTCCCAAAGTATTTTTTTTAACATTCAGATCCAGAGCCCTCAATGAAACCAAGAGAACATAATTCCCTTTAGTCCAACAAAAAATTTATAGTTATTTGTAATCCTTCTCTAAAACTAAAACTGTTTTCTTGCCTTAGGGTTGCAAGAATAGCCTTTTCCTAAGAAGAATTTCAAATTATGGGGCCAAAACTTTTTACCATCCTCAATCCATCTCATCTTTAAATATTTTTATCCTCATTGTTCTGACACACAGTAGAAGAAGTTATATAGAAATTTGATCCAAGCAGCAGTTTTAGTGTTTGAAGACTCAGTAGGGTATATGGTGTACTTTTGGAGATAGCTGGCAGGAGAGCAATCCTTGGCTAGAAACTAGATAGCATGGAGGTTAAGAACACGGAATTTGGAATCAGAATGATCTGTTGCTTTCTTAGGTTATAAATTTGGTCAAACTTCTTGACTTCGGGTCCTTCCTTTGCTTGCTCTCTTGCCCACCACAATCCATTTACCACACAGTAGCCAAAGTGATTTTCTTAAATAGCATTTTTAAAATTAAGATACACTTCACATAAAATAAAATTCACCAATTTAAAGTGTACACTTCAGTGGTTTTTAGAATATTCATGATGCTGTGCAACCTTCACCACTATCTAATTCCAGAACACTTCCATCATCCCTACCTATAAGCAGTTAGTCCTATTTTCCCCTCTCCTCAACCCCTCAAGACCATTAATCCAGTGATCCCCAACCTTTTTGGCACCAGGGACTGGTTTCATGGAAGACAATTTTTCCACAGACCAGGGAGGGGAGGGAAAGTTTCAGGATGATTCAAATGCATTACATTTATTGTTTCGTCAAACCTCTCTGCTAATGATAATCTGTATTTGCAGCTGCTCCCCAAAGCTAGCATCACCACCTCAGCTCCACCTCAGACCATCAGGCATTAGATTCTCATAAGGAGTGCGTAATCTAGATCCCTCACATGTGCAGTTTACAGTAGGGTTTGTGCTCCTATGAGAATCTAATGCCACTGCTGATCTGACAGGAAGCGGAGCTTATGCTGTGATGGGAGCCATGGGGAGCAGCTATAAATACAGAAGAAGCATCCTCACCTGTCACTCACCTCCTGCTGTGCAGCCTGTTTCCTAACAGGCCACGGACTGGTACTGGTGTGTGGCCTGGGGCTCGGGGACCACAGCATTAATCTACTTTCTGTAGATTTGCCTATTCTGGACATTTCACATAAATAGAATCATATAGTATGTGGTTTTTGTGACTGGCTTCTTTCACTTAGCATAATGCTTACAGGGTTCATCCATGTCATGGCATGTAACAGTATTTCATTCTACTCTGTGGTTGATGATAGATAGTTCATTGTATGAATAAATATGTGGTATATCCATTCATCAATAGGTGGAATTTGGGTTGTTTCCACTTTTTGACTATTACAAATAATGTTGCTGTAAACATTCATTTACAAATATTTGTGTGAACATGTGTTTTCAGTTATCTAGGATATATACCTAGGAATAGAATTGCTAGATCATATGGAAATGTTATATTTAACTTTTTTTTTTTGAGACAGAGTCTCTCTTTGCTGCCCAGGCTAGAGTGAGTGCCGTGGCATCAGCCTAGCTCACAGCAACCTCATACTCCTGGGCTCAAGTGATCCTCCTGCCTCAGCCTCCCGAGTAGCTGGGACTACAGGCATGCGCCACCATGCCCGGCTAAGTTTTTTCCATATATATTAGTTGGCCAATTAATTTCTTTCTATTTATAGTAGAGACGGGGTCTCGCTCTTGCTCAGGCTGGTTTTGAACTCCTGACCTCGAGCAATCCGCCTGCCTAGGCCTCCCAGAGTGCTAGGATTATAGGCGTGAGCCACCGTGCCCGGCCTTATTTAACTTTTTGATGCACATCATGATTATTTAAAAGTATAAATCTGTTCATGTCACTCTCCAGTGGCTTCTCAATGCATTGAGAATGAAATCTGGAATCTTGGCACGTCCTAAAGTTCCTTCATTATCCAATCTCATCTTTTGTCATTCTTCCTGTTCATCACACTCTGAGCACACCAACCTGTCCCTTCTTTCTCAAAAATGCCAAACTCCTTAGTGTTGGAAAAACTGGATATCCACATGCAAAAGAATGAAGTTGAACCCTTACCTTATTCTATATGCAAAATTTAAATAAAAATGGATTGTGGATTTAAAGCCATAAAAGTTCAAGAAGAAACCATAGAGGGAAAACTTCTTGATATTGGATTTGGCAGTGATTTCTTGGATATGACATCAAAAGCATGAAAACAAAAGCAACAATAGACAAATGGAACTACATCAACAGAGTGAAAAGGCAATCTGTGAAATAGAAGAAAATACTTATAAATCATATATCTGGTAAAGGGTTAATGTCCAGAATATAAAAACAACCAAGACAACCAAAAAACCTATTTAAAAGTGGGCAAAAGAATTGAATAGACATTTCTTCAAAGAAGATATACAAATGGCCAACAGCATATGAAAAAATGTTCAACATCAGTACTCATTAAGGAAATGCAAGTCAAAACTACAATGAGATATCACTTCGCCTCCATGATAGGTGGACATCATCAAGAAAACAAAATAACAAGTGTGGTTGAAGATATGGAGAAACTGGAACCCTTGTGCACTGTTTATAGGAATAGAAAACAGTACAGTCACTATGGAAAACAGCATGGAGAGTCCTCAAAAAATTAAAAATAGGCTTACCATATCCTCCAGCAAACCTGCTTCTGGATGTATATGCTAAAGAATTCAAAGCAGAATCTTGAAGAGATATTTGCATATTATGTTTGTTGCAGCATTATTCACAATAGCCAAGAGGTGGAAGCAACCAAAGTGGCCATCAAGGGCTGAATGAATAAACAGCATGTGGTATATATTATACATACAGTGGAATATTATTCAGCCTTAAAGAGGGAAATCCTGGCCGGGCGCGGTGGCTCACGCCTGTAATCCTAGCACTCTAGGAGGCCGAGGCGGGCAGATTGCTCAAGGTCAGGAGTTCGAAACCAGCCTGAGCAAGAGCAAGACCTCGTCTCTACTATAAATAGAAAGAAATTAATTGGCCAACTAATATATATAGAAAAGATTAGCCGGGCATGGTGGCACATGCCTGTAGTCCCAGCTACTCGGGAGGCTGAGGTAGGAGGATTGCTTGAGCCCAGGAGTATGAGGTTGCTGTGAGCTAGGCTGATGCCACGGCACTCACTCTAGCCTGGGCAACAAAGCAAGACTCTGTCTAAAAAAAAAAAAAAAAAAAAAAAACAGAGGGAAGTCCTGTTGCATATTACAACATGGATAAACCTTGAAGACATTATTCTAGGTGAAATAAGCCAATCACAAAAAGACAAATACTGTATAATTGCACTTACATAAGGCATCTAAAATAGTCAAATGATAGAAACAAGAAGTAAAATTGTTTCTTCCAGAAGCTGAAGGGAGGGAAAATGGGACATTGTCTTTCAATACGTATAGTTTTAGTTTTGCATGATGAGTTCTAGTGATCTGCTGTACAACAATGTGAATATAGTAAATACTGCTGAACTACACACTTAAAAATGGTTAAAATGGTAAATTGTATGTGTTTTTTTTAACCACAATTTAAAAAATAATAAATTTTTTTTTAAATGCCAACTCTTTCCTGCCTAACAGGCTTTGCTCTTTCTCTTGCTGTCCTTTCTGCCTGGGATACTTGTTCCTTTACTTTTTGCGTGATTGGTTTCTTTTCATATTTAATGCTTCTAGTTTCGGCTTAAGTGTTACCTTCTCAGAGATACCTTCCTTGACAATACTGTTTTTTTGAAATAGGTCCCTCTTAAATCTCAGACCCAACCACTTGTGTGTTCTTTTTAAGACACTTATCACAATTTGTAATTAAATAATTTATTTATTGCCATCTGTCTTGCTAAAATAGAAAGTCTATAAGGACAGCAACTGTGCATGTATTTTAAACCACACACCTAGCTTAGTAACAGACACACAATGGATGTCCTATATATATATTTTTTTTAAATCAAAAACTGTCAACCAGTAAATATTTTTTCTGAATAAATAAATGAATCTATGTAAACTGGGAAGAATGATATCTACCTTGTAGGGTTGCCATGGGAATCAGGTACAGTAACGTGTATAGCACTGGGCCTGACACAGTAACAACTCAACCATTCTTTTTAGGGCAGGATATTTTGATTGTACCAGAAGACTTTTTTTTTTTTTTTTTTTTTGGACAGAGTGTGACTCTTTTTCCGGGTTTCCGGGCTAGAGTGCCATGGCGTCAGCCTAGCTCACAGCAACCTCAGACTCCTGGACTCAAGCAATCCTCCTGCCTCAGCCTCCTGAGTAGCTGGGACTATCGGCATGTACCACCATGCCTGGCTAATTTTTTCTATATGTTTTTAGTTGGCCAATTAATTTATTTCTATTTTTAGTAGAGACAGGGTCTCGCTCTTGCTCAGGCTGGTCTTGAACTCCTGTCCTTGAGTGATCCTCCCACCTTGGCCTCCCAGAATGCTAGGATTACAGGCGTGAGCAGCCACTCCACCTGGCTCCAGAAGACTTTTAAGTGTCAATCCAACCTCAAGATTCTCAGGAACAGTGCAAGGGCACTGGGCAAGGCAGAGTTATGTGTACACTAGTAAGCAGAATATCTGCATTCTTGTCAGGAAGTACATCCTTGCCAATAAGTAGGATCTTTCCTGCCTGGGACCTATAGATGCAGAAGTAGTTGTTTGTGTCTTCCTCATATCTTCCTAGTACCCTGAGTCTGTCCACAGCTAGTTACAGCTTGTGGAAAAGGATGAAATACTTAAAGCAGGAGTTTCAAATCTGAGGACACTTCAAAAGCCATAGGTAGAATTCAGAAGGCCTGTGAACTTGGATGGGGAAAAAATTACATCTTTATTTGCACTAATGTCTAACACAAATTTAGCATTTCTGTAATCTAAATGTAGGCCCCATCAAAAGAAAAACAAAAACCCTCAGTAGTACTAGGTATACTTGTAATTTTATTACCAATAGAAATCACTAATATTTTCATATCATATTATAATAATAGCTGTCTTGAAATATTATTTATGCTCATTACTAATTCAAAATTATGGCAAACATTAGGCCTGCCATTAGATTTTGCTGTTTAATAAGTTAATTAAAAACCACATATCTCAATATATTACAAATTTACTTTTAAAATATGTGAAAATATTATTTCAAATAATTGGGTTACTTTGTAATTCTGTATATTTATTTTGATGCATTTAAAAACATTCTATGATTTCCATAGCCCACTAGATTGCCAAAGGGATTCCTGATACATAATGTGTTAATTATGCACAGTGCCTGTCACATAATAGAAGTTCCATACATGCTTCTTCATGCTCATGGGAATTTATATTCCTATATTTTTGGTTCTACCTTGAATTTGTAATTATGTAAAAAATAAACCAGAGAGGCCAGTTTGGTCTGGGAAAACTTGACTACATTTTTTTTCAATCTTCTTTGGGAAAGACTTATTGTTTCACTTTAATTTTTCATCCTCTGAAAAAAGTTTGAAATGTATCTATTTAAGGTATTTTGCTGACATCATTCCATTTCTTCTAAATAATTGCTCATATACCACTTGTGATCATACTGCCTAAAGCAGGGAACTAGAATGAAGCCCTTGTGATTTGTGATGTCATTTTTAACTCAGTGAAGTGTGACTATGACTGTGAAACCAACTTTTCATGAATTTTGTTTTAAGGTTTGAAATGAATGCCAGCAGAGGGTGTAGAACTTGCTTTACTTAAAAAAAGGTAAAAATTGAAAATGTAAAGACACTCAGCTTTTATAAAGGGAAAGAGTGCAACGGCAAATGTGCATATATCATGCATGTAAAGGTTCATGATTAATACAGCTTATCTATGCACATATAGAAATATAAAGTAAGGCCGGGCGTGGTGGCTCAAGCCTGTAATCCTAGCACTCTAGGAGGCTGAGGCGGGAGGATTGCTCAAGGTCAGAAGTTCTAAACCAGCCTGAGCGAGACCCCATCTCTACTAAAAATAGAAAGAAATTAATTGCCCAGCTAAAAATATATAACAAAAAATTAGCCGGGCATGGTGGCGCATGCCTGTAGTCCCAGCTACTCGGGAGGCTGAGGCAGGAGGATCGCTTGAGCCCAGGAGATTGAGGTTGCTGTGAGCTAGGCTGATGCCATGGCACTCACTTTAGCCTGGGCAACAAAGTGAGACTCTGTCTCAAAAAAAAAAAAAAGAAACATAAAGTAAAAGGAGACCCTTCTAGTCTTCTTACCAACTCTGTGTTAGATGGCCAAAGGTGAGCTGGCCCAGGTATTTCTGATTTAATGGTGCTGGTTAAATGTGCCTCTATTGCCTGAAAAAAATAGGATCCTCTTCCTTCTCTTGCTCACTTCGCAGTCAGGGCCTATTATAAGTAACGTTGAGCTCTGACTACCTAGATGCATTTGCGAGGATGTAAGCAACTCTCCCTTTTAGAAAACCCTCTGTCCCATTGACTTGTGCAGTCACTAGCAAATGAGTTTATTATCTCTTCATACCATTTTCAGAGTGATTTGGATATACTTCCACTTCCAAGTATGATGGGTAGATTGAGGCAGATCCTTTCTCCCTCCAAGAACAAATAAAAAAGCTAGATAAGTACCAAAAACATCTCTATGAAGCAATCAGAGAGCAGTTAAAGCAACAAGACTGGAGGATGGACAAGATTCCAGAGGAGGAACTAAATCAAAGTGAGCAGACCTTCTTCATTCAGCTGCTTTTCCCCTGGGGCTATTCATAGATCTGGGTATAGGGAAAGATGCTGAGCATTTGGGCTTTGCTGAGGCCAAGGGCCATTGTCAGGGGACAAAAAAGAAGTAAAACTGAGGTCTCAGAGGGATGAGGAGATAAAATTGGAGTCTTAGAGGGCCACGGTTTCAGGGAAAAGTGGAAACCTGAGCCTGACTCGGGTGGGTTTCCCCTCAAAATATTTGCTGAATTCTGAAGCTATTTAGGTTAGAAGGCTAAGGTGCAAACTTAAGTCACTGTATTTCAGAGGCTTTCTGCTTAACAGCTTTATCTACCCAGCAGGGGAAAGAGTGAATCTTCTTCGAAAAAGGATAGCATCATCACATGGATGTTCTTTCTTATACAATATTTTATACTCAATTTTTAATACTCAATTATTTTATGCTCAATATGTTCTACTCAATATTTAATGTTGAATGAATATTAAAAAGTCATTAGGCATGCCAAGAGACAATCACATGACCAAAAGCTAAGAAAAAATAGACAATACAAGCTATTTAATAACTCACAGGCAATCTAGGTATTAGATTAGCAGACAAGGCCTTTTATTAAAATGTTCAAGAAAATAGATTATTGAAAAGATAAAGTTCACCAGAAAATTAGAATCTATTTTTAATGGGAATTCTGGAACCAAAAAAAAAATACAATAACTGAAATTAAGAGTAGCCTGAGAAATCAAGGGCATATGGCAGCAGCAACCACTGAGCAGATGGGGGACTGTCGCTGGGCTAGTAGAAGCTGACACTGACTCAGCACAGGGCTCCGTCGCATCTCTGGAGGCCTGTGCCAGTGCCAGAGCCCCGGGATCTCATGCAAACTCGAAGGATCTGTGCACCCATTAACAAAAACAAAACTTTAAAAATGTAAACTCTGACATTTATGTCTTCAAGAGTATCCTTTCAGTACTGTGTTGCAGTAAACAAATACCAACATAAAGCTACGTACCCTGTCGACAATAATTCCTCAAGAATTCATCAAAATAATTATAAGCACAGGTATAATTTTAGATTTACTATCACGACATTTTAGAAAATAGTTGGAAAATTTGCCATTGTTCTATTTATACAGGATTGGGGGAAAAAAATCATGACACAGCAATTGCCAAAAATCTTTCTTAAAAATTATCGCATAAGGGCGACTATCAATGAGGCTGTGGCCAGACAGGTGTCCTACAGCTAATCTCATAATCCATGTGTCAGACCTGGACTCGTGTAATATTAAAGCATACATTATAAGAATTCAGAGTCACAAAAGAGGTGCTATGAAGTGCTAGGATTAAATTATTCCTTTTTTTTTTTTAAAAAAGGGGGAAGTGGTTGGTGTTACACAAAACAACGACAAAGCCAGAGCCAAAAGGAACACTGATTTATTGCTGATGATCAAACATAGACATGTGCTCTACTACAGGATAGGGAAAAATTAGATAGATGTCATGGCAAGACGTAGATGATTTACAAAGTTCTTTTCTAATTGTTATCTTTTTTTAAAAAAAAATTAAAGTATTTTGCTTGTTTATACTTTTTGAGTACAAACAGAAACTGCCTCCAGGAAATAGATTATGAAATTAAAATGCAACTTTAGGTATACTGATGAAGTGGAATGATTGCATAAAATTGCAACATAAATATTTATTTAAAGACAATGATAATGACTGATGATGTTTAATCAGACTGCTTATTTCCTTTCATTTCTCCATCTTAGTTTTTTTACATTATTTTTGTAAGTCATAAATTTTCATTGCTTATTCTTCTTTCACCTTCCATTGTCTTGAAATGCCAAAAGAAAATCAATGTCAATAGGCCAAACTCTTGCTAACCAATCTATAATAAAACAGCTCAGAGCAGAGAAGCAAATCTACAAAAGTGAATAAATTCTATATTATCTTGTCTATAAGAAGACCAAAAGAGTATGCAAATAATATTTTACTAAAAGCTTGCAATATTCTCAGAAGACAATTAAGAGGCAGAGATTATTTCCCCCATTCTGCTGCCTGGGAAATGAAACTAGTATTTAAAAAGGTGACTTTTAAAAGTCATTAAGCAAGCAAAGTGCTTCTAGGATTGCCATCCCCTGGGAAAGCTAAAACACTCTCTCTTGCTTTCACTTTCCTTATTTTCTTTTTTCTCTTGTCTTTTCCACTCATTCAGAAGCAAACTCAATAAATACTTTATTATGTGCTTGTTCTGTACAAGGTGTCATCAAGGATAAAAAGGAGTCTATGACAAAGTCTTTGATTTAAAGGAACAGTTAAAAATTACAGTTCTAGCCCAGATCCTCACAGCTGCTGAGCCGTCCTTTTGTTCACCATTTATTAAGCATATTTACTAAGGCAGCTATTCAAAAACTTCTTTTTCTTAATGCTCCTAATTCCAGCACTGCTTCCTTGACCTTGGCAAAAGACCTAGCTTTTTTACTGAATTATTTTTGAAGCTATTGTATCAGTTGAGGAATCAACTTTTCTCTTTTCCATTTCAAAATCTCTTTATCCTCAATCACTTCTTTCCCTCTTGCCTCCAAGAAAGCATCCTCTCTTCATCTTGCCAAAACTCATCTCTTGTACTCTCAAACGCTGATCTTCCCTCCTTGGCAGGGATATCACCCCACCATTGTTTCTCTTTTGATTTGCATTTTCAATCTCACTCTCCCACTGGCCTCTTCTTCACCTTTAATAAATATAACTTGGTTATTTTTGATGATACTTTGACCCCACTACTACTTCAAGCTGCAACACAGCATACCTTTTCCCTTACAATTAAATTTCTCGAAAGAATAATCCGTAATCTGTAATTCCACTGAAAAGCAAACTTTTACAATGTGGCTTCCACGTCCATAATGTAACACTTCTTTTTTTCTTTTTTTTGTTTTTATTTTTTTAATTTTTATGTTATTTTTTTCTTTTTCTTTTTTTTTTTTTTGAGACAGAGTCTCGCTTGTTGCCCAGGCTAGAGTGAGTGCCATGGTGTCAGCCTAGGTCACAGCAACCTCAAACTCCTGGGCTCAAGCGATCCTCCTGCCTCAGCCTCCCGAGTAGCTGGGACTACAGGCATGCGCCACCATGCCCGGCTAATTTATATATATATATTAGTTGGCCAATTAATTTCTTTGTATTTATAGTAGAGACGGGGTCTCGCTCTTGCTCAGGCTGGTCTCGTACTCCTGACCTCAAGCAATCCTCCCTCCTCAGCCTCCCAGAGTGCTAGGATTACAGGCGTGAGCCACCACGCCCGGCCTATTTTTTTCTTTTAAATTGTGACAGATGAGGTAGGTGTATGTAACACTTCTTGAAGATCAGTAAGGGACAGTGAGTCGATAAATCCAGTGGCTTTTTCTAGTCTTTGTTCCCACCCTCTCTCTCCAATTTCTCTGAACTTTTTGGTGCTAATGACCACTCTTCCTTTATCTTCTGTTATACTGCCCAATCTTCACTGTTTTTCTTGCTACCATTCTGATCACTTCTCATTGACCACTCTTCATCTTCTCACCCCTAAAAGCAGACACTCCTCTAATTTCTGCCCTTTTCCTTATACATTCCCTTCCTGGAATTCCTCTTCACTGAGATGACGGTTGAAACTGAGGATTTCTATGCTCAGAGAATTCCAACATTCTCTCCAAAGAAAAGTGCACATAAAGAAAAGGGCAGACTTTAAAAAAAATTTTGTCTTTAATTGACACATAATTGTACATATTTACATACATTAGGTAAGAAACAAAAACAAAAACAAAAAACAGGCTTTCCTGGCCGGGCGCGGTGGCTCACGCCTGTAATCCTAGCTCTCTGAGAGGCCGAGGCGGGCGGATTGCTCGAGGTCAGGAGTTCGAAACCAGCCTGAGCAAGAGCGAGACCCCGTCTCTACTATAAATAGAAAGAAATTAATTGGCCAACTAATATATATAGAAAAAATTATCCAGGCGTAGTGGCACATGCCTGTAGTCCCAGCTACTCGGGAGGCTGAGGCAGAAGGATTGCTTGAGCCCAGGAGTTTGAGGTTGCTGTGAGCTAGGCTGATGCCATGGCACTCACTCTATCCTGGGTAACAAAGTGAGACTCTGTCTCAAAAAAACAACCAAACAAACAAAAAAAAACAGGCTTTCCTGTGGCCCATGGTAAGCTTGGGTGGTCCTTGGCTGGAGCCTCCTGGTTCTGGGGGCGCTGCCCCCCACTCCGGCCGTGCTGCAGTGGGGAGTGCGACCACCCTGAGCCTCGTGAGGCTGACGGTGTCCGAGGGTCCTGGACCGAGAACCCGCGGTGGAGAGGAACGACCTGGGCTCGGCCACATTCTCGCCCCACGTGGTCTGTGTTCCCTTGCCCAGAAATAGGGAGACAGTGGATTTGTGTTTATTGATCGTCAGCTGTATGCCTGTGCATTTTTAATATAGGATTTGGAGGATTATTTTTGATGTTTATGAAAAGGCCTCACTGTATAACTGCATTTATGCCTGTCCTGACTCAGTGTAAGTCGATGAAGAAGCAAGGCATGGATGATTACAACTGTTTCCAGGTGCCTTACTTGATGGAAATGGAATTGAGTATCCCAACTCTGCACGTAGAGGGTGGATTCCTGAAGCATAGACTGCCGCTAGCTGAATACCATCCGGGAGCACAAAGGTGACTTAAGGATGTCCTTGGTGAAGATTTTGAAAATTTGATCTTCACAAGAGATGCTTGGATCATTTAAAATTTCCAGGAATCTAAGGAGTACTGAAATAATTGCCTTTGGACAGTCCATAAATATGTAATTAAGACAGTGGGGATATGAGTAAATAATTTAATGTGCTTCACTGAAAAAAATCAAATCAGAATATTCATCATATCCATCATCTCTTACACTTATCATTTTTTCATGGTGAGAAAATTCAAAATCCCCTCTTCTAGCTATTTTGAAATATATAATATTGTTAACCATTGCCACCCTACTATGCAACAGCACCAGAACTTATTCCTCGTAGCTACCTGTAACTTTGAACCCGTTGACCAACCTCCCTCAACTGTTACCTCTTCCCTCTCCCCTCCACAGCCTCTGGTAACCATTAGTCTACTCCCTAATTCTATGAGATCAACTTCTTCAGATTGCACATAAGTGAGATCATGTATCTGTCTTTGTGTGCCTTGCTTATTTCACTTAGTATAATGTCCTCCAGGTTCATTCATATTGCCTTTATTCACAATTTCACTGCCGGCTATTATCCAGAGGAAATCAGTATGTGGAAGAGATACCTGCGCTCCCATGCTTATTGCAGCACTTTTCACAAATGCCAAGATACAGAATCTACCTAAGCGTCCATCAGTGGATAAATGGATACAGAAAATGAGTTTTATTTATATATATATAAATACAAATATTCAGCCATAAAAAAAGAGAATGAAATCCTATCATTTGTATTTGTATTTGTGTCATTTGCAACAACATGCATAAACCCGAAGGGCAGCCTTTACTATCTTGCTCTCAGTCTTCCTATGAGGTTCACTCAGTTGGCAAGAGAAGTGGGAGGAGGCATAGGGCAAGGCTTTATTAGCAATGTCTACCTTCCTCTGTCAGACAGCTGCTCTCCTACAGGTGTAGCCCTTGCCTTGTTCTCTAGTTCCTTTTCTTGTCTGCTCATGTGTAGGAGTAGTAATGGCTTCCTCCTGTTGCTAGTTCCAAGGCAGAGAAGCATCCCTACTTATTTCCATTTGTGGTTTTAATTTATCATTAAACTCCAACAAGTAATTCACTTTTGATATTACAGATCATTTTAGGCTATTTTATTTGTTAAGGTACTCATATACTTGTGTATATGTACAAATATATATACATATTCCATTATTCGCTTGACTCTAATCTACTTTATTCAGTTTTCAATACAGTCATGCATCACTTAATGGTGGAATATGTTCTGGGAAATGTGTTGTGAGATGATTGAGTCCTTGTGCAAATATCATAGAATGTATATGCACAAACCTAGACGGTAGCCCACTACACATCTAGGTTATATGGTAAAGCCAGCATGTTACTGTACTGAATACTGTAGGCAATTGTAACACAGTGGAAAGTATTTGCGTATCTAAACATATATAAATATTAAAAAGGTTCAGTAAAAATATGGTATAAAAGATGAAAAATGGTACACCTGTATAAGGCAATTACAACGAATGAAGCTTGCAGAACTGGAAGTTGCTCTGGGTGAGTCAGTGAGTGAATGATGAATGAATGTGAAGGCCGGGGACACTTTTGCAGACTATAAACATAATACACTTAGGCTACACTAAATTTATATAAAAAATTATTTCTTCAATAGTAAATTAACCTTAGCTTATTCTAACTTTTTACTTTATAAACTTTTTTAACTTTTGACTTTGTTGTGGTAACACTTAGCTTAAAACAGCTGTACAAAAATATTTTCTTTTATCCTCATTCTATAAGCTTTTTTTCTAAATTTAAAAAATTTTTTACTTTTTTATTTGTTAAACTTTTTGGTTCAAAACTAGGACATAAACACACACATTGGCCTAGGCCTACACAGGGTCAGGATCATCAATATCACCGCCTTTCACTTCCACATTTTGTCCCACTGGAAGTTCTACAGAGACAATAAGACACCTGGAGCTGTCATCTCCTACAATAACAATGCCTTCTTCTGGAATACCTCCTGAAGGACCTGCCTGGGGCTGTTTTACTGTTAACTTTTTTTTATAAGTAGGAGTACACTCTAAAAAACAACAACAAAAAAGGATAGTATAATAAACACATAAACCAGTAACATAGTCGTTTATTATCATCATCATTATGCACGATACATAATTGTATGTGCTAGACTTTTATATGACTGGCAGTGTAGTAGGTTTGTTTATACCAGCATCGTTACAAACACTGAGTGATGCATTGTGCTATAATGGCTACAGCCTCACCAGGCTCCATTTAATCTTCTGGGACCACATGGCATTGTATATGTGGTCCTTCAGTGATTGAAATGGTAGTCATGCAGCTCATGGCTGTAGTTGCTTGTTTCTGTGTAAGATTGTGAATTCCTGGAGGACAGCAAGCACTGTTTACCATCTCTGTTTCCCCAGACTTTAAAAGAATACCTGTCACACATGTCTGATGGATGAATTGACTAGCTTTAATACAGCACCAACGTTAATATATTACCATCTTCACCAAGAAATTAAAGTTGTATTTGACCTTCCGCAGACTAAAGCCTCTTGAATTGAGTGAAATCATCACAAGACCTTAAGCTTGACAGATCCCAGCTATATGAAACTTTAAAAACCAACTGCATAATTTCTATTTTAAGGGCAAAGCAAATGGCCCATTTAGATAAAATATTTACCTCATCTTAACTTAAGCTTAGAGCTCTGCAATATTTACTAGTATGCCCACCTTTACCATTCTCTAACCATGAACAAATTACATAATGTCACATTGGAACCTTGGTTTCCTAATTGATAAAATGAAGGTAATGATACTTAACATCAGAGTTGTACAGAAATAAAATAACATATGCTAATCAGTAAGCATAGTCCTTAATAAATAGGCATTTAATAAATGGTAGCCATTTTTAAGTTTCAGAGAAGTAGTAAGATATTTAATAAATTTACAACATAATTTAGAGTGAATTACTATACAAGTTTCTTTAATGCTGCCATCTTTGTGTGAGGTAATGTCTCCAAGATAAAATTCTTGCAATGTGTCAATACATCAATAAACAAGAACAGTTAGGAGAGAAACAAAGCACGTCTCTGAGTCCATCTTATAATGTCACATCTAAAGTTTCATGAGGAAGGAATCAGGGCATTCCCATGTTACTATATATATATATATATTTTTTTTTTAAGAAAAATTAAACTACAATTGAACCTGTCTTTAAAAACCAGACTCCACTTAACCCATGTGCTCTGTCACTCATTATTCTCCATGCTTTCTGGAGACTGGACACCACAAAAGACATAAATGAAACCACTGGCAAACTAATTACAGATGCTGTATTAGAAAATAGTATTGTATTCGATGTTAAATGTTCTGAATTTGACAATAGAACTGTAGGCATAAAGGGGATACTCTTGTTCTTAGGAGATATGCACTGAAGTATTTATGGATAAAGAGGCATGATGTCTGTGACTAACAAATAATGGCAGGGGATATATATTTAGAAAGAATAAAGCAAATGAAGCAAAATGTTAACAAGCCACTTAATCTCTCTGGCCCTCTGTTTCTTCATCTGCTGGGAAACAAAAACAGGGCTGAATTATTTCCATTTTATTTACACTGTGAGTCATGAAATCCATTTATGAGTTGGAATTGAGGTCAACATTAGAAAGAAATGTTAATGACCAGTGAATCTGGATAAAGCATTTACAAGAGTTCTTTGACTTATCATTTGGTAAGTTTGACATTGTTTCAAAATCAAAACTATGAATAACACCAAATTTACGTGACACCAAGGCCCTCTGAGCTGGAGAGGCTAATGGTTAGCTATATGACACCTGTGCACTTCCTTTCCTAACCAGTTGAGCTATATGCTTACAAGAGTCAATTTGTATTTGTAACCTAAAGTATTTATGCCTATTATACTTATAGAATCTAATTAAATGTTTAAACTAGTACAATACAAATAGAAAGTTATTGTTCCTTTAAAAACTAAATTGATAGGCTGAGGAGGGCGGATTGCTCGAGGTCAGGAGTTCGAAACCAGCCTGAGCAAGAGTGAGACCCCCGTCTCTACTATAAATAGAAAGAAATTAATTGGCCAACTAATATATATAGAAAAAATTAGGCGGGCATGGTGGCACATGCCTGTAGTCCCAGCTACTCGGGAGGCTGAGGCAGAAGGATCGCTTGAGCCCAGGAGTTTGAGGTTGCTGTGAGCTAAGGCTGATGCCACGGCACTCACTCTAGCCTGGGCACCAAAGCGAGACTCTGTCTCAAAAAAAAAAAAAAAAAAAAACTAAACTAAATTGATAAAGATGAACAACGAACAAAAATTACTATAGAACTAGGTATGGGTAAGACAAATCTGTAAGACTTTGGGAGAAAAAACTGTACAAATCTGAACTGACTTGGCACTCAAATTGCTTGAAAGGTGTCTTTAAGTTCTTGATCTACTTTTGAGAAAATGAAACTGGAAATCATAAAAAAATGCAATTTATACTAAAGATAGGGGTGCTCCAACCAGCAAATTCATACTCAGATAAAAGGTCTTGGGCCTACCTCAAAGACTGGTGAGTGAATGTATGTATAATTATATATTTGAGTCAAAATAAAAAGGTCATATATTTGCCATTTTATATGTACCACTTTAACTTTTTAAATTAACTGACCAACTAGTCCCAATTTTAGTGGAAGAGCCTCTATTGTTGTTTTAATTGAAATAGTGATACACATGGTAAAAATATTCCAATAGTACAAATCACCACACATCAAGAAAAAGTTTTCTTTTGTATTAGGCTATTAGGGGTGCCATATCAAAATACTATGGACTGGTTGGCTTAAACACAGAAATTTATTTTCTTGCAGTTCTGGATGCTAAAAATCTAAGATGAAGGTACCATGAAGGTTGGTTTCTGGTGAGGCCTCTCTTTCCACCTGCTCACTGTGTCCTCATAGGACCTCTTCTCCATGCCCATACAATCAGACACTAGCCCTGTCAGATCAGGGTTTTACCCTTAGGACCTCATTTAACCTTAATTACTGTTCTAAAGGCTCTATCTCCAAATACAGCCACATAGGAGGTTAGGACTTCAACAAATGAATTTTGAGGGGACACAACTGAGTCCACAACCCTTTCTGTGCCAGACTTCGAGTTATCCTCCTAGCATGCATGAGTGTGTGTGTGTGTGTGTGTGTGTGTGTGAGACAGACAGAGAGAGAGAGTGAGAGAGATTCTCAAATAGAAGTAGAGTCTACATATTGTTTTGTACCTTGCTTTTCTCACCTTACAACAACATATTACAGAGCTATTCCATGTTGGCACATGTAGCTCTATCTACTTCATTTTAATGGCTGTATACTATTCCAGTGAACGGATATATCATGACTTATTTCAGCAATTTCCTATTGTGGGACAGTTCAAGGTTGTTGTTTTTTTTCCAGTCTTACTATTACAAAAATCCTGTAAAGAATATTTTTACAGTATACTTTTATATAACTTGTATATCTATGGGATAAATTTTAGAAGTGGAATTGTTAGAGCAAAAGGAACTCCCTATAAAATTTTCACATATATTGTTACTATGAACTTAACAAAATGCATCAATTTATACTCCCAACAACAGTGTTTAAGAATGCTTGTTCCTCCCACCCTGCTCCCCATACAAGAGATCACATACACACCCAACTTCATATTATCAAATTTTTTGATCTTTGCTACTGAGCTAACACAGAGGATCAAATTGTAAAATCATACTCAAACAAATCAGAGCTCTTACCCAGTATCTTTACTAATAATATCAAGGATAACAGTAATCAAAAGGTACAAAGTAGGGAGAGGGCCAGGACTCTCAGTGTTACTCTCCAGGTCCTTTCCTTTTGCTTTGGAAGCACCCTGGCCCAGGATAATAGATGTGGTTTCTAAATAAGGAGCCAATTCAGTATGAAACATCTCCATTTTATGCTAAGTTACATAACTTCCATGGTATTTTCCAGGGAGTCATACCCCTCAAACCTACATAGATTCCTGATGTGTTTACCATATGCAATCCCAGCCCAGGGACATCTTGCTAGAGGAATTCCATAGATACACAGATTTTTCTGCTAGCAAATACCATTAGTTTGTCAGGAGGTATGTTACTACCATATTTATAAGAATCACATGCTTGCTTGCTTTCCTCGTCCTATTCCCCTATGAAAGGAGAGAATGGATAGATCTTCTGCTTAACTCCTTCCTTTCCAGACATTGGTAGATGAAAAATGATATTTCATTGTTTATTTTGATTTACATTTTGAGTAATGTTGAACATTTGTTCACATACTCATAACTGATTTGCACTTTTTTTTTGA
This sequence comes from Microcebus murinus, assembly GCF_040939455.1. Taxonomy (NCBI): domain Eukaryota; kingdom Metazoa; phylum Chordata; class Mammalia; order Primates; family Cheirogaleidae; genus Microcebus; species Microcebus murinus. The sequence goes on along the minus strand of NC_134105.1, from coordinate 118,014,033 downwards.
GACAGAGTGTCACTCTGTCACCTAGGCTACAGTGAAATGGCATCAGCCTAGCTCACAGTAACCTCAAACTCCTGGGCTAACGTGATCCTCCCACCTGAGCATCTCCAGGAGCTGGGACTATAGGTGCGTGCCACCACACCCAGCTAATTTTTTCTATTTTTAGTAGAGGTGAGGTCTTGCTCTTGCTGATCTCCAATTCCTAAACTCAAGTGATCCTCTTGCCTCTGCCTCCCAGAGTGCTAGGATTACAGGTGGGAGCCACTGTGACCCGCCTGATTTGCACTTCTTTTTCTGCCTCATGGGAAGCAACGAAATATTGAAAGCTGGAAAGTAGATGAATCAAGCGGCAATTACCTCAGCAGATTTGAGAAATAGGAATCCGAAACAGGGCATGAAGCAACCTGATTTATACAGTTAAACCCTGAATATGGCTCAGGAATTGGAAGCACCAGGTAATGCTGGAAGAGGGCATGATGTGGGCTAAACATAGGAGGGATGACAGTCTGGTTAAGAATCAGTCAGATGCTCAGATTCCCTTCTCTATCCCAGCAGAAGCCCAGAGATTTAATCTTGGAAGAGGGCAAGACATAGATTCTGTAGCTAGGAGGACACCAGGCCCACTTAACGGTGAAGATCTCATGTTGAAAAAGAGAAAAGAAAATTAAAGGACTAGGTGAAGCGCATGAAATAACTGGAGCGCACGAAAAATAAAACAGGGGAGGAAATAATCAAATAGCTCAAGTTGCCCAGAGCTCTGATTCTAAGCTAGTACTATTAATATTTATAATCTTTCAGACTTACTGGTACATTTGATTCATATTAACTGTAAGATGACATTTTCTAAACTTTCACAAGTGGGGATAGTCAAAGGGACTTTGTTCAGGTGATTTAAAGGGTGGGGCTTACATTACCCTCTCCTAAGCAATCATACCAAATAATTGGTACAACTGAAGAATTATGGTTAAAAAATAAAGAAAAAGAATGAATTATGCATAGAAGCTATACAGTGACATGCCTATAGAGCTCAATAATCCTACTTTAAGTTGTCAATGTCCACGGGCTGAGGCTGTAACTGACTACAGCTCTAATTGGCTAAGGCACCAAGGTAGAGAAGCCCCTCACAACAAGCATATATACAGATACGAAAAAGTGTAGAAGAAAAAAATAACTTCTGAGTCATCTATGGAGTTTGGGGTAGTCAGTTTTTTGTTTGTTTTTTGGGTTTTTTTTTTGAGACAGGGTCTCACTCTGTTGCCTGGGCTAGATTGCCGTGGGACATCATAGCTCACTGCAACCTGAAACTCCTAGGCACAAGCCATCCTCCTGTCTCAGCCTCCCTAGTAGCTGGGACGACAAGGTGCGTGCCACCATGCCTGGCTAGTTTTTCTATTTTTTGTAGATACAGAGGTCTCACTCTTGCTCAGGCTGGTCTCAAACTCCTGAGCTCAAGGGATCCTCCCCTCTTGGCCTCCCTCGGTGCTAGCATTACAGGTGAGAACCACCACAACCAGCTATAAATTAGTGCATTTTTTTGTGTGTCAAAATAACCACCAACCAAAAGATCAGCTGGTAACAGAATGTCTAGTCTCTCCTTTCCTTTAGTGTCCTCAGAGCCTTCCTCCTCCTGTTCTCTTGTCTACTTCTTGTTCTTGAACACCCCCTCTTATTTTTATAATATTTTTAGAAATTTCCTGGCACAGTATTTCAGGCAGTTAAAACACTGTATCAACAAAGGACCCATAGATACCGTATTAAGTTAAAAAAGATACGTAGTAAATAAATGACAGGAAAAAATGAATAAAATAATCCAGGTGGGGCGTGGGAGGAAGGGAGAATAAAACAAACAAGAGAATGCAAAAACAAAATTGGAATTGTTTTTGGATTTCTATGCAGGCTACTGCAGGCTTGGAGGTTTAAATGTGATACCAAATGATGGGCGTAAGAGCAATGGCCATGCGAGAGTGACTTCCCACCTGAAACCTGTACACTCAGGTGTATGGACCTAGTTATTTTAGATTATCACTAGGAGAAACAGGGAAAAGAACACTGAGCCCTCATCCCAAATCGGTCCACGATAGCTGTGTGGCTTTAAGTAAATCTCTCTGGACCAGATATTCCTAGTAGCTAAAAGAAGGATGGACTAGGAGCCTAACATTTCTTTCTCCAGGTCTAACACTGATTCCATAAACAGGAGATCAAATACCAAAGGCCACAGAGGAACCCGAAGCAGGTCCTGGAGCTGTGAGCCATCCTCCTCTTGCCACTCGACCTCCTTACCCCGGGGACGGACCCCGCACACGGCTCTGCCCCATGAACGCCTCATCAACCCGCGTCATGAACCTCAGCCCTCCGCCCTGAATGACCTCTCGGAGCCTCATCCACTTCCCCTGAGCGCCTGCCACGCACCCTGGTTCCCGGCAGAGACATCGAGGGCCAGTCGTTGTTCCTCCCTAAAACACAACATAATCTTGGGGACCAGCATCCAAACCGCCCGCGGTGGAGCAGACGGCGGAATCGATTCCTTCGACGATCTCCGCGGCCTGGCCCCGCCCCCTCCGCCTGGCGCCAGGCCGCGGAGCGCCAATGCTCTCGATGAGCGGGGGCGCAGCTGCGGCGCTGCGGCCGACGCCGGGTCCGCGCCCAGGGTCTCCCCCTCCCAGCCTTTTTCCTCCGCTTCCGGCTCCTTCCCCCGCCCGCCCAGCACCGCCCGCCCGGGAGAGCTGCCGGGAGTTCCCGGGAGCCACAGGTACTGGCGCCGGCCTGTTCCCAGCGGGAGGGGCTGGTGTGAGGAGGAAGGAAACGACGACGCCCCTACCTCACCGCCCCCAACGTCCGAGCCGGGCTGGGGCGGGCTCCGGGCGCCGGGGGAGGGAGCCCTGAGAGGGAGAAGGCTGCGGCCGGGGTGTCGAAGGCAAGGACGGCGGGGACTGGGGTGTGCGGATGGGGCGTGGGGGGCGGTTGAAGGGGAGAAGAATTGGAATTGAGGGGAGCTCTGGGGTGATGGGAAGAGAACAGTGCCGTGGATGGGGAAGGTTTGTTAAGAGTGAAAGGCACCCCGAGTGTGCGGGGTACCTCGGGGAAGGAAGGAGCAGGTATTGGGGACGTGGCCTGGTGCGACAGATGGGGTGTGAGGGGTGAACCGAGCTGCCTGCTGGAGGGCCCGGAATTGTTTCTTTATTTAAAGGGTTGCGAGAAAGTGCGCCAGCCTTGCTGCGTTTATAATGACCGGAAGGTTGGGAGTGAATCATAACACTGATAGGTTAATCATAACATTGATAGGTTTTGTGAATAACATCTCCAGTCTGTGTCCATCCAGGTCACTTTATTTTTGTGAAATTGCGCCTAGCAAGAACTGCTGATGAGAGGAAGAGGAGTCAGAAAGGGAATGGAGGCTGGGAAAAGAAAAGCCTCTGCCCAGATTCAAAGCCATCGAATAGAGAACACACTACTTCCCAAAATGCACACCTGAAATTTTAGGTGCATGTTGATATATAAGAAGTATACGGTGGTGTGGCACTTTTTAAGTGAATTGTGTAGTGGTGGTCTACCCTCAGTGTGGAAATACATCATGATGGCTCTCTTATTTGTATGCATATCTAGACACAGACACCTGAATTCTTATGTATTACTTGGAGGAGAAATCTTAGGCAGAATATGTTCAACTCTACTTTCTGCACAAGATTTATTTTCACTAGTTGTTTGGTGAAGATATCATCAGTTGCTAATAAATAATCAGTTGCAGATAACATCAAAGTTCATCAAGTTAGCTGATTGATCTGCCTGCTGCTTTACTGATGGGTTTTCTGTTTGTCTGACATAGATTTCTTTGCCTTCATGAGGCTCATCCTTGGGTCATGAGACCTGAATATAAGGTTTGCTCATCATTAAGATTGTAGCTTTACTGTAAGTCTCATCAAGATGTTATATAACTCTGCCTGTTGTTTGCTTTGGGATGTTGAGTCAGCCCTTTGTAGGATTTAAAATATGAATAAAATACAGATATAATTTAAAGGAAAGCTCAAGTTCTTCAGTTATTTGCTTGTCATCTGCTTTCTCATGCATTCTGTAACATTTCTGCATAAATGAATTATGCTGAAATCAAAGTATGAAGTATAAAATGGGCCAGATGTACGTGACAGAAATATTGTAGAGTGAAGAACTCTAGAGCTGTTACTCAGGCAGCAAAAGTTAGGTTTTTGTTAAGTGGTTAATATTCTGTTTTGGAAGCATTTTTTATCAAAGAAAAGTGTTTGTGTCAATTTGTTTTGACAGGAGGCTAACTTAAAATATTATTTTTTTGGTGTATGAAACTAGACCCTAGGCCGGGCGCTGTGGCTCACGCCTGTAATCCTAGCACTCTGGGAGGCCGAGGCGGGAGGATTGCTCAAGGTCAGGAGTTCGAAACCAGCCTGAGCAAGAGTGAGACCCCGTCTCTACTATAAATAGAAAGAAATTAATTGGCCAACTAATATATATAGAAAAACTTAGCCGGGCATGGTGGCGCATGCCTGTAGTCCCAGCTACTCGGGAGGCTGAGGCAGAAGGATCGCTTGAGCCCAGGAGTTTGAGGTTGCTGTGAGCTAGGCTGATACCACGGCACTCACTCTAGCCTGGGCAACAAAGTGAGACTCTGTCTCAAAAAAAAAAAAAAAAAAGAAAAAGAAACTAGACCCTGGGCTTGTTTATTCTTTTTTTAGTATATGACATTAACCAACAAGCTGATGTCTATACATAATTTATAGATCTTAGAGGTGTTTCTTACTGTGGAAGAGGAAAGAGGGCTACTGGGTTATTACAGAGAAGTGCTATTAATATCTTTCTAGAACAGAATTGTATAAACCCATGGGCAACTAATTGAATAGATAATTGAAACATAATGCATGCCATAATGTATAATGCATTAATAATATGCATAGCCATTGACTAATTTAGGCCTATATCTCTGCTGTTTCAATGAGTGAAGTGATTATCACTGTTATTTTACTAAGCCTTAGTTTGCTCTTAGTATCTTAGTGTCTACTTCAAAGAAGTATCATTAAAAGTAAAAGAGAATATGCATGTATATCACTGAGTGCAGTGCCTGGCGCATAGTATTATAAAACATTCAGTACCTCTTAGCTATTCTGAATTACTGCGTGTTCACTATCTCACCCAAAGTACTGAAAATTCATTGTTTGTATAGGACAACTTTTTCTCAATAAACTTTTGAATATGTTGCGTACTCAAGCATTTTACTGGAAAGTCATAATGCATATTAGCATAGAAAAGTTTGTGAGACATTCTGCATCAAAGACAACTGGCTTTGTTTAGTTTTGGTATAGGAAGAAAACTCAGTTTCTCCTACTCTTTCTCAACATGGAGTACTTCAGTGACACCAAAATGTGTGGGCATCTTTCCCCACCAGCAGGCAGGCAATTCTGCATTAGATTCTCCATCAGACACCAGATGGGTATCCTCTAATTCAATTAAATTCTGACACTATATATTAATACCTGGAGATAGCATCAGATCCCACAGGTTGAGGGCTTAGTCCCACAAGACTGCTCCCCACTTCAGATGCCAGTCACAAGCCCCAGGTTGTTTTATGTGCTTCTGACTGACTAGCTGTAAATCGGGGTCCCCCAATCCACTTCTTATATTCATTTGCTAGAGTGGCTCACAGAACTTAAGGAAGTACTTTACAGATGAATAGCCAGATGGAAGAGATGCATAGGGCAACTTATGGAAGAAGGGGTGAAGAGCTTCTATGCTCTCTCCAGGGGTGCCGCCCTCCAGGACCCTCCATGTGTTCAGCTACCTGGAAACTCTTTGAACCCTGTCCTTTTGGGTTTTTATGGTGGCTTCATTAGTAGGTGTGATTGATTACATCATTGGCCATTGGAAATCAACTTTCAGCCCCTCTCCTCTCCCAGGAGGTTGGGAAGTGGGGCTGAAAAGTCTCAGCCCTCTAATCATTCCTTTGTCTTACCTGTGACCAGCCCACATCCTGAAGCTACCTAGGGGCTGCCAGCCACCAGTTATCTCATAAACATACAAAAAGACACTTACCACTCTGGAGGTTCCTAGGGGTTTAGGAGCCATATATCAGAAAATGGGGACAAAGACCAAACATATATCTCATTATAAGTCATGATATCACACCAGGGTTTACCAAACACCCCTTTGGTACCAATACTTGCACCAATACTTTGCAGAAAGTTTTTGCGTGTGTTATATAATTTGACCATCCCAACTCCATGCAGATGCCTAGAAATCAGTATTTTACAGATGAGGAAACTGAATCATTGCTTAAGCAACTGACTAAAAGAAAGAAACATCCCCTGTCTTCTGACTCTAAGTTAAAATTATAAAGCATTCAATGTCTCATTTTCAAAGGACCACCTTCTATTTTCCCCCTCTACTATCTGCCTTTTTATTTTATAAAAACCTTAAGTCACTCATTTCCTACATGTGTTCTCCTGGGGAAGTTAGATCCATTTTCTCATGGTTTTAACTATTTCTTATGTGTTGAGGCCTAGCATAGAGGCTTAGTCACTGGAATGGAGCAAGTGAGAGGGAAGTAGTTAAAGTCAGAAAAGAGAGAGAGGCCCCATAATACAGGGTCTTGCAAACAGTTGTAAGTACTTTGGCTTATACCCTAAAGTCTCAAATCTGATAACATTTGTTTTCTCTTTAAGGTGGTGAATACTTATTTTGCTGGGAAGTAGAAAGTACTTGGGGAGTAAAATATGCCTCCCAAGTTCAAGCGCCACCTAAATGATGATGATGTCACTGGTTCTGTGAAAAGTGAAAGGGTAAGTTCAGAATCTTAAGCTTTAAAAAAGAAAGATTCAAAATGTGTTTTCATTCCCTTTGTAAATAATATTAAAAATATAAAGTTTATGACTATATCCTAATCCTACTTGTTTTCTTCATAGTAAACATTAAAAAGTATGTTATTCACATTGGTGCCTCATCTGAATTCTACTTCTATTACTGATCAAATCATTACTCTCACACCTTCTTTCTAGTTTTTCAAAAGAAATTTGATACAAATACTTAATATCTTATTAAGATTTCTGGAACCAAATATATTTGGAATTCAGAATTTTTCAGATTTTAGAAAGATAGATAAGACCATATTATATAATAGCCTTTTTTGAGGTCTGGAACAGTACCTCCAAAAGTATTAATATTTCTCAGTGAAATGTGTGATTAACTAAATATATAAATAAAGTGATATAAATAAATTAGCTAACATCAAGTCAGGTCAGGTTTTCCTTCAAAACCTTTTGCTTTTCAGAACATTTTAGATTTTAGGATTGCACATAAAGAATTCTAGACCTGTAATTGTCTCAGAGTCCAAACTATCTTATATAATATTTTAATTTCTAGTTTAGGCCGGGCCCGGTGGCTCATGCCTGTAATCCTAGCACTCTGGGAGGCTGAGGCTGGCAGATCACTTGAGGTCAGGAGTTTGAGACTACCCTGAGCAAGAGCGAGACCCCATCGAAAAATAGAAAGAAATTAATTGACCAACTAAAATTATATATATAAAAAATTAGCTGGGCATGGTGGTGCATGCCTGTAGTCTCAGCTACTCAGAAGGCTGAGGCAGGAGGCTCGCCTGAGCACAGGAGTTTGAGATTGCTGTGAGCTAGCCTGATGCCACGGCACTCTAGCCCAGGCAATAGAGTGAGACTGTCTCAAAAAAAAAAAAATTTCTAGTTTATTACAGAACATTCTATACAAATATATATAAATCTAGAAATTATGCAGCATTTTAGATGACAACATTTGATATGAATGTTGTAGATAGGTTACTTTTAGAATAAGTACCCAATGCATACTTATTAAGAGGAGGAATTAATGTTCTTACTCTTTTTATCCAGCAACCGAAGCCCTCCCTTACTTCCTTCTTGCCATTCTTTTATTTCCTGATTCATTCAGCAAATATTTATTGAATACCTACTATGGGCTAGGTGCTGTGCTAAAAATTGGAGGGCATGGTCTTCCTTTGCAGAGTTTTTATCCTACTTGACTTTGTTTTACATGCTCCTGTTTTCTACAACCTCAGAATTTCATGTTATTTACTCTATCCAACATCTTATGATTTATAAGTAACTTTTAGTACAATACAGGAAATATCTGTCCTCCCCTTATTCTCTTTCTACAGTTTTTTTTTCCTGGTGGGAAATAGAATCTACCAATAGACTAATTGCTGTTAAACTTTTAAAATGAGTTTTATGTATATACTTAAAAATATAAAGTGGACAGTCTAAAGTTCCACTACTGAGACTGTAACTGTGTTATTTTCTCTTTAAATTGTTGGTTGATTACTACCACAATTTATTGTAAAAATAGGATGTTAGACACAAGAACTGAATAAAATTGACTGGTTTAGAGACCTCCTTTTTGATGTTTACCATATTAAGAAGTTAAATAACTGGTTCTAGTAATCTATAAATTACTTTTTAAAACTTTTTAAGGTTTTGTTCCTCTTTCCTATTATACTTTTTTGGTTATAACTTTATTGAGATATAAGTCATACACCATACAACTCACCCATTTGAAGTGCATAATTCAGTGGGTTTTATGTATTTACAGAGTTGTGCAACTGTAATCATGATCAATTTTAGGACATCTCACCATCCCAAAGAGAAATCTTGTACCCCTTAGCAGTCATCCCCCATTTTCCTCAGCCCTAGGCAGCTGTTTATAGATTTGCATATTCTGGACATTTTATAGAAATGGAATCATATAATATGTAGCCTTTTGTGACTGGCTTCTTTGATTTAGCATGTCTTCAGAATTCATCAATGTTGCGGTATGTATCAGTACTTCATTCCTTCATGTTGCTGATAACATTCCATTGTATTAGTATATCATGTTTTTTTGTTGTTTTTTTTTGAGACAGAGTCTCGCTTTGTTGCACAGGCTAGAGTGAGTGCCGTGGCATCAGCCTAGCTCACAGCAACCTCAAACTCCTGGGCTCAAGCAATCCTGCCTCAGCCTCCCGAGTAGCTGGGACTACAGGCATGCGCCGCCATGCCTGGCTTATTTTTTTCTATATATATTAGTTGGCCAATTAATTTCTTTCTGTTTATAGTAGAGACGGGGTCTCACTCTTGCTCAGGCTGATTTCGAACTCCTGACCTCGAGCAATCCGCCTGCCTCGGCCTCCCAGAGTGCTAGGATTACAGGCGTGAGCCGCCGCGCCCGGCCAGTATATCATGTTTTGTTATCCATTCATTAGTTGATAGAGATTTGGGATTTTTCCTACTTTTTGGCTGTTATGAATGCTGCTGCTGTGAACATTAGCATACAAGTTTTTGTTTGAATATGTTTTCATTTCTCTTGGGTATATACCTAGAAGTAGAATTGCTGAGTATTATTGTAATTTTATGTTCAACCTTTTGAAGAACTGCCTAACTATTTTCCAAAGTAACTGCACAAGTTTTACATTCCCACCAGCAAGGTATGACGGTTCCAATTTCTCTGCATTCTTACCAACATTTATTATCTGCCTAGTGGGTGTGAAGTGGTATCTCATTGTGTCCCATTATATTCTTTTGACATTGTATCCCCAGCCCTCATGTTTGTTCAGTGAACATGTAAAAAGGCATTAGTTTTCATATTTGTTTCTCAATGTACAACTATAATAATATCATTATCCTTTAAGCCAAATAAACTACATCATTAATGATTGTTACTTATCAGCTGGAATATCACTCAAGAAATATTTATTAAAGGATAAATTAATACATTTCCCTGAATATTATTGATTTTGAACATCTTTTAATGTGATCATTGGCTATTTCTCCTGTTATGAATTATCTATTCTTATCCTTTGACTGTTTTTCTTTTTTTTTTCTTTTTATTTCAGCATATTATGGGGGTACAAATGTTAAGGTTACGTATATTGTCCATGCCCTCCCTCCCCCCTTGAGTTAGAGCTTCAAGCATGACCATCCCCCAGATGTTGCAGTTTTTCTATAATGTCTCTTTTTCTTACTGATTTGTCAAAGCTCTTTTTATAATATGTGAGATACTTTGTCTGAAAGTATGTTGCAGATTTTTTCCCCAGTATGTTGCTTACCTTTTAAACTTGTTTTTGATGTTGTAGGGACCCAAAGCCCCTGGCTTCCCAAAAGTTCACCAAAAAATCATTGACATGAGGCAGATTGATAAGAGAAAAGACATACAAATTTATTTAACATGCATTTATGGGAGCCTTCAGAATGAAGATCCAAAGATATAGGGGAAATTTTCCATTTTTATGCTTAGGTTCAACAAAGTATGGACAACCATACAGAAATATGATTGGACAAAAGGGTATGATCTAGTGTTAATAGATGCAGTGGGGAAACCCTTTCTGTCTAGATGATTCTTGGTCTTTCTGGGCATGAATTCCTTCTTCCAGGATATGGGGCAGGACCCCCACTGGAATGGGAGTCTTATGACCTACAGTCAAACAAGGTAGATCAGATAGCTTCACAGTTTTTACACAGAATAATTTTAGGTTTTATGGCTGGCTTTGGGGAAAAGGGGTTCTGACTTTTATGACCCACCTTGGAGAAGAGGAATCTAGTTTCTATGGATAGCTTCAGGGAAGAATGGGAATGAGGGACAGGAGGACAGGAGATCAGAGAAAAAGTTTTGCTTCTAAGGTCTTCATTTTGGGTGCTATTGTCTGAGTCCCATCAATGTTTTATGTTCTTCAAGTTTTAAGTTTTTGAGGGGTGGGGGTTAACAGTTTTTTATGATTTATAAGTGTCATTTAAAAAACATCAATCAATTTAAACTATGTAGAAATAAGTGTGCAAAAAGTTTGCAAAACATATGTACTTTAAACATCTTTAAGTTGACAGATTATCTGAAATTCAGGATTGTTCGGTAACTTTATTGCTAAGTAATCCTTAACTTCAGTTGGAGTTAGCCTTCCAAATCCATCTTCATTGCAGATTCCGACTTCTGTGTTATCCTCTGTCATGTGCCCTTCAAAGCTCTCCTTTAGAGTTAAGATGGCTATATGAATGACATCCTTAAGTGCCAGATCTTCATTATATCTTTTCTCTAGAAAAGTTTTCCCATTTACATAGTTCTTTCCTTTTGCTGTGGCTTTCCAGGCAAAGTAAGCTCAGATGGATCTTACTGAAGTAAATATGGTTGAGCCTCATTCCAACCACACAAAAGTAAAAAAACTCCAAATTGAGAAACTCAACCTGACTGGGTGTATTCTTGCATCCCAGAAGCTACTCTGTACCAGCTGAGCTGTGGGAATGGGTTCTTGGTAAACAAGATAATATTGCTGAGCTAGTTTTTGAGCTCTGTGCACAGGCCTCTCTAATCTGGGCCCATGCCACTCACTGTTCACCAAACCTGTACGCTTGGTAATTGATTCTACTTTGTGTACGTGTCACCCATCTTAACCGAGTGGATTTTTGTTTCTTCTTAGTTGCTGATACCACACCATTTGTAGCTTTAATTCCCACTAAAGGAGCTCCTTCAGCTACAGCAGCCAAAGCATATTCAATCTGGGCAAATTTACCAGATGGGCTGAATGTAGTCATAGAAAAGTTTTACATTTTTATGTAATCAAATTAATTAAACTTTTTCTTTCAGACTTCTGGGGTTGTGTGTTGTTTAGGATTAACTTACCTAACTAACGAGTTAAATACTTATTTTATATATTTTCAATCTTTGTGATTTCATAAATGTATCATCTAAGGTCACATTTTCCTTTAAGAACTACTGTTGACCATGCTTTACACATTTTGATCTGTATGTTCCCAGTGTCTTTCATTTCTAAATAGTCTATTCAACTTCCATCTACATTTTAACATAAGAGTTAATTAGAAGCATTTTAAAATTTTCTTTTGTTATTCATTTTAATTTCCATTGCATGTGGCCAGAGAATGTGGCTTATGTAATTTCTATTTTTGGGAATTTATTAAATTTCCTTTGTGGCTTCTCCATATTTTAGATGTTTAAAAATAAAATTTACTATTTATTTTCAAAATTCTATATATTTTTGTCTTTGGTTTCTCTCTCTGTGAAGAGTGTATTAAATCCTCCCTTTGATTTTGAATGTGTCCATTTCTTCTTGGAATTTGAGCATCTTTTATGTTACATATATATATATATATATATATATTTTGAGACAGAGTCTCACTTTGTTGCCCAGGCTAGAGTGAGTGCTGAGGCATTAGCCTAGCTCACAGCAACCTCAATCTCCTGGGCTCAAGCGATCCTACTGCCTCAGCCTCCCGAGTAGCTGGGACTACAGGCATGCGCCACCATGCCTGGCTAATTTTTTGTATATATATATTTTTTTAGTTGGTCAGTTAATTTCTTTCTATTTTTGATAGAGACAGGGTCTCGCTCAGGCTGGTTTTGAACTCCTGACCTTGAGCGATCCGCCAGCCTTGGCCTCCCAGAGTGCTAGGATTACAGGGTGAGCCACTGTGCCTGCATAAAGTTATTCTTTATCTTGCCAACTGTAACATTCTTTTTGTTAGAATTTGCTGATGTATCTTTTCTACCCCTTTTTTTCATCCTTGGACATTTGTTTTAGGTGACTTTCTTTTTTTCTTTTTTTTATTTCGGCTTATTATGGGGGTACAAATTTTAAGGTTTCAATAAATGCCCTTCCCTCCCCTCCCCCCACAAGTCTGAGTTTCCAGCATGACCATCCCCCAGATGGTGCACATCTGACTCATTATGTATGTATGTATACCCGCCCCCCTCCCCCCTGCTCAATACCCTATTACTGTAGTACCTATGTGTCCACTTAGGTGCTGCTCAGTTAATACCAGTTTGCTGGTGAGTATATGTGGTGCTTGTTTTTCCATTCTTGGGATACTTCACTTAGTAGTATGGGTTCCAGCTCTAACCAGGAAAATATAAGATGTGCTATATCACCGTTGTTTCTTAGAGCTGAATAGTACTCCATGGTATATATATACCACATTTTATTAATCCATTCTTGGATTGATGGGCACTTGGGCTGTTTCCACAGCCTTGCAATTATGAATTGTGCTGCTATAAACATTCGAGTGCAGGTGTCTTTTTTGTAGAGTGTCATTGGATCTTTTGGGTAGATGCCCAGCAATGGGATTGCTGGATCAAATGGTAGATTCACTTGTATCGCTTTAAGGTATCTCCATATTGCTTTCCACAGAGGTTGAACTAGTTTGCAGTCCCACCAGCAGTGTAGGAGTGTTTCTCTCTCTCCGCATCCACGCCAACATTTGTTATTTGGAGACTTTTTTTTTTTTTTTTTTGAGACAGAGTCTCACTTTCTTGCCCAGGCTAGAGTGAGTGCCGTGGCGTCAGCCTGGCTCACAGCAACCTCAAACTCCTGGGCTCAAGCGATCCTCCTGCCTCAGCCTCCCGAGTAGCTGGGACTACAGGCATGCGCCACCATGCCCGGCTAACTTTTTTTGTATATATATTTTTAGTTGGTCAATTAATTTCTTTCTATATTTTGGTAGAGACGGGGTCTTGCTCAGGCTGGTTTTGAACTCCTGACCTCGAGCAATCCTCCCGCCTCGGCCTCCCAGAGTGCTAGGATTACAGGCGTGAGCCACCGCGCCCGGCCGAGACTTTTTGATAAAGGCCATTCTCACTGGAGTTAAGTGATATCTCATTGTGGTTTTGATTTGCATTTCCCTGATGATTAGAGATGATGAGCATTTTTTCATATGTTTGTTGGCCATTCTTCTGTCTTCTTTAGAAAAGTTTCTGTTCAAGTCCTTTGCCCACTTCTTAATAGGGTTATTTGATTATTTTTTCTTGCTGATTTTCATGAGTTCTAAGTATATTCTAGTTATCAGCCCCTTATCGGATGCGTAGGATGCAAATATTTTCTCCCATTCTGTAGGTTGTCTGTTTACTTTCATGACTGTTTCTTTGGCTGTGCAGAAGCTTTGTAGTTTGATCATGTCCCATTTATTTATTTTTGTTGCTGCTGTGATTGCCTTTGGGGACTTCTTCATAAACTCTTTGCCCAGGCCAATGTCTAGGAGAGTGCTTCCAACATTTTCCTCTAGAATTCTAATAGTTTCATACCTTAGGTTTAAGTCTGTTATCCAGCGTGAGTTGATTTTTGTGAGAGGTGAAAGGTGTGGGTCCTGCTTTAGCCTTCTACAAGTGGCTATCCAGTTTTCCCAGCACCATTTATTGAAAAGGGATTCTTTTCCCCAGCATATGTTTTTGTCTGCTTTGTCAAAAATTAGATGGCTATATGAGGATGGTTTTATATCAGGATTCTCACATCTGTTCCACTGGTCAATATTCCTATTTTTGTGCCAATACCAGATTGTTTTAATTACTACAGCTTTGTAATATAGTTTGATATCTGGCATATTAATACCTCCCATTTTGTTTTTGTTGCCTAGAATTGCTCTTGATATTTGGGGTCTTCTTTGGTTCCATACAAAGTATAAAATTATTTTTTCTATATCTGTGAAGAATGCTGATGGGATTTTAATAGGTATTGCATTGAATCTGTAGATCAGTTTGAGTAGTATAGACATTTTAATGATGTTGAGTCTGCTGATCCACAAGCATGGAATGGATTTCCATCTGTTTACATCCTCTGCTATTTCCTTCCTCAGTGTTTCATAGTTCTCCCTGTATTGGTCTTTTACCTCCTTGATTAAGTATATTCCTTGGTACTTTAATTTCTTTGTTGCTATTGTGAAGGGAATTGAGTCTTTAATTTGGGTCTCAATTTGATTGTTGTTGGCATATATGAATGCCTCTGATTTCTGTGTATTGATTTTGTATCCTGAGACTTTACTAAATTCATTTATCAGTTCTACACTTACAAAGAAGAACTAGTACCTATCTTGCAGAAACTATTCCACAACATCGAAAAGAACGGAAACCTCCCCGACACCTTTTATGAAGCGAATATTACTCTGATATCAAAACCAGGAAAGGATGCAACAAAAAAAGAAAACTACAGACCAATATCCCTAATGAATGTAGATGCAAAAATTTTCAACAAAATCTTAGCTAACCGAATCCAGATGCTTATCAAAAAAATAATCCATCATGACCAAGTGGGCTTCATCCCAGGCATGCAGGGATGGTTCAACATACGTAAATCTATAAATGCAATTCACCACATAAACAGAAGCAAAAACAAAGACCACATGATTCTTTCAATAGATGCAGAAAAAGCTTTTGACAAAATTCAACACCCTTTCATGATACGAACACTTAATAAAATAGGCATAGAAGGAACATACCTAAATGATACAAGCCATATATGATAGACCCATAGCCAACATCATACTGAATGGGGAAAAATTGAAAGCATTCCCACTTAGAATTAGGTGACTTTCTTATAAACAGATATTGGCTGGAATTTTTTGAACCCTAATCACATATAGTTTTTTTATTTTAAATCAAATCATTCACATTTATTGTGATTAACTAATATATTTGAACTTTTTCTGTGCTAGCCGGGCCCTCTGCTGGCAATGAATGCTCTTCACCCTGATCTTTGGCCAGCTCTGTATTTGGATCTCAGCTTAGATTTCACCTCTTCAGAGTGATTTTCCATGACAACTTAATATTGTGCAGTCACCCCATCACTTTCTGTTCCATCACTGTTTTAATTCTCTACATAGAATTTATTGCAATTGCATTTTCTGAGAGCACTGTTTTAATTCTCTACATAGCATTTATTGCAATTGCATTTTCTTGTCTGTTTTGTTCAAAGCTGGTAGCTAGTACTTAGAACAGTGCACACAGAAGCACATAGAAGATGCTCAGAAATACTTGTTAAATGACTGTTGAATACATTCTTCTTTCACTTTTTACTCTTTATTATATGCTGTATATTAATTATACATAGATATAATGGTATTCATTATTTATTTCTTATATTTTCCTTCTTTTCCCTTTCACCTTTGGCTAGATAATTTTTCCTCATCTCCTTTTTTGCCCCCAAACCACTAGGCAGTTTAGAAATTTTATTCCCTCTCTTCCTCCTTCCCTTCTCTCTTTTGTTATTAACTTTATATTTTAACAGTATTGTTAAATCTGTATTCTCTGTGAACACACCAAAAATTATGCCCCTTCCATTGTTTTATTTTTTCGTGATACCCCTATTTCCTCTTCCTCCATCCACTCCGTATCAAGATGAGCAAGTTGGTATGCTTTCACTTCCTCACTTCACTCTCCCGCATCCAGCTTCTGGGCTTTGTTAGAAAAGTTTTACACTCTTTTTAAGCTTCTCCATATATTATGTCTTTTCTTTTTCAGTAGTTTTAACTTATAGTTTGCAATCACATTATGATCAACCATTTAGATTTAACTACACATTTTATTTGGGTTATTGATTGTATCCGTCTCTGTCTTAAGATCTTTCTTATGATATAATTTTCTTTTTAGCTCTTGTAATTAATTCCTTGAGGAATTTCCTCAGAAAAGATCCATGGATGGTGTATTAGTTTCACAAATTTAATACAACATAAATTTATTATCTTATAGTTCTGGTGACCAGAAGTCCAAAATGCATCTTATGAGACTGAAATCAAGGTCCCAGCAGCCAGCCTCTGGAGACTCTAGCGGAAAAACTGTTTTCTTTCCTTTCTTTGCTCCTAGAGGCTGCTTGACTTTTTTGGCTCATGCTCCTTCTTCTATCTTCAAAACCATCAGTGTAACGTCTTCAAGTCTCCCTCTCCCTTTCTATCTTTCTGACATTCCTGACTCCCTTGTTCTTAAAACATTGGGCCCACATGAATAATTCATATTGATATTCTCCTCTCCTCTCAAGCTCCTCAATCACATCTGCAAAGTCCTTTTACCGTGCAAAGTAACACATTCAGAGGTTTTGGTGATTAGGACATGGACATTTTGGGGGATCCATTATTCTGCCTACAAACAAGTAGTACATGTTGACCATCTCTAATCTCAAAATCTGAAATGCTCCAAAATTGGAAACATTTTAAGCACCAACATGATGGCACAAGTGGAAAATTCCACATCTGACCTCATATGATGGGTTGCAGTCAAAACTTTGTTTTATGCACAAAGTTATTAAAAATACTGTATAACATTACCTTCAGGCTGTGTGTATAAGGTGTGTATAAAATATAAGATATATATGAAACATAATGAATTTTGTGTTTAGACTTGGGACCCATCCCCAAGATGTATCATTATGTGTATGCAAATATTGCAAGATTTGAAAAAATGCAAAATTTGAAATACTAATGGTCCCAAACACTTTGGATAAGGGATATTCAACCTGTATACTGTTTGAGTTCTTGTGTGTCTGAAAGGTCTGGGTTTTGCTCTTTGTTAGCCTCCTTTTGGAACTTTATATCTTCTCCCTTTGTGGAGAGGGTGAGACTGCCATCATTTTAAGGAAGATTGTATTTTTTTGAGACACATTCTTATTCTGTTGCCTGGGCTAGAGTGCAGTGGCTTCATCAAAGCTCACTGCAGCCTCCAACTCGTGGGCCCAAGAGCTCAAGTGACCCTCCTTCCTCAGCATCCCTACTAGCTGGGACTATAGGCGTGCACCACCACACCCAACTAATTTTTTAATTTTTTGTAGAGCTGGGTGTCTCACTATTGTCCAGGCTGGTCTTGAACTCCTAGGCTCAAGCAATCCTCCCACCTTGGCCTCCCAAAGTGTTAGGATTACAGGGGTGAGCCATCATACCTGGTCAGATAGTTGTATTTTATAAGGTAAAAATATAAATTTGCTTTTGTTTGGAAGCTCAAAGTTGTGTAGAGATGTGTATGTGTATTGAGTGGACCATGCCAATTATTAAGCCCTTGTCTCTCAGCTCCCAGCTACCCTTCTATGCTCTATACTCTTCTCTTTGCTGCTGTAGTTGGACTCCACAAACTACATTTCTTCTTTGCCACCTGGCTCCCTTTTAAGTTCTGTCAATAGAGAGAGACTGGAAGGCAGGAGAAAGGAGAGGGGACTTGCTGATTGCCTGTAGTTCCTCACTCCCACACCAGCTTCAGTGACCTTTCTTCTACTTTGTAGGCAGTTAGAGGATTTTGGAATTATAAGCATTTTCTTTGGAAAGACTGCAAATGTTCCACGTATTTTAGCTTCCAATGAAGGATATATAATTACTCTTCCCTCTGTATGGAATCTTGGAGTTAAGAAATTTCACCAGTATAAAACTTACTTCGTTACTCCTCCCTGACATCTCTTAAGCCCTCAGAATCTGAAAACTCAAGTCTTTTTCTTTTTCTTTTTTTTTTTGACAGAGAAATCTTTTGGAAGATGATTCAGATGAAGAAGAGGACTTTTTTCTGTAAGTTTTTTACAGCTTTATTGGGGTGTAATCGACGTACAATAAAATGCATATATTTAAAGTGTGCAATATAAGTCTTGATGTATATACAGTAGTCCCCTCTTATCCATGCAGTGTGTGTTCCAAGACCCTCAGTAGATGTCTGAAACCATGATACTGGCAAACCCTATATACATTATGTTTTTTCCTAGACATACATGCCTGTGATAAAGTTGAATTTATAGATTAGGCACAGTAAGAGATTAACGAAATTAACTAGTAATAATTATAATAGCAATTATAATAATATACTATAATAAAAGTTAATATGAATATGGTCTCTCTCCCTCTCTCTCTCAAAATATGCTGTGTTGTATTTACTTTTATTGTGATAATGTGAGATGATAGAAAGACTATGTAATGAGATTTAAAATGAGGTGAATGATGTAGGCATTGATGTAAGGTTAGGTACTATTCACCTTTTGATGATGTCTAAAGGAGGATCATCTGCTTCCAGTGATCTTAGATCATGGAGCGATGACAGTGTTGATGGTTGGGTGTCAGAAGCAGGTAATATTGATGACTAAGGGA
This sequence comes from Microcebus murinus, assembly GCF_040939455.1. NCBI lineage: Eukaryota > Metazoa > Chordata > Mammalia > Primates > Cheirogaleidae > Microcebus > Microcebus murinus. Next base: position 117,995,182 of record NC_134105.1, on the reverse strand, counting down.
CAGGTAGTGTATCCGGCATGGATACACTAGACAAAAGGATGATTCACATGCCGGGTAGGACAGAGTGGGAGAATGCAAGATTTCATCATGCCACTCAGAATGGTGTACAATTTAAAACTTTTGAATTGTTTATTTCTAGAATTTTCCATTTAATATTTTTGGTCATATGACCATGAGTAAGTGAAATCTTGGGCAGCAAAACTGTGGATGAGCAAGGACTACTGTACTACTATACACCTGTGAAATCATCACCAAAATCAAATAATGAAAAGAGCTATCACCCCACAAGTTTCCTTGTAATTCTTGGTAATCTGTCACTTTTCTAGTCCCTAGGCAATCAATGATCTGCTTTCCGTCACTGTAGTTTGTATTTTCTAATATTTTATGTAACTGAGATGATACAGTATGACCCCTTTTCACTGGCTTTTTGAATCCACGTGATTATTTTGAGGTTGATCTATGTGTCAGTAGTTGGGTTTTTAAAATTTCTGAGTAGGCTGGGTGCGGTGGCTCACGCCTGTAACCCTAGCACTCTGGGAGGCCGAGGCCGGCGGATTGCTCAAGGTCAGGAGTTTGAAACCAGCCTGAGCAAGAGCGAGACCCCGTCTTTACTATAAATAGAAAGAAATCAATTGGCCAACTAACATATATATAGAAAAAATCAGCCGGGCATGGTGGCACATGCCTGTAGTCCCAGTTACTCAGGAGGCTGAGGCAGGAGGATCACTTGAGCCCAGGAGTTTGAGGTTGCTGTGAGCTAGGCTGACACCATGGCACTCACTCTATCCTGGGCAACAAAGCGAGACTCTGTCTCAAAACAAAAATAAAAAAATAAAATTTCTGAGTAGTATTCCATTGTATGAATATATTGCATTTCATTTATGCATTTTGGCTTTTACAAATAAGGCTGCTATAAACATTTGTGTCCAGGTTTTTGTGTGGGCATATGCTTTTATTTCTCTTGGGTAAATACCTAGGAGTGGAGTGGTTGGTGTCAGTTTACAACTGTTTTCCAAAGTGGTTGTACCATTTTATATTCTCACTAGTGTTATATGAGACTTTCAGTTGCTCCTTATCCTTACCAACAGTGCATATGGTCAGTCTTTTTCATTTTAGCCATTCTAGAGGGTGTATAATAGCATCTCACTGATTTTAATTTGTATTTCCCTAATGACAAATGATGTTGAACATCTTTTAGTGTGCTTATTTGCCATCCTCATACCTCCTTTGCTGAAGTATATGTTCAAATCTTTTGCTCATTTTAAACTTTGTTTTATTAGGTTGTAAGAGTTCATTATATTCAAGATATAAGTTCTTTGTCAGATAAGTGTTTTGCAAATATTTACTCCAAATATGTAATTTAATCTTTTCATTGTTATGACAGTATCTTTTGAAGACTAAAATTTTGATTTTGATGAAATCATTTCACTGAATTTTTTCTTCTGTTGTTTTTGGGGTTTTTGGGATTTTTGGTATCACATTTAAGAAATCTCCCCCCCCCCCCCCCCCCCGCAAAAAAAAAGAAATCTTTCCCAAAGCCAAGGTCACTGAGATCTTCAGTCATGTTTTCTTCTAAGAGTTTTCTAGTTTTGGCTTTTACATTTAGGCCTGTAACCCAATTTAAATTAATTTTTGTATATGGTTGAAGTAAGGATGAAGTCTTTTTTTGTTTGTTTTGTTTTTGACATATGGCCATCCAGTTGCTCCATCAGCATTTGATGAAAAGCTTATCCTTTCCTTATTGTGAATTACCTTGGTATCTTGTCAAAAATTAATTGACCTGATCAATCCTTTACAGTTATGATTAGGAAGGGCTCTCATACAGGTCTTGGTTTATATTTGTAAAGTCAGGAAGAACAAAATTATTGTGGGAGTTTTCTCTGGGGATTAATGTAGAGGAATATGCCTGAGAGGAAACGTTAACCTCTTACTTTGTTAAAATGTCAGATTTTTTTGTAAAGACTATTTTTTTTCCCCAAATGCAAACATTTTATAAAAACTAATTGAAATCCATGATTCAGTGAACAAAAAGAGTTTATAGGGGTCAGGCATGATGGCTCATGCCTGTAATCCCAGCACTTTGGTAGGAGGCAGGAGGATCACTTGACACTAGGAGCTCGAGATCAGCCTGAGCAATGTAGTGAGACTACATCTCTACAAATAATTAAAAATTAATTAAAGTCATAAAAAGAAAGAGTTTACAGGATAGAAAGAAAATCCAGTAACAGGAAATAGTAACATTTTTGGCAGGAATGTCATATGATGTGGGGAGATAATTTTCTACAGGTGATAAGATTTCCATAGAGTGACAAAGCTAGTTGTTTACAGAGCCACTGTGGCGAGAAGCCTTAGTTAAAAATGAACTCAAGCTTTGCGCAGTGGCAGTATCGTAGCCAATGAGGTTTATCCGAGGCGCGATTATTGCTAATTGAAAACTTTTCCCAATACCCCGCCATGACGACTTGAAATATAGTCGGCATTGGCAATTTTTGACAGTCTCTACGGAGACTGAAAAAAAAAAAAAAGAAAAAATGAACTCAATATTGAAAAGAAAGCCAGATGCTTTGGATAAATAAGTGATTGCCTGAATGTAAATTAGACACCCTTTTGAGAAACACTTGACTCTTCAGGCTAACATTGTATCACTGGAGGTCCCAAATAATTCTGCATGTCTTCCAAAAGGCCTGACAACCAAATCAGCACACTTGTTTAGAATGCAACTTCCACATCCTGTGCTTCTGTGTATGGAAAGGGAGACAAACCAAATAAAGCCCCCCCCCATTTGGGTAACAAAGACTGCCAAGGAATGGGGTCAGTGTTCCCTAAAGTTCTTGATATAACTTTAAAAAATTAAGTGACACCTATATTCACAGTAGCAGTATTCACAATAACCAAAAGGTAGAAACAACCCAAGTGTCTATCAACAGATGAATGGATAAACAATATGTGGAATATACAGAAATAGAATATTTTTCAGCCTTAAAAAGGAAGGAAATTCTGACATAGTACAACATGGATGAACCTTGAAGACATACTGCGCTAAGTGAAAGAAGCCAATCATGAAAGGAAAACTATAGGTACTTACATGAGGTACCTAGAGTAATCAAATTCATAGAGACACAAAATAGAATTATGGTTGCCAGGGGCTATGAGAAGGGGCAATGAAGAGGTAGTGTTTGATGGTATAGAGTTTCAGTTTTGCAAGATGAAAAAGTTCTGGAGATGGATGATGGTGATGGCTGCAGCACTATGTGAATGTATTTAATGCCATAGAACTTAAAAATGGTTAGAATAGTAAATTTTATGTTATATAGATTTACCATAATAAAAAAATTATTGACCATATATTTGTGGCTCTATTTCTAGACTCTGTGTGTCTATGTTATATCAGTAGCCCACTGTCTTGATTACTATAAGGTCATATTAAGTCACAAGGTATAGTGTATGTCCTCCAACTTTGCACTCCCTCTTCCAAGTTCTTTTGGCTATTGGAGGGTCTAAGCATTTTCACATAAATTTTAGAATTATCTTGTCAGTGTCTACAAGAAAGCCTGGTGGAATTTTGGTTGAAATTGCATTAAATCTATATAGATCAATTCAAGGAGAATTAACATCTTAACAATATTGAGTTTTCTGGTCTATGAACGTAGTACATCTTTTTATTTATTTAGGTACTTAATTCCTCTCAGCAGTGTTTTTGTGTAATTTTCTGTGTCCAGATACTGTACATTTTTTTTTGTCAAGTTGGTCCTTAAGTATTTCATACTTTCTAATGCTACTAAAAATGGCCTTTCAGAGTTCTTTTAAATTTCTTATTCCTTGCTAGTGTGTGGAAATACAATTGATTTTTATAAGTTAACCTTGTATTCTGCAATCTTACTAAAACTCACTTATTACCTTTGGTAGTGTTTTCATAGATTCCATTTTTTTTCTATATTGACAATTATGTTGTCTGCAAATAAAGGCAGTTTTTCTTCCTTCTATGTGTATGCCTTTTATTTCTTTCTCTTTCCTTATTGCTTTGGCTAGAACCTCTAGTACAATATTGAATGGAAGTATTAAGAGAAAATAACCTTCCTTTGTTCCTGATTCCCTTATTAAAAAATGTTTATTCTTTCACCATTAAGTTTAACTTTTATTGTAGATGTTTTTTGTAGATAACTTTTATCAGTTTGAGCAACTTTCTTTCTATTCGTAGTTTGCTAAGAGTTGTTATCATTAATTGATGTTGGATTTTGTTCACATATTTCTTCTGCATCTATTGAGATGAATTATATGGTTTTTCCTTTTTTGTCTGTGAATTATGTTGATTGGTTTGAAGTTTTTTGGTTTTTTTTTGAGACAGAGTCTCACTTTGTTGCCCAGGCTAGAGTGAGTGCTGTGGCATTAGCCTGGCTCACAGCAACCTCAATCTCCGGGGCTCAGCGATCCTACTGCCTCAGCCTCCCGAGTAGCTGGGATTACAGGCATGCGCCACCATGCCCGGCTAATTTTTTGTATATATATTTTTAGTTGGTCAATTAATTTATTTCTATTTTTGGTAGAGACCGGGGGGGGGGGGGGGGGGTCTCGCTCAGGCTGGTTTCGAACTCCTGACCTTGAGCAATCCGCCCGCCTCGGCCTCCCAGAGTGCTAGGATTACAGGTGTGAGCCACCACACCTGGCCCTGGTTTGAAGTTTTAAGCCAATCTTGCATTCCTAGGATAAAGCCTACTTGATCATCATGTATTATCCTTTTAAAACATTGTTGGAATCAATTTGCTAAGATTTTGTTAAGAATTTTTGCATCTGTATTCATAGGAGATACTGGTTGCTTGATAATTATATCTTTTTCTTGTTATATCTTTGGTTTTCATAATAGATTAATGCTACCGCAAATAATGAGCTGGGAAATGTGTCTTCAGTTTTTCAGAAGAGTTTGTGTAGAATTGGTATTATTTCTTCAATAAATGTTTGGTAGAATTCACTATTGAACACATCTAGTCTTGGAATTTTCTTTATGATATTTTTTACTTTTGAGTTTAAAATAATTTTAGACTTATAGAAGAGTTGCATAGATAGTATAGAGAGTTCCTCTTTACCCTTCACTTAGCTTCCCTTAATAAATCTTATATAACCATGGTACATTTGTCTTTAGTGATGTCTCCCCACCCCTGTATACGCAAAGCATTCCTATTAGTAATTTATGTCTTCTCTCTTTTTTTGTCCTGGTTTGTCTGGCTATTAGTTTATAAATTTTTAATCTTTAAAGAACCGGCTTTTGGTTTTGTTTTCTTCCACAACTATTTTAAACTCTCAAGTTACTTAATAGATGAAACAAACATAGCTGCCAGTTTTTTAAACCTATAGTTAGGATAATTTTAATTTAAAATTTTTAGATTCTATTTCACTTTGTGGTTTCCTCATTTAATGACTTCTCTTCCTTGCTTTTCAGTTGACCAATTCTTGTGAATTCTTGCTTAGTTTTTAGGAATGGCCTCCAGTTCAGAATATTAATTTTCTCTATGAAATTAAATGTTTAACATCATTTTTGAATGGAATACTGTTCCAGCATTCTAAAGCTTAGTTAGATTTTAAAGACTTTAAGGAAAAGGCTTAGCTTAGCGGTGTTAAGGCAAAATGATATATTCATATTCATAAGTTATGTTAAATAAATTTCAGTAGACAGTTTGATTTTTTTCCACCAAAAATGTTTTTTTATCAGTAGCTGTATTTTTTCACCTCCTTGAAAAATTTGTATATCTAGAAATTTAAGAACTAGTTTCTTTTGAGTTTTGTGATTTATACCTTATTCTCTGTCTTCAGAAGAATAATAATTACTTAAAATATCCAAAAGTTTCCATTTTGAGAATACTAAAATGGATTGGTTACGGTGATATATACTTGACTCTCATAAAGAGAAAATAATTTGAGAATGTTAATTTTTTTTTTTTTTTTTTTTTTTTTGAGACAGAGTCTCACTGTGAGCTAGGCATCAGCCTAGCTCACAACACTCTCAAACTTCTGGGCTCAAGTGATCCTTCTGCCTTAGCCTCCCAGGTAGCTGGGACTACAGGCACACACCACCATGCCTGGCTAATTTTTTCTATATATTTTTAGTTGGCCAATTTCTTTCTAGTTTTAGTAGAGAGGAGGGCTCACTCTTGCTCAGGGTGGTTTCAAACTCCTGACCTTGAGTGATCCTCCTGCCTTGGCCTCCCAGAGTGCTAGGATTACAGGCATGAGCCACTGCACTCGGCCTCTATTTTTAGTAGAGACAGGGTTTCCCTCTTGCTCTGGCTGGTCTCAAACTCCTGAGCTCAAAAGGATCCTCCTTCCCCCCTCCTCCCGCCTCGGCCTCCCAGAGTGCTAAGGATTACAGGCGTGAGCCACTGCGCTCAGTCTAATATTTTCTTAATTTCTTGTATTTCCCCTTTGCTATGTTGATAAGTTTATGATTAATAATCAAAAATTATACTTGAAGATTTTTAGTTTTGAGTGAATGTTTTTTTTCTATTTATCTCTGTCAATCAGCATTTCATCATAGCCTAAATTCAAAGTGAATTGCACTGTTAGCTTTTCTGCAATTGACCATAAAGGTATTCATATTTACTGGTAGTTTAGTTGCTATGGTATTTCAGAGTTTAATGATCACAAACTAAGGATTATTAAACCTTAATCTCTCTGAAAGTGTTAACATTCAGAAGAATTAGGTTAATTGTGGACAACAGTAAGTACCAATGAAGTAAAGATATAATTACATACTATTGAGTTCCACCACTACCAGTAAAATGTGGTTCCTTATAATAAATGACTAATCCATGTTTAGGATTTAGCCTGATTGCGTGTGTGTGTTTTGTTTTAGTTTGTTTTAAGTGCTGTCATTACTAATATGTACTTCGTATTTTTGTTTTTAGAAGGGGACCATCTGGACCAAGATTTGGACCTAGAAATGATAAAATTAAGCAGTAAGTTCCTGAGATATTAATTTGTTTAAATGATCATTATATTTCTACATGGACCAGGAATTGGCCACAGCCTAATTTTGTAAATAAAGTTTTATGGGAACATAGCCATGCACTTTTGTTTTCATGTTATCTATAGCTGCTTTTGAGTTACAATGGCAGAGTTGAGAGTGGTTGTGACCAAGTTGTGACAGATTTTATGACAGAATCTTAAATATCTGCTATATGTCTGGTCCTTTACAGAAAAAATTTGTTGACTCCTGATGTAGACAAAATATAACTATTATTTTATAGTTATAGACAAAATATTTTTATAGTTATAGACAAAATATAACTATTATTATATAACTAATATTTTGTCTACAACTATATTTTATCTATAGTTATATTTTTTCTATATCAGGAGTCAACAAATTTTTTCTGAGTTATAAAAACCTAATCCTTTTTATTTTCACAAAGCTACCTGTGGATTATAGCTAAGGAAGTACAGCATTGTTGGCTTCTCTTAAATTGATCACCTTATGTCAAATTTACTTATTTAGGATAATCTAAAGATCTATTTTGGTTTTAAATCTATAACTTGATTCCTTTGAATCACTTGAGGGAAGGCTCTAGAAACTGACCAAGCTATAAAGACTAACGAGGGAAGGTAAACTGAATGGCCCAGGTTCAGGATCTAAACAAGGATAATAATCACTACCCTAATCCTGAGTATAGCTGGCGCATAGTGGGAAGGGTACCGTAATGGAGTATCTTGTTATTAGTGAGATGCTTGGGCTTTAGTCAGATATTGGTGTGAGGAAATATATCCATACTTAACCTAATTCTAACTAATGGGTTTAGAGATTCAGCACCAAAGTTCCAACAAATTGATTAGAGTACCAGACTGAGTACATTAATTTTCTATTGCCGTGTAACAAATTACCATGAATTTAGCAGCTTAAGACAACACACCTTTATCATCTCAGAGTTTCCTTGGATCAAGAGTTCAGGAACTGTTTAGGTGGGTCTTTGGCTTAGGGTCTCACAAGCCTACAATCAAGTTGTTGCCACGCTGCAATGCAATCTCCTTTGAAGCTCATGACCAAGCTCAGGTGGTTGTCGACAGAGGTCATTTCCTTGCAACTGTAGAGCTCATGGTGCTTATTTTTTCAAGGCCAACAGAAGAGAGAAACTCTACAGCTTCAAGTCTCTGATTTGGCTAATAAAGATCCAATGAGCAACTTTTATCTTTTTTTTGCCCCTAGACAACATGATGTTGGGAACAAACCACTTTTAGATACCATTTATTACTTACATAGGAAAAGGAAAGAGTTTTCGGGCTCATTGTCTCACATAACAAAATGATGATACCAAAACAAAAGGGCCAGTGGCTGCGACATGAGTTGTGGGATACCCTATTGCACAGGAGCCTCTTCTAGACTGTGGTTTTTATAGTTTGCTGACGTAGCCTGCAGGAAGTTCATACCTTATCAGAACCTGAGAGGTAGTAAGAAACAGTCTTAGGACAGTCTCCTAAGGGAGACGGAGTTGAAGGCCTCACAAGCCACTCATTCTCTTGTGTTCCAGGGTGATCACAAGGCATTCGGCCAAGACTCAGACTAGGTGTGGTTCAAGCCTGTGTGGCATATGTTGATGCCTGCAAGGGTGCCGCTGAGCCATTCTCCTACCCTGAGCCAGAGTGATTTCTGTATCCACTCACATAGTCTTGTTCTCTTATACCTCAGCTGCCACTGGAGAAGGTGACTCCACTGATGACATACCTGTTTTTTGTCCTCCTAGTGTGCTTTGTTTCCTGTCTGATATCCTTCGGCAGAGTGAGCCTAGTGTGGAGTGTGGCTGTTGTGTCTTTCGAGTATGACTTTCCAGCTGAATCCCCAAACCACTACCAGTTGTAAAGAGTAGGCATTGAAGAATATATGTCTATGTTAGTAAGTGCCAAACACACAGACACACATGAATATGTAGATGTATGTATTAAACTACCACAATAACTTTGGCAGTCACAGACTTTTATAATAGTAAGGAATCGTTGTGTAAGTATAGTGGTTCTTACTCTAGAACCAAAGGCTTGCCAGATTTAGTTAGAAGAAGGTCAGTCATCAAACACATAAAGTAAACCTTGATGGCCGAACCTCATGAGTGCTTGTCTGTACAAGGCATGACTCATCAGTGTGCCCAAGATGGCAGAGCACACCTTACCACACAACTTGCCCAAGGACAAATCCCCAACATTAGTGTTTAGTACCCAAAATTGCTAGCACTGGACACCTTCTTTATAGTTAAGATATGTTATCACTACTTGCTTTGTAACATTTCCATACAGAGTATTTCTTGACTACATAGATCAGCATTTTTGGTTTGTTTGAATTGTTACTAATTATTAATGTTATTAACAGATTAATCACACCAAAAATACCCAACGTCACTTTTTAAGGAAGTTTCTTGGGGAAACATTTTAAATATTCACATATCTACATAAAATTTATGATTCTCCTTGGAATGTTTCCTTTGCATTTAAATTTTAAATGGCATTATAAATGCCACCCTGGCGAATTGTAGACATTCTGTGTCAGGAGTAGGGAATCTCCAAACTTTAGCCTTGGTCCAACCAGCTTAACGTTTATAAGGCCCCCAGGGAATGTTCCATGATCTAACAGCAATATATATGTAGTTGCCAAAATACAACATAACTTTAAAATTTCTTTTGTCAACAGTACCTTAAAAGGCCACAAGATGGGGATGTTAACTATAAAAATATGTTCTATCTTTATAAAATACCCTTATTTATTTATACCCTTGAGTATATTTATTTATACCCTTGAGTGTGTGTTGCAGAGCATAAATTTTTCTCTTAGTGGAAGGGCAGTGACATTTATCTGGCATGTGGTAAGCATTAGGCACTGTCCTAAGTGTTTGAAAAACACTATCATACTTAATTCTCACAAGTAAGATAGAGATAATGAGTTTAAAATAGGCTAGCATAGTGACTTACAAAGTCACATAAATAGTAAGTGATAAAGCTGGATTGCAAACCCAAGTCTTTCTGAATACAGAACCCAGGATCTCTACAAGACAGCATGCAGCTTCCATGTTAATAATTAGAATAGAGATATTTCAGGAATACAGGTGTTGTCAGGCTCTAAGAGGATTTAAAATAGTATTAAAAATGTCTTTCCCTCTCTATATGTCTTTATCTTTTCCTGGTTATGTTTTCTTTTGTGCCCTGTCTTCTACCTTTTCAGCCTCCTTTAACTGGCCATGATATAAACTTCCACCTCTTCACAAACTTGCTTTTTCTTTGAGTGCATAATTTTCTATTTCAGTAAATGGCCAGCATCTATTCTTACTCACATGCTCAAATGATAAATCTAGGAATCCTCTACTCTTTTCTCTTTCCAATCCCTTCATCCACATCCAGTTAATCACTTAGTTCTTAAAATATTTCCTTCTCTTACATATATTTCCTTAGCCTAGAACTTTGCCACCATCCACCACCTCCTTTACTCTGCCCAATTCACTCTTGACCCCTCAAAACTCAGCACCAGGGTCTTGATGGCATCTCTGGTCAAGGCTGAATTTATTTAGGCTACATGACTGATACCATTTTCCTTCCATTATAGCATTTAACACAAAGTAGTATAATCATGGATATCACTTTTCCCCAGCGTACTGTAATCTTTCTAAATATCAGGCTCATAAACTTTGTATTGATATCCTTGATGAGTAGCATAATATTAATTACTTCTTAGTAAACACTTTTTTTTTTTTTGGAGACAGAGTCTCACTCTGTTGCCCGGCCTAGAGTGCCGTGGCACTCTAGCTTACAGCAACCTCCAACACCTGGGCTCAAGTGATCCTTCTGCCTCAGCCTCCTAGTAGCTGGGACTACAAGCATGTGTCACTATGCCTGGCTATATATATATATATATATATTTTTTTTTAGTTGGCCAGTTAATTTCTTTCTATTTATAGTAGAGACGGGGTCTTGCTCTTGCTCAGGCTGGTTTTGAACTCCTGACCTTGAGCTATCCGCCTGCCTTGGCCTCCCAGAGTGCTAGGATTACAGGCGTGAGCCACTGTGCTCAGCCAATAAACACTTTTTGACTGAATGAAATATTTATTTCAGAATAGAAAATAATTTGTTGAATGTTTACCTTGTACCATGTGCATTTCACATGACCTGGGAAATAAAAGGTTGAATTAGTTAGCCTGATCTTAAGGCATTTATAGTGTATATAATGGAATAAAACCAATGTGAAATGCAAATAGAAATCAGATTATTGTAACTGCTATGAAAATGTAAAAGATCATGGGGAAGTATGTTATCACTTGTTTTATAAACAAAATTATCTTTCATATTCAAGCAAATAAGTAGATCATTTTCTGCTATAAAAGTTTTGTTCTGAGTATGGAAACATCTTGGAATACAGAAACACAATCATGAGATTTTCCATTATTAAGGGTTATACAGTAACTGGATTAAGAGTGTCACACCAGCAGATGGTAATGTGTGAAGGAGAAAGCAACAATAATTTACTAATCACTTAGTAGAAAAATTAAAATGTGGAGTTCCCATTAGCCATAGGGATTTATTATATGTGTGCCGTGTTGTTGAGGTAACGCCTGTAGGTTTATGATAATCTATAATATTAAGAATCTGTAATTTTATGAATTCTGTTCCAATTAATCTGCCTCTATCCATGGAGTCTTTTGCTTATAGAGATTCTGGTTCTGTAACTATTTCTTCAGCTTTTTGTTTTTATTTTAAAATTATATGTAGTATAGTTATGTTAATATTCATAATGGCTATAATCTGATCATGTGTAGGAACTATAGAACATTTTGTCCATTCCTGTTTTAATGTACTCCCTTACTTTAGGCTGTTAATTATCCTCATTTGCACATAATGAAAAATAATTACCTGAGGATTTCAAAATTGATTCTTGATGTACAACGGCTATGCTTCTGTGTTATAGTTAAATGGAAGGCTTGACACTCGCTGCTTTATATCTCTTTCTCAAGTAGCTGGATATGCTTTGCAGGATTTGTACCCAAACTGTTCACTTATTCAGCAAATATGTATGGAATGCCCATTCTGCCCAAGCACCATTGTAGATACTGGGGCTACAAAAGTGAACAAAATAGGCAAGTTTACTTTCTAAATAATAGGGAGATTCTGAAAATGAGCATGTAAGTAAGTAAATAGAATGTACCATAGTTATTGGGATAGAGCATGTTGTTTCATAGTGCTAAGGTTAATGCAGTACATTCATTGTACATTCAAACATAAGTTCCATGAAGGCTGGAATTATTGTCTGTTTTGTTCGTTGTTGTTTTCCCAGAACCTAAAACAGGATGTAGTAGGTGCTCATTAATTATTTACTGGGTAAATTAATTTGTTGCATAGGTATTTGTGCCATTGTTCTTACATTGGGTGAACATCTTTAGCTTTCAGCTTAGGTGATCAGGAGTTAGAATAGGATGTCTTAGGAATTCAGGCATGCTTTCAGATCCGTTTGGACAGAAGAAAATTCTGCTGTCCCAGCTTGGTTGAGCATATCCTTGGTTCTTATATCCTTTAGTGGCATAATGTGTGGGAAGCACAGAACTCTGGGATATTGTGAGTAACCCTCAAGTCTATGTGTGGATAATCAGTGGGTATACATGATGCCTTTAATATGGGAGGGAGGTGACTATTAATATTCTGTGGCATAGTAATTGCTACTTGAATCTGAGAGTACTTCTGACTCCACCGATGTCTAAATGGGTCTTCTTTTTTTTTAAATCAGCTTGCTCAGGTTGAATTCATTTTGTTTTTAAAGCAAACTTTTTGAAGAAATAGCTTAGTGATAGGGAAAGGATAGAATTCTTTTTCAGAATTACACATGACCATGCTTCAGCCCGACTTATGGAGTTAGCTTGGCGAATAGTGTGGGGTAGAGGGCAGAATAGAGATCTGTATTGTGACAGTTTTTTAAAAGTCCCTTAGGTGATAACTGACACACTTCTTTCCCCTACTGGAAACACAATTGTGTATCTTTATTTATATGAATATATATTTAATATTTGTATACCATCATACATCACTTAACAGCAGGAATATGTCCTGAGAAATGGATCCTTAGACAATTTTGTTGTCGTGCAAGCATCATAGAGAGCACTTACACAAACCTAGATGGTATAGCCTCCTACACACCTAGGCTATATGGTCTAGCCTATTGCTTCTAGGCTACAAACCTGTATACATGTTCCTGTACTGAATACTATAGGCAGTGGTAACGTAACGGTAAGTATTTGTGTATCTAAACATAGAAAAGCTACAGTAAAAATACGATATTACAATCTATGGGACCACCATTGTAAATGTGATCTATTGTTAACCAAAAACATTGTTATGTAACACACAACTGTAGTTGCTAGTATTCCTGTGCTTTGAACATTTTTTTAGTTATAAGAACCATGAGTGTATTTCTCCTCTTAAATATTTCATTGTTGTGACTTATCAAGTAATTTAAGATAATGACTTGTGGTTAGAGCAACAGAAGAAAACTAGACACTTAGAGTAATTAAGCACTTCTGTGTTGTGTATTCTGGAGCTAACTCCTGAGTGAGAGTAGGTAGCTGAGAACTAATTAATTATTAACTTTTTAAGTTTAGCTTAAATCTTCATTGAACAGTCTGAAATTTGGTAAAAACAGGCCCCTATCCCCTAATATAAGGAGTAAAAATATTTTCAATTTGAAGGACAGCAAAAGGTTTTTTCTTTTGCTTCCTGAGGGGTACAAAATATTCCCAGGTATTCCCTGGTTGTCTTAAGCCCTGTTTATGCTTAAGAGAAAGTGATGAGCAATGAAGAATTATACCCATTGAGCATCGGTGTCTCCTGGAATATGCCTTACATTTCTGTTTTGGAAACTAGATATTTTTTATAAGCTTCTAACATACCTATGCAAACTGCTGTGTTAGCCTTCATATATGAAATATATAGCAAAAGTAGGTTACAGCAGTGTCTGCGTGCTGCCACAACAGCCTGTTGAAAAGAAAATAAAACTGATTATTTAGAGTCAAGCTCTTTGACTAAATTCTGCAGTTACTGATCGTTCTGACAGCACATTTAATTTGCTTATGAGTTACATTACTAGTCAGAAGCAGGGCTAAAAACAAACTATCTTTAAGTTAAATATTATTTTAATTTTTCTAATGTTGTTTTTAATTATCTGTGTACTCAAGCCCACAAATGGAAGAACATTGCTACAAAGCCTTAAACTTACCTTTTATAGTTGAATAATTCTCTGAGAATTTGCTATTTTCTATCATGTCTAATGAAAGTTTCAAAAATTGTAAACATTCTCAGAAGAATAAATAATTTTTTAATCTTTTTTTAAACTAGTGTTCAGAATCAGGTGGATGAAGTTATTGATGTCATGCAAGAAAACATTACAAAGGTAATTGAGAGAGGGGAAAGACTAGATGAACTACAGGACAAATCAGGTACAGATACTTTATGTATTTCTTGATATTATTAATCTATATTTTGCTAGTTTATGTCTTCTCTCATTTGTCTAGCCATCATTTAGGAATATTGGCATAGGAAATTGGCCTTTGGTTCTTAAGTTTATGATTTTAATGGTTTAATTTTGTTATTCCTTTACTTTGAATCACCTTATTGTTATATTATTTCTTTAATCACTTGAGAATGGAGAATTTACATTGTTGAAGAGTTAAGAGTATAGCTGTTTCTTCTTTTGCCCTATTATGTTGATGTGCTTTGTGTTTCTCACGATCTCAAGGTCTAAAGATCTAATCACTTTTTTCAACACTTTCTGTGGCAACTTAGTAACTTTTCTTTACTAACAGATGTTCGCCTCAGTACCTGTAACAGTTCCTGGCACATATTAAGCACTGAAATATTGTTGGAATGGTGAATGACTGAATACCTGACTAATCCTTGACAGACTTGCTTAACCAAAAAAAACCTTGCTGAATCACTTTTGAAATTCATATTGTTTTTCTTTAAAATCACTCACTTTTGATATCTTTTGAGAATTTAACCTTCTCCACATGTAATTGTTTTCTTAGAAATATGCCAAATATTTGAATTTTTGAAGAGTATTTTCTTACTAGAATTCATAAGTTTATTTATAAGCATTGAAGCCCTGGAAAGATTTTCTTAATCTTATAATAAAAATGGATTGATTTGCAGCTGTTTTTTGCTTTTAGTTTTTGTTTTTTCACAATGTAGAATTCCAGAGTTTGTGGGTAGAGAAAAGGGAGGATGTTGTTTTCATGCTTAAAAGGGAATAAATTTGTGGAGGTAGAAATTAATATTTTCTTGTCTTTGTGTGATAGATAAAAGAATCCTGTTATGTCGTTTAATCCTTCTCTCCATCCTCTGTGTGATATAGAAAGCTTATCGGATAATGCAACTGCTTTTAGCAACAGATCCAAACAACTTCGAAGGCAAATGTGGTGGCGTGGATGCAAAGTAAGTAAATCAGAAGATACCAGATCAATTGTTCCTGTCTCAAGTGGGGTTCAAACACATGAAGAAAAAGGGCCTCTGGAGTGTAACCTCTGTGAGGACAGGGACTTCAGCTGTATGGCTGGCCGTTGTATCTTTTGAACCTGAGATATCATAGAAAATCAGTAATTATTTGTTGAATTTATTAATTACTTTTGGGATAGAAATAGCTAAAGGAATCAAGTGGTGCCTAAAAGGATATTTTCATAGATTTCTTCATAAAAGTAATCCACATTTTATTAATAACTTAGCTACCTCTAGACTTATCTTATAACAAATATACATTTTTCTTATAATTTATTATTAGTACTTTTTTGAACAACTTGTATAGTATTATATAGAGATTTTTTTAAAAAATAAGGTGGGAGCTAGAAAAAAATAGGATTTTTCTATTAAAAGGATGGGAGGAAGCAGCTTATATGTCAGAATTTGTTATGGCAAATGGAGTTAAGAAAAAAAAATCCCACTATTCCAGAGAAATAAGAAATAAAAGAAATTTTTAACTAGGAAAAAAATGAGAATAACTATATACTAATATATTCCTGAAAAAAAAAATTTCATAGAAATGAGTTTACCTCTTAAGTAATGTGTGGCTACTAATCATTAAACAGAAAGTGTTTCTCTTTTTTAAGATTTTGTAGTGAATTCCATGTCATGTGAGCAAATCTTTTTTTCTCCTGATTCTAGGCTTAATTTTTGTCTTTGTTGAAAATCTTAGACATTAACTTATTATTTTTAGTGTCTCATTTTCAAGTTTAGCAATAACTTTCTAAATCTGACTTTACCATATGCTAATGATTTCTTCCAGAGTTGCTCTGGATTTATTTATTTTTGTCTGTCTACTTATTGAATCATCTAACTTTCAGAAGTAGAACTGAGGAAAGAAACATGTTTCTTCCTCCCCCCTTACTTAGAATTAAATTTTTCTATTTTAAATTCTTTATTCTTTAAAGAATAAATTTCGGTTTCTATAGAAATTTTCTCTTCTGTAGACTAGTTTGGAAAAACAAAAAGTCCAAGAGCTATTCACCTCTTCTCTCCCCTCCACATACATGATGCATTCATGTAGCCACAAAAAGATGGTCGTAATGTGCATTTTGCCTAGCCTTTTTAAACTATATCTAAAGATTTTCATTTGGTACTTTATGGGGTTCAGATCAGAGAAACAGTGTGTTTATAAGGAGGAAAAGCCTATTGAATTATATTTTTAAACAATATCTGTATTACCTTAAGGACCTTGGGGACCACTAATAGCATTGACCAGACCATGTAATGAAAACCATTGTTCTACAGCCCTATGAAAAGAAAAAAAACCAAAAAAACATTGTTCTATAACTTAACAAAGATCATTCAGAGTAGCAAGTATTTCCCATTTGTTATTATTTTCTAATGCTTAGCTTTCTTCAATCTCACTGTACACAGTTAGTACTTAATTTTGCTACTTTTTATCTGGGGCTGCCGCGCTATGCCTACCATTTTCTAGATTGATTTCCATAATGGTGATTTTGGAAGGATTTTAAGAAAAAGAATATAGGGACAGAAAACAGATAAGGGTTTGCCAGTGGCTAAGGAGGATACAGTGGGGTTGGAGATTGACTACAACAGGGCACGAGGGAACTTTCTGGGGTAATGGTGGAAATGTCCTATACTTGATTGTGGTGGTAGTGATTAACAGCTGCATACAGTTGCTAAAGCCCATAAAAAGTACTTTAAAAATACAAATTTTGTTCTATGTAAAGTGTACCTCAGTAAACCTAACTTTAAAAATAAGTGAATAAAATTATCCAAAGGGTGGGGAGAGAGAATCACTAGCACCTCTTGTATGCATCTAGAGAGCCCTGAAGCTCTTATATGTTTAATGATAAACAAATTTTTGTCCATGTTCTTGGAAGAGGAGAGCTTTGCATGTGCATGAATATAATACTGCCATTTGGAGTTGTAAACATTTCCCTAAGGGTGTTAGAGACCCAGGGAAGAAAACTCTATTCATTGTGGTGTTTTAAAATTGATACTGATATTTGCATTTAAATCTCCTAAAGTTAAGCCTAGCACAAAACAATGGACATTTTGGGTAAAGTTGAAAAAACTACTGTAAAATTCCAAATTACTTTAGAAATGTTTTAGGTTTTAGGATGAAAGTGCTTTATAGTATAATATAGACCCAGACAGCTACTAAAAATTTAGCTCCTATCTCCATCTGTTCTGAGTTTATTTATACATTTTTTGGTTATCATAATTTATAATTTTAATAGGCACTGATTTCCAGATTGCAGAATTTCTGTATGTTTTCTGGGTCACTTTGTTATTGTCATGAATGAAATGCCACTAAAATGTCACCTGTTCTATTTTAGAAACATTTCATTAACTACTTCTGGTTTCTGTTAATATTAGTGATACTCATTAGAATGTTTCATTTGTTTGTAATAACTGAGTATCGTTTTTACTGAGTGAACCATCTTTAATTATTTTGAAAATGTTTGATGAAATAATGTTTGGTTTTAATTCATCAAGAAAATCAAATGAATTTATAATTTATGCATTTTAAGATAAATTCTGAGTGTGACAATTTTATATAGAAAGTTAATATGAGCTTAAAATATTAAACAGCTGACCAAGAACTAATCTTAAGGTTCCCCTCTCAGCTGTTAAACAAACATACAGAATGCATTTAGGCAAGTTACTTACTAAATGAGGTTATTCATGAAAAATATAAAATATAGTCCTCAAAATGGAGATAAAGGGCCAGGCACGCTGGCTCACACCTCAAATCCTAGCACTCTGGGAGGTCAAGGCGGCAGATTGCTCAAGGTCAGGAGTTCGAAACCAGCCTGAGCAAGAGTAAGACCTTGTCTCTACTAAAAAAAGAAAGAAATTAATTGGCCAACTAAAAATATATAGAAAAAATTAGCCGGGCGTGGTGAAGCATGCCTGTAGTCCCAGCTACTCGGGAGGCTGAGACAGAAGGATTATTTGAGCCCAGGACTTTGAGATTGCTGTGAGCTAGGCTGATGCCACGGCAGGCACTCTAGTCTGGGCAACAGAGTGAGACTCTGTCTCAAAAAAAAAAATGGAGATAAAAACACCAAGAAGAAAGTAAAGGGAGAAAAAAACTAACAGGATTCTTATATACTTTGAGAAAAGTCCTTTAAATTATGCTACCTTAGATTATATATATTGAACCATTTGAATTAGCTATCTATGTTATTTATCATATTTTGACACTTAAACAAAACAAGTTGCTAAAATATCATGGATTTTTCCTAGTCTCACATTAGAAATAAGCATGTGAAATCATAGACAAAAAGGTCCAGGCCTATGAATGCTTTTATTTTATTTCATTTTTTGAGACAAAGGCTTGCTCTGTTGCCTCAGCTAGAGTGCAGTGGCATCATCACAGCTCACTGCAACCTAAACTCCTGGGGTTAAGTGATCCTCCTGCCTCAGTCTCCCCAGTAGCTGGGACTACAGGCATACACCACCACGCACAGCTAATTTTTTCTATTTGTAGTAGAGACAGGGTCTTGCTCTTGCTCAGGCTGGTCTCAAATTCCTGGCCTCAAACAATCCTGCTGCCTCAGCCTCCTAGAGTGCTAGGATTATAGGGGTGAGCCACTGTGCCTGGCCCCCATGAAGGCTTTAATTGTTACTGTTTACTATCCAGTATAGCCTTGAACAATAAAATCCAGCCAACCAGAAACCCTCAAATTTGGTGAATTCTGATAATTTACAAAAGGATGCAAAACAGCCAGCAAGTTCATGTGAAAAGAAATTTGAAAATTTTTTTAAGGAATGCACCTATTTATTGAGAAGATTTAGTATAATATGGTGTAAATAGCACTACAGATAGTCTTAACTTTATTAACAAGTCAAACATTAATATTTTTGTATGACCTTTTATGTGTTGTAGATAAAAGCCATCATGGCTTTGGTTGCAGTTATCCTGTTGCTAGTGATTATCAGTAAGTATTTACTGGATTATTGCTTCTTGGGGATATCACTTGTTTTGGAGTTCATTATAATTCCCTTTTTAATTTATTTTCAGTTGACCTAGTATTTATACTAGAATTAAATAATTTTTCACCTGAGTCAGAATCTCTGAAAATGGCTCCTAAAGTGTACATAAAATTTTATGTGAATATGCAAATACACATTTTTACGAGGAAAGAGTCTGTATCTTTTTTCAGATTCTCAAAGGAAATCCCTGTCCTACACCCTTACTCTCAAGTCCAAAACATTCATTTTCTGTTTATTATTAACTTCCAGGTATGGAAGTTTGCATCTTGTAATATTATTTTGGAAGAATAAATCCAGATACGTTCTCTAGATGATGGGTTTTTTTGTTTGGTTTTTGTTTTATTCTGTATTCAAGCTTGATTTTAGTCATTAAAGCATAACTCCTTCCCCTCCTTTTTTCCTTAGTGTTCTTTTTAAGATCATTTTTAATATCTCCTTTTTTTCAAGGACTCTTTACCTATGTTTGCAGAGATTTTATGAAGATTTCGAAAGTCACTAAAAATAACCATTTGAAAGATTCTATTATAGTTTTCTTTTCTTTTTTTTTTTTTTTTTTTTTTTGAGACAGAGTCTCGCTTTGTTGCCCAGGCTAGAGTGAGTGCCGTGGCGTCAGCCTGGCTCACAGCAACCTCAATCTCCTGGCTCAAGCAATCCTCCTGCCTCAGCCTCCCAAGTAGCTGGGACTACAGGCATGTGCCACCATGCCCGGCTAATTTTTTGTATATATATATTAGTTGGCCAATTAATTTCTTTCTATTTATAGTAGAGACGGGGTCTCTCTCTTGCTCAGGCTGGTTTTGAACTCCTGACCTCGAGCAATCCGCCCGCCTCGGCCTCCCAGAGAGCTAGGATTACAGGCGTGAGCCACCGCGCCCGGCCTATAGTTTTCTTTTTAAATAGAAAAAAAGTTTTGTTACAAAAAAATGTAGTTGATCCTCATTGTTCATAGATTCTGTGTTTGCAAGTTCATTTACCAGCTAAAATTTATTTCTAAACCCTAAATCAGTACTCATGGTGCTTTCTCAGACATAGTGCTTTCTCTGCTGTTCAGAGCAGCAGAAAATTTGATTCTCCCAATCTCTGCATTCCAAGCTGACATCACACAAGGCCATCTCTGCCTTTTTATTTCAGCTCTCATAACATAAATGTGTTCTTTTTGTAGTGTTTTTAATGTCACGTTTTTCGTATTTTTGTATTTTTTTTGTCACTTCACTGTATAAAATGCCCCCCAAGCGCAGTGCTGAAGTGCTTAACACAAAAAGGCTGTGCTGGGTCTTGACGGGAAAATACGTGCATTAGGTGAGCTTTGTTCAGGCATGAGTTGTGGTGCTATTGGCCGTGAGTTCAATGTTACTGAATCAACACTCTGTATTAGATAAAATGTCTTTAAACAGAAACACACATAAAGCAAGATTTTATATTGATTGGTTGACAAAAATGTAGTAGCTAGAGGCTCACAGGAATTTAACCCTGTATTTTCCATAGGAGCAGTGGTTCAGTATTTGCTAGTTCATTGTTTATAGTGACTTTCAATTATATATATATATATGGTGGACAATGTATAAAATGTGAAATAGCATAAGGAAGGAAATAAAATTCACCTATGATCTTACCACATAGAGATAGCTGCCATTACTGTAACTATTATATATACTTCTAGTCTTTTGCTATTAATATATAAGCATGGTTTTCAAGAACTAATATATGTATACTTTTAAATAAATATATTATGAATATTTTCCCATTTTATTATTAAATAATATTTTAGCATCTGTATGATTTGGTTATGTCATAATCTTTTTGATCAAGATGCTAGACATTTAGGTTGTTTTATCATATGTATTGCTTCTCCTTTCCCACTTGTTATTTATTTTCTCAGATAAAAATTCAGTCCTTATTACTCATTTCTCTAAGAGTGAACACAGCTACATTTAGGAATATTGGTTCTAACATAACATGAATCTGATTTTGATAAACTTTTTTTCATTTTTTTCTCTTACAGTTCTTATTGTTGTGAAATATCATACTTGATTTGATGACAGAGATCTTCATTAAACAAGATCTGGGACAATAATAATAAAAGATTGCTGCATAATTTAAGTGAAACCCATGTATATAACTTTCAAAACTTCTTTTTCAAGAAACTAAGAGGCAAGTATCATTTCAAATTGGAGCATTGAGAATGTCCAATTATCTTCCTTTCTTCTAAGAAAATGTGTTTTTAATAATTATGTTTAAGGTGAAGATAACCAACCTCTATTTTGCCATATTCCAAGGATCTAATTTGAAACTAGATACTTGCCACTTCATAATTTGTGTATATAGCTAAACACTGATGACAATATTTCATACTAACATTATTAATGGCATAAGGACTTGCATTATTACATTAAAGTCTGGGTGAGGCTGGGGGTCAGAAAGACCATGTAGAGTACCAAGTCATTATGCTGAAAGAGATGCATAACTATCTGTCAATATTTGCACAAATATTCTTTTCATATTACAGTTGCTTCGCAAGCAATTTCTACATATTTATGGGTGTAACAAAAGCGCTAAATGTTGTAAATGTTGCTGCCTTTAGCTATGACTAAAAACATTCCAGTAAACCTATTTTTGACTGTATGAGGGAATGTGTAGTAATTTTTTGGCATTTGGATTATGGAAATGGGAAATTTAAACAGTGTGAAAAATATAGTATGGCACCATAAAACTGGAGATAATAAAATTATTGAAGAATGTCATTGGAGTATTTGAAAATGACCAATATATGGCTACCAATCATGGTCCAGTCTGCTTTCAGTTAAATTCCAATAAGAAGCGACCAGTCAGTCCTAATGTGAATAAATGAAACCTGTAGGTAACTTATTCCTTAAATTTATTTTCATTAATAGTTTTTTCTCTAACTTTATCCCTTTTACCAAAGTGTTAAAACTAGCAAAATCATCTGCTTTGAATTTTATGTCGTTGCATTCTCTGATCAACCTTGAGGAGATGCATGTTGTACAATCAAGTGTTAAATCAACTCACAATAATGAGTAGTAAAACGTCAAGAGCCTACGTAATTTACATATAGGCTAATCAGTAACCAAATGCTGGAGAGTCACCATTAATCTCAGTCTATTTTTATACTGATAAAATGTGTTAACTTTAAAGTGTGCCAATCTGTTTGTATTGTTTAAACAAGTCAGAGTGAAAATACACTGTCCCCTAATCTGTAGGAGGAGGAAACTTTATAATAAAATTGGTGATTCTGCAGAAACTTGTGCAGTTGGACATCTTGAGTGTGTGTGTGTGTGTGTGTGTGTGTGTGTGTATATATATATCCCTAAAGTAGAAATAGTGTTAATAGAAATTAGTAGTATTTAATGGGGAAAAATGATTCTGTATAGGATTTATGTCTTTGGTCATTTTAATTCAAAATGAAAGAAACATAGAATCTGGGGTTTTTGTTTTTAAAATTCTACAGGACTAGTACTAGGAGGCAAAAATGTTCTATTCAGAATGGAAAGTAATTTGAAGGGAGAAAGAAGATTAGGAGACAGTCAAGACCCCTGCAGGTTATGAAGATCTAAATGTAATTGCTAAATTATGTAGTTTGCTTAGAGCATTAACAAGGAGATAAAGGTCTTACATATTATGGAGTGTTGTCTCTTCTCTCCACTCTTTGTAGATGTCAGTTAATGTAAACAGCTTCTGAGCTACTAATAAATCCTTTAACAAAATAGGATACCCAGGAAAATGTGCATTTTTAGAATTTCAGTAACTATTAGCTCTGAAATGGAAGTGTTTTAACTGAATGGACAGATTAAGTCTTAAAATATGTATATATGCCCTTTGTTTGGATTGGAGCTAGACTCATCAGTGGTTAACTTTCCATTAGTTGGTGTAGAAATCTAGTTTCTCCCTAAATATATCAGTGCAGATGAAAATTATTTCTTAAAAAGAATCCATATTTTGGCCGGGTGTGGTGGCTCACACCTGTGATCCTAGCACTCTGGAAGGCTGAGGTGGGAGGATTGTTTGACCTCAGGAGTTTGAGACCAGGCTGAGCAAGAGCGAGACCCCATCTCTACTAAAAATAGAAAGACATGAATTGGCCTACTAAAAATATATAGAAAAAATTAGCCGGGCATGGTGGCACATGCCTGTAGTCCCAGCTACTCGGGAGGCTGAGGCAGTAGGATCGTTTGAGCCCAGGAGATTGAGGTTGCTGTGAGCTAGGCTGATGCTACGGCACTCTAGCCTGGGCAACAGAGTGAGACTCTGTCTCAAAAAAAAAAAAAAAAAAAAAAAAAAAAAAAATCCATATTTCCAGTGTTTCTTTTAATAAAGTATGTCACTTTTAAAGAAATATAAAAATATTATAAAATTATTTTTTAAAATTTTAATCATAAAGGAAATATTTATGACAATATTGTATATATGTAGTTGTGTTTGTATCTAAATATATTGCTGCTGAGGATACTGGTGAAACTCTTAGAAGTTTGTAGCAGTGGTGGCGTGGTTCACAGTTTATCATTTCATCTTTCTTAGTCTTGGTTAATCTTGGGACCCTTATAATGGCTGGCATGTTTATGACTTTATGGTGGTAAACTTGGAGACGTGAGGCTTAAGGTCAAAAACAGAAGAAAAATATATCATTCAACCTGATGCCAGGCCTGCCTTCATTCCCTCCCTTAATCACTCTTTTTCTCATTCAGCTCAGATCATCCTGCACTTGAAAAATGAAGTTTTATCACCATCAAAACTATCATTATAGCCGGGCGCGGTGGCTCACGCCTGTAATCCTAGCACTTTGGGAGGCCGAGGCGGGCGGATCGCTCAAGGTCAGGAGTTCGAAACCAGCCTGAGCGAGACCCCGTCTCTACCAAAAAATAGAAAGAAATTAATTGACCAACTAAAAATATATATACAAAAAAAAAAATTAGCCGGGCATGGTGGCGCATGCCTGTAGTCCCAGCTACTCGGGAGGCTGAGGCAGTAGGATCGCTGAGCCCAGGAGATTGAGGTTGCTGTGAGCCAGGCTGACGCCACGGCACTCACTCTAGCCTGGGCAACAAAGTGAGACTCTGACTCAAAAAAAAAAAAAAACTATCATTATTTAACAACAATGAAGATCAACAGAAAAATTCAAGTAGCTTTGCAAATACTAGTTGATACTCAGTGAAATTAGGTCACTATTTTTATGCCTAAATACATACCCTTGTAATTTATGTTTCATTGCAAAGCCAGTTGCCTTGCAGCAATTTTGTGATTATAATACAGATTAATTGGTTACTCTTTCTGATTATAACTCAGTAATACCTGTGGTCTTTTGGCTTCTCTGTCCTGACAGAGATCACTGGAAATTGCTCTCAGATTTTATGAACTGGGGAGTTTCTTGATTAAAGAAAGTTCATATCAAAGATGGAATATTATCTAAAATGGAGGAAGGATAATTAATTCAAATCAGACATACAAATACCTTATTAGCTCTCCTATAGATTGCCTACTATTATAGTCTTTCTGTGCATTCCAATATTCTGCATTAGAAAATTATAATTTCTGCATTTTTTTTTTTTTTTTTTTTTTGAGACAGAGTCTTGCTTTGTTGTCCAGGCTAGAGTGAGTGCCGTGGCGTCAGCCTAGCTCACAGCAACCTCAGACTCCTGGGCTTGAGTGATCCTTCTGCCTCAGCCTCCCGAGTAGCTGGGACTACAGGCATGCGCCACCATGCCCGGCTAATTTTTTCTATATATATCAGTTGGCCAATTAATTTCTTTCTATTTATAGTAGAGACGGGGTCTCGCTCTTGCTCAGGCTGGTTTTGAACTCCTGACCTTGAGCAATCCGCCCGCCTCGGCCTCCCAAGAGCTAGGATTACAGGCGTGAGCCACAGCGCCCGGCCAATTTCTGCATTTTTGATAGCAAAAACTGGAATCTTTCAATTCTGTGTGGCATGTGGTTACCTTGTAAGTGATTATCATGCACAGAGTGAGGAGACAGGAATAAAAAGAAATTGAAATCTTTCCTTGTCAGTATACTCTGAAACATGCTTGATGCTCTGTCAGCATTGTTCTTCACACTGACTGTATTTACAGCTATATATATGTACACTGTGATTGAATCATATGCAAGAAATTATTTTTCCATGTTGAGAACAAATGCCATTAGATGTCCTTAATTGTATTAAGTCATAGTATTACTAAGTCAAGAATGATTGTTCTATTAATCTAATTTTGTGTTTTCATGTGGAAATGTGTTTGGAGTCGATTTTGTTTTTCTATGAATGGAGAGTAAGAGCATTAGGCGATCTGAAAGCATTTATACATTTGTTTTAGAATGCACCATAGTGCTCATCTTTGTGTAGGAAATGCCACAAAGCAACGTAAAGACATGGTGGCTTCTAAGGAGCTGAAAGGTGCTCTACTTCTCGATCCATCCTCTGTTGTTTTCTCCATGTTGTAGACAGATGGCACCATCTTTTAGACTGATGTAGGGTTTGGACCTTTTTTATAAGTTTGATGTTTGTCTTACTCTGATTCTTTTTCTGGAAATAAGGTAGAATAAGGGGTGGAACACAAACTCTTTTATTCTGGCTCCTGTTTGATTCTAAGAAGCTGCTTGGAACAAGTCAGTAGGAATTGAAAGAAAAACATGACAGACCCAATTACAGAGGGTAAATGTAAGCTTGTGAAAGCCAGGACCCACCGTGTTCCGTCCCCCCCAGCACAGTGCCATGTGCCTGGCCGATGCTAGCTGAATGAGTGTGGAATGAATGTGCCTAGCAAGTCGCGGACACCAGTGTGCTAATAAGTGAGAGCTGGCTCCGTGGTGCTCCCTGGAGAGAGGACGTGACTGATTTCAGAACGGGGCGTCTCGCCTGTGCCTGAAGATAGGAGTGCTGTTTTAAAGTAATCGGGTATGGAAATATTCCATTTTTACAGTATTCCATTAGGTTATTTTAATTTGAAGTGATCGTGTAATCAAGTCATCTGTTACATACCTTAAGGCTACAAAGTAAATTATATAAATCAGTGGAGATTTTAGTGAAATGTCAGAAGTCAAACTATAAGAAAATCAAGCACTTTATTTTATGTCTGGGGTATATGTCATTATTTTAAATTCCACACTCCTCTATTTAACCATTCTGATAAGTGCCTTCGCTGTTTTAAGATGTGTGGTGGGAGATGAGCAAATGTAAATGTCATGTACCCTGTTCTCTGGCTTCTCTCTTCCTCATAACCATTTTTAACAGTGTTACAAGGTTTAATGCTTTGTGTTAGTATCAAATTATGTATTTTTAGCCCTTCCATAGTGAATAGTAAAATAAACTATTTCATAGAAAACAAAAATTAAGCACTTTGGCTTATTGAATATGTGTTAACCTGTTGCCTTAACTTCAAAACATATATCATTTAACAATAACATTTGGATAATCACCTGATTTAATCTGTCCTAGTTCCCAATAAAGTACATGGAGGAAAAATAAGAAAAGGGAAGGTATCCTATCACCAAAAGTTATGCCTAATAGGCAACCTATTGATGCAATCTGGGAGGAATTTCTCAGTGTAAAATCAGAAGCTCAGTTACAGAAAAAAAAACCACTGGTGGTATAGTCATGCCTTACCTCAGCGGTGCTACTTGAAAGAGAGGAAAGCTGACACATTTCTTGGAAACTTACATGTCCCCATCAAAAACCTGGCACCTGTCCTTCAGCTGCATGGCAACCAGAGTTGGCAACCATTCTCTCCAGCCTTCCTCTGCCCACACAGTAAACTTTGTCTTCTCAATACTACAGAAAGGTGTGGGAGGGGGGTGATATTGGGGGTACATTTTACCCTGAGATAGTCTCTACAAATAAAGTGTGCAGTCAGGAATGGAGTTGGGACATGCCCTGGTCACTGCATTCTGAGAATGATAGCATTTCATATAATCCAACTATGGAACAGGTGAGGAAACCAGGCAAGAAGGTCAGATCCTACCTAAATCCGCCAGAGCCAGACTTAGTGACTGCCATTAAATGCTAAAAACTGTTGTGGATCAGTGAATATCACCCTGCTTTCCAGCTGCAGATATAAGAAGGGATTTTGACCAGTAGCCAACTGAGCAGGGCCAGTGGTGGTGCACTTACCCTACCTAACAACAGGGCCAGACCTCATCTGGGGAGGTCTGAAAAGACGCCTCTGGGGCCTGTGCATAACACTGTAAAACCAGAGAAAGATAACATCCTTCTGGGTCATTCCCAGTAACATGCAAACTTGCTGCTGCTTATTCCTTCTTAAAAAACTCATCTGTTTTCCTCACTTCCCCTGCCAGCTTCCACCCATGTTTTTGTTCCTTTTTATGGCAACAGTCCTTGAAAGATTTGGCTATACTTGCTGTCTCCAGTTTTTTGTGTAGTTCATTCTCTTAAAAACTTCTGCCCTCCACACCCCACCAAACTGCTTTTATGAAGGTCACCAGTGACTCCCGCATTGCTGACCTCAGCGGGCCATTCTTAGCCCTTACCTTTGCACAGCTGCAGCATTCGGCGCAGCTGATTCCTCTCTTCTGCTTACTACGTGCTTCCAGGGTAGGTTTCTTCTTCCTTCACGGTGGCTCCTCCTCTTCTCCCCAGCTCTTAACATTGGAGTGCTCCAGGAGTCAGCCCTTACTCTAGTCTCTACACACTTGCCTTTAGTAATCTTACCTAATCTTATAATTTGAAATGGCATCTATGTGCTGACGAATCTCATTTGTCTCTTCTCTTGAATTTAGACTCATAAATGTTCTTTTGACTTCATTATTATTCATTTCTAATTTAGCACGTCCAAATCAAAATTCCAATCTACCCCCCCCCCCAAGACCTACTCCGCATGCATTCTGTCCCGTCTCGGTTGATGGCAACTGAATCCTTCTAGTTGCTCAGGCCAGAAACCTGGTAGTCACACTAACTCCTTAATTTCTCTCATAACCCACCTCTAATTCATCAGGAAATACTCTGGTTCTACCTTTAAAATATATCTAAAGGTCAGGTGCAGTGGCTTATGCCTTTAATCCCCGAACTTCTGGAGGCCAAGGCAAAAGGATTGCTTGAGACTAACCTGGGCAACATTGTGAGATCCCATCTGTACAAAAAATAAAAAAGCTGAGTGTGGAGGCATATGCCTGTAGTCCCAGCTACTTGGAAGTTTGAGGTGGGCGGATCACTTGAGCCTGAGAATTTGAGGTTGCAGTGAGCTACTGCATTCTAGCCTGGGCAACAGAGTGAGACCCTGTCATTATTACATACATCCATATATACATAAACATCTAGAATTTGACCAGTTCTCATTACCTCCACTGTGACCACCCAGTCCTGTGCTGTCATCATCTCTTACCTGGAATACTGCAGTAGCTTTCTAACTGATCTCAGGCTTCTACCACTCCCACTCTCCCCATAGTCTCTTATCAACAGAATGGCTAAAATAATTCTTTCAAAATGTAATCAGATTGGGCCATTTATTTGCTCAAAACTCTCCATCTTCCTTGGAGTAAAAGCCAGAATCCTTTCAGTGGCTTACAAGGTCTCTCATGATGGATCCCCAAGTTACCTGCTGACCTCCTTGCCTGTCTTTGCCTTCCTCGCTGTGCTGCAGCCGCGCGGGCCTCTACACTGTTTCTCACACGCTGGGTGTGCTCCTGCCCCAAGCGAGGCCTTGCCTTGCCGTGTCCCCTGCAGGAAAGCCCGTCCTCGGACAGCTGCACCGACGCTTTTCTTGAATGCCTTCCAGAGTCTGTGATTGGATTTCACCTTCCCAGTGAAGTCTCCCCTGAGTATTCTTCAGTCCTTTTACCTTCTCAATTTTTGCAGAACATTTAATAAGAGTTCTAGCATTCTGTAGTATCTAATTGTTTTTTGTTTATTGTCTTTCCCCCCATTCAAATGTAAGCTTCATAAGGATTTTTCACTCTTTTGTTCTCCAATATATCCCAAACCACTCACTATAACAGTATCATAGTGAGTGCTCAAATAATTGTTGAATGAGTCAATTATCCTGAGGATGAAAAGGAAAATCACAATTTTGAGAATGATTTCCTACAAGAATTAAAATCGACCTTTAGAGTATCTCAGTATCTGCGATAGGATGAAAGACATGGCCTTCATAATTCAGAAAGTCATAAAGAGAGAAAAAATGAGATAAAAATATATTTAAATGTTTTATGAAGATAATTAGGTCAGCTAAAAGGGGAACAAGTTAAAATATTTTACCAGGAAACAAACTGCAAGGCAAACATTAATTAAGCCCTTCACTAAAACAGTAAGAAGTGGAATTGACTGAAGAAAATCAGCGATGTGAAAGAGGCTCAAGAAGCTGCCACAGAACACAGAGGAAAAGGATAAAAAATGTAAATGGTGAGGATGATGACAGATCTAGGATACAAAAAGCAAAAAACGATTACTAAGAATTGCGTAGTGTTCCCCTGGAAGAAATCAAGAAGAGTGGAATGGAAGCAATCATCAAAAAGTTTTATTCTTTGGTTAGAACTTAAACTTTAAGACAGTCCTATAGAAAAATAAACGAGGTTTTGTCAAACACAAGAAAAGACACATTAAGATGTATTGTGGGCTGGGCGTGGTGGCTCACACCTGTAATCCTGGCACTCTGGGAAGCCAAGGGAGGGGGATCGGTTGGGCCCAGGAGTTTGAGGTTGCTGTGAGCTAGGCTGACACCACGGCACTCTAGCCCAGGCAACAGAGCAAGACTGTCTCAAAAAAAAAAAAAAAAGCAATAATACTGAAGAGGGAAATCCTGTAAGCATTGAGGCCACAAAAATTTGTTACTACCAAGGAAGCAAAAAATGATACCTGCGTCGGTGTTCTCTACCGCTAAATTACAGAACACTCGAACAGCATCTGTGAGTTTTGAGAGGATGCAACTGTGACTCAAGAATTTTATACCCAACCAGTTGTCACTTACATATGAAAACCACAAACACAATATTCTCAAAAATATGAAGGTTCAGAAAGCATAGCATCTCCTTTTCTTGAAAAAAAAATATTACAGTACTTATTAGTACTTACATAGTACAGGCAGCTAAGAAAGAAATCAAAATTGAGAGTTCCAAAAAAAATCAGATCCACTTCATTCTTCCACTTAAAACCCTTTGATGGATTCTCGTACTTACAGTAAAAGCTAAAGTTCTTACCTTCCTTGGTCCCATCAGTTGCTGCCAGAATGGCGTACTGTATGAGGTCGAAGCTACTCAAAATAATTCAAGGAGAGTTGAATGAAGGTGTGGGAAGAGCTTAAGAAAACTACCAGGGACAGCAAGGCACCTGTGCTTGAAGGGATGAGGGAAGGGAAAGGTCACCAAAACCTGGAAGGACAAAGTCATGTGGAGAGGGCTGCCTTGACTTTTGGTCGAGGGACGCAGCCAGTCTATGGTGATCTTACAGGGAGGAATCCAGGGAAATAAACGTGCTGACCTAGTTCCTTTTTGCCGTGTGATCCAGATCTAAGACTTCCCTTAGATCACAGCTAGAAAGCAGAGGGCAAAGAATCCATGCCAAGTGTAAGTTTAGTGAGGTGTCGAGTATAGTGGGAGAATCATCTCATAAATCTTGGTGGGTCCACTTCTGCTTATACCAGTATCATATTTTTTCTTTTTAATATCAGACCTTTCTCTGGCCCATCAATTCCTAGCTGCATAGGTGTGTGTCATTTCTCAACCTTATGTTTCCATTCTAAAGTGATTAATAGTCTTCGGTTGATAACACCATATTTGATTCAAACTTTGTATCCATCCTAGCCCAAACCTGACACAGAGCAGATGTTTTACATTTGTTGCAATGATTAATTATCTTATTCAGTCCTCACGAAAACAAATATTGTGAGGCGGAACTTCTAGTTATCATTCAGTCGTGTATTCAATTATTTATTCAGTCACAAATATTTATTGAACATCTACTCTATGCCAGGCACTCCCTTCTCTAGCAGGCCTCTTTTTTCTCCTCTCACCTTTCTCCTTAGATCAAAGCTGAGGAATGGTGATGATTAGCATCGCAGCCAAAGTGCGGAGAAATTAATACCATATTTCCACCCTACTCCTCTTAAATCTCTTCCTGCTTTTACCAGCCACTTACCCCATATGATTGCAAATTTGTCCCCTTGTATGATCTGCAAGCTCAATAAACTATATGTCTTTACAGAACTCAATTATCAGCTAAAAGCATTAAAAGCACTAGTCAAAATATTTTAAAATCGGTACTGTATTGCAAGGAGGTGGGAGGACTGGGCCAGGGCTCAGGGAAGGAGCGCGCAGGGGCTCGGGCCAGCAACTATTTACCAAAGAGAAGGAAGCAGTTCACTAACTTAAAACCAGTATAGCTGTATTCACATATACCCATTGGCCAATAGCAACGTGGCCCTAGGGCAAGCTCCTGTAGCCATCCGTGAGGGTCCCACTTGCTGTCTTTGATGGCGCAAAACCAATGGTACATCACTTCTATTAAAACTGTCTGCAGGGTTGGATTACCTCTTAGTGCAAGCAGCTGGATCCCAAGCGCAATGCGTCCGCAACAACCTCTTCAACGCCGGCTCCCTGTAGCAGGATGGGCAACCGCAGGGTGCTACTGACAGGCCTAAGGAATCAAAGCCGGAGAGGAAGAGGAAAAGAGATAAGACAAAAGAGGGATGAGGAGAAAATATGCTGTCTGCCATTTCTCAGGAGCTGCATGGTTTGCCTGTGTTCAGCTTTAAGCACACACGTTCATGAAGAGCAGCTGTGGGTGGCAGAAGGAACCCTGGACCCATGAGAAGAAAGACGTGTGCTCACGTGTCACAACATCCTGAATTATCCTGGACAGCCACTTATCTTCGCTGAATCTCTCAGACTCCCTTTACAGTGTAGGACAACATTTACTTCACAAGACCCTTGCTAGTATTCACTGCAGGAAATGTGATAAAAGGGCATGCAATTAGCATTTATTTGAGTGCATCACATGCATGAAATATTTATTGAATCTATATGCAAAATGGGTGTGGATTCCAGTCAATCTAAATGTAATATGAGGAAGTTTTAAAGCTTTACTGAATCAGGGAATAATATAACATCTGTTTTCTTTAAATCTGCCCTGGAAATGAATCCTACTTGTCTGATGGGTGTGTCTTTTTCACAAAGCCAAGTCAATAATTCATTGGTACCAGAAAAATGCCCTTTGTGTAAGGAAGTTAAGCCTCAGAGATAATTGTAACAAGAAAAACCAACATTTTGATGGAAAAACCCATCAAATTCTTTTACCTCCATCTGACTGCTCCACTCTCCTTCCAGCTCACAAGCTCTGGCCTCGTGCCAAGCGGGAATCAGAGTCTGCTGATTCTACACATTGCCAAGCACGGAAAGTGTGATATATGCCCGTCCTCGTCCCCTTCCCACTTTCCATTTCCCTCCTCTTCTTCTCTCTCCAAGCCATCATTGTCATTGCTAATATTGGAAGTACTGAAGCAGAGCCAGGCAGTCTAGGTGCTTTATATGCATGACCTCAACACCAGTTACTTTGTCACAAACGCTCCGTTGTTGAGGATAATAATTAAACAAACATGCTTACTTTATTTTTACTGTAATTCAAAGGTGAATCTTAAGCAGTTTATCTTAACACAAGATAAACCAGTGGTTCACAACTGGGGATGATTTTACCCTTCACAGGACATTTGTCAATGTCTGGAGACATTTTTGGTTCTCATAGCTGCTATTGGTATCTAGCTGGGGGATACCAGTTAGATACATCTAAACATCCTGTGATACGCAGAATATGCCACCTTCAAAGAATTAGCTGGTCCCAAAATGTTAAGAGTGCTAAGTTTCATAAATCCAAGATAAGCTAATCTTTTATAGGGATTGGAAACAATATACCACTAAGAAAAACTTAGGTTAGCATTGACTCTTTTATATCAAGTCATACAATTTTTAAAACATCATTAATTTTCATATATTAATTTGTTGCAATCATAACTATGTTTCAAAGCATTTTAAATGACTACAAGTCAAAGTATTTTTATCACTATAAAGTGAAGAGCAAAAAAGTAGATCCTTTAATATTATAAAAAATATTTTCTTAATTAAAAATGTTATTTGCTCAGTGAACAATGGCTTCTTCTATAAGGAAATTGGAAAAATATCACTGTTTTGCAACTTTTTCCCTTTAACCTTCAATCTTACTAGCAAGCACTTAACTAAACCTGTTTACTTTCATTTTTCATCTTACTTTCCTTGAGTTGAGGGGCTTCTTTGGCATTATAAAGATGGATTTAAAAGAAAAAAAAAATTTTTTTTTTTTTTTGGCCAGGCTGGGCAACATAGCATAAAAGAAACAATGTTTAAACCCTCTATTTCAAAAATCAGCCAACAACAACAAAAAGTCAACCATTTTCTTAGTTTCCTTTATTTCTGATATTAATACTTAACCTCATGTTCTTCTATCTAATTTATTCAATGGGGCATTTTCCTTATTCTACATTTTTCCTTCAAATAGTGTCAGCTGTTGCCTGCTTTCCCAAAAAACTTACAGTTGTCTTCTAAGACCACCTCTGTACACATAGCTGATTCCCGCTTCCTGATGGCTCCGCACTGGAGCTTTCCTCAGCTCTGCCGCCGGCGCTCGGCTCTGCCAAGCTGGCTTAGTAGTGTCAGGGCCTGAAGTTCCCTGGAGAAAGACTAGTGCCAGGAACAAAACCCAGGCATTTTGAACCTCATTGTTGGTTTTTAAAGTCCATATTCCTTTTATTTAAGAACTCCTCTTCCCCTCCCTTCTCCCCTATTTCCAAACTAAATCAGCTTTCAAGACAGGGCTCATTCTAGAGCCACAACAAAGTCTTGTTTATCCTAGAAACTTGGCCAGCAGGTTTTGAATTCTGAACGGTATGCCCTACCTAAGGGGGGAGGTCTAGGAGGGGAGAAAATAGCTTTCCCAGAAGAATGCAGCTAAACTTCTAACCAATCTACTTTTAAAATTTGGAATGATAGAACTTGACAACCAATGAGAAAAGAAAAAGTAAATAAAAAAATATATATAAAAATTTAAAACATATAATTTAAAAAATAAAATTTGGAATGAATTCTTCCTTATTTTATTATAAGAAAGACTGGTTGAAGACCATTGTTGCGTGATGACTTTCCAAAGCAGTCCAGTCCTGTTTTTGTAAACAGATCGCCTCTAGCTGAAGGCCCTCATCCTCTATCTAGTCCTTAGTATCTCCTGCCTTTATCCATTCACCAGGAGTTCATATTATTTTTGAAAGGAAATTTTGGTGAGATACTTGAGGTACTATATTAATTAGAAGCACAAGTCAGCTCTAAAGAGACTGATGATTTCCTTCTTGGCGTTCTGCTTGTGATTGTAGTTGATATTACCAACTAAATACTGGATCCTTGCATTTGGCAGTGGTCCCCAATTGTAAACTTACTCCAGATGTGACTGAAATAATCAGAAGTATGATTTAACAGTGAAGAGTGTAAATATGAACACGACTCTCTCACTTTCCCCCTAACTATTTGGCCTAAGATAAATATTTTTGGTAAGACTTAAAGAAATATTAATATATTCACCCAGGCACAAATTAGGCTTTCTTCTTCCATTAAATGCAAGAATTAAATATCACCATTTAATTCTTATTTCTCCTATCCTTCCATAAAGATTATTTCAAAAGTCTTCCACTTTTTGAGTACCGAATGCCTAAACAGGTCTTCTGTCTGTTCCAACCACTTCTGCCTTCACGGCAACTATATCCTGCATTTAATCCCCTTGCTATTAATTCTAATGCTCTCATAAAACACCCTTTCATAGTTTTTTTTTTTAACCTGATATTCCCAAAGTCCAGATCCCTTCTTAAGATTTTACTCTGTGTAATTTTCTTTTTCAGCTCAGAAAATGGAGAAAACTAAAGAGCTTCTTGCCCTCTAATAGTCTCCTTTCTATCAAGAAAAAACTGCTAAACAGCCATGCCTTAAAAGAGCAACTCAACTCTCCTCCCAGTGCCTTCTTTTCTCTTTATTTCTCTGTGGTGCAATCTTGGCAATATACTTTGATGTATCTTTTTCAAAAAATTTTCGAATATGCCTCGTTATTGTCTTTGGATTTCAAGTGTTTCTTTCAAATCAAGTTATGTTGCCTTTGATATTACTGTTGCAACAATAATAGGAAGTTCTTGGGCTCTAATCCCCCGTTGAGGTGCCTGCTGGTCCTTGCTGCTGGTAAATGGTTCCTGGGGCCACCACAACACACAGCTCCAGGGGCTGTGTTCTCACTGTCCGTGTGCCCCTGCTGTGTGCAGCCACAAACTAAGCAGGCGTCTGTGGTGGGCCTCATGGGTTCTGCCTTGTTTTATAAATTTTTATTGGTATTACAACTTATTTTTAGTAGGAATATTTTTTCCTATAGGAATCCCATAGAAGTCACTCTCCAGTTTTATATCAATTCTGCCAAGTATTCAAAAAGTATTATGGGTAATCAATTTTGGGGAGGGGGGGTTTTCTGGGCCACTCAGGTATTATCAACATAACCCTCAAATCTGTGTAAGGTGCAGGCCAGAATCAATTTCTCAGGAGAAAAACTCAAGCTTCCTTGTCATTTCCTTGAGTTGGTGAATGATTTTTTGTTTCCTCTTGCCATTCTTTCTCTGATAATGTACACTTTCAGGAATTCAGGCATTACTCTTTTATTAATATATTGAGTCTCAGCTACTATAGGCTATCTTTTTTTTTTTTTTTTTTTTTGAGACAGAGTCTTGCTTTCTTGCCTAGGCTAGAGTGAGTGCCGTGGCGTCAGCCTAGCTCACAGCAACCTCAAACTCCTGGGCTCAAGCAATCCTACTGCCTCAGCCTCCCGAGTAGCTGGGACTACAGGCACGAGCCACCATGCCTGGCTAATTTCATATATATATATATTAGTTGGCCAATTAATTTCTTTCTATTTTTATAGTAGAGACGGGGTCTCGCTCAGGCTGGTTTTGAACTCCTGACCTTGAGCAATCCGCCCGCCTCGGCCTCCCAGAGTGCTAGGATTACAGGCGTGAGCCACCGCGCTCGGCCTATAGGCTATCTTTAGTGAACCCTAGACTCCTCGCCTATGCTCATGTGATTGCTAATCTTAAATCCCTAGGTCAGTAGGAACTTTATACTCTAATCCCCCCGCCCACCCCTAGTGTAGACAGCTATGGTGTTGATTCACATACTCAGCACCCTGCTTTCAGGTCCCTCCTTACCTTTTACACCATGAGATTTCCTTATTTTTCTTGTAAATCATGCTTTGCATTGAAAGCTGCTTTTGTCCTATTTTATCTAGCATGTCTAGTACCTATATGTCATCCTTTCAGAACCAAAAATTTCGTTATTAAAATCTGGGGAAAAAGTGTTTCATACCACATACAAAAATTAACACAAAATGGACCATAGGTCCAAATGTAAAACCTAAAATTATAACATTTCTAGAAGAAGCCAGAGGTGAAAATCTCTGGGATGTTGAGTTAGGCAATGATTTCTTAGGTAAGACACAAAAAGCACTAACAAATATTTTAAAAGAAGGTAAATCGGACTTTATCAAAATTAGAATTTTCTGTACTTCAAAAGACATTTTTAAGAAAATGAAAAGACAAGCTGCAGAGTGACAGAAAATATTCATAAACCACATGTTTGCTAAAGGACTCCTGTCCAGAATCTATAAAGAACCCTCATGACTAATAAGAAAACAAGCAACCCAGTTTTAAAAATGGGCAAAAGATGTGTACAGACACTTTGCCAAAGAAAAGATACATATGATAAATAACATCATTCATCTTTAGGGTAGTGATCATATGTAAGCCATGTACAGGGAGAATGCCATGTCAACATGAAGATGGCCATTTACAAACTAAAGAGAGAGACCTGGAAGAGATCCTTTTCTTACAGTCCTCCGAAGGAACAAACCTTGCTGTCACCTTGATTTTGGACTTCTAGCCTTCAAACTATTACACAATACATTTCTGTTGTTTAAGCCACCCAGTTTGTAGTACTTAGGTATAGCAGCCCTAGCAAACTAATACATTATTACCAGTCAAAAATTGAAAACAACCCAAATGTCCACCAATTGATGAAAGAAGAAACAAGTTATGGTACATCCCTGCTATGGAATATTATTCATTCATAAAAAGGAATGAATATTAATCTCTAGAGATTTTTCTTAAAAAAAAAAAAAAAGAATGAACTACTCATAAATGCAACAACATGGATGACTCTCAAAAGCATTTATGCTAATTGATAGAGACCAGAAACAAAAGATTGCATCCCTATATATTTTCATTTATATGACATTCCGGAAAAGGCAACATGGTAAAGATAAAAGTCAAATCAGTGGTTTCCAAGGGCCATTGACTAAAGGGAAAGAATTGACCACAAAATGGTATAAGGGAACTTTTGGGGACATAGGAAATATCTCATATTTTGATTTTTAACTGTGGTAGTGGATACATAACTGTATATATTGGTCAAAACTCATATAGCTAAAAAGGGTGAATTTTACTGCATGTAAATATCCCTTCAATAAACCTGACATTTCGGCCGGGCGCGGTGGCTCACGCCTGTAATCCTAGCACTTTGGGAGGCTGAGGCGGGCGGATTGCTCAAGGTCAGGAGTTCGAAACCAGCCTGAGCGAGACCCCGTCTCTACCAAAAATAGAAAGAAATTAATTGACCAACTAAAAATATATACAAAAAATTAGCTGGGCATGGTGGCGCATGCCTGTAGTCCCAGCTACTCGGGAGGCTGAGGCAGTAGGATCGCTGAGCCCAGGAGTTTGAGGTTGCTGTGAGCCAGGCTGACGCCATGGCACTCACTCTAGCCTGGGCAACAAAGTGAGACTCTGTCTCAAAAAAAAAAACAAAAAAACAAAAAAAAACCCTGACATTTAAAAATTAAATTACAAAAAATATAAAGAGAGAAACCAAAATATCATATATTCTCATCACCTAAATATACTCACTATGAACATTTTGCTATATTTATTTCTAGCTTTTATATATAAAATATATACTTAAAGACTTGGGGTGATGTATATATACAGCTTTATAATTTATTTATTTCATTCAACAAAATATTATTAAATATCAATATTAATCTGAAACTTTGCTTCTGACTATTCTGTTTCATGGCATATAGATATGCTACAGTTTCTTTAACCAGTCTCCTGTTGTTGAAAACTAAAGTTTTCCCTGCAGTGTTTTGCAATGATAATGCTTTAATCAATATCTTTAAAGCTGAGTTGTTAGTCATACTTATAAAAATGGAATGATTTTTATTAAATAATGATGTCATATAATATAGTAATATAAAATTACTGGTTTAAGAAGTGATCCATTTGGGCCAGGCGTGGTGGCTCACGCCTGTAATCCTAGCACTCTGGGAGGCCGAGGCAGGTGGATCGTTTGAGCTCAGGAGTTTGAGACCAGCCTGAGCAAGAGTAAGACCCCGTCTCTACTAAAAATAGAAAGAAATTACTTGAACAGCTAAAAATATACAGAAAAAGGCCGGGCGCGGTGGCTCACGCCTATAATCTTAGCACTCTGGGAGGCCGAGGCTGGCGGATTGCTCGAGGTCAGGAGTTCGAAACCATCATGAGCAAGAGTGAGACCCAGTCTCTACTATAAATAGAAAGAAATTAATCGGCCAACTAATATATACAGAAAAAAATTAGCTGGGCATGGTGGCGCATGCCTGTAGTCCCAGCTACTTGGGAGGCTGAGGCAGGAGGATTACTTGAGCCCAGGAGTTTGAGGTTGCTGTGAGCTAGGCTGACGCCACGGCAGTCACTCTAGCCTGTGCAACAAAGCGAGACTCTGTCTCAACAAAAAAAAAAAAATATATATATATATATATATATATACAGAAAAAATTAGCCGGGCATGGTGGTGCATGCCTGTAGTCCCAGCTACTCAGGAGGCTGAGGCAGGAGGATTGCTTGAGCCCAGGAATTTGAGGTTGCTGTGAGCTAGACTGATGCCATGGCACTTTAGCCCGGGGAACAGAGTGAGACTCTGTCTCAAAAAGAAAAAGAAGTGATCCATTTGGAATATAGCCCCATTGGTATATATTTTTGAGCATTGTCCTCTTCCTGACATACACACTTTCCTTAGTGTATTAGGACTAATTCCTTAGCAGGATTTAGAGAGGTTGAGTAGTGCAGGGGAAATAATATGGGTGCTGGAATCGTGGGACCTGAGTCTGTGGCCCGGATCTGCCCCGTGGTGACTGAGTAATGAAAGAAGGCCTTCTAGCATGCTAGCGTCCTCCTCCGTACATTGACGAACTTCTCTCTTGTTTACCTCCACTGCAGACAGGCTGTATAAGCCAGATAATTGCTTTCTCAATCCCCTTTGCAGTCAGGATGGCCAAACGACAGAGTTCTGGCCAAGGAAAGGTTTGTTGGGAAAGCTTTGCCTGCTAATAAAAGCACAGATGCCTGGTGTCGTGTCTGCTCCTTCCGTTCCTCCTCCTTCTAGTCGTGAACACAGGCATGATAACTGTAACCATGAGGTACCACTCATGAGCGTGCAAGGCCAACATGGTAGGTGTGGAAGATCTAAGAGGCCTGGCCCCTTGATGACACTCCTGGGCCACCACACCAGTCCTGGAATGCCAGCCACCTCTAGGCCTCTTGTCAACTGAGAAATACAACCTCCATCTGTTTAAGCCAGGTTTTCTGTCACTTATAGCTGAAGGCATCTGTAAGTAGTATAGCAGTTGTTGTGAGGCAAAGGAGGTGCATCCTGGGTAGTGCTTTATAGAATGGGGCCCATCATCACGTACATGGCTGGTCAGTTAAATGAAGCATCAGTAACATGCTGACTATCTTTCTCCTTCTCTCCAGGCTTCTCATTCATCAATGGTTTATGCTACATTTCCTCTACTGTTTCAACATTTTTTTCAATTGTATACTGCTGAGTGGCTATTTTTAAAAATGTATATGATTAAACCAAAATATTCTGTGGCTTATAATTTTTTTAAAAAAAATACAAAAATTCAGTTGCCTTATTCAGTGACATGGGTGTTGTCAACAGGACCATGTCTGTATCATTAAAAGTGTGACTAAGAGTCCCACTGACAAAGGTGAAGGCGTGATTGCCAGATCCGCTAGAGTCAAGCCTCTTGAGAAGTCGTTCACACAAACACAAGTGACCGCTCCCAAGTGCATCACTTTCCTGAGCTAGGAGTTCTCATTGCAGTTCACTAGATGAGAAGTGTTGGGGAAATAGGCTGATGATGGTTTGAGGACACAGACCCCCACATTCATTATAATTCATGGAGTGTTTAAAGAGAAGAGATAAAGACTTTGAGCAAGGCCCTAGCCAGAGTCTTGGTTTTCTTACTTTTTAAATGGGATGTGTACAGACCTGTCCTGAAGGTGCTATGAGCGCCATAATTAATGTCAACAAAGCACTTGGTACTGTGTTGACTGGGTGCTTGTCAGACAGGAGCTTGGCTTCCATCCTAGGAAAGCAGTCTACCTCTTCATTCCTGGGCACAGCAGCTCAGACCCCCTGTTTTGAAATTACCACTCATTGTATGATCTTGGACAAAGCCACATTTTCCTCATCTGTAAAATATTATGATAATAAGAGTACCTACTTTATAAGAGTGTTATGAAGGATTAGTGAAGCAATCCTGGCAGAGTGCTTAGCATGGCTCCTGGCACATGGCTATGCTTAATAAATGTCAGCTATTATCAGTGTCATAGCTTGTACCTCTTCTGCTCTGTTGGCTCTTTCCCTTCAGCATATAAACACATTAAGTTTTTTCCATCTTAAAAATAAAGTAATAGCCCTTAGATATTATCTTTGTTTCTTTTTCCCCTTCCATTTATTTTTTCTGGTCCTAAATTCCACTTTGCTTTGGCTGCGTACACATAGCCCAGGTCAATGCCTAAGGAGCCAATAATTCCCACCCGACCGCAGCCCAGGGGCAAGGCAAGCACATGGCATAGCAGAAGAGCCAGAGTGTTGCCCGTCCAAGTCTTGGCTCCACAGCTTTCTAAATGTGTGACCTTGAGCAAATTTCTTGTCATTTCCTCATCAATAAGCTGGGGATGAAGACATCTGCCTTGCAGGACTGCAGTGAAGTTCAACAGATAATGCATGTAAAGCATACGGCACAATGCAAGGCATGGTAAGAAATAATTATCACCCAAAACATAAAGCGAATTGTAATTTGCAATCTAGTTGAGGTGACAAGACTGATACACAGAAAATGATCCAAGATTGCCAGGTGTGGTGGCTCACGCCTGTAATCCTAGCACTCTGGGAGGCCAAGGTGGGAGGATTGCTTGAGCTTGGGAGTTCAAGACCAGCCTGAGCCCTGAGCAAGAGTGAGACCCCACCTGTACTAAAAGTAGAAAAAAATTAGCCAGGCATGGGCATGTGCATGTAGTCCCAGCTACTCGGGAGGCTGAGGCAGGAGGATTGCTTGAGCCCAGGAGTTTGAGGTTGCTGTGAGCTAGGCTGACGCCATGGCACTTACCCGGGTAAGAGAGTGAGACTCTGTCTCAAAAAACAGATTCAAGATCATTTTGAGATGTGTTTATCACCATCTTTGAGAACAGAGCAGGAGTATGTGTTGAAGCCTTTGACTAGGGTCGGTTGAAAAGTGACTGAGCTGAACTCTGCAGAGTAAGTAGGGACTAGGTAGACGAAAATGAGAAACCACAAGCAGCACAAAGGAAATGGGCTTGTGTGGAGTCAAGGATGTGGCAGGGCATCTTATTACCCTGTCCAAGTTTCTAATTACTTGGTGGGGGTAGGGGTAATGGTGATAATGCCTCAAGATGCCTTGCATTGTAATAGTATTTTGTATTCATTCTCTCATTTGGGCCTGATAACAATCCTATGCAGTAGACAGTGAGGTAATTGTGACCCCTTTCACAGACAGGAAAAGTGAGATTCAGAGAGGTTAAGTAAATTAAGGTTCTCTAGCTTACTAATGTGGCAGCGCTCTGACTCGCAGTTAGGTCTTCTGACTTCAAGCCCAGGCACCTTTCAATGAACCAGGGTTAGGACTCTCTAAACAACAGGAGTCCACTGTGGGTTTTTTGAGCAGGCAACTGACAGAAGGAAAGTAGGGGATAGGGAGGGAAGATTAGCCCGGCTGCAGTATGTGGGATGAGTGGAAAGAGACAGAGACCAGAACTGAGGAGAGGCCCTGAGAAGCTGGTAGAGAAAGGCATTCGAGGTGCATGATGGGAGACATTTTGAGGGCAGAAACATCAAAATTTGGTGGTCAATAAACTGGAGAGCCTAGAAGAAATGGATAAATTCCTAGACACATACACATACAGGTAATCAAAACAAAATTGTAACCAAGATTGAACCAGGAAGAATAGAAGGAGTAATAAAAAGCCAAGGACCCAATGGCTTCACTGCTGAATTCTACCAAACAGTCAAAGAATTAATACCAATCCTACTCAAACTCTTCCAAAAAATCAAGGAGGAGGGAATACTCCCAAACTCATTCTGTGAGGCCAGTGTCACCCTGATACCAAACAGACAAAGATACATCAAAAAAGAGAACTCTCCACAAAATACTAGCAAAGTGAATTCAATGAAACATTAAGAAGATTATTCATCATGATCAAATGGGATTCATCCCAGGGATGCAATGATGGTTCAGCATATGCAAATCAATTAATGTGATACATCATATCAACAGAACAAAGGACAAAAACTGTATGATCATTTTCATTGATGCTGAAAAAGCATTCAATAAAATTCAACACTACTTTATGATAAAAATTCTCAAAAGAATTAGGTATAGATGGAGCATAACTCAACACTAGAAAAGCCATATATGATAAACCCACACCTAGTCTCAAACTGAATGGGAAACAACTGAAAGCCTTTCCTTTGGAAAAAAACAAGACTTTGGAAAAAAATAAGGATGCCTACTTTCACCACTGTTACTCAACATAGTACTAGAAGTTCTAGTTAGAGCAATCAGACAACAGAAAGAAAGAAAGTGCATCCAAACTGGGAAGAAAAAAGTCAAATTTTTCTTATTTGAAGAAACCTAAAGACACTACAAAAAAACTATTAAAACTGATAAATAAATTCAATAAAATTTCAGGACACAGAATCAACACATAAAAATCA
The DNA here is from genome assembly GCF_040939455.1 of Microcebus murinus. NCBI lineage: Eukaryota > Metazoa > Chordata > Mammalia > Primates > Cheirogaleidae > Microcebus > Microcebus murinus. Next base: position 117,951,589 of record NC_134105.1, on the reverse strand, counting down.
GTAGCATTTCTACATGCCACAGCAAATAATCTGAAAAAGAAAACAAGAAAGTAATCCTATGTATAATAGCTACAAATAGAATAAAATATCTATGAATAAACATAACCAAAGATATAAAATGAAAAGATATCCCATGCTCATGGATTAGAAGAATCAATATTGTTAAAACGTCCATACTACCTAAAGCAATCTACAGATTCAATGCAATCCCAGTCAAAATATCAATGAGATTCTTCACAGAAATAAAAAAAAATAATCCTAAAATGTATATGTAACCCTGAAAGACCCAGAAGCCAAAGCCATCCTGAGCAAAAAGAACAAAAGTAAAATTGTATTATCTGACTTTAAATTTTACTATAGAGCATTAGTAACCAAAACAGCACAGTATGGGCATAAAAATAGACCCATAGACCAATGGAACAGAAGAGACAACCCAGAAATAAATCCACACATCTATAGTGAACTAACTGATCTTTGACAAATGTGCCAAGAACTTACATTGGAGAAAAGAAATTCAATAAATGGTGCTGGGAAAATTGGATATCCATATGTGGAAGAATGGAACTAGACCTTTATCTCTTACCATATACAGAAATTAAATCACAATGGATTAAAGACTTAAATCTAAGACCTGAAACTATGAAACAAGTAAAAGAAAATGTTGGGGAAATGCTTCAAGACATTGGTTTGGGCAAGGATTTCTTGAGTAATAGCCCAAAGCACAGACAACCAAAACAAAATTGGACAAACGGGATCACATCAAGCTACAAAGCTTCTGCATAGCAAAGGAAGCAATCAACAAAGAGACAACGCAGAGAATGGGAGAAAATATTTGCAAACCACCCATCTGACAAGGGACTAATAACTAGAATATATATAAGGAGCTCCAGCTGCTCAATAGGAAAACATCAAATAATCCAATTTAAAAATGGACAAAAGATCTGAATAGACATTTCTCAAAAGAAGACATATGAATGACCAACAGATATATGAAAAAATGCTCAACATCACTAATCATCAGCGAAATGCAAATCAAAACTACAATGAGATACCATCTCGCCCCAGTTAAAATGGCTTTTATAAAAAAGGCAATAACAAATGCTATTTGAGGATGTGGAGAAAGGGGAACCCTGGTATGCAGTTGGTGGGAATGGAAATTAGTGCAGCCACTATGGAGAACAGTAAGGAGGTTCCTCAAAAAACTACAAATAGAACTATTATGACCCAGCAATTCCACTGCTATGTATATATCCAAAAGATAGGAAATCAGTGTATGGAAAAGATATCCCATGTTTACTGAGGCACTATTCACAATAGCCAAAGTTTGGAATCAACCTAAGTGTCCATCAAAGGTTGAATTAATAGAGAAATTGTGGTACATATAAACCATGGAATACTATTCAGCCATAAAAAAGAATGACATCCTGTCATTTGCAACAACAAGGATGGACCTTAATGGAGAGCATTAAGTGTTAAATGTTAAATAAGCCGAGCATAGAAAGACAAATCACACACATTCTCACTCATATGTGGGAGATAATTATTAAAACAATTGATCTCATAGAGACAGAGAATAGAATGATGGTTACCAGAGTGTAGGAAGTGTATCGGGGTGATAGAGTGGGGATGGTTAATGGGTGCAAAATACAGTTAGGTAGGTAGAATGAAAAATACTTGATAGCACAACCAAGTGACCATTGTTGATAATAAGTTGTGGTATACTTTAAAATAAGTAAAAGAGTAGAATCGGAATGTTCCTAATGCAAAGAAATGATAAATGCCTAAGGTAATGGGTACCCCCATTATCCATATTTGATTATCATGCACTATATGCCTGTATCAAAACATCACATGTACCCCATAAATATATACATTAGGCCCATAATTTAAAATAAAATTAAAAAAATAAAAGGGATTAATACACATTCTAAAATATTTTTTTTAAAAACTTGGCCAGTGATGTACATGACGGCAAAGGAAAGAAAAGTCAAAGACAGCAGACAGTGGCTCTATGACAGAAAGAACACAGTGCCTTTAAATGATGTAGGTACTTGGAAGGAGGAGCAGGTCTGCAAAGGACTTAAATGAGCCACTGGGAATGGGAGACGATCTGGGAAGGAGGTACTGGCTTTGTCTCTGGCAGGACATTCAGGCAATTGTGGGTCTGGGATTGGAGTGTCAGTGAAGAATCCAGACTGGAAAATTAAATTTGGAGGTTGTGTTTGACGACATGAGGATAGATGCTACGTTATCTACTGCTATTACCCAAAACTTAGTGGATTAGAACAACAAGCTTTTAACTATCTTACAATGTCTGTGGGTCAGGAATCCTAGAGCAGAGTGGCTGGGTGGCGGCAGCTCAGGGTCTCTCACGAGGTTCCAACCAAGGGACCTGGACTACAGGATCCGCTTCCGAGCTCACTCACCTTGCCGTGGGCAGATGGCCTTGGCTCCTCACCAGGCGGGCCTCTCCAAGGGCTGCTGGCAACCTGGCTCCCCCCAGGTGAGTGAGCCAGGAGAGGGAGAAAAGCCTGGGAGGCCCCAGATGGAGGCCACGGCTGTTTGCAACCTAATCTCAGAAGTGACATGCCATCGCTTCTGCCAAAGCTCTTGGCCGTACAGACCAACCCTGGCACAACGTGGGAGGAGACTCGCAGAAGGGCGTGAATACCAGGGGGTGAGATCTTCGAGGGCCTCAGAGGCTGGCCACCCCAGACGAGCCCTCCAGGCAACTGCCCGTATTGTGAGGAGGGAAGGGAACTGTGGAAAGAACACTGGGGCGCCCAGAGATGTGGATCAGAAGGAAGAAAAGAGCTCCGCAAAGACAGAAGGGAGCAATCAGAGAGGTGGCTGGAGACCCGGGAACATCAGTGTTGCAACAGGAGTGCAGCAAGATTCCAGAAAGAGTGTAGAATCAACATTTGGTGCTGCAATGACAGAAAAGCATATAAACTGCACATTTTTTAAAAAAAATTTAAAAATCCAAAGTTATATGCAACTTGGGACACATTACATTCTTGGTTTTTGCTTGTTTATTAGTTTGTTTTGTTTTTAGCAGATTTCCTTTTTAATTCAGTTTTACTGGTGCTGATAGTAGAATCGTTCTGACTCCCAGGAGCACAGGCTGGCCAGATTCTGTGGCTAGCCTGGGAGCGCGGGTGTGGACGCAGCTAGTGGGCTCGAGCTGCAGCCACAGGCACTCTGCAGTGCACGCGATTCCCAGACGCTGGGGGATCGCTCACATAACGACATCTCCTGAGTTGCCATATCTGATGTCGTCCACTTTTACATATGCTAAAAAGCCACAAAGAAGGCAGTTCCCTCTGTTGAGATATTCTGACCCCTGAAAATCAGATATAACCTACCAGAACTGTATTTTCAAAGGACAAACTGTTCTCCTTTAAAGCCAAATTGTTGACTTTGAGTGCGTGCGTGTGCTTGCCTCCTTTGGCAATCTCTCATCACTTAATTTTGCTGGTGGGAGACCACAGTTCCAGCTTCAAAAATAAATTATATTGTAATGCTTTCTTAATTAAAAGCCCTTTTGAGTCATGCTTACTGAAATCTGTTACGTGGATTTAACTGATCTGCAGGGAAGAGATTTTCTGTTCTCTGAGGAATTAAAGAATTCCGAAAGGAAATGAATAGACGAAAATGTTCCAGTAATGAGATCCCTCTCTTTAATAATACATGTCACACTGAGGTATTACCTACCGGTAAGTGTACTTAACTTCAGCCAAATAAGAGGATCTAACCAGTCACTCAGAGAGTCCCAGCCCCGGGGAAAAGCTGGGTTCACATCCCAGCTCTTGCATTTATCAACATATCTTTCTCTGAGCCTCAAAAACTGACTATCCTCAGCAGTAACATGGGGAAAATATGAACCATCTAGTAGGATAATGGAAATGACAGACACTATATGTAAAGCACCCAGCGCACAATCAGGCCATGATAAATGGTGGCTGTTTTATCAAGAAATGACTCTTGGCCGGGCGCGGTGGCTCACGCCTGTAATCCTAGCATGCTGGGAGGCCGAGGCGGGCGGATTGTTCAAGGTTGGGAGTTTGAAACCATCCTGAGCGAGACCCTGTCTCTACTAAAAATAGAAAGAAATTAATTGACCAACTAAAATATATATATACAAAAAATTAGCCGGGCATGGTGGTGCATGCCTGTAGTCCCAGCTACTTGGGAGGCTGAGGCAGGAGGATTGCTTGAGCCCAGGAGTTTGAGGTTGCTGTGAGCTAGGCTGACGCCACGGCACTCACTCTAGCCTGGGCAACAAAGTGAGACTCCGTCTCAAAAAAAAAAAAAAAAAAGAAATGACTCTTAACTCTTCCATCACTCCAGCAATGCTCGTTAAAGTGAATTCAGGAGGGACTTTCCTCCTTCCTCCACAAGAGGTAAGGATGAGTAGGAACGAGCTTTAGCGGCCCTGCTGCAGAGCTCGAAGGCCTCACACCCGTCTGCCATGTAATCTTCACATGAACTTTCTAGGGCATTTCTGATCTGGAGAAACTGAGGCATGACCAGTCGACCGGTGCCCCCAGTAACACGAAGAGTGAGCAGACTACAGAGATGTCTAGATCCCATCCTCTTTCTCCTTAATATACTGACTCTCGAAAGGGCAGAAATATATGGAATAAGTAAAAAGTAAGATTGGAAGAAATGAATAAAGGTTTAAGTTATTTAATAATCACTTAATTTGGCTCTGATTATTAATCTCCCAATCAGTGTGAGAACAATAAAAAGAGAATATTTTAACAAACTTTTGTCACAGTCTATGGAAAATGTTCTGCTTTTCTGTACATTTTTCACAGAAGTTATTCTGGAACTAAAGTTTATATTAATTATCTCCTAGGAAAAATCAGTGTAAACTTAATTTAGATGAGAGCTAAAATTTTTTATATCATTTTGATAAGGTGGAAGAGAGGTGAGCAGTGACATGGGAGGGACCAGGGGATGCCATGGGGCAGTAGAGACTCTGTTTTAACCCTTGAATTAAATTCCCTTAATTTCCATAGTTTCCTCCTTTTAAAATAGGGTTAATGGTACTCACCTCTCGTGTGGTCAGATGTTTCAAAATTAAAATGAGTTGGTAAAACTGGTTTGTAAAAATATGTTTAGGTACAAGGGACTATCTAAAGAGCGGGACCAACATTTTATCTCAAAACCAAAAGGTTTTGCTCTTGTGATTTCACACACCGAGACCCAGTACACAGCTCTGGTCTAGGCGTGTCTTCCCATGCCCTGCTCTTGTGGTATGGGGCTCCCCTGAGTGCTGGCCATTTAATCACCAATAGAGGAGGAACGGTCTTGATTCCGTACCCAAAACAGCAGGTCGATTGTGTTTGATCAGTAATTTATAAATTTTTAATGCATGAAAAGCTATTGTAAACATCAAAATATTTTACAGATCCCCACTTGAATAACTATTGGGCTTTTTACATGTATCGATCTAGGAAATGCTCATTCACACTCGGACTCTGGGGCCAGGCTCTGACACCTGCCCAGCCTGAATGATGGTTCATCTTTTCTCCCCTTGCCCCCTCCACCAATATCGTCTTTAAGTGCGTTTACGAAGTATGTTTTTCCTCTTTGATGCAAGCCATTCGAAGCATTTTTCCATACAAAACTGCAAATGGAAAGCAGAGTCCCAGAAAAAAAAAAAAAAAGGTAAAAGTCTATTTTACCTGTGCTGTTGCTGTTTTTCTCGTTTTCCTATGTGTGGGTGAGACGGGCACCCAAGGTCATCAGGACGTTGTCTCTATCTTCCCCTTTCTGCTTCTCACCCACAACCTTTACCAACAGCCTTCGAAACAATACCTGTCATATGCCCGGGAGTGCCAGGAACAGAGGGCCCAAGAATCCTTATTGGATGCAAGTCCCGCGCTTTTCCCTCCATGGCAAGAAGCACGTTGCCTAAACATGGCAAGGAAGAGACTACTTTCGGGCGCTGAGCCAGAGTTGCTGATAACCTCTCACCGAGCCACCTCTCTTCCTAAGGCAGTCTTCTCTGCCCAGGGGCCTCTCTATTCCAGACCACCTGCGTCCCGCTCCGCGTGGTCCACATGTCATGGATCAAGGTGGAGCATCTGTCCCAGGACGGAGCTTCCGTCGCCTCCTAGACAACCTCCACCTGGTGTGGTCCCTTGAGAGGAGGCGCCCAGCCGATCAGATCTCCCTCGAGGAGTTTGGGGGACACGGAGACTGAGTCAGGAAGCAGAGGAGATGAGCTGAAAGGCCGGGAGGCTGCTGGGGTGGCTTTAAGGGGCCAGACTGCAGTAGGTGGCTATTGGCAAGGCGGAGAATGGCATTGGCACAGGAGCAGAGCTGCCACCAGTGAGACTTTGCAGCTCCCGAGAGGCAGGGACAACAGTGGACTTGCCCTGTCTCGAAAAGCCCAGTTCCAGCTTCAGCAAGGGGAATACTCACTGTGCTGCCCCCGACACCCACACACCACTGTTTCCTTGACCGAACGTGAATGCGAATCTGTACCTTGAAACGAAGAGAGAATTTCTGCGCTCTACCTAAGGAAGGTTTGAGCCTGCAGCCCCCACATACACTCAGGATGAGTCCTCAAAATCCCCCGGGCTTGGTCCCACGCTCGACCGGCACTGTCGCCGGGCTTCCTGAAGCTGCCCCGTGTCCCCTCTGCTCCGGCACGGTGTGGACCCACAGTCCCACTCCACGGCGCCAGCCCAAAGCTGACATCCACAGATGTTCGCGTCAATCCAGTCCTCAACTTGCTCGTCAATAGAGTGGGTGGAAGAGGAACATCTGAAGAGCCTTTCAAAGAGTTCATCCTTGAGGGCTTTCCTGCAGCGGCATAAAGTTTGGAAATCCGCTGGCGTCAGGAGGCTGCATGCAGCTTCGCCACAGCGACGTGCACGCATGTGTGCGTTTCACTGTATCTGCACGTGGTAAAGGCCGTCAGCACCAACACGGAGTCACCTACATCAAACCCTAGCAAAGCAGAGCCAGGATGCCGAGAAGGAAGAGGCCTCACACACACATGCCCGGAACTGGAACTGCCACAAAGCACTTTCCCAAACGAATTTTCCAGTTACGCCACTTCTATGAAGATCCTTTTCTACCAACACCGCCAACGAACAAATGCCACCACCTGTGGTAAGTCCCTTAACCAATGGTCTTTGTTTCAAAACTGCTTGCATGCACTTCTTTTTGCTTTAGAAGTTTCCCCTTGCCCCAACCCCCCCGGCTGCTCCTGTGCTCCACCATGGCATGCACATCTAGAATCGCCACCCCTTGCTATTCCCGAATAAACTCTTTGTCTGGCTGGTCGGTCTCTCTGTAGCTCAGCCTGACACCAAATTTTCATATATATACACATAGCGATATTCGCTAGCTATGTGGCCTGCGATAAATCGGTTAGTCACTGTGATCCGGTTTATTCATCTGTAAAGGGGGAATTATGATCTTTGCCCAGTTCACCTCATGGCTATGTGAAAATTAAATGAGATTGGAGATGTGAAAGTGCCCTGTAAACTCTTTAGCCCTGTCAGATGTGTCTTTGGGAGGCTGACAAAGAACCAGGACTCAGGAGTACCAGCGCTGGAGAAGTGTCCAGGCCGCGTCTGCTCTTGCCGTAGGGGCTGATGTCGCCCCTGACGGAAGCTACGCTCCAGGAAACTGAGATCACATACGGCACATCCATCGAGGAGGAGCTAAGAAACAGAAACGAGATGGGCACTTGTCCAAGGAAAAATGCCAGGACAGCAAATAATGATGAAAAATGAACTTTCCCTTTGCTTTTCATTTTTAGGGGAAAAAAATGATGAGAACCAAAGCTCAGTGAAGAAGGAAAACAGCTCAGGAAATGGGGTTTCCAAATTAAGTTCCTAAGTTCCCTCGGAAGGGACTTCCATGTGAACTTGCAGGAAAAATGAGGAAAACATAAAAAGCACGATCTGATCAGATCCCAAAGTGGATCGTTATTTTAAAAACCAGATGGCATCACTGTGGGGAGGCAAGTGCAGGAAGGTCAGGCTAGTAAAGGACATAAAAATGACAGCAAAACCCACATTCCCCAAATGCAGGACGCAAATGGGGCCTGGGAAAGCTCCAACAAAAGGGCGATTAGGTGGTTGAGCATGTTCCTAACATCTCCCTGCCTGTATCCGGACAACAACGATTGCCCTAAGTCTGGTATTTTATGGGAAAGATGAAAGAACAGAGAGTAAAACAGAAGACAGAGTTAAAAGGCAACCAGACCTTTTATTCAAATCAGCAGGGCCCGTTCACAGGAACCCTAAGGCATTTGCTTTTGGTAAGTCCAGTTTTCCTAAGGAATCTGTAACAACTCTCGAAAGATAATTAACCATTTTAAGTATAAAAGAAACACGTGATACATAATCAATTTAGACATGGGTCACAATTTTGTAAAGACAGGCCTACAGGGATACTGTGTCCCAGCTCCAGATGGGTTGGAAATCATTAGAAATCGCTGTCCTCCCCGCCCCGACTTTTCCAGTCGGGTGTTCTGTGGCCCCGTACACAGACCCGACGTGTGCGGCCTGTAGCCAATTCCACAACCAAGCGCCTCGGCCACTGTCGCTCTGTCCTTCACAAACGCCAACTGCTCTGCAAAGCCCGCCTCTCCTCTAGATTCTCTAGCACTTGGGTCACTGAATCTCCTCACACAAGGTCCCCGCTGGAAGCCCCTGGGGCGGGGTGGGGGAGGGGCCGTATCTTGCACACACACGCGTGCTGCACAGCCCAGGCACACGGGTGGCGCTTCGTCGCGCAGAATCTGAAAGATTTACTAAACCAGCAGGGACTCAGACAAAGGCTCTCAGAATCCCAGGGGATGATGCCCGGAGCCGCCCAGTGCAGGACTGCTTGTCCTCATCTGTCCCTTCCCTTGTCCTCACTTTCATGCTACCAAGTAACATTTTATTCACCATGTTTTTACACAAGCCTCCTCATCCTTAGTGAAATAAAGGTACACATAAAGTAATTTCATTTGGGGCTGTGTGTGTTCAGTGGGGAAGGGCGTGCCTCCAAAACAAATCCCTTGAATCACCCCTCCCCCCCAAGCCTGCCCCAGGTTTCCTCTCCAGCTGGGACAGCCCAGCACACAGGTACCAGGGAGGTGACCAGAGTGTCCCCAGCAGCCTACAAGCTGGTGCCACACTGGGTGCTTTGTTTTCATTTCTTAGGGCGCTTTTGTTCTCTATTTCTGTGTAATCCATCCATCCATCCATGCATCCATTGAAAATCTATGGGGCACTTATATCTGTCAGAGTCTGGGGACAGAATGGTGAGCAAAGCAGTCACAGTCTCACGGAAGACTTGCTTTGGCTAAGCACAGTGCTAAAAGAAGGGAAATAAACACAAGCGGGAATGATTGTGCAGGACGCCCCCTAAGAGTCCCGCCTCACTGGCGCCCCCTGCTGTCCGCACTGTGCCCGAGCCTGTGCCGGCAGCACCAAGCCCTGCAGCTGGCCTGGCGCGCCCGAGCCGGCGCCTCCCTGGCTCCAGGCTCCAGAGAGGAAATGGAGATGGAGCCCAGTCGAACGGAGCCTCTGGAGCGGACAGGGTTTCCTGGGAGGGAAAGGGGTGTCCGCGGCCAGGAGCACTGCAGGAGTGGGGCCGCAGGGAGCGGGGCCGCGGGCGCTGAGCAGGAAGGGGAGAAGGGCAGGTGGGGCCGGCGGGCCGCTCCGCGCTGTCCGGGGCTGGGTTCCCGTTGCTTCCTGTGAGCCCTTCCCTCTGCTCTGAGGACAGTAAGTGCATTGCATGAAAGGACGCAGTCGCATAAAGTTGGCTGCTCAAAACTCCAGGGTGCACATGAGTTTTCCTTCTCTGAAAAGCCTTTATTTAATGGGCATATAGGAAGCGAGCTCATTTCCTGGAGCGTTGATGCATGGAAGAAGTGACTGGAGTCTTTTATGTCTTCTGGCCACTTTGGTGGACTTGGCTTTTGCAGGAAGGTGAGAAACCTCGGAATCAGGAGACCGGCTTTTCTTTCTGGTTCAGCACGCCTTGGCTGTGTGGCCCTGGGCAAGTCCCTCTCCTTCCCTGGGCTGTCGTTTTCTCATCTGTAGGAGCCCTTGTGTCTCTAGTGTCCTGTGCACACTTCCCTGTGGTGGCGTTTGAGCGGGAGGTGCTGGGAGTGGGCAGCAGCAGAGCTGGAGCCCCTGAGCGGCCGTGGGGTGGGGACAGGGCAGCCGTGCCAGGCAGAACCCGAGCCCCAGCAGTCCCAGCCCACCACGGCAGACCCCGGGTTTGGGGAAATGATCTCGAGCCACAAGGACTGAGGAAACTCAAGGAACCGAACAGCTACAAAACTTGCTCCCACCAAGCACGTACAATGGCCTTTGCCAGGAACTGTGAGGCACGTAAAGAATGGCCGGCGGTGGTGGCTTTTGCCTGGCATTTGAAAGCTGGGCTGGAGCAAGTGCAAAATGCCAGGGATTGTTAACCTTCTCACCCTGACCACACCCACATAGCTCAACAGTGACTGCTGGTGGATGCCACAGAGTGAGCTCAGGGGACATGAAGAAAAACAGAGGGATAGCATATGAGCGGAAAGGACAAAGATTAGTTACAGGGCGGCGGGGACTGACTGGAAAGACCACAGCAATTCTAGATTGCGTGATTCTGGGTTCCAGGGGGCAGGACTGTATTGTGGAAAGAAAATCAATTCAAAAGGAGTCAGGAGACCCGATTTCTAGCGCTCTGTTCTTCCTTTACAAGCAGAGTACCCCTGAGCAAGTCACAAGTCACAGCTGGAGGCAGTAAAATTACTTACGTTTCTTTTTACCCTTACGGGAAATTCTTTTCCTCCATGGAATTAGCAGCGCAGGATGATCTCAGCCCTTTTAACAGAAAGAAAACATTCCTACGAGTAAAGCCGAACAGATTCTGACTTGGTTCTTGTTGACTTTATGGTATATTTTTTAAATAATCATTTCAGTGATGTTTGCTATCTGATTCAGGTACTACACTTGAACTCACCCCAAAGGCCATGCAGAAACTGAGAATAGTACCCTTCAGTCAGCTGTACAGAGACACCTGTTTGTAAGTGTCTCAAGTTCAGGCTTAACTTTAGAACCAATCAAATAAGAAGAGAATCTTTAAAGCAAATCATGCTTTTCCATTCTGGAAGTGAGTCTGCCAGAGCATATCTAAAATATTCACTTCACAAGTATGGAAGATGTTATTGGTATGGACAACATATAGTTGCTCAAATGCAAATATTATTTTACTGATGAGGCCATCACTGGCATTTTGATTTGCACAAACTCATACAGTTCTTGGTATTTTTACTATTTATTTTCTTCTCTTTGGGTTTATTAATGTAAAGCAGGGGTTATTAATCTGTGGTCCAGAAAGCCTGTGAATCTGGATGGGAAAGAATAACATTTTTATTTTCACCACCTTCTAACTGAATTTTACATTTCATTCCCCATTATGGCTATAAGCCATAAACTCAAAGTGGTGCTAAAAATACCTGTGATTTTTATCCCTACCAAGAGAAATAACAGACGTTTTATAATACCTTATATTTGTTGCAGATATCATGAAATATTTACACTAAAAACTACTATGAAATTAGACCCCCGTTAGATCTTGTTTTTAATGTGTTAATAAAGCAGTACATGTTTATTTCACATTTTTTAATGTTTTAATAATTTCAATGTCATGTGTTTCCTCTGTAATCTTATGAACTTTATATCCAGTTGGAAACACCTCTCTGAGAAGGGCTCTGTAGGTTTCGCCGGCGAGGTGCGCGGCGCGTGCACAGAGCAAGGACTGGCCTAGGGGCTAACACTGACCTTGGTCCCTAAGATGCGAGACTGAAATGAGAAAGTTCTCTCGGAGACCTGCCCGCACTTACCTGAAAGCCAAGGGTGAGGGGAGAATCCTGCTTCCAACTGCTTCTATAGGAGGGCTGCTCCCTGAAGCGTGGTGGGGTGGCTGGCTGTTATTTGTCTCTGTCCCTGGTACAGGGACAGAACTGTGTCTTCGACGTGTCTATCCCCAGTTCCCAGCGCAGTGCCTGGCACAGAGCAGGCTCTCAGTGAAGCCTGCAGAGTGCGTGGAAGCATACATTAGAAATATATCCTTGTTGAAATCAGCGCACAGATAGTCCTGCTGGATGAGGCAGGCACCTGTGAGTGCATGTGTGCAAAACCGGGTGGGGGCATTGGGATGATCACTGGGGTGTAGGGTGCACAAAGTGGGACATTCTTTTTAAAAGAAATTCCAAACAGACTTCTGGAAGGTTATTTTCTAAGACTCTTGCTGGCAGTGTGAAGGCAACCCCCCTGTGCACAGCCCCACCCCACCCAGCCTCACGTGGCCACCTCTTTCTCCCCCTACGCAGGGCTGGCTCCCCAGTACATATAAACCTCTCTGGAGCCAGCAGGGCCACCCATCCAGACACCTCGCAGCAGCGCAGCCGAGCTCTGCAGAGGGAGCCTCGCCCAGCCTCTGCACTGAGGTTCTCCCGTGCACGCTGCTGCAGCTTCGGGCCGAGATGCCAGCTGTCCGGCTGCTGCTCCTGGCCTGCCTGGTATGGGGCGTGGGAGCGAGGACAGCGCAGCTCCGGAAGGCCAACGACCGGGGTGGCCGGTGCCAGTACACCTTCACTGTGGCCAGCCCCAGTGAAGCCAGCTGCCCCGAGCAGGGCCAGGCCACGTCAGCCATTCACGACCTGCAGAGAGACAGCAGCAGCCAGCGCGCAGACCTGGAGTCCGCCAAGGCTCGGCTCAGCTCCCTGGAGAGCCGCCTCCACCTCCTTACCCTGGGCCAGGCCGCTGGGCCCCGGGACCCCCACGAGGGGCTGCAGGAGGTGAGCACCCTGAGGAGGGAGCGAGACCAGCTGGAAACCCAAACCAGGGAGCTGGAGACTGCCTACAGCAACCTCCTCCGAGACAAGTCTGTTCTGGAGGAAGAGAAGAAGCAACTGAGGCAAGAGAATGAGGATCTGGCCAGGAGGTTGGAGAGCAGCAGCCAGGAGGTAGCAAGGCTGAGAAGGGGCCAGTGTCCCCAGGCCCGAGACATCACTCAGGACGTGCCACCAGGCTCCAGGGAAGGTAAGAATGAGAAGCGGAGGGGCTCTGAGCTCAGCAGGAAACGTGGTTCATGGTGCCCTCGACCTCCCCGCCTGCCCTCTCCTTTCTCCCAGAGACGGCTCACCTGGCACGAGACAGAAGAATGAAGGCGCATAAAGCAATCGCCTTCAAGTATTTATTACTAGCAACCTAGCCCCAGGTAGCTTTGTTCAGGTTAGTGATTCTGAGTTCTTGTGCCTGTCCGTGACAGAGTTGCACAGTCCATGGCCCAAGGAGACGTACGAGGATCAGGCGAGACGTGTATGTATGTGATCAGTGGAAAGTGACCAACTGTCCTTTTGAAAAACTATCCTTTTTTGAATCTTTGCTCAGAGACTGTTTTACCTTTTGGTATTAAGTAGCCTCTATTTATGAAATGACAATATATTTATGATAATAAGTGGTTTTTGTTTTTTGTTTTTTTTAATGTCCTTCCTTGGCAAAATAAAGAGGTGACCAAATCTTTGTCAGTTCCCTCGATTTGTTGTTTTGGAAGTTTTTGTACTTTTTGTCCAATATGAGAACCTCTGCTTTTAAGTCACCAGACTTTTTCTGAGATACTTTTCTGTTCTTCCTGTTACCTGCCTGCTTGCTTGAAGGTGAGCCCGTGTGTGTGTATGTGTGTGTGTGTGTGTGTGTGTGTGTGTGTGTGTGTGTGTGTGTGTGTAGGGGAAGAAGGCACGCTTCTCATTACCTGAGAACACCATTTTTGTGTCACTTTTTGTGAAAATGTGCTCCCAAATATTCGCTGTTGAATAAGTTTTCTAATTATGAGGAAACAAGCAAGCAAATCCAGGTGTGGAACAATCAAAGATGTCAATGTCAAGACAGAAAGAAAAAAGAGGTGGAGAAAGGGCTTTTTCTAGACTAAAACAGACGTGTTAGCCAAACAGGGTGTGTGATCCTTGATTGACACCTTCACCTAAGGGAGAAAAATTATGGGGACAGGTTTGGGATAATTGAGGACATTTGAATATAGACTGCTCATTGGATTATGTTATTATATTCATGTTCAGCTTCTTGGGTGAGCTGACGGTATTGTGGTTACGAAGGAGAATGCCCTTGTTCTAAGGAGATGCTCAAGGACTGGGGGGTGAGGCAGCAGGATGTCTGCAATGGGCTCTCAAATGGTTGAGCAAAGATTGTAAAAATATAGAGTGAGAAAAAGAAAAGTAAAACACATGTGTCAAAATATTAAACAATTGGTGAATGATCTAAGTGAACAGTATATGTGGAATATACTGTACTATTCTTTAAATTTTTCTATAGGTTTGAAAATCTTTAAAATAAAACTATGGGGGCCAGGTGCAGTGGCTCATGCCTTTAATCCTAGCACTCTGGGAGGCCGAGGTGGGAGGATCGCTTGAGGTGAGGAGTTCAAGACCAGCCTGAGCAAGAGCCAGACCCCGTCTCTACTAAAGATAGAAAAATTAGCTGGGCGTCGTGGTGCACGCCTGTAGTTCCAGCCAGTCCTGGCTACTCGGGAGGCTGAGGCAGGAGGATCACTTGAGCCCAGGAGTTTGAGGTTGTATTGAGCTGTGATGACCCAGGGTGACAGAATAAGACTCTGTCTCCAAAAAATTAAAATAAAATTATGGGAACATATTTTCTTTAAAAAGACTTTCTGTGTGAAAGGCAAATCTACATAGATATGAGGCTGGACAACCTAAGAGCCAATGCCCGGGTATGACCTTGGGCAAGTTATTGAACCCTCTGCCCCTTAGTTTCTTGTCCATAATTTGACAAAGAAAATTCTGGATGTGAATAATAATTTTTATGGGATTCAAATGAAGTAACTATTAGATGTGAGGGATTTGTTTTAATCCTGGCTTGTTAGAATTGGAAGAGATCCAATTCGGAATTTTGCAGCTAAGGAAAGTGAAATCCTAAGATGCTTGGGGGCCCAGGCTGCACAGGGGGCAATGGTAGAGCCTGGGATTGGAACCCGAATCTGCGCAGACTAATGGAAGAATCATCAGTAGCAGAAATGCTATGATTAGAATAGTTACCTATTCCAGACTGTTGACTGAATGAAATCACATTCTCAACAAAAACCCGTGTGTGTGTGTGTGTGTGTGTGTGTGTGTGTGTGTGTGTGAAAATAGAGACAACTATTTTTTTCCTTTTTATTGCCTTGTGGTCATACAGTAAGTCTTTGGGAATTTATTAGATGTCTTCTCTAATTTTATGTTTCTTTTTCTCCTTTCCAGCTATTCTACTTTTGAAAGAAGGGCAATATCTCATTATAATGAACTCCAAACTTGGAAGTTGTTTTCTAGTAGTGGATCATTTTCATGAGCAGGAAATTACATTAGTACAAGAATGTAGGACCGAAAAGGAACCCAACAAGCATCTGGTGCCACTGGCTCATATTTGCAGATGTGGAAACTGAGGCCCAGAGAAATTATTCAGCTAGTCCATGGCCACCTAGTCCATGAGTGGCAAAACCAGGACTAGAATTCTGGTCTCTCCCCTTGAGGTTCAGTAACCTTTGGACCCCCAACTGACTTTTAGTGTGTAGCCCCTAAAGATAAAAGACAGAAAGGTACAGAAATGCTTGGGACATTGCTCCTTATTCTGTGCCAAAAAAAAAAAAAAAAAAGGGAAAATGCTTAGAACAAAAGATATGCTTCAAGGTCCTAGATTTGGGGATAAGGGATATTCTGGGAACCTGGAATGTAAATGCAGGTGTGCTTTTATGCAGGAGTGGCAGGAACTGAGGAGTAGAGGGCTGGGAGAGGTTTAGTGGGGCTGATGGACGAAGGGAAGGCTTTTCCTTATCCCGCCTATAGATCAAATTCACCAAAGGCTAAGTTAGAGTTGGTTATTACTGTCACAAGGGAAGCCCCACTTTCTCCTTTATTTAGCCCTTGCTTTGGATTGGTCCCCGCCATGGAAGAGAGGCCGGGACGAGGGCTTGTGAGAGGTGGCTTATATGGGCCGTGGCCCTCGGGAGGAGAACTGGGGAGAGGGAGACAGGGAAGGAAGGAAAGCCAACAAGACTGCAGGGGGTGCTTCTCAAGTTGTCGCCACAGTGGGCAGTAGAGGTTCAATCTCACCGAGTCCTTCAGAGGGGCGTGTAGAGTGCAAAAGAAGAGGGGAGCATTTATCCACGGATGTGATACCCTGCTGGCCAGGGGCCATCCCACGGATATCCCTATATCCCTATGTCCCTTCCATGGTAGGTGGATGTGGCGCCAGGCTGGTTCTTGCAGAGTTTCTACGCAGCAGGTCAGAGAAGCGGGGAGGGGAGGGGGAGGGCGCTGAAGGAGGTCCCTTCGGTGATAACTGCGAGAGGCAGCAGGTTGCGTGGCGACCACTGGGAAAGGGTGGGCAGGATGTGCAGAGGGGCAGAAGGGCGCCAGAGGAGTTCGGCAGAAGGGCTGCAGATTCCCTCGCCCACCTGCAGCAGGATGGGATGACAATCCCCCATGGGGGTGACTATGCAGATTAGCATCAGCGCGGTGCCGGGCACAGAGTGGCCGCCCGGTAGATAGATTATAACTACGAGGGGCTTCTGTTGCTTGAGTGCCACTATTGCTTTAGAAAGTCATTCAGCGATCAGACTGCCAGCATGTACGTAATGTTTGCATCACACACATTGATTCTAGGGATGGCATGTGTTAGAGCAGCACGCGGGACGACAGTCTGTTAGCTAGTCC
The DNA here is from genome assembly GCF_040939455.1 of Microcebus murinus. Taxonomy (NCBI): domain Eukaryota; kingdom Metazoa; phylum Chordata; class Mammalia; order Primates; family Cheirogaleidae; genus Microcebus; species Microcebus murinus. Next base: position 117,934,845 of record NC_134105.1, on the reverse strand, counting down.
TCACTTTCCCAGAGTGTTCGCGACAGCCTGGAGACATGCTGGCATCCCTCTTCTCCTTCACTCCCTTCATTACGTACTATGGAATTTTTCAGACAGTGACAGAAAATATCTACAAAATTCATTATGATGTCATTTGCCTAAATATATATGCAATGTGTGTGTGTGTATGTGTGTATGTGTGTGTGTGTGTGTGTGTGTGTGTGTAGGCAAGTGAGTTAATAAATTCAGTTTCTAGATTGAGCTCTCTAGAATATGAGCCTATGAAGCAGAGGGGCAGGTTATGCAGAAAATTTCCAGAATTTTGTAATAGACATGAACCTTTAAACCATAGAACTGAATTTTAATATAAAAAAAGTTTTAAAAATAAAAGCCCTAAAAGGGTTATCTGACACAATATCATCATTAATATATTCTCTTTATTTTATCTTATTTTATTTTGAGACAGAGTCTCCCTTTGTTGCCCAGGCTAGAGTGCCGTGGCGTCAGCCTAGCTCACAGCAACCTCAAACTCCTGGGCTCAAGTGATCCTCCTGCCTCAGCCTGGGACTATAGACATGCGCCACTATGCCCGGCTAATTTTTTCTCTATATATTAGTTGGCCAATTAATTTCTTTCTATTTATACTAGAGACAGGGTCTCGCTCTTGCTCGGGCTGGTTTCGAACTCCTGACCTCAAGCAATCTGCCCTCCTCGGGCTCCCAGAGTGCTCGGATTACAGGCGTGAGCCACCGCGCCCGGCCTCATCCTTAATATTTTCATGACCTTTTTTCCTTCCACATTCAGAATGAAATGTTACTGATTTCAAAATCTTCCAGAGAAATTTTAGTTTTGCCACATCCATGTTGAGGACTATTTCATCGGTAGCTTTGTATGCAATCTTCAGAACGACCCGATACATTTGTGCAGCTCAGTGTGGTGGGGCTCAGAGAGGTGGAGTCATTTGTCCAAAGTCACACAGCTGGTAAATGGCAGGAGTGGACTAGGCAGCTGTGATTTCTGGCTCAGTCCAGGCACCTTGACACGACTGCCTCCTGCCTTTGCCCTGCACCCTCCACTGCAGGGAGACCAGCTGCCGCCAGGTACTCCTGGCTGACTTTACCAAGCAGGAGCCAGCGGGCTTGGAACTCAACCGTCCCTCTTGCCAGCTGGGAATTGGCCTTGCAGTCATTCTGGATGCCACCGCCTGACATTATGTTTTATTGTGGTTCTTGCTCACCCCACAGAAAGCACATGAGGCGTGGCTCCTGCAAAGATGGGCAGAGAGACAGTGCGAGCTGTGGGCTCCTTGCTCAGAGCCCTGAGGGCCGGGCTGGGGCCAGGCAAGGACCTTGGCGCCAGCCACGCACCCGGCCACCTCTCCTGTGGCAGTGGCAGAGGAGGAGCTGATGGGAGCCGAGTTCTGAGCAGCTTCTTCGAGGCTCCTGGCAAGCGCCCGGCAGCAGTTGGGGCTCAATTAGGAGATAGAAACCACACAGACGGCCAAGCCAGGGAAGTTTACTGGAGACAATTATTAACTCTGGGCCGGGCGTGGTGGCTCACGCCTGTAATCCTGGCATTCTGGGAGGCCGAGGCGGGAGGATCGCTTGAGCCCAGCAGTTTGAGGTTGCAGTGAGCTATGATGAGGCCACTGCATGCAAACGATGGTGACAGAGTGAGACTCTGTCTCAAAAAATTAAACAGATTACTATGATGAAAGAGCAACTGTAAGATACAAGTAAACTCCGCAGGGCACCGTGGGGCCGAGGGAGGGCACTGGAGGAAGGGCAGACTCGGGAGGGGGGCAGGGCTCAAGGGGGAAGGTGGGTTCGGCCCTCAGGCAGCAGAGAAGGGGCTGATTTGCCCAGGCTGAGCTGGTGTGCCTCGGCAACAGGCCACCTCCAAGCACAGGTGGGGAGGGCGCCGGCAGCCTGGGGGGTGGGGACACGGTGGGTGTCACGTGCAGCGCAGGTAGGAGGCCTTCAGAGCGTTGGGTCCCTGTGCGGGGACTCTGGTGTCCTTGTTGAGAGGGCTTTGGGAAGGCAATGGCCAGGCGGAGGCTGCAGCGTCAGAGAGGAGCCTCGTCCTGGGTCTGCGGCTGGGGCCGGGCTCCCCTGAATGTCCGCATATCACGCGGCTGGCCACACCCGGCAGGGAAACTGCGGGAATTGGCCGGGGGCGGTGGCTCACGCCTGTAATCCAAGCACTCTGGAGGCCAAGGCGGGCGGATTGCTCCAGGTCAGGAGTTCGAAACCAGCCTGAGCAAGAGCGAGACCCCGTCTCTACTATAAATAGAAAGAAATTAATTGGCCAACTAATATATATAGAAAAAATTGTCCAGGCGTGGTGGCACATGCCTGTAGTCCCAGCTACTCGGGAGGCTGAGGCAGTAGGATCACTTGAGCCCAGGAGATTGAGGTTGCTGTGAGCTAGGTCTAGCCTGGGCAACGAAGCAAAAGAAAACCTTGGGAGAAAACTTCTTCCCCAGAGTGTCCCTCCAGTGCCCTCTACTGAGACAGTTCAACGCTGTGCTCACGCTACAGGGGAAGCTCCTTGTTCTCCAGACAGGATACATGAAAGGGTGCGTTCGGCTCTGAGGGGCAATGCATCTATGACTGACAGTCCTCCCCGCCACAGGGTAGAAGGGGTCACAGCTGCCATGGCCTCCGAAGACATGGGTTCAAGTCCCAGCCCCACCACTTATTAGCTGTGGGCAAGTGACTTAACCTCTCTGAACCTCAGTTTCCTCATTTGCAAAAGGGGAGAATAATGTTCACTTTCAGGACTGCTATGTGGACCTTATTGTGTTTCTCTGAAACTTTGCAGGTACCAGATCACATAAAAAATTTACATGAAAAATTCTTGAAATGTGGAAAGAGCTATAAATGCCTGTGAATCATCTCTTTTCACAAAAAAATGCAGTTTTTCAGTATTTCAGTGCCAGAACATACTTTAGCTACTTGCGAGGAAGTCACCTGGGAAATGCCTGCATTTTTTATATGTGTGTTTGTTTTCAATGTCTTTTATTCCCTCTGTGGCTAAAGAGGACATTCTTAATTTCCTTCTCGCTGACCTGCAGGCATGTACCCCTACTTTTCTGCATATGCATGCTTTTCTCAGCACATTGCTAAATTAAATAACCGTCCTAGCTACATTCACAGAATGAAATACTTTGTGCCAAATACACAGAGGAAGGGCCGGATGCGAGGAGGACTGGCTCACAGTGACCTTCGCGTGGCAACCGTGGGACCCGCGGCTGCAGGGCGGGGAGCTGGGGGCCGTCAGGGCTCCTGTGCAGACGCCGCCCCCGTCTTTCTCTCACCTCGCCTCGCCTGAGACCAGCTCCTGTATTCTGAGAGTTCATTGAGATGATTGAAGAGGAGAAGTTTGAATTGGGCGAGGAATAGTCCGCAACGGTCCAAGAAAAGGTACAAAGGACACAGTGCACAGCCAATAAATGCCAGCGACTATGGGGGGAAAAAAGGTATGCATGAAAGAAAAGTAGCTAAACTCAAGGAACTTGCTTAATGACCTGATTCTGAGAAATCGCCCTGGCAAGGGCTTGCCGCTGCAGGAGCCTCTGCCCGATGCGGGTGGCCCCGTGGCAAGGCAGGGGTGGCTGCTCCCGACAGCCGGGCCCGGGGCCATCACTGCATTTTAGGCCCGAGAGAGAAGGCGTGGCAATGGGAGGGCAGGGCAGAGAGGGCGGTTACGAATAGCTGTGGCATCCCTGGTGTAGGACGGGGGCTTCTCTCTCTTAGCTCTCCTGGCAGCAGCACAGAACAGAGAGCCTCGGGCAGCCTGTCCCTCTCCCGTGCCACCCGCGGGCAGCAGCGGCGGCCTGTGGTGGGGGGAAGGGAAGCAGCTGGCACCGGCCCCAGGTTGGTCTAGGGAACCCCCCTCCGACCTAGAGGATCGGTCTCTGCCCTGGGTACCTGTCGGAGAACCAAACGAACTTTCCAGGACTCTCCACGAGCCCACTTGGATTGTCCCAGAGACTCTGGTTTGCAAAAGCATCCTGGAATGAGCCCGTGGTACTTCTCAGCTAAGAGGACTTTGCCAAAGCATGAATTCCGCAAGGGCACGGGCCAACTGTGTCTTAGTTGCCTTTTGTCTCGGGCGCCGAGCACAGCCTGGCCCTGAGCGGGGCCTCCAGTGGAGCTGAGCCCGTGGGTGGAGAAGTCCCATTGGGATGCACGTCAAGGATGTCCTCAGATGGCACCACGTTGTGGCTTATGGGTCCCAACAGCTTGCATGGCCCATTCTAGACTAAGGGACATTGCAGGGCAGTCATGCTCTAATGGGGCTGGCCGAGCAGCTGCAGCCACACGGAGGCAGTGGGGGGAGGACGGTGGCTGGGCAGCTGGATGCATCGCGGCGCGTAATCCTTCAAAGCTAAGCCCAGAAGCTCTGAGAGACCACCCTGATTCCAGAGATGTGCCAACGTGAAAGAACGTGTGGCCTCAGACTGATGGCGTGCTACACCCAGAAGGGTTAAGCGTGTCGCTGTAATCCTCTGTGCCTGAAACCTGAATTAAAAGAGTTGAGCAAAAATATTAAGAGAGTTGAGCAAAAATTAAGAGAGTAGAGCGAGGGTCACTGTGAGCCACCTCTCCTCGCATCCGGCCCCTTCCTCTGTGTATCTGGTACAAAGCATTTCATTCTGTGCATGTAGCTACAGCGGTTATTTAATTTAGCAACGTGCTGAAAAAAATGACACAAGGCGGAAAAGGTCTTCCGGACCTCAGCGGTGTGGGAGCCCGGCCTCAGGCGGGGCGCTGGCTTCCCTCCGTTGTCCCGGACACCTGGAAAATCTGATCCGGGGCCAAGTCACCCAAGGCGCATAAACTGACCGAGGGGGTCAGCAGGGAAGAGGCCGTGTGCTAAGCATGCCTTTTTGCTCTGATGCGCAGCCTCTGCGCTCTGATGACACCAGAGGGCCTGTCCCTCCCAGGCCAGCGGATTTCCACAGGTAACGAAGGACTCGGCTGCGAGTGTCCCTCTGCTACGCAACCCCCCAGCTCAGGGCCCACAGCCCCACCTCCCCTCTCTGGCTTTCAAACTCGGGCCACTGTCCCCCTGGCCTGGTCACCTCAAGTGCCAGACAGCCCCGCTGCAGAGCACCAGAGACAACGCTCTGCCCAGAGCCTGCGGAAGCCCTGCAAACCCGCAGTGCTGAGCCTGCTCGCCCCTCCTCCCCGCACCCCCACGGGAAGGATACAGGCTCTGCCCGCATCTCCTCCTCCCTCTTCTGCTTCCCACGTGGCCCCACCTCCTCTTGCGACCTGTGAGTACAACAAGCTATCCTTTTTTTTTTTTGAGACAGAGTCTCGCTTTCTTGCCTAGGCTAGAGTGAGGGCCGTGGCATCAGCACAGCTCACAGCAACCTCAAACTCCTGGGCTCAAGCAATCCTCCTGCCTCAGCTTCCCGAGTAGCTGGGACTACAGGCACGAGCCACCATGCCCGGCTGATTTTTATATTATATATATTAGTTGGCCAATTAATTTCTTTCTATTTTTATGGTAGAGACGAGGTCTCGCTCAGGCTGGTTTTGAACTCCTGACCTTGAGCAATCCGCCCGCCTCGGCCTCCCAGAGTGCTAGGATTACAGGCGTGAGCCACCGCGCCCGGCCCAAGCTATACTTTTTTAAGGGCTTTTTTTTTTTTTTTGAGACAGAGTCTCACTTTGTTGCCCAGGCTAGAGTGAGTGCCGTGGCGTCAGCCTAGCTCACAGCAACCTCAATCTCCTGGGCTTAAGCGATCCTCCTGCCTCAGCCTCCCGAGTAGCTGGGACTACAGGCATACGCCACCATGCCCAGCTAATTTTTTCTATACATATTAGTTGGCTAATTAATTTCTTTCTATTTATAGTAGAGACGGGGTCTTGCTCTTGCTGAGGCTGGTTTCGAACTCCTGACCTCGAGCAATCTGCCCGCCTCGGCCTCCCAGAGTGCTAGGATTACAGCCCAGCCAAGGACTTTTTTAAAGAGCAGTTTTATGCTCACAGCAAAGTTGAGAGGAGGCACAGGGACTTCCCACGTGTCCCTGCCCACACACGCACGGCCTCCCCTCTGCCAACGACACCCCCCAGCAGAGCGGGCGCCTGTCACAGTCAGTGAACCTGCTTCATGCAGCACAGCCGCTCAGAGCCCACAGCTCACAAGTGGGTTCACTTGTGCTATTGTTCATTCTTTGGGTTTGGACAGATACATAATGATGTGTGGCCGGGGCGGTGGCTCACGCCTGTAATCCTAGCACTCTGGGAGGCCGAGGCGGGCGGATTGCCCAAGGTCAGGAGTTCGAAACCAGCCTAAGCAAGAGCGAGACCCCGTCTCTACTACAAATAGAAAGAAATTAATTGGCCAACTAATATATATAGAAAAAATTAGCCGGGCATGGTGGCGCATGCCTGTAGTCCCAGCTACTCGGGAGGCTGAGGCAGGAGGATCGCTTGAGCCCAGGAGTGTGAGGTTGCTGTGAGCTAGGCTGACGCCACGGCACTCACTCTAGCCTGGGCAACAAAGTGAGGCTCTGTCTCAAAAAAAAAAAACAAAACATAATGATGTGTATCCACCATTGTAGTATCAGAGTATTTTCACTGCCCTGAAGCCCTCGGTGCTCTGCCTGTCCATCCCTTCCCCGCGCAGCACTCGCTCTCTTTTTACTGTCTCGGTAGTTTTGCCTCACACTGTCTTTTCAGTGGCGATCGTCTCCGGAGCTGTCGGCCTCGCCATGCCTGAGTAGTCAAACGTTTGGAAACACCAAGCCTGTTCTTTGTGGGCACTGCTTCATCCTCCTATTCAACACCTGCCACGAGACCACAGTCCTCAGCAAATGCAGATGCGTGTGACATACTGTGGACACTGCCTGTCCGGTCAACGTCGCCTACACCCTCCCCTGAATTCCTGTAGGAACCCTTACACACTCTCTTCCTTATGCAAAACCGAGGAATCTGGCAGAATATTCAACTGAGCGTGTAAAGCTCAGTATGTTACTTTTTACAGGAGTGTTTGCATATGACAAGGACAAAACCTTAAGCACTAATTTGTGTGTGTGTGAGAGAGAGACAGTTTCACTTTGTTGCCCAGGCTAGAGTGAGCGCCATGGCGTCAGCCTAGCTCACAGCAACCTCAAACTCCTGGGCTCAAGCGATCCTCCTGCCTCAGCCTCCTGAGTAGGTGGGACTGCAGGTCTGCGCCGCTATGCCCGGCTAATTTTTTTTTCCTATTTTTCGTTGCTCAGCTAATTTCTTTCTATTTGTAGTAGAGACGGGGTCTCGCTCTTGCTCAGGCTGGTCTCAAATTCCTGACCTCGAGCGATCCTCCCACCTTGGCCTCCCAGAGTGCTAGGATTACAAGCATGAGCCACCGCACCTGGCCACGCACTGAATTTCTAATTGCCAAAATTTAGACATCTGAAAAGATGCTCATCCAATCCTGTTTTATCTTCCCTTCCCCACCCTGCACCTGACTACCACCCTTGTCTTAAAGCAAATCTCAAGCATCGTGTCTTTGGTGACGCCTGTTTAAATGTCATCCTCAACACAGTCAAGCCTTGAGCCATTTTTTCTCACAGTACAATTTTGTCTCTTTCTTTCAATACAGTTTCTAAATGGAATTTGGACACTTTGGCCTTCCAGGAACTGAAGTCAGAGTTAACTGAGGTCCCTGCTTCCCGAATCTTAAAGGAGAGTCCATCTGGCCATCCCAGGAGTGAAGAGGGGGATGATGGTATGAAGTTAGCTTTCCTCTCTTTGTGCCCATGTGGTCTTCACCCACGTCCAGTTCTGTGTTTAGAGTCAGTAGAGAGTAAACGCCCGCCCAGGAGGGAAACTGGTAACTTCCCCGGGAGCAGAGGCAGGGGAGGGGAGCAGAACAGAACCCCCCTCTGCAACCTTGCCAGGGCAGGTCTGCAGGAATCAGCCCGGCCCTAGCAAGGCGCACAGCCTATCCCCACAGATGGGAGTCTGGGCTGGGCCGAACAGCGGGAGACGAGAGGCGCGTTTGTTTCACCCACTTGATTGTCACGGAGTGGCTACACCCGAGAGGTTACATTTTTCCGTAGCTCCTCCCTTGCTTTACCTTAGGGACAGGTGTACACCATGCACCATCTGTCACTGAAGGTATGCTTTCTCTACTTTGGCCACTAAGGAAAAGGACAATTTGCCCATCCCTGAAAGTCTGCCTTTAAGACTAAGACTGTGGCTTTCAGAAACTTTGACTGCCCGTGTTGTTGATAATTAACTACGGCTAACACTGAATGGGGTTATGAAATATTTAAAACATGATTCTCTTGAAATCTAAAGTTTCAACCATACCGAATAGACGTTAATTCAAGTCACAGATGGATCACATAACATTTCGTCTATGCCCAGCACTTAACCTGTATAATTGCATACAACAGCCCCCAAAACACTATTCTCACCCCCCTTTACAAATGAGAAAACTGGGTCGTAGAGCCCGAGTAACCCACTGCAAGTCGCCCGGCCAGCGGCTGGCACAGCCTGGCTTTGACCCCCACGGTCCGCTCCAGGGCCCCGCCCCCCGGCCCTGCCCCGTCCCACGGGGTCCCTGTATTTGGACGGACTAGGACAAGCGGTGATTTGTTTCCTTGACCCCCCAGGATGCGGAGAACTAGTGTGGGTGGGAGAGCCGCTCACTGTGAGGACGGCGGAAACCATCACCGGCAAGTACGGCGTGTGGATGCGGGACCCCAAGCCCGCCTCGCCCTACACGCGGGAGACCACGTGGCGGATCGACACGGTGGGCTCGGACGTGCGCCAGGTGTTCGAGTACGGCCCGGGCAGCCAGTTCGCGCGCGGCCCCCCTTCCAAGGTGCACGTGCTGCCCAGGCCGCTGGAGAGCACGGGCGCCGTGGTGCTGCGGGGCAGCCTCTACTTCCAGGGCGCCGGGTCCAGAAGCCTGGTGCGCTACGAGCTGAGCTCCCAGACGGTGAGGGCGGAGAGGGAGCTCCCGGGAGCCGGCTACCACGGGCGCTTCCCCTACTCCTGGGGCGGCTACACAGACATCGACCTGGCCGTGGACGAGGCCGGCCTCTGGGCCATCTACAGCACCGAGGAGGCCAAAGGCGCCATCGTCCTCTCCAGACTGAACCCGGAGGATCTGCAACTGGAACAGACCTGGGAGACGAACATCCGGAAGCAGTCGGTGGCCAACGCCTTCGTCATCTGCGGCACCCTGTACACCGTCAGCAGCTACTCCGCGCCCGAGGCCACCGTCAACTTCGCCTACGACACAGCCACCAGGAGCAGCAAGGCCCTGAGCATCCCGTTCAAGAACCGCTACAAGTACAGCAGCATGATCGACTACAACCCCCTGGAGAGGAAGCTCTTTGCCTGGGACAACTTCAACATGGTCACCTATGACATCAAGCTCTCCAAGATGTGAGAAGCCCCCGGGCCACACCAGCCAAGGCAGGAGGAGGTGTTCGGGGTCCAGCGTGGAGCGGGCTGAAGGCAGAGCCCGCCAGCCAGAGCCCAGGCAGCCTTCTCTGCTTTCCAAGCCTTCGTGCATCCAAAGAGTGTGCTTGGCCACCATCTGACCATGCAGGGACAGCAGTCTGAGGGCACAGACGATTGCATACCACAACATACAGTCTCTTCTTCTATCAGCATTTAAAGGGATGTTTAACTGAAATAGTTCAAGTTTTCTGGTGATTTGGGGCAGCAGCTATAAGGCACAGTGTGAAAATCATTGCTATTGCATGTGTCATGGTTACCATAAACCGCAATAAAAGGCAGCAGAACAGTTCTTGTGGCCAGCACCGAACATGTGTAAAATGCATTTACTACAACTGGCTTCTAATGCTTCAGACAGAATCCAGTTGGGTGTTACATAACCCTTTGCCTTATGAAATAAAATTATCTACCCAATATTCTTTTCCTTGAACTTTGTGGGAATGTTTGTTTAAGTGAAGATTTAGACTCCAACCGTCCGATAATTCCTTTGGGCTGGGAGATGTGATTGCAGGGCGCTACCGGTGGTGCGTGTGTAACTGAGAGGTTGTGCCTGGTTTGGAGGTGCTGCCCAGGATGACGCCAGGCAAGCAGTGGCACCCACGCCTTCCCAGTCCATCTCCCGTGCTCTCGGCCCTACCCGAGCAGTCTTCCAGCCCAACCCCCAACTCCCTTTACCCTAGCTCCACTTTGCTTCTTATCTGTTGTCATGCCTGTGAATTTCCTAAGCCACAACCTCAGGTGGCTGAGCCTACAGCATTATATTTTTTTCTAAAGCTGTGGTAAAATACGTATAACAAAATTTACCATCTTGATCATTTTTAAGGGCACAGTTCAGTGGGATTAAATACATTTATACTGTCGACACCATCCATGTCCAGAACTTTTCTCATTTTGTGAAAATGAAACTATACCCATTAATCACTCCCCGTTCCCCCTACACCCTGTAGCATTATTTTTTAATAACTGAACTTCATTTGTTTCTGCAGTTGCCATCATATCTGATGGTAGAACACTGTCTTGCCGGTTCAGCTTGGACTCCGCCCTATTTGCATGCTGTCGGTCAGTTCGGGCTTTTCCTCTCCCCCGTTCTCTTCAAGGTGGCGTCTATGCTCGAGCCAGGGAGGCTGAGGGCGCTCTGGCCCTGAGGGGGAAGAGCTGAGACAATTTCTTACACCTGGTTTTGGCCATCAGCGCCGACTCCAGCATTTGCTGCTGGTGTCCACGTCTCCGTACCCCGTAACGGGTCTGGCCTCCTCTGCGTTGCATGGCCAGACCTGCCAGACTTGCTGCTTTCGTCCAGCCTGCTGCGTGTCCACAAGGGTTATGGGGACATTTCGGGGCCGCCTGCACCATGGGAACACAGGTTCCCTTTGGCTGTCCTGCTGGCGCCCCCTGCTGGTGCAGCGCCACTTCTCCCGCAGGCCTGCACCTGTTGCACAGGCTTCCCCTGGAACCCGCACAAGTCTCCTCTGCTGCCACATGCCCAGCCGTCTGCCACGTGTGGTCCTGTCAGGAACTCTCTAGAATCTAAGTCCGCTCTCTCTCTCTCTCTCTCTCTCTCGAGTTCCCTCGCTCCCCCAGACTTCACTCAGACTGCAGGGATGGGACAGTCTCTGGCTGTCTTCTCAGGTTATTGTTCACAGGGCCAGGGCTCAGCCTTTTGATTTCCAAGAGCACCAAATTTTAAAAGTTAAAGGCTTCAACTTAAAGAGAATCCTCCCTATCCTGGGTTCTAAAGACTATACTTTGGAAAGCAAAGCTGAGAATTTAACTTTTCTTTTCCCCTTGGAGTCCATCCTCCTTGAGTCTACTCCACACGCCGTGATGGGCAGGGAGACGATGAGATCTCAGGTCTCTTTCCTAGTGTGTTAGTATGTTGGGGCTGCTGTGACAAATACCACAGCGCCTCAAACAACAGAAGTTTATATCCTTGTAATCGCAGGCTGGGAGTGTAAGATTAAGGTGTCGCAGGGCTGGTATCTTCTGAGGCCTTTCTCCTTGGCTCGTATATGACTGTCTTTTCCCTGCGTCTTCACGTTGTTTTCCCTTTCTGCCTGTCTGTGCCCTAATCTCTTCTTTTTAGAAGGACAGCAGTCATATTGTGTTGGGGCTCACCATAATCACCTCATTTTAAATTAATCACTTCTTCACAGACCCTATCTCCAAAGACAGTCACGTTCTAAACTATTGGAATTCGATTTTTTTTTTTTGAGACAGAGTCTCACTTTGTTGCCCAGGCTAGAGTGAGTGCCATGGCGTCAGCCTAGCTCACAGCAACCTCAAACTCCTGGGTTCAAGCAATCCTTCTGCCTCAGCCTCCTGAGTAGCTGGGACTACAGGCATGTGCCACCATGCCTGGCTAATTTTTTCTACATATTTTTAGTTGGTCAATTAATTTATTTCTATTTATAGTAGATACCGGGGTCTCGTTCTTGCTCAGGCTGGTTTCGAACTCCTGGCCTTGAGCAATCCACCCACCTCAGCCTCCCAGAGAGTTAGGATTACAGTCGTGAGCCACTGCGCCCGGCCAAAATTCAACTTCAACATGGGAATTAGCAGGGGACATCATTCAGCCTGTCACATCTGGGTGGTACCACTTTCCCCCACTGACAGCAGGCTCTTAAAGACAAAGAAAACCCACAGGTCCGAATGCGTGCACTCGCCTGTCCTAGTAAGCACCTTTAGCTGCCGGGCATTTGAATAAAAGTGGGAGTTGAGGCAGCAGCCCGCACAGACAGGCAGGCAAGTCCTGCTGCCGTAGCTCCCACTCCTTCTCGCCGACAGCTACCACTCCAGACTTTGGGGTGGAAGAAGAGGGTGAAGGAAGAAGAAACAAACTCTCTCTTCCCTTGACTCCTGCTCCAACACTGACCATCCTGCTCCAACTCCTGCTCCAACACTGACTCCTGCTCCAACACTGTTTCTCCTGCTGGTTCCTCCCTTGCCCCAGGTTTAAATCCGAGACCATTACTCCTGAACACCAGATCCACATATCTGTCTGCCCACTGCCATCGCCACTTAGATGTCTATTAGGAAAATCAAACTAACAAAAATGGAACTTCTGGAGTTTCTCCTCCCACCCCAAGATATATCAAATCTGCATGGGTTTTTTTTGTTGTTGTGGTGGTTGCTTGTTTGTTGGTTGTTTTGAGGCAGAGTCTTGCTCTGTCACCTGGGCTAGAGTGCCGTGGTGTCAGCCTAGCTCACAGCAACCTCAAACTCCTGGGCTCAAGTGATCCTCTTGCCTCAGCTTCCCAGGTAGTGGGGATTACAGGCACTCACCACCACACCTGGCTAATTTTTTCTGTTTTTAGTAGAAACAGCATCCCACTCTTGCTCAGGCTGGTCTTGAACTCCTGAGCTCAAGAGATCCTCCCACCTCGGCCTCCCAGAGTGCTAGGATTACAGGCGTGAGCCACTGCACCTGGCCCAAATCTGCTCTTCTTATAGCTGATGGAAACTCCAGTTGCTCAGGCCAAAAATCTTGGAGTCAATTCTATAACCCCCTCTCTCATACCCCATATTCAATCTATCAGCACCTTTTGTTGGTTCCATCTTCAAACACATAGATCCAGGATCTGACCACATTTTTCATCAACCCAGCTGCAACTGGTCCAAACGGCCATCATCTTTTTCCTGGATTCCCACAATAGCAGCTGAAGAGCTTCTGTTCCCTCCACCCATACGGCCTATTGTCAACATGGCAGCGAGAACAATCCCAGCAAAACGCAAGCTAGACTATGCCCCCTTTGCTGAAAATCCTCTTGGCTTCCTGTCTCATTCAAAGCCAGAGTCCTTACAAAGCCACATGTGATCTGCCTCCTTCCCCACCACTATGACTTCATCTTCCACTGATGTCCCCTGATTTATTTTACTCCAGCTAAGCCCCCCGGCCTCTTGCTTTCCCTCGAATGCATCAGGCACACTTTTGCTCCAGACATTTGCACTGGTCCTTCCCTCTGCCGACTGCCCTATTTAAAATTGCAGCAAACCTGCTGTTTCCCCAGGCACTTCAAAATCTCCCTTACTCTGTTTCACTTTGAAATGTCTTTTCCATTATACTCATCACCTCCTGATGTATAACTCACTGTGTTTACAGTGTGTGTATTTTTTATTAGTTTTCCCCCACTGGAATGAAAACTCCATCAGGGCAGGGATTGATTGTTTTATACAATGATATATCCCTAGGATAGTGCCCGGCTCACATAGTAGGTACATAATATTATTTTTGAACCAATGAATGGAAAAGAACATGCTGGAATTTGCTCAAAAACAAAACTGAAAATACAACTGCCATAAGAATTGGTCTTTCCCATCTCTTTCCCTCTCTGTGTGACCTTGGACTTGTGGCTTAACCTCTGTTCCAGCACTGAGAACTTTCTGCAATGATGGTCATGGTCCACACATGCAACATCCAGTAGGGAGCCACTTGCTGCAGGAAGCTACTAAGCACTTGAAATGTGGCTGGCATGACCGAGGAACTGGATTTATTTTAATTGCAATGAACGTAAAGATAAGTAGCCACTGCCGGTCTGTTTCCTCATCTGAGATAAGGCCATGTGTAGGTTGAACACCTAGCTGGCAGTGACAGGTCCTCAGGGCGCGCTCCCTCCCCGCCCACACCGCCACAGGAGACCACAGGGAAGGAGGCTGACTTCCACATGATAGCACAGCCCACCGCTCTGTGGGTAGGAGGATCAGAGCACGTTTCAAGGGGCAGCCCTGCAGAGACTACACTGATAAGGACACTAGGAAACAGCAGATGAAATTTAAAAATGGCATGTAGAGACATTTTCCATACATACATCTGAATCATCCCAATTTTCATGCTTTTAAACCATTCAAAAGAGCCCTGGTAGTTCTTAGAGGTACTTTGGGCTCCGCCGAGAGGTTTGAGTGGGGGGACCCATGCAATATACTTCTCCCCAACCGAACCACCCTGCACTTGGCTGCTTTTCAGGGTAGAGTTTTAGTCACAGAGTTTGAAAATCACTTCAGTCCCCTAGAAGCAAACTTTGAAGACTTTATTAATATGTGTAAAACTCAACCCCCCTAGTGCTTCTATCCCCGGGGACTGGGGCTGGAGTTCTGGTAAACTAGCATAAAGGGCCATAGAAGTGTAGCATCTCAGGCTGAGTCTTGAAAGAGCAAATGCCTCAGGCTTCTATGGATTTCAGATCTTTAAACTCACAGAGCTCTGAACTTCTCACTGATTCAGATTTGGTAATACACAACAAGGCCTCATAACATTTTAAATTCAAATCCAACGGACTCCAGCAAGTACTCTACAGCACAGCATAAATTAAAGATCAAATCCATACATATATCAGAGACTTTGGCTTGAAAAGCCAAAAATCGCTCTCAGGGCGTTGGTGAGAATAAACAATGCTCAACAGTGGCTCCAGGAGAAGAAAAATAGGAAAGAACGAAGATCTTCTAAGACAACCGACCCCAGGAGTGCCAATGTGCCCGAGACTGTTTTCTGGAGTTCTGTATGAGAGTCCCCTTCAAAGTGAGTGGAGTTTTATGCGCCTAAGAGTCCGAGGACTCCTCGGTGGGGGAAGGCGGTGGCGCGGGAGGTATGTCGCAGCGAGCCGCGTCAGGAGGAGGCTCTTGTTCCAGACCCGGGTGCGAGGGTGTCTCCTGGCCGTCGTGGCTTTCCTTGGTAACGATCTCTTCTCTAGGAAGAAAGGGACATGGGATGTTAGGATTCAATAATGAGAAATATAAATAAGGATAGAATTAGAAAAAGGGAAAGAGAGAATGAAAGAAACACCCCAGATGCCGGCGCCTATATGGAACCAGTCGACGTTGCAGGGGCGCCCCGCAAACGCCTCTGCCCACGCTAACAGAGCCGCCGCCCTGGGGAAACGCGCTGTGCTCTACCAACTTTAACTGAGCCAGCTCTTCTCAGGGTGAGCTCAACTGTCCCCCTCGGTCCTGGGGATCCGGTGGTTCTGTGGGGACCACTCCCTCACCCCAGTTGTCCCTTAGGCTTGGAGCAGGAGGTCTTCCATCAGCTGGCCCTCTCCACCCCCACCAGCCAGCCCTCCGTACATTGCAGCCCGGGCGGGCTCCGTCTCAATGTTTCGTTGCATTCCCGCCATTCTCATGCCAGTCCAGTCCCAACCCTCCCCAGGCTGCGGGGTTCCCTTCCCCTCTGCTGAAGTCTACCAGGGCTTTCCCATCCTCCTCAGGGCTGGGCAAACCCTGCCTTCAAGGGAAGGGACCGGCCTGTCGTGCTGTCACAGATTCAGATTAATTTTTCCCTGAACGCTCAGTATGTCCCAGGGACCAGAAATTAGCTAGAAACCACCTGCATGCGGATTCTCAGCCACACCCCCCAATAAGTCTTTCAGCTGAGGAAGCCAAGATGGAAGGTGATTGACCCAGGTCATGTGGCCAGTGAAAGGCAGAACTAGAATCGAAACTTAGATCGGGATTGTCTGGTGGCTAGCAGAGGGGCCTCAGGATCGTGCCATCTTTCTTCTAGGTGGGCGTTCAAGCACAGCGACTGCAGCCTCCCAGAGACAACGCCCACTCTCATGGTCCAAGCTCAGGGTGTCAAGTTGGCCATGCACCCCATCAGTAAGGGCTTAACACCCACATGCATGGTAACTAAGGAACTGTTCATAATTTCTATCAACTTGCTAATATCTTACATCCTAATAAACTCTAAAGTCAAGGGGCATTGTGAACAATAGCAGATGGAAGTCCATGCTGTGGATGGAACTCCACATTTCAAGTCAATAATTTTGGACCTTTTGGCTAACTTCTTGCCAGATTTAGTAAGATCATCATTTTAAGCTCATAACATTCCTGATATGGTGCTCAAGCAAGAAGCACCAGCTGTGCCAGTTTTTGTCATTTATTCATATTTGCAGTATTGGATTACTTTAATGCAAGATTTCTAGGCAAAAATTTTTTAGGACACTTGTCTCTTTTGAGGGTTGCATCTGCCAAGACTAGACAATATAACTTCTCCATCTATTTAACCAACCCGATTAAACTACAACATCTTGGCATTTGCTAAACGTGAGTGAAGAAGCCCCCATGACCTCCTCCAGCCTGGCAGCCCCCTCCCTCCATGGGGAGGGGAGCAGACCCTACCATTTCCTCCTGGCCTACCGTGAGGGTGCTGTGCCCAGCCCAACGGCAATTTCAAGAGTTCAGTTTTAGTATAAAGTGGAGTCTGAGATTTTTCTTAAACACTTTTATGGCGTGTCTTGGGCACCCCAGTGGATCTGGGGACTTAAGAGTAGAGAGGGGAGAGGGCATCCGCCAGTGGCCATCATGGGCTTTCCAAATGTAGCAAATAAAAACATAACGGTGCTCACTTAAATCTGGAATTCAGACAAACAGCTAATTTTTAGTATGTCACAAATATTTCAAGGATGTATTTACACCAGAAAGATTTTTTCTGTTTTTTCTAAGATTTGAATTTAACTGGGCTCTCTGTATCTTATCTGCCTACCCTACCACCAGGGAAAGGGCTCAGGCAGCTGATGCCTTCCAGATCTGAAACCCGCAGCACAGGCGGCTCCACCTGCGGCAAAGCCCTCTCTGTGGGTCAGGCAAGCTGGCCGCGGTCCCTTCCTCCCGAGGGTTCGCTCGTGCATTCGCTGTCCACTAGCACAACACCGGGGACCAGGCACACAGAGGTACTGGCCGCCTCCCCGGGAGCGAGGGTGGGCTTCGGGGAGCCGGTGCCCGGGCGCTACACCCGGAGGCTCGGTCCCAGCTCCAGCGCATCGTCCAAGCGTCCCCACCTCCTCGTTAAGAGCCACTGATGTGACGCTCATCCTGGCACCCACACAGTGCACGTGCAGACACGGTGCCACCCCCCGAAGGGCCGCACGAGAAAAGCCCGTTCCCCACTACGCGGGGTCCCCCTCGCGGCGCCCGGCCGCGTGGCCCCAACCGCGCGAGCCCGGCCGCCTGCGCGCGTGGGGCCGCGTCGCCTCCGCAGGGGGCCAGCGCAGCGCTCGTACCTGGTGCTCATAGTGACTCTGCGCCTGGTCACCTCAGAGGCCAGGTCCTCGTAGTGGAGACCGGCGGCGCCGGCTTCGGGGCCCTTCTGAGCCATGGCCTTGCACTCGCGGGACGGGACGTGGGAATTCCGGCTCGCGCACCTGTGAGTGGGGAGGCGGCTCAGGCCCCAGCCAGGCCCGCGGGCCCGGGCCTCCCCGCAGCCTGGCCCCCTCCCCGCCCTGCCCACCTGCCCCCGGGCAAGAGGCAGGTATTTCCGCAAATGCCCGCCCGCCCGATGAGTGGGCGGGAAGAGCAGGCCCTTGCTGGCTGACAGGGAGGCGGGACAGGCACGATGATGCCAGGCGTCCGGTGGGGAAGCTGAGGGCAGCCATCCTTACCCCCAGGTAACCCAGAGGGAATGGAGGCCCAGAGAGGTGCACTGACTCTCCCCAGGTTGCACAGCAGGCCCTGTCCCCTGCTGCGTCCCCTCCAACGGTGCCTCTGCAGCACAGCCCTCTCCTCACGGGCGCTGGGCATGGCTGACAAACCCAGAGCACCTGCCTTCTAAAGAGCAGGGAGGGGACACAAAGCTGGGGCATGGGGCCAGGCTGCCTGTCCAGACGTGCACCTGCACTGCAGGCTGATACTGATAACAGAAATAATAGCGGCCGCCCGTTTAGTGCCAACCACCTCGGGATGTCCTTTTACTGTTGTCTTATTTGAAATCACAGCAACCCTATGAGGTAAGTATGACCCTCACTGGGTCAACAGGGAGACTGCCCGGAGCCTGAGCACCTGAGAGGTCAGCAGCTCCCCAGGAGGCACAGAGCCAGAGTGTGAACCTCCGTCTGTCTGGCCTCAGGGACCACGCTCTCCCCACCACAGAGCCTCAAGTTCTGATGTGGTGCCAAACCACCTCCAAAGGAATCCGCATTCCTGGACACCTGGTCACACTCACATGGCGACACTGCCATTCCTAGAGCAGGAACTGCAGTGGCCTGAGCTCCCGGCCTGGTCTTCTGGCTGGAAAGGTTCATTCTTAGGAGGATGCCCAACTGACTTACCTGTTAATCTCAGGTCAGTTTAGCGTGTGACCACTTTTACTATTCAAGTGATGAATTTGGTCAGAATGTCCTTATTTTATACTCTGTATCCACATACCAGCTACTTCACCTCCTCCAAAAAGGCCAAAAAGAAAAAAAAAAAAAAAACAGAAGAAGAAGAAGACCATCAACATCAACTTCTTCCCTTTTAGTCTTATATCCTCCAGTCTCCCCGAGGAACTTGAGCTGATGAGATTGATTTGCATTCTTAGGAAGCAGCAGCTGACACGAATCGTCCCTGCAGACGTGGCCTTGAGAACGCCCCACAGACGCTGCAGGGAGAAGGCCAGTCGGGTGCAGAGCAGGGGAGAGCCTCCGTCTCTTGGGCAACGGGGAAGCATAGCTCAGGTGCTGGCAAACGTGACACCTTGACCTAGTTCTGTAGACTACATTCAAAAAAGCGAATTCATGCGCGCCGCCCCTCCCGCTGCCATCTTCACGGGCGATCCTGCGGAACTGGCAGGTGCTGGGGCTTTGACGTTAAAGCGGTTGATTGTGCAACTGCTACCGCTGAGCTAAGTGATCTTGGGCGAGTAATTTAACCTCTATCAGCCTTAGTTTACTTACCTGTAAAAGAGGAGTAATACTGTCTTTCTCCTAGAGCAGTGGTGAGGATTGAAAAAAATGTTTGCAAAACCCCCTAATTTTGCCCTTTTTATTTTGCATTTTTAAATGCTTAAGTGCATGTTTAGATATATATGCACTTGGCCCAGAAATGAATATATTATTTTTATACATGTGTATGTGTGTGTGAATAGATAGATAGATACAGATATTCCCCCTCATGTCATACCATCCGTGTGAGCCTTGTTCTCCCAAACCCAAATTACATACTTTTTGAAACCAGGAGCCCTGCTTTTCCCTCCATCTCAGGGCTGGGCAGGGTTTAGCTCCTAGTGGAGCCCAACAAGTACTTAAATTGACCCAGAATCTTCAGAAGCATTGTGTTCCTGTCTCCGTTAGCCATATGAGTCCCAAAGTCTCCAAATTGAGAAAGGCTTTCAAAGTATAGACGAATTTCCACATTGCGCTTCAATATGCCAGAAGCAATCATTGCATGTAAATTTCAGAAGGGAGACAGCGACTGTACTGATTTTTTTTTTTCAGTGACAAGGCTCCAGATACAACACTTAAACAACAATTAAATCCAGGAAAAGTCACATTACCTTGTCATCCCTACAAGAGCAAAGGTTTATGGCACTAGCGTGAATGTGATCCGGTTATTCTCAATCTCTGAATTGAGAAGTGTCTGAGACCAATTTAATTTTTTGTAGACATATGTGCATGCCCGAGACACAGGATGATTAGCACCCCAAGGTGGGATTATGAGTCCTTCAGACAAGCTCTCATCTCCTTTCACCCCTCTTCAGTCTCTGAACTAGCTTGGCTGAGTGTCAACTGAGTTACAGTCGCTTCTCTCCTGGCAAAGACATAACATGCTACGTACGTTACTCCTCTGCCCCAAACTCTCCAGTGCTTTCCATTTCCTGCACAGTAAAAGCCAAAAAGCTTACGATGGCCTTCAAGGCCCAATACAATCTGCCTTCTTCCCCTACCTCTGCTTTCTCTGATCTCCCAGCTCCTGTTACTCTCCCCTTTTCTAACTCTGTTCCAAACATCTGCCTCCTTACTCTTCCTTGGACATCCAGGGACACTCTCTTTAAGCCAGGTTTTTGCATTTGCTGTTACCCGTGCCTGGAATATTCTTTCTCCAAGTATCTGCCTAGCGTGTTCCCTCTCTTCCTCTAAGTCTTTGCTCAGTGTTGTCTGCACAGAGAGGTCTTCTTTGACTACTCCACTTAAAATGCAGAAAAGAGCCTGGGCTCTTGCCTGCTGCCTTCACCGCTGTCTCTCCACCCCAGAAAGGATGGCTTGCACACTGCGTGGGTGCTGGGGTGCTCCATCCAGGCCCCCTTTCGGGCCGAGGCACTCGCTCCCCCAGCTGCTGGGCGAGCTGGTGGCCACAGCTCGCTGCAGAAGGCCTCCAGCCATGGCTCAGCCAAGCTCATGCCCCTCCCCTGGACACAAAGGGTAGCCTGCCCAAGTGACTGCCTCGAGACTGGGGGCAGGAAGGCTCAGCCCCCTTGCCTCAACTTGGGATGTCTCCCAAGGGCCACCGGGAGTGTCCCCTGAGGCCTTTACTGCACCTGCACCACAGCTCAGCTTCTCCCTGTGCCCAAGCCCGCTTCATTCTCCCGCAGACATTGATGGAGAGGGGGGCTCTCCTCCGGCGAACTTGCCACACGTAAATCTTCATTTCGGTGTCTGTTTCCCAGGGAGCTCAACGCAGCTGGGACCCGCAGGGGTGTGAGGCGGCCCACTCTAAACAGCGGCTTTTGGCACCGACTTGCCAGGCAGGGGACTCCAGCTGGTAGGCGGAGCATCGATGGCCCTTGGCAAGCTGTAACGCACAATTGTTGAAACTGTCACTGGCGGTGAGTCGGAGGGGTACGGTCACAATGAACTGGCAGTGCATTAGCTCAGCTTTCGAGAGGTTCAGGGAAAGTACTAATTACCCAGACGGTGCCTCTTGCTGAGCGCTGCTGATGGATTTGAGAAAGACAAGGGGAGACTGGGATGGCCAACCGGCCACTGAAGGCGAAGGGATAAGGTCAGAGACCTCCCTGGCAGCTCAGACACAGGCTCTTATTTCCCACAGCCGAAGGGCAGGAAAAGCTGAGGGTAAGGCTGAGGGCTTATTTATGAAAGTAGCTTGCCCGGGAAGGCGGCAGTCCCAGTCCCAGCAAGGCTGGGGAGATGTGGGATCCTCAGACTGGGATGAAGACTTGCAGGCTGATCCGCTTGGAATCCTTGAAACCGCGGATGGGCTCGAGCTCTCTAGGCCTGCAGAAATGGCTCGGCCCCCTCTCTCGGAAACTGGCACTTGGCTGCGGATGCTGCAGACAGCACACGTTTCCCTTGGGGTCTGCCTTCTGGCTACCAGACCAGTTTCTAGGGTCAACTCACCACACATCCCCCAGGAACACGGCAGGACTGCTCAAGGAGGAGGACTGCAGCCAGCTGGGCACACGTGTGCACGCGGGCTGGGTGCTGAGAACGCGGGCTCCAGAGGGGTTTCCGAGAGCGTCGCTGCACCAGCATCCCTCCCTCAGCTCACCGCCATGCTTGCCTGCGGGGTCTCTTACAGTCAGCTTAAAGAGAAGGACAAACTCGAGTTTGGCTCCGTCGATTCAGTATGTGGGTGCAAGCCCGAGCTGAATAGCTGCTGCACTGCAGTTCCGCTGAGCGGTGGCCCTGAATGACAGCAGCAAGGGAAAATTGTCCCAGTGGGCAGTTTCGGGCAATGCATTCGGTCATCTACTTCATGTGGAGAGAGAAGTGACCCAAGGCAAGGCAAGAGCATATACAAATTCATGAGCAATGGTAAATGACTTGGGTGGTTGGTCAGAGGCTTGAAAGGAAAATAACTCGAAGGCCACCCAAGCACTTGATGACTAGAATGGACATAATTACACACAATAGGGCAGGACCTCAGCTAGCACCACTCTCAGAGGTCTTACAGAGTGTTGGTCCTACCCTCATGGGGTCCTGCATACCTTCTCATCGGACCAAGGAACCCACATTACAACAAAGGAGATGTGACAGTGGGTGCATGCTATGGTTTGAGTGTGTCCCCCTAAAATTTACGTGTCACAAACGTACTCCCCAGTGCAACAGTGTTGAGAGGTGGGGTCTTTAAGAGGTGATTAAGTCATGAATGCATTAGTGCCATTATTGCAAGCATGGGTTAGTTATCACAGGGCTGGGCTTGTTATAAGAGGAGGTTCTCTTGCTCTCTGTGCTCACTTGCCCTTCCACAGTGTTAGGACTTGGCAGGAAGGTCCTCATCAGATGCTGGCACCATGCTCTTGGACATCCAAGCCTCCAGAACTCTAAGAAATAAATTTCTTTTTGTTATAAATGACCCAGTCTGTAATATTCCGTTACAGCAACAGAAAGCAGACTAAGATAGTGCACAACCATGGACTCCATGGTCCTATCACATTCCGCAGCCCCTGGAAGCTGCCAGCCCGACAGCACAGGGGATGGCTCTGCAGACACCACTGAGCTGCCAACTTGGAGATGATATTAATACCCTGCAAACGTGGGGTGGTGGGCAGCCTGGAAGGTGATCCTCAGTGATCGCTGCCTTCTGCAGTTTACATCTTTGTGCAATCTCTGCTCCTCCAGTGTGGACTTATTGACTGGCTTCTAATAAATAAAATATGTCAGAAGTGATAGGATGTTACCCCTAACGCTAACTTATGAGACGCCCGTGACCTGTTGGAGATGCTTTCTCTCTGTCTCGCAGATCCATTGCTTGGAAGCCCCAGCGTGAGGCGCCCCCGCGGTCAGGCCAATGTGCAAGGACTAAGGCCTGCCCACAACCATGTGAGGGGTCTTGGAAAAGAATCTTCCTCCATTGGAGCCTTACAATGAGACTGCAGTTGTGGTTCAATGGCTTTACAGCTAACTCACGGGACACTCTGAGCCAGAGGCATGTAAGCTGCACCTCCTGTATTCCTGACCCACAGAAACTGTGAGATGATAAATACTTGTTGCCTTGAGCTACTTGGTTTTGGGGTAATTTGTCACACAGCAATAGATAATAATGGATCACCCTTCATGGAACTGAGGGTGGAATGAAGTGTCTTACCATCACTCCTAGTGACCCACTTGGGGAATTCCTCATCCCTGCCAATATGAACCCTGTGGGTTTAGAGGTTCTTGTTTGCAGAAGGGGGACACATCCACCAAAGACACAGGAGGAGACCTTTAAGCCATAGCTCCCATCTGGTCACTTTGGGCTTATCTTGCCAGGAGACCAGCAGGTAAGGAGAGATGTCATCACACAGCAGGGGGACTCGACTACCAGTCACCAGGAGGTAGGGCTGCTCTTAGACAACAGGGCCAAGGAACAATGTCTTTGGCACTCAGGCTATCTGCGAGGGATCTCTTAGTTCTTGCTTGTCCAGTTTTGGCAGGAACAGACAAATGAAGCTGCCAGTTGTAAAAAGGCAAGGCGACCCAGGGCTCAGACCCCTCAGAGCTTAGGGCCTGGGTGAGCCCAGCACAGGTGCCAGCTGAGGGTGAGGGAAACCTAGAATAGGTAGAAGAGGACATCATTCGTGGCCCAGAGACCAGCTGCAACCGTAGGGTTTACCTACTTCTCTTGAGTTTTTCCAGGAGGAGACGGATCAGAGTCTGGAGGAGCAATTCCGAGAGTTGACCACACGAAGCCAGTGTGGTGAGCGGGGAGAGGACAGACGAGTGTGGTTGCCGTAGGGCCCCACCTGGAATTCCTTTCTGCACTGAGGCATTCGTTTCCCCAGCTGCTGGGAGTGTTGGCTCCGCTTCTCCCTGAGCAGAATTCTTTCCAGGAACTGCCCTCAGCTGGAGAGAATGCCTCACTAGGGATGGAGTCCCCCTCCCCGCCCCCCATCCTGGGGCAATAGCGGGACAGTGTAGTAAGTCTGGTTCCCTTGCTTCAGGGCCCCATTCATTCTGAAGGAGCCCCCATCTCCAGATCCTCTGGCAAGACGGCTGGGGCCGTTTGTTGCATTGGCATCTCAGCTCAAGTCTTCCCTTTGCTAATCCTACCTTATTACTCCCCATGTGTTGGTCCCAAATACAGTTCCAATAAACTTCCTGTAGACATCTCTTCTGCACTGTTTTCTGTGGAACCTGATCTAAGACAACTACGGTAGTTGCTGAACAAATAAATACACGATGACTATTTGGAGTTGAGGGTTATCACACTATCCTTAACCCATATGGAGGGAAGGGCCCAAGAACTATCAGAGAGGTGGTGGTGTCGGAATATCAGGGAACATTCTGGGCACATGCCAGCACCTCAGAATCAGAAGGGAGTTAAAACCATAAAACAGGGAAGGATTCAATGGTCTTAAGCTTTTCCTTAAGAGAACCACTTTTCAGAAGTTGAAATTAAATCTTACATGGTAACTCGTGGATGAAAATGGAGAGAGGGCCTAAGCTATCCACCAACGTGGTTTTTCTGTTACTGTGAGACACCTCTGAGGAATGTAGTATAATTTGAAGTAGGAAATAGAAACACTGACCTAAACCTCGTATTTACAGAAATTATTTAACTCTAGGAAATTACAGTTTCTGAGAGCAGCTAGTTTTTAGTCTATGCTTATGTGTATTGAACAAGGCATTTAGGTAATCATCTTATTGCAACCTACCAAACAACAGGCACTGTATACTTTTTAAAAAATCCCTTTATTTCATTTGATCATTAAAACTCTGTGAGGAAGATAGAATCATTTCCATGCTACAGCTGGGAAAACAGACATGAAGGCTGAGTGATTTTTCTTAGGTCATTCACTTAGTACAAGCATACCTTGAAAATATTGTGAGTCCCATTCCAGATCACCACAGTAAAATCAATACTGCAATAATAAAGCAGGTCACATGCGTTTTTTGGTTTCCCAGTGCATATAAAACTTGTTTATAGGCCATGCGTGGTGGCCTTACATGGCTGTAAGACCAAAGTGGGAGGCGCAAGTGGGAGGATCACTTAAGGCCAGGAGTTTGAGACCAGCCTGGGCAACATAGACAAACCTCATCTCTACAAGAAATTTTAAAAATTAGCCAGGTGTGGTGGTGTTTTTCTGTAATCTCATCTACTCCGGGGACTGAGGCAGGAGGATCACTTGAGCCCATGAGTTGGAAGCTGCAGTGAGTTATGATTGTGCCACTGTACTCCAGTCTAGGCTTTAGAGCAAGATCCTGTCTCTAAAAAAAGAAAAAAAATTCATAGTTATGTTTACACTATACTGTAGTTATTAAGTGTGCAATAGCATTATGTCTTAAAATGTGCACACCTTAATTAAAAAATACTTTATTGCTAAAAATGCCAAGCATCATCAGAGCCTTTAGTGAGTCATAATCTTTCTGCTGGTGGAAGGTTTTGCCTTGATGTTGATGGCTGCTGACTCATCGGGGGTGGTTGCTGAAGGTTGGGGTGGCTGTGGTAATTTCTTAAAAGAAAACAATTAAGTTTGCCACGTTGAATGATTCTTCCTTTCACAAAATATTTCTCTGCAGCATGTGATCCTGTTCCATACATCTACTTTTGAAAGTAGAACTTTCAAAATTGGAGCCAATCCTCTCAAACCATGTCCCTGCTGTATCAACTACGTTTATGTGATATTCTTTTCTTTTTTGAGACTGTCTAGCTCTGTCACCCAGGCCGGAGTGCAGTGGCATCATTATAGCTCACAGCAACCTCTAACTCCTGGGGCTCAAGTGATCCTCCTGCCTCAGCCTCCCCAGTAGCAGGAACTACAGGTATGCTAATGAAGTGTGTGTCTGGCTAACTTTTTTTCTTTTGAGATGGGGGGGGGGTGTCTTGCTCTGTTGCTCAGGCTGGTCTCCAACTCCTAGCCTCAAGCAATACTCTTGCCTTGGCCTCCCGGAGTGCTGGGATTACAGACATGAGCTTAGTTTATGTAATATTTCAAATCCTTTGTTGTCATTTCAACAACGTTCACAGCGTTTTCACCTGAAGTAGATTCCATCTCAAGAGACTACTTTCCTTGCTCATCCATAAGGAGCAACTCATCTAAGTTTTCTCACGAGAATATAGCAATTCGGTCACATTTTCTGGCTACACTTCTAATTCTAGGTTTCTTGCTGTTTCCACGATATCTGCAGTGACTTCCTCCACTGAAGTCATCCATGAGGGTTGGAATCTACAGTTTGTTATCGTTTGCTATTTTAATGCAGAGACGGCAAGACTAAGGAAAAGGCTAGTTTGGACATATGATGGCTTAGAGCGTTTTCATTTGCTTTGTGATCTGTGACCTCTGATCAACACGCATTTGGGAGAAGCCATTGTAACTGGGGCGTGGGTGTGGAACTCGAGTAGCATGAGCAAGGCCGGGCACTCGTGGCCAGGTCCTGTTCCCCTCAGCAACCTCAGCACTAGGGAAGACCATGTCACGTACCGCTCCTGTCTTATCACTTTCTACTGTTCTCTTTGACTACACCGTGAGCTTGAGCATCCTGTAGGGTGGAATCGCGGCTTTCTCAGCGTTAAACGTTTAGGCCCTAGGGAGGAGGATGCCTGCCGCGCTGGGTGCTGCACATGCGCACTGGAGCACATGGGTGCGCCCACGCAGTTCCCCGTGGAAAGGCACGTGACTGCCCCCACGGGGGAGGCCTGCTCAGCAACCACTCCGCGGGCTTGATTACATCTCAACCTTCATCTGGGAGGAGGGAAAAAAATTCAAGTGCCTGAACAATTCCTAGATTCTGGGCTGCTGGGGTGGGGTGGGGTGGGAGAAGGTGGGTAATTTTTATGTGCAATTCCCTGTTGGTCTTTAAGCTGGAGATACAATTCTAGTAACTGGGCCATGTAAAAGGAAACTATAACATCCACTTACATTCCCAACTTATAGAAATCTAAGAGCCAATCAATCCCCTCACTGGGTATCACCATCAGCGTCTGTGAAGAACGTGGCTTTACTCCAGATGCAAATCTTCCTTTCAGCTTTTCCTGCTAAAGGTTGAGAGTGGGGCTCCTCCCTGGAACCAATAAACCTTATTCACATTAGTAATTTTTTCTAAGCTACTGAATCCTTCAGTCAAGCTAAAGTTTAAAGTGAAACTGCTTCAGTTGAACAGTGTGTACTTCCAATTTGAAAATCACTGACCTAACTAAACCACGACACCATTCTACAAAACTGTCTGAAATTAAATAGCTTGCCTTGTGGCAAACATAACCCGAGGGCCACAATACCTGTCCCTCTACTATCCTTGAACCTGAGACTTACTCACCTGGAACCACAAGCTCGGCTTTATGAAGCTCACCTGCTCTATTTTTCACTGAATATTAATGTATTTTTCAGCTCAGGTAAGGAAACAGTAGACTTCTGCTTTTTTGCTCATAAATCAGTTAAGGCTCACATTTGCATATCATTCTACTACTTATAGCCAGTGTGTCAAGAAATAAGAAACAAGGCCAGATCAGGACTGCCTGAAAACCCTTGGAAGATTTTAATCACTTAGAAAGTTAAGCAGTATAGATAAATAGAATGGGAAGCTTAGACTGGCAGTGGCTTACAGCTGTGGTCCCCAAACCCCAGGCCACAGAGCAGGTGAGCAGCAGGCTAGGCAGCGAAGCTTCACCTGGACTTACAGCCATTCCCATTGGCTGCCATGCCCTCACCCCTGCATCCATGGAAAAATTGTCTTCCACGAGACCAGTCCCTGGCACCAAAAAGGTTGAGGACCACTGGCTTAAAGCATCCATGAAATAAGGGCCAGGTATCAGTGATAAAAATCTGAAAGGCCTGAAGCCACTCCTGCATCTCCACCCTCACGCCCAAGACTGTATTAATTGTCTTCTATATTCCTAGCACCTCGCACATAGTTAATACTTGATTCCTTGTCAAATTATACAAGAGCCTCATTTCTTGCTTAAAACTCTCTACCTAAGTTTTCCTTGTCCTATAGTACATTTTTTTTTTTTTTTTTTTTTTACAATTTCCCCTGACAGAAAGGAATATACCCATTACATCAGAATATGGAGTAAATTAGGCTGGGCGCGGTGGCTCACGCCTGTAATCCTAGCACTCTGCGATGTGGAGGCAGGCGGATCGGATCGTTTGAGCTCAGGAGTTCGAGACCAGCCTGAGCAAGAGGGAGACCCCATCTCTACTAAAAAAATAGAAAGAAATTAGCTGGACAAATTAAAATATATAGAAAAAATTAGCCGGGCATGGTGGCACATGCCTGTGGGCCCATCTGCTCAGGAGGATGAGGCAGGAGGATCTCTTGAGGTCAGGATCCCCAGATCAGCCTAGGCAACATACTAAGACCCTATCCTTAAAACAAACAAAACAAAACAAAACAGCTGGGTATGGTGGTATGCACCTGTAGTCCTAGTTATACTTGGGAGACTGAGGCAGGAGGATTGCTTGAGCCCAGGATTTTGAGGCTGCAGTATACTATGATTGGGCCACTGCACTCTAGGCCTGGGTAAGAGAGACCCTGTCTCAAAAAGAAAAACAAAAAACTCATAAACATCACTGTCCTGTTCTTTTCTATTTCATTTCTTAATATTATGGCTAAAATTTCTTAAAGCACATACAAAATAATTCTTAAGTCTATCAAGTTAAGATACCTTTAAAAAGCTTTATATTTATCCACATGGTAGAAAAAAGACTGCAAGTGAATGTGAAGTCAGTACTTAAGTTATGAAATAGGCTGCAGTGGCAGCATGAAAAAAATCACGGGTGACCTGTTACAAAAGACATACTTAAATAGGCTCTGACAGCCTACTTGTATCTCTTTTTAACCTACAATATTCTCATTCTACCTTCTACATCTTACCTCCAGCCAAGAGTTTGTTGGATTTTGGTTTTCTGTAAGTTGTATAGTAAAAACAGGTAAATTAAATGATTTTTCAAACTATACCCTCCTCTCATTTCCTAACCCTACCCCCCTAATCACTCTTCTATCATAAGCACAATTTGTTACTAACTAAGGACAAAGACCTCGACGACTTCCCTTACCTTCTATCTACCAGGGCAGCTGAAAGGGCAGACTATGTTCAGAAGTTTATGTGACCAAATCTACAGCCAACTATTAACTGCAATATCTTTCCGGCGATCTTGTCAGATGTCAGAGAATCCAGGGAGAGACAAGATATGTGTGACCAAACTAGGGAGAAACACTTATACAAATATCTTACAGTTTTGTTGCCTTTTTTTTCACTGTAAATCCTAGCAAAGGGCCCAAGATATTAGTGGTATTTTAAAAGTTAATACAAGAAACTAAGCAGCACATACCTGCTGGCCTGCTTGCTAACTAAGACTATGCAAGCTGTGTAGCTTACCCTTTAGGCTCTAAAATTTAGGAGCATTGAACTTAAGGACTAGAATACAAAAACTACTGACAATGTAAGTGACCTGGTAGGAAGGCAAACATGTGGTGACTCTCCCTCTTTGGTAGAGGTTTG
The DNA here is from genome assembly GCF_040939455.1 of Microcebus murinus. NCBI lineage: Eukaryota > Metazoa > Chordata > Mammalia > Primates > Cheirogaleidae > Microcebus > Microcebus murinus. The sequence continues at coordinate 117,905,326 of NC_134105.1, read as the reverse complement.
CATCCCCCCCCTTATCCACCATACTCCCTTGCCCATCCCCTGCAACAAACCACAGCTTTCAATTAATTTAGAACATATTTTGAAGAAAACCTTAGACTGAAAGCTTGAATCAAGGCAGGGCTTATCAGTACTTGAGTATTTTAAATGTTTAAGTATCACAGTATCCACCAGTAAAGAAGGTGCATACATCATTAGTGACTGATTAGCTAGTTTTCCTAAAGCTGGGCCTGGAAGCCATGTGTTCTGTGTGTGGGATTTTAAGATAATTACAATCCCTCAGTACTTCACTTTTACAAACTGAGCAAATGATAAAACAAATGCTCTACAGTCTTCTTCAGCAGGTGATGATGTCTATGAATGTGCTAACAAAACCATGAAAAGATCTATTTTTGGTCCTTTCATTTCTGTCCAGAAGACTGGTGAAATTCTTTTCTACATTCAACATCAAGATGACCTGTCTTCCTCCTTGGCAGACTGTTTTCACTAAAAGCTTGGCTACCCTGAGAAGAGGGGCCACGACTATTATCCTCCATGACAATACTTACTTCAGTTGAATAAGCTTCAGAGTTCTTAAAAGTCAGAAATCAACCCATTGGATGATAATCTCTTGAACAATGTACTCTTGGTCACTATTTTTAGTACAGGACAGACCTTGCTTCGGATTTTAGGAATGGATTAGAAACTTCAAGATTCATTATTTAGAGAATACTTTATTAGTTTCTGTAATCAAACCCATGTAGATAAGACCTTACATATTTAATACAGTGCGTTACCCCTGTACAAATGGAAAAAAAAAATTAAGTTTAACGTTTCTAGACCAATATGGCTGTTAATTTCTGTACAATGCCAACTCAACACGGTAAACTGGGATACTTTTTCCAAAGTTGACAGCACAGCTAAAGTTTCCAAAAATTCAAATTATATATATATGTATATATATATATATATTTATATAAAAAGACCAATAATAGCAGTATGTTATGCATCAATAGCAGCAACAGCTTTTCCAGGTTCTGCGGTCATCTGAACAATATTATAGAGATATCAGCACACTCCATTAAAAAAAAAGGGGAGGGAGGGAGAGGTAAAAAAACAAAACCTCAGAAAACAGCAAAGTTCTGTCACTGTTGTGGTACCTGGCACCATTTTTTTTATTAGCTTCTGAATCATCATCTGGAAAGAAAACATTCTAGAGTAACATCATTAAAAACAGCTCTGATAAAGCACAGTCACTACTACATATCATAAAGCAGGTACAAGATATTTTACATTCACAGAGGTATGATACAGTACTGTCCTACATCTATATACTAGAGGATACAATTAAAAAGGCATTATTTGAGACTTGATTCTACTTTTCCAGCAGAGGGCCCAAAGGATGGTATGACACAGCTCTAAAGAAATGCACCTCCTTAAACAGGATTTCCTTTCATTCACGGCACAGTTCTAGGTATTCACTGCTCTTCATGAACATAAGCTAAAAACCGTTAAAAAAAAAAAGAAAAAGAAAACCGGGGGGAAGGGGAAGGAACCATTGGATTCATACAAAGATGACTGAGTGGAGGCAAGCAAGACCCAGCCTAACTAGTATTTCACCAGATCTGTCATGTTTGAATGGTGAGAGCTCCATGGGAAAAAGGAGACGCCAAGTAGCGCTTCAAAGCTGCAGACCACAACCAAAACACAGCATCATTTCAAACAGAAGCAGTAGCCAAACATTGCTCACTTGGATATGGTTCAAGGATGCTGACATCAATATTTAATCATCTGCGCACTCATCCAGGAAGAAGGGGAGATCAGTTACTACTGTACTTTGATTGTGTTCAACTCAATCACCATGTTACAAAAATAGCAAGCTGCCATAATAAAAAATAAGGCTCCTCTATCCAGCACCATGTATCTTCAGTTCTTCACTTCCAAGCCTACAAACGCCACAACCATATCCAAAGACCATAAGGGAGCAAAGAAACCACATCTGATGTATTAGCTGGGACCACCACATTGTTCAGGCTGAGCTATTCCTCTGCGGTGTTATTTTCCTTGTATTTCTGGGGTTTCATCTAACCATAAGGATTTTTAGGTCTGAATTATATGCACTCAAAAATGAGAGCATATGTCTGTATGTAAGTTGTGGCTGAAGATGCATGGCCATCAACTGAGCGCATGTCATACAGCAGGTGCAAGCTTGCAAAGCCTCATTTTTACTGGTGCAGCAGCTTTGTGTCAGTGTAAATTGCTCCTATGTCCCTTGTGCCTTTCCAAGCTCTGGACACGATAATGTCACAGACCATTTTACCCCTTTGGCTGCTGGCAATATGTGACTTCATTTTCCCTGCCCCCCCACCCCCCAATCCCTTGCAATAAACCACAGCCTTTAAGATTTTGTTTCTTCAGTTTTGATCGCCTGAGGTTTGATTGGTCCAGTTCTAACAGGTTTGGTGGATATGGAGGGTGCAGGAGGTGGCTTTTCTTCTACTTTTTCCTGACAGACACCAGGAGGGTCGGTCAGTGTTTCAGGAGGTTTACTTGAATCACTGTCCACTTTCTGGGCTTTTCCTCCTATCTGTTTGTTCTGTTGCTGTTCAGAGAAGAACCGTTGTGTGGACTGAAGAACCTCTGCTCTCTGCTTTGCCTTAAAAAATGAGAAACAACAACTGAAAATGCTGCAGCATTACCAAAGCCTGTCAAATCAACCTCAGTTCAAATTCTTTTACCAATCACAAATCAGTTTTCCCCACACTGGTTTGGCCTAATCCAAAGTGCCTCATTGATCTTTCAGCTATAATGCACAGATTTCTTCCTATTTTTGAAAACATTCCATGTGATTTTTAAAAAACATTTGAGACAACAGGACCACCTCCCACCACTTTTCCAAAGTCTGCCCTCTTATAGAATAATAAAATATAAATTGCTGCTGGTTTATCTTTTCTGGAACAAAGCTTATTGATATCAAATTTTATTTAGGGAGCCTGCTTACAAATCTGAAAACATACATGTAATACTTAAAACTTCTAGTTATCAATGTGGTCTACAATAAAATGAAAAGGAAGCACTTATATTGTGGCATTACCAACACCTAGGACCAAATGTCTTGTGGCTGAGTCCTCTTCCCACAGCTCTCTTCTGCAGGGGAAGAGCATCAGAAATTAGTAACTACAACTTCACTTGATCACTAAGTTCTGATAGCTCCTACCACATTCTGAGCTGGTAAAATAGTTTCTTAATTTTATTGACTATGTGCCCCCAAGAATATACTTACGTCAATCTGTTAACTTTATCACTGCAACATACATAATTAAAACTTAAGTTTCTATACTTCTTGCGTATAATAAAAAATTGTTCATGTTCTACAGGTAATCTGTACTATACAAAGATCTGAAGCAATTTTCCAGAAATTTGTACCCTTTCCCACCCCATTAAAGATCATTAAACTCTAATGTCATTTTCAACATGGGAATGTGTGACAATCAAGTTCAAATAGCCAGGAGTAGAACTGGAAACCAAGGCCAAATAATTTCCATAAATTTTTACTCATGACTATTTTTAATAGTAATGAACAGATGGAAATCCTATGCACATAGCCTTAATAAAAGTAGATAATATTTAACAGAAATTTTACTGTAGGGTAGTCTTTTTGATTTGATTACTCAGGATCAGAAACACAAAGGATGTCAATCCAGAAAGAAACTTTAGTCCGTCAATTGAATTTCTAATAGGATTATCATAAACATGTTTCTAATTCAGAGTAAAGTATTACTATGCACATTTCCCTGTTTGAAAGCAGTAGGCTTTTCTTTGTTCTAGTCTGATCTGATGATACATGTAGTGACAAAACAGGCAAATTTACTAAGATCTCTGAAAAGTCAAGCCTAAAGTAACAACAGAAATAAGCTGATTCAACTGGCTGTACAGGCAGACAGGTAAGGTTTATGGCACAAAACTGTCCCCACACAGACTCCTAAAGGCACTCTTCTGCATTAGCAAACCTCACGTTTATCAGTGCCTTTCATCATGAAGGATCCCAAAGTGCTTTCCTGAGTTCTTCATTTACAACTGCACAAACCATTGTGAAACACAGCCACTTCAAGTGGTGTGCAAAAAAGGTATGAAAACAGTTTGAGAAGAAAATTGTACTCTGATGACTTGTGACAGAAGAAAAATGAAGATAGGTAATATGTCGTACCCATTCCAGAGTTTTCTCATAGTCATGATTTATATTTTAAGTTGGGGGAGGGAAAAGGAAGGGGGGGGGAGAAAATCAAAGGAAAAAAAATGAAAATGGGGAAGCCTATAATAATCCACATTACATTTTGCTATTCCAAAAAATGTGCTATCTAAACTCAGATCTCCCTCAAATATTTATTTTATAATAATTCATTTGGCCAGAGAGTTTAAAATGTTAATTTGTTTCCTGACTATAGTTGCAAAAATGGGGGGGAGGGGGAAGAAAAAAAAGATGAGGGGATGGGAATAGGGAGGAGGGGAAAAAAAAAAGGAATGAATAAAAGTGGTCAGCTTGGTTAAGTATGCTAAGATATGCCTGGATATTATGGTTATGGGTCCAGAGGCATTTTTAAGACATGGTTCAGAGACAGATTCTTGATCTGTTGGCTGTTAACACTGTACTAACCTTCATGTCTTGTTCAGCCTTCAACGCAGCCTGGGCCTGATTACCTCTGACTCCAGATAGTGATCCACAAGGACCCCTGGCTACATGTGGCAAACGAGCATGGCTCATGAGGCCTGTGGTCAGCGGAGGAGGCATCTGACTGGCCAGTGCCATTGGTGGCCTCTGAACAGGCGCTGGGAAGGTGTTAGTATGTGGGGCTCTTACCAATGGAGGGACCAGGTTAGGCTGAGAGAGAATCTGAGTGAAAAAAACAAAACATACAACATTGAACTGTTAAAAAAAAATCCTGCCAACTAGACCAGGTTGGCTTATCCCAGAGTATATCCGTGCCCATCTTGCCAGTGAACGGAAGTGTATGGATTGTGCCATTCCACTAACAGGGACAAAGAACAAACAGGCCATGCTTGGAGAGTTTAACAGAAAAAAATAAGGCAAAGCATGCTATGGCACTTCAACTGGTTCTAGCATCTCAGCTGTATTCTGAAGGTAAGATAGGAAGACTATTAGTTAGGTTATCTTTAAAAAAAGCACAATTGCAGAAAAGGCATACACCTATAACAAACATAATCTGAAGATAAATAAAATTAATACTAATTAAACAAATGAGTTTTCTCAGGAACCAATTCTAGCTTGTGAGAGTTCTTATCAATTTCAGTTAGTTCTCCAACATGATCAGCAAAGGGAAGGGAAGCCAACATTTTTACATATATTAAAACATCTCTGTGGAAATTTTATCTTGCTGCACATAGATATCCTTTAAAAAACAAAACCAAAAAATCCTACTTTAAACCTAGAAAACTTCAAGCACTGGGACCCTTCGCTGAAAAGTTAACTTCTTCAAAAAAGAGAAAAGGGAAGAAAAGGACTCAAATAAATTACGAGAGCTGTGTGGGGAATCTTGACTATTGCTATTGTCTGCTTTAGAACTAAACAGCTACTACCTGGGTCTAGCTATAAATTGTGAAGACTATTTGAATATCATAATTTACTGTTAAAATCAGAAACTGTTTTTCATTAAAAACTGTAATTCTTATCTGCTTAACATATGGCAAGATTATAATTTAGCCAGATTAGCAATCATTTCCAAGTAAACAACACTTATTTCTCACTTATATCTGCCCACCTGGGGTGCAAACTGTGTAGGAAATGGCTGTGTCATTCTCACAGTGGCAGGGGCTGACTGGAACTGCTTCTGATAAACAATGCTGTTCATTTTGCTGGACTGGCTGTTTGGACTCGTGGAAGTAGCCCTTAGAAAGAAACCACCACTGGTCAGTACAGTAATACCAAGTAAATAATGCTGTTAGATTTTTACAGAGATTGTTTTTGGTATTTTTATCATACTTTGTAGTTGATGAAAATTTACCGTGATGAGTTACCAAACACTGTGGTAGGAAAGAGACACTAGACAGGCAGAGAAAGGATACTAGCTAGATTTGCCCTGTAGTTAAAGAATTTACTTAAAATATTGAAAAACAAATATTTTCTTAATAATTTAAAATTATAAAATTTTTGAATGTCTTATAACTCCTTTTCTGCTAATGACATATTAAGTGTTTAACAAACAGTGATCAATTACTTTAAAATTTCATAAGCAAATTTAAGTGGCTATTTTACCGGAAGGGACTAGATGTTGGTGTGGTGCTTCTACCGCCGATTGGAGGTGTGCCTGGTTTTATATCAATGCCACTTCCGAAGGCTTTTAGCTCCATTTCAGACATCTGAGAAAAAGCATCAAATAAACTTAACACTTCTCCAATTCCATAAGCTAAGTGCTGTGTTTAATGTCCTATATATGAAGGCAAAATCTAGGAAAGGGCAGAGAACCTTAGTTACAAAAATCCCAGTTAGGCTTCAAATATTATGGAATTATCAGTCCACATAAACTTTTAATTAAACAAGTCTCAGGGACTTTGTAAATCCAATTCTTCCAAAAAAATTTGTGAATTCTTTGCTGTTGGGTAAAAACTAGATGGAGCCAAACACATTAGTAGCAAATAGATAAAACATAAGTAAGTATATTGGAGTTTGAGATTTTCTGGAGAGTGGTAAAAACCAAAGTATTTATTTTTACAGAAGACACAGATGCATATATCTGAGCATATGGACTTAAATTCTCAAATAAGCTGTGCAAGTATCTTTTCACTTACTTTTCCTGTGGTTGCAATCATGCTATGCTGTGTTCCAGCAGGAATTAATCCTCTGAAAGGCTGGCTTACTTGCGCAGGACGGGTCAGGCTCTGAGCCTGTGCTTGTGGGGTGGTATGCTGTAATGGGGGCTGAAGAGTCTGAGGCAAAGCAATCAGAGGTTGCCCTGTAGATCCAAAATTAGGCAAGGAAAGCTGGGATGCTGGTAAAGGTACAGTAACCTAGAAAACAAGCAAATAGAAACTGCAACAATTTGCTTACACCCATTGTATAGATATCCCTATAACTATATACAACTCTTCAAATACTTTTGAGTAAGATTTTAAATAGAATATATAAATCTACAAATATATTTTGCATACAGATCTTTTGCTTAGTGATTACAAATTGAGTGTCACTAATCTGAAAATCCAAAATCTGAAACTTTTTGAGGGCCAACATGACACAAGTGGAAAATTCCACATCTTGCCTCATGTGACAGGTCATAGTCAAAGTGCAGTCAAAACTTTGTTTCATGAACAAAATTATTAAAAATAATGTATAAAATTACCTTAGGACCATGTATAAGGTGTATATGAAACAAAAAATTTCATTTAGATGTGCACTTTATTTCCAAGATATCTCATTGTGTAATGTAATATCTATCTATCTATCTATCTATCTATCTATCTATCTATCTATCTATCTATCTACCTACCTACCTACCTACCTACCTACCTATCAATCAAACAATCAATCAATCAATCAATCAATCAATCGTCTAAAAACATTTCCGATCCCTTCCTGAATCATGTCACGGTAAAAAAAAAGAAAAAAATAAAATGGAAAAAAAAAAAAAATTAGGCCAGGCACGGTGGCTCATGCCTGTAATCCTAGCACTCTGGGAGGCTGAGGCGGGTGGATTGCTCGAGGTCAGGAGTTCGAAACCAGCCTGAGCAAGAGTGAGACCCCCATCTCTACTATAAATAGAAAGAAATTAATTGGCCAACTAATATATATAGAAAAAATTAGCCGGGCATGGTGGTGCATGCCTGTAGTCCCAGCTACTTGGGAGGCTGAGGCAGTAGGATTGCTTGAGACCAGGAGTTTGAGGTTGCTGTGAGCTAGGCTGATGCCATGGCACTCACTCTAGCCTGGGCAACAAAGTGAGACTCTGTCTCAAAAAATAAATAAAATAATAAATAAAATAAAACAAACAAACAAAACACACTTCTGATCCCAAGCATTTCAGATGAAGGATTCTCAACCTGATATTTCCATTCATTTATTAAAGGTGTAACCACAAAATAGTTTAGTTTGTAACGTTACTTGTAGTGAAGGAACTGTACAACTGAAATAATTATGACTATCTTTGAACTTATTCATGGGACGTGTCAAATAATCACAAAATACATGGGGGCACACAATTTAGGAAAGCAGTCACAAGTCCTGAAATAAATATTTTTATAGTGGTTTTAGGTCTAGTTAAAGTTAGAGGAGGAAACAGAACATTCCATTTTTCATATAAACACTGTATTTAATCTGAATGTCAATAATATATTTTTGAATTATCGCTCCCTAAAATAACCTAAAATGGTTATGAGAAAGTGACTAATGACTTGCTACCCCACCCCTGCCCTCCTCCACTTTTAAAGAGTAAGCTGATATTAATAGAGGAGACAGCTTTTTAAAAATCATACATTTTTCACTGAAAATTATTAGTGTTCATACACTTAAGGTGTCTGTCATTTATACTGTCATACTCTGCCACACCATCCCATGTATTGTACTAGCCTGTCTGATGGTCTTAGAGCATTTTCCTTTACCTTCGGCACTAATGGGTAAACCTCCTATCACACATACATATAACTGTATAATATGGACAATGGTTTTCAAACTTTTATGCCGATTGAATCCCTTGTTTAAAAAGAATAAATCATTACATGGGAACCCAGTTAAAAAAAAAATAGCAGAAAAGGTAAATAGAACTGATTACAGTCAAGGTGGTGGTGAGGACAGGGGTGTTCCCGTACTGAAGCCCCTTCCACTTTCAGTGGACTCAATGGAATTCCCAAGGATACCTCAGTGAACAGTTTGAAAACCACTCCTCCATCTTTCCAACTAGGTTCTATTTAAATTTCCAAACAATAACAAAAGCAATAAAAATAATAATAAAGAAAAGTGAGGAAATTTACCATGCCATAGTTTACCTGCTGGAGAGCACTTGGTGATTGGGCAGTGTTATAAAAATTTGTCTGACCAGGCTGTTGTACTTGTCCAGAATAAAGATTTGAAGCCTGGGTAAGATTTGCTCTAGCCTAGAAAAAAATTTGTAAAAAAAAAAAAACAGCAATAAGATTGAAAAATTTCTCAGAGACAGAGGTTATGACTTCAAAACAATCTAGTAATTTTAGCATTAGATAAAAAGCAAGGCCTTTGTTTTTTCATTGTGTCTTTTAACATATTTTCTTTAAAAAATATTTCCTTAAAATAATCTGCTGCATAGAAATACATTGTTCTAGCCCCTGCCGTACCTGGAGAAGATGTGTATCGATCAGTTGGGAACCTCCTAGTCCTGATGCCTGCCCAAGCTGATGCTCATACAATATAGGAATAGGCTGAGTATTTGAAGTTTGCTGAAAGGCAAGACCGGATTGTGCTTTGGCAAGTTCCTGGTGTTGGACAGCTGGAAAGTTGTGGATGGCAGTACCAGAAAGGACCACAGATGGCTGGGATAGACTGCTTTGCATAAAGGCTGGCTGAGATCTATGTAAGTATTAAGAGAAAATGCTTGTGTTAGAAGTTAATTTTATCTGGAATCTGGAAATCTTAAGAATGAGCATACCAAATGACCAAGTATAATAATGCACTGCACGATGTTTTGGTCAACAATGAACAGTATATACATAAGCCCCATAAGAGTATAATGGAGCTGAGAAATTCCTATTGCTTAGTCAATAGGACGTCAAAGCCATCCTAACATCATACTGCAACACATTACTCAAGTGTTTGTGGTTATGTAAATAAACCTATCGAACTGCCACTCATAAGAGTCAAGCATATAACATTATGTATAGTACATATTTGATAGGAATAATAATTGTTATTGATTTATGTTTTTATTATACTCTATTATTTTATAATGTCTTCCTTTTATATATATAAAAAAAATTTAACTGTAAAACAGTCTCAGGCAAATCTTTCAGGAGGTATTCCAGAAGAGGGCCTTTTGTTTTGGAAACAAGGTCTGGCTTCATTGCCCAGGCTCCAGTGCAGTGCTGCAATCACAGCTCATGACAGCCTCAAAATCCTGGACTCCAGCAACCGTCCTGTCTTAGCCTCCACAGTAGCCAGGACTACAGGTGTGCAGCACCACACCTGGCTACTTTAAAAAAAAAAAAAAAAAGGCTTTTTTTGTTTGTTTGTTTTAACATATGCGGTCTTACTATGTCACCCAGGTTGGTCTCAAATATCTGGCCTCAAGCAATCCTCCTGCCTCAGCTTTTCAAAGTGCTGGGACTATAAGCGTGAGCCAACACACCTGGGAGAAGAAGGCACTGTTATCAGAGATGACAGGTCCAAGAATGTTACTGCCCCTGGACACCTTCCAGTAGAATAAGATGTGGAGGTGGAAGACAGTGATATTAATAATGCTGACTCTATGTAGGTCTAGGCAAACGTGTGTGTGTGTGTGTGTCTTAGTTTGTAACACAAAAAGTAAAAAATAATAATAATAAAAAAAACCCTTAAATTTTAATAGAATAAAGCTCAGAGAAAAAGGACAAAGAATCTTTTGTATAGCTTTTCAATGCGTTTATGTCTTAAGCTAATATTATTACAAAAGAGTCAAAAAATTATAGAAAGTTAAAGTTAATTTAAGAAAAAATTATTAAAATACATTTAGCATAGCCTAAGTGTACAATGTTTATAAAAGTCTACAGGCCGGGCGCGGTGGCTCACGTCTGTAATCCTAGCACTCTGGGAGGCCAAGGCGGGCGGATTGCTCGAGGTTGGGAGTTCGAAACCATCCTGAGCGAGACCCCGTCTCTACTAAAAATAGAAAGAAATTAATTGACCAACTAAAAATATATATACAAAAAATTAGCCGGGCATGGTGGTGCATGCCTGTAGTCCCAGCCACTCGGGAGGCTGAGGCAGGAGGATCGCTTGAGCCCAGGAGTTTGAGGTTGCTGTGAGCTAGGCTGACGCCACGGCACCCACTCTAGCCAGGGCAACAAAAGTGAGACTCTGTCTCAAAAAAAAAAAAAAAAAAAAAGTCTACAGTAGTGTACAGTTATGTCCTGGGCCTTCACATTCACTCCTCACTCACTCAATGACTCACCCAGAGCACCTTCTAGTCCTACAAACTCCATTCATGGAAAGTGCCCTATTCAGGTGTACCATTTTATATTTTATATTGTACTGCTACTGTATCTTTTCTTTTCTTTTTTTGAGACATAGTCTCACTCTGTTGCCCCGGCTAGAGTGTCGTGGCGTCAGCCTAGCTCACAGCAACCTCAGACTCCCGGAGCTCAAGCAATCCTTCTGCCTCAGACTCCGAGTAGCTGGGACTACAAGCATGTGCCACCATGCTCGGCTAATTTTTATATATATATATTTTTTTAGTTGGCCAATTAATTTCTTTCTATTTTTAGTAGAAAGGGGCTCTCACTCTTGCTCAGGCTGGTTTCAAACTCCTGACCTTGAGCAATCCACCTGCCTCGGCCTCCCAGAGTGTTAGGATTACAGGCGTGAACCACCACACCTGACCTATATCTTTTCTATGTTTATACTCACAAACACTTGCCATTGTGTTGCAATTGTCTACAGGATTCAGTAGGGTAACATCCTGTACAGGTTTGTAGCCTGAAAGCAGTAAGCTACACCCTACAGCCTAGGTGCATAGCAGGCTGTATGTAGGTTTTGTAATATATTCTACGATGTTCCCATAATGACACATGCTTGACTGTTCTCTACTTTGCACAGAAATCAAGAAGCAGAGAATACAGACTGTGCTTAAAGCAACTTGTTTCAAGATTATTTCAAGATTTAGAGCCCCATACACAGTGAAGCTCTACATGCAAAAGTTCTAGGAAAAGGTTTGCTGTCCCTGAGGAACGGGTTGTTTTTTTCCCCTTGAACAATGAGAATGATTCTGTTCAATGTTTGCCACAAAGCTCAGAACCAATTTCATTTTTCTCTTTGGTGACAATCTACTCTACCTAGATTGTCTAGAACAAATAGCCCATTACTTCCCAGCCTTTTGGCTAAGACCAAGTATAGAACAAATAGCCCTGACTTTTACAAATTATTATTATTTCATTTCCTCCCTCCCTCCCTATATATATCTCATGAAAATGGCTTCAAGACCTCTATGAAATAAAGTAGAGTAGTAGCTCACATCAGGATTATCCACACAGGTGTGTGTGTGTGTGTTTTAAAAAAGAAGGCATAATGCTAGAATCTAACCCCAGATAAAGAATATGCAATCAGGCTGGGCGCGGTGGCTCACGCCTGTAATCCTAGCTCTTGGGAGGCCGAGGCGGGTGGATTGCTCAAGGTCAGGAGTTCAAAACCAGCCTGAGCAAGAGCGAGACCCCGTCTCTACTATAAATAGAAAGAAATTAATGGGCCAACTGATATATATATATATAAAAAATTAGCCGGGCATGGTGGCGCATGCCTGTAGTCCCAGCTACTCGGGAGGCTGAGGCAGAAGGATCACTGGAGCCCAGGAGTTTGAGGTTGCTGTGAGCTAGGCTGACGCCACGGCACTCACTCTAGCCTGGATAACAAAGCGAGACTCTGTCTCAAAAAAAAAAAAAAAAAACCAAAAAAAAAAAAAAAAAAAAAAAAAAGAATATGCAATCAGGCCGGGCGTGGTGGCTCACGCCTGTAATCCTAGCACTCTGGGAGGCCGAGGTGGGCGGATTGCTCGAAGTCAGAAGTTCAAAGCCAGCCTGAGCGAGACCCCGTCTCTACCAAAAATAGAAAGAAATTAATTGACCAACTAAAAATAGATATACAAAAAATTAGCCAGGCATGGTGGCACATGCCTGTAGTCCCAGCTACTTGGGAGGCTGAGGCAGCAGGATCACTTGAGCCCAGGAAATTGAGGTTGCTGTGAGCTAGACTGACGCCATGGCACTCACTCTAGCCTGGGCAACAAAGTGAGACTCTGTCTCAAAAAAAAAAAAAGAATATGCAACTGAACCAAAATAGTGAGTTAAAGATAACATTATAAATAAACATCATTATACCGTGTCAGAACTGACCTATGTGGCAGGAACAAAAGCCATTAAGCAGGAACGCAAGTCTAGTAAGCTTCAGAATAATCTATATTATATGTTTCAAACGTAAAATAAGAAAACATGGCTGGGTGTGGTGGCTCACACCTGTAATCCTAGCACTCTGGGAGGCCGAGGTGGGCAGATTGAGCTCAGGAGTTCAAGACCAGCCTGAGTAAGAGCGAGACCCCGTGTCTACTAAAAAATAGAAAGAAACTGGCTGGACAACTAAAAGTATATATATAAAAAAATTAGCAGGGTGTGGTGGCGCACGCCTGTAGTCCCAGCTACTCAGGAGGCTGAGGCAGAAGGATTGCTTGAGCCCAGGAGTTTGAAGTTGCTGTGAACTAGGCTGATGTCACCGCACGCTAGCCTGGGCAACAGAATGAGACTCTGTCTCAAAAACTAAACTAAACTAAAATAGGAAAACATGAACATTTGGCTATAAACTATTCTGTCCTCACAGAAACTAATTGGGATTCCCCGATAAACACTATGCTAAGCAGGTTATAGAGAAGGCAAGACATGCTTAGGGATACAAATAACTGCTTTCAAAATCAAAACCGGTAGCCACTAGCCATAATTACATATCTGTATTACATTATATTTCTATTGACTGGGTCTGGTCTTAAAAAGTACATCTTCCAAGACAACTGGTGAAATACGGATTACAAATAAAGAATGCCTATGTACTGCTATTCCGTTTCCCATGGTTATAGAAGACATTACTAATCACTGTACTCTTTTTCACAGAGCTGGAAAGTGGTTGCAAACATCTGAATAGTGTTTCAGGCAGCCAATACCAATTAAAGGGAGTTTGGCTTGTGAGATGAGATCTAGTTGCTATTCCTGGGTCAGAAACTTTAAAGTTTTAATACAAATTCCAAGATAATCCCAATTTAATAATATAAAGGGACCACCTCTAACTTCTAGTTGGAGTAAATAGATTTACTTCCACTGGGAGAAAATTTCTTGGAATAACTGAACTCAGTGACAGAGTAAGACGGGGGCTACAAAAGAAAACAAATTCCTAAAAGAAAATGCCCAGCTCTGCAACTTTCCAGAATGTAACTTATTTTTCTTTCTGCTGTTTTAGAGCCATTACTATGAATATGGATGATAGGCCGGGCGCTGTGGCTCACGCCTGTAATCCTAGCTCTTGGGAGGCCGAGGCGGGCGGATTGCTCAAGGTCAGGAGTTCAAAACCAGCCTGAGCAAGAGCGAGACCCCGTCTCTAATTAAAAAAAATAAAAAAAAAAAAAAAAAAAAAAAAAAAAAATATGGATGATAGCTATGTCATGATACACTGCTCCCGCCTTTTGACTGTTACCCCTAATTCACCTACCATCATTAAATTAGAGACCAGAGAAACCTAGGGTTGAATCATCTAGGCTCTGCCACTTATAGTGTAACCTTAGGTAAAAAACCCACCCTCTCCAAGTCCTAATTTCCTCATATTTCAAATGCAGACGACTTAATTTACCTTATGTGGTTGTGTGAAGACAAAACTGAGTTAATATACCTGAAGGGCTGAATACCTAGCATACATAAGTTCAACAAAACAGTTTTTCATTATTTCCCTAATTGCAACGATAACTTACAGTACATCTGAGTGAATCTTTAAAACACTCTTCACTACAAACACACCTATCACCACCATCACCACTACTTCTATTCTTTATCTGACATTCTACTCCTTTCTCTTCTATTATATTGCATCCTGCCCTTTAACCCCTAACACATTGTGGTTATCTATCTGCCATCCCTTACCTCTTACACAGAGACTTAGATTTATAATTGTTAATGGCCAGATGGTATGTAAACTTTTATGTCCTTTAGCAGCTATTTTTTGATATTTAGTAGTGATGGGGTTGCTATTGCCTACTTCTTCAAGAAGCTTTGTGGCCTTTTTTTTTTGTTTGTTTCCTTTTATCTATTTATCTATCTATCCATCTATCTATTTATTTAGAGAGGGTGTCTCACTCTTGCTCAGGCTGGTCTTCTGAGCTCAAGCAATCCTCCTGCCTTGGCTTCCCACAGTGCTAGGATTACAGGTGTGAGCCACACCTGCCCCCACCCCCTCTTTTTTTTGAGACAGAGGCTCACTCTGTTGCCCTGGATAGAGTGCCATGTTGTCAGCCCGGCTCACAGCAACCTCAAAATCCTGGGCTCAAATAATCTTCTTGCCTCAGCCTCCGGAGTAGCTGGGACTACAGGCATGAGCCATCATGCCCAACCTCTTTTTTTGTTTCTTAGAGAGAAAGTCTTGCTCTGTCAACCAGGTTGGAGAGCAGTAGCATGAACAGAGCTCACTGCAACCTCAAAATCCTGAGCTCATGCCATCTTCCTGCCTCAGCCTCCTGAGTAGCTGGGATTACAGGCATGTGCTACCACACCCAGCTAATTTTTTAAATTTTCGTAGTGACAGGGCCTACGTTGTCCAAGCTGGTCCTAAAACTCCTGGGCTCAAGCAATCCTCCTGCCTCAGTTTCTAAAAGTGCTGGTATCACAGTTATGAGCCACTGCACCCAGCCTGAGGCTTGACTTTCTTTAATAAAGTCTAATTGAAATTACTAGAAGGTAAGGTTGATGACATATAATCAAATGCTTAAAATTATTTAATTTAGTTTATAACATGGTCATCTATTTTGGGGAGAAGGAAAGAAGAATAGGAATTATGGTAAGGAGACTCAGCAAGTACAGTGTTTTTAACATTATAAACATAACCTTTAAAGCATTTACCTATACGGTTGAAGTGAAGAACTGAATAACTCCTGAGCCTGGGAAACAGCAGGCCCAGCCCCTAAACTCAGTTGGGCTTGATGCTGCCCTTGCAGTGGTGCATAAATAGGGATTGGAATCTGCTGAACTGAAGTTGGCTGCAATGAAATGGAAAAAGATAACAACAACAAAAAGACATGGATATAAACATATTATATATGAATATCATACATGCAAATCACAATACTTTGGAAAACAGAACTTTGAGACATAAAAAAAAATCAACTTTCCTTTCAACACATTATTATATTGTTAATCATTAAGCTTAGGAAATTTTACAATTTTGCTAATAACATATCAAGGTAATCATGAGTAGCTTATAACTTTATATAGTCTATTATTTATAGTCCAAAATAACTTTTACAAGCATTAAAATGTAAAAGAATCCTTATAGGATGGAAGGAAGTTTAGTGTTTACCTGAGAGAGACCTGGTTGGAAGCCTTGTTGCTGTGCCAAGGATGGTGGAGCCAACCGTGCATGCTGGGTATTGAATAAATGACTTGTGTCCATATAGAAAGCTGGAATTTGAGCTATAGGCCATCAGGAAAAACAAGCAGGAATAAACGTACAAATTTCAGAATTTTCCAAATAGTAAATAAAAACCATGTTTTTGTGGCAGATTTCAAATTAAGTGAACCCTCTGAAAATTAATACAGCTATGGAAAAACTAGAAATGTGAAAAGATGCAAATGTAAAACAATGCAAAACTTCTAGTAGATAGGTATATGCACATAATAAATATAACTAGTACTTGTGAATGTACAAAAAACATGCACTCTTGCATACTGTCAATGGGGTATAGGCACTGCTATATTTTGCCAATGGTAAAAATTTCACATTATCCACTAAAACTAAAAATGAATCTATCTACTGAACCAGCAATTCCACTCCAATTTTAAATCTACCTACTGCAATTTAGAAAAATATTTCAAAAGAATTGACATTTAATAATTAAGAGTTTGGTATAGATTCTTAACGCATTTCTTTTCTATGTATGATACATACTATTTTGTGACTTGCTGTTTTTCATACAGTAAAATATAAATTTACATATATTCACAATATTTATATTAAAATATAAATTATAGAATATTTCATAAATGTAAATATAAAATATATAGTCAAATGCACAAATTATATACTTGTATATTCTGGAGAATTCCACATACTGCTTTTAATTAGTCACTATTATAAACAATACTGCAATGAATACCCTTATATATATATCTCTAATTAGGCTAAGTTTATCCATGAGACTCCTTGCTCTGAAACTATTATACAGTATGCACTCATACATTTTCTAAGATACTTCTTAAAAAGAATTATGCCAATTTATACACTTAAAGCAATTACCTCAAGAGCTTATTAACAATACCTGGTATCTTTACAGATACTAGGTATTAACAGATGCTAAAATATTATCAACTTATCTATGAAAGGCAGGAAATAGACTCATTGTTCTTTTACTAGGAATTTAAATCATTGGTTAATTTTAATATTTTTCAAACATTTCAGATTAGCATTGTGATATCCAGGAGGACAACCTACATCACACCCAAATAATTTTTTCGTTTTTGCATTTTATTCTTCCCCCAAAACTTTATTATCAACTGTCAAATTTCAGAGAAAATCTTTTGGAATTTGATTACAATAGTGTCAAATGCACAAATTATTTTTCACATTATTAGATACAAATTTGTC
The DNA here is from genome assembly GCF_040939455.1 of Microcebus murinus. Classification (NCBI taxonomy): domain Eukaryota; kingdom Metazoa; phylum Chordata; class Mammalia; order Primates; family Cheirogaleidae; genus Microcebus; species Microcebus murinus. The sequence continues at coordinate 117,887,799 of NC_134105.1, read as the reverse complement.
TTATATATATAACAAATAATTGTCAATAATACAAAGGCTGATATCCCCAGAATTCTTGTCATGGAGAGAAAGGATTAAACTCTACAAAGGAACATAATTGCAAAGCAGATCAAAAAATATTTAAACTTGGCCGGGCGCTGTGGCTCACGCCTGTAATCCTAGCTCTTGGGAGGCCGAGGCAGGCGGATTGCTCAAGGTCAGGAGTTCAAAACCAGCCTGAGCAAGAGCGAGACCCCGTCTCTACTATAAATAGAAAGAAATTAATTGGCCAACTGATATATATACAAAAAAATTAGCCGGGCATGGTGGCGCATGCCTGTAGTCCCAGCTACCCGGGAGGCTGAGGCAGAAGGATCACTCGAGCCCAGGAGTTTGAGGTTGCTGTGAGCTAGGCTGACGCCACGGCACTCACTCTAGCCTGGGCAACAAAGCGAGACTCTGTCTCAAAAAAAAAAAAAAAAATATTTAAACTTGAAAGGGTAATTAAGATTAGAAAAGAACATTTTTAAAAGTCTTCATTTTCTAAATGTCTTATATTCAACGCTAAAAACATTACCTGCCGCAGACTGAGACACATAAACTTGTGGGCTCTGTTGCTGCTGGGCGATAAGGGAAGGCATACAGCTTAACTGTGAAAAATGACTGGCAGAAGGTAGGCTGCTCGTCTGCAACTGTTGAGGTTTCACTTTACAAATATTAGGAGGGTCCGATGTGGTTGTGGATTTTGTACTCAAAGAAGAGGTAGTATATGTACCAGCTCCTACATTGGGGTGACAGATAAAGGGGGAAAACCCAGCATATTTAAATGTGCTGTTGTTCACAGTACCAATTAGAAACTGGAAAATTAATACCCATCCTGTACTTCTATACTGCTTCATGCCAAAAGTGGATATGGAGGCAGCTTACAAAAGAAAGGAACACATCATCAAATGCAAACAAGACTAAAATCTGAAAAAAATATAACCAATAGAAAATTAAAATGAGGAAGAAACAAAACACAAAACTCATAAGTAAGGCTGAGCACCTACATGGCTATTATAGTTTAGCCTGAACTACTATTTGGTTTTTAATCATCACAAAGGAAAAAAGGATATATAATCATGAAGCTTCATTCCCTATGACCAGGCATAGATATTAGGACATACAATGTGTTGTACCTTAGGAATAATTGTGACTATAAATGGCCCTTGAGATATCTTAATTGCTTCTAAAGTCATATAAACTTAAACTTTAGGTTTGATTTCTCTCTCTGCCCTGCCCCCTCCAAATTGGTATACAGTAATACTTTAAATACAAATGAAGACAAACTACTGAATGAATAAATGGAACTACAAAAACTTAGGTTTGAAGGGTCAATTAGTTCTGTTATCAGTGAGCTATAATGACTAATACTGGACCCAAATGACAATACTGGTAATTTGATTAAAAAGGAAGATACGATTATCATTATTTTCAGACCTCATAATGTTTCAATTTTTCTAGTTGAGTCTCTACCAGTAGGATGATTAGAAAGAAGGTGTTTATTTAAAAATTATCTTAGTCAGTGGGACAGGTGCGGGCAAGCTATGGTCACCACTGGCCACCATGGGGGGAGGGGGAGGTTGGGCCCCGGGTCAATTAAAAAAAAAAAATTAACCTAGTCAAGGGGAGTGGAGGCATACTAGACCTGGGGAAAGGAGGTAGATGAGCTCTAAAGAAAGAACTAGCAACATTCCTAATCCTTTTATTTCTGAATCTTCCTACCACACTCTCCTTTTGTTTCCTTCTCAACACCACCCATCCCACCCAAGGAGACTGAGCCCCAAGCTACTTTAGCAAGCATCAGTGAAAGACACTTTGGCAAATAGGTGATGGGGAAGGCTTGAAAGGGTTTTAAAGAGGGAAGAGATGTAGCTGGAGCACAGTGTGGTTTGTCTTAATGCATACTTCTAATTACAGATAACATAAAAAACTGCTCTACAATCCAAAGACAGGTTTTTTTTTGTACCTAAAACTGGCAATATTGAAAAAGAACCTGTGAAAAATAGTCAATTATATGCCGAATATATTTTATATCTATTGAAAAGGAGCTTCCCACTGCTTTGGAAACAGCGGAGAATACTGAAAAAACTTGAAATTTCACATATGGTAAAAGGTCTACTTTTTTAGAATCAAGCATTTTAGAAACATCTTCTGTGTTTCTTTAAGAACTATAAAGTCTTCACATGAGATTGCTCAATGAAAAGATTACACACTAGTAAAAATTTAAGAAAATATAAGAAAAATGTAAGGAAGCAAGAAAAGTACCTTCTAACTTTGGGCACTGATGGACTCTTTTTAAACAAAGCATAACAAAACCAAAAATGAAAAACTAAACCAAACCAAAGCCAAATGAATGGATTCATAACTCAAATAGCAGAGGCTAAAAATTCTCTAATCTTAAGTCTGCACCAGAAAATATACAAGTTACTCCAATAAGTTTAGGCCAATACGTCCTTCAAATTAGATAGATTCCAGAACGTTGAAAAGCAGTCCGATTCTATTCTATGCTATTTCTAAGCTGATCTAGTTAGCTATCTATATATAAATGATATATAAAGGTATAAATGTATACCTATAAATGTATATATATAAATGTATAAAGGTATAAATGATAATCAGAAGGTGAACTTCACAGAAAAATTTAGAGGAAAATGACATTTTTCTACCAATTACTCTGGTATCTGTAATGGGCGGGCTTACTAAAATCCTGTGTTGGTAAACTATAAATATTTGCCAAAACTAAAATTGGGAGAGTTACGGTAAAGGGGGGAAGAGGTAAGAGTAGCAAGAAGTTCTATAAAATAGCTGACAACTATCTCATGCATAATCTGACATTTTTTGTAAAAATATTTTTGTGGGGGGGGCAGGAGATAGTGAATAGGAGAAGATGTTAAGAAATATTAAATAATTCAAGATATTTAAAGAAAAGGTACAAAAAAGTTCTACCTGATAGTGACGTTGTAGGAGTGACTGAAGCAACAGGAATCTGAGGCATAGATGCGCTTGAGAACGAATTGTAATTAGCGGTGCTGGGTCCGCTGGCACTACTGCTGACTCCACTTGCAATTGGAGGTGCTGTGGAAGTTACTGGAGACGCCTTCTCCCTTACATTTGGAGAATTCTCCCATGCCTTGCGTGCAGACTCCATCTGCAATAAAATGGACATTTTTATAGCAAAAAAAATGATGTGAATACAGAATACACACACACACATGTCTGCATATATATGTATCAATACATATAATAAATATAATATTTTAAAAATGACAAAAATAAAACATTATGACCCTAGAGATTTCAAATCTTTTTTTCCTTCAATTTTTTTTTTGTTTTCTTCTTTTATTTATTTTTTCTGCCAAGAATCACAAATGGTTGGATCATATCTTTCACTTGCCCTTTTAATCTTTGCTCCTTTACTCAAAATGGGGACAGTGGGGTTTAATTATGTTTCTACAGAGAACTAATTGATGGCTTTAAGAAACAGGTCAGTGAACTATAGAGTCACAGATCCTGTATCATTTAAACATGAACCCCTATCTCTACCAGTGAATAAGAAAAGAAAATACCATGCCTCTTTAGGGTTGACTAAAGGCTCTACCTCTAGTAGGAAAAGCCCTCAGTAAATACCCACTCTGTACATTCATTCTTTTTAAGTCAATGCTTTTCAAATGGAAGACAGCAGGCATCTTTTGGTTGGCTGTTTATGCTTCATTGTTTTAAAAGGCAATGTCACTAGATAGGTTTTAGACTTGGGTGCAATAGAAACACTTTTTGTTTCACATCGAGACTTCATCAAGCATTTTGTGTACTAGCTGCAGTCATTGGCATTTGTGGCTCCTGGTTTTAGCTGTAGTCTCTTAATTTCTTAAAATGCAAAAATTGCTTATTTCAATCTATCTAGAGCAGTACTATTCAGCAATGTTTGCCTGACATATACGTAAATGCAAGCCATATATATAATTTTAAGTTTTATAGTAGCCACATTTTAAAAAGTAAAAAGAGGTGGTATTAAATTTGATAACATGTAACTGAACCCAATATCTGCAATATTATAACCAAAACTATAATAAACATAAAATTAAGACATTTTATATTATTTTTAAAATGAAAATTTCTGATAAAGCATTTTTTTTAATTTTACACTTACAGTATACCTCAATTTGGATTAGTCAGATTTAAAAGGGCTTAATAGTAGATTCTGAATTAGAGAGGACAAGATACAGATTCTCCAGTATTAGGTTGGTGCAAAAGTAATTGCGGCTGTAGCACTGTTGACATCTGCCATTTGATACTGGAATACACTCTTAAATGTGGTTATGTTATACATCATTTTAATGTGCATTTCTCACTTTATGTTTTTGGCTAATGACATTATTTGCTGTTTATATTTATTTTAGACTATGAAATGATGTTTGACAAAAGACAAATTTGAACAATTTTCCTATTAAAGTTCAAAATGGGCTGGGCGCAGTGGCTCATGTCTGTAATCCTAGCACTCTGGGAGGCCAAGGGGGGTGGATTGCTCAAGGTCAGGAGTTTGAAACCAGCCTAAGCAAGAGTGAGACCCTGTCTCTAATACAAATAGAAAGAAAATTAATTGGCCAACTAATATATATAGAAAAAATTCGCCGGGCATGGTGGCACATGCCTGTAGTCCCAGCCACTTGAGGAGGCTGAGGCAGCAGGATTGCTTGAGCCCAGGAGTTTGAGGTTGCTGTGAGCTAGGCTGACGCCATGGCACTCACTCTAGCCTGGGCAACAAAGCGAGACTCTGTCTCAAAAAAAAAAAAAAAAAAAGTTCAAAATGGGTTGGAAAGCAATGGAGACAACATCAACGATGCATGTGGCCCAGGAACTGCTAAGGAATATATAGTGCAGTGGTGGTTCAAGAAGTTTTGCAAGGGAGATGAGGAGCTCAGTGGCTGGTCATCGGAAGTTGAAAATGACCAATTGAGAGCAATAATAGAAGCTGATCCTCTTAAAATTACACGAGAAATTGCCAAAGAACACAATGTCAACCATTCTGCGGTCATGTGGCATTTGAAGCAAACTGGAAAGGTGGAAAAGCTTGATAGAGTGGTTTCTCATGAGTTGACTGAAACTTTTAAAAAATTGTAATTTTTAAGTGCCGTCTTCTTTTCCTGTATGCAACACCAATGAACCATTTCTTGACTGGATTGTGATGAGTGATGAAAAGTGGATTTTATATGACAACTGGTGAAAACCAGCTCAGTGATTAGACAGAGAAGGAGCTCAGAAGCACTTTCCAAAGCTAAACTTGCACCAAAAAAAGGTCATGGTCACTGTTCGGTGGTGTGCTGCTGGTCTGATCCACTACAGCTCTCTGAATCCCAGGGAAACCATTCCATCTGAGAAGTATGCTCAGGAAATTGATGAAATGCACCAAAACCTGCAATGCCCGCTGCTGGCATTGGTCAACAGAAAGAGCCTATTCTCCTTGATCACACCAGACTGCACGCCGCACAACCAACGCTTCCAAAAGTTGAACGAATTGGTGGCGAAGTTTTGCCCCATTTGGTATATTCGCCTGACCTCTTGTCAACCACCTACCATTTCGTCGACCATCTCGACAACTTTTTGCAGGGAAAATGCTTACACAACCAGCAGGATGAAAAATTGCTTTCTAAGAGTTCGTTGAATCCCAAGCACAGATTTTTATGCTACAGTAATAAACAAACTTATTTCTCCTTGGCAAAAATGTGTTGATTATAATCGTTCCTATTTTGATTTAATAGAGATGTGTTTGAGCCTAATTATAATGATTTAAAATTCATGGTTTGAAGCTGCAATTACTTTTGCACCAACCTAATACTTTGCACAGTTTTGAGATTTTCAGTACTGCCAGTCAAAATACTGAACTGAGAGGAAACACCAAGATAATCTATAAGATCAGTTGTGACGACTTACATGAGGGAACTTCTTACAAGTAACATTTTTATACCATTGTTAGGAAGTTTGTGGGTCCCTGAAGTACCAATTTCTAAAATTTTAATTGATAGTTAGTTACTGTACTTTTACCCTACCTTCCTTTAAAAATGCATACCACTCATAATTTAATCTTTTCTTAATGTCTAATTGTCATCATTGTACATTCAAAACATAGCATACTTTTTTGTTTAAGACAAGTATTTTCTTTTTCTCATGACCAACTTGTTGATTTCAAATGTGTTTTATTTTAAAATAAAATTCTTGGGAAGAACTTAGGAAGTTAGCCCTAATGCAATTTACTTGTACCATCTAAGATTTTGTGGTTTTGAGCAATGTGATAGAGTACAATGTCTTTCACACCAGTTTTGTTGTGTTGAGAACACACCAATTACTAAATTACAGCCAATAAACCTTGTATAACATATAGGCCATGTGTGTCACTAATATAATTTAATTTGAATTTATTTTATTTATAAATACATATATTGTTTCTTCTTAAATGTTAAGAAGACAAGTGAAAGGCAAAGTCAAATAGTATTATAAATAAATAACGACTGGCTTAAAAAATAATTTGTTTACATGAAATTTGATTATTGCCCTCAATAGTATAATGATAAAAAACATACAAATAAGACAAAGCAACAGAATACATATTTGAGACATTCATTCAAGTGGCAAGACAACAACAAAGGCTGAACAGGAATTGGCAATAAACAGTAAGGATGAGGTAAAGACAGGGTAACACAAAGCAGAGGTTGTATCATGAAATTTTATGGCCTCAAACTTGTATTTGTTAAGCCTCTTACAAAGAAGTTTGGGGCGGGAGGTAAAAGGACAAGTGGTCAGGAGGCTGGGAACTCAAATTAGAAAGGGTCCAGAAATGAACGTTGGCTACATAATAAAACATCTTAGTGTTTGCCCCACCCTCCTCAAGACCACCAAAGAGATTCACTGTCAACCAGTGAAACATTAGGAAGACCTGCTATAATAGAGATTAAGGACCTGCCTGGATTTATGAACAAAAAACACCAATGAGATAAATAAATGGACTTAAAAAAATCCTCACTTAATTCCATGTTTGTATTTTTTTAATCATTGACTAATCCTGAGGTGAACAATGGATTTAAAATACTTTCAAATAACACAACTGTAAAAAAGTTCTAACATGGCTCAAAATTATAAACCTAATAGGAGATTAAAAATAAGACAAAACCTCTTGGCAATAAAAAGCACTAAAATCTCTTTCGCCCCATTATTTTAAAAAAGTATTGAACTTGCTGGCACAGTGGCTCATATCTGTAATCCTTGAGATCTGGAGTTTGAGACCAGCCTGGGCAACACAGTGAGACTCCCGTCTTCACAAAAAAATAAGAAAATTAGCTGGGCATGGTGGCATGTGCCTGTAGTACCAGCTACTCAGGAGGCTGAGGAAGGAAGATTGCTTGAGCCCAGGAGTTTGAGGTTGCTGTGAGCGATGATGACACCACTGCACTCTAGAGCCTGGGTAACAGAGCAAGACCCTGTTTCAACAACAAAATATCCAACAAAAAACAACTAAAAATTTCCTGATGTTGATTATGAAGCACACTTGTACTGATCAATTTCCTTTATGAGAAGGAAAGTGATCACTACACTGCATTCATTTAATTCACATATTACTTATAAGAAAGACAGAAAACCATCATGATCAATACTCAAGATTCAGGTAATAAATCATAAAAAGCATGAAGACCAAGCTAGTATATTTTGTACACAACTGATATAACCAAATATTAAAATCTCTAAGAGGAGCTCATTACAAACATAAAACATAAATGCTATCCTGTGTTTTTAAGACAATATTCACAAGCATAATAGGCCTTACTTGGTATAAGGATATCAAGTCACTGCTAAGTGGTATTAGAAGCTAATAAAAATTTAAAGTGTAATTTGACATCACTCTATTTCCTCAGCCTCATATTGCTGCTTATCACATAAAACTAGTAAAAGTGCCAAAAGAATATTGTTACTTATGTCCCCTTGCATGCAATAATTAAGGACCCTTAGAGATGGATGTCGTACATACCTTAAAGGTGAGGCTGAAAGTAGTGGGAGGAACTGAAGTTAGGCTGGAGCTCTGTTGTATAGTCTCCCTCTTAGGGAGGGGAAGGGTGTTGGGCAGGGGCACCTGAAAAGGCAGGCAACACATATCACAATCTAACTAAGTCTGCTACAAAAGCCCCATTAAAGATAATGCTAAAGTATTCTAAGGGGGGTGTTTATTTTTTATCAGAGCCAACAGGAATATCTGATTTGAGTTACATTGTGTTTATAGTAGTTGATAATTACGGACATCTTAGATAAAACTTCTGAAGAGAAATATTATTTGCCTTTTCATTTATGAATTAGCAGAAAGTCTGCACCAAATAGTTATATAAGGTGTATACTCAGATGGCAGTGCTTCTCATGCCTTAATATGTACATGAATCACCTGGGGTGCTGTTAAAATGTAGATTCTGATTCAGTTGGTCTGGGTTAAGGCCTGAAATTCTATATTCCAAGTAAGTTCCCAGACGATGCTGATGCTGCTGGTCCATTGGCCATACTTTGTACAGTAAAACTCTAAGGAATATAACTTTCGTCATATATGAAGGACCTGTAGGTTCTATCAGAAGTATTTAACTTGACCGTGAAAATATAAAAATTAATTTGCTTCCTGTAATATAGTCAACTTATAACTAGATTCAAGAACAAAAGTAATTTTGGAAATAAAGTATGAACTAATAGCCCCACCTCATTACACTAAACAAATTATTTTGATACAGTAATAAAGTAATTGGGGCAATATTGTTAGAAATTTGGAGACATTAGAAACTCACTGCCTTTCTCATTTTTTTTCCCTCTAAGTCTCTGGATCTTGGGATTTTATTATGCACGACTACACGTTTGCTTTTGATGGTTCATTCAGTTGTTTAGATCAAATTACTTAAATGCTTGGGAGTTTTAAGATAATCATTTTGTGATACTATGGAGATACTATGGACTACCTTATGGAGATTTCTAATACCACAGACTACTTAATGGAGATTGTTTTGTAAATCTTGAAATAGCTACGCCATAATAATAAAAAATGCCACCTGCATTTAAATCTTCAAGATATTCAAGATACAAAATGATTATATTTGGTAATACTAACCAATAAATATCAGTTGAAGATTCTAAAAAAAGTGTATTAAGCCTCAAAAAGAAATATGCCATTTTCAAGTTAACTTTTTAAAGACAAAAGTTGTATATATAAAACGGAACCCCCAAACAGACTACATGAAAGATAAAAGGACATTTCAAAAGATTCTAAAAATGTTCCTATGTGGGGGACATTTGCTTTTAACACTACAGTAACTTCAGAATCACCACCGCACATGGCACGAGTAAGCAACAATGTGAAATGATTCCAAACCAATGACTATTTATAATACTCACTGACCCAAATTATCTTTCTGCTTTCAAATATACCCTGGGTACATTGGCATGAGACTGGTCTCTTCCCTTTAGCAGTTATCAGTGTACAAGTCACTAAACTAATTATTAGCCTTATAGATCACACAAAAGCCATTAAAATAGTTACCTGGATATTTTCCAATGACTTTTAAAGGTTCTGAGAATAGTAATCTTTTCTCCTTATTTATATTTTGTAAGTTATATTGTCAGAGGATAGCTTGGCAGAAAGTATCATATGCTTTCTTGAAAAAGTAATATCTTAGAAATATTCCACACATTTTTAAAGTGAGAAAAGAAACCGCAATTTAAGTATAACAAAACTTTACTGATTGAATATTTGAAAATCTAGACAGTGACATTAGGGGCAAAAAAGTATTTTTCTCCAAGTTTTCAATTATTTCCTACAGAAAGAAAAACAAAAACAAAAACAAAAATCCCAAGACACCAAAAAGGACAAAAGAAACTGGCTAGGTATGGTGGCACACACCTGTAACTCTAGTACTCTGGGAGGCCAAGGGGAAAGTATGGCTTAGGTCGGAGTTGGAGACCAGCCGAAGCAAAAGACCTGTTTTCTCCCCAAAATAGAAAAAGTTAGCCTGGCGTGGTGGAACATCCCTGTAGTCGCAGACACTTGGGAGGCTGAGGCAGGAGGATTATCTGAGCCCAGGAGTTTGAGGTTGCAGTGAGCTATGACAAGACCACTGCACTCTAGATGGGGGTAACAGAGTGAAACTCTTGTCTTAAAAAAAAAAAAAAATTGGCCGGGTGCGGTGGTTCACGCCTGTAATCCTAGCACTCTGGGAGGCCAAGGCGAGCGGATTGTTCGAGGTCAGGAGTTGGAAACCAGCCTGAGCAAGAGCGAAACCCCGTCTCTAATACAAATAGAAAGAAATGAATTGGCCAACTAAAAATATATAGAAAAAATTAGCCAGGCATGGTGGTGCATGCCTGTAGTCCCAGCTACTCGGGAGGCTGAGGCAGAAGGATCGCTTGAGCCCAGGAGTTTGAAGGTGCTGTGAGCTAGGCTGATGCCACGGCACTCACTCTAGCCTGGGCAACAAAGTGAGATTCTGTCTCAAAAAAAAGAAAAAAAAAATTAAACCATTTTCAGAAAGGTGGGGGGTAGGGGGGTAGAAGTTGGACAAATCACATTAATCAGTTTCTGGAGAGCTCTCTCTCATCACCAAGAAAAAGTGTGTAATTTACTCCTTTCTATTCTTTTTCCTCAACTACATATTAAAAATCCTTCAGCTGGACTACAAAAATAAGAGTAAGTGACCCCTAATGTAGTTCACCTTTCTAAAATTCCATATACTTGAGGCTAGATGGAAGAATACAAAGCATAGGAAAAAAATGTAAGAAGACAAAAATAAAGATTTTAAAACTCAAAATGATAGTTAAAGCCCTTTGTGAGAGCCCTTTAATTATTTATCTGTAATGGATATTTTTGAAAAGAATGACCAACATTTTAATCTGATTGCCTTTGTTTATTGTAAGGGCTACATTTAGAAAGAGAACAGTGGACCAAATTTCTACCATGCCTGACCTTTAAAACAAGGACCATAGAAGCATCTTCTAAAATATACTGTGACCATGGCAATTTACTCAACATTTTTGGGCTTAGGATTTTTCATCTGTCAGTATGAGAACTAAGCAAAATGATGGACTGTACTGACATTTAATACTATACTGAATTATGAAATGGTTGCTATGGGAAACTATGGCCTAATTTACAACATGACTTAATATTGGCTGATATTAGAGCATTTAAGAATTTCTGAAATACATATGTGTACATTATAGCCCGATCTTTACAATAATGTTAATGGTGGGTATATTTTTTTAAAAATTCAAAAAGAAATACCTAATTCTTTGATAATAATATATTTGTCTTTTTTTTTTTGAGACAGAGTCTCGCTTTGTTGCCCAGGCTAGACTGAGTGCTGTGGCATCAGCCTAGCTCACAGAAACCTCAAACTCCTGGGCTCAAGCAATCCTCCTGCCTCAGCCTCCCGAGTAGCTGGGACTACAGGCATGTGCCACTATGCCCGACTAATTTTTTCTATATATATTAGTTGGCCAATTAATTTCTTTCTGTTTTTAGTAGAGACAGGGTCTTACCCTTGCTCAGGCTGGTTTCAAACTCCTGACCTTGAGCAATCTGCCTGCCAGAGTGCTAGGATTACAGGTGTGAGGCACTGCGCCCGGCCTATATTTGTCTTTTATTTCTAATTCTAATTCTCTTACATGAGTTAGGTTTCACTCATTGCATTATAAAAAAGTTTCATTTAAGAACAAAATCACCACCCAGGCGTGGTGGCTCACACTGTAATCCTAGCAGTCTGGGAGTCCGAGGCAGGAGGATTGTTTGAGCTCAGGAGTTGGAGATCAGCCTGAGCAAGAGACCATGTCTCTACTAAAAAAATACAAAGAAATTAGCTGGATAACTAAAAATATATAGAAAAAGTTAGCTGGGCATGGTGGCGCATGCCTCTAGTCCCAGCTACTCAGGAGGTTGAGGCAGGAGGATGGCTTGAGCCCAAGAGTTTGAGGTTGCTGTGAGCTAGGCTGACACCATGCCACTCTAGCCCATTCAACAGAGTGAGACTCTGTCTCAAAAAAAGAACAAAATCACCATCCAAATAAAATGCTGCACTAAAGCCAAGGTGCTATGGAATCGGAAGAAAAAAAAAGTAAAATATTTCAAAGAAAAAAGTAAATTAAATGTTGCATTTGTAACTGTGAGAGGTAAGAAAACTTCTTACCAAAACCAGGTTAATAGGATTAGTACTTATGAAATCAACTATAAGCACCATAAACCTTGATCTTCAATGGAAAGCTGATGACTTAAAGAAAAACAAAAAACTCAGCTTTGACTATTTTTGCTAATTATACTGCAGTTCTCCTAAAAAGAAATTTACTAACTCCTTCCTTGATGAATAAATAAAAAAGTACTAGATAACAATAGACAAGTTCCTGTCTAAACTTGCCAATCTAAAATAGATTACTTACATTATTAACCAAAGTATCTTCCATCTTTGCATTATTAGTAGCCACAGTGTTAGGCAGAGAAGAAGAAGGTGTAGTATAGTCTGTTACAGACTCCTGTGTAGTAACAGAAAAAAATATGTTTTAAACTGAATTAATGGATCACTTTCTAATGATAACAGTTGTAAAGTTGTTCTGAGAAGAAAGCAAGAGATCTTATGACTCAGCTCACTCAAACCTTAGTTTATTAATAGTGGGGCAATACAACATGCACCCACCACCAAAATGACAACCTTTCAACTGCTGAACTCTCATACATTGTTGTTGTTTTTTTTTTATTTCAGCATATTATGGGGGTACAAATGCTAAGGTTACGTATATTGCCCTTGCTCCCCCTCCCACTCCCGCACATTGTTAAAAATGCATTGCATAGTACTAGGAGGTTGTCAACAGAACCAAATATTTATTTCTCTGGGTTATTAAAAGAACTTTTTATGTGTTTCCCATACTTTACAGCTTACAAAGAACTACTGATTTTTCTTTATCTTCAAAATAAAACAATGCAGATAAGCAAATATCAAGATCTTACATCATAATTAGATTTTAGGGTATACTCCTTGTTTACTATCATAAACTTTTTAAATATGGTAGAGTTGGGTCATATGAGTTATTACTTAGGTGAATTCAGTTATATACCAACAATTAAAGAGAAAAATATTCAAACAATATGAAAGATTACATCCACTTTTCTTCTTAGCAAGTATACGTCCCAGAGTTGACAGGAGATGGCAAACATAAATTTGCTATTCCCCAAAGCATCAGTTCTCATAGTTATTCAGCATATCTTGCCTTAGTATTTTTAGAGATATGTGTTTCATTCAATGTTGCTCCTAAAGGCAAAGTCAATATCCTCTAGTGCTCCACCAAAGAAAGAGTGATCTGTTCCAACCATGAAAGAAAACTGGCTATACTGGAGCTACTAAAAGTCTGCCTTACTTCCTGATTTTAGAATCTCACCAGTGGGCAAGATGAGACTCTACTGTAATTGTATTAACATACTAAAAGTAAAACAGACCCATCTTTGAAAGCGCACAAACCCAATGAAAAGTATTTCAATTTTGTGTAGACATTTTTCACTTTAAGCTACTCAAATAAATAGTCCAGAATTAAAGGTAGAAGAAATTTCCACAAAAAGAAATATAATTTACTATAAAGGATTTCTCTGGATCACACATGCACTCAATGAAATAAAACCTTCTCTGTAGATATAACAACCCAACCCAAATAGTCTATAGAATTGTATGACCCGGTCAAAAGAAAAAAATAAAAAAAGTAAACGTATACTGCTGCTGTTCTTCCTATGGTTTACACCCATTGAACTGGTAATCACTGCGTGCTGCTTACCTTTGCATTAGTGCCATATTCTGCAGATGATACCGAGATCATTGTTCCTATCTCAGTAGACATTTCTGAGACTGATTTGGTTTCCTTTGTTGTGACAGTATCTGTGCTTCTGACCATAGCAGGGCTTGGCTTCTCTTGTCCTTCTGGCTCCACCTGTTGGGCATCTTTTACTTTTCTATTTTTTAATGAACGTTCCTTTCCAATGGGACCAGGTTTATGTTCTTTGTTTTCTACTGGACTTAAATCTGGAAGCTAAAGTCAAATGGTTATGACAAAAATGCGTCACGATCAAAGACACTCATTAAAAATATTCAATTTTAAAATTATTTGTTCTTTATAAGAGTTAGTGGCTTTTACCTTCTGGGCTTTGATAGGTCCTGCCCGTGGCTGCTTTTGCCGTTGTTCTTTAGGTTCAGGTACTTTATCAGCAGACTTTTCCGAAAGCACAGGAACAACATCATTTTCATTCCCATTTGATGCTGGAGCACCAAACTGAATTGTGTCAATTCCAATTTCAACTCCACTTTCCTGACCATTCTTTGCTCCCTAGTAAAAGAGTATTTAAAAACTTGCTATCACAGCAAAGAGAGTTCAGATTTGACTAAATGATTTATGTGGCACCATATAGTTTTTAAAGTATAATAGAAGGTTTAAAACAATCTACAGATTAATTGAGATTAACTGACATTGATTATGTTTTAGAACTTTCCCTTAGACACTTCTGATCTGTGTTAGAAAACAACTGATAAAATGAAAACTAAGCCAAGACTTAGGTTTTTAAAGTCCTGGCTCTTACAAATGCGATCATGGGCAAGTAACAACCTTGAGTTGTTCTGTCATTTAAAATAAATGTAAAAGCAACAAAAAGATGAATGAATGGGCAAGAAAGATAGCAATACCAGCCTCACCTACTTCTCAGATGTCTGCTTTAAAAATAAAATGAAAAATGATACATTACTTTGTGATTGGTAACATAGGATACAAATTGCTCCACCAATTAAATAGCTAGTGTACTGAATGCTTTCATTGTGCTAGGCAGATGCTAGCAATCAATGTAGCTTGCAGAACTTGCATTCCAGTGGGTAGAGAAAATAACTGAAAAGTCAGATAAGACATGCAAAAATCAAAATAGGGTTAAGAGATTAGCCCGTTTAGACTGGTAGACAGAGAAACCCTCTGAGAAGGACATATTGACACTAAACCTAAAAGATCCATGGAAAGCATTTCCGAAGAGCAAATACCTAGTGTAAGGTCAAGAACAAAAAAGGTCACTGAGGCTAAAGGACAGCAGGTATGGGGGAACAGTAGTAGAAGACAGATAAGCAGGAGTTAGACTTACGGCTTTGTTATAACTTCTTAATCTTTTCATTACAAAATAAAACTAGGGACAAAGTTCAACTATAGGCTTTGGTCTAACAATTGAATCACTATTTCATATTAGTTTTGGCATTCCTAAACTGAACATGGTTAATTGCTGCATAAGCTTAATATTATTATCTATCAGGGTAATAATGTCAACAATATGAATAAGGTATATAATTCAGATTTATGTTTAACATCTAAATATTCACTATCGAGTAGTCATGCGCTGCATAATGACAACGTTTTGTCAATGACAGATCCATATGTAAAGGTAGTCCTATAAGATAATACAGTATTTTTACTATACCTTTTCTGTTTATATATGGTTAGAGATACAAATACCATTGTGCTACAACTGCCTACAGTATTCAGTACAGTAACATGCTATACAGCTTAGGAGCAAGAGGCTATATCCTACAGCCCAGGTATGTAGTAGGCTGTACCATTTAGGCTTTTTTAAGTACATTCTATCATGTCCACACAATGACCTATTTTCCAGCATATATAAACACTGTTAAGTGATACATGACTGTATAGGTAAATATTAGTAATGTAAATTAGAATAAAATTTTCTATTTGCTTTAGTTAATGCTGAAATCCCATCATCAGTTAACTATAAGTGTACAGTTAATATGAATATTAAAAGAGTAAAATGATGCAGCAATTTATGGCCATGAAAGCTATTATATGTACAAAAATATGAAGAAGCTGTACATAGTTAACTGAGTAGGAAAATAGACTGACAGTTAAGATGACTACTAGAGACTGTTAGTTTTAAGAATATATCTTTTGAAACATAAAATGTTTATAAAATATACATAATGCAAAAAATGATAATAAGACAGTATTATAATACCAATCTTTGTAAGGCTAGCTGGTATAAGTAGCATTAAGAGCTTTAAATAAAATAACCATTAAAAACTGTTTTTTCATCAAAGTCATCCGAGAAAAACTCCCAGTGGGGAATTCAGTCCATCCTGTGAAATGTCAACTTTGTTGATTCAAAATTTCACCATGTGGAAAACTCCAAAATCATCTACAACAAGCACTCACACACACAACGTCACCTTCTAGCCAGAAAATGTAAAGAACATAAAGAGGATGAAGAAAAAAGTTTGAGAGAAAAATGAGATACCACCAAAACACTGTGCTCCACCAATGACTGAAAAATCTCAATTACATTGCCATCTACTGCCCCATTTTTCTCTGTATTCCTTTATAGCAAAACTACACTAATGTTCTCTATACATTGGAGTCAGTGCTCCATATCTGTGAGTTCGGCATCTGAGGATTTAACCAAATGTGGATGAAAAATATTTGGGGAAAAAATGGATAACTGTGTCCGTACTGCACGTTTACAGACTTTCCCCCTTGTCGTTGTTATCTAAACAATACAGTATAGCAACCATTTACATCGCATTAAGTAATCCAAAAATAATTTAAAGTATATGGGAGAGTGTCAATACTGTGGCATTTTATATAAGGGACTTGAGCATCCCTGGAGGTTTCTTTCTTATTTTTTGAGATAGAGTCTTGCTCTTTTGCCCAGGCTAGAGTACCATGGCATCAGCCTAGTTCACAGCAACTTCAAACTCCTGGGCTCAAGCAATCCTCTTGCCTTGGCCTTCTGAGTAGCTGGTTCTACAGATGAATGACACCACACCTGGCTAATTTTTTCCCCCGTTTTTAGTAGACGGGGTCTCACTCTTGCTCAGGCTGGTCTGGAACTCCTGAGCTCAAGTCATCCCCCTGCCTTGGCCTCCTAGAGGATTACAGGCATGAGCCACTGCACCTGGCCCCTGGAGTTTATTTTTTGTTGTTGTTGTTGTTCAATCTCTGTGGCGGGTTGGTGGGGTAGTGGTGGTGTCCCTGGAACCAATCTCTCACGGATATGGAGGGATGACTGACAGTACTCATTTTTTCTCTCTTTTTATCTTAAATTCACTCAGGATTCACACCTGCTACTCTAAAAAACACTGTTCTTATCAGAGTCATCAGTGACCTCCATGTTGTTAACTCCAACTATCAATTCAGTTGGAGTTACTTTACTTGACTTACCACCAGCATCTGTCACACTTGATCAATCCCTTTTTCTTTGAACTTATCGTTCACTTGCCTTACTGGACACTTCTCCAATCACTTACCTCCTCCATCTCCAACATTTCTCAGAGTTGGAAAACCCCATGACTTAATTTCTGATGCTCTTTTCTAATTACTCTCCTAACTCATTCACCCTTGGTAACTTCATCCAACCATCTATATGCTAATGAGTTTCAAATTCATATCCTTAGAATCTGGATTATGCCTTCTAAACTACATATTTTATATTCAATTATCTACTTGACATTTGTATTCAGATATGTAAGAAATATCTTACATATAATCATCTTAAATATATCATCATAAATGTAACATCTTAAATATATCAAAACCAAACTCATCTTCTTCCCAATTGATCCATTTATAGCTTCCCAATCTCAATTAATGGGAATTCTATCCTTCCTATTGCTCAAGTCAAAAACTTGGAGCTAACTCTGACTTAGCTTTTTCTCACTCTTGTCAGCTAACCATTTCTCATGACCTTTAATGTCACTTCCCTGGTTTAAGTTAGCAAGATTTGAGTATATTAATAGCATCTTAAATTCTACTCTTGCCCTCCAAAGACTATTTTTAACAGACCACAAGAATAATTTTAAAGTCTGATCCCATCACTTCTTTGCTCAAAACCCTCCAATGCCTTGCTACCTCTTCCAAAGGACCTATAGGATCTGCCCACTATTACCTTTTCAACTACACATGTGCCCCCTCTGAACTTCCTTAAACACACGAGGGATCCTCCTATCTCCTAACTTTTGTATTTGCTCTTCTCTAAACCTAAGAATCACTCTTCCTTAGATGGGAATAGCATGCTCTCATATTTATTTCAAGTCTTAAACTCAAATGTCATCTAAGTTGGCTTTCCTGGCCATCCTATTTAAACTGCCTCCACACCCCTTAGAAAATTTTGTATGTAGCTTCCCTGCTTTGCTTTTTTCCTCAGCATTAATCACCATTAAACATAGTATCTGTTCTTTATTGTTGGTTTCAACTCATGTTACAATGGAAGCTTCCTGTGAACAATTTCAAAGTAACTATACTATCTAATCATTCAACCTAGAAACATGGGAGAAAAGTTCAGAAAACAGTAACTACACTTGTATTTTCTGTAACATGAAGCCTTTTCTTGAAAGGCTTGTTTCAATGAAAACAAATGTTTAACCTTAATATATCTAAAAGTGAGAAGCAGCTTATAAATGTAAAGGTGTAGCAGCAACAACATCACTTGGGAACTTTTTAGAAATGTACTCAGACCTTAATCTAGACCTAATAAATCATAAACTCTGGGCATAGGGCTCAGTAACCTGTTTTAATTGCCCTAAAGTTTAAAAAAAAAAACACTGCCATACTAATCCCCCCAATGTCATTTAAAGTTCTTCCTACCTCTGATGAAGCAGCTGATCCAAATGATGTTAAGGGCTTATTCCATGCACTGACTGAAGGTGGCTGTGGCGGACTAATGGGACCTACTGAAGAAAAGAAGTCATAGGAAACATGACAATTAAAATCTGGAGCCTAATAATCTCTATGCCATTTAATCCTTTCTCTTAATCTCTTATAGTCTGGCTAACGATAGCCAGAAAATTAAACAATGAATTGTCACATTACACTTACAGAGACTCTTACATACCAAATATAGGCATACCTTAGAGATACTGTGGGTTGCAGACAGCTATTATAAAGCAAGTATCACAATAAACCAAGTCACACAAATTTTCTGGCTTCCCAGTGCATATAATATGTTCATATTATCCAGTAGTCTATTAAGTCTTAACATATGTGCATACCTCAGTTTAAAAATATTTTATTGCTTTAAAAAGCTAACAATTATCTGAGCCTTCAGTGAGTCATAATCACTTTGCTGGTAGAGGGTCTAGTCTTGCTGTATTGATGGCTGCTGACTGGGGGGGGGGGATATGTTGTGATAATTTCTTAAAATAAGGCAACAATAGGGTTTGCAGCATCAATTGAGTCTTCCTATCACAAAAGATTTCTCTGTAGCATGTGATACTATTTGATAACTTCTTTCAAAATTAGAGTCAATCCTCTCAAATCATGCCACTGCTTTATCAACTAAGCTTTTTTTTTTTTTTTTGAGACAGAGTCTCCTGTTACCCGGGCAAGTGCCGTGGCATCAGCCTAGCTCACAGCAACCTCAAACTCCTTGACCTAAGCAATCCTCCTGCCTCAGCCTCCTGAGTACCTGGGACTACAGGCACGTGCCACCATGCCTGGCTAATTTTTTCTATATGTTTTTAGTTGGCGAATTAATTTCTTTCTATTTTTAGTAGAGATGGGGTCTCGCTCTTACTCAGGCTGGTTTTGAACTCCTGACTTTGAGTGATCCTCCTGCCTTGGCCTCCCAGAGTGCTAGTATTATAGGCGTGAGCCACTGGTCCTGGCCTATCAACTAAGTTTGTATATTCTAAATCCTTTGCCTTCATTTCAACAGTATTCACAGCATCTTCACCTGGAGTAGACTCCATCTCAAGAAACCACCTTCTTTACTTATCTGCTCAAGTGTTATCACAAGATTATAGCAAATGAGTCATATTTTCTGGCTCCACTTCTAATTCGAGATCTTCTGCTATTTCTACTACATCTGTAGTTACTTCCTCCACTGAAGTAGTCCATGACAGTTCGAATTAACTTCTTCTAAACTTTTGTTAGTTGATATTTTGACCTCCCTCCATGAATAAAAAATGTTCTTAATGGCATCTAGAATGATGAATCCTTTCCAGAAGATTTTCAATTGACTTTACCTAGCAGAGGAATCACAATCTATGGCGGCTATAGTCCTATGAAATGTATCTCTTAATAAGACTTGACAGTTAAAATTACTCCTTGATCCACAAGCTGGAGAATGGACGTGCGTTAGCAGGCATGAAAGCAACATTAATCTTGTACATCTTCATCACAGCTCTTTGGTGACCAAGTGCATTGTCAATCAGCAGTAATATTTTGCAATGAATCTTCTTTCCTGAGCAGTAGGTTTGAACATTGGGCTTAAAAGATTCAGTAAATCATGCTATCAACAGATGTGGTGTCATCCAGGCTTTACTGTTCTATTTCTACAGCACAGGCAGAGTAGATTTAGCATTATTCTTAGAGGCCCTAGGTTTTTCAGGGTGGTAAATGAGCACTGTTTTTAAAGCTACCAGCTGCATTAGCCCCTAACAAGAGAGTTTGCCTCTCCTTTGAAGCCAGGAATTAATGCCTCCTATCTAGTCATTAAAGGGCTAGATGACATCTTCCAATAGAAAAAGATGTTTCATTTACATTGAAAATTTCTTGTTTAGTGTGGCCCCTTTCATTAATGATAGCTAGACCTTCTGGATAACTTGCTACAGCATCTACATCAGCACTTGCTTCTTTACCTTAGCACTTTTTAAGTTATGGCTTCTTTCCTTAAAATTCATGAACCAATCTCTGCTGGCTTCAAACACTTCTGTCGCTTCCTCACATCTCTCAGTCTTCACAGAATTAAAAAGAGTTAGGGCCTTGTTCTGGATTAGGCTTTGGCTTTCGGGAATTTGGTGGCTGGTCTGATCTTCTCTCCAGATCATTAAACCTTTCTCCATAACAGCAATAAGGCTGTTTTTGTTTTCTTAACATTATTGTGTTCACTGAAGCACCACTTTTAATTTCCTTCAAGAATGTTCCCTTTGTGGCTGGGCACGGTGGCTCATGCCTGTAATCCTACTTCTCTGGGAGGCTGAGGCGGGCGGATCGCTGGAGGTCAGGAGTTTGAAACCAGCCTGAGCAACAGCGAGACCCTGTCTCTACTATAAATAGAAAGAAATTAATTGGCCAACTAATATATATAGAAAAAATTAGCCAGGCATGGTGGCACATGCCTGTAGTCCCAGCAGTTTGAGGTTGCTGTGAGCTAGGCTGACGCCACGGCACTCACTCTAGCCTGGTCAACAAAGTGAGACTCTGTCTCAAAAAAAAAAAAAAAGAATGTTCCCTTTGCATTCACAGCTTAGCTAACTGTTTGGCACAAGTGGTCTAGCTTTTGACCTATCTCATCTTCTGCCGGGCCTTCCTCAATAAGCTTAATTATTTCTAGCTTTTAACTGAAACTGAGAGGCATGTGACTCTCCCTTTCACTTGAACAGAAGCCATTGCAGGGTTATTAATTGGTAAAATTTCAATATTGTTGTGTCTCAGAGAACAGGGAGGCTTGAGGGAAAGGAGAGAGAGATGGGAGAATAGCTAGTGGATAAGTTGGACCATACATGATATTTATCAATTAAGTTTGCCATCTCATATGGGAGCAATTCATGGTGTCCCAAAATAATTATAATAGTAACATAAAAGATCACTGATCACAGATCACCATGACAGAGAGAAGAATGAAAAAGTCTGAAATATTGCAAGAATTACCAAAATGTGACAGAGCACAAAGTCAGTACATGCTACTGGGAAAACGACACCAACAGACTTGCTCAACATGTTTGCCACAAACCTTCAATTTGTAAAAATGCAACACCTGCAAAGTACAATAAAACGAGGTATGCCTTGTATAAGTTCCCCCAAGCGTTGCATGGTATTTTAGAAATCAAGATTTTAAGAAAGGACTACTATTAGTATTTCCTGGGAAGAAAAAAATGAGATGGCTAGAAAACACTGAGTACATAGAATTGAAAACAAATCCTAGCATTCCTATGGCATTCCCCATCCTTCACTTCTCCATTGCACACTTACATTTCTTAGAGATGTCATTCAGCACAGCAGGTGGGGCCACCTTGTTATCCCATAATTCAGGTGTCAGATTGCCATGTGACTGTGGGGTCTGAATGGATTTTCCTGTGGCTACATAATCTGTGCCATTAGGTGTCTGAGCTGAAGGTAGCCTAATTGAAGGTGGTGGCTGTTTTGAAGACTGTGATGTAGTCTGCAGTGGACTCTGGACTGGCTTGTGGGTCTGTGTCTGAGTCTGGGCTGGAAGAATCGGGGCTGGAGTTGGGGTGGGTGTGGGGGCCGAGGCTGGGGCAAGAGGGACTGAAGCAGTTGGGGCTGAGGCTGGGGCAGCTGGAGTCGAGATGATGGGGGCAGCTGGGACTGACACTGCTGGGGCTGGAGTTGGAGCTGAAGTCGGTGCTAGGGCTGAAGCAAGGATGGGAATTGAGGCTGAGGCAAGAATGGGGACAGAAGCTGGGGTGGAAACTGAGGCAAGGATAGGGGTTGGAGCTGGGACTAAGGCTGGAGCTGAAGAAGAGGTTGTGGCTGTAGCTGAAGTGGAGGCTGGAGCTGAGGTTGAGGCTGAAACTGGGGCTAGGGTTGAGAGTGGAACTGGAGTTGAGGTGGAGGCTGGAACTGGCGCTGAAGTTGAGGCTAGAACTGGAGCTGAGGCTAAGGCTGGAACTGGAGCTGAGGTGGAGGCTGGAACCGGAGCTGAGGATGAAGGTGGAACTGGAACCGAGGCTAGAGTGGGAGCTGAGGCTGAAGACTGTGCTTGCTGGGTCCCTGTAGCCTGTTTTTTGGCAAATCTTGGAGGAAGCTTAGAAGTCTGACCTCTTCCCTTTTCATTTGCATTCTTTTTGTTCCAGACCTTAAAAACATCAGTAGAAATCATTTTCATCAATGATGCAGCTGACAGTTCATGAATGCAATTTCTCACAAAACTACCTACTACTAATTTAGCTCCTTTACTTTTCAAAATAGGTACTCATAGACAAAAATGTCATGGTTGCTATATAGATGTTAAATTGTGAGAAGCCAAGATGATACAGAGAAAAAAGACATGTATACATTGTTGATACACAGATCCACAATTTCTTTTCCATAATTTTGAAATTCAAAAACTAAGGAAATACAGATACAGGCTGCTGTCAAAAGAAAAAAAAAAAAAAAAAAAAATGAAAAAAAAAAAAAAAAAAAAAAAAAACTAAGGAAGTTTGTAGTAAATTCATTTGGTAGCAAAACTTTACCTGAGCTGACAAAAGGCTACTGCTACTTATTCTCTTCACTCAACTCATGTTTGCCACAGAGACATTTATTTGGAATGTGGCTGGTATGTTATGCTACAGAGGGTATATATGTATTACTATTTTATCTTTCTAAATAAATAACTTCTGAAAAAATCTGGTTCCAGGGCTATATTCAATTAAACTCAATAACTTATCTTGCTTCATACTGTGTATTTAAGTGAACTAATTTAGGTTACAAAAGAAACTTCTATAGGCCAATAATATGTAATCTATTGGTTCATGGCACTTGAGTTCACTAGATTTCCAAGAAAATTTAAAATCAACTCAACTCTGCCATGTGGCAAATAAGGTAAACCAGCACTAACATATACAATATGTTGCTAAAGTGAAGACAGTCTGCTGTAAGGCACACAATGAGCTACAGTGATCACATTCTATTTAAAATGTTTCCTGAATTCTGGTTAAATCAATTAAAAGTTATGAAGATCAAGTCACCCTCAACACTTGAGGGTGTTTTATTGAAATATGGCCTTGACTTTACAAGTAGAGAGAAAGCTTGACCATTTGCTAATATACTTTGGCAACTACCTAAATCACAAGCAACAAATTGAAGCAAGCTTTAAACCTGTATGACTTGTTCTTCCTTCTTTCTACGTTCCTCATCCTGTAAACGTTTTTGTTGTTTTTTGGATACCACTTCAGTAAAACCGTCATCATTCAAATTTGACTGCGGGTCTTCAACTACGGTTACTTCAGGATGATCATCAATTATAACAACACCTGTGGGTAAGGAAAAAGATTAAAATGGTATTTTCTTTATCATTAGTGCTAGAGCGCTTTAAAAAAAAAAAAAAACAGCCGGGCTCATGCCTGTAATCCTAGCACTTTGGGAGGCCGAGGCAGGCGGATTGCTCAAGGTCAGGAGTTCGAAACTAGCATGAGCGAGACCCCGTCTCTACCAAAAATAGAAATAAATTAATTGACCAACTAAAAATATATATATACAAAAAATTAGCCGGGCATGGTGGCGCATGCCTGTAGTCCCAGCTACTCGGGAGGCTGAGGCAGTAGGATCGCTGAGCCCCAGAGCTTGAGGTTGCTGTGAGCCAGGCTGACACTACGGCACTCACTCTAGCCTGGGCAACAAAGTGAGACTCTGTCTCAAAAACAAAAAACAAAAAACAACAAAAAGCCAAAGACTTAGTTCTTATAACTTACAGTATAACACAGTTCCCACCCTATATGCTAGCCATTCACTGGTAAGATTTAACAAAATTTCATACAGCTATGAAAAGCTTTCATAAATAAGATAAAAAACAAAAGTCCTAAATCTGTCTGCTTGGAATGACATAGATATTTTTTCTCTTGTAGGCAATATAAAGGTAATGCTTTTAAAAAATTTTTTTAATTATCCGTGACTTAAATTCTATCCCTCAGCCTCTCATCTGTACAGTGAGTGCTTTAAAGATCTACAATGCACTTTGCCTTATTTGTATCTAGCCATTCTGGAAGGTGGGTATTACTATTATTTTCCTTTTTCAAAAATGGAGAAGCTGGGCTAGGCGTGGTGGCTCACCCCTGTAATCCTAGCACTCTGGGAGGCTGGGAGGATCGGCTCAGGGTCAGGAGATCAAAACCAGCCTGAGCAAGAGTGAGACCCCCTTTCTACTAAAAATACGAAGAAATTAGCCAGACAACTAAAAATATGTAGAAAAAATTAGCTGGGCATGGTGGCACATGCCTGTAGTCCCAGCTACTCAGGAGGCTGAGGCAGTAGGATCGCTTGAGCCCAGGAGTTTGAGGTTGCTGTGAGCTAGGCTGACACCATGGCACTCTAAGCTATGCAACAGAGTGAGACTCTGTCTCAAAAAAAAAAACAAAAAAAACAAACAATCAAGAAAAGGTAGCACCGCACGCCTGTAATCCTAGCACTTTGGGAGGCCGAGGCGGGCGGATTGCTCAAGGTCAGGAGTTCGAAACCAGCCTGAACGAGATCCCGTCTCTACCAAAAATAGAAATAAATTAACTGACGAACTAAAGATATATATACAAAAAATTAGCCGGGCATGGTGGTGCATGCCTGTAGTCCCAGCTACTCGGGAGGCTCAGGCAGAAGGATCGCTGAGCCCCGGAGATTGAGGTTGCTGTGAGCCAGGCTGACGCCACGGCACTCACTCTAGCCTGGGCAACAAAGCGAGACTCTGTCTCAAAAAAAAAAAAAAAAGAAAAGGTAGGGCAATTCAACCAAATTAAATTTTCAAACAGTATATAATACATTCTAATTTGGGTATACACATAAAATAAAAATAGACATTTTTCTTAGGAAAGTGCAGGATGGTGACAGCCTGTTAGGGATGGCAAGAATACATAATCAAGAAGGGGTTTGAGCCGGGCGCGGTGGCTCACGCCTGTAATCCTAGCACTCTGGGAGGCTGAGGCGGGCGGATTGCTCGAGGTCATGAGTTCGAAACCAGCTTGAGCAAGAGCGAGACCCCGTCTCTACTATAAATAGAAAGAAATTAATTGGCCAACTAATATATATATAAAATTAGCCGGGCATGGTGGCGCATCCCTGTAGTCCCAGCTACTCGGGAGCTGAGGCAGCAGGATTGCTTGAGCCCAGGAGTTTGAGGTTGCTGTGAGCCAGGCTGACGCCACGGCACTCACTCTAGCCTGGGCAACAACTCTGTCTCAAAAAAAAAAAAAAAAAAAGAAGGGGTTTGCAGGGAAAACTGTTTACAAACAAGTCTTTTTAAATAGCTAAAAACGGCCAGGCACGGTGGCTCAGCCCTGTAATCCTAGCACTCTTGGAGGCTGAGGTGGAAGAAATGCTTGAGACCAGCCTGAGCAAGAGTGAGACCCCATCTCTACTAAAAATTGAAAAAATTAGCTGGGCACAGTGGTCCGTGCCTGTAGTCTCAGCTACCTCGGAGGCTGAGGCAGAAGGATAGCTTGAGCCCAAGAGTTTGAGGTTGCTGTGAGCTAGGCTGATGCCACGGCACTCTAGCCTGGGCAAGAGAGTGAGATTATGTCTCAAAAAAAAAAAAAAAAAAAAAAAAGCTAAAAACTAGCATTTATGTAAAGACCAAGAAGGAAAATGAAAAATGAATGCTAAGACTTTCACTCTTTAGAAATTCAGTTATTCTACAGTAATTTCTAAATTAATTAAAAATTTCAAAAGAAAAAGACAACTGATTCTGATTTATCTAAGAAACTTCTACCTGTGTTTTAAATCTTTTAAAAAATTAACTGTAAAATAGAGCACATGTTCATTTCAATGAAAGGTCTTAATCAAACATTTCAAAGGATATCATGCATGTATTATTTCAGATAGGTGAAGAGATCTCATGATAATTCCAAAATCATCTCAGTTTTCCACTTACACTAAAATATGTGTGTGTAAAACCTATCTTCATAGCTATGCCATAGGTCATTTTAACTTCCTTAGTTAACCCAATCACATGCAGCAGTTATGGAAATTCGAACAGTACTTTCAGTTTGTTTCCAATGTTCTGTTCTTATTTGGTACTTTTTAACACTTTAAGCCCAAAGAGATATCATTTAACCAGTCTAAAGATGACTTTTAAATATAACTTTAATGAGTTAAAATAAATAGCTTAATTTCTATTTTTATAATGTCTTAATTATATTATATCTCTATTATATATGTCTTAATTAAGTAATATCATACTTCGGGAAATTTCTATTCCAAAAGTTCTTTGGAAGAAGGAAAATTGGTAAGTGAATATTTGGGAAGACAATTTGTAATGTTTTGTGGACTTTTTGTAATCTTTGTCACTCTTCTAAATGTGGTGTTTTATTTATTTTTTTTATTTTTTATTTTTTTTGAGACAGAGTCTCACTTTGTTGCCCAGGCTAGAGTGAGTGCCGTGGCGTCAGCTTAGCTCACAGCAACCTCAAACTCCTGGGGCTCAAGCAAAATCCTCCTGCCCCAGCCTCCCAAGTAGCTGGGACTACAGGCATGTGCCACCATGCCTGGCTAATGTTTTCTATGTATATTAGTTGGCCAATTAATTTCTTTCTATTTATAGTAGAGACGGGGTCTTGCTCTTGCTCAGGCTGGTTTCGAGCTCCTGACCTCGAGCAATCCGCCCGCCTCGGCCTCCCAGAGTGCTAGGATTACAGGCGTGAGCCACCGCGCCTGGCCAAATGTGTTTTGGATGGATGCTAGTCTTTCTTTCTTTCATGGACCACGATAAGGTTAGCATTCAAGCTCCCTAGGGTTTTTCAACTTTAGCACTATAACATTTTGCGTTGCCTATGCATTGTAGACTGTTTTGCAATATCCCTAGCCTCTACCAGCTAGATGTCAATGGCATCCCATCTCTAGCTGTGACAACCAAACATGACTTCAGAGATTGCCAAATGTCCCCTGGAGTGCAAAATCACTCCTGTCAAGAACCACTATTCTAAATAATCTAAAAATTCTTAAATATGCAACTGAGTGTCTTCTCCATATAAACTCTAAAATGATAGTCTACATTAGTAGTTCTCAGACTTTGGCATGCATCAGAATCAGCTAGAGAACTTGTTAAAACAAGACTGTTACTTTGAAAGTTTAGGGTAGGGCCCAAATATTTGTATTTTTCACCAGATGTTGCCAATGATCTGGGACCACACTTTGAGAAGTGCTGGTCAAGAAATGTTCAGGAGCCGGGCCCAAATCAGAGTTTAATATATATGAATAACCATTAACCAGATGGAAGGAAAACCTCACTTATACCTCTATTACTGAAATAACAGCACCTAACCTAACTCTCTCATACCACTATCTGGTCTGAACTAGGTAAATCTCTTAATTGTATTCATTATTCTCAGCTTCAGTCTCATCTGAACAGCAAATAGCTCATTTTACATGGATAAATATAAATTAATAGACATTCCTTGTTAATATTCTCATCCAATATTTTCTTATTGCTTGTGTTATCCTTCACATTTGATCCTCCAGTACTTCATGGCTTCCCTCAAATATTTATCCACGGCAACACTGCCTCTCATTTTATTCTTTATTTACCATATCTTAGAAATCAATTTTTTCCGTCATTTGTTTTTAAAGACATTGCATGTTTACAGATATAAGCAAGTATTTTCACTTGGTTTTCTGTGCTTACTCACAGATGTTTGGGAAGGAAGAGTTTTCTCCTCCTTTTTTTTCTTCCGAAGAACAGTGAAACTCTGTTGGATAACCTTTAACAAAAATTGTATTAAACATTCAAGGCTATGCTAAAAGCTGGTGTTAGTTTGAGTTAAATCAGTTAGTGTTTTATAATCAGTCTCTATGCGTACCTTGAATGTCTGAATCTTTTCTTCTTAGAATACTTAGTTATAGCACCTATATTTTAAAATGTAACAAATAAAGAAAGAAAAGGAAAGGAACTTAAGACATACTTGCATAATTGTTGAGATCAAACTGTGACAGAGCATCTACTTTCTCTTTGGGTTTTTTAGGACCTGGCTTGGGGTCTTCTCTTTTTTTCCCAGTAGAATCTTTGGAGTTCTTTTGTGCTGTACCATTAGGTGCTCCTTCCTGGTGGTGTGCAGAGCTGCCATTGACAGGGTCAACTCCAGCTGTGCCTACAGACTGGTCATCAAATGGCCTACAAAAAAATAACTTGAAATATTACTACCTCCACATACCTGAACAAAAGAAAAATGTTCTTATCAGCAATCTGTAAAGTTCAATCTAAGATGAGATAGCGTTAGGAGAGAAGACTCTAATACCAACAAGCCTCAGTGCCTTTTTATTGAGTGCAACCTCAGTAAATCCGAGAGCTTCCTAAAAGCAGACTAGCTCCCTAGAGTTCTTTCCAGCAATTAGATTCTAGAATTCTAATTATTCCCTGAAGGTTCTTATTGTGTCTATTTGTCTATCCTATTATAAAGTTATTAACACTGTTTATGGCAGAAAATTTGTGATCCAAGCAAGTTCAAGTATGCACAAACTGGATGCTCTCCCAAAGTGGGCAGCTTACAAGAATAAAAATTTTAAAAAGCATTCTATGTTTGTTTACATTATGTATGTTTTTTAAAGGTTTGAGCATACTTATACATTGATGTGAATATATTTTAAAAACCATGTTCAATATGGAAATAATTCTTTTCACAAACCAAATAGATTACTACATTTTTTGTTTCCTAACAGAACAATTTTTAGGTTTATTTTTTAAAAATAAAATAGAACATGAAAAATGTGTTTACCAATTCATTTTCATCTAAGCCTAGAGTATTATTCAAGACAAGAGCTTACCAAGTTCCTGGCCATGACCTCAAACATTTGAAGAATGATTTCATTTCTTCTACACAGGACTCTTATAAAACGTTCACTTTAACTATATAATCAATCACTGCTATTTCTGCAGGTTAAAAGAATCAGATCAAGATTTCCCCTGAGCCTTATTATTAATAGTTCAGTTATAGTAAATGAAATATTCTTTTTTCTTTTTTGAGACAGTCTTATTCTACTGCCCAGGCTGAACTGCATGGTTCAATCATAGTTTAGGGCAGCCACAAACTCCTGGGATCAAGTGATGCCACCTTGGAACTCTTCAGAGTCCCCACAAGCAAGAAGGCGCTCACCAGAGGCAGACTGTCAATGCTGGACTTCCCAGCCCATAGAACTGCAAGAAATAAAATTCTTTTCTTTATAAGTTACTCAGTCTCAAGTATTCAGTTATATCAACAGAAAACAGACTAAGACACTTTACCAGGGTAGAAACCTGAAGTGCAAAGTATATGTAACTAAGGAACTCAGATTAACATCATATTGTCCAAATAAATTCTTATCAGCTCAGATTGCAAACCTGGGAATTGGGCTAAAAACAAGGCATAATAGTTGCTTACTATATGCCAGGTGTTATTACGTGTATCATTACCAATTATCATCACAGTAATCTTCACATTAAGTGCTATTGTTTTCTCCTCCTTTTCTGGTGGGGAAGTAAAGAAACAACTAGGATGTTCTGAAACTTAACTGCTACTTTATAATGCCTTTTTTTTTTTTTTTTTTTTTTTGAGACAGAGTCTTGTTTTGTTGCCCAGGCTAGAGTGAGTGCCCTGGCGTCAGCCTAGCTCACAGCAACCTCAAACTCCTGGGCTCAAGCAATCCTGCTGCCTCAGCCTCCCGAGTAGCTGGGACTACAGGCATGCGCCACCATGCCTGGCTAATTTTTTCTATATGTATTAATTGGCTAATTAATTTCTTTCTATTTATAGTAGAGATGGGGTCTCACTCTTGCTCAAACTGGTTTCGAACTCCTGACCTCGAGCAATCCGCCCACCTCGGCCTCCCAGAGAGCTAGGATTACAAGTGTGAGCCACCCGCCCAGCCTATAATGCTTTCTAATACTAAAGAAATCAATGCTAAGTTACTGGCCACGCCTATAATCCTAACACCCTGGGAGGCCAAGGCGGACAGATCGTTTGAGTTCAGGAGTTCAAGACCAGCCTGAGCAAGAGTGAGACCCCGTCTCTACTAAAAAAATTAGAAAGAAATTAGCTGGACAACTAAAATATATGTGTGTGTGTGTATACATATATATATATATATATATATAATTAGTAGGGCATGGTGGCGCATGCCTGTAGTCCCAGCTACTTGGGAGGCTAAGGCAGGCGGTTGAGCCCAAGAATTTGAGGTTGCTGTGAGGTACTTGATACCACAGCATTCTAGCCCAGGCAACAGAGTAAGACTCTGTCTCAAAAATAAATAAATAAATAAGCTAAATTACTATAACCCACACTTTAATATTTAAAAGAATAGGCCAAACTCAGCATAATTCAGAAAAATTCTTTTTAAAAAAATCCATTGTCATGCCAATTATGTTACTGGTGGCCTTGGTGTTTGGGCACAGATTTGTTTTCTGGGCCTGTCTCTAGATGGTTTATCATAGGTCTACAAATTTAGATGGAAATACAATTTTTCACTAAGGTTCAACACTAACTCTCAAGAAACCAGTACAGAGTGATAAGGTATATGGTTACAACATATTAATGTCTTGTACGACACCTGTACACCACCAGTTTTTCAAGCAGAAATTAAGAAAAAGAGGGCTATTCATCAACAATATCATGACTTACTAAATGAAGACACTATACATACCCTCCCTAGGTGTGCAGATTTTCCCAAAGCTACAAATTACCAAGAGAACTCTTTTGGAAATGTAACTTAGCAGGTAAAGACTCCTGAGACACCTTCAATCTCTCTTCCTCAAGCATCCTTACACTTTTAAAACAGAAAAGCATTTCTGAAGAACAATGTCTTGGTCCTTTATCTCCACTGGCTCCTTGCATAATTCAACCAAGAAATCTACTTTTATGCAAAAGTAATTACATCTAAAACAAAGTACTCACCCTCTCTTCCCACTTTTTGATGGTGGGCCACTTCTCCTTTCATTTCTAGGACCTGAGAAATTCCTTCCTGATTTGGGTGGACCATTGTTGCCACGTCGATTCTGGCGATCTACTGGTCTCTGACTAGAAAAACTTCTCTTTGCTATTTCCCTCTTTGGAGGTAAAATATTCTCTCCAGCCTTTACAGCTGCTGGTGCATTCAAATCAGCATTTTTTTTTTCATCCCTCTCCCGCCTCTCATTGAAATCACTGCTTTCAGAAGCTGTTTCCCATTCTTCGTTTGCCTGATCTGAAGAGTTCTGATTAGATAAGTCTGGTGTCTTGTTCCCAGAAATATCCCCAACAGTATTAATAGGTTCTTGAACCACATTATTAACTGTACCATTTGTGGGTACTGCCACCTCATTTGTTTTTGAAGCAGCCTCCCTCTCTCTTAGCCTTCTAAATCGAGGAGGTTTATCTTGCCTTGGTGGTCGGGTAGGACGTTGTCTCCGGGGCCTCTCTCTTGCTGGGTCAAATTTTCTCTCAAATTTTGGAGGTCGTTTATCTGCTGGTATAGGAATAAATTGCTCAGGTCTTCTTGGTGGCTCTCCATCTTCTGGTTTAGGAGCTTCTGCCTGCCTTGGGTTCCATTGATTGTCCCGGTAAGCAGGTCTTCGTAAAGTGGAAGGGCGCGATGGACGACCTCCGGGATCCCTGCCGCCACGTCTGAATGTTCCTCCTCTGCCTCTCCTAGTAGGCTCTCCTTTAGGAAGGAAGCCTGGTTTAGATTTGTCATCATCCCTCACGTAAGGTTTTTCTAGTGGTCTGTTATCTATTCGGACATGATTATCAGGCTTGAAAGAAGACTGGGGCTTTATAGGTTTTTTGTTTTCAGATCGGTCTTCTCTTTTGGGAAGTTTGCTTTTACTTAAACTATCCTTGTCACTTGCACTTTCATGAATTTCACTGTCTGTGTCAGTCTCTGAACCCCGCTGTCGTCTTCTTTTAGGGACGACTTCAAAATCAGAGCTCTCACTTCGTGTTTCACTTTCTTCTCGCTGTCTGAGCGGTCCTGAGGGCACATGTTCTGTTCTTGGCTTATTGTCTCTATACTGAGGATAGTCTCGAGTGTGCCCTCTACCACCCCTCCCTCGCCCTCCATAAGAACCTCTATAGCTTCGACCTCTGGAATAATATTCACCTCGGCCTCGACCTCTGTATCCTTGATCTGGAAACCAATCTCTATCTCTACCTTCTTTCCAATAGGTCCTAGGAGGTAAAGTTGATTCTTTTTTAATTGCTGGCCTTGAATCTGGTCGAGGCCTCTCTATAGCAAAGTCTTTGCTGATGACTTTCTCAGGCTGTTTTTCTTCTTTGACTGTTGGTGCTGCAACAGTTGGCTGGTTTACAGTTTTAACTGCAGGCTCTACCTGAACACTACTTACAGGTTCCAGAGACTTCTCAGTATCTTGAGATGGTTTGGGGGACAAAGTTGAAGTTTCTGTTGAAGGACATTTCTCTGGTTCTGGTTGAACTGGTGATGGAACTGACTGTGGCTGAATCGGTGCTGGAGGTGGTGGGGGTGGAAGAAGATCCCTTTTTTCCATCTTTTCAGGTTTTACAACTTTTTCAGTGACCTTCTCGACTTTTTCTACTTCTTTCTCCTTCCTTTGCTCCCGTTCTTCTTTCATATCTCTAAGTACGGGTTTTTTAATGGGACCTGATCTTCTCACAGGTCTATCATTACCCTCTTCTCTTCTGTTGGAGCTTGGCCGTGGGCCCCAACGAGTTTCTGATTTGGATTTATATACTTTTTCAGGTTTTGGTCCTTCAGAAGATCGTATAAAGCCTTCCTTTTTTGGTTTCTCCTCTGGTCTTTCTGCTGGTTCTTTTGAATCAATGCATCTGCTGGTTACCTTAGGAATGCTTGCAGATGGCTCATGCCTTTGCTCCTCTGATTTTTGAGTATGGTTAGATCCATGGGAAACACTCCTTTTCCGGGCAGGCTGACTTTCTACAGCTGAAATCCGCTCTTCTTGAGGCACAGATAAGGTCTTTTGATCAGTTACTTCAAAACAAGCAGACTGATTATTTGACTCAGTATGATGAGGTCTAATATCTTCCACAGATCTGCTTAAAAATTTTTGTACTTCTGTCTCACTTGATTCTCTGACAAAGGCCGTTTTTGGATGAGCATCCAATTGACTATGTTCTATATGTTCTACAGGATAAGTAGCAGTAATCTGTTCCTGGTCCAATGCAGCTTCAGACCTATGATGATGAGAATTCAAAGGTTTAACCAACAAAGCAATCTTATCCACATATCAGAATACACCAAAATAATCCCTCTAATTTTAATTATAAAGAGCATCTTTAGCTCTCTATACAAAATTTAGTAAAGAATTATTTACGATAGCCAAGAGGTAGGAAAAGCCTAAATACTGACCAAAATAGGAATGAATAAAGAAAATGTAGTGTATACGTACAATGGAATATTACTTAGGGATTAAAAAAAAATGGAAATACTGTCATATACTACAACATGGATAAAACTTAAGAACATCAGGCTAAGGGGAATGAACCAGTCAGGACAAATACTGCATGTCTCGACTTTTAAGGGAACCTAAAGTAATCAATCTTGTAAGAGCAGAAAGTAGAATGGTGGTTACCAGGGGCTAGGAGTAGGGGGAAAAGGGAGTTGCTGTTCCATCTGAATAATGTTTCAGTTATGTAAGATGAAAAAGGTCTACAGATCTGCTGTACAACATTGTGCTTATAGTTAACAATATTGTACTGTACAATTCAAATTTTGTTGAGAGGGTAGATGGGTTATGTGTTTTTTGCCACAATTAGAAGTCAATGAAGTTCATTCCTTAAGAAAAAACAAAGTTTGAATTTCTAATCCAGCAAGACTAATAATTTTGATCTAGAATGAAAGAGTAAACTAGAGAAAGTCTATCTGTCCCAATTAATTACAAATAATTATAAAACATTATCAAAAGGTATACCCTGTAAAAGGGCAGAAGTTCTATCTACTATGTGGATCTAAATTATCATAGTCAACACCAACTGTCTACCAAATCAAAGTAACTTTGTAAATTAGTACTTCTTATCTTGGTCTTAGAAATTTCCCTAAGTTACTGTTGGACAAACATCTCACTGGTGGAAGAATTATATCAACACTTTAGCCAGACTACATAAGCATGGTAGATACTTTTTACATTTCTTCATGCCTCATCTACAGTAAAAACCTGCCATTTTTAACATCTAATGTTGTATTACAGCAACTAATTTAGTGTGCAGAACCTGGATATAATATGTCCTAATTAATACTGAAATGCCGGGGGGGGGGGGGAGGGGGGGATACATTCAAAGGTAAAATGAAGCACGCTAAATACAAGAAAACCAGATTTATGGCTCAGTCCTCAATTGGAATGATCTTCAGGGACACTAAACAGTTTTCGTTTTACCACAGCATTCTGTTTAGTCCATTAATAATTTAAATAATTTATTACCTTACATCCTCAGACTCTTCTGTTGCCTTTGGAGTTGTTGCCTGTGGAGGCTCAGCATGAGGATAGGGATCTGACCCCCACATCATTCGAGGCTCAGAAAGGGAAACTGCATGATCTCTTGTGGATCGAGCTATATGCTCAAATGACTCAGAGCTGTTTGGTGACCCTTCCATCTGGTCTCTTCTCATTAATGGCTTAGGAGGAATCATTCCTGTAACAAAGGTTCAGAAAAAGATGAAATACGAATTACAAAAAAATGAAAGCAACAAAATCTTGATAGACATAGAATATAGATTATTAATTGTTATTTGGAATTCTCTACAATTAAACTAAGAAGTATTCTTTTTTCTGAGTAAAGTTGTAATTCTAAGAAAAACTGGTGGAAATTATATAAGGATTATTCTGTGAATGAGTTTTTTTTTTTTTTTTTTTTTTTTGAGACAGAGTCTCGCTTTGTTGTCCAGGCTAGAGTGAGTGCCGTGGCGTCAGCCTAGCTCACAGCAACCTCAAACTCCTGGGCTCAAGCGATCCTTCTGCCTCAGCCTCCCAAGTAGCTGGGACTACAGGCATGTGCCACCATGCCCGGCTAATTTTTTATATATATATCAGTTGGCCAATTAATTTCTTTCTATTTATAGTAGAGACGGGGTCTCGCTCTTGCTCAGGCTGGTTTTGAACTCCCGACCTTGAGCAATCCGCCCGCCTCAGCCTCCCAGAGAGCTAGGATTACAGGCGTGAGCCACCGCGCCCGGCTATGAGATTTTATTAGTACTGTTAAATAAATAGGTTTTAAGAATTGAGGAGGCTGCCTGTGGTGGGTCATGCCTGTAACCCTAGCTCTCTGGGAGGCTGAGGAGAGAGGATTGCTCAAGGTCAGAAGTTCAACACCAGCTTGAGCAAGAGCGAGACTCCATCTCTACTAAAAATACAAAAAATTAGCCAGGCATCGTGAATCATAGTGTGTGTCTGTGTAATCTCAGCTACTTAGGAGGCTGAGGCAGGAGGATGGCTTGAGCCCAGGAGCTGTGAGCTAGGCTGATGCCACGGCACTCTAGCTCAGGCGACAAAACGAGACTCTGTCTCAAAAAAAAAAGTTGAGGAATCAAAACAAGCAAAACCACAACAGTATCCTATTTTAGTTTAAAAGAAAGAAAATGATTATGCCTATAAAATCCAGATACTAATAAGTATTCTGACTCTATGTATATGAATACAAACACTATGAGAATTATACCAAGAATGATACATTTGAGAAAATTATTTTCTATAGCAATTTCTATTAACCTACTTTCATTGATCAATATTCTACAAAAAAATCACTTAAATTTCACACATCAATATAAATTCCGAAATCAACAAAGATATGATTCTTGATCAGCTTTTTATCATCCCTAAATTTTACTCTATATCATTTTGATAATGGATTATTTGCATTTATTCTGATGGATTCCATAAAAGATGGCTAATTCATTTGATTTTTTGCTAACCTTTGAAGAAATTCAAGTGTTAGCCTGGTAAATGATGGAGAAAATTGAAAAGCTGGTATATATAACACATGGACAAAATTCAAATGCTGAAACACTTGAAAGAACAATAACAATGCAACGAACAACAGATACTTTTAATAAGACACAAAATAATTTTCACCTCAAAGGGTTTAAATAACATTTACAAACAGAAGAGAACTAGTATATTGGTCTCGCAACACAGGTACCTGATATTTAACTACTCTGTGCAAAAACTTTTATATTTTTTTGATTAAAACTCTAGGTCTTATTTAAGTTCTTACTAGATTACAATTCTCAAATTAATTAAGACTAAAAATGACCAAAAACAAACAACTTTGATTCTGTAAAACTGTAGGTAAGTCATGAGACAATGCCAAATTCCAACTTACCAGGATGAATCGGTGGAATATCCATAGCAGGCCTTCCTGACATCATTCGAGGATCCATGTAGGACTGCATCATGAGCCACCTTGGGTCAAAACCCATGGAAGCCAAATGTTGAGGGTGAGGCTGCATGGGCTGATAAAGAGGTCTGTGTGGTGGTAAAGGGACAGTACCACTGGATGGTTGTGAAGGAACAGTTTGTGGAAGCACACCTTGCTGTTGCTGCTGTTGCCACTGCTGCTGTTTCATCTGTTCCTGAAAAAGTATGACCTCATATCTTGAGATTTTAGTTCCACGTGATAAATTAATATAGTCAATCATATGAGAAAATAATAACCTATTTTGAATCTTTGAGGGAAAAGTAAGAATTCAAGACATTTTACAGTGAAAAGCTGGCAAGATGAAAAGAGGATAACTTACAACATTTTGTCTTATACTCAAGGTAAATAATCACTCATTTCATTGTATGGTGCAATCTATTTCCTATAAATGGAAGATGGTGTCTATAAATGAGGCAGAGGATAAAAGGTCGAGGTCAAGGTTAAACCCCATCAACAAATTTTTATTAAAAATGAAAAAAGAATTTCAAGGGAAATTTGTATACTTTAGGTTTTATGTCAAATTTCTCAGGCTACTATTCAATCAGACATCCATGATAAAATGTTTTTATTGTTACCTGCTGCCGCTGGAATCGTGGTGGTAAAGACTTCTGGAACTGTTTGAAATAACCAGATAATACAGCAGGCCGAGGTTGAGACCCTGATTCTGGTTCTGTTTCATGTGTCACTGGTGTGGATTCCTTTTCAGTGCGATTGCTGTCCTGTCTAGTGAAAACTGCTTCCTCCTCTGCAAAAAGAAGGGAAAGGTAATGGTATTCATCTACAACATTTATCAAATACATGCTTTTTGTATTGAAATGAAGTGATTAGACTGAGGTATACAGAGCTAATGAAGAAGAAAGCATCCCCAACATTCCAAAACATTATTTTATCTGTTGGTAGTCATCCATGAGGTAACATTATCAAGACTTTAGTCCAGGCGTCCTCAAACCTTTTAAACAGGGGGCCAGTTCACCATCCCACAGACTGTTGGAGGGTGGGACTATAGTTAAAAAAAAACTATGAACAAATTCCTATGCACCCTGCACATATCTTATTTTGAAGTAAAAAAACAAATGGGCAAAAGCACCCGTATGTGGCCCATGGGCCGTAGTTTGAGGACACCTGCTTTAGACTTTCTCAAAGCTGGATTCTTAAGATAGAGGCAGATCACAGACCCAAATGTTTTACCATACAAAAATATGTATTTGATTTTTAGTGATAAAAAACATTTCAAACTCTATTGTTTATTTAATCAATTATCAATGTAACTGTCAATATTCATTTGTGGTTCATTAAACCTATGTGAAAACACAAATGGCCTATAAATACTTAGAAATAGAGCCCATTGGTATATTTTTTTATTTATTTTACTTATTTATTATTTACTTACAAGAGGCTATTATCTATAAAGGAAACTAATAAGCTTAAGTCTTAAGACAACAGGCTGATCACTAGCTATCTTTAAATATATATGTCAGTATAGTATTCCATATACAGGGTGTCACATATGTTACACCAAAAGGAGAACCACAGATATACAAAAAAAAAAAAAAAAAAAATTTTCATGCCAAGGAAAACCGGTCATATTCATTATGCAGCATATCATGTCACAATTACAAAGCCATGCTTCTTAAAAATTCTTTTCTCAGTTGACTAGGGATGTATTTTAAAAGGAAGTTTATTTTGCCAATGTAATGGCATGCTGTAAAGAATCACAAACCACATATTTAACTGCTTGCATTACATTCACTGTTAAGAGTATTATAAAAGGGAAAATAAAATCTTGGTGGGAAAAGAGAGCCATGAAGACACTGAGTTGAAAAATCTATGGGACTACTGTCAGAATTTAAAAAAAAAAAAAAGGAAAAAAGAAAACATATGGATACATTTCACTGAAAAATATAGCTCAAATCAAATCGCTAGGAGAATATATAAAATGTGAATGAAAATAAAAGTACCAGTAAGTAATAATTATTAAAAAGAAAATAATTTACTTATAGTCACCAATGAAAGTTAAATTAACTAATTAGAGTAAACAAATGTATTCAGTGGCACATGGCTGGGCACAGTGGCTCACGCCTGTAATTCTAGTACTCTCGGATGCCGAGGTGGGGGGATTGCTTGAGCTTAGGAGTTTGAGACCAACTTGAGCAAGAATGAGATCCCATCTCTACTAAAAATAGAAAAGAAACAGCTGGGCAACAAGGTACACGCGTGTAGTCCTAGCTACTCAGGAGGCTGAGGCAGGAGGATTGCTTGAGACCAGGAGTTTGAGGTTGCAGAGAGCCATGATAATGCCACTGTACTCCATCTAAGGCAACAGAGCGAGACTCTGTCTTTAAAAAAGTTAAAAAATGTTAAAATATGAACTTCCTTATTTTTTTATCTATAGTCTGCTTAGTAACTCTTAGTCAATCAGATTCCCTAAGGTTAACCTCTTTTAATATTCATCAATATGGAAGTATGACAATAATTTTCATTTCTTTTGTGAACAATTTTATTTCACTTTTTTAGTGTTATGTGCAATCTTCTTAAGTACTTATGTAATAAAAGCCCACTATAAATATCAAAGTCTCTCTAGAGTGATTAGTGTGAACAAAATTTATGAAATCTGATAATCTTAACTAAATAAATGATCCAGATGGGCCTATCTTATTAAAAAAAAAGATACACTATACTTTTGAGAAATGGTCTCACTCTGTTGCTGGGCTAGAATGTGCCTTCATAGCTCACTGCAACCTCTAACTCTTACATTCAAGCGGTCCTCCTGCCTCAGCCTTAAAAGTAGCTGAGTCTACAGGTGTGTGCCACCATGACCAACTAATCTTTCTATTTTTTGTAGTGACAGAGTCTTACTATGTTGGTAAAGTTGCTCTCCAACTTCTGGCGTTAAGCAATCCTCCTGCCTAGCCCTCCCACAGTGGGATTACAGGCTTGAGTCACTGTGCTCAGCCAACATACTCTTTTCATTAAGAGCCAAGTTTGAAGGTAACCTTGAATATACTTTATAACATATATTTGTATTAAAATCTCAAGCAGAACGTCTTGTAAAAAAGAAAGAGCATGAGATGTTTGAAAGTTACAGTGTTTTTACAACAGAAAACACAAGAAAATAAAATCATTTCTACTTTAACTCAAGCTGTCCATTAAAACTAAACTTTACTGTTGGTTAGTCAAGGTTTTATAGTATAGTTGAATTTCACTAATTAGTCTGTAAACCAACTGAAGAGGAATAAAAACGTTCATTAGATCTAGAAAAAGACTTTAAAAAAGTATAATTATGCTAAGAAATTACAGTCTAAACTGTTAAAACAAATCTGAAATTATGAACTGTGTGTATTTAATTATGACAATCCAACATTCCTTTTAAACTCTAATCCAGTTCAGTTTTAAAGGTGTTTTTTTTTTTGAGACAGGGTCTCACTTTGTTGCCCAGGCTAGAGTGAGTGCCGTGGCATCAGCTTAGCTCACAGCAACCTCAAACTCCTGGGCTCAAGTGATCCTCCTGCCTCAGCCTCCTGAGTAGCTGGGACTACAGGCATGTGCCACCATGCCCGGCTAATTTTTTCTATATATATTAGTTGGCCAATTAATTTTATTTCTATTTATAGTAGAGACGGGGTCTCACTCTTGCTCAGGCTGGTTTCGAACTCCTGACCTTGAGCAATCCACCTGCCTCGGCCTCCCAGAGAGCTAGGATTACAAGCGTGAGCCACCGTGCCCGGCCTTATATAAAGGTGTTAATGCATATGAGCAAGTGAGGTTTTATTTAGTTAAATGTCTTGGATTCAGAAAAAAGTAGGGGAAGAATCAGTATAAACAACTAGGAAGCCAATACAGTTTTGCAGACAAAACAGAATTGAAGCTCACCTAATAACTGAGAAAACTTCAGGGCTGTCTCTTCATATATAAAATTAGGAAACATGGCTCAAGCCCATTTTTTCAAGACTGCAAATGCTATCTTAAAACAATCACTTTTATTTTGATTACATATATTAAAATTATACAAGCACCAACACTATAACTAACCTAAAGCCCTTGGTTAAGTTTATGTAAGAATAAGACTACCCTACCTTTATTACAGTTGTTTTCACTTTCTTGTTTTTCTACCACAGGCTCTAATGCAGGTTCTTTGGGTTCTATTTTTTCCTCTACTTTCTCCCTTTCCTTCTCCAGCTCACATGCCTTTTCTTGTTCTTTCATCTTTTGTAGTTCTTTTTCCTTTTCCCTCTGCCTTTCTAGTTCTTTTTCTTTTTCTTGCGTTCTTTCCTTCTCCATTTCTCTTTGTTTTTCTTGCTCCTTCTCCAGCTCTTTCTCCTTTTCCTGCTGCCTCTCCCTTTCTTTTTCTCTCTCCTCTCGCTCCTGTTCTTGTTCTTTTTCAATTTCTTTCTCACGCTCTCGTTCCTTTTCTCGCTCCCTTTCCCTAATTTCCTCTGGAGATGGCTGTTTTTCCACGATGCCAAGTTTCTCATCCAGTCGTTTCAGTTTCTCTGCACATGCTGCCTTCCTCTGTTCCTCCATTCTTCGCTCTTCCTCTTCACGCCGTTTACGAGCACGTTCCACTGCTGCAGAAATTTCTGACTGTTGTCTTCGTCTTTGCTTCCATATTTCGTCTTCATCAGGTACTTGCTGTTTGGGGGGAAAGGGGCCTGGTCTTCCAGGTATTGCCTGTCGATCTGGAGGTGGATGCTGAAATATTAAGACAAGTTGTCAGACGAGTATGAGAACTACTTCTGACTGACAATAGGTATCATAGGCATGGAGAAGGAAAATAACTGTACAAAAATATCAGAATTTTCTCTGATAAACATATACATTACAATCAAAACACATAACATGGAAAATAAATTGAGATAGTTCACCAAACTAAGATCAGAATAATTAATCAAGCCACCCAATATTTACAGAACATGTACCTATCTATATGTTGTGCCAGAGACTGTTGATCACTCAGTATTTATTTAATAAAATTAGAAGTACAACACAGAATCTCAAATTCGAAACTTAAGAGTATGAATGCTTTAGCAGCAGCTGCCAAAGCTGAAGTACCTAAGAGGGAGAAATAAAGGCCATAAATATCCAAAATCATGGCACATGGTCCCTGAGAAAATTAAGGTACAGCTACAGGGAAAAAGCAAAGAACCAAAGAAGCAAGTGAAGAAGATGGAGACACTGCTGCTAATGACACTCAAAGAAATCCCTACAAATCTGCATGGGTAGAGAGAGGTCTATCTTTAGGATGAAAGATCCAGAAAAATATCTCTAGAACTCACAGTGGAGAGTGGGAGGAATATCTGAGTGATCCAAGTTTCAATGACTGAATTTTCATTAATGTGTTATAAAACAATGACTACAAGGTTTAAAATCATTACCAGCAACTATGCAAAACTAAGCAGAATAAAAAAAGCACATAACGGGCTGAAACATTAAGGAGGAAAAATAATTTTTTTAAAACATACTAATTTTAAAAGATACTAGCATGAAGAAACCTTAAAAGCCATATGTTACCACCCAGTGAAAATCTTGACAAAAGCTAAAACAATGGTACAATGAAAACACCTGACTAAATAGTTTTAATAATGAATGCAGACTATCATTTACTAAGAGTGTTGTCTTATGCAAACTACTGTATCTCTCTGGTGCTGAATTTCTTCATCTACAACTCAAAGACAAGCTAAAAAACAAAAATACATAAAAGTATCTAGTTTACAGAGTAAACATTTTTCTAAAGCAGCTTCACTGAAGTATAATTTACATGAAACACGATACATATATTTTAAAGAGTATAGTTTGGACAAATAATACACCTGGGTAACCACTGGTCCAATAAAGACACAGAATCATCAATGATTGATGTCACTTCAATGATCACTCTGCTGCCCCCTTCCACCTGTGCCCCTAAACGTCCCTAACCCTGAGCTTGAGTAATTGTGCTTGCCCTAAAATTTTACATAAATAGATACATAAAGTTATATTCTCTTTTGTGCTAGGTTCTTCTGCTCAGTGTAAGGGTTTTGATGTTACATGTATTAGCAGTTTGCTCCATTTTACTGCTGGATGGTATTCCATTATAGGTACATCATTTCACCAATGATGAACATGTGGGTTGTTTCCAGTTTTTAAAAGTATGAACAAAACATTTATGATCATTCATGGATAAGTCTCTGTGTAAAAGTATGTTTTCATTTCTCTCACATAAACAGCTAAGAGTGAAATTCCCAAGTCATATGGTAAATCTATGCTTCATTTATAAGACACTATCAAACTGTTTTCCAAAGTGGTTATAAGGTTTCAAAATGTATAAGGGTACCAGGTGCTCTACAGCCTTGCAAACACATGGTGCCATCAGTCTTTTTAATTTTGGGTGTGTAGCAAAATCTCAGTGTGGTTTTAACTTGCATTTCCCTAGTGAATAAAGATACTGAACATCTTTCCAAGTGCTTACAGGCCATTTCCGTATTTTCTTTTGTGAAGTAAATGTTCAAATCATTTTGTTGGGCTATTTTTCATATTATTGAGTTGTAAGGTTTTGGGTTTTTTTAAGATAGCCCAGACGCAAGTCCTTTGTCATATCTATTAGGAATATTTTTTCTGTGACATATCTTTGTTTTTGGGAGGTGTGTTTGGAAATTGACTAATTTCTCTTCTGTTTTAAATCATGCCCAAGTCATAGATAAGAAATCTTTGTCAGTCCCAAGTTATAAAGACTTATCTTTTACATTTTCTTGTAGATGTTTCAGTTTTAGCTTCTAAAGACTCTTTCTCAAAAAAAGGGAACCTACTGAAATATAATAGGTAGTAGCAAATAATCAGTGCATTACTGACAGGTAATTCAAAGGTATAGCAGGAGATGAAAGCATGTCTAGAGAGGGTTAATGAGAGAATGAACATCAGAAGTCAGTAAGTATAAATAGCTCACTAAAAGAAGTTTGCTGTGATGGAGAACTGAGAAACAGGGTAGACACTAAAGAGGGATGGAAGTTGGGGTAGGGTGGTGTTCAGGGAGAAGTTTTTGTGGAGTTTTTTGGTTTGTTTTTCTTAAAAGATGGGAGATAATGCTGTGTTGCGTGACAGAGGATGGGATCCAGGGAACAAGTAAAAGTATGTCCTTACTAGCAAGGACAACAGGAAGGAAGTCAGAGTATATGGGCACTGAAATGAGGAAAACAGTTACCCCCCAAATGCATTTTATTTCCTTAGTGAAATTTGAAGCACACTTATCAGCTGAGAATGAAGATGGAAAAGAAGAATAAGAAATCCAAGAACCACAAAAGTTGATAATTAGTACACAGAAATTATAAATAAAAAACATTTGGTCCCTTTGTATCAAAAAAGTCAAATAAAACATACACCATAAACAGACATTTACTTAAAATTTACCTG
This sequence comes from Microcebus murinus, assembly GCF_040939455.1. Taxonomy (NCBI): domain Eukaryota; kingdom Metazoa; phylum Chordata; class Mammalia; order Primates; family Cheirogaleidae; genus Microcebus; species Microcebus murinus. The sequence goes on along the minus strand of NC_134105.1, from coordinate 117,843,322 downwards.
CTGTGCCAACAACTTTGGAGGTGGTGGTAGATGTGAAGATGGTCCACGTTCCTATATAAGGAAGGATTGTTTAAAAAAAATCAGATAAAAATAAGGTATCTATTGGAAACATTTCTGAATGTACTGATTTTCTCAAATGAGACTGCAAGAATGCTTAAAGTGGCTGGGCGAGGTGGCTCACGCCTGTAATCCTAGCACTCTCAGGGGCCGAAGTAGGTGGATCACTCAAGGTCAGCAGTTCAAGACCAGCTTGAGCAAGAGCGAGACCCCGTCTCTACTAAAAATAGAAAGAAATTATCTGGACAACTAAAAAATATATATATAAAAAATTAGCTGGGCATGGTGGCACATGCCTGTAGTCCCAGCTACTTGGGAGGCTGAGGCAGTAGGATTGCTGCCTCAGGATTGCCAAGGAGTTTGAGGTTGCTGTGAGCTAGGCTGACACCATGGCATTCTAGCCCTGGCAACAGAGCCAGACTCTGTCTCAAAAAAAAAAAAAAAAAAGCAAAAAAAACCCAAGAAACAAAAACAACAACAAAAGAAGGCTAAAAGTAAACCATCTTTGTCCATTTCTCTTAATAAGAGCATACCACTCACTCTCTGCAAAATTGCTTTGTATAGAATCACTCTACCATTTCAATGAGGTCAGAATTTCCAATCCACTTTGCAATCAGTAGAATTTTAGTGTAGCAATTCTGGAATTCTGATTCAGGAAATCTGGCTATATAGAGGTGTCCCTGTAATAACTAAATTTTATTTATGTAAGCACAATTATTTTCCTGGAATTTTTTCTTAATGGTAAACTAAAAATATGAGATGTATCTTAAAAAAGAAACATCTAAAACACATTGGTGGCCAAGGCAAGAGGATTGCTTGAGGCCAGGAGTTCGAGACCAGCCTGGGCAACATAACAAGACCCCGTCTTCAAAAAAAAAAAAAATAATAATTAGCTGGGTGAGGTGGTGCACACCTGTAGTCCCAGCTGCTCAAGAGGCTGAGGTGGAAGGAACTATTTAGTATTTCTTCAATGTGCCACACTTTCTTTTATTTCTCTACTCTGTATGTGTTCTCACTGCTTGGAATAGCTCTCTTCCTTCTGTTTACTGACTAATTCCTATTTCTTTAAGAATTAGCTCAAGTACTAAGTCTCTAAGAACTCACTATGTGTCCTCTTATCACATCACTTAGCACATTGTATTATAACTGCATACTGGCATTTTTTCCCTTTCAAAGAGATTGTTACCTACCTCCTTTTAGCTCTCTGAAAGGACAAGTTCTTCCATTTGTTCTGTATAAATTCAACAAACACAAGCTGACTATACTGATTCCTTAATACAGAGTTAAGTGGACTCTCTTGAAAACAGCCCTTTTTTATTCCCAGTTTATAATGCAGCTCTTGCTACTATTTACCATCTTAGAAGTGGATCAAGTATATCTGTTGTCCACTTATTTCCCTTCTTTCATAATGTTCTTCAAAACGATTCAGACTGCTTAGATGTCCCCACTATGTGTGATTTCCCTACAGACAGGGTGCCATTTCATGCACAAAGACTGACCAGTATTTGTAAAATATTCAGTTAACCGTAAAGTACACACTTCAGAAATGTTCCTTTTACTTTGGAAAAACAAGTTTATTCCTCTACTTTGCTATGGCTCAGCTATGTCATAATGGAAGAGAAGGTAAAACCTTTTTCTTGATAGTTTTTTTTACTTGATAATTTTATTTACTATACTGATAAGTCCTATTAATGTATCAATCAATATTATGATGTAGATCCAGGGATACTAAAAAAAAATGCAGTCCCTTTCCTGAGCCCCCTTCTAACTGTAAGATTAATTCATCCATAGTATTTACCCAAAGTGACCAGAATGTCCTTGAGTCCAACAAACCTGATTAAATGAAGGTCCTTTCCCATAAGAACCCTTTGCTACTGGTGCCTGGGCAGATATTTGAGAAGATGATTTAGTGTTGCAAACTTCATCTGCTTCTTTTCGGTTTTCAGTGTTTTCAGAGGCTTTGGAAACTTGATCCTCACTGAGGAATCAAAATGCAGAGGAAATAATAAAAGTACAGTGGACAGACTATAATACAAATAAATGTACTATCTCTATAAATGTTTTTTAAAAACTTACTCTTGTATGATTTCAGGGGAAAAAATGTATCAGGCAATGAGATGGGCTTGGGACCTAGTGTTGTTAATTTGTTCATTCAATAAATACATACTATGTATCTATAATGAGTTAGGGACAGGGTTTATCCAGGTTGTCACAGGCATACAGTGTAATACAGTAGTTATCAAATCTGGACATTCACATTTGACACAAAACCTCGCAAAGAAATATAATCCTATCATTTTCTATCTCCTCCAACCAAGAAGTCTAATCCAGATTCAACTGAGTAACAGTGGCAATATTATTTAGCTGCATTCTAATTTATTCTGATATAATAAAAAAGATAAACCCCAGTACGTTTAAAAGTCGCAACAAATTACAGGCATCTCACAAATGATTGTAAAACTGTAGTATACTATATCACAATGTAGAGCTTAGTAATTACACCAATATGTGCACAGAAACTTCTGTGTATTTTAAAAGCTCAACTTTTATGATAATGACTGATGCCCCTATATCCCAGAAGAAATGAAAGGGATAAAAAGCTTCCATTTTCCAAGGCCCTAATGCTGCTTGCTAAATTAAAAAAAAAAAAAAAAAAGAAATCAAAGACTTGAAGCAGCTGTGGTAATCCAAGGAATTATTCTCTAATTTGTAATCATGGATTGGGTCAAGCAAGTAATACTTTAAAATGGCCTGATACTGATTCTCAAAATATCTTCAATTAGATGCCAAGTATCTCAATATCTTTTTTTAAAAAATGCACTTTCTCTGGGAGGCCGAGGCAGGCGGATTGCTCAAGGTCAGGAGTTCAAAACCAGCCTGAGCAAGAGCGAGACCCCGTCTCTACTATAAATAGAAAGAAATTAATTGGCCAACTGATATGTATATAAAAAAAAAAATTAGCCGGGCATGGTGGCGCATGCCTGTAGTCCCAGCTACTCGGGAGGCTGAGGCAGAAGGATCACTCGAGCCCAGGAGTTTGAGGTTGCTGTGAGCTAGGCTGACGCCACGGCACTCACTCTAGCCTGGACAACAAAGCGAGACTCTGTCTCAAAAAAAAAAAAAAAAAAAAAATGCACTTTCTTGAGAAACATAAAATCTTAATTCCTTGTTTAGCCATACTATATTAATTTGATTAATTAATTAATTAATTTCATTAATCATCCTCCTACTCATTAAAACTTCTTAGAGAATAGAGAAATTCTATAAATAAGGAAGAAATGTCTATTAATAATTTTCTGCATAAGTAATGTTATAATAACAATTTCATACTGCTATTAGTAAAAAAGATATCAAAACAACTTACCCACTATTCTCTTTAGGACTACTACTTCCTTGCTCATCATCATCACTGAAATTCAGCTGTTCTGTATAGTCTACTTCCATCTGAGCACCTATTAAATTAAGGAAAATTCAGGCTAACTGCCTAAAAGCATTTAACAATTTAAAGTACTTAAGTAATTTTGCCTCTTACCTGCCCAACCTTCATCAGCTTCAGCATCTAGGTTATCAAATTTATCAAGCTCCTTCAGTTCCGAAGCACTAAGGATGGATGGGCGTTCAGGCTCAGAGGCCCACGAAGGAGGTGGGCCTCTACCTCGAAGGCCTCTAAGGAAAGGAAGGTCAAGGTGGGAAAAGATAAAGTTTTAATGATACTAAATTAAGACAGTATTAAAAGATTAGAATTTAGTTCATTTCAATTCAACATTAATGTTTTGCAAGATGTACAAAATATCCTGCACTCACCTTTGTATGAAGAAATTAATACTAATACAAGACAATTACAGGACAATGCACAATTGTTATATATTTAATAGATGACAGGGTTTTTCAAAGAATTCTCAAAGATTTAAAATAAAACACAATATGCTAAAGAATAATAGGAAATAAGTAACGCAAATATAAATGAATTTTCTCTATAGGTACATAAAAATTATTTCTGTGAGGTTTCGGGGGGGAAAAAGGTATCAATGAATGAGATGGGTTTGTGACCTAGCGTTGACACAGCCGTGGATCTATAGAATAATTTTTATTGCATATTAACAGAAATTAACATTACAACTAAAATTATCAAGTGAAAACTAAAGTTTTGCCTTTTTCCCCTTGTGAGAAGCCCAGTTTTATGATCAAAACTAATTTCAAAATATATAATCTTAAGAAAAACCATCATTCAAGAGGATGCTCAAGTCTCACACTGAGTGAGAGAGCGAGCTTGAGACATCACTAATATGGGAGGAAGAAGACACAAATGTCATCGATTTTAGGGTTATGATTTTATGTCAAATCAAATTTTTAAAGGGATAGAGTATTTTTGTTCTGTCTTATAAGAGCCAATTATTTAATGGCAATTATACTTTGAGGACAGAAAATGATCAATTTTTCTATCACCACAATCCATTTAACCATTCAGAAAATCTTTTTCAGGCCAAGGCAGGCGGATTGCTTGAGGTCAGGAGTTCGAAACCAGCTTGAGCGAGAGCGAGACCCCGTCTCTACTATAAATAGAAAGAAATTAATTGGCCAATTAGTATATATAGAAAAAATTAGCCGGGCATGGTGGCACATGCCTGTAGTCCCAGCTACTTGGGAGGCTGAGGCAGAAGGATTGCTTGAGCCCAGGAGTTTGACGTTGCTGTGACCTAGGCTGACGCTATGGCAGTCACTCTAGCCTGGGTAACAAAGCGAGAGTCTGTCTCAAAAAAAAAAAAAAAAAAAAATCTTTTTCATTCAGAAAATCTTAATGAGCATATATATTCCTTGCAGAAGTTAATAATTTAGTAGTCTTACTTGTTTGTTTCAGATAAAGAAGGTGGAAATCTCATGGGACCATGTAGAGGAGGATATGCCATCCTTGGATACTGCTGAAACATCTGAATCAAGGGAACAAAAAAAAAAAAAAAAAAAAAAGAAAGGGGAACAAAAAAAATTTCAATAAATTTAGCAACTCAGTTATAAAACAACAACAAAAGAATCAATCTAACTAGGCCTAGGTATGAAAATATAAAGTATAATTAAAGTGAACAGTACCATTGATAATGAATTTTATCTGCTAGCATAGATCATCATTCATCCTTAATAATAAGCCATGCACAAGACCACTGCCTTCACCAAGTCTTTACAGAGGTAATAACTAGGGCACATGGTATGAAGAACTTCTGTGTCTCATTAATAAAATCACAAAAAACAGACCGAGGGTACTGACAACATACATACACACATGCACCCCAGAAAACTACAAAGCCTCAATCAAGTGGGACACCAGAAAGGCAAAATAATGTGAGCCTTTATCCTAAAGCAGGAGTAGACTAATTGGAGGCAGGTTTGTTGATAAAGAGGAACTCAGCTCAGATAAAATTAATGGATAGTCCACAACCCAAGGGAATAAGGGAGGAGAGCTACTTGCAGATTTTTTATGGATAGGTGGATTCTCCTCAGTCAAGTTACTGAACAGATAATTGTAAACTGAGACCCAAGCAGGTCAAGATGATCCTCTCTGTGGGAATTTGGCTTTGAGAAGGTAAAGTCAAGTTAAACTTAGGGGAAGACAGATAGATTATGAAGACAAATAACATCAAAGGATTCGTCCTATGATTTGGAAGGGAAGAAGTGTCAAAGAATACTTGGTCATTTATTATTTGCTCATATCCAGGTCAAATTATGTAAATAATATGAAACTATATTACCTTAAACACATAATTTGTATCCTGAAAAACAAGATTAGGTTTTCTAAAAAATAAAGTAACTGTGTTACGTGAGAAAATTACCTTACACTTGCAGAAAGGCAATGTCTATATGATTATGCTATCTAAAAAAGAAATTTCTCCTAAATAGGGTTGAAGCAAAGTTAATTAAGCAGCAGCTGAAACTCAGCTGGGGAAGCTATTTGTTTGGTGAATACTCTGGAGAATTTCCAGTTGCATCACACTTCTTTCTATACTGAAGTTAGTAAATACACTATCGGAGGCAAATCTTCATAGGTAAAGTTGGGTTAGATTCTTTTGATCATTCAGACATAAAGATTAATTTCATGAGATTTTTAATGCTTAAATTTTGGCATTTGTCACAAAATTAACTGTAGAAGCAATCTTTAAATTCTCAGTACATAAAGTAGTGGTTTTAAAATGTTTTTGTTTTTGTTAATTAGTGGAACACTTTGTTCAAATAAAATCATCAATGAAATTGGAAATGAAGCCTACTAGGTCTTCCTTCTTGGTCTTGCCTTACCTCCAAACTTGGAAATTCCAGGGTCTTTGGAAGTATAATTTGAAAATTATTAAGAGAAAACTAATTGGTTATAATTTTTTAAGGCTAGGTCAGTAGATCATACGCCCAAACTTCTTTTCAGAAAATATTTAACAAGCAACGGTATTTAATCATTTATTTCCATTACTCTAGAATCGTTAAAAAAAATAATACAACGAAGGACTAGAAAATGTGATGGGTATTTTGAACTTGAATACACAGGAGTTAAACCAAAAACTAAATAAATATGATCTAGAGTTTTCCTCCCTATGAGAGTAATGGGTCTTCTGAAAAATGTAAAGTTATTTACCCAGGCACATGTAGATAACTGCACAGTAGGCTGATAGCAAACAAAAGAATAAGGGCGCTGAATCTCAGTTTATAGAAAACTCAGGGTTTAGAAGTTTATATTAAATGAAACTGCAAAGATGGAATCAACAAAACCTAGACTCTGAGAAACCTCACAGGTTAACAAATAAATTGTAACAGATAAACTCCAAAGAAAAAAGATGGAAGTACCTCTAGGTAACAAGATTCTTAGGACAAATCTGAACCAATCTCGAGGCATGGTCATTGCCTGGGTCCTAATTATGACATATTCAGAGAAGCTGAAATACTGATGTGACATTTGAGAATATTAGGAAATAGTTTTCTTTTCAGGTGTGACAATGGCACTATGAAAATTTTCCCCAAGCCTTTATCTCTTAAAAATACAACTTAAAATATTTACAGATGAAATGATGTATCTTAGATTTACTTTAGTAATCCAAAAGGGTTGGAGAGAGTCAGATTCACTGTACTATATTTTGTAGATGTTTAAAATTTTCTATAATAAAAAGTTAAAACAATTAATAATAAGTGGGTCTATCCATAGGTCTAATAATTATTTTCAGGAAATGCTGAATGTAATGTGGTACAGTAAGAAAACATCTATAATCCCTATTAATGATAAAGACACAAGTACTGCTGATACTCCTGATTTGTTTCCCATAGTCGTAATTTAAAAAACATTAATTTTTATTTAGACGTTAATGAAAAATAAAGACTTAAACTTTTCCCCATTCCAATTCTCTCCTTGGACTCCAGATCAAAAACCTCATTATTTGACTGCTTGTTCAATGAACAATACTCACATAAGGAGGCATCATAGCTCTATACTGGGAAGTAAGGGCAGTCTGCTGTCCATTCAGTTTGGCCTGTGGAGGACCACAAGCTATCCTCTTTTCCACCACTTTGAGGATATCATTTTGTTCTGATGTTCCAGCTGTGCTTTCATCCTGGCCAGGGAGCTTCTCATCTTGATCGGATGAAGAAGGTGAGCCAGCAGACTTACCACCATCTCTCCAACAAGCAACATCTGGTAAAAGAAAGAAGAAAAAAGAAAAAAAAAATCTGAAAAGGGAAACAAGTGAAACCAAACGAGGCACATTTCAGAACAATATAAGCAAGCAAGCAAGCACAGTGAAAGAGCAAGGAAAGTCTAATCTAGACTCTATCAATGTTTTTAAGGTGTTCAGATAGTCTAGAGTAGTGGCTTCCAAAGCAGAGAGATGTACTTTCAGAGGGTGCCACTACAAGCAAATACTGGGGTGGGAGGAAAATATTAGAATTTCTCCATGAAACTTTATAAATATTTTATAGAAAGATTAAAATCACTATTCTTGTGCTCACTTCGGCTGCACATATACTAAAATTGGAACGACACGGAGAAGATTATCATGGCCCCTGCACAAGGATGACATAATTTTAAATAAAAAAAACAAAAAAATAAATAAATAAAACAAAATCACTGTTCTCATGTGATCCACATGCCAGATGGTCATGTTGCAGGGTGAGATACCCCTAAGGTTTCTTGAGGAAAGTAAAGTCAAAGTTTGGGTTGACAGTGGTGCTCTCATCTGTTTGCTTCAGTTTACTCTTGCTAATTACATGCACCCAGACGAGCCAATTTAAACATTGTCTGGTTCAACTTAACAAAATAAAACAGCAAAGTGGTTCTGTGAAGAAACTTGTGTAGCCAACCAGTCTCCATGAAGGCCTGAATGGTCTCGTCCTCCTGGTATTCACACCTTGTATACTCCCTTCTCAAACTGTGTGCCAGGGTTGGTCTGTGAACCCTGTAGAATATGGCAGAAGTGCTAGTATGGCCCTTTCAAGATTAGATTATGAAAGACTGGAGACTTCTGTCTCGGGTGGTGGATATCTATCTGTCTCTCTCATCACTTACTCTAGGGAAGCCATGTAATTAGCAGCCCCACTGAGAGGCTAACACACTAAAGAGCAAACAGCTACATGAATGTGTTTGGAAGTACACCCCTAGTTAAGTCAGCCTCAGATGACAGCTTCATTGCAGCCTTCTGAGAAAGTCACTTAGCCAGAACCCTCAGCTAAGCTGATTTTGGATTTGTGGCCTTCAGATATTGTGGGAGATCACAAGCCCTGCTTCAGCCTGTTGTTTTACGTTGTCAAATTTGTTATGTAGCAGTAACTAACTGGTGAAAATTCAACTGAACAAGAAAATGGAAAAGCTGCCACATGTATTTCCAAAATGAAGTCATCAACCACATTAGATGATTAAAAAATAAAGATGTCACAGATATAGAGAAAATAATTTTATGCTTTGTATGGAACCAGAGAAGACCCTGTATAGCAAAATCAATCCTAGGCAATAAAAACAAAATAGGAGGTATCAATTTACCAGACTTCAAACTATACTACAAAGCTATAGTCATTAAAACAGCTTTTCACTGGCACAAGAACAGGGACATTAACCAGTGGAACAGAACAGAGAACACAGATATAAAACCATCCTCATTTAGCCAACTAATTCGAAAAAGCAGACAAAAACATACACTGGGGGAAAGAATCCTTATTCAGTAAGTGGTGCTGGGAAAACTGGATAGCCACATGTAGAAGACTGAAACAAGACCCACACCTTTCACAAAAATCAACTCACGCTGGGTAACAGATTTAAACCTTACGTGTTAGAAATACTTTTCTAGACATTGGCCTAGGCAAAGGATTTATGAAGACGACCCCAAAGGCAATCACGACACCAACAAAAGTAAACAAATGGGACCTAATGAAATTAAAAAGCTTCTGCACAGCCAAAGAAACTGTCAAGAGAGCAAACAGACAACCCACAGAATGGGAGACAATTTTTGCAAGCTACACATCTGATAAAGTGCTGATAACTACAATCTATTTAGAACTTAGGAAAATCAGCAAGAAAAAATCAAACAACGCTATCAAAAAAATGGACAAAGGACATGAACAGAAACTTCTCAAAAGAAGACAGAATGGCCAACAAACATAAGAAAAAATGTCCAACATCTCTAATCATCAGGGAAATGCAAATCAAAACCACAATGAAATATCACTTAACTCCAGTGAGAATGGCCTTTATCAAAAAGTCCCCAAACAACAAATGCTGGCGTGGATGCGGAGAGAGAGGAACCCTCCTACACTGCTGGTGGGACTGCAAACTAGTTCAACGTCTGTGGAAAGCAATATGGAGATACCTCAAAGCGATACAAGTAGATCTACCATTTGATCCAGCAATTCCACTACTGGGCATCTGCCCAAAAGATCAAAAGTCACTTTATGAAAAAGACACCTGCACTCAAATGTTTATAGCAGCACAATTCACAATTGCAAAGCTGTGGAAACAACCCAAGTGCCCATCAATTCATGAGTGGATTAATAAAATGTGGTATATGTATACCATGGAATACTACTCAGCTTTAAGAAACAATGGTGATATAGCACCTCTTGTATATTCCTGGATACAGCTGGAACCCATTCTACTAAGTGAAGTATCTCAAGAATAGAAAAACCAGCACCACACCAGCAAATTATATTAACGGATCAACACCTAAGTGCACATATAGGAGTAACATTTATCGGGTGTCGGGAGGGTGGGAGGGGGGCAGAGGGGATGGGCATATACAACCACAACAAATAGATGTGCAACGTTTGGCGGATGGACATGCTTGAAGGAAGCTCTTACTCGAGTGGGGAGGGGGGTATGGGCAATTTAAGTAACCTTAATACTTGCACCCCTATAATACGCTAAAATAAAAAATAAAGATGACTGAGACTTGTTCAAATCTGAAAAGAAATGACCCCTTCCCAAATGTGAAATGTGTCAGATTACTAGAAATATGAATTTGTAAACAAACACTGACATAGACAAATCTCCCCATGTGTATAGGATCCTTTAACATATTTGGTAATGACAATATGAAACTACAACAATAAGACATTTCAAGATCAACATTTTATGCTATATAAAACTAAAAAGTTAGCCGGGCGCGGTGGCTCACGCCTGTAATCCTAGCACTCTGGGAGGCTGAGGCGGGCGGATTGCTCGAGGTCAGGAGTTCGAAACCAGCCTGAGCAAGAGCGAGACCCCGTCTCTACTATAAATAGAAATAAATTAATTGGCCAACTAATATATATATAAAATTAGCCGGGAATGGTGGCGCATGCCTGTAGTCCCAGCTACTCGGGAGGCTGAGGCAGAAGGATTGCTCGAGCCCAGGAGTTTGAGGTTGCTGTGAGCTAGGCTGACGCCATGGCACTCACTCTAGCCTGGGCAACAAGCGAGACTCTGTCTCAAAAAAAAAAAAAAAAAAAAAAAAAAACTAAAAAGTTTTAAGCCGGGCGCGGTGGCTCACGCCTGTAATCCTAGCACTCTGGGAGGCTGAGGCGGGCGGATTGCTCGAGGTCAGGAGTTCGAAACCAGCCTGAGCAAGACCCCGTCTCTACTATAAATAGAAAGAAATTAATTGGCCAACTAATGTATATATATATAAAAAAATTAGCCGGGCATGGTGGCGCATGCCTGTAGTCCCAGCTACTCGGGAGGCTGAGGCAGAAGGATTGCTTGAGCCCAGGAGTTTGAGGTTGCTGTGAGCTAGGCTGACGCCACGGCACTCACTCTAGCCTGGGCAACAAGCGAGACTCTGTCTCAAAAAAAAAAAAAAAAAAAAAACAACTAAACAGTTTTAGCTTTATTATAATGTACATAAAGTATCCTCACTATCCAGAATGATTTGCTTCCTTAGTTTGAGTTCAGAAACCAGGAATCACTGAATATTAATATAGTAATTAATAAATGTGTATGGTTTACAAATAAATAGTTATATATTGGGGAAGTTGGCTCAAAAACTTTTACTGTTGTAACAAAGTCCAGATATTAATGTACATAAGACACCTGGGCATCTTGTTAAAATGCAGATTTTGATTTAGTAGGTTGGATGTTAGGCCTAAGAGTACACATTTCTAACAAGTTCTCAAATTACAATGATACTCTGCTGGTGCAAAAAATCACAATTGAGTATTAATAGCAAGCAACTATAAATTAGTCTGCCTTTTAGAACTAGGCATATATAAAATAGCAAGCAGGAGGTTAAATCACAGGCTAAGGCTGGGTGTGGTGGCTTATGCCTGTAATCCTAGCACTCTGGGAGGCCGAGGCTGGAGGATCACTCAAGGTCAGGAGTTTGAGACCAGCCTGAGCAACAGCAAGACCCCATCTCTACTAAAGATAGAAAGAAATTAGCTGGCCAACTAAAAATATATAGAAAAAATTAAGGCCGGGCGCGGTGGCTCACGCCTGTAATCCTAGCTCTCTGGGAGGCCGAGGCAGGCAGATTGCTCAAGGTCAGGAGTTCAAAACCAGCCTGAGCAAGAGCGAGACCCCGTCTCTACTATAAATAGAAAGAAATTAATTGGCCAACTGATATATATATAAAAAATTAGCCAGGCATGGTGGCGCATGCCTGTAGTCCCAGCTACTCGGGAGGCTGAGGCAGGAGGATCGCTTGAGCCCAGAAGTTTGAGGTTGCTGTGAGCTAGGCTGACACCACGGCACTCACTCTAGCCTGGACAACAAAGTGAGGCTCTGTCTCAAAAAAAAAAAAAAAATATATATATATATATATATAAAATTAGTTAGGCATGGTGGCACATGCCTGTAGTTCCAGCTACTAGGGAGGCTGAAGTAGGATTGCTTGAGTCCAGGAGTTTGAGGTTGCTGTGAGGTAGGCTGATGCCATGGCACTCTAGCTTGGGCAACAGAGACTGTGTCTCAAAAACAAAAAAACAAAGAAAAAAAAAAACACAAGATCAATCACAAATATGATCTCATTCTGTACTTTAATCTTACTTGGTGGGCGTAAGCTGGGTCCAGGTCCATAGCTGTCATCATTTGCTTCCTTTTCCTTTTTTTCCTGATCCCCAGCTGCCTGCAGGCTGGGAAATTCTTGCTGAAACTGACTATTCACCTGGATTCCTATGGATTTTTTTAAAAATAAACACATGAAAGGTAACTTTTATACTGAATATAATTCAAATAACCCTCCCAGGACAGAGCTCTCTGACTCTTTCTGATAAATCATTCCACATTTCAATGATGATTGTTCATATTCATAAAACTTTTAAATTTATCTATAATTCTTTGAAAAGTTAATGAACAGCCATGAGGAGATAAAAAATCTAAGAAAGGAATCTTCCACATACTATTACAGAAGACTTATTTAAGATGATCAGGCAAGTGAGGAGAGTTTCTCTTTAATTATGACTCCTTACATTTTCAATATAAGTCAAATTCCTTTGCTAAAACTTTTAAGAATTACTTTAAATCTTATTAGTGAACTAGAATTTTATGAATAAAGTTTGCAAGTATCAACGTGAGACTAAAATGCCATCATTTAATTTACCACTGAGATATTGATAGCACCTCATTCTTCACCTATCTACCTATTTTTATACTTCCATAAATTAAAAGAAATTTTATTAGGTTGAGGGCCTCGATTGGTTCTTCCACAGAATGTTTTATAGACAGTTCCTGTTTTGCAGATGGGAAAATTAATTCTGTCGAGGATTCTACCATTCCTTGGGGGAAGGGGGATGTTATAGATACTGTGCTTTATGGTTACTCTCTAGCTCTTTTCCACCAGGAAATTATGACAACATGTTTGAAATAGGAGGGTTGGGGGCATAGTTGGAGATAAATATGGTTTCTAGCAATCTATGCAATGTCTAGGTGCTTTTTATGTCTCAAATAGTTGAAGATACAGCTTTTGTCTGGACATGTAGTGGTAAAGATAAAATAATGTAGGGCAGAGACTAGCTTAAAGAGTCCCCTTTTAAGCACTATCACTGACTCACACATGGCTATTGATACTGTAATTTAGCTACCCCAAGAGATTTTTAAAAGACCCTTTTTTCATGCCTGAGTATACCCTCTGACAATGCTCTGCCTCTACCAAAACTGTCTCTTATCTCTTGCATGGCTGCTCAGTAACTATCAAGCCTAACTAGTTTCTCCAGCTAGTGTCCACTTACCATCTCCTTGCCCACCTTGCTTGTTACTGGCCCATGATTTGGGAGCAGGCGCTACTTCTGGGGGAGCTGCAACCCCAGGTTTTGGTTGTGCTGGTGGCACTTCTGGTGTTCTTTAAAAAGATATGAATCCATTATTTCAGATATTGTATGTTTAAATAAAACAAATATTATATTTAAGGTACATTTGTTGTAAAAATTACTTTGACTACATATTTACCCACAGATAAATCTACCACAAATGTTTTCCCTCTGCAACATTCCTTTAAATGAATTATGGTTCTTTTTGTCCCCTTTCCTCTCTTCCCTTAAATAACCCAGTAAAGATAACAGCATTACTTATTTTCCATTTTGGTTAAAAACAAACAAAAAGAAACACGACTAAACATAAACATAGTTGCCAAAAATCTGTTTTGAAGAAGTGAACATTTATAATTAGAAATAATAGTATATGCATACATACAGTCTGGACTGGTAGAATTTGCTGGGGACTAAGGCTAAGCAAATGCTCCATCTGGCAGTCAACAGGTTCACCACTGTACTTATTACTGTTACTCAAAAAGGTAACAGCAACCTACCTGATCCATTCCCATGATTAAAAGATATGTTAAAAAGGTGTACAGTTTTATTCAAGCCCTGTAATGAGGTAGTGCTTTAAAATGAAAAGGTAGTTAAGAGACTTACAAAATGCAATATATTTGCTAGTACACTTAGCACTGTAACTGACTCATTACCAAACTAATTCTGCTACAACTAAGAAGCAGAGAACAATAAGTCCTTGAGAAACTTCTGCACAAAAGCCAGGCCTGGTTGTGTGTGCCTGTAGTCCCAACCAACTACTTGGAGGCAGGAGGATCACTTGAGCCAGGGAGTTCAAGGCTGCAGTGCGCTATAATCATGCCACTGCACTCCAGGCAGGGCAGCAGAGGGAGTCCCTGTCTATATATATAAACTTCCGCTCAAATAGTCAAAACACAGGCGCGTGTGTGCGCACACACAAACACACACACACACACACAACAAACAAAACCAAAACCAAACAAAAATCAAGTACCAATGGTTTATTTCATTTTTTTTAAATTACCACTATTTAGTCTGGTCATTCAATTAACTAAAAGCCTGGCACAATCTTTGACTCATAAAAGGCTGAGTATTTGTTGAAAGAATAACGATTAACACAGCACTATTAATTTTATCATAGCTTTCTTGTTCTTTATTCAACAAATATTACTTAAGCACCTACAATGCATCAAGCACAGTGACATCCTAAGCCTCGTGGAATAGAGGTAACAGACTCAACCCCAACACGTTAGAAAAAGAATGTCTGGGCCGGGCGCGGTGGCTCACGCCTGTAATCCTAGCACTCTGGGAGGCCGAGGCGGGCGGATTGCTCAAGGTCAGGAGTTCAAAACCAGCCTGAGCAAGACCCCGTCTCTACCATAAAAATAGAAAGAAATTATTTGGCCAACTAATATATATAATATAAAAATCAGCCGGGCATGGTGGCGCATGCCTGTAGTCCCAGCTACTCGGGAGGCTGAGGCAGGAGGATTGCTTGAGCCCAGGAGTTTGAGGTTGCTGTGAGCTAGGCTGACGCCATGGCACTCACTCTAGCCTAGGCAAGAAAGCGAGACTCTGTCTCAAAAAAAAAAAAAGAAAAGAAAAAAAAAAAAGAATGTCTGAGTTGGTGGTGCTAGGAGAGGAGGGAGCCTAACACAGGCTATGACATAAACAAAGTTGCGGTTAGCAATTCTGGCATCTGTTCTACCTTGACAATTAGAAATACTATCACTTGACCCACTCATGGAAAAAAATTAATCAAAAATTACTCTTTATAGTCAAAGACTTTAAAGAGTTATGAAATATCTAATACATGTAGCATAACACTTAGCAAGTACTCAAACTAAGTTCTCTACAAAGAAAGGGAAGAGTTTCAAACTTTAATAGACTTTGACTCACTTTTCTTCTTCATGTTGCTCTTGTTTTGATGCCCATCCTGTGCCATCTTTAGGTACAATGTTCACATTAGGATCATTGCCTTTGTTTTCTGCTTTGAGACTTGGGAGGTTAGCAGGTGGAGGCATACGCCTTGAAATACCAACTTTTCCAAGACTCTGTAATCCATGTCGAGCTGCAACTAAAGATCAATAACATCAACTTTCTTAGAATATCTATTTTATTATACATTTTAATCTTCAAACAATAAGAAAAACAACAGGAATCAGTGGAATTCCTGAAGTCATTCCTAATATTTTAAAACAAGAATTTTTAAAGCAAGCTACACACCTGCAACACAATTCAGCATAGAAATGTTAAACAATCAAGCCATTAAACAGATGCTTTAAAAATTCCAACAATGCAACCGAATACACTGCAACCCCCCCCCCACAACCTTAATAATACTGGTTTTGAAATTTTTTCAGGGAATCTATTTCAAACTCAAAACTTAAAATGTTAGAGAATATGTTGACTTTTCACTGTATACACTGGGCTCAAGGTATCCAAGTTAGAAGGAAAAAAAAAAAAGAAAAAGAAAAAAACAGAAGACTTCTATGACTAAAGAGATAGTAAGTACCCACTAATATATACTCCCCCGTGCCTATCAATCTCATTGGCTGAGCTTCCCCTTTGGAGCTATACAGTTCTACTTATTTTCTGCTGAGAACAAATAGGGAAAAATAAAAATATTTTTAAAGGACTCTGTAAAAATGTATATTTTTTATTCTTTTTCCTTTTCTTTTGTTTTAAGAGACAAGCTCTCAATTTTGTTGCCCAGGCTGGTCTGAACTTCTGGGCTCAAGTGATCCTCCCACCTCAGCCTCCCAAGTAGCTGGGATTATAGGCATGAGCCACCATACCTTGCTCTAAATTTTCTTTTTCTTTTTTTTGAGACAGAGCTTCACTCTGTTGCCCAGGCTAGAGTGTCGTGGCATCAGCCTAGCTCACAGCAACCTCAAACTCCTGGGCTCAAGCAATCGTTTTGCCTCAGCCTCCCAAATAGCTGGGACTACAGGCATGCACCACCATGCCCACCCATTTTTTTTCTATATATATTATTTAGTTGGCCAATTAATTTCTTTGTACTTATAGTAGAGACAGGGTCTCACTCTGGCTCAGGCTGGTTTCGAACTCCTGACCTTGAGCGATCTGCCTGCCTCGGCCTCCCAGAGAGCTAGGATTACAGGCGTGAGCCACCACTCTGTGCCCCTTGCTCTAAATTTTCAATATAAGATATTTAATTCATACCCCCTGAAAAATGTGTGTATACATGAAAAGGCAAATGTAAAGAGGATTGCATTAACTTGGATTTGTTCTAGCTTCTAACAGCAACATACCAAAACAAAACCACGAAAAACATAAATGTCATTTGATTTTACTCACCTGTTGTTTTCTGAGTTTCTAATGATTTACCCTTGTAAGTATTAAATAAACTGAGTGTTGCATACTTTTTCCCATCCTTTGCTTTTGTGCTCTGGCCTGACTTCTCCGACATTTCGGTGGAAACTCATCGAGTCCAAAACCTCCTGCCACACCCCTTACAACCAGTCTTTAAGATGTACATAAGAAAGAAAAATAAGGAAAATTTTAGAATTTATTAAGTGACTAAAAACTCAATAAATTCAAATGTTCATGGAAATTCTGAAAAACAAAAACTGAGAAATGAAGTCAAACTTCAATAACTCATATCAATGATAATTTT
This sequence comes from Microcebus murinus, assembly GCF_040939455.1. Taxonomy (NCBI): domain Eukaryota; kingdom Metazoa; phylum Chordata; class Mammalia; order Primates; family Cheirogaleidae; genus Microcebus; species Microcebus murinus. The sequence continues at coordinate 117,825,915 of NC_134105.1, read as the reverse complement.
ATAGACCTCTTTATTATTGTCAAATTCCAATAATACACAAAAAATCATAATAAGCTACCATCCACTTGACATTTTATGGTTTATAACTGCTTAACTATAACAGAGAATGAGGTTTATAATCAATGTTGAAATGAACAGTTCAAATATAATAAACCTATTGAGACTATTTAATAAAGACATATTATTTAACATATTCAATTATTAATTGAATCAATTATTTAACATATTCAATTTAACAGGCTTGAAATGACTGATATCATCAGCTTATGTACATGGAATCCAAATGATTGGAGGACAACATCATCCCCTATAAATTGCATACCTGTGTTTTCAGGCAATATGTGCCCACCAAAGCTTTATTTAATTTAATAGTTTAGAATAGAAAGAACATTGTATTTTCTCATTATGTAGAGGGTAGAACACTTCCTCATAACAAGGTACATAAAAATAACTTATTTCATTGCTATGGACTAAATATTCAAAAAATGGTGTGTATTTTGTCCAAACACATATGAAGCCCCTTTACATATAAGAAGTTGTTAGAAATAATCAGTATATTAATGAACATTCATAAATAAAGAGAATCTTCATCTTTGGAGCTAATGTATTAACCTTGGAGGTGTACCCTAATCAAAGCTAGTCTATTCCACAAATTATCTCTCATACTATTTCCCTTCAATGTAATGAAGTTGTATACATATATCAACCTAGGGGATTTTTCTGAGGGGCTAGTGTGGGAGTAGGGGAGAAGGTAGCTATTATAATTCTACCACAGAAACTATGAATAGCTAACTAAAAAAACATTGAGAACCGAAGCATGAGAATTAAAGATGGTATACAATAGGTATTATCATGCAAAATGCATTAAAGTGAAGCCTATTTAGAATTTACCATTATAAAATTTTATCTATTGGTTTTACATTTGTTAATTACAGAATCAGCATTACACAGAGAGATGTCATTTTATATGCATTTGAAATGCTATATTCAATGTCTGTATAGTCCCATAAAATTTAGCAAGCATTCTCACATTTATTATCTCATTTCAGTCTTACGACTTTATGATATAGTTAGTATCCCAGTTTCACAGATGAAGATTAAACTAGATTGGATTTGAAACTAAGGATTCTGGTTCAACCCATTACAATATTCTGCCTTCTCCCATGTAACAGTGGATACCTGCTTAGCTTCCCAAATACACATTTACAATAAACCACCTTTCCATGAGACAAACTGGAGAAGGAGTCACCTGCAACCAAAAGAACTGCACTAATATAGACACAACTTGCTATCATATGTAGAAGAATGTATACAATTAATCATATCCCAAGAGTGTTAATGATGATGGTATGAAGAGATATACTCCCAAAATCCTGCTGGCCAACTTTTACCAGTATCACGGACAAATATATAAGAATATTCATCTACAGTGACAAAAGAGAGACTGTAAATATTCACTCTATGACAAAATTAAGATTCAAAGAGTTCTTTCATCAGGTGAAAAAAGAGAACTAATTTATCAAGAAAAAGAGGCCGGGCGCTGTGGCTCACGCCTGTAATCCTAGCTCTTGGGAGGCCGAGGCGGGCGGATTGCTCAAGGTCAGGAGTTCAAAACCAGCCTGAGCAAGAGCGAGACCCCGTCTCTACTATAAAATAGAAAGAAATTAATTGGCCAACTGATGTATATAAAAAATTAGCCGGGCATGGTGGCGCATGCCTGTAGTCCCAGCTACTCGGGAGGCTGAGGCAGGAGGATCGCTTGAGCCCAGGAGTTTGAGGTTGCTGTGAGCTAGGCTGACGCCATGGCACTCACTCTAGCCTGGACAACAAAGTGAGACTCTGTCTCAAAAAAAAAAAAAAAAAAAAAAAAAAAAAAAAAAAAAAAGAAAAAGACAACTTGCTTAAGTTATTTAACACTTAAGAATCCTCAAATCTTGGACTCTTCTTAACATTACTACTACTCAAGCAACACTCTTGGTGGAGACCTTTTTTGTACATCAGCTCTAGAAAGCAGTATAAGTAGGAAAAAACCTCACTAAAATTGCTAGTATCAAATCTACAAGCCCACCTGTATCTACACTCATGCTTTCCTTCCTCCACCTATTGCTACAGTGGTTCTCAGCATCCTTTGGAAACTTGTTAGAAATGCGAATTATCAGTCCCTACCCCAGACCTACTGAATCAAACTTTAAGGGTGGGGCCCAGCACTCTGCTTTATAAAGTTCTCCAAATTTGATTCTGAGACTTAAAAAATTTAAGACCTACTGACTTATTATAAAAAGATACTTTCTAAGCAGTGATTCTCAACCCCTGCTGTACATTAAAATTACCATAAGATATAAAATGTATCAATATGGGGGTTGGAGGGGCCAGGCATTAATTCTTTTTATAAAGAAAGTTCTAGGCCAGGCACCGTGGCTCATGCCTGTAATCCTTGCACTCTGGGAGGCTGAGGCGGGTGGATTGCTCCAGGTCAGGAGTTCGAAACCAGCCTGAGCAAGAGCAAGACCCCGTCTCTATTATAAATAGAAAGAAATTAATTGGCCGACTAATATATATATAAAAAATTAGCCGGGCATGGTGGCGCATGCCTGTAGTCCCAGCTACTTGGGAGGCTGAGGCATAAGGATTGCTTGAGCTCAGGAGTTTGAGGTTGCTGTGAGCTAGGCTGATGCCACGGCACTCACTCTAGCCTGGGCAACAAAGTAAGACTCTGTCTCAAAAAAAAAAAAAAAAGAAAAAGAAAAAGTTCTTCTGGTGATTTTAATGTGGAAGTAGTTTTGAGAATTGCTGTAATAAAAGGAATATCTTTCCTCCCATTCCATCCTCTAATGTCCTCCATACTGTCCCCACTTCCCTTCTCATCTCTGTAGGGAATCTCATCAACTCCTATGGCTTCAGTTACTACTGGTTATCTCTAGCCTAGCACTCAGTACTCCTGAGGAATGTAATCCACTGCCATTAACATTTTTCTTTGTTCTGAATAAAGTTTCAACTCTAACTAGAACAAAGGCATCTATTTCATAACAAGGCTTTACTTATTTATTTAATATTCTTGGGGGGGGGGGCAGAGTCTCACTCTGTTGCCCTGTATACAGTGTGGTGACGTCAGCCTCACTCACAGCAACCTCAAACTCCTGGGCTCACGTAATCCTTCTGCCTCAGCTTCCCGACTAGCTGGGACTACAGGCATGCATCACCATGCCCGGCTAATTTTTTCTATATATTTTTAGTTGGCCAATTAATTTCCTTCTATTTTTAGTAAGACAGGGTCTTGCTCTTGCTCAGGCTGGCTTGGAACTCCTGACCTTGAGCGATCCCTGCCTCGGCCTCCCAGAGTGCTAGGATTACAGGCGTTGAGTCACCACACCCAGCCTAAATTTAATTTTTTAGCTACTATTTAACTCTTGTGCTGGGCAGTATTTTTAATAGGCTTGTTTCTTAAAGCCTTGTTATGGCCGGGCACAGTGTTCAAATGATTACTGTAGTAATCATTTCACTACGTATATCAAAACAGCATGTTGTAAACCTTAAATATATAACAAAAACAAAAATTTCAAAAAGTAAAATAAAAACAAAAAATCTTCCTTTATAAGGGACTTCCAAATACAAAAATAAAAAGAAAAAAGAATTTGTCTCTAAAAGCAAAAATAAAGGTTCCACATAAGGTCAACGGTCAAGTAATATATTCTGAAATTCCTTTTTTTTTTTTTTTTGAGACAGAGTCTCGCTTTGTTGCACAAGCTAGAATGAGTGCCGTAGCATCAGCCTAGCTCACAGCAACCTCAAACTCCTGGGCTCAAGCAATCCTCCTGCCTCAGCCTCCCGAGTAGCTGGGACTACAGGCATGCGCCGCCATGCCTGGCTAATTTTTTTTCTATATATATTAATTGGCCAATTAATTTCTTTCTATTTATAGTAGATACGGGGTCTCACTCTTGCTCAGGCTGATTTCGAACTCCTGACCTTGACCAATCCGCCCGCCTTGGCCTCCCAGAGTGCTAGGATTACAGGCCTGAGCCAGCGCGCCCGACCTTAAATTCCTTTTTTAATTAGTCCTTTTTAAGGTTCAAAATTCTGTAAAGGGTTTCTTCTTCCACTGTGAATAAACTACAGTCGATACACACCCTTTAGTATAAGTTCTTTCCCAAACGAGGTAAACAAAATACATAGTGGGTATACTCTGAGGTAAGAAAGATGGACAAGGATTCAGGTACTTAGAGCCTAGAACAGAGAACAAATGTATGCTTTCAGAGGCTTATGAGTTTCTTTTTTTATGTTTTATAGTACTCACTATAACAAAAAAAGGTAAATCATAACAAATACATATATTATAGCATAAAAGTCAAAGACTTACTATACCTACCTACAAAAGAATATGCATTTCTAAAGGCACAGAATTTGTAGCTATAAGAACAAAATCTGGGTACATCAGAAAGGCCAATTCCACTATAATGGTTTGCCAGTTAGGAGTGGCACGTATAGTTCAAAAATAAAGTTCATTCACGTGGTAGTATGTACCTGTAGTCCTAGCTACTCCAGAGGCTGAGGTGGGAGGATCGCCTGAACTCAGGAGTTCAAGGCTACAGTATTGAGCTATATGATCTTGCCACTACATTCCAGCCCCTGGGCAACAGAGTGAGACAGTGTCTCTAAAAAAATAAAACAAAGTTTAATTCCACCTACTTGCTTTCTGGTGCCTTACTTCTCAGAGACTTGGAAGACACCCTGAAACTCTCCATTAGATTCAACATATACTTGAGAGAAAAGCTAGCAACCTGTTCAAAAATTAAGATTACTTCCAAGCAATCCAGAAAAAGTACCACCATGACTTAGTTTCTCTTTGTATAATTTATTTAAAAATTTTTAAAAATTTAATTCCTGTCTGGATGCCTAAAATGAAAAGAATCATGGTTACCTATTAATTTTCCAAGTAACAGTTAAGGGAAAATAGGCTTACACTTTTAACCAAGATGACATTTTATAGCGACCCAATTTATTTTCCACACTGAAAAAATTCAAAAACTGGACTCTTCTCTATATAAAACAGCTTAACACATTGAACATTAGGCAAGAAAGAGGCATCCTTGACAGATGGAAAACGAGTGAGCCATCTGGTTGCCTGAACTTACTGCCCGCAAATTTCCTAGGCTATGACAGTGAGAAGGTAAATAAAGTAGAGGCTTGCAGTCTCCAAGTTCAAAAAATGAAGCTAAAAGTTTGGGGAGATCAAGATAGCCAGGATATAATACTGGAAAGAGAGTTCCACAAAGAGAAAATGCCACAGATCTGCAGAGGATCCCCTTTGCGTATTCAGCACAGTACCACAGTTCCTTCCTGTGTTCAAGGAAACTACCCAAAGCCAGGAAAGAACCACCTGAGACGATCAGAGAGAAACAGTGCCTGCAGCTCATAAAGAACTGGGAATCATAACTGTTCTCACAAGCCAGCCTAAAAAGGCACCACCAGGCCGGGCGTGGTGGCTCACGCCTGTAATCCTAGCTCTCTGGGAGGCTGAGGCGGGCGGATTGCTCAAGGTCAGGAGTTCAAAACCAGCCTGAGAAAGAGCGAGACCCCGCCTCTACTATAAATAGAAAGAAATTAACTGGCCAACTGATATATATATATATAAAAAATTAGCCGGGCATGGTGGTGCATGCCTGTAGTCCCAGCTACTCGGGAGGCTGAGGCAGAAGGATTGCTTGAGCCCAGGAGTTTGAGGTTGCTGTGAGCTAGGCTGACGCCATGGCACTCACTCTAGCCTGGACAACAAAGCCAGACTCTGTCTCAAAAAAAAAAAAAAAAAAAAAAAAAAAAAAAAGGCACCACCATTCATTGGGCATTGGGTATAGTACTCAGAAAAGCCTGCCTCAGTAGTGGTTAACAATTACCCTAACGTAAACACTGCTCTGAACTTGTCTACCAAATCTTAAAGCAATGCTTGTAAAGACTTAACTATTTCCCAGTAACTTAAATGAATTCCAGAATAAAAGAATATTTACAAAAAAATTTAAAAATATCCAGCACCCAAGAAGGTAAAATCTACAATGTAGCATCTGATCAAAAATTATCAGTCAAGCAAGCAAACAAAACAAACCCAGGAAAATGGGAATCATATTAAAGGATAAAAATCAGTCAACTGGCCGGGCGCGGTGGCTCACGCCTGTAATCCTAGCACTCTGGGAGGCCGAGGCGGGCGGATTGCTCAAGGTCAGGAGTTCAAAACCAGCCTGAGCGAGACCCCGTCTCTACCATAAAAATAGAAAGAAATTAATTGGCCAACTAATATATATAATATAAAATCAGCCGGGCATGGTGGCTCGTGCCTGCAGTCCCAGCTACTCGGGAGGCTGAGGCAGGAGGATTGCTTGAGCCCAGGAGTCTGAGGTTGCTGTGAGCGAGGCTGACGCCATGGCACTCACTCTAGCCTGGGCAAGAAAGTGAGACTCTGTCTCAAAAAAAAAAAAAAAAAAAAAAATCAGTCAACTGAAAGCAACCCAGAACTGATACAGATGTTAGAATTAGTGGACAATAAGGTTAAAACAGTTATTTTATAGCTGCATTCTAAATATTCAACAAGCTAAAGACTAAATACAAATAGAGATATGAAAGATATAAAAATATCAAAACTTACAGAAATAAAAATACAATGGAAAGGATTAGCAGTATTTTAGACACTGTCAAAGTGATAATGAACTTGAAGCCATCAATACAGTCCAAAATGAAAGATGAAGAGAAAAACAACAACTTAAAAAAAAAAACCCAGGTCGGGTGCAGTGGCTCATGCCTGTAATCCTAGCACTCTGGAAGGCCGAGGTGGGAGGATCACTCAAGGTCAGGAGTTTGAAACCAGCCTGAGCAAGAGCGACACTCCGTCTCTACTGAAAATAGAAAGAAATTAACTGGCCAACTAAAAATATATAGAAAAAATTAGCCGGGCATGGTGATGCATGCCTATAGTTCCAGCTACTCAGGAGGCTGAGGCAGAAGGACTGCTTGAGCCCACGAGTTTGAGGTTGCTGTGAGCTAGACTGACACCGCGATATTCTAGCCCAGGCAACAGAGCCAGACTCTGTCTCAAAAAAAAAAAAACTCAAAAAACACCCCAGAGTATTAATGAACCTTGAGACAACTTCAGGCAGTCCAAACTATGTGTAACTGGTGTTACACACAGAGTGGCTTAAGAGACTGAAAAACTAGTGGCCCAAAATGTTACAAATTCGATAAAAACTACAAACCCAGATGAGAGATTCAACAGAGCCCAAGCTAAGAAACATGAAGAAAATGACACCAAAGCCCATCATGATCAAGTTACTCAAAACCAGTGATAAAATCTGAAAAGCAGCAAGAGAAAAAAAAAATCACTTTATTTATAAAGAAACAGTAGCAGCAGAATCCTCACTGGAAATGATGCAAGCAAGAAAACAGTGGAGCCACATGCTTGAAGTACTGAAAGAAAAAAATCCCTAGAATTATATGTGTTGCAGAAATATCTTTTAAAAATGAAGACAAAATAGGCTGGGCGCGGTGGCTCACGCCTGTAATCCTAGCTTTCTGGGAGGCCGCGGCGGGCGGATTGCTCAAGGTCAGGAGTTCGAAACCAGCCTGAGCAAGAGCGAGACCCCGTCTCTACTATAAACAGAAAGAAATTAATTGGCCAACTAATATGTATAGAAAAAATTAGCCGGGCATGGTGGTGCATGCCTGTAGTCCCAGCTACTCGGGAGGCTGAGGCAGCAGAATCGCTTGAGCCCAGGAGTTTGAGGTTGCTGTGAGCTAGGCTGATGCCAAGGCACTCACTCTAGCCTGGGTAACAAAGTGAGACTCTGTCTCAAAAAAAAAAAAAATGAAGACAAAATAAAGGCTTTTTTTCAGACATAAGAAAGTTGAATTCATCACAAGCATACTTGTACTACAAGAAATGTTCAAAGAAGTCCTTCAAATGAAGAAAAATGGCACAAGATTGAAATCTGAATGTGTGCAAAACGATAAGGAACCCAGAAATGGAACTTACTGAGTAACATTTAAGATTTTTAAAAATTATCAAAATTTATCTTGGAAATGCAAGATTGGTTTAGCATTCAAAAAAAAATCAATGTAGCCGGGCGCGGTGGCTCACGCCTGTAATCCTAGCACTTTGGGAGGCCGAGGCAGGCGGATTGCTCAAGGTCAGGAGTTCGAAACCAGCCTGAGCAAGACCCTGTCTCTACCAAAAATTGAAAGAAATTAATTGACCAACTAAAAATATATATACAAAAAAAAAAAATTAGCCGGGCATGGTGGCGCATGCCTGTAGTCCCAGTTACTCGGGAGGCTGAGGCAGAAGGATCGCTGAGCCCCAGAGATTGAGGTTGCTGTGAGCCAGGCTGATGCCACAGCACTCACTCTAGCCTGGGCAACAAAGTGAGACTCTGTCTCAAAAAAAAAAAAAAAAATCAATGTAATTTATCAAATTAACAAACTAAAGTAGGAAATCTACATGATCATTTCAGTAAGTCAGTTAATGATGAGGATACGTTCTAAGAAATGTGTCATTAGACGTTTCTGTCATTGGGCGAACATCACTGAGTGTTCCTACACAAATCTAGATGTTACAGCCTACTAGACATACATACACGTATATAGCAGCCTACCTGGGCTATTGCTCCTAGGTTACAAGCCTGTACACCAGGTTACTGTACTAAATACTGTAGGCAACTATAACATGATATTAAGTGTCTGTATCTAAACATGTCTAAACACAGAAAAGGCACATTAAAAATACGGTATTAACCTTAAAGCGATACAAGTGAATCTACCATTTGATCCAGCAATCCCATTGCTGGGCATCTACCCAAATGATCCAGTGACACTCTACAAAAAAGACACCTGCACTCGAATGTTTATAGCAGCACAATTCATAATTGCAAGGCTGTGGAAACAGCCCAAGTGCCCATCAATCCAAGAATGGATTAATAAAATGTGGTATATGTATACCATGGAGTACTATTCAGCTCTAAGAAACAATGGTGATATAGCACATCTTATATTTTCCTGGTTAGAGCTGGAACCCATACTACTAAGTGAAGTATCCCAAGAATGGAAAAACAAGCACCAGATATATTCTCCAGAAAACTGGTATTAACTGACTAGCACCTAAGTGGACACATAGGTACTACAGTAATAGGGTATTGGGCAGGTGGGAGGGGGGAGGGGGGAGGGGGAAGGGGGTGGGTATATACATACATAATGAGTGAGATGTGCACCATCTGGGGGATGGTCATGATGGAGACTCAGACTTTTGGGGGGAGGGGGGAAATGGGCATTTATTGAAACCTTAAAATCTGTACCCCCATAATATGCCAAAATAAAAAAAAAAAAGAAAGAAAAAAAATAACACATCACCTGAAAAAAAAAAATACGGTATTAATATCTTATTGGATGATTGTCATGTGTGGCCTGTGGCTAACTGAAATATAGTTATGTAGTACATGACTATAGATGCAGAAAAAGGACAATGCCCATTCCTGATTAAAAAGAAAAACCAAAAGTTCTCAGTAAACTAGGAACAGAAAGGGATCTCCCTGAATGCCTACCCTATTTCCCCCAAGGATGAGGAATAAGGCAAGGAATACTCACTCTCATCAACTTTGTCAATACTGCACTAAAAGTTCTAACCAGTGAAGTAAGATAAGAAACACAAAAGGAATTCAAGCTGGAAAGGGATGAAGTAAAATAGTAGTGGTTGATAAGATGATCATATTGTAGAAAATCTGATGATGTCTAAAAAAAGTCATTAGACGAGTTTAGCAAGACTGCATACAAGATCAATACACAAAAATCAATTGTATTTCTATATAGCAGCACTGAGCAATCAAATTGAAATACAGTACCATTCATAACAGTAATTAAAAAAGAGGAAAAAATAGAACGAGGATTATCTGACAAAGATTTGCAAGACCTATACGATGAAAACCATAAAAATATTTTAAAAAATCTAGATAACTGGGGATACATCATGTTCATGGTCATAAGACCCAATATAAATATGTCAATTCTTGCCAAATTGATCTATCTATACATTCAAAGCAATCTCAAACAAAATCTCAGAAGGTATTTTTTTGAAGGGCAAAGTCTGTCATGCTACTAAAATTATAAAGAAAAGGGCAGGTCCTAAAATAGCCAAAATAGCTTTAAAAAGAATAAAATAGGAAAGTGCACACCGTTTGCTTTCAAGACTGAAGGAATAGCAATGTAGATAGTGTGGTACTGGTGTGAAAATACAACAAATCAACGGAACAGAATAGACATATAAACATATGAGCATTTGATTTTTTTACAAATGCAAAGAAAATTCAGTGAATAAAAGATAATTTTCCCAATCTTCCCACTGGAGCAAGTGGGCATACTTAATATAAAAAAAATTAACTCTGGGCCAGGCACGGTGGCTCACGCCTGTAATCCTAGCACTCTGGGAAGCTGAGGCGGGAGGACTGCTCAAGGTCAGGAGTTTGAAACCAGCCTGAGCAAGAGCAAAACCTGTCTCTACTAAAAATAGAAAGAAATTAATTGGCTAACTATAAATATATATAGAAAAAATTAGCCGGGTGTGGTGGCGCATGGCTGTAGTCCCAGCTACTTGGGAGGCTGAGGCAGAAGGATTGTTTGAGCCCAGGAGTTTGAGGTTGCCGTGAGCTAGGCTGATGCATGGCACTCTAACCCAGCAACAGAGTGAGACACTGTCTCAAAAAATTAACTGATCCACACCTCACACTACACACAAAAATCAACTCAAAATGGGCCATTAGACAAAAATGTAAAAACGAAAACTGAGAAACTTCTGGAGAAAACATAGGAGAAAATCTTTGTGACTATGGGTAAGATAAAAAAACTTCTTAGATACAACACCAAAAGCACAATCTAGATTGCCTCTTCTTCTTTTTTCTTTTTTTGGTGACAGGGTCTCCCTCTGTTGCTTGGGCTAGAGTCCAGGGGCATCATCTTAGTTCACTGCAACCTCAAACTCCTGGGCTCAAGCAATCCTCCTGCCTCAGCCTCCTGAGTAGCTGGGACTACAGGTATGCACCACCATGGGCCAGGCTGATTTTTCCTTTTTTAATAGAGACAGGATCTGCTCAAGCTGGTCTTGAACTCCTGGCCTTAAGTGATCCTCCCAAAAGAGGATCATTTAAGGCTAAAGGCACTTTAGCCAATCAAAGTGCTAGGATTACAGGTGTGAGCCACAGCACCCAGCCCAAAAGCACAATTTATAAAAGATGAAATTTATAAACTGTACTTTTGTTTTCTGAAAGATACTTTTGAGAATGAAGGACAAGCTATATTCTGGGAAATAACATTTGCAAATCATAAATCTGATAAAGAATTTTTTATTAGAATATATATAAGGCTGGGCGCGGTGGCTCGAGGCGGGAGGATTGCTCAAGGTCAGGAGTTCGAAACCAGCCTGAGCAAGAGCGAGACCCCATCTCTACTATAAGCAGAAAGAAATTAATTGGCCAACTAATATATTTATAGAAAAAATTAGCCGGGCATGGTGGCGCATGCCTGTAGTCCTAGCTACTTGGGAGGCTGAGACAGCAGGATTGCTTGAGCCCAGGAGTTTGAGGTTGCTGTGAGCTAGGCTGACGCCACAGCACTCACTCTAGCCTGGGCAACAAAGTGAGACTCTGTCTCAAAAAAATAAATAAATAAAAATAAAAAATAGAATATATGTAAAACTCTCAGAATAATAAACTCTCAGAATTTAACAACTCAATTTTTAGAAATAGGCATAATATTTGAACAAATACTTCACCAGAGATATACAAATGGCAAATAAACACATAAAGATATTCAGCACCATTTGTATTTGGGAAATACCAATTAAACACACAATAAAATACCTCCACACACCTAAAAGAAAGGCTAACATTATAGAAGGATTATACCAGGTGTTGGCAAGGATATCGAAGAACTGGAACTCTGATATACCGCTGATAGAAATGAAAATGGCACAACCAATTTGAAAAACAATTTGACAGTTTCTTAAAAAGGTAAATATCCCATCGTATATCCCTACTCCACTCCTGGTATTTATCCAAGAGAAATGAAAAATGTCCACATGAAGACTTGTGCTTGTATTATGGTTCACAGTAGTTTTATCTGTAATAGCCCCAAATGAAAACAACCCAAGAGTCTATTAAATGACTGAAAACCAAATTGTGGTATATCCATACAAAGGACTACCCAAACAAGAAAAAAGAATAAACTATGGATACAGGTAACAACATGGATAAATCTCAGTGATTATGCTAAATGAAAGAAGCTAGGACACCCACACCATACATAGTATTAGGTCATTAAATATGAAATGTCTGATTTCAAATCAAAAGTGTAGTTTAGGCCGGGCATGGTGGCTCATGCCTATAATCCTAGCACTCTGGGAGGCCAAGGCGGACGGATTGCTCGAGGTCAGGAGTTCAAAACCAGCCTGAGCAAGAGCGAGACTCCGTCTCTACTATAAACAGAAAGAAATTAATTGGCCAACTAATATATATAGAAAAAATTAGCCGGACATGGTGGCGCATGCCTGTAGTCCCAGCTACTTGGGAGGCTGAGGCAGAAGGATTGCTTGAGACCAGGAGTTTGAGGTTGCTGTGAGCTAGGCTGACGCCACAGCACTCACTCTAGCCTGAGCAACAAAGTGAGACATTTTGTCGAAAAATGTCTTGCAAGACGATTGGCCTATCTCTACTGACCAATCATGGCTGCTTAAGTGCAAGCATCCTCATCATTTTGTCCAACTGGTTGCAGTAGATAGCCACTGTAATGGATTGACATGGTTTCATAAAGCTGTAGTGGCTAATGCCAGCACTGGACCAAACAGATACCATTAGCTTTTTTTGATGAATATTCAGTTTTGGACTATTTCAGCACTTCATCTTTATTCAATCATTGTGCCATAAGCTTTCAATTGTCAAGAAGAATCCCCTTTTCATTACATGTTAACAATACAGTGTAGAAATGATTCACCTTTAAAGCTTCAAGATGATCTCTCTTCTGATGCTCATTTAATTCATGCAGAATCCACCTATCCAGCTTCTTTACCTTGCTGATTTGTTTCAAATAGTCCAATATTGTTGGAATAATAACATAAAACCTTGCTGCTAATTCACACATAGGTTGTGATAGATTTGCTTCCACCTCATTATTATTTATTTATTTATTTTTGAGACAGACTCTCACTCAGTTGCCCGGGCTAGAGTGCCGTGGTGTCAGTCTAGCTCACAGCAACCTAAAACTCTTTGGTTAAAGCAATCCTGCCTCAGCCACCAGTGTAGCTGGGATGACAGGCATGTACCACCATGCCTGGCTAATTTTTTCTATTATATTTTTTAGTTGTCCAGATAATTTCTTTCTATTTTTACTTCTTTATTTATTTATTTTTTTGAGACAGAGTCTCACTTTGTTGGTCAGGCTACAGTGAGTGCCGTGGCATCAGCACAGCTCACAGCAACCTCAAACTCCTGGGCTCAAGCAATCCTTCTGCCTCAGCATCCCAAGTAGCTGGGACTACAGGCATGCGGCACCATGCCTGGCTAATTTTTTCTATATATACTAGTTGGCCAATTAATTTCTTTCTATTTATAGTAGAGATGGGGGTCTCGCTCTTGCTCAGGCTGGTCTTGAAATCCTGACCTTGAGTGATCCTCCTGCATTGGCCTCCCAGAGTGCTAGGATTACAGGCGTGAGACACCACGCCTGGCCTCAGCTCATTATTATTCACCTTGGTCTCAGGTTGCCAGTGTGGCTCATTTTCAAGATTAAAATCACCAGAATGGAACTTCTCAAACTATGGATGTATTGTACATTCATTAGCCACATCCTTCCCAAACATTTCATTGATATTTCATAGTGTCTGCACTGTACTAGTTCTACGTCAGAATTCATATTTGAAAACAACATGATTTTTTTGAGACAGAGTCTTACTCTGTTGCCCAGTCTAGAGTGCCATGGCATCAGCCTAACTCACAGCAACCTCAAACTCCTGGGCTCAAGCAATCCTCTTGCCTCAGCCTCCTGAGTAGCTAGGACTAAAGGCATGTGCCACCATGCGCGGCTAACTTTTTTTTTATATATATATTTTTTAGTTGGCCAATTAATTTCTTTCTATTTTTAACAGAGACAGGGTGTCACTCCTGCTCAGGCTGGTCTTGAACTCCTGAGCTCAAATGATCCGCCCACCTAGGCCTCCCAGAGTGCTAGGATTACAGGCATGAGCCACTGCACCAGGCCATAACATGAATTTTTGACTTATTCATGGTTTCACAAAAATTGCTCTACAAAAAAACTCTGAAAAATAATCACAAGCCAAACTCTGCATGTGAAAGAATGAGAATGTACCTTCAAAATAAAAATAAAACAATAAGTGTCAAAGTGAAATGTCAGAGATAACAACTGTCAAAATGTAGCACTTGAGGAAATTGGACATTTCATACTTAATAACCCATTTTATTATATATATATATATGTATAAAATTCTACAAAATGCAATAGTATAGGAAGCAAATCAGACCTAGGGACAAAAAATGAGTTCAAGGAGGGAGATTACAAAGGGGCGTGGGGAATTTTTTGTTGATGATGTATATATTCATTATCATGATTATGGTAAGGATTTCAGGTTCTGTACATGTCAAAACATGAAATAGTACATTTCATGTTTTGACATGTACAGAACCTGAAACATGTTTGACATGTACAGAACCTATACAGTACGTGTATTTTACTGTATGCCAATTATATTACAAAAATTGTTCATTAAAAAAAGATCAAGAACTCCTACATCTACTGTTAACAAAAAGTTACCATACAAATGTATTAGGACAAACTAAGGCAGAGAAGAAGTGATCAAGGTATTAGAGATGAGTTGAAAATGGTACATCAGTATAAGTGGAATACAGACTGCAAGAAAGGGGGTGGTAGCAGGAAGGGAAACAGGCTGACAACATATGAAACTAGAGAAATTAGCAGCCCTGATAAGGAAAAAAAGGAGAACAATGTAATAATAGAGTTAATACTGAGGTTGGAAAAAAAAAAACCTCTCAGAACATAAGAAATCAACAAATAGTGCTTTGTTCCTGGAACTGATGAGAAAGCAGTTTAAGATTCTCAGGCCATGAAGCTAACCACTAAACAAAACCAGAAATGTAGAAGAGAATCCATTAGAAATGACAAAGAAACCTGTCTTGTATAAAAGAACTCAAAATTGAAATTGTATAACTAATCCAGAAAACACTTCCTACCAAATCATGAGGTATACAATCACATAATGCAGGGAAAAGTACTACTTTTAAATATTTTCATTACCAGACAAAACAGTAAGTTTAAAGTGACTCAATGAATATAGGAAAGAAAAAAAAAACCCAGAAATTAATAAATTAGAAAATAGAGCAATAAAATTGATAAACTCAAGACATACCTCTTTTGGAGAATTAAGAACTAGCTGAAACACTCTAATTTTGAAAATTAAAACTATAAAAAAGATGATATAAAAGACATACATGAAGAGAAGGCTTGAAAAATAAGGGTTAAGGAAAATATAAGTTACCAAATGTGGCTCAAAATAAACAGGTGAAAACAACAGGAGAAAAGGTAAGTTGTCAAAAAGCTGTCCACACCCCCAAAAGTGTCTGGCCCAGGCAGTTTCACAAGTGAAACTGTCATTTAACAGAGACAATTAATTCCCATGCCATTTACAACGAACTAAAGGCCTAATAATCAAAGCTTGGCAAACTAAGGCCTATGGCCAATTGTGGCCAGTTCTGGCCTGTGGCTCCTTTGTATGGCCTAGGGTTGGTTTTTACATTTTTATTTTTTATAGACTGCCCAGACTGGTCTTGAACTCTTGGGTTTCATGTGATTCTGCTGCCTCAGCCTCCTAAGTAGCTAGAATTACAGGCATCCCCCACTATCCAGCTCAGTTTTTACATTTTTAAAAGATTGTTTTTAAAAACAATATACAACAGAGACTCCATGTGCAAAGCCTAAAAAAAGCTATTTATTTTCTCATCCTACAGAAAAAATTTGCCAACACACCTGGCATAGAGGAAAGAAACCACTCCAATTCAGACCAGTCTAGCTCGTACTGACATGAAAACAACACACAAACTATATACATCAATTTCTGCAAATACTAGTATGAAAACCTCCCAAGTATAGGCAAAGAGAAACTAACGGTATAATTTAAACAAAAAAGTCTAAGAATCAATCAATCCTAAAGAAATACTAGCATATGTGTGCAAACTACCCATAACAAGGATATGTGCAATATCTGCAATATGATGCATGCTAACCAAAACAGAAAAGTCAGGCATTGAGTGATCCATATTTGGAAACATATTTATTGAACATCTACTATATAGGGCATACTATTTTATGGATTTGAATACAAGAGAGAAAAGAATCTATTTTAAGGCCTATTTTAAGGTGGCTCATGCCTGTAATCCTAGCACTCTGGGAGGCTCGCTTGAGGTCAGAAGTTCGAAACTAGCCTGAGCAAGAGCAAGACCCTGTCTCTACTAAAAATAGAAGGAAATTAATTGGCCTACTAAAAATATATAGAAAAAATTAGCCGGGTATGGTGGTGCATACCTATAGTCCCAGCTACTAGGGAGGCTGAAGTAGGATTGCTTGAGCCCAGGAGTTTGAGGTTGCTGTGAGCTAGGCTGATGCCATGGCACTCTAGCCTGGGCAACAGAGACTCTGTCTCAAAAAAAAAAAAAAGATTCTAGTTTTCAATAGTGAAAACATTTTAAGTGATATTTAAAATCTAGTATGTCTGGAAAAATTATGACAATTATCTTTCTGACAATAATGGGTTTCTAAGTATCCAAGCTGTGTTTACCATTCTTTCCTCATTATTCTTATGGTGATAATTTATTTCCCCTGGAAAATTCCAAAGATTTAAACAATTAACATTATATATAAACTATAACCATTTCCAGAGAAGCATACTGTGGATACTCAACAAATGCTTTACTGAACAAATTGAGAAATAATGTTATTAACTAATTGATAATAAGTATCACATACAAATATAAAGGTAATAAACGGCTTCTCTGTAAACCATTTTCTTTGGTTTCTGTGAAAAACAGCTTTCGACTCCTTTTTTTTACCCTTCTTGGCATATCTGCCTCTTCTATGTACTTTCCTCTTTGGCCATTTCATATACTATTCACTGCCTCAAATATTATCAGTAAGGATAATTCCCAAAACTTTCCCTCAAGTTACAATCCTTAGATTGTATACAGTGTTAATTGTCTAAAAAACATCAATTAAATTTCCTGACAGAACCTCAAACTAAAAATGTTTAATCCCTCCATTCACTCACACAAATATTTACCCAGTGCCTACCATATACCAACTAGGCACTGC
Source organism: Microcebus murinus (assembly GCF_040939455.1). Taxonomy (NCBI): domain Eukaryota; kingdom Metazoa; phylum Chordata; class Mammalia; order Primates; family Cheirogaleidae; genus Microcebus; species Microcebus murinus. Next base: position 117,808,503 of record NC_134105.1, on the reverse strand, counting down.
TAGGAACGGATAAACAAGAGACATGCTGTCTTTATTCGCTGTGTGGAGATACGGTTTATTTATTTTTTTCTGTTTTTTTAAAATTATTTTTTATTCTTTCTCCCTTTTTTTCCTTCCTTCTGCACATATCCTTGGTAGAGATAGGGTTTAGATATCTGAGGCTGGAAATGGTTTCAAAAAAGCAAATAGGAAAGACAGCCAGCTAAGAAAACAAGGCATTGACCAACAGCATAGAAGGTGCAGTAGAAGCTGGAGAGCAGCGATATACAGTATTCCCAAGTCTGTGCAATTAGGTTTTTCTCCAAAGCCCAGAAGCATATCACATAGTGGGGAGTGATGGGAAGCACAAAAGCAGCTGGACTGAATCAGAGATTAGGGTTGTGCCGGACATGTGTAAAGAAAAACAAGGAGGCCAGGCATGGTGGCTCACCCCTGTAATCCTAGCACTCTGGGAGGCTGAAGCAGGCGGATTGCTTGAGGTCAAGAGTTCGAAACCAGCCTGAGCAAGAGTGAGACACCATCTTTACTAAAAATAGAAAGAAATTAATTGGCCAACTAAAATATATAGAAAAAATTAGCCAGGCATGGTGGTGCATGCCCATAGTCCCAGCTACTTGGGCCCAGGAGTTTGAGGTTGCTGTGAGCTAGGATGACGTCATGGTGCTCTAGCCAGGACAATGGAGTGAGACTCTGCCCCACCCCCCCAAAAAAAAAGAAAAAGAAAAAGAAAAACAAGGGAGCTGGGTGTGGTGTCTTATGCCTGTAATCTCAGCACTTAGGAAGGCTGAGGCAGGAGGACTGCTTGAGCCCAGGAGTTTGAGACCAGCCAGGACAACACAGTGAGACCCTGTCTTAAAAAAAAAAAAAAAAGCCAAATATGGCAACTCACACCTGTAATCCAGCTACTTGGAAGGCTGAAGCAGGAGGTTCACTTGAATCCAAGAGTTTGAGGTTGCAGTGAGCTATCACGTGCCACTGCACTCCAGCCTGGGTGACAGAGTGAGGCCTTGTCTCAAAAGAAGAAAGAAAAACAAGTGAGATGAAGATACTACCAGGATAATTACTGGAATAGTGTCTTATTGAAGTCTACTCAAGAGAGTGAGAGCAGGAGCAGTGGTTTGAGTGTCTATGTTTTCTCCAAGATTCATGTTGAACCTTAATCCCCAATACAACAGTATTAAGAGATGAGGCCTTTAGGAGGTAATTAGGCCATGTGAGCTCTGCTCTCATGGATGCAATTTGTGCCTTATGAAAGGGCTGGAGGGAACTAGCTATGCACTTCTGTCATGCGAGGACATAGCAACAAGATGCCATCTTGGAAGCAGAGACTCTGGCCCTCAACAGATGCCAAATACATTGGTGTCTTCATCTTAGACTTCCTAATTTCCAGAACTGTAAGAAATAAATTTCTGTTGTTTATAAATTACCAAGTCTTGGCTGGGCGTGGTAGCTCACGCCTGTAGTCCTAGCACTCTGGGAGGCTGAGGCGGGCAGATCGTTTGAGGTTGCTGTGAGCTAGGCTGATGCCACGGCACTCTAGCTGGGGCAAGAGAGTGAGACTGTCTCAAAAAAAAAAAAAAAAAGTCCCAGGTATCTTGTTATAGCAGGACAAACAGACTAAGACAAAAGGGAAGTCAGAAGAGAATAAAAAAAGATAGCAGAAGGGACTGGTGATTTCAGTAAGGATGACTAAAAGCTCTAGCAGTAACAATAGTAATCACTGAGTGCTTACCAGGAGTCAAGCTTACTATGGGTTGCTTTGTTCATTTACTGAAAGCAGAGAGAGAAAATGTACTAAGTGAGAAAACTGGAAGCATAAGAGCTTGTGATTTGAATCTAAGGTTTCTGGTGATGACAGGGTTTAGACAGGAGACATTAAAAACCTAGCGCAAGGCCGGGCACGGTGGCTCACGCCTGTAATCCTAGCTCTCTGGGAGGCCAAGGCGGGCGGATTGCTCAAGGTCAGGAGTTCAAAACCAGCCTGAGCAAGAGCGAGACCCCGTCTCTACTATAAATAGAAAGAAATTAATTGGCCAACTGATATATATATATAAAAAATTAGCCGGGCATGGTGGCGCATGCCTGTAGTCCCAGCTACTCAGGAGGCTGAGGCAGAAGGATTGTTCGAGCCCAGGAGTTTGAGGTTGCTGTGAGCTAGGCTGACACCACGGCACTCACTCTAGCCTGGACAACAAAGCGAGACTCTGTCTCAAAAAAAATAAATAAATAAAAACCTAGCGCACATAGTATATGTGACAATGTGTGCATATGTGCATGCTATACAGAGAATGATAAAGCAAATATGGTAAACTATTAACCATCTGGGGAATCTGGATGAATGAACATGGAAATTATACTAGTTTTGCAACTTCTCTGTAAGACTGAGATTATTCCCAAAAAGATGTGGGGAGTGGGGTGGGGCAAAAGGATTATCTTGCTGAGCTCTCTCATCGAAAAGATAACACCTTCCTCTCTCCCCCAACTTCCCCATAACCATTTTCCCTGACCTCTATCTAGATTTAAAACCTTGAGTAATCTTTGACATTTATTTCTCCCACCCCTCCTAATACAGAGGGATCCAAGCTGTATAAATTCTAACCCAACAATGTCTTCTGAAATCAATTTTTTAAAGAAAATCTGAGCTCTAGAGATGTAGTATAATGTAAAAACACCTGATTGGAACTTAGAAGGGCTTAAAGCATAAATAATTGAAACTTATCAATGAAGAAAGACTTTAGAGAAGTAACTTGCCATAAACACAGAACTTGTTGGAGCCAAGATTAAATCCAGACTGACTTCAAAGCTAGTGCCCAAAATAATCTCCTTACAAGAAAAATCACAATTAAATTTTTCATTCCAGAAGAGACAAACAACAAACTTTGACATAGATAAAAATAAATAACACCATAAGAGATCCTAAATGATTAAACTTTTCATTATCAAAACTTACTCCATTACAATAAAGGGTAAAATATCAAGGATAGAACATTACAGCAACAGAACACAGTAACATCTCTATTAACAAATGTATCCATCTGTGTTGTTATAAATGTCATTTTTAAGTACAATAATTTTAAAAACTTAAGAATCAGGCCGGGCGCTGTGGCTCACGCCTGTAATCCTAGCTCTTGGGAGGCCGAGGCGGGCGGATTGCTCAAGGTCAGGAGTTCAAAAACCAGCCTGAGCAAGAGCGAGACCCCGTCTCTACTATAAATAGAAAGAAATTAATTGGCCAACTGATATATATATATATATAAAATTAGCCGGGCATAGTGGCGCATGCCTGTAGTCCCAGCTACTTGGGAGGCTGAGGCAGAAGGATCACTCGAGCCCAGGAATTTGAGGTTGCTGTGAGCTAGGCTGACGCCACGGCACTCACTCTAGCCTGGACAACAAAGTGAGACTCTGTCTCAAAAAAAAAAAAAAAAAAAAAAAAAAAAAAAAAAAAAAGAATCAATGCACTACATTGTTTAAAAAAAAAAAAAAAAAAAGGAGGGTGTTTATGGACGTGTGTGTCATATGTTGAAGCCCTAAACCCTGTGTGCTGGTATTTGGAGATGAGGCCTCTGGCAGTTTATACGAGCTCACAGAGCTCACGAGTGTCATGAAGGAATTAGTGTCCCTTTTTTTTTGAGAGAGTCTGGCTCTGTTGCCCAGGCTAGAGTGCCGTGGCATCAGCCTAGCTCACAGCAACCTCAAACTCCTGGGCTCAAGCGATCCTCCTGCCTTAGCCTCCTGAGTAGCTGGGACTACAGGTATGTACACTATGCCCGGCTTTTATTTATTTATATATATACATATAATATATATTATATAAATTATATAATTTATATAATATATATAATATATATTAACATATAATTTATATTAATATATAAATATACAAATATATATATATTTAGTTGTCCAGATAATTCCTTTCTATTTCTTAGTAGAGATGGGGTCTCCCTATTGCTTAGGCTGGTCTGGAACTCCTGACCATGAGCAATCCACCCGCCTCAACTCCCAGAGTGCTAGGATTACAGGTGTGAGCCACCGCGGCTGGCCATGATTAGTGTCCTTATGTGAAGACATATCACAGCTTGCTGTCTCTGCCATGAGAGAACAGAGTGTGGAAGCTATGCAGACAGCCCTCACCAGAACCGAACCATATTGTCCCATCTCAGATTTCTAGCCTCCAAAACTATGAGAAATAAATTTCTGTTGCTTAAGCCACTCAATCTGTAGTATTTTATGGCAGCCTGATGAACTAAGCCAGGGGAGATTGATGCATAACACAGAATTTTGTTTATCAGTCAAATTTTAACTAAATTGTCCATTTAAAATAAAGAAGCCCAGTCTACCCAAAGGAAAAAAAGACAGCCTATAAAAAAGACATCTGTGGTCATGATGGAGACTCAGACTTTTGGGGGGAGGGGGGAAAATGGGCATTTATTGAAACCTTAAAATCTGTACCCCCATAATATACCAAAATAAAAAAAATAATTAAAAAAAAAAAAGACATCTGTGCTAGAATGTTTATAGCAGCACAATTCACAACTGCAAAGATGTGGAAACAATCCAAGTGCCCACCAAACATGAGTGGATTAATAAATGTGACATATGTATACCATGGAGTACTACTCAGCCACAAAAAACAACGGTGATCTAGCACCTCTTGTATTATCCTGGATAGAGTTGGAGCCCATTCTACTAAGTGAAGTATCACAAGAGTGGAAAAAGAAGCATCACATGTACTCACCATCAAACTGATATTAACTGATCAACACTTACGTGCATATATAGTAATAACATTCATTGGGTGTTGGGCAGGCGGGAGCGGGGAGGAGGGCATGAGTATATTCGCACCTAAAGGGTGCAGTGTGTTACTGTCTGGGGGATGGACACACTTGAAGCTCTGACTTGGGCAGGGCAAAGGCAGTATATGTAACCTAAAACCTAAACATTTGTACCCCCATAATATGCTGAAATAAAAAAAAAAGAAACTGATACCATAAAAATTGTGCTAAATATAATCAAGTCATCAAACAAATTAAGGAAAGTGTGATTCTATTTATACAAAATTGAAAACATGCAAAACTAAAAATATATTGCTCAGAGATGCAAAAATAAAATAAAATAAAATAAATTAAGCCCAAACATTCAACACACTCTTAGTCTAGGCCAATCAGCACCTACAAAATTATTATATAAACCTTTAAAAAAGCTTAGATTTACTTCCCTCTCTGTGCTTAATTTTTAAAAAGAGAATACTCAAAGTACTAGTTATTACAAACTTCTCCTTAGATAAATTTAATACAAATGACAATCACAGAATGTTTGAAGTGGAAAATAATTTTATATTTAAAGAATGTGAGGCCGGGCACGGTGGCTCACACCTGTAATCCTAGCACTCTGGGAGGCCGAGGTGGGCGGATTGCTCGAGGTCAGGAGTTCGAAACCAGCTTGAGCAAGAGCAAGATCCTATCTCTACTAAAAAAATAGAAAGAAATTAATTGGCCAACTAGAAATATATAGAAAAATTAGCGTGGCGCACACCTGTAATCCTAGCTACCCGGGAGGCTGAGGCAGTAGGATTACTTAAACCCAGGAGTTTGAGGTTGCTGTGAGCTAGGCTGACACCACAGCACTTTAACCTGGGCAACACAGTGAGACTCTGTCTCAAAAAAAAAAAAAAAGAAAAGAAAAGAATGTGATTTCAGAGAGCCTCACTTAGGTTGCTCCTTGAGGGGAGGGCAATGCTCATTTATGGTTGCATTCCTATTGCGTAAGCACAAGGAGGTCTTCAAGGTCAAACTATTTTCATAATAGCAAGATGTTTGCCTTTTTCACTCATGCTTGGAAATGTACAGAGGCTATGTGAGTATGATGACATCCTCACTAATGTTAATGAATGGTGGTATAATATTCTTGAATTTTCTAAGGTGTACTTATACCTTAAAAATGGCTTAGTCTGTAAACATGACTGGACTTATTACTTGACTTGTATTTGCCACGCATTAGCATCAACTAATGAAAGACACTGTTTTATGTGAAAGTTTGGTGACAAACACAACATGTCCTGAGATAGTCTAAGTGTAGAATAAATTTTTTTAATCTCATGGTTTATCCTAAAAAAACAAATCAAAACAAAAACAAGAGGTCAATGTGAAGTAATGTGGCCTGAATTATATACGTTGGATCCTGTCCTTTTCCATGTCTTTCATCAATAACTTGGAAAGACCTGGAAAGTAGAATATATACATCTCAAAGAATAACAATGTATTCAATAACTAAGATTTTAAAAGGTCTTGGAATGCTAGGCAGAATTAAATAAAAGAATAACTAGTTATATAATCACAGTTCAAAAACTGAATTTCATAATGCAAAATAGAGACCCAGACTGTTCACATGAAAAGGCTCTAGCTCGGTGACAGCTAGTAGTGTGACAGCACTGCTTTATAAAAATTGTTTATTAGAAATCTAAGGTACAGATCTGGAACCATACAGTTCCACTGAATTTTATGTTTATCACACTATGTTTAGCGTATTATGCTCAATTACAGGCTTCATTAAGACAAAGATTAACAAACTAGATTGAATATAAGGAAAAACTGTCCAGTTTATCCATAAGCATAAATAAGTTATTTTAAAATAAAACTCATAGCATTCTCTACTTTGACAATATGCCAAGCAACCCCAAGAGCTGTGAAATGAAGTGATTTGCAATTTTACGGAAGTACAAAATTTGCATCCAGTGCCTTGAGGTATGCTTTTAGAAGGATGCCTGTAGGAAATAAGCTTAGATCTCTCTCCCTACCTCTACTGCTGGACCCAAATCTGGGAAGCGGGGGGCGGCTGTGTGTTGTTGCTTTTCTTTTTTGGAGGGGAGGGGGTAGGTAGAGCAGAATATGGTAACTCTTGTGAAGAAATATCTATTTCTTTGTTTAGATAATGATCGTGCAAAAAAAAAAAAAATAGAAATATCTATGTGTCTGTTGGGGGAAAGTGCTCTGAAAAGAAAGCCAAATGTGTTAGTGCAGATGATGGAATGAAGAGAAAGTAAAGAGGTTTGAATGCTAAATTTGGAAATTTAGGAGATCTTAGGATATATGCCTTGTGAAAGTTAAGAGTTGACTATAACGACCTCTTGATTACCAGATGCATACAAACAAAAGCAAAACCCAGACACATCCTTTGTCAGAAATAGTATAAAGATAATTCTTGCTTTAGATAAAACGTTGGATTGGCCACTTCTAAGATCTCACATTTCTAATTGTTATAACCAACTAGTAATTCTAAAGTCAAATAGTTTTAAGACTACATTTGCTGCTATAATTGTAAAGCTAAGAATATCCCCATATGTTGAATGCCTCTACTACAAATAGCACTACAGCAAAAACATTAAAAATGGTCATTTAAAAAAAAAACTAAATGTAATATAAATAAATCTGCTGGGCTGGATGTGGTGGCTCACATCTGTAATCCTAGCACTCTGGGAGGCTGAGGCGGGTGGACTGCTCAAGGTCAGGAGTTCGAAACCAGCCTGGGCAAGGGCGAGACCCAGTCTCTATTAAAAACAGAAAGAAATTAATTGGCCAACCAAAAAATACAGAAAAAATTAGCTGGGCATGGTGGCGCATGCCTGTAGTTTCAGCTACTCAGGAGGCTGAGTCAGGAGGATCGCTTGAGCCCAGGAGTTTGAGGTTGCTGTGAGCTAGGCTGATGCCATGGCACTCTAGCTGGGGCAACAAAGTGAGACTCTGTCTCAAAAATAAATAAATAAATAAATCTGTTGGGAGTTCTAATCAGGATGGTGGAAGGGCTAAAGCTGTACTTGAAAACTAAAACATGTGAATTAAGTTTCTGGGGCAGCGGTGGCTCAGGCCTATAATCCCAGCACTCTGGGATGCTGAGGTGGGAGGATTCCTTGAGCTCAGGAGTCCAAGACCAGCCTCAGCAAAAGCAAGGACCCATCTCTACTAAAAAATAGAAAAAATTAGCCAGGCATGGTGGTGCACACCTGTAGTCCCAGTTACTTGGGAGGCTGAGGCAGGCAAATCACTTAAGCCCACCCAGGCATTTGAGGTTGGGACGTCACAGCACTCTATCCTGGGCCGCAGAGTCTGAGGCTCTGTCACAAAAAATAAAAAAATAAAAAAGTTTCTGGGGCAGAAAAGAGCCTTAACGATCAGATAAAACAAACAAACAAACACACACAGTTATCGAATCTTCTGAACTAAAAACTACTGTTTTAAAAAAGTAAAGCTGCTGTGTCTACCATTTACTTGATGAGGTGATTGCCAGGACATTCTTGTTTAAAACTTACAATATTTAAAAATTGTTCAAATTACACAACTACTTCTCTTAAAACTGATTTTATTTAAATGTCAGCTCTAACATTTAGTAGCTAAGTGACCATAGGCAAATGAATTAATATCAATAAGTCTTTATTTCCTTAGCTATGGGCTATATTTACTCTAATACTATAAGATTTAACTAATGTATAAAGCTCTTACAATAGCGTATAGTTTAATAACAGCTTATTAAATGGTAATTAATATTTCCAAAGCTAATATATTACAAATAAAACCAAAGCATAGTTTTAGCCAACCTTGTTTTTTGCAAGACAAGTTGGATGTTATCAGAGAAAAACAGAATTATTCTTTTCCAGATGCTAATCCAGAATCATGAATTACTTTAAATCTTTCACACAACTAAAGGGCTGCCTTTCAAGTTGGAATTTTAAGTTTAAACTTACTGAAGTGTAGAGAATGGGTTAGCATCCCTCCTCCCAAGTCACTGGCTCTATTCTTCTACCACTGAAATGTCTATCTCAAGACATGTAAATCTACCCCTCTTTCTTTTCTGTACTTCTACTGCTGTTTTCCCATGTTTGAGTTTATCATAAACAAAACTGTACAATCAAAACAGTTTTTTCTTTCTAATCAGGAAACCAATCAGCATGTGTAAGTTATTCTTGGCTTTTCCATGCCTGTTCAATAGTTCTTTCTTTAGCAGAAAAGATACTTTTTCTCTGCCTCCAAAATTCCAGAAGACTAGTTCTGTGGCTATGAGATGTTTCTTTCTTCTTTCTACATTATGTATCCTAATTGTTGTGGGGGCTACACATATCCATGCACATTAAAATTCACACAACTATACACCCAAATCTCATTTTTAAATATAAATTTAAAATTCATCTGTGTCAAAAGTATCACTTCAATTTCTTCTTCCTGTTTTTAAAATAAAATTCCTTTATCTGTTCCATTTTCCTAACCGTCAGAAGTAATTCTGAATTCAGCTCAGGAGTTTGAGACCAGCCTCAGCAAGAGTGAGACCCCATCTCTACCAAAAAGAAAAAAAAGCCAACCTGGCCAGTACGGTGGCTCACGCCTGTAATCCTAGCACTCTGGGAGGTCGAGGCAGGTGGATCGCTCAAGTTCAGGAGTTTGAAACCAAACTGAGCAAGAGCAAGAGCCCATCTCTACTAAAAATAGAAAGAAATTAATTGGCCAACTAAAAATATATGGAAAAAATTAGCTGGGCATGGTGGCATGTGCCTGTAGTCCCAGCTATTTGGGAGGCTGAGGCAGGAGGGTTGCTTTAGCCCAGGAGTTGAGGTTGCTCTGAGCTAGGCTGACGCCACGGCACTCTAGCCTGGGCAAAGTGAGACTCTGTCTCAAAACAAAACAAAACAAAACAAAACAAAAACCACACACACACATACACACACACAAACTTTAGTTGAGGACCTATTCTTTGGTGTTTCCAACTCTCATTCATTCAATAATATATAAACTCCAGGTATATGTCAACCACCACATAGGTGATGACAACATGGATAAAGGAAAACAGACATAGCAGAGCACAGACAAGTAAATAGAAAAACTACTAAATGGTATGTTACATAAATAATACCCAGCAATGGTTTTGTACTAGACTGCTCCACTAATGCTGATTATACCTCATCCTCCTTTAATGTTGAGCACCTAGCAGCACCACACAGGGGTGAGTACATTACATTGACAGTAATAATTTCTTTGCTATCTTGTGTTTAGACTCCTAAGAATATGCCAATCATGTCTGCCAACCAGACAAACGTTTCCTCTTGAAACTAAATAATAGCCCTGTTTGATTGGATTTGCCAGCAAATACATGCAGACACAGGCCCCAAAACATGACTGGCATTTTGTTAATCTTGAGCAAAATAAGGACTAGAAATATAAGCAAAGCTGGGTGCAGTAGTGCTTGCCTGTAGTCCCAGCTACTTGGGAGGCTGAGGCAGAGGACCATTTGAAACCAGAAATCTGAGGCCAGCCTGGGTAGCAATTAACAAGAACCGTCTCTTAAAAAAGAAAGGAAAAAAAAAAAAAGAAGAAAGAAAGAAAGAAAGAATATAACTGGAACTGGCATAAAGATAGGTTTATATTTAGCTTTTCTGGGGAAAAACATAAAATAGAAAATTTACTAAGCCAGGTTTGCTGGTGCATGCCTTTAGTCCCAGCTACTTAAGAGGCTGAGATGGGAGAATTGCTTGAGCCCAGGAATTTTAGAACAGCCTAGGCAAAACAGCCAGATCCCATCTCTTAAAAATTTACTTAAGTTATCCTCTCTATAGAATATTTTTATCTACAAAAAATGTTCTGAGTGATGCACTAATGGTAATGTTCAGGAATTTAAAGTGTTATGACTCAGAAAACTAACATATTAACTCTCAGACTTCTAAGCAACAATTAACAGACTGAGATAAGCTTTCATTGTATTATCCTATTCATAAGGTGACAAGTCATGCTTTACTGAAATGAAAGTATGTTAGTCATAACTCAGCCACAACTTTTGGATCACCTTCACTGTAAGAAGAATATGGTTCTGTACCAATTTATGTAACATTTTATCAATGATCAATCCCTGTCTTTCACAAATATGGCATAAATAGTATCCAAAAATACAAGTTACCAAACGGATTGACAAATTGAACTGGGGAATGGTGGGACGTGCAGGGTGATGGGGACATAATCTTCAAAGACACTTTACCACCAGTAAGGAGGGCGGAGTGGCAACAGGGAGGAGATAGGGGACAGGGATGACCCAGAACTTCTATATTTTCAGCTATGAGCAAGATACTGATACTAGAGATATTTACTCTAGAGCATGAAGAATTTCTAGGCCAGGCGCAGTGGCTCACGCCTGTAATCCTAGCACTCTGGGAGGCTGAGGCGGCGGATTGCTCGAGGTCAGGAGTTCGAAACCAGCCTGAGCAAGAGCGAGACCCCGTCTCTACTATAAATAGAAAGAAATTAATTGGCCAACTAAAAATATATACAAAAAATTAGCCAGGCATGGTGGCACATGCATGCAGTCCCAGCTACTCAGGAGGCTCAGGCAGGAGGATTGCTTGAGCCCAGGAGTTTGAGGTTGCTGTGAGCTAGGCTGACGCCATGGCACTCACTGTAGCCTGGGCAACAAAACAAGACTTTGTCTCAAAAAAAAAAAAAAAAAGAATTTCTAAGAAACATGTGTGGCAAACATGTGGAAACAACCCAAGTGCCCATCAATACATGATTAGATTAATAAAATGTGTGTGTGTGTGTGTGCGCGCGCGCCATGGAGTTCTACTCAGCCACATACACACACAAAAAAAGGTGATCTAGCACCTCTTGTATTATCCTAAAGCTGAAGCCCATTCTACTACATGAAGTATCTCAAGAGTGGAAAAACAGGCCAGGCGTGGTGGCTCACGCCTGTAATCCTAGCACTCTGGGAGGCCAAGGCAGGTGGATTGCTTGAGGTCAGGAGTTCGAAACCAGCCTGAGCAAGAGTGAGACCCCCGTCTCTACTATAAATAGAAAGAAAGTAATTGGCCAACTAATATATATAGAAAAAAAATTAACCAGGCATGGTGGCACATGCCTGGAGTCCCAGGTACTCGGGAGGCTGAGGCAGTAGGATCGCTTGAGCCCAGGAGTTTGAGGTTGCTGTGAGCTAAGCTGACAGCCACGGCACTCACTCTAGCCTGGGCAACAAAGTGAGACCCTGTCTCAAAAAAAAAAAGAGAGTGGAAAAACAAGCACCACATGTACTCACCATCAAATTGGTATTAACTGATCAACACTTAAGTGCACACATAGTAACAATATTCATTGGGTGTTGGGCAGGTGGGATGGGGAAGGAGATGACGGGTATATACACATCTAATGGGTGCACACTGTCTGGAGGATGGACACACTTGAAGCCCTGACTCAGGTGGGGACAAAGGTGATATATGTAACCTAAACATTTGTATCCCTGTAATATGGTGAAATAAAAAAAGGAACACGTATGTGTGTGTGTGTATGAAAAAGACAAAAAGAGAGAAAATATTCCTTAAGTACCCAAAGAAATATATAGTGTTCTGAGAATATGCATATTACTGATTGGAAGAGTATTTTCTTCTACCAATATTCTAACATTCTCTCTCCATTATTGGTGACCTTTTACTATGCACTGATCACAGTAATAAGCCGTTTACATACATTATCCATTTTCTTTTTTAATCCTATAGCAAAGCTTTGAAAGAGGTGCTAAGATCATTCCACATTTTACAGATGAGCGAATATTCTACCAATAATATAGGCCAGATCTCAAATTTTAAAAATTTTATCTGGGACACTATAGAGTTTTAAGTTATTTCTAAGCACCCAATTGGCCTTTAAATAGAAAAGGACACACACACACACACACACACACACACACACACACACACACACACACACTAATAACTTCTACTACATTTCCAAAGTAAATATAACTGGTTTTCCACACCTTGCAACACTTTAACCTTTATATGCAACAATGTTCATACACTGTAGTCAAGCTAATGAAAAACTACCAGTTAATAGTACTGTATCTTCTTTAGCTACTACAGTTTATACAATTACTAGGAACAGGGAGGCAGTTTGATGGCTTGGAGCATCCCTTTGGGTTTATACTGCATGGGTTTGAATCTATACCACCAATAACTGCTGTGTGACTCTGGCCAAATTAATCTCTCAGATTTCATTTCCTCAACCTTAAAGCAGGATGTTAATAATAGCACCTCTCTCAAAGACTTTTGGAATAAAAAGAGATACACGAAAAGGGCTGATTGTGCTCAGTACATTGTAAAAGGTCAACTAATGGTGGAGGGAGAACAGCCACACACACACATAAGCTCACCAGACGCCTCCCCTCCTCAAAATAAACACTGAAGAAGCTTATATTCTGAAAATTCCATTACAGAAAAGGAGAATTACTATTTGACTATATGTTAAAGACAAAATTCAAATTTAATCTACTCCTAATTTTTTAGGGGACCAATCTATTTGAGGTGAGCCAGAAAAGATGCTGCAGTGCATCTGTGACACACACCTAAAAATGGCTTCAGTCAAAGCAGCATCTTAATTACCTACACGGGAGGTTAAATCTACTTTTTAAAACAATTCTGAGTTAGGCTTGGTAGGCGCTTAATATCACCCTATCATTTTTGTCTGCAAGAGTAAACTATTAAGCACTTAAAATCAAGAATCGTCCGATTCTTCTGGTGCATTCCAAACGAAAACCTTACAGCAGAGCGGCCTACCGTACGATTCTAAATACCCTAACGAGATCTATCAATCTATGAACCCAGACTGAAGACCAGCCAATGCGGAGATCCGGGTAGCTTTACAGGCCAGCAGACACCAGGCATATCAGACCCTCAAGAGCTCTAAAAATCAAGCCTACACACATACACACACCTTTAAGGTAACGAGACGCAATCCTCCCGCGCAAAGGAAGGGAAGCTCCATCAAGGTCCCTACCGGGCCCGGGCCCTTTTCTTCGGTCCTAAAGCGGGGCCTTTACCCTTACGCCAGTAACATTAACGCGATCTCGAAGACGAGCAGCTGCCGAGCGGATGCACCACGCGAGCTGGGCGACGGACGGAGCGGCCTACTGCGCGAAGGGACGACCCGAACCCTCCTCCGGCGTCGGGTGGCGCGGCCCTGGCGGGCGTGGGGCCGGTCCTGGCTCCCGAGGAGCCCCTCACCCGGTCGGGTCTGTACGCCGCCCTCTCCCGCGCGCCGCTCTCGGCGAGTCCCACCCTCCTGCACCCCGAGCAGGCGGAGAAGGCCCGGCCGAGCCCTGCAGCCGTGCGGCGGACGCAGCCCCATACTGGAAAAAAAGACCGCGCGCCCGCCCGCCCGCCCGCCCGCCCGGCCGGCCGGCCGGAAACCCGCTCCGCCGACCCGGCAACACGCAGGGGCGCCCGCAGGGCCGAGGCTGGGCCTGGGCGGGAGCGAGGCCGGCCGGGCCGGAGCTCCGCGCTGCAGACCACACGCGGCGGCTCCGACCCGGTTTCCCGCTCCCCCGGCAGGAGGCCGACTCCCCGACACGGCGGCCGCGGCGGCCAGAGGGGAAGCAGACGCGCAGACCCCGGCCTTCTCCGCGCGGGCCCCGGCGCCCGGGTCGGGCCGCCCCTGCGCCCAGGCCGCCCCACGCCGGCCCTTCCCGACGGGCCTCTTTGATCGCGGCCCCGACGCCCTCGCTCTCCTTACCGGCCAGCGTGAGTGTCAAGTGTGCGCGCTTCGAGGCCTCCGCCGACTTCTGAGCGAGGGAGCGGGGAGGGAAAGCTGGGGCTGGAGGGGCGGTCGGAGGCGCCCCGGGGCTGGGAAAGCCGAAGCTGCGGATGGACAAACCGCCAAAGCACTTTCGCAGCTTCCCGAAAGGGAGAGCGAGCGAGAAAAAGAAGCAAGATGGCGGCTAGCCAGCCCCTACGTACGACGTCATGGCGCTATGTACGTAAGGCGAATCTCCGCAAGGACCGTCCCCGGTGCGGAGACGGCAGGATCACGTGAGGCCTCCGTGGCGGCCCAGCCCTGCAGGAGGGCGATGGCGCCCCCTGCTGGAAGGAGGGAGTTCCTGCAATTAGAGTTGCCGCTGAAGAAAGGCAAAGCTTCGACCTGAGACCTTTCCAAGGAACTCTTGTGTGGCCCACGACTACAGGCTGATAATAAGCCTGGGCAAAATGAACACTCTTGTGTCTGGTGGGCGGATGTGTAAGTTGGTTCGATCAGCAGTTTGGCAGTACGTTCTCAGTGAAGTAGGGGCAAGCTGTGAAGTCTTGGTGTCTTTTGGTGTGTAGGAGTTTGAGAAGATTTAAAAGTTATCAGAGAGAGCAAACCAGCGTGAGGAGCAGAGTAGGATTGGCACGCTACACTGAGAGCACTCTTTTTTTTTTTTTTTTTTTAAGACTGAGTCTTTCTCTGTTGCCAGGGCTCTGGAGTGCAGTGGCTTCATCATGGCTCACTGCAGCCTCCAACTCCTGGGCTCCAGTGATCCTCCTGCCTGGGCCACCCAAAGTGCTGGGGCCGCAGATTCGTGTTACTAAGCCCCACTAAGGGTTTTTGTTGTTGTCGTTTTTTGTAGAGACAGTCTCCCTATGTTGCCCAGGCTGGTCTTGAACTTCTGGCCTCAAGAGATCCTCCCTCCTTGGCCTCCCAAAGTGCTGGGATTACGGTCAGCATAAACCACCACTGAGAGAGCACTTTGGAAGGTTGTGGTTATGGATGTAAAATAAGCCATTCAGCTTATTTACATGATTTCTCCAGCACTGTTCAGCTCTTTGGTACAGCTACAAGAAGATGGATAGTAAGATTTACCCATGCTGGGTTTTACCAGGCAAGTGTAATGTAGGTAGATGAGTGTATCTGGAAGTGAAGAACTATAATAATATTGTGTATGAACATGTAGTGGATGTTTAGTAAATGGTAACTTTTGTCTACTTTATCAACTATCTGTGGTACATTTTATTGTTTGTTTATTTATTTATTTTGAGACAGAGTCTCACTCTGTTGCCTAGGCTCAAGTACCGTGGCATCAGCCTAGCTCACAGCAACCTCAAACTCCTGGGCTCAAGCGGTCCTCCTGCCTCAGCCTCCTGAGTAGCTGGGACTGCAGGCATGTGCCACCATGCCTGGCTAATTTATATATATATGTGTGTGTGTGTGTGTATACACACACACATATATAGTTGTCCAGCTAATTTCTTTCTATTTTTTAGTAGAGATGGGGTGTCTCACTCTTTCTCAGGCTAATCTCAAACTCCTGAGCTCATATATCCACCTGCCTCAGCCTCCCAGAATGGTAGGATCACAGGTGTGAGCCACCACACTTTGCCTGTGGTATATTTTAAATCAAAGGATTTCTTACCTCCTATCCTGATCTGATCTATCTTCCCCACCAGTAGCTGATCATGAAATTGTCACTGTAGCAATGTTAGGATAAATAAAATAATAGAGAGGGGTAAATCGGCTAGGCAGGGTGGCTCAAGCCTGTAATCCTAGCTCTTTGGGAGGCTGAGGCAGGAGGATTGCTTGAGGCCAGGTGTTTGACACTAGCCTGAGCAAGAGTGAGACCCCCCTCTGTACAAAAAATGGAAAAATTAGCTAGGTGTGGTGGCGAACGCCTGTAGTCCCAGCTACTCCGGAGGCTGAGGCAGGAAAATCACTTGAGCCAAGGATTTGAGGTTGCAGTCAGCACTCTAGCCCAGGTGACAGAATGAGACCTTATCTCAGAAAAAGAGAGAGAGAGAGAGAAGTAAATCACAGATATCTCCTTCCCCATTGATACCGGTGATCATTTGCAATGGAAACATTGGCTGGTTGATATAAGGTCATTGCCAGGGGAAGCCTGCTGATTGTCCCAAGAAGACAGGGAAGCATTTAGTGAATTTCCCACAACCTTCTAGGATCTGGTGTATTGTCCTGGTTTCAGAAATATCTTTCTAGAGCAATACACAACACCTCCAGCAATCAATGAGCTTATCTTAACCAAGGTCATCAGACTAACATGTATAAGCAAAATATTAATTTATTAATTTTCAAGAGCTGTGATTTATACACCTGAATACTCACAAAGCCAGTGCATTTTCTATGTAGCCAAACCTGCTCAGGAAACCAAAGGCATTATCAGGAGGTTGCTTGACGACCACAGAATCAGCATAAATGGAGTTTTATGCATAGGTATTTCTTTTTTTTTTTTTCTAATGTAAAAATATATAATTTTTTTTAGAGGAAGGGGACACAACTTGAAATAAATCAGAAAACACCAAAGATATTAATCATTCTTTTCATATACTTAAAATTTGTACTTAACGCCTTTCTCCTCCTGGACATCGGAAAGAACACCTGGGTATTCTGAGAGAAGTTTTTATTTCTTCAAATCAATCTCTGGAAAAAATGTGTCACTTTCAAAGTCCTGCATGATCCTTTGTCACAAACAGTTTAAGAGGGCCTGGTTGATTCATGGCTTCCTTATAAACAGCACTGCCTCCCACTATCCAAACCATGTCTACTTTATTTGCTAATTCTGGTTGCTCAATAAGTTTTAAAGGCATCATCCAGACTTTTTGCAACAAAATGAGCTCCTTGTGGAGGTTCCTCGAGTTCTCTACTAAGAACTGCATTAATTCTGTCCTTTAAAGGTCGATTCTTCTCAGGAATGGAGAACCAGGTCTTCCTGCCCATAATCACCAGATTCTGTTTGCCTGCTACTGAAGAGGTGGTGGTCATTTTTTGGAAATACTGGAATTCGTTCCTGAGCGGAGGCCAGGCCAGGTCCCCGTTCTTGCCAATGCCCATGTTCTGGGACACAGCGACGACGCAGTGTAGCCTACGAACCATGGCTGCACCAGCAAACAACACCCAGCTCACTCGCGCCTCTCAGAAGAGCAGACCAAGATTGGCGGGAAACTGCAGCCACCATGCCCCCGCGGCCCCATTTGTGCGGGCGAGGCCCTGCCCTCCGCCCCGGCACATGGCCCATAGGTATTTCTTGATTCATCTGTCTTTACAATACGATGATTTTTGTCCCAAAGATAAAAATACTCAATTTCCAATGGTTGCAGTTTTCTACATTGATCTCCAATACAATAGGGACAACCTGCTGAGCTGTTGATTTCTGCTCCTTCTCTCCTTGATAGCGCTTGGATGGTCACTGGCCCTAAAGTGCCCCTGTACATTACTTTCTCTGTTTCCATGGCTACCCAAACATCTTAGCAATATTCTTTCAATAAAAATCAAGTTAAGGCTAACTTAGGCCTGTTTGTCCCTTAAAATTGACTTTGCTGGCCAGGCGTGGTGGCTGACACTTGTAATCCCAGCTCTCTGGGAGGCCGAAGTGGGAGGATTGCTCAAGGTCATGAGTTGGAAACCAGCCTGACCAAGAGCGAGACCACGTCTCTACTAAAAATAGAAAGATATTAATTGGCCAATGTAAGGCTGGTGGCAGGGACCCCCTCCCCTCCCTAGATGGAAAAAGAAAACGCTTAGTGACCTGACCTGCCAAGGACAAACTGCCAGGCCCCACTGAGAGGAACCACACCCAGATCTCCACCTGGATTGGCTCCTGGATTCCACAATACCTCCAGCCCCTCCTATTTCTCAACGACCTTCCAAGCACAATAGAGAATCCCAGCTCTTCCCGCCACAAGTCCCTAGCCCGGCCCAAAGGGTATAAAAGGCCTCAGCCCCTTCAAACTGCGGCGACTTCTGGGGCCCCGCTCTTGGGGCCACAGAACCTCCTCCACCAGTGTATAATGAAGCCACGTGGTTTGGCCCCCACTCTTTCTCTTTCTGTGTCTCTTTTCTTTTTGCCACTGCCGAAAAACCTTACAGCCAACTAAAAATATATAGAAAAAATTAGCCGGGCATGGTGGTGCATGCCTATAGTCCCAGCTATTCTGGAGGCTGAGGCAGAAGGATCGCTTGAGCCCAGGAGTTTGAGGTTGCTGTGAGCTAGGCTGATGCCACAGCACTCTAGCCCTGGCACCAGAGTGAGACTTTGTCTCAAATAAATAAATAAATAAACAAACAATAACTTTAGGGTAACATTATTAAATTGCCAATTGATGGTATGAAATCAGGCATACTAGTTTCTTACTGAAAACAAATTAATTCTCCAAACAATATGACCTTTTTCTTTGTGATTGCCCAGCCTTATTTGTTAACATTTTTATTAAGAGAAGGTACACCCTTCTCTTTGGAATTGATTCCAGGAGTTTGAGATCAGCTTGAACAAGAGTGAGACCTCCGTCTCTACTAAAAATAGGAAAAATTTGCTGGGCGTGGTGGCACATACCTGTAGTCCCAGCTACTCGGGAGGCTAAGGCAGAAGGATCCCTGGAGCCTAGGAGTTTGAGGTTGCTGTGAGCTAGGCTGAGGTCACAACACTCCATTTCAAAAAACAAAAACAGGTTGGTCCGAGTGCAGTGGTGTTTACAACTAATTGATAACGACCAGTTACAGATTCCTTTGTTCCTTCTCCACTCCCACTGCTTCACTTGACCAACCTTTAAATAAAAAACAAACAAAACTGTGAAATATAAGCCTGATGTAATGAAAACCATAATGTCCAAATACTGCATAAAATGTAATCTTATTTTATAAATGTCAACAGATGTTGCAAGTTTACTAATAAAGATAAGAAAAATATTGCCAGTGCTTCAAAAAATTACCTCTGTCCAACTTGTAAAAAGTTATATAATAAGTGTATTATAATGCCAGGCACAGTGGTAGGCACCTGTAGTCCTGGCTACTTGGGTGGCTGAGGCAGAAGGATTGCTGGAAGTCAGAGTTTAAGTCCAGCCTGGGCAACATAGCAAGACCTTGTCTCTTAAAAATAAATAAACAAATATACTGTAATGTATATGTTATATATAAAATTTTACATTACATATAAAGTAGGATAAATATTTTTATTTACCAGTCTATTATTGATTGGCTTAGCAAACCCTTTTGATAATTGAATACAAGGTACATTTTGGTATTTGTTATGTTATAAATTAATAAAGTGTGGATTAACTGAGATTTACTGTCCACCTACACTTTTCCCAGAACTTTCTTAGCCAAGAGGAGAAACTAAGTTCATAGAGCTGTGGGTTCCAATCAGTGTAATAATGAGCATAGAACAATATCTGGGATACTTAGTTACTGAGGAAGAAGAGAAGAAAGAGGAAGGACATAGGGAAAACAAACTTTGCTGGTTCCCAACTTTGCCTTAGGTTGTAAGTTCACCCGAATTAGGAAGTGAGTAATGATAAAAGGCACAGATCAGAAGGGGAAGAAGACAAAGGGAAAAGGGTCAGGTCTAGCAAATGCAGAGAAGAAAAATTTTAAAATGAAAAATAGCTAGGTGATAATTGAAGATAAAGAAAAGGTGATTTCTTAATGTTTTAGGCCAGAAAATAGATCCTTGAGATATTGCTGATGAATATAAGTACAGTGCTCAATAATTACTTCTAAAATTATAACTCTGGGCGGGGCGAGGTGGCTCACGCCTGTAATCCTAGCACTCTGGGAGGCCAAGGTGGGAGGATTGCTCCAGGTCAGGAGTTTGAAACCAGCCGGACCAAGAGCGAGACCCTGTCTCTACTATAAATAGAAAGAAATTAATTGGCCAACTAATATATATAGAAAAAATTAGCTGGGCATGGTGGCGCATGCCTGTAGTCCCAGCTACTTGGGAGGCTGAAGCAGGAGGATTGCTTGAGCCCAGGAGTTTGAGGTTGCTGTGAGCTAGGCTGATGCCACAGCACTCACTCTAGCCTGAGCAACAAAGTGAGACCCTGTCTCAAAAAATAAATAAATAAATAAAAAGAAATAAAATTGTAACTCTGGCTGTGTCTTTTAGCTTTTCTCAAATTATAAGGGACTTTATATATTTGCTGCCCAACTGATTATGTATACAATGTATACAATTTGAAACTACCCAGTTTCAAATCTTTTATTGCTCCATAATGATTAAGAGAAGTAAGATGGATAGTACATTTCTTCTTTATCACTGGAACTAGGTATTTTGAGTAAATTTTTGGCTTCTGGTGGAAGAGAGAATGTCATGTATTATGAAGTTATCAGTAGCTCATATCTAGTTCAGTTTTTTGTTTGTTTCTTTGTATTCTCCATTCTTATTTCTGCTGGGATTAATTAAATGGTTATTTCAGAAATATTTCTATGAGTTGCTGAGAGTTTCAGTGAGATAATTGCTTCTAATGGGAATTAGTACAATACTCTAGGGATTGAACCGTTGTCAACTTCATAGGGCACAATCTTGATAGAAAGAAGAGAAAATAGTGATTGAAAGAGAATTGAGAAAAACTTCTCAAAGTATTTAACAGCCAGGGTAAATCGGAGTGAAATGAAACTCTTCATTTCAATATTCGACATTACCTAAATAAACTTTTAATTGGAAAGCCTCAATCACTCTAATGATGGATAAAATAGTGCCACCTGTTAAGCTATGTGTGCCCAGCCTACATTTCCAACCTTGAGAAGATACTGGTAGAGTGACCAACCATTCCAGTTTGCACCGGGCTGTCCTGGTTTTAGTACCAAAGATACCATGACCCAGACAACTTCTCAGTCCAGGGCGAAACAGGATAGCTGGTCACCACATGGTGGCTGCAATGGTGTGGAAATGTGGATCCTGGTCCCAAGCTTCTCCAGCATTAGAATCTCCTGTTGATCTCTACTATCTGCCTGAGAAGGTGCCCTTGCTAGAGACCACCAATGGGAAGGGACCCTCATGTGATACCACAGAAGTTCTCACTAATCCTGAAGGGTTAGCCAGGCTTCAGAGAACTGAGGAGTTAGGCTTCCCTGGCGACAATTTAACACACCACTACCGTTTCTTTCCTGGTTGTTATTACTATATTAACGCTTTCTACTATTAGGGTTGCTATATTTCATCTTCCTGTGTTTACCTTTGTATTTATCAAAGTGACCTTTCTTTCTTAAAAATTTCATTATGTTTAGTGGATTTACTGAGGTATATTTGACATACAGTATGCTGTATATATTTAAAGAATACAAGTCAATAAATTTTGACATATGTGTATGACTGTGAAACTAGGACCAACCATGATCAAGATGATATCGATCACTAAATTTTATTATTATTTTTTAAATTGTAAAAGCTGTGCTAGCTGGTTGAATACATACACATACAAACACACAGATGCGAACACAACAAAGAAGTGAAAACAGAAATTCTCTTCACCCTCCCCAGGGGTAATCTTTTTTTTTTTTTTTTTTTTTGAGACAGAGTCTTGCTTTGTTGTCCAGGCTAGAGTGAGTGCCGTGGCGTCAGCCTAGCTCACAGCAACCTCAAACTCCTGGGCTCAAGCGATCCTACTGCCTCAGCCTCCCGAGTAGCTGGGACTACAGGCATGCGCCACCATGCCCGGCTAATTTTATATATATATCAGTTGGCCAATTAATTTCTTTCTATTTATAGTAGAGACGGGGTCTTGCTCTTGCAGAGACAGGGTCTTGCTCTTGCTCAGGCTGGTTTTGAACTCCTGACCTTGAGCAATCCGCCCTCCTCGGCCTCCCAGAGAGCTAGGATTACAGGCGTGAGCCACCGCGCCCGGCCCCCAGGGGTAATCTTTTAAAATTTGAATCTGAATAAGTTTCTTCCTCATCTTAAATTCTTTTAATTGCTTCAGTTGCCTTTGAATAAAGATGAAAATATTTACTGAGAGGCCTGATCTGTCCCTGACTCATTTTTCCAGCTTCTTCTGACAGGGTTTTCTATTTTCCTATTTTTCTATTTTCTAAGGCAGGACTGGTCCTTAAAACCAAGTTATGTGGCTGGGCGTGGTGGCTCACACCTGTAATCCTAGCACTTTGGGAGGCCGAGGCGGGCGGATTGCTCAAGGTCAGGAGTTCAAAACCAGCCTGAGCAAGACCCCGTCTCTACCAAAAATAGAAATAAATTAATTGACCAACTAAAAATATATATACAAAAAATTAGCCGGGCATGGTGGTGCATGCCTGTAGTCCCAGCTACTCGGGAGGCTGAGGCAGTAGGATCGCTGAGCCCCAGAGATTGAGGTTGCTGTGAGCCAGGCTGACGCCACGGCACTCACTCTAGCCTGGGCAACAAAGTGAGACTCTGTCTCAAAAAAAAAACACAAAAAAACCAAGGTATGTGATGCTTTGCCTATTGTGCCTCAGGGCCTTTGCCCATGCTCGTCCCTCTGCCTCTACTGCACTTTTCCATCTGCTTTTACTACTACTTTTGCATATTCTTAAATTTTCTTCAGGCTTGATCTTTAATATGAATATTTTAATTTAATAATTATCTAATATGAATATTTAAAATAATTGCTAATTATTATCAAGCTTAGTTTTTATCAGATTCTGTGCTTTATATACATTGTGTCTCTAGAGCTTCACAAAATGTACAATTGGTATTATTATCCTTCTTTTTCTTTTTCTTTTTTTTTTTGAGACAGAGTCTCACTCTGTTGCCCTGACTAGGGTGCTAGCCTAGCTCACAGCAAGCTCAATCTCCTGGGCTCAGGAGATCCTTCTGCCTCAGCCTCCCGAGTAGCTGGGACTATAGTCATGTGCCACCATGCCTGGCTAATTTTTTCTATATATTTTTAGTTGACCAATTAATTTCTTTCAATTTTTAGTAGAGATGGGATCTTGCTCTTGCTCAGGCTGGTTTTGAACTCCTGACCTTGGCGATCCGCCCTACTTGGCTTCCAGAGTGCTAGGATTACAGGCGTGAGGTGAGCCACTGCACCCACTCTACCCTTATTTTTCAAATGACAAATTTTCCCAAAATCATGCAGCTAGAAAGTGGAGTTGCTATTTTCTGCATCCTTAGACCTGAAAAAGACTCTCCTTTTACCAAAACTTTAATTAGGTTCCTCTGAGTCCTCTGCTTGAGTAGACCTGACCATGTGCTTGTAGAACCCAGTTTGAATAAGAATCCAGCTTGGAGGCCAGGTACGGTGGCTCACGCCTGTAATCCCAGCACTCTGGGAGGCCAAGGCGGGTGGATTGCTACAGGTCAGGAGTTCAAAACCAGCCTGAGCAAGACCCTGTCTCTACTAAAAATAGAAAGAAATTAATTGGCCAACTAATATATATAGAAAAAATTAGCCGGGCATGGTGGCGCATGCCTGTAGTCCCAGCTACTCGGGAGGCTGAGGCAGGAGGATCGCCTGAGCCCAGGAGTCTGAGGTTGCTGTGAGCTAGGCTGACGCCACGGCACTCACTCTAGCCTGGGCAACAAAGCGAGACTCTGTCTCAAAAAAAAAAAAAAAAAAAAAAAGAATCCAGCTTGGTAAAAATCCCCCACCCTTCCCACCTTTGATATTTAACTACCCTCAATATCTTATTACGCTGGTTTACCTTCAGCAATAATCCTATCAAGTTGATTTAGACAGAAATCCCTTTATCCTTTTCTGTAATGTTTTTTTTTCTAGCTTTGTTGCCTGGGCTAGAGTGAGTGCTGTGACGTCAGCCTAGCTCACAGCAACCTCAATCTCCCAGGCTCTAGCAATCCTTCTGCCTCAGCCTCCCGAGTAGCTGGGACTACATGCATGCGCCACCATGCCCGGCTAATTTTTTCTATATATATTAGTTGGCCAATTAATTTCTTTCTATTTATAGTAGAGACGGGGTCTTGCTCTTGCTCAGGCTGGATTTGAACTCCTTTTTTTTTTATTTTTTTTATTTTTTTTATTTTTACACCCATTGGCAACCTAGATGAACTCCTGACCTCGAGCAATCCACCCGCCTCGGTATCCCAGAGTGCTAGGATTACAGGCGTGAGCCACCGCGCCCGGCCAACTTTTTCTATTTTTAATAGAGACAGGATCTCACAGCATCTCACTTTTGGTCAGGCTGGTCTTGAACTCCTGCCCTCAAGTGATTTCCTACCTCAGCCTCCCAGAGTGCAAGGATTGCCACCATGCGTGGCCAATCCCCTTATCCTTGATGTTCCCTCTCAGTCATTTTCCAGCCACTGACCCCCACCCTTCTTCTTGGTTATAAATCTCCGCTTGCTATTGTTGGAGTTATAGTCAAGTCTCTCTCCCACACTGCAAGACCCCTTTGCAGTGGCTCCTGTATCTATTGCCACGATTCCCTTCCAATAAAGTCAACCTTACTGTCCTTAGAGACAGAACATTTTTTTCTTTAATAGACCAAAATAAGTTACTAGTTATAGTCTCCTGTGTAACATCCTGCAGTTTCCCTTTATTATACTCATTGCTCTCACTACTAAAAGTCAATATGGAACAGGGGGAATGGTCTGGAAAAAAAATGGCAAAAATATTTTCTGTCTCTAAAGCCTGCATCCCTGCCTCAGGCCCGTGGTTGGGAGGGGCAGGGTACATGTTTTGTTTATTTGTGTAACAGGAGATGGCCCAGCCCAACCTGGTAAAGGGACATCCTGGGTGAAGGTCACAGGATTGTCCCCAGGGGAGATGGGACGATCAGAATCATCAACTGTAGTTGAGCAGTAATTGCCTGAAGCTGAGAATCCAACGTTTAAAAGCTCTGTATTTCTGTGAATGTTCAGGAAAATTGGTTTTTTTTGAGATGGGAGGGCCTACCATATATCCTCTTTTGCCATAAAGTAAACTCTGTCTTTCCTTCCTCCTTAAGCCGCTTGTCCTCATTATTAGGCCTTGTGGACAAGTGCCGAATTTTTTGGTACCATATCATCCCAATGAAACTAGAAGCTGGAGGGTGAGGGACTTCATGTGTGACCTGTATCTGTGCCAGGGCCTAGTGCATTATAAATGCATGTTATATACTTCTTGAGTGGATGTCGAATGGATAATAACTTCCATTGCACTTGCCTGTATAGTATGTTAGCACCAATAGTTTGGGTTCTAGAGTCAGAAAGAAGAGAAGTTCAAATCCCAGCCTTTTTTTTTTTTTTTTAAGACAGTCTCACTCTGTTACCCGGGCAAGTGCCTTGGCATCAGCCTAGCTCACAGCAATCTCAAACTCCTGGGCTCAAGCAATCCTCCTGCCTCAGCCTCCCGAATAGCTAGGACTACACGCATGCGCCACCATGCCCGGCTAATTTTTTCTATTTTTAGTAGAGACGGGGGTCTCACTCTTGCTCAGGCTGGTCTCAAACTTCTGATCTCAATGGATCCTCCCACCTTGGCCTCTTAGAGTGCTAGCATTACAGGTGTGAGTCACCACATCCAGCCTTAGTGTCTGTTTTTAGTATGGAGGGTAGTGTGACCTGTCACCAATTGTTATACATGTTTTGTGATTTTTACATTTCTAGGTCTCAGTTTTCTGAGAGTGTTTTGTCCTATCTGTGTGGCAGATGGTTGAGTCACAGGATAGACTATTAACACAGGACTTTGCAAGAGGCTAAGTGCTTCGGGTAAAGTTATGGATGCAGGTGCTGACAACCACCCTACTTTAGCTTTATGTTTATCTTGTTATCAAAATTTTCCATGATTGATCTGAAATAATTTTCCCATGAAAAAATATGATTAAATATATTAAACTGATGCTGTGTAAAAATATCAGGAAGAAACAGATAACTGAAAGTAACAGGATATGATTAATGGTTTTGCTTCATAGCCTATTTTTATCCTCTTATGGAATCTGACTACCCAGATTTTATTTGCACAGCCAAATGAGAGAAAATGAGATTGCAATCTTTAGTTTTGAAATCCACCTCCCTCTTTTGAAGTCTTGGCCTTATTGAATGAGTATGACTAGAAAACTTCATCCATTAATGAATACTTTCATGACGTTAAATTTCTCCTGGACTAGACATTAGCCTAGTTAAAGATTTCTTTTTCTTTCTTTCTTTTTTTTTTTTTTAAGACAGAGTCTCACTCTGTTACCTGCGCAAGTGCCCTGGCATCAGCTTAGCTCACAGCAACCTCAAACTCCTGGCCTCAAGTAATCCTCCTGCCTCAGCCTCCTGAGCAGCTGGGACTACAGGCATGCGCCACCATTCCCAGCTAATTTTTTCTATATATTTTTAGTTGGCTAGCTAATTTCTTTCTATTTTTTAGTAGAGACACAGTCTCGCTCTTGCTCAGGCTGGTTTAGAACTCCTGACCTTGAGTGATCCACCTGCCTCGGCCTCCCAGAATGCTAGGATTATAGGCGTGAGCCACCGTGCTCGGCCAAGATTTCTTATTAATTTTATGGAATATGATAAAATTATTGTGATTATGTTGTTTAAAATATCGTCATCTCGTAGGGATATTTTTTACAAATATTTATAGGTAAAAATGATATGATGCCTTGATTTTGCTTTAAAAATTTCCACCAAACAAAACAAACAAAAAGTAGGAAAATACATATGTAATAAGAATGGAGAATGGCAAAATATTTATAATTATTTAAAGTGGGTGATGTATTCATGGGGATTCATTATATTTTCTTCTTTCATAATTTTTAAAATTTCCACAATAAAATTTTATTTATTTATTTAGACACAGTCTCACTCTGTTGCCTGAGCTACCATGCCATGCTCACAGCAACCTCAAACTCCTGGGCTCAAGCGATCCTCCTGCCTCAGCCTCCCCTGTATCTGGGACTACAGGTATGTGCCACCATGCCAGGTTAATTTTTTTTATTTTTAGTAGAGATGGAATCTCTCTTTTGCTCAGGCTGGTCTCAAAACTCCTGACTTCAATTGAGCCTCCTGCTGTGGCCTCCCAGAATGGTAGGATGAGAGGCATGAGCCACCTTGGCTGGCCAGCAGTAAAATCTTGATCTAGTCAAACCTCCAGTGTCTTCTGGAATTGAATGTTACTGGGGAAAATTGGAGGCCATCTTGACCTTTTCCCCCCTTTATAAATGATTTAATCTTTTGTCTGGTTGTCTAAGGAATTCTTGATCTTACGGTCCCAAAACTTTACTAAGATATGTCTTTTTTGTTTGTTTGTTTCTATATTTATTGTTTTATTATTTTATTTTTATTTCAGGATATTAGGTGGGTACAAGCATTTTGGTTACATTTTATGACTTTGCCTCACCCAAGTGAGGGTTAGAGGCATGATCTGCCCCTCCACAATGCTCACCGCATCCATTAGTTGTGAGTTTACCCCCCCAACCCCCTACTCCCTGGAGAATATTACTACCCTGTGAGCACCATAGTGTTGATCAAGGATATGTCTTTTTAGGTGAATTTTCTCTGGTACTTGGTGGGCCCTTTCAGTGTGTATATTCACATCCTTACTTATTTCAGGAACGTTTTCTTGTATATCTTTAAATGGTTTTTGTTACATTAT
This sequence comes from Microcebus murinus, assembly GCF_040939455.1. Taxonomy (NCBI): domain Eukaryota; kingdom Metazoa; phylum Chordata; class Mammalia; order Primates; family Cheirogaleidae; genus Microcebus; species Microcebus murinus. The sequence continues at coordinate 117,780,446 of NC_134105.1, read as the reverse complement.
TTTTTGTTACATTATTATTTACATAATTGAAGACTTCAAGGAGTGCCATGCTCACAGCAACCTCAAACTCCTGGGCTCAAGTGATCCTCCTGCCTCAGCCTCCCAAAGTGCTGGGATTCCAGGTATGAGCCACCATCACCCCTGTTTTAGTATTATTTTTGACATGTTGGTCTTTTCGTCTTCCTATTCTAAATATCTGGGTGGTTTACATACCACAGTTATTAATACAACAATAGAGTATTCTCTATTTGTGTATCTAATGTTACCAGAGAGGGTTTTTGTTTTTTCCTTCTGATGATATCTTACTGTTTGTAAACATCCTGTTTTTTAGACAGAAGAACTGTTAGCATTTCTTGTAGGACACAGGTCTGGTGTTGATGAAATCCCTGAGCTATTTTTTTTTTTTTTGTCTGGGAAAGTTTTTATTTCTCCTTCATGTTTGAAGTATATGTTTGCAGAATATAATATTCTAGGATGAGAGTCTTTTTTTCCTTTAGCATTTTGGTTATTTTATTTTTTTAATTTTAATTTTTTGTAGAGACGAGGTCTCCCTATATTGCCTAGGCTGGTCTTGAACTCCTGGCCTCAAGAGATCCTCCTGCCATGATCTCCCAAAGTGCTAGGATTACAGGCATGACGCACTACACTTGGCCTCTTTTAGCACTTTGAATATGTCATGTCACTCTCACCTGGCCTGTAAGGTTTCCACTGAGAAGTTTGCTGCCAGACATATTGGAGCTCCTTTGTATGTTGTTTCCTTTCTCTGGCTGCTCTAAGGGTCCTTTGTTTATCATGCCCTTTGGGAGTTTGATTATTAAATGCCTCGTGGTAGTCTTATTTGTGTTAAATCTGCTTGGTGTTTTATGACCTATCTGAATATTGACATCTTTCTCTAGGTTTGGAAAGTTCTCTGTCATTATTTCTTTGAATAAACTTTCTACCCCAATCTCTTTCTCTGCCTCCTCTTTGACCCTTTGGGACCAGCGTCCACTGTAGTCGACAGCCACAGATGAACGCGTACAGTGACTTTAGCCGACAGCTGTGATATGACTTTTCTAATTTTTCATTTATCAAAATAAAATTGTGAACATTTAAAAATAACATAACGGCGGTGGCTCACGCCTGTAATTCTAGCACTCTGGGAGGCCGAGGCAGGCGGATTGCTCGAGGTCAGGAGTTCGAAACCAGCCTGAGCAAGAGCAAGACCCCATCTCCATTATAAAATTAGAAAGAAATTAATTGGCCAATTAGTATATATATAGAAAAAATTAGCTGGGCATGGTGGCGCATGCCTGTAGCCCCAGTGACTTGGGAGGCTGAGGCAGGAGGATCGCTTGAGCCCAGGAGTTTGAGGTTGCTGTGAGCTAGGCTGACGCCACGGCACTCACTCTAGCCTGGACAACAAAGCAAGACTCTGTCTCAAAAATAAATAAATAAATAAAATAAAAAAATAAAAATAACATAATGAAAACATACATGTATATGTTACCTATTCTGCTTTACATTACAAGTAAAGATGCCTATAAAGTAAAAGAAGCTTTCAGTGCTTTAAAGCTTTCCTCATCACACAAGAGCAACACGGATGTCGTCAATGCACAGCACACACTATCCTGCGGACTGTGAATGCCGGCTGTGGGCAAGGTGTCTCGGCCGGTGAGCACAGTACCGAAGTGGTTAAAGCAGATTACTCTTAGATTTTGCCCTTTTGAGGATATTTTCTTGGTCTTATGGGCATGCTTCATTCTTTTTTATTCTTTTTTCTATTCTGTGTAATTTTACATAGCCCATCTTCAAGTTCACTGATTCTTCTGTTTGATCAATACTGCTGTTGAGAGATTCTGATGCATTTCTCAGTTTGTCAGTTGAATTTTTCAGCTCCGGAATTTCTGCATGATTTTTTTCATTATACCAGTCTGTTAATTAAATTTCTCTCGTAGGCTCTTGAATTTCTTCTCTGTGTTGTCTTTTTTTAAATTTTTTTATTTTTGAGACAGAGTCTTACTGTGTTGCCCAGGCTAGAGTGCCGTGGCGTCAGCCTAGCTCACAGCAACCTCAGACTCCTGGGCTCAAGTGATCCTTCTGCCTCAGCCTCCCGAGTAGCTGGGACTACAGGCATGCGCCACCATGCCCGGCTAATTTTTTTCTATATATATTTAGTTGGCCAATTAATTTCTTTCTATTTTTAGTAGAAACGGGGGTCTCGCTCTTGCTCAGGCTGGTCTTGAGTGCCTGACCTTGAGCGATCTGCCCCCCTCGGCCTCCTGGAGTGCTAGGATTACAGGCGTGATGTGTTGTCTTGAAGTTCACTGAGCTTCCTCAAAACAGCTATTTTTTTAATTTAAATTTTTATTTGATATTTCCAAATATAAAAAAAGTCAAGATTCTTACACCAATTATCTCAAATGAGAGACCATGCAAAGCAATTCAGTGTGTGTACAACAATAATTTTTCACCTTAGGCTCTGCTGCTTTATACAACGGTGTGAACGACAACATTGGATGGCAAAAACGGCTATTTTGAATTTTCTATCTGAAAGATCACATATCTCCATCACTCCAGGATTGGTCACTGTGCCTTACTTAGTTCATTTGCTGAGGTCATGTTTTCCTGGATTTTAAAAAAATTTCAGAATATTACATGGGTACACATGTTTTGGTTACATGATTTGCTTTTGTACAGTTTGAGTCACAGTTAAAAGTGTGCCCTTCACCGAGACAGTGTGCATTGTACTCATTAGGTATGAATTTACCCAACCCCTCTCCGCCCCACACCTTCCTGGATGGTCTTGATGCTTGTGGATGCTCATCAATGTCTGGACATTAAAGAGTTAGGTATTGGCCGGGCGCTGTGGCTCACGCCTGTAATCCTAGCTCTTGGGAGGCCGAGGCGGGCGGATTGCTCAAGGTCAGGAGTTCGAAACCAGCCTGAGCAAGAGCGAGACCCCGTCTCTACTATAAATAGAAAGAAATTAATTGGCCAACTGATATATATATAAAAAATTAGCCGGGCATGGTGGCACATGCCTGTAGTCCCAGCTACCTGGGAGGCTGAGGCAGAAGGATCACTCGAGCCCAGGAGTTTGAGGTTGCTGTGAGCTAGGCTGACGCCACGGCACTCACTCTAGCCTGGGCAACAAAAAAAAAAAAAAAAAAAGAGTTAGGTATTTATTCTAATCATCATATCCTGGGCTTGTTTTTACCTGTCCTTCTGGAGACAGCTTTCCAGGTATTCAGAGGAAATTGAGTGCTGTGATCTTGGTCTTTGGTCACTGCAGCCGTGTCAGCACTAGGGGTGCCCAAGCCCAGTGGCAATGTGACTTGCAGATTTCTGGTGGTGCCACCTTGGTGGGCTTGGGTAGACTATGGGAGCATTCCCTGGATTACCAGGCAAAGTCTCTCACTTCCCTCACTTTCCCTCAAACAGGAGGTGTGTCACTCCATGCAGGTCTGCCTGGAGTTGGGGTACGAGTGACATGAGCACTCCCTTATGGCCGCCACAGATGGGGCTTTGCCAGGTCACACTGGAAGCCAGCACAGTCTCACTGAAGGCCCCGGGTGACTACCACCTGGCTAGTGCTGATGTTTATTCGAGGCCCAAGGGCTCTTTAGTCAGCTGGTGGTGAATCCTGCCAGGACTGGGTCCTTCTCTTCAGGGCAGTAGGTTCCCTTCTGGCCCAGGGTGGGTCTAGAAATGCCGTCCAAGAGCTAAGGCCTGGAATTGGGGGCTTCAGGAGTCTGCTTGGTGCTTTGTTTTACTGTGGCTGAGCTGATACCCAGGTTGTAGACAAAGTCCTCTGTACTTTTCCCTTTTCTTTTCCAGGAAGGAGTTTCTCTCTGAGCTGCATTGCCTGAAGTCGGGGAAGGGGTGAGACAGGCACTCGCTTGGCCACTACAGCTGCTGTCCCAGAAGGTCACATGCACCCCAAGTCCACTGGCTCTGAGCCCTGTGCAGAACTAAGACTTACCTTAAGGATTGCACCCCTTGTGACCTGACTACATTTCAATACTTTATTCTGGGCCCCAGGCCACTGTAGTCAGCCAGTGTTGGTGCTAGCTGGAACTTAGGTTCCTACTGCTGGGGCAGAGGATTCCCCTCTGGCCAGGGCTGGTCTAAATACTTTCTCTATGGGCCTGGTGAAATTCTGCCCTGTGTTGTGTTCCCCTGTGGCAGGGCCGCCCTAAATTCCAATGCAAAGTCCCACAGTCACTTCGCTCTCCCACCACCAAGCACCCAGATTCTCTCTCCCCCGGCACTGGTGTGGCACTGCAAGGGGGTGGGGAGGGGTGTCGTACGTAGGCAATGTAGACTGTCTTTCCTACCCTCTTGGTGCCTCTTTCCTTAATACGATGCTAAGCCAGGTACTATGATCACTCACCTTATTTTTGGTTCTTATGAAGGTGCTTTTTTCTTTTTTCTTTTTTTGGAAGACACTAACAATTGCATTTTGAGCTGATGAAGGTGCTTTCTTGTATGGATAGTTGTTCAGTTTGGTGTTCTTGTAGGGGAACAATCACTGCAGGGTTTTATTTGGCCATCTTGCTCTCTCCCTACTTCCTGCCTTTGCATCTTTATAACCCAAAGACTCTCTCCTTTGCTCCAAAAATATACTACTCCTACATGTTTGAATTATGTGCGTAATTCTTTAGATAGTTCTTCCATGCTTACTTCTTTGGACCACATAATGTCCAGGAGGGCTTCTGCTAAGAGCCTTGCTTACCTCAGTCCCCATAACGCCCTTTGCAAACAAATGGCATTGCCTTTGAATGGCAGGCTGAGCCCTTTACCTTTAGAAAGTGATTCCCCTGGACCCCCCAGTATTTTCTGAGCTCTAATATAAGAAGAGTCTCTCACTACCCTTCAAATTTCTTCTCTTCACTTCCTCCCACGTGGTTTTGGCTTACTCCCAGCTGTTTTCATTTGTGCTGATATGTGTTTTGGAGTCTGCAGGTTGTACCTGTTTAGTTTCATTGAAAATGGAGGCCAGGTGCAGTTGCTCATGCCTGTAATCCTAGCACTTAGGGAGGCTGAGGCATGAGAATCACTTGAGGCCAAGAGTTTGTGACCAGCCTGAGCAGGAGTGAGACCCTGTGCCTACATAAAATAGAAAAATTAGCTGGGCATGGTGGCATGTACCTGTAGTCCCAACTACTTGGGAGGCTGAGACAGGAGAATAGCTGGAGCCCAGGACACCTTCTGTTTGAAGTTACAGTGAGCTGTGACAATGCCACTCCACTCTAGCCTGGGTGACAGAAACCCTGTCTCCAAAAAAAAAAAAAAAAAATGAAAATAGAATGTTTTATGTATTTGTTTTTTAATTGTGGTAAAATATACATAACATAAAAAATACTATTTTAACCATTTTAAGTGTACAGTTTGATGGCATTAATTACATTGGAATTATTGTACAGTGACCACCACTATCTATCTCCAGAACTTTTTTATTAGCCCATACTGAAACTCTGTACCCATTAAACATTAATTCCCCATTCCTTCTTCCTCTAGCCCCTGGCAACCACCATTCTATTTTCTGTCTCTATGAATTTGACTACTCTAGGTACCTCATTTAAATGGAATCATACAACATTTGTCCTTGTGTCTGGCTTATTTCACTTAGCATAATGTCTTCCAAGTTTATTCAGTTTTTAGGATGTATCAGAACTTCCTTCCTTTTTAAGGCTGAATAATATTCCATCATATGGATTTGCCACATTTGTTTATCTCTTAATCTGTTGCTGGATACTTGTGTTATTTCCGTCTTTTGGCTATTGTGATTAATACTGCTATGAACATTGGGGTACAAATTGTATATCTGTTTTTGTGCTTTGTTTTTGTTTTTCTTGTTGCTTTGGATGCTTTTCGGGAGGTTCAGGATGCTGATCTATGCAGCTGTGATGATTTTGGTAGTTCTCTGGAAGCTGCATTTCAAAATAATATTCCAGGCCGGGCACGGTGGCTCACGCCTGTAATCCTAGCACTCTGGGAGGCCGAGGCGGGTGGATTGCTCGAGGTCAAGAGTTGGAGATCAGGCCGGGCGCTGTGGCTCACGCCTGTAATCCTAGCTCTTGGGAGGCCGAGGCGGGCGGATTGCTCAAGGTCAGGAGTTCAAAACCAGCCTGAGCAAGAGCGAGACCCCGTCTCTACTACAAATAGAAAGAAATTAATTGGCCAACTGATATATATATAAAAAATTAGCCGGGCATGGTGGCGCATGCCTGTAGTCCCAGCTACCCGGGAGGCTGAGGCAGAAGGATCACTCAAGCCCAGGAGTTTGAGGTTGCTGTGAGCTAGGCTGACACCACGGCACTCACTCTAGCCTGGGCAACATAGCGAGACTCTGTCTCAAAAAAAAAAAAAAAAAAAAAAAAAAAGAGTTGGAGATCAGCCTGAGCAAGAGCGAGACCCCATCTCTACTATAAATAGAAAGAAATTAATTGGCCAACTAATATATAGAGAAAAAAATTAGCCGGGCATGGTGGCGCATGTCTGTAGTCCCAGCTACTCGGGAGGCTGAGGCAGGAGGATCGCTTGAGCCCAGGAGTTTGAGGTTGCTGTGAGCTAGGCTGATGCCACGGCACTCACTCTAGCCTGGGCAACAAAGTGAGACTCTGTCTCAAAAAAAACAAAAAACAAAAAAGAGAACAAAACAAAATAATATTCCAGATGATTCTCAGGATCAGGCATGTTTGGAAAGCACTTCCTATCATTTCCATCTGAGTGAAATAAGGTTAAAATAATATGAAGGATAGTCTCTGATAAGAGAAGAAGCACCCAGAAATCTTGGTGAGATTGGGGTCGGGAGAAGCACTGATGATAGCAAGAGGGAAGTCTGGTGCTTATGAGCAGGTTAGATGCACACGCGAACCCATTGTTCTATTAAGCACCATCTGTCAGAGTGGCTCCTGCTTCTGTGAATCACTATGCAGGCAGAGAGAGGATGAAATAGATGGGCTAAAATTGCCTAATTCCCTTCCGGGCTGACTGTATCTTAGGAAAATCCCTGTTTGGCTCTGCTTTCAAGAAGGACAAGCCTATCTCAGCACTTCTGTGCATCTGTTGATGCTCATATTTTGAACCGGGGGTGACTCAGTCTATGTCAGAGAAACTGTGGATTCTTGATTTTACTGTAATAATTTAACAACTTGTAAAGTTTTCCAAGACTCATCATCTAGTCTAAAGTTACCTCTCGTACATGTTGTAGATATGTATCAAGGGAATAATGTGAGAACCCTGAGGAATAACTTTGATGACATAAGCAAACTATAGACATGGGAATATCTTCGAGGCAGTATGTTAGTGAGCTGCTGTTCAGTCTCCATAAAGCAATGCTACAGTGAGTCAGGGAAAAGCAGTTTGGGATTTTTTTTGACACAGAGTCTCACTTTGTTGCCCAGGCTAGAGTGAGTGCCGTGGCATCAGCCTAGCTCACAGCAACCTCAAACTCCTGGGCCCAAGGGATCCTCCTGCCTCAGCCTCCCAAGTAGCTGGGACTACAGGCACGCACCACCCTGCCCGGCTAATTTTTTCTCTATATATTAGTTGGCCAATTAATTTCTTTCTATTTACAGTAGAGACGAGGTCTTGCTCTTGCTCAGGCTGGTTTCGAACTCCTGACCTTGAGCAATCCACTCGCCTTGGCCTCCCAGAGTGCTAGGATTACAGGCGTGAGCCACCGCGCCCGGCCACAGTTTGGGATTTTATGGCAAACAGACATACACTCAGGTGGATGTCTGGAGGAAGAAAACAACATTTGGCTAGGTGCTGGCACATTTTTATTCATTCAGTAAATATTTATTGAACTCCTATTATGTTCTAGATACAATGCATAACACAGATAAAGATGTCCCTGAGGTTATTCAGCTTTCTTTCTGGTGTGGGAAACAGATAATAGAAAAGTGAACAAATATAAATATATTTTCAGACAGCAGAGTACAAAGCATCATTTAGACCTAACTAAATATTTTCTAGTAATTGATTACATTTACTGCAAGATGCCTTTAGATTGTTAGGGCCAGTGGTTTATTTCAATTATGGTCTACCTATAAAAATATAATTTACAGGGGGGAAATGGGCATTTATTGAAACCTTAAAATCTGTACCCCCATAATATGCCGAAATAAAAAAAATATATATAATTTACAAATAAATCTTGAAACTCAGTTATTTTGCAAAGTAAGGTCTTTTTGTTGAGACAGAGTCTCACTCTGTTGCCCAGGCTAGAGTGCCATGGTGTCAGCCTAGCTCACAGCAACCTCAAACTACTGGGCTCAAGCAACCCTTCTGCCTCAGCCTCCCAAATAGCTGGGACTACAGGCATGTGCCACCATGCCCGGCTAATATATATAGTATACATATACTATATATATAGTATATATATATATACTTTTAATTGTCCAGCTAATTTCTTTCTATTTTTGTAGTAGACATGGGATGTCTCACTCTTGCTCAGGCTAGCCTGGAACTACTGAGCTCAAATGATCCGCCTACCTCATCCTCCCAGAGTGCTAGGATTACAGGTGTGAGCCACCATGCCTGGACGGTCTTTACCTTTTTTAAAGACTGAGAAACTGAATGCTCATGTGGAAAGAGAGCTAGCAACATCTCTTAATGATGTGGTTAAGTGCATACTGGCTAGTATAGATTCTAAGTGCCATGACTTTTCAGATAAGAACCAAGGTTTTTCATGGTTTTGGGGTCTGACAGTTTGGAAACTTTTGCATCCCCAAATGGGTTTCAAACTTCACCCACAATGTCTTAAATTGCCTTATCCACTTGTTCACTTTGTTTAGTGTTTCATCCCTTAGAAGGGAGTGGGAGGTGAGCGGAGGATGATGTTATTATGTGCTGCTCCCTGTGGGCTGTTTGTGTATAAAAATGGCAAACTGAAATTGTTAGAATGGTGCTTGTGTCTAACTGGAAAAGCAGTGGTTGATTTTTTTGTTGTTGTTCAGGAAAGTGTAGCAAGGAAGATTCCTGGATGTTAGTGGATGTTAGCAGTCCTTCATTATGCATATTGTTCAATGGAAAACCATGATGTTGGTCTTGGATATGACAAACCTCTTCAGGAATGAAATGTTGACCATTCTGGCTATATTTGAGCATGCTAAGGACTTGAATGTATTTCACTTTTGTGAGATAGTTTTGCACAAACATAGGAAATTGGTGTAAATCAAAGAGTGGTGGAGCAAAATCATTCATTTAGGTGAGATGTCATCACTGAGTGTAAACTATTCATATACAGTTGACTTTTGCCCTGAGTGATGTATGAATACAAATGGAATTCCTCTTTTGACTGTGCCAATATGGTAAATTTTTGAAATTGTGAGTGTGTGTGTGCATTTGAGACTTGTAGGTTTACTTGCTTACTAATCATACTGGGGGAAAATAATTTTGTCTATAAAATATTAATTTGTTTGAAGAAGCATAATAGCTGGGCATGGTGGTGCACAACTGTAGACCCAGCTACCTGGGAGGCTGAGGTGGGAGGATCTCATGAGCCCATGATTTCAAGGCCAGCCTGGGCAACATTGCAACACCTCATCTCTAAAATAAGTAAATATAAAGAAGCATGAAGAAATATTTAGAAAATAAGAACCTAGCTCCAAATTGCACAAATAACCAAATAAATTTGATTTTTATCTTGAAGATTTAGAATTTATGTCAGACAAAAAGAATGGTGTTTTTCCTATGAAAGAATTTATAAATAAGAGAAAAACGTACCCATCATTCAGTCTAGTGTGTCATTATGTGTTTATATAATAAAACCCAAGTAGGAAATAACTGCACACAAATTCTTTATTCCTGCTGGACTCAAGCAGTTATCCTGGAAACTCATTTTTGTTTGTTTGTTTTGTTTTTTAGTCTTTTTAAAAAAAGACTGATTCCCAAAGACAAATGACAAAATTACCATTTTGTCATTTCATAGACTCATTATAAGGGCTGCTTGTTTATTTATTTGTTTTTCATTATGGGAAGCTGGGAAAAAACTGTTAAGAGCTGAGAATATTTAAATCTCTCAGCAAAATTTATCTTACAGTTTCTGTGGGTCAGAAAAAAAAATAAACCTCTCAGTAAAATTTAAAAGAAGTTAAAAGAAAAAACTGCTTTGTGTAGGTCAAAATGGAACTATTGACCAAAAATCAAGTTTAAAATTTTCACTTCCAAAATTGCTTTTAGAATATGACTTAAAACAAAATGGTTCAAACAATTTTCCTTTTTATTTATTGTAAGTGCTGAACCAATCAAAATGGACTTTTGCTTGTTTAATTGATAAATTTAAGTTTTTTTAAGGTAATGTTTTTCTTTCTTTATGTTCTTCTCTTAGCACATTACTTGAATATGTGACCATTTTCTTTTTTACACTGCTTGTTTTATAATTGCAAGAGACTGTTAACCAAATTAGAGATTTCTTCAGGTAAATAGTATAAATTATATTTGCATAAGAGGAAGTTTTCACAGAGGCTTACTGTAATGAAAGCTGATAATCTATAAAACAGACCTCTGATGCTTTTCTAATATATGATTTGGGAACCTTTCTCCTGAAGTAGTTGAAAAAACTTTTAAGAATGGGGATCATTTTTAAATGAGTTGTTCTTGGTGGAGCGTGGTGACTCACACCTATAATTCTAGCACTCTGAGAGTCTGAGGCAGGAGGATCACTTGAGGTCAGGAGTTCGAGACCAGCCTGAGCAAGAACGAGACCCTGTCTCTACTAAAAATAGAAAGAAATTAGCTGGACAACTAAAAAATATATACCGTGTTTCCCCAAATATAAGACAGGGTCTTATATTTATTTTTCTTCAAGAAGACACCCTAGGGCTTATTTTCAGAGGATGAGTTATTTTTTTTAAGTACGGTACAACAATCTACATTTATTCAAATATATTTAAGTTGTCTTCTTCTGGAACGTCATCATAACTCTCCAAACCCCGAATTCCATCCTGAATTTCTTGCAACTCTATTTCCTTTAGACCCATTGGCCCCAATCTCTCATGTCGAGCAATAGAGCTCTCATGGGGCAGATGAGAAGGGCTGCTCGTCTTCTTTACCGCTCCGCGACAAAATGCATGGGTTGTGCAGATACGCTGTGTAGCCATGGCCATCAGTAGGTCTTATTTTTGGGGTAGGGCTTATACTGTGCAAATGCTTAGAAATACTGCTAGGGCTTATTTTATGGGTAGGTCTCATTTTCAGGGAAACACGGTGATTTGCCAGCAAAGGAGGATGATGGCAGACTCTCATTTTAAAGTACCATCATCCTCTCTTTTAGCAGAAATATGAGCTTTTAAAAGGGGATTTTCAGCTTTTCAGCTTTGGGTTTTGCTATTCAACTCTAGCATCTTTGGTGAAGATGATCTCATGATCTCTGTTTCATTGTGGTTTAAGATATGAGGAACAAAGAACATTCCTCTGCCTTTTGATTACGGCCTTGGGCAGGGATGCAGGTTTTAATTCCCAAAAGAGTGGGGGTATTTATCCCAATTACAATTAAGATTAAAAAAAAGTAAAAAAAAAATAAAAAAAAAAAAAGAAAAAAAAAAAAGAGTGGGGGTATTTAAAGAGACAACTCATAAAAAATTTTGCTCTTTTTCAGGCCTTTACCCCTTTTACATATTCTCCACTGTCAATTTTACCCTTCCAAATCTGTGGGAGAAAGGGTGACATAGTCATCAGCTACTTCCTGCTGAATTGTGGTGATGTTTTAGATGAAAGATTTATACTTGTTTATGACATTGCAAAGCTTTGTGGCAGTAGATTTAGAAAAAAATGACAACAAACACAAGCTGACAAGTGACAATGTAGGGAATTCCCAACACAAATCATCTTGACGCAAGGCCTACCAAACAAATGGAAAGTGTACAAATGAGAACCAAATTCTCCAAATCCAAAAGGGAATGAATTCCCCAGGTTCCCTAGTTCTGCTCAACTGTGCCTTTCACCCCTAAAAGATGCCACAAACAAATGTCCTGCCACAGGGTTGGAAGGTTAAAATACCTTCCTCAAATGAGTGGAATCAGGGGTCTCAATGTGCACACTGGGGAACTTACCCAAAAAAGGAATGAAGTGTCAGAACACTTCCCAAATCCATATCCTTTTCCTCAACAAGATTCAGGTTGTGGGAAGCTGAGTCTCATTTGGGGAGGGAGAGATGGGAGCTCCACAGAGCTAAACAGGCTCTGGCACCTGCTGGGGTGGTCCCTTACTCTCTCGCCCTGAAAAGACACTGATCCTACTGACAAAGACCCACAGCTTGACCCAGGGCTGCTCCCTGCCTCTTCCAGCCATGGCAGTTGCTGGGTGCCATTCCACTGAGGTGCCAATGGGCCCACCCAGGGACACTGAATTCTGTCACTGAAAGTTTGGTACTTGTCCTGCAGCTGAACAAAGAATGAAAATAAGCAGTTTTTTTTTTTTTTTTAATTTCACCATATTATGGGGGTACAAATGTTTAGGTTACTTATATTGTCCTTGCCCACCCAAGTCAGAGCTTCAAGCATGTCCATCCCCCAGACAGTGCGCACTGCACCCATTAGGTGTGTATGTACCCATCTGTCCTCCCCCCTCCCATCTGCCTGACACCTGATGAATGTTATTACTATATGTGCACTCAAGTGTTGGTCAGTTAAAACCAATTTGATGGTGAGTACATGTGGTGCTTAAAACAAAATGTTTGAGGAAAAGGAAAGAGAAGTTTATTAATTTTCTGGCAAGTGAGAAGGATGGCAAACTCTCATCTTAAAGTACCATCATCCTCCCTTTTAGCACAAATACAGAACTTTTAGAAGGGGGTTTGCAGATTCAGGCTATTGCTGTTCAACTATAGCATCTCCAGTGAAGATGATCTTGTGACCTCTGTTCCATTGAGCCATCTCCTGTGGTTTAAGATACTAGAAACAAGGAACAAAGAACATTCCTCTGCCCTTCTAATTACTGACCTTGGGCAGGGATGCAGGTTTTAACTCCCAAAAGACTGTGTGTGTGTGTGTGTGTGTGTGTGTGTGTGTGTGTGTGTGTGTGCATGTGTGTGTGTATGTATGTGGTGGGGGCTTTAGAGAGACATTTTGCTCTTTTCAGGCCTTTTCCTCTGTTACACCATCTTGTGTGAGTTGGAGCAGTGTGATCCATGTTCCTCAAGTCCTGATCACTTTGAATAGCTGACTGTTAAATTTCCAGATTATAATCCTCAGAGAGCAAATTTGGAGTACAGGGTGGTCTTAACATTTCTTTCCCTGACTCCTCTGAATAACTGAATAGAAGAGAATCAAAATGCAAGTTGCTGTGTGCGAGTTTGGGTCCCGTGTGCCTTCTCAATGCAAAAACCTTGTTCTCAGATCCTTGAAGTAGTATCACCAGGGATTTCCTAGACTAGATTAGTTGCCTATTGTTAAAAGCAAAATTAGACTTGAACAATGACATTACTGATGTAGAGCCCTCCACCTGCAAAACCCTCAGGTCTTCTGTGTTTCCACTTTCACTCCAGGAACCCAGATAACATGATACTCTGACCTGGCAGACATCCTCTAGTTCTTCTGTTGGACACTCAAGACAGCCTTTCTGCTTCTGCTTCTAGTTTATAGCACTTGTTGTGGATTTCTGTGTTTTCTATTTTCTGTGTCTGATTTTCCCCAAGAGACTATCAGCTTTGAAGCCACAGCCTCAGTTACATTTCATTTGTATCCATAGGGGCCAGGGGAAAGCTTCCCCTTCTCTTCTGAAGGCTCTTGAAAATCAACTGACAAAAGGTAGATTAATAGGAGAAAAGGCATACAAAATTTATTAATGCTCAGTTCTCAGACAATGGTTAGTAAATGATTCTCTTCCAGAGCTGAAAGGGACAAGCTATCTGGAAAGCCTAGGGCAGGGGTCCTCAAACTATGGCCTGAGGTCCACATGCGGACAGCCAAGGACATTTATCTGGCCCACCGGGTGTTTTTGCCACCTGCAGCCTGTCCTGCTTAGCAGCCGACTTGTCCCGGGCCCACAGTGGGGCCCACAGTGCGCATTCTCCAATGGTCTGAGGGACAGTGAACTGGCCCCTGTTTAAAAAGCTTGAGGGCCCCTGGTCTAGGGGCTGAACAAAGGTTGTTTTATTATGTAGATAACATCCCCTAGGCAATCTCTTGAAGCTGCCCTTAGAAGACTAGATGAAAAGTCTGACTGGACTGTGAGGACTCCCCCTCTTTTCTGTTCTCTGGTGGTTGATCTTTCCTGGTTGCTTGATGAGGTTCCTAGGGAGGGAGGCTTAACCCTTTGCACTCTGATGTCGAGTGTGACTCAACACGGTTAGCAAAAATTATAGAGATTAAAATTACTCTTTGAATGTATCAATAATTTGAAATATAAAAAATCCAAATAAGTTTGTATGAAAAGAAACTCCAGTTTTTTATTCTACTGCTGCGCTTTGTAAAATCTGGGGTATTTAAAAAAGTTAAATCCCGAGTAGAATAAAGGAATCGAGAAAAAAAGCAAGCGAGTGCAAAGGGTTAAGACAAAAGTATTTCTTTTGAAAAGACCCTTTCTTAATCAGAAGAGATTACAGAGTGCCTCCCAGTGGTCGGGAAAAGAGGATCTGAGCCTGGGAGGCAGGCTCAGGTTTTGAGGCTTATTTCTGAAGCCATTCAATTTTCAAAGACTCTCAGGATGCCCAAGCACCATATATATTTTCTTTAATTCAGGCTGTTATAAGGGTACAAATATTTTGGTCACATGTAATACATTTGCCTCACCCAAGCCAGGGCTACTAGCATGTCCTTCCCCCACACAGTGCATTCCGCTTCCATTAGTTGTGGGTTTACCCTCCCCACCCCTCAACTGACTGGCACCCAGTGAGTATTATTACTACCATGTGAGCACCTTAGCATTGATCAGTTAGTACCAATTTGGTAGAGAGTACATGTGGTGCATGTTTTTCCATCCTTGTGATACCTCACTTTGAAGGATGGGCTCAGTCTCTATCCAGGATGATATAAGAGCTGCTAGTTAACCATTGTTTTTTGTAGTTGAGTAGAACTCCATGGTATACATATACCATGTTTTATTAATCTACTCATGTATTGGTGGGCACTTGGGTAGTTTCCACATCTTTGCAATTGCGAATTGCCAGGCACCATATTTTGAAGAGTCATTTTCTGCACCTCAAGATATCCCTTAAGGTGCCTAGCATGGTGCTCTGTGTGTGTGTGTGTGTTAGGTATTTTCCAAACATAAATTTAATTGAAATTATCTTTATATGATTAGGTAAATAAGGTAAATTATAGGCTAATATAAAGTTTATACAAATTTTAGCTCCTTTTATTCTTATTTTAGGAGACCACCCTCCCCCACCCCCTCAGCTGGCTATGCTACAAGACTGTGAGGGAGGAGCACAGGGAACGTCACTCCAAAATATGGCTCCCTGTTATAATGTGTATTTTGTTAAAAGCCCTTAGAGCTCAACACATGCTAGAAGAGACTTTCCCTTCATCCACATAAAGACTAGAGGGGCCTACTCTCAAATTACTATATTGCACACACACACAAAAAAAGATAAAAAGAAGAAGAAAATTATGAAAATTAAAATGTTTAAAATAAATAAATAAATAAATAAAAGACTAGAGGGGCCTACCAAGGAGAACAATCTTTTTCCCTTCTTTTCCCTTTTATTTCATTATCTACTGCAGAAAAGAGGACCAAGCACATAACCAGATCTGATCAGACCTTTTCACAAAATAATGTCTGTCTCCCAGGATCATTCAATTTCCAGAAAGAACCATTTAGAAGTTAATCTCTGTTCTCCCATCCATTCATCCTCCCAAGTAGTCACTCATTCTCCATAGTGATCATTTACTGCCTCTCAACAGAATATTCCCCATCACCCTCCTCTTCTCTGAAATAAGGCTGTATAAGTATTTGGGCTCCATTGGGGTAGGGAAGTCATCACTCTGTGATTCTCTCCCATGTACACATTAATAAATTTTTATTAATTTCCTTTTGTGAATTGATTTTTTAGCAAAACATCAGAGGGCAAAGGGAAAGCTTTCCCTTGGCCCCTGCAACTGGCCTTGGCCAAAGGAAAAGAAAAAATTAGAGTGGAAAGTGAAGTTTCTAGTGATAAGCAATCAGAAAAAAATAATAAAATGGATCCGGGAGACCTAGAAACCTCCTCCTGGAACAAGAAAAGGAGGGAGACAGAACTCACACTGTATCTTAAGGCAGTTCTCAAGTGGGAAAGAGAGGGGACTACAGAACATAAATTGTCACAGTTTTCAGGTCCTTCCTTTTAATCAATCACAATTTCAGTGGCACTGGGGAAGACAGGTCAGCCTGGGGGCAGTTCCCTCCCCTACTCCTCAGGAGAAAAGAAGTGAAGGATGGAGACTGAGTGCATCTCCTGGAAGGCCCCCTTCCAGGGGAGGTTCCCGGAAGGGTTGCAGAGTTTTGAGAGGGTTGCAGAGCGAGAGGTGAGAGGGCGGAGGCACCAGATGGAGGAAAGCTACTGCGTGCGATGTGATCCCTCTCAAGTTTTTCAGTAAATTTACTAAATTTACAAAATCACAAGGGTGACTAAATTACTGGAGGAGAGAGGCTAAATGTAGAATGTTCTGTAGGGGTTAAGGAAATGGACGGATAAGGGGGTTGTGATTACTGCAGTTTTAGCAAGATCCCCAGAGGAGAGTTGCTGATGCTATTTGGGAACACGTCTGCTCTTGGAGAGGGAAGATTGACTGAAGGAGGGAGAAATGTTTTTTACCCCAGGGTTGTGTAACAGAGTACTCACCCCTCCTCCCACAGATATGGAAGGGAAACATTGAAATGAGTGGGGAATATGTAACAGAGGGAATGGCCTGAAAAAAATGGCAAAAATATTTTCTGTCTCTTTAAAACATCCTCCACTCCTTTTTTTTGAGACAGAGTCTCACTTTGTTACCCAGGCTATGGTGAGTGCAGTGGCGTCAGCCTAGCTCACAGCAACCTCAAACTCCTGGGCTCAAGCGATCCTCCTGTCTCAGCCTCCCGAGTAGCTGGGAATACAGGCATGCGCCACCACGCCCGGCTAATTTTTTCTATACATATTAATTGGCCAATTAATTTCTTTCTATTTATAGTAGAGACGGGGTCTCGCTCTTGCTCAGGCTGGTTTCAAACTCCTGACCTCAAGCAATCCGCCTGCCTCGGCCTCCCAGAGTGCTAGGATTACAGGCGTGAACCACTGCATCCTCCACTCCTTTTTTGAGAACTGAAGCCAGTTCTCAGGCCAGTGGTTGGGAGGCGCAGGATAAGTCTTTTGTAATTTGCACAACAGGAGGGATGGCCCAGTCCAGACTTGGTAAAGGGAGGCCACAAGATTGTGTTCAGCGAAGATGGGACAATCAGAATCATCAACTGTAGTTGAACAGTAATTGCCTGAAGCTGAGAACCCGTCCTTTAAAAGCTCTGTATTTTTGCTTATTATTAGGATGATGGCCTTTCAGACAGGAGTCTCCATCCTCCTCCTTTGCTGGCAAAGTAATAAAACATCTCTTTCCTTCTCCTCAAACTGCTTGTTCTCATTCTGGTGTGGCCTCGAGGACAAGTGGCAGAGCTTTTGGTAACAGTTGCAGAAGGAGGGACTAAGGTGATTGAGTGTGGGTTTCCTGGGACCTCAGGAATAGCGAAGGAAATCAATCCTTTGGGTGTAATGGAAAAAACAAACTGTCTTCCCCGTCTCCTCTTACACTCAACAAAGAACACTTCTGTGGCCAGGTGTGTGGGATTCTCTCCCCACACCAAGCAATTCTTCAGAAGACACCAACTAGGTGTCCTCTAATTCAATTCAGCTCTGAACTCTATCCACCCAGAGTTAATGTCTGATTCCACAGGTAAGGGCTCAGTCCCACAAGACTGTCCCCACTTCAGATGGCAGTTGCAAGTCCCAGGTTGTGACCTGTGCTTCTGGCTGACCAGCTATAAATTGGGGTTCCCACGACCTCCTCCTTGGGTTCAGTTAACTTGCTAGAGTGGCAAATGGGAGGGGGCACAGGGCTCCCATGCCCTGTCTGGGGGCATCACCGTCCCTCCCAGTACCTCCAAGTATTCAACAACCTGGAAGCTCTTCACATCTCACCTGGCCTTTCCAGTGATTGGCCCCATCCTGAGGCTACCCAGGGGCTCCGCCTTAAGTTACCTCATTAACATAAACTCTGCTGTGATCCCAAGGGCTTTTTAGGAATAACAAAAAAGAAATTCCAGGGGTTTTAGGCGCCTTGTACGAAAACCAAATATAACAAAAGATGCTCCTATCACCTTTATCACTGAGGAGAATATTCAGGAGCTCTGTGTCAGGGACCTGAAATAAAGACCCCAAAATAGGTACAGTCAGCCCTCTGTGTCTGTAGGGTCTACATCCATAGATTCAACCAACTGCTGATCAAAAATATTTGAAAAAATTTGCATCTGTACTAAACATGGACAGACTTTTTTCTTGTCATTGTTCCCTAAACAATACAGTATAGCAACTATTTACATAGCATTTACATTGTAGTAGGTATTTCAAGTAATCTAGAGATGATTTTAAGTATACAGGAGTACTTCCTGGCTGTTTCAGGTTGGAGGGGAGAAGTATACAGGAGGCTGTGTATATGTTATGTGCAAATACTATGCCATTTTATATAAAGGTCTTGAACGTTCTCAGGTTTTGGTATCTGTGGAGTCCTGGAACCGATTCCCCCTGGATAGCAAGGGATGGCTGTATTTCATCCCAGGCTGGCACTCTTGAGAACTCTGAGAAACAGCTCAGCTCTACCTGAAAAGTGGGGGCAGGGCAAGCATACTGCTAGGCACTGTTACCAGGCGGAACTGGGGTCCACTTGCCCGGTGCAGTAAAGCCAAACACTGCTGGTGAGATTTGCAGTGGGAGAAAAGGGCATTTATTTCATGGCCCCAAACAAGGAGAACTGGCAGCTAATGCTTAAGACCTAAACTCCTCAATCGCTTACAAACAAGGGTTTTTAAGTTTTTTTTTTTTTTTTGAGACAGAGTCTCACTTGTTGCCCAGGCTAGAGTGAGTGCCGTGGCGTCAGCCTAGCTCACAGCAACCTCAAACTCCTGGGCTCAAGCGATCCTCCTGCCTCAGCCTCCCAAGTAGCTGGGACTACAGGCATGCGCCACCATGCCCGGCTAATTTTTTCTTTTTTTTTTTTTGAGACAGAGTCTCGCTTTCTTGCCTAGGCTAGAGTGAGTGCCGTGGCGTCAGCCTAGCTCACAGCAACCTCAAACTCCTGGGCTCAAGCGATCCTCCTGCCTCAGCCTCCCGAGTAGCTGGGACTACAGGCACGAGCCACCATGCCCGGCTGATTTTTATATATATATTAGTTGGCCAATTAATTTCTTTCTATTTTTATGGTAGAGACGGGGTCTCGCTCAGGCTGGTTTTGAACTCCTGACCTTGAGCAATCCGCCCGCCTCGGCCTCCCAGAGTGCTAGGATTACAGGCGTGAGCCACCGCGCCCGGCCCTAATTTTTTCTATGTATATTAGTTGGCCAATTAATTTCTTTCTATTTATAGTAGAGACGAGGTCTCGCTCTTGCTCAGGCTAGTTTCGAACTCCTGACCTTGAGCAATCCGCCCGTCTCGGCCTCCCAGAGAGCTAGGATTACAGACGTGAGCCACCACGCCCGGCCTCAAACAAGGGTTTTTAAAGGCACGGGTACATTTTGGGAAAGCAGACATTGCAGGCAAAATTGTAAATCAATACATGGAGGTTATACATATATTGATTTAGTCCAGAAAGTGGGGTATTTTGAAAGGAGGAGCTTACAGCTCATAGTTGGATTCAGAGATTCTTTGATAACTGTTTGAGTGTGACTCTCTCCACACCCCTCAGGAAGAAATTTAGAACAAAGAATGGCAGTCAGAGTTCAGTCCTTAGTTCACTCTTATCTGAGATCTATGTGATAACAGTCTGCATTTTCCATTAGGTGGGATTCCTGAAAAACAACTCAAGAACAGATAGTAAGGCTGGGCGTGGTGGCTCACGCCTGTAATCCTAGCACTCTGGGAGGCTGAGGCGGGTGGATTGCTCAAGGTCAGGAGTTCTAAACCAGCTTGAGCAAGAGTGAGACCCTGTCTCTACTAAAAATAAAAATTAATTGGCCAACTAAACATATATAGAAAAAATTAGCCTGGCATGGTGGCGCATGCCTGTAGTCCCAGCTACTCGGGAGGCTGAGGCAGCAGGATTGCCTGAGCCCAAGAGTTTGAGGTTGCTGTGAGCGAGGCTGACGCCATGGCACTCACTCTAGTCTGGGCAACAAAGTGAGACTCTGTCTCAAAAAACAAACAAATAAACAAAAAAACCCCAAAATACCTTGTGACTCTGGCTTGCTTGGGAGACAGTTGTTACTATCATCTTGCTTATTTTGTTCAGGTTGTTCATTTGCTTTTCAAACGTAGCTAGGTACCTGGAATTTCTCATGATGGGATTCAAGATTCTTTATTTCCATGCTTAGGGGGCCGAGCAGGCCCCTAAGAGGAGTTTCTGCTCTGCTTCAGTCTCGGCACCAGCAGCGATGGAAACAACCAATGACAGGTTGGAAGGAGGCAGATCTACCTGAGCAAGGCTCACTGGAAGCCAGGTTGTTGTGGAACAGCATGGTCAGGCTGGGGCAGCATGCAGGAGGGCAGAATTTGTACTGACTGGGAAGCTGCAGGACAGGCTTGGGAGAACGTCCAAGTGTCTGGGATACCCCCACCCTTAAAGATTACCTTTTCCTCCAGGGGAGAACAAAGACTAGGTTGGAAAGATGCAGGGGTCAGGGTTAGGGGGTGGATATGATAGAAGCAATAGAAACCCTAACTGAACCCTAACTTCCTAACTGAATCTGCAGGCTGTCGTGGCCCAGAGGAAATACAGTTTTACATGGTCAGAAATTAGAAGAACAGAAGGGAACTATGGTTATTGCCATATTTGTATCAAACTTGAATTTTATCATGACTAATAGGACGATATGACATTTGTGCTCCACTTTCTCGTATGTGAGTTGGGAGAAAGGAGGTTTTGTGTCTAGTTTCTAGAATTAAGATCATAATCCTAATAATGTCAGGTTTTAGTCTGAAATGTCAGTTTTTAGTGCACTCACGGCTGAAGAATGACCAGACACACCAAAGTAAGGCAAGCATGAAAATGAGGTTTATTGAGGAGAGAAAGATAGGATTTTAGGGCAAGAGCAAGATAGATATAGGTTTACAGAGCATGTTACATATGCCACAGATGATGACTGGACGCATTGTTATAGAAAAGGGAGAGCAAAAGGCAGGGCATAGAAAAGGGACTTGGTTATGGCCTGCATCTTGTTTTATATTGCCCAGATTGGGCCCCCTCTCATGGCTCAGACGTCACCATGGAACCACTGTGATTGGACAGTTAGGAGTTGCATTACTATGCGTGCGGGCTGTTCTAGGTCAATTTCCAGACTCTATGGTACCCATGCAGCTTGACCCATGGTCTAGAGAGTCCTCTGCATTCTTTTGCATCTGGTGCACTAAGTTCGTTGACTGATTCATAGGACATTCCCTCCTCCCCAGGTATGGCAGTCACTCGGGAGATTAGGGTGGGGCAGGACCAAGTGGGGGCCTTCTTCCCAGATGGGGCAATTGCACCAAGCAGCAGCACCCACTTTTGTCCCTAGGAGACCTGGAATCCCTCTTTTTTTCTTTTTTTTTTTTTTTTTGAGACAGAGTCCCGCTTTGTTGCCCAGGCTAGAGTGAGTGCCGTGGCGTCAGCCTAGCTCACAGCAACCTCAAACTCCTGGCTCAAGCAATCCTCCTGCCTCAGCCTCCCAAGTAGCTGGGACTACAGGCATTCGCCACCATGCCCGGCTAATTTTTTGTATATATTAGTTGGCCAATTAATTTCTTTCTATTTATAGTAGAGACGGGGTCTCGCTCTTGCTCAGGCTGGTTTCGAACTCCTGACCTCGAGCAATCCGCCCGCTTCGGCCTCCCAGAGAGCTAGGATTACAGGCGTGAGCCACCGCGCCCGGTCTAGAATCCCTCTTTATCTATCAAATAATAATAGCCAACATTTACTGAGCACTTACTATGTGCCAGGTGTTTAATTATCCCAACGACCCTCAAGCAGGTGTTCCTGTTATCATTTTACAGTTGAGAACCTGAGGTTTATTAACAGCTTGGATGTGGTCAAGTTAAGATTCTATCCCTGATTTTTGGATCTCTGAAGACCGTGCTATTAACCGTTGGGCTACATTGCTTCCATTATGCTTGTAGAGTAAGGGATCCTCCTGGCACGTCCTGCCCCAGGCCAGCTCTGAAGTGTGTAAGGCACTCTGACTTGAGAGACAGGTTTTCACTGGCTTCTTATTTTTCTATTTTCAGTTGTTTGGCTAATTTCTTTCTATTTATAGTAGAGACAGGGTCTCGCTCTTGCTCAGGCTGGTCTTGAACTCCTGAGCTCAAGTAATCCTCCCTCCTCAGCCTCCTAGAGTGCTAGGATTACAGGCATGAGCCATCGTGCCTGGCCTTCACTAGCTTCTTGAGGTGGGAAAGAGGAAGGATTGGGACCAGCTCAACAGAGGGTCTGGATAGCCTTGTCCTGAGGGGATCAAATTCATCTGGGGATGGGGACTAGGTAGAGTGGAGAAAATGTAAGGGCTTTGAAAGGAAATAATAAGAAAATCCCAGGTTGCAACTTGGGACAGAGGATTTGTCATTCCTGCCAGCGGTGTTTTCATAAGCCCGTTTATGTCTAAGGACTCCCTTTCTTCATCATTTCAGACCTCCTCCCCCATTCATTCATACCAAAAGAATAAGCAAGGGTATTGGGTGACATGGAAGACATTGAAGGGCTTTAAGCAGGGGAATTAAAATTTTATCTTTTAAAGTGACCACACTGGCAGGCTGAGGGAAAAGCAGCTCACAGGCTGACGCCACGGCACTCACTGTATCCTGGGCAACAAAGCGAGACTCTGTCTCAAAGAAAAAAAAAAAAGAAAAGCAGCTCAAGTTTTCTTATAACCAGCTTCTTTCCTATCCTCTGTGATTCCGAGAAAAGGGGAGAGAGGAAGGAAGAGTTCAATATTTCCTCACTTTCGCTGTCTGCTAGAGTCCCAATATTTCCCAGACTGCTTTTCTCTCTGCTCACTTCAGCAACTTACCTGACCTGTGCTGGAATCCCAGCCAAATTTACCTTTACTCTGCCCCATTAGGGCACCTTAGGACCTTAACAGAGGGCTTAATGCAAAGGTAAGCCATGCACTTTGTATCGATGTGTCACTAGGCAACATCCCAAATCAGCAGTTTTAATAAGAGCCTTTGTACACTGGAAGCATTTGGCTATATAGTGCTTTAGTGGAGACAAACGAGGTGGTTTTACCCATAGGCTGTTGGAAGATTTTTTTTTTTTTGGAGATGTTTCTCTATCTTATTGATGACTCTTCAGGATAGACACAGCAACAACGATGATAGCTAGTACACATGTGTATCCTTACCTCATGTTCTGCACTGTTCCAAGCGCTGTAATTATTTGATCCTTATTACATCCTTCTGAAGCAGGTTCCGTTATTGCCTCATTTTACAGATAAAGAAACAAAAGCACAGAATGGTTAAATCAGTTGTCCAAGTTCCATAGCTAATAAGTTCCTTAATCACTATGCATGCCATACAGAGAATGTTTTGGTTTTTTTTTTTTTGAGACAGAGTCTCACTTTGTTGCCCAGGCTAGAGTGAGTGCCGTGGCATCAGCCTAGCTCACAGCAACCTCAAACTCCTGGGCTCAAGCAATCCTGCTGCCTCAGCCTCCCAAGTAGCTGGGACTACAGGCATGCACCACGATGGCTGGCTAATTTTTTCTATATATATTAGTTGGCCAATTAATTTCTTTCTATTTATAGTAGAGACAAGGTCTTGTTCTTGCTCAGGCTGGTTTCGAACTCCTGACCTCGAGCAATCTGCCCACCTCGGCCTCCCCGAGTGCTAGGATTACAGGCGTGAGCCACCACGCCCGGCTCAAAGAATGTTTTGGATCGCTTTAAGAGTACCTATATAACATTAATGCCAAATTATCTTAAGATGAGTTTAATTTTGTCCAACTCTATACTACTTTAACCATTGGGTGGAGTTGGTTTAGCATTTTTCACCCTCATTTTTTTTATATGGAAAACAGCACAGATAAAGTAGAGGACTCAAGGCTTCTTTAGTCACATGAGAACAGACCATGCTAAAGTAAAACATTGTGTTAAAATACCGGATGAACCTGAAAATTATGTAGCAGTTTTAGGAGAAATTGGCTTTCTGCAAAGACACTGGCTTGTTACCAAAGGCAGTTTTGTCACCTATGGGTGTATATCTGGCCCTTCTTATCATGATTATTTCCTGTTTCTCTTTTGCTCCCACTCACCTGAGCTGAGTCACTCAGATAACTCAGAAGTCTGCCTTTATAGCCAGAAGACTCAAATGAAGCGTGAAAGGAACTGAAACCTGCACAAGCTTTCAAAGGAAACCCCCTGCTGAAACTTCAAATTTAGTTTCAAGGAGAGATAAATAGTGAAATATTGTTAAAATGATCCAGTATTACTTTGTCAGAGCAATCCTAACCTGGATTCTCTCTCTCACCAAGCACACACAAAGGTTTGTTAGAATAACCGCCACCGTACCAATACTGATGTGACCTGTCACACAGTCCAGTGTGACACAAAACCCACACAATCATTCTGCTCCCTGGTGCAGTGATCTGGCGGAGCTGGACAAATGTCACTCCCACAAATCAACAATTTTAACTTGATTATATATAACTTTAGAGCAAGAATGAAAAGCATTTCACAGGTCATCAAGGTAAGATGACTGTAATTTTTTCTCCATTTTTAGCAGATTTCTGTTTTTCTTTGTTTCTTTTCTAAAATTAATTTGCATTAATTGAAAAATGAAAAATTGTATGATTTATGATGTACAGTGTGATGTTTTGATATATGTGTGCATTGTGGAATGATTCAATCAAGCAAATTGACATATGTGTCACCTCACGTACCTATTTGTGACGACATTTAGAATCTACTCTCTAGCAATTTTCAAGTATACTATACATTACTATTAATTATTGTCACCATGCTATACAGTAGATCTCCAGACTTATTCCTCGTGTCTAATTCAAACTATTTAATCTTTTGACCAACATCCACCCTTTCCCCTCACTCCCCACCAACCTTCCCCTTCAGCTCCTGGTTACCACCATTCTACTCCTTGCTACTATGAGTTTGTTTTTTTTTAGATTGTACATATAAGTGAGATCATGCAACATTTGTCTTTCTGTGTCTGGCTTATTTCAGTAAGTATAATGTTGTCTAGATTCATTTATGTTGTTGCAAATGACGGGATTTTCTTCTATTTTTAAGATTGAACAGTATTTCATTGTGTATATAGACCACATTTTCTTTTCTTTCTTTTTTTTTTTTGAGACAGAGTCTCACTTTGTTGCCTAGGCTAAAGTGAGTGCCATGACATCAGCCTAGCTCACAGCAACCTCAAACCCCTGGGCTAAAGCAATCCTTCTGCCTCAGCCTCCCGAATAGCTGGGACTACAGGCATATGGCACCATGCCCGGCTGATTTTTTCTATATATATTAGTTGGCCAATTAATTTCTTTCTATTTATAGTAGAGACGGGGTCTCGCTCTTGCTCAGGCTGGTTTCAAACTCCTGACCTAGAGCAATCCGTCCACCTTGGCCTCCCAGAGTGCTAGGATTACAGGCGTGAGCCACCGCGCCTGGCCTATACCACAATTTCTTTGTCCATTCATCCATTGATGGAGACTTAGGTTGATTCCATATCTGGTTAATGGGTATAAAGCTGCAATGAACATGGGAATGAAGATATTTCTTTGATTTACTGAGATAGGGAACTGGCAAACATTACTTAACTGAGTCAGTAAGTCTGAGGTAGGAGGATCACTTGAGGCCAGGAGTTTGAGACCCAGAACTTGTCTCTACAAAAAAATAGAAAAATTAGCTGGGTGTGGTGGTGCCTGCCTATAACTCTTATTACCATAACCGTTTCTAAGGAAACCTCCCACTCCCATAATGCACCTGATGCCATGACACTTCTGGTTTGACCATGTTTAGTCAAAAGGAGGGCATCATCCTAATTCCAGGAAAACACTGCCCTTTCCCAAGAAATAACATGAATATTTCTCCTCTTATTTAGCTTATAATTAATCCATTGCTTAATTAGAGGGACTAAGGGAACCATGGGAGCTGTTCTCCTTCACAGGGAGAACCAGCCTCTACTCTGTGGAGTAGATTTTCTGTATTTCCTAAATGAAAGTTTTATTTCACTTTATGCTGTCTGCTCATTCCTGAATTCTTTCTTTCTTGTGTGAAGCCAAGGGCCAACTTGGACTTCAAGTAATTCCCAGCATAGGAAATTACTTTCCTGTGTCAGTACTGATTTTATTTGTTTTTGATATATACCTGAAAGTGGGATTACTGGATCATATGACAGTTCCATTTTTAATTTTTTGAGGAATGTCCACATTGTTTTCCATAATGGCTATATTAATTTACATTCCCACCAATGGTGTACCAGGCTTCCCTTTTCTCCACATCCTAGCCAATATTTATCTTTTTTGGTTATAAGCCATTTTTACAGGTATGAGGTGATATCTTGTGGATTTAATTTGCATTTTCTTGATGATTAGTGACGTTGAGCCCCTTTTATATACCAAATGTCCCTTTGTATATCTTCTTTGGAGAAATGCCTATTTAGGTCCTTTGCCCATTTTTTAAATTGAGTTATTTGTTTTCTTGCTATTGAGTTGTTTGACTTTTTTATATATTTTGGTTACTAATTCCTTATCAGATATATGGTTTGCAAATACTTAGATTTTCCTTTGTGATTTTTTTGTTGAATTTTTGTAGTAGTACGCTTTTATTCCTTCCTTTTGATCTTTTGTGTATCTACTAGAGTTTTTTTCTTTGTGGTTATTGTAAGGCTGGTGGCAGGGGCCCCCTCTCCCCCTCCCCTCCCTAGATGGAAAAAGAAAACGCTTAGTGACCTGACCTGCCAAGGACAAACTGCCAGGCCCCACTGAGAGGAACCACACCCAGATCTCCACCTGGATTGGCTCCTGGATTCCACAATACCTCCAGCCCCTCCTATTTCTCAACAACCTTCCAAGGTCACAATAGAGAATCCCAGCTCTTCCTGCCACAAGTCCCTAGCCCCGCCCAAAGGGTATAAAAGGCCTCAGCCCCTTCAAACTGCGGCGACTTCCGGCCCCCCCCCTCTTGGGGCCCCAGAACCTCGTCCACGAGTGTATAATAAAGCCACGTGGTTTGGCCCCCCACTCTTTCTCTTTCTGTGTCTCTTTTCTTTTCGCCACCGCCGAAAAACCTTACAGTTATTATGGGGCTTACATAAAGCATCTTACAATTACCATATTCTAATTTAAGTTAATAACAATTTAACTTCAATCATATACAACAACTTTACACTTTTACTCCCCCCACTTTATGCTACTGTATTATACTTTACATCTTTTATATTGTATGTTCATTAAGAAATCATTGTAGCTATAGTTACTTTTAATATTTTTGATTCTTGTTTTAAAATAAGACCTTTCACAGACTCCTAATCTACAAAGGCTGGAATCCACTTTGCCTGACTTTCCTCCTATCTCTTGAGAAGCCTCTTGAGGCACCTACACCAAACATAATTTGAGAACCTCTGATCTAGTATAAATCTCTCATTGTACAAATGTGAATTTTGAGGTTTGGAGAAGGGCAATGACTTTTCTAAAGTCACTCAGAGTATTAGTGACAAAGCTACGGCTGTGCACATGAAGGTTTAGGAAATGGCAATTCTCTTCTTTTAGTTATACTGGTCAAAATTCGTGGAATTTTCCTTGATTCTTCTCTTTTTTCCACACTCCAGTTCTTACGGTCCTTCATCAACTGCCATCAAAATATATCCAGAATCAGAGTATCTTTCCCCCCTGCTGTGCTTTAACTTCGGTCCCAGCCACCATCATTTCTCTCCTGTAATTGCATCCTGAATCTTCTCTCTGCTTTCCTCATTGTCCTCATTTCCCTTTACCCCCTTACTGGCTTTATTCAATACAGTAACTGGAGTGGAGTGATTCTTTTAAAAATACTGGATTTTGACCGGGCGTGGTGGCTCACGCCTGTAATCCTAACACTCTGGGAGGCCAAGGTGGGAGGGCCGTTTGTGGTCAGTAGTTCGAGACCAGCCTAAGCAAGTGGGAGACCCCTTCTCTACTAAAAGTAGAAAAAATTAGCCAGTCATGGGCGTGTGCCTGAAGTTCTAACTACTCGGGAAGCTGAGGCAGGAGGATTGCTTGAGCCCAGGACTTTGAGGTTGTAGTGAGCTATGATGACGCCACTGCACTCTACCTTGGGCAACAGAGTGAGACTCTGCCTAAAAAGATAAAATAAATAAAAAATAAAAATCAACTAAAAATGCATTAAAGACTTAAATGTAAGACCTGAAACTGTAAAACTAGTAGAAGAAAATGTAGGGCAGATCTTCTCGACACTGGTCTTATGAAGAGTTTCTTGAATATGGCCCCCAAAGCATAGGCAACAGAAGCAAAAGTAGACAAATAGGATTGTATCAAAATAAAAGGCTTTTCTGCATAGCAAAGGAAAGAATCGACAGAGTGAAGAGACAATCTACAGAGAGGGAAAAAAGGTGCCCACATATTATTCACCAAATAATGGCCCATAATCTATTCAAGATATTTTTTTTTTTTTTTTCTGAGACAGAGTCTCACTTTGTTGCCCAGGCTAGAATGAGTGCCATGGCATCAGCCTAGCTCACAGCAACCTCAAACTCCTGGGCTCAGGCGATCCTCCTGTCTCAGCCTCCCAAGTAGCTGGGACTACAGGCATGCGCCACCACGCCTGGCTAATTTTTTGTATATATATTTTTAGTTGTCCAATTAATTTCTTTCTATTTTTAGTAGAGACAGGGTCTTGCTCAGGCTGGTTTTGAACTCCTGACCTCGAGCAATTCCCCCGCCTCGGCCTCCCAGAGTGCTAGGATTACAGGCGTGAGCCACCGCACCTGGCCTATTCAAGGTATTTTTATTGAACATTGGCCATGATTCAGACACCCTCTTAGGGGTGGGAAATAGTAGTGAATGGGATACAAACACTGCCATCATGGAGATTACTTTCTACTGGGTCAAATGGGTGATTTTTTAAAAAAAGTAAATAGACCCATATGATAATTTCAGGCAATAAATCAGAATAAAGGGAATGGAGGTGTTTTGCACATGGTGATCCGAAATGACTACTCTGTGGAAGTGACATATCAGTGGAGAATTAAATGACATAAAGCGTCCTGGCAAGCAAAATTTGAGGAGTGTTCCAAGTGGAGAGAACAGTAAGTACATTGCCTGGGAGTAGGAGAAAGCTTGGCATGTCTAAGTCGCTACAAGAAGGGCAGTGAGGCTGGGGTGGAGTGGGAGAGCTGGAAGGGGCAGGAGCTGAGGTCAGGGCATTAAGTTGGTTACTAGAGCATGAAGGGCCTTATGTGGAGCCTGAAATCTATTCTGAGTGAGTGGGGAGGCTGTTGAAGACTTCTGAATAGGGAAGTGCATGTTTTGCAGCAGCTGAAAGGAGAATGGATTTCAAGGGGCAAGTCTGGGAGCAGGCAGACCATGGCATTAGCCCAGGGCAGACATGAAGGGGGAGGCTTGCACTCAGGTGGTGGTTGTGATGACAGTGAGAAGTCAGTTTCCATTCATGCATGATGAAGTGTACGGATCTTGCTGGTGAATTGGAGGTGGGGGGTAAGTGAAAGAAAGGAACCGAGGATATCCCCTAAGTGCTTGGCTTGAGTGACTCGGCAAATGAGATAGGGCGAAGATGCAGATTTTTGGTGTAGGAAATAGATCTGTTTGGGCTATATTAAATTTGAGATTCATACTGGACACCAAGGGAAGCTGATGAGAAAGAAGTTGGATATAAAAATCTGGGGCTTTGAAGAGAAATAAATCTTTGAGCCATCGCTATATAGCTGGTAATTAAAACCATAGGCCTGGGTAAATGGGTTAGGAAGAGAGTGGTAAGTACAGAGAGAAGAGAGCTGGGAAAGAACCATGAAGAAGAGAAGAAAAAGACAGCAAAGATAGGAATGGGCTTTAGAAATCTGAGGAGAGGCAAATGTGATATAGACATCTGGGTGAGAGCGAAAGCGAATTGACTAGGTCATGAAGTGAGATTGCTCCACAGTGCTGAGGACCCCTTTGAGACCTGCAGGCATAATTTGAAAGTTGAAACCTGCTGGTACTATTGTGTGTTAATTTAATCATCCAGTCTGTGTAAATGGTTGGTGCCAGGTGGGTGGCTATTTGGTTTTAACCAGTTCCAAGTTTTGCCTCTAGCTAAGAAAAATAAAGCGAGGGGCAAGCGGGTTGATGGAGTATGCAAAGGGTGATTATAATGACAGACTGTAGAGTATAAGCTAGGTCAGCAGAGAAATGAGGGTGGTGTTGGACAGTGAGAGCAGTGGAGTCCACAGACTGGATTTCTGGTGAAGGCTGAAGGACGAATGAGGGGAAGGGTGGCTGGAAAGTGGCGGTCTGAGAAGGGAATGACTGAAGCAAAGATTTCAGAGACAGAAAATGATCATCAGTGGTCAAGAACTTGAGTGGCCAAGGAATTGGTTGGCTCATATTCAGACTGTGGAGTCATCAAGATTGATGACAGCAATTGTGGTAGAGAGAGAACCAAAAATCTGAGACTCTGTTCCCCCCCCCCCAAAAAAAGAGTTGATATTTTGTAGGAGTAAGGAGGAAAAGTAATTTTTTTTTTTTTTTTTTTTTTTTTTTTTTTTTTTTGAGACAGAGTCTCGCTTTGTTGCCCAGGCCAGAGTGAGTGCCGTGGCGTCAGCCTAGCTCACAGCAACCTCAAACTCCTGGGCTCAAGCAATCTTCTTGCCTCAGTCTCCCAAGTAGCTGGGACTACAGGCATGCGCCACCATGCCTGGCTAATTTTTTCTATATATATTAGTTGGCCAATTAATTTCTTTCTATTTATAGTAGAGACGGGGTCTCGCTCTTGCTCAGGTTGGTTTCGAACTCCTGAGCTCAAATGATCCACCCACCTCAGCCTCCCAGAGAGCTAGGATTACAGGCGTGAGCTACCACGCCCGGCCAGGAAATTAATTTTTATGTGAGAATGAGGTGCAAGGATGCGTACACCATCTCCAGGCATTGGGATATGTTCAATGTGGAACAAAATGTCATCCACTTGAGAAGGATCTGGTGCAGCAGTATGCTCCAGGGGCTGTTGGGGGACACACAAAGTAGAGAACACTCAGAGAAGGGTTTGAGGATAGAGAGGGTTTTGCTAATGACATCTGTGAGTCCCATAGGACATAGTAGGAAGGTGTGTGGTTCAAGAAGGATAGAAGATTGGTCCATTCAGCACGTACAGTGTCCTGTGGGGAGAAAAGTCCAGAGATGATGGATGACCTGGAAGCTTGGACTTTTGTGGATGACTAAGGTAAACAGGGAGGTGAGGCATAATGACGCCAGTCCTGATGATCTCTTAGGAGAAGGTGAGTAATCAGTCCATTTATAGCCTCTTTCTCTGGTTTGGACTCCTAGGTAGTTTCTGGTGGTAAGGCTATGGGAAAACAATCTCACCAGGAGTTCCAAGCAAACAATTCCTACCCTTCAGGCTCCTCCTGAGGTTTTTTTATAGCACATCCTGATGTGTCACCATCCTGGTCACCCTCTGCTGATTACATTCTACTCTATCAGTGTCATGTTAGAAGGTATATCTGAGAACAGATTATGATATTTTGAGTGTGGGCTGGGAAGTACAGAGTGCCCTGAACTTGTACCTCCTTTGATTTAGATGCTATTCTTATATTCATCCACCTGTTTGTGCTTCTCAGTTCATGGTGAAATAATTATTCTGGTTGAAATAATTTTTTCCCCTCAGGAACTGCTATTGTGCCAACTTTTTTTTTCTATAACTCTACAGTTATAGAATCATATAGTTCTTGAGTAAGATCAGACCAATATATCATTCAACCTAACATATTTTATAGATGAGGAACAGCGTTCTAGTTAAGATAAGTGATGAATATGATTTGATATTTTGAATCAAATATTTGACTGGTTTAGGAAACCAAAAGATTAATGAAATCAGTTGTAATTATTAACACTTTCAGTTTAGAGGTGTGAATCCAAACCTCTTCCTCTTTAACAAGTTGGGCTGTTCCCTTTTCAGAGAAAAGGGACATTCTCCTGTTGGTGATGGGATTTACTCTACATGGTAGGATTTACCTACCTGTAGCTTTTGTTTTTTATTAGACAAAGTCTCACTCTGTCATCTGGGCTAGAGTGCCCTGGCCTTAGCCTAGCTCATAGCAACCTCAAATGCCTGGGCTCAGGTGGTCCTCCTGCCTCAGCCTCTCGAGTACCTGGGACTACAGGCACGCACCACTGTGCCTGCCTAATTTTTTCTACTTTTAGTAGAGACCGGGTCTTTCTCTTGCTCAGGCTGGTCTCGAACTCCTGAGCTCAAAGCTAACTTCCTGCCTGGGCCTGGGCCTCCCAGAGTGCTAGGATTATGGGTGTGAGCCGCTGCGCCCAGCCTACCTATAGCTTTGATAGCGCAGATACCTGACCTGGAATTGGGGCAATAGGTGCAGTCACTTTGTGAGAGCTATCCATTTTGGCATTTTTCTCTATTTCCTCTACCCTCTTTGCATTTTTATCTGAAAGTATTAATAATAGTTAGGCAGTCCTGGGTTTCATCCTGTGTTTTAAAAGTCATTCCACTCAGCAAAGTATTTATTTTTTTCCATCAAATGTGACTTCTAGTTAATATTTTTAATCAGATACACTCTGAATATTTACCCTCTCCCCTGTCCCAACTACTTAACATGATGCGATCTCTTTGGAAGATCTGGTTCATGCCTACAGCTCATAAGTGTAGCTCTCATGATCACAAAACCAAATCATACATTGTGCTATAGATGTCACTTATCTTTTTTTTTTTTTTTTTTTTTGAGACAGAGTCTCGCTTTGTTGCACAGGCTAGAGTGAGTGCCGTGGCGTCAGCCTAGCTCACAGCAACCTCAAACTCCTGGGCTCAAGCAATCCTGCTGCCTCAGCCTCCCGAGTAGCTGGGACTACAGGCATGCGCCACCACGCCCGGCTAATTTTTTTTTTTTATATATATATATTAGTTGGCCAATTAATTTCTTTCTATTTATAGTAGAGACGGGGTCTTGCTCTTGCTCAGGCTGGTTTCGAACTCCTGACCTCGAGCAATCCGCCCGCCTCGGCCTCCCAGAGTGCTAGGATTACAGGCTTGAGCCACTGCGCCCGGCCTATCTTTAATAACATTAAATTAAAAAAAAATTTTAAATGAACTTAATGTAATCTGTGCCAACACTAAACAAATATTTATTCTCCTTTCACTATAATTTGGGATGACAAAATCAGTTTTCTTTTGTAGTTTGAAACTAAATTGAGACATTTATGGTAGGAGGATGAAAAGTTTGTCCAAACTATTGTCAACTTAGTTAAGTGAGCCTGCCTTTTGTTGTACGAAAGAAAAAAAATCTAAAAATATCATCTAAATTACTCAGCATCAGCTTCTTAAAGTAAAGTAAGCACCACAGCTGTAGGGTGATTCATGTACCTGGGGTTATCAAAAATAAATACCTATTCTTCTCATTTCTTTCTAGAGAAATTTAGATAAAATCCCTTTTCTTTCTTTCTTTTTTTTTTTTTTGAGACAGAGTCTTGCTTTGTTGCCCAGGCTAGAGTGAGAACCATGGCATCAGCCTAGCTCACAGCAATCTCAAACTCCTGGGCTCAAGCAATCCTGCTGCCTCAGCCTCCCAAGTAGCTGGGACTACGGGCATGCGCCACCATGCCCATGGCCGGCTAATTTTTTTCTATATATATTAGTTGGCCAATTAAGATGGGTCTCAGTCTTGCTCAGGCTGGTTTCGAACTCCTGACCTCAAGCAATCCACCGACCTTGGCTTCCCAGAGTGCTAGGATTACAGGTGTGAGCCACTGCACCCAGCCTCCCTTTTCTTATGGTTTTCTTGCTACTCAGGGATGACAACCTGCTTATCTAACATCCATTACTCTAGCCCTTCCATTCTTTTCCTTCTTTGAGCTGGTATAGTACAGAGGTTAAGAGAATGAGCTCTGAAATCAGCCACACCTAGATTTGAATCATGGCTATGCCATACACTTGTTTTAAGTGATTTAACTTTTTTCAGACTCAGTTTTCTCATGTGTAAAAGGCAGACCATGATACTTAATAGGGTTGTTGTAAATATCAGTAAGAACACATGTATAACATTTAGCATGCTGACTGGTACAGATTAACTAATTGCTCAATAAATGGCAGCTATTTTGATATTATGCATTTAGAGAAGAAGGTATTTAGTAAATAGCTCTAGTTTAAGTGAAAAGGCTAGAAGAACTGACTCAATTCAAAATCCTAGCTCTTATTTTCTTAGAAATATATCTATAGGGGAAAACAAATAAGGAGCAGTGGCACGTGTTTGTAGTCCCTGCTACTTGGGAGGGTGAGGTGGGAGGATCATTTGAGCCTAGGAGTTCAAGGTTATAGTGTGCCATGATTGCACTTGGGAATAGCCACTACACTCCAGCCTGGGCAACACAGTGAGACCCCACATCTTAAAATAAGCAAAATAACAAACAAAACAAAAGAAGTAAGGAAATCAACCCTAAGCCTTTTTCTGACTGTGTCTGAGAACACACTCTTACATAGCAGGGCTCCAATAAACAGTGTCTGGTGGAGATTTCATATTTCTTTCTTTCTTTTTTTTTTTTTTTTTTGATACAGAGTCTCACTTTGTTGCCCAGGCTAGAGTGCTGTGGTGTCAGCCTAGCTCACGGCAACCTCAAACTCCTGGGCTTGAGCGATCCTTCTGCCTCAGCCTCCCGAGTAGCTGGGACTACAGGCATGCACCACCATGCCTGGCTAATTTTTTCTATATATTTTTAGTTGGCCAATTAATTTCTTTCTATTTTTAGTGGAGACGGGGTCTCGCTCAGGCTGGTTTCAAACTCCTGACTTTGAGCAATCCGCCGGCCTCGGCCTCCCAGAGTGCTAGGATTACAGGCGTGAGCCATTGTGCCTGGCCGAAATTTCCTATTTCTAAGATATTCAAAGCTTGTGGAATAATGGTTTCTAATTTGTGGCATTTGCTTATATGTTAACCTTATATAGGATGGTCCCATCTGGTGGGACTTAAAGTGTGATCTATTTCATTTTTTAAAGGTCAATTCTCCATTCCTCATAGATTACAGACCTTTAATTCACTAGTTATTAACTCTGAAATGCTTGCTAGTCAATTTCGTCCTGGGCAAATTTCAGCTGGAGTCTCTCAGGTGAATAGTTTACAGGACAAGCAGCAGAGATTTAGGCGCTGCTTTTCCATTATTGACCATTGTCTTACTTATTTATCACCTTGTGATGAAATCTCTTAGAAACAACATCAAATTGTTTGCAGCTTTTATTGATCTTTCCTTGACATTTACCTCTGTGGTCAGGAATCTATATTGAACTTAGCTGTTTAGCTCCACGTAGCTTCTGACGCTACTGAAGCTAATGTAGAAACTATTGCTTAATAGCATCATGAAAATCTGGGTCAATAGATACATAATTTAGTTGGAGGTATGATGTTATGTGATGTAGTCTACACTTTCCTTTTAAAGCAGTGGTTCCATAATGGCTTGACATCATATCTCTCTGAACTGGGTCCATCACCCTCTGCTAAAAAAGTTAAGCACACATATGCTGATGCTATGATTTTATGATCAGGAACTACTTCCTAATTAATCTCTTACTGTAAGAAAGAATGTCTTAGACCAATTTTGGAGAATCCAGTAACACTTGTGTATGTATTTATGAAAAGTTAATATATTAAAGGTGGTGTTTCAAATTAATGGGGGAATGATGAAGTTTTCAGTAAATGCTATTGAGAAAATCAGTTATTATTTAGAGAAAGAAAAAAGGTTCATTCGTATCTCAGAGCATGCATAACATAAATTCTAAATTATTTAAAGGCTAAAGCATGAGAAACCATACTATGATGTACTAAAATAAATCAAAACTTATCTTAGTAATTTTCAGGAGGGGAAGGCACAAGCAAGACACCAAACCTAGAAGCCACAAGGGAACAAATGAACAGATGTGCTCTCATAAAACTAAAAGTGTTTTCATGACGAAAGTTACCATAAACAGAGTAAAACATAAGAGACAATCTGGGAGAAAATGTGTGCAACATATATAACAGACAAAGGTTAATATTCATGAAGTATAAAGAACTCCTATGATCATTAATAATAACAATAATGATAATAATAAAAGATCAAACAATAGGAATTGTGAAGTCACAAAGGAGGAAATATGAGTGGCCCATTTACTTAAATAGTTGTTCAACCAGAAATCAGGGATGTGAATCAAAATGAAGATTCTGTTTTTCAGACTTACTTATAAATTATAGTACAGGATAGAAATTATATAAAAGGGCTGATAAAAAAGATGGATACAGGGGGGCGGGCATATACATATATAATGAGTGAGATGTGCACCATCTGGGGGATGGTAATGCTGGAGACTCAGACTTGTGGGGGGAGGGGAGGAATGGGCATTTATTGAAAACTTAAAATCTGTACCCCCATAATATGCCAAAAAAAAAAACAACTAAAAAAAAAAAAGATGGATACTCTCTAGATTTAGTAATGATGTAACGGAAAGGCACTGAACAGAGTAGGAGTATAAATTGTCATACCCATTTTGGAGGACAATTTGGTGTTATCTAGCAAAATTTTATGTATTGGCCCAGCAACCCCACTTCCAGGAATCTAGCCTATGGAATTATTTACACGTATGTGTATATAATATTACGTATACTTTCTTTGGCTTATCTCTGAGCTCTAGATCCTTATTTACATTTCAAGCTGGTTACTGGATAGCTTCATTTGGATGTCTCACAAAGATCCCAAAACTGCATCCCCCATCCTACTTTTCTTAAACTGTACTCTTGAGGTTCCCACTCTCAAATCTGACTTTCACTCTATCCCTCTTATATCAGAAAATGGTGCCTTTATTCAATCTGTATTCATGCTGGTAACCATGAAAATAGGAGGTTTTGTTTGTTTGTTTTGGAGGCAGAGTCTCACTCTGTTGCCCTGGTTAGAGTGCAGTGGCATTATCATAGCTCACTGCAACCTCAAACTCCTGGGCCCAGGCGATCCTCCTGCCTCAGCCTCCTGAGTATCTGACAATAGGTGCATGCCATCATGCCTGGCTAATTTTTCTATTTTTATTGTAGAGACAGGTTTCGACCTCCTGAGCTCAAATGAACTCCTGTCTCAGCCTCCCAGAGTGCTAGGATTACAGGTGTAAGCCACCATGCCTGGCCAAAAATAGGATATTTTTTATATTTTATTTTATTTTATTTTTTTTAAGACTAGTCAAGTGCAGTAGTGAGGAGGGGGGAAAGTAGTAGAACAAGGAGTTCAATCTGTAACTGACTGTGAACAATCACGTTAGATAACTCACTACCTTCGGACCAGCCAAAATAGGATATTTTTGATACCTCTTTCATATCATATATCCAATCCATCACCAAATCCTATGCATTCTCCCTTCAAAATATATCTGAAATCTCTCAGTTCGCCACTTTCATTACTTCTATTTTTTTTTTTTTTTGAGACAGAGTCTCACTTTGTTGCCCAGGCTAGAGTGAGTGCCGTGGCATCAGCCTGGCTCACAGCAACCTCAATCTCCTGGGCTCAAGCGATCCTCCTGCCTCAGCCTCCCGAGTAGCTGGGACTACAGGCATGCGCCACCATGCCCGGCTAATTTTTTGTATATATATTTTTAGTTGGTCAATTAATTTATTTCTATTTTTGGTAGAGACGGGGTCTCACTCAGGCTGGTTTCGAACTCCTGACCTTGAGCAATCTGCCCGCCTCGGCCTCCCAAAGTGCTAGGATTACAGGCGTGAGCCACCACGCCCGGCCTGATTACTTCTATTTTTAAACCAACATTTCTTTTGCTGGTACTAGGGCAAAGCTTTATAACTTGCATAACTTGTGTACTCTTATCCTCATCTATTCAAATTCCTAAACAGCAAGAAAAAAAAAAAAAAGACAAGCCACAACCTGGAAGCATATTTTTGCAATCATATATCTGATAAAAGACTCATATCCAGAATTGATAAAGAACTCTTATAGCTCAGTAATAAGACAAACAACCCAATCTTTAAAAATGGGCAAAAGATTTTTATAGAGAATTTACCAAAGAATATATACAAACAGGAAATGAGCACATGAAAAGAAAAGATGCTCAACACTTTTATTCATTAGGAAAATGAAAATTTAAACCACAACGGGATATCACTACATGCCCACTAGAATAACTAAAATAGAAAAGACAGACAATAAAAAGTGTTGGTGAGGATCTAGAGAAACTGGAAGTCTCATGCATTTCTGTTAGACATGCAAAATCATGCAGCCAATTGGGAAACAGTTTGGCATTTTTAAAAAAATTTTAGTGTATTATGGGGGTACAAGTGTTAAGGTTACATATATTGCCAATGCTCCCCCTCCCCCCTCCAGTAAGGGCTTCAAGCGTGTCCATCCACCAAATGTTGCACATCTACTCGTTGTGGTTGTATATACCCCTCCCCACCTCCCCCCTCCCACCCTCCCGGCACCGATAAATGTTACTCCTATATGTCCACTTAGGTGTTGATCCATTAATACCAATATGCTGGTGATTACATGTGGTGCTTGTTTTTCCATTCTTGAGATACTTCACTTAGTAGAATGGGTTCCAGCTGTATCCAGGAATATACAAGAGGTGCTATATCACCATTGTTTCTTAAAGCTGAGTAGTATTCCATGGCATACATATACCACATTTTATTAATCCACTCATGAATTGATGGGCACTTGGATTATTTCCACAGCTTTGCAATTGTGAATTGTGCTGCTATAAACATTTGAGTGCAGGTGTCTTTTTCATAAAGTGACTTTTGATCTTTTGGGTAGATGCCCAGTAGTGGAATTGCTGGATCAAATGGTAGATCTACTTATATCACTTTGAAGTATCTCCATATTGCTTTCCACAGAGGTTGAACTAGTTTGCAGTCCCACCAGCAGTGTAGGAGTGTTCCTCTCTCTCCGCATCCACGCCAGCATTTGTTGTTTGGGGACTTTTTGATAAAGGCCATTCTCACTGGAGTTAAGTGATATCTCATTGTGGTTTTGATTTGCATTTCCCTGATGATTAGAGATGTTGAACATATTTTCATATGTTTGTTGGCCTTTATTCTGTCTTCTTTTGAGAAATTGCTGTTCATGTCCTTTGCCCATTTTTTGGTAGCATTGTTTGATTTTTTTCTTGCTGATTTTCCTGAGTTCTAAATAGATTCTAGTTATCAGACCTTTATCAGATGTGTAGCTTGCAAAAATTGTCTCCCATTCTGTGGGTTGTCTGTTTGCTCTCTTGACAGTTTCTTTGGCTGTGCAGAAGCTTTTTAATTTGATCAGGTCTCATTTGTTTATTTTTGTTGGTGTTGTGATTGCCTTTGGGGTCTTCTTCATAAATTCTTTGCCTAGGCCAATGTCTAGAAGAGTATTTCCAACATTTTCCTCTAGAATTCTAATAGTTTCACACCTAATGTTCAAATCTGTTACCCAGCGTGAGTTGATTTTTGTGAGAGGTGAAAGGTGTGGGTCTTGTTTCAGTCTTCTACATGTGGCTAGCCAGTTTTCCCAGCACCATTTATTGAATAAGGATTCTTTTTCCCAGTGTATGTTTTTGTCTGCATTGTCGAAGATTAGTTGGCTATATGAGGATGGTTTTATATCTGGGTTCTCTGTTCTGTTCCACTGGTCAGTGTCCCTGTTCTTGTGCCAATAAAAAGCTGTTTTAATGACTATAGCTTTGTAGTATAGTTTGAAGTCTGGTAAATTGATACCTCCTATTTTGTTCTTATTGCTTGGATTGATTTTGCTATATGGGGTCTTCTCTGGTTTCATACAAAGCGTTAAATTATTTTTTCTATATCTGTGAAAAATGATGATGGTATTTTGATAGGGATTCCATTGACTCTGTAGGTCACTTTGGGTGATATAGACATTTTAACAATGTTGATTCTGCCGACCCATGAGCATGGTATATTCTTCCATCTGTTTATGTCCTCTGCTATTTTCTTCTTCAGTGTTTCATAGTTCTCCCTATAGAGGTCTTTTACCTCCTTAGTTAAATCTATTCCAAGGTACTTTATTTTCTTTGTTGCTATTTTTTTGAAGGGAATTGAGTCTTTGATTTGGTTCTCACTTGTATTGTTGTTGGCGTATATGAATGCCTCTGATTTCTGTGTATTGATTTTGTAACCTGAGACTTTACCAAATTCATTTATCAGATCAGGGAGTTTCTTGGTTGAATCCTTGGGGTTTTCTAGGTATAGTATCATGTCATCAGCAAAAAGTGAGATTTTGATCTCTTCTGCTCCCATTTGGACACCCTTAATTCTGCTCTCCTGTCTGATTTCTGTAGCGAGGACTTCCAGCACTATGTTGAACAGAAGTGGAGGTAGTGGGCAAGTTCCAGTTCTAAGTGGGAATGCTTTCAATTTTCCCCCATTCAGTATGATATTGGCTGTAGGTTTGTCATATATGGCTTGTATCATTTTTAGGTAAGCCCCGTCTATGCCTATTTTGTTGAGTGTTCTTATCATAAAAGGGTGTTGAATTTTGTCAAATGCTTTCTCTGCGTCTATTGAGAGGATCATATGGTCTTTGTGTTTGCTTCTGTTTATATGGTGAATTACATTTATAGATTTGCATATGTTGAACCATCCCTGCATCCCTGGGATGAAACCCACTTGGTTGTGATGAATTATTTTCTTGAAAAGCACCTGGATTTGATTGGCTAGGATTTTGTTGAGAATTTTTGCATCTATATTCATAAGGGATATTGGTCTGTAGCTTTCTTTTTTTTTTTTTTTTTGAGACAGAGTCTCGCTTTCTTGCCTAGGCTAGAGTGAGTGCCGTGGTGTCAGCCTAGCTCACAGCAACCTCAATCTCCTGGGCTCAAGCAATCCTGCTGTCTCAGCCTCCCGAGTTGCTGGGACTACAGGCACGAGCCACCATGCCCGGCTAATTTTTTATATATATATATTAGTTGGCCAATTAATTTCTTTCTATTTTTATAGTAGAGACGGGGTCTCGCTCAGGCTGGTTTTGAACTCCTGACCTTGAGCAATCCGCCCGCCTCGGCCTCCCAGAGTGCTGGGATTACAGGCGTGAGCCACCGCGCCCGGCCTTGTAGCTTTCTTTTTTTGTTGCATCCTTTCCTGGTTTTGGTATCAGGGTTATGTTCGCTTCATAAAATGTGTTGGGGAGAATTCCATCCTTCTTGATGTTGTGGAATAATTTCTGCAGGATAGGCACCAGTTCTTCTTTGTAGGTGTCGTAAAATTTGGGTATGAAACTATCTGGTCCAGGACTTTTCTTTTTAGGAAGGTTTTATATTGCTGTTTCAATTTCAGTACTTGATATTGGTCTGTTCAGGAATTCTATTTCTTCCTGGTTGAGCCTAGGGAGGCTGTGTGTTTCTAAGAAATTGTCCATTTCCTCCATATTTTCCAGTTTGTGTGCATAGAGGTTTTTGTAGTATTCATAAATTATATCTTGTATCTCTGTGGCATCAGTTGTAATTTCTCCTTTATTGTTCCTGATGGAGCTTATTAGAGAATTTTCTTTTCTGCTTTTCGTTACTTAGCCAGTGGTGTGTCAATTTTGTTTATTTTTTCAAAGAACCAACTTTTTATTTTATTCATCTTCCATATAGTTTCCCTGTTGTCAATTTCGTTTAGTTCTGATTTGATCTTGATGATTTCACTTCTTCTGCTAGATTTGGGGTTAGTCTGTTCTTCTTTTTCCAGCTCTTTGAGACAATTCATTAGGTTGTGATCTTTTCAACTATTCGTGATCTTTTCGACTTTTGGATATAGGCATTTATGGAAATAAACTTTCCTCTCAGGACTGCTTTAGCTGTGTCCCGCAGGTTTTGGTAACTTGTGTCTCCTTTGTCGTTTAGTTCAAAGAATCTTTTGATTTCCATCTTGATTTTCTCATTTATGAAGTGATCATTCAGCAGAAGGTTGTTTAGTTTCCATGACTTTGTGTAGAAATGAGGACTCCTGTTAGGATTGATTTCTACATTTA
This sequence comes from Microcebus murinus, assembly GCF_040939455.1. Lineage (NCBI taxonomy): Eukaryota > Metazoa > Chordata > Mammalia > Primates > Cheirogaleidae > Microcebus > Microcebus murinus. Next base: position 117,738,198 of record NC_134105.1, on the reverse strand, counting down.
TTCCATTGTGGTCTGAAAAGATACATGGTATAATTCCTATTTTTGTAAATTGTTTGAGATGCGCTTTGTGTCCTAGGATATGGTCAATCTTAGAGAATGACCCATGAGCTGAAGAGAAGAACGTATATTCAGTGGTTTTGGGGTAGAATGTCCTATAAATGTCAGGCAGGCCCATTTGTTCTAGGGTTCTGTTTAAGTCCATTATTACTTTGTTGATTTTCTGTTTGGAGGATCTGTCCTGTGCTGTCAGTGGGGTGTTAAAGTCTCCAACTATTATGGTGTTGTTGTTTATCCATTTTTAGATCCAGTAGAGTTTGATTTATGAATCTGTGTACACCATGGTTGGGTGCATATATATTTAGAATTGTTATGTCTTCTTGTTGAACTGTACCCTTCACCATTATATAGTGACCTTCTTTGTCTTTTATTATTTTAGTTGATTTAAAAACTAAGTTATCTGTAATCAGCACCACCATGGGAGCTTTCTTTTGGCTTCCGTTTGCTTGAAATATTGTTCTCCACCCCTTTACCTTTAGTCTAATTGCATCATTGCAGGTTAGATATGTTTCCTGAAGGCAGCAGATACTTGGCTTGTGTTTTTTTATCAATTCGGCCAGCCTATGTCTCTTGAGTGGGGAGTTCAAACCATTCATGTTTATTGAGATAACTGATAGGTGTGGCAGATTTCTGTTAATTATGTGGGGTTGAACTTTGTTGCTTTGTTTTCTCTCTTGAGCCATTGTAGTATCTGGGCTTTGATCTTTAGCTTTGATTAGATTTACATTCGTGAGTGTTCATGTGGTGATCCGTGGGTAACAGTGTTTTGAATGCTTCCTGAAGGGCTGGTCTTGTCTTGGTGAATTCCCTCAGTCTTTGTTTGTCTGAGAATGTCATTTTTTTTTTTTTTTTTGAGACAGAGTCTTGCTTTGTTGCCCAGGCTAGAGTGAATGCCATGGCATAAGCCTAGCTCAGCAACCTCAAACTCCCGGGCTCAAGCAATCCTCCTGCCTCAGCCTCCCGAGTAGCTGGGACTACAGGCATACGCCACCATGCCTGGCTAATTTTTTCTCTATATATTAGTTGGCAAATTAATTTCTTTCTATTAATATCAGAGACGGGGCCTCGGTCTTGCTCGGGCTGGTTTCAAACTCCTGACCTCGAGCAATTTGCCTGCCTTGGCCTCCCAGAATGCTAGGATTACAGGCGTGAGCCACCGCGCCCGGCCAAGAATGTCTTGATTTCTCCTTCATATACAAAACTTAGTTTTGCAGGGAATAAGATTCTAGGCTGGGCATTGTTCTGTTTCAGAAGAGTGAGAATGGGGCTCCAGTTTCTCCTTGCTTGTAAAGTCTCAGTAGAGAAGTCTGGTGTTATTTGAATTGGCTTTCCCTTGTATGTTACTTGCTTCTTTCATCTTACAGCTCTTAGAAGGGCCTCTTTAGTTGATATTTTGGTCAGTCTGATGACTGCATGTCGTGATGTCTTCCTGTTTGCATTGAATCTCCCAGGGGTCCTCTGAGCTTCTTGAACTTGTATATCGAGATTTTTAGCGAGGCCTGGGGATTTTTCCTCTATTGTATCTTCAAATAGCTTGTCCAACCCTTGAGTGTTGTCTTCTTCCCCTTCTGGTAACCCTATGACCCTCACATTAGGTTTCTTCACATAATCCCACATCTCTTGTAGGCTTTACTCTTTTCTCTTGTTTCTCTGCTCTATCTCCGTGACTGATTTATTTAATTGGAGGGTGTTATCTTCAATCTCTGAGATTCTTTCTTCTGTTTGATCTGCCCTGTTCTTGAGGCTTTGCACTGTATTTTGTAGTTCCCTGAATTGATTCTTCATTTCCAGGAGTTCGGTTAAACTTTTCTTCATTGTGTCGATCTCTTTAGTGAACTTTTTTTCCAGGTCCTGGAGGCTTTTTGTGATTTCTTTGTGTTGGTTACTGAGTTGTTCTTGCAGGTCGTTGAATTTTCTTATGATCCACATTCAAAATTCCTCTTCTGTCATTTTAGTTGCCTGATTTTGGTTGGTGTCTGTTTCTAGGGGGCTGGTGCTCCACTTTGTGGGTGTGTTTTCCGTTTGGTTCTTCATATTTCCAGAGTTCCTTCGCTGATTTCTTCCCATGTTGATCAGTTGTTGTTTCTTTCCTTTAGGTTTTCATTTGGGTATTCACACGCCTTGTTTATTCTCTGAGCCGGTAGGTGGTGTCTGTGGGTGAGATTCAATCACACCCTGTATGATGAGTCAGTAGGTGCCGTGAAAAGGGTGTGCAGGATGTCCTCCTTGTCAGTAGGTGGTGCTTGCTTGGAGGAACAGGCTACGCTGTTGTTTTTGTGTCCTGTAACCAGCTCTTGTTCCTCTAGAGAGGCACTCTAGTGCCTCAGGTGCCTCAGGTAGGTGGGGCCCTGGGACTTCCAGGTGTGTCCTTTTCTCCCCTTCAGTGAGGGGTCGTCTAGGAGAGAGTCTGGGCAGAGCTGGGTTGCCCTCAGGCACCACCAATGCTGTTAGCAGGGGTCAAAGTTCTGTTTTCTGCTTCTGGGAAAAGCTGTCAGGGAGGGCTGGTATGGCCCCGCTGAGCCAGAAAGTCTGCGTGTGAGAGTGGAGCTATCTGAGACCCGCAGTCTGGAGCAGGCCTCGTTTCCTTCCACCCTCCCCTACTCTGTGGCTATTTCTGGTCCTCTGCCAGCAGGCCAGGTCACACGCCACCAGGCCTCCCCTGTGATGCCAACGGGGAGGTTCCTTGTGCAGGAACGACACCTGGGCTGGATGCACAGCCTCCCTCTGGGAGGAGGGTTGCCCTCTAGGACGCTGATCTGCCCCTGAAGGCACACACACTTCAGTAGGCTGTTCACGTATAACCCTTCTGTGCCCTGGCAATGTGAGACCTGGATGCACGGGATCTGGTCTGCAGGTCTGACCTCTGGGCCCCACAGTTCAAACTACATCCCCACCAGGGAGAGGAGTGCTAGTCCCAATTCACCCACAGGGAGCACAAGCTGGGTCGATGTCTTTCAGCCTCAGGGTCTGCCCCATTCTCCTGGGATCACTGTGCCAGCAGCACCTGGGAGGGCTGGCGGGTAGGGAGCTCACAGTCTGAGTTCCCCTCAGTCAGCTGTAGGGCCCCAAAAGGGAAGGTCCCATTTCCTAGAGATGCCTCCGGCTGGTGGCTATATTGTCTCTTTTGCCTGCCACGGATAGGGTCCGGGGAGGGGAGAATGAGGCAATATGGCGCCTGCCGCACGGCTCAGGTCTGTGCACAGGGAAGTGCCCTGTGGGAGTTGGGAGCCTGGTCCTGAGTCTGCTACAGGCTTACTGCTCACTGGGCTGGTGTCCGCAGGTCTCTCCACCTGCTTGGGAGCCCACCAGCAGTCCAAGATGCAGGGGAGGGGAAAATTACCCGCCCCACCTACCCTTGCCGCTGGTCTCCAGGCTGCTCTGGAGGTCTCAGCTTCCAGTTCTCCTCCGCAGCCTCCTCCCGTGGAGTCTCCCGTGGTCTCAGGTACCCCTCCTTCCTACCCTTGTCTGATGTATGCTTGTTTTCTTGTTTATTTCTTCTAATTTCTGCTAGAATCTGTCTTTTCCACAGAGACCCTCTGTCTGGCGGTGTTTCTTGTTCACCATTTTGATTATCGGCCTGGCAGGTTTTTAAAAAGAAACTTACCATAGGAACTAGCAATTCTACCATTAGGAATCTACCTAAGGGAAATGAAGCACATATCCACACAAAGCCTTGTAGATGAATGTTCCCAGGAGCCTTTTTATAATAGCCAGTGCCTGGAAACAATCTAAATGTCCATCAACTGGTGAATGGATGAACAACGCGTGTTATATGCATACCGTGAGATGCTACTCAGCAATAAAAAGGAACAAACTATTGATACACATGACATTGTTGATCTTCAAAAACATTGTGCTTGATAAAACAAGTCAGACACAGAAGTCTACATAGTGTGTGACTTCATTTATATGAAATTTCTAGAAAAGGCAAAACTATTGAGATAGAAATCAGATTAGTGATTGCCTTGGGCTGGTGGTGGGAACAAACAGGTGCAAATGAACTTTTTCGGGCGATTGTAGTGATGGTTGCACAGCTGTGTAAATTTGCTAAAACTCATCAAATTTAGGGTTAAAATGGGTGATTGTTACACAATCCCTGTGTAGTACTTATAAAATTTTAGAAACATAAATCAAATCATATCACCTTTTTGTTTACAACACTTAACTTAGGTACAATCTGCAGTCTCTTAAACTTTTTTCTTTTCTTTTGAGACAGAGTCTTGCTTTGTTGCCCGAGCTAGCGTGAGTGCCATGGCCTCAGCCTAGCTCACAGCAACCTCAATCTCCTGGGGTAAAGCGATCCTTCTGCCTCAGCCTCCCAAGTAGCTGGGACTACAGGCACAAGCTACCACACTGGCTAATTTTTTGTCTCTATTTTTAGTTGACTGGCTAATTTTTTTTTTCTATTTTTACTAGAAACGAGGTCATGCTTTTGTTCAGGCTGATCTTGAACTCCTGACCTCAATCAGTCCTCCAGCCTCAGACTCCCAGAGTGCTGGGATTACAGGCATGAGCCACTGTGCCCAGCCACAGTCTGCAATCTTTACCATGGTCTTTAAGGTCTTTTTTTGTTTTTTGAGACAGAGTCTCGCTTTGTTGCCCAGGCTAGAGTGAGTGCCGTGGTGTCAGCCTAGCTCACAGCAACCTCAAACTCCTGGGTTCAAGCAATCCTGCTGCCTCAGCCTCCCAAGTAGCTGGGACTACAGGCATGTGCCACCATGCCCGGCTAATTTTTTCTATATATATATTAGTTGGCCAATTAATTTCTTTCTATTTTATAGTAGTGACAGGGTCTCGTTCTTGCTCAGGCTGGTTTTGAATTCCTGACCTCGAGCAATCTGCTGCCTTGACCTCCCAGAGTGCTAGGATTACAGGCATGAGCCACTGTGCCCAGCCTATAAGGTCTTAATTTATTTGGTTTATTTGGCTTTGACTCTTCAGAATCCTCCCCTGACAATCTCCTTGCCCATGGATTTCCAGCCCATAGGACTGCTCTGAGCAATGTGATATACTCCCTTTGCCTCAAGGAGTTCTTACCTCCTGTCCTTCTGCCTGGAATAATCTTAATTGTCCACTATTTATCTGGATAGCTTTGACTCATCCCTTATATCTCCGTTTAAGCTTCACTTTCTCATAGAGATCTTCCTTGACACACCCCTTCACAGTTTAAATTAGGTCACTGTCATTCTGTCACCGAACTGTTCCTTCAACGTGTTTTTCACAACCCATGAGTATATATTTATTTTGGGATGATTTGTTTAATTTCCATCTTTCCATTTGAATGTAAACTCCGTGAGGAAAGGGACCATGCCTGTTTTATATATTTTTCAGTACATATTTTCCAAAAGTTAATTAGTTTGTACAAAATAAACAACCAGGTAAATCCATTAAATTACCCAGGATTATATACTGCAATGGGAATATCTGGAAGGTTCACCTCAAAGTATACTGTAAAAATGAAAATAAAAGCACGTCATTGCATTTTTTTCCCTTTCTTTTAATAGTTGGGCAATTGGTAATATGAGTTTAGAGAATCTTGTAGTCCAAAGATATTGCAGGCAAGCTCTATGGTATGGAAGTTTGGGTTCTCAGAGTTGTCCAAATGTTTTTGTATACATTAGCAGAATTGATCATCAAAGTGTGAGAGAAACTGCCTTAATTGATCATTTGTCTCTCGGGAGCCAAATTCTTGCCAAAGTCTCATTTGAGACGAATAATATTCAGGAAAGATTTCTAGAGGACAATATGCAGTCCTTCCAGAACATCAGGTACCTGTTTACTTGTATGAGGCTATTTTGGTTCCTCCTAGAATTGCCTTTGGGGATTTGTGCCATCAGTTAAAACATAGAGCAACAAGACATACAGCTGCTGAATTTATTGCAGAAATGCAGCGTTTTTTATCACCCAGTGCTCCCCTTATGGAAACCCATTGTCTCTTAAGAGCTCCGGACTTGAATATCCAGCTGCCTACTGGGCATCTCCACTTGGATGTAGTCCCAGGGACAAGAATAAGCAAGGTGACTGAGCTTAACATTTATACATAGAATCCTTTTCTACTAGAGTTGGTAGGAATGAGTGGCTTACAATTTTTTAGCAGGGTATCATTTTTCCCAATAAAATATTAGTAGGTACTCCAATATGTAAAAAACAAAAACAAAAAAAGCAGGAGTGTGGGTCTGGTTGGGGAAAACCATACTTTAGTTTTTCCTCCCATCCAAGTATCCTTGGTCCCCTGAGGTAGCATCTGAGATAACAGGGGAGTTAAGAACCATTAATCTAGGCTGGGTGCGGTGGCTCATGCCTGTAATCCTAGCACTCTGGGAGGCCGAGGCGGGCAGATTGCTCGAGGTCAGGAGTTCAAAACCCGCCTGAGCAAGAGCGAGACCCCGTCTCTACTAAAAATAGAAAGAAATTAATTGGCCAACTAATATATATAGAAAATATTAGCCGGGCATGGTGGCACATGCCTGTAGTCCCAACTACTGGGGAGGCTGAGGCAGCAGGATTGCTTGAGCCCAGGAGTTGAGGTTGCTGTGAGCTAGGCTGACGCCACGGCACTCACTCTAGCCTGGACAACAAAGTGAGACTCTGTCTCAAAAAAAAAGAACCGTTAATCTAGTCCAATCCCTCCCAAGGCACACAACTCATCTAATAACATGTAGACAGACATTTGTAAATGACTCTTCAGAAAGATAGTGGAGGATTTCATCAAATACTGAGCAGGATGCAGGATAGTAATACAGCCTACAGTCATAGGAGGCTGATGGAGATGAACACAGCATGTGAGCAGGACCAGTTGATGTTCTCTGAGGAATCACTCCAGGTAATCCTGCCCCCTGGAGGGTGGCTTTTAAAAGTGTCTTTAAAACTGGGTCAATAGGGGGAGCTGTCTGCTAATATTCATGTACTCTGGATAGTGCTTCTCAGACCTGGCTGAACTATTAATGTATTAGTAGAGTCTGCGCAGCCCTGGGCAGCGAGCAAAAGTACTTCTGTGGGGCTTGAGAGCAGATGGAAGTAAAGCCCCAAACTGGCTTCATTTCTTTAAAGTCTCCTGATTTACCTTAAAAATTAAAGCAAAATTAATGTATTCTGTTTCATGAAATGTCTACATATCTGCTTATCCCCATATTATGCTGAAAAACAAACAAATAAATAAAACATTTTAAAAAAGAGACCAAATTTACTCTCAAAAGATGATGATTTAGGTTAGCTAAAGTGCCTTGATTCTACATCTGTGTTATAATGCAGCATGGCAGGCCCAGATCACTGCTCCAGGGGCTCGGGTGTCCTGTGGATGCCTCGCAATGCTGTGTTATCCTGGCTGCCTGGTTTCCTCTTTGAAGTTGGTGTTGCTGTCAAGGGTTATTGAGGATGGTTTAATCCTTCCACATGACCTAGAGGCCTCTACTGTTCTGGTCGGAGTTTCTGCCTCTCTCTGTTTTCCTTCTTGGTTGCTCCACTTTTCTGCTTTGGGCTATTATTACATTTGCTGTTGCAGGTGGATCATTATGTTTGACTTTAAAAAAATTTTTTTTTGAGACAGAGCCTCACTCTGTTGTCTGGGCTAGAGTGTAGTGGTATCACTGTAGCTTACAGCAACCTCAAACTTCTGGGCTCAAGTGATTTTTCTGCCTCAGCCTCCCAAGTAGCTGGGACTATAGGCGCACGGCCATGCCTGGCTAATTTTTACATGTTTTGTAGAGATGGGGGTGGGGAGGTCCTGGGGGTCTCTTTCTTGCTCAGGCTGGTCTCGAACTCCTGGCCTCAAGCAATCCTCCCTCCTTGGCCTCCCAGAGTGCTAGAATTACAGGCACTAACCACCACACCAGACCACATTTGACTTTTTGAACTGTTACTTACCTGCCAGATACCTGAAAATTAATTGAGGGTGGTTGAGGGAGGCCAGATTGCCTGGTACAAGTAAAATGAGTTCCAATGAAGTCTATACAATTGTAGAGGGGGGTATAGTTCTGTTTCTCTCCTACAGAGTGAATGGTAGGTGCTTTTATTACTGTTCCCATGGAGACTCATGATTCATCTTGAACGCTTATTGTGAGCTCAATTCGAAGAGGTTGATGTGTTAGCACATGTATGCGTATGTCTAGTCCAAGGAAATAAGAAAATGTTTTGAGCTTCATTTATTTCCTCATAAGTTATTATATGTCTTACTAGTAAACTAGAAGGTGCAATATGTGAAGCTTTGTCTTTTTTTTTTTTTAATGATTTCTCTTTCACTTGAAGAGTTTCCTTTTTAGGAGATAAATTTTCAGAAATTGCATAACAGAAGTCTCTAATTATAATGCTGAGCTTTGAACACATTTTAATATTGCGCAAGAGACTTTAACAGCTGGTTTATTTTTAATTTCCTTGATTGATCTTGCAAAATATGGTTTGCTTCATAATCCTTAATATTGCATTATTTCATTTAAACTATAATTTTATGTTTAAATATATGAATTCTGTGATAAATGATAGAAGATAAAATGACTTTAATAATATTTTAAAGATGTTATGGGATCATGGAATATCCTTAGCAACTATCTTTCATTTTCAACCAGGGAGGTTGCAAGGCTCATAGTGGCTGCTCTGAAAGAAACTGCTTCAGCTTCAGCTTGAACTATGAACCCTCATAAAGGCCCAAGTCCAGGCCCAGACTGAATTTTCTTTTTTGTTTTTTTAGACAGTCTCACTCTGTTACCGGAGCTAGAGTAATGTGGCGTCAGCCTAGCTCACAGCAACCTCTCAAACTCCTGGACTAAAGTGATCCTCCTGCCTCAGCCTCCTGAGTAGTTGGGGCTACAGGCATGCGCCACCACCCCCGGCTAATTTTTTCTATTTTTGGTAGAGACGGTTCTCACTCTTGCTGGTCTCGAACTCCTGATCTCAAGCGATCCTCCTGCCTCAGCCTCCTAGATTGCTAGGATTACAGGCATGAGCCACTGTGCTGGCCTGAATTTTCTAATTACTCCTCATCATGGCCTGTACACATAGAAGGAAATCCTGCTGCACTTGATTGGTCCTTCCCTGTCTGTGAAACCTGATCAGAAATACTTGATCAGCAAGGGTCAAACTAGGTCTGGGCTGAGTTTATCTGAGCAGATCTCAGTTTCTCCACTTCAGAAAGGATTCTTGAAATTGGATCCTAAGCTGCATTGTAAGTTTAGGTTGACAGCATATGGCCTGCAGGTCAAACTTTGTTCATTCATACTTGTGCCATATGGTTGAAATTGCAAAAATGCCAGAAAGAATTCTGCAGTGCTAGATGGCACATTTTAAAAGTCTCATGAATGTGGTGATTTACCCTCACTTATTTACATAGGTGCTTGCATACATACCTAATTGACCTCTCATACCGATTATTATTATTTTTCATGTCAGATGGGTAATGTGCCCATGTCAGAAAAGTTAGATGGAGGCACATAACACACATTCAGGTGAACACCTAATCATCATACTTATGAACTACTATATATATATATATTTGGAGACAGAGTCTCACTCTGTTGCCCAGGCTAGAGTGCTGTGGCACCAGCCTAGCTCACAGCAACCTTAAACTTCTGGGCTTAAACTATCCTCCTTCCTCTCCTGTATCAGGAGATATGAATAGGGAGACCTCTTAGGTTCTTAATTAATAGTAATAGTACCTCCTTACATTTGAATTAAAAAAAATCTTTATTTATTTATTTAGTTTAGAGATAGAGTTTTGCTCTGTCACCCAGGCAAGGGTGCAGTGGCCCAATTATAGGTCACTGCAACCTCAAATTCCTGGGCTCAAGTGATCCTTCCACATCAGCCTCTTGAGTAGCTAGAACTATAGACAGGCACCACCACGCCTGGCTAATTTTTAAATTTCTTTTTGCAGAGTTGGGGTCTCGCTATATTAGCTGGTCTTCAACTACTGGAATCAAGTGATCTCCCTGCCTTGGCCTTCCAAAGACTGGGATTATAGGCTTGGGCCACCATCCTCGTCTGAAAAATATGTATCTTTAGGTAGTGGAGATGCTAATTCTGACTATGGGAAAATATTTCTAGTTACAAGAGAAAATTACTTTTCTGTAAGAGTCAAGCTAATTAAATGTTGATCTTAACCTGTAACTTGGATAGAAGGCATTATATAACTGTAGTGGTATGAAACATATACAGAAGGGACTGACATTGGTATGTGAACCTAAGTTTAAAGTAGACCCTGGAGAGCTGTCTTGATTATAGAAGCCAACTTCTGAGGCGCAGTGCATGGGTGGCAATCTCACATATGACGAAGGCAGTGGCTAGGACTAGAATATCCAGTTCATTGATGGAATTTAGCCGTGAAGAAATTAAGTTGACATTTTAGTCTTTGGGAGTCAAGCAAGCAGTTGATTTCCATGCAGGAAATTTTCCTCTGTGCTGTGGTCCTCCAGCCATCATAAAATACATTACTTCCAGATAGGATTGATTTGAGTAACTTTCTGCATAAGTGTTCAGGGGAGGGCTCAGCACAAGTTAAAAATTTAAAAGGGAAATAACCACACAGAATTTGGAAGAGATACAAAAACTCAGTTTCATCCATCCATCTATCTGTCCATCCATCTATTCATCAATCCATCTATCCACTTACTCACACACTCACTTATCCATCTTCAATGCTTGTTTGCTTGATTATTTCATCACATATTTATTGAGTCCCATGTTCGTACCAGACATTGAGCTAGGTGCAGGGGATATAGGAGAGGAAAATGAATATGGGTTCTGTTTTCATGGCACTTACAGTCTAACAGGTGTGATAGAGGTTAAGTAACTAAATATTATAAGTTGTGGAAAGGGATTTTGAAACAAAGGTACAGAGTGCTTTGAGAAAAAATCAATGGGAGATTTGTCCTAGCCTGAGGGTTAGGACAGCTTCTCTGCTCAAGGGGTGTTTGAGCTGAGACCTGAAAGAGGGGTTACTAGGTGAAGAATGGGAGAGAGAGCTAGATTGTGCTGCCTTGTGAGACACAGTTGTGTAAATCTCTTCCCAACTTGGTATTCAGGTTGGTGGGTTGAAATTGGCCATGGTGGGAGTAACTACACCATGGAAATCTGCAAACACTACAAATGAAGCTTTCTTTTGGAAAGGTAGTTGTTAAACATTTGCCAGCATCCCCCTGGGAGAAGGGGAAGGTAACTAAGCACCCACTAGGACTCAGGCCTACATTAAATACTGAATGTATTATTTTATTTAGTCACAATAAGCCGTGTGGCAGATATATAAAACTTATCCTCACTTCATGGAGATAGAGTGAGATTCAGAGAAAAAGAATAAATTCCCCCAAATTGTTAAGCTAGAGAATGAATACAGTCATATTTGAATTTAGGTCTGTTTTGTCTTTCCTCTGCATTATGCTGTCAGAGACTTTTGGACATGTTTGGTGCCAAGTAGTAGGCACCAAACAAACACTTCTCCCAGGTTTAATTGACTGTGAAAACGACTGTCAGAAGAGTCCTTGTAAATGGTTTACTCACTTCTAGAGTGTGAAAGTGTACTTTTCAGAAGTTAAGAATATAACGATTTTTTCAAACATAGAATGAACACATGTCAAAGATTTCATCATCTCATTAATTAATAGGTGACAGAAAAAGTATGATGGTAAAGCTGTTTGAAGAGCATTTAAGGGTATTTATAGGCAATTTAAAAAGAAACGTTAGAATAAATTTTCTAAGCTAGAAACTGAACTGATTAATGTCTTACAGGGCAGTAAACCATAACCTTTGAGATTATCTCCTCTACTGGAGAGAATTCATTTGCATCTTTACTGGGCATAAACCTACAAGTCAAAATAACTTCACAAAGTCTAACTCCCTAGGTAATAGTAAATAGAAAAGTCAGAAATGGTAACTTCTGCTAAAAAATGAAATAATCCTTGGAAGGACTGTGTGGCCTTATTGCCATGTTTTGTGTCATTTTTCTTAAGATGTGCAAGCAGGTAACCATCACTCTAACCTGTAATGTCTGTGGTGCTCTAACTTTGGGTTGCTGCAGCAGGGTAATAAGTGGTTAGGTGTGGGGACTCTAGAGTGAAGATCTGCTCTAGTTTGAATGCTGGTTCCACCCTCTAGAAGCTGTGTAACTTTGTGCAAATTTTAAAACCTCTTCCTCAGTTTCCTCATATGCATAAGCAGGAAATAATAACAACAATAATACTTATAGTTGTGGTATTGAGTTATTACAGGTAAAGTATTTAGAATAACATCTGGCACATGATAAGAACTATATATGATTGTTATTTTGAAAATATCTCAAAATAGTTTCAGGATATCAAGGATAGAAATTCAGGATGCTGAATTATATTTTAATTAATTAATTAAATTATCAATTTTTAAAATTTTCTGTAGAAACAGCATTTCCCTGTATTCCCAGGCTGGTCTCAAACTCCTAGCCTCAAATGATCCCCCCACCTTAGCCTCCCAAAGTGCTGGGATAACAGGTGTGAGGCGCTGTGCACCACCAGACTCTGCATCTTAAACAACCAGCCTAGGTGGTTTTGATGAAGCTAGCCATGGACTATATTTGAAGCTACACTGCTGTGTACTTTCTACTTTAGTCAGCATTGACTCAGAAAGTTGAAAGGGGCTGGGCATGATGGCTCATGCCTGTAATCCCAGCACTCTGAGAGGCCAAGGCGAGTGGATTGCTCAAGGTCAGGAGTTTGAAACCAGCCTGAGCAAGAGTGAGACCCCATCTCTATTAAAAATAGAAAGAAATTAATTGGCCAAATAAAATATATAGAAAAAACTAGCCGGGCATGGTGGCACATGCCTATAGTCCCAGCTACTTGGGAGGCTGAGGCAGAAGGATTGCTTGAGCCCAGGAGTTTGAGGTTGCTGTGAGCTAGGCTGATGTCATGGTACTCTAGCCTGGGCAACAGAGTGAGATTCTGACTAAAAAAAAAAAAAAAAAATTGAAAGGGACGAGGAACCTGTGAGAGGGGAAATGAAAGAGTAGTGAACCTACTATAAGCTGGGAAAAGCAAAGAACAAAGAAACGGGGAGAGGCCTGTCTGGCCCAGGCATACATGACTCATCAGGAAAAGATTTTAGGCCAGGCATGGTGGCTGATGTCTGTAATTCCAGCACTTTGGCAGTTAATGTGGGGGCATCGCTTGAGCCCAGGAGTTTGGGACCAGCCTGGCCACCGTAGCAAGACCCTGTCTCTACAAAAAATAGAAAAAAATTAGCTAGGGATGGTGGCACATGCCTGTAATCCAGCTGCTTGGGAGGTTGAAGAGGGAGAATCACTTGAGCCCAGGAGTTTGAGGTTATAATAATCTATGATGATGCCACTGCACTCTAGCCTAGGCAACAGAGCAACACTCTGTCTCAAAAAACAAAACAAACAAACAAAGAACCCCCCCCCCAACAAAACAAAAAAAACCCCAAACAAACAGAAAAGAGCATTTCAAAGGGAATTGGGGACTTAGGAAATGCTCAGGTTAGGTCCTAAAATTGGAAAAGAGAGGGAAGATTGCAACAATTTAATATCAACCATCACTGATTTAGTTTAGACATAGAAAATGTGAAAGGTTGTTACACACACATGTACCCACACACATACATTGGAAGAACATGAAAAGATAATTGGAGAAAAAACTAGCTCAGTTAAGAGAGCAAAGCAAGGAAGTCTGTCAAGTTCCTGGATTGATTATCCAGTGATACTAACAACTTATGTTGTTATATAAGTGCTAACAGTAAGTGTGACAAATCTCTGTAGACAATTTGGCCCTGACAAGAGTTTATGAATTTTTCTTTACTAATTTAATAGTCTTGATCAGCTGGAAACAAAAGGGAAAGATATCCTAATCCTGAGAAAGGCTATCCAGTTGCACTGGAAATGAATAGAAAATCTAGACTGGGCTACTCACACAACTCACCACTCCTACAGCCTACAAACACTTAGTGACTGAGAAAACTACCACACTAAGGGTATCTATAACCAAGGCATCCATCCAAAACCTAGATCACCATCAAAGCACCCACAAACAAAGCCAAAGGTTCTTACCCAATATATGCTATAAACAAATCCATATCAATCAAGGAAGGGGAAAAAGACCTATCTAAACAAAAGAAAATCTAAAAATAAGAAGCAACAGTTACTCCAGCTGAGAAGGAATCAGAGCAAAAGGTCACCCCCAAAAGGGAATACCAGCTTACTAGCAGTGGTATCAACCAAAATCAGAATATTGAAATGACAGATAAAGAATTCCAAATATGGATTATAAGTAAGCTCAATGAAATACAAGAGAAAATGGAAAACCCACACAAAGAAACCACACAAAAATTCAGGAAATGAGTGAAAAATTCACCAAAGAAATTGAATTCTTAAAAAGAATCAAATAGAACATGGGAAATGAAAAATTCATTCAAGGAAATACAAAACAGTGGAAAGTCTTAAGAATAGACTACAACAGGCAGAAGAAAGAATCTCAGAGCTTGAAGACAATACCTTTGAATTAAAGCAAGTCAGTCAAAAACAACAGAGAGGCCTGGCGTGGTGGCTCATGCCTGTAATCCTAGCACTCTGGGAGGCTGAGGTGGGCGAATTGCTCGAGGTCAGGAGTTCAAAACCAGCCTGAGCAAGAGCAAGAGCAAGACCAAGACCCCTTCTCTACTATAAATAGAAAGAAATTAATTGGCCAACTAATTTATATAGAAAAAGAAAAAAAAAAATAGCCAGGCATGGTGACGCATGCCTGTAGTCCCAGCTACTCAGGAGGCTGAGGCAGCAGGATTGCTTGACCCCAGGAGTTTGAGGTTGCTGTGAGCTAGGCTGACGCCACGGCACTCACTCTAGCCTGGGCAACAAAGCAAGACTCTGTCTCAAAACAAAACAAAACAAAACAAAATAAAACAAAACAACAAAACCCACAAAGAATTAAGAAGAGGGAACAAAGCCCACAAGAAATAAGAGATTATGTAAAGAGGCCAAACATAAGAATTATAAGCATCCCCGAGGGTGAAGAAGAAAACACACAAGTGTTAGAAAACCTATTTGAGGCAATATTGAAGAAAACTTCGCTGGTCTTGCTAGAAATTCAGATATCCAGGTACAAGAAGCTCAGTGAACACCTGGGAGATTCATTGCAAAGGGCAACCACCATGACACATAGTCATCAGACTAGTCAAAGTTAACATGAAGGAGGCACTCCTGCAAGCCATAAGGCAAAAACGTCAGGTACCTTACAAAGGAAACCCATCAGGCTAACTGTAGACTTCTCAACAGAGACTTTAAAAGCCAGAAAGGATTGGGGCTCCATCTTCAGTCTTCTTAAACACCATAATGGCCAGCCTAGAATTTTTTATCCTGCAAAAGTAAGTCTCCAATATGAGGGAGAAATAAAGATTTTTTTCAGACAAGTAAACACTGAGAGAATTTGTCAAGACCAGACCTGCCCTGCAGGAATTACTCAGATCTGCATTACAGATTGATCAGCACAATAGAAACCCACTAGTTCAATATATATATATATATATATATATATATATATATATATATATATACACACACACACACACACACACATTTTTTTTTTCACTTTGTTGCCTAGGCTAGAGTGCCATGGCATAAACCTAGCTCACAGCAACCTCAAACTCCTGGGCTCAAGCAATCCTCCTTGCCTCAGCCTCCCAAGTAGCTGGGACTACAGGCATGCACCACGCTGCCTGGCTAAGTTTTTCTATTTTTAGTAGAGACAGGGTCTCATTCTTGCTCAGGCTGGTCTTGAACTCTGAGCTCAAGCGATCCTCTGGCCTCAGCCTCCCAGAGTGTTAGCATTACAGACATGAGCCACTGTGCTCAGCCCGGTTCAACATATGCAAATCCACAAATGTGATTCATCACATAAAAAGAACTAAAACCAAAGATCATGTGATCATCTCAATAGATGTAGAAAAAGCCTTTGACAAAATTCAGCACCCTTTTATGATAAAAACTCTTTCTTAACAAACTAAGCATAGGTGGAACATAACTCAAAACTATAAAAGCCATGCATGACTAACCCACAGTCAACATCATACTGAATGGGAGAAAAGTTGAAAGCATTCCCACTCACAACTGGAACAAGACAATGATGCCCAGTGTCACCACGGCTATTCAACATAGTGCTGGAAGTCCCAGCTAGAGCAATCAGTCAAGAGAAGGAAATTAAGGGTATCCAAACGGGTAAAGAGGAGGTCAAATTATTGCTCTTTGCTGGTGATATGATCTTACATCTAGAAAACCCCAAAGATTCTACCAAGAGATCTTTGGAATTGATGAATAAATTCATCAAAGTCCCAGGTTTCAAACTCAATGTACACCAATCAGTGTACATTATTCCTACACACCAACAATGGTCAAGCTGAGAATTAAATCAGAGACTCAATACCTTTCACAATAGCTACAAAGAAAATAAAATGCCTAGGAATATATTTAACCAAGGAGGTGAAAGATCTCTACAAAGAGAACTATAAATCTCTGAGGAAGAAAATTGCAGATGATGTAAACAAATGGAGAAACATATCATGTTCTTGGATCAGCAGAATCAACATTGTTAAAATGTTCATAGTACTCAAAGTGATTTACAGATTCAATGCAATCTCCATCAAAATACCAATGTCATATTTCGCCATTGTAGAAAAAATAATTGTATGCTTCGTTTGAAACATTTTATAGTAAGAAGCAGTTTATTTTAGAGGAATATAAATGTTTTAAACAGAGTGATATAGAAACTAAGTGTTTTTATTAAGCTTATTTGTTTATTTTTTTTTTTTGAGACAGAGTCTCACTCTCTTGCCCAGGCTAGTAGACTTAAATATTAATGGTACTGAAAAAGAAAGAGATTATACCCTGAATAATTCAGATAATAGATTTATTATCCACTAGTATTTTTGTACATGGCCTTTCTATTTGCAAAGAAAACTGTTTTCCCTACCCCAGCCTTACACATTAAACCTTAGTTTTAGTGGAGTTCATACCTTTGGTTAATTGGTTACTGATATCTATGCAGAGTCATGTCCCACAAAGACAAGGGTGGGGAACCTGAGACCTTAAGGCCACATGTGGCCTTCTAGGTCCTTAAGTACAGCCTTTTGACTGAATCTAGATTTTACAGAGCAAATCCTTTCATTTTTTATCACTATATTTTTGTTTGTCTTTTATATTTTATTTTATGTTTAAGATGAAAATGTATTTAAAATACCAAAGAATAAAATAAGTTTCAATGAAATAATCCTCCCAGGGTGACCAGCACCATTAGAACATCAGTAAGCCATAAATTAACAGCTATGACACTTGTGATTTACTTCTAACTCCCCCCCCCCCGACTGGTGTCACTACCACACAAGGCTGGTTGGCCTGAGTTTATGGGGGTGGAGTATGTTAGTCTGTTACCAGCTTTTGACACCAGGGCACTGTGTTTCTGTTTGAAGTCGAATTTTGAATAATTGTATGGCTTGACAGTATTTTTTTAATTCTGTCTGCTTAACAGCCCATCTTATCAAAGAAGATCAAGAGAACACTCACTGGGCCGGGCGCTGTGGCTCACGCCTGTAATCCTAGCTCTTGGGAGGCCGAGGCGGGCGGATTGCTCAAGGTCAGGAGTTCAAAACCAGCCTGAGTGAGACTCCGTCTCTACTATAAATAGAAAGAAATTAATTGGCCAACTGATATATATATATAAAAAATTAGCCGGGCATGGTGGCGCATGCCTGTAGTCCCAGCTACCCGGGAGGCTGAGGCAGAAGGATCACTCGAGCCCAGGAGTTTGAGGTTGCTGTGAGCTAGGCTGACGCCACGGCACTCACTCTAGCCCGGGCAACAAAGTGAGACTCTGTCTCAAAAAAAAAAAAAAAAAAAAAAAAAAAAAAGAGAACACTCACTGAAGGATTGAATGAACACAGAAGAACACAGGAAGAAAACAGATTTTTAAATGAGGATTGGGAGTTGCAATATGCTCTCATTTCTGCTAAAGATAAGATGATTTGCTTGCTTTGTAATACTGCAATATCAACATTAAAGAAATTCAGTGCTCATCAGCATTATAACACTCCTAAGGGCCACAGATATATTAAATTAGAGTGAGATGTGCAAAAGGTTGTATTGCAGAAATTAAAAGATGAAACAGAAAAGCAAAGACAATTATTTCAAGCAGCATTAAGACCTGGAAATGATGCCACTGAAGCGACTTATAAAGTAGCTTATGTATTCGGGGGAAAAAAGGGAAGCCATTCAGTCATGTAGAAATTGTGAAAGAACTCATTGTTGAAGTTGTAGGATGCTTAGACCTTGATAATATTTCAAAGTACAAACAACTGCCTCTTTGAAGGGAGCCATAACCGATCAGCAGCATGAATTGGTCTTCAACTTAACAGAACAACTTCATGCATTACTTCAAAAGGAAAATATATATTATTCAATCAGTTTGGGTGAATAAACTGATATTAATGACTCAGTGCAGATTTTATACTTCATTTGGGTTGTAACAGAAGATTTTCTTTGCTATGAAGAGTTATTTGCTTTGAGAACTCTTGCGAACAGAACACAGGGAATAGATATCTTCAACAACTTTCAAGAAAAATGTCATGAAGTTGGACTGAATTGGGTAAATTTAGCGAGTGTATGTACAGATGGTGAACTTTCCATGACAGGAAATCATGAAGGGTTTATTGCACAGATAAAAAAAGTATTAACAGATCCAGATGCTCTCATTTCTTTTCATTGTATCTTGCATTAGCAAAATCTCTATGCTAAAGATACTATTTTTTTTTTTTTGAGACAGAGTCTTGCTTTGTTGCCCAGGCTAGAGTGAAGTGCCGTGGCGTCAGCCTAGCTCACAGCAACCTCAAACTCCTGGGCTCAAGCAATCCTGCTGCCTCAGCCTCCCAAGTAGCTGGGACTATAGGCATGTGCCACCATGCCTGGCTAATTTTTTCTCTATATATTAGTTGGCCAATTAATTTCTTTCTATTTATAGTAGAGACGGGATCTCGCTCTTGCTCAGGCTGGTTTTGAACTCCTGACTTGGAGCAATCCGCCCGCCTCGGCCTCCCAGAGTGCTAGGATTACAGGCGTGAGCCACCACAACCGGCCCTAAAGATATTATTTTAAATGACAGTTTCTAACAAATCGTAAGTATTGTTAACCATATTCTGGCAAATGCAACATGGCATTGTCAGTTTCTTAACATGCTAATGTTGAACAATGAGGTATTAAGTGTGGATTTGCCATATTATTCTAAAGTGTGTTGGCTATCACAGGGAAAGGTGTTAGCCAAAATTTTATCTCTGTGAGAACAGATAATTACATTTTATGAAGAACAGCAATGTGAATTATTGAAAGAGGATTTCTATAGGAATGTAGCATTTTTGTGTGATATCAAGTCAAATCAAAATGACTCGAACATTTCTTTGCAAGGTAAAACTAAGTCAATATATGATACGTGGTAAAAAATCTAAGCATTTACAAAAAAGTTATCTTTTTAAAAATAGTTCTTCAAAAAGAAATTTTGGATGAACCTTTTTCCCAGTTAGCACAGGTATGGATGAGCAGGATGATATATGGGAATCATTTAAAGAATAGGCAGCTGTTGTAGACCTATTTATTGGAGGATACAACGAAAGCGTCACTGACTTTTGAGAATTATGTCGTCACACTCAAATTAGCATGCTAGCCTCACCTGGTTGATGTCACTAAGGCACCTAAAGAACTACAGATTGAATTTATTGAGCTCTCAGTAGATGACATTTTAAAGCCATTGCTTGATGCTAAGAAAGATCCAACTGAAATATGGAAAAATGCAGTAGAATATTCATGCCTTTGGCAACATGCCCGAAAAATGCTTTCTTGCTTTGCAGCCACTTATTGCTGTGACTCTACATTCTCCCACTAACCCAAATTAAGATGACCTTAAGGTCACAAATGACTGACACCCATCTAGAGGATCAACTGAAACCCGACCTTCATACTGCAACCAAATACTCTAATGCTTTCCAACAAAAGCAGACACAACAAAGTCATTCAAAAGTTAACTTTAGGCCGGGCGCTGTGGCTCACGCCTGTAATCCTAGCTCTTGGGAGGCCGAGGCGGGCGGATTGCTCAAGGTCAGGAGTTCAAAACCAGCCTGAGCAAGAGTGAGACCCCGTCTCTACTATAAATAGAAAGAAATTAATTGGCCAACTGATATATATATATATAAAAATAGCCGGGCATGGTGGCGCATGCCTGTAGTCCCAGCTACTCGGGAGGCTGAGGCAGAAGGATCACTCGAGCCCAGGAGTTTGAGGTTGCTGTGAGCTAGGCTGACGCCACGGCACTCACTCTAGCCTGGACAACAAAGCGAGACTCTGTCTCAAAAAAAAAAAAAAAAAAAAAAGTTAACTTTAAAATTAACATGTAGTTTTCAATTTTTGAAATTATCAAGTGCATAGTAGTCAGATTTTTACAAAATAATCTACATTTTAAGTATTTTTAATTGAAGTTTCTTGAATGTGGCCTTATTTGATTATAACTAAATTACTGTGGCTTTCCAACATGAAGAAGTTCCCCAGCCATGTACTGAGGATTCCACTAAGCTAAGGCAGTGAGTGACCAGCACATGTTGGGGCCATTTGTAACCATTATGGATTCCATGAAATGATCTATACTGATTAGAGAGGTGATCAGAGGACTAGGAGGCCAGATAAAGAAGAAAATTCAGAATGACAGCATGCTACTCTAGGAAAAGCCTTTTAGAGTGCTTCTTAAGGATATATAAGTATTTTAAGAATTGTAAATCATAGTAAAAAAAAAAAATCTCAATTGTCAGAGTTTTGTAAAACCTCTAAATCTTGTCTTGGTTTTAAAAATGAAACATTATTTTAAAATGAAAAATTATTTTAAAAATGTTTAAAAATGAAACATTATTCATTCCTTTATTTACTTCTTCCTTTAGTAAATATTTGCTGAGCTTTCGCATGTGCCCACCCTGTTTAGAACTCAACTGGGTACAGGTGTATTACCGTCTACTGTATATTACATATCACCCTTTGTCTCTTAAACCTACCTTTTCTTCATGTCACTGATCTCTATACAACATTTTATTGTTTATTTTCTGCCTCTTGCACTAGATTATAAATTCCATGAAGTCAAGGGCTTTAACTCTTTTTATTCACTGCTCTTTTCCCATGGTCTAGAATAGTGCTGGAAACATATTCAGTGCTCAATAAATGTTTATTGAATGAATGAATGAACTAATTACTTAAAAATTTATTTTCTGTCAAACACATATCCCTGTTCAACAGTAGAGTCTACTGTGTGTCTATATCATTCTCATAAATGTCTTTGTGGTCAGTCTCTGATGGTTATCTCAAAATGCAAACCATATAATGCAAATCAATGGCAAAGTGAAGTTATATATCCTGCAAAATAGGAAGGATTTTATGAAGCCCATGAAGGAGAACTGCTAAGCCATTGGCAAATCTGAATCTAGCAGAGTTTAATCATGTAAAAAAATTAAGAATGACAGAGATAATTGGCAAGCGTGATACAAGAGAGGAATTTCAAAAAAGAGTGATACGAATGTGAAAGAATTAAAATTTGAGTTACTTGGCAAAATGAGTGAAAACTGAATATTTTTTAAAAATGGCCAATCTTGTAATCTTGCTTTGAAAGTCAAATGTAAAGAATGTTGTACGAGGTGGAAGATGTTTTATCTTGCTGTCATATCAGTTGTCAGATAGCTAGGCAAGTCCTGTTAGCATGGGAATAGTTATTATAGTTATTATAATAGTTATAATAGTTCCAATTATAATAAAAATTTGGTTAAATAAAGGGCAAAGCAAACTTATTTTCATCATTTTTGGTTTTATTTCTCAACTTGAAGTCTTGATCAAACTTAATTTTTCCCCTACTATTTACTATGAAGTTTTGATTCTCATTTAAAATAAGGTCACTTACAGTGGCCTTTTCCTGGTACTGTTTGTTCTTTGAGAACTGTGGTCATGGAATGATGTCCCATGAAAGGGCCATATATGCAAAGCAGCCCCCAAAGGCCAAGGGAGCCAAGAAACCAAAGAAGGAGGTAGACAAATCCAGTTTCTTGGTATAGGGTGATTTAATTTATTAGGGGAACAAATGGACAGAAGTGTGGTCTTGGACAATGGCAAGACTGGCAGATCTCTGCACCACAATGCCCCAGACCCAGGGCTTATATCTTGGGGGGAAGTAGACGTGCTATGGAAGGAAAGTGTAGGTGGCTGCCAGTGTCAAAGCCTGTGACGTATGTGACAACATGAAGGCTTGTTTTGGAGGCAAGGCAAAACTTACAGTAGATAGGTGTTTCTACATAGAGAGTAATACATCAGCTAGATGTTTTGAAGGCATTCCCAGACTCAGGGTTAGTCAGGAGTCACATGGCGCATTAGCATTTAAAATAAAGTCACTCTTGACCCCACAAATGTGATAAATACAATATTTAGAAGACTGTCCAAGGCGTAGAGACAGCATAGAGAAAGGAGGAGTGAGCGGGAGATGAAGGCTTCCTACAGGAAGACGTGTACAGGTTGGGGCTTTACTGACAAGCAAATTGAGGTGTCAAGGAGCAAACGGGGGAGTTGTTTCTCACGGCAACTAGTGAGACAGCCTTGGGTTCAGAGTTGCATGTATTTGGGTTCACAGCCCTGATATGTCTCTTACTTGCTGTGTGAACCAGGGCAAATTACTTAACTTCTCTGAGTCTTGGATTTCTCATCTGGACATTTTTATGTAGAAAAAAATAGCAACATTGTAGATCTAAGCTATGATGAGCTAATTAAGACATCTTGGTTCTACTCTCTCCCCTCATCAACTTGTGTATAGATAGCTTAAATATGAAATTGATGCTGTCAGCTTTAGTTGGTTTTGGAGATTTAGAAACAGGTACACTACACTTCTACTGGGGAGTTGTTGTCAGTAAAAACCTGGACAGGTGGACTCTGGAGGTGCATTGCTAACACTTGAGCATCGTGCTCGCCTGCCGCATTCCGGATGGTCTATCTGAGTGCACAGGGCGGTGGTTGTGGGGATGGCAGCGTGGTGACAGGGGGCACGAGGACAAAAGAGTGATCCTAGCTGGAATGTGCTACCAGAGAATCCACAGCGAGCAAAGGCCATGCCTCCTGATGACGCAGCATGAAACAGAGCCAGGCAGTTTCAAATCTTTTAATTCAGAGCATAGGAAATGTTCTCCAACTCTGCAGCAATAGTTAATCCACCATGTACCAAACACCCTGCATTGTCTGCACTTAATGTTCACCGTAAGGTACCTGCTGTTACTAACGCTGTTTTTCCAGATGAGGACCCTGGGGCTTAAGAGGCTAAGCCAGGGCCTCGCAGACAATGGCAGAGCTGAGACTAATCCAGGTCCCATTCTAGAGTCAGTGCTTTCCACTGGCACCCTTGGCACCCGGTGACTGTACAGTTATATTTGCCATCAGTGCCACATGGATTGTCTTTCACTAATAAAATTAGCTGTTGGTGGACTGTCCCTGATCGTTTGTAAGACTAAGGTAATTTGAGGTGATTTATCGCCTTGACAGAAGAAAAGAATGTAGGTAGGAAAGGGCAGACAAGGAACGCCAGCTGGCGAAGCCACTGTTTATCATATAGTCATTTAACAATACCTTTGTATCAAACAATGTTTTAAGTTTATTTATTTATTTATTGGTTTATCTTTTTAGAGACAGGGTCTTACTCTGTCACCCAGGCTGGCGTGCGAGCGGTGGTGTGATCACAGCTCACTTTAACCTCAAACTCCTGGGCTCAAGCGATCCTCCCACCTTGGCCTCCCAAAGTGCTGGGATTACAGGTGTGAGCTACTGTGCCCAGCCCAGGTAATGTTTTATTTATTTGTTTGTTTGTATATTTATTTTATTTATCCTACCAAGTTGTGATTTGACCAGATAATGTTTTAGATGAACAAGACATGTTCATCTAAGATATGTTTCAGGAACTCACCACTTCTTAGGGGACAGATGCACAGAGAAAATGATATCACAGTAAGAAAAGAGCGACAGCAGAGCATCCCAAGGTGCAGCTGGTACACAGGGACGATCAACTCTGCTTTGGGGATTTAGGGAAGGCTGCACACAGTGCGATAAGTGGGTCTCTTGAAAGACACACGGGAGCTTCCCAGTCAGGCACGGTACAGATCTGCACGCCTGGCAAAGGCAGCAGCTCGTGCCAGAGTGAGGAGGTCAATAGTTCAGTAGTGCTGGATGGCAGGGCTTAAAATTGGGGTGGGTGGAAGATGCAAGCGAGGATTCTGGTGACTTGGGCAAAGGGACTCAGATCATGAAGGGCCCCCTCCGCTAGGCTAAAGAATTTGGAGTATTATCTCTAATCCAGACAGAAATCCTGAGGAATTTTATACTGGAGGCAGCATGACTAACCCTGATCCCTTTGTTTGCCCCTGCATGTATACCCTGCACTGTCTGTGCTCTGCCCTGTGCCCCACAAGGCTGCCCTCCATGGATGACGTCTGTTGGCAGCTTTGCCTCTGACTTTCTGTTGGGTTTGGCCGTGGGGAGCACAGCCAGGGGATCAGAGGGAGGGAAGAGGGTGTGGTTAGACAATCTATTCCTCCACATCTCTACTTTTGGAGTCATGGTGCACTGCCTGTATCATTCAGCCGAAGGCCGCATCTCCTGTTGGTGGCCCTCTCTATGTAGGTCTGGCTTTCTCTTTATTCTCTTACCTGGTTAGGTCTAGGAATAATAAAGGTACTTCATTGTTACTAGTCTGGGAGTATTTCATAATCCCTGTGATTTTCCCACACTCTGCCCAGATCTTTTCAAATATAGTAATCTCTCTATTAACATTTCCACCCATGGCCTAATTTGAGTGCCACCTTATTCCTACCCAGACCTTGATGGAAAAGATGGCCATATATTTATTTTAGAATAATGGTGTAGGTGGCAAGAAAGAAGGTACTGAGAACAAAGATGAAGAATGTACAATAATTCAGACAAGAGATGATTGGACCTGAATTTAGGTTACAGCAGTTGTGATGGAGAGGAGAGAGAGGGATGCACAAGATACTTGGAGATAGAATTAATATGATTTGGTGCAACCATCACGACCAATCAGATTCATCTTTGCCAAATACTCGCTAGGTAGGGCGGAATTCTATCCTGTAGTCTATCTCGCACCAATTTCAAAAAAGGTGGTTTATAGATGAGTAGAAGACAGGCAAGTAGGACAGGTGCCCCCCAAGCTTTCAAATAAGGTAACATGGAGAAAGGCTTGGAGGAATCAGGAACGATTCGTGTTTTTAAAGGCTTCAGTGTCCTGTCCCACTGGGTCAGGATGGCATTTCTGGCTCCGTCCCACGTTCCAGGGCCCATTAGGCGATACTGGTAAGAGGTACATGGTCCAAAAAAAACTTCCCAAGCTAGTCTGGGATCCTTGAGGAACAGAAGTGGGATGTTGGGCTTCGCGCCTATGCACGCAGCAAGCTCGTCCATGTAGGGAATGTAGTCGAGTTTGTCTTCACTGGGGTCCGTCATCACACCCCTGAGAGGGAAGAAGATGCATGACTCTTTATTAAGGACCCTGCACTTCTCAAGTTATCAGATCTGCCCCTCCTCCTACCAGTTTGCTTCTTTTTTGGGAATCGAACCATGTCTGAGAAAGTTTTCCTATGTTGGAAAGAAAGAATGAATGGAATTTATCTGCAGTACCTATGAGGACAATTAATTTTGTTAGAGAGGATAAAAGGAGGCAGTTGGAAGAGAAGTTTTAAATAATGTTTTAGGTTCTTGAATTCGATATGAAGATAAAGTCTGACCAGTCCAAATGCAGCAGTTGTTGAATGAATGAACATGATCAGAAATCATCACATATACAAGCACCTAAATTTTTTTTCTTCACGTTAACGGTGAGTGGAGAGAGCCAGGGCTGAGCTTGCTACAGCTGGGGCATAGAGTATGTGAAGGCTTTGCTTACGCTTATTTCTGTTGTTAGTAAACTTTCACGATGTCCCAGCATCAATCATTTATCCATTCAATGAATAAATAAATAAATATTAAGTGGCTGTCCCATTCTAGGCACCATTGCAGGTGCTGGGGGTCCAACAGCGAACAAAACAAAGTCATTGTCATCAACGAGTTTACATTCTCATGGTGGAAGTCAACGGACTGTTAAAAACAACGACGACAACGGCGAGTAGATATGTGGCACATCGGGTGGTCATGGGCATTATGAAAAATGTAAAGCAGGGCAGCGGTGAGACTGGGTGGGTTGCCGTTTTATATAGTGCTGTCATAGAAGGCTTCTCTCTTATGAGGTGGCTTTTGAACAGAGTGAGCCATGCAGGTGTCTGGAGGAGGACATTCCAAACAAGCAGAGGGAAGAGCAAGTGCAAGTGTCCCGCGGGGGCTGTGGTTGGCGTGTTTGAGGACGGGGAGGAGGCTGCGCTGCCTGAAGCCACGTGGCTGAGGTGGGAGCGCGGCAGGCAGTGGGGCGCAGGCAGAGCTGGGCGCCCTGCAGAGCTGCAGGGGTGCAGGGAGGCTTCCAGGGGCGAAAGGGAAGCGACCAGAGGGCAGAGAAGGGCAATGTGGCGTGGCTCGCTCTGGCTGCCATGTAAGGCTAGACTGTGGCATGGCCGGTGTGCAAGGAGGGAGACCAGAGAAGAGGCAGCAGCAAGTGTCCTGGTCAGAGATGTTGGTGGCCCGGTCTGGGGTGACGGCAGCAGGGGAAGCGGGAAGTGTCTCAATTCTGGATTCCCTCGGAAGATAGGAGCATTCGTTGAGGTGGAGTGTGAGAGAAAAAGAGGAGAAAAGGATTACCCCAAGGTTTTTGACTGATCAGCTGGAATGGGTAGCTATTAACTGAGCTGGGGAAGAGTCTCAGAGTGGCCCATTTACAGGGCATATGGGGGAGTGGAGGGAGGCGAGCGTTCATTTTTAGACACTAAATTTGAGATTCCTGTTAAATATCTAAGTGGAGCTATCGAGAGAGAGTTGGATTAGGAGTTTGGAGTTCTGGGGAAAGATTTGGGTTAGAGACACATGTTTTGGAGCCGTAAGTATATGATGGCATTTAAAGCCCCAGGCCTGGATGAGGCCACCTAGGAGTGGGTGTGAATAAAGTCAGGAGAGGTCTCAGGACCAAGTTTAGAACTCATTAACTCTTAGGAGTTAGGAAGAGGAGATACCAGCAAATACAGGGAAAGAGCAAGCTGAGATGTGGGAGAGAATGAAGACAGAATGGATTTTTGGGGGGGTCAAGGGAAGACAGGATTGCCACCTGTAAAAGGGCCAGGTTCTGTGTTCCACCAAGAAGACCCATGTGACGTATGTCCCCATACGACATGTCTAAGGCCCCATGTCTAAATGGTGGCAGAGTTAGGCCTAAGAGCACATTCTTCTGACTCCTGATGTAGAGCTATTGCCAACCTGCCACACTGCTTCTTTGGGAATGGATTTTATACTCCTATTTTTTTGGTGACAGAATATATTTGTAAGTTTTTCCTATAGCAAGCTACATTGCATACCTTTTAATCAGCTGTTCTTTTTCAGTAGCCTCGGCCATCAATTTTTGGGCTGGAGGTATCTCACAGAGCCCTGTGGGAAAAATCACGAACAACACTTATATCACACATGAGCTTTCTTTTAGTGATACTGAAGTTCTTCTCCCTCTCATTTCTGGCCTCCCTTTGGAGGATACGAGAGTCAAAGCTCAGTATGGAATTGGAGTGCAGAGGGTAATTTTCTGGAGGTAAAATCTCCCTCCTAACTCACTTAACCAGGGTACTCTACTGCCAGAATTGTGAGGACAGGCACCTCCATGGCTCAGCTGTCAGCCTGCGCCAAGCTCACCAGTCGTCTGCATGGGCACCAGCTGGTCTGCCCCACCCCCCTTCATCTGCTCTCTCTCTCTCTCCCCTGTAGCTATTTACCTGTTATCTATCTATCTATCTATCTATCTATCTATCTATCTATCTATCTATCTATCTATCTATCTTCTATCTATCCAATATGACTTATACTGTATATATAGCCCCATATTATACTTTTGTGCATGTGTATGTATGTGAAAGTTATTAGTTGGCTAAACGTAAACAAATAATGAGCCCATTTTGTAACCCTGCTTTGACACACCTTCATTTTTGTTATATGGGGAGCCCCAAGGGTGGGAGGGGCCGGGCAGCGTCTCATCTCACACAGCCTCTGTCTGTTGGAGTTGGCAGGAGGACCCGCTAGTTCCCAGTCTCCCATCTAGACAGTCTCAGCACTCGGACTCTGCTCTTCTTGCTCTTCTGAATTCTGAACCTTGTTCTTGCCTTACACTTTGGACCCTGGTCATTCTTTATGGTTGCCCAGCTGCCCCAGAGTCTAAAATCCCATTCTGTAATCTGGGTTCTGGGAACTGCCATACCCACTCTAACCCTAATGTGAACCCTGTCCCTCCTCCCACACCCAATCTCAGGCCACTTGTGACCTTGCTGGTCCACTCTGTTCACCATCCCATTCTGGCCAGTCCTGACCTTGCCGGGTACCTATCGCTGACCCCAGGGTGTGGGTTTACTCTTCACCCAAGGTAGGACGGACTCAGCTCTGTAGTGTACTTTCCACTCAGTCACTTTATCCTGCAAAAAACTAGCAAGACTTTATTTATTTATTCATTTGTCTTTTTAGAGACAGGGTCTCCCTCTCTTGCCCAGGTTTTAGCATAGCTCACTGTAACCTCAAACCCCTGGGCTCAAGCGATCCTTCTGCCTCAGCCTCCCCTCGAGTAGCTGGGATTACAGGTGTGCACCGCCACACCTGGCTAATTTCTAAAAGTTTCTGTAGAGATGGGGTCTTGCTGTAGAGATGGGGTCTTGCAACCCAGGCAGTTGCAAGACTTTAATTGGTGGTTTCTGGATTGCCTGTTGGAAGCTCTCTGGAGAAGGATGCAATTACTTCTATAGCATGATCTAAATGAGTTTTGATGGTCAGGCATGGGGTCACAAGCCTGTAGTCCCAGGTACTAGGGAGGTTGAGGCAGGAAGACCACTTGAGCCCAGGAGTTCAAAACTGCAGTGAGCAATGGTGGCGCCACTGCACTCCAGAGTGAGACCCTGTCTAAAAATAATTCTCTCTCTCTCTTTCTATATATATATATACATAAAATGAGTTTTCTTTTGTCAGCTTTATCATTCTAATAAGTATTTTGGAGCTCACCATAAAATACTTTAAACAACCACATTCTTAAGAGTCTTTGCGATTTTAATATAATTGGATAATGCTGTGAAAGCACTTTAATTGGCCCCTTCTCTATTCAAATAAGATTTTTGTCAGTTTAGGAGAACATAAGGTTTTTAAGTATGATTGATATTATTACATTTGTACAGTGTAATAGAAGTCAACACTACTTAGTACTATGTTAAATGCTATTTATACATTACTGGAGATTGTTTTTATTCATTAAGGACAGAATTCTGCTATGGGACAGCTGGTTGACACTATTGTGATGGCTGTTTATATTTAAAACCATACAACTGCAATTCTTTAAAATGCTTCCTAATCTAAAGCTTGCCCTGCTGTCAGGAGGTCTGATAGCAACAGTAAGAGCAACAGCGGACACTTAATGAATATTCACGGTGCGTCAAGTACTGTGTTAATTGCTTTGCAGACATTGTCCATTTCACAAAATCCTTGAGAAAGAGGGTTGATTATCCTCATTTTGCGGAGGAAGGGGTTGAGATTTGGCAGGCTCTTACAAAGCTAATGAGCTTCAAAGTTGGGATTGGACCCTGGTAGTTCTGAGACCAGCGTCTGCGCTCTTACTACATAACTGACAGCAAGTGGTTTCCAGTGTCTAAAATATTTTTATGGGTGCTTCTTAACGGTTGCTGTCACCTCGGATCTCAATTTTATTTACATTGTGCATTATTCCAATATTTTTCTTTGGAAGCAATATAAGATTATACTTCTGGTAATAAATGTAAAGACTTAGGAGTATTCTCTCTGGTGCTCTTAAGTTTTAATTTAAAAAATAGTAATAACACTGAAAAAAGACTTAGAATTTGATAGACTAAACTAGAATAGCTTAGAACAGACCAGGATCCTGAAGCTTCCAATAATTTCAGCTAATCTGAGAAATTTGATTACGTTTTATTGTCCAAATTTATTTAATCCAGAGCCAAAACCTCTTTTTCCACTCAGTCACATTAAACGACATAGCACACCCGTCATATTGCAAATACAATTAATTGTTCATTGCTTTAAAAAAAGTATTTTGTTACTTTACTTTAGTGCACAGCTGTTTGATTTTAGCTAAATGGCAGGGCACTAATTTTAAGATTCAAAGAGAGGCTTTAAATAGAGGGAAGGTACCTTTGAATACTCTTGTGGCCCATCGTGCTTGGAGTTCTGTGCCTGCCAAGATGGACCCTTTAAGGCCAATGAGGCCGATGATGGCTAATGTTGCTCTTTCCAGACTTGCGGGAAAGACCAACTTGTATAGGAACAATTTCTTCTTGCAGAGGCTTTTGAGAGGTTCTTCAAGAAAGGGAAAGGAAAACGTATATCCTGTAGTGAAGATCACACTATCAATGTTTTCTTCCACTGTCCCATCTTCAAAGACAGCAGAGGTTTCTGTAAACTCCTTCACGCTGGTTTTCATAGTGACTGTCCCGCAGAGGATGCAGGTTGGCAGCTCATCGTTCACAATAAATTTTGATTTTTTCCTTTGACACAGAAGAGAAAATTATTCATGGTCATTATATCTATGAGAAACTTCAGCTAATGATTTATATAGTCAATTCAGGGAAATCACCTGCCAAGCCAAGGAAGTGAATTGACCAATGTCTAATTCAAAGTCATCTACCTGATTTATTATGTTTATAACATGTTTTACAAAACAAAACATTTTGTTTCCCACTCCCAGTAAAAGACATGTGGAAAATGACTAAATTACTCCTTCCTGCCTGGGGTTTAAGATTCTCCATCTCTTGGAACTAATTTCTGGAGCAATGTTTTTCTCAGAGCATCAATAATAGGATAGAGCATACAATAATCCATTTGATGATCAATTTTGGGTCTGACATCACCTAGGCCTCCAGGGAATGACATTAGGCTAAGAAGAAATTAGCAAGAAACTCTTTAAATAAAAACATATATCTTTATAAAATTTACATATTGAATCATCCTTTGCCATTAGTTTTCCTTATAAGTTGAAAGATAGCTCAAGGAACAGAACACAAGCCAATAAAAAAAAAAAAAAAGTCTTACCAACGGAAAATATAAAGTATTTGGGTCAAGCATTCAAGCATATAATAAAATCACATTTAATGACTTTACATGCATTTTAAAGGTTTTCTTTTTCTTGCCAATGTGCAACTCTATACAGATGTATGTTAAAATATATATAGGAATTCCTATTAGAAATTCACATCTCAAATCACTCAGCCAGAAGAGACATTTATTATAGGTTAGCTAGAGCTGACCATCTGCACTCACTGCTGCTGCATGGCATCATTGCCATATGGCAGTCATTTCAGGATTCCTCAAAGCCAATTTGAGTTTTCTGATTTGTCATGAATCATTTCTAGTTTCATAAATTATTGCTTTTCTTACCAGACAGAGAATATTCCTATTTTAAGAACTGCTGTGGTACCTGATGGACATTGTTTTAGGGTAATAAGTTTAGAATGGGATAAACAAAAGCAATATTACAATTATTGAACATTTTAAGTTCTGAATAAAGCAGAATGAGAAATACTGATTTAATAATTTTTCTATTAAATAAAAAGATTTAAGTACCCCTTTGTAATACTTAATCCATAATTCTCGTGATTAAATCTCTTATTCATCCGCCTCTCTCCAATCCAGTTTAGGAAACATGAAGGCAGAACTTGTGCAATAAAATTATAGCATCTTCTTGTAATCATCATAGAAAAAGGATAGCCCCCATCTGAATAGCGGCCGATAACCCAGGTACCAGTTCTAGTACTGAGAAGTACCTAAAAAAGTAAAGCAAGAAGGATAAATACATGTCCATCATTTTGTAGTATTTTTTCTTCAATGTGTTTCGAATGGTCTTATAACATTTTGGTCTTATAACAACAGAGGATTGGTGAATTTGTACACAAATCAACATATGACTATCTGTTCATATGTCATTGTTCTTGAACTCATTTTACCTGATCTATATATCTGTTAAGTATTTTTATTATGTTTTGAGAATTATAAACATAGAATTGTAATATTTATAGATATATGGTATTGAGCTGGAAATTTTTTTGCATGTAAATAATGTAGAATTTAAAGTGAAGTCTTGGAAAACAATTTTAACTGAATTAAATAAAAGTCTCGTCCTATTTTATTTTATATTTGAAGACAGAGTCTCGCTCTGTTGCCCAGGCTAGAGTGCCATGGCATCAGCTTAGTTCACAGCAACCTCAAACTCCTGGGCTCAAGCGATCCTCCTGCCTCAGCCTCCCAAATAGCTGGGACTACAGGCATGCGCCACCATGCCCGGCTAATTTTTTCTATATGTTTTTAGCTGTCCAGCTAATTTCTTTCTATTTTTAGTAGAGATGGGGTCTCACTCTTGCTCAGGCTGGTCTTGAACTTCTTTCCTCGAGCGATCCTCCCGCGTCGGCCTCCCAGAGTGCTAGGTTTACAGGCGTGAGCAACCATGTCTGACCAAAAATCTAGTCTTAACAGGTCTAATCATTGTCCTATAATTTATGCTGAAGTGGAATAGATTTCTGATTTGTGAATCTCAGCTTGGACTTTCTAAAATCATTATGTATACTCCATGGGCAAGGTAAAGGTTGCTTTTATCTTCAAACAAAAGGTACATATCTGACTTCTAATAGAAAACTTGAAGACATTCAGAAAAACGACCTCCTCTTTCTATCCTTATTGGAGGTTTTGCCAGCGTGACAAAGGGAGAGTATTAAAAGAAAAGATAATTGGTCTGGATGGAGCAATAATCTGCCCATTTAATCTTGTTTCTTATGGAGCACTTCTGAAGAATGCCTAGTGGTCTGGCATCCATACAATATTCCCAGGCCCTTCTTGGAAATGGTTCAATTCTATAAAGTGTGGCATTTTAAATAGCTCAAGGAGGACCACAAGCAGCTTTAAGACTTTCAGAGATTTTTTTCACTGTGTCTGCAAAATTTAGCAATCGGCCAGTGTGTTTTATAGACTTGAATACCTCTCTCCAGCCACCATAAAGGATGCTGGGCGCGACTCAGAGACTGAGTCGGAGGCGGCGTACCTGGGCGGCTGTCCGACTGAGCTCCACGGCAACGTCTCCTCCAGTGTTCCCAAGACCGATCACTAAGACGCGTTTGCCCTGAAAGCCTTCTGGGATCTTGTACTCTTGACTGTGCAGGATCTGGCCTTTAAACTTATGGATTCCTGAGGGGAGGGGAGGATCAGAACATCCAAGATATCTAAAGCTGTAATTTCCCAGTATGCAGGGCTAGGGTCTATGGAAAAGGAAGTCCCAGAAACATGGCAGCCCTTTGCTCCCACCAGCAGTTGCAGAAGTAGAATAAGAGTATGATTTCCTTCTCCCTTGGGATGTTGTGAACCCAGATATAGATTTAGCAAAACTTGCCTTGTTAAAAATATAGGTGATCTTATATTCCATGTGAATGTTCCCTTTGAAAGCAATTACTTGAGAAATCAAACTCACTACACACAAATAATGAGAAACATCTTATGCACTATCCTGAACATCCTAAGCAAGAAGTGGATTGTTTCTAGTTCCATGTCATTATAGCCATCTATATTAAGTATTTTATCCAATTGTGATTTCTCCCGGGACTAGTATGCTCATATCTAAATACTTGTTTGACGTCTTATTTTGGATACTGAATAAGCATCTCAAAAAAAAAAAAAAAGATAAGTTGTTGATGCATGTTATTTTACCTAGTAGATATATTCTATCAGAATGTGATTTGTTTATATAATGTTCACAAAGTGAATTTTAATTCAGTGAAAATTTTTCACAGAAGAAATTCTGTGGTAAGTTCTTTGTTTGGAGTTTTCTCTCAAGAGAAGAGTCTCAACAGAGTGAGACTCTTCTCACTCTGTTGCCCTGGCTAGAGTGCCGTGGCGTCAGCCTAGCTCACAGCAACCTCAAACTCCTGGGCTCAAGCAATCCTCCTGCCTCAGCCTCCCGAGTAGCTGGGACTACAGGCATGCGCTACCATGCCCTTCTAATTTTTTCTATATATTTTTAGTTGTCCAATTAATTTCTTTCTATTTTTAGTAGAGACGGGATCTCGCTCTTGTTCAGGCTGGTCTCGAACTACTGACTTTGAGCGATCTACCCGCCTCAGCCTCCCAGAGTGCTAGGAATACTGGTGTGAGCCACCTTGCCTGGCCAGTGGCAAGTTCTTTTGTAAAACATTATTCTTGCAATGGGGGCTCATGTTACTTATATTTTCTGCTTATTTCACTTTATGCTTTACTATATGCTTAATGCTTTTTTACACTGTATGCTTATTTGCATTTTATTCTTATGTTATTTGTGCTTGTTTCTGAGTAATCTTTCATGAAGCTCCTAGGACTCTTTCAATGGAAGCATAGCTATTACGATATTTATATATGTAAGAGGTGCTACCAAATATTTCTCCTTTTGATGTATTTTTGGAAATTATCTCCATGGCAGACATAAGCCATGGACTCACATACTCTAAGAATGGTAGTAGCAGTGGAAGTAGGGCTGTTTTCGGTGGAGGCGGCAGCAGTGGAAATTATGAGAGGTGACAGGAAACGGTGATGAGGCCAGTGACAGGTGAAAAGGAGCACTGACAAAGAATTGGAAAAGGAAGCTCAGCAGTTTGGAGGACTAGATAGCCTCCTGCCCCACTGCTTCAAGTGTTTTTGAAGTTTTAATGTATACAGATTAAACTCTTTTCTAGAATATATCATTCTGCTACCATTCAGTCATTGATTCATTCATTTACTCAGTAACATCTATTCAATTTTAATAGGATTCTTTGCCTGGTAAGGCCCCAGAAGGTGGGAAAATAACAATGGTTATTGCATTCCAAGTGAGGCCTTCAACTGGCTATGCTGAATTTGCAGAGAATGGGTATGCAGGCCAGTTTTGCAATCCTTTGCCTCACATCCAATTTGAGGGTCTAAAATGGTTGCAGTCAGCTGGTTGGTGGTGCACACCTCTAGTCCAGCTACTCTGGAGGCTGAGGCGGGAGGATCGAGTCAGCCCAGGAAGTTGGAGGCTGCAGTGAGCTATGTTCACGCTGCTGCTCTCTAGCCTGGGTGACAGAGTGTGACCCCATCTCCAAAAAAATAAAAATAAATTTAAAAACATTTTTAAAAATGGTTGAAGTTGGAGTTGCTAAGAATTGGAAGTTGGACAATTTCATGAAAGGAATTTTTAAAGTGCTGTGTCACTTTCTGTGATGTTGCTATAGAGTCAGGTCTGAGGGGATCAAGGGGGCCACACTGTGACCTTGACCCTTGGAGTTGTCAACGGAAAAAAGCCAAACTCTGCAAAATAATTTTAAAGAGATATATTCTGAGCCAAATTTGAGGACCATGACCCAGAGCCACTGCCAAGAGGCCTTGGGCAAGTGGACTTCTTGTGGCTGGGTTACAGTTTGGCTTTTATACATTTTAGAGACGAAGGTTATGGGTAAAGCCATCAATCAATACAGGGGTGGGGGGGCTTATAGGTTATAGGTGGGTTTAAAGATTTTTCAGATTGTAATTGGCTGAAGACGTGAAGCTTTGTCTAAAGGCTTGGAATGTTTTAACATGCACCCTTTACCAGAGATAAGCCACCATTTGTTGCATAAATTGAGGACCTGCAGGTTTGTCTTGCACACCCTTAGGCCTGTTAGTGGGTTACAAAGGAAGTCTCCAAGAAGGGAGGGGGGCATGATAAGGCTTGTCTGACCTCCCTCCTCCTGGCAGGCAACTTTGGCCTAGGATATTCCTTTGGCCACGAGGGGGTCCATTCAGTCAGCTGGTGTGGGGGTGGTGGTGAGCATTTTAGTTTACAGAGTCTATGGAGCACAAAGTGGAAGCTGGATTCATTTAATCCAGGGGCAGGAGAAGGACAAGTCCCACAGACCAGGTCCACAGGGGCATTCAAAGAAGAAATGCAGTTGGCTAGTGATTGTACAACCTGTCCTTGCAACATACCCCAAGGTGCTGTGTTAGGTCTAAGGAATGTGAGGATAAAAGGCAGTCCTTACCCTCAAGGAGTTTGTCCTTCAGTGGGGGGATAGTTAAATAAACAGACGATAGCTAACCATTCTTTAGCCCTTGCTATGCCAGTCCCACGTGCGTACTCTTCTAAGGGTGTTATACATATTAACTAATTTAAACCTCATGAAGACACCCTAGGGTGGACCATGTTCTCTCCCCCCCCCCTGACCCCCAACAGAGACAAGGTCTTGCTCTGTTGCCCAGGCTGGAGGGCAGTGGTGTGATCATAGCCATATTCTTACTCAACGTTACCAAAGCTGAGATCGAGGCCCTGGAAGATTGAGCAACTTGCCGTGCAGTAAGCACCAGAGCCCAGACGGGAGCTCAGGATGTCTGACCGAAGAGCTGGGCTGGCAGGCGGGGTGCCACCCTGCCTGTTGGAACAGGTCGTGCTATGATGGCTCCTGTGTGGCATCCAGCATGGGCTGAGCCAGGAAGGTATTCTGGAGGAGGAGATTGTTTTTTTTTAAAGGAACAAATCTGACGGATGATTAGGAATTGGAAAAGGGGAGCACTAAGAGGGTTTCAAGAACTGGGAACAGAATATGCATCAAATGCATTAGAGAATGGGGCATTCAGCCATTTGTTGAGGTTTTGCTGGAGAGAATAAGTTGAGGGCTCAACTTTGGTTCATGGAGTTTGTGTTTTTCATGTGACCTCACACAGTGTTTTGCAAATGATAGGTTCTCTGTGACTGCATTTTGAGCACGAGAAAATATAGAATATGTAGGTAGTTCCGAGTCAATGATTATATCAATGCAGTGCCAGGAAAAAAAAAAAAGAGAACTGTTTGGCAAATCAAAATTAATTCAAGAAAAGAGAAAAAGACAATTTATATTCAGAAGTAAGAGAAACATTTTGTCTGAGGAATGCAAGCGCCTTTGAATGATCAGGCCCAGAGAGGCATTGAAATGGGGCAGGAGTCACGGCTCACTCCCCCCTAAGTAGCCACCTCTTTTTTTGAGACAGAGTCTCACTCTGTTCCCCGGGCTAGAGTGCCGTGGCGTCAGCCTAGCTCACAGCAACCTCAAACTCCTGGGCTTAAGCAATCCTTCTGTCTAAGCCTCCTGAGCAGCTGGGACTACAGGCATGTGCCACCACGCCCGGCTAATTTTTTCTATATATTTTTAGTTGGCCAATTAATTTCGTTCAGTTTTTTTAGTAGAGATGGGGGTCTCAGTCTTGCTCAGGCTGGTTTCGAACTTCTGACCTTTGAGTGATCCGCCCACTTCGGCCTACCAGAGTGCTAGGATTACAGGAGTGAGCCACCATGCCCAGCCTCACTTGATTCTTAAGCATAGTTTTATGAATAAAATTTTTTGTTAATTTGTGATTGTGTTTATAAGATTTATTTTTCATTTTTTTTCTTGCCAAGGTTTACAAGTTTTATTCTTCACATTCTTTCTTTCTTAAAATTTCTTTCAATTCTTCAGAGAAATTTTAAAACTTCACTGAATCAATTGTCTTTAGGGCCACTAATACATGACAGAAGAGTAGCTTTACTACGTATTAATAATCCTCATTTGACTAATTTTATTTCCCTCATCAGAAAGCTTTTAGCTTTCTAAATAGTCCTCTTTGACCTCGAAAAGTAGAGATTTGCCAATCATGAGTAAATATACTAATATTAAAAATAATGTGCTGTCAGGAGTCAAAAGCATTTCCAAAAGGGAATTTCTAAAACTCTTCTTTGTGGATAGCCTTGGTCTAAAAGGCATATGGATTATTATTGTGTTGAGTAGTTTGAGGAATGAATATATTCCTTTACATGCAAAACTTCCAGTTTATTTCTTTAAAAAAAATCTGTCAAGTTTTCTTATACTCTTATTTCCTTTAAGTTTTTATTTTTGTTTGTTTGTTGTTGTGTTTTTTGTTTTTTTTTCCTTTTTGAGATAGAGTTCACTATGTTGCCCAGGCTGGCTTCAAACTCCTGGGCTCAAGAGATCCTCTTGCCTCAGCCTCCCAAGTAGCTGGGACTACAGGTGTTTGCCACTGCACGCAGCTTAAGTTTTTGATTTTTTTCTTTCTTTCTTTTTTCTTTTTAAAGCATCAGGTTAGTGAAAAAAGCTTAAGTTTTTGAATTATAGGTCAGTCAAATGACCTGTAATTCAACCCCCCAAATCAAAGCTTGTTTTTTTTTTTTTGTTTGTTTGTTTTTAAGACAAGCATGAAGTGAAGTTTATTGACAGGGAGCAAGATAGGATTATAGAGCAAGAGCAAGACAGGTTTACAAAGCGAGATACATACACCACAGATGATGACCAGACCCCTTGTCACAGCAGAAAAAGAGCTTGGTTATGGTTTGGGTCTTGTTTTCTGGTGTCTGGATAGGCACCTCTCTGTGGTTCAAATATCACCACAGAACCACTTTTATTAGACCAAAGCTCGTTGTTTTAAATGACAAATCTGATAGTTTTGAGCCTTATGTGATTGATAACTGAATTTGAATTAGACACACATGATAACGTCTAAACAATAATACTTATACTTAGTAAATAAATAATAAGACCTGATGCCTACCTAGTGCTTTATACTTTTCAAAGTAATTTTTTTTTTTTTTGAGACAGAGTCTCACTCTGTTGCCTAGGCTAGAGTGCCATGGCGTCAGCCTAGCTCACAGTAACCTCAAACTCCTGGGCTCAAGCAATCCTTCTGCCTCAGCCTCCCGAGCAGCTGGGACTACAGGCATGCGCCACCATGCCTGGCTAATTTTTTCTATATATATTAGTTGTCCAATTAATTTCTTTCTATTTATAGTAGAAACAGGGGTCTCGCTCTTGCTCAGGCTGGTTTTGAACTCCTGACCTTGAGCAATCCACCCGCCTCAGCCTCCCAGAGTGCTAGGATTACAGGCGTGAGCCACCGCGTCCGGCCTTCAAAATAATTTTGTACATACTATTTTTGTGAGTGAATATAAAGTTGTTTATCATCATGGGGAAACATTTCTAATTATAAATCAATAACTTTTCTTCCAGAAGAACCCAGAAGAGTAGGCACAGTCTCAGATAGAAATGACTCACTATGGCTGGTTAGACAGTAGTGGGTTATCAGAACTTATTAACACTAGTGTCACTGAAGTTGGTATACAGCCCCCCTCCCCACTGCCACATTTGACTGGTATACACACACAATAAAAAAACAAAACAACAGTAACAACAAAATAAAGCCAAAAAAAAAAAAAAAAAAGAAAAAGGAAGAAGAAATGACTCACCAGGAAAGGACTCCAAAGGCAAACGGGGATTCGGGAAATATCCAGTGCAAACCATGACAGCATCGAAAACAGCTCTCTCCTGCTTACCCTCTGTCTCGGTGACAACGTCCCACTGACCGGTTTTGGAGAAGTCTGGATGCTTTGTTACGCTGCACACAGTGGTCTAAAGGTGAAAGACAAACACTCGCTTCCCACCAAGACCTTCAGACCTCATGCAATGACTGGTATGATAACCATGTCTGTTAACTTTAAGTTGGCCAAATCCCATAGATAGGACGTCTATAAGTATTGGTTTATCATCTCCTCAGAAAAGTTAAGTCGCTTGTGCAAATTCTCAAAGGTGATAATATAGACTTGGACCCAAGACATTTGAATCTATTCATTGGAAAGAAGAAACAGTCCTTATTCCTAGTGAGAAAGAGATGAGTTATAATATGTTATGCTTTGGAAAATTTAGCAAAATGAGTTCTTCCCCATTATAATTTCTGTGATTCAGACTTCAAGTCATTTCTTCCCAATGGGTGTCATGAACAAAATTCTTTCTCCTTTCCTTGCCTTGAATAAGTAAGAGTTGGGAATTTAGAAGAGACATCAGGAAATTCAGTATTTTGATGATTTATCTGAGTAAAACATGAGCAGCAGACAGAAGCGAGGAGTCTTTACTCCCTGCCTTATTTATGTAGAGAGATAAAAATGAAGAAAACATTTACTTAAACATCGCATTTCCATTAGATTGCTGAATAGACCAGCCCCCATTCATCAATGTTCCATAACACCAAGTATCTTACCTTAAACTGAATGTATTTCAGGAGGTCAAAGTGCTCAGCAAATTCTTGGAGATAGTTCCAAAATTTTTCTTGGCTCATGAAATTGGGATAATCTTCTCGGTAAGGGAAGTCGCTATAACATGACATTTCCTTGCAGACATTTGTTACTAATGACCTGTAGACCCAGGTCATCCCATCTTTAGAAGATTCCTGTGGTGAAGGCATAGTTAGCTTGACAGGGTGAGGGAGATAGGAGAAAGAGAACCGAAATCAGGGTGGCTCATGCCAGTCCAGCTGACGGAGGGTGGTGGTCACAGCAGTTAGTGTTTCATTTGTAATTTTAAAGAGTTTCAGAAGTCAGCATGGGGTGCCCATGTTCTAATTATTAGAAATTATTGG
The DNA here is from genome assembly GCF_040939455.1 of Microcebus murinus. NCBI lineage: Eukaryota > Metazoa > Chordata > Mammalia > Primates > Cheirogaleidae > Microcebus > Microcebus murinus. The sequence continues at coordinate 117,697,565 of NC_134105.1, read as the reverse complement.
TGAGGTTGGAATAATTAAATACAATATATTTTTAAAAAATTTTTATTAAATTTTTTTAATTCTTTTTTTTTTTTGCTCAAGAAACTGAAATCTATATAATATCTTTCTTAAGCCACATTTCTCCCTCAAGTCTCCTTCTTGGCTGTCACTTTGAAGCCTTTTGTGACCCTGCATAAGGTAGCTGTCGTAGCCCCACTGAACCTTGTACTTCTAACGTTGACCTGATCACATTGTGTTGGAATTACCTGTTCACTGTTTCTGTTTCCTACCAGACCGTAAGGAGGGGGGGGTCCCTGTCTACCTTGTTCAACATTGTACCCTGGTGGAAGAACATGATAAGTACTTGTTGAATGAATGACAAATTAATATTATAATAACATTTAAAAAATATTAAAGTACCTGTGGGTTCAACCAACCAAGGATTGAAAATATTTGGAATAAGAAAAGGATGGTTGCATCTGTATTGAACATGTACAGATTTTTTTTCTTTTCATTATTCCTTAAATATTATAGTTTATATAGGGTTTGCATTGTATTAGATATTGTAAGTAATCTAGAGATGATAAAACATATAGAAGGATTTGCATAGATTATATGCAAATACTGTACCATTTTATATAAGGGACCTGAGAATTCATGGATTTTGGTATCTGCTGGGGTGGGGAGGATGTCCTGGAACCAGTCCTCACAGATACTGAGGGACTACTATGCATGACTAGAAGAAATTATGTTGAAAAAAATTTTTTTTGAGACAGAGTCTTACTTTGTTGCCCGGGCTAGAGTGCCGTGGCATCATCATAGCTCACAGCAACCTCAAACTCCTGGGCTCAAGCAATCCTACTGCCTCAGCCTCCCCAGTAGCTGGGGCTACAGGCATGTGCCACCATGCCCGGCTAATTTTTTCTATTTATTTTTAGTTGTCCAGCTAATTTCTTTCTATTTTTAGTAGAGACGGGGTCTCGCTCTAGCTCAGGCTGGTCTCGAACTCCTAAGCTCAAACGATCCATCCGCCTCAGCATCCTAGAGTGCTAGGATTACAAGCGTGAGCCACCATGCCCGGCCTATGTTGAAATTTTAATAGTGCTGCCCTATGAGTATTGTGATGATATTTAATTTGTATTTTTCCTTTTGTTTAACTCAATATTATTTTCTAAAATTAATCTGTATTCCTTTAGAATAGTAGAAGGAAATCAAACCAACCATGGGGTCAAATAGCAGAAGGTATACCGAGCAGACACAATACTTTTCACATTGACATTTGGTGGCTTGATGAGGCCCACAGCATACTATACAAAGTTTTTTTTCTTCTAGCATGGTATAGTCCTAAGGTTATGACCACTGCTGGCTACATACATTCGTGTATTCTGTTTTATTCACCATCCTCCAAAAATTCATCAAATACCATCTCTACCATGGAGACTTCCCTCATTCACAAGCATTGAAAGAAAATTGTTCTTTTCTTCCCCCTGTGGGATTTAGTACTTGGGCCTGCCTGGCTCCCATCTTCTGACACCTTCTTATACCTCACTATGGAACAAATCCCTTTGTCCCCACCAAATACCCTGCTATTAATACTTCCAGTAACCAGGACAACCCTTCCCAGAGGCAGGTGGTATTTAACCACTTACCCCCCTGTTTCCGATGCTCAAGTCACCTAACAGCTGGCCTGGTCCTGAGTGCAGCCTTCTCGGGTGCATATTCCACTTCTCAGAAGGACTCACCAGTGCCTAGGTTCTTTCTATTCTGATAATATGAAAGCTACTCCACTGCCCCCTAGAACTTCCAAGGTTCGGGGTCCTGCCTCACTCTCGCCAGTTCTCTTCCCAAAGACCTGAACAATGCCAGAGGGCTGGGGCTTCACTCCCTGATGCCAACTGCCATGCTCCCTGGAGTGTAATCTGCTCCAGTCACCAATGCCCTTCAGTTGACCTGATGTGACACTCTGCTACTTGATCTTATAATAGAATGTCCATGGTCCAGAAATCATCATAAACTTCCAAAACCATGTTTGTCTATCAGGCTTATTCTTCCCTCCCCTCTCTTCCAACTGTCCCTGGCCCTATCCTATCTTCAAGGTTCCTCGCTGATCAGACTGCATCCTGTGTAGTGTTCAGCACGGCGCCGTGCACTTGTTTGTGTGGTTGCTGTGAGCTTGCTCCCTCACTTGATCACCAAGGCAGGCTAAAGCCATCATCTCTGAGCAGAGATAAACAACATGGCCAAATTACGATTGATGGAGATGGGAGGATGTGAACCACGCACGGTAAACTTCCATAGTCCTCCGATGTCATTACTTCTCTCAAAGCAGGTGGGCTCCAGGTCTTCGTCCAAGCAGCATTTGATGGAGGACAGGCCGCTGACGCCGGCGCCAATCACTGCGACTCTCTTGGCCATGGTATGCTCTGTTGGAGGAGGGTCAAGCAGAGCTTCTTTAGATGACAGAGTTGGAAGGCATCCCTGCTCACAGGACTCAACTTTCACAGGGATATACATGCATCTTTGAGTGGAGGCAGAATCACATTCTGGTTAAAGATGTAGGCTCTGAAATCAGACTGTTTTGGTTTAAATCCTGGCTTCACCACTTAGAAACTGTGTGACCTTGGGCTTTATCCTCCGTGTGCCTCAGTTTTTCAATCAGTAAAATGGGAACAATGATAATAATAACAACTCTTTAAAGATATGTTGTGAAGATTAAATGAATGATTTATGTTGGAAGAGTTTTATAAGTAAGCCTGCTCTATAGTAAGTGCTCAATTGAATTTAGCTATTGAAGGCAGAGTATCCCAAATCCAAAAATCTGAAGTTTGAAATGCTCCAAAAATCCAAAACTTTTGAGCACCTACATGACTCTCTAAGGAAATGCTCATGGAAGCATTTTGGATTTGGGATTTGGGATGTTCAACCAATGAGTATAATGCAAATACTCCAAAAAAAAAAAATCTGAAATCCAAAGCACTTCTGATCCAAAGCATTTTGAATAAACGATATTCAACCTGTGTTATCATTAGTTAGCATAGCTGGTACCTTGACTCCCCTCCACCCCCGGAGCCATAGATCCCCTCGGTATTAAAGGAACCCTTTGCCATCAACTTGGGCCACTGAATCCTAGGAATTACAGTCAGTAGAAATGTTAGTTTTTATTCAAAGCATCCAGAGTCCTGAAGAATAGCTGGTCATGGCCATGCCCTGCCATATAACAAGGCCGTTACATGGGTTGAGGGGATGTTCTTAGCCTTGCACAGAGGCAAGACTGACCATAATAGAAATCAAAGTCTCCAAGGAAAGTCATATGGAACAATCTGGAGTCCCAGATGAGGTCAGGTGGAAACGAGGGTGCTCATACTTGTCAGGGGAGACTGGAGGAAGTTATGTGTCATGGGGATTTAGAACTAGTTATTCTTGAATTTATAATTTGGCCTTCCACACATCTCAACCTCATCTGCCTTGATCAGATGGGCTAACGAGTTAATTCCAGTAAATTAGGTTTATGTCATGCTGAGGCCCTTGACCCATCAAGTGGACTTAATTGGACATGTCGCTTTCCCCTGCAACTTCCTTGAGTGTGTGGGAACACAGAGCATCCTCATTCGACACAACGTAAGGCCACCGTGCTAGTAAGAGGCAGAGTTTGCACTGAAAGTGGATCTCTGGTTCTGAAGCCAAGATGCACATATGTTGTTGGTGTGAGAGCCTGAAGTCTCTTGTGATTCTCCTCCCTAAGCCTTTTCCCTCACCTTTGCTCAGGTTTGCTGCTGCACTTTTGAGATGGGCTTGAGGGAGTTTGTCCCCAAGGCTTTGCAGCTTGCCTCCTAATCAGATCAAAAGACACAGGCATAGGAGCAAAGTGGATTTACTGAGCACAGGGAGAGCAAGATTTCTGAGCCCTGGGACCTCTCAGACTCACCTGATCCTGGAGCAGATTCATGGACTTGTAATGAGGATCAGAAGGATTTCCTAGGGCTGCCTTTTCCAGGATTTATTTGTTATCCTGCCCTTTGTAAGACTGAGATCTCCATACCTGACTTTGCTATCTACTGCCAAATGTATCCCTCTCCCTATTGGACTCTTAGATTGTTTGGGAGTCTCTATTTAGTCGGGAGAACCATGTGGGCTGCAATGAGAAAGGACTTTGGAAGCAGAAGAATTGGGTTTGAACTTTGTCTCTGCTACTAACTAGTCATATGACTCTGAGCAACCTACTGAAACCCCCTTAGATATATTATTTGTAAAATAAGAAAAATAACTACGTTGAAGGAAAGTTTGAGCTTTAAATAAAGTGGTATTGCTTACATAAAAATGCCTAGCACAAAATACTTCCTGAATGTTCATTTTCTACCTGTGTACTTTTCTCTTTTCTTCTCTCACTTCTCCTTGGAAAAGACAGCTCACACAGATAAAATTCATCAGCAAGTTTAGGTACATGTAGGCAGATGTACCTGCGATTTCCTTCAGATTGAGGAGCGGTAGGTCTAGACAGCTTCTAACCAGAAATAGATGGTCTCCACCAATAAGAATGCCTGAATTTCCAGGCCACTAGGTAGAGAGGCCCGGAGCTGGCATAGTTCTTCTGTGCTCTTTCTTTGCATTAACAACATAAAAGAAATGTCTGCTAATTGAATTGGTAAAGTGAAAAATATGCTGAAGCGAATAGGCTGGTGGCAAAGTAATTTGCTCAACAGATGTGTCCTGGGTACCTCTAGGTGCAGGTACTGAGCCAAGTGTGGGGCCCTGAAGATACTAGTAAATAAGACCTAGGAACTAGTAGGGTATTGTGGTTCATGCCTGTAATCCCAGCTACTCAGGAGGCTGAGGTGGGAAGATCGCTTGAGGCCAAGAGTTCAAGGCCAGCCTGGGCAATGTAGTGAGACCCTGTAGCTAAATTAAAAAAAACACAAAAAACCAAAAAACCCTGAAGACCCGGTAACTAAATAATAGTAAGAATGTCTTAGAAATAAAAAAATGACAAGTGACTGCCCTCAAGGGGCAGTGCTATATGCCTCAAGTGCTATATGCCTCATGCTAAGTCCTACCACAGCGGCATGTTCTGGGCATGAACACTCACAGACCCCCTGTTCTGTTTAGTCCTGCCTGCAGACCTAGGCAGACACGCTGGTGGGCTGTGGGGTAAAAAGGTACTGGGCAAAACACGTTGTCTTTTAAAGACTGACTTAGAAACCGTTACAGGGAGTAGAAACAAATCGGGAATTTGTACCTTTTAAAATTAGTCCATATTCACAGGCTATGGATTTCTGAGTGGGGGCAGCCATTTTAAAATTGCTTGAAGTCAGGAAGAGGAAGTAGTGAGTAAACTGAAAATTGAGAGCTCTGAGTTCTAGTTCTGCTCCAGCCTCTAGCCAGCTATGCGAGCCTGGGTAAGATTCTTGATTTCTCTGAGCTATCGTTTTCACATTTGTGAAACGGAGGGTTCAAGTGGCTTTCTTTTTGTTTCCTTCCAGCTTGAAAGCACTCATTTTATGTCTGAAAACCAACTACTTGGTGCCCCCCCCTCCAAACACAGATGTGAACTCAAGGATAGGAGAGAATACTGCAGGCTTGAAGGACTGGGAGAACAGAGGTGCGTGCAAACTCTTTTGTAAATTATGAAGTGCTCTCCGTAAGGTACTCTGTGCCTCAAAGGTTGCTTATATTTAGTTCCCTGGCAGTGGGGAGATATTGAACTGGACCTTTGAACAACAGGAAAACCCCACCCTGTACCTGACCGGCCTGCAAACGTACAAGTCTTTTATGAGACATGGAGAGACTTGGGTGCTTTGCAAATCATGTAATCAATTATGATCTCTTCGAGTTTGAAGTTTGATTTGTTTATATTTCTCATTGTCACCCCAGCGTGCTCTTACTTTGCTACAGGACTACCTGTCACACCATCGGTGGAGTTTCCCAGGGCCTGACACCCCCATCTCATTCATAAGATGAAATCAGAGGTGAGGCGAGCGTCTCTGAAGTCCTACAGTTCTGTTTTCCTCCCTGACACCTTCCTTTTGGGTGGTTTCCCTCCACGACATAACTTTGTCTCCTTACAACTTTCCTTTGCTACCTGACTCTTTCCTTAATTCTACTGCTTTAACCCTAATCAAGAGGCTCCAGGAGTAGAGAATCACTTTTCATTCTCAAGCAGTGCACTCTCTAAGCAGAAGATTCATCCTTTTCGAAAGCAGTTTCTGGAAACATTTCCTCATTAAAAAAAAAAAAAAATTCAGGACACTTACCTTGTTCTCATAGAGCAGATACTTTGACTTAAATTCAAATAGCCAAAGACAGTGTTTGTCTCAGGAAAACAAAACAAACAACAAACAAAAACTCGAAACCCCAATTCTTTGTTCTGAAAGAAAAATAAACAGAATGCTGACTTTGATCAACGTGCTCTCAGTTTAAAACAAAAGCCACTCGTCTTTTCTGCCATGCTGATGACAGCAGAAAACATACTCACTAAGGACAAAAAGTTGTTTAGTTCGACAGCTTGATACTTCCGTGATCTCAAGGGAGGGCCAACTGATGAGTCAGAATAAAGCTGTTGGAGTGGCAGGACACAAACTCCTCCTGCCCCTTTCCCCACCCTCCCAGACGTCACAGTTCTGGCAAAGCCTTCCAACTTATGGAAAGCATGTGGCAAGCGGCGCTCTTCTCATCGCGGCCTTTAGAGGGCGCCAAGCCACCTTTCTCAGTGAAACAGGCTGTCCACTTTTGGAAGCAACCGTAAAACCCTGATTAGGTATTTGAACCACCATAGGAGGTGTCCAAAGGACAAAGCAATTTAGTAACTATTTAGTAATTGGTAATTATTACCTCATCAAGTTCTTCCATGCCTGGAGTTCTCTAACCCCAGAAGTGTGATTTTAATATTCAAGACCTACAAGGAATTTAAACAGGTTCATCGGTCAGATTGGGTCAGCAGAGGGAGCTGGTAAATTGTGTTTGAGAAAGCATAAAGCTAGTTTTTTTTTTTAGATATTAACCTAAGGCCCACAGAGGGCAATAGTTACATAAGCAGTGGCAGCAATAGAATACACTAAGTAGGCATAATTTTTTTTTCTTCACTGTGTGTTTGGAAGCTAACATAACAGACCATCTCAGGTTTTATGTTTAGGGACATTTGCCAACATGGTTCGTTGAACAGTTTCTAAGCCAGGAGTCCCAAACGCAAATGCCTACAGGAGTGAGAAAACATAAATGAGGAAAGTGAACCAGATAAGATCTGACTGGAAAGCACATCCTCTGTCTATTCAGTTCAGCTGTTGTTATTTGAGAGCATGAACCTAATATTGTCAGGCCTTAGGCCCTTTTTTTTTTTTTTTTTTGAGACAAGAGTCTCGCTTTGTTGCCCAGGCTACAGTGAGTGCCGTGGTGGCAGCCTTGCTCACAGCAACCTCAAACTCCTGGGCTCAAGCAATCCTGCTGCCTCAGCCTCCAGAGTAGCTGGGACTACAGGCATGCACTACCATGCCTGGCTAATTTTTTCTATATATTTTTAGTTGGCCAATTAATTTCTTTCTATTTATAGTAGAGACGGGGTCTTGCTCTTGCTCAGGCTGGTTTTGAACTCCTGACCTTGAGCAATCCTCCCGCCTGGGCCTCCCAGAGTGCTAGGATTACAAGTGTGAGCCACTGTGCCCGGCCCCTTAGGCTCTTTTCAATAGAAGCTGCAAATTTCAGATTTTAATATGAAATCTTCTGTTGGCAGAAATTAATTTTTTTCTTTTGAAAAATATCAAGCCCACGGAAAAGTTGAATGAACAGTTTTCATTAATGAACACCAAGGTATCCCTCGCCCATATTCTTCTCATTATAACACTAGAGGTTACCAACTGTTAACCTCTTGGTACCTTCTCCTCCCCACCCACACAACACATGTGCACACACACGGCACACACTTTTTTTTGCCAAATCATCTGAAAGTAATCTGCAAATGTCATGATGCCATCAGGACTTTTCAGCATGCATCTCGCAAGAAAGGGCAGCAGCATCCTACACAATCACATTACCATTACCACAACCAAGAAAGTCAATATAAATATAGTAATATCCAACATACAGTCTACTTTCAAACTTCTCCAATTGTCCTCCAAATGTCGTTATCTAGTGGAGTGCTGGCACTAGCTTGTACAGAGAGAATGTGTGCATCTCTTTCAACTCTGAGTTCAGTAATATCACATGATACTGGTCATGCTGGGAATATTTACACCATGAAAATTGGCAAACAGTACAAATGGGCTCCCACCCCCAACCTGAGCCAGTTGTTAAACATTTACCAGTATGCCCCCATTTTCTTTTTTTTTTTTTTAAATAGTTTTATTGAGGGATAATTGACATATAAAAACTCACATACTTAATTTATACAATCTGGTGAGTTTGTACATTGAATACACCTGTGAAACTATCACCACAATGAAGGTAATAATAAAAAAATCATTACTTCAGAAAGTTTCCTTATGCTCCTTTGTTTTTGTTTTGTGTATGGTGAAAACACTGAACATGGGGTCTACCCTTATACATTTTTTTAAGTACACAATACAGTATTGTTAACTATAGGTACTATAGTACAGTGGATCTCCAGAACTTATTCATCTTGCATAACTGAAACTCTGTACCCATTGCATAACTCTCCATATTCCCCCTCCTCCCAGCCCCTGATAATCACCATTCTGCTCTCTGCTTCTATGAATTTGACCATTTTAGATATGTCATTTAAGTGGGATCATGAAGCATTTGTCTCTCTGTGACTGGCTTATTTCCAGGTCCTTCCAGGTTCATCCATGTTATCACATATAGCAGTATTTCCTTCTTTTTTTAAAGTGTGAATAACATTCCATTGTAACGTATCCCACATTTTCTTTATCCATTTATCTGTTGATGAACATTTAGATTGTTTCCATATCTTGGCTATTATGAATAATGCTACAGTAAACATGTGAGTGCAGATATCTTTTCGAGATCCCAATATCAATTCTTTTGTATATGTAGCCAGAAGTGGGATTGCTGGATCATATGGCAGTTCTGTTTTTAATTTTTGAGGGCTCTCCATAGTGTTTTCCATAATGGCTGTACCATTTTACATCCCTACCAACTGTGTAAAAGGGTTTCAATTTCTCCACATCCTTGCCAACATTTGTTATCTTTTTTTTTTTTTTTGATAGTAGCCATTCTGACAGGTGAGAGGTGGTATCTCCTTGTGGTTTTGATTCCATTTTTATGATTAGTGATGCTGGGCACCTTTTCATATACCTGTTGACCATTTGTATGTCTTTTTTGGAGAAATGTCTGTTCAAGTGTTTTGTCTATTTTTGACCAGGTTATTTGTGTGTGTTTTGCCACTAACATCTCATCCGATATATGGTTTGCAAATCTCTTTACCCATTCTGCAGATTGCCTTTTCATTCTGTTGATTGTTCCCTTTGTTGTGCAGAAGCTTTTTAGGTTGGTGTAGTCCCACTTGTCTATTTTTGCTTTTACTACTTGTGCTTTTGGTGTCACATTCAAGAAATTGTTGCCAAGACCAATGTCAAGAAGCTTTTCCCATATGTTTTCTAGTATTAAAGTTTCAGGTCTTGCTCTTAAGTATTTAATCCACTGTATTAATAGTGGATTAGTTGATCAAAAATCAATTGATTTTTTGTGTATGGCATAAGACAATATTCATTCTTTTGCATGTCAATATCCAGTTTCCTAGCATAATTTGTTGGTGACACTATCCTTTCCTCATTTTATGTACTTGGCAACTTTATCAATTGACTGTAAATTTGTGAATTTATTTTTGGGCTCTCTATTCTGTTTCATTGTCTGTCTTTATGCCAGTACTATACTGTTTTAATTATTGTAGCTTTGTAATATTTTTTTTTTTTTTTTGAGACAGAGTCTCGCTTGTTGCCCAGGCTAGAGTGAGTGCCGTGGCGTCAGCCTAGCTCACAGTGTAATATATTTTGTAATTAGGAAGTATGATGCCTCCAGTTTTGTTCTTCTTTCTCAAGATTGCTTTGGCTATTAGGAGTCTTTTGTGGTTCCATATGAATTTTAGGTTTGTTTTTTCTATTTTTGTAAAAAAATATCTGTTATGGACTACATGTTTGTGCATCCCTTCTATTGTGCAGAGCCCCTATGATGGAATTAGAGATTATAAGAAACGAAAGAGATTAGGGCCGGGTGCAGTGGCTCACGCCTGTAATCCTAGCACTCCGGGAGGCCCAGGCAGGCTGATTGCTTGAGGTCAGGAGTTCGAAACCAGCCTGAGCAAGAGCGAGACTGTCTTACTATAAATAGAAAGAAATTAATTGGCCAACTAATATATATAGAAAAAAAATTAGCCGGGCATGGTGGCATATGCCTGTAGTCCCAGCTACTAGGGAGGTTGAGGCAGGAGGATTGCTTGAGCCCAGGAGTTTGAGGTTGCTGTGAGCTAGGCTGACGCCATGGTACTCACTCTAGTCTGGGCAACAAAGTGAGACTCTGTCTCAAAAAAAAAAAAAAAAAAAAAAAGAAAGAGATTAGAACTCACTCTGTCTGCCATGTGAGGATACAATAAGAAATGGTCATCTGTAAATCAGGAAGAGGGCCCTCATCAGACATTAAATCTACCAGTGCCTAGATCTTGACTTCCAAGCCTCTAAATCTGTGAGAAATAAATATTTACATGTAAGCCATCCAGTCTATGGTATTCTCTTATAACAGCCTGAACTAGATGATATTATTGGGATTTTCATGGAGATAGCAGTGAATCTGTAGATTGCTTTGGGAAGTATAGATATTTTTTGTTTATTTTTTTTAGTGCCACAAAAATGGATGGGAAAAGAAAAAAATCAGTTAGTTTGTTTAACCAAAGTTTTGGCAACATGTAGAAATTGTTTCAATGACTTGACTGAATTAACATAATATTCTCTATTGGCACAAGCATTTTAATAGAAAGAATATTTCTCAGCTAAACTTTGCTTTTCCACTGGGTTCATAATCTTTACTTTCTTCTCTTATACAAATAATAAGCATTCAGATATGACAGACATGTGTTTTAGGAATGCATCAAGGAGAATGGGTCTTTTTCTTCCTTATGTATCATGGGTATTAATTTTTTGTTGTATTTACACATTGAAGATATTGTTCCCTAATATGTTATTTTTCTGTTCATTTTGTCTAGTGTGTCCTTTGTAGAACATAATTCCTTCATCTCATTATAAGCAACTTCATTAATTGTTCTTCTTACTTTTGCATTATGGTTTGTACTTCTGAGGTTTTATTTAAAAGGTTTTTCTCATCTCTGTATTTTATATTATTGTTATGGTTTCACTTTTCACGTTCAGTTCTTTAATCCATTCGGAGTACAACTTTGTGTGTGGTAAGTATCCAGTTTTAGTTTTTTCTGTATAGAAAGTACGGTTGTCCAAGGTTGTAAAGAATCTGCCTGATGTGTAATATTCTTGTATTATATATTGTTCCCCAAATGCTACACATAAATCTGTGCCTAAGCTCTCTCTTTAAAATTGATACAACATACTTTTACACATTTATGGGACACATGTGAGTATTTGTTACATGTGTACAATGTGTAATGACCAAGTCAGGGTATTTGGGTAATCCGTCACCTTGAGAATTTATCATTTCTGTGTTGGCAATATTTCAAATCCTCTCATCTACCTACTTTGAAATATATAATACATTGTTGATAACTGTAGTCACTTTACTTTGCTATTGAATATCGGGGCTTATTTCTTCTATGTAACTGTATGTTTGTACCCACTAATCAATCTCTCTTCATCCCCTCCTCCCACCCACACACCCTTCTCACCCTCTGGTGTCTATCATTTTATTCTTTATTTTCATGAGATCGAGTTTTTTAGCTCCCACATATGAACAGGAACATGTGGTATGTGGCATTCTGCACCTGGATTATTTCACTTTAACATATTGACTTCCCGTTTCATCCATGCTGCTGCAAATGACATGATTTGGTTCTTTTTTATGGATGAATAGTATTCTATTTTGTATATATACCACATTTTCTTTATGCATTTGTCTGTTGAAGGGCGCTGTTGATTCCATGTCTTTGTTATTGTGAATAGTGCTGTGATAAACATGCTAGTGCAAGTATTCCTTTGATGTGCAGACTTCTTTTCCTTTGAATAAATACCCAATAGTGAAATTTCTTGATCACATGATAGTTCTATTTTTAGTTTTTTGAGAAATCTCCATGCTGTTTTCCATAGTGGACAGCCACAACATTTACATTCCCACAACAATATATAAGAGTTCTCCTTTTTCTTTTTTACTTTTTATTTTGTCTTTATTTTTTTATTTCAGAATATTACAGGGATACAAATACTTTGATTACATATATTGCCTTTGCACTATCAGAGCTACTAGAGTGCCCAACCCCCAGACATTTTCTCTACATGTTTGTCAGCATCTGTTTTATTTTTTTGTCTTTTTAAAATAATATCCATTTCAACTGGGATAAAATATCTCGTTGTGGTTTTGACTTTCATTTCCCTGACGTTAGTGATGTTGAGTATTTTTTCATATACCTGTTGGTCATTTGTATGTCTTCTTTTGGGAAATGTCTATTCATGTCCTTCGCCTACTTTTTAATTTATTTGCTTTTTTATTGTTGATTTTTTTTGAGTTTCTTGTATATTATGGGTATTAGTTCCTTGTTAGATGAATAGTTTGCAAATATTTTCTCCTGTTCAACTGGTTGTCTCTTTGCTCTGTTGATTGTTTCCTTTGCTGTGCAGAAGTTAGTTTAATATAGTCCTGTTTGTTTTTATTATAGTTGTCTGTGCTTTTGAAGTCTTAGCCATGATTGATGTCTTGAAGTATTTTCCACATTTTTTTCTACTACATGGACTTACAGACTCTCTATTCTGTTCCATTGTTCTAAGTGCCTGTTTTTATAACATTACAATTCTGTTTGGTTACTATATAGTCTTGCAACATATTTTGTTTCAAGAGGTAGTGTGATGCCTCCAGGTTATTTTTTTCCCTTAGGATTGCTTTGGATATTTTGGCTCTCTTTTTTCTATACAAATTTTAGATTGTTTTTTCTAATTTTGTGAAAAATGACGTTGGTATTTTGTTAGGGATTGCATTGAATCTGCAGATTATTTTGAGTAGTATGGTCATTTTAACAATATTAATTCTTCTTATTCATGAACATAGGATATCTTTCCATTTGTTTGTGTCTCTTCAATTTCCCTCATCAGTATTTTGTAGTTTTTCTTGTGGAGATATTATACCTCCTTGGTAAAATTTATTCCTAGGTATTTTATTTTAGTAGCTATTGTAAATGAGATTGCTTTCTAGATTTCTTTCTCAGCTAGCTCATTATTGGTGTGTATAGAAATGCTACTGATTTTTGTATGTTGATTTTGTATCCTACAACTTTAATGAATTTATTTACAAAGTCTAGGAGTTTCTTTGGTGAATTCTTTAGTTTTTACTAGGTATAAGATCATATCATCAGTAAAGAGAAACAATTTGACTTTCTCTTTTCCGATTGGATCCTTTTTTATTTCTTTCCGTTGCTTGACTTCTCTGGCTAGGACTTCCAGTACTTTGCTGAATAGGAGTGGTGAAAGTGGTCATTCTTTTCTTGTTCAGTGTACACAAATCAATAAACACAATATATCACATCAACATAATGAAGGACAAAAACCATATGATCATCTCAATAAATGCAAAAAGGCATTTGATAAATTTCAACATCCCTTTATGATAAAAACTCTCAACAACAAAGAACAGAAGGAACATACTTCAACATAATAAAGGACATATATGATAAACCCACAGACGACATCATACTGAATGGGGACAAACTAAAAGTCTTTCCTCATAGGTCCCAGAGCAACTTACACTGGCAGTGGTGTTAGTGTGTCCTGGGCGGGGGGTAATTTTGGGGGCTTTAGGTGGCTTGCTCAGAAACTAGTAGCTGGAGCAGAGGGCTTGTGGTGCCCAAGGTCCTTGGGTTCTCAGGTCCTTGGGTAGGACTTCAGAAGGAGGAGGTAGCAGTAGTGGTGGTGGAGCCAGCCACTAGGACCCAAGTAGTCCATGTTGGTGTTACTGGAGCTGCAATAGATTGGGCAGGCTAGTCCCTGGTCCCCTAGCTTGTAACAGGGCAGTGGGTATTTTCCTAAGCCTGCTTAGGAGAGCTTAGTCTCCACTGTCCCCTCCCAGCTGGATGGTGGCTGTGGCCACATCACTTTGAATTAGGACTGAAGAAGGGGCCCAGCCCAGTGTTAAACTCTCAAAATATCACCTGCCGTGGGCTTGCAATCAAAGAAGGCAGAGCCCCCTTCAGACAAGCGGCGTAGGCAAGAAACTGTGTGGAGGGCAGTCTGCTCATGTCTCAGTCTCACAGGAGAACGTGGGCTCCCCATCCCCCCTCAGCTGGGTGACAGCTGCAGCTGCATCAGCCCGAACTCAGCCCATGGGTGGGGCGCTGCTCGACTTTAAACTCTCAAAACGGTGCCTTGGGCCTAAGACAGGGAGGGTGGGGCCCTTCTCGGCAGGCCTCTCTGGCGGGCAGCTGTGTGGAGGGCAGTCCACTTGAGGCGTGGTCCCACGGCAGCTGGCTGCGGGATGGTGGGCACCATCCCAGATGTGTGCTGGAAAGCCTGGCTTTCCTGCTCCTCCCCAGCCAGGCAGGGGCTGTAGCCACATCAGCCCCAATTCAGCCCAGGGGTGGAGTGCAGCCCAGTGTCAAACTCTTAAAATGATGCCCAGGACATGTGTCTGGAAAGGCTGGAGCCTCACCCAGGCAAGCAGTGTGCTCCACAAGAGACTGTGGAAAACACTGTCTACCCATGTTTCAGTCTGAGCAGTAGCCCACAGCAGGGGGGTGGGGACCTTCCCAGGGGTGCGTGGGCGTGCCTAGGCTCCTCTAGTGCTCTTTGGGGCTGCACAGTGGCTGCAGTGCACCCACAGTTCCCTGGCTTCTCAAAATGGCACCTGGCTTAAGTTGTTCTAGGCTTGGATGCCTGTGGGAGTCTGCATGGGTTCCCTACCTGGAGCACCATCTCCGTGCAGTCTCTCAGCAGCTCCCCCTGTTAGGCCTGAGACCCTTGTGGTTCGGTGGGTTCTCTAGTAGCCAAGTCATGAACGTTTGTCTTGGAGCTTGGAGACCTGGGGGCTTCTTTCATACTGCTGTTTCCCCCTGTCTAGGAGCTTCTCTGCTCTTAGCCAGGCCCTGGCTGGGCAAGTTGCCTTGAACCCTTTTGTTACCCACTGCTTCCCTTAGCTTCCCTGGTGAATCCTAGCATTCTCTCCTAGATGATTTGTTTGAAATGTGAGAATCTGCTCATAATTCTGCTTCCTCTCTCTGGAGGAGGCACATACTGCCTGTATCTAGTTGGTCATCTTGATCCACTTCCATATTATTTGAGACAAAACCTTGGCTTAGGAAAAGCAAGTGACTCGTTCAAGGTCACAGAGGTAGTAAGTGGCAGAGCCCATGCTCCTAAGCACAGTCTCTCCACTGTCCCTCCACTGGGCTTGATTCTTTAAGCATCACTGCACAGTGGGACATCTCGAAAGATCTATAAGAAAGTAGTCTATAAGAAAATAGTCAACTTTATTTAAGATTGGTCCAGCAGGGGGTGATGTTTATATCTATTAAAAAGAATTTCAGGCCCAGTGCGGTGGCTCACACCTGTAATCCTAGCACTCTGGAAGGCTGCGGCGGGCGGATTGCTCAAGGTCAGGAGTTCGAAACCAGCCTGAGCAAGAGCGAGACTCCATCTCTACTATAAATAGAAATAAATTAATTGGCCAACTAATATATAGAAAAAATTAGCCGGGCATGGTGGCGCATGCCTGTAGTCCCAGCCACTCAGGAGGGTGAGGCAGAAGGATCGCTTGAGCCCAGGAGTTTGAGGTTGCTGTGAGCTAGGCTGATGCCACAGCACTCACTCTAGCCTGGACAACAAAGTGAGACTCTGTCTCAAAAAAAAAAGAATTTCAGTTTGAGTTCAGGAGTTCGAAACCAACCTAAGCAAGAGCGAGACCCGTCTCTACTATAAATAGAAAGAAATTAATTGGCCAACTAATATACATTGAAAAAATTAGCCGGGCATGGTGGTGCATGCCTGTAGTCCCACCTACTCTGGAGGGTGAGGCAGAAGGATCGCTTGAGCCCAGGAGATTGAGGTTGCTGTGAGCTACACTGATGCCACGGCACTCACTCTTGCCTGGGCAACAAAGTGAGACTCTGTCTCCAAAAAAAAAAAAAAAAAAAGAATTTCAGAAAATATAAAATTTCCTTTGGCAGTAAATGCCTCAGAAGCTCTTCTGATTTAAAAGGTTTATAAGAAACAGAGTTAGCAACACTGAAGTGTTTTGTATGTTTCTTCCTTTGCTAGATTTCTGGGAACTAACTAAATTAGTTCTCTTTCTTTTTCTGAATGGGAAAAGTGATAGTGTTTCTCAGTATGGTGTTTGGAATAATTTCTAGACTAGAAATGAGAAACCTTTCTTTCTATTGAGTCTGTTCTATACTATGGCCACAGGCCTAGCACAGTCATAGTCATAAAAAAAGAGGGAGGGATAAACAGGGGAAAAGATGCATGTGGAGATTCAGACCCATGGATTCAAAAACATATAGGTGTATGTAAAGGGAAAGATATGAAATTCCAGACAACAGTGGGAGAGATATAATGCATCAACAGAGACAGGCAGAGAGACGAATCCTCACACACTCATAGGGAGAGTGAGAAAGGGAGAGGGACTTACATATACTTTCAAGGAGTAACATTCTTTTTTTTTTTCTTTTGAGACAGAGTCTCACTCTGTTGCCTGGGCTAGAGTGCTGTGGCGTCAGCCTAGCTCACAGCAACCTCAAACTCCTGGGCCCAAGCAGTCTTCCTGCCTCAGCCTCCTGAGTAGCTGGGACTACAGGCATGCGCCACCATGCCTGGCTAATTTTTTCTATATATGTTTTTAGTTGGCCAATTAATTTCTTTCTATTTTTAGTAGAGATGGGGTCTTGCTCTTGCTCAGGCTGGTTTCGAACTCCTGACCTTGAGCCATCCTCCGGCCTAGACCTCCCAGAGTGCTAGGATTATAGGCGTGAACCACAGCGCCTGGCTAAGGAGTAAAATTATTGTAATATGACTCTCATGATATCACCACTCAGACTTACAAAGTCATTTGAACATTGGAAACGATAGGCTTAAATGGTACAGAGCCCTGGATGTATGTTCTGGAGACTCATATTCTGACTCAGCCACTTAGTACCTCTGTTACCTTGGACAAATCAATTGACGTGTCCTTGTCTGAGTTTTATTATGCGTTAAATTGTGTAGTACAATTGCCTTACCAAACACACAATTATTACTGTGAGGATGAAATGAGATAATGGTTGACACTTTATTAGTTTTAAAGTAGTGTAAAATGTGCAGCATTACAACTATTGTTATAGTCTTTAGGTGTGTCACACCTCTATGTAATATGTGTTATGTGTTGCTGAAATAAGTAGAGACAGAGCTTGCTACAGCAAAAGATTCAGCCACCATAACTAATATTTGGCATAGATTCAAAGGTGTGCAGGGTGTTTTTTTTTTAAATAATAAAAAAAAGGAGGGCTGTAGGTGTACTTTCATTGGTGGTTGTTGGCATAGGGAAGGTGGAGATAGGTTAACTAGAAGTTAGACATCATGTGGGACTGGTTTGGGGAGCTTATTTGGCTTTCTGTGGTTGGTTCTGAGTTGGAAGCAGGAGCAAAAATTAGAGAAGCTGGTACTCATTGACCAAGTCCTGACTAGTGTGAGCTCACTGCTGCAGAGTTGTGGGTCAGAGTTCTATTGCTGTAGGTGATCTGGCCATTGTCCATTTGTATATTTAGTCTCCCAGTACAGCCGGTGGCATTAGGTTCAGGTGCCAGCTTGTGTCCTCTTGGTTTGACATGGGGCCCTGGTGAATTTGCCTTGCCCTGTCTCACACTGGGCACCAAACTTCTCCCCAGCCAGCTTCATGAGGAATGCTAAAATGTCAATTCTGCTTCAATGGAGAGAAAATAATTTTCAGGAGTAACTGAGATTGTAGTTGGTAGGGAAATTTTTCATCATGAATCGCTATGCTAAGAAGTGGAATAGATTGGAGAAAAGGTAAGAAATGGGATGATACTGAGGAGTTAGCAGACCAAACTGGAGAAGTGATCTGTTTCTGTACTTATCTACAGAGCTTACTCTTTCCTGACTCCACAGTTTTTGCACCCTCTCTCTCCATCCAAACTGTGGACGTCTTCATGAGGTGAGGTTTGCCATCTAAGTCCATCCGTGAGGTGAAGCGAAAGCAAAATCTTTCCTGGCTGTGAGTCACATCTTCATCAGATGTAACTGTGAGACAGCCTGGGTCTAGTCTGGTCAAAAATTGCTTTTGATATAATATTTGTGTTTGTTCCTTTTTCCTCCCCCCGCCCCCTTTCTTTCTATTAAAGACCTTTTGGCTGTGATGTTTTTCTAATGAATTCCAATCGAATTTGGTTGGTTCTGGTTGACTCTTTAAGAGAAGGCAGCTCTACCTGCCTATCAGAGCAGTGGTGTAAAGGAGTATCTGAGAAGGCTGCCTTTTTCCTGTGCTATAGGTCAGCTGTAAGAGCCTGTAGAGGTGGTTGTTTTATGTGGAGTAGATCTCATGTGGATCTTTGATATGCCAGCTGGAGCACCTGTTTTCTCACAGAGAGTGTTCTGGGGGAATGAACAGTCTCAGGCAGGTACATTCCTTTGGCAACTCTCAGATGAACTCATTGAACCCCCCCTCTCCTTTTATGGATTTATTCATAGACTCCTCATCCTCATCTCTATTTCCCCAACCCTTAAAAAGAGAACAAAAGACCACTTGAAACAATCAATTTCTAGGTTTCTTTTTTTTTCTCTTTCTTTTTTAATCAGTCAATACTATAAAAGCACCATTCTAGTACAACCCAATCTTTTATAAAGTGGAGGGTTTTAGTTGATATCTATGAAAATAGTTTATATGGAAAATAATTATGACTGCTCAGAGTGCCGTCAAGAACAGCTTTCTTCTTAAAATGGACCTGGAACCTTCCAACGGCCTTCAAATGCACAGAAATCTGAGTTGTCATCCCCTAGCATTAGACGTAAGTGGAGCTGGGAGAGGCTTAGGGTACAGTGGTGGGTAGCCGTAGAGGCAGCCAGGGAAGGGAGAGGGCGGCCCTCACTACTCAGATGTGGTTTATAACTGTGAAGGCCTTCTTGCTGTAACAGAGGAATCAGAGCATTGTAAATTTACTCTGTGCATCTGCCATTTAGGAAATCTTTTTCCTATAGAAAAATCAGGAAAACAGCTATAAGCAAAGCCAGAAAGCTAAAGAGTTTAAGTAAACTCTCAAAGGGAGATGGGGATTCTTGTACAATTCGAGATTTGGTGACCTTCAGTGTTCGGTCCCACTGGGTCATGATGGCATTTCTGGCTCCTTCCCATTTTCCTGGACCAGTCAAGCGGAACTGGTACGGTGAGCAGGGCCCGAAGAAGACAGTCAGAGCAAGGCGTGGATCCGTCAGGAGCAGAGAGAACAGGTTGGGTTTTGCATTGATATAGGTCAGGAGTTCATCTATGTAGGGGATATAATCGGTTTGCAAAGCTTTGCAGTAGCACAAGCCAAACCTTTATAAAAAGAAGATTGGGAGAAAAGAGGAAGACAAAAAAATAAAATAATGATAACCTTTGAACAAGTAAAAGTGCCCCCCCCCAAAAAAAACAAATGCTGCTGCAAAATTTGGAATGGTTCCTGTATTCTCCCCTTTACACCCATAGCTATCTGATGGTCTCATTCTATTTCTGAAATAGAAGATGAGCCTTTTCAAAAGATACTTTATACATATGGCTTTCAGTGGGTGCTCTGAATACTCATAGCTAGAATTTCTTTAGTTCTTTTGTGAATTGGTTAGCATTTTCTAGAGGAAAACATATTTTACAATTTCTAAATCTTTCAAAAATTAAATAGATTTTAATGTAAAAAATAATGTAAAAAGCCGCAAAAATCCATAGGGTGGAATTCCCTGTAATGCTGGTCTGAGGCCCTAAAATAATTGGCTGACCTATGTGATAAGAAGATATTACACCATGTAGTGTTAATAGTTCTAATTAGTTATCTATTATACTGGAGTTTCACAATGGAGATCAAATCACATTCCAGGTTGAGGATAAAGAAGAGACGTCTAAAATGCTTTCATTGTTTTGGAATTTGGTACTTTGACAAGAACAGATCAACACCTGGAAGTTTGGGAATGTATATGAATGGGAGAAGCGATAACAATTTCCTTAAATGCAGCGATTTTAAAACGTTTTTCATGCCACAGAATCTCTTTTTAAAGTGAAAATTTATATCAGAGCCCAAAACAGATAAAACAGTAAGGTGGATAAAATTGGAAATGTTTTGGTTGGATGGAGAGTGACAGTAGAGGGCCAGGACTCCTTGCCTTCGCTGGCCTCTGCCCTGGCTCTTGAGTGGCAGCCACAAAACACAGCGCAAGTGGAAGCCCCTCCTCTAGAGGAGTGGTCAACAACCTGACTCCGAAAAAAGGCTGGATGGTAAATGTCTTACTTAGGCTTTGGGGGCCACATTACTGTGTCAATTACTCAACTTTGCTGTTGTCATCCGAAGTGGCCATTGATATTATGTAAACGAATGGGCATGGTTGTGTTCTAATAAAGTTTTATTTATGGCCAATGTGATTTAAATTTCATATAATTTTCACATACCACAAAATCTTCTTTTCCTTCTTCTTTTTTCCCCAACCATTTAAAAATGAAAAGCAAAAGCAGCAATTTTAATAAATGCAATAGAGCTGATAAAGACTTGCTGAATCAATGAATGAGCAGACACTTCTAGTGTCACAGTGGATAAGCGCAATTGTTTGCCTGCTGATTATGCATGAGGTATGGAATAATGTGCATGGTAGGTGAAGGTTAGCTACACAGTACTTGGTTTGGAATCCAGACTCCAGGTGTTGCTAGACAGCCATGGTCTGTCTGAAGTGTTGACTCTGGGGACATTGAAACTTTTCAATTTTCCTTTCCCTCCTCTCTTCTTAAACAGGCTGTCCTAGTATCTTTCCTCTAAGTTTCCGACGCTTCTTTTTCCTCTAATGTAACTCTCACCTCTCTGCTATAGTTTTTACCAATTTCATAAAGCATTAGTAGTTAACTTACCAACTGGGCTTGTTTTCTTTCCTTGCATTAACTTCCTCTATCATGACACTTGGTGGTGGCAACTTATTCACACCTGTAAGACAAAAAAAAAAGTGCAATTTAACTTTAGGTCTAGCTGTTTACTTATGGATAAAGATGCTTTCCTGCTCTTCTTTCATTTCTAGTAACCAGCCACTCATCTATTCTCTTGCCAAAAATGTTGGCAGCCTGAGCTGACTGGTGTGGTATGTTCCTGGTAATAGCGCCATCAGCTGGAAGGATAAGCATTGGATGTCTCAGGAGTTATTTGATATGACAGAACCTTCCATTGGCTTTGCCTGAATTTTGTCACTCACTTGCTTGAATTTTAAAATTTTAATTGAACCAGTTTGATTCAGTCAACTGACAGAAGTGTCGACTGTTATTTTGTCTTAGTCAAAATAACAGGTAGCTGGGTGCAGTGGTATGCACCTGTTGTCCCAGCTACTCTGCAGACTGAGGTGGGAGGATGGCTTGAAGCCAGGAGTTCGAGGCTGCAGTGAGCCATGATCATGCCCGTGAATAGTCACTGCATTCCAGCCGGGGTGACATAATGAGACCCTGTCTTTAAAAATAAAGAAAAAGAAAGAATAGAAAAGAGAAGAGAAAAAACGGAAAGAAAAGAAAAAGAAATAACAGGTAGACATAGATACAACTTATATTTTTTGATCCCTGCTTTATCATTTATGATGGTGATGGTACAAATCATTATGATAGTATAATTCAGTGAACAATAGAATAGATCCTGCTTTTGTTTTATTTATTTATTTTTTGAATTTTAAATATTTAATTTTACAAACTTAAAAAACTTTTTTTTCTTTCTCTTTTTAGTAGAGACAGGTTCTCACTCTTGCTCAGGCTGGTCTCGAACTCTTGAACTTGAGCCATCCTCCCGCTTTTGCCTCCCAGAGTGTTAGGATTACAGGCGTGAGCCGCTGCGCCCAGCCTGGACCCTGCTTTCAAAAGATTCTTCTTTCAATAGGAGCTGGGTAACAGTCTAAAATCTAAACTCGCATGGCACACCCAAACCTCATGCCTTGCTGTTTCTCATACGCTTACCTTTCAGGACTCGAACAGCCCATCGAGCTTGTGTTTCTCCTGTGGGTATCATGGAGCCCAAGGGTTTGATGAGGCCAATAACAGCCAGGGTTGGCTTTTGCAGATGTGCAGGGAAGATATACTTGTACAGTGATGCCTGGCCATCCTCAACTTTCACTACAGACTCATCAAGGAAGGGGAAAGCGAAGGTGTATCCAGTGGCGAAGACGATGATATCAATGGGCTCTTCCTTTGGGGTGTTGTTAAAAATGACGGAGTTTTCCTTTACTTCCTTTATGCTTGGCCGGATGAGCACTTTCCCAGTGATTATGCGGCCTGGGAGCTCATCGTTTAGCACAAACTCCTTCAGCTGAGTCCTAAAGAAAAACACCAACAAGGAAGGATCTACTAGTGAACGGTGCAGCCAGCCCTCCCTCCTCCTCATCTTCCCTGCATCTTGGGGCTGTCCCCTTGGTCGGACAAGAATTGTCAGACTTGGTAGAAGTTACCTCTGTGGAAGGAGATGCAGGAATGTCCAAGAAGGATTACACAATAGGCTTACCATTCTCTAGAGTTTGGAAGCCTGGGGAGGAAGCCAGAGATTCCTCTCACTTTTGTTTTTCTTGCTGATTTTCAGCATTCAGCTGTCACTGTCATTCTAGCGAGAGCCGAATACTGAAGGACTACAAGAGAAACCAGGTACTTCTCTATCTGATGAGAACTACTGGATGCTCTCTCTGGTAGTCTCTTCCTAGGAAGCACTTGTGTAAGGAAAACATGCATGTGTTTAGAGGAACAAGGGAAGAATCATCTTTTTCTGGCTGTACCTTGGGAATCACAAGACAAACAATTTGTGAGTTGATTTTGTATAAGGTGAGCCATTTTGGGGAATGCACAGAAAGAGACTATGTGGTAAAACAGGATTGGCACTCGAGTAGGAGGTAGTAAGAGTGGCTTCTTACCCAAATGTTCATACTTAATAGAGCTTGGGCGAGTCTTGTAGTTCTTATAGGCTTTCTCCTATTCACCTATAATATGGGGATACTAGCACTTTCCACCCTTAGTTCACTGGGTAGGGTGAAGAGCACATGAAATAGTATATATGAAAAGAACTTGGGAAATGGTCAATGAGTAAGCCTAAGAGAGAAGGGATTATAATTTCTCAGGTTTCTTCCATATGTTCTAATATTTATGGGATTAAACCAAATTCTTTATAGCCCCATGAGCCACCATTCAGGCTAGATAAAGGTTATGGTAGCAAAACCTCTACTGGAAAGAGTCACAACCCCTGAGGAGCCTGGACATAGGAGATAAAAGAGGGCAGATAAGGAATAAGGAAGGAAGAAAGGGAGACAATAAAGAGAGGGAAGAGGGAAGAGGAAAGCAGAAGTGTGTGTGGTGGAGGGGGCTGCATGCCATCAGTGGTGGCCTGGGTGCCACCTGACCCATATTCGTCCAGAATGAATCCTGGAGGGAGACCAGACAGGATCTCCGGGTTGTGGTGTCAGCTGATAATGGATTTTCATTGTATAAACTTAATGAATGAGGAAATAAAACTTTTGGCTCTTGTTAATGGGATAAGTCACAGGTTGTAAGTGAAAGGACAGACTGAAACCAAGGTCCTGTTGACAAGGGCAAGAAGGCATTGCCATTAGAGAGGCAACTGTAGAGAAGCAACTTGTGAAGGGCACCTATAGGATTCAATTTTCCCCACACGATGAACCAAGGCAGGTGTGTTGCTTTTGTCAACAGATTCACAGACAAATCACTCTCTTTTGATTGCTGCAGCTGAGGCTCTACTCACTTGCCAAAGTCACAGAGCTCACTTACTACTCAGTGGGTTTAGGAAAATGACTAAATTTTGGTAAGCCTCAGTTTCCCCACAATAGAAGGATGATTATAATACTACTTACCTTAAAGGACTGTCAACAAGGTGAAATACATAATCTACTTATCGAGAATTTAAGAAGAGTTAGCTATTATTATCAAATAATTTTTTTTTTTTTTTAGGGGGTCTCACTCTGTCTCCTAGGCTGGAGTGTAGTGGTGCAATAGCGCACTGTCATCCTGAACTCCCGCACTCAAGTGATCCTATTGTGTCAGCCTCTCGAGTATTTAGGACTACAGGTGTGTGCAGTGGTGCCTGGCTAATAAAAAATATATGTATATTTTTAGACATAGAGTCTTGGTGTGTTGCCCAGGCTAGTCTTAGCCTCAAGTGATCCTCCCACCTCAGCCTCCCAAAGCTCTGGGATTACAGCTTGAGCCACTGTAACCGGCCTTTATCAAGTAACTTATATCACATTGGGTCACGTTGCTATGTTATTGCCTGGTTTGTATAGGCCACTGGAAAGATTGAGGCTCCTTCCCGCTAATAGCCCTAGACAGATATGTCATATTTACCTGTCTTTTGGTATTAAGCCGTAATTTGCGTGACTGAACCTGCTGTCCATCTTTCTTGCCATCAGCCAAGTCACAACTGGAGTTGGGAGGGAATTCCTGAGCAGGTTCTGAAATCGTGTCGTGACCACCATGTCCCACGGGTACCCTGAGTCAAAGACTCTGCTGACCACCCAGGCCCCTCCGGTGGTGCTGAGGAACACCTGGAAGCAACCAGAGAGACCCCTCAGTTTGACGTGTTGAGCAGGGCTGGTCCTGCCAGAGATTTGAGAAGTGCTATGAATTGAAAGACCCTGAAAAGTTGGCCGCTCTCAAAATATATCCCTGAAGTATAGAACTTCTAGCTTCTATTTTAAGGTGATTTTTTTGAGATAATGATTGGAGTACCTAGAATGTTAAAGTGCCTTGGGACATATTACCGAACACTTATTAGCTGCCAGGCTTGAGATACCATACCACCACCACACCCCAACACATGTTTTCTAATTGAAGAAATTTCCAAATGATTGCAGAAATAGAAATAATAATATGTTACCCACATGTGGTAGTCACAGTGGATGGGCCTGTGTTAATATTTGTTTCAAGACCTTCTTTCTCTTCTTTCAGGATAACACCACCAAATTGCTAAGTTTCTTCAAATCAATTAATAAAACTATCAATCAATGAATCAATCATCAAGTCCTTTTTTGTTTTTGTTTTTTTTTTTTTGAGACAGAGTCTCACTCTGCTGCCCAGGCTAGAGTGAGTGCCGTGGCATCAGCCTAGCTCACAGCAACCTCAAACTCCTGGGCTCAAGCAATCCTCCTGCCTCAGCCTCCTGAGTAGCTGGGACTACAGGCATGTGCCACCATGCCCGGCTAATTTTTTCTATATATATATTCTTAGTTGTCCAGATAATTTCTTTCTATATTTTTTTAGTAGAGATGGGGTCTTGCTCTTGCTCAGGCTGTTCTAGAACTCCTGAGCTCAAACGATCCACCTGCCGTGGCCTCCCAGAGTGCTAGGATTGCAGGCATGAGCTACTGCGCTGCCCATCAAGTCCTTTTTGAAAAGTCCCAGAAGGCAATATAAAGTCACATACTCCCAATCTTTTTTCTTCACAACGATTTTTCACTCTTGCAATTATTGGTGTAATTATTTATACTTATTTATTTGGCATTTGTTTTTCCCGAAACAATATGCTCCAAGACACTGGGGATCTTGTTTTTGTTGTTGTTGTGTTTGCCAATATATCTCTAGTGCCTGGCACAACATTTAGCACGTTAGAAGCCAACAACTAATATATATTAGTTAGCTGAGTGGTTCTATGAGTTTACAGCATAGTTGGAAAGAAAATGTATACTATAAAAGGTAATTAGCAATACTAAGAATTAAAAAGTGCCAGTTGAGGGCTGCAACTTATAATAGTACATGCATTCTGAATGGGGAGAGATCACTTGTGTTGGGATGAGATATCTGGGAATGTAAAGGCAGATTGTAACGGAAGGGAAAGGGCTCTGTGGAGGGGAGGAGGCTGGTGTGAGTAAAGGAGAAACATAACACAGGAGCTGGAAAGAGCCACAGGGTAGACCTGCTTGGCTGTAGCTGATGACCATGCAGGAAACAGCACAGTTAAAGTTAAAATGGTAGATGTGGACAAGATTATGGAAAACTCTATCATGCAGAGCTACTATATCTGCTATGTATTTTTTTTCAGATAATGAGAGTTATTAGAAGTTTTTCAATATGAGGGTGTCATAATGAGAGCAGCCTTGTCTGCGGACTTGTTTGTTGGTGGCTGGGGTCTGGTCGGCTTGCGAGTGGGAGCATGGGCTGTAGGTAGCGGTGCAGGGGTGCAGGGCAGAGTTCGGAGCATGGGCTTTGGCTTAAAGAAACTAGGGCTTAAGGACTGGCTCTAGTATCTGCTAGTGGTATGACTTCCGGCAGCTTCCTTAACTGCTCTAAGCCCTGGCTTCCTCATCTGCAGTCAGGGATACTAATAGTACCTACTTCAATGGCTTGTTCTGATGATTGGTTGAAGTGACGCAGTAAAAAGCATTTAGTGCAGTGCTTGCCACAGAGCGATCCCAATAAATATTAACAATTCCTACAGTTGTTATTAGGAGAACAATGCAATCGCCTCACTGTGTGGACCTGATGAGGGTGGTGCCAATCAAGAAGGCAAGGAAGGGACAAATGGGGGCATGTAGCCAGGAAAAACTGCCAGGATTTTCTGACCTATGGCACTGAGTAAAGAAGAGACGTGTCCTGTAGTTCTTGCTGGATGGCTGGGAAAATGACAAAAAGAAATCGGAGGAGTTGGTTTTGCAGGAAAGATGACAAATGGAATTCATAGTAAAATTTATGAAAATTTGACAAAAAATAAATAGCAATCTGTTGTGTGTGTGTGTTAAATATTTTTGCTCCTTAATATTTATCATGGTGTCAAACACTGTTTGATCGAGGCATGCATCTTAAGATAAAGCTCTTTAAGCAACATCAAGAATGGTACCTTTTTTGCCAGGTGGCTGGCCTCCACTGCAATGTCTGTGCCGGAGTTTCCCATTCCAACCACAAGGACTCTCTTGTCCTTAAATATATCTGGATGCTTATATTGCCGGCTATGAAAGTACTGTCCTTTAAAGGCATTTATACCTATAGGAAAAATGCAAGAAGTGAAACAGAATTTACAGGATAACTGAATGAAACATAAATAGTTTTCAGTCGATAACATCCTTTTGACTGATGGTTTAGGTTGTTTTTACTAGTATACTCAAGTTTTGAGGAAATCTAAATTATGAACACATAACTTTATAAAACATTAGTGGATGGCCAGGCATGATGGCTCACACTTGTAATCCCAACTCTTTGAAATAATCCCAGCACTTTGAGAGGCTGAGGTGGGAGGATAACTTGAGGCCAGGAGTTTGAGAACAGCCTGGGAAACATAGCGAGACTCCTGTCTCTACAAAAAATAAAAACATTATTATTTTTAATGGGCATTATTTGTTATGGACATGGTGGTGTGCTTCTGTAGTCCCAGCTACTTGGGAGGCTGAGCTGAGGTGGGAGGAGCGCTTGAGCTCAAGAGTTCAAGGTTGGGCCGGGCGCTGTGGCTCACACCTGTAATCCTAGCACTCTGGGAGGCCGAGGCGGGCGGATTGCTCAAGGTCAGGAGTTCAAAACCAGCCTGAGCAACAGCGAGACCCCGTCTCTACTATAAATAGAAAGAAATTAATTGGCCAACTGATATATATATATAAAAAATTAGCCGGGCATGGTGGCGCATGCCTGTAGTCCCAGCTACCCGGGAGGCTGAGGCAGAAGGATCACTCGAGCCCAGGAGTTTGAGGTTGCTGTGAGCTAGGCTGACGCCACGGCACTCACTCTAGCCTGGGCAACAAAGCGAGACTCTGTCTCAAAAAAAAAAAAAAAAAAAAAAGAGTTCAAGGTTATAATGAGTTATGATTACACCACTGCACTCCAGTCTGGGTGACAGAATGAGACCCTATCTCTTAAAAAAAAAAAAAAAAAAGGTATTAGCTGGCATTTATTTATTTATTTAATGGGGGTAATTACTTAATCTCACTAGATAGGCCTCTAGTATTACTTATTAGATGATTAACAACTAAGCTAAAATATTGTGGCATCAAGACATATTAAGCAAAAGTATAAGGAGTCATGATTGCTTTAATGGTTGTTAATGGGACAATAAGAATCTATTTACTATATATTTGATTTAGATAAGCTTTTCACAAGCAAGGAGCAAGAACAAAGACATTTAAGGGAACTGTGAGTTAGTGTCTCTATTCAGCAAACATTTTTGGACATCTGCTATGTGCCCAGCACTGTGCTAAATGATGTGGGGGAAATAAGGTAAATGAGATGCAGTCCCTATTCACAAAGATTCGTGTGAGTGCGGGAAGTTCATTGATAGTGCACCTTGGTGACTGTCGGTAACTCAGGCCAAGTTTGCTGAGTTGGCCACAGTTGGCTCAGAGAAAAAGGGATTGCGTTAGTTACACTAAGATTCAATAATTTGATAGGATATCTGAGGCAGTGATGCCAACTACTGTTGAAACATCAAGTGTGAACGGAGAGTATTTGGAAATACCCTCAAGGCCACGTTATACATTCAGAAGTAATAAGTGCTAATCAAAGAACTTTTTTTTGTTTTTCTAGAAAAAGTGATAAGACCTCTATAGATTCTGAGGGGAGAAATATGTATACTTGTGGGAAGTGGCCTTACCAAGGCCTGGTGGCTCTTCGGCTCACTTTGACTCAATAGAAATCTAACACGAATCCTAGTTAAAACCTAACCACAGTACAGAGCATTTAGAATTTAGCAAGGATGCAACCAAGTTCAAATATTAACTCAGGCAAGAAACCCAATATGGATCAGAGAACTACTGAGAAGGGAGAACTGGAAAACCCTAAGGAGAATAATAAAATTATCTCTGGATCTCATATTATTTTAGAATCTCTCAGGACTAGGCTGTTTTGAGTCACAAATTGACAAAAATGAAGCTCTATGGCTGAGTCTCCTATCAGACTAATACTTTCCCCTCTTATAGGAGGACAGAGTAAGAACTTACGTTAGGTGAATGTGGCTGTGTTAGTAAACACCAGAATGTATATACCTGAATGAATAAATGTAACCATCTTGGGAAATTATAATTTATTCTAACTGTGATACCTATTATTTTTTCTAAGACTTTTTGGAATACCTCTTTTGGAATTGCTTCTAGAGCTTGTGATACACATTTTAATATCTTTAGTGAATTTTTGACAGTTAACAACCCTCTCAAGAAGTATATATAGACTAAGCATGTTTTGAAGAGAGGGAGGGAGATGGTGGGGTTAAGAGAACTCCTTTTCAAGTTTAAAATCACAGGACTTTAGAGCTCAAAGTCTCCTTAACAATCATTTATCCAGGGACTTTAAATTGGTAGTGGCTGGTAAGATGGATTTTTAAGAAAGACTACAAGTCTTGTAGAGCTCTTTTTGCTTGATTTGTGATATATACTGTTGGGAAAAGTGATCCAAGTTCCTCAGTTTATGGGTGAAAAAACAGAGGCTTAGAAAGGTTAAGTGGGAGACCCAAGATTATAAGCCAGGTAGTTGTACAGCCTAGAATTCCTCCTTCATGGGTCTCAAGCTCATCTATTCAGATTGAGAACATTGGCTCAGTTGCTTTCAGGGTATGCTTTATCTTAATACGATACAACTTGCGTCACTTTTGGGTGAAGATCCAGGCAGATCCTATATTCCTATGGTTACAGGAGTTGTGTGAGTTTCCTGCAAAATGAGCATTACTATCATTCCAGGTGATGCACTGAACTGCGTAAACTCTATTCACTCCTGCAATACAGGCTACCTATTGTCTTATCCACTTGGATCACTCTAGGCCATATCTAGATGATTTGGAAAATGTTTCTGAAAGTTTTAACTCATTGGATGCTTACTACAGATAAAGTAAACAAAACTATTACATACATTTTCTATTCCCTTGAATTGAAACCCAGTTAAAATCTGGCGTAAACTACCGTGATTCGTGGTTGCAAAAGCCAGATAAAGAAACTTAAACCCAAAGATGTCTTAACTTGTCTCCTGAAACTAATCTCTCTGTTGACTATTAATCCAGTGCCATAAACCTTTTATCTAGCTAATTGCTATGGCTCATATAAAATGAGCAAACACACAAAAAAATCAAATTACATTTTCCTTTTTCTACAGATTGCCTTTGGGGCCTCTAAACTCAACTTTGACAATGTGCAGCTGCAGCTGAGGCCAGGAACTTGTCCAAGCACCCTGTCTTTGAAGACTTTCTGAGTGTGACCAGTCACTTATGGAGGGACATTGAATCTCAGTGAAGCATAAAACTGCTTATTAAGTTATCCATTTTGCTCTTCTACACTCGTAAGTTGTTTGGAACAAATGAAAGCCAAAAACTGGCCAGAAAGTGCTGGTTAGAAAAAACTCCTGTTACCTCACATCTTTAACTATGTAATGGAATTCATTCCCAGACCAATCAAGTATCAGGGTGGCTCCCATGAAGCAACTCAAGGGCAGGTGCAGAAAATGCTGTACCTGGAAAGGAATCCAGCGGCAAATAAGGGTTGGTAAGAAAACCGGTGCAGACCATGACAGCGTCGAAGATGGCTGATTCGTGCTTCCCTTCGCACAGAGTGACCACCTCCCATTGGCCAGAGACAGGAAAATCTGGGCATTTTGTTATGCTGCAGACTTTGGTCTAGAGAAAAGAATCACGGATATGATTAGCAGTTGTCAAGCTTCCATTAAGGGCTTGCTTGTTGATGTACCAGTTGGCATTTCAAAAGTTCTATAGAGCACAGACTAAACATAATGAATAAGCATGATCCTAGAATCCTAATCAGGCTATTAGACTATCATGATTTCATGGATGGGAGTATGTAAGCTTGGCGGGGTATCTAAGAGAAGTAGTGGCTTCCAAAGATTTTAAGTGATTTGCTCCACTTCTCACAGCAAGTGATAAAACTAGGATTATAACCTAGGTTTCTGAAGTCTTTTTCATTATCCTTTCTGTTATAAAGCCTGATTTCTCATCGTCTCTCTTTAACAATAGTTCCTTTTAATAGAGATGTGAGTATTACATAATTGAAAACATGAATTTGGCCCCACATATCTTAGTTTATAAAAGATCTTACAAAATGTTGCTGAAGTTCTCCTAGATCTACAGAACTATTGAAAAGTGCTAACCTTATGGCCTGAATTTTTTGGAAGTAGTCCAGATTTCTAATAGTCTATTTTTTGTTCTCATTGAGTATATATCCATAAGTACTATCTTTTTGATTCAGGAAATATATGTACAAATAATCTAATACAAATAAAATTTAAAAGCAGTACTATCTTTTTGATTCAGGAAATATATGTACAAATAATCTAATACAAATAAAATTTAAAAGCATAAATTATTCACTGACCAAGAGGCTTTGCTGCCTTTCTTTTCAAAGTTTTTAAAGAAGACAGCCTTCTCAAGTCCCTTCTAATGGGTTCACTGTTTGGTTTATAATATTCAAAGTGCTTATTGGGTTTCTACATTTGTATTAGCAACTCTGTCTTTCTAAAAATAAATTTTCAGTTAACTTAAACCTTTCAAAAGAAAATTTATTTGTAAGCATAAAATAATAAATGTTCATCACTGAAAATTTGGAATGCATAGAGAAGAATGATAAACAAAACCACACAAATATCAACCACAGATCACCTCTCAGAGACAGCTGCTTGTATATACTTTAAAAAATTTCTAAAAATTGTTTTTAAATGGTCTTGGGCAGCATGCAGAAAAAAATGTTGTAGATTCAGGAATTCTGATACACTTTATACAAAAATTTTTGTGGGTTATATTCATTCACTTAGTAGTACTTTATTTTTACTACATCTCTTGCAAAATAAGGAAGTGGGATAAAATACTCCTTGACCATGGAGTGTTTTAAGAAAACTTTTAAAACTGTGAATATGAATGTTATTCTTATTTGCCACTTGTTTTGGTCAATGACTCCATTTATGTTGTTTTTTTGTGTGTCATTCCCTAGGAATTCCTCACATCCTCATCTCTGATAGGGGAGGGAGATAGGAGAAGGGAAATACATGGATTTCTATGTGTTTCTTGGAAAAAGAGCCCCTCCCCCCAAAAAAAGAAAAAAGAAAGAAGAGAAAGAAAATATATTCCTTTGTTGCTGTCCTTCTGTCTTTCTCCTGTCTCCAACCTCTGAAATGGGAAGGAAAGAGGGCCTAGGAGAAGAACAATATTCAAAGATTTTTCTATTCCCAAAAATATCTAGAAAAGATTCCTTTTAATAGTGAAGTTCTCTTGTGTATGGAACATTGCACATGCCCATTCCTAAAAATGTGTAGTCAAGAAGAGAGTACCCAAGGAGCTGGTAGGAGTGGTCAGTGTTCATGTGTGTAGGCATTTGGTGCAAGCTGAAAATGTGGTTTGACATTTTTTAGGTCCCTTAGGATACTTGGATGTAAATATGACAAACTAATATTTTATACATGTGAACCTTTACACAAAGTAACCACCCCCACCTTCAGATTTACTTGGGGTGGAGGGTGAACATAACAGGAAAAGAAATCTAGGCAGGTGTCATTAATCTTGTCAGTTCAAAATCTTGTCTACGGAGCCCAGGGCTGGGCTATAGAGAAGTAACAGAAAAGAGGGAAGAAAACACTGTCTGACTACTAACTGAGGTTTCATGTCTTACCTTGAATTGAATGCATTTCAGAAGGTTGAACCGGTTTGCATACATTTTGAGATATTCAAGAAATTGAGAATTTGGCACATAGTTTGGATAATCTTCTGGGAATGGAAAGTCTGAGTAACAGGACATCTCCTTGGAGCTGTTGGAAACCACAGACTTGTAGAGACTGGCTCTGCCTTCTTCAACATGTTCCTGTACAAACAATTCCCACACATGAACATTCACTGCATGTTAAAAAATTAACCTGGGATGAACTCACCTGTCCAGATTCACACACTATCACTACAAAGTAAAGGAGAATATGGAAATAGAAGGGAGGCAGGAAGTAGTATTTGGATGATGGACAATGGCTAGGTACTTTGGTTTCATGAGGTATTCTTGAAATTATTGTGGAAAAGAGGGGCTCAGATTATGAATGATCTTGTATCCAAAGTTAAGGAATTTGGGTTTTATAGGAAGGTTAAGGCAGTCTACTGAATGTTTTAAACATGGAAGTGATTCACATTAAACTTTGGAAAGATAATTTTGGTTCTACAAAGAAATGAATTAGAGGGGGCTGGAAAAAAAGGAAGGAGGTGAGTTAAGAACCTGAAACATGAATCCACTTGATTGCTAATGAGGGCCTAAGCAGAGGCAAGGACAGTCAGAACCCAGGGAGGTGGGATTTGTGAGAAGGCAGTAAGGTAGTAAGTAGTATAGAAGTTATACTAATTTGCAGTCCCACCAACAGTGCATAAGCGTTCCCTTCTGTCTGCATCCACACCATAGGACTGCGAGATCAATTAGATTTAGGGATTATGAGAAGAAACAAGACAAAGGTTTCAGATTGGACTACTGTGTGCATGGCTTAACACTAAACAATTTCCCGCCCCCAGTTTCTACTCAATTAACCAGCAAGCATCAACATCTCATAAGACTACCACAAGGTTGGATAATAAGCAGCTTTAGTAATGTCTTTAATATACATTGCCTCTGTCTTTTGTGTGGTATTATGGAGAATTAGTCTCCTGATTTCAAGGGGAAAGTCTTGAAAAATCTTGGAAAGTCTTGATAGTACTTTAATATTATTTACCATCTTGGATATGTATAGTTCATTTTTCCTATAAATAAAAATTATTTCATTTATGTAAACAAGTGGAAACATGAACATAAACCTCACAGATGAAGTGGGCTTACCCTCTTTACCCAAAGGATTAGAACCTAGATCTGCATAAAATATACAGCAATCATAGAGAATAAAATTATAAGCATATCTCTGTGGTTTACTGTTACTGATCTCACCAACTGATAGGAGTTGACTATAACCTGCTTATCTGTGGCTCCAAATTTGACAGCCTCACTTATCCAGAATACGTCCCAAAAATTGGGTGCTAAAAGGCTTCTGAGAAAGACTACTAAATCTTGATTTTTGATTCTGCTGGACTGTATAAAGCAGTGCTAGGCATATGCAGTCTACAGAGCAGTACTGATATGGACTGTTAGTTACTAGTCTGTTATCACATAAATACAGAAATTGAGAGTAAGCGTTTAGAAACTTTTATAGCAATAATTTGACATTGCTTAGTATTCAAGCATGTGGACTCCTTTTTGTTGAACAGAACATAGATCAGTTTTGGTTTTGTCTAATTTGTGAGAAGAGTTTGAGCTATGTACTCGTCATGTGTAGTAGGACTGCATTATAACGTGTGATGTTTTAAGGTTAGTTTGAAAACTGTTATTCAAAAGTGTGTAAAATCTGAAATCATTTTATTTCATGGAAAGATAATGTATTTTTAACTATAACCTTACAGTATACATTATTTGAACTGGCTACTGATCAAAGATTGAAGATGAATTTTAAAAAGACAGCACTATCTGCTTTATTTTGGATAGCAGTTAAAAAAAATACACTGACTTTGCTGAGATTGCATTAACATCTCTTCTTCCATTCCAATCAATATACCTCTGTGAATCTAGTTTCTCTGCTTTGAATATTATTAAGCACTACGTAAATAATTTAGATATACATTATCCCCTGCAAAGAGCATTGCTTTTTAAAAATATTTTATTATTATTATTTTTTACTTCAAAATATTAATTAAGGGGGTACGAGTGTTGTTTTTTTTTACATGGATACCTTGTATAAAACTTAAGCCAGGGCTTTTGGTGTGCCTATCACCAGAATAGTGTTCCTTGTATCCAATAGGTAAGTTTTTATCCCTCACCCACCCTCTCATCCTCCCCCCTTCTTGGTTTCTCATGTCCTTTATATGGCTTTGTGTCTGTGTGTACCCATCCATTAGCTCCCACTGATTAGTGAGAACATATGGTGTTGGGGTTTTCATTCCTGAGATACTTCACTTAGGATAATGGTCTCCAGCATTCCTTTTTATGGCTGGGTAGTACATATGTGTACACACATGCACATACACACACACACCGTGTTTTCTTTATCCATTCATGAATTGATGGGCACTTAGGTTGATTCCACATCTTTGCAATTGTGAATTGGGCTGTGATAAACATTTGAGTGTAGGAGTCTTTTTGATAAAATGACTTTCTTTCCTCTGGTTAGATACCCAGCAGTGGGATTGCTGGATTGAATGATAAGTCTACATTTTTCTTTGAGAAATCTCCATACTGTTTTCTATAGAAGTTATACTAATTTGCAGTCCCACCAACAGTGCATAAGCGTTCCCTTCTCTCTGCATCCACACCAGCATCTATTGTTTTTTGACTTTTTTAGTAATGGCAATTATGATAAGGGTAAGGTAGTATCTCATTATAGTGTTAATTTGCATTTCCCTGATGATTGGTGATGTTGAGTGTTTTTTTCATGTTTTTTGGCCATTTATCTATCTTCTTTTGAAAAATTAACATTCATGCCTTTTGCCCACTTTTTGATGGGATTGTTTGTTTTTCTTATGGATTTGTTTGAGTTCTTTGTAGATTCTGGTATTAGTCCTTTGTCAGATGTATAATTTGTGAATATTTTCACTCAGTCCGTAGGCTGTCTATCCACTCTGGTGATAGTTTCCTTTGCTGTGCAGAAATTTTTAATTTGATAAAAATCCCATTTATTTATTG
Organism: Microcebus murinus; assembly: GCF_040939455.1. Taxonomy (NCBI): domain Eukaryota; kingdom Metazoa; phylum Chordata; class Mammalia; order Primates; family Cheirogaleidae; genus Microcebus; species Microcebus murinus. The sequence continues at coordinate 117,661,647 of NC_134105.1, read as the reverse complement.
TTGTTGTTGCTATATTTGCCATTGGGGTCTTCATCATAAATTCTTTGCCTAGGCTGATATCTAGAAGAGCTTTCCCTGTTTTCTTCTAGAATTTTTATGGTTTCATGCCTTACGTTTAAGTCTTTAATGCATCTTGAATTAATTTTTGTATATCGTGAGAGATTAGGGGTCCATTTTATGTTTCTGGCTGTGGCTACCCCAATGTTCTCAACATCACTTATTGAACAGGGCTTCTATTTCCCAGTGTGTGTTATTGTCTGCTTTGTCTATTACAGTCTGGGCAGGAGTTGGGAAACATCTGTGTGGGGACCATGACACAAAAACTGAGGGGCTGAGGCTCCCTGGAGAGGACAAAGACACACAGTGGCTGGAGAAGCAGTAGGGCACCCGCCACCTCAGCTCAGGGGTGTGGGAGGGGGAGCCACCCCGAGGGGGTTGGCTGCCCAGTGCTTTGTTCTCAAGGAGCTCCCAGTTCACTGGCGGCAGCAGCGTTGGGGCTTGTGAGGGTAGAGAAGCTCTCCAGCAGCTCAGACGCCCGCCAACTGCCAAAGGTGTGAGGGGGGAGAAACAAACCTTCACCTGCCCTTTCCGCGCGGCTCCAAGTTTCTGAGAGTTGATCTCTGCCAAGACCTTGTTCCTTCTTGTTCTGCTCTGCAACTTTTTCCCATGGGATCTCTGGCAGGTTCTGGCACTTTTACCTCAGAATCACACCTGAGCTATGTTTTTTTTTTTTTAAATCTAAAACTTTTCCTTCTTTCTGAGACAATCTGGTGACTGATGTCTCTATTCAGCCATCTTGCCCTTGCCGGAAGAGCACTGTTATCCATCCAGTGCGGATTAGAAAAATTGACAAGCAAGAAGCAAGCTTCACTGTCACATTAGAAACCTTAGATAGGAATATAAACAATGTGTATTTGAAGTGTGCCTATAATTGTTTAATATGAAGAACTCTCTATTTCACAAAACATGTTTTGCTTGTTTGGCAAAAAGATACAAGTATAGTGGTGATTCTCTATATTAATTGCCTAGTGCACATTTTCAAAGAACAATATGTCCTTTTCTTGTAATTGTTTTCTCTTATTTCTACATTATTTAATGACATTTGTTGAAATTAATTTTATGACTTCTCACTCTATACAATTTTGAATTTATATATATATATATTTGAGACAGAGTCTCACTCTGTTGCTCAGGCTAGAGTGCCATGGCATCAGCCTAGCTCACAGCAACCTCAAACTCCTGGGCTCAAGCGATCTTCCTGCCTTGGCCTCCCAAGTAGCTGGGACTACAGGTGAGCACCACCATGCCCGGCTAATTTTCTCTCTCTCTCTTTTTTTTTTTTTCAGTAGTTCCTAGCTAATTATTTCCATTTTTAGTGGAGATGGGGGTCTTGCTCTTGCTCAGTCTGGTCTCGAACTCCTGACCTCAAGGGATCATCCCGCCTTGGCCTCCCAGAGTGCTAGGATTACAGGTGTGAGTCACTGTGGCCACTGTGCCTGGCCTGAATTTATATTTTATACACTTTTATTTGTGCCATTTTCATTTTTAAAAATAATTTATTTTTATTATATCTGACAAACAGTAGCCTGTAATTAATTGGAAATTTAAAAAAAACCTGGTTGTTGTCCACAGTTTGAGAAGCACAGCTCTCTAGACCAGTGCTTCTTAATCTTGTTAAGAACGGCCTAGGGAATCTTACTACCATGAAGATGCTGACTCAGTCTGGGTGTGCCTGAGAGTCTGCATTTCTGACAAGCTCCCTGGCAGGTGTTGCCAGCCCATGGACCCTACTTCGAGTGAGAAGGCATTAGAGTGGCACTGCCCAACAGGAATGTGATAGCAGCCACATCTGTACTTTTAAATTTTCTAGCAGTTGCATTAAAAAAGTAAAAAGTGAAAATAATTTTGAGAATATATTTTAACTCAGTATATCCATAATATTATAATTTCAACATGTAATCAATATAAAGTATTAATGAGATATTTTACATTGTTTTTCTCATCCTGTCTTCCAAATCTGGTGTGTATTTTATATATATACATATAGCGAAATTCTATATTTTCACTGGGAAAAGTGGATGCACATACCCGAGTTGATCTAAATATACTTAGAAGTTCTACAATAACTGAATTGAGTTTAAAATTAAAATTAATTAAAATTAAATTAAATAAAAAAAGCTCAGTTCCTTAGTCATACCGGCTACATTTCAAATGTTCTACAGCTACCTGTGGCTAGTGGCTGCCATATCGGATAGCACAGCTTCAGAACATCCTTAGACCTGACGATAGGTATTAGAACTAAATATAAAGTTGATTTGATTTAGTTAAAAGAGTAATCAAGTTTCCTCTGGATTATGGGAATAAAGAAAATAGGTATAAAGAGCCATAATACTGATAAATGAGAGCAAACAACAAGGAAAGAAACTGCAATATAAGCCAAAAAACATCAGTTATAAACATTTGGGGATCAATTACTATAGGGCTGAAGTTCCTTCACCTTTCTCTGGCATCCAAGAATATCACATAGTAAATAACACTTTGTTGTTAATAGTTTCGATTTCTAGCGATTATCCAAAGCTAAATTTGACATTAAGGAGGTAGAGAGATGCATAATACATTTTGTGAAGATTTCCAGAAAAATAGTTGAAAAATTGAAAGCATTTTGTAATGGTAAGTTTAAATATCAGAGACTTATTGGAACTCACTGGGGACTTGTTGGAGCAGAATAATCTCAGAAACTATGTATTGTATGAGATCTTAAATCAAATGAACAGGAAAAACAAAAATAGAGGAAGAAAAACTTCTGTTTTGCAAAATTTAGGAAGATAATTATAAAGGCAGGAAGAAAAGCTTCCAGGAAACACTGAAGCCTATTGTGAAATAATGTATCACAGATGTTAGCAGATGAGAAATTGTAGCTTAAAGGAAATTTAAGCCCTTAGGGTAGAATCCAAGACCAACTCTTTGGTCTTGTTTTTCTTTCCTTGCACTGATTGTTTCTTCTGGAAAAAGAGAAGGTCTGGAGTATTTAGTGTATGCACAGAGAGCACGGTCCATGCCTGTTCTGATTTGTTTTGGTGAGCCCGGGGCGCCCCCCTCCAGTGCTTGCCTCAGTAAGCAACCTTCCCAGTGACGCCCAGGCCTGCGAGACCTCAGGCCCTGCACACCCCTTCACTCCCAGCCGCGGACACTTGGGCATCAGCCCCGTGTGGGTCTGCAATTGCCCTGGAGCTCCAGGTGTGGAAACACGTGCCCCCCCGAATACGGATAGGGCCGCTCAGAGGAAGATTTTTGTTCTCATGAAGAGAAAAATGAGTGAGAGGGGACAAGAGGAAAGGAGGGGTGAACTGTGGAGAGAGGGAAAAGAAAAAGAGCACAAACAGAGGGGTTTCTGGCTCTCTGGTCCACTTTGGTCCTGCTGGACAGTGGGGAGGTCACCATCACCCACTGGGACACTTGGGGGGACTCCAGGAGCCACATCCAAGATTTGCCCGATTCTCTAGCTGTGAAACAGACTCTAGAAGTGCTTGGAATGTAGTTCTTAACAGCACAGGCCTCAAAGTCAGACTGCCCGAGTGCATACACAAGCTCTACATTTTTTATTTTATTTTTTTGAGACAGAGTCTAGCTCTGTTGTCCAGGCTAGAGTGCAGTGGTGTCATCATAGCTCACAGCAACCTCAAACTCCTGGGCTCAAGCAATCCTCCTGCTTCAGCCTCCCAAGTAGTTGGGACTACAGGGATGTGCCCCATGCCTCACTAATTTTTCCATTTTTTGTAGAGAAAGGGTCTCGCTCTTGCTCAGGCTTGTTCTGAACCCTTGAGCTCAAGGGATCCTCCTGCCTCCGCTTCCCAGAGTGCTAGGATTACAGGCGTGAGCCACCGCGCCCGGCCATCAAGCTCTACATTTTTAACTGAGTGATCTTGGGAATTTTCTTAACCTCTCTGTGTCTCAGTTTTCTTACCTTCATGTGGGAACAATAGAACATCACCCCCAGGATAAACTGGAATGATAGCTATCATGCTTTTAGAACAGTGCTTGGTAAGCTCTCAAAAATGTTAACCATTATTTGTGTTATTTTTTTACAACTACCATGGAGATTTACTTTCTTGAGCTTGGTGTCCTTTAGGGAGGAGTGTAGACAATAGGAAGAAGGTTTTTGTCTTCTCTTTCTTGTTTTTAAAATAAATGTAACATGATATTAAAAGTCACTCCTAAAGAGAAGCCTTCTCTCTATGCTTATGACATTCACACTTCCTGTCTCCAAAAATAATTATTTCCTCCTTCTTTTCCTTTCCTTAGAACAGCCAGCACCCATTTCACTTTGTTGCCCTTCTCCCTGGTGAGAGTCAGACTGTCACAGGAGGACAGTGTCCAGTTCTTGGATTTATATCACAGGAGAGCTGCAGAAACTTTGGAGGAAATTTGAGGAACCTCCAAGAATGTAAGCCCTGTGAGCGTGGGGGCCTGTCAGGTGTACCCTACAATGGACAACAGGAATTCAAAAATGTTATTGAATATATGTGAAACCACTGATATTAAAATAATGTAAGGCCATAAAGCAGGAATAGTGACACATATCTGATGTCTATAGAAGTATAGATACAGCTAAGAGTTAACCAGCCATTGCTCCCTAACTTCCCTACTGCTGTGACTGCTTCCTGCTTAAGAGTCATGTCTCCTTGACAGATGCAAGATTTGTGACTTCCCTAATCAATTCTATAGATAACATCGCTATTGCAAAACCTAAGACTGGTCTTTGAGATAGCTTCCAGACTCTGCATTCGTGGAGGAGCAACCAGAGCCGTGGCCATGTGCGAGAGCCAATCCAGCAAGTCTTGCAACCCCCTACTCGGGAACCGTCCCAGCCAAGAACACAGTTTCTGCTTCCCAACCCTATGAGCTCACCCCTAGCCAATCAACAAACCTAATACCCCGGCCCTTTCTTTGTTTGCCAAACCACCTTTATAAATCTTAGCCCCCAAATTCTTGGGGAGATGGATTCAAAAAATTACTCCCATCTCCTTGCCTGGCGCCTTGTGATATTAAAAATTCTTTCTCTGCTACAACTCTCGCTGTCTCAATATAATTGGCCTTTACTGGGCAAATTACTGAAGTTTTCGAAGTAAGGCTTTTAAAGAGTAAGGTTTACCGACTCTAAAAGAAGAAGTAGCTGAGGAACCATTCCTCAATAATTTAAAGAGGGGAAGTATTCTCACACTTCATCACTGTCCTTAGGGAATGTAAAAATATGTGGTATGTAAGGCACATAGTAGGTGTTCAATAAATGTTTGTTGAATAAATGAAGGAATGCATGTGCAGAAGTACACAAGGAAGGAGGTGTTTCCAGAGAGGGTTATTGTTGCAGGGTTATATGTTGCAGCATGTTGCAGGGATGTGGCGGATGAGGCAGACAGCATTCCCACCAGTACAGCAAACTTCATCACCTCTGGATAGTGTCATCCTGGCTTTACCTGAAGACTATTTCTCAAGGTCCCTTCCCACACTAAAATTCTCTAAAAGTAACATTCATTTTTAGTGACAAGTGAATTCCTCAAATTTTGTTTTCTCAAGTATTGCTTTATTATAATATAATTAACATAATCAACCTATGATGTTACTGTCCTAAGCCTCCCCTCCCTCTCAAGAGTCTGAGGAGTGTTCCGCACGTGCGTTCTGCCTCCCCTCTGGTCAGAGGTTGTTCCTTACCAATGTGTCCCTTTTCTTTTAAACTGTCGCCATCGCCTCCCCCTCCCCACTGTAGGGTGTCCTTTCTTTCCATTGTAGCCGCAGTCTGCTTCCTCTTTCCTTGCGGCTGTGGGAGCTGGGAGAGACAGTCAAGCTCTTGGCAGTGTCTGGTTAAGAGCAGTGATTTACAGTCTCTATAATCTCTGAGCCCTCTGCCTATCTGGAAATGGAAACTGCCTCCACATGTGTTTGTTTTATTGGGTTTCTGCATTTTGCCTCTCTACTTTTGCATGATGATCCCTTCCCCACTAAGGCACCAAGAGTCCCCCTTTGTACACTTTCTGGCAAGCACAGCCATGGCTAGAGCAGGCTTTTAAATTCTGCAGGTTTTGAATGGGCCACCTACTTTGAGTGCAAAGGCATTTCTAGCCGATCTTTTGTGAGGGGTGTGTGTGTGTGTGTGTGTGTGTGTGTGTGTGTGCTGGGGCAGGAGAGGAAGGGATGTCTCTAGAAAGACTAGAAGGCTCATAGCATGTTAGAGCTGAGGCACCTTCAAGGTCACTCTAGTTTAGGGCTTTCCAACCAGGCTCTGGAGGAATCTCAGAGTATCTCGGCAGTGCCTAAAGAGGCTGCTGTGTCAAGAGAGGGCTGATGAAAGCGGTGGGTTTTCCTAAGCCCCCTAGCAATTCCGCTTTTATCTGTTTTTCAGGCTGGTTCCACGTTTTCATTTTATACATGAGGTAATAGAGGTGGAATGACTTGTTAATTGGGTGCCATTTTACCTTGGCTACTGCTCTGCACTTCTCTTAGTTATCTTTGTCTTTCTTTTTTTTTTTTGAAACAGGGTCTCACTCTGTTGCCCGGGCTAGAGTGAGTGCCGTGGTGTCAGCCTAGCTCACAGCAACCTCAAACTCCTGGGCTCAAGGGATCCTCCTGCCTCAGCCTCCCGAGTAGCTGGGACTACAGGCACACACCACCATGCCCGGCTAATATTTTCTATATATTTTTAGTTGTCCAGCTAATTTCTTTCTATTTTTAGTAGAGACGGAGTCTTGTTCTTGCTCAGGCTGGTCTCGAACTCCTGAGCTCAAACGATCCACCCGCTTCAGCCTCCCAGAGTGCTAGGATGACAGGCGTGAGTCACCACGCCCGGCCTTAGTTATCTTTTTGATGTCCTATCACATTCCCTATAATATTTTTTTCATGACTTTCTCTGTTGTTCTAATTCCCCAACCCCATTCACCGCTCGCACACAGTACTTCATCTCCACAGGCGCCATGTTTTCCTGAAAGATTTGAGGTCTCTGGTGCACCTGCTCTTGCATCTTCTTTCCTCTACCTCAAAATTTCTCTTCCCTGTTCACTTCCCTCCCCTTCAGTCTCTGGGGAAGGTGTGTCTCTTGCCTCCCCCTCTTTCCAAGGCTAGCCCTTCCGCTCGTGCCTGCAGTGCCACTGCCTCCTCCTTCTGCTAGCATCTTGCCCCAAGGTTGGATTTATATATTTAATCATTTCCTCTCATGCAGATGTTTTCTCTTTACCTACAAACATATTTGGGCCTTTCCCTCATGCAAGTGAAACCAGCGTAATAAAACAAAGAAATCTCCTATTACCCACGGTTTTTAAATTGAGTATGAACCCCTTGCCCAAACATTCAGCTACCCTTCTCTCCTCTCGTCACCCCTCTTACACGCACCACATGCACCAATAAGCTACTTTCATTTGCTGAACATACCCAGCACTCTCTCTTTACTGGTTCCCTCCCTGGTATCTTCTGCTCCATCTCTTCTGCCTGTTAAAATTTTTCAAAGCCCATCACACCATCTCTTCAAGGAAGGCCTCCTTGGCTTCCCAAAGTGGCTGTAATCCTACACTCCTTTAAGTGGCCACGGCGCAGTTTCTGCCTTGCGAGATCCTCGCCTTCTTTCACCTGCCTGACAGCTCCAAAGGGCAGAGTGAGTCCTTCTCAGTTTTGTGCCCCTCACACTGCTTTTTGAGCTTTGTGCGTTTGACCTGCCCAAGTCATACAGCCAGTCGGGCACAGCTGGATCTAGACCCATTTCTCTTGATTCTTAGATAAATGATGTTTAGTGTTAATTAGGTGTCTATGACCTAGAATAGGAACATTTTTGTTTCTTTTTTATTTTCAAAGTACGGCATATGGCTTTCAATAAGGAGCATTTTATCTTGTGTCCCAAGAGGCTAAGTACAGCTGTTGTTGGTCTTTGGGCTCGCTTTTTGCTTGGACTGAGATTACTTTAGCCAGATAATTCTGCTAATTTAATAGGGCGGTATCATCTTTCAACCCAACTGCCAACTCTGACCCATTAGGTATGCTTGTCTGCAATACTGTGTTAAGAAGGATTCTGAGGCTCATTAGTAGGAAGTAATTATGCTTGATTAGTAATGTCTCCAAAGGGCTTGGGAGGGGAGAGTTTAGGCACAGGTGTCAGGTTTCTTCTATCCTGCGGGACACATGCAGTTTGAATCCTGGGAACAGATGTGCCCTTTTACCTAGTCCCCTTTGGAAAGTCTCCATGAACTGATGATCACATGTGACGGTTGGGTACATTTTGAGATGTGCAATTTTTTATGTGAGCCAAGCTGGCCAATGCTGGAGGACTGTGACTAAACCAGCAACCTTGGTCTCTCTGGACCTTCGCGCACTGAGCTAGAAAATGATTACTTTATTCCACTTTCAAATTCCACCCTTCTGCAATAGAGAGATGTCTTAGCTTCTCAGGGGATCTGAGGCCAGGCCATCCAACAACTTGCTTCTTTTTGCTGTTTCTGACAGCTTTCTCCTCAGCACATTGGAAGATGGCGGGGGATGCTTTTGTCTGGAAGGAGGGAAAGCTTTGGGGAGGCTGGACGCAAAGGCTTCCCTGGCTGAGCTGTGGCGCCCAGAGAGCCTTCGCCCTGCCCGGGTTCAGGGCTTCAGTGGCCTCAAACAGGGACCTTGCAATCCCACTGTGCCTCCCCCTCCCCACCTGGGCCAGGCAAGGGCGGGCTTCATGGTCCCCTCTCCTCAGCCCTCATTCCTCTGTGCCCTTTTCCAACCCAGACTCCAGCCCCGCTGAGACTTGAGAATATTACTTCTCTTTTGCTCAGGGAAGAAGAAAAGCCTCCAAACTCACATGCTTTTGATTGTTCTTGGTCTGGACTGGGATTGCCCGAGCAGCAGGACCCTGATTGTGGAATTTATCTTGCACTGAGCCCGGGTTGCTTTAACGCAGATGCCGCAGGGCTGGGAAGAGAAGCGGGTAAAAGCAGCTCCGTCCTGCAGGCAGAGGCTGAAATCCTTGCTCTCGCAGTCTGCACACTGCAGTCTCTGGCCTTGCTTCCGACCCCGGGCCCTGGGCTCTCCTGGCCTGCCTCAGTCACTCCATTCCCTTCCACACTTGGCGGGCATCTTTGGAAACATTTCTCCCTCTCGGCTTTGGAGAAAGTTTGTAAGTCGGCTAGTGTGACTCCCACCCAAGTTCAGCCTGTGCCCTGTTGCTTGTACAATTTCGACGGCCCCTCCTGGCCCCCCGTTCAGCAAATACTTCTAACCTTCCCCAGGCCGCCAGCCCGGTAGAAGAAACACAGGTATCATTTCCCAGCTGTCAAGTCACATTCTGCAACAGACAAACAGCGTTGCTGGAACCCCACTTACGGTGAACCTCCACAGCCCCCCGAGGTCGTGGCTCCTCTCGAAGCAGGTGGGCTCCAGTCCCTCCTCCAGACAGCACTTGACGGACGCCAGGCCGCTGACGCCAGCCCCCACGATTGCCACTCTCCGGGCCATGTCCTCCTGTGTGGGGAAAATGAAGCGGAACTTTCTAGCCACAGAAGCTCCACCCCATCCTCGGCTGCTTCCACAAACCAGGGAAAAGAATTTAGAAGATTAAGGGATTTGCTCAGCTTGAATCCCCCGTAGCCGGTCTCCTGCGTGTGCACATGAGAAGGGAGATGTTCAGGTCACCGGGCGACCCCGGCGCCTGGCATGTTCCCACCCCCACCCGGCACGGCGCCAGATGTCAGTGCAGTTGTGGCCGAGGCTGTGGCTTCTGGCAGAGTGGCTGGGATTGGACCCTTTCATGGACAGAGTCTTGCATTCTGGAATGTGCTGCTGTCTCCAGCCTCTCTTCTCTAGCCCTCGAACCGAGTAGAGCAGCACACCAGGAAAGGGTCACCTTGTCATGCAGGTGCTTTTTATCACGTGCAGAACTGCAGCTCGGATCGGCGTGGTAACCTGACAGGAAGCCACACAGCAGCTGGTGGGGGCAGCTGGGACCAGGAGCCAAGACCCTGTCTGTGGCCACAGGTGCTGCTGCAGCCCTGCCCTGTGTGATCCCAGCCCCTGGCACACCGCCAGCACCCCAGTGGGCTGTTGGGGTGTCCCTCTTGTGCTGGTCACCAGTGATGGCCACCGGTGGGAGATGGAGGGTGGCTGCCGGTGAGGGTGTGTGGTGGAAAGGCCGGCGTGGAAAGCCATCCATCCTCCCTCAGTCTGATACTGATTCGTCTCCAGGGCTCATGGCATCTCACCACTGGCACAGGCTGGAGAACCTTCTGACACGAGACCACCTGTGGGCACGATCACATGGATGCGTGAAAACACAGAGAGGAGTGTACTGCGCGGAGCAAGCAGCCAGGCTCTGGCTCCAGGCTGCCTGGGAGACATCTCGGTCCTGTCAGTTACTACTGTGTGATCTTGGACGGATGATGTAACCCCTCTGTGCATCACAAAAATGAAGAAAATGGTAATAGCTTCCTTGCAGTGTTTTGTGGGAATCAAGAGAATTAACACCCATAAAGTGTCTTAGAATGATGGTTCCTGGCACGTAGTAAATGCGTAATAACTGTAAGTTATTGTAACTATAAAAACATTTCCCAGAACTGGTTTTGTCTTCTGCCTGTCACATCAACAAACCTCTATTCTTTTAATCTCTGTAGCATTTCTGGTCATTCAGAAATGTCTTGTTAGCTTTTCCCTAATATGTTTTTTTGGCAAAATTGTTATCTTCCCAAGTTTGTAAGTTTTAAAAGCACAGTGAAGCGTCCCCCAAAACATAGTTTTCCTAAACATTTTCTATTTTTCCTTTCACAGATGGACTCTCTCCTTTTGTTTTTTATGATATGCATGTTTCGTTTGTAGAATCGGAACCCGAGAGAAGCAGCTCGACTACAGGGATGTCACTTGCTTTGTTCTCTGCTGTGTCCTGGTGTCTAGGGCAGCACTGGGAACACAGTAGAATACATACTCAATCCACAGTTTTCGAATGAAATGAAAAGCTTCCCTTTTTTCAAGTGTTACGTAAAATTGTTGTAGGGCTGGTTTCTTCCTATAGCAACTGGACTGTGTTTATTGGGGAAGAGCTGGTGGATTTTCTTTAGGCGAAGTCATGCATTAGACCCCGACGGACACGGTGGAATCAAGAACGCTGTGTGATTTCCCTCTCCTGGGCCCCAAAGGAGTAGAGTGACCCTATGTTTGGAGAGGCAGCTGAAGTGTGGGTGTTGGGGCCGGGTCACTCAGTTTCAGATCCCTGCTCTATCATGAATCAACTTGGTGACTTAGAAAAATGGCTTATCCACTTTAGGCCTCAGTTTCTTCATTTGCAGGGTGAGATACAATGCTATTCACTTTTGTGGGACATAATAGGCATTCAATAAAGAATGTCCACTTTTATGGGAAAAAAGACTCTGGTAATAAAGAGAGGGAATTGCGTATACACATATGATATCTGTGGCTGTGCGCAGAGGCACGCTGGCTCTATAACGACAGCAGGTCTGCCCATAGCATGACATTCATGTCTTCAGCAGGAAAACAGCAAACAAAGCAGGCTCCTTTGTTATGGGAGCGTGAGGAGCCATCTCTGAGAGCCAGGCAGAGATCCAGGGTGAGAGAATTCTCCTAGCGTGGCTCCACTGAAACTAAAGAGGAATTCAGCAGGGGGAGGGGTGATTTCCCTGGAGAGAGGCTCGTAGTGTTCACCCTGCCCTGGCGTGCTGGAGAGTGCGTTTGGACAGGAGGAATGGGCTCCTGGTGTGAGAGGACCATGGTGTGTATTTCTTTCCTTGCCTAGGATGTTGCAGTCTCAGGCCCATGCTGCTGACTAAAGCGCCGGGCTGGTCCAGTGAGAAGCACTCCTTTACTCCCAGTGCTGGGGGACAGGGGGGCCCAGCCAGGGACCTGGTTCTGCTGTGAGCTGACCATGGAGGCCTTGGGCAAGGAACTGAACTGCCCCGGGTTTACTTTGCAGAAGAGCATGTAAGTAGTGGATCTTATCCAAGGGCCTGACCAGTAATGTAAACATCTGCCTTTAAGCATCTGAAAGGCTATCACAGAGAGAAGGATTAGACTTACGGGCAGCGGTGGAACTGAAGAGGCACATTCGAGCTCAATAGAAGCACTTCCCAGCATTTCCAGCTCTAAAGTCAGCTTTATTGAGGCAGAGTCTAGATGACAAATTTTTGAAGATATCATAAGCAGGAGACTAATAGATCACGTGGAAGGGTGGACTCAGATGCCTTACAGCTGCAGTCCCCAGCCCCCGGGGCCGTGGACCAGTGATGGTCTGTGGCCTGTTGGGAACGGGACTGCACAGCAGGAGGTGATGGGGTGGGGAGCCGAGTGAAGCTTCATCTGTATTTACAGCTGCCCCCCACTGCTCACGCCACTGCCTGAGCTCCGCCTCCTGTCAGATCCTTCCCCCCGACCCTTGGCTCCTGCATCCGTGGAAAAATTGTCTTCCATATAACCGGTCCTCGGTGCCAAAAAGTTTGGGGACCACTGCCTTACAGGATCCTGTCAACTCAGATTCTATGGTTCATTCTCTGATTAATTCAGGCATCAAACACTCAAGTGGGTGGCTTCTGTGCTGCTAAGCCTAAGGCTAGGTATGGGGAGTGCAAAGGATGAACAAGGCATGATGCCTTCTCTAGAGCAGTGACCAGTCTGGTGGAGAAGTGAGATATGAAAATACATGAATATAATATGTATGTGTATATATATATATATATATATATATATATATATTGTTTTTTTTTGTTGTTTTTTTTTTGAGACAGAATCTTACTCTGTGGCCCCGGCTAGAATGCCATGGTGTCAGCCTAGCTCACAGCAACCTCAAACTCCTGGGCTCAAGCAATCCTCCTGCCTCAGCGTCCCAAGTAGCTGGGACTACAGGCATGCGCCGCCATGCCCGGCTAATTTTTTCTATATATGTTTTTAGTTGGCCAATTAATTTCTTTCTATTTATAGTAGAGACGGGGGTCTTGCTCTTGCTCAGGCTGGTTTCGAACTCCTGACCTTGAGCGATCCTCCTGCCTCGGCCTCCCAGAGTGCTAGGATTATAGGTGTGAGCTATTGCGCCCGGCCAATAAGTATAATATTCTGTATAAAGTGCTAAGATATAGGTATGTCTTATGGACAAAGTGCAATAAGAGCATGAAGAAGGAAGTGCTAATTCTGACTCTGGGTCGGTAGGAAAACAACACAGAGGAATAGTATTTGCTCCAGGTTTTGAAGGATGGATAGGACTTCAGTGGGCAGAGAAGGGAGGAGGGGTGCTTCAGAGTCTGGGAGCACTGAGAACAAGAGCTGGAGGTGGTTCATAAAGGTGTGTGTGGCTGTTTGATCCCATGGTGACTTTGCCTTTCTTTCTCTCTTTTTTTTTTTTTTTTTTTGAGACAGTCTCACTCTGTTGTCCAGGCTAGAGTGAGTGCCGTGGCATCAGCCTAGCTCACAGCAACCTCAGACTCCTGGGCTCAAGCAATCCTGCTGTCTCAGCCTCCCGAGTAGCTGGGACTACAGGCATGTGCCACCATGCCCGGCTAATTTTTTGTATATATGTTTTTAGTTGGTCAATTAATTTCTTTCTATTTTTAGTAGAGACGGGGTCTCGCTCAGGCTGGTTTCGAACTCCTGACCTCGAGCAATCCGCCCACCTCAGCCTCCCATTTTCTCTTTTTTAAAAATTTATTTTTATTTTAATCATTATGGGTACATAATAATTGTATATTTTTATAGGGTACATGTGAAGTTTTGATATAGGCATGCAATGTAAATTAATCGAATTAGAGTAATTGGGGTATCCATCACCTCAGGCATTTATCATTTCTTTGTGTTGAGAACATTCCCATTCCTCTCTTTTAGTTATTTTAAAGCATATCCTGACTTATCATTGTTTATAGTCACTTTGTTGTGCTATCAAATATTGTTCATTCTATCTAATTATCTAACTATATTTTTGTATCCCTAAATCATCCCCGCCATATCTCCCCTCCCCACTACCCTCCCAGCCTCTGGTTACTGTCATTCTACTCTCTGCCTCCATGAGATCAGTTACTTTTAATATTTAGCTCCCACATGAGTGAGAACATGTAAGATTTGTCTTTCTGTGCTTGGCTTATTTCATTTAACATAATTTTCTCCAGTTCTATCCATGTTGTTATAAATGGCAGGATTTCATTCTTTTTGTGGCTATATAATATTTCATTGTGCATGTGTACCACAATTTCTTTATCCATTCATCCACTGATGGACATTTAGGATGATTACAAATCTTGGCTACTGTGAATAGTGCTGCAATAAACATGAAAATGCAGATGTCTTTTCGATATACTAATTTCCCCTCCTTTGGCTATCTACCCAGCAGTGGGATTGCTGGGCCATATATAGTAGTTCCATTTTTAGCTTTTTAGGGAACCTCCATACTGGTTGCATTAGTTTACATTCCCACCAATAGTATTCAAGGGTTCCCCTTTCTCCACATTTTTGCTAGCATTCATTATACCCTGTCTTTTTGATAAAAGCTATTTTAATTGGGGTGAGATGATATCTCATTGTAGTTTTTATTTGCATTTCTCTGGTGACTAATGATGTTGAGCTTTTTTGATATACCTATTGGCCATTTGTATGTCTTTTTTTGAGAAATGTTTATTCAGATTCTTTGCCCATTTTTAAATTGGATTATTTGATTTTTTCCTATTGAGTTGTTGGAGCTCTTCATATATTCTAGTTATTAATACCTTGTCAGGTGGGTAGTTTGCAAATATTTTCTCCCGTTCTGTGGCTTGTCTCTTTACTTTGCTGATTGTTTCCTTTGCTGTGCAGCTTTTTAGCTTGATGTGTTACCAATTGTTCAATTTTGCTTTAGTTGTCTATGCTTTGGAGGTAATACTCAAGAAGTCCTTGCCAGACCGATGTCCTGAATATTTTCTCCAGTGTTTTTCTTTTAGTGGTTTCATAGTTTCAGGTCTTAGATTTAAGTCCTTAATCCATTTTCATTTGATTTTGTATATGGTGAGATATAAGAGTCTAGTTTCATTCTTCTGCATGTGAATATCCAGTTTTCCCAGCACCATTTATTGAAGAGACTGTCATTTCCCAACAGTATGTTCTTGGCACTTTTGTCAAAGATAAGTTGACTATATATGTGTGGATTTATTTCTGAGTTCTTTATTCTGTTCCATTAGTTTATGTGTCTGTTTTTATGCCAGTACCGTGCTGTTTTGGTTAACACATCCCTATAGTATAATTTGACATCAGGTAATGTGATTCCTTCAGTTTCATTCTTTTTGCTCAGGATGTCTTTGGCTATTCTGGGCCTTTTGTGGTTCCATATAAATTTTAGGATTACTTTTTTTTTTTTATTTCTGTGAAGAGTCATTGGTATTTTTATGAGGAGTGCATTGAATCTGTAGATTGTTTTGAGTAGTATGGAACTTTTTTTTTTTCAGTTTTTTTTTTATTTTTTTTATTTCGGCATATTATGGGGGTACAGATTTTAAGGTTTCAATAAATGCCCATTTCCCCCCTTCCCCCCACAAGTCTGAGTCTCCATCATGACCATCCCCCAGATGGTGCACATCTCACTCGTTATGTATGTATATACCCGCCCCCCTCCCTGTATGGAACTTTTAGTAATATGGATTCTTCCAATCAATGAGCATGGAATATATTTTCATTTTTTGTTATCCTCTTCAATTTTGTTCATCAAAGTTTTGTTTTCATTATAGAGTTCTTTCATTTCTTTAAGTTTATTCATAGGTATTTTATTTTATTTGTAGCTTTTATAATTGAGTTTACTTTCTTGGTTTTAGATTCTAGGAATTCAGATTGTTTACTGTTGGCATATAGACATGCTACTGATTTTTGCATGTTGATTTTGTATTCTGCAACTTTACCAAATTTGTATATCAGTTCCAATAATTTTTGGAGGGAATCTTTAGGTTTCTCTAGACATAAGATTATATCATCTGTAAACAAGGATGATTTGACATCTTCCTTTCCAATTTGCATGCCCTTTATTTCTTTCTCTTGTCTGATTGCTCTAACTAGAACTTCTGGTACTATGTAGAATAAGTGGTAAAAGTGGGCATCCTTGTCTTGCTCCAAATCTTAGAGGAAAGACTTTCAGTTTTTCCCCATTCACTATGATACTAGTTATTGGTTTGTCATATACGGCCTTTATAGTGTTGAGGTAAGTTCCTTCTATACCCAGTTTTTTGAGAGTTTTTATCACAAAGGGATATTGAATGCTTTTATCAGCATCAATTGAAATGATCATATGATTTTTTTTTGTCGTTTATTCTGTTGATATGATGTATCACATCGACTGATTTGTATATGTTGAATTATCCTTGAATCCCTGGGATGAATCCCACTTGATCATGATGAATAATATTTTTAATGTATTGTTGAATTGCTAGTATTTTGTAGAGGATATTTGCATCTGTGTTTATCAGAGACATTGGATTATAATTTTTTTTGTTGTTGTTTCTTTTGTCTGGTTTGGTATCAGGGTGATACAAGCCTTGTAGAATAAGTTTGGAAGTATCCCCTTCTCCTTGGTTTTTTGGAATAGTTTTAGTAGGATTGGCGTTAGTTCTTCTTTGAATGCTTGGTAGATTCAGCAGTGAAACCATTAGGTCCTGGGATTTTCTTTGATGGGAGACTTTTTATTACTGCTTCTATCTCATTACTTGTTATTGGTTTATTCAGGTTTCGATTTTTTTCATGATTCAATCTTGCTAGGTTGTATGTGTCTAGGAATTTATCCATTTCCTCTAGGTTTTCCAATTTATTGGCATGTAGTTGCTTATAGTAGTTTCTAGTCATCATTTGGATTTCTGCAGCATCAGTTGTAATGTCTCCTTTTCATCTCTGCTTTTATCTATTTGGGTCTTCTCTCTTTTTTCTTAGTTATTCTGGCTAAAGTTGTGTCTATTTTATCATTTCAAAAAAACATCTTTTCATTTTGTTGATATTTTGTATTCTTTTGTTTCAATTTCATTTATTCTGCTCTGATCTTTATTATTTATTTTCTTCTATGAATTTTGTGTTTGATTTGCTGTTGTTTTTCTAGTTCTTTAAGATTCATTGTTAGGTTGTTTATTTGAAGCTTTACTGTTTTTGTGATGTAGGCACTTATCTTACTGCTATAAACTTTCCTCTTATTACTGCTTTTACTGGCTCCTATAGGTTTTGATACGTTGTGTCTTCATTTTCATTTGTTTCAAGAAATTTTTATATTTCCTTTTTAATCTTTTCATCGATGCACTGAATTATTCAGGTTATTCAGGAGCATATTGTTTAATGTCCATGTGTTTGTATATTTTTTGCAATTTTCCTCTTGTTATTGATTTCCAGTTTTATTCCATTGTGGTCAGAGAAAATACATAGTATGATTTCAATGTTTTTGAATTTTTTCAGACTTGTTTTGTGGTCTAACGTATGGTGTATCCTTGAGGATGATCCATGAGCTGAGGAGAAGAATGTGAATTCTTCACATTCTTGAATGTTGAATGAAAAGTTCTGTAAATTTCTATTCAGTCCATCTGGTCTATAGTGCAGACTAAGTGGAGTGCTTCGTTGCTAATTTTTTTGTCTGGGTCATCTGTCTGATGCTGAAAATGGAGTGTTGAGGTCTCCAATAATTATTATATTGGGGTCTATCTCTTTCTTTAGCTCTGATAATATTTTCCTTATATATCTGGGTACTCTAGTGTTAGGTGTATATATATTTAGAATTGTTATGTCTTCTTGCTACAAGTATCCTTTTATCATTATATAATGACATTCTTTGTTTCTTTTTACAATTTTGGTCTTGAAATATATTTTATCTGATAGAAGTATAGATACTCCTCCTGCTCTTCTTTGGTTTCCATATTTATGGATTATCTTTTTCCATCCCCTTATTTTCAGTTTATGTGCATCTTTATAGGTGAAGTGGGTTTCTTGTATACAACATATAGTATGCTCTTGTTTTTTAATCCATTCAGCCACTCTATGTCTTTTTATTGGAGAGTCTAGTCCATTCACATTCAATGTTACTATTGATAGGTAAGGACTTACCACTACCATGTTGTTATTTAATTTCTTGTTGTTTTGTGGTTGTCTCTTTCATTCTTCCTTCTTTCCTATCTTCCTTTGTTAAAAGTGATTTTCTTTGGTAGTGTCTTTTAATTTCTTGCTTTTTATATTTTGTGTATCTGTTGTAGGTTTTTTGATTTGAGTTTACTGTGAAGCTTGCAAAAAATTTTTATAACCAATTATTTTAAACATATGACAACCCTGCTTACAAACAAGCAAGCAAAGACAAATCTAAAAGAAATTGTACATTTTAACTCCATCTCCCTTCACTTTTAACATTTTATTGTTTCCATCCATATATTTTTATACTACCTAGCTCTCAAACAGTTGTTATTTTTTATAGGTTTGTCTTTTAGTCTTCCTACTCAAGATATAAGTGGTTTATATACCACAATTACAGCAACAGAATAGGAGTATTCTATATTTGTGTCCTTACTACTAGCAGTGAGTTGTATACTTTCAGATGATGCTTTATTGTTCATTAATGTCCTTTTATTTCAGATAGCAGAATTCCTTTTAGTGTTTTGTATGGGATAGGTCTGGTCTTGATAAAATGCCTCAGGTTTTGTTTGTCTGGGAAAGTCTTTATTTATCTTTCATGCTTGAAGGATATTTTTGTAGGCTATAATATTCTAGGATTAAGGTTTTTTTGCCTCAGCACTTTGAATATGTCATGCCACTCTCTCCTGGCCTGTAAGGTTTCCACTGAGAGGTCTGCCACCAGATGTATCAGGGCTCCTTTATGTGTTATTTTTTTCTTTTTCTTCCTTCCCTTGGGACCTTCCCTTTATCTTTGACCATTGGGAACTTGTTTATTAAATACCTTGGGGTAGTCTTGTTTGGGTTAAATTTGCTTTGTGTTCTATGACTTTCTTGTACCTGAATATTGATATCTTTCTCTAGATTTGGAAAGTTCTTTGCTATTATTTATTTGAATAAACTTTCTACCCTAATTTCTCTCTCTACCTTCTCTTTAAGGCCAATAATTCTTAGATTTGTTCTTTTGAAGCTATTTTCTAGATCTTGTAGGTGTCCTTCATTCATATTTATTTTTATTTCTTTTTGTCTTCTGACTATGTATTTTCAAATAGCCTGTCTTCAAGGTCACTAATTCTTCTGCCTGGTCATTTCTGCTGTTGAGTGACTCTGAGGCATTTCTCAGTTTGTCAACTGAATTCTTCAGCTTTAGAATTTTCGCTTGATTTTTAAAATTGTTTCAATCTCTTTGTTTAATTTCTCTGATAGGCTTCTGAATTCCTTCTCTGTGTTGTCTTGAAGTTCACTGAGCTTCTTTAGGACAGCTATTTTGAAGTTTCTTTTGTCTGAAAGGTTACCTATCTCCATCACTCCTGGATTGGTCACTGATACCTTATTTAGTTCATTTGGTGATGGCATGTCTTCCTGGATGTTCTTGATGTCTGTGGATGTTCATCGATGTTTGGGTATTGAAGAGTTAGGTATTTATTTTAATCTTTACAGTCTGGGCTTGAGAAGGCTTTCCAGATACACAAAGGGAATTAAGTGCTATGATCTAAATCTTTGATCACTGCAGCCACATCAGCACTGGGGGTGCCCCAGCCCCACTAATGCTGTGACTCTTGTAGAGTCCTGGTGATACTGCTTTGGTGGACTGAGTAATACAGAATTCCTTGGATTGCCAGGCAAAATCTCTTGCTCTCTTTCCTCACTTTTTGTGCTGGGCTGCTGGAGTTGGGGGAGGAGTGATGTGGACACTCCCTCATGGCCACCAGTGCCAGGGCACACCTGAAGCCAGCCCAGTTTCACCCAAAGCCCATGGTGACTGTTGCCTGGCTACTTCTGATGTTTTTCAAAGCTAAGGGCTTTTTTAGTGAGCAGGTGGTGAATCCTGCCAGGACCAGATCCTTTCCTTCAAGGCAGCATGTGTCCTTCTGGCCCAGGGTGGATCCAGAAATGCCATCCTTGAACTAAGACCTAGACTCAGGGCCTTCAGGAGACTGCTTGGGACTTTATCTTACTGTGACTGAGCTGGTGTCCAGGTTGCCAAATTAAGTCCTCTGAGCTCTTCCCTTTCCTTTCCTCAGGTGGAAGAAGACTCTCCCTGAGCCATGCTGTCTGTAGTTTGGGGAGAAGTGACACGGGCTGCAGCTGCTGTGGCTGCAGCTGCTGGTGTCTCACGGGGTTATGTGCACCCCAGGTCCACTGGCTCAGAGTCAGCACAGCCACAGGAATTGCCTAACCGCTGCAATCTTTGTGGCCAGACCGTCTTACGAGTTTAGTCCAGGCCCCAGGCTGCTTTTTGTCAGCCAGTGGTGGGGCGAGAGGGAACTTAGGTTTTGGGGGTGCAGGATTTCCCGGTGGTGGGCCCAGTCAAAATTCTCTCTCCATGGCACTGGCAGAATTCTGCCTTGCGCTGTGTTGCCCTGTGGTGTGTTTCCGTGGGCCAGGTGGCCTTGAGTTCCAGTGCAAAGCCCCACAATCACCTCCCCTCTCTCTCTTCCAGGCACAGAGATTCTCTCTCCACTTGGCACACGGGCACAGCCCTGCTGGGGGATGGGGACGGGGTGGCAGGGGCAATGCAAGACTGTCTTTTCTACTCTCTTCTGTGCCTCTGTCCTTCATATCATGTTAAAACCAGGTGGTATGATCCCTCACTTGATTTTTGGTTCTTCTGAAAATGCTTGCTTGGGTGGATAATTGTTGTATCAGGTGTTTGTGCAGAGGGACGATTGCTGGAGGCTTCTCTTCAGCCATCTTGCTCCGCCCTTTCCTTACTTTGCCTTTATCTTGACTCCTGGAGGAACTACAGTGTGTTCACCACAAGAAAGGACTGCGTTATATCGATGATGAACTCTGATCATATCAGTTAGTCTTCTCTCTGCTTAAGGCTATATGTTTTCCCAAAGTAGGGCATTTTCTTTGGCTTATCTCTTATTTTTTTCCTAGCAATGTGCGTGGTCCATAATAGTTGTTGCACAAATATTTGAGTTGATTTTCTCATGGGTAAAATGAATTCATTCATTACCTTATATCTGTTTCAATTAAAAAAAATTAATTGAGCAAAAATTTGCTGGAAGTTAATATCCTGAGTTAAATATTCCTTCCTCAAATGGCCTCTTATCAAATGTACAATGAACAGAAGTCTCCCCAGGCCGCCACTGTCA
Organism: Microcebus murinus; assembly: GCF_040939455.1. Classification (NCBI taxonomy): domain Eukaryota; kingdom Metazoa; phylum Chordata; class Mammalia; order Primates; family Cheirogaleidae; genus Microcebus; species Microcebus murinus. The sequence continues at coordinate 117,640,453 of NC_134105.1, read as the reverse complement.
CTCGGTGTGGGCCAGAGGCAGTTAGGCTTCTCTGAGCAACAGGTCTCCCTGGGTTTTCCATGGGACAGGTAGGGAGTCAGAGACCTGGGTTTAAAGTTCAGTGTTGGCTAATCACCAGCAGTATGACTTAAAGCAAGTGATTTAATGTTTTCATGTCTCAGTTTCCTTCTCCCGCATATGAAGCTACATGTATAATTGGTCTCCAAGGTTTGTGGTAAAAGTAAAAAAAAAAAAAAATGTATAAAAAGCATTTACCACAGTATTTGGGACATGCTAGGCCCTTCAATAGATATTGCTATATTATTTTCATAGCTTTAGGAGATTTTTCTTTAATTTGATATCTTTGTGGATATCTGCCTTGACAATTTGGGGTTTATGAAGACAAAGTTACAGAATATTTGGAATTAGAGTCATTGGGGAAAACTAGAAATGTATATTTAAAAGTTGTCTTTTAGGCCAGGCGTGGTGGCTCATGCCTGTAATCCTAGCACTCTGGGAGCCTGAGGCGAGCAGATCGTTTAAGCTCAGGAGTTCCAGACCAGCCTGAGCAAGAGTGTGACCCTGTCTCTACTGAAAATATAGAAAGAAATTAGCTGGACAACTAAAAAACCCAAATATATGTATATTTATATATATATATATATATATATATATATATATATATATATATATATATAAACTAGCCGGGCATGGTGGTGCATGCCTGTAGTCCCAGCTACTTGGGAGGCTGAGGCAGCAGGATTGCTTGAGCCCAGGAGTTTGAGGTTGCTGTGAGCTAGGTTGATGCCATGACACTCTAGCCCAGGCAACAGAGTGAGCCTCTGTCTCAAAAAAAAAAAAAAAAAAAAAAAAGTTGTCTTTTAGAAAGTGAAGGAAATATAAGAATGATGATGAGAAAGGGAAAGAGAGAAAAATAAAAAATAAGGGCACAGAATAGGTTTCAAAGTCACCTTGAACAGTTTTTTGTTTCTTTCTTTAATATTCTGGTTCAAATCTGCTCGGTATATCACCATCGTCTCATCTGAGTTGTTTTCCACATTGGGAAAAGCAAACAGGAGAAAATGTGAGCACAGAGGCTCCCAATGTGAATACTGCCTTCACTGTCAGATACAAATTAATGCTTCCAACCTCTCCTCCAAGTATTGATAATTGTATGAAACCAAAATGATTTAAAAAATGTAAGTGTGCTTTTGTAGAAAAAGTTTTGTCCCCTACCCTTCTTTTAAGTAAAAATAAGTTTTTAGTCAGTGACTGTCTTACATTTAGGCAGAGTGACTGATAATATGATAGAAAATTTTATTAGAGTGAAAAGTACACTAATGCCACTGATTATTGGAATGCTATTTCACAAGCAAATGCAGAAACATTTAAAATGTTCTTGCTCCTTATGTAGATATTCAACAAAAACTTGGCTGTTCCTTTGTTGGAATATTTTGAAGAAATATTATTTTAATGAAGAAAGACTCATCAAAGTTGACTAAATATGAAAGAAATAGGTAATAAGAATTAGGAAAATATGACTATATTGGGAAGGTAGATGTCAGTGTGTGAAAGTGAATTAAAAATGTAGATAACTTAAGCAACATAAAATTACTAGGTAACAAAAGTTACCAATTTGTAACCACAAGGTTAGAGACTACTATGCTTTTCCTGGGAATTTTATACTGCTTTCTCTACTTCAAAGAAGTAAAATGCAAATATGTAATTTACTAAGTCAGATTGAATGTCCACTTTAGTTTATTGGGATAATATACCATGAAGGGTCAGAACAGGAGGCTAGGACAGTCTTTCCCAAACTATGCAGAGGTGGCCTGAGTTATTTTAGATTTTTGAGGACAGCACAGTGATTCTCAATGTCCATTGAACACCACGCTAAGTATTAGTTCAAGGTAGTTAACAGTTTTAATATTGTATAAGGCTGTGTTCCATTTGATAACATCATATCTTTGCAAAGTTAGGTGTCTGGCAATTGCCATGACAAAAAGCAAGGACTGCAGGAAAACTGAGGTGGGACAGAAAGTGAAGGGGTCATGCCCAATCTGATTCCTAGCATTGAGAAGATATGCAGTACTCAGCAGGCACATAAACCCCATTATTAAGTAATTATGATTGAGAATGAAATAAAAATATTACTATTTTTTTTCCATTTGTATATTATTTGTGCAAACAACCACAAAGTTATGCCAACATAAATATTTATTAAAAGCTGTGTGGGCCTGACTACTTAAGAGTAGCTATGGCCTGGGGTCAATAAGGGAACCTTGCACCTAGATAGCTTGGAAACCTTTGGGCAAGAATCTTACTTTCTGGGTATTTTTTATTGACCTGGAGACATTATCCCTTATTTTCAGGAAAATGCAAGCTCTTATGTTTGAGCCCAGCACAGTACTGATTAGCCAATGTTTACCTGTCTTCACTGTGGCTCACCTATGCATTTACCAGGAAGCCATCGTCACTGGTTCCATCAACTTACATGCAGCCCTTTATTTATGCATTTCCCAGCCCCCTCCCTCCCTTCTTGCCCCTCTGAGACAGACAGACAGACAGACACATATACACTTAAGCACGTGAAAATGCTTCGGAATACTCGTTGATACAGACTGCACAATGATACCATATTCTCAACTGTGCTGTGGCATTTCAGAAGTTAATCAGATAGTAGATTCAGCTGGATGGGAACTGGGGGTGGGTGAAGATGCCCACTCAGTCCCTGGGGACAGAGGAGCACAAGCTGGTAAGAAACTTGGCTGGATAGCAGTGGGTCTCCCCGTCCCCAGGCACATGCCCCCAATCTCACAGCTTTCCCCATGACTTCTCCCTGCTTCTTCATGGTCTTTTCTATGTCTGCATCGGCGTCTGCCTGTGCTGCTGTTGTTTTGCCCCACACCAATCTAAGCACGGAGCTCAGCTCCTCTATGCCACGATGCTCTGGGATTGCTATCCTCTGACAGCAGCTCCCCATTTCCTCAAGCCCATTCTTAACCAGAACCACCAGGTAACAAAAATTCTGCCAGGCTCTAAGTCTGCCAGGCTCTAACTGTGCCAGTTATAAGGTCATGGCAAGGTGTCTAGGACAGAAGACTCTAAGAAATAACCAAGGGCTATGTGCAGTGGCTCATGCATGTAATCTCAGCTGCTCAGTAAGGTGAGGCAGGAGGATCTCTTAAACTTAGGAGTTTGAGACCAGCCTGGGCAACATAGTGAGATCCTATCTCTACAAACATTTTTTAAAGAATTAGCTGAGAGTGGTGGTATGTGCCTGTAGTCCCACGTAGTCTGAAGGCTGAGGTGGGAAGATTATTTGAGCCCAGGAGTTAGAGGCGACAGTGAGCCACTGCACTGCAGCCTGGGCAACAAAGAAATCCTGTCTCTCTTAAAAAAAAAAAAAAGAAAGAAAATAGGGCTGAGACTCAGTTTCTCCATCTGTAAAACAGATGGCATTGAATTGAATAGCTAAAACTGATTTTCAAAACACTTGATATTTATAATCTTGTGAATTTAGTTGGGAGTGGAATTAGTAAAAAAAGACCTGTCAATGGGATGAAAATCAAGAATATTGACATGTACATTGAATGGAGCATGAAACACTTTTAACAACAACAACAACAACAAAGGATAACATACCGGAACAACTTAATCAGAGTCCAAATAGGGGCTTACCTCTCACTCCGTACTTGTACCAACTACCAGCATTTCCTAGTCAACACCCCTGAACCATTGTCTCAGACCACGTTAGAAGCTACTGATAGAAGCACTTGAGAAAAACAATGGATTTCCTTTTGCATTAGAAATCCAAGTTTCCCCCTTTCATTCAACCACTTAATAATCCACCCAGCAGAATACCTACCAATGTAAGGTGGGAATATTTGACTATATCGCCCCATTACAAATATCCAACATTTACTGGTACTGTACCTTGGGGCAGGGGGTAGCTTTGAAGCTCCTCCTGGGTCAGGCAGAAGGAGCTAGCTGCTTTCTGATTAGGTGATTAGGTGCCTGAATCACAATAACAAAAGAGGAAAAACCCAGGCCCACCTTGCTCATCCAAAGGAATCAGATATAATATCCGGTTACTTACTTTATGTACTTGTAACTCCTGGTGCCGATGGCCCTGTCACACAGTTAGGACTCTGGAGCAAGCAGAAATCAAAAGGCATCAGCGTGAGCCAGGACTGTCCTGGGAGTCCCCAGCACACCACATGAACCCGGTCTAAGAGATAAGGGATGTCATGTAGAATTAGCTGTTGTTTATACTTTAACTTGCTGATTAATTGCAACAGCGAAATGCTAAGAGAAACGCTGTCTGTCCGTGCGCACTTTAGACTCAGTATTCTGCCTGCAGACTGCAAATAGAGATAGGGAGTTACAACAGCATCCTCATTGTTCATCAGTTTCACTCTTCCAAGGGGTGAGAATAAAATAAGACAATCATGTTAACAGCTGCTACATCAAAGACTCACTTTTAAGGGTTTTTGATCCATTTCACCTTTAGAGAAAATTATTATTATTTTTTAAGACTCACACATCACCCGCATTAGTGCATTCAGTTTGTAAAGCCTTTTTAAGTGCAGATGATTGCTCTGGCACTTAGAAAATACAAGGTGGATATATGGAAGGAGCATGGCCTTTGGAGTCACAAGTCTTGGGTTCAAATATTGTGTTCGTCAGTTATTATCAGAGTAATCTTGGAAAAATTATATAACTTTTCAACTTCAGTTTCCTCAATTTAAAATAGACATAATAATACCTGCCTCAGAGAGTCGTGATGGGGATTAGACGAGATAGTCTATTTTGAGGGTCTTGTTCATAGTAGAAGTTATGTATGATTGTGATGATGATGATGCAGCGTCTTGATTATTGATTCATCATATTGAAATGACTCCCACAGGCACAGAGAGTACACGCCAAGAGAGGTTCATGGACTGAAGCAAGGAGAGGGTTCTGAAAGATTGAATCTTTTCCCTTGATTTTCAAAATGGTACAACCACACCCTTTGGCTCTGCATTTGGAGGGCCTTGTGTGTCACTGAGTTGTTGCTCGCTCGTGGGGCTCACCCCTTGCCTTATCCTAGCTTATTAAAACCTGTGCACACAGACAGCATTGTTAGCCCTACAAAGTTCAGCTGCCTTCCTGCAGCTATGAAGATGATAATATTTGGATGATTTCAAACTTAATTTTACCCAGAAAGTAAGCCTTTAAGGCTACTATTAGTTCAAATGTGTTTTTAAAAATCAAAATATGTTTGATATTGAGTCAGAGATGACTTCAGAGTTGGGGCCACCATTAGTGTTCCCCAAAAGCACAGCACTTAAGCACTTACCTTGATGTGTACATGACACACTTCAAGGGTGTCCCCAGGGCCTTACCAGGCATGCTGCTGACATAAGGGGAATCAAAGGACTTTAACGTGTTAGTTGAGTATAATGTGGTCACTTTATCACTTCGTTTTCCATAATTAGTAAGAGACTTGTAATTAAAAATGAGAAGACTGGCCTTCAGCGTCACCTCCATTTTCATCTATTTTCAGGGCTTATTATTAATTAATTGCACTGCAGACTCTGGGATGAGGAAAGATACCTAGTCTCCTTATGCAAGTGGACCTAGACCTCAGAAAGCCAGATGGACAAACAATAATGCTCTCTAGAAAATACGCTGGACTTTCTGCCTTCTGGGAACATGGTAGGCTTGCACTATACTTCTTGGCCCTCTAGTGGTTGGTTGGGAATATGTGACTAGTTCTGGTTGTAGAACTGTGAGCCAGAGTAACATGGGTCCTTTCTGGGCCGGAGGATTTAATTGCCAGCACAAGATCCTACAGAACTTTCTTTTCCTTCAGTCTTCAAGGTGGTTGGTTGTTCCATTAGCCTGGTTACCAAGTGACTGTGATAAGCAAGCCTCCTCCTAATGGATACACACATGAAAGAGAAATAGTCTTTGTTTTATTTCAAGGTATTGAGATTTAGGGATTGGTTGTTAATGCATCACCCCTAGACTCTACTGACTGATGAGGCAGCAGAGGGACGTTTCTTAACTCCTTGCTTGTATCTCTAAATCATCATCTTAAATCTATCCTCTCTTCCTTCCTTTCCCTGCTCTGATTCAGATTCAGAGCTGTGGAATTTAGAGCTGAAAGCGAGCACAGAATTTACTTAGTGTTAGTGCCAGCTGTAAATTGGATCTACTCAGTGCAATTTTTTTCTTTCTCCCTGCAAAAATCAAAGTTAAGACTAACACAGCTCCCTACCTCTCAACACCCTCGGGGCTCCCCAAAGCATGAAGAGGCTCCCTGCCCACATAGGTCTTCTCTGCAGGTGTCTGTCTCTGCAGTATTTTTTTCTTTAAGTGTTCATGTTCCTAAGGGGAGGTCATTCCCTAAGTCCCTTACACACTGAGGCAGTTCTTTTTCTCTTTGTGAGAACACACCTGCAGAATGAAAGCACTGAAAGGGGAGGTGGAGGAAGCACCAACCCTACTCAAGGCCAGTTGCTGTCCTTGAAATGGGTCTTCTCTATGCCGGTGGTGGTGACTCAATGACTCATATCTCTACCATCTGAGAATCGGAGCAAATACAGACACTTCCTTTTAGAGTTTCCTTAAATGTCTTTATAGCTTGATAAGAATTTTGTGAGAAAGCCTGAAACTGTGAATTGGAAACTATTATATCACTTAGAATTCTGTCTTGTGTCTGCCTAAGGAGTTTGTAATTCATGAGAAATGTTTACGTGGAGTCACAGACTAGTATAGTGGGCTGAAGCTGAAAGGACATTGACAAGGAATCAGTGCTCCTCAATATTCTTATCTGTAGAATGGGATAACCATCCTTGCTTTGCCTAGCACATATGGTTGTGGTGGAGATCAGGTGAAATAATATTAGTAGAAGTTCTTTATAAATGCTATAGAACTCGATTAACTAAACCTCAAAAGTCTGCATTTGTTTTTTTCTCATCCATCTTGATATCCCCAGACATAGCACAATGCCTGGTATGTAGTAGGTGCTTAATACATGTTTAATAAATGAATAAACTGCTGGCTATATGTCCTTGCTTACAGAGGATATCCAGGTTTTTCCAAGATGTTATGAATCTTCTAAGAATGAGGACTCCAAGCTGGTCTTTTATGTGATACATAGACCCTTGTAAGAAACTTTTCTAAGGCTCAGGCAACCTGAGAACTTATTAGAAATATATGTGACTTGCACAGAAGCTGGGATCTCCCTGTTCCTGGCACATGCCCTCAATTTCACAGTTCGCCCCAATACTCCTGCTTACTTCATGGTTTTCTCTATGTCTGCACTGGCTTCTGACTGTGCTGTTGTTTTGTCCCATACCAATCTAAGTACAGAGCTTAGCTCCTTCTCTATCCTGCAAAAGTCCACTTCTACTAAATATTTTTTGTGTTTACTAACTTTTCTGCATGTTTGAGGGGCCACAGAGAGAGTCGTGTTGCACCATACCCAGGATTTTGCTATCCCACTGGCTCTACTCTTTCTTTTTCTTATTTTCTTTCCTTTCTTCCTCTTTTAAATAACTTGAACATTTCTCTCTTTTATCCTAAAGAATCCAGTTCTGCCCCAAACCAGGTCCCTCAAAGTCTTTCCTTTTTCTTGCAGATACTTGTGAGAATATTTTTTTTCCAAACAAATGCAGTTCCTGTTATTATGCAGATACTTTAATGCATACATAATTATAGTACTCATTAATGCAGATATTAATACAATTTTATATTATGTTATTAACGCAAACAAATTGATATAATTTTTAAATTTTCTTTGACGACTTACAGTTGATCAACGTTTTAGTACTGCTGGGATCATTTCTTTTGGTATCTAGAGAGGGAACAAAACTGATTAATAGTTTATCTTGAACATAAAACAGACACTGGAAAATGCAGAGATAATACCTGATTTTAAAAAAGGATTTCATCATCTTGTATATCATTGTTAGCACAAGGGTGAGGGTCAGACAGTCCTGGGAGTAAAACCCACTGGGCCCACTTATAAGCCACAATAACTTGGGAAAGTTGTTTACTCTTGAGTCTCAGATTCCTGATGCATAAAGTAAGTTGTTAGAATGAAATATAATTAAATAAAATTGAATTGTTTATTACATCTAGTGGCTTTCAGTATTTTATCCAGGTTACTTAGGTGGCTAAAATTTGAAATAGCTCAATGTCAAGAGAAAGTGATGCTCTCTAACAATCAATTCTTTTCTACTAGTGTTCTGTGAAGGGTTGGTATATGCACAGCGACCCCAAATGCCAAAGGAGCGGAGAAACCCAAGAATGAGGCAGACAAATCCAGTTTATTAGTATAGGATAAATTATTAGGGGCACTTACGGACAGAAGCATGGTCTTGGGCAGCTGTAAGACAGGTAGACTGTTTGCAGACTATACTGCAAACCCTGGGAGAAAAAGTATGCATGCTCTGGAAGGAATGCTGCCGGCCATCACAGGGCACCAGCATGAAGGGTTGTTTTGAAGGAAAGGTGAAACTCTTAGTGAATAGGTTTCCCTACATAAAGAGTAATACCTCAAGTAGACATTTTGGAGGTATCTCTGGACTTGGGGTTAGTCAGGCGGATTAGCATTTAAAAATAAAGCCACTCTTGTCACCACAAGTGGCCAGCAGCACAAAATGTAGGGATATCTAATAATAAAACTCTTTCTATTAGTTATAATTAAAATCCCTTTCCCAGAATATGTAGCATACACAGATGGACATCTAAGTATGAAAATATGAGTTTTAGGTACACACTTATCATCCGCAACAGTAGAGCAGGCCATCCTCACAATGGTTTGTTTGGACTTGTAGTGGAAAGAACAGCAGCTGATATAAAGAAGTTCTGACTGGTCATGTGATCCTGGGTACTGCCTTGACTTCGCTGAGCCTCTGTTTTCTTATCCGAGAGCATCCTGTTCAGTCCCTTCCAGAACTAAAGCAATCCAGTGACTTGTAATGACCCTTTGCTTCCAAAGCATAATTCCTATTATTGTATTGTTAAATTCAATTAAATTTAGCCTAATGCTGCCTCTGTGCAGACCAAACTATACCCTAATCTAATATGCAAACAAACTGCAACCTAGCTTGAGAGTGTATCTTTGTAACAAGTAACTGAGTCTCAGCCAATTATAGTAGCTGGGCTTTCAGCAAATCATAGGCTGCAAACTGCTCAGACATTCCAAATAAGGCAAATGATTAACTGTAACCAATCAAGCTGTTTCTGTTTGTTACTTCCTTTTTCTGTCTATAAGTATTGCCTTTCTGTGTGGCTGGTGGGGCTGTCTGCACCTCTAGCAGTCTAGAGTGCTTCCTGGTTTATGAATTGTTTCTTTGCTCAAATAAGCTCTGCTAAATTTAATTTGTCTAAACAAATTAAATTTTTCTTTTAATGTAGTTGCATCAGAAGTAGTACCCAAAGTAGACCTCCAGCAATCCCCAGGGGCATCAAGTGACCAAGTAAAGGTACTCGCCAGGCACTATTGGATTTGAGCTCCATCGATTTGTGTTTTGAACTCTTCAACTTTATTTGAGCACTTTTTACTGGCCTGGGTCCAGGATCAAATTGTATTCAATAATTAACTGGAATGGATCTAGTTAGAGGCCTTAAGTAGGTACCTTTTAAAAAATGGGTTCCTCCAAATCTAAGAAGTCTAGGACTCCACTTTCTGGGACTACAGCTAACTTCATTTACTAAAATAACGGTCCCAGAACCTGTTTATTTTTGGGAAAATGAATTAAATTCTAGCAGCCACGGTGGGGGAGTCTTAACCTATATAAAATTGTTCACTTGAAATGTGCATTAGAAAAAAAAAAAGGATCTAAAACACCATAAAAGCAATGGGTTGCATTCTTTAATTGGTATGCAGAGGCATCTAAATGAATGAAAGATTGCCTCTTTGAAAGGTTACTCATAGATGGCAAACGAAAAATTCTTAAAAGTCTTTTTCACAAATATTAGTCAGAAGCTTTAGCCATTTGGGCAGGAAATCTTGTTTCATTGGCCGGAAAAACACTTTGAATCCAGATATTCTTTGGTAAATTGGTGAGCTTATATTATTGCACTGGGCACATGGGTAAAATTTTAGGATGGAAGCTACAATATATTTTTGTCTATATGTTTATATATGTCTGTGTGTATGATATATATGTGTGATTTTTGTATCTACTTATGATATTGCCAAATTAAATTGTAAAAGAGTTCTATTTAATTGGTTTTAGAAAATAAATGCTTATACATATGAAATATTCTTTTAGAAAAATAAGAACTAACCCAAATGCTTTTCAAGTTCATGTGACTTGGGTAATCCTTGATAAATAAGAATATCATCGATTTGATTAAAATATACACATCCTCAGAGTTTTCAGTATTAAATATAATAACAGATGTACAACTTTTTGTACCTAGGTTTACTAATAAAATAAACTTATTTTATCTCTATATTACAAAATTTGTTAGCAAGAAAAGTGACTTAAGATGATGGCTAGCTGTTTAATGTCTCATTTTTATAAGCAATCTAAGCATAATTGTTGAAAATAAGTGAGTTAGAAGTAAGATAGAATTCCCGTGTGAAAGCTGTCCTTTCTATAGCAGAGTTTTTATCTTCTTATCATCAAGAACAGAAAGTTGGTTGGCCATGGTGGCTGACACCTGTAATCCTAGCACTCTGGGAGACTGAGGTGGTAGGCTCTCTTGAGGTCAGGAGTTTGAAACCAGCCTGGGCTAGAGCGAGACCCGATCTCTACTAAAAATCAAAAAATTTAGCTGGGTACACACTTGTAGTCCCAGCTACTTGGGAGGCTGAGGCAGGAGGATTGCTTGAGCCCAGGAGTTTGAGGTTGCTGTGAGCTAGGCTGACACCATGGCACTCTAGCCTGCTAGCCTGGGCAACAGAGTGAGACTGTGTCTCAAAAAAAAAAAAAAAAAAAAAGAATGGAAAGTTAAAGCTGAGGGAAATCTGTGCATACAACAATTTAATGCTTGAGCCTAACAAACAAATAGACATACAATTTTGACTCCTCTACAGTTTCTTATTACAGAGAGACTAAAGCTATTAGTAAACATGTTCCTTGCCAAATTGACAAGTTGTGCTATAAGAAAGCACATGTGTCTATTATAGAAATCATGGTTCATAGATTTGCCAATCTACAGATTGCTAGTGTGATGGTTCACAATTGCTTGCTTCCCAGTGTTTGCTGGAAATGAAGTCACTAAGGGTTAAGAATTCTAATTAATATAGGTAACCACAATTACTGGAAATCATAGGGAAAACAATCCTATTAATATTTGTGAGTGTACAAGGAAGGTAATATTTGCTTATGATTTTAAAAAGCTATAAGGTCTGAGGATGTATTGTTTTGTAAAGGGGAAAAGAGTAATTATTGTTCTAAAGTAGATTAACTAGTTGTTCCAAAATGAGAAGAGGAAAAGTATAGTACCAAAACTGAAAGGATGAGAAAGCTGTATGATTTGTGGAAGATGAATCTTGTGAAAGCAATTTTTTTTTGGGACAGAGTCTCGCTTTGTTGCCCAGGCTAGAGTGAGTGCCGTGGCGTCAGCCTAGCTCACAGCAACCTCAAACTCCTGGCTCAAGCAATCCTCCTGCCTCAGCCTCCCAAGTAGCTGGGACTACAGGCATTCGCCACCATGCCCGGCTAATTTTTTGTATATATTAGTTGGCCAATTAATTTCTTTCTATTTATAGTAGAGATGAGGTCTCGCTCTTGCTCGGGCTGGTTTCGAACTCCTGACTTGGAGCAATCCGCCCGCCTCGGCCTCCCAGAAAGCTAGGATTACAGGCGTGAGCCACCGCGCCCGGCCGTGAAAGCAATTTTATGTGTGATCAGGCTGTAGGATTATAAGGGACTTATGCATTTTTTTAGAAATCAAGCATTAAAATCAAAAGTTCACTAATGCAAAACTAGAATTTGGTGTCTCTGTTATATAATGATGTTTTCTTGGAGTACTGGTCTGCTCTTAATAGAGAATTGTGAAAGGTTTTTCTTTACCTCTTAGGTAACTGGCCTAAGAAACAAAGATTCTGTTTTACCAAGATAATTTCCTATCTTCATTTTGTCTTCATTAGGTTTTTATTTTATTTTATTATTTTTTTGAGACAGCGTCTTACTTTGTTGCCCAGGCTAGAGTGAGTGCCATGGCGTCAGCCTAGCTCACAGCAACCTCAAACTCCTGGGCTCAAGCAATCCTGCTGCCTCAGCCTCCTGAGTAGCTGGGACTACAGGCATGCGCCACCATGCCCAGCTAATTTTTTCTATATATATTAGTTGGCCAATTAATTTCTTTCTATTTATAGTAGAGACGGGGTCTCACTCTTGTTCAGGCTGGTTTCGAATTCCTGACCTCTAGCAATCCGCCTGCCTCGGCCTCCCAGAGTGCTAGGATTACAGGCGTGAGCCACCGTGCTCAGCCTTTCATTAGGTTTTGATTACTTAAGAAAACTGACTCTTCTCTTAACAGCTACAGTTTTTTTACAACTATGTAACTTTCTGTATTTGCTTTTGAAGTTTTAAAATTATCACTTTGGTTAAATAAATGACTGTTATTTCACAATGACTTCTCATCTTATTTTGATCAAATATTTTAAACCTTTGATGTTTTTGATGAATTTTCCCCAAATCAGATTTTAATTAAGTATTTTTCTTGACCACAAATTAAGTTAGAGATTTTCCAGATGGGGACTTGTAACATCTCAAAAGGATATATCTCTTTATAAAAAGAGACATAATAAATTACTTGGGCTTATTTGATATATTAAATTATATGGGAAGCATTGTCAAATAATAAGTAATGCTAAACCTTGAGTTATATTTTTATGGATGCATTATCAATGTGTTTAAGAAATTATGTGAAATTAGTAGAAATCTAATAATCCTGATATAATGCTATTAGTCATAATTCTAGTTATTACGTTAAAATATTGTATGCAACAGAATCAATGCAATTTCCTCACCAATTACATCGTTGTAATGAACTCTTATCAGATTTTTAACCATGGCCATTTTAAGTCTTGTCATTCCCAGACTGTTAGTTGTTTACTCCTGTACTTTTCTGAGCAACTATCAGCCTAAAGTGTTTCATTTTCAAGGAGATTCATGGAAAGGACTCTGGCAAGTACAGGTTTTAATAACTTCAAGGTCATACCAATGGACTCGGTAAGAATTCCACAATTCTAATGAAGAAACTGGTTCAAAAAACTGCTAACCCAACATCAATCAGAACAAAAATTAATCAAGTACCAATGAAATGATTTGGCAGATTTTCATGCTAAGTCAGCCAGTACTGAAATTGTTGATATGTGCAATTTGAATGACTTCCATAGGATTGATTCAAGTCAAATTATCTATGACAACCTGTTTAATAAACTGTGCTATGCACCTGGATTGGAAACACAAAATTGATATTTAAGAGGATGTAAATCCAATGTTGAGCATGGATTCAAGGAGGCCTAGGCAGCCATCTGGTCCTTTCTGAGTTCTTAAAGCTTCCATTATTAAAAGTTATGCACTCCATGATGGAAGTAATGGAAGAGAAAAAAAAATGATCCAAATTATGAAAAAGTATTGGTGGAATGCCTGTTTTAGAATTGCCAAAATGATTATAACCAATGTTTGGTTTGTCAAACCCATAATTCTGGTAAGACAATGAAAACTTCAGGTGATACATTTCTGGCACCTGCTAGATCATTTGAACACTTCTAGATGGATTTCCTTCAAGTGTCACCTAAAAATGCAAGTTTTCTGGTTGTAAGGAACTTTCCTATGCAGGAAGGGAGATGCTGTAACAGTAGCTAAAGATTGTTAGAAAATGTATTTTCCTTGTAGGGCATTCCTGGGGAAATGAGTGATGGAGGTACTCATTTCATTGGACAAGTTGTAACAGTTAAATAAGGTATTCAAATACAAGGCATTAGGCAAAGCTAACTGAATCAATTGGATTGCCTTGATCAGAAGTATTACTAATTATGGTACCAGATCCACTCTCATTAGAAAACAGGTTAACCCCTTATGAAATAGTTACTGGAAGGTCCACACTCCCAATATTAAGGTCAGTGCAAAAGTAATTGCAGTTTTAGCATTGTTGAAGTTGGCCGTTTGCTATTGGAATACATTCTTAAATAAATGTGGTTATGTTATATGTCATTTTAATGTGCATTTTTCACTTTATGTTTTTTGCTAATGACTTATTACTTGCTGTTTATTTTATATTTATTTTGGACTATGGAAATGATGTTAGACAAAAAGCAAATTTGGGTGAACTCTTATTTGAGTTCAAAATGGGTCATAAAGCAAAAGAGACAACTTGCAACATGAACAGCACATTTGGCCCAGGAACTGTTAAGGAACATGCAGTGCAGTGACGATTCAAGAAATTTTGCAAAGGAGACGAGAGCCTTGAAGATGAGGAGCACAGTGGCCTGCCATCGGAAGTTGACGAAAACCAATTGAGAGCAATCATTGAAGCTGATCCTCTTACTACTATAGGAGAAATTGTTGAAAAACTCAATGTTGAACATTATACGATTGCTTGTTGACCATTCTACAGTTGTGCAGCATTTGAAGGAAGTTGGAAAGGTGACAAAGCTTATTAAGTGGGTGCCTTTGAGCCAAAAATAAAAACAATCGTTGTTTTGAAGTGTCTTCTCTTATTGTATGCAACAATGAACCATTTCTCAATCGGATTGTGATGTGTGATGAAAAGTGGATTTTATTCGACAAGACAACCGGTGATGACCAGCTCAGTGGTTGGACCGAGAAGAAGCTCCAAAGTACTTCTCAAAGCCAAACTTGCACCACAAAAAGGTCATGGTCACTGTTTGGTGGTCTGCTGCTGGTCTTATCCACTACAGCTTTCTGAATCCTGGTGAAACTATTACATCTGAGAAGTATGCTCAGCAAATCAATGAGATGCACTGAAAATTGCAATGCCTGCAGCCAGCATTGGTCACCAGAAAGGGTCCAATTCTTCTCCACAACAACACCTGACTGTTCATTGCACAACCAACGCTTCGAAAGTTGAACAAATTGGGCTAAGAAGTTTTGCCTCATTTGCCGTATTCACCTGACCTCTTGCCAACCGACTACCACTTCTTCAAGCATCTCGACAATTTTTGCAGGGAGAATGCTTCCACAGCCAGCAGGATGCAAAAAATGCTCTCTAAGAGTTTGTGGAATTCCAAAGCATGGATTTGTACACTACAGGAATAAACTTATTTCTTATTGGCAAAAATGTGTTGATTATAATGGTTCCTATTTTGATTAATAAAGATGTGTTTGATTCTAGTTGTAATGATTTAAAATTCATGATCCAAAACCTTAATTACTTTTGCACCAGCCGAATAAATAAAATCTTATGTATCTCTCACTCTTATAAATTCTGACATGACTCAGTAACGCCGGGTATTAAGGCATTATGCCAAAGCATATTTTTACCAGGTAATAAAAGCCCTTCATGGCCAGGCACAGTGGCTCACGCCTGTAATCTTAGCATTCTAAGAGGCAGAGGCGGGAGAATTTCCTGAGTGCAGGAGTTCAAGGCCAGCCTGAGCAAGAGCGAGACCCTGTCTCTACAAAAAATAGAAAAATTAGCTGGGTGTAGTGGTGCATGCCTGTAGTCCCAGCTACTCAGGAGGCTGAGAGAGAAGGATCGCTTGAGCCCAGAAGTTTGAGGTTGCAGTGAGCTGTGATGATGCCACTGCACTCTAGCCAGGGCGATAGAGTGAGACTCTAGCTCAAAAAAAAAAAAAAAAAAAAAAAAAAAAAAAAAAAAAAAGGAAAAGCCCTTCATGACCCACTAACTGATGATAACCAGACCTTTCGTGATCTAGAACCTGGAGATTAGGTCTTTTAGAAATAACACTATGGAAAGGCTGCCCTTGAACTCTGTCGAAAGGGACCATACCAAGTTTTTCTTTGTGGCAGAACTTCAGGGCCTTGAGTCTTGTATCCATCTCTCTCAATCTTTCAACCCAGAAGGGCCTCTGCAGACCCGGGACTGTACATCTATTATAGATCTTAAGGTAAAGCTGACCAGGGACGGTTTCCCCAGAAGCAGGTGGTACCCTAGGCACGGACTGCTTTGTCAAGATCACAGATCAAAACTGCTCTGCCGTTATGAAAGCCTTATTTTTTCCTGTTCCCTCCTATTTCCTGCTGGCCTAATCCCTCCCCTTTCCTTACAGAAAAATCTGAGACCATAATATGCGGTTGGCTTCTGCAAAAGCTTATGCTCTATAAAGAAATCAGCACAATTGTTGGGTTTGTGGGCTAAGAGGACAATTCCACTTATTCCAATGCTTCTCTAGGTTCCCAATGAGAGTCACCCTGAAACCCCAAAGGGAGAGTGGAAAGCTATCCTTCAAATTCTAGACATCACTGCTACTTGTTTTTCTATGCTTACTGTAAATAGTATCTCAAACTTCCCAATTAATAACCCAATTGCTTCCAAATAAAGAAAACCTATTTAAGTGATGCCTGTAAAAGGTATATTGTGCTTCCAGGCATCACAGACTCAAGGCCAATGTGAGTGTGAGTAATTGCTTATATATTGTCACCGGATTAAATCCAGAAGTTCCCTTTCCATAAATGTGGTTATGCGCCCTTACAGCATACTATAAACGGACCACAAAATAGTTAAGTTTCTCATTGTATCATGTTGAGGAGCTACGCAGACTCATGGGCAAATTTAACTGACTTTGGCTCAACTGCCACTAGGTGGCCCTCTTTTCTAGCCTCTGAGAACCTATAATTGGGTCTGTGAAGGATTTTTTTTTTACCCCTGCTTTGCCTCTGTGTGGGTTCTGATTTTGCTATTTGGCCTGGCTCATGGCTGCCTTCCTAAGAGCTTTCCTTGAAAGTTGCCATAATACTTTCCACAATCAGAGGCCAAAGCAGTCAATAACCAAGAGTGGTACCAATCTTGAAAGAGATGAAGATAAGCTAGTTTCCACCGCGGAAAGGTTAGGCTCCCCGGGCTCACTCTTGGCAGTAGTGGGGGCCCAGTTGTATGGGATTTGAAGCTAATCTGAAAATTGGGGACAATATTGGATTTTTTTTAGCCAATCAGACCTCCCCAAATTTCAGACGGGTAGAAGCGACTCTCCAAAAGGTGGATGAAAACAGTCGTGTTGAACAAAAACATTTAATGGAGCATCATGTCGCTTCAGATCTCCTCTTTGCCTGTGTTGGGCTTGTGTACGGCGCTGAGCAACACCGAATGCTGTACTTATCTCTCTGCAGATTTTACGACCCTAGAAAGTTTAATTAAAAAGGTGGCCAACACTAGGCTCTGCCACCGAATACATCAAGGACGTTTCTCAGGGGAAAAGGAGCACAGGATGTGTTTATAGGCGCAGGAAACAGTTGGTTTGCAGGCATCCTGAATAGGGGATGTCAACAATGCCTATGCTGAGGTTTTTCAACCTTTGTATTTCTTTATTTTTTTTAGGGGGTCTTCAGATTAATATGACTTGTGTCACCAAGCTAACTACAAAAATAGATACCTCTCTACATCAGGCCATTTTACAGATAGCTATGGTCCTCAATTGCCACGAAGCCCCAAACATAGACTGTGACACAATGGACTTGAATACTGTTGAGGTTGCAGTGAGCTACAGTTATTTCTTGAACTTGAAATTGATTGGCTTTGATCAGTTTGGTATGTGGAGACTCCTGTTAAGGAGCGTGCTTCAGTTTCTTGGTATTATAGTCCTGATAGTCATCACAGTAGCTTCCCTGATGTGTCGTATGACCTTAAGAGTCTTAGATGCTCATATGCAGTCATCCTTCATACATTAATTTGTCTCATTCTTGTCAGCATAACAAAAACACGAAGGAAGCGTAAGGAATCATTCAATTGATTTGACATCGTGAATTGCGAACTTCGTGCCGCATTGTAGCACGGTGGAGAAGTGGAAAGGAAAGTGGGCTTGTGCAAAAGGGAGGGGACAGAGTGGTCCCACCTGCTTCGTAACAATCTGCTTTGTGAGAACTCAGGTCCACAAAAACTGCATTAATCCCTTCATGAGGATGGATCTCCCCCGACCCAAACACGCTCCTACGCCACATCTCCTAACGCTGGGCATTGAGGGGTCAGGGATTAACACATGGACTTTTGGGGGACACGTTCAGACCATGAAATGAGGCAAGCTATGCAAAACAATTAGGACAATGCCTTGCATATTATAAAGTAGGAATTGTCAAACTTTTTCTATAGAGAGGCAGATAGTAAATATTTTGGGTTTTATGGGCCATGGTTTCTGTTGCGACTACTCAGTTCTACCATTGTAGCTTGAAAGCAGCCTCAGACAATAAACAAAAGGGTGTGGCTGTGTTCCAGTAAAACTTAATTTACAAAAACAGCTGTTGAGCTGGCTTTGACCCACTTTATAGTAAGTTTGCTGACACTTACTATAAAGGTTTGATAAATTTCATTATTATTAGTAATATAATGGCTTACAAATAATCTTTAATAATTAGCAAAACAATCAGTTTTTAATCAAGAACTAAGTATATATATCATTTGCAATTTTTTAAAAGGAAACTTGCTTACAAGAGCAATGTAGAAAAAAAATCTTTCATGTAAATGCTGGTGTAATATTACTGAACTTTAAAGAACAAGTTTCCACTACAGGTATTGCCATTCCATTGTTCTAGGCCCTTGAGGGAGAAATGTAGGCCAAAATTAAGAACAGTGTCCACAAAGCCTTGGGAGAAATAAGAGGAGAAATTTGCCAAAATCGTTAACATCTCTGACCTTCGTCTTCTCTTTGAAGGCCTTGGTCTGAGCTCATGACATAGCTTATCACCCAAAACACGGTTCATGGAAAGAGCAGCTGTAATGGATGTTCCACAGACAGATGTTTATCTAATGTTGCTCAATGTCTGTTGACATTGAACAGCTTGCATTTGTTTCAGACTTCAGTTCTAAGAAAATATTTGTCTCTCCTAACAGACTTATATACTTCATTTTATCGGATGACAATGATTACGTATTTTTAGCTTTTTGCCTTGGTTATCCGTAAGATTGGAAGTAGACGCAAGACTCAATAATTATAATGCTTTTCATGTACTTGCAAGATATCATTTTCTTCCTAGATTCTTGTTTCCCTAAATGTCAATGATCATCTTAACCGTTATTGCATAGGTATCTTTCATAGTAATAGTCTTTAAATGCTTTTTAAAGACTGAAATATCAAGCTGAAATATAAACCAAAAATTATAAATAAGAGTAATTGGATCATATTTGCAAGGAGAATGCTATTTTATATGTAAAGTTCCTCTAAAAGTAAGACATATATGATTATAAACAAAATAAACTATTAATAAGTATTTTATTAATAATGGAGGTTTTTGTAAATATACTTAATTATGGGGCAAGGTTGTGATCTTTAGTTCTAGAGTCCAATAAACCTGGGTTCCAATTCTAGCTGCATCACAAGACCAGCTGTGTGGTCTTGGACATGTTACTCAATTACTCTGAATCTCAGTTTCATCATTTATAAAATGGGTATAATAGCTGTACCCATCTCACAGAATTATTGTGAGAATTAAATGAAATAATATATATGATGTGCACATAGCACAATGTCTAGCCTATGATAAGCATTAAATATATACTATTTATCAGCTAGCTATTATTTATTTTATTTTTCTAGCAGTGTTTCTGCCAAAATATAGGAAATGTGACTATTTGCTTAGCTTTTAGTATGGGGCCCTAAAAGTCTGAGCAACGCTGTTGTTTTCTAAGTCTATCTTTTCATTTTTTTCTCCAGTAGTTTCAAATGATCTCCCACCAAGCAAATGGAGCCTGACCTAACATCTGAGAACTTTGTGATTAAATGTAGTTTGGATGGGAAGATCATTAAGAAGTTTGCACAGGAGTTTTAAATGCCCACAATTTAAACTGTTCAATAATTTAAACAATGGGGCCTGCTTTTCATTCTGCGTAATTCTACTATTTTCCTACACAACTCCCCTGTCAGGGCCGGCAGCACCACCCACCTGGGCCAATGGTATTTTATCACACTTTTTGGAAAATCTGTTGAACTGAGGTAAGAGTGGAAGGGCAAAGAAACTTCCTAACCCCATTTTGGTTTTCAACACAGACCTAATTCTGCTAATCTCCACAATTGGCCCTCCTATTTGCTTTTCCTAACTCTAAAAATCTGTATTTAGAATGTAGATTTAATATTTTTTCTTTTGGTCTTTCTTTTTCTTTTAAGAAGTACTGACTGACAAGGCAATAAAGCCAAAAGCATTCTGCCGACAGATTAGAACCATCGAAGTTGGAAAAAAAAGGCCACAACAACAGCAAGGATCCCCAGGATTTTCAACAGGAAAGAAACTGGGAAATGAGGTGAAACCTTCAGATTGCGAGTCTTCAAAGGCTTCAGAATCCTTTGCTTCTGGGTGAGGATGGCACCCCTGGCTCCTTCCCATCTTCCGGGCCCAACCAGGCGATACTGATAGGAGTTGCAAGGCCCGAAATAGAGTTTCACAGCCAGTTTAAGGTCTGTTAACAAGATAGCGCCAAGGGCTGGCTTCGCACCTATCTCTAAGGCGAGCTCATCCAAATAGTCGACATAATTGGTCTGCAATATCTGGCTCTGGCTTTCTCCAAACCTTAATGAAGAAAGTAAAAAGCAAAGATTCAGAAAATGGGTTATGTTATGTAAGAATGTTTGGCATTCAATATCTGTTGAAAAAGTGAAGGAATGGATTTTGAATGAATCTCTGGTAGTAAGTGTGAGTTTATCCCATCAAGAGACCCATATCTCTGATTGAGAATAGATCATAAAATAGCCATGAAATTCATGGAAGCTCCAGCACTATGACAAGGTTGATAATCATGATTATTATTTTATAGTTATTAAGTAGCTGCAAGTACATATGCCAGGCATATATGTACTAGTCTTGATTGCTGCAAAAATTCATGAGATAACACACATGAAAGCATTAGCTGGGTGTCTTGCCCAGGGGTGATGCTTAACATTTGCTTTTAAATTTCTAAAGTACCTGGCAGTGTGGGCAGCATATAGTAGATGGTCAATAAGTATTAGATAAATTAGAATTTGGACATGAGATAACTCCTTACAACTTATATAAGGCCCCCAAGTCAACTTTCCAAGGGTGCTTGATCACTGTTGAACCTCATCACAAAGTACAAATCCTTGAACCTTCACACCCACCTCTGCCTAATTTATTTTGACTTTCCAAAGATATTTGAGCTACTGTCGCCACCACTGCTCTCATCCCGTTTCCCTCTCTAACCACCGAGGGGGGGGTGGCCTGAGAAGATACGGAATCTGATGTGGGCATCGCATAAAACTGAAATGAAATTAAATGAAGAAAAAAGATGTTCTGATTTGGTACAATTCCTGTCTTTAAATAGTTGGTTCTTATAGTATGTATAAGAATCACCAAAGAAGAAAGTAAAAATGCAAACTTTCAGTCTCAGCCGCAGAGCTTCTGATTCAGTTAGTCTGGGCTGCAGCTCAGGACTTTGCGTTTTTATCAGGCACCTTCCTGGTTCTTGCAAGTACTTGGATCCCTGTACTTCAAGAAACACTGCTGTATGTAAAGAATTTTTTTAAAAAAACATTCTTACAGGTCAATTCTTTTTTCATTCCTCTTGATAACGTCCGCCATCATTGTCCTCTCTGAGGGCAAGCTACACAAGCCTGAGAAATAAAAGGTTAGTGTGAGTAGTAAGTTTGATGTAACATCATTGCTTTATCTGCTAGTTGATTCTAACATTGAACTTTAGCCATTTCACTGTGTTGGACCAGCCAGGGCTGCTGTGTTCTTGAGCTCCAGTGGGTGGCGCTCCCATCGCGTTCTATGTGACACTGCCGGGGAGCAGAGTCCACAGCAGGACTACAGGGCTAAGAGGGGATCCTGGAAGCCACGCTCAGGGGTTTGGGCTCTATCCTGAAGGTGATAGGAAGCTGTGAGAGAGTGTCCCTCAGAAGGTGACAAGCTCAGACTTGCCTTTTGGAAAGCTCTGTCAGGCTGTTGAATTTTAAAAAATGAACTCCAGGAAGGCAAGCCTAAAGTTAGGGAGACCAGTTGGGAGGCTGTTGATGTAAACCTGGTGAGGGATGAGAAGAGCCCAATCTACGGTAGGGCAGTGGGAATAGAGAAAGTAGGCTGATGCAAGAGTTAGTATTGTACGTTCACGATTCCATCCCCCATCCACAAGTGTTCCCTGAGCTTCGGATGTGTTGAGAAACATCCAGCCCCTTGCATATGGCTAGTCATCAGACGGCTCCAAGTCAAGTAGTCTACACTGAGCTCCTCACTGAAGCCCTCCCATCTACACTCACGTCTTCTGTCTACACTCATCTTTATTCACAGCACAATTGTCCACCTGGTTTTCAATGCCAGAGACTTCCATTGATTCCTCTCTTTCTCTCATTTTCCCACATTGAGCAAATCGTGATGTTCCACTGATTTTATCCTTAACTACTTCTCATATGTATGTCCTCTTTTCCACCTTGTCTCTCTGCCTTGGCCCAGGTTGCATGATATTTAAGCTTAGACTATTGCAGAAGCCTTCTCTCTGGTCTGAGCATCCATTCTTTCCCCCCCTTTCAAATCTATATTCTGCACTACTGCTGAAATAATCTACCCAAAGTTTAAATCTGATGATTCCTGTTTCTTGTTTATAACCCTTTATTGGTGCCTTTGGCTGAAGAGCTTTCGAAAATGCAGATTTTGGGTCCTCAGGCCAGACTTAATCAAGGTCCCTAAAGGTCCACCAGATGATTTTTGTATGTGGCCAGATGTAGTAAAACTCGATCCACATTTTATGATACAAATTCCTTAGCATGTCTTACAAGGTCCCTGTGTCCTCTGCCCTTCTTCTCTCTCATCCCTCTCCACCTCATACATTGTGCTGGAGGAATGTCAATAGCTTGTAACTCTCCAAACACAGCGTGCCTCTGTGCTTACTCAGGTTATCCCTTTTTCTGCACCTGAGACACCCAGTCATCCAGGAGGTTTTCCTTGACCATGTGCCCTCCTCATCCCACCCTGCTACATGCCTTTTCTCTTCTTCCCAGAACACTCAAGGCATTATGCTATCAGAGCATTTGCCATACTTTGTTTAAATGATCTGTTTAAATTTTTCTCTGTCCCTCCAAGTCCCAGCACAGGACTGGGTATTCAGTGAGTTTGTGTTGAACAGAGTTGAGCCCTGGAGCAGGGAGATAACAACCTTCTGAAGGGCAGGAAGTGGGACACAGATGCTCAGGGAGAAACTTCTCAATAATCGTATAATTTATAAGGATTTGTGAGGTTGAGCTGTTCAGGTATTAAGAGTTAATTTGGATTAAGTACGGATGAGGCCCTGATCTCTTGATTTGCCCATATTATGAGGAATTTACAAATACCAAATAGGTAAAACCAGAAGCCATAGATGTTTTCCTTATTTAACTTACCTGCCATGAGTCAAAGAAAGGTTAACAGGTACTTAGCATTATGCTAGTTGAAATTCTCTGAACTGTCTAATTTTTTTTGGAGACAGAGTCTTGCTCTGTTGTCCTGGGCTAGAGTGTAGTGGCATCATTGTAGCTTGCTGCGACCTCAAAGTCCTGAGCTCAAGTGATCCTCCTGCCTCAGCCTCCCAAGTAGCTGGGACTACAAGTGCAAGCCACCACACCTGGCTAATTTTTTCTATTTTTGGTAGAGACGGGGTCTTGCTTTTGTTCAGGCTGGTCTCGAACTCCTGAGCTCAAGCAATTATGCTGCCTCAGCCTTCCAGAGTGCTAGTATTACAGGCATAAGCCACTGTGCCTGGCCTGAACTGTCTAATATTTTAAAGGGATGATTGCAGGAATTTATTATTATTATAAATTTCTGTATTTGTTATTCTTTGAATTCCCCACTAAATTTTTAGAATGTTAATCTTCTGAGAGCAGTCAAAATTGTCGAATTTCTCAGCAGCCTTCTTATTTAAGGCAACCTTCTTATTAATACTGAGCAAACGTCACCAGATCTGAAACCCTTAGTTATGCACCTGCCCATTTACTTACCTTTGAAAACTCTTGTTACCCAACGAGCTTGAAGTTCGACAGTTGGGAAAATGGAACCCAGGGGCTGGATGAGACCAATGCATGCAAGGGTTGACTTCTCCAGGTGAGGCGGGAAGATGTATTTATACAGCGAGACCATATTATTCTCTACTTTGACAAGTGATTCTTCAAGGAAGGGAAAAGAGAAAGTATATCCCGTTGCAAAGACAATGACATCAATGTCTTTCTCCACTGTTTCATCCTCAAAGACCGTGGAAGTTTCTGTGAACTCTTTCACTCTCGGCTTCACCTTGATGGCTCCATAGAGTAGACGACTTGGAAGATCATCATTTAATATAGGTTCTTTCATAAGGTATCTGAAACACACAGAAAAAAAAAAAGCACTCAGAAGGATCATTTACTTGAATCCTCTTAATGTTTTTGGGGGGTGGCTCTGAAAATAAAAGGCTTTATCAAATATCCATAAAACTCTAAATTGATTAGTTGGCCTGCCACAGCTCTTACTTTATAACTTAATTCTCATATCACAAATATCTCCCCTCAATAAATAAGGGAAAACATGTAGGTGATGTGTGTAAGAGACATTTCAGAGAAGCAAGTATCCCCAAGGGCTTAGACAAAATGCCTGTGCTTGGGGTTAATCCCTTGAGTATTCTGGTGATTATTACACCATTTCTGTTCTACCATGTTTTATGTTACCTGGCTTCAATTATTTTTGCTGTTTTATTTAACCTGTATCTGATCATAAGCAAGAAAGAAAATATTTGTTAAATTTCCACCAGTTTTAAAACCTATTAAGGAATCAATGTGAAAATTAATGCATAAAATTAGGTTTGGTGATATTTCTAAATCCCAAATGTCTGTGGAGTCTCTGTTTGTGATATCATGGATTTGGTACAAAGTCTGCTCATGTTTCTAGAGTTTTTTTTTTGTAGATTTGAGAATATTTTCTTTTTATTTTTTTTCTTTAAAATAAGACAATAGATGGATGACACATGTATCAGCCCTCAGAATATAGCAGTCACATGGCATTTGTTAAAAGAAACAATATCAGTGCTGTATAACTTCAAGACCAACAGAGTTTTGTCTTTTGACAAAAAGAAAGGAATACGTTCTTAAAGGCTGCCCATATGACCCTCCAAGGTACAGAGTTAGAAGAACAATAGTTATTAGGTGGAGAATTAGATGTTTCCCCTTCCATCCCTCTGAAAGTTAGCTCATAGTCCCTTGAAGCAGTTTTCTCCAATGATGGGCAACTCTGGGCTTAGAAAGTTCTTTCTTACTTCTGCTTTCTGGAGTAGCTTATAACACTTCTGCTTCATCTGTGTAAGTATTTTTTTAAAAGGCATACTAAAAAAGTTTGGAATCCAAGATCCAGTATGAAACTCATAGTGTTAGGTTATAGTTTGAACTGCCATGTTAGCAATTTGGACCTTTGTGAAAGACAGCCACCTTCAGACAACCTTGCTGATCAATGAGTTATACCATAAAAAAGCAAAATAACTCTACTTGTTCTGAGGCTCAAGACCATAATTTTCATGGTTGAACCACTTATTCATCTGTTGTTCCATCATCCATTTTAGAACTGTTCGTGGCAGGACGTTTCGGAGCTGAGAGTTAAATCGGGTGTGGAACACCATGTCCCAGGGATAGCCATCTTCAGAGATGCGGCTCATAACCCAGGAGCCATGCTGGGTGCTGATAAAAACCTGGCAAGCAAAAAGGAATGCAGTTTAAATTAGGGCATTGTCCCCCTTGTGGGCGATGTGTCACACGTGTGGCCCCACAATTTACTGAGGTTCTATTTCAAAGATGATCGATCTCAAAGTGAAGTACCTCCTATAAAGGCTGTGCCCAGTGACATTTACACCGTTTCTTTTATAGTGCAGGGGAAAGATTACAACCCTTGGAGATGTACGATTACAGCCTAATGGCTGTGTGAGCATAAATGCATGCTTCTCTGTGATCCTGGAGGGAGAATGATAAGGGGCATCACCTTCCTCTCATACTTAAAAGAACTTTGTTATATATTTTAAAAGTTGCCAACTCTGACTTTATACTGTGATTCCCTTTCTCTCTCTCTCTCTTTTTTAAAAATTATTATTATTTTTTTATTTTAGCATATTATGGGGGCACAAGTGCCCTTTCTCTTAAAGTGCACATCTATGTCCTTTTTCAGATGCATTCTTTACCTTGTTTACTAAGATTGCCCTGTCTTCAATATATATATTTTGATCTCTTTTCAAAAATATCTTTTACCTTGGGTACCGTTATTCTCCCATTATCCAAATGCGTATTTGAACTATTTTTCAATTTTTTACATATCATTCTATTAATATGAGTTTTGTTTTCTAAGGCTATCCTTGACATACTTACATAAGATTCACCTGCAAGGAAACCAATTCACACAAGAGGTTAAGATCATTTGCTTTGGACCCAGACTGCCTGGGTTTGAATCCCAGTCCCACCACTTACCAGATGTGTTGCCTTGGGCGAGTTATTTCAATCTCTCTGTGCCTCAGTTTGTCACTCTGCAAAATGAGGGTAATAACAGTACCTACCTCACGGCATTATTGTGTAGATTAAATGAGGTGATAACCCCATTAAAAAGTGGGCAAATAACCCCATTAAAAAGTGGGCAAAAGACTTGAACAGAAATTTTTCTAAAGAAGACAGAAGAATGGCCAACAAACATATGAAAAAATGCTCAACATCTCTAATCATCAGGGAAATGCAAATCAAAACCACAATGAGATATCACTTAACCCCAGTGAGAATGGCCTTTATCAAAAAATCTCCAAACAATAAATGCTGGCGTGGTTGCGGAGAGAGAGGAACACTCCTACACTGCTGGTGGGACTGCAAACTAGTTCAACCTCTGTGGAAAGCAATATGGAGATACCTTAAAGCGATACAACTGAATCTACCATTTGATCCAGCAATCCCATTGCTGGGCATCTACCCAAATGATCCAGTGACACTCTACAAAAAAGACACCTGCACTCGAATGTTTATAGCAGCACAATTCATAATTGCAAGGCTGTGGAAACAGCCCAAGTGCCCATCAATCCAAGAATGGATTAATAAAATGTGGTATATGTATACCATGGAGTACTATTCAGCTCTAAGAAACAATGGTGATATAGCACATCTTATATTTTCCTGGTTAGAGCTGGAACCCATACTACTAAGTGAAGTATCCCAAGAATGGAAAAACAAGCACCAGATATATTCTCCAGAAAACTGGTATTAACTGAGTAGCACCTAAGTGGACACATAGGTACTACAGTAATAGGGTATTGGGCAGGTGGGAGGGGGGAGGGGGGTGAGTATATACATACATAATGAGTGAGATGTGCACCATCTGGGGGATGGTCATGATGGAGACTCAGACTTTTGGGGGGAGGGGGGGAAATGGGCATTTATTGAAACCTTAAAATCTGTACCCCCATAATATGCCAAAATAAAAAAAAAATTAAAAAAAAAATGAGGTGATATATAAAAAATGCTTACAATATTGCCTGGCAAGTGATAAGTGCTGCTAGCTGTTAATATTTTGTAAATTTAGGCTAGAGGAGAGAGGTTTCACACAGTGCCTCACATCTGGAATGGGCCGGAATTTGAAGCTAATTTTGTGGGGAAGGGCCTCAGCTACTTAGCGTGTGAAGGAGCACCTGCACCAGACACTCTATTGCTGGTCTGCGTGTGGTATAGACTTGCGTTCTGAATTAATCCTGCTGTTGCCTTATGCTGGCGTGGCCATACTTTGGTTAGGTCTGAGAGACTATACTTACAGAGACACTTACATTAGCATTTCTTTCCATTACTTGCTGTCTCGAGACCCTTCTTCCTTAGGATCAATCCATGTCTCAAATTGGATGCTCTGCCTATTTTATTTGCTCTCTTTCTGCTGTGACCCTTTCCTCAGCAGGGGAGTCTACCCTGGCTGGCTCCACTAGCCGCAGCAGTGAGATACACGTGGGAATTTAGGTGCAGGCTGCTTTCCCTGAGATGCGTGCTTTAAGCCAAGGGCCGGAGATTTGGTTTTTGGTGGGAAGGGTGTGGATGACCCTTGAGTTGTGCTTTTTGGTCTGTGGCAGAAGGTGCCATATCCTTATGAAGGTGAACTTCATTTAACACAGCAGGGCACACTCAGGGTTTCGGTGAGTCCAGGTTGTAATTTCAACATGCACCTAGCTCCGTCCCTTACATGCGTAGCTCCTGTAACGTGCCTGGTCAAAATCAGAGTCTCTTCTCAGAAGGTTTGGGAGTATATTACTCTGTGTAAAAAGTGTTATCATAATATAGATTTATGCTAGTACTCTAATAAACACCGAAGAGACACTCTATGCAACAGATTGTTTAAAGGAGCCACAAGGCACACAAATATAGCCAAGCTAGTTTCTTAATCATGAATCTGGCACTGTAAGCAGGCTTTTGACATAGCAAGACCCATAAAAGGAATCGGCTCTTGCAATCCAAGATTTGATGTCTTTGGAACGTCTGTTCTACGTCCAAGTTACTGACCTGAGAAAAGGTAGTGATCCAGGACGGGTGTTCACTTGGCGGACTGCTGCGTCAGCTCCTCTCATCCTGCCCCGTCCTGCCCCCCTCCTGGAGCTCTGCGGGTATTCCCAGCACCACGGAGCCTGCAACTGCGGGCTCCCGCTTTCCTGCTCTGCTCCCAGCTTTTAGAGTTCCTGCCTCCTCACTTGTCACTCACACTGAGGTCTTAAAGATTTGAAAAGTGAAGAGTGGTTTCTTTTCATTAAAAAAGGTGACGGCTTCTCAGGTCCTAGTAAATCTGTTTCTAGTGCTAGTGTCCTGCTCTGTCCCCAGGCTGGAACGGAGGACACTGACTGATAGGTGACTCTGACACCTCCCAGTGCAGCCCCTTCATCCAGCTGCTGGGCAGGCGCCATGCTTGTTTGTCATGTTTGCTACTGGGCACCTCAAGTCCTGAACGTGCGAGACTCAGGACAGGAAATGTTTGCTGGTGTGGACATGGCCATGGAAGTCCTGTCAGCCAGAGATCCCAGGCTGAGGAGGCCCGTGTAAGCGTGATAGGCCATCTGGTGCAGCCCTGTTGAGAGGGACCCTTAGCTATGTTCCCGTCTTTGCCTTTCCAGAAGGGATTTATTTTCTGCCATTCCTGACCACCTCTGTCAGCATCTGCGTCTTGTAATGTTTGACTCTGCGGCAGGTCAGCTGGTGTCATTCCTGAACAGGTGCCAAGACCGCAGTGGTGGGAGGGCCGTGGGGAACACCTAAGTATCTATGATCTTAGTTGAGAGTTTTTTTTTTTTTGAGACAGAGTCTCACTTTGTTGCCCAGCCTAGAGTGAGTGTCATGGCGTTAGCCTAGCTCACAGCAACCTCAATCTCCTGGGCTCAAGTGATCCTCCTGCCTCAGCCTCCCTAGTAGCTGGGACTACAGGCATGCACCACCATGCCCGGCTAATTTTTTCTATATATATTTTTAGTTGGTCAATTAATTCCTTTCTATTTTTGGTAGAGACGGGGTCTCACTCAGGTTGGTTTCGAACTCCTGACCTCAAGCAATCCGCCCGCCTCGGCCTCCTAGAGTGCTAGGATTACAGGCGTGAACCTCTGCGCCCAGCCCTTAGTTGAGAGTTTAACCTCCTGTTTAATCTTTCTTTTCATGATCCTTGGGTAACTGAAGATCATCTACTTTTCAAATATAATCAAAGTATGCCCTAATTTACTAAAAGGCACCCCCCAAAATATGAATAGGTCAACTTCTCATTAGGCCTCCTGGGTAGAAACAAGGCTTTTTGTACTAAAAATCATCTGGTCAAAACTTCCTTTTTACAAAATGAGGGAACCATCACCCAGAGAAGTGAGATGACTTACTCTAGGGGACATGGCTTGTTGGTGACATAGCTGGGAGGTAAACTCTGGCTTCTTGACTTCCAGATTTTCTATGATACCATACTGGGCCACCAACCAATCAGTCAGCGAGTAATGGAGACCCAGTTATGCAGCTGGGGTTCTCCAATAGGCACCTCCCCTTTCCTCTACCCCACGGTACAAGTTAAGCAGAGAGCGTCGCACCTGAGCAGCCTTCTTACTCAGCTCGACGGCAATATCTGAGGCCGAGTTTCCTATTCCAATCACCAGGATTCGTTTCCCCTCAAATCCACCTGGGTGCTTGTATTGGCGGCTATGGAAATATTGGCCTTTGAACCTCTCAATACCTGCAGGGAGAAGAGGAGAGAAAACTATGAACGTCTGAGCAGCTATGTCAAGCTAATGTAAATAAGACTGCATTTTCAGCTTTTCCTCTCCGGAGTCAATCATTTGTTTTGCCTCTTCCCCTCTTATAAAAGTCACAGTAGCAAGGCCAATTGGCAAACTCAAAGTGTAAAGCAAATAAGAAAGGTTAGGTACTGTGCATATAGAACAGGACCAAAGGAGTTGATTTCGGAGGCTGCAGCTCGTATATTTATCAGAGACAGACAAATGGTGATGAATACAGCAGAGTCACATGCTGGCTTCTGACTACCCATTACACTATTTTGGACTGCACGATGACACCTTTAATGTCACACGGCAGATACTCTTTTTAATATTTCTTAACTACTTCATGAAGTGCTATTCTTGTATAATAATTAGAATAATATCTAGCATTCTTATTTTGCAAAAGCAAACAAAAACTAAAATAAACTAAAAACCAGACATATAGAAGCGGAGAGATGGTTTCCATGTTGCAGTAAGTAAGTGACTTGCTGGTGGTTAATTGCAGACAAGCCTGTCTGTGTCCTTTCCTAGTTACTACTAGTTACTACTTTTACATTTCCCGGGAACACATGCCTTTATATTCAAGTGTTTGCCATTGATGGTGCAGTTGCTTGAAAGAGTCTTTAAATGATTGGTTCTTAAAGTGTGGTTCCTTGGCCAGCAACATCAGCATCATCTAGAAACTTGTTAGAAATGAAAATTTTCAGCCTCATGCCAGACCTGCTCTCTTAGTCCATTTTCTATTGCTTTTAATAGAAAATCTGAAACTGGGTGTTTTATAAGGAAAGGAATGTATTTCTTACAGTTATGGAAGCTGAGAAGTCCCAGGTCGAAAGGCTGCATCTGGTGAGACTTCTTGCTGGTGGGGATGCCCCGAGGGCTCCCGAGGCCATGCAGGGCATCACTCGGTGAGGGGGCTGATGCTCTAACGTGCTATGCTCCGGTCTCTCTTCTTTTCTTATAAAACTTCCAGTTCCACTCCCAGATAACTCATTAATCCATCAACCCTTTAATCTATCAATCCGTGAATGGATTAATCCATTCATTAGCGTGGGACTTTTATGACCCAATCGCCTCTTAAAGGCCCTACCTCTCCATTCTGCCACACTGGGGATTAATTTCACCATGAATTTCGGAGGGGACATTCAAAGCATAATACCTGCTAAATCAGAAATACGGGGCTGGGGCCCAGCAGTTTGTGTTTTGAAAGGCTCTCTCTGGGTGATTCTATCTGGGAACCACTGCTTTAGATTAGCAGGTCTCAATCCTGACTGTATATTAAAATCACCTGAGCACACTTTATTGATCTAGCCCTACCCCACAGCATTTGAATCCTGGAGGCTGGGGCCCCAGGCACCCGGACTTCCGAAGCTCCAGAGGGGATTGCATTGTGAGGCCTGCATCAGTTGCTTTCCTGAAGGCCTTGGGAAGGAAGTGTGTTCTCTGCAGGAAGGGCTGGGAGGCTCCAGAATAGATGGATGCAAGGTTCTTCTCTTGTACTGCTCTCCCCACCACTAACCTGCAGGAGCATTTCTTTCTAGGAACCCCTGTCCATGAGTGTGTCTCTAAGGAAAAGCCTTAGGATGCAAAAAAGTCACAGGTGTTTGGCAGGATAGAAAAAGGCCAAGGCAGGCACATGGCTAAAAGGGCCTCTCCAACAGAGAACCAGCTTGGACGAGAATTCTCTGAAATTCTGGGGAAGACTTAGTGACCTCGGAGGATGTTAGTTGAGCTTTCGGCATAATGAAGACCCAAAGAGGTCAACAGAAACAAAAATGGTGTTTGGAGTCTTTCATCTTTCCAGCCCTCTCCCAATCCTAATATTATGCCCAGTTGCAGCAGTGAATCCTGCCTGTCAATCCAAACTGCATGTAAAGGACCTGGAAACCTACTCCAAAAAGCCGGGAATGCACACAGTCTCACCTGGAAATGACTTCAGTGGGATGTGAGGTAGGATGTGGTGGCCACTGCAAACCATAACTGCGTCAAAGATGGCACTTTGCTCCTTGCCGTGGCTCTGGGTAACAACCTTCCATTGGCCAGAGGATGAAAAATCTGGGCATTTTTTCACACTAATGACGGTTGTCTTGAACAAACACAGAGAAGGCATCACTGAGAATTATTCTGGCATAACAGGGGCCTTGTTTGGGGCGCTGCAGTAGGGATGGGCAGAATGTGATGAATAACTCCATCTAGGTTTCATCTGAGTCTGATTTCAAGCCAC
This sequence comes from Microcebus murinus, assembly GCF_040939455.1. Taxonomy (NCBI): domain Eukaryota; kingdom Metazoa; phylum Chordata; class Mammalia; order Primates; family Cheirogaleidae; genus Microcebus; species Microcebus murinus. Next base: position 117,607,920 of record NC_134105.1, on the reverse strand, counting down.
TCAGGGCAAAGACTGCCAAGGGTACCTTTCTCATGGCTGCTTTGTGCACCTGCCTCACTAGGGGAACCAGTCTGTAAAGAGCGTCAAGTACTGAATCAGAACTTGAGAGATAAAAGAAAAGGAAGGGAAGGTCTTGTGAAAGTTGTCAAAATAAAAATGAAGTCACTAATATTAAGAAGACCCTAACCAATAGAGCCAGGGAAGGCCAGGAAGAGAGGGGTCTCACACTTAGATGCCTGATAACAAAATAGACTACAAAAACCGCAATCTTGCACAAAAAGCAATGGCAACCTTGCACAAAAAATAATTCTGCAAGAAAATCTGCCCAGCTACTGCCTATCTAATCCCAGACTGCCATTTCCCTTGTTATTGATCTTTATAGCCAAATATAATTATATCAAAATGATTATATAATCCTCCTCATTTTTGTCCTTTAAAAACCTTTATCTTCTTTTTTTCTCCCTGAATACACACATGGCTTATTATGGCATGTGTATTCCCATTACAATGCCTTATTCCCAAATAAATACTTTTTCTTTTAGATGGCCTCTGATTGTTATTTAGGTTGACAGTCTGGACAAGGATACAAAACACAACTAATCGTTTAAGTGACCAGTCAGCATTTACCAATAACCTTTTATGTGTCCATCTCTGTGTAGACTCTGTAGCTGAGAAGGTATTTCACGTGAAGCACTTGGCAGAGTGCCTGGCACATGGCCAGTACTCCATCGAACGGTAGTTGTTAATGTTCATTATTTTTAAAACAGAGTACATCATGTTAGCAATACAGTTCATGATCTCATTTGGATGAAATCATTTATTGTTTCATTGATTTTTAAAAATGTGGTTCACTGGAGGTCTATTAATTTTTAAAAGTGTACATAAATGTTTCATGTTGCTGTATATAAGAAACAATGTAAAATGGAGGCAAACTTTGTCACACTTTTAGAAAATTGACATGCTTCTCCTTTGCAAGTATTTGAGTCTTTTCTACATGCTTCAAAATTTTCAGATAGTTTTCAAAATGCTGGTAATTTTTGATGCTGTCTCAACTTAAAAATGTATATATGGGATATTAGTAGAAAGCTTGTGAAACGGCTTTAGAATGTCTGGGCAATTTTCCGCTGAGAGTAAACATTTCAGATTTGTAGTTCAGAGTAGTATATTTACTAAAGTGCTATAGATTTCGCACTGAAATGTGATTTGAGGACCAGGACCTTCAGTATCCCCAGGGAGCTTGTTAGAAATGCAAAAATCTCAGACCTCATCCTGTACCTGTTAAACCAGAACCCACAATTTAACAAGATCTCCAGGGGATTCATGTGCACATTAAAGGGTGAGACGCACTGATGTAGACTGCATTGGCAATCAGGAGCAACAAGGCATTTTACAGTTTGCTTGCTTCTCGAGTTGAGCCCTAACATCTATAAGTTATACCAACTCAGAAACCGATAAACAGAAATGTCTTCCCACCTCCTCTCTACCCTCCAGAAAACATTAACAGCAGTTACACAATAACCAAGAGAAATAACTCCCTTGTAACTCTAACACGATCTTTAAAAAAACAGATAATATAAATTATGTATAATAAGAGGGCAATATATTTGTTAAGTAGATTGATAGCCAAGTGGACAAAGCTACAAATGCTTCTGGTATAAATAATCTGTTAATCATAGGATAGATCTACCAGGAACTGGGGAAAACTGCATTAGGTAGAGAACTGGACATTGTAATGGTATTTACAAATATAGATTTTCATCAGAATAAACTACTACAAATTAATATAATATAAGCCTGGTGTACACACAACTGGGCTTACTGAGAAAATGAGATGTGTTTAAAAAATAAGCCTCACCAACAGTTATTTATCCAGAAATGTAATTTATATTTTATTTCCTAAGTGGATTCTAATTCTGAGACTATAGGTTATTGATAAAAATTCAGCATGTTTAATGAGAATATTGTGGGTTTTTTTGTTGATTATTTGTTTTTTGGGAAGCATAAGAAAAGGTAATTCCAAGTATATTTCAAAATGGTCTGGCCATCTTTATGTTGCTAGAGATTGCATCCATAAAAAAAATTATAAGCAAAAAATAGTTTTCACAGGTTTCTGAGATGAATGGAAAGCAGTGAGTTTATTTAGCACATTTCTAAGAAATCCAAATAGGATTCTCTATAGAGAATTTAAGAAAATGAAACAGCGGTTTAAAATTTTTATATGTCTTTTCAAGGGAAATGGAGCTAGGAGTATTCAATGGTAATAGATATTAATTAATTTAAATACAGTTTTGCCATCAGCATCATCATCATTGAAATTTTTAATTTGAACAGATGATTTTCCTCTTTGGTTAATGTATACAATCTATAATATCAGAGATAATGACACTACTTTTTGGGTTTATATCATGCTCTTATCTTTTGACAGAGAATTGAAGTGGGATACTTTATTCACAATTTCTTTCATTATCAGAGTAACTCTCTATCTAAATGTGAGCTGCACTAATGTAGAGAAACCCATTTGCCCCCAAAATACAATACCTGGAAGCGAATATATTTTAAAAGATCAAAATTTTTGGCAAAAATCCTGAAATATTCCAGAAGTTTAGAATTGTGCAGGAAGTTTGGAAAATCTTCAGGCATTGGAAAGTCACTGAAACAGGACATTTCTTTGCTGGTGTTGGTGATGACAGACTGATAGATACTGGCTCGGCCATCTTCCACATTTTCCTAAAGGATCAAATAAAGTAATTAGCGATGATTATGCATTCAAAAAATTCCTTGATTTCCTACTCTTCTTCCTACATCTAACCCTGAGTGATGCGATTGTCTTTCGATGCTGTAGTACGACTGTAATGTTTAGGTGATGAGGTGCAGCCTGTGCACTCCATCATTCTGTGTGATGGGGTCTGCTTATTGCTTACCTGTGTTGCTTACTGGGAGCAATGTTGGCATTGGTGGGGGTGGGCACAATTCTTTTGGCACATTATATGTAGCATCCCAGGTCTCTCTCTGTTTAATATCAGTCTTCGTGACAATCAGTTCCTTTCCTAAATTTCCCCAGGGGAGGCCTCTCACCTGTACCTCTTTAGGAACCAATAAGCGCTGGCACACTGGACAGAGAACATAGTATAGAATTCCAAGGAAAATGAGTATTTTCGGGTGCCTGGAGTTTTCACGTCTTGACTTGATCCCCTCGGTCTTCACTTTATGCTTTACACAAATCAACCTTCTTTAAGCGACAAGGGTGAATGGCACACGCCAATCAAATCTTAAACACGAGTCTAATTGTTACTGAATGTACTTTGGTAAAGCCTGAGGCAGTGCCTGCTATGGTTGAGTTTATAGTTTTCTCTTCAAGTAGTGCCGTGTGTAATGTTCTTTCTATTAAACCACGAAAAGAGCCAAGTATGGTGATTCGGTGTCTTTGACATCAGCATACTACCAAATAGGCTTGTATAAGAAAATTTAAATAATGCTACTCCAGAACTCTTCTATTGATGCTTCTGCATATATAGAGACTAAGGCATAATCCAAGTAAATAGTAGTTGCTTTTTAAACTCAGAATTGGGGCAGATGTAAAGAGATGGAAAGCTTGTAGAAATGCATTACTTGAAATAAATTACTTCGTCTTACATTATCAGGACCATAGTCTCTTCCACAGAGTGGTAACATAAGGAGAGTAAACATTCGCTTCTAATCTAGCCACCACAATAAATCAATCATGCATGTTCATTTCTCATTATTCATAGAAAATCATTACTTTCCTGCCCAATCTTCAGATAAAGGCTCCTTAGGTTTTTGACAATTCTGAACAAGGCAGCCTAGACTAGCAGAAGGAGCTTGGTCTTCAGAGTTAGATTTGAGTTTAAGTCTTTCTTATTCAGACTGTGTGTGAGCCTGGACCATGCCGCGCTCACAGGATTCATTTGAGACTCATAAAAAATGCCCAGAAGATTTTGATTCAGTAGGTCTGGGCTGGTGCCCAGGAATTAACATCTTAAGAAACTCTCTCTGTGTGTTTTATGGTCATATGCATTTGAGAAACCTAATATTAAAAACATCCCTTTTGGTATGAGACTAAGTTTGTATTGGCAAAGCATAGGTCCTAGACGAACTTGCCATTCCTCCAACTGGTGAGTGTGTAGGGAGAGGCCTTTGGATGATCTCTGCTGAAATGAGAGTTTGCTTTTCATGCATTCAAACCTTTTGCTTCCATCTGATTATTCTCAGGTGTTTTTAATATCTCACTTAGATACACCTGATACATGATCCTAAAGTAATTGCTCTTGAGTTCTGAACTTAAACGTTGGTTGAATCCTTTTGAGCAATAATGCAAGTTAGGACATAATTAGAAATAGGGATTTAGCTGTTTTTGGGTCACGTATGCCTAGGTCTGAATGCCAATTCCTCCAGTTGTGTGATCACAGCCAACTCCCTTAACCTCCCTCATTTTCTGTTGGCTCAAGTATAAAATATATTGTTATTGTTAGTAGTTAACATTTATTGAACTCTATTATAAACCAGGAATTGTTCTAAGTTTTTTACATGAATTACCTCCTTTAATCTTCAAAACAGCACTATAAGATAATCGCACTTTTCTATTATTATCCCCACATGTAACTGACTAAACTGGGACACAGGGGTGTAAGTGACTTGCCCAAGACCTCACAGGTAGGAGGTGGCAAGCTAGTACTCATTCAAAGGTTGTAGGAAGGAATAATTATAAATCTTTATAGCTGTCTGTCTATGTATCTTTCTAATTTTTATGCAAATTGTGAAGGACAGCTAGCATTGTCAATCTTTGGGCTTGACTAATAGAATGAATTTAATTAATAAAACATATTTGGTGAAGAGTTTCACAGCAGTTATAACAAAGCATTACAGATGAGTAAAGTTTAGCAAACAAACAGGGTTCATTTGTCAGGGAAAAACAGTAGTGACAAGGGCTTACTCTCTGAAGAAGCATTTGGCTCAGTCATTGAGACAGGAGTGGCGTCTTGAAAATAATCCATGTTACTTCTATTTTGCAAAGTGTTCTCTAATATCTGTATATTATTAAGTAGTATATTAGAGAATCATAAAAATATGACCTGCAGCAAAATTACTGCATCCAAAAGAAGTGGTCCTTTCCACACCTTGGTTGGCTATCTGGATTGGGATGGCAGTGACCAGGGGAGAGAGGCCAGCCTAAGACTGCAGATCCTGTAGGGCTGCGTAAGTAAATACAAATAAAATCTGATCAAAGTTGCTTTAAAAATCCCTCAAAAAGGCCCACCAATAGCTATGATTCACCCTGAAATAGCAGCACAAGCTGTCCAAGACATAAAAAATCTCACTTACTTTGAACCTCCACAGCCCCCCGATATCTTCTGTCCTCTCGAAGCAAGTGGGCTCCAGGCCCTCGTCCACACAGCACTTCAGAGAGATCAGGCCGCTGACCCCTGCTCCGATCACTGCCACCTTTTTTGCCATCGGCTTCTGCCAAGGAGTGAATCAATCAATGCTGCTTCGCTGGGACAAAAGGTAAGAGAATCCTTATGGGATGATCAGGTCATTGGTTGTAAACACTGCAGCAGTGGCAATTTAATTAGCAGCACTCACTGGATAAAATGCCAGGCAAACCCCAGTCTCTTCTTCCCCTTGAGAAAAGCCAAGCTGTCTTACGGACTTTGCTGCAGACCTTGTTTACAACATCTTGGTTTAATGTTTAAAAGCAACCCATTAAACAAAGCCAAACTATTTAATAAGAAAGCATGGTAGGGATGTGAGCCAAATCTCCGGTCAGAGTTCGGAGCTTTCTCTTTCCAGCTTCTTTCCTCAGCTGTCATCCTTACCTTTGTTTCTGCCTTTTGGCACCGTCCCTTTGACAGGATGGTTTTCTCCCTGGGTTGTGCGCTAGGAGGAGGTCAGAAATGTTTTTGAGAGTTGGAGGTGGCTGTGAGAAATGGGAGGGGCTTCTTATTCCTTCAGCATTGTGCCAGCTGGAACGTCAAACACTCTCAGGAATCCTAAAATAAAGAAAGGGATTCATGCCCTGAGGTCAAGAGTAACAATGGAATGTCTTTATAGTAACAACAGATTCTACAGCATAGGTAGTTTAAAAATCCTTTTTATAATGAGGTAATAAATGTTCATTAACAATTGAGCAAATACAGATAAATAAAAAGAAGTGACAATTACCATTAATCTCACCACCCAGAAATAATTACCATTGATATTTTTTGGTATATCCTTTCACCTAATTCATATATATACACATACACAAGCAAAAAATGGAATCCTAGTCTAAATATAATTGCCAACTTGATTTTTCACTTTCCAGTATACAAATACTTTTGTACGCATAGCATCATTTTTCACGGTTGCATGGATTTCATTTAGTAGATGGTATAGTCATCCATCTAACAAATATTCATTTCTAAGCGGTAGGCACTATTTCTGGCGTAGCAGTGTGCCCGGATGAACAAGACAGATCATGTTCTGGCCTGGCTCGCTCAGACTTGGTGATTTCTGGGTTCTAGTGTCCCGTGGTTACCTGTTCCTAGATTGCTCGTCCTGCCCAGGCCCATATCTTATCTTGGTTTTTCTGCTGTGTGTATGCTGGCTTGGATGACCCTAGTGGGACTTCTAAGGTCTTCCTATCCACTGCCTTCTTTCTGGTTTGACATAGAACTGGATGACTTACCTTTGCTTACAATCTCAGTTACCAGCATTAACGTTTATTAGAAAACTAAATTAGGAGACTATAAAGTCCTTGTATACCTTAGACACAGTCTAAATGATGGAGGTAAAGGACTCCATTCCCCAACCCAACAAGGCCAGAGGCTCTCAAGACACTGAGATGTTTTATATACATTCATTCAACAAATATTTATTGAAGACTTCCTAGGTGCCAGACACTTTCTAAGTCCTGCAACTTTCTAGGTAATGAACAAGAGACAAAACTCCCTGCCCTTGTGGAGCTTGCTTTCTAGTGGAGAGAGCCAGATAATCAATGAATCAAATAAAATAATGAGAGGTATGGAGAAAAAAAGGAAGCAGGGAAGGGAGCTCGGGAGTGTAGGAATGAAGGGTTATTTTATAATGTTAAATAAGGTGTTTGGGGAAACATCATTTTCCCTGGAATTTCCCAAACTGAATTTGGTCATGATAAAAGGCTTTCTCTGTCTAATAAATAGAGCAACTCTGTGACAAGAGTAACTGACCACAACAAAAGTGATGATCAATGGTTAAGGAACAAAAGAGCTGAACACGTTTCTCAATTAAAAAGAAAAAAAAAAAAGCAAGCTTCTTTGTCAACAACTGGGTCACAAATTTTGCAAATAGCCTGTGAAAAATTATCCAACTGTATCTTCATATCTCTTCTCTAATTAGTTATGATATCAGTGGAAGCCCTATTGGAAATAACTAACCCTGACTGTCATACAGAGAAAGCAAAATACCTAGATATGCTAGCAAATTTGTTAACTGAATCCATGGCAGATGACAGAGGTAGATGGCCTGGTTCTCCCCAGAGACAACCTATGTGGAGATATTAATGCCTTCTTGTGCCAAACAAGTGTTATGTCTGAGACACCTTTGTCCACAACAGCACCCATCAGATGAGGAGCAGGTATCTTCTTGGCACCAGTATCAGCTGAGAAGGTTGCACTACAGAGGTAGCCCTGGCTGGCAAATGGTACTTAGGTGTACACCAAGGACCAACAAGCTTCCCAAAAGAATTCCGTGTAGTTGATGGTTTCCTAAGCTTGTCAGTCCTTGGCATTCCTGAGTATATGCACAAATGAACCATAAAGCACCTGGCCAATTTTCCATTAGTAAAACTTTAAGTTCTTTCAAAGATTTTGCTTTTATAAAAATGCTGTGTACTTTATGTATATTTTTTCTGCACTTATCTAATCATTTCCTCAAGATAAACACCTAAAGCAGGAATTGCTGAGTGAAAGTGTTTGCACATTTTTAAGTCTACAGTGCTCTTCAGACTCTAATGGACATATGAAACACTTGGCAATCTTGTCAAAATGCAGATGGAGATTTTGTAGATATGGAGTGGACCTGAGATACTTTATTTCTAACAAACTTCCAAGAAATGCCAGGTATGTTCTTAGGCCACATTTTGAGTTGCAAGTTTCTAATATGCTTTGCAAAGTTGTCTTCTAGGAAGCAGATGCATTTTAATAGTATTTAATTTTACAAAGTCTGTTAAATTGTAAAACTACTTTCACATACATAAATTCATTTTACTAGTTCAGGACTATAGGTAATGTTATCCATTCCTGTTTTATGGATGTGAAAACAAGCTTGGTTTGGCTACCAGAGAGTTTAAGAATAGCCAGCATGGCAATGAGCTTCTTAAAACCTTGTCACATAAAGAGCCACTGAAGAGACTTTCGATGTTTAGCCTAGAGCACACATGTTGAAAAGTGCATAATAATTACCTTCAAGAAGGCTGCTCTATGGAAAAGATCATACAAGGCCTATTTTGGGTAGAAACAAGTCTATTTAGGACCATATATGTGAATGTTACAGAAAAACTGAATTTGCCTCAGTATAAGGAAGAACTTTCTAGCCAACAATGCTGTACAAATACAGAGCGAGGTGTTTTGTAAGGTAGTGAACTATTGTTGTAAGTGCTCAAATAGAGGCTGGATCACCACTTGTTAGTAGATAATGAAGGGATTGAAGCAGCATGTGAGAGGGGAGTAATGTCACTAACTACAAGAGTTTCAGGCCTGAGATCTGAAATCTTATCATTATCACTTAAAAAATTTTTTTTTATGTACACGCCATGGAATACTATCAGTTATAGTTTTAAGATAGGTGCAAAGATGCTGAGAAGACTTTGGCTTGGATTTGAAAGTACCCTGGATACTAAGAGGGTGTTGACCTTTTCCATCCATTCACATGATTGGGGTCCCATAGTCACCCCCTGACCCATTGTTGGAAGAGTCCAGGCTCCTTTAACTGTGGATGGATACTTCCACGAGAACAAAGTACACATCAGCCCTGGTATCTCCTTGTCCATTTTTAACTTTCTGTTACATATTTCAACAGAAAACTTCTTAAACCATGTGGCACTGTCTGAGGAGCATAGAGCCATGAAGACAAGTTCTCTCATTAAGTTGCTTTAGAACTTAGACAAATGAAAATACACACTGGCCTTCATAAATCCCTTCACCGTGATTTGAGTTTTTCTGTTTGGATGAACTCATTTGTACCTCCTGTATGATGTATATAGTTCTGTCACTTCTATGCGCCTGATATTTTCTGGGGCAGCTCTTTTTCAAAATAATCCCCTGGAGCTTTTTAATCAAGAGAGTGAACTGAGAAAGCACATTTACCACCCCTTTCAAAACTCTCATCATAATAGCGAGAAAGTCACACAAAAGGAATAAATCTATGACAGCACTGAGAAAGTGAAATTTTATATGTACCAGATTTTTAAAAAGCAGTTTTATTGAGACATAATTCATATAATATAAAATGTACCCATTTGAAGTGTGAAATTCAAGGATTTTTAGTATATTGGTGATGGTTGTGCAACCATCACCACAATAAATTTTAGAACATTTTCATCACCCCCAAAAGATTCCTGTATGTATTAAGTTACTCCCCACTGTCCTTCAATCTTTTCCTACCCTCAGCCCTACACAGCCACTAATTTACTTTCCATTTCTATGGATCTGCCTATTCTGAAATTTCATTTAAACATATGGTTTTTTGGTGACTGAGATCTTTGACTTAGCATAATATTTTCAAGGTTCATCCATATTGTAGCATGTATCAGTGTTTTGTTTCTTTTTATTGTGGAATAATATTTCATTGTATGGATACCATATTTTATTTATCCATCTGTCAGTTGATAGACATTTGGGGTTGTTTCTACTTTTTGGCTATCATGAGTAATGCTGCTATCTACATTCATGTGTAGGTTTTAGTGTGGACGTGGCTTTTCATTTCTCTTGGATAAATACCTAGGAGTGAAATTGCTGGGTCATATGGTAACTCTATGTTTAGCATTTTGAGGAACCGCCAAACTGTTTCCAAAGCAGTTGTAATATTTTATTTTCCCACCAACAATGTATGAGAGTTTCAATTTCTCCATGACATCTCCAACATTTGTTATTATCTGCCTTTTTTGTTATAGTCATCCTAGTGGACGTGAAGTGGCATTGCATAGTGGTCTTGATTTGCATTTTCCTAGTGGCTAATGATGATGAGCATCTTTTAATACACCTGTTGGCCATTTGTATATCTTCTTTGGAAATGACTATTCAGATCCTTTGCCCATTTTGTCTTCTAATTGTTGAGTTGTGAGAGTTCTTTATTCTAGATTTAAGTCCTTTATCATATACAATATTTTTTCTCATTCTGGGGTTTATCTTTTAACTTTCTTGATGATGTGCTTTGAAGCACAAAAGTTTTAATTTTGATAAAAGGCAATTTATCTATTTTTTCTTTTGTTTATACTTTTGGCATCATATCTAAGAAGTCTTTGCTATCTGTAGAATAGATTTTGGTGAAATTTCTGAAAGATAGAATTTGCATGAGATCATCTTGACAAACCAGAGTAGGATCCATGGTCTAGAAGAGATGGGAGAAGCCTGGAGCAGAGACAGGAGGTGTTCTTACCAGTAGAGGCTGTGAGAGGCTCATAATCTCCATCACTTTTGTGTCACTTATCATTTACTAGGCATTGTCTAAGTTTTACCTAAATTAGCTTGCTTGTTACCACAACCTTATGAGAGAGTAAATCTTGTTATTAAGAAAGTTGATACATAGAAGAACTAAAATGCTGAAAATCACGCAGAAGGGGATTTTGAATTTAGGTCATCTAATTACACAGGGCGAGCTTTTAATTATTGCATCAAACAAACTCAGAGGTGGCACGTGTGGGGAGAGGAGTGTGTTGTAGATTAATCAAGGTAATTAAGTAAATGAGAGCCTATGCAACAGCTGGGCTGGTTCTTACTCCTTCATACTTCCGTTCATCACCTCCCAATACAGAAACTGGGAGCGGCAGCCTTTACCTCCAGAATTAGTTCTGACAGAAGGAAGTTAAGATTCCTTAGAATGCTATGTCCATTCTCATAGTCTACCACATCCTCGCATTCTTCCTAGACTAATTCCCACCTAATTTTTTGCCATTTCCTCCAATTTAGCCATTTGCAAAGAGTCCACACTTTTCCAGTTAAAAAATGCAGTCTAACACTTTTAAATCTTTAATTGAAATGTTTGGCTGGGTGTGGTGGCACACGCCTATAATCCTAGCACTCTGGGAAGCTGAGGCAGGAGGATCGCTTGAAATCAGGAGCTCAAGACCAGCCTGAACAAGAGTGAGACCCCATCTCTACTAAAAATAGAAAAAATTAGCCGGGCATGGTGGTGAGCGCCTGTATCCCAACTACTCAAGAGTCTGAAGCAGGAGGATCATTCGAGTCCAGGAGTTTGAGGTTGCTGTGAGCTAGGCTGATGCCACGGAACTCTAGCCCAGGCAACAGAGCGAGACTCTGTCTCAAAAATAAATAAATAAATAAATAAAATAAAAAAGAAATGTTTAATCTATTTGCATTTAATCTGTAAATCTACCATTTTACCGTTTATATTCTACCTACTGCATTTGTTCTATGATGCTCATTTCTTTTGTGCTTGCTTTTAGATTCATAAAATATTTTTATTCATTTTCCCTCACTAGCTTGCCTGTAAAATTGTTTTCTATTATTTTTTTTAATCTTTTTGTTTGTTTTGTTTTCTATTATTCTTTTAGGGATCCCCTAGGAATTACACTACACATTCTTGCCTTTTTTTTTTCTTGCCACTATACTAACAAGAACTTGTCTTCTTGAAGTATAAGATATATTTTTATTTTTGCCACTTCCAAGATAATGAAAGATCTACATAACACTTTAAATTCATTTGTTACCCTCTCACATTTTATAGTACTGTTCTCATGTATATTTGATTCTCCATGTGTTTATCACCTCACAACACACTTTAGTTATTGACATACTTAGTCAATATTAATTTAAATTTACAGACATATTCACTTCTTCATTCCTTAGTATTTTTATGCTTTCATGTAGGATCATTTTCATTTACCCAACAAACTCTATTATTTTCTTTAGTGTGGATCTTCTTGTAGCTAGCTCATTTTTTTTTCTTTTATCTTTTTTTTTTTTTTTTTTTTGAGACAGAGTCTCGCTTTGTTGTCCAGGCTAGAGTGAGTGCCATGGCGTCAGACTAGCTCACAGCAACCTCAAACTCCTGGGCTCGAGTGATCCCTCTGCCTCAGCCTCCCGAGTAGCTGGGACTACAGGCATGCGCCACCATGCCCGGCTAATTTTTTATATATATATCAGTTGGCCAATTAATTTCTTTCTATTTATAGTAGAGACGGGGTCTCGCTCTTGCTCAGGCTGGTTTTGAACTCCTGACCTTGAGCAATCCGCCCGCCTCGGCCTCCCAAGAGCTAGGATTACAGGCGTGAGCCACAGCGCCCGGCCTTATCTTTTTTTTTGAGTAAAAATTATTGTACTTTCATTTTTGAAAGATGTTTTCAAAAGGCAAGGAACTTTGGATTGGTAGTATTTTTTCCACGGCACTTAGGAGATATTATTTCTTTGCTTTCTCATTTCCATTATTTCAGCTGAGAAGTCACCTGGAAGTCTTATTGTTGTTCCTTTGAAAGTAATAAATCCTTTTTGCTACCCTGTGGCATGTCTTACTCACCTTGTATTTGGTTTTTGTCAGTTTTCCTACAAGGTGCATAGATTATCTCTCTGGGGTGTTGTAGAAGGCAGTTAGGTTGGGTTTGGCTAATTAAAAGCCCTGTATGAATCCAGCCAAAGGCCTAGGATATTTGCCAGCCCCACTTTGCTTTGAACTTTAATTTTTGCCTCCTCAAACCCTTGATATTTCCAAAAGTCCATTCTATCAGCAGCTGTTTTCTAAATGGCACATGCCTAAAAAACACAAAATGAAGCCACATGGCTCATCCTTAGTGACTTCCTTTCCTTTCCTTTCCTTTCCTTTCCTTTCCTTTCCTTTCCTTTCCTTTCCTTTCCTTTCCTTTCCTTTCCTTTCCTTTCCTTTCCTTTCCTTTCCTTTCCTTTCCTTTCCTTTCCTTTCCTTTCCTTTTTTCCTTCCTCCCTTCCTTCTTTCCTTCTTTCTTCTTGCTACCCTGGTAGCTCTCTGCTACTTCAAACAAATATATATATATTTAAATAATGTCTTATCTAGTTTTTATGGTTGTTCTCAGTGGAAATGTTGGCCTAATATAAGCTAGCCAGTCATAGATAGAAGACTTCAATTACTTTCAGCTATTTCTAATAGTTTTGTGCGTTTTTATCTTATTTAGGTGAAGAAAAAATTATTTCCTTCTGCTCTGGTCTTTTCATCGTACCAACATTCTACTGCCGATGGAAATCCATGCTCATAAAGAAAGCTCAGTGATTGGAGGCATCAGGAACTGCAAAGATGCTGGTAAGGTGGTAAGGGGACGTATGGAGGGATTGGTTGAAAGTCTGTTTAAAGGAGAGATCTTTTTCTTCTTTATCCTGCAAAACTACAAGACTGACCTTCCTCCATCCTGGATGGAGACTGGAGGTTTGATCTTTGTAGCAATTGAACTGATTCACTTCCAGAATTAGAAACATGAAAAAGATTCCAAACCAAAGCAATTGGCCATAAAATTTCAAAACTCCAGAGATAAAAGGATCCCACAACCTTCCAGAAAAGGAAATATAAGTCATACATAAAAGAAAGAGAATAGAAATGACAATGACAATGGACTTTTCAACAGTAATACTGAAACTCGAAGACAATGGGGCAATGAGTTCAAAAGTCTCAGGTAATATATGATTTTAAGCTTGCCCTTTTATATCTGGCTGAACTACTAATCAAATCGGAGGATGGAAGTAATATATTTCGGGTGTATAAGAGATATGACATACGCTGCTTGTTGGCTACCCAGAAACTTCCAAGTTCCCTTTTTACCTTGCACTATAGGCTGGGAAAGAGTAATCATTATTTCAGATGACCTTGCACTTAGAAGTCACCATACAATCTCCATTCTGGCCAATGAGATATAAACAGAACTCTCCCAGTGGATCTCCAGAAAACCTTTTGATTTTCCTTCATTTGTTCATTCCTTCCTCCTTCCCTCCCTCCTTTCCTTCCTTTCTTGTTCCCTTGTTTTCTTCTATCTATCTATCCATCCACTTATGTTCCATGCAGTTTTTCTTGGATCTGTCTCTACAAAGTCTAAGACTAGATGAGAAAGGAGGGCACAGTGAAAGATCACACACTATGATTCAGTGATTTTTCTTTTTTTTTTTTGTTTTTTTTTCTTTTTTTTTTTTTAAGCCTCTAAACATTTGGCAGTGATTTTTCTTTTATACTCACAGTTATTTTACAGTTTTGGCATCCTCTGTCTTAAAGTTATACTGAAGGCATGTTTTGGTATGGAAATTACTTCTTTCTCGTTTTCAATAATTTGATGAGGAGAACCTGGGAGATGTGTTGCTATACAGCCATCACGTCTTCAGATACTCCAGACTTTTTGTTTACATGTATGCCTGTGTATGCTTACATGTATGTTTAGATCATAAATTCTTGAGAAGAAGGATCTAGCTTTTTTCTTCTTACCTTATAGCACATTTCCTTGCATGTACTAGGTGCTAAATGATTATCTTCTTCAGGTTAAATTAATTTGGATTAACGTGGTAACTTAATGCACTAGGATGACTTGAGGATTATTGATTATTGATACGACCCTACTAGTTTTGAATATACGATACTTTTTGAATTTAAGGTAAAGAGACTGACTAGTATTTATCTTTTAGGGTATCAGTGAAGATTAAAGAAAAGTTTGAATGATGATTTATTTTTAAATAAATGCAGTATGATTACTTTCAAGTGTGGCAAGGACCTTGGAGGCATTTTCTTCATCGTGAGATCATCAATTATAATTGTCATATTCTTATTTTTGTGAATTTTGTGTTATAATACTACCTGATTACAGTTTGTTCTCTTAAATAGATTAAGCGTTCCCCATTGGAATATTGCTCACTTTATTTGCTTTTCGTAGGTAAAAACAGATATCATAGTTAGCAAAAGTAAATTTTAGCTCACACTGCATCTATGATATTGTGAATTCTACATAGAGATTTAGCGAGACTTATAGGGAACTATTATTTTTATAAAGCCTCCTAGAAAGTGAGATGCTGAATTTCTTATCACTCGCTCTTCTTTTACTCATCCTCACTATCAGGCGGTTCCTTATTACATTCAACCAAATCTCATTAAAACCTGTTATCAAACCAAAATTGGCCCAAGGAGATGTACAAGCCTCCTAACATCAACCCAGCTCAGCATGTAAACAAACTGAAAACCTAACTTAGGAACAAATAGTCGAATCTCAGCCAGTCACAGGTGTCCAACTATTGAAACCATGTTCAAATAAGACAGATGAGAGCTGTAGCCAGCTGGGCTATCTCTGTACTTCGTTGCTATCTTCTGTATGTGACTTCCTTTTTTCTGGCTATAACCATAACCTGCACATGTAGAGAGGTGGAGCATTCTCAGCCATTTTTGGTCCAAAATGCTGCCTGATTCCAGAATTGCAAATAAAAGCCAATGAAGATCTACAAAAAATAGATTTGATGGTATGATTTGTCTTTTAACACCTTCAATATGACCCACATTTAAGAAAGAAAATGACTTGAATTTTTGCTGGCTTTTAACTCTGCAGACACATTCATAAATTTTAATCTTACTGTATTTTGTGTAATTTAAAGCTATAAGTCAGGGATAATTTCTGGTCTATTTTAAAATATTTATATGTTAGGATTATAGCTCATATTTATTCTATGAGAAAATTTCAGGGATAGAAGACCTTATTCATAGTAACTGGTGGGGTTGGAGGTGGCAAAGTCAGTCATTTGAATGGCATGTTATTTTTAAGTAAATAAAGAATGTGTGTGTTTATTTTATAAATATTTACTGAGTAAATATTATGTGCCACTTACTACACATACTTGAGCTACTGAACAAATTGTTTCCCAGTGAAAGTCTTTCAAGAACATAGTTTCAAAAGCAAATAATATTTTATAACTAGTATATTAATTGTGGGACTGTGATTGCTTCCAAAATATTTAAGATATTTTATATTATATAATAGTTTAAGCTTTCTCTTGCAATTCTATTTATGGTATTAAATGTTCATGAACTGGCCGGGCGCGGTGGCTCACGCCTGTAATCCTAGCTCTCTGGGAGGCCGAGGCGGGCGGATTGCTCGAGGTCAGGAGTTCGAAACCAGCCTGAGCAAGAGCGAGACCCCGTCTCTACTATAAATAGAAAGAAATTAATTGGCCAACTAATATATATAGAAAAAACTAGCCGGGCATGGTGGCGCATGCCTGTAGTCCCAGCTACTCGGGAGGCTGAGGCAGGAGGATTGCTTGAGCCCAGGAGTGTGAGGTTGCTGTGAGCTAGGCTGACGCCACGGCACTCACTCTAGCCTGGGCAACAAAGCAAGACTCTGTCTCAAAAAAAAAAAAAAAAAAAAAAAAATGTTCATGAACTACTTTTTTAGATAAAGGGCTACTTCAGTCACATTCTTATCAAAATTGTCGTAACTTGTGAATTATTGAAATAAGACATGTATTTTTTCAATGGCTTTTTAACTGGTCTTGTTTCTACTCTTTCCCATTTACAAAGAATTCTCCACCCTAAAGTCTACCATTCAAGGCTGCCCTTGATTTCCTGTCACAGGACAAACAATCATAACACATAAGGAAAAGTAGAAAAGTAGTTGTATGGATAGTTCCCAGATGTTCCCAAAAGATGATTCTTTGTTGACTAGGAAGACAGGTGGGTGAAGTAAAATAAAATCTTAAGCCCCCCAGCTAACTGAATGGGTCCCCTCTTGGCCAAGGGGACCCCTGAAATTCCCTAAAGCTGAGTTGCTGGCCATGAGAAGGGAGGTCAGACATGCCCCATCATGCCCCTTCCTTTCTTGGAGACACCCTTTATAACTGATTAACAGGCCTAAGGCTATAGAAGACAAAGCTTAAACCACACCTCCAGGTCCTCAATTTACTCAACAGATCACTTGAGTAAAGGTCTGATGGCTTGTCTCTGATTAAGTCAAAACATTCCTTATCTTAAGTCAAAACATTCCAAGCTTTTAGACAAGGCTTAATTTCTTTAACTGATACCAAAGCAAAGAATCTTTAAACTCATCTATAACCCGTAAGCCCCAGCTTTGAGAAGTACAACCTTTTTGGGGCCACCTTTTTTTCAGGACCTGCTGAGGCCATGTGCTCTGGCCTGGTCACGCACATTCGGCTCAGAACAAACCTCTTTGAATTATTTCACAGGGTTTGGATATTTTTCCATTAATAGGTGTGAGGGTGCTGGGTTGGAGAAGCCAGAGAGAACTGAATTGTTCTAATGATAAAAGAGCAGAAGGTTGGCAGCGATGGAGTTGAAAACATGTAACCCCCAAATGTGACAGCTTGGCATTTGAGAAAGCAGCGAATCACAGGCAGTTCTTCCTGTCTTCCCCTTGCCCTTCTCTTCTGAAACAGGCCATAAAAGAATTCTCCGATTTTCCTCTGAATAAGACCCTCATTTTGAGGTGCTCTCCCTCATTCTGGAGGAAAGGAATGTCCTTATCTCTGAAGACACAGGAACACAGAGAAGAATCTGAAAAACCAAGTCTTGCTAAATTCGAAATTATTCTAAAATGCTAAATTATTACCATAAGATCATACCCCTTGTTAACCAAAACGAGTGACTGGGGCAAGAGTCTTAACCAATTCGGGTTTATTGAGCCATAGTTTGAGGGCATGCCCTGGAAAAACGTGAGCCACAGAAAACCTCTATGACTTGTGTTCTCCGAAGAGGTTTTTAGTAGACTTAGTATTTATACGTTTTCTTAAAAAAGGGGAAGGCATGTAGAAAGAGGGGGGCTAGGTGGAGGAACGATTGATGTCACCTCACCTTTGTTCTGTTTATGGGAAGATAAGCATTATCAGTGTAAAATCTAACAGACCTTAGATTTTGGAGGGAGACTTGGATCACAGTCCTAAAATTACAATAGACATGTCCTTATTTTATGCAAGGATATGTATCTTGAAAAGTTTGGAAGCAAACAAAGAACAATTTGTGAAGGCCTTCATCACCAATGCCTTTTGCCTTTCTGTGGGGGTCAAAGTACAATGCTTTGACACAAGTTGTGAAGTAACGTTATGCATTTGGAAAGGCAGTATTGCCAGACTCAGTCTCCAGGCTTAACTTTCCCTTTGGCATAACGAGTTTGGGGGGCCTGAGATTTTTATTATTTTTCTTTACACCCTTTTGTCCAGTTGTATTTCTTTTCTTTCTTTCTTTCTTTTTTTTTTTTTTTTGAGACAGAGTCTCGTTTTGTTGCCCAGGCTAGAGTGAGTGCCGTGGCGTCAGCCTAGCTCACAGCAACCTCAAACTCCTGGCTCAAGCAATCCTCCTGCCTCAGCCTCCCGAGTAGCTGGGACTACAGGCCTGCGCCGCCATGCCCGGCTTATCTTTTCTATATATATTAGTTGGCCAATTAATTTCTTTCTATTTATAGTAGAGACTCTACTATTTATAGTATACTTTCTATAAATAGAAAGTATGCTTTCTATTTATAGTAAGTATAGTATAGGGGTCTCGCTCTTGCTCAGGCCTATTTCGAACTCCTGACCTTGAGATTACAGGCGTGAGCCACCGCGCCCAGCCTGTCCAATTATATTTCTACACAAGTATCTAATCCTTTGTCACTCTTAGCAGAAAAACATAGTTTTCCCTGTTTCTTTGGGTCTTTATTTCTGAAGGCTCGCGTGTCACGTAAAATCTATATTAAATAAATTTGTATGCTTTTCTCTTGTTGATCTGTCTTTTTTTATAAAGGCCTTCGCCATGAATTTTGCAATGAGTGAGAAATCTTTTCTCTCCTATATTGGGGAGAAAGCGGGGGGGGGGCAGTTAGTCTGGAATCAGAGGATGGGGAAGCTCTGCGGAGCAAGAGTGGACAAGAGGGTGGGGGAGACAAGCCATGGATGGAAGAAGAGCTTTGAGGCAGGTGAGCGTCCCCGGCGCCAGGGCGGCCTCGGGCTGGCTCCGGGCGGCGCGCGCCTTTGTGAGGCCGCCGGGCCGCGGTGGGGCTGGGGGCTCCGGCTCCGGTCCCGGCGGTGCGGCCGCGGCCGGGGAGCCGGGCCCAGCGCCTCCTCGCCTCCTGCGTCCCCGCACGGCGGGCGGTGCGTGGCGGGTGTTCGGCGCGGAGCTGGCCGAGCGGGCCGAGGCAGTGCCGGAGCCCCGAGGGCAGGCGGTCTCCGGCGGTTGCCTGCCTCGACACCATGCTTGCACGAGGAAGACACGGGCGCAGCCCCGGCGGGCTCCAAGGCTGTCCCCTGCTACGGCCCGCAGTGGCGGTCGCTCGGGGACGTG
The DNA here is from genome assembly GCF_040939455.1 of Microcebus murinus. Lineage (NCBI taxonomy): Eukaryota > Metazoa > Chordata > Mammalia > Primates > Cheirogaleidae > Microcebus > Microcebus murinus. Next base: position 117,588,450 of record NC_134105.1, on the reverse strand, counting down.
TCCCTGGTGACGCTCCAGCTCTGCCGCACGCTGGCGGAGCCAGCCTCTGCCGCTCGGTCCTCAGGTCCAGCCAGGACGGGACGTGGCGAGGGGCAGCGCCCACAGCCCAGGGCGGGCTCCCTCGGCCGCCTGGTCTCCAGGACGGACCCTGAGCCGCTGGGCGCGGGCGCAGGACGGCGCGCACCTGCCCCTGGCGTGGGAGACGGCCGCGCGCTGGGCCGTCTCTGAACGTTCCACCGTCGCCCCCGCACAGACGCCAAGGAACCCACAGAGCAGCGTCTGGGAAAAGGACAGCCCTCCAGAAAACAGAGGCAACTTCCAGAAGTCGCTAAGCAGATCTTTGAAACGCCGGAGACCAGGAACCCGGCTCTGCGGAAGAGCTGTTCTCAGACACGGGCCGTTCCTGCGACGACCTGGGCCCGGTGTTCCCGGGCGTGGCGAGCGGGGCCGAGCCGGGCCCTGTGACGGGCTCCAGGGCTTGGCCCCGGTGGCCACCTCTCCCCCCGGCCCCAGGTGCGCGGTGGACCGGGGCGCGCTGGGCCACATGGTGGAGGTCCTGGTGGAGACCTGAGGCCGGGCCGCAGCCGCCACCTGAGCGCACCGAGCTCGCGACCCCGGGAAGAGCGTCCTCTGCAGCCTGCGGCCGGTGGGACAGCGGGCCCCGCCCCAGCTGGTCACGGGAGACGGGGCCACCGGGCTTCCTGGCGCGGCCAGCCCTGGCGTGTCCACAGCCCGGCCCCTCGTCCCTTCTGTGTTCCAGCTGCAGCCACCTCAGAGGACGGCCAGCCGCAAGCTGCATCAACCTCGTTTAAATTTAGATAGGTGAATTTTAAAAATTAAGTTTTATATGTTTTGGGCAGTATTTTGCCTTAAGAGATATTTTTTAACTTTTTATGCTTTACCTCTTTAGATTTTTTCAGCTATTTTCTTAAAAGTATACATTTTCTATAAACATCCTCTGCTGCTACATTAGAAACTTTTATAGCAAAACAATTGCAGTTGGTATATTTCATTTTTTTTTTAAGGTTTAAATAAGGGATTTTTTTTTTTGCAATGAGCTTCACTACACTCTGAGTCACCAGTGTAAATGTATCATGTTTTTACTTTAAATTTATGTCACCCTCTTTATTATGTTGTGCTACAATTAGAGCTTGATTAAAATCGAGAACCGTGTACAACCACTACACATTCTTTTGTCATTAGAAGATCTACGGTATGAGCCATGTCTTTCTAGACTTTAGCGTAAATTATGGAGGGTTTTATTTATGCCTATTTATATGTAAACATCATTGACATGATGATTTCAGTGATTGTTTGGAAATCATGGGCACCAGGTGCTTTCCTGAGACTCTGCCCCTGCCGGTGGTGCCCCGGCGGGTGGTGCTCACGGAGGGCCCCCTCAGGTCCCCCAGCACGGGCACCTGCCAGGTGAGGACTGTGCTGCTCGCGGGGTGTGCACAGAGGCCGGTGTGCCAGGCACGCAGGTGTTTGGAAAGCGTGTGAGTCCATGTGCTGTTGGACTGGAGAGGCCTTTAAGTTTAGAATGAAAGGAATCTGAATCCGTGTAATTTATGGCCCTTGGTTTTAAGGGTCGTTGACGGTGCTGCCATAGGAAGTGGGGGGTGGGCTTGCACCTGTCAGACCCTTGTCCCGGCTCATGGGTCAGGCTGCTTCCCCACTCCCACCCCCATATTTCCTGTTTGCCATGCTTTTTCTAATTTCCCTACCCCTTAGCCAAAAAGGTTTGTTTTCTTCTGTGCATACGGCCATCCTTTAATATTGGTGATGTAAGCCTCACTTTATTAAAAATTATCCTACAAGCAGAAGAAAAAAGCAAAACAAAAGAAAAAGAACTTCAAGAGGAAGCAGAGATGTTGAATGAGGACTTTTTATGAAGCTTTGCCTTTAGATGTCAATTGTTATTCATTCCTCTGTCTTCCCACAGAAAAAAATGCGAATTATTTGCTAACATTACACAACATTGGATTTACTTAGGGAATGGCTGAGTCCTGCTTTAAACCAGGAACAAGTGCAGAGGTTGCCCACAGGGTTAATTTATTTACTTTAAGCCCAGTGTACTCCACATTCAAAGCTGAGTTTGTGTATACGTGCGCATGGGGAGCAGTGCGAGAAGAATATGGGTATCCTGCGGTTTGCCCTTCCCTCTTCTGTTCTCATAGATGTTTCTATTCTGAGATTTTGATGACCTAATTACTATAAATGGCTAAGAAGAGGGAGACATTATCAACATCTTATTTGTACGATTTTTAAGCCTGTGGAACACCATATACTAGGAACAAGAGCCTTCTTGGTGTGCAGCTTGTTTGGAATCTGCTTTTAGAATTGGTGCCAGGATATCCAAGAGGAAGTAAAATACGTAAGGGCCCAGGCCTAGACTTGGGAGTCACAAGAACAGAGATGAGTTACGGCAGAGAGAAGAGGGCTCACAGAAGAATGAGCATTTGGACACACTAAGGTCAGACTTAGGAGAAGGCCTTGCCCTCAGGGTATATAATTCAGGGGTGGTGGGAAGGCTCTGGCCAGAAAAATGAATTCTCCATTTTCTGGTTGCTACTTGAAGACCCACTCTTGGGTCTTTATCCATTTCATTTAGGTGAAGCCTTTGATACCTCTGCTTTCTTCCTGTGTTGTAAGCATAGCACCTTACACCGTAGTTGCTAAATTGATAAAATCCAGATACCCAGGGAATAAGGATGCCAGATAAAATACAAATATTTCATGGGCTGTTTACTTATGCCCAAAAATTATACACTGTTTATCTGAAATCTAAACTTAACTGGGTGTCCTGTATTTTTATTTGTTATATCTGACAACCCTGCCTAGAAAGGCTCAACAGTGTCAGCAGATGTCAGTTATTTAAAATTGAGCATAAATTAATTTGCCAGATTTCCCCCCACCCATGATAACAGGTTTTTATGGGGAAGGGGAGGTCTGTGGGCCAAGTGTGGGCAAAAGAACAGTGAGGACAATGGTTTCTAGGAAAGTCCACTATGAAGAAAGAATAAAGATAAATAACAAATAGCAGGAGTTGTCCAAGGGGGCGGTGGTGGAGATATGGTGGAGATAGGGGGTGATGAAAAGTCTCTGTGACAAGGGGAACAGCACAAACTGGGGAAAAGAGGTGAGAATCAGTATGGTATGAGTTCAGGAAGTATGGCCAGTACAATACTGCCAGATTATTAAGAAAGAGAAAGGGAGAGGTAAGAACAAGGAAGACTGGAGCCAGATCGTGGAGGGCCTTGTTTGCTAGCCAATTCAGATATTACGCAAAAAGTGAGGAGAAGCCTTTTTAAAGGTTTTGAGGAGGGGCATGCTGTGGCCAGACTTGCAGCAGAGTGGAGGGTACATAGGGGTGGCAGGGTGTTATCAAAACTCGTGGTCGTTTCTTTCCAGACCTCAGCATTGGTCTAGGTGAAACATCAATTACATAAGTTACCTGGGGACTTTCATGCATCCATTATTCTTACCCTTCTCACGTACAAGGGAAAGTATCCTGCTACTATTGTTCTGGGAACCTGTGGCCCCAGAATATTTATCCACAGGCTGAGCATTGTGAGGTTACTATTTGCCCACAGCTTTGACGCAACTTTCAAGTGTGTGCCAGTGAGTACATAACTGACTAATCACAGCCCTCAATGGCAGTAACACAATAAATATTGTTATATAATGCACAAACACAGTCATCTGAACACAGGGAGTGGTAATAGGATACACAGGACAAAGTAGTGTCCTTGAGAAAGCAGGAAAATAATTTGCATTGGGACTGCAATTCATAAACACAATCTTTCATTTTCCCTTGTTTTCATGAGGTTCCCCCATAAGGAATCTTGTAGGTGTTTTCTAGGCTGCCTGGCACCTCTTTTTGAAAAGTTCACTTTTCAGGAAATAAAATACGAGTCACATATGAAAACATCTTCGTTGAAAAATTTAAATAATACAAACGTGTACAGAAAAAAAAAGTAATAGTCCGTAACCCTCCCTCCCATTCCCAGTCCCAATCTTCAGAGAAAACCACTGATGACAATTGGCTTTCCGACATTTCCTTCTGTGTCTACATAATATTTATATACATAAAGATAATACATTACATTTATATAAATGAGAAAATATTGGATATATTATTTTGTTTCTTGCTTTTTTCATTAAACAATATATTTTAGAAAGAGTTCCACATCAGTATGTATAGGTTGATGTCATGTTTTACTGCATGCTATTTTACATTATGGTGGATATTTGAATTATTTCCAGTTTTTCACGGTTACAAATGAAATTAATGATTGTCCTCGTTCATCCATTTTTGTGCATTTATGCAAAAAATTTTTGCATAAAAATTTTTTTGCATATAAATTTTTTTATAGGACAGATTCCTGGAAATAATTATTCCTTTTTCAATATTCAGTGAAGTGATTAAAAGTCTAGTTTGGAATCAATTCAGTGCTTCACTTGTAGTTGTTGAGCAGGTAGCAGTGGCTCCTGCATTTGAACCTGGCACTTACAGACTCTTTCTCACAGGGCTGGAGTCCACCATTGTGAATTTACCCAGGTGGTCACAGTGGGTAAATGCCAATGATTGTCAGTTATCTGAAGGCTGCTCCAGAGGATAATGAATGAATTATATATCCAAAGAGATGTTAAAGATGTTAAAGAGGAAGCTGGATATTGTAGAGAGGACACAAATATCAACCAAAGGTTGAATTAAGAGATCTTTGAACTCCCTTTCTACTTTGAACATGGTGGTTGGAAAATGGCAAGCCCTAAAAATATCATTTTTAGGGAAGGTAAGGATAAGCTCTTCAAATGGAATCCCTTAGGCTGAAAACTGCTGTCGCTGAGTTTTATCTGGCCCATTCAATGCTAAAAAATCTTTAGCTTTTTAAAAAAATTAGTTGCTAAAGATTAAAAATCCAGAAAACAACAGATGAAAATATAAACACCAGGCTTCTCTAAAAAATTTAGAAAATTTGGCTGCCTGGGCCTGCAAATTTCTTTGTGGATGTAAAGAATAATTTCTCTATGCTTAATTTGTCAACAGAATGATTAATAGGCAATCTGTCTGCTTTACTCATTTAGGTGTTGGTCTATTCCCTGAAGGCATCTGGGTGTGGATGCTTAGTGTGGGGCCAAACCCTAATAGAGCTTAAGGATTTCCTTAATTTAATACGTTAAGAAGGCAGGTCTGTAATATGAGTCAGTTTCTTAATGGGTGCAAAGTTCAGAGGATTAGCAGGGTGAGGTAGCGATGAATCTGTGACATATTAGTGATCCAGATGCTTGAAGGTGACATTTTCTTTTCTCAGAGAGAGATTAACAAACGTAAGCATTGAGGCTCTGATTATACTTCTTTTACTCTAATAAAAGAAAAGGTAGGGCCGGGCGTGGTGGCTCACGCCTGTAATCCTAGCTCTCTGGGAGGCCGAGGCGGGCGGATTGCTCGAGGTCAGGAGTTCAAAACCAGCCTGAGCAAGAGTGAGACCCCGTCTCTACTATAAATAGAAAGAAATTAATTGGCCAACTGATATGTATATAAAAAAAATTAGCCGGGCATGGTGGCTCGTGCCTGTAGTCCCAGCTACTCGGGAGGCTGAGGCAGAAGGATCGCTCAAGCCCAGGAGTTTGAGGTTGCTGTGAGCTAGGCTGACGCCACGGCACTCACTCTAGCCTGGGCAACAAAGCGAGACTCTGTCTCAAAAAAAAAAAAAAAAAAAAGGTAGTCAGTGAAGCTATAGCTTATTAAGTCTAAGCAGAGGGCAGCTGAATGAGCCCAGGTCTCCGCAGTTCAATGTAAGATGTAAATTTTAAATATATGCATAGGAATTTCAGCTATCATTTCCTTGTGGTTTAATTTTTTTTTTTTTTTTTACTCAATATTCACTTTGCCTTCAAGTTCTTTTTACTAACAGCCATGACACTGCATCCAGATATGCTTTTGTTGATTATCAAAGTATTGTATTACCAAGTTGTGGTTGGTTTTATGTCTTTATAGAGACTGGTAGATACAGAGCAAGGTGTTATGTCCAGGGTCTGCCTTTTGATCCATGTACCTGCTCAGTAAGGCCCAGATTCTCACTGAGACTTTAGGACGAGACTGCATCATCCCTAGAGGCCCTGTTTTCCTCTCCAGTCTCAACTCTATTTGAAACTATTAGGGATTTTCTCCATTTCTTTGTGCCACGCTTTTTCTTCTCTCCAGAACTTTGTGGACAGGGGTCTCTCAGAAGGGACCATTGTTCCCTTCCCCTTCTCCTTCACTGGACTCACTTTTACTTATCACCATTTGAGAAAGATCATTTTTTGCTAGAATCTGCCAACATTGTTTACTTTGTATTAAATCTTTTTTCCTAATCATATAGGTAAAATGGCATTTTATTATTTGAATTTATATTTTTTATTATAATTGAGATTGAAATTTCAAAAATATGTTTATGGTTCATTTTTTTTCCTCCTGTGGCAATGTTTTGTTTATATCCTTCATCATTTTTATCCTGTCTCTTCTTCTTCATGAATTCTTGCAAACAGATTCTGAAATTTTCATGTTAATGGTCCATTTGTTGGGTTTACTAACTCCTTGAAACTCCTTTCCCTACATTCTAGCACATTAATCTTTCTTGATTCCCTCTTCTACTTTTTTAAGTATTCCCTTTCAGTTCCCTTCTTTTCCTTTCCCAAGTGGGGTTCTCTTCTTATTTTCTTTTGGTTCTACACCCTCTCCCTGGCTGACTCCATCCATGTCTGCAGATCTAGTGACTATTTATACTCATACTAATCTAAAATCTCTCTCTTCCGTCCTCCAGATCTGTATTTCCAACTTTCTTTGTGACATCTTCACAAGCATTGCAAATTTAGCTCATCCTAATTTGTCACTATTATTTTCTGTTCTAGACTTAGTCCTTTGAGATTACTTAGTTCAGATTTACAATCCACTCAGTTTCCCAATGAAAATAGCAGTGTCTTCCTTGATTCTGCCTTTCCATTTACCACTCATTCAGGTAGACACTAGTCCATCCTCCATAATACTGCCAGAGTTCTCTTCCTAAAAAATTCTAGTCATATAATCAACCTCTTCCTGGCTTGGTTCTCTGCGGTAGACATCATAAATGACAAACTTTTCAGCATGACATATGAGACTATCATCTGGCCCAGGCTTCCTTCCTGTTCATCCTAATTTTCTACCACTTGCCCTTTTACACCCTTTATCTTATCACTGACCTTGTTTCATCATGTCTTTGCAGAATCTGTTCCTTCTACTTAGAATATTTTTTTTTTGTCTTTTGCATATTCTTCATGGTCCAGATCAGATGGCACCTACTCTGGGAATCTTTTCTTCAGATTGATAGGGAAAACCCCCACCCCGGGGCCCCATGGCTGAATTCACTACTGATTGGATACTTTTTGAATCCTGCTGGTGATTGGATGTAAAGCTTGTTGCTGTTTGATTGGATATAAAGCTTGTTGCTGATTGATTGGATGTAAAGCTTGTTGCTGATTGGATGTAAAGCTTGTTGCTGATTGGATATTAGAACTTGTTGCTGATTGGATGCTTTTTGGATCCTACCGCTGATTGGATAACTCCTCATGCTCATGGTTGATTGGTTGTGTGTAACCCCAAGAAGTGTATAAAACCAGAGGAGAACAAGGAAGTGATGCTCAGATTTAGTGTCATCCCCCTGTGAGCCCGCTGGCAGAATAAAGGCTGATTCTCTGACCCTCTGTGTGACACTTGGTTCTTTCCCTGGTCAGTCGCTGTTAACACTTGCTGTTACACTTGCTGTACACTTGCTGGAACAAAATGCCCAGGACAAATTTCTCTGCTGTCTATGCTACCCTCTTCACATCTCCTTTATACTCTTGATCAAATTTTTATTGTGTATTTTATATATATATATATATATATACACACACACACACATACATAATATTCTTCATATATGAAGTGGGTAGTACTTTTTTATAGATATTATTAAATCCATTGTGCCCATTTTGTATACATATAGAATATTATATACAATACATATATACATTGCACCATTTTTATATATACATACATACATTGATGTAGGTATATATATTAGATATACATATATGTATATAATAGGTGCAATGTTTTTAATAATATTTATGAAGAGTAGTACCTGCTTCATATATGAAGAATATTGTGTAAGTGGTGATATGAATATATCCTTTTGGAACTCAATGCCCTCATGTGCTATTTAGAAAAGATAGCTCTTGGAAAGAACACTAGATTGTGGAGCAGGAGGCTTAACTTTGCCTTTAATCCCTATATTACCTCAAAGTTTCTATTTCCTTGTCATAAAATAGGGCAGGGTGATATTAATAGAAGAAATACCATAAAGGCTAATGAATATATGTTTGTAAAAGACTCAGATGTGAAACAATATACAAGCGTTAGAGAAGAGAATCAACATAAATGAGTTCCTATGATCACAGTGCCATACCTATTATTTTACTTAATATGTTAATTTATGCTAGGATTTTAGAGACAATGTTGAACATTGAAAATATAATTTCTTTTGTGTCTGATGAGAGTAGTCTCTTAAGTGTGAGACTTGTTACAAATCTGATTGAATATCAGTGATTATCATTGATAATAAACTGGTAAAAAGGATTTTCTTTATTCAATTTGTTAGTGCATTTGCCTGGCATAGTTCTTACACTAGATTCAATCACAGGTACACTCACACGCTCACACATACACATTTATGTACACACAAACATAGGTTTCACAGATGAGCAGGCTAAGTACCCAATCAGAAGAATGAAGTGCCCCATGGGTTGGCATGCTGCCTGGCCCTTTGTCACTCCTCGATGATCCCTTGTTTTCATCTTTGCGTAGCTGGTGAAGATGGCGGGAGGGGCCATGCTGATGTGTATTTACTACACAGAACCAACTGCACAGAGGTTGTAAGTAGCATTCCATCCAATGTAGTTTCATGAAAATTAATGTTATCCATATGATTGAATAAGATATCAACAAGTGAAATTTACCAAAGAAGTTTCCAGTTGGCCCAAAAATTCAAAGTCTGAAGGGATCAGCACTTCCCTTTAGCCACACTTCCACCAGAGTCTTGGCTGGGGGGAACATTCCTCCAGCACCGGGTGTGAGAGGAAGGAGACGCTCATATCTTGAAACATGTTCCAGAAACATGGAGACCTTTATTCAAAATGTCATTCTTTTTTTTTTGTTTTTCTTCTCAAGTATGTCTCTGTAAATTTCTAGATTACTCTTCATTTGTAGTCCCCAGATTGAACAGAGGACTGTTCATGTACTTGCCTGAATGGATTTGGTGAGAGTTCATTTGGAAAGATCCTGTATGCAACAAACTGTTTACGTGCTCAAGGTGGTCCAAGGACACTTCTTACTCTAATTACCCCTCGTATTAGCTCTGTCTTCACAGTCACTTAAGAGTTTTCTTGCTTTTTCCTACACCATCACTGGTTCTAATCTTAGACTCGTGTTAAAAAACACAACAAAATAGTCTAAAGGAGCCTGTGACTTCTATCTAGCCTATTCAATTGCTACATGCAGTTCAGCAAACTCCTCATCAGCAACAGAACCCTATATTGAAGTGGTGTCCCAACTTGGGCATAATCAACATCACCCAGAGGACCCCTTAGATCATATATTCCTGGGCCCCAACCCCAGAATTTCTGAGTCAGTGTGTCTGGAGTGGGAGTTCCAGGTGATACTGACACTGCTGCTCCATGAACCACACTCTGAGAACTACTGCTTGCTGCAAATGAATTCTGTGCTTGGAGAGCTCTTTAACTCACCAGTTAGTGGTATTCAGTCCTCGCCAAAGAAACACAGGAAACCAGAGGCCTTAGAACATGTGTTAAATCTTGGTACTTTATTTCAAAGCCAATGTGTAATTGAAAATGTCTCCTTTTCGAGAAGCGGTCAAAGGCTACATTGAAAATAAACATTTCCTCTCTGTTGCAAGGGCAGCAAACAATGTGCTGCCTTGAAAATACATTTAAAAGCTGACAGCCTCTGCTTCCCTAGGTCCTGAAGGGACTCTTGTGTAATTGAGGAGAGGATGGAATGTTATGTTCTGCTGGATTCAAGATGTTTATCTCCCTCTCACCCCAGCTGACCTCTGGAAGATGGAGACAAAAAATTCTCGAGAATTGTGTCTTGGTGAGGAAGCAGGGGGTTGGGGTGCGGTGGGCAGCTGCCTGAGGCCTCAGTGTTTCTCTTCAAGTTGAAAATACAATCTTTCTCTATTCATGCGTGGTTGCTGTATTTCTTATAAATATCTAAGCTCAGAGATTGTTAACTTCTTTTAGTCTCACTTTGAAATTTTTGAGGTGATCAGAAAAAGGCTAAAGGCGTATGCCTGGCAGGTTGTCAGGTTTGAGTTTTCCCCATTCACCCATAGCTGATGCCTTTTGCTGATGTTTGTGAGAAGAGGTGGGAGGGAGGTTTCTCATTTGCTTACTGAACGGAGAGAGGGCTGGGCTGTGGGCTGGTGACTGGTTACAAAATGTAAGACTCAACTCTGGGAAACAGAGATAAGGCCTTGGAATATTTCCATTTGAAGAAATCTCTGCTCTGTGGCCCTTGACCCCAGCCAATCATAACATGAGGAGACAAGAGTACGGCATGCTACGGCTCCTTGGAATTTTCCCTAAAAGGTTGTTCTCCAAACAAATGAAAACAAACATATGAAAACAAACATATTATGTAACAATAGACAGTTGCTCTAGAGAGCATGCATTTTCATGATTTCTATATGAGGTGTGGTTTGAGCCAGTAAGGAATAAATTCAGCTCAGACTCTGCGTCTGGCTGAGAGAGCTTGCCCTAGAACCGGAGATCTAAGTGGCTGTGGGCACATTATCACCATCTGTCTTGGATTATAACTGCGTTCATCTCTCATCTTATGTGCTTCCTAGAACATAAGCAACTTGAGGGCATGGTCTGAGGCTAATTCCAGGATGTCGTGCATGCGTCTTTACCAGTCTGCCTTGATCTTTCCTATTCCATCTCTGCTTATCAGTCCCATTTCTGCTTGTCTAAGTATACCCTCGAGATCCGGTTCAAAAGTTGCCTCTTGCATCATGCCTTTCCTTATTTCCCTTTCCCCAACCAGCAAATCATCTCTTCATTCACCAGGCTCCCATTGTCTGTATTGCCCTAATCACATATTCACTTACAGTTATTCTAATACATGTTTTCTCTCTGCTTTTAAAATGCTGGCTGGCCTGTCATCTGCAGCTATGCCTAACATAGTACCCTACACATGATGTACTCAGTGTGTATTTGTTGAGCAAATAAATTATGAATGAGTGGGGGGAAAGTTCAGATCATCCTGGTTCCACTGCTTTCCCCTTTTGCAATCAAAATGATACTAACATTGTTTTTAAGCAATTTTTCATTACAGCAGCAATCAAACCTTTTGAGGACAAGAGGTCATATACAGGAGTGGATGAAACTTAAAACATGCTTGTATTCAGCCTGCCAGCATTAAGCCCCTGTTTGGTTTCTTATTTCTCAGAAAAAGTATATAGTGAAAAGTTCAGAATTATCAGGTTTCTGTCTTCCGAAACACTTCTGCCTAACAGAGGCTTGCAGGATGAAAGCTTATGTAACACATCTTTCAAAAATCCCTCTCTGATTGTACTTCGTGCCAAACAACTTTTCTTAGAAAAGAAGGAAACTGCCTGGGCTAAAGTTTTGAGTATTTGTTTGTGTTCACATCCCCACTTGGCCTTTGAGTAGAATTTTGCTTATACACATGATATTATGGAAGAGAGAAATTACCTCTTGTGAATAACCCAGAATCCAACTTTATATCTTATTGATCTGTTGGTTATTGCTTCTTTAAATAAACTTTCTTATGTGGCTGTGCTGGTTAACTCATGGATCCCTTCCTGGATACACTATGTTCATTCCTTTTTCTGTGCCTTTCATGGTTTGCTGGTCTCTCCTACTTGGTACTGGCTCGCTGCCAGTGACCACATAAAGCGATGGGGAGCTATTCACAGACTGTGATGGGCATAGCAGTCTTTGGAGTTGTGTTACATAGGGCTCCTCTGATTTGCTTATTTGAGGACATCCTTCAAGGCTCAGCTAAGCATTATCCCTATAATTTTCCCTTGACCTGCTAAGATTTCAGTAGTTCACCCTCTTCTAAAAGCTCAAGGTACTTGTCCATTGAGGTGACAGTCACCAAGGGCTATCTTGTTCTATAATCTCTTATTTAAAGCTCTTGGGGTGGGAGGATTGCTTGAGCTCAGGAGTTTGAGTTCACTCAGCCTGAGCAAGAGTAAGATCCTGTCTCTGCAAAAAATAGAAAATTAGCTGGATGTGGTGGCAGGTACTTATAGTCCCAGCTGCTTGGGAGGGAGGCTGAGGCAGGAGGATGGCTTGAGCCCGGAAGTTTAAGGTTGCTGTGAGCTATGATGATGCCACTGTACTCCAGCTGGAGCAACAGAGTGAGACTTTGTCTCAAAAACAAAACAAAACAAACAAGCAAACAAATAAAAAACCCCAAAACTCTTAGGGCCGGATGTATTTTGGAACGAGTACATTTTTGAATTTTGCTCCATAACACTCCTAGTGAGATCTGGGGCAGCAACCTGTCATCAAATACAATAAAACTTCTGCAGTGCAACACCGAGTGAGGCTTAGCCTCATGTCAACCCAGCTCATGTTTTTCCACCTTATGACTTCAAGACAGGTTTTGCTATCAAGTGAGTTTTGCTCATTTGCTATCAAAGGATTGTGGACTTACATTATGGCTTGCTTCATCAAATGGAGTTGAAACCATTTATGTACAATGATTAGGTACATATTTGTCATTCTAGGGCCTAGAACAAAAAACTGGCAGAATAGCTGCTCAAGGAGCATTTAATCATTACTAATGAGATGGTAGAGAGCCATTTCATGATTTAGTCTAAGCTGGTCTCATTTCCCTGAGCAAATATAAATAAAGAAAATTAAATTCTTAAAAAAACTCTTTTTTTTTTTCTTTTTTTTTGAGACAGAGTCTCACTTTGTTGCCCAGGCTAGAGTGAGTGCCATGGCGTCAGCCTAGCTCACAGCAACCTCAAACTCCTGGCTCAAGCAATCCTCCTGCCTCAGCCTCCCAAGTAGCTGGGACTACAGGCATGTGCCACCATGCCCGGCTAATTTTTTTTTTTTTTGTATATATATTAGTTGGCCAATTAATTTCTTTCTATTTATAGTAGAGACGGGGTCTCGCTCTTGCTCAGGCTGGGTTTGAACTCCTGACCTCGAGCAATCCGCCCGCCTCGGCCTCCCAGAGAGCTAGGATTACAGGCGTGAGCCACCGCGCCCGGCCCTAAAAAAACTCTTGATTACTCACTAATGAAAAACAAAAATCAGTTACCTTGTATGTCATGTAATACTTTGGGGGTTACAGAACCAAAAATTTAGAAGAAAAAAAAGCTTTGATATGATTACAAATACATTCTAATTTAGCACTGATATTTCTATTGGAGTAACCTATTATTGAAGATTGGGCACTAACTGAGACCAGGACGGAATATGGTTACAAGATGAATGATGTGGACATAATATTTTAAAGCCAAATGTGTATCATCATAATTAATCACATTGGCTGGGAAATTCAGGACAGAAAGGTTAGAAGTTTCTCTAAACCTGGCTTTTGAAATATAAAAATTGTTTTCATGATGAATATTAATATTTTCTGATTATATTATTTCTACAACAATGAGTCCAAATGACCAAGACCATCATTTTGCCTTCTGGATTTGGAGATGATAGACTATTTAACAACCACAGAGACAGCACACACAATCATCATCTATAATAATTTATGTCTGCCCAATGGATATAAGTTATGTAATCATATCATGTTAGAATTGGAAGGCACATTAGGGATAACCCAATTTATAACCTCTGCATATGACCAATGAACATTTGAGGTCTAGAAAGAAAAAAGTGACTTGCCTAAAATCTGTATGTCTAGAAAACCTAAGAATTGAGATGAGAACTCAGAAATTTTGACCTTAGTCCATATTTTTTTGTCTTTTCTTCAGCCATGTTCCTGAGATTTAAAAGCAATAAAGAATAGAATCTTTTCAATCACATGGGGAAGCAGTTGTGTGTTTTGACTACTTACTGACAATTAGCACCTTTTACAGCCTGGACATCTGGACTCCGCCATGCAGGTGACAATGCTTAATGAACTGAGATGTGCTTTTCAGGACAATCCCTGCTGGTGTGAAATAGTTTTGAGTGGTCAGGCATTATTGTGATGGGAGAGGTAAAATTTTACTTTCTAGATCTGGAGTTTTGTGACCTGCCTCCCAAATTTGAATTAGAACTGACCTCATTTGATTTGCATTGGAACTTACTTCCCTTCCACTAGTATCCCAAGGATGTGCCACCCACTGAGAATTTCCATAGGCCTCCAACATCATTGCTCCTTTCAGAGCAAGTGGGCTCCAGACCCTCTTCCAAACAGCATTCTACGGCCAGCAAGCCACTGATGGCAGCTCTGAGGACGGCCACTCTCCTGCCCATGATTGCCTGTCGGAGAGTCCACAGAGAACGCCTTCAGAAGAGTGTGATTTAATACTTAGGATTGTTCAGTAGAAATTAGCAGCCAAGGTTTATGTGTGAGGGTCCTCACCTTAACGTGAGAAGACATAGATGTACGTTAAGAGTTCATGCTCATTGTCTTTACTATTTTTGTTGTGATAAGATACTAAAATTGGCTGGTTCTCCTGATTATTCAATATGTCAGAAATAGCAGAGTCAGTGAATGTGAGAGCTTGAAGGACCTTGAAGGTCATCAATCCAATGCTTTCAGTTGCAAACGAAGCTTTGGCATACCAAGATTAGAAATTACTTCTTCGAGGTCTGAGAGCTAACAAATAAAATGTTCAGAAGTAGAAATCAAGCCTTCTGTATGAAATCCTCTACACCAAATCACTCCTATTTATTTTGATTCTCTAAGGGCCTTACCTCTTAATTAACCACCTTTCTTTCTCCAGAGAACCAGACGTTCTCTAAATGTGGACAAGAATGGCTTTTAACAATGTCTTTTGACGCAAAAATTGGGAAAAGAGGAGGAGTTATTATTCTTAAAGTAAAAATTCCTTTTTCCTTGTATTTTTTTATGGTATAGAACCCTAGTAAAACCTAGAAGAGAAGGACTGAGTGTGGGATGGATCAGAGAGGAACAGCGAAGGGAAGGGGTAGAGCAAAGAAAAGGGCGGGGGAAGGGCAAGATTGAGGTCCCTGGTCCTGTTTCCAAAAAATAAAGCAGTGACTGATGTGGTCACTGGCGCTGTAAGGTGAAACTCTTGGGAGATTAAGGGAACAATGATATTTTAAACTGATTTTTGCTTTGGAAATATAGACTATATAAACAAAGCCTCTGCACCTGGGCTGTAATGAAAGGTTGTATTGTGCCAACAGTGAAAAATGACTCGATTTTCTGGAAACTTAGGAGGGCCTGATTTGAGGAGCTGAGCTAACTCTTGTAGGTGATGAATTTGTAAAACTGGTGAACTCAAAGGCAGAATTGTTTTTATTTATTTATTTACAACTCAAGGCATCAAAGACAGAATTGTGAAGTCACCCAATCTTATCTCTGCCCCCCCTCCCACTTCTATGCTGGCCCTTCCTGCTTCTGTTTCCCTCCTTCCCTTCCTTCCATCATTCCTTGTAATTTACTGAGTGCCTACCATATGTTAAGCATTATATTAGCAATAGTCTTCTGCGAGGTTCAAAGAGGAGAAGACTCAGTGCTTTCTATCTAGAAACATGCAGATAGAAAGATAGTGGAGGGAGAGATGATAAGCGTCAGAGTGGAAGTATGATTCAGTGTAGTGCCAGTACTCAGGAAGGAACATCTAGGTCCATCTGGAAGAAAAATAAGAGAGGCTTCAAGGAGAGTGAGAAGAGAGCTGAGTCTTGAAAGAAGAATAGATATTTGTCAGGTAGATAAGGGGCAAGGAATACACAACCGGCAGAGAGAAAAATGTGCAAACTCAGAAAAGTAAGAGAACATGACAGAGTGAGCTGCAATTGGCTCAGCATTGCTGAACCATAAGGTGATGGGGACAGCAGGTGATGAGTTAAACGTGCAGGACACAGATCATGAAGGATATTGAAGTGCCACACTCATGCGTTTGGATACCATCCTCTATGTTATAGTGATCCCTTCAAGAATTTTGAGCAAGGAGTTGACAAGATCAGACAAGATCGGATTCACATGGAGGCTGGAGTGGAGGGCGGCTGGAATCAAGGAGACCAAAGCCTAGGACGGTATTTCAATGGTCTAGGCCAGAGACGCTGAGGCTCTGAATTAGAGCAGCATCAGGGGAATGGAGAATAGAGACAGGACTCCAGAGATATTTAGGAAGTAGATGTTGGGGGACTTGCTGACTGATTACAGGCGTGATGACCCAAAGAAGGTCTTTCCATTGTTAAGATTTTATGTTATTATTTATATGCATATTAATTATGATTTAGTGCAGGCGGTAGAAAATACTATATTACTTGAAGAAAGCGATATAATACAGGGAATTGGGTGCTTGCGATGGACAGACAGCTGAAGAAGCAGAAACCAGGGGCTGCCACAGAACTAGAGAGGTCACAGCACTACAGGTAACACCCCAAGGGCAAGAAACTACTGCTGTCACCACAGATGCCTCAAACTTACCAAGTCAGGGCCAAATGGTGACATGAAGTTCAGCTGATGTAAACACACCTGTTGGGCACAGGGGAGGACCCAGGAAGAGAAGGGTGGTCATTCCCAGAGCTCCTCCACCTCCCCTCGGGCTGGGATTCCGCCTCCGTGTTGACTTCCCAGGTCTCCTTGTACTCACAGTCCCTTGCTGTTCTCTTTCAGCCCAGGGCTCCCCGCTCAGACCACTGAGGCTGGCGGCACCCCATGGTTCACACTCGCCATCCCAAGAAAAGGATTAAGATCATACTGAGATCATTGAACATCTATAGAATATTGACGAATATTTAGAAAGCACTTTCCATTTATTATCTTTTGATAACCCTGTAAGACAGGTATTATTATCATTATCTTCAATATACTAATGAAGAAACTGTGTTCAAATTTGCTAAACCAGCAACAATCACTTGATGCTGTAATTTTTCCAATACCCTATAAAATGGGAATAGTGGGAATGCATGTGTATAGTGGGAATGCATGCGGACTTTAGAAAGTATAGAATAGATCCTCTCACTTTACAAAGTATGGAACTTTCAGAGTGCTGTTCAACAAACAACAACTGAGCAGTTACTGTGTGTCAGGCACTTTTTGCAGCATTGAAGATACAGTAGCAACAAACGAGGACAGAGCACTCTGGGACATGGCATGTAAAATGTTTCACACCGTTCCTCACCACCAGGAAATGATGGGGCAGAATATGACTAATAATAATCACTGTAGACTGTGCACCCACTGGGTGCCAGGCACTAAGCTAAGTACTTTAGATACATGATCTCATTTATTAGTATTTTCATAAGGACCTTAGGAAGCAAGTATTATTGTTTTCATTTCACTGATGAGAACCTGACACAGCCACACAGCTGACATGTGGTGGGGCTGTGAGCTGTGATTCCTCCCCTCAAGGGAAGGAAAAGAAGGGAAAAAGGAATACACCAAATATTTTGTAGGTGGCAGGCACTGCATTAGGCCATATAGATGGGAGGAAGACACACATGTTGCTAACTATAATGCAGTTTTGACCATGATTCACACAGTAACACAGGCTTAAAAAGGGCTGGTCGAACCCAGAAGTGTGAGAAATTTACTCCATGGGAAGGAAGGGCTTGGAGAAAGATCTGCGGTTGCATTAATGTTTGAACAAGGACTTGAAGAATGAAGAAAAATGTGTGGTTAGAGATGGGGAAAGGTGTTGTTAGCCCCAGGGACCATGGAAACAAAGGTGCACACCTGAGAGAGTGCACAGGGAGTTGGGCATGGTGCGGAATGCATGTCCCGTGGCAGGGTGTACGACAAATAAGAACTGTATGTATTCAAGGTACACAACACAATGTTCAGATACACATGCACATTGTGAAACGATAACAATCAAGCTATTTAACATATTCATATCCATCACTTCCCACATTTACCATTATTTTTGGTGGGGAGAACATTTAAGATCTATTGTCTTAGCAAATTTGAAGTATATATAAAATACAATACAGTATTTTAACTGTGGTCACCATGGTGAGCATTACATCTCCAGAATTTACTCACTCTGCATGACTAAAACTTTGTCCCTTTTGACCAACATCGTCCTATTTCCCCCACTGTCAGTATCCTGGCAACCACCCCATACTCTCTGCTTCCATGAATTTGCCTTTTTTAGATGCCACATGTAAGTGAGAATGAGCAGTGTATGCCTTTCTGTGCCTGGGTTGATTTCATGCTGCATAATGTCCTTCGGGTTCATCCATATTGTGAATGACAGGATTTTCTTCATTTTTATGGCTGAATAATATTCCATTGCAGATACATAGCACATTTTCTCTATTCATTTATTCATTGATGAACACTTTGGTTGATTTTATATCTTGGTCATTGTGAATAATGCTGCAATGAACATGGGAGTGCAGATATTTCTTTGATATACTGATTTCATTTCCTATGGATATATACCTAGACGTAGGAATGCAGGATCATATGGTAGTTCTATTTTACTTTTTTGAGGAACCTCCATATAGTTTTCCATGAGTGGCCATATTAATTTATATTTCCTCTGAACGTATACCAGGGTCCCCTTTTTATCCACATCCTCACCAACACTTACAATCTTTCATCTTTTTGAAAATAGCCATATTAATATGTATGAGGTAATATCTCATTGTGGTTTTGATTTGCATTTCCCTATAATTAGTGATATTGAACATTTTTTCATACGGCCATTTGTATGTTTTCTTTTTTATTGTCTGTCTTCCTTCCTTCCTTCCTTCCTTCCTTCCTTCCTTCCTTCCTTCCTTCCTTCCTTCCTTCCTTCCTTCCTTCCTTCCTTCCTTCCTTCCTTCCTTCCTTCCTTCCTTCCTCCCTCCCTCCCTCCCTCCCTCCCTCCCTTCCTTCCTTCCTTCCTTTTCAGAGTATTATGGGGATACAAATGCTTTGGTTACATAAATTACCTTTGCACAGCCTGAGTCAGAGCTACAGCATGCCCATCCCCCAGACAGCATATATTGCACCTGTTAGGTGTGAATTTACCCATCTCCTCCTTCCCCACCAACCTGCCCAACACCCTATGAATGTTACTTCCCATATGTCCACATTAGAGTTGATCAATTAGTACCAATTTAATGGTGAGTACATGTGGTGTTTGTGTATGTCTTCTTTTGAGAAATGTTTGTTCTGGCCTTTTGCCCATTTTTAAATAAACTTATTTGTTTTCTTGCTATTGACTTGTGTTCTTTCTATATTTTGTTATTAAGCCCTTTTCACATGTATGGTTTGCAGATATTTTCTCCCATTCCATGGGTTATCTCTTCACTCTGTTGATTGTTTCCTCTCCTATATAGAAGCTTTTTATTTTGATTCAATCCCATTTGTTTCTTTTTTTAATATTCTTTTTATTTTTACTTTTTAAAAATTCTTAGTGTTCTTTTACTATTATCTTAGCATATTATAGGGGTACAAATGTTTAGGTTACATATATTGCCTTTGCCCCACCTGAGTTATTTGTTTCTTTGTGCTTTTGGGGACATATCTAAGAAATCATTGCCCAGACCAATGTCAAGAAGCTTTTTCCCTCTTTTTTTTTCTTTTTTATTTCTTTTTCTTTTTTTCTATTTGTTTTTATTTCAGCATATTGCTGGGGTACAAATGTTTAGGTTATGTATATTGCCCTTGCTGCATCTGAGCCAGAGCTTCAGGCCTGTCCCTCCCCCAGACGGTACACACCGCACTCATTAGGTGTGTATATATACATCTCCTCCTCCCCTTTCCCATCTTCTCGACACCCAATGAATGTTATTACTATATGTGCACTTAATTATTGATTAGTTAATACCAATTTGATGGTGAGTACATGTGGTACCTGTTTTTTCATTCTTTGCATACTTCACTTACTAGAATGGGCTCCAGCTGGATCTAGGATAATACAAGAAGTGCTAGATCTCCATTGTTTTTTGTGGCTGAGTAGAACTCCATGGTATATATACAGGCCCAACCTTACTGAAAATCAGAACAAATTTTAATTTTGTAGGTTTCAGAATTACAGCATATGCTGAATACCCTGCCTCATCACGTCTTCAATAAAGCTGAGAATCCTGAACCTTTGAATCACTTTGAGCTCAACATCCTACATCTGAGGATGCTGAAAAATCCTGTAATAGCCTCACCTGTGGAAATTGCCTTCCAAAGGGATGGCTATTTTCCTCAAGATCTACCCCATCCACCCTTTGTTGCCATTAGACTCATAAGCAGAGTTAGAGCTCAGCATATTCCAGGGGAACAAGCCTGGCCCAGGAAGAAAGAATTTAGATTTAAGAGGGTTGGAAAGATGCCTGGATTCCAGACAGGGCGATAACCATAAATATATTCATAAAGGTGGGTTTATTCATGGAGAAAACTGTAAATCATATAGCTTGTTGGAACATAGTTATAAGTAAGACTGGAAAAGTAGTGTGAGCCATATTGGGAGGCTCCTTGCATGTGATTTAAATGGCAGAGGGGAGGG
Organism: Microcebus murinus; assembly: GCF_040939455.1. NCBI lineage: Eukaryota > Metazoa > Chordata > Mammalia > Primates > Cheirogaleidae > Microcebus > Microcebus murinus. Next base: position 117,567,742 of record NC_134105.1, on the reverse strand, counting down.
AAGAAGAATCAAGGAAGAATTTTGAGCAAGAGTAATGTGCTCAGAGACTTACTTTAGGAAGATGAAACCAGCAGTGGTATATAGGATGGACTGTGACAAGGAGACTAAAATGTAGCTGGCCAGTAAGAGGCCTATTTCAATAGTCTAGGAAATAATGATAGCTGAGTGGGAGGGGGGTGAGGGGGTGGAGATGGCATGTACCTGTAATCTCAGCTACTTGGGAGGCTGAAGCAGGAGGATTGCTTGAGCCCAGGAGTTGGAGGCCAGCCTGGGCAACATAGCAAGACCTTGTCTCTAACAAAACAAAACAAAAATAAAAACAAAAACACAAGCAACAAACACAAAATAAACAAATGAGACTACATTAAAACTATAAAAAACAATAGTAGCTGGAACTTACTTGCTAGCAGTGGGAAATTAAAAGGTAGACAGAGGCAAAAGACACATAGGAGGTAGACTTTATAAGACATATCCTTAGAATGCAAATGGAGATTTAGGCCAGGGAAAGAGGGAATGAGGCTGAAATATGAAGTCTGGGTAGTGGTCACATGCAAAAATGTGTGTGTATGTGTGCATGTGTGTGTGTGTGTGTGTGTGTGTGTGTGTGTGCGTGAGACAGAGAGAGAGCAAGAGAGAGAGAGAGAATGCCATAGGTCAAAGGCAAAACTGGGGTGAGAAGAAGGAAAGAAGATACTAAAAAGGAGCATTTTGCTGATTTAGATTGAGATCCTACTGGGAGAAAATAGAATTGCAGATGGGCTACTGCACTATAGATTATAGAAATATGGAACTTCAGAGTACTGATAAATTGGCTGGAAATCTATCAGGTTTGGGGATGATACATTGTAAGTAATATAGTTTCAGTAGCTTAAGAAAATAGCACACCTGGGACTCAAAGGGGGTTAGCAACCATTGGCTCTATATATTTCCTGGGTCACCTTGGCTTACAGCTAAGGGAGTGGAGTAGATAGCATTTTTGGCCATTTATTCATTACATTCTATTATTCTATGACATAGCATTTTCTTCTCTGTTAATTTGTATATTTGTTTATTAATTGTTTTCACCTGATAAAATATAACCTTCTTTAAGGTAGGATTATTTTTTTCTAATTCCCTATTGATTTCTCAGGTCTTAGAATAGATTCTAGCTCAGAATAGGCACTCAAAAACTGTTGGTGAAAATCACAAATTCCATTTGCTCTTTATGTTTATCATTTTTACTGAAACTTTGGACTGGAAAGCATGATAATTATTCTGGGGCTGAAAACACTGTGCTATAACTTGGATATGGTTTCTTTGGCCCCACCAAATCTCGTGTTGAAAGATTAATAAATATTATTATTGATATAATGTTGTGGCCCGCTTACAGGATGGAGGCTGAACACAGAACACAAAACGAAAATGCAGAACACAAAGAAAAATGCGGACACACGTACAAACGGTTGACTCGAGTACTAATACACCGGGTCCATTTTATTTTTATACTTAAAAAAATTAAAGTTAGTTCCTTGTACGTAACCACCCAGGCATTTCAGCAATGGCCATAAATTCTGGAATACTTAGCCTTAGGGAAGCAGATATCCCCTGACTCAAGGTTTCCAGGTGGCTGCTCTAGGCGCTAGGCATAGATCACAGACCGGACCGAGATTAGCAAGGATGGGTAAGGTGAGCCACAGAGGGCATTTCTCATCCCCAGCTTCTCTTAGGGTGCCCCCCTAAGATCTTCGGCTGAACCCTGGTGGCTGTGCCTGGCTTAGGTCACCCCTCCCTTGAGGGGTCTTACCCATCATTGACTAACTGGCCATCTTATGGGGTTTATCGTGTGGCCTCCAGACCCCCAATGCCGTAGGGTGGGGAAGCTCTTGCTCACTTGCAACTAGGTCCTTTGTTATGCCTCTAGGCAACAGCTTTGTTTATCACAGGGAGCCTGTCTGGAACACATTACTTTCAAATGCTCTGGACAGAACACGTACATTACTCACTTACTTTAATTCTTAAACTAGGAAAATATATGTCAGTCCCCTACAATATAATGTTATGTTGATTTTGATACTAATCTCCTTGGTAAAAGGCACTGTAATACTTAGGAGCTATAAAAGTAAATTTACATGGTGTCATCCAAATGTCATCCAATGATATATTCGTTACACAAAATGATACATCCACATTTTGTGTAACGAATATATCACAATTTGAGATTAAGTAATGAACAATATTATTTATTTTACTGAATGAAAATGACTTTAAAAGGAATATATTAAAGAATTTTATTCAAGTGAATATATATTAAGAATATATAAAAGTGTACATTAAAATGTGTTAATAAAAGCCATTCTAACATGAGTGAGGTGATATGTAATATCTCATTGTGGTTTTAATTTTCATTTCCCTGATGATTAGTGATGTTGAACTTTTTTTTCATATGTTTATTGGCTATTTGTCTATCTTCTTTTGAAAAGATTCTGGCATGGTTGCAGAGAGGAAGGAATGCTTATGCATTGTTGGTGGGACTGCAAATTAGTACATCCTCTATGGATAGAGTTTCAACATGAATTTTGGAGGGGACAAACATTCGAACCATAGCATCATATAAAAAAGAATCATAGACATTGGACTATAACAATTAACTCTTCAATTTTATTTGTGTACTAGCATTTATATCATTAAATGAAATAAACCTTATGGGCTGTATTTATTATAATTTTTAGTTACTTGATTTCATTTACACCATAGGTTTTCAAGAAAAGTTTTGTTTCACTTGGCAATATTTGGAAATATTTCACAGCTGGTATGAAGATCTTAAAAGCAGAATGTTACTTTGCTACCATACATAGGAAAAGAAAAAATTTAAATTGTGTACAAGATCCATGATAAATTTCAGCTTCCAAGATAAAAATAAAAGGAGGAAAACAATAGAAAAGAAGAAAGCATTAGATAAAAATGTGATCTCCTTCTCTCAATACATATATTTGCTCCACAGACCGAAGTTGGAAGTGAAGGTGTAGTGAGAAATATGTAGCATAACCGGTGGAGCCTTCTAATGACTGATGATGCTGACAGATTGTTTTATCTGCTCTACAATGTCAAAATTTAAAAATTATAATAATCAAATTTTTAATAATAAAAGGTAATAATGTTCACTTTGAAAATAAACTTTTAGGTTCATTCTGGTACCCCAGAGTTTCAACCTGTAAGTGTAGTATTAGGCTTTGGTCACAGTTTTGGCTGAATATTTAATTTTTAAAAAGGCTTCCCTTCAGCTAAAACGTATGTTTGGTATAATACTTGTTATTGTTGTTATTTTTTTTTTTACTCTTAAATGTTGGAAAATTTTTTTCCTGGTTGAGAATATAAATAAATTGAGTTACTTTGTGTTAACTTTCAATATAGACCAGGTCTGGGTGCTATGTTTCTTAGCCAGGGGAGAGAAGGTCTTGCTTGGAGCATACTGCACAAAACAAAAATGAAATATAGTAGCCAGACTCTCCCTTTTATCCTGCAAATGGTTTATTCCCAAGGTGGCTTGGGAATATCACATTATAATTATTTGGCTTAATTTGCTCTTCATTTAGATTTGAAATACAGATTTCAAACATTTTCTAAAGAACAAAAGAGATTATGTCAACATGTTTCAGGAGATAATTTAAGTTAGACATAAAGAACATAGTTCTGATTATGAAGTGTTAGTGGAGCCTGAGGAGGTATGATTAATGCACTTTTTAGATCATGACATGATTCCTAAACGGACTTATTTAAAAGGTGTAGGAGGTGTGAAAATCTTAATTTTTAAATGGTGAAGTTTCCACCTGGGTACTGTCAGTAACTTTCAGAAATGATGATTAACGGGAATGATGGTTAAAGGGAGTGATGATTACAACAACACAAGGAAAATGGCAATTAACAGAATAGCAATAGCAAGGAGCTTGAACCAACTGCAAAACAAGCAAGGCTTCTGAAGACTCCCAACAACTCGTGTCTTCATGGGTTTCAGAGCCCGGTCCCACTGGGTCAGGATGGCATTTCTGGCTCCTGGCCACTTGCCTGGGCCCACCAGCCTAAACTGGTAGGGGCTGCAAGGGCCAAAGAAAACTTCCACAGCCAATTTGGGATCTGTGAGAAACAGCCACGGGATGTTGAGCTTTGCTCCAATGAAAGAGGCAAGTTCATCCATGTAAGCAACATAATCCGTCTGTATGGTCTCGCTGGTGCCAAACCTAGAGGTGGGACAGGAAACACCACTGTGGATATCCAAAGTCTATGTAGAAACAAGAACAGGGAAAAGCCTCACATCTTTTACCAATGTCAATGTCTTCTGTAAGTAAGAAGAATAGCGCTCCCTTATCCTGTACTTTGTAGTTTTTTCAAAGAATTTTCATATTGGTCTCATTTGAAAATTCCTCAACACTGCAAGGCAGCTGAGAAAGCTATTTTAATCTCCATTTACAAATGGATAAACGGTCTTTTGCCCAAGTGAAGTTACTAGTTCATGGCCTGAGCTAATTAGTGACAGGACTAGAAATGGAGAGCCCAGTTCTCCAGATTCATTCTCATTTTGCTGAGCTGTCTTCATTACAGGCATCTGTTTGATGTATCCTCTACATCGTGGAGGATTTATGGGCTAGAGAATAGAAGTCCACATCCATGTGCTCCCAGACTCCTTTGATTTCTGGTTCTTTCTGGGCCTCCCTTCTGTAATGTATTTGCAAGAGCCCTGGAGGCCTAAAACTGTATAATGTAGATTCTCAGTCCCACTATTCACTATTTTGCACTTAAGTGGATTTAATACAATGTCAGGTACAAAGTAGGTCTTTAATTCTCTGTTGAATGGAGAATGTAGCTCACAACTGTAATATTAACGGCTTCATTCAGGATCATTTAAGATTAAAACAAGCATTCGTTCTATTCCCTTGCCATGTCAAAAAAAAAAAAAAAAAAAATAAAACAAGCATTCACGAATTCTGACTTTTCCGTGGAAATCCTAGACCCCCATTATAATAGGTGTTCTTACCATTTGAGCTTTCTTCCCATTTTTTCATCGATGTCATTCATCATATCTTTCTCAGAAGGCAAAGTACAAGTTCCTGAAAAAGAGGGAAAGACATGATAATAGTTAAATGAGTCTAGCATAGGACCAGCCTGCAATGCTCGTTCTTAAATAATTAATTATGAATCGTATTAATATTTCCATTTTTTGTCACTGTCCAGCAAAATAAAATCACAAACAAATGAACAGGGAATCATTTTGAGAGACACACAATTCATTCTTAGTCTTCTCAGAGCTGATACTTCTCACAATAATTTAAAACCATTGCCTGAATATCATTGCATCTTTGCTCTCAAACTGGTTACCAGATGTTTAAAATCAGTTTCATGGATTATATTCTAATCTCTCAGTCATATTTTAAGAATGTTATCTAATAAATTGTAGTGAAACAGAGGTAAATGAATATCAATTTATCAAGATTTAAGGGGAAAAAAAACTTCATAGGATATAATCCTGCTTTGGCCAGAAAAGGGTATTTCCAGCAGATAAGATGTAGAATTTACCGAAGCCCCAAGTGTTTCCCTGAAGAGCCAACAGATCTTGAATGTAACTGAGGATATGGACTGCCCACAAGTCACCAAGGACACAAGAGAGCCCCAGAGACAAGATCTTAGTTGAAGCTGCCCCAGGATTTCAGGCTTATATAGGTTTACAGAGTTCTCTGAAACTCAGACCAAAATTTGCTTTTGTGCCCAGAGATACTTTAAATCTAGGATGATTTCTTTGGCATTCTCGGAATCATCTTGAATGAGATTAGAACTTCCAGCCCAGATATGATTGTGACCTACAAAGACTTGCTTAATTTCCCATTCCGGCTATCTTTATAGGGAGGGTTACTTGAACTGCTTTTGTAGATATGGCCTGGTTCTAGACCTTGAAACCTGTCTTGATCTTGGGCATGAGAAGAGATTGAGAGAAAAGAGACTGAGTTTGATAGCCCCACCAGGTACTGCCACGGGGTTGCTTGTTATTAGCCCCTCTGTCCTGGTACTCTGGTTCTCCACAGTTAGGTTGTTTGCCTTGTCTTTCACTTCCCCTCTGTCTTGCACCCCAATTCCCTATCAATTGCTTTGTTTCCTATCTTCAGAGCCTAAGTTACAACTCTTGTCCTCACCGAGAGTAAGTACCCCACCCTTCCCTTAATGCCAGACTTTCTGGGCATGCACCCTAAGTGGAAGTCTGAGTAGAATTTCGTGCCATCACCTTCCTGGATACTTGGTCTTATGATCACCATCTGCCCATAATTGTATTCACGCCTCAGTGTGAATCTGATCCTAGCACCTACTGCTGGAGGATGCTGTGCCTTCCTTGCCAAATGTCAATCAAGTTTGTTGTTTCCTTTTCTCTTTAAAACATAGGAACTCAGTATTCTTATATCTTAGAGACTGAGCATCTAGCATAGCTAGAGACTTTCTGTCTCTAAGGATCCATTGTTTGTCCTTATCTAACAAATGGTAGGAAAGAAAATAGTAGCAGAAATACCAATGCTTTTCTAGCACTCACATTTTCCATAAAGGTGGATATGTAAAATTGGCTGGATATTGGTTTGGAAACATCTTTTCTTATTACTCTTTTAAGCAAGGAAATTCAACTGAGTCTTGAAGCCAAAATTTTATAAAGTTGTCATGCACTAAAGACAGGAGCTCTGGTGTTCTCAAGTCTAATAAATGATCTTCGGTAATTATCAGCTCTAAGGAGTTATAAGTCACAAAAGACTCCTCTAATAATATCCTCTACTATTGCATATATAATCTTATATAATATACTTTCAATTGTTTATAAAATATAGCAATAAAGAATATAGAATTATAGACTCTTGAAAATTGTATGGTACCCTTGTAATTAAGATAATTATTTTCACAAAGACCCAAAGTTATTCTCACTGGCATTCATCTTCCCCATCAATAAACTTCTTCTTCTACTTACCCTTTATTACTTGTGCTGCCCAGCGGGCTTGGAGGTCAGCTGTGGGGATGGCAGCCCCAAGGGACTGGACAAGGCCAATTATTGCCATGGTAGACTTCTCTAGTAGAGGGGGGAAGATGCCTTTAAACAAGGTGACCTCATTGCTTCTGCTTTTGATAATGGACTCATCAAGGAAGGGGTAGGCACTTTCATAGCCTGTTGCAAAAATGACACAGTCAATGGCCTCAAACATGGTCCCGTCCTCAAAAATGGCTGAGGTCTCCGTGAACTCCTTCACGTTAGGCTTAATGGACACGGTGCCACACAGGATGCGGGCTGGGAGGTCATCATTAAACACAGGCTCTTTCCTCAGGACTCTGTGTGGAAAATAGAGACAATCGCTAGAACTCTAAGTATTTCCCTTTTGTTTATTGGTCCATGTGCAAATGGATAAGGAAAGAGAAAACTACCGAGGATATTTTTCTGAGCCATGGAGTAGTGCCAGTAGGGTTGAAGAACAAAACTGATGTAAAGCATCATTGTAAAGTAAGAGAAGCTGCTGTTTGCTGGTCCTGTCTCTAGTCTCTGTGATCTCTCTCTTCTCTTCCATGGAGCTCTTTCCAAATACAGAATAAACACCCATGCTCAGTCCGCTGTTAAAGCCTCTTTCAGGAAAAATCCTAAAGTCTGAGTACCTGGGTATTTGTATTTTTTCTTCGCTACTTATTAACTGTGGACCTTGATAAGATTAAGGTTTCTTAAATTTTTGGTGCCTCAGGTTTCTCATCTGGAATGACAATCACATTGGTACCTACCTCACAAGGTCACTAGGAGAGCTAAAGAATTTGAAGAATTTTGCATAGTCTGTCGCACGTGCATACTGCTCAAAATGCTAGTGTCCGTTCTTAATCCAGTATACTCCGAGCTGGTCATTGCAGTGTAAAGAAAGATCAATGAGGAGGGAGGAAGTCAAAGGTGGGAAAGCCACAGCTGGCCTCTACAGAGGGGTGAGGTATGAGCCCTGTGCAGACAAAGGGACAAGGCAGGCGAGGGAGGGAGCACCTGGGAATTTAAACAAGGCCAGGAAACGAGAGGGTGGGGGCGCGGTTTGAAGCTTTGGCCACTGCAAGTCTCAAAAAAGAGAGCCTTTGACTATTTATTATTCAGTAATAATTTTAAAGGGTGAGGTTAAATCTGAACCTAGAGGTGAACTTGAGTAAAGTTGGAGGGAAGGGCATTGTTCTTGTATGGCTGTGGAAGCTGAGAGAGAAAGCCACAGGCAGATTCCACCAGGGAAGAAACTGAGCCAGACAACGAATGAGCTCCGTTGGAATCCTGGTTGGAAAGAGCCTGGTCTCCACTGCGTTTATTACCTGCCACTTATTTTAAACTTGCTGCCATCAGGTTTTCAGTTGAACCTGTTCTTGTCAAGGCCACCAGAACTGGTGTGCCAGATCAATGGTGCACTCTCGTTTCTCATTTTACTCAAATTATTAGTAGCACTTAACACAGTTGATGGGTTCCTCCTTCTTAAAACCCATTTGGCTTGCAAGTCATCACTCTCTATTGGTTCTTTTCCTTCCTACCTGGCTATCCTTTCTCTAACTCCTGCTGATATCCTCTCCTCTCTCTGAACAATGGCCCCCAGACCTTTTGTCTCCTCCACCTATACTCATTCTTTAGGAAATGTCATCAAGTTTTTTTTTCTTTAAGAACTACCTATATTCTAATGACTCTTAACATCTTACATATGGTGTGAGCCTCCCCCGGATTGTGTTTCTCTCTGCTGCTCAACATTCGTCTACCTGAATGTCTAACAGGCATTTGAACTCTCATACGTCTAAAACTAAACTTGTGCTTCTCCTGCAGCCTTTCACATTTCAGTAAATGTCAACTCCATCCTTGCTCGGCTTAGAGTCTTGAAGACATCCTTGACCCCTTTCTTGTTCTCACATTTTTTATCAGTCCAACAAAGTCCTGTTTGGGTCTACCTTCAAGCTCTCTCCAGAATCTGCCCACGCTGACACTCACTCTATGATCCTAGTTCAGACCACCATCCCCTCCCACCTGGGTTCTGGACAATAGCTTCTTAACTGGTCCCGTTACTTCCTTCCTTGCCCTACTTACTCCTCTACATTGTACGATGAGCACAGCGGCCAGAGTGACCTCTTCAATGTTAACTTAGGTCTTGTCACTGCTTTGCTCAGATGCCTGCTATGACTGCTCATTGCTATCAGAGGAAAAGCCAGAGTCCTTATGATGGTCTGTAAGGCCCAACCCCATCTGGCTATTTTTATTTCTCTGGTTTTATCTCCTGGTACTCTCCTCTCATCCTCTTTTCTCCAGGAAGAGAAGCCCATTGCTGTTTGTGGAACACGCCAGCCATACCCAAAGGCAGTGACCTGGCTGTGTCCTCTATCTGGAATCCCCTTCCCGAGACATCCTCACGGCTCTCCTTCTTCCTGAGACCTACTCTGAGGACTCTACTGGAAATTGTCCTGATGCACTTGCCATCACCCTTGCCTGCTTTGTCTTCTTCACAGCACACATCACCATGTGATCTTCTGCTAATTGCTTCTTGTCTGTTTCCCACTACTTAGCAGATGGGCTCCATGAGGACAGGGATTTTTCCTGTTTTTTTCAGTGCTGTGTCCACAGAGCTTAACACAGGAATTGACACAAGATAAATACTTTTAAATATCTGTTGAATTAATGAATTCAAGCTGATGTCAGGAATTTATAGCTTGGATTTTTTCTTCCATGTTAAAGACATTTCTTATATTACTGGCTTGGAGGATGTTATAGAGGAAGGTGAGGAGGAGAATGAAGGTGGAAGCATTGTGGCATGCATGTGCCCAATGGAAGGGCTACGTTCACGGGTGGGTGATGAGAGTGTAGGATAGAGAAAGTTCTCTTGCCTTGCTTAACTTTGCTGTTAAGTGAGAGGCAATAGGGCAAGTGGCTAAGAGGGAGGGGCTCTGAAATCAGCAGATCTGGGTTGGTTTTGAATACAGTTTCTGTTACCTGACTGTGGGACTGTGGTAATGCTATTAACTACACTGAACCCTCAGTTTCCTCATCTCTAAACAGGGGATATTAATAGAGCCCTCCTCACAATTATTGTGAGGATAAAATGAGATAACATATATTAGAGCCTTTGAAAACCTTGCTAGGGCTCTGACACATATTAAGTGCTTCAAACATGTTGACTATGATTATCATTATTCTAGTGACTAATTCCTGAGGCATTATATAATGTTCCAGCTGTGTTAATCTAGTAAGAAGGCTTGCAAAATAGGAAATCACTCCTAATTTTTCATCCTTTGAGATGTGAACTGTAATTACTCCACTAATGTTTTGATTTGTTTGGGGTTACGACACACATTAAAGGTTGTTGACACAGAAACAAAAGCCAGCAAGCATATCACATTCAACTCGGCATTACCCATTTAAAGGCATCAAGCCATAGTTCTCGTGCTTGAATCTTGCATTCATCTGCTTCACGTACAACCAGTTCGAGATGGCTGTCGGTAAGTTGTTCTTGAGCAAGGTTTTGAATCGAGTGACAATCATCATGTCCCAAGGGTAGCCATCGTCCCACACCCGGCTCATCACCCAGGAGCCACTTCTGGAGCTGATGATGACCTTACAAAACACCAGTTCAACCGTGAACATAGTGACGTTTGTAGCAGACACTGTGGTACACTCCCCAGATGCCCCTTGAGGAATGGACTTATTGGCCCAGCTGTTGAGAGTGTGCCAGAAGCCACCCTCATCTGTCGGCTTTCTTTGGGAGTTGTTTTGGCTGAAGAGAGGGTCCTCACCCAAGGTCTTATGCTGTCTGAGTTTCCTGCTCTGGTGACCTGTTGACGCAGACATGTAAAGGTCCATGCCTCATCCCGATTTGGGACAATGCCAAAGGGTCGCCCAGCTTCAGAGCAAGGTGAAGGAAGGAAGCTTCCTTTCCTTCCTGCAGAGGTATTGATCCTGAAAACACTCCCAAACAAACTTCCTGACTCTAATCTACATTCAGGGTCGGCCACCCTGTCATACCGTTGTAGGGAAATGTCTATATTTTCATCAAATCTTCTCTGGCATAGGTGACCAATAGCTGAATTCCAGTCATATTTACCCTAGTGCTTATCTGACTATTGCCGTCTACAAACAAGCAATCGTGATCTCAAAATAGGCATTTGGTACTAAAATGCCTGCCAGCAAGAAAGCATGAAATTTGGAATCAGAAAACCATAGACTCAAATCCTAGTTCTCCTATTTACTAATGATGTGACTTGGGGAAAAGTTTAACTTCTCTAATCTGATTTTCTCATTCCTAAAATGGAGAGAATCAGAACACACCTCATCAAATTTGTGTGAGAATTAAGTCCATGTGATAACCTATGCAAGATGGCTAACATTACCTGGCATGCAGTATGTGTGCAGTAAATGTCAGTTTCCCTTCCTTCCCCATTCTGTTTTGTTAATCTCTAACAATGCAGTTTTTCAGACTTTCTTTTTCTTTTCTTTTAAAGGTAATTTTTAGGCCGGGCGCTGTGGCTCACGCCTGTAATCCTAGCTCTTGGGAGGCCGAGGCGGGCGGATTGCTCAAGGTCAGGAGTTCAAAACCAGCCTGAGCAAGAGCGAGACCCCGTCTCTACTATAAATAGAAAGAAATTAATTGGCCAACTGATATATATATAAAAAATTAGCCGGGCATGGTGGCACATGCCTGTAGTCCCAGCTACCCGGGAGGCTGAGGCAGAGAAGGATCACTCGAGCCCAGGAGTTTGAGGTTGCTGTGAGCTAGGCTGACGCCACGGCACTCACTCTAGCCTGGGCAACAAAGCGAGACTCTGTCTCAAAAAAAAAAAAAAATAAAAAAAAATAAAGGTAATTTTTAAACAAAATGTCACTTCAAGGCATTTCTTATAAGAGAAGCTAGACCAAGAGGAGATTGAAAAATCAATTGAGAGTCTCCAAAATTGATCTTTCTTCCCTCTAGTTTTTCACATACACAAATACAAATTTCTTAAAACTATGGTTTCATCATATCTTTCTTCAGTTTGAGAAACTGAAATGATTTACTTTTATTTATGGAGAAATCCAAATTTTTCAGCCTGTCATTCATGTCTTTAAAATATATGACATAACCTGACTCCAATCTTTCCTTCCTGTTTTAATTCCTGTAACTTCTCTGTTCCTTAGAATCACAAGGCTTAGCTTTTAGTCCTATAACACTTTGGTGGTTCAAATATTAATTTACTCTATGACTTACAAGAAGACAATTGACATTCCTGGTCCTCAGTTATCTTTTTCTGTAAAATGGTCATAATAAAACTCTACTACCTTCTTCCCCAAATCAGAGGAGCTCATGTATATGCAGGTATTTGAGTACCATAATATATCATATGAATTGTTAATATTAAGAAACTCTATTTCAGCAAGATGAATCTACAATAATCAGATATGCAGGGCTCATTCCTGTCTTCAAATCTTTGCTCATACCATTTTCCCTTCCATGACCAGTCTCTGTCACCTCTTCAATCATATGATCTATATTTATCCTTCAAGGACTGGTTCAGTTCTACTTCCTTTGTGAGACCCCCGGGTCTGGAATCATAGCATTTAGTGCCTGAATCACTTGTTTATCCTTTGTCCCAGTGGCAGTTCTAGTTCCAGGGCAGGAATCATGTCTGTTCCATTCACCACTCTCTCTCCAGCACCCAAGCCAGTGCCTGGTATGTAGTAGGCTCTCAATAAATAGCCATGGAATGAATGCATGGATGAATGAATAAGTAAATGAATAAATGAATCACTCTATATTACTTAAATCATGTTCCAATCATTAAATCTCTAACAAGTCCAAAATGTAGATACATTTTTTTATGTGTTTTACCATAGAGAAACCTGAAATTCAAGGGAATGAAGAAGTTGCCCAGGAGTCTCAGAGTCATAACCTTAAACCTAAATCTGCACTGGTTTTAGATCAGACACATTATAGGCATCATATGTCTTGAGACTGTTGTATGACAACATCACTCCTTTCCAATGTTCTGCCTTTCTCTATTTATTTATTTATTTATTTTTTATTTCTGGATATTATGGGGGTACAAATGTTTAGGTTATGTGTGTTGCCTTCCTCCCCTCCCCCTGCAGTCAGAGGTTTAAGTGTGTCCTTCCCCCAGATGGTGCACCTTGCACTCATTACGTGTATACTTGTTTCCCCAAAAATAAGACCTACCCATAAAATAAGCCCTAGCGGATTTCTAAGCATTTGCGCAATAGAAGCCCTACCCCGAAAATAAGACCTAGTGATGGGCGTGGCTACTCAGTGCATCTGCACAACCCATGCATTTTTGTGGCAGAGTGGTAAAGATGAGCAGCCCTTCTCATCTGCCCCATCTTGACAGCTACTACCCCAGAGGTGACCGGAAAGGCGGGCAGCCCCACCAACAAGGTCGGCTCCCCCTGTCAGGTCCCGGCCATCCTGTGTGTGCTGCGAGTTGAAGCTTTGAGGGGAAAATAACACATCCCCTGAAAATAAGCCCTAGGGTGTCTTCTTGAGGAAAAATAAATATAAGACCCTGTTTTATTTTGGGGGAAACACGGTAGGAATAACATTTATCGGACAGGGGCAGGTGGGAGGGAGGGATGGGGTGGGCATATACATACATATTGAGTGCCATGTGCACCATCTGGGGGATGGACACGCTTGAAGCTCTGACTGTGGGGAGGAGGAAGGCAACACACGTAACCTCAACATTTGTACCCCCATAATATGCTGAAACAAACAACAACAACAACAACAACAACAACAACAAAAACCTTACCTGTTGCCTAGGGAAGCTCGGCTACACGAAATAGCACTTAGCTTTCACAGCAGATGCCCTCCGCCCACCTTATTCCACATCACCCCTTCCAGATGGCAGTGACCGTCTCTGTCTCTGCAGGGACAGTGCCCCAGGAACAGGGAAGCGGTACCTGGCGAGCTGTGTGGCTGAGTTCCGTGGCGATGTCACAGCCCGAGTTCCCCAGGCCAACCACCAGGACTCGCTTTCCCTTGAACGCGCCCGGCTCCTTATAGTCCCTGCTGTGGAGGCATTTGCCTTTAAAACGTTTTAGTCCTGAGTGGAAAATGGGAAACACATGAATCAGTCTGATTTCCTTTAAAAAACACCAAACTACTTTCACAGAAGTGACCTTGTGAGTGGATGTACTCACAATAATATGGAATTTTAACACTCCAAGTACGTTAGATTTAGAAGAAGTATATTTAAATTTAACCTGTTTGTACTTTGAGAGGAAAAAAATAACATTATTAAGGTATTCATGACCAACCTGAGCAAGAGCAAGACCTCGTCTCTACTAAACATAGAAGAAATTAATTGGCCAACTAAATACATATAGAAAAAAAATCAGCCAGGCATGGTGGCGCATGCCTGTAGTCCCAGCTACTCGGGAGGCTGAGGCAGGAGGATCGCTTGAGCCCAGGAGTTTGAGGTTGCTGTGAGCTAGGCTGACGCCACAGCATTTTAGCCCAGGCAACAGAGTGAGACTCTGTCTCAAAAAAAAAAAAATAATAATAATAATTCATTCTTACCAGATGTATAGATGGCAGTTTGAATTTCAGCATTTTGGCCTTACCTGGAAAGGACTCTTTTGGTATGTTGGGGTACACATGATGTCCAGAACAAATCATCACAGCATCAAAGATAGCTGATTCTTTTTTGCCATCTTTTTCAGTGATAACCTCCCATTGGCCAGTAATTGAGAAATTCGGGCACTTATTTACACGGGACACAAGGGTCTAAAAGAAATATAGAAAGAAACCTTCTTTTGTGAAGGCACATATTATGAATTTCAAAGTCCCTCAAAATAAATCAAAACACTAAATACACACACACACGCACACACACACACATCCCTGCATGGTTTTTTGTGCATGACCAGTGTTTTCTGCAGTACAAGAGTGACATGTCTAGGAGACATGACAGTGAATTTAATTATAGTGTACAAGAGGCGTGCACCATGTATAGTAATTGGCGATCAATAATTTTTGTAACAATCACTTTGTAACACCTCTCTAGCTATTTCTTTTTTTAATATTATTGTTGTGTTAAGATAAAAGATATCCTCTATAGTTAGGATGAATGTTTTCCTCAAGCTTTAGTGTGTATAAGAACCATCTAGAAAGCTTGTTAAAATACAGATTCCTGGGTCACATTCCCAGATGATTCAGTTCAGTAGGTGAGCAGCAGAGCATGAAAACTTAAGTTTCTAACACACTCTCAGGTGATGTTGATGCTACTTGACTATACCCTGAGTAGCTCTTGACTAGATTATCAATAAATATTTATTCACAGCGAAACGTCTGCCTGTTAGTGTGCTTCCTCTTTTAAAAAAAAATCTTTTATTTCTTCTGGTTATATTGGAAAAAGAACCTCTATTTGGTATTAATTGTTCTTAAAATTTTATTATATAGTATTTCATACATATTGGTGACTATAAACACACATGTAACATTTTTGATACTTATGAAATATAATAATAAATGAGCTCTTATGAATTAATAGGATTTTGCACATCATTTATTTAGAATAACTGATATTATTTAGTTATGCTATTGCAAATGACATCTTTTTTAGATTATAGTTTCTGTTTGTGGCTGGTTTACAGAAATTTAATTGATTTTTATATATTGTTTTTGCATAACACCACCTCGCCTAATTTTTTTATTGTTATTAATTCTAATAATTTGTAGATTCTTTTGGGTTTAGTAGATAGGCAATCATATTCTCTATAATAATGATGTCTTTCTTTTTTCAAGCTATTATTTCCTTTATTTTCTTTACTTAGTGTTTCTTAAATTTCTTACGATTATTGAAAATAAATTGCAATAATAAGGAATCTTTATTTTGTTCTGGACTTTAAAGGGAATGCTTCTGGCCGGGCGCTGTGGCTCACGCCTGTAATCCTAGCTCTTGGGAGGCCGAGGCGGGCGGATTGCTCAAGGTCAGGAGTTCAAAACCAGCCTGAGCAAGAGTGAGACCCCGTCTCTACTATAAATAGAAAGAAATTAATTGGCCAACTGATATATATATAAAAAAAATTAAAAAAAAAATAAAAAAAAATAAAGGGAATGCTTCTAACTTTTCACTATTTAGCACAGCATTGTCTGATAGCAATATAATATGAGCAACGTATGTAATTTTAAAATTTCTAGTAGTCAAATTCAAAAGTGAAACAATGTATAATTTAATCCAATTTTATCTGATATATTTAAGTTTTAATATTTAATCAAAATAAAATCCAGTCTGTATTTTATATGTGTAGCACATCTCAGTTTTGTGACTTAGAGGTACCATTTTGAACAGTGCAGATTTAAGATAATGCTTGTGTATGTTTTGATGATTCAAGAAAAGTCCCTTCTAATCTTAGTTTGGTGAGAATTTTCCTTTTTTGTTTCTTTCAAGCACAAATGAGTACTAAATTTCAGTTAATATCTTTTCTGAATTTGTTAAATAAACATGATTTTCTGCCTGTAACAGATTTTTTGTAGTAAATTATAGATTTATATTTGATATTAAAATATTTTCATATCCTTCAAGCAAACTCGACTCAATAAAGACAGTTGACGGGCATATACATACATAATGAGTGAGATGTGCACCATCTGAGGGATGGTCACGCTGGAGAATCAGACGTGTGGGGGGAGGGGGGAAAGGGCATTTATTGAAACCTTAAAATCTGTACCCCCATAATATGCTGAAATAAAAAAAAACCACAAAAAAACAAAAAAACACTTTGTTGGTTTTGTTTTGGGAGAATTTTTGCATGAATTTTCATGAAGGAGATTGGCTTGTAATTTTCCTAATTCATATTATCCTATCTGCTTTTGATATCAAGGTTATAATGTCATAGAATTAGTTTGGGAATCACACTTCCTTTTCTAATCTCTGAAAGAGTTTATAAAATATTGAAATAATTTGTTCATTGCAAATTTGAAAGTACTCTCCTGTGGAACTGTTTATTTTCTTTATGGGAGGATTTTTATTTTTATTTATTTATTTATTTATTTTTATTTTTAGCATATTATGGGGGTACAAATGTTAAGGTTACATATATTGCTCATGCCCCCTCCCCCCACCTCGAGTCAGAGCTTCAAACATGACAATCTATGGGAGGATTTTTAATTTCTAGGTCAAAGGAACTATAGATCATCAAAGGGCTATTCAGGCTTTCTACTTCTTCCTGAGTGAATTTTGGTAAATTTAAAAAAAAGATTTAAAAAATTTAACCAATGTAAAATATTATCTGGCAAACACTTTTATACTATTTCATCTGCATCTATTTTGTTTACCTTTTAATTTTCAATATTATTTATTTGTGCCTTTGCTAATTTTTTTCTTAAATTGCCAGCTATTCATGTTTTCTTTGTTTTATTAAAGAATAAATTTATCAAAAAATAAATTTATCAAGAATAAATTTTAAATTTTGTTAATATGCTTTATTTTCTATTTTATAATTTCTTTTTATTATCCCCTTCATTCTATGTCCTTTGAGTTTATTCTGCTTTTCTTTTACTAATTTCTTTTTTTTTATTTCAGCATATTATGGGGGTACAAATTTTTTTTTTTTTTTTTTTTTTTTGAGACAGAGTCTCGCTTTGTTGTCCAGGCTAGAGTGAGTGCCGTGGCGTCAGCCTAGCTCACAGCAACCTCAAACTCCTGGGCTCGAGTGATCCTTCTGCCTCAGCCTCCCGAGTAGCTGGGACTACAGGCATGTGCCACCATGCCCGGCTAATTTTTTATATATATATCAGTTGGCCAATTAATTTCTTTCTATTTATAGTAGAGACGGGGTCTCACTCTTGCTCAGGCTGGTTTTGAACTCCTGACCTTGAGCAATCCGCACCTCGGCCTCCCAAGAGCTAGGATTACAGGCGTGAGCCACAGCGCCCGGCCGGGTACAAATTTTAAGGTTTCAAATAATGCTCTTGTTCCCCTACCCCCACAATTACTAATTTCTTAAATTTCCTTACCTTATTAGTTTTTAGGTCTTTTTTACTTTCTAATATAAGCATTTATGTTTAAAATTGTCATGAAAATATAGCTCTCTATGCTTCCTACAAATATTGATACTAATATACAGAAGCTACATTATTATCATTTATAAATACTTTTAAATTCTCATTGAAATTTCTTCTTTGACCTATATGTTATTTAGAAAAAAAGAATTTTTAATTGCCAAATTCATGGCTATTTTACGCATTTTTTTGTTTTGTTATTGATTTCTAAGTTAGTGGAATTTTAGTCTAAGAACCCTCTGTGGTCAAATTTTATGAATTTCCCACATATTCTTGAGAAGAAGATATTAATATATTCTCTAAATCTAGAGTTAGAGAGGTCACACTGTTAAAAATGTTGACAAATAAGAAAGGGATAGTGAAAAGAAACAAATGAAAATCCAACAATAGACGTGGACTTCATTGTTATGCCAACAGTTAGTTTGTTGACAGCATCTTACCTTAAATTGTATGTATTTCAGGAGGTTCTTTTCTTTGGCAAATGCAATAATATATTCCTGGATCTTGCTGTTGTGCATAAAGTTGGGAAAGTCATCAGGATATGGGAAGTCTGGGAAACACATCATCTCCTTGGAAGAGTTGGTGAAGACCGACTGGTAAATGCTAGCTCTGCCCTCTTCTGCATGGTCCTGTGAATGTATAGTTTCAAATGAAGGAGAAATGGTAAAAAAGGGTACTGATCATGTTCGGGGCCAGTCCTAAGTAATTACTGTCATTCCTTAGTATCCACAGGGGATTGGTTCCAGAACCCCTGTGGACAACAATATCTGGGGTACTCAAATCTCTTATATAAAATGGCTTGTATAATTTGCATATAACCTATACACAACCTCCTATATACTTTAAACCATCTCTAGGTTACTTATTAGTATACATAATGCAATATAAATGCTAAATAAGTAGTTGTATTGTTTCTAAAATTTGTAATATTTTTATTGTATTGTTATTTTTATTGTGTTTTTTCCCAAATATTTTCTATCTGTGATTGGTTGAATCCTCAGATGTGGCACCATAAATGAAGAGGGCCAACTGTATACTCATTTGAGTTGGCCTTTATCCACAAGTAAATTCAGTAATATGACATACAAGTTAACTTTACTTAAACAATTAATGCTAATCAAGGGAACTTAGAATATGGAAGAATATATTCTTCTTAATATGTTTTCTAAGGGAAACAAATTTTGAATATCATTATTTTTTTAGGAATATGTAATTAGAATCCTTTTTTTCTTGAGCCATTAAATATGGTGCCAGATATTTCCCAAAATTTATCTTTGAATGATTTTAATGTGTCAACTTATGAGCATGAGCATCTAATGGTCAATTTATAAAAACAAACAATGACAGATGGCTGTTAATAACATTTGTAAATATGAGCATTTTAAAACTTAATCTTTTAAAATTAAGCTTAGAATTTCTACACTGTATAAAATAATTAGTACAACCCCTATGGAAAATAGTTTGAGATCACTCAAAAACTAAAAATAGACCTACCATTCAATCCTGCAATCCCATTAGGTGTCTACATAAAAGAAAAGAAGGCTTTTCATCAAAAAGACGCATGCACTCAAATGTTTATTGTAGCACAATTCACAATTGTGAAGATGTGGAATCAACCCAAGTGGCCATCAATTTATGAGTGGATTAATAAAACGTGGTATATGTACACCATGAGTGCTACTCAACCATTAAAAAAAGGTGAATTAATACCTTTTGCAAACATCTGGATAGAACTGGAGACCATTTTCCTAAGTGAAGTATCTCAAGAATGGATATACAAATACCACATACGCTCACTATTAAACTGAAACTGACTGACGAGCACATATATGCACAGAAGGAAGTAAAACTCAGTGGAAATCAAGCATGGAGGAGGGGGTAGGAAGGAAGGGGCCCAAACTTACCTAATGGGTACAATGAACACTATTTGTGTGATGGGCACAGTTGTAACCAGGACTCAGACATTACAAAAGCAACTCGTGTAACATAAAACATTTGTACCCCCTTAATATTTTGAAATAAAAAATAATAATGTGTTAACTATGATGAACCTAACATCTAGAATTTATAGGCATTGCATGCCTTTTGAGCATTTATGTAGGTAATAAAGATTTAACTTTCAGCTATGTAAAACTATCTGAATTGGCTATACGAACTCTGAGAAGCTATAGAACTATGATAATAAAACTTTAGAGGAGCTATTAAGTGATGACGAAGGAAGAAAAAGAACATTGAAGAAAGAATGATCAGCAATAAGAAGATTGTGACATTGTGTTGTGGTTCTCAACCTTGGCCACACACTGGAATAAACTGCGGAGCTTTAAAAGAAAACAAGAGACGTGTGGCCCCCTCTGAGAAAATTTGATTTAATTGGCTGGGAGTTTTAACAGCTCTTCAGGGAATTCTAAAGTGCAGCCAAGTTGATAGTCGCAGTCCAGAGTTACACAAATAGCAGCTAATGACCAACAAACTAGCGTTACTGCAGAAGAGCTCATCACAGAACACATTTGTTACAGCTGTGAGCTCTGCAAAGCAAGCTGTCGAAGTGAGTAAAAGGCATCAAGTTAAAGGAAAATACTGTTAGGAGCATGATTAGGAAAAGGTGGAATCTTAGTTTAACTCTCTTGAACCCCAAGGCTCATTATGAGTAGGCCACAGGTCTAGGTGGAATGACTTTCTTTCTCAGGAGCTCTCAAACAATAAATTAATAAGTCTAAATTTTGGCCTGAAGTTTCATGATGAAAGGTCAAATTGTAGATCTCTATGTACAGTTGCTAGTTCATAATGGAAGCATTGAATATGGGACATTTCTGATTAGCGTTCACATAACTCAAAGTTGTCAGGGTCCCCAGAATATGAATTTTTAGTATATTATTGTAACAGTACAATCATGTCAAAAGCCAATATGGCTGCAGACTGGTTATAGACAAGTAACTATTAACAAACAGTTAATCAAGTTTTCGCCATGCTCATTTCAGAAAACGATGTGATCTTGATCTAGGGCATGAGTTTTCTGCTGCTCATGTGTTCTGTTGGCCCTGTTAATATGTATGTGGGGCGGGAAAGTAAAGGAATTTGTAGCTAGTGGTGAGTTGAGCAGTTTGATAGAGAAAATAACCAGCATAAGGAGAGAGGGAACATTAAAGAACACGTTGATATACTGTCTAGGAAAAAAACCAGAGGGAGAGTTAATAAAGTGTTGTATGCTCAGAAAAAAACAAACTTCTATTCATGAAAACCTCATGCTGAAATTCAAAAAATTTCCTGATTTATTGTCTGGGGAGCTCTTGAGAAAGAAAAAAATTTCACCTAGACCTGTGGCCCAGTCACAAATTATTTTATTGTCTCTGTGATCAAAGAAAGTGAGAGAAATATGTTATTCTGACTCTTGATCAAGGTTAGAAGTCGGCACTAGAAGGACTTAGGGAAGTGCTATAGGAGACAGCTTCAAAAGTATAAACTAGCTGCACTCTTCATGTTTTTCACACTTGACGAATGATTGGATCCCTCTAAAAGAAAACATAAAAGAATGTAAAATGCTGACTTTAGAAATGAAAAGTCATGGAAGTACAAAATTAGCACAACTACATAACATAATCTCATAATGTGAATACTAGTACATTGCCACAGACTCCTAAGGGTGTTTGAGAAACCCTGCTGTTTATGACATCATTCTCAATCTATAAGTCCCCTCACAGTGGCAACCTCTCAATAACCAGGGATATTAGTTTCTTGTGGCTGCTGTAAGAAATCACCACAAACTTTGATGGCTTAAAAGAATAGAGATTGGATCACGCCTGTAATCCTAGCACTCTGGGAGGCCGAGGTGAATGGATCATTTGAGCTCAGGAGTTCAAGACCAGCCTGAGCAAGAGCAAGACCCCGTCTCTACTAAAAATGGAAAGAAATTATCTGGACAACTAAAAATATATAGAAAAAATTAGCTGGGCATGGTGGCACATGCTTGTAGTCCCAGCTACTCAGGAAGCTGAGGTAGAAGGATCGCTTGAGCCCAGGAATTTGAGGTTGCTGTGAGCTAGGCTGACGCCACGGCACTCTGGCCCAGGCAATAGCCTGAGACTGTTTAAAAAAAAAAAAAAAATAGGGATTTATTCTTTCACAGTTATGGAGGCTGGCGGATGAAAATCAGCATCACTGGGCTGCAAACAGGGAGTTGGCAGGGCTATGAAGGCTCTAGAAGAGATTTAATCCCTTCCTCTTCCAGCGTACGGTGCATGCCAGCATTCCTTGGCGTTTTCAATGCCAAGAGGCCACCTATATTCCTTAGATTGTGGCTCCTTTGTCCAACTTCAAGGTCGGAGCACAGCATCTTAAGATGTCTTTCTTCTGAGGTCATCACATCACCATCTCTCTTCTGTCTTTCTGTGTTAAATCTCTCTACTTCCTCTTTAGAAGGACACATGTTATGGCATTTGGGGCTCACCAAATCACACAGGAAAATCTCTCTGTCTCAAGATTTTTAACTTAATTGTATTTGAAAATGTCCTTTTTCCTGATAAGGTAACCTTTACAGGTCCCAGAAATTAGGATGCTCTATATTTGTCCATTATTCTGTTGTTCAGCCCACTGGCCCCCAAAGATTCACATCCATCCCACATGTAAAATATATGCACCCTATCCCAACATCTTCAAAGTCTCCACCTATTGCAGCATGAAATCAAATTCCAACTCTCACCGGTGTATTATCAGCTCATAAATCCCAAATCTCATCATCTAAATAATCTAAACAAGGTATGGGTGAAATTGTGGGCATGAACCATCATGGGGCAAAGTTCTTTTCCATCTGTGGATCTGAGAAACTAGAAAACAAGTTACCTTTTTCCAAAATACAATGGGGGAAGAGCATGAATGACATTCCTATTCCAAAAGGGAGAAAAAAGAAGAAAGGAAGGAATCACCAATCCCAAGCAATTTTGAAGCCCAGCAGAACAAACTACATTAGGTTTCAAGGCCTGTGAATAATCCTTTGTGCCCTCAAGCCCCTGCCTCCTGGGCCTGAGTTGCTACCCTTTGGGCTATCCTTTCATTTTCTTGAAGAGTAGCACATGTTTGCAGTTGAATAATAGTTTTATTAACCTACAATACCAGGTTCAAAGTCTTCCTTGAGCAGTGAGACAGCAGCAAAGCCTTTTGCTGTATTTCCCAAAGTTTTACAAAGTAAATTTGAATATGAGGCTTTAAGAGCACTGCATAGAAAATGTGGCCAGGCCAAGAGGTCACTTGGTGGAGTGGCACCTAGCAATTTGCAGAGGGATAAAGAATGTAGGCTGGAGGGAAAGGCAATCTGGAATTGGAGTCTTCTCTTCGCCGTTTACCAGCTGTGTGATTTTTTTTTCTTTCCTTTTTAAGCTTCAGATTAATTTGTAAAAGAAAAATAATCATACCTAGCTTCTAGGATTATTATAAAGCTAGAAATAAATGGGAAATCATTTGACAGTTAGGAAGTGCTCAATAAAATAGACCTAAGAGTCATCACTATGCAAAGTTGAAGCCCTGCCAGCCATTCCAGTAATGTAATCAAGGCTCCACAACATCGTACAAGATGCCAGGTGGTTTCCAGAGTTCTTTACAGTGCACAGAATCCCTATGTTAATAAGAATAATATCTCATGTCTATATAGTATGTAAAGAGCTTTACAGATATTGTTTCATTAAAAATAACCATTTTATTGAGGTATATAATATAATACTGATTTTGTATTTGAGGACGACATAGTGGCTTAAAAGCATGCCTTTTTAGAGGGGCTTCCTTAATTTACATATATTAGTGGGCTTATCAGAAGAAAAATAAGACAGATGGGGCAGGCTAGGCCGGCAATGTTCCTAAGTTTAGAAACGCTGATGCAGTGGAGGGCACAGGGAAGCTTCCATTCCACTGTTGTCAGGCAACACAGGAAGTGGTTGAATGAGTGCATATATGTGTGTTTGAGGATAGAGTCTTTATTATAAGTGCACAGAAACAAAAGGGAATTGAAGAACTAGGAAGCACTATATTCTATTCTTGGTTCCGTTGGCAGCTGTATCAATTATGTGGTTTCACACAACCAAAGTTACCCCCTGAAACTTTAAACTCTGTGGTTCAATCACTAAGAAGGCCTCAACAAAACACTAAGGTAACCTCAACAAAAAAATGGGAAAAGCCACTGAAGTTTTAAATGAATAACTCATTTAATTCTAACTGCATAAACCTAATCACTATTTGCCAAAGATTTTATGCCCAAGCGGCCCTCATTAATGATTTGTCGTGGGTGAACTCTGTACGCAGAGGGTGCGAAGCCTATTGTGTAATTCACTTCTGACTTTCAAGGAGGATACTTTCCCGCCTGCCCCTGATGTGGATTCCAAGCCTAATAGGGACAATAGCTGCCATGGTAACAGGTTTGGAAGCCTGTGCTCAAGCAGCATGTTTCTGTGCATGTCCCAACTCACTTCCGTATATTGCAACGATGCCCTACTCACTGAGAATTTCCACAGGCCCCCGATGTCATCGCTCCTCTCAAAGCAGGTAGGCTCCAGCCCCTCTTCCAGACAGCTCCTGATGGAGGCCAAGCCACTGACACCAGCTCCAATGATGGCCACTCTCTTCCCCATGGTCACCTGTGCAAAAGCCCAGAGAACAATTCCAGCAATAGGAGGGCTGAAAACCTATCTATCTATCTATCTATCTATCTATCTATCTATCTATCTATCTATCTATCTATCTATCTATTTGTTAATTTTGGTTTCAGTCTTTGGCTTAATAAGAAACTTCACTTTGCACCCAAGGAAAAAAAATGTTTGGCATTTCTTCTAGTAATCTAACTACATTTTGCATTTCTCTCAAATTTCTAAAGAGATTTTTTTTTCTGAAAAAAGAAGCACTATTTTTTTCATCTAGCTCTCCAAAATTAAGAGTCCAATGATCAGCATATATATTCATCTTCCTTGCCTTGGACCTTTTGTGCTTTTCTTTCTCTGCCAAAGAGAGTGAGCAGGAGAAAGAAAAGGAGATTTGCAACTAAAATGTGTATACACAGATCCAACGACCCAAACATATACATATGTATGGACATGTGAGTGAAAAAGCAAACATGTATGTGTATATATGTGCACACACAGACATATATCTCTGTCTTCTTTCTGCTCTGACACAAGATTTGATAAGGAACAAGATCTGGGGATGTCTGTATTTCAGCATGTCATGTAGTCACCCTCTTTCTCTCACTAGTAATATTCCTCTCAGTTAAATAGAAAAGGCAAGTCTTTAACTAAAAACAACGTCTTCCCATTAGCTGCCACCCCTAATCTCCATTCCCTCCTAAGAAAATTACATTTCCTAGCCTTTTCCTGTTCCTGACACTATGTTTAGGCTCTACTACTACTTCTCCCATTATTGTTTTCTTTTTAGACAAAAATCACAGACTCATGCAAAGAAATAGACTTCAATGATAAAATCGTGACCCACAATTCTCAGAAACAAATGAAGAAACTGCCTGCATTTTACGTCATTCTCATTCTATATTTGCTACAGAACTATAGCATGTTCCTTCTTCTTTTACCAATCCCACTCTCCTCTCTCTCAGCCCTTTATAATATCAACTTTTTTCTGTTTTTTACCTTATCTTTGTCTTCTTTTCTTCTGTATGCCTAAGTCTTGTTCAAGTTGTCTGGGCAGTTTGAAAGAGAAAATACTTTCTGAGCCCACACTCTTGGGGATTATTGGAAAGTGGGAAGAGCTTCTCTTAAAGAGGTAGTCATTTCTTGGTCTTCTACCAGGTGAGCTCACACCACGTCCCCGTGATCGTGATTGGCATTGGGTGGGGAGAATCTGGCCAGTCTCTGTGGCTGTCCAGTTTCTGCTTTTCTGTTGGTTTTGGTAAACACAATCTACTCGTCACACTCCTGGACCCGTGGCCCTGGGATTCAGGTAGTTTCTCCCAAGTGATTTTGGGGTTTTCTATTGCATTTCATCATGAGTTATTTCAAAATTTACCTTATTTTTCTCATTCCTACTTCTTTTGTGGATACCTCTTAGTAGTTCTCCAAACACTAGCAAATTAGCTATTTAATTGAGATAGCCCACCAGCAATGATGGCTTTTCAATACTCTCTCTTTTTATGTCCTCTCTTTTGATATTTGAGGTCAAAGGCCTGTGTTTCTCAAGTTTGCATTTCTTTGTTCCTGGGGACAGTATGTGATCTTGGAAAAGATCAAATTCCATAAATTGATCCCTTAGTTCCAGATAGCAGATGCAGTTAATAGCACTAGGGGGAAGAAGGGTGGATGATGAAAAATTACTTAATAGGTACAATGTATGTTATTTGTGTCATGGATATCCCAAAAGCCCTGACTTGATCACCATGCAATTGATGCATGTAACAAAATAACACATGTAGCCAGTTAATTTTTACAAGTAAAAAAAATTACCAGATAAAATTATGTTGGCAGTAAGACTAAATAAACTGTGCCTAGCTCTCAGTCATGAAATATAGTGAAACTTCTAAAAATTGTTTAGCAATCAACCATATTCCTATATCAGTTAAAATTATGACATCTCACCCATATTAACCATTTAGTCCTTTCATTAAGCAGGTGATATTTAGCATAAACTGGTATATATGTAATTCTTGAGGAATTGACCCTTCATGTCTTTTGGAGATAGGAATTTTCATTTCTGAACCGTGGTGAAGTAGAGAGTCAGACTTCGAATCACTTATAGCCGTGTGGCCTTGGGCAAGTCACTTAACCTCCTCAATTCTTAGTTTCTTCATTAATAAACTGAGAATACTACACTACAATTATCTGGCTGGGTTGTTGCAATGATTTGAGGATTAGAGGGTTTAAACACACACAAAAACACACACACACACATCTGTACACTTATACATATGTGTCTATAAAACTTGGCATGTAGTTAGAAATTAGCAAATCCTAATTATGTGTTATAGGTAAAAATGCAAAAATACCACAGGTTCATTAAATTTTCCAGGGCTGCCATTCAGCCAACATGATTTTATCTTTTCTCATTTTAAGGGCAGGCAGGACCCACCTGATTCTACCATGGCCTCTGACGTTTCTTCTTTAGGAGATGGAAAGGGAACTCTCCTCCTTGCTGCCTTTTGCAGGAATATATTCTATCAGCCGTAGACATTTATTGTCCCATCTCTCTTCAGCCTAGCTTTTGCTTGCCACAATTTTCTGCAAAGCCCCTCTTTCATCTTCAGAATCTAAAATGCCCAGTCCATAGCTGGGGAAGTAGCCACTCCCTGCTTCTTTGTCCCCCCTGAATCCCAAAGCTGTTACAAAGAAACTTTCATCTGTGCACGGCTGCCAAATTATTGTTGCTGCAGGAAGATCTGAGTAGAGGACCTCATATTCTGTCATCTTGCTCCAGATTTTCTTTGTATTTCAAAGAAACTCTTTGTTCTTTTGTCTTCTAATTAACTTTCTAGAGGCAGGGCATATATCTCTTGTGACGCTATGTAGTCATATCTGATAATGTATAATGGTTGAAATGCTCATATAAAATGATGATGGATTTTGCATATTCAGATTTTATTGCCAAAGCTCCTGTTCCAAAGACATGGTCCCTTTATGGTTCATATTCTGAAATAATATTTCAGGAAGGGTTAAGTGCTCAAGGAGGCTTAGACAGTCCATTGTACTCTCTACTACAAATTTAAGAAGCATCACACATGTTTCTAGTTTCAAAGGCAGATGAATGTTGTCTTGATTTTCAAAGATAGGTCTTTTGTATGTTTTTAGTTGTCTATATCATGTACCTGTGGGCCCTAAACCACTGATGTAAAATTATGTAAAAATTCTTCCTTTAATGAGATTTTTATTTTTTTCAATAATAATGATAATGGTGATGATTATGATGATAAAAATAGAATACTTACAGTTTTTCTTAAGAAAAAAGACATATATTATTTGATCTAGCAAGTCTACTCTTGGAAATATGTTCTACAGAAATATAAGCATAAGTAAATTTCAACAAGTTGTGTGAAGAAGTTTTTATTTCAGTGATGTTCAAAGTGTCAAAAAGTAGAGAAAAAAATGACTGCTTTTTGTCAGAGAAATGGATAAATTATTTCATTTCCTCCATGGAATATTCTGCAGGTACTTACAAGCATGAATTAGAGCTATTGAAGATGGCTTGGAGAAATACCACATTAAAGTATTGGAAAGAAAAAATCAATGTGCAGAAAAGTACTCATAATATTGTAATTTCAAAAATAAACAATGATTCTTAAAAATTCTATATAAATGTTAATATAAACACAGGTAAACACTCACTCATATTATCTGTAATGGATTTTGATCAGAGAGAAAAACATGAATGGATATATACCAGGTTGTTAATATGCTTTACCTTGAGGGCTAATCATATGTGAGTAGATGAAAGAGCAAAGACTAAATAAATAAATTAAATAGAAAAAACTATACTAAAAATATTTTGGTAGGGAAAAAATAAAATCTAAATGTTTTAGAACTTAGGTAATAAATGACTACATTTCATCCTGGAACAAACATCAGGTGTAAATTAGAAATCTAAGACAAGGTTCGGCTGTGATTCACTGTGATTTTTGAGCCTTGGATGCACTGTTGAGAAATGTTGACTTAACATTAGATCTAACGATAGGCGTAGAGTGGTTATTTCACTTTTTCTTTTACAAAGGCGCCAAGTCTCTGTTCCTTACATTGCCAATGTTACCCTGGGAGCAAGGAAACCAAAGGGGCTGTGATTAAAGGAAATAAGTGAAGAAGAGCTTATCTTATAACCTGAGTTCCCATCTGAAAAACTTCCTTGACAGTTGATGAGGCTACAAATAACCATAAACCACCAGGAAAACGGCAGCAAGTACCAGAGCTTTCCAGAACAGGAGCCTGGCAGAATAGCAAGATCACTTTAGTGGCTGGCTGGATTTCTGGTCTTGGTTGCTTTGATAATTTGGTGGGAGTAGGGATGAGGGACAAGATAGTCTTTTGGGCCCTATTTCATTTCCCAGATCCTATCAGCTATAACTGGATTGGTATACAAGGGCCAAAAAAGATTTCCCAAGCCAGTTTTGTGCCCAAGGGGAGTAGGGACAGTAGTTTGGAGTTTATGCCAGAGAAGGTGGCCATTTCATTCATATAGTCTGCTGCTCCTAGAGTGATGGGTCAGCCAGGAACACACATGAAGGCAAAAGAGGAAACAAAACAGGAACCTTATTAGCTAATCTTAGCTTGATGTTCATGTTTGCATTTAAAAAAAATAATTTTCAAAATTTACTTTCCACTTAGAATCGAATAATTTTAGAACTTGAAAGAACTCTAAGGGTTAAATGTCTGAATGGTCTCACTATGACTTTTTTTTTTTTTTTGAGATGGAGTCTCACTCTGTACCCTGGGCTTAGAATGCCTTGATGTCAGGCTAGCTCACAGCAATCTCAAACTCCTGGGCTCAAGCGATCCTCCTGCCTCAGCCTCCCGAGTAGCTGGAACTATAGGCACTAACCACCACTCCTGGCTAAGTTTTCTATTTTTAGTAGAGACAGGGTCTCACTTTTGCTCAGGCTGGTCTTGAACTTCTGAGTTCAAGCGATCCTCCCGCCTCAGCCTCCCAGAATGCTAGGATTACAGGCATGAGCCACCGTGCCAGTCATCACTATAACATTTTAAGCATGGCAATTTTTCATTATGTGGGACTATCCTTGGGATTGCAGGATATTTATTAATAGCTTGCCTGACACCTAGTCAATAAATGCCAATGAAAACTCCCTAGCATTAGGAAAATAAAAAAAATAAAATAAAATAAACTGCCCCATACATCTCCAGCTGTTCCTATGGGCAAGTATTGCTGCCACTGAGAACCATTTAAAAGATCAACTGACCTATTTTATTTTTAGACAAAATAAAAATGTGAAGGAGGTTAATTTTTTTTACTGAAATTGTTGCTGACTAGTTCAACAAATATTTCATCATCTCTAACCATATGTCAGGCACTGAATTCGGTGTGAGCATATAAAGATTTGTAAGACACAGAGGACAAAGTCTGCAAAGGAGACAAACATATAAGCAGTTTATTTTTCCATTGCATACATGTGTGTGCACACACACTCACACATAATGTCCAATGTGCTGACTTGCATGACATATTCAATAGGCAAAATATCAGATATGTAAGGTTCATGGAGGGCAGCTGGTAGGAATTTATAACAAGGGAGAATGCATATGATACCTTTCATTTGTATGTTAAGCCACATTCATGTGCACTTTTCATTCATTAATCTAGTAAACGAGTGTCCACTATGTGTCAAATGATGTTCAAAGTGTTAGTGACACCTACCCTCTGACTTATTCAAATGATCTCTTTTGTTGCTGCTTTTCCAGTTTTACCCTTAAATGTCTGACAAAAGTAGTATTTATATAAAATTTAAGACCCCCCCCAGTAAGTTTTGAAAAGAGTTACTTTTCTCTTTCCCTTAGACAATATACATTAAATGAATATTTGCTATTACAGTCGAGATTCTGTAATCTCAGATAGAGATATTCCCCACCCAGCTCCAGAACACCATCAAGAGGAGGAGATCCATCATTTATTGGCCTACAAGTAATACAGAAGCCACTTAAATATTATCATTAAAAAAAATTAAAACAGTTTTGAAATTTCTTTAAAAAATTTAAAGTATATGATAATGTTGCATATTATAATAAAATATTATAGTGATGATTATTGTGGACTTTTATTTTAAACAGTTGATTTGAAGATTTGCATATATTTGTTCATATGAGACCTAATATGTTTGTAAACTAGTTTTGTTGGCTTAACTTCTGAAGATGGCTAGGAGAGATTAAAATGTTCTTTGATCTTTTTAGCAGAGAACCTAAAAAACCCTGCTTAAGCACATAACTCAGCATTTTCTGGCGTGATAAAGGTTAAAGTTGTTATATAATCTTGATTTCATAGTAAAGTGATTTTTTTCTTTTGTTTCTAGATATTACTTAAACTCAAAGTAGTTCCTATTTATTTTGGTATCTGAACTTTCTCTCTATCCATTATCTACAATGCCTTAGTTATCGTTAGTTATCACTGCATAAATTTTCTTTCTAAGAATAAAAGATAGATTCTTGCAAAATATAGGTGTCATACCTTATAGTCTTTCTAGTATTTTCCTCAGCACCCAGCATTATTTACTGAATGGTTTTAAGTTTTAGAATTGGGGCCAATTTTAGAATCAGAAGCATAGTACAGCAGAAGAGATTATGGGATTTAGCAGTTTCCCTGAAGTTAAGCCCACTTAAATTTACAAAACTCTGACAAATACTGTTGTACTTCTTCTCATTGACCTTTACCCTGTTGATAATATTAACTATCATGACATCTTTCCTAGGGATTATGATCAGACCTGGAAAAAAAATTGTAACAGGACTATTTTCTTTTCAATTGGAAACCTCATATCCCTGGCAAATAAATCAATCTTGACAATAAATATAAGCATTAGTTAAAGAATGAGATAAATCAATAAGGATCAGATAAAATTTATGTGTAGTCTTCCTAATGAAACTTGAAATTACCAGAAAACAATCTTATTTGTCTTCTTCAGTAGACATCAAACCAGTGAATTATCCATAAGTTTCATATATGAGCAGAACATCTAGTTAAAAATCCACCTAGTGCTAAGGTTGGCAATGTCCCCAGCCCTAAGAGCAAGGAATAAGACTAAAGTATGTTTGTGGTAAAATTATGGGGCTCACGATTTGAACAGGGAATAGGGAGGAGAGAAAATAAAAGAGAGAAAAGTGAAAGGAGAATGATCTGAATCAGGCAGACCTAATTTGAAACTCAGCTCCAGTGTGTCTTAGATGCGTGATATTGAGAGAGTTATTTCGTTTTTTTAACCTTGTTTTGTTCCCCTAACTCAGTAAAACAGGGATACTGCAAAAGGTGGTCACAGGGGTAGATTAGCTGATGCGTATGAATATATGCTACTTGGCAGAGGGTATTTTTGCACACAGGCTCATTTAGCAGCAAAGCACGATCTCCCTGGAGTAAAGCACAGCTGGTAAGGAAAATACTGGCACAAAAATATACTCTTCTGTTTCTGAAAAGCTTTTCTTAGGTTAAAACAGTATGTTTTGCAGCTCTCAGTAGAGGTAAGCAAAGCAGCTCTAGAAATCTAAAAGTGGCCTTTGTGCAGTCACTTAAGCTGAAGCTAAACCAAATCTGTATTGTCCTGAAACACTTGTTAGAGCAATGGTTCTTAAATATCAGGGAACCGCAAGGTAGCGTGAATGGATTACAAATCAACGCAGAACAGATTATCATTACCAGGCCTTATCCTGAGCCTACTGGATCCAAAATGAAGGGTGAAGTCCATGAATGAATCACTTCCCCTGAAACATCCCACTCCATCTACCACCCCTCAAAGATAAGGAAGGGATGAGAAGTGCTTCCCTCAACATGAGAATTTCTGAGTTTAAGGATCAGAAGAAGCTAGTATGCAACCTAGACCAGGCCACACTGGATTTGGTACCCTTGTTAATGCTGGCTTGGGCTACCTCGCCACCCCTTAGCAGGAATAACTGGGCATTCTTATCAGCACCCTGCTTCACGTGTTTTTAGAGCAATGATACTTATATTAATATTTATGCTTAACTTAGCTAAAGTGAAGGCCATCTGGTTTTTATTCCAGAGTGTGGGTTTGAGATACTCTTAAATATTCTTGACTTATACAAAGTTTAGGACTAAAAAATCACTTCTTCCACTTGCTGCATGTTTGATCTTAGGTAAATGACTTCATCTTTCTGAGCTTTAATTTTCTCTTTCATAAAATGGGAATATAAATAGTGGCAACCTGATAGGATTGTGTTACAGTAGTAAATTTCTATATTAAATGAATATTTTCTATTACAATTGAGACTCTGAAATTGCAAATAAACAAAACTCAGGGAAACAGCATTCTGTATATGCTGCTGATTTAAAAAGTTTATTTCTATCTAGAAGTGCTACAAATTACTTTTGTATATTTGTAGAGAGCTTGGTGTAAAACAGGTTCTCAGGAATGCCAATTTTCTTCTGACTCCCTCTCTCTAACTCACAGCAACTTTTTATGTTCTGCCTTGCTTGTTATTTTGTATTGAGTTATTATATCTCTTGCATCATTATTTAATTTTCTAGATTTGTCTTCTCTTTCCAATTACCCTTTGGACTTTTTGAGGGAAGGGAATATGTCTTAAATTCACAGTGCTAGTGCTAGTGCCCAGCACAGGAATTTGAAACAGAAAGTGCTTAATAAAAATGTCAACTGATTTAGGATAAAAATACTAAAAAGAATGTTGAAGAGGAGAGGCAGGAGTTTGTGGTGAGTGGAGTTAAGTGTATCAGATTCAGAGTAACAAACACTAATGCTAGGTACGTTTAATCTCTCCCCACAATTCAGTTTTGGCTTCTACATAGTCCCACCTTCATTACTCAAACTTTGTTTCTATAATCATTTAACTTGAATACTTAGGTGAAAAACACTTACATAAAGAAAATATTTCCAGATGATACATATTAGAAGCTAAACTTAAGTTTGATAGATTGGACTCGAGTTGTGTAGACGAGTAGATACATCTAGCTTTCGTATTATCCCCCCAGCGATCAGGTGGCACAAATGTGTTACAAGTGGGAGCTGAATCAAGTACCTTCTTTCAAAGAAGGGTGGAGAGCATGACTCAGATAAAATTTGTTTATGAAGTCAGATTATAAATAGTAGGTTGACTCACTGCTAAGAATATTAATTTCTTTTCATTTTAATTAGACTAACAAAATGGAAAGCTTAAAAGTGAAAAAAAATCCACCCATCTTTAAAGGAAAATGATATCATTTATTCAGTTGCATGAACAAAATGTCTCTCATCGCCATTTGGAAAACAAAACAAAACAAAAATCTTCCATTAATGTGGCTTTATGTGAATGCAAATCAGAATGGTGGAGACACAACACACATTTAGAATAGAACTCCAAGGATGGCACCAAGCCAACAGAACCCTTTTAAAGACAGGGAATATGGTGGAAGGGCAGACAGCAAGGGGTGGGGAGGAGGGCAGGTGGAACAACAGGCAGAGGACCTAAGCTTGCTGGATTTCAAAGATAGGGACTGTTTTTCTAGTTCTATAGAAGAGTTCAAACAGGTCAAATTCAGAACGTCTTGGATACACTGTGAAGCCCAAACTGAGGACATAGGGGTGTAGAAATGACTAAAGACACAGAGGCATAGAATCAAGGTCCTGTGTAGTGAAATAATTATTTGTCAGCTGTATATAGCAAGCAAAAAGTCAGTGTAAACTGGACATAAGAGGGGGTTAGACAAGGGGAGGTTTACTCACATCATCTGGATCTGGAATTTAAGGTATACTGAGTGTGAACTAAAATTTGAGAGATATCTGATGAAATTTGGAGGTTGCTGAAGGCTGTTTAGAAGCCTGAGTAAATTGAGCTTACTTGTACTAAACGTGCTATGTTTTCAAACCACCTTAGTAAAGTATAATTATGACCTATCTGAGCTATGTTTAAAATGGCGTAGGCTAGCTTTGGAAGAAGGACACTAGGAAGCAAACTGGGGGGATAAACGGCATTTTGGTGGCACAAGCCAAGAGATCAGGCAGCACTGTTAAGCAACCCAGGCCCAATGTTGGTCAGAAAGCTGTGTCCTTGAGTTCTCCACTTCATCATACTTTTCTTTTCACCCTTGAAAACCCAGGTGGCCTCATGTGCTTGCAACTGTGCAATTGGAGTGTTGCTTCCAGAGATTGAAGGAAGCCAATAGTGGCCAGTGTTGGCTTTCCCGGGTATGGAGGAGAAAAATACTTGTAGAACGAGACCTGATTGTTACTGTAAATTTCAAGGATGGATTTCTCAAGGAAAGATAATGAGAAGGAATGACCAATGGCAAAGATGATAGCAAAGTCGTTTCCTTTCCAGTGCCATCTTCAAAGAGCACTCACTGCTCTTTCTGCAAACGCCTTCATGTCTGACAGCCAGAGAGAATAACATTGGGGAGATCATCACCTGCTATGGGAGACTTGCTGAGCAACCTGTTTGTTAAAATGAAAGAGATGGTGACTGGAATTTCAGGATGTGTTGGCTCCTCACTCAGGTTTAAATTGTGCCTTACTCACCTAGCCAGTAGGCTCAAGTCTTTTCCAACACAATTTAGAAAATATGCTCTTGTCTTAGTTTGTTCCTGCTGCTATAACAAAATACTACAGACTGGGTAACTTACAATAGCAGACATTTATTCCTCACAGTCTGTATGAGGCTGAGAAGTTTGAGATCAAGGCACAAGCATATTTATTGTCTGGTGAAAGCTTACCTCCGGTTCCAAAGTGGAGCCTTGTTCTGCACTCTCTTGAAGGAATGAATGCTGTGTCTTCACATGGCAGAAGAGATGGAAAAGGAAAAAAGGGTGAACTCTCCCCAACCCCCTTTCTAAGGGCACTAATGACATCCCAAGGGTTCCATCCATTAATATCATGCCCATGGGGATTACATTCTAACATGAATTTTGGAGGAACACATGCATTCAGACCATAGCAGCTCTCCTTCATAAAAAGGTGAAGCCATGGCCCCCACAGCGGGCAGGCATTTGGGCAATATTTCTGATAGTAGTATGCACAGGTTGTGTAGACACAGTTGACTATTTCCTTGTGTCGGATTTCAGACATTGGTGGCAGTGCGTGACATTGTGGTGATGATGGGGCAGCCACCAAGAGTAAAACCCTGAGGGAGCAGATGGGTCTATGCCTTTAACATAGCCCAGGACGTGAGAATATGAGAAAAAAGTCGCAGTAGCATTTGGGATAACGGACTGAGCCTGCTGGGCTCAGCCCTTTCCACTTTCTCTTTCAGAGGTAGCTGGCTTGCAAGAAGCCTACCCTCTCTGCTCCTCCATGCGGAAGAACCCTGGACTAAATACCAAATCTGTGGTGCTATTGATGCAATAAAGGAAGCTGAAATAATTTCACTGCAAAACAAAACATCTCTAGTCAAGTATACTGTAATTTATTATTAGTTTATTGTTATTAAGTTCTTCCCTTTTCTTATTTTAAATCTAATACATGTTAGTAAGTCAAATTACTTCTATGTGGAAATACCTCATGACTTGACTACTATGCATGGAATTAGGATAATCTTCCAGAATGGAAAAAATCATGACAGGCCATCATCTTTTTAGAGAAACTTTAGAGAAGTCAGAGATTTATAACTGTAGTCTTTTTTCTTACTATCATTCCCCTGTGGGAAGCAATGAAATGTTAGGCAGTTTGTGTTAATTTCTGGAGAAGAAGATCTGAGGAAAATGAAGGCATCCAATAATTATACATAAAGCTTGGAGGATACTATTTCTACTCTATGGCCTTCTTTGGTTCTCAGAGCCTTGGTCCCAACCTATTTTTGGCTGCATTGTATATGCTGAAGGCAGAGTGTAGGTACTTAATATAAACTTCTATTCCCTGTTAATACTGCTCTAGAATATCAAAGTAAAACTTCTCTCCGACTCATAATTGTTGACTGTCTAGTTTACAAGATTAAATAATAGAACTTATCCAGATTTTTTCATTGGGAGTTTTGAGTCTAGAACTCTGCTACTCTTTATCATAACAGTATAACAGGTAAAGACATCCACCACAATGAAAAATAATAATTATAATAAATTTCAAATTGGAGATGTATTGATTTAGTAGGCTGAACCCTGGAAGTTAGAGTTAAAAGGCTTAACTCTCCCCACTAGCTATGTACCTAATCCTGGACAAGTCACTTGGATTCTCTAGACTTCAGGTTCCTCATCAGTTATACTATACTTCATGCTTTTGTTTTAAGAGTGAGATGCGATCTTTTACCTAAGGCATTTTTAAAAGGTAAAGGAATTAGGGATGGTGCAGTGATATTAGTCTGAGGAATCTGCACATGGGGTTCTGGGAACTCTGTGATGAGGTGTGTAAGGGCTGTTTGAAACAGTTTTTTCTGGTATTTTTATGTTCTTTGACAGGGTTGTAGTCTTGAAAATAAACACAGAATGTGTACATGTTGAAGGGAAATGAATAAAAAGAACTTTCTAATTGAAAAAAATCAATGAAAACTTTGAACATGTGAGGGGTATTGAACTGGACCTTAGAAAATAGCACCAGATTTTTCATGATAGTGATATATAGATCTGCAATAATGCATGATGAATGTTTAGAAATGAATCCCTTTTCTTGGTTGAGAAGATATATTTTGCACAATGTGCACATGTGCACATGTGAGAGACTGATAAAACATTACATATATAATGTAAAAACTTCTCCAAATTTACAGCTAAGCTTTTTTTCCTGATATATATTTTTTAACTTGTAGCATAACAGTCCAGCAAATTATTTCATATCTACATCTTTAAGCTGCTGGCAGTACTGGAGATAAAAAATGATTCATATGTGATAATTTCTGAAAAAACTGAGTACAAGGAACTATTGAATATAAAAAATAGAAGATTTTTAATAAGTTTAAGAAAAAAGCAGAGAGTGGAAAAAAAACTGAAAAGGAAGGAAAGACCTTGAAGAATGTTCCAGGAACACCTTGAATCCTCATCCAAACCCTATACAATTGATACCTGGTCTAATAGGCTTTGACTTTGGAACTGAAAATGGTTTTTCTGTGGCAGCGCCCAGCAGACATCTGTTTCAAGTGCATATTATGTACACACCACACTCACATCCATTGCTCAACAACCTGAGATAAATTTTAGTTTGTGAATTAGACTTTTAACTTTTGTAAGAACTTCTGATAGCCTCTTAGGAAAGATGAAGCCTATATATTCTCAGAACCTGATGGGATTTTATTTTATTTTTATCATGTTTTTATTTTATTTTATTTTTATCATGTTTTTCTTTTTCATTTTTTTTATTTTAATAGATTGAGGGGATATGAGATGAATTCCATTACATGAATATATTGTACACTGGCAGAGTCTAGATTTTTGGTGTACCCATTACTTGACTAGTATACATTGTACCCCATATAATTTTTCATCCCTCACCCCTTCCCATCTTCCCCCCTTATGAGTCTCTAATGTCCATTACACCAGTCTCTAATGTCCATTACACCACTCTTGTGTAACCATAATTTAACTTCCACTTATATGTGAGAACATATGGCATTTATTTTTCTGTTCCTGAGTTACTTCACTTAAGATAAGGGCCCCCAATTCCATCCAAGGTGCTATGAAAGACATTATTTCATTCTTTCTTATATCTGAGTAGTACTCCTGGTATATGTATACCACATTTTCTGAATCCAGCCATCAGTTTATGAGCAATTAGGTTGATTCCATATCATTGTGATTGTGAATTGTGCTATGATAAACTTATGAGTATAGGTATCTTTTTGATATAATAATTTCTTTTTCCCCTGCATAGATATCCAATTATACAATTACAGGAACAAATGGTAGATCTACTTTTAGTTCTTTGAGAAATCTCCATACTGATCTCCATAGAGGTTGTACTAATTTACATTCCCATCAACAGCGTGTAAGTGTTCCCTTTTCACTGCATCTTCCCCATCTTCTATTGCTTTTTGACTTTTTAGTAATGGTCATTCTAATTTGAGTAAGATAGTATCTCATTGTAGTTTTAATTTGCATTTACTTGCTGATTAGTGATGTTGAGTATTTTTTCATATGCTTGTTGGAAATTTGTATATCCTTTTTTGAAAAATGCCTATCCATGTCATCTGCCACTTTTTAAAGTGTTTGTTTATTTTTTTCTTACTGAGTTGTTTAAGTTTCTTGTAGATTCTGGAAATTAGTTTTTTTGAGAACACATAGTTTGCAAATATTTTCTCCCATTCCATATGTTGTCTATTTACTCTTTTGATTATTTTGCCATGCAGAAGCTTTTTAGTTAATTTACCATATAGTTAATTTTTGTATATGGTAAGGGATAGGAGTCAAGTTTCAGTCTTCTGCAAGTGACTATCCAAATTTCCCAGCATCATTTATTTTAAAAGGTATTCTTTCCCCAATGTATATTCCTGTCAACTTGTCAAAGATCAGTTGGCTATAAGAATGTGGCTTTATTTCTGGGTTGCCTATTATTTTCTATTGATCCTGTGCTTCTATTTTTATACCAATAGCCTTGTAGGATTTGAAGTCAGGCAATATAATGCTTCCGGCTTTGTTATTTTTGCTTTCAATTGCTATGGCTATTTGGGCTTTTTGTTGTTGTTCCATATGAGTTTTAGAATTGTTTTTTCTAATTCTGTAAACAAATGATGTTGGTATTTTGATGTGAATTGATTTGAACATGTAGATAGTTTTGGGCAATATGGCCATTTTAACAATATTAATTATTCTGATCCATGAGCATGGGATATTTTTCCATTTGCTTGTGTCATTTATGAAATTTTTCATCAGTGGTTTGTAGTTCCCCTTGTAGAGCTCTTTTACCACCTTGGTTAAATTTACTCCCAGCTGTTTAATTTTTGAAATTTTTAATTTTTGTGACTATTATAAATGGGATGGAGTACTTATTTTTTAAAGCCAGGTTAGACATTTATTTAAAAATATTAAGGGGGTACAAATGTTTTTGTCACATGGATACCTTTTATAATGTTTAATTCATGACTTTTAATGTGCTCAACACCTGAATAGTGTTCATTGTACTCAATAGGTAAGTTTTTACCTCTCCCCTTTATTGATTTCTAATGACATTTACATTTCTTCATGTCCATGCATGCCCACTGATTAGCTCCCAATTATTAGAGAGTACATGTAGTGTTTGTTTTTCCATTCCTGAGACACTTCACTTAGGATAATGGTCTCCAGTTCCATCCAATTTGTTGCAAAAGACATTATTTTGTTCCTTTTTTTTTTTTTCCAACTGAGTTAGTCTCTTTTTATTCTCTTGGTAATCTCTTCCAGAGTTACTACTTCCATTGGAGGTGATGAAATGTGTTAAGGCTCCACTTCAAGCATGGTCTTTCCCTTTACTGCAACTCAGAATTAAAACTTTTGATTCCTTTTTATATTCCAGTCCCAGAAGTAGTTTCCACCATAGAGTTTATCTGATGACAGTCTTATGCTTTCTAGTAGTGGCCTACAACCAGGCTCTAGCTTCTCCAGGAACACTATAGGATGGATTTAGTTTAAACATGTATTAAACTAAAAGGCATTCTCTCAAAATGAGTTTAAATGCATTTTATTTTTAGACAACCTACATGACAATGTTTTTTCCTTAAAAACAATGCCTCTACTCCAAATAGATCACAGTGAAAATATATGAAGAGCTCAAGATGACATCAGTCCCATTTGTCTTAAGTCCTGGTGTTGTGTGGGTGACAAGCAGCAGCCAGTTATGATGACAGGTGATAGATCCAAAGTAATTGGCAAATTTGTTAACATTTTTCCATTTCTAAACCATCCTTAAAGAAAACCATATATGGGGTCACACCGTCCTCAGGTGGTCCAGTAGAGCAACCATGCCATCTGGATTCATGTTTTCACCAATAAAGAACTGGTAGTTTTTGAAATTAGCAAGGATGTGTTTGATTTGTTCTGTAGCCCCTGTCATAAACGGTTTTACTCTTTCTGGTCTCTGTTCTTCAAGTTTGCCTTTGATTGACTTCATGTAATCTTTGATGTACTTCTTGTAGGCTTCTTTTGTGAAGCTGGTTTCTTGCAAATGATGGTTCATGACGATATCAACACCAGTGATTACTGTGCTTTCGGTACTTTCACCCTCAGAGCCTTCAGCGGAAGCATTTCCACCAATGAGCGAGTCATCAATGTTACCCTCTGTCCTACTGACCATCTTCCCCTCCACCTCCAGGCACAGGCCGCCTGCGATCTCTCGGAACTTGTAAATGTCAGAGAACATCTCATCATGGCTGATGAGGTCCCGGTAGATAATCATGATGGCGGCTGAAGGGAGACGACGGTGGCACTGGCTTGGCAGGAGCCTGCAGCTCGGAGCGTGCACAGTGGAGCCGGACCAGCACTCGGGGGGAGAGGGGAGCGGGCGGAAAAGCTATTTTGTTCCTTTTAATGGCTGAGTAATACTCCATGGTGTGTGTGTGTACATATACCACATTTTGTTAAAACACTCACAAATTGATGGACACTTAGGTTGATTCCATATCTTTGTGACTGTGAATTGAACTGCAATAAACATTTGAGTGCAGGTGTCCTTTGGATAAAATGACATCTTTTCCTTTGGATAGATACCAAGTAGTGGGAACACTGGGTTGGATGGTAGGTGTACATTTATTTCATTGAGGAATCTTTATATTGTTGTCCATACAGGTTATTCTAATTTGCAGTTCCACAAACAGTATATCAGCATTCCCTTCTCTCTGCATCCAAGCCAGCATCTGTTGCTTTTTGACTTTTTAATAATGGCCATTTTGACAAGAGTAAGGTGATATCTTATTGTGGTTTTAATTTGCATTTCCCTGATAATTAATGATATTGAACATTTCTTCATATAAACATATGGTCATTGGTCTACCATTTTTTGAAAATGTCTATTTATGTCTTTTGCCCACTGTTTTATGGGGTTGTTTGGTTTTATTCTTACTGACTGGTTTGAGTTCTGTGTAGGTTCTGGATATCAGCCCTGTTTGGATGTATCCTTTTAAAAAATTTCCTGCCATTCTGTTGGTTGTCTATTTATTCTCTTGATTATTTCCTTTGCTGTGCAGAAGCTTTTTAATTTAATCAAGTACCATTTATTTATTTTTATTGTTGCTATGTTAGACTTTGGGGTCTTAGTCATAAATTCTTTGTCTAGGCCAATGTTTAAAGGAGTATTTCCTGCATTTTCTTCTATAATCTTTATGGTTTCATGTCTTACTTTAAAGTATTTTATCCATCTTGAATTAATTTTTGTATATGGTGAGGGATAGGGGTCTTATTTCATTCTTCTGCATGTGGCTATCTAATTTTCCTCACATCATTTATGAATAGGGATTCCCACCCTATATGTTGTTGTCTACTTTGTCAAAGATCAGTTTAATCATAGTTAGATGATTTTATTTCTGGATTTTCTATTCTGTTCCATTGGTCTGTTTCTACTTTTATATCAGTACCATGCTGTTTTGGTTACTATAGTCGCAGTATACTAAAAAGGCTGGTAATGTGATGCCTCCAGATATGTTTTTTCTTAAGATTGCTTTGGGTATTAGGACTATTTTTTGTTCCAAATGAAGCATAGAGCTATTTTTTCTAGATCTGTGAAATATAACATTGGTATTTTTGTGGGGATTGCATTGAATCTGTAAATCACTTTGGACAATATGGACATTTTAACAATGTCAATTCTACCCATCTGTGAGCATGATTGTTTTTCCATTTGTTTTTGTCACCTGTAATTTCTTTTATCAGTGTTTTGTAGTTAGTCTTGTACAGATCTTTCACCTCCTTGATTAAGTATTTTCCTAAGTATTTTATTTTCTTTGTAGCTACCATGAATGGTACTGAGTCCCTGATTTTACTCTTCAATTGATTATTATTAGTATATAGAAATGCTACTGATTTCTGTACATTGATTTTGTAACCTGAGACT
Source organism: Microcebus murinus (assembly GCF_040939455.1). Lineage (NCBI taxonomy): Eukaryota > Metazoa > Chordata > Mammalia > Primates > Cheirogaleidae > Microcebus > Microcebus murinus. Next base: position 117,525,142 of record NC_134105.1, on the reverse strand, counting down.
TTGCTGAATTTATTTATCAATTCTGGGAGTCTTTTGGTGGAGTCTTTAGGGTTTTATTGATACAAGATCATATTGTTAGCAAACAGGGATAGTTTGATCTCCTCTTTCCCAATTTGGGTGCCCTTTATTTCTTTCTCTTGCCTGATTGCTCTGGCTAGGACTTCCAGTAGTATGTCAAATAGAAGTGATAACAATGGGTATCTTGTCTTTTTCCAGTTCTAAGGGGAAATGCTTTCAATTTTTCCCCATTCAGTGTGATGTTTACAGTGGGTTTGTTATATATGGCATTTATAATTTTAAGGTATGTTCCTCCTATGCCTAGTTTGCTGAGGGTTTTTATTATGAAAGAGTACTGTATTTTATTGAATGTGTTTTTTTTCTCTATTGAAATGATTATGTGGCCTTTATTTTTGTTTCTGTTTATGTGGGGAATCACATTTACTGATTTGCCTATGTTGAACTGTCCTTGAATCCCTGGGATGAAACTCACTTGATTATGGTGGATTATCTTTTGGATGTCGTGTTGCATTCAGTTTGCTAGTATTTTCTTGAAGATTTTTGCATCTGTATTCATAGGGATATTGGTCTGTAGTTTTCTTTTTCTGTTGTGTTCTTTCCTGGCTTTGGTATCAAGGAAATACTGGCTTCATAGAATGAGTTAGGGAGGATTCTCTCCTTCTCAATGTTATTTCCTGGCTTTGCTATCAAGGTGATACCACAGCCACTGTTGACAACAATCACTTTTATTCTCTTTGTCCCCATAAAATCAGTGAGCCACTTGGCCTTGCTGCTGACATCCCCTTCTCTTTCTTTGGGATGCCATACAGTTTCCCTGCTCTCTTTTTCCTCCCCTTTCTCTCTCTTTCTTTCATTCTCATTCTCTCTATCCTTCTGAGAAAATAAAATAAACGTTTTTGTTTGATAACTTAACCTCTGGAAAGCTTCACCTCTCCACCTGTGCTGTGAGCACTTACTAAGCTTTCTACCCTAACAAATGGGCTAATGACTAACCCCCTGACAGACTTGAGGTGGTCTCAGGGGATGCCATTGTGGATAGTTGGTGATGACCAAGGACCCACGGCATCTCTCTTCTGTCCTACATTTATCACCTGATGGCTTGGTGCTACTTAGTGCCCCTAGGAATCCTACTCACAGGATGGAGCTGAGGCAACAACCTGCATTGACTGAGAATGCATTTCTGTCCTCAGACAGAAAATAGGCTATGACAAAAATTAAGTTGTTATAGAAAAATACAGATAATATAGGAAGTGAAATGTTTTGCATAGTAGAATTTGTGTTTGTGAATGTAAAAAGAAAATCAAAATCTCAGGGCCACCCCTTCCAAACTCCTTATGCAAAAGAGGAGGGACTTGAAGTACAGAGGCAGTTAGTTGATTTTTTTTTTTAACTCTGTAAGGCTACAAGCTATGGTACTGTGGTAGGTAGTGTTTTCTCAAAATTAGTGAAACATATCTTCAATCCTCATATAACAATTTGATGTGAGTTGAGTACCTTGCCTTGGAAGTTGTCCTCCACGTAGTGACTCAAAGATCAAGCACCTTTTGTCTTGTGATGCCATTGTCTTTCATAAATGACCTCTGATGCAGAAGGGAAAGAGCATGTTAACTAAAAAAAATTAATGAGATTTATACTTTGAAAAAAGGAGAGCTTTATTTCTTATAAGGGGTAGCAGCCTGTTGGGCAGCCATTCCAACAGGTTGGGAAGCAGAGCCTTGGCCAAAAGCCAGGCACACATGATTCAAAGGACAGACAAAAGGAACAAGATTTTATACTGAGCAAGGTGGTTAAATATACATATTCAACAAGATATAAGCTAAATATTATTTCATGAATATTTATGAAAGGAAATCTTGCCCATGTATAATGGTGGTTTATCTCTTCCATCCCGTCATGGCTAGGAACTCAGTTTTAAGGTGTTTCTGGGGTCCCCTTGGCCAAGAGGGGTCCATTCAGTTAGCAGAAGGCTTAGGATTTTATTTTTGGATCAAGGGCAAGAATATCTAGTGCTTATCCACTACATACAGAAGTGACATTCATCATTCTCACATTTGACTGCCAGAATGAGTCACCTGGCCAACCTAGCTGCAAGGCAGGCTAGGAAATCTCATCCAATGTACCAGAAAGGAAGAAGGAATTTTTAAGGATCTAGCCAATATATTCCAGAAATTCTATTATTAAAATTATTATGCTAATCTAATCTAATATAGAGTCATAATTTTCAGCACTATCCAAAAAAATTGGATCAGAATACAGGTCTACTCTTGTTAGTGCAACAGACGAGTTTTGCCGCTGTCCAGTGGGGTACACCATGGAAAACCATACCTAAAGAACAGGCATGTCACCTAGAGGTCAAGAATTGAAGAGCAGTAACTTGATGAGACTGTTATCTTCCACATTCTGGTGATGTGGAAGAATTCTGCTATATTCTTCATATTCTTCCAGAAAGAATCCTTTTCAACTCATTCAAGACACAACTAATTATTGCTACCTCATTATGTGAATCCTTCTTGAGATACAGTGTTTGCATTTTTAACAGAGGTGTTTTTATGGGAAAGGATAAAGTTTTAGTAGTGTATTTTCAGGCATTAGAGAGGTGGCTATTTGGTGAGAGACTGTATTAATTAGGGTGAAAAGGCCGGGCGCTGTGGCTCACACCTGTAATCCTAGCACTCTGAGAGGCCAAAGCGGGCAGATTGCTCAAGGTCAGGAGTTCAAGACCAGCCTGAGCAAGAGTGAGACCCTGTCTGTACTAAAAATAGAAAGAAATTAATTGGCCAACTAAAAATATATAGAAAAAATTAGCTGGGCATGGTGGTGCATGCCTGTAGTCCCAGCTACTCGGGAGGCTAAGGCAAAAGGATTGCTTGAGCCCGGGAGTTTGAGGATGCTGTGAGCTAGGCTGATGCCATGGCACTCTAGCCTAGGCAACAGAGTGAAACTCTGTCTCAAAAAAAAAAAAATTAAGGTGAAGACTAAATCACTGAAATAAAGAAATCCCTAAATCCAAAGACTCAAAGAAACAGTTATTTCTCTTTCTTGTAGAAGTTCATGATGGATATGGCCTGCTCTGAGAAGCTATCCAGGCACCCAGCCTGATGGGGAGATGAGAGGGCTCTGCTATACTCCCAGGGACATATCATTGCCAACAAGTTTGAAGCTGAGTTTCCACATCTGGGTTCCAGCCAGCAAAAAGGGATAGAGCAGATACCTAGGGCATGGAATTTCCTTTTAAGCAAATGTGAAGTTGTATGCTTTGCTTCTGTTCACCATCCATCGGTCATAACTTTGGCCACACCTACTCCTGAGAGAGACTGGTCTCCGGCTGTGTGGCCATGTAACCATGTGGGGGACAATCAACAGTCTCCACCATGGAATGCCTTCCTCTGCCTTGAAATCACTGCATGAGACTTGCCTCATGGAGATTACTACTGCTCAATGCCATATTTAGGAGTCATACTTTCTCTCCCTTCTTTGAAAGTAAAGGTGATATCTCATGACATCCTTTTGCTGTGATTGGCATAGCTTGACTAGGTGAACCATTCCCTACAGTGCGTCCACAGCCTCGAGAAGCAGCTTGTCCATGGGTTTTGGCTTTGATACCTTCAGTGACTTACATACTGATACCATCCACCAAGTACATTCACTGCTGGTCTTCTCTGGGCCTCATGAGGACACTATGAGCAAATAAAACCAGATGTTTTCCCTCTAGTTTAAGTGCACCTACGGTCATATAACAGGAGCCTGAGAAAGATCCCTCCCGGAGCACTGCCCTCTCCAGCGGCGTGGGAATGGTGCACATTTCAGCAGAGATGAAAACCACCATCATCTCCAGGCCCCTGGCTCAGGGATGGTAGCAGGCTTATTTAGGAGGTTGGATTGAGTTAATGTTTCCAGTGCTCAGGCAGAGTAGAATTGTTTTCTATCACTTTTTTAAAAATTAAGGTAAAATTCAGATAACATAATCATTTTAAAGTACACAATTCAGTGGCATTTGGTACATTCATGATATTATGTAACCATCACCTGTATTTCTAGAACATTTTCATCTGCCCCCCGAAAGTCACTTTACCCATAAGTACTTACTCTCAGTGTTCTCCCTTCTACCTCATAGACTCTGGCAACTTCTAATTTGTGTCTGTCTTTGTGGGTTCGAGGTATTTCATATATGTAGAATCACACAATATATGCTCATTTCACATAGCATAATGTATTCGAGGCTCATCCATGTTGTGGTATGTATGAGTACTTCATTCATTTCTTATGCTGAGTAATATTCCATTGTATGGATATATCATGTTTGGTTTATGCATTCAGTTGCCTATATTAATAGACATTTCAGTTGTTTCTACCTCTTTTTTTTTTGTTTTGTTTTGAATCTTGACAGAGATGCTGTTATATATTTTCCTAAAAATCCCAGAGTTCAGGCACTCTAGACTTGGTTATCTAACATATCAGTTACATTTTTTTCTTTGTTTTTATTTCAGGATCTTATGAGGATACAAACAGTTTGGTTACATGTTATGACTTTGGCTTACCCAAGCCAGGATTAGAGGTGTGCCCTTCCCCCATACAATGCTCACCACATCCACACCAGTTACATTTGCAGTTAAATCTTTTGGGCAAAATATGTTACACTGCTAGGGGCAGAGGCCAGCAAAACTGCAGCTATGTTCTGAAAAGAGCCAGGTCCGTGGAATTCTGCAGAGCTGCGTATGAACCCACACTGCCTGGGCACTAGCTCTCTGTCCTTAGTCAAATATTACAGAGGTTTTCTTTATCTGCAAGCCTGGGATAATAAAGTTCACCTCAATGTTACCATGAGAATTATGGAAAGTAAAATTTATGTGAAGTAGCTCACACAGTGACTGATGCACCTTGTGCTTGTCAGTTCCCCTTCAAGTGTGTAAACGCCTTAGAATATGTTTTCAAACAAGACTGGCTGCCAAGTTGGAACGTTTATTGGGATCACACCAACACATCTTTCTGATCGGGAATGGGAATTGCAGGCCCAAAGGCCCAGTCTGGGTGTGTCTGGTTGGCAGGAGTTACTGCCATCATACCATCTAAAACTTTCTTTGGATTTCATGGTGGCACAAGCTACTCGCAAATTTTTATTCCTTTGGCTGAACCTTCTTCTCCTCAGGTCTGACTGTGTGTTTCATTAATTTATTCTTTATTCACTCTTTGCTTGAACCAAACCCTCTACTGGGAGCACAAAAGAGTGAGGAAGAGTCCTTTTCTCAAGGAACTCTCATCTAGTGGAGAAGACAGACCTAAAAATGGGAAGAAAAAAATCTGCTGTGATAAGTGTATTGATTCAATATGCAAGCCCAAAAGTGAGGCAGCCCAGTTAGTCTTATGAAGCCAGGGAAATGGTGAAGAATTAGCTGAATCCTCAAATCAATTGGGAGTTAGAGAAGTGAGAGAGGCTTCCTTGTGGAGATAACTTTTCAGTTGGATTTTGAAGAATGGGTGGGAACTGACTGGCTGAGGGGGAAGGAAGAGTGTTTCAGGCACAGGGAGAGCATGTAGGGAAAGAATGTCCTAGTACGTGGGGAGGCGTGGGGAACCGAGAAGGCCCGTGCCTCTGGAGCACAGACAGTAGGCAGGGGAGTGTCCCATGGGGTTGGCAAATGATACAGGGTCAGCTTCTGCATGGCCTCAGTGGCCATGTTAGTTATTTCTATCTTCCCCTATAAACAATAGGGAAGTCTGCCAAGATCATTATAATTTGAAAAATGTACCAAGGAGAAAGGTGCTGTTCATAACCACAACTATCTCCCGAAGAAGGTGGAATCTATTGAAAGGATGCCTTATTATCTTCAGGAGCATATGGAAGATCTGGGTATCCAGGTTGGAGTTGGAACCAACGAAGAGTTGTGTGTTTTACCAAATGGAGTGAAAAGAACTCAGAAATCCTGGGGAAATAAGGGAAATGTAAGGTGAAGAAAAGACGTGGAAAGTGGAAAGAGGAGAGAGAACCAGGACATGATGAAGGTTACCCAATAAGTTGGTAATCATTCTCTTCTGTGAGGTCCTCCTCATAATTCTTGAAATCTTGACTCTCCATAGTACTGTCTATCTGGTCTTCGAAGGGCGTGGTATAATTATAAAGAGGCTTCAATTTTTTGATGTAGAAAAACTTAAGAAATCTTTGTAAATTTTGTTTAACAGTTAAGTAGGTTATTGCATGGGATAGTTCCTTAATAATGTTGTGGGTTATTTCTCCCAACTGCTTGATCAGAGGGTCTTCGTCTCGAAGCACTCGTTCAATAGCTGTAACAGCAGAAGAGACCTTAGTTCAAGGCATCTCTCCTTTAGATTCCAAAAAGCTCTAACTCTAAATAGCCTACCGCCTTTTACAGAGTTCCCCCACTTCTTCATGTTCCCTACATTTACTTTCCTGTCATTTTGTTACCTTTACTAATAGCGTACAGCAAGTTTTATACTCTATTCCAGGGGTGGGGAATATTTTCATGTTGGAAGGCTCCATTAATTTACCTATAATCTAATAAGGCCACATTCAAGAAACTTCCATTAGATATACTTAAAAGTGTACATTAGTTTGTAAATATCTAACTATTATGTACTTAATAATTTCACAAAATGAAAAATACTGGTTAATTTTAAAGCTAACTAACCTTTTAATGAATTTGGTCTGCTTTTTGTTGGAAAGCATTTGAATAGTTGGTGGCAGCATGGAGGTCTGCAATTTCAGCTGATCCTCCAGGTAGGTATCAGTCATTTGTGACCTTAGGACATCTTCATTTGAGTTAGGTAGGAGAATGCAGATTTGCAGCAATAAGTGGTTGAAAAGCAAGAAAGCATTTTTGGGGGGGCATGTTGCCAAAGCCTGGATATTCTACTGCATTTTTCCATATTTCAATTGCATCTTTCTTAGCATCAAACAATGACTTTAAAATGTCATCTACTGAGAGCTTAATCAATTCCATCTGTAGTTCTTTAGATGCCTTGGTGATATCAACTAAGTGAGGCTGAAATGCTAATTTGAGTGTCATGTTCTCAAAGTCAGTGACTCATTGTATTCTCCAATTAATAGGTTTATCACAGCTGCCTATTCTTCAAATGATTCACAGATATCATCTTGCTCATCAGTGACCTTTGCTAACTGGGAAAAATGTTCATCTGAAATTTCCTCTTGAAGAAGTGTTTTGAAAAAAGATAGCTTTTTTTCAAAATGCTTGGATTTTTTTTTTTTTTGCCACATATCACATATAGACTTACTTTTGCCTTGCAAAGAAATATTCAAAGTCATTTTGACATATCACACAGACATGCTGCATTTCCTATAGAAATCTTCTTTTAATAATTCACATTGTTATTTCTGTTTTTCATAAAATTTAACTATCTGTTCTCTCAGAGATAAAATTTTAGCTAACATCTCTTCCTGTGATAGCCAATGCACTTTAGAATGATATGGCAAATTCACACTGAATACCTCATCCATCAACTTTAGCATGCTAGGAAACTGACAATACCAGGTTACATTTGCATGAATATAGTTAACAACACTTACAACTTGTTGCAAAGTGTCACTTAAATAGTAGCTTTAGCACAGAGATTTTGCAAGATATAATGAAAAGAAATGAGAGCCTAAGGAACTGTTAATACTTTTTTTATATGTGCAATAAACCCTTTATGTTTTCCTGTCACGGAAAGTGCATCTTCTGTGCACATACTCACTAAATTTACCAAATTCAGTCCAAATTCATAACATTTATCTTGAGAGTTGTTGAAGATTCCTGTGTTCTATTCACAAGAGTGCCCAAAATGAGTACCACTTCATAGCAAAGAAAATCTTCTGTTATGACCTGAATGAAGTATAAAACCTGCACCCAGTCAGTAGTATCAGTTGATTCATCCAAACCAAGTGAATAATATATAATATATTGTACTTTTTCTAAATTTTTAAATTATTTTTAATTTTTTTGCAGATGGATTCTCACTCTGTCACTCCAGCTAGAGTGCGGTGGCATCATCATAGCTCATGGCAACCTCAAATACCTGGGCTCAAGCAATCCTCCTGCCTCAGCCTCCTGAGTAGCTGGGACTACAGGTATGCACCACTACCCCTGGCTAAGTTTTTCTTTCTTTGTAGAGTTGGGGTCTTGCTTTTGCTCAGGCTGGTCTTGAACTCCTGAGCCCAAGCCATCCTCCGCCTCAGCCTCCCAGAGTGCTAGGGTTACAGGCATGAGCCACCATGCCTGACCAACTATTTTCCTTTTGAAGTACTGCATGAAGTTGTTCTGTTAAGTGGAAGGCTAATTCATGCTGCTGATCAGTTCTGGTTCTCCCTGAAAGAGGCAGTTGTTTGTACTTTGCAACATTATTGGGGTCTAAGCATCCTATAACTTCAACAATCCATTCTTTCACAATTTCTACATCACTGAATGACTTCCTTTTTTCCCAAATACATAAGATACTTTATAAGTTGTTTCAGTGGCATTATTTCCAGGTCTTATTGATGCTTGAAAGAATTGTCTTTGCTTTTGCTTTTCATGTTTTTATTTCTGCAACGTGAACTTTCACGCCTCTCCATGTAATTTAAAATATTTGTGGTCCTTAGGAATGTTATAATGGTGATGAGTACTGAATTTCTTTAATGTTGATATTGCAGTATCACAAAGCAAGCAAATCATCTTATCTTTAGCAGAAATGAGAGCATATTGCAATTCCCAATCCTCATTTAAAAATCTGTTTTCTTCCTTCAGCGTTCTCTTGGTGTTCTTTGACATGATGGGCTGGTAAGCAGACAGAATTAAAAAATACCCTCGAGGCCGGGCGCGGTGGCTCACACCTATAATCCTAGCACTCTGGGAGGCCCAGGCAGGCGGATTGCTCAAGGTCAGGAGTTTGAAACCAGCCTGAGCAAGAGTGAGACCCGTCTCTACTATAAATAGAAAGAAATTAATTGGCCAACTACTATATATATAAAAAATTAGCCGGGCATGGTGGCACATGCCTATAGTCCCAGCTACTTGGGAGGCTGAGGCAGCAGGATCGCTTGAGCCCAGGAGTTTGAGGTTGCTGTGAGCTAGGCTGACGTCACGGCACTCACTCTAGCCTGGGCAACAAAATGAGATTCTGTCTCAAAAAAAATAAAAATAAAAAATAAAAAATACCATCGAGCTGTGCAACTATTCACAAATTCCACTTCAAACAGAAACACAGTGCACCATTGCCAAAAGCTGATAACAGACTGGTGTACTCAATTCCCATGAACTCTCGCCAACCAGCCTTGTGAGGGAGTGGCGCCAGTCAGGCAGGGGAAGTTAGAAGTAAACCATGAGCAAAACAGCCATCGATTTTGCCCTGTGGCTTACGAATTTTCTAATTGTGCCAGTCAATCTGGGAGGATTACTTCATTGATACTTATTTTATTCTTCCTTATTTTAAGTATGTTCATTTAAAAAATAAAATTAAAATTAAAAAGATGAACAAACATGCATTAATAAAAATAAAAGGAATTGTTCTATAAAATTTGGATTCAGTCAAAAGGCTGCACTTAAGGGCCTTGAGGCCACAGGTTCCCCACCCCTGCTCTATCCCTAGCAGACCCCAGGGAAAGGAAACCGGAAATATTCACTAAACATTTACTGAGTACCTTTTATGCGCTAAGCATTCTGCTAGATAGCATAAATATCTAAAGAGGTTCATGAACATATATATACATTATATTGGTCACAATTATAAAAAAGTTGAAATCAGCCAAAATGTTCATTAATAGGGAACTGCATATAATTATGAATATCACAAAATGAAAAAGTATGCACATATTAACATGATGTAGATCCATATTTCTTGGCATGGAAAGATGTTTGCAATATAAAGGTAAGTAAAAAAGTTATAAAATGGTTATGATAGTTTAAGCTTAAATATGTAATAGCTTATATTCTTTAAAAGCGTCTGTGATAATATATATACCAACATGCTAATATCATTATATCCAGATAGTTGACTGTGAGAAATTACTATTTTCTTTCTTTTTTTTTTTTTTGAGGAAAAGGAAAGAAGAGTTTATTAATTTGCCAGCAAATAAGGAAAATGGCAGACTGCCGTGTCAAAGTGCCATTTCCTAATCATAAGCAGAAATACAGAGCTTTTAAAGGATGGTTTTCAGTTCTAGGCTATTGTTGTTTAACTACAGTTCATGATTCGTCCCATCTCCCACTATCCCATTTCTGCCCCAGTCCCAGGACCTCCACTGAGGACCTCCACCTGGACAGTTCTGTGGAGCCATCTCCTCTAGCACAGAGAACAGAAGACATTGCCCTGCTCCTCCCAGCCACTGACTTGAGACAGGGATGCAGGTACTTATTTTTTTTCTTAATAAAAAAAAATAGCAAAAGGGAGAGATTTAGAAAAGAATGAGAGGAGAAGAAGCAGAAGGAGGAGGAGGAGGATACAAAGAAGGAAAAGGTTGTAAGAAAGATGGAGAAAGAATTTTAGTGTTTGGCATTTAGCAGGCAGTCAAATATGTGCTGAATCAATGAGTGATGAATGAATCAAAAAGGAAGGAAGATAATGATGTGTCAATGTAGGTCCCTAAATTATAACAAATGTACTACTGTGGTGGGTGCTGCTGATAATGGGGTGGGCTGTGCATAGGTGGGGGCAGAGGGGACATGGGAAATCTCTGTACGTCCAGCTCAATTTTGCTGTGAACTTAAAACTGTAAGGAAAGAAGGCAGCCATCCTATTTTATAACAGGATTACACCTGTTCGTAATTCTGACCCCATGGGGCAATAGACAGAGGCTAACAGAGAGATCCCTGAGACCTAAACATTTTGATAGAATCATATTACCCTTAAGTTCCTCCTCTGCAAATGTATTGTGCAAATGCTAGCCACTAAGATGTAAATGCACTGAGGAACGAGACTTTGCTTTATTTGCTGCTCTATCCTCAACAGCTAGAATAGTGTTGCCACATAAAAGATTCTGAAAACATATCTGTTGGATGAATGATCGAATGAATCCTCAACTTTCTGTAGTTCCTAAGGGCTCTAGGATGATGGTTAGGTCTCAGACAATGAGAGGGACAAATGAATAGAGTGACACACGGAGAGAGAATGAGAGAAATAGAAAGAGAAAAAAGATGCCCTTTAACCTAGTCCTTTGGCTGATTTCCCCATAACCACCTTCTCATTACCACCTTCCCCACATCCGGGACCCTAAAAAACTCGTATGTGACTAGAATCATACACAGTACATTTGTTTAGATCTATGCATACAGATTTCATTATAACCTCAATACTTACCCCCAAGCATGACTTCAACTTCATCTCTGAGGAGCAAAGAGCCACCCACTTTTGTCAAATATCCTATACACAAAGTAAAATTAAAGTTACCCCAAAATACATTATGAAAATACATTCTCTCTGATGTTATCTGGCTACCTTCTTTGCTTTTACCAAAGCAAAAATTCTGTAGATTATCTTTAAGTTATCTTTTAGTGATTTCAAATAATTATTATTTCATAAAGTTGTTTATCATAATACATGTATATGTATAAATGTACACAAATCATATTGGACTGCTCAATGAATGACCACAAAGTGAACACACCAAAGCTATCACCCAGGTTTTTAAAAAGATTAGTAGCACCCCAGAATCTTCCCTCAAGCCCCTCCCAAACTCATTCTCCACCTTGTCTGCTTTCTTTTGCTTCACATTGCATTGTGAGATTCATCCATGTTCTTTCATGTAGCTATAGTTCATTCATTTCCATTGTATGTGGCAAAGGCTGTCAGATAAAGTTTTCTTGAAACACAGCCATGTACACTGGCTCATGTTAGTCATGATCTATGACTCAAAATAGTCATGGCTCAAAATAGTCATGTCTATGACTATTTTCAGTCTACCACAGTAGAGTTGAGTAGTTGCAACAGAGGCCATATGGCACTCAAAATCTAAAATATTTACTATTGAGTCTTTAACAGAAAGATTTTGCTGAACCATGTTTTATGACAGCTCATCTTATGAATGCAGTGTTTTTGATTTTTTTTAATCCATTCTGCTGATGATGGACATTTGAGTCGTTTGTAGTTTGGGACTATTATGAATAATGATGTTATGGGCATTCTTGTACAGTAAGTTTGGCATGTATTTGTATAATTTGTGTTTGCTATATAACTAGGAGTGGATTTACTGGGTAATGGATATGCTTATGTTCAACCTTAAAGGTTACTGACAAACAGTTTTCCAAGGTGATTGTACCAATTTTCACTCCCACCAACAGCGTATGAACATTTCTATGCTCTGTGTCCTCTCCAATATTTAATGCTGTAATCTTTTTCCTTTCAGTCATTCTCATGGATTTAGTGGTAGTGCTACATTGTGGTTTAATTTTCATTTTTGTGTTGATTACTAAGAGTTTTGTTGTGTATTTATTGGTCATTTGAATATCTTCTTTTGTGAAGTGCTTATTCAAGTAAGTCTCCTGCCAGTTTTTACATTGAGTTACATTTTCCTTATTTATTTGTAGGCATTTTTTAAATTCTGGCTACTAATTATTTTTAATGTTATATGCCTTGCAAATATCTTCTCCATCCAATGGTTAAACTTGTCCACTTGTATTTTTTTTTTTTGATGTACATAAGTTCCTAATTTTAATGTAGTCTAATTCCTCATCTTTTCATTTATAGTTAGGAAATTTTGGAGTCCTGTTAGGAAATATTTGCCTGTCTATTCTCCTATATTTACTTCTAGAAGTTTTATTTTATTTTTTCACATTTTGGAGTTAGATCTATAGTCCAATTGGAATTATATGGCATGAAGGAGGGGTCCAGATATTTTTATTATATGTATACTTGTTTAACTGACATTGCACCATTAAAGGAAAACCTGTCCTTTTCTTACTGCTTGGCAGGGTCACCTATATCATAAATTGTGTGTGGATCAATGTGTTGACTCCATTTGGTCTGTCTGTCATTGTGCCACTACCACACTGCCTTCATGTATTAATATAATGTACCTTGATAGCCTGTGGTACAAGTCCTTTGTTTGACTCTGTGTCCTCTTTAAATTATCTTAGCTATTCTCAAACCTTTAAATTTTCACATAAAGTTTATAATCAGCTTGTCAAATTTCATACACACACTCCCAAAACCCAATGAGATTTTGTTTGGGATTGTATTGATTCTACATATATCAATTTGGGGAGAACTGACATTATTACAATATTTAACCTTTCAATCCATGACCATGATATATCCCTGTATTTAAGTCTTTATAAAATTTTCTCAGTGTTTTCTAGTTTTCTGTGTATTTGTTTTATACATATTCTTTTAGTTTTATTTCAGGTACTTGATGATTTTTGGTGCTATTATGTTTGGTATTTAAAAACAATTTTCTAATTATTTATTGCTTGTGTATAGAAATCAAATTAATCTTTGTATATTGATGTTATATCTAGAAAACTTGGCAAATTAATTTATTAATTAGAGTAGTTTTTCTTAATTCCTTCCAATAATTTAAACATGCAACTACTTATCTGTAAATTTTGAAAGTTTGATTTTCTTTTATTCAAACTTAGATATTTTACTTTTTGCTGTTGACTTATTTTAGCTTTGGAAAACTCTTGATCATTATCTCTTCAAGTAATTCTTCTGTTCATTCTCTCCCCTCTCTTTTTGTGGAATGCCTATGTTAGATTGTTTAATCATGTTTTGTGTTATCTTATGCTCTCTTCATCTTTTCCATTTTTATTTCTTCGTTTTGTCTTGAGGTTGAATATTGTATTCTGACATATCTAATTCTCTTTTAAACTCTTTCTAATCTGCTGCTAATTTCATCCATTGAGTTCTGTATTCCATCTCATTATTTAATTTAATATTTTGAATATAGCAATCATATTTACTTTAAAGTGCATATCTAACAACTTTAATAACTACACATCCTGAATTCCATTTTTATTGAGTTTTTTCTTATAGTTAAAAAATCTTTCTATACATCTCATAATTTTTAATTAAATGTCAGCTATTGCGTATAAAATTTTTTGTAGAGAATATGAATCTCTGGGCAGTTTATCTTCTCTCAAAGAGAATTTATTTTTGCATTTGTCAGACAGTTAGGCTAGAGATATATCCCTGTAAGCCAACCAGGGAATTAGATATTTAAGGCTTCAGTCATTGTGAGGGCTGGCCTATTTCTAGTTTACTCTTACTCCTAGGTTAGGGCCATCAGAAATCCCAGCTGAATGCCTGGGTGTGTTTATTACAATTTCTCCTCAATGTTAGTCCACTGCAAGTTTAGTTTCTTTAGCTCAGTGATACTGCTAAAATTTCTGCATAGCTTATCAGCCCCTTAACTACCATTTTTGCAATTAGAATTGGTAAAACTTAAAAAGTAAAATAATCTCGAAATATCAGGCTACTTCTTTTGGATTTTCTAGTCTATTCTGGATTACTGCCTTTATAAAAGTTCTCCTAATATCTTCAAAAGTTTTTAAAATATCCCCCATCCCCTGACTTTTCTAATTACTCTTAGCAAGAGCCAGGCCTAAAACAAATTAGCCAACCATTGGTAGAAGCAGAAATTTAAAGTGACTTGAAATATAAGAACTGGATAAAAACAAAATGCTACAAAGGACTGAACGTCTCCTATGCGCTAGACACTCTTGTGGGTGCTTTATTTCAATTAATATGCACAACCATTTTGTGAAGCTGTTTGTATTAACCTTCTTTTACACTTGATAAAACCAAAGTTCATAGAGATTAAGTAATTTGGCAAAGGTCAAATGGCCAGTATGTGTTCATTCTAAGATTGAATGCAAGCTTATCTATTTTTTATACTGTAATCAGAATATAAAATGTATTTTCCTGTTGTATATATTTAAGGCATACATCATAATTTTTTATTAGTTTTTTTAATTCAGAGCATTGTTGGGGTACAAATGTTTTGGTTATATAGATTATCTTTGCACCTCTCGAGCAGAGCTATGAGCATGCCCATCCCCCGGACAGCATGAACTCTATCCCTTAGGAGTGGATTTACCTATCCCCTCTACCTTCCTCCAACCTGCCCAACACCTGATGAATGGTATGTGCACATTAGTGTTGATCAGTACCATTTAATGGTGAGTACATATGGCATTTGTTTTTCCATTTTTGTGATACTTTACTTAGAAGAATGGGCTCCAGGTCCATCCAGGATAATACAATAGGAAGTTCATCTTTTTTTTTTTTAATGGCTGAGTAGTACTCCATGGTATACATATATCACATTTTGTTAATCCACTCATGTATTGATGGGCACTTGGGTTGTTTCCACATCTTTGCAATTGTGAATTGTGCTGCTATAAACATTTGGGTGCAGATATCGTTTTTATAGAATGTTTTTTTTCCCTCTGGGTAGATACCCAGCAGTGGGATTGCTGGATCAAATGGTAGTTCTACTTTTAGTTCCTTGAGGTATCTCCAACTCCTTTCCATGGAGGCTGTACTAGTTTGCAGTCCCATCAGCAGCGCATGAGTGTTCCTATCTCTCGGTATCAACGGCAATGGCAACATTTGTTGTTTGGTGACTTTTTGATAAAAACTATTCTCACTGGAGTTCAGTGATATCTCATTGTGGTTTAGATTTGCATTTCTCTGATGATTAGAGATGTTGAGCATTTTTTCATACATTTATTGGCCATTAGTCTGTCTTCTTTTGAAAAGTTTCTGTTTGCAACATAATGTTTTGATATACATACACCCAGTGAAGTGAATAATGCAATCAAGCAAATTAACATATCTATAGTCTCACACAGCAGTTACCTTTTGTGTTTTAAGTGTTCTTTTAGGTAAGAATACTTAAAATTTACTATCTTAGCAAATTTCCAATATACCATACAATAGTATTGACTATATTTCTCATGCTTTATTAGATCTCTAGATTTATTCACCTTATATAACTGCAGATTTGTACTTTTTTACCTATGTCTCCAAATTCCTCCCTCCCCTGCCCCTAGTACCCACCATTCTGCTTTCTGTTTCTATGAATTCAACTTATTTTAGATCACACATATAAGCGAGATCATGCAGTATTTTTCTTTCTTTGTCTTTATTTTGGTTAGCATTATGTTCTCTAGGTTCATCTTTTTTTTTTTTTTTGTCTCAAATAGCAGTATCTCCTTTGCTTATTTTACTCTTAAACCAATATTTTATGTTTTTCCTCTGCTTCAGTTAAAATAGTGACTAAGAAATGCACAATAATCATTTTCATAATACAATCTATAGTTAGCAGAGTTCAAGATACTCTTATTGGCCAGTGAAACATGGGCTTAAAAATTTAAGAATAATACTTGTTACAAAAATTTGTGTTGTGAGGGTGTCCTGAATTAGTGTGCTTTTCTGTTTAATTTTGTATTCCATTGCAATTCCTTTTAGAATTAGATGAGGCTACAAATAAATGAATGAAAGTTTTTTATGCTAGCAAGTACTAATTCCCTCTAATGTCAAATTGTTTCTTTTTCTTTAGTGTTCTTACTATAACTGCTGAGGCTGAGCTAGCCACCCAGCTAATGACTAGATTTTTAAGACTTCTTGGTAGCTAGGTATGACAATATGTTTATGTTCTGGGCCAGCACTCGTTTAGCATAAGTGGTATTTTTTCTTTAAAGGAATGGGTGTGACCTCTTCATATCTTTTTCTTTCTAACCAGCTGAAATGTGGAAGTGGTCGCAGGAGTTGGAGCAAATGTTTTGGACCCGATGTGGAATGCTGTGTGATGAGAATGCTTAGAAGAGAAAAAGAGCTGGCTCTAGTCTACTTACATTTGTACTGCTGCGTGAGAGAGAAGTAAATTAAAATCTTGTGTAAGCCATAGAGTTGTTTAAGCCATATTTATATTTGGAGCTTTCTTCCAGCTGCTGAAACTTATTTCATGAATATAATATTACCACACACACATTCATACACATACACACACACAAAACACAAAGTAAGTGGAGAAATTAGGCAAAAACACCTGAAAATTAAATGGCTCTACTGATATCATGTTTTTGAAAGTCACAAATGAACTTTCAAACATAATTTGATGCTTTGGAAAACATGGCAGAGTCACCAAGGTGCAAAGGTCCCTGTGGGTAACCAGGTGCTCTCATGTGGAAGAATGTAATAGGCGGGGTGGGCAGTGTGGTGAGCAGGAGGTACAGGCTCCATCCACAAATCGTTACCATGCCGAAATGCAGGTTCAATGTGACTCAATCTTCTTTTTTCTCATGAATAACTGGAGTCCCAGATATTCATGTTTCTGTCAAATTTTAAATGTTAACAATTGTAGCATATTGCTAGCTGTCAATCCCATATCATTGTCCCCTTGTTGCCCACTGAAATCATCATATTTCCAACCACCTCTTGAACTAATGTTGGTACCGTGACAATTCTGGTCATTGGGACTATAAGATAAGTCACTGGCAGTTTGAAGACAGCTTTGTAAAACTGGGCTGACACAGTTGGAAAATGCACCTTTTGTTCTTTACTTTTTTCTTTCTTTCTCGGTATAACACTGTTGAAATGCTGAAGGTCATCAGAAAACACAAATGAGGATAAAAGCCACCTGATAAGGATGGAAGAGAGTGCACAGAGACGCAGTGAGTAGCTACATACACACATTGTTTCTACCGTGTGTATATGAGGATAAATTCTCTTGAGAGGAGATTACTGAGCCAAAAGAATGTGCATTTCTCATCTTGTTGAATATTACCAAATTCCTCCTTAGAGCTAGTAACAATTTATGGTCTCACCAGTAATGTGAGACCATGCTCACATTCTGCAAATTTTGCTCACATTTTGCTCACTTCCTGCAAATTTGACAAAAATCATACAGTATAAAAGTTTTGATCTTTGGATACTTGAGCCGAAACATTTCATTTTAATTTGCACCACTTTTTAGATAAATTTGTGAAAAATGTATGTTTAAGACCCAAATAAAATTTTTTCTTGTTCTTTGTCCATTTTTCTACCGGACAGTTGTCTTTTCTTATGGATTTGTAAAGATTCCTTAGAGAGTGAGAATTCACCATTTTCCTGTGACAAGTATAACTATTTCAACTCAATTTTTCTTTTGACTTTGTTTATAGTGGCTTTGGGTTACAAAAATGTTTCATTTTTCTATACCTGTCAATCTTTTCTTTATGGCTGCTTTCAACTTTTACTTAGAAAGATCTCCCCCACCCCATGATTGTAAAGCAATTTTTTTTCATATTACTTTATCTAATTTTATTTGTTATTGTAGTTTCATTGTTAGCATTTGAACCTTTGACCATCTGGGATATATTTAGATGAAGGAATAAGATAGGAACAAGATTATTTTAAAAATTTCAGATGGCCCACCAGGTGTCCCAATACAATTTTAAGGAATATTATACATTTTCATCACTGTTAGTTAAAACCAATGATTCACTTTCTAAAATATTGTATGTTTAGGGGATTATTTCTGGATAACATTTTGTTCCATTTATCTGCCCATTCATTCTATGTGATTTTAATTACTGTAGCCATATTAATGTCTGATAGGGCTAGTCCACAGTCATTATTCTTTTTGGTTAGGATTTCCATTATTCTTGCATGCTAACTTAACCGTGTATTTCCTCACTCATTGCTACCCCTGTTACTCCATGGAGCCAAATAGGGTAAAGGGAAGATCCCACTACCAAGTTGGGAACTCACCACTAAGTCGGGAATTCCAAAATAAGAGATTATTAATTTTGATCTCCACAGTGAGAATCTCCTGGAGAAAACTGGTCAGGTTTGTGCAAGATCACAAACTTTAGTTGTCTGCTCTTACAGTCTTCCTGAACTCTCTTCTGCCCCTCTTTTTTTTTTTTTAACTTTATTGGATTTGGTAGCTAGCTCTCCCTTGTCTGTTGTAGTTTGTGGTTACAGATGTCCAAGTTGTGTTGAAGACGATATTTATATATATATTTTGATTATTCTTATTCATTGAGTAGTGATTTTTAAGCAATGAAGGAGAATAATGAGCAGTGATCTGTCACCATATTAAATTTTAAAATCCACCCTGTCGAACACACTATATAATTTAATCATATAGCTATATTCACTTTGTGTGATATAAAATAGAACCCTATTATCATCACATGTATTAACCTCTATTTTTTTTTTTCTATTTTTAGTTGTTTGGCTAATTTCTTTCTATTTTTGGTAGAGACGATGTCTTGCTCTTGATCAGGCTGGTCTCGAACTCCTGAGCTCAAATGATCTGCCCGCCTCAGCCTCCCGGAGTGCTAGGATTACAGGCATGAGCCACCGCACCTAGCCTTTTTTTTTTTTTGAATCATAAATATCACCATGACAGGTGCTGTCCATCATAAACCAAGAAAATTTATAACATTTTAAAGAAGACTTCCAGGGGCTTCCTTATTTTATACCTTTTAAGACAAATTAGGCTATAAGAATTGAATTTTACTTACCTAATAAAATAGTTGATGTTCTCCTCAGATATGTTCGGGAACTCCCCAGGAACCCTAACGTGTCAGATATCAAATCTGTAATATGGTTCCTATGAGTAATGATCTGAGAATAAAAAGGAAAAAAAAAAAACCTTCTTTCAATTATTGAAAAAGCACAATTGCTTCTTCCAGAAAGGCTTCAAGAGAAAAGAACTTGGTTGTTTATACCAAATCAGGACCAATTTAAAAGTTGGGGATTTTTATATGTGAACTATACTCTTTCGCTTGCAGGTATTATTCCATTTATGATATGATTTTCAAATCCAACTTTGTGTTACCATCTTTGGCTAGCATTCTTCCACCCCCACTTGTCGATTACTGCAGTTCATGCTGGGGTTCAGAGGACCAGATCACAAGGCAGTGGCAATGCAGTTTCAATGTTCTTTTTGGCGATCTGGAATGCTCTTTCTATCTTTGGATCCATTCATAGCTCAAAGTAGGTGGTTTGGAGGAAGAAGCTAAGATGAATGATTAATGTGAGGAAGAGAAAGTGGAAAGTTCTAATTTCCTCACATCTCAAGCCCTAGCTATAATCACTCATTTAAGATCTTTCCTTCACATTCTTTCTCTAAGATCTACCTTTACTCCCACCAAACTTTTCATCACTTTGGATATCCTTTAAGTTTTGTCTATAAGTCTTATGGATAGTAAAAATGGTAGGGCCACTTACAAGATTGTTACAGATGCTGAGCACCAACAGCTCAAAACTGTAACTTCTATCTTTGAGCAAACATGGTATGGGCCACTTTAATTGTGAGATACAGATTTGTAATGTAAATTTACATGCCTGTGAGACAGAAAAAGGGGTTAATGAGGATCTATTCATCCACTGTTAGAACAAAACATTGTGATTCTCTATAAAATTAAGAAAAACGAGATTAAGTGACTTACTTTAACTACCCTTGTGTCTCTATCCTCCAAAAACAGGATCAGGGGCACCAAGCCTCCTACAATCACACTGTTGAGCATCCATGTGTACTGACACATATCGTTAAGTAATTCACCAAAGTGTCGAACGGCTACACTTCGAATGCTTGCATTACTCTGGAATATGCACATAGAAAAAGAAAAAGGCCTCACTTGAGGATACTGTTAATGCTTCATTTTTTAATCAGTGGAATATACACAGGCAATATATATATATGTAATTATGTGCACTATATATGTATATATACATATATGTTATATGAAATTATTATCATTAATTTTAGAAAAGATTCACCTTGGGTCTGAGTAGTTAGCTCTTCTTTTATAATAAGATTTAAAATAGGATTTGCTTACCAATTATTCACAATAGTCAAGATATGGAATCAACCCATCAGTGGAAGAATGAATAGAGAGGATGTGGAATATGCGTACAATAGTGTGCACTTCAGCCTTAAAAAGAAGGAAATCCTATAATTTATGACCACATAGAGAAACCTGGAGGTTTATCATGCTAGGTGAAATCAGCCAGGCACAGAAAGACAAATGCTGCAGGATCTCACTTATATGTGGAATAGTAAAAGTTTGAACTCATAGAAGCAAAGAGTACAAGGGTGGTTGCCCGTGGCAAAAGCTTGGGGTAGGAGTTGGGGAAGATGTTGGCCAAACTGACAAAGTGTCAGTTAGGCAGGATGAATAATTTCTGGAGATCTAATGTGCAGCATGGTGACTGTAGTTAATAATAACATATTTTATACTTGAAACTTTCTAAGAAATTAGATCTTAAATGTTTTTACCACAAAAAAATATGACACGTGAGGCGATGGATATGTCAATTAGCTTGATTTAATCATTTCGCAGTATATACATATATCAAAACAATTACATTGGATTCTGTGTTAGGTTTGTCCCAGGTGGGAAACCGAAAAGTATGTATAGGATGGAATGCGGTTGATGGAGAACTTAACGCTTCTAAAACAATAGTCGCAGAAATCTGGAGAGTCCCCAAGGTTGTAAAACCAGACAGCTCCAAATGCTGGCATTCCTATCCCCGCTGATAAGGACACAACCAGCACCTTCCCTTACTTATCTTAGCAGGGGTCCCTGAAATTGATGGTTTAAAAAATTTTATTGCAGTGGCTGTTCTGGCCCAGTTACTCATTCCCCCCAAAGAAACTCTCTGTAAAACCCAAGGCTTTCCCTACCCTCAGGGTGGATGCCTTTTTTGGCCTCCACCCATCTGCACCCGGATGCCCAAAATGAACAGCATTTTGCTACACATGAGGCTTCCCGTGTCTCTTGACTCCGGACCTACCATTCTATAAATACATAGAATTTTTATGTCTCAGTTATGCCTTACTAAAGCTGGGGAAAATATTTAAACTGGTAACAAAACAAAACAAAACAAAACATTTATTTACCAAAATACGGATTGCATTAAAAAAAAATCTCCCATGAAAAATGAGTTTCTTAAATTCAGGAAGATGATTAGTATTTAATAACACCCTGAAAGTATAAACTAGAATAATCTGTATAATTTGAGGATAATTTCTATAAAGATACTTATAGTAACGTAACCATGGTGCATTCACATGCTCGAGGACTCTGCAGAGTTGCTACTGAATAACAAAGTGACCTCTTCGCATACTGGCACACAACCAGGTTTCCAAGAGCTACTTATGCCAAATAGGAAGGTGATTGAATTATAAAGATTCTAGAAAAGAAAAATTGCAAGTCAGAAGTTAATTTTAAAAAAATGTAATATCAACTTCCAGTTTTAAGTAAATGTTTATGATCTCATTTAGAAAATAATTTTTTTATATGAAGATTCCAATGACTTTATCAGTTGGTATGATCTTGGCCAAATATTGACTTCTCTTTGCCTCAGTTTTCTTATATGTGAACTGGATAATAGTAATAGAGCTGCTTAGAGATGTCTATTTATTTTCTTTGGTACAAATATATTTTCTAGGTAGCTCATGTAAACTTCTTAGAGAAGTGTCTGGTACATAGTAAATGTGCAATAAATTAAGCCACTACTATTATTATCATTATGTCTTTATAAAAATCATTTTTGCCACCAAATTCCTTCTTTCTATAAGTTAATAATAGTGTGCCCTTCTTCATTGAAATATGAATAATTAAAAACATAACTTTTGGCAAGATAATTTATTATGAAATAATTTTCTCATTCATAAACAACTTCTTATGAAGTCTTTAAAAATATATGGATTTCTCATGGCTACCCAAGGGTTCTTCTTTATTAAAATATATTACTGTCATTCAACTTTTCTGGAACATATTTATTATATAAAATGAAAATTTTCAAAATGCACAATTTTCTCATGAAATACATTTTAATTCAAGTATTATAATTAAAATATGATAACAGATATTTACTTGGGATATGGCACATCAACTCTAATCCTTATGATAAACCTACTACTGTCTCTGTTTTGCTGATGAGGAAAGTAATGCACCAAGAGATTGAAGAAATCATTTATTCACAATTTCACAGTGAATAAGAGGCAGAACAGGGATTTGAACCCAGACAATCCAGATTCAGGGTTAATCAATCTGTAGCCACTAAGCTGTAATGCCTCTTTCATATCAAGGATAGAGGTTGTTCTTTGATTCTCCTTATTTATGGGCAGAATTTTCTAGGTTCTCAGAGTGCAGTTAAAGAAAAAAAAAAAAAAGAATAGCACTTACCTAATATTGTTATCTCTGGAAAAGAAATGGTAGCTTCTTACAAAATGGCTATTTTCTGTTAACTTATTCTGTGATATAATATCATTGCCTCAATTGGAGCTTCAGCTGAACTACAAAACCTAATGATCTCACACATCTAACTGTGCAACTCACGTGATCCATCAGAGGACAGTAGCTGGAAGCAATTGTGTTGCACAAAGTGGAGTAGGTCACCTTGTCCAGTTTGTCTAAAAGTTTTCGGAGGGTGAACAAAGCCCGAATTATAACCGTATTGTCTTCGGAAAGGAAGGCATCCAGGATGGCTATTAATAAGCTGCAGCTATTTTCTATCTACATGTAAAAGGAGGAAAATGGTGAGATTATGGAAGTAGAAGACTCGTACTGGCGTTTGATATGCACACTGCTGAGTTTGGGCTGCACATCATGGTGTGCTGGAGCTAGTTCACAAGAGACAACTGTTCAATTGTCAAAACTCTTCAAAGCTGATCGTTAAAACAAGCCATTATTGAAAATTAAACTCTATAGATTTAGAATTAAATAAAAACAATGGCAATAAATACTAAAAATTTATCACTTCCTACTTCTTTTGCTACATTTTACTATTATCCATGCTCTTGAGGTTATTTATGTGTCATGTATTCAAATGGTGGAAACATTAAATTATGTGAGGAGGGGCATCTCTTCCCAACTCCATGCTCAGTCCCCTTGACAGCTTGAAATTAGATATGGTGGGGATATTTAAACCAGGGAAATTGGTCTTGTTTCCAGAGAGCTGGTTGTTGTGACCAGTTTGGACATGAGAATTGCAGAGCAGCTGAAACAGGTTATGGGACTCAACTGCAGATCAGAGCCAAACAGAATAGAAGGCAAGGAAAAACATGAAAAGGAGACACAAAAGAAGAGAAAGGTAGGAAGAAAAGGAATAGAGGAAATGAATAAATATTATATGCCAAATAAGGAGAAAAAATCGTAAGGAGAAAAAAATTGAATTAAGAACTATGTCAATGCAAGAAGCCACTTGTGTCTGGCTGGAAAGTTGAGTCTTTACTAATATTATGTGAAATCTCAACCCAGGCCCCTCTCCACTGCTTTTCGTTCACTCTCCTAGCTAGGCTTAATACAGCATCTCCCTTTCAGTTGTTGAGAACATTGAGAAGAGCTCTGGGCAAAGCAAGACATAACTTGCTGCTTACTAAAAGGATGTACATTGTTAATAATAATGTTATTAATAATTAATAATTAATAATGTTAATAATAATCAATAATAAACCTATTGACTTTCCCCTGATAGGTATAAGCTTTCAGACACTACGCTCAATAGGTAAACAAGGATTTATTATTAGATTTATTATTAAATCAATAATGAATTAATGTCAGCATTGTGCAAGATACTTTGGAATTTAAGGCTATTATATAAAACACAGGAGCATGCTTAAATTCAAGTGACTTAGAAGGCAAGAAGTATTCATGTAACAGAGGGAATGACCTGAGGGGGAAATGGCATAAAGCTTTTCTGTCTCTTTAAAACTTCCTCCACTGATTTGGGGACCTGCAGGCTGGCCTGCCTCCCTGAAGCAGGTTAAATTTTTTGTTAAAACTCCCAGGTGGCGACAGCCCCCTATGTGGGCTACTGAGTTCCCAGGCTTTGTCTTTGGCTGAGATGGGCAATTAAGAATTGTTAACCATAGTAATTACCTGAAGCTGAGAACCTTCCCTTTAATAGCTCAGTATTTCTGCTATGTTCAAGAAAATTTAGATTTTGAGATGAGAAGGCCTACCATTTTTCCTCCTTTGCAGAGTAAACTCTTTTTCCTTTCTCCTCAGTCCACTTGACCTCATCCTTCTGATTTGGTCTCAAGGACAAGTGACCAAATTTTTGGTAACATCATTCACAAGTTAGTGTGAAACCATGTAAGACAGTGACTCATTAGGCACCCGGAGGACTTCTGAAAACACGGATTGGTTGGCCTCACCCCCCGAATTTCTAATTCCATAAGCCTGGGCGAGTGGGGACTGACAATTTGCATTTCTAACAAGTTTCCAGGTGCTGCTGGCCCTGCTGGTTCAGGGACCACACCGTGAGGACCACTGATATAAAACATTATACAAGTAAGCGCTCTTCATTGTTTTGGCTCTGAGAGGAATGAGGCTGCTGGAGATCAAATTATTCAGTGCAGCTTGACTCGAGCTGACCATTGAAAAATAAGAAAAATGTGAATATGAATGTGTTAAGGAGGAAAGTATTAGGTATGGAAGAAAAAGCTCTGAGGTAGGTGCTAGTGTGTATAAATGTGCGTGTGTTGGAGGGAAAGTTATCTGTGTGTGGTTTAGAGTGTCAGAAGAGTGTTCATGTCAGGAAATGGTGATAAATTCTGAGTGTAATGAATAATTTTCTGTAAAAATATATAAATAAGGTGATAAGGCCACTAAATTGACTTAACATATCCTTTCCATTCAACTCAGTTTCCTGATTGATAAAATACCAGGCTTCAATATTGTTTAAGCTATATGGAAACTGAAAAATATCAATGTTTTATCAGTAAAGATACTGAGCAATATCAAAATTATATATCATGACTTTTTTGGCGCTGGCAGACACAAATTCCACACACATACCTCATTGATAACTGGTGCCATGCTGGAAATTTTCTGAAGGCTCAGTTTGCTAACTGAAGGATTAGGATCATTGATCCAGTTTCTGAAAAGGACCAAAAACTCTTCTGGGAATGGGCTCTTGAAAACATTTTCCAGAAGCTGAAAGTAAACAATTAAGTTCATAAGCAGAGTAGAGGTCAAATTGCATGATTTCTATCTGTCATACAAATCAAGACATTTTCAGTAAAACTAGAACATAAATCTCACTAAAATTCCATATACTTAGATACATTCTTCATTTATTTGTGTGTTCATATAGCAGGGCAGAGGAGAAACAGTGATCAGAATAGGAAATAGATGCTTAGCTTTGTTTTTATATGAACATACATATATATATATATTAAATTTTTATTCATTGTTAGAAATTGAGTGACCCAGTTTAAATTACTCTCTTCTTCTGGATTATAGTCAGGTGGGTGAGTTTCTTAACTGTGTATGTTTATATACGTTAAGAAGTGATGTCTACTATGGACCAGGCACTGACTGTACTTGTAAATGCAGACACAGTGGTGAGTGCAACAGTTACAATCCATGCCCTTGTGGAGCTTATAGACTAGCTGGAGAGACTAATACTATACAACGATACTACACCATATTCTATTCTGATAGAAACAGAATTGCTAACTGTGATCAGTACTAGGAAGGAAAGCTATTACCAGATGCCACAGAACAGTCACAGGAGTACTGAATTTAGATTGTGTATTTTAGATTGAATGTAGGAAAAAAAAAGTGATATTTAGATTTGGACTTGAAAACAGAGTTGGTATTAGCTACATAAAGCATTTGGACAAGATACATCCAAGGAAGGTGACCCATGTGCAAAGTCCCTGAGGTAGGTGAAGTAGACTGTGTTTGAACACCTGAAAGATGAGTGGTAGAAGTGTAGAGGAAAGACAAGACTGGGGGCTGGTGAGGCTTGAGGGCAGACAGGGAAGGTGGCCTAGGCCCTGGAGGCTGGGTTGTGGAGGTTTAGTATTTAATAGCTAATACCCCAAATGTAGACATGATTACTATGAGCCTTCATGAATTTAATAACTGGCAGCCAAATATGCATATTTTAAAAGTCTCTTAGAAGCACAATGATAGTTTTATAAAAAACATTTTTCATGGAAGAATGAAAAATATAACTAAGACAGATCAAGTACACACAGAGAAAGAGAGAGACAGTGAGAGAGTAAGAGAGTGAGAGCAAGTGTGAGGATAAGAGAGAGCGAGGAGGAGAGAACATACTTTTTTCCCCCAAACTTCCAAAGAACTTTTATTCTTACTAAGCACCAGATCAAAAAATATTAATAACTTCCCCAAAGCAAAACATTTAAAAAAACACTTTTTAAGCATGCTATAATAGGAGAAGAAGCTAAATGGGAAAAGAAGAAAGCCTATAAGCCCTTGAAAATTTAAGAGAACCCTCTCATTTGAGGTTCAAAAATTTTTTTTGAGGCAGAGTCTCACTTTGTTGCCCAGGCTATAGTGCCATGGCGTCAGTCTAGCTCATAGCAACCTCAAACTCTTGGGCTCAAGTGATCCTCCTGCCTCAGCCTCCTGAGTAGCTGGGACTACAGGCATGTGCCACCATGCCAGTCTAATTTTTTCTATATATTTTTAGTTGTTCAATTAATTTCTTTCTATTTTCAGTAGAGACAGGGTCTCACTTTTGCTCAGGCTGGTCTTGAACTCCTGACCTTGAGCAATCCCCCCCCTGCACCCCCAACCCCGAGCCTCAGCCTCCCAGAGTGCCAGGATTACAGGTGTGAGCCACCGCCTGTGGCACCTGGCCTGCGGTTCAAAATTTTAAACCACAGAGGGAAAGCAAACATACAATAAGGATTACTATAAAACAATGAAAAATAACAAAATTTTATAGTAGCACATATTTATACTGTAGTTTAAAGTAAATATATTACTTAACTTTAAATACTTTAATTAAAAAGAACAGTTAAAATGAGCAAATTATATATTTCCTGAAATTAAGAGAAATAAAAAATATCACAAAATAAAAAATAGTGCTACAGAAAATTGGTGTAAGAAAGTAATAAAGACAAGAACAGAAATCATTGAATTAGGACACAGAAACAATAGAATTAATGAATCTAATGCCTTGTGCTTGGGGAAAAAGCTAATAAAATAAACAGATTTTGACCAATATAATAAAAAAAAAAGAAAAAGTAAAATGAGCAGTAAGAAAAAAGTATGGGACAAATTAAAAATGTAAAGAGAATATCTTTGTTAGTGGTTCTTAACCAAGGATGAGCATACGATCTTCTGGGGCAACGTTTATATGTTACACATGCCTGGGCTTCATACCAGTAGACTCTCCAATCGTGGGCCCTGGCTTATGTACTTAAAAAATATTCTTTGGTGATGTTAATATGCCCCTCTAGTTGAGACCCAGTGATTTGTGGCAGTAATTTCAAATTCTGAGTAAAATAAATTATTTTCTGGAAAAAATATAAGTCACCAAACATAAGTCAAAGAAAATTGGATAATTGAAGCAGATTGAAAACAATGGAAGATTGATAATTATCAATGTATAATTTCCAAACAGGATCAAGGATAATTCTTTTCGAATGATTAGCACACATCAAAATAAAAGGCATATTTTCTCTTTGTAATTAGCAAATAATCTATGGGGGGGGGGATAATTTTACCATGTCGACATTTTGTTCACCCATCAAAGTACTAATCAGGCCCAATCCTGCATAGCTTTACAAGATCAGACAAGATCTGACATATTCAGGGTGGTGTTGGCCATAGGGAGTATATTCTGTTCTCCAACAGCTTTTCATTTAATTCTTTAACATCCATTAATGACTTTTTCTGGATTTACTATAACATTAGGCCTTGCAAAATGGTGCTTTACCACTTGTAGCATTCCTTCAACATTTACTGGCTAACATTTACTGGCTGGCATCTGTCTTTCTGCCTGTCTTTGCTTGTCTCTGTCTCTGTTAATTTTTCTCTGCTTTTCTTCTCATTCTTTCATTGTATCACCAAAGATTTATGAATTTTTAAAAAAAATTTTTCCAAAATGTGATTATTTGCATTTATTATTCCTTTTGATGCTCAAAGTTGGCTGGTAGAAGTCACTTTGGATTGACTCTTGTGACTCTTTGACATAACTGCATGGGCTTTTAGCATATCTTTGGTTTGTGGAAAAATTAGATGTCTCAGGCTCACCTTACATTTTTCTTGCCCCCTGGAATCCACAATTTCATTAATGAGACATGATTTCTTTGGTGAGTAATGGTATTTAGAAACCACTAGAAATGGGTACTAAAGTAAAGGCCAAGAATACATGATAGTCCATGTCTTCTTGGCCTTTAGTTAGAGCTAAGAAATAATTTTTTTTAAAATCACAAGTTCATAGCGACAAGGTTGATATTTTCAATTCAAAGCCAATATAAGAGAGTTTGTCTTAAACTTTTACAATTTTATGTTTGCACCACTTTTCTCTTACTTGGAAAACTTTGATGCCAAATAGCATTAATATATTAGTATTAATATATTTACTTATTTGCTTTCTGCTATTAAATAATACATGTCATAGTCTTAAAATTATGATATCAATATACAATATCAATAAACCTTTCAAGTAAAAATGAATATTTCTTTACAGATTTTTATCCTTAGAATATATCTTGCCAAGCCAAAGTATTATGTTCATAAATTACTCAAAGTAATTATAGTGTCTATGTACATGTATTATTAACTTGTCATGCAAGTAAGTCCATTTGTGTCAGTTTAAATTGGTTGGTTTATTTCTTTTTCTTGATTTAATTTTATTCTTTCAATCATAACTATACAAATCAAAATTACACAAGAAGGTATACTTGCAGTGTCTTATTCCATCTCTATCCATCTCACCCATTCTTCCTACCTACTATAAAGTAACCATTTTCTTTAATATCTGTTTTGTCTTTCCCCCAAAAAGTAAGTATGTATTCTTAAATCTTTATATTTTATAATATAATAGAATTGTATAATAGAATTAAATTTCTATATAAATATATAGTATGTATATATGTGTATATTTCCCAAAATATAAGTCTATATTTTACATATTTCTATAGCATACAATACATTTCCTTTTATTTCTTACACAAACAGTAACATCTGCACTGTTCTACATCTTGTTTTGTTTTCACTTAACATCATCACCTGGAAATCACTCTGTGTCACTACATATAGAGCTTTTTCATTTTTTTAAAGAGATGGGATTTTGCTATGTTGCCCAGGCTGGGGTATAGTGGTGTGATCATAGCTCACTACAGCCTTGATCTTCTGGTCTCATGCAATCCTCCTGCCTCAGCCTCCCAAGTAGCTGGAACTACAGATACCTACCAATGCATCTGCGTTTTTCCTTACTTTCATGGCAACATAATACTTAAAACAGGATTCTTCCAAAATTTTAAGAAATAGATAATTTCCAAGATTCATAAATTATTCAATAGCATACGAAAATATTTAAAATTAGTCAATTGATTTTTACAATCTATGTAAATCCCATATCAAACCTAAATCACTCCTAATCATATATGTAAACATTTGTAATAAAATCCTGATAAATCAATTTCCAATGATACCTAGTTTGTAGAAAATTGTGATGATAGTTTTAAGAGTAGGCCATGTGTAAACATTATATAACTTTAATAAGTCACATAAGAAAAATATACTAACAGTTAAAAAATATCAATAAAATTCAATATTTGAATCATAACTATGAATAGAACAATAGCTCAGTAATAATAATCTATTTCCAATGAAAGTTAACCACCTTAATGGTGAAGCAGAAGCAGCATTTCTGTTAAAATCTATAATAAGAATATTATAAGAAAATCTAAAGTAAGAATGGTGTATTATCATCATGATTATTTAAAATTGTTTAGCAAGATGGCAGAATAGGAGATTCCACACTAATATTCCCCCCCCAGCAACAATAATTTTGCAGTCATTCATGGATAAAAGTGCCTTGGTGGGGGCTCTTTGGGATTTAGATAAGAGGTTGCAAAAAATCTGGTAGAGTCTAAGATTGAGGAGGGTCATTTTGAGAGGGCACACCCTTGCCTAGGTGACATGTTTGCTGACTGTGTTCCTAGCTCCAGACCCAGAAAATGGCCCTGTCCCCCTGTGGACTTGGCTATAGTTATACTTGGTCTTAGTCCTGCCACCAGAACTATCTGCCAAGAAAACCAGGAGGAAGTCACATCCCTTGTGCTTTGGGCAACAGGGCTAATGACATTGGTTTTGGATTTGGACCCTGAAGCCTTCTATCTTATCTTTGGCTTTGAGCCCTCTATCTCATCTTTGGCTTCTCTCAGCTACGACCTGAGAGAAGTCTTGCCTGCTTAAAGCTCACTGGGAGACATGCCTATCTATGACTGCTAAATTTGGTCTCACAGAAAATCCTGAAAAGGCCCTGGAACTTGGCTCCAGCCCCTTTCAGCTGTTGTTTGGATGCAGTTCTTCTTTCCTAGGGAGCAATTTAGGGACATGCCTATCTATGCACCTAGTGTCAGGCTCCCAGACCACAATCTTGGCTGTGAACACTGAAGTAATCCTATGACTCAGTTCTAGCCTTGTTAGCCATGGTCCTGGACCAGGCCAACTAATGACACAAAAGGAGCCCTCTCACAGACCCAGAAGAAGCCATAGCCATTTGTACACTACTGCCATCTGTAGATTCTATAGTGGAACCTCATACCAGAGCCAATCCTACTGACCAAGTTCCTGGAGGTGGACCAGTTCATCCAGGAACTAGACAGAATCCACACTTGCTTTAGCCCCTTGTAACAGGTCAGCCAATGGCAGATCCTAGCAGTAGCCAGGTGACCCAGATCCAAATTCATTCAAATATAATATTAAAGGAAATCCCATTGGCCCAGGCACCCAAGAGGAGAAGGTCTTTACCTGCCAGTCTGTAAAGACCAGAAGAGGTGTTTGCTTTTTCAAATGAGCAGACATGAATACAATTCTTCACAGATAATGAAGAATCAGGCAAGCATAATACCACCAAAGGAGACTAATGAATCTCCAGAAACTGACCAAAGAAAATAGAGAACTACAAATTGCCTGCCAAAGAACTCAAAATAATCATCTTAAAGAAGCTCAATAACATGAAAGGGAACATGGATAGACAACTAAATAAAATTAGAAAAGCAATGCATGACCAAAAGAAGAAGCTTAGTAACGAAATAGAAATCATAAAAAGTAACAAAACAAATCCTGGAGCTGAATACTATTATGACAGAACTGAAAAATTCAACTGAGAGCTTCAACAGCAGACTCAATCATGCAGAAGAAAGCATTATCAAATTTGAAAATATGTCATTTGAAAATAGCAAAAACAACAACAACAATAAAAAACAGAATGAAAGAGAGTAATGAAAGCATAAGGGACCTATGCGACACTAGCAAGCATATGAATATATAAATAATAGGAGTCTCAGAAGAAGAAAGAGAGAAAGGGAGAGAAAGTTTACTTAAAGAAATTCTGGCTTACAACTTCTCAAATCTTGTGAGGGTTATAGATATTCATATTCATGAATCTCCAAACTCCAAGCAAGAGCAACCCAAATAATTCTCTGAGGCACATTCTAATTTAAAATGTTAAAAGTCAAAAACAAAGAGAATCTTGAAAGCAGCATGAGAAAGGAGACTTCTTACATACAAGGGAACGTCCATAAGGCTATCAGTAGATGTCTCAATAGAAACTTTACAAGCCAGGTGGGAGTGGGATACTTTCAAACTGCTGAAAGGGAAAAAAAAAAAACCCTGTCAACCAAGAATACTATACTTGGCAGAGCTGTTCTTCATGATTAATTGAGAGATAAAGACATTCCCAGACAAACAAAAGTGGAGGACGGTCACTACCATAATACCTAACTTATAAGAAATGCTAAGGGAAGTTCTTAGATTTGAAATAAAAAGACACACATAACAATAAGAAAACATATGGATGCATAAAACTCACTAGTAAACATAAATATATAGTCAAATTCAGAATATTCTAATATGGAATTGTGGCATATATATCACATTTAACTCTAGTATCAAAATTAAAAGATAAAAGAATTAAAATAATTATAGGTACAATAATTGGTTAATAGATACACAATATAAAAAGATGTAAAGTGTGACATCAATAGCATGAAACATGGTCAGGGAAGAGAAAGAATATAAAGTTTTGAACTTAGTTGAAGTTCAGTAGGTATTAATTTAAAATAGACTATTATAACTATATGATGTTTTATAAAAGCCCCATGGTAACCACAAAGAAAATGCTTGTAGTAGCTACAAAGAGATGAAGGGAAAGGAATCAAAGCATACCACTACAAAAATCAATAAATCACAAAGGAAAGCAGCAAGAGAAGAAGAAAGAAAGAAAGAAGGAAAGAAAGAAAGAAAGAAAGAAAGAAAGAAAGAAAGAAAGAAAGAAAGAAAGAAAACTGTAAAACAGCAAGAAAGGAACAAAATGGAAATAGTAAATCCTTACCTCTCAATAATTACTTTAAATGTGAATGGATTAATTTAGGCACAAAGATGTAAACTCGATGATATTCATATTAGTAAAAAAATTAGAAAAAACAAGTATATATGAATAAATGGCATGGGCATGAATGGTACTATCTTAAGAATTACTGGGTGACAAGGCCCAAATATGCTAAAATACGTAGTTTGTATGTTCAGAACAACTAAAGGCCAAGTGACCTTACAGTGTACTGGACAACTGAGATACCCAGAAATTCAAATTAGAGACGGTGGTGGAAGAATGTGGTCACCGCCTAAGTACTCGGAAGGGCAGATATGCCAACCTCCCATAGCAGCAAGAATTAATTCAAGATGAGGGAGGCCATTAGGTTTCATTAAATATCATCTGTCACTTTAATGATGCTCATAGTAATCATATGCAGTTTGTAAATTTCTTTTGAATATATCATTTCATAGGAGCTCTTTTTATGTTGTATTTAGAACTATTTAATGTTTACACATACTTAAATGGCAATATAATAAAAATAATGAGTCACAATAAAACTAATGAGATATCCAAATGGATTAAGCACATTTGAAAAACACAAATGACAGGCCAATATCCCTGATGACCATAGATGCAAAAATTCTCAACAAAAATAGTAGCAAACCAAATTAAATAATACATTAAAAGATACGAACTATGATCAAGTGGGATTTATCCCTGGGACGTAATAGTTAATTATTTAACAAAACTAAATTTAGATCCTCACTTTATGGTATGTCATATTAACTCCATGTGAAAAAGAATTATATGTAAAAGTTAATATATTTTTGTATATATATTAAAGTAAAATGTACATGAATATTTCTCAACTCTTTAAGCTTTTTTCTTAAGGCTTAACTTTTATGTAACAAATCATATTCCATAAACAAAAAGCAAACAACAGACAGGGTACTGACTCTCAGTAGGTATTACAAGCAAATATATAAATAACCTCAATATCCTTCACATACTTAAATGTGTGTGTGTGTGTGTGTGTGTGTGTGTGAGAGAGAGAGAGAGAGAGAGAGAGAGAGAGAAAGACAAAGAAAGAGACTATACAAATTATTGAGAAAAAATGCTAAGACCATAATAGGTAAGTGAGAAAGGAGAGATCAGATTGTTCACAAAATGGAATTTTAAACTATTAGTAATTATATTTTTAAAATGTTCAATCTCTCAAAAAATTGAAAAACACTGATGATTGTCTACTGCAATATTCAGTTAAACTGATTTACGAATACTTGTAAAGCTTCAGAAGTAATAGAGTAGAAGTACATAGGGTTTGTCTTTCACAGTTTATTAACCATTTTGTTATAATATTTGAAATCATCTGAAATTTTTGAAAATATTGGACATCACACCTTAGGTCATACTTGTGGATTAAAATATTACTTTTACAGAAAAATTAAATTTGATTCTAATAATTTCAACTTATAGAACCTTTACTTTTTGTAAGTAAAAGTATTTCCTCAATTTGCTTGAATCCAGCATAACATTACAATATATGGCATGGTATTCATATGAAAAGTAATACAATTCTTCATTTCACCTAGTTATTTAGCCAATTTCTTTTTTTTCCCCAGATGGTCCAAAGTATCATCTGGATTCCAGATGTTACCTACTATATTTATTAAACTCAATTATCCCTTGATATTCTTTAACAAACATCCAGAAATATATGAACTGGTATTATAAAAATAGTGTTTGTGCAAAAACACCCTCAGAAAATGATAAAAGCCAACTCCTGGAGCAAGCTGAAGGGGCAACCCTCCTATAGTCCAGATCTAACTCCCCTCCTCTCCCCACCTCAAGTTCAGATATCTTCAGTCTTGGTAAGAACCAGTATTCAGAAAGGAAGATAAGAAGCTGGAATCTTGATTTGAGTCTGGATAAGGTAAGGGATTGAGATCTCAATTGTTCACAGTCTCCCAGTAAAAACTCACTTCAGTGAGGAATAGTATTGTGATGATACTGTCTTCTGACCTTCGAGGACCTTCCACCGAGAGCTTGTAGAGATAATGCAAGGTTTCTGGAAACTGTGGAAAGTTAATGTCAGTGAGAGCTCTGTAAAGGAGTATAAGGTGCTGGATTAGCAAAGAAGAGGAAAACAACATGTTCTGTAGCAGCAAATGCTAACAGTGGTAAAGAAAGGATCATTATTCTCATACCTTGTACCTCCCAGATAAACAGAAAGATACTCTCTATTCCTTAAATAAACTGCAGCTCCACTGTGAATTCTACACAGACTCTGGGGAATTACATTAATATATACCTGGATCCTGCCAACATCTTTGCGTAACATCACTCCTTATTCCTGTCTCTCCCATCCTTTGCTATAGAACAGAATGCCCTATTTTAATGCAAGCTCCCATTAATCCTTGACCAATGGAGAGGAAATAAAAATCTAGTGCTCGGACCAAGATGGGTGTGTGCAGGTCACTTTTATGGTTTTGGACTAAGCTCTTCCTTTGAATGACATAACACAGAAGAGACTTTGGGACTACCCTAGGTTATTCAGGAGAAGAGCTTGTGAGCTCTGGTTCACTAAGCTGTTCTCCATAACACACATGAGCAGTGGCCAGGCTCACAGCTGTCCTGACATGGGGACCTGGATCAGATCAGTAGGGGTAGGATTGGGAAGGATGGTGTAATACAGTTCCCATTTTAAGACTCCAGGCTGGTTTTCCAAATCAGTGCTTCTCAAATTTTAATTTGCATACAGATCAGCTGGGGATCTTGCCGCAATGCAGATTCTGATTCAGTAGGTCTGGAGAGAGCCATGAGATTCTGAATTTTTAACTCCCGGGTAATGCTTTTGCTGCTAATCTGTGGACCAGACTTTGAGTAAGAAAATCCAAAGCACTTCCTAGATGTCCTTAGATAGAGGGACACTTAACTACTGGCCACTTGTAGCTGTACTATATTTTTATACATTAATATGTGTTCTTGAAATGTATGTGCAAATTAGATGCTATTTTAAAAACATCAAGGGCCCATAGACCATATAGACTGTATTTTCTGGTTTAGTCACAACTTCCAGTAGTCTGTTATATTTTCAAGACCCTATGTCTTGAATCTTGATCAGAAAATCTAATGTCGATGATCAGAAGCTTGGCATTCAGTAAGGAATTAACTAGAAACACCCCCTTCCAGGAGAAGAAAATTGAAAGCCTTCTTTCATTATACTTTGCCAAATTTATCTGAGTCATTGAGCATAGGTTTTCATCAGACTGACTTCTTTAAAGTGGGGGCACACCTAAGACTGTCTGATGCCTGCAGAATAGGAATCAGCTAACATCAGAGGCAAAAGAAATGAATTCACCTCTGGTTCTCTGTATCTGAAAGAGAAACCTGTCCTGCAAGGGGAGAGTATTGGGTATTTGTATCATTAGGTAAGAGGGCAAGGAAAGTGAAAAATATTCCAAAAATATAAACCCCTTAAAATAACTGAAGAAGTAGAAATCAAATGACAATTCAGATCATTAAGGGAGATTTAGAAATTGAAGTAGATGTCTCCCGTGCTCCCAAATGGCTTGCTTGAAGGAGATTGGAGAAGGTAGGATAGACACAGAGAATCTTACACAGAGCTCCCTGTTCTTACTTGGCAATAATTTGGACCCCATGATTTTGGAACAGTGCTTGGGAAAACTGGCTCCAACAGTTCATTCTCTCTAGAGCAATATCCACCAGCTGCAGTCCAGAACAATTCAGCAGAGTTCTCAGGGCATTCAGGACACATCTAAGGCCCCAAAGGAGAACAGAATCACCACCTGACAGTGACTTCACAAAACTGAGCATACAAGATTTGTCTTTTCATCCCATATTGGGCAGAATATAGGTTTTGAGAAAGGGGATATCTCAATGGAAGGAGATTCAATTATAAATGTTCTTCATTTTCCCTGATTAATAGTACATGAGATGAGGGGGTTAAATTGAAAGTGTAGCACATAAAATCTAGGGTTAATCACAGAACATGTTATTACTCTATTAGCTCATTTGTGAGAGATGTTCACCGATGCAATGACTTGCTAAAGGTGTCCATTTTCCTCTATGGATTCCTTAAATAAATAGGACATATTCTTATCTACTTGGATTGCTTTGGCATATGTCTGCTTGAGGAACAAGGAATGGATTATATACCTTAATGGGACAGATTGTGCTTTAGGGCTCTGCCTGGCTTAAGTTCCACACCAGACAAGGGCAGTGGGGGTAGAGATTTCCCTGCAGGACAGTGAAACCAACTATCTATTTGCAAAAGGGAGTTGCCAAACTTCTCCCTATGTGAACAGATGACTGCATGTCGTCATAAATCCACACATCACATCCTAACCACAGAACAACTTTACAGTTCACACAGCACATTTGTGCACACAATTTTTATCTTACATGTACAATAACCCTGAGAGGTTACTGTCAGAGATTAAGTAAAAAAGTAATGTCAGAGCTGGGGTATGCCTGGCTTTGGATCTAATGTTCTTCTCTGCTCTCATTTTTCACAGTGGCCTCTCAGTGATCTGACAGGGAGTGTGGCAGGAATGCACAGTGCTTTGTGGTAATGGTCCTTTATATACTACACACACCCAGGGAAGGTGTGAGCTAACTTCTAGCTACTCATGTTTACTTTTCTGAAGGCATGCTACGCTGTAGAGAAGAGAAAATTGTAGTAAGTGAATACACCACACATAGGACTATAAGGAGCTCCACATGAACTCGCGGGAGTAGACATATTTACAGCTGGACACTTATCTCCTACTTAACGTCAAATAGCCAAGACTGTCTCACAAACGACTGTTCATGGGTATCAGTCGCAGATCGCTGCTGTAGAAGAGCTGGAGCATGAGAGACATCAAGAGGTGGGGGAAACACTGAGCCGCAGCCTTCTTGTAGGCAGTAATAGGCAGCAGTGTGCACAGGGCCTGACATGCCTATTGGGGGAAGAAAAAGGAGGGAGAAATGTGAGCATCTTCCTCTAAACCCAGTCAGCCTTACTCAGGGAGAGAGGGAGTGACTCTGCCACCCTTTCCCCAGCCTCCTTGAAGAGAGCCTGAAGCATGCATGTATATCCACAATAACAGCCACCAAGTCAGCCATGAACCATTCAATGGCAAGAGGCTTCCAAAGCACTAAAAATAAACCCTGGCTGCCAAACCAGTGGGAAGCAAACTGGTTCCCAAGGAGGCATCCATCCTAAGTTCCCTTCCTATGTGGCCATGAAGAATAGTACTACTAATAACCTAGGTCCTCCCTGTGCTTAAACAATACAGGGAAGTGAGGTAAGCCGGGTCACCAACAGATTGGTATACTGACTGCTGCAAAACCTACCATATTTGAAATACAGGTTTGGCCATAGTCCTAAAAGACAATCTCATTTGCCATAATCCCAAGTATTGAAATCCTGAAAGATCTAAATCCTAAAAATAGAATTCTGGAAAAAATAATTTAAAAATTCTTTAAAAGACATTTATTTACATTTTTAAAGGGAGATTTATTTTAAAAAACATATAAAAACACTACAGAACACTTCATAGGCCACTTAACATAATAAACAATAATAATACATTTCTGCTGGCTTTTCCAGGCAAAAATGGCTTTAATTTATTAAAAGCTTCTAGAATTTCATCAGCCAATGCATACAAATGACACATTTTTATTAATTATTTATTTACTTTGAGACAGAGTCTCACTCTATTGCCTGAGCTAGAGTGCCGTGGCATTAGCCTAGCTCACAGCAACCTCAAACTCCTGGGCTCAAGTGATCCTTCTGCCTCAGCCTCCGGAGTAGCTGGGACTACAGGCATGTGCCACCATGCCCGGCTAATTTTTTATATATATATTTTTAGTTAGCCAATTAATTTCTTTCTATTTATAGTAGAGACAGGGTCTTGCTCTTGATCAGGCTGGTCTTGAACTCCTGATCTTAAGCAATCCACCCGCCTTGGCCTCCCAGAGTGCTAGGATTACAGGCTTGAGCCACCACGCCCGGCCTCAAATGACACATTTTTAAATTGAAGATTTCATCATTGCCATATTACTTGGCCAATCCACTCATCTGAATTTTCTGCCAAATGCATTGAGTTGAATGAAAAAAAAAACTTGATTGGTAACAACTTGAAATTTACTTTTAGAAACATTGATTGCACCTGATTCTAAATCTGTTATTATAGTTTGAGGGATTCAATTACACATTAGAGGTACTTTAGGGATTTTGATCTTTGGGGATTTCAGTATTTAAGGGTATGGTGTTTGGGGTTGTGCCTTTTGGGATTATAATTGGCACTGCAGAAAAACATGTTCCAACACTTCATGTTTGTGAAGCAATGCCAATTTTTTCTATTAAATCCCTGTGAGACCTGAATTTACTCCTAGGAGTGGTGATTTTGGTCCCTGGGAGATATATAAAAGTGGACACAAATGAGATTAGGTCTTCACATGTTTACAGAAGTCTATGTGATCTAGCCGGTGGCTACTTCTCTCATATCATATATACTATCACCCTCAATTCACTCAGATTCTCTGGCCTCCTTGTATTCACTGACTTACTAGGTAAAGTTCCATCAGTCGAGGGCTTTTGTCTTTCTCTCTGTTTAAAGCTGTCTATCCCAGTATGCTCAACTCAAGGATCATACCCTCACCTGATTCAGGTCTCTGATTAGATGTCACCTCAGCAGAGAGACCTGCCCTGACCAACTTACCTAAACCCTGCCTGTCACTTTACTTCCCTCATTCCACTTTACATCTCTTTTAAGCTTTATGCCATACGACATGCCAAACATTTATTTGTTCATTGTCTGTGTCTCCTACAAAAATATAAGCTCCATAATCAGGGCATAGCACATAGTAGGCACTCAATAACATGTGTTGGATGAATGGACGCATGGGAGAAGGTCTACAGTAGGAAAGTCTAACTGTGTCTGTGGATAGACAGGGATTTTCATGAGCAGGAATGCCAACAATGCCAAAAAGAAGAAATCCTCATGGTGCTATTTACCGCCACGGGCATCATGTTGGCAGCGTCGAGAGAGAAACGTCTTCTTTCTGTGCTTTCTTGCATTTCCCCAGGCTTTCCTTTCAGTATCAACAAGATTGTCTTCAGCACGTGAGGGGCCACTTTTGCTTCAGAACCCGCCGCCTGCCACATCAGTAGGAGAATGCTGCAAACACAGCCCCACCCCCCAAAATAGGAGTCATAAGTTTGTGGTTTTCTACTTGATACAGTGACATGAATCAGGAAAAGAGCCTTGGTTTTACATCTTTGCATAGCAAAGACACTGCAGACAAATCCAAAACAAACAGAGTCCCATTTCCAAATGACATTGGATGTCTCTCATCCTCCAAGACAGAGGAAGAATTCCAACAAAATTTTTTGAAAAATACAGCCTGCAAGTCTACAAGAGCCTACTGCTGTTTAAATATCTGTTCAGCTCAATTTCAAGAGCTGATCAGCTTTCTGTACCCCCTACTCTTTCCGCTCCTCCCACTTTGTTACCTTGTTTGTGCAGGCATAACAGAATATTTAAAAACTGGCATAGGAATGCAAATTAATGTATAGATCAATATATAAATAAAAAAGTTTTAAAGCCCTAAATAAAAAAAAAACTAAATAAATAAAATATAAAAATAAAAAATACTGAGCTCAGAGGAGTGAGCCATTT
This sequence comes from Microcebus murinus, assembly GCF_040939455.1. Classification (NCBI taxonomy): domain Eukaryota; kingdom Metazoa; phylum Chordata; class Mammalia; order Primates; family Cheirogaleidae; genus Microcebus; species Microcebus murinus. Next base: position 117,484,190 of record NC_134105.1, on the reverse strand, counting down.
TGCCAAATGTTGCAGATTTAATTAGCGAAACAGATGAGACTAGAATTGTGGTTTCTAGACCTCTAGCTTCCAAGCTCTTTTGCCTATATACTCAGCCACTCTTTAGGATTACTCTTACTATTGCTCATCTTAGCAACTGCTGTACACCTCTGTGCCAATATATTTCTGATACTTCGTCAATCCGTGCTGGGTTCTGAAGCCTATTGCTCAGTCTCTCTGCATTTGGGTTCCTCGTATGGGGCCTGATTCCCTGGCACATGGACATGCCCAGCTCTGCAGGACTCATTGCCCAACTGCTTCCGCCTGGAGGACTCACTTTTAGAAGCAGAAGGACATCAAATCTCATGTGCCCTGTCTCATTCTCTTAACTCTTGTTCAGACCTTCTGGATGATCAATTCTTCCACATGTTTCTCTGGTTTACTTTAATTCCAAATCCTGGCCCTTTCTACTGCAATCCTCACCTACAATTAGATCTGCTGGTGACTCTTTAAATTAAGTTCATGTAACTCAAATTATGTCTGCTTTCTGTACCTTCTCGGCACATATTGTTTGTGCTGGATTCATTGGCAACTTCTGCCTTCTATCCATGTGGGCATACACCCTTCTCCTCAACACAATGCTGGACGGCCAGAAGTGCTTTCCACACAGGGGTGCTTAGTTCCAGAAAGAGAAAACACTGAGCCTTGTGACAGGCTCTCCAGGAATTTTATGAATCATAAAATATTTTGTGAGTTAAAGCCTCCTAAATAAATATAAACTTTCAGTCAGAAAAACAAAATTATATGATTTGTTTAGAACTTTGCTGATTTCAATGCCATTTCACAGACATGAACTCACTAGCTTATATAACTGCAACAGTAGCAGTGGCTACATCTTAAAGTTAACTAATAACTCTTTCTTTTACAATGCCCAATTGTGTGCTGGCTTAAGAATTCCAGGAACTGGCATTGAGCAACTAAGTATAGAACCAAGATTGCAGGACTCCCTTATGGAGGAAAATACTGAGAAGTTAACCTTCAATTCTACTGTGGTCTAGCTTATGCCAGCCGGACTGCCAGATGGCCCACGACTCAAGATAATCATCAGAAGAAAATATGCTGACCTACACATAGTTTCCCCAAATTCCTTCCTTTTAAAACCCTTCAGCCAGCCTCAGGAATATGAGATGGTCTTTGAGACAGTAGTCCACCGTCTCCTCAGGGTGCTAGTCTTGAATAAACCAACTTTTCCTTCTACCAACACTTGTCTCTCTGAAGTCTGCTTTTTCAAGTGAGAGGTGGCCAAACCTGAGTTCATTTATATATCAACTATATAGATAGAAAGAACTTTCCTCATTTTGTGGATGAGGAAATTGAGCATCAGGGAGGTTTATCAAACTTGCATGATATCACATAGAATGTAAGAGTGAAGGTTGATATAAAATCAGATTCATTTTTCTTCAAAGCCTGGTCCTTTTCATAATATAACTTTCTGTCATTTACACTTAATATTAGGTTGATGCAAAAGTAATTTCAGTTCTGGATCCTGAATTTTAAATCATTATAACTAGGTTAAATACATTTTTATTAATAAAAATAGGAACCATTACAATCAACACATTTTTTGTCAAGGAGAAATAAATTTGTTTATTCTTGTAGTGTAAAAATCCGTGCTTCGGGATTCAGTGAACTCTTGGAAAGAATTTTCTCCATCCTGCTGGCTGTAGAAATGTTTCCCCTTCAAAAAGTTGTTGAGTTGTTTGAAGAAGTGGTAGTCAGTTGGCAAGGGGTCAGGTGAATATGGCAAATGAGACAAAACTTCGTAGCCCAATTCGTTCAACTTTTGAAGAGTTGGTTGTGCAATGTGCAAGCAGGCATTTTTGTTGAGAAAAATTGGGCCCTTTCTGCTGACCAATGCTGGGTGTAGGCATTGCAGTTTTCGGTGCATCTCATCGATTTGCTGAGCATACTTCTCAGATGTAATGGTTTCACTGGGATTCAGAAAGCTGCAGTGGATCAGACCAGCAGCTGACCACCAAACAGTGACCATGATCTTTTTTGGTGCAAGTTGGCCTTTGGGAAGTGCTTTTGAACTTTCTCAGTCCAACCACTGAGCTGTTCATAGTAGTTGTCGTGCAAAATCCACTTTTTGTTGCACGACACAATTCGATAGAGAAATGGTTTATTGTTGTTGTTGCATACAATAAGAGAAGCTGACACTTCAAAACAATGATTTTTTTGATTTCCGGTCAGCTCATGAGGCACCCACTTATTGAGCTTTTTCACCTTTCCAATTTGCTCCAAATGCCGAATGACTGTAGAATTATTGACGTTGACATTGAGTTCTTCAGCAATTTCTCATGCAGTTGTAAGAGGATCAGCTTTGATGATTGCTATCAGTTGGTTATTATCAACTTCTGATGGCTGGCCACTGAGCTCCTCATTTGCAAGGCTCTCATCTCCTTTGCAGAACTTCTTGAACCACCACTAAACTGTATGTTTGTTAGCAGTTCCTGGCCCAAATGCATTCGCTGTTGATGTTGTGCGTTGTCTCTGCTGCTTTACAGCCCATTTTGGACTCCAATAAGAAAATTGCTCAAATTTACTTTTTGTCTAACATCATTTCCATAGTCTAAAACAAATATGAAATAAACAGCAAGTAATAAGTCACTAGCAAAATAATAATAATAATAAAGTGAGAAACGTGCATTAAAATGATACAAAAGGCCAGGGGTGGTGGCTCTTGCCTGTAATCCTAGCATTCTGGGAGGCCAAGGCGGGCAGATCAATTGAGCTCAGGAGTTCAAGACCATCCTGAGCAAGAGTGAGATCCCATCTTTACTAAAAAAAAAATAGAAAGAAATTTACTGGACAACTAAAAATATGTAGAAAAAAAAAATTAGCCAGGCAGGGGCACATGCCTGTAGTCCCAGCTACTCAGGAGGCTGACACAGAAGGATCACTTGAGCCGAGGAATTTGAGATTGTTGTGAGCTAGACTGACACCACAGTACTCTAGCCCGGGCAATAGAGTAAGAATTTGTTGGGTTTTTTTTGAGACAGAGTCTCGCTCTGTTGCCCAGGCTAGAGTGAGTGCCATGGCGTCAGCCTGGCTCACAGCAACCTCATACTCCTGGGCTCAAGCGATCCTACTGCCTCAGCCTTCCAAGTAGTTGGGACTACGGGCATGCACCACCATGCCCGGCTGATTTTTTCTATATATATTAGTTGGCCAATTAGTTTCTTTCTATTTATAGTAGAGATGGGGTCTCGCTCTTGCTCAGGCTGGTTTCCAACTCCTGGCCTTGAGCGATCCTCCCGCCTCGGCCTCCCAGAGTGCTAGGATTACAGGCATGAGCCACCGCACCAGGCCCAGAGTGAGACTTTGTCTCAAAATAAATAAAATAAACAAAAAAATAATGCATAACATAACCACATTTACTTTTAAATGTATTCCAAATCAAATAGCAAATTTCAACAATGCCTAAACCGCAATTACTTTTGCACCAACCTAGAGAAGCAATTCCTGCCTCTCCAATGTGCAAACTGTAGAAATGGAGTGATGTGACTTTCTAAGCGCTTCTAATGTGCCTGTTAGATCATACAGTCCCATAGGCTCAGACAGATGACTTCCAATTATGTCTGGGAATTTTTTTTTTTTTTTCATATTTTCTTTGTATTTCTCTTCAATAGTTGATTGACCCAACATCTTTCTGTCTGCTCTATACAATGAAAATACAAACTAAATGAGAATAGAAAAAATGATTGAAGCATTAAATTGTACAAATTACAAATCTGTTCCGAATTATACTTACATTAAATAAAATACGCATTTCAATAAGAGATCTACAGTGAGTGACTCTATGCGTTCTGGAGAGCTTCACGACATCTAGGCAGGGCCAACATTCATGGAAGAAGCTAAGAGAATTTGCCTCCAACCACAGTTTGTAGCGGGTTTCTTACTGCCAACCTGCGCGTTACACTGAACACATCATTAGCGTCACCTGTGCAGGAGACCAGTTTTTTTTTTTTTTTTTTGAGACAGAGTCTTGCTTGTTGCCCAGGCTAGAGTGAGTGCCGTGGCGTCAGCCTAGCTCGCAGCAACCTCAAACTCCTGGGCTCGAGCAATCCTTCTGCCTCAGCCTCCCGAGTAGCTGGGACTACAGGCATGCACCACCATGCCCGGCTAATTTTATATATATATATACATTAGTTGGCCAATTAATTTCTTTCTATTTATAGTAGAGACGGGGTCTTGCTCTTGCTCAGGCTGGTTTCGAACTCCTGACCTCGAGCTATCTGCCCGCCTCGGCCTCCCAGAGTGCTAGGATTACAGGCGTGAGCCACCGCGCCCGGCTAGGAGACCAGTTTTGTTTGGGGAAGGGTAAGCAAGCTCTAGCCTCAATTTTGAGTTCATTACAACTTCTCAAGAATTTCACCAACAGCCTATACAGTACAATTTCAAAAAAGTAAACATGTTAAGCTAAGCAGACAACTCTTTAGAAACCCAAATACATGTTCTTGCTGTATTTATGTGGAATTCTCCATCTACGATGGGCAGTCATGAAGATGGTCTTATTCGGGACAACATGGTCACAGGGCTGGGACAATCCAGTGGGACTGAGAGGGAGCGTGAGGACGGGGGAGAGGTGGGGCTACCTCTTGCTGTTTCACGTTAGAGACAAACTGTAACACAGTCCGTGGGCCTGCAAGCTGCCCCTTCATCATCTGGCCTAACGCTTGATGTAGTCATCCACTTTGCTCCGGAAGTCCTCCTTGTCCCGCAAATGATGCCCTGCAGCTTCAATATTCAGTGGATCATCAAAATTCAAAAGATCAGTAAACAAAGAGTTTAATCCCCAAACAACATCCTTCAGTGTCCTTGTGGGAGCCCAGCCAGTGCCGTCAACTGAGTGTTCCCTCAGTAAACTTAGACAAATTTCACCTGTCTCTGTGATGTTGGGGTGCCAAATCCTGGTCAAGCATTTCACTCTGGGAGGCACCATGTTGTATGCATCGGGAACTTCAGTTTCAAACTGAAATTCTCCACCCTGGTAGTAACCCTCATCTGGGGTTACAGTTAGCTGAAAGCAGTGAAGCTTGTTTGGATCAGGGAAATGCACTTTACATGTACAAGGTAAATTAGCTTCAAGTTCTGCAACCTCTTTAACAAGCAACTTGTCTCTCACAGAAACCCTCCGAGTGGAGTCGGACGCTGTGGCTGACGTCCGGGACCCTTTGAGACCGTCATCGCGCTTCAGTTTGCTTGCTAGCGTTAGCATTACTGCCACCTGTACCCTGGGCACCCGGAGACAGGCGAGGCGGGCCCGGCGCCCAACACCATGCCCGGCCGGGCGGGGTGGCGGGACCGGAAGTCTGTCTGGGAATTTTTAATGTTGTTATTTTATTGGTGGGTAGACACATCTTGTCTCTGTCCTTCATAAATAAGAAAAAACACTTGTATGAATTTATTTCCTCAAGAAAAATGATTACATTCACAAACGGGAATAAAAACCTAGTATCACTTTGAGGAGAGGTTTGTTTCTGTGGGACATGCAACACGACATAATTTAAAGCCTCAGGTAAATATTAGTGACATTGATTATTTCCTATGGGACTACCGTGTGTCAGGTATTGTACCAGGATATAAGTAACATATAACATCTTATTTAAGCCTTACAATCATCCTACATGAGGCAAAAATAGATTTTCTCTTTCAGAAAAAGAAACCAGTCTTGACCATGATAAATCAAGAATCAAGCCCAGGTCCATCTGCGATGTGGAGCCTGTGAACAAACCCTCATGGAAGGGGCAGGGTGTAGGGGGCGTCTTACTCGTCTGCTGGAACTGGGTAGTCCATAAGTTGAAAGATGATCTTCTTGGGTGAAGTGCGTATCAGCAAGGTAATGACCCGTAACATATCATGCTTCATACTGTGAGCAGAATTTTCACACAGTTGGTTGTAAATGACATCCACAATCTTAGAAACCTGGAAGAGAAATTTCACAGGTCAACAGGAGTCTCCTGCTCCATGGTCACCTCTAAACTAAAGCATTTCTTGGACATAAGAATTCAGTCCTTCTCAGAATGACCAAGGTATCAATTAATACTCAAATAAGCGCTAGCAGAAAACATATTTATACGTTTGACTACATAATGCAAAATATTTATTTGGATGACTACTAAATATGTGCATTTATGGATAGTGGGAAAATGCCCCCTTTTTAAATAAGTTTATGTTAGGAGGGTAGAATTCATTATATGAAACATATAAGCTCAGTACGGAAAACATAAGAATAATTCAAGTGTTTAAAAAAAGAAAATCAAAACAATGGAACAGAATACATTGCAATTACAGTATGATACGGCAACCCATAAATCCTTTTCCTTTCAGTCTTTCCTTAGTCATCAATAAGCTGAAGGTAGAGAATGTGAGTAGGACATGTGAATGACAAGAAATGAATGAGATGAAAACAGTTTTGTGCAGTGTTCCCACTCTTTTGGTAACAATGAAATGCATATGCATATGTGAACTACAAAATACAAATGACATTACTTTGGTGATTCTGCATATGAATTAAGTTCTCTTATTTTACATTTATGACTGGCATTGCACAATATAAATATATATAGTAAAATTTGGGCTAATAATTTAAAATTTTAGTTGTTTTTTAGTTAGAAATACATTAAATAGCAAATAAAAACACCATTAAGATGAGAGAGAGTGAGAGAGAGAGGGAATGGAGGAAAAAAAAATACTTCCTATGCTTGTATATTTAATGACAATTGTTTTCTTTGTTGTGAAAAGGAAGGCCCATATTTCATTTTCCACTAAGCCCCACTAATTGTGTTGCCAGCCCTATACCAAGCAGAGGAATCTTGAAACCTTCCCTAGAGGCTACACATGGGATTTCAATTACAGCTGTACTATTTTATTATTAATGTATTTCGCTAAAAAATCTAAAGGAAATGTAGCAAAATATGATTTAATATGATTGGTAGGTGAGTATTTATTATAATATTCTCTAAAATTGTTCTGAATGCTTAAATTATTTCACACAAAAAGCCTCATTTTATTAAAGTGATATAAAGAACAATGGCAAGAAATATGTATGAAAAGAAGTAGGCATGTAGGGGGAGGGCGGAGCAAGATGGCAGACGAGAAAAACAGCAAGCCAAAGTGTCTCTGCAAAAAAGACAGATTTTATTCTCAACAAAATTCTAGCTAATTGAATCCAGGTTCTTATCAAGAAAATAATCCATCACAACCAAGTGGACTTCATCCCAGGGATGCAGGGATGATTCAACATATGCAAATCTATAAATGTAATTCACCATATAAATAGAAGCAAAAACAAAGACCATTTGATCCTCTCGATAGTCGCAGAAAAAGCATTTGACAAAATTCAACATCCTTTTATGATAGTAACGCTTAACAAATTAGGCATAGATGGGGCTTACCTAAAAATGATACAAGCCATATATGACAAACCCACAGCCAACATTATACTGAATGGGGAAAAGTTGAAAGCATTCCCACTTAGAACTGGAACAAGGCAAAGTTGCCCACTATCTCCACTTCTTTTCAACATAGTGCTGGAAGTCCTTGCTACAGCAATTATACAAGAGAGTGGAATTAAGGGCATCCAAATGGGAGCAGAAGAGATCAAACTCTCACTCTTTGCTGATTACATGATATTATACCTAGAAAATCCCAAGGTTTCAACCAAGAGACTCCTTGAATTGATAAATGAATTTGGTAAAGTCTCAGGATACAAAATTAATACACAGAAATCAGAGGCATTCATATACAGCAACAATGGTAAAAGTGAGAACCAAATCAAAGACTCAATTCCCTTCAAAATAGCAATAAAGAAAATAAAGTACCTAGGAATATATTTAACTAAGGAGGTAAAAGACCTCTACAGGGAGAACTATGAAACACTGAAGAAGGAAACAGCAGAGGATGTAAACAGGTGGAAGAATATACCATGCTTGTGGGTTGGCAGAATCAACATTGTTAAAATGTCTATACTACCCAAAGTTACCTACAGAGTCAATACAATCCCTATCAAAATACTGTCATCATTTTTCACAGATATAGAAAAAATAATTTTATACTTCGTATGAAACCAGAGAAGACCCCTCATAGCAAAATCAATCCTAGGCAATAAAAACAAAATAGGAGGTATCAATTTACCAGACTTCAAACTATGCTACAAGGCTACAGTAATTAAAACATATTTTTACTGGCACAAGAACAGGGACATTGACCAGTGGAACAGAACAGAGAACCCAGATATAAGACCATCCTCATATAGCCAACATTAATCTTCAACAAAGCAGACAAAAACATACACTGGGGAAAAGAATCCTTATTCAATAAATGATGCTGGGAAAACTGGATAGTCACATGTGGAAGACTGAAACAGGACCCACACCTTTCACCTCTCACAAAAATCAACTCACTCTGGGTAACAGACTTGAACAGTAGGTGTGAAACTATTAGAATTCTAGGGGAAAACATTGGAAATACCCTTGTAGACATTGGCTTAGTCAAAGAATTTATGAAGAAGACCCCAAAGGCAATCACTGCATCAACAAAAATAAATAAATGGGACCTGATCAAACTAATAAGCTTCTGCACAGCCAAAGAAACTGTCAAGAGAACAAACAGACAATCCACAGAATGGGAGAAAATTTTTGCAAGCTACACATCTGATAAAGGTCTGATAACTAGAATCTATTTAGAACTCAGGAAAATCAGCAAGGAAATCAAACAACCCTATCAAAAAATGGGCAAAGGACATGAACAGAAACTTTTCAAAAGAAGATAGAATAATGGTCAACAAACATGAACAAATGCTCAACATCTCTAATCATCAGGGCAATGCAAATCAAAACTACAATGAGATATCACTTATCTCCAGTGAGAATAGCCTTTATTAACACGTCCCAAAACAATAAATGTTGGCGTGAATGAGGAGAGATAGGAACACTCCTACATTGCTGGTGGGACTGCAAACTAATTCAACCTCTGTGGAAAGCAATATGGAGATACCTTAAAGCAGTACAAGTAGCTCTACCATTTGATCCAGCAATCCCATTACTGGGCATCTACCCAAAAGAACAAGGGTCACTCTATCAAAAAAGAGACCTACACTCGAATGTTTATAGCAGCACAATTCACAATTGCAAAACTATGGAAACAACCCAAGTGCCCATCAATTTATGAGTGGATTAATAAAATGTGGTATATGTATACCATGGAATACTACTCAGCTTTAAGAAACAATGGTGATCTAGCACCTCTTGTATATTCCTGGATACAGCTGGAACCCATTCTATTAAGTGAAGTATCCCAAGAATGGAAAAATAACCACCACATGTACTCACCAGCAAATTGGTATTAACTGATCAACACCTAAGTGGATATATAGAAATAACCTTTATCAGGTGTGGGGCAGGTGCAGGGGAGGAGTTGGGTATATACATACAAAATGAGTGCGATGTGCACCAACTGGGTGATGGACACGCTTGAAGCTCTGACTTGAGGGGTGAGGGGGCAAGGGTAATATACATAACCTTAACATTTGTACTCCCATAATGTGCTAAAAATAAATAAATAAAAAAAGAATGAAACCGCCTCCCCCCACACACACAGAAAAAAAGAAGTAGGCATATACCAAAGGCAGTACGTGTATTTTAGAGAGGAAACCCTGTGTTCACCTGCTTATTGTCATGTATCTTACCATGGTGACCTTCTGGGCATGGTATTCCAGAGTCAGTTTCAATATGGATGCTGCCTCAGTTGCAATTTTGTTATCAAAGATACAGAGTTTCTTCAGGAGACTCCACACAAAGTCAGTCAGCAAGGAGGGCAGTAAGCTTTGTCCTATTCTCTGCAACCAAAAAGAAAAAAAAAAAAAAAAAAAAAGAGTCATGACATCAGGCCTTGCCAACCCCCACATAAGAAAGATAGTTAAACTCAGACATTGTGGGGAAGCTCCAGGGCCAGGTGGGGCCCCAAGACTTCTGTGCACCTTTTGCAACTTTGCCCTTGAAAATAAGTTGAGAGCTTTTACTCAAATTCAGACAGCAGGAAAAGGAAAGTGATGATTCATATAAACTCCCAATGCTTCTGCAGACAGGAGTAGACAGGAGCATTCTGCAGAGCAAAGACAAAAACAGGGAAAACTGGAGGGCAGGGGTTACCTCTTTATAAAATAGAGTTGTCCTCTACTGAAGTGGGACAGAGCATTCAAAGGGAGGCTAGAAAAAGTCTTACCAAGCCCCTGGAGAGGAAGGACCCCCTCCTTTATTAGAAAATATTAAAAATTATATTTTACAACAGTGTTGGTATAAAAATGAGTACAATACAAGTGGAATTATGCTTAATTGTTTCTTCTGATTTTAAAGGAATTCAACTGTTCAAATATCATAATGAACTTCTTCAGCTTTGGAAATGAGTTTGCTCAGATCAGAAACAAACGTGGTTACTAGAAGATGTAGGAGGGGATGGGGTGAGAAAGTCAAGGTGACTCAAAGGACTTTTCTCTTTCCCAGAAAGGGATCAGGAAACAGAAAGAGATAAAAGGCTTACATGTTCATGATTGAGGTGTAAGAAATACAATTCAAACAATCCCTTTTAAAAGTGTCTCTGCAACAAAGATAGATTTTAGATAAAAGTCAAAAAAAATTAACAAGCAGACAAACATAGATCTGATGAAGGTCAGAAGGAAGGGTGCCTGAAACTACAGGAGACTCCATGGGAAGACGTTTTGGAGCAGAACTGGAAGGAGAAAGGCACCAGCAGGGTCTAAACCCTGAGAGGCTTGGAGATCAGTGACAAGGGTAGGTGGAGTGATTAAATGTCCCCTCCCTTGCATCTTGGACTGCTGGTGGGCTCCTGAGTTGCTAGAGAGAACTGCCAACACCAGCGCAGTGACTGATGCTGCCAGCAAGTGGTGAGGCTCTTACAGACAGGGTAATAGGCTCCCATCTCCCTTGGGGCATCTCCTTCCCCACAGATCCAAGTGCCATAATGCTTCATTTTCCTCTTCCCCTTCCCTACCCTCAGATGCCAAGAGAGACAATTTAGCCACCACCCTGAGGTATCTGTAGGAAATGGGACCTTTCCTTTTGGAACCCTAGAGTGGACTGAGAGGGGTACTCAGGCTTTGAGCTCTCTAGCCGCCAGCCCTTCCAGGTGCTGCTTGCCTGGTGACTCCAGCAGAGCAACACTAATCCTGAGGTGGAGAGACATTGATCCAGCTTGGTCACCCTATGGGTGACTTGAGACTGGCACTTGTCTCCTTGGCAGAGGCAGGGATCAATCTCCTGGGCTAGTGGGTAGGCCTGCAGTCCGGATTCTATACACACAGGTCTCAATTGCATTGCCCGGGGCCACAGAAGGGATATTTGTGAACTAGTCTGCTGAGGTGTGTGTGACTTCAGGGCAGATCAGGGTGGGTCCTAGCTGTAGTGTGCTTGGGGGTTAACCCTCCTCCCATGGGAGGGCTGGGATCCCAGCTCAGGCTGCAATCCTGGGCAGGGAACCTCTCGGCTCACATCACAGTCATGAGAGGTCTGCTGGCTTGAGGTCCTGCCTCCTGGCAAAGACCCAGGAGAAACCACAGAATTGGGAAGGGTGGAAAGGAGTAAGGCCTGCACCAGACTGCATGTCTCAGACAGCCCCACCTCCAGACTCAGACTTTTTGGCTGAGTGGGACCATTTCAGCCCCTCCCTGGCAGCTTTATGCAGAAGCAGAGAAAAGACCTTTGACCTCTGCTGACAGCATTTGTGGAGCTTGAGGGAAGGCTCACCCAAGCCAGCTCCACCTAGCTTCACTCCCTCATCTTCCCCCACTAAAGTGGAGCATAATCACACAGTTGGAAGTCCCAGTGCCTCACCCACCAGCTCAGGCACTAGAGTGCCTCACGAGAGGCAAGACAGATGGTTACAGGGCCCCAAAACAACACTACCACTTGCTCCTTCCAGCAAGTGCCACCTACTGACAGAGAGATCAATTTGAATACTCTTTTATTGCAACTATTGGCTCATCATACAGAGTGTGATTGAATCTCACCCACAACTATTCTCACCAACTAATCTCACCAACTATTGGCTCACAGACTAATCTGGGCATGTCATGAGTAAGAAGCAACAGCTGCTCCAGATGGGAAAGAATCAGTGAAACAACTCTAGAAGTGTGAAGAATCAAATATAAAGCACACCCCCAAAGGGGAACACCAGCTCATTAGCAATGGATATCAACCAATTCAGAACACTAAAAATGACAGAAGAACAATTTAAACATGGATTGTAAGAAAACTCAATAATATGCAAGAGAAAATGGACAGCCAACTCAAAGAAACCACAAAAAAGATCCAAGACTTGGAAGAAAAATTCACTGAAAGATTGAAATACTAAAGAAAAATCAAACAGAACTCTGGAAATGCAGAATTTATTCAAGAAATTACAAAACACAGCAAAAAGCCTCAAGAAAAGGGTAGATGATACAAAGGAAAGAATTTCAGGAATTGAAGATAACATCTTTCAATTAAATAAGTCAGTTGCAGAGACAGAGGCAGAGAAATATCAGAAAAGGGCAAAGCCTGCAAGAAATGCGAGGTTATGTGAAGAAGATAAACATGAGAATTATAGGCATCCCTGAGGGTAAAGAAGCAAATACACAAGGGTTGGATAAGCTATTTGAATATGTAATGGAGGAAAATTTCCCAGGCCTTGTTAAAAAATCTAGATATTCAGGTAAAAGAAGCTCAAAGGACTCCTGGGAAATTCATAGCAAACAGGAAGACACCATGACACAGAGTCATCAGATTGGCCAAAATAACCATGAAAGAGGCCACCCTATGAGCTATAAGGTGAAAGAAGCAGGTAATCTACAGAGGAAAACCCATCAGAATAAAGGCAGATTTCACATCTGAGACCTTACAAGCAAGAAAGGACTAGGGCCCCATTCTCACCCTTCTCAAACAGAATAATGCCCAGCCTAGAATCTTGTACCATGCAAAACTAAATTTCTTATATGAAGGAGAAGGAAAGACCTTCTCAGACAAGCAAAGATGGAGAATTCATTGAGACAGGACCTGCCCTCCAGGAAGTACTAAAAAAAGCATTACACACAGATTAGCACAATCAACACTCACCAATGTAAAATCATCAAAAAGCTAAAGTTCAAAGGCCAGATACCTCAATGACTTCAAGAGAGAGAAAAAAGCAACAAATGTTAACTCAACAAGATGAACAGAAATCTGCCCCATTTATCAATTCTTTCAATAAATGTGAATGGCTTGAACTGCCCACTAAAGAGAACTAGGCTGACTGAATGGATAAATATACACAAACCAATTATCTGCTGTCCTCAGGAAACACATCTACCAACAAAGATACATTCAGACTCAGGGAGAAGGGATGGAAAACAATATTTCAAGCAAATGGAAGCCATAAGAAAGCTGATATGGCAGTTCTGATTTCAGATAACTTAGTCTTCAAATCAACAAAAGTAATGAAATACAAAGATGGTTACTATATAATGGTGAAGGGCACAATTCAACATGAAGACATAACAATTCTAAATATTTATGTACCTAATTTAGGTGCATCCAGATTCATAAAGCAAATCCTACGTGATCTAAACAAATTAATAAACAGCAACACTGTAATAGCTGGGGACTTCAAGACCCCTCTGACAGAACAGGAAAGATCCTCCAAACAGAAAATAAACAAAGAAACAATGGACTTAACCAGAACTCTAGAACAAATGAGCCTGACTGACATTTACAGAACATTTTACGCCCAAATCACTAAATATATGTTTTTCTCATCAGCTCATTGAACATTCTCTAAGACTGACCATATGCTAGGCTACAAAGCATGTCTCAACAAATTTAAAAAAATAGAAATTATACCATGCATATTCTAAGACCACAGTGGGATAAAAGTAGAAATCAACTCCAACAGAAACTCTCATCTCTGTACAAAGTCATGGAAAATAAACAACCTTCTGCTAAATGATTATTTTGTTAAGGAGGAAATCAAGATGGAAATCAAAAAATTCTTTGAACTAAATGGTAAAGGAGACACAAGGTATCCAAACCTGTGGGACACAGCTAAAGCAGTATTAAGAGGAAAATTTATATCCACAGTGCTTACATCCAAAAGACAGAAAGATCACAAATTAACAATCTAATGAATAATCTCAAAGAATTGGAAAAGGATGAGCAAACCAACCCCAAACACGGCAGAAGAAAAGAAATAACAAAGATCAGAGTAGAACTAAATGAAATCGATAACAACAACAACAAAACTATACAGAAGAGTAATAAAATAAAAAGTTGGTTCTTTGAAAAAATAAACAAAATTAACATGCCTTTTGCTAGATTAATGAGAAGCAGAAGAGAAAGGATTCTAATAAACTCCATCGAGAATAAAAAAGGAGAAATTACAACTGATACCACAGAAATACAAAATGTCTTTTATGAATATTATAAACACCTCTATGCACATAAACTTGAAAACGCCTCCTTAGCCTCAATCAAGAAGAAATAGAATTCCTGAACAGACCATTATCAAGTACTGAAATTGAACCAGCAATAAAAAACCTTCCTAAAAAGAAGAGTCCTGAACCAAATGGTTTCACACCCGAATTTTACCAGACACACAAAGAATAACTGGTGCCTATCTGCGGAAATTATTCCACAATATCAAGAAGGAAGGAATCCTCCCCAACACATTTATGAAGCCAACATCACCCTGATACCAAAACCAGGAAAGAACACAACAAAAAAAGAAAGCTATAGACCAATATCCCTTATGAATAGAGATGCAGAACTTCTCAACAAAATCATAGCAAACCAAATTCAGGTGCTTATCAAAAAAATAATCCATGATGACCAAGTGGGCTTTATCCCAGAAATGCAGGGATGATTCAACATATGCAAATCTATAAATGTAATTCACCAAATAAATAGAAGTAAAAACAAAGACCATATGATCCTCTCAACAGATGCAGAAAAAGCATTCAATAAAATTCAGCATCCTTTTATGATAATAATGCTTAATAAAATAGGAATAGACGGGACTTACCTAAAAATAATACAAGCCATATAACATGACAAACCCACAGCCAACATCACACCAAATGGGGAAAAATTGAAAGCATTCCCATGTAGAACTGGAACCAGACAAGTTTGCCCTCTATCACCGCTTCTATCCAACATAGTGCTGGAAGTCTTAGCCAAAGCAATCAGATAGGAGAAGGAAATCAAGGTCATCCAAATGGGGGCAGAAGAGTCTTTGCTGATGATATGATCTTCTATCTAGAAAACCCCAAGATTCTGCCATGAGACTACTAGAATTGATAAATAAATTCAGCAAAGTCTCTGTCAATGTACAGAAATCAGTAGCATTCTTATATGCCAACAACAGTCAAACTGAGAATCAAATCAGAGACTCAATACCCTTCACAATAGCAACAAAGAAAATAAAATATCTAGTAATATATTTAACTAAGGAGATGAAAGATCTCTACAGGGAGAACTATAAAATGCTGAGGAAGGAAATAGCAGAGGCCATAAACAAGTGGAAAACCATAACCATGCTCATTCTTGGCAGGATCAACATTGTTAAAAATGTCTATACTACACAAAGTGATCTACAGATTTAATGCAATCCCTATTAAAATATCAACATCATTTGGCAGATCTAGAAAAAAAATAGTTCTATGCTTAGTATGGAACCAGAGAAGACCCAATATAGCAAAAGCAATCTTAAGTAAAAAGAACAAATTGGGAGGCATTAATTTACCAGACATCAGGCTATACTACAAGGCTATAGTAACTTAAACAGCATATCACTGACACAAGAACAAGGATATAGACCAATGGAACAGGACTTATAACCCAGATATAAAACCATCATCATATAGTTATCTAATTTTTGACAAAGCAGACAAAAACATACACTAGGGAAAAGAATCCTTATTCAATAAATAGTGCTGGGTAAATTGGATAGCCACATGTAGAAGACTGAAAGAGGATCCTCACCTTTCACCTCTCACAAAAATTGACTCACAGTAGATAACAGTCTTTAAGGAATGAAACCATAAGAATTCTAGAAGAAAATTTTGAAAAAACTCTTATAGACATTGGCCTAGGCAAATAATTTATGAAGAAGACCCCAAAGGTAATCACGGCAACAACAAAAATAATTAAATGGGACCTGATCAAATTAAAAAGCTTCTGCACAGCTAAGTAAACTGTCACAAAGGCATACAGACAACCTACAGAATGGGAGAAAATATTCACATGCTACACATCTGATAAATGGCTGATAACTAGAATCTATGTAGAACTCAGGAAAATCAGCAAGAAAAAAATCAAATGGCGCTATCTAAATGTGGGCAAAGGACATGAACAGAAAGTTTTCAAAAAAGGGTAAACTAATGGCCACATACATATGAAAAAATTCTCAACATCTCTAATCATGAGGGAAATGGAAATAAAAACCACCATGAGATTTCACTTATCTTCAGTGAGAATGGCATTTATCAAAAAAATCTCAAAACAATAAACGTTGGTGTGGATACAGAGAGATGGGAACACTTATACACTGCTTGTGGGACTGCAAATTATAGTAGAACCTCTGTGGAAAGTAATATGGAGATACCTCAAAGAGCTACAAGTAGTACTATTTGATCCAGCAATCCCATTACTGGGCATCTACCCAAAGGAACAAAATACATTCTACAAAAAAACATCTGCACTTGAACGTTTATAGCAGCACAATTCACAGTTGCAAAGATGTGGAAACAACCCAAGTGCCATGAATACATAAGTGGATTAATAAAATGTCATATATGGATACCATGGAGTTCTACTCAGCCATAATAAACAATGGTGATCTAGTACCTCTTGTATTATCCTGGATAGAGCTAAGTGAAGTATCCCAAGAATGGAAAAACAAGCACTGCATGTACTCACCATCAAATCAGTATTAACTGATCAACACTTAACTGCACATATAGGAATGACATTCATCAGGTGTCAGACAGATGGGAGTGGGGAAGAGGGGATGGGTATGTACACACCTCATGGGTGCAGTGCTCACGGCCTAGGGGATGGACATGTCTGAAGTTCTAAATTCGGGTGGGACATAGGCAATATATGTAACCTAAACATTTGTATCCTTGTAATATGCTGAAATAAAACGAATTTTAAAATAAAATAAAATTTGAACATAATTACATTACTATGGATCTCTCAGCTAATGAAAGATGAATGAGCCAGATTTTGTCTTTTTTGGCTTTACATAAAAAAAGTTACTCTCCCAAGTGCAAAAGGTACTCAATATCACCAATAAAGCTTTTCTGCATCCTCTTAAAAAGGATGGAGTATTGCTATTTTTTTGTGAATAGGGAAGAACTGAGGTCTGAGTGAGAATGGATGGCCAGCAGCCTCTGTCCCCTTGGGCCAAGGGGTGACAGATGGTAGTCTTGGAAAGCTATGGAAGAAAACTAAAATAGGGTAACCTAGGCTTAGTGAGGTGGACTGAATATCATAAATAGTTTGCCCTAGTTTAAGAAAGACAAATTTAATTATATAAGATGCTAAGTTAAAAAAATCATTGGAAGGGGGAATATTCTTTTTGAATAATTGTTTACTCAACAAAGCATTTATATATCTAAAAGTTGTAGAAGCAATTCCCAGTGAAATGTAGAACTAGAGTTAAAAGTTTCTGTCTTGTAAAGGCACTGCTATGACAGTAGATTAAATCAAAGGATAGAGTTTGCTTTATAAAATACGATCTACACCTAACTCTGTAGGAATACATCAATCACATAGGATCAGCTGGACTCCCTAGAGGTCACCTTTATATCCTCTTGCTTCTTGCTATCACACCATGTTGTTACATGTTCTTGATGCTACTTGTTTTAATTTCAGCATAGTGGATGTTAACTTGATATTCCACAATTTGTTTAGTATTCCTGCATGTTTGACTTACACTCTTTTTAAAAATCTCACATCTATGAAGAACATCTCGCAAATAGATGTATTACTTTATAAATCCATGAATGAGATTAATAGTTTATTGTCCATAAACAAGTTTTCCTTTTTTAAGTTACTGACACTTTCATGGCTCTCTGTGGATCCTTTACAAGACAGTGTTTTCTCTTACAACTGGTCACTACATAAAAGAAAAGTACCTTAGTTTGTGAACTGTTTTTTTCTTTCCTAATCCATTCCTTGCATTTAATGGTGTTTTTCTTCCAGCTCCTTTGGCTAACAACCTTGCTGCTTAAACTCCTATTTACATCATTTGGACTTTGTTTTTGGCTATGATCCTGTTGGTCTTCTTCTATAATCTTGGGTTCTCTCAACCCACCTGTTCCATCTACTTCTGATAGTCCTACACTTGGATTGTCCAGCCGCTAGTCCTGCATACAGAGCTAGCACTGGGCTTCGTTTGGTCTCACAATTGGGAGCTAAATAACAGGTCATGAACACAAAGACCCAAGGAATCTTCCCCCAAATCTGTTTTTTAAACCTGATGGACTTTAACTCAGATGAGAGAGGACACTAACCTGGGGATGGTGACAGTGAGTCTCCCAAACCACCTGGAAGAGGACCCGAGGAAGCTGCCTGGCCTAGGCTCACTAGCCCACTGGTGGCACTCAGGATTTCAATGCCAGGGCACTGGAGTGTGTGGAAGAAGAAAGAATGGCAAGTAAACCTACACGCAGATGCCTGGTTTCCTCATGAAAATGGACAGCTTCAGAGTCAACCAGGCCTGTGATTTTTGAGGTGAGGTGGATAAGAATGACCCTTGATTTTGGAAAGATACATCATCAGGCATACGGATATTTAATCTATGTGGCATTTTTTACCATATAATGTGAAATGTGTTGCTTCTGTATCTCCTCAGCCTCCCACAGTTCTAATGACCTCAGCCATGGGAGGAGAAGGCACTGCTTAGACCTTTCCATCCTAAGAAATTCCTAACCTTTAAGGCTTTCCAAGCAGTTTTACTGAGCTCCTGGCTCATTGTGTGTGGATACAAGGCCATCTGCTGGACAGCCCAACCTCAGCCCCAGGGCAAATTGACTAATAGAGCCTATGGATAAACTTATGTACTTTGAAGAAAGTAGGGGAATATATAGAGATATACAGCCTCCCAGTTTTCTCAAGGATTGGGACAGTGTAAAAACTATTTACTTGGTACTGAGGTAAACTATTTTATTGTCTTGTTTTTCAATTTAATAGCTCTTTTACACAAAATACAAGTCACAATGTCATTATTATGCTTGGGGAATAAATCATGATTGTATTGAAAAGGCTGTTAAGTGGTAACTTTGTTAATTTTTCTAAATAAGCAGCAGGTCCTCGTTTTTAGTGAACTGTTTATTATTTGTTAGCCAAGCAAAAAGAAGCATAACTAGAAAATACCTACTTCATGAACGTTTTATAAGAATTAGAGTAATATAAATTGTTATATTTGAGAATTATGAGCATAATTCTTATTAATAGAGATGAAAATCAGGAAACCAAAAATGCTCTATGTATCACTACACTTTGCTTCACTGAGTTTAAAAATATGGAAAAATACTTCTTATTAGAAATATAAACTTTGTAGAAATAAGTTGCCACTAAGAGTAATAATACATTTGTTACAAAAGCAATAGGATAAAGTAGGGGCTAAGTTACCTGAGAAATCTTACTTTTGTCTCGAAAGCCCGTGGACAGGAGTTCTATATCAGAAGAAGAAGGCAGGAGGTAGTTATGGTCATGGCTTGGAAGTTTACTTTGTTCAATATCCTCTGTATTAAGAAAAATAATTTAATGTTTATTTAATCATTGGTTTCTTCTATGGCATTGCTATTATATTTCAAGTTTCCTTTCCCTGCCCAATTCTGGAGATGTGAAGTTTTCTGAATATTTAACTCTATGCTCAGAGTTTAGTCACATAAAATATTGTGATGGCAGTGATCCAGAATTTATAAAGTGTTCAGGAGAGGTCATGTCAAATGTGAATGAAGAACATAAATAATTTTAATAGATTGAGTAGGTAACAATTATATTTAGACCATCAAATGCATCATTCAGTGCACTGGAAAAGCTAATGATAAGTTGGAAGGTCTACTGGTGAGATAACAGATTTGAAGACATTTTGAAAAGAGCTGAGGAATAGCATACTAGGAAAGCCAGAAGCTCTCAGTAAAAGCATCAGGTACACAGATGTCTTTAGCTCCAGACAAAGTGGGTTTTAAATGATTTTGTTTGTTTTTTAATGTATTTATGTATATATAATTGGCATATAACACATTTCAAATGTATAACTTGGTAAGTTTTTGTATATGTACATACTCATGAAAACATACCACAGTAAAATAAAGAAAATGAACATATCTATTGCCTCTAAAAGTTTCCTCATGTCCTTTTGTAACCCCTCACACTTACTCCCTGTACATGGCCCTTGATTCTAAGGCAACCACTAATCACTAATCTGCTTTTTGTCAACTTTGTATTTTCTAATTTCATGTAAGTGAAGTCGTATAGTATGTACTATTTTTTTTTTAATTTGGCTTCTTTCACCCAGCAAAACTATTGAGATTCCTCCATGGTGTCACACCTATCAATGGTTCATTATTTTTCATTGATGAGCACTATTCTATTATGTGTATATGCCAAAATCTCTTTATCCATTCACCTACTGATGGACATTTGGGTTGTTTCTAGTTTTTGGTTATTACCAATAAGAGTGTTATGAACATTCATAGACAAGTAAATGTTTGTATGGATATTTGCTTTGTTTTCTCTCAGGTAAATACACAGTCATGGAAGGACTGAATTATATATGGTAGATGTATGTTTAACTTTTTAGGATACTGCCAAATTATAATATTTTCTAAAGTTGTTATGCAATTTTACATTCTCCTATGTGAGTTCCAGTTACTATACATCCTTAACAACAGATGGTATGATCAGTCTTTTCAATTTTTAACATTCTAATGGGTATGTAGTGGTATTCCATTGTATTTTTAATTTACATTTTAAATAATTATATATAGAACATTATTTAATGTGATTTTTCACCCTCTGTGCTTCTTTGGTGAAATGACTATTCAAATCTACTCTTTTAAACATTATTTTTTTCATTTCAAAATATTAAGGGGTACAAATGTTTTTGTCACATGAATAGCTTCTATAATGCTTTTGTCATAGCTATAAGTGTGCTGATCACCCAAATAGTGTTCATTGTACCTGTTAGGTAGGTTTTTACCCCTCCCCTCTTCCCTCATACCCCCTTATTGATTTTGAACATTTTGACTTCTTTCTGTACCCACCAATTAGTTCCAAATTATTAGAGAGTTCGTGTGGTGTTTATTTTCCATTCTGGAGATACTGCACTTAGCATAATGGTCTCCAGTTCCATCCAAATTGCTGCAAAAACATTAATTCATTTATTTTTATGGCTGAGTAGTACTTCATGATATATATATCTGCCACATTTTGTTAATCCACTCATGAACTGATGCGTACTTAGGTTTATTCCACATCTTTGCCAATGTCAATTGTGCTGTGCTGAACATTAGAGTGCAGGTGTATTTTTCATAAAATTACTTCTTTTTCTTTGGGTAGATGCCCAGTAATGTGATTGCAGGGTTGAATGGCAGGTCTAATTTTAGTTCTGTGAGAAACCTCCATACTGTTTTCCATAAATGTACTAATTTGCAGTCTCACCAATAGTGTATACGTGTTCCTTTCTCTCTGCATCCATCCCAGTATCTATTGTTTTGGGACTTTTTAATAAAAGTCATTCTAACTGGGGTAAGAGGATATCTTCTTGTGGGTTTAATTTGCATTTCCCTGATGATTAGTGAGATTGAGCATTTTTTTCATATTTTTATTGGCCATTCTATCTTCTTTTGAAAAGCTTCTATTCATGTCTTTTGTCTACTTTTAATGAGGTTGTTTGTTTTATTTCTTGCTGATTTCCTTAAGTTATTCGTAAATTCTGGTTATTAGCCCTTTATCAGATGTGTAGCTTGTGAATATTTTCTCTCGTTCTGTAGGCTATTTGCTCTGTCAATTATATCCTTAACTCTACAGAAGCCTCTTAATTTAATCAAGTCCTATTTATTTATTTTTGTTGTTGTGATTGCCATTGGAGTCTTCATAAATCTCTACTTAGGGGAAAATTCATAGTCTTAAATGCATACATCAAAAAGACGGAAAGATCATAGATCAACAATTTAATGACATGTCTCAAGGAACTACAAAAGGAAGAGCAAACTACACCCAAAGCCAACAGAAGAAAATAAATAACTAAGGTCAGAGCAGAACTAAACTAAATGGAAAACAGACAACAAAAAAATACAAAGTATCAATGAAATAAAAAGTTGGTTCTTTGAACAGATAAACAAAATTGATAGACCTCTTGTTAGATTAACTAGGAATAGAAGAGGAAGAACCCAAATAAGTTCAATCAGAAATGAAAAAGGATATGTGACAACTGATACCACAGAAATACAAAATATCACTGGTGAATACTATGAAAATATCTATGCATATAAACTAAAACATGTAGAGGAAATGAACAAATTCCTGGAAACACACAACCTTCCAAGACTCAATCAGGAAGAAATAGAACTCCTGAACAGACCAAGAATAAGCAACAAGATTAAATCAGTGATAAAAAAAAAAAAGCTTCCAACAACAACAAAAAAATCTCTGGACCACATGGATTCATAGCCAAATTTTACTAGAACCTACAAGGTAGAGCTGGTACCAATACTGCAGAAATTATTTCATCACATTGAGAAGGAGAGAATCCTTCCCAACCCATTCTGTGAAGCCAGTATCACCTTGATACCAAAGCCAGAAAAGAACACATTAAAAAAAAACAAAGACAAATATTTCTTATGAATATAGATGCAGAAATCCACAAAAATACTAGCAAAACAAATTCAAGAGCACATTAAAAAAATAATTCACCATGACCAAGTGGGCTTCATCCCAGGAATGCAAGGACAGTTCAACATATGGAAGTCAATAACTGATTCACCACATAAACAGAAGCAAAAAGAAAGACCATATGATCATCTCAATATATGCAGAAAAAGTATTTGACAAAATTTAGCACCCTTTCATGATAAAAATCGTTAACCAACTAGGCATAGAAAGAATATTTTCAAAACTATAAAAGGCATATATGACAAACCCACAACCAACATCCTACTGAATGGGAAAAAATTGAAAGCATTCCCACTAAGAACTGGAACAAGACAACAGTGCCCACTGTTACCACTTCTATTCAACACAGTGCTGAAAGTCCTAGCCAGAGAAATCAGGCAAGAAGAAATAAAGAGTATCCAAATTGGTAAAGAGGAGGTAAAACTATCACTTTTTGATGATATCATCTTATATTTAGAAAACCCCAAAGACTCCAGCAAGATATTCCTGGAATTGATAAATTCAGCAAAGTCTCAGGGTACAAAATCAGTGTACATAAATCAGTAGTATTACTATACACCAACAACAATCAAACCGAGAGTCAAATAAAAGATACAATACCATTCACCATAGTCACAAAGAAAGAAAATATCCAGAAATATACTCTACAGAGAGAACAGTGAAACACTGGAGAAAGAAATCACAGATGACACAAATGGAAAAACATATCATGCTCATGGATCAGTAGAATCAACATTGTTAAAATGTCCATGCTACCCAAAGTGATTTACAGATTCAATGCAATCCCCATCAAAATCCAACATCGTAGTTTGCAGATCTAGAAAAAATAATTCTATGCTTCATTGGAAAAGTGCCTGAATAGCCAAAGCAATCTTAAACAAAAAGAACAAATCTAGAGGCATCATATTACCAGACTTCAAACTATACTATTAATAGTGGTCTATAGTAACAAAAACAATGTGGCATTGGCACAAAAATAGAGACAGATTGATAGAACAAAACAGGGAACCTGGATATAAAACCAACTACATACAACCAACAGATCTTTGACAAAGCAGAAAGCAATATACACTTAGTTATAAAAGCCATATTCAATAAATAATGCTGAGAGAACTGGGTATCCACAAACAGAAGAATGAAACAGGATCCATATCTCTCATCACTCACAAAAATTAATTCAAGATGGATTAAAGACTTAAATGTAAGGCAGGAAAAATCATAAGAATGCTAGAAGAAAATGTTGGAAAAACTCTTATGTTTGTATATTTAAAGTGAGATTCTTATAGGTAGTGTATAGGTCAGTTTTGGTTTTTTTTCAGTCTAAGAATCTCTGCCTTTTTATTTTATTTGGAACATTTATTTATGGTGATAGGGTTTAAGTCTTTTCTTATTTGTTTTGTATTTTTGCCATCTATTATTTCTGTTTTTTCTCTTTTTTTCCTTCTTTTGAATTAAATATTTTTTATTATTTTATTTTATCACCATTTTGGCTTATTTTATACAATTTTGCTATATTATTAATATATTAGTGGTTGCATTAGGGTTTATATGACATATCATTTAAATTATTAAAGTTTACTTCCAAGTGGTAGTTTATAACTTTGTGCCTAGTAGAAGAACCTTGTTAAATGATACTAAAATAGTTTAGACTAGGGATAATTTATTTCTCCTAATGAGACAATATTTCTCTGAGTACCCTACCCCATTACTTGTGTATTATATGAAGTTTTAAATTCTGGCTTAGAGGCATAGGCACTGTTACCAGCCTTCATGAGCTTACTGGGTTTTTTTTTTTCTGTAATCATTGTTTATTATTCCCCCATCCTCAGCCTCAGGCAGTTTTATAAAAACAGTTTTCTTAAAATAGTATTTGTATATTTATCCCCTTCAAGGCTTTGTGCCATTGTTGTCACATGTTTTCCTTTTATATTGTTGTTATTTTTTGCTTTAAACTGCTGATTATCATCTAAAGAGATTTAAATAAGAAAGAAAAATTTAATATTTATCTACATGGTTGTAATTTCCAGTGCTCTTCATTCCTTTCTGTAGATCTAGAATTTCATCTGGCATCATTGTTTTTCTTGAAGGATTTCCTTTAACATTTCTTATACTATAGATCTGCTGGTAATAAATTTTATCAGCTCTTTTATATCTATAAATCTATATTTCAAAATGCATTTTTTTCTGGTTAAAAAATTCTAGATTGATAGTTCTTTTTTCTTTATGATGTTGCTTCATTGCCTATGGCTTGCATCATTTTGGATGAGAAATCTGCTGTAATCCTTACCTCTCTTCCTCTGTGTATAATGTGTTTTTTTTTTAATTTGACTCCTTTTCCAGATTTTATCTTTATCATTAGTTGTAAGCAATTTAATTACCCAGTACCTTGATGTTGTTTTCTTCACATTTCTTGTACTTTCTGGGTTTTGGGGTCTACTAGTTTTAGCTTTTATGAAATTTGAAAAATTTTCAGCCATTATTCTTTAAATATTTTTTCTTTCTTCACTTTCTCACCTTCAGGGACTCAAATGAGACACGTATTAGGCTGACAGATTGTCTCACAGCTCACTGAGGTTCTATTTGTTTCAGTCTTTTATTTCTCTGTTTAATTTTTGATAATTACCATTACTAAGTCTGCAACTTAGTCTCACTAACCTTTTTTTCTTGCAATTTCTAATTGCTGTTAATCCCTGCCAGAGAGTTTTTCTTCTTAGATATTATAGCTTTTATGTCTAGAGGTTCAGTAAGGGTCTTTTAGAAGTTTTTCTATGTCTCTACTTAACATGTTCATCTTTTCTATTAACTCCTTAAATAAATGGAATATAGTTATTGTAATTGTTTTAATGTTTCCATTTACTGATCATCTATGTCATTTCTGGATCAGTTTTGATTGATTTTTATCCCCATTATAGGTTTTATTTTCCTGAATTTTTGCATGCTTGATATTTTTTTATTGGACATCAGACATTGTTAATTTTAACTTGTTGAGGGCTGCAACTTTTGAATTCCTAGAAGTAGTCTTTAGCTTTGTTCTGGTGAGAAATTATAATATTTGGAGGTAATGATCCTTTTATATCTTGTTTTTAAGCCTTGTTAAATGATAATAAAATAGTTTAGACTAGGGATAATTTATTTCTCCTAATGAGACAATATTTCTCTGAGTACCCTACCCCATTACTTGTGTATTATATGAAGTTTTAAATTCTGGCTTAGAGACATAGGCACTGTTACCAGCCTTCATGAGCTTACTGGTTTTTTTTTCTGTAATCCTTGTTTGTTATTCCCCCATTCTCAGCCTCAGGCAGTTTTCTAACAGGCATGTTCTCGTTGGTACTCTGCTAAATACTTAAAGGGGGCTCTTATGTCTCTGTACATCTCTGGAGTGTTTTGTGTATGGGTGTGCGTGTACACTCATCCCTGGTACTCTGCCCTTTGAACTCTAGATATCTTCATCTCCCTGGACTATCAGTTCTGTCTCTTCAACTTGGTGAGACTGTTGGGCTATCTTTTTTGTGTGCTAGAACTTAGAAACTTACTCTAGATGGTAAGTTCAGGCAATTAAAGACCCCACCTCATTTATTCCCATCTTCCCATCTCACAAGAAACATTGTCCTCCATTATTTGATTCCAGTGAACTAAGAACCAAATGTATATCTTAAGTTTATTTCATGGAAGAGAACATAGAGTAAATCTGTTCTCTGTTAGTATATCTTGCATGAAAGCAGGTGTATACTGTAAGTACTTTTAACCTTTATTCTGAGATGCAGGTAAGTTACTTGGAAATAGTTTCAGATCTTCCTTTTATGCTTTGTTAGGCAAGCCATAGCAACATTCATTTTAGTCTTGGGCTGATTCTTCTCCTCCATTAAAGCAATAATCTTTTGAGTATTCTATTGGATGCCCCATTAGAGGAAGAAATATACTTCATTTTTAAAACCCCATTGGTCACTTCTCTCATTCCTCTTTCTCCCTGCATTCCTTTACCCATCATTAACACTCAACACTAATCTAAGCATACTAGTTTACAAATTTGAAGAACCAACTATTATTAGAATTTTTTGAAAATGGTAAAAACATTAAAACAAACATGTTTTAGAAAGTAGAGCTACAGATCTTGGGGAAGGATTTAGAAATTCACAGACCTAGAGCTTTCTTGGGACCCATAAGTAGAATAATTAGGAACAGATTTTTAGTAACCCTTAGAAAAGGTGGTGAACCATTCTTACCAGTCTGACACTTTGCAATGTGGAGGAGGTGATACAGTCCCAGTGCTGCTTGCTGTGTGATTGAGGAATCAGCATGGGAACACAAAAGACACAGCTCTGCTGCCAGGACACCCAAACAGGGAGCATCAACACTTGTCTAATGGGGAAACAAAAGAAAAATGCATTTGCTATGCATAGTCAGCATTGATGTCTGCAACTGGTCCTATTATATATCAGACTAGGATTAGAGGATAAACTTCAGAGTTTATAAACTATGTATTCAAATCCTGGCTCTGTTACTGAGTCTCAATTTTCTCATCTAAGAAATGAAGACAAGCGCCACCTTGTAACAGTTATTGTGAAGGGGGAAAAGGGGCAAGATTTATGACAAAAAGTTAAGTTTCTAGCAAACTACTTAGAAATAATAGTAACTCCCTAACACTAGTTTTTATTCCATAAAGCAGGTAGAAATTTGCAGATAGAAAATTTCCAGGATATAGGGAAGGAGGGTGAGACATGGATTTCCAAAATCTTTAATGGTTCCTTCTTCACATATGAAACACTCCATATGCCTCTGTAAATGACTGGGAGAAGTCTGACCTTTTTTCCTGGAATTGCTCGGGGAAACTCAATTTTTTAAATTCAGAGTTTGCTTCTGATATCAAAGCTACTACTACAACATTTATTTCCCCTTACAACTTCTTTGAAATATAGGCTGCTGAAATATTTAGGTTTTCATCTTTGACTGCTTAGCTAAATCAAATCCAAATAGAGAAAGGAGTGGAGACATAAAAGAAGAGAGGAGAGGTGTAAGAGACATTTGCTTTTATGAAGATATGAGTACCCTTTACCAATTTTGTGTGCCTTCTTTTTAAACAAAGAAGGGCTCTGCCCACATGGAGGCTTGGCAAACAGGTGGCATGGCCTGCCAGGTATTCTTGTCTCTAAGACAAGTGATTACTTTTCCTAGATATTTGCTTTCATGATTGGAGCAAGTGCTGATGGTAAAGTTAGATTTTAAGTGTGGGATCCCAAAGTCTGCATCTACTTCTTTCTATGCCTCTCATGTGGCTTGACTCACTCATGCCTCTCTCTCTCTCTCTCTCTCTCTCTCTCTCTTTCTCTCTCTCTCTCTCTCTCTCTCTCTCTCTCTCTCTCTCTCTCTCTCTCTCTCTCTCTCTCACACACACACACACACACACACACATACAGAGTAATTTCTAAGAACTCTGATGTGACCTAGGTCATAGGGTAAGGCCATAACTGAATCGGGATGCTGGAAGTGATGGTCTCAGTAGGAGAAGGGAAGATTATAAATCTCGTTCTTCTATGGATATTCTCCTTGGATTTTTCCCACCCATACTTCTTTGTAAGACTGGCCGGGGACTTCCCCTTGTAGGAGGCCTATGACTTAGGAGAATTTAGAAGTAGACAGTATTAGCTGACTCTACTTTGGGACCTAGGGAGAAATTATCTCTTTCCCTGGATATCCTTTTCTTTGGATTTGCATTCCAGGTTTCTTTTTTCTATCTGATGGCAAGATTTTAAAAACCACCCTTGTATATGGGCCTAAGTTAAAAGGGTGAGGAGTTCTTTCTCTCTATTGGACATGATAGAGGAGGAGTACTCAGAGCTTAGCTCACTGAAACAGGACTACGTACAGGGCATGGGCCCTACGGTCTTATTGTATTACAGTTTTTACCTCAGATTTCCTCTCTGATTATCCCTTCTTGTGGATTTGTGGATGTATAATTCTTAGCAGGTGTTTTTGTAAATGAAGCTACTAGTGGTTTCCTTCGATTCTGTTTGCCAGACAAGATCTGTCTAGGTATATGTCTCTAGCAGAGTAGATGTGGCCATGTCTAGATTGCATCCCACTTACCTTCACCAATTAAAAAGGCATTTTGGGGGAGTGGGGCATGACCTAATATAGGCCAAGAGAGGAGTAAGCAGTGTGGATCGTGGAGCACGCTGATTACACTCTGCACTGACCCTTTGGAAGTGTGTCAGACACAGGTACATCTCCTCAGACACCAAACTGAAAACTTTCATTATGATAGACCCTGCTTTTATAGAAAATCTATCCAAGTGCTACAAAAAAGTGAAGTTAAGACCTGGAGAAAAGTAGCTTTTCAGTATTCATTCTTACGTCTAAGTACTCCAGCTTAGTGTTCTGGTTCTTTCCATCTGGATCCCTTCCTCTTTGTAGATCTGACCTCTCCAGTTCCCTATCTTAACAATAAAGATAGTTTTAAATGCTAGATTCCAGAGGCATTTTAGATCCTTCTTCTGTAAGTAATCTCTGTAGCTCCCTAAACAACGTACCTTCTGTTCTGTTTCTAATATCAGTTTGGAATATTACCTATCTATTCTTGCTATGATAAATTAGGGTTTAAAACTCAATTCCATCTTTCCACTTTGCCACATTCTCTCAGTAGAGTATATTACTTATTATTATATGTTACTATTTTAAATTCTTCTACTTTTGTGTTTCAATAATACCGTAATATTTTTATTTCTTGTTTCCTAAAACAAAGATATCTTGTTGGTCTTCTACCTAATAAGGTAAGTAGTTTGGAGAACTCTTATTTCTTTCCAACTTCCCTCCGTCACATCTACTTTTCTACAACTATTACCTGTACTCTTTTTTTGCATTTTTTATTATGATAAAATTTATATATAACATAAAATGTACCATGTAAATTATTTTAAAGCATATATAATTCAGTGTATGTTGCAAAGTATATAATTTTATATAAGTATAATTATTATCTAGTTCCTGAATTTTTCCATCACCTTAAGTACAAACCTTCTGCCTGTGAAGCAGTCACTCATACCACCTCATCCTCCCTACTTGCAGCCTCTGGTAACCACAAAACTGCTTTTAATCTCTAAGGATTTTTCTATCTATTCTGTTATTTCACATAATATGTGAATATGGAATCACATAATATGTAGCTTTTTGTGTCTGGCTTCTTTCACTTAGTATAATGTTTTTAAGGTTTATCCATGTTGTAGCATATATCAGACTTCATTCCTTTTTTGGCTGAGTAATATGATATTGTACAACCACACCAAATTTTGTTTATTCATTTGTCTGTTGATGGACATCTGAGTTGTTTCCATTCTTTGGCTACTATAGATTTTGCTGCAATGAACACTTGTGTACAAGTTTTTGTTTTTCTTCTTAAGTATGCCCTACAAATGTGTACAAGTTTTTGTTTGAACACCTGGTTTAAATTCTTTTGAATTTTGAATTCTTTGATTGCTAGGCCATATGATAATTCTATATTTAACTTGTTGAAGAATCACTAAACTCTTCCCTGGACTTTTATTTTTGCATTATTGAGTTCATAGCATGTATATTGTGTTCAGTAACTCATTTGTTGTTTTAAGTACTTGGTTTATAGATTAATTCCAAGAATTGAAAATAAATAATATGATGTCATTGTGAATAAGTAAAATTGTTTAATGTGTAGGCATGCTCATTTTGGTTATGTTTTCTTTGGGCATATACATGTCTTTTCCACTCTTTTTGAGAATAAGTTCTCATCTGTACCCTGAATTATCTATTTTTGATAGTGATTTTTTTCTCTTTATCTAACTTTTTCCGTCTCTTTTCCTTGGAGATTTTTCCCAAATGTCACAAATTGTGGGTTATCTCTTCCTATTTAAGAATGCGATGCTTCCTGATGGGGTTTTGTGTGTAATTGAGGCTTGATACCTGGTCTACTTTGCATTAGACTGGCTAACAGGGAGACTGGGGTCATGCTGAAGTGTAGCTAAACAGAATGCAAGATTCTTTTCTCAGGGAACTTAGTGATGGTTTTGAAAGAAGAAAGTCTGAAAATTTTGTTGGCCAATGTGTGTCAAAGGAAATGGGAGGCAACGCAGATTCTTCTGTATACACTTGCAATGAGTCCATTTAATCAGTGCATGTGTTTCAGCCCTCCTTTGACTCCCACTCTTCATATTAATGGGCTTTCCAAGCTCCACTGTCTCGAGGGCTCCCCCGGACAAACCGCCTCCCTTTTCAGCTGTCCCCAGCCTAATGGTCATGGTCATGCCATTCAGACCCCCTGCTAGGCTTTATCAGTTACCATCTATTCTGTCTTCTAGAAGTTTACCCACGTCTCTAGCCCATTGGAAACCCTTCACTAATTCACTTTGTTGCTGTGGATTTATACCTTTGACATTTTTTTTTTTTTTACTATCATTTTGTGAGGAGGAGAGGAGAGGAAGGAGAGGAGATAAATACGTGTGGAGAATTTGTTAGCTTTAGCTGGGACTCCTTCATCCATCTTTAAATGCTGATGTGTCAAAGGAATGAAGCTAGGAAGTATCTTTTTCTGTTAATGCTATGACATGCTTAGCTCCCATTTCTTTGCCTATTGAAAATTAAATAGTTTAATTGAAGGAACAAATATTCTTTGAGTGTAGGAGTGACATAGGTCATGGGAGGGGAATTATCACTTTAAAAAATGTTTCTGACAGAATACAAATGATAGTCAAGATTGTTCAATAGGACCAGGGTCTCTGACACTCTGGAAGACCTAGGTAAGCATGATTATAAAGAGGAAAGTCTATCCAATGTATGAAAAGTACAGGAGAACAAAATAGGTAGTTATACGTAGTTAGTAAAGGGCAGAACAAATATCCATTGTTTATAATGTGTCAAATACAGAGATACACAAACTAGGCCTGTAGGAATCTCAGCTTTTAACTTGTTAATATATATTTTCAATTCTTTTATTTTATATATTTGTCTCTCCCCCACCACATTAATTTCACTGACTGAAACATCTTTAGAAGACATTATTTTAAAGAGAAAGCTAACTTAGTGAAGTTTTATGCTCCCATGACTGTTAACGAGCTGGTTGATTCTAGCTCTTAGTTTCAATGATCTGGAAAATGCGGATGTACTTCCCCCTGGTGGCATTCAGCGAGCATTGCAGAACAGACTGGTCACCTAAACAAATCTGTTAATAGCTAGCAACCCTCAACTAATAGATGGGAGCCTTCTGCTACATATGTGAATTTCCACATTTATTCTTTCACAGTTAAATGGAGGAATGACTGTTACTATAGCAAAGTTTGTTCACATTTCAAGAGAGAATGAATTGTACTACAGTAATGGAAAGAGAGAAGAGGAAGAGGTAATAGAAGATGAAATTCCAAAATGTCTTATCTGCTACTTGAGTGGCATTCACTAGAATGAATATATATATATATATATATATGCACACACACACACACACATATATATATAGCATAATATATATGCATACAAATACAGAGAGAAGCATGTGAATAGACTCCATTGGCATCAAATACTTGCTGAATGTATAACATGTGTTGGGAACTGTGCAGAAAACAGCCTTGAGTAGTGAACTATACTTAATCTCAAGTCTTGCTTGCAAAATTTTCTATGATGAAACTTCTGGACACTTGAATGAACCATAAAAGATATTTTAGAAGCACAAAGAGACTGTCTTCCCAGATCAGAGAATCACAAGATTAAAGAAGCCACTCAGCCTCTCTTTTGGATCAACACGATGCAAAGAACATCATGGACTGTATTCCGCCATGTAAGTAAATTATGATATGTTCCAAAGACAATTTTTTAAAAAATTCAGATATGTTATAAGGCTGATGTAGTTTTTTTGTCTCAACGTGTCTGGGGACTATTTGTACAAGTAGTAGAAAATGGATACTTAAAGATGGCATTGTGAATGCATGTCTCCCACCCCTTTCACTCATATCTCCTTCTGAAATGACTAAAGCAATCAGATAAGCAAGTAGTAGAGTATGTTTAATAATCACTGTGAAGGATGAGTTGGGAAAGGGAGACTGAATACACAGTCTCCACAAGAGAGAAATATTCACAGATAGAGGTTTCTGGGAAGGCTGGCAATGAGGTCATTCAAAGTACAGACAACCTCAGTAAATATTGGCAATTATGAGACAGTTGTTTCTTTGCCACCTGACAGGCAAAATTAAAATATTGTATAATATCCCAAGGTTTGTGAAGGTATGGGGAATTGGATACTATAATAGTCACAAGAATGCAAATTGGGGAACAATTGTGCATTACTAAACTTTAACCTATCATATTTTTTGATCTGACAATTATTTTTCCAAGCATTTCTAAGCATATACTCACATACTTGCACAAAGATAACCATTTCGTATTGTTTGAGATAGAAAAAATAAAAATATACTTCAATGTCCATCAACTGAAAAATAGCTAAGCAGATCATAATACATCAAAACTATGGGATATACACTGTGCTTGAAAAGTGAAATAAATCTACATGTATTGACATGGAAGTATCTGTAGAACATATTGTTCAGTGAAAAAAGCAAATTGCAGAAGTGTATGTAAAATGCTGTAACTGTAGTAAAGAACACTAAATAATAAAGCTATGTATCTCAGTGTGTGCATGGATGTGCGAGTGTGTGCATAGATGTGTGCATAGAAGGTGGTTTGGCAGGACATACATCCTACTGGCATGGCTAAGGGTGGGGTTGGGATGGAAAGGATAGTAAAGGAAGACTTATACTCTATTGCTATTTAGCATGTTTTACAATGAAAGTACTTGAGAGTTACTCATATGAATTTAAAATAAATAAGATTTTCAAAATAGTTCAGAAAAACAAGAAGGAAGACAAAGACGAATGAATTTATAAAGTTACAAATAATGTTGATTGTGGTTCATAGAGGAGACTCCAGAAAGTCAGCAAGAACCTGGTTTTGACACACTCATACTATTTGTGTAAACATAATACATCTTAATCAATTGTTTGAGAAACTCTCCTCTGATTAACACAAAGTCATGTAGGATAGTGACTCCTTTCCTGATATCCCAACCTACCAGCACAATGATACCAGGCAGGCATTTAGGGCTCTCAAGCTCTCAAGACCCAAGACATGGAAAGCAGCACTATGGAAATGCAGTGTTCAGAATCAGGTGGCATTATTGCACTCTGTGACTTACATGTCCCACGACCTCCCTGGATGCGAAGTGTAACACCCTCCTGATGATCACCATCATTCTCTCTTGCAGGTATGAGTCATCTTCACTCATCCACACAATAATTTCCTGTTGGAAACATAAAAGTCATCTTAGAACCATCATATTTCCATTTCCCAAAGTGCCCTCCTCATCTTCAGCTTCACCAATTCAGGGGTCCATATGGTGTCCCAATTATTTGACACTTAACCAGCTCTGATCTCAAAAATACAAACGGCAAGCCAGTTGTTATCTAGTACGCCACTTCATTTACTATGGTAAATACATCTTAATTTTATTTTATTTAATTCTATTCAACAAGTATTCACTTGACATTCACTATAATAGTCACTTTGTCAGGCATCACGAAAAGTTGACCACAAGGCCATGATGTGATTATCAGCTGTTTTGTCTCCTCTTTTTCTTACAAAGTATGTATTCCCCCCTTTGATTTTTAAATCACAGAATCTGCTTCTCAGCTTTAAAAGACAATTGAAATCTTATCTGATACTGAAATATCATCTTTTCCTAGAATTCCTCTGCAAACTCACTACTCAGAAATATGTTGTCTCATGGTGGGAGAGTACATTACTGTGAGGCAGTTTAGTTAGAAAATTCTGGCAAATTTTAATTCAAATTGGCTTTGCTGTACCTTCTATTTTTTCTAAATCCTCAGAAAGAGGGACATATTTACAGCGTTGGGAAAGGAAGAAAACTGCATTTGCCTCGCATGCCAATCACCATTGACAGACTTCTTAAGGCAATCTGTTGGGGTTCATTGTATTTATGCCAGTAAATGGTTGCCCAGATTTCTTCCCCTTCACTTGCTCCCATTGTGGAAACTGTTCTGCTTCCTAAGGTGGAAGAGTTTCTAAATCTCAGCGGGTTCAAACTCTGCTTTTTCCTTTTCAGGAATGAGGTTACGGCTCTTTTTGTGGATTAGGGGAGTTTTTAGCCATGGTAGGGTAGGTATGGCTACTTACCTTCTTGCCTTCCCCACTTCTTGGTTTCTTATGCCTTTTATATCACTTTGTGCCTGTGTGTACCCATCTATTAGCTCTCACTCTTGAGTGAGGATATTTGGTGTTTGATTTTTCATTCCTGAGACACCTCACTTAGGATAATTGTCTCTGGTTCCATTCATGTTACTGAAAATGACATTTCATTCCTTTTTCTGGCTGAGTAGTACTCCATGGTAGGAATATATATATATATATATATATATATATATATATATATATATCACATTTTCTTTAGCCATTCATGAATTGAAGGGCACTTAGATTGATTAAAAATCTTTGCAATTGTGAACTGTGCTGCAATAAACATTCACATGCAGGTGTCTTTTTGACAAAATGACTTCATTTCCTTGGAAAGATACCCAGCAGTGGGATTGTCGGATTGAATGGTGAATATATTTCTTTGAGGTATCTCCATACTGTTTTCCACACAGGTTGCACTAACGTGAGGTCCAACCAATAGTGTGTAAGTGTTCCTTTCTCTTTGCATCCACACCAGTATCTATTGTTTTTTGACTTTTCAATAATAACCATTCTGATAAGAGTACTGCGGTATCACATTGTAGTTTTAATTTGAATTTCCCTGATGATTAATTATATTGAGTATTCTTTCATGTGTTTTTTGTCCATTTGTCTATCTTCTTTTGAAAAAATTCTGTTCAAATCTTTTTTTTTTGTATTGTTTTTAACTTTTTTTTTTATTTTGGCATATTATGGGGGTACAGATTTTAAGGTTTCAATAAATGCCCATTTCCCCCCCTCCCCCAAAAGTCTGAGTCTCCATCATGACCATCCCCCAGATGGTGCACATCTCACTCATTACGTATGTATATACCCGCCCCCCTCCCCCCTCCCACCTGCCCAATACCCTATTACTGTAGTACCTATGTGTCCACTTGGGTGCTACTCAGTTAATACCAGTTTGCTGGAGAATATATCTGGTGCTTGTTTTTCCATTCTTGGGATACTTCACTTAGTAGTATGGGTTCCAGCTCTAACCAGGAAAATATAAGATGTGCTATTGTGCTCTAAGAAACAATCACCATTGTTTCTTAGAGCTGAATAGTACTCCATGGTATACATTTACCACATTTTATTAATCCATTCTTGGATTGATGGGCACTTGGGCTGTTTCCACAGCCTTGCAATTATGAATTGTGCTGCTATAAACATTCGAGTGCAGGTGTCTTTTTTGTAGAGTGTCATTGGATCATTTGGGTAGATGCCCAGCAATGGGATTGCTGGATCAAATGGTAGATTCACTTGTATCGCTTTAAGGTATCTCCATATTGCTTTCCACAGAGGTTGAGCTAGTTTGCAGTCCCACCAGCAATGTAGGAGTGTTCCTCTCTCTCCGCAACCACGCCAGCATTTATTGTTTGGAGACTTTTTGATAAAGGCCATTCTCACTGGGGTTAAGTGATATCTCATTGTGGTTTTGATTTGCATTTCCCTGATGATTAGAGATGTTGAGCATTTCTTCATATGTTTGTTGGCCATTCTTCTGTCTTCTTTAGAAGAGTTTCTGTTCAAGTCCTTTGCGCACTTTTTAATGGGGTTATTTGATTTTTTCTTCTTAATTTTCGTGAGTTCTAAGTATATTCTAGTTATCAGTCCCTTATCGGATGCATAGGTTGCAAAAATTTTCTCCTATTCTGTAGGTTGTCTTTTTACTTTCATGACTATTTCTTAGGCCTTGCAGAAGCTTTGTAGTTTGATCATGTCCCATTTATTTATTTATTTTTGTTGCTGCTGTGATTGCCTTTGGGGACTTCTTCATAAACTCTTTGCCCAGGCCGATGTCTAGGAGAGTGTTTCCAACTTTTTCCTCTAGAGTTCTAATAGTTTCATACCTTAGGTTTAAGTCTGTTATCCAGCGTGAGTTGGTTTTTGTGAGAGGTGAAAGGTGTGGGTCCTGTTTTAGCCTTCTACAGGTGGCTATCCAGTTTTCCCAGCACCATTTATTGAAGAGGGATTCTTTTCCCCAGCATATGTTTTTGTCTGCTTTGTCAAAGATTAGATGGCTATATGAGGATGGTTTTATATCAGGATTCTCACATTTGTTCCACTGGTCAATATTCCTATTTTTGTGCCAATACCATATTGTTTTAATTACTACAGCTTTGTAGTATAGTTTGATATCTGGCATATTAATGCCTCCCATTTTGTTTTTGTTGCCTAGAATTGCTCTTGATATTCGGGGTCTTCTTTGGTTCCATACGAAGCGTAAAATTATTTTTTCTATATCTGTGAAGAATGCTGATGGGATTTTAATAGGTATTGCATTGAATCTGTAGATCAGTTTGGGTAGTATAGACATTTTGATGATATTGAGTCTGCCGATCCACAAGCATGGTATGGATTTCCATCTGTTTACATCCTCTGCTATTTCCTTCCTCAGTGTTTCATAGTTCTCCCTGTAGAGGTCTTTTACGTCCTTGGTTAAGTATATTCCTAGGTACTTTAATTTCTTTGTTGCTATTGTGAAGGGAATTGAGTCTTTGATTTGGTTCTCAATTAGATAGTTGTTGGCATATATGAATGCCTCTGATTTCTGTGTATTGATTTTGTATCCTGAGACTTTACTAAATTCATTGATCAGTTCCAGGAGTTTCTTGGTTGAATCCTTGGGGTTTTCTAGATACAATATCATATCATCAGCAAACAGTGAGAGTTTGATCTCTTCTGCCCCTATTTGGATACCTTTGATTCCAATTTCCTGTCTGATTGCTGTAGCCAAGACTTCCAGTACTATGTTGAACAGAAGTGGAGATAGAGGGCAGCCTTGTCTGGTTCCAGTTCTAAGTGGGAATGATTTCAATTTTTCCCCATTCAGTTTGATGTTGGCTATGGGTCTGTCATATATGGCTTGTATCATTTTTAGGTATGTCCCTTCTATGCCTATTTTCTTAAGTGTTCGTATCATGAAAGGGTGTTGAATTTTGTCAAAAGCTTTTTCTGCATCTATTGAAAGAATCATGTGGTCTTTGTTTTTGCTTCTGTTTATGTGGTGAATTGCATTTATAGATTTACGTATGTTGAACCATCCCTGCATCCCTGGGATGATGTTCAAGTCTTTTGCCTACTTTTTGATGTGGTTGTTTTTGTTTTTTTTCCTTGCTGATTTGTTTGAGTTCTTTGTAGATTCTGGATATCAGTTCATTGTCAGATGCATAGTTTGTGAATATTTCCTTCCATTCTGTAGGTTGATTTGCCCTGTTGATTATTTCCTTTGCTGTGAAGAAGTTTTCTAATTAAATAAGTCCCATTTATTTATTTTTGCTATTGCTAAATTCGTTTTGGAGTCTTAGTCATAGATTCTTTGCCTAGGCTGATGTCCAAAAGAGGTTTTCCTACATTTTCTTCTAGAATTTTTATGGTTTTATACCTTACATTTAAGTATTTAATCCATCTTGAATTAAGCTTTGTATATATCAAGAGACAGGTATCCTGTTTCATTCTTCTGTATGTGGCTATCCAATTTTGGCAGCACCATTTATTGAGTATGGTTTCCTTTCCCCATTGTATGTTGCTGTCTACTTTGTTGAAGATCAGTTAGTTGTAGGTAGATGATTTTATTTCTGTGTTTTCTATTCTGTTCCATTGGTTTACGCCTCTACTTTCATGCCAGTATAATGCTATTTAGGTTACTATAGCTTTGCAGTATAATTTAAGGTCAGGAAATGTAATACCTACAGATTTGTTCTTTTTACTTGAGATTGTGTTAGCCATTCAGGCTCTTTTTTGGTTTCAAATGATGCTTAGGATTACTTTTTCTAGATCTGTGAAAGATGATGCTGGTATTTTGATAGGGATTTTGTTGAATCTATAAGTCACTTAGGACAGCATGGACATTTTAACAATGTTGATTCTAACCATCTATGAGCATGATATATTATCCATTTGTTTGTGTCATCTGCAATTTCTTTCATCAGTGCTTTGTAGTTCTTGTAGAGGTCCTTAACCTCCTTTGATAAGTATATTATTAGGTATTTTATTTTCTTTGTAGTTATGAATGGTATTGAGTCCTTGATTTGACTTTCTGCCTGACTATTATTAATATATAGAAATGCTATTGATTTGCGTACATTGATTTTATAACCTGATAATTTGCTGAATTTATTTGTAAATTCTAGGAGTCTTTTTGTTGAACTGGATACAAGATCATATCATCAGCAAGTAGGCATAGTTGACCTCCTGCTTCCCCATTTGGATGCCCTTCATTATTCTCCCTTGTATGATTGCTCCAGCTAGGACTTCCAGTACTATGCTAAATAAAAGTGGTGACATCTTTGTTTTGTTCTAGTACTTTTCCCCATTCAGGATAATCTTGGCAATGGGTTTGTCATATATGGCTTTTATGATTTTTAGGTATATTCCTTGTATGCCTAGTTTGTTAAGAGTTTTCATCAGGAAAGAGTGCTTGATTATGCTGAATTCTCTTTCTGCATCTGTTGAGATGATCATATAGTCTCTGTTTTTGCGTTGAATCACATGTAATGATTTTCATATTTTAAAACATGCTTGCATCCATGGGATGAAACCCACTTGATTGTGGTGGAGTTTTTTTTTTTTTTTTATGTGCTGCTTAATTCGGTTTGCTAGTATTTTGTTGAGGATTTTTTCATCTATGTTCATAATGAATATTGGTCTGTAGTTTTCATTTTTTGTTGTGTTCTTTCCTAGCTTTGGTATCAAGATGATGCTGGATTCATAGAATGAGTTAGGGAGGATTCCTTTCTTCTTGATGTTATTGAATAGTTTCTGTAGCATAGGTGGCAGTTTCTCTTTGTAGGTCTGGTAGAATTCAGTTGTGAATCTACCTGGTCCAGGGATTTTTTTGTCGGGAGATTATTATTACTCTTTCAATCTTGTTGCTAATTATTGGTCTGTTCAGGGTTTCTGTTTCTTCCTGATTCAGGTTTGGGAGGTTGTGTGTTACCAAAATTTATCCATTTCCTCTAGGTTTTCTAGTTTATTTTCATAGAGGTTTTCATGGATGATATTTTATATTTCTGTGGTATCAGTTGAAATGTCTTTTTTCATTTCTGATTGAGGTTATTTGAGTCCTTTCTCTTCTATTTCTGGTTAACCTGGTTAGTGGCCTATCAATTTTATTTATCTTTTCAAAGAACCACCTTTTGTTTCATTGCTGCTTTGTATTTGTTTGTTTGTTTATTTTGGTTTCCATTTCATTTAGTTCTCTGAGCTTTGTTATTTCTTGTCTTCTGCTGGCTTTGATTTTGGTTTGTCCTTCTTTTATAATGTTAGTTTGTTGAGATATGACATTAGGTTGTTAATCTGTGATCTTTCTGTCTTTCTGATGTAAGAATTAAAGGATATAAACTTTCTCCTTAGGGATGCCTTCACTGTATCCCATAGGTTTTGAAAGCTTACATCTCCTTTGACATTCAGTTCAAAGAATCATTTTTTTCCTTTTTATTTCATCATCTTATGGGGGTACAAATATTGTTAAGATTACATATATTGCCCTTGCCATTGCTCCCCCACCCCCACCGTCTCAGAGCTTCAAGCGTGTCCACCCTCCAGGTGGTGCGCATCACACTCATTATGTAAGTATACACCCATCCCCTCCTCCCAGTTTTCCCAGCACCATTTATTGAAGAAAGATTCTTTTTCCCATTGTATATTTCTGTCTGCTTTATCAAAGATTAGGTTGCCATATGCTTATGGTTTCATTTCTGGTATCTCAGTTCTATTTCAAACATCGATGCTTCTGTTCTTGTGTTAGTACCAGGCTGATTTAACTATTATTGCTTTATAGTATAGCTTGAAGTCAGGAAGGCTGATGCCTCCCAGTTTGTTCTTTTTACTTAAGATTGCTTTGGCTATATGAAGTTTTTTCTGATTCCATACAAAATGAAGAATTATTTTTTCTAGATCTGTAAAGAATGCTGGTGGTACTTTGATGGGAATTGCATTAATTCTGTAGATCACTTTGGGTAATATTGACATTTTAACAATATTGATTCTACCAATCCATGAACAAGGTAGATTTTTCCATCTGTTTATATCATCTGCAATTTCTTTTTTTAGCATTTCATAGTTCTCCTTGTATAAATATTTCATATGTTTCATTAAATATACTCCTAGATATTTAATTTTCTTTGGAGGGTATTGCCTTTTTTATTTGAGTTTCTGCTTGATGGTTCTTGGCATATATGAATGCTTCTGATTTGTGTATATTGATTTTGTAACCTGAAACTTTACCAAATTCATTTATCAAATCTAGGAATCTCTTGGATGACTCCATGGGGTTTTCTAGGTATAATATCATATCATAAGTGAAGAGCAAGAGTTTGATCTCATCTGCTCCTACTTGGATGCCCTTAATACCCTTCTCTTGCCTGATTGCTATAGCTAGGACTTCCAGCACTATGTTGAATATAAGAGGAGATAGTGGGAATCCTTGTCTAGTTCCGGTTCACAGAGGGAATGACTTCAATTTTTGCCCATTCAGAATGATATTAACAGTGGGTTTGTCATAAATGGATTTGATAAATTTATGGTATGAGCCGTCTATGCCTATTTTGTTAAGAGTTTTTATCATAAAGGTGTGTTGGACTTTGTCAAATGCTTTTTCTGCATCTATTGACAGAATCATATGTGATTCTGTCAAATAATCTTTTGATTTCCATCTTAATTTCCTCATTGACCCAAGGATCATTCAGCAGCAGGTTGTTCATTTCCATGGCTTTGTGTAGATTTGAATGTTTTCCTTGAAATTGATTTCTAGTTTTATTCCACTGTGGTATGAGAATATAAATGCTGTGAGTGTTTTTGAATTTGCTGAGACTTGTTTTGTGACCTAAGATGTG
Source organism: Microcebus murinus (assembly GCF_040939455.1). Classification (NCBI taxonomy): domain Eukaryota; kingdom Metazoa; phylum Chordata; class Mammalia; order Primates; family Cheirogaleidae; genus Microcebus; species Microcebus murinus. Next base: position 117,442,138 of record NC_134105.1, on the reverse strand, counting down.
ATCAATCTTGAAAAATGTCCTATGTGTTGATGAGAAAAATCTATATTGAGCAGTTTTGGGGTAGAATGTTCTGTAAATGTCTGTTAGGTCCATTTGCACTGGTTGGTATCTACTCTGCTGTTGCATTTATAATGCCCTTTTGAGCATTTCCTGTAGGGTGGGTCTAGTAGTGACAAATTCTTTTAGTGTTTGCTTGTCTGGGAAAGACTTTATTTCTCCTTCATTTATGAAACTTTGTTTAGCAGGTCACAAAATTCTTGGCTGGCAGTTATTCTTTTAAGGAGACTAAAGATAACACCCCATTACTTTCTGGCTTGTAAAGTTTCTCTTATGAAGGCTGCTGTTAGTCTGATGGGTTTTCCTTTGTAAGTTCCTTGACATTTTTGCCTCACAGCTCATAGGAGTTCCTCCTTCATGTTGACTTTGGCCAGTCTCATGACTATAGGGTTGGTAATTCTCTTTTTGTAATGAATTTCCCAAGTGTTTGTTGAACTTCTTGTATTTGGATGTCTAAATCAGGCAAGGGAAGTTTTTCTCAATTATTTCCTCAAATAGGTTTTCCAGGTTTTGTGCTTTTTTTTTTTTCAGCATATTATGGGGGTACAGAGTTTAAGGTTTCAATAAATGCCCATTCCCCCCCCCCCACACACACAAGTCTGAGTCTCCAGCATGACCATCCCCCAGATGGTGCACATCTCACTCATTATGTATGTATATACCCGCCCCCCTCCCCCCTCCCTCCTGCCCAATACCTTATTACTGTAGCACCTATGTGTCCACTTAGGTGCTACTCAGTTAATACCAGTTTGCTGGAGAATATATCTGGTGCTTGTTTTTCCATTCTTGGGATACTTCACTTAGTAGTATGGGTTCCAGCTCTAACCAGGAAAATATAAGATGTGCTATATCACCGTTGTTTCTTAGAGCTGAATAGTACTCCATGGTATACATATACCACATTTTATTAATCCATTCTTGAATTGATGGGCACTTGGGCTGTTTCCACAGCCTTGCGATTATTAATTGTGCTGCTATGAAGATTCGAGTGCAGGTGTCTTTTTTGTAGAGTGTCATTGGATCTTTTGGGTAGATGCCCAGCAATGGGATTGCTGGATCAAATGGTAGATTCACTTGTATCGCTTTAAGGTATCTCCATATTGCTTTCCACAGAGGTTGAACTAGTTTGCAGTCCCACCAGCAGTGTAGGAGTGCTCAATATCATATTACTGTACTACCTATGTGTCCACTTAGGTGATGCTCAGTAAATACCAGTTTGCTGGTGAATATATGTGGTGCTTGTTTTTCCATTCTTGGGATACTTCACTTAGTAGTATGGGTTCCTGCTCTAACCAGGAAAATATAAGATGTGCTATATCACCATTGTTTCTTAGTGCTGAATAGTACTCCATGGTATACATATACCACATTTTATTAATCCATTCTTGGATGGATGGGCACTTGGATTGTTTCCACAGCCTTACAATTATGAATTGTGCTGCTATAAACATTCGAGTGCAGGTGTCTTTTTTGTAGAGTGTCATTGGATCTTTTGGGTAGATGCCCACAATGGGATTGCTGGATCAAATGGTAGATTCACTTGTATTGCTTGAAGGTATCTCCATATTGCTTTCCACAGAGGTTGAACTAGTTTGCAGACCCACCAGCAGTGTAGGAGTGTTCCTCTCTCTCCGCAACCACGCCAGCATTTATTGTTTGGAGATTTTTTGATAAAGGCCATTCTCACTGGAGTTAAGTGATATCTCATTGTGGTTTTGATTTGCATTTCCCTGATGATTAGAGATGTTGAGCATTTTTTCATGTTTGTTGGCCATTCTTCTGTCTTCTTTAGAAGAGTTTCTGTTCAAGTCCTTTGCCCACTTTTTAATAGGGTTATTTGATTTTTTCTTGCTGATTTTCATGAGTTCTAAGTATATTCTAGTTATCAGCCCCTTATCGGATGCGTAGGATGCAAAAATTTTCTCCCATTCTGTAGGTGTCTGTTTACTTTCATGACTATTTCTTAGGCTGTGCAGAAGATTTTTAGTTTGATCATGTCCCATTTATTTATTTTTGTTGCTGCTGTGATTGCCTTTGAGGACTTCTTCATAAACTCTTTGCCTAGGCTGATGTCTAGGAGAGTGTTTCCAACATTTTCCTCTGACACCACCTACTGGCTCAGAAACTAAACAAGGCGTGTGAATACCCAAACAAAAACCTAAAGAAAAGAAACAACTGATCGACATGGGAAGAAATCAGTGAAGGAACTCCAGAAATATGGAGAACCAAACGGAAAACACACCCTCAAAGAGGAGCACCAGCCCCCTAGAAACGGACACCAACCCAAATCAGGCAATCAAAATGACAGAAGAGGAATTTCGTATGTGGATCATAAGAAAACTCACTGACCTGCAAGAACAACTCAATAACCAACACAAAGAAAGCACAAAAAGCCTCCAGGACCTAGAACAAAAGTTCACTAAAGAAATAGACACAATGAAGAAAAGTTTAACCAAACTCCTGAAAATGAAGAATCAATTCAGGGAACTACAAAATACTGTGCTTTTTATTCTTCACTCCAGGGATGTCTGTGATTCTTATATTTGGCCATTTTATATAATTGCATATTTCTCACGGACTTTGTTTGGTCCTCTTGATTCTCTCTCTGTTCTTTATTTTTGACTGGGTTAATTTAAAAGAGTTATCTTCAAGCTCTGAAATTCTTTCTTCTGCTTGGTGTATAGTCTATTCTTAAAACTTTCTACTGATTTTTGTATTACCCTAAGTGACTTTTTTATTTCCAGAAGGTCTATTTGGCTTTTAAAGAATATATCTATCTCTTTAGTAAATTTTTCATTCATTTCTTGAACTGTTTTTCTGGTTTCTTTGAGTTGATTTTCCATTTTCTCCTGGATTTCATTAAGCCTCCTTACAATCCATATTTGAAATTCTTTATCTGTCATTTCAGTATTTTCATTTTGGGTGGGATCCATTGTAGAGAGCTGGTGTGCTCCTTTGATAGTATCCTTTCACTCTGATTGTTCATACTTTTGGAGTTCTTACACTGATTCCTCTCATCTGAAGAAGCTGTTGCTTCTTATTTTTGCATTTTATTTGTTTAGATAGGGCTTTCCCCCACCACTCTTAGGGGTGTGTCTGTAGCATATGTTAGAGAAAGACCTTTGGCTTAGCTTGTGAGTACTTTGATGAATGTCTAGGTTCTGGATGGAAACCTTGGTTATAGATATTCTTAGTATGGTAGTTTTCTAATTTGCTAGTTATTTGTAGGCTGTAATGGTGGTATACTATGTGCATGGGCAGATTCCCTATCTCTTGTTGACAAGGGAAGATGGAGATCTTTCAAATTTTTTCTTTCCCCAGCCCTATGGTCTTCTTAACAAGGTATATTGGGATGCTCAGTTTAGTCTCTGAGACAGTACATTGTACTTGTGCATCAGAGTCAGCCACACCCTGTATGATTGAGTCAGTAAATGCTGTAAAGGGCTATACAAGTTGTCCTCTCTAAAAGCAGGTGGTGCTTTCCAGAATGAGCCAGCTATAGTGTTGTTTTCTGGAACTTGTGACTGGCTCTAGATGATCAGAAGAAGCACTCATATGTCCCACATAGTGGGTGGGGTCAAGGGCTCCCAGAGGACTCTTTATTCTCTACCACAGCAGAAGTGGGTGGAGAAGTGAGGTTGGGCAGGGCTGAGTCAGGCAAGCTGGTGTTCAGCCTCCACAAATGTGGGCACAAGTGCTGTCTCAGCAGGATTTGAGGGTCAGCTCTCAGGCCACTGGGGAAAATGACAAGGGATGGGCTGAAGTGGCCCCATCATTCCCGAAAGTCTCAAGGGGGAGAGGCCATCTGGGATTCATAGACTGGCTTTCAGGAGTGCCTTTTGCCCTTCCTCCTTCACTCCTCCCCTGTCCCGAGGTCTCCTTCTGGAATCTGGCCACAAGGAGGAGCCTAAACTAGATGAGCTCATCAGCAATGGCACTGTGGGCTGGGAGCTTCCCTGCCCAGGATCTCTCCCTGGGCCAAGAGCACGGCTTTGCTATAGGCAGAGGGATGCTGCACAAGTGCGCTGTGGCTCAGACCCATGTTGCATTACCCTTTCAGTTCTGCCCACATGGGCTCCCTTGCCTTCCAAGAGTAGTTCACAAATCTCTCTTCTGTGTCCCTGAGCAACACAATCAAGTCCTGAGGTTATGGGATCTGGACTGCAGGCCTGTCCTCTGGTCCCCCAAGTTCAATCCCTGACCATGTCAGAGAGAAGTGTGCTGGTCCCCAGTTACATGTGGAGTGCTCAAGTAGCCTTAATGCCCCTCTGGTCAGGGTATGCCCTGCTTTGCTGGAATAGCCACATGAGTAGCACCAGGGAAGGCTGGCAGGCAGGGAGCTCAGGGTCTGAGCACCCCTTATTCTGCTACAGGTCTTAAAGACTAGAGGTGTGAATCCCACTCTCTTGGGAAGCCTCAGTGTGGTGGGCACACCAACAGAAGAAAAACAGCCATTTCTGAGAGCCCTAACTCAGTCACCCTTTGGGGCACCTGTGTCACTCAGCAGCAGTGGGCAGGGGAAGGGACGGAGAGAAAAAGGATCTGGATGGAGAGAGTTGACACTCTGTCCTCTTTGTCCCTCTCCCTGGAAGGCAATGGAATATACAAGCTCTGGGATCACACTGCTCTCCTGGGACCGATCAGCCCCTGTCTCCACCATTAATCTGTCCAGGAGTCGAGATATGCTTGTGTGGGGACAAGTGACATGAAAACTGAGGGGCTGAAGCTCCCTGGGGAGTATAAATTCACACAATGGGTGGAGAAGCAGTATGGTGCCCACTGTCTCCGCTTGGGTTTGTAGTGAAGTGGAACAACCCTGAGGGGGCTGGCAGCCCAGTGCTTTGTTTTCAAGAACCTTCCAGTTCACTGACATCAGCAGCTTTTGAGCTCATGAGTGTAGAGAAGCTCTCCAATAGTTCAGGAGCCTGCTGACCACTGGAGATGTGAAGCAGGGAGAAACAAAACCCCCACCTACCCATTCCACAGGACTCCAAGTTTCTCAGGGGTTGATCTCTGCCAAAATCTTGTTCCTTCTTGTTCTGCTCTGCAACTTCTTCCCATGAAATCTCTGATAGGTTCTGGCACTTTCCCCTCAGAATTACACCTGAGCTATGTTTTTTTTTTTTTTTCCTGTCTAAAACTTTTCCTTCTTTCTGAGTCAATCTAGCAACCAATGTCTCTGGTCAGCCAGCTTGCCCAAACCTCTTTACTTGGATGTATTTATTATTTGCACAACTCATGGATGCTCCTGATAGGTTAAGTCAGTCTATTTTTGCAGTATTTCTAGATAGTTGGCCTCTGATGTCAACATGTTGGGATGCAAAATTGAAGACTGGAAGACTTCCAGAGTAGTCTTCTGTCTCTGGTCAGGATGTTAAAAGCACAGTGAGGTCTTGGTTGTAAAAAGGGGGGTTTTGGAAAGTTGTTAGGCCATCCTTAGATACAGTAATATCCATGAAGACAAGATGCACACAACATACCCCAGCACCAGAGTTGATGGGGAAGAAGCATGCACTTAGACACTATCACAGCATAGTTCATTGTTACATAAACTTGTAGGTGAATTAGGCTAATAATATTCTCTGCTCTTCCATATTGTGCTCACCCATATATTGCAACATAAGACTTGACTTCTCAAGATGGCTGCTGATGCCATCTCCCCAAAATTGAATTCTTAAAACTATGCCTCTATAATTCACATAAAGAGAAGTGCTTTCATTTTGGGAATAATGTCACTTTGTTGGGTTTAAAATAAGTTTTACCCACCAAATACTTGAAGGAGATTCAAATATGGCAAACGGAAAATAAGTGAAACATAGTGAGCTCTCCAGATTTATGATAAGAAAACAAAACTACTTATTTTCCCATATTTTACCTTTAAGATCTGTAGTTTGTAGAGGTCTTTAGACACTAAGATCAGAAGAGTGTCTTCAAATGTGTTAAAAATATTATGGTATAAATTCTGAAATACAAAAATGTTGCACAACCAGTCAACCAACTGTATATAAAATTTTACCTAATGTCTACAGCATTGCATCTGTGTGTTGTAAATTCTCCCCACAAACTGAAGGTAAGAAAAAGGAGTAGTGTCTACACTGATGGGACCCCACCCAATACTATATGCTATGAATGGCTTCTCTATTTCATAGAGCAAATTCACTACATAGCAATGCTGAAGAAATGGAAACCACTGACATTTGCTAATCTTACTATAGGACTCTTCCTACTTCCACCTTTCTCTGTTTCCTATTCCCTTCTAGGAAGCACTTGCCAGTAAACTCCCTGTCCTTGCTAAAACAATTAATCAAAAATATCTTCATTCATTTCTTCTAATAAATCTTAAACAATCCATGAAAATCCCATGGGTTGTAGAATTCACAAGGAGTCTAGGGGTAAAAATTAGTGCTAGAAGATACTATTTATCTATTTTATCTAAAAACAGTGAAGAGGAAGACTACAAAGATCATGACCTACTGAGACACATTCTGCAGGACTGCTGTGGTGCATAATAATGTCTAATTATCTTTAAAAGAAGAAAAATCTTACCACCACATCCTCAACTTCTTCATCAGTAGTCCCCAATTTTTTTACTTTGGCAAGACTTGGTATGGTAACTAACATATTAAAGGATGACTCTATTATCTTCAATTGATTTTCAAATTGCAATAAGGGGTCCACAAAGCTGGGGAGAAAAGGATATAATTACTAAATCGATGAGAGAACAAATGTAAGCCTACTTTACTGGCTTTTCCTTAGCAATAAGAGAAAATAAGGTTCAGCTTTGGCTTTATATGACTCACAGGTCTTAAATATTCCCTTAAAATGAAAATGATTCTTTAAATATAAAGGAATTAATTTCTTTATAAATATCATCTATAAACAATTATTTAGAAATCAGAAGATAGCTGTCCATAATAATGCAGAGTGGTTACATTCCCAGCCATGTCCACAAAGCCATGCTAAACTTTACACAGTTGAACTATATTACTGCCAAATTTTCTCTAATCATTGATAATATGTTTTTCACTTTTTAATATTTATGACATTGGAATGTATCTTCAGATTGATGACAAATGAAAAGTGCCCATCAACAACTAAAGAGATTATCTGCCTGTACATGCAATAAAGACAAATTGGAAGGAGTATGAGAAAGAAATATTAATAACAGTTGCTAGATTAGAATGGTGGAATTTTGGGTAATTTAAAAATTTTTTACAATTATGGTTATTTAAAATATATAACATTTAAAAGACATTCAATCAGTAAAATGAAAGAGCTTTACTGCTTACCATACCTTGAGTTCATGGCCAAGATCATAGATTGATGACTTAAGAGGCCTGAGTATACATCACATAGGCTGCCGGCTAGATGCACCTAAGTACCATGGGGGGAAACAAGAAACAATGAAACAAAGAAACAAGAAACAGACCACTGAGGCTTATGATATTATGTGTAGTTCTCCCTTTTACAGAGACTAAAGGAAATAAATCAGATTAGAAAATACGATCAAGAGTTCATGTACTGAGATCAAATAACTGTAATTTAAAACCACAGTAGGATTTTAGCCTAAATTGTAGTCTTTTGCAGCCAACTATGCTTATATAATTACCATTTCCAGACAGCATTTTGTTAAGGATGCTCTTTACTAAGTATACTTCTGTACACCACTGTAACTGTTAAGTGCAGTCTACTGAGTGTGGAATCTATCTATAAAACTTTCAGAAGGGCAATTGAAATCAGGTCTTACTAAAGAATGACTAAATTGATGGCGGATGAGAAACACTGCCAGACAGAGTATCTCTGCAGAAAAGACAGATTCTAGTAGAAATTAGAAGAAAAAAGCAAGAAGACAAGCATACATCAGATGAGGGTTGGAAGGAGGGGTACCTGAGACCACGGGAGACTCCACGGGAGGAGGTTGTGGAGGAGAACTGGAAGCAGAGACCACTGGAGCAGCCCTGAGACCAGCAGCAAGGGTAGGTAGAGGAATTAACTCTCCCCTCCCTTGCATCGTGGACTGCTGGTGGGCTCCCCAGCGGGTGGAGAGACCTGCGAACACCAGCCAGAGAAGTCCACCACCAGTGAGCGGTAAGCCTGTAGCGGACACAGGACTAGGCTTCCAACTCCTGCAGGGCACTTCCCTGTGCACAGACCCAAGCCCCACGGCAGGCTCCATATTGCCTCCTTCTCCCCTCCCCCAACACTATCTGTGGCTGCCGAGAGAGACAATATAGCCACCAGCCAGAGGCACCTCCAGGGAATGGGACCTTCCCTTTTGGGGCCCTACAGCTGACTGAAGGGAACTCAGATGGTGCACTCCCTACCCGCTAGCCCTCCCAGGTGCTGCTGGCCTGGTGAATCCAGGAGAACGGGGCAGACCCTGAGGCTGAGAGACATAGACCCAGCTTGTGCTCCCTGTGGGTGAATTGAGATTGGAACTCCTCTCCCTAGTGGGGATATAGTTTGAACTCTGGGGCCCAGAGGTCAGACCTGCAGACCAGATCCCGTGCACCCAGGTCTCACATTGCCCGGGACACAGAAGGGATATACACGAACAGACTACTGAGGTGTGTGTGTCTTCAGAGGCAGATCAACGTCCTGGAGGGCAAACCTCCTCCCAAAGGGAGGCCGTGAGCCCAGCCCAGGTGGCTTTCCTGTGCAGGGAACCTCCCAGCCGGCATCAAAGACAGGGGAGGCCTGGTGGCGTGAGGTCTGGCCTGCTGGCAGAAGCCCAGGAGTAGCTACAGAGTTGGGGAGGGTGGAAAGAAGCGAGGCTTGCTCCAGACTGCGGGTCTCAGATAGCCCCACTCCACACGCAGACTTTCTGACTGAGCAGGGCCATTCCAGCCCCTCCCTGAAAGCTTTTCCTGGAAGCAGAGAACAGAACTTTGACCCCTGCTAACAGCATTGGTGGTGCCTAAGGGCAGGCTTACCAAACCCAGCTCCGTCCAGACTCACTCCCAGACTAGCCCTCACTGAGGGGAAGAAAAGGACACACCTGGAAGTCTCAGGGCCCCACCGACCACCTGAGGCACTAGGGTGCCTCTCTACAGGAACAAGAGCTGATAACAGGACACAAAAACAACAGCATAGCCTGTTCCTCCAAGCAAGTGCCACCTACTGACAAGGAGGACTTCCTGCACAACCGTTTCATGGCACCTACTGACTCATTATACAGGGAGTAGTCGAATCTCATCCACAGACACCACCTACCAGCTCAGAAATTAAACAAGGCGTGTGAATACCCAAACGAAAACCTAAAGGAAAGAAGCAACAACCGATCAATATGGGAAGAAATCAGCAAAGGAACTCCAGGAAAATGAAGAACCAAACGGAAACCACACCCCCAAAGAGGAGCACTAGCCCCTTAGTAATGAACACCAACCAAAATCAGGCAACCAAAATGACAGAAGAGGAATTCCAAATGTGGATCATAAGAAAATTCAATAACCTGCAAGAACAACTCAATAACCAACACAAAGAAACCACAAAAAGCCTCCAGGACCTGGAACAAAAGTTCACTAAAGAAATAGACACAATGAAGAAAAGTTTAACTGAACGCCTGGAAATGAAGAATCAATTCAGGGAAATACATAATACAGTGGAAAGTCTCAAGAACAGGGTAGATCAAACAGAAGAAAGAATCTCAGAGATTGAAAATAACACCCTCCAACTAAATAAAACCATCACAGAGATATAGCAGAGAAACAAGAGAAAAGAGCAAAGCCTACAAGAGATGTGGGATTATGTGAAGAAACCTAATGTGAGGGTCATAGGGTTACCAGAAGGGGAAGAAGACAACACTCAAGGGTTGGACAAACTATTTGAAGATGTAATAGAGGAAAATTTCCCAGGCCTTGCTCAAAATCTCGATATACAAGTTCAAGAAGCTCAGAGGACCCCTGGGAGATTCAATGCAAACAGGAAGACGTCACAACATGCAGTCATCAGACTGACCAAAATATCAACTAAAGAGGCCCTTCTAAAAGCTGTAAGACGAAAGAAGCAAGTAACATACAAGGGAAAGCCAATTCAAATAACACCAGAGTTCTCCACTGAGACTTTACAAGCAAGAAGAGACTGGGGCTCCATTCTCACTCTTCTGAAACAGAACAATGCCTAGCCTAGAATCTTATTCCCTGCAAAACTAAGTTTTGTATAGGAAGGAGAAATCAAGACATTCTCAGATAAGTAAAGACAGGGAATTTACCAAGACAAGACCAGCCCTTGAAGAAGTACTCAAAACAGTGTTACCCACGGATCAGCACAATAAACATTCACGAATGTAAATCTACTAAAAGCTAAAGATCAAAGCCCAGATACCACAATGGCTCAAGAGAGAAAACAAAGCAACAAAGTTCAACCCAACATAATGAACAGAAATATGCCCCACCTATCAGTTATCTCAATAAATGTGAATGGCTTGAACTCCCCACTCAAGAGACATAGGCTGGCCAAATGGATAAAAAAACACAAGCCAAGTATCTGCTGCCTTCAGGAAACACATCTAACCTGCAAGGATGCAATTAGACTAAAGGTAAAGGGGTGGAGAACAATATTTCAAGCAAATGGAAGCCAAACGAAAGCTGGCGTGGCGGTGCTGATTACAGATAACTTAGTTGTTAAATCAACAAAAGTAATAAAAGACAAAGAAGGTCACTATATAATGGTGAAGGGTACAGTCCAACAAGAGGACATAACAATTCTAAATATATATGCACCCAAGCTTGGTGCACCCAGATTCATAAATCAAACTCTACTTGATCTAAACAAATGGATAAACAACAACATCATAATAGTTGGAGACTTTAACACCCCACTGACAGCACAGGACAGATCCTCCAAACAGAAAATCAACAAAGAAATAATGGACTTAAACAGAACCCTAGAACAAATGGGCCTGACTGACATCTACAGGACATTCTACCCCCAAACCACTGAATATATGTTCTTCTCATCAGCTCATGGGTCATTCTCTAAGATTGACCATATCCTAGGACACAAAGCACGTCTCAAACAATTTTGAAAAATAGAAATTATACCATGTATCTTTTCAGACCACAATGGAATAAATGTAGAAATCGATCCTAACAGGAGTCTTCATTTCTACACAAAGTCATGGAAACTAGACAACCTTCTGCCGAATGATCACTTCATAAACGAGGAAATCAAGATAGAAATCTTTGAACTAAACAACAAAGGTGACACAAGTTACCAAAACCTGTGGGACACAGCTAAAGCAGTCCTGAGAGGAAAGTTTATTTCCATAAATGCCTATATCCAAAAGTCGAAAAGATCACAAATAGACCACCTAATGAATCGTCTCAAAGAGCTGGAAAAAGAAGAAGAGACCAACCCCAAACCCAGCAGAAGAAGTGAAATCATTAAGATCAAATCAGAACTAAATGAAATTGACAACAGGGAAACTATATGGAAGATTAATAAAACAAAAAGTTGGTTCTTTGAAAAAATAAACAAAATTGACACACAATTGGTTAGACTAACGAAAAGCAGAAAAGAAAAATCTCTAATAAGCTCCATCAGGAAAATAAAGGAGAAATTACAACTGATGCCACAGAGATACAAGATATAATTTATGAATACTACAAAAACCTCTATGCACACATACTGGAAAATGTAGAGGAAGTGGACAAATTCTTAGAAACACACAGCCTGCGTAGGCTCAACCAGGAAGAAATAGAATTCCTGAACAGACCAATATCAAGTACTGAAAGTGAAACAGCAATAAAAAACCTTCCTAAAAAGAAAAGTCCTGGGCCAGATGGTTTCACACCTGAATTTTACCACACCTACAAAGAAGAACTGGTGCCTATCCTGCAGAAATTATTCCACATTGAGAAGAATGGAATTCTCCCCAGAACATTTTTATGAAGGGAACATAACCCTGATACCAAAACCAGAAAAGGATGCAACAAAGAAAGAAAACTACAGACCAATATCCCTTATGAATATAGATGCAAAAATTCTCAACAAAATCCTAGCCAATCAAATCCAGGTGTTTGTCAGGAAAATAATTCATCACAACCAAGTGGGCTTCATCCCAGGGATGCAGGGATGGTTCAACATATGTAAATCTATAAATGTAATTCACCATATAAACAGAAGCAAAAACAAAGACCATATGATCCTCTCAATAGACTTAGAGAAAGCATTTGACAAAATTCAACACCCTTTTATGATAAGAACGCTCAACAAAATAAGCATAGATGGGGCTGACCTAAAAATGATACAAGCCATATATGACAAACGCACAGCCAATATCATACTGAATGGGGAAAAATTGAAAGCATTCCCACTTAGAACTTGAACAAGAGAAGGTTACCCACTATCTCCACTTCTGTTCAACATAGTGCTGGAAGTTCTTGCTACAGCAATCAGACAAGAGAGTGGAATTAAGGGTGTCCAAATGGGAGCAGAAGAGATCAAACTCTCATCGCTGATGACATGATATTATGCCTAGAAAACCCCAAGGATTCAACCAAGAGACTCCTTGATCTAATAAACGAATTTGGTAAAGTCTCAGTATACAAAATCAATACATAGAAATCAGAGGCATTCATATACACCAACAACAGTAAAAATGAGAACCAAATCAAAGACTCAATTCCCTTCAAAATATCAATGAAGAAAATAAAGTACCTAGGAATATATTTAACTAAGGAGGTAAAAGACCTCTACAGGGAGAACTATGAAACACTGAAGAAGGAAATAGCAGAGGACATAAACAGATGGAAGAATATACCATACTCATGGGTTGGCAGAATCAACATTGTTAAAATGTCTATGCTACCCAAAGTGACCTACAGAGTCAATGCAATCCCTATCAAAATACCATCATCATTTTTCACAGATATAGAAAAAATAATTTTACGCTTCGTATGGAACCAGAGAAGACCTCGTATAGCAAAATCAATCCTAGGCAATAAAAACAAAATAGGAGGTATCAATTTGCCAGACTTCAAGCTATACTACAAGGCTATAGTCATTAAAACAGCTTTTTATTGGCACAAGAACAGGGACATTGACCAGTGGAACAGAACAGAGAACCCAGATATAAGACCATCCTCATATAGCCAACTAATTTTTGACAAAGCAGACAAAAACATACACTGGGGAAAAGAATCCTTATTCAACAGATGGTGCTGGGAAAACTGGATAGCCACATGTAAAAGACTGAAACAAGACCCACACCTTTCACCTCTCACAAAAACCAACTCATGCTGGGTAACAGACTTTAACCTTAGGTATGAGACTATTAGAATTCTAGAGGAAAATGTTGGAAATACTCTTCTAGACATTGGCCTAGGCAAAGAATTTATGAAGAAGACCCCAAAGGCAATCACAACACCAACAAAAATAAACAAATGGGACCTACTGAAATTAAAAAGCTTCTGCACAGCCAAAGAAAATGTCAAGAGAGCAAACAGACAACCCACAGAATGGGAGAAAAATTTTGCAAGCTACACATCTGATAAAGGGCTGATAACTAGAATCTATTTAGAACTCAGGAAAATCAGCAAGAAAAAAATCAGACAACCCTATCAAAAATGGGCAAAGGATATGAACAGAAACTTTTCAAAAGAAGACAGAATAATGGCCAACAAATATATGAAAAAATGTTCAACATCTCTAATCATCAGGGAAATGCAAATCAAAACCACAATGAGATATCACTTAACTCTAGTGAGAATGGCCTTTATCAAAAAGTCTCCAAACAACAAATGCTGGTGTGGATGCGGAGAGAGAGGAACACTCCTACATTGCTGGTGGGACTGCAAACTAGTTCAACCTCTGTGGAAAGCAATATTGATATACCTCAAAGCGGTACAAGTAGATCTACCATTTGATCCAGCAATTCCATTACTGGGCATCTACTCAAAAGATAAAAAGTCACTTTATGAAAAAGATACCCGCACTTGAATATTTATAGCAGCACAATTCAGAATTGCAAGGCTGTGGAAACAACCCAAGTGCCCATCAATTCATGAGTGGATTAATAAAATGTGGTATATGTATATCATGGAATACTACTCAGCTTTAAGAAACAATGGTGATCTAGCACCTCTTGTATATTCCTGGATAGAGCTGGAACCCATTCTACTAAGTGAAGTATCTCAAGAATGGAAACACTAGCACCACATGTACTCACCAGCAAATTGGTGTTAACAGATCAACACCTAAGTGGACATATAGGAGTAACATTTATCGGGTGTCAGGAGTGTGGGAGGAGGGAGGGGGGAAGGGGTATATACAACCACAACGAGTGAGATGTGCAACGTTTGGGAGATGGACATGCTTGAAACTCTTACTAGAGGGAGGAGGGGGGCATGGGCAACATAAATAACCTTAACACTTATACCCCCATAATATGCTAAAAAAAATAATAATAATAAAAGAATGACTAAATTCACGTTGTAAAATGAGAACCACTACAGGTCAATGCACAGCTGTCTAATATAACTTTAACAGTGATAATTAAAAGGATTCCATTAGGAATTTATCATTCTGTTTTCAAGAATTCTTCTTTTCAACTAGCCAAAGCAATCTTGAGAAGGAAGAGCACAACCAGGGGCATCACACTTCCTGATTTCAAGCTATAATGCAAAGCTACAGGAATTAAAATGACATGGAATGGCATAAAAAAAAAACACATGGACCAATGGAATGGAATAGAGAGCCCAGAAATAAATGCATTCATTCAAGTCAACTAATCTTTGATAAGAGAGCCAAGAATATACAATAGACAAAGGGTAGTCTCTTCAATAAATGGTGTTGGGAAAACTGCATGTCCCTATAAATAAATGAAACTGAACACTTATCTTATAATATTAAATATATATAAAAATTAATTCAAAATGGATTACAGTCTTATAAACATAATACTTGAAGCCATAAGACTCCTAGAAGAAAACACCGGGGAAGCCTCCTTTTCACTGGTGTTGGCAATGACTTTTTGGAGAAGACACCAAAAGCTTAGGCAACAAAAGCAAAAATAAACACATGGGACTACATCAAACTAAAAAGCTCTGCACAGCAAAGGAAATAGTCAACAAAATGAAAAGCCAATCTAGAGTGGGAGAAAATATTAAATATTTGTAAACCATACACATGATAAGAGACTAATTTACAAAATATATAAGGAGCTCATACAACTCCATAGAAAAAAACCCCAGATAACCCAATTTAAAAATGAGACAAAGGACTTCAATAGACATTTTTTCAAAGAAGATATACAAATGACCAACAGATATGTGAAAAATTTTCAACATCACTAATCATTGGGGAAATACAAATTAAAACCACAATGAGATATCCCCTCACTTAAATGTAGGTGGCTGTTAAGATGGCTAACATCTTGTTAAGATGGCTATTATCAAAAAGACGAGAGGTAACAAGTGTTGGTGACGATGGGCAGAAAACCCTTGGATGCTCTTGCAGGGAATGTAAGCTGGTACAGCCATTATGGAAAACAGTATGGGGGTTTCTAAAAATTAAAAATAGCACTGGAAATGATTCATCAATCCAACCTGTGGGGGTATATATATATCTCCAAAGAAAATAAAATCAGGATCGCAAAGAGACATCTACATTCCCTACTACTATTCATTGTAGTATTCATTATTCGCAATAGTTAAGATATAGAATCTACCTAAGTAACATTCCATGGATGAATGGATAGAGAAAATGTAGTGTAAGATAGTAAGGAGTCAAAAAAAATTCAAAGCCATCAGATCATGGGATTTCTTAAGATGTTATAATTCAATATCTAAATAGTAGGAATCCCAGAAAGAAATAATGGAGTTCACATAAGGAGAAAAATTGTCCAATCAAAAGTGCAATATAATTTGTCAAAGAATAAATGGCTGGGGTCTTTAGATTGAAAACATGAGTGAGTGGCTAGTATATTTGAATTTAAAAAATACCTGTAGACAGATTGTTCTAAAATCTCAGTTTACCAAGGATAAAGATAAATCTTAAAGGCTTCTGGAGGAGAAAACAGGTGATAGAAGCTAGAGAATCAGACCACCATCATTAGTCACACTGGATACCAGAATACAACGTAAGTTATGTCTTCAAAGTTTTTCTTTTTTTCTTTCTTTCTTTTTTTTTTTTTTTTTTTTTAGAGAAAATGACTTGCAACCCAGAGATATGGCTGGAATGATAATTGGTGATAGCTATTTTTACGGTGATAAATTTTTTCACTCATCTATATTGCATGAATTTTTAAAATGAAAGCATATTATTTTTGTAAAACTATAAAAGCATTTAAAATTGATCACATATCCACTTCACAAAGAAAATCTCTTTAAATTCTTAAAGTTAGAAACTATGCAGGTCCATGCTACAAGATTTTATGTTAAAAACATGACAATGGGACAATGGATATTTATACGCCAGAAGATAAATGTATACCCTTACCTCATACCTACACAAAAATACTCAAAATGGATCATAGATATAAATGTCAAGAGCTAAAACTATAAAACCTTTAGAAGACAAAAAGGATATTGGTTATGTTTGGTTATGCAAAATTTTCTTTAGATACATCAAAAACATGGCCCACCAAAGGAAAAAAAAATGATAAATTGGACTTGATCAAAATTAAAACCTTTGTTCTTCAAAAAGCACCATTAGGAAAATGGAGATGAGCCATATACTGAGAGAAAATATTTTCAAATCATATATTTTACATTCAATAACAAAATAATTTATAAAGTACCTCTGAAAAAAATATAAAGTCTTCATGAAGAAAAAATTTTACTAAAGATTCAAGTAATTGGAAAGAAAAAAATACGTGTTCTTGATGACAAGACAATAGTTTAAAGAAGCAAATTATACAAAAAAATTAATCAATAAATTTAGTGCTCCTAATCAATAAGCCAAAAGAAATTGCGGAAGAAGTTTGACAGTATATTCTAAAGTTCCCCTGTAAGTGTAAACAAGTTAAAGTAGCCAATACATTTTTTAAAAGGAAAAATAATTGGATAGACTTACCTTATTATATTACAAAAGATTTTGTTATACATCTGAGCTACCTGTAGTAGTTTAAGATTAGTGTGGTATCTCCCTTATTGCTGTAATTTGATGTGATGGCATTATCCATCCATGCTGAAGTCCAAAGATGCTGCTGCTGCTGCCCCTACCATCTGTCAAAGGCCTTGGTAGTAGTGCCTGCTGGTATAGTCCCATGGCTGCTGACACTCCTTGTTTCTCAAAGAGCTTGGGTCTGCACAAAAGGTGCACTCACTTTATAGCTAAAGTCACAGGTGACCTGACTCACCCTCATCAATTCTAGCATCATTGTTTTGCTTTGTTTTACAACAGTCCTTATAGGACTTAGCAGCCAGGACTGTGCTATAGTGAGACTCACTTACCAACCTCTGAAACTATCCCACTGTCCTGGAATCACATGAATGCACCTTAATACTTTTCATATAGGATATGTCTTTCCTTGCAGTCTCTTTGATCCTGCCAGTCCTGCCTCATCTTGAATGGTGAGTGGTCTGTCTACACGTGCCTGAGTGCTAGCAAGAACTCAGCTGAGACTCAAACCCTGACCGCTACAACAAACAAGTTTGTTTTGTTTCCCACAAACCATTTCACTATCTTCTCTTTTCTGTATACAACTCCTATTTCCAACCTAAGTCTTTGTCATTCTTTGTAATATAATTTGGTTTGGGGACTTGACCTCTTTCACAGCTAAGGGAAATGTAGACAATGCTGATGAAAGACAAGTTAAGACCTGAAGTGGTAGTGCAGTTTTTGCCTTCTTGGGACCATGTTCTTACTATGCATATTTAACAGCTACTTCACTAATTCCTAGTATGCGTTTAGACAAAAAATTGGTGGATTTAATACACTGGTTTCTGTAGTTGGAATATCATAAATTAACACTTCAGGCTTTTTAAAGTTTCTGTACACTTTATATTTTCAATAAAACTCACCACCCTATTGGCAATGATTTTGTTTGGACTATTCTATTTCTTTAATAGCATATAAATCCAATTACATCAAAATTTAGTATGATCATTTCTCACTGATGGCAAGTCTTTATTTTATAATTCCTACCAGTAAAAACATAGTTTCAAATCCACATAAGAAGATATCATCTTTTTTTCCTATTTATTTTTTATTAAGACTCCCCTTCTGCACTAGGGAAATGAAGAAAGATTTTAGGTGGATTAGAGACAAACAAAAACAATTCAATGATGTGAAACAAAAGCTAAAAGAAAATAAATAATAAAAGTTAACATAAAATGGAATATTTGAGAGTAAGGGGCATTTACAAACGTGGATAATAAAATGGCTCCTTTATAAGAATAAGAGATGAATTACAAATTTAGATATAGATACATAGTTTGATACAGCCATGAAATAGATAGATGCATTTCCTTGAATGAATTTTTAAAGTATCATACCCTATTTGTTTAATTATTTTAAAAAGTACATGTACATGTGCAATACAGTACAAAGGGGTAACCAGTGCACATTGTCTCCACATCTTTCCTATCTCCCATCCCGAGTCTACAGTAGCTACTGGTTTCCTATGCATCCTTCCAGCGATAGATGGTATAGCTATAGGAATGTTAATAACATTCTTTTTATTGAGAAATCTCAGCCTCTAAGATGTATATGTAGAAAATGGTTCTATTTTTCCCTGTAACTGCTGCCACCGTGCTCTGCCCTTCTTCTCTACTAACTCCCTCATTCCTCCTTTCCCTGCTAGGTAGCTACCTCACTTATTGACCATTCTAAGTCTGATTCCATAAATTTTCCATTTCTTTTGGTTATTAAAACAGTTTCACTATTATTATTAATGCTGAATTCTGTTTATTTACAATCTTTGACTTCATAATTTGTTCAAAGTTCTTCCTGATCTCCAGGGCAGGTAAGATTTTTGGTTTTAGGGTAGACACAGTATAGCTTGGTGCTTAGCCCAGCAGCTCTGCAGCTAGACTCCATGAGTTTATATCCTGGTTCTGCCACTTGGTAGCTATGTAACCACTGAGCAGGGCACCCGCTGTCTCTGTTTCATTTGCAAAGTAGTACTTACTCCATAAGGCTGTTGTGAGGATTAAATAAGTTATTCATTTAAAGCACTCAGAGCATGCCTACCATGTTATAAGTGCTATGTAAGTTTTAGATATCTTTACTGTTTTGGAATGGGGAAGGGAGTTGCCTAACATGCACTTTTCTGTCCCTATGCCCTTTCTCATCTTTTCTGTCTTTATTTTCCAGGGTTGTGGCTGAGGAATTGTGAACACTATTTTCCTTTTTTTGTATGTTCATGGCATGACTTATCGTCCTCTTCCTGTTGGTCTTTACTTCTGACCCAGCAGGTGATGGCCCCAATGTACCTGCTTATGAGGAACTCAATCCCCTATAGCAGTGTCACTCTCAAGGCCCAACTACATGGTCTGGAAGATCCTCAATCTTTTGTAAACTTTTGAAGCACAAGTCTACTTGACCCATGTGCTGGGGTTCCCAATAGCCATCAACTCCCAGTTATATCCTTCAACTCAGATGGCCTGCTATTATTTATAATGAGTCTCTGTGTTTCATCACCTATTAATATAATTCTGTTGGAGCAATACCACTCTTTTGATTCAATAAGTCACCACAGTTTTGAACTTTTTAGCAAAGCTCAAAGGAACTTTCATGACTGGGTCTGCACCTACCCTCTATTCACAATTTCTACCACTTCTCCTCGAACAGTCTTTATCCTAGATGTACCTGTTGTCATAGGTAGATGCTGTAGGACACTGTTTGGACTACCCCTCCTCACTACAAGACTGAAACACTCTTTTCCCATCTGCTGGGAATGTTAGCGGCTAAGAGCTCTCAGATGAGCAGTCTCTGAGAAATCCCTTGGCCAAAGAGGCCCCTAGTCTGAGATCATGTTCCCTTGCTGAGGGCAACCTACGTCTGATGATTGGTTGATGTGGGGGAACAAAGACAAGTTCCCCTCTCCTCAAAGACAGTCAACTCTGAAAGCCCATCGTAGTTCCAGAGCTCCCAATTAGGAGTAGCTGAAACCTGTTTGCAGCTGAATTACAGTTCAACTCCTCCCCGTACCCAATCCTGCTTCCTCTACTTTGCTTCCACCCCTCATCCACTAGTATAGATTCCAAGAACATATCCAGTAAACTTCCTGGTTGCAAATCACCATGTTAGAGTCTGCTTCTTGGGGAATCACACCTACAGTCTACAATTCTACAAATGTATGTTGCTTTTTTCCCCTTGCCTTTACAAGTGCCATTTCCTATTCTTGGAATGTACCTCACCTTCATCTAGGTACTCCACTCATCCTTCAAAGTCCAGCTCAAGTCTTCTCTGATCCAAAGTCACATTTGAAGTCTCCACCAAGTATGCTTCTATCATTTTCTGCCTACTGTAATTTCATCATAATTTATGGAAATTTCTAATTACTGACTTAAAAAAAAAATTTCTCTCCCATTAGACTAAAAGCACTTTGAGGCTAGTGTTTGAGTTTTATTCTATTTGCATCTCAAAAGGAGAGCATAATAGTCAACACATAGTTGATGCTCAATATATATGTATTGAATAAATGAATGAATGAGTGATTGAGCGAGTTAAGTGCTAAACTGTATGTTTCTGACTCTAAGG
Source organism: Microcebus murinus (assembly GCF_040939455.1). Lineage (NCBI taxonomy): Eukaryota > Metazoa > Chordata > Mammalia > Primates > Cheirogaleidae > Microcebus > Microcebus murinus. Next base: position 117,421,432 of record NC_134105.1, on the reverse strand, counting down.
GCTGTACAAATGGGAAAGGGTCAAAACTGGTCTGTTTACTAGAATGTGGTTTTATTGACAACTGTCCCAATGTCATGACTGGCAAAAAATCAATTTTCCATCAACTATTATCAATATTTTACTTTAATTATCAGTGACTTTGACCTAGGGATCATGAAGGAACAGTCTATAAAAGTTTTAATGTCCACCCTGGCCCATTCTTTTTTCTAAGGGTAAAAGATTATGTAAGTTCTTATGGTAGCCCTTCCCTATATCTTCTGTTATAATAATTTGAACATGGATATTAAAATGGTGGAAGGGTCTATTAGAGATTCAGGGTTTTAGCACAATTTTTAAAAACTGCAGGATAAATACCCATGAAGACAATGCTGTGCTACACACTGCAGACAACACAAAGATAAATAATCACAATCTCTGCCCTCAAGAGATGAAGGACAAGAAATCTGCCAAGGGCCTAGAACACAATGTAAAATAAGATGAATGGAAATGGAAAGATGCACAGTAGAATGGCTCTCAAACATGGAAATGATGCCACGCAGTCAGAGGCTGGGTGGCAGGGGCTGCAGTTTGATGGGAAGGCTATCCACAGTGGTGGTGGACAAGATCATATGAGTGAGGAGACTGCTACAGAGACCATTCGGTAAATGGAGGGTGGGTGGGAAAAACAGTAGGGTGGATAAAAACTTTCATCCCTTTGAACTAGTATTGAAGGTAATTTCCAGGGGCACAGCAGGGTGAGCAAGAACATGACTTTGCAGGAAAGAAAGTAAAAACAGTTTTCAACCAAATTCCTTTTTGTTTTTCCTTCCATACCACACATGTATTATACTTTAAGCATTAATTATAACATTCTTTTAATGAAGAAAGCGAAGGAGTTATTTTTTCCAAGAGATTTCAGTTCCATTAATGTTTTATAGAATATCACTTACCATCTGGTGCCATTTCACACTGGACTGCAGAATCTTGAGCCTAGTCACTATCCAGAAAGAAGGTGGAGACTAGTTAAAAAGGGAATGAACTTATCCCCAAATTTGAAGCTAGCATGACCTTTGTGGAAAAGCCCAACAAAGACACACACACACACACACACACACACACACACACACTACACAAACTACAGACAAATTTATTTTGAATCTTACTGCACAACACTTAACGAAAAGATTAGCAAACAGAATACAGCAACACATTAAAAGAATAGTGCGCTATTGTAAACATAGAGAATGGTTTGGTAAAAGAGAATCTTTAGTCCAATTTTCAACAGTAATTGCTAAAAAAAGAAAATGTACATGATAATTTTTATTGAGGCCAAATTTCTGACAAGGTTTTAAATCCAATCTTGGTAACAATTCTTAATAAAACAGATATGTATTTAATTTCTTCATGTGATAGATAATAAAGCCAACACCAGGTGCAATAAGGAAATAATTAGAAGAATTTTTAGTGAAGAATAAGACAAAGATGACCATTATTACTACTATCATCTACCATTTCTGGAAGTACCATTCAGTAGTACTAGAAAATATTAATAGAATTGAATGCATGTTTATTAAAATTGGAGAGCAAAAGATAATTTTTATTGAATTATTAACTTCATGGGAAAAATATGAATGCCTTTAAAATTTTTCAATATTATCAGAATGACTTAAGTGGAATTGCAATAATCAATTACTGATATGATTAGTAAAATTGCCTTTTAAAAATATTTAGGACATAGTATATTTTTGTTTGCTTGTTTGGAGGAGGTAGCCCTTTGATAATTATTTTTATTTCTTCCATTTTAATTGCTCTGTTTAGATTTTCTAGAAATTTTTGAATTCCTTTTTTAAATAATACATGTACATGAAATAAACTTTTTATTTTGGAATAATTTTAAATCTACAAGAAAGTTGTAAAGACAGTCTAGAGTATACTCATATATCCTTCAACCAGTTTTTCCCCACTGTTAACTATGGTACATTTTTCAAAACTACGAAATTAACACTGGTACAACTTCATTAACTAAACTGTAAACATCATTTGGATTTCATCTGTTTTTACACTAATGTTCTTTTCCTCTTCCAGATTGCAGTCCAGGATTTCATGTTTCATTTAGTCGGTATGTATCCTTATTCTCTTCTAATCTCTTACAGTGTGGCAATCTTTCCTTGTACATGAACTGGACAGTTTTGAAGAGTACTGGCTAGATATTTTGTAGAATGTACCTCAGTATGAATTTAACTGATTTTTTTCACATTATTAGGTTGGGAATATAGGTTTGGGGATAGAATGTCAGAGAGTGAATGACCTCATCATGAGAAAGTACTAGAACTTGAATTTATTTATTAGTGCTGCTATTTTTCTCTTCCTACATTCAAAAATTCAGCTACATCTTTGTATGGGTTGTTTTTTCTTTCTGTCTTCCTGAAATTTATTTTGTTGTTCTTTTTATAATTTCTTGTCTTAGATACTTGATTCAATTATTTTCATTCTTTCTGGTTTATTGTTCTAAGTATTAAAGGGTATAAATTTTTCTCTGTGCACCCCTTTTGCTGCATACTATAGGGTCTGATATGTAGTGTTATCAATATTCTGTAATTTCTTATTAATTTCTTCTTTGACCCAAGAACTAATATAGAAAGTTTCGTTGGCAAATTATAGGTTGTTTTTACTTGTTTGTTTGATACATTTATTGTTAGTTTCTAATACAGAATATTTCTGCCATTTCTACTTTTTGAAATTTATATAGAAACTTCTAGCCTAACATATGGTTACTTTTGTGATGTTCTATGGGCATTAGGGGGAAAAAAAGATGTATTCTTTTTTCTCACAGATGCAGATTGATATATGGGTCTCTCTCTCTCTCTCTCTGTCTCTCATGTCTCTGTCTTTGTTTCTCTCTTTCTGACACAGACACATACACACCACACCTCATATCCTTCTATTATGTCCCAAAGCCTTACGTGGTCTTTTACTCTTTAATGACATGCTGACAGAGGTGAATGAAAGTCTTCTACTATTGATGCTGAAAAAGAGTATTATGTATTAGTACATAAACCAGTAACTTTCCTACAGTTTTGCTGTATCGATTTTGATGTTACTATGATATATAGTATGTATTATGCTAATTTTTTATTATATGCATCAACTTATCACAAAGTTAATAGTTTTCATAACAAACCATTGATTATCAGTTTCTGTAGGTCAGAAGATTCAGTTTCAGCTTAGTGGTAGTCTCTACTCAGGGTCTCATACAGCTGGAATCAAGGTGTCAGCTGGTAGTGCTATCTTATTTGAGGCTCAGGGTCCTCTCCTAAGGTTATTTAAATTCTTGGCAAAATTCAGTTGTTTGAGGCTGTCAGATTGAGGGCCCATTCTCTTGCTAGGTGCTATGAGGACATCTCTCATAGAAGCTGTCTGTAGTTCCTTGCCATATGAACCTTTCCATAGGGCTGTCCCCATCCTCTAGACTCAGATTCAAAGGGCTAAAATGATCAGGTCAGGGCCACTCGGATAATCTCCCTTTTAGTTCAGAGACAAAAGATTGATAACCTTAACAAGAGCTGTAAAATCCCTTTTGCCATGTATGTAACATAATTCTGAGATTGATTTTTCATACTATTCAGAATTTCAGCCTATACCCATTCTTAATATTTCAGCTTCAAGGGGGGGAGTTAGATAAGGGGACAAGAATAAGCACTACCATTGGGCTTGAGACTCTGTCCCCAGGGTCCACTGCTGCTGCCAAGTCTGTGGCTCTACCTCCTGAGGCTCCAATGCTGTCCCCAGGACCCAAGGATCCATCCCAGTGGTTCCAGTGATCCCACCAGGCCCGCAACTCTGACCCTGAGATTCCAGGGCTGCACCTGGGCCCCAAGACTCCACCCCCAAGTCTCCACCACTGTCACTGGGCCTGTGAAACTTCCTGAGGTCCAGCGATCCCAAAGGCACCCTCTAGCCTTGAGCTGCCATAATACCTGGACCTGGTTTGAACAAAACCCTACAGCCCAGACACCGCTTACCACTGCCTAGATAGCCTCACACAGCTGCCCCTGTCACCTCCACGGGGAGACCCCAGACAGAGCAATCCCCCCACAATACCAGCCTCTGTGGAGAAGGTCTTACCTAACCCCCAACTCAACCACCCTACATGAAGGTCATCCAACACCAGCTTGAACTTAGCAATCACAGGAGAATGGGTATCTATAGTTTTTTTCTCTTAATAGAACAAAAATACTGAGAAAATTAGGGTTAATAGGACTGTCACTTACCTGTTTGTCACTTCTCTGCAATCATTGATGAGACAAAGTGGTGAAGAGAAACTCTAGTATATTATCTCTTAACCAAAGGCAAAACACTTTGGATAGGTATCAACCAAGGGAATCATTTGAAATGTTGCCACTTGTCATGGCAACCATATATTTCAAAGATTCCATTCTGGAATGCATGTGGCACCTGGCTAGAATGTACACTGGCATGTCCATTGCTTGCTAATGCTCACCTGTCACTATTGAGAAGGGGAAGTTTCTATGTCACCAGCACTGAAAGGTAGTTCTGCAAATCAACAGTGCAATAGAATCTGGGCAAAAGAGTTGAATAAAAAGTTCACAGAAGAGAAAAATTGAATTACCAATAAATATATAAAAAGATGTTAGTTTTGTTTAAAGTCATAAAAATACAAAGCAATAAAATAAAATCTAGAAAACAAATAAAAATAAAAATTTGATAATTTCAAATATTGGCAAGGATAAAAAGGAACCTGACCTTTATTACACTACTGGTAGAATTATAAATGAATATAACTAGTTTATAAAGCAATTTGTCAAGTCCTAGCAAAATTGAAAACTTATAACTCCAAATTTCCAATTGTAGGTTTATAGACTATACAAATATTTATACCATTGGTGTACTAAGAGACAAAGAGGCATGGGAAAGGATGTTCATTGTAACATTCTTTTTATAACAGATTTATCAAGATGTAATTCACACACCATAAAATTCATCCTTTTAAAGCATATGATTAAGTTGTTTTGAACATTTTTACAGAGGTATACAACCATTGGCACCATCTAATTTTAGAACATTTTCAATAATCCAAAAAGAAACCCTATACCCATTAGCAGTCTCTGACCATCCCCTTCCCCTACCCCCACTCTGGCAATAACCTATCTACTTTCTATCTTCAGTGTCTCTAGAAGCACGAGAGTTTTTAGTTTAAATGAAGTCTAATTTATCATTTTTTCTTTTGCTGTTTGTGCTTTTGGTATCAGAACTGAGAAACTGTTGCCTAATCTAACTTCACAGATATTTAAACCTATTTTCTTCTAAGAGTTTTATGGTTTTATGTCTTTTATTTAGGCCTTTAATCCATTTTGAGTTAATTTTAATATATGGTATGAGTTAGAGGTCTAACTTTACTTTTTTTACATCTGGATATCCACTTGTCCCAGTACCATTTGTTAAAAAATAGTATTCTTTTTCCCATTAAATTGCCTTCACATCATCTTTGTCAAAAATAAGTTGACTAAAATGGTGAAGGTTTATTTCTGAATTCAATTCAATCCCACAGATCTATGTTTATCGTATGCCAGTACTATACTGTCTTGATTATTATAGCTTTACAGTAAAGTTTGACAACAGGAAGTGTGAATCCTTCAACATTTTTTCTCCTTTTTCAAGATTGTCTTAGCCATCCTTGGTTCCTTGAATTTCTATATGCATTTTAAGATCAGCTTATCAATGACTACAATAAATGCAGGTGGGATTTTGGTAAGGACTGTGTCAAATCTGTAGATTCATTTGGAGAATATTGCCATCTTAATGATATTAAGTTCTGATCCATGAAAAATGGAGTATCTTTCCATTTATTTTTCTTTAATTTCTTTCAACATTGTTTTATTGTTATTGTGTGCAAGTTTGCACTTTTTTTGTTAAATTTGTAGCAAATAGTTTATTCTTTTTTATGTGATTCTGAAGAAAATTTTTTCTTAATTCCATTTTTGGAATTTCATTGCTAGTGTATAGAAATACAATTGATTTTTGTATATTGATAATATACTCAAAAATTTGCTGAACTTGTTTATTAGTTCCAATATTTTTTGTGACTTTATTAGATTTTGTCATCTATGAATGGTGATAGTCTTCTTTTTTTCAAATTCAGACACTTTTATTTCTTTTTCTTACCTAATTTCCCTGGTTAGAACCTTTAGTACAATGTTGACATTACAGATGTAGTAGATGTAGTGAGATTATTTAGTCTTTCACCAGTATGTATGATGTCACCTGTGGGTTTTTCATAGATTCCCTTTATCACATTGAAGAAATTTCTATTTTTAGTTTGTTGAATGGTTTTATCATGAAAGGGTGTTAAGTTATGTCAGATGTTTTATCTGTGTATATTAAGGTGCTCATAATGCTTTTTTCCTTTATTCTATTAACATGGTGTTTTGCATTAATTGATTTTTGGGTACTAAACCAACAATGCATTTTTGAAATAAATTGCACTTGGTCATTGCATATAATCCTTTTTTATATGTTGCTGGATTCAGTTTGCTGCTATTTTGTTTTGGATTTTCACATCTATATTTATAAGGAATATTTGTCTGTAGTTTTCTTTTATTGCAATTCCTTTTCCTGGTTTTGGTATCACAGGAATGAATTGGAAAATGTCCTGATTCTTCTTCTTTCTTTCTTTTTTTAAGATTTTATGAGGGATTGGTGTTAATTTGTCTTTAAACATTTGATAGAATTCACTGGTAAAGCCATCTGGTCCTGAGCTTTGCTTTATGGGAAGGTTTTTTATTACTAATTCAATATCTTTACTTATTATAGATCTATTCAAGTTTTTTCTAATTCTTGAATTGGTTTTGGTAGTTTGTGCCTCTCTGGGAATTTGTTCATTTCATCTGTGTTATCTAATTTGTTGGCATATATTGTTCAGAGTATTCCCCTATAATCTGTCCTATTTCTATAAGGTTGATAAGGTTGATAATGATATTTTCTTATTGCATATTTTGGTCATTTAAATCTTCTCCCTTCTGAGGCAGGAAGTATAGCTAAAACTTTGACAATCTCACTATTTTGTCAAAGAACCAACTTTTGACTTTATTTAATTTCTCTTTTTTTCTAATCTCTATTTCATTTATTTTCATCCTAATCATTATTATTTCTTCCCTTCTGCTAGTTTTGAGTTAGTTTGCTCTTCTTTTTCTATTTTCAAGGTGGAAAGTTAGTTATTGATTTGAGACTTTTCTTTTTTCTTCATATAGGCATTTACTGTTATCAGTTGAGCTGCATCCCCTAACTTCAGTATGTTATGTTTTTGTTTTTGTTCATCTCAATATGTTTTCTAATTTTCCCTGTGATTTCTTCTTTGACTTAATGGTTATGTCAGGGTGTGCTATTTAAGTTTTGTATGTTTCTGAATTTCCCAAATTTCTCAAAATTAGAAAAAAGATTTCTAATTTTATTTCCTTGTGTATGGGCAAAATACTTTGTATGATATCAGTCTTTTAGAATGTACTATAGCTTATTTTATGGTCTCATATAACCTATCTTGGAGAATGTTCCACATGCAGTTGAGAGGAAAGTGCATTCTTCTGTTCCAGGGTAGAGTGTTCTATAGATGATTCTTAAGTTTAGTTGGTTTATGGTGTTGCTCAAGTCTTCCATTTCTTGTTGTTTTTATGATTAATTGTTCCATACATAATTAAGAATGGGGTGTGGTAGTTCTCCAACTATTGTTGTTGATTGATTACTTCTCTATCCTATTCTGTCACTTTTTGCTTCATGTAATTCAGGGCTCTTTGTCTAGGTGCATATGTGTTTATGATTGTTATGTCTTCCTGATTGATTGACTCTTTTATCATTATAAAAATGTCCTTTGTCTCTAGTAACAGTTTTACTCATAAAGTTCATTTTGTCCATTATTATTAAAGTCATTTAATTTCTTTTTTGATCACTGTTTGCATGGTATATCTTTTTCTACCTTTTTACTTTTAATTTATTTAAGTCTTTGAATCTAAAGTATGTCCCTTTAGAAAGGGACATAGAAAGTAAATATTCAAATCATTATTTACAAATTCATTCTACTTGCCTTCAACTTCTCATTGCAATGTTTATCCTATTTATATTTATTTATAATATTTATTTAAATTTATTTATTTATTTATTTAGAGATATGGTCTTGCTCTGTTGCCCTGGCTAGAGTGCAATGGCACGATCATAGCTCACTCCTGGACTCAAGGGATCCTCTTACCTTAGCCTCCCAAGTAGCTGGGACTACAGGCTTACACCACCATGCCTGGCTAAATTTTCTACTTTTTGTAGAAATGGAATTTTGTTATGTTGCCCAGGCTGGTCTCACACTCCTGGGCTCAGGGATCCTCCTGCTTTGGCCTACCAGAGGTGTAGGATTACAGGAGTGAGCCACTGTGCCCAGCCTTATTTATATTTAATGTAATTATAGATATAGTAGGATTTACATCTGCCATTTTGCTATTTATTTATATGTGTCTCATATCTTTTTTGTTTCTCTATTTCTCAATTCATGTTTTATTTTGTATGTTCATGTTCAATTCATGTTTTATTTTGTATTAAATAGAAATTATCTAGTGTACCATTTTAATTTTTTTTACTATATATTTTTAAATTATTTTCTTAGTGGTTGCCCTGGGATTATAATTAAAACCTTAGCCTAAAATGATGTACGTTGAATTAATACCAAATTAGGATCAGTAGTACACAAAAACTGTGCTTCAATATAGCTTGTTCCGTCTTTTATCTTTTGTGCTATTATTGCCATACATATACATATTATATATATGTATAAATATATTAAAATTATAATCCCACCAACTTAGTTTTATAATTATTGCTTTATGCTGTTGTCTTCTAAATCTGATAGGAGAACAAAACAAAACATTTTCATACTTCCTTTTATATATACCTATGTAGTTAACTTTATTGATGTGTAGATTTGTGAGTAGATTTCTTTATTTCTGTGTAGATTTGAGTTACTGTCTAGTATCCTTTCATTTCAGCCTGAAGCAGTATCTTTAATATATTTTGTAGGACAGAGCTACTACCAACAAAAAAATTTCTACCTTTGTTTATCTGCGAATGTATAATTTTTTTCTTCATTTTTGAAGGATAGTTTTGCCAGATATAGAATTCTTGACTGGCAATCATTTTTTAAGGTTCTTTGAATATGTCATCTCATTGCCTTCTGGCCTTCATGGTTTCTGTTGACAAATCAGGTGTTAATTTTATTGATAATATCTTGTGTATGAAAAGTTGATTTTCATTTGCTTCTTTTGAGAGTCTCTCTTTGTCTTTAGAGATTCTATTTATTTTTTGAGTTTCTTTGATATGTAAATTAATGTTTTCCATCAGATTTGGGAAGTTTGGGGACATTATTTATACAGATATTCTTTCTGCTCCTATCTCTCCTCTCCTTCTGAGACTTCTACTATGCATAAGTTGGTATGCTTGATGATGTCCTACAGGTCTCTGAGGCTCTGCTTCTTTATTATTATTATTTTTTATTTGTGTTCTTTAGACTGGGTAACATCAGTTGACCAATCATAAAGTTTACTGATTTTTCCTTCTGCTACTCAAACCTGTTGTTGAGCCACTCTAGTAAATTTTTCATTTCAGTTATTGCACTTTTCAAAAGCAAAATTTCTATTTGGTTATTTGGTATCATTTCTATCTTTTAAAAATATTCTATATTGGTGATAGAGACATCATTCTCATACTTTCTTTTAGCTATTTAGACATGATTTCCTTTAGTTCTTTGACTATATTTATTAGTTTCTTAAAAGTCTTTGTCTAATAAGTTCAATATATGATTTTTTTCAGTGTCCATTGAATGCTTTTTATCTTGTTTGTGGGTCATACTTTCCTTTTTCTTGACATGTGTCATGATTTTCATTGAAATCTGGACATTTTAAATAATATACCATGGCAGCTCTGGAAACCAGATTATCTCCCCCCCCCAGGGTTTGTTGTTATGCTTGTTGTTGTGGTGGTGGTTTTATTTTTATGAACGTAGTTCATAAATTTACATCGACTAATTCTATAAAGTTTGTTATTATTTTTCATATGAGGCCACTGAATTTTCTGTTCAGGTAGCTTAGTGGTCAGATAATGATTGGACAGAAATTTCCTTAAAGGTTTTCAAACAAAAAGTTTTTCAGCCTTTGCCAAAGGGCTCTGTGTTTGTGTTGTGAAATGTCTTCAACACTTTCAGCAGTTTACAACTCTGCCTTAGCCTTTACTTCCTGATTGCAAAGAGCCTCAAGGTCAGCTAGAAGTGAAAGATTAGGGCCTTCTCAGCTCTTTCCTTGGCATGTGCAAAGCCCTGCACATATGTGTGTCTTTCTGGATAACCAGGAATATGTCAAATTCTCCTGTGGACATCTCATTTCTCAAATTTTTCTTTTAAGTATTTTGATAAAATTCTTGTTTGTCTCAGCTGGTATTGCCACCTTAGGAAGCTGCAATGTTAAACAATTGCCACTGATTATTTTTTTTAAATGCTCTGATAATAGGGCTATTTGTACTGAATGAGCTCTGAATCAGGTCAAATAAAGATAAATTCTATGAATGATGCTTTTTCATAGAGATGCCAGACAGGTCAGATAGTGATGGTTTCCTGGAGGATTTCAAAGGTGATACAAACCTATTCTGCCCTCTCTAATAGAAGGTAGGTTGCTGGTTTTCATAGCTACTGTAGTTGTGAGGTTGTTGGTTTTCAAGGCTATCATGAAGCTTGAAGAAGATGAGAAAAGGGTGGAGTAAAACATCACAAAACTTGATTTTCTTACTGAGATTTAGCCATTCTTCTTGCATTAACACACCGTGATTATTGCAAGCCTTTGATTTAATTCTCTTGAGTTCTGAAAAAGTTGATTTTGAAAATTTTGCCTATGTTTTCATTGTTTTTATGAAGGGGCAGATTTCCAGAGATCCTTGCTCCATCATTCCAAATGTGCTTTCACTGCATTGTATTTGATAGGGAAAAAATGTTGAAACATTTTTCTAACAATAAATAAATTGTGATCCTCTTCAAACAATAGAAATCAGTAGTTAAAATAATGGACTGAGATTATACATCTCACCATGAATAGCTATCAAAATCCAAATTATTAAGAAAAGAAAATTATAGACTGATACAGTATAATATTTATATAAGTAAAATACACACTGAATAATATTTTTGTTTGGTGCAAAATAATGCTTTTGATATAGAGTAGATTATTTTTAAAAAATGTAATGGGACTATGAATACCAAATGCATCATGGTGATGGGGAATGGGACTGGAGTGAAGAAAAATATGAGATCAATTCTTCCCATAATTTTTTTTGTCTTTTATTAAAGAAAATCTGGACACAGTGTTTGTTATATTATTTTCTGTGACTTTTTGAATTTAAAATTTAAGAAGAAAGAAGAAAGTCATAATGAATTGGATCCCTCTTCTCTCTGGGAATTCCTTTGACTCTGTCCAATATTTTATCATCTATGGGTGGAGAGAAAACAAAAGACAAGAATAAGATAAATAACTGCTGAACCACAATTGAGTCTGTTACATAATGATTTTGAAAAGGCTTTCAAATCTGGAATGCCAAATTCTGGTTTTCATTTTGCTTTTATATAATCACAAGTTCAAACCAGCCAGAAAAATGTGAATCATTGCCTCTTGCTATCTAAAAATCTCAATAACATTTCTCTGCTATGGGCAGGGAATGAAAACTTTTGACATTGTTTCTCTTCTTTTCCCCTCTGTTGGTTTGCAACATCTCCACAGAGAAGAGAAGAAAGCTGCTTTAGAATCATAACCACTTGAAAGAACGTACCATGTCTCTTCCAGAGATTTTTGACATTCCATCAATAAAGTAGGAGCACACATATCAGTTATGTTTTACAAGTAGGAAGTGGGAGAACCTGAATTGCCGTAATATGATGTCATTTTTCTCACATGACTGTTTGACTCTGGTAAAGACAAAAAACAAACTCAAGCTTCCCTCTTCTTGGCCTGTTAGCCAGAGCTTCAGTGCCAAAGTGTTCTCCTTACAACATGGAACCACTAGATGTCACTCAAGGTAAAACTTGCGGGCATCATATTAAAGATTATAACTAGGGGAGCAGAAAGGGAATTCATGGTGTTAATGCGGAATTTACCATGTTAATGGAGAAGACTGAAATGTTTACCCTTGCGTGACACAAGGGAAGGTGGCCTCTCTCAGCACAGTACCCCCAGGGGATAGTTTCAGACTCTCTGTGCCATGTCTGTGTAGTGTGTAGAGTCATTTAGGTTGGACTCTGCCTGTGACAGAAAAGTAACTAAATAAACTCACAAAACTCAAGTATATTACAGTGATGACTGTCAATAAAATTGGGTTAAAATTCCAAGCTTCAAGTTTGCTGGAGTTTCTCCTGGGAATTTTGTCCAAAATTTCAACAGCTGCCCCCAGGTGGTAGTGAGCCAGATAATTTGGATTCTCTTTACACGGGGAGACTAGAGATATCATTTTGTTTATATCCATTTCTACTGTTTCCTATGATTTTTTTTCTTTTATATATCTTCTGAAACCATCACTAGCAAAGAGTATGAATTTAATACATATTTGTCGAATGAATAGAATGAATCAAGGAAGGAAACTAACATTTATTTAGTGCCTTTCTATGCCTTGCTCTCTACTTCTTTCTTGTATTCCCCCATGGTCCCCAATCCCTGCTGCCCTTTTTTTTTTTTTAACATACGCTTCACCAGAAACCTGTGAGGTAGTTACTGTAGCCATTGCTTTGTACAAACAATACTCATGGAATGTGATCACAAATGGTCTTTACTTGTATTTCTCACTGTCATTTTAAAATTTATTAAATAGGGAAACTCTTTTCCTGTTCCTGGATAAACCTCAGGCATACCTATGCTGTTTCTGATTCCTTCCTGCTACTAAAAGCATCTATAGTCACTTCACATTGCAGAATGATCACGATTCAGTAATTAGAACAGTCCAATTTCATATAATAACACAATTTATTTCACTCAAAAATATGGCTCTTCTTTCCCCACACCAGGGCTGGCTGCAGTTAGGCACCCTTCAGAAGTAGGTGAGGTATGCTGGTCCTCTTTTTCGTAATGGACTCCTCTGCACTCTCTAGAGCGTGTGGAAGAGAGTAGTGCAGAAGGGGACGTGAGGAGGGCAGTGAAGTTTCTTTCTCTGAGTGGTGCTTTTGGGCTATTTGGAAGTCCCTACCGGAAACATTTGACCGCACTTCCCAAGATGAAAGGTAAGCATTTTCTTCTAGCCAGCCATTGCTCTGCAGTTTTTCATGTACTTTTACTTTCTTCAGTGAAAGTAATTTATTAGATACTGTGTCATTTTCTCCTTCCTCTACATTTCTCAGCCTCTGTTCTTATGGTTCACATGCAAATTCTTGGAAGCCTCCTGAAACAGCCAGGCTTGCTTTGTTTTCCTTTTCCCGCTTCCTGTTGTCCTGTTGGTTGTACCAAAGACATGACAATTGCAGACTGGATAATAAGTTGGCAGCCCTTATGCTAAGGAGCCTTGACAATCATGAAACTGACTTACCAAACTTGCTCAGCCTACCTATGGACTTTACTCACCTGAGAGATAAATAAATTTCTGATCTGCTATTTTAAGTTTTTGTCATTTGCAGACAAACATAATCTTAAGTGATAGAACTATACAACCAAATGAGATTTAATTTTAGTAAATCTTCTGCCATACATAAATTTAACACTAGAAAAATAACTTTCATTCATGCATCCTGATTTTTGAACCATATACGAATGGCAGTGTTTGAAATTCTGAAGAGGCAGATACAGAAGTGAAATAATGGAGGTCCCGCCCTGAAGGGGTCACTCTCATCCTTTCCTACTAGAAACATTTGCCTGCACTTCCCCAAGTGCAAGCTAAGGATTTTCTTCCAGCTGGCCATTGTTTCTCAGTTTTTATATACGTCTATACCCATATACTTCCATGCACACACTCAGTTTTTCATATGCCTCATGCTTTCTGTACAACATATTGGATCTATAGCCTATGGTTGATCTCTTTCAACACTTCACAGCTTCCTGCTTCTTTATTTTCTGAGGTATCAAACTTGTTATTTTCTTATTAAAGTCCAACAACATCTATTGACATATGGGGAAAATAAGTGAGTAAATAAATAAATAATGTTATCTCATGCTTAACTTCTCAGAATTCTCTTTCTCTTAGATGAATTGACTTCAGTGTAATGTATTATAAAAAGTTGTAGTGGGAGATTAAAGTTCCGAGGTGATTAGAGCACATTTCTCTATAAGACTTCCGGCTTAACAATATACTCTATGAACAAAGGATGCAAAGCCTTCTTTTACATATTCATATTTCACATTAGTATTTTAAAGTGGCAGAGTACCCCTGAGGTAAAGAAATGTGTTTAACTTTCTTTAACCTAGCATTTCCCAATCTCCTTTGATTATGGAAGCTTTTGGTCCAGTAGCGTCTACTAACACATATTAACAGGGCACCTTGCGTGTCCTGGGCATCACAGTGAGCTCCTCCTGTTTTCTGTGGCAATGATCTGTGAGCTCGATCACTGACATAACTGAATAATGATGATCTTTTCCTAATTTGCAGGTAAAAGGCAAATGAGGAGAATTAGTTTTAATTATTCTCTCATAAATTTTGCTCAAATCTTTGGTGACGATTATTGATTATCTGCTTGACAAAATAAGTGAGTAAGAAACAAGCATTATTCCTAGAAAAAATTTTAAAAAGAGCCAATCATTCTTAGATTTATGGCTTATTTTTTACAAAATAATAATCACCCTGGCTGTGAGTTTATATTATACATGTAGAGTATTATACAAACTAGTTTTGGATCTTATGATAAAATACATTTTGACCCTCTTTCATGGTGAATCTCAAGAGTGCAGCTGAGGAACTAGAGAGGCATCACTCTGGACTCAATGAGGAGCGTTTGAGGGAGCAGGAAGGCAGCCAGCAGGGAGGGATGGGGAAGGAAGGAGGGAAATGAGACACTGCCAAGGCAAGAGGACTGCTTGAAGCCAGGAGTTCAAGACCAGCCTGGGCAACATAGCAATACCCAGCCTCTACAAAACATAAAAAATTAGCCAGATGTGCTGGCGCATGCTTGTACTCCCAGCTACTTGGAAGGCTGAAGCAGGAAGATCTTTTGAGCCCAGGAGTTTGAGGCTGTAGTAAAGAATTATTGTGCGACTGCACTCCAGCCTGGATGACCAAGCAAAACTCTGTCTCAAAAAAAAAAAAAAATTAAAAGTATGATATGGGAGTATCTGTAGACTTTTTAAAAAGCATTTAAGAGAATGAAAACATCAAAGAATACTTTGATGGAACTGTGAAGTATAAAAATTTGGTGACAGCATTCATCAGTGAAAAGCAGAAACAGTATTCCTGCCCTCATGGAGCTTACCTTCTAGCAAAAGGCAATGGCTCCTCCCTAGATCCTGACAATTTGGAGCCTTATAATTACCAATGCATATAGCATTTTTGTTGTGACAAGTGCTCTTTACATAAAAGAAATATCTCTTAATTAAAGAACCATTGTCTTTACTTTTAGAAGATCTATTAGGAGGGAAGGTACAACTACTCAGCCTGCAGAGAAGGAAAAATGTCAAATAAAGACATCAGGAACTAATTTATGAGCAGCTGAGAAGAAGATGATCATGCTTTTAAATAGTGGTCCCTCTTAAGTTGGGGGTTCCCATGCGCCAGTTTGTTAAGGACAGTCAGTTCCAGGTTAAATCTATTATTCCAGCATAATTATTAGTAGAACCTATTTTCACCCATAAAATTGGCCAATGTTAGAAAATAACCTTTTTTATTTGATATAGTCATCCTAGTCCAAAAGCTACTAATATATACATTTTTTAAAATAATAGGTTAAATAAAGGAAACAATTTCTCACTTGTTTGACAAATACTTGATTGAGAATGTAATACTTTAAAGATCTGTGTAAGGTAGGAAGGAAAACACAGCCCTGAAACTAACGTGTGCTTCTATGTTGGTATGTTGATATAATAGCATTGCTGGCAAAATAATCACAGGAAGGATAGCTCTCTAAAAGTTCAGAGTGTGAGAAGAAGACTTCTGATTCTGAAATAGAGGTGTAAAGGACTTCTGGTGTAGAGGAAGAGGAGGGTATTTCACTGGTTGGGAGTGATATTTAAGCAGTACCCTGAAAGATGAGTATAATTAAGCAAACAAGGGTGCTGAGTCAGGGAAACTTGTATATGGTCATTGAAACAATAAAGGATATTGTGTCTGAGGGCTTTAGAAATTATCATTTTAAAAGAAGACAAATATGAGCAATAAATATCCTAATGCATAAGAGAGTGGCCAGATAGGATAAATTCCCTAACGAGGCAACCTGTGGTAAGGCGTGTGGTCAGGAAAGAGGAGAGAGGCTTGAGAAGGCCGTTCCTTGGAATCACTGAAAAGTTCAAAATACCCACTACCCTCATGCTCGTTCATTCAACCTTCAGGCCTAGGGGCTTTGTTGACTGAGTCAGATCACACAGATATCCAGAGAAGACCACAAGTTACTTTGAACAGAACCCCAAATCATCCCTTTCTTTCTAGGCAGGCACATCCTTTCGCATCATCTTAGTTACTGACAGGCACCCTGGAGAAATTGCCTACCGATGTCATGAAAATTTGGACCATGGCAAGAGTTTGCCCTGATGAGATTTATCCACCAACCCAATAGGAAGGCCCTCTACTGAAACAAGGCTTTAAAAGACTGTTAAGCCAGGCGAGTAATGAGGTGTCCCTTCCCAGGCATAGAAGCAGTCCTTTCCACGTGTCCCTCACGGGCTACATGACTACTTGTTTCCAGTGTGACGTGTTCTGAGCCTTGCGTGCTCATAGCAACACATGTCAGGCCAAGTCCACCTTTGCTTACACAGAGGATCTGTCAGGCACATCCCATCAAGAGACCTGGTTGCCAGGTACACAGAGACTTTTGAGATTGCAAATAAATGTTCAAGATCAAGCTCTCAACTTGTTTCTCAGCATGGGAAAAAGCCCATCGTTGATTCAAGCTGGGACTTACTTCCCATCTCTGGAGACTTTACCACCCTCCCTGGGAGAGTGGGTGTGCTGCCCTGGAGTGTACCGGCCTGCGCCTGAGATGGTCCAGCCCCACATCTGGCTCGGGTTGATAGTGGTTCCAGCTGGTGAAGAAGCCAGCACAGTTCCCAGGAGGACCCAAGGGGCAGATATCGCTGAAGTTAACTTTAAAAGCTATTGTATTAGATGGGATTTATTGTCCAAAATTCCCATATTCAGATACTACATAAAATTAAAACACCAAAAAGAACCATTGGGGACTTCTTTTTCAGAATTTAAACACACACACACACACACACTTTGGCCCAGCACTTTGAGACAATAGGGTCTCTTTGAGGAGAAGCACTATATTTGGTCAGAATTACTGGGACTGGAATTTTTGATATCTAACTTGTAAAGCTTTTTATTGTGTGGCAGACAAAATAAGGTATTCAAAGACTGCTCAAAACATTACATTTTGGTGGGGAGGTACAGCTTAAGGGAAAAAAAAAGAGGACTACAGATGGTTTTTTCCTTAGAAAACAATACCAACTGAGTGACTTTTCAAAATTGAATCCTGAAGCCTAACATATAAACATACCCCCAATGCAAAGCAATTCTGAAGCTAACCACCCGTAATTAATGCAGACTGCACAGAGTAAGGGCACAGTTCCGCATAGGGCCCCTCACTTCAGCTATTAGCCACAAGCTCTGTGATTACCAGGACATTAGCCCTTCTGATGAACTGGCTGCAAATTTGGAGCCTCCTTGGGTTCTATAATTTACTAACATGACTCAAAGAACTCAGGAAACTGAAACTTATGGTTATAGTTTTGCTATAAAGAATATAAATCAAGACTAGCCCAAAAAAGACATCCATAGGGTGAGATTTGGGCGGGTCTGAAATGTGAAGCTTCTGTGTCCTCAGAATGTGTCACTCTCCTGGCACATGAATGTGTATCTCCACTAGCAAGTTCACCTGAACATCATTGTCCAGAGTTTTTATTTGGGTCTTATTACATCGTCACAATTGATGGAATCATTGACTACGTGATTAAACTCAATATTCGATCCCCCTTCCCTCTTTGGAATTTGAGCTGGTTATCACGTGGCTTAACGCCCAACCCTCTAGTCATATAGTTGGTCCTTCTGGCATGGCCAGTCCCCGTCCTGAAACTACCTAGGAGTTCACCACCAGTCACCTCATTAGCATGAACACAGTGAGTGTCAGGGGCCCACCATGAATAACAAAGACACTTTTATCACTTAGAAATTTCTGAGACTTTAGAAGCTCCTTCCCAGGAACTAAGGTCAAAGACCAGCCAATTTATTTTATTATGCAACCTCCAACTAAAACAATTGCAGCCAAATTGAAATTCTATAAGGAAGTAGTCATTTATAGATGGGAGCTATATGGTTTCATTACACCTTGAGAAGTGTAGCCTGATTAAAAAAAAAAAAAGTCTGATGTATGAAAAGTCAGATTTATAAACCAAAGTGAGTCAAACGATAATTAGAATTTATAAAATAACCATATGATCAATGGCATAATATGTAGATATTAAAATTATGCTAAAACAATTCTTAAAGATATAAGAAAAATGCTTAGATAATATTAAGATATATTGTGTATATACAGGCAGAACAAACAAGAAAAAAACAGAGCAAAAGAGCAATAGCAATAACTACTGAAGGGGTGGAAGTAGAAGAAGAAGCCACAGTGAACGACCTGTTCAGGAGATTCCAGGTCCCATGTTCATCTGATTGTCCCAGGGGGCAGGAGGCTTCGAAGTGGAGGTTGGCTGTGGAATTAAAGTTAAGCTCTGTGTTCTCTCTTATGTATCAGTATGAGCTAGGAAATAAATCTTCAACCCAGCCTAGTTGAAGGCAATAATTAGAAAAACTATATGAAATTATTTATGCTTTTATTTCATTGAGTTCAGATTGTTTAGTTCAATGAGATAGAGAGTTTTAACAATGGTTGCCACATTTTTATGATTTCTATTTTTTGTGTCAGTTTTTATCTGTGTATTTCCCAATTATTCTACAGTGAATGTGTATTTTCTCCCATTAAAAAACACATAACATACAAAATAGTAATATATTTTTATTGTCTTATTTCCCCTTTTCTTCTAGAAAATATTTAAAATATTTTCTACAGGAAAAAATCCTTTATCATTCTATTTATAAAAGACCACCAGTAAAAAGTTTAAAAAATAGGAAGCGATTACATGCTTGACAAAGGTTAGGCTTAGAATTCCTTTCAAAAATAAGTATTCTTGATGAATACTAAATGTGTCAATGTGCAAAACTGTGTATATTTGCACTTAAATTTTTATTATCAGTTACATACTTTGGCGGTAAATTTGCTTACAATTTTGAGGCTGACAGTAGAGAGTTGCTACCCAAGGCTGATAAACTGAAGCCATAGACTTTACTTTTTTTTGAAATGTTTAAGTACAATTCTATAATAAAGAAATAACCTTCTTGTATGCTATACAAGAACTTGGAGTCCTTTTCTAAATTTGCCAAGTGAAATATTATCAAATCAAGATATTCCCATAGTAGAGAAGAAACAGTAGTGGGGAGTATTTTTCACATTTCAGATGCAAAATCCTTTATAATGTTTAATTTATTCTCTTATTCTATATTAGATTTTCATTCATTTTATTGCTTCATCTTACCATTGGACTGCAATGATTAGTTTTGTAGCAGGCAAAACTAATATATATAGATTGTGGCATACAAAACTAAGGTAGTTTGTAGCATACAAAATTAATGTAGTTTGTAGCATAAAGTATTATTCTTTGAAAGTTACTTCAAACACAATTCAAGTAGAAATTAAAACTCATTTTTTTTTTTTTTTTTTGAGACAGAGTCTCACTTTGTTGCCCAGGCTAGAGTGAGTGCCGTGGCGTCAGCCTAGTTCACAGCAACCTCAAACTCCTGGGCTCAAGCAATTCTCCTGCCTCAGCCTCCCAAGTAGCTGGGACTACAGGCATGCGCCACCATACCTGGCTAATTTTTTCTATATATATTAGTTGGCCAATTAATTTCTTTCTATTTATAGTAGAGACGGGGTCTCGCTCTTGCTCAGGCTGGTCTCGAACTCCTGACCTTGAGCGATCTGCCCGCCTCGGCCTCCCAGAGTGCTGGGATTACAGGCATGAGCCACCGTGCCTGGCCTTAAAACTCATTTTTAGAACCTAAGCTAGGATTTTTCCTTTTTGCCTTTCTCTTATATTCTTTCTTTATTATGCCTTTATTTTGAGTCATAGTCTGTCAGAATGAATATATAAAGGCTGTAGTACGACAGGGCAGCAGTTTTTAAAGTGTCGTATGCAGACCCCGGGAGGACCTTGAACCCTATCAGGAGGTCCGTGAGGTCAAAACTCTTTCCATGATAACGCACTGATGATACAAAAACATTGGTGGGTAAAACTGCTAGTCTCTCAGCATGAATCAATGTAGTGGCACCAAAGTGTACTAGCAGTCACTGCATTCTTCACTGTCACACACATATGGTAAAAAACAAAAACAACAAAAACCCCACCAAAATAAAAAAAAAACAGCAAAGAAACAAAACAAACAGGTAAAGTCAGTACGTCTTTTAAATATTCTATGTAATGAATGGTAAGTACACGTCAAGCACTTCTGATACATAATGAAATACGATAGTTTCATGTTTTCAAGAAAAAGTACTTATGCGAACATTTGAGGCCACTTTATTCATGAAACATCTTTTATTACTTGAAAGAAGGAATAACAGATGATGGTTATTCAGACTTGGGTATTTGGCAGACATTTTCTCAAAAATGAATGAAATGAGTCTGCCACTTCAGGGAAAACAAGTATCCGTTGCCAATTATAAAATTGAAGTTTTCAAGAAAAAATTAATCTTGGAAAATTTTATCCACCACCATGAGTTTGGCAGCTTCCCAATACTTAAACACTTTTCTGATGAAATTGGTGGTGATATTAATAAATGTGATTTTGTGTCAACCTTTGGAAGATCTGCATAACTTTGTAAGCCAGTTTGTTCCAGATTACCAACGTATGATGATAGAAAATCAGGCATGAGTGAAAGATCTCCTCCAAGTGCAAACAGACAAATGGATTTTAATGTACCAGAGTATGAAAGGTTTATTGGTATAGTTTCAGATTGCCCATTGCAACTAACCTTTTTAAATAAACTATTGCTTATCAAATTTTAGTGTAATAGCAAAGAACAGCCACAAATATCTGAAAGAACAGACATATGGAAAGACACAATGCCGAAGGGACTACAAATAGTACAATAACTACTACACCAGGGGTTCTCTTGCAAGCATATTTGCTATTGAGAAATGTTTTTAAGATATTAAAATATTTTGTTGGAATTACTGCTTAATTTAGAAAATGCTTCCCTGCCTGTAAAGGGGCTCTGAGAATAGTAACTGCTTCATAGTTTACAGGGTGAGAAGACACAAACAAGGCTTTCCCAGACCTTTGTAAAGGCCCATATTGATCACTAGTACCTTCTTAAATCAATGTTTTGAATAATGGCTTCAATTTTTAATTACCTTAGAAATATTTCTATAACTCATGAATTAATTTAATTCACTGAAATGTCCCAAGAATAACTGGCCTATTAAGAGATAAGTTTGAATATGACTTTAAAATACACTTTGCCTCCCAATTGCCTCACAGATTAAAGCTTTGTTCTTGGCAGTGCAAGAAATCTAGCCCTTCTTGAAAACTGTTGCAGGGAGATAATATGTTTACTTTGGATGTTCCTTGTGAACAGTTAGGACATTCTCAAATAAAACAAATTTTGCCTTAATTTCAAGGCAAATTAATGATATTTTCAGATGCTTCCAAACAAACCTCAAAAATGATCCATGCCACTGTCATTACTGAGTTCTTGGAGTGACCATTCAGAGGGGTCTCATTAGCTACAAGGGTTCAAATAAGGAAGGAAATCAGAAAACCTGGAAGATTATAGGCTTAATGTAGGATTATGACTGCCTAAGGTTTGACCTACAAAATCCTTTGGAAACTTGACCCTGCAAAACAAAGGATGAGTGATGGAGAATGACTCAGTTTCCTGCTAGCCAGGGAGTGCTGTGCTGGCTGTCTGCGCTAGCCCTTGTCAGCCCCACTGCACAGATTTCTTTCTTTGTTTCCCAAGTTTTAGGGCCATTTGCCAAATCTCAAAATAAGAAAACTAAGAGTTTTAGTCATAATTGGTTTCATGAATGAATGGAATTTCCCTACAGATGCAATGCTGGGATATAGGAAACAGATAACTTGTCTTACTGGAATCTTGCAATCTGGATTTTGAGGACTGTTTAATTGCCAGCTGTATTATTTTTAGCAAATTACTTGACCTCTCTGGACCCCAGCTTTCTCCTCAGTAAGAGAAAGAGGTAAAGTAGGTGATTCCAGTTACAAGGTTATGAAAACTGCCTGTGATTAGTTTTCAGGTTTCGTAGAAAGGAGTTGATAAATATCTCCACGCATACCCACTCTTCCCAGCCTTGCAGACCTAAGTCCAAGTTGTCTTTGCTGTAACCACACTTAGTCTCAAAATCACACTCCTCTTAAGACTTCAGGAAGCCACCAAGTGACTGTAGTTGGCACACAAGTAAAATATTCCTGCAAAACTAATTGCTAGTTAGGGTGACTTTGCTTGTAAATAGCTAACATCTGTTAGCATATACCTCTCACTGTTCTGAATGCTTTATATGTATCAATTCACTGCTTTTGGCAAGTTTGCTAGGAAAATACTGTTATTTTCCCATTGAACAGATGAAGAAACTGAGGCACAGGAAGATTTAATAGTCACTACGATCATTCAGCTGGTAAGTAGTGAAGTTGGAATTCAATCTTATGCGGCGGATTCTAGAGCTACATTGTGAATCACAGCCCTGTTAACTGTTTCCAATATTCATTTCTGTCCATTTCCCCTTTTTTTTTTACATTGTTTATTATGGAAATATAAAAATATATATGAAAGTAGCAATAACATTGTAATAAATCTACAATTCTTATCAACCATCCTCAATAATTATCAAACATGACCAAATATGTTTTATCTATACATCCCTTAATTACCTTTTTAAACTAGATTACTTTGAAACGAATCCCATTTATATCATTATCCACAAATACTTCAGTGTGTATCTCTAAAAGATTCTACAACACCATGTTCACACTTAAAATAATTGACAAATAATTCCTTAATATGATTGAATATTCAACCAGTATTCAAACTTAACTGATAATCTTATATTTTTTAAATTTGTTTTGCTTTGCAGTTTGTTCAAATCAAAATCCCAAAGTGTTTACACATTGCATCTGGTTATGTCTTTTTAAACTTTCAGACTGTTAGTGTCCTCCAAGTGGAGAATTTTCCAGATTTTTGGTGATCATGAGGAGAAAAGAATTTTAGGACATACCACATAAGCCAAGCAAGTGATGGCTTTTTTTCTTCTTTTTTTTTCTCAAAAGCAAAAATATATTCTCAAGAGAAACAGTAGGCAAGCTTGGAAAGAGCAGCAGTCCCAAAAGGAAGTGGTTTTTGGTCTTTTGAAATTTTTTTAATTGAAGGAAGCAATATTTAAGGATAAAGAGTTGGCTTTTACTAAAAATTTGGGTAGTAATTCCTAGAATTGGGTTTCCTCCCATTTTCATACTTGATATGATTGTTTCAGAACTGTTCTGGTGATTTCAGGGGTGGAGAAATTTTAAAAACGCTATGTAAATGGTATTATAATTAGCTAAAATTAATGAAAAGTAACAGAGATAGCTGATAAGCTGGTCAAAGCTGGTTCTTGTCTGCAGTTATCAATTCCTCTAGTTAGCTTGCTCTTGAGGGCTGCTTAACACCTGTACCCAATCTGTAAGCCTCTGCATCCAATCTCAGTCCTGTCTTATAATCTTCTACTCTAAAAAAAAATAGGTTTATCCTCTCTCCTTTTTCCCCCTTGCCACATATTTGTGGAGGAGACAGAGCTGTTTATTCTGTAGGAAAAAATCTTTAGAATTTCCCATAGTCTGGATTTGGTTATTGCATTTTTTGTTGTCACTAACATGTTCCTCTGTTCCCTTTGGTTCCTACAAACTAGAATTTGATCTAGGGGCTTGATAAGATGTCTTCTGCAAAAATACTTCACAGGTTATGTTGTGAAGTTCTAATACATCATACTAGTGGTCATAAAATGTCAAGTTATTTTTTTAATGATATTAAGATCAGTGAGTTCAGGTTTTTTATCTAATGGTTTTAGTACCTATTAATAATTGTTGATTACCTTCATTATTTTTTTAGATTTTCTAAAATGGTAATTTCTACTTACATGATTTCCTTCTGCATTTGTTAGTTGGGATTCTGATTCAAGAAAGAACCTTCCTTTATGAACTGTATGTTAGCTCAAGATAGAGTTAATTCATCTTTCTGCCTATCATTACCTGGGTGGTTGATAAATGTGTCTCACCTTTGGTTTTTGAAGCAATGTGTGCATATATATATATATATATATATATGCTATAATAGAATGTATTTGTTTAACTTGGGAAAAGGCAAATAATGAGACAGATGTTATAGTCGAGATTTGCAGGGCTGAGGGACAGAGAGACACAGTCACCGAGGCTGTAATTATCAAAAAGAGTTTTATTGTCTAGCTCGAGCTAGGGTTGGAGCCCCCAGAGTGCCAGTGCAGTGGCCTCTTCTTCGGGCAGGGACCCCCCGCCCCTTGTGTACTAGTGAGCCTTTTATACCTAGGCTGTTTACATGCTATCATGCATCTGCCCTCCACAGTGATTCTTACTTCATCCTGCCCCTGATAGCCTCCAACCTGTTCCGGGTCCTAGCTGAGAGACTCCAGTTTCTGCGTTCTCCTCTGCATCCCATAATGTACTCATAATGCCTTGCGGTTAGCAAGCAAGCAGTAAACAGAAGCTGGAAGGTGTCCGTTATCCTAATAGCCCAGTATCTTACACAGATTGTTGAAATACTGTAATTTACATGTCAGTCTTTTACAGCTCATTAGCTATTACAACATATGAAAGATGTTTAGCTTAATTTTTATATTAAATTTTTATCCTATGTTTTTATTCTAGTTTGGACTGTTTTATTCATTTATACAGTCAAAAAATGTATAGTAAGACCTCACTATCTGCAAGGCACTCTGCTAATTACTACACAACACCAAATAAACTAGGTAGTCTTTGCCCTCTCTGAGTTCCCAGGCCAGTGGGAAAAAAATAAACAATTATACAAATGCCACATGAACTCTATTAGATGTTATCATTTATGTATCATTTATACCATACATTTATCACATTTATACATCATTCATAAACCATTTAGACATCATGGTGCTATGAGAGCATATAACAGAAAAATCTCAAAGGTTAGTGGTTTATCAAGGAGTCTGCCATAGATCTTTGCGTCTTTGGGATCTCCATTTCTAAATCTTAAACTATTTAGGCATCCAGCACTAAAGCCTTAGTTGTTCATGGAACTCACAAAATGACCAATTAGCTAAACTGCAGTAACTTTACTGAAACTTACTAGAGAATTCTGTTTCTACTTATCTTTATGGTTATAATATTTTCCCAAAGTATTTAATGACTAGCAAAATTTTGCTTGATCTTGATAGAAGTGTTGAAGGAAACAGTGAAAAGTGCAAACATGATTAAATCACAGTGACTGTGTCTTTTCAGTATTCTGTGAAAGGCAATGAGATGCAATTGTATAACTCTGCTGTTACTGAAGTTCACTGCCTGTCCAAGTTAAAGCTGGCAATGTAAGGTTTTCAAATGAAGACTGATATGAAAACTTTCTTACTGACACTGGAAATTCCATTTGACTAGCAATAGCCAGCAACTTACTCAGGTGATATAGTTCAACAACATATTCAGCATTTATATAGATGGGACCTATCAGTTTTGGGCCAAAATATTGCCATTTTTATTACTTAGGATAAACTATCGGGATTTTTAAAAGAAGACTGAGCTGGTATCACAGAGATCTTTATTCTTACCTTACATTTGAGAATTTCCTTCTCTTATTGAACAAAGAAACTGATGATATGTTGTTAAGAATTGAAGAAAACAAAGCAAAGCAAAGCAACACATGCGAGAGAATGAAAATACTTTCCACAGCCAATTAAAAAAAAAAAAAAGGACTGCATTGGCAACAAAATGAATCTGTCTCAAAAAAAAAAAAGCCGTATTAAGAAATTGTTTGCCTTAATCTCTGAAGTTGAGGGGTTTTTTTTTGCACATTTCAAGTGAAACAAGCTAGTTGACTTGGCAACTGCCACAGCTTTGAACTCTTAGTGAGAAATCTCAGTGTTCCTGGGTCTGGGCTGAATCCAAGGCCGACAGAGTCAACAAATGCCTCTATTCCCAACAATCTGTAACTGTGAGTTGATTATCCTTCTAGTTTAATAGACAAAACCAGTAATAAGAGAATCATTGCAAGTAGTAAAAGGACACTTCATGCTTAGGGAATATATATGCTATTGTGTATATTGACTCTCGGTGACACTGTACATGCATCATCTCATTTAATCTTTGCAATAACTTTATGAGGTTGATCCTATATCTTATAGATGAAAAACTGAAGCACATCTCTAATTAACTTACTCAAAGTCACACAGCCAGTAACAGGTAGAACTAAGTTTTGAAATCAGACATTTTAACCCCAGGAACCTTTATTTTAACTATATTATACCACATCCAGTATGAAAGAAACTGACCCACAAGGCAGGCCACTTCTACTGACCAAGAGATTAACACATGGGCTGACAAAAGTTGTAAATAACATCACCGAAATAAAGCAAGCATTATAACTAATGGTTTTTAATAACAGGAAGTTTATTTAAACCTCTGATGAATAATTTTAATGGATATAAAATTAATGGTCTTAGGTATTGAATGCTCAATAAAAAGTCTTCAGAAACACTGCTTTAGCTTTACCACTGTGATAACAAATAAAATCTATGAAGATCAGACTAAGGATAAGGACACCAAGAAAAAGAAGGGGAGAGTAAGAAAAAATTAGAAGGAGAAGAATACAGGTTTCTCCTTTAAGTCTAGGGTAGAACTGTTTAATTTGGGTATGCCTAGGACTGTCAGGATGAAATATTTATCTAACAGAAAGTAAACTCCACAGCACTAGGGACTGTTCCATTTTTATCACCAGTGGCTTTTCTGGTAATTTAGGCATAAATAAAAATTCCTGAAGGAACAAATGAGAGTTATAAGAATGTATGACTCATCATCAATGAAGCCAAGTGGCCTTATGGGAAATAAGAGAAGAAAAGCTAAGAGCTCCCCTATAGATGCCGACAGCCAGAGGTTAAAAGTTGTACTATCTGCACACTGCCATTACCAGCCTTTCACTTGGAGCCAAACCGTTGGCCAAAAGTCAAAGTGGAGGCTTCAGTAGTCTTATTATTAAATTAAAAACAAAAATCACAAGGAACACTGGTTCTGATCCGAGATCTCCAGCTTCTTTAGCAAAGATTACTACCAGTGTGACCATCCCAGGAACCTGCTTTCCAAGCAGCATTAGCCTTGATACGCACTTTTCATGGTCAGCCAGGGGAGCAAGAAATCGCACCAAATTACAGCCCATCAGCCTTTCCCAACCTGCCTGAATTGATACCATTAATCCCACCCGAAGCCCAGGCTTTTTTTCATAAAATACTTTCAAGATTGAGGAGAAGCACTCTTCCTCAGGAGAAAAGACCCAGCTTCTTCAGCCAAGATTATTACCAGTGGAACCACGCCAGGTGAAATCTGCTTCACTGGAGCCACTTCCATTATTAGGTCTGTCCGTGGGCAGCCACATATGACTGCCCCCTTCCTCTCCCACCCTGTCTCATGACTCCACTCCATTGCCCCTGACTGAGGCAGTCAGAAAAAGATTTGTGTTCTCCTGCTTATGTTGTTGTAGGACATATGTTTAATATCAATAAACATTTCTAAAGAAAAAAAAAGTTGTACTATCTGATAAAGCCAAGTATGTTTGTGTATGAAGGGAAAAGAGATTCACTTTATAAAGCCAAAGAAAAATTTGACAGAGAACTTCAATGTCTTTAAGCTCCACTGGGAGCTGCTGCTACATCAATAAGTGCATATGTACCTCTGAGGATACTCTATTCAATATGGTAGCCACTAGCCACATGCAGTTATTTGAATTTAAATGAATAAAACTAAATAAAATTAAAAGTTAAGTTCCTCAGTCACTCGAGCCACATTTTAGGTGCTCAATAGCCACATGTACAGCACAGCTATAGAATATTTTCATCATTAAGAAGGTTCTATTGAACAGTGCTGCTGTGAGGAATGAACAGAAAATAACCATTATATTGAAAGAATAGATCTTGAAAAACAAGCAAATCAACCACCACCACCACTAATACTAATAGCAACATCAACAATGGAGTCTTAATCTTTTCCATATACTACCACATAAAATTGTATCTCTGGCACTTGCTCCTCCCCTGCTTTGGGTGAAATCCAGAGCAGGTCCCATAGCTTTTATGATTGTTCTCAAATGTGACTTTTGGTCATTAAACTTATTTCACTAATAATTTTATCTAATTTTATGTAATGAACAAAAAATCCAATCTTCACTACCAAGAGTTCCCTTAAGGTTACCAATGGTTCCTCACTGTCCTATCTCTGCCTCTACTTTTCAGCACTTGTCAGATTCTCTTCTTTCAAGATAACTCAAGGCTGGTCCTTAGGAAAAAAACCTCATTGTTGTATTTCTAGGACAGATAACAATGTCTGGCATTGGTTCTCAATATATATATTTGTAGTTAAAGATGATCACAATTTTTTAAGTAAATGAAGTTTAACTTTACACTCAATTACTCATCATACACCTTATAATCCATATTCTTTACAAGGTCTGGGACATTTTAATCACACCAGGGATATTTTTATTGCCCCTTCACAGTCAATCCTTGCTGCCCACCCATTGTTCTATCTCAGAGAACCATTGCTTTGATTACTTCTAGCATAGATTAGTTTTAACTGTTACAAAGCAGTTGAATAAAAACCAAACACTATTAAATGAAATTAATAATAGCCATTTCAATTTTGTGGAGAGAAAAGATGACTGACAAGAGACACCAGCTGCCAGATTGTCTCAGAAAGAAGGAAAAGTTTTATATGGAAAAGAAAAAAAAAATCATAGATTGGGTGCAATTACAAAGGAAAATTTCCAGAACCTACAAGCGCTTCGATGGGAAGAAGTTACAGACAGAAGAAGAAGGAGCAAGATATTGACAAAGGACAACCTCCAAGAGATTTGGAGTCCAGTGAAAAGGGTAGGTGGAGTAGTGTTTTTCTTCCTCCCTCACATCTCTGGAAGTCAGCAGTCTCCTGAGCTGCTGGAGAACCTTTCTACCCTCATAAGCCCAAAAGTTACTACTGCCAGTAAACTGGGATCCTTTTGAGGACAAAGCACCAGCCTGTCAGCCCCTTGGGTGCTTCCATCACCACAGACCTGAGCCAAGATGGCAGGCACCATATTGCTTCCCCACCCACCATGTGCCTTTGTTTTCCCCAGGGGACTTCAGCACCTCAGTTCTCACCTTGCTCATTCCCATGCAGACATTTCCCAACTTTGGCTCAGACTGTCAGAGCCACAGGGGGCTAGTGGGGACTGGGGCATCTGCATGGCTCCAGATCCTGGACATTCTGGGTGGGCTGCCTTCTGGAGAGAGGGACAGAAATGACCGGAGTGTTAGCTTTTTTCCATACAAACTCTTTTCCTCCTCATCCCCTCCTCCACCCACAGCTCCAGAGAGACAACTGAGCCAGGGCTCTCAGGAGCTGCTGCTTCCCCCATCTTGTTGCATACACCACACCAGGGCTTCCACAGAGAGAGGGGCTCAAACTTTTCCTCTTAAAGACCTGCTGAAGACTAAGGGTTGCTTGGACTGTTAGCTCACTGCTCACCAGTTTTCCCCAGTGCTGCTTACCCAGGTGCTCCAGGTGTGCCCTCCAGAGCAGGGCATACCTCAAAACAGAGGGACATCAAACCTGCTTAAGCACCCTATAGGCAACTTGAACCCAGCACACTTCTCCCTGGCACCATCAGGGATTGATCTAAGGGGACCTAGGGACAGGCCAGATCCCATACCTCCCAGGACTCCATTGGATTTCTTAGGGGCACAGAGAGGAGATTTGTGAACTAATCTTGGGAGGCAAGGGATCCCATGTGGGCAGAACTGAAAAGAGAGCACAGGCTGGGTCCTAGGTTCAGTGTATTCATGGAGCAACCCCCCAACCCCATACACACACAGGAAGGCTGTGCTCTCAGCTTGGGGTGGGATCCTGGACAGGGAAGCTACCAGCCCTCAGTACCATCTTGGGGGAGCTCAGCAAGTTTGAGCTCCTTCCTGCTGGCGGATGCCAGAGGGAGACTGCAGAACAGGGGAGGAGGGACAAGAGCAAAATCCACTCCTGACACCCAGATTATAGATCTCAAATGGACCTGCCTCCACAAGCAGACTTTCTGGCTGGGTGGATCCACTTCAGCCCCTCCCTGACAGATTTCCCCAGAATCTAGGAGGAGACCTTTGACCCCTGCCAAAGCAGCTACCTTATCAGCTTTTGTGTAGCCTCAGGGCAAGCTCACCCAACCCAGCACTGATAAGCATCACTTCCCCTCCTGCCTCTGCTGTGGTGGAGAATAAGGACTCACCTGAAAGTTCCAGGACCCTGTCCACTATCTGGGGCATTTGAGTGCTTCTCTGGAGGGGCTAGAGCTGGTCACAGGTCCCAATAACAACACTGCAGCTTGTTCCTTCTGGAAAGTGTTGCCTACTGACAGGGAGGTCAATATGCACAGCCCTTTACAACATTTACTGACTCAATCATACAGATTTTTACTAACAAGCACCATCTACTGTCTTCCCATCACCACAGACCTGAGCCAAGATGGCAGGTGCCATATTGCTTCTCCACCCACCATGTGCATTTGTCCTCCTCAGAGGGCTTTGGCCTCTCAGTTCTCATCTTGCTCATCTACTATCTCAGAGATTAAATTGGCCATGCCAATACAATTCACATTGTTAAGAAGACCATACAGCAGGGAGAAGAAATGATTTCAAAGATCTCTGTCTTCCCTCATCAAAGAGGAATAGAAATCTTCCTGCACACATAGCTGAGTACTGCTAAAACCTATAAACAACTAGCAATTGAGAAAACCACCACACTAAGAATATCTATAACCAAAGCATCTATCCAGAACCTAGATCACCATCAAAGTACCCACAAGCAAAGCCAAAGGTTCTTACCCAGTATATGCTACAGACAGACCTTTACAAGTGAGGGCAGGGTGAAACACCATCTAAACAAAAGAAAATCCAAAAATAAGAAGTAATAGCTGCCCCATATGAAAGGAAATCAGTAAAAGACCTCTGGAAGTATGAAGAATCAGAGCAAAAAGGACACACCAAAAGGGAACAGCAGCACTCTAGCTATGGATACAAAATGAAAATATTAAAATGAGAGATAAAGAACACCAAATATTGATTGTAAGGAAGCCAAATGAAATCCAAGAGAAAATGGAAAACCTGAACTTCATTCAGGAAGTGAATGAAACATTCACTAAAGAGGTCAACATATTAAAACAAAAATAACTTCTGGAAATTAAAATTTATTTAAGGGAATACAAAACAGAGTGTAAAGTTTTAAGAATAGACTATACAAGGCAGAAGAATGAAGCTCACAGCTTGAAGACAACTCTTTTGAATTAATGCAGTCAGTCAAAAATAAACCAAGAATTAAGAGAAATGAACAAAGCCACAAGAAATATGGGATTATGTAAAATGGCCAAATGTAAAAATTATAGGCATCCCTGATGGTGAAGAAGAAAATGCACAAGGGCTGGAAAACCTATTTGTGGGAATAATTGAGGAAAACTTCCCTGGTCTTGCTAGAGATTTAGACATCCAGGTACAAGAAGCTCAATGAACACCTGGGAGATTCATTGCAAAGAAGCACTCACCATGACATATAGTCATCAGACTAGCCAAAGTCAACATGAAGGAGAAACTCCTGTGAGCTGTGAAGCAAAAACATCAAGTAACTCACAAAGGAAAATCCATTAGGCTAACTTCAATCTTCTCAGCTAATACGTTACAAGCCAGAAGTAATTGGGACCCCATCTTCAGTCTTCTTAAACAGAAAAACTGCCAACCTAAAATTTTATACCCTGCAAAACTAAGTTTCATATATGAAGGAGAAGTAAAGACTTTTCTAAACAAGCAAACACTGAGGGAATTTGTCAAGACCAGACCTGTACTGTAGGAAATATTCAGAAACACATTACATATAGATCATCATAATAGACATCCACCAGTGCAAAACCACCCAAAAGCTAAAGCACAGAGCTCATATAAAATAATACCACAAGAGATAAAACCAAACAATAAGGTTTTACTCTACCCAACAGGATGAAGAGAACAGCATCCCACATATCAATTCTATAAATATATGTGAATGATTTGAATGCCCCTCTCAAGAGCCATAGGCTGGCTGAGTGGATGAAAAAATACAACCCAGTATCTGCTGTCTCCAGGATACACACCTAACCCAAAAGGACTCACACATTCTCAAGGTAAAGGGATGGGAAAAGATATTCCATGCAAATAGAAACCAAAAGAATGTAGGTGTAGACATTTTCATATCAGATAAAATTGATTTAAATTAACAATAGTGAAGAAAGCCAAAGATGATCATTATAAAATTATAAAGGGAGCAATACAACAAGAAGATATAACAATCCTAAATACTTATGCACCTAATACAGGAGCACACAGATTCATAAAACAAACTCTACTCCACCTAAGCAAAGAGATAAACAGCAGCATAATACTTGCTGGGGACTTCAACACTCCACTGACACAACTGGACAGATCATCCAAGAATAAAATAAATAAGGAAACATTGAACTTAAATGAGACTCTAGAAAACTTGGGCCTAAAAGACATTTACAGAACATTTTATCCAAAAACTACTGAGTGCACATTCTTCTTATCAGTACATGGAACATTCTCCAAGATTGGTCAGAAAACATGTCTCAACAAATTAAAAAAAAATAGAAATCATACCATGTATCATAAAAGAAAAAAGTGGAAAAAACTAGAAATAAAATCCAAGATAAGCACTCGATTCTACTAAAACTCATGGGATTAAACAACCTGCTGCTGAATGATTTTGGGTCAATAATGAAATTTGGATGGAAATCAAAAGATTCCTCAAACTGAATAACATAGGAAACATAAGCTATAAAAATCTATGTTACTCAGCAAAAGCAATCCTAAGGGAAAATTTATAGCCTTTAATGCCTAAATCAAAAGACAGATCACAAGTCAACAATCTCATGACATGCCTGAAGGAACTAGAAAAGGAAGAGCAAACCAAAGCCTAAGCCAGGAAAGAAAAGAAATAACTAAAGTCAGAGCAGAACTAAACAAAATGGAACAATGGCAACAAAACCCAAAGGATCAATGAAACAAAAAGTTGCTTCTTTGAAAATATAAACAAAATTGATTGACCTCTTGCTAGCTTAACCAAGAATACAAGAGAAAGGACCCAAATAAGCTCAATCAGAAATGAAAAAGGATATATTATAACAGATACTACAGAAATACTAAATATCATCTGTGAATACTATAAAAAGCTCTATGCACATAAACTCAAAAACATAGAGGACTTAGATAAATTCCTTGTAACCCACAATCTCCCAAGACCCAAGCAGGAAGAAATAAAACTCCTGAACAGACCACTAACAATCAATGACATTAAAGCAGTCATAAAAAATCTTCCAACAAAGAAACCCCAGCCCTAGATCAGATGGATTCAAAGCTGAATTTTACCAGACCTACAAAGAAGAGCTGGTATCCATGCTACTGAAATTACTCCATAATATCCAGGAGGAGGGAATCCTCCCCAACTCATTCTGTGAAGACAGTATCACCTTGATTCCAAAGTGAGAAAGAGACACAACAAAAAAAGGAAAACTACAAACCAATATCTCTTATGAATATCTATGCAAAAATCCTCAATAGAATGGAAGCAAGTTGAATTCAACAGCACTTCAAAAAAAAAAAAATTCATTATGACCAACCGGGCTCCATCCCAGGGATGCAAGAATGGCACTACATATGTAAATCAATAAATGTGCTTCACCATGTGAACAGAAGCAAAAAAAAAAAAAAAAAAAAAAAAAAAAAAAAAAAAAAAGACAATGTGATCATTTTAATAGATGCAGAAAAAGCATTTGACAAAATTCAGCACCCTTTCATGATAAAAACCTTCAAAATACTAGGAATAGAAGGAACATATCTCAAAATTATAAAAGCCACATATGACAAGCCAAGATCTTCCCAAATGGGGAAAATCTGAAGGCATTCCCCCTAAGAACTGGAACAAGACAAGTGTGCCCACTGTCACCACTTCTATTCAACATAGTGCTAGAATTTATGGCTGGAGCAATAGGCAAAAGAAAAAAACAAGGAATGTCCAAATTGGGAAAGAGGAGGTCAAATGATCACTTTTTGCCAGTGTGATGATCTTATATCTAGAGAACCCCAAAGACTCCAGTAAGTCTCCTGGAATTGATGAATAAATTTAGCAAAGTCTCAGGTTATAAAATCAATGTACACAAATTGGTAGCATTCCTAAACACTAACAGTCAAGCTGAGAGTTAAATGAAAGACTCAAAAACATTCACAATAGCCACAAACAAAAGAAAATACCTAGGGATATACTTAACCATGGAGGTGAAAGATCTCTACAAAGAGAACTACATAATACTGGGGAAAGAATCACAGATGATACAAACAAATGGAAAAACATATGCACATGGATTGGTAGCACTAACATTGTTAAAATGTCCATACTACCAAAAGTGATTTATAGATTCAATGTAATCTGAAACAAAATACCAACATCATATTTCACAGATCTAGAAAAAGTAATTCTACACTTCATTTGGATCCAGAAAAGAGACTGAATACCCAAAGCAATCTTAAGCCAAAGAACAAATCTGAAGGCATCACATCACCAGTCTTCAAATTATATTACAAGAATATGGTGACCAAAATAGTACGGTATTGGCACAAAATTAGAGACATAGACCAATGGAACTGAACAGAAAACTCACATATAAAAGCATTCACATACAGCCAATTGATTTTTGACAAAGCAGACACCAATATATATCGGGGAAAAGAAGCCCTGTCCAATAAATGGTGTTGAGAAAATTGGATAGCCACATGCAGAAGAATGAAACAAGATACATATCTCTCACCACTCACAAAATTTAATTCTATATAGATAAAAGACTCAAATGTAAGGCATGAAACCATAAGAATGCTAGAAGAATATGTTGGATAAACTCTTCTAGATATAGCCTAGGCAAAAAAGTTATGAAGAATACCCCAATGGCAATTATAGCAACAACAACAACAAAAAACAAATTATTGTCATTTGAGTAAATTAGAAAGCTGAACTGCTAAGGAAATAATCAATAGAGCAAATAGACAACTTACAAAACATGAGAAAATATTCACAAGCTATTCATTTGTTGAAGGGCTAATTAATAATCAGAATCTACAAAGAACTCAAGTAAATCAGCAAGAAAAAACCAAACAAGCCCATTAAAAAGGGGGCAAAAGACATGAACAGAAGCTTTTTAAAAGAAGATAGACAAATGGCCAATATACATATGTAAAAATGTTCAACGTCACTAATCATCAGAGAAATGCAAATTAAAACCACAATGAGCTATCACTTTACCCCTATCAGAATGGCTTTTATTGAAAAGTCCAAAAACTATAGATGCTGGCATGATGCAGAGAGAAAGGAATGCTTATACACTGTTGGTGAGGTTGTATATATTAGTACAATCTCTATGGAAAATAGGATGCATGTTCCTTAAAAAAAAAAAAAAAGGATGAATTAAGTCCTTTTGTAACAATTTGGATGAAACTGGAGACCATAATCCTAAGTGAAGTATCTAAAGAATTGTAAAACAAAGACCACATGTACTCGTTATCAAATTGGAATTAACTGATTTACATACATGTGCACGAGGGCATTAAATTCACTGGAAATCAAGGATGGGGAGAGGAAGGAGGATATGGATGAAAACCTGCCTAAGAGGTACAATGAACATTATCTAGGTGATGGGAACACTTTTAACTTTGGGTCAAGCATAACAAAAGGGATCCATATAACCAAAACATTTGTTCCCCCATAATATTTTGAAATAATAAAACATAAAGAAATAATAGCCATTTATGCATTTAGTACTTAATCTCCTGCAGATCATAACAGTACTACCACTTAAGAATTGAAAAACAGACAAAAAAAAAATAGATCCTTTGGTCAATAAGAAAGTAGCTGATCATGGAGCCCATCATGGACTGGAAAACTCACTTGTAGTGACTCAGGTGATATCATTGATTTGACAATGAATGATGAAAAGAATAAAGCTTCACAATACCCCAAAAAGCTAATTCACATTCCTGTATCAACCATTGGTTCTTCTCAGCCTGTGTTATGATGGTTGCAACCCACATAATCAGCACTGCCTTTTCAACCATCTGGGGTACGAACAAGTAGACTATATCAGACAACTATACACCTACTACCTATAGCTCCAACTACCATGAATTTAACACATCACCCAGTAACTCAGGTGATCTCAAGACTGTAGACCAAGTGGTTTATACAGCTCTCCCAGTACCACCATTCCAGACTCCCTTGCAAAGAACTGTTATTCAGGCTCCCTGTGTTTGGCAGGTCAATCCCCAAAATAGTGTTACTGTTTGAGTGCCTCAAAGAAGTACATATGGGCCGGGCGCGGTGGCTCACGCCTGTAATCCTAGCTCTCTGGGAGGCCGAGGCGGGCAGATTGCTCGAGGTCAGGAGTTCGAAACCAGCCTGAGCAAGAGCGAGACCCCGTCTCTACTATAAAATAGAAAGAAATTAATTGGCCAACTAATATATATACAAAAAATTAGCCGGGCATGGTGGTGAATGCCTGTAGTCCCAGCTACTCGGGAGGCTGAGGCAGGAGGATTGCTTGAGCCAGGAGTTTGAGGTTGCTATGAGCTAGGCTGA
The DNA here is from genome assembly GCF_040939455.1 of Microcebus murinus. Taxonomy (NCBI): domain Eukaryota; kingdom Metazoa; phylum Chordata; class Mammalia; order Primates; family Cheirogaleidae; genus Microcebus; species Microcebus murinus. The sequence continues at coordinate 117,384,199 of NC_134105.1, read as the reverse complement.
CGCCATGGCAGTCACTCTAGCCTGGGCAACAAAGCGAGACTCTGTCTCAAAAAAAAAAAAAAAAAAAAAAGAAGTACATATGTTGTAGACAATGGACTAACTCTGGAATCAATGGGACCTCAGTTCACAGTATATCACTGACCCCCACAAGTGCATACTGAGCTCCCACACCCTGTATACCCAGCACCCTTAGCAGAAGTCCTACATCCATGGTGTAGCTTCCCCAGAAGCTGCCAGTACATCTCTGCCTCAGAAGTCACACTTGAAGTTAGCACCAGTTCAGAGTCAAATTGGCATAGTACTGTCATGGAGTGTCCCAGAGGTGGATCAATGTTGTGGCTCTGTTGACAGCTACCATCTCTATGCTTAGCATGAGGAACCCAGTGCCACTGTGCTCTCACAATAGAAAAATATTGGGGGAGTAAAGGCACTTCCCTTGCTTATGGCATGTACTCTTACCCAGTTTTCATCAGGCAGAAAATAGTACTTTTACAGTGTGAGCCAAGGATATTCATGAATGTTTTGGATCTTTCTGTGATCCTCAGTCAACAGATGTGATCCCTTCTTCCCAGAGTAGTTAAACCTTGGAGCCTTTATCTTGTCTTCCTTTAAGTGTTCCACTTTGGTCTTGTTTTTAATCTTATACATGATAGTCAATGTAAAATCCACACTGTGCTAGATTTCTCAGACAGAAGTGTGTATACACTACATTTGTTTATAACCACAAGTAAAATAAACTTAGTCCACAGAGAAAAAAGAAAACCCACAACAAAAACCCATGGACTCTTTTGTATCTGGCTTGTTTTATTTGAATAATGCCTTTGAGGTTTAGCCATGTTTTTTGCATGTAATATGCCATTGCATGGATGTTCCACAGTTTGTTCATTTATCTGTTGATGAACATTTGGATCATTTTTAGTTTTGTAACTATTAAGAATAAATCTTCTCTGAACATTCACTTTTTTGGACATATGTTTCCATTTCTTTTGGGTAAATTCCTAAACATGGGATTTCTGGATCATATATAGGTATATGTTTAACTTCGTAGAAGACTGCCAAAATGTTTTCAGAATGGTTTACCTATATACTATTCCCAACAGAAGTTGATGAGAGGTTAGATTGTTCCACATTCTCATAAACAATTGGTGTTATCAGTTTTTAAATTTTAACTATTCAAGTAGGTATGAATTAGTTCATTATTGTGATTTTTCTCCAGTGACTAACAATGTAATGCACTTTTTCATGTGCAAATTGGCCATTTGTATATCTTCCTTGCAAGATGCTTTTCAACTCTTTTATCCATTTTTTAATATGCCATATATATTTTTTTCTCTGTAGTTTACTTTTTAATTTTCTTAACAGAATCTTTCAAGTTTTTTAATTTTGATGAAGCTTATTTGGTATTTTTTAATCTCTGTTACGGTTAATGCTGATAGGTCATGTCTAGGAAATTATTCCTTGCAGCAACATCAAGATGATATTTTTCTTTCTTTTTTTTTATTTCAGTATATTATGGGGGTCCCAAATGTTTAAGTTACATAAATTGCCTTTGCCCCACCCAAGTCAGAGCTTCAAGTGTGTCCATCCCCCAGATGGTGCACACAGCACCGTTTAGGTGCGAATATAGTCATCCCCTCCTCCCCCTCCCACCTGCCCAACACCTGATGAATGTTACTACTATATGTGCACTTATGTATTGATTAGTTAATTTGTTTTCTTCTAGAAGCTATGTAGATTAGGCTTTTATGTTTGGATCTGTGAGTTATCTCAAATAATTGTTTGCATATCTTAGGTGTAGATTGAGTTTCATTTAATTTCATGCAGATAGCTAACTAATCCAACACCATTTGTTGAAAAGAATTTTTCCCCCCATTAAATTACTTTGGATACTTAGTAAGTGTAAGTTTTTATACATTGATCTTGTGTCCTGTGACCTTACTAAATCCACATATTAGTTAGTTGTAGTAGATTGTTTTACTATTCTTTAGGGTTTTCTATGCACATGAACATATCATCTGTGAATGATGATTGTTTTATTTTTTCCTTTTTCAATATGTACATCTTTTATTTCCTTTTCTTGTCTTATTCTACTGTCTAGAATTATCAGTACAATGTCAAATAGAAGTGGTGAAGTGAATGTCTTCCCTTGTGTGCTCTAAAAATCTATATTGAAAATTTGACCAAATCAAAAGCTGCAAACACTCTCAAGGCAAGATTCTACGATGCCTGGCAAAATACAGCTACTGGAGGAGTAACAAGTACCGAGAAACTGTGAGCTGAGCAACTACCAGAGGTCACACAGGGGTGGGAAACATTCAGTATTTGACAGAAAGAATAAGACTTTGTGGGATATCCCCTAGAATTCAATAAAGACCTTGTAAAAATGCTAAGGCCTAAGAGTTGATGACCTGCTCTACTCCTCATGATAAAGAGTTGAAACTGTTCTAATATACTCTCTACCTAGCTCTCTTTTGATGATATGTTCACTTTTCGAGGTAATAATTATTTTATATAAATGTCACAACATAGGTGTCGGGAAGTGCTCAGTTAGATTTTATAACATCCCACCCCTTGATACACACATATCCCCAATCTCAGTATGAAAGCTGAGGGAATTGCTAAAATGCTTTTCTTGATATTAAGGGCGTAACCCCACATTAGAATAACAACAGAATATAGATAGATATAATTCAGGGATATAAACCAAAATCTGGAAACTAAAAGAAATTAAATTTAACCACAAAAAGAAGGAAATATCTAATAATCTAATACTAATAATCACTAGATTTGGGAGTCACATCTCAGAGACAGTAGGAAGAGTACCACCATAATTTAATGTTAACTTAGTTCATAAAAGTTCTAGAATACACATCACAGGGAATAATGTTTTGGCCAGAAAAATAGACAGATGACTTAATGTTTTTCCTAACTTTTGGAAAATATTGCATTACCACAGTTTAAAAAAATAACAGTAAAAGTAAAGAAAAAAAAGACCAAAGGCAAAATTTGAGTTTTCTGCCTTGCCAAGAATAACAGAAAGACACTTATACTGTCAATCAAAGCATGAAAAGACAGCAAACTGAAGTTTGAATCAATCTGCTTTTGATGCCAACTGTAGAGAGTTTCTCTGCTTTTTCTATCTTTTCGGACTATTTGGAAAGTAATTTATTTGGAGACACTTTGGACTGATGCTGGTCCTCAGTTGTGTGCCTGCCTCACCCAATGTGTTCTTCAGAAATTGCATCAGCACACATAAAAGTTCCATTAAGGCTACCTTTTTTGACTCTATCCAGTTAGTGGAAACTATGGGTATAAATAATGAAGGGCAAAGTATCAAGGGCAAAGACGCACAGCGGTGAACAGGTTGAGGCATCATTGTCTTCTTCATGCACAGTACATGTGGTCTTTCTCTGCCATTTTATGCCTCACTCCAACAAAGTGCATTAAGTACTTCTAGGGAGGCCAAGCTATAGACTTGTGCAAACTACATCTGGGAGTCTGGTTAAATTTTTAGAACTAGTTTTTAGCTGAACCATCTCTTATTTTGAGTTGCAGGGTCACCAATATTGAATAAATCTAAAAAGTGAACAGATTAATGAAGTAGAGTAAAATTTGTAAAACACAGAAACGGGTCCAAATAGGTTGTCAAAACAAAGAAGGATCTAAAGCAAGTGACAGGAGCTGGGCCACAAAGCCAAAGGATCAAAGGTCTAGGAGACGAAGGCTGGAAAAAGCTGGTCAAGTGAATGAGTGGGGGAAATGAGAGTGTGGCTAGGGAAAGCACTGGCAGCAAAAGGGTATTATCTAGGGCTGGATTTTTACTTTCTCACACTAATGTGAAAGTGGACCGAGATTAAAGCAAGTAATTGCATTCAGTTAAATTGAACTGAGCTAGCTTTACCTGGACTCAATTGATATGAAATAATCAAACTAGATTAAAAGAAATTGTAATGGGTTATACACAATTTCCCTTTACAAACAGAATTTTATCTGTAGACACGCACACAACTATAAAATTCTGATAACATGATACTATTACTAAATTATTTTTAATTGCTTACACTTCACACAGATGTTAACATTTTAAAAGTGTATCATCTTGGCCTCCAGGATCACAAGTAAATCATCTCAATGATATAACAGTTCATCTTAATGACACAGATACACACGCACATACACACACTCACACACACAGACACAGAGTTTTGGCCTTTTAAAAATAATTTCTGTTCATTTTTAGATATTATGGAAGAGGAAACCTGTGTTCCTGCTTCTCTCTACTTGTCCAGAAACTTCTACATAGTGCTTCATTATAGGACAAAAGCAAAACAAAACAAAACAAAAAAACCTTTGTAAAAATATCTGTCCGAAGATGGGATAAGGCAAAAGAATGAGATGATAAAGGAAATTGTAGAACTAATAAAAAATAGATTGCAAATGAAAATAACAGCACTGTAGGTTCTATAAATAAATATAAATAAATTATAAAGACCAAGGAAATGAGTAGACATGGACAAACACCAGATTGATGGTATGGAGGAAATGATCACCAACAAGAGACTTGAGCAATTGGAGGAGATGGTAGTTTTATGAAAGATAGAGATTATCTAACATAAAGGCAATTGGTATCCCTGAAGTAAAAAACTACCACAATGTAAAGATATATCGCAGCAGCGAAATAATTCCTGAAATGAAGAACAAATACCTTAAGAGGGAATTCTATATACTAGAAAACAATGATACAAAATTATTGTCATCTAGAAAAAAATTTTAGAAATTATGATTACATTACCAAACATAAAAAAATTTTAAAAAATTGCTTCAGATATATAGGCAGAAAAAGTGAGTCACCAAGGAGAAAAAGAACCCCAGAAAACAATGACGCAATGATGATAAAATTTCTATGGAAATGTATGTTAGACTCAATATTTAACTCAGCAAAATTGCCATTTAGGAAATTAGGAGAAAAGGCAGATACCTCATCTATGAAAAATGTAAAGAACTATAGAGTCTACTAAAGATTTCTTGACCAAAACATTCAATAATGAAAACCAGCCAATTTAGTCATTTTTAAAGAAATTGAGAGCCTGGATTGGAAAACTGTGATAAAATTAAATAAAAACAAAACTTGTCGGTATGGGGTCCATTTAAACATAGAATAAAATTTAATAATTGAAGAAATTTTGGTTGCAAAACATAAATATTATAACCTTTATATAAGTAAAAATAATATAAGTAACAAAAATAAGAAGGTGGGAGGATTAAAGAAAGAGTAGTAATACCAATTGCTTCATTTTTGGTAGCAGAGAGGTAATACATGCTAATATTGGAAATAGTTTTTTAAAAAGGTGGCACTAATTATCTTCATATATTTCTTTTAATGTTAAAGAGGTTTTCAAGAAGTAATAGCACTAGTACATAGGAAAATTTTCATCTCAAGTTTAGCAATTTGTTTCAATTTTTTTCTTAAAGTAAAATGAACTGTCAGGTATTTCATATAAAATGACATAAAATATGATCCTATTCTTATTAAATTAATTCCATCTATTTATCTACCCTTTCCTTTTTAAATTTATTTTTTATTTGTATATATTCATGGTGAACAAGTGCAATTTTGCTATCCTGATATATTGCATTGTGGTGAAGTCAGAGCCTTCAGTGCATATATCTCTGGAGCAGCACACATCGTACCCACCAAGCAACTCCCCATCATCCTCTTCCTCACCCTCCATTTTCATTTCTGGTACTTTCTATAGTTTTTTTTTTATATTCCACCTTTATTAATTTTTATATTTTCCAGGATTAATTTTTCTTTTACTTACATCAATATAAGTATCACATTAGCGATAGTCTAACAAATTACATAATTTAGTATTTACATCATTCTGTTATAAATACATTTCTATATTTTTATGATTTTCCCTGTAAACTATGACTTAAAGTGCTTTTTAAACATTTTATACACATGAAGTACTTTAGTTATTTTTTTGTTATTGTTTTTTTTTCACTTTATTTTATGCTACTATGTGGTTAATTTTTTAATATATTTTATGTTCTTGAAAACAATGTATATTTTCTAAGTAAAGAAAGATACAGTTTTATAACTATCTATAAAGATAGAAATATGGATAATAGATTAAGGTTGGTAATGTGTGTTTCAAATTTTGGTCTTCTTTGATGGGGGACATGTCTATTCAAATTTTTCCTTATTCATTAGAAACTATGTTTTTAGGTGCATATATATTCATGATTAATACTTCTTGGTTGATTGCTCCTTACATTGTTATATTGTATCACACTTTATTCATATTAACTATTTTGCTTGAAATTCTGTTACCTTGTATTAACATTATAAAATAATCTTTGTCTTATTTAGAGTTTACATACTATATCATTTTTTATAACTGTATATCCACCTGCATAGTTTTATTTCAGTTGTGTGTCTCATAAACAGCATATAACTATATATGCTTTTCATAACTATAAAACTTTAAAAACTTTATAAAGCTTTATAAACTATAAAGCTTTCTATAGTTATTCTTTACTCTATCTGAATAGTTAATCTCCATATTTTAATAATTTGATTATTAAATATTAAATAATATGATTTAATTGCATATACATTTATTTCAATTACCAAAATATAAATTTATTCCTCCTGTCTTATTTTCTGTTTACAACTATTACTTAGCTCCATTTTTCCTTTTCCTGTTTTCTGTTGGATTACTAAAGTTCAATGCATTCCCCTTTGCTTTTCTTCTATTAGTTTAGAAACTAAGTATTTCCATTTCTGTAGCACTTACTCTAAACTTTTTATTGTTTTATTATGCATAGTTAGCTCTAAATTTTTTAATGGGGCAAAAGTTATTCAGTATTTGCATCCTACTCTTGAATACCAGGATGCTAGCACTCTTTAACACCCCATTGAAAACCCCTCCTGATTTTGTTTTGTTTTACCATTTTTAACCTACAAAAATTTGTCACTAGTTTTTCTAGTCATATTAATTAATTTTCTGGCAAGGTTTATTAATTTCCATACTCTCTGTTGTTTTTTGCATTCTATGCTGTCCCTGGGGGTTCTCTTTTCTTCTAGGCTTCCCCTAATACTCAAAAAGCCTTGAGCAAGAATGTGAATAGAGACCCACATGCCATATGTCTAAATTCTGAACAATAGTACATAAAGCCCAAATATTGTTAAATGAACAATGTTCCATTGTCCTTCTTGACAAATATACCTTCGACCTGGAAGACCAGGTTCAAATTTAGATTTCTTGCATTTCTTGGACTTCCAAGCCAGAAAGTCACTGCTTTGGGAGAGTGGACTCCTAACCTTTGTTCTGTGGTTTGCACCCATTCTGTTCTCATTCTGGCTTCATCCTACAACACTAAGAACCTCACAAACTGTAATTATGCCTGCCTATACACTAAGGCTCCACCAGGAACCTCCGCAAACAGCTACCTTTTAGCCACCTCTTCAGCTTAGACTTGGCCAAGGAGCCCTACACTGAAATGCAGTGTGCACCATCTGGGGGATGGACATGCTTGAAGCTCTGACTTCAGGTGGGGCAAAGGCAATATATGTAACCTAAACATTCATAGCCCTGTAATATGCTGAAATAAAAAAAATTAAAAATAAATAAGAAAAGATTAAGAGAAGTGGTGACTGACATTACTAAGTGATAAATGAACAGTTGACAAAAGGATCATAGCCATTCTAAGGCAGAGTGAGTGCTTGTAGTGTGTTCATAACTCACTAGTCTGCTCCAGACCCAGCATATGAGTCATAGCTGCTGAGTGCCAAGCTCAAGAACATGGAGTCCAGCTCTCTCTTTGGCCACATAATTTCAGAAGCCACTCATTAGTGTGAGTGTGTTAAGATGCTCCATCACTGCACAAGTAGTATGTCTCCGCTGTCTTTCCCAACTTTCCATAACCTCCCTCTCTCTGTTTCCCTTTGTTGCGTTACCCTGTGGTGTCTCTCACTGGATATTCCCACAGGAAATCCTGACTGATTTCTGGAAAGTTTGAGATGGAACTAAATTGTGAAACTTTAAGGGATTTTATTACATTTCTTTTTAAATCATCAGAGAAAGAAAGCCTGGGACAGATGAGTGGTTTTCTCTAATTGAAAGCCAAGTCCATCCAACCTGATAGGATAACATTTCAACTAAAAAGAAAAAAAAAAGCAAAGGTTACTTACCCTCATGATTTCTGGGAAACAAAAATAATATCTGCTCATTGAATGGAGCCCATGGGATCCAAAAACTGCTGATGTGCAAGCTTAAGAAGGCCCAAGTGGAAGGGCAGAGCAGTTATTAGGAAGTCCAGTGAATATAAAACTCCAGAAACATCAAGGAAGAGATGGGATATTGTTGTTTCCCCAAATATAGCAATATGGCTTCAAGTTTTTAAATATGTGACCATGAAACCCCCAAGTTTGCTGTGTTAAAGACAAGCTTTCCTAAAGGACAATTTGAGCAGTGTATAGGAGATATCAGAGAGTATATATAACTATTGATTTTATTTATTTGCATTTTGTTTAAATTTTTAATTGAAAAATAATAATTGCATATATTATATGTTATAACACAATGTTATCAACTTTAAACGAAGACAGACCCGAGTTCCCAATTTCATGTTGGCATTTACTAACTGATGGAGCCCAGCAAGTGATTTTCCATACATAAGCTTCAGCTTCTCATCTGAACATTGGAGATATTTAATACTTCACAGAGTTTTTGATTGTTTGTTGTTTTGAGGATTAGAGGAGCTTATGTGTGTGAAACATTCATCACAGTGAACAGGACTTATTAAAAGCTCAGTAAATGGCAGGTTCCTCAGGTGGTGGCCAACACATGTATGCTTGCTGAATTCAATTAATCAAACATTTATTAAACACCAGGTCTGCACCAGACACCTTGCATCTAGGCACAGGGGTGGAAAAGACACAGTCCCTGCTCTGTCCTATCTTCAAGATGTTTACTATCAATATGTCTTGTCTTTTGACCACTTTGTTTTCATGTCCAAGACACTGATCACGTTGAATGAAAGTCCCATAGGAGCAAAGACTTTGTATGTTTTTTATCAGTGTATCCCCAGGGTCTGAAAGAGTGAATAAATTCAACAAATATTCACTGGGGTCCTATTTGTACCAGACACCATTCTTGGTATTTGGAGCATATCAGTGTACAAAACAGCCCCAAATCCCTGCCTTTGACGAACTTATATTCTGGAGAAATGAATGAATGAATAAATAGAACTCTTAATAGTAATTTCAAATATTGCCATAAATCATTTTTTGACCTGTGGATAGAACATTCCCTTGAATAGAGGCAATTCAGAAATAACAGTGTCCTAGGTAGAGCAATGCCACTTACAAGCTACCATTGCAGATGCTGCATTTTGCAAGGCCACCAAGCCTTCTTCTAGTTTTTGTAAGACTGACGTGTGAATGTTTGCTCTAAGAGGATACCTGGTTCCTTTGACAAGATGGGTTTCACACTGATGCAGCTTAGGCTTCCTGGTCTCCCATCCATCACATGGCTTCATTGGCAGCCTCAAAGGCAGCATGGGGCAAGTGTGGGGCCCTGGAGGTTAAGCCAACTTGTTGTGACCAGTAGGTGTGTGTCTACTGGCTGCTCTCTGCAGGGCATGTGTGCCTCCTTCATCAGGAAAGCTGCCGGCATTCACAATTGGAACATAAACAAACCAGCAGGTTCTGATTAATCCAAATTGGAACTATTCAAACAGTCACAAAAAGAGATCTTTTCCCCTGAAGGAATTTACATGTGAAGAGAGACTAAGATGGGAAATAAACATTTCTATAATGATTAAAGTTAATTGGCTTGAAAGGATGCCTCTGAAAGAAATGCTTTCTGGTTTTAGTTCCAATCTATTTCGGGACAAGCCTGTTTTTCATAAGATTGGTAACTGCAAACAGATACTGCCCTTTCATTGGAAACAGATGGTACAGGACATAATTAAAGAAGTATGCACTGGCATCTCAAATAACTGCTTTCAATTACAGCATTTCAAGAGTATTAAGGGGAAATATTTTAAACAAGACCACTGCAAAAATAGATTTTGTCATTAACTTTGAAATAATATTTGACTTAAGGCTGAAATTTTCATGTGCCAGGTCTGGGTCTCATAGGCTGATGCTGGTTGGTGCAGGAGAAATTGAATCATTATGGTCCTATCATTCAGGGAAAAAAATCTTACTTTTTTTAATGCAGAGAAAAACTGTATTTTTCCTCTGGTAAGACTCATATTTTATTTTGCACTCGAATCTGAGTTATATTTAATAACTCTGGGAGGTTTCATAGTGAAATCATTTCAATTCTAAGTCCAAGGTTATCTGTCACTAGTATGTGGATCTGTGTGTGTGTAGCCAGTGGGTACAGGCTACCCACTGTAAAAAAGTGTGTTTGTCTGCCCTGGAGACCACATTGCTGAGTATGCACTATACAAGTTCATGCTGAGATTAATATGTAAAACCTCCAAACTAGATAATTTGCGAAGTTGGCAGATGGTCTGGGCTGGCACATTTGTAATGTGTGGTTTGCTTATTGTAATTTTTCTCATTAGATAATTTTAATGGAAATTATAATAATTTAACATAGCTATAGAGCATTTACAATTTTCAAAATGCTTTGTCCTGTGTAACATTTGGAATGATGTTCACTTTTCTCAATAAATACTTATGGAGCATCTAACCCATCAGGCACTACAAAGAGATAAGACAATGAGCAAGAGAAGTTTACTTGCCTTCCCAGAGTTTATGATTGAATGGTGGGTACAGACAAGTGAATAGACAAGTATTTAGGTTGTTAAATATGAAATGTCTGATTTTAAATCAAAAGCGTAGCTAATTATATCTCAAACAAGAGCAATACAATTAATCGAAGTGTGTGCCTAACATATCGACACAGTTTAGCCATCTGAATGGTAGCTCGTTTATCCCAGTAGTGAAGAAGCCTGGAGAGCAAGTGGCAATGGAATTGTGAAAAGCATTTTCCATAGTTCGTTGAGAACTGAATATTTTTCCTTGCAAGAAGTGACCCAAACCTGGAAGAAGGGGTAGTCAGCTGGTACAAGGTCTGGTGGATACAGTGAAGAGATTTTCCAAGTCCAGCTTCTATAGTTTGAGCAGTGTTATTTGTGTGACATGTGGCTGAGCATTGTCTTGCAAGAGCATTGGCCTGCCTCTATTGACCAGTCTCAGCTGCTTAATCACAAGCATCCTCATCATTTCATCCAACTGGTTGCAGTAGACATCCGCTGTGATCTATTGACCAGGTTTCATGAAGCCGTAGTGGATAATGCCAGCACTGGGCCACCAAACAGACACTATTAGCACTTTGTTTTTATGAATATTTGGTTTTGGACTGTGTTTTTCACTTTATCTTTATCTAAACATTGTGCTGAACATTTGTGATTGTCACAAAGAATCCATTCTTCATCACATGTAACAATATGGTATGGAAATGGTTCACCTTTATGTCATGACAGCAAAGAAAGTCAAGCTTCCAGACAGTTTCTCTTCTGATGCTCGTTTAATTCATGTGGTACCCATCTATCCAGCTTTTTTACTTTGCCAGTCTGTTTCAAATGGTCCAATATTGTTGGAATAGTAAGATCAAATCTTGCTGCTAATTCACATGTAGGTTGAGATGGATTCACTTCCACTACAGCTTTCAGCTCATCATTATACACCTTGGTCTCAGGTCACCCACGTGGCTCATTTTCAAGATTAAATCATCAGAATGGAACTTCTCAATTGACATACTGTGTGTTCATTAGCCACTTCCTTTCCAAACACTTTGTTCATATTTCAAGCTGTCTGCACTGCAGTGGTTCCATGACAGAATTCATAACTGAAAATAACATTAACTTTTTACTTATCCATGATTTCACAAAAATTGCTCTAAAAAACAATTCGAAAGACAATCACAAGCCAAAATGTGCATTTTAAAGACTGAGGATGTTCCTTCACAATAAACATGATATAAGAGATGTCAAAGTGAAATGTCAGAGATTTCAACTGTCAAGCTTAATACTTAAGGAAACCAGACACTTCATACTTAATTATCTAAATACAGTAAGGTAAGTGCTATGGGGAAAGGTAGGCAGGGTAACATAAAAACATGGAACAAGGGTATTTCACCCAAGAAGTTGCTTCTCCCCTATTGCCTTAAAAAGTTTTAAAAACAGAAAAGTAAAGAAAAAGTATAGTATATATCATCTTAGTGACTCAAATACATATACTTCTGATGGACCAATGACAGTGGTCAGGCAGATATTCTATAGCAGTAGTCAGGCAGATATTTTCTAATTTATTGATTATTACTTGTCATTAATTGGTTACAAAGCACAACATAAATTTATTTTTAGTTATAGCTACACACAAAATACACATGTGTGCATACCCACAGATGCAGAGAGACAGAGAGAACACACATGAGTCATACTACCTCTAATCCTTCAAAAGTTACATGGCCTTTGAGCTCTGTCTAGTTACAGTGATGAGTTGGATGTGAGCTCTCACCCACTTGCTTTTGCCCTAATGGTCTGCATTACCTGAAGGACAAAGGTAGGGTTGTGGTGAATAACAAGCAAAGGATCAGAAAAGAATGTTGCAATTGATTACTTAAAATATTTTTTCACTGGAAAAATTAAGCCCTAAAAAGCTTAGTAATTTCCTTCAAGGTTACACTCAATGTTCAAATTTTCCATGAATATTTTCAGATCAAAGCTACCCAATAACTAGCTTTTCCTTATTTCGAATACTCTGTATAGTTTGTGTATGTGTGTGTGTTTGTCTGAGTGTGTGTTTGTACGTGTAACCTATATCCTTTATTATTTATGGGGAGTGAACTGTGGCAGTACTGCTAATCTTAATGCCATTCATTTAAAAATGAGACTATCTAGATTGGTTCCAAAATAATTAAAAATAAAATACAACACAAAGAGTAATTGTGTTTTGATAAATGATGAGGGGAGAAAGCTTCCAATCTGAGGCAGGAAACAGAAAGGAGAATTCTGGATTTCGGCTAAGGGAGAAGTATAGAAGGTTTAGAAACCCCCTTGAATGATGATAAAAAATGAAGAAAGAAATGTCTTTTCAGTAGAGAAACTTTGAATTCTCTAGGTGAGAACATTTTTAAGCATAGGATTGGGAGTAGTTCAGGTAGACTGGCCCCGATTCTTCACTCATTCTTGCATCCATACCTGGCCGTAGCCTCATCATGGGTGGAGTATATTTCTTTGCTTCTTAGACAGGAGTGACAGTGGGCCGGTTCCATAGCTAGGCCTTCATAAGAGGCCTCACATGCTCCTTCCTACTTCCTTTGCCTCTGCTCCCATCACGAGAGAAGCCTGCCTTGGCTAGCTCTGGGGTCCCAGGATGATGAGAAATGTGGGGTATAGCTGCCTCAACTGGCCCACACACCTGCAATGAGAATCACGATAGAGCAAGCTGTAGCCTGAAGCAGACCCACCCAGCGAGCCCTCCCTCCACCTCAGCTCAGCCAACCCACAGACTCATGAAAATAAATGATTGTCCTCATAAGCCACTGAGTTTTTGGGTGATTTGTTACTCAGGCATACTGTGGCAAAAACTACTTAGTCATTGTTTGGGAAAGAAATGATGGTGTGTCAAGTCAGGAAGACGGTGGAGCTAGAAACGGGCTTCATTCTGGCTATCTTTTCCCAGTTCTCTGAGATCTCTAAATCCAGGCAGCCATCAGGCAAACGGTTGGCCAGCCCAGCAGTTGGCTGCCTGCCCCGGTGTGTTGAAATTCAAGTCCTGCTTGCTTGACCACAAACTGGCCTTTCCAAAATTCAAAACAAGTCCACATAGTTTGCAAGGGGGAGGGCTATTATTTCTGTTCACAAATATTTTAAATCTGATAATAACGAAGGTGAAAATGGTTTGGAAGACATAGGTTAATTTAGGAGCATCTATGCTTCTTATATTCTAAAATATCATATAAGCTCCTTGACTGTGAAGTATAATTCCAGTCATCCCTTCAGTGCCTAGTGCGACATAAATACAGAAATTTAATAAATTCTATTAAGAGGCTAAATGTGAAATGTTTCTGGATTGCAAGACCTGTTTCAGAATCTGGCTAATCAGTTAAATGTTCCATTTGAAGCTCTCTTCTCTAAATCACCCCCAATGTCAACTAATAGCTTCCTAATTCTTCTTGCCAAACTTTCTTCCCTCAAAATATTGGATTTATGCCATGTGATTTATAAAGCTATATGCTGAGGTTATGAATGGTGAGACTGAAAGATATATTCCCTGCATCAATTCCTCAGTTAGGGAATCTAGCCACCTATACTTATAGGGAATGAAGGTTCGTTGCCTTAATAAGCAGATATTGAGGACACATGATTGCATGGTGTCAATGAGTAGTTTTTATCTATTTCCTAGATCAGTGTTATTTGTCTTATTTGTCCTCTAACCTTGATATCAGAAAACCCCACTGTACAAGATTATAAGCTTGAGGGGTGGCTAGATACCAAACTGGAAATGTCCTGTCATCCCACTTGAACTGCATTGAAGGTTTACATCTAGATAATAACAATGGTAGCAGCCAGAATTTATTCTGAGCACTTAGGATCAGCAGGCACTATACTAAATGCTTTTCTTGCACTATTTCTTTTAAATCTTGTGTGGTAGTAGCTGTTATTAACCCCGAGAGGTTAAACCACTTGCAGTTAATAAGTAGTTGAAGTGGGCATTACACACTGGTACAGCAGCCTCCTCTGCCATTGCTTTTCACTATTTTGCTAAGAGGTGTTAGTTGAAGGCATGATTTTGAATATTCTCTCAAAAGACTAAGACACCTTTTCCACATACTTGTCTTTCCACAATGAGCAGATAGTCTTAGTCTTACTTTACTCCAAGTTTCTCTCGATAGAACTCGAAAAATGCTTCATAACTTCTGAATACAGCAGTGGGTGACCTTGCCCTTCTCTCGTTTATACTCTCTTTCAGTTGAGTTCAGGGGTTACCATACTGAAGTCTTGGAGGAAGACTGGGTTTATACTACAAACATAAAAAATATCTAATTTGTTACTAAGCACTTCATAAGAGGACAGGCAGGCATAAAAACTATTGTGGTTTTACCCAATGAGCTCCTTACCTCTACTGAGCTTTATCATAAATATTAATTTTTTAAATAAATATCACATGATTAATTTTGATATTCTATTCCTTCTCAAAATAAAAAAAAAAGTATTATCAAGAGATTACCTAGAGCTAAGAAGAATAAAACACTGTCTTAGTCATACCAAAGGTTTGAAAAAAGTCTCCTACAATAGTTTTCATGTGGCAGACTGGGTCCTACTGATGGGGCCAGTCACAGAGTTAAAAAAAGAAAAAAAGGGGGGTAGCCTTTTTTAAGACTATGAGAAAAGAATTACTTTATGCTATTTAGAGAAGCTTGGGAGATTTTTTTCCCTCTGGTAAATGCCACAAAGGAGACATTTCTCATGAAAATTTAACTGAGAGACAGGCTGTAGCATGGTAAGGGATGGCCTCTGGGAATGGTTATGGGAGAGAGTTTGGAGCCAGGACCAGTAATTATGAGACACCAAGGAAAAAAGCAGAGGCTGCACAGACGTAAAATATTCCGAAAGCAATAATGGAAGTGGAACAAGAGGAAGAAAGAGAGTAAGATCTTTGAATAAAAGTCGTTCTCACCATACAAAAACCAATAGCATTCACATCTGGTGTGGCAGAAAATATACTACACTTGGAAAACTCCTTGAAAATATATTGAAAACTTGCACATATACTTAAAACTGTGCTAGACAGAGAGAGTACTGGATTTTGAATCTTAGACCTTCACTTACCAATGTGAGCGAACTTGAGTAATTTACTATGGCTTTGAGATTCATTATTTGCAAAATGGGAGTCATGGAACAACATATGTGGAAGTGCCTAGCATATAGAGTAAGTGTTTAAAATGTACTTTTGAGTCTGAATCATGTAACTAGTTCTACCGTAGAGGCACAATCGCCTATATGGCCAACAGAACTTGAAATTAATGTTCAGACCTCAGATTTCTCAAGATCAATCACTCGAGAGGCAGCAGGGTAAGACGATAGCGTTTCTGTCACACAGCTGAGATTGCAAGATGTGAATCGCTGAGTACTACATTAAACACAGCACTTTGGTAGACAAATGGTGCTGAGGGGAACGGGGATTATGTACTAGGAGTGGAGAATTACAAAAAAAGCAACACCTATTGGGCACTACCTACTTCTTTCAATCAAGGTGAGGCTTCATATGGGTATGGCTGAAGGACACCACAAAAAGAACACAAGCTTTGGATGAGACTTGTTTTCAAATCTTGACTTTACCTGTGTGACTTGGGTAGATCCTTTCCAAGTCTCAGGTCCTCCATCCATTGAATGGGGACAAAAAATACTTCTACTGAAATGCTATTGAAGGATTATGGATGATTTATGAAAAATGTCTAGCAGTTAATAGACATCTGTTACATCGCAGCTATTGTTACTTAAAAGGTCACAGCTCCTTCAGAGCAGAAGCTGAGCCTAATGAGTCTTCATAGTCTTCATTGTGTTTAGCACAATGCCTGGCATATGTTAGGCATAATAAATCTTCACTGAATGGATGAATAACCCCAAAATCTTGTTTAATACTCTTGTCTTTTGCTCTAATAACCATCAGATGGAGCTTTTGCCTGATTTGGAGGAATGTTTTTTTCCTCCTAAAGGACCAACTGAGCACCACCTTTGACTTCAGAGCCTGTCTCCAAAACAGAACTACAATAGACACAAATTGGCTATTGTGGATGCTTGTCTACTAACGGCACATTCAGATCCCATCTAAATATTGCTTATCCTTCTGGTTTTGGACTTAGTCTTACATTAGTTTCCCAGAGCCATCATGTCTGACAAGTCACGTGGAGAAAGTTAGTTACCTCTTTGAACTTAATTTCCTCCTTCATAAATAATGACCTTGATGGGCAATGTGACAATTAAATAGGAAAGCATATGTATAGTGCCTGAAACATAATAGGCAGGGCAAGTTTTGAGACTGAGTATATGACACCAGAGCTCAAATTCCTTAGATTACATTTGATTTCCAAAGGATTTTAAGCTTGCTGCAGAAAGGAGCTATATCTTATTCAAACCACTTTGCACGTACCTTGCTGCCCAGCATAATACAGGGCAAAGCATAGACATGTAATCAATACTTGTGGAGCTGAATTGCTTCCAACTGTTATCCATACTCTCAGTGAGTATGGATAACATTTCTCCAGGAAAATGTGGCTTTAGGTACTAGGAACCACAATTGATTCACAAAAACAAGGCATAGCAAAGAAAATTTTTCCCTTCTTAACATTATTAGAGTGGTTCAGAAAAAGAAAACATAGACATAATATCTCTTCACTTTAATAAGGCTTCAGAAAAATTGAACATTTGATGATGGTTTTAGCTACAAGTACCTGAAAATCCAAATCGAACTGGCTTCAAGAGTAAGCACACTTATGGCCCATATGCTTGGAAGTGTATGTCAGGATTGGTAGATCTAGCAGATCAGTAATATGATCAAGGATCCAGGCTTTTTTGGTTTTCGGTTCTGACAACTGTGTTGGCTTCATCTGGGATGCAAGTTGTCTACTAGCAGAAAATAGGTTACATGTTTCCTTATTCATATCTGAAAAGAAAAAAATGAACCTGCCACTCTCAAGTAAGGAACATAAGTTTTCACCTCATAACGTTCCCACTCCTTAACCAGGAATTGTCATCAGTGGAATGCTATTGCCTGACAGGCTTCATTCAGTTTGGGATCCTGGCAAGGGACAGGTAATATGACCAGAGCTGGGGTCAATTCCTCAAACTTTACTGCTTTTACACAAGGGTGGGAGTGAGGTGGGGAAAGCAAGGTGGGGATTCAGTCACTTTGTCCCAGCAAAGACTATTATGTTCACAGAAAAGATGCAGAAGTTTGGACATGATGATATAGTTGAATTGATTTGTAGCTGATTAAATAGCTACACAATTAGCAAACTAGAGTGACAGGTGACATATCACATACTCCAAGAATCCTCCTTTCCTTTACCCTGCCAGCCTAGATTGGGTTAGATGCCCCACTGTCCTGCCTTTTACAATTATATGTATCATTTCACATATATACAGCCTAAATTATATATTTATATGACTGTCCTCCAACCCAACACAACTAAAAGCAGGAGCTGTGACTTATTCATCTTTCTGCCTCATCACAGAGCATAGAACCTGAATATAACAAGGAGCTCAACTTTTAAATATTAGTTAATGAGCAATCAATGGGTAGAAGTTTCAGGAAGGGAGATTTCAAGTCCTCAAATGTGTGAAAAGAGAACTTCCTAACAATAAATGTATTACATAAATGACTACCAGTCTTCAATAACTTAAGTATAAAGAGGATAGATGTTGGATTAAGGTATCATTAAGGTCCCTTTTGATCCTGGAATTCAATGATTTTCTGAGTTTACTAATGGTGATCACAACATATACTCCACATTGATGGCCCAGATGTCTCCTGCATAAAAGTCAGGACTTCTGAGGGGTGGGGAAGTGCTAGAGTCAACTGTTTGGCTCATGAGCATTCAAACTTTCTTTCCAGGGCTGTGATCTCTACAAAGGGAGCATATTCCACTCCCCTTGCTAGCTGTGATGAGCAGTCCTTGCTGATTGTGATCTGGCATGAACTAGGCACTGTCACTCTGCTTTTTGGTCGGATGCCAAGGCAATAAGACCCATCACTGAAGGAAGTTCGTGAGTCAATATGGTACTAGGGATGGGGAGGAACTTCTCAACAGCTCAAGAAATCTTTAGCTCAAGTAACCTTTAAGAAAGAGAATGAGTAAAAGCCAAAATCAACATGGTAGACACTTTATGTTTACTTAGTGCTGAGTACTAGGCAGGCATTCTGGTTAGAGGGAAAATAAGTATACCAAGACAAAGTACTGGCCAACAATAAAGTTTAGAAGTTAGTTAGATATTTGCAAAACACACACATGCATACACATCCATATACACACACAGTACTTGGGAAATGTACAAGAAAACATCGAAGATAGCAAAGGATGTGACCAGACAGCATTATATCCGGGAATGTACTATGCACAGCACACCCTTCCACTTACCCTCTTAGACTATGCTCACCTGTTTTCAGAGGGAACTTCAATCCTTTCAATTTGCTTCCAACACTGACATTCTCTCCAGCCTATCAGAACTGACTTTATTAAATCCTTTGACTCCCCTAAAAATGAGAAAGGAGAGACTTGATCTTCTACTAGAGTCCCAAATTGCTTACTGATCAAGAGAGCAAATAGCAAGGCATAAAGCAAACTCCAAGCCAGGGAGGGGTTATTCTCAAAGGGCTTCTCAGAGAAAGGAATTTTGTGTAGAGAAAGCAGAACTGGCTGGAGATGCAGCACAAGTTTTATTTCTAATTCTGCTACATCAATGAGCTTGCAGAAGTCAGGCATCTGTCTTGGCTTCAGATTCCTACTTTATGAAATAGCTAATTCTTAAATATTTAAAGATTGAGAATTATTGAGGATCCTTAATGTTTTACTCTGTCAAGTAAGGACAATAAAAAGGAAAAAGCAAACAAACAAATAAGCAGCACAACAAAGAAGTTTCATCACAAATGAAAGGACACTAAGCACCAAAAATTTAAGGACATAATTTCATGTTTCGAAAAATAAAATTTAAAACTTAGTTTTATGTCAAAGTTTGCCTTTGTCTCTTTTCTTCAAGGGCAAATGCAAACTGGGCCATGGAATTTATTTGGGGACCTCAGCAGAGGCCAGCTCACATTTCTGTCCTGTGCTGTCATGCTGGCGTGGACCCTGAGCCTGACCCTGGACAGCATACGGGACATTAGGTGGTAAGACTGGGAATGTAGAAGGGGAATTAGAAGCCACACTGCAAAGCAGAGAAGTTGAGCACTGAGAGAATAATCCAAATTCATTATTGAACACTAGATGTGCTAGGTTCTCTTCTGGGTAATAGAATTCCACAGAGAGCGAAATAGACACAAGACCTGCCTTCACCATATTATTAACAGATGCACAAGCAAATTATAGCATGTCACATCGTCTTAAATACTATGGAGAAAAACAAATGAGATTCAGTATGATAGAGTCACTCCAGTGTGGAAAGTGATTAGAGAAGGTCTCCCTGAACAGAATCCAGAAGGAAAGGAAGGGAGCAAACCATGTAGGGAAATGTTCTATGGGAAGAACATATTTTGGCACAGAGAATAGTAACTTCAAATGCCCTCAGTCCAGAGTGTGCTTGATATAGTTGAGGAATAGCTATGCACAGATAAGGAGAGACAGAAAATGAAGTCAGAGGTAGCTGACAGATCACCTAGGACCTTATAAGCCCCACCAAGGACTGAGTGAATGGTGAACCATTAGAGGACATTGAGCAGAGGATTGACTCAGTCTGACTCATGTTCTAATAAAATTACTCTGGCTATTGTATAATGAAGCTTTATGTGGACATAATAAGAAGTAGGAAATTGAGTTGTTAATGCTTTAATTTCCAGTCTTGGAAATGATAAAGAATATTTATAATACAGAGAGAAAGGACATACTTGAAAAGTACCTCTGTGTTATTGCTGTTGCTTTTGCAGTTGAGGAAATAGGGAAATTGTGTTATTCAATGGGAAGATAGCTAAAATTTGAAAACACATTTCTAAAACATATATATTACATATACACACACATATGTTTCAAATACAACACATGAAACAATTTTCTTTAACTTACTAAATAAATCCTTGTCCTCCAGCTTCCCCAAAGCTAATACTTTCTAATTTTAGGCTTTTAAAGATTTTCCTTCTTATTTTTACTTTTATTAGCTAATTCCTTTACGTATGCCATGAGAACACTGTGTATTAGTCAGGATGGGCTAGGTTACGCTGCAGTAACAAACCAACCTCATAATCTTGATGGCTTAACACAGTAAAAGCATATATCCAGTGTGGATCAGCAGGCAGACTGGTCATCTTGGTTACCTGGAGACCAGTTTGAGAGAAGCTCTATCTCAACATTTGGATCCACAATTGCTGAGGTAGAAAAAAGATACATGGCAACTTCTACACTAGCTTTTAAAGCTTCTGCTCAGAAGTAATGCACACTGTTTTCCATCACATTTCACTGGTGTACATCATATAGCCATGTCTAACTTCAAATGAGGTTGGAAAATGTAACTGCACTGTGTACCCAGAAGAATAAGAAGTGGAAAAAATTAAATAGTCCTAATGACTCCCGTGGTCTAGCTCTCTGTTTCTGATTGGATTCCAGCTATTCTTTGCTCTCATCTTTCCAACTTGAGCTTCCTCATGCCAGTCTTCCTTGTTTATCTCAAATGACATTTTTATGATCTATAAACTCTCAAATCACTCATTCCATTCGCATAACATTGAACATTGCTTTGTATTGTTGTTTTTGTACACACACACAACTGGCATCCACTATTCTGAATGGATAGCTATTATTATTTACCCCAGTGGGATGATCTTTGTTGCCAGGAAATCAATCCAAAGAGGCCCTAGAGAAAATATCTCTGCCAAAGACAAAAAGAGTTGCCTGTTTCCTTTAGATCTTTTCTGTTTTTTGAAAGATCTATTTCTTTAGACTTCCGTTCTTTGATAATATGATTCTTATTACTCACCTGAGCTGCCCACTTGGTTTTCAGATGTGGCAATGTCAGCAAGCAAGTCCAGATTTTCTCTGCTGCCTGAAGCCCAGCAAAAAGTTACTTCATCATTCACTTGCCAGCAATAGAATAGCGATAGCATCAAGTATTTCATTTTGAGACTAATGTGCTAGCAAGTGGCAAGGCGCCATCTTGAGCAGTAGTGATAGACTTCCAATTCTGAAGACACTCTGTTGTAAACAAAGAAAATATTTTGATTTTCCAGGTCAAGGACTAAGATTCACCATGTCATCCCACTATCAGAGCATCAGACTAATTTTTCTTTATTTACAACACTGCAGAGATTTATAATTATGTAGCAATGACCAGAAGAGAGAAGTGTAAAGCTGCTGAAGCCCACAAACAGGGAACCATCTTTGCTGACTTGTTAAAAGAATTATCTGATTTGTTAAAGGTAATGTCTCCTTACAGTTAAGTGACAGGTATTATAGATTACTATTTTTGTTTTCAGTAGTCCCATAAAAGGAGTATGAAGGTACAATAGAGCAAATGCCAAGATGGAGCATGTAATCTTTGGAAGAATCTGGGAGAAAAAAAAAAAGTCAGGTTTTAAAAGAGAGACTTGTCCATGTGCTATGACTAGAGATGATCTTCCATTTGTTTTACTAGGTTGGAAGTCTTTTGCAAGTGGAGGCATTTTTATTTTTCTTTCTTTCTCATACTGTATCCCAACACTTTGCACTGCCTTGAGGAGGCATAAATAAACATTTGTCTAATAAACAAACAAAAATTAAAATAGAAAACAATTGTAACAGTCTTGCTTCTATCCAACAGGTGGCATTGCTGTTTTACAAATGGCTTTGGAGTCAACACAGCAACCAAGCAGTCAACACTGGTTTAGATTTTTGTCTTTTTGTTTTGATTTTTATCCCACCTATTTTTCATAGAATAGAAGACATGAGAAGTACAAATATTCTTTTTTCAGATGTGCTTTGGTCTTGAGAAGACATATATGGCTGATGAGTGATTTCAATTATAGAATTAATATTCTATAATTAATAAGAAATATCTAACTTTCCCCTTTTGATTTCTCTGGATGAACTGAGAAAGAATTCTTTGTTTTTTACTTTATTTCTTTCAATTACCAATTTAACCATAATTCATATCACTTGAATTTGCAAATTAATTCACTGAGTCATTTATGCATTGAGACAGTGGCAGTGACAGAATCTGGCTTTCACACTTGTTACACAAAGCTAGAAAGGACAGGAGCTGTAGAAGAGAAATAGCACTCTATCTCTTTATTCTCCAAAATTTTTACAATCTAATTGGTAAGATTATATATAATATATATATACACACACACACACATATATATATCATGTATATATCCCACTAGTAATAAACCAGGCAAGATACAGGATACTCTTATTTTGAACACTAAAACTAAGTGTAGAATTATTTTTTCTAGATCTGCGAAATATGATGTTGGCAATTTAATGGGGATCGCATTGAATGCATAAATTACTTTGGGCAGTATGGACATTTTAACAATGTTGATTCTACCCATCCAAGAGTATGATATGTTTTTCCATTTGTTTGCATTCATCTACTATTTCTTTCCTAAGTGTTACGTCATCCTCCTTGTAGAAATCTCTCACCTCCTTGGTTAAGTATATTCCTACATCTTTTATTTTCTCTATAAATATTGTGAATTGTATTGAATATTTTATTTTACTCTTAGCTTGATGGTTATTGGTATGTAAAATGCTACTGATTTATATGCATTGATTTTGTAACCTGAAACTTTGCTGAATTTGTTTATCAATTACGAGAGTCTCTTGGTAGAATCGTTGGTATTTCTAGATCCAAGATCATATAGTCAGTGAAAAACAATATTTGACCTCCTCTTTCCTGATTTGGATATCCTTTATTTCTTTCTCTTGCTGATTGCTCCGGCTAGGACTTCCAGTATGTAAGTCAACTCATTCTTAATATTCAGAACTAAACTATTGATTTTCCCTACAAAATTTCAGTCATCATTGTCTAACAATGGCACTCCCATATGCCCCGTTTCTTAGGACAAAAGCCTGGAGTCATCCTTGACTCTTCTCTCGCAAATAGACTTCTATTCTTCAATAGACTGCTCCCACATATCAGTGAGAACATGTGATATTTGTCTTTTTGTGCCTGGCTTATTTCACTTAAGATAATGACCACCAGTTCCATTCATGGTGCTTCAAATGACATGTTTTCATTCTTTCTTATGGCCAAATAGTATTCTAATATGTGCATGTGTGTGTGTGTGTGTGTGTGTGTGTGTGTGTGTGTGTGTGTGTATACAAGCATTTTCCTTATTCATTGTTTCATGGACACTTAGGTTAACTTCATATCTTTGCGATTGTAAACATGCAAGTGCAGGTATCTCTTTGATATGTTAATTTCTTTTCCTTTGGGTAGATACCCAGTGATGGGATTACTGGATTGAATGATAATTTTTAGTTTTTTGAGAAATCTTCATGCTGTTTTCCATAGTGGTTTTAACAGTTGACATACATTCCCACCAACAGCGTGTAAGAGTTCCCTTTTCTCTGTATCCTTGCCAATATCCATTATTTTTTTGTCTTTTTACTAATAGCCATTCTGACTGGGGTAAAATGATATCTCATTGTGATTTTGATTTGCACTTCTCTCATGATTGAGCATTTTTTCATATACCTCTTGGCCATTTGTAAGTATCCTTTTGAAAAATGTCTATTCATGCCCTCTGCCCACTTTTAAATGGGATTATCTGTTTTCTTCTTGTTGAGTTGTTTGAATTCATTATGTATTCTGAATATTTGCCCTCTGTCAGATGAATAGTTTACAAATATTTTCTCCCATTCAACAGGTTGTCTCCTTACTCTCTTGATTATTTTTTTGCTATGCAGAAGCTTTTTATTTTAATTGAACCCCATTTTTCTATTTTTGTTTTGTTACCTATGCTTTTGAGGTATTAGTTATAAATTCTTTGCCTAGGTTGATCTCCAGGAGATTTTTTTGTAGGTTTTATTCTAGTATTTTTATAGTTTCAGGTCTTACATTTAAGTCTTTAATCCATTTTTTTAAATCCATTTTGAGTTGTTTTTGTATATAGTAAGAGGTAAGGGTCCAGTTTCATTCATCTGCAAGTGGCCATCCAATTTTCCCAGCACTATTTATTGAAGAGGGTGTCCCTTCTCCAGTGTAAGTTCTTGTCAGCTTTGTAGAAGATCAGTTGGCTGTAAATATGTGACCTTATTTTTGAGTTCTCTATTCTGTTCCATTGGTCTATGTGCCTTTTTTATACCAATACTTTGCTATTTGGTTACTATATCTGAATTCTTCCTTGGCTTGATCATTATTGGTGTATAGAAATGCTACTGATTTTTGTGTACTTACTTTGTATTCTACAACTGTACCTAATTCCTTTATCAAATCTAAAAGTTTTGGTAGAATATTTAGGATTTTTTAGGTATGAGATAATATAATCAGCACAGAGGGACGACTGGGCTTCCTCTTTTCCAATTTCAATGCCTTTTATTTCTTTCCTGATTGCTTTGGCTAGGACTACGAGTACTGTGTTGAATAGGAGTGGTGAAAGTGAGCATCCTTGTCTTGTTCCAGTTATTAGAGAAAAGGCCTTCAACTTTTCCCCATTCAGTATGATGTTAGCTGTGGATATGATCTTTATTATTTTGAGGAATGTTTCTTCTTTGTCTAGTTTGTTGAGAGTTTTTGTCTGAAGGGAAATTGTATTTTATCAATGCTTTTCTGCATCTCTTGAGGTCATCATATGATTTTTGTCCTTCATTCTGTTAATGTGATGTATCACATTTATTGATTTGCATATACTGAGCCATCTTCACATCCTTGGTATAAATCCCACTTGATTGTGATTTATTATCTTTTTGACATGTTGTTGCATTCTGTTTGCTAATATTTCATTAAGAATTTTTGCATCTGTGTTCATCAGGGATATTGACTTGCAGTTTCTTTTTTTGCTGTGTTCCTTTCTGGTTTTGGTGTCAGGGTGATTCTGGCCTCATAGAATGAATTAGAGATAATTCCCCCTTTTTTTATTTTTTTGGAATAGTTTCAGAGGATTAGCATTAGCTATTCTTTGTACATTTGGTAGACTTTATCAGTGAATTTGACTGGTTTTGGGGAATTTCTTTGTTTAGAAACTTTTTATTACTGATTCAATTGTGTTACTCATTATTGGTATGTTCAGGTTTTATATTTTTTTCTGATTCAATCTTGGTAGGTTGTATGTTTCCAGGGACTTATCCATTTCCTCTAGGTTTTCCAGTTTGTCCACATATAGTTCATAACAGTCACTGATGATTTTTTGAATTTTTGTGGTATCAGTCATAATGTCTCCTTTTGCATTTCTGATTGTGTTTATTAGGGTTTATCTCTCATGTTCTTGGTTAGTCAAGCTAATGGTTAGAGTTAGGTTAGGTTTAGTGTTAGGGTTAGCTTGGTTAGTCTAGCTAATGGTTTATCAGTTTTGTTTATCTTTCTGAGGAACCAATTTTTTATTTTATTGATTCTTTAGGGGATTTTTTATTATGTTTTTTGTCTCTATTTCATTTAGTTCTGCTCTGATCTTTATTATTTCTTTTCTTCTGCTAAATTTGGGTTTGGTTTGTTCTTGTTTTTCTAGTTCCTTGAGGTGCATTGCTAAATTGTTAATTTGTAATCTTTCTACTTTTTTGATGTAGGCAATTTTTGCTATAAACTTCCCTCTAAGTTATGCCTTTGCTTTATTCCACAGGTTTTAGTATGTTGTGCTTCTATTTTCATTTGTTCCAAGAAAGTTTTTGATTTCCATATTGAAATCACAGACTTCAGTGACCCAGTGGTCATTCAGGAGCATGTTGTTTAATTTACATGTATTTGTATAGTTTCCAAAACTCATCTTTATATTGATTTCTAGTTTTATCTCAATGTACTCTGAGAAAATACTTGATATGATTTTGATTTTAAAAATTTTGAGACTTGTTTTGTGGCCTGACATATGGTCTATCCTGGAGAATGTTTCATGTTGATGAAAATAATATGTATCTGCAATTGTTGTGTAGAATGTTCTGTAAATGTTTGTTAGGTCTATTTAGTCTATAGTCTAGTTTAAATCCAACATTTCTTTGTGATTGCTTTTAGTCCAGATGATCTGTCTAATGCTGAGAGTGGGATTTAAGTCCTCTACTATTATTGAATTGTAGTTTAGCTCTCTCTTTAGATCTACTAACATTTACTTTATGAATCTGGGTGCACCAGTAGTGGGTGCATATATATTTAGAATTGTTATATCCTCCTATTGAATTTATTCTTTTATTATTATATCATGGCACTCTTTGTATTTTCTTTTTTTACTGTTTTTGAGTTTGTCTGTTTTATCTGATGTAAGTATAGCTATTCCTGCATACTCTTGTTTTCTGTTTGCATGGAATAGCCTTTTGCATCCCATTACTTTCAGTCTAGGGATGTCTCTTTACTGCTATGATAAGTTTTATGTAAGCAATGTATAGTTGAATCATTTTTTAAAATTCACTTGGCCATTATATATCTTTTAAGTGAAGAATTTAGTTCATTTATATTCAAGATTATTATTGATGTATTCAACTTTTTTCCTGTTGTATTGTTAATTTATAATCTTTCTATTGTTGACAACAACAGACTAAATAAAGCAGAAGAAAGAATCATGCAGAAGATTGAAAATATATCCCCACCTCTCACCTCTCACAAAAATCAACTCACAATGAATAACAGACTTAAACCTAAGGCATGAAACCTTAAGAATTCTGGAAGAAAATGACAGGAAGACTCTTTCAGACATCAGCCTAGGCAAAGAATTTATTAAGAATACCCCCAAAGCAATCACAGCAGCAACAAAAATAAACAAATGGGACTTGATCAAAATGAAAAGCTTCTGCACAGCCAAGGAAACTATATTAGAGCGAATAGATAACCTACAGAATGGGAGAAAATATTTACTTTCTACACATCTGATAAAGGGCTGATAAGAAGAATCTATATAGAACTTAAGAAAATCAACAAGAAAAAATCAAACAATCCCATCAATAAATGGACAAAGGACTGAATAGAAATTTTTCAAAAGAAGACAAATAGCCAGCAAACATATAAAAAAAGTGCTCAACATCTCTAAGGAAATGCACATCAAAACTACAATGAGGTATCACCTAACTCCAGTGAGAATGGCCTTATCAAAAAGTCCCAAAACAGAAAATTCTAATGTGGATATGGAGAGATTGAAAACTTTTACACTGCTGGTGGGACTGAAAACTAGTGCAACCTCTGTGGAAAGTAATTTGGATATACTTCAAAGAGCTAAAAATAGAAATACCATTTGATCCAGCAATCCCACTACTAGGCATTTATCCAAAGAAAAAAAAGACATTCTACAAAAAGACATCTGCACTCTAATGTTTACAGCAACACAATTCACAATTGCAAGGATGTGAAACAACCCAAGTGCCCATCAATACATGAGTGGATTAATAAAATGTGGTATATGTATACCATGGAATACTACTCAACTATAAAAAACAATGGTGATCTAGCACTTCTTATCTCGCCATCAAATTGGTACTAACTGACCAACACTAAGATGTTCACAAGATAGTAATACTCATTGGGTGCCAATTAGGGTGGGTTGGGGAGGGTAAACCCACAACTAAGGAAAGCAGAACACACTGTATGGGGAGGGACATGCTTGTAGCCGTGGCTTGGGTAGGGCAAATCCATTACATGTAAGCAAAATGTTTGTACCCCCATAATATCCTGAAATAAATTAAAAAAAGGTCTTACAGCAAATTCATTATATATTTTCTTCAATGAATTATTTAGTTACAGACTTTTGTATTTGGTTCTTCTAAAAAATATTTATCTCTTTGGTAAATTCTCATTCATATCCTGAATTGTTTTTCTGATTTCTTGGTATGGTTTTTAGAATTATCATGTAGCTCATTGATCTTTAAAATCAAGATTTTTAATTTTTTTATCTGGGATTTTGAGAATTTCTTTTAGTTAAGATTTATTGCTGGAGAATTATTGTGTTCCTTTGGAGGTGCCATATTTCCTTGGTTTTTCATGTTGCCTGTGTCCTTACATTGATATATGTACATCTGGTATTATAGTCACTTCTTCCTATTTTTTAATTTATTTTTGTAAGACAGGACTTTTTCCCAAAGATGGATCCATGGTGTTGGCTGTGTAGGGTGCTTTGGCTTTGATTCTGGGTATGTGCATTAGTGTAATCTTTGTACGACTTCTTTGGCTGTAAGCAATGTTAGTGGTATCTCTGATTTCCTCAGTGGGTTAGGGTGTGTTTATTAGTGGAGGCTGTGTTGAAGTTGTGCTGGGGACTGAGTTGCCAGGTGGGCCAGTCTTCAGGACCTGGTGCTGGCAGTGGTTGGCTGAGTGTGTTTATTCTTGTGTCCCAGGGAAGTGTATGGCGATATTGGTGTTAGCAGTGACTGGTGGGCTGATTCTTGGGCCGCCAGGTGGCTCTCTTAGATGCTAGTAGTGGCAACAGTGGACTGGGTGGACGAGTGGGTTCTTGGGACTCTGGGCAGCCAGTGTGGCCTGGTCTCTGTCAGTAGCAGTGGGAGGACAATTCTCTGGGTTGTGAGCAGTGTGCATTGGTGGTCCTAGTGGCTTAATGGGCTGGGTAGGTCAGTCTCCAAGCCCACAGGTAGTGCTTACAGGTAGGTACCAGCTAAGGTGGTAATGACCAGTTGTTTAGGCCCAACCTGAGGCCCCTAGGAGGAATGCTCAGGTGTCTAAGGTAACAGATTAGGTTTGGCAATCCCCAGGACCCTGGCCCATGTGCTTTGCCTTCAGAGGGGCAAAGCTGGAGTGGGTAGGCTTGTGCTTGGGCCCCTCAATAGTGAGAGCAGGCACCAGCAGTTGTCAGTGGAGGTGGAGTGACCCTCAGGCCTCAGGCAAAATGCTTGGGTGGCAGGCAGCAGCAGGTTCACTGAGGCCCTGTGACCTCAGTGCATAAAGCCTGGGCCATGGGGCCTTCATATGCCCCAGTCCCAGTGGGCTCATTTCTCATCCCTGGCAGCAGTAGTCTGTGCCTAGCTTGTGCCTGAGCCCCGGTTATAAGAGCCATCTCCCAGCTTGCAACTAAGTCCCAGTGGCAACTCACGCCCCACTCATGTCCCAGTCTCGGTCTCAGCAGCACTTGCTTTCCAGCACTGGCAGCTACAACTCATGCCTTGGTTGCTCCTCAGTCCTGGCTGAGGTAGCCCATTCCCAGCTCATGTCCCAGCCTCAGCAGCAACAGTCTGAGTTTCTATAATGCCTTAGTTCTGGAAGGACCATGCCCCAGGACACTGTGCAGTCTGTTAAATGCTAAGATTGAAAATGGAATCTTGTAGCTGCTAGTTTTCAGAAAGGGTGTGGGACCCAGTGCAAGCTCCCTTCCTGGAGCAGTTCCATCCCATAGTCTTCTGGCACTTCTCTTATGCTATCTGCAGGGATTGGGAAGGTTGAGGGGCTCTCCCAAGGCTGGAACTGCACAATTCCATGGGGAGGATGGGAGTGCTAGAATTCTGTCATACTGGAATGTCAACTCATTCCTCAGGTTGTGAAGTCCCTTCTGGCTCCCAGCTAATCTCAGCCAAGGAGGGTGCCTGTCTTCCTTCTTCTTTGCTTTTGATGTTTCCTATTACTTTTCTGTTGAATTCTAGCATTTTTTTCTTGGCTGATGTAGTCAAAGTGTGATTGTCTATACACTATTTTGGTTCCTCTAAGTGGAGGAGGTGAGCCTTAAATGGTTTTAGTCCGTCATCTCAAAGCCTCTCTCTATTTTTAAGTTTCTGTCCTTGATTTTCCATTTGAAAAATCTAGATCCATTTGGAAAGTCTAGATCATGCCTTTTCAAAAAGCTGCAAATTCATGAAGATCTCTTCTTGCATGATCATATCTAAAGGAATTTGCTTCTCCAAAAAGACTAGAGCCACATAATCTACCTTGCAGCTATCAAGGTAGATTGATATCACTCTTCCATCCGCCAAGAGTGCCCAGTGGGACAGGCGTCATCTGTCCTAGCAGCACTCAGCATCCTCCTCAAGCAACTGTGATAACTCCCTCATGGACCGGAGTCTATGCTGTTGGCCATACACAATGCTTGACATTCCCGCCCTCATCAGTTTTGATTTTGAGGGTGAGTGAATGCCACGGAGGAGCACAACCATAAGCAGTTTGCACTTTAACATGAGTTAGCTATTCAGGTATTTATAGTTCTCACCATCCCCAAGAACGTGAGATTTAAGTTAAAAGAAAGGAATCAATCTAGAGAAAGAAGAACTTTCAACAATGTCAGGGATCAACAGGGAAATTAGCACAGTGAGGAGCTGAGGCTGAATGTGAAGCAGGATCTTTAGGAAGCAACTATAGGAGAGCCTACTTTATAATTGTTTTTGGCTTCCTGCCTGGGTTGGAACTCTACAGATACTGATAGCTGCTAGAGTTCTTAATGCTCCTTGGACATTGAACTACATGCCCCTGTTTTGGGAGCTGGGACAATTTATAATAATAAATTTTAATTTTTATCTTTAGCTAGTTACCAGGAAAACTGGGACCTAAATCAGAAATCTGAGATTTCTGATTCCAAATCTTTTCTTTGTCCACTCTTCCAGGATACCTCACAGACTGTTCACCAGGAGTTTCTATAAAGAATAGAAATAATAATGATAATAATAATAATAATACAATAATAGCATCAACCAGCATTGCCTTATTCTGAGCGCCTCATCTGAGTACTGAAATTGCCTCCTACCCAGTTACCTCTCATCCACTGTGGCCTTCTAAGAGTGGTCCACATTTCATCCAGAGAAATCTTTTCAAAACACAAATTCTATCATGCTTCTCCCACACTTACAACTCCTCAATGACTTTCCATTTCTGTTAGGACAAAGATGGAACTCCTTGCTGTGGCCTAGAATGCCCCACCTCCACTCTGGGATCTAATCCCACCTTTCCCCCCCTCATTCTTTAGGTTTTAGTCCTTTTAGCTTTCTTGTTTTATGGATGTGCAAGCTTCCCCCAGCCACAGACCTTTGTCCATGCTCCTCCTTCTCTCTGGAATGAGGCCCCTCTGCCACCTTGCCTTACCCTCCACCTGTGTCATTCCTACCTAGTCTTCATATCTCAGCTCAAGCATTGTTTCCTCAAGGAAGTTCACCTTGATTCCATATTCTGGTTGGGCTCGTTTATCACACACTTTCATAGAGCTGTGCTCGTTTCAGTTTGTAACAGTACATTTGTCAGTGTAGTTCTTTGATTGCTTCTCTTTTGTCTAAACTGAAAGCTACATAAGAACAGTAACTGTATCTTTTTTGTTCACTATTCCATTCCCAGTATCTGCCTGATAATATTTACTTAATAACTATTTGTTAAATTTGTTAAATAAACAGTTCTAAGAGATAAGTATTAACACTATGAATATGCCTGTGTCACATAATACAGCTGAAGACAGGTAATGTTTAAAAGATAAACTGTACATTTTAATTGCATTATGGAATAGGTTGTCTGGGTTGGTAATGTGAGTTAGCTAACATTAACACAGACTATTTTATCTGGTTTTCTCTTTGTCACTCAGCAGCAAGACAGACTTGGGAGAGAATGAAAAATAGCTTTGATGAAGTACCTTGAGGTGAGAAAGGTTCAAGCACACTTTCTGCTGGAGTCCCAGGGAGGTGAGATGCACTGAAGATAAATGAGGACAGTACTGATATTTCATGAGATACTGTGAAAATTAAATTATATGACAGCATAAACCCAGAAATTCCACTCCAACATATTTATCCAAGAGAAATGAAAATATATGTCTGCCAAAAGACTTGTACATAAAAGTTCACAGCAGTTTTATCCATAGCTAAAAATTAAAAACATCTTACTTGTCTTTCAGTAAGAAAATTGAAAACTATACTGGTCTATTCATACAATGGAATACTACTCAACAATAAAAAGGAACAGTGTACTGATACATACAGTATCATGGTTAATGTCATCAGCATTGTGGTAAGCCGAAAAAGCCAGACACAAAAAGAATAAATGCTGTATAATTCCACTTATATGTTCTAAATATAAATCATGTAAAATTAGTTTTTGAAAAGTAAAAACAAATTAATAATAATAATCATTAGGACAGTGCATGTCTCTCTGTGTGTGGGAGTATTGATCAGGAGGGAGCATGAGAGAACTTTCTCAGGTAATGATAATATTTTATACCTTGAAAGGGATTTGGGTTACACAATTACATATATTTGTCAAAATGTAGCAAATTTCCAATTAAGATTTATTCATTTCATTGTATATAAATTGTATTACAAAGGAAAATAGAACTGTATACAAATGTTGAACTAATGATGTGCATGCTGGTATATTTAGGGGGAGCATAATGGTGGCTATAATTTACCTAGAATTGCATGCAAAAATAAGGTAGATTGATTGAGGGATGAGTAGATAAATAGATATGTTATAGAACAAATACAGTACAATGTTAATGGTAGAATTTTTGTGGTGAGTGTATGGGTAATCCCTAGACAACACTATCAACTTTTCTGCATATCTGAATATTTCTATAATAAAACACTAAAATAATAAAAAATCAAATGAAACCAGCTGGCAGGCAGTAATCTTGCCAGATTAAATTTACTGCAGTCTTCCCTGTTGTTTCAGTCTAAAAAAAAACTCTCCTATGAAAGCCATTAGGTTATCTGGTTGTGACTGGAATAAATCTTCATGGTTTTGAGCCAAACTGTGCTGCTGTTTATTATTATTTTTACCTTCTTAAAGTGCTCTTCTTTCTCTTCTTGTGACTCCTTGCTTTTCTGTCCTCCTTTTTGCCTCTATCAGTCTTCTTTCTCTCTCTTAGGTTGCTCTTCCTCCTCCTTCTCTTTTTCTCCTCTCTATGAAAGCTTCCTTGACAATTCCATTCAATTTTATGTCTTCAGTTATAACATCCACTCCAATAATTAACGAATCTATTGCCAGCTCTACCCTCCTTCCAGAACATCAGTAGTACATTCTGAACTGTTTTCTGGTCACTTCTGTCTGGGTGTTTCCATGATCTCACACTCAAATCTCTGAAGCTCTGCTACTATCCTCTGTTCCCAGCCTATGTTCCTCCATCTTCTCAGGCTTCCTTAACTTCTCCTCCTGCCTCAGCCTGCGTAGCCAGTGAGTGGCCGGCGTCTAACAGGGGGACCTCCTACATCTCTCAACCCCTCATCCTACCATCTCCAAACCTTCTGCTACTACCCTAGTCCATTCCCTTGTTACGTCACTGTAGTTTGTAGCGATAGTCTCCTAATTTGTCTTCTGCTTCCTATTTCTCCTGTTTTTCTCTCTCCTGGCAATTACCTTTCTGATGCCTAACAATAATAATGTAATCCTTTGGCTGAAATATTTTTAATGGTTTCTTGTAACTTAAAGAGTAAAGTTCGAGCTACTTGGCCAGCCTTTCAAGGTCACGGCATGTCCTAAACTTGGTACTTTAACCCCCATTTCCCAGTACTTCCAAAATCTCCCTATTCTACATTCCAAATGAGTGAAACCAGTTGCCTCTCCCCTTCCATCCTGAGCCTCCTTTCTACCCATCTAGACCCAATTGAAATGTCTCACAAAATGCCCCCTGAACTTTCCTAATGGAAAGATCTCTCCCATCTCTGAACATGCATGGTGCTTTCTTTGATGCTTTCTTAGGGAACTGAAAATTTTCTCTTCCGTGTTACAATTACTCATGTGTTGACCCGATGCCCCTAATCAGCTGCTAGCTCCTTGGGAAGAGTATCTATATTTGGTTAGTTTTGTATTCCTCATAGTTCCTAGCAAAGAGCCTTGTGTGGAGTTGGAGCTAGTATAAATAAACATTTGCTTATTTAGTTAGTGAAAGCCACATGAGAAAGAAATGTAAGTTAAATAGAAATATTGATATTTGGACACAGGTCATTCTTTAGCACATCTATTCCTATGGTTAATTTTTTTCCTGTGTGAAGTATTCCTCAACCACTTAATTCCCCTTTGCTGCAATTTTCTTAATTCTACTCATTTTTTAAATCATTGGTGAAGGATTCTTTTTATACATGGAGTATATAGCACAGTGGTGTCTTTCAGAGGCCAGATAAAAGCACAAGACTGAAAAATACCATCACTATATTGGTGAATGTGCACATATGTATGTTCATTTGCCTTCCCCAAACACTATGCTCAGGTAGAAAGCTGAATATCATTGGAGATTTTATCCAGAATAGTGCTTTTCAATTTAGGTTATACCAGGAAAACTGGCATAAAGTTACATTCTCTTGTGATGTTCTCATTTAATCTCAAATTCATAAATAGCCTCATATTATAATGAAAGAAAATGTCTGTTGTATATGAGATGCCACAAATCTTTAGAACATTCATGGAAAATGGAATTAAAAGATAAAGGTAAAATCATAAACTTTATTTCTCAACGTAAACTCCATTTGTACAATGCTGATCTCTCTGGGACGTTGTCTCCCTAAACCAGGGGTGGGAAACCTTTTTATGGTGGAAGGCCACATTAATTTAGCTGTAATCAAATAAGGCTGCATTGAAGAAATCTCAATCCATCAAGTTCAAGACACTTTTGTAAGTTAGGACACCAATCATTGAGTCCATCCCTAAAGAACTAAGGGTCCTTAGAATTTAACCATGTCAGTGCAGGCACCTCTTTACCTTATTAACTGAAGAAAAATGGATGTTATTTAAATTTTTTTTTAAGACTAGGAAACGAAAAGAAGTCAGAAGGAGATAAATCAGGATTGTAAGGTGGCTGCCTAATGATTTCCCATAGAGACTCTCACAAAATTGCCCGTTTGATGAGAGGAATGAGTAGGAACATTGTCGTGAGAACGACAATGAGAATGACTCTCTCATGAAGCTTTCCCAGGCATTTTTTCTGCTAAAGCTTGGGCTAACTTTCTCAAAATACTCTCATACTAAGCAGATATTATTATTTTTTGGTCTTCTAGACAGTCAACAAGCAAATGCCTTGGCATCCCAAAAAAACTGTTGCCATGACTTTTGCTCTTGGCCAGTCTGCTTTTGCTTTGACTGAACTATGTCCACCCCTTCGTAGCCATTGCTTTGATTGTGCTTTGTCTTCAGGATCATGACGGCAGAGCCATGTTTTATCTCCTGTTGTAATTCTTCAAAGAAATGCTTCAGGATCTTGATCCCAGTTGTCTAAAATTTCCACTGGAAGCTCTGCCCTTGTCTGCAGCTGATCTGGGGGCTAAGGTTTAGGCAACTATTGAGTAGAAAGATTGCTCAACTTTAATTTTTCATTCAGAATTGTGTAAGTTGAACCAATTGAGACATCTGTGTTGTTGGCTATTGTTTTTGCAGTTAATTGTTGGTCCTCTTAAATTAGAACATGAACTAGGTTAATTTATTTCTTGCAAGTTGATGTAGATGGACTGCCATTGCAGGCATCATTTTCAAAATTGTCTCATTCCTTCTTAAAATGAGTTTGTACACTGCTGATTTATCTGGGACATTGTCCCCCTAAACCAGGGGTGGGAAACCTTTTCAGGGTGGAAGGCTGCATTAATTTAGCTGTAATCAAATAAGGCTGCATTGAAGAAACATCAATTGGATATACTTTAAAATGTACATTATTTTGTAAAAATCTAACTGCTACATAATAATTTCAAAAAATGAAAACTATTTGTTAGTTTTAAAGTTAACTAGCCTTTTAAGGACTCTGTTGTGTCTGCTTCTTGTTGAAAAGCATTTGAATGGTTGGTTGCAGCATGGAAGTTTGCAGTTTCAGTTGATCCTCTTGATGGGTGTCAGTCATCTGTGACATTAGGGTGTCTTGATTTGCGTTAAGTAGCAGAATGTAGATTTGTAGCAATAAGTGGTTGAAAAGCAAGAAAGCATTTTTCTGGCATCTTGCCAAAGGTATGAATATTCTACTGCATTTTTCCGTATTTCAATTGGGTCTTTCTTAGCATCAAACAATGACTTTAAAATGTCATCAACTACTGAGAGCTCAATCAATTCAATCTGTAGTTCTTTAGTTGCCTTGGTGATATCAGCTAGGTGAAGCTGAAATGCTAATTTGAGTGTGATGTCATGGTTCTCAAAGCCAGTGAAGCTTTTATTGTATAGTCCAATTAATAGGTCTATAACCACTGCCTATTCTTCAAATGATTCACATGTATCATCCTGCTTATCAGTGACCTTTGCTAACTGGGGAAAATGTTCATCCCAAATTTCCTCTTGAAGAAGAAGTGTTTTGAAAAACGATAGCTGTTTTCAAAATGCTTGGATTTTTTGCTGCATAAAATATATAGCCTTAGTTTTACCTTGCAAAAAAATATTCAAGTCCTTTTGATTCAAAATGATATCACAGAGAAATCCTGCATTCCTACAGAAATCTCTATCAATAATTCACATTGCTGATTCTGTTCTTTATAAAATTTATCTATTCTTGCAGAGATAAAATTTTGACTAACACCTGTCCTTGAGATGGCCAATGCATTTTAGAAGGACATGGCAAATTCACACTGAACATCTTATCATTCAACTTTAGCATGTTATGAAACTGATGATGCTGTGTTGCTTCTGCATGATGGTATTATAGTTAATAATACTTATAACTTGTTGCAAAGTGTCACTTATAGTAGCTTTAGCACAGGGATTTTGCTGATGCAAGATACAATAAAAAGAAATGAGAGCATCTGGATCTGTTAACACTTTTTTAATCTGTGCGATAAACCCTTCATGTTTTCCTGTTATGGAAGGTGCACCGTCTATACATACAGTCACTACATTTACCAAATTCAGTCCAACTTCCTGACATTATCTTGACAGTTGCTGAAGATATCTATTCCCTGTGTTCTGTTCATAAGAGTGGCCAAAGCAAATAAGTCTTCATAGCAAAGAAAATCTTCTGTTATGGCCTGAATGAAGTATAACACCTGCACTGCATCAGTAGTATCAGTTGATTCATTCAAAGCAATTGAATAATACATATTTTCCTTTTGAAGTTTGCATGAAGTTTTTCTGTTATGTTAAAGGCAAATTCATGCTGCTAATCAGTTATGGTTATCCTTGAAAGAGGCAGTTGTTGGTACCTTGAAATGTTATTGGGATCTAAGAATCCTACAACTTTGGCCTTTGGCAATGCATTCTTTTTTTTTTTTTTTTTTTTTTTGAGACTGAGTCTTGCTCTTTCACCCTGGTAAAGTGCAGTGGCATCCTCATAGCTTACTGAAACTTCAAACTCCTGGGCTCAGATGATCCTCCTGCCTCAGCCTCCTGAATAGCTGGGACATAGGCACAAGCCATGAGAACCAGCTAATTTTTCTATTTTTAATAGAAACAGGATCTCGCTCTTGCTCAGGCTGATACATGCTAGGGTGAGGCCTAGAACATCCTGTCTTTCTTTAGCCCTAACCTTCCATGACAATTGAACCAGAAGAAAGAAGAGCTGTTAGCCCCCTTGCTTTGCACCCGTACAATGACAATCAACATTCACATAGCTCATTATAGGTAATATGTCATTTTCACATACAGTTGTTTCATTGAACCTTCCAATAACTCCTGAAGGCATGTGGTAATATTATTTCCATTTTTCAGATGAAAAGGAGGTTCAGAAAGGCTAACACTCCATAACACTTAGCTAGTAAGCCATGAAGAAGGGCCATGTCTTTGGCCTTTTGACTATAGATCTAATTCACTCATTCCTTCAAAATGTGTTGAGCACCTCCTACATGACGGGAATTGTGATGGTGACTGGGAACAGAGAGGTGAATGAGGCACAGTTCTGGCTTTCAGGCAGTCACAGTCTAACAGGAAATGCAGCCAAAGAAACCAGACAATTACAGTAGAAGGCACTAAGCCCTTACTTATAGTAAGCACAGCCAGGGTACTGTGCTGTGAAGGGAACTTGGGAATGAGGTGTCATGTGGCAGAACTATTTTTTTTCCAGGAAGGTAATTTATTTTTATTTTTATTTTATTTTTTTATTTTAGCATATTATGGGGGTCCAAACGTTAAGATTACTTATATTGCCCATTCCCCCCTCCCCCCTCGCATAAGAGCTTTAAGCATGTCCACCCCCCAAATGTTGCACATCTTACTCATTGTGGTTGTATATACCCCTCCCCACCTCCCCCCTCCCACCCTCTGGACACTCGATAAATGTTACTCCTATATGTCCACTTAGGTGTTGATCCGTTAATACCAATTTGCTGGTGAGTACATGTGGTGCTGGTTTTTCCATTCTTGAGATACTTCACTTAGTAGAATGGGTTCCAGCTGCATCCAAGAATATACAAGAGGTGCTATATCACCGTTGTTTCTTAAAGCTGAGTAGTACTCCATGGTGTACATATACCACATTTTATTAATCCACTCATGGATTGATGGGCACTTGGGTTGTTTCCATAGCTTTGCAATTGTGAATTGTGCTGCTATAAACATTCGAGTGCAGGTGTCTTTTTCATAAAGTGACTTTTGATCTTTTGGGTAGATGGCAGAACTATTAAGGTACTGATCGTAGGACTGATTCCTTATTACATTCCAGCCTTTGTCAATAGCAGCATTTTTCCGTGTGTGAAAAGTACAGTGTAACTAAGTTCCCACTGAAGCCAGGAGGGAATCCACTACTGAATGGAGGGACAGATCTTTTCAGGATTTCAAATATTTCCTATCATTGCCTCAAGTGTCTTTATGCTCTCATGATCAAGACACTGTACTTCTCTCTTCCACAGATTCTCTAAGAAACACTTATTAAGCCCCAAGAAGGAAGCACATATCCTTAATGATGTAAGAAAGAAAAAAGACTTTAGAATTTTGAAAAAGTAGTAAGACACAGGGGAAAGACACAGATTTGCATGGGTTCTAATTTTTAAATGGTCTCTGAAGACAAAAAATATAAATTAGTATTTTCATGAAAATCCCTTTTGGAAGACAGCCAGACAGGCCAGGTCAACTCTAGCTTAGAGGCAAGCCTCTGTGACTATTTTGGGACTTCCAAGAGGGAAAGCCACAGGGACAAAGCCCAGCTGGACAAGAGGAAGCCAAGAGTTTGATCAGCAAAGACTTTATCATGACTTGTCTTGCAGGGAAACAAAGGTGGGGAGACCCTTTGCTCTTCCTCAGGGATGTATTGAATATTCAAAAATATTAATTTTGAAATAATAATACCTACAGTTTTGGAAACAAGTTAAATAAGTCAGAGCTGTGGTTGATTGGATTGGCTGAAAGCTCCTCTGAATCTCTAGAGCATGCCCGTTCCAAGTCCCCAAGGCCTTCAACAGAAAATCAAAATGACACAGTATACACACCAGGAAGTAGCTAGGTGGACTGTAACCTCTGGGCACTTCCAAATGTCTAACACAAACCATAATTCAGCATTTGGGCAAGCCCAGAATTTGTAATAATCACAAAGAAAATAGGAGCTTTATTTGACAGTCCCCAACTCCTTTGCTGCAATTATGGGTATCATGCTTTCATCCTGGCAGATGGCCCTTCCAGAATACAGGGCCAGCTCCACACAACAATGACCTCAGAACTTTTATGCATTTTGGTGTCCTTTTTCTCTACCCTTAAATTCAAGGTTAAAGCCTATTGCCCAATATCCCCCTCTGAATCACCATCATTAGACAGGCTTAGCTCCTGTGTCCTCTCGTTGGAAGCTTGCCTGTACAACTCCCTTGGTACCTTCTGCTTAGTGGCTGTTCATTTGAATGTATACATGTATAAATGGCAATAGAGGCTCTATGTGTTCTTTCTCCTAGAAGTAGTCATGTTTTTAACTTGAGAATCCATGAATTAACTCAAAAGAATGACTAACTAATGGGAGAACTTTTAGGAACCAGGGCAGATTAGAGACAGCATCTGAAAGCAAGAGGTATCTTCTTCATTCCCTTGTATGGCAACACAGAGATAATTAGTTTAGATTTGTTTCTAGGTAATTTCAGCTCTATTTCTAGGAATACATTTAAGAAAATATTTTGGTCACCCACGATAGGATTTATAAACTCATGGAATTCCATTATAGAAAGAAAAAAAATCTGTTCATGTTTTGATGTATTTTCTTCCAGTCCTAGATTATAGAACTCAACATTGTAAAAATGTCAACTTTTCACAAATTGATTTTTAAATTCCATTGACAGAAGAATGGATAGATGGTTAGATATATGTAAGTAAAAAAGTGAAATGTTAATGGCAGAATCAAAGATATGGATATGAACATATTCACTATAAAATTTTGTCCACTTTTCCATGTTTAAAATTTTATAATAAAGTGTGAAGGAAAATACACTACTATTGTAACTATAATTATAGAAAAATATGTTCCCCACTATTTATTATTATCTTAGAATAATTTTTAATTAAAATTACTGAGTTAAAAGTATGAGTATTTCAAGGTTTTTAATACTTATTGTAAAATTGTTTTCCCAAACATTTGTTCCAACTTGTACTCCCACCAATAGAATACCACAGATTGTTGAGACAGCATTTTTTAAAAATACAAACAACTTTATTAAGTTGTAATTGATGTATGATGAAATTCATAGATCTGAAATATACCACTCAGTGAGTTTTTATAACTGTATACACCTGTGTAACCAATACCACTAACAACATACAGAACATTTCCATCACCCCAGAGAATTCCTTCATGTTCCTTACTAGCTGTTCCAAGCCCACCACACCTCACGCAACCATTATGCTGATTTCTTCTTACAAATACTAGACTCATCTTTTCTAAAGTTTCTTATAAATGAAGTGTCACAGTGTATACTATTCTGAGTCTGTCTTCTTTTTCTCAGTACAAAGATTCATTCAGGTTATTTCATGTGTTGAGGTAGTTTGTTCCTCTTTATTGCTGGGTATTTCATTGTATAGATAAACCATGATCTGTTTATTAATTCTTTTGTTGATGGACATGAGATAGCATTTAATTTCAGAATATTATAGGGGTACAAACATTTTGGTTACATGGATTGCTTTTGTACAGTTTGAGTCAAAGTTATAAGTGTGTCCATCACCCAGATATTGTGCATTGTACTCATTAGGTATGAATTTACCCATTCCCTCTTCTCCCCTCCCACATGTTTGATTTCCACTAAATTTTACTACTGTATGTGCACATGAGTGTTGATCTGTAAGTTTCAGTTAAGTAGTGAGTACATATGGTTTTTGTTCTTCCATTCTTGTGTTGCTTCACTTAAAAAGATGGTCTCCAGTTTCATCCAGGTTCTTACAAAAGGTATTAGTTCACCATTTTTTTTTTTAATTATTTTTTTTATTTTGGCATATAGTTCACCATTTTTTATGGCTGAGTAATACTCCATGATATACATACACAACATTTTATTGATCCACTCATGTATTAATGGGCACTTGGGTTGTTTCCACATCTTTTCAATTGTGAATTTTGCTGCAATAAACATTCAAGTGCAAGTGTCTTTTTTATATAAAGTCCTTTTTCCTCTGGGAAAATACCCAGCAGTGGGATTGCTGGATCAAATGGTAGGTCTACCTTTAGTTCTTTGAGGTATCCTCATACTACTTTGTATAGAGGTTGTACTAATTTGCAGTCCCACCAACAATGTATAAATGTTACTTTTTCTCGGCATCCATGCCAGCATCTGTTGTTTTGGGACTTTTTGATAAAAGCCATTCTCATTGGGGTTAGGTGATATCTTATTGTAGTTTTGATTTGCTTTTCCCTGATGATCAGAGATGTTGAACATTTTTTTATATGCTTATTGGCCATTAGTCTATCTTCTTTTAAAAAGCTTCTGTTCATGTCTTTTGTCTACTTTTTAATGAGGTTGTTTGATTTTTTCTTACTGATTTGCTTGAGTTCTTTGTAGATTCTCATTATTAGCCCTTTATCAGATGTATAGCATGTGAATATTTTCTCCCATTCTGCAGGTTGGCTATTTATTTGCCCTATTGATTGTTTCTTTGGCTGTGCAGAAGCCTTTTAATTTAATTAGGTCCCATTTGTTTATTTTTGTTGTTGCTGTGATTGCTCTTGGGGTCTTCCTCATAAATTCTTTGCCTAGGCTGATGTCTGTAAGAATTTATCTGACTTCTTCTTCTAAAATTCTTATAGTTTCATGTCTTAGGTTTAAGTCTATTATTGATTGTGAATTAATTTTTGTGAGTGGTGATAGATATGGATCTTGTTTCAGTCTTCTACATGTGGCTATCCAATTTTCCCGGCACCATTTATTGAATAGGGATTCTCTTCCCCAGTGTATATTTTTGTCTACTTTGTCAAATATCAGATGACAATATCAAATGGTTTTATATCTGGGTTCTCTGTTCTGATCCACTGATCTAGATCTCTGTTCTTGTGCCAGTAAAAAGCTATTTTAGTTACTATAGCCTTATAGTATAGCTTGAAGTCTGGTAAAGTGATGCCTCCCAATTTGTTCCTTTTTTCCAATTTTTTTTTTTTTTGCTTAAAGTTGCTTTGGCAATTCAGGGTCTTTTTTGGTTCCATACAAAACATAGAATTATTTTTTTCTAGATCTGTAAAAAATGACATGGTACTTTAATTGGTATTGCATTGAATCTGTAAATCACTTTGGGTAATATAGACACTTTAACAATGTTGATTCTGCTGATTTATGAGCATGATATATTTTTCCATTTGTTTACATCCTCTGTGATTTTGTTCTTCATTGTTTTGTAGTTCTACCCATAGAAGTCTTCTGCCTTCTTAGTTAAATATATTCCTAGGTATTTTATTTTCTTTATTGCCATTGTGAAGGTTATTGAGTCTTTGATTTGATTCTCAGCTTGACTGTTGTTGGTGTATAGGAATGCTACTGATTTGTGTACATTGATTTTGTAGCCTGAAACTGCTGAATTTATTTATCAATTCCAGGAGTCTCTTGATGGAATTTTTGGAGTTTTCTAGATATAAGATCACATCATCAGCAAAGAGCTGTAGTTTGACCTCTTCTGCCCCCATATGGATATCATTGATTTCCTTCTTTTGCCTGATTGCTCTGGTTAGGACTTCTTGCACTATGTTGAATAGAAGTGGTGATAGTAGGCAATCTTGTCTGGTTCCAATTCTAAATGGAAATGCTTTCAGTTTTTCCTCATTTAGTATGATGTTGGCGTGGGTTTGCTGTATATGGATTTTATAATATTGATGTATGTTCCATTTATGCTGATTTTCTTAAGAATTCTTAT
Source organism: Microcebus murinus (assembly GCF_040939455.1). Lineage (NCBI taxonomy): Eukaryota > Metazoa > Chordata > Mammalia > Primates > Cheirogaleidae > Microcebus > Microcebus murinus. The sequence goes on along the minus strand of NC_134105.1, from coordinate 117,340,234 downwards.
CATAAAAGGGTGTTGAGTTTTGTCAAATACTTTTTCTGTGTCTATTGAGAGGTGATCCTCTCAATAGTATGAGGATTTGATTTTGCATTTTAAATTATTTTTTGAATTACATTTCGATGTATCCTGTTACCATTCATATAAGAAAGTGAGTTGTGGGTATTTGACCAAGGTCTTTGAAGTCAATGGCTCTACACAAATAAATACATAATGTATAGTGAAAGATTTAGGTACCTCTTTAAGGTCAGAGGAAAAGTACCTGCAGGAAGGTGCAACTACAGGCCACCTAGTATTACCTAGAAATGTTTAGACACAGAAATAGCACTTTAAAGTTGTCGTTCTCCACAGTGTCCTTCTTTAAAACATATAAATAATATGTAAGAAAATGTCACCATTTTATAGCCTATTTCTACTTTCCTTTTTGGCATATTTTTGAATAGTATATGAGAATTTCCCATGAGAAAAAAATTATTTTCTCTTCTTTTTAAACATTTTAACTACAACATAATAGGCAATTCATTCTATTTTTAATTCTCATGAAATTAGGCTTATATAAGGAATGATAGGCATCCAGCCAGAATCACAACACAGTATCTAGAATTTTAGGAGTCATCTAGCTCAAATTTTTTATTGTGCAATTAAAGAAAGTGAGGCCCAGAGAGAGTCCATAATTTGTGGAAAGTTCCACAGTTAGTTGTATAAGACTTGGGCAACAATTTTGGCCTTCTGAAGGCCAGTCTGTTTTCTATTTATACTCCATCGCCTTGCTTCTCCATGAGCTGAGACCAGGTGGCCATATCTAACCAGGTCCCGAGGACCGTGGGCTGTTTTCTAGGGCACACAGGATTCACCAAGGCCACAATGAAAGTGTCTCCCCCTCATCCTCAGATTGTGCAACCCACTTACCTTACAGCCCTTAGACTACAAAATCCCAACCTCCTTGTACTTTGCTGCATTTACATGTTTCAAAATTAGGCCATTCCAAAAGTCTAGCCTCAAACTTCGGTAGCATAGCAAGAATATGTCCAGCTCTATACCAATTAAGGTTGAAATTTTTATTTTTGAAAAAATTTTATAGCAGTTTCAATTACTGAGACTGTCTATACAGCCTCTAATTAGTCAAAGGCAACAACAAAAAAAGAAGACTTTATTAAATACTCAACTCACAGTGATAAATTCAAACTTAACTACCCTTTCAGAAACATTAAATAACTTCCCAAATGGAAAAGGAGTGGCATGGCAGAACTGGGAAAAGGCAAAGGCTGGTCTCTGTATTAGATAACTGTAGAGCAGGGAGGTGACTGATGGTGTTCACACAAAGCTTTGGTTCAAGCTTTAGCTGAATCAAGGGTACTGCAAACCAAAAATCTCTGGGTACAAGACCTCATTAGCATAATGCTGCACTGAATTGTCCCTGGCTTTGCATTTAGTTTGCAATATTCTTGGCTAAAATCTTAGCAACATTTTTTTGATAGTGGAGGAGGTAAGTGATGCAAACTCACAGCCAGCTGTTAGATTCTTTAGTAGAGCAGTGATTCTCAAACTTGTTCAGGGAAATAACCAGAAGTCATAACCGTCCGTGTAAAGACAGCACCATGGGACACTGATCTATCTCTCTCCATCAAACACACATGAGCTTTTTTACTAGCAGAAAATATGACTCTGTGATATGTAAACATTGTGAAATTGTAGACACAAGCACGCTATCCTCAAAAAAGCAAAGTGTCACCCTAGGCACCTTTGACTGTTTATAAATATTTTCTTTATTTTTTCAAGAGACCAAATGCTAAGGCAAATTAAAAAGGAAGACATTCTATTCACTCTATTTTTCTTCCTCTAGTGAAATATGAAAACAGAGCCACTATTTTAGGAGCTTTTAGGAGCTGAACACTTCTGACCAAACCTCTGTTGAAAAACAGTTTGAAAACCACTATTTCAGGAAAAAAAATATTCTCCCCAAGTGCCCTGAATCTTTCTCTCTCCTTATCCTTTATTACCTCCATCCTCCATTTCAGCACACAACACCCCAAGGCTCTTTCTCTCATCCACTTTGTAAAAACATTATTATTCAATAAATTCCTTTGCAATGAGATGTACATTACCATTAAGGCACCACCATTTAAAAAAAAGAGTAAATAATAGTATTAGGTCAAAGAAATGAAAGTAGAATTGTAGGAATTGATAATCAAGGAAAGGAGCTCAAACTTCGGCCAATGAAGACAGGAACAGACAAGAGTGCTGAACTATCACAAGAATTAAAGGCAACATAGCACATTCCAGAAAGACCGCTGAGCTCTGAAGGCTGTAAAACTATGTAAAGAAAAAGAAGAAGCAGTAGAAAAACGCTCTGCATTAGAGTGACTTCCTTAAAGTTTATATTTTCTTGTTCAGATGTAGTACTGATTAATGAATTATGGTCTGAAGTTTTGACTATTGGTGAAGTTCTAATTTTCTCCATCTGAAACTACAGTCTCACTGCCCATTTTCTGTATGCTTAAAATCCTGCTTGGATTTTTAAAAATTAGTATTATGTTTTCATTTTTCATATTTACTTAATTTTGGAATAATTTGACTCACAAAAAACTTGCAAAATGGTACAGTGTTTCTTTCAATCTACCTTTTACACAGCTTTTTCAAATGTTACACCTTATGTAAGTATAGTATAATTATCAAAATAAATAAATTGTTACAATACTATTAAGCTAATCTACAGACATATCTTATTCATATTTCACTGGTTATACCACTGAAGTTCATTATTTTGTCCAGGATCCATTTTTGTTATGTCTTCTTAGTCTCATCCAATCTCATCTTCAGTATTGCTTCGTCTTTCATGACCTTGAAACTTTCAGTGAATCCTTCAATTTGGTTTGTCTGATGCTTTCCTATGATTAATTTGGGGTATTCATTTTTGGCAAGGATATCACAGAAGGGCTATTACTCCCTTCTTGGTACATCATATCAGGAGCTATATCACACTGTCATGTCTCATTACTGGTGATGGTAACTTTGATGCCATTATTAATGTGGTGACTTCCAAGTTTGTAAACTGTGAAGTTGCTATTTTTCTGCTCATAATGAATAAGTAAGTCCCTTGGGGGAAGATACTTTGAGAAAATGAAAATATCCCATTTCTTGTCATACTTTTGCCCATTAGTTTTAATATCCATGATAATTCTTGCCTGCATCAATTATTACTATGGTATTTGACAAATGGTGATTTTCTACAGCCTTGATTCTTTCTACATTTCTTCCCTCCCTTCCTCTCCTCTCCTCTCCCCTCCCATCCCCTTCCCTTCCTTCTCCTTTCATCTCTTCTCTCTCTCCCTCCCTCCCTCCTTTTCTTTTCTCTTTTCTCTTTTCCTCAGTCCTCTGTGCCTTTTTCTCCCTCCATTCCTCCTTGCCTCCCTCCCCCCTTTCTTTCTCTTTCCTTCATTTTCTCTCTTTTTTCTTTCTCTCTGTTCAAATTGTCCAACTTTAGCCATTGGGTGTTCCTTCGAGTCGGAGCCTATATTTTTCTAATATACATCTATCATTTTCTGAGCACTGCCTTACTTCCTGACACCACAGAATATTCCGGGCTCTTCCTGTTCTTTCCCTGACTCAGCCCTGAAATCATCCATTTCTCCAAGGAGCCTTGATTCCTTTTATTGGACAGTGTTATTTAGAAACCAAGATCTTGGTGCTTGTTATGTTCATTCTACTAAGCATCACTGCTTCCAATCTAATTCTTCTCAGCAGAAAGAGCTAGGAAATGTATGCACATACATGTATATACATGCACATATCTGTATATCTATATAATTTAATCTAATGTAATCTATCTGTCAAAGGCCATGAGTTCATACTGATATCTCTAATTCTAATTCAACACCCCAGCTTCCTCTTTCCTTATTTGTAACTCTTTTCTCTAACAGAAAAATCTGGCTCTCATTGTCCACAACATATTTTTGTATTTGTTCAGTCCCAAAAAAACACATAAAGTAGTTTCAGAACTGCTAACACAAACTCCTGGGCAAAACAAGTTTATTAACTAGAATAAAACATGTGTGCAACATTCTTTTTGTATTTAGTCTTACAGTGCATAGTCAAATCCTGTTTTCCAAGGTTACTTAGGCTAGTTGTTTTCTTCTCCAGCTTTTCAGTGTGGTTTGGTTATTCATTTGTTGCACAGTTAGGTTTTTTTGTTACTATTTGCATTACATTTTAGGCTCACCCCTACACCTCAGTTGATTTAATTATTTACTTCTTTGGGTTGGTACATGAAACATTACCATGGTTCTAAATGTCAGAACTAAACAACAGGATAAATCCAGAGAAATTTGACTAATGGCTTAAAATTAATATTATATTTTATTTATTTACTTACTTATTTTATAAGTAAAATAAGTTTTATATTTACTTACTTATTGTTTATTATTATTTATTGTTTATATTTTTCTCTGAATATTATTTCAGCCCCAAATTGATGCTTAACATTTGCCCTTCTCTGTCATCATCTCAGATAGTTTATAGAAGGGAACACTAGGTATAGGTAAAGATAGATATATATGAATATATGCAAGGATTTATACACATACATATTTGTGTATTAATAGAAATAATTTCCTGCTTCAAAATGATTTTACTCAACAATCTACACTTCAAACAATACTGACATAGCATTCCTGACTGACCTGAAGTCATTAAGGTTAGTTATGATTAGTACAAGGACAACAGAGGCCACTGAGGAGCGCTCAGAGAGTGTGCCCAAACCCTCCTCCGCCACAAAACACATGCCTGTGCACATGAGGAGGCACGGTGGACAAAAGCAGATAGCTGGGTGGTCTTTTCTCCTTGTCGACTTTCTGTGTCTTCTCTGAAGCCTTTGACTGTGCTGAGCACCCTCTCCTTTCTTTTGGCCTTTGCAACACTTTATATCCACAGCAGATTTTTCCTATTTTCCTTCTCCTGTCACTAATATTTCAAATTCTGTTCTCCGTCAGAGAGCGTCTAGGTTTGCTGCCACAAGTTCTGAGAAAAATGTAAAATAAACCCACGATCAAAAATCAAATCTTGACCTGTCTACTTTATAAATGGCTAGTCAAGTTCTTTCCTTTCCATCCAAACGACTGCTGAAAATTTTCCAAAAACAACCAGAACAAGTGGTTCAAAGCAAACCATAAACTCTGTGATGAGCAGCAAATCCCTCCTAAAGCCCTCTCGACCACAGTTGCAGAGCTTCGGTGAGAGGCACCGAGGCAGCAGACCCCTTAGGAGAGGGACATTGTGGGAGTGATGGGTTAATAACCTGTTCTACCTGGAGAGTTAACTGTGCCAAACCAGCCAGGTTGTAACTCTCACAAATGCACGATACTGACCTTTTATATTGTGTACCATACAGATTGTGGTATTAAATTTACTTTTATATGAATGAAACAGAACATAAACAAATCAAGGTACAACTGAAAGAATTATGAACTTCAGATGATTTTTTTCTGCAACAAGAGTTATTAGTGCTTCAACGGGTCTCTGAAATTGAGACACGCTATTTAGAGAAGCATTGTTAAGTTGGAATATTACATCAGAAAATGATTATTTAATGCTATACAATAGCTAATGATTCTCTACTGCAACATGTGAGAAAAATAATTCACTCAAGATTTTTGCTAATGATCTTATTTTTACAGTTTCAAAATTTAAGCCATTTGCCTCCTATTGTCTGGTTTCAATTTCCTAGTAGTTTAATTCTAGTTCTCTATTTAAATCTAACTAATTTCTACCAGTCCTTGTATGTGGTTTCTCCATTCCTGACATCTTGGTTGGCTAGATTTTGTCAATGGGTCTGTTTTAAGATGTGCTAATGGGGCCTGTCTTCTCTGAATTATTGTAAGCTTAAAAGCATGTGTCTTTTGAGCTTACAATGGACAATGCTTGGTCTACCAATGAAATATTTGGTTTCACTTTCCTTACCTGAAGGTTTTGTAGATATTGCTCCATTGTCTTCTCATATCAACCACTGCCATAGTCAAGTTTGACACCAGCTGGATTTTTCCCTTTTGTAAGTGACTTTCATGTCCCTTTTGCTTTATAGCCTAGGTGATTTGACACACTTTCTTTTTCCTTCAAGTTTGGTAAGTTTACCAAAATGTTTTTCCAAGTTCACACCCCATGTCAGTTTCTTCTGGGACACAGTTTGTTCTTATAGCCAACACATCTTGTTCCCCACCATACATCCACTTTCACTCCAGTCTTTTCTGCAGCAGACTTAGTAAGCAGTGACCTGACAGTATCTCATCCCAAACAGCACTCTAATCCTGTGGTCTTCAGTCCCCCAGGCTGTGGACAGCTATTGTTAGGGACTGGGTGCAGAGTTCTGCCACCTCCCACCGCTCCCCTCCTCCCCACCATGCCACCTGTGGAAAAATGGTGAAACTTAGAAACTGGGTGGTGGGGGGTGCACAGCAGGAGATGAGTGAGCATATTTACAGCCGTTCCCCATGGATCACATCACCGCTTGAGCTCTGTCTCCCTCACCCAAAAAATTGTCTTCCATGAAACTGGTCCCTGGTGCCAAAAAGGTTGAGGACTACTGCTGAGTCTGATCCACCCCTTTCTGTCCAGGGCTTCTCTGATCTTAGGGATTTGGGTGCTGGGGTTACCCTCTAGGCATCTGTACATGTGCAACTTTGGAAGTGGGTAGGGTTAACCTCGTGCAAGGCAGTACCCTTGATGGGGGCAGATAGGAAGAGGCGCTGTCCACTTCCTCCTTGAGTACACATCCTATTCCCTAGCTCAGAGGCCCACAGCAGTGCCCAGCTTGGAAACCCCTGGCATTGATTTTCCCCTTCCCTCTCTCACTCTTCCCAGTCCTCCTCTCCTAATTCCTTGGGATCACTTTCTAAAAAACTGCCTGAAAAAATACCTGTCTCAGGCTCTGCTTTCTGGGAGAAAATTTATCAAAAAAAAAAAAGTTCTCATATTATAGATTTGCAACTTTTTGTTTACTCATTTATTTATGTTTTTTCTGTTATTCTAATCTGTAATAAGTGTTTTCCTATTTTCACTTTTTTCCATTTTATTTATTGAGATTTCCTCAAGCCTGCTCTGGGTTTCCAAATGGATTTTCTCAGACCAACCTGACATAAATCTCTCTGATGATTTCATTTTTCTTTTATTTCCTTCTGGAAGTCTGCCAGCCTACTTTTCACTCATTTTGATAAGTTATCGTCGTCTCCTCTTTGATTTCTTGTTTCTCCTATTTGAATTTTTTAGAGCTTTCAAGGGATCACAGTGCATGCAAGGGTAATTAATTTTATGATGTATGTTCTTCACCTGCTTCTTGCTTATATTCCTTTCTTATCTTTGCATAGTCTACGGGTTAGTTTCTTTCTGCATATGTTATTTTTAATGGGCCAAAAATTTGTTGGAGAAGAGTGGGGAGGAGGGTGGTGAGAATGAGTGATGCAGTTTGTTTTGGGGTCTATATGTTACTTATTTTTCCTTGGGACCATCTCAGCTTGCTTTTCAACATCCAAATAGAACACAGCTCACTGCAAAGGTCTTTGTATCATTGCCTATATTGTATATCTGTGGTTTCTATTTCGCTTCTCTTTTTCACCTCTTTTTGTTTTTTCTTTTTACCTCTAGCAGCCTCTCTAAGCCAGAAGAGACTAGAATATAGACAGTAGCTACTTCCCTTGTGTTATTTAACTGGGCATCGAAAGACACAAGCCTTGCTATTCTAAGAGCCGGTACTAACCTAGAGCTCCTTGTTCTAATTAAAAGATATATTGAGATTTTATTTAGTACCCAAACTATGGTCCTTAACCCCTAATATCAGCATTGCCTATGATCTTGTTAGACGTGTAGATTTTCAAGCCCCACCTGCTGAATGAGAAACTCTGGGTCTGGAAATCAACAGTCTGTGCCTTGAAGAAACTCCCTAGATGATTTTGATGCACTCTAAAGTTTGAGAAACACTTTTTTACAAGAATCTCTTCTCCAATACAAGGGCCACAAAGATTTATCACAATTTTCAGTATCCTAACTCATTTTGGTGCAAATTATACAGAATTTGGGGTTTAAGATTGCGGTTTAGGTTTGTAGCTCTTTGTCCTAAGAACATGGAGAGTATTCCCCCCCCCCTTCTTATTGTTTTCATTGTGATTTGAGAGAAGAGGAAGGACTGACAAATACATTTAAAATCATAACTTATAACTGCAATTTTAAGCCACTGATCTGAAAGGTAGAGCTTCCTGGAAAAAGGTTGGTTTTCTATATATAAGATTATGTCATCCACAAACAGGGATAATAGCTTCCTCTTTTCCAATTTGGTTACCTTTTAATTTCTTTCTCTTTCCTAGTTGCTCTGGCTAGGATTTCCAGTGCTATATTGAATAGAAGTGATGAAGTGGGTATTCTTGTCTTGTTCCAGGTCACAAAGAAAAAGATTTCAACTCTTTCCAGTTCAGTATGATCTTATTAGTTTATTAAGTATGAAATGTTCTATTTTCTTAAATACTAAGTTCGACAGTTGAAATCTCTGACATTTCACTTTGACACTTCTTGTTTCATTTTTATTGTGAAGGCACATCCTCAGACTTTCAAACACACATTTTGGCTTGTGATTATCTTCCCAAATTTTTAGAGCAATTTTTATGAAACCAAACATAAGTCAAAAATTCGTGTTGCTTTATAATGAATTCCTTTGTGGAACCACTGCAGAGCAGACAGTGTGAAATGTCAATGAAGTATTTGAGAAAGGTGTGGCTAATGAATGCACAGTACGTCAATGGTTTGAGAAGTTCTGTTCTGGTGATTTTAATCTTGAAAATGAGCCACGTGGGAGACCTGAGACCAAGGTAGATAATGATGAGCTGAAAGCTGTAGTGGAAGCAAATCCATCTCAACCTACATGTGAATTAGCAGCAAGGTTTGATGTTACTGTTCTAACAATATAGGACCATTTGAAACCAATCGGCAAGGTAAAGAAGCTGGATAGGTGGGTTCTACATGAATTAAATGAGAGTCATAAGAGAAATCGTCTAGAAACATGCCTTTCTTTGCTGTCATGACAAAAAGGTGAACCATTTCTATACCATTACATGTGATGAAAAACAGATTTTTTTTGACAATTGCAAGCATTCAACACGATATCTGGATAAAGATGAAGTGCTGAAACACAGTCCAAAAAAAGCTAATAGTGATCCAATGCTGGTATTATCACTACAGCTTCATGAAACCTATTCTATCCATTACAGCAGATGTCTGTTATAACCAATTGGATGAAATGATGAGGATGTTTGTGGTTAAGCAGCTGAGATTGGTCAATAGAGACAGGGCAATCCTCTAGCAAGACTATGCTCTATCACATGTTGTACAAACAATGCAGCTCAAACTGCAGAGGCTGGACGTAGAAACTTTCTGGCATCCACCATATTCACCAGACATTGCACCAACTGACTACCACTTCTCTCAGGCTTTGGACCACTCTTGCAAGGAAAAACCTTCAATTCTCAACAAGCTGTGGAAAACACCTTTGGTGATTTCATCGCCACTTGCCTTACCAGGCTTCTTCGCTTTTGGCATAAACATTAAGATGGCAAATCTGTATCGGTAGCTTAGACACACACTTTGATTAATTGTACTGCTTCTTGTTTGAGATATAATAAGTTACACTTTTGATTAAAAATGAGACAATTCATATTTGATAACCTGATAGTTGTGGCTGTCCCATTTATGGCATTTATTGTGTTGAGATACTTTTTTTCCTACATCTAATTTGTTGAGAATTAATAAGTGCAAATGAATTCCATGCACTTAGGCTTTTAAATTACAAAGATAACAATTCTTCCTCAAATTAATCTACCAATTAGATATAATCTGAATCAAAACTGCAAATTTTATTTTTATATATGTTGTATTTATATTCTATATTTAAATTTATATGGAGGACTAAAAGTCTGTGAATAGTTACGGCAACTTAAAAATTTAAGAGTAAAATGGTAGGATTGTCCTATCACATGTTATGGGACACCACAAAGCTGGAGTAATTAAAAGATATGGCATTGATATAATACCAAATAAATAGACTGGCAGAACAGAATAGAAAATCCAAAGACAAAGCCATTTGTATTGAGAAAATACAATAATATACAATATTTCTAATAAGCAATAAAAGTGGCATCAGAAATCAATGGGAGAAGGAAGATAAATTCTTTAACAGTTTTAGGAAGCTGGCTCAAAATATGGAGAAAAATAAAATGGAATTCCTACATCATATCACAAGCAAAAGTGAAGTATACATTAAATTAAAATTTTAAACATGAATACTAAATCTATGTAGGTAATGGAAAAAATGTGGGTAAATAATCTGAGGTAGTATTTCTTAAACCAAACTTATAAAGCATATAAGGAAAAATCATTCTCTCTCTCTCTGTGTATATATATATATATACACACACACACACATATTTATTGATATATATAATTGTATCAAAAATAGGGTTTCCTAGTCAGTGAATATATATATTCTATATATATATAGAAATGCTACCTCTGTGTGTACACACACACACACACACACACACACACACACATTTATTGATATATATAATTGTATCAAAAATAAGGTTTCCTAGTCAGTGAAAGACCTCTTGGAAAAGTTAATAGATAGATAAAATCATAAAATATTATATTTCTGATGTCAAAAACTAACATGTAATTATTTAGAATTTATTAGAAACTCTTGCTAATTAACCAGAAGAAGGCCAAAATACTGAAAGATATAAAAACATATTTGACAGAAGAGTAACCCAAGGAACTAACAAGCATATGAAGGAGCTACCCATAATCATGACTAATCAGAGAAAGACAGGCTATTAGAGTGAGTTATTACTTTATATGTAATATAAATGGGAGTGGGGTTGAAATGCTAAGTGCTGGCTAGAATGTGGGGCTGTAGGAACCTTCAGTCCTACAACAAACACATAACTAAGTCACTGGTGCAGCCATTCTGGACAGCAATCTGACACCACATGCACAAATCACCAGTCTGCACTCCCTATGGCCTGGCAATTCTGCCTAGCCATATTTGCCAAGATCTTCTCATTGAGATCAATAATAGGGCACTGAGGATGCTCAGTATTAGGTATTCATGACGGCGCGTGTGATGGTGAGAAGTTAGAGACGCCCTGGGTGTCTGATCCTGGAGAATGGTGAGTAAAACATGTTAAATTCAAACCATGCAGCAGTTACAAGCAGCCAAGTAGATGTGCAAAAAGCAACATCAACGGATATTAAAGCATATGTTACTCGGTGAAAAAAAAGAAAAAAAGAAAAGAAACAGCGTGTGATATAAAAATGACTCCAATACTGTTTAGATAAATTAAAAATGCATGCCACGATAACTACACAATATGTATGTTGAAAGAACACATTAAAACCGGAAGGTGCACCTGAGAATATTTGTTTAGATGGCAATGGGAGTGGGATACAGGCATATCAAAATGAAATGAACAAACAAACAGCAGACAAGAAAAGAGCCTTGAGTGGGCCCACGATGATACGGTGCTGTGAACTGAGGAAAATAATCAGCATTAACTTAAAAAGTAAAAACAAAAAAATATAAAAAGGAAAAGAAAGAAGAAAGAAAAGAAGGGAGGGAAAGAGGGAAGGTAGGAGCAATCCAAGAGGGACCAGGGTGTGGCTCAGGTGAACTAGAATAGATGGGGAAGACCAGTTCTGCTTTAGGCCATAGGGAGGGAAAGGAAATTCTCTTTGATCTTTCCCTTTTCCCTCCGAACCAGGGTGACGCTCAGGATGATGAGCAGCTGATTCAATGTGTCTCTACATAGGCTTTCTTCTGAGAGACAAGGCCAGCTCTTAAACTTTAATAAAACTAACTGTATTTCTTACCACCCAAAATGTATTCTTGACCCTCAATCTCCCAAAGAGTAAAATGAGGAGAAAGCAAAAATAATATGTACTGCACAAAGATTTTGGTTTGGCGAATATATTAGAATTAGAGTTCTCCAGAGAATAGAATCAAGAGGAGATTACGCTTGAAGCTCTTACTCGAGGGGGGAGGGGGAGCATGGACAATATATGTAATCTTAACACTTGTACCCCCATAATACACTAAAATAAAAAAAATTAAAAAAGAGATTATATATAATATGTAATATATGATATACATGTATAGATATAATAATATGTATATTTATATATATATAAACACACGCACACACAGGGCTGGGAGAGCGGAGAGAGATTGATCTATTATAAGGAATCGGCTCCTGTGATTACGGAGGCTGAGCAGTCCCAAGATCTGCCGTCAGCACGCTGGAGACCCTGGAGAGCGGCTGTCGTATTCCAGTCTGAATGCCGGCTGCCTCGAGACCCAGCAAGAGCCAATATATTTTAGTCTGAGTATGAAGGTGGGAAGAAAAATCTGTGTCCCAGCTCAAAAGCAGTCAGGTAGGGTGCATTTCTTCTTACTCCTAGGAGGGTCCGGAGGACTTTTGCTCTATTCGGGTCTTCATCTGATCGGAAGGGGTGAGGGAATATGCTTTACTCAGTCTACCAATTCAAAATGTTAGTGTCACCCAGAAACACCCTCACAAGCACCCAGAAGGATGTTTGACCAAATTGCTGGGCACCCCATGGCTCAGTGAAGTTGAGCCATAACATTAACCATCACAGTGGGAAAGTGTGTGCATAGGAAATCAAGTGTGTGGTGGACACACGGGGGGTGGCGTTTGCCTCTTTGGGGTTAGCAAGGGAGGCCTTTCTGGTACCCCCGTCACCATCATGGGTTAAAGCTGTGGGGTGGCATTAAGAGGTGGCAGCAGTGGTGCTTTGCTAGACAGCCCTGGAGTGTGGCTGGGCACAGCTCCTGGCATGGCTGCTATGCTCTGAGTCCAGCTGTCCAGCCTCCCAGAATCTCTGCGAGCTCCCTCAGCTCCTTTAATAATCACAAGGAGAGGTTTGGACTCTGCAACTACAATAATAACCCCAGTGGATACAGGGCCACGAATGCCACAGGTGGGTTATTGTTTTTTGCACTTCACAAATATGTATTAATGCAAGGCGCTGCACTAAGCGATGGGAGGGCAAAGGTGACAATTGTCTGGCTGTCATGGGCACTCGAGTGCGTCTATGCCAGTTCTCTAGGGTAGAAAACTAGATGGCAGTTAGAACCTTGATGAGCAACAATCACATGGGCAAAATGTGTCCAGAATGGTGGAGCACAAAAATGGAGGTGGTCTCTTCCTTGAAATCATCTTTGAGTGACCACTCTGCCCTGCATTGCTTTCCTCCAGGCTTCTAGCTAAGTGGAGGGGGAGGGGAACAAACCAAAAAACCTAAACCATCCCAAACCCTTTCCTCTATACCAGCAGTTCTCCAGCAGGGACGATTCTCCCCAAGGGGTATATCTGGCAGTGTCTTGAGAGTACTAGTGGTATTTAGTGGGCTCAGGCCAGAGATGCTGCTAAACATCCTCACTGCAGAGACAGCCCCCACAGCAGAGAATTATTTGATTCAAAATGTCAGTAGTGCCGTAGTTGAGAAACCGCACTCTATAGCCACTTTTTGCCAGGTTCTCTGTAACTAACAGCTAAGCACAATCTTTTCTGTTGCAGATGGTGACTATTGCTATTCTCACTTTACATATGGGAAAACTAATGTGTGAAATTTAAGTAACTCACCTGCATCATTGTGGCATAGACAAATAGCTCTCTCCTCTATTTATTTCCCTGTCTATAGCGATATACATTTTAGCTGGCACTTTGCCATCCAGCTTAGGCTACACTTCTAAGACTCCCTTTCAGCAAAGGAGAGCCATGTGACCAAGGGCTGGCTACTGGGAAATGACCAGGGTGTTAGGACAACTTCCTGGTCATGTTCTTTAACGGTAGGGACATGCTCTCCCTTCCTTTTTCTTTCTGCCCCTGTCTAGAATGCAGACATGTATGAGCTGGCACAGCCGCCTTGGACCAAGATTTGGAAATAGTATGTTGAAGGAGGGACAGCTATTTGAAAAAGCATCTTAGGTCCCTGATACAGGTGGAGCCACCATAGTGCTTCTGGGATATCTACCTGGAATCGACAGCCCAAACCACCTCACCCAGAATTTTAGGTAAAATTAGGTAAACTAATTTCTTACTTGTTTAAGGCAGTGATTCTTTTTTTTGGATTCCTTTGTTATAGAAGCCTAGCCTATAGCCTAACTAATGCAGACGCACACTTACCAAATAGGGCACTGGAGCTTGAATGAAAGTGCATCCTTACTTGCATGGAACCCACACCCATAGCCACTTAAATTATATAGAGCCCATTCCCTCTCCCTGTCTTCCTCCTGTACATATTATTGCCCTATGCCTCCCACTATAGTCCCTGTTTACACTGAGTTCGGCAGTCAACAAATCTACTGCCTCTCCTCTTCCAGTCCTCACTGCACAGACTGTCGTAAACTCTAGCTATTCCTACAGGAGCAACATCAGAAGCTCTAAAGACTTCTTCACTGGGGCTTTGCCCGTTGACTTCATCAGCTATTGTTCCAGAAGCAGTGATCTGGATGCCTGTGAAATACAGACATTAGACGGAATGATATCCAGGATCTATCTGGGACCACGACCTAAAACGTCATCCTCTCAGGTCATTTCTTCCTACTGTCATAGGCAGAGGAGATGCAAAAAAACATCATACAAGTGTATGTCACTTGTATGATGACCTACGCACATGAGTTAGAGGTCATGGGGGAAATGGGGTGGGAAAGGCCTTTTCACGGCAGGTTTTCACTTTAAAGCAATACATATGTTTCAGAAAGACAGTGACTCAAAGAATCATACTCCAAGGTCTTAAATATTTTCAAGGCCAAGACATGGACAAAGAGAGGTTATTAACAGTGTCTGTGTATAAAAGACTGAAGAGCAGGGAACTACGGTCTCAGGATGAAAATCCTGGGGAAGGCCACACTCAGTGTGCTGATGTAGTAATAGCAGTGTGGCATCGGTTTCCTGAGAGCTGGATTCCAGTTTATACAATTTAGAGATTATCTAATATAACTCATATTGGTAGTATGTGCTAGGCACTTAACGCAAGGGAAATGCAGTTACTTTTTTTAAACCACACTTAAGAAATCGGATCGAACAGCGATGCTATTTTCTTCCCACAAGGGTTAGTGTACAGTTCACTTTGGTGAGTTCCTCGGTACATTTTCAGGTTAGTGTCCTATTTAGCATGTTTTTGGTTGTAGGAAGCAGAAAATGCAACTACAAGGGGCTTAAATATGAAGTAATGTTTAGTTTCTCACATGACAAGAAATCCTAAGGTAGGACAGTCATGGAGTTAAGCAATTCAACACTAAGAGAAGTCACCAGGAACCAGATGCACCTGTCTTTCCCCCGAGCCATCATCCGCATGTTGATGCTCTGTGGGGCCAAGACAGTTGCAGCAGATTCTGGGATGAAATGCTGATGATGGCATGGGGACAGAAATGGCACAGCCCCTCGCTATGTCCCTTTTTAAAAACAAGATGCCCTGTAGTGACTTCCCTTTAAATATTACTGGTCAAATTGCTTTAGATAACCATTCTTAAATGAGCCCTTGGAAAGGGGAATAAGATTACTATGTTTGCTGAAACTAATTCAGATGCCTTTTTTGAGCTCAGTTTCCTACAAAAACACAAAGCCACCAAATGGCTGAAAAAAAGAAACTATATTTTTAGCAAGGTCAAAAAAGAAGATTAGTTATTGAACAGGAAACCAACAGTGTCCTTTGGTGCTTGTATTTGCCTTAAATACTTTAAAGGCAAAGGCATAGACGGAGGGAGGTTGACAGTATCTGTGTAAGACTGGAGAGCAACCAGTTTAAAGATCCATCACAGCTTGCAGTAAATTCAAAATGGCAAGTGGGAGATACTGCAAAGCGATCATGGACACAGAGTGGAAATTACAGTATAAGTGCGAAAGAGGATAAGGAAGGAAGAGAACTATGGCGTTGTAAAGTGAGAACCAGTCTAGAAGTTAGAATGTGTTCCGCCTCTTGTTAGCGTTATGGCCTTGGGCGCACGTACATTTCCTTAACCTTAGTTAATTAGTCTATAAAAATAAATTGGGCTGCTTACCTTGCAAGGTGTTTCTGGGGGTCAAATGAGGTAATGCATTCATTCATTCAGGAGTTATTTAATAAATGCGTACTGTGTATTAGGACACAACTCTGCCCTAAAGAACCAAAGTCTAGAGGGAGGACACAAGAAGGAAAGCGGCAGTGACAACACAGTGTTAAAATCGGGCTGAGCATTTGAGGCTGTGGAAATACAGAGGAGGGGCTCCTCTCTTAA
The DNA here is from genome assembly GCF_040939455.1 of Microcebus murinus. NCBI lineage: Eukaryota > Metazoa > Chordata > Mammalia > Primates > Cheirogaleidae > Microcebus > Microcebus murinus. The sequence goes on along the minus strand of NC_134105.1, from coordinate 117,323,910 downwards.
TCATGGTGGGTCCACCAAGGAGTCCCAGAGAAAATTGCATCTAATCTGAGAAGACAGATAAACAAGGAGCAGAAGTTAGTTAGGGGAGGGAAGAGCAACTCAGGCGGAGAAAAGAGTGTTGTCGGGAAGGGAGAAAGAGAGAGAGCAAGTGTACACTAGAGAGCAAGCAGGTTAAGGACTTGTAAGAAGTCCAATATGACTGCATTTGAGCAGGTAGCATTAGTTTGGAGAAATCATTAGAGACAAGACCAGAGAAGGTAAGCACACATTAGAGCAATAAGCATCTTAAGCCATTTTATTAGAGGGTTCAAAATTTATCCTCTTTATCATATGGAGTCAGCTAGTCAAGAGTTTCAGGCAGCAATCACAGGATCGTTCTGCCTCTTTAGGAAGATGACTCTGACTCTCTTGCAGAGACGACTTGGTTGTCACACATTACATTTTCTCATGTCTTTCTCAATAACAGAAATAGTAATTTTTAATTAAGTACATGACCACTTGAAATAAAGCCCATGTTTACTAGCCTCTCATAGCCAAGCGTAGCACTATGACTAAGTAGTGCCCAGTAAGCCACAAGCAGAATGAATATGTTTATCTTCTAGGAAGTAAAACTCTTTCTTGGTCATTTTCCGCACCCTGCTAAGTTGTGATTATCATTGTTCAATCAAATGTTTTGGACCATGTAGAAAAAGTCACAGGCTAAAGATGGCAGAGTAAAAAGACAGCAGGAACTTGGGTTCTTGCCAAGGAACTCCAGTTCTAACCTGAGACTTCCCTAGCTTCAGACTTCGTTTGCATGAAAGAGAAATTTCTATCTTGTTTTTTTTTTTATTTCATATATAGCCAGGCCTGAATGGATATAGGATGCATTGTGCTAAGTGGATTGAATGTCAGCAAAATTGGACATCTTAATTAGAAAAATATGCAAATAAAATAATACAAGTGAAAATTACAGTTACTTGAACTAGGAAAGCTGCAGTGAGCAGGTGGAAAGACGGACAAACTCGAGATGTTTGGGAGTTAGCACTGGCAAAGGCTAGTGATTAATGGAGGGTGGGAGGTAACAAAGAAGGATGATGACACCATTGATATTTTAGGCTGGATAACTCGTTGTTGTGGGGGCAGGGGTATCCTGTGCACTGTAGCATGTTTCATGGCACCCCTGGCCTCTACCCACCAGATGCCATTTGCACTCTACTCTCGCTCATAACAATCAAAAGTGACTGCAGACAATGCCAACTGTGAAATCACCCCTGGTCGAGGACCAGTGATATAAGAGAGATTTCAATGCTTGTAAGTGAGGCACTTGCATGGCGTTCCCCTGGCCTTAGGGATTATTTCAGGGATTGGCACATAACACATAATTCACACCAGGAAAATGCTAAAATTGGGGGGAGTTTCTAAGAAAAGTTTCTGTGTTTCTAAAAGAGCCATGAGAAGGGATGGCTTTCTATCTTTCAAATATCACCACAGGAATCGGGACCTGCAGACACTGGATTGCATGATGTCTGATCATTGCTCTACCCCTGGTTTTCCAATCAAGTGGGCCAAAAACCTCCTCAATAAAATTCAATCCAGTTTGAGTAGGGTTTTCTGTTACTTGTAGCCAGACTTCTAACCTACCCAGTGACTTTGGCAAGAGCAGTTCCAGAGATGTGGTAGAGGCAGAAGCCAGACTAACACAGCTTGAGGATTGAATGGGAGCTGAAGACTAGGAAAGTAGGGCAACCATAGTTAACAATGATTTATCGTATATTTCAAAATAGCTAGAAGAGAAGATTTGGAATGCTCCCAGCACAAAGAAATGACAAATGCTTGTGGTGATGGATACCCCAATTACCCTGATTTGATCATTACACATTGCATGCGTGTATCAAAATATCACATGTACCCCATAAATTTGTACAAGATATGTATAAAAAAGAGTTTAGCAGTGAAAGAAGGGCCTATATAACAATGCAGAAGATGGGGGTGGAGTTTGGTAGCAGTTTATTTGTTTATTTAAACATGCAGGGGGATTGAGCTTGTTTAACTGCTTATGGGAAAGGGCCAGAAATAAAAGGAGAGGTTGCAAATAGAGCAAGGATGAGAAAATTTCAGTACAGAAAGGTCCCTGAGGAAAGAGAAGGGAAAAAAGAATGAGACTCTAGGGGAGGTGGAGTGACTCGTCTTGGGTAGAAGGAAGAACATCTCTCTCATCCTGACATCAGGGATGGAAAAGAAGATGCAGATAAATTTGTAGTGTAGAGGCAAGATGTTAGGAAAGCTCTTTTTTCTTCTCATTTGAATTCCTCTGTGAAGTAGCAGGGAGAGAGGGAATGGGGATACAGATCAAATGCATGAAGAAAGTCTCAGAAACTCTAAGAAGCTATCCAGATATGAGGTGCTACGCTCACTTTCCATATGTTGGAACTGTGATCAGCTGACTGGCATCCTGTCTACTAGGTAAAATGAGTCCTTGTCATTGTCCACCCTGTAGAAGGTGCCCAAGAGATAGATTAAAACAGAGATGTCTGAGAGGGGCATCCAGCTTGCACTTTCCGAGATGAGAGGCTGCAAAGGTCAAAGGGGGCTCCCAGAACTCAGGGCCGCTTGCTCTGATGACCTGCCGTGTCCATTCCAGGCCCTTCTCGCCAGGCGGAGTTCAGAGCCGGGGCAGTCAAGACAGCAGTCGCTGACGGGCAAATGTGAGAAACGGCTGTTTAAAGTTCATTTGAACATGGCTTTCCTCTCCAACCTCCTGTTTGAACTTTAATAATCAAATGTTTGGAAATCGTTAAGTAGTTGCCTTGACTTGTTTAACACGATGGCCACAGACATTTCATCAGGCTGACGTAGGATTTATGTCTCAATAGCACAATGACATTTAGTGAGCACCGTGGTTTCGGAGCAGTTTTATGCCTGATCTGAGATTGGAGAATGATTTACACCCGAGTGAAGGGCAGAGCTATGAGAGACTCCGCCAAGATACCCTGTATCCTGCTGCTGAGCTGCTTTCTGCTGGGGCTGGCGGGGAGATGGCAATGTCCACCGCCTGGCATGTTTCCTTGGTAGTTTTCTGATTAGCAAAAAATTAGAAGTCTGAACTAGCGCCTTTCCTCTGCAAAATGTTTCCAATTACTCTGGTTCCCATTAGTTATTTCTGTAAACTCCAAATTGGTCTTGGACAGTGCAAGGATGAAAGCAGTCACAGGAACTCAACACCAGACAAGATTCTTCAGTTTTCTCATGCTAATCTGGCCTTACTGAAAGGACTGAGCAATGGCCAAGTTTTGCACATCTACTTGCAGATGGTCTCGGTGCCGAGGTCACTTTTCTCAAGTCTGTGCTGATACCCACAGCAAGTCAGCTAGTGGGTCCCCAGGACGGCTGGGTGGGTCACAGTTCACACTGGATGGTCCCCTAGAGACAGATGCAGAGGAAGTCCCTGGCGGTTCAGAGCACGGGCATCTGGAGGTGGCATGGCGAAGTCTGCATCCTAACTGCTCTGCTACCCGGCTCTGCACCCTTGGCTTGTCACCTAACCTGTTTATGCCTCAACTGCCTCATCTATAAATTGGAACAATAGTACCTAACTCAGGATTATTCTGAGAAAATTTGACTCTAAGAATATCCAGAATGCTAATAGTGGGATAATGAGAGAGAGAGAGAGAGAGAGAGAGAGAGAGAGAGAACAGAAAGAATGAGAGACAAGAAATGAACAATCATCTTGAAGAGCAAAAAGAGAATTGGGCTTATGGTTAGAAGTCCTGGTTTTGAATTCCAGCTCTGTTCCTTGCTAGCTGTAGAAATGATAGTAGGCATGCCATCCAAGTGTTGTGAAGAATACATAAGAAATCATTTGTGAAAACACACGGTACTTTGCAGATATTGAATTTGTGTGCCTTTTCTTCCTTCTTTCCAAGCAAGCGAGAAAGTGGATGAATTCAAATCTTGGTTAGTGTTAGTTCATGAAGATAGTTTCAGTTTTTCAGGATAAGGCTGTGCTTGTACAAATTTGTGAAGCAACCAGAGATTTCCTTTCAAAACCTCTCACTTTTCCTCCTAGTGCCCTTTTCCCCAACCAGGAGCACCTACTTCCTGCCTCCACATGGATCTGCTTTTGAAATTGGTGTCACAGGTATAAAGCAATACTTAGTTAAGTTGTTAACTATGAGAGGCAAGAAGGTTATGAACACCAAGAGTACTTGAATTTTAATACAAACTCCAAGGGGAAAAAGAAAGCCTTAAGGATTGACAGGGCACGATAATTATAATGATGACATTTTAGAAAGAATTTTTTTTTTTTGGTGCTACCCCTTTCTATCCTTTCCATCTTTTCTGTAACATAATCTAGCCAGATAGCCTGAAGCCTGAGGGCTCTGAATTTTCCAGATCTTTCCTTCTTTTATGTCCAAGGAAGTTCTCACCAACCTGCTCTTCTCTCATGTGGCCACCCCCCCAGCCTGGTCCATTTCTAATAGATTCTAATACATTCTGTCCTTCACTCTATTTGTCACTAAGCCATTCTGGGTTTTCATGCCCTGGACTGTCAGGATGATGAAGTCATGTTGTCACAGCTTTTTTTTTTGCTTTTTTCCTCTGCCACACACTCCTTGCCATGAAAATGAATGCCCAGACTAGTCCAAATTTCTCACGATACAAAATGTCAAGATCCTTAGTGCTTTCTATTTCTAATTTAAGAAAAATCTGCCCAAGTTATTGGACTTAAATTTTATTTGCACATTTGTTTTCTAATCAATAAGGAAAGAGGAAGTGAAAGCACACATGGTTTTCAAAAAATGCCTCCAAGTTGCCCAATCTTTTTTTCCCCAAAATATTTCATTTCCTTAAGATCTGAGGGAAAGTAAATAAAATTATAATCAATTTACTTTCAGCAAAATTTTTGAAGGTTAGAAAAATGAATTAGTAAATAGATTCAGAGTTGCCATGTTTCTTCAATTTAATTCTGCAAGTAGTTACTTACCACATACCTGGAATGTAGCTAAGTGTTGCACAGGGCACAGCTTGGGTCTGGCCTCTGCTGTTTGCGAGAGCATACCCTCTGCATATACAGTGTATGAGTTTTACCAGATTGTATTCAAACTACCTGTGTAGGTTGTCCTCTCTCCTCTAGACAGTGATCTACTCCAAGGCAGGAATGCGATTTAGTTATCTTTGTGATTCGGATATCTTCTATCCTCTGTTGACAACTCAATTTCGATGCAGATTTCAATACTACTTAATATTCCCTGTAGGAAACTGAAACCTTCAGCACCAAAAGCATTCTTAAACAACAGAGACTTCCCTGAAGTTTTTGTAAGAGAGATTAGGTTGAGGATTTAAATCATGAAACCCAGCAAACCTCTTAAAGTTATCAGGCGTGGCTTTTCCTAAATTCCTCCTGTCTGCCCCAAAGGTAGTTCTTATAAGTGAGCAGTTGTTTTGGTTCAGCAGGTGGGATAAATCAGGGCTAAAATCCAGCCTTTGACACCCTCTCCAAGCTGAGAGCCTGCACGTGGGCTGTAGCCACCCAGAACCAGATCTCCTCTTTTGTTGCTCATAGTCAACTGCCCTCTTTTCAAACCATGTGCACCTAGGAGCTACTTCTCACCCGAAAAAAAACTTTTGTCCTGCACCCCACAAAAGTTCTGATGAGTTAAAGTCTCAACTCTTCCCAGTCCTCTGAACTTGCACTTCCAAAAAGGTGTGTTCAGCCCCTTTCTTGCCCTCACGCCCACCTTCATTTCGCCTCTGTGCCCAGGCCACAGTGAGGTCACTGAGAAGAATGATTGTTTTGTCACATTTGATTCTCAGCCCTCACCTGGCACACAGTCGATTCTCAGTACATGTGTGTTGAACTGAATCTCACTTGGAATGCAATTTTTACAAGTGAGAAAAAGTGTAAAACATTGCCAGGCCAATGCCAAAAGAATATCAGAGACAACCAATGCAAAGTAGTCTTTTAATAGAAAATGCTATGACTTTCAAGTGGCCCACGTCAGCAGAACGTAATGTGTCCTGGCTAAATTTGCTACTGCATCAACATATTTTGTGAAAGTCCAGTTTCATTATACGAACAATTTATCTTTTTTTAATTAAAAAATCTGTAAAAATATTTGTTATACATCTCTTTTTAAGTGACAATAAAATTTAATTCAGGGCAATAGGAAAATGGAGAAAATTTGTTCTTCATTAGTGAAAATTTTGAATTACAAAATGTCTTTTAGAGAAACACATTTTTTTTTTTACTTCCAATTATTGAGTAACTTCCAATTAGGACACCAAAGTTTTGCCAAATGGAGGAACTTTAAGCATCTATTTTAATGAAGACATAAAAGTTTTATAATTAAAATGCAAATTGTTGTAGTGGAAATGGATCTTTCTAAAATTTGGAAATTTTCTCTCATAAGTAAATTAAATATCTCTCTTTATATTTTTATTAAAAGTTACAAGCATTTAGCAAACTACTTGTAAACAATTTCAGAGTAAATTTCATTTTCACTTCTGTGAAAATGATTACTTTCTCAAGTATTGAGACCCCCAAATAGGGTTCATTCTTCATTTTTTTTTAATGCAGCTATATATGTAGGGTTACTATTCCTCCTGTTACAACTTCCTGCCCATTGTCCTCACTCTCTCAACTTCTCACACACGTAGACACTATTTTATTTTCTAAGAAATCCTCAGGGAAGAGAGTATAGAAGTACCATTATTGGATGCGGTCAAGGCTCATTAAATAAAAGAGTTAAATTTCAGTTACCTGGAAATATCTACATGCTGCCAAAGCTGCAATCATTCTCTCACTTATAAATTCTAAGCTTAAATTAAATCAAATCCCAGCCTTTTTTTGTTCCAACTCTTCCCTTTTAGTGAAGCTTGTATTCTTGGTTCAAAGGAAAGAAAGGCTTTCTTTTTTTAGGGGGCTCAAGGCCTCTCGGACATTGAATGGCTTTTACAAAGTACCATTTTGTTGAGTGCAAAAGAATAAGAAACAGCTGGGTTACATTTGCTTTGAAATGCACTCTTAGTTAAAAATTAAAGACAAAAAATAAAAAAAATAAAAAGCACTAGAGAAAAACACTTTTTGGTTTTGCCAAGACCCAAACCATTTAAGAGAAAGAGGGGATAAGAGAGGAGAGAAAAGAATAGTCTGAAAAGTTTTGCCAAACCAGTTCCCTCTTCTGTGGTACTAAAGTTCATTAAGCCCAAAGTAAAATGGTGCAAGACACAGAATTAGTTTGAACTGGTTCTGGAAACAGTTAGGGTCTGTTAAGCATGAAGGGATTCAATAAATATTTCTCTTCTCTGTTCTCTTCTACCCCAAGAATAGTTGCAGTCATTTTTTTCTTACCAGTTTCTGAATTTTGCCAAACTCTCCCTGATAGACAGAAGGTTCCTAAACAGAGGGATTGAATTTAAGTAGAAAACTACATTCTAGTTGCTTAAGTTCCTGGAAACATGTTTGTACTACAAATAGTAAATAAATAATAAAAGTGATTCCAGGGAATGAAACGTTGCTAGCTCCTGCCAACTTGCTCTCATCGCTCAGCAGAAAAACAAAAAGTCAATCTTGCCCTAAAATTATAGGTAAAATGGGCCCATATGTGGGGATGTTGACTGAAATTCAATTTAACAAACACTATTCAGCACCTACCATGTTCGAATCATAGAATTAGGTGCTATAAGGAGATTTTAAAAACGAGCAAGGCACTCAAAAATGAACAGAGGGAAGAAAAGAAGGGAAAAACTAAAATACAAACCATAGGATAGAACCAGAACACAAACAACTCCCATTTCTCAACGTAGAATTTGTTTATTCAGTTCAAGAGTTCTCAAGGTGTAAAACTTTATGAAATTATCTTTCTTTTAAAGTAGTTTGCAATTTTGGGGTACAGAAATGTTTATGAAAAACTTGCATAAAACGTATCATCATAAAACCATTCAGTTATTCTAGGAACACTTTTGAAGAAAGTGTTTCAGAAGGGCTGAGTATGAAGTGATTAATTGTGCTTTGTTTGAACATCTCCCTTTAGAATTTCCAGAACTAAGTTAACTGACAAGAAAAATATTTTTCTAGTTTCATACATTTGTTAGGCATGACTCTAACTGCCTTATGCCAGTTGGCAGAATTGAGAAAAGTTAATCTGTACTTGTAATTTTTCATCTTTGCAGATTTCCTTCCACCCCCAGTACAAACCCAATAGACTCAAGTTTCTTACTACCCTTTTATGCCAAAAAATAATCTGATACGTTAATTCACACTAAAGTGACACTATCTTATATCTTCCTGAAAGCCTTTGTACTTTTTAAGAGAGAGAATTTAAATAACCCAGAAAGATTGTTTCCCATCAGGATTTGTAAGAGCCTGGTAAGATGGCAACTATCAAGAGAAAGCCCATGGTGGCGTGGACAGATAATTATTTGACAGCAGGGAGGCCAGGAGAGGTGGCCTAAGGGCCCCATTCTACTCTGTCCACCCTCTCAGGTTCATGTCTGCCCATCTGGCCCCACGTCTGTCTTTCATTCCTACTTGGCCTTCCCGGTAATGACCTGCCTCTCAGCCTGCAGATGCAGCCCAGCCCCACCCTAGCCACCATACTGGCTTCCCAGAGTGCCTTAAATTCAGCATCTCCCTCCATTTTTCAGCAATACCTAATAACCCTTGGTAAGTAAAAAGATGCCTCAAACCCTTATTAAATTTAATGCAATTCTGGTTGGACTCTTCTCTTTCCTAAGAGTAAATAATAGGATTTTATAGATTATCCTCTCTTTGATATACTGAAAAGGATTCTGAACTGTACCTGGAGCCGTGGGGCGGGGGCAGGGCGAACACCAGCTATGCTCCCTGGGTTGTGGGGGGCAAGTCAGCCAGCAGTGAGATTAATAAAGCCTCCCAAGCCTTCTTTCTATGGTTTGTTATAAGGATCAGAATGACATAGGGGAAAAAAATCTTTTACAAGTTTTATTAAATCATAGCACAAACCTAAATATCATCGGAAAAGTGCATTTCTGTGGAAAACCATGTTTTGTGTGCAGCTGGACAAATGAGATATCATTGTGTTTGATTCTGTTTTATAAAGAACACAATTTGGGACTTTTCAAGAAACTCTCCGAGCTGCTCCAGCTATGCTGAGCCTGGCCCCAAGCCGCTACTGCTGCAGACTAGAGTATTAAAAGCCTCTTGATGGCAAATACTGTTTTATAACCTAACACTAAGCCAGCCTCCTACGTGACAGTTCATCCATGTTGCTGCTGCTGGTTAACTTATGAGTTTCCAAAAAGAAACTGTTTCCAATAAAGCGAGCGACATGTGCCCTAAAAGAACAGGTTTACCAACATGCGACAGTAAAGTTCAAACCAGAAAAGCCTCCTTTTCAAGTGTAAGGTAAATGTTTTCCTAGTTTTCAGAGAGCCAGAAGGGGCCACAATTCTTCCAAGACTGATTTTTTAAGAATACTTAGTGCTCTGATAGACTGGCGTTTGTCTCCGGTGGAAACTGTTAATGGCTATGGGATCCCCTCCTACCCTTTAACATACCCATAAGTAACAGGTTGTCAACATCAAACTATTTCAGTCTTAGTTTCACGGATGGCCTCAAGAAAAAATACTCCAACTCCTCCGCAACCCAAAATAAGATTATCTATGCAGGGTTTGCAAAGAAGGTCGCTAATTACAGGCTTTGAGACTGTGGCCTGGCATCTATTAATACTTGAGAGCATAAAATATTTGAAGTTATAGCATCCAAGGAGTGTAAAGTTCAAAGGGACTTTTGAAACCTATTTGTGTACTGTGCATGCCATTCCCATCCCATCCCCAGCCACAGTCCTAGGGAAAGGGGCATTTTGGAGAGTTTGATATGTATCCCCTGGAGCCCAGGCTATCAGCGGACTGGCATCTGGCTCACACTGAAGCAATCTACAAGGCAAGAGACTCTGGTTGACTGGCTGTTCAGCCCACAGAGCAGATACAAGACATGGGCACTGGGGACGGAACTACACTTCCAGAGGAGGGTGCGTCATTCCCCTGGGGGAGGGGGGAGACAGAGAGAGAGAGAGAGAGAGAGAGAGAGAGAGAGAGAGAGAGAGAGAGAGAGAGAGAGAGAGAGAGAGAGAGAGAGAGAGAGAGAGAGAGAGAAAAGGAGAGAGAGATGCTGTTTCAAAATAGTTCTAATCAAGTATGACGACTATTTTCCTCCTTTGGGGGTACTAAGAGAAGGGAATACGAATGGATTACCAGTCCTGCTGTGGGTGCTGAAAGAAGATGGAATGAGAGGGTGAGAGCCAGTCTGAGCTGCAGGACTGACAGCAGACAACCGCCACTGCAGTAGGATCCCAGGGGCCCACACAGGCGCCTGTCATTGGCTTGCTGTACTTAATCATTTTATGGTGACACACTGCTTTGAGAATTTAATCAAAGCTTCAAGTCTTCTCTCTGCACAACACTTTAAATAGGAGTTCAGGGTGTTCCCAGACCTCCTGAAGGCTGTCTATGGACCACTGTCCTCTCTCCTAGGCCACCCCTTTCACCAGGTGAAGAGCCCCTGATTTAACTGAGTCCAGCACTATTTAACAGCAGGTTTCTGGCATCTTCTGTGTTGTTCACAGGCTCCTCCTGGTCCACTGGTCCCGGAACCCTAGTCTCATGCTCCTGCTTTGCAGCATGGGGCTCTTTCTCCTGGTATCTGACCTGGAATCTTATTTCTTCACATTTGTGTCGTCTCCCCTTTAGGTGCGGTCTACTGCTTTGTTCTGTCCTCGCCGATTCTTATAATTCCCCGGTTAAACTCCAGCGATCTCTCCATAATGTCCAGTCCAGCCTCTGGGAACTTCCCACTCCCCAACTCACATCCAGGAATCTTTGTATCTAGAGAATACTCTTTTGAAAATTGTTCTAAATGTTGCTTGATTTAAGGATTCGATCCATGTTAAAATGAAAGATGCCTGTGGCAGAAGTAACACTTAAGCTCTTGTCTTTCATTTGCATTTCTGTGTTAATAAGTTTCAGATCTTTGCTTCAGAGAAGCTTTTGTTGGGAGTTTGAGAATTAAATAGAATGAAGAGAAGAAACCCGGGTAGGAAAGGAGAGGGGACTTTGGAGGGGGGGAGTGTGCAATCATTAATTTTTCCTATTCCTTATTTTGCACTGGACCCACATGAAGCTGAAGCGTCTGAAGCTTAGTACAGAAAAAAAAGTTTTCTGGACAGAAAACTCTAGCGTTATTGCTGAGGGTGTTCAGGGATGGTGTGGCATGCTGCCATGGCTCTGGCATTGACCGCTAACTAAAAACTGTGTGCGCATTGCGTTGATGTGTGTCTGATGAGCTAGAGACTAAGCCACTATGCTCTGCCCCCTGAGCACGGCCTCTCTCTAGACCGAATGGACACAGCACGTTCCCAGGGCTGCAGCTCTGAGCCATCAGTAATAGGCTTAGCTCAGCACACCAGTCACACCAGACAGCCTGGCCTTTTCTTCCCCAACAGAAACTTGAATTTATAAAATATATTCACATCTCATCATTTAGGGATTTATGCCTGCGAGTCTGCTATCATTAGAGAGTCATGTGCATACATTCTCCTTTCCCTTGTAGGGATTACAAACCCCTAACGATAGTAAATTATTCTCTTCTGCGCTGTATACTACGATTACTCTGTGGAATTTTCTAGACTGCTTTGTAAGGCACCCCAGCACTAATGAAGTGTTATTTATACTACACACTGATTTTCTGTTTTGTTTTTCTTGAAGTTTCTCCTTCTTCCATCTTTTTTGATTTATCATACATTTAGCAGACCTAAGTATGAAAGCCATTTTTCTGTCATTCTTCAAACTTTAAATGAACAAGACTTTTTATGAAGTGTAATTTTCAATAACAATGAAATATTAGAAGCCCTGTTTGGAGTTCCCTGTTCCATTCCTGCTTTTGTGTGTGTGTGTGTGTGTGTGTGTGTTTCATTGTTGTTGTTTTTCTTTCTTTCTTTTTTCCCCTTGTTTCCCACCAGTGCTGCCCACGATTCCCTTAGCCTCTGGTATATAGAAGCAAGGATTCAGTGGAGAATCACAAAAGTTTCCTCTTACTCAATTACACAATACCAAAAGGCAAAACAGACACAAATGTACAACTGGCTGTGCACACAACTACTGGACAAATGACTTGGCTTAATTTGAGGTGTTGAGAAGGGTGGAGATGCAAAGAGGCATTTAACAAGTTTTCCAAAAGATAGCAATTTTCCTGCGATACTGGTCTCTTTTATGCTTGTATCTTTCCATCACTCTCCCCTAAGAACTAAAGACCACATACTTTCTAACCAGTTTGAATTCGTATCATCACATCTCAAGCTATATGATTTGAAGGCCTTAACAGAGCCTCTAGAAAATGGGTGCAATTGTTGTGACAATGTGTACAGCTAGTGTTACAGCTCTTGACCGGGGAAAGAATCGAGCACCACACGAAGAGTCAGAGAACAGCCTTTATTCTTCCACAGCAGGCTCAACACACCTAGTGTTACAGCTCTCTTCCTGTCATCCCATCTTCTGACCCTTCCGCCCCCCTTCCTTGGTCTCCTCCTGCTTTTATACCCTTGGTAGGGCTCAAAAAACATCCAATCAACTACAAGCTTTAACATCCAATCAACAATAAGCTTTAACATCCAATCAAAAACAGTGGGATTCAAAAATTACCCAATCAGGATAGCACAAGCAGCATGGCCGTAATCTAGGCGGCAGCACATGGGCCCCTCTGCATTCCAGCTTGTGGCCCCAGGGGGCTCTCTGCAGTGGGGCGCCCCAGCAGCATGTCCTCCAACTGGCCACGTGCGGTGCTGGCCCACAGGGAGGCGGCAAGCAGTCACCCTGACGCCCCACATTTTCCGTATCATGATAAAAGTAAATACCATGTGAAGAGCATGTGGCGAAGCATGTGAAAGGGGCTGGCATAACTCACATGAAAGTGCTCAATGCATTTTGTCTTCCCTCCTCTCTCCTCCCCTCTTGTCTCCACTCCGCTCCTCGCCTCCACGTCCTTGAGCGACATTAGAGCTAAATTAGTTCTTAGAACAAGAAGTTGGTTGTAGTGCTTGTGGCAGACAAATGTTCTCGCCTTGCCAGTAGCCATTGCCACAACCCCTCTCCCAATGTCCCCCTTCTTCCTGCTGGCTGAGGGTAGGTGACCCCTGTAACTGCCTCAGGGAGAGAATCATGACTGCTCCAAGTTGATAATAGTGAGTCCTATCTTGGAAGGTGACTGCATTTAGGCATAGATACGTGGCTTGACACTAGTCAATAGCACATGCAGAGAAACCTATTGGGGGTGTTGGAGGAAAGGTTTTGTCACTAATAAAAAAAAGATATATGAAGGATATTCCCTTTTCCTTCCTAAACAAATGTGTTCCTGGCTTCATGAGATGCCCGAAACGGCTGCAGCTGTGCTCCGGAGCGTGCGCTGCCACCGACACACGGGGCAGAGTGCAAAGGTGGGGACCCGCGGTTCTTGATGCCATCACTGTGCTGCTGAACAGCCCTCCCTTCAGAGTCGCTGCCGTGATAAGCAGCATATGCTTTAGGGTTTAAGGGACTTTTGGTCAGGATTCTGTGCTCTGCAGCGGAAATCAGCTAACTGCCAACGTGTTCCATAGATCCAAGTTCAAGTCCCAGCTTTGCTTGTACGAGAGCACGCACAAGTTCTCTAACCCCACAGGTGTCCATTTCCTCATTTGCATGGCGGAGACGGTGACTTTACCCAGCCCTTAGACTGCTGTGAGAATTCAGTGAAGTGACACGGAATGGTGGTTGCTATTAAGTCCTCAGTAAAGGGTAGTTAAAATTATTCTAAACATTTCCCCCAATTTTCATGCAGAAAACCCTGATTATACCTGCTATTATAATACGGACACTGCTCCCTGTAGATGATTTGGGTAAAGATTTCACTGATCTTTATCATTAAATTCTGCAACTCTGGTCAGCTAGATGGTTGCTCCCCTCTTCCCTCTTGATTCTCTGTGTGTCTGTCCCTGAAACTATGAGCCCAGTTGGAGGACAGTCACCCCATCACACATACACATCAAAGGAAATATGAAAGGGCTTAGTGCCCATGTGACCCAGTCAGGAATTTGTGGTTTTGCTTAAAAACGTGAAGCCTGAACAGGCTTTAAAACCTGGGGTGGGGGTGGGGGGGAGACAGTGGGACAGGGCTGGAACTCTTAATTTCCTTTTAGGATAACTCTTTCTGACACAATACCCAAATCTCTTCCTTTGGCCCCCTCTGTGTTCCTCCTAGCACCAGCCTTATTGTTACTATTACGATCTCTAAGTCAGAATCTGCAACATTATTACACATTGAGTTTCTTTTTTTTTTTAATTCCCATATATTACATAAAACTAGTCTTATTTTCTCAACCTTCATTAGGATCATTTCCTAGACTTTTAATATTTGTGTTTGTTTCCTTGTCTTCATCACTTTGCTTATACTTGAACTTCTCTTTGATTCTTTCATAGTAACTAGAATCCAAACCCCTCCTCTTATTCATGCTTATTCTGTATCATCTCAGTTTCCCCTAAGTCCACACACACACATTCAACACTGGAAACCTGAATCTTTCCTTTCTGCTCTTATGTTGGCTAGTTGGCTCAGAACACAGGCACAGCCAGCCAGAACAGATAAAGCCGGCCTCCCCATTTCCTAGGCTTAAAAAGTGCTATATTTATAGCTTTGGATCACAAGGAAAGTTAGTAAGGTTTCCAAAAGGAAAACCTTAAGGGGTGCTCAGTAGACATTTGTCATTTCTCCCTTGACTGTTCTGCAGCACAACTTCCTCCTTGTGTTGGGAATCTGGCACTGCAGGTTTTGGGGTGGCAGGGCCCTCAGAGGCCTGATACCTGGTCACCCTGCCACCTAACCTCCAGGGGATCAGCCGTGCCTACAGCATAAAACTACAGCATTGACACAGAAAAGCAGGGATTGCTAGGAGTCTGCTTTGGTGGCTGTGATGGCAGACTTCAGACTGGGGGCCGTGGTAACTTACAACCGGGCTGTGCTGTTGGACACTCAGCTTCCCTTCTCAGACCTTGCCTGTGTCCATCCCATCAACCTGAAAGTTACCAGGTACTCTTGCAATCACTTCCTTTTGGCTTAAGTTAGCCAAATTCTGTTTCTGTTGCTTGTGACCAGAAAAACCCAGGTGACACAGTTCGCTTCTTCTCCTATTTCATTATGTCATGGAAATAGCAAGGTCTTGACACTGAGAAGGAAGTAAATTCTCCCATTAATTTGCTGGCAACCTTAGGCAATTAAGTTAATATCTCTGAGCCTCAGCATGCATATCTGAAATAAGAGGAAAATAATGTCAAACTCACAGTGTTATTGAAATAATTAAGTGAAATTTATGTGCAAACTCTTAGCTTTTTTAAAAATTAAAACTTGATTTTGCCTTCCAGGTATGTATATTATAATTTAATTGGGAAACTATAGCACATACACTTATTAGTAATAGATAGCACTTATATTAATACTTAATATCATATCTCATCCACTGTTCTAAATAAATGCTCTGCTGTATATATTAGTTCATGTAACCTTTGCAACCAATCAGTGAATTAGGTATTATTACTCATTTTGTAGATGAGGAAACTGAAAATGCTAGAGATGTCTATAAATAATGAAAGATCACACAGCTAGAATCAAACCCAGGGGCTCTTGCCCCCTGTGATCCTAACCAGCTCACCCATATGAACAGATATTCTACACTTCTGAGGCTAACCTAGAAGTGCCAAAAGAGAGATGCAGGCAACATATTTGACTGAGTTCGCAGGACAGAAGAACACCATGTTTCAGAGAAGCAAGTCAGGGCTTTATGGGAGAATGAGGCATGATTCTAAGATGTCAAGTTCAATGGGTACCAGAATACCAGACTATTTGACATAATGTCACAAAGTTTCTCTTCTATCAATTCTTTCCCATCTTCTAAAGCCTACCTAACTCGTACCTATTCTGAAAACTCGGCCGAACATTATTCCCTCCAGGGAAGCTTCTCTGACTCTTATTGACTATACCAGGTGCCTCTTCTATGTGCATCCACAGCCCACGTGTCCTATACATAGGTCCTGTGAATATCGGCTCATTCGTCTACATGCAGTCACTCATTTGTGGGCCTGTGAATGCAGGGGCAATGTCTATCTCATTTACTGCTGTACTCACAACATCTAACCTGGCACATGGTAAGTGCTCAATCAGTGTTCGTTAAATGAATGTCGAACAGGGGCCCCCAGCAGAGAAAACCACAGAGACAAATCTGTCTGAAAATAGAATGTTTGAGGTAAAAACATTTGCAACTTTAGCAATGTAAAAATATCCCGGCCCCTTTCACAACTTGATTGCAAAAATATAAATGGTCAAAGATTATCAAGAGAGTTATTATAAATTAGAAGAGAGGCCAGAGAAAACTTCTTGGGGGGTTATATAAAAGAGACATGCAAATGAAATTATATGACTATGTTCAATATGTAAAAAAAGAAAAATACCATAGTATGTTCATAACTAGCCACTTTGGATGGATAGTGTTCATTATAAGCTCAGTACAAACGTGAGTATGTACCTGGGCGTGTGTGTGTGTGTGTGTGTGTGTCTACATGTATGGTTATGTGTATGCATATTCTTCAATGAAATTCTGTGATTAATCATTTTGTAGACAACTGGAATTCCATATGCACTCATATTTTGTCCTCAGCTATCCTCCCCAAAGTCTCACACTCATAGAAATAATATCGGCTCTTTTTCGACATAACATTTTGATTACTCTGGCTCCGGCAAGTCTGGGGTTTGTTCTCTATCTGCGTGCTTTTTGAAACAAAAAATTTCTGGTCATGACAGACCAATATACGCACCTGAAACATTTTGTAAATAATCTAAGCATTAGAATATGTGCCAAATATAGAGGAAGAGTTATAGGAATCAAGACATGGCAGGGCAGAGTGAGCCAGAATTCTTAGTGAAGTCCTCACAGGTAGGAGAGTAGGGATCGTGAGTGTCTTTGGGGAACAACTCCAGTGAGACAGAGAACAATTTGCTGCATGTTATGGAGTGGGTATAGGAAGTGGATGAGGGCTGTTGTTGAAAAGGATGACAGCATGGCAATAGATACAACAGGGGTAGCATTGCGTTACAGAGAGCCTGGGAGGGTGCTGACTCTAAGAATTCTTTTTTACTAACATAGAATAAAATTGACTTTTTTCATGTACAGTTCCATAAATGAACACATGTATAGGCTCGTAACCACCATTACAATCAGAACACAGAATTGTTCCATTGTCCCAAATGATTCCTTGCGATATCCCTTTGTGGTCACTCTTTCTCCAGCCCCTGGCAAGCATCAATCTGTTCAACACTACAGGTTTGTCTTTTCAAGAATATCATATTGATAGAAACATGTAGTACCTAAAATTCAAGACAGCTTCTTTCAATCAACATAATGCCTTTGAGATTTATCAACTAATGTATCAATAGTGCATTTCTTTTCATTGCTGAAGTAGTATACCATTGCACAGATAGATGCACCTTGGTTTGTTGATCCATTCTGCTGTTAAAGAACAACTAAGTTGTTTCCAGCTTTTTAGCGATAATGAGTAGAGCTGCTACAAGCATTCATATACGCGTTTTTGTACGAACATATGTTTTCATTTCTCTAAAGTAAATACCTAGGAGTGGAATTGCTGGATCATATGGGAAGTGTATGTTTAATTTTATAATAACTACTAAATTGTTTTCCAGAGTGGCTGTACCATTTTGCATTCCCAGAAGCAATGCACAGGACTCAATTGCTCTGTGTCCTTGCTACCTATGTAGAGATATCTCATTGTAGTTTTAATTTGGGTTTACCAAGTGGATAAAAATGTTGAACATTTTCATGTGTTTATTTGCCACCAATATATCCTCTTTGGTGAAGTATACATTCAAACCTTTGGCCCATTTTTAAATTGTGGTATTTGTGTCCTGTCTAGTGAGTTTTGAGGGTTCCTTTATGTATGCTGTATTCAATTCCTTAGTCAAATATGTGATTTGCATATGTTAATATTTTCTTCCAGTCTGTAGTTTGTCTTTTCATTGTCTCAACATGTCTTTTGTGGAACAAATGCTTTACATTTGGATAAAGTCCAATTTATCAATGTTTTCTTTAATAGATTATGCATTTTGTGTAATGTCTAAGAATTCTTTGCCTGATCCCAGGTCACAAAGATTTTTTTCTGAAGGTTTTATAGTTTTACCTTCTCCATTTAAATGTATGATTCAATTTGGGTTCATTTTTGTAAAAGGTGTAAGGTTTTTTTGCATATGAGTTTACAATTGTACTATTTATTGAAAAGACTATCCTTTCCTTCATTGAATTGCCCATTGTACCTTTGTCAAAGATCTATTGACCACATTTGGATGGGTCATTTTCTATATTCTCTATTCTCATCCATTAATCTATAAGTCTATCAATCTGAAAATATGACTATAGCCATATATTAAGTCTCAAACTGGGGGTGGTGTGATCCCTCCAACTTTATTTCTCTTTTTCAAGATTGTTTTAGCTATTCTAGATCTTTTCCAATTCCATATAAATTTGTCCATTTCTACAAAAAATTCTGTTGTAAATTTGATTGGAATTGCACTAAATCTCTAGATTAATGTGGGGAAAAGTAGATGCTGTTTGCTGGTGTCAATTGACTGTAGCTTCTAACAAGCATATATCTTCAAACATTATTTCCAATGCAGAGTTTTGTCCCTTGCCTGCCTTGGTGATGGATTGGGCTGTGTTACTATTATGGCTGGCAAATAGTCAAGCAATTACCCATAGAAGATCATAAACACATACTTAAGAAATTGCAGAAAGACACATACCAATCTCATCTCTGTATCTTATGTTGTTAGGGACATCTGAGAGAAGATCTAGATTGGGTCTGGACTCACTAGTTGGAATTGCTGAGTTTCCACACAAGACTGAATAACCCAAACCTTGAAAGACAGTGTTAGGCCAGGCTATTATAATGTCACATTCTTATGGTTGAGAATTAGGTTTTCACATATGAGGGTGGTATGCCTCTTGTCAATCAATCTGGGAAAAGTATTTCCTTGGAAAGTAGATGTGGATTGGAATGGTTATTCTTAGATCAAGAGGAAGGAACAAATTTTTCCTGCTCAGAAAAATTGCTTAGAACTTGAAAGGTATTTTTTTAATATTATAGAAGGGCATTATTTAATAGATCCTCCAAAGATTATTTAATTATCTAAGCAATGTGCTTTCTTTGACTCACTGTTTACTATGGATTTAAGGTTTCAGATTTAGTGGAGTTACATTTGAGTTGATAGATTTTTGTTTGGTAGATGTGGAGATAATTTTGTCTGATAGAAGTGAAAAATAAAAAAAAAGACATGATAAATCCAAAGTTACGTTTGATTTTCCTAAAGGACATAATCGGCTTCATATCCAACCAAGAAATCTTATTCTAATATTCGTCAAGTTTCCTATAAATTCTTAGTTTCTCAAATGCTTTTTGAATATGCCATGTGTATTAGTTTGCTAAGGCAACCATAATAATGTACGACAGATTGAGTGGCTTAAACAACTAAAATTTACTTCGCACAGTTTGGGAGGCTAGAAGTCCAAGATCAAGGTGTTGGCAGGGTTGGTTTCTCCCAACGCCTGTCTCCCTGGCTTAGAGGGCTGCCTTTTTATTGTGTTCATACGTGGTCTTTCCTCTGATACTTCTGTCTGTCCAGATTTCCTCTTCTTACTAGGACACCAATCAGACTGATTAGGGCCCACCCTAAAGACCTCATTTTAATTTAATCACCTCTTTAAAGACTGCATTTTTGAACACAGCTACCTTCTAAGGTACTGGGGGTTAGGGCTTCAACATTGAATTTGGGGGGAACACAACTCAGCCCATAGCTCCACATCATCATCCTATTTCCTCATAATTAATGAGCTGAATAAAATCTTAGACAGTCATTCATTTGTATGAGAGTAATAATTTTAATTTTTTGAAAATCATATTTTAAGATTCTTTAGTCTAGTTCCGGTGTGATTTTTGACCTTCATTCTGAGACACAAGGATGCCTTGAGCATTTCTAGTGGTGGAGTGGGGAATCAAGAATGGGGAAAAACTAATGACAACACTTGACAAAGATTTTTCTAGTGTATCACCTTATAACCCAATCTCCATAGATCCCACCAGTGTGTGTGGATCACTAATAGCCATGATTACCCTCAATTTTGTCATTTGTTCCTAACTGCTGTGACAGAACCTCAGACTATTCTTTGTGTTTTTTTGTTGTTGTTGTTGTTGTTTTTTCTATATATATTAGTTAGCCAATTAATTTCTTTCTATTTATAGTAGAGACGGGGTCTCGCTCTTGCTCAGGCTGGTTTCGAACTCCTGACCTTGAGCAATCCGCCCGCCTCGGCCTCCCAGAGTGCTAGGATTACAGGCGTGAGCCACCGCGCTCAGCCTATTCTTTGTTTTTTTTGTTTTTTGTTTTTTTGAGACAGAGTCTCATTCTGTTGCCTGGGCTAGGGTGCGTGGCGTCAGCCTAGCTCACAGCAACCTCAGACTCCTGGGCTCAAGTGATCCTCCTGCCTCAGCCTCCGAAGAGCTGGGACTATAGCCATGTGCTACCATGCCTGGCTAATTTTTTCTATTTTAGTTGTTTGGCTAATTTCTTTCTATTTATAGTAGAGATGGGGTCTTGCTCTTGCTCAGGCTGGTCTTGAACTCCTGAGCTCAAGCAATCCTCCCGCCTCGGCCTCCCAGAGTGCTAGGATTACAGGTGTGAGCCACCGCGCCTGGCCCAAACTATTCTTAAAATGCCTCTTAGACGTTCTTTATTGTGCCCAGAGAATGCCACGAATGCGCTGTGAGCTGGCACTCTGCTCCTGGGTGTTCCCGGGGCCCAGCGGGCGTCCTCTGCATGCAGCCACATCCCCTAAGCATTGGTGGCACTGCAGGATGTCCAGGTCTCGCTCAGACCTGCCACTCTTCTGGAAAATAGTATGTTTTCTTCTGATGCCACCAGTGCCTCCTAAGCTTTTGTCACAATTTCCTAAAAGCCACAAGCTTCTAAAGCTGTGGGATGGAGTGTGGCAAAGTAAGAAAGATGCCTTTTGTGTGCTTCCCTTTGTCAGAGTAATCCCAAAGCAGCTTTTTCTTGTGCCACAAAGTTCTACGAGGAATTTAGCAAACAGCTCTTTCCATTTTTATGTTCTACGTAGGATTTGGTTTTAAATTCAGTGGAGACGAGGTTGGAGGACAATTTCTAGTGATGGCTAACAAGCATCAAACTTTATAATTTTTCCTCTTGTCTGAATAATTCAATTTTTATTATATTATTTGGCCAAATGTATTACCACTGATCCCTTTTTTTTCTAAGCATGGGTTTTCTTCCTGAAAACTCCTCATTCCCCTGCAAAAAAGACATATATTGAGGTTATTTCACCATTTGCCCCAGACACGTCAGAATATTCCAAAGTTCCCATGCATATAGAACCCTTCCATCAGTTTGCCAGTAGTTTTGGATTCCCACTTCTATTTGATCTAAGATATCCCCTGCTCCAGTATAATTTCATATAACATAATGCCTGAAGTGTCTCAGGGAGGAAGATATTAATACTATCAAATCTATGGGCAAGAAGACTAAACAACTTGCCCAAGGGACTCCTAGACCTAGGATTTAAATCCAGATCTTGTGACTTCAAATAGTGTCTGTATTTCCAACAACCCATAAACAAAGGCTTCGGAATAATCCCAGATGATCACCTGCCAACCTGTCCACCAATGTCAGTGGGGTTTGCCAATAATCACTCAACCTTCCCCCACATGATGAGCACGGTAAAATATCTGAATACAAATCTGTTTGGCCATAGTATGGATGAAATTTGACATAGCAAAGAAATTATGGCCAAAGGCATTGTACCTACAAAGAACCCTATTTGAATTCTACCTCTGCCACTTACTCAGATGGGTTTCTTAAATTCTCCAAGCCTCAGTTTCCCATGTACAAAATAGGGATAATAAGAATTACCCCCTAGGATTCTTAAATGTAAGTACAGTTTTTATTCCTGTCCCTAAAATGTAACAATCCCTCAGTAAATGGCAATTGTTTTTATTGATTTATTAATTTATTATTATATATCAAATATTAGGTAATATATCAAGTATATATTTAAGCATATTAGGTAAATTCTATTCAATATATCTTATTTTTTATGAACAAAACCACATTATGGGTAATAAGTTTCCACAATTAAAGTGGCCTCCAACATTTGCAATTAGATCAATTTTGAAAATAGCATTCAGGATAGAACCAAATTGGACTGCCAAGCAGAGTTCAGGAAATGAAATGTAAAGAAGAGAGTTTCCTCAAAGAAATGAATTAAAATCTGGGTAGGATTTATGCTATCCAGAGTGTAATGGAAATGAAAGATAATTAAATTTCAGTCATCTTTATTCCAAAGAAACATATAAAGTGAAAAGTTAACTTAATATATATTTTCATTTCGATAAACTATTTTTAAAATTTTATACTTAGCATTCTCACTCTGTTTACTGTTGGAAAGTAAAATAAAACCATCAGCCTTGTCCCTTGTAATCAGTTGCTTATTCTCTTTTGGTAAAAACCGAAGGTTTTTCTGAAGCACATTTTCTTTTTCTTTACTATTTTTTATAAAGAAAACAACAGATGAAGAAACAAAATATTGCTTTTCCCAATAGTCATAGTTAGAGACCATAATAATTATAGGAACATAATGTGGAAAAATCAACCTGAAAATAATTTATCATGTGTTTATTCCATGTTGAGCAATATGGCGAATTTATTTATTTTCTTAAATTTTTTATTTCAGCCTATTACAGGGGTACAAATGTTTAGGTTACGTATATTGCCTTTGCCCCACCTGAGTCAGAGCTTCAAGCTCCATCACCCAGACAGTGCTCACTGCACCCATTAGATGTGTATATACCCATCCCCTCCTCCCCCCTCCCACCTGCCCAGCACCAGATGAACATTACTACTATATGTGTACTTAAGTATTGATCAGTTAATACCAATTTGATAGTGAGTACACGTGATGCTTGTTTTTCATTCTTGGGATACTTCACTTAGAAGAATGGGCCCCAGCTCTATCTAAGATAATACAAGAGGTGCTAGATCACCATTGTTTCTTGTGGCTGACTAGAGCTCCATATAGAACATATACCACATCTTATTAATCCACTCACATATTGATGGGCACTTGAGTTGTTTCCACATATTTGCAATTGTGAATTGTGCTGCAAAAAACATTTGAGCTCAGATCTCTTTTTTATAGAATGTCTTTTGTTCCTTTGGGTAGATGCCCAGTACTGGTATTGCTGGATCAAATGGTAGTTCTACTTGTAGGCCTTTGAGGTATCTGCATATTACTTTCCACAGAGGTTGTACTAGTTTGCAGTCCCACTAGCAGTGTAGGAGTGTTCCTATCTCTCCGCATCCACTGCAATATTTATTGTTTTGGGACTTTTTGATAAAGGCCATCCTCACTGGAGATAAGTGATATCTCATTGTGGGTTAATGTGGTGAATTTAGATAAATATAATACAGAACATTAATTGCATGGTTAAGACAGGACTGAAAAACATAAAGCAATAATAAGCAAATCAGCGTCATAGTTAAACACAGAAGGTGGTACATAAAAGTAACACAGAATAATGGCATCAGATCTCCAATAAAGCTGACTTGGATAGATAGAACAATTCCTTGACTATGATAAAACACTCTCGAGATGTTATATTTCTAAAGGGGGAAGATGTAAATCCAAAGGGACAGTTTGTTAGAATCATAGAAAGAAGTCTGAGAGGGAACAAATGGCTGCACTGGGTTACAGACCAAGCAACAATGTTACATGGATAATAGATACATTTCCAATGATAACATTTTATCATATGATTTTCCATATCCTCAATCCAAGAGCTATGCTTGGCTCAGTGTAGATGCTTGTTCCAAGTACTTAGAAGTCTTGAGGACTATATACATATATAGTCACAAAAAAACTGAGGGGAGGAAGATGTTCAGGGAACCCTTCTCTGAGCAGTTGTTGACCGGGCATTTCAGCTGAGACCTGAAGGACAGAAGAAGTCAGTCAAATAAGGATCTGGACAAGCATTACAGCCAGAGGGAATGGCTAATGCAAAGGCCCTCCCAGGAAACAAGTTTAGTGTGGCAGTGAAACAGAAAGAAAGTCAGTATAAGCCAGGCGCGGTGGCTCACGCCTGTAATCCTAGCACTCTGGGAGGCTGAGGCGGGCGGATTGCTCGAGGTCAGGAGTTCGAAAGTCAGTATAGATTGAGTGCAGTGAGCAAGGAATGAGGTGAAGTGGAGTTGGAAACACAGCAGGGGCTGCATCATCCAGGTGCTTATAAGCTGCTCCAGAGCACGAGCAAAAGACTGCAGCTTCCAAAGAAGATATTCTTGCCTTATGGATTCCTTCTGCATTCACCCACATTCATTCCTGGCCCACGCCTCCTTTAGGGACCTTCCCATTCCTCTTTACATAGGTGTCCTTGGTGAGAAGGGATATTGTACAGTTACCTTACTTGTAAACTTTGTAATGCCCAAGGGTCCATGTGAAAATCAGCTCAGCAATAAACTCAGACTTCACAGTCACTTACCTGCCAACAGATGGTGCCTTAGACACCCCAATCTTGTCCTTTCATAAAAACTGTTTCACTTAGCTTGTATTTGGTTTAACCCTCCCCATTTCTCCATTTCAGGAGCAGTTTGTCTCCCAAATAAAACAAATAAGACTGTCAGAAAGTTTATCCTAATTACTAACTTGAATTTATTGCTCTAAAAGCACTAAATCTTTCTTCTTTGTAAACACTGGAAACTTTAAAATATTCATGCATTATTACCCACATCCCCCCTGAATTATGAATCAATTGGGCAGAGTCTAATTTATCTTTATTTCCTCAAGCTAACTATCAATCCTTAAAAATCACTCCTGTTTTTCTATACATTCTCTGTCCATCACCAGAATCTCTGTAGCGTTGAGTGCCCCAGTCCTAACACATAGTGCCACATTTCCTAAAACTCAGCAATGCTCTTATTGATATATCAAATGTTGACTTAATTTTACATCTAATGTAATTCATGGATAGTTTCCATAACCCAATTTTTTTGCTGGATATCAAGATAAAAAGGAAATCTGCTATAATGTTTTGCTTTAGAGAATAAACTTCTGATAAAACTATCTACTTTCTTTTTTTAAATTCTTCTGTGTTCATTCCTTCAGTGAGGTTCACATCCATTTGTATCTATAGCTTTGAAATATTCCTAAAGCTCTTCTCTGAGCAATGCAAATGGATGCACTTTGGTTTGGTTCTTTTAACCCAGTTTCTATTGACACAGCCAAGTTGAGCTTCATCTTTAAGTAAGACTAAGCCATACTGATTGGGACAGACATGTGACAGACTTTATCAATTCGCCAGTATTCTTAAGATTCTACTAACTGTGACTATTCCCATTTAAAGCTCATCCCTTATTGCTTAGAGCTCATTCAATTGATTGGCAACACCCCTGACTGTGACATTATCCCTTAGTTTGCTTTGCTTGGCAGAAGCTCTCATATTGTTTGACATCATATAATCACAAGTTTAAAAATTACAGTCTGACATGACACACAAGGACTTGACTTACCTAGCAGCGACAACGGTACAGTCATTAGCTAGATCCTCAGTTTGTTTTTCTTGGAATGCATCTAGTTTCAAATATTCTCACCAAAACTTAAAAACAAAGAAAAAGTATTCTCTGTAGCCTTCTGTGCTTACCAACAGATAGATTTTAAAAGAGCAAGTTGAATAATACTTACCAAGCCAGCAGTGGAATGCAATCTAAACACTTCAAGGAAAATAAAATCCGAATATGACCAGCTTGTTATTTGAGACTGTGAGAACCTAGATTGTGCCAAATGTGAGTCTCTTACTAACTCTTACCACATACCTGACATCAGAATAAGTCACTCAGAAAGAGTTTAGCCAACACCAAGACTTTCTCTAAACATTTTTCCCAAGCGTCCTTTAGTGGAAGTTTAAATTTCACATCTTCAGGCAAAATGAGATTCCTTAAATCTTTCCTTGCATGACTTGTTTTGAAACTGAATAAGCTTTCTCCTGATTGACCAAAATAATTATGCCTGTGTGCAGTTTCCAAGATTTAAAATGGGAATAAATCTTAGCAGGAGATTTAATTTCTGGCACTGATCTTTGCTGGGTATGAAGAAGTGCAGGTAGGAAATGTGCTCTTAAAAGATTTTAAAGAAAATTCAATGTTTTGTACACTGAATGTAGCACCACCACGCGAAAACCTCCAATGCCACTAACTTTGCAAATCACAAAGGCTTGAGCAACCCATTCTTGTCTCCCAGCCAGCAGGGACATTCCGTGGCCTTTATGCTTTAAAAACCTTTTCCTACTCTGATATTTTCTATATTTTCTTCTAAAATTTCTTTTCCTTCTGGTTCTTATTTATAAAGCCACTAACATTTTCATGTGTTTAGAATTTGTTTGTTTTGATATTTGATGTGAGAATCTAATTTTTCCCCCTAAATAATCAATTTCAACATTAACCTACCTCTGATTGAGTGGTATTTTTATTTTATATGTATCAAGTTTTTAAAAAAAATCAATAGTTGGGTAATTAGATATTCATATGACCTACTAACAACTTATGTCAGTCAAAGCTTGTACTAATAAAACAATCTAAACAACTAACCATTGCCCCAAAGATGGTTGAAGGAATAGTCATCAATGAGTATAACGTATTTCATTACTGTGAAATAGTTTTAAAAATAAGAAGGCCCTGTTTATCCTCCTCTTCCCATTACATAAATACACTTCCCATTCATTACTTGTATTTCTATGACCCTAAATCTTCTACCCTCTGCTTCCTAGGGCCTAAAACTCTTCTCAGAGCTCTATTTTCATGCCTTAAAAATCTTTATTTCTGTTAAAATTTTCCAAAGAGGGCATTTACTTCATGTTGTTTTAACCTTCCAATGATGGAAAGGAAAAAGACGGCCTTAAAGTTGCACAAAACCAGATTCAGATGTTGGCTTGGCTACTTCATCATTGGTTGCTTGGATAAAGTACAGGGCTACTCTGGCTCTCATTTTCTGTATCTGCCCATTGGGGATCGCTGGGGCATAAGAAGATCAGGGCTAAGGCAAATGCACCGCTCTATAACAGAAAACCATGACTATTTTTTGTCGTGTGATTTTACTTGATTCACAGGCGACATACTCCCAAGACAGATTGACAGCAGAGTCAGAGGATAAACACATGCTACTCAGAGATTCTGGGCTTGGAAATGGGTGCAGCTTGGGGTTATCCAGCTCTAGAGAGAAGAAGAATATATTTTCACTCTTTGTGGAATACTTAGGTTAAAGCACTGTCAAAGGTTTATGTATGGGAAGAAATGTGTAAATATTTAGATAGCCAAAGGCATGGAGCATACGTACATTTGTTGTTTTTCATGCAGTAACCACCCTCCACCCTTTTCCTAGTGACACTCATCCACAGTGTGACGGAACCATAGATCAAGAGGCTTTCTGCTCCTCTACCTGAAGCATACACAAAAATCCAGATTAAGCTCTTCAGATATAAACTTTTCAGGATTTGAATCTTGAACACATTGACAAAAGATGAGAACTTTTGAGCGTTGTGCATCCACGGGCCAGGATGCTAGAAAAATCAACCGTTTTTTCCTGTTTCTTGTGTGTCTGGAGCTACCTGGTTTCTGTTCTTCCTAAGTTCTATAGCTTTCCCTCCAAATCATGGATTGCTCCATGTTCTCCCAGTGACTTCCTGTTCTCATGGTAGCCAGAGTCAGTTTCTATAATTTGCAACCAAAGAATCTGATCTAATAGAATCTTCACTTACTAGAAGTGGAAGCTGAAGCTTCACAAACTGAGTAACTTGCACAAGGTGTCACAGCTGGTGTGCGGAAGTGCCAGGCTATGAGCCCAGACAGTTTAGTTTTAGATCTAGCCTCTTCCTGCCACTGGCTCAGGTCATACATGCTGTATTTTTTTCCTTTCTTTTATTTTATTTTTTATCATTTTATTGTGCTTTGCTTTACTGGACTTCTCAGACATTTTGGGGCTTTTGCATAATATTTGTATATATTTACGGGGTACAGGTGGCCTTTTGATACATGCGTAGAATGTATAATAATCAAATAAAAAATATACAATATGTTGTTAACTATAGTCATCCTACTGTGACATCAAACATTAGAACTTACTCCTTCTATCTAAATGTATGTTTGTACCCATTAACCTACCTCTCTTTATTCCCCCCACCCACCACCCCCAACACCTTTCACAGCCTCTGATACACATCATTCTATTCTCTATCTCCATGAGATCAACATCTTTAGCTCCCACGTATGAATGAGAATATGTGGTATTAGTCTCTTTCTGCCTGGCTTATTTCACTTAACTTGATGGCTTCCAGTTCCATCCATACTGCTGCAAATTACAGGATTTGATTCTTTCTTAAGGCTGAATAGTATTCCATTGTGTATATATACAAGATTTTTGCCATTTTTGATCTCCTGAGATCATTCTCCTTTGAGGTAGCATACTGGTGCCACGGTTAAGAAAAACAACATCAATAGCAAGCAAGGAAGCAAATGACACTCAGAATATTTCCTCTTAAGTAGCCTTCTTTCTGTCTGGTTACAGTATGTATATATATATATATATATATATATATATATATATATATATATATATATATACTTCCTATGCCCTTTGAGTTTGAGGAGTTTGTGTTTGACTTTTGGCCACAGTGGGTTATCTGCCCTGGCTCACGGCCTGTTTCTGAAGCCTGAAGTAGAGAGACACAAAAGGAGCAAAGCGATCAGTAGCTGCACTTGCTGCTCCACTTTCACACCTGTCAGTGGAAAAAAAAAAGTTTACTGCCCTGAACCAACTCCTGCACATTCCATCTAAGCTGATTCCTTCCCTTGCATTTGTTAGTCCATTCGTTTAGGAATTGCTGAACCTGTGCTCTACGGCAGTAGCTTTGCTGTTTGTCCAATTGCCATCTGCTTTCAGACACACTCCTCCTCATTTCTATATTCTCCTCTCTACTGGATGCTTTTCTGAATCTTTTCAAGTTTCCCTGTCTTTAAAAACAAAAACAAATCTCCCAACCTCATGTTCTCCTCCAACTATTGACATTTTTCTTTCTTCCCTTCACAACATTTTTCAACATTTGGGGTCTTCGTCTATCTGGAATTGGTTCTTGTCTGTTGTTTGAGATATGGCTTCAAATTCATTTTTCTCCCATGTGAATTATAACTATTCCCTGTCCATTTACTAAGTAGTTTGTCCTTTCTTTAGTAATTTGCCATGCCATCTGTGTCATATATTAAAATTCCTTATATACATGCTCTGACTTGTGAGTTTTCTGTTTTGTTCTATCAGTCAATAATCCACCCCTACACCACACTTTCTTAACTTTAAAAGAGCTTTATAATCTTTATATCCTGAACCACAAGTCTTTGCTCTCTTCTTTCCTTTTCAGAAATAAATTACCTATTCTTTGCCTTTTGCTGCTCTACATAAATTTTATAATTAACCTGATAAAAGAAGTCCTATTGGGATTAATCTTTTCCTTTTGAGAATACACAACTAAATTATCTGTATTTATAATTGTTATACACTTAAGTTATTTCATTGTGGACATTCTGATAGTTAACAATTTTGCCACCATTTATCATTAATTCCTTAGGACAATTTTCTAGGTATTAAAATGTTTAGTAGAATATGTTCTTTCCTCAGCAAGCAATGTGTTATGAAAAGTTTTAAACGTATAGGAAAGGGTGAAGTAAAGTACATCCCAGGTCAAAGATCTAGATGGAATAACTGTTAACGTTTTGCCCTTTCAAAGTGAGATACAGACATGATGATACTCCTAAAAACAAAGATGTCCCTACATTTCTTCAGAATAAGGACGTTTTCCTATATAACCACAATATTATTGCCTGGGAGAAAATTAAATATAAATCCCTAACATATCATAATTCCAGTCCCTATTTAAATATCCCACAATTTTCCACAAAATATCTTACTTAGATTTTTTTTTCTCTGAACAAAAATCCAATTAAGGTTTACCCATCATATTTGGTTGTTATATCTGTTTAGTTTCTCTTAATTGATAACAGTCCAATACCTTTGATTTTTGAAGAGACTGGACAAGTCATCTTGTAGAACTCCTACAATCTGAATTTGCTTGATTGATTGTTTCCATCTGGATGTCATTTATCTTGTTTCTCTTATTTCCTACATGCCTATAAACTGGAAGCTTGGTTTAAAGAAATAATTGGCTTTGGTTTAAAAATTTGCAATAAGAATACCTTATAGAGAATGCTGTGTACTTTATGTTGTATTGCATTAGGTGGCATTTAAATCAGACTGTATTATTGTTGGTGATACCAACCAAGTTTGAGCACTTAATTAAGATGGTAAGAGTCAGATCTTTCCATTATAATAGTTTTGTTTTATCCTTACAATTAGAAAGTTAATTGGCTATGTGTGAATGTATCATTCCTAATTAACATTTCATCTAATGGTTTTAGTAGATTTGATAGCCATTACCACAATCAATAATTTCATTATAGAGTTGTAAAACAATGAATATTCTTTCCAATTATATAATTTTCTCTGCTTATTACTTGGTATTTTTCTATAAGAGTTTTCTTTCATCAACTAGGAGAACACTACAATTACTCTTTTAAAATGGATACTTATCACTTTCATTTATTTATCAATTTCAAAATAA
Source organism: Microcebus murinus (assembly GCF_040939455.1). NCBI lineage: Eukaryota > Metazoa > Chordata > Mammalia > Primates > Cheirogaleidae > Microcebus > Microcebus murinus. The sequence goes on along the minus strand of NC_134105.1, from coordinate 117,293,079 downwards.
AAATTTTATATAATTATCACCTCCTATGGTGATTTGGCCTGTGGAAGCTCCACCTGACATATCCCTGTTAGTCCTGGAACTTTTGCTTTCTAACATAAAAAAGGTCCCAGGATAACCTTGTTATTTCCCAAGCCAAGACCTAGAATCAGCCATTTCACCAAACCATCCTGATTCTTTAACTAAGAAATTATAGTAGAAACAAAAATATGGGCACTAAGTTGCTTATTGTTACTGGAAAGATATTCTTTTAGGCATCTTAAGTAAACAGAGCTAGGAAATATATATATATATATTTAAAAATTTATGAGTTCTAGACTTCTATGTTTGGCCAAGATTAATAAGGACCAGATTAACCCTTCTGTTTGAACTAACCAAAAAAACATGTTGAACAATCTGTATGAAACAATTTTTGAAACACTGGATATGAGACAGATTTCTCCAAGAAATGGGAAACAAGCAAGGTGAGCCCTATGGTTACCAAGGTTCTTAAGAGAGTTTCCAGGCCCCTGTTCAAGAAGTGGAAGCCCAGTCAGAGTCCAGTGGACTCTCCAATTGGGGAGAAGCTGGTGGTCCAGAAAGAATAAGGCAACTAGAGTTTTCAGATCATATTCCTGGAGAAAAAAGGGACTTAATAGAAGTGAAACTCTGGAAACAGAGGCTTTTTCTGAAGTATACAGCTGAAGGCAGGTATGTAAGTTAACTACCTGAGATTGAAGAAGACCCACCCAAAGAATTAAAAATAACAGTCCCCGGTACATGGACAGGGCTAGAGGTAGTGTCTATTCCACCAGCCAGACTGGAAGATAATGCATGAGTAATGGAATATAGTACCCAGAAGGAACTCATCTCAGTGCTAGAAAGAATTAGCCCTAGAATGAACAATTCTCCAATCCCATCTGAAGGAAAACCCCAAAATCTCAAACTCTTTCCATGTAACTTTAGTACATCCCAGAATAAACTTTAAGACTATTTATCAGAATATAAAAATTTCTAGTACCCAACAGGTTAAAATTCAGAATATTTGAAATCTAAACAACAACAACAAAAGCCAGACATGCAAGAAAATATGACTTCTAATGAGGAAAAACTTCAATCAACCAAAAATAACCCCAAATAGATATAGATATTAAAATTACCAAGCAAGAACATTAAAAAAGTTATTGTAACTACATTCCATATATCCAAAAAGTTAAGTAGAGCTATGGAAGGCATAATATAGACAAAAAACAAACTTTTTTTTTTGTTTTTTTTTTTTTGTAAATACAGAAAAGACAGTAAAAAAACAAACTTTTGGAAATGTAAACTGCAATGTCTGAGATAAAAAAAAAATTCACTAGATGGGATTAATAGCAGATTAGACACTACAAAACAAAAATTAGTGAAATGAAGACAAAACAATAGAAAGTCTCCAAAATAAAATACAAAGGTTGATTTGGGTAAGTTAAAGATGCACACTATAAACCCCAAAGCAACTACTAAAAGAAAAGTATAGCTAATAAGCCAAGAGAGAAGATAAAATAAAATCAATAAAAATATTAAATTAATCCAAACGAAGTCAGAAAGAGAGGAAAAAGAGCAAATAACAGACTAGATGGAAAACACATAGCATGGTGACTCAGTAAAAACCCTTAGCTTTACACTGTTTCTGCTTTCCCCTCACCACTCAGTCTCCAAATGAATCTCCAACTTCTAAAATGTCTCCCTGTCTTCCAAAGCCTGTTCCTCCACACTTTCCAAGTCCTTTCCTTTTGACTCCCAAGTATCCAAGGCTTTGACTCACCAGATCTTCTGATTTGTCGTTAGTATTTCCCACTCACAGTGAGTCCTTCTCCTTTTGGAGTGGATCTTTTTTTTTATTTCTGCATATTATGGGGGTACAAATGTTTAGGTTACGTATATTGCCCTTGCCCCCCTCCCCACCAGTCAGAGCTTCAAGCGTGTCCATCCTACTCATTATGTATGTATACACCCATCCCCTCCTCGCCCCTCCCATCTGCCTGACACCCGATACATGTCATTCCTATATGTGCACTTAGGTGTTGATCAGTGAAACCAATTTGCTGGTGAGTACATGTGGTGCTTATTTTTCCATTCTTGGGATACTTCACTTAGCAGACTGGGTTCCAGCTCTATCCAGGGTCGGATCTTAATGGACATTAACTATGTTCCACCCCTGCAAGGAATCTACTACATTAGCTTATCTTTGCTCAGTCCCTGCCTAGCTTTTGGCTCCATTGAGAGCTCTCCAACCTACTCTATTAATTTGGGGTGTTTATTTCTATTTACATGTTAATTGGATTTTGCATCTTCTCTATTTCCTTATTGTATGGTAGGCATGGTTGATATTATTTTCTTTCTTTTTTTGAATTTCTTTTTTTTCAATGTGTATATAGATTCAATTTTAGCCAGCCACCATTATCTACAGGAATCCTTCCTATCTTCCTCCTCACTTTCCATTTCTTCTTTCATAATATGTAAGGTGGCTTCTTACTCTACTGCCATTTCCTTACTAAGATAAGCAGTGGCCTTGTTGCAGACTTTAATGGGCCATGTCTCAATCCTCCTCACCTTACTTGATGTATCTGTGCTTTTAGATATTTTTTTGCTATTCTTCACTTCTTGAAACACTTTCTTTCTTTAGATTATTTGATATCTAAAGAGTTCCTGGCTTTTCTTCTATTTGGCTGCTTCTTGATCTTCGTAAACTATTTTTCTTTTATCTGCCTCTATCTGATTCAGGGTCCTGTCCAAACTGCTAACCTCTTCTCACTCTAAATATGCTTCCTTTCTTTCGCAACTTAACTTTTCATCTCTATGCTAATGATTCTCAAAATATTTTTCTAAACAAAGATCTCAAGCCCAAACCTCAAACTATATTTAACTGCCTATTGAACATTTCTATTTTATGTTCCAAGGACACCCCAAACTTGTCCTATTGCAAACTAAATTCATTACTATATAAGCCTTCACTCTTCCCAATCCTACTCCTTTTAAACAGGGAAATAAGTGATTTATCACCAACTGCACAAATACCCAAACCTGAAACCTGGTGATCATTCCTACTTCTTCCTCTACTCCCTTCCTCAATGTCCCCATGATTCCATCTCCTTGAAGAATGGATTCCATCCATTTATTATTATACAATTACTATTATCACTACCTTAGTTCAGATCTTTATCATCTCTCACTGGATTATTTCACGGCCTTCTATCTTTCTGCCAATAATAATCTCCCCCTTCCTATCAATTACTCATAGTGGAATTAGTAAATTTTCTAAACTCTAACTTAATCATGCTCTCAACCCTTCACAATTTTAAAGACTCAGTATGCCCTCAGGATAATATCCAAATCTTTAACATGCCTTACAAAGTCAATAAAATAGCTCCTCTTTACTAATTCAGTCTTCTATCTCACTACTCTTCCACCTCACACTCTACGTATCAGTTAAGCTGCTTTTGTGTAACTATTACAAGTAACTTTAGGACTTTGCTCATACTGCTCCTCCCTTTTCATGTAGCTAACTCCTGAGGACCTTTCAGGTCTCATCTGAAATCCTCCTTCCTCTTCCAAGCCCTCTCTGTCCCCTTCTGCCTCAAGAATGAGTTAGTGTCATTTCCTTTTGATCCCATTATACCCTGTACTTCTTCCTCTCGTAGACCTTTTCATACTCTAGTTGTAACTTGATTACAGGTCTGTATTCTCTATAAGACAATGAACTATTTGAGCAGAGAGACATCATCACTGATTTATCATTAGCACCTAGCACAGAGCCTGGCATGTAACAAGTACTCAAGGAATAGCTGTTAAATGAATAAATAAATACAAATGAATGACTCATACTTAAATGTTTTTTTCTCAGGTGCTAAGTTTATCTATTCATAATTGTCTTCATAAAGTTTTAAATGTATGCATTATTCTCATGTGGGCATGACAATAAGACTTGTAAAACCCACAATGTCAATAAATTAGAAGTTAACTTTATTATTTTAAACTGAAAGGTTTTCAAATCCCTTGAAGTAGCAAATGTATATTATTTACAAATTAAAGTGGAACTTTTCTAGTTTTTACTTTGTAGATGATAATATTAGGTTATACTTATTGAGCACTAACTGTGTCAATCAGTGAGAGGGCTTTATATGTGTTAAGTTATGTAATTTCTACAATTCCCTAATGAAATTGCTACTATTTCATTTTATAGATGATAAACTGAGGAAAAATTAGGCTTAGTTACTTTCCCAAAGTTATACAGTTAGTAAGCAAAGCTGGATTTGAACCCAGGTTGTCTAAGCTGCAGAATACTACTAATCAAATAAATTGTTTAAGATAGCATTATGACAGCTAACATTAGCTAACATTATGACAGCACAGAACTTTTATAATCAAAAAGGAAATCTAGTATATATAAAGTATCTATGTGTTTTACCAACCATAAGACCTACTTCTTTACAATTTTGTGCAATAGAAATGTGTTCTTATGTTACAGATGAATAAACATACTGAAAGATATTAAGTAACTTCCATAAAGCCACTTAGCTAGTAAACTGAGGAGCTACTAGTGAAGACCAGAGCCACCTGCCTTCAAAGCCCAGGGTTTTTCCATTATGCCATACTGCTTCTTCTGTAGCAATGGAAAAGAGTGCAATCAGTCATGGACTAATACATTGAATTATGAGACCTTTAGTTTTTGCCCTAAGCAAATAGAAGTTTATTCTTGTTTTCTCTATGTGTCTTTCCTGTTAATCCCAGATTCTTCAAAAACAGGTGTGTATACACAAGACCATATATGATTTTCAAAAAGAGCGAGACTATCTTCTGAGGGTTGGTAAGATCCCTACTGGGAGTGCTGTCATGGTCACTCTCAAATATCAGGAGCATATGCAGTCTATTAGGAATTACAAGGCCAGCTGTTGTTTCATATCATTAGACTTTTGCAACCAACTGGGAAAAATCTACTTCTGCCAAGAGGCAAGTCTCCAGGCTCTGCAACAAATATCAATTCCAATTTGGTTGAAGTTGTGCAGGGTTATTTTTTTTTTTCCTGTCTCTCTCATGATTCCAGAAGTGATTCTGTGCACATTGGTTGGAGCTCAACCTGAAGTATGTCACGTTTTCCATCTAGATTGAAGAAGATACACATTTATTCATGCCCTCTAAAACAGAGCTGGGGCATGCATTTTCCATCTAGATTGAAGATGTGCATTAACTCATGCTCTTTAAACCAGAGCAAGGGAACAAAACTTGTCTAGGACTTTGAGCTAAGAACAGTGTATGATTTGCAGAACCAATCCTCTTGCCTTGGACAAGAAAAAAAAAAGAATTATAATTTGATATTCTCCCTTGTAAACAGTTATATTGTCCAGTCAAGATTATTAGCCATCTAGCAATTCACAAGTGGCTCTCCTTGGCAAAATTTTATTTTGAGTTTGACAGCAACTCTGATGATTTCATAGCATTTTAGAATCATGAAGTGTTAGCTTGGAAGGGACCTTAAAGATCACATAATCAAATGCCTCATTTTATAGATGAGGACACTGATATTCAGAGATGTTTCAAGGTGGCTGGAGTCATAAAGCCAGTATACAGGCTGGCCCTGGAAATCTGAGCTCGGGATCCCAGGCTTGTTCTCTTTCCTCATTTTCCATTCCTCCAAGGCTGCCTTGTTTTACTTAGTTAACATGTCAAACTCCATTTGTTCTTACTCTGCAGGCAGTTTCCAGTTCACCAGGGAAATTCTTTGCTTTAGGAACACTTAAATGAATCAAATTTTATTGAGCACATACTTACTGGGTTTTAAAAAAATATTCAACACAGAACTCAGCATGGTGGCTTGTGCATAGGGAACCTTCAGTCATTCTTCCATTCATTTATTCAATCCACAAATGTATGCTGAGCATGAAAAAAACCATAATTGGTCCTTGAGAGTGTGGAATTCATGGTCCATTTCTACTAAGATAAATAAGATATGATCTCTGCCCTAAAGGAGCTTACAGCCCAGTAAGACAGAAACATAAGCTCTTTAAATTATTTAACAATTTATATATGTGCGTGTGTATATATATATACATATATATATGTATACGCACACATACACACACACACATACATATATAAGTTTTGAACTTTGGCAAAAGGTTATATTGAATATGTGCCATCGAAATCAAATAATGTTACCAGTGGAATCATTATTTGAGTAATTCCATTGTGAGGAACAGTACCACAAGCCGAAGGAAGAACATAAACGAAGGCACTGGAGCATGAAGGGCCATGCTATATTCTGGGATCTTGGAAGAGGAAAAGGCTGCACAGCAGGTGAGCAGAGTGTGGAGGGGGAAAAGCAAATTACTTCAGAACCTGGAGGCTACAAAACATCAGGCAAAGGAATATAGACTTTACCATGTAAACAACTGGAATATTAAGGGCAATGAGATGATCCAACTCGTATGTTTGGGGATAGTGTAAAAGTTGTACTGGGAAAGCAAGAGAGCAGAGACAATCAGTAAATAATTGCAAATTTATCTCTATCCAGTGTAAATTAAATAAACCCATTTAATCATGTCAGTTTCTCCTTTAGAATCCTAAAATAGCTCCCTGTTGTTAATTTATAAAATCTAAACTATCCAACCCTTCACCAAATACTTGCCCCATGCTCTGTAGGCATGCATAGCAACAAATGTAATAAAATGTTCATGTTTTTACACTGGAGCATTGTTTGCAAGACGCTTCGTGGTACATTGTTCCATTTGATCCTCATAAATGTCATCTAAAGTAGACAGAAAAAGGTTCATTTTATAGATAATAAAATAGAGGATTAGAAAGGTTAAGATCAATTTATTGTGGGACCTCTCAGCATGTTATTCTAGTCCTCAACTTCTCTAAGATTATACATCTAGTAAATGGCAATGATCTCTCAGGTCCTTGACTTTGCTCTTCTAATGATCTTGTTCTCCCTGACCTTAGCAATACTCTTCCATGGACTTTCCCTGGATTTTGTCACCACTAATTACTTCAATATCTTCAATTTTATTCCTTCTAATCCTATTTTTTCCACTCACTCGCTTTGACAAACTCTATAATCTTTCATCCTCATCACAATTAATAATCCTACCACTTTCTCACTGGACCTCATTCCTTTGAGATCCATATTCCTTTCCCTCACACAGTTTAAATCCTGTAGCTAATCATTATAATCACCCTGTTGGATATACTCTCAATAACTTTTTCCTTTCTCACTTTGTCAGAACCACCGCCCTTAAATCCAACTCTCCATGTATTCCATGTCTGCACTCATGCAGCTTAACTTGGCTGGAAAAAACCCACACGTAGCCGTGTTGTCTAGTAACTTCATGGCTACAAACCTCATGTGGACTTCAATGCTGCCAGTAAATCAAGCAACTGATACCTAGTCCATTTACTCTCTGTTTTAGATGACTACTTAGCACCTTCTCTCTGCTCAAACATATCCCCACTTTCAGCTAATGACCTTGCTTCCTATTTTCTGAGAAAACTGAAGAGACCAGAAGAGAATTTTTAGACTTCTGTCATCACATCAAGCTACCTATCAGCACATGCAGGCACAGTCTGCCTTCCTGTCTGTTTTTAAACATAAACTCTCTCCAGGACCCTACCTAAAGGAGATTTATCCATTTGATAGAGCAGAGCCCACACCCTCTGACATGTTTAAGTACATTACTCCAGGACTTCTCCCCTCTCCTACAATATCAAATTTTCCCTTTGTACTGGAAAATTCTTTTTTCTACTTTTTTATTGCAATAGATTTAGGTGATACATGCGTTTTCTTGTTATAAGGATGAATTGTATAATGCTCAAGTCAGGGCTTTTAGTGTATTCTGTTATCAGAATAGTGTGCAGTGTACTTAATAGGTAGTTTTTTATCCCTCCTTCCCTCCAACTCTCCACATGTCTTAGTTTTCAATATCTACTACACCTCTGTATGGCCATATATTCCCCTCATTTAGCTACCACTTATGTGGTGTTTGTTTTTCCATTCCTGAGGTACTTCATTTAGGATAATGGTCTCTAGTTCCATCCAAATTGCTACAAAAGGCATTATTTCATTCCTTTTTATGGTTGAGTACTATTTCATGATATATACATGTTTATATATGTATATGTATGTATGTATGTATACCCCCCACACACACAAACATTAAACATTTTGGTGCATGTGTCTTTTGGGAGTAGATACACAGTAATGGGATTGCTGGATTGAATGATAGAGCTACTTTTAGTTTTTTGAGGAATCTCCATACTGTTTTTCACAGAGATTGTACTGGTTTAAATTCCCACCAGCAGTGTATATGTGTTCCCCTTTCACCCCAGCCATGCCAACAACTACTTTTTTTTGCCTTTTTAGTAATGGCCATTCTGACAGGGGTAAAATGGTAATCTCATTGTGGTTTTAATTTGCATTTCCCTGATAATTAGTAATGCATAGCATATTTTCATATGGTTGTTGGCCATCTATCTTCTTTTGAAAAAAATTCTGTTCATGTTTCACCCACCTTTTGATGAGGTTATTTCTTGTGTTGCTTTTTTTGCTGATTTGTTTGACTTCTTTATAGATTCTGGACATTGGTCCTGTGTTGGATGTGTAGTTTGTAAATATTATCTCCCATTCTTTCAGTTGTCTATTTACTCTATTGATTATTTCCTTTGCTAGGTAGAAACATTTTAGTTTAATTAAGTCCTATTTATTTATTTTTCTTGTTATCATATTTGTTTTTGGAGTCTTAGTCATAAAATATTTCCCCAGGCCAATGCCCAGAAGAGTTTTTCCTATGGTTTCTTTTAGAATTTTTATGGTTTCAGGTCTTACATTTAAGTCTTTAATCTATCTTGAGTTACTTTTTGTATATGGTTAAAGATAGGTATCCAGTTTCATTCTTCTGCATGTGGCTATCCAATGTTCCAAGCACCATTTATTGAATATGGCTTCCTTTCCCCAGTGTACATTTGTGTCTGCTTTGTAGAAAATAAGTTTGTTTAGCTATATGGCTTAATCTTTGGGTTCTCTATTTTGGTCTCTGTGTCTACCTTTACACCATTGGTCTATGTCTCTACCTTTACACCAATACTATGTTGTCTTGGTTACTATAGCCTTGTAGTGTAATTTAAAGTCAGGTAATGTGATGCCTCCAGATTTGTTCTTTTTGCTTAGACTAGCTTTAGCTATTTGGGCTCTTTTGTGGTTTCATATAAGTTTAGGATTGTTTTTTCTAGGTCTGTGCAAAATTACATTGGTATTTTTGTGGGAATTGTGTAGAATCTGTGAGTCACATTGGGCAATATGAACATTTTAACAATGTTAATTCTTCTAATCCATGATCATGGGATATTTTTTCATTTGTTTGTCTCATCTATGATTTGTCCTCAGTATTTTGTAGTTCTTTTTGTTTAGATCTTTCACCTCCTTGGTTAAGGATAGTACTAGATAATTTTTTTGTAACTATTGTAAATGGTAAATTGAGTTCTGGATTTGACTCTCAGCTTTACTGTTATTAGTATACAGAAATGCTACTAATTTGTGTACATTAATTTTATAACCTGAGACTTTAGGGAATTTATTTATCAATTCTAGGAGTTTTTTCATGGAGTTTTCTGTGTTTTCTAGATATAAGAGCATATTATCAGCAAAGAGGGATAGTTTGACCTCCTGTTTCCTGATTTGGATACCCTTTATTTCTTTCTCTTTCCTGATTACTCTGGCTAGGACTTATAGTACTATACTGAATAGAAATGGTGACAATGGCACTCTTGTCTTGCTCCAGTTCATAGGGAGAATGCTTTCAACTTTTCTCGATTCACTATAATGTTGCTGTGAGTTTGTCAAGTCTGAGTCTCCAGCATGACCATCCCCCAGATGGTGCACATCTCACTCATTATGTATGTATATACCCCCGCCCCCTGCCCAATATCCTATTACTGTAGTACCTATGTGTCTACTTAGGTGCTACTCAGTTAATACCAGTTTGCTGGGGAGTATATGTGGTGCTTGTTTTTCCATTCTTGGGATACTTCACTTAGTAGTATGGGTTCCAGCTCTAACCAGGAAAATATAAGATGTGCCATATCACCGTTGTTTCTTACTGTTTTATAAGAGATGTGAACTTTAATTTTGGGGTGTTTTTACACTGGTGGGTATCAACTGTTTGGGTATCGACTGTTCTGTTCTACATCTAGAACACTTTTAAGCATATCTCATAGGGCAGGTCTAGTGTTGACAAATTCTCCTAATGTTTGATTCTCTCAGAAAGACTTTATTTCTCCTTCATTTATGAGAGTTAGTTTTATAGGATACAAAATTGTTGGCTGGGAGTTATTCTGTAGAAGAAGACTAAAAATGAGACCCCAATACCTTCTGGATTATACAGTTTCTGCTGAGAAGTCCACCATTACTTTGATAGGTTTTTCTTTGTAAGTTACTTGACACTTTCATCTCACAGCTTGTAGTATTTTCCTTTATTCTGGCTTGGGCAAGACTGATAACTAAGGTGTCATGGTGATGTCCTATTTGCCTTGAATTTTCTAGGTGTTCAATGACTTTCTTGTATCTGAATGTCTAAATATCTATAAATACCAGGGAAGTCTTCTCCAATAAACTCTCAAATAGGTTTTCATGCTTTTTACTTTTTCTTCTTCTCCCTCAGGTATACCTGTGATTCTTATATTTGTTCATTTTACATAATCCCACATATCTCAGAGAGATTGTTCATTCTTCTTGATTATTTTTTCTTCATTTTTGACTGACTGGGATAATTCAAAAGCCTTGTCTTCCAGCTCTGAAATTCTTTCTTCTGTTTGGTCTAGTCTATTGTCAAAATGTTCCACTGTATTTTGACATTCCCTAAATGACTCTCTCATTTCTAGAAGTTCTGTTATTTTTTTCTTATATTACCTATTCCTTTTGTAAATTTTTCATTCATGTCCTGAATGAAATTCATGTCATTTATTTTGGTTTCTTTGAGTTGGTTTTCAACTTTCTCATAGATTCCATTGATCTTACTTGTGATCCATACTCTGAATTCCATTCTATCTAGCATTTCAATAATTTGCTTTACATTGGAGTCTATTGCTGGAGAGCTATTGTGATCCTTTAGGGTTTTTTTTGTTTTTTTTTTTTCATGTTGCTTGAATTTTTATGGTAGTTCCTTCTCATCTGGAATCTCTTCTCTCAGCTCAAAACAGATATGAGAATTTGCTTTGTGACATATCTGGTCTCCTCTGCTGGGAACTCTGTTTTTCAGTAAAGAGAGGGAGAGGTCCCTGGCTGATGTGCTTGAGTTCTCCAGAAGATTGGCAAGGTAGGAGAGGGGCCTTTAACCTTCAGCCTTTAACACCATGCTCTCCTGCATCTTCCTGTTCCCCTGTGGTTGCCACAGGTGAGTGAGACACAGTGGATGTGCAGAGGGCAGGTAGCTTACAGAGGTCTGGGTGTTCACTCTGCCCAGGTCTAGCAGCAGCTGTGGAAATGGCAGTGATGGTGTGAGGATGCACCCTGTCTAGGTTTGTTGGTGGCAGTGCTACCCAGGCAGTGGCATTGGGAGCCAGGAGCCAGGTCTTGTAGCAGCTGTGGCTGGGCAGGGTCACCCAGGTGGTAGCAGCAAATGCCATGTCCATGCCTCCTCTGCCTGTACCCTAGTGGCGGGGGGAGGGAGGGGTGTTATGGCACATGCCCATGTTGTAGCACAAGAGCACACAGACTTCCTGCTCCTTCCCTGGCCTGGTAGGTGCAATGAGGAGGCAGCAACAGATATGACCATCTGGTAGATGTAGTTCTCTGGGGCTAGGACCTAAAAACGGTGCCAGCTACAGTGCCCAGGTTTCAGGAACCAGCAGGACCTTACTGTGCCTTCTCTCAGGAGCAATGCTGCTACACAATCTCCAGTCAGCTTCCTGTATGCTGCTGTGGTGGAGGGGCCCTCTCACAGGTCCAATTGCAATGTCCATGGGATAAATGCAGAGCCCCAGGGTTCTAAATTATGTCCCTTCCTCACATGCAGACACCTTCCCCGGGTACCTACAATCCTGTCAAGTGGGTCATCCCACTTCCCTATCCTTTCCTTTGGGTGCCTCCTGTTGTCTCTCTGTTGTTTGCAATGCCTCCCTCCTAGATACCTGACCCAAAGATCAATATCTACTTGCCACTTTTGATCCTCCCTGTGAGAATGATGTGTGCAGCTTGCTTCTAGTCTGCTTTCTTGACCTCTCCCTCTGTACTGAAAAATTCTAATCAACATAGGAATGTCTTGTTATTTTTTCTATCTTAAGACTAAAAACAAAAAAAAATCGTTTCATTTGTTGATGCAGTTGTTTGATTTTTTTCTTGTTGACTTTTTAAAATTCTAGGTAGATTCTTATTATCTGCCCTTTATTGGATGTGTAGAGAGCAAATATTTTCTTCCATTCTGTAGGCTGTCTGTTTGTTCTAATAATAGTTCCCTTGGCTATGCAAAAGCGTTTTAATTTGATCAGATCACATTTATTTATTTTTGTTGCTATTATGATTGCTTTGGGAGTCTTCTTCAAAAATTCTTTGCCTAGGCCATTGTCTGAAAGGGTCTTCCTAACATCTTCTTCTAGAATTCTGAAGGTTTCTTGCCTTAGGTTTAAATCTGTTATCCATCTTGAATTGATTTTTGTATGAGGTGAGAGGTGGGGATCCAGTTTCAATCTTCTGCATGTAGCTATCCAAAACAGAAACTTTTCAAAAGAAGACAGAATAATGGCCAGGAAACATATAAAAAATGCTCAACACCTCTAATCATTAGAGAAATGCAAATCAAAACCACAATGAGATATCACCTAACCCCAGTGAGATTGGCCTCTATCAAAAAATCCCAAAGCAAATGCTGGTGAGGATGTGGAGAGATGGGAACACTCTTACATTGCTGGTGGGACTGCAGATTACTGCAACCTCTGTGGAAAAGAATTTGGAGATACCTCAAACAGCTAGAAATAGAAATACCATTCTACTCAGCAACAGCACTATTAGGCGTCTACTCCAAAGAGCAAAAGACATTCTATAATAAAGACATCTGCACTCAAATATTTATAGCAGAACAATTCACTATTGCAAGGATGTGGAAACAGCCCAAGTGCCTGTTGATTTATGAGTAGATTATTAAAATTTGATATATGTATATAATGGAATATTACTCAATTCTAAGAAACGACAGTGACCTAGCGCCTCTTATATTTTCCTGGGTAGAGCGTGAGTCCATTATCTGAAGTGAGGTATCACAAGATTGGAAGAATAGGCTCCACATGTACTCACCATCAAATTGGCACTGATTGATCAATACTATGGTGCTCACATGGTAGTAATATTCTCCAGGGGTTAGGGGGATAGGGGAATATACCCACAACTAATGGATGTGGTGAGCATTGCAGAGGGGAAGGGCATGCCTCTAATCCTCACTTGGGTAAGGCAAAGACATAAAATGTAACCGAAATGTTTGTACCCTAGTAATATACCGAGATAAAAAAAATTCACCTTTAAGCAAATTTAGGAAATGTGACTTCTAATAAAAAAAATTTAAAAATTGTTTCACCCACCAGTTCTAAGCCCATTTCTTTGCTTCTCTCTGTAGCAAAGTTTTTTATAGTTGTTGTTTCATATTACTCTCATTTCTTAAACTCATTTTAATTAAGCTATTACCTCCGCCCTAATAAAACTGCTCTTGATAAACTCACTAACGTCCTCCCTATTGCTAAGGTCAATTCTCAGGTCACATCTTACTTGAATTATCAGCAACAATTTATACTGTTGGTCACTTCTTGGTATATTTTCTTCATTTGGCTTCCAGAACTTCAACTTTCTTATTTTTCTCCTATTAGTACTGCTTCTCAACTTCCTTTTGTTGATTTCTTCTGGTCTCTTTACTTCTCATTGCTGCAGTGTTCCAGAGCTCAGTCTTTGGTCCTTTTTTCTTTCTCTGTCTATACTTGATTCCGTGGTGATCTCACCCAGTTGTGTGCCTTTAAATACAATTTGCCAATGACTTCTACTTTTAATATTTTTAGCCAAGAACTCTTTCCCAGACTGCAAATTTGTGTGTCTACCCACCTACCTGACATCCCTATTTGATTGTCTACATCCCAAACCCAATTTGTCCCACATTAAACCCCAGGTCTTCTTTGCTGCTCTCTGTAAACCTGTTCCTTCTGTAGTATTACATAGCTCTGTTAATGGCATTTCCATCCTTATACATCCAATCTGTCAGGAATTCTATTTATCTCTACCTTCAGAATCTTTCCAGAATCCAACCACTACTCATCACATCTACTACCACCCTAATCTGAGCCACCATGACCTCTAGCCTGGCTTATTAAATCCCTTAAAAGATTTCCCCATTTCTGTTCTTGCCCCTCAATAGTCTATTCAAGTAGTTATCATCCTGAGAAATTCCATGCCCACCCCCAAAGGCATTTGGTAATACCTGCAAGACATTTCTGATCGTCACAACTGGGGGAGGTGGTACTACTGGCATCTGGTAGGTAGAGGTCAGGGATGCTATAAGCAATCTATAATGCACAGGACATTCCCCAAAGCAAAGATTTATCTGTTATAAAATATCAATAGTGCTGAGGTTGAGAAACCTTGATCTCTCATCATCACAGCTGCTAGAGTGATGTTTTTTTTTTTTTTTTTAAAAAGCAAGTTAATTCTGGGCACCACACTGTTAAAATCTCTTCAAAGGTTCTCTTCCATTCAGAGTAAAACAAAACTCCTACAATGGGGCTCTACATGACCTGGCCCCACGTTAGCATTCTGACATCGTCTTCTACCCATACCACCATCCTCACACTGCTCCAGATGCACCGCCTCCTTGCTCTCCTCAAACATGCGGCTGCCACGCCAGGCCTTTGCTCACCATTCACTCTAGATGGGGTGCTCTTCCCTGGATCCACATTTCACTAAGTCTCTCACTCCTCTAAATCTCTCCTGCTCTTTCTCGTTAGCATTACACGCTGCTCCCTCCACTGAGGTTTCTAATTCTCTTTGTTCTGTTTTCTATTTCTGTTTCCCATAGCAATCATTACCTTCTAATATGCTATACAATTTTCTTTATTGTGTGCATTGCTTATTGTCTGTCTCTAGAACATAGGGGTCTCTATTTGACCAAGCATCTTAGAAGTGTGTTTTCATACAGGAAGCACTCAGTAAATATATTTTTTTACTGAATGAATTTGGTTGTTTGAAGACAGTTGTTTCTCCCAATAGGAGAGAACTGTATATGTTGGTATAAATAAGTAAATCGGGCTGTTCTCACAGCAAACATAAAAGACAGACATTTTTAACTCTATTTCCCAGGTGGACAAGAAGTTTGAATGACTCACCCAAAGTAATACATTTATTATAATAAATAGGGGAACCAGGATTCAAACCCAAGTCTAGAGTTCAAACCTCTCTGCTCTTTAAACAGTGTGAAACTGCACCTCAATAATCAGTATGAGAGTAACATAAGGCTGGAGGAAGGGGACCTTGTATGACTTTTTCCACTTGTAAGTCAGGCAAACTAAAGGTGGAAGAAAAAACAAATAAGTAAACAAGGCTGGCAAAATTCTTATCTGCAAGAATAGAAGTAATGGGAGTAAAAGAAAGAAGAGGAAGAGGAGAGAAATCTAGTATTCTTGGAGAATCATAGAGCTGGCAAGACCTTAGATGTCACACAGTCCTCATTTAATAGATGAGGATGCTGAAGTCCAGGGGTAGAAGTTTTTAATTTAGTTCAAAAATGGCTCTTATATGGCAGAGGCAGAATGGAAAGAAACCAGGACATTGTATTATAATCTAGTGCACCTTTTACTGTATCTCCATCATCTTTCTGTAGAAAAGTAGAGCCACTCTTCAGACTGAAAGTGGCCACTGTGAGAAAGCATAGTAAAAACTCCAATAATTTGATTTAACTCAAGGGCAGAAGAAATGACTACTCAAAATGGTGAACTATTTTTTAACAGATTATTTTCAAATTCACTTGATAACAAAAACTAAGTTTAAATACTGTTGACAGCTATTGATACTCCAGTGGTCTGTTTTAATTAGCAAACTATTGGTAATATATAGTTAACATATAAATAAACAGATAATCTATTGTTAAGATAGAAATATTCTTTCTATAGCAGCTAAAAACTATTTTTCCTCTTAAATTCCTAAGCAGGCTGTGATCCACACTTTTAATGTAGCAGATAGGCATTTGCTTATGTATATAGATGTTATATATGTTTATACATTTATTTGTCCCTTGTGTCTGAGTATTACAGGATTATGTACTCATTTCCCAGATTGAAATACCACTCATGCACATATATTTACAGCCATCAGAGCTGTGTAGAGGATAAGTGGGTTCTCAGAGACCCAGTGTCAAGCAGTTTCCCATAGCACCAGATTCTCCCTTCCTCTCAGTGGCCAGCATACCTCTTGCATTAGGGATGCCCTTCCGACTGGGTGACAAATAGCCATGGCACCCACAAAATGGAAGTAGGGGAGGGTATAAACTGGATTTCAGAGGACCTTCCCTTGGGCTAATCTTCTGGTTGACCTACAAGTAAACTACTAAGAAATATGAATATATCTTCAATTAATTTTCAGTATCATAAATAAGAAATGCTTTCTTCTGTTTAAATTAAATATGTGAATGCACCACAAAAAAGTCATACTTATGCTACACCTATAAAGAATATTCCTTGACCCCAAAGCAAGGCTACTAGAATATATGCTTCCCTGGAATAGGACATCTGGTCACTTATACCATGCACAACATGAATGTCCTTAGGCCTCATTTGGCATTGTAATTTTGTGCTTACCTACTCATGGGGACCACTGGCTTCTACAGTCTCTCCCATTTATGTCTAGAAATCTCCAGGAGGTGATGGATATGGTCACACATCAGTCTTCCCACTATAGCCACCATCATACACCTGCTGTGTTTTTCCTCCCACGCTTCCATCCATCTCCCGCCCTCCTTACTGGTCACATCTGTGGATGCTGTCTCACAAAGCCACAGGACAGTTCGCCTTGGATGCTGGCCTTGCTGTCCATGGTGCTGTCGTCTGAGGCTCCTCAGTCTGCCTGTCCACAAGGTTTCCTCTGTGTTCTAAGTAAACACGGGTATAATTCCTCTCTCCTCCATCTCAGTCTCCACCTAGCATGAAACTTTACTATCATAATAGCTGGCACTAGATTTTCTCTTACATAGAGAAATGACTTTGTTTAGAGAAATACTCTGATATGCAGCCTGGGCTTGAAGGTAAGACCTTGTAGGTGTGGGTGTTGCCTTGATAGAGGCCTGAGGAACCAATGGGTGGCTAAATTCCTCTGCATGTGACTGTTTTACTCTGGGGAAAGGAAGTATCAACAATGAGTCTCTTAGGTAGTGTGAGCCTAAGGTTTATGTGGACCAAAAAACTAGTGGGAATTTTCCGGAGATGAAGACATTTTAAGAATGAGAAAGCCTGACCTATAATGAAACATTGTTTCCATTTCTGCAGTGTGAAGCCATCCTCTTTCTCCCAGTTACCTCCAAACACTCATCCGCATACGAAACCCCCCCATGCATGCTCTGTGGGAATCGGACCCTGAGAGGGAAGGAGCTATTTTCTATCTGGGTCAATGTGGTATAAAACATAGACAATTTGAACAAAAACAGAAATAAATGTAAGAGTATCAGTCTGACTATCCATCCCACCTTTGCCAAGAAATTTGCAGTAATCTTGGAGAGAGGGCTTTTGGACTTTCAGGGCTCATGCAATGGGTGAGGAGGGTTGAACAGGGGTAAAACCACCTCTAGGACAGAGCTGCACTGCTGCTGTAGCTCCCTCCCATCCCAAACACTCCAACGCAAGGTCTCACCAAACCTTCAGGAGAGTGTGCCTTCAACCTCTGCCTCTAGCCTCAAGTTTTGCTCAAGAACCAGTCAAAAGAGCTTAACACGAAACAGAAGCCACACCCCTCAGCTGAGAAAAGGAAATAGAAAATAATATTGTGAAGAGTTACCAGATATTGACACATGAGATGATAAAGTGGGGAGGTAAGATAAAGCAGTGATGGCCAAAGTACCCCTCTCAGGGATGGAGTTAAGGTAATGGAAGAGATTCTTCTGGACTAGAAGAAGATTTTTCAGCCTCAACAGGATTGACATTTGGGGCCAGATGATTCTCTGTGCATTGGGAGATGTCTAGAAGCATCTCTGGCCTCTATGAGTACTAGAGGCCAGCAGTAGTTTCCCCAGTTGTGACAACCAAAAATGTCTCCAGACATTGCCAAATGTTTTCTGGGGGTTGGGGGGCGGGGGCAAAATAGCCGCCAGCTAGGACCCTCTTGGAGGAAGTTGGAAGAAAGGCGAATTATTAAAATGTAATTTGGGAAAGGCTAAGAAAATACCTACACACAGTTGTCTTTGTTGCCATTCTAGAACTTTATTTTTAAGAAATGAGCACAATGTAATAATGGTATATATTCCCTGAGCAACATAGCTCTTGGGTACTTTTCCAGAATGTTCTATTTCCACTGTACCATGTACATCCTACAGGGCTATTGCCTAGAATCATCTTCCTACCATTGATAGTATCCACCTTTTAGATTTTACTCAAATATCTACTCTTTGTATCAATATCATTCCTTCATCAATTCCACAGATAGCAATCAAATGCCTTCTCCTTATCCCTCCCAATCTAGTCACTCCATCCTAGGTTTTCCAGAAAAGTTTCATCCTGGATCTTTTGGTATTTACCTGTCTGTTTTAAAATTATGCTGTGTAGGTCTTCCTTCAAAGCATGATTTGTTTCTAATTAATCTCATGTCCTGATAATAGTAATCAAAGCAATAATGCCTAGTATGAGTGTGACACATCACAATTTTCAAAGGACTCCCATATGGCCTGTCTTACTTTATTCTCACAACCTTATGAAACATATATATTTATAATTTGAGGTCCAGAGAGTTTTGGAGTCTCATTTGATAACATAAAACTAATAAACTGTGGTTCTGGATCTAGAACATTCAACGTTTGACTCTTTCCAATGTTATAAAATAAAATAATATTTTTAAAGGTCAGGAAATTTAGTGTTTATAAAGTCTTCAAGAGTATATATATTTAATATATATAAATGTGTAATTTATATAATATAAATATATAAACATATAAATATATAATTTATATAATATATAAAAATATATTTAGTTCATGGAGCAAGACGAGTAACAAACCAGCTTTGAAAGTTTGTAGTATATCTTCATAGTAATGAAATGAGAGGAGAAAGGTAACAGAACACTTATGTCAGTAAAATGGAGGAAGAAAAGATTAGGTTGAAGAAGTTGTAGGTCAAGGAAATATTTTGTAAGTCATAAAGCTCTGAGAATAGTGATATATCTAGTAGTAGAGATTAAGGAGACAGGCTAGAAAAACAGTCTAAGCACAATATCAGGAGTGTTTTCCTGAAGAGGTGACAGAAACAAAGATTAAAAGAAAGGACCAAAGAGGTATAAAAATATAATTTTATATTAATAGTTATTTTTAATTGCATTTTTGAAAAGATACTACATTCACAGGTTTCAAAATGAAAATGCAAGCAGGTGTTTTGCAGGTGCATCTTATAATCAAATATTCAACAACAAATATTGATTAAGTGTCTACTATATACTAGTCACTATTCACCCATGAACTTGTATTCCTTGCAATGACTCTTTGAAGGAGTTATAGTGAGTCCCTCTTTGCAGATGAGTAAACTGAATATCATAAATAATTTTCCTAAAGTTACACAGTTAATCGTGGAAGAGTGAATGTGGAAACTCATATCTGTGTCTCATTAGAGCACCTGCTCTTTCCACCATCCTAGCCTGCCTTTCAGACATGAAAGACAGACCTCTGTCTTCCAGGAATCTACCACCTTTTGGGCAAGAAAGACAAATAGTCTGGACAATCACGACACACACAGAGTGCTGCGAGTTTCCTACCTGCCTTAAGGATCATTAGAGAAAGCTTCATAAAACACGGTCATCTAAAATACTTCTTTGAAACATTTAAGAAACTATTCCTAATACTCAGCAAATTTTCTATTTTTTAACTGTGCCTATTTTTATGAAATTCACACAATGCCTTGGAGAAAGGCACTGCAGGGGAGAAAGTTGGCTTTAGACATTTCATATTCTAGTGCAGTTCTTTCCAGAGCCACAATGTGGTATTGTTGTGCAATTAAAATAACTGCTGCTTTTTTAGCAATGTGGCCATCCTCGACTAGACCAGTTCCAATCTGAGGAATATCTTTTTCTGAATCTCTTTCTCTGCCGATTCCATAATAAGTGCTTATATTTCCCCCTGACATGGGCTTTTTAAGTGTCCATATTCTCAAATTTCTCCAGAAGCTAGGGAAATGGACAGACAAAAATATGTGTTTAGAATAAGCCACTAGGGCGCATTTGTCCATGGCATTGTTGCAAGGAAGAGGGACAGTTTTTTATTTATTGGCTGGCCACCTTTTATGGCAGCCACACATGGATAGCAATGCCCGAGCCCCCAGGCTCCCTTCGGGAAGACTGTATGGGCTGTGCATGGGACACCACCACTTGCACACACCAGCCACAGCTCTTCGAAGCTCTCCAGCTCTTCCTTCATGAGAGCCACATAAAAGTACATGAAAAGTTAGGTCTCACCTTACAGTTCCTCAAAAAAGAAGCAGTTCTGGGAGAGGGCAGTCCAGTAGAAGGAGCACACTAAGCTTTGGAATTTGCATAGGAAGTCCTGGAATATCCTTGGAAACCTTTGGAAGATTTCAGGCCTTGAATTTCCTATCTGTCCTTAAAAGGTTATCTTGGCTTTCTCCCTATTCCAATCATCAACATTGTTTATTAAGCTTTTGTTGACTTTTTTACTATTTTGCTGTTATATTTGGACACCCTAAAAGATAATTTCTCAGACTCCATCTAAGATTGTATTAAAAGAGAGGAAACAACTCAAATCAAATGTAAAGATGCAATAAGGCAAATAATAACAATACTTAACATTTTTGCATTGCTTAGGAGTTTTCAGAGTACCTTCTCATACATTCTCTCATTTGTCTTCACAGCAACTCTGTGAGGGAAGTACTGGTAATTACAAATCAAGAAACGGATCATCTGAGAGGCTAAATGACTTTCCTCAAATCACCAAATGACCGAGGAAGGTGGAACTTGGGCCTCTAATTCTCAGTGTCCTGTGTTTCCCCTGTAACTCAGCTACCCAAGCTAAGGGCAGATTTTACAACAAAATGCACACCCAATAAATGGAGTTTGGGATAAAGGCAAAGACAAGGGCATAACAAAGGGTGGGAAATTGGGAAAACAGAACTTTTATGAGGTGAGTGATAGTTTAATAATCAAAATGTAGACCATGCTTTGAACTCTCTTTAGGCAGAATACTTACAAAATAACTTGGTAGAGAAGTCAGAAAGTTGATTCCACAGCTTAAAAAAAACCCCTCTCATCAGCTAATGTTTGTCATGATGTCTTTCATTTGGAAATGTGCTTTGCACATGTGAATGCCTAATAAATGCTAGTTGATAATGACAATGAGGACTGATGAACTGAAATCACCTTTGGCACCAAACTTGTCGGCTTTCACATGAGTAGCATATGATGAAGAACACTGTGTCCCACGAACAGCTTGCTCAGCATTTAGGTCTAGAATAGTAACTTTTTCAACTGGCTGGGTGGGGGTACGAGGGCTGATAACACAAGGCTACATACACACAATGCCAATCATTCCAATGAAAACTGAAAAATTCAGTCAATCTTCTGGGGATTTATCCACATGACACAAAACATCTGGATGACTGAGTGTTTCCAGTTTTCACTAGGATGGTGCCATGCAGATTCTTACATCTACTCTTAGAGACCAGTAATGCTCCAAGATAAATAAACTTTTACATAGCATGGCACATTTGGGGCCACAAGAGGATATTTCATTCAGTGATTCCCTTAGTAAATATGTTTGCAAGAGGGAGTACTATGTGTCACCAATCTTTTGGTATAAGAAAGCAAACATGCACAAACATTCACAGTCTAGTGGAGGAAGATGGTTATTACAATGCAAGGTAGCAAAGGGTATCGCAGAGGCATAAATGAAATTCCAAGAGAATGCAAAACAGAAATAAACTATTTCTGCCTAAGAGAGTTGGCAAAGCTTTGGAGATAAGGTGGCATTTGAACATCTTACTTGAACAGAGTAGGCGTGGGTGTTCTAAGTGAAAAAGAACGTCAGAGGGAGTGACATATGCAAAGACAAAGAGACACTCATAAACACTTTTTAGAGAAAAGAAGGAGTTGGGGGAATGGCAGAACATAGAGAATATTGGCAGTATATGCTGTAGGTCCTGTGGGTTAGAAGGCAAGTCTTTAGCCCTCCTCTGCTGCATGACTCTTAAGAAGAAGTTGATAGGCAAGAGGTCTGGCTCATGTAGAGCAAACCCTCTCACCCTTTGCAGACTACAGTTTGGTGTCCTGGGAGCCATAAATCCCTGCCCACATGGTCCCTAACACCCACCAATGGCCTGCACAAGTTTCCCCAGGGCTTATCCTCCTAGAAGTGGATCGCGCTGTTGATGTGAGCCCCCCTACGCTGAGGTAGGCAGCTATTTCACGGTATGTGGACAAGCTTGAATGTGTATGCTGGTGTCCACATGGTGAATCTGAGGCCCCTCACACTGCAGGCTGGAGCTGGATGTAGGAAGAAAAGGTGAGCAGGCTGCAAGCCTGGGGCCGGGAGCAGCTATTCCCAGCCCACCACGCTCCAGATTGGGACTCTCAGGAGTCCGGGAATTCTAAACTCAAACCTAGCCTTCCTGATCGTGATAAAGGAAGGATAATCAACACAGGATAGTGCAATGTATTTTATTTAACGATTTGTCATCTTGCTTTATAACTTTAAAATATCCAAATTTTTGGAGTTTTGTAAGTGTTAGGGATAGTTCTATAATTGGGGAGTCTGGTCAAAGATGAAGCTGGTGAGAGAGATTGGGACTAGTCTTTCAAGGGCTTTACATGATACACTTAGCAGAGACATTCTAAAAATAGATCAGTTAGCTGTTAAATGACTCAAATCCTTCCCTTTCACATCTTCTCCAACCATTCCTGCCCTCAGAGATGTCTTTCTTTCCTAAACTACAATTATAAGTATTACCTGCGACATAACAAGTTAGCTCTTATTTATAGACTATCTAATTTCTTAATGATTATCAATCTTATCTCCCCAACCTGACCAGAAGCTCCAATATTGGATAGTAAATATCGGGTGTTTCCTTTTTATCGTCCATGGATGTCTTGCATAGTTTCAGAGTGGTAGTTTTTCTAATGACTACTTAATGATTCACTCACTGTAAAGAAGCTGGTGATGAAAAACAAATGCTAGCATCATAGCCAAGCCGTGTTCTTACGCAATCCTTTTACGTTCCTGTACCCCTTCAGGATTGGCTATATCATTTGCAAGATCTGGAAAAAAAGAAAAATGTGGGGTATTTTATTCAAAAAGAATTAAGAATTTCAAGAATTGACAGAAGGGCATTGAACCGAGCATGGGACCCTTCCGAGTACAAGTCCCTGTGTGACTGTCTAGGTCTGCCTCCCTTTACTCACTAAAGACAAGATGACTTTCCTTTAGGCTTTGTGAGTAAATTCAGTGAAAATGGTCTTTGTAAGTCTTCCCAAAGTGTGGTCCAGAAGTTGATGAGATGATTTTCAATGGTACACAGATGGACATTTGTTTAGTGTCATGGTTATGTACAAATGTGTTATGATATATGTAATAGTTATGTAAATGTGCCTTAGAGAAATATAATTTGCACATCAATCAATAATTTCATGTTTATTATTGTTTGGGACAAGGCTAAGTTAAAAAATGGGCCAAATTAGAGAAAAATATTAAGTAAATAAGAGTACAGGTGGTATGCAGATGTTGCAGAAAGTATAAAATCATTCTTCAATGACTGAAGTTTGGAAACAGTGGAAAAACTGGATGGTTAAGGTGTCCTAATGACCATAAGTATTTGGTAGCCGTCTTGGGCCACACCCGACCTTTGATTTTCTGTTCCGGGTGATCCTTTTTTTGTGTTTTCCCATTAGGGTATTAAAAGATTTTCTGGTACTTGACAAAGAAAGGATGCTGAATCTGGAGCCTAGTTGGAGGCAGTCAGCAACAACTTTCCAGATGTCAAAGTCCATCAGCCGTTCGCCACGCCCTTTCTGATCCTATTTTGTAGACAGGGAAGACTCTTTACTACTATGGCAGAATATACACCTGGAACTGGCCACAAAGCCATCTCTACCAGTTTCCCAGTCAGCCTTAAAGCACCTCCAACATTCTTTTTTTTTTTTTTTCTTTTAGCACGAAAATGAGGTTTATTGAGGAGAGAAAGACAGGATTCTAGAGCAAGAGCAAGATGTAGGTTTACAGAATGAGAGCAACATACATTCACCACATACGACAAATGGACATCTCGTTACAACAAAGAAAGGCCTCCAACATTCCTTATACTCTTTACTCATTATTGTGGATATCTAAACAATGTTTGTTTAATAAATAATATTTTCCGTGTGTTGTCTCAGTTATTGCCCTTCCTAAATTTATCCATGGCACACAAAAGTTAGCAAAGATTACTTGAGATAACTGCCTGAATTTATGCTCCAGAGTTACATGAAAGGTTTCAAAGTAGAATTCCTAACCTTATTTAATCTTATTAACAATTCAGTAAGTATTAGTATTTTCATACTGTCGATGAGTCTCGGGAGGCCAGTGGCACGCCCAAGGCCAAGTGGACGTCGAGTCTCTGAAGGAAGGCTTATTTCTAGCTCTTCCAATTCCCAAGTTCAGAATGTTTCACCATTCTTTGCTTGGGCACTTAACACCTGGGCCCCAGTATTTCATTCTAGAATGATGTTTCTTCCTAAATTCACCTAGGACTAATGTTCCAAATTCTGAAAGGTGTTGATCTTAGGGATTTGGCGAACAAGGAATCAGAATTTCTGGAAATTCTCAGAAATTCCAAAAGTCATCAGTTATTCTTAAAGTATTTCCAACATTCTTTACACTCTTTACTCAGTATTATTAATATGTAAAACATATTTGTTTAAATGATTAACATTATTTAAATAATGTAACATTCAGATCTAACAAGGTTAACAGAAGGACACAGAATCACAAGTCAGTATTACTGACTTAACCTATTTTGCTTCCAAAACACAGTATTTCTAGAAACACTAAAATTCATAGAATCTGTATAAAATATTCCACGTGATTAAACTTACTAATATTAATTTCACTTATAGGAATGACTCACCATTAGCACACAGGGCCATGAGCCCACATTTATATCATGTGAGCAGCTACAATCAAGACTTATGAAACTGTGATGACTTCTCTTTTAGATGCTCCTGCTCTGGCACCAAAAATACCAACCTTAAACTTCCACTCCAAATGTCACCATTTCCTGAGACTCCTTTGATTCAGTAACTCCTCTAAGTTGTTTATTAAGTTTAATTCTCTCAGAAGATAGCACTTTACCCATTTTCTCAATTTCTCAGCTGATTTTTCTTGGGATTTGAAATTTAGAAAAGCATATCAATGTAAAAAAAAAAAATGCTGGGCAGAAATACCCACATGGGAATGGCCCTAAGACAGGCAGCAGTGTGGGAGCCTGAGCATTTGGGTGGAGCAGTTAGACCAAATTATTTGTGTTCCAAGAAAGAGGAGAAGGGCAACAACTTAGTAAGGTTTTTAACAGCATTTCCTCCTTTTTAAAATAAGAAGCCATTTAAACCTTATATTAGGTAATAAGTATTCTACACGGAATTAAAATCCACTATCTTCCCAGGAAGAACTATTATTTAGGAGTTAATTGCTAGTTGCTTGTTTAGTCTTTCTGTGGCTGTCAGATTATTGCCGAGTGGGGGCCTCACAAACAAGAAGCTTCCTAGCATGTCCTCTCCAGACCAAATGGACATGTGTTTCCCATTTAAACGTTTCATTGCCCCAACTGAAAACAAATCAGCTGTGTCTTTGGGATCTTAAGGGGAGAAGGTTGGGATTTATTCCTGGACAAGCCTGAGGAAAACATTAGTCTAATGAATGAAATATGTTTGTACTAAAGACTTCTTAAAAGTGTTAAATTGGTCTTTCCCAATCTGATCTCTTCCTTGAAAAGAGAGAAAATGCAGAAAATCTCACCTGTATTAGCCTAGTATGGTCCTTAAATGAGGGTGAGCCTTGCTTGGGTTTAGATAAGCATCAAAAGAGAGAGTCATTGTCTCTAAGGATGATTCATGCACCTTCAACAACGTGGTCTAGAAGTCCCATTCTCTCTTGGCCGTGTTCAGCAGTAGAAACCCACTTCCTGTTTCCTTGAGCCAAATTCCCCTCATCAATTCAACTTTTCCCAGGAAGGCTCTCACTGATTTCTCAAAGCTCATTGTGGTCAGCAAGAAAATTGGTCCTGAAAAAAAATATTTGACCTTCTACATATAAAATAATGGTCTCTTTAAGATTGCAAGCCCACTGTGGTGGAATTTTGGCTTATTTTATCAGTATGTTTTGTACCCTGATGGAGCACAGAAGAGAAGAAAATAGATTATTTTTCCTGGCAAACCTGGGGTACTTTTGGTTTAGCAATTGGACAAGGTTTAGAGTTTCAGCCGGGCAGTACAACATGAAGCCACTCTCAAAACTGTATGTCGGGTTCTCAAGCAAAATTAGGAAAATTCATCATCAATAGTGGTTTTATTCTGAAATCTATTTCATATGTGATAGATACCCAGCAAGCAGAATACATTTGTTTTTCTATTTTAAGTTTGATTTTACCATAAGAAGGTTTAGGAACTCAAAGAAACTTGTGCGTTGGCAAGGTCCACAGTGAGCTCAAAGAACAGCACTGTGTTAGCCAACTGGAAACTAGCACCTTGCTTGTGTTCGTTCCATGCCACTCAGACATTGAAAATACATAAGAATAGTATAAAGGAGCATTTAAAAATTATCCTCTTAATATAAAGCTGATTCAAATTTAAAATGGAATATAGAAGTCACTTTTTCATCACTCAAACTGGTGAGCCTTCATCTGGACAGAGTCTGATATACGATTATTCTTATTTTAGGCTTGCTTCTAGAATTCACCAGACATGTGACTCTTCCCAGGAAAAATTTAAGCATAATCAATAGGAGTCAGTTTGTGATTTTATCTAAATTATCTTCTGGCTTTCATATTCTATAGTATGATGTCTACATTTCTTAATTTTAATTTTTGTTTACATTCTAGATTTTCCTTATAATTGTCATTCTGTGACATACAGTGAGACCATATTTGACAGGACAATTCACATTCTTGTGGAATGTAAGCATATTATCTCATATCGGAAAATCATATTCAGTTTGTATTTTGGTACCAACATTATTGTCCTCTAATAAGAGACCATGACAAATTTCAGGAAATTCATTTGAATATATGGGTATATTATTCACCAAGACAAGTATAAATATCATTAAATATGATAATTAACATCATAACAATGGTTGCCAGTGCTTATTTTCAGACCCTCATCAATGTTCTTTAGGCCTTGAAGACAATTCGGAATATATGATATTCTCTGAAGTCAGAGTGGGAATTTTGTTTTTGGTGTGGATGACCAGTTAATTGAATTAATCAACAAATACCAAGAGTTTGTTCCTTACTTTGCAGCTCAAGCCATAACAACTTCTGTTCCTAGATCCTACGTCTTACAACTCAAACCCTTCAGTACAGGGTATTCAGGGAGCTTCTGTTTCTACTACTATGTGCTTCATTGGTATGTCTCCTACTTTTCTTATATTTCTACAATCATACTATTTTTAATCAATCTTATTGAGGCACAATTTATATATAAAACATATTTTGTGAGTATGGTTTAATGAGGTTGGCAAGAGGATGCAGTCATTTAGCCACCAACCCAGCCAATAAAGGGAACAATTCCATCAGCTCAGAAAGATCCATCATGATCTTTGCAGTCAGTCCTCCCAATCTCAGTCTCAGGCAACCCATCGAACTTCTTTCTATTCTTATAGATCAGACTTGTCCTTTCTAGAGTCTCATATAATGGAATCAAACATGTACTCTTTTGTCTCTATCTCCTTACACTCAACATAATGTTTTTGAAATTTATCCATATCGTTGCCGAATCAGTAGTTTGTTCCTTTTCATTGCTAAGCAGTACATTCTCCCTTTTATGAACATACCATGAATGCTTACTCATCCGCCTGCTGTGGGCATTTAGGTTGTTTCCATTTGGGGCTATTATGAACAAAACTACTATAAACATTTGTGTATAAGTCTTATACAGGCAACTGTTTTCATTTCTCTTTGATAAATCCTTAGGAATAGGATTTCTCAGTCCCATGTAACTGTATTTGCAGGTAGATAAGAAACTGGCAAATTGCTCTCCAAGTGAGTACATAATTTTTTATTTCTACCAGCAAAGGTATAAGGCTTCTAGTTTCTCCACATCCTCATTAGTAGTTGGTATTGTCACTCTCTTTAATTTTAGCCATTTTAGTGGGTTTGTAATGATAATTATGATATGAAGGACATCGCTTCAGAAAGGTTTTGTTTCTTCTGGAATTAGGAGCCCACTAACTCATTATCTAATATATATTTAAAACGAAGACCATCTTGAAATGAATCCTGTGATTCAAGTGCATTAACTATTTTTTCAAGGCTTATGTCACTTGAAATTTTGATAAGCATAGAATTTTTTACCTTTCTACAAGTAATTGATTAAAATATTCATCAAAATTGTACCTAAAACAGAGTTCTGAAGTATGCTAATGAATAAATGTAATCTTTGGATATAGTTATGTAGCCAATCAAAATTTCTACCCATTTGTACCATATCTATCTTACATTTCTCTACTTTTTTTTCTGTTGAGAAATGAGAAACTTACTCAAAATTCTCTTGGATATTTTCAACTTTCTGATTACCAGCCTGAGGATAAAGCCATCAAGTAGAAGAATACAGAAACCCTGCCCTATAAGTTTCTTAATTTTGTAAAGGCCTCCAAAAATGAAGATAAAGTTTTTTAGAATCTCCTAATCTATATTTTTCTTAATATCTCCAACTTAAAGGACAATAGTCAACACATTTTATCTTCTTGTGTTCATCTTCTCTTTTTGTCCTCTTTTTTCTCAAAAAGCATTCACTCAATAGTTTTCTAGGCAGCAAAATCAAACACAACTTAACAAAATTCAGTAAGGAGCTTGAACTGACCAAAAGCAAACAAACAAACAAACAAACAAAAACATTGCTTCAGTAAATCAAGATGAATTCAGTTTTCTAAGATATTCTTGTCTAGGACAAATGGAAGGGTAACTTTCCACACCCTAAAATTCTGCATAGTTACAATTTATAATATCTAAGTGACTGAGGGTCACATCAGCCTTCAGGAAGCCCAGCTGCTATGCCCCCTTAGACTATCATATATAAAAACAGATCAGGCCTTAACATAGGCTGATCTGAATATATTCCCAAGACTATCAAATTTACTTTTAAACAATATACCATATGATTACTAGGTACTGTTCAGTATAGTGCATTCAGGCAACGCCCTCAGTCTCTGTAGACCAATATAAGCCCAGTCCAGGTACGTTCCTGAATGTGATACAATGGGATAAGGATAAGGGTCAATTGCTCTGAGATCCCCAGAAGCCAGGTCAACAAGACCTTAGACTGGCTGTAGGTATGTTATATAATATTTGTAATTCTGTCTATTTTTGCTTTACAAATTTCAAGACTATGTCACTAAGTGTTGTTAAGTGTTATCTAAAATTGTTGTAGCTTCATGTTGATTTCCCCTTATCCCTGATAGTGGCCTTTGCATTAAAGTCTGTATTATGTGTCATTAATATGGGTATGCTGGGTTTCTTTTGCCTGTAGTCATCTGATGTATATTTTCTCATACTTTTTATCTTCAAAATTCTGTCCTTGTGCTTTATGCATCTCCTGTCAACAGCACAGTTGTGGGATTTTTTTAAATCCCATTTGACCCTGAGCAATTTATCTGGCGTTGGGTGAGATGGGGGAGGGGGCTCTTTCCCTGATAAGGCAGGGGCTGAGGCAGTGTCACAGACAGCAGGGGCTTATGAGAGCCAGCACACACATCTTTCTCCAACGGCTCAGACGAGGACAATTCTGTACTTGTCGTAGGTCCACTTGATGCCTTACTCACAGAAAAACTGTTAACTTCGAAAAGACCCTTTGAAAACTCACCTATAACTAGGAAGAAAAAAAAAATTGAGCAAGTCAGTGGAAGTAGGGACTGCTCTCCTGGATGAGGGACGTTCTCTACAGCTAACCTGCTTCTAACTCCCCACCCCTGACAAAAGGGGGCATCGCACAAACCAGGAACTGCAGGGAAAGGGATGGAAACAGAACACTTCCAAGGATTTGTTTTTATTCAAAAATTAACTGGGCTCTACTGCTCTGGGACTAGGCTATTTTGCTGCTAAAGAGAAAAAAAGAAATTCTTCAGAAGTCTCCTCAGTTACTGTTCTGTAGACTTTCCATTTGGCTGGGGAAAGGGGCTTCTAAACTTCTGAGTGCCATATTCGTACCTACAGAACAAAACCCAAAACCCTCAACTTAAGAGTAGCTAAGCGGTATTAGTTCACCATTACCTCTTGTATTAACCTGGATGGAATTGGAGACCATCCTTCTAAGTGAAGTATGGCAAGAATAGGAAAACAAGCACCACATGTACATGAACAACACTTACGTGCACATATGGAACTAAAACTCATCGGAAATCAAGAAGGTTGTGGGGAGAGGAGGCGAGGAGTAAATTTACACCTAACAAGTATGATGCACACTATCTGGGTGATGGCCACACTTACAACTTTGACACAAACTGTACGAAAACAATTCATGTAACTAAAATGTTTATACCCCTGTAATACTGTGAGATAAGAAAAAAGTAACTAAGCAATAGGGAAAATATCTTGAATATACTTCTTGGAAGAGCAGTCACTCATTCCATACACTCCCTCTTTCCTTCATGCATTTTTCTTCCTTCTTGCATGCTACATTTCCTTCATTTTCAAATGTCTTCTGCTGTAACGCCCCCTAGAGAGCCTGGGCCTCCTGACCTACAGCCTGATACTATAGGACACTTGCCACTGGTAGTATAGAAGGAAAAGGGTACCTAGAGTGTGATATGGGTGGCGTATTAATGCTTTACCAATGTTGTCTTATTTAATCCCCACCAATCTCTGATGTAAGTATCATTTTACAAAAGAATTAAAAAAAAAATCTCAGGGGATAAGTAACTTGCCCAAGATTACACTGAAAGTAAGTAATCAAGCAGGGACTGGAACGCAGGTCCACATTTTTCCATTACATCGTGTTATTCCCTGAAATTTCCCTCTGTAGAGTTCTCGTTAGTGTTTGCTATTCTGCAGCAGGACTCCAATGCCCCAAACACATATTTCTCTTTTGCCCTCATTCCATGCACCAGAACTGTGTCCTAGTCCTTTCTCACCAAGCAGTCATTGTAAGGGCTAATCATCATCTCAAGGCATGGGATGGGCCTTCCCCTCTTTTGCAGCAGAGATAATGGGAGGTTCCTGGAAACTGTGCAATGAAGGCAGAAATAATTCTCTGCTGGTGGAAATTTAGGCACAGTAGTCAACTGAGGCAGATATTTTTGGTAGAAATCTTTTGAAGACATTGATTGTTCTATGCCTAAAAGCTTTATTGGGGAAGTTGAGTTACATAAAAAAACATTTTTTTTATCGTCTTAAAAATGTATTACAATATCCCCCCTCTCTGCCTGGCTAGAGCAAAGATAGGATTACACAAACACACCCACCCCAATCCTGCATCTCCTTCTGCCAAGGTTGTAAAATATACATGCCCATTCTTTTTTTCTGCATTTAACAAATTTTCAAATATAACAGGCACAGAAAATAGCAGAGATTAATATCATAAGCATGCTTTACTTACCATCCAGTTTTTGCCAAGTTTTAATATTTTGTCCATATTTGCTTCTCATACATTTTTAAGAAAATAAAATATTTCCATTATATTTGAAGAACCCAGTATACCTGTTCCAATTCTATTTCCTGCCCCCTTGCCCAGAAGTTGCTTTTATTGAAATTGTTTTTAAAATAATTCAGAATTTTTCTGAAATTATTTCTCATACCTATGTATTTTTTTTTGGTATTTTGACTACATACATATGTGTTTACAAAAAATATGTGATTATAGTGTGCATTTTTAGGCTTTATATAAAGTATCATGCATACTTTCTGCAACATGCTCTGCAACATGTCCCTCAAAGTTATGTTTATGAGTGGATAAGAATAGCCGTGGCTCATTCATTTTTTGTTTCTGAATAGTATTCCATTGTACGAACTTGTCACAGTTTGTTTATTCTCCTACTGATGGACATTTCATTTGTTTCCAATATTTTGTTATTGCAAACCACGCTGCAATGAACATTTCTGTTCATGTCTTCCTGTGCACATGTGTGAGTTTCTCTAGCTGTCTAGGATTGCTAGCCTTATTTTACCTCTGCTTAACTGAGTGACACTAAGCAAATAAATATGTGACTCTAAGAAATAGTTTTCAGATGCCTTCAATTTGTCAATGACCTGGCTATCTTCCTCTTAGGAATGTAGATTTTTTTTTTTTTTTTTACAACTAGAATAACATGCTGGGATATTTTTCAGGAGCTCTAGAGTATCGGGCATTAATTTTTTGAAGCTGTTATTTAGTGTATGCATTTACTGCAACATTCAATTTATTTTATTAGGTTATAATCCAAAGGGAACAAGATGCCACATAGCTATGCATTATATATTCGAATGTTCAATGCAGGAGAATAATTTCTTCTGGTCATTGAGAACTATAAGCCTATGAGTTACAGCAGAGATCTTAAAATAGTGGTGGTATGGAAGGAAAAAAGGAAGAAGGGAAGGAAGGAAGGATAGATAGGAAGGAAGAGTAGGAAGGAGGGTTAGAAGAGAGAGGAATGGAGAGGAGGTTTATTAGTTGCGTTGGGCTGATCTGTAGTAACAAACAGACCTTGTCATGCAATGGTTCAATAGACTAAAACTTTATTTCTCTGTCATATAACACTCCAGGATGGTTCCAGGTCAGCGAGGGTTGTAACTTTTCTTCATGCAGTCACTGTTCTTGATCCCAGGCTCACTGTTGCTTTACTGTCATTAAAATATGACTCCTAAAGTTAATCAGAGGTTGTCATCTCAGTCACCCAGATGGACAAAAAGGGCACAGAAGAGTGCAAATGAGAGGTCTTGAAAGGGATTGAAACTGTCAATTAACACTTCTGCTCACATTCCATTGGCTAGAAATTAGTCACAAGACCATATCTAACTGCAAGAGATTCTGGGAAATGAAATATATCTGTATGTTCAGAAAGAAGAGTAAATGAACTTTGCTAAAATGCTAATTCTTTTTTCCATAGGAAAGAGAAAATTAGTTGGGATAGTTTTAATTGAAGTATTTGGAGCAAATATTTGCCAACATTGTTAAGAAGCAAAAGTTAATAACAATTGAGCTGGAAAACAATTTGCAACTCAAAAGTGCTCTCTCTTCTTCCTTTCTCTGATAGATCTGTGCTATTTTTTTTTTCCCTGCCTACATTTCATTCTCTCTTCTGTCTTTGGATAGCAACAGGTCTCCATTACTCAATCCACATGGTTTTGGTGAAGATGCATTCTGGGCCCTCCAAAAAGCAGAATTGGGGGCTGGGCGCAGTGGCTAATGCCTACAATCCTACCACTCTGGGAGGCTAAGGTGGGAGGATCGCTTGAGCTCAGGAGTTCGAGACCAGCCTGAGCAAGAGCAAGATCCTGTCTCTATACTAATAAAAAAAAAATTAGCCAGGGGTAGTGGCATGCACCTGCAGTCACAACTGCTGTGTGGAAGCTATGGCAAGAGGATCGCTTGAGCACAGGAGTGTAAGATGGCAGTGAGCTAAGATGACTCCACTGTACTCTAGTCCAGGCAAGAGAGCAAGACTCTGTCTAAAAAATAAATAAATAAATAAATAAAGCAAGCAAGCAAGCAGAGTTGGAGGTCATGGGTAATGGCTGATACGTAGGAAGTTTACTTGGAAAATGATTCCACGAAGCAGGGATGAGGGCATGAGGGAATACTATAGGTAAAAAGGATGCATTATCAAGGTGGCCACCAGTGCTATGGGGACTGATGCTCAATAACTATATGCCCCTAGATGAAAGTGGGGAGCATTTATGTATTAGCTCAATTAAATTCTGTCTCCATGGCTGGTGGAAAAACCTGCAGATCAGGTCCTGCAGCAGTGACTGGGCTACAAGTGGGAACAAGAGGAGTTGCATTGGCTCCCAAGTGGTGGGTGTCTGACACAGGCAGGCAACCCTGGTCTGGCTACTCAGTCACCTCCACCTTCAGGGCACAGTGATTGGGTCATGAGTGTGCACATACCAAGCCAGGACAATGGAATCGTCACTGAGGATTTTTATAACAGCAGGTTGTTTCCAAGATTATTCTTCCAAAGCTGAATGGATGTAAGTCTGCATCTTTCAGGAGCCACGGTCCCTGCTACATGGAGAAAACTTGCCTTCAGAGTAGGAAGGAGACAGACAGATCCTGGTGCCACCAAGTCTCATTTCCAGCACGTGAGGTTCTCAGAATTACCCTGATTCTTATAGATCTTCCTTTCATCCTGTGGCCACATCCCATCCATCTAATAAGTCCTCTGATTAAACCATCTTTTTTTTTTTTTTTTTTTTTGAGACAGAGTCTCGCTTGTTGCCCAGGCTAGAGTGAGTGCCGTGGCGTCAGCCTAGCTCACAGCAACCTCAAACTCCTGGGCTCAAGCAATCCTGCTGCCTCAGCCTCCCGAGTAGCTGGGACTACAGGCATGCACCACCATGCCCGGCTAATTTTATATATATATACATTAGTTGGCCAATTAATTTCTTTCTATTTATAGTAGAGACGGGGTCTCGCTCTTGCTCAGGCTGGTTTCGAACTCCTGACCTCGAGCAATCCGCCCGCCTCAGCCTCCCAGAGTGCTAGGATTACAGGCGTGAGCCACCGCGCCCGGCTTGATTAAACCATCTTAACCTAATTTGAGTTGGGTTTCTGCCACTTGCAACTGAAATGCACCTGAACTGAAACACAGAAATTGATAGGTGAAAGTGGAAAGTTACTAATTACAGGCCTTCATATCTAGAACTAGATGACCTATTGTAGTTTGAAAAGCCTGGAGGATCTCAACCCAAGGCCAACTCTCCAACGCTCCCCAGGGTCAGATCAAAGGTCAGAATCTGCTGAACTGCAAGATCATTTCACCCTTTTCAAGCAACGGCAAGAAATTTGAAACACAGTGGAAAGAACCGAGGCTTGGGAGGGGCTAGAGAAATGAATGGAGGTCTCCTTTCCCAGCCCCTTCCCAAACCTCTTGCTGAGGTGCCTGGTCCCCCAGACCTGTAATAATGTAATAGTCCCCACCCTCACCCACTGTAAGTCACAATCTTCTGGAATGCTGCCTGAGCATGGGGCAGATTAGCACTGCCCCAAACTCTTGCATTATTCTGTCCAAAGCAGACTAGAGTGAAGCCTGTAATTACATTGAGGTCTTAGGGATGAGCAGATCTGAGTCCTGTCAAGAAAAAAAAAATGCGGAGCTGGGACGGGTTCAGATTTGAGAATGATAACTCAACAATATTTTTGGCATTGGTTTCTGATTATGAAATCTCCAGAAATTGAATGTAAAGCCAGCCAAGCCAGGTCTTAAAGGAGGTATATGTCATTCGTCCCCTGGGATGTTAGAGCAATGCTACTCCCAGCCGAGCCCCCCTACCGGCCCCCAGGCCCGGCCAAGGGGGACAAAGGTTGAAGTAGGCAGACTTGGGCACAGCCAGCCAGACTGGACGAGGAAGCCACTTTACTGTGAAGGAATCGAGTCCTCAGTGTTCCTGGTGTCACATGCTACAGCGAAGTGAACACTATTTACAACTTCCCCTTTGCTTTCCCCTAAATGACAGTTTTATTGTTGTTAGCCTCTCTTCTTCACACCCATTGGGGATGGTTAAAATGCTAATGTAGCTACAGATGACAGGATCATAAGAAACCACCTACAGATATGATCGAAACATACCTGTGCCGCAAGGTACCTGGTGGCTAAGTGCTTTAGGGAGCTTTGGCTTCCTGTTAGGCAAAGGCATTATGACAGGAAGAAAGAGGCGTGTGTGCTGGGAGCCGAGCATGGAACGTTGCTTTTGTCGGTCCCAGCGTTTCTTCCCTTCTGATAACACCATTCCCTCCTCTTGCAGGAGTCTGCGCCGGCTCACAGCCACTTCCCCTTGGTCCTCTTGCGCACCTGCCATCAGAGTACACCCCGTGAACCAGTCTGGCCAATCAGAGGGCCCCACAGGCAGCACGGAATTGGAGAGCCCCGTCACCTGAGCCTGGCCACTCAGAATCCCTCCCCTGGATCGTTCTACTTAGAACCGGCTTGGGAGATTCTTTGCCCTTCTGGAGAATGTGAGTCTAAAGCTGCCAGAAGCCGTGTTTTCTGTCTGCTGAAAGGCTGGTTAGTTGGGAAGAATGAAGATAAGAGAAAAAATAAGAGGCCAAGAACAGATGGGAAAAGAGAGAATCCTGGACTGTGGAGGCCTTGTCAAATCTGGGGCCCAGGGCGAGAGTACAAACGGAAGGCCTGCATATTTGTGTCCATATATTCATGCTATAAATCAAGCTAACACACTGTTAAACAAATTATGTTTTGCTTCCCTACTTTTACAGATATACCTTCATGATGACCTCAAAAGCCACATTTGCTGTTGGAATTCTCAGACTCTTGGAGTTCCTTTCCAGAAGGTGGCAGTGGTGGGGCAGAAGGTTGCAGCCTAGCCCACAACCTGTGGCCTGCCTGCTTCTCTTCTCACCCCAGCCCCGTCCTGCACCCAAAGTGGACATGTGCACATATGTGTGGCAACTGCAGCATGCACATTCCAGGCCTATCTGCATGCCCCCACCTCATACTGAGGCCATCCCTCAGTATGAACCAAGAGAAGCTTATGCAGGCACTGAAAGTGGGCTTGGGATAACTTGTTTTGCGAATTCCAGATCTCAAGTGCCTGAAGTATGGTCTAGAACTGAGGGTGCAGGCTCCAGGTTGGCACGTGCAGGTAGGTGGCCCTGTAGACTCTTTGTTCAGGGGAAGGGCACGCTCAGAGGAGTGCAGGTGGGCCTCAGGGCAGAGAATACAGGCCTTACCTGGTCCAAGAGCATGACTGCATGTTTGTGTCCCATGCAAATTCACATGGTGAAATCCTAACCCCCAATAGGATGGTATTAGGAGGCTTTGGGGGGTAATTAGGTTTAGATGAGGTCATGAGGATGGAGACCCCATGATAGGATTGGCATCATTATAAGAAGAGAAAGAATCTAGAGCTCACTCTTTCTGCCATGTGAGGCTACAAGGAGATGACCCTCCAGGAAGTGGGCCCTCTCCCAACACCGAGTCTGCTGGCATCCTGATCTGGGACTTCCCACCCATCAGGACTGTGAGAAATAAATGTCTGTTGTTTAATCCACCCAGCCTGTGGTATATCGCTGTAGCAGCCCACGCTGACAAAGACAGGGCATGGGCTTTGTTGCAGGGTCCAGGATCCCTGGAGCTGCCCTGGCTCTCCCAGCAAGTCTCCTCTTTATAATTTTAACTAGTTTGATAGGTTTTTGCTACATGCGACTGAAAGATTCCTTATTGAACTTTATAATGCCAAGCCAGTGGTTCCATTTTTCTAAAAAGCACTTATTCTCACCACAACTTGTTAAATCAACCTGCCTCCTCTAGCACTCTAGTAAACTGTGCTCTTCAAAGTCGTTAAACCAAGGGCCTTTCCTCCATGCCCAGTTAGCTGGTCTTCTCTATAGCACTTGACTATGTTACACCTTCCCGTCTTACGGAAAACCTCTCTTAACTCTGGAATGATAAACAAAGCTTTATTCTCCTCCTGTTTCTCAAACAGTTCCTTTTACATTGACGTCCGTAGCCATCTGCCCACCTGTAGATGTTTGGCAAAATCCAATCTTCCTCTCTGGCTGAAACTACTTCCAAAAGCCATCTATCAGGAATAATTATTTGAGTGACAATGGCACTTTCTAGTCTAGACAAACCCATTCATTCTTGTCCCTCAACGTGGCACCTCCTTAAACATTAATCTCAAACTTCTGTCTCCACCGCTGACTCTGGTACCAAGTTCTATTTTCATGTCTTCACTTACTGGATGTTTACATTTGGGTGTTGAGCTTCAGTCAGACATTTAAAACTGCAATTATCTTCTCCTGTAACTTATTCTCTCCCATTTTTGTTGTTTTTTGTCAACAATTCGTTCTCAGTTCTCCGAGTCCTGAGTCCCGGGGTTTTAAACCAGTATTATCTCTGACTCCATCCTCTTTTTCCTGCCACGAAGCCCTATTGAATCTTTCCTTACAAGATGTTTGCTATTCATCCTTTGTGTTTTGTTTCCCTTGCAGCAATGTCTAGCTGATCTGCTTCCAGTTCTTGTTCTGCTCTAGTTTACCTTCATTCTTTTACAGGAATAATTCCGCTAAAGTCGCATTTTTTTGCATAGCATTTTTTTTTTTTTTTTTTACTGCTCAGAAACCTTCAATGGATCTCTGTGGCCCGAGGAAAAGTCCAAACTCCTTTGTCTGACATGCAAAACCATTCATGATTAAGGCTCAACTTCAATCTCCATCCAGTAGTTTCTCCCCCTCTGCTTTAAAATAAACTCACTATCTCATCCAGGCCCACCTAGCCACAGTTTCCTGAGCACAGATTCCTCATTCCTGTATTCCTGCCTTCTCATTCCTGCCTTCTCTCCTCCCCCATCTGAGTAGGCACCACACCCTCCTCACCTGTCTACACCCTTGCTGATGAAACTCAAGTCCCAGTTCCTCTAAAAGACACTTCCCCACTTCAGCTCCCAGAGTAAGCTGACTCAAACTTCTGGAATCCTTCTGTCTGCTCTATTTGCTTGACACTTATTAGTTTATTGTCTTGAATTGTTGCATAAATTTTTTCATGCTACAGTTGCCTTTAAAACCAGATTTTAATTAGTATGAAAACAGAACCTGTGCCTGGGTTTGCTATTCTCCCCATTACCACACACTCCTACACTATGCTCACAGTGGGTGCCTAAGAAATAGTATTTTGCTGCTTCTTTATTGCAAAATAAACAGCTGTGCTTTATATAAAGCCTTTTTTTCCCCCAGACAGCATCTGGTATTGTGGGTGCTAAACATATTGGTAAAAAAAAAATGTTAAACTCTCATAAAAGTTCTCTGCAGTTACTCGTTATAGTAATAAATGTCTCCTCTTCCTCCCACCATTGTCTTTGTTTTTGAGGAAC
The DNA here is from genome assembly GCF_040939455.1 of Microcebus murinus. Classification (NCBI taxonomy): domain Eukaryota; kingdom Metazoa; phylum Chordata; class Mammalia; order Primates; family Cheirogaleidae; genus Microcebus; species Microcebus murinus. The sequence continues at coordinate 117,253,644 of NC_134105.1, read as the reverse complement.
AATACATTATTTTCCTGTGTTATAGAAAGTAATATCACATTCTGATAAAAGTTTTCTTGTTTATAAACCCTTCTTACCTTTATTCTTCTTCATGTAATCTCAGATCCTAGCAGATCTGTGTTTTTGAAGTTCAAAGAGAAAAGAATCAGCAGGCTCAGTGTATGTAACAACAAGACATACTATTATCCTTCTTTCTTTTTATTGAAAAGGAATCATTTCTATTCTAGCGCAAACAATGTATATTTTACATCATAAAGCAAGATATAATTTACATATTACATTTCTTATGAGATCTTTATACCCTAAATGACATTCCCTTTTTTATTAAGTCACCTCTTCTGGTTTAATTTAACCTGCCAAGTACCCTACGAATCAGCATCTTGATTGGGGAGAGACTGAGGACACAGACAGTTCATACATACGCATTCATCTGCATCTGGGTATAATGACGGTGAGGAACAGGGGTATGTCTTGAAGTTTGCGGCCCTGAGGCCCTCCCCTGACAACTGGCTTAAGAGCCAGAGGCTACTCCTTCAAATCACATATCAAACTTGTATTTTTTTAAAAAAATCAATAATAAATGAACAAAACTGAGTGCTTTTACTACATGTATGCTTCTTGATCAAGTGCTTAGGTAATAGATGCTCATGGTGTTGGTTCACCAGCAATGAATGTTTCCTTGGCTGACCAGCAGTGGTTACTCCATGATATTGCCGGACATCACTCGGCCAAGGCCTTGGATAAAGTCACCCAGTTTCATCCACCCTTTTGGTTTATGAGTTCAGGCTTTTCTGTTCACCACTAGAAATGGATGTCTGGATGAAAATTTCTAATAAGTTTGTTTTGCGTGCCCCTCCACCTCTCCACTCACTCTCCTACAAGTTCCCGCTTCTTGATAAAACCTTTTCATATATGATTTGTTCCCTGCCTATAACTCAAATCCTCTGTTAGCCTTTCTCCCCAAACTCCAAACCCCTAAAGTTCACCAATTTCTTGGATTGCACTCATTTCACAAATCAAAGAATGTTTCAGTCTGTTAGGATATACTGTTCCTTCAAAACTTGATAATCCACAGCAACTGGTGGGACAAGAGAATGAATGGAGGGACTCTTTAGTAAGCAAATAATGTGTGTTGTTCAGCCAGCCTACATGAACCATTCACTAAGAAATGTTTTAATAGTGGGTTAAAAGAAAAGGGAATCAGTTGGTAAAAGCAAAATGTATAAAATGGGGTTCCTTCCTATTATTGAAAGAAGTACAGAATCAACATTTGAAATACATTTTCAGACTGGTGGCTGTTAGACTGAAATAATATCACCATTAGCTCAATCTGATATGCCAAGGGAAATACAAATGTGTGCTAAAAGTGCATCTTACACCCAAAAGTTTGCCTGTCACTCACAGTACAGAGTTGGCATATTTGGCCAAAATCAACCTAAAGTTTATTAATCATTCATAACTAAAAATTCTGAGAACCAAGCTGGTCAGGATGAGAATATAAGTTAAAAATATGTCTGCTCTGTGTGTCTTAAATTATTCTTTTGGTCAAATGATGTGATTTTTTGAGAAATCTCAAAATATAAGCCTATTTCTCATTTCCAAATACAAGGTTATAAGTATGTACAGCAAGGTTGCATTTCCTTACTAGAAAACAAGGCTTCCAGGTACCGTATCCTTCCATTAACATCGTCCACTTGTATAGTGCCTTTCCTCCCACGGCTACAAAGTGCTGGACATACAGAGGATACAAGAAAGAATGAAGAAGCAAATGAAGAGAGCCTCACAACACCCCTGTGAGGTAGGTAAGTATTGTTAAACCCATTTCGTGAATGGGTAAACTGAGGCACAGCATGGCACCATGGTTTGGTCAAGTCCACCTGAAAAGTTACAAAAGCATGGCTGGGAACAAAGAGAAAGAAACAAAGAAGGGCCGGGCGCTGTGGCTCACGCCTGTAATCCTAGCTCTTGGGAGGCCGAGGCGGGCGGATTGCTCAAGGTCAGGAGTTCAAAACCAGCCTGAGCGAGACCCCGTCTCTACTATAAATAGAAAGAAATTAATTGGCCAACTGATATATATATAAAAAATTAGCCGGGCATGGTGGCGCATGCCTGTAGTCCCAGCTACTCGGGAGGCTGAGGCAGAAGGATCACTCGAGCCCAGGAGTTTGAGGTTGCTGTGAGCTAGGCTGACGCCACGGCACTCACTCTAGCCTGGGCAACAAAGCGAGACTCTGTCTCAAAAAAAAAAAAAAAAAAAAAAAAAAAAAAAAAAAAAGAAACAAAGAAGGATCAGTCTTGACTCCCAGCCCTAGGCACTAAATTTATTTCAAAACATTAAAAAATAAAAACAGCCCACAATTGCATTTTAAGTTTTGGAATTTAGACACACCTTTAAGTATTCCACTTAAACATACGTCTTTCAGATTCCTGTTGAGTGAAGAGGGAGTGAATAACTAAATGGTCTTCCCTCTTCTCTCTAAGTGCAATTCCCATGATAGATCAAATGTATCAGTATTCCACCAAAGCTCAGGCTCCAAACTTAAGGACATTTTTATAGCCTCAAATAGTTTCTAATTCAGTTAAAGCCCTACTGTGAAAATGAGACCTGTTGTCAAACAGCTGCCCTATCGATTGCTCTGTGGCTTTAATGAGAATTTTAAGATCCCTAATTAATAAGTCTTATCACTGTAGAGATACGAACAGTGGTGATGGTGTGAAATTTGCTTTTTGTAGTGTCTGAGAAATTGCAAACTCAAGCTTGCAATATTATATATATATATATAAAATATATAAATATATAAGGTATATATATAAGTGTACATCTGACTGCCCTTAAGGCACCAAAGAGATGTAGGCATGGCTTTTACAACGCAGTCTTTGTGTTTCTAGAGAAATTTCTCTCCCCTCTCTCAAATGAAAAATATTTCTTCTACCAAATAGCCTGTGACAGCAAATCACTCAAAGACAACAGAAACCTTTAAGATTGTTTGGGTGGGGTGAGGAGTGGTTGTGCTGGTGATATTATAATCTATAGCTTAGAGCTTAGATCTTGTGCTTAGAGCTTAGAATTAGCCAGACACAGCCAATTACATTGGATCAGACAGGCCAGTGACCACATGTTGTACACAATTTTTTTTTTTTTTTCCCAGTAGCTGATGGAAAAACCTTACCATGATCAACAGAAAAGGAGACAATGAGAAAGGAAATTATGTCTGGCCGGCACGGATTCTTCAGAAAGACTTTGGCTTTTCAAAAGCTCCTAGAGCTTCTGCAGAGAGAACTGGGACAAGGACAGTTGTAAGGCACTGAGGTTTAAACAGGTCAAGAAGGAGACTAGGGGAAATCATTCTGGAGATACACGCACATATATATAAAATATAGTTTCTTTGGCTGCTGTAGTTTTTTTTAAAAAACCTCATACAATCATGGGGTGGGTGGGCTGAACCTAGCTGAAGAAGCTTGGAGTATATTAGGCAAAGCATGAATAGAAAGAAAAACAAAATAAACACACACAGAAACAAGTGGTGGTGGTATCCCAGAGGGAGGAGGAACATCTGTTAACTAATTTTCATTTTGCTCCTCTCCTGCTTTTCTCTGCCATGGTCCCAATATTTTAGTTCTGGCTTTTGTTTTTGTTTGCTTTTTACTTTTTTTTTTTTTTTCCCCCAGCAGATGAAGAAATGACAGAGCAGGATAGGTGTCTTATGGTTTTTTGATTTCTTCTTAGGCCTGTTTAATAACTTTTTTCCTCAGTTGACCGTTGGCACCTGGTTCCTCTGTAAACTATATTCCTTGGCTTTCAGTCTCAGGTTGGCAATGCTGTTGGCCATGCTGATGCCCTGTGCAGGGCTATTGTTGGCACATGTGGCAGAGTAAGTAGCCATGGCGCTGTAGGGACAAAGGAGAAAGCGGGGAGAATAACAGGCATTAGTTTCACAAAGCTGTAAGTCCATGCCCCAGATGGATGCACTCTTGGGATGGGGGCAAGCGGGCGCAGGGGGGTTGGACTAGATGACCTCTAGGGTCCCTCAGTGCCCCAGCTTTCCAGCAGTCTAAGGCACTTGGAAAAGAGCAGGGAAGTGGTGTGGAGTGAGGCAAGGGGAGGGAGAAGTACTCGCTGTGCTGGATACAGCGAGTAATGACTTATTTCTGGGGTGTGAGAAGAGAGTGGCTCAGGTTGAATAGCAGGTGTTTCGTCAGCTGACTAATTAAAACAGTATTTAATCTCTCTTTCTCCCTGCCTCCCCAGCCTGTGGGAGTGGTGAGGAAGAGAAGCAGGCATTTGAAAATACTAAGGGGGCTTTTGCTTCCTCCCTCTAGGTAGCTGACCTTAATTCTAACACATTTTAGATAATCAATAACCATCATGGTAAATAATGTGCCTCGAAGAACTCAACAACCCCAGATAACTTCTCTGCCATTCTTTTGATTTACTGGTTGATAGCACTAAGCATTGTCAAATCAAGAGGTTCCTAACCCTATTAGCTTTGATTTTATAACCTTTCCTCAAAAGTACTTAAGTAGCACACACTGCTTTTTGGGTCAGTTATTTTGGAAATGTTTAAATCTCCTAGATAAACTATCAAAACCTCCAGTTTCAGCATTCCAGACCTCAGAGGTAACTGTTTCTCACTGTCCTTATTACTGAGAAAAAACTGAAGTTGTTTTTCATTGTCAGAGATTGTAATTAAGATCTAGAAACACCACCAAGCAGAAATTTGTCATTGGTGAGTTTCTGGTAATTGCACCCACGGATCTCTTTTAAAGAAAAAAAGAAATGACTCCATAGACTCAGATGCAAATTATCCTTTACTTTATACTAAGAAGTTAGAAGGGTACTCATTTTAATTAAATGAAAATGTTTCTAGTTGTTTCTAAGATTAGCAAAGTCCCTTTTAACTGAGGGCTGGAATGGATAGACTTATAAATGGAATGACATGTGCTTTCTCTGTTGGTTGTTGTCTGCATTCCAATTGAATTTTGTCAGCCACACAGGAGTTGGCGGTTCTGGGGATCAAGTGACAAGATCAGAAGAGAGAGAAAACTAAAGCTACTCTACAAATAGAGAATATATCATTGATACTTATTTGAGACAACACATAGTCAAGACTCACCGCAACTTATTTCAGCTCAGTTACTAGCAATCAATTCAAGGAAATTAAGTTAAAGAAATATAATTAGTCCTAGATCACTAGATATTTCCAGAAATACACATCTTTAATTTAAAATCCTTATAGCACTGGTATATGTGTATGGGTGAGTGGGAGTGTGTGTGTGTGTGTGTCACAAGGAGAAAGACAGATTAACTTTCTTCTATTTCATTTTCCCCAGTTTCACTCTTACTCATCATTTCTGGGTAAATGATCTTAAGCCTGTAGACAATGTTAGGTTCTTTTATAGCCCCCTGTACTTTTGCTTTTAGCACTTAATTCAGTTTTAACCAATAATTTGCCTAGATTCTATCACTGTCCTCAACTGTAAGTGCCATAGACCATATATCATATCTGCCTTGCTCACAACTGTACCCTCAGGTATAGCAGGCAGCATGCCTAGTACGTATTCAATGTTCAATGAATAGAGCATTCAATGAATAAAGTGTTCAGTGAATAGACCAAAAAACTGATAAATATCTAGATATAGTATGATTAAAATGACTTCTGCTCAGTGTCATTGAGCTCTGACCTCTGACCTCAATCATCCAGCTTTAATGATTTCTTTAAAAAACTTACCCATATCCTTTCATTCTTAGGAACTAGTTCTTACTATTAAGTTTGCTATCTTAATAGAAAGAACAAAATCAAGAGGACATGAAAAAAGCAGGGGCTGATGACTGTATTCTTGTATCCATCAAAAAATATCTTTTCACACTAAAAAATGAACAAATATTCAGTTTAGACTTATAGACTATGCACAGTTGAGACTTATGCACTATTATTTCTACCACTGCCTACCAAGGGACAGAGGCAGAAGAGTGCCCAGTTAAGGTAGGTTTAAATTAGAAGTGAGGTAAATGACCAGAACAACCCATTAAAATGGGACAAGTTTTTTTTAGAATGTACAAAGAAATGTCATTTATTTTCAAAGCCCATATACCTATCATATCTAGTTCCTATATGAATCACATGCTTCCACTCAGACCCCTACTAAAAATGTATGCAAACCTATAAAACCTATACTTAATCTAGGACATACCAAGGATCCATCAGCTCTAAGTAGCTAAGAAAAGAGATTATTGGATTTGGGAAATGTACCTAAGTCATAGATTATTTTAAAATCTACCCAGTCAACCTTTCTCAGTCAGGTTTCTATGAGAGAATTAAGCCTTAAAGATGATACACAGTTAGCACCATTTTAAACACATCAGAGAGAAGCTGGAATTATAAATCATCTGTATTATTTGTTAAGTACTGAGAATAAAACTGAATGGCTTCTGAAAACAGAAGAATAAAACTGCATAAGATAGCATAAAGAAAAATTCTCTGATGACAAATTATAGATTGTCATGGAGTATTATGCTTTTAAGCACTTGGACTAGTTTTCTGAGGGATATGTTTTTCATCTTTTGAGACTATGGACAAAGTCCTATTTAATAGAAATTTGCTGCCTCTTTGATAATCAAAGACGTGTTCTATTTCCTAGACAAAGGGAATCGGAACCTTGGGGGGAATTATTTTAGTTTACTGAAGATGCTGTTACTGTTTTCCAGAAATGTCTACTATGGTAGTGATTGCAGGTTTGTCTATTGCATAACCATTTTTGCTGTAGTCACCTGAGTCTACCAACATTATCATCTGATACTCTAGCCTGGGTACTTAGCCTGATAACTAAGTCCTCCTAGAAGTACTGAGTTTCTCTCTGTAATGCAGGCCAGACAGTAATATCCCAAATGAGATGAATGTTGATCCATTTAATAACAACATAAAAACAAATGTATGGGAATTAGGATTGTATATTGCACAGGAGATTGGATATTCACCGGGACATTTTTCAATTAAATGGCAGACTGTTTCCACAGCGGAGAAGAGTGCCCCTGTCCTATTATATTACGGTGCTGTTATAAGAACGCCATTGTACTAGCAAGTCTGCGACAATGTCTCATAGCTATCCCTCAAGTTGGTGGGACAGTACGTGTAAAAAAGCACTTAATTTTAATGAGTGAACTTTGCAATTCCCTAGGAGCTTGACAGGTGATAACACTTTGACTTGACAAATGTTTAGAGAAGTTATAAACTTTCAAAAATTGATCTAACTTATTCCAGCATCCCATAGTCATTAGAAGTAAGATAAGAGAACAGAAGCCATCTTAATTCACAGACTCTTAACAAATGTTTAGTATATAGAATCCTACAAATAAGAATTCCAGTGCTATTTTGTGCCTATACTAAAGAATTACAAGTCTGTTTTCCCTTCAGTGGTTTGACATGGGTCTGGTCTCTCAACTTGAGCTAAAAGTACCATACAGATGAAAGTGAGCAGTCCTTTGACACACCAGTGACAAGTGAGTCTTGTTACAGTTCTTGGTACAGAATTAACGAGTGGGTACTTTAGGAGTAGCTTAGACATGCTTTAAAAACTTAGAAGTAAGTTGGAGAGAATCTGCCTCCCAAAGTGACAACAGAAGCAAGAGAGCCTTGAGTGGCTGTCAATCTGAAAGGCTGTTCATGACCACCTGCTGCCTATGTCATGGAAACTTCTAAAGCTCTGTGTTAGGAAAAGAAAGAGAACCCTGAAATGTTTTCTCACAAGCCCACAACCAATGAGGGTAATTAGCTGTTTTCAACCTGTTTATAGGGCAATTCAGAACATGTAAAATGACCAGTAAACTTCCTATACAGAATTAATCTTACTGGGATAAATAGGTGAGATTGAAACTAAATGACTTGTTGTAGATTAAGCACATGACAATAACCAACAGCCTGCTTAACAACAACCAGAGATCCTGCCTTTGCTTGCCTTCTGAGTAAAAACCATTTATTCTTGTAAGCAGGGTGCAGACGTGAGCTGAGTCCTGGAACTGAGTTTATAGGGTTTGACCAAAGCACCATTTTTATTTGGTTTTAATAAAGTTCTCTGTGTCTGCGACCAGAAAGCAACATCGCTGAATAAAGTGCATTGAGAAATTAGAGACTGAAAAGAAATGCTTGAATCCCATCTGTCAATTCAGCACGTCTGCGCTGGGACTTACACAGAGCTAACACATGTAAGTCAGCTTGAAATTTTTCCATCTCCTTATTTGGAAATTCCTAGCAGATGCAGCTCAGCCATAGACAATACAATGCTGACCACCAGCAGGGTTAGAGTCCTGTTTTCACTGGAGATAAACCATTGTGATCATTTCAACCTACCCGGAAAGAGGTTGTTGTGAGAGAAGAAGTATTAAAATATCTGTCAAACATTGAGGAAGTACAGAAAATAGTATTCGTTAAGGCCCAGAAATTTATGACAATTATCCCTCTGTTTCCTAATCACCCATAGTGTAAGTCCTACATATCATATAACAATTAAAGATAACTTGGGAGAAAACCAATACCCAACTCGCTTTTCAATTCTAACTTTGTTTTCTACTTGGCCCTTTTGGGCAAATAATGATAAGCTATTTAAAATTTCACCCCAAAGACCAATCTGTCAGCCCTAGAAGTCTGTGAGTCTTCCTGAGATCCTAGTGTTTCACCAGCTCAGGATTTTTTTTTTCCTCAAAGGCTTTCAAGACTCTGTGGTGCATAGAACTTGGAGATCATCTCTTCAGTCTGTTCTTTTGTCAGTGTAAGAACAGAGTATACTTGCTCCATCCAAGAAAATTTAATACCAGGGTGGTTTTTTTTTTCTTTTTTTTCTTTTTTTTAAGGAAATTTACTTTTAAAGAGAGTTCCCATGAATCCTTTTGGAAGTGCTCTTTTGCAATGTAAATAACCATTTCTAACTTCTGTTTTTTGAAATTCAGATGTTGATTTTTTTTAACATATATTTACTTCTTAATGCAGACACACATAGAACCACATTTCTTGGTAAGCTTTCAGTTTGCACTACATGTTCAGGGATACTTCTGCTATTTTTAACTTTTCTTTCTAGAAATGTTTTAATATATATAAAGCCTCTTGCATTGTTCCATTGTAGCAAGATTTTCTTGTATTTCTTTTTCGAAGTGACACATTGCTTACCTGTAGGGTTCCAAACACCCCTGTGGGATAAGCAGTAGAGAAACTATTGCTGGCTTAATTTTAGATACAAGGCTACAGGAGAAATCAATGACCCAACTGGCCTGAGGGGCAACAGGAGCCAGGACAAGAGCATAGTTCTAGTGACCCCTGCCCCATACCCTGCCGTCACCGAAAGCCTCACTACTCAACAGTGTGTACTGGGTATCAACAGCCTGAGCGTCACCTGTGAGCAAGTTAGAGATGCAGAGTCCCAGGCCCAGCCTAGACTCAGTGAATCAGGGTCTGCATGGTAACCAATCGCAGGTGATCCCTGTGCACAGCAACCCTTGAAAAGCCCTGCTCTGGACTAGTATACACTAGCCTTCGATTTAGGGATTCATTTTCTTGCAGCTCTTCTTTCCAACAGTATTCCCCACTCAAGGACCTTACTGCTTACGTTTCTAGGACTGCAACCCCCACTTGCTTCAACACACTTAATTCCCACTTACACCCTACCCCCAGAGCACCACCCTCTTCCCCCTCTGACAAGTTACCTTTTCAGTGTCTTCCGTTAGAATCCGTTATGAAGCCCCTCGTGTAAACAACATCTTGGGAGGGACGAGGATCTATTTTTGAAAGTGTGAAAGGGAGAAATGAGCCAAATGCGTTCAGCAGATGTCAGGCAGCACCATGACCACGATAAAATGCGGGGAGGAGGAGGAGGAGCAGGAGGAGGAGGAGGGTGGGGGAGGGAAACTGTGGCCTCTCTTTCACTAGCTTTCTCTTAAGCCCAGCCCTCCCTCTGGAAGCGGCCCTCCAGGCCAGGACTGCAGAGCCTGGCCACTCACTATCTACCTCCCATAGGAAAGGGTGTTGCCGGAGAAAGGTTTCTTGGCTACTTCATTTCAGATCAAAAGTCCAGGACTTGGTTGATCTCTGCTACCCAAGAGGCAAAGCACTACAAGAGTAGTGAGCCTGAATAATTCTGATGCTTTGTGTGCTTTCATTCCCAAGATTTGCCTAAGAAAAATAGTTCTGAGTTAAGCAATGGGGGTGTGTGTGCCCAAAACCAAGCTTCCTTCAATTGGCTGCAGGTGCATAAAGAAGGTACCTGCCAGGGTGGCAGGGTCCATGTCCAGAAGTGCTTTGTCCCTCTAGTGACTCGGTTGCCTTCCTGGCATCATAACCACTAAGGCGTTCAAGGGAATGAATGAGGGTATAAACGTGCTATAATTAGAGTCAACTCTATGTCCCAGTTTGCCAGGGACAATCTTGGTTTTTATCTGTTGTGCTGCTATAATGATTAATAGCACTCCCCTTTCACTCTCAAGAAAGTCCCAGTTTGAACAATAAATTATACAGCCACCATTCTGGGCGTAAAAGACATCCAGAAAAGTAATGTGTTGGCTATTTTCCAACTCGTAATTCTGACCATATGCAAATAACTGCTTTTGCACCTTGGTTTCTTCCTTTCTTCTTCCAGGGGAGAACTGTGGAAATCAGCAAACTAGCCTCTCTGGAAAATCCGCTCACTGTCCCTGGGTTGTATGACCAAGCCATGTCCGTCAGCCCAGTGGGATGCCCACAGACCCCAGAATCTGGACCTCAGCTGCAGGCATGTGTCACTGATCTGAGACTCAGAAAGGGCTGTTTAGTTTTCCAATCTTATACTTTTTACTACTTTCGAGACAATGCAAGGTTAAATTTGAATGAAAATGTAGTCATGTGGCCTAATATGTTGGATAAAAACAGAGATCACAAGCACTAGTTCTAATTCTGCTTGCTGAAGAATGAAACTTGGGCAAATGTTCAGTTTCTTCTTTGGAACCAGAGCAAGGACAGAGCTATCACACAGCAGTGTTCCGGGAATTAACCAAGAGAAATGCCTTTTAATGAATGTCACACGTGAGATAACTAACTTGACATAATATTACCAATAGAAACAGAGAGTAAATTTTCCATAATACAAAATATCTATCATTTCCTTGCTTTTTGTCACTTGTTTTTCTTTGATATTTCCTTTACAATAATTATATTTCCTACCAAGCTTCAAAGTGTGAAATCATAACATGATTTGTTCTAAACATAGCAGAAAAGTCTCCAAGTAACAAAACAGCTTTTTCCACTTTTAGAAATTAACCAAAATATAAACACTCCAGTCAAAAAACATTGTTATTGATTAAATTACTGCTTTAAACCATCACTTTTCTACTTATATCTGGAGATAAATTTATTCTTCAAACAAAATATGAACAATTAGATTCTATGGTATTGTTTCAATTAATTTTTTACAAAGTCTGTATCTAAGAGAGAAATTATATAAAAAGCATACCATGAAATGAGTAAAAAGTACTAGGTTATATGATTTTAAGTGAAAAGAGCAGAATACAAAATAATATGTACACTAAGGCTACACCTATATCAAATATTGAACTCTAAATCACAAAAGTGAACCAACTAGTTATGTCAAGATGGTAGAATTATGCGTGTTCTTGAAAATGTATCTAGTATTTCTACATAATCTTATTAATTAAAATATTTCCAAAAAAACACACTTAAATTGCCATGTTCATAATTTCAGTTAGATGCCCATTCACAAAATGTACATGACGAAGACACTGAGGCTTGAACTTCTGCTAAGGTTCAGGTAATATAACCCTATATTAATTCAGGGAGGGTTTCATCCCCTTTCATGCAGTATACTGTGAGCCTCTCACTGTTAACACATTGACTGCCACACTAGAAAAAAAAATTTTCCTTGGAGCCATGGTATTTTATTAAGAAAATGAATAAAAACTTTGAAAACAAAATAATTCTTTATAATTTAATGAAAAATTTATTATTTTTATTGTTTTCTGTGTGTGAGTTATATGCAACACACACAATCCACATTTTTAGAATTAAATTGTCAATATTAATTGTAACAATAAGAACATCAACAAGGTAAAGAGATGTGCGAGTTATATTTGCTTCACAGGGCCCCAGGCCTTGTGAGTTAAACTAGTGTGAGTTAAATACAACTCACGTGGCAGTTAATGTGTTTAAGACCATGTGGCACCCATCTGGATGGTTTATAGCTGGTGTGAAAAGTTCCTGAGGAGGATCCAGGCACCAAAAGGAGCAATACTTCCTAGTTGCGACCAAATTCAAACCAGAGGTCTTGAACATCAGGCTTTGAACCATGCCTACTTCCCAAGACATTTTGAGGGTCTATGGACTACCAATATTTATGAGAAAAACAAAGCAGCCTTCCATTTATTTAAAATATTAAAGAATATGTGATGTCATACTGGTCTTCAATATGTATTTTTAGTAAACCTTATGGGAGAGAAGTCTACAGTTTAAATAGGACACACAGATATAACTAATCTTTCAAAATCAGCAAGGCATACCATGTCTGAATGCAACAGAGCCCAGAATAGGACTTTTCTAGACATGAGGTCTCTAAATACTAAGACTAAAGTAATTCAGGTTAATTTCACAACAGCAAATATAAAAGAAATTTCTAAACACACTTACTGGTGTTTCTCTCAAGGAACTGATTTGGAACAGAAAGAACATTTAGGTGAGGCTTTTTGCTTTGATTAGAGCGATCAACCTTGGAAAAACATTTGCATTTCACAAATGTGCATTTCATGTCAGGAGTTCAACTTCAGCTAGAATATAATCTCCTATAATTCATTTAAAACCTCTCCGTAAACAAATAACTAACCTTATTGTCAAAAAGGTAAACAAAAGTGTAATACATGAATTTGTGAATACTTCTTCCTCCACTGAAATCAGCCAGAGAGAACATGTAGCTTTGACCTGGTTTCTCAGAATACTTAGGTTTAGGTTCAAGAAAAGGCACTTACACTAATCCAATGTGTTAGGCACTTGTGACTCAGCTTCCCTCTGGCATATAACCTGTATTTTCTGAACAGTATAATAAATGGGGGTTAAAGCCTCTCTATGAGATTAAAATACTACTCTGTTATTTGTTTCTTCAAAAATTTTCACCTTTTTTAATATAAAAGTTTAGTGTAAATTATATATTCTTTTATTTAAAAGAAACGCACGCGCACGCGCACACACACACACATACACACACACACACTAACCCCCAAAGAAACCTTCAGACAAGTAGATAATTAGCAATTGAAAAGGAAGGCATTTGGGATCATAAGATATCACCACCTACTAACAAAGAACTGAGGCCATGAAAGTGATCAGAATGAACTTGGGTTTTCTTTCCTTCTCTCTCCCTTGTCTTTCTCTCTATCCTACCTTCCTTTTTTCTTTCCTTCCCTTCCTTCCTCCCTCCCTCCCTCTCTCCTTCCCTCCCTCCCTCCCTTCCTTCCTTCCTTCCTTCCTTCCTTCCTTCCTTCCTTCCTTCCTTCCTTCCTTCCTTCCTTCCTTCCTTCCTTCCTTTTTTTTAAAAAAAATTGAAATCAGTTTTACTGTGAAGTTTGCCTTCAGTTCTACACTTGGAGCCTTACAAGTTAAATCTCTACTTGAACACAAAAAACCAAATCTATCTTAAATTTGGAAAAGGAATAAAGTTTTGTTCCAGAGTGATTGCAAGAGACACACTGGGCACAGCTTCCCCATCTTTGAAACCTTTGCAAGAGTTCCTGAGTCCAAGAGGAGATTGCTGCTGGCCTGCCCCTCTCTCTTCTGCCCCAAACCCTGCTTCTGGGGCAACTAGTAATCTCCTGTGAAAATTTGGGGATGTCAGCAAGTTCAATGTCTCTGAAGAAGTTAACCCAGTAAGAAATGTCAGCCAGCCCCACGAGCAGCTTTAAACGTGACCGACCGCTGAGAAACATGTGGAAGTGGAGCAAGGGAGAGTGGGCCAGTCATTCACCTGTACGGAGAGGCTGTCCCCCAGGAGAGATAATCGGTGGGTCTCGGAGCAGGACGAGGTACGATGGGCTGCTCCACTGCAGTCACGTCTCCTGAGTAGGATTTGAGGAGGGAAGCGTTTTTATTGGCCAGCATGGCTCTCTCATTCCTGCGGAACTTGGCTCTTCGGTTCTGAAACCACACCTGGAAGATGTTAGGAGAGGAGAAGGGCATGAGGAAGGAGAGGAAAAACAAAGAACAGGTTACATGAATACAATTCTGGTTGGTTTTACTATTAATACATAATGCCTTCCCTAGGAGATACGGGAAGGTATGGAATTCTTGCTAGGTCAATAGAAATATGCCATAATCCTCCCTGGGGGGCCATGTCTTAAGGGTTAAGAATATTAGTATGACAGGACTGTGAAGTACTCCAGTAATCAAGCCCCCAGAGATGGAATCTGTGATGAGTCCATGGGACAGCAAAACATGGGCTATAATCCCTGTTATAATTGTAATCAAGAAAAGGTAGAAAAATTTCATTAGGATTCTGCCACAGATGCAATGACTTTTCTGTAAGTTTTTTTTAAAAAAATTCTTCCAAATGTGAAAACTTTATCTGCTTTTGTAATGCTCATTAGATATTTAAAGAAAATTCCCCATCTCCACAGAAGTACATGCTCCAACAAGTATTTAAGAAGAAAATTATTTACTTGGAAGGTGCAAGGAAGTAACAGAGAGGAAAAAGCAGCCACTAAAGAGTGTGCTACTAAATCAGAAATGCTAAAGACTAAGACCAGCGTAGGGTGCACACTTCAGAGTTATCTCTTCTGAGGGGCGAAGGGGCTGTGTATTCATACACTGGCTCCTGTCAGTAGTTATAGAGATTCTTGAATGCTGAACAAAGACAGGGCAGTTTCTTGAAGTTCTAGAAACTTCTGGCACAAAAAGATACATCCTAAAGGTTGGAAGTTGACTGAACTGCATCTAATTGTAGGGTTCAAGGGATATGGGCGGTGCCGATAGCATCTGCAACAGCTAATTGTAAATGTATCATTTATTAAGTGCAACTAGAGCTAGGAACTTATATAGGCACATTACATATATCACCCCCAGTCATCATGACAATTCCACATGTTAGGTTTTATTACTTCTCTTTTAGAGTTGAAGAAACAGGTTCAATGTGATTAAATATACCCATGCACTGCATAACAGTGTTTCAGTCAACAACGGACCTCATATACAATGGTGGTCCCATAAGATTATAATATCGTATTTTTACTGTACCTTTTCTACATTTAGATATGTTTAGATACACAAATATCTACAGTATTACTGTAATCCACAGTATTACTATTGCCTACAGTATTCAGTATAGTAACATGCTGCACAGGTGTAGCCTGGGAGCAATAGGCCATACCATACCTGTGTGTGTAGGAGGCTGCACCATCTATGTTTGTGTAAGTGCACTCTGAGAGGTTCACACAATGAAATTGCCTAATGCATTTCTCAGAACGGGTCCCCATTGTTAAGTGATGCATGACTATAATCTCTTAAAGTCCACACAAATAATAAATGGCTGAGTTTCTGAACTCAAGAACATCCAACTCATGATCACACAACTCTTCCAGACTGTGGTGGAATTTTATTCATTCATTTACTCATTCAAGAAATCTTTATAAAGTGGCTGCTTTATAAAGGCCAGGCCCTACATGAAATGCTGAGAAGAGAAAGATGAGAAAGATTTATTCTCTATTTTTAAGCAGCTCCCCATATATTAAAGGAAGATGTCAATTTGAAAAACTGCAAAGCCAGTATATCAGGTGCAATTATAGAACTGTATAACAAGGTACGGGAGGAGGAAATTCTGTGGTATGGAGTGAGCAGCTGCACAACTTGTGGGGGCAACATTCACATAAAACACCCTGAGACCAGTACCCCATAGAGTCGTGCGGACTGAAGGGCCTGGGTGGAAATCAGCCGAGGTGGAATCTGGACATCTCTTCCCTGGCTTCCCAGACTCTCGTCTGTTCTGTATCTAAGGTGCCCTTCACATTGCTATTAGAGTTATCAACTTAAATATTAAAATATTAATAATTATATCCATGCCCTGCTTTATATTACGCACTGGATCTCCATAACTCACAAAACAACATAGAAACTTCTTATCATAGAACAAAGGCGGTTCAGGAATTAGCTCTTTGTCCATGAATCCTGGCACATGCCACATCACTCTGATCTCATGTGCTGGCCTTCTACCATTCCAACTCCTCCCCGGTCTCAAGGCTACCAGAAGACTCCCAAATGTGTCAGGCTATTTTCTACCTACATATGTTCACACTAGCTTTCTCCACCTCACCTATGTTATTCATCCACTCTTTGTCCTGGTGTCAAAGCTCATATATTTTTTTCAAGATTCGACTTTGAAATTGAACATAACCTAAAAGTTGAATAAAAACACTACTTTAAAGGTTTATCCTTGGATAATTATTTAATTTCTCTGTTCCTTTGTCTTCTAATCAATTGAAGATAAAAATACCTACTTACAAGATAGTTATGAGCATTGACCCAGATGGGTGCTTAGTAAATATGTATTCTCTTCCTTTTCCCCCAGACAGATTGGATCATTCCTTCCTCTGGTCTATCACTAATTCTTTTTAATTTAGAAATCATCTTACACTATCATGTGTACGGTTTACACATCCGTCTTCTCTGCCCCAGTGTGTTTGAAACATTTTTATGGAGAGAGTTATTGTCTTATTCATCTCCAGCAAACCAAGAAAAGATCCAAGGCTACATGAGGTGCTTGATAAATGTTTGAGGAAAAAAAGGAGAAAAAGAAGAAAGGAAAAGCGACTTTTGTGAAGATGAATCAAACATGGCCTCCATCCAAGAGGACTTCTCAGTCTAGTGGGAGGAGTTGGCCCACGTGCAACTCAATACAATACATGTCATGTTATGATAAATACCACATACATAAAGAAGCCCAGAGTCAGAGGGACTGGTTTACACTGGGAAAGGGAAGGGCTACATGGAAAAAGAAACAAGTCATGGAGGGAGAATTCTGTCCTACTCGCTTAGAATTCTGTCCTACTCATAGCTCTGAAAGTCATTAGAACATAGTAAGGTGGGAAAGGGGGAAGAAAGAAATAGTTTCAACATATAAGAAATTTTCCTGTTGTAAAAGGGGCAAGATAGTCCCCAACCCCAAAATTGTTCTTTTGCATTTTTTTTTTAAATTTCCACCATTGCCCTTTCTAGATTTATTTCTTTAAAATTCAGATCACCATAACAATCTTCACAGTTTAGGGAACTGTGGGTTACTGGTCTAAAATTGCTCATGATGCCACTGCAGGCTGAAGTTGGGGCATAAAAGATATGGGGGGTTTTAGGAGAGAAGAAGGGATTCAGAGCATGGTTCGAGAGCTGCGGTAAGCAGCATGGGGGAGGAGGGTGTGGAGAGGCACACTTCGTAGTTCTGCACCAGATGGCGGGATGGAGAGAGCAGGGCTGAGATCTGTCCCCATGGATCACTCTCACCCCAGCCCTGAGGGACTGCCAACCAGTCACCAGGGCGCTATCACTCACATTTCCCCCTCACCCGTCCTCGGGGTCCCCACAGGCCCATACCACTTCCTGCTTTTGTCACTCACATTTTTCTTTGTCTCTTGGGGAGTACTTTTAGGTGAAGTCCCTGTTTCACAATGGGGAAAACTCTTTCCCACTTTCTCTTCAGGCTGAAGGGACCTCCTGGACCTCCGCATCAACTCAACTAGTGCCTCTCCCAGTGCACCGTGCCTTGCAGAACAGACACGCTCCCTACCCTAGGCAAGGGCCCTGGGGTCTAGCTCAAGTCCCCTTCAGTCAGGAAGACTATCACTGGCAGAAAGAAATCCTCAGCACTCAGGCTGAACCCACATATGCAAACAACAATTTCTTCAGGAAGACAAGACAAACTTGACCCCCCACCACCACCACCAAACAGCAGCTTGCCACTGGCAATATGGAAGACAGTAAGATCTCTCACCAGAGATAGCAAAGCACTACTTGAAAAAGCATTCAGCCAGTAGACTCTCACTTATTCAAAGTCTTTCATAGTGATTAAAAGCATGAACTCTGGATCTATGTGTCTGCATTCAATCCTATTTCAGCCACTTCCTAGCTATGTGACATTGTACCGAAGACTTTAACCTCTGTGCACCTCAGTTACGTCATCTGCAAGATGAAGAATATACTATCTACATCATTGTATTGGTAGGCAGATAAAATAGGTTATGTTAAGAGCATTACTTAGCATATAAGGCTCAAGCAGCAACAGTTATTATATTGTTATCATTATTATTATTGCTGTTAATCTCAGGTCTATTGTTTTCTAGAGTCTGGCTCGTAGTTGATGTGCTACGGCATTAATCTTAGAAAGAATTGCTATTGTCTCTTTACCCTGTCTTACATGCCCTTCCCCTTGTTCCCCTCACAGAGACACTGTGGGTGGCAAATGAAATCACCCATTTAAATGTGCTCTTAACTCAGTTCCTAAGTATTCACTTCCCACTCCACTAGTGTCCATGGTTATGTGTACCTATGCCAAGTTTCTCGAAGGTTTGCACGTTCTCAAAGGCTGGGGCGGAAAGCCGACGTGGGGGACAGAGAGTTCATCCCTTCTGCCACCCTCGAGCTCAAATGGAAGGCTGGGGGAGCAGAGTCAGAGGCTTAGAAGGACGATGCATGTAACATGGGTCGGGAAGGGTCAGAAACCCTGGGGAGGAGCGGGACCCGCAGCGAGGAATACTCTGCCCTACTTCAAGGCATTCAATCTGATTTTTAAAAATACTATGCTGCCCAAGGAAACACAGCTAGAAACTGGATTCTGTCCTTGTGCTGACCATTTGTAACCCTTTTTAGTATCAGTTCCAGTCTGAAACCTAAAACTTGTGCTTTTAAACGGTGCCGGCCTCCCGCAGCTTGTTACCTGCACTCTGGCCTCGGTGAGGTTCACCCGGCGGGCGAGGTCTTCTCGCACGAAAGCATCGGGGTAGTGTGTCCTCTCAAAGACGCGCTCCAAAGCCTGCAGCTGGCTGCTGTTGAAGGTCGTCCTGTTCCTCCGCTGCTTTCTCTTCTTCTTTTCCTCTGAGTTCAGCTGATCATCTAGTACAGGAGAAATTGATGAGAAGGAGCCAAAGTCACTTCAGGAGTCCTAAGTAGCACCGTTTTTATTCTATATCTATAGTGAGATCTTGCTTCATTTGCTCACATTCTTATCAAAGTACTACAGCCAAACGCCACTTTGCATGTGCAAATGAGGGCATTGGTGCTCGCAAGTTCGTATGTCAAGAATCCCTGGCAATTCTGAGGCTTGGTTGTTGCTTCTAAATCTGGGACCAGACCTGAACTGTCAGAGAGACATTACTTGCATGCTCTTTGATGCCTGTTTTGTCAAAGAAGGCTAAAGGGAAATCTCAATCCTGCCCTTGTTCTATGGACTTCTCTAGAGGTGGGGGAAGAAGAGTAGATCTTTTTGTACCTTATTTGGTCTTAGACGATATTATGTTCATTCTTACAGTTTCATAATCAAGTACACCAACTTATCTCCTGGTTCCTTCTCCCCAGCACAGACACATGACTGTAGAGTTATTGAGAAGAAACCATGTTCAAACCAAATTAAATGGATTTATGCTTTACCATGCATTCTGCTTGAAGCAGCAAGTAATTCCCAACAGTGTTCACTCAAGCCTCCATTCTGTTGCTAAGGCAGCTTCAGGGACCTCTGCCTAGATCACAGCTAGAGCTACAGCACTACCAACCAAAGCTAACATTAGCCAGGGACTCACTCCTTGAGAACCCAAGAATGAGAAGAGTACCGAAAAATCCCCGAAAGATTTTCACTCAAACTGAGTTCTAGGGCTCTAAGATTTTAGAGACCTTTGGAGAATCACAGCCCTAAGGTTTTACCTGTCAAGATCCCCCTTAGTTTTCTCCGAGTTTGCATCCTTGGCAAGCTAATCAGCCAGGCCACCCAGAGGAGTCAGAGAGTCCCACACTCTTGTCCTCCATCCCCTATGCAGCCCAGTCAGGAGTGACGGATGTATGAATCCCAGTGGAATATTTTTGGAATACCAGCTGCGCTAACACCTCTATCAGCCATCACCCGCTGCCAGAGCTACCGCAGAGCCAGTGCACCTCTCAGACTTGCAGATTTCCAAGGCCCGATGAACTTACATTTCCTATAGCTTCTCCCCAGAGAGGCTCAACCCCCCAAAAATTATAATGAATTGGACTGAGGATGGGGAGAAAGGAGAGCTTGGCCATTTGATCCACATTTAACAGAAAGGAGCTCTCAGTTGTTTTTTATAATGTGTAAAGTCTCTTGGTCCTCCCTAATTATAAACACACAACACACTCAACTACGAGTACGAATCATGATGTCCTAAGAATAATGACAGCTACCTTAGCTATAGCATTATTCTTATTATGAATTGAAATCATGGTCTAGATTGTATGTAGATTCAAAGAGTAGCTTAAATCTAGGAGCTCCCACCCAGATCTCTCAGTTCCTGATAACTGAGATTTCTACGTCTTTTTGCTTAGAGACTCCTTCATCAATGCTGCCTCCAGGAATACCCTTGGAGCTTAGAATAGAGACTGCACATTTCCTCTTGATAATTAAAGCAACCAGATATAGTAAAGTGCTTTTTGAACTTGTTTCCAAGGAAAACATGAAACTTCTCTTGTCCTTAGAAGACTGTTTCTGTAGAAAAGAAAAAAAAAATCATTTGATCTCAACCAGATTTCTCCAGCCAAGAAGCTGCTGACACCATTCTCTCTGTTTCATAGTTGTGCTCAATTGATAACCGCTTTGGCTTTTCACTTTGGTGGTGTCTTAACTAGGACCCCTGCTTTGCCGGGCACTTCTGTGATATCCTCGGTAAGAATGTTAGATCAGCTGCATCTTGAAAATGGAACCAAATTAGTCATGATTTAGGTGCTCTATCAAGGTCTAGAATATTCTAATCAATCCCAGTATTTAGCTAGTAGCAAAATTAGTTTACAATAGTATCAACATTAGAATTCATACACCTAGGATCAAATATCTTTTAGTAATTGTCTTGCACTTGGATTCTCTTTTCCATTTGAATATTTGAAAGAATTGTTCTGATTCTTTTTTTCCGAATTCTTTTGTCTACAGCACAGCACGTCAGGTCTCTGTGGGTCATCTGGGTGTTTGTGACAGCATCATGACCTGATTCCATGCCCCCATTAAACAGAAGTCTGCACAAAAATCCTAGCTTCCATACCTCCCCCAAACTGAAACTGATTAGACAGACCCTAGGCTATCATTTTTAGTCACATGAAGGAAATCCCTTATTAAGCCAATCCCATGATTTGTTTTCTTCCCTCAAAGAAATTTCTTTCTCAGGTATAACCACAAATTCTAAATCTTTTATGCTGTTTTGTAAGCCTGTTTCTTCTTGTACTGCCAAACTATGATCAAGACCAAGAATATTTTATGTTTTGCTCTTAGTATTACAACCTGCTACATAATCTCAGCAGTTCTTTGAAATCTTCCACTGTTCATTCAAATCCCACTGACTGTCCACCATAAACCACCAACTCCCCTGACATGGGAGTAAGGGAAATGGAGAATTATAGTTTATGACAAGGAATAAATAGCTATGATGACCTGAAACCATTCCAGCAAAAGTTTCCCAGTGAATGTTCCTGTTGTTTTTAACAAATGAAAACACCAGCCTGGATCATGTTGAAGGTGAGAAAAGACACGCAAATAACAGGGGTCCGGGGAGTCTGGATCTGGCAAATGTCCTTCAAAGTGCAAGTATAATGGAAAGAGACGATGAGCGGGCAACAGAGGCAGCTCAAGCGGCAGCCCTTCTGCTTGTCTGTCTTTGCTCACTAATCTCAAACTGTAGCTCCCTGTTTTCCCCCAAGAACGCAGAGGAGCAGGACCCAGCACAGTATCTTCAGCAGCACAAAAGGAAACATAAACATTGTAGAGGTTTACAAATACCTCTGCATATCTGAACGACCTGTGATAAACACATTTATCACATTCTGGGCTCTGGTTGACTATAGGGGAGATAGAGCAGTGTCTTTTTATCATTGCAAGAGGATCGTCTTTCTCGTAAAAACAACTGCAGTGAGGATTGATTTTGAAATATGCTGTCCAAGGATCCTGATGTCCAATCGGGCATTAATAGGCTTCTCATTCTTTGAAATTCTGAAGTGGGTAGGATTTATCAAGCTGCAGAATGACCACAGGAGACGTGGATGTATTTTTATCAAAATCACAACATTTCAAATTCAAAGTGTTTGTGGATTTTATAAATGTATTGATGATTGAGTAAACTCATATATTTGTAGTTATTGGCACTCTTTTAGTATTAATAAAAATAAGCAAAATGGCCCTATGAGCAGGTATAGCTTTGCTTGGAATCATGAGTCAAAATATTGGCACCTAAAAAAATCCAAGAAATTGTCTAATCCAACCCTGTTACTTTACCGATGAATTAAATGAGAGCTAGAAGAACAATGTGACTTGCCCAAAACCACAATGGAAGCTTGGGACTCCTAGCCATAGCTACAAGCCGGGACTCCTAGTTCCATTCTACTCTTAAGTACAAATGACAGTATACACACTGTGCAAGAGAGAAACAATAAAGCATCAGAGACATAAGTGTTTCCCTCCACCCAGGGAAAATATTTATGGGAAAGAAATATTTTTTTATACTCGCTATTATAAAGAGGGTCTGAGAAAGAGGGCTGATGTGTGTCACATGTTGTCATTCCTACCAGAATAGCCATTAAAAAATGCAACCATTCACATCTAGAATAGCTGTTCTGATCCAGGTGTTCTTACATTCTCCTTTCCAATGGCTTCCATAAGTCCTCGCTTTGTCAGTTAAATATATTCAAGCCTATTTTAACATAGTAGCACACACTCATCTTCTATCTTCTCCCACAACCATATTGGCATTTCTCTTTCATTTTAGGACACATTTCAGAATTTCTTTGTTTCCTAAGACACATTTCAAATCTTACCTCCTCTATAAAACTTTGCTGATGGCTCTAATCCATATTGATCAACCCATTTTCTAAATTCCTATGCATATTTTAGTATATTATCAAATGCTTTTTAAAAATTATGGTTCAATTCTTTTTCTGTAATTATTTTGTCACCTTAATGCATTCAGGTATTTCTATAGAAAAAAGATAGGGTTTTTGGATGAAATAAATGACAATAAAAGCTGAAAGTGTTAGAGTGGTGATATGGTATAAAAGCAGTCCCAGAATATTAGAACCTTACTGATTCATCCAAAGTTATAAAGGGCTGAGTAATTTCTAAATTCCAATTATTGTTTTTAGCATTGCATAGCAAATAATAAGGTTAGTACTATCTTTTGTCTTCGGATATTTTTACCATGCTTCTCTTTAAGATAGGTTAGTCATCAGATTTAGAGAAGGGAAAAGTTTTGTGGTCTGATTCCTTTGTAAATGCAGGAATTGGTCATTCATTTTTATCCCTTGCTAGAAATGCAGCTCCAGGATGAAGGAATGATTTAAACTAACAGGAACACACATAAGCAAGATATTCTAAAGAGAATGGTATTTCCAGTGGGTCAGCATCTTTGAATACCTAGGAAGCACTTCTCAAGGAAAGAAAGCCATAAGCCCAAGGTAGGATACCCACTGTGCATGCAAATATGAGTTACAGAGAACAATAGCCATGCCCTTGGCTCTAGCATGAAATTCACTGTGAACTCCTTACATGGCTGCCAAAGTTGCACTAGACGGAGGGTAGAGAAGAAAGCATGAAGTGCCATCCTCACACATGGAGACCGGGCAGCGTGGGGTGATCCCTACTCACCTAGCCCTTGCACCCCCTTTGCAAGCTTTGTTAACCCCTCTTCTGGTCTGCACCCTGTGGGAGGAGCCTGGGAGATCCCAAATCAATGGTCAGCCAAATGTAATTTAAAGGTACAGTAAAAACATATTTTAGGAATAAAATCTGAAGATAAATGTGTTTCCTATGCCTCGGTCATATCCATTTGGGAAAAAATCTGATGCAAGAAGATAAAATGCCAGCTTCAGTAGCAGAACCCGGCTACCACATCAAAGCCTGTCATCTGCCCTTTGGTTGAAAGCATGGCAGGCAAGCGGATCTAAAGTGCAGCCCACTGATCATTTTATGGGCATTGAAGAATGTTTTCAAAGGAACTTATATTGCACAACAGCTACTTACTTTAATGGGATTTGTGTGGTTCAGGCCCTGTAACCTTTGGAAAATTGAAAGGAAGTGTAATTGCAAAAGCCACTAAAAACTGTTTAGCTTTTATTGCAAGGCCTATGAAAAGCAGCGAAATACAGCTGTGGCCTTCATTTGAGTTCCTTTGGTTACACTGAGCTGTAACTGAAATTAAGACAGCATCCTTGTAATCGTGCCCTGATAGATGGTGCATGGGTCGCTTCGCTGGGAAGACTGTTGCAACACAGACCAAGCTGAGAGCACCACAGTGACCAAAGCCAGGTTTACAGCACACCCACCCCTTCTCCACAGCGTAGTCCTCCAACGGGCTCCCAGCATGGAACCCCGGCAACTGTCAAGAGTGACCTAGTCTCTGCTGAGACAAAGCCCAACTGTGCAGCCGTTGTTCACTTCAAGGTGCATTATCACCTTATAGCTGTCAGACCCAGAACTCTGTAGGGTAGTCTCTTCCAGATGTGTAGTTTTTCCTTTACTGTGGCCCTGGCGTAGACTTGGTTTCTTTTTAGTCAGGTATCAGTTTACACCTTAGAAAACAGCATTAAACACCTGACATGTAATTTGGGGAATGATATATCTTCTTTGGAGGGTAAAATGCTCTAAAGACGGCGAGATAACATTATTTTGAATGGTTTTGATCAAAAAGATGAGCCAATGCCTCTGTGTAAAGCTACAGTGGTTCTGTGTAGACACGACTCAAAGTTTAACTCTCTCAGTGTAACCAACCCTCCTGTGAAACAGAAAACACTAAAGAAGATGAGGCACTGCTTTTGACCACTTCATCTTATGTATTTCCTTTCACCTCTGTAGGACAAATACATTTCTACCAAAAATGTGAACACAAAGAGCCAAAAATGTTAATACAATCCAGATCACTTTATCTGCTTTAACTCTCTTGAGACATTTTTCCTGAAGGATTTCTGATCAGAACTGCCGAGGATATCCAGCACAAAGCAAGACTTCACCTGTAGTCCCATACCGGAATTCTACTTTCTTCTGAAGCTATGTCAATGATTTCCCCCATTTCCATGTGACTATGAGTCTCTTTTAGACTATAACTTTAGAGCACAGTGTGTGTGTTTGTATTCAACTATAGCTCTTATCAATGCTTGGTAAATACAAATTAATGATCAGCCATGAAATAATTATAAATTAGAATTCTTATCATAGGAAATGAATTATTATTGAACAGAGTTAGTTCCTCCTTGTTAATAAAGACATAAAATTCTGGCTTCAGATATGTAAGCTACCTCCACTTTCTCTATAGATGAGTCACTAATTTACTCATTTTATTTAATTCATTGAAGGATGCCAAAAAAAAAAAAAAGTGGAAAATAGAATCATTTTTTAGAAGACCCAACTAACTGTAATTGGGGAGGGAACACAAGTAAGTAGAGTGGAAAGCAAACCAGCTTAGGAATCAGAACAACCTGTGTTCTCCACAGACCCTGCCACTGACTAGTTGTGTAGCTTTGGACATGTTGCTTCTCTTCACTGAGCCTCAGTTTTCAAAACAATAAAATTAGAATAAGACTAATTACATCCATGGTCACCTGGGGATTTAATAAGCACATCAAAGCCACATTGTCTGGCACATAGTAGGCATTTGGTACGTGGTGCTGCTACAACAGCTGCTGTAATTTCTCTTTGGAAATGGGCTAGTCAAAACCTTTGCTGCTGTTACTTTTTCCTTCTGCTCACTGTATTTAGCTATTCAGTAAGATTTCTATCACAGAATAACCGGACAGAAAGTAAGGAAGCCATGCAGATATGTTGACATGGCTTAGCCACTTTTGATGCAGAGCATAACTGAGAGCTAAGGAAGCTGGAAAAATGAATAAACGCTTTAAAAATCAGCAAGAACCGAGATGACGGTAGAGTCAGAATTGCACAAGGAAATCATGCATAGATGCTTGCCCCCAAAGTTCTATTTGGGACACTTTTCTGCTGTTAGTCAATTCCTGGCTTTATAACAAGCCGGTCTTCCTTCCTAAATTCAAATTTTTAAAAGAAACAAAGCAAGTGGATTCTAGCACTTGCACAGGTAAGCAATCGGTACCTTTAATAAGTAATCACACTAGAAATTAGTTTAAGGAAAAAAGACACAGGGGAAGAAAAAAAGAAGGCCAAGGGCTAAAGACAAGCTATGAAAATTCAATTATTTCCCAGCATTTGCTTCGGGTTAACTAATTTGGTTACCACATGTCTAAGAAAACAAAATTTGGTTCATATTACTCAATATTTATTCAGTGACTTTTTATTTTTTAATGTCTGAGCACTTTGGTAAATTCCAGAAGGATAAAAAGAAATCGAGGAAGGCAAAGTTCTGGGAAAAGAGTGAGTTCTGACTGAGATTTTAAAAGCTTTCTAAACCTGCGATGTTCCAGGTGTGTGGTCCCCATGGAAGGGCCTGGTATTTGACTAGGAATTTGATGAGGATTACAAACAGAGCTCTGGGTGAGGCAGGGCTCTTGCCTCCTTCTGCTGAGGCTTTTTCCTTTGTAGTGAGACCGTTGTCACTTTGTTAAAGGCAAAGCATCAATCTTGACGTTACCAGTAGAAACTGGTATCTTCATGTGAGGCAACCACCGTGTATCATTTTTTTAATGATTCCTTTGGGGGCAGGGGCTAGAATTTTTAATGTTCTAAAAAAAATCTGGTAAAAACAGGTTTTTTTTTTTTAAAAAAAACAAAACACTACTGGAAGCAGACAGCAATGAAGGAGATGCACGTAATTACCGAGTAAGCTCAGCTTTTGGAAGGACAGGAGTAATGGAACAGGCTTCTCTGCTTGGATAAAAAGATAATTACCAGACATTTGAACTCTTGAGAATAGAAGCATGACTTGTATTTTCTTATAATTTTTGATTTTTAAGGGCAGCATCTGAATGTATTTTCTTATAATTTTTTACCTTGAGTTAGAAAGACAAGGTGCCTATAGCAGAGAAAGCCACAAGGAATAGAGAATTAGCTTTTCATCAGGACAAGAGTTAGAACCAAAGGTAATTCTGCAACACTACGTAGACTAAATGAGGAGGTCTGAAGAGGAAATTAAAGTCTCTTTCAGTTGTTACTCTGGTCTTGGATACCAAATTACCACATTGATTGCCACACTGAAAAAAAATTTTTTTCTTTGGGGCCATGGTGCTTTACTATGAAAACAGAATAAAAACTTCAAAAAAAAAAAAGAGATCCTTTCTAATTCAATGAAAAATGTGTTATTTTTTATTGTTTTCTGTGATTGGCTTATATGCAATTAAATTGCCAATATTAATTGTAACAATAAGAACATCAACAGGTAAGATTTTCAGGAACCAACTTCAGGGTTTTACCCAGGGGGCCACCCATCACATAACCTGTATGCTACAGCAGGGCAGCGTGAGTTGCTTTTGTACCACGTGGCTCCCAAGGTAAAGAGAGGTGTGAGTTACACATACTTCACGAGGCCCTGGGCTCAAAACTAGCATGAGTTAAATACAACTCACATGGCAGTTGATGTGTTAATCTAAAGATGGAAACATTCTAAAATGCTCAACATAAAAAGCTTGATATTTTTAAATACTGTTTAGGCAAAACAAAATTATCTTTATAGAACAGAAATTAAATTTTTTTAAAAGGACAATAAAAGCCAAAGTGCAAATAGTGACTTAAAGATTGACATTTTTTTGAGGAAAATACAACTCTGTAACATCTCAGGATTTCAATTTTCTTACCTGTAAAGTGGGTTGTTGTCTTAGTCAGCTCAGGCTGCCATAACAAAATACCACAGGCTGGGTGGCTTAAACAACAGAAATGCATTTCTCACAGCTTTGGAGCTGGAAGTCTCAGGACCTGGAAGTCTCAGGACCTGGGTGCTGGCCTGTTTGGTTCCTGGTGAGGGCCCACTGCCTGGCCTGCACACAGCTGCCTTCTTACTGTACCCTCACGTGGCAGAGAGACAGGGAGTGCACGCGTGCTTTCTGGTCTCTTCTTAGAAGGCCACTAATTCCATCATGAGAGCCCCACCCTCAGACCTCATCAAAATCTAATTACCTCCAAAGGCCTCACCTTTGAATAGCATCACATTGGGGATTATGAGTTTTTATATATGAATTTGGTGGGGACACAAGCATTCAGTCCATGATAAGACCTTTAACATACAAAATGATAAATGTATTTTTAAATGATATAAATTGTCAGAGCCAGTTATATACATTTCCTTATAGTTTGCTTTAAAACATGTTATATATTAAATATTATGGAGAAATTGTAGAAATGGCTTTGGGTTGGGAGTGAAGAGGTGGGAATTCTAATTCAGGGGAATTACTGACTGGGTCTATGATGTTAGCCTACAGTGGCCTAACGGGCATGATTATTTGGGTTGGACTACATTACTAAGACCTCTTTCAAATCCAGCATTGTGGGGTTATAAGATTGTTTTTACATTTCTGATACCTAGCCAGAAAATTATTCAATAATTATTTGTTTAAGGTGATAATTGAATTATGTCCTTTTGGTGGTGGGTTGGGGAGGAGGAAGTTTTTTGTTTTTGTTTTTTTAAGAAAAACTTAGGCTGCATTGTATACATCAGATGAGAGCTGTACAGTGATTACCAGGCCTGGGGAAAGCTTAAGAAATTGATGTATTTCTTCATGCCCAAAGTACTCTTCAGATAGAATGCCCCAGATTGAAACCAATGTGAATCTTTAGAAGAAATTTGTTCCCCTGTAACCACAGTCTAGAGAAAGAAGGAACTAACAGGTTTCTAAGAGACAGTTATTCTATCCTCTAAATTTGCTAAAAGGAAATAAGAATAGCTGCATACTTCTTCTCTTTCCTCTACCATCCTTGACCTCCTGACCATGGGCTGGGTGGCACTAGCCTTGCTGCAGACACTGTCTATATCACCCACTGTGGGCTAATTCCAAAAATGGCACCACGGACAATGGTCACACTCAAGCTATCACCTTATTGATTCACTTGAATTAAAATCTATTGAGTACCTACTATGTGCCAAGCAAGGAGATGCTCTGAGTACAGAGACATGTTAATATGTAGTCTGCTCTTCAGGAGACTTTATAACAGATTTGGAGAAAGAAGTCACAAGCACTTGAAAAATAAGGCAACAGTAGAGAAGAGGTATTCCAGCAGACTCGGTGACCATCAGAGCTGGCAATGGATTAGGAAGGAGGACAGAGATACCAAAGTATGTGCTAGGTCAGAAAGCACAGCATGGGCTTCTTCCTGTGGGACTTGAAGTTCAGCATTCCTTTGTCAGATGATAACCTATCACTTGTCACTCCATTCACATCACTCTAGTTGCACTGTGGATGGTGACAAAAACATTTCTTTGTCTTTCATTTATATTCTTATTTGACCTTGTCTTTCTTTGCCTAATACACATCCTAGGCCTCACCCCTATCCACTGACTTTTTATATTGATGGCTTCTTCTCCTTTTCCAAGTCACACCATCCCTGCCAGCTCTTTGCAGGGACCTTCTCTGATCAACAACCAGAAGTAGCCTTCTCATTACTCTCCATCCAGCATCTTAAACCATCTGCGCTATAACACTTACAACATTCTGTATTATTATATGTAAGCTGACTGTTTCGCACTAGCATAAAACTTTATGAGGGCAAGAATTTTATCTGACTTAACTGTGCTACTCTAGTATCTGGCATTAGTGGCTGGCACATTTTAGGCACTTTTCTTATCATAACTGAACGAACAGGTTAAACTGTGCTTGATGAAAATGTCTTTTCTGTACACTCTGGTCAATTCACAGTTAGCCACCAAACCTGACAGCTCTTTCAGAGATCAGTTTCTGTAATAAGGTCTTGACACACAAATTTTTCTGTGATAAAGGCTTACTGAGTCTCTGTAAGAGATGTAAATTCAAGGATCAGTTGTTACGCAAGTCTTCCATGCACTTTCTTTGTGCATGACTTGGCACCAGTAATTATCCTCAATTAGAATGTAAACCTTTAAGGAAGGTGAACAAAGAATGTAGAACAGAGTCCTATACTTCTTGGTAGCATTCAATAAATGACTTTGATCATGATGACACATAAGGAATTATTGACCATGTTGTTCCTAGCAAAGACAAAAGAAGTCTCAAAGAGATGACCTGGTATAGTTATTTCTATGTTCTAAGAAACATTTGTTTAGCTTTAAGTTGTATTTTCTTCTAGTTAGTAATTTCTAGTCATGGTGTTTTCTGTTCCTTTTCACTGGCAAAGGAACTTGAGCAAAAGCCTGGCTAATTCACTCTCCAACACACAAGAACATTACTGCCTGTCAACCACACCTAAACCTTAATTATATGGCGATTTCCTCTCCAGGGATATGTAACTGTTTTAACAAGTAAGGAAGCTGATGCACTAAGGTCATATGAGAAAAATAAAAAGTTAAATTTGGATAAAACACCCAAAAATCCATGTGGAATAATCTTATTCCATTGAATCATGTCCCCCGTTGTTGAACAGCCCTCTAATGAAGTCCTTGTTAATAGGTGATTCTGTCTGCCTGGAGTGGAAACCTGTGAGTCATCTATGTGTCACCGTGACTCATGCCATGGTCACCACTTCCCAATGTCCGTCATCTGAAAGCTAGCAAGAAGAGTTCATACTGCTCAACTCATAACAGGAAGAAGCCAGGATGGAGGGAAGACCTAATAAAAAGGTTTATAGATTAAAAATAAAATGATAATTAGAAAAAGAAGGATATCCAAGGATAAGGATGATGACTCCTTAGTCACCACGTGGGTCATCCTCTTCCTTGGCATCTGTTTCCAGTGTGCCTTCAACAACAATGACAAACATTCTTCCTCCCATATCCTTGGCTCTTTTCTCAAATTTCTCCAATTTTAAGATTTTCCCAACTTATAAATAAATTGCTGTTAAGAAAGGACTTTGATAGCAATACACTGAACTGAGAGCAAAAACAAACTGGGTAGCCAGTATTTGATTTCACTACTAGACCATTCCCCAACCACTGACACAACTTCCATTTGCCGGCTTTCTTATTTCTTCTCTACCCCTCTGCAATTCTGATTAATACGGCACAGGGTTTAATGATGCTGTTAACTTAATCAGAAGTCAGCACCTTTAAAATAAAGTACCTTAGGAATAAACTTGAAGATTTAATGAACTCAAGCCAACTCTTACAGAAAACATATACTGATTGAGTAGGCAGGAGAAAGGATTTTGGAGAATCAGATTTCCAAACCTGGCGTTTGCCACAAATCAATTAAAGGAAGTGTGTGCATGGCAACTGATTTGGCCAAATGTGAGGACATCCTAAGCTGCATTTTAAATTCCTTATCCAGCCAAAGAGAGAGCTATTTAAAAGGAAATATTTCCCTTTCTTGCTGTTTAGCTGTATTCTGCAGACGCCTGCTGGGCTCCTTCACGTTGTTCCCTTTGGTTATTTCTATACTAGGATTTTCCAGTAGTAGTGGTCACACACCTCCCTCGATAACATCTTTAAACTTCTTCCTTTACTACAGATCTGTTGGTCCGAGGGGAAAGCTCCGT
The DNA here is from genome assembly GCF_040939455.1 of Microcebus murinus. NCBI lineage: Eukaryota > Metazoa > Chordata > Mammalia > Primates > Cheirogaleidae > Microcebus > Microcebus murinus. Next base: position 117,221,892 of record NC_134105.1, on the reverse strand, counting down.
GGCTGGAAGGATTGTTACAATTTCCTTTCCTGGAGACTTCCAGCTTTAGGACCAGTCCCAGTCCTCCCACGGCCAACTGGCACTGAGCATTCCTGGCCACTCAGCCTAGGCAGTCACCAAATGATACCAGTATAGTATCATCTTGGCATGAGAGAGCCCATTTTTTAATATCAAAGCTTATCTCTAAGTAGTCATAGCCATAGACCAGATTTACACAATAATAATTTTATGCCCTTTTCTACATTTTCAGCAATCCAATATTGGTAAAAGTCTTTCATAGAAATTTATGCGAAGACAACTTTATATAATGGGGCACAGAGGAACTCCAGTGGATCAAAAGTCAACCAGAGTTCTCACTCTGTGTCTGGCCCTAGAAGGGCATGTGATCTTAAGAATGTAACTTTGTCAATCCAGTTTCAATTTCTATTGCTGTCAAAAAGCAGCAAGGCATTAGATTATTTTTAATAACTTTCTGATTTTAAATTACAAATTTCTCTTCAAATACTTGACCAATAGATAAATATGTGCCCTCAAATAGGCATATAGTAATGAATAATATATTGATTTACTAATTATCTCCAATTTTAGAATCTACGAATTTAACAATGGATTAACTAGATACTGTGTAATTCTCTGGATACACATTTCGGTGGTCACATCTGCAATGTATTTAATGCTTTAAATAACATTAGTGATGATCTTTGCAGATACCAGGGGTATATCAACAATGCATGAATGCTTATTTTCTTTTAGATAATTTTTAGTCTTTCTTTCTTTCTTTCTTTCTTTCTTTCTTTCTTTCTTTCTTTCTTTCTTTCTTTCTTTCTTTCTTTCTTTCTTTCTTTCTTTTTCTTTTTTTTTTTAGAGACTCTGTTGCCCAGTGTGGAGTGCAGTGCCACGCTCATAGCTCACTGTAGCCTTGAACTCCTGGGCTCGAGTGATCCCCCTGCCTCAGCGCCCCAAAGTACTGGAATTAAAGGTGTGAGCCACTGCACCCAGCCTCTTTTATATAATTTTTAAAGAACATATTCAGGTTTAGTAGATATTTAAACATTCAACAAGAGAACAAAGATGAAAATCTATTTTATAAAGTTCTAGAGTTCTAAAATAATCTAACATTTAAGGGCGGAGGGTATAATTTCTTATAAAACACGTGTGTGTGTGCGCGCATGTGTGTGCGTGCCTATGTGAGAGGAGGCATGTCTTAGCTCAGAGAACCCTGAGCTGAACTGAACAACAGTGCCATAAACACGAGACTAGGAACAAACACAACTGTCCACGGTGGAAAGGCCCCACCTGCTGTGCTGTAAAAGGTTTGTCTGCGTGGTGCTCTGCACAGCCCACTGAACTGCAGGGACCTGTCATCGTTACCTGGTCCAGTACTAACTATATCTGGTGACTCACTTTGATTATTCATTTCTGCTAGGAGCTCCCAGACAACGACTCATATGCTATTACTGCCAGCTGGACTTAGCTGTAAATAAAAAATATATGTATTTTAAATAGATACTTCAGATGTTTAAAATTTAAATAAACCAAAGCGGAGTATGTAAGGTTCCAAGTGAAGCCAATTGCCAAGTTGTGCTGGTTGGCACAACCAAATACTATATAAATGGGGTCTTCAATTGCTGTATAATGCAAACCTGGGGAATGGGGAGGGAAGGAAAGTGACAAGAAAAAAGGAATGAGGTGCATTAAAGACACATCAGTAAGGATGTCTTTCCATAAACTGTGAGAGTATACATTGAGACTGTCCCACTAGGACCCAAGTAAGATGTGTGCGTTTGGAACCATTTGTAGTGTATGTTTCGAAGTCCAGACCAAAGCCACTAGGTAAGTTTTATTAGTCCCTCTAGAAAAGCAGTTTCTTGTCAGGGCTGGAAAAATAATGGCGCAGAGCATCCAGTAACAACAGAAGCTAGGCCTGTTAGTTAGATTCCAAGCTGATGCCTCTTCCAAAAGCAGAGGATCCAGAAACACAATTTATTCTCCAGACTGAGTGTGAAAGTCTAATATTTAAAATTAGGAAAAGTTCGGTGCATAGTCTATTATACACAGGGTACACATCTGTTGGGAAAAATCTATTTACCATTTTTTTTTGTTCCAACAAAGACTATCATGAAGTTGAGTTTCTCCAAGATCATCATTTGTGGGGGCTAAGGCCAGGAGACAGGAAGATGTATGTCACTGGCTTTCCAAAGTATATCTTGCTTCTCAAGGTTCCTTTAAGAACATAGTACAGCTGAGGAGGCAAGTTTGCATACAGTCCCATACAATGACTGCAATGACCAATGGCCAATAAATCAATTACATCTTGTGTATTCTACTTAACCTATGGATATGATGAATATTTGGAGCATGTTTTTTGTGGTCTCAAGCCAAAAAGTTAACCACAGACTAGAAATTTTTGAACTTCAGAAAAATAACTAGAAATCTATATTTCCACTTTATTCTTAGGGCAATTGTAAATAACAGAATTCTGTGAAAGAAAGACAATGTAATTGTGTTCATAACTTCTGAGAGTTAACAAGCTGCATTTATATAGGTCTTTCTCCCAAAGATCATATAAAAAATTTGTATTCCAAATGTCTTTATGGTATGACAAAAGTACATAATACAATGTTAACAAAAAATGCATTAGTTAATACATTTTAGCAAAACTAAGCAAAGTCACATTTATCTAATTTAATATACAGGAGATACCAGTGTTTAGTTCTATTTCAGAATTTAAAAATGGTCGGTGTACAAGTTGATTATTTTTACCTTAATTAAAATTTTTATTTTTATTTTGCTTTCCCCAGCTATTCTATGCCACATTAATTATTCTTTTTTCCTAACTCTGAGATAGTGCTTAATTCCCACAATTTAGCATATAGATATATATTTTCATATTGTCTTCTTTATTTTCTACATGTTTTGGGCTCGACCAGTTACTCAGAGGGCAGGGCTCATGTGGATTGGAAATGACACTATCTAGAAGACAGAGCCCTGAGAGCTAGACCTGTCACTCACTGTTTTCAGCAAACTCACTCATTCTCCCTGATCTCCAGTTTTGTACTCAAGAAATGAAAAAAAAAACCCAAAAAGTTCTAAATGTCTTAAACAGTCATTATAAGGTTCAAATAAGATGATTTTTCTAAAAACACTACTCATATAAAACATTATTATTATAAGCTCTGTGACAGTAGAGACAATATATTGTACTTTTCTTATATCCTTTCTTATATTAGACCCTTATATCCAGGGTCTAATGTGATGTTGAGACAATATGATTTCCCAAGTAAGTACTTAATAAATATTTCTTAAGAGCAACTATTGAGTACTTGCTATTTGCAAAGAACCATTGTTAAGTGCTTTACGTGGGCAATTTCATATTTCACTACCCTAGGAATAATATTAAATAATATTACTATTATCTCTATATTGCAGATGAAGAAACCAAGGCTTAGAGAGCTCAGCATCCTGGCCAAGGGCACACAGCTGACATCTGGTTGCTTGGCTACAGAGTTCCAGTTCTGAAATGCTTTACTCCACTTGACATTCATAGAACCACTGATCTTGAACAAATACAGAGGTTATAAAATTTCCTTCCTAAAAACTATTAAGTATACTAAAAGAATTTTTAAAACATGGATAGGATTTATGAAAGTATGTTGGCTATAATTTTAACCCAGAAGTTGAAATAAGTAAATACACCAACTTCTTGACATGACTGGGTTGCAATGATATGATTTTTGTAAGAGGTGTTTTCTACAGAGAAATGCTTCTGAGCATTTGATTTGGCTTTGTGAATTGAAGTCCCAGCCTGCAAGATATTTCTATTCTTCTTCTAATCAACTGGTTATAAATCCTTCTCAGAATCGTGGGAGCATAAATCTGATTATGTGCAAGGCCAATGGGAACAAGATAATTGCATAGATCTCCTACCCCATGCATTACACTCAACGTCATAAATCACTGAACTGCCACAACCTCAGCTTTCTGGAATCCCCAAGTTGTTTGAAATACTCTGCTATTGCCATTTATGGGAGAGCCATATTATACTGTCTTTGCCTTAAGTGCCATAAAAATAAAATTTTAAAAAGTGTTTATACTTCAGAGGATGCTCATAAGATACAACAATGGAAAAAAAAAACACACACACAAGAAAAGTAATCAAAATGTGATATCTTCTTGCATGAACATGGGCAAAGGCCTCAATCTAAGGAACTGTTAGCCCCACACTTAAAAAGTTAAGTATTTCTCTTTTTAGTCCTTTTGTGATAAAAATGACATTTGTTAACAGAAATGTGGATCTGCTTTCCCCTCCCACACACCCATAGTACTGTACTGCCAGCTCCATGGGGAAGAGTCTGACAATTCCACTTCTTAAAAGTTCTTCCAAATGGAGAGTGGTACTGTGGCTATTGGGAGGGTAGGAGGTAGGGAGAGCTGGTTAATGGCTACAAAATTACAGCTAGATAGAAGGAATAAGTTCTAGTGCTCTATAGAACTGTAGGATAACTATAGTTAATAGTAATTTATAGTATATTTTCAGATAACTAGAAAAGAGGATTTTGAATGTTCCCAACACAAAGAAATGTTGTTTGAGGTGATAGATATGCTAATTACCCTGATTTGATCATTTCACATTGTATACACTGTACTCCATAAATACACACAATTATTATATGTCAACTAAAAATAATAATAATAATAACAAAGAAAATTTAATTTCTGTATGACTCTTGGATATTTGCAAAACTTGTGGTTGGAACATTCTTCCTGTTGCAGTAATACTTTTGAATAAAATCTCTTCTTACCTAAAAGAAAAATTTCTTCCACTTCTTAATAGTTTTTGGGAAGGAAATTTTATAACCTCTGAATTTGTAATTCTTCAACAAAACAAACAAAGTAATTGGCCTGAGTAGAGTTGGAATGATCAGATGCCCACAAATTAAACTGAGTTCATGTCCAAGGCTTAAATGAGCCTTTAAGCCACGGAATTCAAATTAAGTTGCAATGACAAATCACTATTTAGATTTCCTATCTTTTGTTTTCTTTCAATTTAATGGAACATATGTTTATTGAACAACTACTGGCTGTGAGTAGGAAAGGTCAATGGTCTCCACTCCCACAAGGAAAACAGACATATAAACAGCATTACTTCAGAAAAATGAGGTAAGTAAAATAATGGAGACTATATACTGCAAAGTTGTGGTACAAAGCAAGGATCAAGTAACTGTACCTTAATAGATGAGATAATAGATAAGAGAAGAGTCACCAAAAAAGAGGAACTAATTGTACTAGATTTTGAAGTAAATTACACGTTTTGACTGGTGGAAAAAAACTATTTGTAATGAACAGAGAGGGGTGATAAAAGGCAGTATTACTCATTGCTGATAGTGGATTTTCACCTCATTTGTTCCTCACAACAGCTCTGTGGAGAACTGTGTCAGTGTCCTAATTTTAGAGGTTCATAAAAGCAGACTTCTCAAGAATGCAGTGCTGGTAAGTGATACGATCGTGATTTTCCTGTGTTGCCTCAGCTAAGCATTTGGGAGGTTTGAGAACAGAAGAAAGATGAGGCTGCAGTGGCGGACCTTTGACAACACGCCAAGGCTTTGGGGCTTTGTCCTCTTGTGCAGGGAAGTCAGTGATGGGTTTTCAGCAGGGGAGTGGGTGACAGGAGCAGTTTTGGTTTTTGGACAATGTCCTGCTAACTTCATGGAGCTTGTTTTTGGCTGGGCATGAGACAGACATCAATGCTTTACAGATTCGGAACGGCAGTACTAACAATATGGCTTGTCTTGCTACTTTGAATGGTCATGATGTTCAAGTCCTCTTTGATTCCTAAACTTCCACCATAATATCTCTATCATCTCCCACTTTCTTCCCTGTATAGATTTTTTAACTCTCCTGATCATCTTTCTTTTAATCTGTGAAGTATCTGTATATCCAACTTACTACAGGAGCAATGAACAAATTCAGGACATAGGGCATATGATTTTTCTTAATGTGCTAAAGAACTATGAAGGACTTTCCAAACTGTCTAAATATATATATCCTAAAGGTTCCTCCACCCCCTATATGAGAACCTGCAGTAACACAATTCTAGCTAGCTACAAGTACCTTCACCATCCAATATTGTACCTGAGACCAGCTAAACCTCCTGGGTTCCTAGAAATCCTCACTAGAAGCAACTTGACTCATAAAAAATAATTTCCAAAATCATAAAATCAGATATGGAAATTCATTTGCTTAAGAAATTGACAAAAGGATATTTTTAAGTTGCTAACTTCACTTGTATATTTAAATATGAGGACATTTGCTCTGTTGATTATTTCCTTGGCTGTACAGAAGCTTTTTAATTTAATCAAGTCAATTTATTTTTGTTTTTGCTGTGATTGCCCTTCGGATCTTCTTCATAAATTCTTTGCCTAGGAAAATATTGAGAAGAGATTCTCTTACATTTTTTTCTAGAATTCTTATGGTTTCATGTCTTAGATTTAAGTCTGTTATCCATCTTGAATTAATTTTTGTGAAAGGTAAGAGATAAGGACCCTGTTTCAGTCTTCTGCATGGGGCTATCCAATTTTCCCAGCACCCCTTATTGAATAGGGAAACTTTTCCCCAGTGAATATTGCTGTCTACTTTGTCAAAGATCAGATGGCAAGATGTGAATGGTTTTATATTTGAGTTCTCTGTTCTGTTCTATTTGTCTGGGTCTCTATTTTTGTGTTATTACCAGGCTATTTTGGTTACTATAGTCTTGTAGTATAGCTTAAATTATGGTAAAGTGATGCCTCCATATTTGTTCCTTTTGCTTGAGGTTGCTTTGGCTATTCAGGCTCTTTTCTGGTTCCAAATGAAGCATAGAATTATTTTTTCTAGATCTGTTAAAAATTACATTGGTATTTTGATGGAGATTGCACTGAATCTGTAAATCACTTTGGGTAGTATGGATATTTTAACAATTTTGATTCTGCCAATCTGTGAGCATGACATGTTTTTCCATTTGTTTACATCATCTGCAATTTCCTTCTTCAGTTATTTGTAGTTATCTTTGTAGAGATCTTTTAATTCCTTGGTTAAATATATTCCTAGGTATTTATTTTTCTTTGTAGCTATTGTGAAAGGCATTGAGTCTTTGATTTGATTCCCAGCTTGACTGTTGTTGGTTTATAGAAATGCTACTGATTTGTGTACATTGATTTTATAGCCTGAACTTAGCTGAATTTATTTATTAATTTCTGGAATCTCTTGGTAAAATCTTTGAGATTTTCTAGATATAAGATCATATCATCAGCAAAGAGCAATAGTTTGATCTCTTTCCCCATTTGGACACCCTTAATTTCCTTCTCTTGCCTGACTGCTCTGGCTAGGACTTTTAGCACTATGTTGAATAGAACTGGTGACAGTGGGCATCCTTGTCTTGTTCCAGTTCTCAGATGGAATGCTTTCAATTTTTCCCCATTCAGTATGATGTTGGTTGTGGGTTGTCATATATGGCTTTTATAATTTTGAGTTATGTTCCTTCTATATCTATTTTATTAAGAGTTTTTATCATAAAATGGTGCTGAATTTTGTCTAATGCTTTTTCTGCATCTACTGAGATGATCATATAATCTTCATTTTTGCTTCTGTTTATATGATGAATCACATTTATAGATTTACATATGCTGAACCATCCTTGCATCCCTGGGATGGAGCCCACTTGGTTGTGGTGGATTATTTTTTTATGTGCTAGTGAATTTGGTTTGCTAAAATTTTATTAAGGATTTTTGCATCTATATTCATAAAGAATATTGGTCAAATAGACAACCTGCAGAATGGGAGAAAATATTCACATGCTATACATCCAATAAAGGGCTAACAAGCAGAATCTACAAAGAACTCAAGCAAATAAAAAAAAATCAAATAACCCCATTAAAAATAAGCAAAAGGCATGAACAGAAGCTTTTCAAAAGGAGACAGACTAATGGCCAATAAACATATGAAAAAATGCTCAACATCACTAATCATCAAAGAAATACAAATCAAAACCATAATGAATTATCATCTAACCACAGTGAGAATGGCTTTTATCAAAAAGTCCCAAAACAATAGATGCTGGCTTGTATGCAGAAAGAAAGGAACCCATACACTTTTGGTGGGACTGCAAATTAGTGCAACTTCTATGGAGATTCCTCAAAGAACTAAAAGTAGACATACTATTCGATGCGGCAATCCCACTAATGGGCATTTACCCAGAGGAAATAAAATCATTTTATCAAAAGGATACCTGTCCTAGAATGTTTATCACAGCACAATTCACAATCACAAAGATGTGGAATCAACCCAAGTGCCCACCAATTCATGAGTGGATTAATAAAATGTTAATGTACTCCATGCACACCATGGAGTACTACTCAGCCATAAATAAAATGAATTAATACCTCTGCAACAATCTGGGTGAAACTGGAGACCATCCTCCTAAGTGAAGTATTGCAGGAATGAAAAAACTAACACATGTACTCACTATTAAATTTGAACTAACCAGTCAGCATTCAGGTGCACAGATGGAAGTAAAACTCAGCGGAAATCATGCAGCTAGGAAGGAGGAGGATGGGAAATGTGAAATCATACTAATGGCTACAAGGTACACTATCTGGGTGATGGGCACACATAACTTTGACTCAAGCAGTACAAAAACGATCCACATAATGAAAACATTGTACCCCCATAATATTCTGAAATTTAAAACAATACTACCCACCTTTATAAAATGAGTATATCCATATGTATGAAAACCCTAGAAATCTATCCACATGTACATTGAAACACACTGGTGTTTCTCAGCATATTTTAGTGTGGCTTTGTTTCATTTTTAAGGGCAGTGACCACAGTCTACATCCAAGCAAAACAGTCTCCTTTCTAGCCTACAGGAAGCCCATTCCTCTTCTTTTAGCCGTCCCCCAGCCCCATTTACTCTTTCCCTTCAGTCTTGAGGTGGGGAGACTCTTGGGTAGGGGTCCTCAAACTTTTTAAACAGGGGGCCAGTTCACTGTCCCTCAGACCGTTGGAGGGCCAGACTATAGTTTTTAAAAAAACTCTGAACAAATTCCTACACACACTGCACATAACTTATTTTGAAGTAAAAATCAAATGGGCAAAAACACCCGCATGTGGCCTCATGGGCCATAGTTTGAGGATGCCTGCTCTTGGGGAACTTCTTCCCCAATTCTGCTGCCCAGAATACAGTTTTCTGTGACCTGATTAGAAAGTCACCTTCTTGCCATTTATCTGGAAGAACTGTGCACAAACCAGAGCTCCTGAATGGAACAAATAAAGAAGTGAGACACCACGTTTAAAAACCCAGTTCTCACTTCAAGGAACCAAATACTATGCCTCTGAAAGGATTTTGTAAAAGAATCAAAATAAAAAGTAAAAAAAAAAAAAAAGATAAAAATAAAAACCTTATTAATGTTTGCTGGAGAAACAGAAAAGTCTGTTCCCCAAGAAAAGTCCTTTCTGTACTGAAATTGGCAGCCGGACGGCCTGAGCATTTATCTCCTGCATAGAAAGTGCTCTGTCAGGCAAGCTGTGACTAACAATAAGCTGAAAAACACACCACAGACTTCCACTGTATTTTATTTGGCAGAGTGGAATTATTCCTCAGCACAAAGTATTTGCAACTGGCATCAGTTAAACAAGAAATTACAACCTTTAAAAGCTCTATTTATCATTAGCTGCAAAAGTGCAGACTTCACCGTCAATTACCCTGACAAAGGATTACAGACCATCAACACCGTACACAGGATAACAACAGTCTTGGCGGCCAAAGGGCCTCGCTGAAGGGAGGATTAGAAAGTTAATAGCCAGGGCCTCTTCTCCAGAGACTCCCTCAACCCTTCCTCACCCACCCCCTGCCCCTTTGCGGGCTGGCCCTCCCATCTCTAGCACTCTGTCTCTCTTCACCCCATCTCGCGCAGGCTGGGGCACCAGCGGGCTGTCAGCAGAAAGACGGGATACTTGCGCAACAGTCGTTTCTTATGAATCATTGCCCAAAGCAAGTCAGCAGTGACTTTGCTCCGACTGTGCTCTGAATGTGTTCCATGGATGAAAATGAAAATGACAAGATTGGTTTCTGAAAGCTAAAGAAATAATATGGAGTTATTCCTCTGAGCTGCTTCAACAGGCAACATAGTCAGAAAAAAATAGTGGATTTTAATAAGCAAAAGGTCTCTCCTGTGATTCTCAAATAACCTCTGAAACCCTGAATGGTGCCTATGTATTCTTGGAAGAAGCCTTTTTGCATTGCACTGAGGCATTAGCCCATCTTTAAATGATTTCATTTCTTAGGAACAGAAAAACAAAGACATGCTTTGTTTTCCAGTCTTTAAATAAATAAAAAAATTCCCTCAAGTGGTTATATAAAGGTAAGAAATTTCTCTCAAGAAACATACATAGGTATATATCCTTATTTATCTTTGATTTTCCAAAGAAGTATAAGGTAATTAACAATGTTTCTCTCACTTTGTTGCCAATTAAGTTAGTTTAAATGGTCCTGAAGTTTCTTTCAGAGGCATAAAGTTTATAGATTAATATTATTCTCTTCAATATTTTTGTTTCTATTGGTTATATTTGTCTCAGTTTACAACATTAATAATTCATGAGAATGAAGTAAAATAACGTAACATATGTAAACCACTTACATATGGTTTGGCACATAATGTTCAATAAATGATGACGATGATCTTGGAGATGATGTTGATAAAGATGATAGTGATGGAGAAGAAATACATGATATTAAAAGTTATGTTATATAAAGCCTTTGTTTTTTTAGGTATAAAGCCTTTTTAATGGTATGAAAGGACACAGTGATTGATAAAGGTTTTTTTTAAGGAACCCAGTTACATATATGGTGTATTCTTTTTTTTTTTTTGAGACAGAGTCTCGCTTTCTTGCCTAGGCTAGAGTGAGTGCCGTGGCATCAGCCTAACTCACAGCAACCTCAAACTCCTGGGCTCAAGCAATCCTCCTGCCTCAGCCTCCCGAGTAGCTGGGACTACAGGCACGAGCCACCATGCCCGGCTGATTTTTTTTATATTATATATATTAGTTGGCCAATTAATTTCTTTCTATTTTTATGGTAGAGACGGGGTCTCGCTCAGGCTGGTTTTGAACTCCTGACCTTGAGCAATCCGCCCGCCTTGGCCTCCCAGAGTGCTAGGATTACAGGCGTGAGCCACCGCGCCAGGCTGGTGTATTCTTAATTACATAAAACAATATTCAGCAAAATGACTGGAAGAAAATTAATCAAAATGTTAGAAGTGCTCACCTCTGAGGGATGCAGTAATGGACATTTTTTTCTTCTCTAATTTTCTGTGACTTTATCTTACACATTTATTACCAGAAGAAAATAGAAAAGGTCAATACAGGCAAGGAAAACAATAAAAACAAAAATATTGCACTTGGAGATGATTATGAATCTATAAACCTTTACACATGCAATATTATAACCCTTCAAGGGTGATCATCGTTCTCACTTTACAATAAAGTAACTGAAGTTCAAAGAGATTTAGCGTTTTGCCCAGTGGAAATTAGTATCTCACTTCTAGGCCTCCGTTTCTCCTGGCTGCCTCCTGCCTGGAGAACGTGCTCTTGCATGTTCACATTCCATATCTTTCCCAGTTAATGTGTGTTTAAGAAGTGGGTCTATTCATGTACAAAACCCCTAATCTCTCCAGATTAGAGAATTTTCCTTCACATTTGGTCTGCTGTGTTCATAAAAACTATCACAGGGCTATCGCTTGTAGATGACCTCCTCCAAAAATCACAGGAGTTTGGATAGCTTTATTTAGCTCTATTAAGTTCAAAGAATGTGCCAGGCAGATTCTTAGTCCAAAAATAATCTCCTTTTATTGGTGCTCTAAATTAACTCATGGAGGAGTGTGCCGAGCTAAATTAAAGCTTTCATACAGCAAGGCCCAGGGATTTTTACTGAGTGGTAAACGTTTTCTCTCTCTGTGAGAACTTTACTGTTTCCTTCCTCTAAAAGAGGCTGTGCTTAGAGGCAAAGAAAGTAGCTCAAAGCAGATCTGCGAGAATTCATTTTATTTGACAAAGACTCTTAGTATAAGCCCCCAGTGTGGAACCTTTAAAATTTTATAGGTTTTCCTAGCTTATAAAGTAATTTGCATGTAAATAAAGGGTTATTAATCTCTAGCACAAATGGCAAAATGTGCTCTTTGCTCTTTTTTAACTGGAAAATTGGATTCGTGAGAGTCATTGAGCGAGGTATTTTTACTTAAAAATGACTTCAAATAGCTTGACAAATCTTAACCACATCCCTTCTGGACCGCTGGCTGCACCTTATGTTATCTTTTCATAACTATTGGAATATTGTGGTACATTCCTCTCTGACAACTGCACATTGGGGAATAGGCAATGTAGACATAAAATATGATATTAAGATTCAGGGTTGCCTCTTTTTCTCTAAGAGACATGTCACTGCTGGCCATGGCTGACAATGCATTTACCACTGTTCCTGCAGAGAGAGGACAACACCCACTGGGTTTTCAAATGCCATAGACCAGCATGCCTGGCTTGGCTTACTGCCATATGGCCCTGGGACTTTTCATGTGTCACTCTCCTTTTCTCCTGCCTACATTGCACGTTGAATGAGTGACCAGCGCAGGTGTGAGGCACATGTTGATCCTCTCTCTCTCTTTCTGTACTGGTCTTTGGTCATGTCCACCACTATAGACAGAGGAAACCAAAGTGCCAGGCAAAGCCTTCGTGTTGAAATCCAAAGAAAATCATGCTTATATATTATTTCTCCACACTGTGCATCCAGAAGATCCCAGAAAAATCATCCTAAGTTTCTCCTAAGCATATGCTGTGATTTCCACTAAGGTTACAGCAAAAGTCCCAGAGAATATAGGGGAGAAAAAAGTACACCCAGGAAAAGATGTGCAAAGAGAAAATAGGAATCAGGATATTTGGGGGGAAAAGATGCAAGTTCATACTTATCACACAAAGAAATGTGTGTGAGAGAGAGTGTACACACACTCAGACCCCTTACACATTTCTCATTGACTGGATAAGTGAGTTTGTACTAATAAGAAGTATAATTGACTGGAAGTTTGTACGTTCAAGAAATCAAAGCTGGGAGTATAGAAGATTTTGGTTCTGACTCTGAAGCAGAAAAGTTCTCTTCTATCTAAGTGTGGTTGATGATGTCACATATCCCCAGCATAAAAGAATGGCCTGTCCATCCCAGGACACTTACTCCTTCCACCAAGCATATGTGAACAGACAGATGACACTAACATCAAATATGGCCCATAAAGGTTTTGGTAAAAAGAGGAAAAAAGCCAACTGATTGAACATTATTGCACGGCATATTCATATAGCATCTTGAGTGGCTATAACCATAATGCAGCTATGGGAAAGCCATTGGTAGAACATGATGAGAATTAAGCAGGGACTTGGGCTCCAGTCATAGTTATGCAACTAGCTGGTTGATCTTATGCAAATCACTTCAGTTTCCTCATTTTGACAGTAGAGTTTTGGAAGAACATCCTCTCTAGCTCCTTTTAGCTCTAATAGTCCATGGGGTACACTTATCGTATTTAGTCATACTAATATGAGAAATCTTGCAAATCAGGCCTCCAAGGATATCAAGTGAAACCATTCCTACTGGGGAGAGAGACTCTCCCATTGCAAGTTCTTGCAACTCCAAATAAGGTCAGATAGCCTCAGCATCTCTCCCAATGCATTGGACTGCTAGACTCTGCCAGTTTCCTAACTTATTAGGTGAAGAGGCTGAATCACAAATGACAAGAACTGATGCCGTTAGCCTCCTCTTAATTCCTAAGTCTACTGTTATTCTAACAACAAAAAAATCCTTAGATGTTATCATCCTTTTAATTTTTATCTATAGGAAAACTTCAAGCCCAGCTGTTACTCATTAGACTCTAGTGGCTGAAAGCATTTGGTTACCACAAGAGAAGAAAAAAAAATTGGTACAGTTTTATTTACAATCTGCTTTCATTGTAAAATAGTAGAAGTCCTGAATCAATAAAAAGTTGTGCTTGGTACTAAAAGCATAAATGCACATGGTCCTAAAAGCATAAATATCCTTTCTTAAAACAGCAGTAAATACTGTGAGCACATTTCCCAGATTTTTTAGGACTATTCCAATTCTGTCTATTTTCCCCATAAGTATGCTCATACTTCTTAAGCCCTGTGGCTAGCTTTTGAACCAGAAAATGCAATTATATAAGGAATATGCTTCTCTTAAATGTGTACATAGATATATATGCACATACACATACACATATGCAGAATTTTCACATGTTTTATAAAAATAATAGCCACCCTACAAAGGAAACAACATACTCCCTATCTGTAAAATTCTTTAAACAAGGCTGGGTTTTGTCTACCAAGAACACCAGAGAAGGAAATTCACCTCCCCAAATAGATTTGGTTTGATCACTTATAAGCTCTGAATTTCAGCTCTGAATTCAAAGATCTTGTAAGTTACTATTTTTTCCTAAATTCATTTTAAAAATGGATCCAGCCTTTCTACTGTGTTTCATGTGTTGGCAGGTACTATAAAAAAAACACAAGTGAGAAACTGAAAGCTTATGGTGCTGAAATTTGGATATATTTGCACCTGGGGTTTGGACACACTTGCACCTGGAAACCAAAGTATGTGGTAATAAAGTCCTTCGTGGCAGCAACTTTCCTCCAAGAAACCTGCAAAGTGTGTTAGAAAGCTAAAACTCTATTTGCTTCATGGAATCTTTGTGTGGTGAATAATAGTATTCCCATTTCTCACAGCCAGAAAACATGAAAATTAAGAATCAAATATGTACAAATGAGATGGAATTATTGCCATCCAAGTTTTAGGACAGGCAGATTCATTGCCTTGCCACTACATTCCACCTTCCCCCATTAGATCAAATTTCTCAGAGAATAAATTCCATTTGATATGCTATCTCATCTTATAAATTTAATCTGATTCAAGGTCTGAGCTTCTTATATTTTTGATCCAATTTCTAAAGAAATTTCAAGTCATAAATTGCTACATCAACCCTATTACCCATCTTCCATCATATAATTCATAGTATCAAACTTTTTATTCCTAAAAGTTTTTCTTTTAAGAGCCTGGCTTAGCAAGTTTTATCTAACAATGCATATTTTGAAATTATTTTACAACAGTGATTGTTGAGTTTAGTCAGGGGTAGGGGATAGGGAGAGTGGAGGATCACAGCCCAGAAAGAAAGTCAACTGTTGTTCTTTCCTGGTACCCTTTGTAAGAAAAGCAGTACTGCCATATCAAATATCCTGCTTCCCGAAAGCCTGCCCCAGAGATTGGTATGCGCAGGAAATTACATCATAGTAGAATTCGGTCACACTGACCCTAAGTACACCCATATCCCAGCATTTGCCCTCTGACCCCACCTCCCTAATCACATTTGCATGCTGTCTCCACTCTTTATAGTATATTTAGAACCTTTCTACAGCATATTCTATTTTGCAAGTCATTTATCAATGCTAATTCATCACTTCTTGCCTTCATTTCTTTGAGGTAGAGCCCTGTGATTACCAGTAATAACAAAACCATGGTATTTGGCTTTTCTATAGCTTCTGTCTCCTGAGAACTCTACAAATATTAACAGCACACATGGCAGTCTCCGGGAATGGCTTAGGTCACAGAAGGACTAGGGAAAAATGCTATGACTAGCCTAAGTAGAATAAATTGAAGGTTGGGTTGGAACTGAATCAAGATGCTGTTGTTAACATGCCTGACTATTTAGGAAAAGTTCCAGGATCCCTTAATGATGAAAAGCAAAAGGCTGTCGAAATTTGTCTGGAATATATATAGGATTAGGCCAGGTCCTAAAATTTCCCAAGGTAACCAGGGGTCAAGAGCTTGCTGCAAAAGGTAAGCCTTTTTGATGATATAAAAATTCCAAAAGTCTCAGTTACAAGAAAAATGTAAGAGGGGTGTGTGTGTGTGTGTGTGTGTGTGTGTGTGTGTGTGTGTGTGACTGAGAGAGTGTGTGTGTTAAGGGTTTTGGGCTTTTTTTTTCACTTTTTTTGACTTATTTCCATGAAGGTTTTCTACTAGACTTATTTCAATTCTTGATACTTATTGTAGATTATCACTTCTTATCTTAAAAAAAAAAAAAGATTTTACAACTGGGACAGACCTGATTCTTAAATACTAACTGAACTCTAGTGGCCTGAAATAAAAAAGCTTTAAATTTTTATCAAATACACTCAACAACTTAATAATAAGGTAAGGTGATCCTTTAACTACATTTTAGAACGTTAGCTACATTTTAAAATATATAATTTAATAGTGAATCAAGGGAAGATATCCCAACAGGCTTACCAATCCCATTTATTAGATTTTTTTAGGCACTTCTCTTGAGTGAAGCCCTTCAAATTAAGAACATAATCAAAAGTGTTGAAACTATGGAAAATAAGAAATTGGATTCTTAACCTATAAGGATTTATGTCAGTTATTAAGAAAGAATTCCTGATCCTGGACAATCGTTAATATAAATGTATATTATTTCCTAGAAATGTAAACCTGAATAGATCCTACTACAAGTTTGGACTGCCAAGATGAAAACAACTTATGTACTATGTAATTTCTTCCTTCTCATGGCATCACTTTCCACTGATGTTATACTAATATTTATTTGTGTGTAAATCTAGAGTCTAGATTCTAGACTCACGTATAAACCCTTACGTTTCTTAAAGGACAACAAGGAGCTTTGTATTCCTCAAAGTGCTTAAAACAGTGCCAAGTACACAATAATTGTACATAAAATATTTCTTGAATAAGTGTTGTAATAAGGTAGGCTTAGAGAAACTGCACCCCCCTGACTGCAGCAGAAGGTTGGGTAGTTCCCCGAAACTGCAGCTGGAACTCTGTTCACCACCAGGGTACAGGGTTAATATTTTCTTATTTTACGTTAATCCTTGGGACTATGCTCCTTTATTTTATTTATTTTCAAAATTATCAGCACAACACACAAGAGTAGGGGAGAAATTAGGGAGGGGAGGAGGGAAAATGAAAAGAGAGGGAAAAAGGAAAGGAGAGAGGGAGGAAAGAATGGAATTGAAGAAAAGAATTAACATAATAATAAACCTGAAATAAAAACAAGAAATATGAAAAAGAATAAAAAGAAGGGAGGGAGGGAGGAAAGAAAGAAATAAGAAAGGAAGGTGGGGGAGAGAGGGAAGGAAATAAATTTCTTCTCGGTGATGTCAGAATCCATTTGAGTGGCAACTCTATAAGAGCAAGCTGGTTCTCATTATTGATATAAGTTTGACCCAATTAAATCCATCAACAGTCTCTAAGAGATATTACTTTATATTTCACTCCTAAGTTGGCTAATAAATACTTTTTAATACAATCTTTGCTTGCTGGCACCCAACTTATCTGCTTTATTTCATTTATTCATTCAACAAATACCTTTTGAGCAACAATTTTCCAGGTCTGTAATTGGCACTGGAAAACCAGTGGTGACTAAAATATAACCCTCACTTGAAAGGCTTATCCAACTCTCTCTGCATCCTCCTGAAACCCAGATTACTGCTATTGTCCGTCCCCAAATTTTGTAAAGCACCTTTTTACCACATTATTCTCTCCAGGCCCTTTTTGTCTGCCTAGACAAAACCATTAGTGCCTTCTCTCTTCAATGAGACTACACCCACCAATCCATGCATTCCCTTGTTCTGATGCCCGTGGCAGTGCCTGCATCAAGCTAACTTCAGGTTATTTCTAGTCTATCACAGTTTCTTAAATTTCCACCCCTCTGCATAGCCTCTAAAATTCATTTTATTCAAATGATTCCTGTTGTCACACTTCCAGGGCATCTCTGGCCCATAATCTATGTCCATATATTTAATCTACTCTGACCTGACAAAAACATTTAAATGCTTAAAGTCCAATTTTATTATAATTACACAAATTATAATGTATTTTAATATTATATATTGCATAATAACATTATATATTATATATATCATATTATATATCACACAAATTCTCATATATATGTGAGGAAGTGGGGAAGTTCAATTTCACCAAATGTGTATTTGCTCACATTTCCAAATTCAAAAACTAAGCTACTAATGTTAACCTCTCATTATGCTTATGAGCATGACTATAAATGCTAAGACCCAACCAACTTTTCTCATATAGGCCGCATACACTGAAACTGTTCATGGGGGAAGATTGACTGTTATAGTAATTTCCCTTCTCCAATTTATTCTAAATGATGAACTTCTACTCATCTTCCACTGTTTGGCTCAAAGTCAATAGGTAAGTTTTTCTTTGCCCATTGGACTGACAACTCCATCCTTTGTGACCCTTTTATATCCTGCCTTGATCCTGACTCCATCTAGAACCCACAACACGTGGCATATTTAGGGTTCACAGTCTACCTCTGCTAAACTATGAACTCCTAGAGCTAGGGACTAGACCTTATCTGACACAGTATTTCTAGTGCTTATGACAGTGCATGGGACATTGTAGGTGCTCAGTAAATGTTGGATGAATGGGAAGGAAGAGAGAAACAAGGACCCTTATATAGAATGAAATGCTAATCAAAATGGCTAGCAAGAGCTGGAGACCTAGCAGCTCCTAAGTTTTCCCAATAATATATTGCATGGAATCTGGTGAGAAAAGTACTTCATACAAATGAAGAATGCCAACCTAGTCTTTCTCAGCCAAAATGTAACCAAATCTTCACAAAGTTTTCTTTTTTAAATTTGTCTGCCACTCAAACGCATACACACACACACACACACACACACACACACACTGAGTGTTAAATCTGATCACTTTCCTCTCTAGATAGCTGCATTTATGACATAATCCAACCTCTGTGCCCCATGCACACCACACCTCACCCCATATCGCCACCTGGTGCCCAAAACTAAGAAAAATATCTAAGAAAGGAAAATGATTTTTTAAGCTGATAAGTGTCAGCTGTGACCATATACTTTTCCACTCACATTTTTACAAAAAATATGAATACTCTCAATCTCTTCAGCCCCATGAACGGCTTCCCCCTATGGATTCTGCTTTTTAAAACTTTTTCTACTAAATAAACTAATTTTATCATTTGCAATAAGTAACCTAAGAAGTGTCAGTCTATGATACCATTTACCCTGTGACAACCAGAAATATCATTCATTCATTGATTCACTCAGCTCCTTAATTAGTCCCTACTGTGTTCTAAGAATTAATTGCACAAGGCTCCACAGAGTCACATTAAATTAATATTAATCCAGTTAAAACATCTTGAAGTTTTTCTGACTGTAGAGAGACAACATACATTTTCATTAGATGTTTTAAAATAACTTTTTAACAAAGTCTTCTATTACTGTCCCCAAGAAGTTGGGGAATCTGAGATTGGGAACCAATGTGTTAGGAAAAGGTATATGCTGATGGATTAAGTACAACTTCACATCAATGATAATTCCTGATGAAATGTCTCAAATATCTCCGTTTAGCTGCGATTATCTTTCATCTGGTTTTAAATGTGCTACCAGTTACTAGTGTGTATTGATGACATTTTATTGCCAGAGAACTAAGAACCAAAAGATGCATAGCTAAAGAATAATATGGACTTTACTTGAACTTGAGTCAGCACAAAATCATCAAATAAGTTTCAATGATGAAATTAGCAAGTATGTAACTAAAAATTAAAAGTTGGAAGCCATTGAAATATATCTAACACAATGCTATCTTTAAGAACAAATTTTTAAAATTCAATTGTTTTTTCAAATAGATTGGCTAAATACAAACCATTTTTAACAAAAAGTTTAAAAATCGGATGCCTTAATTTTCTGCCCCAGTACAGCCTAATTCCAGAAATATATTAACACTATGTGACATTACATTTTTTTTAACCCACATTGTACTTTGAGTGTTAGTGTTTCCTTAAGTTCTTATTTTACACTGCTTTCTCGATCCAAAGTCGATAGGGAGTTCTAGGATTTATTTTATTTCTCAAGATCTCTAGAGTAATCAAAAAAGAACAATAACAGCAATTTTTTGAGAAGCATGATGATGAATTTGGAGGTCACATAGCAAACAAATGGATGATTAGTGTAGATGCTTTGTCTTCTAAATTAGAGTAAACTACGCATTGCTTCTCAATCAAAATATTCTTTATGCTTAGCTATTTCTCTTTCCCACTCTTTCTCTTTCTTTTTCTCCCTTTCTCTTGCCACAGAGCTTTTTGGATTGAGTAGAAGTATTTGGTCACTTGGCTCTTTGACCCCAGAGTCTCCTGAGACTGTATATTCATTTTGAGAATGAGTCCTTTAGTTACCTAAAGTGTCCTCAGACTAAATTGTTTCCAGATGTTTACAAATATTTCAAGGAAATATCCGCACGGTTTTTATGGCTGAGTGACAAAGGACTCCACAGTGTCTGTTCAATTGTCAGATAAGGGCTGAGTGCTTATTGTAATATAACTTCTATTTGGCAAGGGGAAGCCACGTTCAATACATTATCTCACTTAGTGCTCACAAAAACCCTGTAAGGGAGGTATTATAACCCTCATTTTAGACAAGAAGAAAGTGAGGCTCAGAAAGTGATTCCAACAGAACAAGTAAGCGACAGGAAAAGGAATCCACGCGGAGCCCCTGTCCTTAGCCAGTGTGTTCTGCTGCTCTCTCAGAGCAAAGCCCCTCTAGTCAGGGTAAGGCAGGAGAGAAAAGGAAAAAAAATCACAAAAGTGATAGGGCATCCCTTAGCATCCAAAGAGATTGCATTTAAGAGGCTAGCGAAGGAGGTTTATAGACCAAGAGAGTTCTTGCTTTGTTTCATTCAACAAGTACCTCAAATAGGCTTTCAACAGGACTGTAAATGTGCAATGCCGAATTTTCTCGTTTAAAAAACCAGCTTTCGCATATGGAGTTTTGAAGTTTGCCTGTTTAGTGTTTATGTTATTCTTCACTCACAATATTCAATATTCTAACTTGTAAAAAAAAAAAAAAAAAAAAAACAAAGAGGGAGAGAGTGAGAACTCTTAAATGGTCAAGGTGACCTTTTTTAAAAAAGCTCTTATTATCATAGAAATCATGCTTTCTATTTAACCTTGTGGTCCTCTGAAAGAAATTAGTAAGAAAACTTAAATAACTTGCATTTAGGGTGGGAGTAGGGAAATGTCCAGTCAATTCTTGGTTTATTCTAAGCAAGAGAGGCAAGGCAAAGCCATGCATAAAGCCCTCAACGAATATTAGCTCCATTCCCCAAAACAAAAGATAGTTTAAAAGCCTTTGGTATTTATGCTTGGAAAACATTACATAGTTTCTTCATTTTCATTTACCCAGAGGAGGATACATATCCAACAAGTTTTGCTTGCATTTGGTTTCCAAATGATTTTGAATTCTCAAAGTGTAGACGCTCTGATAACGAAATGAAGGAACTCTGGAGTGTGAAAGTTAGAGAGAGGTGCCAACTGTAGATTTTAAAAGAATCTACCAAGTGGGAAATCCATATGTAGGCAATTAAGAGGTGACTCTGTTTGTTCTGGAAATGTCTCTCATGGAATCGACTGCACAAGCTGCTGCGGCCGGCCGCCTGTCTCCTACCAATGGTAAATGTCATCTATTCATGCCACCGCTCCCTCTGTTCCCATCAAACAGTTACCCCCCTAAGGCCAGAGTCTGAATCAGTGTCAGAATTGTTGGCCTTGCAAGGCCACATTTTCCTTAGACCCACTCCCCAAAGCTCTGCAGAACTCTCAGACTTTTGACCTTGCTGAAAACCATGGGATTATTGGAACAAAAAATTCCCTTCCCCACTTCTCTTCCTTCTCCTCTGCTTCCCCCCTCTCTTGTGCTCCTTCTGAAGGAAAGCTGGCTTATGAAACACTCTCACCCGCTTAGCTTTTTGGTCCTCTAAGCCAGCGTTTTTTCTAGAGCTGCCATTCTCCACTCACCAGGCCATATTTTTAAAAAATATCTGGAACACAAACAGCAACTTGTTTATTTGTGCCCTTAACTAAAAATCTACCAGGACTTTTTCATGTAATGTTTCAAATCATTTTTAAGTGAGTTTAATGCTGGTGAAAGGTGCTGGATTGACAGACTTGGAACCAGAGGGTCTCTATTTTTAACCACAAGGCAGTGAAGCAATGTCAAATACTGCCAGGGAAACTCACAGGCCTCACACTCCAGCCTGCAAGGGTTCTTGTGAGATTTAACAGGTACACATCCAGTTGAATTCCCTTGTTTAGTGTTCATATTGCTCTTAACTCACAATATTCTGACTCGTTTAAAAAAAAAATTCTACTATGCTCAAGTCCCACTCAAATGCTGCCTCCTCTCTGAAGCCTTTCCTAATATTATCCCTGCTGGATAGGAAAAATCTCTAGCAGTTTGTCATCCTTTCACTATGCTAGAGCTTTATAGTAGTGTTCATC
This sequence comes from Microcebus murinus, assembly GCF_040939455.1. Taxonomy (NCBI): domain Eukaryota; kingdom Metazoa; phylum Chordata; class Mammalia; order Primates; family Cheirogaleidae; genus Microcebus; species Microcebus murinus. The sequence goes on along the minus strand of NC_134105.1, from coordinate 117,199,456 downwards.
CGACCTTAAACCATATATATCCTTTCCTCCACACCATGCCTTCTCAAGAGCCCATGATTAAAAAAAAAAAAAATCAAATGGACATTACCATTTCTATGTTACAAATTGGTAATAGAATCCAAAAGTGGCATACATAGGCAGGATTGAAATCTAGACTTCAACTTCCAAATTCTTCTAAGTCCCCATCTATCAAAATGAATAGTTTTTAAACTTCCAAGTTCAAGCACTTTAATTCTCAAATCATCTTCCCTCTAAATGTGTCTTGCAGATGGCCTAACAAATCCCCCGGCTTTGTGTCAGCCTTCTGAGGACTGCTGAGTTGTTCCCTAGTCAGCTGCTAGTCCAGACTTGAATCGCCCTCTGACTGGACTTCCCAAGCCTCAGGCGACTCTGACTGGCCTTACCCACCTCACAGGGTCCCCATCGTCCTTCTGCATTAGCAGAAGAGCAGGCTGGTGAGCCCAGTCACAACTGGTGTAAACTGGCTTATCCTGACCCAGTTTTCTCGGCTCCTTTTTTCAGATCATCAGTGAAAACATTCATGAAAACTCAGAAGAAGAGATAAGCCTCAAATAACCTCAAATAAGCCTGAGTGTAAAGCCAGTATTTCAGCCTCAGGAAAATACTGATTAAATTCCCCATGCTAATAAATTAATAAAGTGATAAAAGTCTAAATTGTCATTTGGAAGCCAAGTGACTGTCTCCATGTCCCAAGCTTTAGTTTGCATAAAGTCCAGTTTTTTCTTTTCTAATATTGAACTTCTCTGCATGGCCTGCTCAACCAATTGCATAATTATAGGATTATGCCAACGATGACTTACATTTTGCCAAATTATTTTTAAAAATAATGAAAAGTGCCGGAAGGTTCAGGATACTGAGGAAGTTGAGACAGTGAGGCATTTCTTAACTTGCTATCATGGTGCTACAATGTGCAGGATGCTTACAGTATCTGAGATTCAAAATCTTTAAACGCAAGAAGTATCTGTACAAACAGTTTATTCTGACAGTTTTCCAACTGGTGGTTTCTAACAGGTGTAAAATCCACCCCTAACCCCAGTTCGGAATCACTTCGGGGCCATTAAGAAAGTTCCATCTGTAAAGAACTACAAGATAAGATCCGATCAAGCCTGTGATTTTGTCTGTCCTGGAAAAGCGAGAGCAAACCTGAGAGAGAATAAAAGACAGGAAGGAGCTGGAGTTGCTGTTGAAATCTTAAGCTGGGCCCCCCCGGGAGCTTGAGGTACCACTGAGTAAGAGGGAAAGGAGAAGTGGGTTTGAAGGATCAATGAATGATCGCAGGAGTGGACATATTAAAATTATGCTGAATGTGAGCTCTGTGAGGCACAGTATTGGACCCATCTCACCACTTGGATGATGGGTTCTTTGGGGAAGAGGCCATGCCACCCACTTCTTCAACATCCTCCAAAGTGCTCGGCATGGTGCTGAACACAATAAATATTTGTTAGCTGAATAACTGGTGGTAGGTAGAATTTAGTCTTGTCGGCTCATCTAAACCACGACTGCTATTTCATTGTTTGGAGAAAACACCCAGCTGATTCTGACCTCTGGCCCCATTAACGCATGCACACTCAAAAGGGGGGCTCAGACCTAGGAAACACAAATAACTCCTGAGGAAGTTTCAGGTACACAAGTCTTTGCATATCCGAATTGCAGTCTTTAGCAATGCTGCCTTCTGATGTTTTACCAAATTACAAAGAGGCTGCTTCTGCAGAATTTCAAACAGAACTCTTCCTTTCTGGGAAAATTACAGGCAGTACCTGAATTACAGGCTTTAGCTTTTCAAATAACGAACTCAAGAAGAAATTGCTCCCGCTTCACACCCTGTTGCGTGCAACCACTCCCTCTCTTCTGCCAGCTGCTTCCAGAAGACCCACCATGGAAAAGGCCTGAAAGTTTGAGAGGAAACCTGGGTAAAGAAACAGGGAAAAGATGAGGCCAAGAGAAGCAAGCATCCTGGGTCAGTCCTCCAGGCCAGGCTGCACTTCCTTGTTGACGATATCCCCTCTGTTCCTCTTTTACCTACTAAACTCAGCTGGCCCCTATAGCCTCCTGATGCCCTATAGGAAGCACACTGTTGGTGCCCGGCACCACTGCTCAGATCCTCATCCATATGGCTGGTTCAAGACACCTTCATCTCTCATCTGGGCTGTTGCAATAACCTCCTAACTGCTTCCCCTTCCTCCTCTAACATCCCTTCTCCACCCAGCAGTCAGGTTGCCATTTTAAAGACATGGTTTCTCATTGCCCTCACACTTGGAATACAAGCCCAATTCCTCATTGTGACCTGCAAGTTCCCTCTCACAAGCCTCAACATTCCTCTCTGACTTCATCTTCTCTCTCAAACTCCTATCACTTTGTATCTTTTGGTCACATGGACTTTCTTTCTGCTTTTTGGACACCAAGCTTGTTCCTGCCACAGGGCCTTTGCACCTGCTGTTCCTTCCTTCTACCTGGAAGACTGTTCATCCCGCTCTCTACAAGGTTAGCTCTCCTTCTTTTCATTCATATCCCTGCTCAAGTAAGCTCGTTTCATTTACTTTATAGAACTTATCATTAATCATGGTTGAATTATTTATCTAGGTGCTTGTTCATTGACCTGTCCGTTGCCTCCTTTTTCCAGGAGAATGTAAGGTTTATGAGAGAAAAACAATGTGTCTGTTTTGTTCACTGCTATATCCCTGGCACCTAAAATAGTGACTCACACACAGTAGGTACTCAAGACATACTGGTCCAACATATGAAAAAACAAGTGAGAGAAAGAAAAAGAGATAGTAGAATAATTGGAGTCTGTTCTGAAAACATAACAGACTTAAACCTAGGCCTCAACAAATCCCAGGAGATAAGGGCATAGGGTGCCCAGGGTTTATTGAGTGTTTGCCCAGATGATAATAATTCAGTACAATTACCTCCCACTGTTCTATGTGTTAATCTTCCTCACAGGGAACTCCAGAGAAGAGGGCTGAGTTTGACTGAGGCACCAAACCCTCACTGGCATTCTTAAAGGCACCATGCAATGTGACAATGCCATCAAGGGTGACCAGAGAGCACACAGGAGGAACACCTAATTCAGACAGGAGTGGCCATGGGAAAGAAGGTTTGGAAAAGGCTAACCCAAGATTATATTCATCGAGTTCTAAATTTTGCCTAGCACTGGGCCTACACAAGTAAAGAGAGAAGGGCTTCCCTTTCCTCCTCATTACTAAGCCACCAAGCCACTTCTTCCAAGATGCAGCACTCTGGCTGCTTCCTTCAACACTGCAGTTCAACTGTGTCATACATTTACCAGGTTTTGGAGGCTCCCTTGGAACCCAATCACCACTTAGAACATTGCATTTGGACCCATGGATTTCTAGTTCCAAACAGCCAAATTAGAAATGACTGTCTGAGTCTTTTAAATAAAATTCTATTAACGTTTAAGAAACCTCACTTCCATAGCAGCAGAGAACATAACCAGAAATTTTGGACCTGTCAATTTTTTTTCCCAGTATTTTACAATTCAGCATTAGGCCTGATGCAAATGAGGAGCTTGGTTCCACCTGTGAGGTAAGGTACATCTATATATATGTGGATTTATATAAATATATAAAATTAAATCAAAATGATATATGATTTAATCTTCAATTGACTTTTCAAGAAGATATTTCAATTATTCACCATTCCATAGGATTAGAGCTCAGAAGGGCTGGGTGGCATGTTTAAGGTCACACTCTTGGCAAGGACCAGGGTCAAAATCAACTCCTCACCTTCAGGAAAGCTCTCTGGCTCATTCCAGTTCCTTCTCAAGTACTATCTTCCGACCCACTCCTTCATTTGAGCTCACTGAGCCCTGTAATTAACCTCAATTTTGCTGCTTAACTGACATAGATCTAGTGCCATCAAGGGGTTTAATTTGCAAAGATATCATTTTTTGAAGGATTATTTGCATGTTTTCATTTGTAACCCTAATACAGGCTGGTGCCACAGTTACAGGAGCTCTGTGTCCCACTGACTAAATGCCACCAAAAAGCCATTCCACCCAGCCACCTCCTTCCAATTTTCTAGCCACTGGAGGATAAGTGAAAGCATAATGGAACACGGTGGGCCACAGAGGTCAAGAACAGTTACAGTTTTTGTCAATAACTGAAGGTTTTGGGGCAACTTGTTAATGCCCACTTTGAGTCACAAAGCCCTACTTGTAAACTGAGGGTGGCAATATCTACTACTAAGCATTATTGTGAAAATTTAAACATAATGAATATAAATCACTCACTGCAGTACCTGGTCCATGATGGCACTCAGTGAGTCTGCATTTCTTTCCTTTAGCTCCTGTCTCCCATTGAGAGACCCAAAGGCACTGGTTAAGTGCAATCATTTCTGCAGCACATGGGCCAAACACAAAGAAACATGGAGACAAATCCAAAGTCTCCTTGCTTATTATAAGTCAACCTCACACGGTGGATTATCTTTTCATGGAAGCATTAAGCTTGCTACTCGGAAAACTGTATTTTATTTGAAACAGGAAGCCCAGCTGTCTTTGGTAACTGTTCCCCCAAAAGGAAAGCTCATTGAGAAGGTGAGTCAGCCGGGATAACTTTCAGGACAAGCACAACCAAGACCAGCATCTGCGAGGCCTGACATAGGGGATGTTATGACACTAGGTGAATTACTTCTGACGTACTTAATTAGGCAACAACAAGATTTGCAGGAGCATAACCACACAGTTCCCCTGGGTATGCTGCCAGTATGCTCCACAAATGATTAAATATAAAATAAACAAGAGCTAACTGTGAATTATGAAGTTGTAATTCCACCAAGGGGCTCCAGTGATGTCATAAACCACTAGAGCAAAGTTCATGTCACCAAAGGATCCCAGGTGGGCTTAGAGGCCTGTAACCCTGTAGTGGTCTCTGCTACAGGCATGGCTCCAGGAAAGCCTTTCACCTCTGTTTTGCCCCTTCACATCTCTGCTGGAGCCCTCCTTTCCTGTTCCCTTCCTTCCAGCCTTCTACAACCGTACTCCTCCTGCTTTTCTAATGTTGTTCCTTTTAATTAGTTCAACGGTCTATCATTAAAGACAGACAGCCAATACACTCTTTGGACAGCAATCTATGATCACATATACTCCATTAGAAAAACAAAGCCTGATTTTTAATAGAAAATCCATTTATAACAAGAGCCCTGGAACATACCTTAAAAGGGGACATTTGAGATATAACTTTAGTATGTGCCAGGCCCAGTACTCCACTAATGGAATAAATGTCATTGTCTTGAAACAGGGTACATGTAGAAAAGTTATGCTGTAATTTCAAATACAATCTTCTCACAAGTCAGCATCTTTAAAAAGGTTAAAGTAGAACTTGGCTTTATCAAACCATAAAAAGATAAGTAAACAAGATTATAAAATATTAGAAAAATTGTACACCTGAAAGGAAGGATGAACTTTGGAAAACAAAAGACCCAAAATACTATAGTTTAATTTCCTTAATGTGTCAAGCTTTTATCTGAAAGCATACTTATAGGAGACTAAAATTAAATTGCAAATATTGCTATCTGTGTGATAGATTGCCACTTCTTTGACACATGCTTTTTCTTCTAGAATAAGCACTGAGATAACAATCACCTAAAATTAATCTTAATATTTACAACTACAATTTGTCAATATATAATACAAACTAAAATTTAAAAAAAGTAAAATGATTCTTACTTAACATTTTTACATCCCCCAATAGTTGCCTCAAACTGTTTTTCATGGTTTTATGCGAAGTGTTTAGAACAATGCCAGGTGTCTAATAAGTGCTGTGTGTGTGCTCTTTATTTCTCACTTGTTTGTTCATACATTCATTTATTCAGTATCTGTTTGTTAAGCACCTATAATACGAAAAGCACCATGGTAAGTGCTCTGAGGTTTAAAAATGCCTGCCTCTCTGCCCTTGTCTTCAAAACTGTATATACCCGGTTAAAGAGATAAGACCAACAACACTTAGGGAGAGTAAAGTAACAATGGAACACACAAGATGCAATTGCTGTCACAAGGAAAACATTATTTAATACCAATTACTATTGGGGAAAGTGGTCTAGATCAGCGTTTTCAGACTTTGCGGTCTATAAAAATCATCTGGGATATTTAAAATGCATGTGCTTTGGAGATTCTGATTCATCAGGTATGGGCGGGGCCCTGGAATCTGCATTTTAAGACACTTTGGTTCATTCTGCTATAAGTGAACCAGGTTATCACACTGAAGATACACAGGGCTAGAGTGTAAGAAAGTTAGAGAAAGAACCGGATGCCTGGTTATTTCTCTTTATTCCTTTTCTCTAAATCACGAGACTGCCTTATGGGAGAGAGAGTAAGAGAAGAAAGAAATGAAGAAAACAAGGGCCAAAGGAAAGTCTTCCTAGATGAGAAAGGACTCCATGCTCTCCAAAGAAAACAGTGACCCAGAGTTATCTACACCCCAAATGAGAAATGCTACATACGGTAAAGCAGAGACAGCATTTTTAGCAAACACACACAAATACTTTTCTGTATGTCAGCACACCTAGTCCCAACAGAGCTGTGCTCCTAATCTTTGCCTAACACCCCCTTAGCAGATTTAGGGGATGACCGGATTCTCTTTCTCTTTGCATAAGGCACATGGTGAGCTGCTTCCTTAGGCCACGAGCACACTAGCCTTGCAATAAATTGCTGTCAGAGTGCCTCACCCATGGTGACTGGCTTTTCCCACATGTACCACAACTGTTAGCCACGCTGATCTATTACCCAAGAATGCCAGGGAGATTTAATTGTTAATTGCTTGGCAAGAAAACAGAGAGTCCTGGATGCTTCATAATATAGAAATGTAGTCTGTATGTGTTCCAGGCTTATCAGATTTCAAAGTGATATGTATGAAAACAGGTCACATATTAAACTGAAGACAGAATGTTTGTCTTACTCAACTGGTTAGGAAATCTAAGTTGGCACAAGAATGGCAACTTTATGTATGATTACAGTTAACATGGTGAGTATTATTTGTGTACAAAAAATACAGAAATCTCAGCGGAGTAGCAAGGTAGTGCTATGTTAGAGGCACTATACTACTGAGAGAATTTAACTTGGTTAGTCTCCTGGAAATGTACTGGCTGTGTCAGGTCTGGGATAAGAAGTCTTAATACCTTGTGTCCCAAGCATATGTCCTATAGTCGCCATAAAATTCAGAAGCTAAATAGAAGAAAGAGATTTGTCTCCTTCAGTCCCTGTGAAGTCTGCAGTGATGGATGAAGCAAGTGGGAATATGAAAGGCTGGTGGCGTCTAAAAAACGCTAAAAGATCTGTGTTACTGTTTCATGCTGAAGAGAAGAAGGGTAGCCTGAAGGGGAGGACAATGATCAGGAACTTCTGAGCCAAACTTCTAGCTCTGCCAGGCCCTCACAGTGTGTGGCCTTATGAGCATCACTAAAAGTTACTCCGTGTCAGTTTCTAAGTAGATAAAACAGCAGTTGTCTACTTAGTCACTCAATAAGTGACTTGCTATAAGAGTGTGACTTTTGGAGCATGGGAATATTCCTAATTTCAGTGGAATTCAATAGCCTCTGACGTTGGCTGGGAAACCACACTGAACATATATCCAGGCCTGGAATAAGTGATGCTTGCCGGAGATGTGGAAGTGGAGAGTAGGAAAAGGGCAAGCGTTTATTTGCGAGTCTTCAATGGGAAGGGTACCGCGCACTTCACATCATCTCATTATCCCAAACGAACAAACTCGTGTGATAGATATTAATGTGCCAGTTCGGCAGATGAGGAAATTGAGACCCAGAGATTTGTCTGAAATCAGTAGACAAGTAAACGGTGGAACCATAATTTAACACGGAATTTTCGGAATCCAAAGTAAAACACATGAAAACTCCTAATATCCCTAAATCTAAATTTAAGATTTCTCACTTTTTGAGGACTTGCTGTAAATCTAATGAGATGCATTCTTTTTTTTTTTTTTTTTTTTTGATCATTACTTGACAATTTGGAAAATTCTCCATTTGCTCCCTTATGGTATGATAATACACATACAGTTAGCCCTTTAGTTCACAGATATTTTCACAAACACAATCTCTTTTCAGCCCGCCCCATTTCCATGAAGAAGATAGGCAGAGCAGTAACACGCTCATTTTATAATGACGACTACGAGCCAGAGGAATTTAAGAAGATCTGGGCCTCACAGCGATGTGTTATGAAGTGGCATGCTAAACGCCTCATTGCCGACTCAGTATTGTTTCATAAGACAACAATGTATCTAAAAGAATTTGGCTGACAGCAAAGTTGGTGGAATGTAATGAAAAAAATTAAAATGGGATCAGACAAGCAAGATTCAAGTCACCTCATCGTAGCCCACTAAAGTTCTCCAAGCCATAGCTTCCTTATCTGTAAAATGAAAATAATTACTTATGCTAGCCCTACCTACTTCTTAAAATTGGCTTTATAGAATGTAATAGCATTTGCATATGTTCTTAAATTTGTCAAGCAGTTTTATGCTTTATCTCACTTTATCTTTGATATTATTAATGTTGTTAATTCGTTATGACAAAATAAGTCATCAAGTCATACAAGTAATCAAAGAAAAGTGTTAAATAAACCAGTATTTTGAATATATTAATTTAGTCGAAATAATTGTACTTTAAGGCTTTCCTGGCTTTCAAGGTAGCCATGAATCTCGAAACCAAAAAGTCTAAAACAGTACAGAAAACAGATATTTTCACCACCCTGAGAAAGGAGAATGTTGAGGTAAAGAAAAAAGAGAGAGAGAAGATATAAATTTTAATAGCAGTCCATATATTCTGAGTCAAAATGATCACACCCAGAAAAATTTCTTCCCTGAGGGAAGCTAAGAACAGACTGTAACAGTCAAATGTGCAGTAATATTATTTTCTATTTCTCTTGTCAGAAGGGATCAGTCTTTGAAATATGTCTAGCAAAACTGCAGATTTCAGTTCTGTGATTAATGAACTAAATTACATTTTATTTCTTAAATGTGTGGAGGATTCATCCTGTGGTCTTCCCCCGATCTTGAGGATTAGAGCTGCTGAACAGCACATCTGGTTATAAGCAAAGAGCTCTCTGGGTGTTCTCGTTCTTTCCTCCCTTAGAAATAGGCAATGTGGGGAACTGCAGAAACTTTTATTAGGCAAGTGTGGTTTTTAGTTTTCAAAAATGGTGTTTACTCTCTCTCTCTCCCTCCTTTCTCATGAGGAGAAAGATTATGAAGATATATCTAATTCATAATCTTAAATTTTTGTTCTACATGATTTTACATCACTTGTGAATACTTTCCCTAAATAAAATATTAGTATTCGTCAGGCAAATGTTTTAATGTCAACTTGCCTGGGAATGATTTTTAAATGGACTTTATAATAATAATTTATGTTTTCCCTGTAGTTATCACTTTAAATAAAAACTGGGGTGCTGTAGACATTCATGGATAAATGCACCATCTTTGATTTTTTATAAGTGCTTCTTACTCTGTCAAAACACACTACTGTGTTCTGGAATATGTCACTATTTTACCTCTAGCCCTATAAGGTATAAAGAAATAAATGCATTTTCCTCATTTTTTTTTTTTACAAAGGCACGTATGAACCTTAAGAGATTTAATAAAAGGAAATTCAAGATCCAGGGATTAACAGTAATAGAAAATTTTCAGTCCTCTACAATATTTTTCTTCCACTAATTTTGTGAGCTCTTCCTTACCAAACCATGTAAAAACTAATTTGTGGGGCAACAGTTCTCTGATTGTGATCTAAGAATGTCCTTTAAGTATTATGCAGTCTTTTCCAATTTCAAAAGGAGACATGTGCTCATGTCTAGGGAAGGTTCCCAGCTAGAAGCAGCAGAAAGAAAGAAAAAGAAACTTTACTCTGAAGGACTTTACTGCTGAAAATGTACCCGCTAGAACTTAAGAAAGCTAAAAATCGACTGATGCCACAGCTCTTATAATCCTTGAGGAACTTTTGTTTGTTGGTTACATGTTTGCTTGGTTTAATTTTTCTGATGGGAGCAAGTGGGTTAAATGCTTATGTATTTTCTTCATTTGGGGAAAACACGGTCTTTGAAAACGGGATTGAAAATTCCTCCACTGATTAAAGTGAAATTAATAATCAAGAATGTTAATACAAGATGATTCAAAATTGTGTAAAAAGTTTAAAAGAAAATACATTAACACCAAAATATTAACCATATCTACCTCACAGTGGTAAAATATTGGTGACTTGATATTCCCATTTGAATTTCTTAATGTGAAATAAGACATTTTCTAAAATGAGCATGTATTGCACTTTTGTACTCTTGTAATTTAAAAAAATGCTTGCAGCTAGAGATTGTAAAAACAGTAGGACCACATTATACCAAAAAAAAAAAAAACCCAACCCTATTTAATTTAGTTGGTTACTGCAGCTGTGCCATACACTGTGGTATACGCTTCCCCCAAAAGTCTCTAATCTTAAAAAAATTTTCTAAATTAACAACCATAAATATTTAGAAAATAATTGAGCACTATTTGTAAAGGCACTGATTATTTCTAGAGTAAGCACTGAAAAGAGAGTTTTGTGTGGTCTGGAATGAAGCAATCACAGAAGGTCTCTCAAGAAGGTGTGATGGGAGCAGAACCTTGGAAGACAGTAAGGTAGATTTGCAAAAAGAGGCACAGAGCAAAGACATTTCAGATCAGAAGTCTGAGAAGCAGAAATGAGACCAGAGCGTGTGGAGTGAGACTAGAGCACACGGGGATACATACTAGCTGAATATACTAGGGAACAATAGGGAATATACTAGGGAACAATAGGGAATATACTAGGGAACAATAGGGAATATACTAGGGAACAATAGGGAAATAGTCCCAATCTGTGCTTACTCATGTGATCAGGCAGGTTGCAGTAGCAGGGATGGGAATATAGACTATCAAGAGTGATTAAAAAAAAAAAACACAAGATAAACAATCCAGTCTTCATGTAGAAAAGAATGAAAAGTGATTGTGAGTTCTAAAGAAAGGGAAAGCCATTATTTTTTTAAATGTGTTTGTAGAAAAATACACTAGCATTTATCATTCAGTCATTAAACAAACATTTGTTAGGGATCTATTATTTTCACTTTTCATCACCTACCCATCAAGAACAAGCATGGATGCAGGAGACCCAACAGGTTAGAAAGGCAGTACAGCAGTGCAGATGAGCTAGGATAGAGATTTAAAAAGTAGATGTATCCAAGTGATTTTAGAAGGTAAACTTGCTGGGATTTGGAGCTGGATGGAACAGAGGTGTAAAGGAAGGAGAGTCAAGGATAGTCCAAAATGTCTGAGTTTCATACACACATGAAAATACCTCCTAGGCAAAGAGTAAAAAGCAGGAGAAGGAGGGTAAAGTGCCTAGTACACTGGCTAGATTAGAAAAGTGTTCAACTAAAGATGGGGAGCTCATTCCATCAATTAATACATATTAAATGAACACAGGCAACAGTTTGGCAGCTGTCCCAGTAGCAATAATTGCTGGAATCCAGACCAGTATTTAGGGAAGTAGCAGTGGTAAGGAACTGGAAAGGAAAGTCCACAGGGTACATAATTATTTAATGTTACCTCCCAGTCTGGATTAATGGTAATACAGGAAAATGCCCAGGTATAAAGGTTTAGATTCAATGACTATTTCCAATGGGACTTTCAACTTAGCATATTTATGAGTTACCTGAAAAGGAAACAGAATGGTAACCCATCTCCCAAACCTCAATCCCCAAGAAGTCTCTAACTGGGCCATTATAAAATGAATTAGTGGAGAAGAAAAAAGTACATGAAGCTACCTGGAACATTACATATTAACTGAGCTCAACAGCCCTCTCCTTTTCTGGGGAGCCTAGAAAACAGTATTTAGGAGGCCTCTGTAGCCTCTAGATCCCAGTTTTCTCAGCAGCACGCAGATATTCAACAGACTCTTGGGGTAAAGGGAGTGCAAAAAGAGAAAAAGGATAGCAGACAAGGGCAGGAGGCTGAGACACCGACTCCCTCACCACCCTCCAGGCCCAAGCCAAATCCACCAAGCCCTTTGCAGACTAGCACTAAATTTGTGTGGAAAATACAATGGAAACTTGAGAAAATGTGGTTCTCTATACACACTTGGAATGCCGGCTAGGTCTTAACACTTTGCCCATAGTCAAGCTGATTGAACTTAGCACATCCTGGCTCAAATTTTGATTGAGTTGGGCCCCTTACCCTTTAAGCTGTATATCTGAATCCTCTTTGAAAAGATTTGGCCTCCCTATATATATTTAGAATACTAGCAGAGCACCCATCTGTTTTTATGCTTATTTGTAACCATGCCACCTTCTAGCACCGTGAGGTCCTTGCAAATAGAATGACATGACTGATGATGAGAAATTAAGTGAATGGGGCGAATGTTCTTATTCTCAGACACACATTTGTGGGAAAGCAATTTCCCTTACAGTTCTGATGTCGTGCTTATGTTTCTAGTGAACAGCCAAGCTCAGATTATCTTGGAAGGTAGGCACTCACCATAATCTATGGTAAGAAGACAAAATATGCATTCTGCCAGTTTGTTGCTCCCACTATTGCCTTGTCTTGTTGACCTCAATGTCAGGGTGTGGTAAGAATCGAAGTAGAAAATCCCCAAATTTACAGAAGGGTTAAGAATTTATCCTCATGTGTCCCCTGAGTCTTTTTAAACTCTTGTCCAAAAAGAGAGGATCAGTGGAGGCCAGAAGTCATATTTGGGGATTGGAAATGGCTTTGGGAAGGCACGTTGCAGGCACACACAAGACCTGGGGCAGTTGTTGTTCTTCTTTTGGGAGAAAGAAGATTACGCTGATCCCAGGGCCTAACTTTATGGTGCCAGCTTTTCTCCTCTATCTTAAACCTCTGGATACTATGAGGGCTTCTGTGGCAGTTTTGCAGGATCTTGCTATTAATCCTAATATTAATCAGCCAGGTCCCCATCTCTCAAACCTGCCTCTGTCTCTTTAAACACCTTGAGCTCATATGCAGAAAAGTCCACACACCTCCACGAGATAAGCCTTCTCCTTCCCCATGGAACCGGGGCACCAGTCATATCACCCACTAATTCCAGGATCTTCTGGTCCCACTCCCCTCCTGCCGCTTTCTGCTCACCCTAGAATCCTGACCACTCTCATTCTCTCAGCGGAGGAGGAGGAAGACAGTGCGCCCACATGGCACCGACATGTTTCCATTAAAATGCATAGGTGTAGCTTACGTTCACATGGTCCCTGAAGTGTCTTCACGCTGTTATTTGCCAGATTTTGCTACTTGTGTTCAGGCCCCTCTATCTCTCTTGCTGAAGGCCCAAGATTTTTGAAGGCAGGGTAGGTCCCCAGCCCAGGCCAGGGAGGAATGCGCCCCCTTTCGGCGGGAGAAGGCAAAGAGGAGCGCTTCTGGCTAGGCTGGCCGGCATTCCAACCCTGCTGCGCCAGGCCTCCCGGCAACGCGAAGGAAAGGGCAAAGGCAGGAAGGCAGGGCGCTGGTGTTTGCATCTTTGCCCAGGCAGAGACCAGACCATTAAAATCAAATATGCTGTGGGTTCTGTTTTAAAAGTTAAAATTCCTCATTGAATTAATTCTTTCTCTACCTAGTCTACCCGCTCACTCCCCCAAAAAGGTGAGATCCAAAAACCCCTGTGGGAGCTCCATTCTGCTGCAGCTGAATTTGGGCATATTCTCTCCTTGCTGGTTAAGAAAATTTCGTGCCACTTGAAAATAACTGCATGACAGCAAACAAAATAGAAATAGTACCTGTTTCTGCCTCCCTGCCGCTTCTCATAACTTGGATCTTGAGGATTCAAATTAGTACAGGAATTTCAAATTTATTCCTTATTCGGAGCTGAGGCTGAGAGACTCAATGGTAAAAATAAGCCCCAAAGTTCTTGGGAATTAGCTTCCTCATTACGCGGTGTAGCAAAAGAGCTGGGACATCCAGCACCAGATGAATGTATTCTGATCATAGCTCAGACCCTTATTCCTAAATTTGAGATCTGCGGAGACAGCAGGATCCTTAGGATTCTGATTGTCCTCAAATTCTTCCAAGTCATTTGTGCAAGTGATTGATTCCTTCTGCCATGTTTTCTTTCTTTCATAAAATTTCCCCAACCAACCACTATTTGTGCCTTTATTCCCCTCCCCTACGCTAAAGTGGTTATTGCCCCCCCAATTGTCTTCCCAGATATTTTTTTCCACCAAGAAAAGTGGTCTCAGGGCAAGTGAAATATAGTACCTTTTAAAAGTCTCAAACCTAAAATCAATAGCCCATACTTGTCTCTATGAGTACTTCCTTGAAGCTGCCGCACTGAATTAGATAAATGACAATGTCAAGAATCTACTAATATTACCTCAAGGACTTCCCTGGGTAAAAACTAACCTGCTGACCCCAAAAACATCGATGGCTGTTTCTTCTCAGTTTTCTCCCAGTGTATCTTCGAATTTATTGATTTAATAAAAAGCAGAATTTGGAGAAAAAGGGAGGATTATAGTAGTTTCTTGATATTATTATTACTGTTTGAGATTGTTGGTTTTGGGGTGTTGTTAGCCTGCTCACCAAACTATTTGATTTTACAAATTTTTGTGGATATATAATAATGCTGTTGATATATGCATCCCCTTTATATTTTTGAAGTGGGGGTGATTAATGGAGACCAAAACGTTGGGAGAGATGCTCAGGCCAGGCTGTGTCAAAGTAAAACACAGAACCCAACAAAGAGCGCCCAATCAGAACTACCTGTGGTTCTGCAACTGTTTGGACACCAAGTGGCCACAGGGAGTTGTCCTCTTAAACAAATACTTCTTATAAATTTCTATCTCTTGCTCAAAAGAATACTCCGAGAATCCGGTTGATTAAACTTGCAAAGGCTTGGATAGAGGATGCTGAGCCCCCACATTTTACATTTTCTTTAAGGGGGCACTCTTACACCCCCAAACTCTTCCACTATCTGCAAAAAAAAAAAAAAAAAAAAAGCAAAATGCAAGCCTTATCTCCTCTACAGACACACGCTCCCGATTTCAAAAGTCGTTCTTCCTATGGCTTCTGCTGACTCCATCTCTTCTAAAGGGTAAAAAATAAATCCATGTTCCCAGAGCGGTTGGAAGGGGACCCTGCCAGGGGCTGGAAGCACGCAGAGGTGTCCGCGCACGCACAGACATGCGACAACTGCGTACCCGCGCGCCTCTACTTCGGCCCACACTGAGGGTTCTCCAAGGAGCCGGGGGTCTGCCTGCTTGGGTGGTGGGCCAGGCTGCCGCAGGGAGAGCGGCGGGTGGACGTAGTATAGGAGAGGAATTATAAAAGAACCACACTTATTAGACTAAAAAATCAAATTCGCCTAAGGATCCCGGTAGTTAAAAATCCACAGCTGTCATTTGGAGGGAAGGCGTCCTGGAGGCGGCCGCTGGGCGGGGAGCGCACTCAGAGCTGGAATCATAGCGGATCTGGGCTGGGGGGACAGTGAAGCATCGCTGCTTCTGAACGGGTTCTTTTCGCAGGGGGCGTGAAGAAGGTGACATCTTGTCGGTTTGGGGATGATTTATCCACCCGTGTCGTAAAATCTAAAATGACGCCCCTGGGAAGAAGGAGGAACTCTAGGGACCCGTGCGATGCAAGGCTGCCCGCCCGACGCCCTGGCGCTCTGAGCTGCGCGCGCCGCGTGAAGTCGCGCAGCTAAAACTCCAGGCTGCGCGACGTCCATCCAGCGCGTGGGAGGAGAGCTGCGAGTCTGGGAAACGGCTTCGTCCGCAGCACGAACGGTGGGGGAAGTGATTCTCCGTCTTCCAGAATTGGGGATCTGGAGCCCCAGTGAGTTGGCAGCCTGGGGCTCAGATTTCACTGGCCTATCTCCCCACAGCTTCGAACTGCAAACCAGCCTTCACCCCAAAGTGGATGGGACTCACTAGACTGTCAGTTTCTCCAAAATTTTAAGAGGAGGAGGCCATCCCGGGCCCTGCCCCTGCCTGTGAAAATAAACAACAGGTTTCACCACCTCTTCTGTGGCCTTGACATTCTGCTTAGGGGACTCGGTGACCTCCCTTGATCCTGGATTTCACCTCCCCGTCTACAGAGAAAAATTTCCAGGCTACCCTTAAAACGATATATTTTATTGGCTTCCTTCCTGAATCGAGATAATTGAGGCCCAAATTCAGAGTGCCAGCAACGGCTCCAGGGTCCCAGGGTGGTGCCGCATAAGAAAATTTCTGGCGCCACAGCTGTTTGCAAACGCTGAGACTCTCGGGGAATGGATATTATTGTGATGGGCATTCCAACTGCGGAGCGCCCTAGAAAATGTTCGCGTCCTCCTGGGTGTTTTTTTTTTTTCCGGGGAAGAGAGAGGTTGGTGGAGCTGGGCCCGGGAGAGCGCGCTGGTGGATTGGGCGGGCAGTGCCTTCGCGCCGCGTTTACACCTCTCGCTTTGTGACAAATCGATTTCCCGCGCCGCTGTTCTGCATTTGCATCCCGCCGCGGCCGGCCCAGCTGCGCCCGGTGCACGCTTAGCGCCGCTCGCGAGTGTGTGCGTGTGCGCGCGCGTGTCTAATTGACTTTCCGTCTACCTTTTTATGACTACATGTGTTTCCAACAAAAGGTCTTATTAGGACAATCTGGTTTCACTAATTTAGAGTTTGGGAACATGGAAGGCAGGCGCGCTTTTTTTTTTTTTTAAGAGTTTGCAGAAGTTCAGATTAAGAAATGACAGCGGGATGCTCTGTCCTAGGAATAGATCTGCGTACTTTTATGACCTGTTCCTCTTTCCCCTCCCAGGCTCGCACCGTTCCATCACCACTCCCATTCACACTCCACACTCCACCAGCAGCCGCTGGATCCCTGACAGTATTAATGGAACGTTTCTTTAAACACTTAAGGTGCTTGAACCCAGAAGTTTGAGAAATGTGTTAGGCTGGAAGAATCAGTAAAAGGGGAAAGAAACCTTTCAATAGAGAGGACAGTGGGGTGCATATCAACTAAGAGGGGAGACAATTGCTGATGGGGTGGAGGGGCGGGCTCAGCAGAAACCTTCACTTTGGAAAACACCTAGCTCCTCTTCGCTGCACTCGGCCCAGGTTGTAATTCGAAATTTTGCAAAATCAAGAATCTAATAGTGAAGGCGCAAGTGGAATTTGTTTTGCTGATTGTGGCTGAAAAGAAAATTTAGAAAGGAGAAGGATAAGGACTATTTCTATATAGCTAAAAGAGTCAAAGGCACTTTTCAACATTTCTCGTCTTTCCAAAGTAGACAATCGTTTCCCACTCGAGCAGATTTCCAACCCGGCGCAAGAAGCGCTGGACTCCTGGTGCCACCCCTCAGTCCCTTGCGGGCCCAGAGCCGGTTCTGTCCCTCATCTGCCGGAGACTCCCCTCTTCCCTGGTTGCCGGTCTGATCCTCGCTGTCCACCGCGGGCTGGAGGCTCCGCGCTGGCCCACAGGGCCTGACTTACACGGAGCTCACAACAGCTTCCTGGGCAGCTCTTGGGGAGGGCCCAGGAACTAAAGATGAGGGTCTTCCTGGACTTGCTTTCAGGCAGCTGTTAGAAACTCCCATTCTCATTCTGGAATTGTTAGAAGAATAAGCCCCCAGCTACCTCTCATCTCTCTGGGAGGCAAGGCCTGGTGTGTGTGTGTGTGTGTGTGTGTGTGTGTGTGTGTGTGTGTGTGTGTGTGTGTGTGTTTCTGAGCTACATTCCCAACTCCAGGTGCTGGTCACTTTGTCCCATCATCTCCTTCTGCATTCTGCGACCTCCCGGGCTGTCTGTTGACCGTCTTTCCCCGGTGCATCTTCACTCTGGCTGGCTTCCCAGCCTCAGTTTCCTTTTGGAGGTTCTGTCCCCCCATGAGGCCTTTCTACTCCTTATATCTCCAAGATGGGCTTGCGTACCACACGGGCAAGTTCCTGGTCTCCTGCCCCTCTCCCGGGAACCGCCGCTGAGCTTGCCCTCACGCATCCCAGCGGACGCCGCGTGCGTGACACAGCCCCCGCGGCGCCAGGCCCAGGTCTCACAGGGGCCATTCCCGAGGAGGCCCGAGCGGCCTCCAGACCTGCTCAGGGGCGCACCAAGTCCAGGACGAATCCCAAGCTCCCTTCTGGCGTCCACTCGGAGCCAAACAGGTACCATCTGCATCATGCAGGTACCATCTGCATCCCTCCAGCCCCGAAGTTGCCGGCGCCGACCGCGGCCGCCGGCTTGGGTCCCGGCTGGCCTGGGCCGCCAGCCTTGGCCTGCTTTTCTCATCCCTCCGCCTCCTCAGGGGGCGAAGCGACACTGCCAGGTCTCTCTCCTGCCCCACCCCGTCTACGCAGAAGTCACTTTGTGGCCCTGTTTTCTGTTGCGGGTCCAGCCTCTAGTTCTCCAGTGATAAATGTTTCGATTAATAATTAGCCATGGCGAAACAGAAACGGCTGACGGTGCAGAGCTGATGAAACTGTGGTCCCGAATACTATTCTCTCTACTTTTTGTATGTTTTACATTTTTCTAGTAGTAGTTTTAAAATAATCATAGTATTTCGCAGTGCGTTTTGCTAGAGCTAAAAGTGCCTACGCTAACAATTTAACTACTGCGCAGCGTCCCAAGCACCCAAACCCAAGCACAACGTCTCTGCCTCTGCGCCTTGCTCTGACCCCGGACTTGGGGACAGCGACTCGTCATTCCTCAGAGTTGGCCGCCGCCTTTCTCTAGTGAAAGGCTAGGCCAGACCTCCTCACCCAGCCCCTGCCGCCCTCTGCGAGGAGTGAGGAGTGCATAGGGTGGATGGGTCTTATGCCGATTTGGGCTAAAGACTTTGAGGGGCGCCCAGGCCTGAATTAAGGGAGCAGAGTGCGGGGCGGGCGCCCAGAACTCCACAGAGGCTTTCCTTTCGGGTTGCTCTAGCTGGGCCCGCCAGGCTCCCATCAACTGTGCCCAGGCCTTGTTTCCAGTTGTTTCTGAATGCAGTTTGCTTTGTACGTCTAATTTTTGAGTCTCGCATGGACTATGTTTTGTGAAAATCACAGACCGTTGGTGCCCCTCCTGGTTCCATAGGTTCCAAATTTGAAGAAAAAATGGTAATCAGCAAATAATGGCATATAAAGCGATCAGCCTCATTTTAGAACTTCTAGCTAAGTTCAGACTCTGCCAGCCTCTAGGAGGACAGGGAATATCTGCGTGTATCCGGCCCCACGTCACCTGGGATGAGCCAGGTGACAGGTCTGTTACAGACGGGGGAACACAGGGATACACTTGCAGTTAGGTTTGATGGCACGGTTAATAACTCAGGTGAATTTTTGTGGGGCGCGAAATCTGCAATTGAGGAGGAGGAAGGGAGACAGCGTGGACTTTTCTGGAGGTTTAGGGGCCAATAGTGAGAGCTCCTCAAATGTGACATCGGCCTGGGTATCGAAGCCTGCGCAGCCCGGAAGCAACTATGTGCGGGAGCCTGCGGGGGCAGGATCTCGGGTTTCAGCCCTAGAAGACATTCCTTTCTCTTGGTCTGAATTTGCCCAAGTCGCCCGAGCTTTTCATTTTGCTGGGGTCTCCGGCCCGCCTGAGGTGGAGGCGACAGCAGGGGGCAGAGAGCAGCTCCGGCAGCTGGGGCTGGGCGGACCCTCACGGCCTCCGGGCGGGCGCGCCGGACCTCCGGTGCCCGCACGGAGTGTGCAGCGGCAGCGCGGGTCCCGCTCCCGGCGCGCGCCCCCCGGGAAAAGCCCTCCGCGCCCGGCTCAGCATCGTGAACCCGCTGCTTTCCCAAACAGGGCGAGCTTCCGAGTTTGCGCCCTTTTCCCAGCCGGGCCTGGTCGCCCCGCCTGCGCGAAGGCCAGGCATTCGCTCCCGCCCGGGGCCGAAGCGGAGTCGGAGCCCGGTCGCCGCAAGCTGGAGACTGCGGCGGGCAGTTTCTGCTCGCAAGCGCAGGCCTCCGAGCCTCTCTCCGGCGCCCGCCTCGGCTTTGCCCCCGTCCGGGCCCTCCTTTTCTTACTCTTTCCCCCTGTCTGCGACCAGCCCTTCCTTCGGCGACTGCCACCACCTCTCCCCCCCCTTCTTCCCCAGGCCCAGGTCGAGTTCCCGCCGCCCTGCGCCGGTCCCAACCCTCTGTCCTGGGCACACACCCGCGGGCATGCACCCCTCACTCACTGTCCTGCTGTGGGGTGTCACTGCCGCTAGTGAGTCCCGGAGACTCCAGCAGGCTCCGGCCCGCCTCGCCCACGCTCTCGTCCGCCTGTGCCGCCACCATGTCCCCGGCTTCCTCCAGGTCTAGCAGGTGACTGACGGAGAAGTTCTTTTTCGCCTGCAGGGTGTCGAGGTTGCCCGGGCTGTCCAAGCGGCCGCCCAGCGCCGGTTGCCGCTCCAGAACGTGCCCGTAGCTGGAGGTCATGGTCTCCCCCTCCGATCCCACCCACCCCCCTCTTCCCGCTCGAATCAACACCAAACGCTGTGGGCGCGAGGGGGGAGAGAAGCCGAGTGGGGAAGAAAGAGGGGGGAGTGGAGAGAGAGAGAGAGAGGGAGAGAGGGAGAGAGAGGGAGAGAAAGGGAGGGAGGAAGAGGGAGGGAAGGAGAGGAAGGCCAAAAAAAAAAAAAAACTGGAAAGGAGGGCGGGGGACCCCCTTCTGCAGAGCAGAGCGTTCTGCACCAGCCGCCTTCCACAGCCTTGGTTGCTTTCCTGAGGCCAAGTCCGGCGTGGTCCAAAGAGATAATCCTCACCAAAAAATAAAATTAAAAAGTCACCCTGTGTTCAAGTCAGGAGAAAAAAAAAATCCCTTCCAACTCTCCAAAAGCGTCCACACGCACACACTAAAAATAATAATAAGAGAGAGAGAGAGGAAAGGGGAGGCCAGCAGGGCGGGGGAGTTAGGCAAACAGAAGAAGAGAGAAGAAGGGGTGGGAGAGAAGAATCAAAGTGGGTTTTTTTTAAAGGTTAAAAAAGTTATTCCCAGGCAAGAGTTCAAGCACCAACAGAAGAAGGCTTGTTCCAGCTTTAAAACATCTTCAAGAAAACGTGTTCCCCCTCTCTGCACTCCTGCGGATTCTCAGGAGTGACTAAAGTTTCAGGAGGAGAGGGTGATGTCTTGCAGATGTATTAGAGAGCAGGATTCTCACTTTACTTTTTCGTAAGGAGTAAAAAAAAAAAAAATTAAAAATTAAAAAAATAGGGCTTCAAGAGTCCAAAGGAGGGTGGTGGCGGGTTCCCCCCTTTCCCTTCTCTCGCTCCCCCTCTTCTTGCTGAGCTCCTTTTTCCTTCTCAGTTGGATCAAGAAGCTCGCTGGCACTTCAAAAGGCACAAACTGGCATGCAGAGGAGGCTTTGTAGGGAATACAAGAAAATTGGAGACCCCTGGGAGGGCAGATCTCGACTTAATAGGAGCCTGTAATTACGTGGCAAAGCCTTTGTGCCGCGCCTGACGTTTTACAGACCCCCTTTCTCCATCACAATCTCCTTCTTCCTCCTTTCCCTCGGACCAAAAAAACAGTCTGATTAAGAAAACCCCCTTTGCCAACATCAGAGCTAGAGAGAAAGGGAGAGGGAGGGAGCAAGGGAGGGAGAGAGGGAGGAGGGAGGGAAGAGGGAGGGAAGAGAGCAAGGGAGCCCCTTTGGATTTTTAAAGTAAAGGTCTAATTATCATTCCCGTGCAATAGTATCAAGGGGAGAAAAGACAAACTGAAACCCACAGTCACTTCAAACGGGCTGATTATTTTGCTTCGGCATTAACTCCTCCAGATTTGTTTAAGATCCTGTTGGAAAATCGCATTTGCATGTTTTGATAACAGCTGCGGGGAAACTTGTTGGAAAAAATCCACAGCTATCACAAGCAAATTTTCTCCTCCTTCTGCTTACACCCGCACCCCTTTACCGTTCCCTGCCGTTCTAGCAGTTTTGGGGAGAGTGGAGGGAGCGTCGGAGAGAGAACGAACGAGAGGGCAAGCGCAACAAGGCTCCGTCTGGCTCCGTGGAGGCAGCCTACTAAATAATGTAATGAAATATATAACAAGAGGGACAATAACGGGAGGCTTCTCCCGCGGATTAAGGACAGGGTGGGCATCTAGAAAGCACCGAATCCATTCGAGGCTTTCCCCCGCCGCTAGGAAACTCCAGGCTGAGGCAATAGAAAATTTACATATTTATTAAGCTGGAGGAAAGGACTCCGAGTATATCATAATCGTCCCCCACTCCCACCGTGCCAATTAGTAAGCTCTTTGGTGCAGCCACGGTCGTTTGCCCGGGCGACGCCGCTAAACCCAGAGGGTCCGGCCGCCGGATTCTGAGCAGACACCCGCAGTCCTGGAGGAGCGACGGGGACGCTTGCGCGCGGAGCCGCCGTCTGGATGCAGCCCGGGCGCCGAGGGGGAAGGACAGAGGGAGCCAGGACCCCATCTGAGTCTACGACAAAGTTCTGTCGTCCGTTTGCTGAGCCCTAACTAGACAGAGGACAGAGAGGTGCTGAGAGGGTTTTTTCATGACCTGTTGGAATCCGGTAACAGCTTTAATAGTCTCATTAGAAATGAGTTACTATATGACGAGTAAGTAAAATATTAAGTGCTTATTTGTGGCGTTTTATGTTCTTTAAACGCGCGCGCGCGCGCACACGGACTCCCTCATTCCCTTGATTGTTAGACTTTTTTTCTCTCTCTCTTTCTCTCTCTCTTACAGCCCAGAGGCTCGACTGGAGAGAAAGAAGGGTCGGTGTGTGTAAATGGTTTCTGGGCTCCAAACGGCCATAGTTAGCCCAGAACTTCCAGCCCTGATCTGGGAAAAGAACATTTGATGCCATCAAAGGGCTGCAGATTGAAACCAGATGTGCTCGCCTCGGTTCTTTCCATGCATTTAATTAAGGAGCCGGGATGGAGGAGACTTTTTCATCATTAGTCCACCCACTCCCCCCTCCCCCTCCTTCCACCCCTTCGTCCCCCTCCCCCTCCCCCCGGGCCGCCTGAACCTCCGACGGGAGCCCAGAGCCCCGCCAGCGCCGCCCGGAGCGCTGCGCGGTGGCCGGTCCCGCGGGCGGTGCGGGCTCCGGGCGCAGACGCCTGCCCGCGCGGGGCGTGGGGCGGGCGGGCAGCGTGCGCGGGGGGCGCCTGCCGTCCACACCGCCCGCTCCGCCGCCTCCCGGAGCCCCAGCCGAGCGCCGCGCGTGCTCGCGCCGTCTGCTGGAGCGGACGCGACTCAGTCGCGCAGGGAGGTTCCACCCGCGTCCTGCTCGACGCGCTTAGCCGCTTCTCCCTTCCCCGCCTCGTCGCGGCCGTTTGTCCCTTCAGCTGCTCAGCCTCCCCCCCAAACCTAAGCAGCTCCTCGCCACTCCCTCCTTTCTCATTCCGCATTCTCCTTTACTCAGTTGCGTTTTCACGTTGGTTTTTGTCCCCGACACAGACCGAGTTACTCTTTGTGACAAAGGTCCGAGCAGGGATTTGGGGGCTCCTGGCATCCCGGGGACGAGCCATTTCCCCTGAAGATCCAGCGACCTCGGTCAGCGGGGGGCTGGGGGGGGGACAGCTGCCTTCGGAGGAAGCTGCCCAGTCCAGGTGACCCGTCCGCGTGGTTGGTGGCCGAGGAGTGGCGCCAGGGGGGAGCGTGCACAGATGGGCATCTGGAAGCGTGTCGCACTTCTCCGCTCAAATTCGGCCGTGCTCTCCAGAGGGATCAGGCGCTTCTTAAAAATCACCCACTTGTGATTCGTGTCTATACCAACCGGTCCTACCAATACCAACTAGGATGTTAACGGTGTCAGCGAAAACCCCGGCACGCTCGCTAAACATTTAGTGACTACATACACATATAAAAATATATGTCATACATATATAATATAAATTTCCGTGTGCAATCCGAGTATCCCCCGGACTGAGCTGGAACACCGGCCGACCGTACCAGCTCGTGCAGCGCCGCTCGCCGCCGCCGCCCTGGAGGCCTGAGGCCGGCCAGGCTCTAGGGACGAGGGGCGGGGGTGAAGACTGTGGGTCAGCACGTGTCCTCCAAGTCCCTGGAGCTGGAACTCAGGGGCAGAGTCCCAGGGTGCTCAGGGAAAGGGAGGAGCCGGCGTCGCCGTCCCTGGTGGGGGCAATGCGGGCGGCGGGGCCCTCTCCCGCCGTCATCGCGTTGATCGGAATCCCGCGGATGTCGCCCGAGTTCAGGAAGGCTTGAGGAACTTCGCCACTCGGGAGAGGCAGCTCTTTGCCGGGAACTCCTGTAGGCCTCAGCTGCAGGGACCAAGACATCACCATGGGGACGTGGTCGGACAGTCCCCTAGGAAGCAAATCATCCAGGTGAACACCCTACAGATTTTTTTTTTTTTTTTTTTGCTTGTTTAGGTCTTGTGGGTGTTTTTCTTTCCCCCATTTTTTCCTATTAACAATTATAAATGGATTGGATCCACGCTCTGATTATGCTTACACACAACGTTTGTAATTCGTTGAGAGTCTGGATTGTAATTTTAAAACACCAGGATAACCCTACAGGGACATTTAAGACAGAGCAGAGAGCATGTGTATCCCCTAAACGACAAAAGGCAAAAAGCGTGCTCGGGCTGGAGAAGGTGCCCCTAGAACCCTGGGCGCCAGCGCGGATGCTCTCTACCCAGGGCACCCAGAGGCCCGCGGGGGCTCCTTCCCACGCCCAAAGGGTCGCTGAGCCTAGCTTGTCCTCCACGTCCAGGTTCCAGAGCCTGTTCACTGGAGAGGTGGAGCAAGGGGTAAACTGGTGGACTAAAGTTCTCTGGCTCAGGTTGCAGGAACCAGGAGGGCCAAACACCTGGAGAATTCAAGAGAGGCCATCTGGCAGGAAGATGTCCGGAGAAGAGACTTGAAGAAGCTGTGGCTGAGAAGGCACTCATCTCCCAGGCAGGCTGCAGGCTGGGTCTGGGACCTTAGAAGGCCCTAGCGGAGAACAGCCTGATGTTGCCCCTGTAGTTCCTTAATCACTACTTTGCTTTCCCCGTGTGATTTTGGGGAAGGGGGTGGGAAAAGAGCATTTCCAACTTAAAATCTCTGAACATATGTACGTCTTTCCATGGCTTTAGCTTTGACTTTCATCCATCAATCAGTATTTATTAAAGTTGGAAGCCATGGATGATGGTTAGTTAAACAGAACCCTCTTCCTCATCACCCTTCCAGCATCTGAGAGTGGCTTTGCAACCATTCTTTCTTCCCCAACCCCCTTAAAATAACTCCTATTTTTGGATTCTTCTCCAAGCAAGTGAGAGCAAAGCTGGGACTAGCAAGGAAACATGCCAAGAGATCAGACCAAGGTATGAATGAGATTTGGTTCCCAGCCATGTGCCCGTGGGTGGTCCTATTAATAGTTAGGTTTGCTATTGATTACTGTCCAGGGTTTCCCTGGCACTGGAAGCTGGCAGAACTTTGCCCCATCTGGCTAGCAGAATGTCCCCCACTCCAAGCAATATCCTCTCTAAGGTGGAAGCCAGGGGTTGCACTCCCTGACATGCTAATAAGCTGACATGGTAATTACACATGACAGGTCACAGGTTCCATGACACATGAATAAGACAATGCCACCCTCATGCACATAACATGCTGCGAGGGTAGAAATTCTTTCCTGCTCATGGTTGACAATCTAGTACATATTCATTAACAATGGTACAGGGAGAAAGAGTGAAATGCAAGAGAGATTCTGCAGGGTTCCCTTACTTAATGGGTTTGGAAGGAGACTTTATGCCAAACTTTTGCCCTTCTAATTCTGGTTCTTGAAATCCTAAGTGGCATTTCAGGAGCATTTCTTCAATGCATGTTTTTCACCCACCTCCACCTCTATTCAATATCTCCACTGACTTAATTTGAAATATTGCAATAATCAAAGGAAGTAGGGTTAAAAACACATTTCAAGTAGTAAACTGATACAGAATATATTCTTTATAGGCTGGGGGGCCCAATATATTCAGTGGGGACCTAGTATAGTTTCTCATAGGCCCATCTGCTCCTCAGACCACTGGACACTGACTTTACTTACACCACTGAGGTCTTTAGCTAAAGACACCAGTGACTTTTGCATTTGCAAATGCAATAAGTATTCCTCAGGCCTTATTTTGCTAAATACTTGTGCTGTGATTGACAGTGCTGAGCATCCTCTTTGTGAATTTTTTTTCTCCTGGCCCTCTGTTTCTCTGACAACTTCTTTTGGTCTTCATAGAGTATTCCTTTTCCTCCACTCACTCCTTAAATATTGATATGCTGCAGAGTTCTGTCCTTAATTCTTACTATCCTTCACAATAAATAGGTGGTTCTTAAAGCATCTTATATGTTATATCTTAGTCTGTTTCATGTCTTAGTCTGTTTTGTGTTGCTATAAAAGAATACCTAATACTGGGTAATTTACAAAGAAAAGAGGTTTATTTAGCTCATGGTTTTTCAAGCTGAGAAGTTCAAAGGCATGGTGTTGGCTTCTTGCTAGGGTTTTCATGCAGCATCACAACATGGCAGAGAAGTTCAAAGGGGAAACAGACTCATGCAAAGAGAGAGAAACCTAAGGGACATCTAGTTTTTATAACACCCTATTTTATCGGGAACTAATTCATTCCCACCAGAACTAATCCAGCATTGTGAGAGCAGGCACCAAGCCATTCATGAGGGATCCACCCCATAACACAAACCACATCATGTAACTACCACTTTTTGGTCAATGAGTCTAAAATGTAAAACTTAAGCTCATCAACCTACTCACTATCACCTTAGGCAAGCTGGGTAAGTTACCTCTTTTAGCCTCAGTTACCCTATTTTTCAAATAAGGCTGATCATGGCATTCACCACATATATTTGTAA
Organism: Microcebus murinus; assembly: GCF_040939455.1. Classification (NCBI taxonomy): domain Eukaryota; kingdom Metazoa; phylum Chordata; class Mammalia; order Primates; family Cheirogaleidae; genus Microcebus; species Microcebus murinus. The sequence continues at coordinate 117,172,717 of NC_134105.1, read as the reverse complement.
GAATTAAATTGGAATGCATGCAATCCACTTACCACAGTTCTTACTGCATAGTAAGCCCTGAAACAAACAAATGAAAAGAGAGAGCTATCTCTTTGTTTCATATGCACATTTTTTGAAAACACTTAAACTAACATGTCCCGAACTGAACTTATTCTCTTCTTCCCATACTTCTCCTCTTTCTGCAGGAGGAAACCTAGAAGTTATCCCAAATTCCTCCATCTCTATCACCACCTCCAGCTTATTCAGTTAATCACTAAGGTCTGCCTATTTTATTTAGCTAACACCTATCCTGTTGCAAAATAGACAATAAATGTTTGTGAAATGGGAACAGAAGATTAAGTAATACTGGAACAAGTGAGTAGGCAACGTTACATGTGAGTATGTAGGTACAATGTTATAGTGTGGTCATATTATACAAGCATAACAACAATTAGTAGTCAAGGTGCCCTGCCAAATGCCTTCAGAGCAAATATGAGTGTACAGGTGCCATACCCTCTCTGTCCTGAGAAACCCATGCCTCACTCACCAGGTAGATTCAGATGTACCATGAATGGCTATTGGAAAGATTAAGAAAAAAATAAAACAAAGAGTGCCTTACTGTAGTCAATGTTTAGTAAATGTTAGTTCTCTTCCTCTCTAGCTCTTTCCATTATGCTCAGATTCTTCTGCACTGTACAAGTTCTTCTGAGTTGCACAGAATCATGGGAGGTGCAATTTTTGCTATCTTCCTATTTTAGAAAAATCCTTTAATGATAGACATATGTGTGTAACTAAGGTGCTTAAAACTGGGGATGGCTCTAGGCAAGCAGCAGCACATAGAGTTGCCAGGAAAACCATTGCTTCTTTCTCAATCCTTTGCAGGAAGAGCTCATGCCTGGTGGATATTTTTGTGTGTCTCAGTCTGAGAATTCAAAAACCTGCAGGCTCACTGAATTCTTGACCCTGCATAAGACATCTAAGCTGAATTTCCAGGCTGGGTTGGTGTTTCTGAAAGCTTCCCAAACTTTGGTACTTGGAGCTCTGTTTCTAGGCCAGGCAGATGTGAGGTGGCATCTTACAGGATAGGTACAAAATGACTGGGACTCAGTTTGGCTGATTTGAAACCCATAAGGTCCTTCAGCTGACTTTGGTGCTTATTTATAGCACACCCAGTGGGTGTGCCACTTTGGATAACCTTCCTTGGCTTGCTGCTCCCATGGATCTGGAGCCAGGCACAGCCTACTTCTCCACCTGCTCTCCTCCCCTGAATTCGTCTATAAATCTCTGATGTTCTAAACAGGCTGCTTTCTTTTTTTTCCTCCCACTTTTCTGCCTTTCCTGTGCTGCTAGCTCATAGATAAACATCCAAGGTTAGGTATATATTTTACCCTCCTTTTTTTTTCTGTTTTTATTCTGTTAAACACACCCATATCTATTAAATACCTTATTTCAAGTTTTGCTTTACAGTAAACAGTGGTATCAAAATTTCAGAGACCTTTTTTCTTGCCTATCTCAAAGCGAAGCTGTGAGATAATGTGTATGTGAAGAACTTAATGTAAAAGGAAAGACTGTATATAAGACCTGGTTGCAGTTGTCATTATCTCCAGTTGTCATCTTTTCCTGACATTCTTGTCCCACCTTTCATCACCACCGACAAGAAGGAAGGATTTACAGAGTGGCATTGAGGAACCTGATTTTTAAAAAGTTTGAAATAATGTGCTATTTCAACATTTTGCAGATCACAAACCTATTACTTCTACACTTTGCGAAGTCACTATTCACTTCTTTTATACAATATATACTTTTGCCTTTTGTGAACCTGGTCCCTAGCTCGGCATATAAAGTACCAGAACTGCCTCTTCCCAACACACAGACTGAAACAAAACAAAACAATTCCAAAATTTCCTTTTACATTCACCCTTTTATCCTTTCCTCTTCCCTGACTTGTTCTTTTGAGTGCCTTCTGCTCCCTTAAGCCAGAAGTCTGAATTATTTCCTTCAAATTTTGAAGGGTGAGATTTTGTGATCACTCTAATATTCATTACTGTTGAGTATCTCAGTCTCCATTAAAAACTATTACACTAGATCTCACATATCAACATCTATATTTTGGACCAAATGACATAAAGTAGGAATTCACCACTAATCTTTACCCATTATCAGATTATCTATTCTATCCCACTTTGAGCCTAATATGAGAGAAAGACTAGAGGCTTTAGAAGCCTTAAAGGTTTATTCTTTGCTTTGGTCTCTTAAAAGCAACTTTGAGCAAGTTACTTAGTTCCTCTGAGGCTCAGAAGCTTACAGTACTTCTGAAAAAAACATAAAATAACAAGTAAGATTTAACATAGTGCCTTGCAAATAGTAAATAATGAACACTTTGGCTATGATATAGTAGCTTATAGCAGACAAGCAATGCTTTCTTGAAAAATAACAAGAAAACCTGAAATATTTATATCCTCTTCATTTAAAATATCAGAGAACTGCCAAAGCAGCCAAGACCTGAGCAACCATATTCCAGAGAAAGACACTCTGAGGTAAACCAAACCTTTTAAATTCCTCCTTTGATCCGTGGATTATCTGCAATGCTTTGGCTTAGAACAAGAGATTGAAAAAGGAGAAAGTGCTTGTTAAGAAAAAGCCAGTCCAACAGATCTATGCAATTATGTGGCCTTGGAGGAAGAGAAATTGGAGTTTGGGATTGCTAAGATTTCATAGAGAAGGGAAGATGAGGCAAATGAGACCAACATTCACATCAGTCTTCCCCTCAAGGTATTTGCCAATTAAATGCATAAGGCAAAGGCTAAGAAGCAGAGCACAGTGTAAATAAAAGGCAAATCTGAGGTTCTGGAAACTTGGCAGTGCCAAGAAGGCAAAAATTAAAATTCATAACCTACCAGAGAGGAGAATACATAAGAAACACTTCAGACTCTCTGTTAGAAGTCCTAGAAAGCTGCACCCTAAAAATGCAAACAAATTATACACAAACTGAGCCGTGTAAAGATCAAGTTCAGTCTCACATTGGATTGAGCTGATCTGCCTCTCTCTTGCCTTTAAGAGATAGGTTGAATCCTCACTGGAGGAATACAGTATCCGCAGTCACTATAATTTTCACACAAAATGTCAGGCATTTGATTAAAATGACAACAATAAAAACAAAAAAGCACACACACACAAAATCAGGCACATTAAAAGAAATGACTAAAAGAAACAATATACAGCAGCAATAGGTGGCCCAGATTTTGGAAGTAGAAGACATGGACTTAAAAATAGTTATAATTAAGATAATCAAAGTAATAAATGATAAGAATTTCACCAGAAAAGGGGTACCTATAAGAATCAAATGAAATTTCTAGAACTAGAAAGCACAAAAACTGAACTTAAGAACTAAATAGATGGGTTTAACTGGATATTTGACACAGCTCAAGAAAGAATTAGTGAGCTGGAAAATAAATAGGTCAGAAGAAAATATCCAAACTGAAGCATGGAGAGAAAAAACAATGGGAAATATAGAAAAAGGCAGAAGAGACATTAAGACATTTATGATAAGATATAGACATATAGATAAACTCTAACACCCATGTAATTTGAATTTTAGAAGAGGAAGAAAGAGAAGAGAGGGGCAAATTTAAAGAAATTGGGTTAGATTGAAATGTGTACAAAGATGATGAAAGACATCAAGTCACTATAAACAAGAATCATAATGAATACAAAGAAGAGAAAATGATACCTAGACATATCATAGTAAGACTGGTAAGATGCAAACAAACAAAAACAAGAAATACTTTTAAAAGAGCCAAAGGAATAAGATATATCGCCTTCAAAATAGCAAAAATAAGGCTTTAGACTAACTTCTTAATAGAAACAATGAAAGCCAGAGATAATAGGATGACATCTTTAAAATGCTAAGGAGAAATAAGTGCCCTCCTGAAATTCTATAACTAGTGAAAATACATTTGTTAAAACAATATGAACATAGTTCCAGACAAAGCGAAATAACATAATCTGCTGTCAGCAAACTCACACTAAATATAGTTTCTAAATGATTCTACATAGAAACACAGAAATTTAGGAAGGGATAAAAAGCAAAATAAATGACAAATATCTAGGTAACTCTGAATGAATATTCACTATAAAAATAATAATAATAATGTCTTATGGTCTAAGCATACCAGTTGCCAGACAAGAAACATCATGCTGCTCTCGGTTGCTATAAGGGACACTCCTTAAATATAAAGAAAAAGAAAAGTTGAAAGCAAACAAATGAAAAGGGCTTTTCGAGCAAATATTAGCAAAAAGATATTAATATCAGACAAGATAATCTTAAAAGAAGCATTTTTAGAGATGAAGAAGGGTATTTCATAAGAACAAATGAAATGAATGTTACAGAAAAACATAATGATTTTTTTTTTTTTCATTTTTTCATTTTTTTTTTTTTTTTTTTTTTGAGACAGAGTCTCGTTTTGTTGTCCAGGCTAGAGTGAGTGCCATGGCGTCAGCCTAGCTCACAGCAACCTCAAACTCCTGGGCTCGAGCGATCCTTCTGCCTCAGCCTCCCGAGTAGCTGGGACTACAGGCATGCGCCACCATGCCCGGCTAATTTTTTATATATATATCAGTTGGCCAATTAATTTCTTTCTATTTATAGTAGAGACGGGGTCTCGCTCTTGCTCAGGCTGGTTTTGAACTCCTGACCTTGAGCAATCCGCCCGCCTCGGCCTCCCAGAGAGCTAGGATTACAGGCGTGAGCCACCGCGCCCGGCCAAAACATAATGATTTAAACCTATTAACATATCATCTGTAAAAGTGGCTTCCAAAAATAAATTTTAGAAATTAGAAGAACCAAGAGCAAAAATATACAAAACTACAGTCATTGAGGAGATTTAGTATGTCTTTCTCCATAACAGACAGAAAAAAAAATATTATTATAAAGAGAGGAGATCGGAAAAGTATTTGGCCTAATTGACATATATAGAACGCTGGAGTCAATAATGATAGATTATGTAGTTTTTCTAAGCACATATGTAACATTGACCAAAATGTTAATAACTATATGTGCTATGGTTTAAATGTTTGTCCCCTCTGAAACTCATGTTGAAACTTAATCTTCAATGTAACAATAGTATTAAAAGGTGGGGACTTTAAAAGGTGATTGGGCCATGAGAGATCTGCCCTCATGAATGGATTAATCCTTTCAGATATTAATGGATTAATAGGTTCTCAAGAGAGTGGGTTAGTTGTCATAAGGGGGGCTGTTACATAAAAGGCAGTTAGGCACCTCTCACTGGCCCCCGTGCCATGTGATGATCTGAGCCACCTTGGGCCTCTGTGAGTCCCCTCCAATAAGAAGGCTCTCACTCAATTTGGCCCCTAGACCTTGGACTTCCCAACCTCCAGAACTGTAAGAAATAAATTTATTTTCTTCATAAATTACCCAGTCTCAGATATTCAGTTATAGCAACAGAAAACAAACTAAAACAGAAAATATTCAGAACCATTAAACAGGTTTCAAAATCAGTCAAAGCATTAAAACTAGTCAATTAAATGATCAAGCTAGAATTTTAAGTAGAATTAAGCTGTAAATCAATAAAGAGATAACCAGAATTCTGGAATGCTTTGCAATTAAGATAGTCTATTCCATAAACCATTGATTAAAGCAATAAATTAAAATGGCAATTAGAAACATTTTAGGCTAAATGGCAATGAAAATCCTATATAGCCAACATATAGAAAGCAGCTAAGAGTATTCTTAATGAGAATTTTATAGTATTAAGATATATTAGGGAAAAAAAGAACTAAAAACTTGTGACCCAAGTATTTATTTCAAAAAACAAAAAACTGTAGATTAAACATTAAGAAAGAAGAAGGAAACAATAAAGATACGAGTTGAAATTAATAAAATAGAAAATGACGGTACAATGGAGAAAATCCACAAAGATAAAAGCAGATACTATGAATAGACCAAGAAAATCAATACTTTTTTTTGCAAGTCTGAGAAAGAATAAAAGAGAAAAATAACAAATTACCAATATTGAGATTTTTTAAAAAGGGGGCATCAATACAAATCTCTGTATATGAAATAAATCTTAGCAGAGTAATCATAAACCTTTTTATGCCAATAAATTTGTAAGTTTGGAAGAAATGGACAGAGCCCTAGAAAAAAATGCAACTTATCAAAATTAACACAAGAATAACTGGAAAATATGAGCAAATTTATATCTTTTAAAGAAATTGAATATGTAATCCTCCTTGCTAAGAGATCTCCAAGCTCAGCTGTCATCAAGGGTCAATTCTTCAAGTAATTTAAAGAAGAAATAATAGCAATATTATTAAATCCGTCTGAAAAATAAAGAAAAAAGGAACTTCTCAACTTGGTTTTTGAGGCTAGCATAATTCTGACAACAAAACCAAAATGAGACATTACAACAAAAGAAAATGACAGATAAAGGAAAGTTACAGGTCAATCTTTATAATTAAACACATAAAACAGTTATACAAAGTATTAGCAAATCAAATGAAGTGATATACAAAAAAGCATAATACTTCACAATCAAGTTGAATTTATTCCAAGAATGCAAGATTGGTTTAATATTCAAAAATCAATCAATGTGATTCACCACTGTAATGGAAAAAAGTTGTATGCTTATCTCAAATGATGAAGAAAAAGCATTTGGTAAAATTCCACATTCATAGTTTTAAAAAAAACATTTAAAAACTAGGAATAAAAAGCAATTTCCTCAGTTTGACAAATAGCTTTTATGAAAAAATTGCTGAAACATAATACTTGCTAATGGTAATATATTCAAAGCTTCCCCTCAAGATTCAGAATGAGACAAGCATGCCTACTAATGCCCTCTGTTCAACCTTGTTTGGAGGCCCTCGGTAATACAAGAAAGAAAAAAAAATTAAATATTAGAAAAGAAGAAATAAAACTCTTTTTTATGTGAAAATGACATAGTGCTATCTCTAGTCTAAAGCTACATTAAGATACCGCCATACATTCACAGAAATGGTTAAATTAAATATACGATGCTTTTAGGAATTTAGAACAATTAGAACACTGCTCTCGTGCACTGGAACACTCATACACTGCTGGAAAATTGGTACAATCACACACACATAAATTATAATAATACTATACTACTTGTAACAGACCCAAACCATGAATAACTCAAATATTCAACATCAGTATTATGAATAAAAAAAAATTTGGAATATTTACATAATTGAATACCATCTGCTGCTACATGCAATAACATGGATAAATCTCAAGGAAAATATTGACTGAAAAATTCCAGACACAAGAGTACAGTTGCCGGGCGCGGTGGCTCACGCCTGTAATCCTAGCACTTTGGGAGGCCGGGGCGGATTGCTCAAGGTCAGGAGTTCGAAACCAGCCTGAGCGAGACCCCGTCTCTACCAAAAATAGAAAGAAATTAATTGACCAACTAAAAATATATATACAAAAAATTAGCCGGGCATGGTGGCGCATGCCTGTAGTCCCAGCAACTCGGGAGGCTGAGGCAGAAGGATCACTGAGCCCCGGAGATTGAGGTTGCTGTGAGCCAGGCTGACGCCACGGCACTCACTCTAGCCTGGGCAACAAAGTGAGACTCTGTCTCAAAAAAAAAAAAAAAAAAAAAAAAAAGAGTACAGTTCTCAAAAAATGCCAGCCACAAAGAGTATGGTTGATACATTTCCTTTATTTAAGAAAACAAATTTGGTTCGTTCATATCACTTCCCAAGCTGAAAACATCCTGTATTACATGTCTCACAAAAACTATAGCTCAGGCAAAAAATTGGAGGCCCCGTTTTTGCCATTTGTCTACCATTTATTCACCACAGAGGATTTCTATAAGGATAAGTAGAAGCATGTGAATAACATGCTTAAAACAGCATGTTAGTAGCTGGTCTAACATGCATCAGATATCTTCACAAATTACCTTCTAATATTTAGCAGGATTTTAACTACGCTTTTGCATGTCCAGTGATATACTAAGTATATAGCATTGCACGCAGACATGTGAAACATGGAAGACCAAGGTAGTTTTCTCCCAGCTAGCCAGTATTTTACACTGGCTTAACTTGTTATAACCAAGGAATTGTAATAATAGTAATAATTGCTACAATTTGATGAATATTTACTGTGTTAAACACCGTGCTAAGTGTTTTATACCCATTATATCATTTAGTCTACACAATAACTCCACAAGGTAGGTTTTACTATTCCCTTTTACAGATAACAAAACTAAACTTAAGTAATTTTTCCCAGGGGGTCACCCAGCCAGGGGTAGAACTTGAGTCTCTTTGATGGTCAGGTGTGTGCTATTAACCACCTCATTTGATGGTGTTTCATGCTGGTATGCATTAATGATTTAAAGAAATACCAATTCAATGGTATGAAACTATTATATAAATACAAGATTTAGAATACATTTGGTCCCAAGAATCCCTGTTCCCCTTGACTTTATTCTCACTTGACCCTCTTGAGTCACTTTGCACTACAGTGGCAATTGAAAAGATAGAAATATCATGAAGAAGAGAATATTGATAGCTTTGCTTATCTTATCAAAGGGTCCATATCCCAAAATGAGGTTAATATTGAGAGTTTTAGGATCACTTTGTTTTCTTCTCCTGGGGCTGGGGGAAAGAGAGAGGTTATACAGTCAGCATTCAGACTTGCTGTTTATCTGAGTAAAACAATGGAAAAGAAGGAATTACAAAAATAGCCCATAAATCAGACAATGCTTGTACTAAGATTATTTTTTCTCTTTATCTTTATAATCACCCCATTTTTGAAAGGCATTGGTTCTTTGTTTGTAATGAAAACTTTGCCATGTTATGTTGGGATGCTTCTTTTCATCCTGTTCTTAGACAAAAGGGAAGACTTGTTATCATGACTTTGCCTTTTGATTGTGTTGGCAAAATACGTCCTTTCTGCAGATAACACCTTCAACTGAAAAATGAAATCTGTACTTACACAAGTTGAAGAATTTTAGCTACTACACCCTGCTATAGTGAGAGGACTAATAAAATCCTTGAACCCATTACTCATACATGAGAACAAAGGGAGCTTTATTGAAGATCAAATAAAAAGTATAAACACTGAGTCAAGCAGCACATGAAATGAGAATTCCAACATTCCTTGTTGCCCATACTGCTTTTGATGGCATTTGAGATTGCAGGTCAAATAGAATTCAACACAATGACCTTCATAAGTCTTGATTTGTCTATATTTGCTGGTTCTAACTATTCGAGTCTTCATCCAGAATTTTGCTTCTGTCTTCATTGGATTTTTCATGTCTGTTTATCTCGAAGCCTAATCAGCAGAATGTGTATTTTTAAAACAATCCCTCACGCCATTCAGCATTAGGTATATATTCATTCACTCACTCAACATGTGTTGCATGCTTACTAACCCTGAGGATTAAAAAAAAAAAAAATCAGATCTGCCCACAGTAGGGTTACTGTCTAAGAGGAGAGTAAAACAAACTGACATTTGTAAAATCATTTATATGGGAGGGCTGATGATTGAACACTCTATTTCTTAAATCTTAAAAAAAAAAATGTAATCTCTTTGATTTCTATAACTGATCTTTTTCTCCTAGCCCTTTATCTAGTAGGGCCAGAGGGAAAGCTTGGTATCTCAGACTGTTGGGAATTGAATAGTCTCTCAAAGATTACTCAGTCTCTTTTGGGCTGGTAATTTTGAGTCTTTAACTTGATTTCCCTTCTTCTAGCTTTCCTCTAGCATGTCATCATAGTACAGCAGGTCTTAGAATAATGTTGCTTCATTTAACGTCATTTCATTATAATGTTGGTGAAGAAAAAAACTGATTCCTGACCAGAGCCACTGGTCGTGTGGAGTTTGCAGATTCTCCCCAAGTCCATGTGGGTTTTCTCTGGGTACTCCGGTTTGCTCCCACATCCCAAAGTTGTGCATGTTAGGTGAACTGTCGTGTCTAAACTATCCCAGTCTGAGTGAGATTGAGTGTATATGTGAGTGCAAGGCCACCCACAACCCTGAACTGGAATAAGCGTGAATGAATGGAAAATACGTGAATGAATGAACACAAATTATTGTCAAGTAAAAATTCACAAACTCTATAATAATCATACAAATGCATGACCATAAATGATGAGGTACAAAAGTGCTCAGCAAGCCTGTCACATTTGTCATTGTTTTTGAACTGTATGGTGGTAGGAGGAGCCACTTAAAATTTTTGGTTTGCAAATATTATTCCTTGATTTAACCCACCATCATTATGATAAATGGCACTCACTTAATTCACCAAACATGAGTAAATAATTATCTTACTTGTTTGTATTAATTTTTCTTAAATATATGTATAACTCACGTTTATTTCAATGTTTAAAATTAGAAGTGCTTTGGTCTTTTTTTAGAAGTTTGGTGATGTTTTTGTGACCAGAAATATGCCAGGGGAACTTAATTCTAATTTATGTCAATTAGCCTATGGTAAAATTGGTTTTGTTATATGTCATTTCACTTAAAGTCACATATTTCAAGAACCTATTGGCATCATTAAGTGAGGATTTACTGTATATGGGGGGTCTCAAGTCTCAGAGGCTGGGAAGAGGGTGATCTATGACTAAAAGTCTGTGCTGACTTCTAGGTCCTATGGGACAAGGTATTTGGCTGGGACCAATTCCTAGGCTCCCTTTTGCATGAATTATCTATGAAGGTGTTTTTTTGTTTTTTTTTTGTTTGTTTGTTTGTTTTTCATTTAGTTCATAAAGCCACATTAGTCTTCCCTGGTTCCCAGGTGGACTGTCTTCAGCATTGCACACTTCTCTCAGTCTCAGCCAACTAAGCTCAGCTTCCCAGCACTAGGATCCTGGCTGTGGTCCCCTCACCTCTTGCCACAGAAATCTCATGCAGGTCCAGTGGCTCAGTGCAAAGTCTTACTCCCACCCCCTTCTGCACCCTGAAGCGTGCAAACTCCTGGATCCTTTCCACACACTAGAAGAGATGAGGGAGTCTCTCAAGGTCTATCCTAAGCCTTATAAATAAGCCAAGTCTTTCTACCATTTTATTCTGATACAGGATTATACTGTGGGAGCCTCCTTCCAGAGTTCCAAATAGGAAGCAAAGGAGAAAGCTCTTGGAGCTAGTGAAAGATGCGAGAGGTCCCTGTGGGGAGCATGAGGGATGGAGTCTGACCATTTACCTCCTCCCACCTCTTTCGTCTTTTCTGTCTCATCATCTGTTAGGCCAAGAGGGAGAACAAAAGTATTTCCCTTCTTCCTGTATGGAAAGGACTTAGGTCTATGAATTTTCTGTACCCACAAGAACTTGATATTGAGGTCAGCCTCTTCTAGTTCTTGATATTTTAAAGGGAGTTAAAGAAATAGAAATTTATGTACTCTCTCTACAATGCTTGGCTGCTAAGAATATTGTCATAAAAATGATTCAAAAGTCCCATTTTTGGTAGTCATAAGTTGAATATCAACTACTTTCTTTTTCTTTTTCATTCCTATTTACCATCTTCAGGCAAATGAATATTTCTGGAATACTAGAGAGTCACATGTATGGAAATATAAAAGAAAGGTATACATTTTGATATTTATTATATATTATGATATAATTTTTAACTTCTGCTTGAACAGAAGGATATTTTATGATACATCTATTGTATCTTATGACATTTAAATATATTATATATTTATAGTTTTATATTATATGCTTTTAAGCATATATTATATACTTTTAAAATATAATATATCATTATTATATAATGATTTAAAATACATTATTGCCATTTTAAATGCATATTTTACTATGGAAACACCAAGAAGGAACTATAAATGTATAAAGAACTGGAGAGGAGGTTAATTAAATTGCTATAATTGGCTCCCCTTTGGGAAACTGGAGCAAGAGAAGCAATCAAGTTTCTTCCTGTTTTGATATCTTAGGAGTTACACTGAGAAAGCACAAGTTTTGCAAGAACAATGTCTAAAGTGCAGAGTCTATTTCAATAAGCCATTCAGACTGAAGGAAAACTATAATGCAGTTTATTAGTTAATGAAATGTCTGTCTTTGGATGCTATAGGACAAAGTTGCTTTATTATCCCTAAAGTCAATAGAAACCAAATATTATTACTAACATTGGATACTTTGGAATATATTGGAGAGCACAAAGAAAAAAGCCCTAGAGAAGGAGAGTTAAAGACTAGTATTCCAGGTAGACCCTAGTGATCATTCAATCACTGATACCCTGCACAACTCACCCCATGTCCAGTCGACACTATTCTCTGTTTTCTAATATGAGCAGCAACTCAGTTCTATTAATCTGCTTGCTGCTTTAAAAAGTTTGACTAATAAAGTTGGATGGTGCAACACTGTTGCATTAATGAAGCCAGGTGATAAGTCTCAATTCTTTTTGATGCTCGTGATAACACTTTGAGAATGGAAGAGAGTGGCAATATTGCTGAAACTTAGAGACACCGTGTAGGCAGACACTATGCAGCCTGACATTATATATATATATATATATATATATATATATATATATATATATATATATATTTTTTTTTTTTTTTTAGTTTGGTTGCCTCCATATTTCAGGTGAGAGTGAACTAACTTGTTAATGAGTGTGTAGCATCCTCTTAATAGAAGAAGATAAGTCTTAGACTGTCAAAGAATATTCTATTGGGTCTGTGATTGATTGACAAAAGGAGAGTTAAAATGGTTGTGGTTATCACATTTAGGTGGCATTTATTACCATAGTTTGTGGCAAAAAGAAAGCCACAGCAATCAGAAATAAAACAGGCCTTATCTGACAATAAGCCAGTAAAGTTAGAAATTACTTTTTTTTTTAAAGTGTGAGTAGGCTGGGTGCAGTGGTTCACACCTGTTTTCCCGGCACTTTGGGAGGCTGAAGTAGGAGGATCATTTAGCTTGGAAGTTCAAGAACAGCTTGAGCAACAAAGTGAGGCCCCGTCTCTCCAAAAATGTAGAAAAATTAGCTAGGTGTGGTAGTGCATGCCTGTAGTCCCAGCTACTTGGGAAGGTGAGGCAGGAGGAGCAATTGAGCCCAGGAGTTTGAGGCTGCAATAAGCTATGATTACACCATTATACTGCAGCCTGACAACCCTACTTCTAAAAAAAAAGAAAATGTTTGACCAAAAACCTATAACTATTTAGTAATTAAAATTTAAAATGTATAAAAGTATATGAACCTAAATACAATTAAAACCAGACTTATAAAATATTTAGAAAGTTATGCTAGGCCTCTGGTATATGTGGCAGGCTGAGCAGACAAACCCAAAACCAAGGAAAAGGAATGCCTAGAGTCAGAATGGAGGCCTCAAAGAAGCCCCATGAAAATTAGCCTCCCTGTATTTTCTCCTGTTTTTTGTTTTTTTAATATTCTCTTTGCCTTCAATGTTCTTAATTTCACTACTGTTTGAATGAATGTGGGCTTGCTTTATGCATATACTCAGGATTTGTTGTGTTCCTTGTGATGTCTTTTTTCAATTCTTAGTATCTCTACCATAATTGTCTGTCCTTATTCTCTCTGTGATCCTTCCTGGAATTTCTTTTAAATGTATATTGGATTTGTGATTGCATCTTTCATGTCTCCTAACTTCTCTGTCACATATTCTATCTCCTTATGTCTCTATGTTATGTTTTGAATGACTTCTTCAGATCTATTTTCCAATTTATTAGTTCTCTCTTTAGCAGCATCTAGTCTGTTGTTCAATCCATCTATTAAATTATTTTATTTTAATGACTACCTATATTAATTTTATACTCTTCTATTTTTGCCTAATGATATATATCATTTCTTTTATTTTTGAATACTTAGAATATATTTATTTAATCTCACATATATGAGATGATACATTTAGAAAAAGTCTCTAGTCTTAAATATTTTTATCAGTAAGCCAGGAAGAATGACACTTAATTGTGTACAAGTAGTTAGAAAATCAAAATTATACAAAGCTAAAGAAGACAGTTAAAAAATAAATCCAAGAATTCATTTCTTTGAAGAATAAAAAAATAGAGATAAAACACTAATTGGCTTTATTTTAAGGAAAAAAGAGAATAATAGAAAGGGATTATAATCATTGATATGAAAGAATTATGAGACTACATTCTATAATTCTATGTTAATAACCAGAAAATAAACAAGCAACATTTCAGAAGAATAAAATATATTAACTCTAGAAAAGACAGAAATATTTACCAAACCAAAATTCATGGGAGAAATTTAAAAATTATTACATAATCATTCCTTCAAAAGATAATGGAACCAAGTAATTTTAGGGTTGTGTTTGTTCAGACATTCAAGGAACAGATCATTCTGGGCTATTTAAATTGTTCCAAAACATAGAGAAAGGGGGAATGTTTCCAATTTTTTTTATATAGCTAGCACAACCCTGATACCAAACTCTGCCTTACAGAGATATCACAAAAGCACAGAACTCACTAATCTCCTAAACAAAATATTAACTAACAAACTTAAAATGTTTTTTAAAAGATTAAGCCACCAGGTGTGGTGGTTTGCACCTGTAGTCTCAGGTACTCAGGAAGCTGATGCAAGAAGATCCTTTGAGTCTACCAGTTCAAGACCAGCCTGGGCAACATAGCAAGACCTTGTCTCATAACAATTTAAAAATTAAAAAAGATAAAAAATAAGAAGACTAAGCCACAATAACTAAGTAAAATATGTTCTAGGAAGAAATGGGTGGTTTGATGTTAAGATATGTATTACCATTATTCATCAAAGGAAAAGCATCAGAAGAGGTATTTAGAAAGTATTTAATATAATTCATCATCAATTCTCAATAAAACTTTTAAAAACAGGATTATAGAGCGATTTTTAGCATGATAAAAATGCATAGTTTAAAATGATTGAACAATATCATCCACCATAATGTAATCCTACAGAAATTCCCAATCAAAGTCTACATCAATGAAAGGAGTCTCTAATTGCAAAGATTATATAAGACTGTTTGGGACATGCCAGCTAACACAATTAGATATGAAAATTACATAATAATTTAAAAATTCTGGAAATAGAAAGCAAATTTACCAAATGTTATGAAATAATATGACTGTTCACCTAGATAGCCTAAGAAAATCAACAGGGAAAAAGATTCCTTAGAACTAATGAGTTCAATAATGTAGTCAGTTCTAAGTTAAATATTAAAAGTTCCATAGTTTTCCTAGATATTAAATATAGTCAGAATATATAATGTCTTTTGCAGCAACATGGATGGAACTGGAGGCTATTAAGTGAAATAACTCAAAAATAGAAAGTCAAATAATGCATATTCTCATTTATTAGTTGTAGCTAAATAATGAGTACATATGGATATAGAGACTAGAATAATATATATTGGAGACTTAAAAGGGTGGGAGGGTGGGAGAGAGGTATGAGATGAGAAATTATCTAATGGATACCATGTACATTAATTAGGTGAGAGTTACTCAAAAAGCCAAGACTTCACCACCACCCAATATATCCATGTAACAAATCTGCACATGTACCCTCTAAATCTATAAAAATTTAAAAGAATATTTAAAAGGATATATAATGTTGAATAAAATACCCTAATTGTAATGATAACAAGATATCAAATAACTATGGACAAAATGATAAAGAAATCTGTAAGGCTTACAAAAAGAAAACTACAAAGGTCTATTGAAAGACATAAAAGGAGATTTGTAAGCCAGGTGTGGTGACACACACCTGTAGTCCCAGCTACTTGAGAGGCTGAGGCAGGAGGACCACTTGAGCCCAGCAGTTCGAGTCCAGCCTGGACAACATAAAGAAATGCCATCTCTATTAAAAAAAGATTTGCCTTGAAGTGGTAAGACATAGCATGTACCCAAATGAAAATATTCAATATATTAAAAATGTCAATTAGGCCCAAATTATCAGTAAATTTAATGCAGTCCCAATAAAAGTTACTTTTTTTTTTGGTGATGAGACAAAATTGTTTTAGAGCTTAGCTAGAAGAAACATGTTCAATTTTCTAAAGGGTTGTCAGGCAAATTGTATTAAAAGCACTGAAATAATTTATATACTTTGACATAATAATTCAGTTTTTAGAAATAAATCTCTAAAACATAATCAAACAAGAATACAATGATCTGTTCCTAAGAATATTAATTCCAGCATTTTTTATAATGCAAAAATGTAGAAAGAGCCAACTAATTCAATAATAGAAGTGATTAAATAATGTATAAATATAATTAAATACTATGTAGCTATTAAAATAATGAAGTCACCAGAGAATACTGATTTGGAAAGATGTTCACAATGTAGGTGCAATGTAAAAAAATAAACAAACATATTTATAAACTTTGTATAGAAATGATACTAGAAGAATATGCATATGTTGAAATATTTAATGATATAATTGTGTAATTTTTTTGTTTGGTGGTTGTTTATTTCTTTCAAAATTACATGACTTTCTTGTATTATAAACAATAGATAAAAGTCAAATAAAGCAAATAAAAAGGAATAATCCTATATCCAATAGGAAATTAAGTCCTGTAGATTCGCCTTCCATAACATTGTTTGCCTCAATCCTCTCTCCCCTTGACTGGCCCACTGCAGTAATTTCCTAAATGGTTTCACTGTGGCCAATACTCTATATTCTGCCTAAGTGGATTTGCTAAAATGTAAATATAATCATAGTTGTCACTTTAGCATTACCCAGTGGTTCCTTATTGCCAATAAGAGAGAGGAAAAAAAACCTTAGTATGATGACAGCATGCAATTCATTTCATTAACTCGATTAACGTTACCTCCTGCCTCCTCCTCACGTATCAGGGACTTAGCTCATGTCATTTAACTGTCCGTCATGGTCATCACACCAACTTTGCTTAGGATTTGCTTTCGCTCATTCTTCAGGTGTCAGCTTCAAAGTCACCTCTCACAAGAACACTTCCCGGACTTTAAAGAATACTTCTGTCTCGCCTCATCTCCTTTATCCAAATCCCTATCTCAGCCCCTACTTTTCTTCTTCTTTATAATCACTTATACTTTGTAATTATATTGTATTATTTACTTATTTACGTAGTAATTTTAAAAATCTGCCTCCATCCCTATAAAGTAGTCTTCCTGTGGGCATGGACTGACTATATCTTGTTTACTATTCTCAGGAACTTGCTTAATAAATGAGTATATGAATGCAACCTTATTCTAAATGGATCTTGCTGCAGCTCTATTACTGTGTCAGACTGTTTCAGACTCTACTTTCACATTTTCAGTTTGCTCTGTCTGGAGCATTTGTCCTTCTCCTGAAAGCCTGGTGTGCATCTGGTCCTATTTCATGAACCTGACTCAAACATTACTTCTTCTAGAAAGTCTGGTACTCTCATCTAGGGGCTCTGTTGAATCATAGTTCACCCTCTTGTCATAGAATCTATCACGTTCCATTGATTTTATTAATTCCCATGTCTGTTTCCTCCATTAGACTATAAGTTCCTTCTGGGCAGGGATTGTTCTTATTCATCTCTATTCTCTCCTTTTTTAGCACAACATAACTTTTTTAGCACTTCCATAACATTGTTTGCCTCAATCCTTTCAGTTGGCCCTAGTGATCAATCAGAGTTAGTTGGATGAATTAGTAAATACATTTCTCTGAAATGCTTCATTGCACTTATGATTGATATTTTCATTTTAGGCCAAACAATTCACATTAAAAATTACCACAAGATTATTTAATTTACAGTAGGAAGAAAAGACAAGAGCATTCTTGAGGAAACTTCAAAGGATACCCCATCTCTCTGTTACCAATGGGATTTGTCAAAATAACAGCCAAAGGGACATTCTCCGTATATCACCTAGTTCTTCATCAATAACACCAATAACTATAAGAAATAAAGTTTCAAAGAAAGGTTAAATTCATTGACATTGCCAACTTCAGCCAAGCACCATCCTATAATGCAGCTGCATGGCCGTTTGAAAGGATTTCAAATAAGCATGGTCTGGATTTCCCAAATCTTTTTGTTTATATTTTATGCAATAAAACTGCACTGACTTAATCTCTGCTCACCACCTCTGAACTAGATGCACTCTTAGACTTGACGGGACCAAGCTTTGGGAAAGTGGCCTATCCCAGTGGGACTAGAAATCTTTCTCTTTTGGTTTTGGGATTGTCATTGTGCATTGTTTCTCCAGGCCCACAGTAGTGAGGGTATTTCCTCAGCTTCATACTCACACAGTTACGCAAGGACAGCCTCTGGAGCACAGACGAGAATAAAACAGCCATCACTGCAGGTGCAGAGATACTCTTATAATGAGTTACCGCCTCCCTACTGGGAACCAGGAGAGACCTGCTGTGTTTGTCACTTTTTAGTTATTAGGCAATGTCTGAAGGCACCCAAGATTTCTATTCCACACTTACCCATTTCTGGAACAGAAAGCAAGTGCTATAACAGCTGTGTGTGTATTTGTTTTCTTTGGGGCAGATAGAGGCCAAAGAAACCACAAAAAAGTCTAACTCGCAGCTCTTCCTTCACTTACATAAGGATTACAGAAGCAGGTGCACAGTGTTTGTTTCTTCTGGGGACATAATAAAACCTCTGAGTTTTTATATTAATAATTCATATTTAATAATTTATATTTATATTTCATTCAACAAATGCATCGACCTTATCTCTGCTCACCACTTCTGAACTGAAGGCACTCTTGGTCTTGATGGCTAAAGCTTCAGGAAACTGGCCTATCGCAGTGGGACTGGAGAAAATGGAACACTTGTACACTGTTGGTAAGGATGCAAATTAGTGCAGACATTGTGGAAAACAGTATGGAGGTCCCTCAAAAAATTAAACAAAGAGCTATCATAGGATTCAGCAATCCCACTACTGAGTATATAGCCCAAGGCTATGAAATCAGTGTCTTGAAGAGGTACCTGCACCCCCACGTTCACTGTAGCATTATTCACAATAACCAAGATGCAGAATCAATCTAAGTGTCCATTAGTGAATAAATGGATAAAGAAAATGTAGTATGGAGACACAACGGAATACTATTCAACCATCAAAAAGAAGGAAATCCTGTAATTTGTGACAACATGGATGAACCTGGAAGACATTATGTAAAGTGAAATAAGCCAGACACGGAAGGACAAATACTGCATGATCTCACTTATACATGGAGAGTAAAAAAGTTGAACTCCTAGAAACACAGGCTGGGGGTTGGGGAGATGAAGGAGACATTGGTGAAAGGACACAAAATTTGAGTTAGATAGGAGGGATAAGTTCAAAAGATCTACTGTGCATCATGGTGACTACAATTAAGAGCAATACATTGTATACTTGAAAATTGCTGAGAGAGTAGATTTTAAGTAAAATAAGCATAAAAAATGTTAAGTGTGTGAAGTAATACATACATTAAATAGCTCAAGGTAGCCATTTCACAATGTATACATATATCTAAACATCATGATTTATGCCATAAACATATGCAATCTTTATTTGTCAATTAAACAATAAAAATAAATAAAATGAAACTGAAAAATAATTCACAGGCAGACTATCACTCTTGTCACACATACAGAGTGAGAGCTGTCTCAGCTATGTCGTAGAACTGCTTTAGAAGACCCACCTGGTGGATGTCTGCCCTGCTAACTTGATAATATTAACCTCATTACCCTTACTGCCATATTTGAGGACTCACAAAATGAAAGGTCGCAGCTATGTGGTATAGATGAGGTTTATATTGAACCAAAAGCCTCATTCTAAATATTCTAAATTCCAAGGAGCCAAAAGTATCAAACTGAAAATATTTGACTTTTCAAGGGTATTCCTCATTCTGCTCTTCCCCTGATTGTTCACTAAAATGAAGAACAGACTGTTCCAGAAAGATTCATATCTTGAAGCACCTGATGACTAAGGCTGGCCTTTTTCCAGTTCTTCAAATGTGCAAGCTTTTACCTACTTTTAAGGGCCACGTGGAATTGCTTGTTCATAGATTATCATTATATTTTTAATTTTTATAGATATTACCAAATTATGAAACAACAAAAAACTGAATTTCAGAAGATGTTTCTTCCATGGGATTTTATTTAGCTATATGGGTGACATGGTGAATAACAACGTTTACTGGTAAATGCAATAGTGAATTATGTGTTTTGAAAGAGACTAATCATAATTATTACTAGTAAATAGGTATAAAGCAACAATGTTTTGAAGCCCACGGGGTGGCTACGCAGTTTACTTCTCCTGATAAGCGAGGGGTAGGGAGTGCTGCTTTGCGCTGTGTTTCATGGGGTGGGGGTGTCCTGCCTTGGTTTCTACACCTCAAGCCAAGGAGCAGTTCTCAGAAGATGATGTCAGGTGAAGATGAAGATCAGTGTATTCGTTTGCTAGGGCTGCCATAACAAAGTACTATACACTAGGTGGCCTGAACAACAGAAATGTATTTTCTCAATGCTCTGGAGGCTAAAAGTCTGCAACGGAGCTGTCAGCAGGGTTGGCTGCTTCTGCCTGCTGGGAGGGAAGGGTCTAGCCCAGGCTCCCTCCTTGGCTTACAGGTGGCTGACTTCTCCTTGTGTCTCTTCACGTCCTCTTCCCTCTACGTGTCCCTGTCTGTGTCCAAATTTCTTCTTAATAGGACTCCAGTCCTCGTGGACTCTAGTCATTTTAACTTCACTACCCCTTCAAAGACTCTGTCTCCAAATAAGGTCACATTCGGAGGTACTGGGGGAGAAGACAGCAACACATCTTTGAGGGGAGAAAGTGTTATACAATTCAACCCATAACAATCAGGATAGTCTGAGGCTGGGCCATCAACAGATGAGCCAAGATCCAAAGGCAAGAGAGGCTGGAGACTTAAGAGAACCAGTTTGTCATAGGGGTTCAAAGAGCCCAGAATGATCAGAAACTTGGAACAACTCTGAGCTGAAATGCCAATAACTGCAGCAATTTTTCATGTCTGTAACAACTACAGTGTTTGAGTGAAGAGCTTTTGAAGGGGCAAAAACATTTAGATAGGAGGAGGAACCAAAGTAGTAATGGTATAAAACAAGGCCAAGTTGTGACACTGACCATAACTGGGAGATCATGATATTATTCATGATGAGCATGTTTGACCCTTCTGAGCTCCTTATTTCTTGTCGTTTTGTTGTTTCCTTCCTACTCCTTTTGAATTCCTTTAGTGTTGTACTGAGCTTATTTTGATTGGTTTTAATCCAAGGTAGTTTTTGCAGTAATAAAGTCTATTTTGCTGAAGACTTCTGTGTTACATGTGTATCAGAGTTTCTGAAGATGGTGAATTTTATTAAAACAGAGTCAGAGAAATCATGCTCCAAAATCATTTGAATGCTAGGTATGTACCCTTCATTTTAAAGGAAAAAAAAAAATAAGGGCATAAGGGTCCAACAGAAGTGTGAATATGTGTACAAATTCAGGACAGAAAGAAATCTTGCAACTTTTCTGCCAAATCAATTTAATTCATATTTTAAGACCTTCAACCCATAAGGCAAAAAATGTCAACGTTAGTGTTTTCTGGACTTCTCCATTCTGGGTTATACCACAGTTCTTAGATCTCACACAGGGTGAAGATGGAGCTGGGGGCATCTTGGCTGTAGTCTTTCTGCCACATTGATAGAAATGTCCGCTGCCCACATGACCCTTTCGGTATTGGCAGATTCCTGCTGCTTCTTTCCATGTTTGGAGCGGAGAACCCTTTCTTGCTGAGATTGCTTGTCCTTCCATCTGCCTGAACACTCTCAGCCAAGCGCTCCTGGGGGTCTCAGCACATCCCCTGTGGTGCCCCGAGTAGCAGGATGTAGTCACTTCCACTCCAAGGGCTCACAAATCTCTCTCTTCTCTTTCCACTCCCTTAGCTCAAGGGAGGGGGTGTAGGGTGATTTTCAATCTAATGGAAATAACTTTCCATTTGTTCATGCTATTGAATTTCCTTTTTGTTACCTTGTCAGCAAACTCTATAACCATCCAATTCTCCTAAAGCTTGGGCTTTTAGGAAAAAATAGGCAGAATGACTTTGGTCTATTTTTGCTTCCTTCTCTGCCTTGTGTTGTCTTTTCTGAGGTAATATGAGGAGGACCAGCACCCTTGAATATGGGGAAGAGAAGGTGGAAAATAGAAAGAGAAAAAGGTAAGTTGATATCACCAAATATTTTTCCAGGCACATAATTAAGGCACAGGTGTTCTCAAACCAGCTACATCTTCATACCCATTGAGTGACATCCAAGACTAATGCCATGGCTAATACCATACAGGGAGACCACATCCAGAGTTAGCTGACAGCACTTTCATTGTCATTCTGGGGGAAGAACTCAGTGAAATCTCACCTAATTAAAACTTATCAATAGCTATTTTCATCTTCTGAGAACAGTATGAGCTAAACCTCTTCAGTTTAGAATCTGGTGCCTCTGGAATTTCCCAATGCTTCATTGAGACTCTGGTTTCTAGAATCCATAGGTAGCTTGTATATCACTGACATCCTAGTCATAGCATGGCAAAGGATGACTCAATGAAAAACTTTCTATGCTATCAAAACATCAGGTTTTGTGGCAAACAGAAAAAGCTGTAGTCCTAGCTATTCAGGAGACTGAGGCAGGAGGATCACTCGAGCTGAGAAATTTGAGGCAGCAGTGAGCTATGATGATGCCACTGCACTCTATCCAGGGTGATAGAATGAGATTCTGTCAAAAAAAAAAGGCAGACATTCCTTAGCTACATCATAATCAACCAGAAAAAGTTATCCTATGGCATTTGGCTTACCAGAATGAAAGTTCTTTTTAGATTGTTAAGAGGCTACTGTCATTAGAATGTTGTTCAGATGTTACAATGAATATAAGCACTGTTGCTAAAAGACAACACTCATCTGGCACAGTGGAGTTGAAATTAAGCACAACAGTATAGATGACATTGGAATATTATTTATTCACTTCTCAGAAACGATGTCACGTAGGCACAGATGGACAAATAACCACTCACTATTTTCTTAGGTGAGAAACAATTAGCCAACTACAACAGCATGTATTAATTTATATTTTTTATATTGTAAACTAGATTTCCAGTCTCTAATCCAGCATGTAAAGAGCTTGGATATTGTCATGCCCATCCTCAATATAAGAAAAAAAAAACAAAACTGAAAATCAACAACTCTTATTGTATCCATCAGAAAATTGAAGTCATAGGGAAAACCATTGCCCCACAATTAGAGAAATAGGTGAATACAGAGAATCACAGCATACCAGAGCAGAAGCCTAGGAGCAAAGAACTTCTGCAAAGACCAGTAAGTACCAAGATAGGAAGATTTAAATTGTAATTGTCAAATTGCTGGAGGCTCAGTGTGGACTCTTTCTTAAGAGTTAAGAAATCCAGGGGGGGGTTAGGGGGCTCAATCTTAGGAAGCCCCACACTTTTATGATTTGTATCTCTAAAAGCCCTACTAAATTGTTATAGTGAAGATCTGGTTTTTAAAACATCCCCTTGTTTCCAGCAAGGGAGGGGAAAGTTTACCATTTAAAATTGACTTGGATTATTTTGTTCTTTGCAACAAGGCCTGATCTTAAGAGAAACTATTTACAAGAGCTTAATTAACTGAGGTTTTATAAGAACCTAACTGTCCTGGAAGAAGGGAAATATCCACCTCTAGCCCTCTTTAGCCTTTTTGACTCACCAGAGAGGAGGAAAAATCAAGAAGCAATTGTGAAGCTCATAGCTCAGAAATACAAGCTAACTAAAAGACTTAAACCTAATCATAGAACACTTCCTCTCTCCCTACACCTTACCATCACATCCATAGGGCTCTGTATAATAAAATTGAGGAATACAACTGAAAGAACTGCATGCTGGGCCTTATTTAAGAAGAAATCTCTAAGGAAACCCCAAAACAATAGGGGAGACAAACATAAGACACCAGAGAAAATTTTAACCTTTGATACCTACAGCTATAGCAAAACTTGAGTAGCCTAGCTGCTTATCAGATAAACATAAAACCTCAAAAAAAGAGACCTGTATATTTCTGTTTGTTTTACCCAGCATTTCATGTCTAGCTTTCAATAAAAAATTTGCAAAAAATAAAACTAATTTGTAGAGAAAGAGCAAGCATCAGAACCAGAGTCAGACATGGCAGGCATATTAGAATTATGACAGTGCAAATTTAAAACAACTATGATTAATATGCTAAGAGCTGTAATAGAAAAAGTGGACACATACAAGAACAGATGAGTGATGTAAGCAGAGAGAGGTAGAATTCAAGAAAGAAGCAAAAGGAAACACTAGAAATCAAAAACAATGAAGAATGCCTTTGATAGGCTCTTCAATAAACTGGACACAACCAAAGGAAAAAACTCAGTGACCTTATAAAAATATCAATAGAAACTTTTAAAACTGAAATTCAAAGAGAAAAAAGAATGGAAAAAACAATGTAATATCCAAGATAGTAGAACTACAAAAACTATAATATATGCATAATGGAAATATTAATACCAGAAGGAGAGCAAAGACAAAAAGGAATGAAAAAATATTGGAAGCAATAATGACTGAGAATTTCCTAAAATCAATGATAGTCACCATACTACAGATTCAGAAAGCTCAGAGAACACCAAGAAGGATTAAAAAACAAAAAACAAATACCAAAATCTACACCTAGGCATATCATATTCAAACTGCAGCAAGTTAAAGACAAAGAGAAAATCTTGAAGGAAACTAGAGAAAAAACCACCTCCTATAGAGGAGCAAAGGTAAGAGTTACATCATACTCCTTTTCAGAAACTATGTAAACAAGAAGAGAGTGGAGATAAGTAATGTGTTGAAAGAAAAAACCTGCCAGTCTAGGATTCTTTATCCTTTGAAAGTGGAAGAGAAATAAAGAATTTTATCAGACAAGCAAAACTTGAGGGAATTTGTCACCAGCATATCTGCCTTCCAAGAAATGTTAAAAGAAATTCCTCAGAGAGAAGAAAAATGATATGTCAGAAAGTTGGACCTACATTAAGAAAGGAAGAGTGTTAAAGAAGAAATATATGAAGGTAAAATATATCAAACTATGGGGACTTTTCAAAAGATGAGCTTACAAACTTAGCTAAATCACTGAATGTGCAGAACTGGAATTTCTCTCAGCAGAGAATCATGAATAATAATGGTGGATTTTTCCTTGGATCAAAATATTATTCTCTATCAATAATATAGGTCATTCTTAATGATTTGATCGCAGAGTGATTCATTTATTCAACACATAATTATTGCATGTCTACCAAATGCCAGACCCTGGTACTAGAGAAAAAAAAATAAAAAGAACTATTTATGCCCAAAAGAAGTATAAAATTTAATGAAAGTAGAGAAATACTACTTCATGCTTTAATAATACAGCGAGATAATAGCAATGAGTGGCACATGCACACAGTTAAGTGACTTTATCCAGAAATGTCAGGCAAGATTCATCAGATTCAAAGCTGAGATTTAAATGGCAAGAGGAGTTTGCAAGGGGATGATAACAATATTTTCAATGGTGTAAAGAAGCATGTCATGTATCAAGAACGCAATGTGATTAAATATTATTAGAATTCAGAGTGAGAAGAGTCAGAAATAAGGCCAAACTAGTGGCGGAGTCAGATAGAAAAGATTTAACATATCCGGCAAAGGGATTGGTTTGTGTGGATTTTTTTTTGTTTGTTTTCCTAGGCAAAGCAGGCTCACTGAAGAATATTGGGTTGTAATAACAAAGGCACTAGGTAAGGGTGGCTGTCACCATAACCCAGGCTCTGTTCTGAATGGTTTACGTATATTACTTCATTTAAGCCCCACAACCCACTGGAAGACACAGCATAGCTAAGTTACTTGTCCAAGGACATTCAGCTCAGTGGCAGAGCTAAGTAGGATGTGGCACTTGCATTTAGAATTATCCCTCTGATAGCCGTGTAAAAGATGAAGAGGGTGGTGACAAACTAGTGAAATGGTCATGGGGGTGGGAGGAGGGGCAGATAGATAGAAAGGAGAATTGGCAGAATCAATAATCATTCACTCTGTCAATTCTCATCAATAAAAGCAAATTCTGATCAATAAAAACAAATTCACTTTTTGGAAACAAGGCAGCTACAGGTCATCAATGTAGACATGTCCAGAATCAGGCCCTGAAATATGCCGTGGACCCCATTACCTTCTCTGTGGTCTAGACACGTCAACACACACTGCCAGTGGTGGGGTGGCTCCCAGGCTCTGACCAGTGAACTCGCAGGAAGCCAACCTGCAAGAAAAAAAATCTATCCCTAAGAGAGTAAGTTTAGGAGCAGATTATGTATCTAGTTTCAAAAGAAATCTGAACTGGAGGTAGATATGTGAAGGTCATCAGCATATAGGAGGTAGATTAAAGCACTCCTGGGAATGACATTGAGAAGAACAGAAGGCCGTGCATGATTCTTGGAGTAGGATTAGAAAGAGGCATCCCACAGAAGACATAGAAGAAAAATCCAGATAGGTAGCAGGAAAACCACTAAAGAGTAATGTCCCAGATTCCCAAGGAGAAGAGAGTTTAAGGAGGTAGTAATTACCAGACCAAAATGCCCCCTGAGTGATATTTAAAGCATAAGCTGGCAGTGTTCCACCAATCTTAGAAGGTAACTTATGGACAAACAAGAACATGTCCTGGATATTGGTTCATTTGTACTGACTCTTCATCCATTTATTTATTTATTTAAGACAGAGTCTCACTCTGTTGCCCAGGCTAGAGTGCCGTGGCGTCAGCCTAGCTCACAGCAACCTCAAACTCCTGGGCTCAAGTGATCCTTCTGCCTCAGCCTCCAGAGTAGGTGGGACTACAGGCATGCATCACCATACCCAGCTAATTTTTTCTAGATATTTTTAGTTGTCCAGCTAATTTCTTTCTATTTTTAGTAGAGACAGGGTCTTGCTCTTGCTCAGGCTGGTCTCCAACTCCTGATCTCAAATGATCCTTCTGCCTCAGCCTCCCAGAGTGCCATCCATTTATATATTAAGAGCCTTTGCTGGGGCTTTTGGTGTTGATAAACAACAGGTTCTATCATTATAGTGAGGTCTTGGGCCTATATTATAGAAGCTCTAGAATGCTCTTGGGCTGGAGGGTCTTGTCATGTTGGTCTACTTGATAAAGTATTCTTCCAGGATAATTTGTTCAAATCAGAACTCTTAGAAGCATCCATACTGGGGTGTTTTATTTTTTGTGTTTCTTCTATACCTTCTGAAATGTGATAATAGCCAAAAAAAAAAAAAAAAAAAGTATAGAAAGCAATGTTTCTTCTTTGGATAGTTGACCTATTGGGGTGGAGTTTTAATTTGTGGTAAATCCAGATAATCATCAGCTTGGTTATAAACCTTAGTTTAAAATATGCTTTATCTTGTCTGTTTACTCTAGATGAAAGGATTTTGACCCCAAAAATTAATTTGGCATCTTTTTTGTACAGGTATCTTTTGACATCCAGGCAGAGCACAGTGGATACGGCCTGTCTCTACTTCATAGTATACATGGCCTCAGCTGAAGAAGCTTAAATGCCTAGGAGTTACTTGGACATCTGAGGGACAGAATCATTTAGAGGCTTCTTACATATCTGGCAACTGGTTAGGGATACATCCAGGGCTGGGCTCAGCTGGGGCTGCCATCTTGAACTCCTGCATGTGATCAGGTGACCTGCATGTGGCCATGTGACCTCCCCATATGGCTTGGGTTTCCTCACAGCATGACTACCTCAGGACAGTTGGACTTCCTACAAAATGATTCAGGACTTCATGAGCAAGGGTTCCAGCAAACAATGTGGCAAGTGAATGTCCTTTCATGATCCAACTTCAGAAATCACGTAGCACCGCAAACCCTCAAATCAAGGAAGGGGACACAGATCATACCTCTTTATGGGAGGAGTGACAAAGAATTTGCAACCATGTTTTAAAACTGCCATATTTATTAAAGATGTGAGAATGAAATTACAACAAAAATCATTAATGAATATTGACTAGCTATATATTAATATTATGGTGTAAAAATGATATAGAACTTTAATGAGAAAGACTTGTGCTACAGTTAGTTTTCCAAAGATCAGAAGTCATGCAAAGAATATTATCTGGATTCATTCTTTCATTCAAAAAATAATAAAAATATTGTGGTGAAAAGACAAAGTCTTTGTTCTCATGAAGTTTACATTCTGGTAGGAAGATAGAGAGTAGGGAAACAGATAATAAAGAAACAACAAAATACAGGAACAAGATCATTTATGAGAGAGATATATGTCTGAAGAAAACAAATTAGGATGATAAAGATTTTGCATTTGATAAGAAGTTCAACAACAGACCCAAGGATCCAGCCTAACACAATCATGAGAACATGGGATGTGAGTTATATAAGATTCAGAAAATCTACATAAGAAGGAAAGAGCTGACACGACAGAGCTTGAGTGCTGGATGACATTTTCAGAAAGTACAGAATATAAAAATGTGGGGCATTAAGTTCAAACGTCATACAACAGACTAGATTTGAGGCTAAAGAAAAGAAACAGAGCAAAGGGTAGGAAACAAGGCGTAACTGGAATTGAACAAGAATAGGGTTGATAGAAAAGCAAAGTGAAACTGTTGTCAAATTGATGTCATATTTCTTTTTGGTCATCAACTGTGTATGGTGGCTAAGACTGATTTAAAGAACAGAGGTGGAGCATGCCATTATACACAGCAATCTATAAGTAATTTAAGGAAAAGATATAGTAGAGAGAAGTTATTTGTGGGGCATATAATTGTCAAAGAATTGGTCCCTAGAATACATTAAAAACTCCTATAAATTGATTTCACAAAGTCAAACAACGCAGTGGAAAAAATGGGCAAAGGATGGAAAGGAAAAATCACACAAAAGGGAATCAATATCACTGTAAAGAAGGAAATATGAAATAAAACAGCTAAATAAAATATACAACAAAAACGAAGAATAATAGTGAACCATCATTAAATGATATCCCCCCAGCACACATAAATAGACTACTTAGTGGTTATAATGATTAAACTAGATATACATATGCCAACTTGGATAAATGTTAAAAACTATTTGGAGGGATAAAAAC
Source organism: Microcebus murinus (assembly GCF_040939455.1). Classification (NCBI taxonomy): domain Eukaryota; kingdom Metazoa; phylum Chordata; class Mammalia; order Primates; family Cheirogaleidae; genus Microcebus; species Microcebus murinus. The sequence goes on along the minus strand of NC_134105.1, from coordinate 117,143,707 downwards.
ATATGGAAAAGAATGTAAAACAAGAATATACCATTCAGCTAAAGTTTTAAAGTGTGCAAACAATGCTACATAATGATTTTTGATACACCCACGTAAAGTATAAAAGCAACAGGAAAATACACAGCAATTTCAGGTGAACGCTGTGGAAAGAGAAAAGGAAATTGAATTGTGGGGGAGGATGGTGTTCTAGTACAGGCTTCAGATGTACCTGCCATGTCTTCTTTCTTACAGAGAATTAGATCTAAAGCAAATATGGCAAGATTGCTAATGTGTGTAAAATATAGCTGTTGATAATATACCATTTTCTGTATGTTTGAAATATTTTATAATCAATTCCTTTTTAAGCATTAGAGACACAAACCATGTGAAATATTTACACTTAATTCCCCTTTGTGGGACAATTGTTCCCACAATTGTCTTTGTGGGAAAGACATTTGTTCAAATGTGGCCAAGGGAGAAGTGTCTGTCCTTATCCAGTTTGGACCATATTCTCCTGTAGTACACTTCTTCTATACCTGAAGAAGGTCTTGTCCTATATCTTTAGATTTAAATGTTTGCTTCTATATGTCAAAATTTTAATACTAATTACAGAAAAATCTTGGTTTCTCCACTTTAAATATTTCAAAGTTCATGCAGACCTTTTTAGTTTTCTATTTTTAATTAACTATATTTATGAGGAGATTTGATTAAGGGGCAACGTGTACTTTCTGAAAAATATTGACTATAAGGCTTTTTGTTTCTCCCATCCGAGTTTTCGATCTTCGCTCTTCTGTGTTGTGGTGGGTGATGGGGATTTTTATTCTTTAACATTTTGGTGGGAAGAAATAGCTATCAGTTTTCATAGAATATGGAAAAAAAACCTCATTCACTGTGCAGAAATTCAGGATTTCATGATATTTCATTTCCAAAATTATTCAAACATCTAATTCCTATTGCAAAGAAGCATCCTATGAATGTATACGTGTTGGTTTATCCTATAGCCACATGGACCATACAAGAGCACACAAAAGTAGCCCCCAGGAGAATCTCATGAAAGAGTTACTATCCTCACCTGAGTTAATGTAACACTTTTTAAGGGTAGGTTGATAGCTGAGTGGATTTTGTAGCCATTTATATGGCAAATCAAACACCACAGTTTAAAAAGGGCAGCTCATCGTTTCCCTGTCTTATTCCTAGTGCTCGAAATAGCAACAGTGATTTAGAAATTTCTTCCAATAAGATTTTGCTCATATTATTACTACTAAAGTTTGATTTCTTCTTCTTAGTGACATCATATCCATGCTAAGCGTTCATGCTTCTGAATAAGCTCTAAGCTTTGGCTGGGGCAACCAGAGCCTTCTTTCTGCCGCGCACACTGGAATGCACGGCTCACAATGGTTTCCAGATAGATCAGTTCCCTTCCTGTCTAGGACATTGCATTGCCACATGACCTTTGCCAAGTCACTTCTTTCTGCTCTGCCGTAACATAAGGTTGCAATTATGATGATCTCCCTCTTAGAAATGTGATGAGAAGCTATTCATAACAAAGACTGTAAAAATTGCAGACATGATGAGAGAGGCAGATATTAAATATATGAAAAAGTTCTAAATTGAATATTCATTTCCTGCCTGGCTCCACCTGTCCTTAAAATTTATCCGTACAGACAACAGTAGCAAAAGTGCCTGATTTGGCCTTTCTATTAGTGCTAGCCACTAAATATATATTTTTTCTGACCCCAGATATAGTCTTGGTTTTCAGATAAATGATCTTTGTGTGTGTGTGTTTGTGTGTGTGTTTGTGTGTGTGTGTGTGCATGCATGTGTGTGCGTGTGTGTGCATGCGTGTGTGTGTGTGTGTGTGTGTGTGTGTGTGTGTTATCTTTTCATGGTTCTCCCATCAGGCACTTGGTCTTTTCTTTTTTTTGTTTCTCAAGAAACTGAGATGGCTTAGTTGGTGTTAAATTGGCAATGCGATCTTGCTCAGTGCCAGACACATGACATGTTCTAGTAGCCGCCTGAACCTGGTCTGGGATCATATTCCCTTCCGTCCCCAGTACATGTTCCAAACACTTGCGAGCACGCTGGAGGGCAGAGGCTTCCCGAGGTGAGACCAGGCCAGGCTGGCATCCATGCTGCAGGACTCAGGGACGGAGTCACACTTCAAAGTGGTGCGAGGGGGGGACCGACAAAGCTCCAGAGCTGTGCATGGCAGGTGGCAGGACAACGGGAGAAAAAGAAGCTGCCTTAGTGCATTTTCTCAGCTTTCTGTATATGCTCCATCTGTAGGCTCTTGAAGCTGCCTTCATATTTGGATGTGGACGTTGAAGTATTGCTGACCAATGCCAGAGTCACAGGAATATCCTGCTGTGCTTTTGATCTTCCCATATGAGTAAATTTCCTGAGTCATCATGTTACTGAGTGTGCACACATGTGCACATGTGAATCTTCTGGCACATCTCCCAGAAGTGCTCATTCTGGGACAAAGGGTCCATTGGTGCTTTCAGAATGTAATATTGATCACTTTGGCTTTCCTTGGCTTGGAGCCCAACACTTTGTCTTTCACTGCACGCGATGGTTGCCAAGCCCTCAGGCTTGTGTCATTGCAAGGGCCCTCAACAGGGCTTCCTGACAGCGGAGTACGTTTTGAAAAATGTTGTTTAAAAATGGAACTTTGTGTTTTACCAACTATGGACAGTGCTTGGAATTTCATTGTTGTCTTTTAACTTTTACATTCTATTGGACATTTATATTTAGCTACATGATGCTCTCCGATGTCCACTTAAATAGGAAAGACAATGATACGGAGTAACTCATTAGGATTTTTTCCTCCTATGATTTTGCACAATTTTCTTTCTAGCACCAGTCTTAGTCAAATCCATAATTTGACTTCAAACTTAATGGTAGTTGAAAGGTCAAATTCACAAGGATGAGAGGAAGAAATCTTCTCCTACATTTTCAAAGTGTACCTTTCATGTATGGTATTATCAAAATGGTAAAAGCAAATGATTCAGAAAAGACTTTGATGCCAATGCTTGACCTTTAAAATGATATAAATCATCAGTGACCACTGGAAGAGATCTTTAAAAACTATGATTATCTTCGGGCAGACATCTCTCAAATCAAGAACGCGGCTACACATTTGACCCATTGCATGTTTCCCAGACTACTCAAAGAAAAAAAAAATACCACCAGAATCTCATCTCATTGTCCCTTGTTTTCCAAAGTACTATGTCTAGGACTTGACCTAAGTAGGAGGTGAAATAGGCAGAGTGTTCTTCTTTCATTTATTTGCTGGATGACCATTCTGATTTTTGGCCTCGTCATCTTCCGCACACCAAAAATGTATTGCCTGCCTTTCTTCTCGAAAGAAAGCAGACTTGACGAGTCACAAAACACCTGAGTGTGGACTTATTTCATGTAGAACTCTTATGTGTCTTCCAGAGAAATAGCTTTGTTTGTTTGTTTTTAAAGAAGACATAGGAAGGACCACTCCTAGTGGACGTTAAGAGGGCATGGGGTCTGTGGGAGGGAGCAGCCGAGAGCAGAGCTTTCAGTCCAGCCATGATTTCTACTCCAGTGGTGAGCCCCCGTCCCTGTCCCTCGCTACTGAGGTACGCCATGTTGGGTTAGGAGATGAATCAGCTCTTTTCATTAGCCTCTATTTTACTTGACTCCTGAGAAAGGCCCAGAGCAGTTCTTTAATCCAGGCCAAAATGGAATATAATCTGAATTCCAAACATTCCAGTTGTAATGGAAAGAGCACATGCTTTGGAATCAGGGAGGCCTGGGTGAACTTCGAAGTTCTGTCACTTACCGGCTGTGTGATCTTGGGGAAGGTGTTTAACCTCTTCAGATCTGAACTCGCTTGTGTCTAGAATAAGGGTGATAGTACTTAGCCCGTGGGGCTATTGCGAGGCTAAATGAGATCATGGACACAAAAGTCCTAGCACAGTATGTGACACAGCTGATTTTTTTAATAAACTAAATCCCCCTCATTGTGTTCCTATAAATGTCAGTAGACTCTACCAAACCCCGTGGAGCTCACTTCTTAACGACAATTTATGTAATCTAAAAAGCTCAGCTGTGATATTTTTAAAAAGTTATATTCCATAGCTATGATATCACCAGTGTCAAATTTAAGCCTGTGATGACAGCACAGCTGCGAACTCTTTGGGCGTCACAGCCTTTGGAAGCAGGGCACTGTGACAGTCCTGAGGAAAACTGCTGTGTTTTGTATTCTCTGGGTGCACTTGTTAGATTCTTGAATTTCCAGACAGAAAGGGCTGATTGTATCCCATTCATTTACTTCGAAGAACCTACCTCAAATCCTTTCTTTTGAAAGTAGACAGATTATAAATAAATGTGTAGTATTATTATATACTTTATCTTCCCATCATGTATATGTGGACTCGATAGTCTTTGATGTTAATAATAGTCTGTTTTGAAATTCATGCTTCAGACTCTCCCGGAGAGAAATTTAATACACAAAAAATTTAAAATTAGAGAGTAAAAATTATGTGGGCTTAATGATGAGTTTAAGACAGTCTGCTGACTCAATAGAATGACTTCTTGTTGCTGTTTTCAGAATAATAACAATATAACAATGGAAGTCTTGAATGTCTGGCCATTAATATTTTGACCCAGGAAATCACTCCCTCCTGAGGGAACAGTATTTTGCCACAATTGCTGCACAGTGTACATGGCACTATCTATTTAATCCCACACATCTTGATGCCATCTAGATGAAAACAATAACAACAGGTTGTAATTAGGAATAGGCTCATGTTAATACAGGCAGCAGTAAGGCGAGCAGAGCATCGGAGCCCAATCAAGGATTAAGCAGGCTTGCTCAAACCCTGTTTTTGGCCCTTCTCTCCCATATTTTGAAATCACGTTCGAGTTCTCATTTCAGGCAATCATTTCTTCAGGATTATAGTATTCAGACTCTGTGCTTGTCAAATAAAGGACAATGATTTCATTGTTTTCCTTTCCCTACACCAGTCTTTTAGAGAAGCATACCAGATAGGAAAAAAAAAAAGAAAATTCATTGTTTTGAGTTCATCTTCAGACTCTACATGAGTTGACAAGGCTTTGCATTTAGTTGGTTGTCAAACTATGAAATCTTCAAATACACATGGTTAGGACAAAACTTTCTGTCTTCGCCATTAAGTAGGATTCATTGCCCAGCTAACTTTGCCACAGAAAAGTTGGACAGTTGAGATGTTGAAAATATCTGGTCTTGCGGAAAGTACTTAAGTGCACATTCTACCTTACCTCCACTCAAATCGATTCCAGGGATTTTTTTTTTCATGACACCACACCTCATCTCTCTTACGTTTTCAATTGCCACATTAGCAGCTTCCTTTACTGCAGTCTGTTTATATTCACAAAAGACCAATTATCCACAAGTCTCTGACAGAGGCACCATGTGTTGTCTTTCTTCATTCTATAAATACATATTAAATGTCCTGTGCATGCTTTATGCTATACTTGGGATCTTGAGCAATGAAAAACTAAGTGGATAACATGCTTCTGCCTACAAAGAGTTTGCCCAAAGAGAAAGAATGATGGTTGCTTTCCATGATAAAGAATTTAAAGTTAAAGATGTCCTTCTATCGTCCATAATACCATCTACTCCTAAGATCCTAACCTATGACTTTGCAGGTTGAATTCAACCCAAAGACACATTTTGGCTCACACAGTATTTATAAAAAAAATTTTTTAAATCATCAGTATTTTGAAATGGGAAGATATTACATAAAATTCTAGATTTATGATTTTTCTTGAAGAAAAAAAGAAGCGATGTGGCAATACAAAGTCTTCCTTCCCACTTGGCCGTAATTGAATGGAGTGTCCATTGCTTTCTTACTGTGTCCTCCCAATTTTCATAATTTCTGCAGAATGTGGTGGGACGTTTCTAGGAAGGTGGTAGCTTCTTCTCTCTCTTCTTTTAACTTCAGTCTATTCTGCTACCTGAGCTTCAAAATCACTAATGCTGATTGATATATACGCATGTGTTGGTAAAACCAAACTCCGTGGGACACTCAGAGGAGAAACCTTATATAGGACTTTCTTCTGTGTAGTCTAGGAGAGCCTAGAGATCAGATGGAGATCCCCAAGGTAAAGATAAAAAAAACTGTGGATCCTGGAAAGAAAGTTCCTGGTTCTAAAACAGCATGAATCCTTGGAAGAAGGTTGGCATTAGTTTCATTGCAGATGCCTAGTCTTCTGGCCTTCAAGAGCTAACTAAGGAGGAGTAAAGTGGATTGAACTCTCATTATCTCCGGGATTGGAAGAGAGGAAGGATAGCTGGGAGTAGGAGGGTCTTCCCATGGTCTCTTAACAAGGGCCAGCCCCTTATTTGTAAAGACTGCTTTACCTTGTACCACTTCAAGGGCCTATAGTATAAGATATTCCAATAACTAGACAATTGACTCATGATGAGAAATAATCAATTGAGGAGAGCCCTTCAGAGCTCATGAGAAGAAGAGAGATAATAATTCACAGAACACTCCATATAGCTACTGAAGGAGACGGATGACAATTCAGAGATTCGAATGCAACCCAAAAGTGCTCCCTATATCTAAAACCATAATTTCTGAACTGAACAATTGAGTAGATGAGTTGATGGATTGGATGGTTACCACTGAGATGCAAATTAGTTGCTTGGAATATCAAGTAGAAGTAATATCTCAAAGCACAAAGCCCAGTACGACACCTCAAAGATTTGGAAATATCACTCTCTCTCTAACACACACACACACACACACACACACACACACACACACACACACACGACTTGGGAGATATAGCAGGCCCCCACATGTGAATTATGGAACTTCTAGAAGAAGGTGGTACAAAAGAAGGTGAGGCAATAAAAAGAAAATAATAGATTTCCCAAAGTCTAAATAAAGGCCTAATCTGCAAATTAAAAGAACTGATGAGAAAGAAAAAAACACAAACCCAAAAGATAGATTTTTGAAAAAGAAAAAAAAAAGTAATATTACTAAATTTTCTCACAAAACCACTTAAGGGAAAAAAGAGGTAAAGCAAAAGTAGACAATGATCAGGAATTTAAAAAGCAACATTATAGATTCATTAATTATGAAAATAATGATTAACATAAAAGACTATTTCCCATGATTCTTAAATTTGAAAAAGTCAAAAAAAGAATTATTGCCTAGCAGAATAAAATTACCAAAGATGACTCAGGAAGGAGTGGAAAGTTTCAATGAATCAATTACCACAGAAGAGATTGTCAAATGATTAAAAGTTTACCATTGCAAACAGTACCAGGAGCAGATGGAGTCATAACCAAGTTTTATCCAACCATTTAAAAATAGATAATTTTGGTGTTGGTTTGTTATTCTAGGCCACAGAAAAAGATGTTTTTAATTCTTTAATTTTTTTTGCACAGCATATATAGCTTTGATATCAAAGTCTAACAAAACAACTCAAAGGAGGAAAAATAAAGGCTTATAGCATGTATAAATAACAATAAAAAAATCCATATAAAATGTTACCAAATAGAATCTTGTGATATATATAAAGAATAAATAAATATTTTTAAAGATACGGTTCATTGCAAGAGGGAAAGGATATTTTATCATATATTAAGATAATCTATCATAAAAAATTTTAAGATAAAAACCCATATAATTATATCACTCAATGCCAAAAAGTCATTTTATAATTCAGCAGTAATTCCTAATTTTTAAAAATATAATTTACCAAGCCCGACTGCTAAGATTGTCCTAGATGGTCAACACTAAACTATTTCAATAAAAATAAGTTTTAAGTGCAAATCTTCTTAATATTGAACATTACTATGGATTCTAGCAAATCAATCTCATAGAAGAAACTATGAAACACTTGGAGATAAAATTGTTTTAAAGAAACAGGAGTTATGTGAAGAAAAGATTAAATCTACTGAAAGATATAAAATAAACTCTTCAAAAATGAAAAATATGCATTTTTATGGAAAGATCTGATATAATGAAAAAGTCAATTTGCCAAAAACTATTGTTTAAATTTAATATAATCTCAATTTTAATCCTTACAGAGGTTTAGGGGAAATGGATAAAAAGACTTCAAAGTTTACAAGGAAGCAAACATTTCTGAAAATAGCCTAACAAATGTTGATAAAGATGAATAGCAAATAGGGACTTGCTTTACTATCAGAACATACTATTAAACAATTGAGATTGAATGGCATAGGAAGAAACAAATAGATTAATAGAACAGAATAGAGAATCCAAGAAAATACATGATTTGATATGTAAAAAAGAGAAAAAACAGATTGTTTAATAAATACATCTGAAAGGAAATAAAATTTAACCCTATTTTATATGAAAAATTCTGTATGCATTAAAACCTTAAATAAATAAAAAAGAGTAACATATGGCAAGAAAATCTAGCACACAAATACAATCAGGGGCAGAAAAGATCCATCATGATAAAAGACATTTCTTACCATACAAAACATAAATTTTTTGAATGGCAAAATGTCATATATCATATTATATGTTGTAATACTAAGCATATATTACATGGTACATAAATAGACCTAATAATTTACAAAATTGATTTGGGATATACATTTGCAATGCAGAAGAGCAACAGATGTTAACTAACTGTAGTCATAAAAAGCCCTCTAACTAAATGAAAATATGGGATATGAATCTCAACAGCAAAGGACATGAAGATAAATTAAGTGGCCAATCAACATATGAAAATAGTCTTGCTTTAATTTTTATTTCCCTGATACTTTTTACTCCCCATTGGATTAATAAAATTAGAAAGTACTGAAATATCTATTACTGTCAGGTTCATGGAGACATGGGCTCTCTTACATATTGCTGATGAAAATGTGAATAGTTTCAGCTTTGATGGATACCAATCTGACCAAATATTAAAATTAATAAAATGTGCGTTTAATTCAATCAGTCAGACTCCTGGACGTCTCTTCTTTAGAATGAAAGCCATCAATTCTTTTTATACCCATATTTATGCTTTCTGAAAAGCTACCACTTTTTAAAAATGGATTTTATATGAACAGATATATATTGAAGCATTGTTGATACTGGCAAAAATAATATAAAATAATAAAGTAGATGTACCTCAGTATAGGAATGGTACAGTGAATTATGGTACAACTACACAGTGGACTACTATGGGGCCATTGAAAACAATGAATGAGAGGTCTAGCGGTTGATTTGGAGAGATTTCTAGTTGATGTAAAAAGAAAGTTGTTGAGTAAAAAGAAAGTTGCAGAGATGTATAAATATGATTCTATGTTATAAAATAAATGATAAGATGCTATATTTCTATATATACATCCATGAATATATTATTTACATAGAGGGTTGTTATCACAGAGAAAATTGTGAATGGCTCCATACTAAGTTATTAGAATGATATAGCGTTGTAGTTTGTTGGGGCCACACAGCAAGTTCTGGCAAATGGACTGTGGGTGAAAATGACGGATACACTTAAGAAATAACGTGGCTTCTGCATCTATATCTTCCCTTGCCTTGGCAAACCTGGAAGCCACATATTCCAGATGGTTTACCTGTAACTTTGAGGAAGATCACCAGTCCACATCAAATTTAGCATGAGGAAAATGAAATTTATTTCAAGTTTTTGAGATTTTAGCATTTTCCTCATGTGGCAGTTACATTAATTATCCTAATTCAGAGATTTATTTTTTCTTTACACAAAAGCAAACAAGTTTGTCTTAAAAATATCAAGTATCACATCCATAGCCTATTCCTAATTATAATTACTTCTTAAAGCAACATTTGTCTTTGTTTACAAATACAGCAGCAGGTGATAAAACCTAACATCTCAAACAGATTGCTTACAGTTCATAATACAAATGTATATGTCCCAAATAGGCAGAGATTAATTTTTTTTTAAAATGAGGTTTTGGTGGAACTAAAAATCTAAAATATACACCTTGTATTAATAGGAAGCAGGCAGTGAGAAAATTGACATCGAAAGTAAGAAAGATAGAAATTGATGTTATTCAGTGGGGGAAAATAAGTGAAACTATCGTTTATGGCAACATAGGGAGCAAAACACATCATATGCATAGCAGAAGAGATTAGAAAAGACAACAATTAGAAATGAATATTGAAAATTGCTCAAGCTTTTGTCAAAATATTACGAGAAAGTGACAAGCTCAGGAAAAACTTTGGCTGATTTGCAAACAGAAATGAAAAGGAACAGAGAGAAAATAGATATTTGAGGGCATGCAGGGTTGGAAAAAACTGCTTGTTAACCTCAAAGAGTATGAAATGGTAACGATAACAGCAAAAGATTTTAGAGAGAAAATGCCCCATAAAAACTCCTCGTTGACAAAAGTCTTCACATATGGGTTTATCACCTTCAAGCTTTATAGCCTCAAGTTGGCTACTATTAAGCTGAGAAGGACATGTGTAGAGATGAAAAAGCAAAGAAATAAAGCAAATCTGAAAATTATGCCTCAAAAATATTTAGGATGTGGTTACTGGCACATGGAACTCAACAAATAGATAAGAAACCTACTATAATTTTTAGATATTAAGCCCACCAACATTTTTAAAAACTACATTGCCAAAGAAACTATTAGCTTAGACCACTGTGAAATTTTGCTGTTCAAGACATGGAGACTTCTACTTCCCATCAAAATGGATTACCATCCCGCATAAAACAACCAAGAAATCAGAGAAAATATATGAAGAATTGCTTTTTAAGACATCAGATATGAAGCAATGAGGGAAAATGATCCATGACAGATGGAAAACAAACAAGATGAGTCCTACAATTATCCTAGCTTACAGCTCAGGTGAAGTTAGCAGCCAGGGCACAAATGGAAGAATTCAGATGGAACATGGCAGTCTCCCTGAATTGAGAAGACAGAGCTGGGAGTTGGGGAGCACAATATGGCTAGATTTCACAGGGCAGAGTACCAGAGAGGAGAGAGGTGCACACCCAGAGAATTCTGGATATCTGCAGAGGATTCTTCTCAAGTATTAATCTGAATATTGATCAGTGCATGCATGTGACAAAATACCCAAGACTGGGGGGAAAATGCCTGAAAGGATTAGAGGGAGCAATGCCACCAGCCAGAGTGGAAAACTTCATAATGCATAGAGCTTTGTTTAGAGTACTCAGAGAATTTCATCTTGAATTAAGGAAAAATTAGCCTCCAATTAAACACTGCTTATTCCAGCCTAACAAAGAGTAAGAGCAAGACCCCAAGGGTTGGACTGTTTCTAAATCATTTAACAATGTACCAAAATAAAGCTCAAGAATGTTTATAGGAATAAAACAAAAACTCAGCCCCTAACAAGGTAAAATTCATAATGTCTGGCATCCAATAAAAAATATCATCAGGCATGCAGATGGGCCATATTTTGGGGCCATATTGTCAACCCAAATGATTGATAATATGGCCTCCAAAATCCCCCAATTAATCAAAACTAACTCATAAATGACACAGATGATAGAATTAGTAGACAAGGACATTAAAACAATTATGATAGAATTTTATATGTTTTAAAAACTAAAAGAAAGTTTAAACATATTAAGTATAAACAAGGAAGATATAAACAAGAACCAAATTGAACTTTTAAAGATGAAAACTGTAATATCCAAAATGAAAAATACACTGGACAGGATTAATGGCAGATTTAACATTGCTGAAGAAAAGATCAGTAGCGAATTTAAGGATATAGCAATAGAAACTATCAAAAATGAATCACAGAGGATTAAAAAAAGAGTAAACAAAGCCTCATTGAGTTGTGAGACAACTGCAAGCAGGCTAATATACATATAATTTCTAGTCTCCAAAGTACAAAGAGAGAGATAGAAAAACCTTTGAAGAAATGCAGTCATCCCTTGGTATCTGTGGGGGACTGGTTCCTGAACTCCCTGTAGAAACCAAAATCCAAGAATGCTCAAGTACCTTATATAAAATGTTGTAGTATTTGCATATAGCCTATGGACATCCTCCTATACATTTTTAATCATTTCTAGATTACTTATAATATCAAATACAATGTAAATTCTATGCAAACAGTTGTTTTACTTTGCTGGTTTTTCACTTATATTATTTTTTATCATTGTATTATTATTTTTAAAAAATATTTTTGATCCTTGGTTAATTGAATCCTCAGGTGTAGAATCCGCAAATCTGGAGGGCTGACTGTAATGTCAAAATAATAGTAAAAAAAAAAAATCAAATTTGATGAAAACTATAATCTCATAGATCCAAGAAGCTCAAAGAACCTAAAACACAAAAAATATAAAGAGAATTACACCAAGAACTATCATACTTAAATTTCTTAAAAACAATAATGAAGAGAAAAAAAATTTTAAAGCCGCCAAAGAAGACACATTACCTACAGATGAACAAAGATGAGAGTGACAGCACATTTTCATCAGAAGTAGTGAAAGTGAGGAGATAGTGTACAACATCTCTAAAGTTTAGTCATGCATCAGTATGTTCTGAGAAATGCATCATTAGGGCATTTTGTCATTGAGCAAACATTGTAAAGTGTATTCACACAAATCTAGGTGGCATAGCCTACTGCACACACACCTAGGTTCCACGGTTTAACCTACAGCTTCTAAGCTACAAAGATGTACAGTATGTTACTATACTGAATACTTTAGGCAACTGTAACATAGTGGTAAACATTTATGTATCTAAATATATTTAAACATAGAAAAGATACAGTAAAAATATAGAATAAGAGATTTTTTAAAATGATACACCTGTAGAGGGCACTTAACATGAGTGGAGCTTGCAGTACTAGAAGTTGCTCTGAGTCTGAGAGTGGTGAGTGAATGTGAAGACCTAGCACACTACCATATGGTACTGTAGACTTTATAAACACTGTATACTTGGGCTAGACAAAATTCATATTAAAAACCCTTTTCTTTCTTCAATAATAAATTAACCTAGCTTACTATAACTTATTTACTTTATAGAGTTTATCAGTAGCTTTGTTTACACAATCATGATCACAAACATACGAGTAATGCATTATGCTACTTGTTACCACAGATACATTTCAAAACCAAATGTGCAATCAATACATTTTCAGTCACACAAAATCTGAAAGAATATATCACCATCAGATCTGCACTGTAAGAAATTATTCCAGGTGGAAATATGGATTTATACAAAGGGATGAAGAGCACCAGAATTGGCAATTATGTGGATAAATATAAAGACTTTTTTGTAACATAAAAATAATTGACTTCTAGCTGTGGCCAAATGAGGAGAGTGACAAATCCTCTCTCAAAGAAGCAATACAAAAGCTGGGGCAAAATTGACAAAAACTACCATTTTGGTTTCTGAAAATCAAACCTAGGCATACAACAATCTGAGAAGAGTTTGTTCTTGAAAAAAGCTTAATTTCAAGTAAGGACAGTGAGAATTTATAGTACTCTGGCTGGGAGCTTCCCCTTAACTTGTTCTCCCAGTTCAGTCAGCAGGAAGGCTGTGCCAGGGCTGGGAAAGCCATGGGAACTGGTACTCTTTCTGCCAGTTTGGGGGAGCAGGTGATATTCACCCATGGCATTGTCAGTCTGAATGGCTTTGGGGAGGGGGAAAGTAAAGGAGGGCCAATAACTTGGCTCTACTAGCTTGAGGTTGCAGTTGTAATTGGCACAAGCTTATTCCTACCTGAAACTGCTCACAAGTGCTCTGAAGATTGAAGAGGTGCCAAAGTATTCATGTATTCCTGGCTGACCCTGAGAATATGTATATGCATTTAGGAGGCTGAAAAGGAAACTTGTGAAAAGTAAAACCTGGGAAAGACTTGAAGAGAGACTGAATTTTGACTGTGCTCCCTTATCATACCAACACAGATTGATTTACATAAGTCAGAAGACTTACCGTTTTAATATTTAAGCATGACTTCTGTCTAATCATTGGCTGAGGCTACACAAGTACAGGGGAAGCCCCTAGGAATTCAGTCTTGAACTAAAAAATATGAACTAAAAACATAAAAGAAAAACCCTAAACCAGCCAGAGATATTCATGACCACACAATGTAGGGGAGTCAGATTTCACAGATTTAGCCCAGATAATTTACTAAACAAAGAAAAAACAAACAAAAGGGAACAACAGTAACAATCTTTAGGGGGAAAATAACAGAATCCAGAGTTGCTACAGACTATTATAAGATGTGCAAAGAAATAGAAAAGTGTGACTCATTTAGGAAAAATACAAGCAACCAATAAAAACTGTCCCTGAGTGTCTCCAGAATATGGATTTATCAGGCAAAGACTGCAAAGGATATATGTTCAGAGATCTAAAGTAAACCATCTATATGTTCAGAGATCTAAAGTAAACCAACATGTTCAGAGATCTAAAGTAAACCATCTTTAAAGAATTAAGACAAAGTATGGCAACAATGAATCAACAAAAACAGATTCTCAATAAGGATATAACCATCATTCTTTTTTTTTAAAAAAGGATCAAATGAAAAATCTGCAGTTGACTGAAAATTTTAAAAATCCACTAGATGGGTTCACCGGCAGAGTTAAGATAGCAGAAGAAATGAATCAATGTACCTGAAGTTTTTCTTCTTTTTGAGACTGACTGGGTCTTGCTCTGTTGCCCAGGATGGAGTGCAGTGGCACAATCAAAGCTCACTATAATCTTGGACTCCTAGGATAAAGCAATCCTCCTGCCTCACCCTCCTGAGTAGCTTGAAGTACAGGCACACACCACCATGCCTGGCTAAATTTTTATTTTTTGTAGAGACAGGGTCTTGCTATGTTGTCCAGGCTGGTCTTGAACTTCTGGGCTCAAGCAATCCTCCCAGCTTGACCTCCCAATGTGCTGGCCTGAACCTGAAGGTTAATCAATAGAATTCATCCAATTAGAACAGAAAGAAAAGAGATTTAAGAAAAAGACATGTGAGACAACATCAAGCATACCAACATACATGCAATGGGAGTTCCTGCAGAATAGAGGAGAGATAAAGGTACAGAAAATATGTTTGCAGAAATAATGCCAGAAAATTTCCAAATTTGTTGAAAAACATTGAAGTTCATTAAACCCCAAGTAGGATAAATTTTAAAAAGATCCATATACATACACACTATTAAGAAACAAAGACAAACAGGATATCTTGACAGTAGCAAGACTTATTGTATATAGAACAGCATCAACACAATTAAGGACTGATTTCTTAGTAGAAACATTGGAGGCCAGAAGGCAATGGTATGTCATGTTCTAAATGCTGAAAGAGAGAAATAACTATTAACAAAGAGATCTATATCCAGCAATATTGTTCTTCAAAAATGAAGGCAAAGTAAAGATATTCTCAGCAAGATATTCTCACCTAAAAATATTTGGTGCTATTGAACTTGCATATGTATAGTAAATATATTATTGTTTATTATATATTGTATAATTAAAAGCTTATAGAAATATTGTGGAAACTTTGGACAATTGAGAAAAAATGCCTAAACCACATCCCCTGTGTGGAAGTTTCTATGCATTCTTTTCCAGTATTTGTTCATCTACATACACATTTCATCTAGAGTAATAATAGTGTAAAGACACTTGTTACGATTTACTCACTTTATTACGTTATCACTTTTAGTAGTTGTAATATTTCACAGAGTTTGTAAGGCATCATTTAATTATTCACTTTCCTAATTTTTGACATTTCCAATGTTTTCTCTATTGTGAATGTTTGTCTGTGTATAACTTTTCCATCATTAAATGTTTTTCTAGGCTAGATTCTAAGAAATGTGCTTACTAGGTCATTTTATATCATAACTTTCTTGCCTCTGTCACCCAACCACTTTATCTACTCATCATTTTTCAGATCAAATGCATGGAAGGTTAACTACTACTTTTGGTTTTCTTTGTTTTCCTGCTTCAACTTGAACCCAATCTATCCAGGGCTCTGGTACATCTGCATCCACTTTCCTATCTTAGAGCTTTTGTCTAGAAGCATAGGACAAGATTAAATATATATTATTTACATAAATTATATATATTAATATATTATTAAATATATATTATTTTCTTTAAGAAGATATTCTATATGCAATCAATGAAAATATACAGAACTTAGAGTTAAAACAAATTGAACTGAGAAAAGAAGTGGTGAGAAATGGATTTATCAAGTAGAGAATAAGCTAGTTTACCCAGGAAGTCTTCAGGAAGAAAAACAACCTTGAGCTGTGGCTTTAATATAGATCCTGAAACTAGCATGTTGGGGAAAAAATAAGATAAATAACCAAATGTACCTTTGTTTATTGCCTGACATCTTTTCCTTCTATGAACTCTGTTTGGAACTCAGTAGATTTGATTAAGAGATGTTGACTATGGAGTGAATTGGAACCAAAGACTGTGCAGGTGAGCAGATTGTTCAGCATTAAATTCCTGACTCTATCACTTACTAACTATAGGAATTTAGAATTGCCTAACTTCTCTAAGCCCTGGTTTCCTCACCTATAAACAAGGAATAACTATGTATGCTTTGTAGGGTTACAGTAAGAACTGAAGTGTTTATACCTGTAAAGGGCCCAGCTTAGTAGACGCTCAATCACCTGCAGCAACAGCAGCCTAACAAAGTCCTGTTCCCAGTGTGATGTGAGCTTCTTCAGGTTCTGTGTATTTCATGGCCTCTTCCTAGCATCCCCATCTATAAAATACGCTCTAACCATAGTAAATAGATGCATATGAAAAATTTTAAAATGCATGTTGAATGTCACTGGCTGGCAGATTTATCATCCACTATCAAGAATCTCTAAATTAATTAAATTACGTTAAGATTGCAATAGGTGAAGCATAACTCACCAGTTCACTGCAGGTATTGACGAAGACACTAGCTTCCACTGACTGCCTTTGAGGGAAGGCTTGACTTTTGCTTAGTGACTACATGAAAAATATAAACAGGTAAGGGGGGCCATTTCTAGTCTCTAGTTGTAGAATTCATGGTTATTTTGTATTTCTTTGAACAAATGGGAGACTGATACTGCACATTTTGTAAGGATTTGAAAAACCACAAAGGAAATGATTCCAAGAGTAATTATCATAAATCACTTTTTCAGTACCACATGCCAATTTAATAGCCAATGATTCACTTTAGGCCCTGATTTTGTCTTATTCAACATTCTAGTTTGTAGGAGAATGACTGAGGTTGTAGACCATGGCAGTGTTAAAAACAAATGCCCAACTCTCTGAGATCCTACCATTGTGAAGATGAGGGATGCCAACGGCTCTGAACAGAGTCGGGACGTGTTCCAGCTTCGCTGTCACTGAAATGGGGACCCGACCAGGGGAAGGTAGGAAAGGTATGTCCTCTTCTTGCCTCTGGGGATCTCTCCTGTAGTTGGCCAGACAGCTGCAGGGGCTGACAAGGTGCTTCCCATCTTCTTCCTGTGGCCCGTGGGGCAGCAGGCAGCATCTTGCTAACAGCCAAACAGATGGACATCTCCTGACAAACAACCAGACTGTATCCTACTCTGGCTCAGGATCAGAACCAACTCTGCTGATTTACTCTCGGACTTTGCAAGTGGTAATGGAATTCAAAGCACTTTATTTCCAAATGCTAAATTGGATTTGACACACACACATACATTCAATTTTAGTTCCAAGGAAAGCCCAGCGCTTGATGCTTTTTGGTTCCCAGTAGCATCATTCTCCCTCCAAAGCCTGACTTCTCTGACCTCTCCGATAAGCATTACCATGACTTTTCCCTGCCGCAGAAGCTCCGTCCATGGAGGACTGTGAATTTATCAAATTTGTCTCCCTTTGGCACCTGGCAGCCCAGGAAAACAAACAGCTAAACTGAAGATAACTGTAAGTTGGTTTCTGCTGAGCCAGGTAAAGAAAATAATATATATTTTTACCAAGATGCAGTAAATACATAAATATTCTAAGGCTTCTAGCTGCCTCATGTTGCTTCCAGAAGCCAAGTAAATGTTTTCCTGGGGGAATTCCTCTTAGGAGTACGTTGTTTTCAAAGATGACTTATGCTAACCTGTGTTAATTATGCCTTAGTTTCACCTTGCAAACTGTTTCAGTGTTGTGACATCCATTTTAGAAAAGAAAAGAACAAAACATGTATTTTTCTTGTTTTTCCATTTCTCCATGTTCCACCTACATTAGGATTAAATTGATTTCCTCCAGAACACTTGCTCGTGTCTGTCTTTATCCTAAGTTGTTCCTTCTTATCTGCCAGGAGGCTCCCCGGTATTGACAAAGATGGTCTTCAAGCCTTCTCTGCCCTTCCTCGGTTTGCTTGTTTGTATTTTCCCTGTCTGAGGTTAGACTGACTGAGGGGCTTGCCACAGAAGAAGCAGGAGTTTGGATAAGCCAGCAGTTTAAGCAGGTTTTATGACCAGCCGGTGTAATAAAATGCATTCAGGGGTCACCCAAGAAACTTTAATCAGCACCAGGGGTCATTGGATAGCACTTCTAGACAGGAGAAAAAGAAATGAGGAACAGAGATTCAAAGGGGAGGAAGAAGAGCTGGGGGAAGGGGATAGAGAGGGAAGGTTCTCAAGTTATCAGTAATAACTTTTTAAAAAATCAATGTGTTCTGCAATCAGAAATAGTAAAAAGAGCCATAATTATCCAACGGAAACTAGAGATCTGCTGCAAATTTAGATGAGAATTTTAGCCAAAGACTTAATTTTTTTCCCTTGTGCAGTTTTGCATGAAAGTTTGGCCTTATGACTGGTCTCGGAATGGATATCAGATATCTCACCCTGAAGGGAGAAACATTCCCACCAAATCCTTCTCCCCTGAAAGAAAAAAAAAAAAAAATTCTGCATCCAATAATCAGAGCCTGGGCAGACAAATTGGCACCACTTGTTTTTCACTCTCCAGCCTCCTTTTTATTTTCTGTGAGAAATAAGACTGCAGACTTGAGTCACAATTCACAAATATTTGGTAGTATTATGTTGCAGGGAACTGGGGGGGAAAACCAGAAGAAGGTAATTCCTAAAAGCTTTGCCTTCACTCATGCAAACAAACTTTATGCTTCTCAATAAATCTCCTGTTTTGTAAGTGGCCATTAAAATAACAGATCATTTGATTAAAATTCTGTTTTCTTTTCACAACAGTCATTTGGAATTTTTGGGGACCTCCAAATGTGGTCTTGGCCATGATGTCATTAGCATTTTATTAATGCATTCAAAAGGTTAAAAGCTCTTACTTTTTATAGGGCTTTTAAAAGCAAACATTAGATTGTCTCTTGCATAAACTGAGTCTGAACCCATTAAAATGTGACAACAACTTCAGGACTAACCCTGTTTAAGGGTAAAAAATTGATCAAGGATTTGCCACATTTTTAATTGCTTTGAGTGAAATGAAAACTGAACTGAGGCCAATATTTGGGAATGGAAAGAATTAAATCCAGTCCAACACTTTTCAATATAATAATGATATTTTTTAAATTAGTGGGTTTTTTTTTCCCTTTTAGAGTTGAATGATTCTTTATGGCACAAAAATAGTTTATAGTTTGAGAGGTTTATTTTTCCCTCTCTAGTCCAGTCACAATGTAGGCAGTTTGTCGTTAAAAATAAGATGGAAAAATTTTTTTTTTAAATATATGTTTCAGGTGTCCTGGCCTGTAAAAGAAATGCTCAGGGCAGCAAGTACAAATTTGCCTTTGTTGTTTATATGAATGGAAAAAGAATCTGTGGCTGCGTAGATTGGGAAATGATGTTATCACGTTTTCAGATCTAAAGACAATTTTAAATTACACACTTTGGAGAATTATGTCCGAAATCCACAATAAAATAATAAAATCAGTAGTACTGAGGCATATGTGGCCATTTATTGTTATTTTCCATTTTGTTTCCTTCCCATCACATATTTATTTTTCGGTTGGATTGTGCCATTCTATGGCATGATCTTTTGTACACAAAAGAGAAAATCCCTGCCCTCTTATCCCTCAATTTTCACTCTAAATGAAATGATAACAAGCCCCATTCTAAGTTTTTTTGTATCCTTATATCATTGATCATGAAGGGTTTTCTACTTACCTTTATTGTTTTCTTCATTAATTTCTGGTCACCGACCACAATTCTCATTCTGGTACATTTTGTTTCTTCAGGGTACGTGAGCTCTTTTCTTTTTTTATTCCTCATAAATGAACTACTGAAAAACCATCTCCCTGAGCCTTTCTTTTTTAATTGCCTCTGTGTTCTGAGGCGCTGGGGGGGGAGGGGTACAGAACTAGCAGGAGCCGATCAGCAGATAAGCTTGCATAACACGCACTTAATTATACAAACAAGTCTTTCTGGAGAAAGTCTTCTGACAATTACCTCCCGAAATAAATATACCTCAGTGACTGTCAATAGTAATAAAACCTACACAATCATTTCTTAAAGCTTTTATTGTTTGCCTGTAATTAGCATGTTGATGTGATTAAAGCTACATTTGACTTTTGATAAACCCCAGACTCCTATAGATAACATTTCCAGCAGTTCAAAGCTGCTTTCATTAGAAGCGATATTTATCTGATTTGTAACCAATCAATTGGAAATAAAACTTTCCTGTGGCATGCCGTTAAAATAGCCAGCAGCAGCCCTGGTTTCCTCAAGCCCCTCTCCTCGTCTAAGTCCTTGAATGAGATGGATTCCATATGGTTAGGAGAAGCGGGCAGGAATTGGGAAGGTAGAGAATGCAGCTCTGTGGAGAGCCCCTTCAGACTCACCGTGTTGTTTCTACAGGCTGCTGTTGGAAGGCACCGTAACTGCTGTAACCAATTTGCTTGAAAAATACGCTTTCGTGTGGCAGCAGAAAAGCCTGCAGAACTAGGGTTTGTTAAAAGCATATTTGCAATGTTTACTCTGCTTCCATATTTTTAGGTTTATGTTTTATTCTTTTATCAGACCCTTTCAATCCTGACTTTAACTTTGCCCTCTCACGATGTTATTTCTCCCACTATTTTCATATTATTCCCATTTTATTTTTCTTTCTTCCCTCTGTCCCTTCCTCACCTGCCTAGCTATCTTTCTTCCTCCCTCCCTCCCTTCCTTCCTTCCTTCCTCCCTTCCTTCCCTCCCTCCCTCCCTCCCTCCCTCCTTCCTTCCTTCCTTTCTTCCTTCCTTCCTTCCTTCTTCCTTCCTTCCTTCCCTCCTTTTTGTTTTTATATGTTTGTTTTCTGTAATAATATTTGGTTTACTGCCAGCCACTTTAATTTTTCTTGTTCAAAATTACAAAGCTCTAAATTTTAAAGTCTGAACAAATAGATTTTCAAGTTTTTCTGCCCCAGCACACACGCTGAGGTGGTGCTCAATGTTCCCAAGCTATAGAGGAGTACTGAGCTGATAATAACATCCCTACCTTATCTCTGTAGCAGCGCTGCATTCTACAGCTTGTTTTCTGTGCAATTTCAGCACTGTACAAATGTATTTATTTTTGTTCTCAATAGAAAAGAAAGAAAAAGAAAAGAAGAAAAGAGAGCCAACCCGCCTTCAAAATCGGTATATACATATTCAAAGCACTTCTTCATTCTTAACCTCTACACTCTCCAAACATTTCATATTTTGAGAAATGAAATAGGGGAAGGAAAATATTTTCTATAATGGAACCAGTGTTGACATGCAAACCTTTATGGATTTCCAGCCATGCTTCATTAAAATCTGTCTTTAAATATATGGTAAACATGTGCATGAATGTTATATATGCCATACTTTTTAAATTGGGTTTTAAAGTGAATGTACATAAACGAAATATTTTATTGCTATTATTATAAAATGAAAACATGAAATCTATGTCTGTGAAGCCAATTACACTAATCTGAACATGTTCGAAGACTCTCCATTTTTATTTAGTTACACAGTTTCTCAGTGCCCATTTCGACTATTTTCTCAAACACCGTAATTTATAAACTTTTAGATAATCTCATACAATTCCAACCTTATTTAAGCACACATCTGTCTTTGCATGGATAATTCAAGTGCATTGTCTTAAAAATACTGACTCTTTCTAATCTTAAAGTGATTTCAGTTATGACATTTAATATCTTGGAAATAAATACCATTTCATGTATGTATAACCTAGAGGCAGTTACACTTAAAATTGGAGCAGAAATTATTCTTGAAAAATGAACGGCTTTGATGATAACAAGATTGGGTATGACAAGTATGTCTCTACTGGTCTGGGGCTTATGAATATGCCTTATAGCCAAGAGAATTTCTAAAGATGCCAGTCTCAGGAAAAAAAGTCTGTAGTACACTATGTGCCTCTTGAAAGCAGCTTTTATCAAAAAACATTTTCTTTTAAATATTTTCTTTTCCATCTTTTTAAGAAAATATTTAGGAATCATTAAAAGTCCGTTTTAAAAAGTTAGCTGTAATTTGGTTCTTCACTTAAATACATTCCCTCATTTCCTAATTCATATAAATTAAGATAAGTCGCTTAGCAAATATATTATGCTCCCAAAGCACGAAATATTCTCATCATCTTGATTTAAGATTATTAATTACATATTCTTTGGGTAAAAATTGTATTTCTGCTGTAAAAAGTTAAGTACATTTTAGACACTAAAGCTGGGATTTTCTTTTTTTATTGGACAGCAATTTCTTGTATTTCAGCATCCACATGATCACTAAAATAACAGAGATTCAGAGCATTCTGAACTGAAGCAGGGCCTTTAAAATATACTCTGCACATAACCAAAACCACAGCAACACAAGTAATAGAAGGAAAAATAATCTGCAGATTTACAAGGAGAAATCATGTATTTCTGCAAAGTTTTATTCTCACAGGATCTATCTGGCTTATGGCAAAATAAGCTTGAGATACCATATCAAATAACTAAAGGTAGAGGGGGAAATGAATTTTTTTTAAATTGGTGTTTAAGCATGTGTGTGCACATATGTGTGTTTATGTGTTTGTGTGTGATGAGGATAAATAGGAGACCGTAGCATCATGATTTTATAATTTTAAAAGCACCACCTTTTTTTTATAATTTTACTTCTCTTGGACCCGCTATCGTATATACGGTATAACTTCTTTCTTTTTTCTAGTGGGGAGAACATGCACTTATCTAGCCATTGACTATAACTACACAATCATAAACATCGGAATGAAAACTGAAAAATCTAGCTACCTATCTGGATTGTTTCCCTTTACAACGCCAAAGATCCAGGTGTCTGAAAATCATCGAGGCACTGGCCTAATGTTTTCAGTTTTTATCCAGGTGTTTGGCATCCCTCTCTGCTGAGGGTGTCTACCATCTGTAGAAATGGGATATTTCAAAAGTCCTCAGTGGAACAACTGAAAAAGTGATTGAAATGACGTTCTCCAGGCAGTATAACTAAAGAGGGGAAAGTTTGGATTTTTTTTTCCTTGCAGGTAGCCAAGCCAAGCCACTCCAATTCATATCTCTCATCTTATACCCTGAGATGATTTTCTCCCACTTCTGTCTTTGCACTGGTATGTGTTAGTTCCTTTATTTTTGGTTCCTGAAATGAACATACTAATTTTTAAATTCTATACTCCATGGAGATTTGGCTTTTGCTCATAAATCCTACATACGTAAGTAAGTGGCTGTATGTTTCTACATCTTGGAAAATAAACTCTTGAGTGAGAGGGAATCTCCTCATTTCAAGCATGACCTGAAGACAGAGTGGGTGGGTTTTCTGCTTCACCAGTAAGCCTGTCAAAAGAGCAGAGTATCCATGAACTTGAGCAGGTCTACACAGGAAGAAATAGTCTGGTTTCTATTGTCCCGTTAAACTACAGAGCCAATTCAAATTTAGGTAACTCTCAATTTGTTAGAGAGATTAACTTTGCCTTTTTTTTCTTACATGCTAATCCGAAGTACACTTAAGAGTGTGTTCTGATGTTAAGTGGTCTTTCTGAAGTCTGATCACACATTGGTGACCAGCTAAAATTCATACCAGTCCCCAAACCAAAAAGATGAGGACAAAGATATGTCCTGAAAGTGTGTTTCTGTGTATATTACAGAATCGCATTCATGAATTCTCTTTAAAACTTATTTCGTATGCATATAAAACTTGTTTGCTTAAATTTAGGAAAAAAGAAGAATCATCCTTTATGCAGATCTATATGTGGCTACATGACTAGTATGATTATATTTTTCTTTTTTCCACAGCTTGAAACACATTGAAACAAAGCCAGTTAAAGAGAGTCCCGATAAAATGTTACATAGCTCTGTAAATAAATGAATACAATAATTTCTATTCTCCAAGTGTCTAAAAACTAGTTCTTAAAAGCAACTTGGAAGATTCTTCTGAAGCAAGTCCTCTGCGCAAAATGGCGGTGTTGGGCAAGTCTGTTCACAGGGAAGGTTCTGGGGGAGCCACAGATTCTCGCAGAGAAGGGGTCACTGGCATTTTCATGCCTGAGCATGTCTCTGCGCCACTCTGTGGTGCCTACTCTTTATGTGCTATATGAAGGTCGTGTAGGTGGACAGTGTGGCCCCCAGGGACTCTGTTTACTCTGGTCTTGGCAATTTTTGCAGAACCACTACAGAATCCAGAAGAAAGAACACCACAAGCGAAGTCTTTAAAGGAAAGGAAAGAGAAAGGGGGGTTGGGGGGGAGGAAAGGAACAAAAAAAAAAGAACAGGCACTCTGAGCTCCAACGGAAGCTATGCCAAGAAGCAACTAACTAAAAACAGACTGAACAGAGACGAGAAATGAGGAAAGAATAAAATGGTTTGGAGTCAGGCTGACAAATGCATAAGAAAAAAATTCACATGGCTTCAGAGAAGTACTTGGCATCTATCTCAGAGATTCGTGTGTGTGTGTTTATGTATGTGTGTAGTTTTTCATTTTTATTTCTGGAAGGATATTTTGCAAATTCTTTTTACTGAAAAAGATGAGTTATTTTCCTTCTTTTAAAATGTGGAGAGACCACCCCCAACTTTCCCCCAAAAAAGTCTACCTCCTTTAATTTATTAGAGTTTTAAAAAATTTTTTTTTGAGCTACATCACTAAATCATTTTCGATAGTCTCTAACCTAATAGAGTACTAAAACCCAAATGTCTGGGTCTACTGTCATTCAACTAACTTCGTAGCACTCACTTAGGAGGAGATAGGGGACCATTGGGCTTGTTTCATTTAGTCTACTGTAACAAAAACAGAGTAGTTTCAAAAGAAGGCAGAGTGCAAAGTGGGCTGATTTCAATCTGCATTACTTTGAGCAGTTTAAGCAGCCCCCAGGCTGAGGTCTGCAAGTATTTGGCTTATTAGATCTAATCCACTGATGGCTTGTGTAGTAATGAATGTCTGAAATGCTTGTCTATGATTAGGAATTTTTAATGCTGTCCTCATGGGCTCTGCTGAACTTTTCCTGCTTGTAAGCAGAGGCTTAACACACTCAAATCATCCATGGAACTGTGCAAGTTGGCGACACCCGGAGAGAAATTCGCCATTGTGATGCTAATTTCCCTCTCACCTTTGACCAGGAGGGTAATTATATATAATTTGTAGAAACAGTTCTTCTGGAATGAGCAAACATAAGGGAAACAGGGAAGTTTGCTTATACTAAATTGAATACCTTTTGGATAAGAAATACAAATGCAGTTTGAACTGAATTATTTCCCTCTGCCCTTTTAATCAAAGCACTGGGAGAGTTTAACTGCTCGCAAAGCCAAGGCAACAGTGTGGGCATTCTTATTTGCACCTCTCCCTGCAATCTTTGCTTAATGAAACCAAGACCCTCACTCAGAACAGCTGCCAGAAACCTTTGTTTTCTTCTATCATAGACATGTTACAAAGGCATGGGTAGTGCCTAACTGTAAGAACAGCAGTAATGATTGTCCCAAAGGGCAGCATACAAGCATGTGTTTTCTGTGCTTCTCCCTTGCCCCTGCACTCCAAATGGAGTGTCTTCGCCTCCATGCACCAACCTTAACCAAGTCGTGTCAGGACAGACACACCTGGGAAGTCACTGTGATGATGGCTCCCACCTCTAGGGTAACCACCATTCTTGCCCTGAGAACATTCGTGTAAGCACCTGACTTCCCTGTGGCTTTGAGAGAAGTCTCTCAAAATGCATGCTTTATCATGTCCTCATTTCCAGTATTTCTCACATCACAAGTGAGCTCCTCAAAAGGTTGAAACTATCAGTGGTGCAGTAAGAAGATAAAGTCAAAGCAGATGTGATGTGGACATCAGTGATGATCTGCAGGTACAGCACTTACCCTTTTCTGGGGTAGGCAGTGGCAGCTGGAGGACAGGCATTTCAACCACAGTCAAACAAGCAGTCAGGATGTTCATATTGTAGTATTGATTGAAATACTATTTATATTGATTTCTACTATCGAAAGTTCCAGATAAGTAAAAGTCAAATCGGGTCCCTTCCATGTAGTAGAAATAGCATGAGCTTTAAAGTCAGACAGATCTGGATTCACATGCTTAACTGTACAGTATAGTAACTGCATGACCCTTGACCTTCGAGAACCTCAATTTCCTTACCTTTAGAATAAGCATCATATCAAGGGATTTTTAACATAAGATACAGAGAATGCTTGGTAACATTAAAAAAAACCTCAATACTCAATAAAAGTGAGATATTTTTTCTACCGTAAAAACAAAACAGAACATTTGCAGCGAAATATTTTGTTGCAAATATTCTAAAGTCTAGTTGTCAGTTTTCTTTAATAATTAATGATCTTGCTATTCCATAACTAGATTTATCAGATCATGACAAAGTCATACAGTTGTAGAAGTTATAGGAGACATGATGAACAATGTACTAAATGTTGAATGTCCTCTGAAAGTCACCTTTAGTACCAAATACCCATAGACAGTATTTTTTCTGTTGTAATAATAATAATCATAATGTGATATCTTTTTTAGCATTGTGGTGAGAGCTATTGATAAATTATTTCACTTATTTCTTATAACAATTTCATGAAATAATTATTTCTATTTTACAAAGGAGGGAATGAAGACTCAAAATGGTAAAATTTTTGCCACTACATTGATAATGGTGATGAGGTTGAGACACAGGTCTATTTGGCTAAATCCCAAGCTCTTAGCCAGGGTGTACATTGTCTTGTGCCACTCAACCATGCGGTACAGACTCCATCACAGAGTCCCTACAGGTTGTCATTTAGACTGTGCTCAAATACTCTGATGACACAAAACTCACTTTTCCAACTAGGTAACTCATTTCACTTTTTGAAAGCTCTATTTTTCTACAGTTCTTTACTTTGAATCTGATGATCATCACTGTGAAGCCGAGAGGAACACTTAAACAATTGTATAGGGGGAAAAATGTGATATGGGATTAAAAAGAAAAAAAAAAAAGAAAAAGAAAAGAAAATGCTGCTGAATTCTCTACAAGTTCCCTGGCCATTAATTGGTTTCTAGTAATCTTCTCCAGGGTCATTAAGTTTTCATTTGTTGGAAAATTTTCAGGGCTGATGTTTTAGGACTGGCCCTGCTATACGTGGCTATCAAGAACTTCCACTGTGGCTGGTCCACATTGAGATGTGCTGTAAGTGCAGATATACTCTGGATTTCAAAGATGTAGTCAAAAGGAAAAAAAAAAAAAGAAAAGAGAAAAAGAATGTAAAATACCTCATTAATTAATTACACATTGAAATGATAATATTTTGATTGTGAGTTAAATACATTATTAAAATTATTTTCACCTGTTTCCTTTTACTTTTTTAAATGTGGCTACTGGAAATTGTTGAATGATATACATGGCTTACATTTGTAGCCTGTGTTATATTTCCATTGGATAGCACTTTTGTGGAACCTCAAAAGTGGAGTTCACCAGATGTTTGAAATGTATCAAATCCACACCTTGCTCCATATAGTCTCAGAGAACCAGTAAAAGCAGAACGCTTATTCAGCTTCCATCCTGTTCTGGTCTGGGACTTTGAGTACACGGGACTTTGTATGCATGGAGAGATCATTTATCTTTTGGCCAGAGGCTAGTGCTAAAATGAATATCCCTTAATCATCCATATTTAAGGTTGATGAGAATTATTTCTTCATTTGCCCTGGAAATACTGCTCTTTCTGTTACAGGCAAATCCATGCACGGCCTTATTCCTTAAAAACCATGGAGTCAGCATTGGGAAAATGTAGGCATTTGCCCTCCTTTTGTGGGTGTGGGTGGGTGAGCATGGGAGGGAGCTGTGGAGCGGGGTGGTGGAGAGCTGTACTAAACACCGCCCAAGGAGGCGAGTGCCACCGTGAGCACCCATCATAGGTGGGCATAAGTGTCTGTCCAAGCCCGAGTTCTTCCTCTGAGCACAACAGAACACTCTCCAGGGTAGCCAACGGCGCTGAGGACCCGAGTCGGCCCTGCTAACGGTCCCTTGAGAAATCAAACGGCATTTCCAACTACCCCACCTCGATCAAAATGGCTTGTCCAGGTCGCAGAGAGAAGGCTACAGCTGACTTCCATCCTGGAGGGAAGAATTGGTTTCCTCGCAGCCTGCCTGCTTCCCGCCCGCCTGCCTGCCTGCCCGGGATCGCAGCTGAGCCATATTTAGCCTCTACAGCTAGATGTTTTAGTGCCTGGCTCTTTTTAACTGGCATATGTTAAGAGCTTTGAATTAACAGGTGCATAAAAACTGTCAAAAAACACTTAAATCTCAAGACAGACTGTCAGTTGCATTAAAAAAATATGGTGTTACATAACCGTGCACTCTGAACACGTCCAGCGTGTTCCAGCTTGGACAGTCCTCTCTCGCTCCAAGCTGCCCAGCTACGTTAATCCGTCCCAGGAAATGAAAGGCCACGGGCCTCTCACCTCCTGACGGAGGATGGGATTTTTTTTGGGGGGGGGTAGAGAGTAGTGGATCAGAATTGTGGCGTGGAGGGGAAGGTTTTCACTGCTGCTACTGCATCATTTTTCAAGACCCCATTTGTAAACCAAGCTAATTGAAGTGAAAAAGAACTCCCGGGGCTCTGGAAGGCACACTTGAAATTGTGCCTTTTAAGGAAAATAAACCATTTGTCATATAATGTGGTAAAATTTAAATTAAAATTAGCACAGGATGACGGGAAGAGAGAAAATGTGTTGCTCGAAGCTGTGTGAATTACAACGGTTTCAAGTGACTGTAGAGCAGACACTACTTGGTTAAAGTGAGTAGTCAAGTATGATCCAGTTCAAGCAGAAGGTAAGTAATGTTTGCTTCTATGTCTGATGTCAAGAATTCATTTATTCTATTTTTAAGGGTAGTCGTTATATATCACTAACTCTAAAATTGGGATATGAAACCTACCATTTTTTGACTTAAGTACTTTCTTGCACACAGCATGCTTCATAAAAGCATTTCATTTTAATCAAACTAAAAGTTTGCTATGACCTCGGCCGTGTTTTATAGCGATGTCTCGGATTCAGCACTGGGTCCTAATCTCCCAAATAGCTGGGTGACCATGGCCAAGTTAGTTACTTTTTCTAAACCTCATTCATTTTATAAACTGCAGTATGGGAGTGGATTAGGCATGGGTGGGTCAAGAAGTCTCCTTAACATTCATTTTGTTTCCAAGGAGAAGAATATCCTGTGATTTATGAAGTTCTACCTGTAATAACAGTGTGGCTTCTGGGTATCGCTATGTAGAATACTTGAGCTACTATATGGAAATGATGGGGCAGGTTGTTTCTTGGCTGATGTTGTTTTAATTTTTCCTGTGTCCTAGCAGTTGGATTTTTTTCTTTTTACGTGTATTCCAGCCCCAGATGGCTGTTATAGGTCAGGCTTCTCAGGAAATAGACTCTAAAATGGAGATGTGTGTATCAGTCTGTTAGAGAGCGTTTTTGAGGACAAGAATTAACAGAGAATCAAGAAAGCAGGTCTCGGCCGGGCGTGGTGGCTCACGCCTGTAATCCTAGCTCTCTGGGAGGCCGAGGCGGGCGGATTGCTCGAGGTCAGGAGTTCGAAACCAGCCTGAGCAAGAGCGAGACCCCGTCTCTACTATAAATAGAAAGAAATTAATTGGCCAACTGATATGTATATAAAAAATTAGCCAGGCATGGTGGCGCATGCCTGTAGTCCCAGCTACTCGGGAGGCTGAGGCAGAAGGATCGCTTGAGCCCAGGAGTTTGAGGTTGCTGTGAGCTAGGCTGACGCCACGGCACTCACTCTAGCCTGGACAACAAAGCGAGACTCTGTCTCAAAAAAAAAAAGAAAGCAGGTCTGGGCACAACTCGAGGTCGGCTTTCACAAGGAGGGTCTCGGCAGATCCCACGGGGAGTTTTGGCCCTGGGTCATCCTAACTGAGGCAGGCAGGTCAGTCCTTTGTACCTGCACAACTGTGGTCTTTCATTGCAGGCTCTCTTCCCCCTTGCCCCAAAGAAAGAAACGTTGGCAAGGCCGCTCTCTTGAGCCTAGGGCAGCTCTTGGAGAGAGAATCACCAGTGAGCCATTAGCAGCCAACTCTTCAGGCAGCTGGCCATGGAGGTGCCACAGCCCTGAGGGGTCATGTGGGGGTCATCTGGGCAGTGGACCACCCTGTCCACTGCAAGACAAATATACGGTCTGTTCTGGGGGATCTTATTGTAGTTTCTCTCTTACTAGATATGTGACCTTAGAGAAGACACTTAATTATGGTCCTTAACCCATACTTTCCTTATCCCTAAATTGGAGATAATAACAGAACCAGGTACAATTATCATGAAGACTAAAGACATAATATCATTAAGACTAAATAAATAATGAAGACTAGCAGTCTACTAGATGCTACAAATATGTAAAGCATCTAGTAGACTGTCTGATAAGTAATGGGCTCTCTTTAAATGTTAGTTTTGCCTTCATTTCACATCAAATAATAATCCTTCTTCATGTCTAAGGATAGTTTTTCAACAAAGAAGGAAGACCTAACAAATATTACACTGCGCTTGAGGGTTAGTCCACGGATGAAAGTGTTTTCCTATTGTAAACTTCCTTGTTCCCTGAGGAGTGCTGACATTTGGGGCTGGATTGTGCTTTCTGCCCTCAGAAGGTTGTCATTCTTGTCAGAAAAAATATGTATTGAAATGATACACTCTCTCTTCATCCCATCTTAAACACCATTCCCAGCTCTGCCATTACTAAGCATTCAATGTTCACGTATTAGGAATTGAGATTAGACTTAAACTATAGAAAGACGATTTCTTACCCCCTTATGCATTAATTTGGGGCTATCATTAAGTGTCCTACCAAATTCCTCTGATATCAGTTTATTAAGATCAGTTTATTAAGGGTTTGGATGGCATAGAGGGAAAGTAGGCAGAAGCACTTAGTTATTTTGCCAAATCCTTTCAAAAATATGAACCCAAGCCACAAATACATAGTGAGCACAGTTCCCAATGAAACACCATTGGGAAGTGTTTTATTGTTGTTGTTTTATCCTTATCAAGTGGCGATAAGAAGTTAGGTTTTGTAATGGGCATGGAAGACAACAGGTGTTTGCCAAAAAGAATTATATTCTAAGAAAGAAACATGAGTGTTTCAACTTATACACTTTTCCCCTCTGTTTGGATATTCAAGACTTGCACCTGAAATTCTGATGGACATGTCAAATAATCAAGACTTATTCCTCATTCATGCCCCTTTCTTCCTTCCCTCCTTCCCTCCTTCCCTCCTCCCCTCCTCCCCTCCTCCCCTCCTCCCCTCCTCCCCTCCTCCCCTCCTCCCCTCCTCCCCTCCTCCCCTCCTCCCTTCCTCCCCTCCTCCCCTCCTCCCTTCCTCCCCTCCTCCCCGCCTCCCCGCCTCCCCTCCTCCCCTCCTCCCCTCCTCCCCTCCTCCCTTCCTCCCTTCCTCCCTTCCTCCCTTCCTCCCTTCCTCCCTTCTTTCCTTCCCTCCCTTCTTCCTTCTTCCCTTCCCCCACAGAGGCATAGAAGTTTTCTTTTGGCTTTCCCCCTGCTCAGTGTCAGTCAATCTGATGTAACTGTCACAACAGGCCAAAGGAGATGCAATATCATAAAACCAAATCTTGTTGGTAAATATTTTGACTTTTGAAAAGCTGAAAAACAATTGAAATTTGGAAATTGAAGAGCCAAGTCCAGGAAGGAAATTCCGGAAAAGGAACCTGGCCCCAGCATTAGCAATCTTGTTAGCTGGGAGATATTTTTATCTTTGAATATGGAACAGGAGGATCTTTTTCTTCAAACATTACAATGAAACCAAATCTTTACAGCCTGCCAGCAACTTATAATAGAAAAGAAGAAAATTGCTTGAGCTCTAACCATGGAGAACTTAAAACCATAACAATAAAACAAACTAAAAAGACCCAAACAAACATGAACCACTTTTCATTCCACTGTGTGAGCTAAACAATCCCATCCCTCAGCATGTATTGGTTTTTATTTTGGTTTATTTGAATTTAAATATCCATTTTCCCTCTATTTAAATGAATCTGAGATGTTTTAGGGATGGAAATGAGTTTTTCTAGGTTATTTTAGTAGTTTTCACTCTGCCATCTTGATTATGATATAAGATGTCAGATACTTCCTTTTTTTTCATCTTTAGAGAAAGTATGTAATGAGTCCCTGAGAAATATTATTCTGTTCTAAATTTTGGCACTTCAGTTTTCTGAAAAAGATATGGTCAATGGCTTCATTACTGATCCATACTTGACACTTTGTCAAAATTTAATGGGTCATATTTATGTGGCACAAATCTTAAAGTAAATTAAGTCTTGTGCTGAATATGGAGTTGGGGGGGGTTGAATGATCACAGATTGGGGGGGAAGGGAGATGGAGGAGTGAGGGGAGGGACTTGGAGGGGTTCTGACACATCCTAAGCATCTCTCTGGATTACCCTGGCACCCCTCACTTCCCGGGCCCCCCTTACTCTGCCTTGCTTTGCCACAGCGTATCAACTCAGCTAGCCTGGTGGCTTCCTTGCTGGGATGAGCAGCCTCTTTATTTGGAAATGCCAAGTTCCCGCCCTCAGCTGACTTTCATATGTGCAGAATTTCTGTGTCCTTCCACCACGTTCAGATTAGGATAAACAGGACAGCAGAGGCACGCTGTTTACTAGTATGTACATACTATACACACTGTGGTACCTGATAGCCCAGCTGCCACCAAAATGATGTCATCTGGAAGGCTTGGGGAGGTCGTACCTAGGAGGCAAACCTATACCAATGGGAAAGAGGAAATACATGGGAGCTGGCCAGACAAATTCCCTCTTCTTCCTTGCACCCATGGACTGCCCTGAAGCAGAATATAGCCTATCAGTCAAATCTCCTACTTACTGGGTGTTCCTCCTGCGTCCCTGGCTTGTCTCTCTGCTATCATTGCAATGCAGTGGCCAGTGCGATATTGCCCTTTCCACCCTTCTCTCTTCCTCACTCTAACTGGCCTCCCAAATAAAGCACCAGTAGTTAATCCTTGCATCAGAGTATGTTTTCTAGAAGGCCTGTGCAGCAGAGCAACATGAAATCTGAAAAACTGATCTTTTCAACAGCGTGCATAAACTACTGTCTGAATCTTAGAAAAGTGGTATACAAATAAGAAACCCCTCTGAGAAGTTAGGAATGCAAATCAGCTGTCTTTTAAGATCCTGGTAACAAAGGGTGACACAAGTACATGTTTTTCAGGGCAAGCAGGGAAGGGGGTCTCTCTGTAGGACAATGTGGGCACAGGGTGGCCCTGAGGGACCACTGGGTGGCAATAGGAGCAGCAGGAAGTCTCTCAGTGGCTGTGATGAAGAACCTTCACGTGTCTTCACAGGAATATCACTAAAGGGAAACAGAGGAGGAGAGAGTATGGCGGGTAGTGCATGGTGGTGTGAGAGAATTTGTTCAGAAGAACTAGCGAGGCATCTCTTAGAAGTTTTAGAACTAGTTGGAAATTTGGGAAAGGACAGAATTGAGGGAAGGTTAGAAGTTCTGAAATACAAGTTGGACCAAAGACAACTTTTCCCATGTAGTTTATGAGTTAGAATGACTAATAGCTTTATATCCAAGCTAGCTGCACCGTGGTAACTATTTGCTACATGCCCTTGCTATGTTTTGGTAGGGCACAGTCTGACAGTTGTGGTGACCAGGCCCACTTACCAATAGGATGTACCACAATAGACTTTATTTTATTACTTGTTTTTCTACATCCTAAGCCTGTTAATTAATCTATGAGCTATTCTTTTCCCCTTAGAAATGATCATATAACACCATGACCTTAAGCTTTCTTAACTAGAACTTTTAAGTTACACGCTCAAAGCCAATTCTCCTCAGATTATAGCTGTGGTTATACAAGAGAGAACTCCATACTTGGAAATATAGCTTGTGCTGGGAGTAGGACTCCTTACTCCAAGCTCTCTACCCATAGTAAAAGGCAGCTTCCAGATACTTTCAAATTATGCTGGAGAAGTTATCAGTAACTATTAAACTTGAGAAAACAGAAAAAAAAAATGACTACAGGAAAGAGCAAACAATATACATCTTCGAAGTAAGAATGAGGGCAGAACTAATGATTTTTCACTTTAAATCTCGAATTATCTGTGTCACAATTTCTCAATCCAGGAATAACCGAGGAGCCTTTCCAGTTGCATGGCATTGTTTGTACATCAAGGAGACTAAGACAATGTATTTGTAGTCATAAACATATTCCCCACAACCTAGTAAAGATAGGTCAAAAACCCATGCCAACTCTGCACACCAAACAAAATCTTATGATTTTGTTTTTCTCCTAAACTTTTCTTTGAGAAGTTGGAGGGAAGACTGTTATTTTAATTTGAAAATAAAAATAATGAATTATTACCCAATTAAAATAGCAGAATTATCACACATGACAGGAAATTTAAGGTTCAACATTAATCCCACTGTCAGTTGACTTATTACCACTGTTTTATTCTAGTTGTTGTTCACATGTGACACATTTGTATACACATCACTAAGTATGCATAGAAGTAGCACGTGTTTATTGCTGTTCATTTACTTCCTCTCCTCTCACCAACCCTTCTCTACCTGTCAATATACTTTCTTTTATTTCAGCCAATTGATCAAATTTTGTTGATTTTATTGATGTATCTCCAGTATCATAGTGCTTGACACATGGTAGACATTCAAGAAATGTATGTTGAAAGAATGAAATTTGTCAAGGGAGATCACTGTAGTGGATTAAATCTTTTAAAACCATCTCCAATTCTGAAAAACCTTAAACAGGTTTTACTCTTAAGGTTACACACTAAGCTATATGGAGCACATAATTTTTAGACCTAACATTTATACTTTTTTGTTTATTTACCCTGAACAGTAGTACATCACAGTTAATCAGGCCAAAATAGAGGCCACATGTATAATCATAAGGTGGGAGTAATTATATAATTTTTCATAGAAAAAAATTTACACAGCTTTTTTGTGTAATATTACAGGGTGTTATCTTTCTCATCATCAATGAGATGAGGAATGAGAACAAATATTTACAAATCATACATCTAATAAGGGGTTAATATCTAATATATATAAAGAACCCCAACAACTTAATAGCAAGAAAACAAATAACCTGATTTAAAAATGGACAAAGGACCTCAAAAGAAGATGTTCCTCAAAAGATGAGGAACATGTTCCTCAAAAGAAGACATATGAATGGCCAACAAGTACATAAAAAATGTTCAACATTACTAATGATCAGAGAAATGCAAATTAAAACCACAATGAGATATCACATCACACCTGTTAGAATGGCTACTATCAAAAAGATGAAAGATAAGTGCTGGCAAGGATGTGAAGAAAAGGGAATACTTGTTCACTGTTTGTGGGAATGTAAATTAGTATAGCCATCATGGAAAACAGTATGGAGATTCCTCAAAAAATTAAAAATAGTACTACCATATGATCCAGCAATCCTACTACTGGGTATTTATCCAAAGGAAATGAAATCAATATGTTGAAGAGATACTGTACTCGGCATTATTCACAATAGCCAAGATATGGAATCAACCTAAGAGTCTATTAATATGGATAAAGAAAATGTGGCATATATACACATAACAGAAAAGCCTTTAAAAAAAAGAAGGAAATCCTGTAATTTGTGACAACATGGGTGAACCTGGAAGACATTACGTTCAGGGACATAAGCTAGGCATAGGCAAATACTGTATGATCTCACTTATATGTGGAATCTAAAAAAGTTGACCTCAGAAGCAGAGAGTCGAACAGTGGTTGCCAGGGGCTGGAGGGAGGAGCAGGGTTGGGGAGATGGTGGTCAAAGGATACAACATTTCAGTGAGGTAGGAGAAATAAGTTCAAGAGCTCTATTGTACATAATGGTGACTACAATTAATAACAATGTATTTTTAAAAATTGCTAACAGTACATTTTAAGTGTTCTCACTCCAACTTTTGCGCATGTTAATTAGCTCTATTTAGCCATTTCACAGTGTTTTAAAATGTGGCTACTTCTGTTAGGGTTGATGCCACAATAAAAGACCATCATGTTGCAGATACAACATTTGAATGCCTTGTTCATGTAAGTTTGGTTTTTAAATGTGATCATTTTAGATAAGCGTCGCCTGAAAATATAAGGAACTAGAAGCTCCTGAACCAAGAAGATCGTGAGGCTAAAGAGTAAGGGAAGGAGAAAGATGAAGTGCTTCTAGATGAGTTGCCTATGTGTGTAGTCATGGAGGACCCCCTGGGGCAGAAGGGTGGAATGCCAGCTGCCAAGTGACAGCTGATGTAAATTCTTGGACATTACACTGAA
This sequence comes from Microcebus murinus, assembly GCF_040939455.1. Lineage (NCBI taxonomy): Eukaryota > Metazoa > Chordata > Mammalia > Primates > Cheirogaleidae > Microcebus > Microcebus murinus. The sequence goes on along the minus strand of NC_134105.1, from coordinate 117,107,120 downwards.
ATCTAGGACTTCCATTCCCTGCTGTCTGATGGAAAGCTATCCTGTATCCATCATCTGATTCTGCCTGATCCTGACCTCCTACTAAGACTCATGCAGTTACCTGTGTCCTGTGCTCTGTACCTGTGTCATTCTGGACTCTTCTGTTCTCATCTGGGCTGAGTGTGATATTTTTTTTCTTTTTAAATTCTCATTGCTTTCTGCTTTTCTGGTTAGAAAAAAAATACAAATAGGAAAGGAATGAGAATGGGTAGAGAGTGGTGAGGGGCATTAGACCTGCCAGTAATCACAGGTGCCTCGTTAGAACTGATTTATGTTTGGCCAATCTAGAAAATATTTTTACCAAAACAATCCAGTCCCAATTCATAGAGCTGTGTAGTCATTCACTCTCAATCGGACCTAAACTACTAACATGATTTAAACTCTGTAACACACACGGTGCCCAAGGCAAGAATTTAAAGTGAGAGTCAAGTTTGCAGTCTTTGACAAAATATACTTTCTCCCTCCCTGTCGCTTCTCCAGTTACCAAACCTTTTCCAACCTGTCTGGACCTTCGGGGGCTGGTGCATAAATCAGGAAAAATGTGCATGGAAATGGCTTCTTTTTCTTCAAAGCAACATGTGCCCACCTCAATGGAGCCCTAGAAGTCCATAGTGGTGCACGTGGTTGCTAGGATGCCAAGGGAAAGCCTGTGCTAACTGCTGCAGGCTCTCTCTCTGGTACTTGCCATCAAAGCCTCTCCTTTGGAGAACTCAATTTTTAAAAATCTGGATAAGTCCCTGGGTTCAAATCAAGAAGAGACTTCCTGGATTCTCTAGGCTCCCAGATCTAGTTTTTTATTATGATAGAGAAGATGCTGATAGTATGATGGCTTGGCATGGTCTCTGAGAGAAAGATTCTGTCACAAGATTACTGACTCTAAATAACAGTATCCTTTGGGGATTTCAGACTCCTCTGAGGCTGTTCACAGCCTGGGCCAGAATGGTCACGAGAGGCCTGGGAACAAACAGAAGACATGCAACCTCAAGGCAACAGCAATATGTTCACAGATCTGTTTCCTCCTTTGTTGTTGTTCTTTTTTTCCCTCTCTCCTTCCTTTTTCTATCCTTCTCTCCCTCCATCTTCCTTTCTTCCTTTTCCCTCCTTTCTTTTCTCCTTTTCTTCTTTCCTTCATCAATACCTTTGTTATTGATAGTTTGACTTCTATTTTTAACTTTTATGGTATACCTAGCCAGCTGGGCAGGTGGAAAAGATGAATAAATAATCCATATTTTTCAAATGCCGTATCCTGGCTTCTTGTTTTCCTAAGATTATTATTATTTTCACTTGACTACTGCTTCCATTAGTGAGAAGTACATTGAGGTTCATAGACAAATGGGTTAACTGCTATGACAAATGGATCTTTCTATGCTATTGAGAGTTATCTAGTTAATAGGGAAACCAAGGACTCATGAGAAAACATCCATCAAAGCTCCTTGCAGTGCATATACCTCTCCTCACTGGAGCCTTGTCCTCTAAAGAACTACATCCTAGTAGATGAAAGAAAAAAAATAAGAGAAGAGAACCCATGTGTGTTAAGTATTGAATATTCATTAATTCATTCAGTAAGCATTAACTGAGCACCTACTGTGTCCTAGGAACTCTTCTACCTGCCAAAGGTAAAGCAGTGAACACAAGAGACAAAACCTGACTGACTTTCTTTGTAGTGTAAGCACTAAGCATTTGTATGAGTAACTATTTGATGCACCCAAGAATTCTCTAAGCTAAATATTATCATTTCCAGTTTACACCCAAGAAAAGAAAACTTCAGAGAGTGTAAATTATCACAATTTGTTAGAGAAACAGCCTGGATTCCAAACCAAATCGGTCTGATTTCAAAGCTTATATATTTTCTATTATACCGCCTGTTTTTTAGAGACTAATGAAATCATAAGAGATAGTGTAGGGCAAAAAAAACTAGGATAAGTGCCAACTGGGAAGATGCCAGGTGAGTGGTACCTGTCCAAGGGCTGGGGAAGTTCATGAGAATTTCATGGAGGTGCTGAGTCTGATGGACAGACAGAGCATAGACAAGAGGAAAGAGAAGAAACAGAGTGAAAATACAGAGAAAGACTTGTACATGGCCTATTTAGGGACAATGAGTAGAAATAACTTAAATGAAAAGAAAGATTCTCATAGGAGAGAATTAGGAGAGAGAGCCAAAAGGGGGAGGGCTGGGACAATTGTGGTGTGTCTTCCATACCACCGTTTGTACTGCATCCCGGGGCAGTAGAGAATTTGGGAAGTTGGACATAGACATCATGACAGTAATGTCCTCCTGCTCTACTATCTAAAAGGTTTTCACCTTCTTATCTGTGAAATAGAGGATAATTATGGACATATTTTTAGATAACCTCAGGAATAACTAACTAATAAAAAACATTTGTAAATTGCTGGACAAAAAGACCAGTATATGATTAGATTTTCATCCTGAATATATTTTTTAATACCCACTCAGATTCTTCTTTGGGCAGGCTTGGTGTTCATACAACTGGATACATGAGGATTAGGCCAATAAAACTGGTTGAAGAATGTGAGAAATTTATCTACTACATGAAGTCATTGTTTCATATTTGTCTGAAGCTCCCAGAGGACTCTGAACACCAGATTTTTGTTCCTCTCTGCTTTCCACATTGCACTTTCCCATGAGGAGATTCTTTTGATATCAGCATGGGGTGTATGGAATTCTTTGGGGGTGAAAGGTGTACTTTCTATTATAGTAACTTTTTATTTAACCAGTTCATCTCCATGCCAAAAACTGCTATTAATGCAATAAAATTTGAAGGGGCATACCAGATCTGAGTTTTAATTTTCCTCTAGTGGGGTGAAGTTGCTGAGCAAATTTGTTGAGCAGCTGGAATTGTTAAGGTCACACTAACATTGAAAAAACAAGGTCCTGACATCAACATACTCGAAGATCTGAATAATTTTTGGCTGCCTCCAATGTTGAAATCCATTTCTCTGGGCTGTTCATTTCTTCCTTTCTTTCTCCCACACTGGTTTCTGGCTTTTCTCCTTTTTCTGATGAACCCAATTCTATGTTGATTTTTAAATTTCTCTTGCTATAGTGCAAACAGTTCCTACGGTATAAACTTTAGGTCAATTCTACCCAGTATTATTTGCTCCATCTATTCAGGACAAAAAAAAAAAAAATCTTTCTTTTGCCCAGATCCTGCATAATTGCATGAATGCTCTGATTTAGTTGGCTCTGCAAATCTATCCCAAGGTGTATTGACTGCAGAGATGGAAGAGAATTCATTATACATTCCCTGCTGAAATAGTGACCTGCAAATAATGATGGGGAAATCAACCTTGATTGCGGTGCTTTTCCTTTAGTCTAATTTCTTCTGAACTCTAGACGGTAACTTTTTTGGCTGGATAGCCTTGGGACATGCTGGAATCTGACCAAGGTGGTACCCAGACCTGAATTTTCACACCATGAAGCTGGTAACAGTTTTGATTTCAGTGCCTTGAAAAGTAGGTGATTTCGATTGCCCTGTTTCCTTTCAGGGGAAAATGCTTTCTTTGCACCTAAACAATCTTCCGGTGGTGCTTTTGACTGACAAGCATATTGTTATGATTATGACTGGACTTCTTGACTGGACTTCCTGCAGGGATAGCATTTAAAACTGCCTGAGACTGGCACAAATCAAAATATTCATCAACTTAAACTATGTCAGCTAAAATGGAAAAGCCAAAATTGTAGTGTTTTATATCATGTCAGAAGTCCATGAACACAGTGCAAAACCTCTTAACTCTTTCCCTGCCTAGAGAAAATTCCAAGTATGCTACATAACTGAAGGTATCTGGATATTTTTTTCAAATTGTGCCTGCTATATACATGCACTGTGTTTGCCTTTGTGGGGAATGGGAGCTAAGTTTTCACATGTAATTTGCTGGTGGTCTATTTGGAGAGAGAGACATATCCATAAATAGATACAAAATAAGTAGAATGCTATGTGTGGTAGGTATAGATAAGCTGCCAGGGTAGTTCAATAAATAGGAAATCACTTCCATGCAGGGAATGGTAAACTGGACATCTAAGGGGTCATCTGCCCAGCCTCTGCTATTTCGAGACTTTTCCTTTCCTCCATTGGTAGTACTTCCCAGACATTTTGTAAAACGGGATCCTATCCTTCCCTCTAAGGGCTCTCTCAGCTACACTTGATTGATCATGGACCAGGCTGGCCCAATCAGAAGCCCTTCCATTAGAATCCAGATATCATTAGAATGCAGATATCATTAGAATCCAGATATCAGAACAAAGGATTTCAGTCTCAGCGTGGTAGGAGGAGGACTACCAATTTAAGTCTCATCTACAGAGAAGAAGAGAAAGCCATGAAGAGAGTATATACTAAGTCAACATGCAGAGACAAGCAGAAACCGGAGAAAGCACAGTTCTGATGAAAATTCACATCCTTGGTACTTTCATGAGGCACGATCATGTTTCTGTCTCAGACTCCTGTCCTTCCCACCCCTTCTCCTAGCACCTGCATTTCATTTTCTCTGGGGGAGGGGGTGCACAAGAATGAGTTGATTTCTATTACTTACATCCCTGGGAGCCCTAGCTAGTGCAGAAGGCTTCGTAAGAAAGGACGGGTTCATCTCTATGTAACAGAGGGTAAGGAAGAGAACAGAAATCCTAGCGTAGCAAAATAATATTTGATTTTACTGTAATAATATTGTATTAACCAATGTGTTTTTCCCCATGATTTCCTGTTACGCTTGACCCTCCCCTATTCGGGCAGCTAGACCATGAGTCACTCCTTGCCTCAAGGGAGGGCTGTCACAGCAGAACCAGAGAACAAAAGAGACAAATTCTTGGCTTTTGAGTTTAAAAAGCTGACTTTCAGGCTTCAGACAAAAAAGATTTGGAAGAATATTTGATCAATTTGAGCCAATTTTTTTTCCTGCCCACATAAGATAAAAATTCCCCTGGCTGGGATACAAGAGGAGATTCTAAGGCAAAGCAAGACAGTTAGATGCTGCCGAGTCCCCGAGAAGGAGCCCCTGCACACTTCTACTCCCTCCGCCTGCTAAGCCCTGGCAGGAGTGTGGGTTTTTCAGATTCTGAGAAAAAGGAGACCTGTGCCTTATTTCCTGGTTGGAATCTAGGAGATGGCAAACCTTAGAGAGATCCTTTACCAGGCGTCCTCAAACTGCGGCCACATGCCTCCCGCTGAGCACATTTATCCGGCCCTCCGGATGTTTTTGCCGCCACCGCTGCCTGTTCTGCTTCGCAGCTGACTCGTCCTGGGCCCATAATGCGTACTCTCCAACGGTCTGAGGGACAGTGAACTGGCCCCCTGTTTAAAAAGTTCGAGGACCCCTGTTAGACCCAGCATTGCACCAGAGAAGCTGCCTGACACATCTAGAGCAAAAGGGTCTGGGGTTTCCTCGGAGAGTTTCCCATGGTCCCAGAGTGGTAAGGGAGGTGAGACTAATATTCTCTGCGACTCTGAGAGAGGTATAGAGGTGGCCAAGAGGGAGCCAGGTCTGGTCTACCAGATGATGGACATGAAGGCCACATGAGTTGAGTTCCAGGCACCTGTGGTACCATGCACAGCTTAGAGGATGCTAGCCAGGACCTACAGCAGCCAAGGAACAGCCCTGGAAAATGCTAAGGACCTTATAATTCTGGGAAAGTAACTCAGCCTCCCCTCGGGGAGCAATCTGAGCCTGTTGGGCCCACAATTCTCTGTTCTCTGCACAGAATACTTCCCCAAATGGAGGCTCTGATTAGATGGTTTAGGCACCGCTTAGATGTGGCACACATCTCTATGGGCCAGGCAGAGTTCCTGCTAATCACCCAAAGGATGGCCGACCTCCCTTGTGGGTCAGACCATATTGGTTGGTTGCCTCACAGAACATGCTAGAGCTCCTGATTCAACCTACTGTGGCATACCAATTATCTCTTGCTGCATAAAAAGCCATCCAAAAACTTAATGTCTTAAAGCAACGACTGTTTTATTTGCGTCCGATTCTGGGGATAGAACAGCAGAACTGCCCATTTGATGCTAGCGCAAATTGCTGAGAGGCAGAATTTGTGAACAAATAAATTGGTTGTTTTAAGCAACTGTTTTCCCTTAAAATCATGTTTATTGAGGCATGATTTTATGATTTACATAGAGTGAAATTCATGCTTTTAGGTGAATAGTTTTATGTAAGCCATTGAGTTTCTGAGAAGACTTGTTCCCTAGAATCGAGATGCTGTTGTAACAAAAACCTAAAACATATGCCTTTGGCCTTGGGACCAGGCAGCAGTGGGAGGCTACGAAAGCAGTGAGGAAACTACTATAGGAAGCTGCGAAAAGGGCAGCCCATATTATCCAGCAGTGGAACGACTGGCAAAAAATACCACCTATGATAATTTGGAAAATAGAAAATGTACCTGATGAATTTCTGGCAGAGGAAATTTCTAGACAGAATGTTGAAAGTACCCACTGAGTGCTGCTAGATGAATATCATAAGGTATTACAAGATAGAGATGCCACAAGAACAGACAGAAATGTTTCACTTTGCAAAGAGCATTTAGAGAAAATAGAAAAGGCTAAGACTCACTGGGTTGGAAAATAAAACTGTTTCCTGTCCCCAGCCTTGCCAGCTGGTAGATTATCACTGTAAGGAACAGCCTCACGGTAAAGTGCAGCAATGGTGTGACTATAGGATCTTTTGTTAAAACCTCAAAAATGTTTAAGGTGATGCCTAGGAGAACTTCTGCACTAGACAAAAGGCCTTCTAAGAGTCTTAGTGGCTGCATTAGTCAGCTTCAGCTGCCATGTTAAAATACCACAGGCTGTATGGCTTAAGCAACAGAAATTTATTTTCCATAGTTCTGGAGGCTGGGAAGTCTAAGATAAAGGCTCTGGCCAATTCAATTTCTGGAGAGGGCTCTCTCCCTGGCTTGCAGATGGCCACCTTCTTGCTGTGTGCTCACAAAGTGAAGGAAGAGAGAGTGTGAGCTTTCTTTCTAGTGTCTTTTCTTAGAAGGGTGCTAATCCTGTTCGATAAAGGCCCCACCCTTATGACCCCATTTAACCCTTAGTTACCTCCTTACAGGCCCTATCTCCAAATACAGTCACATTGGGTATTAGGGTTTCAACAGGAATTTTGGGAGGACACAGTTCAATCCATAGCCAGGGCATTGGCTCATAGCTGCCAAAAATACACAAAGTTAGGAGACGGTTCACAAAAAATAATTATAAATGTGTCTTTGGGGTTATGAATGAACTTCACCAAGATTCAAAGAAAACCTACAAAGTTTATGAGAGTTGTACTGACAAAAGTGCCACCTCTTGTACTAAAAGAGACCGAAACTTTCCAAAATGAAAAGAGGCTTTTTGGACCATCAAGTTTCTATGGACAGAAAGCAGATCAAGAAAGCTAGTAAGTTGCAAACATGGATCATTTCTTAAGGAAAAAAACATATTTCAGAGTGCAGAGCCAAGAACTGTGGAGAACAATGAACTAGGAAACCACTCTCGGAGAGCAGAACTAGGTCGTAATTATGCTCCGTGCCCCCAGAAAAGGGAGTCCTGGCACGTCCCAGACTAGAGTTCAGAATGCCTTCTACGTGCCTCCTGTTCCTCTTCTTTTTAAAAGCAAATGTCTACTGAAGCTATCCTGTTATCCTCAGCATTGCATATTGAGGTGTGGTGAGGACAGGCACATTTTCATTTTAGTTCACAGTCTTTAGATTAAGAGGAGTCACACTGGAGGTCCAGTGCCTGAAGCGCCTCATTCACATCTGGACTTGGTTAAATGATGAGATAGATCCTGGACTCCGCATGTGAAACCATAATGGGATGAGACCTTGGGGGTAGTCAGTGAGTACATTTTGCATCTGGAATGGATGTAAATGATTATAGCAACGGGGCAGACTGTGGTAAATTGTTTGCAAAGGTGGCCACAGCAATTCCCCTCATTCCTACATGAACACCCCTTGCAGTGTGACTTTCCTGCTCTTCCCATCAAGTTGTAGTCCATTTCCCCACCGCTTAAATCTGGGCTGGTCTCATGACTTACTTTCATCAGTGGGCTGCAGCAGAAGTGAGGTTGCTTCAAGAAGCCTTGAGCTTCTACTCTTGCCATCTTGGAACCTTGGGACTCCCACAAAGAGAAGCCCAAGCTAGCCCCCTGAGAATAAGACTAAATGGAGAAAAAGGCCCAGATGACAGGCACCATCAACTGCCAGAATGTGAAGGAGGCTGTCTTGGACCACCCAGCCCCAACAAAGCCACCAGATTACTGCAATCACATAAGTGATCCACAGCAAGATCAGTAGAACTTCCAGCTGAACCTAGACCAAATTGCTGACCCACAGAATCATGAACAAATGAGTGGTTGTTGTTTTAAGATACTAAGTTATGGGGTGGTTTGTTATGCAACCATAAATAACTGATACATGTGGCTAGGATGTCAGAGTTAGTTTCCCTTCTCTAATAGCATGTTGCACTAGCCATGGGAACAGGGCAGGTTGAGGTCATTTTCCTCAAATGGGGATTATCATGGCACAGGCAATAAAGGCTTCAGGGACTCGTTTCTCAGCCCATGCAGTAGGAGATGATTTCAGGATGTCCTCAAGTCCTCTCCAGGCATACCACTACCCAATTTTCTCACGTGATCTTAAGCTTGAAATTTCTTTAAGCTGGGGCTAAGACTTCCACTATCCAGACTGAAATACATTACTTTATAATATTGTGTTACATTAAAATGCAGGCCCTCTTGGGAGATATGTAATCTACTGACTTACAAGTTCCCCCAAGATCTAAGTAACTCTCCAGATCATCTCCTAAGAGCAGATTTTAAGAGAGAGCAAGAACACTGGTCACCTGAAGGAGAGGCTGGGCTAAGAGAAGCCACTGTTTGCCTGGACTTTTGTCTACAATGCGGCCCTGTCCTGTGCCATGGGAGACATTAAGGACCACAGAAAGCCTTGCTCTCTGAGTTTCATTCTATATTCTGAAGACTCATAGAAACATGGAGAGGAATCCAGCAATAAAACAGCTGCTTCTATCTGCAGGGTTTCAGGGGCCTCTGTCCTGAGTTTGGATATTTCTCTCTCCGCCTTATGGCTACTGGGTATCTCATCTCTCATCCTGGTGAAAGACCTGTCCCCACCATGGTGTGGGTTTAGTTGGTCACTAGCTCTAGAGACTCCCTCTCTTCCACCAGCAGCACAGTGTTAGGGAAAGGAAAGCTCAGACAAAAAGCCTCATCATGTTTCTGGATCTATGTGACATTGGAGCCGTGTCTGCTGGTCATTTCTGGGGGAAATGCACATGAGGTACATGAGCTAAACTATGGAAAATCACCCAAGATGGTGCCTTTTATAACTGATGGATGATTTTATAACTTTTTCCAGTTATAAAAGTCAGGTCTGAGCAATTGCAATCATAATTCTACCAGACTGTAGTTCCATACATATGGCTATGGATTTTCAGGTTTGTAGGGGAATTGCCTGGTTTTTGCTTAGCTAAGTCAATGAGGAGATAGCCAACTCTGCAGAGTTCTAAATGAAGTGAAGGCTCTGGTATAAATATACAGCTTCAGAATGCTGGATACAACTAATGGCCACATGCACTGTATACATGGCAGCATTACTCAACAACTGAAATAATAGCTCATAAAATGACTCTTCTAACTCCAATTTTTCATTTCCTTCTCCCTCTCCCTCTAACAGGAGTGACACTATACATTGTAGGGTTATTACTTCACTCCACGTATGAACCTTTGGCCTACTGACTTATCCCTTGGGGCATGCTATAATCACTAAGAAATGTTATCCCTGTCACATCTTATTGCTTAATTGTGGCTCTATTTTAGGTTCCTAGAGTCATCTGGCTTGGAAGACCTTATGCGTGATCTTTGAACAAGCCTCCATGTTGAGTTGTCCTTGAGCCCATACTGTCTGTCCCATTTACATCTTGTTCTGGCTTAGGCAATGGTTATTGCTCCTTGGTTCCATAATATCTTGAATAATGGTAATGAGCTCTCATATTAATGCTATTCTCCACCTAAGAAGACACTATTAACCCTTTTGTCAGAAAGGTCTGTCCTTAATTTTTCTAATACTTGATGGGGCTTTACACTGATGAATCCCAGTGGGTCCCCTATTTTTAAATCAATGACATGCAAAAACCTCCCCTCTTTCCAACTCATTCTTGCTCTGGTGACTACACTTTTTTAACTCAAAATTTTTAAATTTTGGTTGTGTATTTGTTGCCCTCCTCCCCACCTTGTGCCAAAGGTGAACTGAAAAATATGGTATGAACAAATTAAAAAACAATTTGATAGAATATTTAAAATTAGGGATGTTCTAAAAATCTGGGACTTCTGGAGGATGTATCCATTTCAGTGTTGCAACCATTTATTTTGCTTCACACTAATAACACATTATGTTCTGTATCAGCCTTTGTTTTATGAGTGTAAATCTTATTCCCTCAAATAGACTATAAGCTTCTTAAGGACAAAAGGCACAGATCAAATGCCTCTTACATAGCTCTGTCCATACAGGTAAGCTACACTCAGTTGTTTGATCAATTGCATAAATAAATGATAACTGTATTTTCAAGACACCTGTTTGGGATTAGGAGCTTGCAAAAGTAGCTTGACATTAAGGTAAAAGCAGACTGGAGAATAGAGTCCTGCTTCATCCCTCCAGAGAGTAGTTCAAATCAGGCCTGGGGTAGATCTATGTTGAGAAGGGGTATAATTACCCTGGTCCAGAGTGGCCCCAGGTCTTGTCTGGCAGACTGAGTTGTATCTATCAAGGCCCTTTAAAAGGCTGACTTTGCTCCTTAGAAATATAAAACCCAAAACATCATTTATAAAGGTCACTGGGAATGGCCTGGGTCAGAATAACTTGAGTCCTTTTTGTGCCAATGCCATGGAAGAGGAAGTGGCTGAATACTTAGATAAGCTCCTTGAGAGTACTATGTTGCTAAATGCAAACAAAGAATGAGAACTTTATAGCTGAATTTTTACTCTGTAATTCAAATGCCAATTCAGCAATGAAATATGCTGTAGGAATTTCAATCAGAGATTATCATCTGACTTGTAGACCAGCTGTGCACTCAGTGAGCACAAAGATTTACTACCTGTAAGCAGAATTATGCAGAGGTGAAAAACCTGAGAAAAACTCATTTTTATTTAAATGCAATGAGAACTGTGCTTTAAGAAATTCTGCTTCTTTGAAACCCACAAAAATGGCTCTCGGTTTAAAAAGTAGTAGGGAATCAACCTTTTAAATTCAGGGATTCAAGTTTACCCAAGTGAATGTATGCTTTAAGGTAAGTGAAAATTACTACAATTTTGTAAAGACTATCTTCTAAATAGAACAAGTGAGCTAACACAAAGTAATTGGCTCCTAAATTATTCACATCATTAAGAACTCTGCTAATCTTCTGCTTTAACTCTTTGAGAAATGTAAGCAAGAAAGAAGTTTAACATCAGAGAGGGACAGCTCTACAAAGTGCCCAATAAACTCATGGCTGTAATTCTGAACAAATAATTTTCTTCCACGGAAATTAACCATTATTGTGTATTTGTGAATCATGTATCAAAGCTTTTCCAAAGTACTATAATTTATTTTAAAAGATATCTATGTCAGGGCTATCCTGGAGCCAATGCATATGGTCCTCATACCCGGGAGCCCCCACTTCTCATTCATGTGCTCTTATTCCTCCCACATGGGATACAGCTGCCTTTGTATAAAACTGATGCAATACAATTTTGTCACTTATATCATCACCTGAGCACTCCGATACCACCCTGGGAAAGCGCTGCAAGATAACAATTTTTCAAAGTAACAGTTTCGGTGGACCCTTTATAGCAATATTTGAAAGCATGTCTCTCTCTCTCACACACACTCACACACACACACACACACACACACACACACACACACACACTCTAAAAGTGAATGGATTATAAAGCAAAATTTTCAAGTGGAGGGATCCAGTGATCTTCACAGCCTATGTAAGAGATACATCTGGAGTGTAGAACTGCAACTTTACTAACACTTTAAGTTTAAAATAAGCTTGGTGCCCAACAAGCAGCTAGTGAAATCTCTGGCCCTCAGATTTCTCACTGTAAAAAAGGTGATTAAATCAGATGATCTCTGAGGTCTCATCCAACTCATTTCTCTCATGGTTCTCACTTTTTCATATATCTTATAAGTATTTAGAGAATTAAGATTGTACGTATCTGTTTTTAACCAATATTATAAAACCTCACTTATTAATGAATTTTCCTTAATAGAGGCTCATACAAAAGTAGGTAACTGTATCTACCATATGGAGATCCAAGATGCATTATCACCACACATTATTAAACTGTTTGAAACTTCTTTTTAAGGTAAATGAAAGACCATGCTATAAGTACGTAAGACTTTATTCCTTAGAAAAATAAGAGTGTTTTGGACAATGAAGCTTTCAATTTTTATGTATGTCAATCATAAATAAACACAACTATTTACATAAATACTTCTGTTTAGAGAAGTTGATAATGGAAAGTTTAATTTCAATGCTTCTGTTTAGAGAAGTCAATAATGGAAAATTTAATTTCAACTGAAATTATATAATATAAAAAGTACAAAGCTCATCCATATTACCAGAAGATAATACTCTCAAACGAACTCATTCAAAAATAGGATGCCTCTAACTTTTTCAGAAATGTTTATAGATATAATATTATGCTTGTCCTTATCTTCTTTGATGATAGTTCTTTTTTTTTAAGACTTAAAATGTAATATTTTACTTTTTGGAATTTCTGATAAATAGATCATAATTTAATGTGATATTCATAGACTTTGTGACAAAACTATAATATTTATTTACACATTCACATATAACACAAAGTAGTTGTCAAGTATTAGTAATAGGAATTTAATAAACTATTAAAGTATTAAGAAAATCAGCATTTTAACAATTGAAATGCTTTATGACAGGATAATTTATGCCCAACATATAAAAACCGTATTTATATTAATAGATAACTTTAGAAAGAAAAAATACATCGGTTTTTCGGACAATCAAAAGCAGTAACATTTTCTATATTATTCTAAGCTTCCCTTTAGAAATGTTTTGTCTGAATATAATCAATTCACTGATTAAAGACAATATATTAATAGTAAAATTATTATGTGTAGTATGTGTATCAACTAACCAAAACTCAGACTGTAAACTAAAACCATTTAAAGGCAATTTGAAGACAATAGTAATGTTGGTTTAAGTTGTCTGGTTCTTTACATTAACTGCAGTTTCTTAGATGTGTTTTGCAACTCTAGTAAGATCCAGATAGATAATTCAACCTGTTACCTGCCTTTCTTTTTTTCAGGTAGTGATTTTTGTTTTTGTTTTTTTTTACTGATTACATAAAATAGGACTTCCATTCTCAATACTTCTCCCAGGGGAAGATAAATGAGTTTGATTAGGTGTTGAGAATCATTTTCCATTCTACTTTTCTATATTTACCTGGTCTAAAACAAAACATTCTAACCATGTGGTTTTTTTTCCCTCCATCCTTTTAAGTCCCTTATTTTCACCCAGTAATAAGGGTAAAAAGTATACTGAAAGAACTGGACCAAAAATCAAGGTGAAATATGCCCCAGATATAAAATTACTATAATTTCATATCTAAAATTTATATCTAATTACTATAATTGGGACTTTAGAATGGTCAACCATGTTAATCTACTAAAACTAATCTAAACTAATTTTTAATGGATTCAAAAATTATCATTGTTTTAAAGAGGCATTTATCAGAGTTCAGGGGATACTCTACTGCAGAAATTATCCTCTCTGAATACCATATTAGTTGAAAAGAACACTAGCACTTCATGTGCCCAGAGCAGCTGAAATGTCATTAACTTTTTGATTTGGGCCTGCTGTACTAAGAAGGGGGACGTTATTGGAATTTGCGCACTGTTTGTCTACCTTTGGGGAAATAGCTTGTTCTTGATGTTTTTTGTCCTCTTTAGCAAATCCTAATGTCACATTCTCCCCAGCAGGCTGAAATGGCCTCTCTAAATCAACTATTTGTTTCCCTGCATCTGCTTCTTGTTCACGCAGCAATCTTTCCACCTCCATTTCAAGCTCCAAAGACTCCTCATCAGCTTGTACATCCAACTGTTGCATCAACTCCTCCAACTTCTTGGCCTTTCGGAGCTCATTTTCCTGTATGATTGTACAAAGATGTTCAGTGAGTTGCTCTTTTATCTCAGTCTTGCGCTGTAAATCTAGCTTTGCTGTAATGTACTCTGTTTCAGCCCTGTCAAATCGCTTCCTGTAAGGATAGGTACAAAGATTGTTCCATTAGTTTTCCATTGAAGAAGATATTCAAAAGAGGGTCTAGACACAATAATTACACTACAAAATTGGGGGGGGAATGTATAATGAAGATACAGATATTAATACTTCACAATTTACATGTTAGACAAACTAGGTTACAGCTGAACTTTCACAACATCCTTATTTAGATGCCCCTGATATAACACATTCAGGGGCATTTAGATGCCCCTGATAAAACATTCTTCTGCACTCATTTCTTCTTTCCACAGCTGTGCTTGAGTGAAGGCAGGCTAAGAAGGTTAATTCAGGCATGTATTAACTACCAGTTGAGGGAGGAACCCCGATTTATAGCATTTGCCAGTTTCTGTGTTATAAACACTACCACCTTGACTAATTTCAAGCTACCAATGCAACATCACTAAATCAGAATTGGGAAGAGACACACAAAATCTGCTCTCATGAGCCACTGCAAGCTAGCTCCAGCACACAAATTTATGAGACATAAAACAAGAGATGAAGAAAGTGGAAAAATCTGTATCCCCTGATTAACAGATTAGAAAAGAAAAATTTTGATGGAAGAGAAGGATATAGACAGTGGTTGGGAGCTGAATATAAATGGGACAGAGCACACCCAGCAAAAAGATACTGGGTGAGAGCAAGAAGTAAATATAGAGTAGAATAGAAAACTTCAGGACAGCTATAGGCAGGATTTCTCAACCTTAGCACTACTGGTAATTTGGGCCATATAATTCTTTGTTGTGAGGAGCTGTCCTGTATGTTGTAGGATGGTAAACAGCACCATTGGCTTCTACCCACTAGTTGCCACTACCACTCAAAAGTTGTGACAACCAAGAATATCTCCGGATACTGCCAAATGTTCCTAAAGGGGCAAAACTGCTCCCAATTGAGAATCCCTGGGTTAAGCTGTTCTCACCCTCCTCCACTCAGCAACAGACTGCTGTTACACTTGTATTAGAAAATTTTATATATTTACACATATATAAACTCTGTTGATAGGTAATGCCAGTTTTATGTGAAGTAGGGTAATTCACTGGAGAAGTCACTTTGCAATCTCCTCTTTTTCTTCTTCCTGAGGTTGGTGCAAAGAGAAATGTTGTATCTTCATCCATTATCTTTTGCATTTTCCATATATAATTTGTTGCTTTTCTTTTTGCAATAAGAGGATTCTTTCTCTCTTGCAAGAAAAAAGGTTGATTCCCATTTACCAACTAGTTCTTTAATTTAATTACCATTAGCAGTAGTGAAGGTCATGTTGCCTTACCTGTTATGACTGCCTATATTAACTCAATGTAATGAGTAGTTTCTAGTGTAAGAGTTACAGCAAAAAAGAAACAGATATATCTCCTAATCTAAGATTCTTTGTTTTGGAAGGAAATACAGTGAAAAAAATAAAAGGCTTTTATTTTAGAGAACCCAGCGTTCAAAACTTTCCTCTGCCATTCCTCTATGTGTCCCTATTTTGGTCAAGGCTTATTTTGGATGCAAAGAACAGATATTCAGTTAAACTGGCTCAGGTTAAAAAAAAAAGGGGTCTCATTGTAGGATACAAGAGGCAATTTCATAAGCATGCCATCAGAATCAAAGGCTATTTTCTTCAATGGTTAGAAGCCACACAGTTTCCCTCACTTTAGTTTTTGTTTTACACTCACGTCCAATATGGCCAGCAGCCTGTGCTCTACATCAAATTCACTCCACTCAATCTCTCAGTGATCCAATTTAATAATTTCGGAGGGAGAACTTAGGTTGGCCTGGCTCATTTCAGTTTAAACAGAGCTCACAGTATCAGGCCATGCCATGAGCCACTATTTAGCCTATGGATTGAATGTACTGGAATTGGTAGCCCATCTTTGTTTTAATCAGGTGTGCCCCGGAGTCAGCACCATGAGTACAAAACACAGCCAGGTTCCTGTGGAAGGGGTTGGGGAAGGGCCTGGGGAAGAGGTACATAATGACTGAAAACTCCAGTATGGTGACTCTAGTCAGTTACTTCAGCTAAGTCTTGGTCTATCTGTAAAAGAGTGAAGATAATAATACCTCATAGGAGTGTTAAGGATCAAATAGTATAAATAGGGCGAGTGTCTACCCAGTCCCTGGTAGGTGCTCAAGAAACACAACTTCCCCTTCAGAGCACTGGGATCAAAAAATACTGTTACTACATTAGTAAACATGTATCTAAATTTGTGATTACATAAAATTTAGGGACCTGGTATTTATCCTTGACAACTCTTATTTATATAATGTTCATTTATCATATTTCTTTTTTTTTACTGTCACCTAGTAAATATAAGAATGAGAGAACTAGTTATTTTTATGGTTCCCTTATTTCCATACTTTACAACATATCTTGTTTATGAATGTTCTTGCATCAAGCCACGAGCTCTGACAATATTCTCCTCTATAGATATACGAATACCCTGTGCTCCTGCCCCTCTCACCTTTCTTCCCTCAACCTCCCTTCTCTGTAAGTCTGTGGTCTCCCTCAGCCAGTCAAAGTCAATTAGTAGAGATTTACAGACTGGGTTCATGAATACTGAATTGAAATTAACATCTGCAAATAGGTCTCTAGGTTTCCATGGATTTTTCATCCTGGATAAATCACTGAAGATTTTGTATTCTGTTTATTTATTTAAAGTCCTTCTGGCCAGAAACATGCATATATATTCTCCTACAGAGAGATTTATATTTAAAATATTAATTAGTTTTACAAACTGCACCACCAGCCTATGGGTCAGATGGATAATACAAACCAGAGTACAATAACATACTCTGGAACAAAATAGTAAGAGCATTATGTATAACACAGTAAGACATAGTGAACTGGAAACATAATTATAGAATTGCTTTGTTATTTTAAAGGGACACTGAATGATTTAATGAATGTTATTTAAAGGACAGAAATTATCTCTGGGTTTTAGTATCCCTGAAATTTTTAAAAACTCAATTATTAACCCTCAGTATAACCTCAAGTTCCACTGATCCATTTTTAGGTTTTCACGTCCTTTTCTGAGCAGTTCTAACTATTTGTATGAATTAACATATTATGACTTTTAACCTTTCTTAAAAGTTTGTCAAATAACAAAGAGAAAATTTACTTATTTTTAAAAAAACAGGATAAAATGAATTCCATTTCGCCATCACCAGATGGGTCCAACGGACTCTTTCATAAAGCTAAGATGCATTATGGGATTATAGATACTATTTTTCCCATATTTGGAAACATTTTGCCATTTCATCACCCTAGGACTTATTTCATCAATACTCACCATTTATTCCCATTTATGCTAAAATATTAAAAAAAAAACCCAGAAAATGATATAATGATCTAAAAGGATGAGGTAATAATAAAATAATCATTGTTGAGTTTCCTTATTATGTTGTCCAAAGTATTACATGATCTCCAAAAGGTATAAAAAGAAGACTGAAAATACCATATTTGTAACTTGTTCTTAGTTTTCATTGAACTCAGTTTAGAATTAATATTTTTTCATTTTCTGCCTATATGGTACTAGCAAAGTGGAGAAAATGGACAAAGGAAGACATTTTGCCACTGTTAGACAAATCAAAAGATAAATGCTGTGGTAGGCTAAAAACATCGCCTCCCAAAGATATTCACTTTCTAGTTCCTGGAACCTGTGAATATTACTTCATATGTCAAAAGAGGGAAAATTACCTTATATGGCAAAAGATGTGATTAAGATAAGTATTTCAAGAGGCGTTTACTCTAGATTATCCAGTTGTGCCCTAAGTGCAATCATATGTATACTTTTAAGAGTATGGTGAAGGAAATTTTGAGAGAGAAGAGGAGGAAGTGATATGATCATGGAGGCACAGAATGGAGCAGTGTGGCCACAAGCTAAGGAATGCCTACAGCCACCAGAAGTTGGAAGAGGCAAGGAACTGATTCCTAGAGACTCTGAAGGAAGCATGACCCTGTTGATACCTTGAACGTGGAGGTATGGCCTCCAGGAATACAAGAGAAGACATCAGTGTTGTTTTAAGCCACCCAGTTTGTGGTAATTTGTTACGGCAGTCCTCGGAAACCAATACCAATGCAAAGACACGCTCTAGAGACCAGATAGTGAAACTGATTATATAAATAAAATCTGTCTTTAAGTCTTCAGAAAAATACATCCTAGGTGAATTCTCTCAAACTCAAGAATCAATGAGTGAGAAATATATTTCTAAGGACAAAAAGGAAATATGACATTCTCAGAGTTAATTATTTCAACAGGAAGAACTTAATCACTCAGTATTTTACAAATATCAGGAATATCCTGTGTTGCTAACATAACCATATTCTTTCAGCTCTTTATAATGTTTGTTAGTCAAACATTACTTGATACAAAGAAGTTTACTATGTTTACATTCTTATTAAAAATTTTAAATAAAGTTGTTTTATATAATCCCTTTTATTCTTACTTCTATAAATTATTCATAAAATGATTTAAAAATATTTGCCTCTGTGTGTGTTCGTATACATGAGGGTATCTACTAAACCTGGATGGCAAATAATGATTCAAAAAAATGTTCTACGTGCAGCTACTCTGTATTTTACAAGCTCATCTACACAGCATATGGCAACATTATAATCACAGTTGTGAACAGCAGCAGCAGCAACTCTCAAATTTGTTCACTCAAAGTACTGTTCCCCTTAATGTATCTATCCTAACACTGTTCTACAAAAGCCAATTTTAAAGCAAATTCTGGCCTATTCACTATCAAAGAACCTTTTGTGGATTAGCACTGTACCAAGTACTATAGTACTAAGATATTTTTATTAAAAAAAGAAAAATCAAGGAAAACTCCCACAAAAACTGACTGCCCTGAGGATTATCTTCCAACAGAAATCTGGACCAAGGGGTTAGGGGCTGCAGGGTAAAAAAAAAAAGAAAAAGAAAAAGAAAAAGAAAAAGAAATGTGGACCACAATTTTATATTACCAATCTATAATTTCTCAAAAACCACAAATGAAAATTTAGAAAATGTTATGTTGATCTTACACATGAACAAGACACAACTCTGGTTGTAGTCACAATTGTCTATGGCCTAACTTAACTCAAGAGCTTAGGTTTTTAAAAATAGCCTCATACAACATTTATTGACATACAACTATGTTATTAGTACCATGAGAAATGTCATCTTCAGCTTATTAAAGATGTAAACATTTATTAAAATTTTATTAAGAATATTTATATATTATAGGATGTTTTCTCCTTTAACAAGTAATCCTACTTTCTTTGTAGTTTTTTGAAGGGCAAAACACTATGACATTTTTAATATAATATTCAATACAAAATGGCATAGTTCTCCAGCTTCCATGAGGACAGACTTAAAACATAATCAGATTACTTTTCTGTTGAGGTACCTGGTAATGTACCTTATAATATGAATTATTCATATACAAGGCTACAAAGGGATACAAATGTTCCTCTGGCAAACTTATGTTACAGAGAATAAAATGTGCTAAAAATCAAGGCTTAGTTTAATCTTAATAAAATCTTAGTTACCTCCTTAGTGACCTCATTAATAGAAGTCTGGAATCTCTAGTTATCAGCTACTGATGGCCTTAATTTAGGCAGTTAATTAGTAAAGACAACCCATTAAGTCTAATAGCATATGGTCAAACAACAATTACAAAAATCACAAGGACAACCACAAACCTCTTTCTTAAACACTAAACAGTGAATTAAAAACCACAATCAAGCATTTCCGCTTTATTAAATTGTTATATAAACATTCTGATGTTGTGGTTTACCCTGGACTAATGAGGCATTCTGATTGATTTCTAGTGTTACAGAGAAAGATGCAAAACTGAGTCATTAACACAGCATTCCCTGGTGAAAAAAAGACAAACCAGGATGATTAAAGCAATGTTGAAAGAACTGAAAACCCTGAAATTGGACATAATTTTTTGCCCTTTTATCTGTCTGCAAAGTCCATGTAATTCTTTACATGTGTTAGTTCATTTTAAAAATACTCCATGATGATTTTTTTCTCTTTAACAAAATGCCAATGGTTGAAACCAAAAAAAAAAATGATATCAAACCATTTCATACAGAGTATCATGGAAAAGAAAAAAATAAGAGAAAAACTTTCAAGTTTCCAAAACAGAGCATTTTTAAAAAAAAATAATCATAAGCTTTTAAAACATAACTAGATCCTCTTACTCTGATGAAAACTGAAGTGAGAACTAGGCTTCAATCACATAAGGGCTATGTCAGATAATCAAAAATTTTAATGGAAAGAACACAGACTTGGTGTTAGTATAATAGAATTTTGGAGCAAGTCACTCAGACTTCTACTTTGCTAGATCTTGAACAATAATAAAAAGAGTTTCAAACATTAAATAGCTGATGGTTTACCAGGAAAGACTAAAATGTAAATAAATAATGCAAGAACTGCTCTAACAGGCACGTGAACAAGGTTAACTGGTAGGGTAGAATTAAGGAAGGCTTCACAGAAGAGGGGACGGTTGAGTCAGCACAATAGAGGAATAAATACGACACCTAGCAGGGTTGTTATGAGGCTTAAATGACTATAAACATAAAAGCTCCTGGACCAGTTAGCAACAAGCATTAATTAAAGCGGACTCCTTGTTTATAGTTCAATTTCCCCAACTCACCGAGCATATGAATAGTCTAGGCTGGCCTGATCGATCCGGTTCCTGAGGATTCCAATGTCAGCTGACACCATGTCATCTAAAGCCTGTAACTCCTTCTGGATCCGCTTTAGTTTTATTGTCTCTGCCTGAGTTCTTTTGGATCTAGAACATCACAAACGTGAGTAGGGAAAAATAAAAACATTTTAAAACCATGTATCCACATATAAGTGAAAAAATAATATACTATGTATATGATAATTTATGATTTTTTGAAAATTAGAAAAAAATGAGAAAAATTGAAATAAAGTAAATGCTGGTAACATTTGAGCTTTTCTCCCTTATTTTTCCAAAGTTTCTATTATAACATATTATTTTTCATAAGGTAAAAAAACTTTTAAAAAATCCCAGTAAATAGTTCACTTGTAGAACTACATTCAGTAAGAAGAACAAACACTGAAAGAATATATCTGTATTCCCTTTACATTGAAACATCCAAAACAGCTTTCCAAATTTCTAGGCTTGAATTCTTCTTCTCACTAAGCCCATTTTTGTTTGTCTGATATTTACCTGACATCAAGAAAAGATGCCTGCATTAAACAATTCTTTATAGGTCTGAAAATATCTATTTGGTCTTAACTTTCTTAGGACCCCAACTTTTATTGCTTTGATTCTTGGCCTCCAGACAAAACTATCAGTCCTCAAAATTCTTTGTGGGGCTCAAAACCAAAACACTCTTTTCTTTCCTTATTTAAAAGCACAACCAACCTCATCATCTTTCACTCCCCTCACCATCCCCAAGTACAACATATACTTAAGAAATAGAACAAGCAAATACAAAAGCAAACCTTTAATCATGATTTCACTCATTTCAGAATTTCATACATATTCTCAAGGGAGAAGAAAACCCCCCACATAAAATAACTATACTGCAACTTACATTCTTCTGATTTCTATTCCATTATGCAATACCCTTCCTTTCTGCCTACAAAAATTCACTTACCAGTATGATTCTTTTACTTCAAGTACTTCACTATCCATTTATTAATAATCCAAACTTGTCGTATTATATTTCCACAGTTTTGTTGTATAAGTGCTTTCTGTCCTAAATCAAAAGCATTTAGAGAAGTCTTGGAGCCGATAAATCTTTTTGTAAAATCTCCAGTAAACAACCTCTCCACCTTGTCCAAATTGAAGACTACTAAAACACTTTATTTTTTAATAATCACTTGTGGGATTAAAAAAAGAGGCACTACTCTTTTATACATTGTTTTGTCTTATACATTGTTTGTGAGTAGTATATTTCCTAAGCTTCATGAAAGATCAAAGTGTACCAGCAGTAGGGTAAAAAAAACATTTTCAAATACATATATCCCTCTGGCAGACAAAATTCTGAATTATTCTTACACCCACCTACCTTCTCCCTAAGTCTTTCCCTCCCTCTACACATATTCCATCTTCAAGCATTAACAGTTTTGCCAGAATTTTCTGGAGGTCTAAAAAGAAAA
Organism: Microcebus murinus; assembly: GCF_040939455.1. Taxonomy (NCBI): domain Eukaryota; kingdom Metazoa; phylum Chordata; class Mammalia; order Primates; family Cheirogaleidae; genus Microcebus; species Microcebus murinus. Next base: position 117,084,667 of record NC_134105.1, on the reverse strand, counting down.
TGTCACTGAGTACTTACTTACACTTAGTTCTGGCTATTTGCAATCATTGCTTTATTGACAAAGCTTAGTTTCCTAAGGCTACAGGAGATTAGATAGAAATTACCAATTAAGTGGGCATCAACAGAGGTGGGGGATGGGAAGAGTGTCTCCGATGGGAAAGTTCCTGTTTGGGGCCTGGTACAACGCAGTAAATGAGAAGTGAGACAGATACTGGGAGATGAGAGAAAAATTCATTCTCACATATTGTTCACAATAGTGACCCCAAGTTATCAATCAGGGTTAAATTATATCATGTATCCTCTATGAATGGAGGCAGGGTAAATTATTAAAGAAAAATGCCCATAGGAAACACAATTAAGATTTGTGGGAGTGTAAGTCACTTATGTGGAATAACCTCTTTCATCTCCATGTCAGATGATTAAGGGCTCCCCGTATCAAAATTATAACCTGAATTTGTTGCTAATCTACATATACTGAGAGCTATTTACTGCTTCTCTTACAAATGTGCAGATGGTTAAAACTGAAAACATTAATGCTGGTCCTTAAGTTTTAATAACAACTATATTTATAAAGTAAATAAGCTCCATGCTTGGAAAGTTCTCCTTAATAAATTAAAACCAAAATTTCAGTATCACTTACAAAGCATAATTTGTTTATTAGCCTTAAAAGTTATAGTTGCAGAGAAAATACCAGTTTATTAGAACAGACATGGGGAAATAAATATAAAATATGACAGAACTGACTGCAGGTTACAACCAACCACTCCTGGTTCAGGTGCCTCACCTTTCTGCAATAGCTTTAGCCAAAAGAGCTTTCTTACGTTTATTTTTCTCTTCCATTAGTCGTTGTTCTTGTTGGAGGACTTCCCAACGGGATTTTTCTTGCCTAGGGGAGGAAAAAACATAAAAATGAGTTTATGAAAGAAACTGCTACCCTATCCCACACCTTACCAGTCTCAGTCCTCTAAGTATAAAATTTAATCAAGAAGATTTATGTACATTTTCTTTCAAAAGTCCTCTTAAAAGAAACCCATCTGCAGTTCATTATTTTGTTCTAATAGGAACAAAGACTATGATCTGAAGTAAAGAGGCTTACATAAATTGGACCCTTGAAATCCATTATATGGATATAATCTAGGAACCCACAAACTGGAAGCCAGAGTACTGTGGAATTTTTTTAGGAGTACAAAGGAATTTGTGTAAGTTAATTATGTATTATATGCAAAGTGGAGACCAAAATAAATTGGTCTGTAGTTGATGTCATATTATTTATGTTTTAGTTTTCTATAATGAAAGTCTCTACCATCATATCCTCCAGACAATAACCAATGTTTATTTCATACATTTTCTTTCAATTTGCTTACTTTTTTCCAACTCTTAGATATTTTTAAACAAAGTAAAACACTATGAGCTAAGATTGGAATGTTGGGCTTAAGAAAAACTTCAAAGATCTGAAAACATGTATTATCTTTCAATCTGTTCGATTCTGAAAGAAATATATTAAAATTTCCCATAAAGTCATGAACTTGATATCAACTCAAATTAAACAAGGTGATGGCAAAGCTATTTATTCCCATTGCTGCTTTTCCTACAGCCATTATACCACAAGTCTCTATTTCCAAACCTAGTAACCACTTCCAAAATTGTCTTTCCCTCTCCATTTCTATAACTCGCACCATAGAGTTCACGCCAGTCATTTCTCATTTTTGACACTGTGGCATTTCCTCACCAGGCGCCTTAGTTCCAGCTCACCCTGCACTCTCACCCAAATGATCTCCAACACTGACACCTGGAATTTCTCTAACCATTGTTTTGATGAGGCCTTTCCCCCTCAGAGGCCTTGGATGTATCTCGATGCATGAGTGAACCTATTAGGCTTCCAGTCCTTCCTCATCACTTTAATTCTCTACTGTTCTCTGGTTTGTCCTTTTCCCTTCCCAGAGAAGTGAGCATTCTCTATGACATAGCTTTCCTTTCCCCTTCTTACAACCTCAGAATTTCTCCTTTACCAGAACAGTTCCTCAGATTACATGTCTTCTATGAACATTCTCCCAAATATCTTAAGAAAAGAATAACTTTCCTAATGACATCCAATCTAAATTTTCCAGCTCAATTTAAACTCACCTCCAGAGCACTGGTCTCAGGCCTTTGCTGGTAAACTACACTTAAAGACATTTAAGTTAAAACACTTGTTCAATGTTGGTTTCATAATTCATGTGGTTTTATTTCTCTTGTCAAAGTGATTTCTTAGCCCCTCGTGGGCAGGAAATATTTTAAACTCACAGTATAGAATCTAGATCAGCAGAGATTAGAAAAATATCAGTGATTAGAAAAAATATAAGATACTTTGGAAAAGACTCACAGAAGGGAAAACAGAAATAAATGCCATCCTTTCTCCCCTGTGAGTGATAAATAAGGAGGAAACAAAAAAATAACAGTATATATTAAAACATAAGCGAACAAATAAAAAATTCTAAGAATTCATGAGTCACAGAATGGCTATTTCCATAAGAGTGTGGCTAATTTAAATTATGTAGGCTGTTTTTAATACAAAGACAATAAAGAAAAATAAAAAGAAATCTAATGATGCAACCGAAGCATATAACTAGTCCCCTTAATTTCCTATACTTTCTCTATTGACCATCCCTTCATCTCTCTTCACAAGTACCCTGTTTTTGGCCAATGGAGATGCAGTCTAGAGGTTGAAATATGGGGTCAATTTGGGGGAAAATACGCAAGTAAGAACTGATTCTGGTATCCAGACAGACTTACATGTAATCACAACTCTACTACTTACTAGCTGTGGTTTAGCTTTAGGAAGATAGTATCTTTTCTAAGGCCCAGATACTTCATCTATAGAGTTAAAATAATAAACATGCATTGTAAAACTGTTATGAAGACTAAATGGCATAAAACATATAAAATGCCTAACAGTGCCTGGCTTATAATATATTTAGGTGGTAGTTATTTTTCAATAGTTTATTCATCACATTTCTTGGCTTGAACATAAAACAGAGAAAATGTTAAAACACACAAACTATATTTCCTCAAAGCCCAGTGAGAAAAAAAGAGTAAAATGAAAAGTCTCACAGTATATAGACTTACTAACAATTCCACTTTCTTTTTCTCCAATTTGCAATCTGGCTTTGGAGATAGAACTTCAACATTTTTGTGATCATCATGGGAATTCTTGAGTCCTGGTTCCTTTGGTTGACTTTCCATACCCTGTGGTTTTCCATCACCAACAGGAGAAGTTGGAGTAAGAGGACTAGGAAGAGTATGGGAAGAAAGATGTGGTTTTTGAGTGTTAAATCTCTTTTCAGGTGCAGAAAGCAACTGTTCTGGATGTACTGAGGTGAACCCATCTTGTAACCCAAGTTTTTGGCTTTGCTCTAGAAGGGCTTTTTCTCGCTGAAGTTGTTGTCGACTTTTCTTCACTGGGAGACGCCGCTGTGATTCAAATCGATCTACAGAAAAGAAAATGAAGGAAAATTCATTTGTGTAGGCAATAAATTAGAATTTCTCTAAGCAAATAAAACATTAACATTAAACGTTGATAATTCCAGAGTTTCTCCTACATCATTCTCTCTCTTCAGAGCCATCTTTCTGTAAAGTTTCAACTACTTTCTGTAGTTCTCAGATTATACTGTTAATATTTAATAAAAGCTGCCTAGGCTTTTAAGGACTCTTTAAAGAAAGTCCAATTGCTGTGAGTTGAGCCTCAGGACACAAAGCAAGGTTTCTTTTTTCAACTTGATTTGATAATTGTCAAAGAATCAAGTAATTCTGACCAAACTAGAGATGACTGAATTCTCTGGTATGTCTTAAATTTGATTTATCTTTCTGTCTGTTCCCCTGAAATGAAATGGTAGCTGTGTTTTCAAATGGGATTCCCCCTCCCCTTAAATTTTAACAGCTTTTAGGGCAATTTGATACATATTTAGATGCTATCACAGAAATGTAATTGAATGAAGTCTGTTATCTCTAGGAATGTTAGTTAACCGTAAATCATTTTCTTTCATCTTGCAAACAACCCAAGTTTGTATTCCCCAAAGTCTAGTCAGGGCTCTAATCAATGCATTTAAACTAATTTAATAGTTGCCTGAACAAAGTAATAGAGGAAGATAAAACTGGAAGAAAAAAAATTCTAAATGATAAACTGAATAATAATACCTCTATTTTACTTTTTGGATTGTCCATGCCAGTGTTAACCTCTTAGGGCAGACAACTGGAGAATATGACTCACATTCATATTAAATGTATAAGTAGCATTTTTTATAAAATGCTGGGGAAATGAAGTTATGACGAGTCCTTGTAAATGAACAACACAAACAGAACTTTTAAATTCTGCATACTGACCTTTGAGGCAACACAAGCTTATTATTTAAATTTCCCAAAGTATAGTTAAGAGCTATGGACACAGTCCTGGCTTTGCTTCTGTCCAGCTCAGTGACCTCGGGCAAGCCAATTAATTATTCAATACCTCAGTTTCCTCATCTTTCAAAATGGCTGAAAATTACCTGCTCTACTTTATGCATTAAGTTGCTTTAAGAATTAAATGAGATATATGTAGAAAATATTTTTTTTAGAAAGACAGAAGTACTATCAAAAACAAATGTTACTGTTGATTTTAGCCAGAAACACAAAGTATCTATCTCCCTGTATCTTGCTACAGAAACTTTTTCTTGGCTACAGATCCTTATTCACACCATCAGAAAATGTCACGGAGCCTGCTTACCTCCCAGATGAACTCATTAGCTGAACTATTAAATATTAATGTACCTCTGAAATTCAGTTCCTGTAGCTTCTATTTTTTTTTCATTTTTACAGAACCTACCTATAGATTGAAAATGCTAATTTTTCATTCCAAAATAATGAACAAATCTGGCCATTTAAAAACAGAACATACTGTTTTCCATACCGTGTATTGGGGGCTGCAAATATCAAGGAGACCATAGTAAACTGAGCATAAATCTGGTGTAAAGAGGGCAATTCACAGTCACCTCTAGTCAACTGTTGTCATTAAAAAATTTAGGTCAGTATAGCCAGACATTTTGATTTTTCACAATTAAAATTCAGATTTTTAGGTAAAATATCCTGATTTTTTAAATGTAGGGAACTATAACATTCAGGAAAATCTCGATTGTGCTGTAGGGAGAAATCTTAGTGGTTTTAAACCACAAAGGTTTACTTCTCATTAATGCCAGGTGCAGACTAAAGGCCAGCAGGGGGTTCTGCTGATTAGTGTCTCAGGCTCCAGGCTGACTGTATAGTCACCAGTTAGTGTTGTCAGCCACCATGACAGGGGGAGAAGAGAGCTCAGGACTGACCCAGCCAGCAGTGGCGTAACACTTCTGTTCATAATTCAATGGCAAAAGTCATGCATCCCCACCCCAAACAAGGGCAATTGACATATGCTGGTTTAGCAAACAGCACTAATGATTATTATACTATTAATTTGAAAAGAAATTTAAAGATTGGGTAATGAGAGAGAGACAGAGGGAAGGAGGAAGGAAAATATGAAAGCCAAATACATTATTGGGTTAAATTAAGCCAATAGGCTATGAGTTTGTGATCTCTACCTCATATCCTTTATTTAAGCCCTGATCTCTCCACAGCAAAACTATCATATGAATCATGTGTTGACCATTCCCTTCCTTCTCTAATAGTCATATTGCAACTACAAATATTTCTAAAAAGTATTTTTATTTAACCTTTATAAAAAAGATTTCATGTTGTACATCATCTTTTCTAATACTATCAATAGTGTTCCATATTGTACATGTTGCTGTAATCATTCATTTTGTTGTATAAAATTCCACATGAGAGTAAACCAGAGTCTACTGATCTGATCTCCTTCCACTGATGAACATCTAGGTTGGCTTCAGGCTTTTGCTTCTATTAATTTCACTGTTATGTCTTCTCTTTTACATGTCCAAGAATTTGCCATGGATATTATCTAAGAATTTTATCTATACTTCATGTTGGGTCATAAAGTATAACTTTAGAAGGAATGTGAAACTGCTATCCAAAATGTATTCCCTCTAGCAATGTATAAGATTCTGTGAATATACTTCCTCTTCAATAAATGATGTTGTCATACATTTTAATTTTGTCAGTCAAATGGGTGTAAAATGGTACCTCACTGTGCTCTTGATCTGTAATTCTCTGCTCTTTGGTGGGGATGAGCATCTTTTCATATTTCCTTTTCTATGAAATATCTAGTTATGTCTTTTTTGACTTTTCTTTTGGCTTGTATTTTTAACATATCAGCAGCAAACAATTGGAAAACATAAGAGAAGATATATCAATATCAGAAATTATCATGTATCTAGAAACAAATCTAACAAAAAGATATTCAAGACCTCTACAGGGAAAATTCTAAAATTCATTAAAAGACACTGAAGACCTAAATAAATGAAGACATATGCCATGTCAGTGGTAGTGTTAATAATGTAAAGATGCAATTGATTTAAAGACTCAATGCAATTACTATCAAAATTCTTACTGAGTTTTCCATGAGTTTGGGAAAATTATTAAAAATTTTATATAAAAGGATAAACATTCAAGAATAGCAAGTAAGCTTCTAGAGAAAAAGAGCAAAGGAACCATACTACTAGATATCAGGAATATCATGAATCTTTAAGGCAGTGTGGTATCGGTGCAAGAATAGACAAAATGACCAATGGAATAGAACAAAAAACCTAGAAACTGATTCATGCATGTATGAAGCATTAGTATATGTCAGATGTAGGATATAAAATCAATAGCAAAAAGCGGGATTATTTAATAAATAGACCTGGGGAAAAATGGTTATCTATAAGGAAAAGATACAATCAGATCCACACCTCACATCATATGAAAACAAAAATCTTAATAGAAAACACAGATTAGTATCTTTTAGACCTTATAATAGGAGACTGATTTCTTAAGGCACAGAAAACATCAGCTGTTTAAAAAAAAAACACTGACAAATTTGAATATATTAAAATTAAATACACTGTTCATCAAAAGATAAAAGTTAAAAGACAAGTTACAAACTGGGAGAAGGTATTATATAACTGGCAGGTAACATAACTGGCAATGAACTACTATCAAGAACAAAAAACTGTTATGAATAATTTCTTTAGAAACTGATAGCATGAGGCTGCACTATTTTTTTGCTCGCAGTTTTGTTATGAAATAAGTTATATACAAAATATATGTATCACACACACACTCTTTCCCAATTAGTGTTCATCATAAAAAAAAAACAGTTTAAGAAATAAAACATGACTATACTAGACATAACTGCTATTTTAACACATTAACTGCCATATGAGTTATAGTTAACTCACACTAGCTTTTAAGCACGGGGCCTCATGAAGCATATGTAACTCATATGTCTGTTTACCTTGGAGCTTCATGAAGTATTTTTCAAGTTGCATATAACTCACACATAGAAAACAATAAAAAGTAACAAATTTTTCATTAAATTAGAATAGTTTTGTTTTTGTTTTCAAAGTTTTTATTCTATTTTCATAATAAAACACAGTGGCCCCAAGGAAAAATTATTATTATTTTTTCTAGTGTAGCAGTCAATGTGTTAAGGATAAACATAACCGTTGCTTTTGGAAGCCATAAGAGAATTGAATTTCCTGTGTATCAAGTAATATGACTAGCTTTTGGTAAATGAAATATATGTAGGAGTCACACATGTTATTTAGTGGTATCACTGTTAAATTAAGCATTTAATTACCAACTTATAATTTTCAATATTCTTTTCTTCTAGTGAACTTCTACATAACAGCACCAAAAGATGGTGTGGAACGAGTGTGGAACAGAGTCAACCCATGCTAACCCATGGCAGACATAAAACTATAGGGAAAAATAAATCTTTATTATTTTAAACAACTGATATTTTAAGGCTGTTTGTTACTTCAGTTTAACTTGGCTTAAACTGATTTCACAATTATCAACACCTCTGAAATTCCCTATGTATTTGCCCTTCCTCATCCCATTCCTTTGCCTCCCCACCATACACAGTCATGCATCACTTAAAGACAGGGATACATTTTGAGAAATGAGTCATTAGGCAATTCTGTCTTGCAAGCAACATAGAATGTACTTACACAATCCTAGATGGTATAGCCTACTATATACCTGTTATATGGGATAGTCTATTGCTCCTAGGCTACAAATCTGTACATGTTACTATACTGAATACTGTAAGCAACTGTAATACAATGCTAAGTATTTGTATACCTAAACAAATAAAAGGTACAGTAAAAATACAGTATTATAATCTTATGGGACCATCATTGTATATGTAGTCTATAGTTAACTGACATACTGTTATGCTGTACATGACTATATATGGTATATATACAGTTATTCCTCGGTATACTAGGGCAATTGGTTCCAGTAACCCCACACATACCCAAATTTGTGCATACTACAGTCCCACAGTGGGCCCTGAGGAACCTGTATATGGAAAGGTCAATCTTCCTTATATTTGGGTTTCACATCTCCCAAATATTTCGATCCACATTTGGTTGAAAAATATCTGCATATAATGGATCTATATAATTCACACTTGTGTTGTTCAAGGGTCAACTGTAATTACATCCATATTAACATACATGTTAATGCATGCGGCTATCATATATTCCCACTAGCTACACAGTAGCCTACTAGATGAATACACCACAACTTATTTAACTACTCTCTTGTTAACAAATACTTTGGTGTTTCCAGCTCTTTAATATTATAAGCAAGACTGTTAAGAACATTCTTGACCATGTTCCTCAATGAACATACAGGGATCTCTAGAGTACCACTGTCCTTATTTTTGCTGGCAACAAACCCCATTTTCCTAGACTACCTAATTATATTCTTAAGAACAGCTAGAAGGGGCTTTAAAATTAAAGATCCGAAATCTTCTAGTTTTACAAATGAGAAATTCAAGGAGAAATATTTAGAGGCAGGGCTGGGAGTTCTATATGCCAATCATTGTGTTTGGCTATGGGTAAAGATGTCAAGATGCTTTCTCTGTCCTCAAGTGGTCACTGACTAGTGAGCTGGTGTCCACACTCTAACATCTCAAACCATGGCCCTTCAAGTTCAGGCCCTTGCCCTCCTTTACCTACCCCAAATCACAGAGATATTTCAAAATATACTTCTACATAATGAATGTTCTGTTTAATTAGACTTCTACAGTTAGACTTCCTTATTCTGGAAAACTCACCTGTGTAACACATAACCTCTGTGAAATCTTCCTAAGCTCCATCCAGTCCCCAGAACAGTGAGTTTCCCCTTAGCTCTGAAGCAAGCTCTGTATAACGTCTACTATCATATTATTTTATGGTTTGTCTCCTCACCAAAGTACTGGAGTCAGACCAGAGGCCACGGTACTTATACTTGGTACAAGGGAATATATGAATGGATGTTAAAAACACAGAGCAAAAGAATTTGAGTACATCAAACTAGATAGAGTTAGTTAACCACACAGTGTGGTATAACCTTTATTATACAGTTTATAAGGCCTCTGGACCAGCAAAAATGTTCCCAGTCTATATAATCTACATTGGCCTTATTTCACTAATTTACTTCCTTTTCCACTTGGCAGTCCTAGATTATTCTCACATCTATGCTAACATCTAATTTTCTCACAAACTCTAATAAAATGCATAGCAGGATTTATTTAATTTTCTCCAAAATAAAATATTCAAATTATGGTACCAAGAGTGGCATAAAGTTGTCACAGAAGTTACGTGAGAAGAATCACCAGGATCACCATAGAGATCTTTATGAGATTTCAACCACAAAGCACAGTTGAAATCACTAAAAATTTTCTACAAGTATCAGCAAACTTAATTCCTTCATCAAAAGATTAAAAAAAAAGGACAAACTCATTCAATGATTACTCTATAAAGCTGAAGAGGGAAGCACAAGATTTTAGCTGACCCCAAATCCATAGGGCTGTATGTATACGTATATATGAAGCCTTCATATATAACCTTTCAGAGACCCTTTTGGTTTGGTGACTTTCAAGAATGAGAAAAAACTGCAAAAATCATCTGGCAGCCAGAAGTCAATGCAATACTCCAGATGTTTTATGAAAAGCACCGAGTTTTTGCGTTTATTCAGACCCTCATGCTCCCTTTTTTCCCTAATCATCATCTGCTGCTATAAATTCATCATAATTCTAATATGACGTGCGCCCGCCTTCCTTTACCCTAACCCCAACCCTTCAACTACTGATTCGTGCAGCAATCCTCCCTCCAGGAGACACCCAGGCTGTACGCTCACTTGCTTTTCCAAGTCCCATTCCTTTCACACAAAAAATGCCAAATCGGTGAAATGGATTCCTGAACCCTCTTTCCTACAAGAAGACCCCAGTCCCCTGGGTTTCCCCTCCCGCCGTGACTCGACTCCAAGTACCTCCACTTCTGGAGCCCCCACAATCCGTCCACCCACTCACAGCTCCTTCCCTTAACACAGACACACGGACTCTTCCACGCCCCCTTCCCCTTTAAAAGCTGCAGCCCCGCCTCTCCCGCTTCAGAATCAAGAATCAAACCTCTGCACACACATCCCTTTACCTTTAGTCTGCTTTAGCCTCCTCAGCTCCTCCTCAGAGAAGCCAGCCCAACCCTGCGCCATGTGCCCCCGCTACCAGCACCCCCAGAACGCCCAAATCTCAGAGCCCCGACTGCCAACACAGCTACCCAGGCACATCCGGGTTCTTCCCCACCGAGTCCAACCAGCCAATCAGCTCGTCGAGCTTCAGACCCAAGGCCCTTTCTCCCCGGCACGAGGGTCCGGCTCCCTTGGAGGCTGTCTCCAGCAGTGCCTGACAACTAGCCTACGGAAACTGCCGCGCAGACGTTCCCTGTCCCCGACTTGCCTGTGCTCTGTTTCGCGATGTCTCGTTCTCTCTGGTCAATCGCTTCTAGAGATAAGGGCGGAGGTGGCGATGTGGATAAGGCCGAAGATAAACAGGCAGTTTATCGGTGGCGCCACGGGGCGGGCGTGAGCGTCTCTTGGGGTCCTCCGTGAGTTCGCCCCGGCGGTCCGCCGCGCGCCTCGGAGGCGTTTGTGTGAAGTGCGCTGGAAGCATCCCTCAGATTGAAGACAAGGATCTTGTGTAGGCTTTTAGTGACGAAGAAACACACAAGAGGGCTGGGGTCTACGTAATTCATGGCAAGGAAACCGATACGTTTGACATAACCAGGTCTCTCGCAGGCCGTAGCATTTCCCCGATTTCTTTTGCTGGTGGGTTTCCTTGCTTTTTTTGTGTGTGTGTGAATGATTTTTGATAATATGTTATTTTTCTTCTAAGGAATGACCTAAATATCTCCCCTTAAAAATAGATCTCCCATCAGTTTTCACGTTAAAGAGACATTGTAAAACGCCGGTGCTGGGGGATGGGAAAACGTTTTTTAGGGTCCTGCCTGGAGTCCCTGGTCTCATAGTTCTGGTTCTGCCTTGAACACTAACTTCTCTGCGCTCCCATTTCCTCATTTTACATTAAAGGATGCAAGAGTTTTTGAAGCACACAGAGATCACGGTGACTTACAAAGGACCAGTTATCCTATTTTTCACATTTCTCTTTCCACTATTTTTGCAGTAACAACTACTCATTATGTTGGCTTACCTTGGAAATCCGAGATGTGAGTTTTGGCTTTAGTGTGTTGATATTTTTAAACAAATTGAAGGAGTAGACTGGAAAATAAAACACCAAGAAAAAAGTTGAAATGACTACTTCGAATTTAGTAAATGATCAGATGGTGAAGGATGTTTGGGAAATTTCTAGTTTATCAATTTAATCTTTGAGCCATTAAATGTAAAGTGGTTTTTCAATGTGGGGATGCCATAGATGCTTCCTTTTAAATGTGGACTCATTTTTCATAACATTTAAAAATTAAAATGCCATCTAAAAGGATTGGAGGTGACAGTTCCATCCAGTTTGTGAACATAGACTAAATACATTTAAAGTAATGCTATAGATTAGCTCCAAAATAGTAGATGGGTATCAGTGGCAATCTGGTAGTTAATTCAGTTTCCCATTTGCTGGCAACAGCCATCTAGTTCATCTAATAACAGTGCTAAACCACCCTTTGTGCCCCTTGTTGAAGTTTCACACAAAAATTGTCTTTCATTTACTTTTGGGGAATTTTAGGAATTATCAATAATCTTAGTAGAGATGGAAATTGGGGTATTTATAAGGTTTTGCACTGTCCCTGAATGAGAAACAAAGCACGAGCGAGATACAGTAAAAGATAATAAAATCCATCTGTATAAATTTATAATTTCCAGGCTGGGCGTGATGATTCATGCCTGTAATCCTAGCATTTTTGGAGGCCAAGGTGGGAGGATTGCTTGAGGTCATGAGTTCCACACCAGCTTGAGCAAGAGCAAGACCCCTTCTCTACAAAAAATAGAAAAATTGGGCAGATGTGGTGGTACACGCCTGTAATCCCAGCTACTCTGAAGGCTAAGGCAGAAAGATCACTTGAGCCCAGGAGTTTGATGTTGCAGTGCGCTGTGATGACAACACTGCATGCTAGCTGGGGCAACAGTGAGACCATGTCTCAAGAAATAATAATAATAATAAAAATAATTATTATTATAATTTCCAGTTTGCAAGGTTCCAAATCTACTGTTGTTTCTTTTGGCTCTCCCTGATAGTGGCTGGTTTCTTCAAATTATGTGTAATATTTTAGTGGGAGTTTATCTTCAAAGAAGTGTTTAGTTCTGTTGAAGTCCTTTGTACCCCTGTGTTGACAGAATATCTCTACAGGTTGGTTTTACTGGGCCCTAGAAGTTTCAATTGTTTTAAACCAGATTTAAGGTAATTCTTTTCAGCTTATGTGAATTTGGATCCTACCCTCATATATGATACAGGTCTCTGGTGTAAGCTTTCTAAATGCCTATATAGGTAGATAGATAGGTATTTTACATATATATCTGTGTATAGATAGATACTCAAAGATAGCAAGTTTCCTTACTACTTTTCCAGAGCAGTAGGCTGAGATTTTTTCATCTTCTGTTAATACATGGTCCATCTTTTCTAGGTTCTCAACTTTATTTCAACAACCTTGTCTTCAAATATGAGTATGAATCCCAATCCCCAGAGGTAGAGTCCCCGTTTGTACATCTCTTTTGCTTTCCTTTAAATTCTTTGACTTTTTTTGTTGTTTAAATAAAAACATATTATGCATTATTCAGCATTTTTATGGAAAGGGGACCATCTGTGACAACTTAGACTGTATTATTGCCTCCAGTTGATTCTCTATCAGAGCCACTGAATAATCTTTTAAAAATAAAAATCCAATTATGTCTATAGCCTAATTAAAACTATAAAATGGCTTCTCAGCACACTATATAAAATCCCAATTCTTATAGGATCCTATAAGATCTGACCCCTGCCTACCTCTCTTATGTGATCATTAGGCTTTCTTTCCCTTTACTCCACACTCCCTATGCTCCAGCCAAATTGGCTTTCTTTAGGGTTTTAGAATACATCAGACACTCCTTTCCCTGTACCCTGCTGCCTTCCCAGGCTCTCCCAAATGCAGTTCCTTTGACTATGATCTTTTCCTTGTCTGGCTAGTTCTTCCTGCCTCTTTAGGTTTTGGACTGTGAATGTTCACATAGAGACTTCCTATGATCACCACATTTAAATAGTAACCCCCCCCCCAATTTCTGTGTGTTCTTTATTATGTTTACAGCACTAATTACAATTTCTCAATCCAGTGCCCAGAGATAATTTAGAGGCATCCCCCCCCCTTTTTTTTTTGAGACAGAGTCTCTGTTGTGCTGGCTAGAGTGCCATGGCATCAGCTTAGCTCACAGCAACCTCAAACTCCTGGGCTCAAGCGATCCTTCTGCCTCAGCCTCCTGAGTAGATGGGACTACAGGCATGCGCCACCATGCCTGGCTAATTTTTTATATATATTTTTAGTTGTCCATATAATGTCTTTCAATTTTTTTTTTTTTTAGTAGAGATGGGGTCTCCCTCTTGCTCAGGCTGGTCTCAAACTCCTGAGCTCAAATGATCCAATCTGGCTGCTTCAGCCTCCCAGAGTACTAGGATTACAGGCATGAGCCACCATGCTGGGCCCTCTCCTCCTTATCAGACTAGATTTCCAGATTTACCAGCATTTGCTCATGAACTTAAAGTGACCCATACTCTGTTCTCTTTACTGCTAGTTGCCCCCAACCTTTTGTATCCCCCTGCCCCAGGAGCCTTATTTTTCATTCCTGCCTCTCATGACCCAGGGATAGAGGACTACCCTCTCCATTCATTACACCCTCCTTGCTCAGGATCTGTAAGGAAAAATATTTGAACTTGTTTGCTATTGTGGTGGTGTATTGAATTTATACCTTCCAGCTAAAAAACTAGGAGTTGCCCCAGACTGAGTTCTCCCTGGAATACTGGGAAGAAAACAAGGTTGGGCTCCCAGCACCAGAGTGATGGTCAAGCAGACATAAAGTGGACATGGGTCAGACAAAAGCCACAAGGGCGTCTGCCAGTATCAACAAATTCCCTGAGTGATGGGCTCCTTGGTCTCAGATTGGACAACTATGCATAAGGCTGTCCACTAGGTAAAAAAATATCTCTTGAAACACCCTTGGCAGGTCATGGTGGCTCACGCATGTAATCTTAGCACTTTGGGAGGCTGAGGCAGGAGAATCGCTTGAGATCAGGGGTCAAGATCAGCTTGAGCAAGAGTGAGATCCCCATCTATACGAAAAATAGAAAAATTAGCCAGGTGTCACGGCACATGCCTATAGTCCCAGCTACTTCGGAGGCTGAGGCAGGAGGATCATTTGAGGTTTCAGTGAGCTATGGTGACACAATTGCACCCTACCTGGGCAACAGTGAGACACTGTCTCAAAAAGAGAAAGAAAAACAAACAAACAAAAACACCTATGTCTAGCCTCCTCTTCATTTCCCAGTCAGGTAGGTTGCTAGCCTCTCTGGTACTGTGACCCAATTTAGCTGTGCACTCTCAAAACAGATCTTCTGTCATATTTATCCTAAAGTAGTTAATAACATGATGCTTTTGTAGTATTACTTTTTTGATTCCAATTTTTACTTATTTCGTACCTATATATGCTGTGATCTGAATGTTGGGATCCAATGTGCTAGTATTAAGAGGTGGGGCCTTTAGGAGGTAATTAGACAGAACCCTCATGAATCGGGGATTAGCATCCTTATTAAAGAGGCTTGAGGGAGGCTGCTTACCTCTTCTGCCATGTGAGGGTTCAGTAACAAGTCACCACCTATGTAGCAGACTGCAAGCCCTTACCACATACCAAATCTGCCAGTGCCTTGATCTTGGACTTTCCAGCCTCCAGAACTGTAACAAATTTCTGTTTTTTGTAAGTTACCCAGTCTAAAGTATTCTTTTTAGCAGCCAAATGAACTAAGACTATATAGAAATAAAACTGACTTATGTCTGTTGATCTTGTATTCTCTAATGATGTGAAACACAATTATAGTAGCATTTTCCTGGGGGTAGATTTCATTGGATTTTTTACACAGAATATCATATCCGCAAATAAACACAGTTTTACTTCTTTTCTCCCAATTTCTTGCCTTACTGCACTGGCTAGATCCACCAGCACAATGTTGAATAGAAGTGAAATCAGACACTGTAGTTTTTTTTGTTTTGTTTTGTTTTTTTCTGATCTTAAGGGAAAAACATGAAGTCTTTCATCATTAAGTATGACGTTAACTTTAGATTTTTCATTGATGCCCTTTATCAGGCTGATGAAATTTGGTTTTGGTCTTAGTTTGCTGAGATTTTTATCAAAATGGATAATGAATTTTTGTGCATGCTTTTTCTGAGTCTACTGAGATGATCATATGATTTTTCTCTTTCAGATTGTTAATATAGTCAATTGCATTGATTGATAGGCCAATGTGACACCAATCTTGAATTCCTGGGATAAACTTCACTTAAACATGATGCATTATCCTTTGTAAATATTGTTGGATTTGATTGACTTAAATTTTGTTTAGAAATTTTCCATATGCTCATGAGGGATATTGATCTGTAATTTCATTTTTTGTAATATCTTTGTTTGGTTTTGGGATCAGGGTAATACTCTGACAGAATGAGTGGAGAAATACAGCCACTCTGACTTTCTTTTGCTAAATATTAGCATCAGTAAATCTTTTTCCTTTTTCTAATGATTTTATCTTTTTCCTTTGTTAACTTATTAACCACAGTCTTTGTTTTGCTATTTTAGTGTTTGCTTTAGGATAATACCGCTTTTTGCCTCCTGGCCTTTATGCTATTTTTTCATACATTTCACTTGTACATATGTCATAAAACTCAAACTATAATGCTATTATTTTTGTTTAAACAGTTATCTTTTAAAGAGATTTAAATAAGAAAGTCTTATATATTTACCCCTAAAGATACAGTTTCCTGTACTCTTCATTTCTTTGTGCAGATCTATATTTCTGTTGGGTATCACTTTCCTGATGGACTTCTTTTAGAATTTCTTGCAGTGCAAATCTCCTCGTGATGAATTCTTTCAGCTTTTATATATATGTGAAAAAGCTATTATTTTGCCTTTGTTTTTGAAAGACATTTTACTGGGTATAAAATTCAGCTTTGACTTTTTTTTCTCTCAGTACTTTATCGATTCTGCTCCACTCTTCTAGTTTGTGTTGTTTCTGATGAGAAATCTGCTATTATCCTCATCTTTGTTCCTTCATACATAATGTGCCTTTTTTCTCTGTCTGCTTTTAAGATTTTTCCTTTATCACTGTTTTTGATCAATTTGAATATGATGTGCCATGGTGTAGTTTTATTTATATTTTTTGTGCTTGGAATCCTTTCAGATACTTGAATGTGTGGGTTTATAATTTTCATCAAATTTAAAAAACTTCTGGCCATTATTTCTTTAAATATGTTATTTATTCTTCCTTTTTTCTCCTTTTCTTTTGGGGCTTCTATTACATGCATATGTTAGCCACTGGAAGTTTTCTGATAGCTCACTGATGGTCCTTGCATTTTTAACATGTTTTTTCTCTCCGCTTCATTTTGTATAGTTTCTATGGCTACATCTTCAAGTTCACTACTATTTTTAGTATTTTCTTCTCCAATGTCTAATCTTCTATTAATCCCACCTAGTATATTTTTCATCACAGACACTGTAGTTCTCATCTCTAGATGTTCATCTCATCTCTAGATGTTGAGTATTTTTTTTATATCTTTGATATCTTTCCTTAACTTTTTGAACATGTGGAATGCAGGAACTTAAGAACTGTTATAGATGGCCTAAAAATTTCCCTTCTTTTAACCTTTGTACCTATGGCATCAGGTACTGGGAAATATAATCGTTATTTATACATAAGACTCATTTAAAAATGAAGTATTACAAGTAATTTAACAGCTTGCATTTTCCTTTGGGAAGCATTCAGAGCTCTTTCCATCAACTTTCAGATTCCAATTTGTGCCTTTATATTAGAATTTTTGTCCTTGAGTGTATAATTATTAGGCAGCAAGGAGAGATAAGTGGGAAAGTATTATATTTTTGTTTACTCTTGCACTACAGTAAAGAACAATGCCTGAGATGGGGGCTTAATATTGTTGAATGAATGAATGGATGGATGAATCAAGGTATTCTGATGGTCAACCGGAGGAGCCAAAGGGAGACTAGCCTGGTCAAAAATAAGCTGCAGACAGCATATTCAGTGCAAAGTGAATACCTAGCAACAGGGCAATTGAGTCTTGACTACATGGTTTTTTGGCTTGGGAATGTGTTTTCTACCTACATTTGAATACAGTTGTTTTTTAAGAGTTGTTTTTAAGAATTTAAGAGTTCATCATTCTTAAATTAAGGAAATCACACTGACTCTAAAATACTGGGAAATTGAATTTCTTCTTCCTTTACCGTGTGCTGTCTTTACTGGAATATTTTAAATATGTCTTCCAATGAAGAGGTGATTTCTTTTAAGTGCACTGTATTTCAAGCATTTTTAAAAAATGAAAACACGTAAAGAGCATTAACTAGAAATGCTGGGCAAAATAGCTCTCCTGTTTAATAGTTTCCATCGGTCCTCAGTTTAATTACCATGTTATTCTGCCAGCTTTCTCCAGAAATAATTGACTGAATGAAGTCATTTCATTGGATATTTACAAACACTGAACTTGTAAAGGGGGTATCTGTCAATTCCCCTTTGGCTTGGAAATGACTGAGGCTGGCCTGGCAGCAGCACACAATTGCTATTTTGGGCTCAGTATGTTTTCATTGTCACCAACTCAGTAAGACGATGGGAAGGAGAGAGAGTAAGGTAAAACTTTTGGCCTTTACAGTCAGTTTTATATTTTATAATTTTTGTTGTGAAAAATGAGGGAGTAAAACCCTGACTTGGTCTAAGACACAAAGTGGTCAGCTAGTGATTTTTTGTTCATGATGTTTTTAGAATATCTTGTTAAGTTATGAATAGCCCAGAAAGAATCCATAAAGCTTTGGGTATCTGTAGTCAAACCTTAAACACTGGCTTATCAATCATGATAAAAATGGATTACTAAGGTTAGTTTATTAGTGTTATTGATTTAATATCTGGAATGAAGTGTTTTTGTTTTGGGTTAAATAATAAGATTTTATTTTAAAGACATAATGTCAAATGGAGAACAGACCAGATGAAGATTAGGCTGGAAATTATTTTGTCTCAGGCAGCCTACAGGAAATTCCAAAAGACGAGGTCAATATAATAAAGAATTGGAGTAGAATGCCAAATTGTGGTACTGTAGATGCAAGTTTAAAAACATCAGTTCTTACTACATAGAAAAAATGATGCAGAAGCTTCAGATAGTCTTCAAAAGGAATTCCAACTGTAGTAATATTTTACAATGTGATGATTTCATAGTGGCTATTCATAGTCTTAAAATGTTAAGAAGTGGGAAGATTGGATATAAAACTACTTCATATAAGGTATTCATTTTAAAAAAACAGAATAGTAGAGGTGATAAATGTCTTAAGAGGCATACTAAGAAGTGAGATGGCTGAAGCTCATATAATTATGAAGAGTATAGGAAGAATGAACTCAGATTTATTTCTTATTTGAATCTACATTTCAGCTATAGCAGAGAATGAAATCTCTTAAAGATGACCCCAGAGCAATCCAAAATGAAGTTTAATCTATACTATTATCTGTAATTTATATTTGACCATCTCAAACACATTTTATAAATGTTGTTGAAAACCCATTTGCATCTTATGTGGTAGCAGGAAGTTATGCAGGACATGAAAGCTATACAGTTCTGTGGGGCCTCTGTAAGAAAAAAGAACACAACATTGTACATATACATTTAATTATGGGGAGTCAGAAGCCTCAAGCAAGTGAGGAGCCCTCAAGCTTGAGCTTTAGTAGCTTTGGGTCAGTCTGCTTCTGGTTAACAAATTTAATTTCATTTATATAGAGTTAAAAGATTCATTGTAAGTAAAGAGTAACCTAGTATATCAGTGTGGAGGAATGATGAGTGGATTGTGATTTAAAGACCCATGTTCTAGCCTAGGCTGACTCATTCATTTCATTGTTCATTTACTGAATACAGCATTGTAAAAGGCATTATGGAAGTGGGTGTGAATACAGTGCTTAAGAAGTGAAGCACTCCATCCATGCCTAGTCTGAATTTGAGAAATAGTGTATACTCTACCTCTCTTAGTGGGACACAATAGACTTTGGCATATTAATGGCTCTGAGAAGTTTTACTGTTAAAAAACAAACACATCACACACGCACACACACACACAGTTTAATTTCATTTATTCCAGTTTTTTTTCTTTTTAATGTGTAGAACATATATTAACATCACCTGGAAGACATTTTGGTAAATGCTGTTATGAGGAATTACATCATTCAGCTTTCTTGATTATTATAGCCGTTCTTGGGTTTTTCTCTTTGGCCAAGTGGAAATTCCCATTCTTATCAGGTAATGGAATCAACATTCCCAGTAGTGTATTTTAGACAGACTTGCATTCTTTGAGCTCTATTGGAGGCTATTATTAAATGATACCACCCAACAAGCAGAGATTGGTGGTGGGGTATGAATAGGTGCTTAAATGGGATTGGGGGACTGGCTCTTCACAGCCCAGGCTTGTTCTTCCTGATTCCTGGGAAGACTTTCCTTTCAAGCATCCTTCAGTCTTCCATGAGCTCTCTGCTTTAGTGGTGTTGCCTTCTGTGCTTGTTTGTAGCAGTTACAACCCTTGAGTGTGAATACCACCCAAGCAGTCTGTGCAGTGGTTGGAGGCCCAAGCAAAAGTAAGATTCTACCCCTTTACAGAGTACTTCTGGGTGTAGAGACCTGAAAGGAGGCCTCTTGCCAAGTACAGCTTGGAATTTAAACTTAATGCCAGAGTCACCACACCTTTTTTAGGGTAATTACCACTTAACCAAACATTTCTGAGTTCCTTATAAATTGGCCCCCTCAGTCACTTAACCATTTTAGTAGCTCTTCTCTGAACTCCGTCCAACTTTCCCACAATTCTGGTAACAAGGTGCTCTGCAGGGAAATCAGTGTCCAGGTGCAGCAACCTTGCCAGGGCATTTTGTGTGGTGGGAGGGAGCGGGAGAAAGATGACAACCATCCAATACCCCTTAGGCTCTTGTAAACGCTTGGCAGCTTTCCAACTAACAGAGTTGAACTCACAGTAAATGAGTAGCCAGATAGACTGGCAATGGTCCCTCCCTTCATTTAGGTGGAAAAAAAAGCCAGTGGCCACTGGCCTACATGCAAATAGTGAGGGTGTGTGACAATTTGAAGAAATCCTTCACTTCAAGTAACGTTATAGCCTTATTTAACAATAAGAAATCATTCTAAAGCAGAGGTTGAAAAGTTCTTAACAGGGATATTCCAAAGAATGGCAATGGCCTAAATTGAAAGTTACCATCACTCTTTTTCCATTATTTAAACCGTATTTGAACAAATAAGGTCATGAAAGTATTATTATTTTTGTTTTCTGAGTATTTGATGGTCCAGAATGGAAATCTGACGAAACACAGAGGTCACTTGAAGTTGAGTGACTTTCTAAAGGGTCAAGAAAATAAACAGATGGGTCAGAATTATACCCCAGGTATTTATGGTTTTGAGCTCTGTACTTTTCAATGGACTCTAAACAAATAAGCAAATAAAATGGAAATATTCCCACTCCCATATCCTGTTTCTAACACTAGTTCAGGAAGTAAGATGTTAATGCTTGTTGGCAAGTCTTTTGTTTTTAGTTACTGTATTATTTGTGTCCATTAAAAATAACATTTCGTAGTAATTAGTTTACTTTTTTGGGGGGATAATTCTCTTGTATACCAAAAGATAACATTCCAAAGCCATCAGCATCTGGTACTAAGGTAAGAGTAAGTTATGTCAATTTGTTGGAGTTCTGGGAGACCCTAACAAGGATACTGGTGAAAGATAGTTAAAGTTCAAATATTAATACAAAATCAATAATAAATTCCTAAAAAATATAGAATTATTTTATTTCTTGATATTTGAGACATTAAAGCAAATATTTAACAATCTGATTCCAGGGCTGATTAAATATATGTATAATGGACCACCCTAAGAAATACAGTAATAAGTTACTTATGCATGGAGCTACATATTTTTGTGGTCACTAATGTTTGAAACATATTTTACATGCATAAATATTGCTATAAAAGAAAACTAGGAAAGGAGAACCATACCAGGAGTATAATAATTAGCAACAAATATGCACATAATTATAGCATTTGAAAGATAATTTTTTGTAATCATGAGAGTATTAGATTTCAACTGATGCTACTATTTCTCTCACCATTACAGACATGGGATCATATGCTATTAACATTGGAATTGAGCTTTTATTCTCAGTTCCTTGCTCTATCATGCATTTTTCCCTGACCGCTGCAGGATGATTGTTTCCTTAAGAAGCCTATATTGAAGTGAAGTTTTTTGAGGAGTAGAATATTAGTACTGAACCCAAAATTATTCTTCCCTTCCTGGTCTAACAACATTTTGTACCAGCCCCATCTAACTCTAGAGGTTGAGTTCTATAGATCAATATGTACTTTGAACACAGCTGGACTCAGGTAGTTTGGTCTTTGGGGGCTGATATACCTAAAATAACTTTGAATAGTTAAATCTGACCACGTGTGATATGGCAGTTGCCTTTTAATTTTAATGGAATATTTTAGAGCATTTTTATAGAAAAGCTCTTAAAGTTCTTTTTTTTTTTCTCACTACCTAATGAAAGGGGAAAATGTGTTGCTGTAGCTGTTATTTTTTATAATAAATTTAAAGCAGTTCCTACAAATCTTAACAAGTAAAATCAAATATTTAATGCTTTTGGCAAAATGCCTTTATAAAATTTCCAGAACAAAATAAAATATTCTGTATTTAAACTTCTTTGAATAAAACAGACTGAATTTCTAAGAGTAACTTACATCATGTGTCATTATGCCCAAGTTAATTTGATATACGGAATCATCAAACCACATCATTACCAAAATAGATCCTGTTGCAAATGAAAAGATTTACGCTTATGTTTTAAAATAGAACAGAAAGGTAGATTTCACAAATATGAGTATTACAAATAGAAGCACATTTGTTTTGTTGTTTTTAAAAATGCTGTATTTCTTTGATATATGCAAACCAGGAGATCCTCTGATATCTGCTCTTAATATAAGCTATTTAATATGATTGTAAAAGATGTGGGCATTCTAACTCTGGGACTTCACAAAGGCTGGTTCTTTTGGACTAGAGGCAGTGGTGTGCTGGTAACATTTAACAAAAGGCTCCCCAGAAGGAAAACAACAGACCTGATTTGCTGATTTCCTTAGTGTAACTGTGAACTGCAGAGTGAAGTAGAGATACTTACCATCACCTCTTACCAGCTGATGCCAACCGACTCCAGTGGACCACTGAAGGAATATTTTGTATTCGCTAAACGTGCAATATGGAAGCCATTGGCTACAAAGGCCTGAGTTTAACAGGAAAAGAATTGGTTTAACTGGGTAATATGCACTAGGACCATAACTTTGGGCCTAGACACCTGGGGAAGTTTTGACAGGATTTAGTCACCTTATCAGATGAAGCATTTTGAACAAACGCCCAGTCATAGACTTAAGTAGCTGTTGGATAAGTGGCTTGACAAAACGAATAGAAGCAGAAAAAAACTGAAGCAGTCACGTCTTATTTATATTACTTGTTATTCATAAAGGATCTTTACTACTGCTTTGCTCTGAATAAGCTTTTAGTTGGAGCCTTCAAAATGATCATAATTTGTAAAATAGAATGTTAATATGCTTCTTGGAAAGATGTCTTACAGGAAAATGTTATTAAAATAATTGTAGCTAATATTTATCTTGACAGTCTCTGTTCTAATGTATTATCTCATTGAATCTTCACAACCACCTCCTCGGTCCTCCTATTTTGCATATGGGAAAACTAAGGAACAAAGAGTTTAAGTAACTTCTCCAAGTTGCCACATTTAGTAATTGGGATTGACGCAGACAGTTGGACTCAAGGGTTTGTGCTCTTAATAAATATGCTCTTAAGCCTCAAATATTGTGTGTGTGTGTGTTTTGTTTTGTTTTGTTTTTTGAGAGACAGTCTCACTCTGTTGTCCAGGCTAGAGTGCCATGATATCATCATAGCTCACAGCAACCTCAAACTCCTGAGCTCAAGTGATCCTTCTGCCTCAGCCTCCCTAGTAGCTGGGATGACAGGTATGCGCTACCACACCATGCCACTGTGTGTGTATTTTTTTATGGAAACCTTGTCATCACTGCATTTAGCCAATCATTTTGAATATTTTAAAATTCTTTATAGTGATTAAATTTATGTAAGAATTTTTCCACATATGTGGATAAGAGCCATAGCGAAGCTGTTACTGATATTTAGAAGGGTAGAATTTGTAAAGGGTAAACATATTAAGGTTCGAACAATTCTGGACCAGATAATCTTTGGATTATGTTAATAAAAATGGAGATTAAATAGTTATATGGCTAAACCACACCCTTGCTTTTAGTTAATAGAAAACATCTGTCAAGAAACTAGAGAGAGGAACACTCCAACACTGCTGGTGGGACTGCAAACTAGTTCAACCTCTGTGGAAAGCAATTCGGAGATACCACAAAGCGATGCAAGTAGATCTACCATTTGATCCAGCAATTCCACTACTGGGCATCTACCCAAAAGATCAAAAGTCACTTTATGAAAAAGACACCTGCACTCGAATGTTTATAGCAGCACAATTCACAATTGCAAAGATATGGAAACAACCCAAGTGCCCATCAATTCATGAGTGGATTAATAAAATGTGGTATATATATACCATGGAATACTACTCAGCTTTAAGAAACAATGGTGACATAGCACCTCTTGTATATTCCTGGATAGAGCTGGAACCCATTCTACTAAGTGAAGTATCTCAAGAATGGAAAAACAAGCACCACATGTACTCACCAGCAAATTGGTATTAATGGATCAACACCTAAGTGGACATACAGGAGTAACATTTATCGAGTGTCAGGAGGGTGGGAGGGGGGAGGAAGGGACGGATATATACAACCACAACGAGTAAGATGTGCAACGTTTGGGGGATGGACACTCTTGAAGCTCTTACTCGAGGGGGAAGGGGGGCATGGGCAATATATGTAACCTTAACACTTATACCCCCATAATATGCTAAAATAAAAAAATATATAAAAATAATTAAAAAGAAATAAAATATAGAACACAAGAAATAAAAAGGAAATGAACTATTAACAACTTTAAAGTTAATTACCAATTGCTATTTGAACTCAATTGTGGACTTTATCTTTTCTTTGCTCATCATTTTTCTTTACTGTATCCTCTTTCTTGAGTTCAGTTTTTACTTTGTTAGAGTACATTATTTTATAATTTTCTTTTTCTTTCTTCTTCTTATTTTTTTTTTTTTTTTTTGAGATAAGGTCTCACTGTTGCCCATTTGGGAGTGCAGTGTACTGATCATATGGTTCACTGCAGCCTCAACCTCCTGAGTTCAGGCGATCCTCCTGCCTCAGCCTTCCTGAGTAGCTGGAACTATAAGCTGCACACCACCATGCTTGGTTAATTAAAAAAAATTTTTTTTTGTAGAGACAGGGGTCTTGCTATGTTGCCCAGGCTAGTCTTCAAGCATTTCTTCTGAGTTGGCCTCCCAGAATGCTAAGATTACAGACATGAGCCACTGTGCCGGCCTATTTTGTATTTTTCACAAAGTTGTTATAGGTATTAAACTTTGAGACATTGTATATTATTATTTGACCTGCTTTTTAAATGATAGTTTAGCTTGATATGTAAATTCTATTTGTCCTTTATTTATTTGAAGAATTATTCCATTGGCACTTAGCATCCTTTGTTGCAGATGAGAAGTCTGATGCTGTTTTAATTTTCCTTTCTATTTGGTTATACTCTTTATCTCTTTCATAGTTTATTGGAACTTCCTATTTATTGTTAGTCTTCATATATTTTTTTTTTTTTTTTTTTTTTTTTTTTTTTTTTTTTTTTTTTTTTTTTTTTTTTTGAGACAGAGTCTCGCTTTGTTGCCCAGGCTAGAGTGAGTGCCGTGGCGTCAGCCTAGCTCACAGCAACCTCAAACTCCTGGGCTAGAGTGATCCTTCTGCCTCAGCCTCCCGAGTAGCTGGGACTACAGGCATGCGCCACTATGCCCGGCTAATTTTATATATATATATCAGTTGGCCAATTAATTTCTTTCTATTTATAGTAGAGACGGGGTCTCGCTCTTGCTCAGGCTGGTTTTGAACTCCTGACCTTGAGCAATCCGCCCGCCTCGGCCTCCCAAGAGCTAGGATTACAGGCGTGAGCCACAGCGCCCGGCCAGTCTTCATATATTTTAATAGAATGTGCCTAGATGTTATTCATGTGCTGCTGTCAATGGGTTCTTTCAAAATGAAGAGACTTTACCTGGGGGAAATTTTATAGTTGCTATTGTTTTTATTATTTATTTGGTTCCATCTATTTTTTAATATACTTATTCTTGAACTCCTATTAGATGGATGGTAAAACTTTTAGATCTATTTTAATTCTCTCTTATCTTTTCTCTCATCTTTTTCATCTCTCTGACCTTTTCACTGAATTCTGATAGAATCTTTTTGTTTACTCTTCCAGCTCACTAACTTAATGTTGAGTCTCATTAATTCTGTGATTCAGCCCATATTTTAGTAATCTTAAAAATTTCCAAAACCCTGTGTTTCTTTTTCATAGCATCCTACTTTGGTTGATGTATTTTTTTTTAATTGACACCTTTTCCCTTTGAAACTACCTGCAATTACTAATTTTAGTTACTTATTCTTTGCAATTTCATATAATTTTCTTTCCTCAAGGATTAGTTATTTCATGCAGTTTTATAATTTTTAAGACATTTGGTTGACCTTCTTATATGTTTATATTTATAGATGAAGATCTATATCAGAGTTTCTTTACTTGAGGAGTACAGATCACTAAGGAGTCCCTGAACAGAATTCAGGGAGTCCATGCATTTAGATGGAAAAATTACTTTTTTTTCTAACCTCAAGATGAAATTTAGCAATTCTTTCAATTATGAATGTAGGCAATATAGAAGTTTTAACAGTATCTGTGACTTGATCACAGATAGAAATCACAGATACTTCCACGTCACATTAATGTGGATTACAATCATCCCTGCTTCAAATTTTGGCAGCACCTACTGCTTAGTCTTGTCATCTTATGTGGTAATAGAGAAACAAATATATTATACTTTTAAAAGTATTTTGATTTCATTTTGATGTAATTGGCATCCTTTTTAATTCTTAAAAAATATATGTATATATTATATATTTCAAAACATTATCCTAAGAAGGGATCCATGACTTTATCAGACACCAAAAGGATCCATGGCACAAAACAGGTTAAGAACCCCCATTCTAGACTGATTACTGTTATTCTTAGAACATACTTCATTAGTCTGGGTAATGGTACTTGCTAAGTACATGAGCCCTGGCTGTGTTAGTTGTGCAAAGGAGAGGTATGTTAAGCTTCTGTGTGAGATTTTCCAACTCTCCTGAAAGCTGGGGAGTACATATTCCTCCCACATCCCTGGAAATCCTTTCTGGATCAGAGCTCCCGTTTTTGTCGGAGAGCAGTATTCGTGCTTTCTACTTAGAGCAACACCAAAGCAAGTGGCTCAGCTGTTCTGCTGCCCTTAATTATTGGCCCATCCTGGGCCCATTCCCGCTAGCCCCTGCTACCTCTAATTCACAGATTTAATCTAGGGTTCTACCAGGTAGACTCAAATTTTCAGTAGATTTTTTTCTTCTATTTTTTATGGGATTTAGGTTTGGTTTTGTTTTCAGCTCAGCTCTTCTGAAATTGGCTGTCAATCTGATCTCACTTACCAGAAAATTCCTTCTGTTGATGGATACTGATGCTATGCTTCCCAATGTTCTAGGCTTGCTGTGGATTCTGTGGATTCGTTCTTGCATTTTTGCTTTCTCTGATTTTGAGTAGGTGGAACAGATGAACAATTGTGTTTAGATTGCTTTCTTGAAACAGAAGTCTTGTCTTGTTTATACTGGCTTAAACAATGATTTACAGTATATAGCAATGGTCCTCAATTTTTTTTTCAGGCTCCTAGAGTCTATTGACATAGGATGAGAAACACTGTTGTACCTAAAACCTCCACTGGATTTAAACTAACTAACTTCCTTCCTTCCTTCCTTCCTTCCTTCCTTCCTTCCTTCCTTCCTTCCTTCCTTCCTTCCTTCCTTCCTTCTTCCCTCTCTCTCTTTCTTTGTTTCTTTTTTTATTTCTTTCTATTTTAATAAAAGCATTTATAAATAGGAAAGCCATTCCTCTCTTAGGGTAGTGATTACCCCACAGTTCCTCCATGTGGCCCAGCATACCTCTCCTCTAGAGGTTTTAGAGGTATGTTTAATTACCGTCATATTCTTTGGTGAAACACCTATCTTACATTAGGCATTTATAACTTAAGGAGTTCAAGACACACTAACCTGAAATATAGCACCTTGGCCTACTGAATATTTTGAGGTAAAGGAATTTGAGAAATGGCAAGTATAGGAGAACTCTCTGAACCTTTCATGAAGCAGGTCATCAGACCCTCATGTGAGAGAAATCTAAACAAACAGGCCTTGCTAAGTGTCCCCTAGTTTACTGCTCTTAGCTCCTACCCTTTGTCCTATCACATTCTTCCATGACTTTCCACTTTTCATCAAACCTAGGATAGAAATGCTCAGGTTTAACCACTTCTTGGGGTCTTCATTTCTTAATGAAGTCTCCCAAGTCACATAAAACTTACATTAAATAAAGTTGTGTGCTTTTTTTTCTTATAAATCTATTTTTTTTTTTTTTGCTGTTGCAGGAGTCTCAGCCAAGAACTCAGAAGAATAGAAAGATTTAAATAAATTTTTGCATTTTAAATTATTTAAACCTTATTTTAGAATTAACTAATGATAGAAATTCCTCTTAATTTCAGTTTTATAATATCAAAACTTTTTAAATAATAGGGAAGAATAATTTTATTTTAGATAGAGAGAGAAGATAAAGAATTGGAAACATCATCCTGCTTCTCCTAGTCTTAAGCATAATATTAAAAATCTTAGTTCCTTCTCAGGTGATTTTTAAACAAAACCATATCAAGAGCTGGCTTCAGCACAATCTGTTGGTAAGATAAAACTGAGTTTATCGCTTGCTATGGTATGATAAGTACCACATCACAAAGCTTTGGCCATGTCTGTGGAGCGGGCAGAAGGTAAGGTTAGAATTTATTGGGGATTGAAAGTTTGGTTTAAATCTGTTCTTTCAACGTGGGGACTTCATTAGGATTGTGTAAGAATTGTGGCACAGAAGTCTAGGATTGGTAGAAAGAGCAAGGGGAGGATTTTGAGGCAAGGGATTCAAAGAATCCAAGGCATAACTTTGTGTTGGTGCTTTCCATTGGAGAGTTGGTGGTTTTTGGGGAAATTCTTGTAATGAACATTCAATCCATTTGCTTAGACAGGAAGTCCTGGAAGAGTAAAAAAAATGCTAATGAAGACAGTGGAATGGCAAAATCATGGTGGTGTAGGCAGTAACATATGGTGTCCTTTCTCAGCTCTCAGGCTGAGTGTGTGGGTAGACGGTTTGAATTCTCAAGAGTTATCTGGATTGTGTAACCCTGCATTTTTCCTATGGTTAAATGCCACTGGGATCCTCCTAATTCCCCACTACTCCTTACCTCAAGATTCTAGAATAAAGTTTCACATGAAGCAGAATGGGATAACTGGCACGTTCTGAAGTCTTTGGATCATGGTGTGATTATCTGAAGCGCACATCTAGGTCTGAGAGCCGGGTGTTCCGCTTCCCAGCAGGGGCAGGGGAAGACATGTGGGCTACCTGCCGTAAGCATTATAACTTTTTAAGCAAAAAAGAGAGCTTTAGCTATGGAGAAACAGTCACAGCACCCTGAGGTGGTAACATCCAAGCTGTTTGTTTCCAGAGTGACCAGTGAGGCTCTCAAGGCAAGATTCAAAACAAAGAACCTTCAAGGGTGATGTCTTAGTCTTTTTGGCCTGTTGCAAAAAAATATTTTAGACTGGGTGGCTTAAAAAACAAACATTTATTCCTCACAGTTCTGGAGGCTAGAAGCCCCAGATCCGAGTATGGATCTGGGGCCAGTATGGTTGGGTTCTTGGTGAGGGGCCTCTTCCTAGTTTACAGGTAGCTGTCTCCTCCTTGTATCCTCACATGGCAGGGAGGGGGAGGGGGATGGGGAATGGAAGATGGGTCCTCTCTCAAAATCTCACTACACCCGGGATTAGGGTTTCAACGTATGAATTTTGGGGGGACACAAACATTCAGCCCATAGCAGGTGGCTTGAACTTCTCTTCTGTCTGGCCTTCAG
Source organism: Microcebus murinus (assembly GCF_040939455.1). NCBI lineage: Eukaryota > Metazoa > Chordata > Mammalia > Primates > Cheirogaleidae > Microcebus > Microcebus murinus. Next base: position 117,054,773 of record NC_134105.1, on the reverse strand, counting down.
CCAGGCCTTAAGACAGATGTCATGATTCAAGTAAGATGAATAAATCTCTTCTGAAAAAAAATTTGCATGCCCCATCCACCTTTTTCCCTCTCTCTCCAAATACATGCCACTTTCCCACCTCCATAGAGAAGATACTAATTTCCATTTTATTAAAATTTGCACCAAGACATCTGTTAGTGTGCCCTTTTCTGTTATTAAGGGGCTTCAAAAGGAATATAACATTCAAAGTACCAAAGCATAGGTCAAATTATTCTGTGCTTATGTACCGAACCAGAAAGATTATATATGTTTAAATGAAAAAAAAATAAGAAAGAGGAGGAGAAAGAGGATGAGCAGGAGACGAAAACAAACATTTCAAAGTCTCACTTCAGTGATGCTTAAAGGATCTCTCGTGCTCTGAGAAACCTCAGACCAAGATAGGGCCCTTTCTTTTTTTGTAGATTGAAGCAGCTTTCTGTCAACCACCCATGTAACCTCTGTCACTGGAAAGCTATGCGCTGGCAGAGCAGGCCTCGACAGTTCAAGGTTGGAGAACCCCAGCCAATGCCCCAGGGTGGGACAGAACCTAGGCGCCAAGCAGTATCCTCAGGCTGCTAATTTGCTGGACACACAGAGCCCTGTTCTGTAACCTCCCCCTAGGTTGTGGGTGAGTGGAACCCATTAGCATTTAAAAATATTTGCAGAAATCAGAGGGGGAAAGGTATTTCTGGAGGGCCAGTACTCAGTGCACTTTCATGCGTGCCAAAGTTTGCTGGCATGGCTCAGGCTCTGATAGAGAACATGTGGGCCACGGCTGCTGCAGAGCGCGGAGCTGGGCGGAGGGCAGGGAACAAAGGGGGCTTGTGAGAGAATGTTCAAGTGGGGGAAATGCTCTCTGTGGAGGAAGGAGGCCTTACTTAATGCCTATCCCGCGCTCAGCCGAGGGGAGGAGAGTGAGGACAGGAATGGAAGGTTTTGCCCTCATGTGGCCTTAGTAATGAGCGCTGGAGACTGAGTGGCAGCACAGAACTGGCTGGTTGGGCTGCAGAGACCCTCCTTTCCACCACTAGACACACACGTGCTGCCCTTGGGTAAAGATGCAGCCAAGGCAGTCACCACCTGTGGCATCCTAATGCTGCCCCTTCTCTTGGAGCCTGTCTTTGGAGGGTAAGGGAACAGAAGATGGATTGGAGAGGGGGGAGGGGCTCTACTTTAAGTGGAGACAGGTTTGTCATTGTTTCCCCCATTGCCAATCTCACTCATATGAAAACAAGATTGCATATCATGAATAGGTATATTTCAAAGACAAAAGTGCTTTTATTAACTGAAGGTTAAGGTCAGACTGTTGGAAATCTGTCATTTATGAGTAGAATTTCATTGGATTCTGATTTGTACGTGCCTCACCTTACCCAGTACGCATGTATATGTAAGAAAAATCCGTGTAGGCATTTACTAAATCATGCCAATGCTGATATATGATAGGAACTACTGTAGTTCTTTATAAGAATGAATAAACTACTATCCCCTTTACTCCGAAAATAATTGAGGATATAAGCTAGTCTGTGTTAAATGTGGCAGACATCATTCATGTACAATATCCTCCTTCATCTCTTCCCTTTGCTCCGCAGCTCGTTGCTCACTTGACTCAGCTCTGAAAAACTAGTCCCACATTTTTTTTTTCTGCTCTGTTGCTTGGACTATAATGCAGTGGCATCATCATAGCACACTGCAACCTCCAACTCATGAGCTCAAGTGATCCTGCTGCCTTAGCCTCCTGAGTAGCTGGGACTACAGGCACCTGCCACCACACCTAGCTAATTTTTCTGGTTTTTGTAGAGTCAGGATCTGGCTCTTGCTCAGGCTGGCCTCAAACTCCTGGCCCTCAGCAATTCTCTTGCTTTGGCCTCTCAAAGTTCTGGGATTACAGGCATAAGCCACCATGCCCAGCTAAGTTCCACATTTTTAATGTTGCTAAAAGCTCTCTTCTCTGTGCATTCATCTAAGAACCTAGATATTAACACTCAAAGCTGCTACAGGCCTGTGATGGCAGTGGAGTTAGTACTAATTGACACAAGAATGCCAAGCTTGTGGAATCTTCAGACTCCATTCATGCAACAAAGATTTATCAAGTGCATCCTATGTCATGGACTCTAAGGCTATGATATTCAATAAGATTATCTCTGTTTTCCAGTATTGAGAGCCCTAAATAATATACTTAAAATTTCAATTAGTGAATTCTATGTTTCATGAAAATCACAACCCTTACTTTGTTAAATTCTCTTTATTGCTCTGATAACTTTTATTTCATATTGACTGTTGCTATTTCAGATTGTTCACAATATTTTTAAACTTATGTTACCAAGATTGCCTGTTTTGTTGTTTGAAAACTAGTAGTGAAATGATAAGGCTATTTTATATAAGAGCTCTGAATTCCAGTTCTTTGGTATCCATGAGATGTGTGCGTGTGTATATGAAGTCATGAACCTTATAACAACATTTAAGTCAATGATGGACCGCATATACAATGGTAGTCCCATAAGATTATAATACCACATTTTTACTGTGCCTTTTCTATGTTAAAATATGTTTAGATACAAAGATACTTACTACTGTGTTCCAATTGCCTACGGTATTGAGCAGAGTAACATGCCGTACGGGTTTGTAGCCTAGGAGCAATAGACTAGACCATATAGCCTAGGTGTATAGTAGGCTATATCTAGGCTATATCTAGGTTTGTGTAAGCATACTCCATAACATTTGCACAATGACAAAATTGCCTAATGATGCATTTCTCAGAACATACCTCATTGTTAAGTAACACATGGCTCTGTGTGCATGTGTGTGTGTGTGTGTGTGTGTTTGTGTCTGTATATTCTAAAATAGACCAATTAGTGTTAGAGGGTCAGTTTTGGCAAAAGCAATTTTGAAATTACTATTAGTCCTAAGTTTGCTTAGAATTTGAGTTTAGTTCAACTATTTATGTTAGGAATTACATTTTGTTGGATCATATGGTAGTTTTATTGTTAGTTTTCTTGAGGAACTCCCATATTATTTTCCATAATGACTGCAGTAATTTACATTCTCACCAAGAGTGTATAAAAGTTCCCCTTTCTCTGCATCCTTGCCAGCATTTGTTACTTTTTGTCTTTTTGGTAATGACTATTTTAATTAGGATGAAATGGTAACTCATTGCAGTTTTAATTTACATTTCCCCGATGATTAGTGGTATTAAACATCTTTCGTATACCTGTTGGCCATTTGTATGTCTTCTGATCCGGCATATATATATATATACATATTCAAGATATATACTGGTTATATATCCAAAGGAAAGGAAATTGGTATTTTAAAGAAATATCTGCACTCCCATGTTTATTGCAGCACTGTTCACAATAGTCAAGACATGAAATCCACCTAAATGTCCATCAACAGAAGAATGGATAAAGAAAACGTGGTATATTTGATGCATATGCACTGGAATACTACTTAGCCATGAAAAGATGAAATTCTGTCATCCACAGCAACATAGCCTCATGAATGAGATTGTAGGACATGTTGAGTGAAATAAGCCAGGCACGGAAAGATAAATACTACGTGTTCTCATTCATTTGTGGAAACTAAAAAACTTGATCTTATAGAAATAGAGTTGAACATTGGTTACTTAAAGGTGGGGAAGAGGAAGAGAGGACAGGGAGGGGTTGATTAACACATACAGCTAGTCCAGCTAGATAGAAGGAACAAGTTCTAGTGTTCTATAGCACTATGAGATGGCTATAATTAAAAACAATTTATTGTATACAGGCAGTCCTCGGGTTATGGAAAACCTGATTTACAGTGTCCCATGCTTATGAATGGCCTCTGAAGCCTCTCCATAAGGTAATTCGTAATTAAATAATTAAATTCATAATTCAGGAACTAGTGTCTTCCATGCATGTAAACAAACCTGCATGGTAGAAGCAGTTCATTGGCGTAGAATCTTTATGCTAACACCTAGTCTCATAGACAGACAGAGATGCAGCTGATAGAAACACAAGAACGTGAAGACTCAGGAGATCCAGAGATAAGAAAGTTTATGACAAAAGAATTCACTGAGACCCTTTATCACATTGAAGCAGGATTTGCTAAGTTTGAGGAGCAAGATCCTAATATGGAGCAGTTCAAAAAAGTTTACTGCGCAGTTAATGAGAACATCAGCTGCTACAAAGATATTTATGATAAAAAGAAAGAAAAAGGCTGTGCAAACAACCCTAGATACCTTTTTCAAGAAACCAGCTTTGGCCGGGCGCGGTGGCTCACGCCTGTAATCCTAGCTCTCTGGGAGGCCGAGCCGGGCGGATCGTTTGAGTTCAGGAGTTCGAAACCAACCTGAGCAAGAGCGAGACCCCGTCTCTACTATAAATAGAAAGAAATTAATTGGCCAACTAATATATACAGAAAAAATTTAGCCGGGCATGGTGGCACATGCCTGTAGTCCCAGCTACTCGGGAGGCTGAGGCAGGAGGATTGCTTGAGCCCAGGAGTTTGAGGCAGGAGTTTGAGGTTGCTGTGAGCTAGGCTGATGCCATGGCACTCACTCTAGCCTGGGCAACAAAGCGAGACTCTGTCTCGAAAAAAAAAAAAAAAAAAAAAAAAAAGAAACCAGGTTTGGTGGCCAGCTCCCCTCCTCCAGCAACAGAATGAAATCCTGATTCTCGAACACCCGCTCCATCCGCTCCAGCGCCATCTCCATCTCATCTTCCCATTAATGTTAGCCTGCCTTCTTGCCTCGGAAATTCCCCCTTCCAGTAAGCAAGACACTGATGCAACATTAGGTGAGTGTGTTAACCTTTTATCTCCTTTTTTGAGATTTCTATCTCCTGTCTAAACTTTTTGTATGAGTTTGTTTTTATGTTCTGTCTGTTTGAATTGAAAGAAAGAACACAATGATTTCTGTAACATATTAAAGTACAAGGGCATTATTATTATTACAGTATTGCACTGTGTCATTATTACCACATATGAGCCATTATACTATTGTTATTATTATTACTGTGAATGCTCTGTTCATCAGGGATTCAAGTTACATAAACATCTGACCTAAAGATGTTTCCAGGAACGTATCTTGCCCTTAACCTGCGGAACACCTGTGTTTTCAAATAGCTAGAAGAGCAGATTTTGAATGTTCCCAATACAAAGAAATGATAAATGTTTGAGGTGATGGATGTGCTAATTACCCTGATTTGATCATTATGCATTAAATACATGTATTGAAATCTCACACTGTACCCCATAAATATGTAGCATTATTAAGTGTCAATTAAGAATAATAGGTCATCTCCACTTGGGGAGATAGACCCATTCCCTTTCTGGAACGTACTGTGCTTAATAAGTCTTGGTGCTTAAGTTGATTGCAAAAAAAATAAAAATAAAAGAAGAAGAAGAAGAAAATTTTTAAAAAGAAAAAATTACATTTTGCTGCTAGTGCTTTTACATTCCCAGTTACTTTTTAATATGTTAAGATCTTTCTTTACTTTTTATTTGTTCTAAGACTTTCCCCTTTCCTTCTCCTCCTTCCTCCAAGCAATAAACCAGATAGATAGATCCATCTGAATGACAAATTTATGGTAAGTTGTGCAAAGAAAAATAGTTTGTCAAACCAAAATAATTGAAGGTTACTTCACATCTTATCAGGTATTCTTTCTATAAAGCTTATAATTATAATAAACTATTAAACCTCCTTATCTCAGAAATAATAGACATCTGATACTATCTAGAAATAGAGCCTACAACTCAAATACCAAGATAATGATTTTGACTAAATTTTAGTTTGGTAAAAGCCATGATTCCTTTTACAAGAGACAAAAAAAAATGCACATTAACACCAAGTTTTACCTTCATCCTTGAACAACTATGTATGGGTCAGTAAGAAACTGTACTCTGGGTGATTAGCTCCACTTCCTTTTAAAGGTATCTTACGTTTTTATGAGATTACTGTCCCTTGGACAAAGATCATTCCTTATGTATCTGAGGGTCAGTGTTTGGGTTATAGCAGATACTTAAATGTTAAGTAGAACATTCCTGATATTAAAACATCATAAGAAATGAGAAAATGGAATACTAGTCTTAGCCATATCAGTGGATACAGAAACTGAGATCAAAATCCTGGAAATAGTCTCAAATTTATCTAGCCTATACTGATCAAGAACAAAACAATATGTAGAATGTTTGTTTCTCTCATCTCAAAATTGTTGGGTCCCTTTTGTGTTGTGTGAAGACTCAAATGCCAGAAATGACTCATTAAGTTCCAAAGAAAATCTAGAAATTATCATTAAATTCAGAAGTCATTCTCTGAATTTTCTATCCTGAAGCAAATAATTAAGTCTGGACTAAAGCCTTATAAGATTCTACAGTTACATTTTCTTTACCAATCTAACTATAAGCAGTCCTTTCCAATTAATTCTTCATTTAAGAGTAGTGCTGGTGGTATAGGTTCATGTTATAATTTCTCTATCCATTCACCAATGGCATCTAATATTTGATATTGTTACTGAACCAAATTGGGGTCCACTCATCTGGCTCAGCAAAGCCAGACACCGAAGCCCAGAGTTGCAGGGGGACAAAAAAGCATTTTTATTGTGTGGCACCATACAAGGAGAACAGGCAGCTAATGCTTAAGACCTGAACTCCCCCATGGTTTACAAGCAAGGGTTTTTAAAGTCAGAGTTACATTTCAGGAAAGCAGAAGTTGCAGGCAAAATTGTAAATTATTATAGGGAGGTCATACATTAGCCTGGCCCCAAAAGGCAGAATATCCCAAAGCAGAGGGCTTGTAGGTCATAGGTGAATTCAGAGATTCTTTAATTAGCAGAAAGAAATGTTAAGAGCATTGTGGGGGGGGGGGTAGGGCACACCTCAAATCATGGTTTGGATATGGCAAAGTCATAACATGTAACCAAAATGTTTGCAACCCCATAATATCCTGAAATAATAATAAAAAAAGATGGTGTGACTTTCTCCAGGCCCCTCAGGCAGAAATTTAGAACAAGAAAGGTGGTCAGAATTTAATTCTTCAGTCCTTCGTTATCTGCATTTGTGGGGTTTCTGAAAAACAACTCAATCGCATGTGTTAGGATACCATCTTTTAGTTTCAACAGGGAACCAAAACACCTTGTGACTCTGGCTTACTTGGAAGGCCCCTGTCCTCATTAGGTTGCCCATTCACTTTTCAAAGCCTGCTAGGTGCCCAGAACTTTCTCTGAAGGGACTCAAGATTTTCCTTTATTTCCATGCTTGGGGTGCCCAACAGGCTCCTAAAAGGGGTCCCTGCTCCATCTCAATGTCTATTGCCTTTTGTCATGTACTAGAAAAATTGGCACATAGGAACCTGTTGTGGCTTTCAAGGCAATTAAAATGACAACAATATCCAGTGGTCAGTCTTACAAATGCAATGACTTATTCAAATAACCCACAGTTAAACGGCTGGTTTTTAAAGAGGTCTTCTGAGTTTGCTCTCAGGGACCTAAGTGGCCATGAAGCATTTCAGGAGTTAAACCCCCTCATGCAGTTGTTGCCTCGTTCTGAGCTGTCCACTGGGGTAAATCATCCACATGCAAAAAAGGAGTTTAGAGTTGCCCAGCTGGACATGAGGGGAAGAGAGCCCCAGCTGCTGTAGATGATCCAAGACTCTCTGTTTTCCAGGACTGACTTTATAGCCTTATCTCAGCCCATCTCTGGATGAGCTCAGCTGTCTTACCCAGCACTTTTTCTGCAGAGTGGCCGCACTCTGCAGTTCCCGCCAGTCAGCCCCAGCCTTGGCACATATACAGCATGGCTGTGTCAATGGCAGTAAACGCTGTCGTTACGGATCCATGTAAGGAGATGAAACACATTTATAGAGCTCCATAAGCATTTCTTTTACACAAGTCTAAAATCAATCTCCACTGCTGTTTGAGATTCTGAACTGTTTATTTCCCACCCACTTGGCCTTGGGCCCATCTTTACTTGAACTGCTTTATCAGCCACATTTGGAGACCAGCAAAACCTAAAGTCCTTGTCACAGCCCACTCAGCAATCACCCACAGCCTAGCAATGATGGGATTCAGTGGTTTCTAGCATGTTTATTCCCATTATAATATAAATACTTCAGTGCTTCTATTGATGTCAGCTCAAGTTTCAGCTGATAATTTTGACAATGTGAATTTGTACTTATAGCTGTGATTTGTCAACAATAAAAAATTTTCCTGAAGCATTGAGGAATTTGGTAGCAGATGACATATCAAAACTTGCCATTTATATAATTGTTCAGAGCTATACAAATCGTCTTGAAACACTCATTGTTGCCCAAAAAAGGTGACTTTTTTTTTTTTTTTTTTTTTTTTTTTTTTGAGACAGAGTCTCACTTTGTTGCCTAGGCTAGAGTGAGTGCCATGGCGTCAGCCTAGCTCACAGCAACCTCAAACTCCTGGCTCAAGTAATCCTTCTGCCTCAGCCTCCCAAGTAGCTGGGACTACAAGCATGTGCCACCATGCCCGGCTAATTTTTTCTATATATATTAGTTGGCCAATTAATTTCTTTCTATTTATAGTAGAGACGGGGTCTCGCTCTTGCTCAGGCTGGTTTCGAACTCCTGACCTTGAGCAATCCGCCCGCCTCGGCCTCCCAGAGAGCTAGGATTACAGGCGTGAGCCACCGCGCCCGGCCTAAAGGTGACTTTTTTAAATTTTGTAAAATATTATTTTGATTCAAAAATCTAACATTGATGAGAAACTACTTTCTCATCAATGAGAAATAAGGTTGAAAACACACTGAGCAGATGCCTCAATGATACAAAGAAATAAAAATCTAATGGAAGGTGGTGAAGTCATGTACTTCATAGCACAAGACACTGAGATTCTTAGTATAAACAAAAAATACTGGCTGGCATCTCCTTTCTCTTTCTTTGGGATGTTACGCCATCTCTCTGCTTTCTTTCCCCCCACTTCTCTCTTTCTCTCTCTCTCTTTCATTCTTTCTGTCCTTCTAAAGGATAAAATAAATTTTACTTTTATAACTTAATTTCTGCATGAGAAATCTTTCTCCACCTGCACCATGAGCACCTACTAAGCTTTCCACCCTAACACTTAATAGTTATATATAATAAAGATATAATCAGATTTACATGCTAAAAATACTTTGCATTTATGGCAAAATTAGGCATATCAGTGCAAGTGTTATTTAAGTGAAAGGTCATCTTAAAAAGAGTAACATGTATTAAATGTATATAAAATTGACAATTGTAAGAGTAATGTTTATTTTTACATTTTAAAACTGATGTAGGATTAGCAGTTCTGCAAAGAAATAAGTCCTCATTTAGGGATCTTGTTCATCTAACTTAGTTATTTCTTCTAAGAGAAGTGATAACAACAAAGGTCTGACATTGTCACCACAATAAAATCTTTGAGTAGAACCACTCAAGCTAGTATTCCAATGTTTACAATCTGATTTTTCGGGCTGCGTTTACCACGGAGGAGATTAAAGGCTACAAGTCCTCTCCTTCCTGCAGCATGCCTCATGGGGAGGATTGTTGTCCCTAGCAATGCTTAAACAGTTCTCCAGCCGGTGGGCTTCTATAGGTGTTTCTCAACCTTTTTATAACCTCTGCCCTTCTTTGATAAAGAAAAATCTCATATTTCTCTGGAATTTATTTTGTGCTCCGCCTGCAAAAAGGGACAACCAAATGGGTGAAGAGAAGGGAAGGGATCATTGTTCTATTTGTTTTCTGTTTTCTGGCTTCCTTCACCAGCCAAGAAGATCACATCAAACTTTTTTCTTTCTGTAGCTTTTGGAAAATCTTTTATTGTTTATTTGTTTCTAAATATAAAAAAATATATAATGTTGAACGTGTTTTATTCAAGCTATGTACATTCCGCTGTTAGGTTCTATTGCCCCCCTCCAGTTATGCAGCTTGTCCTGAAAATGGAAATAGTGTTGTTTCTCGGATGTTAAAAATAAACTAATGCTAGGGCCACAGAATATGGTTCTAGCTCTTTTAGGGATAAAAATATGGATTTAGCTTACACATATGTCAAAATTATAATCTAGTTTCTTAACTATTGAACAAATGGTTTGGGGGCAAGATGGGCAAACACTGGCTTGAGAGGATAATGAAAGAGCTATTGGGCCGGGCGCGGTGGCTCACGCCTGTAATCCTAGCACTCTGGGAGGCCGAGGCGGGTGGATTGCTCAAGGTCAGGAGTTCAAATCCAGCCTGAGCGAGACCCCGTCTCTACCATAAAAATAGAAAGAAATTAATTGGCCAACTAATATATATAATATAAAAATCAGCCGAGCATGGTGGCTCATGCCTGTAGTCCCAGCTACTCGGGAGGCTGAGGCAGGAGGATCGCTTGAGCCCAGGAGTTTGAGGTTGCTGTGAGCTAGGCTCACGCCACGGCACTCACTCTAGCCTAGGCAAGAAAGCGAGACTCTGTCTCAAAAAAAAAAAAAAAAAAAAAAAAGAGCTATTGGATCACTCTCTACTTATCCAGCCAAGTGTGATGTTGAAGGCATTCCTAGGAGGTATCTTGAAACTATTCGTGATCTCTAGCTAATACTACTCTGAAGGCTACTGTGCTTTCACCTTCATTGCCCAAGGAAAGGCCATCACCTTTCTTTGGGTGATAATGACTGGTTCAAGATGATTTGCACAGCCCTGAACAACTACATAAATGGCAAGTCCTGTTATCTCATTTGTGACCAAATGCCTGAATGCTTTAGGAAAGTTTGTTATTAGTGAAAGATCATGGCTATAAGTACAGATTCATATTGTCAAAATCATCAGCTGATGTTTGGGGTGACATCAACAGAACCACTAATGCTTACATTGTACAGTGTTCTTTTTGTCTTCTTAGGTTGAGAAACTTCTTCATTGTCTGATGATCATACAGTTTGATTTCCTTGACCCATATAGTTCTTAAAATCTCAAACTAATATTGAAATCTAATTTTTACGTTAGTCCTGAATTCAGTTAATATGGTTACTAATAATAAACCATTTTACTCAGAAAAGCAGAAGATTTAAATGGGGTTTCTCAACCTATCATAACCTCTCACTTGTAATGACAGCGCCCACTCCTTTCTGTTTAGCCCACATAACCCTTTGTAGAACCTTAGACATTGCATCTCTGATCCCCTGGAGGAGCCATTTTTTCAGGTCTTGCTCTGTGCCAGACACTCTGAAGCATTCATACTCCTGTGCCACTTAATGTCCATCGCAGCCCGCTGAAGTAGTCAGTGTTTGCCCCTCTTGCCCGATGCAGAAACAGGTTCAGAGAGAGATTGGCCAACTTGTCCAAGGTCACTCAACTAGTGAGTGATGGATCCAGAATTCAAACCCATATCTGCCTGACCTGAAGCCCAAGGTCTGCAACGTGACTTCAAGGAGCCTTCAAAAGTAGTGCTTGCCCTTTCCTCTTACAGCATTCTGTGCATCCTCACTGAACTACTTCCGGAGCCAATCCATTTACTTGCTCTATCTTGTCCAATTTTTGATAAAGAAATATTTCACACCACCTAGGACAGTATGCAAGATCACATGTTGATACTCCCATTCTTCTGGTCTCCTCTTATCACTCCAATCTACAGTCTATTGCTAAGCAAATCCCTGTTATAGTTTGCTCAGGCCAAACTATGTGGACGTCTTCTTTTACCCGGTAGAGGCAATTTTTCTTCTGTTAGAACTCCTGTGAGTGAAGTAGGAACATGTTTTCCCTAAACTCAAATATTCAGGGAACTGCTGATAGACATTAAAATATTGCAGTCTGTTCTGAAGAAGCAAAGTCCACTCACGACCACCATTTGGCACACCAGAATTCTTGTGTGAGAACAATCCAAAGCATTGTGGCCACAAGATATGGAGATGATGCCCATGTCTGTGGGAGCATTTTTCCATTTTTGCAAGTGGAAGATGTTAGTTGGCAAGAATGTAAGAACCACAGAGGATCTGGATAATGGCAGTAGAGGCTCTGTATATTAAAATATGCTGTCTGGAATTTCTTCAGTGAGGGAAACCAAATTTAAGGATTGACTTCATTTCTCTCAGGTATCTTATTTCCTTGTACCATTTCACCTGGTAGAATTTCATCCTGGAACTTTCTGATGATGGAATTAATGAGTGTTGCTATGCTCTAAAGCTGAGAGATAAAATCAAGTTTGGCAATTTGGACCAATTTCATTTCCTCACAAAACTGGCGGCAAGCTGATTGAATTTCACAAAATATACCTGTGGAAATTCAGCCGTTCTGAAATGAGGGAAGGTGTCATTTTTATGTGCTGACTGATAAATGTTCTCTGAGAAGATGCAAAAGAATAAATATTAACTTAAGGCATTTGGTATTCTAGTTAGCAAGAGAGATATTTAAGAAGATACAGGGATAAATAAGAACAACAAATTTTTAAAGACCAACATTCTATGGATTCAAATATGTGGTATGTGTTCTTCCACTTAAAACTTGGTAGCAAATGAAACAATGTCAAGCTGTATCAATGGAGTAGATTCTATTTTTAGAAAGTTCAATCTCAAAGCTTAAACTGAATTATAATTTGATTGAGGTATTTAATGAATGAGTTCGTTCGTAAATGCTGATAGTATTTTTAAAGTAGATGTCAATTGCATTGAATTATTAACCAACTGGCTGAGTGGGTCTGTGTATTTTTTAAATTAAAATTATTTAGTTTGCTAATATAGGAAAGATATGTTACAGTAGAGTTTTTCTCTACTGAAATAGGGAAATAAGGAAAATAAGATGCATAATAATTTGAAAATACTTGGGGATTTCAAAGTCTGGAAGTGTAATAATTTTTTTTTCCCAACCAGCCTTATATCATTAAATTCTTCCTAGATGCAATCACCAGCTCTAAGACTATGTTGCAGATGAGTATTGCTTTTCCCCAAAGAGTACATTTATTGTTTTGAGAATTCAATATAGCCTTCTTGGAAGTAACTATGCTGGATGGTTTCCCTGTTGTTCACAATCGGGTTATTTTGAATTTATAAAAATGGAAGATGTTTCAGTTCATTTCACTGAAATTTATGTAATGTCTGTGCTAGAACCTGGGAAAGATACAAAGTTAATATCCACCCTTAAACTCCAAGAATATACCATCTGGCAGTCATAGTTTATTTTTGAATAGTACTATTTGCCTTTTATAATGAATGCTACATGCCGCATCTTCATTTTATTCTAATAACTATGAAACAGAGCACATGAGAAAACTGGGCTCAAAAAGCTTATAGACTCTATTTAATACACAACAGCTAGTTGGTGGAGGAGCCAGGACTAGATCCAGTCTTCTGATCCCTAAACCAGAGAACACCAGAAGTCTGAATGGTGGGTTCTAGTCCTGGGTGACCAGTTACTAGCTGTGCAGCCCTGGATCAATCACCACCTCTGGGGCCTCAGTTTCCCCAACTGTGTGATCTCTAATATTCCTTCTAGTTCTAAAGTTCCAAGACTGTTTTGCTAAAAGAGGAAGTATGAAAACCTGGAAATCTGGAAGGAAAACCATGCTGTTAAGGCATAGTTCGCTCAACTTTCTCTTCCTGGTTTTAATACCCTTCTGCCTCTTTCTGTGAATCCAGATAGAACAGAGTTTTCCTAAAGACATCTCTTTTATCCTCTCTTCCTAGTTACTTCATTATAAGGTCAATACTTTGGGCATCTTCTTTAACATGTCACTACTGTGGTTTCTCATTTTTAGAGTCTCTTTCTCAAAAGCACACTTGGCTCCTTTGGACATGTTGAAGTTCTGTGTGTGAGAAAACTCTCTGAACTTTCTTCAGTAGCAGCAGCACCTGCTCTCCAGGGACTTGCAAAGATTTAATGCCACTTCCACATCATCTTCCATGACCTCATTAAGACTATCAAGTTGTACAAGCCGCGGAGTGTTGGGAATTTGAGGCCTATCGTGTTCGAGACGAAGGAAATCAAGTCCTCTCCCAAATTAGACTGCTTTCTACACGCTGTTCATATCATTTCCCACCATCATTTTTCAATATTTTTCTTAACCTGGTAGTGGGATTGTGCCCAAATCCCTGCCACGTCCTATCCTCAGCCTCGGTATCACTGATGAACTACAGAAGTGGGTGTTATGTCCAGTTCATCCTGGACATACAAGCACTCTTTGCTTCATCAGGTGCTGTATCGTTTTGTGTTTGGTGGAAGTAACTTAAAATTTAATGTTTTCTTCCAAGGACTCAAAGTTTATCGAGTGACCAGGGCATTATTTAGAAATAGCGATTTTTTTGAAAGGCCATTATTCTCACAATGCTTATTAATAGCTAAACAATAACCACAAATCAATCACTTGATGACTATCTCAAATAACTCCTGTTGTTCTGTTTGAATACTGTAATACGAGTCTAATTTGCTATTAGCCTGTCAGTATCATATGGTTTTCTGTCTGATGAACAAGCTGGAGTTTTAATTTTAAATTCTCTGTTGAGTTTCCTCTAGGCGAGAGAGAGAGAGAGAGAGAGGTGGTCCATGGCTGCCTTAAAGCCAGACACAGTCTTTTTTTCACACGCAATAAACATACAGGAAGGTATCTGTTTCCATGAGAGACTGATTCCATCTGCATTAAAAGAAAATTATAGAGGATATTAGCCAATTTCCATTATGAACTTGAGAAGTCCAGGAAATTTCTCCACTGATGCCTCGTCTGTATTTACTCCTTATCCTAAAATTTTGGTACTAGACTAGTGTCTGCAACATTTAAATCAGTTAAATTAACCGTGTCTGGAATTTAAAATTTCTCTGGTTGTACTCTAATGTTTACATAAACTGAACACCTTATTTATTAATGCTCAGAGGCAGTGAGTGTAGCAGAAAAGGCACTGAGGCAGTCTGTCTAGGCATGGCAGTGGGACACAGGGGTGGTGGGAATCTGTGTGCGTGTGGGTGTACACACACACGCATGCACATGGGGTGGGCGGGTGGAGTTGAAGGGGTACTCATGTAGTGAGCATGCAAAACCTTATAAAAATCCCACTGAAAACATTGCCTCTTGATTCAGATGTGTCCCATGCCTGGCTGGCACACAAGCTCCAATAAGAAAATCTTCTGGCTCCACTGAGTTCTTGGACTCCTTCTTCTGAGACAGTCTTTCTGAGGAGTCTGGTAATTTCCACCTGACAGTCACCTTCATGACTCAAGTTAGAAGCCATCTCTTTGGTGAAAGCTTCCCTGACATTTCCAAACTCCAGGCAGAGCTAATAGTTTTGTGCATTTTACATATTGGTGATAAACATTATACTGGCTGTTTGTGAATATGTCTCTCCAGCTAGACTGCAACTTATTTGAGGGGAGAAATTCTGTTGTATACATTTTAATAGAGGCAGCATAGGACGTTAGGAAGAAGTGGAGCTTCAAAGCCAGACCTGATTTCAAGTTAATTTCACTACTGTGTGCTGTGTTGCCTTGAATAAACTACTCAAAGCTTAACCTCAGTTACCTCTTATGTGACATGGATATTATAATGCCTAATTCCATATGGTTTTTTTGATAAGTACAAAAGGGTCCTTAAATATTTCATTTCCTTATATCTTACCTAAAGTCATAAGAATCATTCATGTCAATCATGAATGTCAATCAATATTCTAATGTTCTTTGACCTAAATATGTGGCCATACCACCCTGAACCCACCAGATCTTGTCTAATACTCTTTGGCCTAGACTGTCCTGGTAACCTAAAGTTCATACCCCCAGAAGAATTTGGCACCTTCTTAATAATGGTGGGCTGACAAGGGCATGGGATGCCTTGGTGATGACCAGACTTCATCGGTGGGGATGTTCATAAAGAGCACAGTTAAAGAGTCAACTGTTCAGGAAGCTATAAAAATGATGTCATCTCTATATAGAAAGTTAATTCAGATGACCTCATTCATTCAAAAGATAATTTCTGAGTACTTACTATCTGCCTGCCAACTGTGCCAGATGCTATGAAGATTACAAACTACTGGATCGCAAAGGTTTTAAAATTAAATTAATAAAAATATTACAACTAAATGAAATGTTATGAAGAAAAGACAGAAAAGCTGAGATCCTGCGTTCCTTCCCAAATCTAACCCGTATGATTCAATGTTTAAATTTCCAGGAAAGTAGAAAATTGATTCACAAGTTGCAAATGGAAATTGAAGGTCCTTTGAAAATTTGTGTAATCCTACTTATTTAATCTTTTGTTCTGTTTCTTCCTGATAGGCCTATCTGGTCAGGGTCTTCCTCTGGTGGCACAATCAGCATCTCTGTGTCTTTGCAAATGTTGTTTCCTTTACCTGGAATTTGCTCCTCCTTTCCATACTTGTAAAATGAGCTGGTGAGACTAAATGATCTTTAAGATTTCTTAGCTCTAAAATATTTTGGTTCCTTTAACCCTGCCAGAGAAGGAGGAGGGAAGATTGTGCTCCCTACGTTTTTACTTCTAAATATTATTTTCTGCACTCAGTCATCATGATTTACTGTTTTTAGCTCTTCCTAGTATTAGCACTCCAAACGGAAGAAGCCGGAATGTAGGGCATGCATTACATGAAAAGTGAAATGTTTTGAAAGGGCTTTGAAGTGTTGAATAGGAATATTGTATTAAGAGCATTCCACTAAATGGAAGAAACCTGGAAACTGGACAAGCTGTGGATGTGCAGATGGTATTACTAACCATCAGTCAGGCAGAGAACACAGCCTATGTGTATGGATCGATATGTCATGTGTCTCTGTGCATTGGGAGGTACCAAGAAGTTGTCAGCAGTTGTTATTTCTGTATGCATTGCCTCCGAAGAGAATAGTCAAATTGCCCAAGTTACATAGCCTAGAAGTTTCATTTTGGTCTGTACCAATATGAATGAATCCATTTAAGATGTCTCCTGTGAGAGAGGATGCCTCCACAAATGCAAATTGGCAGGAAGTGGGTTTGCTCACCGGTGAGGGGGTGGGAGCGGACAGGACGATCCCTTGGCTTTATGGCTCTTTTAAAAATCTCCTTTTTTTCTGATACCAGGCAGTATACAAACTATAATAATCCAATGTGCTCCATATCACACCACAACATTTTACAATTGGAATATGAGTGAATCGCTCTGCATCAGCCGGCACTAACAAACATTAAAGAACAACAGACAGTCCTTTAGGTAAGTATGAGCATGAGTCAGTCAGCCATTGGAGTATGACAGAAGGGTGTTATTTCTCAGAGATAAGGGAACAAAGAGGTCTTAATATCCGGCTCAGCCAGGGCAGGAAATTGCCTACTTCCTGAGCCAGTGTGGTAGAGGCCGTGGGATGGGAGCCAGATCTTGAGAGAGGAGGCCAGGAGACCTCAGGATTTTATCGTAGGGCACATGGACTTTGTAGGAGAACGTCAAAAACTCATTTCGTTTTTATTAATAGCACCGAAAGATGCTTGGCAAAGAATTAATGACACTAAAACATCCTTATAAATGTCATGGGTGGACATTAATTTTTACAAACAGACATTCATTCTCAGATGTTTATGCTTTCCAGTCTTGAACCTCCTCCTGTCGGTGGTATGTGCCAACATTTTAATTTTAAAGACTATCAATTATCCTGCTAATCCTAAACTCTATTATAAAAGTGTAAAGTACCAGGTTGACCTTACATCCCTGGTCCTAATTACATACATATGTTTTTATAGGCATCTATCCAACCCCAATGACACTAACAAACTAGTTTTCAAAGCTCTTAACCTCTCTGCTTTCTTTTCCTCATTGGTAAATCAAGAGTGTCAAATTAGATGAACTCAAAGGCTTGGGTTCTAAAGAAAAGTGGCAGAAATCCCATCAAGTACAAGACTGTGTAGTGGGAGAAGGATTTGGAATCCTGGTTACCTGAGCTTAAACCTCTGCACCTCCAATTATCAGCTGTGTGAAATTAGGGAACATTCTCTAATCTCCTCAAGCTGGTAACAGCATCTGTAGCTGCTATAATTCCCAAATTTAAGGGCTGTTATAGAATTAAATGACACAGGGCATTAATGTGTCTGGCAGACATGTATTTAGTTAGATTTTCCTTTTCCCTCCTTTCTCTTCCTCTAGTGTTACATGCACCTAATAGATTTTACTACTTTTTACTAAAAAAAAAAAAAAAAAGAAGAAGAAGAAGAACCAGGTTCAGATGGTTGTGTTGAAAAGACAGAAGAGAAAGATTAATTTACAAGAGGAACCAAAGATGGGTTGAATTTTGACAAGCGAAAATAAAGATGATAGGCATTCTACAAAGAGAAGAATGCAATCAAATGTATGGTAGCTTTAACCAAAAGCTGTATCTGGTAGGTATTCTGAGGCTATTGACAGAATTATAGTAGCCAGAGTTAATATACATATTTTTATCTATCAATTAATCTTTACTAAATATTTATATAATATATGCAATGTTCTACAACTTTTTTTTTCTTTTAAAAATGTTTCTTTGGCACATGCCTGTAGTTCCAGCTACTTGGGAGGTTATGTCAGGCGGATCAATTGAAGCCAGGAGTTAGAGGCTGCAGTGCACTGTGATCACACCTGTGAGTAGCCACTGCACTCCAGACTGGGCAACATAGCAAGACCCCATCTTAAAAAAATTTAAAAACCATATCTTTATGATCATCCCATATCTACACACAAAATCTTTCTTATTCTTTATTTACTATTGATAATATGCCCTTATAGGTATACATTATAATTTATAGAAGCAGTACTCTATTTGTTAGGTATTTATCTATTTTTGTTAGATATTTAGGGATTCTGGGTTTCTAGGGATGAAAGTGGGTGCTATTGCCTTGGTCCAATTGCCCCATCTGGGAAGAAGGCGAGGGTGGGTCCCAGCCCCTCATCTTGGTCCTGACCCACCCTAATCCTCTCCGAGCAACTGCCATACCTGGGGGAGGAGGGAATACCCTATGAATTAGCCAATTATAACTTAGTGTGCCAGCTACAAAACAATGCAGAGGACTCTCTAGTCCACAGGCCAAGCAGCCTAGGTACAACAGAGTCCGGAAATTGACCTAGAACAACCTGCATGCATAGTTAAAACTCAGGTCATGTGACTACCAACTGTCCAATCAAAATGGTTCCATGGTGACCTCTGAACCATGAGGGAGGTCCCAATCCAGTCACTATAAAACAGGGTGCAAAACATAACCAGGTCCCTTTTGGGCCTCTTCCTTTTGCTCTCCCTTTGCTGTAACGTGTCCAGTCATCATCTGCGGCTTATGTATCATGCTCTGTAAACCTGTACCTTGCCCTTGCCCTGTAATCCTATCTTTCTCTCCTCAATAAACCTCATTTTTGTGCTTGCCTTTCTTTGGTGCATCTGGTCATTCTTTGGCCATGAGAGTGTCAAGAACGGACATTTCAGACTGAAACCTGACGTGTTGATGGATATTTTAGGTGACTACCATATTTTGCTTTCATAAACAAATATGCAGTGAATTATCTTGTGTGTGTGTGTGTATACATCACTTTTCACATGTGTGAGTAAATCTGTAGAATATATTTCTAAATGTGAAATTGCTAGTTAAAGGGTATGTGCATTTGTAATTTTGATAGATATGGTCAAAATGCCCTGAAAATAGGTTTTATTGCCTTAAATGCACATAAATGTATGTATAAGAGTATTTTCTTGAACTCTGGTCAATAAAGAATTATACTTTTTGAGTTTTGCCAATCTTCTAGGTTAAACAATGCTACTTTAGTGTATTTTAAAGTGCCATTTGTTGAACATCTTTTCATGTATTTAAGAGCTATCTGTTAGCTATTTCTGTCATCTTTTTGCTCACATTCTCTGCTTGTTAATCTGGATGGTTGAGTTTTTCTCATTGATTAGTAGGAGTTCTTTATATAGTAGAGAAATTGTTCTTTGTTTCCTCTGCAAACATTCTCTTACAATATTTTGCTTAATTTTGACTTTAATTATTGTGATTTTGGCCATGCAGAATGTTTTCTTTAAATTTTTTTATATCAAGTTTATCAATCTTATGGTTTCTGGATTTTATTTCTACTAAGAAAAACTTTTTTAACTCTAGAGAATAAATTTTTTTCATTTTTTTCTACTAATTTATGATATTATTTCTTACACTTAAATTTTGATCAATTTCAAATTTATTCTGGTGAAATCTGCCTCTGGCATAATAATTATTTTGAGCTGATTGTTTTGAGAAATTGTAGACACAGGAGAAGCTCTGAAAATAGAGTAGAAATTACCCTTCTGTCAGGGAAATTTCCATTTATAAGGGAAATATCCATTTGTGAGGGCATCTCTTTGTATCAGGAAAAGAAGGATGACTCTAAATCACTAAAGACTCTTATCAATGGAGAAGGTACAGACCTAAAATCTGCATAACAAACTTTATCCTTGTTTGCCATGCTTTACCTGGGCATCTCCCCATAATGGGCCTTGCCACCCTCCATTTAACTCCTCCAGTCAGTCCTCTTTCTTTGTTTTAATTGAAGATGGTATTTAAGCTTGAACTCAAAGCCACCTATTGGAGAATTACTCATCCTCTGGGCATCTCCCATGTATACATGAGGTATACAGGTTAATAAACTTCTTTTTGTTTTTCTCTTGTTACTTTGTCTTTTGTTAAAGGGGATGGTTTCAGTTAAGAACTTTAGAGGTTGAAAAAAATTATTTTTCTTTCCTACAACACTTTGAGTTTAAATAACCTAGTGCTCAGAGGATTAAACCATGTCTCTAGTCTCCCTTCCCTGTCTTACATTTGTTTAATTAAAGGGAAGCTACCATTGAATCCAGGCCCAAATACTTTAAGCTATAATTGTATTAGTGTTTTCCAAATTTCTTCTTATGCAATCATTTTGCAGTTAGCTATTGAATTTCTGTCTAAGAAAAAAACATCAAAGAGACCATAGCAGAAAAAAATATTGTAAGGGAAACTGGAATGAGAATAGTCTGTGTTGGTGTTCTTTTTTACAAAATGAGAATATGGGCTTGGACCATTATTGTCTCTTAGATGATTAAATTCAAGAATGACTAGATGTTGCATAGAATTAAGCTGTTTATGTTTACAGTTAAGAAAGACAGTCTGGAGGAGCACTTCTCTTTCCTTTCTTTCCTCTTTTTTTTTGAGACAGAGTCTCATTCTGTTGCCTCAACTAGAGTGCAGTGGTGTTATCATAGCTCACTGCAACCTCAAGCCATTGGGCTCAAGTGATCCTCCTACTTCAGCCTCCCTAGTAGCTGGGACTACAGGCAAGTATGACCACGCCCAGCTAATTTTTTCTGTTTTCATTAGGGACAAGTCTTGCTTTTACTCAGGCTGGTCTCAAACTGCTGAACTCAAAGGATCCTCCCACCTTGGCTTCCCAGAGTGCTAAGATTACAGATGTGAGCCACTGCACCCAGCCTAGAGGAGGACTTTTTAGGAAAAATAGAGAATGGAAGGTTAGTAAGATAAGAATTGATTTAAGTACCTAAAAATATTAACACCAAATTCCGTTCAAAAAATAGATGCATTTATGGGTGAGGGGCGGAATGTTCTTAGTATTTTTAATTAATACAAAGGATACGTTATTGTTAAGCCAAAAAATTAACAATGGCAAATAACAATTACAAAACCGATTTATTGGGAAAGTTGGATGAGAAACTATTTAATGATGTTATTGAAGGGTACCAGAATATGCCACCCCAAAAATATGCCTATTTGGCATATAGAATATTTTGAGCTAAAGACAACTGAGAACAAGAATATTCAGGAAAAGCTCTTTACCTCCCCCTAAATACCTAACAATAGAATATAAATTTCCCCTTTTGTAAAAGAAATTTACATTTATAAAAGAGATTTCCATTTGTAAATATGCCTCCATACTAGGAAGAGAGCTAATGAGAGATATTTATCTTCCTAACAAGACAATCCTTATTTACAGTACATCTCCTCCCCTACTTTTCCTGCACAGTAGCCCCCAACCTCTTTCCCTTTGTTTAGTCTAAAATGGGATATAAGCCTCAATCATCTGCCTGCTTCCTTGAGACATAGTTTGTGGGGGTTTTTTTTTGACGGGGGGGGGGGACTCCCATGCATAGGCACATATTTATAACTGATTTTTTTCTCTTGTTAATCTGTCCTTTATCAGTTTGACTTGAGGGCCCCAGCCATTGAACCTAGAAGAGTAGAGGGAAAAGGGATTTTCCTTTTTCATCATAACCCGAGCTTCCCCAAAGCTGTGCCCCGGCATACTCAAGCACCAAGAGTGGGTTACAGGTGTGCCGTGAGATGTTGATCTTCTCCTCCCCTTAGGATGCCAGGAAGGACATGGAAAGCCCCTGAACTGGTCCCTTCCCACCCAAAGGAGCTTTCTGGAGGGAACTGGGTAATGAAATCATTCCCACTTGTTTGGGAATTTCCCACTTTTGGCACTAAAAGTCCTGTGTCTTCAGAAACCCTTTAATTCCAGGAAAACCCAAATACCTAGGTACCCTCACTGAGGGCAGTCTGGCCACAGCAGGGTCTGTGGCAGGCCCCGTGGTCCCTGTACCCCATGGTCCCTGTAGTTGGAAGAACCGAAGTGGCATGTAGCTATTGCTGCGCTGTCGGATGTACTCAGCAGAGCGTGGCTGGGAGGGCACTCCCCACCTGATCATAGGCCTTGCCAAACTGAGTTTTGAAAGGCATCTGTCCATTCATTTCACTTAACTTGTTAAATTATTGGTGCAAACTTATTTCTACTATTTCTCATTATCTTTTTAATACTTGTAATAATGTCTCCCATTTTATTCTTATTATTGGTAATTCATTCTCTTCCTCTCTCTTTCCCTTTCCCTCTTTCTCTCCTTTTGCCTTTCCTTGTTTGTTTTTTCAGTCAAACTTGCTAAAGATTATTCAGGATCTTGTGCTTTCTTGAAGAATTGACACTTTTAATATAATTAAGTATCCCTCTTTATGTCTCTTAATTCTTCTCACCTTAAAGTCTAGTTTGATACCAATCTAGTGATACCAACCGTCTTTTGGGTAATGTGGACTTGGTATGTCTTTTTTCCCTTCTTTTACTTTTAAACATTATATATTTATGGTGTATTTCTTTTCTTTCATTCTTTTCTTTTCTTTTTTTTTTTTTTTTTAAGACAGGGTCTTTCTCTGTTGCCTGGGCTAGAGTGCAGTGGTACAATCATAGCTCACTGAAACTGCAAACTCCTGGGCTCAAGCAAGCCTTGCTGTTTGGCCTCCCACATAGCTGGGACTATGGGCGTGCACCAGCACACCTGGCTAGTTTTTCTAATTTTGTAGAGACAGGATCTTGCTATGTTGCCCAGGTTGGTCTCAAACTCCTGGGTTCAAATGATCCTCCCACCTCAGCCTCCCAAAATGCTAGGATTATAGATGTGAGCCACTACATCCGGCTGTGTATTTCTTATAAGCAGCCATAATTTTACTCTTTTAAAAATATGGACTGAAAATCTTGTTAAGAAGTGTTTCATCCATTTACTTATAATGAAATTACTGATAGTGCTGGGTTTCAGTCTCCCATCTTGCTATTTGTTTTTTATTTTTCCCTTCTGTTTCTGCTTATTATTCTTTTCTTGCCCTCCTTTGTAATAATCAAATACTTTTTGTATTTCATTTTATCTCCTCTGTTAGGCTTTTGTTACACTTTCTAACATCATTGTTTTAGTGGTTACCCTAAAAATTATAAGACACGTGCTAACTTATTATGGTTTATCTTAAATTAATACTTTTACTACTTTTCCAACAATGCAAGAAATTTAAAAATTTATACCTCTATTACCCTCTTCTCTGCTCCTGCCAACAATTTTTGCTGTTGTTGTCATATGCTTCTATATGTCATAAGCCCCGCAAAACATTGCCACTATGGTTGCTTAAATAGTCAATATTCTTTTATATTTACCTACCTATTTGCCTTTTCCAAAGTCATTCATTGCTTCGTATATTTTTACCTTTTATCATTTTCTTTCAGCCTAAAAAAATGTACTTTAATATATCTTATAGTGAAGGTCTATTGGTTGTGAATTCTCTCAGCCTCTGTGTATAAGTCTATTTCTTTCAGTATTTCACTAGTTTTATTTTGTATTAATTATTTTTTCATCAAAGCTGAATTAAATATGTTTTGTCCAATCTAAGCTGCTTCCCTCAATAAGCCTTCATAGTTTACTTAGAAAACTTTCTACTGGACAACTGCTACATCATGTGTGGCTAATTTTAGATTGGTGCATCATTAATTCTTTGGTTTTCCTTCTTCCCTAAGCTCGATCTTATTCATTATTTCACAGGTATTCAGGGAAGATGAATGAATGAAAGAATGAGACATATGAAAGTACTAGAGAAAATTAAGTATTGTCCAAAAGCAAAGTGAAGTTAATAGGATCTTATTATTACTAGAGATCAATCTCCTTAAGACATCAATACCTTTGTCAATCTTAATTTTTAGTCCACATTTTCTCTTCTAATGAGATTACAAGCATGTATTAATGTTCACGTCTTGTATTTTTTATTCTATATGATTCATTTGGGGGTATGGGAGTTTTCAAATCTAAATTGGAAGGTAGTTTTTTCTGGGATTCTAGTTACAGTTACAAATACCAAATTTAAAACACATGATTAATGTAGTGGAGGCACGTCATATGTGTATTTAACTCATAAAATTCAACCATACGTGCTACACCAAATTAAAATGAAGACCACTTTGGATAGGATGGAAGATTTTTACCTACCATTTCCCCCAATGAGCACATGAGCCAGGCAGAGTGTGAATGAGGACATGTGAATTTGCCCTTTGTTCGGATGATCTTGGTTCTTAAGTGCTTCTCACGGTGTATCTTACTTCCCTGATGTCAGAGCTTGGCACCCACAGAACACAATGCCACAATAAAAGCACATTTATAGTTAGCTGGATATTCTTTTAAATCCTAAAATAAACCCTGTAGCATTTGCATGCCATATCATTTGACTATCACAAATAATTTTCTCATAGAAGTGTGATTTAATTGGAGGCCATCTGCAATAACATGAAATGTATCCCCAAGACTTTATTAAATGCCTCCAATGGTTACCACCTTTTCTTTCACAGATCTCATGAAGTAGGATAATAGTCTAGCCAAGCAGATTGACACAAAAAACAATACACAATATATGATTTGCCATGAAAAGCACTACGATAGGGACATGTGGAAGTGCTTTGTGGAGAAGGAGTCTTAGAGCTAAGTGTCCAGGAGTTAATAGGTAGACAAGTAGATTGAGGCAAAACATTATAACCAATAGGAATGGCACGGACAAAGACTCCAAAACACTAACTTATGCAGCAGGGTTTTTAAAGTTTGTTTTTCTTTTTGTTTTTTATTTTATAGAGACAGGGTCTCCCTCTGTTGCCCAGGCTGGAGTGCAGTGATGCAATCACAATTCACTGTGACCCCAGACTTCTGAGCTCAAGCGATCCTCCTGGCTCAGCCTCCTGACTAGCTAGGACTACAGGAATGTGCCACTGTGCCCAGCTGATTTTTTTTTTTTTTAATTTTTCGTAGAAACGGAGTCTCACTATGTTGCCCAGGCTAGTCTTGAACTCCTGCCCTCAAGCAATCCTCCTGCCATGGCCTCCCAAAGCACTAGGATTATAGGCATGAACCACCATTCTTAGCCTGTAGTAGGTTTTTAATAAACAAGATATTTGTTATAGTTTAAAACCTAGTATATTTTGAGGATAAAGGAGGTTGGAAAGGAAGGTTATATTACCTAGTGAATTAAAATGTTGTTTTAAGAAATTTGGGCTTGATCCTATTGTTACAAAAAGCCATCATCTGATTTGGTTTTCACATATTCCTTGCGAGAAACTGTGACCCTGGTAATTTTGGACTTCTGCACACATACCAGCTCAGATGTCCCAGTTCAAATTCAGTGCCCTTTCAACTTCACTCTGCTCTGTTCACTGGTGCGATGCTAAGACACTTCTTATATTTACAGGTGAGGCTAGGGTTGGTGTTCCCTTACTACTGCGCTGGTAGTAATCTGCTCTCCCCATCTTGTGAGATAGTCCGAACTCTGACAGTAAATGTGGGCCTTTGCTTCATTTGGAGTTACAACATGCGGGCAAATCTAAAGAGTTGTCAAAAGCAGACAGTTGGAATGTAGAATTACTGGGCTGTGAAATTTCTGTGGAAAATTCAAAACACCCTGCACTTAACACAACGCCAGGGCTGATTAGTGCAGTTTATTGCTGAGCCCCAAGGGACACCTGCAGGCTTTTACCCTCGGTCTAGAACCTCTGGCCTGAGTGAAGGTGCAATGCCACGTTAGTTCCGCACTCTTTCTATTAGAGCTCACTCAAAGCTGCCGACACCAGATGTGTTACAAATGAACGTTAATTCTCCTCCAGCATCTGGATCGCATGCACAACGAGGGGCAAGATTTATGCCCTGCTGAAGCATTCCCCGGTTTTTAGCACAGAAGTGATTGAACTCCAGATTTTAACAAGATGCAGCGACCTTTTAGCATTATTAAAAACATGATTTCTTGTTTTGCTCATGACAAAAACCATTGGATTAACTGATTAGAAGGGGAGCTGCCGTCCTGCTCATTGGAAGCCGTGTCTACTTTAGCTGTTGGAGCTTGTCGTCGAAAATTTTACGAAGAAAGAATGACTCACCAACTCCTAAAATCAACAACTTTCAAGGCCCCTCTCAAAATCAGGGATTACAAAGGTAGAAATTCTTTGAGAACTGTGGATAAAGATTCAGATAAAAATGAACATTAACACAAGTGTTTGCATGAATTAATCAAATTAGGACCTGCTCCCTTTCAATAATTTTATTGTTATTGAGAAAACATGGAACCATAAACTTAGAGCCTTAGGACTAGAATAATTTTTCAAAGATCACATAATGTCCTTCTCTTCTTTAGCCCTTCTCTTTCTACACCTTTCAGAGAGAAAGAAAATAGTTTCCTTTCAGAGTCAGGCAAATGAGAGCCAAAAAGATCCAGTGTTTTGATATAGGCCTCAGAAGTGGTAAATAGTGAACTCACTGAATTCAAATCTGCAATTTTCAAAGTACAGTATTTTCTCAATGATAAAATGCAATTTGCCCATAGTCTATTTTTTCTGTGATTAGAATGCATCTTATAGTCAATGTGAACACTTGATGTTTATTTATTTTTGCACCCAAAGTTGTTACTAAATTTATAGTGCATATGATAGTCAATAGCATCTTAGAATCAAGAAAATATGTTAATTTTTATTTCATTAGACAGAAACTAATAAGAAATCATCTGGAATTTTTCCTAGTATCATAATTTGGGAATCTGTAAAAAGCATTATTATCCTGATGAGAAAATGCCTTCCTGTGGAGATATTCATGGTATGGTGTTCTCAGTCTAACCTACTTGAAGGGGGAACTAAAATGATTTTATTAATAATATAAAACTTTAAAATACAAAATATGATCATGTTCAATAGCCTTCATTAATCATGAATTTAATCTACTATTTGCAATGTACTTTTCAAGATTTTGTGGACTTACTACCTGAATGGCCTATGAATTTGAAGATCTTAAGTCTTAATTCTCCTTCAATGTCTTTTGTTATTTGTTCTGTTCTAGTGTTTTCCATGGTAAAATTCAGTATCTTCTTATGTCTCTTAGGGTGACTTTGAAGAGTATAACAAATATACTCATGTGTGTAAGTAAAAAATAGTGCACTCATAATCATGAGTTTCATGAGCGGTGAATCATTCTTTACAACTATCTAGGGTTAAGAACTGAAGAATCAGAAAGAAACTTTTCTTGAATTTATTTATACAGTGCTTTACAGTGTGCCTCTGAACAGCCCTTGTCAAACTTGCTGTAGAACTCAGCACATTTCACATTTCCTCAAAAGAATCCACTCACACATTGTCGATTTAGCTAAAGATTTTGCAGGGGAATGGGAGGTAAGTGTTGAGTTTCCATCATAAACTTTTTGCAAAAACAATTCAAATACAACTCTTAGCTAATCATTTAAACATTTCTAGTAGACATTTTAACCTAAGAGTTGTTTGCTTTGTTTTGATTCCTTTTTCTCAAGCACAAGACTCAGCCTTTCATTATTTTTTCTTTCCTTCAAGACTTTTTGTTACCAATTTAAAGTTTCTCAATCTCCATTCATTCAAGCTTGCACTCAACAAATAGTTGAGGGTTTAGTGTAAGACAGTCATTCCTCTATTAAGACAGACACAGCCCTGGCCACAGTGATAAAACAGTAAACAAAACAAGATCCCTGTTCTCATGGGTCTTACTTTCTTCCAGGAAGTAAGGGTGGTGTATGTGGCAGATGTCAGATGATGCTCAATGTCATGAAGAGAAGAATGTATCAGGGCAGAGGAAAGAGAGAGAGTGATTGGAGTGCATGTGGAGGGAGGAGGTGGAGGGTCATTACATTTCATAGGGAAGCTAGGGCAGACAGACCTCTGGTAAGGTCATGTCTGAGAAACAACTGAAGGAAATAATTGGAATGAACCATGAGGAGTCAGTGAAACAAGTCAGCTCCACTCCAGCTCCTACCACTGGTGTTAATAGATGAATCCTTACAGGATTCAACAAAGCAAAGGGTCTACCAGTAATAGAAGCTACCTTCCATGGGCAATTTGCAACTATCTTTTGTCAACAGTGAATGTCCCTTGAGGTCTTGCCCCAATTCCCAAGGGGCTAATTAATTAAAATATATCTTCCAAACAAATCACCTTGAAATATGCAGTCTGGGTTTATCCTTGTGGCTCAGATTTCAAGTAGAATTTCTATAAGTAAAATTCTAGAAAAATAGAAGCCACATAAAAATATCTTCTTCCTTTATCCTTTAACCTGACTTAATATTGCTTTTCTAGAAATCTTTCAAAAATCTTGAACTAATACAAATGTGGAAAAACTTTATGTGTAGGGATGATCACTGGAATATTATTTATAAAAATGAAAATCTGAATTATAAATTATAAAAGAAATTTTTATTATAATAATAAAGCAGGGACCATTAAGCTATTAGATGTTTGCAAATAATTATTGATGGGGCATAGAATGGGGTATCAAGTAGTACATCAAATATAATCTCAAATAAGAATAAAAAGTTTGGAAAACAGAATAATTCTTTAAAAAATTGAGTGGTAGGTTTGTAAATTATTTTTATAGCATTATTGAAATATAAATTACTTACCATAAAATGTACATATTTAAAGTGAACAATTAAGTATTGGCAAATACTTAAACCCATATAAGCATAACTTGAATTGATATAAAATATTTCTATCACCCAAAAAACTTCTCTCATGCCCTTTCATTGTCAATATCCCTTCCTTTTACTCAAGTACCTACTAGCCTGCTTTCTTTCACTGCCTAGTCATCTTACCTATTCTAGATTCTATATTATGAAATGTATAACAATATAATGGAGTACACATGCAGTATAACACTATGAACTCTTGTTCTTACCTCTCTTCAGTCAGTATAATATTGTTAAAACTTATCTATGTTATGGCATGTAATTCTATACAAATTGCCAAACTCTTTTCCAAAGTGGTATACCATTTTACACTCCCACCATGAATGTATAAAACTTTCCCTTGCTTTTTATTCATAACAAAAATGAATATTGGCAGTTTATTTATTTTGCCACTCTAAATTCCTGTATACCAATATTTCATTGTGAGTTTGATTTTTGTCTTTCCTTGATTACAAATGATATGGAGCATCTTTTCTACTATTTATTGACCATTTATATATTTTCTTTCACAAGAAATCTGATGAAATCCTTTACCCATTTTCAAAAAACTGGGTTGTTCCTTATGATGGAATTGTAGGATTTTTAAATATATATATTTTGGATACAAGCCTTTTCTCAAATATATGTATTACAGACATCCTCCTATTCCCCATCTATGGTTTGCATTTTAATTTCTTTTTTTTATTTCGGCATATTATGGGGGTACAGATTTTAAGGTTTCAATAAATGCCCATTTCCCCCTCTCCCCCCACAAGTCTGAGTCTCCAGCATGACCATCCCCCAGATGGTGCACATCTCACTCATTATATATGTATATACCCGCCCCCCTCCCCCCTGTCCAATACCCTATTACTGTAGTACCTATGTGACCACTTAGGTGCTGTTCAGTTAATACCAATTTGCTGGTGAGTATATGTGGTGCTTGTTTTTCCATTCCTGGGAAACTTCACTTAATAGTATGGGTTCCAGCTCTAACCAGGAAAATATAAGATGTGCTATATCACCATTGTTTCTTAGAGCTGAATAGTACTCCATGGTATACATATACCACATTTTATTAATCCATTCTTGGATTGATGGGCACTTGGGCTGTTTCCACGGCCTTGCAATTATGAATTGTGCTGCTATAAACATTCAAGTGCAGGTGTCTTTTTTGTAGAGTGTCATTGGATCTTTTGGGTAGATGCCCAGCAATGGGATTGCTGGATCAAATGGTAGATTCACTTGTATCGCTTTAAGGTATCTCCATATTGCTTTCCACAGAGGTTGAACTAATTTGCAGTCCCACCAGCAGTGTAGGAGTATAGAATTTTTCTATTTCCATCTTGATTTCTTCATTTATGAAGTAATCATTTAGTAGGAGGTTGTTTAATTTCCACGTTTTTGTGTAGAAATGTGAGTTTCTGTTAGGGTTGATTTCTACTTTTATTCCACTGTGATCTGAGAAGGTACATGATATGATTTCTATTTTTTTAAATTTCTTGAGATTTACTTTGTGTCCTAGGATATGGTCAATCTTAGAGAATGTCCCGTGAGCTGATGAGAAGAACGTATATTCAGTGGATTTGGGGTAGAATGTCCTGTAGATGTCAGTCAGACCCAGTTATTCCAAGGTTTTGTTTAAGTCCATTATTTCTTTATTAATTTTCTGTTTGGAGGATCTGTCTTGTGCCGTCAGTGGGGTGTTGAAATCTCCGGTGATTATGGAGTTGCTATTAATCCATTTGCTTAGATCCAGTAAGGTTTGCTTTATGAAACTGGGTGCACCTAAGTTGGGTGCATATATATTTAAAATTGTTATCTTTTCTTGTTGAAGTGTGCCCTTCACCATTATATAATGACCGTCTTTGTCTTTCACTACTTTTGTTGGTTTAAAAACTAAATCGTCTGAAATTAGAACTGCCACGCCAGCCTTCTTTTGGCTTCCACTTGCCTAGAATACTGATCACTACCCTTTTAGTTTTAGTCTATATGCATCCTTGCAGGTTAGATATGTTTCCTGAAGACAGCATATAATTGGCCTGTATTTTCTTATCCATTCAGCCAGCCTATGTCTCTTGAGTGGAGACTTTAAGCCATTCACATTTATTGAGAGAACTGATAGGTAAGGTAGATTACTGTTCATTCTGTTGGGTTGGATGTTTTTGCTTTGATTTCTCTCTTGAGCCATTGTATTATCTGGCCTTTAATCTTTGGGTTTTGGTTGTTTTTATATTCGTGAGTTTTTATTATGGTGTTCTGTGCGTAACACTGTTTTGAGTAGTTCTTGTAGGGCTGGTCTTGTCTTGGTGAATTCTCTGAGACTTTGCTTGTCTGAGAATGTCTTTATTTCTCCTTCATATATGAAGCTTAGTTTTTCAGGGAATAAGATTCTAGTCTGGGCATTGTTTTGTTTCAGAAGAGTGAGAATGGGGCCCCAGTCTCTCCTTGCTTGTAAAGTCTCGTTAGAGAAGTCTGGTGTTATTCGAATTGGCTTTCCCTTGTATGTTACTTGCTTCTTTCGTCTTAGAGCTCTTAGAAGGGCCTCTTTAGTTGATACTTTGGTCAGTCTGATGACTGCATGTCGTGACGTCTTCCTGTTTGCATTGAATCTCCCAGGGGTCCTCTGAGCTTCTTGAACTTGTATATCGAGATTTTGAGCGAGGCCTGGGAAATTTTCCTCTATTATATCTTCAAATAGCTTGTCCAACCCTTGGGTGTTGTCCTCTTCCCCTTCTGGTAACCCTATGACCCTCACATTAGGTTTCTTCACATAATCCTACATCTCTTGTAGGCTTTGCTCTTTTCTCTTGTTTCTCTGCTCTATCTCTGTGATGGTTTTATTTAGTTGGAGGGTGTTATCTTCAATCTCTGAGATTCTTTCTTCTGTTTTGTCTACCCTGTTCTTGAGACTTTCCACTGTATTTTGTAGTTCCCTGAATTCATTCTTCATTTCCAGGAGTTCGGTTAAACTTTTCTTCATTGTGTCTATTTCTTTAGTGAACTTTTGTTCTAGGTCCTGGAGGCTTTTTGTGGTTTCTTTGTGTTGGTTATTGAGTTGTTGTTGCAGCTGGGTGAGTGTTCTTATGATCCACATACAAAATTCCTCTTCTGTCATTTTGGTTGCCTGATTTTGGTTGGTGTCTGTTTCTAGGGGGCTGGTGCTCCTCTTTGGGGGTGTGTTTTCCGTTTGGTTCTTCATATTTCCTGAGTTCCTTCGCTGATTTCTTCCCTTGTCGATCAGTTGTTGTTTCTTTCCTTTAGGTTTTTGTTTGGGTATTCACACGCCTTGTTTAGTTTCTGAGCCATTAGGTGGTGTCTGTGGGTGAGATTCGACCACTCCCTGTATAATGAGTCAGTGGGTGCCATGAAAAGGCTGTGCAGGATGCCATCCCTGTCAGTAGGTGGTGCTTGCTTGGAGGAACAGGCTATGCTGTTGATTTTGTGTCCTGTTATCAGCTCTTATTCTGGGCAGAGCTGGGTTGAGTAAGCCTGCCCTCAGGCACCACCAATGATGTTAGCAGGGGTCAAAGTTCTGTTCTCTGCTTCCAGGAAAAGCTGTCAGGGCGGGGGTGGAATGGTCCTGCTCAGCCAGAAAGTCTGTGTGTGGGGGTGGGGCTGTCTGAGACCCACAGTCTGGAGCAGGCCTCGCTTCTTTCCACCCTCCCCAACTCCGCAGCTACTCCTGGGCCTCTGCCAGCAGGCCAGACCACAAGCCACCAGGCCTCCCCAGACTGTGATGCTGGCAGGGAGGTTCCCTGCGCAGAAACGCTGCCTTGGCTGGGCGCACGGCCTCCCTTTGGTGGGAGGGTTGCCCTCTAGGACGCTGAGCTGCCCCTGGAGGCACACACACCTCAGCAGGCTGTTCACAAATATCCCTTCTGTGCCCTGGGCAATGCTAGACCTCGGTGCACGGGATCTGGTCTGCAGGTCCAACCTCTGGGTCCCAGAGTTCAAACTGTATCCCCACCAGGGAGAGGAGTTCTGGTCCCAATTCACCCACAGGGAGCCCAAGCTGGGTCTGTGTCTCTCAGCCTCTGAGTGGGCACCGTTCTCCTGGGAACACGGTGCCAGCAGCACCTGGGAGGGCGGGCGGGTAGGGAGCTCACAGTCTGAGTTCCCCTTAGTCAGCTGTAGGGTCCCAAAAGGGAAGGTCCTGTTCCCTGGAGGTGCCTCTGGCTAGTGGCTGTATTGTCTCTCTGGGCAGCCGCAGGTAGGGTTGGCGGAGGGGAGAAGGAGGCAATATGGCGCCTGCCGTGCGGCTCGGGTCTGTGCACACGGAGGTGCCCCCAGGGATTTGGGAGTCTGGTGCCGCGTCCGCTACAGGCTCACTGCTAGCTGGTGGCGGCCATCTCTGGGCTGGTGTCCGCAGGTCTCTCCACCCACTGGGGAGCCCACCAGCAGTCCCAAATCAGGGGAGGGGAAAGGTGATTTATCCACCTACCCTTCCCACTGGTCTCCAGGCTGCTCTGGCGGTTCAGCTTCCAGTTCTCCTCTGCAGCCTCCTCCCGTGGAGTCTCCCGGGGTCTCAGGTACCCCTCCTTCTGGCCCTCGTCCGCTGTATGCTCGTCTTCTTGCCTCTTTTTTCTAATTTCTGCTAGAATCTGTCTTTTCTGCAGAGACACTCTTTCTGGCGATGTTACTCGTCCGCCATCTTGATCCTCCCCCCCATCTTGATCCTCCCCCCCTTAATTTCTTAATTATGTTTTTGAAGAGCAAAAGTTGGGTTTTTAAAAAATTTTTATAAAGTCAAATTTTTCACTTTTCTCTATTACAGTTTGCAAAGATAATTGTCTTTTTGATCATTCTAGCCAGATGTTTATAAATTTTATTGATATTTTTAAAAGAAGTATTTTTTAGAGTTTTAATTTTTCTCTATTGATTTTTTTCTCCACTTTATTGGGTTTTACTCTTGTCCTGATTATTTTCTTCCTTCTATTTCTTTTATGCTTAGTAGTATCATTCTTTTCTAGCTTCTTACAATGAAAGCTTAGATCACTGATGTCAGACTTCTTTTATAAATTTATTTCTAGGCACTGCTTTAGCTGTACCTCACAAATTTTGATATGTTGTGTCTTCATTTTCATACAGTTTAAATATTATCTTATGTACCTTGCAATTTTTTCTTTAATTCATGAGTTATTGAGCAGTATATTGTTTAATTTCCAAATACATGGGGATTTTGATATATCTTTGTTATTAATTTTTTACTTAATTTTTGAGGTCAGAGGGCATATTCTGTATGACTTCAATCCTTTTAATTTAGTTAGATTTGTTTTATGTCCCAGCATATGGTCTATCTTGGTAAATGTCCCATTCATACTTGAAAAAATTATCTATCCTATCATTGTAGCTACACATTAGTTAGGTTTCAAGCTGGTTGATAGTGTTGTTCAAGTTTTTTTTTTTTTTTTTTTTTAGATTTAATAACTATTCATTTATTTGCACATTTGTTTTTTTTGTTTTTTTTTTTTAATTTTTTTTTTATTTTGGCATATTATGGGGGTACAGATTTTAAGGTTTCAATAAATGCCCATTTCCCCCTCCCCCCAAAAGTCTGAGTCTCCATCATGACCATCCCCCAGATGGTGCACATCTCACTCATTATGTATGTATATGCCCACCCCTCTCCCCCCTACCCCCTTCCACCTGCCCAATACCCTATTACTGTAGTACCTATGTGTCCACTTAGGTGCTACTCAGTTAATACCAGTTTTCTGGAGAATATATCTGGTGCTTGTTTTTCCATTCTTGGGATACTTCACTTAGTAGTATGGGTTCCAGCTCTAACCGGGAAAATATAAGATGTGCTATATCACCATTGTTTCTTAGAGCTGAATAGTACTCCATGGTATACATATACCACATTTTATTAATCCATTCTTGGATTGATGGGCACTTGGGCTGTTTCCACAGCTTTGCAATTATGAATTGTGCTGCTATAAACATTCGAGTGCAGGTGTCTTTTTTGTAGAGTGTCACTGGATCATTTGGGTAGATGCCCAGCAATGGGATTGCTGGATCAAATGGTAGATTCACTTGTATCGCTTTAAGGTATCTCCATATTGCTTTCCACAGAGGTTGAACTAGTTTGCAGTCCCACCAGCAGTGTAGGAGTGTTCCTCTCTCTCCGCAACCACGCCAGCATTTATTGTTTGGAGATTTTTTGATAAAGGCCATTCTCACTGGGGTTAAGTGATATCTCATTGTGGTTTTGATTTGCATTTCCCTGATGATTAGAGATGTTGAGCATTTCTTCATATGTTTGTTGGCCATTCTTCTGTCTTCTTTAGAAAAATTTCTGTTCAAGTCCTTTGGCCACTTTTTAATGGGGTTATTTGATTTTTTCTTCCTAATTTTCGTGAGTTCTAAGTATATTCTAGTTATCAGTCCCTTATCGGATGCATAGGATGCAAAAATTTTCTCCCATTCTGTAGGTTGTCTGTTTACTTTCATGACTATTTCTTTGGCTGTGCAGAAGCTTTGTAGTTTGATCATGTCCCATTTATTTATTTTTGTTGCTGCTGTGATTGCCTTTGGGGACTTCTTCATAAACTCTTTGCCCAGGTCGATGTCTAGGAGAGTGTTTCCAACTTTTTCCTCTAGAGTTCTAATAGTTTCATATCTTAGGTTTAAGTCTGTTATCCAGCGTGAGTTGGTTTTTGTGAGAGGTGAAAGGTGTGGGTCCTGTTTTAGCCTTCTACAGGTGGCTATCCAGTTTTCCCAGCACCATTTATTGAAGAGAGATTCTTTTCCCCAGCGTATGTTTTTGTCTGCTTTGTCAAAGATGAGATGGCTATATGAGGATGGTTTTATATCAGGATTCTCACATCTGTTCCACTGGTCAATATTCCTGTTTTTGTGCCAATACCATATTGTTTTAATTACTACAGCTTTGTAGTATAGTTTGATATCTGGCATATTAATGCCTCCCATTTTGTTTTTGTTGCCTAGAATTGCTCTTGATATTCGGGGTCTTCTTTGGTTCCATACAAAGCGTAAAATTATTTTTTCTATATCTGTGAAGAATGCTGATGGGATTTTAATAGGTATTGCATTGAATCTGTAGATCAGTTTGGGTAGTATAGACATTTTGATGATATTGAGTCTGCCGATCCACGAGCATGGTATGGATTTCCATCTGTTTACATCCTCTGCTATTTCCTTCCTCAGTGTTTCATAGTTCTCCCTGTAGAGGTCTTTTACCTCTTTGGTTAAATATATTCCTAGGTACTTTAATTTCTTTGTTGCTATTGTGAAGGGAATTGAGTCTTTGATTTGGTTCTCAATTAGATTGTTGTTGGCGTATATGAATGCCTCTGATTTCTGTGTATTGATTTTGTATCCTGAGACTTTACTAAATTCATCGATCAGTTCCAGGAGTTTCTTGGTTGAATCCTTGGGGTTTTCTAGATACAATATCATATCATCAGCAAACAGTGAAAGTTTGATCTCTTCTGCCCCTATTTGGATACCTTTGATTCCATTTTCCTGTCTGATTGCTGTAGCCAAGACTTCCAGCACTATGTTGAACAGAAGTGGAGATAGTGGGCAGCCTTGTCTGGTTCCAGTTCTAAGTGGGAATGATTTCAATCTTTCCCCATTCAGTATGATGTTGGCTATGGGTCTGTCATATATGGCTTGTATCATTTTTAGGTATGTCCCTTCTATGCCTATTTTCTTAAGTGTTCGTATCATGAAAGGGTGTTGAATTTTGTCAAAAGCTTTTTCTGCATCTATTGAAAGAATCATGTGGTCTTTGTTTTTGCTTCTGTTGATGTGGTGAATTGCATTTATAGATTTACGTATGTTGAACCATCCCTGCATCCCTGGGATGAAGCCCACTTGGTCATGGTGGATTATTTTTTTGATAAGTGTCTGGATTCGGTTAGCTAAGATTTTGTTGAAAATTTTTGCATCTATATTCATTAGGGATATTGGTCTGTAGTTTTCTTTTTTTGTTGCATCCTTTCCTGGTTTTGGTATCAGAGTAATATTCGCTTTATAAAAGGTGTCGGGGAGGTTTCCGTCCTTCTCGATGTTGTGGAATAGTTTCTGCAAGATAGGTACTAGTTCTTCTTTGTAAGTATGGTAAAATTCAGGTGTGAAGCCATCTGGACCGGGACTTTTCTTTTTAGGGAGATTTTTAATTGCTGTTTCTATTTCAGCTGTTGAGATTGGTCTGTTCAGGGAATCTATTTCTTCCTGGTTGAGCCTAGGGAGGCTGTGTGTTTCTAGAAATTTGTCCATTTCCTCCACATTTTCCAGTTTGTGTGCATAAAGATTTTTGTAGTATTCATAAATTGTATCTTGTATCTCTTTGGGATCAGTTGTGATATCTCCTTTTTTATTCCTGATGGAGCTTATTAGAGATTTCTCTTTTCTGCCTTTCGTTAGCTTAGCCAATGGTGTGTCAATTTTGTTTATTTTTTCAAAGAACCAACTTTTTGTTTTATTAATCTCCTGAATAGCTTTCCTGTTTTCAATTTCGTTTAGTTCTGATTTGATCTTGTTGATTTCACTTCTTCTGCTGGGTTTGGGGTTGATCTGTTCTTCTTTTTCCAGCTCTTTGAGTCGTTTCATTAGATTGTCTATTTGTGATCTTCTTGTCTTTTGGTTATAGGCATTTATGGAGATAAACTTTCCTCTCAGAACTGCTTTAGCTGTGTCCCAGAGGAGTTGATAACTTGTCTCTCCATTGTCGTTTTCTTCATAGAAGTTTTTTATTTCTGTCTTGATTTCTTCATTTACGAAGTAATCATTTAGTAGGAGGTTGTTTAATTTCCACGTTTTTGTGTAGAAATGTGAGTTTCTGTTAGGGTTGATTTCTAGTTTTATTCCACTGTGATCTGAGAAGGTACATGGTATGATTTCTATTTTTTTAAATTTCTTGAGATTTTCTTTGTGTCCTAGGATATGGTCAATCTTAGAGAATGTCCCGTGAGCTGATGAGAAGAACGTATATTCAGTGGATTTTGGGTAGAATGTTCTGTAGATGTCTGTCAGACCCAATTGTTCTAGAGTTTTGTTTAAGTCCAATATTTCTTTATTAATTTTCTGTTTGGAGGATCTGTCTCGTGCCGTCAGTGGGGTGTTGAAATCTCCGGCGATTATGAAGTTGCTATTAATCCATTTGCTTAGCTCCAGTAAGGTTTGCTTTATGAATCTGGGTGCACCTAAGTTGGGTGCATATATATTTAAAATTGTTATCTCTTCTTGTTGGACTGTGCCCTTCACCATTATATAATGACCCTCTTTGTCTTTTACTACTTTTGTTGGTTTAAAAACTAAATCGTCTGAAATTAGAACTGCCACACCAGCCTTCTTTTGGCTTCTATTTGCTTGGAATATTGATCTCCACCCTTTTATTTTTAGTCTATATGCATCCTTGCAGGTTAGATGTGTTTCCTGAAGACAGCATATACTTGGCCTGTATTTTCTTATCCATTCAGCCAGCCTATGTCTCTTGAGTGGAGAGTTTAAGCCATTCACATTTATTGAGAGAACTGATAGGTAAGGTAGATTACTGATCATTCTGTTGGGTTGGATATTGTTGCTATGATTTCTGTCTTGAGCCATTGTAATATCTGGCCTTTAATATCTTTGGGTTTTGGTTGTTTTTATATTCGTGGGTTATTTTTATGATGTTCCGTGCATAACGCTGTTTTAAGTACTTCTTGTAGGGCTGGTCTTGTCTTGGTGAATTCTCTGAGCCTTTGCTTGTCTGAGAATGTTTTTATTTCTCCTTCATATACGAAGCTTAGTTTTGCAGGGAATAATATTCTAGGCTGGGCATTGTTTTGTTTCAAAAGAGTGAGAATGGGGCCCCAGTCTCTCCTTGCTTGTAAAGTCTCATTAGATAAGTCTGATGTTATTCGAATTGGCTTTCCCTTGTATGTTACTTGCTTCTTTTGTCTTACAGCTCTTAGAAGGGCCTCTTTAGTTGATACTTTGGTTAGTCTGATGACTGCATGTCGTGACGTCTTCCTGTTTGCGTTGAATCTCCCAGGGGTCCTCTGAGCTTCTTGAACTTGTATATCAAGATTTTGAGCAAGGCCTGGGAAATTTTCCTCTATTATATCTTCAAACAGCTTGTCCAACCCTTGAGTGTTGTCTTCTTCCCCTTCCTGTAACCCTATGACCCTCACATTAGGTTTCTTCACATAATCCCACAGCTCTTGTAGGCTTTGCTCTTTTCTCTTGTTTCTCTGCTCTATTTCTGTGACTGATTTATTTAATTGGAGGGTGTTATCTTCAAGCTCTGAGATTCTTTCTTCTGCTTCATCTACCCTGTTCTTGAGACTTTCCACTGTAATTTGTAGTTCCTTGAATTGATTCTTCATTTCCAGGAGTTCGGTTACACTTTTCTTCAATGTGTCTATTTCTTTTCTCATATCCTGGAGACTTTTTGTGGTTTCTTGGTGTTGGTTGTTGAGTTGTTGTTGCAGCTGGGTGAGTGTTCTTATGTTCCACATACGAAATTCCTCTTCTGTCATATTGGTTGCCTGATTTTGGTCGGTGTCCGTTTCTAGGGGGCTGGTGCTCCTCTTTGGGGGTGTGTTTTCCGTTTGGTTCTTCATATTTCCTGAGTTCTTTCGCTGATTTCTTCCCATGTCGATCAGTTGTTGTTTCTTTCCTTAGGTTATTGTTTGGGTATTCACACACCTTGTTTAGTTTCTGAGGCGTTAGGTGGTGCCTGTGGGTGAAATTGGACCACTCCCTGTATATTGAGTCAGTGGGTGCCGTGGAAAGGCTGTGCAAGATGCCGTCCCTGTCAGTAGGTGGCGTTTGCTTGGAGGAACAGGCTATGGTGGTGATTTTGAGTCCTGTTATCAGCTCTCGTTCTGGGTGGAGCTGGTTTGGGTAAGCCTTCCCTCAGGCCGTTAGCAGGGGTCAAAGTTCTGTTCTCTGCTGTCAGGGAGGGGCTGGAATGGTCCCGCTCAGCCAGAAAGTCTGGGTGTGGGGGTGGGGCTGTCTGAGACCCACAGTCTGGAGCAGGCCTCGCTTCTTTCCACCCTCCCCAACTCCGCAGCTACTCCTGGGCCTCTGCCAGCAGGCCAGACCACAAGCTACCAGGCCTCCCCGGACTGTGATGCCGGCGGGGAGGTTCCCTGCACAGGAACGCCACCTGGGTTGGGCGCACGGCCTCCTCCTGGGAGGAGGGTTGCCCTCTAGGACGCCGATCTGCCCCTGGAGGCACACAGACCTCAGTAGGCTGTTCACGTATAACCCTTCTGTGCCCCGGGCAATGCTAGCCCTCGGTGCACGGGATCTGGTCTGCAGATCCGACCTCTGGGTCCCAGAGTTCAAACTGTATTCCCACCAGGGAGAGGATTTCCGGTCCTAATTCACCCACAGGGAGCCCAAGCTGGGTCTATGTCTCTCAGCCTCTGAGTCGGCACCGTTTTCCTGGGAACACGGTGCCAGCAGCACCTGGGAGGGCGGGCGGGGTCCCAAACGGGAAGGTCCCGTTCCCTGGAGGTGCCTCCGGCTGGTGGCTGTATTGTCTCTCTGGGCAGCCACGGGTAGGGTCGGCGGAGTGGGGGAGGAGGCAATATGGCGCCTGCCGCGCGGCTCGGGTCTGTGCACACGGAGGTGCCCAGAGGAAGTTGGGAACCTGGTGCCACGTCTGCTACAGGCTCACCGTTGGCAGGCGGCGGCAGTCTCTGGGCTCGTGTCCGCAGGTCTCTCCACCCGCTGGGGAGCCCACCAGCAGTCCCGAATGCAGGGGAGGGGAAACAGCAGATCCACCTACCCTTGCCGCTGGTCTCCGGGCTGCTCCGGTGGTCTCAGCCTCCAGTTCTCCTCCGCAGCCTCCTCCCGTGGAGTCTCCCGGGGTCTCAGGTACCCCTCCTTCCGGCCCTTGTCCGCTGTATGCTCATCTTCTTGCTTCTTTCCTCTAGTTTCTGCTAGAATCTGTCTTTTCTGCAGAGACCCTCTGTCTCGCGGTGTTATTCGTCCGCCATCTTGCTCCGCCCCCCAGCACATTCTGTTCAAGTTTTCTAGACTAATTTTCTGTCAATTTGTTTTATTACTTGGAGAGATGTGTTTTTACATCCAACTATAATTGTGGATTTTTCTATTTCTCCATTCATTTTTAATCAGTTTTTATTTTATGATTTTTGAAGTGTTATTGTTAAGTACATACACATTTAGAATTGTTATATCTTTTTGATTAATTGACCCTTTTATCATTATGAAATTGCCTGATTGTCCCTGATAGTATTCTTTGTTCTAAAGTATTTTTTGTCTGATATTAATATAGCCACCCAAACTTTCTGGTTGGTGTTTGCATGGTATATCTTTTATCATTCTTACTTTTAAACTATGTATGTCTTTATATTAAAAGTGCATTTCTTTTAGACAGTGTATAGTCATATTTTGCTTTTTTTTTTCAATGTGACAATCTCTGCCTTTTGATTGAGATGTTTAGATCATTTACATTGAATGTAATTGTCAATATGGTTAAGTTCAATCCTTTCATCTTATTTGTTTACTCTCTTAAATATTTCTTCCTTTTCCTGTTTGTATGTTTTTATCATTTTCATGGCTTTTTTTGGCCTTAATTGAGCATATTTAAATATTCTATTATATTTCCTTTTTTGGCTTATTGGCTATGTGTCTTTATTTTCTTTTAGTGGTTACTCAAGAGTGAGAGTCTCACTGGGCTAATATCAAGGTATTGAGAGGACTGCAAATATTAGATACACTAGGGAAGAATATGTTCCTTTGCCCTTTCCAGCTTTTAAGGTTGTTTGCATTCTTTGGCTTATGGCTACTCTTTAAATCTTCAAATTCAAAAGCATCTTCGAATCTCTCCTGACTCTGACTTTCCTGACCCTACTGGGTAATCCAGTGTAACCTCCCCATCTCAAGGTCCTTAACTTTGTCACCTCTGCAAAGATCCTCTTGTAATGTAAGGCAACATATTCACAGATTCCAGGGGTTAGGATATGAACATCTTTGGGGCACCATTACTCTGCCTACCATAGTTATTAAGGTATTTGTCATGAGTTATTAGGATAACACATCATCATTCTTAGAATGTACTATAACAAAAGAAAATCTATTGGTATATATATTCCACACACACTATGAAAGACATTAGGGCACCCAGGCTTTGATAACTTCTCAGCAAATTTAGCTCTTTGTTTTTCTAAGGACACATAATGTTGATATGTCTGCTTAGGTCATGGTGGATGATGCCTGCTCTCTAAGGAAGGTAGCATATTTACAGGCAATTGAAATTTGCTAAATAAAGCCCTAAATTTTTGGTTCCTACTCTCTGATTTTCTCTAAACCACCCTTGATTTCTTGCAACATCTCTGAGTGTATCTGTCAGTACTCATTTCTTGCCACTCCTAGAGCACTGTGCTGAAAATTCTGTTCTTTAAAGTTACTAGTACATTCTCCTTTCGACATCCTATGTCTGTAGATGGTACCATGTTTTTCCAAACTGAGGCTTGAAACCATAGTCTCTTCTGCTTAATTTTGATTTTAATCTTTATTTTCTCTACTAAATCAATTGTCTCTGATTTTATAGATATTTTTTCAAGAAATCTTTCTAAATATCTCTCATATACTTTCTTTTCTTTTAGTTTCCATAGACACCACTGTATTTCAGGCCCTTGTTTCTGTATTTTAATTGTTAAAACTATCTCCTAATGAGTTTCCTTGCTTTTACTCTCTTTTCAAACTGCCACTGCTAAATGAGTCTTCTTAAAGAATTGTTCTTATTCAAAAATTTTTAGGTACTCCCCAATGTCTGTAGGGCAAATTTCTAACTCTTCCGCTTTATGGAAAAAACACCACACTTACATTTTAACCATTTAAATCCTCCATGTCTGATCTGAAACCCAACTTCCTTTTATTTTGCTTTTCTTGACTATTCCAGCTTTAATCAGTATGAATAAATTTTTACAGTAGCCTTCTCTAGAAATCTTTTGCTCATTTATGAAATAATGCCTTGATTTATCTTTCTATCATTATATGCCTTTTATCTTTTATCCTTCAACTAAATTTTCCAAGGGTAGAATTCATGTTTTGTAGGTCTTTAAATCCTGTATAACATCTAGTAGCTAGTGGTTAATAAACATCTATTGTGGGTAAAGAAGAATGGAATTTAAGGCTGCATTATTCTCCAAGGGATTTTATTTATTTATTTATTTTGGTGGGGAGGAGAGTGGTAATATCAAATATCAATGTTTCCTAATAAGTAAATTTCAACAATACCTAATGTGTGTATATTATTATTACCTTTTAAAACACTAGTATTGCATCTTAACCATTCTGTAGGCTTACAATAGAAATCCTCTTTTTAGCAACTATGTGATATAAAGCAGCTCAATTCATAATGGACAGAGCTAGGTCTCCTTATTCCTACTTCCACATTCTTCCTATTGTATTCTCTTGCCTCTCTGTGTTTCTTATTTTATTTAAAGATTTTTAGGCCTTCATGCAAACACCTTAGTAACTACACAGACTATGTTAATCATTTTTTCTCTAAAACTGACCTCACTTTTTCCATTTGCTGTTGGCAGACTAATCCTCCTATAGCTCTCGAATCAAATCTACTTTGTCTTTACAGCAGAACCTAAAAGAATCCTTACCTCCTTAGTTACACTGCTTGTATTCTCCATTACTCTGTTTTAGTTCACTCTTTTGTACAAAATAAGGAATGCAAAATATACTTTAGTTGTTTTAAAATTGTCCCAAATATCTCTAGGGTTGACTCACTCTTAAACCCCATGGAAACCCTAGATTGTTTGGCTAAACCCAGGACTGGGATTTGAGAAATTATGATAATTATGGCTCATCT
Source organism: Microcebus murinus (assembly GCF_040939455.1). Lineage (NCBI taxonomy): Eukaryota > Metazoa > Chordata > Mammalia > Primates > Cheirogaleidae > Microcebus > Microcebus murinus. Next base: position 117,010,793 of record NC_134105.1, on the reverse strand, counting down.
TATGATCCCAGGCCAAGTATTTCATTTTTCTTTGCCTTAGTTGCTCTATCAGCAAAAGGTAAAATCTGCTGTGTGTAACCAGAAGCTCGATTGCAAAGGATAGTCAAAGTTGCATGTAGTTTGTAAGCATAAGGATATATATAATCTCATATATATATATATATCAGATATATACACACACATATATATATAATATATATATATATATATATATATATGAAAGCTAAGTATAATCACCTCAACTGCCACAGGGAAACAGAGCTTTTAGATCTTCTTCCCAGGGGCTCCAGTAATGAAAACATTTCCCAACTCCATATTCCACACCAACTCACATATGCATTTTTAAATGATAAAACAGATATTTCAGTATCACAGTAATAATGATGATGACGATGATGAAAATGATAGTTACTATTTGTTGAGCCTTTAGAATGTACCAAGTTCAGAGATTTATTATGAAATTCAAACTTTACAAAAATCCTGTAAGCTATGTATTTATTATATTTCTTGTGCAGAAAAATAAAAACAGTTGAGGCACAGTCAGGATAAGTGGCTTGTTTGAAGTCACAGAACTGGAAAGGGGCAGAACTAACCTTCCTCTCTCTCACCCAGAGCTTGGGCTCATGACCAGTATCCCATATCACTTCCGCTGACTAAGGCACTGGACACACAGCAGCGAGCTGTGAAGAGGGAGCTTCTCTTGTTCTTTGTGACAATTTGATTACTTTTATAGTGATTAATTTTATTTGCTAAGCTAATGATATTTTAAGAGAATATAAGTTAGAAAACACCCACACGTTTTAGCTTACTTGCATTTTGTAAGTATGATCCTATGCTCTCTTTGTTGGTATAATTTCCTTCCTTCCTTCCTTCCTTCCTTCCTTCCTTCCTTCCTTCCTTCCTTCCTTCCTTCCTTCCTTCCTTCCTTCCTTCCTTCCTTCCATCCATCCATTTAATGGCTTTAGACTTCAACTCTAGTACAAGAAGGATTTATTAAATTGCTGTTTACTTCTCATACCTATCCACCAAATTGCCTCTACCTTGTAGCAATGCTTTCGAAATGTTCAGGACAAGTTTATGGCTCTCTTGGCATGCCATCTAATTTGAGACAATAACAGTAATGTCTTCTATTTATTAGGCAATTTGTTACTAATATCAGAACTTCTTTCTAAATAGTTGTTGCCCAGGTTCATTGGTACCAATACAGAGTTTGAGGCATTTTAGCAATATAACAAGGAATCTGCTCTGTTCCTACAGCAGCACCTGGGCTTCATCCTTTAGCTGTCATGGCCAACAGAATTGACAATCAGCATAGCTGAACACAGGATGGACAGTCATGCGGAAGGTGTAGAGATATTGGTATACTCATTATGTATTCATGGCCTCCTCCCCTATTGTGGTATCAAGATTTTGACCCATATTAGATCCCACCAACTCATTTATTCATTCCACAACTAAACACTGGGTTTAGGAGTGAACAAAACCTATATAACTCCTTAATTTCATGGGACTTATCCAGTGCATGTATTTCAGTCATATTCAACAATCTTTACATACTCCTAGGTTTGCTTAGCGTTTGTCTGTGGGTGCAGAACTCTGAAGATTTTGTTGACAAAACTCAGATTGACAGTTTAGGTTAATTATGATACAAATATTTTTAGTTTATTATTCTTTTAGCCGTATTAGTCTAGATGTATTTCTCCTTGGATGACTTTGTTTTATCTGAATTTTTCCCTTTGCCTGTTGTTTTCTTCAGTAACTCAGAACCTGTTCCCCAGTACCCTCCCCAACTCCCACCACGCTTTAATATTCTTAAGAGCCCTGTCAGGTTTCATTTTATAGATGAGGAAATTAAGACTTAAAGAAGTTAAATAACTTCCTCAAGGCCACACAGGTAGTAAGTAGATCTGGGATTTTGATTCAGATCTACCTGACTCCAGAAGTTGTACTGTCAACCACAATTTTATGCTTGCATTCTTTGGAAAGTTTCTTCTATGCATACACAATTAAGTACTTAATTACATGGTATTATGGCTTCTCTGAGCTAGTCTGTGACTCCTGGCATGGTCCAAACTCTGGTGTATAAACACAGAAATGATAAAGCGTGTACCATTCCTGGTGCTACTCAGCTTATGGTGGTTCTGATGCATTCCAAAATTTATTGTTTCTAAGATCATTCAACTTTTAGAAAAAAAGTCATTTTCGCTGGGAAATCTTTTGGTCTTCTGCTCAACCTACTTTGTACTGTACCCCAAACCACCCAATAGAAATAAATTGTTCTATAAATAAGCCTGGAAATTTTGAATGACTGTATATAATTATCACTCACTAAGTGTCAGAAGAATTCCTTTTTCTACATTTGTGAACTATTGAAACTACTTGTGTCTCTGGTTAGATTATATAAATCTTCTCATCAAGAACAGATGAACATTACCTTTTCTGGCAGCTGTTCTGAACTTACCCCTTTTTTTGTATTAATACTACTACCTGAGTTGAGGAATTTGAATGTGACCTTATGTAAACAGTGGGTCCTTTTCAGAGAAATATGTGAGATCAAAGTGTGCAGGAAGGCTATATAGTTAGGAAGCATGAGACCCAACCTTAATTACAGAATCACAAAGAAGAAGAATGGAGAACAATGTGGTACAGTGGAAAGAGAACTACATGGGATTTAGGCCACCTATTTCACCTTGGCAACATTAATTACTTTTGGGGGGCCTGAGTTTCCTAATTTATGACATTGAATAAATTAAACTAGACAGTAACTATGTATAAGAATTGCCAAGGATAGTCTCAAAAACACAGATTCCCAGTCTCCACTCCAAGATTCAGGTTTAGAAGATCTGAGATTGGATGAGGACTCTCTCTGTTTTAACCAGTTGCCCAGGTGATTTCATTGCAGACCGTATTGGAGAAGAGATTGTGTGGGAACCACTCAGTGATTCTAATATCCTGTGATTCTATGAATTTTCGGTTTTACTCTTATATTTTTCCCCCTGTGACAGGAGGGGAGGGCTACATTCCAGCTGCAAGCCCTCTCATTCAAGGCTCGTGCAGCAGCCAGCAGTGTCCTTGGAGTCTAGTTCAAAGCTGCAGAGAGCCAACCACGGGGCTGGGAGCCGCTGGCGGAGGGGCTGGCCTGAAGGGGGTGAAGTGTTTCAGCCAGAATGTACTGACGCACGACCAGGAAACCACAAGACTGGTGAGAACCTTTCCAAGCCTGAGCCTTCTGATCAAAAGAGGTACAGGAAACAGCTCTGCCAAGAGTCCTTTCTGCTGCTGGCTGGAGCTCTGAGCTTTGGAGCCTCTCTGAGTCAACTCCCTGAGCAGATGCTATCACCCAAGGAGCCATCGCTAAAGAGCATTTTCTTGATTTTCTCTGAGGTGGCCCCGCCAGAGGGTGGGAATGAGTTGCTATCTCTTTTTCTCTTTCTTGTTTCTTTCTTTTGGCAGAAGTTGCCATCTGATTGTTGACCATGATTTTTCAGAAGTCACAGATGACTGGATTACCTGATACCAACTGCCTATCATTTGGTGCTAAGGGCATGTATACAAACACCAAATCCCAAAACTCTTACCAATACCTAGGTCACCCGAACAGCAAATCTATCAATAATAGCCTGGACTTCAACAGGAAAGAGAACTGGCAGTTTCTGCGTTCTTGCCTCCCAATCATTTTCCCTTTTCCCAGGCTACACTTCTTTGTGTTCCCTCTGAGAATAGACTCAACGAGGAATTGCCTTCAGATCTCTGTCACAGATATAGACATGTCTGGATACAAGGTCAAAATAATTTTGTTCCTGTGGATTCTCTTCTTTTGACCAGAGTAATCGCCAGTTGCCATGCATTAAATCACATCATCACGTGGCAGATCCAGTTAATAGCTGAGACCAGCAGGCTAACTGAACCATGTCTTGAGAGCTGAATGATGGAGAAATTGGACTAACCATGGAGCACTTCAAATTGATTGCTTGGTAATGGGATATTTTTCCTGGAAAGACAACAGAATAATTCTGAACTGTTGATTCTGTCATGGGTACAGGCTTCTATGTACAGGAAAACAAAGGAAGTGCGATGAATTTTTCATTTGGCCTTCTGCCTGCTTGCTTGCTTTTTCTGCCCTATATTGCATGTCTCCATTTTTATTCTGTAAATTCTGATTAGACAACCCATCAATACTGACCATGTGGCATAAAATCTACAATTCAAATCTACTTCTTACCCAAATCTCAGCAAGTGTGAGGTGGCCAACAGCTTTTTTGAGATGATGTCCTGAGTCTTAGCTTGGGTTTCAATCATTTAAGGAAACATGAAAAATTCAATGGTGAGAAGACATACACCCTCTGCAAAGATGTCAGAAGTCAAGGTTCAGGAGACTCTACACACAAACTGAGCAGCATTAATCAAGTGAATTCTGAAGTATTTCTCCCCTGGGAATGTTATGTGAAGTAGAGACTTTGCAAACACATTGTGCTGCAGTGCAATTTGGGACATGCCTTTTTTTTGGGAAGTGCTAACTTTGTACTCTGCTGACACCAAACATTTGCAAATAAAACCTTTTTTTTTTTTTTCCTCCCCCTCTCTCCTCCACTTTTGGCTTAGTTTATCCTACCAAAACACACTTCAAAAGATTTCTTTATAGAAAGAATGTTTCAAAAATATAATATTTCCATCTGTTATTTCAATAATACATGCTCTGGGACTCTCTTTATGAACCATTTTCCTTTCTCTGCTCCCATTTAGATGTATAAATATTTGATTCTAAAGCTCTGAGGAATAGTCAGCCAATTGGGTCACTGAATTGTGAACATTCTTAACCCTATAATTTTGTCTGTAGCAGGCACCTCCCGCTGTGAAACTAGCTGCTAAGGGGTTATAGCAATGTAATCCTCAGACTGTTCCATCTCAGGGTTACTCTCAAGTGGAGAGAAGGAAGCAGTTTTAATTTTGATAAAATAAACTTTATTTTGTAACTTTATTATTTGTTTTTCTTTCTCCTTTCAACACTTCATAATAGATGTGTCTGGTAATTTGAAGTCAGCCTCCCTGGTTGAGGTGCCCCTGCACCACCCCATATTCTTGTAGCTTTTTAAAGAGATAGCCACATTGGACACAGCATTTGGTTCTGTCATTATGAAGACAGAGCCTGAGCTTTTCTACCTCTCATGAGATGAACCAAGCCATATGGTGACTCTTCTTGAAAATATTCCAATGGCGCATTCCTGATGGGTGGCAACAGAAGATGCGTGGTCACTGTCCTACTACCCATATATATTTGGGAATGTCGGGCCATGTGAAAAATTTTAAGTTACTTTTCTGTTCACTAGGCTTTACTCACCAGACCTTTATTTCAGCAATTATTGAAGCAATTGCATTTAAGATTACAACAAGAATTTCGTGGGAACCCCCTCTTTGATATAAACTGAAATGTGTTCCCAGGAATAAAAGATCTTTATGGGTGAAATTTAATATATTTTGAATCCATCCCAAAGAGATCTTTTGCTGTGTGCAAAGAATAAAATAAAAATTCCATTAATAAAATTTTATGGCTATATGGCTGGAGAAAAATCTTTTCCAGGATAAAAATATTTTCTTGTTTCTTCTCAAATTAAAAAAATAAAGATATAGCTATTCACTTAAAACTAATCTTAATTATTAGAATGTAAATAGCCAAATTTTTCTGGAGACAATAGGCCAAAACTACTTCAGAGCTTTAAAATGTCTATAATTTTGACCAAGAAATTTTACAGTCTACTCAGGAAATACAATTTGAAATGCTGGATAAACGTAAAAAGTCATTTTGATGACATTGGAGAGCTATAAGCAGCTAGAAATTGAAAGTTCAAGGTGTTTAAAATAATGAAAGAGCCAAGAGAGGAGCCATCAGATATTCACTAAGGTAATTCTAATGGAAATTCTAATGGTAGAAAAATAAATGCTAGATGGGAGTATGGGAACACAGAAAGAAATAAAGAAATTAAAATGGAATGCAAATAAATGGAAAGGATAAATACAGATGCCCCTCAATTTATGATGGGATTATATCCTGATAAACCCATCATAAATTGAAACTATTATAAGTAGAACATGCTCTTTTAACTTCATATATTTTCAATTTATGATGAGTTGATCGGGATGCAATCCTATTATAAGTTGAGAAGCATACTGAATGGTCACTTCTCTACCATTTTAAAGTCAGAAAATCATAAGTTGAATCATTAGTAGTCAAAGACTATGTATTGGAGTAAATCTAAATAATTAGAATGATGATATCTTGTGGGGTTAAAGGATACATGTAGAATCAAAATATATGACTTCGAAAGCACAAAATATGGATGGAGATAAAGGCAGTAAAGTCCTAAGTTACTTGCATTCATAGCAAATAGCAAAAGTACTAATTTATGTCAGTCTTTTTTAAGTTAAATATGCACGTTGTAATATTTAGAGTAACCACTAAAAATAGCGGAAGCCTGTATAACTAACAAAAGTAAAATAGAAAACAAATAATAAAATGGTAGGTTTAAAATCAAATGTACTAGTAATTACATTAAATATAAACGGACAAAATATTTAATTTAGAAGACTAAAGTCATCAGACTTTAAAAACATACACACAACAATATGCTGCTTATAAGACATATATTTTAAGTATAACTAAACAAAACTTTGAAGTTAAAAAAAGGTACAAAAATATATAGCATGTAAACAGCAATTTAAAGCTGGTATATCTATGTTAACATCATACAAAGAAAATTTTAAGGTGAGAAGAATTACAATAAGTTCAGAGGGATGTTTTATAATGGCAATACACCAAGAAGATATAATAATCCTAAATTTCTAAGAACATAGTTAAGAACAGAGTCTTCAAATATATAAAGCAAAAACTTGATTAAAAGAAGAAATAAATTCATCTATAGATACAGAGAATTTAACATATCTCTCTTAATATCTGATAGAACAAGCAGAAAAAGTCAGTGAGGGTTACAGTAACACAATTAATAAACTTGACCTGAATGACTTATAACGATTACACCTTCATTTTTAATGCACCTGAAGCAATGTTTTGTGACTTTCAAACTTAGAGCATTTGTGAAGATTTTTTCTCAAATAATGTTTCTCTTGGAAATGTCATGCTGTTGCTTCTAAATACAGAATAAAGTCTGTTAAGCTACCCTAACTGACTCTGTAGGCTTTCTGTAAAACATATGCACCGATGCCTGCAGCTCACCAAAATCTGCAGCTAGTAAAATACTTTCTAGTTGCTTCTATACATCACATCACACAAATTGAGTTGTATGCTTATCAATAGTAAGTTTTTAACCTGTTTATAACAATTGTATTATTTGTTCATATGATTTAATTAAATATTATATAAAGTGATGAAAGATATATTACAGAAATCAATAGTTTCAATAAGTGCTCTGCAAAGACTTGATAAATAGAATTGGCTAAAAGATTGTCAAAATAGAAAACAGTTGGGACTGAAAGGATTGAAAACAAGTTATGCAAATCTAAAATTCTGCATGTAAGTTGCTTCATGTTATCTTAAATATCTCTCTGCATCTGAAAGAAAGTCATAGGTAATACTGTGTGTGGTTTGTGGGTTTGGTTAATACAAGAAAAAAATTAAATGTTCTTATTAGTGGCTACTAATTCAGAATAAATGACTAAGCCTTTCATCAAAAGATTGACAAATGAATGAAGTTTAATGTTTTAACTTAAAATTAAAATGTTTGTATTAGTTTGCTAGGACTGCTATCACAAAGTACCTCAGACTAGGAGGCTTAAACAACAGAAATTTATTTTCTCTCAATTCTGGAGGCTAGACGTTCAAGATCAAAGTGTCAGCAAGGTTAGCTTCTTCTGAGGCCTCTCTCCTTAGCTTATAGAGGGATGTCTTCTTCTCCCTGGTCTTCCTTCTGTGTGTGTCTGTGTTCTAGTCTCTTATAAAAACATCAGTTATATTAAATTAGAGCCCACCCAAATGACTTTTTTTTTGGAGATGTAGTCTCACTCTGTCAGCCAGGCTAGTGGCACAATCATAGCTCACTGCAGCCTCAAACACCTGGGCTCAAATGATCCTCCTGCCTCAGCTGCTCAAGTAGCTGAGACTATAGGAGTGAGCCACAGCGCCCAGCCTAATGATCTTACTTTAACTTAATTACCTCTTTAAAGAACCTATCTCCAGTCACATTCTAAGGTACTGGTGGTCAGTACTTCAATATATGAATTTGGGGGGGGCATAATTCTGTCTATAACAATGTGTAAGGTATGATTTTTATGATTTCATGCTTTTACCAATGTTTTTTGACAAGGCAGCCTGTTAGCTACCTACTGAGGGGCATGATTAAGAGAGTGGGCCCTGCAGCCAGAGCATCAGCTCTGCCGCTTAGTAATTGTATACCTTGGAAAAGTTAGATAGTCTCCTTGTGCCTAGGTTTCCCTATCTGTAACACGAGGATAATAACAGTACCTGCCTTTTCAGGTTATTGGTGAGAATCAAATGAGCAAATACATGTAAAACATTTAGAATGATGTCTGGCATACAGTCAACACTCAATCAATGCTGACTATAATTAATTATGTGTCTTAAATATGATAACCACAAGCATTTTGAAAGATTCTTCTCATAGTGTGGTAGGGTTCCCTGGGGAGCACAAACTGAGATTCACAATCCAGTGGTTTGTGGAGATGACAGACCTGTGATCTTTGCAAGAATCTGTTTGCATGAACTGATATGGGTATAGTTGTTCCTCAGTAGGAGTGGAGGATTGGCTGCAGAAGCCCCCAAGATGGCTCATAGCCCTTATATGAAATGATGTAGTGTTTATATATAACCTATGCACATTCTCCTGTATACTTTAAATCATTCCAGATTATTTATAACAACTAATATAATATAAATGCTATATAAATAGTTACCATCGTGTATTGTTTTTTTACTTGTATTATTTTTTATTGTTGTAGTGTTATTTTATATTTATTTCCTATGTATTTTTGAACTGTGGTTGTTTGAATCTGCAGATGTGGAACTCATGGATGTGGACAGCCAACTGCATAGGCTTTTGCTTAGAAGGCAGAGGAGTTATACACAAAAGCAAAAATCAGGGTAAACAACAATGGCCAGGACAATGGCATGATGTCTTCCTTTCCACCTGATCTCATGAACCGGTGTTTTTAACCTTTTTATAGAGAGATATTATAGACAAAAGCTGTAAGATCTGTTTGCCAGAAAGATGTGTGGGGACTCTGGGCACAAGCAGAGCTACGGTGGGGCTCTGTGACAACATGCGGCCCAGAATAGGAAAGAAGAACTCTCTCTGTGCCTCATCTTACAAGGTAGGTCTAGTAGTCTGGGCACAACCTGTCCACCGGCATTGACTGCTTTACCTGGTAGGGCGGGGCACTGTCAGAACAGGCAACTGCAGAGTGCTTGACAAGGAGGCTGTCAACGAGATGTATAAGCATACTCACTCTTCACACGTGTAAGCGCCTCTCTTGGGGTCTTGTAGAGATAATTGGGAGAAATCGTGAGGGTATAGGTACCCAGGAGTAAGAAGAGACAAGTTCTTGAAAAATTTAGTTTTTAAGCATTGGTTATTTTTTTATACCTGCTGTCATTTGGGTTACAATAAGAAACTTTTCTCTATAAGGCACCTAGTTGTCCTTTTGACAATTTCGTGCATCACAGTATGATGGAGAAATGTAACTTCATAATTTTGACAAAGATTGACTCAAGAATTTTCATAGAACACTGTGTGTGTGTGTGTGTGTGTGTGTGTGTGTGTGTGTGTGTGTGAAGGATTTATAGTGCAGACTGTGCTGTGTAGCCCAACCTTTGCCACCCTACCTCCCCTTTCCGGTGGGAAGGAAAATTCTTTCCCTAGCTGCTGGTAGTTCTGCTAGCTGAAAGCCTTTGTCTGTCAGGTTTCTCTTGGAGTTCCCTCCCTGATATCACATCACTTTTCCAGGGCAGCCTTTGTCCAAGGACTGGAAGTTATATAGGCTCTGCCCCTGGCCCCAGCTTAGACAACTCAGAAGGAACTTTCCAATTTCAGAGCTGCCTCTGAGTTTAGATGGGTCCTTCGTTGTGTCAGCACTGCAGTCTAACCACAAATACGCCAATTGTCCATAATAACAGGATGAATAAATAAATTGTCCTTTATGCATGTAATGGAGTAGTTAATAACAATGACAATAATCAAACTACAGTTATATGCATCACCATGGATGAATCACACTCAATGTACTCTCGAGTAAAAGAAGACACAAAAGGCTATGTATTGAACAGGGATATAAATTTCAAGAATAGACCAATTATACTTTGTCTTCTGAGGGAGATGAGCTGCTTGCAGGTCAGTGAGAAATTCGTAGCATGAATAAAAATTTTGTCATTTTATAAAAACCGAGAAGATCTTGGAATTGGATGCTCAGATGCAATTTTGCATATGTACTGCTATCCTGAGAATTCATTATGAATTTAGCTATCACATGCAGGAAATAGATACTAGAATATCACAAGAACCAATGATGGTGGCTAAAATGAATAATTCTGCCCATCAACAGATATCATTAGGAGAGTAAAAAGATAAGCCACAGAGTAGAAAAAGCTATTTGTAACACAAATAGCTTATCATAGGACTAATATTCAGAATCTATAAAGAACACCTACAAATTAATAAGAAAATGACAGACAACCTAATTAAAAAAGAGTAAAAGACTTGAACAGGCACATTGAAAAAGGAGAGACTCAAATGCCAATAAACATATTGAAAGTTGCTCAAAATTAATAGTTCTCCAGGGAAATCTAAATAAAACTTTGACATAAGCCTGTAACATCCAGGCACCAGCAAGTGATGGCAAGGATATTGAGTTGGTGGAAGTGTAAATTGGTACAATACATTTAGAAAACTTATACTATGTATCAATCAAAGATGAGCATACGTATTCCCCATGATGTAGCAATAGTACCCCTAATTATATATCAACAGAAGTATATACATTTAATGACTAAAGAATATGTACAGGAATGCTTATAGTGGAACTATTCAGGATAACCCAAAATGAAAATAAGTCAAATGTCCAACAATAATAGAATGGATAAATAATTGTACTCTATGTGTATAATGAAGTACTAAATAACAATGACAATAATCAAACTACAGTTACATGTATCAACATGGATGAATCTCACTCAACAAAATGTTGAGGGAAAGAAACAAGACACAAAAGGTATGTAAAGAATAGGTTTAATTTCAAAAACAAAGCAAAATTATCTATGGTGTTATAAATCACCTTTTACCCTTCATTGGGGGAGGGTGCAGTATAGCACCTAGAGAGAAGCACCAGGGGGCTTCTCTGAGAGCGATGATGAGTTATTGTTTTTGATCTATCTCCCCATTACATGGGTGTGTTTACTTTGAGAATATTTAAGTTGTACAATGTATACTTCAAAAAAGGAAGGGAGAACATACTCTAAAGGGAGTTTGGTCACATTATGGCAAAAATACTTCTTATTCTTGCTGTTCAGTGAGAGAATAAGAAAATAATTTGGAAATAGTTAATTTGCATTGAATTCCTTAAAGGGGATTTTTAATAATTTGGAGGCTACTACATGGAAATTTGATATTTCTTAAAATTGAAGTTTAAGGGTTATAACTCTTTTCAATCTTTCTATAATTAGTATTCAATCATGACTTCTAATTCTTGAGGTTATTAGGCTTGAATACTTTTCTTAAATGAAACATTCTTTTCATTAATTTTGACTAATGAAGAAAAATGTGGCTATTTGCATGCTGCCTATTGCAGGCTGTGATTTAGGGTGCTGGAGAATACCAGGGATGGATGGTTGTTTGATAAATGGAATAGTAATTTAACACTACATCTGCCTCGTGGTGCACGGACCCACAGGGAAAAGATGCAGGTCACGGGTAGACATTAAACTTTCTTAAAAACTAACAAAGTTGTAAAGTCTGAATAGAAACCTTTGAAAACTATTGTGAGGATAAAGGGAGTCACAGTGAGAAGTCTCTGGAGTCAAACCCCAAAGAGGGAATGCTGAGGACCAAAGTAATCCATTCCTGGGAGAACCATTCAGATAACAGTAAATCCATAAAAGATAATGTTCTCCTCTTTTTTACTTTGAACATGTGTCTGTCAGCTGACAAATTGCTGCTTATAGAACAGTTAAAGGTGGAATAATTTAGTTTGAGCCAGAGTTCTATCCAAGAAGTCCAGAAGCAAAGTAACAGACAGTACAAGAACCCTATACTACAGCTAAGCCACATCTCCAAAGCTAAGAGTGGGTTCCCAGTGGAATTCAAGGCAGAATTTCCTAATTGTTTTATATGTTAGAAACTAACATAGCCAAATGCCACCTTTTCAGACACAAATTACAATGATGCACCTGTTCTCAATCATAGTCTTCTATCAGTTTGGCATGATTTTTATTTTTGCAACAAGAAATTTTAAGAACAGTGGAAATATCTTAATACTTTGTGAAGCAATGTATACTTTCTCTAGAAATTTTGCCATTTGGTGGCCACAAATTCCCTCAGGGAATGAGACAAAAATAATACTGCCTTCTTAGTTGACCTTTACACTTTCTTCAGCAGACACAGAATCAGTGTGAAAATTCAAAGGGTACAATGCCCCTTTTATACCTGTTTTCTTAATGCCCTTCATGTGACCTGTGTCTTCCAGCAGCTTCAAGGTGGTGAAATATATTTCTTTCTGGAACCATCCAATAGCCTACAGACTCACCTGGCTCATAGGATCTTGGGAAATTTGATTGCCTTAAAATTGGAGGTGGTACCCAGGAAGTGAGCAGTGCACCTAGCCTGGCTGAAAGGAGAACACTTGGGTGAAGTGTTCTCCAAGACAGGAGAGTATGAATCTGGGGCTGGCTGCCAGCAGATACGTGGGGAGAATGTGCTTTCTGAGTGAAGCCAAGTGGAGAAAATTGTCAGGCAGACACAGAAGGAATCTTGTGGCTTTGAGTCTCTGCCTAAAGGCTCTTAGGCTCTGATTCTTATATCTCTTCTTTCAGCTCTGTGAATTGCTCAAGTATGCTCCAGAGCTTTGTGAATGAAGGAATTCCCTTTGTACACAAGCCAGTTAGAAATGATTTCTGTCACTAGCAACTAAAAAGTCCTGGTGAATAGGAGGACATTGTCAAGAGTAATAGTAAGCCCCCAAACTGTCAGTTGCTCCTAATTTGGAATTACATTAGTCCCCCCTTATCTGTGGAGGTAACACTCCAAGACTCCCAGTGGATGCTTGAAATCCTGGATAGTACCAAACTCTGTATAGTTGTCCCTTTGGATCTGAGGAGGATTGGTTTCAGGATCCCTGAGAATAACAAAATCTGCAGATACTCAAGTCTCTTATATAAAATAATATAGTATTTGTGTATAAATTCTGCACATCCTTTTGTATAATTTAAATCATCTCTGGATTACCTATAATGTCTAATACAATGTAAATAAATGTTATAGTGTAGATTTAAAATTTTTATTCTTTTTTATTATTCTATGTTTTTAAAAAAATATTTTCAATCTGCTGTTTAAATGAAGGATGCTGAATCTTTGTATATGGGGGGGGCAACTGTATATACTGTTCTTTGATCTGCTGAGACGGCTACTAAGTGACTAATGGGCAGGTAACCTAAATGGTGTGAATACTCTGGACAAGAGGATAATTCACATCCTGGACAATCTGAAGTGGAACAACATGAGATTTCACCATGTTACTCAGAATGGCATGTGATTTAAAACTTATGATTTATTTCTGGAATTTTCCATCTAATATTTTTGGACCACAGTTGACCATGGGTAACTGAAACCACAGAAAGAGGGGACCACAGTGGATAAGTGGGCACTACTGTGTGCCTGAAAAGGAAGCCTGCTGAAGAAGAGGACATTTGTCCCATGTCATTAACCATGGATCTTGCTTGTCTCGTTACTGACCTTCTCTTCCAATTGCAATTTCTTGGTGGATTTGGATTTGAGGGTGAGAAGAGGGAGCTAATCATCCCATCTGGAGCTGTTCTTGACACATGGTCCCCTAAAAACACTTTGTATGTTCTTATTTTCTATGGCATCCATGGAGTTCCTTTCTGATCATTCATCAAAGTAAGGGGCCATCTGCTCTGGGCTCAGTCTGCTCCATGAATGAAATTCAGGCATATGTTACGTGGCTCCATTCCAGCTTCTCCTTCTTCACAGCTGCTGCATCCCTTTGAACAGCCCATGGGGCATAACTGCTGTCTCACCTTACTGCAAGGTGCATGACCCCTTTGCTTCCAGTCCTATTTCGCTTTGAAAAATACCTGCACCCCATGCTGTTCAGGTGTTATTTTAGTGTATGGTATTACTCACCATACACTACACCACTAATTGTTTGGACTTCTTTGGCAATAACCCATTTTACCAATGAAAGGCTTTAATGGAAATTCAACATTTCAACCAATTCTTCTATTACAGGAAGAATAACAAATTTCAATTTATATATACCAATCCCTTTGAAGTGTATTATTGACATTTGCTAACCAATCTCCTTGATATCTTTGGAATCTTCACCTCACAGGGAAGGGCTGGAAGTTAGAAACAACCTTGAAACTACAGAGTCTAAAATGAATGAAAATAGTCCCAGTGAATGGGAATAAAGTAACAGAACTAAAAAGAAAGTTTCAAAAGGCCTTATTTATAAAAACTGCATGCATGTGTGTGTGTGCATATGTACTTGACAAATGCTCTTCTCTCCCAAACCAGAGAACCAGAGATAGGCCTGTGGGCATGACTAGGAGGAAGAGAATTTTCATTTATGTGTTTGTATAGAAAAAAAATCACTATTCCAAGATTTTCTGTATTCTAGATAATATAAAGTTGGACAAATATTTGACTTCTCTGATTCTTACTTTGCTAATCTATAGGTTGGCAATAATATCTACATGAAAGAGTTTTTGTGAACAAACTAAATATTGACTATAGTGCCTACTTACTATGTACTAAGCATTCAATAATATCACAGTGCCTTGCATACTATAGGTGCTTATTAAGTATTCCTTAATTGAACGAATGAATGAAAATACTATATAGAAAGATTACGGTCTGCCAGGCACACGGTTGGTATAATTTGGTGCCTTTTATGCTACTAAAAAGATATACTCCCACCATAATTTCTATGGTGATTGATTTATAACTCTGAGCTTAGCTTGATCTGGAAAATTTATAAAACATAAAATCTGGGCTATGTAAATAGTCTTAGTTAACAGCTGAGTGGCACTAGTAACATCCCTAAGATCTTTATGACCCGGGCATCATTACTTTCTAGAATTTTAAACAATAGATAACGTTTCTGAGAGAAATTAGAGAATAGAAAGCAAAGATTTAATTAAGGATCAATTTCATCAGTGAAAAAGGCAGGTAAACAGAATTGAATGGAACATGATTTTTAATAGCTTTATTGAAGTATAATTAACACATAATAAACTTCACGTATTTAAGATGCACAATTTGATAGGTTTTGACAAATGCATATGTGTATGAAACCATCAACAGAATCAAGAGTGAGCATGTCAATCACTCGCAAGCATCCTATTGCCCCCTGTAGCCTCTCCTCCTCTTCTTCTTTCCCCTTGAAACCACTGATCATTTTCTATTACTATGGATTAGTTTAGATTTTTTAGAATTTTATATAAATATCATCACATAACACATGCTCTCCTTAATGTTTGGCTATTTTCATTCAGTATAATTATTCTGAGATACGTCCCTATTGCTGCATTTATCCAGAATCCATTGCATTTTATTTCTGAGTAACAGTCCATTGTATGGCTATAACACAAGTTGTTTGTCCTGTTGTTGTCACACAAGTTGTCACCTGTTGATGAACTTTTGGGTTGTTTCCTGGTCTTGGCTATTACAAATAAAGTTACTATGAATATTTGTGTATAAGTCTGTATGTGAATATATTATACTTTAACTTCTATGGAGGAGTAGAATGCCTGGATAATATGGTAGGCGTGCATTTAACTTTTCAAGAAACTGCCAAACTGCCTTCTAAAATGGTTGTACCATCTTGCATTTCCACCAGCAGTTCCAGTTCCTCCACATCCTCACCAATCCTAGTCAGTTGTTTTAAGTTACCCATTCTAACAGGTGTGCAGTGATATGTTTTTAATTTGCATTTCCTTAATGGCTAATGATATTTAAGCATTTTTTCATGCTCTTATTTGCCTTATAGATCTTTGATCAAGTATCTGTACAGATCTTTCCTAATTGTTTAAATTAGGTTGTTTGTTTTCTTATTGTTGAGTTTTAAGTGTTCTTTATAGATTCTGGATACAAGTTCTTTATGAGCTTTGTGATTTGCAATTGATTGCATATGATTTGAAATTTATTTGAAAATATTTTCTCCCAGTCTGTGGCTTGTTTTATCATGTTCTATTTTTGTTTTTTTTATTTCAAAATATTATGGGGGTATAAATGTTTTGGTTGCATGTATCAATTTTATTATGCTTCAGTCAGGGTTATAAGTGTGCCCATCACCAAGATAGTGTTCATTGTACCCAATAGGTAGGTTTTCACCCATTTCCTCCTCCTCACTCCCCCCTGTTTGATTTCCACTGAGTTTTATTTCCCTCTGTGCACATGTGTGCTCATCGGTTAATTCCAGTTTAATAGTTAATGGTGTTTGTTTCTCCATTCATTAGAGAGTTCACTTAGGATAATGGTCTCTAGTTCCACCCAAATTGTTGGAAAGGGCTTTAATTAATCCTTCTTCATGGCTGAATATTATTCCATAAACTACATTTACCACATTTCATTAGTCCACTCTTGAATTGATGGGCACTTGGGTTGATTCCACATCTTTGTAATTGTGAATTGTGCTGCAATAAACATTCATGTGTAGGTGTATTTTTGACAAAATGACTTCTTTTAGGGATCGCTGGATCAAATGGTAGGTCTACATTTAGTTCTTTGAGGAATCTCCATATGTTTTCCATAGACGACGTACTAATTTGCAGTCCCACCAACATTGTATAAGAGCTCCTTTCTGTCTGCATTCACATGAGAATCTATTGTTTCTGGACGTTTTAATAAAAGTCATTCTAACTGGGATAAGGTGATATCTCATAGTGGTTTTAATTTGCATTTCCCTGATAATTAGTGACATTGAGCTTTTTTTCATATGTTTATTAGCAATTTGTCTATCTTCTTTTGAAAAGAAGCTTCTGTTCATGTCTGTTGCCTACTTTTTAATGGGTTTTTTTTTCATGCTGATTTGCTTGGGTTTTTTGTATATTCTTGTTATTAGCCATTTATTGGTTAGATAGTTTGGGAATATTTTCTCCCATTCCCTGTCTATTTGCTCTGTTGATTATTTCTTTAGCTGTACAGAAGATTTTTAATGTAATAAAGTCTCATTTATTTATTTTTGTTGTTGCTGTGATTGCCACTGGGGTCTTAGTTATATATTCCTTGCCTAGGCCAATATCTAGAAGAGTTTTTCCAACATTTTCTTCTAGAATTCCTATGGTTTCATGCCTTACATTTAAGTCTTTTATCTATCTTGGATTAATTTTTGTGAGTGGTAGAGATATGGATCCTGATTCAACCTTTTGTATGTTGCTATCCTAGCAATTTTCCTAGCACCATTTATTGAATAGGGCATCTTTTTTCCAGTGTATATTGTTGTCTGCTTTGTCAAAGATCAGTTGGCTGTATGTGAATAGTTTTATATCTGGGTTCTCCGTTCTGTTCCATTGGTCTGTGTCTCTATTTTTGTGCCAGTACCATGCTGTTTTAGTTATTATAGCTTTATAGTATAGTTTGAAGTCTGATAATGTGATGCCTCCAGATTTGTTCTTTTCTCTTAAGACTGCTTTGGTTATTCAGGCTCTTTTCTGGTTCCAAATGAAGCATAGAATTATCTTTTCTAGATCTGTGAAATATGATGTTGGTATTTCGATGGGGATTGTATTGAATTAGTAAATCACTTTGCATACTATGGGTATTTTAACAATATTGATTCTCTCTATCCATGAGCATGATATATTTTTCCATTTGTTTGTGTGATGACAATTTCTTTCTTCAGTGTTTCATAGTTCTCATTGTGGGATCTTTCACCTCTTTGGTCAACTATATTCCTAGGTATTTTATTTTCTTTATAGGTATTTAATGGTATTGAGTATTTGATTTGACTGTCAGCTTGACTATTATTGGTATATAGGAATGCTATTGATTTTCATACGTTAATTTTATAACCTGAGACTTTGCTGAATTTATATATCAATTCCAGGAGTCTCTTGGTGGAGTCTTGGGTGTTTTCTATGTATAAGATCATATCATCAGCAAAAAATGATAGTTTGACCTACTCTTTCCTGAATTAGATACCCTTAATTTCTTTTCCTTGCTTGATTGCTCTGGCTAGGACTTCCAGCACTATTTTAAATAGAAGTGGTGAAAGTGGGCGCACTTGTATTGTTCCAGTCTTAGTGGGGATGCTTTAAACTTTTCCCCATTCAGTTTGATGTTAGCTGTGGGTGTTTTATATATGGCTTTTATAATCTGGAGATATGTTATTTCTATGCCTAGCTTTTTGAGGGTTTTTATCATGAAAGGGTGCTATATTTTGTTGAATGCTTTTTCTGAATCTATGGAGATGATCATATGGTCTTGTTTTTGTTTCTGTTTATGTGGTGAATCAAATTTATGGATTCACATATGTTGAACAATCCTTACATCTCTGGATGAAGCTGACTCAGTCATGGTGGATTATTTTTGATGTGCGGTTGAATTTGGTTTGCTAGTATTTTGGTGAGGAATTTTATGTCTATATTCATAAGGGATATTGGGCTACAGTTTTCTTCTTTTGTTGTGTTATTTCCTGGCTTTGGTATCAAGGTGATACTGTCTTTGTGGAATGAGTTGGGGGGATTCCCTCCTTCTTGATGTTATGAATGCCACCTCTTCTTTGTAGGTCTGGTAAAATTTGGCTGTGAATCCATGTCATTCAGGGCTTTTTTTGTTGGAAGATTTTTTATGACTGCTTCAATGTTATTGTTTACTATTGGTCTAGTCAGGAGTTCTATTTCCTCCTGCCTGAGTCTTGGGAGGTTGTGTGTTGCAGGAATTTGTCCATTTCCTCTACCTTTTTGAGTTTTTATATGTAAAAATTTTCACAGTATTCACAGATGATAATTAGTATTTCTGTGGTATCAGATGTAATATCCCCTTTTTAGGTTCTGATTGAGTTTATTTGGGTCTTTTTTCTTCTATTCCTGATTAATCTAGCAAGAGGGCTATGAACTTTTTTTTTTACTTTCCAAAGAAGCAACTTTTTGTTTCATTGATCCTTTGGATTGCTTTTTTGCTTTCCATTTCATTTAGTTCTGGTGTGGCCTTAGTTATTTCTTTTCCTCTGTTGGCTTGGAGTTTTATTTGCTCATCCTTCTCTAGTTTCTTGAGACATGTTATTAGATTGTTCATTTGTGATCTTCATGTCTTTTAGAAGTGGGGATTTAAGTCTAATGAATTTTCCTCTTAGGTTCGCCTTTTCTGAATCCCATAGATTTTGGTAGTTTGTGTCTCCTTTGTCATTCAGTTCAAGGAAACTTTTGATTTGCATCTTAATTTCCTTATGGACCCAATAATTGTTCAGCAGCAGGTTCTTTAATTTCCATGGCTTTGTGTCAAATTGAGAGTTTCTCTTGGAGTTGATGTCTAGTTGTTTTCTGCTATGGTCTGAGAAGACACATGGTATGATTTCTATTGTTTTGAATTTATTGAGACATGTTTTGTGGCCTAAGATATGATCAATCTTGGAAAATGTTCCATGTGCTGATGAGAAGATTTCAGTAGTGTTTGGGTTAAATCATGTTGTCTGTGAATAAATAGTTTTATTTCTTTCTTTTCAATCTGCATAACTTTTATTTATTCTTTTTACCATATTTCACTGATTAGACAGAGTCCCCTGAAGTCTATCTGGATTTCCTCTTAATGTACTATGTACTGGCAACTCTCACAAAGCAGAAATCTGAGGTAATCGTAGGACTTACCTTGTTCATTTTCTGTTTCTCAGCTATGATTGTCCTCTGTTGCCTAATATCCAGTGTCTTAAAAACCATTGTTTTATCTTTGCCTGGTTCTTTTTGTTGTTCCAAAGGAGACAGTAAATATTGTCCTCATTATTTCACATATGTAGGAAGTATAAGAAGTCTTGAGACAGATGATATTTAAAAGTAATATAGCAGATGCTGAGAGTTTGAACAGTCCATAATGACCCTAAACAATTTTTTCCATTCTTGCATATACACTAGGTTTGGCATCATCCCTTAAACACGGGCTTACTAGAGCAATGGAGCAAGTGATTCTTATTCACCATCCTCATCCCCTGCAACAGATTTAATAAGAAGGAAAATTTGTTAAAGAGATGCTGGGAAGAATTTAATAGACCCCCTTCCTCCTGCCCCTCCAAAAAAAGTCAGGCCACTATTTCCTTAGTTTTTACAGTTTCTGGAGAATCACAGAATATCCATGACTTGGGAGTATAGAGTTGACCTGTATTTATATTATTATAGTAGGAGTATCCATCACTGTCATTCTTAGGGACAGACAGCGGGAATTCAACATGTTGTCTTTTTTGCTTTCTATCCAGACTTGTGGGTCCTCACTGTATTTAAAAGAGTTTGTTTAAACCTCTCTGGTTGTCTCCTTGTAGGTGGTAAGCAGTCTTGACTGCAGCCTAGCCAACTCAAGTGTTTCTCACGGTAAGCAGGGGCTTCAAAGCTATGTCACCATCCCAATTCACCTCCCAGCATGAGTGAGTTCTAGAGGGGATCTCATACACCTAGTGTGCATTCCATTGCTCTTGAGTCCCTAGAGTGACTTACTGTTTCTTTGGAAAAGCTTTGGTGAAGAGGTCTGTCACCCTTACACATACATCTTAGGGGTTTGATTTCTCACTTGAAAGGCAATTAACCAAGGGATCTTACTATACCAATTGGCCTTTAGGTAAGCTATTCCTGTGGAAAAACTTTTCCAATGTTTGCTATGGCCAAAGCTTTTCATTTACATTTGATATTCTTGTAATCTTGTGCCAAAAAAAAAAAAAATAGTATCTTTTAAGTTCTCTGCCTTCCCAGATGGCAAAGTCATTAGCAAAGCTCCTGAAACTAACTTGGTCATTTTGAGCAACAGCAATTTTTAACCACGTCCTTTCATTTAGGGCTATAGAGAGGATCTCGATACTTTCTTTAGGCCTGGGATACTCTTTCCTTTGATCATTTCTCTCAGCTTGGGTTAGTTCACTATGCTTTCTTCCATTCCTCTGCCACCAGCTCAAAGATTGGCTTAGTATCCATGATGGGGTTGTAGGATAAAAACGGCACAGTCCAGCCAAGGGGAACTGAATTAGAGGGGACTGGGAGAACCCTAGATTAGGATACTAAGTCATCAAATATTATCTACTTACAAAGACATAATTTGTACAAAAAATGAGCACTAAGGTCCTTGCCATCTAAACAGGTTTGTGATGATCTATTAGGGAATATGAGAATAAGTGAAGGATAAAGAAAAAGGATTATTGTCTCAAAGTGTACTGTGGAAGAGAATCACATGACCCAATGAGGAGGTAGTGAAAAAAGGCAAGAGATTTTCCATTTAGAGGTAACCTGGCAAGTTTTATCAATTACCTCCATGTTTCCTGTACTCTAAAATATGAAGAATGATTTTTAATCCATTTCTACAGTGCTTTTTCCCTTAAAATTATCCTCAGCCAAATCACTGCATTGCTAAAACCAACTGGTGTTTATAGTACATTGGCAAGAAAGTCACATATATTTATCTTTATTTTTAATTGAATTTTCATTCATTCTTTTTTCAGTACTAGTTGAAAACATGGATTAGTTAGTTTCCTGTTGCCATTGTAACAAATTATCAGAAACACAACACAGATTTATTATCTTATGGTTCTGGAGGCCAGAAGTTTGAAACAAGTTTTAATTTGCTTAAAGTTAAGGTGCCAGCAGGATTAGTTCTTTCTGGAGGCTCTAGGGGAGATTTGATTCCTTGCCTTTTCCACCTTCTGGATGCCATCTACATCCTTGGGTTCTTGGCTACTTTGCTATGTCTTCAAAGCCAGCAGCATAGTACTTCAAATCTCTTTCTCTCTGCCCTTCTTCATCTGTCATCACATCACCTCCTGTCTCCCTCATCGCCCGCCTCCCTCTTACAAGGATGCCTGTGATTACATTGGGGCCCACTTGGATAATCTAGCATAATTTCTTCATCACAAGATATTTAATTTAACCACACCTGCAAAGTTTCTTTTGTCATATAAGGGTAATGTTCACAGGTACCAGGGATTAGAACATGGGCCATGACTGACCCTACTATACATGGCATTTTGAGAAACGGCAGATGTACCCAGCAGTACACTGGCTCCAGATATATCTTTCTGTATCACTTTAGTTTTTTCCCACATGACTTCATTCTTTGATTGTATCTTAAATGCCTCACAGAATCAACTCCAATCTCTCTGTGAAAGTAGTGCTTGCAATACTATTTGTTGCTTGACCTTGTTTACCACTTACTTCATTTGCATGCGGTTTTGCTGCTTATTAAAAACACTTTTCTCCCCTGTGATTCTCATTTATTTTTTTAAAGTAATGAACGTCTTTTAGGGTCTAGATACTAAATTAGGTAGTATAATAGGTATGCAAAAATATATAAAACATGTTCCTTATCTTCAAGAGGCAGAAGGAGAAGTCTTAGGAAACTTCGTTTTGCATATGTGAAAATTGAGGCTCACAGGGGAGTTAGGCGGCTTACCCAAGGGTTTTCATCAAGCAGATAGTAAACTTGGATCTAATCTTCAGATCTGAGTCCAGAGAAATTACTCATATGGTAAATCTAACTATTCAGAATATTGTTCAGTGAAAGGTAATAAGCATCTCAACTCTGGACTCATGCTTCAGAGGCTGCCTTCTGATTAGAATTCTGAACGTTTGTACCAAGACTTTGTGAATCTGATTCCAGCTTCTCAGAGCTCTATTTACTCTTACACACAATTCTAATAATGCATTTTCTCATTCCATGTCCCACTGGAAGCAGCAAGTAAGGCTTAGTATGTGGATGGGGTTTGGGTGGGAGGAGGGTATGGAGAAGAGGGGTAAACTAGGGATTGCAATGGCAGAAGAGGAACACCTGAAAGCTTAACAGCAAGTGAGACAGAAAATGCTGTTGAAGACAACCAGACAAAACCAAGGATAGAATCTGGTGCCATCCATATGAAGGAAAAACTCTTGTCTTAACCGTTTTTGCAAGTAATATCTCACCTGCTTACAAAAGAAAATTGAAACACAACTCTGTCAACACCCTATTCCCTTGAGTACAGGAATTTGATACTCAGTGATCCTACCACTTTTTCACTGTCCCTAATCCCCCTCCTATCTTTCCTTCCCTTTCTCACCAGCTTCTTTTCCAAGGTCATA
This sequence comes from Microcebus murinus, assembly GCF_040939455.1. Classification (NCBI taxonomy): domain Eukaryota; kingdom Metazoa; phylum Chordata; class Mammalia; order Primates; family Cheirogaleidae; genus Microcebus; species Microcebus murinus. Next base: position 116,987,296 of record NC_134105.1, on the reverse strand, counting down.
TGTTAATCATTCCCCTGGAAAGCATCCTCAACTACATTGTCCATCAATTATTTTGCCCTCTTTACCAGATTTGACTTAGAAAGTTAAACAGAACTGACTACTCCTTGCCTGCCCCCAGATAGCTGACTATGGCTGGAGGAAATCACACTGCCATACTGATTGGTCTCATTTCATATTTATATTCTTGTTCATTGACTTGCTTCCTGATTCACTGAGAAAACAGATGCAGTCTGACGTGAATCCCCCAAATCTTGCAATTTTGTCATTTTTATACAACCTGACAACTGTGCAATAAATTCTCATATTAGTTTGGAGATACTGTTTTTTTCCGGCTGCACCTTCTCAGTCTTTGTTTATTTCTCCTCATTTTCCCAATCTTTAAGTATCGTAGTACCCCAAAGGCTTGGTCTTTGTATCTCTTCTCCTTTCTAGCTCCTTTCAAACTTTAGATAATGCAATGCAACAGAAGTCTTTTAAATTCTATTTATATGCTAATGACACACAAATTAATACCTCTAATCTAAACTTTTCCCCTGAGTTCTAGACTAATATTTGCAACTTCCTATTTGTATTATTATGTGGACATCTAATAGACACTCCGACTTAATATGTCTAAAATGAGATCTTGGTATTTACCTTTCCCTACCAAACCTATTCTTCCTGGTCTTTTCCATTTCAATGAATGCAAAGTCCATTCTTTGGATTGCTCAAGCCAAAATCCTACATCTGAACTATCAGCAAATGCTTTGCCTTTATCTTCAAAATATATCCAGAATGTGACAACTTCTCACTATGTCTATTGCTATTACTCTTATCCAAGGCACTATTATTTCTCTATCTGGAGTTTTGTGTCAACTATCTAGCTTGTCTCCCTCTGTCCATCTTGTTTCTCTTAGTGTATTCTCAGCACAAGAGTCAGAGCATCTTTGTTAAAACTTGAGTCTGATCATATTACTTCTCTGCCGAAAGTCCTGTGATAAACCTCCATGTTATCCAGAATAAAAATTCAAATCCTTTCAATGACTTCTGTAGAATATGGATCTTTATTATCTTTGTGAATGCATCCTATACTATTATTACTTCCCCACTTTTTCCAGCACATGAATCTCTTAAGTTCCTCAAACATGTCAGGCTTGCTTCTATCTCAGGGCCTTTGTACTTGCTATAACCTCTGTCAGAATTCTGTTCCACCACTTTTTATGGCATACTTCTTCACTCCCTTAAGCTTTACACAAATAAACTTCTCAATGAAAGTCTTAAGACAGACTTCCTTGGCTGTCCTAGCTAAATTTGTAACCCTTCTTCCACCCCAGCAATTCTTACCTCCATATTCTCTTTTATTTTTCTCCTTTGCATTTATCATTGTCCAACCTACCATATATTTTACTTATTTATCGCATTTATTTTCAGTTACTCTCAGTAGAATGCAAATACTTTGAGGACAGCGATTTTTATCTGTTTCTTATGGTTTTGTTCTCTGCTTTATTTCCAGCTTCTAGAAAAGTACCTGGTACATATTAAGTGCTCCATATGCAAATATAAATAGCAGTGACCCCTCGCTAAAAAAAAAGATTCAAGCATGTCTTACATACTCCTACCTGAGGGCCAGAAACATATATATTGATATTTGATATATTTTAGAAAGATTTTGATGCACAATGCTTAAAAATCATCTTTTGATAAGTTGAAAGACCAAGCTTTTAACTATCTGAAGTATTCATAGACTTCAAACATTATTGGGATTATGGGGGGCATGGTTACTGGCACAGAGATGCAGTATCAGAAAGCTCTGCGATAGAAGTAGAGAGCTTTTATGTCTGCTCCATGCCCTTAGGAAATGTCACTTGGTTCCTTAAACCTAAGTTTCCAAAACTGTAAAATAAAAACATAAGACTACTTGGCTTCTAAGATCCTTTTCTGTGTCAAGAGAAGCCAATGTGTCTATGAAGGAAATGATGTCCTTAGTGCAGTGGTTCTCCTAGGTGGCCCCTGGTACAGCAGCATCACCTAGAAGCATATTAGAACTGCAAATTCTCAGGCTCCAGTCCAGATCTGCTGAGTTAGAAACTCTGAAGGCGGGTACCAGTATTAACAAGCCCACCCAGGCAATCGTGATGCATGCTAAAGTTTGTGAAACCACTGCTGTGGTCTATCATAGGCATCTCACAGCAGGGTCATGACTCCAAGCACCTTAGTTATCCCTCGATGATCCTGGCTACAGGGGGTGAAGTTGGCCCCTGTCAAGGCATAGGACTATTTCTATTCATGACTCTTAATGCTGAAATTTTACTTGAAGAGTTTTACAAAATAGTGTTCAGTCTTTTTTAAGTTTTGAAAAATGGATTCAATTTTGTAAGCACATGAGCTGATAAGGAGAGTTTGTACTTATAAGGATGATATAAAGAGCTTTAAAATAAAACCTGTGAGGAAAGAAGAAAGAGAGTAGATGTTTCAAACCTACAAAAATGCCCAGAAAAGATTTAAGAGCATACAAACTTTATATTTTGAGACCAAACACCCAAACTATTTTCTATCTTCCCACAAGATGAAACAGAGAAACAACAAACTGTGATAGAAAAGATGTAAAATAGCTATAAAGAAGAATCTTACAAGTATGAAAATGTAGCAGAATCTGTGTGTTAATATTTAAGCCATCCCAGAAAAAAATGGATTATTTTTAATCTGGCTTGAAGGCAAGAAAATTATTCCTATGAATCTAAGGAGATATTTTTCCATAGTGTAGTAAGTCATCTAGATTAGTGATTCTCAAACTTGTCTGAGCATCACAATTACCTGGAGTATTTTAAAAAATATATTAATTCTTGGGCACCACTTCCAGAAAGAATCTGTGCTCTTTAAAAGCACCTTATGTTATTATAATTTGAATTGAGATATGAGAAACACTGCTCTGAAAATAATTATCTGAAATTTTAAATGGGTGCTTATTTTATAACTAAGGTATTGGAATACAAATGAATATCAACAAGCACTAGTGTCTTAGCTCTGAATTTTAGAATTTATAACACTGTCTGTGAAAAAAATTAGTACTTGAAGTATAATACCACTTTCTGAAATCGTCTTATTTTAGGCTATGTGCCCTCCCAAAGCAGAGTGTGTAATATGAACTTGCCCAAAGAATTTTATTTTGGAGGTAATCCTAGGGAGTCATGGTGAGAACTAAGGAAAATAAAACAAAAAAGGTGAAAAAGCCAAAACAACAGTATATTACCAAGCTGATCACTCTGTGGGTAAATGGGGCTTGGTCTCACCAGGATCTTTTGAAAAGCTCATAGAATGCCTCTGAGTATTGCCCACCCTAGGGCTAACTAGAGAATTTTTTGTACATGGTCTCTCTCTCTCTCTCTCTCTCTCTCTCTCTCTTAAATTTCACAGTGGATAACAGACTTAAACCTGAGGCATAAAACTGTATGAATTCTAGAAGAAGAGGTTAGAAAAACTCTTTCAGATATTGGCCTAGGCAAAGAATTTATGAAGAAAACCCCAAAAGTAATCACAGCAATGACAAAAATAAATAAATGGGGAGGACCTGATTAAATTAAAAAGCTTCTGCACAGCCAAGGAAACAATTAATAGAGCGAATAGACAACCTACAGAATGGGAGAAAATATTTACATGCTATATATCCTATAAAGGACTAATAACCAGAATCTACAAAAAACTCAAGCAAGTCAACAAGAAAACATCAAACAACCCCATTAAAAAGTGGGCAAAGGACATGAACAGAAACTTTTCAAAAGAAGATAGACTAATGGCCAATAAGCATATGAAAAAATGCTGAATGTCTCTAATCATCAGGGAAATGCAAATGAAAACCACAATGAAATATCATCTAATTCCAGTGAGAATGGCTTTTATCAAAAAGTCCCCAAACAATAGATGCTGGCATGGACGCAGAGAGAAAGAATATGTATACACTGTTGGTGAAACTGCAAACTAGTGCAACCTCTGTGGAAAGAGGTATGGAGATAGCTCAAAGAACTAAAAGTAGACCTACTTTTGATCTAGCAATCCCACTTCTGGGTATTTACCCAAAGGAAAAAAAAAAGACATTTTATACGTGGTCTCTTATCCATTGTTGAAGAGTCAGCTGCACATGGCTGCTGGCAGAGTGGCATCATGCTGGCATCCCATCCTGAGATATCTGAGAAATCCTGGGGCAGAATGCAGAAGCAGGGCACACTGGTGGCGCAATACTGTCAGCTCAAGGGAGTGGAAGCCTCCAGGGCTGGAATCAGGGATGAGGCTGCAAAGATGTGAGGTGGAAGACAATTGTCATCTGATACAGATTATAATTTAAATAATATTATAATTATAACACACATCCATCACTAAGTTGAATATTGAAATAATATGTACATTGGAGTTATTATAACTAGGCATAAAGTATTACATAAAGAATAATATCATCTTGGTGTCTGAATAAACTACTTTAGCTGGAGATACAGCTATAACACCCTACAGCATTCTAGGTTATAGAATTTAATGTTTTAGGGAGAGGGGGAAAGGGCATTTATTGAAACCTTAAAATCTGTACCCCCATAATATGCCAAAATAAAAAATAAATAAATAAAAAATTAAAAAAAAATTTAATGTTTTAAATTATTTTCCAAGAACTTGAACTCTATTTAGATACAGTAGTCTCCCTTGTCTGCAGGGGATTCATTCCAATAAGTGGATGCCTGAAACCATGGCTAGCACCAAAGCCTATATATGCTGTGTTTCTTCCTAGACATACATACCTACCATAAAGTTTAATTTGTAAATTAGGCACAGTAAGAAATGAACAACAACTTATAATAGAATAGTACAATTATGACAATATACTACAATAAAATTGTGTGCATGTGGTCTCTCTCTCTTTCAAAACACCTTATTCTGCAGTGCACATCATTCTTGTGATGAAGAGAGGACAGAATTGGATGGCATGAGATTTCATTATACTACTCAGAATGGGGAGCAATTTAAAACCTATGAATTGTTTACTTCTAGAATTTTCCATTTAATATTTTTGGACTGTGGTTGACTGCAGGTAACTGAAACCATGGAATGTATAACCATGGATAAGGGCAGACTACTGTATACTGCATGTGCGAAAATAGTTTTAACCTTTTAGCATGAAAAAATTTAACATGTATAAAAGTAGAGAGGCTGATACAAGCCTCCCCTTTCTGTGTCTCCCACACACCCAACTTTAATAATCACCACCTCAGGTCAATTTTGTTTCATCTATATCTCTTCCTCCTGCCATTCAATTATTGCAAAGCAAACCTCAGACATCATATCATCTCATGAAAAAAAGTTTTAGTATCTTTAAAAGATAAGGATCGTTACAAAAATTCATAAGTGGAATATCATTTTCACATCCAGGAAGAGTAAAAACTAATTCCTCAGTATAATCAAATCTCTAGATTTTTTCTGATCATTTTGTATATATTTTTAAACAGTTGGTCAGCTGGTTTGTTTGAATCAGGATCTACAAGGTTCATACATTGAATTTAGTGATCATGTTTCATATCTACCTCTTTTAAACTTTGGGTTCCTCCTTGTTCTCTTTCTTATTTTCCTTATCATTTATTCATGAAGAAAGCTGGCGTTTTGTCCTATAGAATTTTGCATCTTCTAGATTTTGTTCAAAAACTTTATAAAGTTTTAAATAATCAAGACTTTAGAAGAAAAAGCCTAGCAGAAGAGATTAAGGAAACAGCTAATTTAGGACTACAGTTTTGCTTGTTTTTTCCTCATCTTTGTGACTAGGAAACTCCTTTTGTAGCAGGTGGTTTATTCATTTCAGTGGTCATCAAAATTGGTGCTGTCTTTCAAGGCCTAAATGGTTAACATTGTCGGGGGACCCAAAATTCAGGAATGTATCTAGGCAAAGGCCACGTGTGAAAATAATATGTATGTCATATATGAATATGTCCATACACAGGCATAATACCTATATTTGCATGTTGTGTACATACATAGACGCATTTGTAAACATGTTGGAAAATATGAATTAAAGACTTGTGTTCATTTCTCTTATGAAGTTTACTCAGTCAATAAATGAAAGCTTTGACTGAGCCTACATTTCTGCTGGTAAACAAGATAGAAACGAAAGCAAACCCATACATTCAAAACATCTTTGACTATAAAAGGATTTCTTTCAACCCTAAATATGTATTCATACTTTGCCTGCATTACAGCTGTTTGGATACAGACCCAATTTCTCTGATTTATGATAAGTAAACATTTCATCCCATCATTACCATGTTATGTTTATATTCAGAATAAATAGTGTACATTATTGGCAAATAATACATATGTTCTAGTTGTTCAGATCCATAGAAGCAAGGCAAGCATTTCCATCTTACCACAATAGCCTCCCAGCTACTGCCTCCTTCTATTTCCACCACGCTCCTCGACTCGTTCTCCACGTGGCAGACAATATGGGATTTTTACGTCTATTTTTTGGGTAACAGTGTAAGCACTTTTTTAAACTTACAAATATGGAGATACATTTTTGAAAGAAAAGCAGTTAAAATAATTAAAAGCAGTTCTTCAGAGAGGAAATCAGGATAGGATTTTTTTTCTTATTATTACAATATCATTGCTTTAATACTATTGGGTGTTTTGTACACATGTACTTTACACATGTTATTTTGGTAAAATAACTTTTTTTTTCCAGGAACACTATTGTAAACTGGTTCATCCCTGAGGAAAATGTCCACTATCATTCTGCCACCTCTGTGTTGGGGCTGCTGTCAGATTATGCTTCCAAAGTCCTGTTTCTTTAGCTTTCCCTTCCATTCCATAAGCTTCCAAAGTCTTTCCAAAACATTCTCTTCTAGTTGGGGTTAATTTCGGTTGCTTGCTTGCAACCGAAGGACTCTGACGGATACATGTGCAGAAATGTGCATTTCTTCTCTTACATATATCCCTCCACCAGCCCCACTGCCTACGGCAGTCAAAGGGCTTGGCTGGCCACACGGGGACCTTCGTGACCAGGCCCCTACTCTCACCCTCTGTGGCCACTCTTGGTTGTAGGGTTGATAGCTAGCTGTGTACCATGTGGGTTTGCTAGGGTCTTCTTCTTCCTGGGGTGCGTGTTCCTCCTTTCTTTATGTGGACAATTGTTATTCACTTGCTTTCAATTTTTGGCCCAGGCGTGACCTCCACCACAAAAGCACCACTGAGTCCTTCACTTGTGCTCCTGTAGACTCCTGTACATACATAAGTACTTACATACCTGTACTTATAACTCACTGTCAAAGACTGATATCATTTCTTTACATATCTGTCTTCCTCATCAGATTATAGGTTCATCAAGAGCACAGTCCTGTTTATTTTTCTACTCCCAATGCATCCTACATCTCCTCACACCCAAATCAATAAATGTTTTGCAAACTGGAATGGATATTTCTGAATCATAAAAAGGGTTAAATTCCACACCACAAAATTGACTTGAACATTCAAAAATTTGCATGTTATGTTTTTTTAAAACTTCTATCCAAAAAGTTGCTTTAAAAGATGCTAAATGTTAATCCTCAAAAGTCAAGACAACAGTCCTATATATGGTGGTTGCTCTTTAATGACTAAAGAGTAAAGTTCTATTGAGTTTTCTGGGGGAAAATCATCAAGCTCTCCTTAGTACTGCCATGATCAGATGGTAACTTCAATATGGTCTTTTTAAAGTTGTTCATCAGATCATACCTAAGGTCTTCCAATATCTCCTCATTGCACTAAACTAAAATCTAAATGTCTAGGGCTTTTGTTTTGTCCTTGTTTGTGTTAGTTCCCTAGGACTGTTGTAACAAAGTACCACGGTCTTAGTGATTTAAAGAACAGAAATTTATTTTTTTACAGTTCCGGAGACTAGAAGTTCTAAATCATCTTATTATTTTATGTATTCACTTCTCCTGTCTAGAACAAAGGCTCTAAGAGCACAAAGATCTGACATTCCTTTTTAGTGATGCAATCTCACAACCTAAAATAGTGCCTACTATATATTATTATAGGATCAATAAATGTTATTGTATTGTATCTAACTAAATATACTCAGAAGTAAGGTATAAAGATCAACATGTGGAGTCACATTACCAGATAGCATAAAAAATTTACTAAGGAAACAGGCAAAACTAGGTCATTATGCAATAGTTTGTTTGTTTTTCGAATATGGACACATCCTTAGCCTCCCTTCTTTCAAGATTTGAAATTATCTCTGATCACACGCCCCTTTCTTCTAACACAGCCTCCACTCACCACTCAAATTTAAAACACAACGGCCACCCCCAGCCATGATTTCCATATGCTTCTTCCTTGTTCTATTTTTCTACACTACTTACCACCTTCTAGAAGACTCTGTAGTATGCTCACTCACAGTGCTTTTAAAAATTGCCTTTCCCCGTTCCAAAAGACACATTTGTCAGTTTTATTTATTGATGTAGCCCAAGAATCTAGAACAGCGCCTGGCACATAGTAGGTACTCAACAGATATTTGTAGATGGCTGAATCAAAAGTGCTATCTTGCCCTTTCTGTTTCCAAGTTGTTTACCTGAGCACTATGGCAATAATAGAATCTTATTTGTAAAAGGAAAGGTAAAAGAAAATTCCAGATTAGAGAAGAGAGAATTAGACTCAATAGATGTACACACTGCACAGTGTTTTTACACAGGCTCTACCTAACATTGGTTAACATTTTGATGGTTACTGGTCCTCATGTATTAAAGCTCCCATCAGGTTAAGTGAATCCTGCAGGAGTTGTGTTGGTTCTGAACTCCAGGCTCCACTTTTGCCTTGACTATAATGGGGGTCTTGTCACTCTTTAGCCTGAGTAGTTAGTGGTTGGTACTGGGAACGCTGTCTCTAGCCAGGACCATTGTATTCTCTTCTAGAGAAACTTTTTTTTCTCACCACCAACATAAAAGCCCTTCCAACAATCCAGACCAACCTTTGTCTTAATGAAGTCTACAGTTCACTCCTCTGTTTATGATGTGTGACAACTGAAATGGGAGATATAAAGTTTGCAGCTATTATGTAATCAAAAACATTTGCGCTTTTCCAAGGAGGAAGGAGGAGGCAAGAAGGGGATGAGGAGGCAGGGTGGAGGGAGAAAAGGAAAAACCCCAGAGTTGGAAGCTCAGAGCCTGTGCTGTGAGCAGGACGTTGAAACCCATCCAGCTGTCACATAAAAACAAGAGAAAAATGCTTTATGTACTCAATCATTATTAAGTGTTCTGTGTGTCTATTTCCCATGTTATTTGCCAGTATATATTGGTTTCCAGGGCTAGCATTTTAAGAGCAGTAGAAATATTTGCTTTTAAGATAATGATTGTTTCATTTTTGAAGGGCATAAAAACAACATCCATGTGGTAAAAGAGGGAAAAAGTGTTATACTCACCCTCACCTTCAGTGTTCTTTACTGAAACCGAAGAGGCCTCTGTTGCTCTTAATTTTGAGAGGCACTTTCTAGATGAAGACGCACTCCAGGCTGAGCCAGTGGCGGGACAGTCTCACAAATATATTTTAGGAATAAAGTATCCAGTGTCCAGTGGTGGTACACAGGTGGGCAGGACTTCAAAGCTAGAAGGTGACTGCCCTTTGGGCTGCCAGCACATGGCTCTCCTGCAGACAGGACGTCCCTCTACGTCAAAGCAGGAGTTGGAAAACTGAGGAAAGTGAAAGTCTTTGTGGACATTTTTCTCTTTTAGCTTCTCTGTCTGAATAGGTAAACCACAGTTAAGAATTCGATCACTGAATTTATGAATCTTAGCATTGTGGAACGTTAGGACTAGAAAATACTGAAGAAAGCAAAAAGGCCCAACTTTGTATTTTGCAGATGAGAAAATGGGAGCACAGAGAAATACTGTGACATTTGCCAACATCGCAGATCTGCTCGGTGTTTGAGCCAAGCTTCGAACTCACTTATATAGCTGTCTGAAAATGAACATTGACTGTAGGTATTCGGATTGTGATTCAGTCATTTTCCCTCTTTGGTCATCATAGGTGTCCTGCCGCTCTTTAAAACCTAACAGAAAGATTGTTTTACTACTTCTGGAGGAAGAAACTCACAAATCACTCTCTAGTCCATTACTCTGTTTTTATAAAAGACCATCTTGAGAATGTGTTTTATACACCCCAGGTCCACATAAACATAAAATTTGATCCCTTATGAATAGGAATGTTTATGGCGGATTCTTAAAGGGCAATAGTGTTCTGATGTAGCTTTCCCACAGGAAAGAGTCCCCAAATTCCTGCTAATGATGTCCATTTCTCCTGAAATTCAGACTTTGTTTATTTCAGCCCTACTGTCTGTTTTTGCCCATTCACCCCACCTCCAGTCTAAGTTCAGCTCTCTCTTTGGGGATTTCTGTCTTAACTCCTTATCTGATATCTTTCTGGCTTCAGATCAGAATTGCTCTCCAGGAAGCCTAAATTATCCTGATACTCACTGTCACCTTTTTACTGCCCTCATTTCTGATTAGCATGTTTTTGTTTATCTACGTCTCAGTGCACACAGTACCCTACTAAGTTCCTCAGAGCCTAACATCTTCTTTGTATTAATATATCCTAAATTCTTGACACTTTTCTCTCTTACTTTCTATATTTATTTTATAAATATAATATTTTATATGTCTATATTTATTCTATATGTATTTAAAATAAATACATACAAAATTGTATGTTAATCAACTTCATCCCTAGAACTCTTGTGTTTATGCATATGCACAGTTTTCAACAATAATTATAACATGACTGCTTGTGTGTACACTGTCCACTTGACTAAATAGAATATAGTCGATTTTGCTGAAGACATTGTTGGCTCCTTCTGCTTGTATCTGTCTCTCTATCCCTTGCATACACTTGTTATTCCCTTGGTGTTCTGTATAATTTCACCATTCATGCATATGTTCCAAAGGGATGTCCAGTTTTGCTTTTGTTGAGGCTTACAAACATGGCATCATATGTATTACTATATATAGCCTTCTGTGACTTGCTCATCTGGTTTACTATTTTTTTTAATTAATGTTTATCAACTCATGTTACTTAATTTTTATTTCAGTAAGAAATTTCATTATATGACTATACCACAATGTATTCATACTTTCTATTAACACTTTCGATTAATATGTATTTCGGTTATTTCTATTGATTTGCCATTACAAAAAGTTGCTGTTATAAGTATGTTTATACATGTCTCCCAGTTTATTCACTAAAAATTTCTCTAGGGTATAAAACTAAGAGTAAAATTACTATGCCATAAGCTATAAATATTTTCAACATTACGAGGTAATGTAAATTTTTATTTCTTTTATTTCAAATTATTTCCTAGAATGGTTATACCAATTTATACTCATATTGCTTCACATCTCGCCAATACTTGGATTTGTACAACTTTTCTTTATTTTTCCCATAATTTGTGGGTGTGTGTGAAATTTTATCTAACTTATATTAATGTGCATTTCCCTAGTTACTAAGGAATTGAGCATTTTTTATATTCATACAGGCCATTCTGTTTCCTCCTCTAATATATGAATATGCTTATTCATGCTTTTTGCCTACTTTTTAAAAATTGGATTGTTTGTCCTTTTCTTATTTATTTATAGCAGTTTATATATTCTAGATTCCAACCTTTTTACTCATAATGTGTTATAAATATCCTCTGCCAGTTTGTGACTTATCTTTCTACTTTTTTACTATTGTGTTTTGGTATTCAAAAGTTCCTAATTTTAGTATAGTCAAATTTATTTATTTTCTCTGTTATTTACATTTTTATATCGTCTTTAAGAAATCCTTCTCTGCCCTGGCTTCATAAATATAATAAATCCTACTATTTCTTTCTAAAATTGTAAAATTTTACCCTACATATATATGCATTTTATATAGATAGTAGTAGGAGATGGAACCTTACTTTTCTTTCTAATGAATAACCAAATGGACCAGTACCATTTACAGAAAAGTCTAGATTTTTCTCACTAATCGGTATTGAAAGCACTGTCATATATCAAGTTTCTGAATTTATTTTGGGCTCTCTACTTTATTCCATTGGACTATATGCTTATCCCTGCATCAGTAGCCTACTCTCTTAATTATTACAGCTTATGCATTAAGGAAAAATATCTGGTAGGGTGAGTCCTTTCAACATAATTCTTTAAGAATGTCTTGGGTAGAATGAGTTGAGCATTTTCCTCTTTTTCTCCTCTCTGAAAAAGTCTTGTGTAAGATTGAAATTATCTATTTCTCAAATGTTTGATAGAGGTTATTTTTCAATGTCTTTATTTGGTGCTCTATTTGTAGGAAGATTTAACCAGAGATTCAATTTCCTTAATAATAAAATATTAGTCAGGATTTTTATTTCTTCTTTTTCTAAAAAAATATTTTTAAAGTTTATTAAAATTATATTTAAATTTATTATTTATAATACATTGTATTATTTACTTTTCTGTATATCAATGCTGATATTTAAATGAAACAATAGTAGGACTAGTTAACAGTGGCAATTAGTAGTGATTAATAATAGCAAGATTAATTAAACAAATAATATGTAGGACAAAAATATAACAATGGTTTTATAATATTTCTTTCTGACCCTTGGATACAATGATATATTTTAACTCTTATTTTAACTCCTTACTAGATATTTATTTTTATTTTTATTTCAGCATAATATGGGGGTACAAATGTTAAGGTTACATATATTGCTCTTGCCTTCCCTCCCACCTTGAGTCAGAGCTTCAAGCGTGTCCATCCCCCAGACAATGCACATTGCACTTATAATGTGTATATATAAACTCATCACCTCCCCCCCTCCTACCTGCCCGACACCTGAGAAATGTTTTGTTGGTTTTTTTTTAACATCTTGGTTAGATTTTATAACTTTGGCTTTACATAGCAAGGATTAGAGAGGTAAGCCCTTCCCCTCCACACTGTTTGCCACATCCCTCAGATGTGGGACTACCCCCCCCAAATCCCTGGTGAACACCACCACCCTTTGAGCACCATATTGATAATCGGTCAGTACCAATTTGATGGTGAGTACATGTGGAGCCCATTTTTTCTGATCTTGTGTCACCTCACTTTGGATAATGGGCTTAAGCTCAATCCAGGATAATATAATATATAACATAATATAAGCGGTGCTAGCTCGCTGTCATGTCTTAGAATTAAGTAATATTCCATCGTAAACATATACCAAATTTTAATAATCCACTCATGAATTGACAAAAGGGGACATAACTAGGGAAGCATCTCACTTTAAAAGACAAGAATATTAAAAGGTATATACCAACAAATTTGAGGAGTTAGGTGAGATGCACAAATTATTAGAGAAGTATAACTTGTATACAAGGATTTTTATTTCTTCTAAATCACTTTTGTTAAGTTATATTTTTCTAATAATTTGTGCATCTCACCTAACACCTCAAATTTGTTGGCATATACCTTTTAGTATTCTTGTCTTTTAATGTGAGATGCTTCTCTCATTATGTCCCCTTTTCTATTTTTAATATTATTTATGCCTTTTATTTTTCCCTTTAATTAATCTTGCCAGGAGTGGATTGATTTCATTAGACTTTTAGAGGATCTATTTTTTACTTTTTTAAATCTTTTTTATTTTGTATCTTTTATTTCTCTTTTTATTAGGTAATCATTGTCCATCCAATGGTACATTTCTTTCTGATATTGCCCTAGTCCTTTAGCAAAGAACTTCATATATGAATCCACAGCTTGCTGGTCTACCTTACAGGGCTGAAAGGACAGGGGGACAAGGTTAGGGAATTTCACCCATTTCCTCCTTGACTTTAGCAGAAATTGGCAATTAGCCAATTGGGCAGAAAGTGGCTTTGGGTTGGAGAGGGTGGTGTGTGGGGTTGTCCAATAACCTCAAGAGAAGAGTCTGAAGAGGATACATATACATCTTCTACAATCCTAATCACATTTACCACACATTTGCCATTAGGATTTTCCTACTTGCTTCTTTAAACTACATACTGGTGAATTTCCAAATTTGCATTTTTTTCACCTGTGTGTGAGACAGGTAATAATTTCCCACTGATTAAACATTTTGAGAGAATGAGGAACTGCAAGGAGATACAATCGCTGAGGATGGAATGGATCTTTGAAATAAATATATTTGACTATGAAACATAATGAACGAATAGAAAGGGGAAGAAATATTGGCAATCATTTAACATTTACATGCTAGTGTACAGTTTTCTGCTCAAGGCATCCTGATAAACAAAACCTCATTTGATCTTCTAATAACCCCAACATCAGCAAGTTGGGTAGAGCAGCAATTCTGGAGACTATGGAATGAGAAGCAAGTATCTGGGGGCTGTTTCCCTGGGAAAGGAAGTCATCAGCTTGACTGAAGACAGCCTTAATAATGAAACAACTGATAATAAAATTTTTAAACTTTTTGTTGAATTCCTATGATGCGTAGAGTGTCTTGAATAGATTTTAAGATGAACTTGATTAAGAGGCAAGTTGTTTCAATTGGCATAACCTTCCTGAGAGTCATTGTTATTCTTTACATTGATTTCCTTTTCAGGACCTAAGACATTAATTTATCTCATCACTCTTGTGAGCCACTTTCCAGCATATGCTATTGAATTTGTTAAGTGAAGGCATATCTTGATTTTGTAATCCATGAGAGCTGGTATTAAAGACAAAATAAATACACTTCAGGAAAGATAACATTTTTCACAACAGATGTGAGAGCAAAGAAACTGCTGACATGTTTATTAGCAATGGATAAACTGAACGTTTCAGTTTGGCCCAGCACCCAGAAAATGCAGATGTGTATCCAGATGCAAACCTCTAGAGTCTGCAAAATAAAATTTGTATTGGACATTTTACAAGATCTCTGGCACTTCCTGCTTGACAACAAGTACCTCTGAGAGCCACCTATCTCATGGTATTTTGGCAGTTTTTTTCCTCTGCTCTGGTAAGAGCCAAGAAGTACAGAGGGACAGGAAAGAAAGAAAAGAAGGAAAAGAAAGGAAAGAAAGAAAAAGAAAGAAAGAAGAAAGAAAGAAAGAAAGAAAGAAAGAAAGAAAGAAAGAAAGAAAGAAAGAAAGAAAGAAAGAAAGAAAGAAAGAAAGAAAGAAAATAGAAATGAGGGATTTATTAAACTTTTTTGACCTTCAAGTTAGGATAAAAAAATGTAGGTCTTGCTTAGAATATGGGATGCCTGGGTCATCTTTCTGCGCCCTAGGTTATTTTTGCTAGTTGTGAATAAACTGAGCATTCCTTAGCTTTTTCAAACATTTATTTAAGTGCGTAAGGCCTCAGTTTAATTCACTGATTGTCTTTTCCCTGGTGGGAAAGTACTTGACTAAAATCTTAGCAAATCTCAGAATTTAGCAACATTTTTTTATGTTTGAACAAATCCCAACCAGAAAGTAAGGCTTAACATAGGAGTCTATGCTTTTAATAATATTTATTTAGAAACAAAAATACATTAAGGAGTGTTTAAAAACTAAGAATTTGGCATCATGCCTACTTTGGGGGTGGGAGGGTGGATGACTGAGTCAATTAAATTATTGATTAGAAAACCTTCCTTACAGCCAGCTCATTTTCCACAAAGATGCCAAGAACATACAATGGGGAAAGGACAATCTGTTTAATAAATGGTGCTAGGAAAACTGGATAACCATATGCAGAAGAATGAAACTAGACTCCTATTTCTCACCATGTACATAAACCAAATAAAAATGGATTAAAGATTTAAATCTAAAACCTGAAACTATGAAACTACTAGAAGAAAACATTGGAGAAATGCTCTAGAACGTTGGTCCAGGCAAAGACTTTTTTGTGTGTAAGACAGGCAACAAAAGCAAAATAGACAAATGGGATCACATCAAGCTAAAAAGCTTCTGCGCAGCAAAGGAAACAATCAAAAAAGTAAAAAGACAACCCACATAATGGGATTACATTCTTGCAAACTATCCATCTGACAAGGGATTAATAACCAGACTATACAAGGAGCTCAAGCAACTCAATAGCAAAACAAAACAAAGCAACCCCCCAAACCAAATAATATGATATAAAAATGGACAAAAGATCTGAACAGACATTTCTCAAAAGAAGACATACAAATAACCAATAGGTATATGAAAAATGCTCATCACTAATCATCAGAGAAATGCAAATCAAAGCAAAAATAAGATATCATCTCACCCCAGTTAGAATAGCTTTTATCAAATAGGCAGGGAATCCCACATGCTGGCAAGAATATAGAGAAAGGGAGTGTAAATTAGTACAGCCACTATGGAAAACAGTATGGAGGTTCATCAGAAAACTACAAATAGAACTACCATATGACTGAGCAATTCCACTACGGGGTATGTATCCAAAAGGCAATCAACATATATAAGAGATATCTTCACTCCCATATTTACTGCAGCACTAATCACAATAGCCAAAATGTGGAACCAACCTAGGTATCCATCAGTGGGTGAATGGATAAAGTAAATGTGGTAGATATACACAATGGGATATTACTCACCCATAAAAAGGAATGAAATCTTGTCACTTGCAACAACACAAATGGAATTGTAGGTCGCTATGTTAAGTGAAACAGGCCAAGCACAGAAAGACAAATATTACATGTTCTCACTCACATGTGGGAACTAAAAAAGTGGATCTCATGAAGATAGGAGATTGGAGGTTACCAGAGGGCAGGAAGGGTAGTGGGAAGGAGATGTGAAGGAAGGTTGATTAATGGGTACCAATAATACACTTAGAAGAAATAAGACCTGGTGGGTGTCTATAGTTAAGGTTGATCTGTTGTGCCTTTTTAAAAAGCTAGAAGAGAATAATTCAAATGTTCTTAGAATAAAGAAAAGATAAATATTCTAAGTAATGAATATCTCAATTACCTTGATTAGATTATATAAATATGCATCTAATATGCATCAATAACAAAAGAATCTTCCTATTTTGTAAGATTTTTTTTGAGACAGGGTTGTGCTCTGTTGCCCAGGGTGGAGTGCAGTGGTGTCATCATAGCTCACTGCGACTGCAAACTCCAGACTCAAACTTCTGGGATCCTTCTGCCTTAGCCTCCCAAGTATCCAGGACTACAGGCATGTGCCACCATGCCCAGCTAATATTTGTGGGGCTTGCCCAGGTTGGTCTTAAAATTCTGGCATTAAGCAATCCTCCCAGCTCAGCCTCCCAAAGTTCTGGGATTATAGGCAATAGCCACCACACCCAGCCTTCATCAGTAAGACTTTTAAAAAGAAAGAATAACAAAATTAATAGGTATCATTTATTCAACCACATAAGCCAAGTACTGTGCCAGTTGCTTCACATGATAACAATAACTAATATTTGTGATCACTTAATATGCTATATACATTATCCTAAGTTTTTTTTTACTTGCATTATTTTATGTAATTCTTTCAAAAGCCCCTTGAAGTCAATCTCACTATTATATTTATTTTACAGATGACAGAACTAAGACTTAGGAAACTTAAGAAACTTTCAGTAAGATAAAAGTAAATTTAACTTTTAGGGAAAAACTATTTTAAGATTTTTTTGTTGTTTTCATAATGTTATTATTAATCTAAGCCTATTTAAAACTCAGAAGGTCTTGAAGGTTACAATGGCATTTAATGTATAAGTCCAACAAGTCATATACTGATTTTCTGATGACTGGTCATTGCTATTCTCTCCTTGATGCCAGCAGAATGTGGAATCTGTGGTGAGTTGCTCAAATAACGGAGCTGGTTGGATGCACCAGGTCTCAGACCCCAAGACACCAAGACAGAACCTGGGTTCATAACAGCAATCAGTATAAGAGAAGTAGACATTTAAAACAATAAATTTTCATCTATCAGACAACAATTGCCAAGTGACAGTGTTATTCAAAAATTGAGACTACTGTCCTCATGGTCCCCTTCTAGTCTAGCTTCTAGCTCTCTTGATTTCATGCACTTGAAACTTGATCTGAAAACATCTGTGCTAAAAAGTCATCAACATGGATGAAATTTTAGGTTTCATGTTGAATTAATGTCCATGTGTACATGTTTCTGCTACAACAGCAATGCATAAATGTGTTTTCAGGAATGTTTAAAAACAGAGCATTTTAAATACTTGCTTCCATAAGCCAAATGTAATATTTTAACAATTTTCATTACAAATAAATATAGTGATTGTGAAAATGTGCATATGTTTTGCTAAACTTACTCATCTTAGTTATTTTTTTGAAAGTCACCCAAGAAAACTAGATTAATTTGCTTCGTAATCATACTCTATTTAGGACTCCAAACCATGTTTCCCTGCTTGGTCATTTACCTCGATTCACCAGATGTAATTCTAAATGACTGTGACAGTTGCTAACATTCAAATCTACTCTTTGTAAGTGTAAATTTGCACCACTAAATAGATACCAAAAGAATGTTTTAGAGGTTATTATGACAACACGAAAAGAGTACTCCGTCAAAATGTTTGGACTGAAAAACAGCAACATCATTGGAATAAATATGTTGTCTCTTAAGGCAACAACTGCTTTCTTAAAATGTGAAGGGAGAAATATTTCCCTTGAACATGTCAAACCTTATACATTTAGAACAGTTGGTCTCAAACTTCAATGTGCATAGAATCATTTAGGAATTTTATTAAAATAAATTTGCAGGTACCCTGGGATCCAAGTCTCAAATAATTCATTGGGTCTGCAATAGGGTTCAGGAACTTATA
This sequence comes from Microcebus murinus, assembly GCF_040939455.1. Taxonomy (NCBI): domain Eukaryota; kingdom Metazoa; phylum Chordata; class Mammalia; order Primates; family Cheirogaleidae; genus Microcebus; species Microcebus murinus. The sequence continues at coordinate 116,968,594 of NC_134105.1, read as the reverse complement.
TTTTTAACAAGCTCCTCCAGGGGATTCTGACACACTTGATCAATGGGCCATTTTCTACAACTGATCTGAATGCGTCACTAATAGCCACACACTATACACCCAGGAATGTAACTTTACTGTTTCTTTCCTCAAACCCTCTTGACATAGCTTACTACCATGTTTGGGCTCACTCAGTTATTTTCAGTTTCAACTATGATAAACTTTTTACTATGACTTTAAGCAAGTAATGCTCACTGGATTACCAGTAAAATCGCTCAGATTCAGAATTGTAATTTCTCCATAATATCCAGGACTATAGGCTTATATAGCTTTGTCTGTATCTGAATATTATTTTTTAACAGCCCTTGGCAGGAAGTGTTGTTTCATGGGGACAACAAGGATATAGGACAAGGTCCCAGGTTTTAGGGTAATTCTAGAGAGGGAGAAAAGGTGTGCATGCAATTAACTAAAATCCAAAATAAGTAAGAGTCAAATGAATACTAGAGTACCATTTCTTAAATCACATTCTACGTGCCACTCATGACCCCGGAGATGTTAATGAGTGTCACAAGTGAAAAGAATTTCATGGCAAGGATTTTAGAAATGCTGAACTAAACTTAAAAATAGTTTTCTTTATTTGGGGACTTATCAAAACCTTTGACATGCTAATATGTGTTATTACTCTGCATGAGGGATTATAGTACAGAGCTTACTGATCATACATGGTGCTAGAGATCTTCACAAACTGATTTATTTATCTGGACACCAGCATTGCAGCTTGGGAGATAGTTCAGGCAGATGCACAGGTTTTCTGTGGAAGGTGAGATCGTTTCCAGATTTAACAATCAGGGATTGTTAAACCTCTGCAATATATATCATGCAGAGGTTGGTATTTGAGCTATGCCCAGTGATTCCTTGCAGTCTTTCTTCACCAAGGACAAAATATTCATGGAGAAAGAGACTTACCAATAGAATTATATCATACATAGTTATCATTGTTGAAAAAGGATCCTATCATCAGATAAAAAGCTTTGAATTTGACAATTTGGAGGTTAATCTTTGAGACCATAGTGGCTGGAGCAATAAAGGTGTGGGAGTCAAATTTTACAGGATTAAGAATGAAGAGTTAGTGAGGAAATAGGTTCCTAAGTGAAGATGTGCAAACAAAGATAGTAACTTGGTGTAGTTAAAAGGTAGAGCGAGGAAAGCTATTTCTTTTTTAAATGGGGAGAGGCCTGAATATTTTTTCTTATCTTAATGAGTATATTTTTAGAAGCATATTGTCTTAGTCTGTTCCTGATGCTCTAACAAAATATCTTACTGGTTTAATTATTTATCTAGTTATTTACTGATCAGCTTTTTTATGTTAGACACCTCTGCATTTTATTCACAATAGAAGAAATCTCTTGTTTTAAGGTCTATGATGAGATAACTCATCTTTTACAATTAAGTGGCTCATGAGATCATTTAAGGAGAGATGGAATAAATCAGATACAAAACTGACCACAAAGCATTTTCGAACATATAAGGATTGGCCAAATTTGAAATCTGCACAGATACCAAGCAGCCAGTTCTTCCATCAGAATGAAGTGAAATAATACCTCCATCTGCTCACAGATGCTACAATTTCAAAATAAGACATTAATTATTTTTAAGTGTCCAGGGACCAGGCATGTCTCCAGAGAGGACCTCAAGGAGGGGGGTATGCTCTTCATGACTACCTTCACTTGGTGAGTACTTGCCTGCAGTTGAAGCCATTTGTTGTCACCTCCTTTATTTCCTACAAGTCTTCTCAACCACACAAATGTCTCCCTGTGTCTCAAGTGTGATAAATTGGAATAAATAGTTGACACTTGGTGGGTTTGATGGGCCTAACAAACTAGATTAGATTGGAAAATTTAAAAGTAACTGAAATTTCTCACTCACAGCTCTGGAGGCTGGGAAGTCCAAGATCAAGGTGCCACTGGTCAGTTTTAATGTCTGCTGAGGGCTCTCTGCTTCATAGATGGCACCTTGTTGCTGTGTCTTCACATGGCAGAAGGGACCAGGGAGCTTTCTTTAGACTCTTTTATAAGGGCACTAATCCCATTCATGAGGGCCAAAGCCCTCATGACAACCACTTCCCAAAGTCCCCACCTCTTAATATTATCACATTGGGTACTAGGTTCCAACAAATGTATTTTGGGGTGACACTCACATTCAGGCCACAGCACAGATTTAGAGGCTTTTTCTGAATTGCAGGGTTCTGACTCAAGATAATGAAAATGTTGTTCACTAATGCAATCATTATTTATTAGGTACCTACTGTGCACCAACACTGTTGCAGGATCTGGTATATAGAAATGGTTTACTTAATCTCTGTTCTCAAGTCACTCCAGGAAGAAATGCTTCAAGGCACAGCAATCCTGGCTGAGGTGAACTCTCATATAGTAATGAAAACTTTGAGGAAATAAAGGCTTTAGCCACAGATTTAGAAAAATGAAAGTCATGCTTGTCTCTTCCTTTGCTCCAATTTTATTAGTTTATCAGACTCAGCTCAATAAATCAAGTAAGACTAATAAAACGAATTTCCCATGCCTATTCATTTTGTTTATTTACAGGTAAAATTCATTCTTAAGAGAAATCATTGACATATTTCTCCATTTATTAGACTAGAAAAAGGCAAAATCTTAGCAGACCCTGAATGCTCACTTTTGCACTCTTCTGCTACCAACAAATGTTTGCCTATTCTTGTGCCTAATACACTACACTTTGCATGATTACTAGTTGGGGAGAGTGGCATAAGATTAAAATACAAAAGAGAGCCAAGAACACAAGACATTTTTGCAGAAGAAAAAGAGAGAAACTTGTTTTATCATATATTCAGATTTATGATAAAGACATAGCAATTAAGACGATGAATGTGTTTTTGCACAGAGACCAACATATAGATCAGCAAAACAGAATAAAGAGGCCTAGAAGCAGTAGGACAGATCATAGATTGACACTTGATATGTGACTGCGGTGGTATAAGAGATTAGTGGGTAAAGAAATTTTCAATGAATGATACTAGAACAATTAAGCATACATGTGGAAAATAAATTAAAATGGACTACTACATGAAACCATACATAAATGTAAATTCCAGATAAATTTAAAGCCAAAATTCTAAAGTAAAAAATATAAAGGTTTCAAGAAGTAGTAAACAAGAATAATGTCAAGATAGGAAAGGATTTCTTCAAATAACCATAAAGGAAAAGAATAACAAATTTGACTGTATTAAATTAAATATTTCTGTTTATTAAAAAAATCATAGAAAGATTAAAAAATAATTAGCATTGTGTTTTAACACATACCTGCAGCATGTATAATTGACCAAGAAATTGTATCCAGAATATATCAGATTTTTATATATCAATAAGACAGAGACTTGGATAGAAAAAAGTGGAAAAAATTTGAACAGGCTATTTATGAAAAGGAAGTCTAAATGGTCAATATACCTATAAAAAGGCACATAATCTTATTGTTAATGAACAAAATGCAAAACCAAACTGTAATGAGGTACATTCATATTACATCAGATTTGAAAATAGAAATTTGACACAACCAAGTTTCGATGAACATATGAAGCAGTGGAAACTCTCATATGTTGCTGGTGGGAGAAAAACACATACAATGTCTTTGGAAAACAGGTTGGCGTTACCTAATAAATTTTAAGAAATATATACTTCATGATCCAGAGCACGCTTCTCAAACCTAGTAATAATAATTTAAATATTATTAAAAGCTTTGTTTATGTTGGTTATATCTATAGATATTTACTGTATTTGAAACTAAAAATAAGAAAAATTAAAATATTCATTTATTTATTTAAAAACAACAATGTTGTTACAATAATATGAAAAATAGATGCTAACCTAAATAACATATTATTTTAATCAAAATAATTATGATTTCCATAGCAAAATATTCCAGAAGAAGAGTAGCATAGTTTTACGTTTTTACAAATCTGTTTACTGTCCGGCTTACTAGAAGACAGATTTTCATATCTGCTTCTGCCTTTGGTCTGGCACAGTATCACACATGATGTGGCCTCTGGAAAATTCCACTCTACACTCATTAGAAACTGAGAATAGAAAGGGAAAATAAGCTTATAGACTTCCTGAAATTGTCGTGGGGACCACCCCAGCAGTACCTGGATCTCCTTTTGAGAACTGCTGCCGGAGAGAAACTCATGCACTAGGATGCAAGTATAAAGATGTTCATAGCACCATGTTCATAACAGTGGTTGTTCATAGAAACAACCCAAATGTTCATTTAGAGTGGAATGTGTAAACACACTGTGGAATGCTCATGCAGTGGACTACTGTACAGCAGTGGAAATGAGCTAGCTATAGATACATGCACCAACATGCATGGTTATCACAAATTTAAGCTGAGCAAATGAAGCAAGTCATAAAAGAAAACTTACAGAGCAATTCCATTCATAGAAAGTTCAAGACAGGCAACACTGAGTCATATTGTGTAAGAATGTATATATACATTAGTAGCAAAACTACAAGGAAAAGGTAAGCAATTGGCTCAACACAAAAAATCAAGACAGTGGTTTTCTATGGGAGACGGGTTTTCTTGAGGGAAGAGAATGCAGGGTGAGTTTGGGTGCTAGTGTTATTCTCTTTCTTGACCTGGGTAGTGGAGACATAGGTGTTTGCTTTACAGTTATTTGTTAATTAGGTTAAAATGTGTGTGTGGGGGGCTTGTTTGCTTTGTTTTACAAAGCAGAATATTCTGCAACTAAAAAGAATAAAACCAAAACTCCAAGAGGAAAGAGTGAGGGAATTTTGTTGGATGCCATATACACAGACACACACGTAGTTGTTTCAATTGTTTATTACATACCTCCCCAAGCTTAGCAGCTGAAAACAATCATATTTTATTATTTTTATGGTTCTATTGGTTGACCAGGCTTGGCTGGACAGGGGTTAACTGTTTAAGATTGGTTTTGTACTCACAAGTGGGGCTTCTGAGTGGGGATGGCTGTTATGACTGGTGCTGACTCTGGCAAGGTTGCTAGATCTCTTTACATTGCATCTCAGGGCTCAGCAGAAAGCATTCTGAGGTGGTAAGTCCCAATGTGCAAGTGCTTATCAAGCCTCCGTTTGCACCACGCTTGATTATGTCTCAATGAGCCCAGAGTCAATGTGAGTGGGGCCCACACAAGGGCATGCTGCATTGGAAGCCACCAATGTAAGTGTCTACCACAAATATATTATGCATAAAGTGCACATGCACAATCATGCTCACAGATATATACACACACATATATGTATATATGTGTGTACCAACATGCATGGTTATCAGGTGCACCAACATGCATGTATATATACACACAAAAAGAAATATGTAAAGATATGCACATATACAGTAAGGGGTAAAGTCTTGATGGTCTAAGAATGGCCCTACTTGAAGGTAAGAGGATGGTTCAAATGGTTACTACGTCCTACCCAAATTTAGGATTCTGATACTTATTATGTGAGTCACAGGTTTTTTTTTTGCACGATTACTGACATTTCTATTTTCCTTAGTCCTAGTCAAGTTGACTAAAGTAACCAGTAAACAAAAATTGGGTGTTAAAAAAAAAGAAAAAGAAAACCAGTGCTGCAAAACTAGTGCTGAAATTCTATCTGCACATTGACACGGCTGAGGTCACCTGTAAATAATTAGAAAGCACAACCATCAGCAATATTGTATTTGTTTCTAGTCTTAAGAGTTCATAGAAACTCCCTTCAACTTTGTGCAGCCAGAAAATCTTTATAATGGTGATACAATAATGACTTCCACTAGCGTGGAAGCTGGTAACTATCAAGTCAGGAACATACCAGCTTTTGGCTGTGGGCAGCTGGGTATGTCCTGTGGATGGTGTCCTGGAATACATGACTCCTGAGTGTGCCACATGGGATTTTACCTAAGACCCAACACAAGCAGGGAGAAAGCCCTGAAAGGAAAGACTCTGCCAACAAGTATGAAGATCAAACAGTTTTGAATTTTTTTTTTTTTTTAGCAATTTGGCTAAAAATCTGCTCTAGTCCAGCATTTCTTGTAAGCAATCCAGTGGCAGTCCTTTTTCCATTGAGCCATAAACTCTCAAGGAACAAGGAGCAGATCATATGCTTTCCTTGTAAACCCTCTAGAACCTGGAACTCACTTGTACATTGTACCTAGCAGGTACTTAATCACTGTTGTTGATGGTCTGGCAGGCCCAAATATCAAAATCCAGAGGATTAGTAAAGTATTTAGCCAAATATGTTCAGAGTTTGAAAGAGGTCTTGTTTTGTTTGAAGTAGAGGTTCCAGCTACTTTTCCTTTATTCCAAACAGTCCCATGACCCTCAAAGGAATTGTGCGTAGAAAAGTACATATTTACAAAGGATTCTTCTTAGCTAACTGCCTCTTGGCATATTGCAGACTCTTGTGTTCAAATACTTCTCCAAGCTCTTGAGAACTGTCTGGACCAAAGTGGAGTAGGCAGTTCAGTCCATTGATTTGATGCTGACTTACACCAAGTCTGGACAAGACAAACCACTTGCCATGGCTTCTGAAAAGTTCTAGGTCGCAAAGAACAGAGTTCTCATGCAGGTTTTTCTCTTGTTCTTTTCTTTTCTCGTTAAATGCACTTACTAGCAAATATATCAGTATATTTAAGACCATCTAATGGGACTTTTCATTTCTGTTGTTCTTTTCATCATTCATACAAGTGGCTTCGATTAATGACTATGTCCAGACTTTTCATGTGAATATCCTATTCACAATGTAATTGATGATCCACTAATAAATAACATTGAAATATCTACTCGAATGAATTAAACGAATAGTTGAATGAATGCTGGGTGATTCACTTTAGATAGATGAGCAATCATTTGAGTGCATACCATGGGTCAGATGCTGTTGTTCTCAGTATCTGAGAAGGCTGCCTTAGATAAAAATAATCTATGATTATAAAGCTGGCCATTTACTGGCGTATGGCTGGCTGCCTTATGTGTACCAGATTTCCCTATCTCTTTCTCTCTCTCTTTTAATATTTTAAAATTAGAGTGATGAGCCAGAAAATATTTGCCTGTTGTTTTATCTGCACTTAGAACATTTTCAGGTTGTATTTGACTGCTCCACGCCATATCCTTCCAGCTGTACTTCTTCCCTGAAGACTGGATTTTGGGTCAAGTGTATCAAAGTATAAATTGCATATTAAATATACTCTTATTACCTACCTCTCCTCTTAAATCTAACACCTTTAAAAAATGTTTTAATATAGCCTTTATAAATAAACATGAGACTAACTCCTGAGGGCAGAGGCAACACAGGGTCCAGCACTATTTAACCATAATGATAGGATTCTGATTATTCTGCCAGGAGGATTTCGTGAGAACTATGCCATACTTCCCAGTGCCTTGATGCAGGGCATGGTGATGGTTATCTTAGTGGTTATTGCTTTGTGTGATCTTACCACAGTTGAATGACAGATTACGTACTCTTGCTTACCAACGTGACAGCGGTGCAGTTCAGAGAGGGAACGTTCTCCAGTTGCATGTGTTCAGAGGCAGGCTGCATGCTACTGGCCTGCTGGGAGAGCACCAGGAAGCTGCTTTCCAACCGCATGTCCCCTCTGCAGGGCACGTGGCTGGCCTGAGGACCAGGTGCAGTGGCTTCTCTCCTTTCTGTTCAAGGAGGCTTCTGCTCCTGTGGTAAAACTGGATTTTTCCTTTCCTCTGAGTTCCTTCTAACCACCTTTGTTTTCAAATTTTTAAAAGCTGCCTCTTATTTTCCTTCTGGGATATTTGAGTATTTGAAGTAAGTTTATTTCCAAAAGTCTTATGTTCAAAGTGCAAAATACATATTGGCCTAAACTGAGAAGGTGCACATATGAAGGATGAATAACTCGTGTGTGACACCTGGGTGTCAGGAATAGCTGTGGACCCCAACCCCCAGGCCGTGGACAGGTACCAGTCTGTGGCCTGTTAGGAACTGGGCAGGAGGAGAGCAGCAGGTGAGTGAGTGAAGCTTCATCTGTATTTATAGCTGCTCCCCACTGCCCTCATCACCGCCTGAGCTCCGCCTCCTGGCAGGTCAGCGGCTGCATTAGATTCTCTTAGGAGCAAGAACCCTACTTTAAACTGCGCATGCCAGGGATCTAGAGTCCGTGCTCCTTATGGGAATCTAATGCCTGATGATCTGAGGTGGGGCTGAGGCGGTGATGCTAGTGCTGGGGAGCAGCTGTAAATACAGATTATCATAGCAGAGAGGTTTGCACCATAAATGTAACGTGCTTGAATCATCCCCAAACCACCCCCAATTCCGCCCTAGTCTGTGGAAAAATTGTCTCCCATGAAACCAGTCCCTGGTGCCAAAAAGGTTGGGGACCACTGAGTTATAGGAAATCCTTGTCTTCTTCAAATTTAATATGTTTTGTTAAATTTTTTTTTTTTTTTTTTTTTTGAGACAGAGTCTCGCTTTGTTGCCCAGGCTAGAGTGAGTGCCGTGGCGTCAGCCTAGCTCACAGCAACCTCAAACTCCTGGGCTCGAGTGATCCTTCTGCCTCAGCCTCCCGGGTAGCTGGGACTACAGGCATGCGCCACCATGCCCGGCTAATTTTTTATATATATATCAGTTGGCCAATTAATTTCTTTCTATTTATAGTAGAGACGGGGTCTCGCTCTTGCTCAGGCTGGTTTCGAACTCCTGACCTTGAGCAATCCGCCCACCTCGGCCTCCCAAGAGCTAGGATTACAGGCGTGAGCCACAGCGCCCGGCCTAAATTTCTTTTTAATGTTGAGAAATGTAAACTTTCATGTCCTCAATTTTTAATGTAAAAAATAGTTATGCAGATGCTTAAAAAAATTAACAAATAGAAAAATAAATTAGTCTGCCTTAACCAATATGAAATCGTAATTAAATCAATCCTAATTGGTCAAGTGCTCACCTCTCTCTAGATACCTCAATATGAACCAGCATTTGCCTAAACTGAGAATGTTCCTGTTAGAGGTAAAGACAGATCCCCAAGTATCTTCATGAGACTAGCATAAACATGTGCATTTGCCGCTCCTCAGCCAGGATCAGCAGCACTTAACTCATACCAGAAAAGCTATGGAACTGTATTTATTCACAAACACTCTCCTTGACAGAGTCAGAAAAGAACATTGAGATTGTATGTTTTAAAAATTAAATGTTGAGGCCAGGCACAGTGCCACATGCCCTTAATCCTAGTACTTTGGGAAGCTAAGGCAGGAGGAGTGCTTGAGGCCAGGATTTTAAGACCAGCCTGAGCAAGAGCAAGACCCCATCTCTACAAAAAATAGAAAAATTGCCAGGCATGGTGGTACACATCTGTAGTCCCAGCTACTTGGGAAGCTGAGGCAGGAGGATCGCTTGAGCCCAGGAGGTTGCAGTGAGCTATGATGACGCCACTGAACTCTAGCCCAGGCTACAGAGAGACTCTGTCTCCAAAATAAATAAATAAATGGTGAATTTTTTTCTTTAATTCAAAGGCAGATGAGAAAAGACATTTTTCTTGTACTAATCCAGACTGAGGGACACAGAAGAAGAAAATTCCCAGGGGAAAAAAAAACACATTTTTCCATGGTTCTGAGTCACTATTTCATGCATGTTGATTTTCAGCAAAGGGGATTTTGATATGAGAACCATTAGAGGAGAAAAAAATTGCAGGGCATCAAGGGGGGCAGAGAAATGTTTATAAAATGTGCTCTTGATTAGAAGTGGCCAGGGATGAGCAATCATTTAATTGGCAAGAGGATGAGGGTAGGAATTGGAGAGACCTGGGTACGAAGCTAGCTTTCACCACTGGTTACCTATGAAAATCTGAACAAATTACTCAGTCTCTCTATTCTAACTTCCTCACCTGTAACATGTTCATAGTAATATGAAATCTATATCGCTTTTGGAAATGACTGAGATCACACCTAAAGCACTTAACACAGTGCCTGGCCCAGCATAGAGCTGCTGTTAAGAGTTTTAGTTTTCTCTTCTGGCAATAGAATTTTGTGGCTGTTTCAACATTTTAAGCCCACATCTTTATCATGTTGCCAAAATAGAATTTTCCAGCCTTGCTCCTTTTAACCACACCCTGCCTTAATCATGAACCAGATTTCAACACCATCCCTGAAAGGTCACTGCCCACTACAGATTTTCTCTATGCAGTTTAAAATTTCAATGTGCTAACTGCAATCTATCAGCCAAAATATACTTAGTGCCTCTTATTAAGATACTATAGCATTATGGCATGCCATTTTCATCTTATAAAGGAAAAATGTGATGTAGACATCATGGGACTGAGGGTATTTGCAGTACTTTCAATTTCGATGGCTTCAAGACAATACTTCATGTTTTGTGGAGGGAGGGTTGACACTTTATGAGACCATCTTTCCAAAGGCTACAATATCTCAGTAACATCATCATCTCACGAGAGTTCCAAGTAAACTTTTCTTTTAGTCCCTCTCTCTCTATTTATCCATCCACTGAACCATCTATCTTAAAAAATAGTTCCAATGGTGGAACATTATAAGTTTAAAAAAAATATGTCCTCAAACTTAGCTGATGTGTTATTTTTATTTCAGATTTCAATTTTTTCCTGTGAACATACTATACCCAGTTTATAATGTATTTAACCTAGAATTTGGGGAAGTCCAATTTTGGACTAGATCTTGTAGATTTATTCACTACTTGTATCAGCTCCTCCTTGTACAATGATGGAAAACCTAACTAAATTTGGCCTAAGCCAAAATGACAACATAACAACAACAACAAAACAAGAACAGGGCTGGGGTGGTGAATGGATTTATTGGCTCTCCTAACTGAAAAGTTTTGGGGCAAAACCAATTTCTGACATAGCTGTATCCAGACACTCAACAGATGCCACTAGAACCTAATTGTTCTCATCTTTCGTTCTGTCTCTTGAGCATTGGCTTCAGTGTTAGCCTCTGTGAGATGGGCAAGACAATTGCTTGGAGCTCCAGGACCAATTGATCCCAGGTTTACATCCAGCAGAAAAGAGAATGTATTTTGCTGTCCATCTCTCTTTTCCTCTCAAGTCCTACAGAAGACTCAGTGCATGTCCAAATGCTGTGAATAAAGAAGTTTAAAAGAATGCTAGGTCCAAAGTAAAATGTTTGCTAGACTGCCTCCTTAAGTGGCTTTAGGCAAAAATCAAATGTTTATTTAAATCAGGCAACCATTTACTATCACATTTTTGTATCTGTTATAATATTTGGAAATAATCCAATCTTGAGGTCTCCAAGCATCTTATCACATGCTAAATAACTTCTCACTAGGTGCTAGACAAGCTGCAGGGTTTAAAGAAACAGACAACCATAGCACCAACTTTTCTGATAACCATGTCTTCACATAAGCCATCAGACATTTCAGCCTAGTGTTAGGGGGAACATAACAAAGATATCATACAATTGGGTGTTGTGTGTGTGTGTACAAGTGCCTACACCAAGTTAAAATAAAACAGAACAAAACAAACAACCAAACAAAATCTGAGAGTAACTCATGTCATTGAGATGGCCTTGATCCATGAGGATTAGTTTCTCTTAGGTCCACACTTATCCAGACCTAGGGCACACAAAAATAATTTGGGGTAACACTACCATTGCCTTTTATTGGGAAAGCTCAGAGGGTGTTGAATTGGCATTGATTGGCCACTCCCAGGACTCTTCTGGAATTCCCTCAGTGAACTTCTGGGAACGCTTCCTGTGACTTCATGGAATCTCACGGAACATGGAGATTTCACTGGAGACAGTTCATTTTGGAGTCTGTGTTATCTTCTGCTAGGATTAATTCCTCCATTATTTTAATCAGGGTAAATAACTGTTGTCATTTTTTCTACCCTGATATACCCCTGTAAAAGCCCTAGACGATGTCTCAAGCTTTCAGCCATCACAGTTTTTTTTTTGTTTTTTTTTTTATGGTGTGGGGCAAGGATAACAATATCACTTAATCAGTTCTACAATCTAAGCAAATGTTGGAATATGTTTTAACTCTTATAAAAAGTATGAACCTCAAATATTTTCCTTTCTGTTCTGTGTTGAGTGGCTCAAAGCAGAGGTGTTTTTCAAAGTTCCCACAATCAAGAGAAGGCAGGATCAGAGTCACTCTAGTTTCCCATACATCTTATAGCTACCATTAAATATCTATGGAGAGAGTCTCAGTAGTGAAACCTGATCTGAATATTGACATCAAAAATTCTTCTTAGTTTTGGAAAATGATTTCTATCTAGGCATTAAGAAAATTTCCTTCAAAAAGCGCTTATAAATTCAGTTACTACTGCTTGCCACTTGCATGAGGAACGCAGGATCCATGACTTAGATTTTTATGGGCTGGACAATGCTTCTTGCCAGAGTGTGGGGCCTTTGATGGTCAGCTGGCACAGTCTCCACCATCGTCATACATGGATTGTGTCTGCGTCTGACTCTGCATCCTTTTCTAAGAAAATTCAAATTAGAGGAAGATTAATATGCCTATATGTCTTTTTTTTCTTAGAAGTTTAAAAAAGTGTAGTAACTTTTTAGTTTAGCAAAGTTTTATCACACTGGAAACTGAATAGGGAGGGAAGGTTATCATCTTCACAAATTAAAAACCTTTTTGAAAAATCAAATTGTCAGATTTCTAGAGCAAAGGCAATCTGCTATTTTTATGTGTTAACGTTTTCAAAGAATTTAAGGGAAAAGACTTTATACCTTAACAAGATCTCTCTCACTTTCTCTGTTTGTGGGGGTGGGGCAGAGAGAGAGAGAGCACTCACATTAACTGAAGAAGGTGATTGAGTCATGGGGGTTGGTTGGGGAAGCAGTAATAAGACAGATTTGACTTTATTATGGGATTAGATCAAAGGTGGCCTTGACCAAATTTTATGCTTGTGTTGGGAAAGTTGATTGAATAAAAATTCATGAACTGGGAAGCATCAGTCTACAAAATAGAATCTCTGATGAGCTAAACACACTGGGTGAGGTCTACAGGCAGAAAAAAGCAGAGGAAAGCATAAGTAAGGAACAAACAGCAAATTGGTCATTTTAAGATTATTTTCCTTATACTGATGTAAGCAAAATATTAGTATGTTGGCTCAATGGGATTTGGCTACCATCTCTTTCCTGATTTCTTAAAAGGTCAGATCGTACAAGTATACAACTTAGGTTTCAGTGTGGTAACATGTAACTTTAGCATGAGTGACTCCATTTTGCGACTGCTGTCTTTTCTTAAAGACTCTACTTCTGGTATGTGTCCCTAGGGAGTTAGACGTGTTTCAGTTAGGATCTGCCTTTACTTGAAATGTTATCATACTCTTCCTTCAAGACTTAACCCACATTAAGGTTTCCATGGAAATATTGTATAACAATCTGCTTCCTTCAGGTATAGCCAGCCACTTTTTCCTATTCTGTAATGGTCATCATTTTTGTTTACCTACTAGGTCATATTCTCAACAGAGGAAGATACTGGGCTTGTTTATCACCCAATCCTCCGTTCAAGCATAGTGGAATATGGTGAATAGTAAATTAGGTATGCCTTTTATTTCTCAAATTAAATCTATAGGAAAATATGTCAAAACTCAGACATATCTCATTTATGCAATTATTTATTGAGCAAATATTATGTTGTTGGCACTATTCCAGGCAATAGCAATATAGCAGTAAATAAACAAAAAATCCTGCCCTCATGAAGTTTATAGTCACGTATGAGAGACAAAAATTAATAAATAAGCAAAAAGTAAATATAACATGTTAGATAATAATAAGTATTAAAGAGAAAAGTAACACTGAGGAGGAAGATTAAGAGTGTTGAGGATAAGCAAATTTTAAAATTTTAGATGCAGTGACCACTGAGGAAATATTTAAGATATGTCCTAGTTTTATACAGTTAAGGTGTAAAACATGAAACATAATCACAGTAGTTACTATTTCAGGAAAATTTAGAAAGCCTTAATTTAATATTGATGATTCATTGAATAGAAATGTATTTAATGTATTTAAATGTATTTAATGCCACTTAAAAATGGTTAAGAAGGCACATTTTATGTTATGTGTATTTTACTACAATAAAAAAAATCAGGAAAAAATCGAATGCACATTATATATTTTTTTCCAAAGTCTAGGTATCAGGAGTTTTGTGAATCCAAGGAGGTAAGGGAAATCCACAAATTAGGCTTTTTCTAGAAACTAAAATATTCATAGTTTCCAGCCCCCTAATGATGAGATTTGGGAAGAATCTATAGAAACAATAATGTAAGTCATTTTTTTACTTCTGCTTCAACAAAGCTGCAATGGCCATTTCAGTTCATTTCTGCTTCTGAGTAAACACATCTCTTAGCTATTAACCATCTATTATTAGACCCTAGTGGCAACTGAATCTCCCTGGTAGATAAGTATAATGGATGTGTGATTTGAGTAACCTTCCTCTTTATTTCATTTTAATTAGTCATTTATCACTAAATAACAGGAAACCAATTCCCTCCTTTGCCTTGTTTCCTTGGTGCTCTGGGATGTGCCCAGTTTTCTGCTTTCTATTATGACAGTATACAAAGCCTGATTTCCTGGATGCCTTGTCCTGAGTATCTTCTTATCTCTGAAGGATACTAAATAACTCTGAAGGGTTGGCTGGACCATATATGTGCTGGTCGGGTGACCACTTATCCATTGGGAAAAGGCTATGACAGGGATCTCTTCAGCTGGTGGTGCTTTTTCTCAAAAGGAAGATTTGAATGAAGGTTTTGTGAAATGCAAAGAACTTTTCCAAAGTGGACCACACTGGTCTCTCTCTAGACTGAATGAAGGACAGGAGGGGAACATCGAAGGTTGTGTGTTGCCTTTTAGAGAAAATGTTAAGCTTAATGACCCAAGTGGATTAGCTGATATTTTTGTTTAGTTTTAGACAAACGAGGAAATTTATCAAATTCTCAGTTGTTCAAAAGCAAATTTCCAAGTGTAGAGATTTTCTAAGAAATTTGTATTTTCTTCCTCCCTTCTGTTGGACATCTTTCAATTTAAAGAGAAAATATTGACATCATTTTCCTCTAAAAGGCTAGCTAGAAAATGGTAGACATTTTACTGCATACAATGAAAAATTTTGATTATCAATGAATTTGAATTATCTATGCAACTGTTAGATTTAGTTAATAAAAATTATAAAGTTAAAAGGCTTTATGACTTTTTTATGTGTTACTGGTTTTCATCTTCTTGTAGCCCAAATACACTTACTTCAGAAAAATGTACAAGTTTTGGATGTTTCAAAATCCACTGTGACACCAAGCACCCCAACCTAGGGTAGATAGATCTGTGTGAAGGCTAAAACTTAAAATTTGAAGGCATGTTTACAAACATCAGCGTTCCCTTCAGTATTCCAAATTTAGCCTAATCTCTCCCCACTTTTTACTGGCCTCCTTCTAGAAAGCTGGTCAGCTCTCATTGGATGAGGAAAACTCCTCAAATTATGTTCTGTACATTAATAGAAACTCTGCCAGTAACTCTGCTGGTTTTATATGAAGGTTTTATTAAGTCTATGCCAGCTTCCTGTCACTGGATCAGCTAATGATGAAAGTTTTTTTCTTAAGTGACAACTTTGTATTATATTAAGGGCATTTCGTGTGTGTGTTGTCGGGGTAGGAAGTGGGAAGAGTGGAGGGTGGAAAACAAAGATTTCTCCACTTCAGATACTAGGTTTCATACTAACACACATCAAAAGAAAATCCTGCTTTCTAACTGCTGCCTAACTTCCAAATGTTTTCTTCTATTTGGCTTCTCATCAAGATGATTCAGAAAATGCTGCTGAACTATGGTGCACAAACAGGAAACCAGCTCTGACGGGTATGTGGTTACTCAAACTTGTCAAATAAGCTAGGGTTTCCCTGCAGAGACCAGGGAATGGGTGTCGCCTTGAAAAGATTCCCTCCCATCAAGACATGTGAGAGAAACATAGGGAAGTCTGGTTCTATAACTAAGTGGAGATTGCATTTGTTTGGAGGCCATTAACTTCACATTATTTTTAGCACTGTGCTGTGTGCATGGTAATCACAGAGGAGGAGTAAAACCCATAAGTGACAGCCTCATTATCCTCCCCTTATAAGAGTGGTGCTAATGGTCTCTAGATGGGTATCTTCTAATTTCAAAACTTTTAAATTGATTGTTAGGACATTTGGCTATGACCATAAAGTCAGAGAAAAGCACATGATTTTAGGTTTTCCAGGCAGGTCTGAACATTTTTTTCCCTGTAAAATTAGGTCTGATTAAAAATATTCCTAGTTGATGGAAATTTGGATTGTTTACAATTGGAGATATTATAAATAAAGCTGCTGTAAACAATTGAGTACAAGTCTTTGAGTGGACTTATGTTTTTATTTCTCTTGTGTAAAAGCCAACAGTAAGTTTGCTGGGTCCTATGGTAAGTATGTTTAACTATATAAGCTATTTATATGGTTAATATCCAGAAATAGTTGTACAAGTTTGCATTCCCACCAGCAATGTATATGAGCATCATTGCTTCATATCTTTGCCAAAACTTGGAATGGGGAGCTTTTAAAAATTTTGTCATTCTAGTGGATATGTATTTGGCTTTCTATAAAGATGAATGAGCATTTTTAAATGTGCTTACTTGCTATCTGCATATTTACATTGGTGAAGTGTCT
The DNA here is from genome assembly GCF_040939455.1 of Microcebus murinus. NCBI lineage: Eukaryota > Metazoa > Chordata > Mammalia > Primates > Cheirogaleidae > Microcebus > Microcebus murinus. The sequence continues at coordinate 116,951,953 of NC_134105.1, read as the reverse complement.
ATTCAAATGATTTGCTTATATTTTAAAATGTTGTCTTTATAATTAAAATGTAAGCATTCTTCGTGTATCTTGTACAAGTTCCATATCAGATACATCTGTTGAAAACATTTTCTCCCAGTCTGTGGCCTGCATTTTTATTTTCTTAGTGGTGTTTCTTAAAAAGCAAAACTTTTTATAAAGTTCTAATTTTTCTTTATCTTTTGTGAGTGTGTGTGTCTAATCTAAGATAGTTTTGGGTAAATGAAGACCTCAAATATTTCTGTCATATGTTCTTCCAGAAGTATTTTAGTTTTTACATATATAGTTAGGTCTATGATCTATTTTGATTTAATTTTTCTAAATTGTGAAAGTTAAGAGTCAAGGCTCACCTTTTTTTACACTCTGATATCTAATTGTTCCTATGCTATGTGTTGATTTAAAAGATCCATTCCTGCCGGGCCTGGTGGCTCATGCCTATAATCCTAGCACTCTGGGAGGCTGAGACAGGCGGATTGCTTGAGGTCGGGAGTTTGAAACCAGCCTGAGCAAGACCCTGTCTCTACTAAAAATAGAAAGAAATTCATTGACCAACTAAAAATATATATACAAAAAATTAGCTGGGCATGGTGGCTCATGCCTGTAGTCCCAGCTATTCGGGAGGCTGAGGCAGGAGGATCACTTGAGCCCAGGAGTTTGAGGTTGCTGTGAGCTAGGCTGACACCACAGCACTCACTCTAGCCTGGGCAACAAAGTGAGACTCTGTCTCAAAAATAATAATAATAATAAAATAAAAGATCCACTCCTCATTGAAATACCCAGACACCTTTGTCAAAAATCATTAGCCAAATGTGTGTTATTTTATTTCTGGACTCTCAATTCTGTTTCATTGATCTATATGTCTATTCTCTTGACAACACTATACTATCATGATTAATGTGGCTTTATAATAAGTATTGAAAACCGATAGTGCAAGTCTTCTAAATTGGTTCTTCTGTTTGTGTGTGTATATTTATATATACACCTATATGTATATATATTTTTGTGCTATTTTAAGTCCTTTTAATTTTCACATAAATTTCAGAATTAGCTTTTTAGTTTCTATAAAAGTCTTCCTGGCATTTTTATTAGAGTTTAATTAAATCTATAAATTAATTTAGGAAGAATTGACATCTCAACAATATTAAGTTTTCTGTTATATTGAAATGGTATATCTCCTCCTCATTTATTTAGGTCTTTTTAAGTTTCTCTTCACAATGTGTTCTAGTTTTCAATGTACATATTTTGTTAAATTTATCCTTAAGTATTTTTAGTCTTTTTTATACTTTTGCAATGGTAATTTTAAATTTCAATTTTAATTGTTTATTTTCAGGTATAGAAATACTACTGATTTATGTGTATTTACTTTGTATCCTGAAACTTGATTAAACTCATTTAGTTAGATCTTGTAATTTTTCTTTGAGATTCCTTAGAATTTTTTTTTCCTTTTTTAAATTGAGGTAAAATATTCTCCAGGGGTTAGGGGGGGGGGGGGTAAAGTCACAACTAAAGGACACGGTGAACATTGTAGAGGGGAAGGGCATGCCTCTAACCCTGGCTTGGGTGAGGCAAAGACATGAAATGTAACCAAAATGTTTGTACTCTCATAATACCCTGAAATAAAAAGTAAAAAAAAAATTGAGGTAAAATATACAAATACGGTTTATCATCTTTACCATTTTTAAGTGTACAATTTAGTGGTAATAAATACATTTATATTATCATTTTTTCCCCTTTATTTCCCTCCCCCATTCCAATCTTCTGGTAACCACCAATCTACTCATCTCTCTTCATGAGATCCACATTTTTAGCTTCCACATATGAGTGAGAACATGTGTTATTTGTCCTTTCTGTCCTTGTTTCATTAACACAAGAGCCTCCAGCTCTATCTGTGTTGCTGCAAATAACAGGAATTCATTCCTTTTTATGGCAGAATAATATTCCACTGTGTATATATACCACATTTTCTTTATTCATTCATCCACTGATGAATACTTAGGTTGATTCTATATTTTAGCTATTGTGACTTTTGCTGCAATAAACATGGGAATGCAGATATATGCATTTCTTTTCTTTTGGCTATATACCCAGTAGTGGAATTGCTGGATCATATTGTAGTTCTAGTTTTAGGTTTCTGAAGAAATTCCATAATGTTTTCCATGTGGTTGTATTAATTTACTTTTCCACCAACATTGTAAAAGTGTCCCCCTTTTTATACATTCTTGCCTGCATCTGCTATTCCCTCCCTATTTCATAAGAGCTATTCTAACTGGGTGAGGTGATATCTCATTGTGGTTTTGATTTGCATTTCTCTGATGATTAATGATGTTAAACATTTTTTCATATATATACTGGTCATTTGTATGCCTTCTTTTGAGAAATATCTATTCAGATCTTTTTGTCTATTTGTCTGTTTTATCTATTTTTAAATTGGATTATTTCTTTTGTTGCTATTGAATTGTTTGCCTTTTAGTATTAATATATTCTAGTTATTAATCTGATATTTTGCAAATATTTTCTCTCATTCTGTGGGTTGTCTCTTCATTTTGTGAATTGTTTCATTTGCTGTGCAGAAGCTTTTATCCTGATATAATCCTAACTGTATATTTTTGCTTTTGTTACCTGTGCTTTTGAGTTCTTACCAACAAATCCTATACCAATCCTATACCTTTGCCTATACCAATGTCTTGGAGCATTTCCCCAATGTTTTCTTCTAGTAGTTTCTTAGTTCCAGGTCTTAGACTTAAGTCTTTAATCCATATTGATTTGATTTTTGTGAGAGATAAGGTTCTAGTCATAATTCATTATATAGTTATCCAGTTTTGCCACTACCATTTATTATCCTTTCCCCATTGTATGTTCTTGGTGCATTTTTTGAAGATGATTTGGTTATAAATGCATGGATTTATATCTGGATTCTTTATTCTCTTCCATCTGTTTCTGTACCTGTTTTTATAGCAGTGCCATGCTGTTTGGGTTATTATAGATTTGTAATACATTTAAAGTCAGGTAATGTGATGCCTCCAGATTTATTCTTTTTGTTCATAATTGCTTTAGCTATTTGGGGTCTTTTGTGGTTCCATATGCATTATAGGATTATTTTATCCATTTCTGTGGAGAATGTCATTGGTATTTTAATAGAGATTGCATTGAATCTGTAAATTACTTTGGGTAGCATTGTTGTTTTAACAATATTAATTCTTCCAATCCATGAACATGGAAGATCTTTCCATTTTTGTTGGTATCCTCTTCTACTTCTTTCATCAGAGTTTTACCATACAGTTTTCCTTGTATAGATCTTTTAGTTCTTCAGTTAGTTTGATTCTTAGGCATTTTATATTTTTTTGCATGTATTGTAAATGGGATTGCTTTCTTGATTTTCTTTCAGATCGTTTTCTGTTGGTGTATATAAATGCTATTGACTTTTGTACATTGATTTTGTATCCTGCAACTTTACTGAATTTTTTTTTTTTACCAATTCTAACAGGTTTTTTGGTGGAGTCTTTAGATTTTTCTAGGAATAAAATCACGTCATCTGCAAAGAAGGCTAATTTGACTTCTTCCTTTCTAATTTGAATGTCTTTCTCTTGCCTAATTGCTCTTTCTAGGACTTCCACTATTATGTTGAATAATAGTGGTGAGAGTAGGCATCTTGTATTTTTCCAGTACTTAGACAAAAGGACTTCAATTTTTCCCTGTCTAGTATGATGTTAGCCATGGGTTTATCATATATGGCCTTTAATATTTTGAGTTATGCTCTTTCTATACTCATTTTTGTTAGGGATTTTGTCAGAAAAGAATGTTGAATTTTATGAAATGATTGTTCAACACCTATTGAAATAATCATATGTTTTTGTTCTTGATTATGTTAATGTAATGTATCACATTTATTGATTTGTGTATGTCAAACCATCTTTGCATATTTGGGGTGAATCCCACTTGATCATGGTGAAATTTTTAATGTGTTGTTGAATTCAGTTTTCTACAATTTGTTAAGTTGTTTTGCATCTACGTTCACTAGTGATATTTACCTGTAGTTTTCTTTTTTGTTGTTGTGTCCTTGTTGGGTTTTGGTATGAGGGTAATGCCGGTCTCATAGAATGAGTTTGCAAGTATTCCCTACACTTCAATTTTTTGGGAGAGTTTGAATAGGATTAGTATTAGTGCTTTGACTGTTTGGTAGAATTTACCAGTAAAGCCATCAGGCTTTTGTTTGATGGTAGTCTTTTTATTACAGCTTTGATTTCATTGCTCATTATTAGTTTGTTGAGGTTTTCTATTTCTTCATGGTTCAATCTTGGTAGGTTGTATGTATAAGAATTTATCCATTTCTTCTAGGTTTTCCAGTTTGTTGACTTATAGTCATTCATAATAGTTTCTAATGATTCTTTGTATTTCTGAGGCCTCAGTTGTTATGTCTTTTTCATTTCTGATTTTATTTATTTGGATCTTCTTTCTTTTTTTCTTAGTTTAAGTAAAGATTGTCAAATTTGTTTATCTTTTTAATAAACCAAGCTTTTTCCTTTGAGCACTTTGAATGTGTCATTCCACTTCCTCCTTGTCTATATGGTTTCTGTTGAGAAGTCTGTTGATAGACAAATTGGAGCTCCTTTACATGTTATTTTCTTCTTATCTCTTGCTGCTTTTAAGATCTTCTCTTTGTCCTTCACCTTTGAGAGTCTGGTTACTGTATACCTTGGAATAGTCTTTATTTGAGTTGAATCTCTTTGGTGTTCTAAGGCTTTTCTGTACATGAATATTTATACCTTTCTCAAGTTTTGGAAAATTTTCTGTTATCATTTTTTTTAATAAGCTTTCAATCTCTTGCTCTTGCTCAGCTTCTTCTTAAACTCCAATTACTCTTAGATTTGGTCTTTTGAAGTAATTTTCTGTATCTTGTAGGTGGTTTTCATTTCTTTTCTCTTTTGTGTCCTCTGAGTGTGTATTTTCTAATAGCTGGTGTTTGAGCTCACTGATATTTTCCTCTGCTTGGTTCATTCTGCTATTGAGAACCTCTAAAGAGTTCTTCAGTTTAGTAAATGTATTTTTCAGTTTCAAGATTTCTGTTTGTTTTTAATATCATTTAAATCTCTTTGTTAAATTTCTTTGATCAATTTCTGAATTATTTTTCTGTGTTATCTTGGAGATCATTAAATTTCCTTAAAACTGCTATTTTGAATTCTTGGTCAGCAAGCTCACAAGTCACCATCTTGTTAGGGATGTTTGCTTTGTCTTTTTGTGGAGGTTATGTTTCCTTGTTTGCTGTTGTTTCTTGTGGGTATATGTCTGTGTCTTTCCACTAAAGGATTAGTTATTTATTCCAGTTTTCTCTGACAAGCTTGTTTGATTTTTTATTGAATGTATTTGCTTAGCACATCTTTACTGCTAGGTTGCTGCCTCCTTTTCAGCTCTAGGTGGAGCTTTAAGCCCAGGTTTGCCTTGGCTCCTGTGAATGGTTGGAGTGCTGCCTGTCCCAATGGGGGCAGTTCCAAAAGTGTTACCCCCCAGCAGTGTGGAAAGGCTGGCTAAGGGTTTGTGCCCAGGAGACTTGGGGGACTGATCTTCTACAGCCACCCTTATTATATTTGGCATCTCCTTTGGCTGAGATACAGAGGAGAGTTTACAGAACTAGGGGTAGTAATCCCATCTCCTGCATTTGTCTCTGCCTGTCCATTTGGTGGAGTCTTTAGATTTTTCTTTGCATCATCTGCAAAGAAGGCTAATTTGACTTCTCCCTTTCTAATTTGGATGTCCTTTATGTCTTTCTCTTGCCTAATTGCTCTTTCTAGGACTGCCACTATTATGTTGAATAATAGCGGTGAGAGTAGGCATCCTTGGGGATGTCCTTGGGAATCTTTCCTTCTTCAGGCAGTCATGATGCTTCCTTTGCATTAAGTCAAGGACAGGCCTCCTGCCAAGGAATCCAAAAAGTTGGGGAAGCTGGTTGACCACCTCAATTTCACTTTTTTCAGTATAGAAACCATGACAAGTTCAGGGGAGATTTTCTGCACATTTGGTGCTGGGCAGAATAGTGGGGAGGGGCATTGTGGATGTGTGGATGTGGGAGTCCAATTTTCCTACTGTCTGCTTGCAGCTTTTCCACTTCTCCGTGGCTCCTGTGAATGAAGTATATAATTCACAGACTTGAGCTCTGAGTTGTTGCTCAGTGTTGTATGTTTGTTTTTGGTTTTCTGTTGGGAGGAATAAAGCCAGCTTGCCTCTATGCTATTGTCTTGAAGCCAGAACCCTTAGAATTCTGTTCATTGACAATAATGTGCTGCAAATAAAGACAATCTTATTTCTTCCTTCCTTTTGGACCTATTTCTTTTTCTTCCTCCCCCCTCCCCCTTTTTTTTTGGCCTTATGCACTGTCTACTAGAAAAAGTGCTTCTAGTTTCCATCAGTGGTTATTTGGCTATGTCTTGAAAAATTTTTGGTTGACACAAGTGATAAATGTGCTACTGGAATCTAGTGGTAGAAGCCAGGGATGTTGCTACACATAGTACAATGCATGATCTACTCCAAAGGAAAAAAAAGTTATCAGGCTCAAAATGTCAATATACTAATGCTGAGAAGCCCTGGTAAAACCTATAGTTAAATGTTAAATAGAAATGGTGAAAATGGACATCCTTATGTGGTTCCTGATCTTAGGGAGAAAGATTTCAGGCTTTCACCATTAATTATGATGTTAGCTGTGACTTTTCCATAGATGTCCTTTGTTATGTTAAGGACATTCTCTTTCATTCCTAGGTTGTTGAGAATTTCTATCGATAATGATATTAAATTTGAAAAAAGTTTTTCTGCATCAAAGGAGATAATTGTATGCTTTTTTAATAGTATGTTGAACTAGCAAATTGTATTGATTGATTCTTGACTGTTGAACCAACCTTGAATTCCTGAGAAGAAGCACCTTGATCATTTTATATTATTAATTTTATTTTATTTTATATTTAATTATTATAGTACATAGTAGTTGTATTATCTTTAAGGATACATGTGATGTTTTGATACAGGTATCCAATGTGAATTAATCAAATCAGAGTAATTTGGGTGTCCATCACCTTAGGCACTTATCACCTCTCTGTGCTACAGACATTCCAATTCCATTCTGTTGGCTATTGTAAAGTATCCCCTAACTCATTGTTGATCATAGTCACTTTGTTGTGCTATCAAATATTGTTAATTCTATCTAACCATATTTTTGCACTTATCAACCACCCCCACTCCATTCTCCCATCCCTGCTATGCTTCCCATCAATTCACTCTGTTTCTAGGAGATCAATCTTTTTAATATGTAGCTCCCATATTTGAGTGAGAACATATGAGATTTGTCTTACTGTGCTTGGCTTATTTCAGTTAATGTCATGTTCTCCACTTCCATCCATGTTGTTGCAAATAGAAGGATTTAATTCTGTTTTGTGGCTATGTAACATTTCATTGTGTATATGTACAACAATTTCTTTATCCATTCATCCATTCTTTTGATGGACACTTAGGTTGATTCCAAATCTTGGCTATTATGAATATGACTAAAATAAACATGAGATGCAGATTTTTTTTTATATACAGAATTCCCCTCCTTTGGGTATATACCCAGCAGTGGGATTGCTGAATCATATGGTAGTTCTATCTTTAGTTTTATGAGAAACTTCCATATTGTTCTCCATAGTGGTTGCACTAATTTACATTCCCACCAACAGTGTACAAGGGTTCCACTTTTTCCACATCCTTGCTAGCATTCATTATTGCCTGTTTTTTTGATAAAAGCCATTTTAACAGGTATGAGATGATATCTCACTGTGGCTTGGATTTGCGTTTCTCTGATGACTGATGATGTTGAGCATTTTTTTTTTAATTTCAAAGGATTGCATGTTTTGTTTTACTATTGAGTTGTTGGAGTTCCTTATATATTCTATTTATTAATCCCTTGTCAGATAGGTAGTTTGCAAATATTTTCTCCCATTCTGTGGATTGTCTTCTCACTTTATCAATTGTTCTTTTTTTGAAGTGCAGAAGCTTTTTAGCTTGATATGATCCCATTTGTCAAATTTTGCTTTGGTTATCTGTGCTTTGAGGATATTACTCAAGAAGTCATTGCCCAGACTGATGTCCTGAAACATTTCCCGAATGTTTTCTCTTAATAATTTCATAGGTTCAGGCCTCAGATTTAAGTCTTTAATCCATTTTGGTTTGATTTTTGTATATGGTGAGCACTAAGGGTCTAATTTCATTCTTCTGCATATGGATATCTAGTTTTCCCAGCACCATTTATTGAAGAGACTATCCTTTTGCCACTGTTCTTGGCACTTTTGTTGAAGACAAATTCACTATATATGTGTGGATTTATTTTGGGGATTTCTGTTCTGTTCTATTGGTGGTCTATGTGCATGTTTTTATGCCAATACAATGCTGTTTTGGTCACTAAAGCTGTGGAGTGTAATTTGAAGTCAAGTAATGTGATTCCTCCAGTTTTATTGTTTTTGCTAAGGATGGCTTTGGCTATTCTGGGTCTTTTGTGGTTCCTTATGAATTATTTTTTCTATTTCTGTGAAAAATGTCATTAGTATTTTGATGGGAATTCCATTAAATCTGTAGATTGCTTTGGGTAATATGGGAATTTTTAACTATATTGATTCTTTCAATCCATGAGTGTGGAATAGCTTTTCATTTTTTGTGTCTTCTTTAATTTCTTTCATCAATGTTTTATAGTTTTCATTATTATGATCTTTCACTTCTTTGGTTAAGTTTATTCCTAGATATTTTATTTTATTTGTAATTTATTGTAAATGGGATTAATTTCTTGGTTTCTTGTTAAGATTATTTACTGTTGGCATATAGAAATGCTACCTATTTTTGTATGTTGATTTTGTATCCTGCTACTTTACTGAATTTGTTTATCAGTTTTAACAGTTTTTTTGTGCAGTCTTTAGATTTCTCTAGATATAAGATCATATCCTCTGCAAACAAAGATAATCTGACTTATTCCTTTCCAATTTGGATGCCCTTTCTTTCTCTTGTCTGATAGCTCTAGCTAGAACCTTAGTTCTAGCTAGAACTTGAATAACAGTGGTAAAAGTGGGCACCCTTATCTTATTTCAGATCTTAGTGGAAAGGCTTTCAGTTTTCTTTCATTCAGTATGATACCAGCTGTGGGTCTGTCATATATGGCTTTTATCATGTTGAGGTAATTTCCTTCTATACTCAATTTTCCTTCTATACGGAATATCTTTTTCCATCCCTTTATTTTTAGTCTATGTGTATATTTATAGATGAAGTGAGTTTTTTACAGATAATATATAGTCTGCTCTTATTTTTTTAAATCCATTCAGCCACTCTCTGTCTTTTGATTGGAGAGTTTGGTCCATTCACATTCAACATAATTATTGATAGGTGCGGACTTACTACTACCATGTTGTTATTTGATTTCTGTTTGTTTTGTGATTTTCTCTTTCTTCTTTCCTTCCTTCTTGCCTTCCTTCCTTCTCGTCTTCCATTGTTAAAAGTGATTTTCTGTGGTAGTATGTTTTTTAACTTCTTGCTTTTTATTTTTTGTGTATCTGTTGTAAGTTTTTTGATTTGAGATTACTATGAAATTTGCAAAAAACAGTTTATAACCAATTATTTTAAACATATGACAATTCTGCTTACAAACAAACAAACAAGCAAAGAGAAGTCTAATAGATATTCAACCCTTTAACTCCATCCCTCCACCCCCACCCTGCTTTTTAGCTTTTTGTTATTTTCATCTATATATTTTCATATCTCTCAAAAAAGTTGTTGTAGTTATTTTTGGTAAGTTTGTCTTTTTGTCTTTCTACTCAAGATATAAGTGGTTGATACACTGCAATTACAGCAATAGAGAATTCTTTATTTATGTACTTACTGTTACCAGTGAGTTGAATACCTTCTTATTGTTCATTAATGTCCTTTCCTTTCATATTGGAGAACTCCTTGTATTATTTCTTGTAGGACAGGTCTGGTGTTGATGACACCCCTCAGCTTTTGTTTATCTGGGAAAGTCTTTATTTCTCCATGTTTGGAAGATAATTTTGCAGAATATACTGTTCTAGGGTTAAGGTTATTATTCCTTTAGTGCTTTGAATATTTCATGCTACTGTTTCCTTGCCTGTAAGGTTTCTACTGAGAAATCTACTGCCAGACCTATTGGAACCCCTTTATGCATTACCTTTTTCTTTTTTCTTGCTTCCTTGAGGACCTTTTATTTATCCATGACCTTTGAGAGCTAGATTATTAAATGCCTTGAGGTAGTCTTGTTTGAATTAAATCTACTTGGTATTCTCCCACTTTCTTATACCTAGATAGTGATATTGTTGGCTATGTTTGGAAAGTTCTCTGTTATTTCTTTCAATAAACTTTCTACCCCAATGTCTCTCTCTACTGCCTCTTTAAGGCCAATAACATATTTGCCCTTTTAGGCTATTTTCTAGATCTTGTTAGGCATGCTTCATTCTTTTTCATTCATTTTTCTTTTTTGTTTTCTGACTGTATATTTTCAAATAGCCTGTCTTCAAGATCACTAATGCTTTCTTGTGCTTGATCAATTCTACTGTTGAGAGAATCTGATACATTTCTCAGTTTGTCATTCGAATTCTTAAGCTGTAAAAGTTTCACTTGAATTTTTTTTATTATTATTTTAATCTCTTTGTTAAATTTCTCTTATAGGATTCTTAATTCCTTCTCTGTGTTCTCTTGATGTTCATTGATTTCTTTGGGACAGCTAGTTCGAATTCTTTGTCTGAAAGGTCACATCTCTCCAGCACTCCAGAATTGGTCACTGGTAACTTATTTCGTGCAGTTGATGATTGATGAGGCCATGTTTTCCTGGATGTTCTTGATGTCCTTAGATATTTGTCAATGTCTGGGCAGTAAAGAGTTAGATATTTATTTTAATCTTCACCATCTGGGCTTATTTGAACCCATTCTTCTTGAGAAGTCTTTCCAGATATTCAAAGGGAATCGAGTGCTGTAATCTAAGTCTTTGGTCACTGCAGCCATTTCAGCACTGGGCTTGCTACAAGCCCAGTAATATTGTGACTGTTGCAAACCACCCTGGTGGAGTTGAGTAAAATATGGGAGAATTCCCTGGATTACTGAGCTAAATCTCTCACTGGTTTCCCTCACTCTCTGTGCTGGGCTGCTGGAGTTGGGGAAGGAGTGCTGTGGGCACTCCCTCATGGCCACCAGTGCCAGGTCACACCTGAAGACTGACCAGTCTCACCCAAAGTCCGTGGTGACTATTGCCTGGTTACCTCTGATGTTTATTCAAAGCCCAAGGGCTCTTTAGTCAGCAGGTGGTGCATCCTGCCAGAACTAGGTACTTCTTTTCAGGGAAGCATGTTTCCTTCAGCATGGGTCTAGAACTGCCATTCAGGTATTAAGGCCTGGACTCAGGGTCTTCAGGAGTCTGTGTGGTACTTTATTTTCCTGTGGCTGAACTGGTACCCAAGTTGCAAAACAAAGTCCTCTAAGCTCTTTCCTTTCCTTTCTCTAATTGGAAGAAGACTCTCCCTGAACCACACTCCCTGTAGTTGGGTAAGGGCACTGGCTTGGCTGCTGCAGCTGGTTTTTCACAGCGTCATGTGCACCCCAAGTCCCCTGGCTCTGAGCCAGCACAACTGAAAGAATTGCTCAAAAACTGCAGACTTCCTTGTAGAATTTAGTCCCATTCTCAGGCTGCTTTTTGTCAGCCAGTGGTGGGGCTGGCCAGAACGCAGGTTCAGTGCACAGGCAGAGGATTTCCCTCTAGCCAGGCTGGTCTAAATGCTCCCTCCACAGGCAGTTACGGAATTCTGCCCTGTACTGTGTTTCCCTGTGCCAGGGTGGCCCTGAGTTTCAATGCAAAGTCCCACAGTCACTGTACCTTCCCTCCCCCAGGCAAACAAATTCTCTCTCCACTCAGTGTGCTGGCATGGCACAGCCAGGATATGCGTGAGGGGTGGTGTAGGCAATGCAACATTTTCTTTTCTGTTTTCCTCAGTGCCTCTTTCCTGGATATAATGTCAAAACCAGGTAGTGTGACCACTCACCTGATTTTTTGGTTCTTTTGAAGGTGCTTGTGTGGCTAGTTGTTGAATTTGGTGTTCATGTAGAGGGATGATCATTGGAGGTTTCTATTTGTCCATCTTGATCTGCCTCCTTTATCTATATTATTAATTTTATATGTTGATGGACTTGATTTGTTGAAATTTTGTCAAAGACTTTGTTCATGAGGGATATTGAGCTATAATTTTCTTTCATTGTAATGTCTTTGTCTGGTTTCAACATAAAGGTACTGTTGACCCATAAAATAAGTTGGAAAGTGTTCCTTCATCTTAGTTTTTGGAAGAATTCTTATAAAATTTGTATTATTTCTTTCATAGGTTCTTGGCAAAATTCAACAGTATAGACAACTGGGCCTCCAGTTTTTTGAGGAGGTAGGCTTTTAAGTGTTAGTTCAGTTGCTTTAATAATTAAAGGCTATTTAGGTTATTTATTCTTGAATAAATTTTAATAGTTTGTGTCTTTGAGGGAATTTTTCCATTACCATGTATGCTATAAAATGTATAGGCATAAAGTTGTTCATAAGTTTTTATTGTACTCCTAATTTCTGTAGGATCCAGTGATATCCTTCTTTCAATTCTGATGTTGGTAATTTGTCTCTTCTTTTCTCTTAATGAGTCTAATCAAGAAGTTTGTTAATTTTATTAACAAAGTTTGTTGATTTTGTTGGTGTCTTCAAACAGCAAAATTTTGGTTTCATTGACTTTACTGATTTTATCTTTTAAATCGCATTAATTTTGTCCTCATCATATTTCCTGTCTTCTCTTTGCTTTGTGTTTTATTTGCTCATCTTATTTATAGATTCTTAATGTGGAAGCATTGATTATTGATTTGAAGCCTTTACTTCTAATTTAAGTATTTAGTAGTATAATATTTTCCCTAAGCATTGATTTAGTTGGCTCCCACAAAATTTGTAACTGTTTTATTTTTATTTAATTGACATACAATAAAAAGAATATACTTAAAGTATATGATGCAATACATTTGTAAATATATGTATACTCATGAAACCATCACCATAGTTAAGATAATGAATATATTTCATCACTCCCAAACATTTCCTAATGCCCTTTTATAATCTCTTCCTCCTATTCTTCCTCATTTGCCCCCATTCCTCTAGGTAATCATTGATTTGTTTACTATTACTATAGATTAGTTTGCTTTTCTATATTTTTATACAAGTGAAGTTACATAATATATAATCTTCATTATGAGGCATAATTATTTTGAGGTTCATCCATGCTATAGTGTATATTAATAGTTTATTTCTTTATTGTCTAATAGTATTTCATTGTATGGATATACTATAGATTTATCCATTCACTTGTTGTTTGTCATTTGAGTTGTCACCGGATTTAGGCTATCACATATAAAGTTGCTATGACTATTTATGTATTCACTTTTTCTAAATATATGCTTTAATTTCTCTTGCAATGAAATACTTAGGAAAGTTGGATCATATAGTAGATGTATAATTTTTTAAGATACTTAAAAACTGTTATTCAAAGTGGTTATCCACTTTACATTCCTACCAGCAGTATATGAGAACTACATTTGCCCTCTTACTATATTTTTCCTTTAATTTATATTTCATTTGAATATTCTAACTGAAAAAGTCTATTTTTAATATGTTTTAAAATATAAGATGTCCATGTTGACATTTCATTTATGAAATAAAGTCCTTTGGCCAGGCGTGGTGGCTCACGCCTGTAATCCTAGCACTCTGGGAGGCTGAGGCAGGCGGATTGCTCAAGGTTAAGAGTTTGAAACCAGCCTGAGCAAGACCCCGTCTCTACTAAAAATAGAAAGAAATTAACTGACCAACTAAAAATATATATACAAAAAAAAAAAATTAGCCTGGCATGGCGGCGCCTGTAGTCCCAGCTACTCAGGAGGCTGAGGCAGTAGGATCGCTTAAGCCCAGGAGATTGAGGTTGCTGTGAGCTAGGCTGATGCCATGGCACTCACCCTAGCCTGGGCAACAAAGTGAGATTTTGTCTCAAAAAAGAAAAAATAAATAAAATAAAATAAATAAATAAATAAATAAAGTCCTTCAAGATGTAATCACTCTTAGGGAAAAAAAATGGAACATGGTGGTTCACTTTCACTACAAATGTAGCTGTTTGATTCCGTTCCATCTTAGTGTCAAAGCTGAAATGTGAGCTGGGATTCTCCTGGCAGCCATGTTTAGAGCTGGCCTAAGAGGATGGGACTGGCATACAAAGAAAGGAAAAGTTAAAAAGAGAAGGAGAAAAGGAGAGGATAAAAAGTAGAGGGGGATAGATTGATAGAATTCAAGCCCTTTCCTCCAGCATTTGGTTACACAAGACAATATATTCTACTTTTTTGCCTTAAAGAGAGTGGTATATTCCATCCTTGTCCACAGATACATAGTCTAGTTGATGAGACCATAATAACACAGGAAAAAATAAATGAACAAGACAGAATATAACATACTGCTAGCTAAGTGATACTTTTCTACCTCTACCACATCCCTCCTCAGGCTAAGGCTCCTACCCAATCAGGCAATTGTGAAACTGGGAATCAATCCACTATGAGCCTGTAGAAAGGTGGAAAGAAACTGTATGGGTTTCTGGTTTTCTGAGAGCCTTCTGTTTAATGAAAGTCTTGAGACATGTGTCTTGTAGACCTCCACCTGGGACCCTGTAGCATTATCACCCCCTCCATCTTGTGCTTTTACAGCAAGAGTCTTAACCTTTTCCTTTTCAAGAGCCTGCAGGAATTTCTATGAGAAATGTGTGTGTGTATGGGTGCCATTAAAGTAATCATACATCTGCTTGTAAACTATTGGTACAATTTTATAACGTTGCGTCCCTCTACTTATTTTAAAATCCCTAGTCTGACTTTGTCACCATCAGTGAGTTCTCATATCTATTTTGACTTTTCAAGTGGAAAGGTATTGTACTGGACATGTTCACAAGCCATTTTACATGTTCAAAAGTTGTTCACAGATAAAACACATAAAAAGATTAAACCTTTCTCTTGTGAATAAACAAATTGGTTTCAATGAGTCTTTGGTCTACCTGGTGTGGTCCACTTATTCATGAAGAAACTTTCACTAATAATTAGTATGATCAATAATTCCTTCAAAGCACTGTCATGGTATATGCAAATGTAGACTTGAAAACTCTATACAGTTTGAAATGTGATTAACTCCAAAAATACCTCTGCTTATGCTTAGTCTTGCCAATAAAAAGATGCTGAAGTTATACTTTACATTTTGTTAACCAAGGGCTAACACTTTTCTCTTAGGCTTTTTATCCCAATGTCAGACAGAATCATTTTAATTGAATATCATAGAACACTGACAAGGTTTATATTTTTGCTATCTAGAAACTCCTAGATGGTGGTCCTTTGACTACCTACTTTTTTCTCATAGAAAAAAATTTAGTCAGATGAGTGAATATAAATGTATTTATAATTTCTTTGTGGATCCCAGGGTTCATTGGTATAATTTAACTTACTAAATACTCCACAAAAAAATCCAAGTAGCTAAAAAACTGACTAGCTAAGGTAATATGAGCGATGGAAAACTAGAAGATAATTTTCGAGGTGATTGAACTTGCAGAGTAGATAAACTTCAAGGTAGTAGTAGGGAAACCATGCCTAGAAGAGCAATGCCTGGGTCTACTTCTATGCAGCCTGACCAAGGCAATCAATCCGGAGCTTTACCAGATGCCTACACAGTCTGAATGCATTGGCAGCTACCCAGTACTTCAGAGAATGAGAAGGAGACTAGGCCATTTTTTTCATAAAAATCTAATAGAGAAATCCATCCCAGCTACATTATATCTCAAGCAAGAGAGACATCTTGTGTTCCATTAAGTCTAGAGGTTTTTGTTTTAGTAAGAATGGATGAAAACTTTTCCTCCACCATCCTAGATGATCATTTAGAAGGTAAATTTATCCTGAAGACTCAAACATAAATCTATACACCAGCTACAGATGAGGCAATGTACATTTTTACCTTGGAATTAAAATACATCACTTTGTCTAACTATGGAATTCTTCAGCCTCCTATTTTAAAAGTTTCATGCTTGAAGAACTACAAACAAATGCCTTAAAGTAGAAACTTTAAAGATCAAACCATCCATGGACCTGGCTATGTCAAAAGCTCAAATTAGAGCTAATGAGTTTATGAAGCTGATTTTAAATTCAATTTGATAAACACTTATTGAGAATCTATTGTGAACAAGAAGCAGAGTACTAAGTAAAAAAGTACAGCTACTACTACTGTAACAGAATTTGTGTCTAGAGAAACCCAAGGATGTATTTTTAAAGGGCTATTTAGCATGAGAGAAACAAGGGAGGGCACAAAACATAATTACAGGAATATTTCACAGAGCACATTTCTGAATTTCCTGTGTTTGGTCAGTCAACTTCAGAAGAATGTGGGAAAGCCAATGAGGGCATTTCTGGGCAAGAGGAAGGAGGAGGTTCTATCAGCATAGAAGTCACTAATACTGTGAAATGAAAATGAAAAGTAACTTGGATCCCTATTTACAAGTTTACTCAAAATTGCTCTGGAGAGAAAGCCAGTATATGGATCAGTATAACACGCTTAGGGCTGCAGAGTGAAAAAGACAGAGAGGCAACTGGAAAGTAATGGGTCCAGGGCTCCAGAAAAGAGCACTGGGGGACTGTCTAATCTTAAATGGCAAAGGGAAAGAAATGGCAATGGAACTGAACCTGAAGCCTTTGGAGGCTTAAGTTTTACAAGAAAAGCAAACCTTGACAAAGTCCCTGCTTGCAGAAATCTTATCTTGTGCTGAAGCGCTGTGCTGGGCCCAGAGAGCTCTAACCAGTCACTGACATGGTGGGAGACTTTCTGGCAGGGTGCAACAGTTTAGAGCAGCACTGAAAGCCCTGGTGTGTTTACACAGTCATGTCCAGTTTACCTGTGTCAGACAAGACTTTGACAGGCCTGAGAGAAGGAACTACGCAGGGTTGCCAGTTATCCATACTGCTGGAAACACCACTAGCCTGGCCAGCCAAAGAAAAACACATGTGCCTGCCAGAAGTAACAAAGTAATGGACTTTCCATAAGAAGCTATCAGTTCTGGATGATTTGGTATTTTTAGAGGAAAGACTTATGTACGGTAGGGTACTGCAATCATTAAGACCCGAACTGACGTGGCTCATGGATTCAGGGTAGGGCAGGGAGGTGCTAGTAAAGAAATGAAGCATCCATGCAGAGAATCTGTGTTCCCAAAGGGGCAGGAGGGTGCAGCTATTGAGGTAAATGTACAATAGCTCACACTTTAAAGCATGGAATGTCGACATGTAAGGATTCTTTATGGTACCAACAACCTGGCATGATACACAGTTTGGAATGAGAAACAAGGATTTAGGAAATGCAAATATGCTTTATCTACAATTGACAGTTACGCCGTGTGCCTTAGAAATAGAAAGACAAAATGTATAAAAAATCTTCACACACATTACTAATCCCTAAGCATTCTTGGCTAAACAATCTTGAGCTGGGATCTATGAGTTCACTGTGGCCCACTACATTTCCTTAGGGTCAGTTTAACTCTTAGGTCCGGTCCTAGAGTTTCTGACTTTATTAAAGTATGTTTTTTTGCAGTTTATCAAATAAGATTCCAAAACTTCTCAGAGATAAAAGTAGATTCAATATTTTGAATGGAACTTATGGCTTTAAAAAAATCCTAAAGAACTGGTTAATATCAGGTAAAGAATGTAAATATGGAACTTCATACTGTTTACTATTATTTCTCTAGACCTTAGAGTATCTTGTCCAAGGTTAGTACCTTAAAAAAAAAAAAAGACTTTTTGGAGTAACAGGGAATGAACTTTTCTCATTAATAAGCGAACCTTATATAAAAGCTAGTATTCTTAGTAATAACCTATTTTATTTCTCCTAGAACTAGAAGTACCATTTAACTTAGGAGTGCCAGATGTCATCATTCAGTAAAGGATTCAGCACTGTATCTATCTGAATATTCATGAGCCCAGATGCCTAGGATATGTCAGATTACCGATACTCATGTGAAATTGTGTAGCGGAAACTGTTAAATGTACATTTTGGGGAAAACTAGTTCCAGGCTTGATTCTCTGATGTTACACAGGATTTAGCTGCGGGTCCATTGCCTTAACTGTAAGTTAATGAGAAACTTAGCACATGGTTTCTTATTAACACTGGAAAGTTTGGCTTGGAATCCCAATTTGTCCCTCTCGCATAAAGCTGTTTTTTAAAACCTAACAGTAGAAAAAGAGAAATAGCACATGCCTCTTTCTTAGCAAGACATCCTTTACAGGCTTCCCATTATGGATAACTATCAAAGATAAAATCATTCTCCAGACACCATTAACCTGAATCAATGTCTATATTCTTGCATTAATGGTAAGATAAAAGGGTAAATTATGAGAAGATACAAGGTTGAGTATGCCAAATGAGAGAAGGACTGATTCTTACTACAAAGGGCTTGATATGAAGAGCCATTAGTGAATGGTTTGCAATACTATATACTTAAAGTTCCTGATGCATTCTCACAGATTCTTATTACTGCAGCATAGTTTTGAAAAATAAACACTTATTATAGTTCTAAGCTGGGTCTATGGGCAGAACATGATTCCATCCACTGGTGACATGCCCAGTGGCTAATTGGACAGAAACAGAATTTAGAACAGAGGCAAAATAAAATCCGGAAAGAGTGTTAAGTGACTCGGAGGACTGTGCAATGCAAAGCAGAAAGGAACACATCAGTACTGGCCAAAGGTTAGGATTTGATATCCTTAATGTAACTACCAAACTGTCAAATGCAATCTTAAGAGCATGGACTACTGAGATGTAGTGAAAAAAGCAGAATGCTATTTTGTGGCCACATTGTTCAAAAGCTTCTTATTGCATTTAGAATAAGATCTTAACTCTTTATCATGGCCTACAGACCTACATAATGTGGCTTCTGCTGACGTCCCCAACCTTATCTGCTTCTGCTCTAAACTTTCTTCCTGATGTTCCAGCCACGTGGCCTCCTTTTTGCACATACAGATCCTTGAGGTCTTGCCTTAAGTCTGTCTCTCCCTTCAAATGGTCTCGGTGATCTCCCCACCCACCCAGCCACTCAGATCTTCCTGTACTATGTCTGGCTCTATAGCATCTTCAAAGTCTTAGATACATTTCCCTCCACTACGGGAGGCTTCCTCCGAACATGCAATTGAATGGGACTTTCCAGCATCTTAGTCACTCTCTAGCATCTCTCCCAATTTAACTCCTTTATTTTTCTTCATAACACTTATTACGACCCACAGTAACCTCGTTTAATTATACGTTTTCTGTTTTTCCAAACCATATTGAAGGCAGAAACCTTGTCTCTCTTATTCATTGTTTATTTCTGGCACTTGGTGGCTGGCACATGGAAGGTACTCAATAAATATCTGTAGACAAACATAAACCCAGATGGATTATATAAAGCTGCATTGCAGGCAATTGGATCCTAATATTGAGCCTAAGAAAATAGGGTTTCCAGAATCCAAGCAAGGGGAGCCTATATTCAGGCCACAGAGGGCACATTGCCCAGCTTTAATGTCCATGAGTAACCTTCCGAATAGTTCATCTAACCCAACCAGTCTCCGCTTCTCTCATCCCTATTTGTCAATCATACCAAGCCTTTCATCTAGCCTCTCCTATAATTCCTCTTGGATATTCTGCAAATGACACATGGAAACATGGACTCCATCCATGGGAACCAACACACAATTAACCACCCTTCCACTAAAGCTCCGCTTGGTCTCCAGTATGCTTATACTGGCTGTTTGTCAAGGGCCAGGATGTTGGTCACTCTGAGAACAGGAGCTTGCATCCAATTGTTCTAGTTCTTTGTGTCTTAATTAATGGTTCTATTTCAAGTGGTTAGAGCTGCATAGTATTTGGCTTAAACTACAGGCAGCCCTGGAAGGAAATTGGAAGGATGGGAGCTCAGTCAGTCTGTTGTTGGAATCAAAATACCTAGCTAGGCCCAGTGGGGGCTGATCTAAGGGAGGCTCATATGCAGAGTGGCTTAGGGATTGGAGGGCAGGGGTGCTTCTGATGTTTTGGTGACAACCAAAGAAAGAAAAAGAAGAGTATACGGGAGGAATTAGGGTCTGCTGATTGAAAAGCACATGACTTGATGGGTGTATTATTCCATTTTATTGGAAAATATTTTAGGGTAGGCAAGGCTTGACGGGAGAGTTTATTATTATTATTATTATTTTCTTCAATCAAAATATTTTGACAACATATCCACAAAGGCAATGGAATCTATGAGCCCAGCTGCTGTGTACCACAAGCTGTCAGAATCATAAATGTTACCCTTCACATCTTATGTAGGTAATATTTGTGTGCAACTTGGTGATCAGCTATGATGAGACAATGGGAATAAAGAACAAACTAATGTTGTTGGGTTTTATTTTTTGTTTTTCTTTCCTCTTTCTTTGTTTGCCTTTCTGTCTTTCCTCCTCCTCCTCTTCTCTCTCTCACTCTCTCTCTATCCCTCTTTATGAGAACCTGATTGTGTGCAGTTTCAATTATTGTCATGTGTTTATTTTTCCCCTTAAGCAGAAGAGAGAGTATTAAGTGCTAGATACACAAGTAGATTTTTGTTTTCTAACACAGACTCTCTGCGCTCTCCTCACTGTGCACTGTGTTAATGGAAGATGAAAGCCATCTGTTCCCCATCCAATAATCATGTCTTCTTGATCTGTCTGTTAAAATTACACAGTTGTTAGAAGGCTCTATCACTCATTTCCTGTTTGCCAAGACACCTGTCATATGAGCTTTGCATCCAGAATCAATAACTGCTAATCTGTGGGAACACACACAGCTTTTCTTTGTATGTTGGTAAGTTGCTTACACACAATTTACATGGGCTGTGTAACCTATACTTTTGTCTAAAGTTATATATTGACTTTGTGACAAGTAGGAATGTTAGTTCATAATGCCAGGGTGCAATAAATGGCGACTACATTTGTTTCTCTAAATTTAATTTAATTAATTTTGATAAGAATGGTGGAAGATAAAAACCTAGACATTTGTAACCATGGTACGGGGGATATTGCTGGGGGCAGTGAAAGAGGAAATCTTTCATCTCTCTGGCATCATTCAAGAACTAGGAGCATCTTAGGCAGTCCACAACACTCAGAGTATCCTTTTGTCTTTGGTCAACATTGGTCACCATTGATATGTCTGTTGTCCAAGCACACTTGTGCCCTTGAAGTTGGGCAGCCCTGCTACTTACATGTCAGCCTTGAGTTTGGGAGTTTTTGCCGAAGCTGAGAGCTTCCACATGTTTCAAACCCACACACTTCAAACCCTGTCCTTCTGTGTTGGTATACCAGGCAACCGATATCCTCTAAGTTATTGCCACCTCCCCAGACCACTGGATGAAAAGAGGCCATTAAGAGGAAACAGGGCAGGCTGCTGTTTTCCCAAGCTCCCTAGAACTGCAAGTCTCCCTTTCCTTCCTGACAGACTGTCCGGGAGACCTTCCCTAAACCTCTACTTCCAACCCTCCCAGAACTCACTTCCCAACCCTTTGAAACAATCTATCATTATGCCCCTCAATGAGCTCAGGCTCCTTTCCCCCCTTTCAAAAAAAAAATGAATCAAGAAAGAGGTTGTCTTATGAGCATCTGGCAGTTTCAGCCTGCCTCTGTGAAGTTCTAAATCCCTGAGCGGAAAAAAAACAAAATCCTAGCTACTTTAGAATGGGAAGGGAAAAGTACCTATAGTTGCAAATCCCTGGTAAAATTAATATATCAGTTTTTCTGCTCTACTGCCATCAAAGTAGTTAATGTCTTCCTTTTCCTCCTTCCCATTTTAAATTTATATTATTAGCCTTGTACTAGATTATATCATAAGAAATATTGAAGAAAAAAAACACAAAAACAGGTTGAGTTGGGAAAGAAGACTGAAAATTTTTGAGGAGTAATGAAGAAAAAGGGTTTGCGATAGGCTGGCTACTATTTGAAGGACATAGCAGGGGCTCTGAGGACCCTGTATATGTTTAACTTGGGATGGCTCCTCATATGGGCTGATGTTGACAAGTCAGTTTTAAAAAGGAACTCTTCTTCCTAAGAACTGCATACAGCGTCTGGGATAGCACTGAGCACAAGAGGAGGACCTGCCAGCACTACATACATGAGAATATGGAAAAGTAGAAACCAAGACTAGTAAACTTGTACTCGGTAGGCCAGGTATATGTGATTAATCTCATTCTAACACTGAGGATAATTGAATAAATTATTTGCTTATTCTCATTTTAAGTTTATGACACCTGATTTAGTGGAAAAAGAAATAAATTATAAAATTGACTGGCTGGCTATTTTAATTTCTATGTTTGAGTTGTTTCTGATTTTAACAATGGTCTAAATTGCATGAGAAACAGAAATCTTGTATTTGAATATAAAGTTATACTAATTCCTGCATTCATAAATTTGTGAACACTTTTCCTGGTATCACGAGGTTTATAAAATAAAGACCTGGTCTCTGCTCTTAACAATCAAGTAAATATCAAACTCTTTGATGAAATTCATTTAATTTGATCCTTGAGTCAAGACCATGCTCTGTGGTGAAATCATAGGTGGTGTTATGTATTCCTTTTTGGACAGCTGAAGAATATGAAGCTCAGAAAGGCGACCTGATTCCCATAGTATTATATCCAGTTAGAGGAAGTGCTGGAAGTGCATCCAAAGATTCAATTTCAGTAATCTTTGTATTACTACACTCTGACTCTGGAGTCCCAGGGATTCCTGCAGGAAGGAACTTACAGTGGATTTTCTCTATCAGCCAGCAGGTGGGAATAATTTGAATTTTGGGGATCCTTCCCTAAAACGACACAGTAAAGGGAGTTGCTCAGCCTCACATCCTGTAAGCATGGCACCTGCCTGGACCATTGTGTGAGAAAGTATAATCAACGAGCATTTAGATCATCATGGTATGGAATGAACACATGCTTGACGTGGACAGATCTTCATTCAGACACCATTATAGACATTAATCTTTACATGCCTCCATTTCCTGAGACGTTCTGATGACCTACCTTGTAGGACTGGTAGAAGAAATGAGTGAGATAGCTAATAGAGGCACCTTGATCTAGAGGTACTCCATAAACATTAATTTCCACCACTACCACCCAACACACACACACACACACACACACACACACACACACACTTAATTCCTGTTCATGCATTCAATAAACAAACATTTATTGAGCACCTACAATATGGAGGTCTTTTTGCTGGGCAGGAGGGTCACAAATATAAATAGCATCTAATCCTTGCCTCAAGGAATTTGTCTCCTATTGCACTTAATAGGGGAGAGGACTTTACTTAAACTCTTCCACGTGGAGGATAAAAAGGCAGGCTGGGAGACTGGGAATGGGGAGTTGTCAAGAGGTGCAGAGCAAATAGAGTCAAATTTCTTTTTGGATGCTGTCCTTTGGGCTGAGTGGTGGGTTTGCAGCAAGGAATGGGATTTTGCCTTACTCTTCTCAGATGCAGCTGAGAGAGCTGCCTCTAAAGGGAAGTCTATGTCCTATATTGTCTGTTCCCTGATATCCCCAACTTCCATCAAGGGCCTTTTGCAGTTGTCTGCTTTGCCTTTATCCTAAAACTAACTTTCTGAGAAGGTGCAAGATGCAGTGAACATGTGGCCTGAATGCTTAGGGCTGTCCTGATGTGGGTGCCCTGCTGTGAGGCTGTCAAGTGATGGTGCTATCTTTGCCCTGAGATACAGGCGGACATGGGGCCCAGAAGAGGCAATTGTCCCTTCAGGTCCTCTTCGCCTTCTCTACTTCCTAGGAGCTTTCCTACTTTGCTCGCCATTTTGACTGTGGGTAAAGCTCAACAGGCTTGTGGTTGTAGAAAGGGCAGAGATGCACTAGGGTACTTCTGTTCCTTTCCTCCAGGGGATTCAGGCAGCCGGAAGTGCCAATGGGCCTCAAAACAACTCTTCCTAATTCACCGCGTGCACCCAAAAGCAGTGACAATAAACCGTTCAAGAGTAAATGCTGGTCTGTGTGTGTGTGAAAGAGAGAGACAGAGGCAGAGAGACAGCGATAGAGACA
The DNA here is from genome assembly GCF_040939455.1 of Microcebus murinus. Taxonomy (NCBI): domain Eukaryota; kingdom Metazoa; phylum Chordata; class Mammalia; order Primates; family Cheirogaleidae; genus Microcebus; species Microcebus murinus. Next base: position 116,927,786 of record NC_134105.1, on the reverse strand, counting down.
AAAAGTCAACAGCTATCGGCTATTGCCCTGTTCTGAAGTAGAAGTATTTTTACTTTAAAAATTTCAAAAAGTACTCCAAAATAAATGTGGACACATATACTTGAGCAAGCAAGAGCATTTCCTCAGAGGGATGTCTCCTGAGGAAAATGTGAAGTTTTTGCTTCTGGCCAGACTGGAAGCTGTCCCTGTGCTCACCTTACCCTGCCAAAGCTTTGATCCCGAAGAAACACTCCAGTACTTCCAACTCGAGCCCACAATGGCAGACCTTGTGGTGGATGTGTTCTACAGTTGCGATCTTCCTAATTCACACTAACTTTCTCAAACCACATTCAGTATGAGGTACATACCACATGTCCATTCCCATTTTCCCAACGCTCAGCCCCAGCCCCTACCACCGCAAACTCTTTTTTCTATCCAACTTCCCACCCATTCACCATGCTTTAAGAGCTCATAAAATTTCAAATCTCCTTCAAAGCCTTTCCCACTTAGACTGGAGTTGAGATGGAATTTTCTCCAGCGTTGGCGTTCCAAGATGAAACTCACACCTTCAACCACACCAAAAATGGCAACTACGATACTTTGAGTTTTAGTGTTACCTTCCCTAGAGCTCAAAGCATTCTTAAAGATCCTTAAAGATCATTATATTTTGTTGATGCAGCATTCTACTAGATTAAAAGGAAAAAAAAAAGCAGCAGCTGCAGCAGCTACTGTTTTCTCACTTGGCAGAGAGCAAAACTGGAGTAGGCATTTAGTGGCATATCTAAGATCAGCTCAGCAGCGGTCCCCAACATTTTTGGCACCAGGGACCGGTTTCATGGAAGACAATTTTTCCACAGATGGGTTGGGGGTGCAGAGCTCAGGCGGTGTTGCTTGGCCAGGTTCCTAACAGGCCACAGACCAGTACCAGGGGTTGGGGACCGCAGTGGCTCAGCATAACCTGAGGCAGGGCAAGGGGAGAACTTGCTGACTCTCAAAAATAATGATCTAGGCACTCCAGACCCAAAGCTTCCTTGGACTCTGCAGTATCTTAGTTGTTATTGAACTTTATGACCATGGATTTTTCTTTGTTTTTATTCTCAGATAGATGTTAAAACTATTGGAAACTACTCCCTCTTCTCAAACATATATCCATTTCCCTCCCTCCAAATACCTGTATATTTTCCCCACCACCCTACTAGGGCTGTGCCTGAAATTCTGAACGTGGGAGTTGGAGAAGAGGGGAATTTCCTGCTTTTTCCTCCTCTACCCTCATCCTCATCTGGAAATGAAGGAAGCTGATATTTATTAATTGTCTAATGCAAGATGTATTTAATTTCATTTAATTTTTATGACAACCTTATGCTATCTCAATCTCTTCTCAGAAAGATTAAATGCCTTATTTATATTTTCATAGCTTGCAAAATTCAAGGATAAAGGGGCTGAAACCCTTGCAAGATGCTGGGCTGATCTGAGAACACCCAGGATCTCACTAATTCCAAACCTATATGTTATTTCTGCTCTTTTTATTTCAAGCTTAGTCATTTTAAACAGATTTAGGCCATCCTAATCTCCTTTGGATAGATTCTCAAAAATGAGATCATTGAGTACCTTTATCCTTATTATAGACACTAAGGTTTTATAAAGTTTTATTATTTTGGTGGGGGGAGGTTCTAAACATGACTTAACATTGGCTGACTTAACATTCTTATTCTAGAGGCTGGGAGTGAGAAGGAAGCCAAAAGTCTGACTTATTTCTTCTGAAATTCATTCAAATTATACAAAGCTATTCATTGACTTGGCCTTTCCCTCCCAAAGACCTTAATTTAGAAAGGTTTTCTTTCATTACTAGTGATTAAGAGAGTTTACTGCATAGAAACAAACCAGATGAGCCCTTGGAGAAATATGAAAGTCATCTCCAGCTGAGATGACCCATGAGCAAAATGGGTGAAAAGCATTCTATAAAGGAAGAAACCGTAAGAGAAGTTATTTTTAGAGGAAAAAAAATGATTGTTAGAGGAAATAATATGTCTTTGGCTAGATATGTCATTTGATCCCCTTAGATAGTTTCTGCAACTATAAAATTAAAATAAACTTTTTAACTTAAAAAAACCTTAAAAATATTTTTTTCTCTCAATCTGATACACATAATCAATACAGGAAAAATGTTTTGGCTAAAAAACATGTACACGTAATTCCACCCACCCAGATATAATGGCAATAAACACTTGATATATGAACCTCCAGCCCTTTCTCTGCGTACATATCTTAACATAAATAGAATCATAGCATAATACACTTATGAAACTTTCTTTTCCGAGTTAGTGTTATGATTATCAATTGATAGTAATAAGGAAACATCTATAATAGTAATTCCACACTTCATAGTATGATATGGGATTCTGTACCGTAACTTACCCTGTTTTTTAGAATTAGACAATGAGACTGTTTCCAATTTTTCAATTGTAAATAGTAATACAATGAATGCCAACAAAATTATTTCCACAAGGGAATAATGACAAATAGCAATATATATCTGGAAATAAAACTACATATTACATTAAAGATATAAACATTTTAAAGTTTTGATAGATGTTCCCAAACTATTTTTCTGAAAATTGTACTACACACAACAATATATGACTGTGTCAGTGTCTCTAAACCCACAGATTGATAGAAATACATGTCATTGCAGTGTTTTAATACACATTTCTTTGATTAGCAAAAATACAGAATAACTTTCACTATGTATGTTGGCTATATGTACTTCTTCTTTCATAATTGGTTATCATCTTTTCTTGGCTACTATTTTCCACCCTAGTGTTGGTTTTTCACTTACCGATTTGTAAAAACTCTTATTATTTTAAATGTAGTAAAACATTATAATAAATATTGCAAATATTTTTCCAAGTTTGTCTTTTATTACCCCTTTTAATTTTGCTTATGGTATTTTATGCAACAAACTGAAGTTGTGTATTGTACATAGTCAAATCTATAAGCATTTCCTTACTTGCTTTTTTCCTATGGCTTCAGGCTTAGATAATTCTGAGGACTTTAAGTCAACTTTGGATGGATGAGTATATTCACACCTAATGGGAGCAGTGCACAATGCACACCGTCTGGGGGATGGGCATGCTTGTAGCTATGACTTGGGCCTTGCAAGGGCAATATATGTAACCTAAATGTTTGTAACCCCATAATATTCTGAAATTAAATAAGTAAATAAATAAATAAGAAAAAGTCAAACTTATGATACATAAGCTCTGTATAAACTAATTCAAAATATTCATGTGTCTCTACTTATGAAACTGGTTATTGAACTATGCATCAATGGAACACCATTTTTCCATAATTTTAGTCAGGGTCCTGTGCCATTACTTATGAATAATAGAAGTCTTTCCAATTTTTCAGAAAAATAAATTTAATGGAATATCTTTCAATTCTAAGGTTTCCCACCACATTTTTTCTTAGATGTTTGGTGCTGCTACTTATTGCCTTTATTAATATCTAATAAAACCTGGTGTCATATTTTATATTCTGTTATTTTAAATTTAATATGTCAATATTATATGGTGTTGTGCAAAGATTGCTATTACTTCCAGATGTTCTACTGACTGACAAGTTCAAGGATCTCCAGTGCATAGTACGTGTTTGCTACAATTAAAGACTGAAAGGGTGGTGATGTTCACAACACAGAAAAATGAGAAAACTGAAGACTACGAGTCCTAAGTACCAATTACTTCTTACCTTCTTTAAATCTGTGCTTTGGTTACCAATATCACCGACAAATATACTCAATCAATGGGATTGCCACGCTCCCGAAATTGTAATTTTCTGATGGGCTCCAATAACTTCCCTAAAGGAAAGATATTTTTTAACCATAAAAATTATTATTCTTCACATTAGAAACATAAATGGGACAAAGGAAATTTATTCTTTGTTTTTTAATGCTTCCAGAGGCAACCTTTATTGCTGCACCGAGACTGTGAAGAACATATACAAAGGCACCTCTCAACTGGCACTCACCAATGGAAGCTTTGAAAATATTCACCTATAAAATGCATGCATTTCCTGAACTGGTAGCTGCTTTATTCACCAGACCATTAAAAGCCCATTTAGAGGACCTCTCACAGGCTCATGTGCGCTGCAGGTACTTAAAGCTGGCGAACCCAGCCTAGCAAGAAATAAAACAAAACAAAAAACTGGACCAACATCTACTAAAATTTACGGAGGAAAAAAGCTCTCTCCCCAAACCCAAATTTCCTCCAACACTAACACTCTTATAAAGAACAGGTAATGTGACGAAATTGCCCCACTTCCAATTCCCCAGCCCAAATCCAACACCCCTCCTGCCCTCCAAGTATCAATCATCAGCCCAGGCAAGGCAAATGAACTTTTAATCAATAACAGCTACTGTTTCTTGTACCAGGACTGTTTATGATTTAAAAGGGGAAAAAAATTAAATCAATCCTGATGTGAATGTTTTCCCTCTTGGAGAAAAAAAAGCAATACCCTGTGTCAAAGAAAGGGATGCAATTTCACATTTTAAAAATACGTTAAAATAAAATAAATTCGAAATTGTTTTTGCACACATTGTCCATGGACAGACAAAGAACTGTGTGGAATGCTATGGATGAATGAATCATGTTAGACAAGTGCCTTCAATCTATGTCATCACACCATTGTATTTCCTGTTTACATCCATCCGTTGGGATAGATTAATAGAACTAGAAGAGAATTTAGGGAACATCTGTCCAAAGATGGCTGCCTTGGGAAACCTGTCACTGGAGCTGTTTAGGCTTAGGTAAAAGGACCAATCAACTGGGAAGCTGTAGAGGAAATTCAAACAATAGAAGGGATTTTAGACTATATTGGTAGGTGAGACTGCTCATATATAGACACCTGCTATGTAGAACCTACAAAAGTAGGTCTGCTCTGGTTGAAGATTCTTGCCCCTTTCCCTATTCATGTCCAAGAGGTAGCCCTGGTCTGAAATCCCCAGGGTCCTGCTAAAACGTTTTTGAAGCCCAGAACAGAGACCTTTAAGCCCCCTGGGTGTTCTGATTCTTCCCTCAATGTTCCTTCCATTCCTCTAGGCCACATCCACGTAGGTCTGACTAAACACTATAAATTCTAATAATACTGGTGGTCAGGTCTTTCTGCGTCTTGAGTCTCTCTTTAGCCAGAGAGAAATCAAACTGGACTCTTTATGAAGACTGCTGCATTATCTTGGCATGTTTGTACGAAACCAGAAATAACTCCCATGAAGATTAGTGACATGAAATCATCTTTCACCTAATTGGGACAGGCTACGCAGGTTTATGCCCAATTTTAAAGAGTAATGTGATTGGGAGGGAAATGATGATGGGAGTGATTTTCTTGACTGTTTTCTTTAACAGTTTGCTGAAATGGAACAAATCAATCCTGTCTTGAGTATTTATAAAACCTTGACACCAATGGGGTGGGGTGAAGTAGTGAAACCAGGCACGAGGAATGTGGAAACTTTCATTTCTGAACTGCTGGCACACAGACGTGCATTGGTGTCTTGTAGCTTTTAAAGGACACTGAAGAAATGAGTGTTCTGCCTCCAACAACTGGTTGTGGAGAATAAGCATTTGCACCTAATTATTCGCCACTATTAATATAACTGGCAACCAGGGAAAGGATTCGGCAAAGCCCCCAGTTTTGAAGAACAAGGATACTGTATTCTCATATGCACCCTTCAGAGAGCACAGTGACTGCCAGCTCTTAGAAAATAGTGACCCTGTGACTAGCAACACAAAAGATTTTGTATTAATAGCAGACTTATAGGGTATATTTAATCCTTTTACTACCTCTATGAAATCAAGATTTCCCACATGTTACAGAGATGAGGAAACTAAGTTTCCCAAGTATCAAATGACTCGTTCAAAGACATATAACTCATAATCAGAAGAGCCAGGATTTGAATTCAAGTCTATATCTAAATTTCAAGTTCTTTTCCATTTTCTAAGAAATATTTTTCCAAAAAGTGGAGGAAGAAATTCTACCTATATTAAATCAACATCAACTTGGTGCAGGAATAAAAGTTTTGATGTCTGTTAGCCACAGTAACCATGCAGTATGTGCTGTGTTCTTCTCCTACTCTGGTGCCCGTTTCACGAATAGCTGATATTTATATACACCATCCTCAAAACTCCTAAAGACCCGCCCACTGTCATCTCTTCCAGTGTTCACTGTGAGGGCCCTGGTACCTGTGCTAAGGGTAGTATCTCCTAGTGCCTTCCAAGCTGACAAGTCTCAAGATGAAACTGAAGATCATGGATCCACTCTGTGGAAAACCCATGTTCTACTATGTCACTGCATGTCTAAGAAAACAGCTCCTTCAGCTTGCGTTAGTGGCTCCTCTTTCCACAGCGCTTACACTTGTGTCTCTGTGTCTCGAACAAAGGATGCACTAGAACAGGCGTCCTCACACTACAGCCACGGGCCACATGCGGGCTGCCTAACACATTTATCCAGCTCTCCAGGTGTTTTTGCCAACGCTGCCTGTCCTGTTTAGCAGCCGACTCATCCCGGGCCCACAGTGCGCACTCTCCAATGGTCTGAGGGACAGTGAACTGGCTCCCTGTTTAAAAAGTTTGAGGACCCCTGCACTAGACTCTGTACTCTTTTCCAAGTCCCACTTTTGTCCTCTGGGACTCCAACTACCCAGATAGCTCTAACTCCTGCCTATGGCCTGGACTATTGGCTGAGAGTTTATGTGCTGCTGAGGTGGCAATAGCTCAGTGATCCTGATTTGCTGAAGGCTCTTGATTTAGAAGAAGAAATCCATGTGGCTCAACAGCATCAGGACCTACACAGTCAAGTGGTCAAGGAATAAAGAAAAATATGAGAGTAATCTGGTCTGAATATAAAAGCAAGAGCTAATATCTCTTCCCCTTAATCTGTCTGGAACCTTGGAATGTAAATTTAAACACGTGTGTGCTCAGATGTCAGTCAGTAATGATAAGCTGTCTGGAAATTCAATGATAGCATGTCAGACTCTAGGTAGGGAGGTGGAATTTTCCATTACCAAGGTCATTACATATTATGTGGACACTGTGGGTATTTAGTATAAGTAACAAAGTGAGTCAGAGTGAAGGGCATTTGAAAAATGGAAGAAAAATAGATATGCTTAGCTTTAGTACTGCCATTAGACCTACATAAGCAAGGACTCTTGTCCTAAGCCCCATACCTTATGGGGCCCTGTGCTTTAGAGAGTTTTCCTTAAAATAAAATTTTCTAGTCCCTTTGTACTGCCTAGGGCCAGGTAAGACCCAAAACATCATCCAGGCAAGGCTGTCCATGTTCACACAGGGACTCACATGGATCTCAGTCAAATCTCTACCCCACATATAGGGTCAATAAGATGCCCTGAGGAGCTCTGGGATTCCCATTTATAAGGTTACCCCAGGTCCCCAGAGGCTGAGCTGGGAAACTGATCACTCCCACTGGCTACTGTTGAATTTCTTTTGCAGAGCCCTAGGATACTGGGCCTCCAGAATGGGGCTGAAACAGTGATTTGGGGTGACTCAAATCATTTGCATAGACATGGAGCCCAGATGCGTTTCCAGAGCTTCACATACCCTAGAGTGATCCTGCCTGCCATCAAGGAGTGGGCCATTTATAAAAATAGATTTTTCCTACAGAGGATCTTGACCTGATGATTTGCAATCCAACCTAACATTATTTTAAGCAATCATTCTTACCATCATGGCCTCGCAGAGGCTAGCTAAGTATGTCATGGACATGAAAGACATACTTGATTGATGTTAAGTCCTCTTCTTTCTTTCCATCCATTCCCTCAATAATTATTTCTTCTATTATTTCCTGCTTGTAGACCACAGGTAGATTCCCAGAGTCTCCAAAGCACAGTGCACAGGAGATCAATACCATTGTTAAAACATCACTCTTCATTTGGACAAATGTGAACTAAGAAACAAGGAAAACTGCATTGGAGGAGGTATAATAACTGAATCTCTTTAAGATTATGACTCACATGTAAGAAGAAACTCTTATACAAGCTTAAAGTAAAACAATATTTTTATTTACCCAGAATTATAAAAATAGAGAAACAAAGCAGATAACTTTAATCACTCTGAAAAACAGCACATGTTGCTCAACAGAATGCCAAGAATATAAAATGTATCCAATTACCTTTTTATAATTGAGAAAGCATAGAAAGTTATTATCCTGCTACAGCTTTATTAGAAAATAAAATTTAGCATTTTTCCTGATTATACTAGAATAGGCTTTCTGCTACCATTGTGTTTTTGTAGTTGTTTACAAGAGACACATGAGAAGAGGGGTGTGATTGTAAGGTACCTATCTACTTTAATTAGTACTAAGCAATGGTCAAAAATGGAGGCAGTTTTAGGGACCAAAAATTTTTTTTCAATCTCTCTCCCCCCACTTCCTTTATTCCTCTCTTTCCTTCTCCCATCACCCTTGAAAGGTGGACCCATCTTAAGATTCACCAACCAACCTAAGGATGAGGTAACGCTGAGTCAGGTAACAATACCTGGACCACTCAGAGGATTACCTGTGAGCAAAAATGAGCTGCTTGCTGACCAAGGCTGTGAGTGCAGCAGTTAAATTTTGAAGGGAAGGTCGGATACTGAGTTAGATATGTCAATTCTAAATACAAATATTTAGAAACTAAAGATACAAAGGAAAATAATTATCTTTTATAAAACCACCATCTAGCAATACCTGCCATGAATATTTGAATACAGTTCATTCAAAGTTCAACATTGGCATGTATACTCTCAATAATTTCCACTAATTTTGCATAGTGTAATTTTATTTTATAACTCACATTTTAGTCACATATATATGTTTACACATCACTGTTGATATTCTGTCATTTAATGACTATAAAGTAATTATCAACTGAATGGGCCATAATTTACCTACTCAATCACCTTTTTTGAATTTTACAATATTTTTTGTTCTTTTTCTTTTTTAAACAAAGTTATAGTGACTGAACAACTGTGCAGCTAAGACTTTGCATGCATGTATGATTTCCATAGGATACATTTCTCCAATTGGAATTGCTGAGTCAAAAGGGATCAACTTTTTATTTTAAGCTATTGACAAATACTACCATTTTACAGAAATAGTTATGCCAGTTTAAAATCTTACATGCTTTTTTTGAAGGATCTCTTTCTTCATAATCTGTGAACACAAGGTATTATGCCTTTCTTTGTTTTTCATTTCTTACTATGTTTCATTAATTATCCACTTGCAATTCAAAAGATATTTCTGCCTTCAGTTTTGTTGATCCCTTAGAAATAAATATCTCTCTACAAATCAGCCTCTTTTCAATTTTCACTGAGAATACAGGGACATACATCTCATGGGGCTCTTCAGAAGAGACCCTTCTATGTTAGTTTTGATGCCTGTGTATTTGTGTGTGTCTGAACATTGGCTATTTCCAGTGTACTCAAAGATTAGGAGTTTGTTAAGTGAATGGATCCTCTTTGCCATAAAAAAATTGTTCTACATAATAACATCCACTTAATTATGTTTTACTCTAAAGCAAAGTGCATAGAAGGTAGGATTCATTGGTTGATTGTATGATTGGTTGGTTGGTTGGTGAGAGAAGAAAATACACAATTTCTCTAGAGCATTCTTTTTAATCAAACCACTAGACTGCTGAAGACTGACTAATGCACAAGTAAAGTCAATACTCTATGTTGAAAGTATTCTTGAGACATAAAAAAATGCTCTTCTGATAAGAGAGAAAGCTGGATGTTTCTTCCCTTTTCCTTAATTTTTTTTGTTGTTGTAATTCATTATTTTTCTTCAATCAGATCTCTTAGGAAAGTTGTGTCTGTTTAAGTAACAGCTTACTTTTGCACACTCCCCAGGTTTAAGGGCAGAGCAATTCAACTGCACACTGTTTCATGCCCTACTTCCGAATAAACACTGTTCCTATTGGTATGTCCCTTTCTTTTGCGCTTTGCTACAGGAGTTTTCCACACCAGAATCAGTCTCTGGATTCCTCTCTATCCAATCTCATTTGCTTCTTACTAAATCCAGAGCTCTTTCAGAAATACTTGAATACGTATATTTTATCCCTTCATGTTTCTCAAGGATTTCTCAGTTTCTTCCAAACACTCAGTGACAGATTTCTGGAAGTACCAAGTCCTGTTCAGAGACACTTTAAGCGGATGATGTCATCCAAAAGGCTCTTTGGGGGACCCTCAGGAGCATGGGTGGCTGGGGGCCACAATGGTCCTTCATTTCTCAAGAAAGGCAGGGCTTTCAGACACATGCTCCTTCCATCCTGAGAATAAAATGTTCTCACAGAAGCAATGAGCCTCAATAAAAACACAAGTAACATCAGAGTGCCTAGTTTCCCTCAGTCCATGCCCTCCCAAGATCTTTATTTCTTACCAGAGCAGCTCTTCTTGATGTCATTATAATTTTCTGGGTGAATACCCTAAGGCCATAGGGCCTCTCTACCTGTGCAGACGAACTATCAGGCTCTCCAGGGCTAATAGTGAAGATTCAGGTCTATACCACATTCACATGGAGATTTAAAGGTTTCACTGAGGTAGAAAGATGCATCAAGGGAGAGAGCAAGGTGTGGGGGCTTCTGGAACTCACTCTGCTTTCACTTGCATCGCGTCTTGGAGGACAGCATTAAGTGCATTTGGAGGCTTTAGACTCCTCATTTGTAAAAGGAAAGAGTTAATGTTATCAGAAATTTTCTTATCTTCCCAAGGATGAATTATGGTTTTAACCAGAAGTGGATAGCACATTTAATTTGGAAAGAAAAAGTTTAATGTGGCAATATAATTTTATACTTGAAAAATAACATTGGATAGGGCAAGATGAACTCCAAGGACCTTTCTAGGAGTTTCATGGTTTGAGATCTGTGTATTGTTATCAGTAGATCTGAAAGGAGCAGAATCATAGTCCTGAGAATGTTGGAATGGTTTCAGCAGATGTCAAAAGAAAGAAAAAAGCTCTCTTTCATCAAAGACCTTTGACGAGTTCATAGTTATTGAAAGAATCTGATAATCGTTAGAGTAGCCATGGAAAATAATAGACTATCAAATGAAAGGGGTTATAAGAGGTCACTAAACCCAGGATTTACTGTCAGATTCAATGCTTGGCACATAACTGATGCACAAGAATCTTTGGGGACAATTAAGCTTTCTGGACCTCATCTACATCATGGGCGTTGTGATATCTGCTCAATTCCAGACAGATCAACAAGGTCCGATAGCTAATAATGGAAGGAGAGAATGCCAGTTATGCGTCTTTCTGTGAGATAATACAGAAACTGTGTAATTAGTTGAAAGATGAGTAGATGTAAAATGAAACCTACTTTGTGTACTCTGTTTAGAGATTTTCGATACTGTTGTTTGTATTCAACTTGTGATGTATTACTTTCATTAATCTCCATATCCTGGAAAGACAAACATCATAAAATGGTTCTCCCATTCATATTTCTTGGCAGAGAAACTTTTATGTAAACCTTATAGAGCTACTGGTGAATGGCAGCTCTTTTTAATCTGAATACTCAAATCTTTATTATCTTCCACAGCTTTTTTTATCTATCTATGAAGGCCCAGGCAGTGAGCAGTAGAATAGAATTCTTTATTTTTTTTATTTATTTAACTGAAATTACCTATTTGGTTGAAACTGTAGTTGCTGAAATATAAGGCATTACTACTGCTATTAATAAATGAAGCCATAGCTCATAGCAAAAGCAGGTTCTAAATTTCAATCATAGTTCCGCATTTACTAGCTTTGTGATTTTGACAACTTATCTAAAGTCTTTTGGACCTGTTTCTCTATTTATAAATGGGAAAAATAATAATTTGCAGGGATGTTGAGAATTAAGTGATATAAAGCATATAAAGTGCTTAGCAGGTCTGAAAGTACTTCATATTACTGTTTCCCTCCAACTACAAGTCCTGAATGTTGGGAAAATATTCAATGTGGAAATGTGGAATAGAATTCAATTTCATCAATATGCTTAGAGTTCTATGCCTCAAGCACTGCTACAGACATGGTGAATAAAAGAGAAGAATTTTAAAAAATAAATAGAAACTGATTCTTGCCCTCCAGAAAGGGGACAGCAAATAGCCCAGCAGGGTTTTAGGTATGCAGCGATAGATGAGACTAGAATGTCCTGTGTAGGAGGCTGTGGAGTTGAGACTTCTCACCTGCATCCTTGGGGTGGGGTAATGTCAGCAATGCCATCTCTAAAACAAAGAAACAAACAAAACATGGTAAAAGAACAGCCAGTCAGTCCCCAGGTAACATTCTTACAGGGCAAACTTTCAGATTGGTAGTTACAATGACTTGCTGCAATTCCAGAATGCATGTCCCTGCATGATTTGCAGGCTTCCAGCAAAGAGCCTGAGTGCAGGATGTAGCTAATAGGTGGTGACAGGAGAACATCTTACCAGGGGTAACTGAGCAGGAGCAAGGCAGCCCAGTGGGCCAAACACAGGATTGGTTTCACACTCCTGAGCTATCTCCCTCGGCTCTCAAATTGCTTGGGGACATTCAGGAAGCTGCTGCATCTCCACATTTTACCATCTGTGAGATGGAGTTGTGATTTCACCAAACATGCAGGAGAGTTTAGGGCATTGCGACGCTGCTTTAAATTAAGGTTTTGAAGAAAGTTTGCTACTTTACAAGCAAGAGACCATAAAATAACAACTTATTTATATTTTTAATGTACAGTTGATTCTCATTATTAGCAGATTCTGTATTTGTGAATTTATCTGTTCATTAAAATTCGTCTGTAACCTCCAAATCAACATCCATGGCTCTCTCGTGGTCATTCACAGACACGCGCAGAGTGGCAAAAATGTGAGTGGCCTGACCCCCAGGTTCCCAGCTGAGTTGGAACAAGGCGATGTGCTGCATATCCTTTTTCCATGGTCGATTTAATGCCATGTGTTTTACATTTTTGTGCTTTTGTTGTTGTTGTTGATTTTGCTGTTTTTAAAATGACCTCCAATCACAGTGCTGAAGTGCCGTCTAGCATTCCTAAGCACAAGAAGATGTGCCTTGGGGAGAAAATACCCGTTAGATGAGTGCACTCAGGCACCGCTGCTGGCTGTGAGCTCACCGTTAATAAATCAACAACATATATTAAACAACGTATTTTGAGACAAAAACATACATAAAACAAGGCTATGCATTGATCAGCTGATGAAAATGTTATGCTCAGAGTCTTGCAGAAACCTACGTCTGTATTTTCCCTAGGAGCAATGGTTCAGTGTTTGCTCATTGAGTATTCAAGGCTACTTTATAGAACATCATCCAGAAATAATGCGAATCAGCTGTTGTTATCAATAGTTACCCTGACATTTTTTGCTTAGAAAAAAAATCATCTTTATGGATGAAGGAGAGTTTATCAATCACTTAATCCAATCCCGTAATTTCACATTACAGAAAATGAAGTCTTGATATTGGGCATTAAGGCAGGGCTCTCAAACCTGTCTTTATATTCTTGGACAACCCTGGCTTTCCTGGGTAAGCATAGGGAAAATGACCACTTTGAGAGGGGCAGTTTAAGTGAGGTTATATAAAAGAAAGGCTCCCACATGGCTCTACTGTAGGCTTCCTGTCTAGCAGGGCCTATTCCTCGGTGTTGAGATGGTGGGCTGCATATTTCATATATGTTCACTTGAAGAAACAGCCTCTTGCTCCATCTTTGTGGGTGGCATTGTGCTGTGGCAAAAGACCCATGTCAGGACTAAATGGGATCAACATTTACAGAAATGTTTTTTCTTTTTAAATCTTTGCTATTATTCTAGACATGTTGTATATATGCAATTAAGTCAATGAAACTTTATTCTTTTTTTAATATGGAAACTAAACAGACTTTTGATCATGTTCTTGTTCAAGGGTTGAAAGACTTAATAGTGTGAAGATGTCGGCCGGGCGCTGTGGCTCACGCCTGTAATCCTAGCTCTTGGGAGGCCGAGGCGGGCGGATTGCTCAAGGTCAGGAGTTCAAAACCAGCCTGAGCAAGAGCGAGACCCTGTCTCTACTATAAATAGAAAGAAATTAATTGGCCAACTGATATATATATAAAAAAATTAGCCGGGCATGGTGGTGCATGCCTGTTGTCCCAGCTACCCGGGAGGCTGAGGCAGAAGGATCACTCGAGCCCAGGAGTTTGAGGTTGCTGTGAGCTAGGCTGACGCCATGGCACTCACTCTAGCCTGGGCAACAAAGCGAGACTCTGTCTCAAAAAAAAAAAAAAAAAATAGTGTGAAGATGTACCTGCATAAAACTTCATTCTTTGATATATTTTCCTCTATATTCTGAGGACCCAGCAGAAGTCACTTATGTTAAACTTACACAAGTGAGATTTTGTTAGGCCAAACTAGGTGGCTAAGAGAAAGATGGGTCATACGGAATAAACTTCCTAGAGATCTTGGAGAAGCATAAAGATGACAGTGGGCTCTAAATCGGGGGTCCCTAATCTTTTTGGCACCAGGGACCAGTTTCATGGAAGACAATTTTTCCATGGACTGGGGCTTGGGGATGGGATGTGGTGGTGCAGAGCTCAGGCAGTGATACATAGCTCATTTCCCAACATACCACAGACAGGTACTGGGCTGTGGCCTTAGGACTGGGGACTGCAGTCCTAAATGATGTCATTAAATTCAACATATACCTGTAAATCTAAGTCAGAAGCATTTTGCTTTGTGCTCTAATATCTATCTTTTGAGGTCTGTGTTATGCTAATACTATTCTAATCCCAAATTCATTCTTATTGCCAATAAATTTGGGCATGATGTGATAAAAATAAATAGGCATAATCTATCCAAAATCAGTCTATTTTGTCTCTAATATTTTTCTTGGGACATTCCTTTTTTCCCAATAAATGCTTAGAAATATCATTCCTAGAAATACAAACAGCCAATAAATTAAATATAGTAGTTTCTCAGTAAAGAAAGTCAGTGTGTAAGGATGAGAGTCTGAAGTTCAGCTCCTTGAGCCAGATCTGGAAGTCAGATCACCCTGATCTCTTCCTTGGCAGGTGGACTCTTCTTTTTATAGCCCCAGGATAATCACTAGGGAATGCAGTTATAAATGGAAGGCAAAAAATAGCCTAATTTATAGGTGCACTGAAAAAGGTTGGGGTAAATTTAAAGCTGAAGTCTGCATTATTTTATCATCAAGTTCCCTTCTAGTCTGGTATAATTTGTCAAACAGAACTAACAATCAATTGCCATTGGTACCACTTTGTCAACAGATTTTACTCTTCTGAGAAAAAAAAAGGAGTGAATTAACACCAAACACTTAGCATGCACCACATACTGCTCTGGACTGTTCTATATGTTACTTTATTTAACTCTCATAGAAAACAGTCAAGATGGGTGCTTTTATCCCCATTTTATAGGATAGAAACAGAAGCAAAGAGATCAATCACATAGTTATATTGCTAAGACCATTAAGCAATGGAGCCAGCATTCCTATCCAAAAACGTCTTGATCCAAATACCACCCTTTTCCATCATATCACGTAGCCGGCTCCTTGTTCATATGTTTTCCATATAACACTTGGAGAGCCCAGGCATTGTTTCTCACTGTGTGATCCACAGACCACATGTGTCAGAACCACCTGGGATACTTATTAATGATGCAAATTCCTGGACTCCATCCCTGAACCAGGGGTCAGAATTTCAATGGGCAAGGTTCTGGAATCTGCCTTGTTAACAATCTTCCCAAGTGCTTCTTATGCACTGTGAAGTTTGAGAGGTAATAGCCTATATACTCACACACTTTACAGAGGGTGGGTAAGAGAGAATATCTCAAAATCTACACAACAGATATTGACGTGTATAGCGGGTGCTGTCAGTACCCTGCTCACACCCCTTGGGCCTTCACCATGTCACTCAAGACAGCAGCTTCCGCTGCCCACATCCACATGCCTTCCCCTCGGGCTCTCCCCAAACCTTGGATGGTTCTGTCTTTGTACACATGGCAGACAAGGATTTCCAAGGAGCTAACCAGCTCTGCTGTACCATCTCCCAACCACAGCGCTTAACCAATGATTGGTGGGAGTTTGTGTGTAAATCCTCCAGCTTCTTGACTGCTTGGTTGGATTATCTGAGACCGGTGATCTATACAGTTTTCCAGAGATTCCCACCCGAGAAGATTAAGTCCTTGGTGTTAACTAGCTTCATATGTTACCTTTTATTTACTGCCTTCTCTCCCTGTCTCACTTGTATACTTTTCTATTAATTTTTCCTGTTTGCCCCTTACATACTACTTGCATTTGAATTCTTGTCTCTGGGTCTGCTACTGGAGGAACCCCAAGCCAGAAAGCAGGTAGCTGATACCCTCCAAGTGTAGCAGTGACTTCTGTGTGTTGGGCTGTCATGTTTCTTTCCTCCCCCCTTCACTGGGAGAGCTGTTCAACTCTGGACTCACTTGAATCATTTATGCAGGCACTGAAGCCAAACGCTGTGTGGGAGTTGCTCTGTGGCCTCTTCTCGGCTCATTGAATCCAGACATCCATCATCATGAAGTGCAAAGAGTTCAAAATTGTGAATTCACTTGGATTTGGGTTCAAGTCCTGATTGTTCTACTAGTTTTGTGACCTTGGCAATTTCTAAGCATCTCTGGACTGCTATGTATAAAATAAGAACAAAATCTATCTCAGATACTTGGTGAAAATATCAAATATTAATAAGAGACTATATATAAGGTGCCTGACACATATTGGTTATCAATAAACGTGTTTGATTGCTCCCTTTCTTCCTCAGGCCTCATTATTTTCCGAAGGCTTTGTGATCACTCCAGTACTTGGTGAAATATTGCTCCCTTATCTGAACTTGATGACTCTTATTGATCATGCCATTCATGTTTATTTCTGTGAAAAATTAACTAATAATATCTAGCAATAACTAATATCTAATATCTTCTCTACACTTTGATTACAGATTCTTTAATTTCAACTATATCTGTCTATATCCCTCTGGTATTATGTCTTACTCATACAGGGTGCTTGATAAATTTTTTTTTGGTTTGTTAATACATCAGTCATAATTAGCAACCTCAAACTTAATTATCCATATTTGACCTTTAGATGCTTGAGGGACTCAGTGGGCACTAGCTACTGGCAGTGATAAACTTCTCTGGGCCTGCTAGGGGCCCTCAAAACATACACCCCCTTCTCCCAAGGAGGACATGAGTGGTCTGAGAATTGGCAAGACATGCTTTTGCAGAACTTCTTGTCAGACATGAGTACCATAGAAGGACTGAGTTCTAGCTAGAACTTCCTCAAATAGATATGTTTTTTAGAGGAGGTGAGGAGTTTTGAAAGCATGGTGGTCTCTGTACAAAAACATAACTTATCTTCTTCTTACTCACCCCTACACTGGAGTCTGGTCCAGTGAATAATTATGTGCTATTTTCTGGCTTCCACCCATCATGCCCAATCCCTACATTATATTAATGATATTTATTACTACATCCAAGATGGCATCCCTTTTATGTTGTTTTGCAAAAAAATACATGTGGCACCTTATTCTTTTTTTTGGTTAGAGTTATTTCTGCTTTTACTAATAAATTACTTTTTGTAAAATATTTTCCATGACTTCTATTTAAATTTCAAATCCTATTGCTTTCTTTTACAAGGTCTGGTCCATTTGCAACTTTCCAACCTTGTTTTATATTCTGTAATTTCTGGAGACACAACCAAGCCACAAGTCTCCTTTGAATATATTGGGACAATCAAGTATTTAAATTATCAACAGTAATGTAATGATTATTACCAGTATTATGAAAAGATCCCTTTGATCCTGCTTCCTATAGTGTCTCCACTTAAAACTCGGGAGAATTTTTTACATGTTGCCCCTTTTGCCCACAATTTCCTTCTCCAGGCCGAAAATTTTTTTCTTCTTGGAACTGTATTTCTATTGCCCTATTCAAGCAAAACTTGGAGGAAAGATCACAAATTTCTAGGAGGAAAATAGTTTATGCTCCATAAACAGCCACCTAAGCTTGTGTGTCAATAGGTAAAAGCCTCCTTCAGTTGTTAAGACAACATACATTCCTAGTCCCAAGTTTCAGAATCTTTCTGTCACAGAGGCACTGCGTGTGCTATATTTTGTGGCTTCTAAAGTAGTCAGAACCAGGCAAGGTGAGTGGACTTCTCAAGGGTTCACCTAAATTGTCCATAGACCACTTGGAGGCAACAGAGGCTGCCATCCTGCTCAAACAAGATCCAAGGAGCTTTTCACAGAGTGGAAGCACCACAGATTTGGCGCTGCCCACAGCCACAGAGCTGAGTGATAGGAACAGCAGAGCTCTGAAGGAGATGAGCCTGGTTTCAATATCATACTCTGGTCTTACAGGCCAGCAAAGTACAGTAAGTTGAGGTTCAGAAAAATGAGCTACAATCTGGGAAACATATGAAGAATGATCAGGAGTGATTTATAATACTCTTCTTGGCATTGAGAAAAGTGTTGGGTGAAGAGCAGCATGCAGAAGGAATCTGTCTTGTCCTCTTGTGGTCTGCAATTTTGATTTTTTTTCTTGCAGCCTTTAGATACCCAATCCAGGTGTCAAACATAATGACAGGCTTCATGTTCACTTAAATGAACTTCTAGACCTTCCGTGCGTCACTTGGTTTTGGAAGTTGTCTAGGCCAGAGAGCTTTGCTTCCACAAAGCTTGCATAACTTTTCCACTTGATAATTACAAAGGCTTTTTTTTTACTCCCATCTAACTGGAGTTAAGATATGCAGTCACACTTTCTTGGGAAACATTCCCCATAAGCTGATAAATGACACATTCCTAACAAATAAAACTCCAGAGAGGATGGGATACACATTTCCTAAATGTTAAATTCTCCTTGTTGTAACTAGAAGAAAGACTTCTCTATGAAACATTGTTTTTCATATAGAAAAATCACTCAATCACTGGGAAGAATCAGGGTATTTTTAATTGCTGGAGGAAGAAATTTATAAAAATCAAGTCATCCTTTCCTTCTAAATAATAAAAAAAAGTTGCTGTGAGCTAGGCTGACGCCATAGTACTCACTCTAGCCTGGGCAACAAAGCAAGACTCTGTCTCAAAAAAACCCCACAATAATAATAATAATAATAAAAGGAGCAAACAGTTTAAAAGCAAAAATCAAATTATCTGGGCTGCTCAAAAAGATTAAATTTTTTAACTCCTGATCTTAGAGAAAACAGAATTAATACTCATTTTTTCCATTTCATAAACTTTCCAGTCATTTAACCCATTAGAGGAAGACTTATATTTCTTTTCGTATTTTGGTACATTTTTTCTCATGTAATTTGGTAAAACGATTGGATCCAACAGGAAGGAGAATTAACACACATTCCCAAACCGCTTCTTCATAGAGATATCTTAAGCATGTCAAATTCTGGAGGCTAGACTGAATGAAAGTTAAGGATGCTTGTCTTAAACCTTGATTCCTGGTGCCATGAGCCAGCTTCTTCTCAGAAGTCTTTGTGCTTCCTCACTGCAATAGCGCTGTGATGCTTTCAAAGAGCCCCATCTGACCATCACGAACAGCAGCCAGTCTCAATCTCAGCAATCAGCTGATCACCATCATTGTGAAGAACACACAGTTGTTTCAATTACTTTGAATGAGAACCTTGTGAGAAAATGTTCTGTGTGAGTTACAGTCCAGTATGCAAAGATGGATTAAAGAGAGGCTGCACAACATCTATATTTCAGGTGGTTCATCTGAGAATGAAATAAGTTGGTGAAATGTCTGGCACATAGTTGGGGTCTTAGCCAAAAGATGCCAATGGCACGTGATGGTCAAAGTTGTTATTTAGAATACAATTTAAGTGCAAAGAAATTTTGAAATGCCATAACTTCTTTTTGTTTAATAAGGTAATACTTGTTCAGTATTAATAATATGCTGTATTAATAATGTAATAATTATAATGTTTGAAAAATGAAAGAAAGTATAAAAGGAAACATAAAAGTTACCCAGTAACAGGAGAGTTGATACTTTGTTGTAAAGGCTTTTTGTTGTCCTTTTTTTTCTTTAACATAATTGGGGTCACAATGTTCTATCCTGTGCTTTCTGTACTTATCACTATATCATAAATATTTTAGTGCCATAAAATATTCTTATTTTTAACAGTTGCATAGTCTGCCATTTAGTGAATAGATTATTCATTTAACATCTCCTGTTTATAAACATTTAGGTTGTGCCCAGTTTATCTCAATTGTAAATATTAATCTGATAAAAACTTTTGTTCACAAATCATTGCTGAAAATTCACTTAGAATAAATCTTCAGACGTGGCATTTTGGGCTTAAAGGGTATCCATACTTTCAAGTAAGTGAAATTACATTTACATATGTGTATACATGTTTTTTATGATTAAAAGTTTCTAAGAAATGTTGGACCAATTAATATTCCTCCTTGCAGCATATGCAGATGCTCATTTCCTAAGAGGAGAACATTTAAAAGCCAAATAAATAATAAATAGAATTTCAGTGCAGAAAATAAAAAAAAAAAGTCGTAAAGAAAATCAGACAGTTTTCTTTTCCTGCCACCCCTATTTGAACAACTGGGGGAAGTGCTGAAGGAAGGGAGGCTAAACAGACATTTTCTACACCTATCAAATTTTGGACAAATTCTTGGGTGGAAAAAATAAACAGTGTGCTAGAGGGTTTGTGCCTTAAGAAAGCTGGTAAGATGTAATGGCACGAGAGACGCTATATGATTCTATGCATGCCATCACGTAGCTCCTTCCCCCCCTTTTACCCACTGAAAATGACAGCACTTGGACCGCTTACAACTCTGGATATATGGGAATGATGTTCCCCACATGGCCGAAGGGAAATGGCTCAGACATGTGCATTCCTGAGGCCAGCTGAATGGCATGGTCTTGGTGAATTTCTGTATGTTTGAATCAAGGTGGCCACGGGGGTGGTACCAGGTAAGGTTAATTTGGAACTGGTCTTCTCCAGGTCTAGCATGCACAGTAGTTTTTAGTATAATAATAATAAAAAAAGTGGTTCCTAGGCACATTGGCCATATCTTTATGTCAGTTCATTATATCATCTTTTTTCACATAATATTTCTTCAGATCATTGAAAGGATACATGTCGGTTGTATTTTTCAGTATTAAAAAAATTTTAAACAAAGAAGAATATAGAAAGCTCCCACAAACTCATCATCCGGAGATAGAGTATCATTGTTTCCTTTATGATGTATTTACTTACAGTCTTTATTTTTCTTTTATGTCCTGTATTTCTTTTGCATAAAGTTGTATTGTATACACAGTTTCATGCCTTACTATTTAACTAAATGCAATTATTGTAAACATTCTTGTCACAAAACATTCTTTGAAAATAGATTTAATGAGTGGCTAACATTTCATTGAATCAATATGTGCAAAATTATTTTAAATCCTCCTATTGTTGACCATTAAATCTGCTTCTGTTTTTTTACTAATCTGAGTGATACAGTGATGAACATCTTCTAACAAATCGTTGCTGCATTTCTGATAATTTCTCTAAGGTGTGTTTTTCTAGAAGTATGTATTTGTTATTTCTGAGAAAATGAAACTGGATGACTAATGCTGGTGCCAAAAAGCTTACTGTCCTCTTACTTTTATTTTCTGCCTGCGTGCTGCAGGACCATCATTTATTTATGGGTTCTATTTTTTTGTTTGTCTTTTTGTTTTTAAATAATGAGCATGGTCTCAATGACCTTCAGCTTCTAGCAGATTCTTGTACCTCAGCTCTCTTATCCTGACAGGTTATTATCTCAAACCTCGACACCCGCTCTCCATATATAAAACTTCCCCTCGGAGTGGGGCTCCTTTCAGGACCGGCCATCTCTCTGATCCTCAAGTTTCACCCAACTACCTCTCTGTATCCTGCTTGGACGCTGAGTCTGCTTCCTGGAATGCAGGCTCTTCTCCCTCAGATCTCATATTTGATCCCAGCTTGGTTCACCTGCTTGTAACGGAAAACCAAAGGTGTGGGTCCCCAGAGCCTCGGTGGCTGCATTGCCTTCTAATCCTGCCCAGCCCAGGACTCACACCTGCATCGCATTTACTTAGAATTTGCAAAGAAAAACACCCTCGACCATGTCCAGAGAGACATGATAGGAAAAACCATGGAATTGGTTTAAATTTATGAATTATTACTCTTGAAATTAAACTCAAAGAGAAGCAGCACTACTGTGCCCGGCAAAGCCCGTGTAAAGGCAGTGAGTGGTACGGGATTGCATTTGAAGTTTGGTGTTTAGAGATGGAGTTCCTGTTTCAATTGACTTTATGAAAGCAGTTTTACCTTCTTGAATCTCCTTCTACCCAACAGAAAATAGAGATGAATATTACCCACTCCCTCACTACTAAGGTTTAATCTGTGAAAACATAAAAATCCATAGTCAATGTTTTGTGTTCCTCAGAGGAAAAGGAGTTACCACATGGCCATTATCCCTACAACTAGAACTCAGATCAATCTGTGTTGTGTTTGACACTATTGCCTAAATACATGACAATAATTTATTGTTGGCGTAGAAGCTTCCTGATGACATGAGTTATGTCTAGAAGTACCATCTTATTTATAGCTGGCTATATCCAGCTAGTGTATATCCAACGCCTCCCGCTGCTCAGATAATTAGCTTAACTTCCATGTTCTTCACTGTCCACTTGAGCTTTAGTTTCTCTGCCAGATTTACACAACGTGATATCTCATTATTATTAGGGTCACAAGCATGGGTTATTCATTTCAACAAAGGTAGAAATCTTTGTCTTCAGACCGAAGCTTGTATAATTATAATAACTGGCTTTTATTAAAGTCTTACAACATGCAGTGAATTGTGTTAAGAGCTCTACAGGCATTGTAACGTACACTACTCAAAACCACCCTTTGAAATACACACAATTCTTTTTCCTAATTTCACAGATGAAGAAATTGAAGCCGAACGGGGTAAGAAATATGCTAGATAGAGCTGAGACTACGCAAACCCTACAGAACTTTAGACTTGGAGCTTTTTGGCATATATAGCAATTACCACCTTCTGGAAGAAGCCATTTTGGTGTGTAGTTTTTTACCACCTAACTCAACTAAAAATTTAAAATATAGGAATTATTAATTAAAAAATATTCGATTCTAAGTTATTGTCTTCTTTTTGTGCGTGTGAAAGAAATTAAACTAGCTTGACTTTTGTTGGGCTCGACAGCTTTTGTTTTGGCTTATGAAATGTTGCACATTTGGTATGGAAATTACCCAGAGAGTATGACTCTTAACCCGGACATGCTGTTTATGCTGGAGTCGGGGTTTTGGAACTATAACCTCTCCTTTCATGTTTCAGAACTGGACTCTCTCTCTGTGGATTTTTTTTTTCTTCATTCACTAGAAATGTGTTTTTTTACATTCCTCAGACCTGAGGAACGAACTCTGCCAGGTGAATTCAATTTATTACTTTGCTGACCACATCACTATTCTGTCTTTCCTCCCTTTTATTTTTAAAGGGCCAGCGTTCTACTGAAATGTTGGCATGACATGTCTTTATAGAAAAATAATCTTTCACTTAATGATGCTTTAAGAAATATCCTTTAAAAAAAAACCCTAGTTGGTATAAAAATAAATCCAAAATATCTATGTATATAATTTATATGGCTCATGGACTCAAGTTTTTCTCTTTGATAAAATGGTGAGGTTGAAAAGATTTATATCCCAATTAAAAATTATTATTAAAGTATTTTTAGAATTTTTTTGACATTTGTTTTCTTATAGCCTCCATCAATATAACTTGTCTCAGTGGAGCTTCAGGAAAATACACAGGAGCCTGTACCCAGAGTATGCCTAAGGCTACGTTACTGATGAATCCACTGGGGCCTAACAGCTCTCAGGAAATGTTTACAGCCTAATGAAGACCTGTGTCTAAATCAAAAGCCATCCCACCGTTCCAAGGAAATGGACGGAAGTCACATTTGGAGCAAGGAAAAGCCAAATGAGCAACTGAAATCCAAAATTCCATGTCAAGAGCATGACCAGAGTCATTTTAACTTAAAATTATTAGCACTATTGATATTTTTTCCCCACTACTTTAATCATTATTTGCTTACTTCATTCACAGATATTTGGTGCCCCTGGTAGAATGGTCCTCAAACTTCAGTGCCCATGGGACTTAACTGGAGAAAGTGTTAAAATCCAAAATTCTGCGTCACTGCCAGAGTCATGATCCATCTGGTTTGGGGAGGTGGCCAAGAATCTTCCTGTTAACAAGTTTTCAGGACATTCTAATGCAGGTGGCCCCTAGATACACTTTGAGAAAAAATTTCTAGCATACAAGGTATAGGATGAAGCCCTAAACAGGATTACAAAGATAGAAAAGACCTGTTTAATTCCCCAGAAAACTTTAAAAAGTGATATAGATTTTAACATGCAGGATAAATAATAATAATATAATAGCTACCATATGCCAGGTATTACTGTAGTTTATATATTCACATATTAGTTCAATGATTTCTCACAATAACATTATTACTCCCATTTTACAGTGGAAAAGACCCAGGTGCATAACAATTAAGTAATTTGTCCAAGGAACCCGGGCCTGGTTCTCTCTGAATAAGACTAACCCTTACTCCTGTCCTGTTATCTCCCAGGACTGTCCTGAACTGTAAGTCACAATATAAGGAGGCAATGCATAGACAGTGCTGTGAGAATGACACACCCAAGCTGGTTCAATGAGTAGAATGGAGAAGGAACCTACATTTATTGGGCGCCTACTGCATGCTACAATCCATGTATTTTTAAAATTTAGACTTCAATACCCAATGAGGTTTAAATTATCATCTCATTTTACCTTTGGATTTCTCTACATAAAGAAGTGATAATAAAAATACCTTATTCATGGGGTTGTTAAGAGGATTGGCAAAAATAAATCATGTAAAGTATCTGCCACTGTGCTTAGCTGTAGGCACTCAACAAATGTTAGCAACTATTAATATTATTTGTACTACCATTATCTTAAAAATTATTTTTAACCAACAAAATTATGTGTATTTATGTTGTACAACACGATGTGTATACATTGTAGAATAGCTAGATTGCACTAATGAGTGTATTCATTCTTTCACATACTTATTTTTTTGTTGTTGTTGTGAGAACATTTCAAATCTACTGTCTTGGCAATGTCAAGCATTCAATACGTTGTCTTTATCATGATTTAAAGTTGAGAAATCTGAGGCTCAGGGAATTTGGAGAACTTGGTCAAGGTCACCCACCAGTAAGATCTTGGATTCGAACTCCTATCTCTGCCTGTTTCCCTTAACATGCCGCGCTGCCACCCAGCTTTGGGGAGGGGAGGAAGCCCTCAACCTGGTGACTGGGGCAACTTCACGGATGGGGACAGCACTAGAGTTGGGCCTTGCAGGATGGGTGGAGTTTCAAGGGCAGCAATAACGGGGGAGGGGACTCCAATTCTTGCCTCAGCCATTTCACCTCACTGAAATTATGTCTATAATTTAACAAAACCCAAATCTCTCAAGACTTCAGCCTTCAGAACTTCTGCCAAAACAAATTTCGGGCAGGTTAAAGAAAAATGTCCCTGGATTCCTTCAAGATACTCGAGTGACATGCACAGGGAGAGCCTGTGTATTTAGGGCAGAAACGGAGGTTGGATGGCAAGGTCGCTGCAGCAGATGGGACTCGATGTCCTAAAGGGGCAGCCACGGCCAGCTTCGTGGGCCCCCAGCGTGCTCGTGAGCCTGTAGAAGGCCACGGCCTGCTGGACACCCTGCTCCATGGAGTGGAGTAAAGGAATTTTGCTGCCCTGAGCCTTTATGGGGGAAATTCAAAGGCTAAAAAATGTAGCTCCCTAGCCTTTGGAGTTCCACCCACAGAGTGTAAATCTTTTATCAGTGAATTGTTCCTTCAGTGCCAATCCACCGTGAAAGAAAGTAGGAGCTCACAGACGCCTAAGTTTCTCCGCCAGGAAAATCAGGATTGGGAAGGGGAGAGTCAAGACGGGAGCCTGCTCTCCTGGCTCCGGGCCAGTCTCCTTCCCAGCCACAACTGGCTCAGCCCAGGGTTTCTCTGCAGAGGGTGGCTGGCACCTCCAGTCCTGGCCTCAGAGCAGCCCCGGATGGGAAGGGACATCAGAAAATTCCCTTTTCTGTCTCCTTAGAAATCCCACTTACATCCTCCTGCTCTATGGGAAAAGTTCTTTTATTCTTTCATCAGTCTGATGGCTCTTTAGTTAATTCATTCATGTATTCATTCATTCATCCATTCAACAAACATTTATGAAGCACCCATCGTGTGCCAGGCACCACCCTGGTTTCTGCGGAGACAATGGGGAAGAAAGGAGACAACTGCTTCCACCTGCACTGGGCTTACGTTATAGAGGGTGAGGAGGGATGGTCTGAAAACAAGAAGCATGTCTTTAAAATGTGGTTATGTTGGAAACAGCAAGTGCTAAGGAGAAAAATTAAGAGGAAGAGAGAAAATTGGCAGGGTGTCAATAGGGGTGGGGTAGCCAGTGAAGGCCTCACCCATAAATAGCATCTAAAGGCCACACAGATACCTGGGGGAGAATGTTCCAGGTGAACCAACAGAGCAGAGGCCTGAGGAGGAGCGTTGGGAGGACGTGGGAGATGAGGTCTGAGAGGGGGCAAGGAGAATGCAGACTGTGGCTTCCCTCTGTGTGAGAAGAAATCTCAGTGGGCAGTTGTGAGCAGAAGAGAAGCTTGCTGTGCATGGGTTTTAGCAGGGTCACTTTGGTGGTGACGTAGAGAAGAGGCTGAAGGGGCAAAGGTAAGAGCAGGCAGCCAGCTAGAAGGCTGTTGTGATAACCCAGAGTTACGCAGGTGACTATAGCTTGCTGATATTTGCCGTGATTTTTGGAGCCCTCTAAATGCTAATGATGGTTCCACGACCTTTCTTTCCTGGACTCTCTAGCTTTTTCTCCCTTAGCACAACGTGCATGAAACAAACCTCTCTAGTTATTCCCACTGCTGGATGTCATCCCCGCTGATTCTGAACAATGACAGCTCTGACACAAAGAACTGCAGGTGAAGCTGAGTTGATAGAGTAGCAAACACTTCATGCCAGTTCTCTCAACACTCACTCCAGTCCCCTTCTCATGTGTCTTCCTATACTTCAGAGGCTGGAAAAGTGGAAAGTAGAGTGATATTTTCCAGATCTCCTCGTAGCAACAGTTTCTAGGGTGATTTGAGTTCCACCAGGCACACGCACCACTGCAAGACTCAAAGGCAGAAGTGAGCAAGGCGATGTGGTAGTCAAGAAAGGTGAGATCTTCTGGAAAACATGGTGCTAAGAGGGTGGGCCTGGGTTCTCTAAGACGAGCTGGCATTCTACTGTCACAGGTGCCACATGGTGAGTGACAAGAGGATGGGAGAGGGGTATGCCCCCAAACAGCATTTCTTATTCCTTAGCCAGCACTCCCAAGCTTGGTTCCTTGGCCACCCTATATACTCTGCAAGTTTCCATCAGTCTGTAATAAACCCTTTTTGATTAACTGAGCCCAAGATGGCTGCAGAAGATCCAGCCATCTAACCTTAGTTTTAGACTTCAGGAAGAATGGGGAAACCAAAGGGATTTCATCAGTGTTCTGTTCCCATTTTAAGCAGACTTCCTGGAAGTCCCTCACAAGAATTTCACTTTCTTCTCACTGGCAATAAAAACTAATTTACATAGCACACCTAGTTGCAAGTAGGTTGGGAAATGTAGAAGTTTAGCTGGGCACTTTTCTTCTCAATAACAAAGGATTTCTGTTAGTAAAGAAAAGGAAAATGGATATTGAGTAGGCAGTTTGCAGTCCCTGCCACAAATAAATTCTTTTAGGGCTTTTGAAACTTATTGCCAAATTGCCTTTTAGACATGTTTGCACCTCATCATCAAGAAAATGAAAAATAAAACATGGGGAAAAAATTAAACGTACAAATCCAAATGTTTAGTGTAGTCATAAAATTGTCTCTTGGTATTAACCAAAGTTTTTAATAAATATTTGATTGTCGAAAACACATCAGGCTCAGTTCTAGAAAGTGGGAAGCAAGCATGGGACAAAACAGATAAAAAGCCTTGCCTCAAGAGCATCTGGTTGCAAAATATGGCATTTAGGGACTGTGTTGTCATTTACATAGAGACCTTAGGATTGGCCAGTTAAATATTGATTGTTGACAACAATTATGATCTGGGTTTTGGAATGGTGATCTGAAGCCTTCCTTTTGATATAGGTTTTGAATGTACAGTCCATAGCCTGTTGAAGGCACTGGGAATTTGTGACAATAAAGTCCAGTAAAGTTCCAGCATTGTTAGCAAGTAGAATACTTACCTTGCTGTTCCCCAAGGTGTGCATATTTCTAGAGGTGGGCAAAGGAAGAGCCACAGTGAAACTACTCACCTAGGAAAGTCAGAGTTAATAAGGTACAAGAAGTTAACAGGTGGTGGGGGTGCAGGTAGAGGACAGGGCAGTGGGTCTGAAAGCACAGAAGGTGAGAGAGCATAGAGAGAGCCAGGAGTGGTGCCCATTCACGCAGGTGTGAAGTGAAAGAGTGACAATGGCAGGAGGTGATCGTGGTGAGGAGGGGGCCAGATCACGACACTGTGTGAAAGAGTGCCATGTTATTTTGCTGAGAAAGGGAATCTTTAAAAACTTCAGAGCAGGGATGTGATGTTACCAAAGAAAGTAAAAGGGTAGAGGCAAAGCTATTAGCACAGTGCCTAGCACCTGGTGAGCACACATTCGATGTGAGCTACAAGGATGTTCATTATTATTATTCCTTGAATACAACCATTACTCTAGGAGCAGTGTGGAGGGTGGGCTGGGGGAAGTGAGATTAATAAAGAGGACTTGGACAGTTGACAATGGCTGTGATGATCAGAAGACAGAGAACAGAGATACCCAGGAGCAAAACAACTGGACTTACCAGGGGATAAAGTAGTAAGAAGAATGTGGGATTCCAATGTGGGTGCCGGGGTGCACAAGAAAGGACATGTGGGCAAGGGAATATTTTGCAGGGGGAATATGGGTGGCTTTCGGACATCCAGATGATCATGTCCTCTTACATCCCAATTTTCAATTCCAATCTAAAACACTGATAAATATGCCATTTCAAGGGACCTACTATTTCCATTTAAATGTGACCAAGACTTCAAATGTTTTAGTAGGGCTAGATTCAATATCGCTGTTGGAACCAAATAAGGAACAAGACCACCTGTATCTCACTCTTTTCTTGCAACCCGAGAATATTTGTTCCTGGTTTTGCAATCTCGTAGTTAAGTGGTGCAGGAAGCAGAACATTTGCTGAGGCTCCTTTCAAGGCTGATTGTCACATAAAGATGCTGACCAAAACCAAATTTATGTTTGTGTTTGCTTTCCTCTGCTCTTTTCAGGAGTGGAAGATGAAGGAGGGGAAGGTAGCAAAGGCTGTTCTCTTCCCTCAGTGGCAGAGAACAAGGTGGGCCTTCAGGAGTCCCGCATGCCCACCTAGACCATCTAAAGGAAGAGATGAGCAAGGCGCCATGTGTGCACAGGCAGACTGCCTGTGTGACAACTGGCTCCCAGGAAGCTTGTCCCACCAGGAGAAGCTTCTTTGAAGACTGAAGTCCTTGCAATGCACTTCCCTCACTAAAACACAGAATTTCTACATACAAGAGCTAGGTGTTTTGTAGAAGCAAGGGGAATTTATAAATTAAATAGGCATTATTAAATTCTATTTTACTTGCAGCCCATTTATTTTTAGGCCTAGCGTAATTGCTTCCAGACCCTGAGCTTGCTGAGCTGGTGGTTTCGTCTGGCTCTGCAGCGTGACCTGTTAATTGAGACTCAGCTCCAGGCACAAGGATAATAGTCCCCTACTCCCTCTAGCACGCTCGAGGGTCCAAGGCAGAGCCCGGACCAGAGAGGAAGAGATGAGTCTCTTAGCATCTTTTCTGATTCTGCCCCTCATTCACCCAAGCCACTGGATTATGTTAAACCTGATCCAATGCCCTTTCTCTGCCCCCATAGTCGGGCAACAGCGTTTGTTGTCCTTCTTTAGAATACTAGTGTGTTATATAGAGTAGGAGAGTCAGATTTGGTTTGGAATCTCGTGTCTGGCCCTTGGGAGCTCCAAGTGAACTTGGTACAAATCAACTTAATTCTTCTGAGCCTTTAGTTTCCTCGCATGTAAAATGGGGCTGATAGTCAGACTTACCTCACAGGGTTATTTTAAGGCTGGGTAATTTAACACAACAGATCTAAAGGTCTCAGCACACTGCCTGGTATTCCATAAATCTAGAAATAGACGGATGAATGGATCAAAAGTGCATGTCCAATAGGGTCATCGAATCTAGGCCCAGTTGTACAAGTTTCCAGTAACAAATAACTGAATCTTGACTGGAGATCTGCAGTCAGAGCCAATATTCCAAACAAAGCAATGACTTCGACTACCTACAATATTTCTGTGGGGAGAAAACAAGACATAATATTTTTAGAGAAGTTCCCAACAATTATTTTTTAAATCACATAAAATCTGCTATTTTTCATCAGGCAAATCAATCCTTTCATTCTAGGGTCTTGTGGCCAGCAGTGACAATTAAAATTTTTCGAGAAAAACCACTGACCACTGCCTTTATTCATCCGGAACCCTTCCTGTTTGTGGGTTAATTCCTCCTTACTCCCTGAAGATTATATCTGTAAAAACTTTATACCTAACACAAGTGTTTTGGTTATTTCTTTTTATTATTCACTTATCTTATGCTCCCAGGTTATTATACTGGAAGAACTATAAGCACCCAAGTGCCATTCAAAAACATGTAAATGTAATTTGCAAGAAAACTTCCGACAGGTCCCTTTGGGCCTATTTGATATAAGCTTAGTAACAGAATGCATTTAAATTCAGTCTATTTTTCTGGCTAAATTCCCCATCTGCTCCATGTTTGTACGAGAATGTGCTCACTCTCTCCCAGGGGCTAGACTTCATCCTCCATGTTCCCTCTGGGGTGTAGCTCTATAATGGACCAGTGATTTTGATGACTTCCCAAAGTTCCTTCTCCTAGAACACAGGCTCTGGAAAGACAAAAACAGGGCAAAGGAAGCAGAAGGATGCCTTGTGAGCGCTGGTAAGTAAGATGCTATGCCTCTAAGGAGTCGGAAGCAGCGGTACCGACCCAGAGAGTTCAGAAGAACTGGAAGAAAGTAGACATTAAACACCTCTTCTGGGGCACAAATAATGGTCTTCAGACTTAACAGGGTATGTCACATGCAAGAAGCCTCCAGCCTTTCCTCTTTCCAGTTCACTTTTCACTCCACCGCTAAATTTGCCCTCCTAGGAAACAGCTAGCAGCATACTGCTTCCTTTGCCCTGTTTTAGTGGGGTCAGAGCTCTACTTAAAATCTGTTAGACTTCGTAATGAAAGCATTAGGCTGGCACAGGAGCCCTTAACCCTGTGCCTTTCCAGCTTCATCTACCACCATTGCCTCTCATATCCTTGACTTCCACCACCCTGAGCTTGTCCTTCCCCAAAGTCACCATGATTTGCTCTCTCCCATGCCTTTGTGTTGCTGTTTCTTTTGCCTGGTGAAATCCCACCCATTTATCAGGGCCCAGCTTAAATATAGTCTCCTCGGGGAAGCTTCCCAATGCCTAAGGCCGACATGGTCCCTCTCTCCCCCGTGTTCCTGGGCACTTGGTGACAGGCCTCTATTGTGACAATGTGAACACTAGTATGTGGTTAATTTTTATTTGTCCCTCTCCCCTATTATATAATGATATCTTCAAAGGAAAAGGAATACATTTTATAAATTTTATACACTCCAGTGTTTCAAAGCAAGTGAATGAATTAAAGAATGGATGAATGAACCGAAACGAGACCGAGCATGAGGTCCAATGATAGACCTGACGGAAGACGGGCTATTAAGGAGGGAATCACCCTTCACCTCCACACTGTCTGCATTATCCTACTGGCGGAGTTTGTAGAGTTTCCTGGGGGCTGGTGACAGCAGACCCCCCCACCCCGAGAGAAAGGCCCCCTGTTCACAGAAATGCAAGTGCCCCCTTGATAGGATGAAAGAGACCTTCGAGGTCACCAACTTTTTCTATTAGGAAAATTTGCCAAAGAGAGGAAGGTGTCACACACCATCCTCAGTGAGAACCGAGCAGACACTGTGGGGGGGGAAACAGGGCACAGAGATTCCTTTGCAGAGAAAGTACAGCTCTGTGGGCCAGGAATTCTTTTGCTTGAGAGTCATATGCTCCGGAATGTGCAAGGGGAAGCAGTCTCAGTGGGGTCTTGACTCAGCAAGGCCTGGAATTGATGCTCAGGCTGTTCTGCTGGGTCCTCGGCATTCGGATTCGCAGCAGTCCGAGCCCAGTTGCACACGCCGGCATGTATGAGAACAAGCCTTAAATCAGAACCACCCGTTACGCCTCCTCCCCACTCTCTGGCGCTCAGCCTCCCTCTGGCCCCCCTTCCCTTCACTGCAGGCTCATTAAGGCCCTTCCCAGCGCAGAGACACTGCATTCTGGGGACTGGTGGAGTGTTTGATATTTTCCACTCTGCGTGTCAAGGGCATTTACAGTCGGCGTCAGAATGTTATGTCGGTCTGAGGAGGTACTTTGAAGTGTTTGTGGTAGAGGCCACATGTGCAGGCAAGATGTGCCTCCTCCCTGCTCCCTGGATCCCTGAGGTTCCTGCTCAGCTCTTTCCCAGCATCATGTGACAATGAACAACACCACTTAACCCTTTCCTTCTTGGGGTAGTGGCTGGTTGTTATTACTGTTATTACTACTTTGAAAAGGCGTTTCGTCCTCCTCCTACCTCTCATTTTTGGGGATGGTTTGGAGGCTTCTCTCCTTGCCTTATGGTCACCATTTCTCGAAACATTTTTGTGGTTGTTTTTGCTACCACTCTACATGAACTTGTGTGTAGAAACGTATTTCCAAATAGCGCACACAAAGCAGACGTATGGATCATAATTCTGCACAGATGGTTCTCGACACTTTCATGCCATCCCAGAGCCAACTCAGAGAGCGGGCAGGCTGGCCGATCCCCCCTTTTCGATCCCCCTTTTCGATCCCCACTCTTTCAATCAGTGTGTGATGCTCAGTCACAGCACAGGGAGCCCCTAAATGGAACCATCGTGTTTTCACTTTACTAAATGGCAATTCACAGTGGCCCTTCAAATGTCACTTGGCTTAGTCCATGAAAATTTAGGGTCCTGAAACCCTAAACTAAAAAAAAAAAAAAATCCATCTATGTACAAAGAACATTTGTATCCCCTAATATTTTGAAATAAATAAATTTAAAAAAAGGAATAAAAAAAATATATGAGATTTTCAGAGGAAATGTATGAGCTGACCCGAGTCTCCCACTAGGCCATGTGACTTGGGCCATGCAATGGAACAGGGCTTGGGCTGATAGTCTCCACAGCTCCTTTCACTCCGGAGGGTCTGTCATGCTCAGCTCTTCAATAGCTTAGAAGGGTCCTGCACATAGCAGGATGGTGGGAGTGGAGGCACAGGGCTTCTCTTACAAGCGGTGGGCATCCGTTTATATTCACAAAGCACTGGGCAATCTAGCAGGACAAAAGAGTTTTAATGAACATAAGTCACTTTCGGCCACCCAAATATCAAGACGTTGATATTTGGCAAAGTTGCCTTGGGCTCAAGTTCATCACGTAGAATGATCTCTCCTCTGTAATGATAGCTATACTTCTTTGTTTTAATTTAGGAATCTGAAGAAAGGAAGAGACATGTCTCAATATTAGACTATTAAAAAACTAATATAAGTTACCATGTGCAAGGCAATATGCTGGACAATAATGTGTTAGCTAAGCATTATCTTATTTAAGGCTCACAATAACCTATGAGGTAAGCTCTACTATCTGCATCTAAACCTCAAAGAGGTTAATAAAGTGCCCAAGGGAATGTTAAAAAATGGATGATCCATAACATGGGCCTGAAACTTCCTGACTGTAATTAGTATCTGTGTGGCTGAACTCCATGGCACAAATCTGCCTATTCAAGCAAGGTCAGGGTCAGTGTACTTTTCATCTCCTAAGACAACTGCTAAGATGCCACCTGCTCTTGTTCCACATTGTCCCCAGCGTTGAGTCCTGGGTGTTTCATTGGTACCTACTGAATGAAGGCATGAGCAAATGGCATGTAACAAGCCTGGGAAAGGTGCTGAATTTCTGTAATGAAAGTCTGCCTGGGGACTTCCAACACAAACAGGGCACTTTCCCAAAGCAATCAGGGGATTCAAATCCTTTGCAGCCAGGAATCCATGTTCCCTGTCCAGAATACCCACCCTGATGGCATAAACTCAAGCTTCTTGCACCTCTTTCTTCCTATACCACAGGCCCTGAGCTTTATTGGCCTGCCAACAATTAGGCGTGAGCATGCACACACACACACACACACACACACACACACACACACACCAAAGGATCAAAGGGGATCACATTGGATTACACAGTTTGTTAGAATAACTTTGCTGTTTATGTTTGCTATGCACAGGGTCAAAGCTGCCCCTACCAAATAGTGCTTTTGCACTCCTGTGAAGAGCCTCACTGAGAGGAGTGATGAAGAGTTAATAGCGTTTTGTTGCAAAGCTGCCTTAACTTGTAAGTTGCTCCCAGGAGGGCTGCTAGCGTAGGATTAGGAGAGGGGTATACCATGTTTTCTTTTACATTTGCTGGAATGAGAAATCTTTCCAGTCACTGTGTCCTGGAAATAAAACATTTGATATGGAAGACTGTCCAAGACATGTGATCCCTAAAAAGCCCATTTGGCCCAATTCTTGAATCATGTTTTCAATCAAGAATTGCTACCTTGAGTCCCCTCTGACCTTCGGCAGTGGAGACCTTGACCCAGCCGTTACCTAATAAGGTTCTCCCTTTATATGGCTCTTTCTCCTTGGCGGAGCTTATTTATTTTGTCTCCAATGTACCAGAAAGAAGGAGACATGTTTTTCTGTTGTAGAATGGATAAATCCAAGTATTTTCATTTGTTTTAGAGCTGAGTTGGCAGCTGGTTCTCACAGGAGAGGGGACTGGCAGCTAAATCAATTTTAAATTAGGCATTTGTCATGATTCAGCTTACTCATAAACCTTAAAAAAAATCCCAAAATGTAAAGGTCAAAACTAACAGCACTAGGATCTGCCTGTTTTTTTAAACTAATAAAGACAGTTGGTGGTCCTTTGCCTATAGTCTGTATTACTATCCCAAATAGTTAACCTTTTCTTTATTCTTTTATTGCCCTACATTTTCTTCTATATTTTTTTGTCTTCTCTTTCTTTCCTTGCTTCATATTTTCCCTTGCTCACTGACTCATATCTTTCATTTTTGCTTCCTCTGTCTTTTTCTCATTCAATACTGTGTGTTCCAGATTTGAAGTAAGGTGGGAAACCAGTGGAATATAATGCATTTTGTAAAACGGAACATTCATTTCAAATCTCTATCTGCAGCAGGGTTCACTGCTGCCTTAGTCTGTTTTGTTTTGCTATGACAGAATGCCTGAGACTGGGTAATTTATAAATAAAAGAAAATAAGTTTATTTTGCTCATGATTCTGCAGGCTGGGAAGTTCAAGATTGGACGGCTACATTTGGTGGCTTCTGGTGAGGATCTCGTGCTGCATCAGAACATGGCAGAGAAGCAAAAGGGGATGTGGGCACAGGCAAAGAGACCAAACATGAGAGGCAGCCTGGCTTTGTAACAACTCACTCTCTCAGGAACTAATCCCTTCCCATGAGAACCAACTCAGTCTCAAGGGAAAGACCTTAATCCATCTTAAGGGCCTAATCACCTCTGAAAGGCACTACCTCCCAACACTGTTACACTGGGGACCAAGCCCCAACATGAGATTGAGTGGGGACAAGCCATCTTCAAATCATGGCAACTTCCCCATGAGAGAACATCCTAACAACCTCTACCTGAGTACTTGCCTTTCCATTACTCTTTCCTTCTTTATTGTCATTGTTTTCCTGTCTTGTTCCCTTTTCAATTTCCTCTGATTCCATGACAAAGGGAATAAAATAACTATTATTCATTGAGTACTGAACACATGCCAACTTTTCACTAACTCACTAAAAATAAAATATTGAACACTTTCAAATTATGCCATTTAAACATAAATGGAACTCTAAAAGTTAAGTGATTTTCTTACCATTTTATAGGTAAGGAATCCATGACTTGCCCAGGCCAGTAAAAGATGGAATAAGGATTCCACCCTGGTTTTCCCCAGTTCTGCTGCCTTTACAGATGCATCGTCCATTCTGCATTCTTCTGCTGACTCAAGACTGAAAGTTCTGGTTACCTAAGGTCTCTAGGCATTTCAGTTTAAGGTTTGGCTACCTTTTGACCTTGACATTTAGTCTAAAACTTACTTTGGGTATGGTTTCAGCAAGGATGTGCCAAGGTCAACAAGAGTATAAGGGAGGCGGAGGAGCCCTTTGATTTTCTTTTATCAATTGCTATTTCTTTAGATCGTTTTTTTATTCCTTACATAGAAGGAATAAGATCTAGTGTTCTGTAGAACAATAGGGTGACTATAATTAACAACAATTTATTGTATATTTCAAAATAACTAGAAGAGTGGAGTTGGAATGTTCCTAACAAAGAAATTTAAATGCTTGAGGTGATGGATATCCCAATTACCCTGATTTGATCATTAGACATTATACACTTGTATCAAAATTGCACATGTACCTCATGAATATGTACAACTATTATATATCCATAAAAATGAAAAGTAAAAAAAAATTTAAATAGTGAAAAAATGCAGTTGTGTTTACCACAGCATTTTTATTTTACCTTAAGGTGTAACTCACTAAAAATAAAAATACTTTTCATTAGGGAAATATTCATTTAAAAAAAAATCCCAAGTAGAATAAAATGGGAGGCATCAATTTACCAGACTTCAAACTATACTACAAGGCTATAGTTATTAAAACAAATTGGTATTGGCACAAGAACAGAGACATTGACCAGTGGAACAGAACTGAGAACCCAGATATAAAACCATCCTCATATAGCCATCTAATCTTTGACAAAGCAGACAAAAATATACACTGGGGAAAAGAATCTTTATTCAATAAATGGTACTGGGAAAAGTGGATAGCCATGTGTAGAAGACTGAGACAGGATCCACACTTTTCACCTCTCACAAAAATCAACTCAAGGTAAGCAACAGACTTAAACCTAAGGTGTGAAACTATTAGAATTCTAGAATAAAATGTTGGAAAAACTCTTTTAGACATTGGCATAGGCAAAGAATTTATGAAGAATACCCCAAAGGCAATCACAACAACAACAAAAATAAATAAGTGGGACCTGATCAAATTAAAAAGCTTCTGCATAGCCAAAGAAACTGTTACGAGAGCAAACAGACAACCTACAGAATGGGAGAAAATTTTCGCATGCTACACATCCCATAATGGGCTGATAACTAGAATCTATTTAGAACTCAGGCAAATCAGCAAGAAAAAATCAAACAGCCCTATCAAAAAAGTGGTCAAAGGACATGAACGGAAACTTTTCAAAAGAAGACAGAATAATGGCTAACAAGCATATGAAAAAATGCTCAACATCTCTAATCATCAGGGAAATGCAAGTCAAAACCACAATGAGATATCATTTATCTCCAGTGAGAATGGCCTTTATCAAAAAGTTTCAAAACAACACATGTTGGTGTGGATGTGGAGAGATAGGAACACTCCTACACTGCTGGTGGGACTGCAAACTAGTGCAACCTCTGTGAAAACAATATGGAGATACCTTAAAGCAATACAAGTAGATTTACCATTTGATCCAGCAATCCCATTACTGGGCATCTACCCAAAAGACACTCTATGAAAAACAAATCTGCACTCAAATGTTTATAGCAGCACAATTCACAATTGCAAAGATGTGGAAACAACCCAAGTGCCCATCAATACATGAGTGGATTAATAAAATGTGGTATATGTATACCATGGAGTACTACTCAGCTATAAGAAACAACGGTGATACAGCACCTCTCGTATTTTCCAGGATAAAGCTGGAACCCATTCTACTAAGTGAAGTATCCCAAGAATGGAAAAATAAGCACCATATGTACTCACCATCAAATTGGTTTCACTGATCAACACCCAGGTGCACATATAGGAATAACATTTATCGGGTGTCAGGTAGATGGGAAGGAGGAGGAGAGGACGGCGGGCATATACACACATAGTGGGTGCAGTGCATACCATCTGGGGGATGGACACTTGTGAAGCTCTGACTCGGGTTGGGCAAGGGCAATACGTAACCTAAACATTTGTATGTCCGTAATATGCTGAAAAAAAAAAAAAACAAGAAAGAAAACAGTTTGATCGCCACAAATTCAAACGAGGCGGTGAATAAGAACCAACTAGCATTTTATACCTTACGTAAATGAAAATACGACCATTTCAAGTCTGAAGCACTAGATCAAGCATCACAGACAATGGAAAATGTTAAACCTTAGGTTTAGGAAATAGATCAGGAATTTCTTTTCTTTTCACCCTGAGAGCTTCAGGGAGAAACAAGCACATGCAAGCAAAGAACTATCTACTCAACCTCCTTTTAGAAAAGTTACATTGATAATAGCTTTACTTGTAAAGATTTAATGATGACTTTGCCTATTATAATATAATATTCTGCAAAAATTATATGGTAAATTGAGTTTCCTTCCTATCTTGAAGCAAGTTATGTTCTATGATTCCAGTTTGATAAGGAGAATTAAATAGGAAAATGAGCATTCTGGTGATCTAAATGGACTCGGATATTATTTTTTTGTTTATTTTATTACTCTGGTGGGTCAAGTGGATGTGAGGAAAATAATGATAAATTTGTTTTATAAGCAGGAGAATATTGATTTTTATATTTTAATTTGGCTCTGTACATTTTTGCTACTTCTACCAAAGTCAGCTAAATTAAGGGTGGTTCATTTTAAGAGTTTCCATTTAACCAATATATCTTTATTCTTGGCCCATTTTAGTTGACTTGTCCTGTGAGGACTCCCTTATTTGGGGAAAATGCATACTCATCTCATATGCTCCCCTGGTGCTTCATCTTATGTGGCCTCCGTCATTTTGCTCACTTTTGGGAGACCAGCAGTGGTGGGGACAGGAAGTTGTGGCTCGCCCAACTGGTGGTCTTGAGGAGAACTAGAGATGTTTGGCCCTGCCTCTTCCTCTCTCCTTCTTAGAAGAGCAATGCTCACAGGGTGCATCTATTCATTTCATTATCACTAGGAACTGGCTCTGTCCCTGCAGATTAAGAAAACTGGTCCCAGTCCAGCGCTTCAAAACAATTCAAGGTCAAGACCAGCTCATTGGCAGGGACCAGTGGGAGGTAAAAACATGGATCCTTTTGTTCGAAAATCAGGAGAAAAATGCCATTAAAGCTTTTTCTATTTTCTGCTCTCTCGCTCTCTCTCTCTCAACCTGTCATTGTGCTTTTTATTTGCTATTTAATGTCATTCTAAGTAAACCAAAAAATTTAAATTATTGCCATGAATTTTTTCCTTCATCTTTATATTGTGCAATAATAGTTTTAAATGAAAATATTAGAGCATTTAACTCCCATGAAAAACACCAAAATTCTCAATTTGTATTTATTAGCTTATTTGTACTTAGCTTATTCTTGGGGTGGACGGGAGGTGCCTCAAGCTGGCCAGAAAAGGTAAAGACTTCAATAGCAATAGAAGACACTAGCAAGCTAGCAATAAAAGACACTTCATCAGCCTGATAAAGGTCACTTATGAAAAAAGCCACATCTACTATCATTCATAATGGTGAAAAACTGAATGCTTTCCTTTAAGATCAGGAATAAGCAAATAATGCCTTCTCTCACCACTCCTTCCAACACTGTAATAGTGGTTCTAGCCAAGGCAATTAGGCAAGAAAAGTATATAAAAAGCTTATATACTTGGAAAGGAAGAAGTGAAAAAATCTCTATTTGCAGATATATCTTCTTGTACATAGATAATCCTGAGGAATTCATCAAAAGACATTTATTAGAACTAATAAATGAGTTCACCAAGGTTTCAGGATATAAGATTAATATATAAAAATTAATTGTATTTCTATATGGTAGCAATGAACAACTGAAAATGAAATTAGAAATAAATTTCAGTTATAAGAGCATCAAAAAATAAAACAGTTAAGAATACATTTAACAAAAATGTGCAAGACTTGTACACTGTACACTGAAAACTACAAAATATTCTTGAAAGAAATTGAAGGAGACAATAAATAGAAAAACAGCAATTGCTTAGGCCTACTGAATCTCCTTCCCACAACTGGAATGATGCACCAGTCCTTAGGCCTGGGAGCTGGGAAAGTGGGTCCAGGCACCTCCCCCTTCCATAAGCCCACTGCCTTTTACCGCAGCAGATAGCTCACTCCCAAAGATCTTTAAACCTCCACACTGGGTCACGCTCAGTGTTTTGATTGGAGGTAGGGAAAAGTGGGAAGGGATTCGAGAGGCTCACCTCTCCCAAGATACGGCCTCCTGATGGTCACCCACCATACATACCAAGGTGCTGCCAGCTCAGGGTGTGAACAGACACCACCATGGCTCTCCCAAAGATGCCACCGTGGATACATGCACGCATTCCTGACTCTTCCCAAGACTGCATCTAGAACCCTGCTTAGAGTAGAGGGTGGCAGTGGTTGCAGAATGAAAAAGAGAGAAGACAAGCAGGGCCAGGGGCCCAGAAGGCAGGGCAACAGTTGGCAAGAACTCGTTCTGGCAAGCAGGCAGGCTTGGAGACTGGTTATGAGCCAAGTCTCAAGCCCCCAGAGCGTGGCTCTTCGTCACAATGGACTTTATTTGCTAAACACAGATTCAAAGATAAACTTGTCAAGAATTTCAAGAATGTGGCCATAGAACATATAATCCCAACTGTGAGACTCTTCTTAGCATGGGGCCCTGTGCCACTGCACTGCCTGAACGTCTGGAAAGCCATCCCTAAGGTGCAATATTAGGAAGTTCACTTGCCCATCAATATTAGTCACTACTTTAATACTGGTTTTGTCATTAATAGAGGTGATAGTTTGGCCCCCATTTGACCTGCCACTTTTTCTTATTTCTCAATTGTTTCCTATTTCTGGCAGAAATGGGGACTTTGCCAAGACTCTAACTTTACTGACTCGTGTTTTGCTTCTTGAAAAAAATTCAGAGAAAGCAATGATTAGTTCATGTGTATCTTGGGGTCACATTATGTGCTCATCAGACAGGAGGTGGCACTAACTAGTGATTAAGAACATGAGCATTGGGGTTAAACCAAATTTTGGTTCAACTTAAAGTTCTATCACTTTTAGTTAACGCTCCCTGGCAAATTATCTGCCTCTCCTTACCCCATATGTAAAATGTGTAGGATAGTAGTACCTGCTTCTAAGTATTGCTGTGAAGATTTAATGAGATAATGTAAGGCATTTGGCATACAGCAGTGCTTGTTTTATTATTTAATCAACTTAATATAAACTGTATTCTAGCCAAATTGCAGATCTTTTAAGAATAATGATGAATAAAAACCACAGAAACGTGATACGGACATGTAAGGAACAGAGTTCAAAAACATTTTAATGACATTAAGTGAACAATCCTTTGGACAGCCCCCTCAAAGTGCAACCCTCTAAATACTCATTAGGAGACATCATGAGGCAGGAAATGCCTGCTTTAGCTGCGAGTGTTAATAACTAAATTCATTCATCAAAGATTATTTTAAAGGTGTTCAATTCTGTTGTCCACTTAATTGAAAATTTTATTCAATGCTATGCACTGTTTTTAAAGTTTCAACTAAAATGATTTTTGTCGATAATTTTATTTTGTTTTTTTCCTTTGTTTAAGCTCTCATCTAGAAGACCTAACAATGCCCAGAGAATCGCTTACCTCTGGTTCTTCCCAGGAAGCTAAGGAACATGTGGTGTAAGGGGAGCATTGTTGGGTGGTGGAATGGCAGGACAGTGAGCTCAGAGGTCAGGGAAGTCTGATACCAAAGCCAGCACCACCTCTTAATTTCTCGGTAATATTAGGCAAGTTCTTCAATTTTCCGGAACCTCATTTTCCATATCTATAAAATGAAAACCATAATAATACCTCACAGGGTTGCTGAGAAGAGTAAATGAAATTGTGTATGTGTGTGTATATATAATTATATATAGTGATATATATTTTTATATAGTTTCATATATACACACATGTGCTAACTATAGTTATTATTCCACTGCTTGCATTCACTAGTTTCTCAAGGTTTCTATTTGTTTTAAGGAAATTGACCCCCACTAACATACATTTGTACCAAAAATATGTACAACATTAGAACAATAAGGTATGCAAAGTTGCCATCAGTCAGTCTTCTCAAGAATTTGTCATTGAACTGAGAACTCACAACAGAGGAGCCAGGGTCCTTCTATCTGTATCAAGTCTTTGCACTGATTCTTGTGAGAGTTGAGCAGTGCCTTACATGGTCAGAAAGACAAGACTTGAACACGGTCATTGCCCTATTGTTTCTGATATGGTAATGGTACTTTAAAATTTTACCAAGCAAAGGTATTGAGTCTTTGATTAAAATGTAGCTGCTACCACAGGAAATAATGAAAATAACTATCATGTGTCATTTTTATGTGCCTGACATTATATTAGATGCTTTATGCACATTTAAAATGACCCATGAAGTGGATGTTCTAATATCTATTTTAAAGGTGATAAAACCAAGGCTTATTAGGGTTATAGAAATTGACCAAGGCCTAATGAGTGGTTGAATTTAGATTTGAACATGGTTCTGTCTGCTTCAAAAGCATGCTGTCTGTCCAAGCAATAATTCTTTAATATAATTTTATTCAGTTGTGATCTTCTAGTCCCAACAATTTTACATTGTTACATCAGAATCCTGCTTCTTAGCATTTGAGGTATAATACAATAAAATACGTCAATGATCAGAGATCATCAAAGCTTATAGTGAAAAAACTTTAAGATCCCTATATTATTACATATATTTGAGTACTAGTGTAAAAAAGAGGAAACATTACCTCCTTAAACAACAACATAAATATTGCTTATATTTATTCCTATGAAAATATGTATTTCTATTAACTGAGAGCTTTAAAATGTTTTTAAATTGATTATAATTCAGTAATTCCACCTGAGAGTTTACTTCTTAAGGATATAATACCCAATACCAAAAAAGTTACATGCACAAAAGTATCTACATTAGTGTTATTTACATTTTTAAAGTAAATATAATCCAGGAATGCAAGGTTGGTTTTAACAACTCAAAGCAAATCAAACCAATATATCAATTTTGTCCTTATTAATAAAGGACAAAAACTTCATGATCATTTTAGTAGACTCAGAAAAAGTAATTGACAAAACCCAAGAAAATTTCAGGTTAAAATCACTCAACAAACTAGGATTAGAAGAGAATTTTCTCAACTGGATAAAGGGTGTATACAAAGAATCCATAGCTAACTAATCTCTTACTTAATGGTGAGAGACTGAATGCTTTTCCTCCTAAGATCAGGAAAAAGAAGAGGATATCTGTTCTC
Source organism: Microcebus murinus (assembly GCF_040939455.1). Classification (NCBI taxonomy): domain Eukaryota; kingdom Metazoa; phylum Chordata; class Mammalia; order Primates; family Cheirogaleidae; genus Microcebus; species Microcebus murinus. Next base: position 116,884,274 of record NC_134105.1, on the reverse strand, counting down.
ACCACTTTTATTCAACATTGTATTGGAGGTTCTAGCCATGGCAATTATGCAAGAAAAAGAAATAAAAGGCAACCAGATGAAAACAGAAGAGTAAAACTACCTTTATTTGCAGATGACATGATCTTGTATACAGAAAATCATAAGGAATCCCCACAAAAAACTATTTGAACAAATCAGTTCAACAATGTGGCAGGATACAAAATTAGCATAAAAAAATCATTTTTACTTCTATACACTACCAATGAACAATCTGAAAATTAAATTAAGAAAGCCATACCATTTACAATAGCAGCAAAGAGAATAAAATACTTAAGAATAAAGTTACCAAAAAAGCACAAGTCTTATACATGGAAAACTACAAAATGTGTTGAAATAAATTAAAGAAGAAATAAATAAATTGATATCCCATGTTCATGTATCAGAAGACTTAACATTAATAAGATGGCAATTCTCCCCAAAACTGAACAATAGATTCATTTCCGTCCCTCTTTTTCATCACTCAACTTCAGTTGCCTCTTTTTTTTTGTAGAAATTGAAAAGTTGATCCTAAAATTCTCATGATCCCTATGCCCTTGTGCAAATGACGTAGAATAGTCAAAACTATCTTAAAAAAAAGGAAAAACGTATAGGATTCATATTTTCTGATTCCAAAATCTGCTACAAAACTACAGTCACCAAAATAGGGTAGTATTTGCATACAGATAGACATATAGATTAAGGAAATATAATTGAGAATTCAGCAATAAACCTTAACATAAGGTCAATTGATTTTTGGCAAGGGTAACAAAAAAATTCTATGGGCAAAAAGTCATTGTTTCAACAAATGGTGCTAGGACAACTGGATATTCACATGCAAAAGAATGAAATCTAACCTTTATCACACACAATATACAAACTAACTCAAAATAGATCATAGACCTAAATATTAATGCTAAAACTATAAAACTTCTCAAAGAAACATAGGAGTAAATCTTTATGGCCCTGGGCTAAGCAATGGTTTCTTAAATGCAATGCCCAAAACACAAGGAACAAAAGAAAAAAATAGATAACTTGAACTTCATCAAAATTAAAAATATTTTTACATCAAAGGATACCACCAAAATAAAGGATACCACCAAGAAGATGCAAAAATAACCCACGAAATGTGAGAAAATATTTACAAATCATGTATGTTATAAGAAAATTGTGTTCATAATATATAATGAATTCCTACACCTCAACAATAAATATACAAATAACAAATGGATAAATTATTTGAATAGAATTTTCTTCAAAGAAGATATGTAATAGCCAACAAGCACATGAAAAGATCCTCAACATCATCAGCCATTAGAGAAATGCAAATCAAAACCACAATGAAATATCAGTTCAAATCCATTAAAATAGCTAAAATAAAAAGTTATACTGTAACAATTTGGGGGGAGGATGTGGAGAGACTGGAACCCTCAGACATTGCTGGTAGAAATGTAAAATGAGGCAACTATTTCAGAAAACTGTTTTTAGTTCCTCAAAATGCTAAACAGAGAGTTACCATTTGATCCAGAAGTTTTATGCTTAGGTTTATACTCAAGAAAAATAAAAATTTATGTACCTACAAAAACTTGTTCATGAATGTTTATAGCAACATGACTCATGATACCCAAAGATTGGAAACCTCCTAAATGCCCATCACCTGATAAATGGATAAACAAAATGTGGTATATCTATGCAATGGGATATCATTCAACAATAAATAATAATTAAGTAATGACATGTGCTACAACATTGATGAACCTTGGAAACATCATGTTAAGTGAAAGAAGCCAGTCATCAAAGACTATATCTTGTTTGAATACCTTTATGAGAAATGTATAGAATAGGCAAATCCATAAAGATGGAAAGTAGATTAGTGGCTGCCTGGAAGTGGGGTGGGAGAGGGGATCAGGAGTGGGAAATTACTGTTGATGTATTTAATATTAAGTTATTAAATATGAAATGTCCAATCTCCTTAACTACTAAGTTTGACAGTTGATATCTCTGACATTTCACTTTGACACTTCTGTCTTATTTTTATTGTGAAGGTATATCCTCATTCTTTCAAACCTACAGTTTGGCTTGTGATTATCTTTCAAATGTTTTTAGAACAATTTTTCTGAAACCGTGGATAAGTCAAAAATTTCAGTTATTTTCAAATATGAGTTCCACCATAAAACCAATGCAGCACAGACGCATGGAAATATTAATATCAACAAAGTGTTTGGGAAAGATGAATGCACAATACATTGATGGTTTGATAAATTCTATTCTGGCAATTTTAATCTTGAAAATGAGCCACGTGGGCGACCTGAGACCAAGGTAGATAAAGATAAGCTGAAAGCTGCAGTGGAAGCGAATCCATCTCAACCTACATCTGACTTAGCAGCAAGGTTTGATGTTATTATTCCAACAATATTGGACCATTTAAAAGAAATCAGCAAGGTAAAGAAGCTGGACAGATGGGTCTCACATGAATTAAACAAGTGTCAGAAGAAAAATCGTCTCGAAGCTTGCCTTTCTTTGCTGTCATGACATAAAGGTGAACCATTTCTACACCATATTGTTATATGTGATGAAAAATGGATTCTTTTTGACAATTGCAAGCATTTGGCAATGGTCAGATAAAGATGAAGTGGTGAAATACAGTCCAAAAGCTAAAATTCATCAAAAAAAGCTAATGATGTCTATTTAGTAGCCCAGTGCTGGTATTCTCCATTACAGCTTCATGAAACCTTGTCAGTAGATTACAGTGGATGTCTATGGCAACCAATTGGACAAAATGATGAGGATGCTTGCAATTAAGCAGCTGAAATGGGTCAATAGAGACAGGCCAATCCTCTTGCAAGACAACACTTGACCACATGTCGCTCAAATGAAGCTGTTCAAAACTACAGAGGCTGGACTCATAAACTTTCTGTCATCCATCATATTCACCAGACCTTGCACCAACTAACTACCACTTCTTCCAGGCTTTGGACCACTTCTTGCAAGGAAAAATATTCAATTCTCAACAAGCTGTTGAAAACACCTTTAGCGATTTCACCACCACTCGATCTTCAGGCTTCTTCACTGTTGGCATAAACAAGCTACCATTAAGATGGCAAAACTCTCCGATAGTTTAGGCACATAATTTGATTAATTATACTGATTCTTGTTTGAGATATAATAAACTACACTTTTGATTCAAAATTGGATATTTCATATTTAATTACCTAATACATAAGATTTTGGGGGGGGTTGTTGGAATGTTCTAAAGTTAGAATGGGGTGATGATTGCACAAATTTGTTAATATACTAAAAACCACTGAGCTAAGCTGAAAAAGTTGTAGTGAAGGAACCCTATTCTGAGCAAGTCACAGTATTGGTGGCGCAAAAATAAATATGATGTGGTCTCTGCACTAGAGTAAAAATAAATGAAAAAATTTATACATATTAATAAGAAAAAAAATTCCAATGCAGCAATTTAGATAACTGGTCAAAATTCATGAACAAGTCAATCAGAAGTCAGGAAACATATATATGAGGAAATATTCACGGCCACTATTAATAAAAAAGATGCAACTTAAAACAGTAATAAAGTGCCTTTTCTTTTTTAAATAATCAATCCAAACATTTGAATTAGAACACTCTGTGCTGGCAAAGGTGTGGTGAAACTGGCAATCTCACATGCAACTGGTGGCAGTTAAATCTGTACCCTTTTGAAAAGCAATTTGAAAATATCTGTCAAGGGCTACAAAAATTTTTATGCCAGTTGACCTAAGAATTCTACTTGTATTCTATCATAAAGAAGTAATTTGAAGAATAGACAAAGCTATTTGAGAAGGTAGAGAGAAATAACATTTATTGGATCCCTACTATGCCAAGCTCTTCATATATCTTGTCTCGTTTAATTCTCTCAATAACTTCATTAGTTATGTACTTCTGACTTCATTTACAGACAAAGAAACTAAAGCTTTGAAAAGTTAGGGCCCCTAGCCAAGGCCACACAGCTGGTAAGAGACAGAGTTGGGTTTGATCTCAAATGACTCAGTTCCAAAGCCACTGCGCTCTCAACCACCATGGTCGCTTTCTTTGGGGACGAACACTGCTCACAGAAGCAGAGAAACACACCGAGTCTGCCCCTCTGTCAGATCAGTTACTCCTCTGTCAGACATGGGGCAAGGATGCACTGAATGGTCTGTAGGGCTTCTCTTACCTCTGGGCTTTTATTTATTGTTATGAAAAAGCCTCAGGAAAGAAAAATACGGAAATACGTAAGAATTGTCCTGAAAATACTAGACTCACTTTATTTCTCCCTCTATCTTTATGGCTTTCAGCTGGGATTAATCTTTGTTTGGATTTTTACCTTGGGTCTATTGATGTTTTCTTAAGATTGGTTACTTAGTATGTTGGATTGCCTGTGTATTGAATGAATATATTGTAGTGATTAAACATGTATGTTATATACATGAAAATTTCTTGTTCTATTGTTGAAATTTCTACTCTTGTTGGAAACTATATCAAAGTAAGTCATGTGTTTAAAAGCTAATATCCAAAAAAGCAATCTGAAAGATTATAAATACTTCAAATATTATATTTATAAGGATAGTATAACCGGGAAAAATGGTTGTTATAATATTAGGTGAAAAAAGAGGTACACAAAGCTTAATATACAATATTACTATAATTGTATACAAAAACCAAAACCAATGGTAGATTTTAAAAAGTGAAAGGAAATATAATAAAATGTGAAAATCTTTGGACACTACGACTAATAGATACTTATTATTTTCTATTCTGTTTCCATTGTATTATTTTCATGTTTTCTGTAACAAGCATGCATTTCCTTTTTTCCCTTTTAGGTTCACTTTTTCATTTGCTGAAGTTTACCCTTAAATTCTTTCAGTAAGCATTTGGAAGTAGCCAAAAAGATTTCATCCTTATATAGCCAAAAAATATTTATTTTCTTTCTCCTTCAAGAACAATAGTTCAGCTATGTATATAATTGGAAGGTGATGGTTATTTTAACACAGTACCTCAAAGCTTATACTCCTTTGCCTTCTGTATCTATTGCAAATGAGGAAACCAATGTTAGATTTTCTGTCATTCCTCTGTAGATAAAATGTCTTTTGTCACTGCTAAATGTTTTTCTTTGTTTTTTGATGGTCTGAAGTTTTACTACATTATGTTTAGAATGAATTTATTTCTAGTTATCTTACATAGCATTTGGTATTAACTTTAAATCTGAGGACTCATGTTTTCTTTAAGACTAGAACATTTTCTATCAATATCAATCCCTTTGAATATTGTTTCTCTCTGTTTCCTTTATTTTCTACCTTTAGAAGTCTAGTAATGAAGCAACTAAAACTATCCTTTACTTCTTGTAAATTCTCTCTCAAATTTTGTTTCATTATATTCCTTTGCCAAATTCAGAACACTTCCTGAGTATGATCTTCCATTTCACTAATTTTCCCTTATATTCTTATATATTTACTCATTTTTTGACATTTAGTTCTAATTATTACATTTTCAATTCTAAGAATTCGATTTTCTTCTCTTTTCTATCCATCTGTCCTTGAGTCATATCTCTTGGTTTTTATTTCATGATTAATTGTTCTGTATTATAAAGTTATTACTTCTTTTGATATTTGAGCATCTTTTTATTTTAAGTTTTTTCAGCATATTATGGGGGTATAAATGTTAAGGTTACATATATTGCCCTTGCCCCCCTCCCCCCTCGAGTCAGAGCTTCAAGCGTGTCCATCCCCCAGCTGGTGCACAATCTTAAACATATTATTGAAGAGTCATTTTCAGATTGCTCTATCATATTTATTTATAAATGCTCCTTGACTTACAATGGGGTTACATCCCAATAAACTTCATAAGTTGAAAATATCATGAGTCGAAAATGCAGTTAATGTACCTAACCTACTGAACATTATAGCCCACCCTAGCCTGGCTTAAATGGGCTCAGAACACTTACACTAGCCTACAGTTAGGCAAAATCATCTAATACAAAGACTATTTTATAATAAAATGTTGAACACTGTCACATGGATGTTTTGTAGACATAGCTAAAGATCAAAATTCAAAGTACAGTATTTACCAAATGTGTATCACACCATTGTAAAGTTGAAAAATTGTAAGTCGAACCATAAGTCAGGGACCATCTGTAGTTGAGAATGAGTTAATCACTTGATTACTGAATATGTTGGTCATTTTTCCACGTGCTTTAGAATTTTAGTTTGTAAGTTTATCTTGGATGAAAGATTTTATTTGGTTTTCTTTTTGGTTGGCAGGGGTTGGTTTGATTTTTATTCTTCCACAAGATTTGTGCAGCCTCTTATTTGCACAATGAACGTGGCTTTCATCCTTTGCCACATGTGGGACAATGTGTTACCCCTTGCCTCAAAGGAGTCAAATTTCTTTCAGACTGCTTCCCTTAGCTTCTTCCCTTGCTTATTGCTTTGCTTCTTATTCCCTATCAGATAAGCAAATGTATTTAATATTATTTTATTGTTTTAACTTGGCTGTGCTTTTTAAATACATATATATATACACATATATATACACACAAATCTTTCACTGCTAATTCTTAAGAATAGAGAAGTTTAAAATGTGACTTCAAAACTCCATCTTGATTAAATTTTGCTATTATGATGGGTATTAAATATTATCCACTTATTTGTAATTGTAATTTCCCTGATTTCCAGTCAGGTTGGGCATTTTTCATGTTTAATAGGTGTTTGGGTTTCTTTCTCCTGTGAATTGTGTTTTCAAACCCTTCACTCATTTTTTCTTTCTGAAATTTTAATTTTTTTCTTTTTATTTGCTGTTAGCTATAAATAACTATTCTGTCTGTATCTTCTGTTTATACATTCTGGATACAAGTGTTTTGTCAGTGTGATAGTCAGTAGTACTCCTTTCTGATGCCCAGTTCTCCTTTCTTTCTTGGCACATGGAAGATTTCATTTCCTGGCCCCCCCCCCCTTAGGATTAGATGGAGCTCTCTGACCAGTTCTGCCAAATGAATTATGAATAGAAGTGATGTAGGGCATTCCTAGGTAAGAGCATTTAATTGACAGTATAAAAATTCTAGATTCCTCTAGAATTTTCTCTTTCCCTCTGGTAGGGTCTTGGCAATGATCGAGATATGGGTGCTCTGTCAGCCTGGGTCTCCATGTAACTATAATGAGTAGCACTCACTCCCTGCTGACTCACAGTGGGCAAGTAGCATGACCAAGATATAAACCTTTCTTGTTTTAAGCCTCTGGAATTTTGGTGGTGTTGCACCATAGCCTAGCTGAATAGAATTGGTTATATGTGTTGCAAGTAACTTCTTTCCATCCATTTAAAACTTTATATTTTATTTTAATGTAATTAAATTAATCAGTCTTATAATTTTTGCCTTTATGTCTTTTTTCATAAATTCCTTTCTGTTCAAAATCATAGTTTCATCCAAAAGTTTTAAATTCTTTATATTTTGGAATATATTTTTGTATATAATACAAGGCAAGAAACTAATTTTATTTTATTTTTATATAGAGATGACCAATTTTATAAGCTGATCATAAAATAGCTAAATTTTTCCTTCACTGCTTTGTCTATTTATCAATGCTGCATCAATAGTACATTGTCTCAGGAATTTTTAGTGAAAATCTCTGAATGATAAATTCTCTATTTTCAACTGCAAATAATTTTTCTTTAGCCTTCATTCTTGAATGGCTAATTCAGCCAGTATATAGAATCTTAGGTAGACAGATTTTTCTTATCAGTACTTTAAAAAATTATTGCATTACCTTTTGACCTCTATTTGTACTATTAAAACATTTTTTTCTCATTTCATTGGCTATTACTTTATAGTTAATCTGTCTTTTCTATCTGATTGCTTCAAAGATTTGGTCTTTGTCTTTGGTGTTCAGCAAATTCATTACAATATGTGCAAGTGTGGATTTATTTTTATTCATCTGTTGAAAATTTCTGTGAATCTTAGATATTAGCATTCATTTCTCAATAATTATAGAAAATTTAAAACACTCTCTTTTTTATATTTTCTCTTCACCATTTTATTCTTTATTTCTAGACTCTAATCACATAAATATTGGGTCTTTTTTACTTCTCTTTCATATATATTTTTCGTCTTGTTAATTATCAATCTGTACTACATTTAGGAAATTCTCTTATTTCCCTTATTTACTAATTTCTTTTCAGATACTTTTGATCTACTATTTAAACTGTCCACTAAATTGTTAATTTTAGTAACTTAAAAAATTTTGAATTGAGTCATTTAAAAATATGTCAGTTTTTTTTCATGATGTCTTATTCACTTATTTGTCTTTATTTTTGTATGCTTTTAACATAATCATTTTAAATTCATAGTGTTAATAAATTATCTCAGTTTCTTGGGGATCCCCATCTTGCTGTTTGTCATATTTAGTAACTTTCATTCATGGCAGATTGTTTCTCTGAAAGTTTTGTAATTTTAATAGGAATTTACCTTTAAATAGGGGGTCATTTTTATTTTTCTATGAGAATCTTCTGTATCTATGGATGGAAATTAGTTTTATGTTTGCCTCTGCCAAATGACCAGGAATATCACCACCCATAAACCAATTTTACTATTATTTTCTAAGCTTAGGGTTTTCTAGATCAAGTAGGTCATGTAGATTTAAATCTCAAACACCTGGCCAGAGAGAGTGCTATAATTATAAATCATCAGGAGGTATACTTTTTATTCACCTTTCCAAACCCAGATAGTGGCATGCAAGCTTCTTTGCCATGTCTGTATATTATTAATATTGGTAGTTTGTTGTTGGTTTTTCTCCCCCAGTTCACTCTTTAATTAAAGTTGCAAATTTTTGAGGGCCCGGATCTGTGTCCCAAGGCTTCATCATTTACTTCTGTGAAGCCAGTAGAAACTATGTCCCTGGTTTATGAGAGATACACTTCATATACACTATTCCATCATTTTCTTTCCCCTACTTATTTTTAGTCTCCTTTGATTCTGGAACCTGGGGATTGCCCATTCTCAGCTATGACTTCAAAAGAACATTTGCTATATATTTTTTTTTTTTTACATTTGCTATATTTTATTGAGCATTTCTAGATTTTCGTGTCAGAAGGGTTTACAGACTATATAAGATATCAATTTATTAGAACTGTAGGTATATCATTTAACCATTTAAAAATATATTTTAAGTTGAGCAAAGAAGATAAATGTGCATGAATTCCATTTTGTGTTTATTATAAAAACAAAGCAAAAGTATAAAACTTCCCTAGCCTACTTGTTTCTAACTATATTTATCTTTCATAAAAGTCAGGCAGACATAGCTAAGCTACTTCAATTCCTACTGCTAAAAGAATGTCCAAACCTTTGATTTTACCAGTATAAGACACTTTAGATTATCAAACAGTCACAGAATCTTATTATATTGATACACCAAGGTCGCCTAAGACCTGCCACTTGCAAGTTATGTAATACTGAACAAGTAATTTAATATAGGCACAAAAATCATATCTACCCCAAATGGTTTTTGAAAAGTATAAATGAAATAAGAAAGTAACATACTTAGTCCAGTGGCTGGTCATAGCAAGCACTATGCTGAGTTATGTTATAAATAAATGATGATTAATAATAATATTAGTAATAATGAAGTAGTGTTTGATCACTAAATTTCAGATGACTCTGAATCACCAACCACATTTGGTCCAAAACAGATCTTTTATGTCATCTAATTATCTACACATTTTTAATAAAAATCTTGGCAGTCATGGTAAGGAATAAGACTATCAAACTCCTTGCTAAGGCCAGTCCAAAGCCTGATTTATATCATTATGTAGGTACCTCTAGAATTTTTTTAGTGTTTAACTTAATTAATATAATTGGAGGTAAACACTGAGAATGACACCTGATACTTTGTGGTCATGTGTCAGTTTCCTTTCTGTCATTATTACTTCAGGTCTTTTTATGTCTTGCCACAAATCTAGATGAAGAGATTGGAATGCCAGAGCTTGGAAAGTGTATGCAATGTTAAGATTGTTGAATGACTTTTTATTGGAAATTTAAATGAAATGCCTCCTTGGCCATCTCCACCCCTGCTCCCCTTCAAGTTAATCAACCCTCAACATTTGTTACTAGAGTCCCCACATTGGTATATGTCTTAAATTAGGTGTAGAGAAGGAAATTTGCAAATAAATTTAAGTTACTCAAGACTATAATCACTATGAGTTATTTGATCATAACATGAAGAAATCCTGCTGATCCTCCAGAAAGTGGTCACCACATTCTCTTGGCTGCGTTACATACAGCACACTTGGGCATTGTTCACATGGAAGCCATGGTTAGTAGCTTTTTCCATTGGCCTGGAACTGATTCTGACATTCGAAGGATTATAAACCAGTATTGTCCATTCTAGGCTACTCAGCATAACTAGACAAATATACCTATATTTACAGAAGGCGAGACCAAAACTCGACTAACAATCTATATTGATTTTTACACTTCATCTCATCAATGATATTGATTTTAGTTGATTTCATTCGCAAAATACTTTGTAACATTTCCAGTTTTATCTTACATGTCTGGTTCAACCAGATCATCTCCCTGCCAATTTTTTGTAATAGCAATCTCTAGATATCTTTGTGAAGGGAATAATGACAACTTAGCTGAGTGTCCTGTCCAAAATTAAGTCTCACAACTTTTGAAAAATATATATATATATATATATCAAGATAAAAGAATGCTATATACAATATGCATCTGACAAAAAAATAAAAAGAAAACCAATATGCAACTCAGACCCAACTACAAAATGTTTTAGAATTCTTTTTCCATAGAGTCTGGGAAAAAAAAAATCTGTTATCTGAAAGTTTTAAGTATTTTTCTGCCTCTTAAGAAGTGAAGACCTGACATAAATTTTGAGATAGGGCATCACTTTGAGCTGAGATAACCTTTCCAATGAGGATATCTTTAAGCGGATGAAGAGAAAATGCCTTTCCTAGAATGGAGATGATTGAATCACTGTGATAGTAGGGAGTTAAAATACTTTTCACAAAAATGTGAAAGGTTGGAATTAGAGACAACAATGTAGTTCAGGAAATTGTTTCCTTTAGAGAAATATTTCTTTCCTAGGTATATATTTAGATTACACCGCTTAGTCTTAGACTCATGAATGTGTTGTTGAATCGTCCTTCCCATATCGCTGGCCATGGGTGATCAGGGCTAGAGAAAGTTAATAAAGAATCAGTTTGTACTTTATTACCAGTAAGCTGTCTTGCTTTATGGAAGTGTAAGATACTGGGCTATAAGGACAATGGACACCTTCCAGCTTCTGTTTACTGCTTGTTTGCTAACCGCAAGGCATTATGAGTATATTATGGGATGCAGAGGAAAAAGAAAGAACGTGGAAACTGGAGTCTCTCAGCTAGGACCCGGAACAGGTTAGAGCCTATCAGGGGCAGGATGAAGTAAGAATGACTGTGGGGGTAGATGCATGATCAGTGTATAAACAACTTTGCTATAAAAATGTCACTAGCACACAAAAGGGGGTCCCTGCCTGAGGAAGAAGCCACTGAGCTGGCACTCTGGGGGCTCGGACCCTAGCTCTAGCTAGACAATAAAACTCCTTTTGATAATTACAGCCTCGGTGACTCTGTCTCTCTGTCCTGCGGCCCTGCGAATCTCAAATATAACAGAAGATCTTAGCATGATCAACTACTCCAACTATGTCAACTAACACAGAATAAGATCTAATATATACCATCCTGTATTATTAAATCTTTATACCATTTATTCCACTCTTCTCTTTCTTAATACTTACCTTAACTCTTCTTCTATTTAGTTAACACCAGCTACTATAGCCTCAAAAGTGATAGAGATTAACCACAGAAAGTCTGAAATAAATGTTCCTTATCACTGGCGAGTTCTCTTCCACATTGTGATTTAAGGACCCAAGATCCTTTTGTCTTGTGTCTCCACAATTTTCAACACGTGGTTTCAAGTTACCATGTTTATCTGCATCAAACTGTGCAAGGGAAAAACCTTGGAGTTTGAGGTTCAGCAAATTTTTGTAGGGCAGACATTGCAGTGCTTCTGCTCAGATTGTACTGGTGAAAGCCAGTCTCACTACACAGATGTAACAGAGGCTGGAAAACGTACTCTAACTACGTGCCCAGGAAGAAAAGTAAATGGGTTTAGCAAATAGCTGGACAGCATTAAATCACGCTATCTTGGTTTCTTCATCAATCCAGTCTTTTTGGTTGAAAGTTTACAGTTGTCCTTGTGAAACTGCAGGTTCTCCTAATTTCTAACTAATTGCAAGCTGAGGGAAGTGAGAGATTTTTATATTCCAGAAGTCAGAGGAGTTAATTTGCATCTAGAAGTTTCCTAATGTGAAGACTGTGTGAAGCATACATATTCTAGTCTTCACAGTCACTCACTGTAGATCAGGAGGAACCAAGACCAAAAAATACAAAGAGAGAAGTGGAAGCATTACCCTCACCATATGTCAGTGGAGGAATAAAAAATGGAACCAGACTAGGATTGCTAAAGCTCAACACATGGGCATGACACACAAACGTCAATTATCTACATATAGATCTAGATGAATACTTTTAAAACCCATAAATTCATCAGAAACTTATTCAGGTTCTCTGTATATATCTGCTCTATTCTTGTATAATTTTATTTTTTCTGCAAAAGTCAGTTTTCACAAGTGTATGAAGCTGGATCAGTGTGACTTTCCATCAGTATAATTGCGTTAATTGAGCCTATGGCACAGACCAGGCATCCTCAAACCACGGCCTGCGGGCCACATATGGCCCGCCGAGGACATTTATCCAGCCCCCCGAATGTTTTTGGCCTGGCTGCCTGTCCTGCTTAGCAGCTGACTCATCCCAGGTCTACAGTGCACATGTGTGGAATGTGCACCATACTCTCCAACAGCCCTCCAATGGTCTGAGGGACAGTGAACCGGCTCCCTATTTTAAAAGCTTGAGGACCCCGGGCATAGATATTTCACAGCGCGGATAGGCTGGTGTGGCATCACAGTGCTGAAGATTCAGAAAGCCATTCTAATTGAGGGCTCACTGACTACAGAGCCTGAAGGTACATCCCACTGTTGCCCTCTGACATTGGCTTTTCAGCTGTATCTCCTGATGAGATTCTCCAGGACTATAAAATTAAAGATGCAATATGCCTTCGCTTTCCTAAAAAGGAAGCACCTGGACTTTTTACACACATTAATAATGTACAGAGACACATATTAAATATTTCGAGTGATTGAGAGATGATAATTTATATATTTGGGTTGTGACTTAATGTTTATCTTCTTAAGTTCAACAAAGCACTTTGCCAGGCTCTTTGGAGACGGGAAGGAGGAATGACAATGAATGAGTTAGCCTCGGTAACTTGGGTAGTGTCGTGGGAGGAGATAAGAAAAAATATACATCTAACTATAATATATGGCATAATATTAGTAAAGAAGCAGAAATATATATAAGATATAATGGCAATACAGAAGATGAATGGATTAATTCTTATTGGGCAATATCTAAGAAGGCTCACAGAAAGGATGATATTTGAGTTGTGTCTTGTAGGAAGATTGGATTACTTACATATGGTAAAGATGACGCAAGAAAGTTTATGTGAATAAAAGTGCAGAAGTAAGCAGGGTAATATGTTTGGGGAGTAGAGAGTAATCTAATTTCACTGGAAGCACTTCAGTCATCATTCAATATATATTTATTGAATGCCTATTATGTGCCAGATACTATTATAGGCACTTATGACACATTGATGAACAAAATGGATTAAAATATTACAAAATAAAACAAAAATCCTAACTAGGATCCCTTTATGGGTAGGAGGAGCACAAAGATTGTAAGAGAGAAAGATAAGAGTAAAACTACTTAGGCAAGTATATTGAGGGCCTTAAATCCTTTGCTAATAAGCCACAGAAGTTAAGCTTACACTGTGGATTTGGAAATCCTTTCATACTTGTGAGAACGAAATCCCTGGGCATAAATCAGGTTCCCCAGAGAAGAGCCTTGAAGAGAGAATTGTGAAGCATGCCACCAATAAATGGAGAAGGTGGGTGGAGAGCTGTTAGAGTAGACTGAAAAGGAATTGTTAGAACATAAGTTTCTTGAAGGGAGGGAGGGCGCTTGTCCATGTACCGTGGGATCTCCAGTGTCTAGCACAGCCCTCTCAACATGGTAGGTAGGTGCTCATTTTTCTTTTAAATGCATTTCTGAAAGAAACCAGGAGATAGCATTACAGACCTTGGAGGGAGGACAAACTTTAAGAAGTGAGCAGAAAAATCTTCCCAAATGTTAAATCAGACAGGTAACTATGCTGGCTTTTCTCTTTGCCCCACTGCCCACCCCCTACCATCCATTATTATCCCTTCTCTTCCCTAGTCTGTGCCCCCAAGAAGACTGACCTCTACAAACTGCACAACCTGGTCTTCCTTGCCCTCTGTCTTAAGGTTGGGTTAACCAATGAGAGACTCCAGCAGGACATCAAAGGGCAAGAGAAGAGAGAAATAAGGGAGTTTCTTCTCCGCCCACTACTCATTGGGCCATGGTTTTGACAGAGGCCTGACGAAGACCACAGGTCATATCAGGCTGCTACAGCTCTTGCCTGTTTCTGATAACACTCTGTCCTCACTTGCCTTCCTGCTCTTGCTAGTCCCTGAACACCTCACCACACGTGGCTGGCTCCCTTAACCTCTCCACAAGGTTACTTCACTTCACCAAAATTCATTTTATTAATATTAAACCCTTTGAATATGCTGTTTCCTACTGGGGCAGCCATGCCTGATGGAGTCATTAAAAGCTTTTAAGAGGTCATTCATGACATCTTAGGGATGCTATAAAGGATGAATTCAGGTGGGGAATCTAAGTCCAGGTAGGCTAAGTCCGTCAGTTAGTAGTGAGCAGGAAAGTAGAAGCTGTGAGTGGAGACTTTTTCTTTTGAGCAATATAAAGATGAATGGAAGGAGAAATAGTGTGATATAAAGAAGATAGGGCAAGGAAAGGTTTTTTATTATTGTGGCTTTTTTTTAATGATAGGGAAGAATTCAGCCTATAAACGTGTACAACAGAATGAGCCAATAGAGAAGGCAAGAATAGAAATGTAAGTCTCAGAAATAATATCCAATGGAGCACTATTCTAGATAAGTCAGGTTCAACGCTGGTTAAAACCTGTAAAAGAAGTAGGAACACTTATTCTGGGTTAGAAATGAAAAATGTCAGGTTGGAGGAAGACACAGAATTAATGATAGAAAACAGAAAGATGAAGGAGACTATCCCTAATAGCCTTATTTTTCAGGGCAACACATGGTGTAGCAATATTTGCTAAAATAGTTGTAGCAGGCTGTTCAAGATTTGAGAGAAATGGAAAAGGGAATAGATTTGAGTTGAGTAGAAAACATACTTCCTACCTTCGAGGGGCACACAAACTAGCTGGAAAAGCATAGACATATAACAGAGAGTGGAGCAGAGGAAAAACTATTGAACTAGGAGTCAGACTCAGGTTCTAATCCCTGTATGCCACGAATTCACCATCAGATAATATTAATAAATCAAGTCATTTATTTTGCCATCTGCATCTCAGCTTCTTTGTCTGACCAATGAAGAAGATACAAAATGATGCTTTCTTTGGTTTCTAAATACTATTCTTGAACAAAAGGAACCAGGTCTCCTTGGAGGAATATCTGATGCTATGGCTGGCACAGGTAAAATACGAGATGAGCCTGGAGCATCTTTAGTACCAAAAAGGAAGGACATGCTCAACGGACACATGGGTGGGGAAGTATCGAAGGAACGCAGAAGCCAACCTAAAGGCGCTTCTGATGGCCAAAGCTGGAGTACTTTGATCAACAAAATAAATAGCATAGCATTGTATTATAACCAAAAATATAAAATGCAGGTTGGGTATCCCTTATGTGAAATGCTTGGAACCAGAAGTGTTTCTAGTTATTTTGGAACATTTACATATACCTAATGAGATATCTTGGGGATGGGACCCAAGTGTGAATATGAAATTCATTTATATTTCACATACATCTTATATGCATACCCTGAATGTAATATTATACAACATTTTTAATAATTTTGTGCATGAAACAGAGTTCTGACTGCGTTTTGGCTTTTACCTGTCACATGAAGTCAGGTGTGGGTTTTCCACTCGTGGCGTCATGTCGGCACTCAAAAAGTTTCAGATTTTGGAGCATTTCAGATTTTGGATTTTTAGATTAGGGATGTTCAACCTGTAAATACATATGAGTACATATCTATATCAATTATCAAATTAAAAAAATAAATGAGGAAAAGAGTCAAATCTTCCTTATAGCAGAATTCCAGACAATACATGTAGATACCCAAAAAGTGAAGCTTGACATCCCTCTCTCTACACACACCCTGAGAATGGGCCAATATTAGTGACTTGCTTCCAAACAATAAAATAGGGAAAGGAAAAAATAGTAATTTTACACTGGAGAAACCTGGCAAATATGAAATTAACCAGGTGATGAAGGTTAATATCACCAGTGATATCATGTGGTTACCATGTACCATCAGTATGATGTGATGAGAAGGGCATCTCACCTCTGTGGTCTTCTTCCCAAAACCCACAACCCCAGTCTAATTAGGAGACAGACATCAGGCAAACTCAGATTGGAGGACATTCTACAGGATACCTTGCCAGCAGTCCTCAGGACTGTCAACATTATTAAAAAAAAAAAAAAAAAAAAGACTGAGAAACTGTCACAGACAGGGGACTGGGAGACATGACAGCTAAATGCAATGTGCTACCCTGGATTGAATCCCAAAACAGAAAGATGACATTAATGGAAAAACAGATGAAAATCAAATAAAGTCTGGAGTTGAGTTAATTTAAAAAAAAAAACTGATGGTCTCTAAAGTCTCTTCCAGCTGGTAGCTATAAGAATAGCATTTATTATCTAATTGCTTCAAAACTGTGTTCATATTGCTTACAAAGTGCCAAGAATGTATGAAGTAAGGGAACCATTAAAGTAGGATAGAAGGCTTTAATCAACTTCTCTCTCTCTCTCTCTCCCTCCCTCCCTCCCTCTCCCTCCCTCCCTCCCTCCCTCTCTCTCTCTCTCTCTCTCTCTCTCTCTCTCTCTCTCTCTCTCCCCCCCCCCCCCCCGCCCTCTTTCTCTTCTGACCTCCTGGACTAGTTGTGTGTGTCAGTGATGTAGTGTGTGGATAGGCCAAAGCCATTTTCAAGGCAATAGTTTATTAGTGTCTGTCACTTTCCCAAATCTGCGCGCACACCCTGTGTTCATAGTAAGAACAGCCTCTGGTGAACCAGCAGGCTCCCATCCATTTGCAGCCTCACTTTGGGGCTCCCATGCTGTGCTATCAGAAGGCAGCAGCTATGAAACTGTTGCTATGGAGATGGGCATGGTGGTAGGGCTACCTTTGGCTCATTTGATTTTCCTGAAGTTTCTTTGCTTAAAACAAAAAACACAGTTTATGAAGCCCCAATGTGAAATCACGCTGGCTGTGATTCATGACATTTTCCTGAGACTTTTATAATGTTTCTTTTTTCTAAATAAGCAATTTCAGGTCAGGTAAAAATGTGAGTAAATCATGCCTGGCTCTTGTTCCAGATGTATCAATTTCTGTTCATTCCCTTTTTTCCCCTCTCATGGCTTTGGGACAATAAAAATAAGCAATGCCTCCACTCTGGAGCCTTTCTAAGTATGCAATATATAAACGGTATACCGTGCAGAGAACAAAATTTCCCTACCTTGGTCATTACTGACCTTAGCCTTTTCTCTGGCAATTATCTGAAACAGAGCAATAACATGGAGTAATGATTCTGGCACACTTGAGACCCTGGGAGGATCAAAGAGGCTGATGTGACAGTTCGTGAAACGGGGAGGAAGCAAACCGCCCCCCACTGCCAACACTAACACAGCCCTACGCTTGAGAGTCTGGGGGAGCCCAGTTGCCAAGTGTCTGCCTGCATTTTCTTTGAGGGGGCCAGTCCCAGAGCAGGTCAGGAAAATTATGGCTTTTCTCAAGCAGACACTGTGGCTCTTTTTGAGGATGGCCAAAATCTCACTCACTGCGGGTAACAGCAACACATGTGGTCTTTTAAAGAGAGGACATGAATATTTTTATTTACTGGGAAACAAGGTGTCCACATGAGACTTCATTTATTTGGAATACTTAGGGCAAGGCTGAAAGGGGTGAGATGTTTGTAAAGAAATTAAGAGTGAGGGCTCTGGAGGCAGACTGCCTGGCTTTTAATCCTGGCCTTTCACTTCCCATCCTGAACAACGTAAGCAAATTCTAACCTCTCTGCCTCAGTTCTTCATCAGTAAAATGAAGATAATGATAGTGCACAAGTCACAGGCCAATCTGGAGATGAACACATGTGAGCTACTTAGAACACTGCCTAGTACACAGTAAGTCTTCGATAAACCATGCCTAGTACATGGTAAGTCAACTGCTATCATTATTTTCATTTTAATCATTATTCAGAAAAGAAAGTAATCAGGTTTTCTGATGTTTTATAACTTGCTTTTTCATATTTTTTATTCTTCAAATATCCACTGAGGGCTTAAAATATACTAGGCATTGTGCTAAGCACTATAGATCATTCAAGAACAAACAAGTCCAGTTCTTTGCCATTAAGAATTTATTTTCAGGTAGAAGGGATAAGAAGAGTATATACAAAGGGCAACAGTATAGAATAGAATTTTCACCCTCCAGGGTGGCACTGATTATATATTACTTTGGTGTCTCAGAAAAGAAGCAAACCACCTAGCTAGTAAATGGGAAAGTCTTTATGGAGGAGGTAGCATTTGGCCAGAACTTGATTCAACAACTGAGTTTTTGTTGTTGTTAAGCGGTGGAGACTGGTGCAGGCCTGTGTGGCGGGCAGGACACCAGGCAGGTGGAATGACACAGGGAAGATGCCGAGGAGCTTCATGAAAAGCAGGAGGGTGGTACCCAAATCTTGGGCTTAAACCAGAGGTTCTTGATGGATAAAAGTCCACAAAGGTAGAAAGGGCAGTCCATGGTGGACCTTGAATGGACTTGGCCAAATAAATTTACATTTTTTATGTAATTAAGAAATCGGGCTTCTTTAGGAAGCTATGATTTGGTGGTGCTATGAAATTTGAATTAGAGGTGTGCTCTAGAAACTGACTCTGAGAAAATAACCTGCCTTGTTTCTGGCTCTTCCTGTAAGCCATAGGAAGATATTCTCAGTATTTATTATTGTGTCCAGAACATAAATATTAAAAAGCAAAACATCTTAAAACTTTAACAAAATATCTTAACAAAACACTAATTCCTTAAAGATTGTGTGTTATGAGTTTTACAATTACAAAATAATTTTACCAACGGTTTTCTAGAGAATGTTATTATTAAGCTCAATAATTTTCATAAAAAAATAAGATTTACCAACTGAGGTTTCTCTTTCAAGAAGAGTCCCTTTCCCCCAACTCCATGTGATTTGTTAGTGGTAGAGCTGGCACTTGGATCTGTATAACTACATATAAAATATATCTTACACAACATTTTGGCCAAAAGGCCAAATTTTTTAAATGATACAAATGAATGAGAAGAAAGCTCAATGAAAAATAGGCTTTTCAAATACTCTTTGAAGTTGAATTCAAAACTTCGGTGCCAACATAAGTCACCAATTCTACAAATAGAAAAATTTGCAGAGGCTCAAATGTCACATCCATCTTATATTTGGGACATTAAGCAACTTGAATTTTAGGTCCATTTCTTTTTCTGTTTTAAAAGATGCTTTTAAAAATTCTTCCCATCTTTTTTCCTCTTTCTTTTTCCTTCTTGCCATGAATAAAGTTGTAATGAGTATCTCCTCTCTGCTAGATACTTATGCCAGATGCTTCCATATTAGTTTCCATTGGTCCAGGTGTGTTTTTGTTTTTCTCATGAAAGCTTCATTGTCAATGATGATGCAAAGAGCCCCGAACCAAACACCACACCAGTAGTTTCATAAAGTTCTCTTATAAAGGCTCATTCTTTAATCAGAGCAGCACCGATGCAGAGCTTCTCAGGGGATTCTCCCAGCATTCTCGGAGGCCCTCATAATCTCCATTTTCAGTGTACAAAGTGCCCTCCAAGTTTTCTCCCCTAGTTTAACAAATGTTGTCAAATCTGATACTAGAAGAATAAGCTCTGTTTGATCAAATAAAAATTTCTTTTCGTTTCTCAGAAATAAGTTGATGAGAGACACAACAGTCCCCTCCTACCTGCAGAGGACATGTTCCAACACCCACAGTGGATGCCTGAAACCATGGCTAGTACTGTACTGTATATATGCTATGTTTTTTCTTATGCATGCATGCATAAAATAAAGTGTAATTTATAAGTTAGGCACAGTAAAAGATTGACAACAATAAATGATTACAAAATAGAACATTTATAACAATATGCTATAATAAAAGTTATGTGAATATAAAAGAAAAAAGTCCCCTCCAAGGAGAGGTTCTGGGTAACAGTGATCTCTGGTGTCAGGATTCTCAGGAACTGGGTTCTGGCTGTGATTTCCATGCAACCTGGAGGTAAGCCAACACCTCAATAATCAAACCAATGTTTGGTTTCCTAAACTAATATTTTGTCAATGTTTGCCACATGCTACAAAATAAATAAGGCACATATATGGGCAAATCACTTTGAGCTCCTCAAATCAAAAGATGAGTATGAATTGTTTAATAAAAATAACTGAAATGGCAATAAAGCCAAGATGGAAAAAGTTGTGCCAACTGAACACAGTTCTTCCTCTACGGAGCTTTCCCACATCCTTAAGGAGCTAACAATAACTTTTTTTTTTTAGTGAACAACTAAGTGACTCTCAAGTAGATATTAAACAAGAGTGATGCAAATTCTGTGCATCCTGTTAATTAATTAAAGAGAACATCTCATAGCAGAAGAATAACACTTAAAAATTATCGGGAGACAATATGGTACAGTGGAGAGATCACTGACTTCTCTCTGTACCAGCTGAGAGACCTTGAACTTCTTTGATCTAAGTTTCCAATGTACACAACAAGAAAGTTAGCATACAAGATCTATAAGATCTCCAACACAAAAGTCTAGGATTCCTGGAACCTCTTAACAATAACCTTCAGTGTAAATTTCCAACCACTAATTTGAAAGTTCTTTGAATTTAAAATAGTCATCATCTCTGCAGTTCCACTGCTCCAGCCCACCCCAAAACTCACACCTTTTGATGGATTAGCCAGAGAACATAGTGTTTCCCAGGGTTCTTTGTTCTGAACAGAGCTATGCTATAGTTCTACTTCCCCCAGTTTACTTATTCCACAGTACACTGGCATCCAACTGCTTAATAACCTCATTGTACCACAGTTGAAGGCTCCAGACCACTTATTTTCTGGGGTCCTCTCAAATTTATTCCCAGAGAATGAGAGTGTGAGAGCAGCTAAAAGAACATTTCTAAAGTCTGAACTCTTGTCTCTAAAGGCTGCTGAGCTCAACTCTCAAAGTCTGGTCATGTTATTTGTCATCAAAGAGATATATAGCCGGGATCAAGTGCACTGCTGTTCTTGAACACTGCCACCACTTGTGTTGAGGTGAGACTGAGTTCAAATGAGCAAAGGAGGCTGAGTAATACTTTTTTGCATAGGGTTGTTGTAAGGCTTAAGATATGTATATAAAGGACGTGATATGAGGGGACACGCAGTCGGTGGCAGCAATTATCACACCTTGATTTATGGAGCTCAACTCTCATCATATCCTATCCCCACTCTAAGCTCTTGCCAAACAGAAGCCTTCAGTTTCCCATAGTTACCATGCTTTTTCTTGCTTCTGAGCCATTCCCTCTGCCTATTCCAATGCTTCACTCCACTCTCTTTAACTCCTATTCAACATTTTTAATCTCAAGATTCATTCATAAGTTCAACAAATATTTATTAAGCACCCACTATGTCTAAAGCACTTCTCTTGATGCTGTGGATACACCAGGGAACAAAACAAACCAGAACTCAGCCGTGTACTCTCCTAACATGTCCAGTGATTACCAGCATGCTCATCTAATCCCCTCTGCACCGTCCACTCCCCGGGAGTGAGGACCATGCCTTTCTTAAAAAGCAGTGCCAATAAAAGCCTGGCACAAAATAGGGGCTCGATAAACACTGAACAAATAAAATTAAGAAGAAATGAGAATACATGGAAAGAGGAAAGGGACAGAGCCTTGGTAGTGTTATCAGACCACTAATGGTCTAATAACAGTAGCATAACAGTAACATAAGAAGAGAATATTCAGGCTATGACCAATTGAACCCTAGAAACCTTTCTGGTATTCACTATGGACCTTATCCTCAAAACTCACAAACAAAAGAGAATTATAAATCTGTTTGAGTCTTGGTAAATTTAAATTTCTCCTGAATTATCCTTTTATCAAAAGGGGAACATTTTTTAAAGATGTTTTTAAGGAAGCTAGTAGAGCAGAAGAGAAAAAGGAATAGGACAGTCTAAAAGGAGCTGAGGCATAGACCGATTGCTTTTCCAAGGGATTTTGAAGAGACTAGGCAAGAGGGTGGCACTTGTGAAAAAGGAACATGAGAAGAGTGTCATGGAAAGAGAAGAAAACCTAAAAAAGCAGGTAGAAAAAAAGTAGTTAAAAAAAGGAGCACTAAGAAGGAATGACATTGACAGCTAAGGAACATGAAAACAGCAGAAACAATAAAGTAGCAAGTGTGATTACAGATCACAGATAGTATTGCTTTATTTGATTTATTCAGTAGCTCTGTGATCACTGTGAGAGAGACATTATTCTTCCCGTTTCATAGATAGGGAAACTAGGGCACAGAGACTTGCCTAATAACATAGCTGGTTGTTGAGGTGCTCTGATTTATAATCTAAGAATTTTTCCACCTAGGAAAGGGGAAGATAAGGTCAAAAATCAAAGATAAGAATGAAGAGCAAGTGGTGCTCAATAAATGCTTGTTGAATTAATAGGAAATGGATATAGAACAGAGACTGGAGATTACAAATTTCAATTTCAATGGAGAGTATTTTTCTGGGCTCCCTAAGCAATTCTGAGACATTGGCTCCTCACACCCATCAATATTATTGTGATGTGATGTAACTAAGTGGAAAAGAATCACTATTCTTAGTTTATGAATTAAGAGATTAATTCACAGTAAGTCAATTACTGTGTAGAGTACAGTATCAGTCTGGGTGGAGGCAGGAAACAGAAGGCACACTCACAGAGTGAAGAGTGTTCAATGCAGGGACTATTGACAGAGGTGAAGAGATGGAGAACAACCCAGAGCCTGCCCACAGTGGGACGAGACCTCCTCACCTAGGCCCCAGGGGTGAGGATGGGGAACACAGACCCCCGGGCGCACGGCAGCCACCAGGGAGGGCTGCTCCACGGCTGCTTGATAGGAGTTGAGTCTCTGATAGAGGAATGCAGCCATGGTGGACATGAGCAAGGACAAGAATAAAGGGATGAGAAGAGAGACTAGACTACTTCTACAAAAAGTAAAAAAAGGAGGAAAAAGCATTCTTCTAAAGATGGGGGAATTTAGGAAATAGAGGTATATATAGTTTATCTTTTCCAGTTGTGTCCATTCAATCTGCAACAGTGTGACGAGCCTACTACATGGCAGGCATTCACAAACCTTGCAGTTAAAGTGACAATACCCAAAACCCCTGCCCTAAATAAATCCCAGCCTACTGGGTGACACATACAACTGAACAACAACAACAACAAACAAAATAATGTTATAAAAAAGGTATATACACAATTCCATGGTGCAAAGATAGCAAGCTCTACTCTTGGGAGGATTGGAGAGGGTTTGCAAATGAGGATACCTGAGCTGCATTTTAAAATAGCAGTTTCCCAAGTAGACCAGGGAAAGGAAGGCATTTCAAGTAAAGGGATGGCTTGGGCATAAGGGCCTGATGACTGTGGGAACTACAATAATTCAGCAAGGCTTGAGTTTGGGGTGGGGAACAGTATTATGCTAAAGACCATTCACTTCATTCTAAAGGGCCATTGGAGATTTTAAAGCAAGAAAACGATGTGATTAGGTTTCTGTATTAGAAAGACCAGTACGGAAGTATCATTTCCAATTTAAGGACTGGAAGGGATTGGGAAGGTGAGAACAGCCAAGCATAAATTTATTTTCACTAAATTTCTATCTTTTTGTCAGTCACATGTTCATGCTTGTTGTATTTGCCTCATTAAAACAAAAAGGCCACTGTAATCTGAGGTAAGAAGAAGGAAAGGCCAGCGTGAGAGGCGGGACGCACGTTCGACTGGTGTCACGGGCTGACACGTGGGAGCAGCAGTGCAGGTGAAGACGCTCTCTGCTCGGGCACTGGCCTGCGCGGGACCTTGGCCACCGGGCCACATTCAGGGGACCTCCCTTCTGCTTTCCTTCCGGATGGGGCCCGCTCACTGCCACAGCACTAAGGAAAGAGAGGGAAGGGAAGGGAGCTTCAACCCCTACCCAGTGCAACAGTGAGAAACAGAGCAGGGAGCTTGAGAGGCAAACCAGAACCTTCCGCTTCTCTCCATTATTCCTGACAACAGATGGAGAAGAGGCAAACCCTCACCTCCTGTGGTTGCCGCCGATACTCAACTGGGAATCTCACTCTCAGTAGCTGCAGATCTCCCTGATCACTCATCTTAACTTAACTTGACACTGCGTTCCATAGCCTTTCATGAGAAAAGTCTTGGGAGGCTGTAAACCTGTGTGGCTGGGAAAAGAATGTACAGCATGAAATTGGGGACAGAGAGGAGCTACGGATTGCCAACTTTCACAGCTTGTCCGCTTGTGGAGACCGTGCTGCAGAGTGCTCTTGAAATCATCTGGGTGGGCCTTGTTTCTAAGGAAATAAAGAGGCCCCGGAACCTCCCCAGCGAGTGAAAGAATGATTTCCAGATACTCCAGTGGAGTGGCCTCCTGGCTGCCTGAGCTGGACGTGCTTGGCAGTCTTTCCATCTGGCTGGCCAGTGTCCTGAGGTTAGTGAAGCAGAAGGCAAAGCTTAGGGGAGCTAAAAGACATGTGCACGTGCCAGTATTTTTGACAAATGCTCAGTTAATTGTTTTCTATGACTCTTCTCCTGAGAAACGCACTGTGCGCACCAGGCACCAAGAACTGCCCCCTCCCATCACTCCAGATCCCAAGGGAAACTCCATAATTACACGTATTTGGGCCAAGCATCTCCCCCACAGGAAATGGACAGATCAGCCCCTGGAGATGAAAGAACGAGGCAGGGCATGGGAAAGCAGAGAAATATCCTGAGTGAGAAACAAGGAAAATCCACACAAGTAAAGCCGGGGAGTTTATATATTTAACACCAATCAAAGAAATTCAGAATTTCTTATAAAGATACTAAGGAAATGGTGGTCAGAAAAGGCCTGGGTAAGTTGATGAGAGATCTTTATTGTTTTATATCTGGTAAATAATTTAGTATTTGGAACCCTCAACATTCCAGGATGGAGTTCAATTTTGGATTAGTTCCTGGAAATAGTGGCATATATGGTAGGTTCCAAAACAGAGTATGCATATATAGAAATGAAACAGGGGTCTAAACTCTAAAATCCATGACCTTCTTGAATGTTTTCTTCCAGATATAGCCCTTTTACAATTTTGCCTTTTTTTTTTTTTGGCCTAGTTATATTTAGTTCCTGCCATTTATTCATCAAATCTTTGCAGTTGTGCAGTGTGTAGGATGCTTTCATATTCTACTCTTATTGAGTTAGAAAGGCTTAGAAGATGCAGCCTTCTGCACGAATGCTAATAGCATCAGAATCTGCGACGCAGCAGTGTTGCTTAGCCTAGCAGCAGAGTGGAAGGGTAAAGAGCCCTCGGTCTGCTAATGACACTGTTGTAGACATGGTTTCAGTGGAAGATAATTCACTTTCAATTCACGGGCTTTTTGTCAAAGGTTTTGAATCAAGAAATTTATGCACCAGATATAAAATGTAACCTCTCTATGTATTTTTAATGTAATTATTGATTGTTTCCTCTAAAGGTTGATTTTACAAATGATGACAACAGTAAAATGCTAAATCAGTTTCCCAAAAAGATCTATAATCCAAGTAAGTTCCAATAAGAAAACTGAGGTGCTGAGTCACTGAGCTAAGGATTAGTTATCCATTCTCTTGGGAATCCAAAGTTTCCAAAGAGAATGGAAACTGCCTTGAATAAAAAGTTGGATTTAAAAGGCATTGAAATCATAAAGGTGAGAAAGATAAGTGGTTGGTAAATGGATTACAAACGGCTAGAGAAATCTGTTAAATAAATTCCAGTAAAATGTTAACTGAGAGACTAAGAATGTAAGAGAAGAAAATATCAACAACAACAGAAAAAAATTTAAAAAAAATCTGGTTGAACAGGAAATTTGTCATCAGGGAATAAATGAGTCAGGGACAAGAAGCAGAAGAAGCAGTATTGGTAAATTCAATTTTAAACATTTGACCAAGACATTCGGTGTAAGAGGTGGAATAAAATGAAAGAAAGCCAAGACAAGTCAGAAAGAAAGGGCAACAAAGGAAAGAGATTGGACTGATTTTTCCTTTACCAAAACATTGTAAAAATAAAGAACTTATCTTAAACAATCACAGCCAGGTCTGTCTGAGATAGAAAGACTGACTAGAAAAGCTTATTAGATTAAAAAAAAATCCCATCAGAGCTCTAAAATTAATTCAAAACTATTTGCAGATAGAGTGTACTTTAAAAAGTAGTAGTAAAACATTCTGGTATGCTTTGTTGGAAAAATGTTAAATAACCCTCAATGAAGCCTCTTTCAGACATGTGTCATGGGTTTTTTTGTTTTTGTTTTTGCTGAATTCTTCCATGTTAACAAACTAAGTTGCTCTTCATTTCATTCTTTTGGCCACAGGACAGATGAAATTCACCAAAGTCTCTACCACAGACATTCTCAGATGGTGCTAATAAAAAGAAGAAACCCAAACCAGAATTGGTGGTCCACATTGTGAGTTGCTAAATATCATCATAAAGCAATAATTATCCTACAGCATGCTTGGTGGCTCAACATTCTGAAATGTAAATGTCAAGGGCAGATAGTCTCAACCATGTTGCTAATGGGAGCTCATGGTTTATGTTGGGTGGTCTTGTGCTCTGCCTGGTGGTCTTGTTTCTGCTTACTATGACAGCACTGATGGTTTCATATAGTCCCTGATCCAACACTGTATCCACTTGCCTCCCTTTAGTAATGCACGACAAGTCATAAAAGACAGACTACCCAGAAATGACACTGCAGTATTCCAGACATTTTCTCTCTTGGTGGTGACAGTTCCAAATCAAGCTGGCTCAGTGATTAAGTCAAAGCATTTTTCTAAGTGGTGGTTTAAAACACAGCCTTAGATCTGGAAAAATCAAACTGGGCTCTTTTTGCCTCCTCCGTTGTAGCTTGTAATAAATATTCAACTGCTGGACCGTAGCTAGCAGTTTATGATAGATGACGCAGAATAGAGTCCAACTATTTCTTTCCCAGATGTAAAGAACTCATCTTTTGATTACAGAGACTTCCCTACCTTTTAATAAGCATAGGCAGATCATTTTACAGACTTCTTTTTTGCCATTCATTCAGGATTTATTTCCCCAATTCCCACAAAGAGTAGCAAGGGAAGGTTCTTAGCTGTGTAGAATATCAAAAAATATAATCTATGTTTAGAGGATCAAAGTGTCACATACCCCGAAATTAATCCAGACAGCTATCCCAGTTGTAACTCTGAAGAGTATATCAGAACATTCTTCAGCAGAATGAATTCAGAACATTCTTCATAGCAGTACTATGATTCTGTACTTATAGTATAATCAGATCAAGAATTTAATCTCAATAGACTTTTGGGGGCCATCAATTGGATGGGGCTTGGGGAATTCATTGCTGCTTCCCATAAGCCACCAGTCCCACAGTAATCTCCCTGCAAACTCTTTCTGCATTCACTGACCCTACTATTCACTGGCCATTTTACTGCTTTTGGCCTTTTATTGTGTTTAAATTTTCATAGTTATTCTTTTGTTTAGCAAATATAAATGAAGTCCCTACTAAGCCTTTTAAAGAGCTAGAGAAAGCTTCTAAAAAGAGTGATACTTGAGCTGGCCACTCTAGATGCTTCTATTACATTCTTGAGAAATACTTTATACAGAAGCCGCCATGCTATATTGTAATCATTTGCTTCATTGTCAGTTTCTCCTCCTTTATTGTAAGTTCACTAAAAGCAGATACTGGACATATTAATCTTCCTATACCCAGTGCCTAGTACTCTGCCTGGTTCACAGCAAATGGTCAATACATCCTTTAATGAGTATATTAAACTTGGCCCCATTGGAGGGGAGGTAGTGATTACAAAGATGAATAAGATTTAGGCCCACCCCTCAAGGTCTTTCTAATTTAGCATAAGGCTGGTTACAGAGTAGATGCTCAATAAATGCTGGTTGGTTAATTCTCAGACAGTTACTTCTCTTCGAGTGGAAAGACAAGGCAACCAAAATGAATATATACCAGCAAAGACAGTTACTGTTTTATTTTGAAATATCAATAGCTTTCCTCCTCTCACTCAGTAATCCAAGTACTCATGAACAGAAGGGATCAGAGCATAATAATTGCTGATTATACCAAGCATAATATCTGAAACCCAAACTCTGACACATGGTCTTATACCAGGAGAGGACACTTGAAAGTAGAACCATCCTGTATCCTTCAAGATATTGGGTTTTTAGTACTTCTAGTCTCTAAAAAAGAGTAGAATGATATGGCTTATTCCTTAATAACTGCCAATAGGACCTTGACAATTATGTGAGAAAATAAATATAAAAACACTTTGAAAACTGTGTAACTCAGTCATGATTTACAAAATGCAAAGATAAGACCTACAGACAGAACCTGTATTTCTACATTAAAATATATGAACCAATTTAATGAATATACACATGAGAAAATAATGATTTGAGCCCTTTCCTAATTCACTTGCACTCTTTTTTATTGGGTAGCTTAAAGCATAAGATCTATTGTGAAGTCTAGCCCAAAAAGGGCCAGAAAAGGAAAGAAAGCAGATGCCAAAAGAGTAGAATATTATAAGAGGAAAGGAGTTAGTATAGAGTTACATAGCCAAACAGATAAAACTAGAAATTTATTCATCTATTCAACAGACTTCTGAGTGTCTCTGAGGTGCCAGGCATGCAGCTAAGAACTGTGGAGCACATCAAGATGCATAAAATTCAGTCTGCTGAAGGAGAGCTTATAGTCTGGGGTGGAAAGAGACAGGGGAAAAATATGGCAAGTACATGTACAAATATATTAGAAGGTAGAAATGATCACTGCTGGAAGAGAAGCTGAGAAAAAGTGCTATGGGAGTTTAGAGTAAGGAAATATCTATTCGTTGAAGGATGCTTCAGGGGAATTTTATAGAGGAGATGATATTTAAGCTCAGTCTGAGATGGAAGGAATTAAAGAGGTAGAAATTGGGTAAAGAACACTCCAGATGGAATTAACACTATGAGAAAGGCATGGATGTAGGAAATTTCCTAGATATGTGTAAGGAGCCTCAGGTGCTCCATTTTCTCTGAAGTTTAAGTTATACATGAGGACATAGTGAGAAATGAGGCTTAAAAGGTAGACTGTGGCTAGATTATAGACAGCCTAGGATATTAAAGCAAGAAATCTGGACTTTGTTCAGCAGTCTTTGGGAGCTACCTTGACCCTAAACCTAACCCTAACCCCAACCCTAACCCTAACCTTTGAGTAGCTCTGAAAGACTGGGATTAGAGCTATTTTTCAGAACCTTAATCTAGAAACAATGCAAAGAGTAAGCTAGGTGGAGAAGATGAGGAGTAGGAGATAAATTCGGATGTCATTATAAAGACACATATAAAACTTAAAAAGCATCTTCAAGAAGAAGGTGATTTCTAGAATGTTGTGATACTTTCCATAGTCCACTCAAGCTGCTATAATAAAATACCATAAACTTAGTGGCTTATAAACAACAGAAATGTATTTCTCACAGGTTGGGAGCTGAACAGTCCAAGATCAAGGTGTATGGTAAGGCCTGCTTCCTGGTTCTTAGGTTGTGCCTTCTCGCTGTGTCCTCATGTGGTGGAAGGGGTAAGGCAGCTCTCTAAAGCCTCTTTTATAAGAGCACTGATCCCATTTATGAGGGCACAGCCTAATCACTTCCCAATTAGACCAGCATCCTAATACCACCACATTGGGAGTTAGGGTTTCAACATATGAATTTTAAGGGGACACAAATATCCAGCCCATAACAATACTATTAAATGTGATCAATACCACTGCCTCGTTACGTCGCTGCAGCAATGAGTCAGGAAAGACTGGAACAGGAAGCTAGCACGAATTGAGACTAAGGTGGGTGGAGAATGACACCTGCAGGAGTTTAGTGTTGGGTGTGAACAAACAGAAGCACGATGACCAGTGGCTTGCATGCTTAAGTCCCATACAGGGTCTCATGACAGAACTAGGAGGATGTGAGTAGAGAAAAATGTAAGAGAACGTGAGATAGACTTCAGGTCTATGGTCCCTTCCAATGAGGGTTACTCTGACAAGAGACTTCAGGCAAATGTGGCCTTGTAGCTCAACTTTTCCTAGATAGTTCTGCCTATTAGGTGGTCTTTCCAGGTCATAAAGAGCCTATGAGAGTCTTTCTTGATCTACAAGTCAGTAACACGGATCACAGTAACTGAATATCCTCCTGATGATGTGGGAACTCAGCATGAGGGACTCCCTTTTCTACAGATCCTTCTTCTCAAACCATTCCTTCATTTATTCAGCCTGTATTTATTAAACAACTAGTATTTGCCAGGATCTAGTCTAAGTGCTTGAAATACCTTTGTGAACAGATTTAAAAAATACTGCCCTCCTGGAGCTTACATTGTAGTAGATAAAAACAAATAAAAGTATTAAACATAATAATTAAGCAAATTACATAGTATATTAGAAGGTAAGTTCTATTAAATACATAAATAGATAAAATAAAACAGTCTGGGGGATCACCAAGGTGGAGGTGGGATTTGAGGCAATTTATAATTTTAAAAAGCTGATCAGAGCAGGCCTGGTTGAAAAGATGTAATTTGAGCAAAGGCTTGAAGGAGAGGAGGGAGTTATCCATGTGGGTATTTGAGAAAAGAATGCCTCAGATGAAACCGCTAGTTCAAAGGCCTCAAGGCAGGAATGTTCTTGCTGTGTTCTAGAAAAATGAGACCAACGTGACTGGAGTAGTAAGTTGGGGGAGAATACTAGAAGATGAGGTCAAAATATATAAGAGATCATGAAGGGTCTTTAAAAGGCCACTGAGAAGATTTTTGTTTTTTCAGTGAGTGTTTTGTGGAGTTGGAGGATTCTGGGTCAAAGGTTAATATGATTTGACTTGAACTTAAAAGCATCACTCTGGTTGTTGTGCTGACAATAGACTTTAAGGAGTCAAACGTAAAATCAGGAAGACGATTTTGGAGGCAATTACAATTGCTACAGCAATCCAAGTGAGGGGAGGTCATGTCTTGGCTCAAATTAGTAGTAACAGAGGTAGTGAATAGTAGTCTGATTCTAAATACATTTTGATAGTGGAGCCAACAGGATTTCATGGTGAGTAAGATATGGAATACGAGAGAGGATAACTCAATATTGTTGGCCCAAGAACCCAGAAAGAGCTGCTGAAAATGGAGGTGGAGAAAATTACAAATGGGGCAGGTTTGGGGAAAGTGATCAGGAACCCAATTTTGCACATATTCTGTGCACATGGAGATGATACACAAGACATTTGAAATTTTTGGAGAGAAGGCTAAAGATATAAATTTTGGAGTCTAGCATATTGATGGGTGTGGGGCGCGGTGTCAACGCCATTACAAGTTGGCGCCTGTTTTCGGCTTTGCCTAGAGCAGCTAACAAGTTCAGCGCACGCGCAATTGTCGGTTGCCCTGTGGCGCGAGAATGCAAACGAAGGGTCCTGCTATGGACTAATGCTTTGGTGGCTCGACAGCTGAGCGGCCTATCGCAGCTTAGGGGTTGTGCTTCTGGGGTATATAGCGGCCTGCGTGCTGCCGGGCTGGGTCTTCCGCATCATGTAAGTCTAAAAGGAACCCCATTAAAGCACTGTCAGAAGAACTCCTGTTGCCGCGTCTTCCTTGCTGGCGAGGCGGGCGCGACAAGTGGTGCCGAAACCCGGGAACCGAAACAACTTTGAAGCACCAGCGGAGACGACCTCGACAGAGGTGAGTTCAGAACTGACGTGTGGGACGGCCAAAACTCCCCTGCTTCCAAAAAATGGGTAATATTCCGCTGCGGCGCTTTTTGTGGCCTATTAAGAACCTCTTAGCATCACAAGGAGTGCACTGTGAGGAAAGGACCCTCATAAAATTTTTGAAGGAGGTGGACCGTGTAGCTCCTTGGTTCCTCCACTCGGGTTCTTTGACTATTCCCTCTTGGGGGAAGTTAGGACGGGACCTTCGTAGTGTGGGGACTCTGAGGCCAGGCACTCTCCTTGTTCACAACCTAATTATGGAGTGCCTGCAGGATGAAAGCTCAGGCCCGCGCGTAGCAGCTAGCCAAAGAGCACTGAGTGACTTGCAAGAAGCAAGCTCAGAGAGAAGCAGTAAGGGAAGGACCGCGGTAAAAGGTGGAAAAAAGGAATATAGAGCTCAAAAAAGGAAAATGCAGGGAGGGAAAGCGCAGCTGATCTGCCTAATTGTGACCCCTTATCAGATTTTGACAATCTACATTTATCTGACACTGCTGACTCTGAGGCAGACTGCAAAAATAGCCCAGAGTCAGATGAGGAACTAGAAAAGAAAGAGGAACCAGTTTTTCAGGAAGCGGCAGATTGTGAGCGGTACCGCCCACCTCCGCATGCCCCGCCTTGGGAAGGGCTGGGTTTTTCTTGGGGGCTGCTCGCCGCTGGGGATCCTCTGCCCATACCCTGGAATACAGAGGAGCCAGTGTGGGTACCCCAGTGGCCCTTACCCTCTGAAAAGTTACTCGCGGCCCATAATCTAGTGCAAGAGCAGCTTACTCTTGGGCATCTTGAACCCTCTCAATCTCCTTGGAATACCCCTATTTTTGTGATTAAGAAAAGGTCTGGTAAATGGAGACTGTTGCATGACCTTAGAGCGATTAATGCCCAGATGCAGCTTATGGGGCCTGTTCAAAGAGGACTGCCCCTTCTCTCAGCTTTGCCTAAACATTGGAGTCTAATTATCTTGGACATCAAAGACTGTTTTTTCTCTATTCCCTTGCATCCACAAGATAAAAGCAGATTTGCATTCACGCTTCCTTCCATAAACCATGAGCAGCCTGATGCAAGATATCAATGGCAGGTTTTGCCTCAGGGCATGGCTAACAGTCCCACTATGTGCCAACTTTATGTGGCCTCAGCTATCCAGCCGGTTAGGCAGAAGTTTTCAAAGGTAAGAATTATACATTATATGGATGATATTCTCTTGTGTCATTGTGATGATAGCGTACTTCGCCAAGCTTATGCGTCCCTTCAGGCTCACCTAAAGGAAAAAGGCTTGCTGGTCGCTCCAGAAAAGGTGCAAGAGGGAGAAGTAGGCGCGTTTCTTGGTAGTAGCATTCTCCCTGACAAAATTGTGCCTCAAAGACTGTCCATCCGAAGAGATGCTTTGAGGACCTTAAACGATTTTCAAAAACTGCTAGGGGATATCAATTGGCTTCGACCTTTTTTATGTCTTACCACAGCAGAACTGAAGCCATTATTTCAGATTCT
Organism: Microcebus murinus; assembly: GCF_040939455.1. Classification (NCBI taxonomy): domain Eukaryota; kingdom Metazoa; phylum Chordata; class Mammalia; order Primates; family Cheirogaleidae; genus Microcebus; species Microcebus murinus. The sequence goes on along the minus strand of NC_134105.1, from coordinate 116,850,525 downwards.
AGAGGGAGACTCACACATCACGTCTCCTAGAACTTTGACTCCTGAGGCCCTAAAGGCTCTTCATAAGGTAGAAGAAGCCATTCAAAAGGCGCAACTAGTGCGCATTCAACACCATGATCCTTTCTCCCTCTGTGTACTCCCTTCTCCCACGCTCCCTACGGCAGTGCTTTGGCAGGATGGTCCCCTTTTATGGGTGCATCCTCAAGCCTCTCCAGGAAAGGTGATTGGCCATTATCCTACCTGTGTGGCCGAGATAGCTTTAAAGGGTATTAGTTTGGCTGTGTCCCATTTTGGGCGTCACCCTGATAGCCTGATTTGTCCATATACTGCCAATCAGGTGAACACCTTATGTGCCACTCTTGATGCATGGGCCATATTGAGATGCACCTTCCCAGGGAGCATTGACAACCATTATCCCAAACATGCCTTGTTGCAGTTTGCAATGAGGAACGAGCTTATTTTCCCAAGAGTAACTTCACTGTTACCTTTGGTTGATGCCTTGGATGTGTATACCGATGGCTCTAAGACAGGTATTGGGAGCTATGTCATTCAGGACAAGGTGTATACAAAACAGTTTAACTATTCTTCTCCTCAGCTAGTAGAGTGTGCCGTAGTCGGTCTGGTTCTCAGTACCATCACTGAACCTATCAACATCATCTCAGACTCCTTTTATGTGGTCAACGCAGTTAAACAGTTAGAGAACTCCTTTCACATTCTTGCCAAGAGTACTGTCTTTTCTGTATTTACAGAAATTAGGAATACTATTCAAAATAGGAAAAACCCATTTTCCATTCAGCATATCAGAGCTCATTCCTTGTTACCTGGACCTATGGCTGCGGGAAATGCTATGGCAGATCGCGCCACTCGCGCCCTCTGGGTGTCTGATGGCCACACCGCCGCCATAGACTTTCATAAACTTTATCATGTGCCAGCTGAAACCTTACGACTTAAGTTCAATATCACACGTGCAGATGCTCGTGAGATTGTACTGCAATGTCCAAGTTGTGCTCCTTATCGCACTGTTGTTCATATGGGCGTGAATCCTAGGGGTTTGCATCCTCTACAACTGTGGCAAATGGATGTAACTCATGTCCCATCCTTTGGGAAGCTTCAGTATGTTCACGTGTCTGTTGACACGTGCTCAGGCGTCCTTCATGCCACGCCTCTGGCTGGAGAAAAGGCAAGTTACGTTATCATTCACTGCCTAGAAGCTTGGGCAGCCTGGGGCAAGCCCCGGGTTATTAAGACAGATAATGGCCCGGCTTATACCTCAAAATCTTTTCAGCAGTTTTGCACTCGCTTGGGTGTGGAGCACCGTACCGGTCTTCCCTACAACCCTCAAGCGCAAGGCATCGTGGAACGTGCTCACGGCACGCTCAAAATGTACTTACAAAAACAAAAAGGGGGAGATGCCCTACAGCTAGGGCTATCACCCAAAGGACGCCTCTCCTTTGCTCTCTTTACTTTAAATTTTTTAAATTTAGATGTCAAGGGACGTTCGGCAGCAGACAGGCATGTCACGCCTGCTCCGCCACAGAAAGAATTAGTGAAGTGGAAAGATGTGTTGTCTAATCTATGGAAAGGCCCGGATCCAGTGTTAATGAGATCCAGGGGAGCTATTTGTATTTTTCCACAGGACCAGGACAATCCCATCTGGGTGCCCACGCGGCTGACCAGAACGGTGCAGCAGCCTCCAGAGCAGCATGGGGACCCAGTGGCTACTCCTCCTGACGACAGCATGGATGATCGCGAGGATGGCAGCGGAGCCACGCTGGAGGATCCTGTCAGTGCTTCCCCTGCCGATGCCTGTGACACATAACTCACCAATTTTCCCTCGCTTCTCTTCTACTAATGTTTCCCTGGGCACTGCGTACATGCCGTTGGACACGCAGAGTAGTAATCTGGAGGGAAATAGATCCTTCTCCTTGAAGGGGACTTTGTGTTTTGTGTGGGTTTAACGGAAGCTGCACAGACTTGGCCCCCCTGTCCATTGGTGGCTGGGGGTATGGCAAGGAATGCTAGTTTCGCATGGAATCTTAGCGACTCTTTTAAAGGTTCTGTGAGGGTGATTGCGGGAGGGCAAAACGTGACCTTTGCCCCTATACCTGTCTGGGTTTGGCCCCCGTTTATCTGGGTGGTATCCACGGAAAAACCCTCTGGTACACATGTGAACTGTTCCTCTAATACGTGCAATTATACATTGTGTTGGAATGCCATGTCTCACCCCTCTGCCATTGTTACTTGCTTGCCTAGATACATTCCTGTTTCTGTTGAAGCTCCTAGCTCTATGACTTTGTTTCGGTCTTGCAGCCACGGACCATGTGGTATTGGCACAGACATTTGCTGCGCTTGAACTGAGACAGTCTGCACAGGTGTGGTTGACCATGCTAAAAGGTTAGCCTAGTTTTGGGTTGCACCCGCTCCTACACCCAGGTATTTTAGCAGACATGGCCTTTGCACTCTGAGGGGTCTCTCCCATTGCACCAAATAAGGCATGTCTCCTATCCCACAGCCAGCCTTTGCACACCTCCGAGTTGTGCTCATTGCACGAGGATAGGTGGTTGCTGGTGAAAGTGAGGCTCTGCAACCTTGATCGCACGGTCGAAGGACGGTGCTGAACGGTTGCTCAGCTCTCATTAAATTAATAAAACAGGGGGAGATGTGGGGCGCGGTGTCAACGCCATTACAAGTTGGCGCCTGTTTCCGGCTTTGCCTAGAGCAGCTAACAAGTTCAGCGCACGCGCAATTGTCGGTTGCCCTGTGGCGCGAGAATGCAAACGAAGGGTCCTGCTATGGACTAATGCTTTGGTGGCTCGACAGCTGAGCGGCCTATCGCAGCTTAGGGGTTGTGCTTCTGGGGTATATAGCGGCCTGCGTGCTGCCGGGCTGGGTCTTCCGCATCATGTAAGTCTAAAGGGAACCCCATTAAAGCACTGTCAGAAGAACTCCTGTTGCCGCGTCTTCCTTGCTGGCGAGGCGGGCGCGACAGATGGGATTTAAAATTATGAGATGAATTAGTTCACCAAAGGAATAAATGTTGATAGAGGGGAGAACCTGGATAGTTATAGCATTAATAGTTCTGGAAGACAAGGAAGAACTAATAAAAGAGACTGAGTGTACCCAGGAAGGCAAAAAGAAAACCATTAGAGTATGGTGTTCTGGAAGCCAAGTGAGTAGAGGGTATCAAGAAGAAGGATAATTGACTGTGTCAAACATTGGTGCTACTGTAAGTAAAATGAGCACCAAGAAGACCATTGTTTATCATCAAGGTTATAAGTGATCTTGACCACTGGAGTAGTTTTCATTGAGTGGTGAAAGCAAAAAGCTGAATGGAGTGAGAATAAGAGAGAACAGGAGAAAAAAGGTGGAAACAGCAGGTATACGCCATATTTTGAGAAGTTTTTCTACAAGGGGAGGAAGAAATGAGGTGGTAGTAGGAAAGAGAAATGGAGTTAAAGAAGGGAATTAGAGGATTTTTTTGTTGGTTTGTATTATGGACTGAATTATATCCCCCTAAAATTCATATGAGGTACATATGACAATCTCAGAATGGGACCTTATTTAGAGATAGTGTCTTTACCCTCACTAAAAGGGTAATCAAGTGAAAATGAGGCTGTTAAATTGGGCCTAATCCAATCTTACTAGTATTCATGTAGGAAGCAGAGATTAGAACACAGAGAGAGGCACGCGCACACACACGCAGAGGGAAGACCATGTGAGGACACAGTAAGAAGGGGCCGTCTACAAGCCGAGGAGAGAGGCCTCAGAAGAAAACAAACACGCCAACTCCTTGATCTTCAATTTCCAGCGTCTAGAACTGTAACAAATAAATTTTTGTTTTTTAAGCCACCCAATCTGTGATATTTTGTTATGGCAGCCTTAGCAAACTAATATAGGGATTTTTTTAAAACATAGAACAAATGATAATACATTTGTGTGTTTTTAGGAAAGATCCAGAGGGAAATTATATTCTAGGAGAGAGGCGAGAAAAATGATGGAAGGGATATTTGTTGAGAAGGTGAAAATGGTGGGATCTGGTCATTGCTATTCATTTTCCAGAGCTCCTCTTACCCTGAGGCCTCAGTGGAGAACCCTAAAATAAATCTTCCCTGATTACTTAATGGCTGTTATAGTAGAATCAGTAACCTTAATAAGGGAAAGGAGGAGATTCTGTCAAATCTGAATTTCTAGAAAAACTGTGGGTGCATTAAGATAAATAGAAAAGGAAAATTGCTTTTAAGTAAAAGGAGAGAGATAGGGAGAATAATTTAGGTGAGACAAGGCAAAAGAAATAAGATAAATTTCACTTTCTCAATGAGAAGTCTGAGTTTGGTAAGATATGTAGATAGAGATCTTCTTGTGGGAGCTGAAATTGTTGAGAAAAATTTATCAAAATCCAATGAAAGAGATGAAGTTAGTCTACAGGTGAATCTTCCCTTACAGGGTCTACTTTCCATATGAGCAGTTTGCTTGCTATGAAGAGTTCCTGCCAGCACCACCACCCCCATTTTTAAGGGCATGCAGTAGTTATCAAAATAAAGTCATTAAGCTGAAAAAAAGTGGTCTGGTAAAGGGAAAAGTGGTCAAGAACCAGTTCCAGGAAAAGGGATGGAGAAAGGGAAATGACCCTTCAGGCTTGGCATCTTCAAGATGTTTAATAATGGGCCTTACGATAGCATATAAGATAAAGGAATCAACATGGGGATGCCCTGCGTGAAGCTTGAGTGAAGGAAAATGGATCATTTTGCTATCTCAAGTCTCATAGTATTCCTGGGAATTAGGAAATCTACAAAGACTATTCTCTTTGTGTGATGGTGGGAGAATCTTGGCATAATGAGGCTAAGAGACTGGATTCGCAGCAAATGTATTTTGGATTGGTTCAACATGTCCAGTCAGTACCAAAATAAGGACTAGAACCCAGGACGGCTCTTAGCCAGGACTCTACTCACATGGCTGTATTTCCTGTGTTTTTATTTTTGATACTGAGTTCATTCTCACTCTCTCGTGTGTGTGCGCTCTCTTGCTCTCTCCCTCTCTCTCTCCCTCTTCTCCCTGCTCCCTCCCGTTCTCTCTCACATACCATAGATGACCCTTGTACGTGTCCTCCATAAATCACTCTATACTGGTGCCCCTTTGTTGTTCTCTTCTCTAAGTGCCCAAAGAAAGATTGTGGCAGAGAACCAGGTCGCAACATTAAGGGAGATAATTGAAGGTCATTCAGCTGAAAATAATTCATATTTAGCCATGGCTTCCTTTACCAGAGCATCTGGTTTCCGTTAGCCAGCATGGTGTCCTCTGGTTCTGACTGTGGTGGCCTACAGTAACCACATTTTTGCTAAAAAAGAAGAGAGTGCTTTCTTACATCTGTTACCGAGATGTTTTAAACTCTTCCTTATACAAAGCTGTGCTCTGAATTTAGATCAAGACAGACTAAAACCTCAGAGTGTTAGGTACTGGTGACTTTGCTCTACTCCTGGGTAGCCTCTATGTTGCCTTCTCTTTTTATTAAGATCAATCATAGCATCACAGATTAGGAAGGCTAAAGTTAGCTAGTTCATCTTATTAACTCCTGCCAGAACTTCACACTCCTAAACAGATTTGGATCTATTCTGTTGGTAAAGGTATTTTCTGTTCTGTGGATGGAGAACGCAGTAACTCATTAAGCTACTAGAGGCGTGAGCATGCCTGCACATAGTAGGCACTGGCCTTTATCTTTACTTTTTTGGGGTGTGACCATTATATTAGCAATAGGAACTCAGACCCCTATTTAAACCATAATCTCTCTCACCCTGCACATTAATAAATGTTCTTTTAGTATTACCCACTAGTCATCTTTAAAGGAGCTTACTGGTTAGTTGAAATGACAAGACGTTAGAGAGAGAAAAATAAGGAATAAACATTTCTTACCACAAGCTAATATAGGGAAACCTAAAATGCATAAATGTTGGAAAAAGAGCATTTTGAAGTATAATCAATAGGTTAATTTTGACCTTATCTTAAAATGAATGATGTTGCTACTATTATTAGTAATAGCCAAAACGTATCAAGTGCTTTCTATATACTATGCCTAATTCTTTGGGTCCATTATTTCATTTAATCTTCACAAGAAATCTGTGAGGTAAATAATATTCTTGTGCCCATTTTACAAAACAGAAAATTGAGTCTTACAAGGATATATTTGTGGAGTTCCAATAGGAAACAAACGGCTCCCTCAGAAAAGGTTAATTGGCGGAAGGTTTACTAAAATGATTACTTACCAAAGTGTAGGTATAACAAAATCACAAGGAATAATGCAGTACCCTAATGCTGGCAACACTGGGGACATCACCATCCCCAAATCTGGTGGAAGGAAAGGAATGATTACCGGAAGCCAGAAAGAGAGCTGAGACCATCTGATAGGATCCTCCTCTGTAGAAGGATGCAGCCAGCCTAAAAAAAGTCCAAGGGAGAAAGTGGGAAATAAACGCCCCATCCTCATTCTCTTTCCATGGTCTGATTTCCCACTGAGGTTCCTTATTAGCCAAAAGCCCCAGGTCAAGGGAGCTTGTGGGTAAACTGCACAGAGGTCAGACCGCAGGGACAGAGAGCAAGGTGGAGAGAGTGGAGAGTGGATCTGGATGGGCACAATCACTTTGCAAGGGAGCAGTGATGGAGCAGGTCACTAACTGGATCAAAGTCACTAAGGACTGGGGCAAAAAGTCAAGCCCAGGCTCTTAAACACCATGCCTTACTGCTATTGGCTTTGAAATGGCAAAGAGGAGAAAGTTTATTCCAGAAAGCATGAAGAATATGAGAGGAGATAGAGAAGCAGGAACATACAAGGCAATGATGTTTACTAAATGTGCGACTCTGGCAACACTTCCCTGAGTCTATTTTCTCATTTATACAATGTGTCTACATCACAAGATGTGGCCCCTTTCTCGCAGGGCAGCTAATAGAGTCAATTTTATTGTAATTATTCTGACCCAACCTTGAATAGAAACGAATCACCCAACCTTGGGCTCAGACACTATCACTGCTCTGGCAGAGTTAACTACGTGGAGAACTGCCTACTCTGTAACCTATACATTATTAACCCAGGGTCAGAAAAAAAGCGGCCATGAAATTCATGAAATTTTCCTTTTTTTTTTTTTTTTTTACTGTTTTTACTTCACATAATAAAGGCACCCACTCCCTTCACCCAACATGATTCAAAAAAATATGTTTCCATAGCAACAGAAAAGTTAGGAGAGGTGATTTTTATAAGGTTCTTCATTTTATAAAAGGACTCACTTTAACAACAACAAAAAAAGTCAAAGGTAGTAACATTACAGGGGATTCTTTCATTCTATGACCTGCTGACAATAAATATATGTGATAGTAGCAGTGCTTATAAAAATCCACATGGTGCCAAGTCCCCGTGGGATCTAGAGATGTCTCACAGTGCTTACAAAATATTTGGGGATTTCCTGTGCCAAAAACAAAGGTGATAAATAGGACTGAAAATTGGAGAGAAAGCCAAGAGAGCAGGAGGAGTTTGAAAAGAAAATGCAGAACACGAGAAGTTTGAAAAGAAGTTCAGGGTTGTAAAAAGGCCTCTGGTTTCATTGACGTATGATGCAAGAGACAGCAGACTGCTTGAAAAATCAAATTGTCAAAATAAAATTTCAATAGAAAAACAGAAAGAGATTATTCAGTTTGCTTCTTGGAACTTGAAATAAAAACAAAGAGAAATGGAAAACATGAAAAAAAGATACAAGATTTAAAAGATGAATCCAGAAGATCCAACATCTGACAAGCAAGAGTTTTGGGAAGAGAATAAAGAAAGCAGAGTAATAATCAGAATAATAAAACAAGACATTTTGCCGAAACTGAAGGGCAAATTCAAAATGGATGGTCCTACCAAATGTAAATGAGAGAAGACTTGTACTTAGGAAAATCACTGTAAAATTTTAAAACATAAAAAATGAAAATAGCAGATCATAAAAGCTGCAAAGGAGAAAAGCAGACTTTTCTCAGGAAAACCATAGACTAATAAGCAATAAAATGTATGAAAAATCTCCCTAGAGCTATATTCCATGTTGTCTTGATCCTTACAGGTGCTGAATTTAAAAGAATGCATTGCATCCAAACACAGTAATTTAAGAATAGCAAGTATCTTTTACTTGTGTTTCCTAAAATTTCATGAAGTTGGCAGATATTCCTTTAAGACTACGACCTATTTCTCTCTCCAATTCATCTCTCACACATCACAGCTAATCACCTTAAATATCCCTACGAAACTCATCCAGTTTGGATCTCCTTATACCTCTTGCTTTCCCCTTCCCCCAAACTCTCCTCCTCTTCCCCCACTTTTCCTCTCAATATTCCAGCACAAAATCTCCAAAACTATTCAAGCAAATCAGGACTATAGTTGTAGAATGGGAAAAAGAAATAGCCCGAAGAAAGCCAAGCTAGAGTCTATTTCAGGGTCAGGGAAGGAAAAGGGCTGGGAATACGCAGGCACCAATGCACTTTATCCCATTCTGATGACCCAGCAGTATTTAAGCATGCAATGTCATTCACAGCAAAGAGCTCTCTAGGGGAACGCCAGCTTCCTGTCCACTAACAGGCCTCACAGGTCATACAGCTCTGGGGCTGGCCCTTGTCAGCATCTCTCTATTGTCATCAGTCCTGAGAAGCCTGTCTCAAACTAACCCAACGTGCAGGAGACTGAAGTTTTATCAATCCAATTAGACTGCTCCTTCTTCACTCATCTCGGGAGACATTCCTCCCAGGGCCTAGAATAATGATGCTTCCTCATTCAGGATATCACTTTCTCCTTACCTGAACAGTTTGTAATGAAACCGCTACTTAGCAAGCAGAGAATAAAAATAAAAGAAAATATATATGACCTTAAGCAAAATTTCCTATTGGTGCTAGAGGCAGTAGGGCGGGTGCAGAATCGTTGCCCCACGACACCCGAAAAGGAGAGGGGCCTTTGTGTCTCTGACTTCCCTGTCTCTAGACTGCCCGGAGGTACTTCCCGCTTCTATTAATATTTATCCAGCCTGACTGTCTTCTGTGCCCCCAACTCTTCCTCCATATAAAGCACAATACAATTGGGTTCCAATTACTAAATTAAAATCACATTCTAAAACTGCCTGCTTGAAATTACACCCAGGTGACCTTACTGTTCTCAAATACTCCAGGAACACATGTAGGGACAGACTCCAGGCTTCCTTACTCCCACAGATGGCAAACTTCATTTCTTCTCTTTCTAATTTGGGAGGAAGCATCTCACTACTGTCTCCCTTGTATTGCTATCATTCAGCAGAAGAATTAAAATGTTTCAATATCTCTCAGGCATGTTGAATCAATCTTCTCTCTCTCTGTCTCTCTCTATCTCTCTCATGCACTGGGTCTCAAATCCACCTCCTCTACTTAACCCAAAGCCATGAAAATGTAAAAATAAAGAACTTTTCATTTTCATTGAAAACTTTCATTTTCATTTGTAGGTATCAAGGTCAACAGTCAAAGCAGATATTAGTTAAAATGTTTGCAGTGGGGCAAAGTCTGATTTGGGCATTATTAGGAGCTCTCCATTAGATAGTTATCACAGGTATTTTCCTCTTACTTTGCAAATTATCCTTTAATATAGCACAAACGGAACTTATGTTTCACAATTCACATAAGCTCATTGACTTGTCTCATGGTCGCTCATAATTCCAGCTGTTATTTCATCTTTTATCTCCTCTGTCCCAGTGTTAACCTGTCACTTGAGGACAGTGGAGGAGAGCTGGGCTGTATCACAACACAGGGCCTGGCACGTAGTCGACCTGATGATTCAGCGTGGCGGGACGAGCACTGGCTCCCTGTGCCGTCTGTCTAGACCTTTCTGCCAGTCTCCTCCAGGTCTCATAGTCCCCCCACACACACCTTTTAGAGGCAGAAATACAGAAGCAATCATTCAATTTGATGACACGCAGGCAGAGTGAAAGATAAATCACTTAGACAGATAAGGGATGAAATGGAAATGAGGAGAAGACTGTTTTAAGACCTAGAACAAAGGAGGAAAAGGTATATAATGGGTTCTTCCTTCCACTTTCTGGCTCTTCCATGCCTTCTAGTTAAGATATCAGTAGCACATTTCACTTATGCTTCCGACATCATTTTCACTTGGAGTCTTGGGTCCGGATGGAAGTCTGGAAAAGCTATTTAGAAGTTAGCTGTTCCTCCAGCACTACCACATGCACACGGAGAAACCCATGACCAGACGTGACTGGCACATCCACAGGGAAGCCACATGTGCCCCTAGGAACACATGGGCCGGCAGACAGTGAGAGCGTCCCATTGCACCAGCACCACTCCAGCCCAGGGCCGGTTCCGCACACAGCACATGTGCTTGCTCTCACACCACGCAGACACAAAGACCCGCACACGCCGCAGCCACACCCGCAGCCCTTACTTACTTTCCCCCTACATGCTCTATTTGAGCACAGAACTGTCTCTGATTAGAACTTCCCAAATCCATGTCCATTTGACTAATGGAACTTCCCTCTGTTCAGCTTCATGAAAAGTCACCTTCTGAAATGCTCAAAATAACAGGGTGGAAGAGAAATAAGATACTGCTCGCTCACTAGACACCCGGGGGACTACAATTTGGGAAGCTAAGGGGAAAGGCTATCAGGATCAGTAGGGCCACCTGCAGATGGACACTTGGATGATCTGGAAATAGTGACAATACAGTAGTTACTAATCACTGATACAAAATAGAAAAAAAAAAATTATGGCCTACTATGGAAAGAAAATGAACTTTAGAATCAAACAGACTCAGATCCAAATCTAGCAATGCCATTTACCAACTGCAAACTTGAGCAAGTTATTTGAACTCTGAGTACCAGTGCACTAAACACTAAAACCTACTTTCCAGTATTCTTTTGAGAGTTAAGTGTAATGATAAATATGAAGTGGTCATTGCAGTGTTTAGCTTCATAAACATGTGTTTTGATTAAATTTGTAGAGTAAGAAGGAAGATTCACAAATGACTGAGAATACAAACATATGTGACTTGGCAACTGCTGTTTAATTAACCAAAATAGAGAATAGCTCCAGTAATTTATTCCTGCATAATGATTTACCCCAAAACCTAGTGGGTAAACTAACACAGTCATTTTATTATCATCTCTTATGATTTTGGATGCCGACTGAGCTTGGGTCTTGCTTGAACTGAAGCTGGAGTCATCTCAGTCAGATAGTGGCTGAAGGTAGAGTCATCACAAGGCTTCCTCCTTCATGTGCCCGGAGGTTCATACTGGCTGTCAACTTGGCCTCACCTAGAGCTGTTTCCCAGAGCACCTACGTGTGACTTCTCCATGTGTCCTAGGCATGCTCACCACATGATGGCTGGATTCCAATAGCAAGTGTGTCAAGAGAACTGAGTGGAAGTGAATGGAAATTTTATGACCTAGGCTTGGAAGTTACATAAAGTCACTTCTGACTCTGGTCAGCTTACTAGTTAGAGTAGTCACAAAGGTCTACCAGATCCGTGGAAGGGACACAGACCCCTAGTTGGCAATGACTCAATGCAAAAAGGATGAGATATATTATGTCAGTCGTTATAGGAAAATACATTCTGCCACAGAACATGGATAGAAGAGCAAGTTCAAGTCCTGTTTTGGGTGTGTTGCATTTCATATGCCTGCAGGATACCCAGATGAAGAAGATAAATGGGAAATAGAAAATTTGGTTTTGGAGTTCAGGAGATTTGAGACTTGTCAGGACATCTGTGGTAATGGAAGTCATGGTAGTAGATGTTATGTTTATCCAGGGAAAATAGAAGAAAAGAGAAAAGAAGGAAGAGAAGGGAAAGGAAAGGAAATCAAAGGGAGGAGGGGGTGGGGAGAAAAGGAGGGGCAGAGGAGAGGAGTGGGAGAGGAGTGTTAGTTTCCTAAGGCTGCCAAAACACCACCACAAACTGGGGCTAAAACAACAGAAATATGCTGTCTCACAGTTCTGGAGGCTATAAGTCCAAAATCAGATGTTGGTAGGGCCATGATCCCTCCAAAGCCTCTAGAAGAGGAAACTTTCTTGCCTCTTCCAGCTTCTGGGAGCCCCAGGCATCCCTTGGCTTGTGGCTGCATAACTCCAATCTCTGCCTCTGTCTTCACATGGCCACCTTCCCTCTGTATTTGCCTAGGTCTACATTTCGCTTGTCCTTTAAGGTCACCAGCCATATTGAACTTAGGGCTCACCCTACTACAACATGACCTCATGTTAACTTAGGTAATTACAGCTGCAATGACCCAAATAAGGTCACATTTTAAGGTGCCAGGGATTAAGCCTTCAACATACCTTTTTGGGAAAACACAATTCAGCCCATAATAAAAGGGGAGGAGAAGAAAGGGAAGGAGAACACAGAACCAGAACCCCAGGGATGCTGCAGTGTAAGAATGAGACAGAGGGAGAGGGTGTAAGAAAGAGGGAGAGGGTCCAGTGGAAAAAAAAACGAGAAGGAGCAATCAGAGAGGAACAAGGATTTGGGGGTGGAAGAAAGATGTGGCCAAAGATTATTTATTTAACAAAAGGAAGAAACACCCTCCATTTGAGTCATGAATTGAGAGGTTACTGGAAACTTCTGTGGGGCCACACTCAGTAGAGTGGAGGGAAAGGGCAAGAATTTGTGGGACATGAAAAGTAAAAGGAAGAAGAAGGGGCAGTAGTCAAGTTATATAATGGCTACAGAGATTTCACAGCAACTCTTTTAAAAAGCTTTCCCCAAAGTTACCTCCAGGAATCTGATCTTCCTACTAACTAAGTTCTATATACAAAAGGAAAAGGAAAACTTGAAAGTGAGAGGGAGAGAAAAAGAACATAATTGTGGGGAGCAAGCTGGGACCGCTACTTTAGGAACTTTCTTGTGGTTTCCCTGTAACTGGGAAAGTGGCTTGCTGGGTCTGCTCTGGTCCAGGACGAAGGCTTAATGGCAAGCTGTTGCCAAGGGCGAGAGCTACAGGGGCAGGGACAGGATGCTACAATGAGAAAAATGAGTGATTAATTTAAGGAATAATATGAAAGGTTTGGAAAACCGAGAGAGTGTACAAATGCCAGAAGAACAAAGGATGTGGCCAGGACTAGGCTTAATTATTTATTTCCCTGATGCCTCAGGAGCATCCAAGCAAAGAGGCAGCTCTGAGCAGCTTCCTTTAAAACTGTAGTTTCCGCCAGTCAGAGACAGAGTGAGGCACACTTTTTATTTCCAACATTTTTCAGATACCTGCTCCACCCACCAGACCCACGCTCCTTGACTCTCCTGCTTTTCTCTGCATTGCCTGCAGAGATTTCCACATTCAATGCTCACACTTCTCTGCTCTCTTCCATTAAATACTTCTAACTTTTGCTTTGCTCTCTCTTATCCTTTTTCTTCACTTCATGGTTGGCCTAATCCATGGCACAGACAACTGAACGGATACTCTCACTCCTTTGATGAAACTTTGGGTCCACTTACAAAATGGAGGCCAGGACTCCTCACCTTTGTTCACATTTGCTAAGTCACAATGGCAGAAAGAAAACATGTGTGTGGTTCCCTCAGGAGCTGGAGTAAGCTATAAACACGTTTGAAATCCAGGCCATGAAATAGATACAAAAAGGCAAAATTTGAGCTGGCATTTTGTAGGCTGAATGTAGCTAGGTTCCTAACCTGTCCCTAAAGGGCAATTGATGCTATATCCTCAAGGCAGTTGAGTATTTTGGTTTAGGACTCTCTTCAGGAAGGATTTTGTTCTAATTGTTACTGGAGTACACAGTGATACTAGTGATCCACCTCTTAATTTGTTACCTTACTGGGAACAGTAGGGTAAGGGTGGGTGATAAACTCATTTACTTCAAATATATGGGATAATAAATGGTACGATATTTTCAAATACCCAGATAAAAGTAAAATAGCAAATGTGTTAAGAAATATAACTCAACACATGCTATTCTTTTCCACAATAAAATATAGCTAGGGTTTTGGAGGGACTGGTGTCCTAAGCATCAGATTTAATTGATGGAATTAAAAATCCCAACCCTTAACCTATACCATGTTTAAAGTGTGACCTTAAATAAATTGGCAATCCAGCCCTGCTTTCAGTTGGTAGATATCCAGGAGATGTTGAACCAGCTAATTTCAGGGGCAAGTAATTTATATCTTACTGCCATCATATTTAAATGCACTACTTGCCTATGTGCATCTGTACACACACATACATATATGCATATACTCACCTGCACACACATACACACATCACCTACACTGCTACATCAGGTGAGATCGCTTTCATTAGCAGGTAACCTCATAGTAGCCTAAGTAAATATGGAATGTCTGCAAGTAGGTGTTTCTAGCATTGCTTCAGTAGCTCAAAAATTGTAAGGTTTTTCTCAAGGTTCCAATACGGCTCCTTATCACAAAACATTGTTTTTACTTCATGTCAGGAGAAAAGTGGTAATAGGGCATACTATAGATGTCTGTCCTTATACCAGAAAAGCAAAAACTTCAGCTACCCTTCAGAGCCGCCCTCAGACCTATCTGCCTGGGCCACTGCAGACACCTGTTCCACGTCCAGCTGCTGCTGACAGAGCAGTGCCCATGTCGTGGTAGCCAGATCTGCTCCTTGCCTTGGATGACAAAGTTCTAGGAGTTTCAGCCCCTGCTCATCTAACCAACCTGACCTCCCAATACTCTTTCACCTGCACAGCCAGCTCCAGGACATGGCTTTCTTGCTTTCCTTTAAACTTCCTTAGCTCATTCCCAAGGCACACTCCCTTTCTCTCATCCTCATGTGGTTGGCTCCTTTTCATTACCCAAATCTCAGCTCTAATATCACCTCTTCGCAGAGGGCTTCTTTGGCCACGTGTGTGTCCCCTTTCACATCACATTATCGAGTTCTATTTTCTTTACTTATCATGATCGAAAATCACTGTGCGTCATTGTTACTTGGTTACTGTATGTCTCCCTGACTATAACACAGGTGCTATAACAGAAGGGATCCTGTCTGTCTTGCTCACTGTTGCATACCTGGCACCTGGAACAGAGTCTGGGGCATAGTAGGCCCTCAGCCTACTATGAAAAGAAACAAATAACAAAAGAAATAAATAACAGAGTAAAAACAGACAACATACAGAATGAGAGAAAATATTTGCAAACTATACATCTAATAAGGAGCTAATATCCAGAATCTACAAGGGACTCGATAACAACAAAACCCCAAATAACTCCATGAGAAAGTAGGCAAAGGACATGAATATTTTCGAAAGAAGACACACAAATGGCCAAAAAGCATATGAAAAAATGACCAACATTACTTATCATTGGAGAAATGCAAATTAAAACCACTATGAGATACCATCTTATATAAGTCAGAATGGCTATTATTAAAATGTAAAAAGACAACAGATGTTGGTGAGGATGTGGAGAAAAGGGAACACTAATACACTGTTGATAGGAATGTAAGTTAGTACAACCTCTATGGAAAACAGTATGGAGATTTCTCAAACAACTAAAAGTACATCTACCATTTGATTCAGCAATCCCCCCATTGGGTATCTACCCAAAGGAAAAGAAATGTTATATCAAAAAAGATACCTGCACTTGTATGTTTATTGCAGCACTATTCACAATAGTAAAGACATGGAATCAACCTAAGTATTCATCAACAGACGACTGGATGAAGAAAGTTATGGAATACTACTCAGCCATAAAAAAGAGTGAAGTCATGTCTTTTGCAGCAACATGGATAGGATTACAGGCCATTATCTTCAGCAAAATAACTCAGAAAGTGAAATATCATATGTTTTCACTTACAAGGAGGAGCCAAATAATGTGTACACATAAACATAGAGAGTGGAATATTAGACAGTGGAGATTTGGAAGGATGGGAAGATGGGAGGTTGTAAGGAATGAAAAATTACTTAATGAGCAAAATGTATACTATTCAGGTGACGGTTACAACAAAAGCCCAGATTTCACCACTACACACTATATCCATGTAACAAAATTGCACTTGTACCTCCTAAATCTAGGAAAATAAGAAAAATATGGAAAAATAAATAATGTAGAGACAACAATATCTTTAAAAAATAAATAAGCAAGTGAGCTTCATTAAAGTTTTAAGTACCTTACCCAAGGTAGCACAGCTAGTAAGTGGCAATTTGGGATTTGAACTCAGACTTGATTTGAAGCTCTCATTCTTTCTACAATACTGTACAACATCATATTGCCCATAATCTTACCGTCTGTCCCTTGGCCATCCTGATTCCTATCTAGCTACCCCTGACTTTATACTGTCTTAATCACAAGCCTGCCCGACAAAAGTTTAAGTCATATGAAATCTTGATTTAGAAGATTTTATGTTGTCTTTACATACAACAAATGCCCGTCACAGCGCTTCAAATATAATAAGCATTCAAATACTGATTTCATTCCCTATTTACCAATTACCTAACCCTACCTTCCTCTAAAATGAGATTCTGTGAGACTCTACCCAAAAGGGTTTAAAAACAAAAGTTTTTATTATAATTTTGTTTCACTTATAAAGGAATTCCACAACTCTAACCCAAGAACAGTAACTCCAGAGAATACTATAAGCAATTAATTCTCATGAGAGACATCAAAATATTCTTGCTCAATCTGCAAAGACATCCAGGAGAGCTAAACATTCATTTCTTCCACATTTATTTGTTGAGCACTTATTATATGTTAGGTATTGTTCAAAATTCTAGCAGTACAACTGTGAACAATACAGACAAGTTTCCTGATCTTTGAGTTTCCATTCTAGTGGAGAAGAAAGGCATTAAGCCTATAAACAAAGATAATTTCAAAAAATGAGAGTATTATAAAGAAAATATAACAAGATAACGTGGTAAAGTCTAATCCAAAAGGTCAACAATGCTGAAGAATAATGATTGAGAGAGACATGGAAAGAGACAGGATCTGAGAGGAATCTGTGTTTTATTCAAACTGCAATGGGAATTTTGATGAATTTTAAATAAGCAGAGGTAATGTGATCCAATTATTTTTTTAAATCACTTCAGCAGCTGTGTAGAGAGTGGGTTGGCGGGGTGCAAGAGTAGAAGCAGAGATTCCAGTGAGGTGACTTAGCCAGAGCAGCGCTGACAGAAATGGGGCAGAGATGGATGGTTTCAAGATAGATAAGCATTGTGATACAACCTACCTTTGGGGAATTTTGTTTTCTTATTTATTCCATGTTGTCTTGGGTTTGAAACACCATGTTGTTTTATCACATTCATATCCATGTTTTTTGGTGAACTGTCGCCAATATTTTCTTCTTAAATTCTTTTACAATAAATGCCTTAACACAGTAACAAAATTTAGTCAGATATTTATCATTTTCTTTTCTTTGAATGGACTGTATCTAAAAGGCAGCACTGAAAGTCATTTCATTCAAATAGCCTCGGAATTCAGAGCTCCCCCTTGCTTCCAGGAAAAAAAAGAAGTCAGTCTCGTATCTTTTGATAGATACAACCTGTCAGAGGTTTAGCTTTGCATAATTTGCCATGAGTTATATATAAGCTTCTCCCTTTTTCTCTGAGGTTATGAAATTAGTTAAGATAATAGAAGTGAGGTTCTTCCAGAAACTATGTTCTGGGGTTAATCGGTGTGTTCCTAATTGGATCGACAACGGAGTAAGTGACGAGAAACATGTCACTTTTGGAAGCCTCCATTGTACATTTTCTATGTCTGAATGCTCACTCTTTCTGGAGAAAGTATTTTAACCTAATTGCAGTGGGAGTTGACGACAGGGCTGGCACCCCTTAGAGTGAGATTTAGATGAGGGCTGTTACCTGGCCCTGTCCTGCTCTGCTCTTTTATTATCCAAATCCTCCCACTGTGATTGGTCAGCATTCCTCAGAACCTGCTTTGTGAATCAAGGTTAAGCTTCTTAAATTACAGTGGAAAGGAGACATATGGTACCCAGAATATTTCTGTGTAAATAATTTGAATTTCAATTTTCATAAATTTGGGTAAAGATGACTTTATCCACAAAGTACAAAAGGAAAACAGGGCCTTTCTCTTATCCAGGTAATTGAACAATGGAGAGAGCTAAACTGGATGACTGAAGCCCAAAGTACTCCAAGCAGGAAATCTTGGGCTCGTGGATCTTTACAGGCTTATAGATCCTGCTTTAAGGATTTTTAAAGAAAAGATCTGCTTTTAGGAATCCCTAGAGGGTCAAAACAGATCTCCACAGGTGATCAGTGCAGAGTGAACATTGTCAGTTACCATATCCAATTAAAACGTTCTTGTACAGATGAAGGAAAGGGAAGACATCAAAAGATATCTAATGCCATTTAAATCCAGATAAGTTTAACCATAATAAAAACACATGCCAACTTCTTGAGTTCCTGGCCTAATAAGTCCCAGCTATGGTTGCGAAGCCTCATCCACACTGCAGTAACAATAAACCAGAAAGCTTTGGTGCAAGTGAAAGGTTTCTATGGGTCCCCTATTCTGAGTTAGTTCCGGCTGCAAAACAAAGATTTATAAAGTGTTAGGGGAAAAGGGATTCTGCTTCCAGACTTCAACTTCTAAATAAATACTAATATTAAGCAGTTTCTGGTTATTAAAGATTGCTAATCAGTATTTGGATTATCTATGCTGTCTCCTGTTAATTAAACAAACAAACAAAAAAGAATGTTGCTGTTAATTATCATGCAACACACTATATTAACCTTTGCTTATCAGTCTTCCCTAATATAGATCTCATTGTATGGCTTTGGGATCTTCTTATTGGTTTGACAAATATATCTGGAGCACTCAGAATCTCAAAGAACTGTTAAGATTTCATATGCTGCTCTACCTAACTGTTGCTCATCTCACTCTTTTTTATTCAATTCCTCCTCCCTCCCCACCCACACATACAGCATGTAATTTGTCAACCTGAAGACAAGAACACTTGTCAAACCAACCACGCAACCTTTTGGCAATCCAAACAAATCACTGGGTATCTCTGTACCTCTCTCTCCTTTTATCAGTGACTTGGGGAAATCATCCTGGTTGCCTACTTTGTTTTCATGGGTCTGGACGGCACTGACATTGGTGGAACATTGTGAACTAAGAAGAAAGCTGCTTATAAATGCCTCAAATTACTATTTTCACATGTCTTAACTGCCATAACAAGGAGGACAAATCTTCACAATTTGGAAGGCTTTCTAAAAATTAGCCCCACTGTACCAAACCCTTTGATCTTTTGGTCAAACTGTCAATCTCTTGAGAACTCAGTTCTCTTGTGAAATTCCATCCTGCTCGCAAAACAATTGGTTGCATAAGTTCTGAGAGCCAGACCCACAAAGCTGCTCTGTGTTTTGGAAAGTTCCCTAAATAGAACTAGGTAGCAATGGCACTAGCACAAAGACCAAGGAGTTGCAGTATCTCCCATCCTAACCAATCATGCACAGCTCTTTCTTTCCCTCGACATTTCTTTTTCTTTTTTTTTTTTTTTTAGGACCCTCAATATTATTTTCTTTTTCTCTGAAATAAGAGAATTATTTCATCTTAACATCTAAATTGTGCAAATATTGTAAACTTTTTTTATGCGTCTTTGGGTACACAGGAAATTTAGGATAGTTGTTACATCCTCACTGTGGATAACACAAACAACTACATTTGTCCTAATGTCATTGTCCATGGCCTCCCAGATTCATAATCCAGCCCATCTTCCTTCCTGCACCCAAGATCCTACAGTACTACATCCTCAAGCCTCAGAGCTTTGGGGAATAAAACAGCCACATTTCTCTTTTCCTCTTCCCCTTCTTTTTTTCTTTCCCCTCCATTTTTTCTCCTTTGTTTCCTCCTCCCTTGCCTTTCCCCTCAAGCACTCCTGAGCCGTGGACCAGATTCTGACTTCACCAGCTTTGATTAGGAAACACTTGCTGCCTCACTGAAGGACAAAGACATTTCCAAGTTTATCTAAAACCCAGCTAGGAGATCACACATATATTTAGGGCTTTTGAAGTAAATCACAAATTGATTCTGTGAGCCACATTTGCCAATATAAATTAACATAGCGCATTGTATGACAGGTCCCTCCATATTTTCTTTTCTTGGTTGTAAGTAAGAGTCTGTGACATTTAATAATGAGTAGGACCTCCTGCGTAAGCATAAATTAGAAGCCACCAGGGGCTGAGATTAATAGCTTCAGTTATCTCCACTAAATTTAAATAGATTAATTTAATTATTTCACAATTTAAATATATCAAAGCATTACATTGTATTCCCTACATATATGCAATTATCATTTCCCAATTAACATTTTTAAAAGGCATGTACTTTTCAATGAACAAAGAATATTTGGCAACAGTAATCAAATGAAGTTTATACATTGTAGTCAAAATATAATTGGATCAGTATTCCTGATGATTTAAACATCTCCAAAAAGAGCCCCTCCCACAGTGTTCCCATTCACTACTAAGGTCCCAAAAAGGTCTCTGTAATCACTCTCACTCTTACTTCTTGCTGCACTCTTATTTCTTACCCCTGTGCGGTAAAATATTTGTAGATGATGTTAAGAACTATTACATATTGAGCAGGGTTTTCAATCAGGTATACTTACACTTGGGAGGACACAAACAAAACCTCTCAGAAGATAAGCAAACGCAAACCATTTCTAGGGAATCAGTTTCCAGATACTTAGCTGCCACATCCACTCTTTCCTAAAAGTATCTGCCCAAATGCCTAAGTGTCTTCCATGAACTGTTCATAGCCCTCTCCTTCCTACTTCTCTCTGTATATAGTCTTCCACTTGATGAAAGAAAGACACACTCTGTCCCCATCCCTGTTGTGGCCATGCATTGTCCTGAGAGGTAGCAATCTTTAAAATATCAAATTCAAAATTTAAATACAATTTAAAATATTTACATCACTTCGTTTAACCAAATCACCATAAACACTCACCACCTATCAAACTAGGACATGCATCCCCAATACAATTTTATTTTTTATATTTAATAATTATGAAAATTATAATTTATGTATATAAATAATTTTAGATCACTTGTATTTGAAAATAACTATAAACTTAAAAAATAACAAATGATAATACAGAAGAGAACTGTGGCTCTTCAAACTTTAGGGCTACAGGAAATTTTTATCGCAACTACTAGACTGAGCTAAAATTGTTAGTAAAGGGATTTTAAATTTAGACATGAAGTTCTTGACTACAGAGATTATGCAAAAAAATGGAAATTTTAAAATTTTGCTGCATAGATGTATTAAGGGTAATCAATAACAGATATTCAAATTGGAAAATATTTTACTTTGGTATAAAATTTTAAGGAGGAAGTGGAATGAAAATACAATTTCAAAGAGAAAAAAGAATGATGAAAAATGTAAAATTGTTAAAGGAGAGATCTATATGCCTTTAAAAATAGATGATAGTGGATATAATACTGATATAGATATGTTTAAAAGTGAGGTGACAGTTTTATTTAAAATTTCAATTTAAATATACAAGAAATTATATCCTTTGAAACTATACAAATTTAGGATTAACTTAAAAATGTGGAAACAGCCACATAGTCTATCAATATTATTTTAAGGAGCATGAGAGCAATGAAGAAACCTGATAAGGAAAATACTCTCTGCCTTGTGAAGCTTATATTCCTAACAGAAATAAGGCAGGTGGGTAAGCACTGTGTGGCATTTTTTGTTCTCACAGAAAACGTGTCCTATCCTTCTTTCACTTGGAAGTGCTCATTGAAAAAAAAAAATAATAATAAGTGGCCTATTTCATTTCTGGCCTAAGTAGAGCTAAATTTCTAAAACAGCAACAAAATATCAATGGATTCCACAGGTTACACTTATGTCAAGAAGAGCTTCCACTACTTCCAAGTGAGTGGATTAGCCTTGTGCTTCCCATATGTTCAACCAATGCCAACAGCCAACAAAACGCTACACTTAGCAGCAGGGTACTAATGTCCTATCTAAATGAAATCAAGTTAGAATATACATCACAGACGGACTTGAATGGGGAAAATAATATAGAATGTCTTCAAAAGGGTACTCAAGGAAGGAAGGGACTCAGACCTAGCTATGACAATACAAAGACCTTATCCAGGGTGTGTGTGTGTGTGTGTGTGTGCATGCGTGTATGTATGTGTGTGTGTGTGTGTGTGCATGCATGTGTGTATGTGTCTGTGTGTGTGTTGGCAGGTACTTTTTTCCCCTGCACCCACTTTAATCCCTGCAGTGAAGGATTCTTCAAAGCACAGAGGGCCCCAAAGCAGGTACCCTAATCTACCTGATTCACTTTTCCCTTTCCCAGGTTTTGCTCTCCCAATGACAAAAAAACGACAAACTCATTCTTTCAACATGTGCTTTTGAACCTAAACCATTGCTAAGAAAATCTAACACTTGAGATGGGAACAGTAAACAGTGAAGGGAAAGAAAAAAAATGAAACCTGGGGAAAAGTGGAAAAAAAATCAAAATTAAAACCATGAGAGCATATTATATAATCTGTATGGAAAGGAATCCTCTCATGAGTCGGATAGACAAGCAAGTTAATTTTACGCTTTTCTATTATTGCTTTAACTCGGACATTCAACACCCCCTAAAACTCACATTGGAAGTGCGAGCTATTGGGTTTTCTGAATAAACCACTGGAACAAAGTTACAGATAACACGTGATTTCATTAGCTAACTGGAGATATTACCAACTAGATTTCGGTGAAGAACTAGCTTTTAGTAGAATAGTCCTTCTCTAGTGTTCTTACAAAGATACAGTGGGGGAACAACATTCTTTTATTATATTCCACCCCAGAGGAAGAGTCACAGTGAAGTTGATGGCACTTAAGCTTCTAGGTGGCTGTTTAGCTACATGTCCTCCACCCATGGCCCTAGGAGGCCACAGTCATAGGTTTTTATAAAATTTGCAAAAGTAAGATATTTTAACCACAATCAGTTAAGACCACTGTCTCTCTCCATTCTAATTTTCCTTCCCATATATACTTTTCTTCCTGTTGGTGGGGGGGTGGTCAGAGGTGAAGAAGCAATGAGCATTTGGGGATCTTGTCAAGGAGAAGAGGTTTAGTTTGGATTTAGTGGCTACCATGATGCGGTCTGCAGGCGGCTCTGTGTGTACAACATCCTTGCCGGCTGTGTTGGTATAGAAATAGCATCGGGGAGACTCCCACTCTGACCTATGCTTTCTTCCCAGTTCATTACACGAGGGTGCAGGCTGGAGGTCATACTGCAGCGTGAATGCTGTGGTGTGGTGTGGTGTGGTGTGGTGTGGTATGGCTGTGGTGCTTGGAGGATGTGGTGAATGGAGGAGAAAGGAAGTATGAAATATATAAAGCCAGAGCCAGTCTGAAAGCAATTCTTCCAGTCATCAGTTCCATAAACTTTTAGTTTCTTATCAATGATTTGGTTTTCATAGATGTCTAGACAAGATGTGTGTTCTCTCTTGACAGGAATAAAATGTAGCATGTACAGTTAATTTTTTCCCTGTTGATGGGAATTGTGGGAAATAGAATACTAGAATTATCACAATTCCTGTGTTTGTAGAGCACAGACTGGAAGTAGTACTAAAAGTGGGAACTATGTCTGTGTAATAAGCCACAGTTGTAGTCACCTGAACTATGAGTAATAAAAAATAAATTTCAATCTACTATGCTAAAGACAGGTATCTCTCTACTACTGCTGTAGAAAATATTATAAAATGTTTGTACTATGAAAAGGCCATCAAAGTGTATGCAGTCAAAAATGTAGGAAGGGCCGGGAGCATACTCAAGCCTGTAATCCCGGCACTTTGGGATGCCACGGTGGGAGGATTGTTCCAGGCCAGAATTTCAAGGCAACACAGTGAGACTCCTAGGTAACACAGTGAGACCCCATCTCTACAAAAAATTAAAATATTAGCTAGGTATGGCGGTGCACGCCTGTAGTCCCAGCTACTCAGGTGGCTGAGGCAGAAGGATGGCATGAACCCAGAAGTCCAAGGCTGCAGAGAGCTATGATCATGCATGCCACTGTACTCCAGCCTGGACAACAAAGAGAGACTCTATCTAAAAAAAAAAAAAAAAATGTGAGAAGAAAGCATAGGGATAAGTGAGGCAGTAATTTATTTAAAATATTATGTTATTACTCTTGATTATTTTGATGTTTATAGTATTGATCAACTTTTTAAAGTTATTTCTTGGAATTTATTTTCTCTTTCTAAATAAATATTCAGTGTTTTGCTTAATTCCTAAAACTGCAGAAGCCTCACTAAACCCTATTTACTCTGCTCCCTAAGTCTCAATAGACAGAAATGATTCTGCCACTCCTGTTCAAGGTGATAGCATGAGTTTTGCTTCCTGAATGTGAGGAGCAATTATAGAATTGCTCTAGTAATGGGTAAGAATTATGAACATACATTTCTTTTTCTTCAACAGAGTTAAACAATGGCTCACTCTCTGGATTTCCAGATGCACTTAAGATGAAATAATAATGTTGAGCCAGTCTTGCCCTGCTTTAAATTAATCACTCCAGGAAGAGACATTAAACCTTTCAGACCACCAGTGTGCATACATGCTTTAGTGCCCTAGACCACGCACCCTCTCTTGGTTATTTGGGACACAAGGAAATGTAAGCTCAGTAAATGAGGCTGTTTTATGAACCATTTAAATAATCTGAAAAGGAAATTAATACTTTTATTACTTTCTATAAGTGAACAACTTCCTTAAAAATCTGTAAGAGTTCTTTATGTTCTCATGAGTGGGACTGCCCTAGCCAAGACGTGGATCCAGAGAAATAATGGAAGGTTAGAGAAAGGATGTATGGCCACACAAATCAAAGTGGAACAAATAAGAAAGGCTGGAAACTAATTTGGAGCTAAATAAAGTCACCTCTAACAGAGCCAAGAAAATTCACTTGATTAGAAATCAGGCTGTAACTTAAAAATAAAATATTTCTTAGTCTTTTCAAATAATGAGAATTTTTGTTGGGCCTGTTGTGAGGACGGGAAAGGAAGTCTGGGAGAATATGGAATCAATTTTTGACCCGTACCCCACATCGGTACCATCAGTACTTCTTATGTGAAAGACATTCTGTTAGTCACTTTACAAACACTGTCCTCAAACTGTAAGTCCTCACAACAACCCAGTAAGAAAAGTAAAATTATGCAAATTTGCTAGAAAAGGAAAATAAAGTTACTTCTCTGATCTCATCTTTTACCCATTTCTGCCTCAATTGGCTCCAACCATGCTGGCTTCTGCTCTGTCCCAGAAATACACCAAGCACATCCCAGTTTCAAAGCCTTTGAACTGGCTGTTCTCTCTGCCTAAGATGCTCTTACCCTAGGTTCCCACACAGCTCACTCCCTTACATCTCTGTTCAAATGTCGCTTTATCTCAGAGCCCCTCTTCCATAACTCTTTGTCTTCTTACCCTGCTTTATTTTTCTTCTTAGCAGATTTTTCTTCTTAAGGAATGTTTTGTTCCTAATCAAACCTAAGCATCATGAGAGCAGGGACTTTGTTGTTGTTGACTACTGCATCCTCAGGCACAGTGCCTGATACTCAGTAATTATGTTAAATGATCAATTGCATTGATCAGTAAATGATTTGACTATTGTAAGCCTTCCTTTCATTCAATTAGTAAACATAGCCCCTGAATCGGAGCCCAGATCTCCCTGCACCAAAACCCACGCTCTTTGCTTTTATCCAGACTGCCTGCAGGAAAGAGGGCTTATTATAGAGAAAATTCTCGTGTAAAGAAGAAACTAGGCCGGGCGCGGTGGCTCAAGCCTGTAATCCTAGCTCTCTGGAAGGCCGAGGCGGGCGGATTGCTCGAGGTCGGGAGTTCGAAACCAGCCTGAGCAAGAGCGAGACCCCGTCTCTACTATAAACAGAAAGAAACTAATTGGCCAACTAATATATATAGAAAAAATTAGCCGGGCATGGTGGCGCATGCCTGTAGTCCCAGCTACTTGGGAGGCTGAGACAGAAGGATCGCTTGAGCCCAGGAGTTTGAGGTTGCTGTGAGTGAGGCTGATGCCACGGCACTCACTCTAGCCTAGGCAACAAAGCGAGACTCTGTCTCAAAAAAAAAAAAAAAAAAAGAAGAAACTAGATAGTTTCTGAGATTCCTTTCAACATGAATGTCTTCAAAAAACAAAATTTTATGTGTTTCAAGATTTAGGGACTCTGTTTATTTAGATGGCAGTACTGACAAGTGCTTATATATCCCCAGGAGCATAAGGCATTGCAAAGATCTCTTATCCTGCCAATTTCCTCCTTAAAATGGACTAGACTTCTGGCTTCAGGTTAATGATCACTTAGTGTCCTAAAAGGGGATGGATAAAAAAGCCTGCTCTCATTCTCTTCCCTCTTTCCAATCTCCTGCCAGAGTTTCCCACTGGTCCAGCTAGAAGTCATATGGCAAAGAATCCTATTACTGTTGTCCACATAAATAAACATTTTGGAAACACTGCAAATTTTTAATATAATCTTACTGCTTCTATTTTTGGCCTCCTAGCCTTTTGAGGAGACTTTACTTGGATGATTGGCTTATGTTAGCTTTGATGATTCTGTTTTATTTTTCTTGTGCAAATGGAGAGAAAATTCAGGGCTCACAAAGAATAGCTAGATGGATGAAGAAGAGATTTGTCTCCTCACCTGCACTGGCATGATCAACCTACCAGCCAACAGGATCCTGCCTGGAGTCCCGGCCCCGCCATTTACTACACGGTTGAAATTGGCATGTTTGCCAAGCATATTTGCTCCTGTGTAAAAATAGGAAAAATATAGATAAAGCCAGGAAGTTAGTAATATTGTATGCCATGTGACTTCTCCCATAACCTCTCAGATCTTCAGTAAAACCACCAAATGAATAACACGTTTGGGAAAAGCAGAATTTGTACCTGGATGGTGCAGGATAAATCCAAGGCAAGACAGAGAAAACTTGAGGAAGAAAGTCACTGAGAATTCACAGAAATTGTAAAAATGGCTCCGAACTTGTATCCGTACCAAATTGGAGTTTTAAACCAAACTGACCTAAGTCTCCAAAGGATAGTAAGACCCCAGCTGGCATCTGGTGTATACTTAAAAATCTCTAAGGATTTTTATACTTTGCAAACTTTCATTTCATTTTTTTCATAATCTCCATAGTTAAGACCTTTATGTCTAGATTCAAATTCCTACTGCTGCAATTTCAGCTCAGCCTGGTAGTTGTAGTAATGGCCGTAATAGTTCCCAGGTATGAACAATGGAGTCAGACTGTCTGAGTCTGAATCTCAGCTACACTACTTTCAGACTCGAGCAAGCTACTAAAACTCTATAACTATAGTTTCTTCATCCATAAAATGGGATTAAGATGACTTACATCCACCATAAATTTGCTGTGAGCATCAGATGAATAGATACACAAAAAAATTTAACAGAGTACCTAGCACATACTTAGTGTGTATGTGTGTATGTAACAAATGTATGTAACAAATAATGTTTGTTATTAACATCATTACTGTATGCTAAGCATTGGGCTATTTTACATAGGTCATCACATTTAAGGCTCACGATAACCCTCAGAATTACTGTTAAGATCTCCATTTTACAGATAATAAACTAAGATGAAGAAAATTTAAATCATAAAGAATAGCCATTTTATACATCTTCCTGTTTACATGTATTATGGCATCAATGTGATGGGGAGAAATAAATGTTTGAATGAATAAATAAGTAAATTTTCTCCTTTTAATTTTACAAAGAATACAGAGAAAGGAGAGAAATAATTTCATCTCTTAATTCTGCTATTTTTTAGTGTTTTTCTAACACTCTAATACTAAGGATTTAAATGCCAATTTAATGTTCCATTTTATTCTCCTTTCAGAGAAACAATAAAAATATTTATAATAAAGAGATGTAAATCATATTGCTCCCCAAACTGCAACACCTTGACCTCTTCCTTTCTTGGTTCATCTACAAGCAGCCTTTGCAACATATTTTTATCTATGCCAATTGAAACTACTCTCTAAATAAATTAAAAATATAGTCTTGCAACTTCTGAACCAAACAGTCTATAAAAACTCGAATAAATAACATCCACTCTTCTTCCATTTCTCACTAATATTATAAGTTTATCCTCCAAAAAAGGAATCCAATTTTCCAGGAATAATTTTTCCTACAGAAATCCATACTATCAGCTCATTTTTCTTTTTACTCTTGAGGTATTTCCAGTTTTTTTTTCCCTTAGAATGTATTTTGTTATTCCTCAAAACTGACACCAAATTATCTAAGTGGTACTGCCTAAAATCATTTTTTTCCTATGTTTTGGAGCCAGGTCTTTAATTTGAAGTTAGCACTTAATCCCATTGTAATACTTTTACTTAAACCAGTTGTTTTTATAGATATCAAATGTTCTGCTGAGATAGTCATTTGAACATAATGATCATCAAAGGTTCACATGTCCCGTTTCTCACCTACTACTGATTCTAATCCTATGCTATTTTTCCAAGTAATCCTTTACCACCAAGTAGTTCCAATTCTTTCTTTTATTTGATTCAAAGATGTTGTAAGAAAGTAAGCCTGTGGTGTTGTGTATGTTGATCTTCTGGGCTCCTAAGAACTCTCCACTAGCTCCTAGAACATTCTGCCCCTTTCCATTCACAAGTCCATCCCATGTTAGTAAGATGTATACAACGTATTCTGGAGGGAGTGGGAACTAAACGTAGGTCAGGAGTATAATTTCACTCTTATCTTCTATTACTGTGTAGTGTTTATTGGGAGATTAACCTCAATATTCCATTTATTTAACCTGAAACAACAGTGCTGCCTTCCTGTTTTCTAGAGTTCATAGGAAAGTAAAGTGCTTTAACTTCCTGATTGTTTACTTGAAATTTGATACGAAAGGTTTTTTATTTATTTATTTATTTTGACAGGGTCTCACCACTCTGTTCCCTCAGAGTGCAGTCGCGTGATCATAGGTCACAGCAACCTCAAACTCCTGGGCTCATGCGATCTTCCTGCCTCAGTCTCCAGAGTAGCTGGGACTGCCGGCATGTGCCACTATTCCTGGTTAATTTTTCTATTTTTTTTGTAGAGATAAGGTCTTGATATGTTGCTCAGGCTGGTCTCAAACTCGTGGCCTCAAGAAATCTTTCCACCTCAGCCTCCCAAAGCGCTGGGATTACAAGTGTGAGCCACCACACCAGGCCAAGAGTCCTCACTAAACACACACACACACACACACACACTCACTCAAATGGTAACTATGGGTGCTTATTTAACTTGATTGTGGTAACGATTACACAATGTGTATATATATATATATATATATATATATATGAAATTATCAAATTATTGTGTTGAACACCTTGAATATATACAAATTTTATTCACCAATTAAATATTTTTTTAAAAAAAAGACTGTGGTGAGAGTTTTCTGCTCTCTTAGTTGACCTGGAGGCATTTCACAGCATTTGAGAAGTAAAAAAGCAAGATACAGAGAAGTATTTGTATATAAAGTGTCCCAATTTTTAAAAATGAAAAAAAACCAAACCCTATTTGTGTATATTTTCTTTAAATAGTTGACGTGACAAGAGAGAACATTTATACCCCTAAGCTGAAGGGCCTTTGCTCAGCTTCTCTGTGACATTTTCTGGCCTACCTGTGGTGGTCACTCGCTCTTCCTGAGATCGTCTCCTGCCTTGATTGCTGTGGCAGTGTGCTCTCCCGGTCTCCCACCTGTCTTTTGGATTTCTCGTCCTCCTCCCTTTTCCTCATTATGAATGTCATCTTTGTCCCCACATTCAACAAACAGGCACAGAGGTAAGAATACAGAAATCAGTGGCCCTATCGTTTCCCTCAAGTGGCTCTTAGGGCTGTAGACAGAGATGAACAAAGCATCAGATAAGTAAACTGAGGTGCTATCACTCACTCTGAGTTCCCTGAAGTATAGGATTATTTATCCTTTTCTAACTACTGTGTTTCCCCAAAAATAAGACCTACCCATAAAATAAGCCCTAGCAGGCTTTCTAAGCATTTGCGCAATATAAGCCCTACCCTGAAAATAAGACCTAGTGACGGTCGTGGCTATGCAGCGTATCTGCACAACCCATGCATTTCGTCGCGGAGCAGTAAAGAAGACGAGCAGCCCTTCCCATCTGCCCCATGAGAGCTCTATTGCTCCACATGAGAGATTGGGGGCCAATGGTTCTAAATGAAATAGAGTCGCAAGAAATTCAGGATGGAATTTGGGGTTTGGAGAGTTATGATGATGTTCCAGAAGAAGACGACTTAACTATATTTGAATAAATGTAGATGGTTGTACCGTACTTAAAAAAAAATAACACATCCCCTGAAAATAAGCCCTAGGGTGTCTTCTTGAGGAAAAATAAATATAAGACCCTGTCTTATTTTGGGGGAAACACAGTACTAAACATTTGAGGGGAAAGCTGTCGTGTATTCTCGGTTACAATATCGCACAGCAACATTTCTATCTTTCCCTCTGCCTCGATTGGGTTGGTGTCGCAGAATCAGAGACTTTCAGAGCCAGCCCTCCTTTTACTGAAGCCAGAGAGAGAAAGCAACTTGCCCGTGACCACAGGCCTGGTAAGCGGCAAAGCCAGACCAGAACAAGCCCTCCAGGATCCTGCTGCTTCTATGGTCAGATCTTGCAGCAATTCTTTCTGAGCTGAATATTTCCATGTTAATTCCTAAGTAACTCTATACCCAGCGAGGTACTGGATTAATATTTCCCTCCTGCTCCACAGAGGGTGACAGCGTGCCCTGGAGGTCAGGAGGCAAAAATCCATACCTCTCCTGACAGCAAATTCTTCAGGTTCCATGTCAGTTTGTGGAAGATTTGCTCCCAGAGCCAGTGACCTCAGGCTAGAGAAGGGGTTCTGAGTGCATTAAAATTCATACTCAGAGTCTGGCGGATCATATGGGAGCTGCTGTGCCAGAAATCACTCCTGAGGTCACACGGTGTGTTAACCCCCTTACTCCTCATCACAGTGATGATGGCTCGAATAAACAATTGTGGATTCAATGAATTCTCAGCCGGAGAGAAAAGTCTATCTGGGAAAGGGAGAAATGATCTCCCCTCAAGGTATCTGACGCAGGACACAGTAAAGAGGAACAAATATTGACAGAAACCTGATAATATTTGCCTCTCCAGTGGTAAAGACAACACCCAGATGTTCTGTAGCCAAGTAGGAAACTGGAAGGAAATAAAATAGGAAGGGAGGAAGGAAAGAAAGAGAGGAAAGAAGAAAAAGGCAAGAGGAAAAGTGTTTCACCAAACTGATGGCTGTCAGATAAAAGAGATTGGGGCCATAAATTCCTCCCAGCGTTTCTAATGGGATTTTAATACGGCATTTGGCCATCATCTTTTTTTCATTCTTTTAATGACATACATGCCCAAAGTGTAGCCATGGAGCCTCTGAACTCTGTATATTTCTGTAATACACAAAGAAAACAGCTGTCACATCCATTTTAAGGAACTTTTAAATACATTACAGTGAGGTCTATAGGCCCCGAATCCAAAGGGAACAGCATAAAGCCTGTCTGTACATCATCTGTGACGGGTCTGAATTCCAGCCAAGGCAGATTTTTTTTCAAAATAATAAAATAAAATACTGTGTTTTTTTTTTTGAAGGAACATTATATTTTTAAACTGGAAATAATTGTATTTTGTATCTTATATGGCATCTGAAAGTGATTTAGTTGAACAATGTGGTTTCTGATTGGTATTTGAATTGGTTCCAGAACATTTTTCATAATAACCATCTTAAAGATCCCAATTATCTGATCCTCTTTCCCCTTCACATGGTTTCATAGGAGGTTTCCAGAAGAAGGGAGAAAGCTGCAGAGGCTGGCAAGCCAACCACTTGTAGCTGACGGCGTCTGCCTGCTGGGCCCGCAGGAAAGGGTCTGCCTGTTGTTCTGAGTCGTCCAGGATGCATTTATGACTCAATAAAGGAGGCCTTGGCATTACCAGAATAATTACTTACTAAAACAAGCCTATAAAACCAAAGCGTTGCCTCAACTAAAAGGCAAACAGGGAACTTTTTTACTTTAGTGTTAACATGTAAATCTAGTAAAGTATATTTAGATTTCTATAAAATCAGCAAAAGGGATGGTTGATTTACCAGGTGGGCAGCAAAAAAATCAATTCCCCGGGATTGCCAAGGGGCTAAGGGAGAGTGGCCCTAATGAGTCTGAAAGAATGCCCATCCATAACTGACCCAGCCTTGTCTGTAAGGTGCAGAGACCATGGCGTGGTGGTGAAGAGAGCTGACTCTGGAGTCGGACAGCTGGCTCTGAACCAGCGCCATTGGTGAGCATCTGACCTGCAGCGGTGACCCAAGCTCTCTGTCTCATTGGTAAAGTAGAGATAGTGTAATACCTACTTTATGGGATCATTGGAAGAAATCAACAAAATAATGCACATGAAGGGCTTAGAACAATACCTGGTATATAACAGGTACACAATAAGTGGTAGCTCTTGTTATTACGAGTAATGGAATCTATTATTGCAATATCATTTTTACATATATTAATAATGGGAATAAAAATTGGAAGTATTCATTTTGGTTTTTTTTATTTTTATCAGAATATCTTTATTTCATTTTATCTTATTTTTAATTGACAAATAATAATTATATAAATTTATGAGGGACAGTGTGAGGTTTTATAGGAGTCCACTGCAGAATAATTAAATCTAGCTATTTAACATCTATTATCCATATAACAGCTATTATCCATCACCTCACCTATTTACATGGTGAGAACATTTAAAATCTACTCTTCTTGCAATTTTGAAATATACAATATATTATTGTATAGTATTGTGACCTTAGTCACTTGTATAGTTGTATACTTGTATAGTATAGTGTATACTATACTTGTATACTTGTACTTGTATACCTATACTATACAAGTATACTTGTATAGTATAGTGACCTTAGTCACTATACTGGACAATAGGTCACTAAAACTTATTCCTCCTAACTCAAACTTTGTATCCTTCGACCAACATCTTCCCCTTTCTCCATTACCCCACCCCCGCCCTAGCCTCTGCGAACCACCCTTCACCCTTCTACTCTCTACTTCTTTGAGTTCAACTTTTTGTGATGACTTAGATGAACTGGAGGATATTATGCTAAGTGAAATAAGCCAGGAACAGAAAGGCAGATACTACTATGATCTCACTTATATGTGGAATCTACAAAGGAATAAATATTTTTAGAATACTAAATGTCAGCACATAGTACCTGACACTATGCTAAGCCTTTCAAATAGTGTATGTTCCTTAATCTTCTTGAAGTAAAATTCCTCTCTAAGGTGAAGAACCTGTAAGTAGCAGAACTAGAAATAGGGTTGCCAGATTTAGCAAATACAAGATAGCCAGTTAAATTGCATTTCATATAAATAATAAATAATTCTTTGGATTAAGTATTTCTGAAATACTATGTGTGGGACATACTTATATATCAGACAATCCTAATTAGAGATCAAGCCCCCAGATTTATCTCATCCAAAACCCTTATTCTTTCTACCTTCACAGCCAAAATATATCTTACTTTTTGTATATTTCATTCCCTAGTATTTTTTTTACCAACCAGAAGGTTCTTCAGTAAGAAATAATCCAGAAATTGTATTTGGTTACCAACTATCAGGAAGAATGAAATGCTGATGACAAATAAATTAAACCATGGCATCTGGGTATAGGGCGGGCACATCAAGAGTTGGTACATCAAAGCCCTGTGTTTTCCTAAAATTATCATCTTAGATCATGCCAGCAATTATTAAAAGCACTTTAAAACAAAGCATCAAAATAACATTTGAAATTGAGAAAAAAATATTTTGCACCATAACTTACAGCTACAAATCATACTTTAAAATACTTAAAACATTTTTTCATCAATAATTTAATTATACATCAATTATACATCAATAATTTAATTCATTAAAAAAAATTTATTGATTGTCTTTATGTCAAGACACTGTCGACACTAAATAAACTAAATCAGACACTGCCCTGCCTTCTGATTGATTTACACCCTAGTGAAGGAGCATAGAGTAATTATATAAGCACAAATAAAATTTAAAGTTGCAACCATCACAAGATCTATGGAGAAGTACATGGAGAGATGAGCCTAAAGACACTTGAATTCAGAGAGGGCTTCCATGAAGTAGTAATACCTGACCTAAGATCTGAAGGATGAGCACCCTCTGGGGGATGGACATGCTTGAAGCTCTGACTGGGGTGGGGCAATACATAACCTAGGCTGGGCGCGGTGGCTCACACCAGTAATCCTAGCACTCTGGGAGCCCGAGGCAGATGGATCGTTTGAGCTCAGGAGTTCGAGACAAGCCTGAGCAAGAGCGAGATCCTGTCTCTACCAAAAACAAAAAGAAGTTAATTGGACAGCTAAAAATATATAGAAAAAATTAGCCGGGCATGGTGGCGCATGCCTGTAGTCCCAGCTACTCGGGAGGCTGAGGCAGAAGGATTGCTTGAGCCCAGGAGTTTGAGGTTGCTGTGAGCTAGGCTGATGCCATGGCACTCTAGCCAGGGCAACAGAGTGAAACTCTCTAAAAAAAAAAAAAAAATACATATATACACATAACCTAAACATTTGCACGTCCATAATATGCTTAAATTTCAAAAAATAAAGAAAGAAAGAACAGATTAGAAGTATATAAGAGTGTTTATAGGGAGATCCTTAGGAGGATATTATAGCAATTCAGGCAAGACATATGCAGCATGGAACAGAGTAGTTGGTGGTACTAGAAATAGAAGTAGATGGATGCAGTAACACCATGCAGCAAAGCATTGACTGGAGAACAACGGGCAAACATATAAATCTATTTTCTTTGTTAAACTATTTTCTACTTCTTGTTGTCCCTCGACTCTCCTTAGTTTCTTTTGCACCACCAGACTTCTTGATCTGCATCAGTAACAATGAGGATATAAAAGCCATCACAAAGAATTCCTCAAATTTGGAAAAAGTTACCAAAAGGGTTTTAACCCTTTGCACTCGCTTGCTTTTTTCTCAACATCCACTCGACATTATCCACACTCGACATCTGAGTGCAAAGGGTTAAGGAAGTCTAGACAGAATTTCTAGGGTATGAATTGGTTCAGCTCAGCCTGGCAAGTCTTTTAAATACCAGGCATGTAAAACAGAGTCAAAAACTTTAAAAAGAACAATGGAATGTGTCTAAGACAGGGAATCAGAAAACACAGAACTTGTGTATTACTTTTTGATCATTTTCTTATACATAAAATGAGGACTCCGTACCTACACATCCTACCTCTTGGGGTTTGGTTGTTGTGAGAAGCAAATGCCATTGAGATGACGCAAACTGAGGTGCAGAGTGGCTCATGTTAACAGGGCTCCCTGGTACTTGGAGCTTCTGTAATTGCTTGCTCAAACTATTTAAGGAGACATTCATCAAAGTATTATATTTGCACATAAATTAAAGAATTGTGTGTTCAAAATCCTGTTCCTTTTTTTTCTTGTTTTTATTGCTACCTAATATAACAGTAAGTGAAAGTTATTTGCCTAGTAGAAAGGCCTAAACAAACACAAGTTATATAAACTTATTATTCAGTGTACAGTTTAATTGGAGAGTTGAGAGAGTCTGGTAGTTGTTTTTACTGATGTAAAACAGGGAGACTACTCAACCCTCTGGTTGAAAATGATCTTTCTCATGGCTATTGAACCTTAGCTTTTCCCTTAGTCATCTAACAAGCTAAAAATAGTAAGAGGTAACACATCTTAAATGCTAGGTACTGTTCTAAGTAACATGTGTGTGTATATATACATATTCATGTATACACACAGATGTGTACATATACCCCTCACCACAATCCTACTGGAGGGTACTATTATCTCCATCTATATTTTACAGATGAGGAAACTGAGGCACTGAAAAGGCTAAGAAATGTTACCAAGAGTCCCAAAGCTTGTTTGAGCCAGTATTCAAACTCAGGCTCTCTGACTCCAGACTTGATGCTCTTTAGCTCCACTATGCTACCCCTTCTTAATGCACTAAATGTTGAACAATGTCCTATTCTTTGCTCCTAACAAAACTATTCCAATTCTAGTTATTGCATTGCTTTCTCCAGAAGAATGTTCACTGATGGCATTCTGACTAATTTACTCCCAGAATTACCACTCACTTGGCCCACAGTTACTAAAAGTCAGGCTAGAAAGATAATCCCAGATGGGTGGGAGAATTGGAAAATTTCACAACAAACTGTGCAGTCAGCTAGAGCCTTGCCCAAAAGGAGCAGGATGCTGCCACATAGTTGCTCTTTCAAGCTGATGAATTCCAGGGCAACCAAAGTGCAAAGATGAGGAATAAACATTCTGGCCTTCTTTTTCTAG
This sequence comes from Microcebus murinus, assembly GCF_040939455.1. Lineage (NCBI taxonomy): Eukaryota > Metazoa > Chordata > Mammalia > Primates > Cheirogaleidae > Microcebus > Microcebus murinus. Next base: position 116,814,193 of record NC_134105.1, on the reverse strand, counting down.
TGCCCAGTGTCTTGTTGGGTGATTATAGAGAATGCAGTACTTGAATCGAATCTTGGAAGTTGAGTAGATGCGCATTGAACTAACAAAAGGGAAGTGATTACGAGACCAAAGGAACAGAAAAATAGTAAAGAGAAAGCAGAAAACTGCAAGGGCCAGGAGAGTGGAGACCAAGCATGCAAGGAGGCTAGCATGAGCCAGAGTATGGAGGGCTTTTTTGCACTTAGGAATTTTATTCCTTGTAGATCCAGTGAGCCACCAAAGGCCCTTCAGCAGATGGGTAATAATAAGTTTGGAATACCAGAGAAGGTTTCAAGTGCAGGGCAACAAATAGTTTCAGCTCTGGAGTTTCTGAATTTAAGATATCTGCGGCACATTGAACGGAGGTGTTCTGTGGGCAAATAGGAACAAATTCTATAGTTTAGAAGGGATACGTGGACTGGAAACAGACTTGGGAGACAACACCACTTAGCTAGTAGCCAAAGTCATGAGCATACATGAGATTTCCCAGAAGAATATATAGAAGGAGATGAAAAGAGGGTGCCTAGAGATTGGAACCCCAGTCAACATAGTCTACATCTGAGGATAGAGGACAGATGAAAAATGAGCCTGAGGAAAGGCAACAGAACAGGAGAATCACATGAGCAGGGCATTGGAGAAGCCAAGGGAGGAGAAAACATTGTTTCAAAGGGCGTGGGCAAAAATATCACATCTCAGAGGGGTCAGATGAGGTGAGGGCTGAAAAGCCCTTCCCATTTCAAGAGTGGCAGGGCCAGCTCCTAACTTCAGGTGGCAAAAAAGTGAACATGAGGTTAGGAAATAAAAGAGCAGACAGAAGAGTCTTCTGAGGAAGTAGAGACAGAAGTAGTAACCTGGTGATGATTCCGCACTCTGTTTCTCAGTTTTTCTCCAAGATATTGGGAAGTTGCCCTAAATGACGCAGCCCTTGTTTCTCTGACAGCCTGTTAGAACAGATTGGAGGCACAGACACCATCCACACCCCAGGTGTTGAACTTTCATTTTGGAATCCGGCCATCAATTTTTTAGATTATTTTCCAAATCCCTAAATTGAGCAAAATGATAGGTTGGGCCCCCTTTGGGGACTCATTTATATAATATATAATGAGAACATACGAACGTCCCAAAATGCAGGCCTTATGTGTATAGGGGACACAGAGCCACTAATTGAACTGAATCTTTTCCATTATCACAAAATCCATGTGATTTCAGAAGTTGAAGGGAATTTTCATTTATTATTTTTATTTTTCTGTTGAGTTTCTCAGAAAATTTATTTCATAATAATCTTGCAGTCTCAGGGGCAATTATTTGAGACAAGACTGTTCAAAAGAACTGAACTCTGTAAAGATGTCCCCACTTGCCTTTCACTCTGTTTAAAATTCCCTGGTTTGTTATTGTGACCCCTCATCTTACTTGTTGTATGATTTCAGACACGTCACTTAACTTCTTAGGACCTTAGTGGCCTCATCTGTCTAAGAAGGGAACTGGAAAAGATGCTTAATAAAACCATATTATTTAAGCTACACCAGGAGTTAACACACTTATTCTATAAAAAGGCAGATGATAAACACTTTTAGCTTTGCAAGCCATATGGTCTCTACAGCAACCACTCAGCTCTGCCTCATAACACTGAAGCAGCAACAGACAATATGTAAACAAATGATTGTGACTGAGTTCCAATAAAACTTTATTTACTAAAGCAGACAGTAGGCCGATTTGGTCTGTGGGCTGTAGTTTGCCAACTCCTGCCCTAAACTTTAAACCTAAGTTCTTCAATTTACAAAGCTGGATCCCTCAGAATCACCTACCTATTAAAATATTCATATCCTAGGAAAGACCAATCAATCAGCTACTTCTAGAGTTTATGTGGTGGGTGGGAGCACAAATTTAACTCACATACTGTAAAGAACAAAGAAAAGTTTAGAACAGACATGGTAACTCCCACCTGTAATCCTAGCACTTTTGGAGGCCAAGGTGGGAGAGGAGTGCTTGAGGCCAGGAGTTCAAGGCTATACTGGGAAACAGCGAGACCTCATCTCTTCAAAAACTTTTTTTAATTAGCCTGGTGAGGTGGTGTGTTCCTGTAATCTCAACTACTCAGGAGGCTGAGGCAGGAAGATCGCTTGAGCTCAGGAGTTTGAGATTGCTGTGAGCTATGATCACACCACTGCACTGCAGCCTAGGCAATAGAGCAAGATTCTGTCTCAAAAAAAAAGGAGAAAAAGAAAAGAGAAAAACAAGAAAATAAAAAAGAGAAAAGAAAAGAAAAAAGAAAAGTAAGGTTTAGTATTTCCTAAGTAGACAATCTGGTTTCTCAAAAGGTAGATGTGAAAAAATTTTCTAAAACTCTAGTTAAACTTAAAAATTCGGTTTGATCCAATAATGTAAACAGCCTATTTAAGAAATCTTTAACATCTTTTTGTTAAAAATTTCTAATCTCTTTGAAAGCCTTCCCAGCCCGGTGTGGTGGCTCATACCTGTAATCGTAGCACTCTGGGAGGCCAAGGCGGGAGGATCGCTTGAGGCCAGGAGCTCGAGACCAGACCATCTCTACAAAAAATAGAAAAATTAGCTGGGCGTGATAGTGTGCATGAGGATGAAGATCTATTCCAAGATATAGAAAAAGAAGCACATATTTCAAAAATACATCATTGCCAATTATTTGGCAATTCTTTCTAAATGAATTCAATAGGTGTTTTTTTTTCCATGCAGATAGTTGAATACAAGGAAGCTGTTGAAATAACTAAGCTCAGGATAGGTTTGTATTAATGCATAGAGGAAGAAGAGCATGCAGAGGCAGGTGGGTGGTATGCCAAGGGAGATGTGCGGGGGGGGGAGTCCAGAGGAAGAGGAGGAAAGCTGGAGAAATGCATTTCACAATGTGTCAAGGACCCAAGTAGCCAAATATTGCAGTGGGAGAAAAGGAGCTGAAGCCTGAATCAGTCTGCAATCGAGTGAAGGGTTTTGGGAAGAGAATTGAAGTAGTGAGCTAGAGCAATGATTTGCATTATCTGAGGACTGGAACTTAGAGTCAGGTGTTTTGGTTAATGGTGCCAGAGGACACAAAACCTTGCTCAGAAATGGGTCAGATTTATTTAGTTGACTGTCCATGAGTGATTCTTTGGAAAATGGGACTAGGCTCAAAATCCAGGAGATGATGCTGCTGAGAGGTCAAATAGAATGCTCCAGGGAGAATTAAAAAGAACACCTCAAGGGAAACATACTTTAAAATATTTAGCAACTAGATAGAAAGTTTGTATTTGATTAAGAGATGGATAATTGCTTATGATCAGAAATTTAGACCTACAATTTAAATTCCATCTTGCTACCTACAAAGCCATGGAAAATCCATATGTAATTTACTCTTGACTTTGAAGTGTATTATATCATTTTAGAGGTGTATTGTTTTCTTAATTGTATCATCCCATGGCTTACATCAGCATTTCTTGAGCACGCACTAAGAGATGAAAGAAGTAGTTAGTAAAACAAACCAACCTAACATTAAAAGGCTTCTCAGAGAGTGGAATGTGTACCTCATTTATTTTGACTATGCATAAGATTCACAAAACAATTCCAGGCACTTATGGATACAGAATAAAGATTACACTGACTCCTATCCTCAGTGAGATTAAGGTCTAATGGGAGGGAAATAAAATACATAAAATCAATGTAAATACATACAGATGTTGTACAGCAATTACACAAGTAAGACAGTTGTAGGGAATCAAGAATTAGGCTGATTAGTTGGGGAAAGGTTAGGTACACCTCAAAAAGATGTGTAAAGAAAATGAGGATGTAGTATTTAAAGTCGTCATCAATTTACTTTTAGAGGAAATTTTAGTTTCATAGCACTCCTTAATTCTGAACCTGTAGCATGCAATCTTCAGCATCTAAGAAACTTCTAAGACTGACAATCTAGTACACAAAATAACTACAAGGTTTAAAGACGTGTTACCAACCCTTGTGAACTGCTATTTTTCTAATAAAAAAAAATCTCAATTCCATATCACAGAGGTTGCTATAGTATCATAGCAGATATATGCACAAAGACATATAACAAACTTGTCAGGTATCCACGTTACGGTGTGGATGGTACAAGACTTCCCTCTACGGTGCATAAACATCTCCTGTTGCCCTGCCTCCCTTCACCATTGCGTGTGTGCGTGCCAGTGAGAATGTACGTGTGCCCTGGGACGGCTGCAGAAAACAAGTTCTGTGACCTCTCTGAAGTCTGACACAAACAGCTTTCTGACTGTCTTCTGCCTTGGATCTTCTGAACTTCTGCTTCTCCAGGCTAGAGGAATCAGGAGCAGGAGGGTCTATCTGTGAGGAAGGACCAAGACACAAGTTCCAAGAAAGGGAGGCATTCAGAAGAGGGATAAATGAGAACTCATACCCCTTGTCTAAAGGGGAGCCAGCAGACACATCCCATTAGAGAAAAAAGGAGCCAAAAATAAAAAAGCATTAATATGGAAGAGTCTAGAAAAAGCCTGGAAGGGCTCTGGAATTCTACAGGCTGCTGCAGGCATTTGCCTTGCCAAAAACCCACCCAGTAGTTCTTTAAAAGAAAAAAAAAAAGCCCATAGGGATCAAAAACACTGACTAATAATTTTTGAATCCATCTCCACAGTATTATTCATCTCTGCCAAGGTCAGGTTTGGTCACAGCATGGCTGGAGGTCTGGGCATTCTGTTCCCAGTTTTATTTTTACAGTAGTTACGGAGCCCCTTATATTTTCAAGGGCCCCCCTGTCACTTATTACCCACCGTCCGGACCACCCACCCACGCTCCCACACACAATACATCCAGACACACCCGCGAATACTCGGATTCCTTCACCCTCCTGGTGACTCGGGCCACAGGAATACCGTCTGCTCCAAACGACTTTGTTTTACATACTTGGAATTTCCCAAAATAAATCTGCTTCCCTCTCTGGGGACCAAACTGTGAGTCCTACGACTAGGCAAACATTTGCAGAGCACCTACTGTGTGTAAGGCACGGATGGATGCAGGGGCTAAAGGAAACCCACCAGGAGGCAGGGAAGTCCAAGAGGTCCCCTCCGCTGAGGAGGAGCCTTCGCTTTCTTGTAACCAGATGGGTGTGCGTGCGTGCATGCGAGCGTGCGTGCGTGCGTGCGTGCGTCCGTGCGTGTGAGCGAGCGAGAGAGTGTGCATTCATGGCGGGGTGTTTTTGAGGATGTATATCTGAGTTAAGAGACCCTTTCTTGATTTTTTTTTCCCCCTCACATTTCCTTTTCCCACTTTCCTTTCTCTCCCCGTCTGTTCACTTTTTGTCTCCAGCTCTTCAGCGTCTGTGTGCGTGTGTCTCCTCCCCATCCTTCCCCCTTCCCTTTTTCCTTCTGAGACAAAGCCACCCGGACGATCCGTCTGGCCGCGGGGGCTGTCGCTGTGCTCTTCCTTAAAAACTCTTCATGAAAGTAGCCCCCGTGGCCATACACATTCTGGAGACATAAAAAAAAAAAAAAAAAAAAAAAAGGTTGGGAAAATGCTTGTCCTTAGTCAGAAAAACTGGCTCTGAGGAAACTTCGTCCCTCCACGCTCCGCACGTCGGTGCTTGCCTGTCAGAAAGGCGGGGAGGGAGGGAGGGAGCTACCCGAGCCACCCCGGCCGGGCCCTTAGCATAATTTATGAGGTGTCGGGATATTCTGACCACAAGGTCGGAACAGAATAGTTTTTACACTTCAGCTGTCACGAAAGAGAAACAATTTAATTCTGTTTCACTCCGGCACTGTCTGTTTTCACAATGAACAGGGGATTTGGGTCGCCTTGAGATTATTTGTCTAAGCACAGACCAAGACTGCTGCTGAGACGTGAGATGTCTGATTTTCGACGCTGGCTTTCTTCTCCCTCCTTTCCAGACAGCGTGGGGGGAGGCCCTGGCTTTCCCGGGGTACCAACGTGGGACCAGAATCCACTCGCCCCAGGCGGTTGCTGCGTGCTGGTGAGTACGCCGGACTTGCAGCGTCACTCCACACTCCTCTAACTGCTAGTGGTGGTTTGCAAGGGGTGGTTTGGGTAAGTCAGGGCTAGGAGAGAGCCCTCTCCCGAGTCCAGCAGGCCCCGTCGTCACTGCCAAGCAGTGGTCTTGAGTCTGAAGCAGTGTTTCCCTTGGCCGGGAAGCCCAGCCTCCTGGCTCCTCTCGAAGCTACAGAACTATAGACATTCCGCTGAGTGGCCTGAAGCGTTGCCTGCCAGGAAAACCCAACGTCTCCTCGGAGAAATATCAGAGCAGGAGTGCAATACTCCTTCACCCAGCAGCCAAGCAGACAAACTCAAGGCGAGTCTGCTTTCTCAGGACCCCACCGACTCTCCACTTGGAGCAAGACGGGGAAGGTCACTGAGAATCAGAATCTGACAGATCATTTCGTTATAACACACTCACCCAGGAAGCTCGCATGACAGAGAGGAGCTCCAGGGTGCTTGGGCCTAGAAGCAGCAGACCTTCCTGGGAAAATTCATGCAACCGTCTTTATTAAACTCATCTGCTGGGATTTGGCCACAGGGCAAGCACTAGAAACGCAGATAAAATAGAATATATTTTATCAATTCTTTCAGAATTTAAAGCTAATTAAAAGCAATGAAATAAATATCTACATATGGAGAGATAATAATAATCTTTAAGAAACATTAAGTGAAAAAAGCAAGCATATAACACAGAATAATCTGCTGCTGTGTGCATAAAAAGAGGCAGTTAGGTAGTAATATACACTTAAGTAAACATGATATAGGAAAACAAAAGCTTGTTTGAGGGGTTGTTTTTAGAAAAGAGAACTAGATGGCTGAGGGTCAGAATTCAAATGATTTTCTTACTACATGTGTTTTTTTTTTATTGTTGTAGTTATTTTTTAAAATTTTTTAACCAAGAACTCATACTACCTTTACAGAACATTTTTTCATTTAAAGAATAAAGTAAAATCCAAGAGAATAGTAAGGAGAAAAGAAAAGCAAGATGGAAAGCAAATGATTCAAGCTTAGAATGTAGCTTACTGCTAAGGCAGCCAATTCTCAAAACAACCACTCTCCTGACTTAAAGCAATGAATTCTTGGTGGGAATGGTATAGGAGCTATTTGTTAAATGACCTCTTCAAGTTCCCTTAATAGTAGTACTTAAGTGCTTATGGAAGAATTCCTTGCTTTCATGTGGGTGAGAAGATTACCCCCCAAAAAAGGATTTCAGTCCATGGGACGGAGGGTCCTGCAATTTAACATCCAATAAGCCTCAGTTTCAAACCAAGTGCTGAGTCAAACTGCTTTGCTCTCCTCTTTGCCCTAGTCAAAGTTTCTTGTCTATGCTCCTTGTCCCATTTATCATTATCCTTCCCATTTTCAGAAAATGTTATTGATCCAAGCCAGGTAGGTGTATAGAGAAGGGCATTAGATCCTACGTCAAACAACTAGCTATCTCTGCATTGATGTGGTTAATCATTTCATCTCTCTAAGCCTCAGTTTTCTCATCTGTAAAGAGAAAGCTTTGAATGAGATACATTACCTTAAAATGCCTTAAATGTTATTTGTCTCTGATTCTATGAAAATGCAGTTATCAAGCCGAGTGCAGACAGAGCCTGGAACATGCTACAGCCTTGTCATGGATTTTCATGGTTCCCTCTGACCTTCGGGCAGATGCATAAATGAAACTACTTTCTGACTTGCTTCTTCAGCAGTTACAGATAACTGCACTACTGTCTCAAAGATAAGAATTCACCATTAGACCACAAAAACAATTTTCTAAAAGTACATTTTGCCCTGGCATATGGCAAACAAAAAAACTACTATATTGTTAGCTAAGGCTCAGAAGTATCCTGGTATTGCCCAAGACTTTGGATGGATGGCCCGCTGCCCCATGTCATCTGATTGGCACAGGTTGTCACTAAAGGCTGCATCCCTGGTTAGATAAGAAATGCCACCAAAATGAAAGCCCCTCTCTCCATTTGCCATCCCATTGTAGGGATCTACCAGAAAGTGCTTCCTCCATGTCAGTGAGGGACAATGTGCTCTGGTAGAGCAGCCCTAGTAGTGCTATTATGGTCTGTGTGGACCAGAAAGGTCAGTGAAGATGGAACAAGAAAAAAAAAAATTCTACTCTCATAGGGGAAAACTTAAGAACTCAGCTGGTTAGCAGCCAACCTGAAACGTGTCTGATTATCTCTCTGCAAATTTCTTCTCCTCCGACATGTTTCCATTCAAAATATAACTGATCCTCCTTTCTTTCCCCATATATTCCAATTTATCATTGCCATGTGTGCCCTTTTCTCCTCAACTCTATAACACAGTCTTGATCGGTCTTTCCTATTAGCTTTGTTTTTACAATGTATAACCATGCCATGACTTCAGTACCTTACTTTAATGGAGGGGTTAAAACATAGACTCTGGAGAGATAATATAGTCAAGGGTTTCAGAACATGAACTTTGGAGCTAGAATACTTGTGTTGAACTCTAGCTCTGGCCTTGAGAGTGTGGCAGCAGGGAAAGTGGATCACTGGTGACCCTAGCTTTGAATCTGCTGATCATGAGTCTGCACCTCCCCACCCCGGAGCTGTTGGACAGGCCCTGCTCCATCACAAGAAGGCTGTTGATCCTTAGAGAACTCTAACGATGAAAGGCTCCTCGACAAGACATCCAAAAGTGAACTGCATTGGTGAAAGCTTTAGCTGGTAGTAATGTTAATAAGATGACAGGTTCAAGAGTATGAAAAGGAAAAAAAGTTATAGCTGCCAGGTTTAAAATATTTGCTGTGGTTCTGAAATTGAGCAAAGCTCATTAGCCATTGAAAGAGTTAAAGGAAAATGGCTGTAGAAGCCATGATCATCAAAAGCAGAAATATTGACAAGGAACTCTCTGCCTTCCTCCCCAGAAGCTGCATTGTTCCATGCTAACTGAACATGCAATCACAGCACACTATAAACTAAAAAAGGATCCCAGGAAAAAAGAGGCAGAGAAGGAATGAGCCAGTGGATAAACATGCAGTGGATCAAGTCAGTTGTTTTCCCACTGTCAATGTGATCATCTTAGATGTTCAAAAGCCCCTTATGCTATAATAAGGAAGCTAGGGATATGCACAATATTTCGCTGTTCAAATTATTTTTCTAACACAAATCAAAGACCTAGATTACTTGTTGAGAAACCCTTTGGTTTATTTCCGACTGCTTATATAGCCTTAACTCAATTAATGTTTATTTTGAATTACATGATTGTGGCTAAGACAGGTGCTTGGTGAAATCAGTCATGATGTGTTTAAGAGTGAAGTATGTAAATATCCAAATTTTCCTCAATCTATTTTTAAGGGAAGAGGTGTTATTAGACTTCTTATTATGATTATTAGAAAGGGCCAATCATTGAACATAAAATAGATGTGTATAGATAACATTATTGGAAGAATATGGGAAACCAACAAAAGAAAATCACAGGTCTGCCTTTTACTAGCTGTGTATGGGAACAGTTCTTAACCTGTCTGCGTACAGTTTCCTCATTTGAAAAATGGGATGATAATAGACCCTACGTGATAGCACAGTCACAACAGTTAAAATTACTTAACACAGATAAAGTGCTAAGAAGAGTGGCTGACACATAGCCAGCACTACGTATTAGCAGCACCACCAGTATTATCATTATTGGCTCTCTGGGACATTAGATTATCCTTAAAGACATTGACACACTGTGCTGGGTTCTTTTAAAAAGTAAGAAAGCTACTTTTGAGTTTTTCAGCCCTTCCCGGAGCCCCTGACTATTTCAGTCATAACTTTGTCACGACTGCAGTTAACTCTGCTTCTTCACGAAAAGCTTCATCCATCTTCAGTGACACATTTACTTACTCACATACCTATCCCTCACTTGTCCATATCCCGTCTCGAAAAAATAAAGCTTATCATGTTCTTTAATTTTGAGTCATTTTCCTCTGCTTGCTTGCTCAAAATTCTCCTGATATTTAAATTAGAATACTGACAGAATATCCGAAAGTTTGAAAGAAAGAGACAAACCAACTATTAACATAATGTTTCATAGGATGCTAACTTCCTGGCCATCTTTGTTTCCTTAAGACAAAATATTCCATACAGGTTCGCTCTCAGATGAGGCAGATTGAGGAAGATATCTGTCCCTGTGAAATGGACAAGGTGGTGTAGCTGACACTGTTTATTGTTTGTCCAACTTTCATTTTCTCCCTTACTTGCTAATTAAACTCCAAATACATTTAGGCATCAAAGAGAGAGTCCATATTTTTAAAGACGTTTAGCCCCTTCTCTGGTGCCACTTGCCATTCCATTCCCTTCGCCAGTGATCAGAAGTGGGCATTTGACCTATTATACCTGCCTAATGAAGCATAAGAGAAAGTCTGCTGGGAAGAAGGGTTGGAGGACTTTCTGGAAACTATTTTCTCTTCTTAAAAACAAAACGAAGACCCTCACAAGGAAAAAACTTCCCTCTGTCCCTAAATGTAATTAGATGAGGATGTGATAGTAGGAACTATGACAGCCATTTTAGCATAATGAGGCATAAGTCTAAGGAACAAAAACCAACATGCTGAAAATGGTAGAGAAAAAAAGAAAGACTGGAGGAACTGGATAACATCATTGAGCCACTGTGACTGCCCTTGAACTGTTTATCTCCAAACTTCTTTTAGTAAAGCAAAAAGCTGTTATAATTCAGTCTTCTGTTACTTGAGAGCTGAACCTAACTAATTCAAAGTGCTTTTTGTGAGGGATGTTGAGTCCTTTTTAACAACACAATCATTTGCCCTTGAGCATCCCCTGTGACATCTAATAAATGTATCTAATAATTATTTAAAATAAAGACATTTTAATATTTCAATATATTATCACATCCCTATTTTATTTCTTCTTTTTAGATTATTCTATTTAAAATTATTGTATAAGCATTATAATTGTTTTACCCCAATTAACTCCAGATTTTCCCAAATACAAAATTATGTTTTATTCTCTCAAACTACAAACTTAAAGTTTAATTATAACTTTCTTTATTTGATTCTTTCACACAGACATCCCGTATTTATTAGTCCTTCCTAGAGAGGCTTTGGCTAAAAGCACAGATTTGGAGTCAAGAGACGCATAGTCATATTTACTAGCCATGTGAATGAATAAATTACTTATATTTTTCTGATACTTGATTTGCTTGTCTAAAAATGATATCTAGGTCTCCTACCAAGATGAAATAAAATGGCATAAGTCGAATGCTTCACTAAACCTTGGCACAAAATAAGCACTCAAAAAAAGGTAGAGAAAAGGAAAAGAAGGAAGTAGGGGAGGGGAAGAAAAAGTGAAGAAGGAAGAAAAGGAAAAGGAAAACATCAAGAGAAGAAGGAAGAGGGGCAAAAGGAGAAAGGAAGAGAGAAGTGGAAGAAGAGACAAAAAAAATTCAAAAGGGGAAGGAGAGAGGAGACAGGAAGGAAGGAGAAGGCAGAAATGGGGAGAAGAGGAAGAGGAACAAGAAGGTAAGAGAAGAGAAAAGTGATGATGATGTCAACAATGACGAGGATGAGGATGGTGATTCTTTTAATCCAGAGATTATTTTAACACTGAGAAACAGAAAAGTTAAAGTACATTTTAAAGCCTAGACAAAATCCTAATCATCTATGCCTTAATACAATGTGATTTTCCCCCTAAAGCTTTTATATCATATACAGTTTCTCTCTCTCATGTAGTTTGAATCTAGTCACTCCAAATGCCACCACAGAGAAAATTGCTATTTAGTAAACCTTGAGAAACAATCCTCATGTTTCAAAGAAGAGGTTTATGCATAAAGATTTCAGTGCAAAAACCTAGAGAAGACTCTGAAGTTTGTTTGTTTGTTTTTTAGTCAAACATAAGGTACAGCTAAATCAAACGAGTGAAAAATAAAATGAGTGATTCACTGGGTTTCTTCTGTGATGACCAGGTGTTGTTCTTCAGTGATGACAGAACAAAAGGAATCCGCCTTTTATTCCTACTATAAGGGGGAGTTCTTCTTGATAAAAGCCCCCTCAGTCACAATCACATTAGTTACAAGCCACTTCCTTCGGAGAATCTACAAAACTGGACTAATTACATGCAGTCAGCTGTGAGTGAGACGCAGCAGCAAAAGTGAAGATAGGTGGAGAACTAGAAAGATCTCTCAAAGGACTTTATAGGCCAATACTTTAGTGCTGTAGCCAGCTCTTATCTGTGTTCCGTAATGGGGCGTGGGCGGGGGATGGGGTAGGGGTTCTTTCATTTCTTTAGGTTTGTTTGTGGGCATCAGCTTCCTCTTTGTCTTCCTATGTCTCTGATACTGACATGAGTTCTCTATCTATAGCATTCTTTTTCTTGCTATGAAAAACACACACAGCTTTCCTGTCTGTCTGCACTTGCTGCTCCACGCTACTTATGTTTGCAGCTTTGCCTGGCATGCATTCAAGCCTGAGTTTTTCTGACTTTCCCAAGCTCCATATGCCCACTAGGCTCTCCTCCCTTTTAGGTTGTATTATCATATGCAGCCACTTCCCAGGACACATCCGTGGATGTAGTTGTTAGTTCTTATCTTCCCGCTACAAAGTTAGAGTTTAGCCTAAGGCTGTCACCATCCTCCTAAACCCTACCCTCTAGTCCCGATACCCTTAACCTTCTGCATTTAAGCTTTCACTTTGGAATCTTGTTACTTTGTATCACAATTCCAGTAGAGTGACTTCACCGGGGAAAGGCAAAGGAAGGAAAGTCTTGCATTGGCCTGAATTAATAATGGAAAAAATAATGGAGAAGTCTAATCTTTCCAGTGCAGAAGATGTGTGCATTGTTTGTTGAGAGTAGCCCTTGGGGAGGGAGAGATTTCAAGTTCAGCATTTATGTGGCACATTTTTCAATTAGACAATATACTGTATGGCATTTCCCTTCCTCCCCCAACCCCTTCTCTTTTATTACCACATGACTTCATCTCCCTGTGTGACTGACAGAGCCCATTGGGCTCAACTCTGATAAAAAACATCTGTGGGAGAAAAATTGCAATTTAGAAAACAATTAAGTACATCAATTTCAATTCGTTTAGTTGGCCAGAGAAAGAAAAGTTCTTTCAAGGAGGTAATCTGATCTGCAGTGGTCATGGATTAAAGGGCATGCAGATCTGTTTTCTCCAGGTTGTAGTCTGGAAGACTGTGTCTTAGCTCAGAGGTCTAAACGTAGGCACAAACCTCTATGTTGCAAAATTTAGCAAAGAATAAACCACTGCAAGTTTCCCTAATTTTCTAATTTCTTTTCATTTTCAAGACATTCTTCTCTTAGCCTTCCTGAATTCCCAAGAATTTAAGAGCTTCCCTAAAGGATGTGTATTTCCTCCTGTCAAATGTTCACCATATGCTCATTTGTGATGGGAGTTCTGTAAGTGAACCTTGGTTTACTGTTAAAGACCTCATCTCAAAGACTGAGGGGGGGGGTGTGTGTGTGTACTGACTGTCCCTTCCATTCTTCCTCTTGGGCTCTGTGAGGGAAATGGCTCTATTTACTCTGAGGTGCTCAGAATCTTTATGAATCACAGCCTAACATTGTATCTGCAAAACCTTAAAGAACGAATTTTAATACCGACACATTTGACTCTGGGTGCCTCCTCCTTTGCCGGAAACATAAATCTAGGTACAAATGATAACCACTGCCCTCACTTACTCAGTACCTACTACAGAACTGTCACCATGATTCACACCTTGAGTATAATGTCTCGTTTACTTGTCGCATCATTCCCACTAAGTAGGTATTGCCATTCCCATATTTTAAAACCCTATGAGGAACAATGAACTCATAGTTCTCAGTTTCTTAGGTCTCCACTCTCCAGTGAGAACTCTGAATTGAAAGTTTCTTGCCACAATAAATAAGGGAATGTATATAAAACAACTAGTTAGTGCCTGGCTCAAAATAGTTCCTCAAGGAAGCCATCTCCACCCATCCCCCCACTGTTATCCTCAGTTCTCCTCAAACCTCACAGCAGTAGAGTATTTGGGGCCCTGGAGAATCTTCCTGCTATGGTTGAGAGATGGAGAGATTATTATGGGCTGGAATGTTAGAGACGCACCTGTTTGAGGAAGTCTCTCAGGATTTATGGTGAGATGGGAAAAAGTCAAGTTGGCTTTCTTGTTAGGGGTGCAAAATTGAACAATAGTAAGAAGGCAAAAGTAAGCATGGTGACATCAAGAAAAAGATTGAACTGAAAACGAACCTAAAGACTACTTCTGTGGTTTGCGTGTGTCCCCCAAAAAGCATGTGCTGGAAATTTAATCCCCAATGCAACAATGTTGGGAGGTGAGACCTAATGAGAGATGTTTAAGTCATGAGGGCTCCACCCTCATGAATGGACTAATGGGGATTATAAAAGAGCTTGAGGCTGCACATTCCATCTCTAGCTCTCTCATGTGCACTCTCTCACCATGTGATGCCTCTGCCATGCTATGACACAGCAAGAGGCCCCCACCAGATGCAGCTGCTCGATCTTGGACTTCCCAGCATCCAGAACTGTGAGCCAAATAAACTTCTACTGTTTATAAATTACCCAGTTTGTGATATTCTGTTGTAGCAACACAAAACAAAGTACTGAGCCCCCAACCCACCCACTCACCCGCATCCCCACTCAGTGCTCCACCATGAATCCAAAACAGAAGCAATGAGGAAATTCTTGCATTGGTTTCTTGATGGTAACAGGAACAAAACAGCTACCTTCTCCTGGATCAGACATACTTGCTGAGAAAGGGTAAAGTTGTTCATGGTATGTTGGTTTGAGCTTTTGTTTTTATTTTTTTCTTTGGTTTGGTTTGGTTTTAACCTCTCCAGGTCAGCTCAGGACAATGAGGCAATTAAAATTCAAAGGTATTGCTGAACTTATCAGAGCTGTTTGTCTTTTTTGACTTTAAAAACCAAGCAGAAAATGTTGCAAAATAAGATTTCCAGTCTGTCTGGCCTCTGATTGTGCCAAGAATGCCCCACAACTGCCCTTCTTCAGATCATCAAGAAATGGTGGAGCTTGCTAATAAAAAGAAAATGATTTTCCATACAAAATAAACAGATCCCTTCTGCACCAAAAGGACTTGGCTTCAGATCTGGTGAAGGTTTAGGGCGGAGTTTTAATTTTCAAATTACAGAAGCTCATTCTGAGCTTGAATTTTCATACTCTTCAAAGCACAACAGAACCCCCTGTCAGGAGATATCTAGCAACTGCATTCTTGCAACAGCTGTAAATTAGCCTGTGTTTCCTTTTCTTTCTTGAAACTGAGTTTCCTTTCAGGGACCCAGTAGAAATCCTTTAGGAGCCAAGGATGGTTTAAAGGATCTAGCCTTACGTAGAAGGATTTTTTTTTTCTGTATAATCTAGTCTGCTCTAGTTTTCCCCAAAACTAAATCCTGCTCTTTAACATCAATGAATCATAAAGACAGATTCTAAAATGAAAGAATCATTTCCCTGGGCTGAAACTGCTTTATCATTGCACAGATGAGCAGAAGATTTGTATAATAAAATTCTCTATACAAATTAAAGGGGGAGAGAGTGAGAGAGACAACCCTTTTCTCCAACATCATCTTTTTATTAATAAAACAATTCTAAGTTTATTGGCAGAAAAGCCCAATCTAGATGTAACATACATGGTGGTCCCTTTAAGACAGTCCCCTTCAACACTGGATAGCTTTAAGTGTGGCCCATTTTAAGTGGGTCACCAGATGTATTGTTAAGTTAGTCTTTCCTGGAATTGTAAAAATAGGGAAAGCTTTCGGGGATTGGAAATATATGTGGAAATGCAGGAAGGCGTATTGAGCTTTAAAACTGTGAGAATAAAGGAATCTATGAGGAAGCCTGATACCTGGGAAATAAAATACAAGTAAACAAATAGGAAATGTGGTCAGTGTTAGTGCTAGTATCTTTGTTCTTACAGGTAAGATTTTGGGTTTTGTTTTGGTTTGATTTTTTTTTTTACTACCTCGATGGTTGCATTTCATTTATTCATTCAGTAAATATTTACTGAGCATCTGCTCTGGGACAGCTCTCTACTGAATCCTGGAGATAGGACAATAAAAAAAAGCAAAAGCAATGCCTTCCAGAGCCTACATTCTAGAGTAGAGAGATAAACATATATATCCACGGCACATCACCAACAGAATCGCAGATGCTGACAATGCTTTAGAGAAAAAATATAAGCAAGTGAGGAGGAAAGGGGAGAATCAGAGAAGGCCTCCTTATCACAGTAGCTTTATAGCAGAGATGCTACGTGAAAAGGTAAGTCACCTATAAGCCACACAGAAGTAACAGCAAATGCAGAGCCCCGGAGACAAGGGTACACTCAAGCCATTCCTGGAATGGCCAAGAGGTAACGGCCCAGAGAGCAGAGGTCCTTGCCTCTCGCTTCACTCAGCCTTCCGCAACTTACAGATAAGGAGAGCAGTGGAACGGAATGGAGCTGGGGTTACTCTTGCTTAACGTGAAGTTGAAACCAAGGTGCAGAGACAATAATCAGCCTGCGTCTGATATCCCCAAGCAAGTGATTACAGAGGGCCATATGTGGTTAGTGAGGCCTCCTAGGGGAAGGGAAGGGAGGGGAGACCTTTGCCCACTGACGCTAACTGAGGCAACGACTTTCAGATCAAGGATTAGGAAATCCTGTGATGCCCTATCCCTGACAGTGGCCATTTCCATATCATTCCTTTTTTCAGAGCCTGCACAATCATTCTGCTTCCTTGAGTGTGGAAATTTGTCATACCAATGGGGATATCTTAAGTCAAACTGAAATAAACTTTCTATATCCCAGAAAGTTTGTTACTAAGAACAAAAAAAAAAAAAAAAAATGGAAAAGACATTTTATTCAATGTTCTCCATTCCAAACTCTTGGTACTTCTTCTCCCTGTCCCTCACTCTGCCATCACATGACTCACTGGCTTCTCCAGAGTTGGCAAGTTTTCTTTCCATTTTATTTCTTTTTGAAACTATTTCATTGACAAATAAAAGTGATATTGTAATATATTGGGCTATAAGGACAATGGACACCTTCCAGCTTCTGTTTACTGCTTGTTTGCTAACCACAAGGCATTGTGAGTACATTATGGGATGCAGAGGAAAAAGACAAAGAACGCGGAAACCGGAGTCTCTCAGCTAGGACCCGGTTAGAGCCTATCAGGGGCAGGATGAAGTAAGAATCACTGTGGGGGCAGATGCATGATCAGTGTGTAAACAACTTAGCTATAAAAGGGTCACTAGCACACAAAGGGGGGTCCCTGCCCGGAGAAGAGGCCACTGCACTGGCACCCTGGGGGCTCAGACCCTAGCTCGAGCTAGACAATAAAACTCCTTTTGATAATTACAGCCTCAGTGACTCTGTCTGTCTGTCCTGTGGCCCTGCGAATCTCAAATATAACAATATATATTCAAGGCATACAATGGGTTGATTTGATATACGTGTACGTCGTGCAATGGTTATCACAACAAAATTAACACATCCCTCCCCATCCATGTTGTACGTTAGATGCCCAGAACTTGTCCAGCTCGCAACTGAAAGTCTGTTGAAGAGCGCTGAAGAGCAGAGACGGAGTGTCTCAGCTGTCCTGGCATGAGGGCACACCACTAAGGCTGAAACGAAAAGCTTTCCTGGCAGAGACCTATTACCTCGTCCTGACCTTTAGGCCTCAAAAAATGAGAGGATTCCTTTTCCTTCCAACTGGTCTTTGACTTCAGGATCCTTTTCTGGTATTGCCCACAAGCTGTTCACATATTCTGTAATTCACATCCCAATGTAAGATTTATGACATGAATCCATCTCCCAAAGTTTTATTTGCCCCTGTACTTCCAGGTTTGCCCTGAACAACTTTAATAGGAACAGAGAAGCAGAGGAATGTTAGTTTTTAAATCATTCGTTTATTCAGCCAACATTTATTGAACACCTACTGCATGCTAGCCATTATGTCTAGGTGCTGGGAATGAAACTGTGAACTGTACACATCTGGCTTATATATGAGGTGGGAGAATGTGCAGACAGGAAGGAAATTCTTTCCCCTTCCAAATCTACCTTTTTTGTCTGATTTTTATAGGGACCCCATGCAGAGAATCTTGTCACAGCTCTCATTTCATAAACCTCTCCTGAGTAGAATACCCAAAGAATTCAAGATTTATTAACCAAACAGAAAGACCTTCCTAGATTCTCAAATTTAGACATTCTCACCCTCATCATCCTCTTTCTTGTATGTTTGCTTCATGGCATTGACCACAATTAAAATTATGTATTTATTTGAGTACATGTTATTTTATGTCTACCCTTCACCAGATTTAAACATGACTTATATCTGTTTTTCTCCTTGTGTCCCCAGTGCCTAGCACGATGCCTGGCATATATTACGTACCAAATAAATACTTGTTAGTTTAGTGGATAAGTGAACAGTTGAATGAACAAATCAAGTCCTTCTTTCTATTAGCTTGGTGAAGACACCAAAGATTGGAACCTACCTTAGATGCTTCTCTGAGGGAGAGGCCATAATCATCACACTCTGGATTAAAAATAATCCATTCTATTCTCCCAAGGAAGCTTAAAATTTAAATATGCCTATTTGTACACCGAGTCACCTAGTCTCACCCTCCTTCCTGATCATCACGGGGTTGAGCTTGCAGGCGGAGAGAGTGATCCGGACATTGTACACCAGGGCCTGTGTTAAACAGGGCGCTCATCTTTCCTTAGCCAGGGGTCTGATATCCTACTTTGGTCATTTTGGGCTCTTGGCTTCTTAAACCATTTCTTCTGGAGCCAAGCCCTGTAGCCCCAGGCTCTACCCACATTCCAGAGAGGGTTAGGGTTTCTCATTAATCTCTGTCTGGACCCTGTCCTCGGATTAGCGACCACTGAAATGTAATTCCTGTCATGAGCAGCGAAGAGCCTGAACCACACAGAGCTGAGCCAAGGACCTGCTGCCTCTCAGAGACCAATTTTGCCTGACTTCTCACCTCTCCCAGGCACACCATGACTCCGGAAAACCACTACCACTCTCTCACTACCAAGCAGTCATCCATCACTCCAAAAGGTGGGTAAACGAGTCCTTTGTTCACAACCTCACATTTCTGCCCACATTTAGCACCAACAGACAGCAGTCTCCTAGAGTAGAGAAAGAAAAATTAGGTTCTGTACAGCAGAGTCTAAACTCTTTTCCCAGAATGAAAATAAAAGAGCAGGGTCTAGAAAGGATCCATTCTGTCACAATGTGTCCTGTTTTATGCATTGTGCTCATTATGTACTTTTAGAACTTCATACTGCAGGGATGCAGGTGTCCAGCGTGAAATATGGGAATACCAGGAAGGATCCAGAGACAGCACCGGGCCTCAGGTAACTGGTGGGAGCAGAGGTAACCTCTTCTAGAAGGTCTTTGGTATACTTTTTCTACAGTATAGCATGGCGCTGAGGAGCTCAGAGAATCGCACTCACTGCCCAGGTTCAACTCTAGCTATGTAACCTTAGGTAAGTTACTTTCATCTTTTATGGTTACTTTCATCTTTTAGGTTACTTTCATCTTTTATGCCTCAGTTTACCGTTCTATAAAATGGTAATGAAAATGGTACCTACCTCCTAGGAATATTATGAGGGCTCATAACATTTGAAGTATTTACGGAAGTGCTTAGTAAATATAATCAATCTTTGCTATCATTATTTAACATCAAAAATCTGAGTTTGATATTGGATTGGAACCTTCTAAAGAGGGCTCCACCTTTGAGATTCAAGATTACAAGGGCCCCCCTTCTAATATACATGTCATTTATAAAATGAAGGAATTTTATAAGCTTGAAAAAGAAACTCAATCTAAATAGGTGACATTTTTACCACTGCAATAATTTGTACTATAGAAATTCCCTTGATTGATATGCACAATTGTATATGTGTATATATGTACTTATTTAGAAGGAAAGTCAACTCTTCTGTAGGGTTCTTTGAAACAGAGTATACAGACCAAAAAACAATCTAAAATTCAAGTTATTAGTACACATATTTTCTATAAATAAATAAACAAAAAATTACATTGACAATTTTTGAAATGTTATAAAATTAGTTAAGTGAATTGTAAATACTCAAAAAATGATAACAGCTTACTAAACACCTCTTTAGTATAGATTCACAGGAGTGATTTAATAATATACTATATTAATAAAGAAGAGATGATAAATATTATCAGGATAAATAGAGAGCCTAAGACCAAGGACAGGTCCAGAATTTGACCAGCAGAGGGTCAGAGGTCTTCTTGGACAATCCTCTTGTATAGTGGATGTTGCATAGATTTGAGGCATGGCCACTATGGATTAATTTCTCCAGTAGAGGTCTACCTCTTCCAACCAGGGGTCTGCTGACAATGGAATCATCTTAGGATCCAGGCCCAGGCACAGTCCTCTTCGGAGTTTCTATTCCTCTTAGAAATAATCTGAACTAAATTATGCACCTCAAGGAACTATAAATGCAAGAATAAACCAAACTCAAAATTAGCAGAAGGAAAGAAATAATAAAGATCAGAGCAGAACTAAATGACATAGAAACTAAAAACCCAATACAAAGTATCAAGGAAATGAGAGTTAATTTTTTGAAAAGATGAGCAAAATTGATAAACCACTACCTAGGCTAACCACAAAAAAGACACAAATAAATAAAATCGAGGAAAAAAAGTAGACATTACAACTGATATCACAGAAATACAAAATATCATCAGAGACTATTAAGAACAACTATATGTTAAAAAGCTGGAAAACATAGAGGAAATGTGTAAATTCCTGGACACATACAACCTACCAAAATGAACCAGGAAGACATAGAAATTTGAATAGACCAATAATGAGTTAAGAGATTGAATCAGTAATAAAATGTCTACTAACAAACAAATGCACAGG
The DNA here is from genome assembly GCF_040939455.1 of Microcebus murinus. NCBI lineage: Eukaryota > Metazoa > Chordata > Mammalia > Primates > Cheirogaleidae > Microcebus > Microcebus murinus. The sequence continues at coordinate 116,793,325 of NC_134105.1, read as the reverse complement.
ACCAGATATCCTTACCACCAAGTTCTACGAAATAAGAAAATCAAATTGTCCCTCTTTGCAGATGACATGATCTTATATATAGAAAAACCTAAAGATGTCTGTGAAAAAGCTCTTAGAACAGATAAATGAAATCAGTAAAGTTGCAAGCTGTTTGCGTTGATTTTGATCAACATATAAAAATAACTTATGTTTCTATACATCATTTAATGAACTAGCTGAAAAAGAAATCAAGAAAGCAATCCTATTTATAATAGGTACAAAAAAATTAAATACCTGGGAATAAATTTAACTAAGGAGGTGAAAGATCTCTACAAGGAAAACACTGATGAAAGAAATTGAAGAGAACATAAATGGAAAGACATCCCATGCTCATGAATTGGAAGAATTAATATTGTTAAAATGGCCATACTACCCAAAGCAATCTATAGATTCAGTGCAATGTCTATCAAAATATCAATAACATTCTTCACAGAAATAGATAAAACAATGCTAAAATTTGTGTAGAACCAAAAAGAGCCTGAATATCGAAGAAACACTGAGCAAAAAGAACAAAATTGGAGTCATCATTTTATCAGACTTCAAAATATACCACAAAGTTATAGTAACCAAAACAGCATGGTGTAAGTATAAAAGCAGACACATAGACCAGTGGAACAGAACAGAGAACTCAGAAATAAATCCATACATTTATACCAACTGATTTTCAACAAATGTGTTAAGAACATACATTGAAGAAAGGATAAATGGTGCTTGGAAAATTATATATCCATAAGCATAAAAATGAAACTAGACCCCTATCTCTTACCACATACAAAAAAACTCAAAATTGATTAAAGTCTTAAACATAAGATTTAAAACTATAAACTACTAAAAGAAAACATAGGGGAAACACTCTAGGACATTGGTCTAGGCAAAGATTTTATAGCTAAAACCTCAAAAGCATTGGCAGCAAAAACAAAAATAGACAAATGGGACTATATTAAACTGAAAAGCTTTTGCACAGCAAAGGAAACAATCAACAGAGTAAAGAGTCAACCTCTAGAATAGAAGAAAATATTTGCAAACTATTCACATGACAAGGGACTAATATCCGGTATACATAAGGAACTCAACTCAACAGTAAAAAATAATAAAAATAAAACATTAAAAAGCTGGCAAAAGATCTAAACAGATGTTTCTCAAAAGAAGACATAAAAATAGCCAACAGGCATATGAAAAAAAAATGTTTAGCATCACTAATCATCAGGGAAATGCAAATCAAAATGACGATGAGATATCACCTTATCCCAGTTTGAATGGCAGCTGGCATCAAAAAAATAACAAATGAATGAGAGGATACAGAGAAAAGAGAACTCTTACACACTGTTGGTGTAAATGTGAATGTAAATTAGTATAGCCATTATGGAAAACAATATGAAGGTTTCTCAAAAAACCAAAAACAGAACTACCATATGATCTAGTAGTCCTACTACTGGGTATTTATCCAATGGAAAAAGTAGGTATATCCAAGGGATACCTGCACCCTCGTATTTATTGAAACACTATTGACAATAGCCAATTTAAGGAAGTCAACCTAAATGTCCAATAGATGAATGGGATACACAATGTAATACTATTCTGCCATAAAAATAGAATTAAATCCATCATTTGCAGCAAGATGGATGACACTGGAGGTCATTATGTTAAGAGAAACAAGCCAGGCACAGAAAGACAAATATCATATGTTCTCAGTCATTTGTGGGAGCTAGAAATGTTGATCTGATGGATGTAGAGAATCAAATGACAGTTACCAAAGGCCAGTAAGGGGAGAATGGATGAAGAGAGGTTGGTTAATGGGTGCATACATAAAGTTAGATAAAATAAGTTCTAGTGTTTGATGGCACAGTAGAGTGACTACAGTTAACAATGTATTGTATATTTCTAAGTAGCTAGAAGAGAATATTTGGAATGTTCCCAACCCAAAGAAATGATAAATGTTTGAAGTGATGGATATTCTAAATACTCTGATTTGATCATTACACATTGTATGCATGTATAAAAATATCACATGTAGCCCACAAATATGTAAAAACATTATGTTTTAGTAAAAAATAAAATTCAAAAAAGAAATAAATAATCTGAAGGATCTTCCGGCATTGTATGGGAGAGGGGCAAGGATATTGTTGAGAGTCAAAACACAAAGTCATAACTCTCTCTCAGACACACTCATGAAAATTACTAAATCAAGTTTATGAATCTCTACTTTCTAACCTACTTACAAATTTTGCTCATACAGAATCAAATATTTGAACCCATTATGTCTAAGAATAGAGTTATATAAATAAATAATTATTGTGAACATAAACTTCTCATGTTCTCCAGACATCTTCATCATTCCTAGTGTGATATCCTTAGTGGATGGCTTTCTTGTTGCTAGTTATTTGTAGTCTATAGCAGTGGTATACTCTGTGTATGGGCAGATTCTGTCTCTTACTGATAAGGAAAGATGGAAGTCTTTGAAATCCTTTCTCTTTCCCCAGTCCTGCGGTCTTCTTAATCCCTGTGAATTATATTGGGATGTCCAGTTTAATCTCTAAGACAGTAGGTGGTGCTTGTGAGTAAGAATCAGTCATGCCCTGTATGACTGAGTCATTAAATGCTATAAAGCAGCAGTCCCCAACCTTTTTGGCACTAGGAATCAGTTTCATGAAAGACAATTTTCCACAGACGGGGAGATGGGAGTTGGTGGAGCTCAGGCAGTGATGCAAGCAATGGGGGACAGCTGTAAATACAGGTGAAGCTTTGCTCACTTGCCTGTCACTCGCCTCCTGCTGTGTGGCCCAGTTCATAACAGACTACAGACAAGTACCAGTCTGCAGCCGGGGTTTGGGGACTGTAGCTATAAAGGGTTGTACAAACTGACCTTTACACTAGTAGGTGGCACTTGCAGGAAAAAACCAGCTGCAGTGTTGCTTTTTGGGGCCTGTGACCTGTTGCAGTCAAACAGGAGAAGCACATGGATACACCAGGTGGTGGGCAGGGCCCTGGAGTTACCAGGGCCTCCTTGTTCTCCTTCACAGCAGAGATGGGTGGAGGAGTGAGGCTGGGTGGGGCTGGGTTGGATGAGTCTGCCTTCAAGCTCCTCAAAGGTGGGCACAAGGTTTGTCTTGACAGAGGTCAAGGGTTAGCTCCCAGGCTGGTGGGGAAAGCCACCAAGGAGGGGTTGAAGTGGCCCCACCAAGCCAGAAAGTCTTCTCATAAAGGACGTACCATCTGAGATTCAGAGACTGGCTGTTGGGAATGGGTTTCTCTCTTCTCCCTCCTCCCCTGTCCTGAGGTCTCCTTCCAGTGTCTGGCTGCAAGCAGTAGCCCAAACTAGCTGAGCTCACCAGTAGGGGTGCCACATGGTGGGATCTCCCCTGTCCAGGATTCTGCCCCAGGCCAAAAGTGTGGCTTTCCTGTGGGGTAAGGATGCTCTACTAGTGCACTGCAGCTTGAATCCACACTGCACCCCCTTTCAGTTCTGCCCAAGTGGGCTCCCTTGCCTCCCAAGATTAGTTCACAAATCTCCCCTCCATGCTGCTGAGCAACACAATCAAGTCCTGGGGGTATGTGATCTGGCCTATGGGCCTGTCCCCTGTTCCTCCAAGTTCAATCCCTGATCATGCCAGGGAGAAGCATGCTGGTGCCAATTTGCCTGTGAAGTGCTCAAGCAGGTTTAATGTCCCTCCGCTTTGGGGTGTGCCCTGCTCTGCTGGAGAAGCCAGGTGAGCAACACCAGTGGCTGGTAGGCAGGTAGCTCACAGTCTGAGCTTCCTGGTCTGCTGTAGGCCTTTAAGAGGAAAGGCACGAGCCCCGCTCTCTGTGGGAACCTCTATGTAGTAGATGCACCAACAGAGGGCAATCAGCTCAATCGTCCCTGAAGCACCTATGTCACTCAGCAGCAGTGGGTAGAGGACTGTTGGGGGAGGAAAAGAGTATGAATGGAAGAAAGCTGGCACTCTGGTTGCCTCTGTCCCTCTCCCCAGAAGGCAGTCCACCCAAAATGTCCAAGCTCTGGGATCACACAGATACCCCAGGACCCACTGGTTCCTGTGGCCACTGTATTCAGGGCAGGAGTTGGGAAATGTTTGTGTAGAGCCCAGTGACATGACATGGCACTAAGTGTCTCAGGAATTGATCTCTGCTGATATCTTGCTCCTTCTTGTTCTGCTCCATGACTTCTTCCCGTTGAATCTCTGGTACATTCTGGCACTTTTCTTTCCCTCAGAGTTGCAACCTGAGCTCGTTTTTTTTCTTATCTAAAACTTTTTGATCTTTCTGAGATGATCTGCCCACTGATGTCTTTAGACAACCATCTTTTTCCCTATTTCATCTTTTCTTATCTTAAATTCCATGGTCAATCAGCATATTCATTTCTTTGTGTACACTCTCAATCCCTTATCACTGTTGTACTCACCTGGAACAATCACAATGGCCTGCAGCCATACAGAAGAATGAGCTGAAGACAAATGGATACATTACATGACCTTAAGTTAGCCCATCTGTTTCTTGATAATCATATTATACTTTTCCAGTCCATTCACTCTACCACATACTTGTTGACTATTTTGTTCATTCTTTTCTCAAACCCACAATACACCACCTCAAATCTTCACTGTCAGATAATCATCTTTTTTATTCCTATTTCACTGAGAAAATTAAAACAAGTAAATAAAGACTTCGCTAGCCTCCCACAACCATAACTACCTGCCCTCCAGAATCTGCACACATAAACTCTCATTTTCATCTGCTTCTGTAGAGGATTTATCTATGCTCCTATTTAAAAGAAAATCCATACACTTGCAAACAAGATCCTGTCTTGTCTTAACTACTCAATGGCATTGCTCTAGCAATTCTTTCATCTCATTTCTTGAATTATGACTATTTCCTTCTCTGCCACATCTTTCCCACATATACACAATTAAATTATTTCTCCCAACTTAAAAACGAAAAGAAAAAGCCTTTCTTAACCCTAATTTCCTTGTCTGACATTGCTTATTTGCTTGCAAATGTTTCCCTTCCCAGCAAAAACTCCTTAAAAGAGTTGTCCATATTCACACCCTCTAATTCTTTTCATCCCATATTTTATTATATCTGTTCCAAACCAGCTTTTGTTCCTACCTACTCTATCCAAACTGCAATTGTCAATTCTTAGTTCTCCTCCTACTTTATTAAAAATTATTTTAAAAGTTATTAAAAGTATTTGACATAGTCAAGCTTTCCATTCTCCTTGATAAACTAATACATTCTTCACTTGGATTCCAGAACACCCCACTCTTGCTTTAATGTATTAGTCAACTTTCCTGGTCATTCCTCCTTAGTATTCTTTGCTAGGTTTTTCTCTTCTTCCCAAACTCTTAATGTTTAAGTGTTCTAGGACTCATTTTTTGTCCTCTGCTCTGTTTTCACTTATTCCTTTGGTAATCTCATCCAGAACTATGGCCTTAAATACCATCTCTGTGATAATGGCTCCTAATTTTCCACCTCTAGCCAGGTCTTCTCTCCTGAATGTCAGATTTTCATATTAAATTGACTCCTTAACAATTTCACTTGGTGTCAACCCAACACTCACAAATGTTGAGTTTAAGCTGTTCTAGTCCTGATTTTCTCTCACCATGAAAACTGTTTCACCACCAGTTCTCCCTATCTCAAACAACAGAAACTATGTTTTTCTCGGGGTTCAGGCCAAACACTTTAGACTCATCTTTGACTTCTCTCTTTATTACACTCCCCACACCCAATCACTTGGCAAATCCAGTTGGCTTTAATTTTGTATATATCCAAAATCAAAACACTTCTCACTACCTTCAGTTGCCTCTACCCTAGTCTAAGCCACCATCACTTCTCTCCTGAATCGCAGCAATATTCTATTTAGGGGTCTACAAGTGTTGTGTTTTTTTGGGTTTTTTTTGTAGAGGGTCATATAGTAAGTATTTTCTGCTTTGCTGTCCATATAGTCATTGTGGCAACCACTCACCTCTGTTACTGCAATGTCAATGAGCATGGCTGTGTTCCAGTAAAAGTCTACTTACAAAAAGCAACAAGCCAGATTTAAACTGGGAACCATAGGTTGTGAGGCCCTGGTCTAACTGGTCTCCTTGCTTCCATTCTTGCCACACTGTTATCTTTTCTCAACACAGCAGCCTGAGGAATCCTTTTAAAACACAAGTCACATGTCACTTCTCTGCAATGGCTCCCTTTATCGCTCAGAACAAAAATGAAAGTCCTTTCAGTGACCTATAAGGCCCTACATGATCTGCCCCCAGCCATATTCCTGAACCTCATACCCTACTGCGCTCTCTCCCTCACTCACTCTCATTCACTCTGCACTGATCTCCTTGCTATCTCTCTCATAGGCCAGGCACTCGCAAAACTTAGACCATGTGCCCTGGATGTTCCATCTTCTCCCAGATATCCACATGGCTTGTGCCCTGACCTCTTCACGCCTTTGCCCAAATGTCACCTCAAACGAAGCCAATAGCGACCACTATTTGAAGTTACAGTCTTTCCCCATGAATTCCAATCCTCCTATTCTACTCTATTTTTCCCAAGAGCTTACCACTTTCTAACATAAAAAATAACTTATTTATTTATATTTATTACACCTCCATCTCTCCTAGAATATAAGCTCCACAAAACCTTCGATTTTGTTCCTTGATGTAGCCTAAGATCCCAAAGCAGTGCCTGGCACATAGTAGGCATTCAACAAATAGGTGTTGAGTGAATACGTGTAGCCTCTCTCAAATCTCAGAAATGGTGTGAGTTACTCTTTTCCCTATATTATTTTAATTCTTTGTATGAACCACTCTTTTGACCCTTTTCATCCTGAATTATTATTATTATTATTAATGTATCTGTCCATTACTGAGCCATGATCTTCTCAGACATTGTCTATATGTGTATTTGCAGAAATTGATACAGTGTCTGTCATGCAGCAAGATGTCAAACCACCCCGACTTAATAAATGTACAACGTTGCTCTAAACACATAGTTCTCTGACATCAAATCACTAGCTCTGAGGGTCAGTTATTGTTTAAAAAGTCTCTTCTCAACCTCCAATCTAAATACATGTATGCACACTCTCTGCTAATAGAGACAATTTAAAACTATTTTTCACATATTTGCTTAATTATCTTACAGTGACCTCTGCCAAACACTAGCCTCTGACGATTATAAGAGGTAGTTTTTGGCATGGACACCAAAGCATCAAAGAGTCAGCTGGAACTAAGGAAAGCAATAACACAACTGGTTTTAATTACTCATGACAGGCAGCTGAATATATCTGACACGGGCCTTCTCCCCAATACATCATTCAAAACAGCCAGCTACAGGAAATCGTGGAAAAAGGGGGAAAAAAAAAACAAGATGGGGCCAAAATGTGTCTATAATACAAAGCAGATCATCTTTCACATGAATGACCTTATTCATTTTGTTTTATATTTTTATGATGGTTTCAAACCTATAAAATTGCTGAGCCCTTAAGACTTTGCCTGCTTCTATGCTATTGCTTAAGAGTGGTGGCTCAGGTTTTCAGAAGAGGAGGTCGGTGAAAATTGCACCCATTCATGAATCACAGTATGAACCAACGGGTCCTCCAAAGTTCATCTAGGATTGCAGGCAGGTTTGCAGTTAGTTCAATGAGAACCTTCTATTCAACATTCACAGGAGGATTAACTTCATCTATAAGCTAGTTACTTTGTTCTGACCTCTTGCTCAACAGGAAGTGAGTGAGGATAAGGAGTTGCTTTGCTATAACCTAGTCACAATTTAACATATCTCTTATCAAGTACACACACTCACCTGGTGGAACTATCAACTTCAGGTTTCCCATAAACTTGGGTTGACACCTATTAAAAAAAGAGAGAGATTTCCTAACTAGGCAGGATTTTACCACTGGGCCTAATCGTCTTGCTAAAATCCCCTCCCAGGTGGATGTTTGCCTGACCCCGAAGTTCACTGCCTTCTTGTTTCTGTGCGTTTCCTGGTTCTTGCCACTTGCATTGTTTGATTACTGTTTTGACCAGTCTTGTACTTCCCAGTGCTCGTGGAACATCAAAAGCCCTTAGTTTTTCCTGCTGCTTTGCTCTGATTCCTGTTTGATGCCTCCAGAAGTCAAGATTGCCCCCTGAGACTTTCTACTTTTGATATCAACTTGCATTCTTTCAACAAAAGTTTTTTTTTTTTTTTTTGAGATAGAGTCTCGCTTTGTTGCCCAGGCTAGAGTGAGTGCCGTGGCGTCAGCCTAGCTCACAGCAACCTCAAACTCCTGGACTCAAGCAATCCTGCTGCCTCAGCCTCCCGAGTAGCTGGGACTACAGGCATGCGCCACCATGCCTGGCTAATTTTTTCTATATATTAGTTGGCCAATTAATTTCTTTCTATTTATAGTAGAGATGGGGTCTCGCTCTTGCTCAGGCTGGTTTCGAACTCCTGAGCTTGAGCAATCTGCCCACCTCGGCCTCCCAGAGTGCTAGGATTACAGGCGTGAGCCACCACGCCCGGCCTCAACAAAAGTTTTGAGTCCCTGCAGTATATTGGAGTCTGCAACAGAGACTGAGACTCTAATCATGAATACTCCACCAAGGAGCTCAGAAGTTAATAGAGGAAATGGCGAGTACACAGGTGATCATGATGGCACATACTAAGTGCTGTGATATAGCGAGTAGGGATAGCAGACAATGGGGCACTTGGCCTGCTCCTGGACAGCGAGGAAAGCTTTCCCGGAATCAGCCACATCTAAGCAGTCTGGGCCAGACAAAAAAGAATGAAAAATATTCCATGCTAAGGAACTAACATCTATAAATGCCCTGAGCCATAAATCATGGCTACTTCAGGGTATAACAAGTAAAGCACAGCTGTAGGAATGTGGTAAAACAGGCCGGAGAGCGAAGCCAGGGCCAGATCACGAGGGCTTTTCATGCCATTCTAAGGAGATGAGAATTCATCCTGTAGGTGACGGGGAGTCATTGAAAATTTATACATGACATGGTCAGATTTGTATTTTAGAAAGACTGGCATTGATGTGGAGAATGGGTTTCACCGTCCAGCTGTTTCCCTGAAGCTGGCCCTCCCTGATCCTTCTGTGCTTCTGAAGAGCCCAGCCCACTCTCCTTGCCCTATCAGCGTCCTCACGCAAAACCAGTGATCAGAATCAGTTTGAGACCTTACAAAAGAAATGCGGATTTTCTTATCCTACTTCACAGAACCATATTCTTATGGGAATGGAGCCTTGGAATTTCTATGAGTCTCCTCACATGATTCTGAGGCGGCTGGACTATGGATCAGTATTTGGGGAATAATGTAGCTGCCACTTACACCACTAGCTTCCAGATGTGTTGATAAACACGAGCAGTGTGTTTGGTTTACTCCCGCGGTTCCCAACCCCTGGTCTGCCCGCCCGTGGACAGGTAGCAGTCAGTGGCCTGTTAGGAACCAGGCTGCACAGCAGGAGGTGAGTGGCAGGTGAGCCCAGCGAGCAAAGCTTCATCTGTATTTATAACTGCTCCCCATCACTCGCATCACCGCCTGAGCTCCACCTCCTGTTAGATCAGCACTGGCATTAGATTCTGCATTATGGCGAGTTGTATGATTATTTCATTATATATATTACAATGTAACAATAATAGAAATGAAGTGCACAATAAATGTAATGTGCTTGAGTCATCCTGAAACCATGCCACCACCACCACCACCCCCCGGTCCGTGGAAAAATTGTCTTCCATGAAACCAGACCCTGGTGCCAAAAAGGTTGGGGACCACTGGTTTACTCAGTTAGATTGAAGAGGGCTAAAATAGGTCTCACTCTAAATGTCTTCCTTCTACAGTATCTATGACTTTACTCCCAGGACCAGAAAAATCAGTTCCTTACTTGCACCCTTCCAGAACATCTGCTTGTTCTTTGAATAACAGATCTACACCTTAATAAAACCTATTAGGCTGCATAATCTTGCTCTAATTCTTCTCAAGCCATCTCTTTACCTTGTACCTATTATTTACAGTATAGAGGGGGAATGTTAATATAATTTACTCCTAATTTCTACTTTCTCCATTAAATTAAGAATAGATATGAAGTTTGGGAAATTGTGCAGAGCAATAAAGATCTGAAAAATTTCTAAGGATAATGGTAAATGACTTGACTTAGGAAGAGAAAAGGGACTAATGATCAACCTCAAAGATCCAACTGAGTTGAAGATCACATATCAGTATCTGAAGGACAATTATGTTATTTCCTCCACAAACTCAGAATCCCAGGAGCAGAGAAAATTGACAACTGTGTCAATCAGCTTCTGAGTATTGGCAAAGCAGAAAGTCAAGAGATAAGAGAATTAAGTAAGGGTGCTTGTGTAAAAGAAATAGAAAATTCCTGGGGTGAGACTGAAGATTTTGCTAATTTGCTCTAACACGAAGGACTTACATAAGTACTTACATAAGTACCCTTGTTTTGCCACCCTTGGTCTGTTTGGTATTGATTTACCATTTGATTTCATTCTGGTCTCTAGCTTGCTCACCACAGGTTCTGACTGATATTCTGTTATGTTACCCTAGAGTGTGGGAAGTAACATACAACAGCTAGAAGATACCAAGGTCATAGTAAGTGACATAATTTTCCAGCACACTAAATGAAACTACCAAGGTAAAGATACGAAAAGGTGTTAAATGTTGTATAATAATTGGTTACCTCTTAAGTTAGAGCTCTGACTTGATAATATGATTTTTATGGTAATAGCATATATGTGCAGTAGATCTTCTTCTCTTAATTGATTCTTTGCATTTCACAGAGGACTCAATATATATTAAAACACAAATATGTGCTTCAGCATGAAGATATTGAAATGTTCTAAAGATAATAGCAGTTATATTTACACACTCTGCTAACAAAAATTGAATTACATTTTTCTTTTAGAAAGATTTTAGATTATTTTTAATTAAAACAATGCCTTATATTAATCCAGCTAGTTCAATTTTCAGGTTTATCATTTCCTTGTCCATTCCATAGCTGCTTCTCTTTCCAATGTACATTCATTTCAATCAAGGCACCAGGAGCAGCTGCAATGAAGCAAGCAGCGTTGGAAGCCAATGGCTAAAATTAGATTATCAATGACATTTACTTATACTTTCAAGGCTGAAATTTCAGGGTACAACATTTTCTCCTGAAAGGAGACACTTCTCCATCATTGTAATGCAGCCTTTCTGTTACCAGATTACACCCCTATTACATCATTGGGTAGTGAAACTGACCCAAAATAGAAAGTGAAACCGTATACTTTTTCTGCCAAGAGAAAGGCTAAAGACAAAATTAAGTAATGGACTTGTTTTCATAAGATTATTTTGACCAGTGCCCTCTTAATTAGGGAGAGATGTTTGTTCAAGAGAAGTAGTAGTACCAAAGAGGAAGGAAGTATAATGTAGCTGACATGAGCACAGGGAAAGGAGTCTAGATTTTCTCCCACACCCCCTGGGCTACCCTGACGCCAGTCATCAGAGACCAGGAGAGTTTAGAATTTGTGGCCATTGTTTTCTTTTTCTTTCTTTCTTTTCTTTTTTTTTTCTTTTTAGTAAACAAATGCTTTATTTGAACCACTCTAAAAGCCAAATGCTTTGTTTTCCTTGCTTCAGAGAATGCCAATTTCATCTTGTGGTGAAAAAAAAAAAAACAAACATTTTTGCCTAGGATATTCAGAAAGATACTTTTTACAAATATGGGTTCAGGCCAGCTATCTTTTATGTCTTCTGTTTTCATGCACACTTGTATAGTTTAGGAACATATAAGTAGTTTCTCAAAGCACTTTTCCTGATGTTTTATGCCATCTCTTTTCAGGAAATCCACAGAGCATGTGCATGTCTCATTAGAGCGTGTGTATTACATGATCAGTGAAAACTCGTACATACTATATCATCAGTCATTTGCAGACATGCCTTATATCCCTTCTCCCCGTTCCTGTCTGCATTGCAAGGGGCACCTGGAGGGAGAGCGCCAGATCCCAACGCACCACTGTCCAGTCCAGTCATTCATTGCCGCTGCTTTTCAGGAGTGTCCGTCGCTGTGCAGCGCGAACATCCACACGGGGATGCACTGCTCTGGAAAGCCCTCCTGCTTCTCCTGGCCCAGCACCACCAGCCCACTCTTCCTAATGAGGCTTCGGAGGATGTCCATGTCCCGGGTCACGCTGCTGTCAGAGAGATCGAAGACACAGCCCTCCCGCGCCACATTGTCCTTCAGTATGATGACGCCGTTCCCTTTCAAGCCATCTCGGCACCGGGAAAGAAATGCAAGCAGGTCCTTGTCAGTCAGGTACCCTACAGGTGGGGCCAAGTGGACGGGGGAACAGGATGGAATGGAGGGTAGGGAGAGAGGTGAGTAGGAAAGAACACAGAGCTAAGAATCAGGAGACCAATGGTTCATTCATTCTTGAATTATTTAATAGCCTTGTTTTGGCTGCAGGAAGCTTTGAAAATGTAGGTGAGAGGACACATGTCCTCTTTGAGGAGGCTCAGTCCCCTGTCTATAAAGTAGATATTATATTGCCTGGCCTATCTACCTCACGGGCATGAGATAAATTATTTGTCTACCCCATGAGTCCCTCCATGTCCCTGGAGAAGCCCTCCATGACCACTTTTTCAGGTCTCCTACACACACACACACACACACACACACACACACACACACACACACACAGCAAAATCTAGTTCACTGCTGTCTCATTTCCTGGGGATTTAAATCTAAGAATGTCTAGTTTAGACATCTCTGCCAGTAAATGAAGATTAACCTTTTTTGGCCCCGCTTTTAAAATTTTTTCAAGTATTTACATTTCTTCAAGGATTTAGGTTGGTGGAGCAAGTGCCTTTGGACCCACATAAATCCCCCAAGAAATGTAGATTTCTGGTACAGAGAATGTTCGGGGAGGAATCTGGAGGTTCAGAGCTGTTTGGGAGTCCACATGACCCCGAAGCCTGGCTAACTGCTGTAACCACAGCCATCGCTAAACCTTTCCTGTGTCCTCATGAGGCTCAAACGTCATCTTCTCTAGCTGAGAAGGGGGGAGGGGCAGAGACAAGGCCACGCAGGACTAACCGGAGACCCACTGAATCCAGATGACGTCGTATCTCCCGAAGGGGGGTGTGAATTCCTGCAGGCTGTAGCAGTGGTAGCTCTCTACCTTGTCTCCTGCAACCTGCAGGTAGTTCTGGGCTTCGAGGAGGAAAGATTCCATCATGTCCACGAGTTCCACGCTGTTGAAAACCGGCAACAAGACATGCTTGCTCACCCTTCCTATCCCAGAGCCGCAATCCAAGGCGCAGTCTGTTCCAGCTCTCCCGGAGCCCTGCAGAAAGGGACCTTGACACCTCAAGTGCAGAGAGCAACTCGGAGTCTTGGACACTCCCATTACCTCTTTAAATCAACTTTATTTAGGCCAATTTGATACAATAAAATGTACCATTTTAAGGGTACAATTCAATGAGTTTGGACAAATGTATACAGTCATGTATCCACTGTCCCAATCAAGTCATAGAACATTTGATTACCTTTTTCCAAAAAATACCTAAACATTTCTAGCTCTGCTTTCTTTATTTTATCCAAATATGGGTCTTTAAAATAATTGTAAACTAAAATTAAAAAAATAATATCTTAGGTTTAAACACTTAGTAATTTTCTCCAAGCAATGAGCTATTTGTAACCCTATGAAGATAGAACTTTGATGAGTAAATTTGGTTCAAATCCACAGCTAAATGGATCTGTACTGTAGGTTATTGTTCTGAAGAAGAAGAAGAAAGCAGAAGGAAGGAGAAGGAGAAAGAGAAGGATAAGAGGAAGAGGAAGAAGAAAAAGAAGAAGAAAGAAGGAGGAGGAGGAGGAGGAGAACGAAGCAGCGAGAGCCTTTCTGAATTTTAAAATTACTTTAAAAATTCATTCAATAGAAACATTTGAATTTATATTGGGATAAGTGAAATTTTATTTTTCTAGACTGATTTTTAAGGGCTCCGAATTATCTACTCATCTTGTGTGGAACGTAAATTTTGGGACCTGAGCTGAAGAATCCTAATTATTGATTCTGGAGACAGGATTTTATTACATATCCAGCCCTGATGGCCCACAGAATGTTCATGTGAATAAAGGGTAGTTTCAACAAAGTTTCCTTGTCTCCTTTAATACTAAAAGTTGTTTTATGGGTTTTTTTAAACCAGAAATTACATGATTTACTGGGCATGAAACTCTGAAAGCTGATTTTTAAGTAGGTCTGTGCATTAAATTAACTAGAGGTGAGGGGATGATGGGGAGGTGGTAGGTTTAGGGAGAAATCAACCAATGCAAACTTTCTCAAACTTGCATCTATAAAATTTTTAAAGTTTCTGATTTATGAAGATTCAGCTGGTCTAAATTATTTAATCACAATTGGGGTGACTGCTGAATAGGTTTCGTGCTAGAAATTACAGTAACAAGATACTTGAAGTTGCCAATCAAGATCTTAAGGAGAAAGCCTACTATTGATTTCTCAGGAACTAAGAATTAAAAAAAAAAAAAATTGGCTAAAGATCAAAGGTGAAGTATGAGCAGAGGGAAACATCAAAAAAGTAACTTTCTAGTCAACCCCAAAAGCCTTCCTTATGCTAGAAAAGTACAATAAAGAACAAAAAGTAAAGCAATTATAACTTCTTTTCGAATGGAATAATAATAACCATAATTATGGAATAGTTATATGTAGCAAGCTCTTTACATCTATAATAAATACAATAATCAAAAAAACCCCACAAGGTAATGATTATCATCCCCATTTTGGAGATGAGAAAATTAAGATTTCTAATACTATATATCTAATGGCTGAACTAGAATTTGAACAGGAACTATCTGAATCCAAAGCCAGTTCTACATTAAGGATGTCAACTCAAGTGACAACTCTTATTCTCTTATTAGTCTGTCTAATGTGATGTTAAAAAGAATTTATAAGGCCTGATTCAATTCAACAAGAAACAGATCTATGATTGATTAGTGATGTCTGCCTTGAGTATAGGAAGGGGAAATGGTGGTACATTGCCATGTGCTTGCCATTTCTACTTATACTATGCCACCTCCCACATTCAAATATTATAATTTAAACTAAATTAATTCAGAAAAATGCCTAGGCTAAAGATTTATGTCATGAATGCTATAAAAGAAGCATCTGCTAAGTAAATTCATAACAGAAATGAGATGGGGGAAAATATAAAGAAGTTATTTTAAGCCAAAAAATGATTTTATTACAAATTTGTATGCTCAATTTGTATGTATTCTAATTCATTATTATTACTTGGCCCTAAAACAATAGAAGCCCTAAAAGCCTCTATTGGTCATCTTGCTCTCATTGGTGTAGCAAGTCATTTTAGAAGTAGAACCATCAAACAATAAAGCAAAGAGACCTTAGAAATCTATGCCAGTGGATTTCAAGAGGGTTGTAGCAGCTGAACTCTTTTTTCTCAATGAATAGACAAACACGAAGCTGCCCTGGTTAAAGTGAGGCAGGGCCTCACCCACTCAACCTTCTCATCATTCTCCCAGGAAGACCTTGAGAATCTCAGCAAAACCCTAGAGTTTTTAAATCACTGATGTCTAATTCTCCTGCTTTTTCGGACAAAGAAACTGAGGTTCAGAGAAGTGAAATATTTGAAATAGAACTTTCTTGAAAACTAGCATCCTCTAATTAGTATTTTTCACTAATTTTGAGGTGTGATATCTGACTATAGTTATTCTTTAAACTATTGATATTTACAAACACAAAAATGGTGCCTCTCACTCAAATCCTGTGTATCTCTAGCCTCTCCCCACTATTGTCTGGTTCTCTTTATTCCATTTCATTCTACATAGTTGGCACTGCCTCCCATATCTTGGCCCCAAGATTCTTTCTGTCTCTCATTCACATGCAGCTCCTCTGAAAAGGGATATTTAAAGACTGATCCCAGGGACATGTCTTGCTTCTTGGACACCGTGGCTGCCTGAAGCTGTGAAATCTGATGCCCTCACATGAATGTGACTAGAACTACATGCAATGTGTGATTTCAAAACAAGACTTTCATTACTGTTATTTTCATTGTCCTTTATTATGCTATCTTCATATTTATATATTCATATAAATTCATATACATTCATGTAAAATAGTAAAATACTATTAGGAATTTCATTGTAGTTTTACGTCTGCCTACATGTTTTGTTTAGAAGAACATTAAGTTCATCCAGTATTGTTAAAAACTAAAATGAAAGCACTTCACGCCACTGTATAAAACCCAGGAAATACAATGTTAGATCCAGGTTTTTCAGTCATCCAATCCCTGAAAAATGTCAAAAAATAAATACCATCAAATACTGATCACTTGGAAAAAATACGGATTACTTTTTATTAATTACTACTTCCCCCACTAGAAAGCTCAAACTGAAGAGAGTTATGAGCTACCATTGACATCACCTTGATATCACATTTGCAACTAGTTTAAACACCTTTTCCCACTGTCCCATGTCACTAAGTGTTGAAAGGAAAGCAAAACTTGAAATTAAACAATCTGCCTTTTCTCAGTTGACATAAGAATAAATCATGTCAGATACTCAGATTGCCTAACTCCTTGTATCTTGACCTGAATGCTAATTTTGTATATTATAGTATTAAGGTCAAAGTATCAAAATATCATCCCTTAAAAAGGACCATGTTTGTACTTAAGAGTTCACGGCTTTACAATGAGCCTAGTCTACTAAGAAGGACTCCTTATATTTGTTTGAAAGGAGCAGGCTGCCTCTTTTCCAACACAAATATTGCGAGCACAAGGCTGTTTCCTTTCCCAGGTCCGTGGGCGTGCTTACGGGCTCTGTCTGACCAGCACCCCTGTGGTCGGCTTGGCATTCCACACGGAGTGACAAGACAGCTGGATTACTAACTAAGCTTCTGAAATGCTTCAGGATCAAAGTCGGCCTCACCACGAGGCAAGCGGGAGGGATTGCTTTGGGTCAGACTGGAGGAGGGTTGAGGTCTATGGTCCACCAAAAAGGAAAAGAAAAAAAAAGGGGATTTTTTTTTCAGCTTCAGGAGACAAATGGAAAAAATATGTCATGCTTAAGAGCAGGGAGTTTGGTGTCAGACAGACCTGCCTGGGCTTAACTCCCAGTTCTGACTCTTACCAGCTGTGTAACCTTGACAACTTACTTAACCTTTCCAAGCCTCAGTTTCCACAACTGTAAAAACAGAGCTAATAATAGCATTTACCTCCAAGAACTGCTGTGAAGAGTCACTGAGACAATGTTTCTAAAGTGCTTAGCAGAGTAACTGAGCATCTCAGAATAAGCACTCAATGAAATCAGTCAGCAATGCTGATTTAAAAATACTCCAGGTTACCCTGACCTGTAAACACACATGGATGTTATCCGCAGACTCCCTGGTTCTTTACGGCTGCAGTTGATGTCCAGACACTTCAGTCCTGTAGATATCCCATCCTGACCACAGTTTCTCCACTGCCACCTCTGGACGCTCAGGCGCCGGGTGCTCCAGGGAGGCTGGATGTGAAGTGAACCACACTTCAACACTAGGACTATTCTTACTATTATGCTGCTAATAGGTTGACGGACTAATCCCACAGCCTCATATTTACAATGCATCCTCTACCAGCATAAAATAGGCTCCAAATTTCAAACAAATGGCTTTATAATGAATTGGAACAGAACGTCTTTGTGTCTTCAGCAGGACCAACAGCAGTTAATAAAGCTACAGGGGTTAAATCTAGTCTAACAACAAAATGAAGTTTCTGAAAACATAATGAACACACTATATGAAAGCCTGTTATTAGTAGTAGCATGAATTAGATTTGCTGAGTACTAGCTTTGTGCACTAAAGCAGATCCATGATATGTAGTACCCCATTTGATCTTCGTATTGTCCTGTGCGGTAGCTTGTGGTGTCACGCCCTCATCACAGGTGAGAAAACTGAGGCTTAGTGTATTCAAGTAACAAGCCCAAGGGCGCTTATACATTGAGCAGAAGAACCCATGATGACTTCAGAGCCCAACATTTTGGCCCCGAAGCTATGCTGTCTGTCTCCACATGACACAAAAGTAAGAAAGCCTGAGTTCACCCAACACCAGGACTACAAAGGGATAGCATTCTTTCAGGGCAAAATCTAAACCATGTATAAAATAATATGAAGGGATTCTACTGTCATTATTTTTAAACTGAACATAAACATGCATTTCCTTACTACGTCTAATTTTTATTATAGGGAATCAGTAAGTCAAGTCAAGATCCCAAAGGGTATGATATTTCATCAATCATCTGGGTGTCAACTGTTTATTTATAAGACTCTAAAAGAGATGTCTTCTTAATTCACAAATTGCAATATCAGCACTGCTAGTTCACCTTCCCCTGAAGCATGTAAGATTAGCTGGTACTAGGAGGGTGAATTGCCAAGTGGGATAAACCAATGGTTTAGTGTGGTCCACCCTTTTTGAGCATCTTAAAATAGGTTTTAGGCTGAACTCTCTGCGGAGCTGTGTAAGTTTAACCTGGCAAGTGGCAACACAGAGGCATGTGAGCTCGGTGTTTGCAAGGATTCCGCCTTCTCATCAAGCTACAGTCAGTAGTATTACTCACCCCAACAAATTTCCTGAGAAATTCCCGAGAGGCCTGGATATCTGGGCCAGAGAGTTCAATGAAATTTCCCATCATACCCTCTTCCGTGGCTGGTACTTCTTGGTAGAAAAGCTTAGCTCTGGCATAGAACTGCATCTCGCCATTGATGACTTGGCTTGTTAAAGCATACAATTTCACTGCCAATGAAATATCATTAATAGTTATTAATATTTCTATGATAGAACAAGCTCAAGCTTATGCACTGCATTTCCTCTTAAAAGCCTATGAATTTGTGCTGTAGATGAAAGAGCACTGGTTTGAAGTCAAAAGCTTTGGGTTTGAGTTCTGGCTCCATGATTCACTTGCTATATAACCCTGGGGAAATGTCTTAACCCCTCTGATCCAAAGGGATCTCGTCTATAAATCACAATCACATGGAATTTTCAAGATTTAATAACTCCATAATTTAATAAGCCTATAGCTTATCACTGTATAGGTTTAACAACGTTAGCTACATTAGGATAAAGAATGTCATCAATTTCATGGTGAGTTTTATTTCTAAGCTCCAAATGTTTTATGAGAATTTTGTCATTAATCCTTATTCTAATCACAAGGTAGAGGCAGCTAATTTTTTTTATCTTTTTCAAGCAACAAATATCCAAATATGTCTTTATACCAAGATTATAGAAATGTACTTGAGCTCTGTATTATGAAAATAAAATAATAAAAATAGATATAATATTTATTGAGCCACTATTCTGTGCCAGGCAGTGTGCTAGGCACAGTTCACATGTACATTGTCATTTCATTCTTTTGAAAGACACATGAGGTATTATTTTAAGACACTTATTTAAAAAAAAAATGTGTCACAACTTCTGAAGAGTAAATGAGAGTGTATGTGAGCATGTTTTGTAGATCAAAATTCAATCATGCAGATATAAAGTATTTTCATTAAAAGACATTCAGGAGGAAATGATAGAAAGTAGATTAAAGGGAGGAACTTCTGGTTCAAGATAATAGGCTGAGAACATGCATCTGTCTTCCCTCCCTCCCAATACTCCCTAAGAATTGTCTTAATAGACTAAACCCATAACAGTGAAGAAAATAAGAGGGTATCACTGATGGATTCATAATTCCAGTAAAATTTCTGAAAGACAAAAAGCAGATAGAACAAAATAAAGAGTCTGCAAACTACAATAGTTTCAAGAAGAAATTACATTCCAGACTTGTAGCCAACAGGAGGTGAGTGTAAGAATGAGAAGAGAAGCCAAAAAAAAATAGAAGTGTTAATCAAAGCTCTGTCTTAGAGAACAACCAGGTGAGAGAACAAGTGCACTCTTCTGAAAGCAACAGGCAGGACAGCTGTAATTCTAGGGGGGAAAAATGTCCATCCTCTAAAAAAAGAGTAAATAAAAACCTGCCTAGGGAGAACTAGGCCAGTTAGCATTAGAATTCTAGAACATTACTCATTTTGACTACAGAAGACTCCAAGCTCTTCACTTACTCACACTTATCAGAGCCCGGTAATGTCTACCTGCCCATGTAGAGCTTCTCATTATCCTTTCTATTTAGGGGACAAGTACATAACAGAGGAAACCTTATCCACTACCTAGAATCATTTACCCTGTCCTTTAATCCTAAATATGGGTAAACAATGATCTTCAGACATATAAGAATAAAGTAGCAGTCTGAAAAAAAAAAAAAAAGATCGAGATAAACAATCAAAACCAAACTCAAAGAGAAATAATTCATGAAATGGGTGAGAATTTAAACCAAAACAAACAAAAAACCCTTCATATATCCTTGAAGAGATATGAGAACTGGTGCATTCATAAATTAATGATAAGTTTCCAAAAAAGTATAATTCAAAGAATAACAAAGAATTTTAAGAAATTAAAATTTTGATAACCAAAAACTTTATAATATAAAATTGAGTAAATTTCTAGGATATAAAACAAACAAACAAAAAAAGATATGGAAAACAGAAGTAAGAAGACTAGACCCACAAAAGCAATTCAGAAGGCCCAATATCAAGCTAATTGGGATTTGGGAAAATTAATAAAATGGAGGGAAGAAAATTATTAAAGAAATAATAGAAGAAAATTTCTTGGAGCTGAAAGAGGTTGTAAGATACAACATTGCTAAGCAGCATGAATTTAAAAAAAGACAGATTTACACACATCCTTAAGAAATTTCAAAACAGAAAGAATAATAAGATCTGAAAAGTCATTTAGAAATAGAAAAGTGGTTGACCTTCAAATAGGGTTGCCAGATTTAGCAAATAAAAATACAGAACTCACAGATTTGCATTTCAGTTAAACAATGAAAGATTTATTAATGTAAGCATGTCTGAAATATTGCACATTTCTGGGACATACTTATGCTAAAAAATTATTTGTTGATCATGTTAAATTTAACTGGGAAACCCTAAGTTCAAAGAACTAGAATCAGACTTATATCACAGATCTCATCAGAAACACTGGAAAACAATGGTACAGTGCCAGCAATAGTCTGAGGAAAAATTATTTTGAAGCCAAATTTAATACCCAACCAAACTGTCAAAGAATATTTACCTCCCATAGATTTATTCTTCAGACGTTTCTTGAAGCTATATTCCAGCCCAATGAGGGTTAAAATCAAGAGAAGATGCACCATGAAAGATGATGCAATTAACCCAGAAATCCAATGAAAAGAAATCCCCAAATGACAGCTATTTATCAGATATGGAAATAAATCAGTTTATATTAGAAGAGAAAACATAGGCTTCAAAACCAATATCTTCAAGCAGTAGAATGATCTTGACCCTAGACAGAATAGGCAAGAAACCAAGGGATATTATTAATATTCTAAGAAAGACATATTTTTAATGTTAACCACCAAATATAAAAGATAATTGAAAGCTCAGAGCAAAATACACAATACTTCCAAAACATTATGATCAGGGTGTGAAACAAAACAAAATATAGCATAATTTTGAAGAGAAGGAATCTAAGAAAAAAAGAAATTATCCTTAACTAGGAACATTTTTCTTCAGATCACCCCAAGATTGTGACATTGGACTAGTATACTACTTGTCTAAGAATTGAACAATTGGTCCCACATTTTTATTCTAAAAGTTAGAAATCCAATAAATACTTATATTACTATGACTATATTCCATCTATGGAATTACATCAGTATTTTCCAACTTGAAGACACTAATGCCAATATTTGGACCCTAAATGACCATGAATTTGCTGAAAGGAATACAGGAATCAGTTTCCATGTAGTGTATCATTTTCTGGAGGTTAACTATTATATACTATATCCCCCATACATATTACTATTAGGTATAGATTTTTATTTTAAAAGTACAAATCTTTAAAAAGTTTTAATAAATGCATAGAAGCTTTTTTGACATTTTGTGCACAAACTAGCTGCAAATTGAGAAAATATAACATTAAAGGGAAGGTCCTCATGTTCAAAAATACTGGGAACCACTGACCTAAACCAATCTTCGTTTCCTAGCACCGGGTAAAGTGTGTAAACTGCAGGTGGCTCAATAAATGCTTATAAATTCAACAGGGGTGACAAAAATCAGGCATCACCATCCCAATAATATGACTGTTCCAAATTCTTCTGGATGTCTCAGAAAATCAGGCTGGAAAATCACAGCTCACAGAGTCTGCCCAGGCTGGAACGCTGCTCTGGCATCACTGGCAAGCCACAGCCCAGGGCTCTCCTTGATCCAACCAAAGCAGCAAAACAGCCACTCTCAGTCATCACCTGCTCAAGTCAACTAGTTGGTGCAGTCTATTAAAACTCTTAATCTAGAAATGGGAATGGTCTCTTATGCCAGCAACATTTAGACCACAAGAGAATGCCAGTCTCAGCAGGTATCAGACTCAATCGGTGGACTTTTATGGTTATTGGCTTGAGTTCTCATTTTCACCTAATTGACAGCAGCATTTCACTAAAAAAGATATATGAGGTGTCATGGCCAGCCCCAGCTTCTCCCCTCCTGATAGCTCCTGAAGTTGTTCATGTTGACCCAGATAAGGCAATTAGTTGCCAGCCTATGCCTTTTTCCTATAGATACATATCAAGTGACTTGTTCTTATAGAACTGCAATAGCTCTTTGAAACTTGGAGTGGTCAAAGACAGAGACTATACATTCTATTAGTTCTTAATACAACACGGTATTTTTTCCTGGACCTACATTATGAACTGAATTTCCAGGGACCTCCAACTGTTCACTTGTGACAAAAAGGAAAATAGAGTACAAGTTCATTTACTCTGAAGGAGAATAAAGATCTTATGAACTTTCCAGGAACTTTCCTTGGATAGTTATGAATGAACTATCTAAGAGAGTGGACACCAAGAGAACAATTCATCCATGATTCAGTTATAGACACCATTACAACACCCAGGAAACAAGAAACATAAAACCCAATTTCTCTCTCATGGGACATAACAACCCAGCAGGAAGGAGTTCAGTCATACATTGCTGCATGTGCAATGAATGGTACAAAGAACAATCGCCTTGAGTTTCCACAGATGTCTATAAGTAGAAGCAAGATGATTCCAAAAAGACCTTGGCCATAAAGGATGCCCTTTGATTTTGGTTAGCAAAAAATGAGAAAGATTTCTAATCAATTTAAAGACAATTCAATTTTTCAAATTAGTAAAGGATACAAATGGAAATGACAATAAGAAATAAAAAATAGTAAATAATTTTTTTTTCTGAAAAGGGAAGGAACTTCACATGGTGTGGATCATCTGGATAAAACTCAGAACTTTTCAAATATGTCCTTTCAGAAAGTCTTTTTCAAGTAGCAAAGGAATTTTGCTGCTCGAGTTCTCTGCTTCCGACTCTAAGATGCAAAGAAATGGGTTTACCTTGAGGTGATAAGCTATTTAATGACTTCTGCTGTTTTCTGACATAAAATTTTTGAGAAAAACAGAATAATCACTCAAAATCTTAATCTAGTCTTTAAAGGAGATATTGACCCAATATCAGAGATAGATCCAAAATGTCAAAGCAGTATTATTCAAGTTGCCAATAAAATAGAAACTTTCTGACAAACAGGAAATTTTGTTCATAGCTAAGTGCTTATCTTTGCTGAGTATCTTCTTTTATTTCATTTGTCTTTTTTTTTTTTAATGGAGATAGCTATTTTAGCCTCCTTATTCCAGATGTTAGACCTGTTTGTCAACTGGAAATTGATCTACGAGTCTCCAGAGGATATGTAGGCTAGACTTAGACAGTAATTCAGTAATTTTGAAATGATTTGAGATTGAGAATATTGGATCAAGTTAGCTTTTAATTTATAAGACAAAGAAAAAAGCCCGGTTAGGAGATGCCCTTATGAAGGGTAAAACCTTTCATAAAAGAGATTTGCAGATAAGCACTTCTCAAATTAGCCATAAAGAGGTAATGGTAAAAATAGGGAAGGGAAGGGAAGGGAAGGGAAGGGAAGGGAAGGGAAGGGAAGGGAAGGGAAGGGAAGGGAAGGGAAGGGAAGGGAAGGGAAGGGAAGGGAAGGGAAGGGAAGGGAAGGGAAGGGAAGGGAAGGGAAGGGAAGGGAAGGGAAGGGAAGGGAAGGGAAGGGAAGGGAAGGGAAGGGAAGGGAAGGGAAGGGAAGGGAAGGAGGAAAAAGTATCTTGGAGTAAGGCACCTGTAGATTTGCTTGCCAACTCTGACACTAGTTAGTTTTATGATCTTGAGTAGGTTACATAACTCATGTGAAACTCACTTTCTTTGTCTATAAAATGAGATAATGATACCTATTGTAGTAAGTCATTGACATTATTGAATGAGATGATGCAAATGAAAGCACCCAGTGTGTGGCTTGGTTAAGAATAGGAGCTCAATAAATGCTACCTCCTCACTCTAGAGGGTAGGGGAAGAGATGGCACTTTATCAATGTTTCTGGTGAAATCGAAAGGTCTGAGTGTGCCAGGCTGCCAGGAAGCTGTCATTACCAAGTCTCTGAATTGCCCAGACAGGAGCTCTAGGTTTTATTTGTTCTATGTAGACTTTAGGTGTCTGGTGTTTCTTGTCTCTAAAATAGTGTACTGCCTACCCTGAAAGTTTTAGGGGGACCTTTCTTTTTTCACTTGGAGCTAGTTCAGTGTTTCCTTACTTCTTTTCAGGCTTCCACACAAATAAGGTAACCAAAGGTGGGGAGGGACAATCCTCTTTCCCCAACTCAGCAGGGGGTCTAGCCCCTAACTACTTGCTGAGCATCTTCCTAACTCTCTATTCCTTCTAGAATACTCTACTTGAACCACTCTTAAATTTGAGAAGGCCAAAGGTCAGGAAGAGATACCGAAGACAGTTTTTTCATGCCAAGATTTGATTCAGCAGTTCCCATGCCTCCTTTTGCACCTCTGTAGAATCCCATAGTGGTCTCTATAATTGTATTCCTGTCTTAAAAACATTACCTGTGTAGGTCTTTCTCCTACAGAATACTCTTCAAGATAAGGCTGTATCTTATTTTCTTTGTAAACTCAGCACTTACCATTATGCTTAACTCATAATAGGCTTTCTTTGAATCTTCATTGAATAAGTGCTAGCTTTTTGTTTTTTGAATATATGGGTTCAACAAAGATGTGAATGGTT
The DNA here is from genome assembly GCF_040939455.1 of Microcebus murinus. Lineage (NCBI taxonomy): Eukaryota > Metazoa > Chordata > Mammalia > Primates > Cheirogaleidae > Microcebus > Microcebus murinus. The sequence goes on along the minus strand of NC_134105.1, from coordinate 116,768,123 downwards.
ATATGGAATACCTGACATAAGCACACACAAGTCATGTCTTTGCTATAGTTTATGAAATATCTGTCCTCTTAATTAGGCTTCCCAAATAATTTTTTAGAAATAGTAACTATCATTGATCAAACATGCATATATACAATACATTTGCAAAGCATTTATATAGAACTAAATATGTAAGATGCACATTATATATCCATTCTACAGAAGAAGAAACCAAGCCATGAAGAGGTTCACTAAATGGCCAAAGGTCAAGTAACTAGTGAGTGACATAACTGGGATTTGAAGCAAAGGCTATTTAAATCAAAAACCGTAGCTCATCCATCTCACTCTCTGTACCTATAATGTGTCTGCTCAGTAAAAAGGGAAATTATATTTTCTTCGTTTCTTTAAAGAGAAAAATAACCTTGCAGCATTTTGCATTTTCATTCAGAGATAACAATGAACATCTGAAAAATGATTCACTGTACAATGAGTCTGTGCAGCAATGCCTGCCACAGGGACGAAATCAATTTGAAAAATATCATTTGCTATGTGGTGAGTTTCATTCTGGAAGTTCCAAGAGTTTGATAAGAAATGTTTGTGTTAACTCTGGCTTTTGACTATGATGGCAAAAGGGTAGCTATTGTTCTTAATTTCCTCCCCAGAGACTGATTCTTCTACAAGAGGATTAATGAAGGAGGGGGGTTATAATATTTAGTGAGTACTTCCTATGTGCCAGGAATTATGCTATACACTCTCATATTATCTCTTCACATGATCTCTTTTAATCCTTATAAGGACTCTACAAGACTGGAGTTATAATAATTATTTTTACAAATGAGTCATGAGAGAGTCAGGGAGACTTAGTAACTAACTCAATATCACATAGAATAGAAGTAGGATAGCCAGGTCCTAACACATGCCTATTCAGATACAAAGCTTTTGGTCTTTCTGCTAAACCACATGGAACCATTGTTCTAAATATGAAGTTAGTCTAAACCTTTAATAATGTCCAAGAGTAACAGATTCTTGCTCGATAATATAATTAATAAATATTCATTGATTTTCTTGTATTCAGAAATATATTAATAGGTAGCACTAGAAGAATTATTGAGGGTTAATTTATGTGAACATCTCCAACTGGGCCATATATAGACCCCTTTGAGCACTGGTGAACACAATCGAAATTTACACTGGCTTGTTTTCTTATTCTACTTTCTATGTGTTCACAAACAGCCACCTTTGGAAAATTTGCTCACTCCACGACTCCAACTGAACTTTGGCTGGTAGAACTAGAGTGTATAAACCTACTTACTGGCTTGCCTATCCTGGTGATCTTAATAGAAAGCCAGTGCTCTTTATAGACTATATTTTCTATTCCTGCCAAATCAAAAAATATGGTAAAACTTATACTGCTGCCCATATTAGTCAGACTTCCATTTGTTAATACATTGGGAGACAATATGATGTAGCAGTTAAATGAGGAATACAGAGTCAGACCACCTGGGTTCCAATCCTTCTCCACCACTCACCACCACAATATCTTTGGCAAGTTACTTAAATCCTCCTTGCATCAGTTTTTCAAATATAAGAAGGGAAAAATAACAGCACACCTAATAGGGATGTGATGATGAACTGAGACAATATAGGCAAAACACTGAGAACACTGATAGCCTTGTTCTCACTTCTTTCTGAAGATCTGTTATGTTCAACAGCAGAGCTAAGCCTTCCACTGCATACTTTTAGTATGCATGTCCTTGCTATTCCACGAATCTCCGAAGCTAGCCAGGAATGTTTCATCAAATTTCTCCATGACTGCGCCTTGTCACATAGTGTGCTCGAGTGAGACTGGCTGCCTAACCCAGGCAGTTGGAGGGAGGAAGGAAGGAAAGAAGGAATCAAAGAGTCTGGTTAGCCACTGTTCTTTCCATAATTAGCCGAAACAACAAACTCTCTGTGCAGACCCTACAGGAGGGGTTCCCCAGCCTTTTTGAACGAAGGGCTTTATTTTCATTTCTATGAAGTCTTGAAATCATCAAGAGGAGGGGAAGCCAGCTCTAAAACACCTCAGTCGAGCTGGGGAGGGAGCATCACTCCTGGCTATGTTCTACTTCCAAACTGAAAATCATAATACTCTCTACAGCCTGAAAACTCTCATATACTGAATTAACTTTATTGCCTTTGGTAATGCCTATTCTAGAGAAGTCTACAGGATGGCTTTTATAGAGGGTCAGCTCAGAGGAAGGAAAGGAAGAAACTAATACTGAAGATTAAGTACTTTCACCTATATACCTACATTTAATCCTTCAAACATCCCTGCTACAATTTTGAGGGAAATGATGCTCAGAGGATTTGGAAACCTACACAGGCTACCTCTATAGCAGGAGCAATGCAAGAATTTGAATTCAGGGCTTTGGTAACCTTCGATTAATTATTAGTAAAAGGCCACTTAATTTATCAATCAGGTATTTATTGAGTTTTTTTCTATGTCTCGGGAAACATTGTAAATGCTAGATATATAAGTACAGAATAGGGAAAAATAGATGAATCTTTATGCTTATAGGAACTAGAGTCCAGTAGGGGAATTAATACGTACAAATGCATCCCATAATATGTTATAACCTCCTGGGACAAAAACCAAGATTTAAGTGAGTTAATTTAGGGTTAAGGGAAGCCTTCTAATTGGATAAAGTTCACACTGGCAGATGGGAATTATACGCTGATTCCTTTCCAAACATTCAGCTTCTGCCATGAGAAGAAAAAGCTGCAAAAAATCTGAGCATTCACAGAGCTGAGAGCCTGCCTTCCCTGCACCATCAATTTTAAAAGGGAAATACAAAGTTATTTGTAGATTTGCCTCATCTACCAGATTATAAAATCCTGAAGAACAGGGGCTGCGTCTTGTTAATGTTTGAACCTTCTCCAGGGCACAGTGTTTGTTCAATAATGAGAATTCCTCAAGTGTCTCTTGCATTGAATATGACCGAACTGATCAGAAAGATGCCTGGCGTTTCTGTCTCTAAAACCAATGTTTTTCCCTTGTGGCAGAAACATTTACTTGTGACCAAATATACATGTGGTCCCTTCACATTGCCCAGCATCCTTGCAGTTCCAGGCAACAGATTCTAAACAGATGTAATGTATGTCCTTTGGGGCCAAAATATTTAAGAGCTGGTAAACAAACCTTTAGCTACTCTCTTCCCTTGCATTGGTGACTAGTGATAGTCCAGCTGGTGAAGCCTCTGTCATCCTGGATCCTTGAATGCCTTATAGGATATAGCCTCACTCCTACCCCTAAGAATACATGTTGAAAATGATGTAGCAAAAGTAAAAAAATAAACGTATGTATTCGGCTATAATGATTTCAGGGTTAGTTTGTTATTGCACCATGGCCCTGTCCATACTGACTAAGATAGCCATCAATTTCTATGACCAAATAGGTATTGTGGATGAGGCTAGTTCTGTGACTCTCAGGAGAAACTAATGCTTGGGTTGAATCATCAGGGCCAGAGAAAATAAGCAGTGACCATTTAAGCTGCAACTAAGTAAAATAAACTTTGGGTTGGAATAGACTAATTAATGGTTTTCAAACTGTGTTTATGGAACCCTCTAGGTGTTATAGAAAGGCCTCACGAGCCACTATTGAGGCTAAGAGGGCAGGCCAAGGAAAGAACTCTGCCCTCAGTCCTAAGCAGAAAAGTTTCCCTTTCTTCTGTGTTTTACATTTGGTTTGCATGGAATATTTTGTCCAAAAGTTTGCTTTTTAATAATAATGTTTTTTAAAAGGTTGGAAATCATTGATAAACCATCAGCACATTCACAAAGGAGAAAAGCAGACAAAATCAAAGTGACTATAAAATCAAAATAATTTTACTGGGTTAAAAAAAGGATTGATGCCAAATGTAATTTATAGTCTACTTGTCCAAAATTAATTTCCATCTGATTTTCATAAGATACTGTTTTATTCTAACTTTTTAATTCATTTTCATCTACTTTCAGAGAGGAGTTCCTTTTCTCTCTAGTAACTATTTTTAAAGTTTGTCAGGCATCAGCCCTTTAGTGAGTCTCTTCTCAATTATTGTAATTGATATCTTTCTTCAGTCTAATGCAACCAAGGCTGCAAGCTACTGTTATTGAGATACCGCCCAAAGAGCGTCTCCAGAAAAGCAATGGTCTGCCAATGTATGAAGTGACCAGAATATCATCACCTTTCAAATGAACTGCTCTAGTTTTTTTTTTTTTTTCCATTTGGATATAGATGAGATGTATTATGTCCTAAAAAGAATTGCTTACGGCCAGTGTGATCTCCCAGAAAGAGCCCTGGACTTTGGTTGTTGCTTTGCTATTTATCTGGACCAGACACCATCATCTCTGAATTTTCTTTCCCTCATTTAAAAAAATAAAATGGGAGGGAGAAAGTGGGAAGGTGAGAGTAAAAACTAATGATAGTTACCCTACCTATCCCACAGTGTGGCTGTGAGAATCAAAGTCAGAGATGAGAAAATAATTTTTACAAGAAAGTTGTATAAATATGAGCCAAAGGTATTTGCATTTTTAAAATTAAAGATCCCTCAGAAATGGATTGATAAAAAAGAGATTTGGGTAGGCTGCTAACATCCAGTTTCTTGAATACAAAACAAAGAATGATGTAGCCCCTTCCACAGCTGGAACCCCTGGGCACATGGAGTGCACAATGGGGCTTTCAGACAACCTTAAGAAAACAGGCTGGGCAGATACACAACCTTCCTGCTTTCACTGGGGGAAAATATAAATCAAAGGGGGGTACTTCACTCTTTAATGGTAAGTCATTTCCTCTTCAGTGCTGTTTAGAGTGCCTTGAAGTAACTACTTTCACAGAGGCTGAGAAAAGTAGCATAGACAAACCAGATAAGCTTTTTTATTGCTCTATTGTCCAATTCCCTGAAAACTGGAGGAAATAACAAAAATGGAGACAGACTCCTGCCTCATTTTTTTTTCCTAATGTTCAAAGGCCAAACTAAAATCTATCCTTTGTAGGCTATCTGATTATTCTCATGATTCAAGAAGGCCACAGAAGATTATATGTAGCGTGTGCACAAACACACACACACACATGTACATGCACACACACAAACACATTTTGGTCTATTACTGTTTAGTCTATCTTTTTAACTCTTATTTGATACATTATTGCATTAATACTGTCATATTTGAATTACCCAATTTGCCCAACTCTAAATTTTTGCAAATATTAAAAATATCCTTCTGAGTTTCTACCATCTGGATACTCAGGCAACCGACACACAGAAAGGCAAGTCGCTGAGCCTCAGGGTGCATGGAAATCTCAAAATAGAGTCCTGACTCTCCAGGCGGCACTTGATCTTTATATTCTCTACAAAAGAATGCCATTGAAACTTTTCAGCCCACTGACATTGGTTGTGCATTCTTTTAATCTGAAAAGTGTCCTTGTTCTAACTTTTCTTCTAGAAGCCCCCGCGACCTCGCACCATTCCTTCCTCAGTCATTTCCTGTCCCTTATCTAGCAGCTCTGACCCACTTACCCAGGGGAATTTTTTCCAGCAGGTAGAGGTAGCTCTGAAAGAAGTCATTGCGAATGGCTTTGTGAAGGATAAAGGACATGCTATGTCGACAGAGTTCACCGTCGGTCTTCTGCCAGCGGGATCTAAAGGCGAAATGGGCTCCTAAGTGGGCCATGGTGAAGGGGCATAATAATTATCCCCACAGAGAAAGGAAGCTTGCCTGGCTGTTTCTTTGAATTAGCCTTGTCTTCCTAAATGAACTTGAGACTGTCATTTTAAACCAGTCCCCTGTCCATCTATATCAGGACAGGCCGTCACTGGGGGGGTGGGGAGGGGCAGCACACGTGGGGTGGGGAGGTCAGTCTCTTGGCACATCCCCCGTGTCTGATTGCTTGGGCGACACCACTCCAAGCCAGCAGGTGCTAAGTAAAGATGAAAACAGGCTGAGTGAGATCCTGCTTCATCCAGGAAAAAGCACGCCTCCCTCCTTTAGCTACCACTTCAAACAGGCACAGAGCACAGCCTGCTAACACCCTGAATATTTGCTTTAATTTGATTCCTAAATTGGAATAGCCTAATTTCCATTTCAAAGAGTTGTGAATATTTTGCAGGAGATCCTGTTCCCTGATTTCCATCAGTCCTCCTAGAACACTGAATCCTCAAGTTACAAGGACCCTTCAAAGTCATCTTAGCCACCCACACTCCTTTCATCAGTACAATTTCTCCCAAATCATTTCATAGAGATGGATATGTGTTTCCTATTTTTAAGGATCTTAAAGAGATGCAATTATTTGAAAGCCCATTTTGATGTTTTGATGTTAAATACCCTTCTCAGTAAGCAAACTCGTCCATCTAGCTTACTCTAACCAACATCTATTCGTGTAAGCCTGTTTCTTCCTCTCTGCCTGCTGTGGACATGATTTTCCTCAGAAGTATGTCTATTTTTGGTACTGGGTATCTTCTGACTGTCCCTCCAGCTCCACTCTCCACTCTTTCCACAGTGCTATGTGCCCTGGGAGGCTCACCTGTATTGACTACTTCAGTGGATGCCATTGCCCTCTGGCTTCCGGTTGGGTTCAGCCAATGGAGAGTGCCGAGAAGAGACTGGAGGAGAGTGGGGGCAAGGTATTTATCATTCCCTTGGTACCTTCCCTGTGGGGATGCCGCAGGCTGACTGCATCCTGTAACAGAAAGTCATGGCTCCCGTCAGGTGTCTTCTCCTACGAATGTCCTCTCCTGGTTCTGATCATTTCTCCTTTGTCTTACTGCTTCGGGCCTAGGGATAGTGATGTGCCAGGCTGTTATGAGCCCTATTGCTTGTGATTTTTCTATACTTGCCCACATCTTTGCAAATAGTGCTTTTATTGAACTAGTTCAAATTCCCAATTTGTGAATGCCATCTGTTCCCTATAAGGACTACGACTACTGTTTTACTTCTCTAATATTCCTAACACTAAAATGTACAAGAACTTTAATACACTATCAGCCCCCATGCCATGTTCACCCACTGACCCCCTGAACATAAATATATACACATGCACGTGTACACAAATGCACACATTATGTTAGGCATCTTCCACGATGGCCCCTGCTGCTGTCAATTCAGGCTGTTAAAACATATTAACCAGAAACACTCATTTCTCCCCGTTCTGGAGGCTGGGAAGTTCAAGGTCAAGGTGCTGACAGATCCTGTGTCTTGTGAGGCTCCTCTTCCTGGTTCGTAGATGGCCCTTTTCTCATCATATGCTCATATGGCAAAAAGTAGAGCAAGATTAAGTTCTTACATCTTTTCCTACGAGAGCACTAACCCCACTCATACAGGCTCCACCTCCATGACCTAATTACCTCCTAAAGGCTCCACCTCCATCCCATCACACTAAGATTTCAACATAAAAATTTTGAGAGAACAGAAACATTTAGCCCATAGCAGTCACTAAAAGTCCCCACTTCCCTTCTGCCTGATATTCAATGTTTTCCTGTAAATCTTTTTCCTTGAGTGCTGGCTGAACTTATTGATTCATCTCTAGAGAATAAAATAAGTTTAGGTTATAACAAGACTATCTTGGGCATCTTCTTCCTCTCTCTTAGTTATTTGCCCTTTGGGAAGACAGCTGCCTACTGTGAGCTGCCCTGTGGAGAGGCCACATGTCAAGGAACCAAAGTCCTCGATCGAACATACAGGGGTGAGGAACTGAATTCTACCAAGACTCATGTGAGTGAGCTTGAAAGCAAATCCTTCCCTAGCCAGCAATTTGGCTGCAACCTGATCAGGGACCCTGAGTCAGCTAAGCCACAACCAGGTTACTGACCCACAGAAATGTGTGTTTATTCTTTAAATACATTTAGATTTATTTAAATTAATAATTTAAATTATTAAATTATTGATTAAATTAAATTAAATATTAATTTAATTTATTAAGTTATTTAAAATTATTTATTTTAATTTATTAAAATTAAATTAATTATTAATTTAATTAAATTATTTGATTTAATTTTTAATTAAATTAAATTGTTTGATTTAATTAAATAATTAATTTTAGAATAATTTGTTAGAATGCAGCAATGGATAACTAGCCACAAATCATGAATTCACATAACTCTATGGGAATTTTTTAAGATGTAGAATCCAACCGTGATCTTTCTTTAAGTTTCATTTTTGTGTCAATCTTTTATTGAAAGAGGAAATAAGAATTCCATTTGTTTGACTCTGATTCATTTTCTTTCATCTTCAAAAGAGGAAATAAGAATTCCATTTGTTTGACTCTGATTTATTTTCTTTCATCTTCGTATGCTTCTATTTTGCCACTCCCCCACTCCCCGGCTATAGGGATGGCCATTCCATTATGGTGGGACTGTACCCATCCCTGGCTTCAGGAATTGCCCAGATTGCAATCCAAGTTATCCATTTTATCCCACCATAGTTTGTAGCTCAAGGATGGATACATCATCCAGGCCTGAGCAAATCAATGCCGAGTGTTTTCCTGGTTCCAGTTTTCATTCGGGAGTGGGCACCTCATCTAAGTCTGTTACTGTTAACGCTAGTTTGAGTTGGGTTTTCTGTGCTAGCAACATGGAGTTCTGTATTATACAAATACCACCTGTGTCATTTTTACTTAAATTCTCATGAGGATAAAGATAGAGTAGATGATATCAAACAGAACAGAGAAACTTCAGTGAGATTATTTCATGGGGTTAGGAAGGAAGGCTCTCAACTGGAATTAAACATATAAGAATGAGTTAGAAGATCATATCCACCACTTATACATGGGGTAACCACAACAAATTAATTTCTTAGTCTCTCTAAGCCTCAATTTCCTCTTCTGTAATATGAGGAAGATGATAGTAGTATATACTTTATATAATTGTTGTGAGGATTAAATTAAATACTCCATGTAAAAGACCACAGTGCCTAGCACACAGTACATGTTCAGTAAGTGCTAGCTATTGTCATTATAATCCTCATAAGAAAGCTGATTGTAAGTTGTAAGGTCCTCAAAATACTTTATGTCTATCTGCTTTATGTCTATTCTTTTGTCTATTCTTTATGTCTATTCTTCTTTATGTCTATTCTTTATGTCTATCTGCTTTATGTCTATTCTTCTTGGGTTATATTCAAGCAATTTTACCACATACCCAGGAAATTGTTTCTACTAGTTGCATTTAAGAATTAAAAAGAAAAGAAATCCAAATCAAATCTGCTGTTAGAGATCATTTTCTGTCCTTCAGAATTTTCTGTTTCTGTAGGGAAAGCTACGTAAAAGAAGGAGACTAAGGGATCCTCCTTTTTGCACTTGTAATAGTCAATACATCTAACAGGAGGCTTGTTCTTAACCCCAACTTCTTGATAATGTTTTCATAATGCCTCCTGTGCTGAACAGATCAGGATGTTTGGTCCTAGGAGAAAGACTGGCAACCATTGACTCCAGCTACTCAGTATCGCTTATCTGACAATTGGTATTGGCAAATGTCTCGGTTTTTATAAAACTAATTTTCCTCTACTATAAAATGAACATTAATTATTTATGTTTAGACAGAATTATTAAGCATTCTAAGATCTCTACATTTCAGACCCTTAATACCTGAGTGGGGTGAAAGACTGATTGGTTTATACAAAATGTCTTTGTCAAATTGTGTTTATCTCTCTGGGTCACATTGGATTTTGTGACTATTTCTCATATTGGTATAGCCTGAACTGGTTTCTGGCTCATTGCATTTGTTTCCTTATGCCTATAATTTTTCTCTTACAGCTGAAATGCTCTATTTGCTACCACCTTACACCATTCTTGGTCGAATTCATACTGAGTGAATGAGGTTCTGATAGAGATCTCAAGTTTACCACGGGCACCTAATTTCCAGGCAGGAAAGGAAAACAATGAATGTAGAAGAAAGAAATACGACTTCAGCAAGAGAAGGTAGAAACTCTGAATTTATCCATGTTGGTTCGCCTTTTCACAGGGGATCCTTTGGCAAAGGGGTAACTACTGTTAAAAAATAAATTATCATGGAAAGAGACTTCGAAGTAAGGAAGAAAAAGAAAACAAAACTATACAGAAAGCTTCCTCAATCAATAGTATGATAAGCTAAATATTTGGGAACATTCACTCAAAATAAAATACTTATCAAATTAAAATCTCACAATACTACAATACTTTAAATTGAAATTCAGCAAAGAGAATGAAATAAAGATATTTTCAAACAAAGAGGCAATTTACCACTCATCAATGCTCACTGGAAGCGTGACAAAGAATCTGCTTCAGGAAGAAGAAAATTAATATGGTGTGTTATTAGCACAGGGATAGGAACAAAGATTAATAAACCATCATACAGGCGGAGACCCCAAGCAAATCTATTGATATGCGGTTAAGTTAATATAAGACAGAGATAGCATTACAATTGAGAAAAGATATTTTCAATAATGGCCCTGGTGTTGGCACAGCTGGATCCCTTGCTCACTAACATCATACACAAACCTACCCCAGGCAGATTGAGGACTTAAATGTGAAAAGCAAAATTCTAAAATTCTTTGAACGTGTTATGGGAAAACATCTTTATGATACCAGGGTAAAAATACATACTTTTTTAAAAATGCAAAAAAAAAAAAAACCCATAAAGTAAAAGTAATTAATTTGACTAAATTAAAATTAGAATAATAAAATTTTGTTCATGAAAAGAAACTATAAAGTGAAAAGCCAACCAACAAATGGATAAGAAATATTTGTAGCATCAATAATCAATCAGAAATTAGTATACAAAATATATGAATAGTTCCTACAAATAAACAAAAATGTTACAAACAACCCTATAGAAAAATAGAGAAGAGGCACTATCAGATATTTCACAGAGAAGTAAATACAAATGCAAATTAAACATTTAAAAAATGCTTAACTCATTGATCATCTGGGATATACCAGTTTTTATCGAAATAAAATATACCATGTGATTGGCAAAAAATTAAGGCCTGAAATAAGTGTTTGTGAGGATATGGAACAGAAGAAATCATTATACTGTGTATTTTAGTGAAAGCTGATACAAGCATTTAGCAAAACAATTTTACATTATCTTATAGAATTAATTATGTCTGTATCCTAGATCATACAATTCCATTCTTAGGCATATACATATATCCTAAAATAGTTCTTACACATCTGCACCCGGAAAGATGTATAAGAATTTAAAAAATAGCTTTGTTTGCAATACCATGTAAACAAACAAACACACTATAGCAACCCAGATGTCCAACAACGTTAAAATTGACAAATAACAGCTGTTTATAGAATACAAAACCAAGACACAGCAATGAAAATTAATAAACTTCTACTGGAGATTTCTCTGCCCTTAGGCATCGGTGCCCTTGCGGGTATTCACATATGCCCCCCTAGGACTGAACCACAGCTAGTCTGAGTCTTGGCAGAATGCCTAGTGTTCTTCTCAGAACACAAGAGGATAAGTGGCTGGTGAGGCCATCTCCCACTCACCTCCCTGTCTATCCCCCAGCTGTCTTATCACTTCCCAGGCACTGATGCGAATACCTTTTTGCAAGGTATAGCTACAGACTATAGATATACCTTTTATTTTAAGGTATAGCTATATAGCTATAGTTATAGCTATATAGTTATAGCTATATAGTTATAGCTATATATATAGTTATAGCTATGTAGCTATAACTATATAGGTATATAGCTATATAGGTATAGCTATCGCTATATCTATATACCAAGGTATAGCTACAGCTACAATATACCTTTTTGCAAAGTATAGCTACAGACTATAAAAACACTTAGCGCTAGTCCAGAATTGCTAATTAGTAATGGAGTATCCCACAACTGATATCGTAGTCATCCAATCCCTTTTGTTTTAAGTATCATAATTTGGGATGTGTTGGGCAGGAAACTTGTTACCTGGCATCTTTGGCTGCTCTTTATTTCACTCTCTATGGAAGTAACACACTTAATCTAAAAATAGCTCATCATATTTCACTGGCTGAATCAGGCCTTAGCCTTGCCTTGTCTTGCGTGCTTGACAACCACTGTGATCCCTGTAAACACCGATGAATTTCAGAAACACAATGTTGTGTGAAAAGCAAATTGCCAAAGTATATTTACTGTATGTTACTAGGTATATAAAGTCCAAACACATATAAAACTAAATAGTATGATTTTAAGGGAAGAGTGAACACAGAATACTGATCAATCCTGAGAGATATGGAGAAGACGTATCTGGAATGGAATGCCAGGGGTCTTTGACAGTATTAGCAATGTTTAAATCTTCAACCAAGCAGTGGGTGCAAGTATACTCATTTTATTAGTCTTTGTACATTAATAACAGTTGCTCGTACGAAATAATCATGCAAACAAAGGCAAATGGGCAAACGTCATCCACACCAGACCTCCTGGAGCAATGCTTGTTGAATAAAATACACAAAAACCTGTAAGTAGCAGGTACAAGTTTCCTGTTACCTATTCATTCAGCAGAGCATAGCCACCTGTCGGGTCTGGGTTTTCTGTTCTGGGGGAGCACCCCTCACCCTTGAGTTGGGGAGATTTTAAGCTGCATGATTAGGTAAGGCTCACATTTTGGCTTGATCAGGGACCAGGACAAAATGACAGTGTGACATTGCAGAACTTTGACTCCAGCTTCATTTTTTGATTTGGGGAGCAACAGTCCTTCCCCTGCCATAATCAGAAAGCCATGGTCCTAGGCAAGTGGCTGCAGCTATGTGATGTAGTGAGCTGGCTGCAGGCTTTGCCTGATCAGGGTTCACAGCTGAGGAAGCCACAGCTCTACCCCTGGCATGCCGGGGAGCCTAGGGGCCAAGCCTGTGGTTGACTAGGATTGAGTGCCTCAAAAACCAGGCCATAGCAGTTTACATGGAACTTTAACAGAGGTCAGTTCTTCTTCTGGGAGGCCAGCCTTCAGGAGATGTCTTGAGCAAGCTGAACTTTACATCTAGAAATAATTCACAATCATATAAAAATTAATGTTCTGTAAGATGCAAAGTGTTATTATGTTGCCACGCCTATAAATCAGTATTTTTTTACTCCCCTGCCTAAAATCCTTCAATGGCATGTCAAATATATGACATGACAGTTTGCTCTTCTACTGCTGCCCTCTTGCCCTCATAATCTATAAATATATACTAGGTTAATAATCATTAGCCTAGTATAGAAATTTGTGAAGCTTGGGGATTTCATTTCTCTAACCCACTTATTAAAGATTAGGCTCAGAGCCTAGGAGTTTGAGGTTACAGTGAGCTTTGATGATACAATTGTTTTCCTCCCTTGAGAAGAAAATATTTTCTTCTAAAGAATTGTGGTGGGCATGAGTTTCAACTCAGAAAACAATTGAGCCACTCTTTTACATGGTATAGTGCTGTGATAGACTCTTACTAAAAAATAAAATGTTATTTTCTTGCTGAGACAATGATATCAACTTGCTGATACTACCAGTATCAGCTACATGCTTTAAATGATAATATCTATTTACCCTCTATAACAACTCTAGGAGGTCAGTGATATTCTCATTTTATAGATGCAGAAAATGAAGTTTAGAAAAGTTATGTAATTAGCTCAATGTCACACAGCAAGCAAATCATAGAGTCAGAATTTTAACTTAGTCCTATTTGATTCCAAAGCCCATTCTCCTAAATTCTTCCTATGTCACAGTGGAAGGAATATAAGTTCTGGATTCAGAAAGAATTGAATTCAAATATCCACTCAGTTACTGACAGAGAGGAAGGAAAGATTGAGATTATTGGTTTTTATGTGTTGATTTTAGCATTTTGACAAAACTTGTGCCAACAAGATTATAAAGAGATTTTATTATAGGATTAATAGAAAATATTTTATTTCCATACATGAAACACAATTTTTAATTCAATATAACTTTAACAAATATGTATCTGTTCTGTGCCTAAAACTGTTCTAAACACTATGGGCTACTCTCAAAAAACATCTGAACTCACTATGTGCTCAGAAATATTGCCTTGTCTTTGTTATTTTTGTTGTGTGCCAGATAGCTTCTAGGTTATAGTGCATACTTTTAAGACTCTCGTGGTACCTTTGGAAATAAAAATTATGCTATTATAAAAATGATTGCTTAAAGAATGAATGATTTGGGGGGTTGGGGAAATATTCTAATATTGCATCATGATGATGCTTGCACAACTTTATAAACTTACTAAAAACCATTGAATTGTACACTTAAAATCAGTGACATTTATGGTATGTAAATTATACCTCAATAAAGCAGTTAAAAATTGTCATGAAAAATGTAGTTGTCATAATATCATATGCAGATAGGATTAAAACTATAACACTTAATGTTTTGCAGTACATGAAGAGCAGCATATGAAGCACTTATCAAACACATCTATGTATTATTGTTGAGAAGTGGTATGATTCTGTGCAATAACTTTGGTTTGATCTTTGAATACTAAGGAAAAAACTGTAGTGGTGATAAGACACCCCCACTCCCCCCACACTTGGTCAACTTCAGTAGGTGCCCCGAGCCCTCCGCTCTACTAGGCTCAACCTTGGGTTTCTCTCTCTGTCCCAGTTTGGGCAAAAATCCTAAGTCACCTTAGAAAGAATCTCTATATCTGATCACCTTTAATATCTGACCAAATTCCTCCTCCTCCTCCTCCCTTTGTACCTGATCATACTGGCCTGCCTTCCACAAGAGTCCTGCCAAGTCCTTTGAGCCACAACCTTCCCTAACCCCAGAAGCTTCCTCTTAGTAAGTTTCCATCCACTGACCCCCACCCTGCTCCTTGGCTATAAATTCCCATTCTCCCAGCTATATTTGGAATCGAGCCCAGTTTTATACAGAGATCTCTTTCCCCCTATTGTAACAATGCTGAGCAAAATCTGTTTTCAATGCTTCAGCTTCTGTCTGGCTCTGCTTTTCCTTAATGGGTTTTGGTGCCACAACTCAGATCTGGATTAGAACCAACACTGAACCCTCAGAAAGGGCAACCAGTCCCCCCTGTGCACACCAACGCCGCAGTCTCAGGTCTGCTTGCTCATCTGGGTAGCTGGGGGTGAGTCCAGCTCCAAAACCCGGTGCTCCACATACATGCCCATTGAAGCACAGTGAGCGCAGACTTTGATTCTTAAGATTCTAAGTATACTCGCTGAAGCCTGATTAAAGCCCAGGCTTCTGCATTTGGAAGATCCCTACTTACCTGGGAGTCTTTCTTCCTGGCTCTTTTTTTGGAGTGGGGCTCCATTCCCTGACTCCTGGGCCTGGCCCTGGGCTGAAAGGTATTCTTCTGGCTCTTTGTGAGGACTCTCAGTTCTGTTCTCTCTGCTTTCCTGCTTCTTCCCCCGGGGATTTCTCAGCCTACTGGAAAGTCCCTTGTCAGGCCTCAGCTGACCATGAGCTTCCCCACTAGGGCCCTGACACTGTCCGCTTTCTCTCCCACTGACAGAACTTTACCAAAACCCTGAGCTACAGTGACCCTTCTGAGGCTCCTGGGATATTCCCGAATTTATCCAAGGGAAGTCCTAGAGGAAGAAGGAACAAAATCTTTGGCTGCACAATGGTTCACTTATCTCACTTGGTACAAAGAAGCCAAAAATGGCGAAATACCTCAAAGTTCACTCAAACTATTGAGGCTCTTAAATAACGCCTTCGGAAAAAATTTTATGACCTCATAAACCTCCTAAAGCTCCACACAGCACCCCCATATTTCCCTCCCAGCTCTCCTTTCTTTCCTTCTCCCCCAGAATGTCCTCCAGCCCCTCAACTACATGTAACCATGAGGCTCACTGGGCCCTCAGCTCCTGCACGTGAAACCAGAGTGAGGCCAGTGCCCATTCTCAAGGGAGGCCAACAGAAGACAGAATATTTAAAGCACACTATCACCAAGAACTTTCCGGAGCCCCCAAATGAAAGGGAAAGGTTTACCGAAAAATTCAGAAATAATCTAGGAGCATACTTTCCAGATTCCACAATTTATATCAATTTATCCACCTACTGGGTGGGCCTGGAGATAGCTCCCTTTTGTTTGAAAAGGCCAAATGAACCACCGTCTCTAAAGACCTTCAGGGGTCTTATACTAACCCCTGACTCCCATCAGACACTGAAAGAAGTAAGAGAAAAATTACTAGCAACTATCCATCATATTCTCCCACCAAAACTGATCGGGCATGTATCCAGAACTATAAACAACACTGGGATGGCAAACCATCGCTAGTGATTAGGAACAACATGGAAAGAGCATTCCGAGTTGGAACTGACTTCTCAAACAATTTCTTCTCTTGCCAAAAACTTTGTAATTTATCTTAGATCAGAGCTCTGTGACACATTATAGAAAAATAATATTAATTGGCAAAACACAAACATATCTGAGTTCCAGACATTAGCCCAGCATTATAAAGATAGTATTTCAAAAAAAAAATTGGAAAACACCCAATGCAAACTTATGGCATTGCAATTAAATAGTTGGAAAACCTGAAAAATATAACTCATGATATGCTTCAAAATCAAGGGCTCCCACTGATCTGGACACTTGCATATATTTAAGGAAAAAAGACGCTGGGCCCAGAATTATCCAGCCTTCAAGAGGAGGGGAAAAGCACAAATCCACTCCTCAACAGAGAATTACTGACTCCTCTCCAGGGAAGTAAATGCTCAATCCCTCAACTACCACTAAGCTCAGAAAGGGAAATAACCCAACAAGTTGAAGGGCACCACACCATGTTTCTCATAGATACTGGGGCAAGACATTCTACCCTTAACACCATCTCATTTCCTGTCCCCCTTCCTCAGAGTCACCAAACTTTGCCAATGGTGGGTCTAGACAATTTACCTCATGAATTGCTTTTATCTCAACCTCTCAATATTTCTAGGGGACTTCTTAAAGCTTGACACAATTCTTTCTCAGCTCGACTATTGCAGTAAACCTAGTAAGAAGGAATCTTCTCATGAATTGGGGTATAAAAATTCACTATGCCTTCAAAGGACTCCTATGGGTCCCTGAATCCTCCTTTTCACCTCTATGTCTCCTAACAACTTTGACTTCCCTGAGCTCCTTTGGACCCTTCAATCTAGCACTTATTTAACTAAGAATTTAAATAAACTATTAGACAGAATTCCTTCTTTCTTATGGGTGAAACTCTCCACCAATATTGGACCCATTTAGGATGTAGAACCCCTTGTGGTAGAACTAGACCCTTCCATGCCCCTTCCCCAGTATCACTTCAAACCAGAAAGGACTTGAAGGAATCTGCTTGATAATCCAAGGTTTATTAAACAAAATGTCTCTAGTCCCCACATCTAATCCATACATTACTCCCATTTGGTCATTAAAAATGCGATGGGAAAAAATACCAGTTAGTCCAGGATCTGAGATCTAACAGTAAAGTTGCCAAACCTAAACTTCTCATGGTGCTTTATCCCAGCGCTATCCTGTCTGCTATCCCTTCCAACAATTGATATTTCACAGTCGTTCATATGTGCTCCACATTTTTCAGTATTCCCCTCCATAAAGAATCTCAATATTTATTTACTTTCAACTGGGAAAACCAACAACATACTTGGCCTGTTATACCCCAAGGATATTGAGGTCCTAAGTACCAATTTGAGGGACTTAAAATTCCCAAGAGCCTCCCACTTTAATCTAATATGTACGTGACCTCCTTCTATGTTCTGACATTTGTGACAACTTCCTTTTTGATACTGAACACCTTCTTAAGACATTAGCAAGGAAAGGATGCAAGGTGGGTAGAGACAAAATTCAAATATGCTTACTCTGTCTGGTATATGCATCACAATATTTCAATCCCAGGTAAAACTATCTCCACAGATTGAGCCTCGACTATTTAACATTTCCTCCCCCTGGAACAAAATAGCAACTGAGAGGTTTTGTAGGGTCTTGTGAGATATGACAGAATGTAGATAGCTAGTTTCTCTATGATTGCCTGACCCCTCTTTCCCATAACCAGGGCATCATCCTAGACCCAGTAAGTAGTCTGGAACCCACTATCCAAAGATGCTTTCAAGAACCTTAAGGGCACTCTACTTTCACATCCACTCTTGGATTTCCCAATTATGTCCCGCCTTTTTCCTTGATTTTGCAAGAAAGACAGCGTCATGCCCTTGGAGTGTTATCCCAGAAGCATAATGAGCACCAAAGGCCTCTGGGATATCATAGTTTGGCCTTAAACCCAATAGCTAAAGCATATCTCCCCTGCCTCTGAGCCATGGCCACAAATGCTAAACTTGTCTAAGCTACTTCAGTTCAGTATTAGGTTACCTGTTTGACATATGTGTTCCTCATGCTGTGCAGACCCTATTGCTTAATGAAAACACACAAGACTTTTCCATGTCTTGACTTACCTCTTATGAAAGTTTACTACTCTCTCACACACACGTCACCACACATCACTGTCAAAATCTTGAGCCTGCCACATTTACCCAGTGACAGGACACCCCATGATTGTGTTGCTAACACTAGATCAGTATCTTGTCCTAGGCTAGATTTATCAGGAAAAAACCCTCCTCCAACTTGACCTCATTCTTTATGTTAATGGCTCATGTCTTCAGAGGGAGGCCGGGACCTCCTAGACTGGACATGCCATCATTGAACAACATAAACCTCTTGAATATCAAGCCCTGCCAACTATTAAATCAGCCCAGGTGGCCCAGTTGATTGTTCTTACTTGGGCTTGCACAAGAGCAGAGGGAAGGAAGGTTAACATTTATACTGATAGCCACTATGCCTTTGGGCATTTCAGTATGTTGTGGAAACAGAGAAGATTCATGACAACAGCGGATATACCAGTCAAAAATGGACCCCAAATAACAGAACTTCTAGAGGCATTGTTATTACCCCACCAGATCGCTAGAGTTGAAATTGAAAGCACAAAAAACTCAGATGAGGCCCATGGAAATAAACTGGTTGATAAACATGCTAAATTAGCAATCTCTTCCCCAACCACCAAAGAAATCCAGTGGTTTCCAATCTTTGGGACTGTGTCTCCTGGGTTCCATTTCAAGGCTCTAGACCCCTGGTGGGACTATTCGCTCTCCCTTGAGGGAAACAATGTCTTTAGGGTGATTCCCAAGAAAATAATAAAAGAAATGTACATGGCCCAAAGAACAGCTTCCAACTCAGAAAGAATTGGATGGGAAAAAGTCAGATGCCCAGTATACTCAGATGAACTCTGGAAACACCAATGTGGCTGCTTGGTAGATCCTAAGTCTGTCTCTCATGTATTTGTAGATCATTTGGACAGAATGATTCATCATGGAAAGGGCAAAATGTGGGATATATTAAACAAACAGTAGTTTGGGTCCTTTAGCTTTTATTGGGACCAAGCAGTTGCCACTTATCTCGTAACATAACCCTAGAAGATCTATACAGGTGCAGCAAGGAAGGGAATCAGCTCCCTCCAGGCCCTTTCTTTATGGCAAACAGATTTTATCCAAGTTCCAAAAGCACAAACCTAGGCACTTGGGCCTGCATGTTTTCTAAACGGTTAGAGGCTGTCCCCTGCCGAAATGCCTCAGCGACATCGGTTGCCACAGTTTTCCTAGAATGAACTTTCCCCACTTGGGATATCCCCTATCCCAATTCTAGTAATATAGATCATATTTCATTAACAAACTATATAGGAAATTAGAAATTAGGAAATTAGAAAGGAGGCAAAGACCCCACTCCTCAATCATCAGGCACCATAGGAAGAGTCAGCAGTCTCAAGACCATACTGGCTAACCTGTCTGAAAAACTGGACTTTCCATGGCCATGAGTGCTGCCCGTTGCTCGTACAACTCTCAGATCTGCATCCCTATCATCACATAAGCTACCCACTTTTGAAATTATCACAGGAAGCTTTATGCATCTCGGGGAGTAGAGGATTCTAACTTGACTCAGTCTGACATCTTTAGATACCATCAAGGGTTAATAAAACATGCTCAATTTTATAACCAACAAGTTAAGAACTTGAGAACTTCCCGACTGTACCTTACATGACTTATAAGTAAATGAACTGGTCTTCTGGAAATGCTACCATCAGAAGATTAATCTTGAGTCCAGATGGAAGTGACCTTATACTGTTTGCCCATTGCTAATACTGCCATCAAATTTCAGGGTGTTCAATTTTGAGTTCATGTTTCATGACTAAAGAAATAAAAGCTATTCAGCCTGGAAAATTATTCCAACTAGAGGCCTCAAACTGAGGCAGCTCTATGGAGAGCCTCCAGAATCAAGCATAGGTTGCTTAGAGGAAAGAAGAATGCCTCTTCTTTCCTTGAACAAGGGGAGGGACTAAGAGTCGCTTCCCTTGACCAACTTCAGTAGGCTCCTCTGAGCCCTCTGCTCAACAAGACCCTGCCTTGGGCTTCCCTCTCTCATTCTGTAGACTCTAGTTTTAACAGGAATCCTGCTAAGTCAGTTTAGAGAAAATCCTTACCCTCACTCTCTGATCACCTTCAATATCTAACCAAATTCGTTCTCATCCTCCCGTGCTATCTAGTCATGCTGGCCTGTCTCCAGCAAGAATCCTGTCAAGTCAATTGAGGCAGAATTTCCTCTTACCCTGGATGCTTCCTCTAAGTAATTTCCTTCTCCCCGCCTGACCCTGCTCTTTGGCTATAAATTTCCATCTACCCAGCTATATTTGGAATGGAGCCTAGTTCTGTCCTGGGATCTTTTTCCTCCTACTGCAATAGTGCTGAATAAAGTCTGTTTTTACCACTTTAACTGCTGTCAGCTCTGGTGTTTCTTTGACAGTAGTCTATCTTCAGAACCTTCAGGGACGAATCTCTGCCTTAGCTAAAATCTACTCAACATTTTCATTAGTGACTTTAAGGAGATATATACCAAAGATTTCTATAATTGGTGGCTAAAACAAGTCTGAAGTAAAAGTGATACATTGATAGCTGAATCAGGATTCCCCAACCTACTACCCAGGGAGGTAGATTTAGAGGGCTAAAATAATAGGCCCAAATCAGCAAAATTACATTTAAGATAAAATCATCAATGCATATTTCTGTAGGTTTCAGTAAAAATTGATGCTGAGAAGACAAATGGATAATTCTTGCTTAATAAACTTAATGAGCATTTGTGCTAAAATGGGCATTTAAGCAGAATTTAAGCTAAGAATGAAAGAAGACTATGAAAAGTAGTGCAAACAGCCTTCACTTAGAGACTCATACAGACCACCAGGCCTCACTTCCCCCTACACTGTTCTGACCACACACGTAGTGTTTGCCTGTTTCTTTATCCTATTTTTAGAATCAAATGCTGTACTGCAACCCCTTGCTCGACCTCCTAGAAACCTTTGGAAGCTATTTTTCTATGTTCAGTAAAATTATATTTTAGCTGTGCTTTGTAGAGTTCAAATTGGTAGATCCATTTATTTCCAATACTTGCTATTCTGTCATTATTTATTCTATTCAAGAGCATTGTCTATAAAATAGAAAAAAATCTATAATATCATCAGCAAAGTAGTAAAAAAAAGTCTTATTTTATGTAATAAAAAAGTTACATTTTCTATCTCAAATTATTTCCATGAGACTCTTCTGTGGGAGGAATAAAAAGAAATACCTTCAATTTTGCAAGCTGCCCCAGGCTCTGGGAAACCAGACATGAAATAGCTGAGATGGCCAAAGGTTGTCACTGGGGACTAGGGATTAGAACCTGGTCAAAGCAGCAAATAAAAAAAATTTAAAAAGCTCTTAAAAGAATCTGACAAGGGAAGCTTAAATCTTATTTTAAAGGGCTGGGTTGTACTAAGCCTTGAAAAATTCAATTCTCTGGAGGACTATATCTCACTAAGAAAGCTCCACGTAAGTTTATCATGTATCCAACACCTAGACATTGGGCCTTGGAGACCACTAGGATAATATTTCCTCTGGATTAGCACTGAAGCTTGGAAGTGACATTTGTACGAGGCATACTTTAAACTCTAGGGCTTTTCCTATTATAAAATGATAATTCTGAGGGGAAAAAAAGTGCTTACTGCAGAGGGAAGTTGCCATGATTTATGTGTCTTGGTCAATCTTCCTTTTTTCACATAGAATAACTTATCAGACTGAGTATGTTTTGTGTTTCCTTTTATTTTTAACTATAGTTGTCTCTCAATTGATACTAAGTGTTGGGCATATTTGTTTTAGTGTGTTTTTATTTTTTCTGTTCCACCATGTCCAAATGAACGATTATATAAATTCTGGTGGCACCAGCAATTAAATTGTACATGCAGCACAAAAACATTTTTAGAAAATGCCAAGCTTAGGCCAGGGTAAGCTCTGATGCTTTACTGACTAGTCCTTCTCTGCACAGACTCAGTGGCCACTCTTGAGCTCTGGCTCTCAGGCTCTGGATCTCTGATGAAAGCCAGACAATAATGAAGTGAGGCTGAAAACCTGTCCCTCGTTTACTCTCGGTGCATCTATCAAGATCTCTGGCTCACTGTGAAATCTCCTATCATTGCAGTTATAAAGGTCACTTCATATGAATTAAATATCTACTGACAGCCAAAGTCATAAACTACTTGACTCCCTTGGGTCGTTTTATCAGGCTAATTTTAATAGCACTTTGGCAGGCATGTGTGTTCTGTGCGGTTGTGAATGTTAGCTGGTTTGGGGACATAATTTAAAAGAGTGCATCTCTATATTTGCATTTCTATGCATCCACCCAGGGTGTCTGCAGAGTAAACATGACAAACTTGCAACTGAAGCCAAATGAAGCCTGCTAACTTTTGTTCCACTTCATAACTGCAGGCTGGGATTCCTAATTGACTCATCTCTTTTACAAATCCCTGAAACCTGCCAGTAGCAAGGCTGGGTTACAGACTGTGGCTGGATCACAGCAAATCCATCACCTCTGGTAGAAAAACAACTCCTAGATTTACTGACTGGACCGGTAGAATGGCCATTATACAGAGAATTCATCCTTCTCAAAAGTAAAATGAGTCTTGAAACATAAGCCAGAAGTATCAGAAGACAATAGTTTTCTATACTTCCATATATTCTATAGAATAAAGATTAGAAACCTGGTATAAAAAAAATTCTGGCTTCATTTTTCTGATCCACTCCACCCTCACCTTGCTGTTTCTTTCTGCCCTCACTTATTTCTCATCTCATCTTCACTTCCCACACTTCTTTTACTTGGACCCCAAAAGTTTTTATTGAGACCTAAAAGTTATAGTTAGTTCTTGAGTTGGAGGAAAGTTCTGCACGCACTTAGAGTAGTTTTACTAAATTTTATCAAAGTTTAGGACATACATATTTTCAGTAAACGGTAAATATCAATGGTTCTTAGAGTTAGGCAACTCTGAAACCACGTTTAAAATCAGCATTAACCAACGTTACACAAGAATAATATAAGATTGATATTCTAATACTGTGATTGAAATCAAAATTCCAGATTTGCAGAACCCCAGGAGGCGGTTGTTAAGAACGACAGGAAGGCCAACAGAAGAGCAGGTATGCAGATCAGCGAGGACTTTATAGCATTTAGTGTATAGCATCTGAGGGAGAGAGAGTAAACTCTAACGCTTAGAACACTAACAGTTTGGGAAATTATGCAATGTTGGTGCTTGGGTTAGATCTAATATATAATGAAAGTTGATGCCTAAACAGACTATTTTACACTTATTCATTCATTAAAATGTGATTTTTTAGTCCAAGAGTTCAAGGCTGCAGTGAACTATGATCACACCGCTGCATTCCAGCCTGGGTGACAGAGCAAGACTCTGTCTCTAAAAAAAAAAAAAAAATAGTTTTTTGATTACGTTTTATGATCCATACAGTATACCAGGCAGTAGGGGTCAAATTGAGAACAAAAGGAGCCTTGATTCCACATCCCCATGAAGTTTATAATCTAGAGGGAGCAATAGAAATTAACCAGATGACACATACATGTGTAAGTATGTGTCTCTAAGTATGTGCTGAGAAGGAGAGGCACATAATGCTAAGGGAGCCTATCAAAGGTGGGGAGGATTTAGTCAGAGAAAATGGCCCTGAGAAATTGACCGCTGAGCTAAGATCTGAGAAATAAGCAGGAATTAACTAGAAGCACAATTGGAGGGAAAGAAGGCTACTCCCCATCAAAGTAAATTTGACAATGGTGCTGGTTTTTTAGAGGTAATTTATTGACTTAATGGCTGTTAAGACTAGGATGAAAAGATACTAGAAAAAGTAGTATAAATGGGCAGGCATGTTTTTTAAAACATGTCCCCCTCCCCGCAAATCAAAGGGCCTGGCTCAAGCCCCTTGCCTGATTCTATTTCCCAATTCTTTCCCCCCTGCTCCCTACACTTGGCACTGTTAGGATATGGCTTTCCTCCTGGAGTTAATTAAGCTGAGAGAGAGAGAGAGAGAGAGAGAGAGAGAGAGAGAGAGAGAGAGAGAGAGAGAGAGAGAGAGAGAGAGAGAGAGAGAGAGAAGAGCATTCCAAGGAGAAAGAATAGTTTATGCAAAGATTCCACGGCTTAGGCAAGAAGCAATCCATGCAGAGCTTTATAGACCATATCAAAGAATGCTGCCTTCATTCTTAAAACATAGAAAGCCATTTTGGGTGTCTCAAGCAAAGAAGAAATGGGGTGGAGATGGAGCTGACATCACCACGTTTATGGTTTAGGAAGAGCACTCTATCTACAATGTGGAAAACAGATGGAAACAGTCAATTGATGAAAACTTTGATTATGTAAGTAACCTTTGCCTCAGAAATATTACTAAAATGAAGGGTCTCTGTCACATCATATGGAAGAAGGATATAATAATCACTTTTCAAGGTATTCATCGAAACATTTGTGGTGCACTATGTACTGTTTTAGGTACTGAGGCTATATTCGTGACAAAATAGACAAAGATCTCTGCCCTTCCAGAGTTCACATACTAGACTAAATATAAACAATATGGTTCATTAAAAAAACTAAGCGCCATGTATTAAATAAAAAGAAAAAGTAGATCAGGATAAGGAGAAATTGGAGTGAGAAGAGAAGGTGGCACGTAGTTTTGAATAGGGCACTCAGGAGAGTCCTCTTGAGAAGGCGTTTTAAGCGAAGACTTGAAAGAAGTGAAGGTGTCCACCTCTCAGATGCGTCAGGGAAGAGCCTCTTGGCCGGCGAGCAGCCAGAGCAAAGTCTCTACGGTGGAAGCGCATGTGGCATGTGTCAGCTGGGGACAGCTGGAAGAGGCCAGGGTGTCTGGAGCAGAGTAAGCATCTGGGAGGGAAGTTGAGATGAGAACAGAGAAGTAACAGGGCCCATAGCAGGAAGGGCCTTGAAGGTCATTCTAAGGACATGAGTGGTACTAGAAGTGAGGTGGGGAGTCCCTGGAAGATTCTGAGCAGATAGTGACATGACCTGACTTCTTTTTAAAAATGAATCACCGTGCTGCTGCGTTGAAAATGGATGACAGCAAGGGCCGACGTGGAAATGGGGAGGCCTGTTAGGAAGTTTCTGCAGTGATGCACGTGAGAAATGATGACAGCTCAGACCATCATCTCTGGACTTCTGAAGGACAACAAGTGGCAGATAGAAGACAATACAGGAAGATTTTCAAATTTCAGGAAAAAAAAAATTGTTTCCATTCTAAAATGCTAATACTCAGTCAAACTGTCAATTGTGAAGTATAGTGGCATTTTTTTACATGAAGAAAGCACCAGGCCGGGCGCTGTGGCTCACGCCTGTAATCCTAGCTCTTGGGAGGCGGAGGCGGGCGGATTGCTCAAGGTCAGGAGTTCAAAACCAGCCTGAGCAAGAGCGAGACCCCGTCTCTACTATAAATAGAAAGAAATCAATTGGCCAACTGATATATATATATATAAAAAAAATTAGCCGGGCATGGTGGCGCATGCCTGTAGTCCCAGCTACTCGGGAGGCTGAGGCAGAAGGATCACTCGAGCCCAGGAGTTTGAGGTTGCTGTGAGCTAGGCTGACGCCACGGCACTCACTCTAGCCTGGACAACAAAGCGAGACTCTGTCTCAAAAAAATAAATAAATAAATAAATAAATAAAAAAAAAAAGAAAGCACCAAAAATTACCTCCTGTGCACCATCTCAGAGGAAGATACTGAAAAATGTGCTACACCAAAATGAGAGTATAATCCGAGAGGAAGAAAAATGAGAATATAAATCCTAAATGAGACAAAATCTTTGAAATTTTGTTTGAACAAAGAGCACAACAGAATCATGGATTTTTTTCCATTCATAATTCTTTTCTAACTCAACAAGCTACAGAAGTATTTATAATTTTTCACCAAAAAAGGTTTATTTGAATATTATTGCCAGAGTACCAAATTATTAAGTAAGACGAACAGTTGGATTTGCAGATTTTAGAAGTCATCTCTTATATTTCATAGGACATAACAATAAACTCTAATGTCTAAATGTCCAAAAGTTTCCTTAGTACAAATAATACTTTCAAGAACAGTGTTAAAGTATGTTAAACAAATAACATACTAGGCAAATATATTTTTACACAAATCTTAAGCCGGACAGGAGAGAAAAACTCCTTTTCTAAACTTTTCAAGTCATCACTTTATCAGGGTGTTTTATGATGCAAAAAAGTATCTGCTTTACACAACTGTAAGTAATGAAGGAGTATTTTTTTTCTCTTGATTTTTTTCTCAGATTTCTCTCACTAGCTGTTAGGCAGGCCTGAAATGTTTACAGCTGAAAATTGGAATTCCATTAGTCAGCACCGAGGAAAAAAATTACCCCAAGGTTTATGTCATGAAATTAAAGGGCAGAATGTGATTATTCAAAAATGTGTTTTGAAACTACAGGATCCAGGAAAATAGGGAATCCATCTTAACAGAAGAACAAAAAATCCCCAGGATGTTAGTGGAAAGAAATCTCCATAATGGCAGCATGTAGCATTTCTAGAAAAATCACCAGTCCTGTTTGGAGCAAAAGGATGGAAGTCTCTAGAAGGCACTACATAGACTACCCACTATATTGAATATAGTAGGAAGAGATTGACAGAGTGTAGGGATGAACTTGTGATAGGGACATAGAAAACTAAGGAATTAAAAGAGGATATTAATTGATTCCCGAGAAAACCAAAAGTTATAAAAGAATAAAAAATATAATATTCATAATTTACATACACAGCTATACATATTATTTATATAATCATAATAGCACAAATATTGAACATGAACTTAACAAAATTATGATATAACAGCTCAAAAAAATGGGAGAAGTGGAGTGAGGGTAGGAGGCAGGGGTGCAAGAAACCTGAATCTTCATTTGACACCACAAGGACATCAACAGAACCTGCGACTATTAACACATCTTGTCAACATCTATCAGCAAGGATGGTGGTAGAACCTAAAACTGAAAAACACACAGAAATAGCAGCAGAAGCCTATTATTTAGAAATAAGCTGATAACTGTGGAAAATGTTTTAAAAGGGCTAAGAGTTGCCTATGGAGAGCAACTCTTAGAAATACGGTGGGTGGGATGGGGTGGGGGACCAGTGAACCTTTGATCACCATTTTCTGCACCTTTGGAAGCTGTCTGAGCTCAGGGTCTAAGCCAGTAGAGGCAATATAAGGACTGCACAGAGGCAGCTGTATGGATCACCAATATGAGAAAGATACTTATTATTGGAGAGGAAATTTAGTAGAGTGTGTTGGGCAGAAGCTCGATGGTCTCACTTCTATTCCTTTTCTGTGAAGCTTCAGGGAAATAGGCAGGTTGGAAACAAGGCAGGATTAGGGGCAGAAAACACCTCTTCCAGGTGTAGGCAAGTATTTAGGCTCCAAGGCATTCTTTGTTTTACTGGTGACCTACCTCTTTGACTCTACACAGTCCTTGGCTGGCAACCAAGGACCAAATCAATAGAGTTTTTCATCCTCCCTGGTGTTGACCTATGCAGTTCCTGATCTCAGCTGAACAATTTACCTCAGTTGTCCTGTGTTCTGATTTTCTTTGGTCCTGTCTGCCTTGACAACTTGCCTCTTATCTTCAATGTTCCTAACTTTGGCCCAGAAATCTGATCTGAATCTCTGCATTCTTGATTTTCTTCCAGTTTGCTGCAACTGTTACCTGTTTCTAAGGCCAGCCTGGTAACCTAACCTTGATCTTTGGTTGCCCTATTTGATGGAGGAGTTGGTTTAGTACTCATGACACTATTTCTGATTAATGCTGCCATATGGTCCATCTTTTTCTCCTGACAGTGGTGTTACTGTGCCAGCATTGGCCAGCTACTTGCTTAAAAGTGGTAGCAGCCAAACCACGTTTATGCAGCTAAACTATAGGACTAGACAGTTCAGACCAAGTGCTGATGTTAAAGAAAGTAACATGTGCTTTTGACATAAGAAAATCACAGATGGGGACCCTTAGACCTAAACAGAGCCCCTCTTTGGTTCCTTACTCCTCCATTCCACAGTCAGTGGAAAGATTTTCAGAGAAAGAAAGGA
Source organism: Microcebus murinus (assembly GCF_040939455.1). Taxonomy (NCBI): domain Eukaryota; kingdom Metazoa; phylum Chordata; class Mammalia; order Primates; family Cheirogaleidae; genus Microcebus; species Microcebus murinus. The sequence goes on along the minus strand of NC_134105.1, from coordinate 116,739,750 downwards.
GTCCAAAGAAAGGGTTGGAAAGGTCATATAGAGACTTCAGCTCTCAGAGAAATTTACTGAGTTGGGGTTAGAAAGCATAACTCTCAGGACTCCCACAGTGCCTATAAACCTAACTTTAGTTTGGAATTTTAAAAACAAAGAATATTTAGGCCTCTGGATAGTTCATAGCCTCTGTAAATATCATCACCACCACAAAGTGGAATAGTTCTTGCCTCATTTATTTCAGTAGATTAATACTGATACATTCATATTTGACTTTAAGGATCCTTTGTTGGCTCTCTTTGCTACATTTTGTTCAATACCCTCCAAGCAAATTAAGATAATGCCAAAAAAAAAGGAGAAAAAGAAAAATAAAAAAAAGAAAAAAGGAAGCAATTTCATAATATACTGAACGCAAGAGAAGGAGACATGCATAACTCCCTATTCCCCCTCAGTCCCTTCTCATTCCTTCCTGGGAAAAACAACAGGAAGGGACCAAAAAGGAGTGAACACAGAGTTACTATTTATTGAGTATCCACTAGGTGCTAAGTCTTTGTACTCATTAATTCAATTATTAATAATTCTTATACCAACCTAATGAGATGGATGATATCATCTCCACTTAATGGGTGAGAAAAGTGTGATTCTGAGCCATAAGTAATTTGTCCAAAGTCATTCAGCTACTAGCTGAAAGGATGGGACACAATACAAAGATGTATAATGGAAGAGACCATGGTCCTAATTTAAAGACATATGAGCTTCCTAGCAACAATGGGAATGGAAGAAGATGGTAATTCTTACAAACTGTTAGTGGAACTACTAGGATTTAGATTATGCTGTTCAAATCTAAAAGGAAATTATTTCCTTTCCTTTATCATTCAGCCAGGAACCCAAAACCTTTCCCAGGAAATGAAATGATAATTTTTAATTCAATGCAACAAATATTTTCTTGAGTGCCTACTAATACTGGGCTCCGCACTAGTGTTTGGGATTTATAACTATGAGTTAGACAGGCATAATGTCTGCCTTCAAGAAAGCTGCAGACATTTAAAAAGTAAAAGTGTAACTTATAAACAGGGGAGGGGAGCAAAAAGCTGTGAAAGGAAAAAGCAAGGGCATATTCTGATCTAGATAGACATTCAGGAAAAGCCCTCATTTAGGAAATAAAGGTTGAGCTAAAATTTAAATGGTAACTATGAATTAGCTAAGTAAAGGCTTTATTCTGATGTCAGAATGTACCTTAATGAGCTAAAATCGAAGAGTGACAAGCTTCTCTCAAGAGACAGCACACAGGACTGTTTCGCCTTTGACAGAGCAGTCAGCTTGAAGGCAGTTACCACAGCCATGGGTAAGAAGAAAACAGTTGAAATGTTAATGAATGTCAACAGGCTACATGTGGGATGGCATGCCCGTTTAGAATCCTGAGAGCCTTAGACATAAAGGGTCTGCAGCATTCATCAACTCTTTCATGGTCCTTACCTGGGAGCTCATGGAAAAGATGGAGAGCCAGGCAAGAAAATTGAGAGATACACCAGCTAAATCACAGGCACGTGGGGCATGCCTGAGCCTGAGGACAGAGCAGGAAAACTGAGAGAAACCCATCTGTGCTCTTACTCACCCTGCAGTGAGTAAGACAGCTGTTGTCTGCCACTGGGGGGTGGGGAGAGGAGAGTTAAGAATGATTCCTTCTGAGACTTTTGCAAGCAGTGGTTGCCTAAGTACAAGGACAGAAACAGAAAACCAAGTGGAGTGCCCCTTCCTCTCTCCCACCCCTCCCGCATTCCAAGCCTTGCACCAAGTGCTGGGTAACAGCAGGCTGCTGCTGAAGGAACTGAAGGAGCACTGAGAGAGGACCGCTTAGTAAATTCTGAGGCCAGAGCAGGAGAACTGAGATATATGCCTAGCACTCCAGCCCTTACCGGAAGTACAGTACAGCAACAGTCCACTACTAGAACAATGTAAAGCTAGCCTATGGGGCCCTGAACATAATTAAAGCAATCACAAAACCCAGAGCCAACTCAATTACGAACTAGTTTAATTCAACCCTGTAACTAATGACTTCACAGAAGAGAAATGCCCTTTTCAGAGAACAAATATTATTTATGTCTTTACTTACTATGCTTTACTCTGAGTATCCTGCATTCACTCAAAAATTATGAGATTCATTCAAAAACAAGAACATATGAGTGGAATGATATGATGGAATGATATGGAATGATGGAATTATGGAATGATAAGATGGAATGATAAGATGAAATAAATCCAGAGATGGCCTAGATGTTAGAATTATCAGAAAGGAACTTTAAAATAATTATTAAAAGTATTTATAATTACTTTTTTTGAAGTAAAAGTAATTTTTACTTCATAAAAACAACCTACATGAACAGATGGGGAATTTTAACAGAGATGAATACTGTATCAGAGAGTCAAATGGAAAATCTAATAAAAACTCAAATGAAAAAAACATGATATTGGAGATACAGAATACTTTCAATAAGTATATCTGCAAATTGGACACAGCAGAGAAAAAAAACATTGAACAAACCCAGAAGGATGTACTAGTGAATTCTAGCAAATATTTAAAAAGGAAATAATACCAATATTTGGCAAATACTTCAAAAATAGAGGAAGAGGAAACATTTAACAACTAATTTCATGAGGCTAGCATTATCCTCATGTTAAAACCAGATAAAGAAAAGAAAAAAAACTGCAGACTAATATAGTAACACATATATTATTGCGTAACACATAATTATATTGTATACAAATAAAGACAACTTTACTTTTGTCCAATTTCTATGATTATTTGTCTTTGGTTTTATTGTACAAGGTCAGATCTCCAGCATAAATTTCAACAGAAGGGATTAGAATGGACATCTTTGTTTTGTTCCCAATCCTAGGGAAAAAGCATTCATTATTAAATATAATATTAACTGCAAACATTTTGTAGATTTTTTATAAGGTTGCAGAAGTTTACCTCGAATATTTGCTTCGTGAAAGTTTCTATCATAATTATGTGAAATGAGCTTTGTTTCTATTGAAATGATCTTAAGATTTTCTTCTTTAATTAGATAATGTGGTGAGTTATTTTGAATAATTTTCAAATGTTAAATACAGTTTGTATTCTAGTGCCAAATCCAATTAGTTATAGTGTATTATGCTTTTTATGTATCACTGGGTTCAATTTGCTAACATTTTGTTAAGGATTTTTGCATCTATGTTCATGAAGCATTATATTAGGTTATTAAGTATAAAATGTCCAATTTCCTTAAGCACTAAATTTGACATTTCACTTTGACACTTCTTGATTTATTTTTATTGTGAAGGTACATTCTCAGCCTTTCAAATGCCTGTTTTGCCTTGTGATTATCTTTCAAATTCTTTTAGGGCAAATTTTTGAAACCATGGATAAGTCAAAAATTTCTGTTATTTTTGAATATGGTTTCTGTCATGGAACCAAAGCAGCAAAGGCAGCTCAAAATATTTAATAAGAACTACTAATGTATCTATAAACTACTAAAATTAATAAGTGATTTTAACAATATATGATACAAAGTCACTATATAAAACTCAATTGCATTTCTACATAGTAGCAATTAGCAATTAGAAAAAAATGTTAAATAGTACCATTTACAATAGCATCAAGGAACAAAAAACTCTTAGGGATAAATTTAACAAAAGATACACAACACCTCTTCGCTAAAAAATATTAAACATTGCTGAAAGAAATTAAAATATACCTAAATTAATGAAGCAATAATAAATACATCAAAACTGTAAATCTATTTCCTCAACTTCTGCCATATTGATCTAGATTCAATAGAATCTCAATCAAAATCCCAGCAGGCTTTTATGTATATCAATAAAGTGTATATATATATATATATATGACACTAAAGGACTTAAAATAGCCAAAACAATCTTGAAAACAAACCACAATATTGGAGGACTCATATTACCTGATTTCAGAACTTGTTTTTAAGCTATAGTAATCAAGACAGTGTGCTATTGATGAAAGGATAGAAAATGGAACAGAATAGAGTCCTGAAATAGACCCACACATATACAATCAAAAGATTTTTGAAATATTTTGAAAGTGCATCAAAATAATTCAATTGGGAATGGAAATCTCTTCAATAAATGGTACTAGAATAACTGGATATCCATATGAGAAAAAAATGAACCTCAACCCCCTATCTCATACGATGCACAAAAATTAATATGAGACATATAATAGAACTAGATATAAAAGCTAAAACCATAAAGTTTCCAACATAGAAAGTATCTTTATGACCTTTGTAGGCAAAGATTGTTCAGAGTGGACAAAGAAAGCATGAATTACAAAGGGGAAAATTAATAAATTGGCATTCATCAAATTTTAAAAATCTTCTGCTCATTGAAACATTCCAGTAAGTAAATGAAAAAGCAAGCCATACAGTGGGAGAAAATATTTATATGTATCTGCAAAGTAATTATGTCCATAATATACGAAAAATACAATTCAATGATAAAATAAAAACAACCCAACAAAAAATGGTCAATAGACTTGAACAAACACTTAACAGAAGAAGATACAAATGGCATATAAGCACATAGGAAAGTCCTCAAGATCATTAGTTATTAGGGAAATGCAAATTAAAATCACAATGTAATTGTGGTTCTTACATAAAAATAAAGTAAAAACAATTTATAACATCAAATGTTGGAGAGGATGAGAAGCAAGTGGAAGTCTAATACATTGTTAGGAATGCAAAGACTATAATCTCTTCAGAAAACTGGCAGTTTCTTAAAAGGTTAAATATTCACTGACCATGCAACACATCAATTCTGCTCCTGTGTATTTAACCAAGAAAAATAAAAGCATATGTCTATGAAAGCCCTTGTTTACATCAGTTCTATTCCTAATAGCCATAAAATGGATATGGTATATTCAAAGGATTACTATTCAGCAATTAAAAAGGAATAAAGTAATGATACATGCAACAACATGGATAACTTCCACATTTTTCTGTGTGAAAGAATTCAGACACAAAAAATACATATTCTGATTCTACTTATAAGAAATTCTAGGACAGACAAAATTAAGTTATAGTGGTAGAAATCAGATCAGTGAGTTATTTTAGGGAGGGAGTTAATTGGGAAGGAGCACAAAGAAACTTTCTGAGTGATGAAAACATTCTACCTTGATGCAGATGTGGCTTATGCAACTGTAAGCATCTGTCAAAACTGACTGTTACATTTGAGATTGGAGCAATTCTCTGTATTGTACCTCAAAAAATTAAAAGATCACCCCAAATCTCCATACATTTGGAAACTAAATAACATTTCCAACTACATTATGGGTTAACCAATAAGCCATTTTGAAAATTAGGGCATTTTTAGGCTTAAGTAACAACAAAATCATCCATGAAACAAAGCTAAAACAATATGGCCCACAATCCCTCACTTGTAGTTCTGAACTACTAAGAGCCATGAAAAGCCATTTTTAACACCAAAATTTGACACCAAATTTGACACCAAAACCTTAACTGATCTGATACGAGACTAACTATAGTCTTGATTATTTTAATGTACATGAACAGAGTATTGACACAGACCCTACTGGAGATTTTTATAATATAGAGTTTATATATCACATTACCACTCTAAAATCTGAAAATGCTGAATTCTAAAACAGATTTGACTGCAAGGTTTTGGACAATGGATTATGGACTATGTAATGAATAACCTTAATTAAATATAACTAGTAAAAAATGATAGAAAAATAATAAGCTAAACATACACAAGTAATAGAGGAAAATACAAAGATAAAAATAGAAATTAAATAATCAAAAACAAATAAACAATAGAAAGAACTTACAAACCAACAGATGATACTTTTAAAAGATTAATAAAATAGTCACATTTCTGGAAATACTGATAAAGAGAAAAACATAATGAAATCATAAATAATGTATCAGGAAAAAAATGGGGCAAAACTAGAGGCAATAGAGAATCTAAAATTCATATTATATCAATAATTCTTAAAACTCAGGTAAATGGACATATTGAAAAAATAAAAACAACAAAAATAAGGGAGGTGTCGAATGAAAAATTACCTGTTGGGTACAATGTACACTATTCAGGTGATGGGTACACTAAAAGCCCACATTTCAGCACTATACAATTCCAAGGAACAAAAAAAAAATTGTACCCCTCTGAATATATTGAAATAAAATTTTATAAAATAAGAAACAGGAAACCTAAATATTAATTTTAACTTATGTCTTTTCTTATTGCATAAATGATATAATAGATGTTTTGATAAGAGGTATCCTGCTCTTTAAAAGGGGAAACCTTTTTAAACGATACTGCTAGTCAAGATTCTCCAGAAAAACAGAACCAATAGGATGTTTGTGTGTGTATTGGTATATATACATATATACACACACATATATACACATGTGTACATATATGTATACATATTATATGTGTGTGTGTGTGTATATATATATATATATATATATATATATATATGGAGAGAGATTTTAATAAATTTGCTCACATGATTATGGAGGCTAGCAAGTCCAAAATCTGCAGGGTAGGCTAGCAGGCTGAAAAACCAGGGGAAGAGCCAATGCTATAGGGCAAGTCTGAAGGCTGTTAGTTGGCAGAATTCCCTCTTGCTCAGGGGAGGTCAGTCACTTATTCTATTCAGGTCTTCTACTGATTGAATGAGGCCCACCCACATTATGGAGAGTAATCTGCTTTACTCAAAGTCTACTGATTTAAATGTTAATCTCATCCAAAAACACCCTGACATAAGCTTCCAGAATAATATTTGACAAACTATCTGGGTTTGTCAACCCATCCAAGTTGCCACATAAAATTAGGGATCACAGTTACCTTTGCAGGATAATGAGAGGAGTAACATCGCAGGATATGTTGTATCAAGGTGATTCTGGGTACTGATCGAAACAGACATAAGATGGCAAGTGAAGACTCAGGGACACCAGTGGAGAAACCATAGCATTCATTCAGGTAAGTTATAATGGAGGCTGGAGTTCAGATAAGTTATAATGGAGGCTGGAGCCAAGTTGTCAGCACTGGGGTAGTGAGAAGTCATTAGATTCCAGATATATTTTGAAGGAAAAGCTCATAGGATTTCTTGACAGAGAAGATGTGGAATGTAAAATAAAGAAAAGAATCAAGAATAATGTCAAGTTCCGGGGGCCAAACTACTGGGAAGATGGAGTTTCCCTCAACTAACACAAAAAACTATTGGTAAAGCAGGTTTTGAGAAAACCTCAGAAGTTTAAAATGTCAAATATACAAGTGAAGATATTGAGGAAGTGATTGGCTTCATATTTTGGGAGTTCAGAGGAAGCTTAAGACACAAATTTGGGAGTTTTTGGCACACTAATGGAATTTAAATCCCTGAGATTAGATAAAATTTTAAAAGAACTGATTTTGGTCAGGCATAGTGGCTCACACCTGTAATCTTAGCACTTTGGGAGGCTGAGGCAGGAGGATCACTTAAGCACAATGGTTCAAGATTAGCCTGAGCAATATAGCAAGATCCCATCTCTACAAAAAAATTGTTTTAGTTAGTCAGGCATGTTGCCATGTGCCTGTAGTCCCAGCTACTTGGGACACTGAGGCAGGAGAATCGCTTGAGCCCAGGACTTTGAGTCAGCAGTGAGATATGATGATGCCACTGCACTCTAGCCCAGGCAACATAGCAAGACCTGTCTCAAAAGTAAATAAATAAATAAATAAATATGAAATAACTGATTTTAGATATATAAAAATATCCAAGGACCCTGGGCACTCCAAAATTAAGTCACAGCATCAGTATTTTTCAGATTTAATTAACAATTTTTTAACAAAATGAAATTTTTATTAGAAATACATTTATGTGTAATAAGATAGATGGGGCTTTATATTTTCAATTACTAATGTATTTATAGATAAATAACTTACTACTATAATAAAACAAGGATCACTATAAATACTAATACCATCTGTTTTGACAGATATAGGCACCAAGAAACACTTCTCATAGTATGAGAGTAGAAGTTTTATGACAGCATGCCTATATATTTATTTAGATTTATTAATGTATTTGTCAAAAAATCTATATGACCAATCATCAAAGATTATTTTAATGATATATCAGATAACAATTTGATTATGTGTTCACTCAATTTTGTTGGAAGTAAAGAATTGGAAATTTTATTTGCAAGTAAATTTGTTACCTATCCCCACCTTTATTGAGAAACCAGATAAAAAAAAATAAAAAAGTAAAATTAATTTTATAAAAAAAATTTGTTACCCAGAAGCAATAATTTCCTCAATATCACATTAAAATTTAAAATTATCCCATTATTTGGAGACATAGAGATTTTAAGTCCTAGAAAAATATATCATAATATCATAATATCCTCAAGATGTATGCCCTTCCTTTTTAAAGTGAGGAAAGGACAACTGTGAAAATAAAGGTGGGAAAGTATCAGCTACCTCTCCAAGACAGGTACTTTTTCAGGCAGATAGATCAGTTTGGGGAACAAGTATATGTCAAAGCCAAAGATCTGGAAATTTATTTCTTTAATCTATTCCAGGCACTGTATCTCTAAGAAAATCTTCACATACCATTCAGAGTATGTGTACCTTAGCTTGAAGAGTAGAATAAAAGTTGGAAAGTCTTAGAAACAAAACCAAATTTGAAATAGTAATAACAAAATCTTGCATTGGCATTTAAAGTTTGCAAATTACGTTCATTATCTCAATTTACTCCCTCAGTGATCATGTAGAAAAAGTAAGGCAGAAGTACAGGACCACAAAAACATCTTTCAATAGAGAATGGTATTGTCTTTAAAAATGTTTTAGCAACAGTGTTTGAAAATGTTGTTCTCTTGTTTCTTCTCCTCTATATTCAGATTCTATTTTCTAGTGACCTTTACCCAAATAGACTTTGAAAGGAATCTACGTAGTGATATCTCACTACTTCCGCAATGAGGTTCCATTTAGGCCTAAGCTACACACACACATGAAAATATGCATCTACAATTAAGGCTAACATAATAGGAAAAATATGCATGCTCAATCTGTCTCAAGATTAATGTCAACAAGTCTGCTTAATTCAGAACTTCCCTATGCCAAGCATCTTTCCTCATTTTTCACTGTAAGTATTAAAACTATATGTGGAAGGAAAAAATTGTCTAATAAATAAACTTGAGGATAAATATGTACATAGTAAGTCTGATTTTTCTCCATGAAGAGACCTGGCTCTCATGAATGCTTACTGATACTTTTATCTTGTACTTCAATCTACTCTGCATTGAGAAATACTAGTCAGAATTAATCATAAGAGTTGTGGGCTTTGCTGGCACTCTATATAGGCCCATGTCAAAATATAATCTATGAAATAAATTATACTTGAGCTAGACTGGCACTGATTGGTTTTTGTGAGGTTGAATAAGCCATATGCCTAGGAGCTCATTATGAACAATTTAAATCTTCAGCACCATGGTCAGCATCTACTTTACCTATAAATTTCAGCATAGGGTAATCATGAATATCACGTGTACTAATGTTATCTGATTTCAGAGGTTCAGGAATCTTCAAGTCAACCAATCAACCCTTCATTTAATACCTGCATTTTCTCTACTGCCATCCAGAGTCTGGCTTGGGTGGTCAGCATCATGTGACAGTTGCGATAATATGTACAATTTGCTTGACTAATGACATTAACATAAATGAAACACTAAGGCTAATGCAGTCCTATAGCTCAGAAGGAAACGTTCATTCTATTTAGTAGATGTGTAACTTTATTTTAGTGTCCAGTATATGCTAGTTCATTTGATTTACTGATTTTATTTACAATAATCCTCCATTGAGTATAAGGCAAACTGCTCTAGGTTTCTAGGAACCAAAATGGAGTGGGAAGGGAGATGCACATAAAAGGAAGACACAATCCTTTATCTCAAAGAATTCGTACTCTAATAGGAGATATAGACAAGGGTATAACAAGTTGTAATACTATCATAAAGTCCATTAATCTAGACAGAAGTACTGGGGGAACACAGAAGGATCAACTAATTCTATTTGGAGAGTCAATGACTATTTTCCCAGGAGGCATAACACTGAAAGATGAGTCAAAATTTTAAAGGGGGATGAGCAAGAGGACTCCAGCGAGAAAAAATTATATAAGTCAAGTTAAAGAATAGTAAAAAAATATATAGTGTTTTGGTGTTTTGGATTTTATCATATGGGGATTTCAAAGAATTCACAGTGAATATATCTGTGGAGTTCCCAATATGCTTAATGGTAGCAGCAAAGAGCAATAGCAAGTAGTGACATACTTAGTATGATTTAACCAAAACTGGAAAGCCCCATGCCCTCCAAAATAGATCTTCCCTATTCAAGTGTTTTGGTGTCTAAAATTACACAATTCATTCATTTGGTGTATCCCTTATAACATCTCAGTGTTAATGACTATACCAGACATATTCTTGACTGTGAAAGAAGAGCACTGCAAAAGCATGAGAACAATGGAGCAGGTACTGTAACTTAAGAAAGAAAATTGTAGCAAAAGAATATAAGAAACAAACTTCCCATTTATGCCTAGTGCCAGCCCTGAAAATATATTTGACATCTAAAATATATTAAGCATAAAAATTTAATTAAGCAAAATCAATAAATATTTACTGAGGACTCACTGTGTGTCAGGAATGCTAGAACAAAATAAATTAATAAAATATGAATAGTTTCCTTGAAGAGTTACATTCAATTGGGAAAGATATATGGAAAAAAGATAATTTCAATATAATGTGGAATGTGCTCTGATAAATATTTAAAAAAGGATTCTGTGGATACTTTAACTCTGTCAGGAGGCTTGGGGAATGCTTTATGGAGGAGAAAATAAAGCTGGTTCTTAAAAAGTGATTCTTAAAGTAGAATAAAGTGAAAACAATTGTTTATGCAAAGAAAACAGCACAAGAAAATGCACAGAGCTGTAAAACAGCATCTTTTATATTTAGTTTACATATAGAGTCTATATATGTGTGTCAAGGGCATTGATCTCAGTGAGAAAAGAACATTTGTGATAGACTGAATTCAACTTAATTTTGTGTATATTTACTGAACACGTATGATATGTTAGGCACTGTTTTCAGAGCTAGAAAAACAATTAAAATCAAAGGGCTTGAGAAATACATAGTCTAGCTAAGGAGGTGGTCATATCAATAACATGAGCTATGATAAGCTACAAAAACAAAGACAAGAAAGCAATTAATTTTATTCGAGAAGTTGAAGGGTTAGGGAAGTTTTCATAGCAACAGTGAACTCAGTCTAAAATGAGTTCATCGAGTAAACAAATTTAAAGGGACGAATCAAATTCATAAAAGTTTAAACTGTATCTTTATTTAGGAAACAGCAAGTAATGTTGGATAATTAAAGGTATCCCACACAGGGTTATGGCAGTCCAACATGCAGACTTTGGACTTTACTCTGTAGGCAATGGGAATCTATCAAGAGTTCTTAAACAGGAGTACAATAGTCAAGAGTTCTTAAACAGGGGTGTTATAATCAAGCCTGCATTGTAGAATGAAACGTTTGTCAACAGACAGAGGATTAATTAGAGAGGAGAGAGGTGGGGGGACCACTCAGAACATAGTTGTCATTGTTGAGGTTGGTTCCAGTTCACTAGTAGACATTGTTCCTTTTGTCCCATGACTTTGCAGCTGCTGTTGCCTCTGGACTCCCTTTCCTCTAACATCTCCTCACGACCATGACCTCAGATTACCCAACACTTTCCCAATCAGAGAAAACGTATTGCCCATGAGGTTATAAAACCAATGAGGTAAGACACTAGGCCAGTCTCATTCACCATCAAATTCCTAGTACCTAGCACATAAAAAGTTCTCAATAAGTGCTTGTTGAATGAATGAAATTAGAGGTGTTTAAGAGATAGCACCATCATGATTCAGTGATCATTTACATGTGAAAGATGTGAAAGAAGAAGGAATTAAAAATGGCTCCACGCTTAACAAAATAGGCATAGACGAGGCTTACCTAAAAATGATACAAGCAATGTATGACAAACCCACAGCCAACATCATACTGAATGGGGAAAAATTGAAAGCATTCCCACTTAGAACCGGAACAAGGCAAGGTTGCCCACTATCTCCACTTCTGTTCAACATAGTGCTGGAAGTCCTTGCTATTGCAATCAGACAAGAGAGATGAATTAAGGATATCAAATGGGGGCAGAAGAGATCAAAATCTCACTCTTTGCTGAAGATATGATATTACACCTGGAAAACTCCAAGGATTCAACCAAGAGACTCCTTGAATTGACAAATGAATTCAGTAAAGTCTCAGTATACAAAATCAATGCACACAAATTAGAGGCATTCATATACGCCAATAACAGTCAAATTGAAAACCAAATCAAAGACTTAATTTCCTTCACAATGGCAACAAAGAAAATAAAGTACATAGGAATCTATTTAACTATGGAGGTAAAAGACCTCTACAGGGAGAACTATGAAACAGTGAGGAAGGAAATAGCATTGGACATAAACAGGTGGAAAACCATACCATACTCATGGGTTGGCAGAATCAACATTGTTAAAATGTCTATACTATCCAAAGTGATCTACAGACTCAATGCAATCCGTATTAAAATACCATCATCATTTTCCACAGATATAGAAAAAATAATTTTGCACTTCGTATGGAACCAGAGAAGACCCTGTATAGCAAAAGCAATCCTAGGCAATAAAAACAAAATGGGAGGTATCAATTTACCAGATTTCAAACTATACTACAAGGCTATAGTAATTAAAACAGCTTTGAACTGGCACAAGAACAGGGACATTGACCAGTGGGTAACAGACTTAAACCTCAGGTGTGAAACTATTAGAATTCTAGAGGAAAACATTGGAAATACCTTTCCAGACATTGGCCTTGACAAATCATTTATGAAGAAGTCCCCAAAGGCAATCACAGCAACAACAAAAATAAATGGGACCTGATCAAATTTAAAAGCTTCTGCACAGCCAAAGAAACTGTCATGAGAGCAAACAGACAACCTATAGAATGGGAGAAAAATTTTGCAAGCTAGACATCCGATAAAGGGCTGATACCTAGAATCTATTTAGAATTCAGGAAAATCAGCAAAAAAAAAAAAAAAAAAAAAAAATCAAACAACCCTATCAAAAAGTGGGCAAAGGACATAAACAAAAACTTTTCAAAATAAGACAGAATAATAGCCAAGAAACATATGAAAAAGTGCTCAACATCTCTAATCATCAGGGAAATGCAAATCAAAACCACAATGAGATACCACTTATCTCTAGTGAGAATGGCCTTTATCAAAAAGTCCCAAAACAATAAATGTTGGCATGGATGCGGAGAGATAGGAACACTCCTACAGTGCTGGTGGGATTGCAAACTAGTTCAACCTCTGTGGAAAGCAATATGGAGATACCTCAAAGCGATAGAAGTAGATCTACCATTTGATCCAGCAATCCTATTACTGGGAATCTACCCAAAAGATCCAATGACACTCTATAAAAAAGACACCTGCGCTTGAATGTTTATAGCAGCACAATTCATAATCGCAAAGATGTGGAAACAACCCAAGTGCGCATCAATACATGAGTGAATTAATAAAATGTGGTATATGTATACTGTGGAGTACTATTCAGCTAAAAGAAGCAATGGTGATCTAGCACCTCTTGTATTTTCCTGGATAAAGCTGGAACCCATTCTACTAAGTGAAGTATCCCAAGAATGAAAAAATAAGTACCACATGTACTCACCAGCAAATTGGTATTAACTGATCAACACCTAAGTGGACATATAGGAATAATATTTATCAGGCATTGGTCCGATGGGAGGGGGGAGGAGGGGATGGGTATATACATACATAATGAGTGTGATACACACCATCTGGGGGATGGACCCGCTTGAAGCTCTGACTCCAAGGGGGAAGAGGGGAACGGCAACACATGTAACCTAAACATTTGTACCCCAATAATATGCTGAAATAAAAAAAAATAAAAAATACTAAGATAAACAGAATATAAATATTTGTAATCAATAAGAATGCAACTAAATAAACTAAATAAAGGCTAAAAGATAAAGTGCAAAAAATTTAAAAAATGGTTCCAAGGTTTCTAATTGGGCCAACAAAGTAAAAACTGATGCTGTTAACTGAGAATAGGAATTTAGATGGGAAAGAATATTTAGAGAACAATATAATGTGCTTGTCTTAGGGCATGATAAGAGCTTAACTAGGAATGGAACAGAAAGAAAGTTAGCACAAAAAAGTCTTGGGGGGGTGAATCAAAGGAAGAGCTGGTAATAACTGGTAGCGTTATCTAGAAATACTATTTCAAAAGATCCATGATGCAGGAATCAGGAAGAACTGCATGACTACCTTGAGGTTCTAAGGAGTAGCCTAAGAAGGCAATTTTAACTTGAATTGAATTTTTTTCCTAATACTCACCAAAAAGTAGCTTATGTTTATTCAGGAAAAGAGTCTAAGACACAGAGTCTAATAGATATGGAGTAGACAGGATAGAACTTACTGAAAAAGACCTAAATATCAAGTGGAACAAAACTGCTCTCTATAAATATGTGCATCCATAAAGTGCCTCTCAATATTTCAGCCAGAACTCTGAGATTTTCATACTGGAGTGTGAAGCTAGGTTAACAGTGTGATGAATAAGAAGATTCCTCTGGAAATATTTAAAAGATTTCTTTCCAGAGATAATGAGAATTTGACACCAGAATCTATTTCATCCTAATGTGCCATGGGAAAAAAAAAAAAAAACAAGCAGCAGTGGCCAGGCTGCTCTGGTACCCCAGAATGGACATGGAAGGGGTACTTCTCTCCCAAACCTTGCTCCTGAAAAAAATTCAGCAATTCTTCATGTTAAAAACCCTCAACAAATTAAGCATAGAAGGAGCATACCTCAAAACAATTAAAAGCCATATATGAAGAACCCACAGCCAACATGATACTGAACAGGGAAAAGTTGAAAGCATTACCCCTAAGAGATGAAACAAGAGAAGAATGCCCACTTTCACCACTCCTATTCTATTAAATAGAATAGTACTGTAATTCCTAGACAGAGCAGCTAGGCAAGAGAAAGAATGTGGGTATATTTAGAAATGGGGCCTCTAGGGAAGTGATTCGGGTTGAAGGAGATCAGAAGGGTGGGGCCCCGATCCTGCGGGATTAGTGTCCTTATGAGAAACAACAGAGAGCTCTCTCTTTTTCTCTCTTCACACTCATGTACAAAGAAAAAGACATGTGAGGAAGAGAACCCTTACCAGGAACTGACCCTGCCAGACCTTGATCTGGAACTTTTAGCCTCCAAAACTATGAGAAGATACATTTCTATTGTTTAAGCCATTCAGACTGTGGTATTTTATTATGGCAGACTTAGCAGACTAATATAGCTCATAGAATTTTCTCATGTTTGAGTCCTCTGACTCCAAGCTTTTACTTACAGTACCAAGTATTTTAAAATGTAGGAATCCAGCTAGACCAGAAAAATGTATGTGAAATAGAGAGAAAAGACAACAAATGACGAAATATTCAATTAAACATAACAACATTCAGGAAGGGGTATTATTGGATAAGATTTCATAGAGGATTTAAGGATTGGTAGGACCTTGGATGGATGGTAAGAAGATGGCTGGGTGGAAACGGTGGACAGATAGGACACATATGAGCTTAGAAGACTGAGTACAATGTCCTTACATTTCATGGGGGAATTGGATCTGAAGCATGAGTAGCTGTGGGCTTGAGATGTTAGCGGAATCTGGAGCAGGTCCAGCAGGAGAAGTACCTCACAGGTGAACTCATTTCCAGCCCCTGAGGCAGCAGTGGAATTGGGGTAGGCCTAGCAGGAGTGAGCATCTTCCCCACAAAGGCCAGAAGCAAGGATAATGCTTTACAACACCTCGTCAATGGGAGCCCTCTGTGATTACAGGAGTACACCTCACCAGAAAGGAGTGTCTACGTGTGGCTAATAACAGCAGCCATGGTCCAGAGTCATAAAGGTATTTAAGAACAGAAAGCAAAAATGGCTAGAGAGAGGCCAGGAGTCTATTATAAGGACGAATGTCAAAGTATACTAAAATGCGTGTGGGATTTGTTTCTATCAGGCATGATGAGGCCAAGAGATTGGGAAATGATTCCATTGAAAAGATAGTTTATTACTTACAGTTCCCAAAAGAAGGGGGCATGCTACATTACACAGGGTCACATGGGGAAATACCCAGGTCAGTGAGGAGACAGAAAGAAAGAGGGGAAAAGTATGGGCCAGAGTCTGTATTGGGGTTTTGTGGGAAGGAATGGGTGAGACAGGATAGGTCCACTGAGTAAGCTTAGGCTTGGACAGCTTGAATAATTTCAAAGGACTCTGGACTCTAGGAGGGGTGCCCAGTTGTCTGGTACCTGGCCCTGGGGTGATTTAAGGCAGGTGAATATTGGCTTGGTGTGTGAAAGTTTGGTGAAGGAGGTTATTGGGAGTGTGAGCTCTGATTGGTTGGTTTGTGTATCAAAGGGATGCTCCCAGGCAAGTTTCTTGCTATATCCAGGAATTATCTAACCCTAAGAGAGGAAGTCTATGTTTTATGATGTCAAAGCATCATAAAACATAGGAAATAAAAAACATAATTACTACACAAAGCACTATCCAAAATGTGTATGAGGAAAGAGTGAATTGAAAGAATAGGTAAGGAGTCAGGCTTCAATGTCAACCTGATATCTGAGTCATGAAACATTTATTTAATAACTAAGCCACCTGGATTCAGATATATAGATAGATGATAATAGCTACCTAGATATAGGTTATAGCTGGATAGCTAGATAAATGATAGATAGATACATACATACATACATACATACAAAGAACTTTTTATCTTTTGTCTTAAATGGGTCCCAGCATTACCAGACTGAGTTTGGGGATAGCCCTTAGATTATTAGGTAAAAAAAAAAAATAGAGTCAAATAACTATACTTCTGAAAATTTACGAAGTCTTTTTTTGTCTCAGTATGTTAAACTGGGGATGATAATTTACCAAATCATGCACTTATGGGTTGAAACAATTAATGTGCTTGCAAAGCTACAGTTATAATATTCAGGTAACAGCTTACTTAATGTTCAGTGTCTGGCCCAGTAACTTTTAATTCTGAAGATATATTTAAAACAGACATGGTTTTAAATCACATTTCATTAACGGGTTCTGTTTTAAATGAGTTTCTTTGTATAAGGAATGCTGCTTTGTGCTTGATTTGTTCAAAAGCTATTTAAAATCCCTTGTACCTCAAATGTATAACTACATCTTAATGACACTCTCATTTATGGAAATACATGTAAAGAAGCAGAAATATTTCATCTCATTTTTTCTTTTCCATTCACTTCCTCAAAGGGACCTAGTTGTGCTTTTTAAATGCAAAGTGACAATTTTTGATACATGTTTATTTAATTTTTAAAAATTACTTAGAACAATCAAACATGAATGTTAATGGGAAACATATGTGCAGTTCCAAATATTCTGGAAATGAATGCAAAGCAACGTTCCAATCAACATGGGGTCAGGTTTCCTGGCCTGGTTTTGCACATGCAAAATGAGACAGTGTGAGAGGGTGAGCCTAGCTGTGTGCTCATTCATGACTATGTGTGGTTGTGTGTGCTGTGGAAGGTCTGCTTCTGCTGCAGCTCCCAGCAGCCTCAAGAAGCAATCTTTTACATGTAGCAAGACGCACTGCAGGGTATTAACACTCTACCATTTCCAAGATCTTCTGTTCACACCAGCTCCAGAGTAAACACCACGAAAGAAGGAGCCTCAAGCTGCTAAAGAGCATACAAAGCGACAAGGAGAAATAGCTCCAAATCTCATAAAAATGGAAAATATTTCAAGAACAACTGCCCGTTTGTTCAGAGAGTGCCCACAAAGCAGGAGGGTAAATAAAACTCAATACCTGTGAGATTTATAGGCAAATAATCATTATCTATTACTTGTAGATGAGTGAAGGATAATTTTATGCAAACCACAATAAGTAAATTCAAACAGTATGAAATAAGCCTGCACAGTTAGAGCAGGAAGTTCAAGGGTGAAAAAAATAAGGAAATAGCATTTTCTGTGTGGTGTGTCACCAACCTGGTAAATCCATTACAGAGCCAAAAAACTGTAACAGTATTTTATAAAGGGATTGGCTTGAAACAGAACCCCTTATGTCTTGTGTGGTGATTTCACACCTTAAGCTAAACTCTGCTCTCCAAGATCTAATTACTAATTAATCTTATATAGAAGACTATGAAGAATTAGTAAATTGGAATTTTTAAATTACAGAATATACAGTATAAATTCCTTAGGATCCTCTGTGGTGCATTCAGTTTTTTAATCAATCACTTTCAATTAAGTATTATCAGGAGCCAAGCACCCTAATGGAGCTCAGGATTTTATGAACTTGTGTCTCAGAGCTAAATAGTTAACCGGTGGTTTTATAAGACTTTTCAAAAGCACAGCATTTGACTTTGGCCAAGTTTAAAATATCTTTAAATTCTGTGGATTTTAAATTTGGAAGTGAAATCAAGGTTTTTCAGGTTCAGATTTCATTTACTTGCTGTCAAATGTGGTTTCCTGGGTGGTAATAGAAGATTAAAAAGAAGGCATTTAAAGGATTATATAAAATTCCTATAAGTAGATTCATTAAACCAAGGGTATCAACTTACTTCTAACAAGCCATATTTTGGTGAGGCATGCATCAAAGAATCTGACATTTGTAGATTCATTTGAAAAGTATATGAGCTTAAAAGCAGAGAAGAAAATGTTCTCAGAGTAAGATGGGTATAAGTTTTAATGAAACTAATTTTGTTTAAATAGCTTTGTTGAATTAAAAACTCCAGTGATTTCACATTATGGATAGAAGTATAGCATATTAAATGAGTTTTCAGAAGCTTTGAAGTCAGAAATAACTGGGTTCAAATATGGGCTCTGGAGAAAGAGAAGGAGAAATGAAGGTAAAGAAAGAAGTGAACAGAGATGGGAAGAGAGGGAGGGCAGAGGAAGGAAAAGCTATGCATTAATCAGTTTCTCTGCCATCCCATAGAGTAGACCTGTTTGTAGAAAAAAAAAAATCAGTTTCTCTGTACCAGACACTAATTAAGGTGATTTCATGTACACTTATCTTCAGCTGCTACCGTGTTTCCCCGAAAATAAGACAGGGTCTTATATTTGTTTTTCCTCAAGAAGACACCCTAGGGCTTATTTTCAGGGGATGTGTTATTTTTTTAAGTACGGTACAACAATCTACATTTATTCAAATACAGTTAAGTCGTCTTCTTCTAGAACATCATCATAACTCTTCAAACCCCAAATTCCATCCTGAATTTCTTGCGGCTCTTATTTCTTTTAGAACCATTGGCCTCAATCTCTCATGTCGAGCAATAGAGCTCTCATGGGGCAGATGAGAAGAGCTGCTTTTCTTTACCACTTTGGGGCGAAATGCACGGGTTGTGCAGATACGCTGCATAGCCACGCCCATCACTAGTCTTATTTTCGGGGTAGGGCTTATATTGCGCAAATGCTTAGAAATCCTGCTAGGGCTTATTTTATGGGTAGGTCTTATTTTCCGGGGGGAAAAACAGTAGTTGTGTAATTTTGGGCAAATAACTTTAACTCCCTGGGGCTCGGATATTTTATCTATAAAAAGATAAACTGTTTGGGGATTTTGGGAAGATGGCAGAGGTGCATAGTTTTTTGTTTCCTCTCAAATCACTATGTAAAAAAGAAAGAGTAACTAAATAGCGAAACCAAAAATCCAAAACAAATGGAGTAGCTAAATAGCAAAACAAATCCAAAACATTGTATCTGGGTAATAAGGTACAATGCAAACATCAAAATACAAGCGGGAAGAGACAAACTGCTAAAAGCCACCAGACTTGAGTGTCATTGCATCTGGTGGGAAAAAGCAGGGGGAAATAACAAGGCATTTGGTGGTCCTGAGAATAAGAGAACCAAAAACACCCCAAGGTAATCCTTGAAAAGCACAGCAGGCCAACTGAGTGGCTGTAACTAAGCAGCATGTGAATGCAAAGCACCTGCTGCAAGTTCTACAACAGTCTGCCCTCAAGGAACTCTCAAACCTAACCCACCAGAGCTTCCTGGCAGCCCCAGCACAGGGCTCCATATCGAGGAGAAACTATTCAGATTGGAAGCATAATTTAGCAAGAAAGAGTCGATAGAGATGAAGGTAAGAAGATACAGATAAAAGGTGGGAAGGGGAACAGAGCTAGGAAATCTCAGAAAGCAAGATGCTGTATTTTTAAAGACTGTATGCAAACGGCAGCAATGGTAAAGTTAGAAAAGATACTACTTTCTAAAAGCCCAGGAAAATTAATTTCATAAAAAGCAAACAACAAAGTATATCAAGGTCAAATCTCATACAATGAAATGTATGAGATTTCACAATGAAATCATACCAGAAAGACATAAGAGGGAAAGAGAAAAATCAAAACTGCAATATATTATTTCAAAAGAACTAAAACTATATTAATAAAATGATATAAAACATGAAAGAGTAACATAAATTAAAAGCAGAAAACTCAGAAATAAGCTGATACAACTCAAGAAAGAATTAGAAATTTAAACTCCTTTAAAAATGTCACATATACTAGAACACATGGGTAAATAATGCCAAAATAATGTATTCAAAAACAGAAATCATAATAAGAAAAAATAAAATCATAAAGAAAGAATTAAAAAGAATTTAAGAGAAAATGACAAATATTGAAGATAGGCAAAGCAAATCTAACATATGAGCAGTTGGAGTCTCTGAAGTTGAAAACCCAAGTAAGAAACAGAATAATAAAAGCTACAGTTCAAGAAAAATTTCCTGAAATAAAAATGAATGTGAATCTTTACGTTGAAAGAGTACTCCATGTAACTGAATCTATCCATGCACAATAACCAACATCAAAACATACCATAGTAAAATTACTGGACTTTTTTTTAAAGTAAAAAAAAAATCTTTGGCCTTCTAGGCAAAAAATATATGATTTCTAAGGGAAAAGAAATTAGATTATTAGTAGGCTTTTAAACAGCAACTCTTTATGCCAGAAGAAAATAGAGCAACATATTTAAGGTACCCAAGCAAAGAAAATGTGAGCCAACAATTTTATAACCAGTAATACTGACCTTCAAGTCTAAAAAGCATAGAGAACTATTACAAAAGTGAAAGACATCATGGATGTCATTCCCAGGAGCACTTCCTAAGGAATATACTACAGAATGAGCTTCAGACAACCAAATGACCACAGAAACATTGAGTAGAGCCTGGTGGGCTCTGATGTTAGCAATCAGTGATTGCTAACATAAAAAAGAAGTGAACATCAGTTACTCTGTGTTCCCTGAGTAAATAATACAACACCATTTATTACTTACCAAAAGGATCATACATAAGTCTAATCATCCTCTGGACTCAGCTGCTGATTAGCACAAAATACATTTGCAGGAAAAAACAAACAAACTGTAGCATAAGTGTGCAGTCAACACATGCAGAATATGGAAAATCCACAGGTCATAGTATTGGTTCTTCAACACAGTATAGTATAAGGAAGAGAAATGGAGAGAGGAAAAATCTTAAAAGAGACAGGAGATGTATCAAGTTTTTTAAACTAGCCAAATTAAACTATAAATTATAGGGCCCTACGCATGGCTTTGAACTTGATAAACTAGGATGTAACTGGTATAAAAGTCAGGATAGAGATTATTTTTGGAGGAAAAAAAACATTGGGAGGGGCACATGGAGGAGCTTCTAGGGTAGCTGACAAAATTCTGTCTTGATGTGGTTACAAGGGTGTTTGCCTTATAATAATTCACCAGGCTTTTCATCTGACTTGTATGGTTTTCTGTATCTGTGTTTTATTTTATAATAAAAAGGTAAAAATAAAATAAAGAAAAATTTTACAAAAATAATTTAGACTCTGCTAACCTGTACAAACTATCTCTATTTTCTCATCTATAAACCATGGATCACTTTTCCTTTTATAATTTTGTTTCTGTTAGTGCCTATCCCATAGTATCCTCCCAATAAATATTCATCCCCTTACCCTCAATACAACTATATAGAGTTTTTTAATGTAATAAAGTAGATATCCTTGAGCCAGCAGAAACCAGTAGAATAGAAATAATACTAAGGTGGAAGTAACTGAAAAGCAATCATCCAATCTTTCCTCTTGTCAATTACTCTGACCATGAGGAACAGTATCCTTTAAGAGAAAAAAAAATGTAAAAATCCCAATTTCTACGTAATCTTCACTGTATTCACATACATGTGAAAATGTAAATGCAGAACCTACTACTTTATAACAAAATACCAGTAAGTTTACATTTAGCTGGTGAAATTTCTTTCCTTGTCTATAAATATTCATTCAAAACTTATTTACTGAGCACTGTCTATGGCCTGCTTTGTTTTTTCTTTGCTTTGAGTAAATTGACCAGCAAAATGAAAAAGTAGAATGCATTCCTTCAGTTTATATTTGACTTTCCAGTTCAGACTTTTCTTATTTGTTCAATTTTAATGGTATTATACACGAAAATGCACTGGCAGCAGAATCACCTTGGAATCAATCCTAACTCAACATCTCAAGGTCTAAAAACAAAAGGCATTCTGGAACCTATGAAAATATTTTAATAAAGTAAAAGAAAACCAACCTTGCTAAAAATGTTTAAGCTGTTAATGCTTCTTTACTTCAGAAGGATGAATTTTCATGGGCATGTCCATCGGGTTATGGTGGAAATTCTTTGATTCACTCAAGAGACTGTTTAAAGAGAAATACACATCACCATGCCCTGGGGAGAACAAATGTGAATAAATGGCATCAAATATGAGGATGAGCAGCATTTTGTTCACTTCGTTTTGTTCTTGAGATGGCATCCTAGCATCTTTTATTCAGAACAATGCTGACCACCTCTCAAATGTCTGACTCCTTTAGAAAGAAAAAGAAATTCATATGCCAATGAAGGGGACAGACAGGAAGAGGAATGAGTAGAGAGAAGCATTTCACAATTTGACAAGCTTGGAGTACCACCATATTATTTTCTAGCTCCCTCCTTTAAAAAATAAAATAAAATAAAATAAAATAAAATAGGCAATATGGACAAGGTATTGAAGTACGAACTAAAACAAAATGACTTTTAAATCTGTTTTTGTCACTAACAAATACAGGAAAGATTCTGACTTATTTCCACCATTTCTCAGTGCCTTTGATATGTGTCTATTTCTTCCCCTGATATTGTAATGACTATATTGAAGAAAAATGGATTTGGCAGTTTCCAAGATTGCAAACAATTCTGTTTCCAATGTGTGGTCATTTCTATAACACATGTGCTGTGCTGCCTGCACACAGGAAAAAAGGTAGGAAGGAAGGAGGGAGGGAGGGAGGGAAGGAGGAAAAGAAGGAGGTAAAAACAAGTGGGGAAGAGAAGGAAAAAGAAGAGAAGAAAGGAAAATAAAAGTTAAAAGTTTAAAGTCAAATTTTAAGAGACTTGATTTAATTTTGGCCTCATACTTCAAAAGCTGGGATTATGTCACCCACTGGAGCAAAATATATTTCATCACTGGAAGCATGGATTCATTTCTTCACCCAACTTCAAAGTTATTATTGCCAACTAGCAGTTGCTAGGAACTAATCTGGAATGAACTGGCAGTTCTGATTCTGTTCTTAACGACCCAGAGGGTATGTCACAAACACTTATGTTATGGCAATGCCTTTCTTAAAGAGGTGAAGAGGGAGCACTTCTTGCTGACCAAAGTGCCTTCAACTTATTCCAGCAGAGGCGTGCAGCAGTTGTTGTCATGGGCTTTCCAGTTCTAAAAATATTCTAATTCTGCTGCTAGGGCTTCACAGGAAACCCCTGGATGCTAATGTAGCCATTGCCTGAACTTATCTGTCCTGTCAGATGATCTTTGGGGCTACTATTTTAGCTCTAAATTGTGCCTGGAACACATAATATGCCCTAAACAAATGTGTGTTGAATAAGGTATATGAACCACTTAATATCTCTAACTCAAATGAAATTTCTATTGCTATGAGAGATCATGGAATTGAAGCAATAAATAGAAAAGAGATGGTAAGTCATCTTCTTTATAAGAACAAAATTAATAAGTAATAACAATTTAAAAATAACAGAATCCAGGAAGAAAAAACAAAAGCCAGACTAAGGATATGGGTATGTGGGAAATATGCTGAGACAATTACACGTTCCCTGATTGCCTATTCATAGATTGTGACTCTTATAGGTTAAGGTCTGGATCCCCTTCTCCTTATAGCCTCAATGCTTAGGAGAATGCCTGGCACCTAGTAGGCATTAAGTGTCTAATGATTTCAGTTATCTCTTCCTTGGTTTCTACAGAGACACTTTGTAACTCTACCATAGAATGTATTGCTTTATATTGCAGTTGTTTGTCCACTTTGTGAACAATCTACTGGGTTTAGATACAATTCTTCAAGTCGGGAACTATGTCTATTAATTTTTGCATCCCCAACTCTAAAGCAAACTCTGCTTACAAATTTTGGTTAAATTAATAAATACAGCTGATCAGGCTGGATATACTCAGAACCCTCTTCCTTCCTCACCATGCCATGTGCATCTCTGCAAAAGAACACACATGGAAGCATAAAGTAGCTATGCTCCCTTGCAAAAAGCTTATACTTGGACATGTATATATTAATATAAAGAAACATATGCAAATTCACAAACATAGGGGATGTGTGTGTGCATGTAGGAATTGTGACTAAACCCACATCTATTATTTATACTGGATAATATACTCATTTGACTGTATGTATTTAAGGATCATTAGGTTGGTGTATCATGTAACTATTTCCTCAAAGTATTATTCAGGCTGTGAGCAAATCTGGGGAAGGAGAAAACATAAGAATTTATTATTCATTATCCTAGTGGGCCACTTCACTCCCTATCATGACCCTTGGAGCAACACAATGATGTCATAGTTAGTATCCTATGTCATAATAGTTGAAAACAGAAGTTACCATCATCAGGAAGAGGATGTATTTTAGAGAGGGTCCTTTTAACTGAAATCTCTTTTGCATTAAGATGTGCAACGTGAGCTCCAATTAATTTAAAAAGTGGCAAGATGACTGCATTAATAGCCAACGGATGTGGACTCTTTGGACCACAATGGCCATTTGATGACATCCCAAGGGCAGTCACAAGGTAAAGAATTTTCTGTGTGCTCTTGGAGCAAATCAGGATTGAAATTTAAAAGCAATATATTTATAGAATTTTAAAATGTAATTCTTGCCTCTCTGTTTTTGTTGTTATGTGGATAAAATATAGAACAATTTACATTGCTAGAAATAATAAATCTCAACATATGACTTACCTATATTAAAATATGTCCATGGCTCTTCATGCCTGCAGGAAATAACCAAATCCCATACTATCTTATACCAGGGTCCCCATGATCTTGCCCTTGCTGGCTTCTTCAGACTTATTTTTCACTGTTCCTCGACTCAAATGTAATTCTCGATCTCAAATTACTTGCAGTTACCTAAATATATCACGATGTTTCATACTTTTGTATCTTTTGTATATACTATTGCTTTCGCTAGAATATCCTTATTATGCTCTCTGTTAAGCAAATTTTTATTCATCCTTTGTGAATCCTGCTCTGAGCGTCTATCCGATAAGACTGTGGTCCCCAAGCCCCATGCTGCAGACCAGTACCAGTCTGTGGCCTGTTAGGAACTGGGCCGCACAGCAGGAGGTGAGCAGCAGGCTGGAGATTGAAGCTTCATCTGTTTTTACAGCTGCTCCCCATAGCTTGCATCACCTCCTGAGCTCCGCCTCCTGTCAGATCAGCAGCGGTATTAGATTCTCATAGGAGCACGAACCCCACTGTAAACTGCTCATTCGAAGGATCTAGGTTGTGTGTTCCTTATGAGACTCTAATGCCTGATAATATGAGGTGGAGCTGAGGCGGTGATGCTAGTGCAGGAATTATGGGGCCAACGAGTGAACGAGCACTGGGATTTTTTACGTGGGTCAGACATGAGCTGAAAATACAGATTATCATCAGCAGATAGGTTTGACTGCACAGAGACTATAATAATAATAAATCAACTTCTTCTAGACTCATATCAAAACCCTGCCAGTGAGTGGCAAGTGACAATTAAGCTTCACCTGGTGGCAGACTTTATAGTGGCAAGGGAGTTGATGTACTTCAGTTGTGCAGCTGCATCTAGTGGCAGGCTTAAAGTCAGAATCTGACACTTATTTTAGTCTGTGCATGGCCTGCCCATTATTTTATTTACCACTTCTGTCTGCGCCTCTTTCGTGCACTGCACACTTGTCTCAGTCACAGTTTTGGTAGGCCCACAAGCTAACCCTAGCAAAAATGAGTAAAAATCAAATGTTACTGGAGAGCTTCTTTGAAAAGGGGGAAAGACCCAATGATGAGACAGCAGAAGACTCTAAAACTGCCAACAAAATAAAAGCTGCATTTAAAAGAAAATACAAAGAATCCCACTTAAATTACGGGTTCATTGCAATAGGTGATTCACATTTTCCAAACCTGCTTTGTATAATATGTGGTGACCGGCTATCCAACGAAACCATGAAAGCTTCAAAACTGTTTTGCCACATGAGACTAAGCATCCTCCATTAAAAGACAAATCTTTGGAGGTTTTCAAAAGAAAAAAACATGAACAGGAAGAACAGAAGCAATTATTGAAGGCCACCACCTCATCAAATGTGTCTGCACTGAGAGCATCATTCTCAGTGGCTAACCACATTGCTAAAGCTAAGAAGTCATTAACTATTGGTGAAAAGTTGATCCTGCCTGCTGCTTAAGGAATTTGCCATAAACTTTTAGGAGAGACTTCAGTTCAAAAGGTGGTGCGTGTTCCTTTTTTGGCTAGCACCATAACTAGATGAACTGATGAAATAGCAGAGGATATTGAGGCACAATTGTTAGAGAGGATTAATGAGTCACCATGGTACACAATCCAGGTTGATGAGTCTACCAGTGTTGACAACAAGGCAACAATGCTAGTTTCTGTGAGATATATTTCTCAGGAGGATGTGCATGAGGACATGTTATGTGCAATTTTGTTGCCAACCAACACCACAGCTATAGAACTATATTCAAGTCTTTGCAGGATTACATATCAGGAAAATGGTCATTTTTGTGTTGGCATATGCATGGACAGAGCAGCTGCCATCACTGGACAGATTTCTGGTTTCACTACTTGGGTCAAGGAGGTCACTTCTGAATGTCAGTCTATGTGCTGTGTCATCCATAGAGAAATGCTGTCTAGCTGAAAAATGTCACCCAAATTAAACAACATTTTGCAAGACATGATTAAAATTATCAACCATGTTAATGTACATGCTCTTAACTCACGTCTGTTTGTGCAGTTCTGTGAGGAGATGGACGCAGAGCATATGTATCTTCTCTAATATACAGAAGTGAGATGGCTTTCTAAAGATAGATCACTGGCTACAGTTTTTGAGTTATGAGAGCTGCTCCAGAGATTTCTCCTGGAAAAATAGTCACTACGGACAGCACATTCCAGTGACACAGAATGGGTCACAAAACATGCTTAGCTGTGTGACATATTCGACCTGCTCAACAAAATCTGTCGCTTCAGGGGAGAACGACAACTGTGTTCAAGTCAGCAGATAGAGTGGCTGCATTCAAAGCCAAACTGGAATTATGGGAATGATGAGTGAATACTAGGATTTTTGACATGTTTCAAAACATTAGCAGAGGTTTTGAAAGAGACTGAGCCAGGGCCTTCTTTCTCCCAGCTGGTGCATGACCACCTATCTCTGCTTTAGAAAGACTTTGAGCATGATTTCCCAACCACAAAAGATCCCTGAACTGGGAAGGAATGGATCCGCAACCCACCTGTGAATAAGCCAGGTGAGTCGACTTTGTGTTAGAAGAGGATCAACTGTTTGAGATCACAAATGACAGTGCCTTAAAAGTATTTTCAAGACAACTTCAAATCTCTGTATGTTCTGGATTAAAGTGAAGGCAGAATATCCTGAGATTGCCACAAAAGCACTGAAAAGCCTGCTTCCATTTCCAATGTCCTATCTTTATGAAGCAGGGTTTTTCTGCAGTGACAGCAACCAAAACAAGATTATAGAGTAAATTGGACATGTGCAACACACTTTGGGTATCATTTTCTCCTATCACCTCCAGATGGGACCATCTAGTTTCAGGAAAACTCAGAGCTCCCACTGATTCTGCATTATGGTGCATTGTATAATTATTGCATTATATATTAGCATGTGATGATAATAAGAGAAATAAAGTGCACAATAAATGTAATGCATTTGAATGATCCCAAAACCATCCCACCCCCCACCCACCACTGTCCTTGGAAAAACTCTCTTTCATAAAACTGGCCCCTGGTTCCAAAAAGGTCAGGGACCACTGCCATAAGATGAGTGGATTACTTCCTCTTTTGTGCTAAACTTCTACTTGTTCCATGCTGCCACTATGACATGCATCAAATATGTTCAACAATTATTTGTTTACATACCTGTGACTAGTTTATGTGCTCCCTGAAGGCAGTTACTATATTTGCTATAGCAGCAGTTGCCATTTAATTGAGTGATTACTATGCGTTAAGCACTGTGATTGGAAATATAATTGGAAATCCATGATTTTTTGCTTTTGTAATCCCTCTTACTGGAGAAGATAGAAGTATAAGCAAATAATACCCATAAAGTAGAGTGTATGCGGTAGAAGAACAGAGAAGGCACTTTACTAAGTCTGGGGCTTAGAAAAAGCTTCCAGGACAAAGAATTTTGCTTGAAGGAGTAAACCGTGGTATTAACAAAAGGCTTCCCAGTGTAATTCAGCCTGGCTTCTGAAGCTGCAAAGACCTCCAGAAACCATCCTTAGCATGTCGGTTTTATCCCTGGGATTACTTGTATTTAAATGATTCTGTCATAGGTGGTTTTATTCATTTTTGTATTCTTACTCTCTCTTGTTAAATTGTAAGACTGTGAGGCAGCAACCACTTTTCCCAATACTTTTCCCAACACCTCGCTGTGGCTAGTAGCTGCATTCAAAATACAGTTTAAAGAAGTTGAGATAATAATAATAGCCTTTCATTTTCATATAACTTTAAATTTGATAAGATTCTCACAGCTATTAACTCATTTTCTTCTTACCACAATCTTTTGTAGTATGACTATCCCAATTTTTCTAACTAAATTAGATACAGAGTGCTTAAGTGACTCATCCAGAGTTATATGATTAATAAAGGGTAGGTGGTAATTAATAAATGATAGGTAAGTAGGTAATAAATTAACTAAGTTTACAAACACCTGGTTCAATTGACATCAGTTGCTGCCATTTATGTGATAATTATCCTGGTATAAATTGATGTGCGCTATCTCCTTTAACATTACAATAACTCTAGGACAAAGGACTATTATTCTACAGATGAGAAAATTGTATTTAAGTTTGATTTAAATACAATTAGGTCAAATAGTTAAAGGTCAAATAGTAAATACGTGGTAGATCAGGTATTCTAACCACATTCTGATTCCAGAATCTTAACCACTACACCATCAAGACTATTCCAAGTGGTGAATGAGATTGGTTTCTTCATCCAAGCAATTTATAATCCATTTGGGAGACAGGAATTAAAGGGAAATCTAAAATTAACACACATAAAAGTATTAAATGATGATGGCTTCTGGGATTTCTTTATCTTTGGCATTCTTTAATTTCAATATGTTATGTCTGAATTTCTTTTATTTACCCTGTCTGAGATTCATGTCTTTGATTAACTTGGGCCATTAATATTGGCTTAAATCAGTCCTTAAATATTGTCTTATCCCTATTATCTCTATTCTTTTTTTCTAGAAGTCATATCAAAGGTTTATGGATCCTTAGACGTTAGTCTTCTTCTTAACTTCTTTTTAAAAATAGTTTTCTCCATCACTTTGTATTATTTTGTGTTATTTCCCCTTATTATTCATAAATTTTCTCTTCAGCTGTGTTTAACATGCTATTTATTTCATCAGTTTGGCTTACTCCTTTTTGCATTGTTTGTTATATCTTTTTAAAAAGTCACATTGAGGAATAATTTATATACAATAAAATGAATGCAGTTTAAGTATATAGCTTCATGAATTATGACAAATGTGTTCACATGATTGACCATTAATTACTTCTAGCCTGGCTACAATCTATCCACCCACTATGGTTAGCACAAGGTAACCATTTGTCTGTTTTCTGTCACAATAGATCAAGGGCTTTTAAATTAAATAATTTCTTATAAATGGAAACAATCCATATGCTTCATTTTTATCATAATGGATTTTTAAAAATTCATTCACATTGTTGCATAAATCAGTAGTTTTTTCTTAATGCTGAGTAGCATCCATTCTGTGAATATCCCACCATTTGCATCAACTGACATGTTAATGGACATTTGGGATTTTCCAAAGTTTCCGTCATTATGAATAAAGCTGCCATGAGCATTTGCGAACAAGAATTTTGTGGACATATGTTTTCGTTTTTCTTGGATAAATACATATGAGTAGAATTGCTGAGTCATATAGTAAATGCATTTTAAACTGTGAAAGAAACTGCCAAACTGTTTTCCAAAATGGTTGTACCATTTTGCATTCTTACAAGCAATGTTATAAGAACTCCAGTAACTCCACATTCTTATTGACACTTGGTATTGTCTGGCAATTTAATATTAATCATTATGGTAAGTATTGTGGCAGGCAAAATAATGCCCCCCCCCCAGAAAAGAGGCTAATATCCTATCCCTGGAACCTATAAATATATTACTTTATATAGCAAAAAAGGATTACAGTTAAGGACCTACCTTACCATGGGGAGATTATTTTGTATTATCCAGTTGGACCGACATGAGTCATAAAAAGTGGGAAACTTTTCCTGGCCGTGGTGATAGGGAGATGTGGTGAGAGAAGAAGGACCAGCAAGATGGCAGTATGAGAAGGACTTAGGCCACTGTTGCTGGCTTTGAAGACAGGGGAAGGAGGCCATGGGTGGAGGGATGTGGGTGGCCTCTAAAAGCTGAAAAAGGCAAGGAAAGTGATTCTTTTCTAGAACACACAAAAAGGAATAAAATCCTGTTGACACCTTGATTTTATCCCAGTGAGACCAATTTCAGACTTCAGACCTACAGAATGGTAAGATAATAAATTTGTGTTTTAACACTAAGTTTTTGTAGTCATTTATTATTGCAGCAATAGAAAAATAATACAGGTATATAATATATTTCATTTTGGATTAAATTTCCATTTTCATGATGATTAATGGAGTTATGTGTTTATTAGCTAGCCATATGTCTCCTTTTATGAAGTTTCTGTACAAATCTTTTGCTCATTTTTAATTAGGTCATTTAGGTTTTCATTATTGAATTGTAATCTTTTTTTAATGATGAATATATTCCTTTGTCAGACAGATTAATGGCAAATACTTTCTCTCAGTCCATGACTTATTATTTCATTTTTTAATGGTGTCTTTCAAAAGGAAGTTTTACATTTTGTTGATATCCAGTCAAATTAATTTTTTTCTTTTATGGTTAGTTCTTTGTGTATCATGTCTAAGAAATATTTGCAAACCCATAAGTCTTTTTTTTTTTTTTTTTTTTTTTTTTTGAGACAGGGTCTTGCTCTGCTGCCTGGGCTAGGGTGCCATGGCATCAGCCCAGCTCCCAGCAACCTCATACTTCTGGGCTCAAGCAATTCTTCTGCCTCAGCCCCACAAGTAGCTGGAACTATAGACATGTGTCACCATGCCTGGCTAATTTTTTCTATATATTTTTAGTTAGACAATTAATTTCTTCCTATTTTTAGTAGAGACAGGGTCTTGCTCTTGCTCAAGCTAGTCTCAAACTCCTGACTTGGAGCTTTACTCCCACTTCGGCCTCCCAGAATGCTAGGATTACAGGCATGAGCCATCATGCCTGGCCAACCTGTAAGTCTTAAATATTTTTTCCTATGCTTTCTTCCAGAAGCTGTATAGTTTTAGGTTTTGTATTTGTATCTGGCCTCATCAGTTAATTTTTTTATATGGTATAAAGAAAGAGTTGAGGCCTATTTTTATTCCACATGCATATTCAGTGTTCCAGCACCTTTTGTTAAAAGACTATATTTTTGCTATTGAGTTAATTTGGCACCTTTATCAAAAATCGATTGAAAGAACTTTCACTTCAAGACTGTAATGGAAACGAGCACTTCTCCCTATTACTCCCTCTAAATACCACTAAAATTCATAGACCTTACATATGAAGCCTTACAAAAATGCTCTGAAAGGTGAAAACAAAAAGGCAGACCAGCTAGGAGTCTGAGGACTTAATGAATGACATAGTGGTAGGCTCCCTGGGTTGTTTTTTCTTTTCTACTTTTCCTCATACATGCTGGGTGCCAGAGGAGCCAGCAACCCAGAAAACCAACAGGAACAGACCAGAAGACCCCCAAGAAAAGACATCTCTTTCTCTGTAGGAACAGGAGAGAAGCAAGACAATATGACATAAAACATTTATTGTTTTATTATTTTTTTTTAGACAGAGTTTCACACTGTTGCCCCAGCTGGAATGCCATGGCATCAACCTGGCTCACAGCAACCTCAAACTCCTGGGCTCAGGCGATCCTCCTGCCTCAGCCTCCCGAGTAGCTGGGACTACAGGAATGTGCTACCATGCCCAGCTAATTTTTTCTATATATTTCTAGTTGGCCAATTAATTTTTTTCTATTTTTAGTAGAGATAGGTGTCTTGCTCTTGCTCAGGCTGGTCTCAAAATCCTGACCTTGAGCAATCCTCCCTCCTTGGCTTCCCAGAGTGCTAGGATTACAGGTGTGAGCCACCGCGCCCAGCCTACATAAAACATTTAAACATAACTTCCCTACTCCATCCAAATACTATGGAAAAAATGATCAACTCCCACCTCTCTCAGCAAAATTTAAGTGGCAAGCTGAGATTTCCACCCTCTCCCAGCTGTAGCAAGGAACCCTTTTCCACTAGGACTTTCACAACCATCCAGTGGGTAATAAGACCTTCCACCACCACAGAGCCAGTGGGGCCATGTTGGGAGCAGTAATGAGGTACTCCCCAGGGGTGTCAAAGGAGATTGAGTGGGGAACCCAGAAAAAGACCCCCACATGGCGGTAGCAGGATGGCATCTTTCCTTCCCAGAGTGGTGTGGTGTTGGAGAAGGGGTGCTGAGGCCAAGAATTTAAATAAGATCCAGCATCTCATAATATAAAACCCAAAATTCAAAAAATAATGCTTCATAACAAGAACCAGGAAAATCTCAATTTGAAATAATCAACAAACACTAAGATGACACTGATGTTGGAATGATCTGATAAATTTGGAGAAATTGACATTCTAACAATATTGAGTCATCCAATCTATAATCAAAATTCAATTACACTCACTTTAGATTTAAGGATACACATAGGCTGAAAGTGAAGGATTAGAAAAATATATTAGAAATATTAGAAATAGATTAGAAAAATATACCATGCAAATGGTTACTCAAAGAAAGCAGGGGTGGCTATACTTACATTAGGCAAACTGGACTTATGTCCAAACTTGTCAATAGAGACAACAAAGAACATTACATAGTTATAAAGGGGTCAATTCACCAGGAAGATATAACAACTATAAATACATGCATCCAATATTAGAGCACCTAAATATAGAAAGCAAATACTGACAGAACTGAAGGAGAAATAGATGATAGTACAATGATAAAGGAGACTTCAATATTTATCTTTTACTAATGGATAGAACCTTCAGACAGAAAATCAATAAGGTAACAGCAGACTTAAACAACACTATAGACCAAATTGGCCTAACCACCACCATACAGAACATTCAGCTCAACAGCAGCAGAATGTATTCTTCTCAAGTGCACATGGAACATACTCCAGAATAGATATTATGTTAGGTCAAAAAACAAGTCTTAACAAACTTAAGAAGATAAAAAAATCATGCCAACTATCTTTTCTGACCACAATGGAATGAATAGAAGAAATGAATAGTAGAAGGAAAACTGGAAAATTCACTGATATGTAGAAATTAAATAAAACACTCTTGAATAACTATTGGGTCAAAGAAGAAATAAAAAAGGAAATTAGAAAATTTCCTGAGACAAATGGAATCAAGAACACAGCATACCAAAACTTATGGGATGCGTCAAATAGTACAAAGAGGAAAGTTTATAGTGATAAATGCCTATATTAAAAAAGAAGAAATATCTCAACAATCTAGACACCTCAAAGAACTAGAAAAAGAAGAACTAATTTATTTGAACTAAGTTCAAAGTTAGCAGAAAAAAAGAAATAATAAAAATGAGGACAAAA
This sequence comes from Microcebus murinus, assembly GCF_040939455.1. Classification (NCBI taxonomy): domain Eukaryota; kingdom Metazoa; phylum Chordata; class Mammalia; order Primates; family Cheirogaleidae; genus Microcebus; species Microcebus murinus. The sequence goes on along the minus strand of NC_134105.1, from coordinate 116,705,356 downwards.
AAATAAACAAAACAGAAAAATAATAGGATAGAAAATCAATAAAACTAAGAGCTGATTTTTCAGAAGGTTAAACAAAATTAACAAATATTTAGCTAGACTAAGAAAAGAAGTTAAAGGACTCAAATAAAAATATCAAAAATGAAAGAGAAGACATTACAACTGATGCTACAGAAATAAAAAGGATCACGAGACTACTATGAGCAATTATATGCCAAAAAATTGGATAACCTAGAAGAAATGATTAAATTCCTAGAAACATACAACTTACCAAGACTGAACCATGAAGAAATAGAAAATCTGAACAAACTTATAATTAGTAAGGAGATTGGATATTGAAAAAGTAATCAAAAACTCCCCAAAAAGGAAAACCAAGGGTAAGATGGTTTCACTAGTGATTTCTACCAAACATTTAAAAAAGAATTAATGCCAATCCTTCTCAAGATCTTTCAAAAAATTTAAAAGACAACATTCTCAAACTCATTTAATGAGTTTGGCATTACACTGATACCAAAGCCAGACATGAACACTATAAAAAGAGAAAATTACAGGCCAATATCCATGATGAACATATATGCAAAACTCCACCACAAAATAATAACAAAACAAAACTCACTAGCACATTAAAAAGATCATACATTGTGGCCAAGTGAGATTTATCCCTGGGATGCATGAAAGGTTCAACATATGAAAATCAATTAATGTGATAAGCCATGAACAGAGTGAGGATAAAAAACATGTGATTATCTCAAAAGATGCAGAAAAAGCATTTGGCAAAATATAATACTTCACAATAAAAACTCTCAACAGACTAGGAATAGAAGAAAATTAACACAATAATGAATATATATAAAAAGCCCACAGGAAACATACTAAGTGTTGAAATATTGAAAGCTTTTCTTCTTAGATCAGGAACAAGACAAGGATGCCCACTCTTGCCACTTCTATAAAATATAGTACTGGAAGTATTAGCCAGAACAATTAGGCAATAGAAAGACATAAAAGGCATCCAAATCAAATCAAAAAGAAAGAAGTTACATTTTCTCTGTTTGTAGAGGACATAATGTAATATGTAGAAAGTGCTAGACTACACACACACACACACACACACACACACACACACACAAAATTGTTAGAACGAATAAAAGAATTAAGGAAAGTTGAGGAATACAAAGTCAACATGCAAAAATCAGTTGCACTAACAATGAATTATTGGAAAAGGAAATTACAAAAATAATATCATTTATAATAGCATCTAAAACAATAAAGTACTAGGAATAAACTTAAACAAGGAGATGAAAGATTTGCTTACTAAATACTATGAAACATTGATGAAAGAAAGAAGAAAAATAGTGGAAAGACATTCCTTGTTTATGGATTAAAGATTTTACATTGTTAAAATGTCCATACTAACCAAAACAATTTACATATTCAATGCTTTCTCTATCAAAATCCATTGGCATTCTTTTTATAGAAATACATAAAAAATCTAAAGTTCATATGGAACCACAAAAGACTCCAAATATCCAAAACAATCTGGAAAAAGAAGAAGAAAGATGGAAGTATCACATTTTCTGCCTTTGAAATATATTGCAAAGTTATGGTAATTAAAACAGTATAAAGAAGATATATAAACTCTTGAACAGAAGACAGCCTAGAAATAAACCCTCATATATACATATATATTTATTTGAGTGAGGAAGTCACCTTCTATTCTTAATTTGCTGATAGCTTTTACAAATCATGAATTCTGTCATATTGATTTGCTGCCTCTATTGAGCTGATCATATGATTTTTCACCTTTATGGTGTTGATATTTGTCTTAGTCCATTTGTGTTGCTATAAAAGTATACCAGAGGCTAGGTAATTTATATTAAAGAAAAGAGGTTTATTTGGCTCACAGTTCTGCAGGCTGTACAATAACAATGGTGCCAGCATCTGCTTTTCATGAGGGCTTCAGACTGCTTCCACTCATGGTAGAAGGGGCAGGGGAAATGGCATGCACAAAGATCACATGGTGAGAGAAGAGGCAAAGTGGGGGGAGGTGCTAGGCCTTTATTAACAACCAGCTCTAGCAGGAGCTAATAGAGTGGGAACTCAGTCATTACTGCAAAGACAGCACCAAAGTATTCCTGAGAGTTCACCCCGCCCCCATGACCCAAGCACTTGTCATCAGGCCCCACCTCCAACACTGAGGATAAGATTTCCAGCATGAGGTTTAGAGGGTCAAATAGCCAAATCATAACAATATGACAAATTATAATATTGGATTTTCATGTGTCAAACCAACTAGCATTCCTGGGATAAGCCTCATTTGGCTATGATGTAGCATTCTTTTTATGTATTGCTGGTTTAACTTACTAATATGTTGTTAAAGATTTTTGTATATATGCTCACTAGCATTATTCATCGCTTTTATTTTGTAATATTTTTATCTGATTTTGATATCAGGATAGTGCTGACATTTTAAAATTAGTTGGTAGGTATTCTTTCGTTCTCTGTTTTCAGAAAGAGTGTGTAAGTTGACATTATTTCTTAATTAGTTTTTCAGTAGAATTTGTCCATGAAGCTATCTGTGTCTGGAGTGTTTTTGTGGGAAAGATTGTAATTAGGCATTCAATTTCTTTAAGAGAATATATAGATCTTTAAAACTTTCTATTTCTTCTTCTCACCATTTTAATAACATATTATCTTTCAAGGCATTTGCCCATTTCATTTAAGTCACTGAAGTTATTAGTATAAAGTTGTTCACAATATTTCTTATCATTTTTATACTTGTGGAATCTGAATTATCTCCTGTCTTTAACTTCAGATATCAATAATTTGTCTCTGTCTACTTATCTGTCTATTGCTACCTCTCTGTTCAGTTTTATCAGCTCGGCAAAAAACTAATTAAAAAGTGGACAAAAAATTTGAACAGAGACTTCATTAAAATTGGTATACAAATAATAATTAAGCATGTGAAAATATGCTCATACAACATTAATCATTATGGAAATGTAATTAAAATCAAATAACTTACCCCCGTGCACACCTACTAGGATGACTAAAGTAAACATAAAAGTTATAAAACCTGAAAATACCAAGTGCTGGTAAGGACATGGATCAATACCAATTTATACATTGTTGGTAGAAAGGCAAAATGACACAGTCACTTGGGAAAGCAGTTTGGCAGTTTTGTACAAAGTTACTCATATATTTAGCATACAACTTAGAAAACCTGAGCTCAGATAATTGCCCAGGAGTAAAGAAAACTGGTTAACACAAAAATCTGTATGTAAATGTTTATAGCAGGTTTATTCATAGTTGTCAAAATTTAGAAGCAACTCAAATGCTTTTCAACTGGTACATGAATAAACTGTGGCATATCCATACAGTGGAATATTACCTAACAATAAAAAGAAATAAATTACAGAAAACAACATGGATTTCCCTCAAAAGCATTATGCTAAGTGAAGGAAACCAGACTCAAAAGGTTACATCACATATGATGACATTTAGATTACATTCTGGAAAGGGTAACATTACATTATAGGAACAGAAAACAGGGCAGTATTTACCAAAGCATGTGGTTGAAAGGACGGGATGACTCCAAAAGAACACAAGGGAATTTTGGAGGACAATGGAACTGCTCTATGTTTTGATTGTGCAGGTAATTACATAACTTATAAGTCGAATAATGCATTTTATTACATGTGAAGTACACTGCAATTTTTGAAAAGTATTATGCTGTAATCTTCCACAATTCAATTTTTCATTCAACATGTTTTTAATATTCATCCATGTTATATGTGTAATTCTAGTTCATTAACTTTTTCTGCTGCATAATACTGTATTGTGTGACTACGTCAAATGCATATATCCATTCTTCTGCAAAAATATTTTGGAGTTGTTTTTCAGTTCTTCTTTTTCTACTATGCCCAATACTGCTCCAATAATTCTGGAATAAGCCTCATGGTGCACATATGGACTAGGAGTGGATTGCTGAGATTTAGGGTATATGCCTGTTCAACTTTACTAAAAAATACAAGACATTTTATTCTCAAGTGGTTGTCCCAATGTACACTTACACCTGAGATGTTTACTAAATAACTTCCAGGGCTTCATATTTTCACCAGCATCTGGTATTGTCAGATATTTTTTTGCACCCTGATCAGTGTAAAAAAGTATCTTTTTATGGTCATAATTGGCATCTTCCTGGTTACTTTAGAAGTTGAGCATCTTTTCATGTTTTGTTTTGTTTTTCCTTGCTATTCCTATTTTCTCTCTTTTTATTTTTGTCCCCATTTTCCCATTGGGTTTGTCTTTGCTTTTTGATTCCCACAGGACATCTTAAAGTAGTCTTAATATTAATGCTTTGTTGGTTTTTATGTGCTACGAATAGGTTAAATAATTTTTGACTTGTCTTTTATTAAGTTATTAATTTTAATATAGTGAGTTTGTTAATATTTTATTTGAATGCTTTCCATACCTTGTTTTAAAATGTATCCTTAACTGAAAGTTATAAAAATAGTTTATATTTTCTTCTAAATTTTTAAAGTTTTGTTTTTCGCATTTAAGTATATTTTCATTGTAGAATTCATTTTTGTATATGGTATGAGATAGGGGTCCAATTTAATCTTTTATGTATGTGTAACCAATTATCCCATAGCCACTTATTGAAAATTCATTTATCCACCATGATCTGAAAATTCATTTTTGTTATATTTCAAGTTTACATGTATGCATAGATCTGGTTCTCTTTCTTATTCCATCGGGGGTCTATTCCTGTACCAATACAATACTTTACAATTATTACTCTGTTATAATATATCTTAATATCTAATTCAGTATACTCCACACTCTTCAGCATTTGGTACTAGATGTTAGATCTAACAACTTGGCTAGATTCAGGTTAATTTTTGGCAATAATACTACACAGGTGATCTTGTGTTCTTCCTATCACATATACTATCAGTAGTACCACTACTAATGATGCTAACTTTACCTGTTTAAAATGCTGACAGCCAGGCCAGGCGTGGTGGCTCACTCCTGTAATCCTAGCATTCTGGGAGGCCGAGGCAGGAGGATTGCTCGAGGTCAGGAGCTCGAAACCAGCCTGAACGAGGCCCCGTCTCTACTAAAAATAGAAAGAAATTAATTGACCAACTAAAAATATATATCCAAAAAATTTGCTGGGCATGGTGGTGTATGCCTGTAGTCCCAGCTACTTGGGAGGTTGAGGCAGCAGGATTGCTTGAGCCCAGGAGTTTGAGGTTGCTGTGAGCTAGGCTGACGCCACGGCACTCACTCTAGCCTGGTCAACAAAGTGAGACTCTGTCTCACAAAAATTAATTAATTAATTAATTAAATTAAAAAAAAAATAAAATGCTGACAGCCAGATCTCCTTATTGTAAAGTCACATTTCTTTCCCTTTAGAATTATCAAGTAATATGTGGGGTGAAACTTTGCCATATTTTAAATTATTTTAAAATGAATTAATAAGGCTTAGTTGAATCCATTATTTATTGGAGCTTGCAAAATAGTAACTATAATTACTTTTATCCATTACTAGCAGGCGCTTTCTATAAAAAAGAGCTTTCCCTTGTCAAAAGGAGGTGAATTGCAGTTTACTTCCAAAAGGGTTACATTAAATGCTTAATTCTTTCCTTCAATTACCAATTTTCAGAGTGAAGATCTGATCTAGTAGTTGCCTTCAGTGAACGTGGGCTTTTCCCTGTCTTTTCTGTGTCAGTGAGTGTTATTATAGGTTCAAATTTTAATTTATTTAATGTGTTAAATCAACTCTAGTAATTATTCCTTTTGATACTCAAATTCTCTCAAATTGTCTACTGTCTTTTTTGCACAATCTCATTAGTTTTTCAGTGTTTCCTTACTTTCAAGTATAAAATATTTGTGGCTCCTCTTGCTCTTTTCCTGCTAAAGACAGAAAGCATCTCTACTTCAGTCCTGGTTTCAGTTTATCTGGTTATTGCTCTGTATTTCAGCCCTCTCTTCCTTTCTGGCCTGTGCGCACTTCCTCTTGGATTTTGTTCTTGCTGTTGTTTTTTTTCAAGCTCAGGTACCCATCTTTTCAATGCCAAATATTTATTCAGTGCCAACTATGGGCTAGGTGCTATACTGGGGATGCAGAAGTGAACAAAAATTCTCCCAGTCAAGGACTTACATTGCAAGAATACTTGTAAGATCAGCTATGCATTTCAGAGTACATTTTGTGCTTTCAATTTTAGTTATTGAAGATGTTTAAAGTAATCTCGCCTGCTATATTACTGTTAAAGGGAATGGATGATAATTTGCAAAATTTTACATCAGTTTGCAGAATGAATATTGGGAAAAACACAGAAAATAGGAAGTCCAATTAGTGAAAAATTACAGTACTCCAGGTATGAAGTGGTTAGACTACTGGTAGAAGTGAGAATGGAGAAGAAAAGCTGGATTTCAAGAATATCTTGAAGAAAGAAAAGATAGTATTTTATAACAGTTTAATAAGAGGGCATGATGCAGAGAAAGGAGTCAAAATTAGCTCTAAATTTTCTTCCCTGATTTTTGGAAATAATGACTGTAACACTGACAGAAATAGTGTAGCTGGTGTGAGTAGATGGGCAGACAAAAATAATATCTTTTGGACTTTATATTTCATATTGCATGCAGTGTATTAACATGGTGTTTTTACACTTAAAGGATAATCTATAATTGTATCAACTTACTGCATTTGAAAAAACCAGAAGTACTATGTACATATGTCTCAAGGTAACTGAAAATATAGGACTAGAAGACAGTATAGGATTATAGGTTAGGAGAGGGAGGGTAAGTGCTTTCTTTGTATCTCTAGAATCTGGTTTGTGTTTGGCACACAGCCAGCCCTAAATTAACATTTATCAAATAAATGAATCTAGGTCATTTGCATAGCTGAACCCAAGGGACTAGATCTTAAAGCAAAGGGCATTTACTTGCTACGATTATAAAACAGCCCTTCTATGCCCTACATTGCAAACAATTGCTTGCAATTGTTTTTAGAAGAAACAATTCTAATGTGCCTTGAGTTAGGAATAATTAGTAAAGGAGCTGGAATTTCAGGAGTTTTTTTTTTGGGGGGGGAGTGCATTCTAGATTTAAGATATCAAAGTTAAAGTGACAGGTTTGCCATTTTCAAAGTTGATATTAATTACATCCATTTTATACAAAGTTCAGACTATCTTCACAATGTTAGCAAGCTTCTCACTGCAATCAGTGCAATATCTTCTCCACAATGCCCCAAAACAGAAACATCGCTTTATAGGTTATTAGCCGAAGCCAGGACTGCTCTTTAGCACTCGCTAACTAAAAGGTTAAACGGATTCTCCTCCTTCCTTTCAAGCTAGGGATCTGATATTTCAATTCTGCAGGGTTGAGCACCTCTCTCTCTCCCTCAAGGGGGCGGTGACTACGTAGACACTCCTTGACAGCACCAAAATCTCCCCGCCCGGCTCCTGGGTGCGTCAGATTAGTCGCGGGGGCCAGCGCCTCAGACTGAGTCTGCGCATACTGCTGGTGAGCAGGAAGCGCATGCGCCTCGGTGCAGGCGCGGCAGAGGCCACTCTGGGCGGGTCTGGGCAGCTCCAGTGTTTTGGGGCCCAAGAGTGGGAGGAGCCGGAGGCCTCACCGTGGTAACCACAGCGCCGCTGCTGCCCCGCCTTGCAGGCCTTCGGACTGTCATCGCCTCTGGGTGTGAGGGTGCTTTGGCCACTGTCCCCGGAAATAGCCCCGCCGGCCTCTCTCAGATACCCCCATCCTCCCCACGCCGCCGTCGCCGCCGCCATGCAAGGGGAGGACGCCAGATACCTCAAAAGGTGACGACTCCCCTAGGCTCTGTTCTACCCTCCTTGCCGGGGCCCATAAGATGTTCTTGGGTTGTCTGTGAGATGTGACTAGGCTACGCTAGTTTAGAAGAGGGGTTGGGAGGCAGGGACAGAAGACACGGAAAGGGAAGGGGAAAGATGCATCTAGGAAAAAAGGAGAGAGCCCTGCCCGGGTGTGAGGTCCTCGAGCCTCTTGCATGATTTGGCGGGACCCTGACAGCCTTGAGAGATTGTTTCCTTGATACATTACATTATTTCAGGGGGAGAGGGGGAATTATGGCAAGATAAATCGCGTCTTTTTTTTTTTTTCTTTTTTTTTCTTTTCCTCCTCGCAGACTCCCCATTTTCCTATAATAGATAAATCCGTGGGAGCCTGGGAAAGAAGTCTTTTGGTGCTTCTGCTTTCTGTCCCTATTTTGGGGTTCACTGCCATGGGGTTTTGAAATGAAGGGGAAAGAAATGGTGGCTTATGCTTTATGGAAGGCTGGCTTGAGATGTTTTGCAGCCTATTTCTACTTTCCTCATACATTCCATCCATTTGACTGTCACATATACAGTATAATTTTTGTAGGAGATTCATAATTACCAAGAGGTTTGTTCAGGAGTTTGATGTAAAACAGGCCATAATTTCTTTTAAATATGTGTAGTATCAATTACTCTTTTAAAAAAAAATTGTAATCTTTTGGGAGAATTTGTATTCCGGCAAATATCAGGTCACTGCTGATCAAAAAAAGATAACTCTCACTGGACCAAGAGTTAGCAGTGATCCAATAGAAAAACATCTTAATTTGGACTTTCCATTTTCAATTAAGTCCCTGTTACTGAGTCAGTAAATACCCTGGAAAATTCACATATATTTTTTTGTGCAGTCTCCTCATCTGAAACTGGGACACATACTTCCTTCTGAGAGATATGAGGATGAAATATGAAAATACTTTAAAAAATGCGCATGTAAGGTGGTATTATTTCAAGTTATAGTATACTTTTACTGAATATATTTATCCTGGCTTGGCAGGGCTCTGATCATCACAGAAATATCTTCCAAGCATTTATAGACTTAAAAAGGATTCAGACAATTATAAAATAAAATCAACTGTATAGTCTTTGCAAAACTAAGGCATACATTACCAGTTTTTTTCATTTTATATAAATACATTTGAAGTTGGCAAATATCCAAGCTTTATCAGTAAAAATTGTTTAAATGAATATATAAGCCTTACAAATATATAATCGGTATTTATTTCTTCACTGAATTTTGCTTACATTGATCTTTAAAATACTTTGGATAAAAACTTTGTGACAGAAGAAAATAACCTTTAAATTCAAAATTGTTCTAAAAAAAGAGAGCCACTATTATACTATTAATTGGTTTTCATGTAATACATTTGTGTCAGAGGTAGTTTTTCTTAGAATTTTTGCACCATTATGGGCCCTTAGGCATATTGCAACTTGTAATTCTCAACCTATTGCTTTCTTTTAAGGTCATGTTATCTAGAGTTCAAAAAAATAAAACTCAACCAGTCACTGTAATGTTTGGAATAAAATAAGATTAGAATCTGGAAAGGTTGAAAAAATACATTTCTCAATTTTGTCTGATTCTGTTGGTATAAATAGTAAGCTTGCATTGTCTGCTGTCAGATAAGTAATGTACAGCTTACATGTATTCATACAGGCCTGATGGAAAAGGTTTATGATGTCTGATGAACCTTCCATTTTAATTATTGGTTTTGATAATGATTACATGTATTTCTTTAGCAATATTCTTTTATTTTTAACAAGACAGCAGTATATTTTCTGTCCCTATCTATTCAGTATATATACTGTCCCTGATTGTATATATTCTGTCCCTGATTGATCCACTCCAATTTTAATTAGTGAATTTCAGTGGTTTTGTTATAGCTATTATCACTGAGGAATCTCTAGTCTCTATTTATACATATGTAATATTTGCATATGTTTATATGTGTAACAGATTATAGAATCAGAAATCTTAGATTTCATTTTTTTGCTCCTGTGCCAGTTTGTGTTTTGCTTCAATAGCATTGACTAAATTCTTAACAAATACCTAGTGTGCACTTAGCATTGTTGTCCTGACTAAATACAGTTCATATCTTCAATAAGATATGCAAACAAGTAAGTAGATAGGTAGATAGAGTGATTTTTTTTTTCTTTTTTCCTCCTCTTAAAACTCTCCAGGGGCTTTCCATTGCTGTTAGAGGAAAAGCACCTACCTTCTCAGCTTCATCTCTCTCTGCTTCCCTCCCACCCCAGTAATTCTATAGTTCAGTCTTACAGAAATAACTTCTTTTGGATTTCTGTATGTTTCAGTGTTTGGTTCCTATATTATGCCCTTCCTTTTGTCTGGAACTTGCCCTGTTCTTTACCCAACTAACTCTTCATCTTTCCTGTTTAAGCTTTAATGTCACTTTTCCCGGAAAGGTTTCCTGATCCTCTCTTTCCCACCTCGCAACACAGATCAGATATACTTATTAGGTTCTCCTGATACCTAATACCTTGCTTTCCCTCAATCTTACTACTTTATGGTTTGTATTTCCTTCTGGTTTATAAACTTCATAAGGGTAAGGTACTATGTCTCTTACCTCCGATGGTATACCCAGAACTTTGCACAAGGCCTGGAACATAGGTTATTCAATAAAGTAAGAAAGAAATATGGGTCAAATCATATGGGCCAAGTCCCAAATATGGGACTTATGAGCTGTGGTAAAGAGTTGACACTTTATTATAAATGTGTTGGGGAATTGCTGAAGGATTTTAAGAGCCAATGGTATTTCTTCCTTCTTTCATTCATTATTTTTGAGATTTTTCCATGTAAAAATCATTCAGCCAAGTGATAAAACATATTTGGTGAATGAGACATAAATGTGTATAATGCCTTTATGGCATTTATATAGACTTCAAATGTATATTATTAGAAGTACTATACTGATATTTATTGTACTTGTGTTATGTGAAATAAGTATGTGGCTTTTGTGTCAAGCTTTTTTCACATAGTATAATCAAGGTCTATCTGTGTTGTAGCATGTTATTAGTACCTCATTCCTTCTTATACCTGAATAATATTTGCTATGGTTACTAAAGGCATTAGCTTCTTTTCATATGCTGTTTGGCCATTTGTCTATCTTCTTTGGGGAAAAGAGTTCTTTATGTATTCTGGATACTAGACCGTTGTCAGATACATGACTTGCAGGTACTTTGTCCCATTCTGTGAGCTGTCTTTTCACTTTTGTGAAATGCAAAATCTTTGTATGCAAAAGCTTTTAATTTTGGTGAAGTCCCAATTTATTTATTCTTTTGTTGCCCTTGCTTTGGGCATCATTATTTAAGAAAACATTGCCAATTCTAAGGTCTTGAAGATTTACCTTTGTGTTTTCTTCTGAATGTTTTGTAGTTTTAGTTATTAAATGTATGTCTTTGATCCATCTTGAATTAATTATTGTATGTGGTGTGTCGTAAGGTTCCAACTTCATTCTTTTACATATGGATATCCAGTTTTCCTGACACTATTTGTTAAAGAGCTTGCTCTTTTCCTCCATGAATAGTTTGGACATCCTTGTCAAAAATTAGTTGACCATAGATATAGAGGTTTATTCCTGAACTCTCAATTCTATTCCATTGATCTATATGTCTATCCTTGTGGTAGTACCTCACTATTTTGATTACTGTATCTTTGTAGTGTATTTTGAAATCAGGAAGTGTGAGTCCTCCAACTTTATTCTTTTTCACGATTATTTAGAATTTCTTTTATTTCTATATGAATTTTAGGGTCAGCTTTTTAATTTCTGAAAAAAAATGCTATTGGGACTTTGATAAGGATTTTAATGAATCTGTAGATCACTTTGGGAAATACTGCCATCCTAACAATATTAAGTCATCCAGTCCATGAACATGGGATACCTTTGCATTTATTTAGTTCTTAAGTTCTTTAGCAATATTTTGTTGTTTTCAGTATACAGTTGTTGTTCATCCTTAGCTAAATTTATTTCTAAGTATTTTATTCTTTTTGATGGTATTATAAAATTGTTTTTCTTTTTTAATTGCCTTTTTGGATTTTTCATTGTTAGCCATATAGGAAAACAATTGATTTTTTGTATGCTGATCTTCTGCAACTTTGCTGAATTTGTTTATTAGCTCTAACAGTTTTTTGGGGTACTGTTTCTAGAATCTTCTACGTATAAGATGATGTCATCTTCGGATAGAGAGCATTTTACTTCTTCCTTTTCAATCTGGACAACCTTTTTTCCCCCCTATGCCTCATTGTTCTGGCTAGACTTTTCAGTACTATGTTGAATAGAAGTAGTGAAAGCTGACAGATGTCCTTGTCTTGTATGTGATGTTAGGGAGAAAGTTTTCATTGTTTCACTGTTAAGTATGATATTAGCTATAGATATTTCATTTATCACCTGTATCATGTTGAGGATGTTTTCTTCTATTCCTAATTTTTAAGTGTTTTTTTTTTAATCATGGAAGATTATTGAGTTTTGTCAGATACTTTTTCTGCATTGAGATAATTGTTTACTTTATTGTTCACTCTGTTAATGTGGTATTACATTGATATGTTGAACATTCCTTGAATTCCTGAGACAAACCCCACTTGGCCATGATGTGTATTCCTTTTATTAATAATATGCTGCTGGACTCTGTTTGCTAGTATTTTGAGGATTTTTGCATCTATATTCATAAAGGATATTGCTTCATAGTTTTTTTTTTAATATCCTTGTTTTGCTTTGGTATGAGGGGAATAGTGGCCTCATAGAATGCATTAGGAAGTATTATCTCTTCTATTTTTTGGAGGAGTTTGAGAAGGATTGGTGTTAATTCATCTTTAAATGCTTGGTAAAACTTACCAGTGAAGCCATCTGGTCCTGGACTTTTCTTTGTTTGGATGTTTTTGATTACTGATTTAGTCTCTTATAGTTCTATTTAGGTTTTCTATTTCTTTTGAGTCAGTGTTGGTAGTTTGTCTGTTGCTAGGAGTTAGTCCATTTCATATAGGTGATGCAATTTGTCTATGTATATTGTTCGTATTATTCTCTTGTAATATTTTTTATCTTTATAAGGTAAATAGTAATGTCCTACTTTCACTTCTGATTCTAGTAATTTGAGTCTTCTCTCTTTTTCTTTAGTCTAACTAAAAGTTTGCCAAAAAAATTGTTTCAATCTTTTCAAAGAACCAACTTTTGATTTCATTTTCTCTAGTCTTTCTTTTATCTCTGGTCTCTATTTTTCCTTCTGCTAGCTCAAGGTTTAGTTTGGTCTTCTTTTTCTAGTTGCTCAAAGTGTAAAATTAGGTTACTGATTCAAGGTCTTTCTAGTTTTTCTATTTTATTTATTGACTGATTTATTTTTATCAGTGCATAACAGCTGTACATGTATATGGGGTACATAAAATTTTCATTATGCATATAATGTGTTATGATCAAATTGGCATATTTAAGATATGCAAAGCCTCAAAAATTTATCATTTCTTTGTGTTGGAACATTTCAAATCTTCTAGCTATTTTGAAATATACAATAAATTATTGTTAACTGTAGTCACTCTACTGTGCTATTGAGCACTAGTACTTATTCCTTCTATCTAATTGTATGTTTGTACTCATTAGCCAACCTCTTTTCATTGCTCCCACTCTTCCCAGTCTCTGATAATCATCATTCTACTTTCTGTCTGCATGAGATCACCTTTTCTTTTTTTTCCTATCTCCTGGGCTGTCATCACAGCTCACTGCAACCTCAAACTCCTGGGCTTAAGTGATCCTCTTTTCTCAGCCTCCAGGTAGCTGGGACTATAGGCACATGTCACCATGTACAGCTGATTTTTCTATTTTTTATAGAGATGGCTTCTTGCTCTTGTTTAGTCAGGTCTTAAACTCCTGGCCCCAACCAGTTCTCCTGCCTTGGCCCCCCCAAAGTGCTAGGATTTTAGGTGTGAGCCACTGTGCCTGGAGAGATCAACTATTTTACCTCCCACATATAAGGGAGAACATGCAATATTTGTCTTTCTGTACCTGGCTTATTTCAGTTGATATGATGACCTCCCAAATCTTTCTTTCTTTTTTTTTATTTTAATGTAAGTATTTGCAGCTATAAATTTTCCTTAGAGCTCTGCTTTTGTAGTACCCCGTAAGTTTTGATATATTTTTATTTTCATTCATGTCAAAAGTATTTTCTAATTATTCTTGTGATTTCTCCTTTGACTTATTAGTTTAGATGTGGGTTGTTTAATTTCCACATCAGTGAATTTTTCAATTTTCCTACAGATACTGATTTCTAGTTTCATTCCCTTGTAATAGAGAAGATACTCTGTATAATTTTAGTCTTTAAATTTGTGACTTGTTCTGTTTGTAAGGTTTATCCAGGAGACTTTTCATGTGCACTTGAAAAGGATGTATACTCTGTCGATGGGTGGAATTTCTTTATATGTCTCTTAAGTTTAATTGGCTTACAAAGTTCAGATCTTCTATTCTTTTATTGATCTTCTATGAAGTCCTATCTATTATTCAAAGTATAATATTGAAGTCTCCAGCTATTATTATAGACAGTTTATTTTTTCTTTCAATTCTGTCCCTTTTTACTTCATCCATTTTGGGGCTCTGTTATTAGGTATGTATGTTTTTAATTGTATAATCCATCTATATTTTCTAGATGAGTTGACCCTTTTATCAATATGTAGTGCCCTTTTTTTGTCTCTTCTAACAATTTTTGACTTAAAGTCTGTTTTGTTTGATATTTGTGTAGCAAATCCATCTTTCTTTTGTGTGTTATTTGCATGATGTATATTTTTCCATCATTTTACTTTCAATATACATGTTTTGGGATCTAACGTAAGTCTCTTATAGATAGTATGTACACAGATCTTCTCTTAATTATTCTGACAGTCACTGCCTTTTAATTGGAGAGTTTAACTCATTTATATTTAAAATAAGTACTGAATAATAAGAACTTATGTCTGCTGTTTTCCTATTTGCTTCCTGTATGTCTTATCTTTTTTGTTCCTAAGTTTCTCCCTTACTATTTTCGGTGTTTGATTTATTTTTATGGGGTACTGTTTTGATTCTCTTCTCATTTTCTTTTCTGTATATTTTTAAATAATTTGTTGGGGATTACAAATAAGATCTTAAGCTTGTAACAACCTTGTTTGAATTAATACTAGCTTACCTTCATTAGTATACAAAAACTATGCTCCTACACACCTCTATCCCTCTGTCTTTACATGGTATTGTCATAGAGCAAATATTTTTACACTGTGTACCCATTAGGGCAAATATATAATTATTATCTTATAATATGTCTTTTAAATCATATAGGAAAAAAAGAAGAGTTACAAACCCCAAATACCAACACTTATATTTACCTGTGTAGTTACTCTTACCAGTGTTCTTTATTTCTTCATTTTGCTTCAATTTACTGCCTAGTATCTTTCATTTCAGGCTGAAGAACTGCCTTTAGTATTTCTTATATGGGAGATTTACTGCTAATTAACTCCTTCAGCTTTTGTTCATCTTGGAATGTGTTAATTTCTCCTTCATTCTTAAGCACAGTTTTTCTGGATACAAATTCTTGGTTGATAGTTTTTTCTTTCAGTGCTTTATATATGCCATCTAATTACCTTCTGGTCTCTATGGTTTTTACCAGGAAATCAGCTAGTAATATTAATTGAATAGGTACCCGTGTATGTGATGAGTAAATTCTCTCTTGCTGCTTTCAAGATTCCTTCTTTATCTTTGGCTTCCAACATTTTGATTATAGTATGTCTTGTTGTGGATCTTTTTTGAGTGTCTCTTACTTTGAGTTTGTCTTATTTTGAGTTCATTGAGCTTCTTGGATGGGTAAGTATTTTATCAAATTTGGGGGAGTTTTAATCTATTTTTTCTAGTATTCTCTCTGCCCCTTTCTCATCTCCTTTCCTACCCTCATTGTGCATATATTGCTGTGTTCGATGGTATTCCATAAGTCTCTGAGACTCTGTTTGTTTTTCTTTATTCTATTGTCTTTCTTTGCCTACTCAGACTAGACAATTTCATTTGACCAATCCTCAAGTTTGCAGATTCCTTCATTTGTTCATATCTTCTATTGAACCCCTGTAGTGATTTTTTTATTCCTCTTATTGTATCTTTTAATTGAAGTATTGGAAACTTACTATAATTTTTTTTATATTATTTATTTTTTGAGACATTGTTTTTCTGGTTTCCTTTCTTTGGCCTAATCTCCTTTAGCTCTTTGAGCATATTTAAGACATTTGTTTTAAAGTCTTTGTCTAATAAGTCCAGTGTTTGTGCTGCACCATGAACAGTTTCTATTAAGTATTTTTTCCATGAGCAGTTTATAGTTTCTTATTTCTTCATGTTTCATAATTTTTTTTGAAATTGGATATTTTGGCTGTCATGTCCCAAGAAACAAAAGAAGTAAATAAAAGAAAAATCATATTCTTCAGGTCTTTGCAGGATTGGCTCTGTGTTTGGGCACTCCTTCAACATTTAGCCAGGCAATTTACAACTCTCCCTTAGCCTTCACTTCCTGCTTAAGGATCAGCCAGAGGTAAAAACTTACAAGTCTTTTCAGGTTTTCTTCTGAGCATATGTCCTGCCCTCTGCATGCATGATCACGGCTTTCTAGATTCCTCTTTAGATGCAACAGCTTTTCAAAGCCTCTGTTTCCCCCAAAAGTCTAACTTGCTGGTTTTTCCTCTCAGACTTACAGCATGTCTTTTGTTTGAGTCAACAATTATTGTTTGCCCCAGAGGGTAGCACCTTGTGTGTTTGGCTTTTGCCGATTTCAGTGACCACATAGCTGCATTGTCCTGATAGAGTTTCACATTAGGCAAAACAAAGGGAAGACCCAGCATACCCCAAGGAAAACCCCAATCAAGTTCAAAATAATTCCTTGGGAGCAAGCTCTGCTTGACTCCCTCTGGAACCAAGTGCTTACAGTGGCAACATGGGCTGCCATCTTTAAGACTGCTACTGTGCTGGAGAGTAGGGTGGTGTCTAGGGTAAGTTAAAACATCATAATAAACTCCTGCCCTGTTTCTGTAGCCTTTCTTGTGACTAAACATTCGCTTGGTTGCTATAAACTTTTGACGATCTTCCAGAGCTCCAATAAGGAGGATTATGACAGTTTTTGCCAAGTTTTTCAGTGTTTCTAGGGAGTGTTGCCCTCTAGAAATTCCTACTCTGCTATTTTCACTGGTGTCACTTAGCCATTATCTTTTATATTGCTTCTATCCCCATTCTCTCTCACCTCTCTTTTTGGAACTCCAGTTACATATAATAGACCTATGCAGTGTGCATTCCTAATAATACTCTCTCTTCTATTTTATATCTTTTTGTCTCAATTTTTATTCTGAGTGCTTTCTTCTGATTTGTTTTTTATGTCATAAATTCTTTCCTTAGCTTTATTTAATCTGTTATTATATCTATTCATTGGCTTCTTAATTTGGGTTATTGTGTTTTTAGCTCTAGAAAATTTAAAAATACATCTAATTTTGAAAATTACCTAATATTAAGCATAACGACTTATTTTTGAATATAATATATAGGAATATAAATGTGTAAGTAATCATTTGAGGCCTATGATGACGTTCTCTTTATTCAGAGGGGACTATTTTTTGTTTGCAAAAATAAGCGATACTGAAAATCCAGGATCACCTTAATTAGTTCTTAGGAATTCAGATATATTAATCTGGGCTTTTTAGTCTTATTGGGGACCAGTCTGCATCTGTTTCACAATTATTCCTAGGATGTAGTCCTCCTGTTTCCAACCCAAACCCTTGGAGTTTTACCAGGGTCACTGCTGTTTTGTGCCTGAACTCTAATTTTTGTGTCCCTAGCCACATGTCTCCACCTCTTTTAATTTGCAAACATGTCTAGGGAAAAGCAGACTTAATTCAAGACTTACCTTTCTTCATTTTCTTTTTCTTCTGGATTTCAACACTAATTTTTTCTACCTTATTAGTTCTCCTCTGCCTTCAAACAGATAAACACATACATGTTTTTGACCCTACCTTTTTAGATTTTCTTAGAAGGAGCATTGGTTTGAATTACCTAATCCTCTAATACTCCACCACCAAGATTTATTTTAGTAATATAAATGCAGACTTATTTTGGTATTATCCATGTGAAAAGCATGGAATTGTAAATATTTAGGTAAATATAAACAATTATTTTTCCCCTCTTAATTTTAAAAAGTGCATACGGCTTTAAAGAAAAAATTTTAAAATTGGTGTGGGCTTAGAAAGTTTGTAGGTGTAATGCATATGACAACTATAACATAAAGGATGAGGATGGGTGGGTAGCGGACCTAAAATTTTGTGAAATAGTGCAATATTAACTCTTAAGTACCTTGTGGAAAAAGGTTAACTAAAACACTGTTTTCCCTAAAGCAACCACTAAAAACAATTTAAAAATGTGTAACTAAACCATCTAGTAGATAAAATGGAATTTAAAAAAATTCAAAAGACTAGCAGAAAAATAAATCACACAAGTGCCAAATAGGAAATAAAAAAATGAAGTGGTAGACCTGACTCAATCCATGTCAATAATTACATTAAATGGTTTAAAACAGTGCTCGCCAATACAACTTTCTTCACAATGGAAATGTCTTATGTTTGCATCATCCCATACATAGCCATTAGCTGTATGGCCAATGAACACTTTAAATATGACTAGTGAAGCTAAGGAATTACATTTTTAATTATCTTTAAAAATATAATATATTTAATTTTAACTTTAAATAGACCCATGTGGTTAGTGATCATTGTATTGTATAGCATAGGTCTTAATGTTGCAATTAAAAGGCAGGGATTACTAGTATTGATTTTAACAAGAAAAAAGAAAAGCAAGACCCAACTAACTATATGTCATACCCCAAAAACACACTTTTAAATGTAGACACAAATAAGTCAGTAGTAAGTGGATGAAATCAAACAGTAAATATACAAAGACTGGAATGACTATACTAATAGTGGATTAGATAGACTTTAAGAAAAAGTATATTGTCAAAAATACAAAAGTATTTCATACTGGTAAAATTTGCTACACCCAGACAGTTTTAAAGCCAAATTATAATTAAACTTTCAGGAAATAGATGATTCCCATTTTATACAACTCTTTCATGAAATCTACTAAGTAAGCCCTAACTAATTCATATTAAGATTTTAGAATAATTTTCATCTGAAAATCAGAAAAAAAGACATTCTTAGAAAGGAAAATTACAGGCTGGTATCACTGATGAGGAAGAATGCAAATTTAATCAGAGTATATTAAGATACAACATCATCAAGTTGTGCTTATCCTAAGAATTTTAGTATGGATTAATGTATTAAGGAGTTTGATTTATTACATTAGTGGATTAAAGAAGAACACATGATCATCCAGTGGATGCAGAAAAACATTTGTTGACATCCAGATTTAAGGAAAAAACTCAAACTAGAAATAAAAGGGAACTATGATATAAATGTATTTAATAAGGACACTTTAGAAGCATTTTTTCTTAACATTAAGACTGAGCCAAGGATGCCTTTATAACCACCTCATCAGTTCACCAGGTGTCCTAAATAGGTAGTAATATGAGGGAAAGAAGAAGTATAAACATAGAGAAAAAGTAAAACTGACATTATTCACAAATGATATAACTGTGTATATAGAAAACCTAAAATAATGTTCAGACTATTGCATTAATATCAAGGTATTAAGTAACAGTGGCTGAATATAACATCTGTATACCTCCCACCCCCAAATTTGAATTTTGATATAGTGGTTTAAAAATTAAGTTAGAAAAAATATTTTTTACTAAAGCAACTAACTATATAATGTACTTGGGAATAAATCTAACAAATGATAGCTAGGACCTTTCTAGAGAAATTTGTATTAATACAATTTCTCAAAAGAAAATTAAAATTTAAATAGATTTACCATTTTAATAGATGCTTTAGTTAATCTACAAATTCTTGATAATCCCAATCAGTATCCCAAAAGGGATTTTATTAATGCTGACTTCCAAACACAATTCTAAAATTTTAAGTGGAAGGACAAAAGTCCTACAGTGCTGAGAAAAAACTTAAGAGCCAGATTGGGGACACTTCCCTTAGATATTAATGTTAAGACTAGATCTATAGACCAATTGAATAAAATAAAAAGCCTAGAAATAGCACACATTTAGATGCATATAAATATATGAAAGAGGTAGCGTTATAAAGCATGGATAAAAAAGACTATCAATAAATTAGGTTTTGTTTCCATGCTATAGGTCCCAGTGTATCAGTGGGTTGTGAATAGACTAGAGTGCATTTTACCTGGCAAGAAGAGATAATACTTAATGACATTTTTTTTTTTTTTTTTTTTTGAGACAGAGTCTCGCTTTCTTGCCTAGGCTAGAGTGAGTGCCGTGGCGTCAGCCTAGCTCACAGCAACCTCAAACTCCTGGGCTCAAGCGATCCTCCTGCCTCAGCCTCCCGAGTAGCTGGGACTACAGGCACAAGCCACCATGCCCGGCTGATTTTTATATATATATATATATATTAGTTGGCCAATTAATTTCCTTCTATTTTTATGATAGAGACGGGGTCTCGCTCAGGCTGGTTTTGAACTCCTGACCTTGAGCAATCCGCCCGCCTTGGCCTCCCAGAGTGCTAGGATTACAGGCGTGAGCCACCGCGCCCGGCCACTTAATGACATTTTTAAAAATTTTATTTATGTGAATGGGTGTATGCTAGTTCCATTTGCAAAATGGGCTTACTATGACTTGTGCCAAAAAAACAAAAACCAAAAAAGTTTAAAAGATACCACAAAAGGTGCTGATGTTAATACAGTCAGTTTTTGCTATGGAAAAATTTTAAATTGTGTTCCCACCCCCAACAAAACACAAAAATAATTTGCAGGCAAATTAAAGACCAAAATGTAAAGATCAAAACATTTAGCAACATGGAGAAAGTTGATGACCTTGACTTGAGATCTTTTGGTAGAGTAGAGTAGGGGTTGTGTGGGAGCCAAAGTCTAATTGGAATTGTTTCACATGTGAATAGACTAATTAGAGCAACTATCAAAAACGAAGATTTTCCACAGTAAAAAGTAGTGTTAATGGGAGGGTGTTAAAGCAGTTTTGTGGGATCAAAGTAGGATTTTCCTTATTTCTTTTCGTTTTTAACTTGATGGGAATGGATGTTTATGTAGATGGGAATGGATGAGTAATTACTAGAGAGCATTTTTAAGTAGGCAAGAAAGGATTGGATTTGATTTAAAGTCATCATTTTTTGCTGCTTTGGCCTTGACAGTCCTAGTTTTCAGCTGTTGCCCCTGTCTCATCTGATTTAGCATTTGACACAATTAAAAAAATTTTTTTAAAATGACATATCATTAGTAATTGCACAAAAATATTAAACTGAGGTGGATTTGGTAGATTTCCAGTTTGCACTTCAGCTTTCTTCCATGGTCTTATCTAGTAGTAGTATATGAGACATATCAACAATGAATTGAGTTTCTCTATAAGCAACATATTGTGCCATAGCCATGCTACAAACTGAGATGTGTGACTGTGGTCTGCCAGTTGGTAGGGTTAATGGGATTGTGGACAGTTATATATTGAGTATTAGTGAAATATATGCAGGAAATAGATACTGAGCAGTCCTACCAGAGAGCATATAAGAGAGTGAATACTTCCTACAATGGCTTTGTTGTTTATTGCATGGTATAAATATACAACTATTTATTATTTGATACAACTTTATTTCGCAGTAAATTCTTTTGATAGCAATAATTTTTCCAAAGTACCTGTTTAATAAAAAGTTAAGAACTACTTTTTTGTTTCTCAAGAAAATTGATTATGAATGTGTGATAACACAATGCTCATCAGCATTTATTACCCACTTTAGGGGTCATAATGATATCATTAACCACATGAAGTCGAGAAGCATAAGGATGTACTTCAGAAATTATTAAGAACACTGTTCCCAAAGGTGGCAATCTATCACGTGCGGTTATAGAAGGTGTACTTTATATATATATTACTCTGTAAAGCATAACTTCTCATTGAGATAAAAAAATTTTCTAAATCAATTTAGCACGTTTTGGTTCTGGTTTTCTTGTGCATGTATAAAAACAAAGTGAAGCAGAGCTGTTGTTCAAAAGGCTCCATTAGTAGAAGAAATTCGCAACCATTTAAAAGAAAGCAATTTAATATTAGTATTATAGGATGCTTCAAATAGAAAATCATTTAATTCTAATACTATTAATAGTTTAATATTTTTCATCTAATTAGTAGAATCCAGGTAAAGCATTTGGAAATCGATTATCTTAATACTTAAATATCAGACATCAGTGTGATCGCTAGGTTAAATTCAGTTTCAATATTCAGCATTTAAAATAAAATTATTTTGCGGTGATAATACAAATACAAATTTTGGTGAGGAACATTGGTATGATGAAAGGAATTTTCTTACTAAATTAACAATCAAAACCAGAAGTGTACTTTTCAAATGTACTTTTCATGTGCAGATATAACTCATAACTATATCCAAACAAGCTGGGATATTTTACCAATTGAAATAGAATATGAAACCATAGTTGTCAATTTAAAAATATTCATATGGTATATGAATTTAGAGTAACTGAATTACAAAATTTTTAAGTCTTTAAAGAACTACTTTGTAAATCAACCAAGTGTCCTATAATAGTTATAAATATTTTGTAAGTGAATACTATAAATTTTGTTCAAAATCGGAAATAAAGAATCAAGGTGTTCAACAAATGGAATACCTGGAATGTGAGTGTATGAAGTACTAAAAGCAAAATATTTCCTTAGATAAAATCAATAAATACAATAAGTTTTAAAAGTAAAGTATACTGCTAAATGGCATGTATAATATGAACTTAGTTTGTAATATATGTATGTATGTTGATATAAACAATTCATACTTTCTTCAATCTTATGTAAAGTACTATGATATCAAATATAGTTTCACCCCTCCCAGGTTGTTAAGCCTCTTCTATAAATAAAAAATCTATAGCATTCGCTCTGTTTATTATTTATATATAGATAGAAAAATATGTGGATGTATGTGTATGTGCTAAAATGATACTGACTAATTTCTTCTGAGTTTTGAGTTTATTTTTTCTTCATTTATTTTTTCTATAATTGATTTTATGTTAAATACATTTTAATTAACTTACTCCTCTAAAACAGATATACACAGAAAAACAAATAAAAACTAAAAATAAGTGATTAGGTTTAGAATTATTTGATTCCCTTGGAGAAAGGCAAGATATCGGACCCCAGAGGACAAGAATTATACCTTTTCCCCAGCTGCTAATTTATAGAAGATTCACTTTGAAAATTGTGGTAAGAGGCTACTTGTAGGATCTACACTTATATTTTATCCTTATGCTTTTCTTCCCTTAAGTGCATACAGTTTATCTCCTTGTATGTAAAAAGTCGAGTGCTTGGATTGCTTTCCATTTCATCAGGAAGCAAATAACTAGTTTGCCTTGAAGTATAAATAGTTTCTGTGGTGCTACATTATATTTGTTTTTCAGTTCTCTTTTCTTCTTTTGATTCTTGTGATTTCTTTAGCTTTTGTAATTATATCTATTTATCTTAACTGTTAGCATCTATATCATCCTATTTATATATGTCTATATCTGATTTCATAATTCCTTGATTTTTGCTGGCCTGCCTGGTTTCTAACTGCTCTCATTCTTTACAAGGTTTGTCTTTCTATATGTCCTACTATCACTTTAGTTACTGACCTACCTACTCTATGCTTTGATATATTCAATTTCCTATCCCATCTCTACACTTGACTGTTAATCATAGCCGTAATACTCTGGATCTTTCCCCTTTTCATAAACAATTCAAGTGAGCAGAATTTTTAAAAATTACACTGAAAATATGCATAAGTCAAACTATTACTTCCAACTGAAAGAAAAGCTGCAAGTTTATGATTATTGGAATTAAAATAAATTTAAATTGTTGTCATAGTTCTATTCTCATTATGCTAAAGGACCCCACTAGTCAGCTAGCTAGCAGCTAGTTGTGACAAGGAGTGAGAAATTTTGTTTGTTTCCATTGCTGTATCTCTTCTAGTACAACTCATTTTATCACCTTCTAATAATGGCCAGTTGACAAATAGTGATTGATTTGTCATTGGTTTACAACAATTAAGAATTCATTATGTAACTTCATGGGCTCGAGGAAAGAGTATATATAACTTTTGCATGGAATCTACTATTGGCACTATAATTTGAGATATATGACTATAGAGCATACATAACCTGTAAATACTTTTTTGTTATGTAATTTGGGTGTGATTGAGGAGTGAATTTATTTAGATACTAATGCTATAACTTACGCTATTATATTAGATGATATATTATATATATCGTATTATAATTTATGTAACTTCTGTGATTCAGTTAATGGAGTGAATAATAGGCAGATTGATTTTTTTTCTAATGTAAATTTTGAGGCAGCGGTCCTTAGTTTTGAAGAGGTGACTTCTAGTTGAGGTCATTCTCTCCAGAATCACTTTAATTGTTTATTTCATTCATATGCTCTTATGCATGATTCTTTGGGTAAATATATTTTCCCCAGGTAGAGCTATTCAGCTTATGTAGGACCAAGAATTTTATATGTAGTACAGAGTTGACAGAGTTATTTCCTAGAAACTAGATAAGAACCATGGACTTTTTTTTTTTTTTTTTTTTTTGAGACAGAGTCTCACTTTGTTGCCCAGGCTAGAGTGAGTGCCGTGGCGTCAGCCTGGCTCACAGCAACCTCAATGTCCGGGGCTCAGCGATCCTACTGCCTCAGCCTCCCGAGTAGCTGGGACTACAGGCATGCGCCACCATGCCCGGCTAATTTTTTGTATATATATTTTTAGTTGGTCAATTAATTTCTTTCTATTTTTGGTAGAGACGGGGTCTCGCTCAGGCTGGTTTTGAACTCCTGACCTTGAGCAATCCGCCCGCCTCGGCCTCCCAAAGTGCTAGGATTACAGGCGTGAGCCACCACGCCCGGCCAAGAACCATGGACTTTTGAGAGTTTTTAATCTGATTATGCCTTTTATATTTTGAATTATAGGAAAGTTAAAGGAGGGAATATTGATGTACATCCATCAGAAAAAGCACTCATTGTTCAGTATGAAGTGGAAGCTACCATTCTTGGAGAAATGGGAGATCCCATGTTGGGAGAACGGAAGGAATGCCAAAAAATGTAAGTTTTCTTTATCTGTACACATTTTGAAAGTAGTAACCCTTATACAAACTTTATACAAGTCTGATGTTATTTTAGTCGGCATAGATGATAAGTGATTATGGCATTCTTCCAGGCATACTTCATCTTAATGAAGGAGAGATTATATTAAACTATGAATATGGAATATATTCTAGAGAAAATAAGATTTTTGTAAGCTTAATGGGAACCGATTGAAACATATGTATTGTATTATAATTTATCCTATTTAGTAAATGCATATAATAAAATATAAACTACTAATTTGTTAAATCAATCATAAGAGATATGTTTATATGGAGTTTTTAGCTTAATTTAGAAAATGTATATTTTAGGGGGTCTTATGTTCTTCTTTCTTCCTTGGAAATTGCAGGAAGTAGTATGTCTTTCAAAAATTCCCAAACGGGACACAGACCTTGAATTCATCCCTTGAAAATCTAGTCCTCTGAAAAATGTTAGTATTAAGACAAGCATTTTCTGACTCAAGAGATTGGTCTTAGATCTCTTAGTATCCTACACACTTTCCTTCCTGATTTTGCAATACTTTGAGAAGTCCCTTGGGAACTGATCTTGCTCATTAGCCTACAGTTGTGCTGGTGATTTTCTTACCTTCCTCTCATAGTTTTGCAGAAATAGAGAAGGTCTGAGATTACCTAGTATTTTTCCTCAATCCTCTTCCTTCCATAAAAAAATTTAATTCAGGAACTAATTAGAAAAAATTTCTATCCTGTGTTTTGGTAGTATTAAGTGGCTGCTAGGAGTACATGTGGTAGTATTTTTAGCACACTGAAAAATACTGTATTTTAAGTATTAACATATAGTGGTGATTCTCAACTGGAAGTGATTTTTCCCACAAGGGACATTTCGCAATGCCTGGAGCCATTTTGTTTGCTATAACTAGAAGGATGCTATTGGCATCTAGTGAATAGAGGTCAGGTACTGTAAACATCCTACAATACACAGATAGCCACCTACAACAAAGAATTATTAGGCCCAAATTTCAGTGGTACTGCAGTTGAGAAACCCTGGTATATTGCAGCCTGCAAAGAGAAGCTTCTTAGTATCATATTAGGATCTCTTACTTGGTCTTCTTATTTGGTTTAGAAGGAGACTAAATTACATTAATAATTCACTAAAGATAATTGAGTCCTCTAGATAATACACTGGGTTGAAGAGAAATACACATTCATACACACATATACTGTAAATTCTAACTTGCATGCTCATACTTTTTTGTGTTCGCTTGTACTCTTTCTCTTCCATTTGTGTTTATGATTGCTGCCTGATTTTTACATTTCGAGAATGCGTGAAAGTCTCTTGAGATCTTATTTATTTGATTTCTAAAGAAAAGCTGGAATATCAGAGTCTTTGCCTTTAGAACTTCATACACACACATTTTAGTAGAGAAATTTAGTTTTTAGTTCTTCAGGATGCATTTAGTAGCCTTATTCTATTAGAATTCCATGAGAATATTGTTATTATTTGAAAATCTATAGACTTTTTAGACAAGGGATACATTCAGTAGTGTTAGCCACCTGGACAGAGTTACTACTGACTGTGGCTAGAGAAGAAGCCAGTCTGAAAAGGCTGCATACTATATGATTCCAACTATATAACATTCTGGAAAAGATAAAACTATAAATACAGTAAAAAGATTAGAGGTGGCCCGGGGTGCAGTGGGAGGAAGAGGTACAGCATAGGGCGTTTTTAGGGCAATAAAATGACTCTGTATGATACCATAATGGTGAATATATGACATTATCCATTGATTAAAACTCATAGAACTATACAACATGGAGTGAACCCTAATGTAAACTGTGGACTGCAGCTAATAATTATATATATCAATATCATTTTATCATTTGTCACAAGTTTACCACACTAATGCCAGATGGTAATTATAGGAAAAAATAGGAGAAACTGTGGGGCTACAGGTATAGGTGGGGAGTATTTGGGGACTGTACTTTCTCCACAGTTTTTCTGTAAACCTAAGGCTGCTCTAAAAAAACCTAATAAAATTTTTTTAAAATACATGTTTATAGAGTTTCTATTGTGCCTCTTTTCAGTCATATCTATTGAAACTTGGAGATTTCTCAATTCCTTATAAAAATTAAACATGAATAAGTCTTTTTAGAGGTTTTCTCTGAGTAGACCCTCCTTTCTATCTCTGCCTTCTGATATACAGCTGAAACTATATTAAGAACAAAGTCAACAATTTAAGAGACTTAAAGGTAGAAACAAAACCCCCAAATCTGTTAAAGAAAAATTAAAGCAAAGGTACAGGATATTGCTAGGGTTCTTGTTGTAAACATTAGAAGCCATTCTAGCAAGTGTAAGCATAAAAATAACTTATTAAAAGCTATTATGTGGCTCACAGAATCCTTCGAGAACCAGATTTGAGGCTGACTGTATAGTTGGGAGTAATCACTCCCCTGATCTGGTTTCAGGAGAAATCAGCTGCATCTGAATAATAATTTCACAAATGCTGAGTACAGGACATTTCTCTGAGCTCTCCACCCTACTCCTTCTAGTATCTTGATGTCTTCCAACAAAAGATAATTCTACACAATGGCTGCTTGCTTGTGCGGTTTTTGTTTGTTTGTTTTTTTAATCCTTGCATGGGAGCATCAGCTTGACAGAGTCTTTTGTCACCAGTTTGAGTCTTCGCTTTGAATCTAATTTTATGTCTTTATGTCTTCATAGCTATTCCTGGGTCATGTAACTAGGCAATTGTTTTCAGACACTTAATCTTTTCTTATTGGATTTCCAGTAAATGTCATGGGTTAAAAGGAGGGAGGGGCTGATTTTTTTATTGTTTTTAAATGTTCTAACCTAAGTATAAAATGTATTCATTTGTTCCTCAAAATTTCTTATGTAGGACTTAAAGCATATTTCACTTTTTTTCCCCCTTTACCTTCTGTTGTAATTGCCACCAGAGCAACTGAATTTGAAAACATCAATATTGGTCTTTTCCCTGGAAAAAATAAACAATTGTGGGTATGGTCAAGAAAATTATTTATTTGTGGCAGTATGTATTCTCATATACAATGATGACTAAAGACTTTACATATTTTACAACAGAAATACTGTTTCAAAACAGAACCTCTGAATATGCTGTTTTGCCTAGAAAGTTAGAAAAAGATTTTATGTTCCTTTTGTTACTTTGTCCAGCTCAAAGAAAATCAATGACTTGCATTTTTCTAAGCCTAATTATTAAATAATTATATTAAATATCTAATATTTTATTATATTCTAAAAAGAGTCTATGTCCAGGTACACATACACTCTATAATAATTTATAACATTATATAAATTATTTTAAAGTAGTGTTATTGAACCTGTCACTCAGATTATCTGAGTTGTAAAATTCTGATATACTTGCAGCATTCGACTTAAGAGTCTCAATGCCAACACAGATATAACTTCCCTGGCAAGAAAGGTGGTTGAAGAATGTAAACTCATTCATCCTTCAAAGCTAAATGAAGTAGAACAATTATTGTACTATCTACAGAACCGCCGTGATTCATTGTCAGGAAAAGGTAAGGGGAAGAATACCTGACTTTTTAATGCAAAGCCAGAGTTGTTTGATAGTTTGCACTTTTGCTATTTGAGTGTTGGATGGACTTCTTTTTTTTTTTTTTACTAGTTCTATGAATGAATAAGCAAATGAAAGAATAAACATATCAGTGTCCCTTATACTAGACTTTATATTAGAAGCTTCTACATAAAATAGTTTGATTCTTTTTCTTTGTGTGTGTATGTACATATATACTGAAATAAGGAATAAAAAAGGAAATGCCTATCATAATGATTATAGAATAAGAAAAAGAGAGAATTTGGGGCAGAAACCTGTTTTCTTTACCTCAACTAGACTCATATTTTCTAAACTCCTTATTTATATTTAATTTATAATTTGAATGGATTACTCAAGTGTTAAAAATATGTATCATATGCTTTAGACTATTTTAAAAATATAACTTTTTTGAATTTTTCTTTGGAAAATATTACTTTTTCATTTCTCAATGTCTCTATTGTTGCTATTCTCCTCTCCTCAATTCCCTTATAAAAGAACCAAGCCACTGAAGTATTAGAGCTAAGAAAATGATTATTTATAGAAGATATTTTCAAATAATTTAAACCAGAATTCAAAACAAAAAGATATTTAAATGGAAAGTCATCTTTAATTATTGAATTATTAGTTTCCCTATTTTATGGTATTTACAAATTTTACATATCTTTCAACATTGATGAATTCTAAAATATTCTTAATATATCAATTCTCAAGTTTTGATTGGACTAAGTAGAAAAATATAAAAGAAAATTTTCTTTGGACTTTTTTCAAGTTAATCATTCTCTGTCTATCCACAGCAAATGCCTTATGCCCAATATGTACCTTTACTAATTGGTTGTGAATACAATATATAATACAAATTATATGACCATTGTATATTTGTTGAATGAATTGAATCACTATAAGTCAAAAATAGGCATTTTGAACTTGATTGCTTCTAATTACCTGGCTGGCACTCAGTGTATACTGTTCTTTCTAATTATAAATAAGTGCTAGCTATGTAGATAAGGAAAATATCAAGAAAAATTTTTATTGAACAAATATTTTTATTGTTAAGATGTCTATAAATGATGAGAGAGAGCATCTTCAAATAAATTCAAAGTAAGCAAAATAAATTTGTATGTATTTATTGTGAGTTGTTCCATGTAGTTAAAATTGACTTTTCCAGTGCCATTTAATATAATTCTAAAGGCATTTAGAATAAAATATTTTTAAATTAGTAAAAAGCCTTTCACTGAGTTTTTAGGACAAATTGGTGTTTTTACCTCTGTCCTGGAAATTAGAGGAATATGAAAAAATTTCCATGTCATCATACATGTATAAATAATTAAAATCAATATTTTTCTCTATCTAGAAAAGAGTAGTTGAAAACATATGACATACTTTACTATGTTAAATATACACATCTTTTTAAAAACTATTCAATTTTTCTTAACTTTTTTACTTGGTATTCAATATTTCAAAGCCAGAAACCTGCCCTAAAAGTAATTAAAACAAAACAGTGATTATGTGATTCATTACCTTAAATGATTTTTTTTCCTTTGCTTAATTAAAACCATTGTCAAAGTAAATTATCTGTTTGAAGCAAAATTTAGCTGTTGAAAATATATGATTTTATCCAGAATGGCCGCTGTCCTCTGAAAATAATAAGGACTAATTCTATTATATGTATTTATTTGCTAATTATAGACTCAAAATTTTGATACTATTTTAACTTACTTTAATTCGCTTATATTTCTTAAATTTTTGAGCCATATCACTGAAGTATTTTTGGTAGTATTTTTGTAAAAAAATGAAATTATGCTATTAATCAGATAATTCAGTATAACAAATGGTTCAGAGTTGTGTTCAGCATCTTTGGATGCCTCTTTAATTTATTTGGGAATAAATGAGAATTAAATTAATACTAATACTAGTTAAAATTAAAATAACACAAATTAAAATTGAAATATTAAAATATTTGTCTTTTAATTTATGATCTTAATTTTACTTGTTAAAAAAGAATCAATTAACAACTATTCTTTATTTTAGCTTTTACATTTACCTGTCATTGTATTTCCTTTTGCTTTGTTAATTTTCATTTTAGTTTTATATTACCCAAGTCATATTTTTTCTTTACCTTATTGATTTTCCTTTTCCACTTTAAATTTGAGTTAGGAAGGGAAAGAAATGATACTTAGAATAGACAATTTTGCTTCCTGTTAACAAGCCTTGCTGTGTACCTTACATATCCAAAAACTTAACTGAGGAGAAAGTTAAAATTGCTACCTAGTATAACTTGGGGTTTAGTTAAAGATTTTATTAATTTATTCTCTCCTTGATATCCTCATTAGAACAGATAGATTATAGATGAGCATTTTTTATATATTGAAAAAAGATAGATTATTTGATCAATTATTTAGTTTTATTTATTTATTTATTTTTATTTTAGCATATTATGGGGGTACAAGTGTTAAGGTTACTTATATTGCCCATGCCCCTCTCCCCCCTCAAGTAAGAGCTTCAAGCATGTCCATCCCCCAAACGTTGAACATCTTACTCGTTGTGTAGTATCCCTAATTTAGCTAGAATTAAACTCAGCTGCTAAAAATAAAAATTATCCAGAAACCCTAAAAGCGAATCCTTTTTATTAAAAAAAAAAAAAAAATCTTTTTACAGAGAAAAAAGAAAAATCAAGCAAGCCTAAAGATCCACCTCCTTTTGAAGGAATGGAGGTAAGATTGTATGTATTCTGATTTAATAGAGCAGTGATTCCCCAACCTTTTAGGCACCAGGGCTCAGTTTCCATGGAAGACAATTTTTTCCCAGTGGGGGGAGGGAGAGGCAGAGCTCAGCCAGTGATTCCTGGCCTAGTTCCTAACAGGCCACGAACCTGTACTGGACCATGGCCCAGGGGTTGGTGACCATAGTAATAGAGGACTGATGATAAGGTATTGCCTTTTACTGTCAAATGCACACAACCACATTAATCAGTTACAGAATTTTAAAAAAATAATTGAACTTAAGAGGAACTTGATAAAAGTAGAAAATAAGTATTTAATTGATAAAGACAAATTATTGGTTGTGCTTTGTAGACATAATCTATTTTGATAAATAGGGTGGTAAAAGTGTTTTAAATATTCTTATTGCAGTGTTTTGAAATATATTTAATTTGTCATAGTAGATACAGAATACTTTGTATGACATTTAAGATACTTTATATTGCTAGACAAATTTTAGAGTTTATATACATTGTATGTTATGTGGTTTTATATTGGAGCCCTAGTACTCAAAGGTCTAAAATTCCCTTCAAAATTTTAGGGAAATTAAAAAAAAAAAGGCTATTATGAGTTCTTTGGAAATTTATTAGTTGTTATAAAGGATATACTGAGCACAAAATATAATTTCTCTGATCGTGGAGCTGTTGAGCATTGTTGAATGTTTCCTGCCTCGTCCTTTGTTTCAGATTGATGAAGTTGCTAATATTAATGACATGGATGAATATATTGAATTATTATATGAAGATATTCCTGACAAGGTTCGGGGTTCTGCTTTGATCTTGCAGCTTGCTCGAAATCCTGATAACTTGGAAGAACTACTATTGAATGGTGATTTATAGCTATAAATATTAAAAATAGAAAAATTATTCTAAAACATTTAAAATTTTTTTATAATAGAGGAATAAGTTAAAATTATACCACACTTAGGAATGCACATACTTTCCAGCTCTTTATTACCTTCCTTCTTATTCATATTTCTTAACATGAGAGCATAGTATCCAAATATTCTCTGGAGAATTCAAAAATAATTTAATTTAAACAAGGAAAATCAAGCATTAATAGTAATGTATCTTCTCTTTCTTCTATCCTGGCAAATTTTTTTTTCTTCAATTAAGATACAAGATCAAACTTTTGACATTTGCACAAGCATGTATACCATGTTTTTTATTAAATTAGAGTTCCAATATTAGTTTCTCTCAGTAGCACAGCAAAAGCTATTATCTTTATAATTTCATTTAGATATCATTTAATATCATTAATTTGAATCATTTACTTTGATATCATTTGATATCATTTACTTTCCCTAGAAGTGCATGGTAATAAAGAAAAAGGAGATATAAAGTTCTTAAAACCCTTTCCTCAGTAATACCACTATAGAATTTTTTTAAATGCATAATTTTCTGATCATACTTTCTCTAAATATAACATATGAAAGATGTCATTATTGTCTGGTTTGCCTCACATGAGAGAAAATACCTTTTTGGTTGTTGTCAAATTGCTTTTATGGAAGCAAGAGGGTATACCAGTAGTTTGTAGCTTGGAACACATATCCAAAAATCTGTGTAGAGAGCCGTAGTATAATACCAATATTCCAATTAGGAAATTTGTACATTTTAAGTATTTTAAAAATTATACAATTAAAATAATAATATATTCTTTTAAAAGAATTAGAATATTACAGATAGAATCCCCTTTAACTTTTACCCTGTTATACTGTGTTAGGAGTTTGAAGTGCATTCTTCTAGATCTTTTTCATACTTTGATGTATATGTGTGTATAAATTTTTTTCTGTATTAAAATATGTAGTATTGCTCTATGTGAATCTTTATGTTAATAGTATCACACTTCTTTTTTGGAATTTTTCTCCTTATAGTAATGTTTTGAGATTAAATGTATATAGATACATATAAACATAATTAATTTTAAACTACTTTTGATAGTAGTTTAAATTATACTTTATGAAGTTATACACATTCTTTAGCCATTTTTTAGCTAATAGTTATTTGATTGTTTCCACATTTTTCAGTAGGGTTGAATGAACACTTGTGTACATGTCTTCTTATGTACAAAAATAAAAGTTTCTTTAAAGTATGTACACAGAAATGAAGGTAATATAGAAATGCAGGTCATTCTTATAAATCAGATAGAAGAAAGGAATACAATCAGAAGTATATTTACATTGTCTTTTTTATTTACCTATATAGTTACCTTTACTGGTGTCCTTTATTTCATTGTATGGATTTAAGTTACTATCTAGTGTCCTTTCATTTCAGCCTGAAGGATTCCCTTTAGAATTCCTTGTAAGGAAGGTCTGCTAGCAAGAAATTCTCAAATTTTTGTTTACCTGGCAATAATTTAATTTTCCTTAATTTTTGAAGGACAGTTATGCTGCATATAGAATTCTTGCTTGACATGAATTTTTTATCACTTTTTACAGCACTGTTATTATGTTAGCACCTTTCCTTTAGCAATTTGAATATGTTATCTCACTTACTTCATGTCTCCATGGTTTCTGGTATGAAATCATCTGCTGCTCTTATTGAGGATCCCATACTCATGTTACATGTTAAGTTGCTTTTCTCTTGCTGCTTTCAACATTCTCTTTTCCTTTCATTTTTGCCAGTTTGACTGTAATATGTTTAAGTGTTGATATTTTTGAGTTTATCTTAGAGTTTATTGAGCATCTATGAGGTATAGAATAATGTTTTTCATTAAGAAAAACTTAGGAAATTTTTGATCATTACAGATGTTTCTTGATTTATGATGAGGTTACATCCCAATAAACCCATCATAAGTTCAAAAATACTGTAAGTCAAAAATGCATTTAATATGCCACTAAAACCCATTATAAAACAAAAAATTGTAAATTGAACCATTTTAAGTCAGGGACCACCTGTATTTCATTAAATATTCATTTTGTTCCTTACTGTCCTTCTGGAACTCCAATTATATATATGTTACTATGCTTGTTGGTACCTCATAGCACTTTGAAGCCCTGTTCATTTTTGTTTCATTCTTTTTTCTTTCTATTTTCTTTTTTCTTTCATTTCTTTTTTCTTTCAGACTTTGTAATCTCTATTGACCTGTCTTTATATTCATTTATTTATTTTCTAGTTCACATCTGCTGTTGAGACCCTCTAGTGCATTTTTTATTTCAGTTACTGTATTTTTCAACTATAGAATTTCTGTTTGGATTTCATTATAATTCATATCTATTGATATTCTTTGGTGAAACATCATTTTCATACCTTTGTATACAGTCCTTTAATTCCTTATATATGGTTTCCTTCAGTTCTTTTAATGTATTTATATTAGTTGATTTAAAATCTTTGTCTCATAAATTTAACCTCTGAGCTTCCTCATGGGCATTTTCTATTGACTGCTTTATTTCCTGAGTGTAGTCCATACTGTCCTGTTTCTTTGTATGCTTCATTATTTTTGTTGTTCAAATAACACCATGTGGCAGCTCTGGAAATCAGATTCCTGCTATCCCTTATTCTTGATGTTGTTTATTTGTTTTGTTAGTTTCCTCGATTAATTCTGTAAAGTCTGTATCCTTTGTCTATGTGGCCACTAATGTCTCTGCTCAGCTTACTGGTCAGCTGATGATTGGACAGAGATTTACTTAAATCCCAAACAGTAAGTTTCTCAGCCTTTGCTGAGGGGCTTGGTGTGTGTGTTAGGGCACATCTTTAATGTTCAAGCATGAAGCTTACAAGACTTAGCCTTCACTTCCTGCTTGCACATTGCCTCAAATTCAGCTAGACATGAGAGATTAGGGCCTTCTGAGGTCTTTCCCTGGCATGCACACATCCCTGTACCTGTCTGTGGCCTCCTAAAGTCCTAGAAATATGTTTGATCTTTTCAAAGCCCCTGTGAATATCTCATTTCCCAGTTTTTCCTTTTTAAGTTTTTTGGTCAGCTTTTGTTAACTCCAGTTGGTAAGGCTGCTTCGGGCAGCTGTGGTGTTGTCACCAGTAGTTTTCAACAGATGCCATCAGTACGAGGCTGTTTTCACAAGCAATCTCTGAGTCAGGTCAACTAAAAACAAACTCTGAGAATGCCGCTTTTTATCATATATTCAGATACGTTAGAAAGGTAATAATAGTTCTCTGGGATGGGGCTTTTGGGGAGCTCCAGACTCTTCTGCCCCCTCCAGTCTTTGCTGGCTGCTAGTTTTCACAAATACCATTGTCGTGATGCGTTGGTTTTCAAGGCTATCACAGAGCTGCACAGAGGGAAGGAATTAGGCAAGTCGAAATGCCACAGAGCTCACTGTTCTTATCAAGATTCAGCCATTTTTCTTGAATAAACACTATGTGAATTGTTGATAGCCTTTAGTTAATTTCCAGAGTTTTGAAAAAGGTGATCTTGACAAGTTTTATCAGTTTTCTCATTCACCTATAGAGGAGTAGATTTTTGGAGTTCTTTAATCTGCTATCCTGGAAATACTTGGCCCTGGAATTCATTTTTGTGAAAGGTGGGAGGTTAGAGATGTAATTTTAGACTTTTTTCATATTGGATAACCAGTTGTTTTAACCTAGTTAATGAGTATTACTTCCTTTCTCAAGTATTTAAATGCCTTTTCTACCATATGTTTGCCATTCTTTTATCAAAAACATACTTCTTAAAAATTTTTTCTGTGGTAGGTACTGTTCCATTAGTCTATTTGATGATTTCCATACCAAAACCATACTGTTTGTTCTTTTGTTTTATTTTGTGTTTTGACTAGAGCTTTAGAATACGCAAGATAAATGCTCCATGTTGCTTTTTTTCCCCAAAATTGCCTTTGCTGGTTTTTTACATTTGCCTTCTATATCATTTTGAGATCACTTTATTGTATTCTTTAAAAAATCATAATGGGATTTTGATTATGATTGAATTCAATTTATAAATTAATTTTGGGTTGTCTTTTGACCTTTTATAAAGTTTGTATTTTAGTTATTTCTTAATAACCTAGCTATAATTCCTGTAACAGTATTTTTATTGAGACATTATTCTATACTAAAGGAGAAAAATGAAATAAAATTTTATAAGTAGGTCACTAAACCTATGCCTAAATTCATGACATTATGTAACAGTATTTCTATATAGAATAGTATTTTAAGAAATACTATTTTCTCTGAATTATAATGGTCAAATGCCTTTGAGAATTACAGGATTGAACAAAATTAAGCCAGATTCTTTATTAAGTAGGATTTTTTAGAGCCTTTGCATTTTAATGTGTATTGCATACTTATTTCTTTGACTACAAAATAATTCTGTTAAAAGCGTATACTGTTTTGGCCAGGTGCGGTAGCTCACGCCTGTAATCCTAGCATTCTGGGAGGCCAAGGCAGGCAGATTGCTCGAGGTCAGGAATTCAAAACCAGCCTGAGCGACGAGACCCTGTCTCTGCTAAAAATAGAAAGAAATTAATTGACTAACTAAAAATATATATACAAAAAATTAGCCGGGCATGGTGGCACACACCTGTAGTCCCAGCTACTCGGGAGGCTGAGACAGGAGGATCCTTGAGCCCAGGATATTGAGGTTGCTGTGAGCTAGGCTGATGCCATGGCGCTTGCTCTAGCCTGGGCAACAAAAGTGAGACTCTGTCTCAAAAAAAAAAAAAAAAAAGCATATACTGTTTTAATGCTTTACATTGTGAATGTGAATAACATTGTGAAATGCTTTTATAGACTGTCTTTTAGTTTGCTAAAAAATTTATCACTAAGTATATTTGTAACTAAAATAGTTGATTCTTGTTTTATAATCTGAATGGCCAGAAAGCTCAAATGTGGAACATTTTCCTTACTGTGATAAATACTGATGGTGCAGTTCATGAAGTACAGTAGATCCCAAGTACCTATAAAAGACAATTATGCTTTCTATATTTTAATATTCAGATATTTTATTTTAATTATTATAAGACTTGGTAAGCCATATACCAACATTAATTTGAAACCAGTCTTATTACTTGATATTTAAATAATATATTTATGTATATTATTTAAAATATATTTTAAAGTTATATATTTAAATAATATAAAGTAATATATATTTATTAATATATAAACATAAAGCAATGCATATTTAAATATTACAAAGTAATATATATGTTTATATGTATATAAATATAAAATAATGTGTATATTTTTATATATTTAAATATAAAGTAATAAGACTGATTTCAAATTAATTTTCATTAATCAATTCATTGATTTTCAATTAATATATTTTATTTAAGTAAATATAAAGTAGTAAGACTGGTTTCCAATCAATTTTCATTAATCAATTCATTAATTTTACTTAATATATTAATTTTCATTAATCAATTCACTAATTTTACTTTCCTTAAGGTAAAAATCTAGCAGAAATACTTATTAACCAACTCAGAAGCTAATTTTATGAGTTTTCATTTTATTTATGTCTGTTGGCATATATTAATGTACTGAAATATTAGTTTTCTGTGTATAAATTTTATTTGATTATTTATTAATTTGCTTTAATGGAGCTAATGTTTACTAAACTTATTTTTTCTATACTTTTTCTAGTCGTTTTATATTATCAAATACATTAAATTAGATGTTAAAAAAGGAAAAATGGATACTGTAGTAGTACAATTACAAGTGGAAATGCAAATCAAGAAATGAATGGCTTTTTAAATATTTTATTGTTACCTGTTATGTTACTTTATCTGAATTATATTTTATTTTGTTTACAGTATAGATTTGAAGCTGCATCTTGTGAATGCTAAGTAAGAGTTATATTTTAGTTTTAAAAATAGCTTTCTGTATTGGAAAGAAGCATCCTACTTTTTGTCCTAATTCTATCTTAGCTCTGTTATTTATTAATAACTAGACATTTAAAACCAATCAGCCTTTATACCAGAGGAAAGGAGGGTGATCATTTTTGTGTGTCTCCTTTTTCTTTAGAAACTGCCCTTGGTGCATTAGCAAGAGTCCTGAGAGAAGACTGGAAGCAAAGTGTTGAATTAGCTACAAACATAATTTACATATTTTTTTGCTTTTCCAGGTAAGTATAAAAACTATGAAATAAGAGAACTACTCTATCTCTGTTGCTTTCTGTGTATATTATTGGTTCAGTTTGTAGATCATTATTCTCTCAGTCTTTCAGTCTGTCTGCCTATGCCCTGCCTCTGAATTCTTATTCCTGTCTGTTTCCCATTCTCTGTCCTGCCCTCTGCTATTCTGTCGGCATTCACCCCTGCATGTATACACACACAATGAGATAATATAATTATTTGCAGTTTGAGAGTGTGGGCTCTGGGAGTAGATTATCTGTATTTGAATGTAAACCCTACTATTTATTAACTGTGTGATTTTGTTTACATTACTTAAGTTCTTTGTGTCTCAGTTTGCTCATGTGTAAAATTTAAATAGTAATATTGGTACCCTCTTTGGATAGTTTTTAGGATTAAATGAATTAAGAGTTAAAATACTTAGAATAAAGACTGACCCTGAGTAAGTGCTCAGTAATTATTATTGTTTTATATATATATATACATATGTGTAAACACATACCTCTTATTATTCATATTTATTATTTATACACATATATTCTTAAGAAAGATGTTATTGAGACATTGTGAAAAGCTTCTAGTCAATTCTTGTAGAATTGCTTGCCTCTACTCTAAAAATGTGCCAGCATTAGCAAATAAATATGTATTGAATAAATACTTAGATAAATGAATTATCTAGGAAACATGTAAAACCTGATTACTAATACTTTACTAGTTTGTTCTCTGATGTCAATTTTTTACAATAAATAAAATGTATGTCTAGTATTGTTACATTATTAGTTTTGT
Source organism: Microcebus murinus (assembly GCF_040939455.1). Taxonomy (NCBI): domain Eukaryota; kingdom Metazoa; phylum Chordata; class Mammalia; order Primates; family Cheirogaleidae; genus Microcebus; species Microcebus murinus. The sequence continues at coordinate 116,666,143 of NC_134105.1, read as the reverse complement.
TAGACTACTATAAAATTTATTTTGAGGCTGAGTAGTTAATATGGTTAATTACCAAAAACAGTGTCTAATTTCTAACTTAAAAATAAATATACTTCAGGTAAGAGTAGTATCTTAAAATATATTTAATCTTATAATTTCAAGTCTTCTTAGCATACTGTGGCTATATATTCATTAATTGAAATATGTATATCAAATTTATTTTTTACAAGGTTTGTACTAGTGTTTGCTGAAAGCAAATTTTATATACCCAAAGAATGTATTCCTTTTATATATGTTAAAATCTCTTCTTTAAAGCTTTTCTCAGTTTCATGGACTTATCACTCATTATAAAATTGGAGCTCTCTGTATGAATATTATTGATCATGAATTAAAAAGACACGAGCTTTGGCAAGAAGAACTTTCTAAGAAGAAAAAAGCTGATATCCTTTTAGAGTGGCATTTATAATCCTCCATTGCTTGTTGCTATAAATTTTGAATGGATGGGATGATTTTGTTCTTTTCATTTTTTCAAATTGCTGATTATATTATTTGGAAACAATACAAGAGTGTGTTGAATGTCAAGAATTAGATTGCAACTATCAAAATGGATATAGTTTGACATATACTTTTTGTCTCTTCACAACTTTGATTAGTTAATGAGGTAGAATGGGGAGGTAATAGTGGTGCTGGGTAAATGATAGGTGATCCTATAAGTAGCTACACCATTATGTACACTAAGTTTCTTTGGTTAGTTGAAGCCTGGCTCACTGCTGTTTTTGTACTTCTGAGTACTAAGATGACTTTGATTGGAATGAGTGTAAATTTGGTGATGAACCTAGTTTAAAGTTCTATTTTTCTATTAAGTTCTATATTTCTAGTTAAGTGAAAAAACTACTTTTCTTAATTAAATACAAATTTGAGAGATCCATAGAATGTTAGAACTGTGAAAAGAACTTTAGAAATTATCTGTTTTAATTTACCTTACAATATAAGAATCTTTTCTACAACTTCCCTGACAAATGGTTATATAGACTTTTCTTTTACACTGTCACTTATTGATTGAACCCACTCTGTGGTTTGGCATTCATTTTACTATAATGTTCTTTCACTTAGTGAACAGAAGTCCACTTCCCAATAATTTCTGTATTTTGGTTCTGGTCTTGCACATGAAATCTATATAATAGAATAAGGATATTCTCTTCAACATAACATTTTTTCTCATACTTGAAGGTATTTATCATATTGTTTCTATAACTTAATTCTTTTAGATTGAATACCCTAATTTATTCATCTCTATCCTAACTGACATGTTTTGCAGATTAATAAGCCATGCTGATAACTTTCCTTTGAACACAGTATTTATTGATGTCTTTTAAAAAGTGAAAACATTGTTCCTGTTGTGCAGAATATCATATAATTTTAACTACCCTTTGTGGAAAAAGTGAACCCTATTCTTATATTACTTTTGGCCTCCAGAGACACTGAGGCTTGAATTTTCTCTATATTGTGATATATAAGTTAGGGTATTCTGTACAGAATTTCTAGACACTATAAAATGGACACCCATACACAAGCTTTGATTTTATCTTTCTAGCTTCAGAAATTTTCTTTGTGTGCTATAAGTTTCTGGCACCTAGATTGGTAGTGACCCAAATATGTGGACAACTCAATAATACTGGAGACTTTACACTAGTTCTGGAGTCCTAAGACTCCTGAATGGTTCAGTGTCTCCCAAATTCATTTAAACTGAAGAGGTATAGAGGGAACCACTAATGGGACTTTTTAATAGTCATTACATTACACTTTGTGATTGGTGACAAGACCTGATATTTTAGGACATCCTGTATTTCTATATCAGACACCACTGATTGTAAGATTCACTATTAATGATACACTAAGAGAGGAAAATATGTTTCCAATTAAATTATGACATATCATGGATTATAAGACACATCCCAATTTTGGGTTGTGCGGAAAGTATGTGTCTTAGAATCGATGGATATAAAAATGACATCAGAATTCTGGCTATTTTTCCTCAAATAATACTATTTTATTATGTTATAAGTGTCTTTGTGTTTGGATTTAAATAGCACTCAACAAGGGCTGCTGCTTTGACTCCTATTGTGGGGTCAAATGCTTGACTCATGTGCTTGGAGATCCTGAAGTCAAACTTAAGTAATTGGTTATTTCTACAGATGTCCAAGGGACTGTTTTGGACCAAAAGATGTGATTTTTAAAATTTATTTACCTTTAACTTTGAGATATTTTTTTCTTGGCATCTCTAGTCTGAAGAAGGTGCTAAAAAGCTTTAGATCTAATCTGCATCCTTTGAATATTCTGGGTATCTATCTAAAGTGGAATCCAGTATTCTCAGTAACTAAATAACTCTCTAAGGCAGTAATCTTTTTGGTCATGTACCTACTTGATAATCTGTTGAAAGTTACAGACTTGTGTACCTACATAAAATATTTGCATATAATTTCTAGTAATTCAAGTATTTGGTAAGGTTCAAACATTTGCTCACCCAAAGCACTCTGAGGGAATCCATGAACACTTGCTAAGAAGTCCTGTTATGGCACAACTACTGTGCAGAGAATATTTTAGTTAAACTGTTGGTTAAGGAAAATAACTAGATACAGTTGCATATAAAATTTAATAGTGCTGCTGATAGCATTTTTCAGTAGGTGTTTTTTTTTTACTTCAATGATTATGTATGATCCTTAACTTAAGTTGTTTACTTGACGAAGACCCTGAAAACCAAACCTTGAGAAAGGATTATGAAAAAGCCTTTAAAAAATACCAGGGGCTTGTGGTAAAACAAGAACAGCTATTACGAGGTATGAATTCCTGAGCAATGAGTAAACCAACTAAGTACTTACTCTAAGTACATTTGTTTTGTTCCCCTTTTTTTGTCATACCAGTAAAGCTAATACCAGAATAACTGAAAATTCTATAAATTTTAAGATGCCACAAGGTCTTCTTCTGTTTTTAACATGGGTAATAATGTTTTAAATTTTACTCTACTGTCTTTCCCCATTTAGAACCTCAATCTTTCCTGGCCTGTAAGGTTTTTGCTGAGAAGTCTGTTGTTAGTCTGATTAGATTCTTTTCTCTTGTTAATTTTAGGATTTTTTCCTTCAAGTTGACTTTAGATACTCTGATGACTATATATACCTTGTTAACGTCCATTTTGCAATATCTCCCTTGTGTACATCCTCTTATGTCTGGATGTCTAAATCTCTTGCAAGACCAGGGAAGTTTTGCTCGATTATTCTTACACAGGTTTTCCATGCTTTCTACTTTTTGTTCTTCTACCTCAGGAATATCTATGACTTATAGGTTTGGACACTTTACATTATCCCATTTCTCTAAGACTGTGTTTATTTTTAATTCTTTTTTCTTTATTTCTGTCTGGGTTAGTTCGAAAGACCTGTCTTCAAGCTTTGAAATTCTTTTTTGGCTTGATCTATTCTGTCATTAGAGCTTTCAACTGTATATTGTAATTTCTTCAGTGAATCTTTCATTTCCAGAACTTCCGTTTGGATTTAAAAAAATATCTATGTCTTTAGTAAATTTTCCATTCATATCCTGAATTGCTTTGCTAATTTTGTGTTGGTTTTCAACTTTCTCTTGGATCTCATTGAGCTTCCTTACAATACATATTTTGAATTCTTTTTCAGTCACTTCAGAATTTTCATTTTGGTTAGGATCCATTGCTAGAGAGCTGGTGTGATCCTATGGGGGTATTGAACATTGTTTTCTCTACCAGAGTTTTTACACTGGTTCCTTCTCATCTGGAGAAGCTGTTACTTCATATTTTTTAATTTACTTTTGTTTGAGGAGATTTTTAAAATTTTTTATTATTTGTCCCCCTTGAGAGGGTGTCTTTGGTTTTGTGTTTGGTTATTTGGCTTTGATTTGGATGCTTTGAGGAGACCGAGACTTTGTATGAGCTCCTGGGTTATAGATAGCCTTTGTGTGGTGGCTTTCTCAGATGCTGATTGTACTAGCAATGTACTAGGTGTATGAGCAGACTCACTACCTTCTGTGGGACTAGGTTTGTAGAGGTTTCACAAAGCTTATTTTGTTCTCATCACTGTGCCCTTCTATCAGCAGGTTTTATTAATATACTGGGCTGTGCAGTTGAACCCTCAGGCCAGTAGGTGGCCCTTATGTGTAAGTGCCAGCTGCCCCAGAGCCTGCTGGGCTTGTGCTTGATCTTTGTTTACTGGGAGGGGCTTTCATTTGTCTCAGTCAGTGGAGTGGTCTGTGGAATGTTCCAGTCTCTGAGTTCCCTGCTCAGCCCTGGAGGAGGGATGAAATTGGGCAGAGCTAGACACACCAATGATGAGCAGAAACACCATCCCTGATGTTGGTAGGGAGGGAAGCTTATGCTAAAATGTGCCTCGGTTTCTGCCGGGGGTGGGAGGAGGAAGCTGCACCAGCTCCACATCCTGGGTTGGCAGGAGTGCCATCCACTTTACTATCACACCCCTGTCCTGGAGTTCAAGGCACTTAGTTCAGATAGGAGCTATCATTTACCTTCAAGCTGCATTGTAGCTGTCCACCAAAATGGCCTCAGGGTGGAATCTGTTCCCTCAGCCCCAAACAGACAGCTTTGCAACTGCCTAAACTCCACTGTAGAGGGGAGGATGGGCCTTGCCCTTTGTGTGAGCCTAGCTGTGGTGGGCATACTGTCTGCGGGGTGCAGTTGCCTCTAAAAGCCCTTGAATGGCTGTCTGTTGCTGTACCCGTGCCAGTCCCCCATGGGAACAGTCACGACTGTCTGCCTCAGTGGGTGAGAGGGGAGAAGTTCCCATCTCCATGTCGATTTCTGGAGACTGGTGTCACCTGGCCACTGGAGCAGAGCCACTGTCTTCCCTCAGAGAGCCCAGCACTACTTCTGAATCTCTACTGGGAGGGATGCCGTCACTCTCAGCTCACAAGTGGTGAGCTTTCTCGGTGGAGCAGAGCATGTGCTCTGACCGCCTGTTTCCCAAGGGGTTCTGTGGTGCTCTGCACTGTCCCTGCCTGTTAGGGAAGGCTGCCCTGAGCGTCAGAACTCCAGGAATCTTGCAGCTCCCCTGGGTCTTGCCAGCCTTTTGTGGTTGCTACAGTCTAGGCAGGTGATAGGGAATATTTGTTGAGGATCCAGTGATGTAGAGATACAAGGGCTGATATTCACTGTACAAAATAGCTGCAGGAATGCTGCCACTCCTTGTAGGGAGGTGATTGGCCCCCACCCTCTGTGCAAGCCCCAGCATGGTGGGTGGGCACACTGTCAGTGGAGGTGCTGTTACCCCTAAAAGCCCTGGAATGGCTTTTCCACAGTGCACCCATGCCAGCCACCCACAGGAACAGCCACAGCTGCATCTGGAGAGAGAAGTCTTTGTTTCCCTATCCATTCTGAGGTACCAGTACTGCCTGGATGCTGGGATAGAACCACTCTCCTCCCCCACACAGCCCAGTACCACACCTGCGCCTCTGCTATTACGGGTACAGATACCTTTATCTCACAGGCAGTGAACTCTTGGATGGAGGAGAGTGCATATTCTGGATTCTTTTGTTCTCAGTGGTGCTTTGGCATGCTGTATTCTCCCTTCCCCTGGGGGCAGCGCTGAGAGTTTGAACTCCAAAAATCTCACAACTCTCCTAAGTCATGCCTCATGCCAGCCTTTGTTGGTGGTTGCAGTCTGAGCGGGTGTTGGGGAATGTTTGTAGATCAGTGATGTGGTGACAAAAGGGGAGGTCCCTGGGCAGGACAGAGGCCCACAGCAGGTGAACAACCAATATGGTGCCTGCCACCACAGCTCAGGTACAGGAGAGAGGTCAAGCAACCCCATGTGAGCTGGCAGCCTAGTGGTCTGCCCTCAAGAAGTTCCCAAATCACCATCTGCAGCAGTTTTGGGGCTCATTAGTGCAAAGGGGCTCTCTAACAGTTTGAAACCCAGCAGCCTGCCACAGGGGTAAGGGGAGCAAACAAAAATCTTCCCCACCTTTTCCACAGGACCCCAAGTTTCTTGGGGGTGGATCTCAGGCAAACTCTTGCTTCCTTGGTTTTCTCTACCCCAGCTTCTTCCTGTGGGTTCTCCAATAGGTTCTGGCACTCTTCCCTCAGTTGGGCTATGATCATTCAGCTATAACTTTAGTGCTTTCCGAGAACTGGTATCAGATGTGTCTGGTCAGCCATCGTGAAAAAAATTGGGAATTAAAAGAATTCTATCTTCATGGTTGGCTTAGCCATAACTCATTATTTTGTTGATTGCTTTAAATTTATACACCTTTAATCATAAGTTGGGTACCTTCAAGTATACATCTTTAACTTATCTGTGTCCTGTCTAGTGATATTGTACCATTTCATGTTTAGTGTTAGAACCATTTCTTCCTTCCCCCACCTCAGTGCAATTATTAACATGTATTATACATATGTTGTAAACCCTACCATGTATTGTTTTTGTATAAATAGTCAATTTTATTTTACAGATATTTTAATAATAAGAAAATAATCTTGTATACTTCCATGTCTAGTTACCATTTCCACTGATCTTATCCCTTTGTGTAGATCCCTATTGCTCTCTGGTATCATTTTCTTCTAAGAAATTTCCTTTAATATTTCTTATAGGACAGATTTACCTCTGATGAATTGTTTTATCTTTTATATATCCAAGAGTCTTTCTTTTTTTGAAATATTCTCACTAGGTTTAGAATTCTAGATTGACAGCTTTTTTTCTTTTTATGTTATAAAGATGTTTCTCCGCTGTTGCCTTGCTTGCGTTGTTTTGGATAAGAAGTCTACTGGCATCCTTATCTTTGTCTATATATAAGTTTCTTTTTGTCTGGCTGCTTTTAAGATTGTTTCTTTATCATTTGTTTTGAACAATTTGATTATGATGTTGGTGTAATTTGTATTATTACATTGGTGTAATTTTTAAAAACTTTCTTGTCCTTGGAGTTCAGTGAGCTTAAGAAATCAGGTTATAGTTTTCATTAAATTTGGAATTTTTTCTGTTATTTCTTGAGGGATTCCAGTTACATATATATTAGGACAGTTGAAGTTGTTCCACAGTTCTCTAATACTTTTTATATTTTTACCATTCTTTTTTCTCTGTGTGTTTAATTTTAGATAGTTTTTATAATTATATATTCAATTTCACTAATCTTCTACCATCTCTAAACTGCTGTTAATTCCACCTAGTATACATTCTCAAGCATTGTAGTGTTTATTGCATATTTTTAATATACAGTATTCATATGTTTGAATATTTTTTATATCTCTCATATCTCTACTTAACTTTTAGAAGATCTAGAATGTAGTTATATAACTTTTAATGTTCCTATCTGATAATTCTAACCTCTGGGTTATTCCAGGACAGTTTTAGTTGGCTAATTTTTCTCCTCCTTATGTGTTGTATTTCCCTGCTTCTTTGAATGACTGATAATCATGCTTGACTGCAAGACTGTGAAATCTATATTCTTGCATGTGGATTTTTTTTTAATTCCTGTAAATGTTCTTGAGCTTTGTTTTGGGATGTAGCTAAATAACTTGGAAACAGTTTGATCCCTTTGGATCTTGTTCTTATAATGTGTTAGTCTTCACAGGAGCAGCATTTAGTCTAAAACTAATTATTTCCCACTGCTGAGGCAAGACCTTTTTGCCCCATGAATGATGAATTTTCCAGTATGGTTGGTAGAAACAGGCATCATTTCTACCCTTGTGTGAGTATCATGCACTTTTTCTTCTATTCCTCTCGTTTTATTCTCTCCCCACCTTCAATTAGATTGCTAGCATTCATGGGCCAATCAGACTCGACTCTACATTCAAGAGAGACCTCTGTTGAACTCCAGAGTTTTCTCTGTGCAGCTCCCTCCTCCCCAGTACTCCTTTCTGTGAACTCTTGGCTTCCCTGGACTCTTGGCTCCATCTCTTTAACTCAAGGATTCTATCAGACTCTACTTGACTTCTCCTTCCCTTGAGGGACCTGGAAACTCTTTCAAGGCACTATTCTAGGGCAATCATAGGACCATCTCATTTATTTTTTATCTCTGAGGGATCACTATCTTTCATTCTCTGATGTCCAATGTTGTGAAAACCTTTTTTGTGTATTTTGTCTGTTTTGTTGTTGTTTCAGGTGAGGGTTTAAAATCCAGTACCTGTTACTCTGTTATATGAATTTCCTAGGCCTGCTGTAACACATTACCACAAGGTGGGTGGCTTAAAATAACAGAAATTTACTCTGTCACATTTCTAGAGGCTTGAAGGCCAGATTTAAAGTGTCATCAGGGCCACGTTCTCTCTGACGGCTCCAGAGAAGAATGCTTTCTTGTCTCTTCCTAGTTTTTAGTGGCTCCCAGCAGTCCTTGTGCTTCTTGGCTTGTAGCAGCATCACTCTAGTGTCTGCCTCGATCTTCACATGGCCTTCCTCCCACTGTATCTGTCTCTGTTTTATCTTCTCCTCTTCTTATTAGGACACCAATCATTGGATTCAGGATCTACCCTAACCCATTATTTCCTCACAGTAGCTAAACTAATTACATCTGGAAAGGCTCTATTTTCAAATATGGTCATGGTCTGAGTTTCTGGATGTGCTTAAAATTTGGAAGGATACTATTCAACCCACTGCATTGATCTTGGCTGCAAATATAGGTCTACTTCCTTTTTCAACACAACTTTCAAACCTTTGAACAGTGCCTTACGTAGAAAGTTAACATAAAGCAATAGTGTAAATTTGTAAGTTGTGGGTTCTGATAGACTGGAATTTTAATTTAGTTCTTCCACTTTCTAGCTATGTGGTTTGGACAAGTTATTTAATTTCTTTGAATCTTAGGTTCCTCATCTGTAAAATTTGTGTAATGCTTCTTTCCCCATAAAATTGTTTTAGAATTAAAACATTTCTGTTTATATATCAACAGGTCTAGCATACAATATGTATTTACTAAGTGTGATTTGCTTTTCTATCTCAAATACTTCTTAAATAAATAAATGTGATATATATCTACATATATATATGCATGTATTTCTTCTTTTCATAAAGGTTTAGAAATAGTTTACAAGAACACATGAAGTGAAATACTAAAATAATGAGACCAAAGGAGAGCAAAAAGAATATGTTGACCATAATAGCATATATAATTCTTAAATAAATCTTTTAAATCTAACTCTGAATTTTCCTGTCAATCAAGGCAAAATAGAAAACATTATCTCTTATATAATTTTCACTGTCAAAAGGGAATAATCACATAAGTTTCCTTTGAGAACCTAAGCATTTATTTTATAGGGATCTGAAAGAAATCTTACTTAGAACTAGTAAACAGGGACCTCAACTCTTCTATTATAACAGTTGTATTACCGAATTTCATATTGTCTTTTCTTATAGTGACTAACAGAAAATCAGTTTGAATTTGAAAAATAGATTTTAGTATCCTCAAATTTAACTGTGTCTGTAATATATGTTTTGGATTATAGCTCTTTTTAACACAGAGGCCTTTAGTTTTTGAAGTTCTATAATACTTTTCCTTATTTTCTGTATGTATAAAAACTATTGTTGCCTGTTTGTTTGTTTTATTATTTGCTGACTTATCTACCTTTAATTGCCATTTGGTTTCTATTAAGCTTTAACCTGTAAGAGGGTATGAATCGTTTTCTTACTTTGGTTATTGTATCCTTCTCATCATTATAAGAATATTATTTTATATATATTATATATGTTCCTTTAGATAACATATAATACCCCACGCAATAACACTTAATAAATGTTCTAATGAAACAATTACTAGTCAGTTAAATTTTCAAAATAATATATTATCTTTTTGGAAGTATATCTGTTACCTTGATGAGTAGAAATGATTTTTTAAATTGTTGATTCAATATACTAATCATTTAATTCATCTATTTTACTTTTCTAGTTGCTCTTTATTTGCTTCTGAATCTTGCTGAGGATACTCGTACAGAACTAAAAATGAGGAACAAGAACATAGTTCACATGTTGGTGAAGGCTCTTGATCGGGACAATTTTGAGCTTCTTATTCTAGTTGTGTCATTCTTGAAGAAACTGAGCATTTTTATGGAGAATAAAAATGATATGGTAACTTACAAAGCTTTTTTTTGAAACAGTTCGTGTTAGCCATTTTCAAGTTAGAATATTTTGATAAAAAGTAAATAATTATTATCTGACTTACTGTTTTCCCCTAAACTATTTTGCCTCCAGCATTTCTGATTTTAGTTTGTGGAATGATTTAGCCCAATCTCTTCTTTATTACTTACTGTTCTAATTGACAGCCACACCTGTTGATTCTGCTTCCTAAATATCTCTTTAAACTGTCTCTTCTTTCCATTTCTAGTGCCATTGTATTAGTTCATGCCCTCTTTATTCATACCCTCTTCATTTCTTGTTTGAGTTATTCCATTAAGTTCCTATTTGCCATCTTTTATTGTGTTGATACAGTAGTCTTTGAGAAATATAAGTTGAACATATATTATTTCCCCCTATGTAGAATGCATATAATACAGAAATATATAAAGACAGAATAAAAATTCTTATCTGCTTTTTACTATGTCATTAAAAAGTCTTTGTTGTGTACAATATTATATTAAGTAGATCATACATTAACCATACCTTGTTTTCAGAAACTTGAGTTGTTTGTAATTTTTGCTCTTTTAAATAACACTTCAGTGTACATATTTGTACATACATCTTTGTCTATATTTCTGATTATTTTCTTGGAGTAGATTCCTAGAAATGAAATTATTGGATCATTCACTTTAACTCCATTGAGGATCATTTTTAGAACTGTATGTTATTATGTGACTGTGTATTATTGTATAAGTGGTTTCTCCTTTAGTCTAAATATTTAGTATTTCGGCCTACTCTTTTATTCTATTTACATCAGATGAACTAGGAAGTGGCTTTTGGTATAGAGAATGACATGGCATGCTTTTTGAAAACCTCTGATTTATCAGATTTAATAAGTGCCTTGAATTCTGATTATATGACTATATGAAATTTATCTACTAGATGTATGAAATTCTATTTAACCCTATATATTTAGTATGTCAATTTTATCATTAGTATATATTAATAATTATTGATATTCACTATATATCTAATGGTGTTTTGAGAGCAAATGTCCTTAAGGAAGATTAATCAAAAACACATTTTTGTGTTCACTAATCTTATATGTAAGAAGAATATGATGATGGTAACATATATACTCCTGAGTAGTTAGGATATGGATAAATAATTGCTTGCTTCTCCTTGCTATAAGTTTAAGTATGTTCTCCCACTAATATGTTTAGGTTAAGTTCACCTTTAGTAGGTTCTTATAATTTAAATCCATTTGCATTAGCATATATCTACTATGTATGAATTAGATTTGTACTTAAGTAATATACTTATGTATTCATTTTATCAAAAAGATCTTAAGAATAGTATTAAAATTATTTTATGATAAGATCACAGAGTTGGAATATATAATAAAATTATCTCATCAAATCTCATTTTTTATTGAGAAGGAAAAACCGAGACTCAGAAAAATTAATTCTTATTCCAAGGTCATGAGAAGTATTTGTTAAGCCAGGTTTTTTACTATAGATGGTATGCATTTTATCTTTTGTTGTGGAAGAAATACATTTTATTTAAGAGTGTCTTTTTATAGAATCAGGATTTTTAGAACTTGACTGGACCATACATCCATGGCTAGATTCAATAAATCTAGCCTCCTAATTTTGTAGATGAAGTCGAAGGGGATCAGAGACATTAATAAGCTTAAGGAAACAGATCTGTAGGTACTCAACTTCATGCTTTTTCTTTGCCTACTGGGCAAAAAATTTTTAGGTCTTTATTTTTATATCATTTTAAAGACATTTTTAGTAAAATTAACACTAATCAATTTTTAAATGCTGGCTTTCAGAAACACAAAAAATACTAAATTTAAAGGCTGAACTCAATTTGCTGATAGGTTGTTAGTAAACTGTCACTTTACATAGAATGTTTAATAAAAATACTAATTAACTATAAATTCCATTTTATAGAAATAGAATTGAGAGAGTGTTGCATCTGAGACAATTACTAAATTTAGTTCTTAGGATTGGGTTTTTATTAACGAAAAAGACATAACTGGAAGGTTGTGTTAAATAAATACTCGTCTAGAGTTTAACCATCTGATTGACTAATGGCACATATTTCACATTCCATTTTGTGCAGTAGAAATACAAATTAATAACAAACTCTCCAAGTTATTTTATTATTAAGTTTTGCTGTTACACCCAGTGTGTATGTATACTATTGCTTTTTCAAAAGAAAAAATATTACCTAATATAATTAGTAACAGCTGAAGCCTGTGGCAGTTTTATTTATGAAAAAGGTGGGGAGGTGACTGATCTATTTGTGAAGTTGTATTATTTATTTAAATAAAGTGTTCATTTTACTCTTGATGTGAACTAATATTGACCTTGCTTTTTAGACATATGTTTTTTTTTTTTTTTGAGACAGAGTCTCCCTTTGTTGCCCAGGCTAGAGTGAGTGCCGTGGCGTCAGCCTAGCTCACAGCAACCTCAAACTCCTGGGCTCAAGCGATCCTCCTGCCTCAGCCTCCCAAGTAGCTGGGACTACAGGCATTCGCCACCATGCCCGGCTAATTTTTTGTATATATATTAGTTGGCCAATTAATTTCTTTCTATTTTTATAGTAGAGACGGGGTCTCGCTCTTGCTCAGGCTGGTTTCGAACTCCTGACCTCGAGCAATCCGCCCGCCTCGGCCTCCCAGAGAGCTAGGATTACAGGCGTGAGCCACCGCGCCCGGCCTAGACATATGTTTTAAAGGAAATTTAGTTTACTTAAAAAAAATTTTTAATTAGCAGTTTAAATTGAATAACCATATTTATTATATAATATTAATATAGCATAATTATATTATCACATAATATGATTAATGTAACAAAATGGAATAAATTATATTAATATACAATTTTAAGAGGAATAGAGAGGATTTATGTTCCTTAGTTTGCTTATTTTTTTTTTTTTTTTTTTTTTTTTTTTTGAGACAGAGTCTCGCTTTGTTGCCCGGGCTAGAGTGAGTGCCGTGGCATCAGCCTAGCTCACAGCAACCTCAAACTCCTGGGCTCGAGTGATCCTTCTGCCTCAGCCTCCCGGGTAGCTGGGACTACAAGCATGCGCCACCATGCCCGGCTAATTTTTTATATATATATATCAGTTGGCCAATTAATTTCTTTCTATTTATAGTAGAGACGGGGTCTCGCTCAGGCTGGTTTTGAACTCCTGACCTTGAGCAATCCGCCCGCCTTGGCCTCCCAAGAGCTAGGATTACAGGCGTGAGCCACAGCGCCCGGCCGGTTTGCTTATTTTCTTACTACTTTTTTTTTTGAGAAAGTCTCATTCTATTGCCCTGGCTAGATCACTGTGGCATCAGCCTACTTCACAGCAACCTCAAACTCCTGGGCTCAACCAGTCCTTCTGCCTCAGCCTCCCGAGTAGCTAGGACTACAGGCACACACCACCATGCCCAGCTAATTTTTTCTATTTTTAGTAGCAATGGGGTCTCGCTCTTGTTCATGCTGGTCTTGACCTCCTGACCTCTAGTGATCCTCCCTCCTTGGCCTCCCAGAGTGCTAGGATTACAGGTGTGAGCCACCGAGCCTGGCTTCTTAGTACTATATTTTGAGAGGTTTTCTGTATTTTGGATACATGTCTTTTTTTTTTTGAGACAGAGTCTCACTTTGTTGCCCAGGCTAGAGTGAGTGCCATGGCGTCAGCCTAGCTCACAGCAACCTCAAACTCCTGGCTCAAGCAATCCTCCTGCCTCAGCCTCCCAAGTAGCTGGGACTACAGGCATGCGCCACCATGCCCGGCTAATTTTTTGTATATATATTAGTTGGCCAATTAATTTCTTTCTATTTATAGTAGAGACGGGGTCTCGCTCTTGCTCAGGCTGGTTTCGAACTCCTGACCTCGAGCGATCCACCCGCCTCGGCCTCCCAGAGAGCTAGGATTACAGGCGTGAGCCACCGCGCCCGGCCTGGATACATGTCTTTTATAGTTATATGTTTTGCAGGTATTTTCTCCTTTCCTGTGGCATGTCTTTTCATTTTTCTATGAAAAGCATAAGTTTTTAGTTTTGATGAAGTCTAGCATATAAAAAAACATGTTGATGAACTTTTTTTTGGTGTCTTATTTAAGAAATCTTAGTCTAACTCAAATTCACAAAGACTGCTTCCTGCATTTTCTTCAGGAAATGTTATAGGGGTTTTTGTTGTTGTTTAATCCATGATCCATCATCCATTTTGAATTAATTTTGTATAGTGCAACATATCGACCAAGATTCATGTTTTTGAATATGGATATGCAATTGTTCCAGCACCATTTGTTGAAAGACTCTTTTCTCCATTGAATTGCTTTTGCATCTTATTGAAATTGCCTTTGCACCTTTGTTGAAAATCAGTTGGCTCTACATGTCCGCTTTCTATTCCTGGACTCTGTTTTTTTTTTTTTTTTTTTTTTTTTTTTTTTTGGTAGTTGTCAAATAAATTTTATTTATCACTATTCCTAGGTTCCTAGGCCAGCTCTGCTCTTCCCAGTAGCAATGTGTGAGTCAAAATTATTCATTTCTCATTTCTTTTTTTTCCTATGCAGACTTTTTAAAAATTGTTACAGGTACATAATAGTAGTTATATATCTTAATAGGATACAGGCATACAGTGTGAATTAATCAAATCAGGGTAATTGGAATATCTATCACCTCAGTCATTTAATGTTTCTTTGTGTTAGGAACATTCCAGTTTCACTCTTTGAGTTATTTTAAAGTATATCCTAACTTATTGTTGATTATAGTCACTTTGCCATGTTATCAAACATTGTTCGTTCTAACTGTCTAACTATATTTTTCTACCTATTAACCATCCCTCCTTTATTTACCCCCCCCCCCCGCCCCCAGCCACCTTTCCCTGGCTCTGGTAACTATCATTCTACTCTGTCTCCATGAAGTCAGTTATTTTCAGTATTTAGCTCCTACATGAGAGTGAGAACATGAAAGACTTGTTTTTCTGTGCTTGGCTTATTTCACTTAACATAATATTCTCCAGTTCCACCCATGTTGTTGCAAATAGCAGGATTTCATTCTCTTTGTGGCTATATAATATTCCTTTGTGTATATGTACCAAATTTCTTTATCCATTCATCTGTCGATGGACACTTAGGTTGATTCCAAATCTTGGCTATTGTGAATATGCACTGTCTTCTATTCCATTAGTCTGTGTGTCTGTGCTTTCATCAGTACTTCTTTCTTTCTCTTGATTACTTTTAGCTTTATGAAGTAAGTCCTGAAATCAGGCAGTGTGATGCCTCTAATGTTATTATTCTTTTTCAGAATTACTCTGACAATTCTATATTCTTTAGCTTTTGATTTGCATTTTTAGAATCAACTAGTTTTTCTCTTTTAAAATTTTTGGAATCTTGATTGGGATTGTATTGAATCTACTGGGGGGAATCAATATATTAATATTTAACCATATTGGATTTCCTAACCCATGAACATGGTGTAGCTCTCCATTTATTTAGGTATTACTTGATTTATTCCATCATTTTATAGCCTTTAGCATATATATTTTGCATATATGCTTTAGATTTGTACCTAACTGTGTTACCATTATAAATGATAGTTTAAAAAATTATTAGTTCTTTATTTTGGATTGACAGTTTATAGAAATACATTGATTTTTTTATATTAACCTAATGTCCTATGATAGTTCTAAACTTACTTTTTAGTTGTAGTGCCTCTTTTATAGATTCTTAGGGATTTTCTAAGTAGACAATGACGTTATCTACCAATAGAAAGTTTTATTTCTTCCTTTCTAATCTGTGAGCTTTTCATTATTTTCCTCCCCTTATTGCACTGGGTAGACCCTCTACTATGATGTTGAAAAGGAATGGTGTATGTGGACATCCCTGACCTTGTTATTGATCTTAGGAGGAAAACAATGTTTTTCACTATTAAAGTATTTATATTAGTTGTAGGTTTTTTGTAGATACTCCCTATCAGTTTAAAGAAGTTCTTATGTTCTAATTTGCTGAGACTTTTTTTCATGAATGAATGTTGGATTTTGTCAAAGCCTTTATTTATCACTGAGATGATCATATGGATTTTTCTTCTTTAGCACATTAACTGCCATGTGAGTAATATTTAACTCATGCTAGTTTGGAGCCCAGGGTCTCATGAAGCAAAACCTGGGAAAAACCCTGCAGTTGGTTTGTGTAAATCTTACTTGTTGATGTTCTTATTGTTACAATTAATATTGACAATTTAATTCTAAAAACATGGATTAAATGAATAGAAGTCAATAACAAATTTTTTATGAAATTAGAAAGGATTGTTTTGTTTTCAAAGTTTTTATTTTATTTTCGTAATAAAACACCATGACCCAGGGGGAAAAAAATTTTTCTAGTGTGGTAGTCAATGTGTTAGACTGTTGTGATATAGTGAATTACACTGATTGACTTTTGAATGTTGAATCAACCACTCTTGAATTAAGAAGATAAATACCACTTGGTCATAATGTATTACTCTTTTAAACATATATTAAATATCTAGATTTTATTAGCTAATTATTGGTGAGGGTTTTTATGTTTATGAGGCATTGCTAGTTTATAGTTTTCCTCTAATGTCATGGTCTAGTTTTAGTATCAGAGTAACTATGTCCTCATAAAATGAGTTGGGAAGCTTTCCCTCTTTAATTTTTCAGGAAGGGTTTGTAGAATTGGTATTATTTCTACTTAAATGTTTAATAGAATGCACCAGTAAAATGTCATTTATGCCTAGAATTTTCTTTCTATGAAGTTCTTTAATAGATATAGGATTATTCAGCTTATTTCTTTTTGAGTGATAGCTTTGTAGTTTATGTCTTTCAACGAATTTATCCACTTCATCTATATTGCCAAATATATGGACATAAAATTTGTGATACTGTTTCCTTTTTAATATTTTTAAAATATCTGAAGGTCTGAAGTTATTTTTTTGTTTTACTTCTGATATTGGTTATTTTTTCTACATTAGTGTTTTATGAATTGCATTGATACATTGTAAGAATCAGCTTTTGGTTTCATGTTTCATTTTTGGAAGTCTTTGGAGATGGAATTGTACTCTATAATGAAGAGATCTAGGGAATGGCTGCTTTGTAGCGATCAAGTATAGGTAGAAGTCCGAAGGAAAAATCAGGTATTGGTTTGTCAGTTTAACTTAAAAAAAAAAAATGTAAGTACATTTCTTGGCATGGAATGAAAGGAGAAAAATATATCAAGGGCTCAATTATTAATGTGATTTTGTGAGGTCAGTTAAAATTGCAATAAAGATATGAAAAGGACAGTATAAATAAATGTTTTAAATTTCCAGTGAAAGAAAAAGTAGAGTGAGATTATTCATAAATCCTTTGGTAATGATCAAAAAATATGAACTTATTTAGAATTTCTCTCCTTTTTGCCATTGCTTTATAACTAGAAAGACATGAGATATTTTTATAACTAAATTTTTCTGGTTGTACCTTAAAAAATCAGGGCTGGGTGCATTGGCTTATGCTTGTAATTCTAGCACTTTGAGAGGCCAAAGCAGGAGGATCGCTTGAGGCCAGGAGTTTGAGACATAGCAAGATTCCATCTCTACAAAAATAAGAAAAATTAGCCTAGTGTGGTGGCACACACCTGTCATCCTTGCTACTTGGGAGACTGAGGCAGGAGGATTGCTTGAGCCCAGGAGTTGGAGGTTGCAGTGAGCTATGATCATGCAACTGTACTCTAGCACAGGTGACAAAGTAAGAAGACCCTGTCTCAATTAAAAAAAAAAATCAGAATGCAGCACTCTAAAACAAGCTTTCTTAATGTGATTTCATAGATTTCTAGAGCAAAGGTCAGCAAACTTTTTCTTTAAAGGGTCAGATAGTCAATATTTTACGCTTTATAGGTTATATGGTCTCTGTAGCAACTACTCAACTCTGCTATTGTAGCATAAAAGCAGCCATAGACAATCTGTAAACAAATGGGTGTGATCGTGTTCCAATAAATATTTATTTATGAAAACTGAAATTTGAATTTCATATAATTTTTATGTGTCATGAAATATTCTTCATTTGATTTTTTTCCCCAACCATTTAAAAATGTAAAAGCCAAAAACTATTCTTAGCTCACAGGTTGAATGAAAATAGATGGTGGGCCAGATTAGGCCCACTAGCCATGTTTTACTGATTGCTGTCCTAAAGTTTCAACTATTGCTTGTAGCCTAGTTTCTCTCCTGAGTCTGACATACTTTCCCAATATCCACTAAATATCCCTTTAAACATAACAAATATTAAAAATTTTTTTTTGCCCTTCAGGTCCTAAAGTCCTAGACCTTTTTATCCATTTACCAGTTTTAGCCAATGGCACCTACATCTACTTATTGACTGTATAGAAAAGGGTCCAGAGACTACCATTCTTAAATAGACCTTCTTACAAGGTTGGCAGTTGGCTGGTGTCTGGGAATTTGGATTTCAGCGGTGGTCTAGCCCAGGAACTAGTCTGACCATGTCGTTCCCTGGACTTAAAATCATTAAGGACACTCTACTACTTGTAGAATAACGTTAAACTTCTTAACACAGCATTGAAAGCTTTTATGATTTTCTCTAAGGTTTGTGTTTATAAGCTTCTGCCAATCCCCAACATATACTGTGTTGTGTGGTCATGCCAAAGCATCTGCAGTTCCCTAGACAAGCTCTTTTATTTCTAAATGCTTAGCCACTTGCTTTTTCCTCAACCTGGATTGACATTGCCTTTCTAACCAGAGAGCAAATTCTTACTCATTTTTTAAGACTTCGGTCCTAATTTGAAGTCTTCTATTCTTCCAGGTAGATTAGTAGTTCCCTCCTTTTTGCTTCCACAGCACTTTGTGCTTTCAATTTTATTCACATTGCATTTTCATTATTTGTTATGTTTGTCTACTCTATTTTTAGACTGAGAAATCGGTCAAGATTAGACCTTGTTTGATCTAGCAAAGGGCATGGTACTTAGTAGGTGGTGTTGAATAATGCACAGTGGTTTCAAGGGCCAACTTCTGATTGATGCAATTAAACGAAGTAAGGAGGGGATAATGTGGAAGTATATGTTTGATTTCAGGAAGGTTTACAGATTGAAACTGGAGTATAAGATTAACGTATAATTACTTATAAAATAGATACATATTAGGGCAAAAACAAAGGAAACCATTATTTGTATTTTTTTTTCTCATTTCGCAAGAGAACTTTACCACATCTCTACTATTATTTTACATAGGTGGAAATGGATATTGTTGAAAAACTAGTAAAAATGATACCCTGTGAACATGAAGATCTACTGAATATCACCCTCCGACTTTTACTAAACCTATCCTTTGACACAAGCCTGAGGAATAAGATGGTACAAGTTGGACTGCTTCCCAAACTCACTGCACTCCTAGGTATGCTTTTTAAAAATTAATATCAGTGTTGCTTGGAATTTCCAACATCATTGGAAAACTGAGCTCTGTGTTGAAAGGCCTCCTGAACAAAAAACATTATATATAAGTTCTTTTGGAGCTAAATAATAAAAATAAGCAAATACATGAAAAATGATGTGTGCCAGGATTTCCATGGTGCTGTAGAATGAAATAGAATAGAAATGTTTGACTCTTTGATTTCATTTACCCATACTGAACCATAATGGAAGTAAGGAAGCTCTGGAAAGTGAGGAAGCAGGGAAGCAAGAAGGAAAAAACATTTTGTCTTCAGCATCTTTTTAAAAAGCAGGTATCATTTAAGTTCTTCCATCCTGCCATACTTTTAAAATACTACTTATGAATAAACAAATTTGTAGAAACTTTTTGTCATTAATTTAAGAAGAATATTATGTATATCATGAGTTAGAAAATACCATATCAGAGGATTTGGGTTCAGTTTATAATTCAGTTTATAATAAGTTATTTTGTTTTTAGCTACTAGTAAGATATCTATCTATAGCAAGAGTAGGCTCAAGAGTTAACATTCTGTGCTCCAAGATAATGCTAACCTTCTTAGCAGAGCATTAAAAACCTTTTACATTCTATCCAGGATCTATCTTTATGGGCTCCTACCACTCCCCAGCATGTGCTTTGCAGTACACTGTGGCCATTCTGAATCACTTATTGTTCCCTAAACAAGCTCTTGTCTACCTGTCCTACGTGCTTTGTTCAACTACGTGCAATGCTATTGCCTTTCTTAACCAGAAAGCAAATTCTCACTCATCTTTTAACTCTTTGTTCCTTCATTTCAGTATTGCAGTTTCATTCTTTTTTGCAGCTTTCTCCATATATTCAAATATTGCAAATATGTTGTTATACATTTTAGAAGTTACTCTATTGAGGAGCAATTTCAAAAATTGCTTTTGGAGAACCAAAGCATGCAGATATTTAAGGAGGAAAAAGGAAAACATAAAAGTAAAATTGACTTTGGATTTAATTGATGTGACCATTTATTATAAATCTGGCATAATTATGTGTCAAATACTAGGTCAAATTCTCAGTGTATGAAGATGAATAAGTTACGGTTATTGTTATGAAGGAATTTATAGTCTGTATGGTTTGTTCAGTATCCAGTAATCTACTTTTATGAAATATTTGCCTTGTAACATATGATGAAACAACTGATTTAAAAGAGATTTTTGGGAAATTACTTACATGATACTCATTTCATAATTTGTTAAAAAGTAGTTAATTTGGGAATATAAGATACAATATCCAATATGTAAATTACTACTACTTTCATCTCCTTTAGAGCTCAATTTCTAGAGTTAGGCTGTTTTATTAGAATTGTGATTATTTATTTCTAACCATGTGTCCTCAGGCAAGTTACCCAGATTCTTTGTGATACAGTTTTCTCATCTCTAAAATGGGGATAATAACTATATTATTCCACGTAAAGTTCTTTTGAATATTAAATGAGGTTTTGCATGCAAAGTGCTTGGAACAGTTCCTGACACATAATATTTTCTTAATAAATATTAGCTATTAGTATCATTTTTCTTGTAAACATCATTTAGTATGAAGACATTCCATAAGTGTTGCCAACTTATCTTTCTCTGAATACAAATACCATGTTCATAGGTATTATATCATTGTTGACAAACTAGGTAGCTTTATTCATTTTTATTTATACTTCCTTGTATATATAGTTCAATTCAATTTAATTCAGTAGAATGCTAATAATCTACTAAGTACAGCTAATAAGTACAGTAATAATAATGCTAATAAGTACAGCGCTGAGCACTACAGAAAAATGTTTTTTAATCTATAGATATACTGGGATTCAAAAGAGAGAATGTTCCCATAATGGTACTATGTAGATAAGGTACCATTTGAAATGGAAATTGAAAAAATTGTCGTTTTAGCAGGGTAACATTTATGAAAGAATAAGAACTGAGGCTGTAGAAAGTATTTTGGATAAAGTGAACATTACCTAAGGCATAGATGGAGCTAGACCAGTATTGGGAACAATAAACTGACATTTCAACTTGAGCATAGAAGAAGTGAGAGGTGTGGAAAAATGGCTTTTTGCTCTTTAAGGGGTATTATGAAGTTTAAGGCATTATACTTAATATAACCAATGGTGGGAATCCTTTTAGGTTTTCAAGCTAGGTAAGTTATGATCAGAACTCTGCTCTAGGGAAATTAATCTGACATTATTCTATTTGATGGCCTAGAACAAGAGTCTAAAGATAAGTCCAGTAGCCTGTTGCAGTAGCCAAGATAAAGAATACTGCATTTAGAGAAGAGGTAGTATGTCACTTAGAGTTTTTTTGAAAATTAAATGAGGTATTGTATGCAAAGTGCTTAAAACAATTCCTGACACACAGTATTTTCTTAATAAATGTTAGTTGTTATTATCATTTTTCTTATCAATATCATCATCATTTAATATGAATATGCTCTTAAGTGGTATTATGAAGTTTAAGGCATTACTAAAATTTTATATGTCAAGTGTGAGGCAAAAGGAAAGGACAAAAGAGACACATATCGTAAATAGAATGACTATAGCATAGTTACTGTTTTGGATGTGGGTAATGATAGGGAGAAAAGATGTATGTATAAAATCAATGACTGTTAGAATGCTAGTGCCAGCAATATAAATAGAGAAGTGGGAAAGAAGTAGTTTGAATGAGTCAGTGATAGATTTAGTTTGAAGTATGTGAGAGGCATGTTAGACAAAGATATTCATTCAGTAGGCAGATAGAAACATGGTTCTAGAGCTCAGGAGAGGTAAGGATTAAAAAATAAAAAATTGTCTAATAAATAAGTAAAGTTGAAAGACAAAACCACTAAAGGAGACATAATAATCAGAGAAATATGCTTACCTTTAAACAAATACATAAAAATACAGCAAGTTTAGGCTGTTCCTGAGAAGTGGTGATGATCTTAGAATCTTCATGCAGTAGAGAAATGAGGAAGCATTTAGTAAGGAGAACAACTGAACACGTTTTACCTCTGTTTGAGTTATTCTTTCACAGTGTTGATTCATTATTTTCTTTGAAATGTTATGGATTCAGTCAGTATATCAGATTTTATTATATTAGGGAGAGTAAAAAGTTGTTATTATTCTAACCTTACATTACATGGCTAGAGATGGACATTCTTAAAAGTTTCCATCTCTGTTTTTGGCTGATCTTTTAAAAACAGATGGGAAGCAAAATGATTCTGTTGAGACATTTAAACTCTTTCCTAGTAACTTCTTGGCTTATCTTTCTGTGGTAAATAAAATAGATAAATGGCCAAATGACATTACACATAAAAATATCCACACAAATTTTTTTGGAGAACAAACTGAAAAAAATATATAGGAAAACATGCTGTAACTTGAATAATTTTTAAAATCAAAAAAGAAAGTGGGTTACAGCTCAGCTCTTTTGCCATGTGGGGAACCAATATTCATTTATCAACTCAGCAGCTTTGATCTGCCTAAGGATGAATAGGTAGGCTCTAAGGTCATTCCTTTCTAGGTAAGGATTCAGTATGTCATTATGCTCTATTTTTTTCCTCTCTTTTGTTGCTCACAAGTCATTGCATTTTAACTAGGCAATATCTCTTTTTCAAATGTTCATGTTTTTTGCTTAGTAACTTTCCTGAGTTCTTCCTTTTCATTCTATTTAAGCCATGGAAGCAATGGCAATCATAGATGGTAAGCAAAAGAGAATACTGATATTCTAGGGTCAAGGAAAAGAGGAAATGTACACTTTCAAGAGAAATTAAAATATACTAAAGAACTATGCTTTCAACTTCTATAAAATACTTAAAAATGTCTGTAAGTGTTCATAATATCTACAAGCTTCAATTTATTTACTTATTTTGTATTTTAAATTAATTATTTTAATGGCTCTATTTTCTACTCTCACTTAAATTATGAGTTGAGTAAGCTTCTGCAGTCCATTTATAAAGTTACCTTATGAAAAATTATTTTATATTCAAGTAACTTATTCAATATGAACTTTTAGAACATAACTATTTTGTAAACTTTACAAATGACCCTTTTACACATCACTTCCCAGAAAAAAAAAACCTATCTATTAAATGTATTAGGAAGATAAGTCTGTGATTATTAATAAATAGCCATAAGATCTGAGTTGCTTAAAATACAACAAAGGCTTATTTCTTATTCATATGTCCATTCAGGGTGACCAGGGAGTAGTGGTCCATGTTAGCATCATTCAAGGATCCAGACTAATAGAGCCTCTAGGTCACCATGGCACTAGGAAAGGCAGAACAGAAAATATGGAAAATTATAAGCCTCTTAAAGGCTTCCACTCTTAAATATGGTAGCACAGAGCACATTAATTAAAGCAAGGGTTATGGAGTCAGACTACATTACTTTGAATATTGGCTTCATCAGATACCAGCTGTGTGATATTGTGCAATTACTTAAACTATATCTCAATATGTAGATAATAATGGTCCATATTAATAAGGAAGAGTAAATGAGATAATGCAGTAAATGTTAGGAAATTATAAATATGTGACGTTACTGTCAAAATACATAGAATACAGAAAGATAGATATCTAGAAATGGGTCTTTTTTGATAAGTAAGTGTTTTAAGACTTGTATATTAAGGGTGTTTAATCATTTCAGAGGAAGGGATCTTAAGCCCTTCAGGTTGCTGTAACAAATACCATAGACTGAGTGACTTATAAGTAGAAGAAATTTATTTCTCACAGTTCTGGAGGCTGAGAAGTCCAAGATCAAGGTGCCAACAGATTAGGTGTCTGGTGACAGCCCACTTCCTAGTTCACAGACAGCTGTCTTTTCACTGTGTCCTTATATGGCAGAAGAGGCTGGGGAACTCCCTGAGGTCTTTTTTATAAGGATACTAATCCCATACAAGATGGCTCTGCTGTCACAATATAATCACCTCACAAAGGCTCCAGCCCAAAATATTATCACATTGAAAATTAGATTTCAACATAGAATTTTGAGGAGACATAAAAATTCTGTTTATAGCAAGTCTTTTAAAAATCAATTATATTTTTGTTTTCTAAAATATTTTCTTAATACCTTGACTACTATTCATTAATAAAATTTTATTGAGAAAGCAGTATAGTGTAGTGGTTAAAAGCAGGGGCTTTGGAGCCAGAGAGCCTGGATTCAAGAGCTATATGTGTATGGCTATTGTTGTGTTTTATCATTTTTAAGTTTGCAAGACTGAAGATAATTTAGTATACAGGGCTGTGTTATTACTGTGCTCAAGGATTTCCCCTTGTTAATGGCCCCAGAATGCCATGTATTTTTAATTTCTATATATAATTTTTCTGTTTCCCCCCATCCTTGGCTGTCACTTTTCATTTCGTCTGCACCAGCAGCATTTCTATAGCAGCAATTTTCCTCTCCTGTAATGATATATTTTCTAATCTCCTGTGGTCTTTGAAACCGACAACTGAGCTTATTTGAATTGTATATTTTTTAAAAAATGAATTCCAAATGAATGTCCCAAGGGTTCTATTCCTGGAATGTTCTTGAGCTTTATTTCATGGACCTTGACTCTGAAGAAACTTATTTTGCTTGTTTGTGGCTCTCCGCTATGTTCAAAGAAATTGCATTTAGTGTATAATTGATTTCCTGATGTTACTAGAATGATCATGTTTACATTTGTTAATGTATATTTTAAATGTGTAAAACATTAAATCACTAACTCCTAACACAATAAGCTAAACTTCTCAATTGAGTAATTCAGTGATAAATGTAACATCTATAATCCTTGGCCACTATGCTTATATAAAAGATGTAGTAACAAAGTTGCATTAAAAAGGGCATGGATTTTAAAGGAATAGAAAACATTCATCTATCTAGAGCAGTGACTTTCTAACATTTGTACCTCAATCCAAATCCATAGTAAGATATATTTTACATTGCAACCCAATACCACTCACATGTGTATGTGATATGTGATGTATATATGTTTGTATATCCATGTGTGTATGTCAATGTACAATATAATTTATGATATATATTTTGTTTAACATATATAATTAAACAAAAATGTTCATAAAACAGTATTTACCTTTTCTATATGCAATGCATACTTTGTATTTTATTATTTTATTCCTTTTTCTATGCTAGTTATTATCTGCTCATTATGTTCCCAATTATATCACTAGAGGAAGTGATTAGACTTCTTTCCCTTCAAACTTTAAAAAATATCACTGTTTCTGATGGATTTTTTTTTTTAAGTTTTGTTTTCTTTTTAATTGATTTTTAATGTATTAAACCAGGAAACAGAGGGCCAGTTCACTGTCCCTCAGACCGTTGGAGAGTACGCACTGTGGGCCCAGGACGAGTCAGCTGCTAAGCAGGACAGGCAGTAGCGGCAAAAACACCCGGAGAGTCAGATAAATGTGCTAGGAGCCTGCATGTGGCCCGCGGGCCATAGTTTGAGGACGCCTGTATTAAACAGTAGATAATCTAAATTATTTGGGTTTTTTTTTTTTTTTTTTTTTTGGCAAGTACCTGAAGCAATTTCATGGAATTGAAATTTAAAGAAAAATGGAAAAAAACTTTCTGTAAATCAGATATTTAAAGAATTTGGAGTACAGTTTTCTTCATTGTATTAATGGAGAAGGAATTAAATAGCATGCAGTAGAACTTCAGCGGTCCCCAGTTTGTTTTTTTCTTCAGATAGAGAAATTACTTAATTTACAAAAGGTGCAGAAATACTTTTGTAGGGCTATCCTTATGGCAGAATTTTTCCAGTATGTAATTACTTAATTTCCAAAAGGTGCAAAAATACTTTTGTAGTGCTATACATATGGTAGAATTTTTCAGAAATGGTTTTTATGCTGTTTTAACTAGAACTGCTATCAGCTTTTAATTAAGTAGGTTTTCTTTATTATAATTTGGAGTCCCCTAATTGGAAAATCTTTTTTATAGTTAACAATAGATTATTTTTAACTAGAGCACAATGAACCATGAATCTTCCAGGCTCTGGTAAATCCATGCAATATGAACAGTTAATCACCTTCTCTATTTCCTGAAATATTTAACTAGCACACTGCGACCCCTGCTGTTGTGAGATTGATGTTAATTGCTCTGTAACCTTCCTCAAAGTTAACTTGGAGAATGAAGAAATATATAGTTAAAGAAAATTTTGTGATTTGAATAATTATTAAAGGCAGAGAAAAAGTTAATTCTTTTGCCATGTGAAGCTCTGAGGGAACTGTAAGTCCAGAGAACCGAAATTATTTTAATATTGTTTTATCACATAAAGCATTTCATTTAGGAATTTTGAATTTAGCTCTTTTTCTTTTGATATCAGGGATACAAAAATTGATTAATGAAGAATATTATAAATCATTCCTCAAATTGATTTGTATGAAAAATATTGATCTTTTTCTAAGCATGGAGAAAAGGTGTTATTTCTCAAAATGTTTCAAAAATTTTAATTTTTTCCAGGGGAAACCTTATATCTAAATATTCCTTTGTTTTCCTTTTATTAACTGTTTCTTATTTCAATTTTTGGCATGTTATTTTCCTGAGATTTCATAAGGATCCTAAATTTATTTCTGCTTAGTTCAGTATCAGTTATAAATCTTTTCATTTCTATCATTCCTGTACTTTGACACATAGTTTCTTAAGTCTGGTAACTTAATGTTACCATCTGGGAGATCTGTCAAAGCCAGAGGTTTCAGCAAATGTGATTATATGCAAATTGAATTGGACCTAGAAAGCATGGCTTTTCTTAACTAATTGTTAAGACAGTCTTTTCAGGTTTTTTATGCTGTAGAGCTAATTTTTTTAAAGTGTTTAAAGATTTTTTAGCTCATCTAAGGATCAGATTATCAAAAAAAAATTGCCTTGTCAAAAGTCCTTAAGCCATTTAATCTTGATGTGTCTCAAGACTGCTTCCTTATGTCAGAATATCCTGGGTTGGGAGATGGTGAGGAAATTCCTTGTCATAGTGTATTCTTCTGTACCCTGGAGAATGTATTGATAGTGTTTCAAAGGTAACTTGAAAAATTAAATCTTCCTAGCTTTGTGTCTGATGCTTCAGACAAATATTTTTTTTCACCTCTCAGTTGCTTTGGCTTAATAAGCAATTTCATAAGCTGAGGATTGTTTAACATGCTTTTATGTTGGATGATGTTAGCACAAAAACCCAACTGAAACAAGTTCTTTGGAAGGGCCTGGTTCATTATGACGTTGGTTACTGGTTAAAGATTACATCACATAGTGGCAGAGGCAGTGTTTTACAGAGTGCATACTTAATAGTTTAAAAAAAAAAAACCTGACAGATTTCACTGGTGAACTCTTTTGGACAATTTGGAGTTTATTTACAGTTGTTTTTTTTTCTGTTGTGAGTGGTATTGGCATACATTTTAAATTGAATAACGTTTCAAGTTTTCAAGTCAGCTTTTAAAATGTTAACTTGATTTTCAAAGAAATTTAAAGTTAGAAGAGTAAACCTTATAAAATAAAAAGTCTCATCCTACGTATGTGGATTTTTACATTTGTTAAAACAAAAATAGACTACTAATTTCTAAAATATCTCTACTATCTGGTACCTATTCCCTGTCCAGTGGGAATTCCATAGTTAAGAGCATCAGTAGTCAAATTTCTTTATCTCAGGATCCCTTTAAATTCTATGAGGACCTCATAGAGCTTTTGTTCCTGGGGAGTTGTATTTATGGATATTTATTATATTCAAAAATTTTAATATTTATTTATTTTTAAATAACAGAATAAACCTGTCACATATTAACCTAAATATTTTTATGAAAAATAACTATTTTCCAAAACAAAAAAATATTAGAAGAATGGCCTTCTTTTAAATTTTGCAGATCTCTTTAAAGTCAATCAAGCTTAATAAAAGACATATTTGGTTCTCCTGTTGCCATCAGCAGTCTGTTGTGATGTCATATGTCATGTAGCCTCTTGAAAACTCAACTGTATGAGAGAATGAGAGTTTTTTTTTTTTTTTTTTTTTTTTTTTTTTGAGACAGAGTCTCGCTTTGTTGTCCAGGCTAGAGTGAGTGCCGTGGCGTCAGCCTAGCTCACAGCAACCTCAAACTCCTGGGCTTGAGTGATCCTTCTGCCTCAGCCTCCCGAGTAGCTGGGACTACAGGCATGCGCCACCATGCCCGGCTAATTTTTTATATATATATCAGTTGGCCAATTAATTTCTTTCTATTTATAGTAGAGATGGGGTCTCGCTCTTGCTCAGGCTGGTTTTGAACTCCTGACCTTGAGCAATCCGCCCGCCTCGGCCTCCCAAGAGCTAGGATTACAGGCGTGAGCCACAGGAGAGTTTTTTTAAGAAAGGAAAATATGCTATTAGTATTGTTATAAAAATGATGTAACTTTGTGGACACCCTTCAGGTGTCCTTTGACTACATTTTGAAAACCAGTGAATTAGAGTACTCCTTAAAGCTTTTAATTCCTTTTGAATGCAAACAATCCTGATGTTAATAATTTACCAGGATTCTCAAATTAGCAGCTCAAATTCATCTAGAAGACATTTTTGGTTTGGCCAAAATATATATTCCTAATTTTATATTTGGATGTCTAGGCAGGACCCCAAACCTTCTCTTCCCCCAATGATAACCTTCACTTTCTCTGATTTTTAAGACATTTAGTTGTATTGCCTACCTTTCCCTTTGGGCATTTGAGTGATTAACCACTTTTATCTTAGTGAGAATCATTCTTATCAGTTTCTTTGGTGCTTTGTGAAGAAGTTGGGGGAGGAATGGCATGGTGTGGGAGGATGGAGATGGGAGACCCTGAACATAGAGGGACAGCAGCATATAGTAAATTCTGGATAATTAACCAATTTTAATGCTGCCCAGAAGTCATACTACATTTTCTTATTCTGGTCATTCTCTCCTAGGTGAGAATTTTATTCCTCTTCTTTCTCATAAAAATATTTCTTTCTCATCAAAAATCCATTACCTCTGTTCTCATGTTCATTCTCAGTTCATTATCTTGCTTCCTATTTTGCTGAGAAAGTAGAAGTGGTCAGAAGAGAACTTTCATGAATTCTTATTGCCACATCTGCTTTTGTATGCAGATTTGCCTTCTCTCCCATTGTTATGGAGTATACTGTACTCTTAGCATAGGACAACATTTCTTCCTATCTCATTCCCTCTTGCCCATTCAAGGTTCTTGTTCTAACAAGTCTCCTTTCTATCTTGCATCATTAATTTTTCCCTCTCTGGTGGATCATTTCCATCATCATACAAATAAGCTGTTGTTTCTTCCATCTTAAAAAGATTCTTCTTGATTCATAATTCTTTTTTTTTCTTTTTATTTTTTTTTTAATTTAATTTAATTTTATTTTTTTTTTGAGACAGAGTCTCACTTTTGTTGCCCAGGCTAGAGTGAGTGCCATGGCGTCAGCCTAGCTCACAGCAACCTCAAACTCCTGGGCTCAACCGATCCTCCTGCCTTAGCCTCCCAAGTAGCTGGGACTACAGGCATGTGCCACCATGCCCGGCTAGTTTTTTGTATATATATTTTTAGTTGGTCAATTAATTTCTTTCTATTTTTAGTAGAGACGGGGTCTCGCTCAGGATGGTTTCGAACTCCCAAACTCGAGCAATCCGCCCGCCTCGGCCTCCCAGAGTGCTAGGATTACAGGCGTGAGCCACCGCGCCCGGCCTTGATTCATAATTCTTTTACATTCCAGGTATAATACCATTTCTTTTCATCTCAACTCTTCTCAAAGGAGTTATCTTCACTTCCTTACTTCTGTTTCTCTCCTCTCTTTCATATTCATTCATATCTCCTCCCTTTATATTCTGTCTTTCTCTGTTGCCTTCCCTATCTGTCTATCTCTCTCTCTCTCTCCTTCTGTCCCCATCTCCCCTCTCCCTTCTCTCCTTTCTCCTTTTTTTTTCTCTCTCCTCCCATTCTCTCATTGTTCTATACAATATTGAATCTTTTCCAACCAAGCTGTCACCCTCACCCCACACCTCCCACACAAACACTCCATCACACTACTGTGGTCAAGTTCCAGTCACCTGCACATTGCTGAATCCACTGGTCAATTCACAGTACTCTTACTACTCAACCTATGAGCAGCATTTGTTACAGTTCCCTCCTCCTTTAACTTTTTTCATTTGTTTTCCAGGACACAGTACTCAATTTTCCTCATAAGTACTCAGTACTTCTTGCTTCTACCTCAACTCTCCAATCTCTAAGCATTAGAATGCCCCCCAGGGCATTAGTCCTTGGACTTTTTTTTTTTTTTTCTGTACTCATTCTCTTGGTGACTTCATCCATTCCATTTAAATACCTATACTGATGACTCCCAAATATAAATAGAAAGATACATAATCTCAGCCTCCTCTCTGATTTCCTTACTTCAGACATTACCACTTGAATGCCTCATTAGCATCTGAGATTTAACAGGTTAAAAATTAAGCTCCTGATCTCTGCCCTATCCTCACCTAAATCCACTATTTTCATGGTCTTTCTAATCTCAGTAAATGGTAATTTCAGCCTTATAGTTAACCCGACCCAAACTGGAGGAGTTATCCTTGACTCCTCTTCCCTCCTACCCTTTATCCAATCTGCAAGGTAATCCAGTCAACTCTGTTTTCAAAATATGGCTGCCACTAGACTTGTCCTAAACATCCTCTTCTCTTTCCTTACTTAATACAGTAGTGTTCTAACTAGTCTCTGTTCTTCCACCCTTGCCTCACAGTCTTTTCTTAACACAGCACACAGAGTGATCCTATTAAAATTTACATTAAGTCCTTCTCGGTCAAAACTGTCCAGTGACTTTCCATCTCACATAGTGAAAGAAGCAGAGTCCTTACAATGACATACAGGGGTTTATATGTTCTGTCATGTCTCCTCACCTCTGTGACTACATATTCTAATATTCTCTTGTTCTCTCTGCTGAGGGAATATCAGCCTCCTTTTACTATTACTTGAACCCAACAGACAACATCCCTACCTCAAGATTTTTGCAATTCCTGTGCTGTCTGTCTGGAATGCTCTTCCCTAGTTTTTGCATGTCTTATTCCCTCACCTCTTTTAGGTTTTGCTCCCTGGTTACCCTATTAAATATTTTAAACCCTGGCTCCTGCTGTTCTCTTTACCCTTTTACTGTTGAATTTTCTCTGTAGAACTTAATCACCACAGAATGTAAATTTAATATAATTATTTTGTTTATTATTTCTGTATCATCCTACCTCCCACCACCACTACCAAGCCCCAAAGACTGTGAGCTCCATGAAAATATGAAGTTGTATCAGTTGTATTCACTTCCATATCCCTAATATCTAGAACAATGTCTGGCACAGTGTATGTTCTCAATAAATATTTGGTGGGTGGTTAGATGGATGAATGGATGAAAGGAACACATGAAAGGAATGGACATCAAAAGAACTGGGCTTGTATCTTCCCTTCACCCTTTATTACCTGAGTGACTTTAGGCAATTCAGATGATCTTCACTGACTTATCTTGTTTAGAAAATCAACATATAAAATAGGACCTATCTCACAGCACTGTTCTGAGAATCAGGTGAGAGAATAAACATGTATTTATCCCAGAACTAGAAAGCCCTAAACAAATGTTAGTTATGATTAGGAGGAAGAAAAGGAAGGGGAAGATTTGAGGGGGCTAATGGTTGCTGAACGAGAGATCAGGAACACAGAAAACAGTTTTTTGCACAGTTTTGAGTATTTTTAGGCCTGGTCATAGATTTTTTTTAAACATTGAAATAACATCTTAATTTTACTTACATAGCTTTCTTTAGTGAATTGTGTAATTTGGGACAGGAGTCTTCTAT
This sequence comes from Microcebus murinus, assembly GCF_040939455.1. Classification (NCBI taxonomy): domain Eukaryota; kingdom Metazoa; phylum Chordata; class Mammalia; order Primates; family Cheirogaleidae; genus Microcebus; species Microcebus murinus. The sequence goes on along the minus strand of NC_134105.1, from coordinate 116,633,869 downwards.
ACAGTGATACTCAAAGTGTGATCCACTGATCAATACTTGGTATATTTGTTACTATTTGTTCACTGGTCTGTAATGAGTTAAGTCCAGAAATTGAAAGTAAGCATTTAGACACATATAGCAATTTGACCATGTAAGATTATGGTCAAATATTATCTGCTGAATGTAATAAAAATTTTTGACTTCTATTTTATGTATCTTTTAATTTCATTTTATTATGCTTTACTAAAATATTGGTCCTTGACATAGTAGAAGGACAAATAAAAACCTGGCCCACCACCATAGGAAGTTTGAGAAGCACTGTTCTAATAGATGGAATAACATATTTACTCCTAGATTATCAAACTCTTCTTTAAAAGTATTCAAATGTCCATATAATGTTGAACTAAATATCAGTAATTATTCTGCCTTGGGATACATCCTTGGCTCATTTGGAAGCAGAGATGAGAATGTTTCCTTAAAACTGAGGAATTAGTAGTGTTATCAATAGATATTGCTAAGCTTTTCTATAATAATTGTAATAGTTATAAATCTAGATTCATAATAAATATTCATCAGGTGCTTAACTTGTATTAAGCACGTTCACATATAATTTATAACTAAAAAAGTTAAGTAGCTCAGCCATCTTTCTTAAAGTTGTCCTTTAAACACCAGACTCACATTGGTCAGCGATACATGTATGGCACTGATTACGACTAGTATGAAAGTTTGAGCCGTCATTTAAATCTTGATACAAATTTCTATCTCTATAAATTTTGATTCTTTTAAGTTTAAGAGTTGTAAGTCTGTGCCAGTTTGCATGGCTGGTTTGTGCAGAAATTAATGTTATTGGTTGTGGCAGGAAAATTGGGATTCCTAGATTCAATAGCACATGTCAGGCCTGTTTCACAATTTTGCAAGAATCATTTCAAAAGGATCCATATTTTAGTCAGAGTAATGTTATGCCATATTGTCTTCATTGGAAGGCAAATTTTAGAGTTTCTAAGGTGTTCCAAGTTGATATAAATGTTTCTGTATTCTGTGAGTAGACCCAGAATTGGTTTTGAGAGTAAGCATGACACCTGGTTCATTTTTGTCTGAATTACATTTAGGTAATATGGGTTTCAGGGCATTTTACAGGGCTGTAGAAAGATTTCATCAGCATGTAGGGAGTCAGACCAGGTCAAGAGTTAAGTGATAAATGTTTGATTTCTTCCGGTTTAGACAAGCTTGATTTCCCTTATTGTTAGAGATCACCAGAGCAGATACTGTTGGTCTCTAAACTTTGATCATGTAGAAATTAAGGGTTATTTCCTTTGATAATTATGTCATATGTTCTTAAAAGAAAACTGATAAAGTTAAGTTCTGAACACCTTTGAATTTTTTCCGTAATGCTATAAATTCACTTTTTCATTATATATTAAATACGACTTAATTTATAGTTTACCAACATCATAAAGAAATAAAACTTGTCTTTGTTTTGTGAAGAATGCAATATTTTGGAAATGGCCTTTTCTGACTTGTTTATTAAAAACTGTTTGGAAATGATCAGAATACTATGTTTTCCAAGTAAAAGGTGTTTTCCCTTTGTTTGAAACTAGGTTGCCTTTATGATGGTTTCTTTAAGAAACGTGAAGTTTTGTTGTTTTTTTTTAAATAATTTGGTTTGGCCTATTTATTGCCAAACTGTTATGGAATTTCACACATCTGTTTCAGAACACAAATCCTCATAGACTACTGCACTGTTTCTCAATTTTAATAGGCCTCATTTATCCTATAAATAAACCTACATTTTCTTACCTGATCAAGTGAGCAAACAATAGGGGTCAGATGTGGCAAACACTTTAACAAAAAGCATATGTCTGGCCGTTAGGGTGAGGTAGAGTCATATCAAGATTGCTTGAAGTTATTAATGGCAGTAAAATTTATGCTTCCTCCTGTTTTCCCAATTAAATCAGGAAGCCTTTTTTCTTAAGATTCTTCTATCACCAGCTGGTTCCAATACCGTGTGTGTGAATATTGCCTGGGGTATCTCCATTTCTAGTTGGTAAAATTTGGCCAAAACACATTAGGTCAATGATATAGAGCTGTAGGCTAGAAAGCAGTCATTGTTAAGGGCTTTGTTTTGGTCCTTATCATTTGTACCATAAGTATGTATATTTTGTAGGGTTTATTGCAAATAAGTTGTATTTTCTGGATGTGATAAGAGAATTCTACAGATGAGATAATAAAATAATTTAAGACATTAAAAATAAGCTACATAGCAAAATGTACCATTATACATATTAAAAATAATGTAAATCTATCTAAAATGTTGGATATTAGAGTACTCATTTAGTGAATAGCTCTTAATATAGACAGATGTTTAGCTGAATGGTAGATTTACAATTACAATTTCTCATATTTTTAAATAATTGGACACAATTATTTGGTTACTTAACCATGAACCACTGTATCACAAAAACTATCATTATACTAGATATTTTCATACTGATCATTATAACCTATAAATTCTGTCATTTTCACCCTTAACTCTTGGTTAAAAACTATTGGTTTTTACCTATTCATCTCAAATCTCAAATCTATTTTTAGATTTGACTGTGGACAAATCTATTATTATAAAATGGAAGATCATCTGATATAGTTGCTATCTTAAAAATTGATCTGTCCAAATTCAAGTTTAAACTAAGGCTTTCTATTCATACTTGTTATTTATCTGCAGTATATGTTATAATAAGTTAACCATTAAATTATATGGAAACATGTATCAAAGATGTTCTAGTATACCTTCAATATATGTATTTTTTTGTATTTAGAGATAGTTGGTATATGTTCCAGAATTGTTGCAGTTATCTTTTGGGTGATCGTTTTTGCCTGTGGCATTTTCATTATATTGATAGGTTTTTAAGAGCTCTAACTCCATAGTAAATTTAACGACACCTGTGATTTTTTGAGGCATATTGTATTCATAGACTTTCCAGGGGTAATATATCACCTTAATGCTGCTCTATTCTAATATAGGTGTGCTTGTATTCCCACTTCTCTTATCTTTGCATGAAGCCTTTGTGACTTCAAAGGGAGTGTTCTACTTTGAATGAAGACATGGGGTGTAGAAGGGAATGAGAATCTGGCTAATAATGTGGCCCATAACTTGTGTTCTCACTCTGTTTTCACAAAGTGTTGGGCTGGGTCTACTGCAGAAGCGGAAATTTGGCTTTGAGTTCTGGTATTCAGAACTCATATTTCTGCTTGACTAAACTGTGAATGGAAAATCCCAAGTGTCTTACAAAATTAGTAGCTGAATGGTGTTTTTACTAATCACTTTAGAGATGAAAAAACTGAAGATATTCTAAAATTCAAACCCATCAGCATGTGTTTTGCCCTTTAATTGGCAGAAAATTGATCCTGAGAGCAGCCCAGAGAGCTGATGTTTTTTTCCTTCAGCTGCTCCAGCTGAACTACAGCTGTAAATTTTTTTAAAAAGAAAAAAAAGACGCAATGTTTCTTATAAACTCTTGAATGTACTTTATAAGTGCAATAATTCCCACAAAATCAGTTACTGGAGTTAATGACCAGTTTGTTAAGGCATTAACTGCCGTCAGCTGGGAATGACCAATTTTTGGGGAATGGCTGCACAAATGCTAGGATAATTCAGTAACACTTTCAAATAATGATCCAGCTAATTAACGGTGAATTCCTGTGGAAATCCTATCGAAGTACTTATGACCTTTGCATTTAATAGCCAGTGAGTTCATCATGATTCATGTTTATTACCATAAATACCAAAGGAATCATAATGACTAGGCCGTTTTTTTCTACCCTCCCCTTATTACTTGAACAGATTTGACTAATCCACCTCCAGTCATTAAGGACCTAGTTCTCAAGATACTCAGTCTTTTCACTGCTCTGCTCAAAATCCACAGAGCCTTTGGTGCTATGCCAGCATACTGACTTTTGGCAACCTGTTTTTACTTGGGATGCCATTAGGAAATAATTGATGTCTGTAAGTCTTAAAGGAGCCCTTTTGAAATGCCTGCCATCTGTAGGATGTAGAGGAATCCTAGTTGGTTAGCAAGAGTTTATAGCTTCTAGTCATGAATATTTTGGGGAAAATCATACCTTCCAACCCCTATTTCTTGGAGAAATTCATTTAGGGTATATAAGATTTTTTTCTTGAGATTTGTTTTGTAAGAACTTAGATATTCTTTCTTCCAGTAAATGAAGAAGACTTCATATTCTTCAATAAAGGATAAGCTCTTAATTTTACTTAGGCCATTTAATCTCTCTAATGGCTGTTTATTGCTATGTGATCTGCAAATTAGCCTTTAAGTTATAATAATAAATGTTGGTTGCCGAAGGGCTGTCACTTTCTGTGCACAGCTGGGTTTGAATAGGTGAATTCAGGTTATTTCCAGACATCTTCCCACTCCAGTTATTCACTTTTGTTCTAAAATGCTTTGTCCTTTTGTTGTAGCTGTCAGATATCTGCTAGATGCCAAGAAGTTATTGGCTGTATTTTTTCAAGCATTTAATCATGTATATAATCATTTATGATCCAGTGAATAAGATTCCTGTGGTATATAGACTGTAGTCTTGATTCATATATTGCAGTTCTTTAGAGGAAAAAGAAAATATGTGATTTATAACAGTAGGATATGACCTAAAGTCATCAAGGTAACATGGATAATGAGACCATTTATAAAATATTTACATCTTTTTCCTGAATAGAAGACCACATGCCAGTTTGTCTCTTTTTCATTCCCTAAATAAATATAAAAGGAAGAAATATTAATTTTATAGGTTTTTTAAAATTAATTGTTTGAGTTCTGTAACCTTTTCCAGACAAAATCTAGAAGACACATCAGCAACTTGAGTTAGATAAACCCCTGAATACAATATTATAGTCACCTTGCTCCCTCATCACTCTGGTGCAGCACCAATTGTAATCCCAGTTTCTTTTGTTTAGTTGTGTTTAGCTCAAACATGGGGGAAAACACCTCAGCTTGTTTAGGTTTTATTTGCCTAGAACATGCTATTTAAAGGTAAATGAAACAGGATAGCTAATTGTGAGATTTGTCTTCAATGTCCTCAAACTTCTCTCTGTCCTTTACTTCGTAGCCCATCACCTCCATGACCATTCCCCACTTTAGGAGTTCAAGTAAGTTCCATTACAAACAAGGAAGCATGAAAGGAGGAAAGATTTCACAATGTATGTGTGGAGGAAGGGAAGAGGAGGAGATCATTTTTGTTTCTCAAGTTTTGTTATTAAGGAATTTATAATTCTGTGAGAATGAGAGAATGATGATGGGTTCTTACTAGTTACAGGTCACTGAGAGAGCCTCAGTGTAGGATGACTCTTCTGAGCCCCTACTTTAGGAACAGCAAAGCTTTATAGGAAAATGACTAGGTAGAAGGACAAGTGGCTCCAGCCTCAGGCTCAGAATATACCTCTGAACCCTGTCTCAGAGACAGCTTGGCTGCCTCTCAAATCTACTTCACTTCTAACTACAGTTCTAGTCTTGAGGATAGAAAAACACAAAGCAGCATATATATTAGGAACACATGACAGTACTGTTCTGTTGGTAACACAGAAAAATGTTATTGTCAGCATAGTAATGATAATAAGAAATGATACTTATTGAATTGGTTTATTGTGTGTCTGACTTGGTGCTAATGGCTTTACCAGGATTCTCTCACCTAATCCTCATATAACCTTTTGATATAGGTAGTTATTATCCCATTTTTATAGATGAAGATACTGTGAAGCACAGAATTTAAATAATATTCACTGATCGTTTTAGGTCAAGATTACAGGAAATTGGGGACATTTAGGGTTTTTTTTAATAGAGGATCACAGAGAATTAGGAAGGTATGAGAGAACTGCAAGGAGATTTCACCTTTGGCCATGGGGTATGAAGAGAAAAGGGAAAAGTATACAAGAGCAGAATTAGGACTGGCCTGAAGAATGAATCATCCTACTTTTTAAAACTGGATGTTTAGTTTTGCGGTGCAAGAGCAACATAAATTATTGTTATATCTATGAACTGTTTTTACATGTCATTCATCTGAGTATTAGAAATTACTGTAATTTTAGGACTCTTCTCTATACTTTTTATTCTCTTACATAACCCTTACTCAGTTGATCTTTGGAAGCTATGTATATCATTAACTCTAGAGGATCTTCCTCGTTATTTTTTTAATGGTCTACTTATGTCTTAAAGGCAGGCCTTTCTTTCCTCTCACCTTACAGGAAAGATGCACCACCTCAGGACACTGCTTTTTAGAGTGCTTTCATTGACACCAGCAGTGGATGGACTTTCCAGAAGCATAGAATAGCTTCACATTGAATTTTAATCTTTAATGATTTACCTTGATGTTGAAGACTATTTTATATTGTGTACTGATTTCTTTTATGTCTATTTTATCCTTAGTAAGTTACATGACTTTGCAGTGAATTGATGATATAGAGAAAATATCTTCAAATTATAATTTTGAAAAATTAAGTAGGACTAGAACTTACCCACAGGTGAATGACAGGAAATAACTGAAATAGCAGGGAAAGGGATACTTGCCTTCAGAATATGAGTCTGCTCTAAGACCTCATTTGAAAAGGTTTTAAAATATCTCAATTCCTGGGGGGGAGCCCTGCAAATTTCTGTGAAGTATCTATGAAGCACAGTCTGACCAAAACATAAGGGATGCCTACCTCCTTGGGGAATAAAGTTGGAATTTTTCATTTTTCATCTATATATCATGAAATCCTATATATACATATGTTTTCCTATAGCAAATGTGCTTTATACTAGAATAAGTGAATGCCCACAGTGTAAAAATGTGATTTATTAAAATCTAACATTAAAATATTTGGGTTTGTTGTTTGTTTGTTTGTTTGTTTTGAGACAGAGTCTCGCTTTGTTGCCCAAGCTAGAGCAAGTGCCATGGCATCACCCTAGCTCACAGCAACCTCAAACTCCTGGGCTCAAGTAGTCCTCCTGCCTCAGCCTCCCAAGTAGCTGGGACTACAGGCATGCGCCACCATGCCCAGCTAATTTTTTCTATGTATATTAGTTGTCGAATTAATTTCTTTCTATTTATAGTAGAGACGGGGTCTCGCTCTTGCTCAGGCTGGTTTCAAACTCCTGACCTTGAGCAATCCGCCCACCTCGGCCTCCCAGAGTGCTAGGATTACAGGCGTGAGCCACCGTGCCCTGCCACATTAAAATCTTTGAATCTTTCAATTCTTCTAATCTCAAGAAGAAAAGTATTGCAATTGGGAACACACCTAGTTTGTCTCTACTTTTCTCTTATTTGGAGTAATTTCACAATTTTTTCATTATATGTAATGATATAATGCATATATAATTATTATATATCATTAATTATATAATTAACCATTAATTATGATATGTATAGCTTCCAAAGATTAACTCAGTAAGGGTATGTGTAAGAATAAAAAGTGTAGGGAAGAGTCCTAAAATTATAATAATTTCTAATATTCAGATGAATAACATGTAAAAAAACAGTTCATAGATATAACAATTATTTATATTACTCTTACACAGCAAAATTAAATGGCTAGTTTCCCTCCAAATAAAATTCTCATCCCCAAATAAAATTCTCATCTCTAAATAAGTGATAAAATATTTTATTTTCTGCAGCTATTACTAGTGTTTCTGACCTACTGGTCTTCATCGTAAGATTTTAAATATTACTTTCTCCCATAGTATTATATCTTAACTTTATATTTAGTTCAGTGTCCTTAGAACTTATCTAACTCTAATTCAGCTGTCTATTCTTCGTAGATTGTCTAGTGAAACTCTCCCAACAATAGAAGAGATGTGAAATTTACCTTGTATGATTTGACTTGGACTCTCTATTTTGTAATTTTCCTATAAATTATAATGCTATAGAGAAAAACATGCAAAATAGATAAAATAAATATAAAACACATATAAAATATATTTCCTGCATACATTGTATTCTAAGTAGTTGAATAAAATCTATAGATTTCAGTTAAGGTAAAAATGTTTACTAATATCTGTCCATCTGACAAACATTATAATAATTTAATTGTTTTTATTTTACCCCAAGGAGTTGTTTTTATTGCTATTGTAAACAATAGGAAATAGGTGTTAGCCAAACAATTTCAAAATATGTAAAATCTTAAAGTCTGGCATAAAAACAATTCTATTTTAAAAACTTGTTTTGTTCTATCATTATATCTATATATCAGTCTTTTATACTTGATAATAATCTCTTACTGAGAAAAGAGTTTCAACTTATAATGTTTAAGAATGGTATTGTACCAAAACCTGGTAAAGATTTTGGAATCAGAGAGACCTGTGTTTAAATCTCTGTTCAACCACTTACAAGGCTATGTAGCTAGTATTTATTTTTCTCTGAACTTTAGGTTCGTCATCTGAAACATAGAAATGATAAGACCTGTTTGACAGATTGTTTTAAAGATTCAATGCCATGTAGTTTGTTTAGTATGACTGTTGTTATGTAGTTATTAGTCAAATAACAATTATTTATTAAGTACCTAGTTTGTGCTAGGTGCTATTCTTGGGACTGAGGATAATGCAGTGAATAAAGTCCTTATTTTCCTGGAGCTTATGTATTAAATAAAAATACAGGTGATAATGAAATACAAAATAAAGTTGGGAGATAAAGAGTCATTATATTTTTTACTTACTTTTAAAATATCTCCTGGAACTCTTTGAAACACTTCTGTGTCAAATCTGAAGCTCTTATAGAACTGATAGCCTCTAACTTAGACTAAATGTGTTTATTTCTTCAGCTTTCATCTTTCAGTATTAAAAATAGAATCAATCAGCAGATATGTATCAAGCCACTTCTATGTTCTATGGTAAGCCTTATGGGAATACCAAAGTTTATATCCTCTAAAGAATTTCTAACTACCTTGGGAATATCTTCAGGATATCTCATAGCCCAGAATTTTTAAAAAGGATATTTTTTAATAAAACTTTTAATTAAACAACTTTTGTAGCTCTGGGTTTTATCATTGATTTTGATATCATAAATAAGTCCTTAGAATATGTTCTGTCTAAAAGCAGATAGAGGATTAAATGACATATTAAAGTCCCATTTGGATTTTTCAAGTCTATAATGCATCATTCACTTTCATTTTTCCAGTTTCAAGGTATATAAAAGTAGAATAATCTTACCTGACACATTCTTTAGACTTTAGTTTATAGCCTTTAGCATTTTATAGTTATGTATATTTTTTATGTTATAAATACTGTTCTACTTTTTTCATAATTTGAATGATTTTTCCAGTTTCTGATTCATAGAAATCAAATATACTTTTACATATACTATTTATCTATTATCACTGGCAATGAACTATATTAATCACATATTTTAATAAAACAATAAGGGTGGGAGGCCAAGACTCAACCTATATTGGGCTACTGAACACAATTAATTCTTAGAGTTGTGGTTAATTATTTTTTCAAACATACACCTTGCAAAATAAATATTCTCTCTTGGAAATTAGTGATGTTTCACAGATAACATGAATATGTTCCAAACTTTGGATTTGAAATGGAAAGCTCAAAATATTTTCCAGAGTAAGTTTATATAAAGATTTGATTTGATAGTTTTAAAATTTTAGTGCATTAATTTCAGTGTGTTCTACCAAGAAAAATCTATGTCTGTAAATTTCTCACCATATCAATGATTTCTTATTTCTAGGCAATGAAAACTACAAACAAATAGCAATGTGTGTTCTTTACCACATAAGCATGGATGACCGTGTTAAATCAATGTTTGCATATACTGACTGTATACCACAGGTATGTGTTTTAAGAAAACCATTTAAGATATATATTTTTTTCACTCTCTTCTCTTGATTTGTCAGATATCCTTTTCCTCAAAAAACATTTCTCTTATAAGTAAATTTAAATTTGTTATAGAAAAGTTAGAAAGTATAGAACTGTATAAAACTCAAAATAACTTTGTTATCCCAGAGACAATTATTTAATGTTTTGGTACACTTCTTTATACATACTTAAAAAATAATATATTGGGATTATATACGATATGTATAATTTTTATATTAACATATTTCTTTGGTAATAGGTCATAAGTATACCCCTATGTCATTGAATTCTTCAAAAATTATTTCTAACAGTTGTATAATCTATATGGATGTACTATAATTTAAATATTGTTAAATTGTATGTTTATACTTTTGTCCAATTTATCACATAAAACATGTAATTAAACATATGTAAGCAAATGAAAATAGTGTAGAGTAAATATCATATTTGTAAATGATCTCTTCTGTACTTTCTCTTCTATACTTTCTCTTCTATACTTCTATACCATCTCTTCTATACTTTCAATTCCTAAAAGTAGAATGATTAAGTCAAACGATATGAACACTTATGTCTTTGACATATTTTGGTCGAAATACCTTCCGAGAAAGCATAAATTTACATTTCTAAGTAGCATTTCACTTTTAGTAAAACTGGATATTATTTTCTAAATATGTGATATTTCATTATTTTTTTATTTTGCATTTCCATGAATATTGGTGAGATTGAACATTTTCTCATGTTTATTATCTCTATTCGGTTACAAATCATTTATGTCCTTCACTAATTTTCTGTTGGCTTATTGATATTTTTATCATTAGTAAATAAGATCAATGTATATAATAACTATTTTAACTATTTACATGTTACAAATATTTCCCAAGTTTGTAACTTACCTTTTAATTTTGTTTGTGGTTGATAGTTTTAGCTGCTTTTTGCATTCTCTGATGGGAAAATACTTTATCAAAATTCTTTCATTTTTATAGCACTGTTCTCAAGAAAGAATTTTACTATGACTCAGTTACTTGATATATTTCATATGTTAGGTCTATTTGTCTTGGAGGAGTTTACTGATTTTTTTTATAAGGGTAGAGATTCCATACATACATGATTTTTCTCTTAGGGAATTAACAATCACAGAATGACTATTGTGACATTTTTATTAAACCACGCATGATTAGTTTGAATAACTAATGATTAGAACTCTGGTTGTGCTGATTTTTAATATTTCATTATTTTTTATAAAACGTCTTTCCAAAATATAAAACTTACAGCATATACGATATGCAATAAAAATGACATACTTTTAAAAGCACTTTAAAAGAATATGAACAAGTCGTACTTCTTAAAGTAATTCTTCTTAAGACTTCTACTAAACAATTCCTTGTAAGCCTAAAAAAGTTATTAAAATGTATGTTACTTGAAAAATAATTAATATATAGTGACATATTAAAGTCCCATTTAGGTTTTCAAATAGATCATTAATTTCTCTTTTTGTTAATTCTAATTGACTTTTTATTTATTCCAAACTAGTGAAACAGTACTAAAATTCAATTTGCTATTCCAGAATTTTAACACTTTACCTATATGCCATTAAAAAATTAATAAACTTTCAAGGATAATTTCTTAGACTTTTATACCAGGAGATAATTATGCTTGTTTATAAGAAATAGACATTGCTGAAAAAATACACAGCACATCTTATCTAACACGGCAGAGCTTCTTACAGAGATAATGCATGTCAGCCTGTAACCAGTGCAAAGTGTAATCAAACTCTTTGTCAAACAAGTTTTCAATAAAAGAGTAGCCATGTCAAAGGGAGATTACAGGTGATTTACTACGGTCTCACGCCATATGTTCTAATGGTTTCTGCTCTGCAGTTTCAAAGGGTGTTCCTTTGCTGATCCCATTTAGAGTCAGAACTTCATTGACTACAGGATATGAATTGGAAAGCAGCCAGAAAAGAATAATATTCTTGCTAATATTGACTATTTTTATCCAGATTTATATTTTAAAGAGAATAACAGAAAATAAAAGAAAAATAAATACAAACCAAGAAGGGGTGGAAAACTTATTATCTTGAATTTTGAACTGAAGTTATCCTATACTTTTTAGAATATATAATCTCACATATAATGCATACAACTTTTTTACATGAAAAAATCAGAATAAGAGCCTGTCTAGGTTACTTTTTAGACATTGATATTATTGAAATTTAAAACTTTGTAAGTAGGAAGTTCTCCCATACCATTTCAAGAACAATTCCCATGCATGTGTTCTTGGATGACAGTTTTCTAACATCAAACATGTCTGCAGTGAAGTTTTTAGAGCATTTGTGATCTATATTCCATGAACAAAATTTTCTAAAATTCGTTCAGAGGTTTTGGGAATTTTTTTGTCTTCTTTTTTTGTTTTGAAACTTCAGCTCTTGAGTGAGGTTATGTTACCAAATTATGTTGTAACATCCCGAAGGTTTTAATATGAGGCAGTATTTTGAGGAAAGCACATGATATTCTAGAATATATTTGTTCCTAAAGTACCATCCAACCTGTAATTTGTACTGTATAGTGCCCAATTTTGACATATTTAGGGAAAAGTTTACATGGTTTTATTGCTACCCAGTGCCAAGTTTATTGTAAAATATCAATAAAATAATCATGGAGAGCAATTCAGAAATTCAATGAAATTTCCAAGTTTCATGCAGGTATTAAAAATATACTTCTTTAAGGCATATTGGCTACTCAAGGTAATGTTTATGTAGGTAAGGTTTTAAACTCATTTGTGTCAGTAACTCATTAACCTACTTATTAAAGAAAGCCATATCCAAGGTTGGAATGTCTTAGAGTTAATGGTAATATTCTGTTCTTTCAGAAATTGTGCACATCAATTTTTGCTTAGTAAAGATCCTCAAGTATTACAAATGAATTTTTTCAAAGACAAGCCTAAAATGAGTTTGAAGGTAGAAATGCAGTAGCTCATAGTGATTCATTTGTTTTAGTGATCAAAAAGAACGTGGAGTATAGTCATATTCATTAATTATGTTAGATAATCTTTTTAAAGGTGCTTTATAAACTGTAAGTCACTATACAAAATAAGATACTCTTAGTAAAATCTTTTTCATCATTTTGGACCCATTTGTAGTCCAGTTTAAATACTGCCTCTCTTATATGTGTTTTATAAGATAAACCTATAATTAGATTAGAGTTCACTTTTGGAAATATTTAACATCCAAAGTAGATGATTATATATACAACGTACCTAGTAATCTCGTCCAATATTTTGCTTCCTTTGTACTTTATTGCCTCTAATTATCCAATGCACTCTGTTTTCTTCCCTATTATATCACTATTCTGCAAAATTTGGGGGCCAGGTCAAGTTTTTCTTTATGCATGGTCTTAATGGTCTCAGTGGGTGGATTGTTTCAGGTAAGCATACTTGGGGATAACCAGGAGTTAATGGTTGTATTCTAATAATAGTTAAAAGTACACATTAACAGTTCATTGTTATTTAGACCTCTGAGATGCATGTTTTGTTTAAATAGGTGCAAATGCCATCCAGATGCTTATAAAAGTATTTATTGGTAATAGAATGGCCAATCAAAGTACATGGTTAGGTAGTGATGTCATGGTGTTATTTAATATTTTACCCTAGAACAGTGTGCAAGAATCTTCATAGTGATCCACATGTTTTCCACCACAGTTGTCCTATTTGGCCCCTCTTTGATCTACATGCTTCTTTTAGCCGAATGCTGGTAAACGTCCTTTCTGACAGCCCCCTTTGCTCTTGCCTGCCATTATCTGCTGAAGTTCAGAAACCAGAGCATCACTTCAAACAGGAGAGTTAGGGAGTAGCCAGTCAGAAGAGATTCCTGAGGCATGCCAAGTTCTGGCATAATCATTCAAAGATGTTTGGGTAGGGGGTTGGGGATAGTAGAGGTGTATGTGAATACAGAGAGCTGTGGGGGTTGGCCTCTGGTCACTGGTAAATAAGTGAAATCAGGTGCCAGAGAGTCTAGACACAGTGATTTCAGTCCTGGGTCTTTGGTATCTGATACTCAATATGGGACTTGTCTGATTGAACACTATTGCTTCTTCGTTGCACAGGCTGAAGCCGTTTTAGTGTTTTCCTGTTAAATTAGTAAAAGATGACAATGGATATAGTTAAAACATAAAACAATCTAGTTTTAATATTTCATAGTTGTCAGCAATTATACTTCCTTTTGAAGTGCCATGATAACAATCAAATTAAAGATATAATGTTGCATGTGAAGTTTGAACTAAACTATTATTTTTAAATTTGAATGCTTTAATTAAAATTGAAGTGTTTCTCTTTCTTATTATGAAAAACTAATTCTATATCATGATATATTCTATTCATATTTAGTGCTAATTTCTCTTGATTTGGGGGATGGGAGTTGGGTAAGTTTTCAAGCCATGCATTATTTTTTAAAAATCTAGCTCCTAATTATTTCTTTCTACACAGGATTTAACATGGAAATTACTTTTGTAAAAAATCTTCACCTTCTAAACAAATCATCTGTAACCCCATTTTTAAGGAAAATTTTTATACTACAAAGATAGATTTGAAGTAAATAATTTTTGTTAGCAATAAGTATTTTGCCTTCTTAAAGCATTGCTTCCTCCACAACATATTCTCAGTATTATAAAAAATTTTCTTGATATCAGTAAAAGTTTGGAAGAAATCTATAGTAGGTTTTGAATGACAGTCTGAAAAACATAATTATATTCATTAGAGGATTGTCACCTACATTTTTATTAGCTTTTAATTGTTATTGGAAATTTTATTTGCTAATGGAAGATAGGTAGTGAAATCTTAAATAAATACAGTAAATTAATATTATTGGCTTTTTGCCATAGAATTTTTTTACTCTGTAATTATTAGTTCTTTACTCAGAGATTCCATCGGTGGCAACATTTGTTGTTAAAGATCTGTCCTCTGGGAAAAGGCAGAGTACATGCCAACTGTCCATTTGCTACAGTGTTTTGTAGTTTTCAGCATACAAATCAGTACATTTTGTTACAATTATACCTAACGATTGGAGTGATAATTATGCTCCTGTTTTTAATTTTGGCTTCCAGCTGTTCATTGCTAGCATATAAAGATATGATTTATTTTTATGTGTTGACCATGTATCCTTTTTGAAACTCAGAAGTCATCTGGAACCACAGAGAGAATAATCAAAACAAAGTTTAACAGAATGGGGTCTAAAACAAATAATTATTTATTATTCACTTACTATATATAAGGCACAGTGCAGGATTCATGAAGGCATGTTCTAAAAGGGTATTGCCCTGAAATAAAACATGAGCAATTTTATGTTATAAATTTTAGGAATAACTTCCATATGTTGTTAGCAATTTAGACCGAGAGAAAAATATCTTTACATAATATGCACTAATTTAATTTGCTGATTTACCAATAATAGATGACTAGCTTTTCTAAACTATAGCCTAAAGTTTGTTCATTTCTCCTTTATTATAGCAACTGTCTCTCATCATGACAAATCTAGATTACTGCTAAATGCCATAGGTAGCCTATCTTTTGCTTCATACCTTTTATTATTTATTATTATTTCCATACATGATTTAACATGGAAATTACCTTTTTAAAAAAAGTAGAGTTTTCCTCATTTTTATACCTTTACCCAAATGATTGGATTTGGGCTGCAGCTTTAGTTATCAATCGCATATGATATTTCCTATAATTGTACCTCCAGTCCAAACATTTCTTGTAAACTCAGGCCTGCATTTATAATCTCCTACTGAATATCTAGGCTAGACTATCACATAGGCAACTTAAACTCAACATATCTAAAATCAAAATCATTGTCTTTCCTTTAAAGTCTTCTCCTCCTCTAGTTTCCTTTTTTTAGAAGATGTTAGTACTTCTTTTCATTTCATTGCTCAGTGCAGAAACATAGAAGTCATCTTGACTACTCTTCTCCCTTAACCCCAACATCTAGCCAGTTATTAATCCATTTTGGTTCTCTATCTACATATATCTTAGTCCTTTTATCTCTGTCCCCATTGCCCTACCTACTCCAGGCAGCCATCATCTCACCGGGACTTTTCCTCTAGCCTCCTAGATGGCATCCCACTTTTTCTTGCTGTTTCAATCTATTTTCTTCAATGACCAGATCTTTTCGAGACACAGATCTTATCCTGACACTTTTCTGTTTAGGAGCCTTTAATAGCTTCTCATTATCCTTAGGGTGAAGCCAAAAATCCTTAACATGTACTTCAAGACCCTGCGTGATCTGGCTGTTACCTTATCTCTTAAGACTGTTTCCATTTCTCCAAACATGCTTACTTTATTTTAATTCTTTAATAGAGTACTATCTTTCCTGCATAAGCTATTATCTGCTTGGAATGCACTGCTTCCAGATAATATTTTTAATTCTTTAAGGCAGAGGTTTTGTCTATTTCTCTATATGCTCCACTGTACTTGGAAGTTTATATTTATGCTGAGCATCTAATAGTTCATTAAATATTCATTTAGTTATTGAATGGTAAAGCTTGCCAGTTTTATGTGTCAAAATGTACTCATGCTTGTAATCCTAGCACTCTGGGAGGCCAAGGCAGGCGGATCACTTAAGCTCAGGAGTTCTAGACCAGCCTGAGCAAGAGTGAGACCTTGTCTCTATTAAAAAGAGAAATAAATTAACTGGCCAACTAAAAACATATAGAAAAAAAATTAGCTAGGCATGGTGGTGCATGCCTGTAGTCCCAGCTACCCTGGAGGCTGAGGTAGAAGGATTGCCTGAGCCCAGGAGTTTGAGGTTGCTGTGAGCTAGGCTGATGCCACAGCACTCTAGCCTGGGCAGCAGTGTGAGACTCTTGTGTCTCACACTATATATATATATACATATATATAGAGAGAGAGACAGAGAGACAGAGAGAGAGAGAGAGAGAGAGATCTTATATATATATATATATATATATATATATATATATATAGCATTATATTATTTCCAATGTACAATCTAAGATAACACATTATGATAAAATATTCCTTCTGGGTTTTTTTGTTTACTTGTTTTGGTTTTTGAGTAAAATATGCCCTGTGCTTCTTGCTAGTTAATGAAGATGCTCTTCGAATGTTCAGATGAGCGGATTGACTTGGAACTCATTTCTTTCTGCATTAATCTTGCTGCTAATAAGAGGAATGTACAGCTTATTTGTGAAGGTTAGTGCTTTTGAACTTTGTAAGTAACCTCTTTAGCATCTGGTAATTGGCAGATAATGGAAAATACATAATAAGAAGTTAAGAATTATAGTGGATATGTAAATCCTATTTTCAAATATTTTCTTCATTATAGCTATAATCCCTAAAGGTCAGATAAAATATTCTTATGTCATGAGTGGAGACACCTTCAGTAACCATTGTCAGTTAGTCTTAATTGAAATTTGATTTTTAAATGCTTTGTAGATAAAATGAAACTTTTTATTTGCAAATCAGTCTATTATAATGTGAGGTGATAAAATACAAATGTATTAAGTTATTGTTTCTATAATACGTTGGTAAAATGGCTTATCATAAATGATGATGTTTCAGAGTCCCCAATAGTTTTTCCTTATTCAAAAAGTAGTATATGTTTGTTATAAAAAACAGAAGTGAGCAAATACTAAATAAGTAAAATATTTACTCCTACCATCCACATATAATCATAGCTAAAATTTTGGTGTAATCGTTCTGTATATTTTTAAATATAAAATGTGGTTTTTCCTCTATATTTATTGTGAAATGTTTTTTAAAATTAATAATATCTTTAATAATATTCCATATGATTAAATAATAATTTCATAATATAAAACATAATTGTTAATAGCTGCAAAATTGTCCATTAAATGATTTTGCTATAGTTTCTTTCCCTATTTTAGATATATATAGTTTGTTGCCACCTTTTTTCTGTTACAGTAATTATCCTTTCATTGAATCTTTACACATTTTCATTTTATATTCTTAGGATAAATTCCTAGAAGTACAGTTTTTCTAGGTCAAAAGTAGTTATGCCTTTAACATTTGTGGTACATATTCCAGACACAAAAGAGCATATACTTTATGATTCTATTTATATGAAATTCTAGAACAGGCAAAACTAAGATATATTTTTAAATAAAAAAGAAAACAAGAAGAGAAAAGAAGAAAAGAGGTTGTATCTGGGGAATAAAATTAATTAGGAAAGGGTACAAGGGAACTTTCTGGAGAGAATGGAAATTGTCCGTCCATATGTTGATATGTGGTAGGTATAGGTTGCACAGGTAAATACATTTATCCAAATTAATCAAATTGTACGCTTAAGACTTATGCATTTTATTGGCTATAAACTATTGTGGATATTTTTGGAAACTAAACAAATTAAGTTAACCTTAATTTTACTGGGGGGATTTTCTATTTCAGGAAATGGGCTGAAGATGCTCATGAAGAGGGCTCTGAAGTTCAAGGATCCATTGCTAATGAAAATGATTAGAAACATTTCCCAGCATGATGGACCAACTAAAAATTTATTTATTGTAAGTATGGTTTTGGCTTTCTATTAAAATAGACTAAGAATTAAAGATTTAAATTGCTGCATTTAGAAATGTAACTCTTATTGGGCTCTTATCAAATATTAACTCATGATCCAGATTGACTCTTCTGTTATGGACTTCTTTGTTAGTTTAGCTCCTAGAAATCTCAACCTATGTTTCCATGTTGTTTTTGTTTTGTGTTCTCTCTCCCTAATTCCTCTACCCATACTACACTCTTCTTGCCTTTAACCAGTTCACCATAGGCTTTCTTAGCAGTTTACCTCAAGATCATTAAAACAAGAGAACCACATTTGATATTTTTTCTTCCTGTGTGTTAAATTACTAGATTTCTCTTGGTTAATTATTAGATTAAATACAAAATGATATTTTAAATTTGTACTAAAATTCTGTTTTATTCAGGATTATGTTGGGGATCTTGCAGCCCAGATCTCTAATGATGAAGAGGAGGAATTTGTTATTGAATGTTTGGGAACTCTTGCAAATTTGACCATTCCAGACTTAGACTGGGAATTGGTGCTTAAAGAGTACAAGTTGGTTCCGTACCTCAAGGATAAACTAAAACCAGGTCTGTGCTAAGTATTTCACTTTTACATGATCACTAAGTTATTTCTTTCTGTTGTGGATAAGGCTGCTGGAGCAGTATTTTGTGACTACTGTATTATTATATACTAGGCAAAACCATTTCTTCTCAAAACTCTCTTTTCACAGAAGAGCTCCTCTTATATTTATATTCACTTTTCTTCCTCCTAACAGTATGTTTTCTTAGTATTAGTTTCCCTTCCCTATCCTACTTTTCTTGTTGTTTTGGGTTTGTTTTTTTTTTAATTCAGCATTTTTTAAATTACCAAATACCATCCTCCTCTATGTATACATACATATGCACACAAGCACAAAGTTCTTTGAGACATTCAGATGAGTCTTTTATTTTCTGTGTCTACGTTTTCTTTCAATTGTATTCTCAAAGACTTATTTCCACTTCTCTACTGCCCTTAATCACCCTGCACTGTCATCAGTGAACATGGAAATTTGGAGAAAGGACAAATTTATGAGTATGTCAGGAATTGATAAGAATTGATTTAATAGCTTTGAATATCCTTTCTGTGCATTAAAGTTTTGGTAATATAAATGAATTTGGATCAAGATATTTCAATGAAAAATTTCTATGGTTTGACTTTACTAGGTGCCGCAGAAGATGACCTTGTTTTAGAAGTGGTTATAATGATTGGCACTGTATCCATGGACGACTCTTGTGCTGCATTGCTAGCCAAATCTGGAATAATCCCTGCACTCATTGAATTGCTAAATGGTAAATAATCTTAATTAATTTTCATGATAATATCTAAACAGGTTATTAGTTTAAATTTTTAAATATAAGATGTAGAGTCTGTAATCATAAAATAGTATTTATCTTGTTACATTAATCATTAATCATTTTATAGCAACTTAAATTATATAGTTAAGAAAAATAAATTATTATAAATATACTGCTAACTGGGATTAGATAAAGTAATATCAAAGAGATTAGGTTGCAAAGTAAGAATGTTACAGTAAAGCAATTCAAGACCAGTTTTATAGATTGTGTCTTCCTCTCACCAGCCTTTAACAACTAATGCAGTGGTCACTGATTATCTATGAGAGATATGTTCTAAGACCCTCAGTGGATGCCTGAAACTGCAGAGTGTACTGAACCCTATATGTGGTTTTTCTGTACATACCTATGATAAATTTTAATTTATAAATTAGGCACTGTAAGATTAATAACAATGACTATAATAGAACAATTATAACAATATGCTAGCATCACTTCTCTTGTGCTTTGGAGCCATTATTAAGTAAAATAAGAGTTACTTGAATACAAGCATTGTGCTAATGCAGTAGTTGATCTGATAACCTAGATGGCTACTGACTAATGGGTAGGCAGCTGTAGAGCATGGACACACAGGACAAAGGAATGATTCATGTCCCAGGTAGAACAGAGTGGAACGGTGAGAGATTTCATCATGCCACTCAAAATGCCATACAGTTTAAAACTTAAAATTTATTTACTTATGGAATTTTCCATTTAATATTTTTGGACTGAGGTTGACTGCAGGTAACTGAAACCAAGGAGAGGAGAAACCACCAATAGCAGGGACTACTATATTCTATCATTTTTCTTCTTTCTTTGTCTTGAGTTTGATCCTGTCTTTTGTAACAGCTCTGGTTTTTTTTATCTTGATTCCTAAGTAGGAAAGTTCATTTGGAAGCTGATTCTAAACATCATATTCCCTTCTATATCCAGAGGGTATTGTCTGATGAATATGTTGTATATCTGCAGTGCCCAACGCATGTGGTTGAACACTTGAAATATGGCTGTCAGGACTAAGAACCTCAATTTTTAATGTACTCTAATTTTAATCAGCTACAGTGGCTTATGGCTGCAATAGAATAGTGCAGGGCTAGCATCTTCCCCTTACATTTGTATTGTTCTTAAGGTGCCAGGGCTCATTTTTTTTCCTTCATATTATATATAAAATTTATCTAAATCCAGTTGTTATTTTATTAGGGCAAGTTCTCTAGCATCTTATACCTTAAAAATAGCTAACAGTATAAAAGTTAAAAATTCTTAATATGAGATGGCTAATTAGATACTTTTATTTGAGTCTTCCTTGTCCTATGTATAATATATGTGCATTTTGTATTAATTTTCATTGATTTTGGAGTATTAACACACATAAAAATATATGGATTCTAAGTATATACTCAATGAATTTTCAAAGTGAATACATCAAGTTATCATCACCCACATAAGAAAATAAAACATTATCAGCCCTCTAGAAGTATCTCTTCTCCCTCATCCCAGCTATTATCATCTACAAAGTGGTTTTTGTCTTTTCTTTTGTCACTAATAGATTAGTTTTGCTTGGTTTTGAACTTTATTATATATGATATGTTTGTGAGATTCATCTATGTTGTATACAGAAATTTTTTCATTTTCATTGCTGTATATAATAAATCTATTATATCATATATCACTATTTTTTTCTATTGTTGATGGATAGTAGGTTTGGGTTTTTTTTCTGGAGGGGGGAGAACTATCATAAGTAATGCTCCTGTGATTTTTAAACCTTTCATTTGGTGAACATATGTACTGATTTCTATTAGGTACATACCTAGGAGTAGAATTGCTAGGTCACAAAGTTTGCTTGTGTTTGGCCATAATAAATGGTGCTTATCTGTTTTCCAAAGTAGTTGTGCCAGTCTGCAGGCCTACCGGCAATGTAAGAAAATTAACAGTTGTTCCACATCACTACTAACTCTGGGCATTGTCATTTCCTTTAACTGTAGCCTTCAAACTGGTATCTCATTGTGGTTTTCATTTGCATTTTCCTTATGACTAATGAAGTTGAGCACCCGTTTATATTTCTTGACCACTAAATATGGCCAATAAAATAATGTACCTATTTATCTTGTGCACATTTTTCTCTTTTGAGTTTTTTAAAAAATTTTGTCAGATCTTTATTGTAATACATTTTAATAAATAGGTCATCTAGAGATAATGCCCCTACATTTGAAGTATTCCTTCTCAAATTTGTAGTATATTTATATATTTACCTAGGTACACCCATCTCACAGCCAGAAGTTTTCAGATTAGAAATAATTTAAAAAGAGACTAGGTAGTTGGGAGGCAAAAGTGAAGACAGTGTAGTTGACAGAGTGAGAATGATTTCATTGAAGTGAAATCTTCAATGGAAGATTGGAAAGCTAGAGAAAGTTACAGTGAAATGACTTGCTTCCTGGAATTGCTGCTCAACAGTGATTATATGATAATTGAGAAAGAGGAGATATTTGTAAAGAGAGCTGACAGCCAGCTCAGATTGTTTTATTTTGTTTTGATGTTCTCTGACATGAGAGTATCACAGACACTATATAATACTCTTTTTAAGAAATCCATAACTTTTCAAGATTAAAACCCTTGGGGTTAAGTGAGAGAATACTGTATACCAAGACAGTAATTAATAGTGAGAAATTCAGCCCAATTAGTTGGGGAGAGTAGTACTTTGGCAAGTTAGTAAAGGAGATGATTTGGGTCAGATTGGACTTTAAGAGGCCCACAATTTATTCTACGCAATTAGTTGGATACTTTATTGATCTATCTGTTTCTAACATCTCATTGAACTATTGCCAAGAGTTGATAGCAAACTACACTATTAGTAAATCAAATTTCATAACCATTACCTAAAATTAGATTCCTATAAGTAATTATGCTTTTGCCATTACAGATTAATCTGTGGATATCAGCTATTCTGTTATTGTTTGTATGATATTAAACACTTACTAATTAGCCTTTATGATTACATAACATTATTTTTACTACCATAATTTATTAGATTGATAATAAACTACTTTTTATTTTATGCCAATATGTAAAGTTTAATTTTGTGAACATTATTCAACAAAAGGAAATACCTTTTTATAATAGTTTAATGTGTACCAAAACTGAGAATTTAGAAGGTGTGACCTTTTTTAAGAATTGTTTTTCTCATGTGAAATCAACATTGTAAAGACAAAATCATTTCACACAGAATTGTTTGAAGAATTCTTATGATGAACAAAAAAAAAAAACAAGTGGGGTTAAGTGTCGCTGTTTCACATAAGGAAGATAGAAATTAATTTAATTGATGAGTTCTTGTCTCCTTGTCACTTTTAGTTTTTCTCATTCTCTATTATTCTCCATAGTGTTTTTCAATTTGGTATATAAACATAGAATTCTTTTATTTGGAGTTTTTGTTTCCTTTTCAGCTCAACAAGAAGATGATGAATTTGTATGTCAGATAATTTATGTCTTCTACCAGATGGTTTTCCATCAAGCCACGAGAGATGTCATTATCAAGGAAACACGTATCCTTTCAATATTTACAATAGATAATGACATTTCACATATGCAGAAAAGATGCATCTTTGGTATTTTTTTTTCTTTGCAAATGTTGAAATAATGTAGAAAACACCAACCTTTGAAATAAATTTAGAAGATGTGCTATAATATTTTTCATGAAGCTGTTGATCCTAAATCAGTATATAGGAAGAATAATGAGAACAATGTTATTAACTTGCCAGGTTGTGATTCTTAAGAAACTTAACAAAGATATCAGAACTTCCTTCTTTACTGACATATCTTAAATATCAGAGGTTCCTAGGACTATCGTTGGTCCTCTTCTAATCTTACCTTATTTACTCTATTTATAGCACATCTATTCTGATGACTTCAGCTACCAACTATCTACTAAGTGTTTAACATCTTCAAAACCTCTATCTTGAGCCCCAGGCACTTGTTGCTAACTACCACTTGGATGTCTTCTACCTATCTAACCGGGCAAAGCATGGTGTAACCTAAACAACATTATAAAATCAAATAGCCCTAATTTTAAATTACATTTTGCCACTTACTAGCTGCAGGACTTTATTTAACCTCCTTAGCACACAATCTTTTATGTATAAAATGGCCATAATATTAATATTAAACTAAAAATACCTCCTACCTTGTAAGACTGTTAAAAGTGCTAATGGATTTAAAGTGCCTGTAATAGTTCCCAGCACACATAAGTACTGATTAAGTGGTAGTTTATCATTATTGCATCTAAAAGGGTACTCAATGTTGGCAATGTCCTCCCCTGAAAACCCAACAGTTCTGCCTTCTGTATTCATTGTGGATAATAATAGTATCATCTACACAGTGCCTTAATCTGAAAATTTGGGGATCTACTGTCTCTTTTACTATACATAATTAATAATTCATTTATTTTACACACATTTATTAAGCTTTGACCATCTAAACAGATACTGGTTTAAGTGCTGGAAGTATAAGAAAGTCAGTCCTTGTCCTCAAGGAGTTTATAGTCTAATGAGAGAGATAGACAAGTAAATAAGAAATATAAGTTATAATCCAGTGTGACCAATGTCATAAAGACATGTACCCAGGGCACACTAGATCCAAGAAAATATAAAACAAGCTTAGGGATGTCATGAAACACTGGCAGCAGAGGTGATGTTTAAGCTGCATCTTTGTTTCTTTGTTTTATAATTGAGGTGGTTTGGTCTATTAAAAAACAATCTGCTTTTCAACTCCAAGGATAAATTCCTTTATTACCATGTGACCAGTCTAAATTCTTTTGCTGCTTAGCATACATAGTTAGTTCTTCATAACCTGACCTTAACCTATTAATTTTTTCAAAGTGATATGTCTCCACTTTAACCTTACAATACACGTTTTTCTCTTAGCATACCACATTTCTCATTATTCATCAGATGTGGTACACCTTGTCAGTATTTAACTGCCATTGGTGTGCTCATAAATGTCATTTCTTCCCCATTTTTACCTTATGGTCTCCTACTCAAAAGTTTATGTGCCATCTTCTCAGTTAATTAAGCCTTTCTATTCTATGCCTCCCTTCTTCCTAATATGAGTAATTTCTTTATTTTCACCTCTAAAAAATATTTTGAGTTATCTATTCATATACCTGTCTCTCCCAAAAGATTTTGAGGTCCTCAAGCTCAAGGACTGGCTTGTCTTACTGATCTTTATCTATTCACAAAACTTAACATGGCACCTGACATGTGGTAAATACTTGTTTGGTCAAATGAACACATGTACCCAACTGGTTAATGTCCTTTAAAGGTATTACCTTAGTAGACTTTTTTTTTTAAGGATACTGCAATTGCTAAAAACATTGTGAAACTCCTCTGCTGTTAACATTCAATACCAAAATCATATGCTTTAAGTATCACCATTGTAGGAAAATTGCCGTGTTTTTGAGGGCAAATTTAATTTCTGGAAGCATGTAAAGTATCTCCAAGAGTCAAATCTGATGAATAACAAGTCTAATTTGAGAAATGTTCATTTTGATATAATGTATCAAAATGTAAATATTGTTTTGTCTTAACAGCTACATTAGAGAGAGCTTCTTTTATCATACAGTAATAAATGTTTTTTTAATGTGGCTTATAAACTGGCTTTCCCAGGAAGATAAATTCCCAATACACCGTTGAGATGTTAAATCATTGGAATAAATTAACTTTTCCCCAGCTGTACTCTGTGGAACATATTCCTTGAGTATTAACAATTGCTTGATGAAGAAAAGCTTCTGTGATAGTAAATGAGTTTGGCAAACACTGAGTTAAAGTTGAACAGGTTTTCTTCTTGCTACAGGGTCTTCTTGGAACTTTCTTTTTTTTTTTTTTTTTTGAGCCAGAGCCTCTTTTTGTGGCCTGGGAAGCTGGGACTACAGTTGTGCACCACCACACCCAGCTAATTTTATTTATTTATTTACCTATTTTTTTTTGTAGAGACAAGGTCTTGCTCCGCTCAGGCTTGTTCTTGGAACTTTTAATATGCTTTTTTGTATTGTCTCTAAAAGGATATTCTTTATATATAATATATTTTAAAGTTACATAACTATGGGAGCCACTATGGAAAACAGTAAAATGAAAGTATAGTTTTCCTAGGTAACTTCTTTGAAAGACAACCCTGTTTGCTATTTATCTCATAGAGCTTTTTGTGAGAACTAAAGAAGAATGAAGTATTTAAAGTACCTAACAAGTGCCTAGCATATAGTGAGTGTTACTGCCTCTGCTGTGATATGTCTTAGTACCTTATCATAGTATTAAGAAAACTCATAGTATTAAGAAAACTTCTTTAGAATTTTCTTCTCAGTATCACTTTCCTTGCATTTTCCTCCCCCCAAGTTCAGTTTTTGTTTTATGTCATTGATTCTGGAGTCAATACTTTTTTGGTATTTATTATGAAGAATGTAACATGTAGATACTGGTGTGAATGGGAGATAAAAGATCTGCTAAGTTAAAATGTTTACAAAAGCTTCATGTCTTCAGATTTGATAAAGATGGCTGTGAAGTGCTTTTGCCCAGAAAACAAATTCAGAAATATTTTGGAGTTCAAAAAACAGGATTTTTGTTGATGTCAATTACATTTAAACGTATCATGTTATAACTTGTTACATATTAAAAAATATTAAATATTTCATTTCACTGTAATTGTAAGCATTTTATTGTGATTTTCCCCTATGAATCCAATATATTTAAACATTTAAAATAAAGAATCTATTAGGCAAGAATTCATTCCTTTTCCCATTTTTTGTTAAACCAGAAAGTTTGATCAATATTTGATATAATTTTTAAAAAAATACTTGACATTTGAGATGGCTAGTATAGACTTATTTTAAATAAATATATGATTAATATTAAGATGTTTGAAAAATTAAACTGGCTTTCAGCATAAATCAATGACGTAAGGTATTGAGAATCTGAAATTGAAAACCAATGCTGTTATAGTCAAAAATATTTATATAATCCCAACAATTGTAGTATGGGAAAATAAAATACAATTAGCCCTGCCTAATGTTTTCAAAAATACAGTCTTACGTGTTCTGAGATCTAGTGACTTGATTTTATTTTTATCTAAATTTTTCTCATTTTTATGTCCCCACTATCTTTGTTTTTTCAACAAATGAAATATAAATGTTTCTGATTATCTTGTATTAATAGTGTTACTTTAAAATTTGAAGCAAAATTTTAATTTAGCATTTAAATTTAGAGAAATGTGGGATTTTCTAATATGATTGAATTGCTACAATATCAAATACAGTTTGTATCTTTAACCGTTTCTATTCAGAGGCTCCAGCATATCTCATAGACCTGATGCATGATAAAAATAATGAAATCCGGAAGGTCTGTGATAATACATTAGATATTATAGCGGTAAGTATTCTCTCTACACAAAGTCTAATAGACTTCATTTTTGTGGGAAAAAGACATTGAAAACCTATTTTGAACCATGCATTCAGTGTAAACACATTTATATTTTGATAAGATTCAGAAAATACAATGATACTAAATTTATCTTTTTAAACATTAAGTCTTTTGGCTTTCAACTTTGAAATATATAGACTCCTTACATAAAGAGGTTTTCTACGCATTTAGAGTTTAAGTCTGATCTACATGGCCTCTCAGAATCACTTGTTTTTCAGAGAAATTGTTGTATTTTAGGGGCAGGGAGTTTGAAGACAATTTTGTTCAAAACTCAAGCAATCAACTTTGCAGTTTGCCCATTAAATGTTTTAAATCAAATCAGCTATTTTTTAGTTATTTGATAATTTTTGTTATATATTGTACATAGAATTGTTTTGTAAGTTGCTTTGGAATGGTGGGAAATATAAAAATCTCAATGTCGTTTATGATTTTGGAGGTTTTTGAAGGATTCATGACTAGAGAGATGATCAGAGGGATGATCTAAGTCTTGGGTTAGAAGCTTATTAACCCTGCCTGGATTTGAGCCTTGCCCAGGCCTGTGCCAGATACTAGATTATTTTGAACATTTTTTACCTATGGCATATACTGCTAGACACAGCCAGCTTGCTTCCTCCTTTGAACTGGATTTGGCTCACTTTTTAAAAAGTTTATTGAATATAGCCTATTCAATAGTTTTCAAACATGTCAGAATAACAGTTTGAAAAATCAATAACTTCATTGGAAATCCACTAAGTTGGTACTTCTGCTAGTGTTATCATTGGAAACTAAACAGTCACCATTAGGAACTTTTTTGTCACTTACCTACATTTTATTTTAGAAATTCATCTTATTTGATACCCTTTGCTTTTTAGATTTGACTAAGTATTTTGTTACTGGTTTAGAACTAAATTGGTACATTGACATTTTTAGCTTTGACTCTAAGTCAGAGTAAAGAAAATGTTCATA
Source organism: Microcebus murinus (assembly GCF_040939455.1). NCBI lineage: Eukaryota > Metazoa > Chordata > Mammalia > Primates > Cheirogaleidae > Microcebus > Microcebus murinus. Next base: position 116,605,752 of record NC_134105.1, on the reverse strand, counting down.
TTAAATCCTTGCTTTACCAAGATATTTCATACATGTAGGCCTCTGATCACAGAGTTTATGAATATAGAATATTTAATGTGCCTAATGAACAATTTCATGGCTCATATACTATTTTCTAGTAGATTACTATGTCATTCTTGTATGTAGTATGTATAGAATAAGAACAAGAAACTTCTTAAAGTTCTACATGTGATTATTTTACTTTAAGCAATGTGGAAAGGAGAGAGTTGTCAGTCTGTTATGTATTACCTTTGACATACTTTTTATCTACCTTATTTTGAGGAAAGGTAGATGGAAGATAATATGCTTAGATTTATATATTAGGTGTCTTTGGTTTAGAATGTAAATTAATGATAGTTCCAAAAGGCCAGCTCAACCTTATTATGAAAATATTTTGTAAAAATATGAATATATTTATTATAAAATAAATATTTTCATTTCAAATTATTTCTAAACTCTAGGTTCAAGTCTCATCATAAATTGGAGTCACCCCTACCCTTTGTCTCTTTTCTCTTCTAGATATTGCCCTAGCTCTCTCTTCATTTCTAGAAACAAAGTTTTGAAAAAGTTGTCTAGATTTTACTTCCTTCATTTCCTCACTTCCCTCATCCTCCTATCAACCTATACTAATTCTGGCTTCTGCTTTCTTTGCTGCATTGAAGTGGTGCTCACCATGAGAAGTCTCAGTTAGCGTTAGTAACAGCTTATTAGAAACCTGCCTAGAATAGGAGTGGATGATCTCTTAAGACTCTCTATATCTCTAGATATTGATTTCCTTGTATTCTCTGCTTTACTATATTCTATAATAATAAAAAATCCAAAAAATATAGAAAGAATGGGAATATTTGTCACTCAAAGCAATTTATCTTTAAGAAAACAAACTACCACTCAAGACAGATAGTGTGGAATAATACTAAGAAAAGTAGATATATTCCAAGCCTTGGGGAAATATGCCTTCTACAATAAAGGGCTAAATAATACACTAGTAATGATTTGTTTAATGTAGTTGGGCCCCAGCCCTCAACTGATAAAACAGATGTATGGTGGAGGATTACAAGACTTGTATTGCGTGATGCAATCTCTGTGACCTTATCAGTAAGTTGTTCCCTGAGTTGACTAAGTTACTTGTAGCCTGGGGAGGCAGTGAATGTTGTAGAGGCAGAGAGGAGCAGAAGGGCAAGGTGAGAGGAGCCTAATACTTGATCTTCCAAGAAAATTATAATAGTCAGTTGACCATTGCCTTTTCTCTCCGTGTCTTGGGAATCATGAATAGAACACAACCTACATATCTGATCTAGAGAGCTTCTAAAAACTCATTTAGATTTTTATCCTTCAGTATATGCTCAACTTTGTGTGAAATATCTGAGAACCTCAAAAATTACTCCCAAATTGATAAACAAAACCCTCCCCTGATTTTTCTGGATTGTCAAACACTTAATACATGTGTTGACGTACATACTATGTGCCAAACACTAAAATCGGCACAGGGAATACAAAACTCAACAACACAAAGTCTCTTGAATCTAAAAGTTTACAATTTAGACTCTGGAGAGCACCAAGATACTGTTATCTAAGCATGTGAACTGGCCTTCCAGGAGCAGTACTACTGCATTGCCCTAACAGTAGATATTGGATACTAATGGCACACTATCTCTAGGGTGTTTACAGCAGAAAGGATATAACTAGGTTCTCTGGTAAAGACTGATGTCTGTTGTCTTTCTAGTCATTGACAGGCGGGTTTGTGATTTGGTACTAACACAGGTTTGTGTCACTGAATATTTGAATGTTAGCTCTTCGTTTTTTAGTAACTCTAATTATGATCATGGGCAAACTATGTGTATTCTAATAATTTAGAATTAATACCAAGCCCTAGTATTTTAAACTTGAAAAATGAGGTGCTATCTTCATTTTATGACAGACAAAATTGTACATAATAAGGCTGGTTTATTAAAATCAGATAAGCCAATAGAGGTTTAAATGTAGCCTCTTCATCATTAATCGTTATGGTCTCTGAAACGATTACCAAGAAAGCCTGTGTCAGACAGAAAAGCTGGGCTTATTAATAATCTTGCCAGGGCCAGGCACAGTGGCTCACCCTGTAATCCCAGCATTTTGGGAGGCCAAGGTAGGAGGCTCAGTTGAGACCAGGAGTTCAAGATCAGCATGGATAATATAGTGAGACCCTGTCTCTACAAAAAATTAAAAAATTATATGAACCTGTTGGCACATACCTATAGTCCCAGCTACTTTTGAGGCTGAGGCAGGAGGATTGCATGAGCCCAGGAGTTTGAGGTTACAATGAGCTATGATTGTACCACTGTACTGCAGCCTGGGCAACAGAGCAAGACCCTTTTTCAAACAAACAAACAAACAAACAAAAATCTTGCTATCCAGGGAGAGCACTTTAAAAAGTATCTCACAACATCTTGGAAAAAAATTAAAGAAAAGGTTTTATAGGTTTAGGATTAGCATTAGAACTCAGGCTTTCTACAGTATAATATAGGTAGGGATTAGTTATTAATATAATAGGTATCTAGTCACTTTCAGTTGGCATGCAGGTTGGGTATAGGCACAGACCAGTGATTTTCAAGTGAGTTGTTGACAGAAACATCTAAAATAATTTTTCTCCAGAGCAGGTAGAACTGGTTCTTGCTTGTTTTGCAGTCTTCATAAATTTTCATTTCTCGACATAAGTTTGATTTTTATTTCTTAGTTCTATACTGTCTAATTGGGTTTAATGAGATAAGTTTGGTTAGCCCTCTTTTGTAGTTCATTTTCATATTGCATTTTAAAAAGGTAGATATTTAGGATATTTTCCAGCTTGTTAGAATTTAAATACACGAAATTATATATACATAAATGTATATATGCCTGTTACTTCATTTTTTTAAATTGGCAACAGTTGGACTTAACTGTAGTAAGAAAGAAAAAAATTATTAATTTTTGCTTAAATAAATATTATTTAGTTATATCTTTTACTTTGTGGTCAAGGGGAAAGGTCAGCATTTGGTGTACTTCTATTGAGAGATAGTTTATAAAGGTCAACAACTTTTATTGTGTGTGTGTGTCATTGGGAGAAATAATTTTCTAAGATAAAAAAAGCATCTTTTTAGCAGCTACCACCTTAATCTTAATGAGCAACTAAATTACTCTAGACCTGCTTTAATTTAGTATGAAAAATTATATTAAATAAACCATATTACAGTCTCATTTAGGGGGCTGCCACATTAAAGGAGAAAGGAAAATCTGTTTTCTATCAGTTATGTTAGAACACACAAAGCAGTCCCATGTAGCTCTGCGTTATCCTATAGTGTGTTAATCAGATACAAGGTGTGACGGAAGCCAGTGACAAAGGGTTTTCCTGATAGTGAACAGGCTCTGATAATAGGCTAGTTAAGGCTTCATAATGTTTCAGTGGTTAAGTAGTAAACAAAATGATGTTAGACTTCAAAAAGGATGGCACATTCCATGTAAAATCAAGCCATAAGTCTCTCATGACACTTTAGAATTTATGGAGACTGAGTGCTTAAGATCATAATGTCAAGAGCTGAGAAGGAAAGAAAATAAAGAACAAAGCATGTTTTCCTTTAAATAAAGGATAAACTCAAGGCTCAAAGCCAAGACACCAGAGTGCACTTATTGTGATAAGAAGTATTTCAAAAATGAAGGAAAAACAACTATATTCCTGGAGTATTTCCAAAAAGATTTGATAGATTTGATGATGTATCTTGGCTATGATTGAGCTGTGACATCCCTGAATTCTCATAGTTATTTCCTAATATGATTGGGGGTGGGAGTGGATAAATAAGAGGGGAGTAGAGATTGTGGGAAGGGTGTTAGAGGGAATTGATTTTAATTGATATATGGTGAATTTATTTAAAAATTTTTGACACTGAATATTCATTTAGAATTACTATTTAACTTTTTAAAAGAAACTCCTATACTACCAGTATTTTTCAGTTATTTGGGGTAGTTATTTCAGTAGCTTTATAAAGCAATAGTATTAATCATAGGTTTTTATTTATAGAATGTTAGAACTTGAATAAGTTTCATATATGTTTCATTTTACAAATGAAGAATCTGAGACCAAGAAAGACTAAAATACCTTTAGAAGATTGCATACTTCAATTAGGAACAGAGCTAGAAACAGAACCCAGGTCTTCTGGCTCCTAGTCCAATGTTCTGTGTATTATACCATACCATATTTTTAATAGCTGTAAGTTCAGGTGCTAAGAAGTTGACTCTGTCATGGCTATTATAAACTATATTCATTGAGGATTCCTAGAGCATATATGGAGGATAGCTGAGGCTAGGGATTCCAGAATGATGGTCCATTGGAATATGAAAAAGTTTTTACTGATTTTCACTGAAAGAAGAAAAACATAAAAAAGGAAGAAGGTATACGAATTTTTTGTTGTTTTTTTTTTGTTTTGTGTCTTTTTTGTTTGTTTTTGTGTTTGTTTTTGTTTTGGTAGGAGGAGATGTAAGGTTAACATGTTTTGTTTTGGGCAAGTACTATACCTCTTTATTTTTATTTTGAGATTCTCTTTATCACATTTTTTAGTTTTCAAATGGCTCTTCGTTTATAAAACAATAGTGGGAAGCAATTGATTTACTTTTAGTATCAGACCCCAAGATGTGCTTTTGTACCTTTCCTGAAATCTAAACTTTTGAGACTACTCTTATAGCCTATTAATTTACTACACTTGCTGAATAGAATCTCAGCAGCCATAAGCTAAAATATTTGATTTTCAAGAAGTCAAGTAAACCTTTTAAGAAACAAATGGTCAGCACCATATAGCAAAACAATGCAATTTCTTTTGATTCTAACTAATGTTTAATAAAAAAAGAAATAAAAATATTTAAATGAATATTGTGTTCCTCATGGCATATATCATTCTGCAGTAATTTATTTGGTAAACATTTGAAAACCTGAGACTTCATTATCACAAACTAGAACAAACTTTACGGCACAAGTGTAATATCTTAATAATGTCTTATACTTAGCCCCTAAACTTAAAAAATACATATTTTAAAATATTTTCCCAAAGTTAGCCATTTATATTGGAATTAAGAAAGTCAATGAAAACTGGTGGGATATATATGAATAGTCATTGTGATTCTATCTAGCTAAAGGTTTTATGGGTATTTTTCCTATAATTTTCAAATTTCAACAATGAAATATTACTTTTATAATCATGAATCTCTAAATATTATTTTCATAAAGTCATGTTAAAACTCTTGGAGACTTTAAAAACAAGAACTTTTAAGGCCTTAATACTGTTTGGTCAAGGTTTTTGTTTTGTTTTTTTGCCATTTTCTATCTATGATCTCTAACAAGGAGCCATACAAACCTATTAAATCCCAAGGCCACCTCTTATGAAAACTCTGCTTGTCATTGTAATGGATTCATTGTAGTAGGATTCTGTAAGCATTTTTGGATCTTTTTGCAAGACATAATTTTCAATATCCTAAATAATTACACATTTGGTATAGAATAGCATTCTGCTTTATATTTCCTAAGGGAAAAGCTGTTTTGCTTTTTTTTCAAAGAACTTAAAAACAACCATAGTGTTTTCATTGTGATCGTATAAACAATAATGCATATGTTAATCATTATGTTAGGCATAAAAATTAAATGTATTGTTTTATAGTATAAAAATACCTAAAATTAGAATAAAAAATGTTTAAAGAGGAAAATGACAGTATAATCTGTACCATTACTATTCTACTTTTTAGGCTTATGATGCTAATTGATGCACTGGTTCTATAGGATAATTCAGTTATAAACTGATAAAAGAGAGAAAGTGAACATTTTAAAGGAATGTGTAAGAGTAGTCTTATAACATTTGGTGCTAGGTTCTGGGCTAACTCACTGCCTTAGAAAACCAGTTTACCAAGAGCGTACCAGAAGTTAGCCACAGAGGCTCATGGATATTTTTGGTTTGTGTGTTTGGACTTTTCTCAAATAGAGTGAAAAATCCCTTTTATAACTCAGGCTTATACGTGTAAATTCATTAATAAGAAGATTGCTTTGAGCTTGTAGGGTAATAAGAAGAAGGTAGGAGGGCTATTGTTTGTGAAAAAAATCTTCTTTGTTATACACATCCAAATTGTAGATATATATAACATATAGACATGTATTTTTGTTGTTAAATTACAATAAAAATTCTAAAGATATATAATAAGATCTTACAAGAGGGTGTAAAGTGATACCTCAAAGTAAGTATTTTTTTTGTACAGAACATGGATATGTAGTGTAAGGAATTTTTAAAAATATTACCTACCTCTATAACATTTCAGAAGTATTAGTAGGAGGCAAGTTTTACTCTTAGTGGAGTAGCAAACCATATATTTTCTGTGCGTTAGACACTTGACTTAATTTTAACTCCTATTCTTACACTAGGAATCAATATGATTGAAACATAAGTTATAATAACACAATCAGATCGTGTATTTTTCTGTCATCTCCCTTGAATACCTCTTCAGATAATTCAGATTTTAAATTATTCTAGCAAAATGAAGTTATTTTTATGCCTCTTGCCAAGTGAAACAAGCTACTATTCTTAAAAGAAACAATAACATTCAAATTAATTCAAGTATTTAATGTGGATTTAATAGGATTTTTTTGTATTATAAAGTATATTCTGGAAGTTCTGATGATCTGTGACCAATTTATCTTTTAGAAAAAAGCCAATTAGTATGAGAATTTCTTGCTCCGAAGTACCATTTTACTTTTTATTTATGCATTAAATGTTTTACCTCAGTGGGTATAATAAGTTCATCCATTCTACTGTAAGAGTATGTAATATATGATCATTCTTTGTAAATTATGTGGCCATTTCTAATATGGCAATAATATCTTTTTGCAGCTAACTTTAATTGAGCCATACATAGAACCACATATGGTACCAAAAAAGTATACTTTTAAAATTTAAAGACATTCAAATTTATATTTAGCATTTATACTAAATTACTTTGAAGCTAATTACAGTGCCTGTATTACATAATTAGTCATCACTTAGTATTTTATTTAATTTTGGAGACCCAAAATGAACCACCAAAATCTGTAGCCAACAAAACTTGTTACACCATCTCCATGCATATTATTTTTCAGCTCCCTCTTTCCCCAGTACCTTCCCAAGTATGGCCCAGACAGAGAACATAATGCGTTGTATAATATGCTTACCAGACCAGAAACTACTTCCTCTCATATTATTGCTTAGTCAGCTTTAAAGTCCATTTACAAAATTTTAGAGTTGAAAGTTGACCTTGGGGGTCATTTATTATATTCTCATTCAATGAATAATCCATTCTACAGTGACCCCAACAAATATTAATTTATCTTCCGTTTAACTGCCTCTTCCACATTGCTGGCCCAAGGTTGGAGTACTGTAATAGCCACAACCAGCTGTGCTCCCTGGACCAAGTTACTTTAGTGTTCTGGGCCTCATTTTCTCCTTTGTATTAATAAAATTGTGATAATTACAGTACCTATTTCAAAGAGCTGTTATTTAAATTAACAGAAATGTCTAACATTTATAAGTATTCTCAATATGTTTTCTAAATTCATTACATGTATTATCTCATATTGTCAGAACAATGTATATGTGATCAGTGATTGCATGATTGTATAAATTACCATCACTGTGGTGATGGTAAATTACCAATCACTGTGACCACATCAATAATACCAACAAAGCATATAGCATTTGGATTTATTATTTATATCTGAATAGTCAATTTCAAATATAGGTTAGCATCATAGATGTAACTAAGGGTAAAGATTTCCTTCAGTGTTTTAAATACTGAATTTCTATCAATTGAATAATAAATGTGTATTACTTTTAAAGTACAATGCAATAATTAATGTTTATGATAGCTCTTAATTTTATACAATTTAATTTTAAATAATTATATTAGGAAATAGATTGATAACTAATGGAAGTGTTCATAGGTAACTATTAGAAAAGAAAGAAAGCTTAATAATTTGGTGACAAAAGTGCCATTAGCAATACCACGGTCAAAAAATATCTTCTACCTTCACCAACCTCACTTGAAAGGGAGCATCTATATATTGTCAAAAATGCACAGTATAGAACACACAATCTGACAGCTGACACTGCTATGAGATTCATTGATAATGTGAAACCTAAAATTGAAAAAGTAAAATCATAACAAGAAAATTATAATAATAATTACATTTATTATAAAATTTCAGTTTTATTTTTACATCCAAGAAATTTATTCTGTGAAGGCAATTTTTGACATGAGTCCTAGGTTAGGTTGAAAATTGCTCAGCATTTAACTAAAATGTATATTTGATCCACCTCTTAGTTTTTGTGACCATCTGTCAGTGCTATTGCCCTGCATCCCTCTAACTCCTTTTAGACAGCTATAAACAAGTGTGCTTAAATATATGACAGAGGAATTTAAATTCAAGAGCCCTAAGGTTAGGATGACAAGAAATATCTTCAACCTTTTTTTTTTCCATCTATGCTATCATTTCTATTGTCCATTGTTAAGTGAATACACTAGTCAGAAGTAGCCATAACCTATAATACAGGTAGGTAGATTTATCAGTTCTGCTGTAGCTTATAGTAATTTGCCTGTTAGTACTTCAAAACCATTCACCAAGAACTTTCTTGGTGATAAGTGTTACCGATAACACCTGTCAGTGAATAAGCCACCGCGTTCTTGCTCTTCAGTAGTTCCTGGTCAAAGCAAGAGATAGATATTTTAAAAAATAATTACAACTAAATAAGATAACATTGTTATTTTGTGGTTGGAACAAAATTCAATTTAATTCTGCTATTTCTTTCCTATAGTAAACCATTTCTGCAGTTAAATCCTTCAATATTTAACAGTGCTTTTTTCCCCCCTAGTGTCATCTAAACTAAACTAATAAATTAGCAAAGGGTATCATTTTAATGCTAACCACCTGTCATTACTACCACAAATATAGTTGATCCTTTAACAATGCAGAAGTTAGGGGCACTGACTTACACACACACACACACACACACACACACACACACACACACATTCTGTTGAAAATCTGTGTATAACTTTTTTTTTTTTTTTAGAGACAAGGTCTTGCTCTGTCACCCAGGCTAGAGTACAGGCTATTGTGCAGTGGCCTGATTATAGCTCACTGTAACCTTGACCTTCTGGGCTCAAGTGATCCTCCCACCTCAGCCTCCCAAGTCACTGGAAATATAGGCACATACCACCTATGTCTGGCTATTTATTTATTTATTTATTTTTGGTAGAGACAAGTTCTCTACTCATCATAAAAGTCTTCAATCCTCTTTGTCAGCTGAGGAGAAGGAAGTAGAGGAGGGGTTGGTCTTGCTGTCTCAGGGATGGCAGAAGCAAAAGAAAATCCACATATAAGCGCACCCTCGCAGTTCAAACCCAGGTTGTTCAAGGATCAGCTGTAACTAGAGCCGCAAGAACTTTTTGGAAGTTGAAGTCTGATTGCTCACCTAAATTCTGGAAATAGATAATATTAAATAAAAATTTGTGAAATTTAAACTTTTTCAGTGTTTGCCATTGCCATTAGTGATTAATAATCCAAACAGAAACTTCTTTATATATTTAATTGCTTTTTGTTGGCTATTGTATAAAGTAATTCTGAATGGGTATTTTTAATGTTCCCTCTAGCCCAAAGAAAGGCCCTCAAAGTTCTCCTCTCATGAAATAAAAGTATAGCTATCAGAGTGCCAGGGAAGTAAGCTTACATAACAGTTGACTATTTGTTTCAATAGGAATATGATGAAGAATGGGCTAAGAAAATTCAGAGTGAAAAGTTTCGTTGGCACAACTCTCAGTGGCTAGAGATGGTAGAGAGTCGTCAGATGGATGAGAGTGAGCAGTACTTGTATGGGGATGATCGAATTGAGCCATACATCCACGAAGGAGATATTCTCGAAAGACCTGACCTTTTCTACAATTCAGGTAAGGTGATAACCAAAGCAAAAATAGAGGGATTTTGGTCTGCCATCTTTGCACATTCCCAAGCTTTATAAGTGCTGCTTGTAGTTATATAAATGGTCTTCTGCTAATTATTTCAGATGTAATATTTATATACAATAGGCAAACCTATTAACTCACCATTAATTTTTTCCATGTTAGTCTTTGATGTAATCTCCAAAAAAATGGCTGTAGCCAGGAAAACTAATTGCTCTTAGAAGAAGCTTATTATTAGCCAGAATGTGTTAACTTAAACTAACAACTTCAAGATTTCTGACTTCTGTTAAAACATGTAATCATTTTCTTTATTCTACATTTATTAAATGTATACTTTATCAATTTATGTTTTGTTTTCCAATCTATTTAATCTCAACAGTTTAATTTTGCCATGGTTTTGCTTTAGTTTCAAACTACTGAACTATTTGGTGACTATTGGGAAGATTTAGACACTTTATAGCAATAGCATCCTCCTAAACTCTGCTAGTGTTTTCAGAGCCAAGCATGATAGTATGCGCCTATAGTCCCAACTAGTCAGGAGGCTAAGGTGGGAGGATCACTTGAGCCTAGGAATTCAAATCTAGCCTGAGCAACACAGAGAAACCCTATCTCTTTAAATAACAACAATAACAACAGCAACAAAAAAAGAAACTCTGCTTAGCATTTTTAAGGTAAAATTTAATATTTGCATAAATCTTACATATATTATAACCTTGTTGATTCTGCAATGCTACCTTTTTCCAGAGATGAGTTTGTCACAAAGATTGGCAAATTTTTTCATATTCTGGCTTTTAATGTTTTCTACTATTGCCAATATTAATATCACTTCATTGAAGTCATTTAGTTGAGAAAAGGAAAGAAAGGATTTCTGATTAAGATCTGTCACAAGCTGGAAATAAAAGGCATTAAAGTAATTATATCTGAATTAATGGCTCACCTTTTTTTCCTACTGTGTATTTTTACTATGTATTTATTAAGTGTTTTCAGTATAAGTTTTCTAAAAGCATGTATTGTCTCATCAAAACAATTTGTGTGTGATCAATGATTGATTCCATAAATTAACATCACATCTAATCACTGTACCCACATTAATAATACCATTCACATATTCAGTCATGTGTTTTCTTAATTGTGTATTGTGCAGATTTTCCATAGGTACAATGTATTATTTTTATATTTGATATAAATACTTGATCTTGGAAAACATATGCTTTACTTTGAAAATTGAATAGATTTCTTCCTAACTGAACTTTACAGTAGTTATGAAATGCTGCTTTGTGTTTCAAACCAGATGGAGTAGATCATTAATTTCAACCAACCAGAATTTCTTAGTTCAGTAATGGCAAGCAGCTGTTCCTTACATATTCAGTATTCATGAACTAAGATGATGTAAAATATATATGATATTCCTGGAATCAAATTTCTTGCTTTGAAGGTTGATAGCTCCCTTTCAGCGTGAATCAATTACCACTTTCCAAAACTGCATAAAACTATTAACCACCTCAGTGTTCAACTTTGTTGTTTTAATACAATTAAAATTTCAGAACAGAGTTCTGAAAAGTTAGACCACATTTCCAAAATTAATTCATTTAAATTAACCTATTAAATGAAAATGCTAAATATTTTTGTGAGATACTTTATAATTAAAATGTATAACTTATGCTTTTGTGAGAAAGTTGAACTATGTATATTTATATATTATAATTTAGAAACAGCAGCAGCTGATGGAAACATAAAGTATTTGAGGGGTGTAATATTATTGTTAAGTATCTTTGTAGTTTTTTTTTAATACCTGTAGCCTAATGATATGATAGACACTTGACAGTGGAAATTACATGCTGTGAATTTAAAGATATAGTTCTTATAGTAAGCTATATTTTTTTAGTTTAAGAATTTTTTACCTGCTTCATTTTCCATGAATTGTCCATGGACTAAATGAATCTCAGTAGCATTTCTTGATATTTCTCATGTAAATCTAGAAATGTCAGCCTCTGTTCATTTGTCATATGCAATTCTATCTTCAGAAACATCAGATAAATTTGTAGTATTGCGGATTTGTTTGAATGCTTGAGCCATCTTATTAAGCCTCTGGGTATCCATGAAAGTTTACGCTGTTTACAATAAAAGCAGCTTTAGTAGTTTTTCAGCCAGAGGTTAAACTAAATGGCCTTAATTCCCTGAGTCTTATCTTTTACTTTAAAATGAAATGACATTTGCTGCTTCCTAGTCATTAGTATCACCCTCTATATTTTCAAACTATTAAATATCAGTAAAATGTAGCTGTTTATTACTTGCTTTTTAAAAAAAAAAATTTTAGTGTTGTCATGAAATAGGAAACTAGCATCTCTTTTAGTTACAGTATTTTTAGAGTCTAAAATTATTATGATTGTAATCACGGATTAATTTCCTTTGCTATCATAAAAATAAAGCTGTATTGCTACTATACATTTCTAAATGATATTTTTTAATTTTTTTCTTGCTTTATTAATTGTGGTGATATTCTTAAGTATATGAATATATTCCTGTAATATGAAGCTTAAGATGGTTTGTTTCTGTCTCAGAATCATTATAAAAACCATGGTTTTTATTTACCTGTATGTTTCTGTGATGTATCTTATCAAGTATAGCCAAATACAGATTTGTCATGTTAGTTATTTTTCTCATTTTCTGCATTATTGGCATCTATTTTCTTCTGCAAATTCACAGTACTTTTTGCTAGTTCAACAAAGATCCCAATATTATATTCATTTGACTGTAAGAAATTAAAATAAAGCCAAACGTGGTAGCATGTGCCTGTCATCCCAGCGACTCGGGACACTGAGGCAGAAGGAAGACTCGGTTGAGTCCAGGAGTTCTGGCCTGTAGTGTGCTCTGCCTATGAGGTGTCCACACTAAGTCCAGCATCAGTATGGTGACCTTCCAAGGGAAGAGGGGACCACTAGGTTGCCTAAGGAGGGGTGAACTGGCCCATGTTGGAAACAGTAGGTCAGTAGTGGGGTTACACCTGTGAATGAATAGCTGCTGTACTCCACCCTGAGCAACATAACAAGAGCCTGTCTCATAAATAAATAAATAAATAAATAAATAAATAAATAAATAAATAAATAAATAAATAAAAAGTTTGTTTCAGTAACAGTAAATAAGAAGATATTGAGTGTTTGTTTTTACTTTTATTCACAATGTTTATAAGTCAGTTTTTTATCTGGCTTTCAGAAATCAGAAGGTTGATAAATTACCTATGCTGGCAATAAATGTGCTTTGATCTTTCTCACTGTTCTAGTTATATAGTTCATTTTGTTCATAATTGTCTTTGTCATCATCATTAGTTGGAGCGTCTCAGAATGGTGTGCTTTAAAAAACAATGGTCAAAAGGTTTCATATAATTTAGTAACCTAAATGTGTGTAATACTCTACAGAGTGCTCTGGTGTATATCATCTCTGTTTTCTGTTTGTGTTCTGGTCATTTAAATGTTACATGAAATTCTTTGGTTATTTTTTGCTGTCTTTGAAGCAACAAGGGTAGAATAGGAGCTTAAGAAGGACACTTATAGACTATCTGGAGTTTGTAAGTTAGTATTAACTGGAGTATTATATCTGGAGTTAGTATTTCCCTAAAATAATTAATTTTAGATGCACAATGCTGAGAAACAAAGTTATTTCCAAAGAAGTTGGGGTACTTGAGATGAGGCTTTAATGAAAATGTTATGCCTCATTCTAGTGAAGAAAGATTGCTCATATGTCAGAGTTGCCTAACCTTTTTGTCAAGCCTTAAAGGGCACTGTAGAAGCTGCAGTTTATTGAATCAACTGCAATGCCGTAGGATAATGAAAAATGAACTTCAGAAGTATAAATTTACTTTTTTTATTTCCTATAAGATTTGGCTTATTATATTATTAGACTACTTGTATTCTGAGTTTAAAAATTTCTGTCTGAAACTTTTTTTCCACAAGAAAATTCAGAAGAGATCTGGCTGTATCTTTAAACTCAAGAATTTTTAGTTTGATTTTGTTTGATGATCTGCCTGTTTGTAGTTCCCTGTATTTTGTTTATCCTTTTGCTACTCACTGTTCCTTTTGAAGACAATGAGAGCTCTGAACCAAGAATGAGATGTTGAGAATTTGATTGGGCTTTTGTTTAATTTCTCCCTAATCTCACTCTCTCTTTACTAGGTCATATTTCATAAATATAAACTTTTTAAACATAATTCAAGTATCTTTTCATTTGGTTGTATTTATATCTGAAAGATTTGAGTGTTAAATTCTTTTTTTCTACCAGCATGCTAAATACCTTTGCATTTGTTTTCAATGTGTGATACATGGTTTATTTTGGCATTTTACTTAGTTTTATTCCTCTAAAATTGGTAGGTTTCTTAAATCCTGATCCTCAATTATTTTTCATTTAACAGAGAAACTTGTTGATTTTGTGATCTTAACATTGTTAGTTTTAGTCACTTTCACAAAATCTTAGCTTCATATAAAATTGATTTTTTTTTAGTTACTTTACTTTCAATCTGTGGTGCCTTGGTATTTCACGATTTCATTTTTTATAACTTTTCAGTGTTTAGCTGGTCTTTTATAGACTTTTTAACTTCTAGTGGAAGTAAAAATTGGATTAAATATTACTGACATTTTTCATGGAAACTCAAACTATTTTAAAGTTAGTAAAGTAATAATAAAACAAATGCCAAAGGTATCCATTAACAATTCAACAATTAAATAATAATTTATTAATATATGATATGTAACAAATGGATATATGTATTAAATTAGTAGCATGAGAGTCTTATGGAAATACAAATTACCTCATTTATTCATTTTTCAGCTCTATTAGTTTTACGATTCACTCAATGTTTTAATATGCTTACTCTTCAAACCGATTTTGTCATTTAAATCCTACTTATCTTTCAAGACTCAAATTAGTTAAACTTCTGCTTCCTCCCCTCCCTCAGTAGGATTTTTAAACCCTGTGGAACACAGTAATCCCTCTATAGCTTTCACTGCCTTTATCACTTATTCAGTACTTATACCCATTCCTGATGAATATCATTTATTATACTATTTAATTGCATCACAAGTGTTTGTTTTATATTTCATTTAAGCTAAAATACTTAAAAGTAGAGATTATGTATTATAATTTTATATATTTCCCATAGGACCTAGCATAGTATTATGCATGTGCAATTATTTGGTGACTGAATAATTTGCCTATACTGTATGCCAAATTTATAAACAATGTGGGGGGTACGACCTAGCTAACGCTTATCCAGAGGCTATTCAACAACTCAGCATACTTTCAGAAAAGGAAACTTTGAAAAACCTCAGAGCTACACAGCCATTATAGAAGCCATATAGTAAAGTATTTGCTTTATGCATTGGACAGGCCTGAAGCCATCACTTAGATGTGTTTTCCTCAGATCCTTTTAATTCTTATGAATAATTCTGTCAAAAATAGATCACCTAGATTCTGAGATAGGAGCAAATGAGAAAGTAGTGTCACTGTAAAATCAGCAAAAAGTAATAACAAAGACTTAGGAAAAGAAGCACTTACGAGCAAAGAAAAAGAACTCAAAAAACATAGTAGTGTAGAGCCATTTAGCATAGATTGTCAAATATATCTGATAACCTTAAGGACTATATAATAATTAATATTTATAATGAAGATTGAGCGATCAAGGAATATTTAAGTTATACACAGTATACACTTTTAAGAACATAGGGAATATAAAATATATGACGATTTTTAATGTAAGTTTGTGTGTGTTTTAATATTTTCCATTTAAACTGTCAAGCATTGTTTATAAACTCACTTATTTGATATCTCTAATTCCCTAATCATGCCACACAAATGAAGCTGTCTGGGAATAAAATGTGAAATATACTAAAATAGTGCCCTTTACTAACACCAGGCTATTTTATTGCTTCTTGTCTTTATTAATGCTATTTCCTTAGCCTGGACCATCCTTACTGTCCCTCCCTACCTTTCCTTACCTTTTTATCATTTTCTGTGTCTGTCTTCTCCACAAGAATGCAAGACCCTTGAAGGCAGAGATTCTTACTCATTTCTGTAACTAGTATGGTACTCAAGACATAGTAGATGCTCAATGAATTTTGAATTGTGCTGAATGGTTATGAACAAAACACTTAAGTACATGTGGTCTTCTGTTCGTACTTCTTGAGAGAGCAACAGGTCATGCTAACATTTTTCTTTCTAGATTAAATATACAGGTTTTCTTATGATGTTGCATGATAGAATAGTTTCCTTTTTATTTCCTCCAAATATGTTTCACTAGTTGCCATTTTCTTTCTTTCTAGATGGATTAATTGCCTCTGAAGGAGCCATAAGTCCAGATTTCTTCAATGATTATCACCTTCAAAATGGAGATATAGTTGGGCAGCACTCATTTCCTGGCAGGTAAACCATGTTCCAAGAAAAATCTAATGTATGGTATTTCCTTTGCATTTGAAAAGCTAAAATTCTCTCCCCATTTCCCTATCTTTTTCATTAAGGGGGTGGGGAGACCCTCAATCTTTTCAAAAACATGTTTGATTTAAAATTAACTTATGAAGTCACATTTTCTATGTAAAACAAAATGGAAATCATATATCTAAAAAAAAATGCTTCATCACTTTGGAAAATATAGACCGTCTATTGAAACAGGTAATACTTTTGCCAAATTAATGAACACAGATTGTTTCCTGAGTACTTTCCAAAGCCAATAAAATATAGAATGAGAACACAAGACATATATTTTAACAATTATGCAGACATCACTGTTTTTAAAAGTTGATGCTTTGATTAAATTGAAGACTTTTCTTCCCTAGATAACATTCAAGTAAAATATTTAAGGGAAAAAAAAAAATCTGTCAGGCCAGCATTGTTCTACAATTATAATAAAGTTCCCCACAGAATATATCCAGCCTCATTACCAATGATGTCATAGATTTTTAAAGTCTTGCCAGAAAGTGTAAACAATATTTGCCTCTTTATATCATTCCTAGAAATGTGATATTTTAATTTAGCCCGACTCTGGAAATTTCACATTAAGCTAGTCCAGCAAATAGGTATAGTCTTATTTTCCCTTCAGCCTATTTATTTGTTCCTTTAAATTACTGATTTAATTTCTTCTTCTAAAATTCTATTTTTCATTAGCATAAGCTATTTTCTGTTTGGAAGATATATTCATGTATTTTTTAACGAACAGTACAATTGTGACGTATATGCTGTAACTCTTAATGATTACTTTTAATAAGCTATTCTAATCCAATATTAATTATAATACTTTCAGCTGTTATTGATCATCTATTGTATATAATCTGTTTTACAAATGTTCATCTTATTTATTTTAACATGCACAGCAACATTTTAAAGCAAGTTTTATTATATCTGTTTTACTGATGAAGAAAATCAAGAATCTAAACTTTAAGTGACCAGTTCACACAAGTAGGATGATAGAGCAAAAATTTGAACTCAGGTCTATATGTCACCAAAGCTTATGTTCTTTCCAATGTAATATGCTGCCTACTATGGAGGAAACAAAACATACTACAGTGACTTTTAAGGGTTTTTTGACCACAATTCACATTTAAAAAAATACCTTTCATATTGCTACCTAATGCACATATACATATTTGTTTATATTATATACATTTATCTACCTGTATCCATATATGTAAAACAAAAGTTTCTTATAGTGATACTCTTACCTGTAATGCAAAATGCTATATTGTTTTATTCTATTCTGTTTCATTTTTAAAATGCAGATTGCAACCCACTAAGTTGATTTCACACTCACTGGTGGTCAATGACGCAAAGTTTAAAAGCATTATAGAAAAACATAGGAGTGTTACATGAAATGTGATAACCTTATGTGTAGATCAGTGTTCTTTAGTGGCCTTTAAGTAACTAATAGCAGTTTAGAAATAGTTTTATCCACATACTACATTTTCATGGTAAGAAACACCTTGCCTTAGGAAATAAAAGCTAAACATGATTAAATATTACAAAGCATATGGCTTTTGATTATTTCTGATACGTCTGGCTATATTAGCTGTACTTATTTAAATAGAGCCTTTGTTTAATCATTGTAAATACTGTATTGTGTCATGTGACAATTCGTGATATAAATGTTTTCTGAAACATAATTGGAAAAGAAGAAATTATTTGGTTATGTGATCTTAATATTTATATCAAAGAAATTTGCCTATAGTATTTATGAAATTAATTACTCTGCCATTTATATTTCACTATGAGCAAAAACATTATTTTTGTATCTCCTGCAGATACTGCCAATCTAGAAAAAGCAGACTGCTGCAAATCATGCATTAAGAAAGACTTTACTTTTTTTTAATGACTTTTAAAAAACTAAACATTTTCCCTAAAATTGAATATCCAAAATATTTTTTTTGCTCAATTCAGGAAAATCATTCATTTCTGGATTTCAAAAATGGTCACGTTATAAAACAATAAAGATGTTTTGAAAGATATGTATATTCTATGACTAAGTTATTTACTTGGTCCAAAGATTTTAGGATTTTGTTCCTCAGTTCTATTAATAGCTTTTTTTAAATGACTTTAGGAAAATCCTTTTACTTTTGTGCCTTCAGTTCCTTTTTAAGGTGAAAATATTTAAGTAGCTTCTTTTACTTCGTAAAAGACATCACAATAACATTGATTTTAAAAGATTAGTTAGTAAAACCTGTAGGCTATTTTTCAAATCAAAAGAATGATATGCTTATTTATTATAATCATTTTGATTTGAGAATTGTTTGCCTTTTAAAAAGAACTTCCACTGAGAAAGTTAAATCTTTCATCTACTGTCTTCTGTAATTTTTCAGTCTTTAAGTCACATGATTAATAACTATATCACTTTTTTAGAAGAAATAATTTACAATGAATTTCCTCAAATTTTTGTAGGTAATAGATCAAATGAATAGGGACCCTAAATTGTGTCAGCAGAGATACAGAGTATATAATATAGGCAAAGTTGTTCGTGTCTACATTGTTTGATTGACTTGCTTAGAATAATTTACTTGGAATAATCAAAAATGATAGCTTTTATTCAATTATTTTTGGTTAAGATTCTCCTTTTAATTGAACTTCTAGGCTCTTCTTTGACAGTAACAAACTAAACCATGGACCTTACATATGGCACATTTTTAATTCTGCAGAGATTTAAGTATTTTAAATTGTTAAATAACCCATTCACACATTTTGTAATGATAATTTAGCTGCATAATGTCCCAGATGTGAATTTTTAAATTAATGACCACCTTTTAGTTTCTGACATCCAATAAGTAAATTTAAATCTTGTTAGATTAAATAACACTGACTAAAAATATTATTTCTGAAATTTATTTTAATTGATTTTAAGCAAAATAGAAATATTTTCAAGAAATGCACATTCATTAAATAGAACTTGTTGAATTCCTATTCTTCATCTTCACAGTGAAGATGAGACTAAGCAGACTTAATATACAACCTGGAGAATTTGAGTTAACTATGAAAGAAAAATGTCTTAATTGAATTTTAAATATTGAAAAATATGATTCTCTAAATACCTTTTAAAAGAGAAAATGTTATCTATTTAGAAATTTTTCTTTCCTTTAAATTAGGGAAATGGTCCAGGTGACTCAAAAATTCTTTCCCTGCTTCTTTATCAAACGTCTGATAAATAAGCACTGTCAAATTATCTGGAAAAAGAATAATAAAAAATTAATGTATAAAAGGTGAACTTTTATCATTACCATTGTTTTTAATGGTACCATTTACCATTGTTTTTAATGATTTAAGTAACAATAGTATGTGAGATGAAACATGAAAAAGAATATGACAGTGCCAAGTGGCTTACTTGTCAGTCAGCTCATGGCATTTTGGTTTTTGTTGTTTAACGTTTCAGTTTGAGTAAATTGAGTAGATGATCTCAAGTCTAAGGTAAAGAATAAGGTAAAGAATAAATTGTTAATATGCATGACATAAAGTTTTTTTAATCGTTCAAAGAAAAATTCTCCATTTCTTCCTGAAATGACAAAGTTTAGTAGTAGGACAAATGTGTTAAAAATCTGAGAAACTAAGCCAGGTTTAGAAAAGTGTTTAAACAGTTGAAATTGGTGTTTTTCTTAAAATCTGAGTCAGGGAGTCCCTCTTAATCAGAATGCCTGCATTTTTGTAATATAGCAAGGCAGTTTAATTGGAAACAGTGAAAACTGTTAAACTCATCTATCCCATTCTACAAGAGCGACTGGATGTTTGATAAAATAGATACTGGCAGTTGGACAGCGAATCCTGGGTTTTAGACATGTGTCACTATTGGTTTGAACCTCTTGGCGCCAGGATTTCCCGACATTTAGAGCTAATGCAAAATGCATTAGGGCTCTAAGGCATTAGCTATAGAGTTGCCAATCCCAGAGCGTCAAATGTAAATCTTCTCCTCCCCAAATCTGTACTGGTGTTAGAAAGTAAAGTGGAACTCGCTATTGAAGCTAATTAAAAATAATAGGAGCAAGACTAACTTTTTTTCTTGTTATATACCATATATCCACACCATATTTTTGGACCGTTTTTTTATTATAACTTTTACTTTTCAAGACTAACAAGAACCTCATGTTAAGAGTATTTTTAAACTGCTGCCAGCTTTTACAAATCAGTTTTTGTTGCAGTAAAAATGGTCCATTTTTCTTTTATAGGAATCCAATTTTCATAAACTGAAAAAAAAATTGCAGAAACTGCTTAAGTTTCCTTGGGGCTTTGAAAAATATTTTTCACAGAGCCTGGAGTTCTTCTTTGTGGTTGGCAGTGATGTCATTTACTGACCGTTTCAGTGGGGTCCAAGATGAACTAGATGTGTACATTATCTTAGCCATCTGATCCTTACACTTTCATTTTCTATGTGTGTGTTATAGCCTGCCTCTTTTTGTTCTTGCTTACAATACTTTAATATTAACTTTTTTGTGCATTATACATATTATATGCTATACATATATACCTTCTATTTTGGTCTCTTTTTTTTCAAACATTAAATCACAGTTGAAATGTTAGTTGTAATCTAAAAAATCATACTGAATAGAACAAATTATTTCTTTAAAATATAAGAAACATTTTATACAAATGTTTAAATGTATGATTTTTCCTAAGTCTAGAATTCTACATGTACCAATTAGACTTATTTCTTTAGCTGTAAGACCACCAATTTATACTCAGCTATTTAGTTTAACTCAGCTTTTTTTCTCTTAAGAAAAGCAACCTCAAAATTACATATTCTCTGTCTAAAAGGTATTGTGTAGTTTTTACAGAAGTACATGTTATTACTATTAATAGAACTACATGTTATGAGTTTATTTCAAAGCAGCTATTCAAAAAATATATCAAATTGTTGTCCATTTTACAATTCTTAATTTGGCCAAACAAGGAATTCTTTTATATTGAGAAGAAAGTAAATATTCTTGCAAAATCCCTTCTTTGATAAGTCCTTTATCAATTTTTAATTGATAACCCAAACTCTTTCATTTGTTGTAATAATTTAAGTTTTTGTAGTCCTTCATTTACTGTGGCAGAAGCATAGAAATTACACAAAAGATCAAAAAAGTTAGAAAGAAACTCCCAGAAACATTTCCTTTGGAAGACATTGAGACCAACCGATTGTTCAGCATTGTAAGAACTCAATTAATTGGTAAATACTTATAAAATCTTTTAAAAATAATCATTAACTAAAACACTGCTTTATTTAGTATATTTTTATCAAAAATGATCATAGCTTTTTTGTTATCTATGAATTTTTCTCATTACTTTTTCTCAGCAGAGAATATGTTTCATGAAGCCTTTTTTAAAAACTTCTGACTTTTGTAATTTTTTTAGACATAGTGGTTGCAGAATAAAACAACCAGATACCATTTTCATCTATCAATTGCCAAACATTTTTTAACAATGATACCCACACTCAGAGCAAAGACTTCCACTCTTAAACACCTCTTCTGGGAATTTAAGTTGATAAAACCTTTGTGAAAGGCATTTGGTAATATAGAACAAGAGTCTTAAATTGTTTACTTCCTTTAACACTATAACTTCATTTCTAAAAATTTTTCCTTATGAAGTAATCAGAGATAAAAATAAAGGCTGATAAGTTACTATGTGTCAAAGAATATATACATATATATCTATGCAATAAACATGTTTTTCAACACTGCTTTTGTGCCATAAGATTTTGCCATAAGATTTGTTATTATGTTATCCTTTTTTAAGTAAACCCTATATATGAAGGTCAAGATAAGTCAAAATAGATCCATTTAGCAATAGATATTCACCTTATATAAAATTCTTCATTCTTTTAAGAATTGACCACAAAGAACTTTTTAATTTGCTTCTTCCTTATTGAAAATTCTTCTTTTATAAAAATATTATTCACATATAATGTTGTGATTAGCATAAAACTGGATACAACACTGCCACATCTGTAATTCTAGTGATTTAAAGTAGATAGTATGGTTAAGGATACTTGCTCATTCAATTTACATTCATTTATTCACATGTATTAAAAATTAGGATAACAGATTTATTGATTTACACTTAATATATAAACATGTTTTCATTTTAAGACAAGTATATTATTAAAGTCTATTATTGCATAATTTTTAAAAACAAAAACTCACTGAATGTCTTATATATACAAGGCACTATTATACATTTTATTGCTCTTTGATCTTGACATGCACATTTGCATGGGTCCCTAATACTTGTTTGTAGCTGGATCTAGGTTGGGGTATTTGCAAGAGTTCCTTCTCAATTTAAATAGAATTTTGTTAAATATTGTTTAAAACACACAGAGTAGAATCTCTTTATAGCAACAGCAAGGTAGAGTGTCAAGATAATATCCTGTTTACTTTTACAAAGTGCTGTTTCAAGAACACTGTATGAGTCAATCTGAAATATTGAACTGTATTCAATTTTTTATTGAACTGTATTCAGTTATCCAAATGACATTTTTAATATATGTAAACATCTATTTCAAGGCCAGTAATAAATGCCATACCTAGCTATAACCAATGGAAATAAGTTTATGTTCTTCCCACCTTTATCAATATTAATGAAGCAGAGATGTATGGTAAAATTTCTTGAAATTAATAAGACCATAAGAAATAATACTATATGACAAGTAAAATTTTACCTAAAGTAATGAGTGGCCATTTTATTTTTAAGCTTGTGGGATGGTAAAGATAGGAGTACAAGAGTGGCAGTAACTATGTAACAACACAGTCCTCATGAGAAAATCAAACCAATGCAAATAAAAATTTTTTACACTACAGGACTCTTGCTTTAAAATAATTTTTACATGAAATCTCATTTTTGTTTCTGAATACTCCCATAGCAGTTCTACCACTTACTTTTTTATTTAAGATGATGAACTGCCTTCAGAGCCTTCTAAAAGTTTCAAAGAATAAAATGTTTAAGGGGTTTTTTAAAATCTAAATCTAAGTATGTAAAGACTAATAACTTTCATTTATGCTGCATTTATATCTTTATGTATCTCATTTGATCATCAACAAGTGTGTAAGGTATACAGGGCAAAGAGCAGTATTGTCTCCATTTTAACAACATGGACATTAAGGCTTAGAGATTTTTAAAGGATTAGCCTAAAACCAAGTAGCTAATAGTGAAGCCTTTAAGCTTGGTAAGAGACAGCACTCTTACTATTACACCATTACTGCCTCTAGATGACAAGCAGATATACTAGTCTATCAGTGAACTGTGCTTTAGAAATCTTAGAGTAAAAGTTATTAAAATTCAGAGTAAAATATGTAGGTTTTGTTGTGCAGCACAACATATTTACCTATTTTGCTTTAGTGCATTGGACATGGTTTACTGCAAATTTGGTGCTTCAGATTTGCTTGGAGGCAAGCTACTAAGGGCTTATTAACACATTAAGTAATTAGTTTACGACCTTTAAATTCTCTTAAGTAGTTTGCTAAATTCTCTACAGATTAAATCCAGTTGTATAAAAAATGGGAATGAATTGAGTTGGATAATCTCAGTCTAGAAGGGTAGATGCCTCATGCAAATCATTTATTTAGCTAATTAACCATTGCATAGATTATGGTATTGTTTTAAAAATGCCTGTAAACAAAACCTCATGAGCTTATTATATATTAGTATTATTTCTCTTTCTTGTTTAGACTTTTTATAGACACAATTTCTTTCTCGTATTGAAAAGACAAGGAAATTCAGTTCCACTGCTTGGACACTAATGATTTGCATTTCCCAAGGAGAATTGAATTAGGTTTTATTAGTAAATTGGGCCTATAACCTTTAAGGCCAATTTTTATTAGATTATCACACATCAGCATTAGCAAATTGTAAACTTTACTGAAATATAGAAATACGAGCCAAAAATCAAGGCTTGTTTAAAATCCTGGAAACTTGGGAAGATGTTTTATCCTACAGAAATTATAGTCCTGACTTGGAAAAATATTTTAAGTGACTTACTTTCCTTTGGAAATTTAGAAACAAGAGAAGACTTTGGTGAAAGAACCACCCTCATCAAGTTAGTGTTAATTTTCAGTCTGCTAAAATGAGCATTGTTTATGGAGGCATGCATATTAGCTGTGTATATAAAGCCCAAAGATGCTCCCAAAGAAAGTAAGATTTATTGTCTTTCTATTAGGACTTTCAATTAGGAGAAGAAATTCAGCATTACTGAGTCTATAAATAAAAAAAGTAATCTGAATATGACTGGATCATTTAAAAATGTTAACATCAATTATGGTATAGCTTTGTACTATATGGGAGTTAATCCAGTTGTGACTGAGAAGTGAATTATATCACCATGATTTAAGAGTGATTATCTAGTGTTAAAGTTCATGCATTTTTCATATGTATTAATTACATTTTTGTTGCCTATACAGATATAAAAATTATTTGTGAATTTAAATAGAAAGAAAGTCTTTAAGCAAAGATGCCTGCTCTATGATTTATATGACCTAGGAAATGCCTTTATTTTCAAAAAAAGAAAGAAACACAAGAAACAGGAGGGTTTTTTTTTTGAGGAAATAGAATGCAAATTACCATTATAAAGGCTTGCTTATTCATATTCTAATGAGAATAATAAAATTGTATGCAGTTGAATGATAAGCACCACTACCCCCTCCAAAAAATTAGGAGAGAAGCAGAGCATGTCATCCTTTATTTCCTTTAAGTATGGATTTAATGATATTGAGCTTACTCCTTAACTCAGGGATATTTCCTAATTTAAGGTAGATGTATTCTAGCCCATCTGTGTTTCGATTGATTTAAAAAGGCGACTTAAATATTTATAAACAATTGTTAAAATTAACTTATATTAGAAATATTAAATAGATATTGTTCTTAAATATTTATTTAAAAAAAAACAGCTGAAACCTAGGGCCTATGGGGTTTTAAATGTAATACTAATTAATTCCCATATTCTCCATATTGCTCATAATCTTTACGGATATGCTATTCCAAATAGCTCATTTCTCAGATATGAGCCATTTGGGCTCTGTAAACTGATTTGCACTTATATTGAATAGGGATTGTACAGATTGTAGATGAATTATTAAAATAAATTTATATTGCCAAATCTAAGAAAAAATATTAAGCTATAGTAAATGAGGAAAGAATGTACAAATGAAGACCTACCTACTTTAATAAGTTTAGTGGTTACCTTCTATTTCAAAAAAAAAAGTTTTTTATTGTGTTTTTAAAAGGAGGAGGGGGAACTAGTCTATATAAAACTGCTTACAGAAGTATCTAGGACAAAAACAAGGAAATATAATGTTCTAAACTCAGCCAGTCCAAACCACTTGAGCTGCTATGACAGCTCATAAAACTGAGAGTAGTTTTTAACTGGGCTCTGTTTTACATTGCCAAAGTGAATTTTCCTTGCAGGAAGTAGCCAGAGGGTTTATTTAGTTTCCAGTCCATGGCTTTGATCTTTCTGTACTGTCACGTCTCAGGTTACACAGCCCTTTTCACTGCAGTAAATCTGCAACAGTTAATGAGAATAAAATTTCCTCCTTCTTACTGATGGAGGAGGCATGCTGTTAAATGCCAAACCACAGCCAACTGCATATTTGCAGAATTTCAGCTACAATGTATGAAAACAGTGCAATCAGTTTAATCTTGTTGTCTTTGCAATTCATTTTATTAGGCTTTCTTACTTTTCAAGTGACCTACTTTATCAAGTAGTGGTTGCAGGCTAAACCTAGAAGATTTAGAATGTGAATAAACTAAGAGAAGGTGTGCGTGAGGTAGGGCAGGGAACGGCTGGTGTAATTCCCCGTGTACTGCCATTAAGATTCAAGTTTGGTCTATTTTAATGCATTTAAAAGACCAAGCCTTTCTTTCTCCTCAAATAAAATAAACTGGTTTGCTATTTCTTTGGTTATTTTGTATGGTTTAGTTTGAACATAAATTAGTACTTAATGAGTTTATTTAAAGAATCAGAACATTATTTTTCACTTTTGATTACAGAGAAGATACCATAGTATTTAAGGGAATGTCAAGGGTTTCAAAAAACTCAATCTCCATATTATAAGAGCAGTTAGAGTAAAAATAATATTATTAATATCCTCTAAACCATCTTATTAAATGGGCCTTACATATAAAGGAAATATTATAAATATCTGCTGAATAAATCATTTAAATTTCCAAATCGCATTTAAGCAAGCTGAATTTTATAAATTAATATATGTATCTTCATGGTTATGAACAATAAAACATCATATTTCTTTATTTTCTTTTTTTTGTTATAATGAAATCTCTCAGTTGAGGCATTATTTGATTCAGTGAATATATGTTAAATTCTTAAATTTGTTTTTTACTTAACACCTTTTATCTTTTTTTTCTACTGACTTATTTTGGTGGTTGGCATCTGGAACTTAGCAACTTATTTGTCAAGAAATTCACCCTCAGAAGGCCATTTTGGGTGATAGCCACTGATAAGTATATTTTATCGTATGTTTATATAGAGAAATATAAAATACTACAAAATAAAATATATAAAAGAAATCAGCTTCTGGTTTCTTACCACTGAAGTCATGGTTATAGTTGTAGCAATCTGATTTCACAGAATAAATCATTTCCATTCTCATAAAAATCTAAATGTTGGGACAAATCAGCAGTGTCTAATACCCATTCATTGATTTAGATAACTATCATAAAAGCAATAATTCAAAGTATATTGGGAACTCAGAAGTATATTTCTAAAGTATGATAGTAAAATCAGATCTCCTCATAAAATAAAGGATCCACTTTGGGAAGGTGTCAGTGTTAGTTACCCCAATAATAGTAGAGGGTAAAAGGAATGTGTTGAAATTTTCAAAAGAGAGGGAGGTGTAGCACTCACTACCTGAGGCCTTTTCAGAAGGTATTAGGTATAATGTAGAAATGTTGAACTTTAACAATGTAGCTTATGCTCCTAGAACTGTTTTCAAATAAGCTTATCTATATCTACTTAAACTGTAACATCATAGTTTGTATGTGAAAAGATGTAGGCAAAAACAGAATCTTAGACTATCTGGGGGCCTGTTCTGTAGTTTGCTTCTTTGTTTTTCTGCAACTTTAATCTGTTCAAAATTTTTGCACTTTAAAGTCTACAGAAAATTTCTGAACTAGGTAAACATTGATTTGTTTTTCAGTTTTTGTTGTTCTTTTAAAAAAACCATAAATCTCAAACAAGTGCAACTGCTCAATTGTTTATGTTTTTGGAACATGAACAGTCCAGTACAGTTTTAAATGAAATTACTAGAAAGGAGTGGAAACAATAATTCACGCTTTAATGCTGTACAAATTTAATCTTTATTCTAAATATATTATTTGAAATGGTATTCTCTAAATGCTTTCAAATTTGTCTTCAATCTGAGATAAGTTGACTAATAATGATGATGCTATTTTATTAAAATATATTTAGTGTAAGTGCCAGGCAGTATGCTAATTGCTATTTATTACAACTCTTATTTAATCTTCACAAGGGCTAAGAAAAGAAGACATTTTATTAAGAAAACTGAAGCTTTTAGAATTAAGCAACTTGCCCAATATTATCTTCCCAGAACCTAATCTATAAACTACTCTTATTTTCCCCCACCTTTCTTTCTTCCCTTCTGTTTCAAATGCTCTTTTTTCAAAGTCCAGTTTTTACTCTCAACCCCATCCCTTCTTGCCTTTTCAAGGACTTTTTTCAATGTTGTCACTCTTTTTTCCCTCTCCCGAGTCAACCCTGTCAGCATATAAACATAATTTGGAATCTCCGATCCTTAGCCCCATATCATATTCCAACTAGAATTGAGTTCCTTTCTCTTCCTCAAACTGTCCATTTTTTATTTCTTGTATGCAAAACTCCTCAAAAAGACTCCCATTCATTCTTCAACTTCTCCAGTCTTGTCAAAATCAGTAGTCTTCATATCACCAAATCCAATATACTGTTTTCATCTTCAACTCTCGGTTATATCTGACACAATTTGACCAGGCCCTGCCTTTTGAAACTCCCTTCTTTCAGCTCTTAAGACATCCTATTTTTCTGTTTTTCTCTACACCCTTTTTCATTCCTTCCCAATGTTCTTTGCTGTCTATTCCTATTTCCTACCTTTAAATGCTGGTTACTTTAAGGCATCAGCCCTGTTCTCTATCCATACTGTATTTGGGAGTCGAGGGGTTTTTTTCTAACTATGCGCACCACCTATAGGATTTCATCCAGATCCCGTGACTTTGAATACTGTATTTTTAGCTGAGCCTTCTCTGAACACCATCTTTATCCTTCTTTCTATTTGACATATCCAATTGAATATTTCATATAATTTAACTTTTGGGTTTCCCGTATAAAACAGGTTCCTTCCCGGATTTTCCCATCTTAGTAAATGTCACCACCATCTACTTGGTAGTCTAAGCCATAAACTTTGGAGTCTTTCTTGATTCCTCCCTTTTCTTCTTCATTACGCTCTGTCCCCAGTGTAAACTATCTGCATGTCCTATTGTTTTCATTTCTAGAATATATCTCAAATGTGGCTATTTCTTTTCATTTTCACTAGTAGTACCCAGTTTAAGCTACCATCATCTGTCACCTGTATCAGTCAGTAGCCTCCTAATTAATTTCCATGCTTCCATACTCCCCTTGCATTCCATTTCTTTTCCACAGCAGCCATCATGATCTTTTTAAAGTGTAAGTCAGATCATGACTTCCAACTGCCTTCAATGGCTTCTCATGCTCCTATAATTAAATACAAATTCCTTACCATGTTCTATAAAGTCCTGCATTATTTGACACTTATATACTTCTCCAGCCTCATCTCCTACAAATGTTCCAATTGCTTATCAGTTCTACCCACTC
Source organism: Microcebus murinus (assembly GCF_040939455.1). Classification (NCBI taxonomy): domain Eukaryota; kingdom Metazoa; phylum Chordata; class Mammalia; order Primates; family Cheirogaleidae; genus Microcebus; species Microcebus murinus. Next base: position 116,576,450 of record NC_134105.1, on the reverse strand, counting down.
TCCGCTCCACTCTCTTCCTCAGACACTCACCAAGTTCTTTCTCAGTTCATCACCTTTGTACTTAACTTGAATAGTCTTCTAACTTTTTAAATAATTGGCTGCTTCTTATCTTTCAAGTCTCAGTACAAATATTACTTCTCAGAGAGTCTTTTCCTAACAAAATTATCAAAGAAGCTCCTTCTCCCGTATCTACCCTAATCATTTAGTTTTTGTTCACTTGTCCATCTGCCTCCCTCCACAAGAATATAGTCTCTAGAAAGGCAAGAATTTTGACTATTTTATTCAAAGTTTTATCCATACTACCAAGTATACACTAGGTTCTCAATGAGTCATAAAGATCAGAGCCAGTATTCAAGCACAGATATGTCTTACTCTATTTCCATGCAGTGTTTTATTTTCAATGTAAACATTTTTGTATAATTCATAATTTTATGTTTAATTTTTATTATTTCAGTGGCATCCTTTCAAATGTACAATGCATAGTTTCTATTAAATATATAATTAAGGTATATATGTATTATATATTCTATTTATAATATTACATGGTTTCAATTATAAAATTGTTGGCAGAAACCTATGCTGTATGGGAAAAATTTTAATAACCTAGATAAGATAAAAACTGTCTTTTGAATTGCTATATTTTACATAGATGAAGATGCTTGCCTTCATAATTAAGATCCAGTTAAGAGATTCTTAGTATACTTGTATTATGCTACCACATACCTAATTAAATATACTGAAAAGTACTCATCTATACTGAATATATACTCTCTTTCATAGAAAACATTTCTTTTATTTCCAAAAGAAACTCTTTATAATGTCTCGATATTACAAGTTACAAGTGTGTTAAATTGTATTAATAATCCATCTAATTTCATCTAGCCTAAAAAAATTGTAGGTTCACTATAAAAAAAAAGAAATAATATAATTAGTATTAAAAGTATTATTAGTAATAACAGAAGCCAGCTGACTATTTAGAATTGCAAAACAATTTTCTTGGAGTTACATTGGGAGTATAAATTTTTCATGGAGAAAAGAAAGTAGAATATGTGTTTAGAAGTCATAATTTCAGTTAAGGCAGTTTCATTGCTGACCTGTTATAGACTGTAAATTTTTTTTTTTTTTCAGTTTTTTGTTGTACTGGGAGTAATGGCTCCATACTTAAACATCGGGGAATGTTCTTTTCTTTTTTCTTTTCTTTTCTTTTTTAGAAACAGGATCTTGCTCTGATTCCCACTGGCTGCAGTGGCATGATCACAGCTCACTGTAACTTTGAACTCTTGGGCTCAAGTGATCCTCCTTTTTTCCCTTCCCAAAAGACTGGGATTACAGGCATGAGCTACTGTACCCAGCTGAGAATTTAAGAATTTTTAAAGTTACATCTTTATTCTCACTAACGTTGACTCAAAAAAAAAAAATAATAAAAAAAAATAAAAAATAAAAAAAAAAATAAAGTTACATCTTTAGAGGATGGTGCTTTAATAGAAAATTATAAAAATTTGTATTAGTTTTCATTGTCAAATAGCGTAAGTTCTGTACCAACAAATAAAACCCCATACTTAAAACGAATAAAGGGTATCCTTGATCTTATTTCTTTCCTAGTACTAGGTTGTAACTAATGACCTGGTCATTAGACTTATGATTTACTTGTCATCAATAAATCATAAGCATAGCATATATGCTGTTGGGGTTTTATTGTTGTCGCTGCTATTATTTCCAAAAGATACTTTTAATTTAACTTAAAGTTTCTGTGATAACAATTGAAATTAACTTCACAAAGCACAAAATAAAAACAGAATCAGGGTAAAGATATGCATTTAACATTTTCTTTTAACACTAAAATTTCCTTTTAGTTGACAAGCACTTGGATGGGATCTAGGAACATAGAGATCAGTAAGAAATAATTTTCCCTTTTAAAAGCTTATAGTTCAGGGTTAAAATATAATCTTTTGATGAGTTAAAGCATTCTATATATTTTTCTTTATTTCAACTTTCTGTTTTTGAAAATATTTAAGGCTAATAGTATTATCAGGCTTATAAAAGAAATTAATATTACAATGTAAATATTTGGACATCAATGGGTCTTTTACCTGTTTCTGCCCACTACTTTTATGTTATTCCTACACCTTGGGTAAAATACACACACACACACACACACACACACACACACACATATCTCCATAGGATAAACATCTTAAACACTTCTGAATTGTCCACAACTTTTAGAGAAAACATAAATAATGGTCTTACGAATCCCACATTATTGTAAATATTAAACTACCACCCCACTTATTTTTTTTGAAGAGCATGATATTTGGGGTGTCATCATTTTTTAACTTATTTTGTTACAAAAGCATAGACCTTAGGTATCTTCTTACAGAAAAAAAAATCTAGATAATGTGAATTTTCTTAGAAAAAAGTAAATAGGTTCCAATTTTATGGAATTCTAAGCTAAGCAGAGCAATAATTGACAAAGAATTATATTATTATGAAATCCAACCTCCTGAATTATATAGGCTATTTAATAAAACATTGTGCTTTGATGATCTGATAATTCACTAGAGTTTAGTTACTTCATTATACCAGTGAGTAGTTTGGAAGGATTAGTCCAGATAGCAGCTTTTTGTGGCTTTGAAATAAAGATTCTGCCTCTTCAGAAACATGTCAATGTCCTACAAAATGTAATTTGAATGATTGTGAGTTTTGGGGAAAGTCAAGGAGTTTGATGCGAATGTTGATTTTCTATGCCTCCCATCTCAGGGTGAAAGGTTTCCTGAGTAAAAACTGACATTTCATTTTACATAGCTATATTACTCACTCCCAAGGGAATAAGGGACAAAATATTTTAGTCTTTGAAAATGTCTTTTAACACTGACATTATGGCTATTGATGGATTTTTAAAACTTTTGAGATAGGATCTCACTCTGTTGCCAGGACTAGAGTACAGTGACATCATCATAGCTCACTGTAACCTCCAACTCCTGGGCTCAGGTGATCCTAATGCCTCTGCCTCCCAAGTAGCTGGGACTACAGGCATGTGCCACCATGCCTGGTGAACTTTTTTATTTTGGCGTAGAGATGGAGGTCTCACTATGTTGCTCAGGCTGGTCTTGAACTCCTGGCCTAAAGTGATCATCACACCTCAGCCTCCCAAAGTGCTAGGATTGCACATATGAGCTATCGTGCCCAGCCAGGTTTTCTCATTTTTTAAAGAAAAGGTGGTGAATCTCCATCTGGAAGTAAGAGGATTAATTATGGACTATACTTGTAGAATTTACTTATAGGAATTTTAGGGCCACATGCAGTGTTTCAGTAATAGCCCAAATCGCTTGGCAATCTCACAACTACTGCTCAATGCCTCCATGAATTAGATAGAACTAATACCTACTTCAGAAACAAGTGTGGCACTCTGTAATAGATTTAATTTTTAAATGCTACTTTGTTTTTCACTTGAGAAGAATGATTAGTAATTTTCCAAACTTTATTTATACTTCCATTATTAATATTAAAGTTAATTGTGGGTATATGTAACATCTGTGTATGTATATGTTGATTTTTAAGTAAAAGCTACTTATTTTCTATGATCTAATTTCATACTAGAATAGCACAATCAAGAAATACTTTCTTGTGCTCTTTAAGTTAAAGATTTTAAATAATTAGTCTTTTGAATACACTTTAAAAAGAACATAATCAATGATTTCCTGAATATCTTCCCTTTTGTGGACATAAGTCAACATTCTATCTCATGTAATGTAATATATTTTATATATATCATAAGCCTATTTTCTTTGTTTAGCTTTAGAAGAAATTATATCTAAAGTTGATACATCCCACTTTTTCAGGAATTCTTTCCATTTCAGGTTTTTCCAGCCAAAAACAAAGCACCTTCATATTGGCTTATCAGAAATTAAAAGACAAAGCAATCTTAAAAAGGAATCCAGATTTGGTGGACAGTTATCGAGTGGCTAATTTAGAGCCCCTCAAATGTGAAAGGATGAGAGGAGGCTTCTATGAACATAGTTAGGCAAGTAAATTTTTCAATTGCAACTGTAACTTAAAAATCACATCTTTTCAAATCAGTACAAGAAACCCCATAAAGCTGTATTTACATCGGTATTCACACTTGATGCTGAGCTCTCTTTTGAAGTGATAAATAAGCGAGAATTCTTTAAAAAAATCTCAAAACTTTTAAAAAGAAGGTCAAAGTTTTTTAAAAAAGGTTTCTGGATTTCAAGGCCTTTATAAATATTGGACTATTGTCACTTACCTCATTCGTTGTATACACAATGGGGGAAAATTATTATAGTTTTTTACAGTTGCATCTACTTTTTTTTCCCCCAAAAGTCTGGGGAAGGTTGCCATCAGCAAGTAGGTACCAACATTATTTTTAGTTGGATCAATTTGTTCCTTACCCTGCACATTGAAATAACTAATGTAGATATACCTATATGCTAGTTTAGAATGCTATCTAAAACATACTATGTAAATACTATCTCAAACTAATACTATCTAGAATACTATCTAAAACTACTACTTTCTAAAACATACTATCAAGAATACTATCTAAAACATACAAAAATGTATGGTACATTCCCATCTCCCTAAAGAATACTCATAGTTGTCCAGCTTTGCTTATAAGTCCCAGATTGTCAGGTTGGCACAAGCCCCAAAACAATAAAAATCACAGAATGAAAATACTCTACCCCACACGTTTTCATGACCTGTGTACTTTTCTAAGAGAAGCCAACCCTAGCCATAAACCCAAATATAGGAATGTGTACAACATGGAAAGTGATGATTTATGAGAGATAACTAAAAACTTTACCCTTGATTGGCTACTTTCAAAATAAACTCACTGAATATAAGATAAGGTTAAAAAGCAGTTAATAAGAATTGCCCTGTATGTTTCATCCCTGAAGGTGTTGTGTTATTTGCATCCATCATGACATAGAATCTAAAGAGTTTTGATTGAATAACCTTATTTATACAAGCAGTCCAGTCTCACTATGGTAAAAAGAAAATATGATTGGCCATGGCATTATTTTAGTGCAACAGCAATTAGTATGCCTGTGTGTAAGCATAAATCTCTATGAATTATGTAAGAGCCCTCTGTAAAGACAAAGAGAAAGCATGAGAAAAAAGCATGCCAAGTATGATAGAATATCTCTGATCTGTCTAGATTGTATGGCAGGAGCCAGAATTTCCTAAGTATTTTTAAAGAGAGATCCATCATTTCCATATGTCATAGCAATAACAGCAAATATATACTGTAAGAGTATACCGTTTTTGGAAATACAGTCTCAAGGCATAGATAACCATTATTCTTATTTTACAAAGAAAGAATTCATGACAAAGTTAGTTACAGGTATAGACTGAAACAGGGTTATATCAATAGAGACAGAAATCCCATTCAGATATTCTGGTTTTGAGGTCACTGAACCTCCCTAACTTAAATAAGATTCAGGACTTACTGCTAAGTTTATACTTGTTAGTTGTGCTGAATTTCATAAACTTAATTGCCAGTCCTTAAATTAAGAGGGACAATGCTTATGTATATCAGTGATAAAGAAAAAAATATGTAGTGTTTCCTTATTCTGCTTTGAAAATAATTTCCATTTAAAATATAATAACAGCACAAGTCAGAAAAACATTTTTTTAGAATTATGTACTTCTACATTCCAGTGTGCATGATTTTGCTTGATATCAATGCAGTGTGTGATGAAAGGGTCCTTAGACCTATTCTTTGAAGATGATATAGAAATACTTTGTTTCATCATAAGACTTGCAATCTAATAATCTATAATTAGTCTTATACCTGAGCAGAAAATGAATTTACCTTTTTTTCCCATAGACCCATAATGTAACAGTTAAATATATTCTTAAGGACCAAGAAAGCTTATGAGATAAAGGTAGAGATTTAGAACCTGTTTAATACCTGTTCTAGTGTTAAATGCAGTGTTAGTACATTACACAGTATTCTGATATGCTAAATGTTCTAGAGCTGCAGTCCCCAAGCCCCAGGCCATCGACTATGGCCTGTTAAGAACCAGGCCACACTACAGGAGGTGAGCAGCAGGGGAGCTTCATCTGTCTTCACAGCCACTCCCCATCGCTGGCATCACTGGGTGAGCTCTGCCTCCTGTCAGATCAGCAGCAGCGTTAGATTCTTATAGGAGCACGGACCCTACTATAAACTGTGCATGCAAGGGATCTAGAGTGCACACTCCTTATAAGAATCTAATGCCCCCCACTACACCACCCCCCAGTCCGTGGAAAAACTATCTTCCATGAAACTGGTCTCTGGTGCCAAAAAGGTTGGGGACCACTGCTCTAGAGGACACTAACTGCAGTTTTTCTGACCTGAGTTTATTACTGAAATTACTGAATTAATGTCTGGAAAGTTTCAAATAATACTGCCCAACATAGATCTTTAAAAATATCCTAATGGGGCAAAAAAATGTCCTTTTGTTTATAACAAAATGTCCTTTTGTTTATTGGCAATTGCAAATTTATTTAAAATCAAATTTTCAAACTTTCTTTTTTAGCTATTTTAAAAGATGTACTTTTTTTTTTTTTTTTTTTTTTTTTTTTTTTTTTTTTTGAGACAGAGTCTCACTTTGTTGCCCAGGCTAGAGTGAGTGCCGTGGCGTCAGCCTAGCTCACAGCAACCTCAAACTCCTGGGCTCGAGTGATCCTTCTGCCTCAGCCTCCCGGGTAGCTGGGACTACAGGCATGCGCCACCATGCCTGGCTAATTTTTTATATATATATCAGTTGGCCAATTAATTTCTTTCTATTTATAGTAGAGACGGGGTCTCGCTCTTGCTCAGGCTGGTTTTGAACTCCTGACCTTGAGCAATCCGCCCGCCTCGGCCTCCCAAGAGCTAGGATTACAGGCGTGAGCCACAGCACCCGGCCTAAAAGATGTACTTTTAATGTACCTAAATATAGTTTCTATTATCCATATTTTTGCCCTCATTTTTGGAAAAATATTAGTTTTATTTAGCTACCCAGAAGTCTTTACTTATTAATCACTATTAATTTTTATAAGTCAAATGTAATTTGTCTAGCCTAAAAAATTGATACAAATAAATGAATAAATAGACTATGAAATATGTTAGAAATTTTATATTAAGCATCTTGGATTTGATAAGATTTTTTGAGATTTTTTTTTAAGGCAGATACTTGTCAACCTCTTATGTAAGGTAGTAAAATAAAGTGGAAAGTTTCAAAACTATACCAAAATATTCCTAAACTATGTTATTTATTTAAGGATTTTGGAGACATGAGTTTTTAGAGAAACTTAACACTAATTTTTCATTTAAAGGAGACTGATGTTATGTCAGAAGGGGTAGCATGCATGTTAGATGGCCATATTACCTCTTTGATTTTGTTCAAATGTCAGATTTCTGTTTCATAAAGAAAGATGGGGAGTTGATAATATCCCATTTTGAATACTATCCAGGATAAGTTTATATTTTATTCCATTTCTTGAACTTGTTCATTTCAATAGTGCATTATCACTTCAAGATTCTGGTTAGGGCTTAAATTATAATAACTAAAGGTCATTATTCATATTTTAACCAGTTAGTCCAGCTAAAGAGTTTTTAGTACTAGTATTAACTTTTGAATTATGTTTGAGGGCTTAGACTTTACAGCATGTTTAGTTTCTTTTCATTTCTTATTAGTATTTTTCAGTACTTAATAGTCTCCCACCCCCACCTGCAACAAGAACTCTCCTCTCTGTTCAACATCAGAAACATTTTCCTTTTTGGCATGTGCGTTCTGGTTCCCCAAGCAGTATAAGCAAATTGGAAAGTTCAGCTGTCATTCTTGGAAGGTCATAGATCACACTAGCAGCCTGAGTAATCCAAGAGGTTTTAAGTATCATAGCATTTAGTTTAAAGTGAAATTTGCTCTGACAGGGCTGGCAGACCAATAGGAAAAAGAAATATTTATGCTTGGAGAAGTGCATATGTAGAGACCAAAAGTATAACTGATGGCTGGAAGTGATTTCAGTCTAAAAAAACAAATCATTAAGAGAGTGCATAGGGGTAAAATACACAGTTCATATTTTAAAGAGTCTCAAAATGAACCAGCAACTAAGGTTAGCATTACATAGTAATTAGTTGTGGTGTTCAGTCTTTAACTCACTCAGTACCAGACAGTATAGTTTAACTATCACTGAGAAAACATTGCTACTTACATGATATTCTCTACTTTAAGCCTACAGCAGTAATTTTTGTACCTTAAAAAACCAAGGTATTATGACAGATTATATAAATGTTGAACCAGTAACAGACAAACAATTATTTAAAGGAGGTGCTAATGACTCAGTTTATTGACCTAGGGGTTATTTAAGCCACTCAGCAAGTTCCCTTAACATTTATGAAATGAGGCATTGCTTGATAGTATAGAACTGCCAATTTCAAGAAGTGCTTGTACTTAATTGAAAAATGTAAGTTAAAGATGACTAGATGGTATACCTTCATTAAAAGGTTGCTATAAAAAGCCTGAGACCATTATAGGTTTGAGTAAATATTTACTTCAGCTTGATAATCATATCTGACAACTTCCATTAGGTACCTATTAATTAGGGTATTTTTTTTGTTACTAGCTACAAATAAGGAAAAATAAAATATCATTTAATGGCTCCAGTTATTTCTTTCAAGTCATTATTCTCCTCAAAAAAGCCAGTTTTGAGTCACAGGAATCTAAGGTTTATAAATGTTTTCCTTAAATGTGCAGAGAAGGTAAATAAGAATAAAATGGAAAGGATTTCCAGCAAGATGATAGACTGAGGTAACTTGGATGGACCCCTTATATACAAATAATTAGAAATGGACAAAATGAAACAAAAACTTATATGACCAAGGTTATAAGAAAGATAGGGAATGCTCTAGTTTGGAGGGTGGGGAAAGAACCACCCACAGGAGTATTGAACTAAATATAGGTTATGTGGTATAGGAAGATGGAACTGAATTCCTTAAACTTTATAGGGCTTCCTTTTTCTCATCAATTGAAAAGAGGACTAGATGATGTTAATTTACCAGCTTGGAGAATTGGCCAAAACTCTCTGCCCCAAGGCCCAAAGTAGGGGAGAATAGTCATCCATGATAAAGAAACCACAAGCTTGTTGTGTACACGTGAATAGGTTCAGAATGTATAAGTGTATTTAATTCAGGAACCCCAAGTCAAGAAATTAACCATTCAGATTGTTTCAAGACAGTGAAACCCCCAGGGCCCTGATATATTTTAAACAAATATGGAACCTGTCTATAGAAATATTTCCACAGCTCAAGGGCCAACAGACAGGCAAAAAAAAAACAAAAACCTGAAGTTGAACCCACAGTAAAACATTACGAAGTATATAAAGAAAGGACTGTCATAAAGGAGAATGATCAGAGAAAGCAATGGAAACCACATTTTATCAATGTTAAGTATACTTACTTAGAAGTTTAAATTTGATAAGCCTTCCTTTAAAACTTTATAAAATACATGATGCTCAGTGGTAAGACAAGCTGTCCAGCAGCAAGAGTATTAGGATACCCAAGAACTAGAGTTAACAGAAGAATCTTAATGAGAGTATAAAATGTAAGTAAATAAATAAATACAAAGGAATAGAAAACAATGCAATGATGATATAGTATTAAAAAGTACAAAGTGGCCAGGCACAGGGGTTCACACCTGTAATCCTAGCACTCTGGGAGGCCAAGGTGGGAGGATCTCTTGAGGTCAGGATTTTGAAACCAGCCTGAGCAAGAAAGAGCAAGACACCTGTCTCTACTAAAAATAGAAAAAATTAGCCAGGCATGATGTTGGAGTCCAAGCTACTTGGGAGGCTGAGAGAGAAGGATTGTTTGAGGTTGCTATCAGCTAAGCTGACACCACTGCACTTTAGCCCAGGTGTCAGTGTGAGACTCTGTCTCCAAAAAAAAAAAAAAATAGTATGAAGTATATAACATCTCTACATAAGAAATATAATCATTAAAATAGACTCTGTAGATGAATTAAACAACAGATTAAGATGTATAAGAAGTATAAATTGAGTCAGTTAAGTGGAATTTCTTTATCATTTGGAATAAATCAGTAACTATTTTACACATGCTCCCTTCATCATTAATACAAACTACTATTTATCTGAACCATCTCAGTATAGTAACTAAATTGAAAGGATCTGTCCCCAAGGTGGTGTTTTTCCCTTAGAACTGACAAATGTTCTTAAAAAATTTTTTTTAATAAACTCCAGATGAATACTTTAAATATGTCCTCCCATTGATTTCCCCTTGATTTTTGTAAAAATAATAGTTTGATTTCACTAAAAATATAATTCTTTATGATGCTTTAACCATTTAGTTTTATCATAATAAAAGCAAAATTTACAATTATATATATAAAAGATTAAGAATAGAAGAAACTTAAATGAAAAATGACAGCTTATCTTGATATACATATTGGTGAAACTCATTAGAAGACTGCTTAACTATGCTCTTGGATTTTTTTCTCAATAATACAAAGGTTCAAGTTCAAATAACTTTTAGCAACCTAAAATGTATATTTATTACATATAAATTTATAGAAACACAAGATACCATTGATATCAGTTCAATGAAAATATTAGAAGCTATGATGTAGAAGCTGTGCTGCAATAATAGTACTTTAACTTGCATGTACATTACATTTTTCGGTGTCCAAGACAATTAGCATCTTTTCTTATAACCTACTTAGGCGCCCACATTCACAAAACTCATTTGCATATAACTGATAGGTATTCTATTTAGTGCTAACTAAATTATTTAATATTTATAAAATTAAGACAGTGATTATCTGAGAAAGCTGAAACTACTTCTATAAATGTTAAATATGCTGAGAAATTTAAATTTGATAATCCTTGCTTTAAAACTTTGTAAAAGTACATGATACTCAGTGCTAAGACAAGCTCTCCATCTAGTGGTTGATCTATAACTTACAAACATTTAGATCTCGAACAGTACATCCTACTAATGTCAGGTATTATTTTATAGTCATTATCTCATTGAATCTCTGTGTCTCTTCTCACTATAAGAATTTCAAGAAGAAAATGTTCTCTTCTGCCAGAATAATTCAGCCCTTTCTGTTGAATACAGAGGCAAGCTTCTTCTACAATCTGATTTTATCTGCATGGACTACCATAGCATCTTAGTTACTTGATGAAGTATATTACCATACTAAAGGGGCAAAAATTGTTTTATTCCAATCAACTATAACCTTTAGAATTTTCAACAAGTTTAAAATTTTTCCTTCTTTATTCTCAGTTCCCAACTCATATAACTTTAAAAATTTTTCTAAAGAGAAAAGATAACATTCTTTGTGGCTAAATGTAGCATATTTGATCATTGTTATTTCTGCCAATGCCCCTCTATAGGCTCTCATTACTTCATATTTGGACAGCCAGAATAGTCTCTTAAATGTTCTCCATGCTTTTGCCTCTCAACCCCCTTTCCTGACACAATTACCTTTTTAAAACACAGAATAGGTCGTTCTCTTTCTGAAAAAAAAACATTGGTAGTTTTCCAAAAGCATACATTTCTTAGTATGGTATATGAAAAGCTTCAATGTTGAGTCTAACCTTATCTCCTTCCACTTGCTTACATTATATATCTAAGACATTAACCGTAACAAACCATTTGCTCCCCTTCAGTCACTTCTCTTGCTCATGCTGTTTCACTATCAGAAATTTTCTCTCTCTCTTCACCTATGAAATCCTACTTGTTTTTTAAGATTCATTCATTCTTGCATTCAAATACTTTGGAATGCCCACTGCATGTCAGATATAGTGCTAGATGCTAGAGATATAGCAATGAATGAGACAGTCCTTGCCCTTCATGTTGTTTACATTCTAATAGAAGAGAAAAAGAATAACAATAACAAAATATAATGTTAGGCAATGACAGATGCATTAAAATCAGTATTTTCTACAAAGACTTTCTGGCCTCCAGGATTCTTCTGTAGCAGTTTTTACATGTACTAGGATAAAACAGCATCAGATTATTATCAGAATATTTGTTCCATGTTAGTTGCCTCCAATCCTTATAGTCAGGGAACATGTCTTATTTATTATTGCCTTCTCAGCACCATTTTTTTATTTTTTTTTTTACATTGACATCAAACACATTACTTAACACATTTTAGGAACCCAATAAATGTTTATACTATTTGAATGGATGGATAGATGAGCTATGTACAAAGAATCAGTGTTAAAATAGACCTAAATTTCCCATAACAAATACTTAAGCTAAAATTACTCTGATGATTGATTTATAATACACTTAGAAAGGAAGATATACATTACCTATTTTGACTCTATGATGAATATGTTGGAGTAATTGATAAAAAGAATGAAATATTCCAGAAAATTATTACAAATCATTTTATACATTTTATACATTTCTATAACACAGAAAAGAAAAGTTTCTTCCCAAGAGAGTTTGCTCATGTTATGTTCTTTCACTTGAGAATTCTAAAGGATTTCCAGCCTTCAATATTACCTTATGGATAACAAATAATGGGTAGTTATTAAGACTCACTAGTGCCTATTTATAAATATATTGTCATAAAGGATTCTGTCTTTAGAAAAATAGAATCCCTAAAGATTAGATTCAAACTAAAAAGATGATAAGCATGGTAGTTATAAGTGAAATTTGTATGTGTCTGTGTGTATATACACACAATTATAAACATACATGTACACTCAATGTTAGCCAACTTTGTGATAATGACTCCTTAAAATTTGTGTTTAATATCAATACAATTTAGCATACATTATTAGAGGGTCAGACATAGGCCCTCATTATATTCTATACTGGTTTCAGACCACATCATAAGTATTAGGTTAATTTCAACTTCTTCATTTGAAGATAAACATTAGAAAATCATAATCATTTTAATGAACAAATGAGATGATAAAGATTTAAAACTATTTCATGAAGATTGAGTAAAAGAGTTATGAAACCATCATATCAAAGAAGAATTAGACTCCTTGTGTAGTTCCAGAGGGTAATTCTAAGGCTATCTGAACTCAATTTCAGATCAGCATAATAAAAAACTTTCCAACAGTTTGGCGTATCCATAAATGGAATAAACTACCTTGACAAAGTATTGACCAATCCATTTCTGGAGGTGGAGATAAGAGTTGGATAGACCCTGTCAAGGATGTTGTGAATGGAATTGTAGATGAGATTATTTCTAAAAATGTTTCGAAGTGAAGGATTTCTGTGAGCCTATGAAAAATGCATTTGTCTTGAATTTGTTCTTTTTTTTGTAGCATCCACTAATATATTTATTACTTGTTCTGCATTCATATTGCTGACTTAGGAATTTAAAAGAAGAAAAAGACTTGGGTTGCTTTTATCTAATTTTAATAAAATAATGATGATACTTTTCACTTATGCAGCACTTTTCATCCAAGGATTTCAAAGTGCTTTACAAATATGCACTAATTAAGCCTCACAAACAGCCAGAGGTAGGTGATTTTTTTCCCTTTTTACAGGAATGCGAACTCTGGCACAGAAATTTAATAAGAGCCTGAGAACTAGGATTCTTTAATGGCTGCCATGCCCTTGTAATGTGCTGCATGTGAAGCGTCACTTGTCATTTACAGATGTCTTTTTTTCTGCTCTGAATCATCTCAGGTTTACAATTCTAATGAATGTTGTTAAAAATTTGTTTGAAGTCCTGTAAATATTATAGAAAATTCAGTCTTCTGCTTGCTGAATGCTAGTTAGATTTCTAAATTTGTTTATTTAAAAATAGACTCTAGATGTGGTTTTATATTTGTTGTTGGATTTTAAATATAATTCTTCACTTTTAAAGAATTTGTCATTTTCCTTTCTAGCTACCCAATAATCACTATTCTTAGGATATAAAACTTAATAGCAGATTTGTTTCCCTTATCATTCCTAGCTAACTTCTCACAACAGACAATAACCATTTTCTTTGGGCCATAATTATGTATTTTCAAGAAGAGATACTGCATTTTGGTAATTCAGAGTTCTGGAATATATTATCCTAAACATTAAGGGTAAAGTTAAGTGACACTAAATAACTTAGTCCTATAAAGAAAAAATAGTACAGTAGTGACATATGCTAATCTACAGGGACACACAACTTTTTATGTGGGTTAGGAGGAATGGGAAGAGAATATGTATATACAGGGAGACACATGTGCAGGATTGGATTAAATTCCAATATAAATATCCAAATATATTAATACAAACTCTTATCTGAAACAGAATGGTCACACAGGACAAGAGCAGATGCAGCATATCACAGCTTAGTTTCCCTTGGTTCTCAGAGTCCCCAGTGAGGGCATACAAGTGTGTGTGATACTGTTTAGTCTAAGTCAGGTCTTTAAGGATCAGGAAAGCACAATATTTGCCGAGACACTGCTCTTTTATATTTATGGTTTCTATCCCCTTACAGAAGAACTTAACATAAAGAATTTCTCTGCTCCTATTTAAAGGAAAACTTATTATTAGGCTCTCCTGGTTTTGGACGAGACTCAGCGTTAGCAAGACTACGTCCTTATCTCAAGAGAGAAAGTAGAGTTAAGTGTCTGCATATTCCAAAAGAATATCTATCTCCGGGTGTTAGGGCCCTGGGAAGCCCCGTTTCCCCACTATATTAGAAAGAACCAAATAAGAGAGATTAAAGAAGCAAACTATTCTATTTCACAGTGAATTTAATTATGTGGATATAGTTCATCTTCCATAATACAAAAGGACTTAGGACTTATGTCAAAGTACCCTCCAAACTGGTCATAATGCTTTAAATATTCTTTTCTTTAAATAGCAAGTTGATCTGTGATACATGTTAGATAATTCCAGAAAAGCTCATTTTAATGGTCAGTTTCAAATTTTCTCTTGAAAATTTATACCAAATGATATGGAAGTTCAGAAAATTAAATGATGTCCTATACACTATAATACACAGTTGTCTGTGGGTGAACTATTGTCTACCTAATTAGAACTTTACCACAGTAACCTTAAAGACTGTACTATTCAAGACCTGAAACTTGCAGGTTCCGAAACTCAGACTCATCAGTGCTAATGGGTTGGTCTCTCACTGACTTGAGGGTACAGATTCTTATCAACATTGCACATGATAGAATAAGAAAAGAAAAAAAAAAAACGATATCAATTTGGTCATTTACAATGAAAGGTATAGCCACCAGCCATATTGGGTAATGTGTTAGTTTATTCTTCACCCTTTTGGCAAACCCCGTGAGATAACAATAATCAGAAGTTTGCCTATTAGTCATAGAAACTTTAAAAAAAAGAGTTATGCACTTTGAATGTAGAATAGTCTCAGACTCTGAAAATCTATTAAGTCCACTTCCTCAATGAGGACAAGCCTACCAAAAAGATCAGATATTCCTGAGGGTGTTATAGGTTGTCTTATCACCAAGTAATTCCTTGAGTTGCTACTATCAACGTTGCAGCTAAGAAGCTCATTCTGTGCCAACATGGCTTTCAAACTCCCTTCTAAGGATCATCTTTTAGATAGAATTATAGTGATATTGCTAACATATCCTCTGTGAGATGTTCTGTTTTGTAAAGCCTTCACATATTTCTTCACTGATCCCCTGAGCCTCCTGTTTCCAAATTCTTGAAAAAGATCTCACCATAGGCCCTAAATTGAGAAACAAGGATAAAATTAACTTGAGTTTAACCAAAGTCTACTGCCACTCAACCTCAGAGACAGTCTTAAAAAAGTGTAAGGAGGCTGGGCGCAGTGGCTCTCACCTATAATCCTAGCACTATGGGAGGTGTGAGACCAGCTAAAGCAAGAGTGAGCTCCCTCTCTGCAAAAAATAGAAATAGTAGCCAGGCATGGTGGTACACACCTGCAGTCCCAGCTCATTAGGAGGCCGAGGCAGGAGGATCACTTGAGCCCAGTAGTTTGAGGCTGCAGTGAGCTATGATGATGCCACTGCACTCTAGTCCAGGCAAGAGTGAGACTGTCTCAAAAAATAATAATAATAAATATGTAAAGACTGGTTTAAGGCAGATAATAAGTAGAAAGGTGAAGAAGGAACAAGTTGAAGCCCACAAGCTATATAATCATCACATGTAATTTGGGGGTTGTTTAGATATATGAGTATTTGTTAGCCTTAGTACTTCAGAAGAGTTTTCAACAACTTTCTTTCAAATTTTAAAGTGATACAGGTGTCTCTTAGTTCATTGACTCTGCTAACTTCTGAAAGATCTTTTAAGTTACTCTAAAATAATATTGCCTGTCATCACAGAATTTAACTTTTCTTCCCATAGGACTAAAGTAGGAAAGGGTGCTTATATTTTTGCCATTTCAAAATAAAATGCAGACAAAAATTTCAAGCAACCTAGAGAAACTATAGACAGAAGTTTTGATATAGACAGAGCCCAAAAACTTTGATTTGTTCATAATCACTTACTACAAATGCTAATATGAAACTTATATTTCAGAAATTCCATTTTCCTGAAGGGTAGATTCAAATGAACAATATGTATTTTGATTCTTTAAATTTACTCTTTAGTTCTATCCTAATCCACGTACCACATGCACATTATTTAAAACCTTAACGCTTTAATAGTAACTTATAAAGTGTTTCAACTTAATCTCATTTTAGAAGAAGTTAGTGCCTATGTGACTATATTATTTAATCATAAAATGATCATTCCATTGACTTGGCTAGTACAATCTCAAATAATCTTAAATCATTTAAATATAATTTTTCAAAGTTTACATTTTTGCATTATAAGTGGTTTCCTTTGATTGGAAATCAAGCTCACTAGAATTCACTGCATGAGCTATGCATGAGCATGTTATAGCTGCCATATTTGCCTGGGAAAAATAAATATTCTATCATTTTTCTAAGTGTTGCATAATTCCTTGATCCTTAAAAATGGCTGTCTGTGGAGAACAGATTTTCCTCTAAATTAATTAATAGACCAAAGAATAATTTTTTAAAGAAATCATAGTTTATCCATGCCTCAAGCTATCTTTACAACTCTGAAGGTTATCTTTGAGCTACTGTTATTTCTGTAGAATAAGCTGAACCAGAATTTATAATTGTCTGCTGTCACTCAAAAGAAATATATACTATTTAGTAATTTTTTTGTATTGAGGATTCAGAAGAAGGATTTGCAGATCAATTCTGGCTTATTTTCAAATTTTGTAGAATTCCCTGTCTTGTTCATTCAGTCGTAGACTCATGGTATGACTTGGCCCTGGGTGAGAATTCACTACTGTAATTCAAATTGCATGTCCTAACTAATAGTGGATTAATCCTATATCTTCATATGAAAGAGATCTTATTATAAATAGCAAAACTCACTTTATTACAGTTTTATCATTCCCTAGCAATATATTAACTGATAATTGCTAACATGTAAAATCTTTTTATATTTTGGCATAAAAGCCATATATAAATAATTTGTTAACACCTTTCTGATTTGATTCTTCTTTGAATATTACCTGCTGACAGATTTCTGACATTTTTAACACAGTTAAAAGGTGAATATTTTATTATACACATTTTTTAATGGCTGTATTAACCCAAAGAAGAAAAAAGAAGACATTAATGATATCCACATAAATCACTATCACTGCGAGGAAGAGAAACTTGGAGGTGTAAAATTCTAGGCCTCTTACTTGATCTGCATTATGGATGTGTGACAAAAAATATAGCTTACCATTCCTTTTTCTCTTTTTTAGCTTTGGAATGGATGGCTTTGGCCAGTCAGTTGGCATTCTTGGACGCCCTGCAACAGCTTATGGATTCCGCCCCGATGAACCTTACTACTATAGCTATGGATCTCGATGAAGTCATCACTTTCCATGAGTATTCTCAGTTTAGAAGAAATCTGTGTGGGTTGGGTGAACTTTGAATCTTGGCCTAATAATGCATGTTGATACTATCGTGAGTCTGTGTTTCTTTTATTTTTCCATGTTGCTAGCTGCAGATTAACTCCAACTCCTCTGTCTTCTGTTAAGTACAGTTGGTGATGACACTGTTCACTCATCAAATCACATCTTGATGCTGAATAACATTTCCCATGAGACTTAAAATTAAATGTTGAAAAGCTACAAGACTGGAAAACAAACACTACATTATGTACATTAAGTGACTAATTTAATTTCTATTAAAAAGAACCATACAATGCAAATGAATGAAAGTCATGTGTTTGTATTTAATCAGTTTCATTAGGAGTTATTTGCTGGTGTAAGGTACACATGAATTTTATTTTTTTTGCCCTTTTTTCTTGCTTGTAAACTCTTGAGTATTTCATGTGATATGTGCTACCTCTAAAATTTATATAAAGAACATCACCTTTTTATTCCATGCCACATGCCTGAAAGGTTCCTCCCCAAAATTATTAACTATGAGTTTTCAATTAACAATGAAACATATGCCATAAGTTATGTTATTTATGAGTATAGTCTCTTTAGCAATTTGAATTCATGGTTTTCTAATTGTAATATAAAAAACCTGGGACAACTAGTATAAGTGATACAGGATTAGTATTGGGCTTTTAATGTTTATTCTTCATGAAATTTAGTATCTAAAGTATGGAAAAGCTAATTAAAAGCTTAATTGAGGAAAAGTAAGGAACAGAATATTTCATTCACTTAGGTACTCATTTCCCATTTGTTCACTTGTTTTTATAACATTTAAGTAGCAAGAAGTAGAGAGACATTATGATTTAAAATGAGTTTTTATAATAACAATGTTATAATGTTGAAAAATTTACTTAAACTAATAAAATAAAAAAACTAAGCAAATAAAATAAATAATTATAATCAGAGATATTCCTTCATCACCTGCTATGGAAAGAAATTTGAGGCTTCAAAGAGAATACATAGATCAAAGACAAGACTTCTGTCCTTGAATTTAAAATGTCATTGATCTAACTACATTATTTATTTGGCTTAAGTTATATTTTAAGCATAGAATAATAGAGTTGGAAAGAGCCTCTGAAATAGCTTAGTCCATGTACTTACTTGAGAAACCAATCACATAAAAAATTTAAATATGATCAACAGATACTCTAACTACCTGCTATGTATAAGGAAGTATGAGATGCTCCCTAGAGAATGTGAGTCTAAGATATGATTTGTGCTTTTCAACTCACAACCAAATTGATCTTTTGGAAAACATACATCTATTTGTCTTAGTTCCTATTTTAACCATAAAATATTAAAGCTCGAAAGGGCCTTACAAATAACCCTGTTCAACTCTTATTTTTACAGTTGAAGAAACTGTGGGCAGAAAAGGTTAAATGACTTGCCTGTGCATATAGTCAGTGACATAACCTGTCTCCTTGTTTCCAGTTCAGCAATCTCAATACTATATACCTTGCTTTGTTATTTGTCATATATACAAAGTATAAATACACATAAGTGACATTAATAGAAAAATAAATGTTCTATAGCTTAAACTTCTCTCATATTGTTATAAACTGCTTTAAGAAAAACACCCTCAACAATTCATAACATTTCTAGGGCTGTGCTCACTGAAGTTTACATGCACATGCTCACTCTCCCTATATGTATATTTTTTAATTTTAGGACTTTACAAATTTAGAAATTGGGAGCTATCTGCTCAGGCATGAACTGGTTTACTGTTGCACTATTTATGTAAGAAAGTTTTGTTAAAGAAATTAATAAGGAAGAATATCTAAAATTATTATATACTTAAGAGAACAAAAGGGTTTGGCCTTGGGCACTTTTAGAAATACTATTCATATTGTAAGTCAAATATCCTGGCCTCACCAGATTTTGACTACAAATTAAGATCATATTGACTTTAATAACTAAGTTGCCATGGCTTCAAGGCATGTTTTATAACTGGAAATTATTTATTCTCAAGAGTTCTTTGCTCTCAGAGTTTGATAAGCTGCTTTCTCACATGGGGCCAGTAATAGGTTTCTCATGTTCTGGTTCCTTCTCTCACCCCCAGATGACCTTCTCTATGTTGGTCATCTTCATGAGATCACAACTGCTCCCCACCATGGGAAAACCACTACGACATCTGCTCAGGACATGGAGAAGAAAACACTGCTCTCCCCTTTCTTACTCCCTTCCATATGTGTAGCACACTTGTTGCTTAATCCTGCACAGCACAACAGAACTGAAGCTGAAGCTGCATGTTTATCATGACTCTCCAGAGATTTCAGTGATAAGAGAAGAGATATATCATACAAAATAACTTGCTACTGTTACAAGAGCTAGTAGACACAAGGCTTTCACTTGGCTTGCAGGCAGGACCAACTTACTGCATGCCACCAGGAATACACCCCAGGAACCTTTAGAACTCAAAGACTAGGCCAAATTGTCAGAAGGTCCCACAGAAAAGAGAATGGTTTTTTTTCAACCCACTTGAAGGCCTACTTTCAGAATCTGTGTTCCTTCTTCCAAGATTAATTTTTACTAACTACCTAGTCATCAGGATTTTATAGATCCTGTATATTTTAAGTCATGAAACAAAGAATATGGGAGAAATATAAACTATCTGCCTACTTTTTCCCCAAGTGGTACCCAGAGGGTTTTTTTCTGAATCTAGCCAACTATCCTGGTTATTGGCAAATTGGCCCAAATTCTATCATTGAAGATAGATTGAGGTTTTCAGTGATGTGAACCATTGTGTTACTTTGTGTCTTTGTTGCTAGTTTAGTGGAAATTTGGAAAATATTAACATCTAAAATCCCATATACACGTTTGTGTTAGGTTTCTGCAGAGAGACAGAACCCACAAGAGGGAGGGAAAAAGGGGAGATAGAGAGATAGATGGATGAGTGGCAATTTATTAGAGCAATTGCTGTGTATGATTATAGAGGCTGATATGTTCCACAGCAGGGTGTCTACAAGCTGAAGAACCAGGAATGCCAGTAGTATGGCTGCTGGAGTCTGGAGTCCTTAGAACCAGGGACACTGATTGGCTAACTCTCAGCCTAAGACTGAAAGCCTGAAAAACTGGGGAGCCACTGGTATAAGTCCTGGAGTCAAAGACCAGAGACCCTGGAGTTCTGATGTCCAAGAGCAGGAAAAGGCTGCCCCAGTTCCTGGAGAGAGAGAGAGCAAATTTACCTTCCTCTGCCTTTTTGTTCTGTCAGGGCCCACAGCTGATTGAATGGTGCCTGCCCACATTGAGGCGGGTCTTCTCCACTCAGTTCACCAGCTCACATGCCAATCTCCTCCAGAAACCCCCTCACAGACACACCAGAAATAATGCTTTACCAGTTATCTAAGTACCGTTTAACCCAGTCAAGCTGACACCTAAAATTAACCATTACAACATTCTAGCCAGGTCCCTAAAAGGCTACAAAATTGAAATGAGAGTACATAAGGCTTCGTTATATGTTCTTTCTGGAGCACAGCAGAACCTCCCTACTATTTGGGATTAGGACTTGTCTGAAATAGACATTAAATAATAATACTGAAAAAAAAAATCAGTGATATGGAAGAAAAACTTGAGAAGCTCTCTGAGAAGGCAGAGGAAATGGGTATACATGAAATAATAAAAAAAAGATAGAAGGTAAATATCAGAACACCAACACTTTTGCCTAGTAAGTTTTCCAACTAAAAAGTCCTTTTCAAAAGGTACAGGCACAGAGTAAAGGGGCAGAGTAAGATGGCTGAGTAGAAACCTCCAGCAATCATCCTTCTGCACAAACACTAAATTCAACAACTACCTCGGCAAGGAAGCACCTTCAGAAGAACCAAAGATCAGGTGAGTGACCACAGTACCTTGTTTTAACATTATATCAATAGAAGAGGGTAGGAAAGACAGTCTTGCATAGCCTACACCACCCCTCCCCTCATCCCCTCTGCAATGCAGCACCAGCATGCCAACTGGGGATTGAATCTGTGCCCGAAGGGGTGATTGTGAGACTTTGAAGAAGTGATTGTGAGACTTTGCATTGGAACTCGGGGCCTCCCTGACACAGGGGAACACAGCATATGGCAGAACTCTGCGGGAACCCACAGAGGAAACATTTAGACCACCCTGGTAAGAGGGAAATCATACACCCTCAAACCCAAGTTCTGGCTAGCCCCATCTACCAGCTGACAAAAAACAGCCTGGAGGCTGGAATAAATTCATTAGGCAGTCATGCCACAAAGGCTGCAATCCTTGGGCAGTTCCTGCAGCTGTTCAGGCTCAGGCTGGGTCTTGGGGTGCATGTGGCCCAGTGAGACACCAGTGGTGATAGCCAAGACAGTGCCTGTGTCACCCCTCACCCTATTCCAGGCAGTGCAGCTCAGGGAGAATCTTCTTCCACTTGAGGAAAGGAAAGGGAAGAGATCAGAGGACTTTGTTTTGCAACTTGGGTGGGTACCAGCTTGGCCACAGTAAAATAAAGTACCAGGCAGACTCCTGAAGCCTCTGACTCCAGGCCTTGGTCCCTGGGTAGCATTTCTAGACCTACCCTGGCCCACAAGGGACCATGCTGCCCCGAAGGGAAGGACCCAGTCCTGGCAGGATTTACCACCTGCTGACTGAAGAGCCCTTGGGCTTTGAATAAACATCAGAGGTAACCAGGCAACAGTTACAAAGGGATTTGGGTGAGACTGGATTGGCTTCAGGTGTGATTTGGTGCAACCCTAGCTACAGTGCCCATGAGGAGTGCCCACATCACTCTTCCCCGAACTCCAGCAACCCAGCACAGAGTGAATGAAGAGAGAGACTTGGCCTGGTAATCCAGGGAATCCTGCATTTTATCTAAGTCCACAAAGGTGGTACCACCAGGAGTCTGCAAGAGTCACAGCATTACTAGTCTCGGGATACTCACAATGCCAAAATAGCTGTAGTGACCAAAAACTTAGATCACAACACTCAATTCCCTTTGAATATCTGGAAATCCTTCTCAAGAAGGATAGGTTCAAACAACCCCAGACTGTGAAGATTAAAATAAATACCTAACTTTTCAATGCTCAGACATCAATGAACATCCACAAGCCTCAAGAACATCCAGGAAAATATGACCTCACCAAATAAACTAAAGAAGGTATAAGCGACCAACCCCAGAGTGATGGAGTTATGTGTCCTTTCAGACAAAGAATTCAAAATAGCTCAATGAGCTTTAAGGCAACACAGAGAAGGAATTCGGAAGCCTATCAGAGAAATTTAATAATAAGAATGAAAAACTAAAAATAAGCAGAAATTCTGGAGCTGAAAAATTCAATTGACAAACTGAGAAATGCATGAGTCTCTCAAAAGCAGAATTAAGTAAGCAGAAGAAAGCATTAGTGAGCTTGAAAACAAGCTATCTGAAAATACACAGAAAAGAAAAAAAAAGAAGAAGCCCCGCCTACAAGATCTCGAAAATAGCCTCAGAAAGGCAAATCTAAGAGTTATTGACCTCAAAGAGGAGGTAGAGAGATATTGGGGTATAAAGTTTATTCAAATAACAACAGAGAACTTTACAAACCTAGAGAAAGATATCAATATTCAGGTATAAGATGGTCACAGAATACCAAGCAGATTTAACCAAATCAAGACTACCTCAAGACATTTAATAATCAAGTTCCAAAAGGTCCCAGATAAAGAAAAGGTCCTGAGGGAAATAAGAAAAAATAAAAAATAATAACATACAAAGGGGCTCCAATAGGTCTGCAGCAGACTTCTCAGTGGAAACCTTACAGACCAGGAGAGAGAAGCATGACATATTTTAGGTGCTGAAGGAAAAAACCTTAAGCCTAGCATAGTAGATCCTGCAAAAATATCCCTTAAGAATAGGCTTCACATGTACTCGCCATCAAATTGGCACTAACTGATCAACACTAAGGTGCTCATACAGTATTCTTCAGGAATTGAGGGGTTGGGGGAGGGTAAACTCACAGCTAACGGACTTGGTGAGCATTGTAGGGGGAAAAGGCACACCTTGAACCGTGGTTTGGGTGTGGCAAAGTCATAACATGTAACCAAAATGTTTGTACCCTCTGAAATAAATAAATAAATAAATATATCCTTCAATCGGGAAGGAGAAATAAAGAATTTCTCAGACAAACAAAAGCTGAGGGATTTCATCAACACCAGACCTATCCCACAAAAAATGCTAAAAGGAGTTCTTTAGTAGGAAAGAAAAATACATTAATCAACAATAAGAAATTATCTGAAGGTATACAATTTACCGGTAAAGTACACAAATATAAAATATTGTTGTAATTGTGGTATATAAACCACTTATATATCTCAAGGAGGAAGACTAAAAGATAAATCTATCAAAAATAACTACAACAACCTTTTGAGAGAGAGAGAATATAAAGATATAGAGGAAAACAAAAAGTTAAAAAGTAGGGGATGAGTTAAAGCGTGGAATTTCTGTGAGATTTCTTTTTGCATGTTAGCAAAGTTATATGTTTAAAATAATTGCTTATAAAATGTTTTTTGAAAATGTCATGGTAATCTCAAATCAAAAACCTATAACAGATACACAAAAAATAAAAATCAAGAAATTAAAACACACTACCACAGAAAATCACTTCTAACAAAAGAAGACAGGAAGGAAGGAAGAAAGGACCACGAAACAACCAGAAATCAAATAACAACATGGCAGTAGTAAGTCCTTACCTATCAATAATAACATTGAATGTGAATGAACTAAACTCTCCAATCAAAAGACATAGAATGGTTAAAACAGCAAGAGCCAACTCTGTATTTTCTGCAAGAAATACATTTGTTGCAAAGAACTAGAAATACAAAGCAAACCAAACCCAAAATTAGTGGAAGAAAAAAATGATAATGATCAGAGCAGAAATAAATGAAATTGAAGGAAAGAACAATAAAAAAGATGAACAAAACAAAAGGTTGATTTTTTTGAAAGGATAAACAATTTTGGCATACCTTTAACCAAACTAAGAAAAAAATAGAGAAGACCCAAATAAATAAAATCAGAGGAGAAAAAGGAGACATTACAATTGATACTGCAGAAATTCAAAGGATTACTAGAGACTGCTATGAGCAACTATATGCCAAGAAATTGGAAAACCTAGAAGAAATGGATAAATTTCTAGACACATATAGCCTACCAAGATTGAACCAGGAAGAAATAAAAATATCTGAATTTTTGTTTAAATAGGCCATTTTATCATTCCATTATTCCATAGTCAGCTGTAAGGAAAATTAAAATTCCATTGAATACCCATATTACTTGTTCATTGTTGAATAGATTTTATAGTTTAAAAAAAATTCTTGGTACAGATCAATAGCCTCAGAGCTTGCATGTCTTTCACACAATCCTTCCACCCTTTTAAATGCATTTTTGCAAGTCACTATGGCAAAAGCAAATGCAGGCCAGAGCCCTGAATACAAGTGTAGGGCAGTAAGTCAATACTGTTTGTTGTTACTTTTCATCACAAGTCCTATGTGATCCATCTGCCATGTTACCTCAGCAATAGTCCCCTGAGATCCGTTTATGATATCTGACAAGCTGGAACACTAAATGAGAGTATATTTGATTTGGCTTTCACTAATTTAGATCCCATGACTTACATTTCAGTGACATACACAGGTGGTACCCAACTCTCAGGATATTGTATGAGCCCACCTTCCTAACACGTCCACGAAAGGATTCAGTGATGGAAATAACTCCTGTTGTCCAAGTTTTCCTTTTTGGAGGATAATGGTTCAATTTAGAACACCTACTTTATTACTAAATTTATAAACCTCTCCTTCATCAACTTGGTATCCACATATATCGCCAGTGCTTTTGATAGTTCCTTTTCCTAAACTGATTTTACATTAATTATCTAGGCATTTTGTTTCCAACTACTTGACCAGACTGTCAGCCCATTAGCTACAGCCCAACAGTCACTTGGCTTCTTATAATATCTGCATTGAAACTGCCTTGAGCTACAGGTATTGTGCCAATTAGTTTGGCCCTTCTTCTACGAGGGAATATGGAATGGGAGTCAGAGTCTAGTATTTAACCTAACTATAAGTTATGGTGGCATTGCTATCCTTGACACACAAATAGTTTTTGTGTTTCCACTGTAAATCCTACCAGGGTTGTTTCATTTTAGCAGAGACCCTTTGGTCTCAGTTGACAGGGCCATCCTTTGGAATAATGGAGGACCAGTGTTTCCCTTGCCACCTCTTTGTGAGTGTAATAGTTTGGCCCTTTCCTTAAAGTATCATTGTTATTTTAATTGGGTCAAGATCTGGGCCCTTACTCTGGACTGACCAAAGTTTAATCTGATCCAAAGTATAATTAGAAGCTTTGTTGCTATGGCTACAAGTACCAGACCCACAGACCCTCCAACTCAGATAGGTCCAACTAGATAAAAATGGTTGCTCTTCTAAGGATATAAATTTGTACCTCCTAGAATTCCTTACGTCAAAAATCCCCCGGAATGGTGGCTGCTGATCCATTCCTGCCCCCATAGGAACCATCCACAGATGTAAGATCCAAAAGCCACAGTGAATAATGCCACAAAAGAAAATTCTGGGTCTGATGGGGTCAGCTACTTTTAACTGGTCTTATATCAGAGTTTCATCAGAAAAACAAAACTACTACGAGTAATATAGCATATGGAATTTATTAAATGATTAGTTCTTATACAATTTAAGACAATTGTACAATAGGAAAACAAATGAAATGAAAATGGGCTCTAACTAAAGAATATTCCTTAACCCAAGAGTAAAGGGAACTGGCCAGTGTGCCTGGCAACGTTTCTGACTTGCTATGAACCAGTAACTGCTACCTATGTCCAGTAGCTCTCCTTTTTGAATAGGAGTAGCCTTTGAGGTTATCCTGTCCCTGTCCCTCCCTTATTGTAGATTGGGTGAGAGTGTAGAATGAGATGGAAGACAACTTTTTTCAGTTCACGGGTTTCTAGATTAAGAAGAGCCATACTAGAGGAGAACCTAAAGACCACATACGAGGAGACTCATCCATGCCTGGATATGATTTTGACAATGAAACCTTGCATTTTAAATCAGAGTCCAATGCCATAATGGTGTGAGACTTGTGGGGGAGGAAGTGAGCATATTTTACATGTGGGCTGAATATAAATAATTGTGGCACGAGGTAATGTGCAACTGATTGAAAAAGATGGCCATCGTATTCTTTAGCACCTCTCATCAAAAGATGGACCTCCATTTCCTAACTTCTTAAAATTGAGTTTCCCTTATATTTTGCTTCCATCAATAGAATGAGACAGAAATGATATGTGAGTTCAGGGCCTCTCCCTCAAGAAACCTTGCAGCTTCTGCCTTTGCCTTTTTGGAGTGCTCTTTGAGACTGCTGTACTGTGAAAAAACCGGAGAGAGAAGCCCAGCTGTTCCAGCTGACTTCTGACCAGGTTGCAGTCATGTGAGTGAGCCCAGGAGAAATGAAAGAAGGACCGTATGTATCCCTCATTTAGCTCCCACTTTTAAGTGAGAATATGTGGTATTTATTTTTCCATTTCTGGGATACTTCACTTAGAATAATAGTCTCCAGTTCCATCCAAGTTGCTGCAAAAGACAGTATTTCAGTCCTTTTCATGGCTGATTGGTCCTGCATGGGTGTGTCTGTGGTGTGTGTGTGTGTGTGTGTGTGTGTGTGTGTGTGTGTGTGTGTGTGTGTACCACATTTTCTTTATCCACTCATCAGTTGATGGGCACTTAGGCTGATTCCATATCTTTGCAATTGTGAATTGTGCTGTGATAAACATTCAGGTGCAGGTATCTTTTTAATAAAATGACATCTTTTGCTTTGGGTAGATACCCAGGATGGGATTATTGGATTGAATGGTAGGTCTATTTTTAGTTCTTTGAAGAATTTCCATACTGTTTTCCATAGAGACTGTACTAGTTTACATCCACACCAACAGTGTGTAAGCATTCCCTTTTCACCTCATCCACAGCAACATCTATAGTTTTTTTGACTTTTTAGTAATGGCCATGCTCACAGGGGTAAGGTGGAATTTCACTGTGGTTTTAACTTGCATTTCTCTGATGATTAGTAATGTCGAGCATTTTTTTCATATTTGCTGGCCATTTGTCTATCTTCTTTTGAAAAATATCTACTCGTGTCTTTTGCCCACTTTTTGATGGGGTTATTTGTTTTTATCTTGCTGATTTGTTTGAGTTCTTTGTAGATTCTGGATATTAGCCCTTTGTTAGATATACAGTTTGGAAATATTTTCTCTCACTATGTAGACTGTCTATTTACTCTGTTGATTATTTCCTTTGCTGTGCAGAAACTTTTTAGTTTAAGTATGTCCCATTTATTTACCTTATTGTTGCTGTGTTTGCTTTGGGGGTCTTAGTCATAAATTCTTTGCCTAGGCCAATATCCAGAAGAGTTTTTCCTAAGTTTTCTTCTAGAATGTTATGATTTCAGGCCTTACATTTAATCAAGTTTTAATCCATCTTGAGTTAATTTTTGCATATGGTGAAACATAGGGATGCAATTTCTTCATTCGTCTGCATGTGGCTATCCAGTTTTCCTAGCATGATTTACTGAATAGTGAGTCTTTTCCCCAGTGTATGTTTTGTCTGCTTTGTCAAAAATCAGTTGGTCGTAGCTATATGGTTTTATTTCTGAGTTCTCTATTCTGTTCCATTGGTCTGTATGTGTCTACCTTAATACTGGTACTGAACTATTTTTGTTATTATGGCCTTGTACTATAATTTGAAGTCAGGTAATGTGATGCCTCCAGATTTGTTCTTTTTGCTTGGGATTGCTTTGGCTATTAAGTCTCTTTTTTGGTTCCATATGAAGTTTATGATTATTTTTTCTTTGCAGCTATTGAAAATGGCATTGAGTTTTTTATTTGACTCTCAACTTGATGGTTAATAATGTATAGAAATGCTACTGATTTGTGTACATTAATTTTGCATCCTGATATTTTGCTTAATGTATTTATCAATTCTTAGAGTTTTTTTGGTAGAGTCTGGGTTTTCTAGATATAAGATCATATTGTCAGCAAACAGGGGTAGTTTGACCTCCTCTTTCCTGATTTGGATGCCCTTTATTTCTTTCTCTTGCCTGATTGCTCTAGCTAGGACTTCTAGTTGAATAGAAGTGGTGACGGTGAGCTTCTTTTTCTTGTTCAAGTTCTTAGGGGGAATGGTTTCAAATTTTCCCTATTCAGTATGATGTAGCCTGTGGTTTTATTGTATGTGGTTTTTATTATTTTAAGGTATGTACCTTCTATGCATAGTTTGTCGAGAGTTTTTATCACAAAGGTGTTTGGATTTTATTGAATACATTTGTTGCATCTATTGAGATGATCATATGGTTTTTGTTTTTAATTCTGTTTATGTAGTGAATCTTATTTATTTATTTGTGTATATTTAACTATCCTTATATCCCTGGGATGAAACCCACTTGATCATGGTGAATTATCTATTTAATGTGCTATTTAATTTGGTTTGCTAGTATTTTGTTGAGGATTTTTGCATCTATGTTCATGAGGGATATTGGTCTATAGTTTTCTTTTTCTGCTGTGTCCTTTCCTGGCTTTGGTATCAGGGTAATACTGGCTTCATAGAATGAGTTAGGGAAAATTCCCTTCTCCTCAATGTTATAGAACAGTTTCAGTAGGATAGGTGCCAGTTCTCTTTGTGGCTCTGGTAGAATTTGGCTGTGAATCCATGTGGTTTGGGACTTCTTTTCATCAGATTTTTTTCATTACGGCTTCAATCTCACTACCCATTATTGTTCTGTTCAGAATTTCTATTTTTTCCTAATGCAAGCTTGGGAGGGTGTGTTGTTTCCAAAAATGTATCCATATCCTCTAGATTTTCTACTTTATATTCATAGAAGTTTTCACAGTAGTCTCAAATGATATTTTGAATTTCTGTGGTATCAGTTGTAATGTCTCCTTTTTCATTTCTGGTTGAGATAATTTGAGTCCTTTCTCTTCTATTTCTGCTTAATCTAGTTAGTGATCTATCGATTTATTTATCTTTTCAGAAAACCAACTTTTTGTTTCATTGAGACTTTGGGGTTTTTGTTTGTTTGCTTGTCTGTTTCCATTTCGTTTAGTTCTGCTCTGAGATTTGTTATTTCTTTTCTTCTGCTATCTTAGGTTTTAGGTTGTTTTTGTTTTATAGTTTCTTGGGGTTTAACATTCGATTGTTAATTTGTGATTTTTCTGTCTTTTTGATGTAGGCATTTAAGGCTACAAACTTCCCTCTTAACATTTACTCTTGTTGTATCCCAGAGATTTTTGGCAGCTTGTGTCATTTTTGTCATTCAATTCAAAAAATCTTTTGATTTCCAACTTAATTTTTTTTTGCTATCACTGCCTCCTATATGATGATTTCTATCTTAATTTCATCAGTGATCCAAGAATCATTCAGCATGTATTAATTTCCATGCATTTGTGAAGTTTTGAGAGTTCCTCTTGGAAATGATTCCTCATTTTATTGCATGACCTGAGAAGCTATATGGCATGATTTTGACTTTTATGAATTTGCTAAGACTTCTTTTCTTATCTAACATATAATCTATCTTGGAAAATGTCCCATGTGCTGATGAGAAAAATGCATATTCTACAATTTTGGGGTAAAATGTTCTGTTAATGACTGTTAGTGCCATTTGTTCTAATGTCACTTTTAAGTCCAGTGTTTCTTTGTTGATTTCCTGCCTTGATGATCTGTCCAGTTCTGTCACTGGAGTATTGAAGTCTCCAGCTGTTATGATGTTGCTGCTTATTTCTTTGCTGAGATTTAGTAGAATTTGTTTTATGAATTTGGGGGCTCCTACAGTAGGCGCATATATATTTAGGACTATTATATCTTCTTGTTGAATTGCTCCCTTGATCAGTGTATAATGACTATCTTTGCCATTTTTTTTATGATTGTTGATTTATAGTCTCTTTTATCTGATATGAGAATAGCTACTCCTGCTTGCTTTTGGTTTCCATTTGTGTGAATTTTTTTTCCATCCCTTTACCTTGAGTTTATGAGAATCTTTGTGAGTTAAATAGATTTCTTGACTTATCATATATTTGTGTTTTTAAAATCCATTTAGCCAATCTATATCTTTGAAGTGGAGCATTAAGACCAATTACATTCATTGTTAGTATTGCTATGTGAGATATTGTTCTGTTCATCGTGTTGATTGTTACCTGGTTGCTTTGTTTTCTCCCTTGTGTTACTGTTCTAGAAAAACTGTGAGCTTTAACTTTTGGGTGTTTTTACTCTTGTGTGTATTGATTGTTCTGTTCCATGTACAGCACACTTTTAAGCATTTCCTGTAGGGCAGGTCTAGTGGTGACAAATTCTCTTAGTATTTGCTTGTCTGGGAAAGACTTTCATTTTTCCTTCATTTATGAAACCTAGTTTTGCAGGATACAAAATTCTTGGCTGGCAGTTGTTCTGGTTTAAGGAGACTAAAAATGGGACTCCAATGTCTTCTGGCTTGTAAGGTTTCTGCTGAGAAGTCTGCCATTATTCTGCTGGGTTTTTCCTTTTAAGTCATTTGATGCTTTCATCTCTCAGCTTGTAGGATTTTCTCCTTCACTTTGTCTTTGGGCAGATTGATGACTATGTGATGTTCTATTTCCCGTGAATCATCCAGGTGTTAAATGACTTTCTTTTATCTGGATGTTTAAATCTCTACTGATACCAGGGAAGTTATCCTTAATTACTTCCTTAAATAGGTTTTTCTGTGCTTTTTGCTTTTTCTTCTTCTTCCTCAGGGATACCTATGAGTTTTATATTCATTTGCTTTACATAGTCCCATATTTCTTGGAGAGATTAATCATTCTTCTTGATTCTTTTTTCTACGTTTCTGACTACCTGGGTTAATTTGAAAGCCTTGTCTTCAAGCTCTGAAATTTTTTCTTCTGTCTAGTCTAGTTTGCTGTTAAATTTTTCTACTATATTTTGAAATTCCCTAAATGACTCTTTCACTTATGTAAGCTCTGTTATATCTTCTATTTTATTATCTATCTCTTCAGAGAATTTTTCATTCATGTCCTGAATTAATTTTTTGGTTTCTTTGTGTTGGTTTTCAACTTTCTCATCAATCCCATTGATCTTACTTGTCATCTATATTCTGAATTCCATATCTGACATTTCAGCAACTTCCTCTTGGTTCAATTCCATGGCTGGAGTACTATTGTGATCCTTTGGGGGTATAAAAACAGCCTTGTTTTTCATGTTTCCAAAGATCTTATGCTGATTCTTTCTCTTCTGAAATCTGTTCTCTCTGCTCAAGACAGATAGGTTTGTGGTACACCTGTTCTCCTCTGCTGAGAACTCTGTTGCTTGGTGAAGAGAGGGAGAGGTCCCTGGATGGCACACTTGAGTCGTCTCCAGAAGACTGACCAGGCAGGAGAGGCACAAATGCACTAGGAGCCTTCACTTAACACCGTTCCCTGTGGTTGTCATGGGCCAGCAGTGTGCTGCATCATGAGTGATCATCTTGTGCAGGTCTGGTGGTGGCAGCATTTGTTGGCCTGCAGTGGCATGATCATTGCTCTTCTCAAGTCCGTGGTGGCAGCAGAAATCAGCATGCAGTGGCCTAAGTGTTCACCTCATGTCCTTCAGCTGCAGTGAGGGCATACATCACCTACGTACTGGGCACATGGGAGCGCCTGGCCTCCCCATTGCCTCCCTAGCTCGCAGGGGCAGCGGGGAGGCAGCAGCAATGAATCTGACCTCTGGGTAACACTACATAAGAGATGTAGCACTCTGGGACTGGGTTCTCATATGGTGCCACCCACAGCGCCTGAGGTTTGTAAACCAACAGCAGCACGCTGTGCCTTCTCTCCAGAGCAGTGCCGCTATACAGTCTCCAGTCAGCTCCCTGTGTCAGTGTGGCGGCCGGCTGCAGTTGGAGGGTCCCTCTAGCAGCTCAGATTGCAATGTCCATGGAGGAAGTGTGGAGCCCTGGGATTCTCCTTTCTGTCCCTTCCTAACCCTCATGTGCAGGTGTCTTCTTTATGTACCTCCGATCCTGCCAAGCAGGTTGCCCCACTTCCCTCTCCTTCACTTTGGGAGCCTCCTGTCGCCTGTTAATCTCAATGTTACCAGACCATCCATCTGAAGGTGAATATCCACTCGCCACTTTCTTTTCTCTCTGTGAGAGCAGCTTGTTCAGGCTGCTTCTAGTCCTCCACCTTGGCCCTCTACCCCATGACTTCTTTAAACCTCATCACTTCTCTTGACTTCTATCACCACCCCTAGCATTTTCCATAGATATGAAGATTATGAGTTCATGCGAGTTATTACCTAAATGAAGAACAATAGAAAACAGTATAATAACACCCTGTAGTGTGTGTAATTTAAATTCATTTCTCAGAAAAATTATCAGTTACTATACATCATGATCTCTCACGGCCACTTAGAAATGTTTTGATAATCAGAAATCCAGGAAGCTTTGTGGTGTTAAAAATACTTTTATTTAATCTTCATGAAAACTCAATATAGAAAACTTGTAATTAATTAACTTGTGAAAAAAGGATGTTTAGCACATATATTGCTTGCCTCTACTCCTTTTCTCTTCCTAGCCTCTTAATCTTCATAGGTTGGTAGTTTGGGAAACTGAGATAAGTGGATTCTAGACTCTGAAGGTTGGTAATTGCTACTTGAAAGCAGAATAAATGTCTCTTACAAGTTCAGCTCTTTTTCCTCCTTATCTACAATTTACCACTGTTTGAAGTCTGCTGTGTAGTCAGCACTGCACTTGTACACGGGTGTGCAGGTGAACCTTGTAGATTACGAATATTACAGCTTGCACCAGGTGGGACATAGAGCTGCCCATTAAGGCTTAGACTCCAGGAGGGCAAGTTAAGGAAACGTTACCTTTCATTTAGCTTAAGTTTCAGACAACCTTTATTTCTGATCCTGGTCTGAAGAAATCAGCACTTGTTTTTTTTCCCCAGCTTTATTGAAGTATAATAGATAAATATACAAATTGTATATAATATATTCAGAGTGTACACCATGATGACTTGATATACAGATACACTGTGAAATGATTACCAAAATCAAATTAACACATCTATCACCACAGTTACTATTAGGCTGGTGCAAAAAATATTGTGGCTTTGGACCATGAATTTTAAATCATTATAACTAGGCTCAAAAACATCTTTATTAATCAAATTAGGAACCATTACAATCAACACATTTTTGCCAATGAGAAATGTTTGTTTATTCCTGAAGTGTCCAAATCTGCGCTTCGGGATTCAACGAACTCTTGGAAAGCATTCTCTGCATCCTGCTGGTTGTGTAAGCATTCTCCCTGCAAAAAGTTGTTGAGATGCTTGAGGAAGTGGTAGGCAGTTGCCGAGAGGCCAGGCGAATATGGCAGATGAGGGAAAACGTCACAGCCCAATTTGTTCGACTTTTGAAGCGTTGGTTATACAACGTGCCATATGGGGCATTGTCATGGAAAATTGGGACCTTTCTGGTGACCAATGCTGGCTGCAGGCATTGTGGGTTTTGGTGCATCTCATTGATTTGCTGAGCATATTTCTCAGATGTAATGGTTTCATTGGGATTCTGAAAGCAGTAGTGGATCAGACCGGCAGCAGACCACCAAACAGTGACCATGACCTTTTTTGGGTGCAAATTTGGCTTTGGGAAGTGCTTTGGAGCTTCTGCTCAGTCCAGCCACTGAGCTGGTCATCGATGGTTGTATAAAATCCACTATTTTGTCGCATGTCACAATCCCATTAAGAAATGGTTCATTGTTTTTGCTTACAAGAAGAGAACACGACACTTCAAAAGGACGATTTTTTTTTTTTTGGTTTTGAGTCAGCTCATAAGACATCCACTTATCAAGCTTTTTCACCTTTCCAATTTGCTTCAAACGCTGAATGACTGTACAATGGTCAACACTGAGTTCTTCGGCAACTTCTCAAGTAGTTGTAAGAGGATCAGCATCAATGATTGCTCTCAATTGGTCATTGTCAACTTCCGATGGCCGGCCACTGCACTCCTCATCTTCAAGGCTCTCATCTCCTTTGCAAAAGCTCTTGAATCACCACTGCCCTGTATGTTCTTTAAGAGTTCCTGGGCCAAGGCATTGTTGGTGTTGCGAGTTCTCTCTGCTGCTTTACGACCCATTTTGAACTCGAATAAGAAAATTGCTCAAATTTGCTTTGTGTCTAACATCATTTCCATAGTCTAAAATAAATTTAAAATAAATAGGAAGTAATGTCATTAGCAAAAAAAACATAAAGTGAGAAATGTGTATTAAAATGATGTATAACATAACCACATTTATTTAAGAATATATTCCAATAACGAATGGCAAATTTCAACAGTGATGAAATCGCAATTACTTTTGCACCAAACTAATATTTATATGTATATGCATGTTGGGAGGGGTAGGGTGAAGCCACTCAAAATCTACTCTTTTATAAATTTCAAGTATACAATGTAGTATTATTAAGTATAACCACAGTCTTGTACATTAGACCCTCAGAACTTATTCATCTTATAACTGAAAGATTATATCCTTTGACCAACATCTCCCCATTTCCCCAACCTGCAACTTGTGGCAACTGCCTTCACTCTGTGAAGGGATCAGTTTTAATTCAGTGATTTTTGAATCTCAGGAGAACCACACAAGTTTAGGGCACTCAAGGTAATTTGCTAATTCCCTGAAATGCATTGAAATACTTGGGACAGAGAAGCTGAGTCTATCAATCATTTCTTATTGAAATTAGTAAGTCTAGCCACTTTTCTTTTTCTTTTTTTTTTTTTTGACATTTCTAATGTTGTCTTTATTACTATCCCCAATTAATTTTCAGTTTTTCCTCAAACTTGGCTTTTGATACCATCAGATATGATATAAAAAACCTGCTGTTGATGGAGTTCCTTTTTGTTACAACTGTTACATAATGACTTAATGAATGTGATATTCATCCTCCTTCATGGGCACATGTGTACATGCTTGCACATACATACTCGTACACATCTTATGGTATTTTAAAATTGAAAAATAATTCAAATATCCATAAAAGTCACCATCTTAAAATGTACACTTTAGTGGGGTTTAGTACAGTCACAAGATTATGCAACTGTCACCATCATCTATTCTAGAATACTTTCATCACCCCAAAAAGGAACATCTTACCCATATGCTGTCACTCCCCATTCCTCCCTACCCCCAACCCCTGGCAACCCCATAACTGCTTTCTGTCTCTATGGATTTACCTATCCTGAACAGTTCGTATAAGTGGAATCATACAATGTGTGGCTTTTTGTGCCTGGGTTCTTTCATTTAACATAGTGTTTTCAGAAGTTCATCCATGTTGTAGCATGTATGAAAACTTTATTTCTTTCTATGGCCAAATAATATTCTATTATATAGATATACATGTTATTCATCCATTCTCTCATCTAGCCACTTTTTAGGCAGCAATAAAAGTACTCAAAATGAAGACATAGCAAAGCTCCAAGCACACCTCTCCCCAGCACACAGGTAGACGCCCCTGTGTGTTTACACTGGGAGGGGAAGAGCGCCAACGCATTGAGCTTCCCTGAGACATAGGCAGACACACTCCCTGGCACAGCCTTTATTCTGAGAATGTTGAGGCATCTCTTTCTGCTTTAGTTGTTCTCTCTAAAACAACTCTGTCAGAGTAATCAGATTTTCATTAATTCCTAACTCCTTCTTGCTCTGACTTCCTGTTTCTTGCAGAAGATTAAAAAAAGGCAAATAAGCCCTTCCTCCTCCTCCCCACTTCTCTTATCAGAGATGGTGAGAGACAGCAGTGGTGCTATCTCTTGTGCTTTTGTGACACTGGCATCTTTGGCACTTGGTTGTATGCAACATTTATTGCTGACAACAACTGAATTCATGCCTAAGGAACGCTATTTACTCTATATAGTGAGAGGCAAAGTTAGGAAAAAGAAGAAAATGAATGAATTGAAAATATTGATAAAAATACAATTTCCATAAGAAAGGAGGAAAATAATTTTTAAGAAACTTTAAGAATTAGTACTAAACTTTAAGAATTAGTACCAAAACTGAGGACAAAAGTTTTAAAAGGAGCTCTAAACTCTTTGGGATTTGCTTATTTGCCTGTTTTTAATATATTTGCTGATGATGGAACAGACTCTTCACTGAATCCCTTTGCCACACAAACACCACGTCATCCAAATCTATCTGCTTCTTCCTCAATTTAGAACTTAGACTGGGCTGGGTGTTTGCAGGGAGGAGGAGAGAAACTCAGGAGAGATGGCAGCTCTGAAATTCTTTGAGAAAGACTCCTGGGGATGGCATGGGGAGAAACAGGAACTTTTCTTTTTTTTAAGGGAAACAGAGCAAATTGTTTTCATGTTGTCCTAAGCTAGAAGTATAGCTTTGGAGAGAACTCAGAAACTAAGGATCACAAGTCACTACTTCTTGGTGTAAATTTGTAACATTAACTCAACTGTCATCTACACGTTATCAGGATATGTGTAGATGCTGTTTCCCTCCCCCTTTCCTATCAAATGCTTTGCAGCTCTTTTCACATTACCCCCAAGATTGTTATATATATAAGGAGGGATTAGGGGCTATGGGCACTGTTGTATAGATGTAAGACTACAAAAGTTTCCAATCTTAATGTAAGAGAACAAAATATGCTAACCCAAAATATGCCTCCTTGACATAAAGGTTATTTTGAGCTAAAGGCAATTGAGAAAAAGCAGATACAAAACCTACTCCTACTTGCCTAAAAGCAGGATATAAATTTACAAAAGTGTCTCTCCTCCTCTCTCTACTAGGAAAGACAAAGTTTGACCAACACAGACAACTATAGGCTGGGCGTGGTGGCTCACGTCTATAATCCTAGCACTCTGGGAGGCTGTTGTGGGAAGATCACTGGAGGACAAAAAATAAAAAACTTAGCTGGGTGAAGTGGAGTAGGCTTATAGTCCCAGCTACTTGGGAGGTTGAGGTGGGAGGATGGCTTGAGCCCAAGAGTTTGAGGTTGCACGGAGGTATGCTGACACCAGTGTACTCTAGCCCAGGCAACAGAGGGAGAGACTACATCTCAAAACAAAACAAAAAAAGGAAAATTAAAAAAAAAAAAGTCAACTGTAGACCCTTGTCAACCTGGAGACACCACCTTCATGCTGCTTTTTTACTGTGTTTCTTGTATCTGCAAATTTCCAGTCTTGAAATATTAAGAACTCGTGGTGTTTTGCCTGAGTTGTCAACTCTTTCATCACATCCAGAGTAAAATCTTTCAAAATATCTACATGAGACTTGAGCATGCAGATGCTGGGGCCTAAAGCATCTGTTAGCTGCAATAGCTCTCCAGCCTTTGTAACCTCAGCAGACGGACACAGACTGATCTTCTTTTGCATAAGCCTGGGAAGCTCTGATGCAATTGGGTAAATCCTGGGCAGCGCTGCATGAACAGCAAAGCTGAGTTCTTTGGGTGCTTTCTTTTCAGAAAGGAGAGTATGTAGCACTGTGTTATGACGAGGGAGGGAGGGAGGGAAGGAAGGGAGGGAGGGAGGGAGGGAGGGAGGGAGGGAGGGAGGGAGGGAGGGAGGGAAGGAAGGAAGGAAGGAAGGAAGGAAGGAAGGAAGGAAGGAAGGAAGGAAGGAAGGAAGGAAGGAAGGAAGGAAGGAAGGAAGGAAGGATTGAAGCAAGCCGTGTTTTGGGGGAGCTGACATTCTAGCTGAACAAAGACCAAAGATGCTGAATGAACAAATAGGTGCACTGGTGTTAAGTGTTAAGAAGAAAAATAAGGCAAAGTCAAAAGACAGGAGACAAGAAAGGTGCCATTTTGCATAGCGTTTTCAGGGAGGCTCTGATAAATTATGTTCAAGTAGAATTTTAAAAAAATAATGAGCCGGGCGCGGTGGCTCACGCCTGTAATCCTAGCACTCTGGGAGGCTGAGGCGGGCGGATTGCTCGAGGTCAGGAGTTCGAAACCAGCCTGAGCAAGAGCAAGGCCCCAGTCTCTACTATAAATAGAAAGAAATTAATTGGCCAACTAATATATATATAAAATTAGCCAGGCATGGTGGCACATGCCTGTAGTCCCAGCTACTCGGGAGGCTGAGGCAGAAGGATTGCTTGAGCCCAGGAGTTTGAGGTTGCTGTGAGCTAGGCTGACGCCACGGCACTCACTCTAGTCTGGTCAACAAGCGAGACTCTGTCTCAAAAAAAAAAATTAAAAAAAAAAAAATAATAATAATAATGACTTGCAAATATAAAAATCATGTTATTTAATGAGGAAACTAAAAAGACATTAAGATGGGTTCAAAGGTCATGTGAGTAGCTACATGTTTAAAGGCAATTTAATAAGGAAATATTAGGGTGAGATTACTGGATTAGATACAAACACTGAGTAATGCCCTCTAGTGCAATAAGAATAAACTTTAGTGCTATCTTTTCCACTGGACAGAATTATTTGCATCCTTATTGGACAAAAACAACAAAGTAACCTGTGGCTTTGATAAGTCTGAACAGGTGACATTTGTTCAGAGACTAGAGTGACATCAAGAGCAAATGCATGAGCAGCTGAGTACTGGGGAGGGGAAGCACTGAGCGTATCAAGCCACTTCCCATCTCTGCCCTTCTCATTCAGCAGTAACGTACTATTTTCTCAGTGGTGTTTGGGGGAGAAGGTTTACCCTGGGGAAATGAAAGCAAGTGCAGAGTCCTGACCACCAGGCCGGGGAAATGATGATAGAGGATACCCTGGAGCTCAACATGTCTGGACATTAGATTAGGGGGCAAGGACAGGGTGGGAAGACCAGCACGAACTCAGAGGTGAGGATGCTGGGCAGAGGGTAGTCCAGGTAAGTAGCTATGTTGACTGCAGAAGATTTCATGTACGGGTTGAAGGGACTCGTCTCTACTTCTCCAGTAAAAGGAAGAAAACATACTCATGAGTTCTCCAGGGATAGTATGAAATGTAAGAGAATCCCACTCCTCCATCTTCAACTCTACAGCCTTAGCATGTTTGCTGGTGTCTCATGGCACTTAGGTGGCTGCTGCTGTCTCACCCACATTCATTTCCTTTGTCAGGAAGGCAAAAGCTTTCCCTAACGCACTGCCCAGTCTCCCCACAACTCCTCCACAACATCTGCTATGTCTTACTTGCCAGAACTTGTGACCATCCCCGCTGCAAAGGAGGCTCAGAAAGTGATCATTTCGGTTTCTTACACTCTATAGTAAAGGTGAATGTGGGGGAAAAGGGAGGACAGTGGGAATGGGTGTTGGAGCTAGCAAACCTATACCATTTGTGTTGTATTTTTTTTCCTCCAATTTGGTCTTGACGTCTCTCTCTGGGAGTGGCTATAAACTCCATCTCTGCTCTAATGGGCTCTAGAAATGTTCGGGTATGTTCACTATGTGCCTTTCACAGGATACACTTTTGTCCTGGCAGATGGCCTAATGCCAAAGTGTCTGGCCCATGACAAGGTGTCCCTCTCTCACAGGAAACTTGTGTATACTGGCAGACACCCTTGTGGCTCTTGTCTGACCTGTATCCAGTTTATTCCTCCCAAAATAGCTCCTTTCTAGGAAAACCCCGACCAGGAAAAAAGTTAGGTTTGGGTGTATTGGTCAGGTGAGACACAGAAGAGGCAACTCATGAAATAAAAGAGGTGGTTTTATTACTTATAGATCCAAAAGAAGAGGGCAGCATACCTCACTGGGCCAGAGGGAAGGGAGAAGTCATCCGGGACACACATGCTTAGCCAGTGGGTGAGGAGAAGGAGAGAGAGGGACTTGTGGGCCAAAGCCTTTATTGGGGTACAGGGCATTATCCCATCGGGTTTCCCTTGGTGGGTTTAAAGTGAGCAGGCACAAGGTCCCTGGAGTCACACTGTGACTGAGGGGTCGTCACCGCAGCATATCTGCACAGCCTGTGTGGTGTGCAGGTCTGTGGAGTGAGTCAAGTAGGCTGAATCTGGCTGTCCCATGGGGAGGTGTCACCAAGAGGCAGTTGTATAAAGTGGATATCTACCTGGGTTAACCACCTTGAGGGACTGGAAGGAGGCAGAGAACTGGGAATTGTCAAGGGTGACTGAGCTCTGCTTCTGGTATGAGAATGTTAGACCTATACCCAAAATGGGTGCTGAGACAATGTAAAGCTGTAAGGACTCAGTACAGTTTGCCATTGGTGTAAACAAATGCTGGTATATTTTTGTGGGGAATGGGAGAAAGTTAGGGTGCTCATGTCTAATGGTGCTTGTTTTCTTTGCAAAAAAAAAAAAAAGGAAAATGTCATCAGCTGAAAGTTATGAAAGATAATGGGGTAAGAAGTTAAATGATTACATACAGGGAAATACTGCTCATAAGGACAAGTAGAGAGAGACCCTGGCAGGGTGGAGAGAGCCCTGCTGAGGGCAAAGACATGGATCTGCAGTGGTGCCAATGTGGGATGGTGTGATTTTCTTCACTAATTAGAAAGGGCAGACGATGGCTTGATGGAGGGTTAGGATTTTGCACCCCTGGTGCGGTGAAAGGGCAAGGGTGCAAGGGTGAGAGGAATGAGTCCCAATGACAGAAGCCATGCTCCCTGGTGTCCAGGCTGGTCACAGGAACAGCCTTGATGTTTACTGAATCTTTAACATGTGGTAGCCATTTATCTTACCCACCCCTGCAAAGCCCCAGGATGGGGGTACAACTTTAATCCCCATTTTGCAGCTGAAAACATGGAGGCTGAACAAAATGAATTTGCCCAAGGATATTCCAGATTATTGAGCAGCAAAAGGCTGCTTCTCCAGTCTTGGCAGAAGAGGCTGGCAAATAGCGGGCACTTACAAAGTATCTGCTGACTAAATAAATTAAAAAGCGGTCAATGTCAGAAAAGCTCCAGAAGAATCGGGAGGTGCAGTCACTTAGCTCATATCCAGCTTCACACAAGTCGCTTAAAACTTATACACTGGTGGTGGGGCGGGGCACATGAAGCTACTCGTATATTCCCAATTGCTTTTTAAAAAGCCATGATTTGGGCCCCTCGAAGAACCCACTTTTCTGCAATGATTATGTCTACATCTTTCTTATTTTCTGAGTGGACAGCACAGTGCCTGACACAGAAAATGTGGGTGTTAAATATCTGTGAAATAAACATAGTCTGTAACACAAGGTTGTAAGTTCTATGACATTGGCATAGTGTTTACAGTTTATGACGCAGACTAATATTCCTTATGTATGACAACATCAATGTTATGATGTCTACGGTTGACTTTAAGTTACTTTAAGTTACTTCTGCTTAGACAGTGTAATATGCTGTGTGGTTTAACTGATTGAAGCTATGCCCCAGGGAAAGCTCAAATTCTAGTTATCAGGAATCCGCCCCTCAGGGTAGGCAGCTAGTAGCACACTAGAAGGGCCACATTTCAGAGATACGGCCAGAAATGCTTTCGCCACCCTGATCTCTGATGACACTGGATGTTTTGGTAATTACCATAGTGAGTGTCAGAAATGTTTTTTACTGGCAAAATATCAGCCTATTAATTATTATGATGAATATTAGATGTGGGCTCTCAAAAGAATTCAAAATAGGCAAATGCACTAAAATATTTTAGACAATGCTCTCCCCTCTTGAATAAGCTGGGTTTAAAAATTCAAGGAGTCCTCAGTTGCTGGAGATGCCGCCTGAGGCTTCATCCCTGATGGTCCTGGCTTTAGTAGTGGTCAGGAGGATTTCTGGTTTCCAAATGCTGACACTATGATGGTAAAAGAATCCAGCACTATACTTTTATTTTTCAGCTTTCTAATGCAAGATGGCGGTCAGGTTGCCTAGAACTGCACCTTCAATACAGTAGTCCCCAGACACATGTGACTAAGGAGATTAAAATGTGGCTAGTCCAAGTTGTAGAAGATACATATCAGATTTTGAAGATGTTACAAAAAACTATATGTAAAATATCTTGATAATTGTTTATATTGAATCACATTTAAGTAATCTTTTGGATATATTCAGTTAAAATATAATATTAATCTGGGTGGTGTGTGCCTGTAGTCCTATCCACTCAGCTACTTGGAATGCTAAGGCAAGAGGATCACTTGAGCCCAGGAATTGAAAGCCAGCCTGAACAACAGCAAGACTCTGATTCAAAATATGTATGTGTATATATATATACACACACACACACATATATGATATTAAAATTAACTTCAATCCATTTTTTTTTACTGTTTTTAATGGGGCTACTAGAAATTTGAAATTATATATATGACTTGAATGCTATTTCTACAGAACAGCACTGACCTAGGACAGAGAGCCCAGATTTCATCAAGTTTATAGGATGGAATAAATTAACTGTGTACTTGTCTCTTAATATTTAATACATTTCTAAACAAGGGGCAAAATTTGACCTGATTGTTTTCATTTAACCTGGTGAAGAAATTAATAGGGGTCCTTATCCACCTTAAACCTTTTTGGCTACTATTTAGGCCAGATAGGACCTAAAGTTGTACACGATCAAATGATTTAGACTTAGTTGTCAACTTTGAGGTCGTAGAAGCATTAAGTAGTAGTGATGATGACTACTAATATAAATCATGAAGATGATAACAGCAAAAATACTGTAGACTATTTACTTTGTGTCATGTAGTTTTAAAATCATTATGTATATTCACTTTATCCTCACAACAACCTATTGAGTACGGTTAATATTAGAACTAGGTGCTACCTTAAAAAAAAAAAAAGATAAATAGGTAATACAGTAGTCTCCTCTTATCCTTGAGGCATAAGTGCCAAGACTCCCAGCCCAGTGGATGCCTGAAATTGAGGATAACCTTCTAAGGATATGTCACTAGGAGGACAGTTTGTTTTGGGTGATCCTGGGTCAAGCCTTGTGGACAATCCAATGTCAGGACAGAGGCTGTTGATGGTTGGGAAGTCTAGATAGCCGAAGGTTTCTTTGCCTAAACCTTTTGGAAA
This sequence comes from Microcebus murinus, assembly GCF_040939455.1. NCBI lineage: Eukaryota > Metazoa > Chordata > Mammalia > Primates > Cheirogaleidae > Microcebus > Microcebus murinus. The sequence goes on along the minus strand of NC_134105.1, from coordinate 116,532,631 downwards.
ACATGTAATTGAAGTTTTATCTTTCTTTTTAACTCATCAAAGTGTTGCTGCAGGGTTGTAACCCCTTGTTGATCATACGGGTGACTTTAATGCTGTGTTTTACGTGAGGATCATATTCCATGGCTTTGTCTTTTAATGTCTGTGCAATATGAAACACTTTGTCAAACTTCTGTAATGTCCACATTTCTGGTTCTGCTTCAAGTTTTCTTCTTCATCCTCCTGTCTTCATAGATGACTACACAAGTTCTTCCAATTCTTCATCTGTTAACACTTCTCCATGTCTTCGATATGTACCTCCACCTCTTCATCAAGCGTATCAGCAAATCCTTCTCTACCAACTTGTCCTGCCATGTGAATGATTTTCCTAACTTCACCACTGATCCCCGAGACTTTGTTTTTGACATTCTTCAACTCCGCCAGACATGTATCAGCAGCTTCTTCATCAGCAGATGTGGCCTCTCCAGTGGTTTTTATATTTTTCAGCCCCAACCTAATCCTGAATGTGTGTAACCACCGCTTACTTGCAGTAAATGGCTTGGTGTGGCTCATTTTAGGGGATCCCTTGATGAAGTCTTCATAGAGTCTCAATGCTTTCGGAGAAATATGTTGTCCACAATTGAAACGTGTTTTGTGTTCATGTTTTCCATCCACAAATTTAAGCCCTTTTCCATCTTAACTAGTTATTTATCACCCGCTGTGGCTGTAACTTTTGCAGTTTGAAGGGCAACAGCAAAACTAGCACGAATTTCTTTTTCCTTCTTCACAACTTCATGGATAGAAGATTCATTCTCACCATAGACCCTAGCAACCTCGGCATACGATTTTTTTTTCTTTCCTTATGAAGTCCAGAACCTTCACCTTTTCACTTAAGGAAAGCACTTTACGTCTCCTCTTGGCATATCCAAATGGCCAGCACCACTACTACTGCGCTTTAAGGCCATTACTAATTAAAATAAGGGTTACTTGAACACAAGCACTCCAATACCGCCAGTCTGGTAACGGAGGCTGCTGAGTGACTGACGAAGGGGCACGGAGCAGACAGCGTGGGCACAAAGGATGACTGATTCACATCCTGAGGGGGACAGAATGGGCCAGCGTGAGATTTCACCACGGCTGTTCAGAATGGCGCACAATTTAAAACTCATGACTTGCGTATTTCTGTAATTTTCCGTTTAATCTTCTTGAGCCAAGGTTGATCCGGGGTAACTGAAGCAGCAGGAAGCTAAACCGTAGATGAGTGGGAACTACCGTATTAATATTCCCAGTTTTACTTCTTGTTTAATCGTGAGTTGGGAGACTTTCCGTCTCTCACGCTTACGCCGGGGAGTCACCACGCCCTCCGCCCCAAAGCCAGCATCAGCCGGGAGCCCGCACGACTCCGGCCCGCGGAGCGCAGCCAATCAGGGCTGCCGGGGTGAGTGAAGTCGCGCTTCTAAAAATTGGCCCTAATTTCCGTACTCCTTTTCTCAGCCCTGCCCCCTTTACTGTTTGCAAGAAGTGACTGGTAACCATTTTGGATTCGGGCGGAAATGAAATGAAAACTGCGCCGTTAAAAGTCTAAAAATTAAAGTCAGGGCAAACGCGCACTCAGCGTGAAACTCTGGAGAAGGGCCGTCTTTGCATACCAACGAGGCGGCTGGGGGCGTGACTGAAACGCGGCGTCGTCACCGGCGCCCACACTCAAGATGGCACCTGCTTGAGAGTCCCCGTGTGGCCGCTCTAGCTCGGTTCCGGGTTCTTTCGCCTCAGTGGCGGCTTCGGAGGGGCGAAGGCTGGCATTCTGTCCCGTTTCCGGACCATCTCTATGGTGTGGGAGCGACCTGACCCCCAGAAGATTGTGGGTGTAGTGGCCACAGCGTGAAGCGGCAGGCGAGGGCGGTTGGTGTCAACAGGGGGCGAAAAGCGGACCGGAGCCAAGTCCCTCGGCCTCCTCCCCCGCCGCCCTCCCGCAGGTAACAGGGAGCCGGGCGCTGGCTCCGCCGGCCTGCGGGCCCGGGCCGTGGGGGAGGGCCGCGGTGGGCGCGCGCTCCGCGGGCGGGTCTGCGCTTTCCGGCCCGCGCGGGAGCGAGCCCGGCGCGCCGCCGGCGGCCGGTTGAGTTGTGCTCTCCACTGCCGGGCAGCCTCCCCGCGCTCCCTGTGGGTCGCCCTCCACTCCGGGCTTCGCGGCCAGCCCGCACGGTGAGGCGCCGGCGGCCGGAGCTCCCCGAGCGAGCCGCCTGGTCGGTCCTCGCGGGGAGGGGTGGAAGGTGCGGGGCCGGCGAGGCGAGAGCGCCGCCCCGGCCCCTCGGCGTCCCGGCGGGGTCGCGGTGGACCGGGCGAGTGTGCCCGGGCTGGGAGCGGGGCTAGGTATTGCCCGAGCGAGCCTGGGAGCCCGGGGTCTGCCCGCCGTCGGGAGGGCAAGACCAGTGCCCGGTCCCCGGAGGCCCCGCTCGCTCCGGTCTTTGCGTGGTGCTCTCTATTTAGAATAAAGATGAAGCCTTTCTCAGAAGGTCGTATTTAGGGAACCACGTGAACTACTTGGAGTCAGGTCCTGACATTTGGGATTGCTGTTACTGCTGTTTTTTGGGGCCCCGTGTCCTTTAAAGTGTATCTTTTAGCTGAAATCATACTTAGTTCTTTTGGGCCCCGAAGACTTCACCAGGTACTGCTTGTCAGCTAGCAATGCTGGACCCAGTTCAGCACAGGAAACATGCACCTGCAGCAGATGAAAGCAAAAGGCCAGAGTAAAGTAAAATTAGATACCAAAATATCAGTCAGTACAGTGTATCTTTAGAACTCATAGTGCAAGCCACTATCTCTGTAACTTCAAGCCAAGGGAGCTAGGACCAGGATAATCTCCATTAATTGCTGGGAAAAGAGCAGAGAGAAATATTTCCCCAGAGGAAGCAGGTTTGTTAGTTGAGTGTATGAGTTGCCCTGTGACCTAGACATGGGTTTTCTTAATCCAAAAGAGGTCCAGAAACTTCATGTGCTGCCCAACTAAGCAAAAGGGTGGAGAAAGATAGGTAAGTAAATTTTAAAAGGGAAGACTGTGAAGCATATTCAAGTCAAAGACTGCCAACTCAGTATTCTGTTATAGAAAGGAGATAATAGAGTCTGTAAAATATATATGCTGTGATAGAATATCCCTCTGAACCTTCTTGTGACTTTTTCATTTCAAAGCTATCAAGCAAGATTTTGTGTTTTCGCCGTCCTCAAAACAAGAAAGAGCATTTTGGAAGTCCAAGTGTTAGTGTTTATCTGTCTTACATTTCAGTAAGTCCATTGTTTAACGAATTACTATTTTTAAAGCACTGTTAAGTATTAACAGTATTTATGCCTCTTTAGATATAGTTGTGTGAAGTAAAGCATTAAGATTACTGCTTTAAGACATTCTCAAATTGCAGTCACATGCACAGCTTTTAATTTCCCCTAATACAGTTCTCACTGAACATAAAATATAATTCTGCTACTCTGTCAGGGTCACACTGATGGAATCATAGACTTCTGTTAACATTAACCATGCTTTTCAAAACAACAAAATGGTATCCTTTCTCTTAAGAAACTGAGTCATCCCTTTTTAATTTTTAAGTGGTATTTCTTAGCGTCTTTGACCTAAAATACATGGCCAAGAAAAATGACCAGTTTTAGCCTCTTCCTAACGCTTGTATAACTCTAATTGTTAATTATTTTGTAGTGGAATTCATACTATTAAATCAGAGGTAATAAATATGGTAAGGATCAATATTCCCACAAGGAAGTATTTTGCTATCTAGAAATAACTAAGTAAATTAAATGTCCATTGCTCTCATCTCCGCTGACTGCCATTTATGTAGCCAGAGCACTGCCCCTGGATTCTGGTGACCTCCTTATCTCCCCTGAGGACTAATATTAAAACTAAATGAACAACATGAATTTCTGCCAAAAAGATACTCATTTCCTTACAGTTTCTTATTCTCAGTTTTACCCTTATTGTGTGTTGAATTCAAAAAGCTATATTTTTTTGGCTAAGAAAAAGAAGTTTTTAGACTAGCTTCAGGTAGACACTTTTAAGAGAATACTTCTCTAACCCAGCCTCTAGTCTAACTGGTTTTTCAGGCAGCAGTTAAAGACAGTTTTCTGCTTATGAATTGGCAGTTGGTTTCAAAGAACATAGACCCACTCAAGCTATCTCAGGGAAAGGGGTGCTGATTGCTAAAGGTGTCAGAGAGACAGTGAGGGAAATGGATTGGGCTTCCTGCAGCCTTCAGATGGGAGTAGTAATGTGCTTCTATAAATGTGACTAAGCTGCTCTCCCAGTGTTTCCTTTTTCTTTCTTTCTTTCTTTCTTTCTTCTCTCTCTCTCTCTCTCTCTCTCTCTCTCTCTCTCTCTCTCTCTCTCTCTCTCTCTCTCTCTCTCTCTCTCTCTCTCTCTCTCTCTTTCTTTCTTTCTTTCTTTCTTTCTTTCTTTCTTTCTTTTTTTTTTTTTTGAGACAGAGTCTCATTTTGTTGCCCAAGGCTAGAGTGAGTGCAGTGGCATCAGCCTAGCTCACAGCAACCTCAAACTCTTGGGCTCAAGCAAGCCTACTTCCTCAGCCTCCTGAGTAGCTGGGACTACAGGCATGCACCACCATGCCTGGCTAATTTTTTCTATATATATTAGTTGGCCAATTAATTTCTTTCTATTTATAGTAGAGACTGGGGTCTTGCTCTTGTTCAAGCTGGTTTCTAACTCCTGACCTGGAGCAATCCGCCTGCCTCGGCCTCCCAGAGTGCTAGGATTACAGGTGTGAGCCACTGCACCTGGCCCCAGTGTTTCCTTTTTCTTATCCCCCTACCAACTGACTTTTTCTGTGTTTGCCAAGTGTCTGATTTCATATGGTTGGGTTTGCCGTAGCCCTAACTCTACCTCAGGGCATCCTACCTTCAGCTGTGTTACTAATAGACAAATATCTCTCTTCTAGTTCACATTCTTGGGGCAGACAGTGATCTGTCCAGTTTCTCTCTTCAGTTAGGCCATGGGTCATAGAGATGACTGATCTGAAAGGACTACCCTTTGGCCCAGCGTATGACCTGGCCCATTAACTATGCCCAAGAAGAGGGGGTCAAGACCTGAGTGCTAAGTGTGGTCCTTCCCCTACTCAGCAGGAGGTTGTGGTCCTAAATGTGGTCCTTCCCCTACTCAGCAGCATGCACAGGGACCACAACATCTCCAGAACAGGAGGATTAACATAGTTGCTCTTCTTCATGATCCTTCATGGACTGTTTTTATTTGTAGTCCCAACAGAAAGGTGAATGTTATGTATAGTTGAGATACTTGGTGTTTTTTAGTACTGTTTTTTACTTCTCTATCATTCAGAAGGATAAATTGCTAGGTAGGTAGGAACTCAATAGATTTATTACAAAGCAGACTTAGTTCTTACCCACAGAAACATTCTTGAATTTTGAAAAATTGCAATTTTAGATAGCTTTAGCCCTTATACATGTTGTGATTCTTATATAGTGATATATATGGCTCTGTAGGCACTTTAAATTTTGTTTTAGGCATGTGTTTTGAGCACCATTACATACTCTAATAATGTGTAATAGAAAGTATTGTATGGAACTTCACCAAAGTGGGAACAAAGTGCAAGTATAGAGTCTGTGTGTTACAACCACTGGGTTTATATATTTGTCCAGAAAATAAAGTTTTTAAACTGAAATTTTTAAAGGCTGTGTTATTTAGAACTAGCAGTTTGCTCATCACATTGCCAGAGTTAGTAAGAAATTTTTGTTTTCTAATTTTTATATTATGGTAAAGCCAGAACTAAAAACTGACTGCCACAAATTTCTCAGACATATGTTGTTTGGCCTATATAGGTTTTAAAAAAGTTTGAGCCAACGTCAAAAAATGTGGAAATTTGCATGTAACTATTCAGGCTCTTGGTAAATGGCATGATCTGACAGCCTTGAAACTCAGTCCCGGTAGGAACTTTGCGATAGCTGCTCCCTTCAGAGTGTAAGCCCTCTCTCAGTAGGTGTCTGTGCACGTGCAGTACGTAGGCCCTTTGCTACTCTACCCACCAATACTGCTGGACTGCTGTGCCTTACCTGTTTTACCTGTATGCGTTTGTATCCCTCTTGTGTTCATATTATAGATTTGGAATGTGCCTGGAAGTGTGTGTGTGTGTATGTGTGTATATAAACTTATCTTTATAATCTAACCTCCCATAGCAGCCTCTGTTAATACTTCAGCATATTTTTTTCAAGTTTGTGTGTATGTATGCATGTATGTCTTTTTAAAACAACTTTGTTGAGATATATTGGATATAGGATAAACTGAACATAAAGTGTACAGTTTTATAAGTTTTGACATTTATAGTCACTCATAACTGTCATAATGAAGACAATCAATATATTCATCCCCCCAAAATTTCCTCATACCCCTCAGTAATCCTTTCATTTACCCTGGTCCCTCTAGCCTGTGCCCACTCCCCAGGCAGCCACTGAACTATTTTCTGTCACAGAGTGGTTTGCATTTTCTAGAATTTTCTGTATGTGTGAGTTTTGTTTTTAGCATTTGAGATTGTACAGCTTTGCAATTTCACCTTTTTATTTGGCATAACTTTGAAGAATAGTAGTGAAATTGCCCTTTTTCTTATGTTTACTATCATTGGTATTTGTTCAATGAGTGATTTCTTCTTTCTCAGTATTGTACTAGCGTTTTAGTGTTTATTTGATTTGTATGAGCTCTCCATTTGTTAATATGTTTTCCATCAGCGTTATAAATGTTCTTCAATTTATATTGTTTTCCTTTATAATTTTAAGTTATTTTAGACATAAAGAAGTTTTATTTTTTAGTAATCAAGTTTTGCAACATTTTCCTCTGTGAGGCAAGATACAGGAGTGAGTTAGGAAGTATGAATTTACCTCATCCTATTTTTGATTGCCTTTCTACTCTGAAAGTTTATATGTGGTAGAGTTTGGGAAGGGACCATAGCTGTATGTGACTACTTGGTAATGTGTATTTTCTCTAGATTGTTAATTGTTAATTAATAAGCATTGCTGGTAACTTGATGAGCATTTACCATTTTCACTGTCAAATGTCCTAGTTATGAGGGTTGCAGAAATTAGCAGGTTTGAGTGGCTGTTACTGGATATCTTGGAAATCTCTTGTTCATGTTGTAGATAGAGATTTGATGTTTGAAATTGTTTTCTCTTTTCTTTCAGATCTGCTTGGATTTGAGGAATAGCTGCAGTACTGCCCCACTGCATAAGGGATGGGATCAGAGAACAGTGCTTTAAAGAGTTACACGCTGAAAGAACCACCATTTACCTTACCCTCTGGACTTGCCGTTTATCCTGCTGTGCTGCAGGATGGCAAATTTGCTTCGGTTTTTGTTTACAAGAGAGAAAATGAAGACAAGGTTAATAAAGCTGCCAAGGTACCATAATAGGTGACGACTTCATAGTTAGTACTATTTACTATCTTGTTTACTATTTAAAAAAATGAAATTAATAAAGGTCAAAGGAGGTAAGGCCAATAATAAAATAGTATTTTATTATTCATGTGATTTAAAAACATAGCTGTCTTTTCTTTATGGGTGTATGACATGGTTAGGTACCATAGCTATAGCTAAAAAGCTGCATAAAACTTGATGTTATGACTTTTATCATCATAATTTAGTTTTTGTAGTGAGAAAGACTATTTTATATGGCTAATATAAAAGGCTTTAATCTAGCTTAGCAAAAATGTTGTTAGTATTGACAACATTTTAATTAGTGAGTGGATGATGGGCTTAGAAGTAAAATGTTTTTGGAACTTTACTATATTTTTATTTTCCTGAGATATTGTGATGCCCCAGAAAGAGTGTTGAACTAGAATGTTAGACTGGATGCCCCACAAAGAATGTTGAACCTGGGCTCTCATCCTTGCTGCAGTACCTTAAATCACTAACTTCTAGAGGCTTCAGTTTCCCTCTTAGGAAAAATGTCCTTTTAGGTCACACCTTGTAGCTGTTACTTCGGGCAAAGGGTACCAATGCATTAGCCTGCTGTTTGACACACTGTTAGGCGACCCTGGCCTTTTATTAGGAAAAAATGATTCTACTTTGGAATATAATTCAGTAAAATAACCACAAATGTCTTTTTGAATTAGAGAAAACAAAGGCATTAGTTGATATTTCAAATAATATTAGCTAATATGTCAACTAACTTGATCTTAGTGGGTAGGTGGCACTTTGAATAGTCAGCCATTCAGATCATTTTCTAAAAAGGAAAATATAGTTGTATTATTTAATTCTTCAGTGTTTACTGTGGCAAGCACACTATTTTCAGGTTGAATTTGATATCTTTATTTTGTTAGAATTATGACCTATATTACCTTGAGTCCATTTGTAATATCTATAGGTATGGAACATTGATATCTATTTCATAGGGCTCTTTAAATGGTTGTTACTTTTTAAAGTGATTATAAAGGGTTATAGTATTAATATAATTTTGGTATTTGATTGGTCACACCCATTAATTATGTTATGTCTTTGATCAAGCACAAAATTAAGTTATAAGATGGTTTCTAAGGAAAAAGACATGTAACGATTCTCTCAGGATGCATTTTCTAGTAGTGCATTGTAGTAAAAAGTGAAGCTAGCTGTTTTATTACTAGGTAATTTTGCTTTTTGGTAAAACCATGTTTTTGTCTCCTTTTCACTCCATTTAGGTATTGTTAATTTTTTATTGTGATTTTGCAAAACGCAAAATGCCTTGCTGCACTGTCTTATTCTTATGTGCAGTTAATGTCTAACATATCTCCTGTTATTTTCATCTAATAAGATTGTGCATATTGTTTTTTATAATAACTTAGGGTGACTATTACCAGCGAGGTACTAGAGATTTATAATCTTTCTTAGTTTTTTTTTTAAGACTATAAGTTTTTTTTTTTAAATTGTATTGCCCTTTGTGGCCCGTGTACCAAGAAAATTGAATAACCCAGATCATAACGTTTTTAAAGGAAAACAGCAAAGATCTACTTTCGATGTTTGAGGACTTCTGTGCTGTAAGAATTGCAAAACTTGAAATGGAAGAATTTTTTCCCCCTTTGTATTCATAGGTACCTGTTTAAGCCATGATTGAGTCTTTGCAAATAGTTTTTACTTGTCCCTTCTTGTGCTATCTTGTGGTTTTGAAAACCTCAGACATGAATCTGGGAAATTTGAAATAGTAACAAAGTGATAATGAGTTTAGATTATTAGACTGTTTCTTATAATCTCAAAAACTAGGTCATATTACCTGAGAAATGTAAGGCATGTGATGCAATAGATTTTAGGAATTTGATGCCCTAGATATCTGAAATACTAAAACAATTTAGTTAGCATGACTTACTTTCTTTAGAGTTTGGGTTCCTCATCCCATCTTTGATAGTTTTAATGACCATTTCAAGCAGATATGCAGTGTTTTCCTTGGCAGATATTACTGGATAACTATTATATACTTCTTCTATGTTATAAGTAAAAAATAACAATCATAGTACACTGTTAGGCCTCTGAAATAAGATAAAATACAGGTATAAGCTCTGGCCACAAAACAATATGAGAAAAGCTTAGGTCCATCATTCTACCTCATTTTATCTTCAATTAACCAGCTGTAATTAATAGTATAATTTGGTCACTGGTGATTATGACTCAGTTCTAACTGATAAGCTAAGCAGTTCCTAATAACATAAGAAATGATAAATCCTAAGTCAGAATTTGGTCACTGTAGTTTGCTGTAATCTGAATGCTTAGGGGTTTATAGTAAGCTTATAGAAACGATTTCTGAGTGTCTTTATACCAGGAATCACATAGGACTCTAGGAATAGTATATAGATGCTATGCAAGTGCTCTATTTAGTATCCTGGAGACATTATGCTCATCTTGATGGATTCAGGCTCTTTTCTAGGAGGGCTGGTCAACATATTTGAGAACCCACATTGTGTGACATGATAAAGAAATGGAAGCCCTTTCTTTTACTGTTTACAACCCTTATTCCTTGGTCAGTCAACTTCCCTACATTATTAACTTTTTCAGAAATTATTTCTTTCCTCTCATAATCAGAACCTGGTGCTCTTACAAGGCTCCTGAGTATGATCTATTCAGAAGAACTTCTAAAGTATTCTCCCATGCCTCAGATATGATGGAGCCACTAGATGGAGCTGGCCATCTCCCAGTTTCCCACCGCACTTTTCAGACATCACTTTCTCATGCTTTCTCTTTTGATGCTTGTAACCATCCCGCCTGCTGTCCAAAACAAAATATCTGCCCCGATCTGTTGTCTGTGTTCCAGATCTATATTTTCACATGCCTGTGTATATCTTCACCTGGATGTTCCATCATTCCTCAAATGAAAGCTCTCCAGAATGGAATTCTTTATCCCTTTTCCTTTCTGCATTTTATTCCTAGTTTGTGATCCAACCTTCAGATGGTAGAATTTAAACACAATGTATCTGTACCTTTGTCTCAGATTTACATCTGGGAAGAAGGAACAATATTTTTCCCTGAAAATCCTTGTTATCTAGTTTAGGCATTTCATTTATTTTGTTATATTTATTAAACAGTGTGAAATTTTGGCTTTCTACCTTTCTAAAGCTTGCAGATAGATTTGAGCTGTAGATAAGAACACTGAGTTAGTTAACTTTGTGTTGCTCTCAAGAGTGAAATAGCAAATCAGAGGCAGAACAGCAATGAAAGAATTAAGCCTCTGAGGCTTGAATTAATTGTCTAGATAGCTGAGTCATAATTAATTCCTGAAAAGTGGGAATAGTTTATAGTAAGGGATATAAGCTCACTTAAGATCTCCGGGTGGGTGTGCATAAATACAAATATTGATAAAGTATATAGTACTATTCATATTTAACAATAAAGGTCTTGGAATCCTCTTTCAAAGATCATCACCTAGTGCAATGAATGGAGTAATAGATATTCAGTAACTTTGGGGCAAATGCACTCAAGGCACTGTCATTCAACAGCAGTCATCTTTCTCCACCAGAACAAGAGCTACTTAATTGTTCAGATGACATTCATTGAGAAAATATCCTATTTACCTTAATAAGTATATCTTGTTCTATTCTTTAGAGCACCAGAGGCTTGAATCAAGAAATGTTTCTATTTTATTCTTAAGTGCTTATTTTGATTCTTCTTTCCTGTGAATCTGTATACATAATTTATGTATAATATTGAATGTCCTAAGGAGGAGTGACAAATAAGGTTCTCGCTAAATTAAGTGCCTTCTTCCTTTATTAAACAAATATGAACTCAGTTTAGACCATGAATTTTGCTAGGCATGCAGGATAAAAAAATAAGCAGAAGAGAAAGTGAAATTTCTCATTTTATTTAACTAATTAATTTATTTTTTGAGACAGGGTCTTGCTTTGTCACCTGGGCTAGAGTGCAGTATATCATCATTGCTCACAGCAACCTTAAACTCCTGGGCTCAAGCGATCCTCCCACCTCGGTGTGCCAGAGTGCTGGGATTATAGGCATGAGCCACTGTCCCCAGCCTCTTATTTAATTTTTCAAACAGGTGCACATGTAGTGACTCTAGTTTCCTGCTAGCATTGAGCCAAATTGCATTCCTTCTGACATATTAGTCTATCCCAGGTACTAGTACCTAGAAGGAAAATGAAAGAAGGCACATAAAATCAAATGAAAATAATTAAAACCATGAAAACATCAAACCTGAAGAATTTTTCCTTGACAGGCAAAAGTGTTTTGTGTTTGGTTTGAAAATTATTTGAATTGATTCTTATAATGAAAATATGAAGGAGGCTGTATAATTTTATACACAAATAGCTCAAAACATACTTGTAAGGTTTTCTCAATTAACTATACTCATTTAACCTGCTAGCACAACTTTTGGCTCATCTGAATTTTTGCTATATTTTTATATGTACATATACAAATTAACAGTGTACTGTTTCTCCCTTTCCTTTTGCCAATTTTTGTTTCTTTTGTATTTTGAGGCTTTACTATAATGGATCTATACATTTACAATTATGTCTTTTTACTAAACTGTCCCTTTTCTTTAAGAAGTATTCTTTTTAACTCTAGCAATACTCTTTGTCTTGAAGTGTATTTTACCTGATAGGAATATAGCCACTTCTGCCTTTTTATGCTTACTGTTTTCATGGTATATCCTTTTCTGTCAATTTACTTTCAGCGTAAATATGTCTTCATTTTTAAAGTGTCTTTTATAAGCAGCATATGGATGGGTCTTGCCTTTTTGTCTGCTCTTAATTGAAGTGCTTAGATCATTAATATTTAATGTATATATTAATATAGTTGGATTTTATTATTTGTTTTCTATTTGTCCCATTCTGGTTTTGGTTCTTCTGTTTTCCTTTTTCTTCTTTTGGATTAACTGAGTATTTTTCAGTATCCCAATTTTAATGTATCTTGATTTTTTTTGGCTATATTTCTTTATTTTTTTTAATGGTTGTGCTAAAGATTTTAGTATACATAGCTAGTCTTTAATAGCCTATTTTTTTAAGCGAACTATCTAGCTGGCAAGGGAGTTAATAACCAAAGTGTATAAGGAGCTCAAACAACTCAATAGTAAAAAGACAAATAATCTGATTTAAAAATGGGCAAATGATCTGAATAGACATTTTTCAAAAGAAGACATACAAATGGACAACAGGTGTATAAAAAAGTGCTCAATGTTACTAAGTAGCAGAAAAATGCAAACCAAAACCACAATAAGATATCATTTCACCCTGGTCAGAATTGCTTATATCAGATGCTAGAGAGAATGTGGAGAAAAAGGATCCCTCATTCCCTGTTGGTGAGAATGTAACTTAGTACAACCGCTATGGAAAACTGTTATGGAGGTTCATCAGAAAATTAAAAATAGTGATCCAGCAATTCCATTACTGGATATATATACAAGAGAAAGGAAATTAATACATCGAAGAGATATTTGCACTTCATGTTTATTCCAGCACTGTTCACAATAGCCAAAATATGGAATCAATCTGAGTGCTCATCAGCAGATAAACAGATAAAGCGAATATGGCATATATATATATAATATATATATGTGTGTGTGTATATATACATACATACATAATGGAATATTAACCATAATCCTGTTACTTGCAGCAACATAAATGGAACTGGAAGCCATTATGTCAAGTGAAAATAAGCCAAGCATGAAGAGACACATATTACATGTTCTCACTCATGTGGGAGTTAAAAAGTAGATACCATGAGGATAGAGAGGAGATTGATAGTTACCACAGGTTGGGAAGAGTAGAGAGGAGGAGGAGGGAATGAAGAGAAGTTGATTAATGGGTACACATTACAGTTTGATAGAAGAAATAAGACCTAGTATTTGATAGATCAGTAGGATAACTATAGTTTACAGTAATCTACTGTATATTTTAAAATAGAAGAGAATAATTCAAATATTCCTAGCATTGAAAAAAGACAAATATTTAAGGTGATGGATATCCAGATTATACTGATTTGAGTTTTATAAATTATGTGAATGTATTAAATTATCATAGATACCCCCAAAATATATACATCTATTATATATCAATGAAAAATTAAAAAAAATAAGGCAAAAAAGGTACTTTTGGTTAATATTGTACCACATCACATAAAATGTAGAAGCCTTGTAATCATATAGGTGTCTCCAGCCTCCCACCCCTACTGTCCTTTGAAACATATGTACAATTGTATACACATCATACACATTGAAAACCTCACCAGGCAGTGTTACAGTATTTGCTTTAAATAGTGATATATATTTTAAATAACTGAAGAGGTGAAAATGTGGCCTTTATATTTATCTTAATATTTACCATTTCTGATGTTTATTCCTGAAGATCCAAGTTTCTCTTTGTTATCATTTCCTCTTCAACTTGAGGAACTTCCATTAGTATTTTTATAGAGCAGATCTTTTGGCAATAAATTTTCTTTTTTCTGTTATTAAAAATGCCCTTTTTTTGCCTTTGTCCCTGAGGAATATTTTTGTTAGATATAGTATTCATGGTTGATAATTTTTTTCTTTTAGTATTTTAAAGATGTTCCACTATCTTTTGGTCACCATATTTTCTGATGAGAAATCTACCGTTGTTTAAATCATCATTCTTCACATGTAATGTGGTGTTCTTCTTTAGCTTCTTCAAACATTTTTTATTTATCTTTGATATTTAGCAGTTTGATGATGTTGTGTGGTTTTCTTTGAACTTATCCTGTTTGGTGTTCACTGAACTTCTTAAATCTATAAAGTTAAGTATTTGGTCAAATTTAAATTTTTAGCCATTATATTTTTTATGACTCAGCTCTTTTCTCTTTATGAAACTTCAGTTATATTTATGAGACCTTTTGTTATTGTCACACAGGTTCTTGAGGCTGTGATTAATTTTTTAAAAAACACTTCTTATTTTTCAGAGTAGTTAACATCTTCAAGTTCACTGACTTTTTATTCTGTCGCATTCATTCTGTTATTGAGTCCCTACATTAATTTTTATTTCCAGTATTTTATTTTTTATTTCTAAAATTTCCATGTAGTTCTTAGTTCTCTTCTGAGAATTTCTCTTTCCATTTATTTTATAACTTTTCCTTAATGTCTAGGAGAATGATTCTAATAGCTGCTTTAGATTCATCCTGATAATTCTAATATTTGGGTCATCTTGGAGTGGTATTTGTTGGTTATCTTTTCCATTAAGAATTGATCACATTTTCATGATTCTTTCTATATTGAGTAATTTTGTATTGCATTATGGACATGTTGAATGTCCTGTTGGGTAGACTTTTGGCTCTGTTATAGTTCTTTGGAGAACATTGATATTTTTTATTTAGCAGGCAATTAATCCCCTCAGGTTCAGACCTCAAGCTTTTGAACTCCCACGCTTACTGTGAATGGTAGTTCTAATCTCAGTTTATTTCTCATAGTTTTACTATGCCTGTTTGGGTCTATACTGTGTGCATGCTTGTTTCAGGGGTTAGTCTCAGAATTTGTGGATATGTAGAAAATTAGGGAATCTACGTCTTCAGCCCTCTACCCTCTGGGGTTTTCTCCTCATACTCTGGCCTGCCTGGGTTCCTTTCTGTGATTCTTCTGGCCAGAAAGATAGCAAGATTTTTATTGGAGTTTTAGCACATTTGTTACATTGCTTTGCAACTGGGGCCTGCCTTCAGTGCATAACTGAGAAGGGAAAAATTCCCCAATCCAGGAAACTCATCCCTATGGGTGTCACTGCTTCACGTTTTGATACCCCTCCATAATTTGCTTGTTTTTGTTTACTTTTCAGAGTTCTCAGGTATTAACAGTTGTGTCTGGCACTTTGTTCAGCGTTTATAGCAATTGGGAAATCTGGGCTTTTAGGGAGCTTACAGTACTATAATGGAACTGGAAGTCTATGTAGAGTTATTAAAATGTTGGGAAATTGAAAAAAGTCAAAACAAGTCCTAGATATTCCTATGCCTTATTTGAAATTTGGGGGGTAGGGAGGAGGTTAGGAAACTTTAATGGACCTTAAGTGCAAGTATATATTTTCTGGCTTAACGCAATGTATGTGGAACTATAATTAATTAGGTTTTGAGTCATTAACCTCATCACCTCTTCTGTTTGTATTTTTAAAGCACTTGAAGACACTTCGTCATCCTTGCTTGCTAAGATTTTTATCTTGTACTGTGGAAGCAGATGGCATTCATCTTGTCACTGAGCGAGTGCAGCCTCTGGAAGTGGCTTTGGAAACATTGTCTTCCGCGGAGGTGTGTGCTGGGATCTATGACATATTGCTGGCTCTTATCTTCCTTCATGACAGAGTAAGTAACCTTAACCTGTATAGTCTGCTTTACAGGCTTTGCTGTAGACTGGGGGGGATGTTGTGTGTGTTAGTACTTGTAAATTATTATGTGCATAGAAATTGTAAGTTACAATTATTAGAAGACTTCCTAAGAAAAAATAACACAATGGAAGTCACCAGAGGTGTACAGACAGATGGTTTATGGAATGGGCAACTATTCTACAGTTCCTTTTCCCTGGGCAATTATTTATAGAACTGTATTTTAGTGCAGTATAGTCTACTTCTAGTTTTGGATAACTGTTTACCTAAAAATAGCTACAGCTGGTATTAGTTATTAAGACAAAGGTAAAGGTTTAACATCTGCTGCTATAGACCAAAATTCTTATTTGTTTTTAGGAGTTTTGTCCCATTTTAAATTTTGAAGCAAGAAAGGACCGTTTCTTAGGAGGAGACAGAATTTATACATATCTTTTCTCATTTGAGTAGTGAGGGCCTATATCTTGACAGTATTATTGAGCTACTATTTCTTAATGATATTTGCATTCTGAAGCAGTAAGGTCTTTATCAGCATCCCCCCCAAGATTAAAAAACATCAGTCACAGGTTAGAAATATGTGCATTTGACTCATCTTTATGTATATTTTTAAATCTTTTCTATTGATGGGAGACAGACTGTTCACATATGTTGGATTTATAGTCTCTTAAAAGTATGTTTGAGTTCACATAGTAACAAGAGTTATTAGTGCTTCGCTAGGGGAAAATATCTGCCTTGTTGGAAAAAGTGCAGTGCACATGGTAAAATTTGTACAGTATGTGAGTGCACACAGGGACAGGTGAGTCCCTCTCACATCCTGGAATCCATTGCCCTGATTCTTCTCTTCAAAGGCCTCCATGATGATCAAGGTATTATTCCAGAGGTGTTCTTTGTGCATATAAAGCAAATATCTGTGTGCTTTTTCTCTTTTATTTTTCTCAAATAGAAACATACCATACGTGCTATTCTAAACCTTCCTTTAAAATATACATATTTTGGAATATTCTCTATGTACATATTTGATCTAGTGGGTAGAATGAATAAAGTACTCTTTTGTCTACTGTAATGATTTCGAGCCTGGAAATAAAAATTTAAATACTTAAACCCTATTCCCATTTTCTCCCTTCTTCTTATTTGACTGTGCTATTTCTCAGTAGATTTATAATTGGCTTGTTTGTGGTCTGTGGGACATTTCTGGTGATCCTTATCATTCCATTTTCCTCTTCTTCAGGCAGAATTTTTTTAATGCCTACTGACAAGATTCAGGTGAAGTAGATCTGGGTTGGTGATAGAATGTAGGTGAGAAAGAATTTAGAGGAGAAAATAAATAAAAAAACCTATGCATGCAAAGATAAAATTTATCTTTAAAGGGATTTAAAGATAGCATAGGCTATAAATGTTTAAGGACATGTGTATCACCTGATTCTCATAGAAATGGAGAGGTGACTTCTTCTGTGCAGTGGCTTTAATGTCTTTATTAACTGCCTCACCAGGCAGGGGCAATAACAAGAGCCTTTCCATTCCATTTTTCCTTTTATCAAACTTCACCCAATTTGTTGTTCCTTGAAGTCATAGTGCCATTTATTATTCCTTAAGTGGAAAGGCTTGTCATAATCTTTTTCGGTGATTAGAATTTAGTTTTTTAAGATTACTACAAAAATTGGAGTGGCCATCTTCTTTTTTTTCCCCCCCTAGGGACACCTAACACACAACAATGTCTGCTTATCATCTGTGTTTGTGAGTGAAGATGGGCACTGGAAGCTGGGAGGAATGGAAACTGTTTGTAAAGTTACTCAGGCCACACCCGAGGTAAGCCAGGTGTTAGGCCCTCTTCCTTCTTCAGTGTTTTATAGTATCTTGGTGCATGGTTCTTGCCAAGGAGACGCTTCAGTGTTAGCATGATCTTAGATTTGGAGACTTGAATTTCTTGTTAATGCCCTTGTTCATAGCATTATAGCATTTTATTCCTCAAAGAAGCACTAGGGGTTCATATATTCCTCTCTCCATGTTTTATAGATGAGGAACCTGAGCCTGAGAGAGGTAAACTAGTTTATTAAAATATTTATATTAAATGCCCCTCCTCTCTGGTCCTGTAGTACCCTGTACTTATTTTGATTATACTACTTAGTACTTAATATTGAAATTGCCTTTATGTATTTGTCTTCTATACCAGTGGTTGAACTTCTTCAGGGTGTGATAGTCTCTTATATTTAATCTTCATACCTATACCTAGAATAGTGCCTGGCATATATTATGTATTCAAGAAATATTCATTAAACAATCATCTAAGTTGCCCAAATTCATACATGTGTACCAGCAGCTGATATTACAACCTGTGCATCTTAATTCCTCCTAGTATGCTATGTTATTCCTACATGTGGTACTTATGATTTTGTCTGACAGAGATCTATACGTTTCCAGCTTAAACTTTCTACAAACCTTTCTATTCCGTTTTGTTTCTTCTTTCCAACATTTTGCATGTTGCTGGTAGACTTACTCTTAAAAAAAAAAAAAAAAAAGGAAAAAAAGAAAAACCATCCTATCATAATATCCCTGCTAAAGTGGTGCCTTACTGTTTGACTTACTAGCTTAGTCTAATTTCTCCTATTTTCCTTTGTGTTGCTTCCACATTTAACTTGGGCCTTGTCTAATGTGCACCTTCATGGGTTCTTCTTGCTCAGTGCAAATGCTACTTCTACCAAAAAGATGTCTCTCTGATTATTTCCGCCGTGTTAATCACTTTCTTCTCTGAATTTACCTTTCTTCTCTGAATTTACCTTATGTCTAATTAGTACATAAAGCATGTAATCCGATCTATGGGATATATTCCAAATTCTTTGCCATGGCATATAAGGCCCTTCACAATCTCTTTCCCCAGCCCTCCTTCAGCTCCAGGTACCACTCACAGTTCTTGAGCTACACTCTGGTTGTATACTGTTCCATGCAGCTCAGCTGTGTTCCCACATGTGCCATCCTCCTTCACCCTCTTCTTCCTTTGTAGGCCATTCTGTTGCTGGAATGCCTTTCTTCCCCCACTCTCCCCTGAAATGCAAACTCATCTGAGATCTAGCTTAAGCCTCCTCTCTCTGACCCTTCCCCCAGGCATTCCCCACCTCCCCACCCCCAACAAAATTAGTCTCTCCTTCAGTGTTTCCATGACACTCAGCACATTTATTGAAATTTTGCTTTTACATTCAAGGTTATGAGCATCTGGTTGGGGGCAAGGAATTTATTGTATTTATTTTGTATTCCTGGTGCCGTAAATGGTGTTTGGAACATACAAGGTCTTCAAAAATAATCTTTAAATTAGTGAATGGGCTTATTCTGTGGATATTGGTTTTTGTCTCCATAGTGTATAAGGTTCTCAACTTCTTTTCAAAATTAAAAAAAAATTATTATAGGTATATAATAGTTGTCTATAGGATACTTGTGATGTTTTGATACAGGCATACAATGTAAGTTAATCAAATCAAGTTAATTGGGATATCCATCACCTCAGGCATTTAATGTTTCTTTGTGTTAGGAATAGTCCAATTCTACTGTTTTAGTTATTTTAAAATATACCCTAACTTATTATTGATTGTAGTCACTTTGTTGTGCTATCAATATTGTTCATTCTGTCTAACTGTATTTTTGCATCCATTAACCATCCCCACTTTATCTTCCCCTCCCTACTACCTTTCCCAGCCTCTGGTAACCATCATTCTACCCTTTGTCTCCATGAGATCAATTGTTTTTATTATGTAGCTCACACATATGAATGAGAACATGCAAGATTTGTCTTTCTGTGCTTGACTTATTTCACTTAACATAATGTTCTCCAGTTCCATCCATGTTGTTGCAAATGGCAAGATTTCATTGTTTTTATAGCTATATAATATTCCATTGTGTATATGCACCACAGTTTCTTTATCGTTTCATTTGTTGATGGAACACTTGGGTTGATTCCAAATCTTGGGAGTGCAGATGTCTTTTCTATATACTGAATCCTCCTCCTTTGGATATATACCCAGTAGTGGGATTGCTGGGTCATATGGTAATGTTTTTAGTTTTTTGAGGAACCTCCATACTGTTCACACTCATTTACATTTCCACCAACAGTGTAAGGGAGTTCCCCTTTCTCCACATCCTCACTAGCATTTTGTTATTGCCTGTCTTTTGGATAAAAGCCATTTTAACTAGGATGAGATGATATCTCATTGTAGTTTTGAATGGCATTTCTCTGATGACTAATGATGTTGAGTGTTTTGCCATATAATTGTTGGCCATTTGTATGTCTTCTTTTGAGAAATATTATTCAGATCCTTTTCCCATTTTTAATCAGATTTTTTGATTCTTTTCCTATTGAGTTGTTAGTGCTCCTGAGATAACATATTCTAGTTATTAATCCCTTGTCAGACGGGTAGTTTGGAAATATTTTCTCACATTCTGTAGGTTGTCTCTTCCTTTTGTTGAGGGTTCTCCACTTACATCCCATGTGGTAGCAAAACGTAAAATTCACTTGATTTAGTTAGAAGATTAATCACAGATTTGTTCTGTGATTAATGTGTTCTGTGTAGAAAAGCCTTTTAGTTGTTAATATGTATGCAGAAGAGAAAGAAGTGTTCCTAATTTCCACATAAGGAAATCAGACGCACAGATGACTTTGAACAGCAGAGGGTGTCTGTTAAACCAGCTGAAGGGGAGAGGAAATGGAATAACATTTATTTCTGCTAAACTTTGTGCTGTGCCAGGTATTGTATTCACATTTTTTTTAAATTAGGAAGATTGTAAATTTGTGTATTTAATATGTGGTTTTGATTTGAAAGTTTAATTGATGCTGTTTCATTGCTCATTGCTTTTGTAACTTGATGTAAGAGATTGGTTCACCAAACATATGTATGAATTATTTTTAATTTATTTCTCTGTCTAGTTTCTGAAAAGCATCCAGTCAGTAAGGGACCCAGCATCTATCCCTCCTGAAGAGATGGTAAGGTGATATACTTCACATGTAATGAGGCTCCTTTGTGTAACTGAGTATGAAATTTTAAGAAACTTTCCTCTGCCCATTTCTTTCTTTACCATCTCATAGATGCCTCATGATTTCTCTGGCCTTGTGGGTTTCTGAGGATAATCTTACCACCACAGCCAGGGAACCAGCTTATATTTTGTGGTCATATAAACATCTGTAATATTGTTTAAAGATAGACATACCTCAAGGTAAACAGGGTATCATACCCACTTCATAAAAAGTAATTGCACTTGGCTGGAAGACATACTAGCTGGAGAAGCAGCAACCCTAGTCCTTTTGTGTGCTTCACCTGAGCCATCATCTATGCAGCTGCTCATTAGTTAGGACTCCAAGATGAGGAGAAGAGTGATTATTAATATTATGGTGTTGGTAAAGATTCTCTTTGCCAATAAATTCAAAAGAAGATGATCCCTATAAATTTGTTCTAACCACTATAAACAAACATTAATCCCAAAGACATATTTAGTGTACTTTATAGGAAATACAAACCCAACTGTAAACTTAAGTATAGACCTAAGACTTTAAATAAATCAGATATTATCCAAATCAGTATTATGTATTTGTATATAATACATCTATCAGTGTTTTTTAAACTGGTGATTTGTGGATTTTAAGTCAGTTTGGGGGGTCGTGACCAACATTTTTAAAAAATGGAATAAAAGAAAATATCATTGGGCATCCTATTAGATGGTAAGGCTAAGTATTGTTTTATGAGATTTTTTGTTTCTATTATATACATACTTTATACATATGTGTGTATACTAGATCATAATATAAATTTTTTTACTCTGGGTTGTAATAAAAAATATTTTTAAAAGCCACAGACAGGTGTCATATTCTGACCTTTTTTGTCCTCTTTGCCCCTGTTTGGCATTTAAAAATCTTCTATCAATGCCATTCACTAAGTTTTAAGATCCTATAAATTAGTGTGTGGCACTGTGAAGTTAGATCTAGGTATAATAAATGCAAACATAGGAGAAAATGCTTCAGAGAAATTAGAAATGGCTTGTAAGGCAGATCTTTTAGTTTTAATGGTCTTTACTGCTTTTAGTCTCCAGAATTCACAACTCTTCCAGAGTCTTATGGACATGCCCGGGATGCCTTTTCATTTGGAACATTGGTGGAAAGTTTGCTCACAATCTTAAATGAACAGGGTGAGTTGGAGTTATACTACTATTTCCATAGAATAAGTAGGAAAATCATCCACACCCTGTTCTGTGTGGAATTCAAAGGACTGCAGTCTTTGATCATAGTAAGGAACCTGTTGCTTACCTGTTGCTTTTTTAGAGCAGATATTAATAGCAGTCAAGAAAGAAGTCTTGGTTTCATTTGTTTGTATAGTGAAAGAATTTTAAGTAATAGTATTAATAGTCTAAAACTCTATTCCTTATTGAGCCAGCCAATAAATAAATAAATGTCAATAATGATTTACATATAATAATCCAAATAATAGAGTAAGAGTCAAATTTTTTATTAAATCAGGTTTCACATTTCTTTGTCTCTGTGCTTTCAAAATCCTTTTGATTTATATTCTTCTTGGTATAATTTATTCATTACTTTTTTCTTTCATTGCCCCTGAAAACCCAGACTACTAAAGACATTGTTTTCTGTTATCTTCTGTGTTCTCTAACTGCATGCTTGGCAGCCTGCTCCACTCTTGTGTCTACTCTAGGCCTTTAATTTTCCACTCATTAAGTTTACTGAGGCACACGTCACCGTGGGCCCCACAGGCCTGTAGCTCACACTGCGTAAGCTTTTGCCAGTTCTAATGTGGTTTCTACTATGACACTTATGCTGGTGTTCTGGTGTTACAAGCACCATTCAGCTGTGGGCTCTAAATTGCCCCAGCTTAAGTACTTAAGAATTAAACTCTAAGGCCCGAAGGCATCTACCGTGTATAATGAGCTAACTATTCTGTGTATCTGGAATGGTGGCAATTATGTACCATCTTTGAAAGTATTGAAAATATAGTCATTCAGATAACTTTCTGTGTTCTGTGGATGAGGAACCTTGGTTGACAGAGGGCCTCAAATCTGTCAATTATTAAACCTTCTTTGGGCCTGAGCTGGGTTAAAAGGACAATTAGGAAATGAGAGGGCATAGAAGGGGAGGTAGGTACCTGGGGTGAGATTGGTTTTGTTGGCAGGACAGCTTTCTACACCTGCCAAGGAGTTTGGCTTAAAGCAAGCAGGAAGCTGTTTAGCAACAGCCAGGGCTTTGTTTGTTTGGGCTTTTACAGGTTGGTTTTTGCTCTCGTCAGTCTCCAGCTGTAGAGGTCCTGAAAAGAGGGAGAAGGCATTGGAAACTAACTGTAGCTCTGGATTTCAGTTTCAGCGGATGTTCTCTCCAGCTTTCAACAGACCTTGCACTCAACTTTGCTGAATCCCAATCCAAAATGTCGGCCAGCGCTCTGCACCTTACTATCCCATGACTTCTTCAGGTGAGGGCATAGGGTGTGGTGACGGTTGTGGTGACGCTGGCTGCTTCCCACTGCTGCCTGCTTCCTTGAACGTGTATGAGCACCAGTGGGGGTTTTGGAGGACCAAATGATGCAGTCCCTGTTGTTGTTGTTGTTGTTGTTAATTATTAGGAGAGATTGAATTTGAATCATGTCCCTAGAAGAGAATAGGGGGAGGAAATTGGGTTGCCTCAGTTTCCTACCATATTAATGGATAGGCAGTTTAGAAATCCTTGATTGTCATGAAGGCTGGGGGTTAGAAATTATAGCCGGATTCATTAGGACTTTTGATTTTGAAGAGGCTAGGCTGTGTTCAGTGGTTTACGGTAGTAAGTTAATTGAAAAGTTAATAAACATGGCTTCTTCTTTCTGCTGCCATTATTGATATGAGTTTGTTATTGTTGATTTTTTTTTATTGTGGGGGTGGGAAATGAGCTTATTTTTCTTCAGGTAGAAGATTTTTTTCTTTGTCTAGTAATATGTGATGGAAGAGCAGAGAAGTTGGTTTATGGGGAGGGATACAATATACCTTAATACTTTCCTGGATTAAGATGTTTTTGAACCTCTTTTTGAGGTTAGTTTTAATTATATGTCCTTTATTTTTTATTTCCATGACTGCAGAACTTCTGCACAGGTTAGTTCCAGATTCATGGCTTTTATTAGCAAACCAAGCTTATGCTAGTTTTGAAGTAGTATCGTCTTTGTTTGCATTTGGAAAGCATGGGAAAAACCAGAGCGAAAGGAAAGCTAATATCAGTCCTGAAGGGGAAAAATTACCTCTAAGATGGGACTGGGGAGGTTGGTATATTATTAAATAAGTGGTATTTATAGTTATTGGTGTTATATTTGTCATTTATGTATCAAAGAAATTCTTCAAAACTTTTCCCATTATGAAAGTCTTTTTGGGGGGATGTTTCCTAAAATTTGTTTTTTTAATTGATAAATATAAATTGTGTGTATTTACCATTATAAGAGTCTTTTAACCAAGCTATTTCCATGTCCTATTGGATGACTCTTAGAAATACTTTATTTCCCTTGATAGAAAGTCTCTGTGAAGAATAATGCATTCTAGTAAATAGATTCTCTCATTACAGTGTGTAAAATGAGTTCTTATTAAGAATTATATTGTAAATTGAAAGGAGAAAAGAAAGCTAAAAACACACCAACTCCACCTTCCCATTATTACATGGGAAGAAAACCCCGCCAGAGATAACAGAAGCAGTCAGAACCAGCATCTCTTGCTGGGGCACATGAGCCCAATTTAATTAAAGTTAAGACATCTCTCTACTGAGCCAGAGAGAAACACATGATAGGTGTAAACATAAGCTGTGAAAACCCAGGTGGTAGCTGTGCTCACTGGGCCTGCCGTGTCAGCTGTCCAGCTTGTGTACTGAAACATCCAGGGGCAACAGTCTCGTATGTGGTAGGGTGTGAGCTGAACAGTCCACAGCCTTTGGGATTCTGGGGCAGCCCTGTAGGAGTCTAATGTCTCCTCTCACACTCATCCTTGCCTGGTTGAAAGAATGACTAAATAACTTACTGCCGGAGAAATGAGAAAATTCTTGTGCAGAAATTTCCTCAACAACTTTAACAGTTTTCACTTCACCAAAGGAGACTTGGGAATCAACAGTATTTTGTCAGGGTAATGTTATTTCTCCCAGGATGTTTAATTTAACACAACCTATTACAACCACAAATTTGGAGGATTATGATGACTATTAAAACCATAAAGCTCCTAGCCCTCTGGGAGGCTGAGGTGGGAGGATTGCTTGAGCTTAGGAGTTTGAGAACAGCCTGTGCAAGAGTGAGACCCCTGTCTGTACTTAAAATAGAAAAATTAGCTGAGCATCATGGCGTGCTCCTATAGTCCCAGCTGCTCGTGAGGCTAAGGCAGGAGGATCCTTTGAACCCGGGAGTTTGAGGCTACAGTGAGCTACGATGTTGCCATTGCACTCTATCCAGGGCCACAGAGTGCAGGGCAACAGAGTGAGAAATTTTGTCTGTAAAAAAACAAACAAAAAAAGCATGTTAGCATGTGTGAGTTTAAGCTTGTATCCTCTTCACAGATTTCTCTGATATTCTTAAAATATTAGATTCCTTCGAGGCTTATGTCATAGCATTTGTCTCATAAACTACTTAGTTATGATTTGATCTTTTAAATGCTTAGAAGGCTATTTCTTTGTTGGAAATTATACATGTGGTCTGTGGTGAGTATTAACATGCCTCTTGTAATATCTTCTGCATTTCTTTCTTTTTGGCATTTAGAAATGATTTTCTCGAAGTTGTGAATTTCTTGAAAAGTTTAACATTGAAGAGTGAAGAGGAAAAAACTGAATTCTTCAAGTAAGTTCAGAAAGTTAAGTCCTTGAATTAAGTAACTTGGATTAAGTCCCATGTAATCACTTTAGGGATTCTGGAGAAGATGAGTCAGACATTTGGTTTATTTAACAGTGTTTGTCAAACATTTCCTACATGCCAGGCTTTCAGCTAGGCCCTGGGATGGATAGGTAGATAGTTCAGGTGAGAGAAACAGATACCTAGACTGATAATCCTTAAACAGAGGGGTGCGTGCAGTGGTAGAGCTTTTAGAGGGAATCTTGACAGAGAGGATGGGGAGGAGGTGGTTAGAGAAAAGGTATTCTGGGCAGAGGAGCAACGTGAACAAATGCATGAAGGCAAGACCCAGTGTGACTGGTGCAGGGAACTACAAGCAGTTGAGTCCTGTTAGAGGGTAAATTTCAAGACAAGGACAGATAAGAGGTGGTCCTTGAATGTGGCAATGGGGAGTATTGACTCTGTGAACAGTGGACTTCAGGTGTTGAAGTCATCAAAGGGGTGAAAGCAGGCTGTGAAATGGTTAAATCTCCCTTTAGGTGGGTCAGTGTTGTCTGCAGAGGGAGCAGGCTTAACTCATTTAAGACCTGGGTTGGTTGGTTAGATGATAGTACTCCAGGCAGTAGGTATGAGACTACACATGAGGGCTTTGATGGTACTAATGAAGAATACGACACTGAGATAAGAAAGATTTAAAAAGATAAAGTTGGCAAGCCTTAGTGATTATCACGAAGTGAAATACTGGAGGGAAGGACATATTAGGCAGGGAAAGTGATGAATTCAGTGTCGGAAATGTTGGTTTGAAGTATCTGTGGGACTTTAGATAGAAATGTACATGGACAGTTGGCCAGACAGGTCTGAAGCTTAGGAGAGAAGTTTTTAGAGGTAAATATTAGAGCGTCACTAGCCTCCAGTTGGTGATATTTGCCCAGAGAAAGCAGGTGGTATGAAAAGGACAGTGGGCCCAAATTGTAACCCGGGGGCACCCAGCCCAGTGGGAAGGAGTAGCTGATGAATGAGATGAGGAAGCAATGGTTAGAGGATATTCAGAGAGAGCCAGGAAGGCTTCTGAATTCCCAAAGGAGTAGGGAATTTCAGAAAGGTAGGATGAATTAACAGATACTTGTTCATTTAGCAGTCAGGAAGGCGCTAGTAACCTTGTCTTAGCAAGAGCTATTCTAGCAGAGGGAGACTGCAGTGGGTTGAGAAGTAAATGGAGGTGAGAAGGCAGACACTGGGAAAAACCACCTCCTGAAAAACTTGGAGAGGAGGGAACATATTATTGCTGAAGAAACAAATGGAGTCAAGGAAGGATTTTTTAAGGATGGAAGAGACATGAGCATGTTTATCCACAAGGAAAGGAGCTGCTGGAAGAGTAGAGGGAGCAGTTGAAGCTGCAGTCATGTTGCAGAGGGGACTGTTGGTGCATGGTCTGGAAGAGAAGGCGATGTGGGCAGTGGCTGGGAGCAGGTGGCCTTAAGTAAGAGTAGGCCCTTGAGTCCTTGGTAACTGGAAAGGAGGTGCGTGTAGACACAGACCTGTTTGTCGACAATGGTGTAGAGGTTGGAAGGTGATAATGCATGATGTGCCCTGTGTCCTGATAAAGTAGGAGGCAAAGTTATCTGCCAAGGGTACTTGTATAATGGAGTATTATTATCACTATTACTGTTAATACCTAATGTCTGTTTCTTAACAAACTGCTGTTATATATGTTGTTTTAATTTAATGAAGTTAGTAACAAAGCCTGTATTTTGTCTAGTATGGAAACTTTATATAATCTATAATGATATCCTACAATCTTTTAAATTGGAGAAAATGTCATTTATTATCTAGAAAGCCTGGGGCCTATTAGGGAAAAGGAGAATACTTTGAGAGTAATAAGGAGTAATTTATTAAAAATATTTACTAGCGTGGATTGGAGGCCAGTCTGTTCACCTTCCTAACTATACTTCAAAATGCATCACTTTGATAAAAGTGGGAGAGAGCCTTATGTGGACTAAACTCTACAAGTTAATTGATAACAGTGTTATGAACAGTTTCCCAGGCTTTCCTTTTTTGTCCTTAGATTTCTGCTGGACAGAGTCAGCTGCTTATCAGAGGAATTAATAGCTTCGAGGCTGGTGCCACTTCTGCTTAATCAGTTGGTGTTTGCAGAGCCAGTAGCTGTTAAGAGTTTTCTTCCTCATCTGCTTGGCCCCAAAAAAGGTGAATTTTTTTTCAAAATATTATTGGTAATTAAAGAGTTTGGTGATTATTAGTCTATGTTTGAGCAGGGTGAGATTACTATATGGTGTAGTTAATGGTTGGTTCTAAAAATGGAGAATAGTTATTGGCCCCTAATCTGATAACTTCAGCTCAAACCTGGGTGCGAGAGCTCACAGGATAAATATGGAGCATCTTCCCAGAGAGTCGGATTTCCTGCAGTAGGTAGTTATATGCGACTAAGAGTATGAAATACATATGAAGTTTTAAGGTGAGGATACATCTTCGAAGAACTTTTGCGTTTGCCATGCATGAATCATTTAGGTCTCTACCTCCTGACTTGCCAAGAGCAACTCATTTATTTAATGTTTTCAGTGAAAAGATTAAAAAGAACTCCTGAGATCATTTTACTTCTTGGAAGATTCAGGGTTTTTTTTCTCCTGAATGTGAAATAAGGTTATTGCTTTGAAACTTTATAACTTTATAGGCCTATAGATGGTAACACATCAGTTTAGAGAGTATAGGATTAATATAACACTATGAAATTTTTAGTTAGGTAGGATCTGCTTTCAGAATTTCTTTTTCTTAGACAATACCAATCCAACACAGCAATGTTATGGGTAACTGTTTTACAATTTAGAATTTCCTTATATCTGTGCTTTGATATCATTCTCTTTAGTCATGAATGTCTAGTCATAGATGACTAGTCATAGATGACTTAGAAAGTCATCTCTTTCTTTAGAGATCTTCTAATCTGTTACTCAGTAGGTCTTAAATAGGGGTGTATCTCTGAATCACCTGGGTTACTTTTTAAACATTTGCCTATATGCCTGATCTACTGGTTCTGGGACAGAGCCAGGACATAGGTATATATATATTTTAAAGACCCCCAAATGATTCTCATGTATAACTATTTGATAACCACTACCATAACTACTGGAAAGAGAGGACTATCTAGCATAAAAGTTGCATTGTACCATTTAACACCTGATCTTGCAAATAAAATTATAAAACCAATGTCAATATGTCACTAATCTAGTATATAAGTCCTCACTGATTAAACATAAATTTTAAAAAGTTACTGATTTAGGATTTTATTAAAATACAAGCTTTATAGTAATTAATAATGATGTCTAGTATTTCAAAACATTTCTATAAGGTAGAGGGTATTTAAGATAAAGCCTTGAGTAATTTGGGGTCAGGAAAAGAACTTTCTTTGATTTAGGACATAAGAATTTAGAAGAGTACTTAGAATACATACCAAGTTCTGGGTTCAGTTTATGAATCACGCTTAGTATTCTTTTCACTGAAATGACCAATTGTGTTTTCATCTGTAACCTCCTTTGATTTTTGGGGTAGATCATGCACAGGGAGAGACACCTTGCTTGCTCTCACCAGCCCTGTTCCAGTCTCGAGTGATCCCCGTGCTTCTCCAGCTGTTCGAGGTTCACGAGGAGCACGTGCGGATGGTGCTGCTGTCTCACATTGAGGCTTACGTGGAGCACTTCACTCAGGAGCAGCTGAAGAAAGTCATCTTGCCACAGGTCAGAGACCACGTTGTCAGTGGGGTTGTCACCGAGCCTTCCAGATCTGAGGAGTGGGCAAAGCGGTGCTGGTAATAATTTGGGGGCTGAAAGGAAGAAGACGTTTTGGGGTATTCGGTTAATAGCTTAGAGAGCCTTGGGGCAGCAGTTGAGTTGAAAGCCTACTGGAATAGGAAGGGCTGAAATTAAAATTGCTTTTCCATTCAATCCTTGCTGGCAAATCGATTACATTAACATATTTGGTTCCAACCCGAGAGACAATTATTCTGTTTGCTAATTCTTTGGAGAAAAATGAATAAGAATCATTTGTGGAATGCTTTGTGAACATAACTATGGTTGCTCGTAATTAAATTATTATAAAATAGTTAAATTAGAACTGAGGAATATAAAATTGTTCGTGTCGGTGGTTTTTAGTGTGTTTATCGGCCACCCGGGAACCTTATAATTTGCCTGCCCACCCAGGGGCTGCAGGTTTATATTAGTTTCTTATGGCTGCCATAATAAATTATCACAAACTGCATGGCTTAAAACAATAGAAATGTATCCTTTCTCAGTTCTGGAAGCCAGAAGGCTGAAACCAAGGTTGTCAGCATGACTGTGCTTCCTCTAAAGGCTCTAGGACAGACTCCTTTGCCTTTTGCTAACTTCTGGTAGCTCCCAGCAATGCTTGGCACTTCTTTGCTTGTGGCTGCATCATTCCAGTCTCTGCCTCTGTTGTTACATGGTCTTCTTTGCTCTGTGTCTGTCTTAACATGGCCTACTTATAAAGACACCAGGCATTGAATTTAGGGCCTACCCTGACCCAGTATGCCCTCATCTAAAGGTTGCATTCTGCATAGACATGAATTTGGGGGTGTTGAGGGGAACACTATTCAATCTAGTGTGAGGTTTTAAAAAAAAAAAGATTGTTTTTAAAATACCAATTACATGATATCTTTGAGATATTAATAATTTGTTTTCCTATGAGATTAATTAACACTGTCCCTACTTTCAAGGAGCTAATAAGTGGGAAAGATAAATGTTTCAGTTATCTATTGCTGTGTAACAAACTACTCTGAAACATAGTGCCTTAACACAACATTTTATCAATTCTCACGATTCTTTGGATTTCTGGGCTCAGCTTGGGGATTCTATTGCTCCACAGGATGTCAGCTGAGGCTTTACTCATCTGGGGTCCCACCAGGCTGACACATCCAAAATGGCTCCGTGGTACCTCGGAGGGGATGGCTGAAAAGCTGGGCTTAGCTGGGACTTTGACACAGCTGGGCCTTTCTCTTCATGAACTCTCAGGGCTTCTATTCCCCCATGTGACATTTCCACATGATTTCTCTAGCAAGGTAGGTGGACTTCTTACATGGCTAATCAGGGCAAAAGGGCAAAAGCAGCCTTCTTAGGATGTAGGTTGGGAACTGACAGTGTCATTTCTGACATATTATTATTATTATTATTTTTTTTTTTTAGATAAGAGTCTCACTCTGTTGCCCTGGGTAAAGTGCAGTGGCATCATCATAGTTCACAGCAACCTCAAACTCCTGGGCTCAAGTGAGCCTCCTGCCTCAGCCTTCCTAATAGCTGGGGCTATAGGTGCACACCACTGCACCCAGCAGATTTTTTCTATTTTGGTAGAGATGGGGTCTTGCTCTTGCTCGGGTTGGTCTCGAACTCCTGAGCTCAAACGATACTCCCGCTTCAGCCTCCCAGAGTGCTAGGATTACAGGTGTGAGCTACTGCGCCCAGCCCACATTCTCTTTTCTAAAGTGAGTCACAAAAGTCAGCCCAGGTTCACCCAGGTTCGCTGTGGGATGGCTTTACACAGAGGCATGGATCCTAGAGGCGAGGTTCACTGGAGGCTCACCACCATAACATAGCACTTTGTGTTTATATCCGCAGCAGTAATTGTTACCCTGTATGCAGTTGCATCTGGAAATTTAGAAGAGGAATGAAGCACTTTGAAATGGAAGTGTATCATAAGTCTCAGAATCGGGCTGATGTCAAAAATGAGTAGATGGTTCAGTGTGTGAAGGACAATGAAAGCTCTCATTTCTTAGGAAATTACTTCCCCTGAAGAAGAATAACTGGGCCAATTTCTGTGTGCTTGAAAGTTCACTTCAGTAGCAGTGTGGAGGAGGGACCATAGAGAGGGAGGGAGATCAGCTAGGATGCTGTTAGAACGGTTTAGCTAAGAGGTGACAAAGGCTGGGGAAGATGTGGCAGTGGATATGGGAGAGGGACATGTGAAGGGTGGAGGGGGGGTAGGAGTCAGTGTCTGACTTGATGAAAGAGATGTTCAGGATGATGGCTTTTTGCTTGGATGGCTGGTTGATGATTACTGTATTCAGTTGATGGAATTCTAATAATATGCAAAAGGAACAGGCTTTAATTTACTTGCACAGCCTTGTTTTGAGAAAGTGCCTGATCTGTTAGCATTAGACCTAATAATTATCTTGTTGAGACCTGTTGGAAACCTTTGATCTTACTATGCAAATGAGGAAACTAGATCAGAAAAATAAACTGATTAATTGGTCAAGTCATACTGAGAATTACTAGCAGAGCTGGGCTCCTGACCCCTGTCATGCCCTGCTGCTTCCACTATGCAGGCCAGTTACCCCGGCCCTGTGTCTGAGTGGTATAGATATTTGCAGGTCACCTCCTTGCTTGTATACAGGGCAACACCTTTCCGGATATCTGCATATCTTAGTTAAAGTGCTTTTGGTTGTAAGCAACTGAAACCTATTTTAAACCACCCAAAGCAAAAAGCAAATGTAATGAAAGAATGTTAAGACTACCTTACATGGAGATCATGTGCAGCTGGGTCTCACAGCCATGTGACCTCCTTTCCTGTCTTTTCCTTTCCTTTTGCTTTGTTTCACTTTTGACTCTTGTAGACCAGCTTTCATTGTTTTTGGTGTGCACGTGGCCAAACGTGGTTGTCTCATAGCTTCTAGGTTTACCGTCTTCATTTAAAAAAAATGTTTAAGAGATAGGGCCTCGCCATGTTGCCCAGGCTGGAGTGTAGTGGCTATTCACAGGTGTGATCCTATTACTAGGTCAGCATAGGAGTTTTGACCTGCTCTATTTCCTTCTCAGGCCACTTCCCCCCTCTGGCAATCTGGTGGCACCCCTGCTTGAGAGAGCATCATATTGATGCCAGACTTAGAGAACTAATTGGCATGGCTCACAGAGCTCAGAATTTCCTGTGCTCAAGCAATCCTGTCACCTCAGCCTCCTGCGTAGCTGGGACTACAGATGTGTGCCATTGTGCCTGGCATATTGTCTTCATTTTAAGCAAACTACAGAGTTAACTGATTTTCCTAAATTCTAGTTTATATTAATAAGCAAGAGCTCATGATGGGCTCAGTTTGAGGCAGGTATTATATGCATCATATACAAAGAAAGTTTTCAAGGTCCTCCCCTTATGAGTTTGTAGGCTGAAAAGATGGCCCCGGACCAGAAATATAATCGTTAGTGCCCTAGATGAGTGGTTCTGAGTGCACTCTGAAGAACATTACTACCAGTCTGTGAACTCTTTTGTTACCTTTCTGTGATAAGGTGA
Source organism: Microcebus murinus (assembly GCF_040939455.1). NCBI lineage: Eukaryota > Metazoa > Chordata > Mammalia > Primates > Cheirogaleidae > Microcebus > Microcebus murinus. The sequence goes on along the minus strand of NC_134105.1, from coordinate 116,499,766 downwards.
GTACACAGATGGAGAATTAACGTTTAAAACTTTTTGTAGCAGTTTGACACTATAATTTTATGTTATTTTCCAGTGTCTTTTTCTGTTTAATTTTGTTTTCATTGTATTTTTAAAAAGCCTGCGCTGGCTTAGTGGCTCTCGCCTGTAATCCTAGCATCCCGGGAGACCAAGGTGGGAGGATCGCTTAAGCTCAGGAATTCGAGACCAGCCTGAGTAAGAGTGAGATACCATCTCTAAAAAAAAAAAAAGAAAAAAGAAAAAAATCCTGTGATAGATTGGGAGGGGAAGATATTGGTCCTTTACTACAGATAGTTTGAGAGCCACTGACCTAGAACACATATCTAAGAAAACAGGTTATCAGAGCAAGCACAGTCTGATTGCAGCCCAACTGCTTGTTTACAGGGGGAGAAAAAGACAGGTAATGTGGTGGTCTACACTTATTACCTCATTCGCTCCTAGGTATTGCTGGGCCTGCGAGATACCAGTGATTCCATTGTGGCAATTACTCTTCATAGCCTAGCAGTGCTGGTCTCTCTACTTGGACCAGAGGTGGTTGTGGGAGGAGAAAGAACCAAGATCTTCAAACGCACTGCCCCAAGTTTTACTAAAACTATTGACCTTTCCCTAGAAGGTAAGAATTATTAAAAGGTCTAGCTTTTTATTGTGTTATTTTATTAGATTTTTAATATACAGGTAATGCCAGGAGGGTCATATTCAATCAATGGAGAAGTATAAGGAAAAGGTTAACTTCTCTTTTCCAACTTCTCAGAGGGGGCTTAAGGTAACTGATTTTCAATGGGAACCCTTTCATACCTCTTTTAAGCTCACAAAATGACATGCAAATATGTTTATACATACATACATATACAGTCATGCATTGAATAACAACATTTTGGTCAACAATGGACCACATAAATGATGGACCACATATACCATGGTTGCCCCATGAGATTATAATGGAACCGAAAAATTCCTATAGCCTAGTGACATTGCAGCCACCCATATGTTGTAGCCCAATGAATTGCATATTTGTGGTGCTTTCAATCATATAAAAAGTACATACAGTTATGTACATCATATTTGATAATCATAAACAACTATGTTATTGGTTTACGTATTTACTATACTTTTGAAATTTAACTGTAAAACAGCTTCAGGCAGGTCCTCCAGGAGGTATTCCCGAAGTCATTGTTATCAGGGGAGATGACAGTTCCGTGTTATTGCCTCTGCAGACCTTCCAGTGGGACAAGATGTACAGATGAAAGACAGTGATTTTGGTGATCCTGACCCTTTGTAGGCTTAGGCTAATGTGCGTATTTGTGTCTCAGTTTTCAACAAGAAAAGTTTAAAAAGAAAATAATCTGAAAAAAGAGAAAATACTATGTACAAATCTATAACTTATTTTCCTGTGGCAGCATATCAGGAACCTGTCTTCAGAATAATACATAGAAATCTTAACTCACTCTTTTTGATTGCTGCCTGACATTTCATTGACTATAATTCGTTTGGTGATTTCCTTATTCATGGATATCGTATCCATTTCTGGCTTTTTAATCACTACAAATAGTGCTACAATAAATATCTTTATACATGTATCTTTACAGTTAGCCCTTTGTATCTACAAGTTACACAACTGCAGATTCAGCCAACTGGATCAAAAATATTTGGGGAAAAAACAAAGAAAAAGTAACTACAATAAAAATAAAAACATAGTTTAACAACTATTTGCATAGCATTTACATTATACTAAGTATTATAAGTAATTTAGAGATGATTTAAAAGTATATAGGATGATGTGAATAGGTTATATACAAATACTATGCCATTTTATGTAAGAGACTTTAGCATCTATGGATACTGAGGGATAACTGTGTACTTCAGGTTTCATTGTAACAGGATAAAGTTTGAGCAGATCTGCTGAGTAAAAGGATATATTTTAAGTTTTAGTAGATACTGTAGCTTGCAAAAAGGTTGTAGCAATTCTTATTAACAGATGTTTTAAGTTCTTTTGATTGTTGTGGCTTATTGGGTAAAAAGCTGTTGATTTTTAGGTACTTCAAGAAGTCCTTATTTCTGGTATGTCCCCATTGGATGTTACCTGAGAGGGTAACAGTAATTTCTGGTCTTATAAGAATTTTGGCCACGTCCAGTGACTCACATGTGTAATCCTAACTACTTAAGAGGCTATGGCAGGAGGATCACTTTTGAGGCCAGGAGTTCAACAGTAGCCTGGGAAATATAGTTGAGACTTTGTCTCTAAAAAAATAAAAAATTAGCCAGTGCAATAGCTTGTGGATGTATTTCCAGCTACTCAGGAGGCTGAGGCAGGAGTATCCCTTGAGCCAGTTAGAGACCAGCCTGGGCAATATAGCCTTGAATAGGACAATGGCCTTGTTGATGACATTCTGGACCTCTAATTCAGTTCTCAATGATAGTGAGTAGATAGCATAGAGACACTTATTAGTAGAAAAGTGGTATCAGATAGCTTTTTCACTAATTTTGATGCCAGAATTTTTTAAGCAACACTGGCTCCCTGAAGTTTTGAAGAGAGTTCAACTCTTCCTTGGTGTTAATGAAAACAGTGTCATTGTGGCTCCAAAAACCTTGAAAATGGTGACATAGAGGCTGCTGCCTCATTTTCAGCTATGAAATGTACATGCCAAATTGGGTGGGGCCTGATTTGTTACCAATTTTTCTTTTAGCCATTACATCAAAGAGCAAATGAAATGTTTATGTGTCATACCAGAGGAATTTTTTTTTTTCAAGGGGGCATAGTTTTGAGATAAGGCTTAGGGGGTTAGTCAGCTTTGCAGGCTGAATTGGCAAATGTTCCCATTTCTAACATATCTTATTTATTGGATGGAGGTACCTAGTTGGAGATATTCTGTATACTGAAGATCCTCATCTATTTATATCCATCTGGATTACTCTGTAATCTTAATAAGAAACTGGAGTGGCACCACAGGAGCAGTAGTAGATGAGTTTTTCCTGAAGACATTTGATAAAACAGATTAGAGGTCTAATCCCACTGACATTCCAAGTTAGGCTCTTCATTGAGGAAGACCAGTGAGCCCTGGCAGCAGCCTGTATTCCAAGTTTATAGTTAATAGCAGCCCTTCTTCAGAAGGTTGTGGGGGGACTATTGGGGAAAGTACATGTATAAAGGAGCTACTCTTAAATTTTTTTTTCTGTTTTTTGCAGTTTACTTGCATGGCCAGACTTAAGAATAAAGGCTATTATTGAGGTTTATGAAAGGTATAACTAAGGGAAATAAGAAATAGTCTGCCTAAAAGAGTATTCGTTCGGGAAGACAGAGGGTAACATTGGGTAAGACATTAGGTAGGACTTGAGCAGGGAGGATAGTGGCACAAAGAAGCAAGAGGGTGGAGGGAGGGAGAAGTGGCGCTCAAGAGAGAATCCCTCCCTCCCTCCGTCCCCCCTCACTTTTAACACTGAGGAAGCATTTAGCCAAAATTCTGCTAAAATGTTTTTGACCAATGCTCAATCTTTGAGTATAAGCTTTCTGGTAAACTGCTAAAGACATTTTCTTTCCCAGTTAGTAGTTAAATATCCATAGCTTAAATTTATTATTTTAACCATTTTTAAACATATAGTTTTATGGCATTAAGTACATTCATATTGTGCATATATTCAGAATTTCATTCTTAAAAGGAAAATAGAGAATCAGTTATGATTTTAAATCACCACTGTGCTTTTTTTTTGAGACAGAGTCTTACTTTGTTGCCCAGGCTAGAGTGAGTGCCGTGGTGTCAGCCTGGCTCACAGCAACCTCAAACTCCTGGGCTCAGCGATCCTACTGCCTCAGCCTCCCGAGTAGCTGAGACTACAGGCATATGCCACCATGCCCGGCTAGTTTTTTGTATATATATTTTTAGTTGGTCAATTAATTTATTTCTATTTTTGATAGAGATGGGGTCTCGCTCAGGCTGGTTTCGAACTCCTGACCTTGAGCAATCCGCCCGCCTCGGCCTCCCAAAGTGCTAGGATTACAGGCGTGAGCCACCACGCCCGGCCTCCACCGTGCTTTTAAAGGCTGTAACTTTTTATCTAGGTATTTTAAAGTTTATATATAATGGTTCAATCTTTTCTATTCTATCACCACCACATGGAGTGGACACAGCCTATTCTTTGAAGATGTTCTCTCCCTGTAACTTAGCTTTTACCTGTGTTAAATATACCCATTTCCCTTAACTATTGCTCACCAGTCATGATAGATCAAGAAGCTTACTCACTATCCCTTTCGTTTTTTGGAGTTTTTATTTACCTTCAGATTATTCTCGCATGCATGTCATCTGCAGGCCAGACCTCACCAGTCTCAGAGAACCCCTCCTCTAGTATATTCCCTAAATATTTCTTTTCGGACAACACATCAATAGCAAGAAACACATACAGTGAGATTTACTAAAATATTCTTTTACAGACAGGTAGAAATATTAAAATTATATAGCTTTTCCATTGCTTGAATGAATGTTTTCCTGAGAGTAATAAGTTTAAATTCTGAAAATGGCATTTTGGGGAATTTTGAGACTGATTTGTCTTATTTATAATTATATAGTCAGCACTGGTCTCATCTTATTTCCCCAGACTATTGGTATATACCTACTTTTTCTTCATAACTGGTGAGAAGAGCAGATTGACATTACCTGAATTCTCTTTTGAACCCGATACTTTACTTTGCGACTTTTGGTGCCTTACTGCAGAATTTCCCCAAATTTGTACCAATAACAATATTTCTGAAAGATGTTAACGGGCGCATGTGAAAAAAAAAAAGTTCTGTGGTTAAATAAGTTTGGGGCAATGGTAGCAAAGCCCCAGTGCCTTAACTACACTTGGGGAAATCTATTAAGATGAGGATAAGAAGTTGGGTTAGACAAACTTATTTGAGCACACAGCACTAATCAGTATCTTAAAGGTCATACTGCCTGGTTTAGAGCATTTCTGTATTTATAGATAATTATGCCAATAAATAATGTTTGAATGTTTAGTAAAGAATAGGATGTTCCAGTCCAGTTGTTACTTGGTATGTTTCTATAGAGTTACTAGTATTATAAAAGTATTTCTTTTCTGCTGGCATTGGGTAAAAAAAAAAAAAAAGAAAAATTATATGTGTTATATAGTATTTGGATGACTTATGTGACGTCTTTGCTGAATAATGTTCTGCTGGGATCTCTTTTGTTTAGTATGCATGGATATTTCTAAGTAAATAGATCTATAGATTTGCTTAATGCTCACTTTCTCCTAAATGTTTTGCTTGCTTTTAACCAATATTTTATAAGAATAATTCTTGTACATATCCTACAGGTGATCAGTTTTCTCAGCCTATTAAATTTCCCATGAATGGAATCTCAGATGTGAAAAATATTTCAGAGGACAGCGGAAACTTCCCTTCAAGTTCTAAAAAGTCTGAGGAGTGGCCTGACTGGAGTGAGTCTGAGGAGCCTGAAAACCAAACTGTCAACATACAGATTTGGCCCAGAGAACCATGTGAAGCTGTCAAGTCCCAGTGTACTACCTTGCATGCAGAGTCGTCATCTTGGGATGATTGTGAGCCCAGCAACTTAGATACTAAAATAAATCCAGGAGGTAGAATCACTGCTGCAAAACCTGTTACCTCTGGGGAGCAGAAGCCCATTCCTGCTTTGCTTCCACTCGCTGAAGAGTCTAAGCCTTGGAAATCAAGCCTACCCCAAAACACTAGTCTTATACAAAGCAGGGATGAACCAGACCAAATCAAGCCAGCAAAAGGGTTGTCACAAGAAAAGCCCCTTAAGGTTCCTTTGGAACTTGGTTTAGGAGAGGAATTTACCATACAGGTAAAAAAGAAGCCAGTACAAGATCCTGAGTTGGATTGGTTTGCTGATATGATCCCAGACATTAAGCCTTCAGCTGCTTTTCTTATTTTACCTGAACTGAGGACAGAAATGATGGTCCCCAACAAAGATGATGTCTCACCAATGATGCAGTTTTCCTCAAAATTTGCTGCAGCAGAGATTACTGAGGTGAGTACTTTTTTTGGATTAAGTTGTGCAACCAGCTTAACCACTTCGGTACGGCGCTTACGTAACAGCCGAGAAACCTTGCCCACAGTCCGCACAATAGTCTGTGCTGTGTATTGATGATGAATCCATTTTGCTCTTGTGTGATGAGGAAGGCTTTAAAGCACTGAAAGCTTGTTTTACTTTACAGGCAGCTTTACTTGTAATGTAAATCAGAATAGGTAACATATACATATATGTTTTCATTACGTTATTTTTAAATGTTCACAATTTTATTTTGATAAATGAAAAATTAGAAAATTCATATCACGGCTGTCGGCTAAAGTCGACGTGCGCGTTCATCTGTGGCTGTCTACTCTAGTCAACGCTCGTACCGATGTGATTAAGGATTTCCCAGTTGCACTGTTCTGTTTATAACAGGCATGCTGTTTTCCCAGTAAAGGAAAACAGTAATGCATGCGATTGGTTAAAACAAGTCAGGTATAAAATCAACAAAATCAGTTCCCATAAATGGTATTTTTCCTTCCCAGAAAAATGTAGCAATGCTTAGGCTAAGCATTTAAATGATCTATTTATTACATGAATAATCTTTTTATTTGAAAAAAGGAGTAAACCAAGTATCATGGTATCATCAAGACTAATTTTAGTAGATTGTTAATGTCCAGTGTTCTAGTTTTATAATACTGGGACTAAAGTAATCTTACCTTTCAACTTTCAGTTATAGCTTTAAGATTATTTAGTATGGGGTATTGTATTCTGGCATCACAAAGACAAGTGTTAGGTTCTTTAAAAATTCCTGCTTTTTCAAATTTGGATATGATTTGCTTCAGTGGGTTGCTCTTGGTGTGCTTTATTTTGTTGCAGGGAGAGGCTGAAGGCTGGGGAGAAGAAGGGGAACTGAACTGGGAAGATAATAACTGGTGACAATAGATGTGAGTTAAACTTTAGGAAAATTTCTAAAAAATCAAATTAATACCTCAAAAGCAGGCTCTATGGACAAGAAAACCCCAAAGTGGCCTGTTTTTCCCATACCAGGAGCTCTTTTTCCAGTCTGTGCCAACTGAAGTGTGAGACCGACCTCGCGTGCTGGCTACAAACCCTGGGTGGTAAAGAGGCTCACAGTACTGGTTTCCAGGAGGAAGAGCCTGTGTGCTTTGCCCGAGGCCAATTTCTATGAAGAGCAAGTAGCTGAGGAAAGTTCGAATTTACAGCTTTTTCCAGGACAATTCTGGAAGTAAAGAAAATAAATATAAAAATTCAAGCTGGTTAGCTTAATTTTGTGCCATTTCTTTTAACAGAAGAGTAAGCTCTATTCTGAAATACAACTTACTGAAAAATTTTAGCTATAAATTATATAAATGATTTTAAATTGCTAAGGTTTCCTTAGGCAGCTTATTTATTTGTTTACAGTTGTACTATCTAAGTGAATGGTCCTGCGTGGACCTGGGCGGTTACTGACTGTTCCTTATGTATTAAGTTGTACCAAAGTTCTTAATGAGAAATATCCCCCACAATGCTGTTCTCTAAATGTCAAATAAAGACTATTTTCAGTAGATTCAACTTTATAAAAACTGTTTTATATGTGTTAGAAAATGTACAGACATAATTACATTAGTATTTTCATTTACAAAATACACTTTCGGTTGTCAAAGCAGCAAACCCAATTCTACCTAGTGATAATACTTTAGAGTATACAACGTTTTAGCTTATCAATCCTTTCTTGGAGCACCTCCATTTCCATTAGAAGCCAGGCTGGAGCAGGAGCCTTTTGGAGTAATGACTCGGTTGTTTCCAAGGCCTCTGCTACTGCCTGCAATGCCGACCTGTACTCTTCTTCTAAGGGAGACTCATGACGAGCTCTTTTTGCGTAAGGCTGGAAAAATGAGAAAAATGTGGTAAGTAATGCCATAATACCCATTCTAGAAATAATAAAAGAACTTTCCTTTTGGACTGCAGTAAAGCTTATTAGAACAAAATCTAAAACTGCAAAAAAGTTTATGTGCAAATTTTATTCTAGTCACTAGATCATAAGGAAGAGAGCACACCACCACCCATGCATGGTCATCTAGAAAAATATGTGAGGGCATTTTGGTTTATCACAGTGGTTCAAGGTGCCATTACCAGTGTCTTAGCTTGTTTGTGGCAAATAACAGAGTGTCCTGTCCTAAAGGGCTCCCATTGAGATGTGCTGCCTAAATAATTTCCAGTGAGTATTCTTTAGACATATAATCTGTTCTTACAGAAAAGTATCATTTGTGAATTCAGTGTTTTTCTTTTCTTTTTAAGCTAAGTTTGTAATTGATGAGCTGCAATCTTTCAGATCTTTCTGGAGCCAGTTTAATAAGATGTCAGGCTTTCAAACATTACACCAGGGAGGCAACAAGGGAGAGGTGGGTAAGAGTTGAGGTCAAGACATCTTTTATAATTGTGGTGTTTTAAGGAAGGTCACAATAAATTTAAATTCATGAGGACATATTTATATAACATATTTGGAACTTTATAGGTTTCAGGAATAAAAGCTACAGGTCTTAAAAGTTATTAAACTTATTTACTAGTGCTCAAAACAGTATTTTTAATATTCTTATTGGTGTCAAATTTCTGCCTTTTAATATGTAGATGTGACTTTTTAGACATTGCCAAAAATAATTAGGTTGATTTGATGAACGAGGCAAGGGATCAAACTAAACATTTTGGAAGGTAATTGATTTTCTTCTGTGGTTCAGAAACTACTGTATTTGCAGCCTCATTGGTAAAATACATAACTTCCTTTAAAGGTTACTACCAGTACTTGACAGTTATATTGAAAGAGTATGTATGATGTGTAAGGCTTTTTTTTTTATAGTCCCAATTCTGCGTTGACAACCTTTCAGGAAGAAGAAATGTGGTTTTTAAAAGAGCAACTACTATAAAATAGGAGCATTTTGCATGTCTAGGTCTAGTTGATTTGAAATTCAACATGAGGCCAAGAGAACCAAACTAGTTTCTGTTTTATCAGTAAGGAATAGAGCAGAATTTCCCTTGTTCAAGTTTGACCCACACTGAAAAGCAGCCCATACCTGAAAAGATGACCTCTTTGCTTCTTCGACAGTCACTTTAGCAAAGTGTTCCCAGAATATACCTTTTTCCTGTTTCACACGTTCCACTTTGGCAGCTTCAGTTTCATCTACAAACCCAGTCTTCCAGATTACCATGAAAAACCAAGCAAATGTTAGCATTCTCTATTAATAGCCAAATGGTCTTAATATTCAGAAAATAAAAAGGTCAAACCATTTGTGTAAATGCTTAGTGTTCAACCATTGTGAGCTGTCTGTGAACATGGCAAATTCTGAAAATTCATTGGAATTATCTGTAAATGCTGCTTCTTAGTGTAATCTGGCTAAATGACTGTGTTCTTCCCTACAGGAAAACTGAAGAGTCCTCTTTCCAGGAAAAAATGAGTCTGCTAACCTTTACTGGGCTAAGAAATTAGAAATAGCAATGTATACATGTGCACTAAATGTAATATATATGTAAAATTTGTGACATGTGTATACATGTAATATGTAGAATACATATATAGCCCAGTTTAATGATGGGCAGATTGTACTCAAGCAGAATTCACTTTCTCCTGATATTCTAAATTTGTGATTTAATGGTTCTGTTAGTACTTCAGTTAACCCTTAACTTATATCCTCACATTATCACTATATAAGTTTCAAAGTATCCACAAATATGGGAGCCCTGTGATTCAAAACTTTGGTCCCAACTGTAAAAACAGCTTTAAAAATAATGTCACAGTCTTAGAAAAGTAATTCTTGGCTGCCATATGTGTAGAAAAGTCATGCTTAAATTATACCTAACATATGGTAATAAACATCCTCTCAGGCCTAGCTAATTATTTATATGTAGTCAGGTATCTATAATTATAATTAGTAATGGCTTAGGGATTCTCATAAGTCATCTCTGGATAAATCAGTGCTACTGTATCTCAGACTACAGGCAGAAAGTGGCTCCAAATGTTATATACTTCTGTAACTTGTAATATGGTCTCAATTGCTTAGTAACAATCTGTGTCAGCACTATGCTGAGCACTATGAAAAGTTTAAGCTAAGAAGATACTCAAGTAGGTTATAATTATACAATTTAAAAAAAAATTTAATGATGAATAAAACATAGGCTATATAAATAAAATACCTTCTCCAGAAAGGATACAACTTTATTCTTTGTTTCTTCAGAACTGAGACACTGGGGAACTATCTCTTCATGATTTGTTCCCTATTAAAAGATGGATAAGCAAGACTGACTTTAATATATTTCAATAACTTGCAAAGACAAATGCATGAATTTTAAAAGCTACCTTAATAAATTCATTTTCAAAGAAAATAGTGCCAGAGGATACTCAAAAATAAGCTCACAATTCTTTCCGAGTGCCTTAGGATAATGCAGTATTAACTTCTGTACAGGTTTAGTGTTGCCAGCTTTAATTACTTCTGCTTAGTCATACTAAAGCCTCTGGACTTCTTATGACCAAAAGCATAACTGCACAGCAATGGTTAAGAGTAAAGGAGCAACTGATGGTGGAGGTTACCTTCCCCACAGAACTACACTAACAGACATAGGTTCATCAACCTAACTCTAATGATAGTTCAAGATGAAATGTATTATTCAACCAAAAAATACTGTCTGAAAGACAGTGTCAGCATTAGTAGGCCTGTTTTGAATGCCTGTTCTGGTCCTTGCTATTCAGAGGACCTTAGGAAATTCACTTCATTTTTCTAGGCTTCATTTTGAGATCCTGTAAAATAGATGATTAGTAATATTCCATCCAGAACATTTTGATTCAGATACAGAAGCAGCTCAACAAATGTTTTGGGAAAGTTTTGGAATATGTGAAATATTAAAGGGTTTTGGAAGTCATCATGATAAATTGGTCTTACAATTACCTCAGCAAACTGAGTAAATGCCTCCAAGGTATGTTGTTCTAGCAGCCAATTCTTGTCAGCTAACAGTAAAGCAAAGATACATGACAGGTTGGGCAGAATTTTGTCCTAAAAAGAGAACCAAACTTTACTAAATAGAGAAAAAGAAACTTCAATAGAGTGCATTCAATATACATAATTGTTGTCAACTTTCCATAATCTTATCCCAGTGAACTGGGATATTTATATTAAAACACATTAAGTCATTTATATTAAAATACATTAAGTCATGTCACTCCTTTGCTCACATCCTTCTAGTAGCTTCCTATTTTCCTGAGACTCAAAGCCAAAGTCCTTAAAATGGCCTGCAAAGCCCTGCTACCTCTGTGTTAGCTATAATGGCTTCCTGGAATATATCAGGCATGCTCCAATCTCCCATGCTTTCACTTGCTATTTCCCCAGATACCTGCATCGCTTGATCCCTCATCTTCAGTTTTTACTTATATGTCACGTTGGTGAGGACTCAATGTTTCAGACCGTACCCCCACATTCATATTCTCTGCCCCCTTCCCTGCTTTATTTTTCTCCATAACACTCACCACCACTTAACATATTTCATATGTCCCTAAATTATTACCTGTTGTACAGGGGATTATTAGTTTGGTACATTATTGAATCACCAGTGATTAAAACAGTGCCTGATACAGCAAGAACTCAATTTTTCTTGAATGGACAAATGAATCAATCTCATCTCTTGCTTTAAATACCTCTTATATGCTGATGAATCCCCAAAATTTCTTCAAGCCCTGATCTCACCCGTGGGAATACATAAGGCACAAAACGCTTGTTTCATAGTTTCTGGGCCCATGCATGGTCCACAGCTGTGCATGAATGGAGCAACATTTTGGAATGAACTTACTTTATAAAAAGAAAATAGCTCAGATGCAAGTATCTTTGGATACTTTTGTCAAGAGAGTTAAAAAGAAGCTGTCAGCATCTACACTCATCATTTCATAAAACATACCCTTGCACGCTGGAGATAGATGGGATAGTGTCATTAACTTGTGGACAAAAAAGCCCTTTACAAAGTAATGAAGTTGAATTTTTGGTTTCAAAGATTTTAGGGCGCAGTGGCTCACGCCTGTAATCCTAGCTCTCTGGGAGGCTGAGGTGGGTGGATTGCTCGAGGTCAGGAGTTCAAAACCAGCCTGAGCAAGAGCGAGACCCTGTCTCTACTATAAATAAAAAGAAATTAATTGGCCAACTGATATATATAGAAAAAGTTAGCCAGGCATGGTGGCGCATGCCTGTAGTCCCAGCTACTTGGGAGGCTGAGGCAGGAGGATCGCTTTTGCCCAGGAGTTTGGGGTTGCTGTGAGGTAGGCTGACGCCACGGCACTCACTCTAGCCTGGACAACAAAGCGAGACTCTGTCTCAAAAAAAAAAAAAAGATTTTAATCAACATACAATGAGATATCGTCCATCATGTGTTTGCTTTGATTACACAAGAAAGTTCTCATCAGTAAGGAGCTCTTTATAGTCTCTCTTTTGGAGGTTAAAAAAAATTATCCAGAATTATTACACTTCGACTGTAGTAATAAGCAAAGCAAAACTCTAAATTTATGAAGATCTCTTTTGCTGTGTGAGTTTTTAAAATGCAGTAGATGTATATTGTTAGGCCGTAACAGTACAATGTTATAAGTATTCATTTGTCATAAGTATACATACTTTGCAACATTTTCAAAAATACTGTCTTAAAAATTACCAATTTTCCTAATTATATACTGTTCCCTAGAAGACATAAATATGTTTTCTCCCCTCAGGAACTGTGTAGTAGTGCCCAGTTAGAATGAGAAACTTGTATCTCAGACTAGAGCCAATGAATAAATTATTTATATGTCAACATATTTTTCTAAAAGAAAATAACTTAAAATGAGTTCTATTTTGATACTTTACCCTCTCTGGAAAATGGATTTCTTTTTTTCTAACTTTCATTGTCAGGAATCTGCAGAATTTCAGGAATTAAAAGCCTAACAAATCCCGTAGTCAATAATTCTTACAGAGATTTTATTTTTAATAATCTAAAAATATTCATGACCAGCCTGGGCAACACAGTGAGACCTCATTTCAAAGGAAAATTTCAAAGATTAGCCAGGCATGTGGGCCCAGCTACTTGGGAGGCTGAGGCAGGTAGATCATTTGAGCCCAGGAGTTCAAGGCTGCAGTGAGCTATGATTGTGCCACTGCACTCCAGCCTGAGTGACAGAGCAAAACCCTGTCTCCTCTTAAAAAGAGTTAAAGAGTGTTACCTGGATAGCTTGAGGTATAAAAAGTTTTCCTAGAGAAGATACAAAATCCAGCGTTGAAAAACGAACATGGTCAGGAGGCTGTAATTTAAGTAGTGAGGTTTGCAAAGTCATGACCTAAAAGGTGAAGACCAAAGAAAAGTTATAAATAAAAACAGTATTTTGTATAGACATAATACTACCTAAGATTTATATGGAATTATGGGGATGGGAAAAAACCTAGAACAACCAAACAAGCCACAAAGCCTGAACTTCACAGATAGACTCTGAATAGAACAATCAAATAAACGGTTATTATAGCATTCTTTTTACTATACCCTCCTAACTTCAACCATTGCAAAAAATTAAAATACATTTGTTCCTGAAAAACTTTATTTCCCAACACTTTAAAAATTATTTTGTATAGACATACCTTGTTTTATTGTGCTTTGATTATTGTGCCTCATAGACACTTTTGTTTTGTTTACAAAATGGAAGGCTTGTGGCAACCCTGCATCTAGCAAGTCATTTAGCACCATTTTTCCAACAGCCTGTGCTAACTTAGTGTCTCTTTGTCACACATTGGTAATCCTCACACTACTTCATACTTTTTATTATTATTCTGTTATGCTAATCTGTGATCAGTGATCTTTGATGTTACTGCTGTAATTGAGGGTACCACAAACCAGACACATACAAGATGGCAAACTTAATAAATTTTGTGTGTTCTGACTGCTCCACCAACTAACTGGCAGTTCCCATCTTTCTCCCTCTCTCCTTGGGCCTCCCTATTCTGAGATGCAACAATATTGAAATTAGGTCAGTTATCCCTACAACGGTTTCTAAGTGGTCGAGTAAAAGGAAGAGTCTTAAGTCTCTCATTTTAAATCAAAAGCTAGAAATAATTAAGCTTAGTGAGCAAGGCTGTTGAAAAAGCTGAGACCAAAAGCTAAGCTTAAGCCTCTAGTGCCAGTTACCCTAATTGTCAATGCAAAGGAAGAGTTCTTAAAGGAAATTAAAAGTGCTCTTCCAGTGAACACATGAATGATAAGAAAGGGAAACAGTTTTTGCTGATAAAAAGTTTGAGTGGTCTGGATAGAAGATCAAACCAGTCACAACATTCCCTTTAAGTCAAAGCTTAATCCACAGCAAGGCCCTAACTCTTCAATTCTGTGAAGGCTAAGAGAGGTGAGGAAGCTGCATAAGCAAAGTATGAAGCTAGCAGAGGTTGGTTCATGAGGTTAAAGGGAAAAAGCTGTCTCCATAACATGAAAGTGCAAGGTGAAGCAATTGATTGTAGAAGCTGCAATAAGTTATCCACAACATCTAGCTAAGAACATTGATGAAGGTGGCTACACTAAACAATAGATTTTCAGTGTAGACAAAACAGCCTACACTGTTTATTGGAAGAAGATACCATCTAGGACTTTCACAGCTGGCCAGGAGAAGTCAATTCCTGGCTTCAAAGGACAGGCAGACTCTCGTTAGGGGCTAATGCAGCTGGTGACTTGAAGTTGAAGCCAGTGCTCACTTACCATTCCCAAAATCCTATGGCCCTTAGAATTATGCTAAATCTACCCTGTCCATGCTCTATCAATGCAACAACAAAACCTAGATAACAGCACATCTGTTTACAGCATGGTTTACTGAATATTTTAAGCCCACTGTTGAGACCTACGGCTCAAAAAAAAAAAAAAAAAAAAGATTTCTTTCAAAAGATTAGTGCTCAATGACAATGCAACTGGTCACCCAAAAGCACCAATGGAGATGTATGAGGAGATGAATGTTATTTTCATGCCCCCTAACACAATATCCATTCTGCAGCCCATGGATCAAGGAGTAATTTCATCTTTCAAGTAGTAGTATTTAAGAAATAAATTTCTGAAGGTTATAGCTGCCATAGATAGTGGTTCCTCTGATGGACCTGAGCAAAATCAATCAAAAACCTTTTGGAAACGATTTCCCTTTCTGGATGCCATTAAGAACATTTGGGATTCACTGGCAAGAGGTCAAAATATCAACATTAACAGGAATTTGGAAGAAGTTAATTTGAACCTTCATGGATGGGTCTGAGGTGTTTAAGACTTCAATGGAGAAAGTAACTGCAGATATGGTGGAAACAGCAGGAGAAGCAGAGTTATAAGTGGATCCTGAGGATGTGACTGAATTGTTGCAATCTCATGAGAAAACCTGAGTAGATGAGGAGTTGCTTCTTATGGATGAGCAAAGAAAGTGGTTTTTTGAGCTGGAACTACTGGTGAAGATGCCGTGAACACTGGTGAAATTACAGGAAAGCGTTTAGAATAGTCTATAAATTTAGCTGATAAAGCAACAGCAAGGCTTGAGAGGACTGACTCCAATTGTGAAAGTTCTGTGGGGAAAATGCTATCAAACAGCATCACACACTACAGAGAAATCTTTCATGAAGGGAAGAGTCAACTGATGGAGCAAACTTCACTGTCTTATTTTAAGAAATTGCCTTCTGGTATCAGGAAAAGACATGTCAAAAATTTAAAAACATAAAACAAGGAATTGCCACAGGCCATCCTACCTTCAGCAACCACCACCCTGATCAATCAACAGTCATCAGCATAGAGGCAAGATCCTCCACCAGCAAAAAGATAAGGACTAGCTGAAGGCTCAGATGATCATTAGCATTTTTTTAGAAATAAAGTATTGTTTAATTAAGATATGGACATTGTTTTTTAGACATAATGCTATTGTATACTCAACAGACTAACAGTAGTATAAATATAACTTTTGTATGCACTGAGAGAAAAAAAATTCATGTGACTCATGGTGGTGGTCTGGAACCAAACCTGCAGTATCTCTAAGGTATGCCTATATTTTACATTTTATTGAGAGGGTCATTATTTAGCAAGGACCGACAAACTTTTTCTGTAATGGAGGCTAAATAATATTTTAGGTTTTGCAGGCAACATGTTTATTTGTTGCATATTCTTATTTATTTACTTATTTATTTTTATAATGCTTGGTAGGCTTCAAGACTTTATTTTTTATTTTACAAACTCTCAAAAATGTAAACGTCATGTTTAGCTCTTGGGCAAAATTTTGCCACGAGACCACAGTTTTGCTAGCCCCTGATTTCAGGAACACTGAGGTGAAGTCTTTCATAAAGGAAGCAATACTTACATGAACAATTTACTTACATTACAATTTTAGAACTTCAGTTATTGTATTTGGGTTTTTTAAAGGTACATTTTATTGAAGTTATTGGTATTTAATTTTTCTCAAAGAATATTAGAAACTTCAGAATCAGTAAATTCAAATGGTTACATTCAGTCAATTATTTTACTGTATTCTCATTCTTTATAACTTAGTAGCCTGTTACACATATGGTACTTAAAGAAAATACCTAATTAGTAAATACATGTTAATGCTAACTTCTTCATGTACACACCATTAATAAGAGCTACGAAAAACAAAGGTGTGACTAGTTTTACTTCTTTCTATCCCGCCACATACTGTGACAGGATATTATCTCTTCCATCACTTTTCCTATATAGGAAGGGTTAGTTAGAAGAAACTCTCTTAACAGTTTTTGTTTCTATTTTCTACTTAACCCTGAGCTTAGCTCTTGATTTTAGGTATCAATTCTGTCCAGTATGGGCTCATTCTAAAGCCTCTAAATCACTTCACATAAGCTGAAGGCCTTTCCCATTTTCTCTCTGTTGTCTTAGAACCTCCAAAACAAAGGCATAACTTAGGCACCACCATAAGGATCCCCCAGATTGTGACCCCAGATCTGCCTGTCCCAGCTGTGTAAGCTGGGGAACAGAGAGAAATTCACTAGAGCTCTTCTTTCAAAATAATTTTATTTCTTCAAAGAAATAATAAGCATTATCCTTCAACCCATGATGTTCTATTCCATATCCCCACAACTGCTGAAATGCCTTTGAAAATGCTATGAATGCAGCATGCAACACATGAAGTAGGACTCCTAACCTCAGGGATTTTTCTTGGGCAGTTAATAGCAACAATAAAAAGTTTTACTGCTTTTAAATAATTTAAAAGGAATGTTTCTAGAAAGTTATTTTGAGTCTACCAGTTTAGCCACCTCCTTAGCAAACAAAGTATCAACTTGGTCACTGTTCTTACCTGACTTATCAGCTGAGGATCTAGAGTTTGAATGAAAAATCCCAACAGTGGGAGTAAGAGGCTGAATGTCTGTTGAACATAGGGTTGACCTGTTACCTTATATAAGAAACACAAAATAATTTTGGTGAAAATTTTCAATTACATGAGAATAGCTATTATAATAGCAACCATTTATTGTACACTTATTATGTACCAGGCAATATAATAAGTGTTTTATATTTATTACCTCACGACTCACAACAGTGGTATGATGTAAATACTATTACCCTCAACTTTAATAAGAAAAAAATAATAATTTGTTCAAAATCACATGGGTAGGAAAAAGCAGAGCCATGACTGAAGTCCAGATTTAAGTCTAAAGGGGATCTAATTACTTTTGTCTGCCACTGAAAAGCTTGTATGTTTCTTAGTTATCTTAGAATTACATTCCTTTTCTTTTTTTTTGAGACAGAGTCTCACTTTGTTGCCCAGGCTAGAGTGAGTGCCATGGCATCAGCCTAGCTCACAGCAACCTCAATCTTCTGGGCTCAAGCGATCCTACTGCCTCAGCCTCCTGAGTAGCTGGGACTACAGACATGTACCACCATGCCCGGCTAATTTTTGTATATATATTTTTAGTTGGTCAATTAATTTCTATTTTTAGTAGAGACGGGGTCTTGTTCAGGCTGGTTTTGAACTCCTGACCTCGAGCAATCCACCCGCCTCAGCATCCCAGAGTGCTAGGATTACAGGCATGAGCCACCACGCCCGGCCTACATTCCTTTTTTTCACAGTTATTTCTATCATAATATTGTAAACTCTATCCCCAGCACAGATATCCTGAATAAACATTTATTGAATGATTTGTGAGCATCAGAGAAAAGTACTTCTTGAAGTCAAAATACTACAGTAGGGCAATCTGACCACAAACATTAATGATAAAACATCATCTGCTAAATGATTTCTATCACTTCCTAAAATTATGTTACATTGCCTTCAGCTTCCCTGGTTGCCAGATGTCACACATTTATTTCTATTTAGTCAAAGAAAACAAATTCAGATTTGAATTTTTAAACCAAGAAACATAAATTTACAACCATATGTGGGATGCATATCATTCTAATTTTAGCCCAATCATCACTTAGCTTATTGGTTTTGCTGGGAAAGAGGAATATAAGCCACATCCATTTACTTGTGCCTTCCATCTTTGGGTCAGATCACTCTCCAAGAGATTTTATAAAAGACCATAGAATCACAGAAATAGGCTACATTAGCCAGAGAGAGAAACAATAAGGAAAGATAATTTTTTTTTTTAAGTAGGATTCAACCAGTTAGGAAAATAAGTAGGTGGATTGTTGCTGTTACTTTACCATATTCTAATTTTGTTAATATAATGCTATAATACTCTGAAAAAGAAAACTGCCTGAGAGAATACAAATAAATAGGTGGTTTAAGTTCTACTCACAAGTTCTACCAACCATCCAAGGAAATTAGATAAATTTTACTCTACAGGGAAATTTCAGTACTATTCTCTTTTTTAAATTGTTTTTTATTGTTCTTCAGGGAAATGATCAGTTGCTTTCCTTACCTGTTTGATGTTTAAAAAAGCCCAAAGCTGTGTCCCAACTTCCATAATTTCAGTTTGTTGTCCAGTATCCAAAGCTTCACCAGCAGAATTACATACTGCAAGCAAAACAGAGAGTACTGTGTTCTAAAGGGGAGAAAGAGGAAAAGGACTTAAATTTAGATACCAGTCTAAAGGAATGGGGACCCAATCACCTAGGGATTATAAGTTACTTTTAACTCTTTGTAAAAATCCACATAGAATATTTCTAAGAGCCAAAGCCATCTTACCAGCTATTTAACACAAATGTATTTTATTAAAAATAATTTTCCTTGTACACAGAAACATTTACTTTATTTTTCTAAGTCTTTTTTTCCTTTTAGACTGAAATTTTGATAAAATGGAAACAATAATGTATTTTAATAATTAGGTTTAATATAAGTGGTCAGTATGGTTAATCTAATTTATAATATTTTCATAATATTCATCAACAAAAAGTTTTATTTTTTCACAATATGGACCTAGTCTGGAGTGCAATGGCACAATCATAGCTTACTGCAGCCTCAAACTCCTGAGCTCAAGCAATACTCTTGCCCTAGCCTCCCAAATAGCTAACACTACAGGCATGTACCACCATGCCTGGCGAATTCTTTTTTTTTTTAGAGATGGGTTCTCAATATGTTGCCCAGGCTGGTCTCAAACTCCTGGCCTCAAGCAATCCTGCCTTGGCCTCCCAAAGTGCTGTGAATATAGGCATGAGCCACTGCACCCACCAGTTACTACATTTTTATTGTTCCTGTTGTTTTAAAATTTTAAATTCCTCAGCAACATGCATTTAACAAGCAATCATAATACCTAAGAAGTACACAATCTGGAATTTGAAACTAAAAACAATCTTTCCTGGTTCACTCTTACCTATATGTGAAAATACTCAAACCTCTGTGTGACTGGCCAGGAATGGGGTGGTTTGGGGTGTGGTAGGGGTAGGGTGAAGGCCATATGAGAATGTAATGATCAGTAATAATGAATGCCTTTAATCTATTATACTTCAACAGCCACAATTTTATGTAATTATCATATAGGTTCTTATCAAATATTTAAGAATTACCTCTTTGCTTCTACAGACAAACATGTTCGACAACCTGCTGGACTAAAGTGTTAGGCATGGCTCAAAGGTTTATTCATGGTGTTTTCATTTTACTTAATATAAAACAAAATACCTTTTGTCTTTACTATAGAAAGTAATGCATATTAAATGCAAAATCTGAGCAAATATAAGCCACTTCTAAGTAAGTAAGTTTTCCTAAAATAAATTCACATAAAAACTTACATCCTTTGGATATATGTAAATGTTTTTAATTATCTTAATAATTATAGTCAAGTGCCATTACATAACAGAGTATCAGAGCATCTGCATTCAGTATGGAAACACATGCCCTGAGAAAATCATGAACTCCTAATGTAAAATTGCAAATAGGCCTCCAACCCCTTGAATGCCCTGTGCCTATCCTTGCTTGATTTTTCTCTACATAAAATAAACTGATATTTCTTTTTTCTTTTTCTTCCTACCCTTGTGAACAAATAAACTTATACTTCTTATTTTACTATCCACTGATAAGCTAGAATATGAGTCCATAAGAGTAGAAATTTTTATTTGTTTCCTGATATATCCCAAAGCCTAAAACAGAAGTTGGCACATAAGAGTACTCAAAATATATTTGTTGAATAAGTGAATAAATGAGCAAATGAACACTAAACTGGAAAATTCAACTGCGTGTATGATATCCAGTAAACTTTTAAAAATCATGTATTTTCTACTTCTTAAAATAGATGAGTCTCTTTTTTATTCCATTATTTTATGAGGAAACATTCTAAGTAGAAAGATACATAAAGGTTCAGAGTAGGTTTGTATAAAATGGGGTTGTATTTTGTCAAACAGAAGAATCACGTCTGCCTAATTTAGAGCTGCATAAGCAAAAATACCACAAATGAAGTATTTCATCTGTTTCACCATGTTGTCCCAAGGTGTCTTGAGCGACACATGGAACCCTCCCCAAAACTATTTACTTCACTCAAGATAACAGTTTCTCATTGATCCTTTTATAATGTAGAAATCTGAAAATCTTACTAGGTTCTAACAGAGACAGAGGACAGAGACTGTGTCCATTTTATTAACAACCCATCCCCAACACCTAAAATAATACTCAATAAGCAGCTGCTGAATGAGTCAAGTCAGTTAAAATTATCTTACCAGAGATTCAAGTTCTCCCAAAGTACGACTGCTGCTCAGCCATTTCCTGCACTCTGCAGTGCACACTTTGGTGATGTCATGTGCAGTTTGTTTCCTAAACTCAGAAGATAATGCCTGGAAGGAAATACACTGCCATAAAGGCAGATTTTCTGCTTCTTTTGGGGAAAATTTCTGGATAAACTCTACCTGAAATAAAGTGTTAAAGAAATAAGAGTAATATGAGATAGAGGAATGGATGCATAAGAGATAAGTATTAGTTTCTATATTTAGTATTTTAAGAAACCTTTATAATTGCATGGTAATATCACTAGATATCAAACCAACATAAGTTAAATGAACATAATTGTTATTCTTGCTGCATTGTTTCCAAAACAAAAAAGTTTAAATGCAGCATAACATAAATACGCTAAGAAATGTTAAATAATGTATTTCATTGTCAGTTATGTCAGATATTTTATCATGCTCCTACTCAGTAAGTCTACTATTTTCCTAAGTACTCGTCACCCTGTATAGTTAAGTCAAAAGTAATAGCTCAAATATGCAAACAAGAATGATGTAGCCAACCTTTGTGGCTTACTATCATCTCAGTTGACCAAGTAGAGAACTTAAAGAAGCAAAGATCATAGGTTCAGTTTTCAAATGGGTTAGCTGACTCCACTCTAGACAATATATTAGTTTCACAAAGGCAAGCCACAAATAAAAAACAGTGTGGTTGGCAACCCCATTCTACCACTGAAATAACATTCTGAAGTGCTTCCTGAGTTAACAAAGAAGTACTGTTTTGTTAAAATGCAGGTGTCACAGAGTAGATAAAAATGGGAAATAAAACTTCTAAAAAACAGTTATAATGTTGAATTAGTTTTTGGTGAAAAACAGCTAAAGCAATGGTATACTTAATTATTAAATTAAGTATAATTCAACTAGGAATTGTATTAGTATATTTTTAAGTAGAATAATTCAATTCGTAATATCCAAAATTTACTTAATGAATGAAAATTTTTTCTATGTCAAAACTAAAAAAAATTTCAAATTTCCCCACCAAAATCACTATATTAAATGATAGAGAAACTCTTCTATATCATATACTATATTTCAGTGTTATTTCTTTTGTAGAACATATTTAGCTGTCAAAACAAGCAAGAAATCATGAGGCTATCTGAAGTGACAACAGCTACAGCCAGAAAAATGGATCGCTCGATGAGCTAAGTGCCTATTATAACAACCAGCTTTATTCATAAAACCAAACTGCACCAGGAAAGCCACGAGGATTGTGTCAACTGGTGAACATCAATTCAAATATCACCTATCTTTATAATAAAGTCCAATGAGTAAGAGAATGAACTAGTTTCCTTTCCAAAATAGAAACTATAAAATCATAATATCATGGACAACTCAAAAGGGTAGGTGGTGTCACAATCGTTTACATAGGAAGGGCTCAGATTATATTATGAAGTTGAAAACTCTGGTTTCAACACAATTTTAAAGATTTAAAACTGCTAGGACTGAAAATAGTTCATATGGACTGACAGATAAAGGAATAATGCACAGAGAATTATGACTTCCCTCCTTAAATTGAGAAGAGAGAAAAAATACATCTGTGGGCTTAAAATGCAAATAGAGTAATTTTTACTTTATGTAAAAATAAAGTAAATAACACAATTATCAGTGTACTTAGATAAGACATATTAAATACTTTTCCTCAGTTAGGTAACCTGTACCTTTGCTTTACTTTATATTAATAAAACAGGAATACCATTAATAGTTACATACTAAAGGAAATGTGTGGCACCCAGCTAATTTGACACTTTTTACATTTTTTAAGTAAAACATCACCATACTGGGATTAACTATTTTCATTTATGTTAATGCTACATCATTGGTATGAGACCTAGGTTTTTATTTCACTATTTTAAAAGACACCATCTTATATGCAAATGACTGAATAATATTTCTAGCACCACTGCTTGCTTCTCCTTTTTTCCCTAGTCTGTGCTTTCTCACCTTTGCTCCTCTAGTCCCACCACCTGCCTCCCATTTTCATTCATCCTTTAACATGTATCTCAAATGCCACCATCTCCAACAATATTCTCAATTTCCTACCCATCCCATACTGCAATGCCCCAGAAATGATCTAATTTGTGTCTAATTTGTGTCTCAGTTTTGGCACTCACCACATACCACATTTTATTATGCGAATTTTTATAAATTTATAATTTCTACTAGATTTTACATTCCTTGATATATCATAAGGTAGCGCAGTTGTTTCCAAGTTTTCTTTATTTTTAGAGATAGGGTCTTGCTCTGTCACCAAGGCTAGAGTACAGTGGTGACATCATAGCTTACTGTAGCCTCAAACTCCTGAGCTCAAGTGATCCTCCTCCCTCAGCTTCCTGAGTAGCTGGGACTACAGGTACATGCCACCACACCTCATTTTTTAAAAAAATCTTTTTTGTAGAGATGGGGTCTTCCTATGTAACCCAGTCTGGTCTCGAACTCCAGGTCTCAAGCATTTCTCCACCTTAGCCTCCCAAATTGCTGGGATTACAGGCATGAGCCACTGCACTGGGCCCAAGATTTTTAATTTAATTTAATTTTTTTTAGAGACAGGGTTTTGTTATGTTGCCCAGGCTGGCCTTGAATTCTGGGGCCCACGCAATCCTCCCGCCTCAACCTCTCTCTCAGGCAGCTGGGAATACACACTCAAATTTTTTAACTTAAGCAACAAATTGCTATTAAAAATTATATGAAAAGCTTTATACATCAAAACAATGAAAGTAGATTTCCTCTGGTTAAAGGTGGTAAGGAGGCAGAGTCAACATCTCACAAACAGCAGAGGGCCCTGAAATAGCTGCATGAAGCATAGTTGGAAAAGAATATTGGAGCAGTCAGTGGAAAGAGCACAGCACAGACTTGGGAATAAGACAGTTCTGATTTGGACCTCAGCTCAGCCATTTATTATGTGTGCATTTGAGGAAGTTCTGTAACTTACCTGAGCTATTGTTTTTTCATCTGTAAAATGGATATAATATTATCTATTCCACAAGGTTGTCATAAGGACTATATGAATTAAAGTGCCTAGCCCATATTATAGTCTCAAAAATGTCCATTCCCTTGTTCCTCCTTTTAAAGGAGGGGTAATGTTTTAAGGAGAAAGAAAAAAAAAGCAAGACAGAAAAACTAAGATTTGTTAAATGCTCATTTCATATATATATCTCATCAAATTTCATAACTGCCATGAGTATTAGTATCTCAATTTTATGGTTAACTCTCTCAAGGACTCAGATAAAAAAGGTATTCAAATTCAGATTTGTTTCTTAATCTTCAATTTTATTACAGTAATTTATTCATAAAAGGAAATGAGTATTTGATAACTGAAGATACAAATTAAAAGTAACCCTTCATTTATCTATAATTCACATAGATAGCCACATCTATGTGAATTATAGATTGCACTCTAGCCTTGGTGACAGAGCAAGACCCCACCTCTAATTGAGCCTAATAGCCTCATTTGGGAAAATTTAGAAAACTGAGAGTAAGAGATCTCTAAGGATAAAGTTTATCTGATTTAGAACACTGCTTTAGACTTCACTCAGAGCTAATTCATTGTGAGTTATATTATTTTAAAAGTTAAAATTTCACAACCACCCTGGGAAAATAATTTTTTGTTTTATAAATAAGAAAATGGAGGTGAAAAGGAAAGTGATTTTCTTCTTCTTCTTTTTTTTTTTTTTTGGAGACAGAGTCTCACCCTGTTGCCCAGGCTAGAGTGCAGTGGCATCAGCCTAGCTCACAGCAACCTCAAACTCCTGGGCTCAAGCAATCCTTCTGCCTCAGTCTCCCGAGTAGCTGGGACTACAGGCATGCACCACCATGCCCGGCTAATTTTTTCTATATATTTTTAATTGGCCAATTAATTTATTTCTCTTTATAGTAGAGACAGGGGGTATCGCTCAGGCTGGTTTCAAACTCCTGACCTTGAGCAATCCGCCCGCCTCGGCCTCCCAGAGTACTAGGGTTACAGGCGTGAGCCACCACGCCCGGCAGAAAAGTGACTTTCTTAAAGTCACATGGCTAGTGACCCTTTCACTTCCAATCCTACTTCCAAGTGATCTGAGGAGACAGCTCTTTTGGAGTTTTGGAAGGAAGAGAGCAATCCTCACATGTTTTCTAGAGGGCAAATAGATGGTACTACTGTGTTTTCTGCCTTGAAGATAACTTTGCAAAAGAGGACCATGGGGGTAGGTGTGTCATTCCTCTGGTACCTGGCCTTCT
Organism: Microcebus murinus; assembly: GCF_040939455.1. NCBI lineage: Eukaryota > Metazoa > Chordata > Mammalia > Primates > Cheirogaleidae > Microcebus > Microcebus murinus. The sequence continues at coordinate 116,474,381 of NC_134105.1, read as the reverse complement.
CTAGGGCAGGAGCAGCTTGGACTTGGGGCAAAAACCCTAGTAAGAATCGAGTATCCCTCTTAACCCCAGCACCATACTGTTTTGCATATATTATCTCTAAGTCTTTACAAAATATTTTAAAATAGTTACACATATCCTCTCCTTTGTAGACAGGAAAACTGAGGTTCAGAAAGGATGACTTACTCAAGGTCACAGTAAGCCAGGATTCAAACCAAGACCTGTAGGCCCTTAAAGTCTAATCCTCTTCACTAACCTAGTGGTTTCCAAGCTTGGATCCATGTAAGAATCATGTAGGAACTTAATGACAGTAACAAGAAAAATTGCTGAGCCTTATTTCATATCCACTACTCTATACCCACTCTATTCACAGGTTAGAGTCCAGGAACCTGTATCTTTTTAAACACTCCTACAGGAGTTCCAACGTGACAGACAAGTCTGAGTGACTGCACTAGGCCATACGAGATTCTCCTCTATCATGGCAGAGCTTGTTTTCCTCACAATAGCAAACAACTAAGGCTTTAGTTGCAAATCATACTTGCAACTTTCCCCTAAAAGTTCAACTTATTCACTAAGAAAAAATAAAAGACATCATTGAAAACATAAATAATATTATAGCTCTTTAAAATAAGTTCAAAGGGGATATAGAACCATTTCATATACGTCAAATATAAGAAAAACATATTTCAGGGAAATATATATTTTAGGAAGATGGAATTAGAATAATTATTTGTAACCTATCATAAGGACATCAAAATCTACACCCAGCTAAAAGAAATAAGCAAGCAAGCAATATGTTAAAAAAAACTGTGCTCAGATCATGCCAACATTTAACTTTAGAATGAGATGGAGGAAAAGGACACAAAAGTCTGAATCCAATTCTCAGCAGCTGCCTGAAGTGAACACAGTGACATAGATTTATCCTTGCCTGATGGGGTGGGGCCATGAAGAAAAAGAGGCGCTTCAACAGTATTGATAAGTTGTTGAGCTGATAACAGTCTCCAGGGCATGATTTTATCTAGGAAGAGATAGGAGAGAGGAAAGACTGATGATTGATTTAAGATTAGTTTACACAAAGAAATAAGCCAAAATATTAATAGCAGCTCTTTCTGGGTGATAAGATTATATATAATGTTAACTTTTAATTTGGGGCTTTTAGGCTTTTTTTTTTTTTCTTCAATGAATCTAATTACTTTTATAATGAGAAAGAAATCTCAACATTATAATTAAAAATGACACTTGTAATTTCTATTTCTAATTTTCATTTTGATGATAACTTGATATGTTAATCCTCCCACTCAAAGACAATTCATGGAACTTTTAAAGATCTAAGTATAATAGTGCAGAGGTGGATGTAACTCCAAGATGGAAACTTCATTAAAAAATTTTATAAACTCAATTTTATCAATCTTATCATAAATGTACTATCTGTCATTCAATCCTAGAATCCATTTCTATCATGACTAGGCAAGCTTTTAGTTAAAGGAAACCTGAGACATAAAACACCTAACACAAAAATCACTCTCTTTTTAGTGCAAGACATGTTAAGGATTTAGTAAAGTGGGTAAGTGATGATCTAGACTATTAGCCATAGAGACATAGATGTCAGCTGTTCAGGTTATCACATACCTCACTGAATTTGGTCTATAAAATCCTTAAAAGGTAAATCAGGAAATATATGGCATAATAACTCCACTGGGAAACAAAGGATATATAGACCCCCAAGATCTTTATCAAAGGCCAGGGACAAAAATACCTAACAAACAGGTTATAATCATTTTACACGAAACACATCAAACATCTCAAAATTTAAAAGCAAAAAGTCAATGTTGAAAAGATTAAAAGAAATCATTATTAATCATTTTCTCTTTATACCCATTCATAAAACATTTCTTCTTTTGCCAAACGCACCTATCACTGTCAAACTTAGTCCCTCTTGAATCACCCTGACTCAAAAAAACAGAACAAAATGAAAAGTCAGTTTGTCTAAGTCATAATAAAAAGAGAGAGAAAGAGATTAACTCTTGGCTAACAACATTGTAAGTAACTCTTTTCTTATTTTCTACTTTGCATTCAATTTAAATTTATTCTCAATTAACCTAGTCTTTCTTTCCCAGAACAATTACTAACACTCTATAAAATTTTGAAAAATAAGCCGGGCGCTGTGGCTCACGCCTGTAATCCTAGCTCTTGGGAGGCCGAGGCGGGCGGATTGCTCAAGGTCAGGAGTTCAAAACCAGCCTGAGCAAGAGCGAGACCCCGTCTCTACTATAAATAGAAAGAAATTACTTGGCCAACTGATATATATATATAAAAAATTAGCCGGGCATGGTGGCGCATGCCTGTAGTCCCAGCTACTCGGGAGGCTGAGGCAGAAGGATCACTCAAGCCCAGGAGTTTGAGGTTGCTGTGAGCTAGGCTGACGCCACGGCACTCACTCTAGCCTGGACAACAAAGTGAGACTCTGTCTCAAAAAAAAAAAAAAAAAAAAAAAATTTTGAAAAATAAGAAAATTTCCCCAGTTTCACACTCATAGTTTTTTAGTACATCCTTCTTAAAAGCATCAGAATTTATGTAAAGAAACTGTCAAAACAATTTAGTTACCATATTATTTTTCCTGTTGCTATTTACATTCTTTAAGGTTATCATACCTCCAAAGCAAATGCATGGAAAGTGAGTATTTAAGGCTTTGTAATTCTACTCACCAGATGAGCCACTATGGTGACATGGTGTGCACAGAGTTCAGCAGTCCCATATCTGCGATATAAAGAAAAGGCAATCAGGTTTATGCAATTACTCAGAAATACAGGGAGATTAACTTTCATAAAGCACTAAATATTCTGACAAGAACATAAAAACTGCCCTTTTTTCCATGGCCAAGGAATATTACAGCGTACAAAACTACCCAAGCAATACTCATCTATTGGCTTGAACCAAAGAAAAGGAAAGTGAGAATCCTGTTTCCTAATTTAGTGCTATGTGAAATCAAACCATTTTGGTGATTTTATTAAAGAATTATTGCAACATAATGTTTCTATTAATTTACAGTTATAAAATCATTTACTATCAATCACTACTAATAACCAGTCCAAACACCAAAAAAGCAAGTATATTGTACCGAGCAAGGAAACACCATGCATCCATAGCTAACAAAGAGGTGATCATGTCAGCACTAAGTACAGCATTCAACAGAGCGGCATCCTAATGAGAAACAGAAAGGTTGATTTATGTAAATGCTAAATGTTTATAATAAATTATCATTTATATTACATTTCTCAAAATAAAATAAGAAAGCAGTATCAGAATCCAAAGAACAGATTCTTAGTGGGAAGGCTATACTTTACAGCATCTGAAAGAACATACACTGCCAGGCCCTCAATATTTATTGAGCACCTACTATATGTTAAGTGTAGTGCTAGGTTATGGAGATTCACAGATGGTTTAAAATGTGGTAACTCAATCACTACTAGGATCCACAAATATTCCCTAAGTACCCTGAAATCTTTAAAGCAACATGAACAACATATACACTTTTATTTTCCTTTCTGCCTTCAACTATGTACATATAAGAAAGCAAAAATGTAACCATGACAAAGCCCAGCAAGTAACATGCTTACCAGTTCAGGAAACAGTGAGGGATCAAAGGAAGCAATAAAAGAACACAAGTGAACACAAACATGCTGATACAAGGTGACAGCCACTTCGGCTTGCCCTTTACTCTTTACTCCGTGTAAATGAACAGGTAGAGAGAGTTCACCAGAACACTGCTCAAAACTGTTGAAAAGGGCTTTGAGTAGAGATACCCTGTGGGGAAATTGAGAAAAATGAACCCCAAATTAATAATATTTAATATTAGCAGGTATAATATGTCACATGGAAGATAATTTTAGCAAAGCAAAATGTCTCAAGAGGTATAATCAACAATAGTTTCCAATATGTGTGACTATGTATACATAAATATACTGTCAAAGAAATTCCTTAAAGGAAAATTCTCCTGGACATATTTTTTTCACCATTTACCAACTGTTTATCACAGTACCAAGTTACTCAGAGTTCTTCAAAAAACCTGAAACTAAAATAGTGAAATTAGATATTATATGTAAAACAGAAAATAAGTATTATAGTTCAGACAGGGAGGGGTCATTTTAAGATTGAAATGGTTGAAAAAACTTTCACAGGGATTTAAATAACAAAAATAGGCAAGATACAAATAGGTAAAGAACACAAAACATGAATAAAAGACAGACATAAATAACAAGTCTGACAGAGGCAAAGTATATGTCTTGAAAACGAATAAAAGTAGAAGATGACAACAGAATCGGATGGGCTTTAAATACATAGCTGAGGAGTTCTGATATCTATCACACTTCAGTTTTAAGCAGAAGAATAGAAAGCTCAGAACCAGGTTTAGAAGACTAACCCCATAGTGGTGCATAGAATGGGCTAACAGATGGTGTGAAAAATTACAACATAGGATAATTCAAGGAGGAAGAAACTAGAGCCTGGACTACAGTATTGGCAAGGAGTATGATTACAAGTGAAATTTCCCAAGAGATACATTTTAGTGTCTAGCATTTTATTTATCAGCACTTATATATACATATTTATATATTGTTTTTGAGACAGAGTCTCACTTTGTTGCCCGAGCTACAGTGAGTGCCGTGGCATCAGCCTTTGCTCAAGCAATCTTAAACTCCTGGGCTCCAGTGATCCTCCTGCCTCAGCCTCCTAAGTAGCTGGGACTACAGGCACAAGCCACCATACCTGGCTAATTTTTTGTTTCTATTTTTAGTTGACTAGCTAATTTTTTTTTCTATTTTTTTAGTATAGACAGGGCTCTCGCTCTTGCTCAGGCTGGCCTAGAACTCCTGACCTCAAGCGATCCTCCTGCCTCGGCCTCCGAAAGTGCTAGGATTACAGCTATGAGCCACTGCATCCAGCCAATCAGCACTTATTTTTAAATGTTACTCTGTTACAGTCAATGTTCATAATGCTGACCATTAGGCAATAAATACTGAACAAAATTAAAAACTTTTAACATCTGATATAGTTTTATATATTTTAAATTTATCTATTTTTATAAAGTAGCTATATATATATATATATATATATATATATATATATATGAAATTTACACAGTAACTACTTTTTTTAAGGAAGCACACTTCTCATGGAAACAAAATACTATTAACTAGAATATGTGACATAACAAAAAACTTAATTTCAAGACCATTCCAAACAAGAGAGTATTCCAAATCACGAGTAATATAACTGGATATGACAAAATGTTTACTACCTGGTTGTAGCTTCTGAGACCTGGTTTTCTGTGCACCACAGGGTCTGTACATCCGTAGGCTGAGAAGGCAGCTTCTCCATGACAACCACCAGGAGTAGACACTGTGGGAACTGTAGTTCACATGGCAAGTCTTACAGATAATAAAAACACATTAATTAGGTGATAACAAATTTGTAGAAACAAATTCTAAATATTTTCAGCAGAAATCTGATTATGATATATAAAGAAATTAGAGGAATAATTTTTTTAAATGAGAAATGTGTTTCAAGAAGAGAAAGTTTAAATAAAATTTTAAAATTCTAGGAAAGGTAACCACGTTAGGGAAAATCACTGTGTCTCTAACATATCATAACTTATAGGACATTATTTAACATTAATTCTGCTTTGAAACTTACCTAATTTACTGTCCAAGACCACCTGCACAAAGGGGTGGAATGTGAGCAGCTGACTGATGAGTGGATCCAGTGTCACTAGGAAAGTACCTGCTATTTCCTCCTGTTGTGCTTTAGAAATCCTGGTAGCATATAGGCTTGGAGGAAACTTGCTGGAACAGCAAGGAAAAAAATTCACTCACTGATAGCTGTCTTCTAGTTTTAGGTAGAGTAAGTACTATAAACTGATGTTCTAATAGTGCAAATATATACAAAATAAGTACCATGCATTTTATAAAACAAAATTCAAGGTACTGAATTGACACCAGAATTGTATAAAGTCCTTTGAACTAAATAACATGGCTAGAATTCTATAAAATTAAAAGTTTATAATCTTGGAGAAATCTTTGGTATTGCTTTGAGGTATTTTAATACCATGTTGACAATGGTGTCCTTAAAGATACTGCAAAAATATGAATCTTAAAATCAACTAGATTTTAAAAAATTCTATTTCTGACAAATTTCCTTAACTACTTCTATTAAAAGTTGTTTTGAAATAGGGAGAATGCTGAATTTACTATGAACTAATACTCAGTTTCTTAGAAGGAAGAGTATTACAAGAAATAAACTGTATACTAACATTAAAAGAGGATGAAAAGACTTTTTCATGGCAATGTCTCAGTAACTGGGGTTAAAATTAAACTTCAATCAAAACCTATCTGAAGTAAGATATATATATTCAATATTTTTTGCCATGTTAACTGTAGTAAACTTGACAGTACATGAGAAAATGCTGTCTAGCAGAGAATAACAACATTTAAAAGGACACACTTAAGATAAACACATGCGGTCTTTCTGGTGTGATGAAAAAATCACCAATCTGTCAATCATTAACTTATGTAACTTTGGTTCATTCATTTGACCTCCCTGAGCCTCAGTTTCTTCATTTGTGACATTGGTTCCAAGTTATTTTGAGGATTAAATTTTAAGTAAGGTGAAAGACATATATAAATAAAATATAGGTAATGAAATTCCACAGACTTAAACTATAGCTACTGAGCATTAATGCAAGTATTTATTTTTTTCAAATGATATGTTAATATTTTTTAAATAATTTGACAAATGTTTATTAAGTATACATGCATATATGCCATACACTGTTCTAGGAATGCGTGATACAATAGTAAATAGAATATACAGTCACTGTCTTTACAGAGTTTTCATTTTAATGAAAGGGGTCAGTTAATAAACAAATGTGCAAGTAAATACATAATATAGCTGATGTTAATTAAGTGTTACACAGATAAAATGGAACAAGAAAAGGTGAACAGGAAGTTCTATTGATGAAAGTCATTTGGGGGTTTGAATAGAAAAGTCACATGATCTGATCTATCACTTACTTTGGCTACTGTGTGGAGAACAGAATAGAGGCAAGGGCAAAAAGACAGGAGATGCTCTTTTGCAAACTCCAGGCAAGAAAATAATAATGGATAGGATTGGATAGTAGCAGTTCAGGTGATGAGAAGAGGTTAGATTCTGCCTGTGTGTGTTTATATATAATACACATATATACTAGAGATAATATTACAGAATATGCTAAGGAGGCAAGGTTTTCTGGCCTGATCAATTTGAAGAACAAAGTCATTAATTTAAACGGAAACAAAGAAGTTACAAGAGAAGCAGAGTTTACTGGTGGTAGGGAAGGAATGGATGGAAATCAACGGCTCAGTCTGGGATAATTCAAGTGCAGATGTCCAGATTGGCAGCTAGACTTTAAAGGGGAGAGATAAAAATTTAAAGTCTTAAGACTAAATGACAACCGATGAAGAATAGGCTTGAGGACTGAGTGCTGGGGCACACCCAACTTAAAAAGAATCTGTGGAGACGAAGAACCTGCTGAGAAGGCTGGAAAAACAGCTAATAAGACTAGAAGAGAACCAAGAGGGAAACGTGTCCTGGAAGCCAACAGAAAAAGTGTTCCGAAGGAAGAGTCAGGTACCACTGACAGGGTACATAAGATGAGGACTAAAATTGACCACTGGATACAGCAACATGGAGGTCACTGATGACCTTGACAAGATCTGTTTTGAAGTGAACTAGTGCAGCAAAACGTCTGACTGGAACAGCTTTAGGAAAGAGAGAAAGTGGTATAGGGCTGTGGTCCTCAATCCCCAGGCTGTGGACTGGTACCAGTCTGTGGCCTATTAGGAACAGGGCTGCACAGCAGGAGGTGAGCTGGGAGCAAGTGAGGGAAGCTTCATTTGTGTTTATAGCTGCTCACTATCGCTGGCATCACCACCTGAGCTCCGCCTCCTGTCAGATCATTGGCAGCATTACATTCTCATAGGAGCATGAACCCTACAGTAAACCGTGCATGCAAGGGATCTAGAGTGCGCACTCCTTATGAGAATCTAACGCCTGATGATCTGAGGTGGAGCTGAGGCGGTGATGCTAGCGCTGGGGAGCGGCTGCAAATACAGATTATCAAAGCAGAGAGGTTTGACCGCACAGAGATCGTAATAAATCAATTGCTTGCAGACTCATATCAAAACCCTATCAGTGAGTGGCAAGTGACAATAATAATAGAAATGTAGTAATAGAAATAATGTAATAACAATAGAAATAAAGTACACAATAAATGTAATGTGCTTGAACCATCCCAAAACCTTCCCCACCCCCATCTGTGGAAAAATTGTCTTCCATGAAACCGGTCTCTGATGCCAAAAAGATTAGGGATAGCTGATCTAAGAGGTTAAATGGATTAGTGAAATATAACAGGACTGCTAAATAAATGAGCTGACCGACTGTTTTAGTGTCAAATTTAGGGCTCTTCTGAGGCAACCGTCAATTTCAGATATCACTTAGCCCCTGTGTAAATTATGATACCTTTCTGTAATTCATTTTTTTTCTGAGATGGAGTTTACTACTTGACTTAACCCTCAACAGAAGTAAAATAAAAATTAATAAAGATTAAAAAAAATCCCAATATAAAACACATACATGTATATACAACCTTTTTTGCCATTGATACTTACCACTCATGTATAAGGTACTAGTTAAGAACAAAAAGATAAGTGAAATCTATCCTTCAAAATCTTGGATTTCAAATTATTTTAAGCAAGCAGATAAAAATTTACTAAAAATTCCTCTGATATTTTCTTTTAAAATAATATGTGCTTAAACTTTGCATGGTATAAATGGCATTGTTACATTTTAATAATTCTTCTTACCTGTGTATCTGAAGATAAAGCTGGTGCAAGGTACAGCAACAATCAGAGAGGAAAGGAAGAAATTCCTAAAATAAAACAACTTTATTCATTCTTTGCATACAACATGACTTTCTAGCACATCTTTCTCATAATGGCATGCAAAATAAAATAAATCCTCAATGTGCCCCATTAAAAAATTCTTACCTGAGAATGACAAGGAGGATGAGTGTAAGTATGACTCATTGTTCTATGTAACCAATGTTAAACCTTTAAACTGTCACAATTTTAAAGAGACCTGCATATCTGGTAGTCATCAGAATAGTAGTGATAATTAAGAAAAGAATAGGTAAATTGTCAAGGCAGATTATTTGGAGAGAAGAGCAGAGACTGCTTATAGCAAACAGTGAAAGAAACTATCAGTAATAGATGTTAATGCTTTTTTAAAAACTATTATCCTTATTGAATTTGTTTTTGACCTTGTCTTCTTCCTTTTTGAGAAAAGATAAGGATCTCCAATGACTGTTTATTATAGTCAGAATTCCCTGGCTGGCATACTAGCTACTGACACATTGTCATCTTATTTAGTGCATTGACTGAATTGGACCTTGTGGGCAGCTGCCACACAGAGTAGTTGGCTGCTTCTGACACTGGGTTCCCTGCAGCTTGCAGAGTGTGTAGAGAGATACACTGTGGGAAGTGCACCAATGGCACTGGATGATAAATGCTTGGTGTTTAGGAAGCAACATTGTCTCTAGGCTGTTTTTAAAAATCAATTCTTTTCTATCAAGGGAATTTAAAAAAATTTTAAATTGATCATCAGCTTTTTTCTGTACCTTATAACATAATAAAAACTATTTCTTTTATTTTCTAAGAGATAGCCTAAACATAATGGATGGAGAAATCACATCTGTACTCCTAGCTTTACTGATTTCTAGCTATATGACTTGATATGTGCTATCTGAGCTTAAGTTTTCTATTCTGCAAAATGGGGATAATAATATAAGTTTTTCAGAGGACTAAAATTAAACAAAGTAATGTATATAAAGCCTTACCTTAGTATAGTGCAAAAGGGAATTGGCAAGGAAACGACACAATTTGAGTGTTTTCTGGAATAATCTATAGTCAGCATTATCCTGTCACAAAAAAAGAAAGCATAATAAATAAAAGAATATGAAATTGGCCAAACTTACAAGACAATATTTTTTAAAAAGACTTCTTAAACACAGTATAAAAATTTTCTAAGAAAACAGAAATCTTCTCTGAATTGTTGTTAGGAGCAATACAAACAAGAAATGATGACAGGTATTTCAAAAACTTAAAATCTACATTACTAAAAAGAAATCTTAATGCATAACAGCAAAAGAGATGATCCTTCTTGATATATTTGAAAGTGAAATACCTTATTGTTCTTTGTTATATGGGATAAAGTTAAAGGATAGTCAAAGGAAATCAATAAAAGAATGACATATAAAAGAAAACAGGTAGAAGACATGAAAAGGCAAATCACAGAAAAAACTGTCAATAAATTAATATTGAAAAAATCCAAATTGCAACCTAATTAAATATCTTTTGGAAGGCAGAAAGATTGAGGGTTACTTGATTAACAAAGATTAAAAAGACTGATATGTATCTGAGCTGGTGAAGAAGTAGAGTAACAAGCATTTTCTTTTACTCCTGGTGGGAGCATAAAATAATACAGTCTTAGGCCGGGCGCGGTGGCTCACGCCTGTAATCCTAGCTCTCTGGGAGGCCGAGGCGGGCGGATTGCTCAAGGTCAGGAGTTCAAAACCAGCCTGAGCAAGAGTGAGACCCCGTCTCTACTATAAATAGAAAGAAACTAATTGGCCAACTGATATATATATTAAAAATTAGCCGGGCATGGTGGCGCATGCCTGTAGTCCCAGCTACTCGGGAGGCTGAGACAGAAGGAGCGCTTGAGCCCAGGAGTTTGAGGTTGCTGTGAGCTAGGCTGACGCCACGGCACTCACACTAGCCTGGGCAACAAAGCGAGACTCTGTCTCAAAAAAAAAAAAAAAAAAAAAAAAAAAATACAGTCTTTTCATTGTTATTAAAAGCTAAAGTGTTAAAATTCCTTGATTAATAATTCCATTTCTAGAAATATGTTCTATAGAAATACTAGCACGGGTATGCAATGCAACATTTTTTATACAGTGAAAACCAAAATGAAAGGAGTGTCTATGAGGTAGAGAATAAATACAATTGACCCTTGAGCAAATTGAGTTAAATACAATTGACCCTTGAGCAACTTGAAATTAGGGGTGCACACGCCAGTGCAGTAGAAAATCCCATATAACTTTTGACTTCCCCCAAAACTTAACTATTAATAGCCTACTGTTGACTGGAAGCCATACTAATAACATAAACAGTCAATAACATATATCTTGTTTGCTACATGTATTATACATTGTATTCTTATAATAAAGTAAACTACAGAAAATATTAAGAAAATCACAAGGAAGAGAAAATAAATTTACGTACTGTACTGTATCAATCAATACTGTAAGTTTACAGTGTCTATTTATAAAATGAATCATCTATCTGAAATGGTGGGCAAGCAAAGCTGCAGACCTCAATCTATGGTACATATCAAGCAATTCAAATTTCTCTTGAAATGTCATGACTTTTCTATAATTCTTGGGAGCACTTCTAGCAACACTAGTGGCATTTAATATGGATCCCAGGGTGTCATTCAAAGTTTACAGTATTGCACTCATTATAATGGAAATACTCAAGAATCACAAGATGACTTTTTACTGTGATTCACAATTTACTGAAGAGATGAACTGCTCACATGGAGATGATTAGCATTACATGGCATTTTAAGCAGATCCCAACACTTGAGCCTACCACAACAGTAACAGATGGTACCTGTGAAATTATTACAGCAGTATAGTATGTGTTTAGTTAATTTTATGTAGTTATGATTAAATGCAGCATCTTTATGTTCATTTACATTTCTCTCAACTGCAAGCAGTGTCATGTATGGCAAGTGTGTGTGTGCATTAGTTTTGATAAATTTTAACTTTTTATAAAGGATTTGTGTATATTTTATGATAAATGATAAAATTGACTAGTATCTACATATATTTCATACATTCACGACACTTAACTTTTTCTTCATTTTTTCAATGTTTCAAGTTTTTTCAAATTGTTGCAAATCTCCAAAAAATTTTCCAATGTTTATTGAAAATAATATATAAGTGGACCTGCACAGTTCAAACCCATGAGCAAGGGTCAACTGTAAATTTATGATATATTCATAAACTGTAATGCCACACAGCCATTAAAAAGAATGAGGTAAATATAACTTCATAGACACAGAAAGCCCTAAGATAGTTAAGTAAAAAATCAAGTTGCAAAATAATATATATAACATATTATTATAAAATATGTTATTTGTTAATATTTGCCTTCACACCAAAATAAATCAAAACCTTTTCTGTGGTTGGTTCTAACAGATGAAAGTAAGATTTCACTTTCCCTGTTAAATATTTGTGTTGTGTGAAAGTTTTCTGATTATGTATTCCATTTGTAAACTGATAAAACGGGGCTACTGTCAGTAGTGATGTGCGTGCAGGGAGGACTATGGAATCATTCTGGCTGGATTTAATGACTTGGCCCTACCACAACTATGACATGATCTTAGGAAAGTTATTAATATTAAAGCTCTCCGTGGCCCAGTTTCCTCATCTACAATGAGACTAATAACAGGATTATTGTGAGGTTTAAACAGTGTCTGATACTTAAGCAACTTAGCTCAATAAATATTGGTTGTTCTGTCACCCAAATGTATAATACACACTATAATACAAATGGTATTAAATTAGCACCACAAAATTAAGTCAAAAGATAGATTGTCTTTAATTTTGAGAATTATTTCATGTGAAAATATCTTCACTTTAATGTTAATTGACTATGTTTGATTTCTTTTCCAATACAGCAAAACCTTAATTAAACCAAATCAAAACAGAATTGGATGATCAACTAATTAAGTATGACCCTTCATTTTGTACTTTATTAAAATATGTAAGAAGTCGATTTTCCTCAGCAGAAATAGGGAAGATGAAAATTCACCTTTCTTTGATAATTATGGACATGAACTCTCTTACATAATGCTATGCAAGTTTAAAAGTACAAAATTAAAGATGAATCTACACTGACGTTACAATAAATTTTATTCAACACAGATGTCATATCACCATAAGAAATCTCCCCTGACTTCATGATTGGGTACCTATCTTCTACTCTCATGAGCCAACACTCAGTCCTCCAAAGGCCACCCTATTCTATAATTACCAGTTTAATTGTCTTCTCAGCTAAACTCTAAGTTGTTAAGGGCAAAGAAATGACTTACTTAGCACCTAGTACATTTTCTTCTAGCACAGAATAAACACTCTGGAAATACTTGTTAAATTAATTAATGAACGGTGACATACACCTTATTATTAGTTTGCTTACTTTAAATTTTTCCCTCTGATTCAAGGGGAAATTATACAAGATTTGGTTGAAGACTTTAGTTTCACTTCATTACTAAATAGCATACAACTAATGAAATCTAGAGCTTTTGACCATTTTCAAAAAGCAAGTGAATAACAAAAGTACATTAACAGTCCTATCTTGATTTACTCAACTGTCTAAAACAAAGTTTGCATCTCAGTGCCAACAAAGGGATGGAAATATAAGCAAGGAAGACCATTCTTCAATGTTTTAAAATATGAACACTCATTCTTTCTTTCTTTAAATAAAATACTGATAAATCTAAAGGTAGTAGGCAATAAATCTAAGTGTAGGCAATAGATGTAACAGTGTATGTTTCCTTTTCTGAATAATGCAAATTTTTAAAAGCATTATATAAAAAAAGTAAGAATCACGATGGAAATTAAATTTTATCTAAGGGCTGTACAAATAAATTTCCCTATGTTTGTTTATAGAAAAACTAAATAATTGGTGGCTAAAAAACTATCTGTTAAAAAACCTAATACATTTTTTAATATTTTTGAAACCAAGTTCAAGACTTAATGGAGAATGAGTATCTTATCAATTTTAGGGTCTGTTATGGGTTGAACTGTGTCCTCCAAAAAGATATGTTGAAGTCCTAAATCCCAGTACTTCAGAATGTGACCTTATTTGGAAAAATGGTCATTCATTGTGGATGTAATAAGATTAAGGTCATACTAGACAAAATTCCAGTGACACCAGAAGCTAAGAGAAAGACATAAAACAGACTTTGAGAGAACATGGCCTTGTTGACATATTGTGAATTTTTGCCTCTAGAAACATGAGAGAACAAATTTCTGTCATTTTAAGTTACCCCGTTTGTGGCAATTTGTGATGGAAGTCACAGGAAACTAATATAGGGACTAGTACATCCATATGCCTCCAATAAATAGCATACTATTAATTAAATCTAGCAGTTTTATTTTGACATTTTTGAATGCAAGATGTTATAGTGTGAATGTCAGTCATATATCGGAAAGTCATATCCAAAAGTCATATATTGGAACCTAATACCAATGTAATAGTAAAAACACACTGATTGCCACACTAGAGAAAAAAATTTTTTCCTTGGGACCACAGTGTTTTATTAGGAAAATAGAATAAAAACTTTGAAAACAAAATGATCCTAATTTAATGAAAAATTTGGGGTTTTTTTTATCGTTTTCTGTGTGTGAGTTATATGCAACTTGAAAAATAGTTCTTGTGACTCCCAAGGTGAAGAGAGGTAACTTACCTATGCTTCACGAGGCCCCTGGCTCAAAAACAATGTGAGTTAAATACAACTCACATGGCGGTTAACGTGTTAAGAGGTAGGGTCTTTGGGGAAGTGATTAAGTCATGAGGGCTCTGACCTCAAGGATAGAATAAGTACCCTTATAAAAGAGGCTGAAAGCAGCTGCCTTGACTTTCTACCAAGTGAGAATGCAGCAAGAAGGTGCCATCTTTGCAATGCAAGCCACTGATCTGGTAGCACCTTGCTCTTGGACTTCCCAGCCTCCAAAACTATGAGAAATAAATTTCTATTATTTATAAATTATGCAATTTAAGGTATTTTTTATAGGAGCCTGAATGGACTAAAACACAAAGAGAAAACTGCTTGGAAAATTTAGTACTATAGTTTGATTCCTAAATAAATATCAATAGTGAACAGCAGAGGGCGCTGCTAGTAAGAATTTAGAGTTAAGACGAGAAACTATGCAGTCCTTCTCAAAGCTCCATTTCAGGCAGTAGACAGTGAGCAGAAGTGGTCACACATATCAGTCCCAAATTTGCACAAATGAGTAAAAACATGAGCACTTTCTAGGGCAATTAGAAGAATTTATAATTTAAATTATCTGATTTTCATATGCAAACAGTTTACATAAGCTGAACTGATATACTTCACATATAAATAACCACCCTGATTAGCCATGCCCAGACTATTTTTCCCTTGCTATTATAAACTATACTGTTGCTTAGGCTTTCCTCTTCTTAACTCCGGTCCAGGAATCTCTAATTTTACTCTCCAAGTACTAGCTGAGGAGTCTGTGGAGTTAAGATAAGCAGGGAGGAAATCAAAAAGGGAAGTGGTTGGAGTTGAGGATATGGATGTGTAGGATAAAGGTGAAGAAGGGAACAACCTTCCTGCCATTGACATAGGCTACCCAACCAAACTCTTCCTTTAACCAAGGTGAGGGGAATCAGAAAGTGTACGTGAAGGACGTAGGGACAAAAAAGTAAAGGGAAAATGAAGGGATATATGTGGAGGATGGACAATAGATAAAGAGGAGAAGCAAGAAAAAACAGGTTAGCCCCTTCCTAGAGCTGCTCCTCACTTCCTTCTTACCACCTTCATAGCTCCTTTTTGATGTTCTTCCCTTTTCTCGAGTCTATTCTTCAGAACATACCCACTCCAGGAGATGCTACCAGTTTTAGGACTTGGATGAATCCCTACACCTCCACCCCCACAGCAACCACAGGGAAGAGCACAGGTACAAAGGAATTCCTTGTATCAGCTTGTAAGATTTGTAGATCTACAACATGATGGGCTGTGTTATTGCTATTCTAGCAGAAACATTCATTTTCCCATTAACATTATATATAAACCGTTAGGTCCTGAGGATCATAAATCATATAGTTTAGGGCTATTATGAGTTAAATAAAATTATAAGGCTGCTCTGAGAACAAAAGGTACTATGTATAGTATGGTTAGAGGAAAATGAGCTATAATTCCCAAAAATCATATTACGAACAAATTTTTAGAACATGATCTATAGAACATGATCATAAAGGGGATGCCAATTCAACACTATAACTTTTTGAAATCAAAATAAACATAAGTATATACCAATTTTAAAAGACTCATACACACACAAGGACACTTTTTATCACTAACAGTTGCAAAGAAAAGACAGAAAGGTTGACTATGGCTATATTAGGAAGACCTTAAATAAATATGGGACAAAGGAATTAGATTTTTGTTCTAAGGCAGAAAAGAATGAAAGGATTCTAAGATGGCTTAACCAATCAGTTAGAATGTAAAGAGGTAGGACAGGTAGATTCTAGAGGCAATGAGGGCAGTTAGGATAGACGCCTAATGCAATGTTCTGGGTAAAAAGTAATTATGGGCTGTAAAGCAGCCCAAAGATCTAGTAAAAGCCCAAATGAAATTAATTAAAATCTTCTTAAATAGACTGATCCAGACATTCAAATGAGATTTAGCAATTGCCAAGAAAAATACGGGTTGCTGTTTAGAGTGCTATTTTACCTGTGCATCTGACTGGGTCATCTGCTCGGCTAACTGTAAACAAGAATGGAAGGAGAAAAGAATGTCTTCACACAAGCTACTAATTATATCTTTGTGTTTCAACTGGCTCCTTATAACGGACTGGTGCTTAAGGCTCTGTCTAAATGAATAAAAAGAAAATAATACAATCACCACAAGTAACACATCAAGTAATTTAGTACCATAAAAATATCTACTTTATACAACATTTTTAAAAAATCACAATATATCATATCTTAATATATTAGACATGGTATAACTAAGATATGCCAACTTTACCTCTGAAGCAATTATGTTTAAATAAGTTGCTAATTTTTTATTTCTCTGAGTAAAGCATTAATTGAATTCTTACTACATGTCAGGCACTCTGCTAGGGCCTTTGGATAAAGTAAATCAAATAGATGCAATCCCTGCTCTACCTGCATGGAACTTGTGGTCTAGCATGAGAAAGAACATTAAATAATTGTAAGAATAATTATAGTTGTGATTAATGCTAAGATGGAAAAGTCTAAGGTGCTACAATAGAGAGACCTAACTTATTCTTTCTTAGGGTGAGGATGTCAAAGAGTGCTATCATGAAGATTCAATACTTAAGCTGACAAATGAAAGATAAGCAAGAGTTAGCAAGGTGCAGAGTAGGGGAGAGAAGCATCCTAGGGAAAAAGGCAGAGGGAAAAGCCATGAAAAGACTCTGCAACAGGAGAGTCTGGGATGTTTGAGGAACAAAGGGTAGGAAGAGAACAGCATGAGATAGGCTGGTGAAGGAGACAGAGTACAAAAAGGATCAGGCTGTTACTCTTAGTAAAATGGGATAGACTTTAAGCAGTACAGTGACACAATCTGACTTACTTTTTTAAAAGATCACTCTGAATACTGGGTAGAAAATGAACTGGAAGGGGGCAAGAGTAGAAGATATTCAATGATGATGATGGTGATGTGGCTAATTCATTGAGCACTCACTATATGTCATGCATAGTTCCAAGCATTTCACATTGATGAATTCAACTCTGACTATAACCCTATCAAGATGCTATTATTATTTCCATTTTCATATGAGCAATATAAGGTTCAGAGAAATTAACCAAACTGCCCAAAGGTTCAGAATGAATGATTTCAAAATAAATACAAGCACATGCAGTACAGCTCTGAGGCAACACTCTTCACTGCTGCACTATTACTTGTTGGCAACTTAATGGTGGTGTAAGAAAAGCACCTATGACTTGAAAGCATTATACTGACCAGTAATGCATGTGTGTAAAGTAGAGGTTCTTAACCATTTTTATATCTCAACCACATCTCCCACCTCTAAGAAGCTGATGAATGCTATGGTACTCTCCCTACTAGCCCTTCATAATGTTTCAGTTTCAAAGTTTTAAAGTTACTTTATAAATGGAATTAAGCTTGAATAACTTAAAAGTACATGATGAAACAATTATATTCAGCTCTAATTATAGTTACTAATTTATTTAAACCTAGAAACAGGATACTTAGTAGCTGGTTAAACAATAATAGCAGCAGGCAAAAGGTTAGGGTCTAGTCTGGTCCAAGACCCATTAGTTCAGGAGTACTAGCTAACTAGGTAGAACTTTTTTTTAATTTTAGAGGCAGCAGGGTAAAGAAGTCCAATCTGGTTTGGGAGCTATATTTAAGATATCTGAATTATCAAACAGCAGTGTCAGTAAACATACCCACACAAAGTGTTTCAAATGCAATCTAAGAAAACATGAATATTTAAGACTTGGGATGTGGAAAACGTTATAAAAAGTAAAAACTAAAAAACAAACTTACTTAATGATAAACTTCCAAGTATTGGCATGAAATGCATGGTCCATACTGGAAATAACAGAGCAAATATCCAATAATGAATGAATAACTACAAAGAAAGGTAATAAAAATATTAGGGCATTCAAATGTCATAGAGTTTCTCCTATATTTAAAAGTATCTCTAGCTCTTGGGAGGCCGAGGCGGGCGGATTGCTCAAGGTCAGGAGTTCAAAACCAGCCTGAGCAAGAGCGAGACCCCGTCTCTACTATAAATAGAAAGAAATTAATTGGCCAACTGATATATATATAAAAAAATTAGCCGGGCATGGTGGCGCATGCCTGTAGTCCCAGCTACCCGGGAGGCTGAGGCAGAAGGATCACTGGAGCCCAGGAGTTTGAGGTTGCTGTGAGCTACGCCACGGCACTCACTCTAGCCTGGGCAACAAAGCGAGACTCTGTCTCAAAAAAAAAAAAAATAAAAAAAAAAAAAAAAAAAATAAAAGTATCTATTGAATAATTTCAATATTTGATTGAATTAAAATAGGTAATGCAGTTTGGAAATGATTGTATCAAAATAATTACAGAAATTAATGCTTTTGATTATGGTTCTTATAAATTATGGAAAATTAACTTTTAAAGTTTACCTATGACCTGAATAAAACTAAAAATGTTCAGTGGAATAAAAGTTGTGCCTTATTATAGTTCAAATACTCTATAGATATAATTCTAATCCAAATTGACATAATAAACTGCTGAGGAAAGAAACCTAAGAAGAGTTAAAACTAATTTATACAGTATTCAAGCAAGGCTTTTACTCTGCCTCTGGTAAATTACTGTAAAAATGGCCACCACAATAACTGCCATTTCTGAATCCATACTTTTCCACACTGACTCTGGGCTGAGTCCTATGACTTGCTTTGACCAAGGGGACAATAATAAAATTTAGGCAAGCAGAGTTTTGAAAAATGCTTGCATACTGGGACTTGCCCTCTCTTGTTCTTGGAAACCCTGAGACCACCATCACGTGACTGAGCCAGGGTTAGCCTACTGGATGACATGCATGGCTTTCTCAGTGCCCCTGCCTCTGCCAACAGCCAGACATGAGTAAAGTCATTGACCACAAACACATGAGTGAGCCAGGTGCACCATGGGGAACAAAGAAAGTTGTCTCGGTTAATCCCGCCCTAATCTGAAAACTCAAAGAATCATGAATAAATAAAATAGTGGTTGTTTTAAGCCAATAGATTTTGGGGTGGTCTGTTACAGAGCAGTACTATACACTCTTTTTATACCAAAGTTAGGAACACAAACTTTGCCCTTATACATTAAAGTATTGTTTCTCAAACTCTGGATCATAATCTATTAATGAGTGATGAAATCAATGAAATAGGTTACAGTCAAAAATTTTTTTAAAATGAGACAATACAGAGTACATCACATGTAAAAGGGGTATAATTTCATTATAATAAATAAATGTGTCTGTGAGTACATACACATTCAGAAACATACATATATACACATATTTATATGTATTCTGAAAAGGAATGTAAACTGCATTTCTTACTACGGGTTATGGTTAAAAATTCTGAAACCTACTGTCTTGGAGTATGGACAACTTTAGAGGATATACAAAGAAAGTTGCATGCCTTTCTTTGTTCAATGTTGTGGGGAAATTACCTACCATGAACATTAACTGAATATGCAAATCCAGGTTAAGGCACCAAAAATCAATTTTGAAAATTCCAAAATTTAAAACGTTAAAAATTTATCTAGTAAGATTTAAATTATTTTTTATGTATAATGATTAAGAAGATAACATGACTCATGAAGAACAATTTTAACTGATGTATGATTTATAATCATCATATATATCATATACTAAGCAGAAAGTTTTCTTCACTTACCCATTACCATATTCAAAATACCATCATTCTCATCTACTAAAGGGTCCATGCAAACCATGTCCAGTAGTTCCATTAGCTGCTTTTGAAGAGAATAGGCCTCCTTGAAAAGAGCCTGGAGAAGGTCTGAAACTAGGTGTAAACGTCCAGAATACACAGATTCACTATTCTGATCACAAATAAAAATGAGAGAAAAAACAAATTATAAAAAGCTCAACAGCCAAATTTACTTTAACTCATACTATTAGAGATCATAAATTTACTGAATCATATATTTACTCATTAAACAAATGTTAACTGAACATCCATTATACGTTGTATAATTTGAGAGATGCATGTATAAAATATGATTTCTAACTTCCATGATTGTGCTAGAACTAAAAAGGAGATGATACATAAGGTCAGAGGCATGACATTTTAAGCACCCTGTCACCAAAGAGAAGCATTAATTAGTGATTTTCATTCAACTAACAAACACGAAAACTTCCTGTGCCCCACAAATTCTAGGCCAGCTTTTGTGCCTTAAAGCTGCCTCTGGAATATAAAGATGGACTAAATATTTAGTATTTAGTATTAATCCCTGTAGTATTTAGTAATACATTTAGAATTTAGTAATAAATCCCTGTATTTATTTATTTTTAGAGACAGGGTCTAACTCTGTCACCCAGGCTGGAGTCCAGTGGCATGATCATAGCTTGCTGTAGCCTCAAACTCTTGGGCTCAAGCGATCCTCCCTGGTAGCTGGGACTACGGGTATATGACACCATGCACAGCTAATTTATCTTTTTAGACACAGGGTCTCACTGTGTTTCTCAGTCTGGTCTTGAACTCCTGGTCTTAAGCAATCCTCCCTTGGCCTCCCAAAGTGCTGGAATTACAGCCATGCACCACCACACCTGGCCTGTTAACTTCCCTTTATAAAAGGAAGCCTGGCACCTAATGATTAAGGTGACTGATGATTAATCCAATGCCATATGACATAACAATTTCAGGATCACTGTGTCTCAACAAAAGTCCTTATCACTTTTCTTTTTACAGGGGAAATAGGATAAAACAAAATCCCTCAAAAGGCCACTTTTTATGCCTTCCTTATAACCACTTATTTTGAAATAATTATTTATACACATACTCTTGGTTCTTTGGAAAGTCTAGTCCAATAATATAGGCTAAAATGTAAAATCTTGCATAAACACTACTTTACTCAGCCCTTTTGCCCATTGATTCTATGCCACTGAGAGTATACTTAGACCTTTACTCACCTTACAATGTACAAATGTACTTTTGATTATATGAAGGACTGAGGAGGGGAGACTATGAATATTTTCTAGAATGATTGATTCCTGTGTGGCACAGACATGCTGAACACATCCCGTAAGAGCTCCTAAGAGCTCCACCATTGTCTGGAAATGAGGAAAGAAGTTTCATTCAGAATATATTTTTTTGTGCACTAAAAAGGTATCAGACAGTATGCTGGGTACTAGGGATACAGCAGTGAACAAAACAAACAGCTTGTTCTTCTTTTCACAGAACTTCAGTCTACCAGAACTACAAATACTGAAACAACTATCTAGTTGTTTGGAATCTTAACCCAAACTTCAAAGCACGTGGTAGGTGTTATACACATATGCCTTGAAATTATAGGTAGGACATGCTATCTTCATGATTTGTTTTCTTATAAGAATTTAGATATTTACTCAGCATGAAATTATATTTAAAAATTCAGAATTCACATTTCTGTATTTATATCTTTAAATTTATAAATTTAATTCCAGCACTAGGCCATTACATAAAGAATACGTGACAAATCAATAACAGTATAAAAATTCTCACACTTTAAGCTTCTTCTCTCTACTCCTTTCTAATACATTTGACTTACTTGTAAAATATTTTTTAGAGTGGTCTGGATTTCTAAATTTTGGCTTGAAAGTCCCCTGGCTTGACTGGTTAATTCATACATCATGTCATCAAATAATTTCACAGTCTGTGAAAACAAATCAAGTTATAAATAGGAATAAAAATCACTAGAAAATAAATCTTTAAAGAAACACAATACGATGATTTGATTTTGCATTTAGTAATACCCATAGGATACTGTCTAGCCTAACAATTACACCTAATTAAGTAAAAAGTATTTCTATAATACAATCCCTTTTTTAAAAACCTTCTTACCATTGAAGACTGCTCAAAAATTTTAAAAAAGAATTTTTAAAAAGCCTCAGACAGAAATTGATTTATTCTCCATTTCTGTGGTTTGAATCTATTTAATAGTATTAATTTAAAAAAAAACTCACTCAATCTTCATTTTTGGGGAATGCAACAAATATAAGTACTACTTTTTGCATGATAAAAGATGACTATCTTGACCAATCAATATTCATATGGGCATTTATAAGGGTATTTTCTAGAAGTAGTAATGAATTTTAACTCAATCTATTCGCTTACATTCTAACCAGTTCCCCTTTGTGACCAAGATACCCTTCCTGGAATAGGAGTACAATATGTGACCTGACAACTAAGCCTTTGTCTATTAAAAGTTAGCCATCCTAGATCTTAATACTCAGATCTTTTTAAACAATTTAAATGGGCTAAACATCATAAGAATAACAACACAGTCAACATCACAATGTATAGAGGACATTGTTTCCCATAAGCCTGGTAATGCTCAACATCCTGTTTTCATCTGTGTAATTCCTAGATGATTGATCCAATTCCCAGATGACTGATCCAATTGTATACTATACATATCTAAAAAGTAATAATGCAGTCTGTGAATTTAGTGTTTTCTCTTAGTTACTTGATTTTACCAATATTTCAGCTTTTTAAATTCTAGGACTTCTTTAATAAATTTTAGCTTCATTTTTCCAGACAATGAAATATAACAATTATTGACAAACACTACAGAGAAGATAAAATAAGGCTTAACTAACTTTATCACCTATCCAAAGTTTCATTTAATAGCTTTCAAACATAAGAGTATTCAAAATTAACTACAAATAATTTAACTTCAATAGGTAAAGGATCAATACAATCTGAAAATGTTTTTAGTCACTTAATGATCATGTTAACACCACCATATTCCTACATGAGATATTTTTTTAGTACTATTTTTATTTCCAATGTTTGCTACATTAGAAAAACACAGCCACATTAACTAAAGCTAGATTTTAGCAACCTTTATAAAATATACATTAAGATAAAAGTACTATACCTTTGGTAATGCTTGTGAAAAGAAAGACTGTTCCAATGTCAAGTAGTTCATATGAGGTAAAAACATTTCTACAATAATCTTCAAAATTTCTGAAAAGCAAAATAGTGACATCTTTTTAAAAAATATTAAATCATGTCAGTCAACAAAGGCCATTACCCTTTATCAAGAATACTACCAATCTAAATATTTGTATGGTTGCAAAATGCCATATTCTATGCAGAAAAACTATTAAGTATCTAATAACAAAAATTACGTATAATAGGAAAAAAAGGGAAGGAAGGAGGGAGGGAGGGAGGGAGGGAGGAGCAACCTAAATATCCAAAAATTGACAACCAGTTAAATGGATGTGGGTACATCTATTGAATAAGATCCACTTTCATTAAAATGATATTTTAAAACATGACAAAAAGATTCCAAGATAGTATAATTCCAATTTTAATACACATAAACATGTACATGCAAAGAATGATAGACAGGCTGGTAGGAATGTATAGAAATCTACTCTCTAATCTGTCACAGGATTAATAGCACAGGAAAACAAAATAAGAAAACCAGAAGAAAGTTTTTTAAAAAACAAAAAAAGAGATGAAAATAAAAAGAAATCTATTCTCATCAATATCTTAACCATTTCAGATTAGTGGATATTCTATAATCTTTGTTTTTCTGCATGTTTCAATTTTTCTACAATGAACATGAATAACTTTTATACTCAAGATTAAAAAAATTATCACTTAAAAGAAATTAGATCCCAACAGGCAACATAGATTCAAAATTATGAACAAATATTCCACAACCAACTGAAATGTAAATAGAACAAGCTAAGTCTAAGTATGAATAAACTGAGCAGTCTAGTCTTAACTCTCAATATCAATATCCTCTCCTGACTAAAAGAGTAAGTCTCATCAAGTAACACCAATGAAGACAGACAAAAACGAGAAAGTCAACTTTCTCTAAATGACAAATTTGTTATCACTTAGACAATGAGCTTTTGGCAATTAGGAAGTATTTTCGAAATGACAGTAAACATGTTAGAGGCTTAAGGTTATTAAGTAGACTGCAAATTATGTTTCATATAGATCTACCACAATTTAACATTTATAATTTACAATGTGCTTATACACAAATCATCAACAGAATGCTTTTAGTATCTATCTAAAAAGGAATTTAAAACTTTAAGCACTGTAATTTGAAGGAATTTGGTCATTTTAAGTAGCTGAAAGTTACAGAGGCTGTAACAGAAATTATTAAATCTGAAGGGAATACAAAACTGTAAGGTCATATCCATTGAAGTATATGGGACTCAGACTTCAATGACATCAAAGTAAATCATGCAATTAAAATAATTTTTTCTCAAATTTTTCTCATTAAAAAAAAAAAAAGAAAAAAAAAAATAATTTTACTTACGAATATGCTCAATCCAACTGTCAGACTGTTGATACAAAGAGTAAGATAATTAAGGAAGATACTTGTATCATAGTAATAAAATATTCATTACTGAGAATAAATTCAAAAATGATTCATCTTGAAATTTAAGCAGTGATCCATAAGAATTTGAAATGGAACTCAAATTACTGGCCCAATTTTGCTTTTAAAAACTTAACATTAGGTAAACAAACAGTATCATGAAAATACTATAAGGAAATATTTTCAAAATTGCTCAGGGACAAACTCACCTTTTTAAACCATGTACAGTCATGAAATATTTTTGACAGATAAGAAACAGTGCTATAATAATCCATGGACTTCTGGTTTCTACTAGAGGAAAGAAACTTCTCATCTATAGTACTTTATATGTCTGTCTTAAGTCACTCATCACATTCTATCTTATTTTCATGTTACCTGTATACCTATCTTACCAGACTGAAATTCTTATCAGACTGAAATTCTTCTGCACATAGCAGGAGCTTACAAATATGTGATAATAAATTATCCCATGTCCAATACAAAAATTAACAGTAATCACATTAAAAACTATACACTTATATACCATCAAGAGTAATTGTTAAAAAAGTTTTACTATAAAAACAATATAAGAATCATCAAATGTCAACAAGAAAAATGAATAACTCATAATTCTACTGCCCTAATATATGAATTGATTCCTCTTCTGAAATCTTATTTTGCATATATATTTTTGAAGACAGCAATTCCCCATCTACACAAAAATATTTGAGAAAGGTATTATTCAGCAGCAATCAAAATGACGTATAGTCCTTAAACCATTTGTTCGGTAGGGTAGAATTTGCCTTATGGAAAAATTTCAGTAAAGCTCAAAATATTCTAGCCATTCCAAAATTAACCATAAGTTATGATTACATAAACATGCAGGTAAGGACTGTAAAAGTAATATGTAAAACGCAAAACATGAAAATAATTGGGTGATGGGATTGTAGATTTATTGCAAACTTTTCCTTCATTTGTTGAAAATAGTGGAGATAGACCACCATAAGCTGAAAAATTATTGTCTAGTGACACTTCCAAGCATTTTTAAAACATGAAATATTTTTAGCTCTTTACTGAATGCTATGTGCCAGACAATGTTCTAGGTGCTGAGGATAACTCAGTGAAGAAAATCAAGTTCCTGCCTTTATGTACTTAACAGTATAATGTGGAAAAGTGGAAAATAAACAAAGCAAATATGATAATTTCTGTTAATAATAAAAGGCTCTTTAGAAAATTGAACAAGACAATATGATAAAAGTGTATCAGACTGGGTATGGAGCAACTACCTAAGATTGAGGGCTCTAAAAAGGTCCCTCTAAGGAGGTGACATTTGAGCTGAGTACAAAACACTGTGAGGTCAACCTAGACTGAGCAAAGATCCTGAGGTACGTGTGGATAGAACATGGTTATCCAGGTATGAGAGAAGGGTATGGGAACTTTGAAGGTAAATTTGGATTTTATTCTTAATTTGTTGAGTAGCCACTGAAGGTAGTGACATGATCTATGGTTTTCCCTCTGAACTTTTTTTGAAGAATGGATTACTAGAGAACATGGCCAGAAGGAAGTTATTGACAGTCCAGATGAAGCGCGATAGGGTCTGGAATCAGAGTAGTAGCAATGGGGATGGTGATAAGTGGATTGATTCAAGTGGAGTCAGAATCAATTAAACTTGCTCATTGGATGGGAGAGAGAGAGAGAGGATTAAAGGTTTGGTTTATAAAATCATTTACTTTGATGAAGAAAACTAGGGGAAGAACAAGTTTGGGTTCAGTCTAGTTTGAGATGCAAGGCTAAGTGGGAATGGTGACTTTCAATTTAATGAAGTCCCCCTATAAGCTTGAGAGGAAAAGGAATCATGTTTGTTATCTTTGTTTCCCCAAAGCCTATCACCATGCCAGATACACATTAAATCCAGATACACATTATGTACCCAGCAAACATTTTTGAGTAGGAAATGGTTATTTGATTCCAAGTTGAAACACCTTGAAGACAGCAATTCCTGATCTACACAAAAACTATAAAAGGGCTTTGGTACCTTCTGGATTTTGCTAATGACTAGGTGAATGACTTCCATGTAATGGTAATACTTAGTTATGATAGGCTTTAGCTGTGAAAAATTATGTGTGCAGTGTCAAAACTCTTTCAAGTGAAGGTAACTTTTTTTCTTTTGAGGGTAATTTTATGTTTAAGGTAAGTTTAAAGATGTAAATTTATACACACACACACTTTTAACATGAAGGGCTAGGGCTGCAGGCACATTTACAGCCACAAAGGCATGAGACTAATAAAGAATGGTCTGCATCTGAACAAGAGGCATTAAACACCACAAATCCTGCAGATGAAATCCAACAAGCAGAAGCAACTCTTTCTAGAAATAAAGAAAAAGAGGTCCGAGAAGGGAAGGGGGTAAAACAGCTTTATTCACTGAACATCTTCTAAAGATTTGACACCACAGAACTATATCCTTCAATTCTTAAAATGCTGAGAAAGGTAGTATTCATCTTCACTACCTGTCTTACAGGTGATAAAAGCTCAGAGTATCTCGCTTTACGTCACCCACCTTTCAAGAGCCAGAGATAACCCTATATAGCTCAGGTTTGAGTTCTTGCCTCCCCCACATCCCCACGCAAAGCACTTACACGTAAGTGCAAGTAACGAGTACAGAAAAACTTAAAGGCACAGAGCACCGGAAGAAAACGCCACATCCACTGCCAAAACCTTAGGTCAAAACACGTCTGCGACCCTTTCCAGAAACACAGCCTTCGATTTGCCATGGTGCTCGCTCGCCCTCCATTCCCTCACTGTTCATCCCACTCATCTACAAAGAGAGAGTTCGGGCCGCAGCAACCAAACACGGCCTGGCGGTGGGTTTGAGTGGACAGAGGAGAAAGGTTCGCGACCGCCCAACACCCTTCTCTAGGTGGAAGTGACAGCCAAGGATATGAGAAGCCGGGGCAGAACGGACGGCAGTTCCCGACGGCATAGCTCCTCTGGCCAGCTACTTAATTCCTCCAGGGGAACCGCACTCGCCGGCATAACGCGCTCCTGAGACATGCTTTCCTCCGGAGAACACAGCTTCAAACTACTCCCGCCAAGCCCAGACCGGAAACTCCCACCGTCCCGGCAGCCCTTGCGCGCTCTCCGCCGGCTACAGAACCATAGAGAGGACGCGAGCTGGGTTCCTTGGTGAGCCCCGGTCGCTCACGGCCAGTAAGGAAGCAGGGCTTGTCTGGCCCTCGGAAGACTCGACTCGCTGGTGCACGCTTTCAGTGCGGAGGAGGCGCCGGGACGCCGGGTTGCTCTGCCGAGCGGTGCCAAGACTGTACGGCCCGCGAGCATCTCCAGGTCTGGATCGTAGTAAAGGTTACGTTGACATGGGGAGGTGAGGGCCGGAAGTGCCCAGGTTTGCTACCCGTGGGGTTTTTAGACTGCGCTTCTGGGGTTAGGTTTGACCTGAGACCTGCAGCAGGAAATAACTCCGAGCCCTGCAGCGTGTTGGGACAGAAACTAGACACATTCCTACCTGCTTAAGTGTCGTCTCTCTCTTTGTACATTTTGTGTGAGGGGAATAAAAATCCCACCTGCCAGAATTGTGCAAACTGAAGCAGATGGTATAAAGTGTCAACGCGCAGTAGATACAGAAAAAGATTCTCGATAAAGTTGTTTCCATTTTCTACAGGCCTCTCCAGGTGGGGAATGCAGTGCCCTTATTTTGTATTTGTCCTGCCACCTAATTAGTCTTTACTGATTACTTCCCAGTTGATCCACTAACGTACCTTAGGGCTGCTGGTCTGGTTTAAATGTTTGTAGTGAAATTCATCTTTTGGATGAATTTACACACACCAGCCAATCCATACCTGTGCATGTTTTCCAAGGGTTGCTCATTTTCCAAGATAAAATCTTGAAATCTTGAAAACTTCTGTTATTTGAGACAGTAAAAGACAGAAGTGAGGAGTGACTATGTTTGGACACAGTCAGGACAGCTGAAAGATACAAAGTAGCTAGACTGTCCTGTCTGAAAATCTTTGACTTTAGGTTTGTTCTGGTGGTGGTGGCTGCTGCTGTAGTTCTCTTGTTTGTTTTAATAGTTTATTTTCTACTCCAGCGTTTGAACCCCCAAGGTGTGTGTGTGTGTTTGTGTGTTTCCAAATTTCTTAGCTCTCTCTCCCTACAGCTTTTTTAGGAAAGGCAGCTTGTCTGTGGCCATACCACCCTGAACACGCCTGATCTCCTCTGATCTCGGAAGCTCAGTCAGCCCTGGTTAGTACTTGAATGGGAGAAAAGGCAGCTGTGTTGGGGGAAGGCAGGCTGTTTCATATTACATTTTAGTAAAATTGTGACATTTTGCTTTAGCCATCATTTTCTTTCTTTTTTTCTCTCCAGGGCGAAATTGAAAGAAGAACAAAGACCTCTGAAATTCAGTTGGAAACATCTCTAAGTATTTGTTACAGTGTATAAGTGGCTAAAGGGAAAGTGGCCCTGACAACACTAATTGAATAATTGAGGCAGGTTTATGTGTGTCGTCAAATTCTATCCAGAAGTTGAATAATATCTCTATAAATTTAAGGATTGTGTGCATTTAATGAAAAAATGACCTTTCAATTTAATTTTACTATACAAGACCATCTGGAAAATGAATTAACACCCCTTGGAGATGGAGCTTTGATGCTGGATTCCTCAAAAGAGCTGTCAGCCTTAGAAAGTCCAAAAGGAGAACAGCGGGACAGAAAATGTTCTGTAGAACAATTTGACTTGCCTCAGGATCACTCGTGGGGACATAAGTCAGTGGAAAGTGCAGCTATCAGTTCAAGTCACTTAGAGCCACCTGAAGAACAGCCCTGCTTGAGAGTTGCCAAAGAGCATGCTATGCCTAAAGATTTAAAGAAAATGTTAGGAAATAAAGTCATAGAAACATTACCAGGTCTCCAGCATGTTAACTTATCAGCAGTTAAAACCATCTTGTTGAAAGACAACTTCCCTGGAGAAAATATAGTTGCAAAAAGCTTTTCTTCTCACACTGATCTGATTACAGGTGTTTATGAAGGAGGCTTAAAAATTTGGGAATGTACCTTTGACCTCCTAGCTTATTTCACAAAGGCCAATGTGAAATTTGCTGGGAAAAAAGTGTTGGATCTTGGCTGTGGATCAGGGTTGCTGGGGATAATTGCATTCAAGGGAGGGGCCGATGAAATTCATTTTCAAGATTATAATAGTATGGTGATTGATGAAGTAACTTTACCTAATGTAGTAGCTAACTCCACTTTGGAAGATGAAGAAAATGATGTAAACGAACCAGATGTGAAGAGATGCAGGAAATCAAAAGTTGTACAAGAACTGTATAAATGCCATTTCTTTTCTGGGGAGTGGTCTGAGTTTTGTAAGCTTGTACAAAGCAGTGAAAACCCATTTGTAAAATATGATCTCATTCTCACCTCAGAAACCATTTACAATCCGGATTATTACAGTACTTTGCACCAAACATTCCTTAGACTGTTAGATAAAAATGGACGAATACTTTTGGCCAGCAAAGCACATTATTTTGGTGTAGGTGGAGGTGTTCATCTCTTTCAGAAGTTTGTAGAGGAAAGGGGTGTATTTGAGACTAGAACACTCCAAATAATTGATGAAGGATTAAAGAGGTTCATAATTGAATTGACTTTTAAGTACGCTAGTTAATGTTCATTGAGTGTCCTAAGTGAAATAAACAATGACCAGAAATTGCTTTTGTATGTTCGATTTCTGTTTTGCTATTATTTTTTTCTGAAAATTTTATGTTGTTCATTTAGTTTTGCTTATCTAAATAATAGGCCAGCTATTAATATGTCAGCAAGCTTTGTACTTAGTAGGTGAGACTGAGAAAATCCCTCAACATTTGATGAGATCTCCTGGGAAATCATTTTGTAAGAAAGTCCTCTGTTCTCCACTTTCATTTCGTTTGTCCTCTCTACTGCCTTTGACATTACACAAAATTGTTCCCAGGAAAACCTGCCATTTCTTATCTGATATTTGTGAATTTCTTTCTAGTCTTTGTTAGTCCCTTGTTCACATGAAGTGCCTAGTCAGATCACCCTGCCATTAATTCTAATGGCATCACTAAATGGTACTGAACCTAAATATTTTGATTGAAGGCCTTAGGTAACTGGGAAGAAGTTTTTGTTTCACTTTGTTTTTTATATTCATTTACCTTGTTTTAACATAATAAGGATCAGGATGTTGAGCTGTTGAATTCACATTGAGATGAGGAAACAAAAGGGAGTCTGTGATAGAGTAAAAAAGTGATAGAACTTACCATACTTGAGGTTAACCCTGTAACCAAGTAAAAGACTCTAGGGCCTTGGTAGAAGGAAAAAGAATAGGAAAGGAGAATTCCAGACCCTGGGGTGTAGAGACTCCTCACCAGTCATCGATATAGTAAGAAAGAAAAGAAGAAAAAAAGTGCTTTGTTGATTTTAATGCAAAAATTTTCATATTTTATCACATTTGAAATTGGTATCTGCCTTGCTATCTGTAACAGTATAATTGGAAGCATTTTTTCCTTTCTTGGAGATAACTGAAATAATAGGACATCTTAGATTCAATTAAATGTGATATTTACTGGACACCTGCTAACTAGGCATTTTGTATAGCATCTTGCTTAGTACTTAATAACTTTATGAGGTGCATGTCATCTCCATTTTAGTAATGATCATAATAGCTAACAGTATTACCAATACTAACAGCTAATAGTATACTAATAGCTAGTAACATTTGCTATAGTATGAAGTAGAAGAGTTCTCAATTTGCTAACATTTAATATAACAGCCCTGGAATAGGTTCTAATTACTGTCCTCATTTTATAGATAAATAAATATAGAAACTCATAGAAGTAGTTTGCTTCCAATCACATTCCTCGCCTTGATCCAGAATCTGAATTAAAGTCTTTTAAAAAGTTTTACACATTTTCACCATCCAGTGGTCTTAAACCTACCAATGCCTGTTCCATCACAAATAGTTCTTAGCACTCTTTTATTATTCTGTAATGAAAGTCATAGTTAAACTTATTTACACATATCATTTAAAAAGTTTCCAGCCTGAGCAAGAGCAAGCTACCACTAAAAATCATAGAAAGGCTGGGTACAGTGGCTCCCACCTGTAATCCTAGCACTCTGGGATGCTGAGGCAGGTGGATCATTTGAGCTCAGGAGTTCAAGACCAGCCTGAGCAAGAGTGAGACCCTGTCTCTACTAAAAAATAGAAACTAGCTGGACAACTAAAAATATAGAAAAAATTAGCCGGGCATGGTGGCACATGCCTGTAGTCCCAGCTACTTGGGAGGCTGAGGCAGGAGGATTGCTTGAGCCCGGGAGTTTGAGGTTGCTGTGAGCTAGGCTGATGCCACGGCACTCTAGCCCAGGCAACAGAGCCAGACTCTGTCTCAAAAAAAAAAAAAATATATATATATATATATATATATACATATATATATCCCTAATGAATATATAATTATTTATATATATATCCCTAATTATAATATGAAGAAAGTACTTTATAATCATATAATTTGTAACCCATCAGGTAAATGCACAGATATGGCTACACAAAGGACATATAGCAAGATACCTGTCCTTGAAGTACCATTACTAGAAATGCCACAGCTAACACTTCCAGACCTACCTATTACATAAAGTAGAACAAATAAGCCCTGACAATTAGATTGGCTACTTGACAAGGTACAAAGCACTGGACAGAATCCCATTACACAACAATCAGTATGAATGATTTTGAAACAAATAGGTATCTTCAATTCTCCAAGATAAAGTAGACTTTCAGTGAAGTGTCATCCATGAGGCCTGTCCAGGAGTAGCAGAGGCACAGGCCCTAGCCAGGGGCTCAGGACACCATTTTAGTCCCTAGGGAGGGGGGGTCTGGTAAAAGCAGAAGGTATCGAAGCAGAAGCCCATTCCTGGCATTAAAGATAAATCTAGAAGTAGCAGACAGACCAAAGAGGATATACCTACCCAAGGTAACTGGCAGCGAGGAGACTTGAGATACAAATTATGGCTACAAATCCAGGAGAAGGATGCAGAGTAAGCTTTATTGTGTAAGTAGCTCAACTTAATCATTTAAGGGGCATACATGTTAAGATTATGGATTTTGGAATCTAATACCAGACTTAAAATAGTATCTAAAGAGTTTTGTGGTTATTTTTTGTTTGTTTGTTTGTTTTCTTGCTCTGTTACCGGACTAGAGTACAGTGGCATCATCATAGCTCACTGCAACCTCAAACCACTGGGCTCAAGCAATTCTCCTGCCTCAGCCTCCTGAGTAGCTGGGACTATAGGCGTGCACTGCCATACCTGGCTAATTTTTCTATTTTTTTGTATAGACAGGGTCTCACTCTTCTTCAGGCTTCCTGGACTCAAGCAATCCTCCTGCCTCAGCCTCCCAGAATGCTAGGATTACAGTAATGCACCACTATACCCAACCCTAACAGAGTTTTTTGAAGAACAAAATTAATATTGAGCATATATCATGGTTCCTGTCATATGGTTCTTATGCATAAATGGAAATTATTATTTCCAAGAGTTCTTATAATGTTTAGTCATCCTGTTTTCTCAACCAGATGGGGAGTCCTGCTCACTTTTGTTAAAAATGGGATTTGTGCCTTTACAGTTTACAAATCCCACTTAAGAATTTGAAGAAACAATTAAGTTTCAGGAGTTGCACTGCCCGGTATCAATCTCCTCTGTCTCCCACCACGTGTGTATCCTTCCCACCCCCGCCCCTGCTCTCACCCTCATCCCTCACCTCCCCATCCCTCCATTGCCTTTTCTGGAAAAAAATTACCTCTATTCTGTCATGTCTGGTCAAAGCTTGTCCAAATTCTTTATGTGTGTCTCAAATGTCCTAGGAATCAAAATCCTTCTAGATATCTTCTATTCTAGGCTGTAGCCTAAATAAGTTCTAGTGGCTGCTGAACTTATTTAAATGGCATGAGAAAGAGTATTGGGGGCAGGGGCATTTAAGGGAGAACTTCTGTGGAAAACAGATTAAAGCCTAGAAATTCAACACACACCCAGTCGGCTCCATGGCACAGCACATTCTCATTAACCAATCTCTAGGCCAGCTTTTTATTATCATTGCATTTTCCACCATCATTGTGTTTTAAAAGTCTTCAGGGGGAGATACATTTTCAGAAATTTGCTTTTATTCCCTGAGCTTTCCACAAATTAAACGCTGTTTCCTGTTTGCTTTGCTGTCTTTAAGCTCCTCTGGATTTTTACAATAAGAATCCAAGAGTCTCTCTCTTCTGTAGAAAATATCTCAGAAAAACATTTTCTAGGAAGGGTGGTGCAAAATTTGTAAGGCTCATTTTAGTTCCTTTTATAGGAAATGAGGACAAGCCTGAATTTTAAACATTAATACAATCAGCCTCTTAACTCTGACTGGCTTTCATTTTCCCAAAGTGGTAACAAAAAATCTTAGTGTGTAAACTTCTCCCAAAATACTTCAGAAGCTCTTTTCTGTCTTGTCTCCTATCATAGTTCAACATAAAGAGAAATAACCTTAGTTAGGCTCAAAATCATTAGAGATTCTTATGTCTCTGGTAATTATAATTAGTTTGCTATCATCTAGTACTATCCTATTTTACCCAATTGCTTAAAATAAATGAGAAAGCCAAATGTAAGAAACTGAATGCAAATTATTTGGCCAATAATTGGTCTACAGAGACATCCTAGATGGGCCCACTGTTTGACCATATGTAGAGATGCACACGAAGTTTCCTGTTTCTGTAGGATATTTCAGTGACAGGAAGAATGAGCCCTTTCCAGGTACTGCTTCTTAGGTGCCAGTCCTTTGGGTTTACTTTTCTCCCATACTTGCCAATCAAATAGAATTCTGCCCTACTCTAAAGGAACCTAATAGATTCCTATTCCATCAAGAATTCACTGAGTACTTACTATGTATAGAGAAGACAATTTTCATTTTCAATAATCTGTTAAAGAAATGTATTATTTGTAAGTAAAGTTTACACTTGTGTTCTAGAGTAACTCCATACCCTTCCAGTTATACTCCATTTCTCCTGAATCTTTTATAAAAGCAGGGTTAGGAATAGAAAAGTCCCCAAGTATATTTGTGTTCTGTGTGCCCCTTTTACTGTGACTTGTGAATTTCCTTTGTTAATCAAGGGACTTTGTCAAATTTAATTTATGAAGGGTCAGGGATTAACTAACGGGAAACAGAACAATAGATAACTGACAGCTTTGGACTCAAGCCCCCCCACAAGAAGACAGATGTATTAAAGCAAGTAAGAGAACAAACAAACAAACAAGATGGGACAGAAGAGAGAAGAAAGAGATGAAGAATGATAGAAAGACAGACACGGAATTATATTAATTAAAATTTAGAGTAGCACTAAGAATGCTGAGAAAGGAAAATGATAGAGTCCAAGGAAGAAGACCAGGCAGTCAGGAAGTCAAGAGGTTGACTGGAATTCACACAATAGTTGAACTTTTAAACAAGTGAGTGATGAGGGGTGGGATTGCCAGTGACTCATGGTGGGTAGAGACAACCAAAAGGCAGGGTTGGTGAGAGCCCAAGGAGAAGCACTTGATGACAGCCCAGGTGACCTTGCTGTGCCCCTGACATTTGACAGTTGGAGTTTGGGATTGTGGAAGCACATTACTGAGCTTGATACCTACCACAACCTCCATCCCAGTTTGCCCAAGACAGTCCCATCTGGTTTAACACTCTAGCACTCTCAAAAGTGTATTCATGATGGTCAGCTTCTGTGTACCAATCCTGCAGCACCATCCTTAACCTTGTAATTTTGTGGAGTGAGTCGTGATTTTTTTTTAAAAAATCACTCAAATAATAACTTCCAACCAGATGTCAGGCACTGAGCTTCAAAATGAATTTATTAAGTTAAAATGATACAGTCTGTGCTTTACAAGGGGTTCCAATCTAGGAAATGTGTTACTATACAACCAGTGAACTTCCTGTGAGTATGTTTCCCATACTGTACAGGTTTCTGATAGGGTTGTCCTTTTGCGCTATCGGGGGAGACCATATCCCCGGTAATTGGGTTGACAAGGGAGAAAGTTGAAGGGGAAGAGGATGGGTGGATCATCTCAGGATGGGGTGACTTGTTCCAAGTATCAATCATCTGGTGGTGACTCAGCAGATTTTCAGACAGAACTAGAACTTGGAAGGTTGATCAAAGAACTAAGAAATCTCGCTTCTCTTTTTTTGACTCTGGACTTGAGAATTGAGACAGTTCCTGATGGGTGAAGGGACAGATGCCCTGTGCCAAGTGTAGGCAGGCTATGGGGGACCAAAGGCTGAAGATGAATCTCACAAGAAGAAGGTTAGGAAGATACTCTTCCCCCACTTCCCAATTAGAGATTCCCTATCCCTTTGGCAACCCCAAAGGCTAGGGATTTTATTTTACTAAGAAAAATGACTGGTTTCCTTATATACATATATTTCAGCAAGCAACTAAAATGATAAAGGGAACAGCAATAACGACAGCCAATGTTGGGACAGTGCCAAGATGGAGGAGAAATTTGGAGGCACCAGTGAGAGAAGGCTTCTCAGAAGAGATAACATAACCTCAGACTCAAATGTAAACGGATTTTCATCAGACTGACACGGGAGTAGTGTTGGCAGGGGAGAGCTGAGTGCTTAACAGGCAGAAGGACTAGTCTGTGAAAAAGTACTGAATTCCAAGAGCAGGTTAATTCATTAATTCATTGAGTATTTACTGAGCACCTACTATCTGCCAAGCACATTTCAAGGTGGCAGGTGAGGAGGAGCTTGTGGCTTTCCAACAGGTCCCAGGTGATGCCAATGCTGCTGGATTACGATGGATACTAACGTGAGCAGCAAAGCTCCAAATCATTGAACTACGTGACCTCAGTCAGATATGGAGCTGGCTCAGTGACTGAGGTAAAGCTTTCCAATTCATTATTTTTTTCTGTTAAAATTTGCCACCAATTAAATTTCATCAAAACTTCATTTTATCAACCAAAATTACATGTTTTATGAGCACTTTTAAAAATTGGCATTCTTTTAAAACAGTCTAGCACAATTTAGTACTTTAGTTTTACATTTTGCCGGGAAAGAATTTCTTCATGAGTAAATTCAGTCTTTTAAAAACTTACCTACACCCACGGTTCTAGGAAAATGCTGCCCTTTCTATTTGTTAAGCAGATGACAAACCTCTGAGTATAAATCCTTGGATTTCACTTATCGCACATAAGGATCAATCTGTGAAGTGTGTGTTTTTCTCGTAAGGAAGTGACTGTGATGTATTTGAAATGGAATTTAGGCTGAGGCTGCATTCTTATTTTAGCCTCGCAGATTGAGGGGCTGATAAATTTATAAAACCTTCAGGGAAAGTAATGGGCACCTTGCAGGCCTGAATATTTTTCATGGGCATCTTTATCCTAGAGTGTTATGACATTCTGTTGTTTCTTAATCACTAAGGATATCTCAGAACCAGCAACACGGAGCAAAGATAGGCTTCCAAGGGTGGGGCAGGCAGTGTGGTGTGATGAAAGGCCGCTGGAATAGAAGGCGAGCAGACCCAAGTCCTAGACCTGAGTCTTGCCCTTAGTAACTGTGTGCATGCCCTCATCAAATGGCAAGGATCTCTAATAGCTCTCTCTTCAATAGAATGTCGGGTAGTATTTGTCCTGTTTATCCCACTGAGTTATGAGTTTCAAATGTAATATTATATATTAACATTTCCTACAAATCTGGGACATTATTCTTATTTAAAACCACTATTCTTTTTTTTTTTATTTCGGCATATTATGGGGGTACAGATTTTAAGGTTTCAATAAATGCCCGTTTTCCCCCTTCCCCCAAAACCACTATTCTTGATTCATGTTTCCTTTTTGTTTCCACGTTTGGCTAAAACCAACTTTTCTAATATTGCCACTGCCAGCATTTAGTTAATTGCTTCCTTTGGTTTATATCTCTCTAACTAAGGATTGTCCCAATTCATTCTTCCTAATGTTAATCCATTCAACCCACACCACCAGATAATAGTATTTATAGCACACACATTTCATCCCATCTTTCCCTGATTAAAATCTTTAACAGCTTCTCATTTTTAAAGGTTGTGGCTTCCAAAGTAGGTATACAAGACATCTCATTATAATGTAGGAAGAAATTATCAGATTATATATTTGTATTAGTTTTAAAATTTAAAACATAAGAAAAAATAACTCTTGATTTATGTCCCATGGCATAAGATACACCATGAAGTTAGTACCATCTCCTAACATTCTGCCAAAATAAATGTCTGTCTTTATTTACATCACTTTAGCATCATAGAAACCATGTTTACAAAGAAGAGAGCCATGAAGTCTTCACAAAAAAGTGGTAAAAATGGGATCATCAGGGAAGACTTTCCAAGGGGAATATTGAGAAGGACTTGCACTAATATCACTGATTACTCCAAGGGCAGCCTGCCCCTAATGGGCTTCTGGAAGAAGGACCAAGTGCATGAGAAAAGGGTCAGTGTTTTATTTAAAATACTGCTTCTTTACCCCTAAATTTTCAATGGCTCTCTATTATCTCAAAGATAAAGTTCAAATCCCCTAGTCTGCATTCAGGACTCTCTTTAGCCAAAATTACCATTCGTATCCTGTCTCAAGAACACTGCTACAACCATTCCTCCCAAAACAATCTCTGTCTTTCATTAACAAAGCTTACCCTCCCTATTACGCCTACTCCAGCTTCCTTTTTCTCTTTGTTTTTAACATTTCTACCCCTCATTTGAGGCCTACCTTAAGCCCTACATCTGTGAAGCCTACCTTAACATTTATATCCACCCTGATGGCTCTTTTCCCTGAACTTCCCTAGAATGTGTCGGTATTTTACCACTTAAATAAAAAAGTTTTACAGTCAGCGTGACTATACAATTCACCATCCAAACTGGAATAATTTTGGGAGTAAAATGAAGCAATTTTAATAATTATAACAGGTGTAAACCAGGACTGTTTCTGGCAAACCAGGATAGGCGGTAAGTAATAAATATCCCCTCCTGGGGAAATTTTTAAAGCCTTCCACGTCAGAACCATGTGTCTTAAATTCTTCTGTTAGGCGGTGATTTATCTATAATGGGAATTGATAAATATTGATGGATGGCTTAACAGATGTGTGGAAATGTTCAGAACCACCAGATTAGGTATTATTTTTTATCATCATTAACATTTACATGCAAGAAATCAAGTTTGAGGAAAACCATAGTCCTCTACTACAAGAAAGAACAAAACATCGAACCATGGCACAGAAAAAGTCTTCAAACAGCCATCCTACTCTTACATCTTGTCCCAAAATTAATGAAAAGCTGAGAGATATGAAAAACCGATAAATAGAAATTTGAGCCATTTTTTGTTTATTTTATTTTCTTATGGGCTCTCTTGACCTGGTTGTATTTCCAGGGGTGCATGGGGCAGCCACAGTAGTCACAGTGAGACTTCATGTCAGGCCGACACACACAAATGCATGACACCGTGGTTCTAAGCATTGTTACCCTCTGGGTCCTAGGCCCCTGGATTAGTCAGTTGTGTCTGGAACGGACCATCCAAGCATGTTTTCACTGCTGTTTCTCAGGAGATATTTCCAAGTGCTAAAAAAAAGGAGGCCTGGCCTTTTCTCCATAGTGTTATTGTTATTTTATGCTGAACCACAATGCAATCTCTTACTGAGCACCAGTGTCCGCTTAGGGCCCATGCTCTTTGCTGGGCACTGACAGCGCTTCCTCCAGGGTCACCACTGGGCCTGGCATCTCTTACCAAGCACCTGCGTTGCCCACAGGGCACAGCTCCATGATGCCAAGGTTGGTGTAATGTGAAGTACGGACAGAAACTTCTCTTTTTGGATTATATTCTGTTAGAGCAAAAGCTATTTCTGGTGTTTTTAATTTTTTTTTTCTTTCCTCCAGCAAAACACTCAACTGTACCCCCTCTGGACTCTGACGTGAGTTCATTGCAAATCTGGGCCAGGATACAAAACTGGAGGAAGACATACTCTAATTAGAAACATACCTCCCTTCTGTCACCTAAGAATTTATTACAGAGTCAAGCTCTTTCTTGAGGATGGATTAGTTCTGAACCAGGTAGAAAACATGCAAACAACCTCGGCTTTATTTTTTCCCCCCAGTTGATCCCACTTCTTCCACTTGTCACCTCACTTCTCCACTCTTTTTTACAGAAAAACTCCTCAAGCTAGTTACACGGGATTTCTTCCCTCAGGTCCCCTCCTTTCAGTTACCCCAGAGGGTAACAATGCTTAGAACCACCGTATCATGTGTTTCACTCGAAGGTTCACTGTGACCACTGTGGCTGCCCCATGTTCCCCTGGAAATACAAGCAGGTCAAGAGAGCCCCACATAAACATAATCACTCCAATCACTCCACCAACACCGCGCAGACTAACATCACCACTGATCTGCACGTTGCCAAACCCAGTGGAAATCATCTCACTTGGCCGGCCTATAGCATTCGCCACTGTGAATCTCTCCTTCCAGTCCTCTGTCTGTTTACAGGGCACTGTCCTGGCTTCCTTCTTCTGTCTTCCACATACTATCCCAGTCTCAGGCTCCCGTGGGGGTTTGGAGGTATATTACATTTTGTTGCCCATTGAATGAAAACAGGAAATGCTCACTCAAGATATTAGTGGTCATTTCTTTATTAAGATAAAAGTGATTTCCTTCCCAACACGGGGCATAGTTTTGTATTTAGTATTCAATTGTTTTAATCACTGTACCTTTAAAATATAATTTTGTATCTGGCAGGCAAGACTCTCCTTGCTCTCTTTCCTTTTCAAACCTTTTTTAAGGGGGTGGATAGGATGCTATTCACTATTCATACTTGCTTATTTTTCCTAGGTAAACTTTATAATCATCTGACAATTTGTAGTATCCTTTGATATTTTGTTCAACGTTACATTAAATGTATAGATTAACTGGTAAGAACTGGAACACCTACAATATTAGATATTCCAATCCAGTAATATGGTATGTCTCCCCATTTATGTAAGTTTTTTTTCTTAAGGTCCTTATTAATGTTTGTAAGTTCCTTCAAAGGCCTACAAATTTCTTAAGTTTATTCCTATATATCTTTTTTTAAATTTTTATTTTAGCATATTATGGGGGTACAAGTGTTAAGGTTACATATATTGCCCATGCTCCCCCTCCCCCTTGAGTAAGAGCTTCAAGTGTGTCCATCCCCCAAACGTTGCACATCTCACTCATTGTGTTTGTATGTACCCATCTCCTCCTCCCCCCTCCCACCTGCCGGACACCCAATAAATGTTAGTCCTATATATCCACTTAGGTGTTGATCCATTAATACCAATTTGCTGGTGAGTACATATGGTGCTGTTTTTTCCATTCTTGAAAAATCACCATTGTTCACCATTGTATCACCATTGTTTCTTAAAGCTGAGTAGTACTACATGGTATACATATACCACATTTTATTAATCCACTGATGAATTGATGGGCACTTGGGTTGTTTCCACAGCTTTGCAATTGTGAATTGTGCTGCTATAAACATTCGAGTGCAGGTGTCTTTTTTATAAAGTGACGTTTGATCTTTGGGGTAGATGCCCAGTAGTTATTCCTATATATGTTATATTGTGTTTTTCAAATTGTTAAAGTGAATGGTATTTTTTCTCATTTGTTTTTAAACTAGTAGTTTCTGGTAAATAGAAAAGCTATTTATGTTGGACATTTTCCTTTTTTTTAAGCCTGTCTTTCCTTGACTTTGGAATACTTCAGATCTCTCCTAGGGAAGCAGCACAGAGTAGTAGAAAAACCTTTGGGTTGAAACCATGTCCTTCACTCTTGGTTCTTTGTCTTAGTATTAATAACTTCATGACCTTGAACCAGTTAGTTAACTGGTTCTGAACATCAGTTTCTTTATCTATCTGTAAAACAGAGATCATCAAACTAACTTCATGGTTTTGTTGTGAGAATTAAGTGGAATAATATGTGCTAAACATTCACGTAGTCCCAGTCTCTAACATGATGCACATAATAAGTGCTCAATAAATGACTGTTGAATAAATTCTGTCAAAAGAGAGCCATAATCCCCTGCAAACCAATCACGAGCATTTTTCCCCTTGCACTTTTTTTTTTTTTTGAGACAGAATTTTGCTTTGTTGCCCAGGCTAGAGTGAGTGCCGTGGCATCAGCCTAGCTCACAGCAACCTCACACTCCTGAGCTCAAGCAATCCTCCTGCCTCAGCCACCCGAGTAGCTGGGACTACAGGCATGCACCACCATGCCCGGCTAGTTTTTTCTATATATATTAGTTGCCCAATTAATTTCTTTCTATTTATAGACGGGGTCTCGCTCTTGCTCAGGCTGGTTTCGAACTCCTGACCTCGAGCAATCCGCCCACCTTGGCCTCCCAGAGTGCTGGGATTACAGGTGTGAGCCACCGCGCCCGGCCTCCCCTTGCACTTTTTAAGAAAAGAGGGTAATACAATATTAGATGAAGGGTTACAGACAACTTTTGATCTGAAATCTGGTGTCATAAGTGAACAAACTTACAAGTAAGAGCAGGGAGGCTTACGTGAGGAGGCGGCTGCATAGATGGACTAATTCCAGGGAACCCAGAAACCCACCATCATACCTCCTTCCCAGCCCTTTTCTCACAGCATCTGAAATAAAGGAGAGAGCCTGCTGTTGGGCCAGACAGTGTTCTTTCTACCCTTGGGTTACTTTTGAAGATACAACTGCATTTAGACACTGATACTTTCATGTAAACTAGTTTATCAAAACCCTTTTTTCTGTAGAGATGAGATCCAAGGACATGATAGCCCTGGTGCCTTGGTGGAAGAAGACACAAAAAATGGAAAAGGGAAGCTCCAAAGATTATTTTCACTTATATGGCATTTTCCCTAGTAGTTGCTTTGGGAAAGTGAACACATTTGCAAATGACAAACTCACATTTTTAGTTCAGGGTATTTCCTATTAGTCAGTTATCATCATGGCTTATACATATGTCCATTGTAGGTTTTCTGAGGATAGCAGTTCCCTAGAGGTTGGTCAGTCCTTGGTAAGTTTATGAATTTGACAATTTCAGGAACAAAGGGTCAAGAGGTAAGGTGGAATCGCCATGAGACTGAAAGGAAAGAGCTAACACCCTGTGTCTTACGATGTTAGTCACTGAAGACTAATAGTCTGTTTGCTATGGAAAGTGTCTTTTATTTTTGAGACAGAGTCTCAAGCTGTTGTCCGGGCTAGAGTGCCATGGTATCAGCCTAGCTCACAGCAGCCTCAAACTTCTATGCTCAAGAGATCCTTTTGCCTCAGCCTCCCGAGTAGCTGGGACTACAGGCATGCGCCACCAGGGCCGGCTAATGTTTTCCATATATTTTTAGTTGTCCGACTAATTTCTTTCTATTTATAGTAGAGATGGGGTCTTGCTCTTACTCAGGCTGGTCTCGAACTCCTGACCTCGAGCGATCCTCCCGCCT
Organism: Microcebus murinus; assembly: GCF_040939455.1. Lineage (NCBI taxonomy): Eukaryota > Metazoa > Chordata > Mammalia > Primates > Cheirogaleidae > Microcebus > Microcebus murinus. Next base: position 116,430,926 of record NC_134105.1, on the reverse strand, counting down.
CAGCCTCTCAGAGTGCTAGGATTACAGGCGCGAGCCACTGCGTCTGGCCAAACGTGTCTTTTCAAATCTTGTTTGAGAATTGTCTTTTCGTTGCCTAGACCAGTCAAGTATACTGACAATTTTCTTGTTATTGACAGAGTTTTGGAAACAGTTAATCCTGAAAACCCTGGTGGACCTTGAACTTTCTAAATGGAGCTTCAAATTTTCTGTCCCGGACAGGAAACAACTTTGCAAGGTTATTAACCACAACCAGGAAAACACCAAAAATGTCCCATTAGAAACTTGTCAATATCAAGGATCACATTTTAAAATTCTAAGCAACCAATTACATCCAATTTTCCAGGGTCCCTTCTGGTGTCTTATGTCTCACCAACATTAAAGTTAGAATAAAAATCTGAAGCTTCTTATCTCTAGTGTTGTTCCATGTCTGCTACCAGTATCCTCGGAAAATTACAATCATCCACCATCCATTCATCCATCCATCCAGTCATTTAGCCAGTAAGAATTGAGAACATACTTAAGAGCGTAGTTGCATGCGAAGTAATGTATTAGGTTATTGTATTAGGTTATGAAATGTCTGATTTCCTTAAGTACTAAGTTTAACAGTTGATATCTCTGACATTTCACTTTGACACTTTTTGTTTTATTTTTATTGTGAAGTTACATACTCAGTCTTTCAAACACAGGTTTTGGCTTGTGATTATCTTTCTAAAAAAAAAATTTAGAGCAATTTTTGAGAAATCATGGATAAGTCAAAAATTCATGTTATTTCCAAATGTGAGTTCTGTCGCAGAACTGATACAGTTCGGACAGCTTGAAATATCAGCAAAGTGTTTGGGAAGGACTGGCCTAATAAATGCACAGTACATTGATGGTTTGAAAAGTTCCATTCTGGTGATTTTAATCTTGAAAATGAGCCATGTGGGAGACCTGACACCAAGGTGGATAATGATGAGCTGAAAGCTCTCGTGAAAGAAAATCCATCTCAACCTATGCATGAATTTGCAGCAAGGTTTAAGGTTCCTATTCCAACAATATTGGACCATTTGAAACATAGCGGCAAGATAAAGAAGCTGGATAGATGGGTTCCTGTCTAAACGAATGAACTAAACAAATATCAGAAGAGAAATTGTCTCAAGGCTTGCCTTTCCTTGCTGTCATGACATAAAGGCGAACCATGTCTGCACTGTCTTGTTACATGTGATAAAAGATGGATTCTTTTTGACAATCGCAAGCATTCGGCACGATGGTTGGATATAGATGAAGTGTCAAAACACAGTCCAAAACTGAATATTCATCAAAAAAACTACTGGTGTCTGTTTGGTGGTCCCGCACTGGTATTATCCACGAAAGCTCCAGGAAACCTGGTCAGTTGGATAGCTACCGCAACCAGTTGGACAAAATAATGAGGGTGCTTGTGATTAAGCAGCTGAGATTGGTCAATAGTGACAGGACAATCCTCTTGCAAGACAATGCTTGACCACATGTTGCACAAACAACATTGCTCAAACTACAGCAGCTGGACTTGGAAACTATCACCCACCATATTCACCAGACCTTGCACCAACTGACTACCACTTCTTCCAGGCTTTGGACCAGTTCTGCAAGGACAAATAATCAATTCTCGACAAACTATGGAGAACGCCTTTGGGTGATTTCATCGCCACTCACTCTCCAGGCTTCTCCTCTGTTGGTATAAACAAGCTACTGCTAAGATGGCAAAACTGTGTTGATAGTTTGGGCGCATACTTTGATTAATTGTACTGCTTCTTGTTAGAAATATAATAAACTACACTTTTGATTCAAAATCAGACATCTCATATTTAATAGAAGTACAAAAAAAATATTATCTCTGATCTCAAACTGTTTACATTTCCCACAGAAAGACAAGATATGCAAAGACTCTATGTCTTTGTTTCCTTTCACAGAAAAATGTCTCTAAAGAATTATCTCCACTTGCAGGTTACATTTCCTCATTTTTCATTATTTCCTCAATCTACTCTAATTGGGCTTCTGTCTCACCACTCCACTCAAAGTGATCATCAAACAACCCCCATATTTCCAAATCCAGTGTCACTTTTCTGTCCTTATATTAGTTGACCTCCCAGCGGTTGATGACTGCCTCTTTGAAACCCTCTCTTCTCTTGCCTTCTGTGATGCTACATCTTCCTGATTTTCCTCCCCTCCTCAATGGCTGCTCAGTCTCAGTTCCTTTTGCCAGTTCCATTCCCTCTGATAACCATCTAAATGCACCCCAGAGTTCTAGGCCTTCATTGCCTCTTTATGTTCACCTACTCTGAATGTTTCATCTACTCCCATGGCTTTAAATACCAAGCATATGCCAATAATCAAATCACTTTCTTTGTCCCTTACCTGTCTATGAGTTCTACTCACTTGAAATCTCCACTGGGATGTCTAGTAGGCCTCTCAAAATTAATTTGCCAAAATAAAGCCTGTGATTCTAATTCTCCTTCCCAACCTCCTTTATCTCAATTCATAGCACTCATTCATTCAGTTACTCAGGCACAAACCTAGGAACCATTATTAATTTCTTTCTTTTTTTTTTTTTTACTCTCATGTATGATCTATAAACCAATCCTATTAGTTCTACCTTCAAAATAGATCTTAAATTTATGCCGCTTTTATTTATTTCCACTACTACAGTCCTAGTCCAAGCTACTGTCCTCTCTTGTCTGGGCTATAAAAATAGCCTCTAACTTATTTTACTCCTGACTTATCATAATTAATTCTCCAGAATTATCTTTTGGGAATATAAAAACCTCCCACTCTAACTTAAAACCTCCAGTGGTTTTCAAATGCTCTTGGAATAAAATCTAATTTCCTTATCTTGACCTGGAAAGGTGTATATCATCTGGCTCTCCTTATAATTCCAGTCTCAGCATAGACCATTTTTCCTCTCCTTGCTCACCGCACTGCAGGCATACTGACCTTTTTGCTCTGTGGACAGGCCAAGCTTGCTCTCACCCCAGGGGCATTTGCACCTTGCTATTCAGTCCAAAAGTTCTGTCCCCACATCTTTACATATACCTGGCTTCTTGATATCATTCAGCTCTCAGCTCAAATGTGGTCACCTTCTCAGAGAGATCTTTTCTAACCATGCAAAGTTAAGTAGCCCTCCTTCCCTCACCTTGTCCCTGTCCTTGTCCACTACCTTGTTTCATTTTCTTCGCAGTAGGTACCATTGTCTCAAATGACCTTGTCCAATGACTTGTTTACTTATTTATTGTCTACTTCCCCCTCTCTGGAACATCAGTTCTGTGAGGTCTGGGATTTCATCTGTCCTATTCACTATGTAGACTGGGGTTCTGCACAGTAAGGCTCTCGGTCAACATTTGTTGAACGAATAAATGAGACACTCTTTAGCAGCTCCACATTACACTCAGGATAAGGTTCAAGGTAGTTTACCGTGCTTGCAGCCTGGTCTCTGCTGCTTTTTCTAGCCTTCTCTTTCACTACCAGATCCCCTCTGAACTCTACTTGGTGTTGACCACGTACTGTCACTATTTTCCACTTCAGGACTTTTGCGTATGTTCTTCATTTTCCCTGGATGCACTTCGCCCTCTGTATCTACCTTTGCCTGCCTAATTTCTTTTAACCTTTTAAGTCTCAGCTTGGACTTTGCTTTTTCTGTGGTAGTGGTTGATGATCTTGCCAAACTGCTTCCTATCAGACCAGAAAGCTTGGAGTCCTCATTTAGAAAGTTCAGAGGTCTCTTTGTCTTTTGGGACTTGGATGTTTCCATGAATATCAAGACCAAGAAAAATGTCGGTGGTTTTGCCTGAGACAATGGTGTGACAATCCTTAATAAAAGCTTATGTATGCTAAGCTGTCTGTTACCATAGCAATCATAAAATAGTTGTAGTGACTAATATTGTAATAAAAATTTTAAAGATCGGGTTACACAAGGTGTTTCCTATGCACACTGATGGCTTTTAATTTAACATCCTTCTTCCTTTGGACCCCTGGCTCTTCACTGCATATATTTTCTAAGAAATTATCATGTTCGGGAATTGGTCTCTAATTGCCAAGTTGCATGAACATGTTTCTAAGTCAAAGCCAGACATTAACTTAAACTGGGAAATATCCTTGAACTTGAGAATTGGAGTTTGTTTTCTATAAAAGGCATTCCTTTTTTTCAGGGCAGACAACTGAGGAGGAAAAAGCAAATATCATCATATTTACAAGTTCACTTTGATTGTCCAAGTATCTCTCCTGAACGTCTAGACTGGGGTAATTTCCTCCTGCTGTGTGCACTAGTACTTCTATTGCAAAACTTACTATGTTAGAATTATTTTTCCACTTGTAGATTGGCAAATAAAACCTCAAACATGACTGTATCTAACTTAAAAGCAATAATTTTTTTTTCTAAGTCGACATTTAATAAATATTTGTTGAATGAATAGGCTACTGAAGAGAATTAAAAGTAAACAAGTCAACATAAAATATCACAAGATCAAGGGTAGGTAAGGACAGAGTCAGAAGAGTGTCCTGAAGTTCACAGTAGGTAAAAATCACTGTGGGCAGAAGTAGTTAGGGGAGGCTTTGTTGGAGGTAGGACAAGAGTGCAGCCTTGAAAATTGGATACAGTTGGGGAGCCAAGATGGAGAAGACACTATTCCAGAAGTGGTCAGTGGTAGAGAAGGCACAGGACAGTGAGTGACCAAGTGCTACAGTAGAATTAGTGCCACAAAATGAGGTTGCAGTCTGATTAGGGAGAGCTCTGATGCCCAGGCTAAGGAGTCAGAAACTTTTGCTTACAGACGAGGAAACATTACAAATTTTTAATTGCAAACTGCACACGGTGATGTGTGCCTATAATCCCAGCTACTCGCGAGGCTGAGATGGGAGAATCCCTTGAGCCCAGTAGTTTTAGACCAGCCCAGGCAACAGGATGACCCTATCTCAAACAAACAACCAAAATTTTTAATTGTCCAAATAATGTGTTGTAAATTTTATTTAAGGAAAATCTGGAACACATGATGTGTGGGAAGGAGGAGAGAAGGTTTAGATTAAGCAAGGGGCTTGGAAAGGAGCGTTGGGATGAGAAGGATGGTAGCTAACTATGGAAATGCAAAGCCTTAGGGAGGTGATAATGCACTGGTCCTTTACTTAAAAGTGTAAACATAACTGACATCCTGGTGGTTTTAGTGGGCTGCACTTCCATATCAATCATATCCCGGGAGTCTAAATGTCTTTTATCATTTCTAAATCTAAACTCTAAAATCCTTAAGATTAGGGACTTCCTTCCTTTCTGCAGCTCTATTGAAGTATAATAGATGTACGATAAACTGAACAATTTTTAAAGTCTACAATTTGATGTTTGACATATGTATACATGATACTACACCACAAACAAGATATGGAACATATCCAATACCCCCAAAAGTTTCTTTTTAATCCATCCTTCCCTCCCCACATACCTGGCAACTCTCACCCATACCAGGCAACCACTGTTGTGCTTTTTGTCACTATAGATTAGTCTTCATTTTCTAGAATCTCAATATAAATGGAATCATTCAGTATGTATTCTTTTTTGTCTGACATTTTTTTTTATTCAGCATTACTGTTTTGAGGTTCATTCTCATTGTGTATTTATTCCTTATTCAATTAGGGTATTCTTTTGTATTCCTGTATGGTATTTCATTTTATGGATACACCACAATTTGTTTATGCATTTGCTTATTGATGGACATCTGAGTTGTTTCCAGGTTGGGGATACTACAAATAAAGCTGCTGTAATCATTTGTTATATCAGTATATATATAAAGAGGTATACTTTAAGAAATTAGCTCAAGTGATTATGGAGCTGACAAACCTGGTTTCTGCTAGGCAGACTGGCAGGCTGGAAACTCAGGCAGGAGTTGAGGCTGCAGTCTTGAAGCAGAATTCCTTTCTCTCCAGGAAATCTCAGTTTTTGTTCTTAAGGCCTTCAACTAATTAGATAAAACTCACTCACATTATCGAGGGGAATCTCCCTTAATTCACGTCAATAGTTTTGTAGCTGTTAACATCTACAAAATACCTTCAAGAAGCACTTGGATTAGTATTTGATTAAGTAAGTGAGTTAATTACAGCCCTGCTAAGCTGACACATGACTAATCATCACATTCAAGTACAAGTGCATGTGGACATGTTTGCATTTCTCTTGTGTAAATATCTAGTAGTAAAATGGCTGGCTGTATGGTAGGTCTACTTTTAACTTTTTAGAAACTGATAAAATGGTTTGCTAAAGTGGGTGTTCCATTTTACATTCTTACTAGTAGTGTGTTAGAGTCCTAGTTCTTTTACATTCTTACCATAATTTGGCTTTGAGAAAATAGCAAGTGTGCATATCAAAGAATGGGGAGAGAGCTTAAAGAGATTTTTGCAGGAGAGTTTGGGTACTGAAGCCCACTCAAGCTCCCTTGGCAATAATACGTATTAAATAATATATTTTGTTTAGAATTTGGGTTGAGTTTTAAAAGGGTCTGGCTTTGGCGTAACACAACGTCCTCAATCATCACAGCCTCTTGTTTACTTGCTTATTGCAGTTATGAACGAGAATAGTTTTCTCCATACTTCCAATCATTTTGTTGGTTGGAGGAAAAATCTGATGACTTTTGTAATTTGTTCTGGCGAGGGCAAAGGCCATGCTTGTCAGCAGCGTCAGCTTACTTCAATAAAATGAGGACGGTATCGGTGAGGGTTTTTTTCAAAAAATGTATCTATTCGTCTTCTCTCTTGGAGAGTAGAAACTCATATTGACATCCAGAGTTTTCTCTTAGCTGGTGCAAGAGGCTCTGTTTCTAGATGGATTGTTCTTACAGTTGCTGGTATGGTGATATGGGCAAGGACCCTTCCCTGTTTTCAGTGCTGCTGGCATTTCCTGTTTCATTTCTTTTGCTCATTTCATTTAGGAATGGGGAGGGAAGTTCTCAGAGCTTGTACTTGCATAACTATCATTTTCAGTAGTTTTATAGGAGATTTTAACAAAGCCATCAATTAAGTCAACTAACTTTTGGATATACAGTATACCCATTATTTTTTTAAACTTTGTATTTTTAAATAATTATGGATTCACAAGAAGTTGCAAAAATATATACAAAAATGCCCTGTGTACCCTTCACCCAGTTTCCTTCAATGTAAAAGTTTGCTCAATTATAGTCTAATATCAAAACTAGGATATTGACATTAGTACAGTGCACAGAGCTTCTTCAGCTCTCACCAGTTGGATATGCTCTTTTTTTTTTATTGTAAGATTTTTTTTTTTTTGCATGGGAAGTTTCATTTTTTTTTTCCGGCATATTATGGGAGTACAGATTTTAAGGTTTCAATAAATGCCCATTCCCCCCCACCCCCCACAAGTCTGAGTCTCCAGCATGACCATCCCCCAGATGGTGCACATCTCACTCATTATATATGTATATACCCACCCACCCGTCCCACCTGCCCAATACCCTATTACTGTAGTACCTATGTGTCCACTTAGGTGCTACTCAGTTAATACCAATTTGCTGGTGAGTATATGTGGTGCTTGTTTGTATATGCTCTTGAGTGTGAGTGAATAGTTCTCTTTTTTCAATTTAACCAGCAAAATTTTATTGATTATATTATTGATATGAAGTTATAATATCTATTTTATTCTCCCATAATATAGACATTTGTTTCCGAGCCTTAACACTATTTTAATTACTAAGTTTTTCTTTTCTTTTGTTTCCAAATATTACAGGGTACAAATGATTTTGGTTACATGAATCACGTTTGTAATGATTGAGTCAGGGCTATAAGTGTGCCCATTACCCAGATAATGTTCATTGCACCCATTAGGTAGGTTTTTGCCCATCCCCTTCTCCCCTCTCCCAACTGCTTGATTTCCACTGAGTTTTACTTTGCTCTGGGAACATGTGTGCTCATTAGTTAGTTCCAATTTAATAGCAAGTGCATACGGTGTTTATTTTTCCATTCTTTAGATACTTTGCTTAGGATAATGTTCTCCAGTTCCATCCAAATTGTGGCAAAAGGCATTAATTCATCCTTTTTATGGCTGAGTAGTATTCCATGATATACATATACCACATTTTATTAATCCATTCATGAATTGATGGATACTTGGGTTGATTCCACATCTTTGCAATTGTGAATTGTGCTGTAATAAATGTTCCAGTGCAGGTATATTTTTTGATAGAAAGACTTCTTTTCCTTTGGATAGATACCAGGAGTGGGAAAGCTAGATCAAGTGGCAGGTCTACTTTTAGTTCTTTGAGGAATCCCCACAGTGTTTTACATAGAGGTTGTACTAATTTGCAGTCGTACCAACAGTGTATAAACCTTCCTTTCTCTCTGCATCAATACCAGCATCTATTGTTTTTAACTCTATAATAAAAGCCATTCTACACTGGGATAAGGTGATATCTCATTGTAATTTTAATTTGCATTTTCCTGATGATTAGTGATACTGAGTATTTTTTCATATGTTTATTGGCAATTTGTCTCTTTTATTTTGTAAAGTTTTTGTTTATGTCATTTGCTCACTTTTTATTAGGGTTTTTTTTTTCTCGTTTATTTGCTTAAGTTCTTTGTAGAGTCTCATTATTAGCTCTTTATTAGATGTATAGCTTGTATTTTCTCCCATTCTGTAGGTTGTTTATTTGCTCTGTTGATTATTTCCTTAGCTGTGCAGAAGCCTTTTAATTTAATATAAAGTCCCATTTATTTATTTTTGTTCTTGCTGTGATTGCCATTGGGTCTTTTTCATAAATTCTTTGCCAAGATTGATATCTATAAGAGTTTTTTCTTACAGTTTCTCCTAGAATTTTTATGGTTTCATGCCTTACATTTAAATCTTTTATCTATCTTGAATTAATTTTTGTGAGTGGTGAGAGATATGGATCCTGTTCCATTCTTCTGCATGTGGCTATCCAATTTTCCCAGCACTATTTATTGAATAGGGCTTCTATTACCCAGTGTATAGTGTTGTCTAATTTGCCAAAATAAAAAAGGCAGAAAGATCACAAATTAACAATCTGATGGCATATCAGATTAAGTTAAGGAACCAGAAAAGGAAGAACAAACAAAATCAAAGCCAGTAGAAGAAAAGAAATAACTAAGATCAGAGCAGAACTAAGCAAAATGGAAAACGAACAAGCAAACAAAAATACAACGAATCAATGAAATCAAAAGTTAGTTGTTTGAAAAGAGAAACAAAATTGATAGACCTCTTGCTAGACTAACCAGGAACAGAAGAGAAAGGACCCAAATAAACTTAATTAGAAATGAAAAAGGAAATGTATTACAACTAATACCACAGAAATACAAAATATCATCTGTGAATACTATTAAATCTCTATGCATATAAAATCATAAATGTAGAGGAAATGGACAAATTCCTAGAAACAGACAACCTCTCAAGACTCATTCAGGAAGAAATAGAACTCCTGAAGAGACCAATAATGAGCAACAAAATTGAAGCAGTAATAAAAAAATCTTTCAACAACAACAACAAAAGAAGCCTGGGACCAGATGGATTCACAACTGAATTTTACCAGACCTGCCACAAAGAACTGGTAGCCATACTGTAGAAATTATTCCATAACATCAGGAAGAAGGGAATTCTCCCCAACTCATTCTACAAAGCAAGTATCACCTTGATACCAAAGCCAGGAAAGGGCACAACAGAAAAAGAAAACTACAGACAATATTCCTTACGAATATGGATGCAAAATTCCTCAATAAAATGCTAACAAATTGAGTTCAACAGCACATCAAAAATATAGTCCACCATGACCAAGTGGCTTTCATCCCAGGGATCCAAGGATGGCTCAACATATGCAAATCAATAAATGTGATTCACCACATAAACACAAGCAAAAATAAAGACCATATGATCAACCCAATAGATGCAGAAAAAGCATTTGACAAAATTCAGCACCATTTCATGATAAAAACCCTCAACAAACTAGGCATACAAGGAACGTATCTCAGAATTATAAAAGCAATTTTTGACAAACCCATAGCCAACATCATACTGAATGGGGGAAAAGTTGATAACATTTCCATTGAGAATTGGAACAAGACAAATGTGCCCACTGTCACTACTTCTATTCAAAATAGTGCTGGAAGTCCTAGCCAGAGGAATCAGACAAGAAAATGAAATAAAGGGGTATCCAAATTGGGAAGGAGGAGGTCAAACTATTGCTTTTTGCTGATATGATCTTATATCTAGAAAACTCCAAAGACTCTACCAAGAAACTCCTAGAACTGATAAATAAATTCAGCAGCAAAATATCAGACTACAAAATCAATGTACACAAATCAGTAGCATTCCTACATACCATTAACAGTCAAGGTAACAGTCAAATCAAAGACTCAGTACCATTTACAATAGCTGCAAAGAAAATAAAATATCTAGGAATTTATACTTAACCAAGGAGTTGAAAGGTCTCTACAATGAGAACTACAAAACATGGATAAAAGAAATCATAGGTGAAAAATAGTTCCATGCTTTCTATGGAACCAGAAAAGACCCCAAATAGCCAAAGCAATCTTAAGCAAAAGGAACAAATATGGAGCCATCACATTACCAGACTTCAAACTATACCACAAGATTATAGTAACCAAAACAGCATGGTATTGGTACAAAAATAGACACATAGACCAATGGAACACAACAGAGAACCCAGATATAAAACCATCCACATACTGCCAACTGATCTTTGACAAAGTGTGTATAGTTCTGTGCAATTTGATTGCCTGTGTAGATTCATGTAACCACCACCACAACCAACCACTGTGGCACACTTCAACCACAAGGCACTCTTGTGCTACCCCTTTATAGTTACATTTCACTCTTTCTTACACCCTATCCCAAATCATAACAACCACTTATCTGTTCTCCATCTCTATGATTTTGTTATTTTAAAAATGTCATATAAGTGAAACAATACAAAAATGTACCATTTTTAGCTTGGCTTTCTTTTTCCAATCAGCATTAATTCCCTTGAGATCCACCTGTGTTATTGCATGCATCAATAGTTAATTTCTTTTTATTGCTGTGTAGTAGTCTATCATAAGGATACACCACAGTTTGCCTAACCATTCAACCAGTAAAGGACCTTTCAGTTGTTTCCATTATTTTATGAATAAAGCTTCTATGAACATTCATGTATAGGTTTTTGTGTAAACATTTTTATTTAATTTCTCTGGGATAAATGCCAAAGAGTACAATTGCTGGACTGTAAGTACATTTTTAGTCTTTTAAGAAGTTGACAAACAATTTTCTGGAGTGGCTGTACCATTTTACAATTCTGCTAGCTTTTGGTCAGTTTTCTCTCCTAAACTCCAGACCTTTGCTTCCAGTGGCCTATTGGGTAAATTTACCTGATGTCTCACATCCTGGAACTCAGCTTGTTTAAAAATGAGCTCATTATCTTTCCCTACAAGCCTGCTATTCCTCCTTCATTTTCTGTTTTTACTAACAAAACTGCCTACTATCTAGGCCAGACGGTGAGAGCCGGTTTTAGATTCTTCTCTCTTTCACCTATTCTCATTTAATCCATCACTTGCATTAGTCCATTTTATCTCCTCTCTCAAATTGAGGAGAAGAGAGATCATCACCTGCCAGCAGTTATGACTATCTAAGTATTTACATAAGGATTTCCTAACTTGGGGTATTTTTGTCAAGTTGAGAGCAGGCATTTTAAAGTTGGCAAGTATATTAATGCTTAAAGCATAGAGAAGTGAAACAGACTAACTGGTCACATATGAGAAAGTCTAAATTGCTAAGTAAATTCAAATCTCTCTAGGAAGTAGCAGATTAGAAAGCACAGACTTATTCTGGGCAGAGCCCTGGCCTTGGGTCTGAGCAGAAAGTACAAATGAATTCTAATGTATTTATGAAACAAATTATTTATCCAGTGTGGACACTGTCAATCATTCTTGTATAGCATGGTCTGCTAGTTTGGATCTACTGTCAATTATGATAATTTGTAGAATAGTCCCTAAAAGTCACCTAGGAATCTAGTTCATAATAATTGTGTCTTAGTGGCTTAGTTAGTAAATGGGTGCATTTTAAGATTTCTGAAAAAAAAATTTCAAGTTTTTTGTGGTATAAGCTAGAATGTGATCGTTTCTGGTCATTCCTTTAATCATTCAGTAAAATTTGAAAGCCATTACCCACTATTGCTAGTAACTATACTTAAGTAGGTAAGTCAACCATATTTTTCCAGATCCCAAACTAGGTCCTTCTTGTCCAAGGATCAAATTATCTGTTGACCAAATTCTCAGAGACATGACTTAATATTCATCAAATTGATGTTCTGAAATAAAGGTCCTGCTAGTTCTGAGAAGTAATATAAGGAAATGTGCAATCCAGAGTCAGGTGCCAATCTATTTAGTGGCTCCCTGGAGATCACCTCTTCCTGTCTTCCCTTCCAGCTGGATAGCCAATTTCATTTTGGGAGAAATATAAGCTATCGACCCTTTTGTGCTTAGTATAGGTGTTTGTTAAGAAGTTGCTTGCGTTGAAAGAAATTACTAATTTTATGTCCCTTGAGACTGTGTTGTGTGACTGCTTGGCATAATTGCAGGTGAGGAAGCCAATCTGGCTCCCTAACAATAGGGAATATGTTCAGGAAATTCCCCATTTTAAGATCATTTCCAACCGGCCTTGTTCGGCTAGTGCTATAGGACACTGGAACCCTTGGAAGTCAGAGCCATTGTCACTGTTATTTCCTTCATTACAATCCAGGTTCCATCTGGTTACTGTGACTGTCAACGACAGCCTCGGAGGGGAGAAACTCACAAGAGTCAGCCTGAGACAAATGAGAAAGAGAGGCCAGGCTCCTGCCACTTGTTTTCTCCCTTGGAGCACGACTCATTTCCAATCCCATCTTCCAGCTACTCAGGGTCCAGCTTGGACTCCCCCATGCATAGAGCTGATATTCAGTAGGCCTACAAAAGTGAGGCTGGAGGACTGAACATAATAGTTGCTAGAGAACCGGCTAATCTTCTGGGAAGCTGGTTCAGCATAGGCAAAATTATCAGGAAAGAGCTCATTCTCTTTCTCCTTCTCAATTCTATGTGTATCAGCTTTCAATTCCTTCAGTAATAAATTACCCCACATTTAGCAGTTTGCCCCAGAAACTTATTATCTTACAGTTCTGTAGGTCCGAAACCTATAGGTCAGGTCTCATTAGGCTGAAATCAAGGTGTTGCAGAGCTGTGCCCCTTTCCAGAGCTTTTAGAGGAGAACCCATTTCCCTGCTCAGTTGAGCTGGTGGAAGAATTCAGTTCCTTGTGGTTGTAGGGCTGCTTTCTTGCTGGCTGTTACCTGAGGGCTTTTCCCAGTTTCTAAAGTCTGCCCACATTCCTTGTCGTGTGGCTTCTTTGAAGCCAGCAACAGTGGGTAGAGTCATTCTCACACTTCGAATCTCTTCCCCTTTTATTCTGTGTCATTTCTCTATAACTCAGCCAGAAAAGGTTTTCTGTTTTTAAGGTATCACATGATTAGATTGGCCAAATTGGATAACCCAAGATAATCTCACAATCTCAAGGTCCATATATATCCTTAATCATATTAGCAAAGTCCCTTTTGCCATGAAACATAATATACCCACAAATTCTGAGGATTAGAGTTTGGGCATCTTTGGGTGTCCATTATCTGTCTACCACACTGTGTAAAGAAATAGAATTCATTAATTCAACAAACATTTATTTAGTGCCTACTACATACCAGACAATTTTCAAGGCACTGGATTTTCTGTCCTATCTCACTTGAGAACTGTGAGAGGTGATAAAGAACTTGCACATTGAACAAATTTACCTATTGAATTTATTTTCTTTTGAGCCACACACTATCCACAAAGGAAAAAGGCCTGGAGGGGGAACCGATGATATATGATTCACTTCACTTTTCACAGAATAGGGTCTGGCTGTGAAATGAGAAATTAATGGTGTGGAAGTGGTACTGTGTGAGTTCTCTTTATTTTATTTATTTATTTATTCTTGTTTTTTTTTTTTTTTTTTTTTTTTATGAGACAGAGTCTCACTGTGTTGCCTGGGGTAGAGTGCCCTGGAGTGAGCCTAGCTCACAGCAACCTCCAACTCCTGGTTTCAAGCAAACCTTCTGCCTCAGCCTCCCAAGTAGCTGGGACTACAGGCATGCGCCACCATGCCCGGCTAATTTTTTCTACATATTTTTAGTTGGCCAATTAATTTCTTTCTATTTTTTAGTAGAGATGGGGTCTCACTCTTGCTCAGGCTGGTTTTGAACTCCTGACCTTGAGTCATCCACCCGCCTTGGCCTCCCAGAGTGCTAGGATTACAGGCGTGAGCCACTGCGCCCGGCCCTGAGTTCTCTTTAAGTCAGAAAAGATCAATTCACGGAAAGATACATAAAGGCTTTTGATGTGTGCTGTGTTGTCATACTAGTATACATACATACTGTTACTGCTCTATAGGAGTTTACAATTTAGGTTTGGGGATGTGGCACTTTGAGCAGTTAGATAACAAAACAGAGCAATATTCTGTATGATTAAAGCAAAAGTCATGCATCAGACCACAGGGAGCCTGAGAAGGGCACAAGCAATGTGAACTAGGGCTTGGGAGGGTCATAGGAGGGAGGATCAGAGTTAAAAATATCAAGTATGGCCAGAGCACCTCATTAATTGATGCACTGTAAATAAAGGAATTGTCATCATATATCCTTTCTCTCTTATCTGTTATCTTACTTCCTTGAAAAAGAAAATCTAGGAAAAGTTAGCTCAAAATGCTATTGCTGACTTTTCCGCTTTCTTTCTAAATAAAAAAAAAAAAAATGCTATTGCTCAATACACTGACAACACAAAATGCTGGCAAGGATGTGGAGCAACAGGAACTCTCATTCATTGCTGGTGGGAATGCAAAATATTACAGCCACCCAGGAACACAGTTTGGCAGCTTCTTACAAAACTAAACATACTTCTAACATACAATCCAGCAATGTGCACCTGGGAATCTCCCCAAAGGAGTTGAAAATGCATGCCTGCACAAAAACCTGTACACAGATGTTTATAACAGATTTTTTCATGATTGCCACGACTTGGAATCAACCAAGATGTCCTTCAGTAGGTGAATGAATAAACTGTGGCACATCCAGACAATGAAATATTATTCAGTGCTATAAAGAAATGGGCTACCAAGCCAGAACATATATGGAAGAACATTAAATGCAAAGAACTAAATGAAAGAAACCAGTCTGAATATGCTACATACTGCATATTGAAACATGTGGCATTCTAGAAAAGGCAAAACTATGGTGGCAATCAAATGACCAGTGGTTGCCAGGGATTAGTGGGGAGGAAGGTGAATAGGTGGACCACAGAACTTTTAGGGCAGTGAAACTATTGTGTATGACACTATAATGGTGAATATACATCATTATACATTTGTCAGAACCCATAGAGTATACAACACCAAGAGAGACCCTTGATGTAAACTATGGACTTTGGATGATAAAGATGTGTCCATGTAGGTTCATCGACTGGAACAAATGTGCCACTCTGGTGAAGGATGTTGATAGTAGGGGTCTGAACTTAGGGATGGGAAGTAGTATATGGAAACTGTGCATTCTGCTCAATTTTACAGTGAACATAAAACTGCTCTAAAAAATAAAGTCATGTTTTAGAAATGCTATTTTTACTATTTATTGAGCACCTATTGTTTTCTGTTTCAGCATGTTACGAGGATACAAATGTTTAGGTTATATATATTGCCTTTGCCCCACCTGAGTCAGAACTTCAAGCATGTCCATCCCCCAGATGGGGCACACCGCACCCTTTAGGTGTGAATATACTCATGGCCTCCTCCCCCTCCCACCTGCCCAACGCCTGGTGAATGTTGTCACTATATGTGCACTTAAGTGTTGATCAGTTAGTATCAATTTGCTGGTGAATACATGTGGTGATTGTTTTTCCATTCTTGGGATACTTCACTTAGTAGAATATACTCCACCTCTATCCAGGATAATACAAGAGGTGCTAGATCACCATTGTTTTTTGTGGCTGAATAGAACTCCATGGTATACATATACCACATTTTATTAATCCACTCATGTATTGATGGGCACTTGGGTTGTTTCCACATCTTTGCAATTGTGAATTGTGCAGCTATAAACATTCTAGTACAGATGTCTTTTTTAATAGAATGTCCTTTTTCCCTTTGGGTAGATGCCCAGCGCCTATTTATGCAAACACCATGCCAGGCTGTATTAATTATCACTTGTCCTCACAGCATCCAATAAAATATAGGTATTATTTTTACTTTATTACAAATGGGAAACCTGCTATTTGTGGAGATTAAGTGACTTTCTCAAGGCCGCCCAGCTAATAAGTTGGAATCTGGAATTCTAACCTTGATTATCTGGCTCCAAAGCCTAGCAGCATTTTACTATACTATACCATTGTTCACTAATAAATAATAATATGTTTTCTTTTTATAAATACAATGGGGACATTGTATTTAACAAGATGGGGGGCATTTGATAATGGTCTCTGAATATTCAAGTAGGGAAATTTTCTGACTTAGGAAGGAAATAAAATGAATACGCCTGACAATAACAGGATATAAGGAAGTACGTGGGAAGTAGTTAAAAGTCCCTTTCCACAGAAGAATGTTGCTCAAAGGCCAGTTATTCTTAGTGGCTTCCAGCTATCAATTTTGGAGGAGTATTCCTATCAGACCAACCCTCCCACAGAAAACAATCATAACCTTTAGATTCTGGAAAGCAACCCAAAGCAACTAGACATTAGAAGGGTATCAGCACGTGGAAAAAAGGAATAGCACTAAGGTAAAAAAAAAAAAATCCCTCATTTTTTATTTTGACAGAGAGCAAGCTAAACCAAAAAAATCCAAAATTTACTCACTTAAAAAAACAGAGGATGAGTTCAGGGCAGCCATAGTGGCTGGAAAGTGAAAAAAGAAGTCAAAAAAAGAAAAAAAATCCAGGGAAAGGGAGACCCAAATTTTGTGTACAATGTGCCCCAATCTCTAAGTGACCCGTGAACTTCATGTGTTCATGGTAGATGTCAAGCAGTACAGATAAGGCTGAAAGACCTGAACAAAGATTTCTGTTGGTGCAGATGAGCTAAAGTTTGGAGTTTGAGTCAAATCAAGTTACTTTCCTAAGAGAAAAAAAATTCAATCCTCTTTCAAGAATCCAGATCTATAATCTTTAATTGAAAATGTCCAGTATGCAATCAAAAATTATTCTGCATATTAGGAAACAAGGGAATGTGACCTATACTTTTCTTAAAAAGGCAATACAAGAGAGAGAGCCAGTTACCAAAATAACTCAGGTGTTGGAATTTGTAGACAAGGATTTTAGAACAGCTATTATAATTATGCTCAATAATGTAGAGGAAAATATGGTCATAATGAATGAAAACATAGGAGATCTCAGCAGAGAAATGGAATCTATAAAAACCCATGTAGAAATTCTAGAACTGAACAGTATGCTATGTAAAATTAAAAATTCACTGGATGGATTTAACAGCATTTTGGACAGAAAAGAGCCAGTGAACATGATGTTAACTCGACAGGAATAACCCAGTCTGAAAGACTGAATACAACAGAAAGATTGTATACAACAGAAAAGAAAGTAAAAACAAAACGCCTCAGATACAGGTGGAGCTGATGAAGTAGGTGGATAAGATAAATAGGATATCTTTCTTACCAAAACCCCCACTCTCTACATTCCAAATGCATACCTTTTTCCTATACAAAATCTTCTGCCTTTTAGGATAATGTCACTACTTGGCTCATAGTTTTCTTTTCATGAAGGCTGCTGTTCCTATCCTCAGTAGCTTTATTAATTTATCATTAATGATCAAGCGATCATTTTCCTTATGCTGGCCACTGTGCTAATTGCTGTATAAAATAGAGCGATGAAATAGATATTCTTCTTGAAAGAAGGTGAAATGAGTGCCACAATAGAGATGTAGGCAAAAGGCTATTGTGTCACCATGATAGAAGGTTCACTGGAGGAATCTTTCTGGCCACTCTCCACCCTCCTACATTGCAGAGCTCAGAAGGAATTTACCATGCAGTGTCTCAGCCCCTTTCTCCATTCTCTTTGGGATCTGCCTGCCTGCAGAGAACCTATGTCCTACTCTGCTCCATAATTTATGGTATGCAGAGTCTGTTCCAGCAGGATAAGACGTGTGAGGTCAGTGATGAACAGACAAGTCTAATTCTGGGGTGCAATGTTAAGCCAGTTTCACTGAAGACCTCAGCCAAGTTAACCAAACATGTATGTCTATACTAACATTTTTAGTTGTTATATTAATATTTCCATGATCTAGATATGCCATAATTTAGGTTGTTTCTGATTCTTAAATTTTTTATACTAACAACAATACTGCGGTGAATAACTTTTTATTTGTATATCTATGTGGTTGTTTCTGAAGAAACAAACGGAATTGTTCGAGCAATTGGTAAAATTCTCATAGCTATTGACAAAATTTCTTCCAGAACACATTGTAATCATTTTTACTCCCACTAATATTTCAGAACCTCTTATCTCTTCATTTGGACTCATTCTCACAAAACTTGCAGGATTCCATTTTGACTTCTTCATCCACCTATATCTCAGTACTTTTAGTAGCCAATAAATCCTTAGGATTGTCTATGGTCTGGGAAATTCTGTAAAAGATGCAATATTTGCTGAAAAAAGTATAGTCTTATATCTCCTCAATAATATCTCCTCAATTAGATTGACACCACAAATACAACCACTTTTCAAATATATAATTGAAACGTGGATATCAAACAGTAAACAAGATTTATTTTTAATCATGTAAAATTTGTCATTTCCTAAGGAAGGGGATGTGGAGAAAGGGCATGAGAAAAATAGAATCGAAGATATTTTTGAGGATAAAAACTTTTAATTTCATACTCTCTAAACCTGGGATGTGGAGTTAGACCAGACAATTCTGTTACCATATCTCAGAATAACTTTGCCAACATAATGATAATAGCAACTTACATGTATTTAGGATATAGAGCTTATAAAACACCTGTGAGACAAATGGGGTATAGAGTCCCATTCTACAAATGAAGAAACTGAGGTTCAGAGAACACACATTGTCAGTGGCAGAACAGGGACTTAAGCAGAGGTCTGCATTCTAACTTGAACTGGTAGGAAAGACTGAAGGCAGGCTAGACAGCATGGTGAATGACTCAGAGCACACTTGGTTCCTTCTCTTCTGCCTTCTGTAAAGAGTATACAAAGTACAGGGAAAGGGGAAGCTTACGTGGGAAGGAGTGAACAAGCACAGATTCTTACTTAGGTATCTACTCTTGAATTCTCACCTCACTGCGTACCCAGGAATCATCATCCTTCCCAAAATCTTCTCTCCCAGAAGTGCTGGCACACACCCTGGATCACAGGGTCCCCTGGATCACAGGGGGGCACTGATGCCACCATACTTGGGTGTGAGAAAGAAAAAGTCAATAACTATTTATAATTATCTTCCATGTGCCAGGGGCTAGATTCTTTCATTTAGTATTATCTCATTGAGATTGAAATTATATCCCTTTTTTACACATAAGGAAACTGACAGACTACAGTAAGAACAGAATAATCAAACACATCTCTTTTTCCCTTGAAGTGGCAAAGATGAGTGCCAAATTCTTCTGCATTTCAAAACTAAAATAATGTATCAAAATGTAAAAAAAAATTAAAACAGCAAAAGGAACCATAATTCTACCAATCTAACACAAATACATTTTGTGTATCATCTTATCCTTATATGCACATATTTTTCTAGAAGTTGCAAATGAAATGTATGTCGATTTTGTGTTCAACTTTTAAAATTTAGCCTCATAACAATCTGTTATGTGCCCATAATCTTCACAATTAATGTTTTAATGGTTGCATAGTAAATTACTTTCCCCAATGGACATTTAGGTTGTTTCCAGTGTTCGGTTGCCCAAATCAAATTGCTATTTTTCGTGCTAATAGTGTTTTGTTATTATTCAATTATTTCCTTAGAATAAACCCTCAAGAGTCATATTATTGAATAAAAGATTATAAACATTTTTATAGCCCTTAGCACATGGTACCACATTACTAGGCAAAAGGGCTGTACGAATCTAAGAGATTCACAGAGAGTTAGACTTTTTCTAAAGTAACCATGCTGTTTTCCCATTTCTGGCAATATGATGAGTTAGAAACCCTGAAAGACTCTAAACAAAAACAACCAAAATAGTGAATAAAATATAAAAATCATCTTCTTAAATATATTACTGCGCTGACAAGAAAGTAAGGAATCTAAGATCCCCAGAATGAATTAAAACCAACTTCAGTTAAGTGGCAAAGCTGGCCTTCACCCTGGGTGGTCTGTTGAATGCAAAAGAATACTCCATTGACAATGTTGTATCCTTCCCAGTGTATTATATTAGGAGACACATGACTCAGTGTGATCCCTTATTGGTGACGTTAAGTTTGATCACTGGATTAAGGTAGTATCTACCAGTTCTCTCCATTGTAAGGGCACCCATTTCCATTTGTAATTAATAAGTTATCTTCAGGATGACACCTCAAAACTGTATTGCATAGCCTGTTTCCCAACCATCTCTACCTAATGGTAATACATATATTAATAATACTTGCCTGAATTGGCTATTACAATGGTGTTTTGCAAAACGATTTCCTCCACTTCTGTCATTTTTTTTTCTATATTTACTATTTGATATTCTTCTATCAAAAAGAGCTTCCACTTTCTTCCCCTTCTGTGGGCTTATGAATTCTTTTTTAAATGTTATAACCCATTTTTTTCAATATTCTTTCTGATGGTCAAATTGTCCCAAATATAGCTTGCGAGGATGACTTCAAGCTGCCTCATGTGTCCTTTTGATATGTTCCCATAAGTTTTTGAAAATTTACTTCTAGAACAGCAAGAAATTCTAGGTTCACCTTATACTTTACCTGATCCAAACCTAGAATCAGCATTTTCTCCAAGAAGACCTTGTTTCTTTCATTGGCAAATGGTACTGGGAAGCAAAGTTCTGGGCAGTAGTTGTGCTCATTTTTATTAGGATGTCAATGAATCTAGGCCCTTTCAGTGGACAGAGCTAGGACATATTATTTTTAATAATGAGTTCATGTGGTTGCTTCATTGCAGGGTCTTTCTCTCTTTTGCCAAGTCTATATTTATACAAGGTCTGTCTGGAAAGTATCCAGCTATGTAACTGTTCTCACTATATTAACAATGGCTGGATACTTTCTGGACAGACCTCATGTTTTTCTTCTCCCACAGTGATAATCTTAGTTCTTAATAACATCAACTTGTTTACTCATTTAACCAATCCTACAATACACAAAAATAGTTTCAGGATTAGTACATCAATATCACTACCAATAAAATCCTACAAGCTAAAGTCCAAAATATTTTTTCAATTTTTCTTGCCCTTAGAATACACAGTTAGAGGACTATATATTCCACTGGTATTTAGATTAGGTCTTTTTCCCTTAGTTTATGTTATCACTTTGATATACTGTTAGGTATAATTATTTCTGCTTGCATTCAAATTCAGAGTTTGTCTTTTTTCTTCTTTTATTGCTATTCTTATTAATTTATTCTGTTTTTGACTATGTAAACACAAACATGGTTCAAAGTCAAAAGTATACATGCATACATACCCAAAGAAGCCTCATTTGCTTCCATTCTAGTTTCACTAACACCAGGAGGTAATCACTTTCATTAGTTTCTTATTTACCCTCCTTGTGTTTATTTTTATAAAAATAAAGAAATGCACACATATTTTATTTTTCCTCTCTCATACTACAAGTAGAATATTATATACTCTTTGGCTTTCTGATTTTTGTTTTAAAAATTAACAACATAACTAAATAGCACTTCTTTATATAGGAATACCATAGTTTATTCAATAAGTCTCCTATTTGTTCATGTAGATTGTTTCCAATATTTTGCTGTTAAAAATTATACCATAATTAATAATTTTGTACAAATATTTTTTATATTGTTGGAATGTATCTTCACCACAAATTCCTAGAAGTGGGATTACTAGCTCAAAGAATAATTGCATATGTACTTTTGTTAGATATTGCCAAATTCTTCTCTTAGGGGGTGGTACTATTTGACAACCACACCAGCAATGACTGCTTCCCATATGCCTCACCAAAAGAATGTGTTGTCAAGCTTTTAAAGACCTCCCACATTTAAATAGTTTGATCCACATATGGTCTCTATTCCACTTCTTCCACCTGTACCCATAATTCTTATGTATTTTTTGCCTTTTCAGGACTTTCTCTGGTTCTATTAAGTTTCCAGAAATAATGCAGACTAGGAATTTATCATATTTGCCTTGGAATTTTTGCATTTACAACATTTTGAGAGAAGCTGCTTATTTTTAGTCTGCTCTAAGGCAGAAGGTTTTTGCTTCATATTCTTAAAACAAACAAATAACAACAGTTCTAAAAATGATTAGCCATAAAAAATTCACATAATATTACGCTGAGCTTTGCAAAAGCAAAGCCAAATTCCTTCTAGGGACCTGTCACCCAGCAAAACAAATCTCAAAACAAATTTTTCTTACCTTGAACTTTTACATGGCTATGTACAACAGGAAAAATGAGTGTCCAAGCCAGCACTGAAAGTTATAAGATAGATGGAAAAAATCATAAGAAAACATCTTACATTTTTGCTTATGTAGATAGGAGGCCAAGAGATCTTGTTCTTGCAGAAAATGTTTTTTTGTATTTTCATCAGCAGGACTATTTTCTTTAGAGGAAAACCAATGCTTATAGCAACCCTTGTATATACAGTGGGCTTCTGGTTTACAAAGATTTAATATTTGAAGCTTTGAGTATTGTATGGGCATGACATTTGGTAGTTTGGAATTTTGCTGAGAATTCTGTACACAGCACAAAGGCAAGTGTATGTGTGTGAGACTGTCTCCTAACTAATGGGTGAGTCATTTTCTCTAGAGCTCTGTTGGTCTTAATTGTATAAATAGGCATAGTTTGTGTAATTGCACTTTGCAGATATTTCATGTTATAAATTGAAGGTTTGTGGCAACCCTGCTTCAAGCAAGACTGTCAGTTCCATTTTTCCAACAGCATGTACTTGCTTCGTGTCTCCATGCCAAATTTTAATAATTCTCACAATTTGAAACTTTTTCATTATTATTATATCTGTTAATGGTGATCTGTGACCAGTGAACTTTGACGTTACCATTGTAATTTGGGGGGTGGGGGCACATGGACTGAGCACACATAAGACAGTGAACTAAATTGATAAATGTTGTGTGTGTTCTAATTGCTCCAATGACCAGCTCAACCATTCTCCCATCTCTCTCCCTCTAATCAGGCCTCCCTATTAACAGCAATATTGAAATTAGGCCAATTAATAACCCTACAACGGTCTTTAAGTGTAGGTAAAAGGATCTTGTTCTTGTAGAACAAGAAAAAGTCTCACATCTCTCACTTTACATCAAAAGCTAGAAATGATTAAGCTTAGTGAGAAAGGCATGTCAAAAGCCAAGACAGAATGAAAGGTAGGCCTCTTGTTCCAAATAGCCAAGTTGTGAATGCAAAGGAAAAGTTCTTGAAGCAAATTAGAAGTGCTAATCTAGTGAACACATGCATAATAAGAAAGTGAAAGTCTTGCTGCAGATATGGAGGAAATGTTAGTGGTCTGGATAGATGATCAAACCAGCCATGATATTCCCTTAAGCCAAGGCCTAATCCAGAGCAAGGACCTAACTCCTCAATTCTGTGAAGACTGAGAGAGGTGAGGAAGCTGCAGAAGAAAATTTGAAGCTAACAGGGGCTGGTCCATTAGGTTTAAGGAAAGAAGCCGTATCCATAACATAAAAAGTGCAGGATGAAGCAGCAAGTGCTTATGTAAAAGCTACAGCAAGTATTACAGAAGATCTAGCTAAGATCATTGGTGAAGGTCGCTACACCAAAAGAACAGATTTTCAATGTAGATGCCTTATATTGGAAGAAGATACCATCTAGGACTTTCATAGCTAGAGAGGAAAAGTCAATACCTGGCTTCAAAACTTCAAAGGAGAGGCTGATTCTCCTGTTTGGGGCTAATGAAGATAGTGACTTTAAATTGAAGCCAGTGCTCATTTACCATTCCCCAAGAATCCTAGGGTTCTTAAGAAGTGTGCTAAATCTACTCTGCCTGTGTTCTATCAATGTCACAACAAAGCCTGGATTTTTAACATCATGGTTTACTGAATACTTTAAGCCTATTGTTGAGACTTACCACTCAGAAAAAAAAAAATTCCTTTCAAACTATTACTGCTCATTGACAATGTACCTGGTCACCCAAGAGCTCTGATGGAGATGTACAAGAAGATTCACGTTGTTTTCATGCCTGCCAACACACACCCATTCTGCAGCCCATGGATCAAGGAGTCATGTTGAGTTTAGAGTCTTATTATTTAAGAAATACATTTTAGAAGGCTGTACTTGCTATGTATAGTGATTCCTCTGATAGTGATTGCAAGTGAAAGCCTTCTGGAAAGGATTCATCATTCTAGATGCCATTAAGAACATTCATGATTGATGGGAGGTCAAAATATCAACATTAACAGGAGTTTGGAAGAAGTTGATTCTAACCCTCATGGAGCACTTTGAGGGGTTCAAGGCTTCAGTGGAGGAAGTCACTGCAGATGTGGTAGAGATAGCAAGAGAACTAGAATGAGAAGTGGATCCCAAAGATGTGACTAAATTGCTGCAATCTCATGAGAAAACGTGAGTGGATGAAGAGTTGTTTCTCATGGATAAGCAAAGAAAGTAGTTTCTTGAGATGGAACCTATTTCTGGTGAAGATGCTGTGAACATTGTTGAAGTGACAACAAAACATCTAGAATATTCTATAAATTTGGTTACTAAAGCAGCTACAAGTTTTGAGAGGGCTGATTGTAATTTTGAAAAGTTCTACTGTGGGTAATATGCTATCAAACAGCATTGAATGCTACAGAGAAATCTTTCATGAAGGGAAGAGTTAATCAGTGTGGCAAATTTCACTGTTGTCTTATTTCAAGAAGTTGCCACAGCCACTCTGATCAGTCAACAATTAGCAAGAGGCAAGACCGTCTACCAACAAAAAGATGACTCACTTAAAGCTCAGAAGATCATTAGTATTTTTTAGCAATAAAGTGTTTTTAATTAAGGTATGTGTTTATTTTTAGACCTAATGCTATTGCACACTCAATAAACTACAGTGTAGTGTGAACGTAACTTCTAAAAGCACTGGGAAACCCCAAAATTTGTGACTTGTTTTATTGCAGTTGTCTGGAACCGAAAGCATAGTATCTGCAAAGTGTGCTTGTATATAGTTTATGGAGACAAGGTAAATATTGTGCATTTATATCTAGATTGTTTCCAATATTTTGCTATTAAAATCATGCCATAATTTTAATAACTTTGTGCATATATATTTTTTCCTGTTGTTGGAGGCATATCGGAGAATGGTGTTGGGAAAAAAGTATCCATCATCAAATATATTGGGAAATTATTACATTAGAAGACAGATGTGAAGCATATTTATGCTCTGCAGGACTTTTGAATGTTTAACATGCTAACATGCATTAACACTCTTCAAGAAGGGAGCTGCTATATTATGCAGTGTTTCCAAACTTATTTGACCATGGTATTCCTTTTTCACTGAGCATCTCTGGAAAGTAGTGTTCTATGGAACATATGTTATAAACAATTGCTATGGCACTGTTTATACACCTGAAGATTCCGAAAGCTCTTAGTATTTATTTCACAGAAAAGTTAAGTGTCTTTTCTACTTCACTTTTCCAAATTTAATTCATTCTCTCCAGAGCCTCTAGAGGGCCTTGTTGCTTTACCATGGGCAGCATTTACTGTTTCTTTTCCTTCACTTAATCCATCACCTGTTTCTCAAGGAATGGGCTTCCCAATACTAGCCTGAACATTTCCCACCTAACCAGACTGATAGGCTCTTTTTCAGTTTTGAGGCATTGCTGACATTTATTTATTCGTATTCTAAAAGCCAGGCAAATTCTCAATTGTCTTCTGATATAACCAGCTTTGGATGATTATCTCTGAATGGCTAAAATGAGCATTTTAATGGTCTAAAATTAGCATTTCTAATAGTATCTCTTTTTTTTGAGACAAAGTCTCACTTTGTTGCCCAGGCTAGAGTGAGTGCCGTGGCGTCAGCCCAGCTCACAGCAATCTCAAACTCTTAGGCTCAAGCAATCCTCCTGCATCAGCCTCCCGAGTAGCTGCGACTACAGGCATGCGCCACCGTGGCCAGCTAATTTTTTCTATTTATATTAGTTGGCCAATTAATTTCTTTCTATTTATAGTAGAAACAGGGTCTCCCTCTTGCTCAGGTTGGTTTCGAACTCCTGACCTCGAGCAATCCGCCTGCCTTGGCCTCCCAGAGTGCCAGGATTACAGGCGTGATCTAATAGTATCTTTACATGCTACTATCTATTGAGTGACCATCTATGCCAGGCTCTTTATTCATATCATCTCACCTATTTTTACCTTTTTTAATAATCGTACAGCATCATGATATAAAAAGAATTTCTATTTTATAGATACAATACTATTTTACAGATGAATCTGAAGTTCAGAGAGATTTACAATTTGTTCAAGGTTACACAGCCTGTTTGGGGCAACACCCAGAATTTTTGTTTGTTTTGCAGATTTGCATGACTACAGTGACCAGGTTTTTCTTCTATTCCATACTGCTTCCCAGCAATTTAGTAAAGTGAAGACCTTAGTCAATTAGACAATGAAAGCCCAAGAGAATGTATTTTTGATTCGATTTTCTGAATATTTCCAGGGGGGTGAGTGACTCATTTCTGACCACTCCACCACTGTCTTATTTCTACTGCGTGTCTTAACAGTGAGGATCAGGCCCTGCTCTTATCTGAGAAAGTGTTTCATTTCCCTGAGTCAGACAAGGCTCTCCTAATTAGAGGAAACATTCCACTTGTTCGAATCACTGATAAAGACTCTCCCATGCTGACTTTAGCCAGTCTGGCTGGAGGCATCTTTTTAGGAGACAAAGCTGAGCTTCTTGTAAAGGTATTGTTCATCTCTTCCTCTCCTCCTATCTATTGGAAGCAGAGATGAGGCCTTGCTGGCTTGGAGAAATTGTCTTCTGTTTTCCTGTAATATTACCCGGGGAATGACCTGTGGGTTTTTGAATACTGTTTTCTCTCCAAAATCAACACTGTTGAGCAACACAAAGGAACCTCCAGAAAGGAACCTCTAAACATCAAAGGCCAAGTAAGCTAACATGTAGAGAGCAATAAAATTCTGTTTTGAAAGTCAGTTCCAAATCTTTCCCAGTTCCCTTTCTGGACAATGCATGCATGTTACACAGTGTCAGATTTGTAATTTCGTCACCTTAGATGCTCTGATGCACAAAACATCAGCGTTTTAACCTGTAGCACTGGCAAACACCCTGACTTTTATATCGCAGATAGATGATCGCTGTCTGTGCACAAGATACACTCACACACACTCATAGTCGGTGCCAGGGGGGTTGGCTCAGGTGGGGTTTCTAGGACTCCCCGTGCCCAGTGCCCACTCTTCCTTCTGGACAGCCTCATCGTAAAAGAGGTCAGTTTCCCACTTCCGTGCTAGCATTGTCCAATTTTGGTATGAAGGTTATAACTCCGAGAATTAGATGGAAAGGCTCAATTTACTCTTCTCACAACATTGTAAGATATTCTAAGAAGGGTTTGTAAATGCTTATAGCAGGAGTGCTTCATTTGTTGAGAAAATCTACAGCCTTTACACATAAAAACATTTTAGCTATGCATACAATATTTGAGTCTCATTATTTTCAGTATGGAAATGTGCCCTTCTGCTCTCCTGCCCCCGGGCTGTCCCCACGATGGGGCATGCAGGTGAGGCTCATCAGCCCTCTCACCTGGCTTCTCAAAGTCTGCACTCATTTGGGTATTAGGAGATACAGGGGCCTGCAACTTTTCCCAGATGCTTTTTTTTTAAATATTGTGGTAAATTAAAGTGGAAAGGACATTGTGCATGCTTTCTTTTTAGGGTGCCAACCATTCTGAAATCCATGATTAGAACACATGAACAAATGTTTTACAGGTCTCAATTCATTTCATTCATTTTTTCATTCAACAAATATTTTGATCATTTACTAAAAGCCAGGCTGAGTTGGGGGTTGGAGAAACAACAACAAATAAAATAACTTGTGAGAAGAAGGCATTATTATGACTTCCTAAATTATTCCCATGTTTCAGGAAAGATTTGGGCACCAGTAATGAATGGACAATGAGCAAAACTGGATTATAGCAAACGCCATGTATTAGAATGATTCTGTGTAGTAAATAGGTAGTTCCATACTTTTCATACATGTGTTCTCTTCCACAGGCTCATTGGAGCTGGTAATGTTAGGAGAGTCTGAATATAACAGCTATAGCAGAGGCAGTCCGGTGACCAAGAACATAGACTTTGGAGTCAGACAGACCTGGGTTTGAGTCCTGGTTCTGCTAGTTACAGGCTATGAGATCTCGGGGAAATAATTTAAATCCTCTAAACCTTAATGTCTTTCTCTGTAAAATGGGGACAGTAATACCTACTTCCTGATCATGCTATGATGACCCAATGACATGGTATATTTAAGTTCTAAACATTGTATCTGGTATGAAGTGGCCAATTAATGGTGGCTGCTAAATTAATAATCATGGTTATTATTCAAGAAGTAGGACTGGAAAAATGAAGGATCTATGTATGGATATTTGTCCATAGAGTAAAGGAACAAGTGAGATATAAAAGAGTAGGGTTATCCAAGAAAAACGAGTGCCAACGGGCTATGGCTGGGCACCTACAATGTCTGCTATACCTTGTGTACTGAATTTCCATTTAAAGGTATGGACAATCCCTGAATTCATGAATTAGTTCCACTTCTAAGCCGGGGAGCAATAAGTGCCAAGTCAGAAAACACATCACCACAGAATTGGCCATAGCATCCCAGTGCTAATTTAGGCCATTCACCTAGTTCCTGGGTGACATCTTTGTGGGACTAAATCCCTACTGTGGTAGGCAGAATTCTAAAGATAACCCCCCAGAAATTCCTGTCTCCTGCTTATCTAATCAAATACTAATCTAGGTACTGCTGAGAAGGGGCTTTGTAGGTGTAATTAAGAATACTAATCAGATAAGCTTAAAATAGGGAGATTATCCTGGATGATTCTAATAAATCCAATGTAATCTCGCAGGCCCTTACAAACTGCAGTAGAGGCAGAAGTGGCAGGCAGAGGGGCAATGAGGTGGAAGGGGAAGTTGGAGAGATTTGAAGAGAGGGACTTGACCAGCCACTGCTGGTTTCAAAGGTGGAGGGGGCCCTTGTCAGGGAATGCAGATAGCGTCTAGATGCTAAGAATGACTCCTGGCCAACAGCCAGCAAGGGAACAGGGACCTCAGTCCTACAGCCACAAGGAACTGGATTCTGCTAGCAATCTGAATGAGCTTGGAAGTGCATTCATCCCCAACCCTCTCAAGAAGAGCCCAACCAGATGACACCTTGATTTTGGCAATGTGAAACTCAGAGCAGAGAAACTGGTTGAGGCAGCCTATACTTCTGATCTCCAGAAACCATGAAATAAACCTGTGTTGTTTACAGCCATCAAGTATGTATTATAGTAATTTGTTATAGCAGTGATAGAAAGTGAACATGCCTACTGTGTCCCAACACAGCATTCAGATTAGGTCATATTTAAATGCAAGCACCTGCAGTCCATCATGGAGGGTTTTCTGGCCACAGGAAACCACTTGCAAGTGCAGGGGAATTAATCATGCCTCCTAGGATCAGTCGGCAGCCAATGATTGACTGCAGTTAGTGGGTACATACCCCAGCTCCTTGCTCCTCTTTGTGGATACGCTGAGGCAGGGGTCCTCAAACTTTTTAAACAGGGGGCCAGTTCCCTGTCCCTCAGACCGTTGGAGGGCCATTGGAGAGTGCGGCGCACATTCCACACATGCACACTGGGGGCCTGGGACGAGTCGGCTGCTAAGCAGGACAGGCAGCAGCGGCAAAAACACCCGGTGGGCTGGATAAATGTCCTTGGCGTGCCACATGTGGCCTGCAGGCCATAGTTTGAGGACCCCTGCGAGGTATGCTACATTGTCTCCCAGAGTTTGCCAGTGGGACTGAACCCCGGATGCCCACAGCAGTCATCTGCTTATTGGCACATCCTTTGTTGACTTTCTTCCTTTTCCTGTATGACTTCCTTACTTTCCTACTAGTGTTTCTTGGGATAAACAATTTGTACCCATATCCTTGTCTCAGGGTCTACTTCTGAGGGAACCCAACTAAGACAGTAAGCTTACATACCAGGGCAAATGGAGCCAGGGAAGTTGCTATAACATTTTCTCCTACAAAAGGCAAGGTATACTTGCCTGCTGAGATTGAAATCTGAGCAGGCATGGAGCCAATGAAAAGCACATGGGTATTACAGTAATACTGGCTCTACCATTTATTAACCGAAAACATAGGCAAGGTATTCAAAAGAAGCCTTCCCAGAGGTCTCTTTTTTGTCCTTTGAGATTAATGTTTACTTTTCATCTTGTGAAATTTGTATGAAACCATGTATGTAAAGTGCTAGGCCCACAGTAGGCATTCTAAATATGGTATCCTATTATCAATTAGTAGCTAAAAACTTCACAGCAAGGAAAGATAATGAACACTTTGAGTTAAATGAGCATCTTTTCCCATATTTATACATTATGTCATAATATGTCACAGCTAGCAAGGACTGTAGTTGGAGCACCTTTGGTTCCCACATGGAAAATTTAAGACATAATAAGGCAAAGAAGTCTAAGTCGTAGAGCTAATTAGTATAAAATAGAAATCTCTTGTGTTAAATCACTGTATTTAAATATTTGGTGTTATCAGGTTAATTCAGTCATTTCCAAATATAAAATACTTACAAAATTAACCATATATATTATTGAGCTAGAAAGAGATTTAGAAAATTCAGGTTGTTCTCCTACTTCTCTCTGAAGTCACCTATTTTTGAATTTGGGGGGGGGGGAAGTGATGCCTTTTCTTCATCATAATGTGTCCTGTTAAAGCTTTCTATGTTTGTTAATATTTTCTTATGTTTTAAAGCTTATGTTTTAAAAGTGACCAGGCCAGAATTTTTCGGATGTGAGGCACTGAGAACAAAGCTAATATTAGTCCTGTAGGAAATTTCTAACTTACAAAACAAGCAGCACAAGTGGCCAAGGGAAACAACGAGGGGGCTTTTCTAAAATCCAGGGGTATTTTTCCCCCCCGTGCTAGCAACGGCCGGCAAACAGTCTGGCTACATTCAGGAAAAGTTGTGTTAATTAACCAGCCCACCCTCTTTGTTGCTTCCTCTTTGGGAATTCACCGGAGTTGGCTCATTTTGAAGACATTCCCATTAGTTAGTTCTTAGATCCCAAAACAGAAAACGGAAACTTCGAGATAAGGTGCTGCCAAATAGGAAGCAAAAAAACGCATTGAAGTTGTAAGTCTCAGAATCATCTAGGAAGCTCAAGAAGGAGAATTAGTGGAATTACAAAGTCCTCCTGAATCAGAGGAGAAAGAGGATAAATTAATAAATTCATATATACATACTGTGTTAATTCTTTAGCAGGTATTCTCTTTCTTTGCTTAAAAAAAAATTCTCATTCCACACATGAGAATTCAAAACACTGACGCATCCTAAATAGTTCTTGTATTGTAACAGTCCAGCACTGTTACTAATGGGGCCTCTAGCTGCCCAGTTCCAGAGAGAATATGTCATGATTAACTGCGCTGAAATTTTGGTCAAAGTTCTAGTATCCATGTCTGAGCACCAACCATGGGGTCTTTCTGATATTTTCTCTGTATTAGGTGGCCATCCCGAAGTGTGGTAGGGTTCGGTCATCTGTATCAGAACACCTGAGATATTCATTTAAAGCGCAAATTCCCGGGCTGCACCTGGACCTATTGAGTTAGAGTCTCTGAGTATTAGACCTGAAGATACGCATTTTAAATGAGTCGCCCAGGGGATTCCTCCTCATGCTAAAGTCTGAGAACCCCATTCTTCCCACCAGCAGAGTGAGAAAGAACCCGGAGCTCCTACCTGACCCAGGTGTTGGGTGGGGAACCTGCAGCCCCATGGCCACATGTGGCCTTCCAGATCCCAGGTGCATTCCCTCAACTGAATCCAAACTTCACAGAACAAATCCCCTTATTAAAAGGATTTGTCCTGTAAAATTTGGATTCAAAGATTCAGGATATTATCTACAAATTTCAAGTGTGTGCATGTGGCTTTCTGAAAAATAAATTTAGAGGGCACCAGACCAAATTTTTCATCAAATATACTTACAACAAAAAAATGCCATTCTAAACTGTGGTGGCACACTGGTATTCATTTTCTTTCACAATTTTGGGTGTGCAAGAAATATTACATTTGTGTTCTGCAAATAGGATTGAATCATCATTGGAATTTCCTCTCTCGACCTAAGACTCTGCAAAGGTCACTTTGATGTTAGCAGAGTGGAATTTGGGGGCTGGAGGGTGGAGAGGGAACCAAGACCTTCAAAAATGAGCACTTACAGGTAAAATAAGCCTTACCAGAGGGGAGGGAACGGAGAACCTGGGAGGCCGGAGGAGGCCACGGCCCATGCTTCCCAGGGACATTCAGCAGGGAGGGACCGAACATAAGCTCACACCTGATAGATGCTCTTGCCACATGTGGTTACGGCCAGTGCTTCTCCCGCCAGCCCCAGTAATCTCTTGTCCACAGGGTGGCCTTGGTTAACATCCTAACATGTGTCGTGGGGACTCAATACCTTACTTCTGGCTCTCTCACTCCCTCAGGGAGGCCCCTTTGGCATAAAGGTGAGAACCAGTGGGCCGAGGCCCAGAGCAAAAATGATTAAAGTCCTCAATTCCTGATTAAAGGGTGTGGAGGAAAGGACAAGGGTCTTCCAGGAAAAGGGATACTAGAGCCGGAAAGTGTGGCGCCTCAGAGGTGAAATAGCCCTGGTGGAGCAGCCTGGGCTGGGCCTGCGTGTGCTCCTCCGTCTTCTTCCCTTTCCTCGGCCTACTCCCTGCAGGGCACCCCCCCACCTGCCCCAAGATGGAGACTGTCAGGAGAACCCTGTGTGGCCAGGCTTGGACACCTGAGCAGCTCAGGGGCAGCGGCTACATTCTTCAGAGTGTGAGAGACTCCGCAGAGCCCGGAAGCGCCTGCTTCTTGAGGAAAGTTTGGATTATTTATAGAGGGGGATAACATTCAACACCCCAAGCTATCAAATCTCACCCAATTTCTTCTTCAACTCCCCCTACCCCCCAACAAGTGAGTGCCCCTCATCAGATCCTGGCAGGACAAAGACAGTGAAGAAGCTGCAGTCCAGCTGTCACTCAATGCCTGCTGCACGCTCGCTGGCCCGGTCTCCCCATGAGAGCCAGGCCGGGTCTGTCCCGGCTCCTCTGCAGCCCTGGGAGCCTGAAGATCCCCCGTTAGCTCCTAAGTACCACGTATCGCCCTGACCCCGCCACAGTCCCGACTCAGCAGGGGCATAGAAAACATTCTGGGAGAATGCAGGATAATTGTAAGGGTGAGTGGATTTAGAATGACATAACTCTGGTTAAAACACACTTGTATATATATATATATAACATATAAATTACGTTTAAATTGTATCTACATATAAACCTACCTATACTCACCAATCTCTTCCACTCTTTATTTCTCTTATCCTTCCTTCTGGTATTGGGTTCTCTCCCTGAAGTTTGTTCAATGTAAGTTTAAAATGATCATTTTGCCCTTTTGCCTTACAGAGAATTTGCTTTTGAATCAGAACCTTCAGGGAAGTGAGGCTTAGGGGTCAACAACTTCACGCAGGCATAGCTCGGCCTTGCTTGCTTGTTTTTTCCCTTGTCTACTTTCTCCCTGTACGCTGGGACCCAGGGCCAGTCCCTGCTGCATCCTCTTCCTACTGCTCACTGCCCCCGGGGTCCCTTCCTGCCCCATGTCCCAGAGTCCAGGACACAGAATTCTCAGTGGAGAGCTGCAATGGTCAAGGGAGCCTGAGGAAGAAGAGGGCAAAGGGGGGACTGGAGACTTGGCAGAACAGGGAACCTCAGTGCCGGGCATAACAACAAAAGAGATCATGGGGTAGCAGTTCAGGGAATGGACTTTGAGACAAACTGCCTGGTTTCAACCCTTAGCTCTGTGCTTTTGGATGAGACAGGTAAAATCTCTGCTTCCTCAAATTCCTAATCTGTAAAATGGGGATAATAAAGGTACCTATTTCATAAACTGTTATGAGGATTAAATAATCGTATAGATGAACATGAAAAATGCTCAGAACAGGGCCTGCCACATAGCAAGCACTCAATAAATATTAGAGATTATATTTAGGGGCCCAGGACCTATATTTGTAAATGAAATAGGGATGTATCACCATTGGGGCTATTTTTAGATATCTTTGAACTACAAAAAAAGGGAAAAGACAAATTATGAATTTAGTTATGAAAAATTCACAATAATAAATGTAGTTATCTAGTGCTATTTGACTAATTTTTACTTCCAAAATAATTATTAGGTACTTTATTAATATGTCACATAAATTTTGTTTTAAGGTTTGATCATATATTTGATGATGCTTTTTTAAATTGCATGCTATTATTCACAATTTATTAAAAATAAAATATATGCAGATTATATATTAGCCCAGTTTCACATCCTTCTCCAAAGTCTAAATAAAATTGTGTGTTTACTCTTCTACATTTATTAAGCAACAACCACTACATTTAGCTATGTAAAATGGGATAAAGAATTGAAATAAGGTCAGTATCTGGATAAGGTAAGAGAGTGGGAAGGTGAGGGCTATAAATCATTGGTTAAAAGTTGGATTTTTCAACACTAAGCAAACCAGAGGAATCACATTACCCAACTTCAAATTATACTATGAGGCAATAGTAACTGAAACTGCATGGTACTGTACACACATGGATCAATGAAACAGAGTAGAGAACCCAGAAATAAAGCCAAATACCTACCACCAACTGATCTTTGACAAAGCAGACAAAAACATACATTGGGGAAAGGATGCCCTATTTAATAAATGGTGCTGTGAAAATTGGGTAGCCACATGCAGAAAAATGAAACTGGATCCCTATCTCTTGCCATATACAAAAATTAACTCAAGATTGATCAAATGCATAAATGTAAGACCTGAGGAGTGGATAAAGTAAATGTGGTACATACACACCATGGGATACTACTCAGCCATAAGAAAGGATGAAATAATCTTTGGCAGCAACCTGGATGGAACTAGAGGCCATTATCCTAAGTAAAGTAACACAGGAATGGAAAACCAAATACCTTCACTTATTAGTGGGCTAAGCTATGGGTACACAGGGCCATGCAGAGTGGTACAATGGACATTGGAGACTCAGATTGGGGAAAGTGGGGGGTGATGAGAGAAGAAAAACTACTTATGGGGGCAACATACACTATTCAGATGACAGTGCACTAATAACCCAGACATCACTACTATATAATTCATCTGTACAACAGAAAACCACTTGTCCCCTACATTTATTGAAATATTTTTTTAAAGTTGTTTTTTTTATAGGGGTTGAATTAGTAATTAGGTTATCTTTTAAAAAATCATTTGTATTCATTGGAATTTTTCTTCTCTTTTCTTGTTTGGCTTAGGTCTTGATATCTTAGTGAACACAGAAAAAGCCAGTGCTAATAAGTAAAGAGAAAAATAAAGCTTTCTTCCATGTTCCTTCATGTCTGCTGAGACTACATTTTTAGATCTCATATTTTAAAAAGCTATAATCATAGAATATTAGCTTGACTTGAGCTCTGAAAACCTATAAAAATGGAAATTAAAAGGATCCCCACTTACTATCTCTATCATTTAAATTGGACAAGATGCAGAGTTGGGGAATATGCAGGATAATTGTATATACAGTCACCCAAAAGAAATGTCAATAGGAAGAGTAGGAATATAAGATATTGCACACATCTCCTTCAGTTGCATTTGGACACAGGTTTCTTTAAATTGTGGGATTTTTTTAAATGTAAAAGTCAAAAAGGGCCATTGCAAAACTTGGAAAATGCTGAAAACAATAAGGATATAAAAATTTCTCCAAGTCTTGCCGTCCAGAGGTAGCCACTATTAATATTTTGGCAGAGTTTTTATTATTTGCCCATTTACATTTTTAAATTGTTAAAGAAAATTTTGATCAATTAAATATGAGTATATATAATTTTTATCTTTTTTCTGAACAATCCATGAATGCTTTCCAAATATAAACACTGAAGTCTGTTTCCTATTTTTCTTATTTTTAAAAAACAAGGCATTCTTTCAAGAATTTGAGTGGAAGATATTATTTTTAGTAATTTATAACTGGTTCACAGTGTCTGAGAATTAATATCTACCTTATGATTCATTCCCCTATGAGACAGTACCCATTAAATGTGTTGAGTTGGCAGATGAAAAAGAAAGAAAAAGTGAGTATTGACCCATTATTGGTACCCATGTATGGAAAATGGAGAGTAGTTGATCATGGATGACAAACCTATTCTTAGTTTGCTTATGTTTATGAAATTCTGATTACTACCATAATTACATGAGAGACACTACTCATAAACAAAGTTTTAAGACTTTTTAAGGACGTAGACTTTATTTTATTAGAATTTAAAAGTCACGCATTTGTGTCATATTTATAAAATTGCATGTATTATTTAATAAAATATAAAGGCATGGACAAAGGAGAATTAGTTTCAAGGGATAAAGTTTCTGACATCATTGTAATTTTAAGCATTGTGGATATTCCCGGGAAAGTTTTTGGTTGCCATTGGGGATTTCCTCTTTACTGGGTTTGGACAACATCCTCCCATTATTCACAGGAAGCAATCTCTCCTACAAAAGGGCTTCAGTAGAGGCAATGTTCAGCTGTTCTTGGCCGACTTCACATCAGAACTACTATATTGGCCTGAGACAGACGTAGCGGCGGTACGCACCTGAGGAATTTGACATTCAAACAATCTTTCCCGAAAAACAGTAAGTACAGAATTCTTTACAAAAGCAGCCTTGGGCCATGAAACATAGATTTATCAATAGGAACAAATATGCAAAAAGCCTTCTGATAAAAATCAGATCTGTACAAGCTCTTATTGTGTTGTAGTTAAAACGTATCTTTTCTCTTTGACTTAAATGATTAAAATCTTACATTTTATATTTATTCATGCGATTAAAATTCTTTGAAATAAGCAAAGATTGTGGCACTGGAACCTGTTACTCTAAATCTTATGATGCTGCCTTAAACGTCGTGGTAGAATGATGCAATTGGCTACCCAGGATTTCCTTCTGTAATCAATTTTGCACTTTTTCTCCCCAGAAAAGTACTTCGAGTCTAATCTTTTGGTGAAAAGAACTCTTGAAGTCATGATTGTATCACAGCTTCTCTCTGCTCTCACTTGTGGTAAGTCAGTGTTATTCGGGAGACCCGAGTTTCTCATCCTCGTACCATTGATATATCAGACTGGGGCGTTCTTTCTTGCGTTGGGTTGTCCTGTGCCTTGCAGAATGTCTAGCAGCGTCCCTCACTGCTGCCTGCAATACATTCTACCCTGGACTGGAGGCAATTTATTTTATTTCTTAGTGTTTCTGCTTCCTTAGTTGTAAATCATTGATCATAAATGACCTATTTCCCAGATGCATTGTGAGGATTCGATATCATGGTCATGTAAAGTGCCTCATACAGTATTTGGTGGTGCCTATTAAGTGCTCAAGAAATCTTAGTCATCCTGATTATTATGCTACTAGAGTGGGCATACTGTTAGATTGTGTTGGGAAAGTGCAGGTAAAGCACCTAGTGGATGGCCAGTCACAAAAGAGATACCATGAGTGGTAGTTTCTTCATACATACCTTTTTTTTTTTACT
Source organism: Microcebus murinus (assembly GCF_040939455.1). Classification (NCBI taxonomy): domain Eukaryota; kingdom Metazoa; phylum Chordata; class Mammalia; order Primates; family Cheirogaleidae; genus Microcebus; species Microcebus murinus. The sequence goes on along the minus strand of NC_134105.1, from coordinate 116,392,962 downwards.
TTTGAAAAGGTGAAAAAAGTTGGGGTCATTCCAAAGGCCACAGTAGGCAAAAAATTCGACAATAAAAACCCAGTTAACGGAGTTAACCCATAGCAGGACTAAACCCTACCGTTTCCTTTCTATTTCCTCCCCTAGTGCTCCTCATTAAGGAGAGCGGAGCCTGGTCTTACAACGCCTCCACGAAAACCATGACTTACGAGGAGGCCAGTGAGTACTGTACGCAGAGGTACACACACCTGGTCGCAATTCAAAACAAAGAAGAGATCGAATACCTAAACTCCATATTAAACTATTCACCAAGTTATTACTGGATTGGAATCAGAAAAATCAATAATGTGTGGACCTGGGTAGGAACCAAGAAACCTCTGACCAAAGAAGCCACGAACTGGGCTCCAGGTGAACCCAACAATAAGCAAAACGAAGAGGACTGCGTGGAAATCTACATCCGGAGAGAAAAAGACACGGGCATGTGGAACGATGAGAGGTGCAGCAAGAAGAAGCTTGCCCTGTGCTACACAGGTAGGGGGCTTGGGGCAGCGGCAGGCGCTGGTTTCAGTGTGTGGGCATCTTGACATATTTATGGTATGCAGACATTGGTCTCTGTTACAGTAATTTTATGTTCTAAAAGATATGATTTGAAGACATACTATTTAACTGCTGAAGTATCTCTTTTTGTATCTTTGTGTGGATGTAGGCAAAAATGTATGCATTTGTGTATACATACACTGTAGGCAGAATACATATACACACACCATACATATTTTAGTTACTTGTTTATTTGTGGTAGGAGTAGTGTCTTCAGAGTTTGTGATAAAGGAATTTTCTATGCTTGGTGGCAGCTACACTTAGTTCCTTAACATCAAGCTTTAAAACAGATAAGCCTGAAACCCAGATTTGGCATTTCGTAAACTTAACTTCATTTAGAATCTCTGGAATTCAGTATCATTGGCGATGTCTTTGTTGCACACTGTTGATCCTAAGTTCAAAGGAACTCATTGTAAGTGCAGTAACAACCCTCGTCAACATGGATTGTGTTTTCTGCAGCTGCCTGTACCAATGCGTCTTGCAGCGGCCATGGTGAATGCATAGAGACCGTCAATAACTACACTTGCAAGTGCCACCCTGGCTTCAGTGGACTCAAGTGTGAGCAAGGTAAGTCTTGTTCTCACCTCTTCCTTCACTTAAGATGGTAGCACCACCTCATGTCCTCGCTGGCTTTGGACTGTGCGTCTTCTCTACCCTGTTGCATGTGATATAATATGGTGGTTAACAGCTGTGACTATAAAGTCAGACCCTTCTGAGTTCAAACCTGGGATCAGGCGTCCTTAAACTATGGCCCACGGGCCACATGCAGGCCGCCTAGCACATTTATTCAGCCCTCTGGGTGTTTTTGCTGGGGCTGCCTGTCCTGCTTAGCAGCTGACTCGTCCCGGTCCCACAGTGCGCACTCTCCAACAGTCTGAGGGTCAGTGAACTGGCCCCCTGTTTAAAAACTTTGGGGACCCCTGCCTTAGATTCACCAGTTACTCGTTATAGCACCTTGGCAAGGCATTTAAACTCTTGGTCATAGCTTTCTTATTGTAAAATGAGGATAATAATAATACCAACTTCGTAGGCTTACGGTTCCATAGTGCCTAGCACACAGAAAACATTCAATAAAGTGTAGTTATAGTTTCCGGTGTTCTTCCCACTCACATAAGGTGAGGGACGAGCAGAACTGATTTGGGTTTCTTTTTCAGTTGTGGCCTGTAAAGCCCAGGAAGACCCTGAGCACGGAAGCCTGGTCTGCACCCACCCATTCGGGAGCTTCAGCTACAATTCTTCCTGCCGGGTCAGCTGTGAAAGGGGCTACGTGCCGAGCAGCACGGAGCCCACGCGGTGTGCATCCTCCGGAGAATGGACTGCTCCTGCTCCAGCCTGCAATGGTAACTCTCTCCCAGAATGCACAGAACATTCCCTAACTCATCCCTCATGGCCTCCGCTTTTTATCCAATGGATAACATTTCCGAAGCTGCCGGGAAAGTTCAGTTTGTTGTTTTTAATAAAACTTGTTCTTTCAGCCTATATATATATATATATATATATGATTAATCTAGTATCTGTTTGGTTTGAGAAAGGCTTTTATGTTTCAAATGAGTGTATCCAAGGCTCTGGTGACTTGTAAGGGAGATTATAAAGCAGTGAAACTCTAGAAATCTTAATGACCTTCTCATTGTCTTTCCCTGTTCCACTTTTCTAGGCAATGGGACTAACTTAAGACCATGATAATCAAGCAGTATTAATACCTCTTTTTCTCTCTCAATCTTATTTTTCTGGACCAGAGGCCAAAAAAAAAAAAAAAAAATCAAAAATCAATCCTTCAGGTCCTGCTGGGCTAAAATAAATGAATGTCCTATGTCCGTCAGGATTATTTTTTTTTTTTTTTTTTTTTTTTTTGAGACAGAGTCTCGCTTTATTGTCCAGGCTAGAGTGAGTGCCGTGGCGTCAGCCTAGCTCACAGCAACCTCAAACTCCTGGGCTCGAGTGATCCTTCTGCCTCAGCCTCCCGAGTAGCTGGGACTACAGGCATGCACCACCATGCCCGGCTAATTTTTTCTATATATATCAGTTGGCCAATTAATTTCTTTCTATTTATAGTAGAGACAGGGTCTCGCTCTTGCTCAGGCTGGTTTTGAACTCCTGACCTTGAGCAATCCGCCCGTCTCAGCCTCCCAAGAGCTAGGATTACAGGCGTGAGCCACAGCGCCCGGCCCGTCAGGATTATTTTTAATCACAACTAGTCCCAAATCCTGAACTAGAATCTATTATTTTCTTCATTTTTCCCTTATGTAAAAGATAAAATAGATCACAGACCACTCATCATAGTCAAAGTAAAAACTAATCAGATAAGATAGAAATATCAATAAAAAAAAAGTCAAAGCTTTATTTTGGGTATGCATGTCCCCAAGCTTGGGCACAGGACTTTGGGATCTACCCTTTGAAGGCAGCTTCCTCACTCTGTAATAAACTCCAATTCAACATTAAGTGAAAATATTATTCTTCTGTAAAATTCATGGTCTCTTTCCAATCCCCAGCGGTTGAGTGTGACGCCTTGACAACCCCTGCCAATGGGATCATGAACTGCTGGCAAGGTCCTGAAAGCTCGCCATGGGACACAACCTGTGCATTTGACTGTGAGGAAGGATTTGAACTAATGGGAGCCCGGAGCCTTCGGTGTACCTCCTCTGGGAATTGGGACAGCGAGAGGCCAACGTGTAAAGGTAGAGTTGCTCCACATAAAGAGCCACGAACTTTCCTTTTCTCAGTCCATACTAGCAATGGGCAAGCCAGACCTGCTAACATGAATGGGTGCATGTGTTGCAGCTGTGACATGCAGTGCTATCCAACGGCCTCAGAATGGCTCTGTGAACTGTAGCAACTCCGCTGCTGAAGAGTTTTCCTTCAAGTCATCCTGCAGCTTCACCTGTGAGGAAGGCTTCATGCTGCAGGGGCCAGCCCAGGTTGAATGCACCACGCAAGGGCAGTGGTCAGAGCAAATGCCAGTGTGTGAAGGTAAGCCCAAGATCCTTTCCTTTACACTTTCCTTTCTTACACAGCAGCAATCTTCAAACTTGGGCAGTGAAAATGAAATCAGGTGCCCACTTCAACTATAGAAAGCGGATTTGATGAGCAACACTCATCTTACATCTTTGAGATTCATTTAAAAGAACCAGTGCTTGGCCAGGGAAAGGACTGTATGTAATAAGAGTGAATGCTTTGCTGGTTTCTTAATTGTACTGTGCTGATATCACTTTATAGTATAGACATTGGCGTGGAGTAGGCAGAATCCTTAAAGGAAATCATATTAGAAATTTTTAAAAGCAAAATAATGAGAACATGACTTGAAACTAAAACTCTTGTCATACTTTTCTTCTGAAATGGCTCATAACTAGCAGTGATGCAAATGCTTCGAGCATGGTGTCAGTTGCAGTGATAGTTTCGATAGATCTGTAAGCACTAAAATTTAGTTCACTTTTTAAAGCAAGAGCGAGGATATGGAAAACAAGCAGGTTTTACTATTAGGTACTGGCATTCACCTAGCCAAAGGTAGCACAGAGTGATTTCCAGTGGCAAAAAGTTGCAGCACCAAAACTAAATTGTGAGCAGACAAATTTTACATGGGTGCCTTCTTCTTGTGCCTTCTTCTCGTCCTTTCTTTTTGGCACCATGTGTAAGCATGCAGGACCTTTAAGTTGCCCTCTGACTATAGGCAGTGTTTCCCTTGACCCTAACTCCTTTTGCATGTTAGAACAGTGACCAGGAACCAATGTTCCCGAGAAAGGCTGTCCTTTAATTAGTGCCGTTATCAATGAGGAGATTGGGATTCAAAACCACACAGCCGTCTTCCCAGTTATCCAGGGAATAGCGAAGACTCTTGAGTTCCCTAAGTGTTGCTTTGTCCCGCATGGGCTGTGTTCACTCATCAAACACCAAGTACTCGCTAGGTGCACTGCGATATTTTCTGACCATGATTTTGATGTCTCAGCTCTCCAGTGCACGGCCTTGTCCAGCCCAAAGGGAGGGAGCATGAGTTGTCATCCCAGTGTTTCTGGAAGTTTCCAAAGTGGGTCCAGCTGCGAGTTCTCCTGTCAGCAGGGATTTGTGCTAAAGGGATCCAAAAGGCTCCACTGTGGCCCCACAGGGGAGTGGGACGGCAGGACGCCCACCTGTGAAGGTACTGTCTTTGCTTTTATTTGATTTCAAGGTAAAACCTATTGAAGAGTTTAGGGGCTTGATTACCTTGAGAAACCTGTTTCTCCCTGATGTAAGCTCAAGTGCTCTCTGCTGTCTTCCAGCTGTGAAATGTGATGCCGTCCACCCACCCCCAAGGGGCTTGGTGAATTATGCTCATTCCCCTACTGGAGAATTCACCTACAAGTCCACCTGTGCCTTCAGCTGTGAGCAAGGCTTTGAATTACACGGATCAGCTCAACTTGAGTGCACATCTCAGGGACAGTGGACGCAGGAGGTCCCCTCCTGCCAAGGTAGGACTGAGTTCAGACTTTCTGGGAACAAGTCTATACCGCTTAAGTGTCTGAACCTAGATTGCTCCAAGGGGCTTGATCCTAAATTCCTACATGCTGAAAATGAAGTAATGCTTATAAGTTACATGTATTGGTGACTTTCAAAGCCAGTTTTGGAAGTTTTCCAGTAGATTTTTCTTAACCTCTACCTGTGTGTCTATTTTTAGTGGTCCAGTGTTCAAGCCTGGCAGTTCCGGGGAAGATCAACATGAGCTGCAGCGGGGAGCCTGTGTTCGGCACCGTGTGCAACTTTGCATGTCCTGAAGGGTGGACGCTCAATGGCTCTGCGGCTTTGACATGTGATGCCATGGGACACTGGTCTGGGACGCTGCCTACCTGTGAAGGTGACGCACTGATTGATGCTGGTTGTCTGAGGGACTAAAGAGGAAAAGGGGAGCTATCTTGCTACAGTAACTAGCTATCCATTATGTCCAAACCAGAAAGGTTGCCCAGGTTAGAAAGTTGTGAATATTTAGTTGTATGGGGCTAGAGAGAAAACAGAGGTGGCATGTTGATGGGATGGGTAGAAATCTGACAGTGGGAAAAAGGAGAGCTAGAGAGGAAAGCAAGAGGGGAAAAGGAAAATGGGGTAGGGGGTGGGGTGCACAGAGAGAGAGAGATAGAGAGAGAACACACACAATCACAAGCCAGTGCAGTATTAACCAAAGTATGTGTGGTATTGTGAAAGAGCTTGGCAAATTAGAGTTCTGCCTGGCAGTGGGGGGAGAGAGCCTCCAGGGTGGTTTGGGGCAAATCTAAAAGGCCTTAAATGCAACATCTCTACTTCACGTGTTGAACTAGGTGGCTCTTCTGCTTCTAGTAATCAATGTGCAGAGAAAAGGCCAAATGGACAGGACAGAAAGACTTTAAAGTCAATTCCTTCTCATGACAGTCCTTTCCCTCTTGTTTCTTTAGCTCCCGCTGAGTCCAATACCCTGATAACTGGGCTTTCCGTTGCTGGAACCTCTATCCTGACATTAACATCATTTCTCTTCTTCCTTCTGAAATACTTGCGGAAGAAAGGTGAGGGAGTTTAAGAATGTACTCCAAAAATGTTTTTAAAAATATATTTTTTTCTCATTGATGAGTCATCGTCTCTCTTAAAAATTTAAACAGTAATCAGAATCTAATTATTAGGTAACCATTAACAGACTGCAGTATAATTAAGCAGAAGTCTCAGGAAAATAGTTTGTAGTACAACTCAGTGTGGGAAGTGTTTTAGGAAATATAAATGCTAGTTGTGCTAAGATTGTACAACTCCGGTGCGGGTGTTATTCACATCAAATTTTATGGTGTCCCTGGAGTGGTGCAATGAGACTGCCGTGATTAGTGATCTCGGGAAAATGGATAAAATGCTTCCTTAAAATATTTATTTGGAATGCAGGTTTAAATTTGCATATTCATAAGGAATATGCAAGCACGTCTGACCACGCTCATGGTTTGTCTGGCCTACAGAGCACTTAGACATTTTTGAGTTAAGTTCTGGCATTTAAAACATAGGAAATTTCACATGAAAATTCATATTTAAGATTTTTCATGAAAAATTGGAAGCTGAATCTGGCCAGATGACGCCGTAACTATGAGGTGGTGTGAGGAAGTGGCTGTGGCCTTCGGATGGATGTGCACTCTGCATTTTACCCTAATTACCACCAAGCTGTGCTTGTGCTCTGATCACCACAGAGGCCATAAGGCATTGTGTTTGCAACCCCTAATGAATCAAGCGTCTGGATTTGATATGTCCTTAAAGGTCATGTAGTCTGAATTAATGGTTTTCTTTCTCTTACAGTAAAGAAATTCGTTCCTTCCAGGTAAGTTGAATTCTTGTACAATGCATGCCACTGAACGTTTTACACATTTTCCTCTCTTTATTATGTTGGAAAACAGGGCTTAATTTAGTGTTCTCATGTATTCCACAGCAGCTGCCAAACCCTTGAATCAGAGGGAAACTACCAAATGCCTCCTGATCTCGTTTAAGTTCAACAGAATCAGGTAAGACTTGGAAATGACTTAAGGTTATAAGAGAGGTATCCTCTCTACATGTTCTATTTCTCCTTGAACCCTCCAAAGCTGACAATTTGGGGGGAGGGTGGTGATCACCACCTTCATAGTATTTTCTGGAAAGTTGTTTCATTTCTTTCTAGAAGGAGAAGAAAGAAAAAGGATCTGGTTTTACTGAGTTATTTTATTTATGAAAGATAATAGTGATGATGATAGCTGATGCTTATATAGCACTTAGTATGTCCTAATAACTGTTCTAGGCTAGGAGCTCTATGAGATAGGAGCTACTCCTATAGCCCTCCTCACACAGGTGAAGAAAATGTCTAAAATCTCATAGCTAGTAAGTGGTGTAGCCAGGATTTAAACCTAGGCAGTCTGGTTCTGGGATCTGTGTTCTTAACCATTCTACTTTGCTTTACAAGAATTTGAAAGGGCCAAATCCCTCTGAATAAATTTATTTTAAATTCATATTTTTTTGTGTGCAGTTTTAGGTTTCCAGAAAAACTGAGCAGAAAGTACAGATAGTTCCAATGTATCTCCTCACTGCCCCCTTCTAATTTCCCCTTACTATTAACATCTTGCACTAGTGCTACAACTCATGGGCCAACATTGATATTAATTAATTGTTAATATTATTATTAATTACTGTTAATTAATAACAACATGTTATTAATTCATGTGTTGATTAATTATTATTGATTAATGTCCACATAATGTCCACAGGTTACATCAGGATTCACTTTGTGTTGTACATTCTGTAGGTTTTGACAGATGTGTAATGGTGGACCTGTAGCCAGCACACAGGGTAGTTTCACTGTCTTAACCAAATAGATTCTGATGTTCATACTTTTACTACCCCAGTGAGAGTGTGTGCAGCAGTCTGTGCTAGGAGGTGCATTTTGTCGTCGCTGTCAGTATGCAGAACATGAAGTGTTCTGATGACACGCATGCTTATATTTACAGGAACACAGAAGCATCCGGAGAACTCGGGCCACACACTGCAGACAGCAGGGACAGAGAGTTCTCCTCGGGTCTCTGGCCCTTCTTGCCTACTGTCCCCACTCCCTTTACAGCCGGGATCGAGGCACCCACCACAACTCCAATGGCCCCTGTGGACGAGGCCAGCCTCCCACTGAACAGACTCAGTTTTCTCTTTCCCAGCCTCAGGATCAAGAAAGTGCTGCTTCCTGAAGGGAACAAACATTTTCTCCCAAGCAAAGATGAAGAGACCAAGAGTCTGGATCTCAGATTTCCTTTTCTCACTCTCCCTTGCTCACTGGGAAATCTCAGTTGGGGAAACAGTATTTTGGGGCTTTGTTTCTTTCTTTTGCCCCTCACGGTGTTTCCACTGTTGATTGTATAGTTACTGTCATGGGGATGAATAATAAGTATCAAGAGAGGGAAACAAATTGGCCCCAGAGTATTCTAACTTGAAAAAATGACAAATTTTTAATGTCCACCGGTGACTGCTTGGCAAGGGGCGCCTTTGTAGATGGTGCAAATCCTACTTAATGTTCTGTGCGAGGATTACTAAGCACAGTCTTAAATGTTTTTATCCCTATGGGATTTAATGCTTTTTAAAGGGTTCTTGAAAACTGGTTGTTTTAATTGAGGTGAATGTAGTATAATCTTTCATAATTGTCAATTCAGTGCATGTGTAGTAAGGAATTAAAAAATGTGTAGATGTTTTGAACGATGATAGGGTAAAAGTTCCTTACCCTTGATTACCCCTTCTTTGTTTCTTAACAAATTATGTCACATCTGTAGTAAGTTTACTTCAAAAAAAAGGGCAAATATTATCTGTCCCCTAGCAAGGCATAATGTTAACTAGTATAAAGTTATGAGTGTTTTGCTATAGTTGTTTTAAAAACATTGTAGTATCAGGAGAGTAAAAACTGAATGGAGGGTTTGTATACTGTCAGGTATGTTTTCAGGAATGTGTAGTTTCCATGATGAAAAACTTTCATGAGACCAAATGTTCCAATTTGATAAAACCATACATAAATGCAAACAAACGGAGGTACAATTTTATGAATGTCTTTGTTGGAAGAAACATGTAGAAATATGGATGTGCTTTGCATTCCTACAAAGATGTTTGTCAGATGTGATATGTGAATATGATTTTTGTATGTTACATAAAATTTCAAATCCATAATAGGAACTCACCATGTAAAAGATTCATCTAGGAGATTTTTTAAAAGCAAAAATGTCTGATAATTATTCTCTACTTGTTTTATCCTGTATGTTAGTGTGTTCTGGAAGAGGGGAAAGCCTGTGTGAGCAAGTGTTTGTGTTTCTTTATAAGCTGATTTAAAAATTCCTAAGGAATCTTCAGTTACCATTTGAGCACTGGCAGTGAGAAATTCTCGTTCGGTAATTGCCAAGGCTGGTCCAGCCTCAGAGTGTGAAAATCAAAACTCTCCCACACTCCCATTAGCTCAGCATGTACAAAAAAGGAAAGTTTCAGAGAAGTGCTGAGCAGTAAACATGGCCCCAGTTAACGTGGAGTGTAATGAGGATCAGAAGAGTGGAGGTTTTTGATGGATCAGAACTTTGGGAAATAGAAAGAGAGAACAACTATTGTGATCAGGTTACATACGGAATGAATTATTATTTTCCCTGAAATTGTTCAAATGTAAATATTTATGTATAGTGCATTAGAAATAGTGTGAAATATAAATGTGGTCTGCTTTTGGGTTTTTTAAGGTATTTTAAATTATGATTTAAAATATTTTACAGTTTTTTAAAGTATGTATTTATTTAAACTTATGTCAGTTTGGACCTATTGTATTTGATATAGCACTAGAAAGCTTAACAATAAATGTGTTTATATTGATCTCTTTGTATAGGCTCTTTCTTAAAAATTTTATTTAGATAAAACTCACATATCATAAAATTTACCCTTTTAAAATGTACAAGACTGTACAACTATCACACTGTCTAACTCCAGAAAATTTCTATCATCCCCCAAGCAAACCTGTGCCCATCAGCACTTATTCACCATTCTTCCCTCCCTCAAACCCCTGGCAACTACTAATTTACTGTCTGCCTTTATGGGTTTGCCCATTCTGGATATTTCACATAAATAGAATCATCCAGTATGTGATCTTTTGTGTCTAACTTCTTTCACTTAGCATGTTTTCAAGGTCCATCCCTGTTGTAGCATTTATTGATGCTTCATTACTTTTTATGGCTGAATAATACTCCATCGTATGGATAGACTACATTTTGTTTCTCCATTCATCGGCTGATGGACTTTGGACTGTTTCTGCTTATTGACGATCATAAATAATACTGTTATAAATATTCACGTTCAATTTTTTGTGTAGGCTTATGTTTTCAATTCTCTTCAATACTTAGCAGTAGAATTTTGGGCTCACATGGTAACTTCAGGTTTCATTTTTGAGGAACCACCCAACTCTTTTCCAAAGAGGCTGTACCATTTCACAATCCCACAGCAGTGCACAAGGGTTCCAATTTCTCCACGCTCTGGCCAATACTTGTTATTGTCAGTCTTTTTTATTATTGCCATCCTAATGAGTATAAAGTGTTGTATGTACATAAAGTTTCTTAAAGTGATACTGGAAAGTTGCCTAAAAAATATTAGTGATCTAAAAAAATTTATTAAGCCCAACCATGGAGTCTTTGCATTATCCTAGAGTCTTTGCCTCATGCTGGTCTCAATTACAAGTTGCTCATATTAACTGATTTACCTTCATTAACACTTTAGACTCAGTTACTCTTCAGGATTAGAGTCACAGTGCTTTTTTTTTTTCCTACCCAAAATATATGTCTTCTCTCTTCTGGAGTAGTGTCAACCCACAGGCTTGACATATAGCCAAAACCACCTGAAGAATCTCATTATTATTAAAGAATAGGAATATCTGAAATTTCTTTCTTTTCTCTTTAAGTTCCTGAGAGCAGAAATATCTGAAATTTCTAAGAAAACAGGGTTTAATTTTTGGCTTGGTTACCCAGGCTAAAATACTGTGGCTATAACACTAACATAGGTAAAAGTTGGTTTCTCTTGGATTTTATATTTCATCTTAGCTCAAAAGTATTACTTAAGAGAAAATGAAAGACAAAATAGAAAACAAAGATAGATTCTGCTATAATTAGGGCTATTTTCATGTAGGACTGAAATATGCACACACTTGAGCCATCAGCTCAAAACCGCATAGCGTGAATGTTGGTTTTCCCAGATATAAGAAGAGAGACTAGAACAGACTAAATTAACCCAAAGAAATACAGGTCCCTAAGTCAAATGGACATGGGCAAGTGGGAAGCACAGAAGTGAGAAGTAGAAAAATTCTCAGTCTTAGCACCATGGGATTAGAATAGAGCTTTGTATATAAAAAGAAATTATCTAAAAGGCAAGCGCTTTTGGTCTTCTTTCAGTTAGAATTAGTAAGTATAGCTTCCACCCCCAAATTTTAGCTTTCCTCTCCCAAGAGTCTAAGCCAAGAGAAACAAAAATCTTTTTCTCTTCCTGTATATATGGAAGATGTACATATATGTCAGATGTTGGTTAATAAAATCTTTGAACTACTAAGGAGCACAGAGCAGCAAGATAGGCCTCCTGTCTTTGTTAAAAATAAGGATAAAACCACAACATCATTTTGGTAATAATCAAGGAAATTTTTCCTTCTCCCTGATCTCCCATTGGTGCCAAGTCCTATCAATAGTTATTTTAATGATAACTCCCATCTTCCGTGTTCCATTCCCACTGACAGCCCTCAGACTGGGCCCTTATCACCATTCCCGGATTATATGGTAAAATCCACATAACTTCCTTAGCCTCCAGGTTCTCAGTCTGCTGTTGGGGTGCACCCTGGTTAGAAGACACTGACACAGTCCACAAGACATGCAAAATCTAGTCCTTGCTCATCTCCTGACCTCTTTCCTCACCATGCCCCATCATACATTGGATTCTGTGCACACGGGAGAGCTGTTCTGCCCACTTTGGGCATGCTGGCTTCTTTTACCTGGAATTACCTTCCCCACCGTCCCTCCCACCAGCTAGGAGCTCCTCCGCCCTTTGCCTGGTTAATTCTTATTCATCTTTCAGGTCTCTGCTTAAATGTCCTGTGATGGCCAATTTTATGGGTCAACTTGACTGGGCTATAGGATACCTAGATATCTGGTAAAAGAGTATTTCTGTGTGTGCCTGTGAGGGTGTTTTGGGAAGGGATTAACATTTTAATTGGTAGACTGAGTAAGAAGATTGCCTTCACTAATGTAAGTGGCCATCAACCAATCTGTTGAGGGCCCAAATAGAAGAAACAGTTGGAGGAAGGGTGAATTTATTTATTTTTTCTTGAGACAGGGTCTCGATTTGTTGCTCGGGCTAGAGTGAGTGCTGTGGCATCAGCCTAGCTCACAGCAACCTCAAACTCCTGGGCTTAAGCAATCCTGCTGCCTCAGCCTCCCAAGTAGCTGGGACTACAGGCATGCGCCACCATGCCTGGCTAATTTTTTCTATATATATTAATTGGCCAATTAATTTCTTTCTATTTATAATAGAGATGGGGTCTCGCTCTCACTCAGGCTGGTTTCAGACTCCTGACCTCAAGCAATCCGCCCGCCTCAACCTCCCAGAGTGCTAGGATTACAGGCCTGGCCGGATGACTTCATTCTCTGACCTGAAACATCCACCTTCTCCCGCTCAAACATTGACAATCTTGGTTCTTGGGTCTCCAGGCTTGAACTGAATTATACTGCCAGCTTTCCTGGGTCTCCAGCTTGCAGACAGCAGGTCATGGGACTTCTCAGCCTCATAATCACATAAGCCAATTCCTATAATAAGTCTACATGTATTTAACATCTCCCTCCCCCTGCATCCTATTGGTTTTGTTTCTCCAGAGAATCCTTACATATGTTCCTTCATGAGAATTGACTCTGTAGACTAGGTCTTCTCTTTAAAGCTCTCACAGATCATATTTTTTATCCTTCCTTTAATTGCAATAAATAATTATTTGTGTAATTGCTTGTTTAACGTTGTCTTCCCCACTGGACTCTAAGTTTCTTAGGGAGAGGAAAAAATTACCTTGCTCATTGCTATAGTCCCAGAACCTAGCATATTCCTGACAATTGGTAGATATTCAATAAATATTTATTAAATGAATAAATGACTAAGTGAATGAATGCATGGGTATTTGGTTTCACCATAAGGTGCAGAATTGCTTCTCCATATGCAATGAGTTGTCTCAGCAGGTAAGAATTTCAAATCCAGTTATGTATCAACTGTCCCCCCTCCTGCCAGTTTGCAATTTAATGTGGCCATCTATCTCTCAGAAAGTCCAGCAATAATTAATATTTCAGCTCCCCAAATCCAGTAATGGGGCTAGTGGGGATCATTGTGAGGGCTAGAAACTAGAAATAGGAAGAAAAAAAGTCAAAGGAATGGGAGGTAGAAAAAGAGCACATAAGGAAGTAATAAAGAAGTGAGGAAAATGAAAGGTACCCAAAGAAAAAACATTGAGGAGCATAGAATAAGAAGTACAGATGCTACAGAAGAGAGAGGCTCAGTTCTGTATTCATCTTCCTGGGAGCTTAAACCATGCAGGCAAGCACACGTGCTCACATGTGAACACACACACAGACACACAAACACACCTTTGTTCTTAGGCCCTAACCCACAGGTAAATTTACCTGGAAGCTAATAAAAACTAAGCTTCAGGGTCCATTATTTACATGGACCTTCATGTTACAAGGGCCTGGATACTAGAAATGTGTTTACATGGTAATATTTTTTTGTAAAAATCTGTAAAAATAAGACACTTTTATATTATTGTTCTTAAAGAGAGATTCCAAATTGTATAAACCTCAGGCCCTGCAAAATCCTGAATCTGCCCCTGACCCAACCCAGAATATTCTGATTCAGTAGGTTTGGGGGTGAATGCTGTGTCTTTATTTTTTCAGTGACTTTGATACACTACCAGGGTTGGCGATCACTGAGGAAGAACTATGGACTGATCAATTTCATGAGTCCCTGACATTTAGGCAGTATTTCTTTCAGAGCGTTGTCACCATTGATTGGGACATAAACCACGAGACACTCTGTAGTTTGGCAAAAGCTGACAACTGGCAACATTCACTTCCACAATGCAGTGATGTATGATATAATCCTCTGTGCTGAGTAATTAGCGTTCCATCTGTATGACTGGATGTAGCCGTATAGTTCTTTGCAACAAGGAAGAAGAGGAATTTGGACATAGCATTAACACTTTTCAATAACACTTCCTTTAACAAAAGTGTTAACAATTTCATTAACACTTCCTCATGCCCTGTTTTTCTACTTCCCATTTCTTTGGCTTTTTTTCTTCCTCTTTCTAGTTTCTATCCCTCACAATGATCCCCACTAGCCCCATTACTGGATATGGGGAGCTGAAATATTAATAATCGCTGGGCTTTCTAAGAGATAGATGCCCATATTAAATTGCAAACTGGCAGGAGGAGGGGGCAGTTGATACATAACTGGATTTTAAATTCTTACCTGCTGAGACAAGCTAATACAGTAGTAAATTGGATTAATCTTTTTAAAAATCAGTTATTGAAGCAGTAGTGCAGAACAGAATGGAAGTGAATGAGGAGATAGCTGATGGTTAGAATGAGTTAATGACCGGCAGGTTCAATGAAGTGCAATTAAGAAGCAATGCAATGAAATACTTGAGCAATAAACTCACAAGCATAGGAAACTGTAGATACAGAGTGAAATGTTTGATGGTGTGATTGCAGAGACGATACAGCCTTGGGTGATGTCAAGGTTGAGGCTGTGCTCAGGGAAGGAGGGAGCTCAAGTGGAGTGGAGGAGAATGTTATTGGAGAACGGAGGGTCTGGGCTATGGGATGTGTTATGCCATGGGTGGTGAAGTCCTGTAAGATTAAGAGAGGGGCTTGAAGGGAGAGGAAGACCAGGAGCCAGGTGTCAGAGCCATCTGTGCATGAGGGGCTGGGAGGTCACTGCAATGAGCACGGTGAGAAGATGGTTTATTTCAGTGTCATGAGCTTCAAAGAAGTAGGGTTATTTTACTTCTTCTTTTCATTTCTTTTAGCAAGAGGGTGGAAGAACAAAGACCCGTAAGAGGCACTCATCATAAAGGAGGAGACCACCCTTGCCTTCCAACCCTGACAGGTGTGGAGTGTGGAGAACAAACATTATCATCTTGAGAAATGTGCAGGGGATGTGATGTCCTCAGGAGGCAGCCAGCTTGCTGATGAAGCAAGGAGGCAGGAGAAAACTTTGGAGAGGAACTGGAGGATCTAGGGGAGTTTGCTCGCCCTGAAGCTTGCATTCCAGGGGTGGCAAGGAAGCATTTGGGAAGGAAATCAAGGTTGGGTCAGGAGAGAATAGTTTGGGCGAACTGTCTAGGAGATGACAGTAAGAGGGGCTTACACTCCAGGTGTAAGGAAAACAGCTACAGGAGCCATGGTGGATTTGTCTTGGTTGGACTGTGGAGGTGGGTGGGCATTTAGGTCTAATTCTGGCCTGGAGTGAGGACTACTGGTTGTTGCATGGGACTGTGCATGCCTTCTCCCCAGGATTAACTGATGGCAACTGCAGTGAGTGCAGCCTTGGCTGGCAGCAATGAACAAGTAAGCCTGTGGTTATCTGTGATGGGGGTGTGGGCTGGGGAGGGTTGGGCAGAGGCCCTTTTTATGGCACTTACCTCACATCTCATGGCAGGCAAATGGTCTTTCAGCATTGGTTCCTCTCTCCAGGGTTTTGTGATGGTTTTTATAAAACTCACCAGCTCAATCTAGTTCTACCCCTTGGTGGCCACACAACAGCCTGAGAACCACTCTTTCCCTTCCAGTGGCTGTTAACACGCTTCTGTGACCTCTCTTATCACAAATCTTCTTTAGGCTGAATGTGCATGAATTCTTTTTTTTTTTTTTTAATGAGGTAATGTTCACATAACATTAAATCAACCATACTAAAGTGTACGATCCAGTGGCCTTTAGTACATTCACAATGTTGTACAACCACCCCCTCTACCTAGTTCCAAAATGTTTTCGTCAAAAGAAAACTCTGTACCCACTAAGCATTAGTCCCCATTGCCCTCTCTCCCCTGGGCATCTCCAATCTACTTTCTGTGTCTACGGATTCAACCTGTTCTAAATATTTCATATAAATGAGAATCACACAATATGTAACCTTTTATATCTGGCTTCTTTTATAGCATAATGTTTTCAAGGTTCATCCACGTTCGGGCAAGTATCAGCACTTCATTCCTTTCTATGGTTGGATGATATTCTACAGCACAGACGAACGTGCTGCCCTAAACTTAAACCCAATTTCTCACTGTGTTCTCAAGAAAAATGTTTTCGACAAACACAAGATCAATCCATATGATTCAAAAATATACATATGAAAATGTTTTGATAAAAGCCCCAAATCATAGCATTGTTTGTATGGCCCAAGTATTCTAAAAAACTAACTTTATATAATGACAGAATTTAAAATTTATAGAAAAGTGAATAGATTGCATGTGTACTTGACAATGTTCACTAAATAATTCCCCCTAAAAAGCAAAACAAAGAAAACACAACTTTTGACAGGATCTAGGTCATTCTGTCTGACAAGGGCCTGAAGTGCCCAATGACATAATACAACTCTGGGCGCTGAACGAACTTGGCTGTGTGTCAGGAGACATAAACTAGCTTTCTGAGACAACTCTGTGTTTGTCCATGGTCTTAAAAGAAGAACAGAAATGTACAGAAAACAAATATAATAGCAAAGATATCCAGCAGAATAATAGAAGACAAAAAAAAAAAAAAGAAGGTAAAATCTTCTGTTAAAATAAAGGACATATGGCTGGGCATGGCATCTCATGCTTATAATCCTGGCACTTTGGGAGGCTGAGGCAGGAGGATAACTTGAGGCCAGCAGTTCAAGACCAGCCTGAGCAACAGAGCAACACACCATCTCTACAAAAAATAGAAAAACTATCCAGGTATGGTGGTGTGCGCCTGTCGTCCCAGCTACTTGGGAGGCTGAGGCAGGAGGATCACTTGAGCCCAGGCATTTGTGGTAGCAGGGAGCTATGATGATGCCACTGTACTCTAGCCCAGGCAATAGAGTGAGACTCTGTCTCAAAATAAATAAAAAAACATATAGCTTAAAACCAAAACCAAAAAGGAGTTTGTTTATCCATTCAACCACCCATTTGTTTAGCTGACATTTATTCATTTATTGAGTGTAAGACATTATGCTTCTGGACATATAGAGGATTAATATTCTGCAAACCCCTACAACTATCATATTTTAAATTACTACATGGGAAGTACAATGGCTTGCTTTAAATGAAAAGCTGAACTTACAAAAAAAGAATGAAAGTCTCAGACAAAAAAATGCTTAGGGAGCAGGGGCCCAGATCCTGGAAGTCTGTAAGGCAGCATAAGGACTTTAGATTTTACTCTGAGTGAGATGAGAAGCCATTGGAGGATTCCGAGCTGAAGAGGGACGTGGTCTGGCCTGTGTTCTTTGGTGCTTGTTATCCTCTCCCCTCTCTCACCAGTGCTACCTCACCCACCGTCCATGCTCATCCTTCCCTGCTCTGTGGCCTGATCACCCAATCATGGGTAGGCTGGTTTCCAATTGGTTTGACTAAGAGGCGCCTAAGGGAGATTAGAGAGGGAGAGGAGATAGAGGGAAGGGTAGTTCTGATTCAGTCTCTGCCTGCTTCGGTGCTCTGTCTCTGGAGATAGCTGAACCCTTCCTGCGCTACAGCTCTGAGGGGTGGCTTTCCCTCAAGGGTTGCAGGTCTCCCTGAGTTTCAATAACACAACTTCCTCCCCTTGAACCTTCAGCCCCAGGGGTACAACAGCTTCTAGCTACTACTAATCTCTGGAGGCCTCGTTTTCTTCTCGTTTGTTCTCTTAGCCTTGCCCAGTAAGTGGTCCCTCCGTTAAAAGCTCTTCAATGAGTGAATAATTAATTTATCCATCTAGGATGATTTCTGCCTCTGGCTGGGGCCCTGAATGATATACAGTTTAATGGAATCACTTAAATTGAGGAAAAGTTTAGAAGCCTAGAGTCCAGAGAGGAGATTTTTGTAATAATATAGGTGAGAGATGATGGTGGTTTGGATGCCTAGTAAAATGGAAATGATTGAATGTTGAAAATATTTTAAAAGTAAAGCCAAAAAGAAAAATTGCTGACATACTGAACACGGATTGTGAGAAAAAGAAGTCTCAATTAACTCTGAAAGTTTTGTTCTAAATAACCGGAAGGATGCAGTTATAATTTACTGAGATGGGAATGGCTATGGGAAGAGCCCTCCAGGATTGAGGAGAAATTCAGTTCAGTTTGGGATATGTAAAATATCAGAGGCATATTGAATAACTAAATGGAGATGCTGAGTAGCCATCTGGCTGCAGGGGAAGGGTCCTGGCTGGAAATACAAATTTGGAAGTCAATAGCATTTGGATGGTCAAAGTTATGAGAGTGGATTGGATCACCCAGTCAGTGAGGGTAGACAAAGAAGAGAAAAGCAGTGACCCCTGGACTAGTCCAGAGGTTTGGAGGTTGGGGAGATATGGGAGACTCAACACATGAAACAGAGAGGGAGCAGCCAGTGAAGTAGGAGGAAAACAGGAGCTGCCAGGTGAAATAAAACGAGGATAGGAGATAGGCTTTTGGTGTCAGCGAAGTATAGGACCTTGGTCAGAGGTGTCTCAGGGCATTGGTGCGGTTGAAAGCCTGACTGGACAAGGTTCGAGATAGAATTAGAGGAGAGGACTTAGAAAAACAAGTCCAGACATTTCTTTCAGGGGATAGGAGGATCTTTGACACTTTCAGATCCATGAGAGTTTTGATCCCAGTTTACCACGTCTTCCAAGCTCCTGCTAGAAGTTCAGCTCAATGATCAAGAGCACAGGCTTTGGGACCGCCTGGCCTAGGTTCAAAACCCCAGCTGTACCTCTCACTAGCTATGTGACAAAGGCAACTATCTTAACCTCTTTGAGAGTCTTTAAAATGGGGGTAATAATAGCTACAGCAGAGTGCTGCTCCAAAGGCTAAATAAATGGGGTGCTGAGCTCTATAGCTATTTTGGTTGCTATTATTATCTTCCTAAAAATGCAAATCTGATTATGTCAGGGACTCTTCCTTCTGATTGTCCTTCACCAGTCTTACCTGGTTCACGTGTTACACTCTAGGAATACAAGGGCAAACAACTCTCTTCAGGGCTTTAGGAAGTGCCATTAACAAGGACCTCCACTAGGTGGTGAGCAAGGAAAGAGGGAAGGGAACGCACTGAACTCGGTCAGGTGTGTTAGCAAGCTCTACTGAAGTTTGGCAGACGTCGTAAATTTGTCCAAAACACAATTTTAACTTGTGTTGTTTGCAATTTCCAGGGGCCATCTACCACAGGTAGCCAAGAGTTAGCCCCAGTATTTATTAAAAAGTAGAGGGGGGGGTGGAAAAGAAGGAGGAGGAGGAGGAGGGGAAGGAGAACAAGAACAAAACAAGAATAGGAAGAGGGAGAAGAAGAAGAGGAGGAGGAGAACAATGGGGAGGTGGAGGAGGAAAAAGAAGAGGAGGAAGGAAAAAAAAGAACAACAATAAGGGGAGAGAGAGGAGGAAAGAAGATGAGGAGGAAGGGTGGAAGGACAAAAGGAGGGAAGGAAGAGAGAATCTAGTCAACGTCTTCCTGGCCAGAAGCTTATTTTCTCTCAGGGAGGTGATGGAGGCCAGTCTAGGAAAGGGGTGGGGAAAGAGGAGGAAGGGGAGGGCGAAGGAGGGGGAGGATGTGGGACTGGGTTAGAGAAATGAAAGAAAGCAAGCCTCACTGGCGACACTCAGTGTGGGCTCCCTGCAGCACAGCGGGCTCCCCTGGGCAAGGCCGGGAGACTCGGGGTCCACAGGCTGAAGAGCTGCAGAAGACTAGGGAAGGACGGAGCAAAGCCATGGTGAGCCTTTCAGCCGGAACGATTCCCAGATTCTCAGAGACTCTTGGGGTTGTACATGCAGGTGGCAAGGGGCAGCCCATTTTATTTTGGGTTTTAAGAAAGATAGAAACTAAAAATGCTCTCAGAGTCTGAAAAAGTGTTCCTAGAATCTTTCCTCTCAGATGTGCTGGTTTCCTCTCCTTGACTTTGTCCCTGGTGAGACTTCTGAAGAGAGGTACCGGTGAATCAGTACTTTTACAACTAAATACTGTGTTTACCTGAGAAGTGACACGCTTCAGAAAATAAGGTTTTAAAGTGTGTAGAAGAGCTCTGATTTTGTTATTTTCGTGGCTCAAAAATGTATTTCTTTTTATTTGGGGAAAAAAATGAACTGTTTTTTCTTTGCTGGTGTCTGTTTGGCTATCTCGTTTTTTTTTAGGTATTTGAGGCATTGACCCATTATGATCAAGTGCGGGCTTATAACATTAAATATAAACATCAATAGTTCATTAAGCAAAGTAAATACTTTAAAAAATATGCATGCTGAATATTAAAAAGTTTGACCTAACAGCTCAGAAGAAAACCAGGTACAGAAACTGCTAAAATGTAGAAAAAAATTAAAGCAGTAATGATTAGCAACTTGACACTAAAACATGAAAACAAAATAAAACAACAAAACTCTGCATCAGTTCTGATGTAAATTTGAAGTTACATTTTCCCCAATGCCTGAGACATCTGTTACTATAGTAGATTTAGTAGTGGAACATGCGTGTTTTCTTTTGAACGTTAAGAAAGTTGTAGTATCACCTCAAAGTGCTGCAAACGTGTGGTTTAAGAGTATAAATCTCAGTACAATTTTGTGTTGTATTTGCAGATGTTTCTATGGAAATGTCAGAGCACTCAGAAGGACTTAAGGAACATCTTCAAGTTGTGGGTCTGGACAACACTCTGTTGTGGTATGTTACCATATTTATATATTGCTAAGCCTTTTTTACTTATGTTTATTTTTCTCAAATGTCTACTGAGTATACATAGTCACAGGGAATATTATTAGGTAGACAGTTGTTAATTCTATCCTTTCTGTGAGCATCTCTTTTCTTACTCTTACCTTTAGTTCTTCCCCAGAAACCTAGGAGGTCAAGAAGGTTAGAATTTTTTTGCCTGCCATATCCCTGGCTGTGGGGTTCAGATCATGACTGTCTCACTAACGCCTTCAATTATGAAGGAGTAAAGTTAACTGAGAAATCACTAATAAGGCACTTACAATCTGTGCCAAATATTTAGCACTCTATTTTCTATTTTTTTATTATGGTTCAGCGTGCATCAATGTCATGTCAATAATTACAGTGTGAGCTCCTTAAGAGCTTTGTATCTTTTGGGTCCTTCTTCCATTGATGTGACAAGTTTTATGTCTGAATCTTGAAGACTCTCCAGTAATAGCTTTGAACTTTCTTTCCCATTCATTAAGTAAGCTGATTCTTCTTACTCCTTAGCTTGGATTTTCAGCTCTGGCCAAGCAAACATGCGTGTCTGCCTCGTGGCACATGGGAACCTCGTGCTGTTTCATTCAACAAGTGTTTTCTTAGTCTCTGCAATAGGCAAACCCAATTCTAGGCACTAAGGACACAACAGTCTCTTCCCTCTTAGAACTTATATTGTAGTGGAATGTCCCTTCAAAACTCTGTTCAAAGTGTTTATTTTATGATGTTCTTTACCCATTAATCATATCTGTTCCTAGGTTTTCAGTTCATTTCTGATATATTTGATTTGATTTTGATTATGTATTTTTCACATCTGTTATTCTTGTTCAGAATCCTTAGGAAGCTGTAAGAATTGAATCTGTATTTTTTTTTTTATATTTCTCCAATGTACCTGCCCTACACAATAAAAACTCATAAATGTTGATGGCTATGAAAACTTTTACCTTACTGTATAATAGTGGTTTGCACAGACCATTCCACACTTAGAATGGTATACGTTATTATGGAGTCATTATGTAATTATGTATCTAATTAGATTTCTTCAAAGCCCTCACATTTGAAGCACCATATGTTTATTAAACACCATCAGTTGAATATTGTTGTGTATAGAACATGATATGTCATAATCCTACATCACTTGGTTTTGCAAATTGTTATTATTTTTTTTTTATTATGCAGTTGGATATATAAGGCTTGGGCTCCATATTAAGACTTTCCCAGGGGCACTTCTTTCTGTGGTAAAATATCTTTTTGGTTTGAAAGGGATTACTTAACAATATGTTGTTATTTTCTTGTCTTTATTTTGCTTCTTCCTTGGGTGTATATATATATATATATATATACCCTTCATGAAATTGTTGGCCTTCATGAAATTATCCCAGAATAAAAAAGTAGATTGTAAATTTTAAAGTTATTTGATATTCTACTTTAAATGATTAATAGCCACTAAGAAAAAGAAATAGGAATTTCTAAAATATGTTGCTTAAACTTCAATGGAAGGAATTTTGAGAAAAAATATTATGAAAAGAAATCTAGAAAGCTACCAAATTTGTCTGAAATAGAACCACGAGTAAAAAGCATTCCATCTTCAAGAGAGAAGGTCTAGATTCTACTTCAAATCTGTCAACAACTAATTCTGGGGTCCTGAGATGAGTACTTACTCTGCAAACTCAGCCTGGAGTAGGGCTAGGCTCTTTTCCGCTGTACCGTCATGCGGGTCTACATAGTTCACACTGATGTCTTTCAGATTTCCTGGTGTATCATGGAACCAACTGCTGGACTTACCATTATTCTGAAAAACCGATGAACTGGGCACAGGCTAGAAAGTTCTGCCAAAAAAATTACACGGATTTAGTTGCCATACAGAACAAGGGGGAAATCGAGTACCTGGAGAAGACACTGCCTGTCAGTCGTTCTTACTACTGGATAGGAATCCGGAAGGTGGGAGGGGTATGGACGTGGGTGGGAACCAACAAGTCTCTCACTAAAGAAGCGGAGAACTGGGGGGACGGGGAGCCCAACAACAAGAAGAGCAAGGAAGACTGTGTGGAGATCTACATCAAAAGGAACAAAGACGCTGGAAAATGGAACGACGATGCCTGCCACAAACAGAAGGCAGCCCTCTGTTACACAGGTAGGGAGTGAGCGCCCGCTCCGTGCCCCAGACTCAGGAAGGACGAGAGTTAAGAGAACAACCAGTTTAACCCCTTGGAAGTGCTGGGGACTGAGAACAGTTGCTAGTTCATTCTAAAATACTTCCAGTCCTCTATTGAAGCTTGAATCATGCCACTTCTGAGCATTTTTGGTGTGTAAGCAGGTCCCTACACCCAAAAACCATAGCCCTAAATCACATCACATCATGATGATAAGTATGTATGGGAAGTAAGGAGGAAGAACGAGACAATCAGTGTACCTGAGAGGGCCGTGGAGTGGGAGCAGAGAGCTGGGGCCAGGTGGGGCGCAGGCTAACGTCATTGCACTATCTTCAGTGTATGAAAATTTTTGCAAAATCTCTTATAACAATTCCAAAATGGAATTTTGCCAAGTCATATTTTAGTTGTAAAATATGTTTAGAAACATAGTCAATTTGGTCTCTTATAAATTGGGCTCTACTATTTTAGCAAGTTTGGACTTTTTAATCTTAATGCTTTCTATCAAGAAAGGGATTGCCAAGCAATGATTGCCCACAGAAATGATTAAGGTCAGGTCATGATTTAACTGCTTGTTACATTAAAATCAAGTAATTTGAAGAGTTTCAATGTATGCTACTGAGTTTCATTATAAATGTTAAGGAGTATTAGTATCAGTAATTCAATTCTAAAAGCAAATAATTGTCTATGGCTATATGCCTAGTATGTTCCATAAATAAAAATTTTAATGTATGATTTTTATGCAAAAATTGCTATGAATGTACAAGTAAACCTTTCCTGTTTATTAAAATAGTCTCAGACAAAAATTATTTCTAAAGAAATGACTGCAAGTATTAAAATGCAATTTCATTAAAATATATATTTTTCTGATCTCCTTAAAGCTTCTTGCCAGCCCTGGTCATGCAGTGGCCATGGAGAATGTGTGGAAACCATCAATAATTATACCTGCAACTGTGATGTAGGGTACCATGGGCCCCAGTGTCAGTTTGGTAAGTCTTTTCCCTTTCTTTGTTTCTTCCTATGTAAAGACACGGAGATCACTGTAGCTTATGATGGAAGTTGGTTAGAATGACATGATACTAGCCATTCTGAGAAATGGGAAGTTTTGATCAGAAAGTTCTGCTTTCACAATGTTGTTACCTTTCCGTAAAGATTTCATAAGTCAGCATGAAGTTTCAATTCCCTTCTCAACAAATCTTTTTGAGTACCACAAGGAACATGGTGCTGGGATAAAAGCCGTAAGGGTTACAATAAAAGGAATTAGGCATGGTGGATTCCTGCTCTCGGAAGCTCACACTTTAATGAGCTTGTTAGATTAATTAGAACTCTAAAGTCTGAAAGAACATATACTACTTGTCATTAGGAAGGGGAGTTACCCAGAAGGCAATCTTGCTTTTTCCCTCAGTAACATCAGAATACTCATAGTTCTTCACACTTAAGCTATGAGTTTTGCATCTCACTGACTCAGCTCATGGCCTCTCTCTCGTTCTGCACACGACGAACACACCTGTTCATCTTTAAGACATAGTTCGGGGACCATTCCTTCTAGGAAGCTTTCTCTAGACCCCAAGACAGGCATAGTGTCCCTATTCTGTGTTCTGATAGTTTCACATATTTCTTTCTGATTTCTCCTGCATTTCTTGAAGTCACCCATTTACTTATTTATCTACCCTGATTAAGAAAGCATCTTGAGACCAGCAAGTGTCCTATCTATCATTACATCTGTGGGATTCAGAAAGGGCTCTTGCTGGTGAGCTTGGATTGAATTGACAATATAATTTTTTTAAAAAAAAATCAATAAATTTTTAAAGAATAAAGAATTACAGCCAAAATAAATTTAAATGTCAATCAACTAGAATAGATCTAGCTCATTTAACTCAATCCCTGAGCTGTGAATCTTTCCCAGTATTTTACCCTTCCCTATTCCTGAACTTTATTTTTCAATCATTGTATCATTGGTATTCTCATTTCACTACTTTCTGAACATTTTACTCTTTTCTGATTCTCTTCCTACCTGTGATCATTTCTCCTGAGATCCTTTGTGGGGACCTATGCATGCTTATAAACTATTATTACTTCTCAGCCTTTGTATAATACCTTGTCTGTTTCTCTTCTGACTCTACATGTTTCCCTTGGTCAAACTTACTGACTTTTGTGGACTCACAATTCTATGTGATCTTTGATCTGACAAATCTGCCTCCAGCCTTTATCTTCAAATATGTTAAGGATAGCTTTTTGGATTTCTGAAAGGCTACAAAATCAATTGTCCTCAGCCTGCTTTCCCTAGTGTATTCCTTTTCTCAGTACGTGGAACCACCATTTACATGGGCATGTTGGTAGGAGACTCTCTTACTGCCCCCGACATTTATGCAAGTAGCATAATTCTTATAACTTATTATTTTTCTAATTTGTCTCCTACTTGTCATCTCTACTACTATTACCCTCATTATCTTCCTCCCAGATTATTGCAATAGTCTCCTAGAAGAGTCCCACAACTTTAAATTAGCCTCCCCCAACTATATTATTCATACTACAGGCAGGCTGATCAATTAAAAGCAATCGAAACACATCACACATATGTGACCATCCACCCTTGAATTTCTACCTATCATTAGTCCCACAGGATGAAACCTCCTCCAGGCCTAGAGGAATGCTTGATATATAATAGATACTCATTATATCAAGTGAAAAAAGATAAGATCATTTTGTCTCAGCTTCTATCTTTCTCTCTAATCTCATATCATTCCCAACTTTAATTTGGACTTGTATTGTGTATAGAAAATACAAAAATTCTTCTAATTCCTCTAGTCCATTCTTCACTGAAATCTCTGTGCAATGTCACAATGATGGCTTAAATTTGGCAGATAAGGAATAAGACATGAGAGTTGTGATATTTGCCCAAATGGCATGGCAGTGTCTAAAATATCAAAATTTTGATTTCCAAGTCTTGATTTTATTTATTATTGTACCACCAATCACAGAAAGGAAATAGATCCAGTTTCTGGAGAGGGTTGTCAAAATTAGATGAGCTAAAGTTCTATAACTGAGCTAGAGACGATGAAGATAGAATTGAGGGCAAGATGCTTGCTAAGCTTTTATCTTCTCCCCTTGCAAAGAAGACTGATTTTGGAGACCCACTGTGAACCTCCTACTCTCAATACTCTAGTATATTCTGGGGCATTGATGTAATAGTTATTTTCCAACTGAGCTGGCCATTCCCACTTAGACTTCTCTGGGTTTAAAAATCCTCCCCCTGATAATGCCAAAGATAGTAATATGAAGACTAGCTAATGATTAATTAGGACTTCTTATGAGCCAGGCTGTAAGTCTTCGACTTACATTAATTGAATTGCATTTATTTCCCACACCAACTCTATAAAGTTAATACAATTATCATTGCTCCTCTTTTATAGATGAAGAAACTGAAGGTGGAGGGTTTAAGCAGCCACGCTTAAAGGCACATGGCCATCAAGTGGCAGAGCTAGATTCAGATTCAGGCGTTAGGCCCTCTAACACCTCCCAATGCTATTTCCTTCCTTATTGAAGTGACTCAGTGTGAGCCTTTGGAGGACCCAGAGCTGGGCAACATGTCCTGTACTCACCCTTTGGGAGACTTCTTCTTCAGCTCACGGTGTGCCTTCAACTGCTGGGAAGGAACAAACTTAATCGGGATTGAGGAAACCACTTGCGGACCATTTGGAAACTGGTCATCTCCAGAACCAACCTGTGAAGGTGAGTGACTTCAGAGTAGGGGCCTTGTCGTGGCAGTGCTGTGTTCACAGTCTGGGAAAATTCAGTGGAGTCTTGCTAATAAGTCTGCATTCTCTTTTGGAGAATAATTTAATCTAACTTAGATTATACTGTGATGCTTTTCCAAGGGGGAACTCTTACTATCGCTAAAAAGAAAATCTCCCAAGCAAAAAAATAAAAACCTCTGAAGCCCTTTCAGAGTGTGTAAAATAATTCACAGCAATACAGCATGGTTGTAGTACTTTTTTTTTTTTTTAATTATTTTTCTCATTGCCATGGTATGAATAACCAATCTTGCTGAACCTCAGTTAAATTCTGGTTACTCTCCTTTCAATAACACCTATTTTATATGGTGTCCCACTTAAATCAACCAATTTCCTTCTCAGAGGAGTAGAAGTCTTTCTTGATTGTTTTATTTTGTTTATTCTTAAAGTCATCTTTACTTTTCCTCCTGCATGAACTCTCGGGAGAATAACAGTTGCTGTGGAAAACAAAACAAAACCAGAATTTCTTGACCTTTGTAAATTTGAAACGTGGTAGGTTTTTCTCCTTTTTAATTGGCAAAGCTATCCTCTTTGGGGAGAAAACTGGTGGCATCTGAATTTGTGAAGTTTTGTTGATATTTTCTGGGTTTATGCTTCTGACTCACTAGTTTAAGTATTAAATTGTTTTAATTCTCGAAAGTACTATCAAAATCCACTATTGAAATCACAGAACTAAATCGACCCACCTACAAAATTTTACAGAAGTTGGACTTGCTTCAGAGAACTGGGATGTTTTCCCAAGATACTTGGGTAAGCTTTAGGACAGGTGAGAAGGTGAAAATTCTCTGCATGCGTTCACTGAGAATATTCCAGAAGCGCCCATGAGACAGAGGTCATGTGGCATGGCACTCCCAGCAGAGTTGGAGGGTCACCGTGGCTGGGCTGGCAGTCTGGAGCAACCATCCCTCCCCACCACTGACTTTCAGTGCTCTTTTGGCTTCATCTCTGACTCACCACCCACCAACATTTTCAAGAAGATCAAGTCTGGACGCATTATCAGAAGTAATTTCTAGAAATTAGAAATTTCTAGATTCATGTGAATAGTTCCACAGTTGAGTCAGATAGGTTTGGCTAAAAAATCTTTGGTCAAGGGAGGGTCTCTACTTAGAAATACTTTTTTTTTTTCTTTTTCTTTTTCACTGAAGTGATCCAGTGTGAGCCTCTATCAGCACCAGATTTGGGGACGATGGGCTGTAGCCACCCCCTGGCCAACTTCAGCTTTTCCTCTGCATGCACCTTCAGCTGCTCAGAAGGAACTGAGTTAATCGGAGAGAAGAAAACTATTTGTGAATCATCTGGAATCTGGTCAAACCCTAGTCCAATATGTCAAAGTGAGTAAGTTTGTCCCAATAGACTGAAGATTTGCAGATGGAGTTGATGGGTGAGCAGATGGTGGGGACAGATATACTACACTTTTAAATTTTGTTTTGTTAAATATATGGAGCCTAAAAATAATATTTATATGCATTAACATAATATAGAATCTTTGGCTGTTCTTTCCTCCTCCATAACTCTTAAAATCTAAACCCACTGTCTCTACTGATTTATTTCTTATCCATTACCATCCGACTTCTCTGTTGGTCCATTGGAATGCCTCTACAAATGTCACCAGTGACTGCCTAATTCCCCAAGTAGTGGATCCTTCTCAATTATCACTAAGCTGATACTTCCCACGTCTGTGCATGTATGAGAAGGACCATGTCTTCTTCATCTTTGTATACCCTCCACCTGACACGGTGCCTGGCAGTAGGTGCTAAAATAAATGCAGGTTAAATTAGCATGTGAAAGAATAGCTACCTATGTCTGCCCCTGAGACCATCTGCATGGATAACAGAAGTCTTTAAATGGTAGGATCTGTGGAGGCTATCAGAGAGGCTGATCTCTGTGTGCCCAGGGCCAGAGAGTAGAGTAGGAGAGAAGAGAGGAGGCAGGGAGGCCTGTAGCAGAGGACCGAATACCAGGCCCATCAGGGACATTTCCTTGAAGGCCTAGTTAGTACCCATTTCCTCCTCGTCTTCATCGAGCCAAGAGGTGTCTTCTGTTTGAAGCCTTTGGGAGCCTGAGCCATCTCCCCATTATATACTAGGGTGTGGGGATGGAAACACCTCGAAAGAGTTCATCAAAGTAACCAAAGAATTAGGGATGCCATCAGAGCCTTTGCCAACATGTAAAAGTAGGTTCCTTCAAATGGTGGCATCAGAAGACAGATATATCTCATATCAGTATTTTTTTCAGCAAAGTTCCCCAAATGAACTTAGTTCATGGTTACAGAAGGATGTATAGATATGTTCTTTTACTTAATTGTGAAGGAAGTGGAGGGAAGTGGTGGGACTGTATCATTTGAAAAATACAATCTTGCAGGTCCTTATCATATAAAGTACTTATTTTTGTATAACTGCTTTAAAGTAAAAGCATTAGTAGTTTCCTTTGACTCAGATTCAGATTCTACCTGCATTGGGATAACGAGGCTGGTCCAGTCTTTGCCCCTGCTGTAGTCTCAGCGTGCGCTGTCCACGCCAGCTTCCTCACCTGTCAAATGGCACCAAATGGGCTATTGTTGCGAGTCGTAGGGAGGAAGAAAGTCAAATACCCTGAGATGGACGAAGGAAAGAATGCTCGTGGTCTCATGCTCTGTGCCTTACTGGTTTCTCTTTCAGAATTGGATAGGAGTTTCTCAATGATCAAGGAGGGTGACTATAACCCCCTCTTCATTCCAGTGGCAGTCATGGTCACTGCGTTCTCTGGGTTGATGTTTATCATTTGGCTGGCAAGGCGATTAAGAAAAGGTATGTGAGTTTAACTTTATATGAAAATAATGTGACTTTAAGGTGAAAACGAAAAAAAAAAAAACTACAGGAAATTAAGCACAATAGATTCAACTGAAGCAGGATGCCAAGCTTTACGTTCTATAGACGTCGGTCCCTGGAGGCATGTAAATTAGCCCAGCACACACCTTCACTAAAACAAGCTGGCTGATTTTTGCTTTTCATCTGACAAAAGCCTTTTTAAAATGCCTATTATCTTTAAGACCTCTTGCTAGGGTGATAATAAATGAGATATTCTAATGGTTCTTGGCTCTCACTTAATTCTGAAAGAAGGATACATAATCTCTGCCCTCTAAGAGGCTACATACCCTGGATTTCAGTGCTATAATTCCACTAAGAAATGAATCTAATGCCCACTAAGGTTTTCAAGGCACTGTTCCCAAACACCTGACCTCTTCAAGAGTCACATACATGCCAGGCTCCTGACACATGGGAGTTGCCTTCACCCTGGGAGACATTCCCACGTGTTTTCCCCAGTGTCTAGTCACCAAGGCCCCTCCCCAGTGCCCAGGCCTCTCCCTAAGGCCACAGCATGTATGCACCGTGTATGCTTTCCCTCCACCCTGGACTGGAGAAGAAAAGGGAAGAAGGAAGACTTCCCAGAGAAGTAAATATCTGCTGCCTGGAATAGTAGACAGAATTCTACCAGAGAAGAACACCAGCGTCACTCCCCTTAGCTCCCCTTGAGTGTGTCCAAGCCTTAAAGTGGGACCAGCCCACCAGTGACAGACCCACAGTCTGTGGCAAGCCTGGGGTGCACACGAACACATTTGGCCAAACTCTCCTGGCAGAACCATTCAAGACTGGGCATTAGACATTGGGCAGCTTTTAAGATATTCCTGTTTCAAGTTCGGGGACCATGAATGACCTCAGAATAACTGCTAACCAACTGCTCTGTGCTGCCTTTCTGTGGGGTCCTTCAATTGCCATTTTGAGTTCACTTCCTGTGAATTAGTTAGTATGTATTCTGTTCACTGAGTACAATAGGCAAAGCGTGCCCTCTGCCCATCCGCACTGGCAGTCACAGAAATGTTATCTATCAATCCTTAGTGGTCTTCCACTCAATCTGATCTTTCATCCAAATTTCAGAGCAGAGGGTGCTAGATTAGTTTTCTAACCGACCCAGAAAGACAATGGGGGAGGGCACTGCGGATGTGCAAGAGCTTCATTACCTACAACCCGAGATCACCGAGCAGTGACAATGTCTCGGCTCCTGCTCTTAGTTAGAGATTCTGTAGAGATTGGATCCCACCATCTTAGAGTACTATACAGTACTCAGTCCTTAAGTACTGCATTAAAGCAAAAGAAAAATGACATTTTTCTCCCACCATTGATTATCTCTTCCATTGAGACTTCAAAGCCCGATGCCATCCATCCTTTCTATCTTCCTACCTTGAGTGATGCCTGCAGAACTGAGGGGTAGAGAGTAGAGTGGGGAATTACACACCACCCCCTGGGATAAGGTGGCTTCTATCCAAGTAACTTTAAGGACTTTGGAGCTATAAGTCACCTTGATGAGGAAGATATCTATTCCCAAATCCCCTAACCTTTTAACAAATGTTTGTAGAATCAAAGTCATGTGTATTTAATGAGGGCTTTAGGTGGCTAAGGCTGTTTTAGAACCAGGGGTGAGAAAAGCAGTAGGGTTGTTTTTTAAATTTTTTATCTCAGTGTCATTTCTGTACAAGATCTCAAACCGATAACTTGAAGATTGCATGCTCCTGCTGTGGGAATCAGTGTGGCGCAAACAGGAAACAGATAACGGGCAGTTAGGCTAGCTACAGTCATGCCCACAAAGAGACCAGAAGCCCCCAAAAGATCACTCACTGACTGTGTAGGAAAGTAAGGGTATCTGTAACATAACATTTAAATAGGGTTCATTTGTGAAGCATCTTCTGATATCTCCAAATTACAGATGCTTTTGTCTTCCAAAAATTTTAGTTGTAAGTTGGTTCTTTAAAAACACACAAAATATTGTTTCCTATAGAGGCAATGGTAGAAATGATGGCTAGGTTCCCAGGCTAAGCCTAAGAGCTTTTCTAAGACAAAATGTAGCTATCTCATGCATTTATAAGGATAAAAGTAAAAAATAATAAATCTGCATTTATGCAGTAATTCATCTTTTATGATAATTTTGTAGGCTTTTTTGGGTTCCAAAAGCTAGTAAAAGCAGATAGTAAATGTTTGGAGCATGGTAGGTAGGCAATGAAGTGACCAGATTCCTGACCCCTGCTCTTCTGTCCTCAGATGGATCTTCTGAACCTGGCACTTTGGCCTTTGCCCTAGTAGTCTTGGTGCCTGGACTTTAGCTCCTTTCTTCTAGGAAACGAATAAGGGAGGGGTTCAGAAACATGTTCCCCTGTGCATGTACTCCTCTAGAAACACTTCGTGCTCCTAGCATTATACTTCTCTGATTAGTCACTACCACTGGTAAACAAGGTAAATTGGCTACCTGTTCAGTAAATGAGGAAACTGAGGCAATGGTGTTTTAGTCCAAATCTCTAGAATCCCATGTCAATAGATGCCAGAGTCAGAGATTAAACTCCTACCCAGATATCTCCCCTAAAACCACTAGTATTCAGATTCATGAGACTCTCTTTTTTTTTTTCTCAGTTGGAAGAATTCTCCCCTTGAACAGGTTTAGAACAAGGCATGAAACTGAACACATGCCCCTTAGTTCCCTTTTCTTTCAAAAGAAACCCTCTCAGTAGAAACAGATTCTTGCTGATCTATTGTTCCATTGTTCCTAAAAGAAAAAAGAAATACTCACATGAAGATAAACAAATGGAACTTGAAATTAATTGAGACTCGATTGTCCTTGTTCAAGTGCTTTTGGTCCATCTCATCAGCAGGCTGGATTTTGGGAGAAAACATTCAAAATAGTAATTTCTAACACTTTAAACAATTAAAACAGTAACTGAACACTGTCTAAGTGCTAGGCCCTGGCCTAAATGCTTTGAATATATTTTATTTCGTCAACCCAATGAGGAAGATACAATTACTGTACCCTTTCTACAGATGAAGGAATTGTGGTTTTGAGAAGAAAAGAAGCTGTTCAAAGACACACCAACACTGCAGGTGGCAAAACAGGGCTTGCACTTGGGTGGAATAATGCTCCAGCCGACAGCCACTGAAATATTATATTGCCTTCCAAATGATCAGTTCTCCTCGAAGAGCTTTTTTCTAAATAAAATTATCTACTTATTTATATTCTGCTTTTTTCACAAAATGTAAGATAATACAAAATACATTCAGCATATCAAATTAAAATGAGTTAAAATATAAGGAAAACAAGCCATATTTAAGTTTAGGGTATAAAAATAAGTACCCAAATTGAAGTTAGGGCACAGAAATGTGTGTCACAAAGTCCTATACAATTGATAGGAGAAAGTCTCAGATCTGGCTCCCAGTTTCCTTGCAGCCAGAGAAGGAAGCGTAACCAGTTGTGATACTTACTGTAAAAACACATTAGTTACTTAGATGAGGCTGTGCAAATCCTACCAAAGAGGCCAGAATGAAATTCTCGTGGATTCACATAGAGAAGACGCTGTGAGATGTAATGTATTCTCATAGTATTAGCAGCTAAAGTCCTTTTCAGGAGGAATCTGCAGGTAGCCGATGGGACAGCAAGTGGGGAAGGGATAAACACGTGAATGGGCATATTGGTCTGGCCACCAGGCAATCCAGCCTGGACTTTTGTCTTTATGAGCATCACAGAGAATGGACTGGAACCCCAGGAGGCATCTGCATCAACACATATGTTCTATTTGAGTATCTACCACTGCTTGAATTAGAACAGTAAGCCAGTACCTCAGATTATCTTAGACACAGGTAGGGTCCCCCTAACAAAAGTTAGTTTTGAGGGTGGAGATCTCCTTTCTCCCTTTCTTTAAAAAGTTTAAATTGTCTATTATTTTGCTAATGCCATTTCTCTATTTTCTTTTCTATTTTTAGGCAAGAAATCTCAGAAAAGGTAAGTTTTATCAGTGGTGAGGAGTTTCCACATCGGTTGATCCCTTCTCTACCTTCCTTAAGATGCTTCCTGTTCTAGCCAGACATAGTAACCTCATAGTAGCTGTTTACATTGGGGTCCTTGTTTAAATGAAGTTTCCAGATAAGGTGATAACTCTGTTAGCTTCCCTTAAAAGCTGTGGGGTTTTTTTGGTGCTAGTGGAGCTGAATAAATGAACAAATGAACAAGTAATACCCCATTAGGAAAGGGAGGTTTATGTAAACGATTTTCCTGATTGTCTCAGAATTGTCTTTGAGGGTTAGAAGCACTGTCATATGTTTCTTCTTGTTCTGGCTGAACGTGAGGCTCTAAATACAGTATCCAAGAAACATTCAATTCAACAAGTACTTATTGAGAAAATAATGTGTACTAGCCCCTAAGAAGAAGGTATATCTCCAAACTCTAAGCCCTGAATACCTAATACAAAAGGGTAAACCTCTGCAGCTCTAGTACGTATTGACCCTCAGCAGTGTGGAAAAGGTGGGGAGCATGAATTCTACCTGCTGTCTTCCCAAAGAGGCAATTATTTTTCAGTTTGATCTTGAAGCTTAGATTTCTTCAATTGGAGAAATAGCATACCGAGAAAGAATGTAGACAGGAGAAAGTGCATGGCCCATCTGACAGAAATGAAGATGGCAAAATATTTCTCAGTTTCAAAGATTTAGTGACTTGCTTTAAAATTTTAGGAAGGAAGAATGTAAGCAAAAAGAACTATGGAAATGAGACTTTGTTGACATATTAAGTGCCCAGATAGACAACTGGGCTCATTTTAAAATGCTAGAAGTGAAAGAAGATGGTTCCCCATGGGATTGTTTGGGCAACCCTCCTATAGACCACAAACTTAGTAATTCAGTGGGCTGTAGCTTAGAGTGTAAAGAGAAACTGGGAGGAGGTGAAGTACCAAAGGCCACATCATAGAGTAATTTATGAGCCATATTCAGGATTATGGACTTTATCTTGAGCTGTATCTCTAAGAGGGTTTAAGCAGTGTCACCTTGCACTCTTCATCTTATGAGGATCACCTTGCACAGCAATATGGCAAATACGGAGACAGCTGAGTCTGGAGGCAAAGAGACCAGTTCTGGAGGCATTTGAAGTTATTAGGTTAACGCTCATGATACCTGTCAAGAGAAATAGCAGTGAGGATGGGTACATGAGATAAGAGGAGCTGGAATCAACTGAATGTGTTTGTTAGTTGGCTAAGAGGGAGAGAGAAGAATCAAAGAAGATGCCATGCTTCTGACCTGGGAACTGGTGGATGGTAGAACTATTTGCTACTGAGAAAGGAACATAAAAGAAGGAGAAGTGTTGGAGGCAAAGATCATGGATTCAGTTTTGCAGTGTGTTGAGCTTTAGGTGCCTGGAGTTCATCCCATTGTGGTCCATTGGACCTGTCGCAGTGCAGGGGCTACCTTGGGGCAGGAGAGATGTGGATTTGGGGGTTCTCACATTTCAGGGGGTAACTGCCATCTCAGGAGTGGGTACTCCATCTCAGGAGTCTGAAAATGGAAGAGAGGGTGGGAGAGAGGGTGGGAACCAGAGGATCTCACAAGTCAGCTAAGGAAAAAGGGAAAGGAGAAGAGGTTGTCAGAGAGGTAGAAAGAAGAGGAGGAAGAGTATGGGGTCATGAAAGCCAAGGAAAGAAGGAAGTGGAAACAGTTTCAAGTATTGCCAAGAGAACCAGTGAGTTGCCACTCACGGAATGAGGGTGTCAGTGGGACACCATTTTCAGCACACAGATCAAGACAGGAGTCAACCAAGCATGGAGGAATTATTCAGGTTGGGAAAGTAGAGGCAGAACATGTAGTCGTCTCTTTTAAAAAGTTTGGCTTTGGAGGAAGAGGGCAACTGAATGGTGACATGGGGTCCCTGTTTTATTCTTTTTTCTATTATCCTGTCTCCTCTTTCACAGTATAGATGGGGTCCAGTGAGGAAGGGGTCCTGACTCTGGACTGGCCTCCCTATCTCTGTGGCAGGAAACCCACAAGATGTGAAGCTTTCTTTAATACTCACAACTATTAAGTGAAAGTCTTTTCTGACACAATCTACCCAGAGCCGTTTTCTGGCCACAGGAACCACCTGTTTTAATTGCCACTAGATGGAAGTAGATCAACTCAATTTTTTTAGATATCCTTGAGGCACAGGAAGAGATGCTGGCTGGAAGAGTATTAGCATTAGTTAATTAGTTTGCTTAATTACCAGAGCAAGCACATTGCCATATTAAGTTTAACGGCTCACTGATATTTACAATAAATCAAGTAATAGTTCTCTATTGAACACTTTTTTGTTGGAACAATGCTAAGCTTGATCAAGACACCAATAGGAGTAAGCCTTTGTCCCTGACCTCAGGGACATTATTATCTAATTGGAGAGTTAAGACAAAAATACAGAAAAAAAAAATCAGAAAACTACAAGGCAAAGTAAATTAATGGCTGATGAGTGCTATATCAGAGAAGAAAAAAGATCATTTGGTTTGGTGACTAGAGAAGATCTTATAAAGAAGGTGAAAACTGAGTTGATGCCTTTTTGTTTGTGTTTTTGAGATAGGATCTCACTCTGTCACCCAGGCTGGAGTGCAGTGGTGTGATCACAGCTCACTGTAACCCTATAACCTCTAACTGCCCCAGGAGCCAGGACTGCAGGTGTGCACCACCATATCCAGCTAGGGTTTTTAAAAATATTTTTAGAGAAAGGATCTTGCTGTGTTGTCCAGGCTGGTCCCAAGCTCCTGCCTGGCCTCAGGCAATCCTCTGCCTCTACCTCTGCAAGTGCTGGAATTATAGGTGTGAGCCACCACACCTGGCCTTGAGTTGCTTTTTAACAAATGGATAGGATTTAAGCATATAGAGAGAAGCAGGGAAGAAAGGCAGTCCAGAGGAGGGAAATGATATAAACAATGATATGGTAGGGGGACTATGAAAGCATGTTCTGAGGCCAGTTAGTAGAACTTTCTAGAACCCATAGTTCATTGAGGAGCAGTGAAGTATTAATAGAAGTTGAAAGGGAAGGCTGGCCCCACCAACATAGGTCTTGAATGATTTATTGGATGGTCTAGAAAGACCTAGCAAAGAACTATTTGCTCAGCTGCCTTGGGACACCTCTCATTTATTGCCCAAGGTTATCTTAATTCATAGAGTGTTTGGATTTTGAGTCTGAAAAGGATCTTGGCGGACATGATGTTTAAGCTCTCTTTTTAGTTGAGCTAATTTACTATAGGCCTGGAGCTAGGGACAGAGTTAGTTACAATAATGATAAAACTTTATCAAATAGTAATTCCATGTTGCACACTATTCCCAGTGTTTTACATGCCTTAAATAATTAAATATTGCCTACAAGTCTGTGGGAGTAGGTACTATTAATATTCTCATTATAGGTAAGAAACAGGCACAAAGAAATAAAATAGCCCGAAGTCACTGAAAAAATGGCAGTGCTAAATTTGTACCCATCTGGATCCAGGGTACATGCTGTTAACCCTTATAGTTCCAGAACTTAAGACTCTTTTTTGTTGTTGTTTTTGAGATGGGGTCTCACTATGTTTCTCAGCTGGTCTTGAACTCCTGGGCTCAATCAATTCTCCTACGTCAGCCTCCCAAGTAGCTAAGATTACAGGTACATACCACTGTGCCCCACTTCAGAACTCAAGATTCTTGACTCCTGGGTTAGAGTTGTAAGTCTCAGACACCCTCCTCTTTCAGTAATGTGATTTTTTTTTTCTCACACTGAAACCATAGGGTGATGGCCCCAAGGAAGGGTGGAGTAGAAGTAGGGTGTGCTTCTAGAACAAGCCACAGTTAAAATGAACAATATCACACTAAACACCATGTGCCAATATTTTTTAAGACCTGGAGCTAACTTTTATAGTCCTTGTGCTCATTTGTACTAGCTTTTGGAAGGTGAATGAATGAGTCCTTGGGTACTTGTGGTTTCAATTCTTGCTGGGTTATTTTGACTCTTCTGCAAACTGGCAGTGTTTATCACCTCATTTGGTTTCTAGTGTCTAAATTCTGGCAGGGTAAAAGCTACACCCAAGATACACAGGAAGATACGATGCCAACCTCAGAGGAGGGCATATGTGAAATTTTGTTTTCAGAAACATTTTTATCTCTATATTTGCAAGCACTTTTGCAGCTGCTGAACTGTGGTTTACCCTGACAGTTCATCATGAGACCAGAGTCTCAGAATCTGGTTCTCCCTTGAAAGGTGCTATTAAGACATACCACCTGGCCTGCCCCAAAATGACACAGTTGTGTCACACACAAAAAGTGGCGTTTATTTCATGAAATTAAATTTGTCACTCCTTAAATTATATCCCACCAGAATCTGATGTTTAGAACCACCACTATTCCTTTCATGCATTTTTATTTTTTCTGATTTTACTTTCCGTTTGAGCATGTCTTCTATCTACTCTCCTGACTTT
This sequence comes from Microcebus murinus, assembly GCF_040939455.1. Taxonomy (NCBI): domain Eukaryota; kingdom Metazoa; phylum Chordata; class Mammalia; order Primates; family Cheirogaleidae; genus Microcebus; species Microcebus murinus. The sequence goes on along the minus strand of NC_134105.1, from coordinate 116,354,829 downwards.
CCACTGTTCAAAAATCAATCTAAACTGTCTTTTCAAATCGTTCAATATGGGCACCAAGGCTGTACTACAGAAATTCTCCAAGTGCGGTCTGTGGACCAGCAGTATAGGCATAACTGGGAGCTTGTTAGAGATGCAGAATCTCAGGCCCTACCCAGACCTACCGCATTTTAGCACCATCTCTGGGTGGAAGCACAGGAAAACATGAGAGGTGCGGCTCTCAGGTTCTCTTCCCATTTGCCTGCATCCTGAAGGCGTGCCTCTTGTCCGTGATTTCCAGCTGAAAGCCTTTCCCTGCTCCACTTGTCACCTTTAGTGAATATTTACCTTTACTACCAGCACTTCCATTTTTGCAGTTTTTAAGCTCCTTCATTTAATTTATAATCTCTTGTTTTTCTTTCAGTGTGGATGAACCCATACTACATCACGCTCTATGAAAGAAAACTCTTGGTATGCTAAAGGTCATTGGATTCTTCAAAACCTCATTGAAAAGTTTTGCATGGTGGCATCTCCCTTATCAAAGATGAATGTGTTTCCTTCAGTGCATCTGGAAAAATTTCTACGTAACCAACAGCTGCTCTGCCCTGATTTTGCCCCTCATCCATCCCCCCTCCCCCAGCCCACAGGTGTTGTTCACATAGCTCAGTCTTTATCTTTCCTGCGGAGGAACAAATGAGACCGTGGGGGAAAGGATTACTGTGGACTATGAAGATGGCTGACCTTGCTCTTTCTTGACTCTTGTTTCCAGTTTCAATTCAATGCTGTACCTGGTGACACAAACTTCTATATGCAGTGGAAATTTGATACATATGTAACTACAGACTCAATTTTCTTGGAGATCAAATTTAACATTGTCTGTCTACTGTATACTGTGGAATTCTGTATACTGTGAATTTTCATAAAATTGACGTTACCCTTGCTTTGCTACTCCAGCTAAGTAATGGAGTCCTCCTGCTCAAGCTGAGAAAGTCCAGTGTGCACCGTAGCCCTGCCCTGTGTGAATGAGGCCTTCCTGTTTCACAGCCTTCAGCCTCCTCACCTTCAGCCGTCTCCCCTTCTCAGTTGGCTGACTTCCACACGTAGCATTTCATGAGCACCGAACAAAAGGCAAGAAGAGAGAAATAGCCTGCACTGTTTTTTCCCTTGTTTGAAGGTTTTGCTGTCCCTTTTTTATTAGACACATTCACATTTCTTGAAGTCAATGCTGCTTTTATGACCACTATATTGTTAATAAAGAAACATCAGCGCTGGAATGCTAGCTGCAGGTGACATCTGCATTTGATGTTGTACAGAAGAGTGGAAACAAGTAAAGAGATTCCCTGACTCATGTGAAATGCTCCCTGGTCCCCTGCCCCCAAACCTCCTATCCACACACCTAGATTCTATCTGTTCTTCAAGATTCATCTCAGGCAACCTGCACTCTTGCCACTTCTTTTATAACTAGCCCTTAACCAGCCCAATCCACAACAATCTCCCCTTCCTGGCTTCCTACTGCAAGCTTAGTTTGTACCATGGAAGTTTGTGCATAAATACAGCCTGGTTTTTTTTTTTTTTTAAAGGTTATCTAGTTGTTTTAAAAACTATCATATGTCATGTTTTCTCCCCAATGAGATTGTACGCTTAAGGGCAGAGATTGTGCCAGATACCTGAAATGTCTAGTTTGCTATTTGACTCTCAATAAATGCATGTTCAAATAAATCGGAAAGTGCATACCGTGTACTGTTGATAAATGTTTCAGCAAACCCTCTCTCTCCCTGCCATCTGATGACCTGGACAGATACTCACCTAATGTCAAGGGCTGAATTCTTACAAGAGAAGGGGGTCCTGTCAGAAACTAGTTGGAAATACCTCCTTGTCCCATGACCAATATAGCTTTCATACAAATTTGCACATGTTAGGAGAATAATAATGGTAAGGATTACATTTTTTTCCAAAGCCATCTCAAATTCTGTGTTATAGTAAGGGGTGTTGCAAAAGATTCTCCATGCTGTACACTGCAAATGTAGGATGTGTTGTTCACGTTTGTGTGGCTTAGGGTGTATCCCATGGAGTTGTACAATGTGCAACCTGCACAGAGTCACATGGCAGCCCTGATGGCAAGTGTTTATTCAACCAAAACACCAGGGTCAAGAAACCCCAAATAAGGCCAGGTGCGGTGGCTCACACCTGTAATCCTAGCACTCTGGGAGGCCAAGGCGGGAGGATTGCTCGAGGTCAGGAGTTCGAGACCAGCCTGAGCAAGAGCGAGACCCCGTCTCTACTATAAATAGAAAGAAATTAATTGGCCAACTAATATATATAGAAAAAATTAGCCGGGCATGGTGGCGCATGCCTGTAGTCCCAGCTACTTGGGAGGCTGAGGCAGGAGGATCGCTTGAGCCCAGGAGTTTGAGGTTGCTGTAAGCTAGGCTGATGCACTCACTCTAGCCTGGGCAACAAAGTGAGACTCTGTCTCAAAAAAAAAAAAAAAAAAAAAAAACCCAAGTGGAGACTACCTCTTGCGAGTGAGATTTGTATAGATTTTAAAATACAGTCCTAAATTCAAGCCTTAAGGTTACTATGTGATCTTACTAATTATATCATTCCATATCCTATAAAGATTCATAATATAAATTTCTCCAAAGGCCTTGGACATAAACTCCCTGAGACTTAATTCCTTTGCCTATAAAATAAGAATAAAGTCTGCCTTGCTTACCTCACAGGGTTATGGTGATATTATCTCGAGTATGAAATTGCTTTGTGAGCTGAACCTTAAACATAGATTTTTTTCCCCCACCCAAATCTCACCTTTCATGCTTTCTTGGTGTAGAATTCAGGATCTTACCCAAAGTCTGCAGCAGAAGCAGCTCTGAGGCCTTCTCCTGAGATTAGGAACCAGAGAAGGACTTTCTGGTCCTTCTAGAGAGGAACCCAGTTCTCAGATTTTCCTGCAGAAGGTCAGCTCTGCTGCCTACACCCCCACTGGATGAGGTGGAAGGGCAGAGGACAGGAGTGGAAGGCATTGTTTGGAACCCTGCCTCTACCCCTGCGATGTGACCCAGGCAAATTGCCACCTTCTCTGAACTTCAGATTTAGGTATGAAACGGGGTCCCATTATCTTTCACATAGGGTTGTGCTCCAGATTAAATGAAATAACTATTTTATCCCATTATCTAGAATACAAACTCCTTCTAAGGAACATAGAATTATCCATATAGATTTGTCCACCAGATCAATGTGCCTGGGCTATGTATGTTATTGTAGTTTCCAGCAAAAATATTTCAACAAATTAAAATCTAATTGTATCGATTTAGCTCTAATAAGAAAAATCCGTCACCTGATTGTCACACACTCCAGCCTTCACCCCCTGGCTTCTCTGAGGCTGTGCTCTGTTCTTTGACTCATGAACTAAACAGACCCAGCTCTGTACTGATTTAATGAGAAGTAAAATAAGGCAAGAAAGAACCTTCATACCCAAATCATACTGTGGAAAATTAATAAATTTATCCTTTAGATAGCTTTGTTCTTCCCCTCAAAGTTCCTCTTATCTGCCAGCCGACCTGCCTGTACACTTCACTTTTCTTTAAAGTTGTTGTAAAATTTCCTTCTCTTGACTTTGACAATTTGGTTCTTTCCTTCTGTTCACCTGTCCTCTTCAGGAAAAAAAAAAAAAAAATCTGCCCTCACCAAAACAGCCCACAACTCATGACAAGGGACAGGGATATTATTAGGAGAAATAATGAGATCTTCACCTCCCCTGGGCCTTGGCAGTCTTGCTAAATCTAGCGGCCCCTGACATTTTATGAGACACCTGCAGGCTCCCCTCCCTGACTCTGACAGGGTTTTATAGTTAGAGCTCATCTTTCCTTAGCATCTTGGTATGAAGCTTGGTCCTAGTAACAGACCTGCAGTAGTGATTCCAGAACTATTAGCGATTGCTTTAATAGTAGTAGTGACCATAGCGAGGGTTGACAGTAATGTGTAATTAAGGTGCTCTATGTAAGAAAATGCAGAGAAGTGACTTTTCTTCTGTGAGGGCGTGAGAAGGAACGAAAGAAGATAATGGAGGTAGAGGAGGAGAACTGGAAATGCTGTGAGAGGCTGAAGAAGTCCGTGGGGCAGCCTGGCCTCTAGGACTAATACGGATTTAAATGGTGTGATTCCCCACGTTGCACAAATCTCTGTAAACACTCTGCTGCAAACACAGACTCGCTTTAATGGAGGGGTTTAAGGTAAAAGCGCCGCTTCCTCAGTTTGGGGAAATAGATATGAAAGAATAGCCACCAAAAGGCAAAGCTGGAACAAACCTATTTTGGCAGAAACAACATATTTAGAAGAAAATCAGTGCCAAGGTGAGCATGAAAATTAAACTCTCTGGGAATCTTGAGAACGCTTAGAGAGGGTTTGGGCTTCCACAATTCCCAGTATTTTTAATTCATTCTATGTGGATTTTAGGGGGCAAAGGGCTACTACCTGACATCTAGGTTATATTCCTCATACATTTAATCCTTGGCCTTAGATGATATTAACCCATTTTAAAATTTTAGGAAACTGGGGCTCAGAGATATTAAATAATCTAAGTCCATATATAGCTAGACAATGTCTGTATAGCTAGTATCTGTTTAATCGATGAAGAAAAGTAGCATAAAAGGACCTGTGGTCTAATGCTGACATGAAAATAGAATAAAATATTACTTAGAATAGATTTGATTGTAAGCACTCTCGCTGACGTGGGCAGTCCCAAACTATGCAGCCGTTTCCCAATTCACAAGAAAATCACCCTTCCAGAGCGATCTAGAGAGAGCAGGCTGTGTCTCAGCTCAGCATCCTCAGAATGACCTCTTTATCAGGACAACAGGACGACATCATGGCTGTCGAGTGAGAAACGACATAGGCATGTTTAGCAAAAAGAGGGGTGTAAGACTTGGGACGATTGTTTTCAAAAATCAATTAAACATTTGCCAGAAATGTACTATTGCAAGAAACGTTACCAGGGGCTGTGGACACAGGGGCAGAGCTCCTGCCCTTGGGGACCCAGCAGCTGGAGGCGGAAGGAAGGCAAAGCCCCGTAACTGCGAGTTCAGGTGGCGGGCACTATGGTTCTGCCAGGCGTGCCCCTCAGAGACGCTGCAGCTCGGAGGAGGGAGAGACCACGTGGCGAAGGGCAGCAGAATTCAGACACAAAATTAGATGCTACAGAGGTTCAGTTAGAAACAAGGGAGAGTCAAGTAACTAAGACAAACGCATTGCAGTCAGAGATGGCAGACAGGTCAGACTGGCTTAGCAGAGAATCGGGATGAAAAAGTCATGGAGTGGCTTGAAACTCCAGACTAAAGCTTGTAAAATTTGTACTACAGTTTCTGGAAAACTTGAGCAAGCGAGGGACAGGATCACAATGATATTCTGGGAAGATTAAGAGGTCTGAGGGTTCAGGAGTGGAGAGAAAAGGAAGCAGGGGAGAACAGTCAGCAAATGTAATTATTCAGGCATGACACGATGAAGGTGGGGCCAGGAAAGTTCCAGCGTGCAGCATTGTGAACACTTTGGTCTCTGACCTGCTGGAGCTGGCGGCGGGGGATGGGGAGGGTGTTGGCTGGCAGGGGGTGTCACAAAGCATTCAGAGAGGAAAAACGTAAAACAATAATTCTGGTTAAATATGGCTTATGCAAATGGCTGTTTTTCAAATTTCTTGTAGGAAAGTCCCCTCCTTTGTTATATTTCCTCTGCATGAGCTTATCTCTCTTATTCTTAATTTAGGACTGAGTCAAGGATGTGGCCAAAATGGCCATGGATTCACAAAGACAAGTAGAGGAGACTGGAAAAGGGAAGAGTCCCAGATCTAAGTGCTCTTAAGGAATCAATTCTGACCCCTTGAAAGAAAGCAATCTGAGTTTAGTTTCAGAAATACAGCCTTGATAGACTCTGATGCAGACCGGCCAACTCAGCAGTCCGAATGTGTCAGGAAGCCTCCGAAAATGTCTGTCCATCAGGCTCACCCCTGTGTAGTCGGTTTCATGTGGATTTAGAGTAAATGGGCAGAATGCATGTTTGACGACATGCATAATTGTGCTAATTTCTTCTGGAGAATTATATGAACATTCTAGTATCAGATCAGTCAGTCTCTCTTTAGAAAGCATATACTCACAGCAATGATTTCCAAACTTTCTATTATGAGGAGTATTCATAAAAGTTACAAAGTTGCAGGATAGGAGTTGTATTTTACTGCCCAATAATTGAGAAAAATACAGATGTGCATATGGATTAAAACAGAAAAAATGATTCCTTGTTCTGGGAAAACTTAAGGCCCACAGAGAGACTAGAAACCACTGCTCATTCCTACACTCTGCAATACCTGGAGAGAGCCCAACTTTACAGAAGTTAGGATTTTTATCTTCAGAAGATTGTATGTCCGCCTGTAATGCACATGCAAAAATACCTGTTAGTAACTCAGGGCCTCCTTCTCTTGTACTGCAATGGGAGAAGGCAGACTAGAGTATATCTGAGAGTCCTTCTAGCTCTAATTCTTGGTGACTCTGTGACTTGAGTGTCCTTCCCATCCCTTTGAAGTTTAAGAGCAAATTTAGCAACATTGTGGCTTCACCGTGCTGTGTGGCTTGGACAAACTACTCAAAATTCTTATGCCCATTTCCTCATCAGTAAAATGGTGGCAATGGGAGTAACGTCCCTCGTATGGTAGTTGTGTGGATTAAATGGGTTAATACATGTAATAAATTTAGAACAGTAACTGGCAAATAGTAAGCACTCACTAAATGGTAGCTCCTGGTATAAAAATAATACTTACTTATTAATTTCAGAAGACCTGTGCTTGCATCTGGATCTGGCACTTAGCAGCAGTGTGATCTTAAGTGTGTGTTAGTTGGCCATTCCGGTACCTTTACTGGACTCAGGCAAGAGTGGCCCCTCCTCAGGAAGCCGTTTCAACAGTGTCAAGAGTTTGTGGAATTCAGGAAACATGTCTTCTGGAGCCTGGACCCTCCTCTGTGGAGCACACTAGCCAAACTGTCCCATGCTCGCTTCCAGAGCCTGCATGGACTTCTCTTCCAGGTCTGCCTGAGGCTGGGCTGTGCCCCCGAGTAGGCACAAGAGTGGCGAGTTTGGGGGTGTAATTAGAGGTTGGGCTCACAGGCTGGAGTGTTCACATGTGTATGTGACAGGTCCTTCGGTGCAGAGAAGGTGGGCGAGCTACCGGCTGGGGACCAGCTCAGCCTGTGCCTCCACGTTTCAGCGTGGGGCTCTGAAGCATCCAAGATGTCTAGGTTTGAATCTGGCCCTACTAGTCATTATGCAGGTGTATCTGTCAATATGGAAGGAAGATGGAACACACTTTACTTAGCACTTTTAAAGGTTGAATTAAAATGTTTAAGTGTTTAGTTTTAAGATATGTGGGCTTCCCCCATAATATGCTGAAAGAAAAAGAAAGAAAAAAAGAAAGAAAGAAAGAAAAAGATTATGTGGGCTTTCATTTGTATCTTTGCTTCATTCTTTGCCAGTAGTAGAGCCAGGTTTGTTTTTAATCCTCAGGTTTCTAATGTGTACAGTGGGATTAGTGATGGCTGCCTCAGACAATCGTGGTGAGGATTCAACATTAGAACATATATAATAGTATTTAGAACAATATATTACATAGATTTCTCTTTTTCTCTTGATTACACTTGATTCCATAAACACATACAGAACATTTTACTCAACTATTAGCCAATTCTACTACACATGGAACATGAACAAAAATAGCTCTTATAATAGACTACAAAGTGAATATCAATAGATTTCAATGAACCAGAATCACACAGATCAGAGTCTCTTCTATTTGCTATAAGTTAATAAAAAGAAGATGAATTGTTTCAAATTCCAGTATGCTTAAAAACTGAGAAGTATTTAAATAACTCATAAGTGAAAAAGCCACCAAGTTCTCACTACAAAAAATAATTAAGTATGTGAGGTAATACAATACATATGTTAATTAGTTCAATTTTGCCATTCCACATTGTTTATCTATTTCAAAACAACATGTTGTACACAATAAATATATACAATTTTTATTTGTCAATATAAAATTAATTTTTATTTGTCAATTTAAAAATTAATTTTTAAAAATCACAAAGAAAAATTTAAATTATTATAATGGAATTAATAAAAATACTACATATCAACAATTGGGGATACAGTAAAAGAATAACAATGAAAATTTATAGTTTTAATGTTTACACTAGGAAAGCAAAGAAATTAGCTAAACATCCAACTTAAGAAGTTAGAGAAAAATTGATGGAATAAACTGTAAGAAAGTAAAAAGAAGAAAATAATAAACTTAACAGAGGTTAATAAATAGAACCAAGTATTAAGAGAGAATCAAAGAGGATCAAAAAAATAGACAAACCTCTGCAAGACTCATGGAGGAAAAAAGAAAAATGATCTAAATATATAAAATTTGAAATGCATAAAGGATAGCTCTAAAGATATAGCAGATAATTTTTTTTTTTTTGAGACAGAGTCTCAGGCTCTGTTGCCCAAGCCAGAGTGCTGTGACATGATTATAGCTCATAGCAACCTCAAACTCCTGGGCTCAATCCTCCTGCCTCAGCCTCCTGAGTAGCTGGGGCTACAGGTACATGCCACCACACCTGCCTAGGTTTTTCTGCTTTGGGTAGAGATGAGGTCTTGATCTTGCTTAGGCTGGTCTCGAACTCCTGACCTCAAGTGATCCTCCTGCCTCGGCCTCCCAGAGTGCTAGGATTTCAGGCATGAGCCACCACTCCCAGCTTAGATAATTTTTTTTTAAATTAAGAATGACTTAATAAAAATACATTTGATAATAGTCAAAATAGTCAAAACAATTTTTCCCCAAAAAAATTTACTTGCCAAATTTATTCCTGACAAAAGAGAAAGCCTGAATATTCTCCTATAACCATTAAATAATTTGAATCTGGAATCAAAATTCTTCCAACAAAGAAAGCATCAGGCTTAGATAATTTTATAGGTAAGTGCTACCAATTTTTAAAAACAAAAAGACCCCAGATTCTTCCAAATATTGTATATTTAAATTTTCTACTGATAGAAAATGAAGGATTGTTCCTCAAATACTCTATGAGGCCAAAATATCTTTGATTCAAAAACCAGGTAAAGATTTGGCAAGAAAGAAAAATAGTCCAGGATCATTCACGAATATATGTGAACAAATTTTAAACATAATGCTGTATAGCAAGCCAAATATAGTAGCAAATAAAAAGACATAACTCCCATGCTTAGTTTAGGCTTATTTGCAGAATGTAAGAGTGGAATTTACATCAGAAAATCTCTAACCATAAATCACCATATTAACAGATCGGAGGAGAAAAACCACATAACCATCTCAATATTGCAAAGAAAGAATTCATGATTTTTAGAAAAGAAAAGAAAAACTTTTAGCAAACCAGAAGAAGGAATTTCCCTAACCAAAACAGAATACCTATAAACACTGCCACAGACATGCTTACTGGAGAATTTTTAGGAGCTCTATGATCAGGAGTAATTTAATGGTGCTGGCGGCCATGGTGGCCATGAAAATGTGCCACTCAGATTTCCTGTTTCGGGGAGCAGAGTTGACTGAAAGCCCCAGCTGCTACCCCACTTTCACACTGAGGTAGCACATCCCTCAGGCTGCTCCTAGCCAATGACTGAGCACAGCGGTGATGCCAGTGCAGGCCCTTCACATTGGTGGGCATACTCCTTCCCTGAAAAAATAGCTCCAAAATGTAATTAGCCTGGCATTCTGTAAGTTCTTCCTTACGTCTAGCTTAAATCCCTCTTGCTGCAACAGCAGTGTATTTTCTCTTGGGGAACTGATGTACACAGATGTGATTGGCTGACTCTTTCACAAAGGGAGAACCAATGTGCTAGTTACAGCTGACCCAAGATCATTTATTTCTGCCTATACTTGAGTGCTTTTAAAATTTTATACAAAAGCTCGTGTTGGTCCTGAGCTATCCCCGCTGGGTAAAGGTCTGTTTCTCTTGGTTAGGTTTTACATTTTTCCTATGCGGGGTGCTATTCTAGGCTGTGCCTTTTCCTCAAGACAGAAGAGAGTGGGGTGGGGCATTTGGCAAAATTCCCTGAGGTTACAGGCCACCGATTCCTCTTCCTGCTCTATTGCCAACCTTGCCATCCCCCAGGTTAGCCCCTTTGTGTGCTAATCTATGACTGCTCAACACTTAAAGATGATGCCCATAGGAAAGTCCTGGGGAAACTTGTGAGCCAGGGGTCCTGATTCATACACCAGGCAGCAACAATAGAACATGTGCATGACAAAGCTTTTAGCTTTGTAATCCTGACAAAGAACATACCAAGAAACTCACTTTTCCTCAGAAGCAACATGTTATTGCCAAATATCCTGTTCATCTGACGGGGCATCAATTCATCTATTAATCATCAAATAGAGGAGGCTCTATTTGTATTCTGTAACTCCATCCTGATGTGACTACCACTAGCCGTACCAGTTGAACTGAAGCTATTCGAGGATGCAGACAGGAGTTGGGATGTAGGATGAAGTCAGCCGTTCTTAGCTCGGAGCAGCTGGTACATGTTGAAGGAGTGCTTCATCAGCACATAGTACAAACACTGACACTAGTTTGTCTGCTGTATTTAGTGGATTTTAGATAATAGTGAACTTAGCGTTTAAAAGGCTTGAGCCTAAACCCAGCTTCTGAGTTTATAGCTATGTCTCATTTTCCATGGCTTTAAAATGAGAATATCACCTGCAGAAATTTTCTGCAGCTACTGTTAACTCTAAATTGCTCGTATGGACCCTAGATACATCTAACCCTGAGAGACGCTAATAAAAGGATACTTTGTAATCTTATGAACTGGCAAAGAACACTCTGGGTACCTTCCGGGTTCATGCACCAGCCTGCTGTAGGGACACCATTTATGTTGTGTTTCACATGAATGGTACCCCCTCTGGGTTATGCCAACCAGTGGCTCTGGGTAGAATGGAATAATTGTACACAAATAGCTGCTATTTACTGATAAACTTAAATCTGTACATTGTGAACTACCTTGCAAGAATGAATCATTATCTCTATTTTACAGATGGGAAGTGTGAAGTTCAGAAAAGTTCAATAAATTGCCCCCTTCCGCCATCAAGTCAATGCTTGAGGATGAGGCCTGTTTGACCACAAAATCTGAGTTTTCCCCCACTATGCTGTTAATATCAAATACATTTGCAATAAATGGATATTTCTTCATTCACTCAATAGATATTGATTAAATGCCAGTAATAATGACAGTCAATTTCCTGCAGATCGTATGGAGCAGAGGGAAAAAAAAGAAAAACATAGTGAACGACCGTTGAAAACGTAGCATGTACCAGGCTGCGGACGCAATGGGGAACAAAACCAACACAGACCCTGCGTGCATGGAGCTTAGTGGAAAGAAAAGCATCAGGCAAATAAAACAACATCTAACACATTTGTGTTCACTATGTGACAGGCACTATTCTAATTGCTTATCATACACTCATTTAATCTGCATGCCAACCCTGTAAGAGAGCTATTAATCTTATTTTTGTCTCTATTTTACAGATGAAGAAACAAGAATAGTTTTTCCAGGATTACACAGCTGGTCAATGACAGATCTGGGATTAAAATCTAAGGAGTCTAGCTCCAGAGATCATGCACTTAACTGCTAATGTTACTAACAATTATCATATAAGTCATTATTTCATGACTACTCTGATAAATGCTATAAAATAAAGGCATTGTGTTAAAGCATATATAACATTGTATTTATTCAAAGCTCATTAATCTAGTTTTCATTAAAATCTACATATGCATTTATACAGAGAAAGTAGTGTAGGATGATATACGTGTGTATGTACTTATATATTCAATTGTTAAACACTATTCAATTGTTAAACAATATATCTCTAGATGGGGGAATTTCAGATAACTTTATAAATAATTATTCTTTATGATTTTCATGTCAAAATTTTAAAGATAATCATTTATTAATTTTACCATTATAAAAATGAGCAAGCTGTTTTATTAACATTTTGGAAAAATCTCATTTGCTATAAAAACAAGGTCTTCATTTAAAAAATTATCTTTCAGTGAGGCTGAGAAAAAGAAAAGGTTGAAGAGGGGGAAAAAATCACAATGAGTCTTCCCATAAGACTCTCCTCTATGGTGAAACCACATAAAAATTGAGAAATACATCCACAAAATTTCTCAACTAAATGTTGAGAAAGTGCCACTTGGCTTCAGAAGATCTTATACTATACTCACGTTTTTTAGCAAAAAATTTACTAGTAAATCTCGAATATTTAAATATTTGCTTGGCTTAAACCAACTTAAATTCCAGGAAGGGCCTGCTCTCTTAGTGGGGGCCCATGCTATAATGTGGAAAGAGCAAAGCCTTCTCACTGTTCAGAACTGGGTTTAAATCCTGACACTCCACTTCCTAGTCGAAAGACTGTGGCCCATTTATTCAATGTCTCTGAGGCTCAATTTCCACATAGGTACATAGAGAGGAGGATATCTCAGCCCTGCGGGGTTGCTATGAGATTAAAGATCATTGTGAGATAGGTTACACATCATGTATGTAAGGCACCTGGCTCTTTGCTCAATAAATATTAATTACTCCAATAAGGTACATATTTTATTTTATTAAGTTTTTAATTTTATATAATTTTAATTTTTAAATTTATTTATTTATTTCAAGGTCACTATGGTACTAATAAGGTACATCTTTTATTTTAATATGAATGCTAGGTTTCTACCACAAGGTATTTCAAACCCTTTCTTTTTGAGTGAAATGTATTATAAGCAATAGTCAGTGGGTATTAAGGTGACTCCCATTTTCACTTCTTTGGGGAGCCCTCCTGGCCCTAGTGTGATCTTCTTGGGGCTGGCCCTGGGGTGAGGGGTGAAGAAACAGCAGCAGATGGGACAGTCTCTAGGAACTCAGGGAGCAGATCTTAGAGGAAAAAAAGAGATGTCTAGAACATCCATCCTATTGCATCAATTTATTTATTTTCAGACTATTTTTCCCCTGACAAGTTTTAAATACTTCCTACTATATCTGGTGGGAAACAACCAACTTTCTCCAACACGGAAAATTTGTTTCTCTGTTTATCAGGTGTTGGTAACTATGGAGTACCAGGCGTTAAAGGCAGGTGCTGTCTCTTACAAGACACACAGAACAGGTACAAAGCTCAGACTCCGTAAGAGCTGAAAGCAAGGCCGGGCGTGGTGCCTCACACCTGTAATCCTAGCACTCTGAGAGGCCCAGGCGGGCAGATTGCTCAAGGTCAGGAGTTCGAAACCAGCCTGAGGAAGAGCGAGACTCCGTCTGTACTATAAATAGAAAGAAATTAATTACTCAACTAATATATATAGAAAAAATTAGCCGGGCATGGTGGCGCATGCGTGTAGTCCCAGCTACTCGGGAGGCTGAGGCAGGAGGATCCCTTGAGCCCAGGAGTGTGAGGTTGCTGTGAGCTAGGCTGACACCACGGCACTCACTCTAGCCTGGGCAACAGAGCAAGACTCTGTCTCAAAAAAAAAAAAAAAAAAAAAAAAAAAGAGCTGCAATCAAGGAATAAACCCATGTTGTTGTAATATATGGAGAGTCTTATCCAATAAACCTACATTCTGAATTTTTTACTCTTCCCCCCAAATTTGCCCATTATTAAGACGACTGAGGGCTACTTTTCTGGAAAGGTAAAACCAGATCAAGCCAGAATGCTGAGGCTAACTTGGCTAGTCTTTATTGCGATGTGAGAAATTACTGTCTGAACTTTTTTGAAGCATAATACACACATGGAAAAGGGTACATATGTATCAAAAATGTACAGCTTAACGAATTTTCACAAACTGAACACACCCCTGTAACTAGTATCAAAATCAAAAAACAGATCATTAGCCCTAGAGGCTACCACTCTGATCACTGATTGCCCCTCCCCAAAAGGGTGGCCCCTCTTCTGATTTCTAACAGCACCATGGATTGGTCCCTCCTGCTTTTGACTTTATATGTACAGAATTGTCTTCTCTTTTCAGTCTGATTTCTTTCACTCAGCGTTTTATTTATAAGATTCACACATGGCATATGCAGATTGTTCACCATTATTACTATGTAGCAACCTAGTGCATGTGTAAAAACTTGGGATCAGATATTCATTTGCGAAACTCAGAGTTAAAAATAGGTATGTACTGATGTTAAGATTTTCTTTTTCCCATTTTCTAACCCCCTAAAATGGAGTTTCCTAAAAGGGTTAGGCAAGGGAAACTTTTTGCCGTGGAGAGGAAAATGTTGGATTCCTGTTAATTCTGTTTTGTTTAGGCTTTTGTCCACAATGGGAGGTATTAACAGGGGAAGTGTGACGCTGCCTGGGAAACGTCTCGCTGTTTATCACCCGAGGTTGGCAGGTCAATGTGATGGACTTCCTGTGTAATTCCCTAAGCACTCGAAGACGGGAAAAGAAGCTGCCGCCTGGCCGCTCAGGTCCTGGTACCCAAGCCAAAGCTGGGGCCAGGCCCCACTGCGAAGTAGTTTAAAGTGGTGTGTAGTGCTACCCCATGCTCCTTTCCATATCACCAGCTACTGTGCCCTACAGATCTCTAAGGGGCATGCGATTACAGTCCTCTTCTGCATTGGTAGCACATACCCCCTACAAGTGATTTTAACTCAGCAGTTTGTGACCGTTTCTCTATCACTTATCACCCCTGTTGGCATCTTAAGGATGGTACAGATAAGGCGATTTTCCTAGAACATGTCATGCATGCCCTTTGTATGTAACTGTGTCTTTCTATTAGAGGTACTTGTAGATTAAGTATCTTCAAAGGAAAGGACTGTGAGTTGGCCAACCAAGTGAGATATAGAGAATCCTAGTGAGAATGCGAATCTTCTATAGGCAACAGGAAGTAGTTTCTAATTCCATACCAAAGACTGGGGTCTGCTGGTGCCATCACTAGTCTTCTGGAAAGAAGAAGTCACCATGTGCATGGGAGTGGGAGGGGTCAAAACTTGATGCTTCCCTCTGGGTCCTCCTTGACCCGGTGTTTCCATGGTCACACTGGGGAAACTCAGCTCCCCTCACTCTTCAAAAATATCGGTCATCTCTTCCCTTTTCTTCGTTTCTCAGTATCTCCTTTATAAGATGTTGGTTGGTTGTTTAATAAATTTGTCTTGTACAAAGCAAACACTCAAACATAATGATAATATTGTAAGGCTACTTCCCTCAGGGATGTTGACATTGTAGCAGAGGACCTTGAGTGCCTCCATCCAAAGAACAAATATCATGCTTACTGGTTAGAATAAAAACAATAACAGACATTATTTTATGTAGCCTTTGCTCTGCGCCAGGTACTATGTTAAACACTATAAATGAATTCTTGTTTAATCTTCCCGTTATCTTTATTTTATGAAGCATAGAGCTCTAATAATTTGGTCGAGATCACATAGCTGATAAGTAGCAGAATTGTAATTTAGTTAGAGCCAAATCTGTATGACTCAAGAGTCAAGGTTTCAATCATTGCAATATAGAGATTCAGTTTTGTGTTGTGTATTTACTTTTCTGCAGTAATAATACTGCTTTTTACTGCTAACAGCTCATTATTTTCTTTGCTCTATCGCACATTTCATTGAATCTGCCTTTTCTCATACATGTTCCTGATGCCAAATCCTCTTTTACCTTACTAAGCATAGCAAATAGCCAGTTACGTAAAATATTTTCCTTATTCGTGAAGTTTATCTAGGGCGAAAGGCTTTTCTCAGCTCATGACTGTCTTCTTTGTTATGAAGCATGTATTTGCTTTACTATTAATATTTAGTCTCCATAATTTTGACTTGTTGACCCTCATTGTTAGCCACAAATCTGAAAAGATAGTTTTCAGTACTTGTCTTAAACGAGGGGTTCAAGGCTTCCTAGGACAAGGCCAAAGTAGCAGGCCAGGTGGGGTGGCAGCCCTGGCCCCCTGCCAGATGGGCCAAAAGGGTTTCACGCGCTAGGACTTAGGGTAGAGGTCTCAGCTCCCATCTCTGGGATATTTTCTCCACAACACATCTGGCTATTGACGTTAGGCAAGTTGGAGGAGGAAGCCAGACTGTGACAAAGTCTTACTTGGTTGTGGGGCAGGGGAGAGGTTCTGTGTCATTATTGTTGTAGCTACTGAAAAAGATTTTAAATTAGTAATGACACTGGGGATAAGGAGGTTGCTAACACTGCCACTTATACCACGATATTCCCAGAAATCCTGCAGGCTGAATCTCCGACTATGGAATTTTCCAGAAACGGGGACAGCCCAGGGAAGAAACCTTTTGGAGTACAAGCTTCCCTGAAATCACATCACAGCTGCTTCCAACTTTGCCCACACAGAGAGCCCAGTGGTGCTGGCATCTGTGAACACTCGCACGCACTTCACTGTGGCCCTAGCTCTTCGCTTTCGTGTCCAGGTCATTTCTGCTTTGTGAATGCTTCAGAGGCATTTGTGGCTCCATTGAGCTGCACCTAGGAAGGTGTCCTGGGTCACTTTTGGACAAATGAAGTCTTGGAAATCTGCATGATGGCTTGGAAAGAATATGGGCTTTGAAGTCAGACTTATTGCCCTTGGATTTAAAAATTGGCTTTAATATTTATTAGTTCTATGATCTTAGATAAGGCAACTTACTTGTTTAGTTTCAATTTTATCATCTGTAAAGTGTCAACCATACAGCATATAATCAATATATCACGCTAATAATTATTTAAGTCAGTTTCTTTCACTGGTCCAAGGGCCATAAGAATTGGGACTTTATGTCTTGCTCATTGCTATATTCTTATTATGCCTAGTACAGTGTCTGGCAGAGACTAAGTGTTTAATAAACATTTATTTGAGTTAATAAGTTCTATAATAATAAAAAAAAAACTAGTGGGATTTTTATTGTAATTGCATTCAATCCACAGGTCAATTTTAGGATTCATGAACATATCTTTATATTATATTTAGGTTTTCTATAATGTTTTCAATAAAGTTTTATGATTTTTGCTATAAAGTTAGACATCTTTTGTTAGATTTATCCCTAGGTAGCCGAAGTTTTTATAATACTATACAAGCCCATTTATAAAAACATCACATTTTTAAATTTTTTGTGTGGATATTTAGAAATGCAACTTAAATTTATACATTGTTTTTTAATGAGCCACATTTTAAAATTTTCTTATTAGTTCTAGCAATTTATCTGTAGATTCTTTGAGGTTTTCTACTCAGACAATGATATAACTTGGAAATAAAGACCATTTTAGTTCTTACTGTTCAATCCTTATATTTTTTATTTTCTTCCTTACTTCATTGTATAGGACATCTAGTACAATATCGAATAGTGGGAGAAATAGTGAAATCCTGTCTTGTTACTGATCTTAAAGGGAATAGTTACAGTGTTCCACCATTAAATATAATGCCTGTTATAGGTTTTCTTCATATATATCATTTGTTACATTGTTACAGAAAGTTCCCTGTCATTATACATTTTGAAAAAAATGAATGGATATTGAAATTTATTGAACATTCCATTGTGTGTTAAGATTACATTTTGATCTTCTTTAATCTGTTAATATGGATAATTATATAACTGACTTTCTAATAAATAAATTTTGCATTCCTGTGATAAATCCAAATTGTTCATGGTGCATTATGCAATCTCTTCATTGTATACATAAGTCATCAGATAGGGAAAATTAAACTCAGAGAAGTTGAACCACTTGCTCAACACTACACAGCCCAGGTATTTAGAAAAAGCAGATGACTGAAACCTTAAAGTTCTGAGTAATATAGCCTAGAAGAAATGGATTCAGCATAAAAGGTGTTTAGATATTATTAGAAGAACGCCTCATTCAGAAAGAACCACTCTGTCCTTTGGATAAGGCACTTTAAGCTGTGTTGCAGGACTGCTCTCTGGGGTCCCGAGATTCCATTTAGGGTCATTTCAGGATCCTCATTATCTCTTAAGTAAGTCCTCAGGAAGGGCACTTGCCTAAGCTTTGGGTAAGGCAATTCTGTCTTATCAGGAACCAGGATCATAGAATTGTTAAAAAATCAAACATGATTTGATTATTTCCAGCTATGTGACTTTACATAGTTGCTGTTTTCCACTTCCTTATTCTATATAATCTATTGTTTAATATCATAGTTGGAGTATATATGTATTTCATTCAATAAACACTTGATAACCAAGATGTTTAGTTGCCAAATATTACTCCAAAGTACTTATGGAAGTTTTTATTATTCAAGCTCACATGTTTACCAGAATTCCTCTCTTTGAATTTAGCAAGTTTCTAGCAATGTAGTCTATAACACACATGGTTATGAAAAAAACCTAATTTTCTAAACAGTGAGCAATCCTACAGAAGGAAGGCAGATGGAAGATGGACAACTACAAGAGCAGAGGCCATAAAACCCAGGGAGCCTTCAATGTTTGTGTCTTAGACACTATCTTGTCACTTATTTATATCTAATAGATTTTATATTTTAAAGCAGTTTTAGGTTTACAGAAAAATTGAGCAGCAGGCACAGGGATTTTCCATATACCTCCTGTCCCCACTCATGTAGAGTCTCCTCCTTATCAGTGTCCTCACCAGAGGGTACATGTGTCACAACTGATGAACCTACATCAATACATCGTCACCCAAAGTCCATAGTTTACATTAGTGTTTACTCTTGGTGGCGTATATTCTATGTGTTAGGACAAATGTATAATGACATGTATCTACCATTTTCGTGTCATGCAGACTATTTTCCCTGCCCCAGAAATCCTCTGTGCTACACCTAGTCATTTCTCCATCCCTCTTCACCCCTGGCAACCACTAGTATTTTTACTGTCTCCGTAGCTTTGCCTTTCCCACAGCGTCACATGGTTGGAATTGTACAGTATCTAGTCTCTTCAGATTGGCTTCTTTTGCTTACTAATATGGAATTAAGTTTCTTCCATGTCCTTTCATAGTTTGATAGCTCATTTCTTTGTGGCACTGAATAATATTCCTTTGTCAGGATGTACCACAGTTTATTTATCCATTCACCCATTGAAGTACATCTTGGTTACTTCCAAGTTTTGGCAATTATGAATAAAGCTGCTATAAACATCCACATACAGGTTTTTGTGTGAATGTAAGTTTTCAACTCCTTTGAGTATATATCAAGGAGCATAATTGCTGAATCGAATGATGAGACTATGTTTAGTTTTGTGAGAAACTGCCAAACTGTCTTCCAAAGTGGCTGTAATATTTTGCATTCCCACTAGCAATGAATGAGAGTTCCTATTGGTCCACATTCCTGTCAGTATTTGGTATTGTCAGTGTTCTAGATTTTGGCCACTCTGATAGGTTACATAGTGGTATCCTATAGCTGTTTTAATTTGTATTTCCCTGATAATATTTTATGTGGAGCATCTTTCATGTGCTTATTTGTAATCTGCATACATTCTTTGGTGACATGCCTGATAAGGTGTTTGGCCCATTTTTTAATTGAGTAGTTTGTTTCTTATTGTTGAGTTTTAAGAGTTCTTCATGTATTTTGAATGACAGTCCTTTAACACATCTTTTGACAATATTTTCTCCCAGTCTGTGGCTTGTCTTTTCATTCTCTTGACATTGTCTTTCACAGAGCATAAGTTTTTAATTTTACTGAAATCAAGCCTTATCAGTTATTTCTTTCACGCATCATACTTTTGATGTTGTATTAATATCTAAAAAGTCATCACCATACCCACAAAAAGTCATCTAGTTTTTTTCCTATATTATCCTCTAGGAGTTTTATAGTTTTGCATTAAAGTTTCTATTTTGAGTTAAATTTTGTGAAGGGTATAAGGTCTGTGTCTAGACCTTTTTTGCATGTGGATGTTCAGCACCATTTTTCTAAAAGACTATCTTTGCTACATTGTATTGCCCTTGCTCCTTTATCAAAGATTGGTTGACTTTACCTTGAACTATTTCTGGGTTCTCTATTCTGTCGCATCCATCTATTTGTTCACTCTTTCACCAATACCACACTCCCTTGATTACTGTGGTTTTAGAGTTAGGTTGTGTTGGTACTCCAACTCTATACTCCTTCAATGTTGTGCTGGCTCTTTTGGGCCTTTTGCCTCTCTGTCTATATGTCTTAGTCCACTTGAGCTGTTATAAGAAAATACCTTAGACTGAGTGGATCATAAAAAACAGAAATTTATTTCTCACAGTTCTGATGGCTGGAAAGTTCAAGATCAGGGCACCAGCAGATTTGGTGTCAGCTTTCTGGTTCATAGATGATGACTTCTAGTTGTGTCCTCATGTGGTGGAAGGGTGAGCCATTTAATACAAAAATAAAATCTGAACCTATTTTTGTTGAAACTTATTTGTGAATATATGAATTGAAAAATTCTAAGTGTATACCAATATGTTGGTGGTTGTTTGGGGCAGGTGACATGGTGCATGACTTTTATTTCCTCTTTATGCCTTTCCACATAGTATAAATCTTTTATAAGAGAATATATTACTTTTATAGTTTTATTTTAGAAAAAGACTATTCTGGAAACTTATTTTTATAATTGCATTGACAGATGAGTTACAAAATTTAAAAGCTATATTTTATTAACAAAAAGTAAAACAATAAACTCTAGTTATAGAAAGAGAACACTTATTAAGCCAAGTTTAAGTACAAACAAGTCACCCAAATTCAAATCTCCAACGACACCTTTTCCTGCCTTATTATGTTCAAAGGAAAGTAAATCCCTAGGAGGCTATTATTCCTCTTGGTAAGACAATTCCCTCTTATCAGGAGCCGGGATCATAGAATTATTTGAGAATTAAAAAACTAGACTTGATTTGATTACTTCCAGCTAAGTGATTGTATATAGCTACTATTTTTCCGTTTCTTTTTTTAAATTATAATCTATTGTTTAACATCACAGTTGGAGTTTATATGTATTTCAGTAAATTATACATTTTGGCAACCAAGATATTTATAAGAAAAGGAAACAATTTTTAAGCAGATATATCAATTTTGAAACATTGTTCAAAATTAACTATCCACTTATAGAACTCACTCAAGGACACTGTACCCAGTGGTAGATGCAATTAAAGTCATCTGTGTTCTATTCATGCCTGGAGAATATGCATTTTCTATGTAGGAACTTACTTGACTAGATTGCACAAGGAAACTCTTCTTAGTCCCAACTTCAGAGCAGAAATACTACTCAGGAAGCCATTTCCAAAAATATATCTTCGAATATTTTTGAAAAAAATCCAGTATTTATTCAGTTCTATTATATCTTTTTTTCAAGTGAAATGAAAAGTCATGTGATGGATAACATCCACACCTTATGTGTGATGGGACAAGAACATGGGTTTAGGGCTCTTGAATGTGAGAACATTTTATGAGGCATAGTCTAAGAGGGTTTATGGAAAGAATGCCAGTCCCACTAGGGCTGTAGGGAAGCAGTGGCTGCTACAGGCAGAAGACATATCACCGTGCTTATATGTGTGACAGAAAGCTTATTGGAAGAAAGACTATCTCAGATGCAGTGAAGCTAATACAACTTGAATTGACTATTATTGAGTATAAGAGCCAGAGAAATAAAAATAACTAAGACATAGTTCTTGCAGTTAAGAAACTTAACTGGGTGCCGGGTGCAGTGGTTCACGCCTGTAATCCTAGCACTCTGGGAGGCTGAGGCAGGCGGATTGCTTAAGGTCAGGAGTTCGAAACCAGCCTGAGCAAGAGCGAGACCCCGTCTCTACTATAAATAGAAAGAAATTAATTGGCCAACTAATATATATAGAAAAAATTAGCCGGGCATGGTGGCACATGCCTGTAGTCCCAGCTACTCGGGAGGCTGAGGCAGTAGGATTGCTTGAGCCCAGGAGTTTGAGGTTGCTGTGAGCTAGGCTGATGCCACGGCACTCACTCTAGCCTGGGCAACTAAGTGAGACTCTGTCTCAACAAAAAAAAAAAAGAAAAGAAACTTTCAGTCTACTGAGGGACACTGGCATTCAGGCCCAACGTGACAGAGGCATTGGTATGGGTGCACAGGAAATTTGTCACCCAGACAAAAAGCCATAGCCCTGGTGCCCTTACAGAGCCTGCAGCTGCCTACACTCACTTTTACCCATGTGGCTGTCTCCATTTGGGGCTCTGCAGAAAATGTCATTCCTAGGAACCTAGAAAAGGGATAAATATTAAAGAATAACGAAAAAGTTCCATATTCACAAAATGCATAAGAAATTCATTAAGTTAAAAGTAGTACTCTTTTATTAATATAGATATATTTTTAAAGTAGATGCGTGGTGCATGTGTGGGGGAGAAAGTGTAGAATATATTTCTCCTTCGCAATTCCTGTCTGCCTAGGCTGAAGTTGTTTGATTTCTAAAACCTAATAAATTTTGAGAAATAATAGAATTGGCTGTCTAGGAGAATTCACAGCTAAACGGGAGGCTGTTGGCCTTACCTAGACTTGTAGGGTTGAGCAGAAAGCACAAGATGCTCCTTGTGTCCTTCATTCTCTGCGTTGAGTCTCTCATTCTCTCCCTGAACTCTGGTCTGGCTCTCATCATCTGTATGGGCGTGTATTGTCTCATATAGTTATTTATCCTTTCTTTGTGTCCGACCCATATCTCGAACTCGACTGAAGATTCAGCAAACTGAGTCTCATATTTTTGTGAAGTTCCCAGACCTAGAACAATGCCCCACAAAAAGAAAGCACTCAATACATTGTTGCAGGTATGGCTGTTACATTGATGGATGTTAGTCTGACAGGTCTTTTTGCATAAATTGCTTAATGCTGTATTAAACAGAAAGTTTTTGTACAAGGCTTCCCATTCCTCTACAGCCTTGCCAAACTTATCTCTTGTTTTTTTAATAACAGCCATCTAACAGGTGTAAGGTGATATCTCATAGTGGTTTTGATTTGCATTTCCCTGATGATTAGTGATGTTAAACACATTTTATACAGCTGTTGGCCATTTTTATGTCTTCTTTGTAGAAATCTCTATTCAGGTCCATTGCCCATTTTTTAATTAGGTTATTTGTTTTCTGCTATTGATTTGTGTGCATTCCTTGTATATTTTGAATATTAACTCCTCATCAGATGTATGGTTTTCAAATATTGTCTCCTAATCTGTAGGCTGCCTTTTCATTTTCTTGATTGTTTCCTTTGCGATACAGAAACCTTTTATTTTTTTATTTATTTTTTTTTTTTTTGAGACAGAGTCTCGGTTTGTTGTCCAGGCTAGAGTGAGTGCCGTGGCGTCAGCCTAGCTCACAGCAACCTCAAACTCCTGGGCTCGAGCGATCCTTCTGCCTCAGCCTCCCGAGTAGCTGGGACTACAGGCATGCGCCACCATGCCCGGCTAATTTTTTTTTTTTTTTATATATATATCAGTTGGCCAATTAATTTCTTTCTATTTATAGTAGAGACGGGGTCTCGCTCTTACTCAGGCTGGTTTTGAACTCCTGACCTTGAGCAATCCGCCCGCCTCGGCCTCCCAAGAGCTAGGATTACAGGCGTGAGCCACCGCGCCCGGCCAGAAACCTTTTAGCTTGACGTTACCTCATTTATTTATTTTTGCTTTTGTAGCCTGAGCTGTTATTAATAGTATCATATCCAAAAAGTCATTGCCAAGATGAATGTCAAGGAGCTTTCCCTGTATGTTTTATGACAGGAGTTTTATGGTTTTATGATCATCAAATGGGCTCTATTAGATAACATTTTTGAATGTGATTAATTTTATTAAAAGTTTTTCGATGAAAAAAAAATTTATGCATGTTTCTATAAATTTGATGTTTATTTGTAATTTCAGAGATGTATCCCTAAAGAAATGAATGATTGCAGAGAGCCGGCATAATTGCCATTAGAGATAACATTCCTCTGCATGCATGAAGAAGACCAATTATCCTATGTAAATATTATCAGCTTTTTAATCTTTTATTACCTTTTATCATGGGAAACAACAGGGTAAGTTAACTAGGAAGGTTACAGGAAACTCTGAACCATTTGATCTACATTTTGATGACTGAATGGGGACTCAGATATCAGCCAGTTCTACTTCCCATCCAACCTAGCCTTTTTTCCTCTGAATTGGGGCATTTTCAGTTTGCCTCACACTTTCAGATCAAAAGCATATTCCCCAAAACTTCCCTTTGTCATCAAGGTGACTTTGAATCCAGGCAGACTCAATAACAGAACACCTTGCCCTGAGACATGATCTATGTGTCCTGGCACATATCAAAGAGTACCTTGATATAGATTAGCTGTTATTTCATCTTTAATTATCAGAGATTTCGAGCATAGACTATCCACCAGAAAACCAAGAGAAGAGGGTTAGAAGGGATGCTTCTTTTTCTGAAAGCACTTTTTAGTGAGTTTAATGAAAAAAACCCACATTTTATTATAGTGTCATTTCAGGTGCACTTGCATTTTAATCCCATTTTCCCCCTTATAAGCTATGCCATCTTGAGCAAAACACTTAACTCTCTATTCTCAACTTCCTTTTCAATAAAATGCATATCAGACTAATCTCTGAGTAGATGGATCAGTTGTGCAGAGATGACCTGCTTCATGAGATTGTTGTGAGGATTAAATGAAATACAGCTTTATAAATGCTTAGCCAGGGTCTCTGGACCAAGCACAAGTGCTTAATAATAATAGCTCCTAAATGTAAATGTAACAAATATCTCTGCTTCACTTCCTCAATGACTTAAATAGTCTATCTATGGTGTTTATTTATAAACTGATCACCCATTTAACTATGCTTCTAGTGTTCTAGTGTAGGTGATAATCCTTCTGTGGTTATCACAGCCCTCTGGTAATCACAGAACCCAGACACAATATGCTTTTGGAAGGGTGAGAATTCTGTTAATGAGAAAAACCACTTCCTAATTCACCTGCGCAGTTCAGAGCATTTTCTATGTGTGCATGGCCAACCACTGAGCTTGCACAAAAGAATCCAACTTATTTCACTCAGCTCAAGGGCTGTCTCCTCCAGCACCCTTTCCGACCACCTCTCTGCCCCCACCGTCAGACTCTCTGATGTCCTCTCATGGGTCTTGCACAAGACTGTGTGTGCTGCTTCCTCCACGTGGTTTGTAATTATCTATGTATATGCCCAACTCTCCGCTGGTGTTTGAGCTATTTCTGGACAGGGACTGTGCCTTATTCATCCTTGTGTGTCCAGAGCGTAGCTTAGATGATACCACGGAGGAGGAGGCCCTCACAAAAATGTGTAGGATGAATAAATGAACCCCCAGGTAAAGCTCAGGGGGTGTAAATATGGAAATGTATAGCATTTTCTGAGCATCCTATTTCTATGTAAGGATATGTGGGAGGACAGTTTCATGAAAGCTCATGTTTACTGTTGGGAACCTTCATTAAGCTGACTGATTTCATTGCCTTTCCTTCCTTTTCAAAAACTGGAGAGCAAAGATAGGGAAAAGAAACGCTTGAGCGTAACACCACAGATCAATTTACATAGAATTTCAGCTAGGAGAGTTAGAAGTTCAAGGAACCGTGTAAGGCATCTTCCTAAAGCTATATGGGGAAAGCTGACATCTTTGCCCATGACAAGGGGAGGGAACGTTGAGGAAAGGGCAGACACTTCGGGCAAATTGGCCGGAAGGGCTCCATTTCTCTGGGAAGTTTTGATAAAGACATTCAAACTCATATTTACGTTGTATTTTCTCTATGCATCTGTAATTCCATGTCTATAGCTATACTTATATCTACTTATATATTTTGGTTTTCTTTTTTAGTTTTAAATAGAGCCGAAATAAATCTTTAAAACATCAAAAAGGTTTATGTTATATCACCAAATGAAAAAAACAGCTTTTAAAACAATGTATAATGTGAATCCAGCATCATTCATGACAGGATTATGAGTGATTTTTCCTTCTTTGTGTTTTTCTGAATTTTCAATATTTTTTATGATAAACTCAATAGTAAGGGGGAAAAGCTATATATTCTTTTTTTTAAAGTATAACTTATCATTCTATAATTGACTGTGTAGAAAGTTCCCTGGTCTTCTCTGAGTAGAGGGACCAGCTATGCAGGTGGAACTTTCTTGAGGAGTCAGCTGGGTCTGGTTCGACAGATGGCACACGTGAAAACACAATCTCAATGTGGCTTGCAGGACCCGGTGTGGCCAAGGCCCTCCTTACCTCTCTAGCTTCCTTTCCCACCCTCCAAACACTGTGGCTGTCTCTAGGCTTCCAGGCTACTCCAAGCCTTGACTAGTCTAGAATGTTCTTCCCCCCCCCTCAGACCTTAGCTCCGAAGTCACTACTCTCTCAGGGTAGTCTTTTCCAAGTCAAGTTCCCATCATACTCTCTCGTTGCACCAAATTCTTTTCTTCATGCATTTATTTGTGTGATTTTTCTTTAATATCTAAAATGTCTCCCACCAGAGCAGAACTGTGAGCTCCACGAGGTTATGCTCATTATTCAATCCCTAGTGCTGGCATACTACCAGGAGCCTCAAAGGGTCTTAACTATTTCTTGTGTATATGAGTGCACCAGTGTAATAAGATAAACAGAATTCAGAGAGGAAGATGGGAAGGAACATCTTCACTTTGTCTACCTGGAGTCATCAATCTAACCAATGAATCAAGTATTTGCTGAGTGTCCATTCTCTCTCTGCTAGGTAATTTGGCAGATGGAAGATTAATATAGGAAAGGTTCTCTGCTCTATGGAAATCTGTAGTCTAATCTGAAGAGATGAGAAAACTTAAATGCATATGAAATAAATATATAACAGTACTAATTAAATTATACTGGAATTATATATTTTAATGACACCATAATTAAAAACAACCTAAATTTTCTACATAGATTATATCCCTCTGAGCAAATGCAATTCACTCTGAACAGCTTTTAAACAAATTCAAACAGTTTTTTCCTCCCATTCCTAATCCTAGAAACCCTTCCTTTTCTTTTTTCTTTATTTTTGGTGGGTGTGTATGTATGTGTGCATGAATTTACTTGTAATTGACAAATAAAAATGATATATATTTATGGTGTACAATATGATGTTTTGATATATCTGTGCTTTGTGGAATAGCAAAATTAAGCTAATTATTAATAACGTATCAGTTACATCACATGCGTATCTCTTTTTTTTGTGATGAGAACACTTAAAATTTATTCTCTTAGCAATTTTCAAGTACAAATGCTCCTAAACATCTGAATGGGTTACATTCAGATAAGCCCACTATAATATTTTCAACTTATGATGAGTTTGTCCAGATGTAACCCCATCATAAGTCCAGGAGCATACTGACTGAATCTTGCTTTCATGCCATCATAAAGTTAAAGAATCATAAACTGAACCATTGGAAGTTGGGTCCCATCTGTATATAATACATTGCTATTATAATCACTATAGTCGCCATGTGGTACAATAGAGTACCTTTAGTAGCTTTACAGTTTCATGCCTTATGTTTAAATCTTTAAAGCATTTTCAGTTGATTTATATATATGGTGTGAGGTGAGGATCCAATTTCATTCTTCTGCATGCAGATATCCAGTTCCCACAATACCATTTATTAAAGAGCCCCTCCTTTCACCATTGCGTGTTCTTGGCATCTCTGTCAAAAATAAGTTGAGTGTAAATGAAACGAATTTATTTCCGAACTTTCTATTATATTCTATTGGTCTATGTGTCTATTTTTATGCTAGTACTGCTGTTTTCATTACTAGAGCTTTGTGATACACTTTGAAATCAGGTAATGTGATGCCTCTAGCTTTGTTCTTTTTGGTTAAGATTGCTTTGGCTATTTGGGGTCGTTTGTGGTTCCACTCAAATTTCAAAATTGTTTTTTCTATTTCTCTGAAAAATACCATTAGAATTTTGAAAGGAATTACATTTAATCTGCAGATCACTTTGGTAGTATAGACATTTTAATAATATTAATTTTTCTAATCCATGAACATGGGATCTTTTCATTTATTTGGGCCTTCTTTAATTTTTTTCATTAATGTTTTATAGTTTTCAGTGTTTAGAACTTTTACCTCCTTGATTAAATGTATTCATAAGTATTTTATTTTTTGTAACTATTATAAATGAAATTGTTTTCTTGATTTATTTTTCAAATAGTTTGTTGCTAATGTATAGAAATGTTACTGATTTTTCTATGTTGGTTTTCTATCCTGCAACCATGCTGAATTTATTATTTCTCAGTTTTTTGGTGGAGTCTTTAGGGTTTTCTACATATAAAATCATGTTGTCTACAAACATGGGCAACTTAACTTCATTTGTGATTCAGATGCCTTCTATTTCTTTCTCTTGCCTAATTCTCTGGCTAGGACTTCCAGTACTATGTTGTATAGAAGTGGCAAGAGTGGGTATTCTTATCTTGTTCCTGATCTTAGAGGAAAGGGTTTTAACTTTTCACCATTGGAAATAATGTTAACTGTGTGTTTGTATATATGGCCTTTATTTTGTTGCAGTATATTCCTTCTGTACCTAATTTGTTAAGAGTTGTCATCAAAGGATGTGGAATTTTGCCAAATGTTTTTTCAGGCTATTTTAAGCTGAAAAACTTAGTTTCAATCACATAAAAAAAACTCTCTACATTTTTACTCCCTCCAACACACATTTTATATTTTTTATGTCAATTTACATCTTTTTATGTTGCATATCTCTTAACAACTTATTGTATCTATAATTATTTTAATAGTTTTGACTTTTAACCTTTACACTAAAATTATAAGTGATCTACACATGAGTAGTATACTGTTGGAATATTCTGAACTTGACAATGTTCTTACTTTATGAATTTTATATTTTCATATATTTTCATGTTACTAATTACCATCTTTTCTTTAAGATTAAAGAACTCCTTTTAGCACTTTTTGTAAGGTGAGTCTCGTGGTGATGAACTCCTTCAGCTTTTGTCTGGGAAAGCCATCTCTCCTTTATGTCTGAAGCACAACTTTGCCACATAAAATATTCTCGGTTGCCAGCTTTTTTTATTTTTTAGCACCTTAAGTAGATCCTGGCCTGTAAGGATTCTGCGAAGAAATCCTAACAGCCTTACTAAAATTCTCTTGTATGTATTATAACATACTTATTTTCTCTTGCTCCTTTCAGGATCCTCTTTTTGTCTTTGATTTTTGACAGTTTGATTATATAGCTTAGTGTAGTCTTATTTTGATTAAACCGGGTTGGAAACTTTTAAACTTCCTGTACCAGGACATTTATATCTTATCTCAAATTTGAGAAGTTTTCACCTAGCACTTCTTTAAATAACCTTTTAATCCCTTTTTCTCTATCTTCTCCTTCTTAAATTGCTATAATGTGAATGTTAGCTTTCTTGATGCTATCCCACAAATCATGTAGGCTTTCGTCATTCCTTTTCATTCTTTTTTCTCCCTCTGACTATATTTTCACATAACCTGTCTTCAGTTCACAGATTCTTTCTTCTGCTTGATCAAGTCTGCTATTGATGCTCTCTATTGCATTTTTCACTTCATCCATGCATTATATTCTTCATCTTCAAAATTTATTTTTTATGATTTCAATCTCTCTGTTAAATTTCTTGTTTTGTTCATTTACACTTTTTATGATTTCATTGAACTGTTTCTCTGTGTTCATGTCAAAGTTATTGAGCTTTTTTAAAACAATTATTTTAAATTATTTGTCAGGGAGTTTACTTCTTTTGGGTCAGCTACTGGGAAATTATTGTGTTCTTTTGGTGGTGGTATATTAACTTGTTTTTTTCATGTTTCTTGTTGGCTCACACTGATATTTGGGCATTTGGTAGATTCGCACCAATTCCAGGCTATACAGTCTAGTTTTGGTCAGAAAATACCTTCAAGTATAGGAGGATTGAGGGCACTGGCTGGGCTGGGTGTAGCAGTTCAGCTCCAGTGAGGGCACAGCTGTGTAGTCTTCATACAGATCTGTCAACTCAGGTTGATGTTGGTGAAGGGTGCAGGGGTCCTCAGAGGCCAAGGCTATGGGAATCTGCAGTAGCAATGGGGCTGTTGAGGTTTTACTGGTAAAGACTGCTAGGGTCCTCCAGATCTCATTTATCCCACCTGGGAAGTTGTGACTGAGAGCATCCCTCTTGGCACTGGGTCTGGCTTGTGGGCCTGCTCATGGAGGTGGTGGTAACAGTGTCTGATGATCAGTGACCATGGAGTGATCTTTTCTGTGCAGATATTCTCTGATTTTTTTCATCTACTGTGGTATTGTAGTTTCTTAAATGAGCCCACGGGCCCTTCTAGGGATATTTTGGGTTGTGGATAGCTATCTATGTTTGTCTTTTTGTGGGAGGATGAAGGCTGGTCTCGCCTACTCCACCACCTTGCTGATGTCACCTCCCTAGGAATCTTTTTCTGCTTTCTCCATGCTCATTAATATTCAACATTATCAAACTTAAAAACACTTACTGTCAGTCATACTTATTATCAGTAAAAACCTATCAGTCTAGACAGTGCTCTCCCTCATTCTCATCTGAGAGATCTTTAAAAAATGGGGCAATGTCTGGGGAATGGACACACTTGAAGCTCTGACTCAGGTGTGCTTAAGGCAAAGGCAATACATGTAACCTAAACATTTGTACCCCTGTACTATGCTAAAAAGATTAAAAAGGGGGCCAAAAAGAGAGTCTGGGGAGTAAAAATAAAACAAAAAGAAATGGAGGCAAGTCTCATAAAAATAAGAGCAAGCACTTATGTTACACTTACAGTGTGCTAGTTATTATTTCAAACATTTAAATTCATTTAATTGTCCTGACTTTCTATGCATTTGGTGACTAATATCCTCATTTGTTCACAAACCTGAAGAAATTGAGTCATAGGAGGTTAGTAATAGCACTTTCCCCATCACAAAGCTGGTAAGTGGGGGAGCCATGCTGTCTGGCTCCAGGGTGTGAACTCTGAACCCTGCATCATGCTGCCTCAAAGTTCCTCACTCTTTCCTCTCCCTCAATTTTCCATATTCCCCTGTGGTCATTCCTTCATCACCACCTCCTTCACTGGCCTTTCTATTTCTTCTGTGTAATTAATCCCTTCCTCTTGCTCCCAAATTCCAAAGTGCAAATGCAGCCTCACACTCCTTAATTCATCTTTCAAATTTTCTTCCAGATCTTTCCATTTTGAATCTACGAGACACCTATTTATAAGCTGCAACAATCATGGAGTGAATGAAGAGTAACACCCACTACCGCACAACTTGAATTCCAAGAGAAAATATTGGAGTTATGGATTTCTGACTTGATGCTAAATACTTGATGTTTGATTTTGCTGTTTCTGAGACCACCTGAAAAGTATTAATAATAGCTAACATTTGTCGAGTATATGCCATTTGTGTGCCATATATCATTTCAAGTGCTCTCCACATATTAACTTGTTTAATCCTACAACAACCCTGTGAAGTTCTTCTATCATTCTGTTTCACAGTTGAGAAAACAGAGGTATAGAGAGTTTAAGTAATTCGTGCAGTGGCTAGCCAGAGGTGGAGCCAGCATGGATCCCAGGCAGTTTATTAACACAGCCCAAGTCTTAACCCCTGTGCCAACAGCTTTTTAGTCCCACACACTCCCCGGGAAGAAGATAACCAACCCTTTCATTTTATATCCTTTTTTTTTCTGACATAAGAAGCAAATTCCTTTTAAATGATCCACATCTGTTTTATACCATTTCAGAACTGTTACCAAGAATCGTCCCCAAGTGCCAGAAAACCCTCAGTGACTTTTTCCTTTTCTACCTATTATTATTATTTGCTATCATTTTTTTTCTCCTTTCCCTCAGAAGGCTTCTGGAATAGTAAACATTCACTGACTTTTCACAATAATTGGAAAATTTACACGAGGACATTATTATGAACAAGGCATGTTTTCCAAATGAATGACCTTAATTAGGGGCTCCCATCATAATCAAAGGAAATTTGACCCCCGGGGGTGTGAGCACTGTTCCTGCATTGCTCAGCCTGGGGTGTCCAGAGTGACTCACGCTTGCCCTTATCTCCTGACCATCTCTGCGGAAGGGGGTGATCCCTACTCCCTTGGCAACTGACGTTGCTTAGCTGCCAACATTGCTCCTGCGTTATCACCATTCTAACTTCATGGGAAGGGCTGTGGTGAACTTCTGGAACACGAATAGGAAGCTGTTTTTCTAAACAGCCTAAAACTGAGGGGAGGCAGCAAGACTATAAGAAGTCTGGGTTGGGCAGGAGGCAGAAAACCAGCAGAGTCACAGAGGAGATGGTGAGTTCATTTCTCTTTTGTACGGGAAGTGGTTGAAGTGAGTTGTCATTTGGGGCTGAATCGAGCAGGTAAAGGTTCAGAAAGTGAGGACTAGCAACAGACATGGAGTTTTATGGTGAATAGCCCATTAGCGTTTGCAAGTACTTTTAAACCTGCTGCCCGCTTTGACCCTCCCAGCATCCTTGTGAGTTGAGGTTATTTCCATTTTGGAAACGGAGCTGTCGCAGCTTGCAAAGGCTGGGTGTTTCACCAAGCTGCACTGTTGGGCTAGATGATGCTGGGATCTGGGTCCTGTCCTCTGACTCCACAGCCACTATTCTTCCTGCAGAACTTGCAGGGACCCTCCGAGGGTAGAGCTTGGTAAACTTGCCACCACCTTTTCCAAGAGCACTCTTCTCTCTGGGAAAAGCGGAAGGCTGAGCAACGCAGGCTGAGCAATGCCCTGGACAAGGCTACAGTTGAACTCGTTCTCAGCCCTTTCCCTCCTATTTCGTTCTGTGAGCCCTGCAAGTCTTCTGGGCCTGACCTGGCATATCTACATAGTTTCAATTTCTGCCCTATGTCTCAGTCTTGTTAATGACTCGATTTCCTTTTCTGTAAAATGGATATAATAATACTGTGCTGCGTAGTGTCCTGAGGATTAAATAAGATTATACTGAAGAGTCTTTAGGTCTGAGCCTGGCACATAGTAAGCGATTAGGAAATGTGAGCTATTATTGTTATAAGAGAGAGAAAATGCTTAGGGTGTGGTGGGGTTTGGGATCCCTTGGAAGATCCAAGGATAACTAGGCATTTTGAACTCAGTAATGTTACCCTAGATAAGACACACATGGTTAGGCTATTTCTAATTTTATCCCCAACTTTCCTAGAATATCCCACCCTGTCACATGGTCCACAATGCTGTAGTGTGTGGCTAAGGAGGAACAAAGCAGGTCTCTACTTTTGGGTATTGTTCTATGGGCCTCCAAAAAAAAAGGTAGTGCTTATGCTTGATTCGTTTCACCTCTTTGCTTTGCTATAGCACACTTTTCAAATACTGACAATGAGGGTTTTCTGTGTTGGGGAAAACAAGAATAAGGGAATGAGGAAGAGAAGAGAAAGGACTTTGAGCCTGTCCTAAGTTTGAACCATGATGACATAAGAATGTGCATTGCTTTTGTTTTATCTTTTTGCATGTCATACTTGTGAACTGGTCAACTTAACTGAATATGCAATTATTTCTCTCTTCCTTCTGTTCTCTTTGGTATCCTCCTCTATTTCAAAAGTATAAACATATTGGATCATGGAGCTTTTTGACATTCTGATGAAAGCTACCACTCCTCTTTCCCAGATGAAAACCTAAACACCTACATAACCACCAGCCTTTGTAGACAGCCACAGGAGGCTCCCAGACCTCAGTGTGGACCCAGGGTAAGAACCCATCTTCATTGCCTCCTATGCCTTATGCTTCGATTCGTGCCTTGAAGCTAGGCTGAAACCCTACAATAAAGGACTAAGGACTCCTGGTATTTTTTAAAAAAATATTTCACAGATGAGATCTCTTCCTTTTCCTCTGTGCACTTTTGGCCATTAAGATTCAGGAACCTCAAAAATCCCTGTGTAAGTTCTGTCTCAATTTCAGACACTGGTTTCAGTTAACTTCTAGGACCTGAGAAAATGAAGTAAAGATTTGTCTGGTGAGGTGTTTTCAATCAGATAGATCTCAGAGGAGGAGCTCTTGGTTGGGAACTTACGTTTAAATTATGCTAATGTTAGTCAAGGTTTTAGCAGGCTAAATAGTAGGTCTGAATTCTCTTCTGTTTACACCTTTTAACCATCTTAGATCTGTGGCTTCCAATCCTTAATATTCCTTGCATTACCTATTTTTCAAAATGCAACGAAGTGGTTCAGTCTCCCTTGGGCTGGCCAGCAGCTCTTAAAATGTGCATCTTCAGAATTCTGTTAGTGGAAACTGATTAATCAATCTTCAAAAATCAGAATGATTTACTACATAACAGGTGGTACTAAGAAAAGACCCTGGACCTAACCCTAGAGAGTGAGTATGTGGTGGTTTCATAAACGAACTTCATTACATTCTCTTCTAGGTATCTAAGCCCTCTGATTGAAAACCAAAGAAAAATTTTATAAAATCAAAATACAAAGCAAATCCTTTATATTTATAGGGATATAACTCAGCTATGGTCCAATAGACTTTTTAAAAATTTGTAAGTATAGTACTTTATTTTTAATGCTAATATTTCACCCTAAATAATGGCAATCAGTAGTCTAATTTAAATATATGTGTTGGTTCTAAATGTCTATGTCCTGGGTCCCTTCCTGTCTTTATTTGTAATTTGCTGTTTGGCCTAAAGAAAACCTTTTTTTCTCACTGTGCTTTTTCTTCTACCTTTAAGCTGGGGCTACTGATATCTGTGCCATACCACCATTACCGCTATCCGGGAACTTAAGGGAACTATTATATAAGTTGTATTGTCTTGTGACATCTGGGCTTTGCGACCAGCAAGTTGTATAGCTCTGCGTTCTCAATAACTCCATCCACCTTCACTCTTTGCATTCCTATAGATCCCAGCCCAAGCCAAGCCCTCTTTGACTCCCACTAGGACTATCACAGTAGCTTCTCATTTTGTGATTCAGCCTCCTTGCTTCTAATTCATCAAAAAACATCACTGTTAGATGTACATTTATCTGATACTTCCCTCTTCAGAACCCTGTGGGTAATCTGAGACCCACAATACCTGGCCCCAGACCTCCCAATTTTCAACATCAATAAGACCATATTACTACATCTCTTAAAAGTCTCCCTTGGCTTCTCATTGCACTTAGAATAAAATCTCATCCCCTTATTTTGGAGCCCAAAGCCTGGAGTGATGTGTCTCCAGCTTCAGCTCATATTCTTCCCCCCATTGCTCATTCCACTCCAGCCACTCTAATGTCTTCATGTTCCTTGAACACTGTGCACTTTGCTTCCAGCTTAAGGCCTTTGAATTCACTTTTTATTCTGCCTTTAATGCTCTTCCTCCTGCTACTCACTGGCTGGCTTCTTCTGCTCATTCTGCTCTCAACTTAAACATCACCTCCTTGGAGAAGTCTGCCTTGACCTCTCTGTCCACCATAACGACCCTGACACATTGCAGGCACTTAATTAACAGCCATTGAAATAAATAATGCGGAAAAACATGGATAATAATAAGGGAGCACCTATCTTGGTGTGGGGGAGGAAGTAATTATTATAGAAAAGCTCCTTTGAGAAGGACATATTTGTACTTACGGAGCTTGGCAGACACAGAAGAAGACGGTACTCCGGGCATAAGAACACAGGGAATATACAGTGCATTCTGGAAATTACAAGATGTTTTGTTTTAAATGCATTGTAGAATTGTATGGGGTGGGTAGGGGGTGACGGAGGGGTAATGGCAGGAGACAGGAATAGACAAACAGGAAAAGGCCATGTCTTGAAGGGTCTTGCATGTGCCATCTTGAAGGGTTTGTATGTATTGCTCAGGGAATGAGAACAGTTGAAGGATTTTAAATAGAGAAGTAGTATGATCATATTTTTGCATTAGGAATATCATTCTTAATGCATTTTAGAGAAAGAACTGGAGATAGATGATCTGGAGGAAAAGAGATCCATTAGAAGATGATTGCCCTGTTCTGGAAAGAAATGATTATGTCTAAGCTAGTGTGTGGAACTAAAGGAGAAATTTGGGGAGTGGCCAGGTATCCCATCAGAAGGTAAAGTCAACAGAATGTGATGACAGATTGATGTGAAAGTCCAAACAAGGGAGAGACCCTGCTCTTCTCTCCCTGCTACCATTTGATGGAAGACTTCCGGGTCTCTGCCGACAGTAGGTAAGGGGCTTGGGTCAGTGATACTGCCTGTTAGTAAGAACATACATCCCCCCTTTGGTGCTAGAGCTTTTAAAAGTCATACTCAGTTCAGAGGTTAGATGGAAATTTGCTTTCTCCTCCCCCAGTGTCTGAGCAGAAGGACTAAGGATGGAGGGGGGGACACTGAGTCAGCCTTTCTAGAAGTACGAAGCTGCGGTGTACAATGCAGACATGAGAGCAGGATCTCCTTTCTGTGGCACAAGTCTCGCCCACTTTGTAAGCCACCTGCCTGGAACCCTGGCAAGCCATGGGACAGGAGTCTACTGGCCTCTGGTACCTCTTTCTGTGAAATGTAAGGTCAAAGGAAAAACACTTCCTGCTTCCACTTTCTCTCTGCTCTTTCTTCAGCCCACAATCACTTTTACTTCTTTGGAAAAGAAAAATCAAAGTTA
This sequence comes from Microcebus murinus, assembly GCF_040939455.1. Taxonomy (NCBI): domain Eukaryota; kingdom Metazoa; phylum Chordata; class Mammalia; order Primates; family Cheirogaleidae; genus Microcebus; species Microcebus murinus. The sequence goes on along the minus strand of NC_134105.1, from coordinate 116,318,376 downwards.
ACCACGAGGCTCACTGAAGGTTTACACAAGCGCAGGATGTGATTCTAATGACCCAGTCTCGGACTCCTTCCCAGTGACTTCCAGTTTGAACCAGGCTGCCAGAGAACATTAACAATTAGCAGAGCACGCAGCTGCTTCTCCTAGAGAGGAATTTCCTCCTGTTTCAAGACTTCACTTGATTAGTGACACAGCACAGGGTTCCTAACTCGTTAGCCTTCTAGATCCAGCACCATCCTGAAGACTACACTGTAGAGCAGGAGCAGGTGTGAGAAGACCTGCCCTCCCCGCCCTCCCCCAGCAAGTTTCAGAGAAAATTATTACTCGTGGAAGATTTTTAAGCATCATCCATCCTTCATACCTCCACCCCAAACCCTTGTCTGTCACCAATGAGTCAAAGTGCTGCCTTACAGTTGACACAGAGATTTGAACTAGGGATCCATTAAACGAATGGATAGACTTAATGGGTCCATGAACCATTAAACGAATGGATAGACTTAATGGGTCCATGAACCATTTGAAACTGTCTAAAAAATTGCAAGTGTGCATTTTTTTTTGAAGAAGTCTGACCATGGCTTATATCAGACTTTCAAGGTTCATGAGCCCTGCAAGAATAAGAATCACTGTGTTAACTCAATGTACATTCAAGTAGCAAGCTTGGAAAAATCATTTAGACTCATTGAGTCTCAGAGATGGGGAGTTGTGGCCGCCCCATCTTGATCATTCATGGTCCAAAGGACTGCAGAATGCCAGAGAAATGCTGAGTTGATTTGGCAGTCATCTTTATGGTCTCCTACAGCTCTGAAATAATCTATAAAAAGGTGGTTGCTGATATTAATATTTGGTGATTATAAGAAACAGAAAACTATGGTCAGATTAAAGCAGGGGATGCACATTGACTTGCATTTTCCTTTCTTAGATGTTACGCTTTGATCAAAAGCACCCACCAGTCCTCTAAACCCTTAAAATGTTTAAAACCAGCTTGCTGAGGAAGTTTTGTTCAAACAAAATCTTATTTAAAGTTTAAACAAACAAGCCAAAATGGGAAACAGTGAGTAGAGTTGGACACAGTGGGGGTGGTGGTTAGGAGCCTCACCTACTCACCCTCCCCACCCTGCCCCCTGAGCTGGCCCCAAAGCCAGAGAAACCTCCAGAAATAATTCGTTCAGGGAGAAAACCACTTCCTAAGTACACAGGAAGAGTACCACCAGATTTCAAATCGCTGCACTCCTCCAATCTGCCTGAGTAGAAACCCAGCACAGGTTCAAAGGCAAACACCAGGCTCCCCTCATGAAGGCTACATCATGGTGTCCTTCTCCAGCAATACTTTTTCTCCTGGACCTCTAAAAACATTCTGGCAAACTATGTAACCTCTCCCACCTTTCTAAGTGGAGAGCTAAAAATTTTCATCATAGATTTTAAAAGAAAAGATTGAATTTCCAATGTATTATAAAGATTGGCCTTTAAAAAATAACCTGTTATATAATTTCCTTAAGTTTACCCAGTGGAATTAAATACTAGCATGATCTGATAATCCTTACGACTTAAAAAACTATAAATCAGCTCTTAATAAGAAATTTTACATTATTCATTTTCTCTCCTTTAATACTTATTTCTATTCTATTTCCCCTGCGGATTCTTAACGTCATATAACACATTTTAAGTTTAAAGTGTTTTCTTGATTACCCCATTATGCTTCTTTGTAAAAATAAAGATATAATAAATCATAATTTAAAAGATTTTAATTTTCTGAAGCCATAAGTCTCCATGTGTTAAATTTTTTTTCTTTGTGGTTGAGTTAGCTTAATAATTGCTTTTAGGACACAAATAAACTATCATAAATATACTGCAAGTTTTGATAAGTAACTTCAACTTTTATATTTAAAATGCTATTGAAGGTACATCTCTAAATGAAAGGAGGGTCTCTTCCCGTATTCATTCATATATCTATGAATGAACACTATTAATTTACCAAATTAGACAAGTTAAGCATCAGCCTTATTCCTATATTTCATTTTTAAGGATTTAAACATTGAGAAACTTCCTCCACATTAATAAGTAAACGGAAATGGAAGTTATATTTTAGCAATGTCTCTCAATTCTTTGAACTCCTTCCAAATTATATGCCCCAAATTTTATAGTGATTTATCACCAAAATTTAGTCAAAGCTGATAACTTAATTGGGTCCTCCCTCAAAATGATGAAAGGAGAGAAATGGAAATCACCGGACTTGAAAAAGGACTTGTTACACGATCATTTGAAGCATTCAAATTCTTAATACTTATACTAATACTTTGAATTGTCTATGGCATACCAATGTACTTTAAGGTCAGGGGCAAGGCTCCATGATAAATAAGAGTTAGATTAGTAAAAGGTATGATTTTCTCTTGTCAAGTAGGAGAAGATTGTGGTTTTAGTCACCTTGGTTTTAGGAGAGTATACATGTGAAAGTTGAGAATTTGAATATAGGTTTAATGAACACTCTCCTTGGTTGGTAGCCCTTGAAAAGTCAGGAGCATCCTGGTTTCAAGATTTCTGCTCCATCACTTGGGATGGTACTTTCTGAGTATTAAATAGAACTGTGGTAGTAATAATGGCTGGTGATACAACACAATGCAGAGAAAACAATGGAGGTTAAGTCCCCATTGAGGGATTGTCACCCTACTTCCTGCACAAATAAACAGCACCATAAATCCTAACATTATGCTACTTTTAGTGTTTAATCATAGTTCCTGCAGACGTCAGCTGATTTGTGTCATAGGTTATAAGAACACAAAATATACCTACTTATCAAAGACAATATTTAAAGAAACTCCTAGATGGAAAAGTGCCAGGCTTCTTATACTAAGATAACCCCACTATCTAGGAAATTTTCATTAATTTGAGTTTGTCCTTGCCAGGATCTGGTCAGGCTGTAGTCAGTAGTGCATACACACACAAACACACACACACACAAACATGTACACATACATCACCCCACACCATCCCATGCACAATCCCTGGGGCGTGGTCTGTGGCAATTCAGAATTTCTATACAGAGGGGTTTTAGGTAGCAATCTGGCTAAAGGAGCGGTAAAGCTGCAATTGCAAAGCAAATGTACTGTTTTTATGTTGGTGGTAATGTTGGGTGGCTTTGGAGGGGAACAGGTGCAGCAGCTAGGTTTGGCTATGTTGTACACTCTGTCATCCACAAGAGCAACACAGGATGGATTTGGAAGTCTGGAAATTTATAAAGGTAACAAAGTCGAATGGAAAGAATTCTTGTTTCAGGGTTAGGCTCTGCCACTGTCATTCTGAATATATTATTTAGATGCTCTAAGCTTCAGTTTTTTCAAGTACAACATGAAGAAGTTGGACAAGATGGGCATTTCCAGAACTTATTTGTTTAAAAACATTTTTAAATGTTCATAGATTTGATTAAATCCCAACCGAAGGGAGCTCATGAGAAATAATGGTGTAGATCCAAGGGGAATATGTTTATTATATATATAAAGAAATATTGAATGGTATATATGTTAAATATTAAATAGAATTAAAGATATTTTCTGAAATAGAAAAGCAAGAAGATAAAATATAAACCAATATTACAAACTAGATGGTAAAATATAGCATAATTAGTTGACGTACTACTGCATCAGAGTATAAGTTAGACATTATTTGTATGAATCAAGGAGCTCTCAAGTGACTTTCTATTATTCTTTTTTTTTAAATTTCAGCATATTATGGTGGTGCAAATGTTTAGGTTACATGTGTTGCCTTCCCCCCCCCTTATTCTTGGGTGTGATATGCCAGTTCTTAAAAGATTATTACATAATAATAATTGCAGCCATATTCATGTGTTTAGCATTTTTCTTACATACATATTAAAAATATATCTCAAAAGAAAAATATTGGTGACACAAAGCACCCAATTAATATTTGCTGAACGCATGAAGAAGTGAACTCTGTCGCCGGCCTTGCTACAGCGCCCATCTAGAGTAGGACTCAGAATTAGAACAATGAGAAGAAGGAAACAGAGGGCGTGATCCACCCTCCCAGTGGAAATAGGCAGAATTATAATTCAACATAATAATTATCAACTAGGATTTTGTTGACCATGGTGGTGGTATATGAATACAAAAGGAAGATTTTTTTCTGTTTTCTTTTTCTTGTTACAGGCCAGCTGCCTCAAAGCCATCTGGAACGAGGGATTCCAGCAAGTAGTCTTTGGAGCTACCCACCTCCTTTTCTTCAGTGCCCTGATCTCTGGTAAACTCTACGCCAACCCTTCACTTAGCCCTGAGTAATTAGGGTAGAGCACAGAGCCAAATGGGAGAAGTGAAGGGCTGTCGCCACTTGTGGTGAAGCATGGGAAAACTGTTCAAGCCCAGATTTCTGGAAGAGAAATGTATCCAACACAATCATATTGGTAGAAAATGATCAGTTCAGAAAGAACTTAAACTGATATATTCAGGACCAATTTACCTTTGGGCTTGGGCACAGGCACATAAATACTTTTAGGGACCCACAAAAAAATGTTTGAATGTCTTCTATAATAATTTTCTTTGAAGTCAAGGAAAATGTTTTAATATACAGTAATACATTCATCTTAATGGCAATGCAGTTGCAAAATATAATTTTTTTTTTTTTTTTTTTTTGAGACAGAGTCTCACTTTGTTGCCCAGGCTAGAGTGAGTGCCGTGGCGTCAGCCTGGCTCACAGCAACCTCAATCTCCGGGGCTCAGCGATCCTACTGCCTCAGCCTCCCGAGTAGCTGGGACTACAGGCATGCGCCACAATGCCCGGCTCATTTTTTGTATATATATTTTTAGTTGGTCAATTAATTTATTTCTATTTTTGGTAGAGACGGGGTCTCGCTCAGGCTGGTTTCGAACTCCTGACCTTGAGCAATCCGCCCGCCTCGGCCTCCCAAAGTGCTAGGATTACAGGCGTGAGCCACCACGCCCGGCCGCAAAATATAATTTTTAATATATTATTTATGGAGGAAGGGGCCTACAAAGATAAAATTGCCTAGGGTCTGTGAAAGTTATAATGCAGCTCTGGCTCTATCAGGATAAAGTCTTAAGGCAAAACAATGCTGCAGAGGTGTCAGTGAGGGAGGTACAAACACGGTCAACCCTCATGCAGCCTGCGGAGGAGAGGGTTGAATAGAAACAAGCCTTTATAAACAGGAAAGGGAGCCATTTCCAGGCCTGATTGCTTGCATTGTACACCTCTTCATGTGGGAACTGGCCTCTTCTGCCCCAGGGGAGCTCCCAGAGGTTATGATAACAACATTTTGCATCATGACATCATTATACTTTCCAAGAGCACATTCTTTATTTCATTTGATATCACAAACACTTGTAAAGAAGGGCTGTTTTGTGCCCTATTTTAATAAGTGAGTAAGCGGACATGGAGGAAGTAGAGTCATTGATCAAAGAGAGACAACCAAGAGAAATGGCTCTGCCACAAACCTGCTGCGTTTATTTATGTAGTTACCGAACGTCTGTTTCCTTATTTACACATTTATGTATTTATTTAAGTATTTAATGAATGCCCATTAGGTGCCAAACTCTGTGGTTGGTGCTAAGAATCCAGAGCTCAAAAGAGACCTCCATCAGGGATTTACAAGCTGGCAGACGTGGACCACGTTGTAGAGACATGACGATACTCGGCAGTGAAGGCAGTGGAGTGGGGACCAGGTGCAGCAGGAGCCTGGAGGAAGGAGCCCTGAGCCTACCTGGGGAGGTCATGGAAAGCACAGGGAGCCAAGTTCACCAGGCATAAGAGGGGAGGGCAGCCAGGAGAGCGGGAAGAGAATGCGCAAAGGCGTGTAAGTGGGACTTCCGTTTTGCCAAGAAGGCAAACATGGTGGGCAAGGGGGCTGGTAGGGTCCAGATCCTAAAGCATCTTACTTTCCATGTGAGGCAGAACCTGCCATTAAGACATTTCATGTGTCATTTAATGTGGGCTGGGGCGAATTACCTAACATATCTCCTTTACTTATAAAAGGAGAAGAGGCAATTAGATGACCTCCACGGTCCCTTCTGACTCACTCTGGTATCTTAAGATTCCAAATTTTTAACGCCAAGGATCCTCAGAAGAGGAGATTTTCATATTCTGACTTCATGTACACTTTCAAGTGGAAGGAGGAAACCGCCCTTTCCCCCTTCAAACAACTACCTTAGACACAAAATAGGCAGGTGTTGGGTGTTCATCTTACGGTCAGGGGCTCACCTGACGGTGCAGAAGTGTGCTTCCGATCACACCCTCCTGGCAAGGGAGGCTAACCTGGCCCTCACTCTCCTTTCATCTAGAACTAACAAATCAGAAAGAAGTGGCCGCGTGGACCTATCATTACAGCACAAATGCATACTCATGGAATGTTTCCAGGTCATTCTGCCAGAAGTACTTCACGGATTTAGTGGCCATCCAGAATAAAAATGAAATTGCCTACCTCAATGACGTCATACCCTACTACAGCTCTTACTACTGGATTGGGATCCGAAAGATCAATAATAATTGGACCTGGGTGGGAACCAAAAAGACTCTCACCAAGGAGGCTGAGAACTGGGCTGACGGTGAGCCCAACAACAAGAAAAACAACCAGGACTGCGTGGAGATCTACATCAAGAGCCAGTCGGCCCCGGGCAAGTGGAACGATGAGCCCTGCTGGAAAAGAAAGCGGGCCCTCTGCTATACAGGTAGTGCCTTCTCTGCTCTGAAATTTGAGTGTTAAAAGGAAAAAAAAAATAACTGCCTTCCCTGGCCAACGTAAACTCTGGGTTGATATTGTGGAGTCACAAAGGCAGGGGCGTGAAATCAAGGAGTAAACTTAATCAATCGGCATGAGTGAGCACCTTGAAGAATGTAAGATCAGGATTAGAGAAAAACAGCTGTTTGAAACTAGAGGGGACCTGATATCATCTGCCCTCCCCTTCTGATCTTGTTACTGAAGAAATAGATATGCAAGAAGTTTTAGCTTCTCCTAACTTTGCTTGTGGAACAGGACAAGCAAAGTTATGATTGGAAACCAGTCTCCTAAATTTTAGGTCTTGAGTTTACCCCACCACCACCCCCACCCTGCTCTGCCCTAGTATAACAAAAAGTCTAAACTAAGGTGGAATTCAGCCCTGGGCCCTGGGAGATACAGTTGTAGCTAATACCATTTGAATGCCAAATGTGTTCCAGGCATTATTAGTTCATTTAGTGCATGTGTCGTTTGTTCATTCAGTATTAGTTGCATTTAGTCCTCATGACAACCTCCTCAATCAGGTCCTTCTATTTGTTTTATTTTGCTGATAAGGGAAAGATTCGGAGCTTTTAAGTAATCTGCCCAAGGTTCTAAGCTAGTTGATGGTGGAGCCAGTTTCAAACTCATGTTGACTCCAAAGTTGGTAGTTTTTAGCCACGTATGCCATCACAGTCTTTGCTCAACATTTTCATGAAACAATTCAAGATCATAACTAATGATGGCAAACGCTTTGTAATTTCTCTTCCACAACAACATATCCAATGGATGTGGACTTTAGTGGGAGGGTGGGGAGCCCGTAAATGGAAGAAGGAACCAGAAATGAGATCCTGGGGGTATATTTGATTCTCAGTTCTCCCAGTTCCAGAGTAAGACAAGCATGAAAGCTTGGTCTTCCCAAGGTCATGAGCCTAGTGCCAGAGCTGATCCCACCTTTCAGATGTTGGTTCCTGTCTGGAGGGCCCTCCTGCACTTACTAGCACACACACTGCGGCCAGGGAGAGCATGGACTGCCCTGAGCAAGAGGGTCCTGAGCACTCTAGAGCCTCTTTGAAAAATCATCTTACACGTGCCACACTCTGCTATAGATGTTCTGAATTCTTTAGATTTTAGATATTTCCCTTGCAGAATCCTTCAGTAATACACATATGGAACAGAATACACAGCATATTCCTTCTATATTTTCCCTCTCCTCACCCAAACCTCCTAACTGAGGGAAAGCATATCCATGAACACTTTGTCATGTAGTCACATCTCATTTTATAAATAATGCATTTATGTATTAATTAATGAATGGCCATTTATTCATGCACCAGGGTGGGCATTACATTAATTCATCGGACTGCTCTCCTGGTTGGCTTTTTACCCTTTCTGGGCAATGCCTCCCGAGAACTGTCCTTTATCAGATTATCTTGATTGCCGCCAGCTGCTTCAATATGCCACTGATTTCCCCCCCTCCTCACCCAAACTTCAACATCCATTTCTGCAAGACAGTCTTCCCCAATAAAGCTTACCAAAAAATGGCAAGATAGAAAAGAGATTGAAAATTGTTGTCATAAAGCCAATCCTCTAACCTGCAATAGTGGCAGACATCACCAATTAGAACAATTTCATTTGAACACAGATGGGTTCCATTTCTACCCCAAAAATACTCTAGACAGCCACTATTACTGATTGACATTTTGCCACCCAAAATGTAAAGGATGTAGAACCATCAATTCGCTGTGGGAAATAGATGAGAAATAAATATGTATACTGCAATAAGAAATGATTAAGTGATTTTTGGAATAATTCTCTACATGTCAGGATTTGTTAGACCTCAGAACCAAGCTGTGAAAAAAAAGATTTACTCACTGAATCATCATTATTCTCCTCCTGGAGATCCATCCAAAGGAATAGACAAGTTGCTAACATGCTTGGGAGTCCTGACATGGGATAGAATACAGAACATTCCCTGGTTGTTTTTATTTATTCATTTATTTATTTATTTCAAGTTTTTATTATTCCTAGAATTCTGAGATCCTCAAGAATCTACAATCAGGGCAAAATTTATATGCTCCAAGAACATAAGGCAGGCAAGTGTTACTGCTGTGAGGCACTTGGGTCAAGGTTAGGGGCAAGGTGGAGAGGATGGAAGATGTGGACCAATCCTATATCCACCAGCTACTGTTGCCTCTGCATCTTCTCTTTACCTGGACCCCTTCCCTGCGCCTCAGAGCAGCTGCACCAAACTCACTGGCTGCCATGGTAACTTCTTCCTGTACAAGTTTTCGTGGTTTATAGAATGATGGCATCTCAGAGTTGGGAGGAAATACAGAGGTCATCTAGCACTAGCACAACCCTCTATGTGGCATGTGGATTTCCTCTTGTAATATATTCCAAAGTGGACCGACATGTGGCCAGGGCTTAGTGCAGAGGAAATGACCACCAGAAAGCAGTCCAGCCCCAGACCTTGCCCCCAACCATGACTTCATCCAAAAAAAAAAGAAAGAAAAATCAATGAAAATGTTCTCAGTGCAGTGCTTTCATCATATCACCTCCACTACTGATCCTCCACCAAGTACATATATACCCTCAAAGACTTCCTTGCAGGCAAGAAGCCCTGGCCCTTCTTCATTGTCACCCAAGTGGCATGGACTGAGTGTGGAGGGCCTGGCAGGTGAGCTGTGGTCTGTACCCTCCAAGCCTGGCATGTTCAGCTCTGGAAACATCCCCTCTTGGGGTAGTTTGTCTTTTACCAGAAGCAGGTCTTAAACATCTCATTTGGCTCCTCTGCCCAATGCCCACATGGCAGTGGGCATAGATTTGAAGCAAACAAAAGGCAGAAGGGGCTGGGCCCTGACACTGGGTAAACTGGACTCAGAGAAGTAACTTGCCTAAGGCCATGCAGTGAGCAGGCAGCAGAGCCAGGATTCAGATCCTATCAGTGTGACCCTGGCCCCCGACATCTGCTCCTGACCTCCATGCAGTAACGTGTGGCATGAGGGCTTCCATGGTAATTCAACTCAATAAGTACAACTCTTGCTTAGAAAACCACAATCCACTTTGTGCCACGTTGAGGAGTTTTTCTGTTCACACATCTATCAGTGACTCCATTTGTCCCTCTGTGTCCACACATAGCAATGCCCCTCTTAGGAAACGCTAAATGCAGTGTGAAATAAGAGCCATGCAATGCTCCAGCAGTCTCCTACAATGCCTCTTGCAGGGAACAGGTTGCCTCTCCAGGTGACCCTGTGGTTCTCTGTGGTCTGGCTAGCTCAGTCCTACCTGAGAGGGGTTGAGTCTGTGGCTCAGAATAAGAACCCAGCATTTCTCAATGTCTCCTGTGAATGCTTGCGATTCTGACCTGGCTGTATCTATGCAGCCTCCTGCCAGGACATGTCCTGCAGCAAGCAAGGGGAGTGCATCGAGACCATCGGGAACTACACCTGCTCCTGCTACCCTGGATTCTACGGGCCAGAGTGTGAATATGGTGAGGCTTCTATTCTGTGGATGTTATTCTGGTCATTGGTCTTATGCTAGATGTGATGCCAGGCAGTCGGTCACATTGGCGACTCTCCACTGAGTACAGGCTGGTCCTGGGCCCCTCCATCATCTGTTGTCTGCTCCACCCAAATTGTCCCCAGACACACACTCTGGGGTAAAAATATTATATTTTTGGACAGACCATGAACTCACAAAATTTCAAAAGAGAAAAGGGAAATGCAAAGGAAGGAACAACAAAGAGAACTCTTTCAGACTATTTTACTTGTTTGAAACAAAAACCTGTGAAAGAGTGATTATTTCCCAAGAGGCAGCCAATACAATGGAAGCAAGTAAAGATGGACAGGCTGGGTTGGAAGCTTAGAAAGTTAGAGTTAAGAAGGTTACACAAATAGTTCCTGCTTTCAGCAAATCTGACACCATCTTTAAGTCTACAATGTAAAAAACATCAATATTTTTGTCTCCCTCAGTCAGAGAGTGTGGAGAATTTGATCTCCCTCCACACGTGCTTGTGAACTGCAGCCACCCACTGGGCAGCTTCTCTTTCAACTCCCAGTGCAGTTTCTACTGCCCCGAAGGCCACCAGCTGAGCGGGCCCAGCAAGCTGGAGTGTTCGCCTTCTGGAGTCTGGACAGATGAGCCCCCACAGTGTGTCGGTGTGTAGACCCCACTCTTTCCACCCTAACTACTAGACTTTGGCCAGAGGGAGTGGGTGGGTGGAGGGGAGAGGGACATAATGAGCTATCTTCATTTAACAAAGTGAGAAATAATGAAGATCTATGTTAAATGGAAAATTCTGGTTATCGCTGTTACCCATCTACCAGACTAACGGTAATTTTAGTTTTCGTGGTATTTTATATCCATAGAGTGACTTAGTAAGTTTAATCTTTGATTCTGAGGCAAAAACATTACAAAGGGACCCCTTTCCCCTAAGTAATTACAAAGTAAACAGAGTATAATGATGAAGACTTATGAGTTTAATTTTATTAGTTTGATCACTTTGCCTTGCTTCTCTAAATGAGAAGCAAGGGTATCTGGATCTTTCCAAAGAGTGACTGAAAGTACCGTTTAATCAACCAAGCACATAGCCCTGCCTGCCGCTTTAGGAAGGTATAGCTGCTGCAAGATCCAAAGACTTCCAAGGTGCTAGAAATAATTTGCCCAAGGACTCATTGTCCTGTGGTTGTTTTCAGCTGCCCATTGCCAACCCCTGAAGATTCCTGGTTTAGGAAGCCTGACCTTGTTTCACTCTGCAAAAGCATTTCAGCACCTGTCTAGCTGTAGCTTCATTTGAGAAGAGGGATTTATATTGCTTGGGCCAGAGGTGGTGTAATGCACAGCCTCAGGGGTATGGATGGCCCAGGCCAGTGTGTAAAAGTGAGTTTCAGGTAGTAGGGATGTATAATGTCCACTGCACCCTGTCCTTGCTGGGCATATAGATGAAGCTAGCCAGCTTATGGACAAGCTGTCCTGAATTGCCAAAATTTAACTCTCCTTCTACCTGCCACCCAGCTAGATTGGGTATATCTGGGACAAGAAAAGTGTTTCAGATTCTAGAAAAATAAAAGGCTGAATTTACTAGAAACAAAATTAAAACTCCTTCCTTCCCCAAAACTCACAATGCACAGGCAGGTTCAGAATGACCACATTCATAAATTTCACATAAGGTGGGAAAGGTGGCATCTGCATCCATAAGTAGATGTTAGAAGACCTGCCAGAACAGGTGTACAGAGGAATAGTGAGTAGAGGACATTCAGAATAGAGCTTGGAGAAATCTGCATTTATAAGAGATTCAGGTTGCCCCGAGGATGGGAACTCCAAGTCTGCAGGGCGAGAGTAGTTGAGGCAGGCCCACCAGGAGATTAGATACTTCTCCCCATGGTCCCAGGTCCCTAAGATAGGGGTCGCCACAGAGGATAAGGAAATTGATAGGCAACAGAGAGAATAAAAGAATACACAGAGACTAAGGTATAGTTTATGGTTTTATATGTATATAGAAAGATCAGATAAAACACAGCGGGAAGTTCCTAGGGGACTGGCAGATCTCCACAACTGCCAGCAATATGGTTAGATTCATACAGGTTTTTATAATCACAGACATCAATTACCAGTTGTCAGGGTAACATATTTGCATATCAGGGAATGCAGTTGCTAGGGGATACAGGTAGTGGGTTAGGGTCAAAAGTCCTCTCAAGGGGCTTCTAATCTATCTAGGTGAGCAAATAGGTACAAAGTCTTTTAGGGGCTAGCTTCTAATTTCTGAGAGGTAGTTGTCAATTAACAAAGGTAAAACAAAAGTGGTAGAGTGACTCTCTATATCTTTGATTAGTTATGGTGGACTTAAAGGTAGACAGACAGGAGAGAGCAGGAGCAATGAGAACAGGAGAGATATAAAACATGTTGTTTATAACCACCAGGGCACTTCTCTGGGCAAAGTGCACTCGTTGTTTCCAGCCCCCATCCTGTGGGCCATGTTTGCCTTGCCTTGTCTTTCAAGATACAGGGAAGCTCACAGATCCTGAGATACTGGGAAGCCTTCCTGGAAAACATCCCTACCGGAGATTTGAGAGCTCTCCCATGATAGCAGCCTCTGAGAAGTGAACCATTGAGTCCACACATTCCTTTAGGGCAAAACCCTTCAAACTCCTGTTTCTGTCTTTAACATAGTAATATTGGGTTATACAATAAAATAATGGTCTTATGAGCCACATTGCATTAATTCCTCAATCATATTTTCTCAACACAAGTTTGTAAAAACATAATTAGGGTCTCCTGCCCCTTACATCTTCCTAGCTCCACCTCCATTTCCAGAGGTTCTACCATTGCTCTCCAGCCATGGGCAGGGTTCTTCTCCTTCCTGGTAACTTTTTGTTTCCCAATCTTTGGTTGTTCTCTCTAGCTATGCAGTGCCAGCCCCTGGAAGCTCCCAGCAACGGAACCATGGACTGTGTTAATCCACTCGCTGCCTTTGCTTATGGCTCCAGCTGTAAATTTGAGTGTCAGCCTGGCTATCGCCTGAGGGGTTTGGACACACTCCGCTGCGTTGGCTCTGGCCAGTGGACCGCACCCTTGCCAGCCTGTGAGGGTAGGATTTGCTTTTGACAGCCCCCAGCCTGTCCAAGAAGGAGTCATGGCACAGTAGAAAGACCAAAGGCTCTTCATGTCAGGGTGACCTCTTCTAGGCTGTGACACTGGAGCAAATTGTTCAACCCCTGGGAACCATAGTTTTCTCATCCGTGACATGGGGCTAAGAATTGCAGGGTTCTTTTGTGGGAATTAAGTATATTAAAAGTATACAATTAGATAGTGTGTTTAAAGTACCTATCATAGAGCCGGGCTCTTGTTCAACCTTAGTTTCTGCTGCTTCTTTTTTTTCCTTCCTGCCCCACTTGCACGTCCAAGCTGTGGGACAATGTCCTATACTTGAGAGGGAGTCAGAGCAGTGGCTAGAGTGGCTAAAAAGAGAGATTCTCCCCAGCCCCAGTCTTTGGTGGCAGCCTTTGACAAAGGAGCAAAGGAACACTGCATCAAAAAAGTGTGTGATGCCATCCCAGGCAATTATCTAACACCACAAAACTGAGTTCTGTGCAATGGTCTCACACCCTCAACCTGTAAGGCAGAGAGGGGTCATGAGAGAATAGGAAATCAAAGGCGAGTTAGTGAAGTCTCAGACCAGACCTAGCTTACAATACCAGCTCTCTGCTGTCTAGCTATGAGACTTAGTGAAGTCACTTAACATTTCTGAACCTCACTTTTCTCATCTGTAAGGTAAGAAAGAAGCACTAGATGATATTTTGTTCTTAAATGCCCTGGTTCTGTAAAACCCAGAGGTCAAAGCCCAGAGTGGAAGGGAGGTCTGTCTACTCTGCAAAACCCCAGGAATAGCCTGGAGATGAGATGGTTTATCAAGGAAGAGCATGAGGAAACCAATCTTTGTCAGAACCGAGGTCACTTGGAGCTTAATTGTGCTCAGGAACTCAGTGGCGATTGAAGCCTAATTAGGATGACATCCTGTGCTCCAGAGACAAAGCCCTTTTTGGATCACTTTAAAGGGCTAGGTAGTAGTGTCAACAGTAAGCTATGCTAGTCCAGCTTTTGCCCTACAACTCCAGCCTTTCCCTGTGGCTACTCTTTCCAGATTCAATTTCACAGAAAATGTCAGTAAATATTTAATGACCACCTATGAGGTGGAAACACTGTGCTTGGCTTTGGAATACAACCCTGAATGTCTGACCACAGCCTCAAGGAGACTGCGCTGCCATGAGGAAGAATTACAGTCATGTACGAATAACATAAGAACAGGGGGCTGTGGGGCACGTTGGAGGTGTCCCTACCCGAGCTGGGACGGGAAGAGAGGGATTCCCAGGGAGAGTGAAGTCTAAGCTGAGACCCGAAGGGCAGGGGAGAGTGAGCCAGGCAGAGAGGGCATGGGGAGGTGTCCCAGGCAGTTTCCCTTTGGAAAACGAAAGATCTGGGGTTCCAAACATCCTGCCAAAGTGGGTAGGAAAAATGCAGCATCCCTGGGAGGCTTTTCTGAGAAAGAACTGGGCCCTTCCATTACTCGGCTTTAGAAGATCGTTTTTTTTTGCTTAGCCATTTCGTGTGAGCCACTGGAGAGGCCCATCCACGGAAGTGTGGATTGCTCCCCACCCGCAAGAACATTCCAGCACAACTCCGACTGCAGCTTCCACTGCAACGAGGGTTTCACGCTGAGAGGAGCCGACGTAGTTCAGTGCACTGACCTGGGGCAGTGGACAGCGCCGGCCCCCGTCTGCCAAGGTACTGCGACAGCTGTATTGTTCTTCTGTGTGTCTCAGCTAATCAAAGGCATCAGTGTCTGCCCTGAGCACTGTCATGTATTTATTCATCAGACACCCACGAAGAACCTACTGTGTGCCGGTCCCTGTGTGCCTGGCACTAGGGGTGAATACACGACATGTGTATTAAAAATTATTGATACATATTGCCAAAATGCTCCATAATGGCTTAGCACTTCCCTAATAGAATCCTTCCCGTGCCATTGTAATTAAGTGACCCTCCTCATCTTCTGAGATAGGCAAGCCCAATTTAAGAATACCTGTTCTTTAAGGCCAATGGGTCAAAATCAATGAGTACTTGCCTGTTGCTGTTTCTTTACTCCTCATTTCCTCACCACTTAGCCGTGCAGTGCCAGGATCTTCCGGCTCCAAACAAGGCCCAGATGAACTGCTCCCACCCCTTCGGGGCCTTTAGGTACCAGTCCACCTGCAGCTTCACCTGTGACGAAGGCTTGCTCCTGGCGGGTGCAGGTGTGCTGCAGTGCCTGGCTCCTGGAAGCTGGAGTGCCGCTCCTCCGGAATGCCAAGGTGAGAGCTCGTGTGTCCCAACATCGTGGAAATAATCCCAGGCAGTGTGCTAAAGGGCTGTGTTTTAAAGGTGGCAATTGTGTAGGATCCACCTTGAAATGGACTGGAAAATTAATAAATACTCTCACTCATCCTTCCATCCTGCAACCCAAGGACCCCAAATGTAAATGTCTTCGGGGGCTAGGCAGGTAACACAGTGTCGGGGTGTTTTGGTCCTTGCTAACTCCTTATCAGGACCTGAGGGCTCCTGTCACTCACCTGGTGAACTATTCTCACCTGGCTGAACACAGTGTCTGCAAAGAAGACCAGAAGGACAAAAATTGCTTCATGGTGGTTGTCCCAAGGTTGACATGGCATTTTATTCCAAGGGATCATGGGGCATATGGTGGAACTGGGCTGGGGGCAGAATTTATAGATATCTAGTAGCAAACATATGCCAAGATCTGTATAATAATGAAGAAATATACTTAGGATAAAGTGGAAAATGATGGAAAGAGAATAAAACTCTATGAACTGGAGGTTACAGGATTCTGAGAAGAAAAAAAAAGGTACAGATTCAGTACAAGTATTTATATCTGCATGGTGCTTGACATAAAAAGCCAGTGTACCCTGTCAATGTTGTAACACCCTGTATGAAATAGAACTGATTCTAATCACATATATTTGTGAATTGAAGGATAGATGTATGTTTTTTATATTTGCATTCTTTTTTTCCCTCAATGTGTCCAACTCTTTAGTTACATTGATAGCAAATACTGCCTTTAAAAAGCAAGATTTATTAGCTGGGTGTGGTGGCACATGCCTGTAGTCCCAGCTACTTGGGAATCTGAGACAAGAGGATTGCTTGAGCCCAGGAGTTTGAGGTTGCTGTGAGCTATGATGACACACCACGGCACTCTAGCCAGAACAACAAAGTGAGACTCTGTCTCAAAAAGAAAAAAAAAAAGATATTCATTTATAAAATCTACAGAAAAATAAGAAAGTAGAGAAATGGAAAAATATCCTCTTAAATACTCTAACCCTAAAATAGATACGGTTAACATTCTGATATGAATTCTTTCAATGTTTTCCCCCATCCATTTTCCCCTCTATGGAGTTAGTATTTTATGATGTATATATATTTTTAATAACAAAGTTAAATAGGTAAAATGCTAGGCATTTCTACATTATTTGCCATGCCGTTCACTCTGCACAGACTCTCAACACCTAAGTGAAAGCAGGCAGATACATGTTTTCTGTGAAGAGGAAGCCACTTGCTATTTAGGTCGCACACAGGCGTGCACACGCGTGCACCCCTCGCACACTGTTCAACGGGGCCGGCAGTAAGTGTATGAATGAGCGAACGAATGAACAAACTCGACAGAATGGATGTCCACCCCCTGGCACCAGAGTGTGGCAAGCCAGTGTCGCTGGGTTTGGGTGCGCCTTCAGAGCTGGGTCTGGCAGAACGGGGTGGTGCTGTGACCTCGCCCCCTCTGGGCTCATCCTGACTCCACAGAAGCCTGGGTATACATGACAAAGGTCACTCGGCTTTCAGGAAGAGCTCGGAGTGCGTGATTAGCGTTATCACAGCAATCGGGACTTGTCCAGGCAGCTCTGGACTGCGCAGGGCACAGATGACACATCATTGCTCCATGCTGTCCTGCCCGAGGGCGTTTCGCAGCAAGAAGGTTGCCACTCACCACGGCTTCCTGTGACCTTCCAGTTCCCTTCTGCTTTTAGTTGTTTACTGTGACTGAACTTTCTCCTCTCGTCGTCGCTGGGTAGGTGTCGAGCGCAATACCAAAATGTGAGCTGGGCAGGAAGGTGCCACGAGGCTTGCAATCAATCCTCTAGATGTTGTAACACTTTCGAGAGAGTGCCATCACACAATTTCCCTTTTCAGTGGCCCCGGCTCCTCCACACCCACCCTGCCGTCAGAAGGCAGAGCCACAAAAGAGCTGGAAACGGGCTCCATGGCGCCAAAGTCCGCACTGCCAGCCCTCCCCCCGCTGGCCCTTACAGTTTGCAAGCAGCCCCCACACACACTCGATACTGAAAGGCTTTTCAAGTGGCAGAAAATAACGAGGGCTTTGGACAAGTTGATCAGACTGGGGGCAATGTGGCTGGAGAGGGGGAGGAATGAAGGGAAGAGAAAGGTAGAGAAAAAATACTCTTAAAACCTCGTGCCAGTCAAGTCAGTGGCTGAAAAATGACTCCTGGACAACCATACTGCCACTGTCTCTGCTCTAAAGCCATGCACGGCTCAGCCAGGTCAAACAGCAAAGAAGAAATACCCTAAACCATGTATTTACTTAGTCTTTACTTTTTAATGTCAACATGCTTAATCTGGGTTTATTGTTTGATTATTTGGCAGAGAAACATCTTGACAGCTATTAACATTTGCATACAGCGCGTTTTCACTCTTGATCGGAGTAAAAGTCCTGGGAGCTATGTATTGCTATCTCCCCATTTTAAAGGTGAAGATATTGAGGCTCAGAGAGGTTAAGTAACTTGCCAAAAGTCACACAGAATGATCTCTGACCCAAGCAAGTCCCCTAGCAACTCAAACTCTGCATGTATAAACTGTAGCAAAGAACTATGATGCCTAATTTAACTTTTTTAAGTAAGTAAACAAGGGGAGTCATTTGTGGCTGACCACTGTAGGATGAGACCATGGAGAAGAAGTGGAAGCCACCATTTGCACACAGTTGATCACATTACATATCTACTGTATGTCCACGATTTTTTATTATACCTTTAATTTTTACATTTAACCCTTTGCACTCGGATGCCAAGTGTGACTTGACACGGTTAGCAAAAATTATAGAGATTAAAATTACTCTTTGAATGTATCAATAATTTGAAACATTAAAAAATCCAAATAAATTTGTATGAAAAGAAACTCCAGTTTTTTATTCTACTGCCGGGCTTTGTAAAATCTGGGGCATTTAAAAAATTAAATCCCGAGTAGAATAAAGGAATCGAGAAAAAAGTAAGCAAGTGCAAAGGGTTAATTAACTTACAAGGCAAGGATTATACTTTTTTCCCATTTTGAAGATGAAATAAGCAAGGCTCAGGAAGGTTCATGTCCTGAGATTAATTGCTAATAAGTAGAGAGCCTGAATTTCCACCCACATTCTTCCCACCAGCTAGTCAGGGAAATGGGGAGAAAGTATTTTACTCCATTTCCATTTTTCTGTTTCCAATCACTGTTTGCACTGTTTTCTGGTAAGGTCATTAGGCTTGTTTCTGAAGAAGGTATCAAGGGAGCAATCACTTCCACTCCTCTCCAGGGGCAACTGAAATGAGTTGCACCACTCTCTTTCTGAACAGAACACCAGCTTCCTTTTAAAGTCGCCTCGGAAGCTGTTTGTGAGAGATCATGTCAGGATATTAGTCAACTGTAAGCTGCTACTGTTTTGCACCCCCATAACTTTTAACTGGTGATAAAGCACCATACAATTTGAACAATCATTTTAGGCCAGATGCTGCCCTTGTGTATTAAGGAGGTCACACACAGGCACACCCCCCATTTATTTCAGGTTGCTGAGTTCTAAAATGATCTCTTCTCTCCTCCTCTGCCATGCTCACGGTAGCCATTAGCTGCCCACCTTTGCTAAGTCCTCAGAATGGGACAGTGACCTGCATCCAGCCTCTTGGAGCTTTCAGCTATAAATCCACGTGCCAATTCATCTGTGATGAGGGATTTTCTTTATCTGGACCAGAAAGATTGGATTGCACTCCGTCTGGACACTGGACTGGCTCCCCGCCAACGTGTGAAGGTAGGCTCCTGGGTCTGTCCTTACTTATGGCTTTTCATAAGGTGACATTGCAGAATGGAGCACCACCAGGAGGGATTTATATAAAAATGTAACCTGAGCTACAACAAACAACACACACTCCGCGAAACATGGTTATCTAGATCAAAAGTTTCTCTCTCTCTGAATAAGCTTTTAATGACTTTAATTAAACATTGCACAGTTTTATGAAGTGCTTTCATGTCCTTATAGCATCTGATGTTTACCACAATTCTGAAATAATGAGGAGAGGCAGTATCACCTCTACTTTGTAGATGTGAAAGAAACACAACCTCAGAGAAGTTAAGTAGTTTGTCCAAGGTCACACCATCAGTAAGTGATGAAGCTCAGCTACGTTATTGGAACTGTTACTTTCTTGTAAAGTCCTTTTCTGCTACATTCATTTCTTCATTCATTCCTACAGTCACCTTCACTGAGTACTACCAAGTCTCAGACACTGAGCTTATTCATGCATGGATGTGATTTAATCCTAGCATAGCTCATGTTTAGTTTCAAAAGTCACCGTTGTTCCAGTTTATTGTTCAGTGTAGTAGTCAGTGACGATGAGATTGGCAATAATAGGTACTATTTTTTGCTTATGTTGTACCAGCTATTTCCTATACATTACCACATTCAATGCACAGACACAACCTTTAAGATGGTGGTTATTACTACTATTCCCATTGTAAAGGTGAAGAAACTGAGGTTTCGAGAGGGTAAGTAGCTGGCAAAGGTCACACAGCTAGGAAGTGTAGAGTCAGGATTCGAATGACTCGTCTGACTAGGACTCGTGTTTTTCCCACTGCGTTACACTGCCACCCAGTGGCAGGGCTTCTACATCCTGGGGCAATCACTTGTCAATTTACTCTTTTCAACTGCACAGGTTGCAGCTAATACTGCTGAAATGAACTTTAGAAATGGCAGTGCCTGGTGATCAGATGAGAAAATATGTCGGAAGAAATCTATTAGTGTTATATTAAAAACAGATAAAATATTATTTATTCTTTCTTGTGGACTAGCACTAGATTAAAATCTAAAGACTTGTGCCATTATGGAAGTCTTGTTCACATCCTTAGGCTTCAATTTTCTCAATTTCAAAAGGAGAAGAGTGGACAAGATCATCTCTGAGGTTTCTTCCCTAGCCAAGAATTCTGTACTTTAAAAGATCTAAAATGCTACCTGCTGCCATCAAAAAGATATGCTGCAAGCCACCTGAGGAATCTAGGACATTGATGGGGGTCAGCATTAGGGCTTGTGCTTTATTGCTCATTGGTTTATTTCTCATGCTCTCATTCATTTATTCCATTGACACTTGTCATCTCTATTTTCTCACATTCTATTTTAGGGCTAAAGAATCAAAAATCCCTTAAACAAATCTCATCAAAGTTTAAAATCATATATGCAACCAACATGGTTGTTAAACCTGTAATCTCTGAAGCTCCTGTCTCCCCTCACCCCTCTCCAGCCCTCTCCTCTCCACAGGAGGCAGCACTTGCCTCCCTCCTTGCAGGCCCAGCCCCCGCCCGGTGTTGAGAACCAACCATGACCAGGGACAGCAGCGTCAGCCCACTTTGGCCTTCAGAGTTGTCAACGGTGTCTGATCCTCATCTTGAGCTCTGGTTTTTATACCAGTGTTTCTATCTCATTCTCCAAATTTGTTCTCCGGATTTAGGCAAATGGTTCCTCATCTTTTCCCATCTCCATGAGTTTTTAACTCTCAGCACAGCCCCTAGAACCTTGACTTCCACATATGGTTTTGCAGAGTCCTAGGCTACAGCAGAGGGGCTCAGAGGCCACCAAGTGAGCAGGGGCAGTGTGGCAGGTGGAGCTCGCAGGCTCTCTCTGCAGAGTGCAATGCAAGATTTCATTCTGCAGGGGGTGATTCCACAAATATTTCCATTTTAGTTAGAACACCAGTTCCCTAGGCCCTCTGGGACTTGGGCTCTACTTACTGAGTCGTCCCTCGATATCCACAGGGGATTGGTTCCACCACCCACACAGGTGCCAAAATGTGCAGATTCATAAGTCCTTTATATAATGAAAGGGTACAATATTTTCATATGACCTATACACATTCTCCCGTATACTTTAAATCATCTCTAGACTACTTAGGACGCCTAATGTAATGCATACACATCGCTTCATTCCCATGGATTCGATGTAGCACTCGATGCATGGCAAACTTATGGTTTGCTTCTTGGAACTTTGTGGATTTTCCCCCCAAATATCTTCCATGCAGGGTTGGTTAAATTCATGGATGCAGAAGCCACAGATATAGAGGGCCAATTCTATTTCCCACTATCCTCCCTGCCTTTGCCCTTCAGGGCCTGAATTCCTGTCCGTGACCCTACACAGTCCTGGAGGCTCTTGACCAACTGTGGTGACACCATCTGCGTGCTGGATTGCTCATGTACACTTGCTGTGTCCTTCCTGTCCCTGCCTGTTGGGCCCCTTTTCTGATACAGACTGCTGATCTCCTAAGCACTTGACATTCTATCATTGATCCTTTGAAGCCCATGTCTGGCTGCTGGACCCAACTTCTAATATCCATCTTCACCTTGAGGTGGGAGAGGTAGTCCTGGTTCCAAGTTCTAACCCCAACTCCACACTTCTGCCTTGTTCCTGCTTATCCATGTCCTAAAATATAGCAAACCAGTGCCCTCTAAGCTCTGGCCTGGCTGATGTCTCTATTTTTCCCTTCATTTCCCTGACATTTCTCTGACTCCATGAGGGTTCTTAGTTTTATTTTTAAAATTTGTGTTTAGAATAGGCAACTCAGTTACGTTTATTATTTATACTATATCTTCTTTCTAAAAAGTTACTGAGAAAACTATATCCAACTCAAGTAAAATGAGATAATGAAAAGAAACATAGATGAATATACTAAAGCTACTTAAAATGACATAAATCAATATGTTCATGAATTAAATTGTACTAATTAATTTATTCATTTATTTAACAAATATTTTACAACACCTATGTGCCAGGCCCTATCCCCTGGGGTCCAATGTTGAAAGAGCAGACAAGATTCTTGTTCCCATGCAGCTGGCATTATGAATATTCTTGGGCTTAAAGATGTAATCCTGAGAAATTCTGAAAAAGGTATTTTAGTGAAATGTTTACAAATGATCTGACATCTAGGACTTACACAAATAGACATGTTTAGTAAATATTTGGTAAATTAAATTAATTTTCCAGACATGGAGTTATTAATTACTCAACAATTTGAGAATACAGAACTGAAATTCATTATATTACTTTGGCTGTTTGAATGGATTCATGCAATCCATCATATAAAAGCCAAATACTGTACATCACTTTTTCAAAAGGCAGTACATAAGACCTTGAAGAGGTTTTTTAAAATCAAAATAACAAAGTCAAATGAGCCTTATCTGACCAACGTATTATAATACCTTCAGAATAGCCTTGGATTTAAAAAAAATAATAATCTCCCAGTTTGTTAAGGATCCAATATTTGCTGATAAATAATAGCCTTATGTCAGAGAACCTAACGGGGAGGGAGACGTAATGTACAAGAAATATGTAACTGTAGCCAGGCGCGGTGGCTCACGCCTGTAATCCTAGCACTCTGGGAGGCCGAGGCGGCGGATTGCTTGAGGTCAGGAGTTCGAAACCACCCTGAGCAAGAGCGAGACCCCGTCTCTACCATAAATAGAAATAAAATTAATTGGCCAACTAATATATATAGAAAAAAATTAGCCGGGCATGGTGGCGCATGCCTGTAGTCCCAGCTACTCGGGAGGCTGAGGCAGGAGGATTGCTTGAGCCCAGGAGACTGAGGTTGCTGTGAGCTAGGCTGACACCATGGCACTCACTCTAGCCTGGGCAACAAAGCGAGACTCTGTCTCAAAAAAAAAAAAAAAAAAAAGAAAGAAAAAGAAATATGTAACTGTAAAAAAGCAATTTGGGGAGGAAATTGTGGTTAGTAAATTAAAAATTCACTTATTCATTCACTCAGCAAGTGACTATGGAGCACACCTCTTGAGATCCTGACATGGGAATTATGAGAGACGCGAAGATTAGGGTTCTTGGGTTTTAGAAGCTTTCTGTCCAGCAGAAGGAAGATATGGCATGCAACATGACAGTATATGAGTTCAAACAAACAGCTGTTGCATTCCGAGGAGACATTCGGCAATGATCAGCCAAGGCTTCAGAGAGGCTGTGTGTTGAATTGGATCCTGGAGGACTGGTAGGATTTTAACCAGTGGAAATGGAAAAAAATTCAGGGTATTGTGAGCCAAGAACCAGAAGCAAGAACATCTGAGGTCCATTTAGAGAATTCCCAGGAACTAATCTAACTTGATCAGGAGGTTTTGAGGTTTCCTGTGCTAGGAACTATGGCATTTAAAAACCAGCCTGGGCCGGGCACGGTGGCTCTTGCCTGTAATCCCAGCACTCTGGGAGGCCGAGGTAGGAGGATGGTTTGAGCTCAGGAGTTTGAGACCAGCCTGGGCAAGGGCAAGACCCCGTCTCTACTAAAAATAGAAAGAAATTAGCTGGTCAACTAAAAACATATGGAAAAAATTAGCCTGGCATGGTGGCGCATTCCTGTAGTCCCAGCTACTTGGGAGGCTGAGGCAGGAGGATTGCTTGAGCCCAGGAGTTGGAGGTTGCTGTGAGCTAGGCTGATGCCACGACACTCTAGCCTGGGCAACAGAGTGAGACTCTGTCTCAAAAAAACAAAACAAAACAAAACAAAAAACCAGCCTAGAGATTCAAATGGAGGAAATAGTTTGAGACAGAAGGGGATCATTGTAGTTTTAGATGTGTTGAATTTGAGGAGATGGCAGGATATCTAAGAGGAAGTAGTGTCAGGCAGGAGGAAGTGAAACCCTGGACTGCACCCATTCAGATAAGATAGTGGGGCTGCGGGAGGCTCACTGAAGCAGAGGGTATAGGGAAAGTAGGATGATATTGTGACTTCTTGAGGGTGGCTGCTTAAGTCCTGGACTTTTTTTTACCTTTGTGACTTCTATTTATACTCCTCTCTGCAAGCTCACCATCCCTCCCACTGCCCTCTGCTGTAAAGAACCTGTCTCATATGCTGTGAAATGCCACTTTTTAGCAAAACACCTGGAATATAGTAGGTGCTCAATTAATATTTGTGAATATATAAATGAATGAAATTTGCACAACACAGAACTTCTGAATAAATTTGGAGACTGTGACACTCTTCATTTGATATTCCAGCCATCAAGTGCCCAGAACTCTTTGCCCCAGAGCAGGGCAGCTTGGATTGCTCTGACACTCTTGGAAAATTCAATGTTGGCTCCACCTGCCACTTCTCTTGTAACAAGGACTTTAAGCTGGAGGGGTACAACAATGTGGAATGCACAACTTCTGGAAGATGGTCAGCACCTCCACCAACCTGCAACGGTAATACTATATTCTTGCTGGGAAGGTTCTGCTTTTGGAAATTTTTTCCACAATAATAACAAATACTTTTATAGTTCTTGTATGTGACAGGTACATATTGTACTCTTTATTTGGGTCTAGCAAACACAGCCTATGGATTAAAAAATTTCTAAAGAGTGACAGGACTTTTTCATGTTAATGAACAAAAGATATATTGATCTTAGCAGAAATTTTGTTTCATATTTTTGGCCTCTTAAAGAGCTTCGATGAGCTGATTGAATGGTTTCCATCACTTTATTGCCAAGACAGAGTAAAAGGGTGGAGTCACTGGTCCAACTTTTCAAATCAAGGAATTGAGATGCAGAGAGATCAGTCATCATCTTCCTACCACGTGGCAGTTAAGGACAAAGCCAGTGGCATCATTCACCTTCACCTTTCATGTTGACGTTGGGTCAGAGAACAATGCCACCTCCCAATAAAGCAGGGGTGGGCAGGCAATTGGCCCATATATATTTGGCTTTCTACTGAATTTCTTATACTTCTGCACCAGCTCTTCTTCTTCTTTTTTTAATATCAGTAACACTGACCCCCCAGTTTCTTCTGGCCAGGAGAATCATCTCTTCAAGGACATTTCAAATAATTTTCCTCATCTGTTTTTTTTATACCTGAGATTAATAGTTTTTCTCAACTTCCTTAAATATTATAGACATCACTAGAGCTTCCCTTGCTATGAAAGGAGTGAAAGGCAGTTATTCCACGTCAACCTTGACTCTGGCGTGCTCCTTTTAATTGGGAGCTCTCTAAATTGAGACATTTTCTCACGACAGGTGTGGCATCGGTTCCTACTCTGGAGGTTCAATGCCCAGTCCTCGTCCCTCCTGGGCAGGGAACCATGTCCTGTAGGCATCATCTGGGGACCTTTGGTTTGAACACCACCTGTTATTTTGGGTGCAAAGCTGGCTTCAGGCTCGTGGGAGACAGCACTGTCAGATGCAGACCTTCAGGACAATGGACAGCAGTAACTCCAGCATGCAGAGGTAATGGGAAAAGGAGCAGGCGGTGCTGACCCTGGTTTCTTGCAGGGACTCAAGCTAGCCATTGTACCTGCCTGTTGACGTCCCTCCCACCCACAACAACCACTGCAAGTGTGAGCTCCTCCCTGGAATCCACACCAATCCCGATCAGAAGTAGCGTGCAGCAGGCAGATCACCTCTGCCCTTCCTCCTGTCACAAGCTGGTCACAATGCTCTGGTACTCAAAGACCTAAAGGGAGGACACATTTGCAGATGTCCAAAATGTGTTAGAACAATAAACATGCCAAGCATGAAACCAGCTATATGAATTTCTAAATGCCAATTGTAATTCTAATAATTATGAGACAGTATAAAAAATTCCATCATTTTCAGAATAATTGGAACCTAATGAAAAAGTTAAGCCACAATAAGCCCCCTGAAGAGCTATCACTGTATACATGAAGCATTGAGTCCTATGTCTCTTTCTTCTGTGTATCCCCCACAAAGCATAGAACATGCTTTGCAAATGTCACTATTGGTCAATGACATTTATTTGTATTAAATTCAATTTCCTGAGCTTTAGTTTCCTGTCCATAAATTATAGACAATGACCTGAAGTTCCCTGACAAATACTTTAAAGAGGATGATAGTCTCAACTTCTTTCAAACTTCTAGTGTCCAGATATGCTGAACACTTATAAGTATTTTAACAAACGCATGCTGATACGCCAGTTGATCACAAATGTAGTGTAATAACATTTAGAACAATAGTATTTTCGAGAAGCAAAATTTTGTTCAGAGTATTTTGGGAGGCAAGACTGATCAATCCATTAGTAGGTGTTTATTAGATGCTACTCTGTCCATCCTAGTTCTTTGGCTATCATTCTTTGAGCGGGTATTTTAGTACATGTGATATTGGAAGGTCTGGTGTGAATATTGGAAGTGGCTCATATCCACTGGGCTTTTAGATTCTGCCTTATCTACTGGCAATGCCAGTCAGGTTACAAATGAAACCATAATTTATTTTACCTTCATTCTAAATGTTTGTTTCTCCTGCATTTGCAGCTGTCAAATGCTCAGAACTGCACGTTAATAAGCCAGTAATGATGAACTGCTCCAACCTCTGGGGTGATTTCAGCTATGGATCAACCTGTACCTTCCATTGTCCAGAGGGTCAGTCACTTAACGGCTCAGTGAGAACAGCTTGCCGAGAGAATGGCCACTGGTCAACCACCACGCCAACCTGCCAAGGTGCATTTTTCGTATGGTTTAGGATGTGTCACTTCAATAAGGAAAATAACAAAATCTGTGTTTCTTCTCTGTATTTCTCACAGTGGTCTTGCTTTCTCTCATTGGGTTTCCCCTGCACTTGATAAATGTTTCATAATGAATCAGGCAGAATCTTCTTGCCTTACACAGTGATGGGAATTAAATTCAGTGATTCTGTGTAGCTAATCACCACTCCTTTTCGGTGCTCAGATTTGTGAAATTAACTCTCTCACTTCCTCTAATCTCTGTTTAACATATCTTGAAGTTTCCAAGTGTTATAAACTAGGAGTTATTTTACACAGATTCTTAATTTATTATTTCAGAAAACCTTTGTTTACCACCTACCTGTAAAAAAACCCAGAGATCTTCCTTAATTAAGCTCCATCTGTTTGTGAGGTGTATTTCATCCACCTCTTTTCTTCTTCATTTTTTTTTTTCTGTCAGCTTGTTATGACTACTTTTTGTGGCATAACTGAAGTTTTGCTCGCCAAAAAACATTACCCACGGTTTGTTTTATTTGCCCAAACTTCTATGTGTAAGCTTCTTGTGTCTACAATCTAATTCCTTGTATTGGGTCCTTACCCGGATTCCTTTGGAGATTACAGTTGGTTTAAGCCTCAGGAATAAAAGCAGGCCCTGCTTCCCGTTCTGTTGCAGTGGATTTGTGACGTCCAGATCTTTCACACTGGCTTTTCAGCATTGCCAGGACCTTTGATAATTCTACTGAATCTCACACCTCAGAGTTCTTGCTACTTTCCTGGGAGAGAAAGACTCCTCTTTTGCACGGCGCATTTCTCATGTCTTACGCGTGTGTTTGTTTTGCAGCAGGGCCGTTGACTATCCAGGAGGCCCTGGCTTACTTCGGTGGCGCAGTGGCTTCTGCAACGGGTCTGGTAATGGGTGGGACACTCCTGGCTCTGCTAAGAAAGCGTTTCAGACAAAAAGGTAAATAGGAAAGAGTCTGCCCCTTGCTTTCTTTTTTCATGCGATTCAGGGTGGGGCAGTGAAACCACAGCGTCAGTAGTTCATGTGGGAAAACATTCGCGTTAAAAGAAAACAAGGTCAAGGTAAGTGATCATGAGAACTGACTGCCCATCAGAATCACTTGGGAAACTTTATAAAATATATATATATATATATCCTCCTACAGGGAGACGTGGGGGTGGCCTGGAAATCTGACTTTTTTAAAAGCCCTCTCCTAAAATTCTGATAAGGCCAGTTTATAGTTTGGCATCTGAGGGCCTCTGGTCTAAATACCCTAAGTTATCACCAAACTAATTAGAAAAGTGTTCTGCTTCTTTCCCTTACTCATTCCTTCAAGCAACAGCCATTTATCAATTAACTTTATTAGTCAGTGGGACCATAATGGTGGCCCCTGATATTAAGGAAGGTATAATACAGTAGGGGAGATAAACAAGTTAAATCAATGCTAAGACTGAAGTGTCACACGTGTGTTAAGAAATAGATACAACCTGGATATTACTGGAACATGAATCGAGGTGCCAAAACCAGACTGGTAGGTCAGAAAGTCTTGTTCAAACCTAGCTTTGAAGAATGAGAGTTCCAACAGAAAAACAAAATGGCATGTGGAAAGACACGAAAGGGTGAAATCGCTGGGCATATGGTATGGTCAGCAGTTCCGTGCATCTGAATCGAAAGGGGTTCATGGAGGAGGCAGGAGATGAAGCTGGGGGTGTAAGGAGCTGCCACTGTATTGGTGACCAGGTGCGATAAGCTAAGAGATCAGCATTTTCTCCTGAAAACTTGAATTGATGCAGGATTTAAGCAGGGAAGTCATCAAATGGATGAAGACTCTCTATAAAAGAAACTGTGTTCCTTAGACTGTTCATCAGAAAAAGAATTTTGGCCTAGGAATAAAAGAAGGGAACAGCCTGTCTCTTAATATTTAAAATATCTTTCCTCAATCTGCTCCAGACACTTAGCCATAAGTTCATAAAGCTTTGCGTATGAGCTCAGGGGCTCTCCATCACTCCTCACAAAAAAAACAACTGGGGACATCAGAGGGGCCATTAATGCTCAAATCCAGGTAACTGAAAGCGGCTATGGTTAAACATTTGACAGAGTGCTCATTGAGTTGAGGGGCAGAACCACTTGTTCCCTACCCTTTCTCTCTCCATTCACAAAGCTACCATTGCATGGAGGCCGTCTTCCCAAAGCTCCCTCATATACTCTCCTGTGAATGGGTAACTAAGACAATAGACTGCTTTAAGACAATATTCTGCTCAAAAAGACCAAAGAGATAAACCAAGAGCCACAACTTATCCCTCCATGCAAAATTTGTTCTTGCTCAACCAAACCCAAAAGATAGAGGCAAGAGCTCCTAAAATATAGACCCTGATCTCCATAATTGAGTAGGAATCACACTATTCCTTCTTTTCCCCCCAAGTTCTTTCTTTGGTTTTGATGTATTTCCGGGGAACCCTCAGAACAATGGAAAAGGACTGGCAGGCACCCATCCTCTAATATCTTCAGTAATAAATAAATTCATTTGTCAGCAAGAAGGCATTTTTCCTGGGCTTGTCCCAATTTGATTTCAGACTTCCCAGTATTCTATGGCCAAAGAAGATGGAAATGCTAGAGCCATGTCAGAAGATTCAACTATCAGAGTCTTTTGTTTGGATTAAGATAGGAGATGCCTGATCACATATGTTCCCTTAGAGGAAAAACATCCACTGTTGTATTGGTGTGCAGTTGTTTGTGCCATTAGTCTGTCCACCTGACACCTCAGGGAGCATGACACAGGACACAGCAACAGAAGCCCTCGGGGACCAAAGAACTGCACTGCAAGATTCTGAACAACAACGAAACAATCAGATAGATAGACAGACAGACAGACATATAGATACAGATATAGACGTAAAATCTCCAAGAGGCTGAAAGTGGGGACCAGGGATGTTTTTTTTTCTTAACTGAAATGGAGGAGGAAGAAAATAAGACAACTCTGGAGATAAATATTTTCAAATGTTTAATTTAGCCTAAAACAGGTCCTACCTTTCAGGGAGAGATTGTTCCCAATACACCTCTTATAATGAGCCTATCTGAAACTCAGTCTGCTGACTTCTACCAATAATTTCTATCATTAATGACCCTCTCCTTTACCTTGTTTTTTTCTTTTAAATTAATTATTCATATTTTCTTGCTTTTTGTCAGAAGATGGGAAATGCCCGTTGAACTCTCAAAGGTAAGATAAACATGTTTTATCAATGAATAAATTTTGTTTGACTTTCTAATTCACTCTATGTCTGAATGATCATGCACAATGCCCGCCTCCTTTTTATAAGTCTTTTGCAATATCCTCTTTTCTATTCTGAAGTAAAATATACACATAATATATCCCAACATACATACATAACATACATACATACATATCCTAACATACATACATACATAATGTTTTAAAAATCAACAAATTCCCTAGTTATAATATAAAGTAGAAATAAAAGGGAAAGTGATTTATAATAAAAACAAAATCCTAGAGCCTAGGTGCTACACTAGCAGAAGAGATGAGGTCATGAGAAGCTTTTACCTTCCAGTAGAATCGCTATGCAGGCAATAGCCATGCAGCAGGCTGATGGGACAATATTGTATTAGAGACCCAGAGAGCATCTTAAGTGTTGCCAACACCAACCTGATTTTTCAATATGATGAACGACTCTGATAAAGAATTGTAAAACCTATTATAATCTTCCCTCCATTCATATGGTAATTGCATTTTAAAAGATGCAAAACCCACTTTATACATAAAGCAGTTGACTTCCAGGCCCAGAGATTTTTAACCTATATGAATATATGAATATTGAGCGAACATTCCAAAGGATGTGGGGTGTGGGACAATTCTTTTGTGTCCTAAGCCTATTTGGACATCCAGCACCTGGGACACCTGCCCGTTACAGAAATTTTTAAAAGTGCCTCTAGGGGGCATACTGCCCCCTTGGAAAACTACTGCTCGCTTATCAAGTATCAAGGCTGAGAATTTTGAAATTATTTCTTCTCACCAAGAAGAAGCCACAGCCCCTTAGAGGGTAGAGCAGGTATTCAGTACATAAAGCAACAACCATAACTTATGTGGGTATAAAATACAATGCAAATTACCCAGAGATGTTAAGTGAGATTTCAAATATTTCTTTTGGTATTTATTTTTCTTTCCTTTTTAAAGCAGAATCCAAGTGGTGGGGTGGGAATCCATGGTTTCTGGAGATACTATGTGCTGGACTGTGTTGTTGAGGACTGACCACTATGTGGCAGGTCATCCTTGTATTTCTATTCTTTAGCCACCTGGGAACGTACGGAGTTTTTACGAATGCTGCATTTGACCCAAGTCCTTAGGGTAAGTTACCTATGACAACGTTTTGAAGGAAATAGCTCAGTAGAGGAAGAAGGAAGAATGTAGAGCTTGACTTTTCTTTATAGAATAATGTATTAAATTTTCAGCATGTATTAAATTTTCAGGCCATGAAGGAAATTGTGTTAATGAAAGACAGGTATGACAATAGAGAAGTGACAATAGAATGAGGTGACAATAAACAGAGAGTTCATGTAAGGATTCTCATTTCCTCCAGGACAGAAATGTTCTAGCAAGACTTAACTTAGCTCAGAATGTGTGACACTCCCATTATTGGCTGCTCGGTGCTATTGACAATGTGGCCTTGCCTGAGAAGGAGTCAGGACTGCTAGAAAAATTTTACAAACTTTTATGGAGTCAATCCCCTGTGCTACCTACTGGGGAAACAAAAATAATCTGATACTATCTCTCTCCCAAAAAACTCAGGGAGTAGTGCAGTTTCCTGCAAAAAGTAGCCTGGATGGCAGAATATCTGGAATCTAGAAAGAGAAGATTATATTGAACTTTAGAGGATAGATAGGATGAGAAATTTCTTTCTCCAATTTTTTAAAGGAAAAGATAATTATTTAAATTTCTCTTGTCTCATTTTCAGAGATCCCACCTTCTCCTGGTCACCTCATTCGACAACCTCCACAGAATCTTGTTTGTGAACATCAAGCTTCCTGCTAGACTTGACTTATCTGTAGTGCATTTGCTACAGTTTTCAATAAATACTTGTGAATAAAGGACATGGAATTTCCTTAGATTAGCTCTGGACCAGAGCAGAAGGGTTGTCCCACAGTCCCAAACTCTCCACCCACCACCCCTTCCTGCTCCACCTCTCCTCTTCCTCCAACGCAAGCCACAGGAGCCAGGAGCAGATGTTTCCACAGTGGCCTGTGGGTTCTGACGTGGCTGTCACTTGAAATACCAGTTCCCAAAGAGACTGGAGCATCTGACTCACAAGAAGACTGGACCCTGGAGAAATAAAAATACCTCTTTATTTTTGTGTTGAAAGAAGGCTTTCTTTACGTTGTTGGAAGACAGGTGACATCTCTAATTTGAGGGAATTCCTGTAGAATCTTCTGGGGTTTCCAATGGTTGCTGTTTTTGAGGCTTCCAGAAAGGCCTCTGAATGGCAGCAGAGGCTTCAGAAGACAAGAGTCAAGACAGGAGGCCACTTGTCACTGTAGATCTTCCTGTCACCTGTCACTCCCCCTCAAAGGACACAAAGACTAATTTTCATATGTATAATTAAAAGGATTCTCCCCAAATGCCATGTTCCTCTATTTGATGTTTTATTTAATAAGGTCTGTATACATCATGTTGTTTACCATCAATGTAATACACAATCACACTTGTCCCAATTACAGCTCAACCCTTCAATCGGTCTGCAAATACACGTTACACAACCCCCACCCCAAGAGAAAACTCAGAGAAGCAAAAAAACCCTTCATCACTTTCATGTTCTACAGAGAAGAACAGATATGTTTTACATGTTCTTTAAATCTCATGTTTAAAAAATAGGTTACTGAAAGTTACACAGTGCTTGCCAGAAACTGGTCCAAAAATTAGAGGGGCACCAAAATATAGTTATCTTGTCCCTGTGAAATGTAATGCACAGAATATGTCATATAGACTAGACACACAAACGTGCAAATAAAAATGATAAAGCAGCCTAACTAAAGCTTAGAATAATTTTGCAAGAATTTTGGTAGTAGCCTTGGGGTTTAGGAACACTGCTTTTCAAAAGTTTCTCTGATCACACTGCCGATGGCATCTCCGATGCTCATGATATGTCACTCACTAGGCTAGGTATTCTAGGACAGCGGTTCCCAACCTTGTCTCCCGAGTCAGAATCTGAATTTTGTGAAAGCTCCCCAGGGAATGCTGATCATCTACCAACTGTGGGAACCACTGGTACTGTAAATACAGACGTATGAGGCACTGTTCCTGCTCTGGAATAGCTTATGTTCTAGTTAGGGAGATAATAGACACGCACACAGAATAATAAATAATAATCAACATGAATACATATAATTTGAATAGCATTGTAAGAGATCATAAAATGGAAATGTCCATTTGAGCCCAGAATCATGGAGATAGGTAAAACTCTGGAATGTAAAAGAATGGCCAACCGAAGAGGAAGAGGATGAGCATTCTAAATTGGTAGAATCATATCAGCAAAGGAACAGAGACAGAAGATTGGGGGGTGGGGGGTGCACGGAGAGGCTGTTGATGAGTCTGGTAGTGGTAGTGGAGACCTCATGTGAGGTGCCAGATTACAATCTACGGAGTGTATCCAATGCAGAAAGCATTGGAAGAAGAAGCTAGGAGACATGCAGATGCAGGGAACCCGGGACAAGTCACAGTGGTGCTTCAGATAATGTAATTCTCAGATCCTCTATCAACAGTGGAGTAAGACTTAAGACAGTGTAAAACTGGCCGGCTCCTCCAAGAAATATAAGAGGCCCTGGAGGCAGGAAAATATAATCATAGTGAGGAATATGTGCTGGGTGCTCTCTAAGTGCTGGGAATCATACGGTTACAGTATCCTATTATCCTCACGACAGACCTATCAGGAAAAACTATTATCATGCCTATTTTGCCGCTGTCAAAACTGACTCCAGAGGTAGAGTAACTTGCCCAAGACAACAGCTAGCAAGTGGAACTGAAATCCATATGTCTGATTTTCTCAGTCAAGCTCTTTTAAGCCCTCTGCTATGCTGCTGTGTAGCTGGTGACAGGCTCTTACCAAGACCGAAGTGTGCCCTGGTAAAAGCCAGGAAAGTGCGTCAGAGCAGTAGGCCTGCTCTTGTGCGAGTCCCTTGCTTCTTCGCCACCAAATACAGTGTTTCCGTGCCCAGTGGCGGGACACGATTCCCTGCTCCGCAGATCGGGAGAGCCGTCTGGCTAAGGGCATCGGGATGCACTGCGCTGGGAGTGCGCAGAGTTTGGCAAGTGTGCACTTTGACCCAGGCGGGCTTTACGGTGGGCGGTTAGGGGCTACTGCTCCAGGGGTGTCGGCCAGTGCAAATGGAAGAACGCAGGTTTATCTGGTGGCTCACCTGGGCATTGTCCCCACCTGTTAGAGCCTCTGATCTCTGCCCTGTCTTCACCTGTAGTAAAACAGTCACTAATCCAGCTACTCTCCCTAATATCTCACGGGAACAGTGACCTCACCAAGCCCCTACCCGGAAAAGCCCCGGGAAGCAGGGAGGGGGAGAGCGGCGGCCGCCGAGTCTGCAGGAGCCGCGGGGAGGAGGACGCTGCCACCCGCAGCCCCGGGAGCTCACTGCAGCCGTCCCGCGCAGACAGGCAGCGCCCGGCCAGCCCTGCCCAGGTCCTGGGGCCGTGGTAGCCACAGCAGCAGGAAAAGGACCATGTTCGCAGGCTGCCCACCCCTGTGGGCCCTGCTGGTCCTGGGCCCCAGCTGGGCAGGCTGGGGGAGCCCAGGGGCCGAGGCAGCGCAGCTGAGGCAGTTCTACGTGGCCGCTGAGCACGTCCGCTGGAGCTACCGCCCTGAGCCCACAAACCTAAGGTACCTCAGGTGTGGTGTCCGGGTGGGCTTCTCTAAAGAGGATAAGCTATTTCTCCTAGAGAACAATCCCTTTGCAATTTTGTGCATTTTTTTTTCTTTTCATTTCAGTTAATTAAATGCAACTAATAGGAGAGTATAATGAATGATGTAAACTTGGTGGATGCTAATTTTGCCTCCAGTGATATAGTTTATTATCCTGAGGTATATAGAAAACATTCAATTTGATTGTTGGGCACTTTCTTTTCAAGAGTTTGTTTTCAATGCAGTTTTGTTAGTACTCTTGATTGTTGGTTTAATATATTGATTGATTCAAAAGTACCAGGCACTAAACTCCCTTGTCAGCCCTTCCTGCAAACTCCTCATCCAGACTTTTAGTAGTCTAGTATTTTTATGGACCTTCTAGTTACATATTATTTATTCATTGTCCACATAGTTTTACCTTCTACAATTAAAGACGTGCTTTATTGTGCTTTATTACAAGGAGATAACTGAATAACTATTGCCATATAATTTTATTGTGCTTTATTAGAAGCAGATAACTGAATAACTATTGCCATATATTTTTGTTGTGCTTTATTAGAAGCAGATAACTGAATAACTATTGCCATATAATTTTGTTGCTTTCTTACAAATGACTTTCAAAATATCATCAGTTCATGGAAGTATAACGCTTTTGTACTTTCATCTTTTTTTCTGCTCCATACTTGACTTACTTATGCTATTGAATGTGACTCTTCATTTTTTCTCACTCTTCATCTCTTCCTGGGATGGTTTATATATGGTTTGCGCTGGCTATTGTGGTAAGTTCTATTAAAAGGCATATGTAACTAAGATAAGGTCTAAGTCATACAAAACTCTATTTTTGAGTTGCAAACTATTTTTTTCTAATTGAAAGTTTAAAAATAAGACATCCCAGAAATTAACCAAATTATAGAGCCCATTTTTCCAGTTAATTATATTTTTATATTTTCAGTGGTAAACCTCCTCCTTGTGTGACTCATTTTTTTTTAACTTAACATCACAGTTTAAGTGATTGTGAAAGATGTGTTCCTCTTTTATAATTACAAAAACAAGTGATCTGCCAAGAAATAATGTAATATTTTGAGACCTTTCAGTGAATGACATTAACCTTTTTAAAAATTTTCATTGTAACTGGGTTATTTTGGAGGACATTACGTACCATGTCGATTTTATAATAATAAGAAATACCTCCTTTTCAAAATTAATCATTTTAAATATTGTATTTGAAGGTCATAATCTAGGTCACTCCCACGTTCTTAGGGAACTGTCATAAACTAAAACCTCAAGGAAAATAACAGTCTTTCCAACATTAATCTTGCCTGCTCATGGAAAGAACATGAACTTGGTTGCTGACTTTCCTTAGCATGCTATCTTCATGCTTGGGAGTTTTTCTCTCTTCTGTGGTTAACACTGACAATGACGTGCAGAATGCTGGAGGCAGAACCACAGAGGACAAAGGTCTGACTTACATGGTGAATCCACAGGGAGCCACGACTGGTTAACAGGTCCCCTCATTCTGTGGCTGACTTTCCAAGATTCTAGGAAGGGTCACTCCTCCAATATTAGTTATTGAGTCAAAACCATAGAAAGATAGCCCAGGGACGCTTTCAATATTGTTGAACTTCAAATCATGTCATTTCTCTGTAGTACTGTCATATGAAAAATCTGATCTGTGTATATCTGGCTGCTTAAACTAAGAACTTGTTCTAACTTATGCTGCCCCTAGAGCTCAATGATACTCACTAGAGGGATATCAACATAGACAACTCCATACTTTGCCAAAGTGTATTTTAGCACAAAGCAGAGATCTGTCCACTTATTTCCTTTAATATTAGCAGGACAATGCCTTTTGAAGGTAAAATATATCTATTATTCTTGCTCCAGGTCTAGGGTAAATGCTTTTGAAAATTTCCTTAAGGAAACTTGTTCAATCATTCACATGTATATATGAACAGATTTAAAATATAAATATATATATATTCCCTCTAGGGTTCTAGCTTTGTATAATTTTGTTTTTATGAAAAAATTCTTTAAATAGTGCTCATAAATGGAAACTTTCTCATGCATATTGTTTGAATTCATATCATCTTTAATTTTCTATTCAGATATATTATTTTCCAATGGGAATTGTTTAGGTCAAATACACATACCTCAGTATGAATATACAATATACACAGTAAAACATATTAGGAAACATAACTCTATTAAAATTACTCCACATAACAGATTGTTTTTTCTTAGTAAAGATTTTATTTAACATCTTTCCTTAAAGATCTGGAGCAGGAGAGGAAAATTACTTTTGTATTATAATTTTAAAAAGTAGATTAAAATGGAATTTACCATCAGGGACACTATCATGTAGAATCCTAGGATTCTTGGGTACTAAGAACTCTAAGAAGTCATTTGATTCATTTTCAACTTTCATGTTTTAACCTCCTACTTTTTCCCATACCCTTAGCACCAATACTCTTCCTAAGTAGTAGTCTAATTTCTGCTTGAATGCTTCCAGTGACTGAGAGTCCCTGCCTTTAATATGTAGCCATTCTAAAAGTACTAACTCATGCCTCCTTTAATTCTGCCCACAAATATTAACACAGTTCTTGTATCCCACCTATTACCTTATGAACATTACTAGAATTATAGGGTTTTTTTTTTTTTTTGCTCGCTGGGAAAACCTGGAGGCTAAAGACCAACTTCTATTACATTTTGAAAGTAATATTACTAGCTAACATGTATTGAGTATTTATAATGTGCCAGCTCTAAACCCTTTGTACGTATTAACTTATTTAATACTCACAACAATTCAGTGAGGGAGATTTTACTATGATTTCTATCTTACAGTCATAGAAACTGAGCCATAAATGGACTATGTAAACTTTTCAAAGTTATGCAGGTAATAATAGATACAGGATTCAAACCCAGATGCTGAATCCACAGCCTGTGGCCACAGCCACTGTGCTACAGAGAAGTCATGGCAAATGTGGGTGATCTACCACTCTGATATGCCCTGATTATGACTGGGCCACACTCTCTGCATTAGGAAGCAGAACAGCCAGTGTGGTCAACTGATTTAGATATTGGTAGGATACTTTCCCCCAATTCTCTTCCCTTTTACCCTTGTCTTTGAATCAAGGATAGGAATGATCCTTGATTCAAAGGATCTTTGAATCTTTAGAGGCACAGAAGAAAGAGAGCAGAAAGCTCTCCCACCACTCGTCCTGCTGCCTGCTGTCTCTGGATTTCCTTACCATGAAGGCAGTGGTTTTACCTTGTTGAATCTTGGTTCCCCCATTTATCAACTGTATCTCCTTCGACAAGTACTTAATCTTTCCAAGTCAGTTTTTTCACTTGGTTTTTTTTTTTTTTTCTAATATGAATCCCAAAGCTTTTACCCCATTAGCTTCTCTTTTTACCCCATTTATCTCTGTCCCCTCAGCTAGAAATAAAGTCCACCATGTCGATACTTGTTTACAATGTTCCCCCATAAATTAAAACTACATTTGACTGATCAGTTAAAAAACAGCTCACACATTTATTCATGAAGAAGTCTATCATATTTTTACTCAATTAAAATCTAAACCAAAAGTTTGGGTTCACACTATAATCTTGGGTTCCTTTTAGGAAATTGATCCTGAGAAACAGTAATAGGGCAGCCTAACTTGTGAAAGAATAGTTAGCACAATAGAATATTCCTGAAGAGATCAATGATTATTTTGATAGCTTCAATTATTGATCATATTTATAAAACTTTGGGTTTCTGAAATATAATAAAAATACTGGCATTCTACCGGAAGTCTAAAAATATGAGAGACCTACTTTTTTGTAGTGTGGGAAATAGATGTCAAATATACCTTTCAAATTAATTTTTTGATTTTATTTCCAGTTTGAATGCTTTTGCAACTTCCTTTAAGAAAATTGTCTACAGAGAGTATGAAGCATATTTTAAGAAAGAAAAACCACGATCCAGTATTTCAGGTAAGCCTTAAATATATTTTTAATAAGATAAATTTCTATGGACACTTTGATATTCATATGTATCTAAAATATCCACTTAGTGACATTTTATAGATATGTATGGTATTGTTTTTATTAATTACTCACTACCTAATATGTGGGGGCCAGTGCAAAATGAAAACTGGGTGCCTCTTGTTCGTATTATTGAGAATTTCAAAACAATGACTGCAAAGTGTTAAACCAAGCAGGGGCCCTCCTGAGCATGGGGCCCTGTGAAATGGCACAGGTCACATGCCCATGAGGCAGTCTCTGTTTTTTACTTTGCTGAAAGTAGCTAAACAAAAACTCTTACATGTTTGAATTTTTATTCATTCATCTAACAAACTATTAATTGAGTACCTGCTATGGGCTAGGCATTGAATTAGGTGCTGGGGATGTAACAGTGGACATGACAGACTCGTATCCTGCTTTTGTGGAGCCTATGGTCTAATTTACTGAGCACAGATGTACCTTAACTGCATGAATTGTTTGCTTCCATCTGGCTCCCTAGATTCATTCAAAGGAGCTACTAGGTATGGCTGATTCTTCTACATCTGTCTTTCCTATCTAGTCTCCTGTTTATTCAGTATCATGTATATACAATAGCTATGACTTTTAAAGAAAAACTCTTCTTTTTTCCTCACTCTTCTTTTATTGAAGGCCTGAGTGACTGGGATTTAGGATCTTAATTATGATGCCAAATTTCACAGGGATGGTAGAGGCCATCACAGGAGAATTCCTCCTGTTGTGTCCCTTTGTCAGTGATTCACCCACCCTCCCACCAACCAGGTGAACACCTGCCCTCTTCCCCAGACTCATCCTTCCGCCTCTCTTATTCTTCCCAGTCTTTCTTGCCTTTTTTGATCTCCCTTTGCCTTCAATCTTTCTTCAACTGCGGTCTCCTCTTCGGTCAAAAATCAACGACAAAACAAAAACACGTTCAGGTTAACTCCTGTCCAGAAAAAGAAAAAAAAAAATCTCCCCTTGACCCTGCCTGCCTTTTCCTTTTCTCTCCTTTCCTTCTCTGCCAACGTTCTGTACGAGGATTCTGTGTCATTCTCTACATTTCTTCTCCTACGTTCCTTCCCTAATCTGCTTCAACATGAGTGAGTCCACTGGAATCCCTGTCACCAAAGAGCACCCAAGACCCCTGAGATGCCAGATCCCATAGTTTCTTTTACCACTTGACATCACTACGACATTTAACACTCTCCCTTCTTGGTTCTCTCTCTCTTCCTGGTTTTCCTAGTGCCACTTCCCGTTTTTCTTAGACCTCTTACCATTCCTTCTCAGTCTTCCCACCAGGTCTTCTCCCCCACGTCTCTCCCTCTCTTTTCCCCCAGAGAGTTCCAACCTCTGCCCATCACCACGGCCTTCACTACTACCCACCCAGAGGCCACTTCCTCTCTGAAGCTCTAATAACTCCCCTCTCCCTACCAGCAGAATTAACTCTTCCCTCTTCTGTACACTCCCAGCACCTTGAACTAATCCCTACCTTCTAGAAATACTGTAAAGATCAATTGAGTTAATAAGCATAAAGTACTTATTATATACTAATGCTAACACATAATAAGCACTCAATAAAAGTCAGCTATATTATTGTTATTATTGCTGTTGTTATCAATTATACCTCTATTAGATCATATATGTCATGATATTTTGGATATCTATATATCTACATTTATTTACTCATTTATATATTCTTTGTATATGCTCATTTATATATTTATTTAATTTTAAATAAATATGCATTTAAATATTCTTTTATTCTGTTTTTTTAATAATTATGTATTGAGAACCTACCACATTCCAGGATCATAAGACATGAATCCTGACTTGCAGGAGCCAACCAGCTATTAGGGATGACCAACAGGAAGGCAAGCAATGACAGTGCAGATTTAAGGAAGAACTATGATGAGGGCTCTATAACTGGACAGAAGAGACCTATGTCCAGCCTAGTGGTCAGGAAAGTCTTTCTAAGTTGATAGCTGAAAAAAGAATAGGAACTTGGAAAGCCAAGTAGGGAGGTGGGACGTGGGGAGGGAGATGCATTTTAGGCCAAGGAAGCAGTTTGTGTAAAGGTTTAGAGGTATCTGGGGAACCGTGACTGGATCGGCACAGCTGGAGAACAAACCTTGGGGAAGGCATTAACAAGAGATGCAGCTAGATGGGGACACAGGCCAGAGCAGGGAGCCATGTCAAGGTTTATCTTGAGAAAAATAGGGAGTCACTGATGGGATTTAAGCAGGAGAAAGACAGACCCAGATTTGTGCTTTAGGAAGATCATCCTGTCCAAATGTGGAGAATGGATTGGAGAAAGACAAGTCCAGAGCCAGAGAAACTAGTTATGGGGCTGTTGTGTCAATCTGGGTAAGAAACCAGCAGGGAAGCTGAGATGGGAAAAATTAGATGGAGTTCAAAAATACTTAGGAGCTAAAGTCAATTAAACTTGGTGACTGATAGGATGCAGATAATGAGGAAGAGAGAGGAATTAGGATTGACGTTAAGGTTTCTCATTTGAACCGCAGAGTGGATATTGTGCCATTCAGTGAGTAAGAAAATATAGGAAAAGGAGAAAGTTTATGAGAAAAGATGATGAGTTCAGATTTCAAGTTTGAAGTGTCTGTGAAAATCTGCCTCAAGGTGTCAAATGAGCAGATAAGTATAGAAGTTTGGGCCTCAGAAGAGAGATCTGAGCTAGATAGAAATATCTGGGAGACATCAGAAAAAGATGGTAAATGAAACTTCAAGAGGGTGTGAGCTCACCCAAGGAGTGTGTGATGAGAAGAGAAGGCTGCAGAGAGAGCTTGAAGGAGCAGCAAGGTCCAAGGGATTGGCCAAGGACAAAAAGTCCACCAAGGAGTTTAAGAAAGTCTGTTCAGAGAAGCCAGGGGAAAGCTAGGAACGTGGCATCTGGAAGCAAAGGCTCAAAGGCTACCAACAGCTAGTAATAGAAGGACCAACAGATGGTCTTTTGTTATGGAATAGTAGGGCAAGATCAGAGGTCAGAGTGTTAAGGAGTCAGCGGAAGGTGAGGAAATTGAAGCAGAAGGAACTTGAAGGAAATTGAAGCAGAAGATAACTCTTTCCTGAACCTTGGCTTTTTCTTGAGCAAGAAAGCTGAGTGCATTACCTCATCAAGGCCAATTAACATTATTAATACTATGTTAAACTGGGCTGAAAATAAGAAAACTTGAGAGATGAAGGAATGGAGAAATGGCAGTAAGATGGGCAGGGGGGAGGATTACTCTTAATTCTTAAAAGCCATAGGAAAGTCTTCCTTGGACCTGGCTGTATGTTTGTCACATAAACCAGTAAGAATCAACTTTTGTTGCTTCAGATAATTTGGTTTTTCCAACAAGGAAGATAATGATAAAACTTACTGATTCTTCAACATAGAAACAACTGAGAAAAATAAAATGTAATGCTTCTTTAATGCAAAACTGAACCCTTCCTTTCTTTTCATTGCTCTAAAACCCAGTTTTCTACTAATGGCTTTCTCATTAAACTAAATGTTTAGAAAAAATAAATAAATAAAAGGGA
The DNA here is from genome assembly GCF_040939455.1 of Microcebus murinus. Taxonomy (NCBI): domain Eukaryota; kingdom Metazoa; phylum Chordata; class Mammalia; order Primates; family Cheirogaleidae; genus Microcebus; species Microcebus murinus. Next base: position 116,275,942 of record NC_134105.1, on the reverse strand, counting down.
GGAGAGACAGGGTAGCTCTGAAGGGGAATGAGGGATTTAAGAATATTTTGGCGTTTTATAAAAAAGGAGAGACTTAAAATGTTTAAGGGAAGAATCCAATAAAAAAAAAGGAGAGGATAAAGACATCTGAAAGAGGATTACTGATGGAACCAGACTCAGAAGCAGCAAGAAGTGTTGGGATTCAAAGCTTTTGGATTCAAAGCTTTTGGAATTATCACTGTGGGCAGGAAGTTGAAAGATCTGTCTGCTATTGCAGTGTATTCATTTTCATAGCTTCAGCTCCAAGCTTAGCATGTACAATGGATACTTAAGAACTTTAATTACACTATAGATGGGTAAAGGGAAAATGAGCTAAGAAACATATTCATTAGCCCTGGAAAAAGAGAAATTGGGCAGGTATTTAGAACTGTGCCTTTTGTGGCTTTTGCCAAGTTAACAAAATTTCAATGGCTTTGCTGTGTAAGACATTGTGCTGAGTGCCATAAGAGATAGAAAGGACCAATGTCATCCTGGAGACATTTAAGCAATAGGGAGGCATTGATAGTTTTTGAAGAGGAGAGTGCTGTGATCAAAGTCCTTTCAGATGATCATGTAGTGACTTCCTGATTTAACCTTATTAATTAGAAGTAGACCATGATAGTTGATAAGAAAAGCCTCTCATTTATGTTGAAGCCCTTTGCACCTTAAACATTACCTTTCTGTCAACCTCTGTGTATCTCAGGATATATTTGTTTTATGTGAACCAAGGCATTTCAACATCCATTTTAATACAGCCCCTTCTTGAACTCCCAAAGTTGCTTGCTTATGACCCCCTGGGGGGGGAATCTCACTCATCTTTGCATCCCTATGGTAGTTGATACAAGGAAGCAAGACTGGTGTGAAGGACAGGCCTTAGATTCTGATTGAGAAGATCCGGATTTGAACACTACCAATAGCTAAAGTGACTTCTCCCATTTCCCAGCCTAGTCCTGTGTCGTTTGTACCTACTCCATCTGGGCGGAGTATGATTCTCGCTGACGCCTCAGTAAGTCCTGGGCCTCAGTGCTGCAGCATGAGCTATTGTCATAAGTTACTGTCATTGTGGTGAAGACTAGGCTAAGGCTGCAGGGCTGGGGGTCTGAAGATGACTGTCCAACAAGGTTTGTAGACGTGTGGACAGGTTGGGAGACTGGGAGACTGGCACATATTCAGGAATCCTGTCTTGGGCTTTAAAATGGCTAGTTTTGAGTCTCTGCGTCTTTTCAAGGAAGACTCTGAAATGTTTGTCCCCAAAGGCGTTTTAAAATAGCTGCAACAATGCACTGCCTTATGTTATGTAATGCGTTATTCACCTAAGAGCCAGGGACTGGATTAGCTGACCTCCTGCAGTTCTTTCCGATTCCACAACTGCACAGAATTGGGTACATGCTGCTCTGCCTTTCACAGGCCCTGGGGTAGAGCATTCCTTTCTCCAATCCAGCTTTGGGCACTGAGGAGAGGCTGGGAGAGATCTCAGGACATCAGGCTATTGGAGGAGCTAAAGAACACTCAAAAAACAGTTAGCTACGTGTTTGCCCACATGCATGAAGGTATTTGGTTTGCATTTATGAAAACATCTTTTTGTTTTGTCTTAATTCTAAAGAAGCAGGATGGGAGGCTGAATAAATACTCCACACTGTCCATTGAAGTAAGAGGTCTTATTAGGTTAAATAACTTAGGAGACTTATTCTTGGCATCTGGCATTTGTAGCCATGTGATACCAACAAACAAATCAACCAAGCAAGGGAACCATGGCAACCAAATGCAGCACACAATGTGACAGCGTAGTCAGCACGCTCTTGGGCTCATTGGTGGCCTGGGCAGGTGAGAGTAGTCAGGGAGACTTCTAAGACGGAAAAGACAGGGTCAGCCAGTGGAGTCAGACATGTCAGGAGCCAAAAACGGTGTAGACATCTGGACTATTCTAGAAAGATTGGGGGGGGGGGCGGTCTGAACCTGCCCTGTGGAAGGTAGAGAGAAAGCTTTGGCTCAGGAGTCCAGAACTTTGAATTCTGGTCCCAGAAATGCTACCAGATCACTGATGACCTTGGGCAAGCTGCCCTTGTCATCCCTCCCCACTTCCCAGGCTTTGTGAACCGTCACTGAAATGAGGCTTGAGCAGTGTAATCTCCACAGTCCTGTGCGAGCTCACATGGAAACAAACAAAAAGCTTCAGGCATGAGATCAGTATAAACTCCAGGACTGGGAGTTCAGGGAAAGAATTAGGACAACTGACAACTGTGGGTGGAAAGATAGGAGCAGGGAAAGATAGGGCCGCTGCCCCAGAGATCATAGTTTACCGTTGCTGCTATAACCAATTACCACACATGGAGTGGCTTAAAACAACACAAATTTATTCTCCTACAGTGACACTTCTGGAGGTCGTAAGTCCAAAATGGGTTTTCACTGGGTCAAAAATCAAGGTGTTGGCCAGAGCTGTGCTCCTTTTGGAGGTTCCAGGGCAGAATCATTTCCCTATCTTTTTTTACCAGAAGCATTCATGGGCCCATGGCCCCTTCCTCCAAGTTCAAAGCCAGCAGAGTGGCACTTCCAGTCTCTTCCTGCTCAGATTCTCTTGCATCCCTTGTATAAGGACCCTTGTGATTCCATTGGAATCCATTCCATTGGCCCACTGGATAACCCAGGAAAATCTCCTCAGCTCAGATCCTTACTTTAATCATACATGCAGAGTCCCTTTTGCCATGTAAGAAGGTAGCATATTCACAGGTCCCAGAATTAGGACACAGACATCTCTGGGAGTTGAGGGCATTATTCTGCCCATGACACCTGCCAAAGTCCCTCCCCAGTGTCTTCCATCTCAGACAACAGCACCCTCATCGCCCCAAAGCAGAACCTCATGCACCATGGCACCTGATCTCCCTCATTCCACCTCTATCCAGTCCATCCTCAAGTCCTGACAATTTAATCTCCTAACAAGATCTCTAATATGTTCTTTCCTCATTAGCTCCACCACCATAACCTTAGTCTTAGGCACCAACATCTCTCTCCTGGAGCCTGTCTGTTCTCTCAACCTCCACTCTAGTTTCCCCTCAGATCTTCCTCCACCAATGCAGCCAGAGATTTCAAAACGAAAATCCAGTCCATGTTGCACCCCTGAAGAAAACTCTTTAATGGCCTCCAGATACTCTTAAGTTAAAGGCAAAACTCTAAGAGGCTTCAAAGCCCCGCATGTGACCCTCTGCTGATGCCTTCAGCTTCACCTTCTGCCTCTCCCTCCTACCTACTAAGCTCTGCCTTCCCCAGGACATCTGTTGGTTCTCTGAAAAGGCCAAGTTTTCTGCCTCCTCAGGGTTCTTGATGCCCCTGCCCATCCCTTTGCCCTCTGCCTTTGAACCTCAGTTAAAGCATCAGTTCCTCAGGAAAGCGTTTCCCAACTCTGACTCCCTCCTCGCCTCCAAGATTAGACTAGATCCTCTGTCAAATACTTTTCAGAGTACCCTATCCTTTTCTTTCACAATACTTGCCACAGTTTGTAATTAAATGTTTAGGTGACCATCTGTTAAAAACCTGTCTTTCCTACTATAAAACTTATAAAATTTTTATAATTTTATAAACTCTATGAAGGCAGGGAATGTATATATTTTACTCTTTTGTGCACCGTATCAATTCTGATGCCTAGGATAATGTGGGCACCCAATATTTGTTGAATGAATGAATACGAAGTGGAGGTGCAGTATAAAGAGGTGGTTTAAATCTCAGTATCTAGAGTCAGACAGATTTAAGTTTAAATCATGGCACTGCCTCTTATTATTATAGCTGTGTGATATTAGGCAAGATATTTAGACTCTCTGAGGCTCGGTTTCCTCATCTATGAAATGAAGGTTTTAGTACCTTCCTTAAAGATTTGTTGTGAGGATTAATGTAAGGATTTGCAGTGTTTGAATGTATTAAGGGTAGAAATAAATGAAAGCCCTATCGTAATATCTTAACCACTGCAAGTAAATGTTGTTGAACTCTATGACCACTCCAACTTACTTCTTCTGCTTCCATGATTCCTAATGGGCAGAAGCCAATCCCGCAAGAGTTTATCCATGGCTGGGAAGTGAGAGCAGTTGATCCTTGTCACTTGTCTGGAATGGGGCTTTTATTCTCACGCTTTAAAGGACACCAGAATCCCCAGGGAGCATATGTTAGAGTCCAGATTCCCAAGCTTCGCCTCCAGAGACTCAGATTCATTGAGTCTGAGGTGGTACTTGGGAATCTGCCTTTTAGTAATACCCAGATGATTCTGATGCAGAGACTACAAGGACTACACTTTGGAAACTTCTAGTACAGTCATTCCTTGGTATCCACAGGGGGTTGGTCCCAGGACCACCCACAGATACCAAAATGCAAGAATACTCAACTCCCTTATATAAAATGGCACAGTATTTGCATATAACCTATGCACATCCTCCCATATACTTTAAATCATCTCTACATTACTTATAATGCCTAATCCAATGTAAATGGTATATAAATAGCTATTATACTGTACTTTTATTTGTATTGCTTTTTATTGTTGTATTGTTATTTTTTTGTTGGTGGTGGTTTTTTAAAAATATTTTTAATCTGAAGTTGGTTGAATCCATCATGCAGAACCATGGACACAGAGGTCCAATTATATGTATCATTACTCAGACTGACTCAGATATCAACCCTTTCCCTAACTCCCCAAACAGAATCCATCCTTTATCCCTGTGCCCTGCAGTATTTTGCCCATATCTCAGCAGCAGCTCCTATCATACCTCTATCTCCAAACCAGCTTGGGAACCCTTCCACACAGGGACTGTGTCTTATTCATCCATGTAGCCCCAGAACCAAGCACAGCACCTGAAATGCAGTAATTGAAATCTCACTCTTGATTTCTGCACCCCTAACCTGCTGTCCCTACCCCAGGGTGGTAACTGATACCATCATTTACCCAGTTGTTTAGATCAAAAACCTTGGCATCATCCTTACTTCTCTCTCTGAAAAGCTACATCCAATCCATCAGCAAGTCCTGTTGGCTTTACCTACAAAAATGTCCAGAATCCAACCACTCGCACCGCCTTCCTGCTACTCGTGCTGGCCCCGCACACCACTGTCTCTTTCCCATACCACCTGTTCTCGCTGCTTCCACTCTTGTCACTGCACAGACTGTTCTCAACACAGCAGCTCAGATGAACTCTTCTCTTTTATTACAGGACGAAATTTTAATCCTTGTCAGACTACACCTCTGCCACCCAAAGCTCCAGTGATTTCCCATTTCGCTCAGAAGAAAATCTAAACTCTCACCGTGGCCCACAGGGCCTCGAAGTTTTCTGCACCCTCTCCGCCCACCTCACCTCCCTCTCTCTTCCCATGCTGTTTTTCTTACTGTGCCTGAGATAAATCAAGCCCACTCCTGCCTTAAGGGCTTTTAACTCACCTCAGGAGCAGAGAGCACTGTGTGCTTTCCTCCCTCACTTCATTTAGGTCTCTGAGCTTTTCCACCTCCGGGAGACATAAAGTGGCCACTCCCTTACATTGCTCTCTATCACTGAAAACTTGTCTTTCTCTTCTTTTCTTTTTTGAAGCATTTAAAATTTTTTAATTGTGCTTATGTTTTGAATAGATGATATGTTCACTAGGTACAAAATTTGCAAGGCACAAGAGTGCACACAAACATTTCTCCTTCCTACACTGGTTTCCAGGCACCCAGTTACCCTCCTAGGAGGAAATCAAGGTCACCAGTTTCTTCTTTATCTTCCAGAGATATTCTCTTCATGCACAAGCAAATACATGAGCATGTATGCATTTTATGTTCTCTTTTTTTTAGAGAAATATGCGCTGTTTGGTTTTCTTTTTTCAACAAAATATGTATCTTAAAAACACTTACAGTCATACATTGGAGATATTGCAAGTTCAGTTTCAGACCACTGCTGCAATAAAGTGAATAGCACATAAAACAAGTCACATGAATTTTTAGGTTTCCCAATACATTTAAAAGTTATGTTTTATATTATACTATAGTCTATTGAGTATGAAATAGCATTATGTCTAAAAAAAACAATGTACATACCTTAATTTAAAAATACTTGCTCAAAAATGCTAACGATCATCTGAGCCTTCAGTAAGTTGTTATCTTTTTGCTGGTGGAGGTTTTATGAATCCACTCATGAATTGATGGGCACTTGGATTGTTTCCACAGCTTTGCAATTCTGCTGCTATAAACATTCGCATGTAGGTGTCTTTTTTATAGAGTGTCTTTTGTTCTTTTGGGTGGATGCCCAGTAATGGGATTGCTGGATCAAATGGTAGATCCACTTGTATTGCTTTAAGTTATCTCCATATTGCTTTCCACAGAGGTTGAACTAGTTTGCAGTCCTACCAGCAATGTAGGAGTGTTCTTAACTCTCCACATCCACACCAACATTTATTGTTTTGGGACTTGTTAATAAAGGCCATTCTCACTGGAGATAAGTGATATCTCATTGTGGTTTTGATTTGCATTTCCCTGATGATCAGAAATGTTGAGTATGTTTTTATATGTTTGTTGGTCATTATTTTGTCTTCTTTTGGAAAGTTTCTGTTCATATCCTTTGCCCACTTTTTGATAGGGTTGTTTGATTTTTTTTCTTACTGATTTTCCTGAGTTCTAAATAGATTCTAGTTACCAGCCCTTTATCGGATGTGTAGCTTGTGAAAATTTTCTCCCATTCTGTAGGTTCTCTGTTTGCTCTTGTGACAGTTTCTTTGGCTGTGCAGAAGCTTTTAAATTTGATCAGGTCCCATTTATTTATTTTTGTTGATGCTGTGATTACCTTTGGGGTATTCTTCATAAATTCTTTGCCTAGGCCAACATCTAGAAGAGTATTTCCAATGTTTTCCTCTAGAATTCTAATAGTTTCACACCTTAAGTTTAAGTCTGATACCCAGCATGAGTTGATTTTTTTTTTTTTTTTTTTTTTTTTTTTTTTTGAGACAGAGTCTCGCTTTGTTGCCCAGGCTAGAATGAGTGCCGTGGCGTCAGCCTAGCTCACAGCAACCTCACACTCCTGGGCTCAAGCGATCCTTCTGTCTCAGCCTCCCAAGTAGCTGGGACTACAGGCATGTGCCACCATGCCTGGCTAATTTTTTCTATATATATTAGTTGGCCAATTAATTTCTTTCTATTTATAGTAGAGACGGGGTCTCGCTCTTGCTCAGGCTGGTTTCGAACTCCTGACCTCGAGCAATCCGCCCGCCTCGGCCTCCCAGAGAGCTAGGATTACAGGCGTGAGCCACCGCGCCCGGCCATGAGTTGATTTTTTGTGAGAGGTGAAAGGTATGGGTCCTGTTTCAGTTTTCTATATGTGGCTATCCAGTTTTCTCAGCACCATGTATTGAATAAGGATTCTTTTCCCCAGTGTATGTTTTTGTCCGCTTTGTCAAAAATTAGATGGCTATATGAGGATGTTTTTATATTTGGGTTCTCTGTTCTGTCCCACTGGTCAATGTCCCTATTCTTGTGCCATTCCCAAGCTGTTTTAATTATTATAGCCTTGTAGTATAGTTTGAAGTCTGGTAAATTGATACTTTCCATTTTGTTTTTATTGCCTAGGATTGCTTTTGCTATATGGGTCTTCTCTGGTTCCATACGAAGCATGAAATTATCTTTTCTATATCTGTGAAAAATGATGATGGTATTTTAATAAGGATTGCATTGACTCTGTAGGTCACTTTGGGTAGTATAGACATTTCAACAATGTTGATCCTGCCCACCCACAAGCATGGTATGGTCTTCCACCTGTTTACATCCTCTGCTGTTTCCTTCTTCAGTGTTTCATAGTTCTCCCTGTAGAGGTCTTTTACCTCCTTAGTTAAATATATTCCTAGGTACTTTATTTTCTTTGTTGCTATTTTGAAGGGAATTGAGTCTTTGATTTGGTTCTCACTTTGACTGTTGTTGGCGTATATGAATGCCTCTGATTTGTGCGTATTGATTTTGTATCTCAAGACTCAACTGAATTCATTTAATAATTCCAGTAGTCTTTTGATTGAATCCTTGGGGTTTTCTAGGTATAATATCATATCATCAGCAAAGAGTGAGAGTTTGATCTCTTCTGCTCCCATTTGGACACCCTTAATTCCAATCTCTTGTCTGATTGCTATAGCAAGGACTTCCAGCACTATGTTGAATAGAAGTGGAGACAGTGTGCTACCTTGTCTTGTTCCAGTTCTAAGTGGGAATGCTTTCAATTTTTCCCCATTCAGTATTATGTGGGATGTGGGTTTGTCATATATGACTTGTATCATTTTTAGGTAAGCCTCGTCTGTGCCTATTTTGTTAAGTGTTCTTATCATAAAAGGGTGTTGAATTTTGTCAAATGCTTTTTCTGGATCTGTTGAGAGGATCATATGGTCTTTGTTTTTGCTTTGTCTTTCTCTTCTTAACCAAAGAAAGTTGTCTCTACGGAAAGAGAGTGGGTTAGAGCAGGTTGGACATAGAACTATTTTTCCTATTCTCTTTACTTCTTTTGGGTCCAGGCCAAATGTTTCTACCATCTTGTTTTTATCTGACTACACATAATGTAGAGTTAATAACTGGGAAAACCTTCTAGATTGAAGATAAACAGGTTGACCTCTGGGCCAGAAGTAATAGCAACAATCACTTTTGATGTTGTCTGTATGTTTTTCTTGCTTAGCAGTTCTGCCTTTGGTGATTCTGAAACATACACAGTCTGAATCCTTGTTTTCACAGGACTTCTTGGGCCCACTTTATATGCTGAAGTTGGAGACATCATGAAAATTCACTTTAAGAATAAGGCAGACAAGCCCTTAAGCATCCACCCTCAAGGAATTAGGTATAGTAAATTCTCAGAAGGTAAGAGGAACTTAATATCCGTCTAACAAGGGAAAATGCACAACTCTTTAATACCAGTGTCAAACATTTAAAACCATATTGTTAACCATGTGTTGTTAGAGAAAACTCCTTTATTGTAGCTGCTAATCATAAAAATTGTTGCTGTTATAAGTTTCAAGAGAAGAAACCAAAAAGGTTCTGGAGTCCTGTAGATATCCATTTTTTACTAGGTTCATGTTCCTTAATGGTTGGGTGGGCAAGTTACCTAATCTCCCTCAATTCCAATATGTTCATCTTCAAATGAGAATAATAATACACATATTGCAAAATGGTTTAAGGCAAAGGTCAGTAAACTTATCTGTAAAGAGTCAGATAGTATATATTTTTGGCTTTGCAGGCCGTAGAATATCTATTGCAACTACTCAACTCTGCCTTCTAGTACAAAAGCAACTATAGACACTATGTAAATGAACAAGCATGGCCATGTCCCTATAAAACTTTATTTACAAAAACAGGCAGCTGGCTGGATTTGGCCCATGAACCATTGTCATAGTGACATAGGACTAGCCTGACATAGGCTAACCTGGCACGTGGATGACACTCAATAAACAGTGTTTGTAGGGGTGGACCTAGAAGTAATATTGGAATTTTGGACATTGTGATTAAGGACATAAGCTTTGAAGGCAGACTTAGGTTCAAATTTTAGCTTTATCATTTCTGGTTCTATGACTTTAGCATTTCAGAGCCTCAGTTTTCTCATCTATAAAATGGAAATGGTTATGCCCACCCATGAGATTGCTGGAGGATTAAATGATATCATTTAGATATAAACATGGTTCCTGATAAGGTCTCAATAAATAATGTTGATAATAATGGTGACAATGATGGCAATGATCATAAAGATGATGGTGATGAAAGTTATTGCATCAGCCACTGGATAGTAAGTACCCGTTATTAATATTATTTTAATTATTCCCATTATGCTGATGATCAGATCATAATAACCCTGGTAGAGTTCCGTCAGGCACTGGCATAAAAAAAGTATCCATATTGTCATAGTTGTTGGTATAATAACATTTTAAAATAATTTCAAACTTCTATGGTTCACAAATATCCTTCCTTCTCTCACATGTTCCAGCCATCCTCCCTTTGCAGAGAGAATCAAGTAGGAGAGTGGTTTACGATGCAGGATTTAGAACTAGACTGATAGGTGCAAATCCTGGCTTGGATACTTTCTAGCCATGTGACTTGTGGAAAGTTATATAACTTCTCTGTGCTTCATTTTTCTCATCTGAAAACTGGGGATAATAATCATAGCTATCTCATAGAAGCTCGTTGTCATGAAATCTTAGAACAATGCCTGGCGTATCATAAGCAGTCAAAATATTATCTATGATAGTAAAGATGATTCTTCAATCAAAATGTGTTCAAGTTATTTAATATTTATCTGAAAACTTGTTAGTTAGAAAGTGATTTTTACATTTATTATTCCCAATGTAAATTGTTGTCAAACTCATTCCCCCTAACATATAAGTGACTGATAATAGGTTGGTGAATTACCTTCCCCAGGAGTATTTGCATTAGTACTTAATCTTTGGCTTGAGGAAAAACAATGAAGTGTTAATTGTGAAATTTCAGACATCTTCAAAAGCAAATTTGGTAAGACTTGGGGCAAGACAGTGTGCACAGAAGTTTCTTCTATGTCCCTAAAATCATACGATGACGTAATGAACAATCACCTAACCTACTTATGAAGCTTCCAGATGACTGCACAGTAGTTTAGCAATATACAACAGGAGGAGAGAAAAACCAAAATGTCAAAATGTCACAAGCAGGTTCCATTTTAAATAAGGGAAGAAGTAAGAGTCATAGACTTTGTACTCAAGCTGGGCTGTTTGCACAGTGAATGAACTTTGCAACATTATCCCTTTTCCTTTACTGTTTATTTGTCCCGATATCCCCCTACGGCCAACAATCATTTATGAGCAATTGGTTAAAATCCTCCCACTCCTTCCACTGGAGATCTGATTATGGGTGTACAATATTGCCTCTGGTCTCATCAATCTAAGAAAGGTAAATATGTATCGGAAGGAAAAGTAAATTTTTTCTCAGAAATGAGATGCAAATCTAGTAAATAGATAGCGTCCTTCGTGGAAAAAGACAAGTCTTCTGTTCATTTTACCACACCCTCTGTGTTAAAATAAAACATCTTCTTTTTCATGTCTGACACTCACCCTCCCACATAGCCTCCCTCTATGGTTTGAGCTGCTTTTTCAGGAGTGGGGATAAACTGACTCCATGCTGAGCCAGCTACACGCAACTCCAGATTTCTCTATCTCAGAGCTGGATATTTACGAGATGGATGGTAGGGGATTGAGATAATAGGCTTGAGAAACCACGATAACACATTAAGACAAGACTGGATAATCTTTTTTGACAGGATGGGCAAATCATGGTTTGTAAAGATGCTTACAAGGATATTCCATTTAATAATTTAATTAATAAGAATATGTCTTCAAAGCAGGAAATAAAATATCTGCAACTGTACTTAATCATTTTAAAACGTTTTATTACTAAAAGAGTTTCAATTTGAGATTAAATTTTCAGAAACTGTAACTAGCATGTATTGACCTCTTTATTGTAACACCACATCTTTGCATAAGTTTTGTTGTTCAGTAAGATTTTCAAAGCTTTTTTGGTCACTTACCTTTAAAAAGCTTGTTTCATAATAAATTTAATATTCCTTTATTTGATTTACATTCTCATATTTTAAATGTACTCTACCATAAAACTAGCTCTGTAATATTTAGCCAAGTGCTGGTAAGCCAGCTCTCTGAATAAAACATGTTTGCCACCAGAGATTGTTCCTTGCATCTAAGTGTTGCCAAATTCTCCATATGAAAACTTAGTCTTCCAGATTTTTCCAAAACATTCTATGCTTGATATAACATAGGTAATTATATTTTTCACTTTTCATCTGAATACTTTGGCCTTATATAGACATTTCCTTGAGTATATGATAAACACCTGAAACAAACTGTAATAGCTAATATAATAATTCTCATAAATCACAAATACGTGAGCTCTCCTTCCAAAGAGACTTGCAAGCTCTGTGCAATGGAATCAGGCTCTTTACAAAACATTAATTGCCCATTGCCTAAATTGTAGCTTCTAAAAGAATGTTCTGAATCTTTGAATGCACTGAAGCATTCCCTAAGTTTATTAAATGAAGAGGAAAAGAGTTTTTCACAAAAATAAGTAACAAAGGAAAATTTACTGAATGAGCATCCTAATGGGTAACCAAAAAATCTCTTTATGTAACTTTGCTTTCCCAAAGCTTGTACATACCATTTTATATTAAAAAAAATACTTAGAGCCTTTTGGCAAATAATTAGTACCTCATGACAAGAGTAAACAAATTACAAAGTTGACTATCGACTGAGCAGGAAGCGAACAGAACAGAGCAAATACAAATTGAAGGGCTATTCTTGTGTAAAGAATTTATTCTAGCAAGAAGATGAACAAGGACTTTTTGTGCTCTAGCACAATAGTCGTCCCTGTCCATTTCCTCCTGTTTTCAGGTTAGATTTTTAACTTTTTATTTTGATTACAAAGTCAAAATCAGATTCACCAAAAATGTATTTCATAAATGCTGCCTCTAAATAGCTGTTTGTGTTTATATTTCATATATTATGTAGGTTGCAAAGTCAAAGATGCAACGTGCCTGTTTTATTTTAGACTAAAGGTAAAATAATTTGAAGTGAGAAGAATAAAAGCATTGTTAAAATTATCCCCCAACTATCTCATTAGTAATCCTAATTTAGTATAATTACAGAATATACCCCATGTGCAAATCCATATTGTTCACTATTTGTTTTTTGGGGTTTTTTACTATGTTCTCTATCCTCCTGAACACTATTTGTTTTAAGATGCCCATGATTCATATTTTAGTAGTAAACTTAATTACAATCATTTATTTAATTATTTGAAATTTATCTTATATTTAATTGACAGCTGAACGTGAAATTCTGAGTAATTTACCCTAGTAAACTACATGGACATTAATTTGTGTGACTAGAGCAAACTTTCACTATCCATATGTATATCAAAACATCATGTTGTACATAAACATATACAATAATTTTTTTAAAAAAAAACTAGGTGTTAAAATAAGTCTAGGTGTGAAACACTGACTATTTACAAATAAGTTTGCTATCATTAGAAAATGAGTCACACTGCTATGTCTAGCACAAGAGTTATGGCATCTTAGGTAATTCTTAGATATTTATGTTGTTTAGTTCTCATTGTGGATGAACACTGTGTTCTAATTGTGACCTCTGCACTGAGCGACCCTAGCAGAAATCTAGAGATAAAACCCATCACAACTAGGGCACCAGCATGTGCCTTACGGTGGATTAGGCTGAGCCGCTCAGGAGCTCAGGCTGTGTCTTCTTAAATTTGCACCACGGCACCACAGAGCCTGGAACCTAGTAGATGAAGATGGTAATGATGATGGTGTTCATCATTGCTGAACTGAGGGACTGAGGATTGATTAGAAAGTAGGGACTATGCATTATTTTCCCCTTGCTCCAAAATTTCTTGATTTTGCTGGTCTCATCACCAGTTTTTGTCACCTTTAGAATAGATGTATCACTGTAATGGACTGGATGTTTGTGTCCTCCCAAAATGCATATGTTGAAATCCTAACCCCCAGTGTGATGGTATTAGAAGGTGAGGACTTTGAGAAGTGTTTAGGTCAGGAGGGTAGAGCCTTCATGATGGGATTAGCACCCTTATAATAAAAGGGACCCCAGAGAGCTCTCTTGCCCTTTCCCAGCATGTGAGGATACAAGAAGACAGCAATCTGCAACCTAGAAGAGGAACCTCACCAAACCCAGCCATGCTGGCACCCTGATTTCAGACTTGCAGCCTCCAGAACCCTGAGAGATCAATGTCTGCTGTTCACAAGTCACCCACTCTAGGGTGCTTTGTTGTAGTGGCCCAAACCAAGACAGTCGCCAATGTCAATCTTTCTCACATGTGTTATAAGAACTCAAGATATATCTTAACCAAAGTAAAACATAAAGGGAAGAGGCTGTATTAATTGCAAAATGGCTGGAAAAGGAAATACTTAACCAAAATGCTAAAGTGTATTCCCACAGGCTGCGGCAGCATTTGTTAGGAGCCAGACATTTCCCATATATTTTCCAGTCCTCATAACCCATCAAAAAGGATAGTGTTATCTCTACAAAAGGGATTATATTTCTTAAATTGTGAATGATAATACAGAGGCTAAAAGGGATGTTTAAGAGACTTTCCAGATATCTGAATGATGAGAAGGAGCCAGCCACGCTAAGACTTTAAGGGAAAGTGTTTCTGGCAGAGGGAATGGCAAAAGCAAAGACCCGGTGGTGGAAATGGGCTTACTTTTTCAAAGAACAGCAAGAGCCAATGTGGCCAATGTGAAATGAACAGGTGTAACATGTCAGGGAGGCCCTGGGAAAGGAGTCTAGGGCTCCAGTGAGAAGTCTGACCTTCAAAAAGACATTTGGGAGTCCATAAGAGTTCCTGGATTCCTGGTGGTTTCTGTTCTACTTGGCTAGAACAGAAACATGTGAGAATACAAGATGTCCATCTGCAAACCAGGAAGAAGGCCCTCACCAGACACTGGATCTGCCGGCACTTGATCTTGGACTTCCTAGCCTCCAGACTGTGAGAAATAAATATTTGTTTTTCAAACCGAAAAAAAAAAAAAGGAAGAAAAAACTTTCCCAAGTTCACACAGTTAGCAAGTGATATAACCAAGACATTACAACTCTGCTCCCAAAGTTCATGTACTTTCTCCCACGATCCAGCAGGAAAAAATACCATTAATCATGTAATCTCATAAATATTTAATTATAAATTGTGATGAGTGCTATTAAAAAAACATGCATCACAATCAGACACCAAGGAAGGTATAATCTGACATTTATTCTGACATCTGAAAGATAAGCAAGCATTCATCCAGAAACAGAAAGGGAGGAAGAATTTCAAATGTTATCTCTTACTCTGCAAAAGAACATTACAAAACTCTACAAAAAGAACATTACTTTTTGTCCCTTTGAGAGCTTGTGAAGGCAGTTGAAAGAATATCATTTTCTGCTATAGAAACCCCCTATGATGTTTTAATAGTTGGATCAGTGGAAGCTCTGGAAACATGATTTTTTAACTTCAGGAGGCCGTATAGCATGAAAAGTTGAATAGGGACTGGTGTACTTGATTCAAGATCATGCAACTCAACTAGCCATGCTAGTTCCAGCTCATACACAAGGTTCAGCTGAGAAGGCAGCTCTCCTTATCAGTCTTGTTTGTGCTTTGCTACCAAGGCTCTTTTGTAACTTTTCAGATATAATGCTCCCTGTTTATCAGTGGAGACTCTTCCTCAAAAACTTTTTTTTCCTCCTTCTTGAGATTAGAATAATGTTGTAACTCACAGGAAGTTATTTAAGCTTTTATCATTTCTCAGCTTCTGATAGTTTTAACAATTAAATCCTCTTTATCATCAAAGTGAAAGTTCAACCTATAGTACATGTCATTTATCAGTGTCAAGCCATTTTGGGGGAGGGAAAAAAGACACAACAGAGTCCAATATTAAGCTTTACTCTAATGCAATGGTCACAAACTCAGATGCCTAAAGTACCCAGGCAAAAAATTCAATGAAAAAGTGGGTCTAGTAGGGATTGGTGATCAAAAAGAAGAGAACAGCCAAGACCCAGGTCCAGCCAAATTCTATGCAGGAGTTTGGTCCTATTATTATCAGATCTCCAGGGTTTTTATTTTTTGTATTTTTGTTTGTTAAAGAGAAACCAACAATCCAGATTCTTAGATATCTCCAAGTTTTTAATGTTGGCATTTAATCTGTTTTAATACCATGCGACCCAAACACACCCAAGAGTTATGACGTGGTGACCTTGGCTTTAGCCCATAGGACCTTGAATCTTAGGAGTGCAATAAATATTCATTGAGCATCTTCTCCGTGCTCATGTTCCATGCTTCTCCAGGTACTGTGGAAGGCACCAGAGATACCAAAGACAATCTAGCACTTTCCCTTAAGGAGCTCACACTCTGGTGACCAAAATATGCAGGATGTAAATAATTATAATCTAATAGGAGAAAATGAAATTAATCATATAATCTCATAAACAATTACACATGACATCTGAAAGATGAGCATACATTTATCAAAAGGAGAAAAAAAAGGAGGAAAAGTGCTCTAGGCAGTGGGAATATATCCACAAAGACCATGAGGTAGGGTAGAACTTAGTATGTCTGGGGAACTGATAGGGGCCCGAGTGACTGATACATAGTAAACAAAAGAAAGAATCACACATGGTAAGGCTGGAGAGAGAAGTAGTAGTAAATCATACGTGGACTTATGGTCCATGTTAAGGATTTTGTGCAATAAGTAAGTCTAAATATACCTACTCCACTTTCACATCTTATGGCTTCCATGTTCATAACCTTATGCAGTACAGCAATGCACATCACTGCAGTACCTGAATGCCCCATTGATGAATGTATGTGCCTTTTTCCCCACTTCTACCTGGAGAGCCCAGACAGATGCTGATGCCATGCAAACTCATGCAGAGTGTTTTGAGTGGAATAGATTTTCCAAAGAAGAGGTGGGGGAAGGTACAGTTAAACAAGGGAAGCTGATTTTGCTGCAATATAAAAATAGTTCATGTGGAAATTGAGCATCTCAGTCTTTGGCTTCTGAACATGAGGAACCAAATTTACCGTTTTTCTTAACAACTAGCCAAGCAGACAAAATATATGAAACAAAAATTTTCAGACATTGAACAACAGGCAAATCAAGAGAGTGACCTATGAGAGAAGAGTAACAACAAACCAGGTGGGCCCTTTGAGTACCCAAGCTCAGTTCTTCAAGAGAGTTCCCAGGGAATCGCATAAGGAAGGCCCGCTCAGTCTCTATGAGTTGAGAAAGCAGAGTTTGGACTTTAGAGAAGCCAAAGTGGCTGGAATTCTTAATATGTGGGGCAGAGTCCTAGAGAGCACCTTGGAAAATTAACTTGCTAAACTGTAATTTACAAGTAACATTTTTTATTCTTCCCATCACAACAACTTTATAACTACATGGGCATAGACGTAGATATATGTGAATCTTTCCAAATGATAAGGTTCACTGTGGAAAGGTATGTGCATCTCTAGAGAGCTTATCTTAGTTTCCCCCAGATATAAAGGTGGTAAAAAAGTAGTCCTTAGAAACTGCCCAGATGTCTTCATGGCTTTTACTTCTCCAGGTGCTTCTTACCCTGACCACACATTCCCTGTGGAGAAGATGGATGACGCTGTAGCTCCCGGCCAAGAGTATACCTATGAGTGGACCATTAGTGAGGACAGTGGGCCCACCCACGACGACCCTCCCTGCCTCACACACATCTATTATTCCCATGAGAATCTGGTACAAGACTTCAACTCTGGGCTGATTGGACCTCTGCTTATCTGTAAAAAAGGTAACAACAATAACAAAAGACTTAACAACAACAAAGATGTTGGAATGGTAAGGAGTTCTATAACGGGACGAGGCTTGTGAGCATCTTGACAACTTCTTGTACCTCAAGCAGAGGAAGAGGGTGCAGAGACCAGATGATTGCTTGAAAAGAGAAAAGACACCTGATATTTGAGGGCTTGGATCCCCCTGTGTTTCTTCTAATTCCTCCTTAATCTCAATCCTGAAGCCTCTCCCAGATAAATTCCTGTTTGAGAGTATGTTCTGGGGCCAGGGTTGTAGGATCGATCTGTGACATTTACCTCAAGGACAAAGTCTTTGTGAAAGTGCCCTGGCCTATATTCTGCTGGGAGAGCTCTTGGAAAGAACTTTTGCTAACATACCTGACATATCTGAGGTTTGGGTTGGTAATTTGGTCTATAAATACATGAGACTCCAGCTGCCTTTCTCATAAACAAACTGAACTCTTTGGGTGGTAGGTTTCAAACATACTCAACTGGATTTATAAGGAATTGTATTGGCTGGGCTTCCTACAGGGAAGCTTAGATCTTACCCCAAGAGAATTTAGGTCATCTTTCATTAAAAAAAGCAAACAACCACAATGAACTGTGTCATGGGAAATAACATGATGGACTCACCATCACACAGACCATATCCACATACCTTCCCAATGTTATGTATCCATTATACAAATATATGTTTTCATTGCCCAGTATATATACTGTGATGGCACTAAAAAAGTTTAAAACTCATAAAAGGCTCTTTTTTCATTTTACTATCAACAGAATTTTTTCCTCATATGAAAATGGATTAATCCTGATACTTCCAACCAATCCTCTAGTGCCCCATTTCACGTACAAACAAGATGACAGCATTAAACTTGGGGTGTGATGCTTTTACCAACCCAGCTAAGGTACCTACATATTGGCCTATTGAGACTGGAGGAAAAAGATACTTTTACAGAGCCTTGACAGTCATCAGATGGTTTCTTTCTGCACCAGATAAAATTTACCTTTAAAGCCCTGTTCCCCATGGCTACAAGGTGCCAAAGAAAACAATATGGCACCAGAATAAGCCTCCAACCATGTTACTTGATGAAGATGCTGTTTTTAAAAATAAGCACTACTTCAAATTGATATCATTGTGATTGGTTGCTTGTCCTAAACTCTCTGTTATCTAGGAAAGCTGATGAGAGTATTTACTTGGGACGCTACTGAAGACATGTACTTTCCTTCACAGGCACCCTAAGTGAGGATGGGACTCAGAAGATGTTTGAGAAGCAACTTGTGCTGCTGTTTGCTGTGTTTGACGAAAGCAAGAGCTGGAGCCAGTCATCATCCCTGATGTACACCGTCAATGGCTATGTCAACGGGACGATGCCGGGTAACATGTGGGCCGAGCACCACCCAGCAACAGTAGAATCATTAGTACCTTTGGTCCTGTTGTTTTCTGCAAAGCACTAGGGAAGTTGACCAGACACACAGTTGTGCAACTCCTTATCAGAAAGATAATGTAATCCAGCATAGTAGTTCTCAAGATTTTGTCATTTTAAAAAAAAAAAAAAACAAAACAGAAAATACAACAGACAAATTAGAAGCTAGCTAAGAGAAGGAATGTGCAGCCTTCTTAGGTGTAATGATCTGAGTGGGTTTCACCTTGGCCTGCACCTCCAAAAAGACCTCCAGGATACCAGCGCAGTCTCTTTCCTTTAGCTCTGTGGTCCCTACTATATGGTGACCATGCCTCCTTCTACTGAAGCTCAAGGTCAATCCTCCCTAGCTGGAAGGGTTGGTAGGAAGAATGCAATAAAGACACTTGTGGTAAAGATGAACAGGAGATTAGGAGTAATCCCTAACACATAAAAATACTGCTGGCATTCCAAAAAAGTGATTAATGAGTATATTCAATGGCATGTAGGATGTTTTCTCTTTGCATTTGTGTGAAGACTCTTGTGAGTAAGCAAAGTCATAGCAACTGTTAAAAGGAAAAACAACTGACTTCCACCTAGACCACACCACTTCTATTCATCACTCCTCTCTGGTAGAACTGACTTATAACTAAGGTTCCAGGGTATATGGCACCAGCCTGAGGGAAAAAAATGGAAAAATGAAAATATCACTTTATTAATATACAAACCATATTTCAATACATTAAACTTTGTAGAAGCTGTTCTATACTATCTGACAGGCACAAATGGCTTCACTTTCTCAAAGACAAATGTCATTAAGAGTTGAAGTATATGTATTGCTTTTAAATGGTATTTTATTTCATTTGACTCTATCTTCTAGTTGGATTATCAAAAACAGACTCATATGACTCTGGGTATTGATTCTGAGTTCTAATACCAGGAGTTTGAAAACATGGAGCTTAATTAACTGCCCTCTACCTTATGAGACCTGAGTTCAAACCTTACTCACTTCTCTAGTGTAGCCCTTGGAAATTAGTTGTCTCAGTATGCTTACTTACAAAAATGGACTAACCATCTATCCTAACATCTATTTCCTGGCAGAATGAACAATCTGTGTAAATGTATTAAAGCCAAAAAAGAAGTAAAGCCATACTCACAAAAATAAAAAATAATAACTTGATCAGAGCAAAGAGTTTATGAATTCATAGTTGAAAGAGAATAATTGGGGGTAAGAGGGACAAGGTAGGGAAATGTCAGAAACCGACAATAGTTAATGCTTGTAAAATCATCTGCCTTTGGAGCAGTATAAACTGAATAAATATGATAAATGCTAATGCAGATGTGTTCATTGCCGAATTCAATGAGCATTTCTTTGGGGGTGGATAAATGCTTCTACCAAAGCTGCCTACCTTCCAGCTTCTGTTCTCATCAGAGATACTGCCTTGTTACAAAAGCCTCCTAAAAAAGACAAGTCCCAGCCAGGACTGATTATGTGCCCCATTATATAGTATCTAGTGATTATGGATCTGAAATTTAAAACCTAAGCATAGAAGCCAGGATTGGAGTCTCCCACAGAGCAGATGAGCATTTTCTCAGTTGTTATGGGAGCAAAGGAGCAAAACCTAAGCTCTTGTACTTTGTTATCATTACTTCATCCATGAAAAGCTCCCAGTGGCCCATCATAATGAGGATTTGTCCACTGCATTTTAAGGAGAGTGTTTAACACATATAGTACTTCATTGACTTGTCATTTAAAGCATCAAAAAGTGAGTAAAGAAGCAACAGAAAGTCCTCACATCATCTTCACATCTTCTGTCCCAGAGTTAGAGCTTTGACCTCCACCCAACCTTGACAACGAGGATGTTGAGCTCAGCCCTATTGGAGGTTCTGGTGACTCCCTCCAGTTAAGACCAGATTGGTGTGACCCAGTGTAGCAGGCTCTCAATATATACTTGGTGAGTAAATTTTTGATCACAGAGTACTGTACTGAATACCTGTATTGGCCTCTGTCTCTCCCTGTCTCTCAGATATAACGGTTTGTGCCCATGATCATGTCAGCTGGCATCTGATTGGAATGAGCTCTGGGCCGGAAATGTTCTCCATTCATTTCAATGGCCAGGTCCTGGAGCAGAACCATCATAAGGTCTCAGCCATCACCCTCGTCAGCGCTACATCCACCACTGCAAACATGACTGTGAGCACAGAGGGAAAGTGGATTATATCTTCTCTCACCCCAAAACATTTGCAAGGCAAGAAACTCTTCTGCCAGTCTTGCTTCGGGAAGAAGGCTCCTTGCTTCCCAAGCACTGTCTCCCTCCTTCTCCTTTGCCCTCTTAAGCCACCTGCACCCAGACATACCCGCCTAAGTTCCTAACAACTGTGTTTACATACTCTGCTCTCAGACTTATAATCCACTGGTTGGGGATGGAGGAAGTGAAGGAATTGACAAAGATTTTTTAAAATGAAGCAAAAACTGAAGAGGTCTCAACTTCCTCGAAAAGCAAAAAGAGGAAGGAAACAAATACATACACAGAGGTATCCTATCTTGGAGATAAGTCATACATAGCCAAAGGAAAACACCTAGATGCTAGAACAAGACAAACATCTGCAAATGTACAGAAGCACCAAGTTATAGAAAGCATAAAAGTTTTAACATGAAAAGTTTAGCCTTTACAGTGAAATAAGCACAAAGCTCAGCACAGAGAAGGACTTAATGAATGTGTGTTGAATGGGTAGTACATAATGTCTAAACAGCTGAGGGGTGGGCTTTAAAGAACATCAGTGAATTCAGGTGGGAAAAAAATAATAAGCCCAAGTTGTTATGTGGTATCATGTAAACAAAATAACTAATTGCTTTACTACACATTTTTGCCTTAAAACTGTTGGGAGGAGGGTTCCTGTAAACAAAGACTAAAATCTAAGTTAATGACTTCACTATAGAAAACCATGTTGTTACCAAAAGAATGTGTAAACAACACATATGAGGAAGAGATACTTTCATGAGATTATTTCGTGTTTTTTTCACATTGAGCAGTCAAAATGATACTTGAAGTAATGAAATTGTCACAATATCTCTGGGTGATAGAGGTCCTAAAAATAATAAAGCAACAATAAAACTAATATTTATTGAACATAAGTGATTTTATATTGTTATTTAATTCTAAACAACAATTTCATTAAGAAAGTATTAGTGTTATCTTTATTTTACAGATAAAGGAGCAGATGACAGGAAAAATTATAATTCGACAAGACCTAAGTCACAGAATTTTAAGGGGCTGGAAATGCTAAGCAAATGTCCTGTTCCAGAAGAAACAAAAGAGATCTTTCCAAGCTTTTTCCCTAACACCTCCTGCCTTTTCCCTGCTTTTTTTATTCTTCACCCCTTCTGCACTCCACTGAAAGTGTCCTAAATCAAAAAGTTACCTGAGCATTACTTCCCCTGTTATTATGTAAACCTTCCAAAATTGATTTAGAAGGCATGCATTGTCATCAATCGTAACTTCTCTCAAACTCTTTTGCTATCTTTATGTCCTAACCCAGCTGGGATGCAGGCTTACATCAACATTAAAAACTGCCCAAAGAAAACCAGAATGCCTAAGAAAATGACTCGTGAGCAAAGGCGCCACATTAAGAGGTGGGAATACTTCATTGCTGCAGAAGAAGTCATTTGGGACTATGCGCCTATAGTACCAGCAAATATGGACAAGTGAGTTTTCGGGGTTTGTGGCACTGTGCAAAGGTTCAAGACATGTCCCGTAGGGTCCTAGATATGCGGAGATGAAATGTCATGGGTGGACAGCTCTCAAAGGGACACATGTATTGGTTTCCATTCAAGGTCTTTTTTTGATCTTAAATAACCCTAAACTCACCAAGGGAATCCAGTCTAATAATAATAATAGTAATAAAAACAACAGCTACCACCTGTTGAATGCTTGCCGTTGCCAACCACTGTATTAAACCCTTTCTAAGAGCTTAACTTCAACTCTACAAATTAGATACTGCTCTTTTTTTATAGATAAGGAGATAGGTTAGAAACATTAAGAAATGTGGAGATTCAAATAGCTCTTAAACTCTTGAAAAGTTATTCACGTTCACTCAAAAGGCCAGCTGTGGTGGCTCATGCCTGTAATCCTAGCACTCTGGGAGGCCAAGGCAGGCGGGTTGTTTGAGCTCAGGAGTTCAAGACCAGCCTGAGCAAGAGTGAGACCCTGTCTCTACTAAAAAATAGAAAGAAAATGGCTGGACAACTAAAAATATATATAAAAAATTAGCCAGGCATGGTGGCACGCCTGTAGTCCCAGCTATTTGGGAGGCTGAGGCAGGAGGATTGCTTAAGCTCAGGAGTTTAAGGTTGCTGTGAGCTAGGCTGATGCCACGGCACTCTAGCCCAGGCAACAGAGACTCTGTCTCAAAAAAATAAAAATAAAAAAAGAGAAAAGCAAATTAAACACTTCACTGGAATACTATTTTTTACCTATCAGACTTACAAGTCCAGATGACATCATCTGTTGGCAAGGCTGTGAGAAATAAGCACTGTCATACATTTATGGTGGAAGTAAATTGGTAAAGGCATTCTGGAGGATAATTTGGCAATATGTATAAAAGTTATAAATACATGTACCCTTTGGCCCAGCAATCTCACTCTGGGAATCTGTCTATTTGTTCACAGGTGAAATGATGTATGTGCAAGGTATTTACTACTACACTGTTAGTAGTAGCAAAGATTGGAAAAAACCCAAAGTGCCCATCAGTAGAAAGCTAATTTAATAAATTATGGTATATTCATATAATGGAATATAATACATCTGCAAAAAATGATGTGAACACTCTATATGTATTAATATAAAAGGTTCTCAAAGACATATTATTAAATTAAAAAGTCAAGTTGTAGTGGAGTGTATAAATAGCTGCATTTTATTAAAGGAATGGGTGATGAAATATTTATATTTGCTTATTTTCAAGACATATTTGCACATATTTGAATAAAGATATTCTGACATTATACACTTGAAATTAACATAAGTGACTACCTAGAAAATTCAGGGAGAGTTAGGGAGTTCAAGCTGAGGGGATATCAGATGTGAGTAAGAGTTTTCACTGGAATAAAAATCACATAAAAATCATGTGAATGTATTTCCTATTCAGAAAATTAAACTAAGAAAAAGAGAGGGGAATAAAAGACTTGGCCAAGATTATATAATCAGTAGCAGAGCTGAGATGGGAATCTAAGACTTTTTGGCAACAGTCAAGTGTTTTTCACTATGCAAAATAAATTCATAAAATAGTTACTCTAACATGAAGCTTCTGCTTTTGCAAACTAGGGCAATAAAGAGGGCAGGAGAAAAGTGGTTCATGTTGCTTGCTGTCCCCAAAGTATTTATTCCTGTGCTACAGCAGATGAGTGAAGGAGGCTGCTTTTCAGTCAGCACCCAGGATTGGGTGGATGGTGGAAGGATAGCCCAACAGCACAGAATCGTGACTAAGAAAGACAGTGAAAGCTTCCTGGGGTGGAGCAGTGCTTTCAGAGATTGGGAAATACTTAGAAAGCCAATCGGGTACCATGGATTAAGTGATAGGAAAGACTTTAGAAAAATTCTTAGTATATCCTATCCTTGCAGCCAATGTACACTTTTCCCCGAAGATATTTAAGGTCTGCTATAGCAATGAAGTAGACAGGAAGATCTAGGTAGCTACTTCTAACTACTTACCTGTGACTTTATCAGTGATGCAGGAGATAGCTCAGAAGTTTCCATTTTTCCAACTAGATAGAAACCGTTAGGACTTCACAAATTACATTAAGAATTTTTAGAGAACTAGCATGTTAGCTAATCTAAGAGCAGAACTTCTAAGCCCAAGGACTTTTTCATCCTAATGAGGTCTCTATTTGAGAAAGTAGTTTGATTTTTTTTTTTAAATTTCATTTTACTTTAAGAAAATACAGGTCTCTGCACTTGGATAATTTCTCGAACCAAATTGGAAAACATTATAAGAAAGTTGTTTACAAACAGTACGAAGATGAGTCCTTCACCAAACGTGAGGAAAATCCCAATATCAAAGAAGATGGGATTTTGGGTCCTGTTATCAGAGCCCAGGTCAGAGACACACTCAAAGTAAGTAACAGAAATACAGAACCATGGAAGAAATTAAATAGCCAAAAATCATAGAGTACATCATTATTTGTTCCTTTTTTAAAAGAAAAAGATGTTCATCTAATTTAAAACTCAAATGCAGCTTTTAGTTTATATTTAGTATTTGAATTTATTTATAGCCTACTCAATATTACTCAGTAACTGAGACAGTTTATCAAATTACAAAAGAATAAAGCAAATGGTTGGTGTATTAATAATTAGGGTGAAGGATAATATGGGAACACAGAAAATAAAGCCATAGATAAGTGTAATAAAATACAGACCATATGATCCTACAAGGCTGTCTGCAAATTTTGTCTTAAGCTATACAGCCGCCAAAGTGAAAAAGGAAATATGTCAGGGTGAGATTCACAGCATCCATCAAGGAAGCACAGTTTTCCCAGATACTGAGACCTAAGAGGAATTTCTTCCATGCATCCTTCAAAAGAGGGTGCTGTGTGTGCAGTGGAGGGCATCCTTGACAAATTCCTGTAACTCGTATAACAGATAAAAATTTGCATAGTTTTTTAAAATAATGTTTCTCATTGTATCTGAGACCATATCCGTAAACACAATGGAGCAAAAATAATCCTTTAATGTGGTGTAGCTATGCAGCTCTCCAGTCATCGGTCTCTCATGAAGGTAAACTTAGCTATGTATCAAGAGCATGGAGTTGTCCTCAGACAATTCTCCTGAAATATTATGTCACGTCTCCAAGACAGATAATAGCTGGACCGCAGAGAATGGAAGGTTACCATCTTCGGCAAGCTCCTAGAATGCAGATAGTCTACAGATTAAGGAGGATTCAAATTCTTTGACAATCAACCAAGTAGAAGATAAGGCTAAGGTTCTCTTTTGAAGATTAAAGAGCCTACCTAACTAGGACTCCTGTGTGAATAATGCTCCTGACCAGGCCTGTTCTATTCATTGGGAAAATAACAAAAGGATAAAAGCAGCCTTTCTCTGTGCCTCTTTCCCTTCACCCACTTTTGATCCCTTTTAGGTGCTCTTAGCAAATATAAACATACCTTAGTGGGAATTTAGGATCTGGCGACTTTTGTGTGCCCCTCAAGGACATGGCTTTAAAGTCAGTGTCCTGGGAGATCTGGTGGGCAGGAGAAGGGGCTCATGGTCTGGAGATGAGAAGGAGCAGATTCAAAGTGAGATGTGGTCCAAGCTGAAGGAGGATGGAGGAGGCATGGGGACCACATTGGGAGGGTGATACTGTGAGAAATATGTCATTTCTCCTACCTGTCCTCTAAGGTCAGATTTCTCTTTCCATTCTCCACCTTAATGTGCGAGTGAAACTCTCTGGCAAATGTTCCTTTCAGGTAATGTGGGGATGTTGCTGCTCAAATAAACAGAACTAATTTTCCCACTGTGTATATGTGTGCGTACACACACACACACACACACCATCCAAAAGGTTAATGTGCAAAGCTAGCATCCTGTATTAGTTTTAACAATCGACCTTAAATCCTAAAATAAATCTGATGTTCCTTTGCAGATCACATTCAAAAATATGGCCAGCCGTCCCTACAGCATTTACCCTCATGGAGTGACCTTCTCTCCTTATGAAGATGAAGTCAACTCTTCCTCCACCTCAGGTTTGAATCTCTCACTTCTACTCAATCAAACGAGTGAATGCTAAGAAGCTGCCATATTTTTCTACTGTCCTCCTTTCCCCAGTGGTATAATTAGAGTAGGCAGGTACTATACATGAAAAGGGTACCCTAAAAACCACAGCTAAACTCTTTTCACTTCGGGGATCCTGTCTATGTTAGTAGTTACAGAATATGGTACCTTTTATTAGTGTCATAGCGGCCTCTGGTGGAGCAATATGTAACGGCTACATGCTATCTTGGGTCCAAGAGTTTAATATAAAAAGAATTATTACTTTTGCAATATTAATTGGCTCTGAGAGCTCAATTATTTATCTATTATAATGAAATAATTTTCCAAATGAAAACAATTTTGAACATATTTTCTTTCAGGCAGTAACACCATGATAAGAGCAGTAAAACCGGGGGAAACCTATACTTATAAATGGAACATCCTAGAGTTTGATGAACCCACAGAAAATGATGCCCAGTGCTTAACGAGACCATACTATAGTGACGTGGACATCATGAGGGACATTGCCTCTGGGCTAATAGGACTACTGCTAATTTGTAAGAGCAGATCCCTGGACAAGCGAGGCATACAGGTATTTTGTCCTTGAAGTAACCTTTCAGAAATTCTGGGAGTTTCTTCTGGCTGGAATATATTAGCTAGGTCTCTTTGCTAAATAATGAGGCTTTTGTTTCTCGAGAATGATAACTATCAAGTGTCCCTCTTTAGCACAAGTGTAGTGAGTCTTCAGTATGATAATGTATTTTGTTTTAGTTTCAAATTCCAGGCTGTTGGTGTTAGCTGTGTGATGAGCAATTCACTTAGCCTCTCGTAATTTCTTCCTTCCATCAAAGTGGTAGAACCCCTCCTAAAAATTTTGAAATGTTGTTTTGGGGCTCAGGGAGCTACCACCTGGTAAAAGTGCAAAGCTCTGTACTAATCTTTGTGATTTTTAGAGACCTGCAATAGGGATAAATAGGAGAGAGTCCCTGAAAGCAAGTATATTTGGAGACAGTTTCTAGTGAAGGAGGGCCCAGATAATGGTCCATCTCTGCTGAGATTAAATCATATAGAAGAATGTGAACAAAGATTTTTCTGAGTTTATCTCAATTAAAGAATAGTAGTCTCGTATCATTAACCTAAAATTCCCAAACAATTATGCTAAGCTATAATAAAAGAGGTCTTATCCCAAAGCATACAAAATAAATACATGCCTGGAAAAATCAGAAATGAACACTTGGAAAATCCTGATTTACTGAGCTAGGAAAGGAAACAGATAGGAAGGCATAGGGCTTTCCTATTGCCATCATCTGTTTTAACCTTTGCAACTATTTGGAGCATATTTAGTCTATCATTCATGTTGAAAGGAGCACAATTACAGAGATAAAGTGAACTTCAGTTGCTATGGTGAAACGAGACTTTTTCTACTGGGATATTTTGTAGTCTCTGAATTTTCTGATCTGCTCTGTTTTCTCTTACATAGTAGATTGAGCTCTGACAAGTGCTCTGTACATAATGGGCACTCATATATCATACATGCCTGAATTGTGTGGCTTCGGTGACCCTAAGCACCGTGCCCCTTTGGTTTCTGAGAATTCAGTGTTGCAGGTCATCAGGTAGAACACTAATCGCTGAACACAGCACTTTCACCCTCCAGAGGGCAGCAGACATTGAGCAGCAGGCTGTGTTTGCTGTGTTTGATGAGAACAAAAGCTGGTACATTGAAGACAATATCAACAAGTTTTGTGAAAATCCCGATGAGGTGAAACGCGACGACCCCAAGTTTTATGAATCAAACATCATGAGCAGTAAGTTTGAGCACTGTTTTTGCCCATAAATTTTTCACTCCTGTGGTTGAACTATGACTGTGCGTAGGGACAGAGACTTGGGTTAGAATCCACTTGGTAAAGAGCACCTCTTATCCGCACTTCCAGCCCAAAGACTTAGTGACGAAATCCCTGAGTGACATCGTAGCTACCTTTTTATGCAAGAGATCAAAGGCTTGTTATCCTTAGAAGCATGCCTGGTCTCCCGCAGTGTGTGTGTGTGTGTGTGTGTGTGTGTGTGTGTGTGTGTGTGTGTATGCACACATGTGCGCAGGATGAATGTTCTATATGGTCAGGGCAGAAATAAGGTAAGTAACCCAAAGATGGATTGTCAAATCAAAGCAGAGAAAAATGAGTATGGGGACCCAAGAGTCTCTTGGAAAGGCAATGCCTGAAGAAGTTTGAAGTGAGCAGGAAGAAGTTCAGAACAGAAGGAATTCTCTTAGCCAGGGTTCATGTATTCTCTGCTGTTCTAAAGATCAGTGCCCAAAGCCACTGCCATGGGACTCTGACAACAATTTCACTGAGCTGACTGGAAGCAAACTTCTCCACAATAGCTGAGCTGTTTCTAAGAGTTGAGCATCATTTGATCCCCTTCTCTGACTGGTGATCATACCTAGGAGGGCAATTTCCCCATGCTATGTTCATACAGCTTCAGATGACTGACAACTGAACAATATCAGAACTGAGAGGTGCTGCCACAAATAATTCCAAACAGGGGCTCTCCTCAGCTTTCTTTACATAATTTTATTTTGGCAGTGAATTTATCATAGTTCTGTAGCAATGTTGTCCCATAGAAATTACGTATGAGATATATATGTAACTTTAAATTTTCTGGTGGCCACATTAGAAATGAAAGAGAAATGAGTAAGATTAATTTTAATAGTGTGTTTCACTTAATATATCCTAAACATTATCATTTCAAGATGTAATCAATATTAAAAAATTAATGAGTTTTACTTTATTACTAAGTCTTGAAAATCCAACGTATATTTTACATTCACAGCATATCTCAATCCAGACCACCCTCATTTCAAGCACTCAGTAGCCTCTTGTAGCCAATGGCTACCATGTTGGACAGTGTAACTATAGATCATTTAGGAAAACATCTAGAATGAGTTACAAACTAACAACACATTATTTCAGTGATTTAACAAATATTTGTTAAGAATCCACTTAAATACTTATTATGTCCCAGCCACTGTACTAGTACTAGGACTATAGGTAACCCAGGTAAACATGAGCCCTGCCCTCATAGAAATTATACCTTTGCTTTTATTACCATGCTTAGTAAATAAATATATTGCCTAAAGCAGTGCCTCTTTTATAGATGATGAAAATATATGAACTAGAAACTTGAATGAAAACCGTAGATTATAAGGGTGATAAGAGGGGACAGTGAAAATTACACAATGTACTAAATAGGCTTTATTTTTAGGGACATTATTTCTTACCCAATGACCAATGTATCAGGAAGATGAATTTCTTATATTATGCTTTTCCTTCAGGTGGAATTATTAGAATATCTTTACAGGCAGAATGTGGAGCACGGAATATTTAATATATATTTGATAAATGAATGAATAAAT
The DNA here is from genome assembly GCF_040939455.1 of Microcebus murinus. NCBI lineage: Eukaryota > Metazoa > Chordata > Mammalia > Primates > Cheirogaleidae > Microcebus > Microcebus murinus. The sequence continues at coordinate 116,246,044 of NC_134105.1, read as the reverse complement.
CAATGCAGATGGGAGGCTTTAGATTTTTCTCAGTATTTCTCACTTGACTAACTTAGGAGAATAAGATCCCATTTGAGAATTCTGTGTTTGACCTTTAGTGACATTAGACCTGGTAAAGCTGATTATCTTGGATAATCACTGCTTTGACACTACCAAATCAACACGGGGCATTGATCGTAGGTATAGACACGTGCCCTTCTGTTGGCATAGGCCTGGCATTTTAACATATTCCCCTCTTGCAGCCATCAATGGCTACGTGCCTGAGAGCATACCCACTCTAGGATTCTGCTTTGACGACACTGTCCAGTGGCACTTCTGCAGTGTGGGGACCCAGGATGACATTTTGACCATTCACTTCACTGGGCACTCATTCATCTATGAAAAGAGGCATGAGGACACCTTGACCCTCTTCCCTATGCGTGGAGAATCTGTGACTGTGACAATGGATAATGTTGGTGAGTAAGAGTCTGGACACTTAGAGAAGAAGCTGGCTTTGAACCTCTGGTCTAGAGGATCTGCTCCAGCTCTCCAGACTACCCTGGCTCCTGTGTTTATCTCCCTGATCCCCTGAAAGCTTTCCTTTCAATGCTTTTCATGATTTCTAACTGGGAAATTAAAGACTTAAATGGGTCCAGTCCTTTAATATGGGTTCCATTTATCTTTCTCTAGGCAAAGTAGGAAGACATACAACAGTGGAAAGATAAGGCGTAACTTTGAGGAAGAAACATAAATATTTCAGCCACAAAGGAACATTTCGTTTATCGAAATGCCCTTTTCAGTTTTTTAAGGCCACCCCACCCCAGGGGTAGCAATCACCAGATGCATTCATTGCCTTAGAGGTCGCCTCAGAGACAGCTTTGGAGTTTGTCAGACTTAAGTTCAAATCCTGCTTTGCCACTTAATCACTGTGTAACCTTGCACAAGTTACTTGGCCTCACTGAGCAAGTTATTTAGTATTTGAAATCTAAAAAAACAGTATGGTAACACATTACAGAGTTTCTTTCACCATTAAAATTGTATAATAATATGTGCCAAGTACCTAGCACTCATTAGACACTTAGCAAGAAGTAACTACTGGAAACTTCCCAAGAACTGTCAGTGTGCCAGCAATTCATACCATTCAAAGAGATTCAAAATTGCCCCAGGACCACCTGAATTCCTTATTCCTTAGAAATATCTAAATGTCTCTTACTTATGGAGGTAGACCTCATCATTATCTCCCCAAATCTAATTCTCAAACAAGATGTGCCATTTAACAAGATGTTTATGATATTCAAAGTTTGTTTTATTCTTGCTTCACCGCTTGCTTAATATATTCTAAAATAGTGACTCTTAAACTATTTGTCCTGAAAGACTTTTTTTCCTCCCTAATCTCCACTAACCATACTTTTGTTCTATATTCTTTTTTTTTTTTTTTTTTTTTGAGACAGAGTCTTGCCTTGTTGCCCAGGCTAGAGTGAGTGCCATGGCATCAGCCTAGCTCACAGCAACCTCAAACTCCTGGGCTCAAGTGATCCTACTGCCTCAGCCTCCCCAGTAGCTGGGACTACAGGCATGTGCCACCATGCTCGGCTGATTTTTTCTATGTATATTAGTTGGCCAATTAATTTCTTTCTATTTATAGTAGAGATGTAGTCTCGCTCTTGCTCAGGCTGGTTTCGAACTCCTGACCTTGAGCAATCCACCCACTTTGGCCTCCTAGAGTGCTAAGATTACAGGAGTGAGCCACTGCGCCTGGCCTATATTCTATCAAATGAGGTAAATGCACTTATCATGTGCTTAGAAGTCACAGCAATGTCAAATTGCTTTTTTTCAAAAAATAATTTCCTCAATACTTTAGTCTTGGTTTCTCTCCTTATGTCATTGTGAATCAGTAATCAATAGCTCAGACTAGCAGTGGTCCACAGACCACACTTGAGTATTCTTGACTACAGTTCATTATAAATTACATCTGGCATTTGTACAGATTTTACTCCTGTACAGCAGATTCTCATGTTTTTATATCTTTTCCCAGACTTTCAATTGGCTCTTCTGTCTCTCTTCTGTAGGAACATGGATGTTAACTACCATGAATTCTAGTCCAAGAAGCAAAAACCTCAGGCTGAGATTCAGGGATGTTAAATGTATCCTAGATGATGATGAAGACTCATATGAGATTTATGAACCTCCATCCTCTACAGCCATGGCTACACGGAAAATACACGATTTTCCAGAAAGTAACGATGATGAGAATGATACTGATGACTATTACCAGTATATACTGGCTTCAGAACTAGGAATTAGGTCACTCAGAAATTCATCATTGAATCAGGAGGAAGATAAGTTCAATCTTACTGCCCTAGCTATGGAGAACAGCTCCGAATTCATTTCCTCAAGTACAGATACAACTGTTGGTTCAAATTCTTCCCCCCCAAGGAATGTTAGCAGTCTCATTGTCAATAACCTCACAGGACCTCAGAAAACCCTTCCTCACCCAGGAGCCACCACAGCTGGTCACCCACTGGAACACTTCAATGGCTTAGACGAGAACTCAGTTCTCAACTCTTCCATGGCAGAACATTCCAGTCCATATTCTGAAGACCCCCGTGAGGATGCTCCACAGTCAGATGTCACAGGGATAAGCCTACTTCCACATGGGGCAGGAGGATTCAGACGTAAAGAACATGCTAAACATAAGGGACGCAAGGCAGGAAGAGACCAAGCAGCAAAGCACAGGTTCTCTCAGATGAAATTACTAGCACATAAAATTGGGAGACATTTCAGCCAAGACAATGGTTCTCCTTCTGGGATGGGGCCCTGGGAGGACCTCCCTAGTGATCTGCTACTCTTAAAAGAAAAGAATCCATCTAAGATTTTGAATGGGAAATGGCATTTGGCTTCTGAGAAAGGTAATTATGAAATAATCCAAGATACTGAGGAAGACATGGCTATTAATAAGCCACTGACCGGCCCTCAGAATGACTCAAGTACTTGGGGTTCAGAAAGCACCCCCCTTATAAACAAGCCTGGGAATCAGAGTAGCCTCCCCAAATTCTCTAGAGTTAAACATAAATATCTACATGTAAGACAGGATGGAAGAAATAGTGGATTGAGGAAAAGCCCATTTCTCATTAGGACACGAAAAAAGAAAAAGGCAGAGAAGCTTGGATACTATGTTCCTCTGTCTCCCAGGGGCTTTCACCCTCTCAGAGGTGAGGCCTCTGCCACATTTTCAGACCAAACATTGAATCATTCATTGTTACTCCGTAAGTCCAATGAAACATCCCTTCCTACAGACCTCAATCAGACACTGCCCTCTATGAATATTGACCTGATGGCCTCACTTCCTGACCATAATCAGAATCCCCCAAATGACACCAGTGAGACAAGCTCACCTCCAGATCTTTATCAGACAGTGCCCCCAGAAGAACACTATCAAACTTCCCCTATGCAAGACCCTGATCAAACGCACTCTACTACAGACCCCAGTCACAGGTCCTCTCCTCCAGAGCTCAGCTGGATGCCCAACTATGATCTAAATCACCAGTCCTTCCCTGCTGACATTGGTCAACTGTCCCCTTACTTGGAACATGAAGTCTGGAAGACAACCATCTCTCTAGACCTCAGCCAATTGTCCCCTTCCCCAGACCTGGCTACCATCTCTCCAGACCCCAGCCAATCATCTCTCTCCCCAGACCTGGGTACCATCTCTCCAGACTTCAGCCAATGGTCCCTCTCCCCAGACCTAGGTACCATCTCTCCAGACCTCAGCCAATCATCTTTCTCCCCAGACCTGGGTACCATTTCTCCAGACCTCAGCCAGTCATCCTTCTCCCCAGACCTGGGTACCATCTCTCCAGACCTCAGCCAATCATCCTTCTCCCCAGACCTGGGTACCATCTCTCCAGACCTCAGCCAATCATCCTTCTCCCCAGACCTGGCTACCATCTCTCCAGACCTCAGCCAATCATCCCTCTCCCCAGACCTGGCTACCATCTCTCCAGACTTCAGCCAATCATCCCTCTCCCCAGACCTGGGTACCATCTCTCCAGACCTCAGCCAATCATCCCTCTCCCCAGACCTGGGTACCATCTCTCCAGACCTCAGCCAATCGTCTCTCTCCCCAGACCTGGCTACCATCTCTCCAGACCTCAGCCAATCGTCTCTCTCCCCAGACCTGGCTACCATCTCTCCAGACCTCAGCCAATCGTTCCTCTCCCCAGACCTGGCTACCATCTCTCCAGACCTCAGCCAATCATCTCTCTCCCCAGACCTGGGTATCATCTCTCCAGACCTCAGCCAATCATCCCTCTCCGCAGACCTGGGTATCATCTCTCCAGACCTCAGCCAATCGTCCCTCTCCCCAGACCTGGGTACCATCTCTCCAGATCTCAGCCAATCATCCCTCTCCCCAGCCCTTGATCAGATGACACTCTCTACAGAACTCACTCAGACAAGCCTTTCCCTAGGCATCAGTCAGATGCCCCTTTCTCCAGACCTCAGCCACACAACGCTTTCCCCAGATCTCAGTCAGACAACCCCCTCCCCAGTCCTTGGTCAAATGTCCCTATCCCCAGACCTCAGCCAGATGACCCTTTCTCCAGACCCCAGTGAAACAAATGTTTCTCCAGACTTCGATCAGATACCCCTTTCTTCAGCCCTCGGCCGGGTGGCTCTCTCTCCAGATATCAGTCAGACAACCCTTCCTCCTGATCTCAGTCAGACATCACCTCCTCCAGATCTTGATCACACATTCTACCCTTCTGAATCTAGTCAGTCATTACCTCTTCCAGAACTTAGTGAGACTTTTCCTTATTCAGACCCTGGTCAGATGCCATCTCCCACACTAAATGACACTTTCATATCAAAGGAATTTAATCCACTGATTGTAGTAGGCCTCAGCAGAGACAATGGAGATTACATTGAAATTATTCCAAGGCTGGAGGACCAGGGCAGTGATGAAGACTATGTTGAAGTTGATTATGTGGCCTATAGTGATCCCTACCAAACTGATGTTAGGACAGACATCAACTCTTCCAGAAATCCCGACAACATCGCAGCATGGTACCTCCGCAGCAACAATGGAAACAGAAGAAATTATTATATTGCTGCAGAAGAAATATCCTGGGATTATTCAAAATTTGCACAAAGGTTTGGCTAGTTTTTTCCTTTTATAGTCTCATTTTTCTACTACTGCTGAAAAAAGTAACTGCAACAATCTAGGGAGATAATTCTGGGCAAATTATCCAAGTATAGTTTGATTCTTCTATTGAGACTTAGCCTATACTATTTCCTCTGTGAATTCCAAGACTGGCTTCTCTAGATGATACCCAGACAATGTAACAACAGTCACTGTAAGAAGTCTATGCTATTCTGTAGTTGCCTTTTCCTAGGTCCTCTTCTCTTACTACACATGTTCCTACCCCCCCACTCTTGCTTCAATGCAGAACTCAATCTATCCATAGCTATATACTAATCAATATGATTTAATTGAAGTTGGCATCAAATCCAAGTTTGTTATGTAAAAGTCTCCTTTTGTATTTGCTTGTTTACATTAGAGTTTCTAAGGGATCCATATACTTTGTTTTTAGATCATTTTCAATTCAATTTTGCTTAGGAGTAGAAAGTCATGTTGCAGAGGGGTAAAAACCTACCTCACAGGTATAATGAACACTATTTGGGTGATGGGCACATGTATAGCCTTGACTAAAGCATTATAAAAGCTATCCATGTAACCAAAACATTTGTACCCCCTTAATATTTTGAATTTTTTTAAAAGGACAGTCATGCTGGGCTGGGCTCTTTATTCTGGGATGAAGATACAGAGAGAGAAGGAAAGGAGCAAGGCTTAATCAAGTACAGATTGTCAGGGCTCCAGCATGGTTACTATGCATCAACTGCCTAGACATAGCCCACCACTTTTACAAAAAAGCTGTTACACTAATCAATTAAAAACCAAAGTATAATTAAAGTAGATGAACACAGTGTATGGTGTGAATTATACAAATTAGTTCATTAATTTGATGCCTGACATTTCCAAATTAGAACTCTGTTTGAAATACTCTCCCATGACTTCCAATTTTAAGGTAACACTCACTACTATGTGAGAATAACTAGTTATCTGAGGATTTCTAAGCAAGGCCCAGAGGGGATAGGATTTAGTGTCTGTCCAGAGTGGAAAGGGATGGAACCAGTTTCTTCAAAGTCTTGTGTCCCATTCCAGCCCTACAACTCAGTTTTATGGCAGTCAAAGCTGCTTTGCCCATTCCCATGTGCTCTGTGAGATTGTATGCTATGCTCAGAGTCTAGAAAGATGGGGTTAGTAGGGGAGAAAGACTGGAAGAAAGGCAGAGTGCAGTTCTCTGTTGATGGCTCATAGTATATAATAAATATTATGGGTTAGCTGGAGGAGAGTTTGGCTTGTTTCCATAGACTTGGGAAATTTGAGAGTCAGTGGGAGAATTTGACGTGCTTTGGCCCCAGACTGAGCTGATGAGCTACATGGGGAAAGATGTGCCTTATTTATGTATATTCTTAATTTTTTTTTACTTTGAGATAAATATAGATTCACATATAATTTAGAGAGATAATACAGAGAGATTCTTGTTTCATTTACCTAGCTTCCCCCAGTGGTAACATCATGCAAATCTGTAGTCCTGTATCACAACCAGTACATTGATATTGATACTGTCAAGATACGAAACATTTCCATCACCAGGAAAATCCCTCTTGTTGTCTTTTTATAGTCACATCTGCCATCCCGCCATCATACCACTTCCTTATCCCTTGGCAACCACTAATGGGACCTCCATTTCTGTGATTTTGTCATTTTAAGAATATTACATAAATGGAATCACGCAACATGCAACCTTTGGGGATTGGCTTTTTTTTTTCCACTCAGCTTAATTCTCTAGAGATTCATCCAGGTTATTTCATGTATCAATAGTCCATTCACTTTATTGTTTAGTATTCCATAGTATGATTGTACCATAGCTTTTATTGTTGTTTTGTATATTTTTATGGTATAAATGATGTTTTAATATATATAGATTGTGAAATGACTAAATCAAGTTAATTAACATGAATTACCCCACATACTTTTTTTTTGTAGTGAGAAACTTTAAAATTTACTCTCGTAGCAATTTTCCAGAATACAATACTTTATTATTAACTATAATCACCGTATTATCCAATAGATCTCCTGAATCTATCCTTTCTAACTGAAATTTTGCATCTTTTGACCAATATCCTCCCAATTTCCCTCCCCTGAACTCCCTGTTGACCATATTCTACTTCTGTTTCAATGAGTTCAATGTTTTTAGATTTCACACATAAATGAGATCATGTGATACTTGTCTTTCTGTGCCTGGCTTATCTCATTTAACACAAGGTCCTCCCGGTTTATCCATTTTGTTGCAAATGACATTTCTTCTTTTTATTTTTTCAAGGCTGAATAGTATTTCACTGTGTATATGTACCACATTTTCTTTATCCATTCATTTGTTGATAGATACTTATGTTGATTCCACATCTTGGCTATTGTTAATAATGCAGCAATAAACATGGGAGTTCAATATCACTTCAACATACTGATTTCATTTCCTTTGGATATATACCCAAGAGTGAGATTGCTGGCTTATATGGTAGTTCCATTTTAATGTTTTAAGAAATTTCCATATTGTTTTCCCTAATGGCTGTACTAATTTACATCCCAATGACAGTATACAAGGTTTCCCTTTTCTTTAGATACTTCCATGACTTATCTCTTGTCTAACATGTGTGAGGTGATCTCTCATTATGATTTTAATTTGTGTTTCTCTGATTATTAGTAATGTTGAGTGTTTTTTATATACCTTTTGGCCATTTTTATGTCTTCTTTTGAGAAAGTGTATTCCAGTCCTTTGCCCTTTTTTTAATTGGGTTATTTGGGTTTTTTTGCTATTGAGTTGAGTTCTTTATATTTTTTTATATAAAGCCCTTATCAAATATATGGTTTTATAATATTTTCTCCTATGCTATAAGTCTCTTCTTTATTAATTGTTTCCTTTGCTGTGCATAAACTTTTTAGTTTGACACAACCCCATTTGTATGCTTTTGCTTTTGTTACCTGTGCTTTTGGGGTCATATCCAAAAATATCTTTGCCCGGTCCAGTGTTAAGAAGCTTGGGAATAATGTCTTTAGCAAAAGCAAATGTGAGGAGAGTAGCTACTTTCAGGGTGCAAAGCACTCATCCATCCAGTGTCCTTCACAATTGTGACCTTCTAATTCATCTGAGCATCTCCTGATATCCTCAGGCTGTGGCACTATTCTGTTGCATGGCTTTGTCTGTCTTTGATGTTAAAATTTGCTATGTTAATATATTATTATATTTATTCATTCATTTATGTGTTTGACAAAAATTGAGTGTTTACTATGTGCCAGATAATATGCCAAGCACTGAGGAAAGTATTATGAACAAACTAGGCACAATAGCTGACCTCATAGGACTTATAACCCAGTGGCAGAGTCAGATATTAATAATCTCACAAATAAATTATATTCAATTTACTATATATACTATAGAAATACTATAAGAATTTACTATATATACTACTACTATAGAAATATAAGGAATGACATAGAGAAACTTGACCTAGTCTAAAGGATCATAGGAAGACATATGTACGAAATGATATTTGAGCTGGGAGTTAAAAGATATTTACTGGCTTGAATATTTTTCCCTTATATATTCATTTTTGCATCAAGTATTTATTAAAGACCTTCTCTAGATACTATTAGGTCATTAAATATGAAATTTCTGATTTTGAATCACAAGTTTAGTTTGTTATATCTCAAAACAGGAAGCTGTACAATTAATCAAAGTATGCACCTAAACTGTCGGCACAGTTTTGCCATCTTAATGGTAGCTTGTTTATGCCAGCAGCAAAGAAGCCTGTACAGTGAGTGGCGATGAATTCACGAAAGCTATTTTCCACAGCTTATTGAGAATTGAATATTTTTCCTTGCAAGAAGTGGTCCAAAGCTTGGAAGACGTGGTAGTCAGTTGGTGCAAGGCTGGTGAATATGGTGGATGCCAGAGAGTTTTCAAGTCCAGCATCTGTAATTTGAGCAGTGTTGGATTTCGTAGCATGTGGTCTTACAAGAGGATTGGCTTGTTCTCTATTGACCAGTCTTGGCTGCTTAATCACAAGCATCCTCATCACTTCATCCAATTGGTTGTAGTAGACATCCACTGTGATCAACTGACCAGGTTTCATGAAGCTGTAGTGGATAATACCAGCACCGGACCACCAATCCAACACCAGTAGCTTTTTTTGATGACTATTTGGATTTGGACTGTGTTTCGGCACTTCATCTTTATCCAAGCATTGTGCTGAATGTTTGCGATGGTCAAAAAGAATCCATTTTTCATCACACATAATAATAAATGCAGAAATTGTTTGCCTTTATGTCATGACAGCAAAGGAAAGCAGGCTTCTCTTCTAATGCTCGTTTAATTCATGCAGAACCCATCTAGCCAGCCTCTTCACCTTGCAGATTTGTTTCAAATGGTCCAATATTGTTGGAATAGGAACGTCAAACCCTGCTGCTAATTCATGTGTAGGTTGAGATAGATTTGCTTCCACTTTCAGCTCATTGTTATCTACTTTGGTCTCAGGTCACGATGTGGCTCATTTTCAAGATTAAAATCACCAGAATGGAACTTCTCAAACCATCAACATACTGTGCGTTCATTAACCACAGCCTTCCCAAACACTTTGTTGATATTTGGGGCTGTCTGTGCTGCATTGGTTCCACAACAGAACTCATATTAGAAAACAACATGAATTTTGTACTTATCCACGGTTTCACAAAAATTGCTCTAAACATTTTTGAAAGATAATCACATGCCAAAAACATGCATTTGAAAGACTGAGGATGTAACCTCACAATAAAAATAAAACAAGTGTCAAAGTGAAATGTCAGATATATCAACTGTCAAACTTAGTACGTAAGGAAATCAGACATTTCATACTTAATAGCCTAATAACCTATATATTTAGAAACAGATACAATTTTCTAAATTTTTTTAACAGTCTTTAATTTCTTCTTTTAAACAAATGCTATTGTTGTCATTTCAGTGAAATGGATAATGAAGACATTGATGATATTCCAGAGGGCACCATATACAAGAAAGTAGTTTTTCGAAAGTACCTTGATAGCACTTTTACCAAACGTGATCCTCGGGGGGAGTATGAGGAGCATCTTGGCATTCTGGGTCCTGTTATTAGAGCCGAAGTGGATGATGTTATCCAAGTAAGTCATCTTTGGGGAATACTGTTAAGATCATCAGAGGAATTTTCACAAGCACCAGAAGGTTGTAAAGATGAAGGTGGCAAGAGAACTATGGGGGGTTTATTTATTTTCCAGGACTAACAAATAATTACATTTCTTTTCAAAGACTCCTTGCCAAGCAATTTGACACTTTTCAAGACAAAGAAAAGTGGTCTCATGATTTTTTAAAAATGCTTAAAACTGTATAATATTGGGCAAATCACACTGTTGTTTTTATCTAAAACTAACATTACTATGTAAAGTTAACACAGAAAATTAATGTAATCAGGAGCACTTCAATGGAGTTTCCTAATAGTGATGGTGTTGGTGCTAGTAGTGGGGGTAGTAATAGCAATTTAGAAGTATCTCTTGGTGTTTTCTTAAAAGAAAGTGAAGTTAAATAAAATTAGTAAGGGAAGTAAAAATGTGTTCATGTCATCCGAAAGTGACAGGTTTACTAAGTGTTCTCCCAGTCCTGGTCATTTCTTTCAAAATCCTGTGTCCGTCCAGTTTCAGACCTACAGCTGGCTTTTATAAGTAAGTTATTTCCCCATCCTTTCTAACTTCTCACTTGCAAAAAAAAAAAAAAAAAGGAAAGCACTTGAATCTAAAGTAAAGTATTCTAGATCCAAACACATACTCTATTATACCTCTTTTAAGCATCCACCACATTTTCAGGGAACATTTACTCTTTTTAAAAAGGCAAATAGGTGCATAGGGATATGAGAATCTTAATTATTCTAAATGTTCCGTGAAGATATCGGAGACAATAATCTTCTCTCTTATGATTAGGGAGTCTTTAATCACTGGAAGTTATATTAATAGAAGAGAAGACGAGGAGCTTCACGGGTCTGCCTCTCCTCCTGTCCCCGTGCGGCATTGAAGGTCCTCCACCCTCTGGTCCCCACCTGCTCCTTTTCCGGCTTCATTTCTCACCGGGTTCCACCCACCCCTGCATTCCACAGCCCAGCCATACCCAGATCCTTGCTGTCCCCCAAACTCTTCCTTTACACCCCTCCTTTCAGGCATGTTTTTGCCCTTCTGGGAGCTTGAAATGTCTTTCTCCTGCTGCTGAGCTGTTGTTCATTCTAAAAGGACCAATTCCATTTCCCCTAAGAACTTTCCTTAATTCTTCCAACCTCTCCTAAACATTCCATGAAATTGCTCCTCTAGGGCATTCTCATCTCCACCCTTTCTTACTTTGTGTGTCACACCTGTTGTCTCTGGATTTGTAGCTGGATTTATATGTATACGTCTCTCTTCGCCAGTAGCTTGAAAGCTTTTTTTTTTTCTGAGCAAGAACCAAGCCTCTTTCATCTTCAAATCTCCAGCACCCATCTCTGTCATTTCATTTGCAGCTTCGAGCCTAGGGACAAACATGCTGTGGTGTTTCTGAGTTAAACTACTCGGGCCTGATCCCACAGGATGGTTGTGAAAATTAAATAAAATAACATGCACGGGTTACTTTGCAATTGTCAGCACTCAATAAATCTCAGCTCTGATTTCACAACCATCCACTTTGGCCTATAACGCTGACAGTTTGGGGTTTAAGATCTTTGTTAAGCTTGAATAAATCTGTGGATCATTCCTTTTCCTAGGTTCGTTTTAAAAATTTAGCTTCCAGACCATATTCTCTTCACGCTCATGGGCTTTCCTATGACAAATCATCAGAGGGAAAGGCTTATGAAGACGACTCTCCTGAATGGTTTAAGAAAGACAATGCTATTCCGCCAAACAGCAGTTACACATACGTGTGGCATGCCACCGATCGATCAGGGCCGGAAAGCCCTGGCTCCGCCTGCCGGGCTTGGGCCTACTACTCAGCTGTGGACCCGGTAAGGACTTCCATCCACAGTGTTTGTCATTGCCCTGACCTTATAACCTGAGCCCAGCAAATGGAAGGGTTGGGGTTATTTCCTGTTAAATATCCGTCTTGCTTTTCATGAGGAATGTGTGAGGGTTGTGGACAACAGTCTGCAGTTACCATAACCAGGGACTCTCCATGCAGCTCTTCAGATGACAGAGAGAGAGAGAGACATTTATTCAGTGGAGAAGCAGGAGGATCCCTTAAATGGTTGTCCCCAAGTTAGAGTCCCTACATTTATTGAGGAAGACATTTATTTGTAATTTTCTTTCTTTATGAAAGAATTGCAAAGTCAAGACTCCTTTGTCCATCATTCTACAATGTATATATACTTCAATATGTTGTGAATATATACAGTAAAATACATACAATTTTATATGTCAATTTAAAAAAAAAAATTCTTCATTTAAGTCATAGTAGAAAGATCACAGACTTAGATCTAAAGTTCTACTCTGTCACTTATTGCATGACCCTAGAAAAATCACTTGACCTTTCTCAGCCTTGGTTTCCAAAGCTATAAATGAGAAATAGTGCATGGCATGTAGTAAGCACTTGGTAAATATTTGTTCAATGAATGAGTTTATATTTATCTTATAAAATACTTATCAGAATTAAATGAGATACTATACACAAAGCATTTAATATAGTAGATGCTCAATAAATAGTCTCCATTATACTATCAATATTACCATCATCATTATTGTGATAAAAAATCAGTAGGAGGAAGGGAATATGAATGCAATAGAATTAGATGGTAAATATCCAGGCTTATTAATCTATTCCCTTATAACATTCAAATTCAGAGCTTCTTAGAAAGTTTCCTTTTCTGTCTAATCAGTGATTGTCCGAGAGCAAAGAAAATCCTGAGAAAGGGAGAATACATGCAATTTGTTCTTCCTGCCTTCCAGGAAAAAGATATCCACTCGGGCTTGATAGGGCCCCTTCTGATCTGCCAAAAAGGAACACTTCATAAGGAGAGCAACATGCCAGTGGACATGAGAGAATTTGTCTTGCTTTTTATGGTCTTTGATGAAAAGAAGAGCTGGTACTATGAAAAGAAGTCCAAAGGGTCTTGGAGACTCCCATCCTCAGAAGTAAAAAACTCCCATGAGTTTCATGGTATTTTCCTCTGACTTTGATCTAATTTCTGAACTAAATCACACTGGGTCACAGTGATTCCTGCCCTTAGATCTTCACAAGATTAGACATGAGATGCTTCTGAGGAACCAGGGGCTACAATTAAAACCAGCTCCCTAACATGTAAGAGGGCTGACATGAGCTGGCAGGTGACACTGCAGGTGAAGGAGAGTAGAGAGAGTCTGAAAGGTAGCACACAGTGGCCACTGAAACACAAGCCAGCAAACAAAAGAAGCCAGTGTGCCTCAGGTGGTAACAGATATTGAAAAGGAATTAACATTGTTCTGAAGTTTTAAAAGTTAATAAACCTGTTTCTTGATCTCTAAAGGAGCAGTGTTTATATAGAGGAAATGATCACCCATGTGTCTTTTCTAAAATAAGGATGAGTCTAACAGTTCTAGCTCTTAGTAGCTACCAGGTGGCTCCAAAGCACATCAGAACAAAATGGGATAGGAAACTAGGGAGCCAGGCAGCGGCAGTATAGTGGCAAGAGAGCGTTTGGGTGGTCACACTGGGAAAAGTATGCCTACTCAGAAATCCATTCCAGATGTGGCCTGTAAATTGGAAACTGAAACAGAAACCAAGATGAGGGGTTACCAGCTGGTGTTATCAGTATGTAGATAGGTGTTCCTATACCTGATATAATTTTAAGGGTGCCCAAATGATCTCAACTCTTCCCCTTCCAAAAATTCACTTTTCTGGTTCCTGAAATTCCACAGCAGGATTTAATTTAAGAAGGAATAAAAAAAAAACTTCTCTCACTTTAGTTCCAGTTAAATGCTTGGTAGCACTAAGCTTTATCATTAAAATTTTGTGTTACATTTCTTAAATGATTGAGTATATCAGGTACCTTTTTAAAAAGCCCACATATTTCACTAAGGCGAGAGTGGTAAAACCCGGGGATCCTAGACATGTAGGCTGGGAAGGGGGCAGAGGAGCTATCATATCAACAAGAGAATAAATGTGACTCACTACGGTTGGTAAGTACACCAAAGATAAACTCCAACGTCCTAATTTTGCCTGGAACAATCTCTGAATGGAGGAGGTCTTAGGGTCATGCGCTGCACAACTCTTTCCTTACTCTAACCGCTGCAGTTTGCTCTGTCTGCCTATATTAGTTCTTATTTTTTTGTAGTGAAGGAAAATTCAGACCATCAATGGGAACAATAAATGGATAAAGCACAGAGCAGAAGTAAAATCTGGGGAAAAGAGTGATAAATGACCTAGGAAGGGAGCTCACCTGCACCTCTGCTGTAGGCTGGTGGGAGTGACATGAGAAGGGCTGGTGGTTCTGCTTCAGCCTCTCACTGATAGGACATCTAGTAGGGCCCGTCTATGCCTGGGTGGGTCTGGGAATGTGGAGAAATGAGGAAGACTGGCAGTGAGTGGGCTGCCCCATGTTTCCTTACCAGCCAACCTGGTGTTTACAGGTTTCTAACTGTATCTCTCTATCCTTTCAGCCATCAATGGGATGATCTACAACTTGCCTGGCCTGAGAATGTACGAGCAAGAGTGGGTGAGGTTCCACCTGCTGAATATGGGCGGCTCCCAAGACATTCACGTGGTTCACTTCCATGGGCAGACCTTGCTGGAAAATGGCCATCAACAGCACCAGTTAGGGGTCTGGCCCCTTCTGCCTGGTAAATAGTGGGTGATGGAAAGAGGTCACTGCTAAGAAATTCCAGGAGAAGGCAATCTCAGCTTCTGTAACTCCCCCTCATTCCTTCCTCGTGTGGGATCAGAACACAAAGTTCTAGCACAAAGGCTAGGCAAAGCTATATGCCAAAACTGTATACAGAGTACAAAAACATCACCTAACGTGCACACTGTCTGCAGTACCACACAGGATAAATGCGTGGCCCAACTTGGTTCTATAGAGATGCTATGTTGTATGCAGGTTCTCCCAAGCCACTATTTGTCACAAAGATCAGATCTCAGCAGGTGACACAATGAATCTCACAGGTCTGAGGCAGCTAAAGTTATCTCCTTCAGGAGCAAGACAGAAACTTACTAAGGTTTCCAAATTCTTGAATTCTACTCCTGGCTCTGTCACCCTAATAATACCTTTGAGCAAGTGACCGCAGGAATCATAATCTTGAACTGACTCATAAGGCTGTTTGAAGAGGAAAGAAAAAACATTTTTTAAATGATACAAAAAGCTTTGTATAAAAGCTAAATAACAACAAAGGTATTTAGAGCTTTTCATGTGCAAAATGATAAGGATAGATTTAAACAAACCACGATCATCAGAAAAGATGTTTATGTGCCAATGAGTTGTTTGTAGATGTACCTGCTCATGTAATAGGTATGTGAGTGCCAGGTGCCAGATTCTCAAGCTTCAGTGGGCATCATAAAAACCTAGGAAGCAGGTGCAAATGCAGATGCAAAAGAAGAAATTTTGTTCTCAGAGACTTTCATGTATATCTTGGGCAGAATTCCCAGGAGTCTGCATTTTTTAACAAGTAGCCTCCCTTCCACAAACACTGCCTGATCATCTAGCAGAGGCCACCCATTGACATGACTTTGGGTGGGGAAGTCGCCCTGTGGAACTGCCTTACGTATAGGCACAGAAGTCCAAACAGGCCTGGTTTGGTTAAAAAGAAGGGTGGAAGAGGGTTCTTGTTGGTTTTCGCATGCCAGTGACTCACTAATACATCTAGAGAGACCCCACGCTATTAAGATCAGGGAGAGAGGGGATTAGGGCAACCTTACACCTTATCTTTTTACCAAGTATTAGCAGATCAGCTGTCCTTCCCAGGAGCCAGCAAGATAAACTGAGAAGCTGGGACTGGCTGTTCCTGTTTAAATCTCCAAACCGAAATATCTGCATTGGAGAGAGGAAAACTGGAGATCTTTTTTCAGTGTGTTGAAGGGGATGACCATCATCTATTAATTTTCACCCACAATCTTAGAAAAGGTCACAAATTATAGTTAACAGAATTTAAGTATTAACTGGCAAGGTGTAATAATAAATACCAGAATGGATAATCAGAGGTTTTAGAAATCTCATTCTTTCAGTGATTTTCTGAAACAGTCTATGCAAATCTCTATCCAAATCTATAAGCTTTACAGAAATGTCAAAACCATAGAGGAAGAATGTTTTATCTTGATTTTCTCATATTAAAAAAAGAGAAAAAAGCAAAATGAAGAGACAGAAAGGAAACATGTACCAGAGGTTAGAGACCCAATGATGAATCATTCAAGATCACTTTGATACTTAGGACTGTGAAGCTGTACTATGTATGAGTTAACTTGTAACATATTTAGATAAGTGAAAGTTTCTTTCTAGTGAGGTGTGGTAGTGAGTTTTTTTAAATCCTAGTGTGACTGATTTTTAGTAATCCGTGTATATATTGCTGCTGTTGTTTTGTTTTTATCTGTTATACCTGTAGTCTTATCTAAAGAGAAATGGATACTAACTCTTAAATTCTGTTGTAAAACCTCTTGCGAAGCAGGGATTTTAAGATTCTTGGAGAGCTATTAGCCACAATGTTAACTTGTTACACTTTGGGTGTGTAATGTCTTTAACTCTCTATTTCAGGTGCATTTAAAACTCTTGAAATGAAGCCATCAAAACCCGGCTGGTGGCTCCTAAACACAGAGGTTGGAGAAAACCAGAGAGCAGGGATGCAAACGCCATTTCTTGTCATAGACAAAGGTATCACTCAATAGTCATGTGATTTATTTTTTTTTTTTTTGAGCAGGAGAGTGCCTATTACTAGAATATTACCAATTTTTAGATTGCAAACATTCAACTCTGAGAACTCTGATGTGACAAAGGCATAATTTGTAGCCATAGTTGCTTTTATCCTGGCCCCTGGTCTGATTGTACTAAAAACACATTAGGCAGATCAAAGACATTCCTCTTAATTGGGAAACCAATGTAGAGCATTCTTAATGATTTACCATCCCTGGGAAAGTGCATGTAAAAAATTTTACAGGTTCCTAGGGTAGAGAAGGGAAATGTAACAAGAATTTGACAATGACTGAGAGAGTCAATAAACTTGGCATTTCAGTATTCAAGTATTCAAGAAACAACATTTCCAACCATTACTCTTTTTTTTTCTTTTTAAAGATATGGGGTCTCTATCTGCTGCCCAGGCTGGAGTGCAGTGGTCCAATCATAGGTCACTGTAACCTCAAACTCCTGGGCTCAAGAGATCCTCCTGCCTCAGCCTCCTAAGTAGCTGCGACTACAGGAGTGAGCCACCATGCTTGGCTAACTTTTTTATTTTTTGTAGAGACAGGATCTCACTATGTTCCCAGGCTGGTCTTGAACTCCTGGCCTCAAGTGATCCTCCCACCTCAGCCTCCCAAATTGTGAAATTACAGGTGTGAGCCACCTTGCCCAGCCCATCTATCCATTCTTTAAGTCTTTACTAAGCACCTATTGAGTATCAAGCACTGTGCCCAACATCCGGGTAGCACAGAGGCTGGTATCCCTTCCTTGATCAAGATGTAAATAACTTTGTAACTTCCAGGTAAACTTTTGAGAACACAGTCTCATGAGGGATAGTACTTACTTAACATTGTGAAATAGCTTAAGACAAAAGCAGATGGAAATCATTGTAAAAACCAAATGTATTTCAGGATTTCAGTTGCTTTCCTTTACGATGTCATTATTTCTATTAAAGCACTGGTCTTGCTAGAGCATTTACCATTTTATGATATGACATGTTTAAGTCAGTGTTTTACAAGGTAGAGAAAAATATCTAATTATTGACCCATCAGAGATATAATCTCTAGCCATGGAGCTTTTGTTATATGTATTTTATAAGCAAAAATTATTCATTTTTCTATTTTTCATAGAATGTAAGATGCCAATGGGATTAAGCACTGGTATCATATCTGATACACAGATCAAGGCTTCGGAGTATCTGGGTAAGTTATAGTGCCATATCCTATGAATGGCATCCCCTACAATTGTGCAGTACTTAACCTGTGAAACTATACATGACAGCCATGCCTATGGGGCACTTCTTCTCTACAGGCAATATTTCTCTACCACAATATAGTGAAGCAATTCCATTTGGGGTGATCATCTGGTAGAGGAAGGAACACTATGGCAGGAGCTGAAAGCCTGTTCACATACTCTTATCACCACCACCCACTCTCGTATATTATGTTCCCAAAAGGGTTTCTTCTAGGGAAAGCCAAGAGCTAAGGTTTGTTGGTATCTCTACATAGGCTGGGCACCTCTCTACAGGGATTTGGCAGGAAGTAGATAGCTTACTTTTATGACCATGTGCCCATTTCTAAAACTCTTTCCATTCATCTTTTGTGGGTTTTATTGCACATATAATATTCCAGCCAGATTTATAGGGTCTTAGCAGCCAGGCAAATATAGTCCCCATTAATATGGCCCTTTGCCTGTGCTAACCATTCATCTATTCAAGAAGCTTTGTTGATCACCCACTATGAGTTAGGAACTCCTCCTAAGTTTCCTCATTCTGCCTCAAAGCCTTTCCCAAGATCAGGAGGTCATGATAAGAGGATCATGAGACTTGCATGTCTCATGATCTCCTTCCATGTCTTCCTATGAGGCAGGCATATTCACAGCAGACACATCAACATGTCTGAGAAAAGGCAAACACCACTCATGTGCAAGAAAGGGGGTGGGTAGTGGCTGACAGCTGACCAAACACAGGACTGAAGCCAAGAGCTCATCAAGGACTGGCTCAGTAGCTGAGGCCCATGTCAACTGCTTGGTCTCCTAACTGCAACACAGGTTCTCCAAGGATCTGGTCTTCCCCTTGATCACACTCATCTGAAAAATTGCTAATTGTTTGGGTTTTTTAAAATTCAGAATAATTTTTTTCTTCCTTTCTATTTAGGTTATTGGGAGCCTAAACTAGCAAGATTAAACAATGTTGGATCATATAATGCTTGGAGTGTAGAAAAACTTGCAACAGAATTTGGCTCTAATCCTTGGATTCAGGTATGTCTTAATAGCCTGATAATATTTGCTGCTATTTTAATAAAAATGGCAACGATTTGGTAATTTCTTCATGTTGTTCTTGTAATATTGTTAAGGGAAAAAGCAATTGCTAGATGCTAGGCACCTAGGCACCTGTTCTACGTACTTTACATCCTCAAAATCATCCCTCTGAGATTGGTTCTAGTAATATACCCTTTTATAGATGAAAAAAACTGAGGCATAGAGATGCTAATCACCTTCCCAAAGTAACACCCAGCTAGTTAGTGCTTGCACTGGGATTTAAGTCCAGGTACTCTGTGTTCAAGTATGGATTGCATTTAGTCACTTTATCAGTTTGCTAAGATCTTAGGTGCTGGTTCTTTAGTTCTAAAGAAAGTTAATTGTATAATTCATTAAGATAGTATGTGACTCATTGACAAGGACTGTTGTGTTTACTGGCTTTGTTATATTGCAGGTGGACATGCAAAAGGAAGTTGTAATCACAGGTATCCAGACCCAAGGTGCCAAACACTACCTGAAGTCCCTCTATACCACAGAGTTCAATGTGGCCTACAGTTCTGACCACACCAACTGGCAGATCTTCAAAGGGAACAGCACAAGGAACGTGATGGTTTGTGTGCATGTTTCTATCTGAATCTCAAGACTCAGCCTAGGGTTATTATGACTATATCTAATAACCATCTTAAAAAAAACTAAAAACCTCCTTGGGTATTAGAAATGCGAATGCCTTTCTAAGGGTCTTATGGAGAAAAGTGGTGGGTGATGGGTCTATGCATCACAAATTAAAGAGATAAGTGGGATTACTGAAACTTCAAAACCCTACAACATTTGAAAAAAATCATTTTATCATCAAACGAAATACTCAGACTTCTCAGATTGGCAGATGGTGTACAGCAGAGTAGAGTATCTGGTCTTAAGCCTCAAGGAGTTTGTGCTAAAAACTGGTTACCAAGAGCTTTGATGTCACTATTGCATTCTATTTTGTTCTTTATACCAATGTACCTGAAGGAAATAGTAGTGTTAATGCCAGCAATGCCCTGAGGCAGTGTGATTCTCAGACTTTTGGGGGGCCATGCCTGAGGAATGACATTCCCCTGCTGGACCTTCCTTTGGCCTAATTCTCCCCATCCTCCCTAAACTCCCTCCCCCCAAAGAAAGCTATCTAAGTGCAAGGGATCTATCTGCCATTGAATCTGTTTCAATTTTTATTTTATGCAAATCATTTAGTATTTTACTATTTCTCTACACTATAATTTAGTTATTTCTAATAAATTTATAATAAATATATCTTAGAACAAATCATGAAAATCTTAAATCATGGTTCTTACTAATCAGTATTTAGAGTGAGAACACAGATTACAGTTGAGTCCCTAGCCTAAAGTTTTTTGCATTTACATTCATGAGAGATACTGGTACGTAGTTTTATTCTTTTGGGCTGTCTTTTTCTGTTTTGGATACCACAGTAATACTAGCTTCATAAAATAAGTTGGTAAACATGCTCTTCTATTCTACATTCTGGAAGAGAATGTCTAGAATTGGTATTAATTCTTCAAACATTTGATAGAAATTGCCAGTCAAGCCATTTGGGCCTGGAGATTTCTTTCCGGGAAGTTTTTCAATTACAAATTCAATTTTTTAAATTGAATTGGACTATCCAAATTATCTATTTCATATTGGGTGAGTTGGGATATTTTATATATTTCAATAAATCAGTCCATTTCCTCTAAGTTGTTAAGTTTGTGTGTGGAGTTGTTTGTAGCATTCCCTTATTATCCTTTTGATATGTGCAGGGATGTTGTCTGTTTCATCTCTGATATTATAATTTGCACTCCCTCTTTGTCAGTCTTGCTGGAGATTTGTCGATTTTTTTGTCTTCTCACAGACCCAGCTCTTTCATTGATTTTTTGTTCTCTATTGTTTCTTTTGTTTTCAATCTTACTGATGTCTGTCTTTATATGATGTGTTACCTGGCTTTTCCTGCCATTGCTCTGGCAAGGAAGGGGACAGGGCACAGCCTGGTTACTGCCAGGTGGCAAAGTCCAGATTCCCCACTTCTTTGACACCTTAGAGGCAATTGCTTGTCTTTGCTAATGGGTAGGGGATGGGAGTCCCCCATGTGGTCTCCACTGGTACTGCAGGGGAAGGAGCTTCATTAAGGGCTGGAGGAGAAGAAAGTCCTGGTTCCCTGTATGGCATTTTCTGACACAACCCCAATGAGGGTGTTGGGGTGCCACTTTAGTCTCATGAACATAGAAGTCTAGGCTCCCCACTCAGCCTCTGCTGCTGTGGGTGGAGGAGGGCCAACAGGTTTGGGTGGCGTTTGGCTGAAGTAGGGAAGTTATTGTCTCAAAGTTTTCTGTCTTGCTAAGGCTGCGCTTACCTGGTCCTTTGGCTACAGAAAGCAGGCTTTTGTTGGGGCTTTTTTTGTCTGTACCCATCTGTCTGTACCCAGATTGCTGCCTTCTTCATCTCTAAGTCTGGGATATATGAGGCAAAATAAAACAAAAAAGGAAACACCCAGGGAACCCATCACCGTGTTGTTCCTTCTAAGAACCCTAGTCAGTCTGTCTTCTTCTCTCCTCTTTTCAGAGTCTTCTTATGTTTCTCTTAGGTATAATGCCCAGGGTTTTTAGATGTACTTAGCAGGAGAAATAGGATAAACTACACCTACACCATCTTCTTAAAACTATCCCCAATTATATTTTCAGACCAAATTGATTTGGTTCAGGCCCCAGGAAAACTTAATATCACAATATTAAACTCTAGATTAAAATTTTACTATAAAATCACTTTATTGAGAATTGTTAAATAACTAAGCTTTCTTCTTTTCTTCTAGTATTTTAATGGCAATTCAGATGCATCTTCAATAAAAGAGAATCAGTTTGATCCACCTATTGTGGCTAGATATATCAGGATCTCTCCAACTAGATCCTATAACAGACCTACCCTTCGATTGGAACTGCAAGGGTGTGAGGTGAATGGTAAGGAGCAAAGATGCGTTATTTTCTCACTGCCACTCAGAATTAAGATTTGGGAGGTATGGGAGAATGAGTAGAATTTTTAGTTCTTTTCAATGACTTAGGCTCCTAGAAAAACTTTGTTTTTTGATGGATGGAACACGGGTTCCATTCAGATAAACTCTCAGTGTGATCTAGACTGAGACTGGCTCTACCAGCCAGAGGGCAGGTACCACCTTTCTGAGCAGTGCCTGGATAATATGAATACACCACCATAATCCTCCAAGGGAAGGCTCTAATTTGGAATTACCTCCATCAGCCCATTTTCAGTAAGAACTACCTGAGATTCAACCTAGGCTTGACTCTTCCAAAATCCTCCAGGTCATTCAGACATAGTGTAATAAAAGTATCAAGCAATGTTACTGGCATATATTTGGTGTTCAATGAGTGTTTTCAAAATCTGAGTCTGCTTCCCAACTTTCTAAACCATGATGTACTCTATACTCGCTTTAGTACTCTAGGTAGGTACTCAAGCCTTTTCTATGTAAGCTGCAATTTTTCAGGGGCTGTAATGTGACCTGTGGTATACATAAATCCAGGTAGTCATAATGGTCATAATAAAATTCTGCTATATATAATAAGGATGTTTAAGAGTCTTATCAACTATTCTTCTTGGATTCTTAAAGCAGTGATTTTCAATATGTTTCACTTCAAAGCACACATAAAAAATAGCATTCTCAGGTTAAAAAGGTGAGGTGATGGGACTCACCTTAAGCCAGGTGGGGCTTGGCTGATCCAGGCCCCACCTGGCTTCTCAAGGGATGAGGCGGCAGAGGGATCAATAAATAGGTACACCTGTTGGGGAGCTAGAGCACCTCATCTCAGGTTGGAGGGAAGCAGCCATGATTCACAGTGGAGAAAGTAGCTGAACCTTGGAATCAGTTTCTTATCAAAGCAGATATGAAAACATACATACCCTTCACATTCATGAGAGATATGGATATGGGCATTTTGCCAATCCGCAGCTAACAGTAGTATATAATATCTCCCATATAAAACACAAATTTTATACAGGCAGGAGCATGCCTTAAAAATAGTTCCATAAGTCACTGGGGTTTTTTTGTTTCCCTATGATATTTGGTATAAATGATAGATGTGTTCAAATAATAGGCAAGCTACCCTAAAATGTGATATTTAACTCTTAATTTATTGAAAACATCTATTTTCTATGCAGGAAACATTATTTTCTTCTTATTTCACTTTCTTGATACTTTTATAATTAGCAATAGGTGTTCTTTTTAGGGCTTTTTTTCATGGAAAAAGTAAGGTATCACTTCAAGAAAATTTGTGAATGCTTTACTAGCAAGGACAAGGTGTCACAAAGGTGATGGGCAGTCAGATAGGCTTACTCCCTAGCTATGTTTCTTACAGTCACAGGTCAGTCTTGCTGCCTATAATGCTCAACTTACACCTTGGCAAAATTCCAAAGGGTATATAACATGAATTACCTTCCAAGGGTTGAAAAGGAAAATATTAAATGGTAGCTACCAAGAGTCCATTATATCTTCTTTCTATCTTTTTTTAAGAAGAAGAAGAAACAGAGTATATTTTTTATATAAGGCTAGTTTAGGATTATTGTCTACCTCAAAGCAAGACAGAAGGTTCTATGACTCTCTGAAGGAGGGGGGTGAGTATAAATGTTTACAATGTGGTATTTGATGTCAGACTCTGGGCTCAAATTCAGTTTCTGGTTCTTCTGGATTTGTTATTGTTTCTTGTTATATTTTGTTTTCTCATTTGTAAAATGGAGATATGGGCATTAAATAATACATATAAAATCTGAAAAGTATTTAGCACTTGGATTCAATTAATGTTCATTGTTGTGATCGTTATTTTTGTTGTATTATTTCTTGTATTCTCTGCAGTACAAAATGCTATGCAGTGAATATTGATGGTGCATAATTAATTACATTACTTTTCTCTTGACAGGATGTTCCACACCACTGGGTATGGAAAGCGGAAAGATAGAAAACAAGCAAATCACAGCTTCCTCCTTTAAAAAATCTTGGTGGGGAGATTACTGGGAACCCTCCCGTGCCCGTCTTAATGCCCAGGGACGTGTGAATGCCTGGCAAGCCAAGGTGAAATATACTCTATACATAGAATTCTTTCAGCTCTCCAGAAGAAAACAAAGGCCCACACTACAGGGGAACATGGTGGGGCTGTATCTAGGGAGCAGGAATATCACCTTGTGTTTCTGCAGATTAAAATCCTAGGTCCAAGAACCTAGGCTATCTGTAGACTTGATAACTTTAGCTCTAACTTTGGCTCACAAGAGTTACTATCTCTGAAATTCTTGGTCTAGCCTTGATTTAAACCAGCAGTGGGTGAAATTTTTCTGCAAAGAGCCAAATAGTAAATATTTTAGGCTTTGTGGGACATTCCTTGTCATAACTACTCAACTCAACCATTGTCTAGGAAAGCAGCTATAAACAATATGTAAATGGACGAACTTAGTTGTGTTCCAATAAAATTTTTTTTGCAAAAAACAGGCAGGGGCCCAGATTTGGCCCATGGGCCATAGTTTGCCAATTCCTGATTTAGCCACTTTATGTTAGTGATAAGCAAATGATTTAGATTTGCAACATCAACTCTTATTTTTTCTTCACAATATAGCAATATTTCATTTTCTTAAGAGTACTATTTAAACTTTTTTATTCCCATTTCTGAAGAGCTTTGTGACATTCCTTGAGAGAACTGGAGGTAAAGTAAGATGATCCAGGGTTATAAATCAGTGATCTAATTAAACACCTTCCAAAGTGTTGTATTGTCCCTTATATTAATTAGGCCATTAAGTATTTCAGATGACTTAATTTCAGGGTAACTGTTAACAGTTGACTTGTTTTTATTTCATTCTTCAACTAATCTGAGAAATCAGAATGGCATGGGTAACTGTATGATCCCTTCAGCCAACTAAATCTAAATTCCATACTATCTCCTTCCCTTAAGACACCTACACTCTAGAATTCCAGGACCTATCTTTAAAGTAGGCCACCAGAAAGGAAAAGTGAATTGTGGTGCTAATGGGGTAAAAAGGAAAGCTTGGACCCCACACAGATAGTTTTGAGAATGAATGCCCATGCCTCAAAACTCATTCTAGCCCATCACAGAATCACAGAATGTTAGAGTACCAAGTAGCAATCCATCTGGCCCAGACGTTTCCTTTCAAGTCTAAATACACAGGAGATTAAGTAATTTTAGTTTAGTCTGGTAGCAGAATCAGAACTGGAATCTCATTCTCCCAGTAAACAGGCCAATGGCTCCTTCCTCCATTTGAAGCAGCCCAAACATCTAATTTTGCAGAGGGGAAAACTGATATCTAGTTAAAATAATAAAAATGATAACACCAATGTTATATTACATTATGTTTATACACTTTATAACATCCCATTTTTTTAGATGCTCTTCAGACCTGTTCATGGTTTAACCTTGTCACCACACCCTTTATTTTATAATCTTTAAAAATATCTGCTCTCCATATAATTTGCTCTTAGTCTTTGCAATGTAATAAAGGACCCAAAGATGAAATGCTAATTTTAATGTTTAATGCTGTCATTTTAAATTTGATATTCTGAGTTAGAAATATTTGTTTCATTTAGCCTTCCATTTGCATAAAATATCTTTAGAGGGTCTCTTCAGAGAGGCTGAAAATTGAAGCCAGACACATACAGGCACTCATACTTATGCCCATCTCTTTAAAATGAAAGCATCTCTACCTCTTTTATGCTTACAAAAATCCTTTAGCTACCTACAAGGGCTGTCTGGAAAGTATCCAGCCACGGAACTGTCTTTGTTATATTAACAACAGCTGGATACTTTCCGGACAGCCCTTGTATATCCTGTATCACTGGTGCAACCTTGATTCGAAGACACCCTGAGACACCAGCCACATATCGCTAGAGGATATTACAGACTTAAATTTTCTAATACAACCATTTTAATTCAATTAATTTGCTTTAAAAATAATATGTGAATATGTACATATGTGTATGCGTATATACACATACACTCATGCACATATGGGTGATACTGAGAAACTACTCATTTCATATAGAAGTGAATGAAACTATGGGACATGATAAATCTCCCAAAGGTGAGAATTTATCTCAGATTACTCCAAAACTCAGGTAGTCTTTTCTGGTCTTCTTTCTCCAGGTACATATCACCAAACATGTGATTAGGCATTTCGTTACGCCAGAGACAGGATAAATTCTGTGCATCAAGCCCCTACTATGGCTTTAACAGGTCTCTCAAATATCACACTTATTTGAAATATCAGAAAAGAAGAAATTGGACTATTTCTGTTTGACATTAGCAGGGGATAGAAAAGAGAAGTTGAGCTTTTCTAAAATAAGTTAGAGAATGCTATCCAAATCTTTCCCAGAAAACCCTGCAGTAATATCATCATAGTATTTAAACAAACTTGCTTAAGAGAATAATATTTATAGATAATTTAGTACTTCAATAATTTTTCCAAATAAATTTATTCATTCATTCAACAAGTATTTATTGAACACCATCTATGTGCCTTGCATTGTGGTTGTGGTGAATACCAAGAAGTAAAACTAAGTAAACCTCTGCCCTCACACAGTAAGGGATACAAACAACAAATAATTGTGTGTAGTGTAAGAAATACTGCAACAGAAATTTATGCACATGGTGTGGCAAAAAACAAGTAATGGAAAGTTTCTAGGAGACAGTGAATCCTAAGGAATGAGACAAACAAAATCCTTTTAAGCTCTGTGCATTTCTGAGTATCTTGGTCTGAAAAAAAAAAAAGCAAAGGTTTTAACATCCTTCCTATCCATGTGTTTTTGTCATTTTCATAGGCAAACAACAACAAACAGTGGTTACAAATTGATCTACTCAAAATCAAGAAGATAACTGCAATGATAACACAGGGCTGCAAATCTCTGTCCTCTGAAATGTATGTGAAGAGCTACACCATCCACTACAGTGACCAGGGAGTGGAATGGAAACCTTACAGGCAGAAATCCTCCATGGTGGACAAGGTAGAGTGGCATCTTGGCAAAGAGAAAGCAATTGAAAACTGTGCTATGATGAAAATAACAATACCTTTCATTTGACAAATAGATACTGACCTGTACCACCTCTTTAAGTCTTCTAAATCCTAGTTCCTTGGGTGTCTGGTCTTGGGACAAGGACCATGGAGATCACCTTTCTGCTTTGACAGAGCCACTCATGAAATAGTTAGGACAAAACATTAGGAGATGTTACAAAGCTTAATTAGCTTTAATTGAGAAATAAAGTGAAGGGATCCAGAAGAAGTTTTGTGAAATAATACCATATTGGCATTGCCTTACTTATACTTGTTATTCGTGAACTGATCAAATCCAAGGCCATAAATCTTTCTGTGTCATATCGTTAGTAAACAGAAAACAATTAGTATCTTTCCTGTTGAGGAGACTAGATTTTCTGCAAAATGAATTACTCCCTTACATTCCTAAATAATTCTACTTCCTAGTGACATGGTTAAAAATACTACCAGAGGCAAAGCTAAGGCAATGTGCCTAGGAATGAGAATTGTGCCTAGGAATGAGAATTGTGCTAAAGCCAATAGGAGAGGCAGCACAGAAGGAAACTGTTATTTACTGAATTCTCATCAAATGCTCAGCACTTATCTCAGTTAATACATTTGAACCTGACTCTCACCTTTTTAAACTCCTGGGTTGTCTGTTTTGGTTTATTTCTCACTATGCCAGGCTGTCTTCATAGCAGGATGAGGGTGGTTGTCATAAATAGTGATTTTGCTTCTGCTGTGTGTAAATCTTGGGGAACTTGCTGAGAATGGAGGAAAAAAAAAACCATAAAACAGTTAAGAATATAATGTATATGACTAAATAAATAAATAAAAATGCATGGCCACATTGTAAATGTCAGTAATAGTTAACCATTTCTTGGTGGCCTTGTCATATGTTAACATACATCTTTAAAATTTCTGTGAGGTAAAATTTTGTTGCCCTCATTTTGGCAGTGAGGAACTGGAGAATCAGAGAATATAAGTAATTTCTTCAAAGTCACATAGCTACAAAGGGGCTAAGATAGCTTGGCGGCTGCTTCACAGCATCACGTCAGATTTATTTATTTTTCTCTAACTTGGTTGAGATCATTGGTGGGATGAAGCCCCTAAAAGCGTCTACTTGGCATGTGATTTCATTACTGAGGACCATCTCCGTGATAGTGTTGTGTTCTTTGATGTGTTCTTTGATGCCCTCTGTTTGAGCTAAAAGGATAAAAAATTATCTAAGATTTTCATACATACTTATACTGGCATTAAATATTTTTCTCATTATTTTGCTTCCAGATTTTCGAAGGAAATAGTAATACCAAAGGACACGTGAAGAACATTTTCAACCCCCCAATCATTTCTAGGTTTATCCGCATCATTCCTAAAACATGGAATCAAAGTATTGCACTTCGCCTGGAACTCTTTGGCTGTGATATTTACTAGAATTGAATTCATAAGCACAGGAAAGAATCTTTAAGACATCAAACCATTTAGAGTGGGCAATGTATTTTGTGACTATTTTAAATGTTAACAATTTCTACTATTTCTCTTTTTTTCTATTAGAGAATAAAATTTTATAAGAAACTTCTATAATACAACTCCTTGCCACCATTAAATGAGATGGTGGCTATATTTCTGTATTAATTTAAATATAGATGGGAAAATATCAAGAACCAACAAGAAAATGGCTTATCTTTCACAATGATTAAAAATGCTATATAAAGTCATAACATGCTTCATTATAGCTCTTTCAAATCCTATACACATTAATAAAATCGATACTTTTGGAAACCATTTACAGACCTGCATAACTTTTATTCCTACATTTTTCTTTAAAAGAAGTATGATTTAAGAGCAAAAGAAACAAAGACAATACTTATAAATGGTTTTTCTTGACAGTGGAGAGAAAAACAATCTTATCATATGAAATAAGTGCCTAAAATGCCCTGTCTTTCCTTGATGACAATGATTCTTCTGACTCTCCATAAGTAAAGAAACAGGCAAGCACATTTTCAGTAGTCCCATTGAAGCTATGAATCTATCTTTGTCCCCCTTGGGACTGATTGTACAAATTGATGTTCAAGGTTAGTGGTCATAGATGTGGAACAGAACCAAAATAACCAAGAGAGAACTGAACATGTAACATTGGCTTCATTCTAGCACTACATAGCATGCAGTTCCCCTAAGGGAAAGCTAATACCTGTAAAACAGAACATTGGAACTTTAGGTCCAAATGCAGCTATTCCTGCTAGAATAGACCCCTGGCCAAATTGGTAAGCAGTTGAAATTTTCTTTCAGTGCCTTTCTCTCCGAAGCCTCAACCTCCTCCTCTCTCTTCCCCCAGCAACTTCCCCTTTCATCACTCTCTTCCCCGGGAACTTGGCATCTAGTGGTCCTACAGACATTGTGGAACTGGCATCCTTGAAGTCACATGGGATAGACAGGCACCGTTGACGTTATCTATATTTGTGAAATAAACCACCCCAACACTGAGTATTTAAAACCACAAAAATTGTTATGTGAGGTGAAGCGTATGTTAATTATCTTGATTCAATCATCCCACAAGAAGTACACATATCAAAACATATATACTATAAATATATATAATTATTTTTCAGCTAAAACATAAATTTTAAAAATAACTTTAAGACACATCAATAAATTTATCATCTTTTATGGTTCTATGGGTTAACTTGGCTCAGCTGAGTGGTTTTTATTGCTGGCTTCATTTAGGGTCTCTCATGAGGTTACAGTCAGACAATGGCCACATCCAGAGTCATCTGGAGGCATAACTGAATGCTGAGACAGCTGGTCCTCTTTCACTATATGGCCTTTCTACAGGGTCTATCCACTTGATGTCTCCAACAGGGTAACTTTGTATATGGTTGTTCAGCCTCCCAAAAGCAAGTGTTCAAGAGGTAGGAAGAAGCAGCTGCCAGCACTTTTAAGGGCTGGGCCCACAACTGGTACAGCTTCACTTCTGCTGCATTGGTTAATACAAGGTACAGGGCAGACTAGATTCAAAGTAGAAGGGAACTACATAGGGCATGCATACCAGGAGGCATAGTTCATTGGGAACATCTTTAAAAACTAACTACCACAGTTACCTATTGCGCCTATAGATAGGGTGAGCCCTGTGAATATATATGAGAATTTCAAATATCCACAAAACATTGGCTTCCTGCTATTTGTATTCCCATTATTTCTTCCTTTTCATGGCTCATGCCAGTGTTCCACCAACATTTCTAAGATTTTCATTCTGTTAAAAACAAAAGAGTGTCTGAAGATAAAGGAAACATTCTTTTGTTCTCTCCAGGGCTAGCCTCATAGATGTACAATATGTTCATTCCCATGCTTAGTTTAATGCTCTGCTGTCACTATCTTGAAATACTTAATAAGTTTAACAAGGAATCCAAGATTTCATCCAAGATTTTATAATGAGCCCCCAAAATTATACAGCTAGTCCTGGGTCTCTCTATTGCAGAATTGGACAGGAACTCTCTTGATCTAGAATCCAACTGAGGTATGATATAGGTAAGAAAACCATGTGGAGTAATAGGCAGGGGAATAGATGGGAGTAGAGTATAAGATCCAACTTCATTATCCTATTTATGAGAAAAATAAGGCCCTCAAGATTAAACAACTTACCCAACGCGAGGGCTTGTTAGTGTCAGAAATAAAACCAGAAACCAGATGATCACACTCCCAGCCTCTCTTTCAGTCCAGTTCCTCTTTCATAAAATAGAAATTATAATGCTTATAATTCATCCTACCCTAGACAAGTAGACATGAATATTAATTGATACCTATTAAGTGATCTGAAAAATACTTGTTTGGGGATCAATGAGATGTTTGGGCTATATCTGATGCTATGTAGAAATATTAAAAGTTATCTTATTTTGAAATAAAAAGCATTTCTACTTTTTATTCCTCTCTTTGAAGTCACTTATATGAAATCACAACTTGGCTTCACAGTATATACTCCAGTGACATAACATAGTCCAATGTTCATTATATCATAACTGGTTGCCATGGAAAGCAGTTAAGTGACTCGCAGTGCAATTATGACTTGGAAGGAGAAACCAACAGATAAAATCCTAAACATTAGCAGTCATCCTAATTCAAAGTTGGAAAAGTATAGCTGAGAACATGTCACAAATGTGAAAGGGTGAGAATAAATGTGAAATCATCTCTCCAGGCTCTTTTCAAGTTGTTAAAAAAAATAACAAACTTCATGCCAGTTTTTAGAATAGTTTTGAATAACCACCATATTTTGGGTTCAGGACCACGATGGCAAACTCATGCAAAAACCATTAGCCAAATATCTTGGATCCTCCCAAGGGCCATGAATGTTTCACTATTTACTTCTCTGGATAGACCAAGAAGGAGCAATTCACAGGGCAGTGGATTTTGTTTCCACAACTGGCACATGCCCTAATGCAGTGGACCTAACACATACTTAAACATACCTGAAAATTCCATGTCACCATTTTTCTTGGTTTTTTTTTCCTAATAGAGAAGTATCTTATGGAAAATTCTGAATGCCTAATTCTCCCAAGCTATTCTGTTCTCATAGCCTAGAGATAGGGAATGCCGTGGGACATAGATAAAATGACTGTGTGTGGAGTAACATTTACATGGTTACTGTCCAGATAACAAAAAGGCTTTTCATATCCAGATATTTACTGTGTTGGGAGAGACTACAGAGCTTTAAGATTTTGATATCTCTAGTTAATATAAACTGTCCCCACCAAAACACATGCATGTATTTTGCATTTGGTAGATGTAAAGAAAACTTAATATTACCCTCCCTAGATGAACCATCATCTTCATTTGTTTTTTTAAAAGTATTAAGCTCAATCCTAGCACTCTGGGAGGCCGAGGCGGGCGGATTGCTCAAGGTCAGGAGTTCAAAACCAGCCTGAGCGAGACCCCGTCTCTACCATAAAAATAGAAAGAAATTAATTGGCCAACTAATATATATAATATAAAAATCAGCCGGGCATGGTGGCTCATGCTTGTAGTCCCAGCTACGCGGGAGGCTGAGGCAGCAGGATCGCTTGAGCCCAGGAGTTTGAGGTTGCTGTGAGCTAGGCTGACACCACGGCACTCACTCTAGCCTAGGCAAGAAAGCGAGACTC
This sequence comes from Microcebus murinus, assembly GCF_040939455.1. Taxonomy (NCBI): domain Eukaryota; kingdom Metazoa; phylum Chordata; class Mammalia; order Primates; family Cheirogaleidae; genus Microcebus; species Microcebus murinus. The sequence continues at coordinate 116,213,624 of NC_134105.1, read as the reverse complement.
TGTCTCAAAAAAAAAAAAAAAAAAAAAAAAAGTATTAAGCTCATTCTAGCTACACAAAAAAACACTATGATAGATAGGTATTATAAGGGGGAGTATATAAAGGAAATCAAAGACATTTTTCTGGCCCTTCAAATACATCATCTAGTTGAATAGAGAAGATAAACATAATAAGCAAACAGAGACTATGAGTCTAGTAAGTCTAACAGATTACACCCAGAGTAGTAAAAAGACAGGAATAGGCCGTATGGGATAGAGTCAGGCTGTGAAAGCTTTTGGAGCAGAAGAGTTGACCTACATGATTTGAAGAGGATGGTGGACATATATGAAGGAAATCTGTGCAGAATCCCAAAGGAGAGGATTGGGATAAGGGTCAATGAAAACCAGGGAAGTGTAAGAGCTTTTTGCTCAGACTCCTGTAAGTTTTCCCGGATGTACCTATGTCTTCTCCCTTCTCTTCCTGTACAGTCTGATAATGACTTACCCATGCCCCTCCCTCCATCTCCTCCAACCTGTCCACAGATCCAGTGTGTTTGACAAGTCAAAAGAAATAACAGCAGCAGCTACCCCAGATGGATCTAACAATCTGAGGTGGGGATAAGGGGCACACACAAATACAAAACATGTCTCTAATCTGAAAATTGTGAATGATAGATGGTGGTGATCAAATTATAAGTGGGTTGCCTTTGCAAATGTTATGGAAGACACCTATATGGGACAGGGTCCTGACTTGGTTGGGGTGATAGGAAAATAGCACTGGAGCACAGAAAAGAGGTGCAAGAATATTTTGTATGTGGGGAATTGACTAATAGAGAGATGAGACAATTACAGGGATGTTTGGACAATGGCAAGACTTCAAAATGCTTATGTGATGGTTTCGTTTTGTTTTACCACTGGTCCACATTTAAACCACCTCCAGTTCATCTGCACTTTCATGTTTTACACTTAGGGGCAGCTTCCCAGTGTCTCAGGAATGATATACAGATAATTTCATACACTCACCTGCTTTTTAGCATCATGAAATTTGATAATAGGTTTATCATTTTATTTATTTCAACTACCTTGTATGAAGTTCCTCCTTGCTGCCTAAAAGGCTTTCTGAAAGTCTGAAATGTGGCAACCTTGTTTACAGACACGACAGATAAAAATGTAAATAAAACTTTAATTTTGTGAGTAGTCTGAGGGAAACAGTAACAAAGGCTATATTTCTAGGTAAAATGTTTAGAATAATACTTGGCACATGGTAAGAACTATATAGGTATCGATTATTAACATTAGCAAAAATAATATAAATATGAATATAACACAGTATTAATTTCTTCTTTATTTCTAACACTTTTTAATGCTAGTCATTATTTTTAAAAATTATGATCAAATGTACATAACATAAAATTGATCATGTTAACCATTTTTAAATGTACAGTTCAGTGGCATTAAGTACGTTCTCACTGTTGTGCAACCACCAACCACCATCCACTCTGCTTTTAATTGTTGCCCTATTTTCTCCAGGTTGCTTTTCCCAGTAGGTGGCGTGTCTGGTTCAATTGTACTTAGCCAGAGTTCTGAGGACTCTCACGTAGAGGTCAAGCCTTAATTATCCAGGCTAAACAAAGAATTGAACAGCTTGCACGGACCTTTTTCAGTGGATTTAACTGACCTAATTACGTTTTTCTCAGGGGCAGGGGCTATTAACATTAGTTTACATCCTGAGCCCACAGGCCTACTATGGGATTCAGAAATTATTGTAAATTATCCACAAATTGAGAAAATTTAAACAGATCTCTGCAAGAATAATCAATTGGTTGCCAAAGAAGGAGTTTAAACAGGGAGAGGTAAACAAATTGTGCCAGAAACTAAATTATTATAGAAAGAATGGTAAGCATGCTGGATCATCGTATGCATTATGAAGACTGTAGTTTTCTGCAATGTACCAAATAGGTCACTAAAAATTACTGGCTGGTAAGGATAGTGTGGTTTGATATTTACCAGGTATTATAAAGAATCTTCTCTGCCCTCCTGGATGCTAATATTCTAAATTCAAAGTTCTCATGTTTCTTCAGGTGGCAAAGTGATAGGAAAGCACAAAATAAAACCCAAATGACTAAATACAACATTATTTTATGTATGTATGAATGAATATATTTATTTCTCATCTTGTCCCCCCAAGAGTTAAGGTTGCTTAAAAGAAAACATAACATACTACCTGACAACGTATGTAAGAAGCAGGAGAGAAAACTAGAGATAGAAACCTAAACAGGAAGTAGAAAAAGGCCAACATGAAAATGCATACCATAAAGCTCTTGATCTTGCTATGGGTGAACTTAGGTTTAGCAAAAGTTTAATAGCCAATGCAAAAAGAAAAACCTTATAGGTTATACAAAAGTGTCCCCAAAAAATGTTCAAAAGCAGCACATTTTTATTGAGATTAAAAATAAATCTGAAATTAAAAATAAATTTCTCCTGAAGGTCTATAGAAAGAGACCACCATGTAAAGTACAGAATATCTCTAACAAGAACAGATTTTTATAGGGCTATTTCCTGTGCAGCCCTAAAGAGTGGCTGAAGCTTCCCCACCAAAGCACAGTTCAGTAAAACCAAGTCTTCAAAGCCCAAGTGCATGGCTCTCTGCCAGTCTGGCTGAAGCCAAAGGTAGATTTTGCCTTTGAGAATTTTAGTCTCTAAAATTAGTTTTCCTTCAGGCAATGGCTCATATCATAAATATTGTTTCTCTAATTCATGATTTTGATAGCTATTCTATGGCAATGAGCTCAAGATTGTACACTCTGCAACGTGTAACAACTACATATTTGCAAAGTTATGTTCTTGCACCAGATTCTATTACAAGCAAACAGCAGTGGAAGCCAAATGTTTCAGAGTGATTAATGAGTAAAAAATGTAAATTAAGAAAATTTCCATAATCTAATTTCTTTCCTGCTATTTTGGAAAAGAAAACCATTCTTACGGTGAAGATATCAATATTCAAATATTATACATATAGATAAATCTGATTTTTATTTATACTTCATTGAGTACAGATTAACCATTTCTAAGAATCATATTTCTTAAAAATAAATATAGCATGTTTGGAGTCTTTCAAGTCAGTAAAACAAATATTTGTTATTAATCATTAATAGAAAAGGCAGTTTTAGTTACTGTGAAGAATACTGCCTGACAGAGCACACAAAGAACAAACTTATTTATAAATTTCTAGTTATTAAGGCCTGATTTGAGTAATTACAAATTATTTTCTCCTTAATAAGTAGCTTTTTAATATTTTGTGGTTTGTTGTCATATTAACACACAGTACAATGGACTCTAAACAGTTTTTCCCAGATTTAAAATCATTGCACCTAGATTTTGAAACATAAATGTTATGAGCTTTAAAGTTCATAACAAGATATTTGCTTTAAAAGGTACCATTTATCAAGATTAAATCCATTCACAAATAAAAGTGGGTTTATATTTAACTACCTTCCCCCATCATCCTCCCCAACATGTTCATTCCTCCTAACAGTTTTCTCACTGTACATTTTCAATAATCACAGATATAACTTTTCCCCTTTTTTATATTAAGAAAACTTCTTTCAAAGTAATAATTTTCATTACCTATTTTACCAAACACATCTTGTAATCTTGTGTTTAGCCCCCTTTAAAGAACTGACCTACTTAAATTTAATGCTATGATTTGAAAAACACCCTTTCTAATGATGTTCTGCAGTTCCTTATAATCTAAATTTATATGAATGTGGAGAGATATTAAATTAGATGACAAGCTTTTCTAGAATATGTACTTGAAGTACAAGCTTCTTTTTTCTTTGAGACAAAGTCTCGCTCTATTGCCCCAGTAGAGAACAGTGGTGTCCTCACTGCAACCTCAAACTCCTGAGTTCAAGCAATCCTCCTGCCTCAGCCTCCTGAGCAGCTGGGACTACAAGCATGTACTACAAGCCAGGCTATGGCTCTTGCTCAGGCTGGTCTTGAACTCCTGAGCTCAAGCAATCCTCCCACCTCAGCCTCCCAGAGTGCTATGTTTACAGGCATGACCCACTGCACTTGGCCCAGTTGATTTCATAAATCCTTATCCTATTCCTTTATTTTTATCTCTGACTTTTCCCCCCTATAATATCAGTACCATACTGAACCTATCTCTGACCTTTGATCTGTGTCAGTATTTGCACTATTAAGGATCTATTAGTAAACAATAGCTTTTAAGTTTTTCCTCTCTTCCTTCTTTTTTCATTTTCTCTTTTTCCAGAGAAAACGACCTTTTAATCACATAGCCTTCTCCTTTTTCTCTTTGTCTAGGCCTGCATTCAATTAAAATTTCACCTTATTGTCATGAACGAATCTTTCTTCAGTAATTCATTTATTGATTGCCTATTAAGTGTGAGGCATCATTCCATGTACTGAAGAGAACAAAACAGAAAAATGTCTACTCTAATGAAGTTTACTCACAAGTTGAAGGAGAGAGAGACAATAAACAGTAAGAAAAACACATAGGATGTCAGATAAGAAGTCTTAAGGCAAAAATAAATCAGAAGAGGGAACGTGGCATTTGTGGAAGGGACAAACTCGATATTAAACAGTACAGTCAGGGAAGGCCCTAGTAAGAAGGTAATGTGTGAGCAAAGACCAGAGGAAGTAAGGACGTAAACAACAGACTCATGGGAGAAAACTTAGCAGGCAGAAAGAATAGTGAGTGCAAATATCCTGCTTTAAAATCATGCAGATGGTGATCCAGGAAGAGCAAGGAGAACCATGAGGTTGAAGCCAACCAAGCAAGGAGACAATGAGAGCAAAGAATAAAGTGGGTGGGCAGAGGTGGGAAAAGATGGGAAGTGGGGGATATTTAGGTCTAGAAAGCCCTTTGCGCTTTTTTTGAATGAGATGGGAAGTTACTAGAGAGTATTGAACTTAAGCTTTAAAAGAATCTTTCTGGCTGTTATACTGAGACTAGACTATAGGGAAACAAGGCTATTTGCAGGAAGACCAATTCAGATGTGACTGCAGATATCAATATCAATGGTGGTAGCAATAGAAGTGGTAAGAGTGGTAGGATATGGACATATGTTGAAGGTAAAGCCAACAGAATTTACTAGTGAATTGGACAGTGTACAATATAACAGCTCTCCCCTGAAGACCATGGGTGAAAACCCTCCCCATGGAATCATTGGCAATGCTTTTTTAAAAGCACAGCATTGTATAAATGATCCTTTCTTGTCTTTTCTATCAATTGTTAACAGATAAGCTTTGCATTCTACTCTACTTGAACAGCCAATTTTTGTGAGCATAACCTGAACCTCGTCATCCCTCAGAACAGGTCCTCCTGTGTAATATTAAGACCAAACCCATGCATCTCAGCTCTCTTGAACATCTATCCCACCCATCCCACTGAGGCATCCAGCTCTCCCAACCCCTCCATTATGTCATGCCTCTGTGCCCCTCGTGGCTTCCACTCCTCCTCTAAGCCAGCACACACCCACTGAGTATGAGTTCATCCATACTACTCATAAGCCCTGGGGAAAACTCTTGCCTCTGACCTTCTGCCTCATCCCCACCTGTTGAGAAATCCCCAACCTTGAATCAGTATGGCCCCTGCAATCTCCCTGCCCACATCCAGGCTGTAACATTCGGGCAGCCTTAGTTAGCTGGGCAACCACTATACACAGCCCTTGTCAGTCACTCCCCACATATGCTATTTAAACTTTCATATTTCATGGCAGAACCTGACTCATCCTTGTTTATCTTCTCCTCAGCATGTACCTTGCCTCTTACCGTATAGGAAAAAGAGATAACATTAGAGAATGCTTTCAGCATTATCCCCTGCCCCTACCTAGTGCCTATTATTTCCATCTACCTTACCTCCTTTCATGGGGTAGGGGGAGATAATTTCTCGTTCTTAGTCAAGGACAAACCTTGCCAATCAGTTTCAGATCCCAGCAGCTTCCATATCTCAGAGACATTTTTCAAAAACCCCTGTATCTCACAGTAGTAGTTATATAATTATATATATATTTGTTTAAACTTATTGAACTATACACTTAAAATGGATGATTTTTATTGGATGAAAGTCATACCTCAATAAAGTTGTTTAAAAATTTTTTTAAACCCTGAGTGTCTTCTGTTCCTTTTTCCTCTACTCATGAATATAATCCAGCCTCTGAAAATATAATCTGCATTTACTGCCTGCACAAGCAATTAAAGAGCTCCTACTTTGTGCTAGGATCTCTCCTAACTACTTAGAAGCTGACCCTCTATTGTACTTAGATGATAATAGGTCTCATTTTTTAAGATTAATTTTGTAGCAGGCACTGTGCAGAGCATTTAACATCTTATAAATAATCTTATTTAGTCCTCCCAACTATCCTAAGAAATAGGTGTTATCTCCACTTATGTACATGAAAATTGAGCCTTAGAAGGGAAGGGTACCTTGTCCAAAGTTGCCAAAAGTTGTAGTAGTGTCTGGGTCCTAAACCCAGATCTGCCTGATGCATCTCAGCATTAAGCTCTTCATATACTAAGCCAGGTGATGAGATTTTTAGATAGGGTGGGAGTGGAGAGGTAAGATATAAGAATAATCAGCTGCTCAGAGTCTCATTATTTCTCTATCTTGTGTGCAGTCCCTATCCTCACTGCTAGGGGCACCTTAAGGTGTTCCTTGCCAGAATAAGGAACTGAGGCCCAGAGTTCTTGGTAGACCAGGAGACACAGATCCTGGATCCATATATCTTCTCTTATATTTCAAAGCAAGAAGAGCTTCTGCCCTGGACACTGGCGGAGAGGTAGAGAAGGTGAGGTTAGAAATGTACAATGATATGGGTTATAGGCAAAAGCATGCAGAAAGACCTCTCTTTAAAGGATATTCATACTCTAATACAGGGATGGATCTTTTCACGTTGGGGTTCACGACAGACTCTTCAAGTTGATTTCATCTAAAGATTTGTACATCACCGCAGAAGAACTGGGCAAACTATGAGCATGGAATTCTTCATCTATAGCTAAATGTGATGCTATAATACCTGTGCCATGAGCTGCAAAAAAGTATTACTGAAGGTTGATAGTAAAACTCACAAGGACTGGGAAATGTATTCACCAAACACTTATTAGAAAATTCTTATACTTAAAATACCAGAGGAGACACTGAGAAACATAAAGACCACACCCAGTTCCTGATCGCAAAAATCCCTAATTAGTGGGAGAGGAAGTCATGTATAAAATGGCCAGTAATCATTTACCAGACAGGACATAACAAGCATGTGGCTTGAGTTATCATGTCCCGTAATACCTGAATGCCTCACCAAGAACTGAAAATGTCTTGTCACTGTTAGTAAGGATTCCAGCCAAGAACCCTCACTCTCAGCATCAGAACTGAGACAGAGATGAAAGCCAAACAGCATAATGGTAGTTTTCAGTTATGAGAACTTGGAGAGGGGACTCTGCATTCAGATTAGAACCTGGGAAGAGAATTTCCTTACTAATCTCTTCTATGTGGGAGGATTTTACATAAAATGTTTTGAACTTTTAATTATCAATTGAAGAGTATTTTAAAACACCTTACCAAACACAGAGAGTATACATAACTAAATGAGAGGAGAGAAAATAGGTGTGTGATTGTGTGTTTGAATGTGTTTATACATCGTTAAGACAGCAGGAAGACAGTGACATATCAGAAACGTTTTAATAGATAAGGCCTGTCTCTGTGCTTCCAGAATTTCAAGGGACTTGAGATAGGTTCCCTGGGCCAATTCTGTTGCCACAAATGAATATTTGATGAGAGAAATCAACATACCCCTATTTCATTTCATTCAGGATTTCTTAAGTTATGACTCATTCACATGTGATTGTGAATGCTGTTTTTGCACGTTACCATAGAGGTCACGTGCTTTTATAAAACAGGACTTAACACATTTCCCCCAAAAGTTCTGATATATTCTTTAAGAAAGATAAAGTATATCAGAAAATAAATTACTTCACCACCTGGCTTGGCTACATAGTACAGTCAGTTCTAGTCTCATAAAAAACTCATTCTGTCTGATACGGAAACATGAAGAGGCTGCTACGGCTGAGTCACAGACAGGCTTCCCAGGTTCATCTCACAGGTGACTGTCTGCTCCCAGGGTGCCTCTGGCAATCTCCAGAACCCCCCTGGGAACTCCCAAAGGTCACACCCTGAACCCTGAGCCACATTCATTCTAGTTCTAAGGAAAAAACAAAACAAAACACAGCAGAGCTAAGACAATCACCACAATGCTGGCAAGTTTGTAGTCTCCTTACTAAGCCCTTCTCAGCTACACATACCTCTCAAACCCAGTTCCAGGAGTATTCCAACCCTTCCTTCTTCCATCTTGGTGGGAGCCCGGCTGCTGCAAGTTTGAGGAAAGTAGCTGTGTCTACAGGAACAGGAGTACAAATGGCATTTGAGGCCTGGGGTCAGGAGCTGCGAGGTGTCAAGACTGCCATCTTAACCTCACCATTCAAGGCCATTGGTGTTGAGAGAGAACACATTCCTTTTCCAGTACTTAATCTGTTTCCTGCCACTTAGGAACAATCTCCCAGCTGAATCAATAGAGTCTGAGAACTTCAGTTTGGAAAGGCTTTCAGAGATCATCTAGTCCCAATACCCACCTCTAACCCATCTCAGTTTAGGGGAAACCTAAGATACAATGTGCAGCCAGTTATCCAATGTCACATAGACTATCTGTAGAAAAACCTGAGCAAAAACTTAGGGTTCCCAACTCCTAATCTAGTGCTCTGTTTAACTGCAATAAATTTTCTCCCTAGATTGGCTTTTAAAGTACATATGAGGTTCATAAATTCATGCCATCCAGGTGGGTGAGGTGTTAAAGATCTGTGTTGTTCCTAAGAAAAGAATATCAATTTCTTTTCTTTTCTTTTCTTTTCTTTTCTTTTCTTTTTTTTTGAGACACAGTCTACTCTGTTGCCCTGGATAGAGTTGAAGTGGCGTCATCATAGCTCATTATAGCTTCAAACTCTTGGGCTCAAGAGATCCTCCTGCCTCAACCTCCTGAGTAGCTGGGAGTACAGGTACACACCACAATGCCTGGCTAATTTTTCTACTTTTATTAGAGACGGGGTCTCATTCTTGCAAGGCTGGTCTCATCTCCTGAGCTCAAGCAATCCTCCTGCCTTGGTCTCTCAGAGTGCTAGGATTATAAGCATGAGCCACTGCACCCAGCCTCAGTTTCATTTTCTTATTGAATTCCATAGGTTATCAGTGTTTGTGATATGGCCTTTGTGTCAAAACTGTTACATATTAGCTCATTTTTAAAGCTTCAGGTGGAATTACCACCCAAGTGGTTTTTGGAGGCTGAGGAAAAAGATCCTTAGGAAGGGAAATTTGGGAAACAGTAAACTGCAAGGAGATTGGTTTTGCCTTGGGCATCTATATTGAAATAAATGCCAGCATTTAGTGCTGACATAGCCTACTGAAGATGGGACTGATGAAGGGCTCACCCTAGAATCTCCGGTGTGGCTATATTGTTCTCCTTCCACCATTATTCATTCTACTCATTTTCACCAAATTTGTTCCAGGTGCCAGAAAGGATATGAAGATGAGTAAAACATCTGCTTTTGAGGATTCTATGGACTGATGAGGGGGAAGAGAGGGAAGAGACAATAGTTACAATAAAATGTGATAGCTATAATAAAGGTATATACATAGTTCTAAGGCAAGAGAGGATAGAACAATTGTCCAAGAGGTATCAGGGGAATGTGCAGAGAGGAACTGACAGTTCAGTCATTCATTCAACAAATATGTCTTCAGTGTGTTTCTAAGCACTGTTTAGAGCAGTTTACTGTCTAGAGCAGTAAACAAAAACAAAGCCACTACTTTTATGGAGCTCTTATTCTAGTGTTCATTCTAGGAAAATGCAAAATAAATACATATATAATACAGCAAGCAGGGATGAATGCTAAGATGAATAAAGCAGGGTAGGACAGAAAGTGACCAGGATGGGGATGTCTGCTATTTTAAGTAGGATAATGTAATAATTAGGCAGCAACCTCAAAGTAGTGAGGGAAGGCATCATACAGATATCTAGGAAAAGTGTTGTGGGCAGAGGGCACAACAAGTGCAAAGTTCCTGAGGTGGGAGTGTGGTTGGTACATACAAGCAGCAACAAGAAAGCCAGTGTCACTGGCCCAGAGTAGAAAGGTGGAAGGTCATAGGGAATGAGATCAGAGATATGCTGAAGTAGAGTGAGTCGATCAGGTAGGGCCTTCCAGACTCTAGTAAAAAACCTAGGATCTAATTCAAAATTTTACGGGAAGCCATTAGAGGGATCTGAGCAGAAGAGTGGCATGATCATCTGATTTAGGTTTTAGGAAGATCACTCTGGCTGCTATGCAAATAGGCGACAATTGAGGAAGGCTGGGTTCAGCAAAATGAGTTAGAAGCTAGTGTAGTAGCTCAGAGGAGATATGATGATGGCTTGGACTAGGGTGGTAGAGGTGGAGGAGGTATGACAACTAAATGACATTTTGAGAAACTGGGGAGCATTAGGGGAGATTAGTGGAGAATGAGATTGGAGGGGTTAGCAAAAGTCAGAAATAAGAAGGTTCTATTTCATTTAGTAAGCACCAACAATTCTTAATAACAGATCAGGACAAGAGTAATATTAGATTCAAAGGAGATCTAACTATTCAAGAGAGACCTAACCATTCTAACTATTCTAAGTGTGGTATGGAGACTGGTTCCAGCTAGGAAGAAACTAGAGGCAAGAAAACTGCAATCAAATAAATGCAAGTCAGAAGATGAAGGTGGTGGTTTAATAATATCTGAATTATAGTTATCAATTACTTTATTCTCATAGACTGCATGAACTTTTCACAGAGGATGAAATTTTGACAGCAAGTGATGACAGCATTCCAACTTAGATATCAAACAATGGCAGAAGACAAGCATAGTCAGAGGGAGGAACGATGCCACAGAGCACTTTCCCAAAGGGCCCTGTGGGTGTGGCAATGCCTCACCTGCATGGTATCACATTCCAAGCCCACACAGGCTGAGACGCCTGATGAGTAGGCAGCCCTTTAGATGGGCTGCTCCATGACACAACTCAGCTGTGGGGCGATGCCTTGATGACCACATCCACAATTCTGGGTCAAGCATTTAAGAAACAGAGAGGAGAATCCCTTGTGAGCTGAATTGACATTTTACAGGATAGCACAGCATACTCATTTAGTCTGTGATTATTGTCAGGACACAGCTTGTTTCTGCTTGTGAAGTAAGTCATCAGTTTAGGGGCATTTTAGGGGTACAGCCTGGAATGGTACAATTCACTACTGATTCATCATATGAGCTCCCTGGGGTTGGAGACTGTCTTATTTTTGTTTCCCTATAGCACCAAGTGCAGTGCCTTAGACAACAGGCTCTCAAATTCAGGTTGAGGGAATAAACATGACCTTGAAGGACTGAGATTCTTTGGCTCTTGGTGTTCTTATCTACAAAGTGAGGAAAATGTGTATTTGTATCTACCATATTTATAGGAATGAAGTAAGAATCCAAGTTCTAGTTAATACATTTGAAAAGGATTTCAAAACTGTTTTCCAGGAGAACTGCTCTGTGATACAGTATATTGAAAGTAAATAAATATTAACTGGGAGAGAACATAAAAGGTTGCATGGCATGGAGGAACAGTATTGGACTCTGCAAGTCTGTGTAACCAAATACTTTTGGGTTTACTGCATCCTGGTAAATTGATTTACATTTCTTGGCCTCAACTTCAATGTGATTTCTAAAATTAAGTCTGTGATTATAACTATTTTTAATGAATTTCATCATTGTTACTGTAGAACAAAGTTTAAATTGGGCCAAGAAGCATGTTTCCAATTTTATCATATCACATGTCCCTTAACTTCTTTGTAACTGGTCGTTCTCTGGAAAGTAACACAATGGACAAACTGATCTTAAATCTTCCTTTTGCTCTAAAATTCTATATACCACACAATGGACAGAACCAATGCTCCTTTCCAGCCTGCACTACTCCATAGATTAAAAATGCCTGACTCATCTAACTGGCATTGCATTAAATCATAGATTAACTTTAAGGAAAAGGAAAGTTGTATGATGCTATTTTTCTGTTCAAGGACATAGTAAATCTGACCATTTTTTCAGACCTCATTTTATGGTCTACAATAAGATTTTACTGTTTGGCAATGATACTATGGAAGTCAATAAATAGTATATTTGAAAAATATTTTCAATGAAGAGGAAAAATAAAGGGTTTATAAAATAAAATGCTTTATAAATTAATGAGAGGAATAAACAGCCAAAAGAAAAGTGAGTAGAAGTTATGAATAGGCTATTTACAGAACAGTAAATCCAAGGAGCTGGCAAACATGTGGAAAGATGCCCAAACTCACCTATAAAGATGTTCAAATTAAAGATACAGTGAGGAATCTTTATACTATGGTTTCTCATCTTCCTCACTAGTGGGATTCTGGGCTGGATAACTCTTTGTTATGGGGGCTGCCTTCATTATTGCAATAATTTATATTTAACAGAATCCCTGGCTCTGCCCAATAGAAGCTAACACCCTCTCTCCAGTCATGACAATCAAAAACATCTTCAGACATTGCCAAATGTCCCCTGTGGGTAAAAATCATTACAGATTGAGAAACACCAATTTACACCTATTAGACAAGCAAAAATGTACAAGCCTGATTACATCTGTAATCAGGGATGCAGTGCAAAAGGAATATTCTCATATGTTGCTAGTAAAAATGTAAGCTAGTATAGGTTTATGTAAAATAACTGAGTAAAACTATGAAATTTATGAAATTATGAATATTAAATGAAAATTATGAAAATTAAAAATACATATACTCTTTAACCTAGAAATCCCATTCCTGGGAATAAATCCTATTAAAATGAAATTTAAAATACATAAATATACATTGTATGAGGGTGTTAATTACAGCATTGTTGGCAGTGGTGAAAACAAGAAAAAGAATGAATGACCATAAGTAGGGGCTGAATATTATGAGGTCCACAATGAAATATTATGTGGGCATTAGAAAGAATTAGACCTATACCTTATTACATGGAATGTTCTCCATGAATTATTCCTTAGAGAGAAAAAAAGAGCCAGAAAAGTTTATAATTGTATAATACAGTATAATCTTACTTTTTGCAAAACGCAGACCCCTACATGTTTTTTATATGAATAGAGAAAGTGCCCCTCAATATTCTGTTTACCCCTACAGAATGGGAGAAAATATATTTGCAAATCACCTCACAAAGGTCTAGTATGCAGAATATATAAAAAACTCTTATAACTCAACAATAAAAAAGCATTTAGAAAAGGGCAAAGGACTTGAACAGACATTTCTCCAAAGAAGATATACAAATGGCCAACAAATACATGAAAAGATGCTGAACATCATCAGGCATTAGGGAAATGCAAACCAAAACCACAATGAGATACCATTTCACACCCACTAGGATGGCTACTAAAAAAAGGAAGATAACTATTGGCAAGGATATGAAAAAATTGGAAATTTGGATTGCTTGTGGGAAAGTAGAATGGTAGGGCCTCTGTGAAAAATAGTATGTCAAATAGTCAAACATAGAATTACCAACTGATATAGCAATTCTACTCCTAGGTACATACCCCAAAGAGTTGAAAACGGGTATTCAAACACCTGCACACAAATATGCATAGTAGCACTGTTCACAATAGCCAAAAAGTGAAAACAATCCAAATGTCTATCACCTGATGAATGGATAAATAAAAAGTAATATATACACATATTACTCAGCAAAAAAGGAATGAAATACTGATATATACTACAATGTGGATGAACCTTAAAAACATCATGCTATGTGAAAGAAGCCAGACATAAAAGGTCACATATTGTTTGAAACTTCCAGAATAGGTAATTGCATAGAGAGAAAAGCATATTAGTGTTTGTCAGGGACCAGGGGGAAGAAGGAACAGGGAATGACTGTCTAATGGGTACGGGTTTCCTTTGTAGGGTGATGAAAATGTCTTGGAACAGTTCACAATATTGTAAATGTACTAATGCCACTGAGTTGTACACTTAAATATAGTTAGTGGCTAATTTTGTTATGTGAATACTACCTCAATTTTCACAAATATATTCTATTTACTTTTGTGTTAGTTCCTATTGCCACATAACAAATGACCACAAATTTAGCAGCTTTAAAACATTACACAGCTTGGCTCACAGTTCTATATGTCCAGGTGGGCATGAGTGGGTTCTCTGCTTATGGTTTCACAGGTTGAAATTAAGATGGTGCCTGGGTTAGGCTCCTCTCTGGAGACTCTAAGGAAGAATTCACTGCTAAGAAATTTTAGGTTTTTAGTAGAATTCAGTTCCTTGTGATTGTAAGACTGAGATCCCGATTCCTTGCTGGCTGTCAGCCAGGAGGCAGTCTCAGTTGCTACAGGCTGCCCACATTCTTTGGCACACAGCCTCCTCCAGCAGCAGCATGTGAGACCCTTCTTAGCCTTCAAATAGCTCTGATTTTACTCTTTCGCTACCAGCAAGAGAAAAATTAGAATTATGCCTATCACAACCTCTTTGAGAAAAATAATAAGGAAACATTTTCTACCCAATTCAAGAACAATTATTATTCATTTATACCCAGCCTCATTGCAAAGCAGATTTGAGGTGCCTATGTGATTTATAGTGAGAAAAAGTTCCAGAACCAGTGATTTACAGATTAACACAGTTCAGGTCTTGGAGCCTCAGAGAAGGGATGGAAAGCTGCTCTTAATAGGTGGGCTTCTCTTTCTGAGGTGTCTCCTGGCTTCCTTTCTTTTTCTTCTCTTCAACTAAAGCACTGAATGTAAATGCAAAACATTTGTCAAGAGGACCACTGGTGTTCTCTCTGTACTCAGGATAAGAAGTTGGAGTTTAGGGGACTAGATACTTGTATTATGTAGATTAAAAGTTTCCAAACTTTTTGGTCTTAGGACCCTTGTTATTGAGAACCTAAAGACCTTTGGGTTTTGTGGGTTATACCTATTGAAATTTGCCATTTTATAATTTAAACCAGGAAAGTTTTTTAAACACAAGAATATATAAGCACACATTCACTTAGCCAATAGAGTGATAATGTCATCACATGCTATATAGACTCTGGAGTGGAAAAGTCTTAGTATGATTATAAAAACAGCTTTGAGCTGGTGGAATTGTCAGGTGTGGGACCAGATGTCAAGTCTGTGTTCCCTGGTTTTTGGTTTCCAGCACTGAAGAATGGTTACTGGTATAGAGTTGATGGAGCAAATGAGCAGACCAAGCAGATGTAAGCAAGTAAAGTGACAAAAGTTACTACAGCATAGCATATTCTAGAGAAGAAATGAGTCAACCCTGCTAGTGGAGACCTTGAGTTTAACAAGACTTTTTCTTTTATGCTGATTTCTAATTTTATGTTAAGTGGGAAGCAGAATATTCATGCTTTTTCTTGGAAAGGGGTGGAGAATTCCTGGGAACCCTCTCCATTTTTAACCTTGAAAGCCAATTTCCAGAGGTTGCCATGATTATTTGTAAACTGTCATGACACTGGTGGGTGTGATTTTTACTATGTTAATGAGGGTAGGTCACTTGAGGTTATTGTCACCTTATTTGCTCCAAAGACCCTCTTTTGTAGCCTTGTTAATATCTCCACTTTGTGGCCTTTCTACCTCTTTCTGGCTGGTCAGTCTTTGGAGACCTCCTATTGTAGACCAACCATCTGTTCACTCCTTAGAAGCCCCCTTGACATGTCATCTGTTCTTTGTTAGAAGCCCCCTGTGCCCCCCCCACCAACGCCCCCCCCCCAGACAAAGCATCTCCTAGTGCCATCTATTTCTCAATAGAGACCTCCTAGACAAAGCATCTGTTTCCCTTTCTCCTTGTCCCAACCTAAAAGAATCTCTGAAAGCCCTGGGGCTTCTTGGACCACACTTTCAGACTCAGTGAGAAATGTAAATACTGCCAATTGTATTTCTTCACAGATTAATCAACTCACATATTTTGGCGCATTCACTTATGTGTCTTAGAAACAAATCTTGTCCTTTTACTAGTTTCTTGTTTTACCTGGTAGACTCATTTTTGCTGCTTTTGCTTGCAACAAGTGTCATTTGCTACCACAGGAGGAAAATTGAGCTAGAGTGATCATACTATACATAAAAGCAAAATAGAGAGTTCAAAATGTTTGTATAAGCTTCTGGCAGGATCTGTTACTCTACAGATACTGCACAGGGAAAATTGCTTTAAATGCTGCAGCTTTGCCTGAAGTGAAGGATTAGGATGGAGTCAGGCTGTGAGTCAGGGAGGAAAAGGCACACAGGGGAGATGAAAACAAGCACTGGGGATTCTTGTCATGCTTTGCCCTTGAAAACTATGCCAAGACCTCTTTTATGTTGTTTTTAAACGAAGAGCTCTATCATGTTTTGTGATTGCTTTAATGACTCAGGATTTCCACTTTCCTTTTAACCATAAAGTATGCCATAGGTGTTTGTTTTCTTTGTATTTCAAAAAGTGGTTTCAAAAAGTGACAAAATAAAGCTTAAACCCTTTAATTGGGACTCCATTATGGTTCTTCTGTTAAGTGAAAAGCTTGTTCATTATTCTCACATTATCTACTTTCTTCACTTCAGTGTCTTGGCAAACGCCCCGAGTGCTTAAATTCTGGTGTCTTTCTATAGCAGATGAGTACAATTTAAAACATGAAAACTGCTGGGGTAAAGATTTAGCATTCCCCCGCCCCAAGATTAAACCTTTGCTTGGCCTCGGTCACCAAATCTCTCTGGAGGACCTGAGTGGACATCCGAGGGACAGTGATTAGAATAAAAAGGGTGGCTGGATGGAACAGCGCGTTCCTTTTGGTGGAGGGCTGGGCCCACAAGGAGCATTCCCGACAGGTGAGCGGTACCACAGAGGGTGACCGAGCCGGCCGCGGGTGTGGAACGAACACTCACCGCCTGACTAGCGTGCGCCCCCGCGACAAGCCAGTGCTGCCCGGCTGGAGTCCTAGAGGCTTCCTCGGCATCTGAGCCAGAGGACGTCACGCCGCGCCGCCGCCATTCGCCTCGTGTGAGCCATCCACCAATGGGAGAGAAGACAAGTTCCCGGCGTCCGCTGTGATTGGCTCCCAGCCTTGAGGCGGCGGCGGAGGTGGGCCTTAGGGAGAGTCTCCTGTCGGCCACAGGGCTGGCTGCCCGGCGCGGGACGTCCGCCGCTGGGGTAGGGCGGTGGGCGCTGAGGGCGGAGGCGGCGGCGAGCCCAGAACGGCCTGGCCCTGACTGGAGAAGGCGCCACCCACGGTTACAGGTGCCCGCGCTGGGGCAGTCCCTGAACCTCACTCCAGTTGGCGGAGAAGAAGGAAGGGGCCGGGCCTGGTCCCCGCCCCTCGCGCCCCGGATGGATGTGTCCGGCCCGGTGTCCCGGCGGGCGGCGGCGGCGGCGGCCACCATGCTCCTGCGCACCGCTCGGGTCCCTCGCGAGTGCTGGTTCTTGCCCACCGCGCTGCTCTGCGCCTACGGCTTCTTCGCCAGCCTCAGGCCGTCCGAGCCCTTCCTGACCCCCTACCTGCTGGGGCCCGACAAGAACCTGACCGAGAGAGAGGTACGCGTGGAAGGCCGGCGGCGGGCTGGCGGGGGCGGCCGGCGGGGGCTGGAGTGTGTGGGGAGGGCGTAGCAGCTGAGGAAGGGGTGAGTGAGGGCAGCGCTCGGGCTGCGAGAGCCATTCTGGGCAGAGATTTTTGATTTTTTCCAGTTGGAGGACGGCTTCGTGCTCTTTGCGGTATTAATTCATAGTTTCCTGTTTTGGGGGGTTTATAGGGCGCGTCTTCGGCGAAGGGCTTGGAACGCGGGTCCGGGGGCCCCCGTGCACCTGTGCTTCAGGCAATATGCTGATGATGCTGTCATGTGGCTTAGCCTGTCTCTGCCCAGACTGGCCCAGCAATTCCTGCTGGGAGGAGGGGGTAGTATTTTGGTAGAGAAGTCAAAACAGCAAGCCGTACTTTGAACATGGTAGAGGTTTAGTAGTAGTCGTTGGCTGAAAGTAGGCAGCCACTATTTTCTCAAAGGATCTTTCCTCTGTGTTTCCCCTACTTTGTTTACCTTTGACAGGATGACTCAGTCAAGTAAGGACAGTACAGGACAACAAGAATCCATCATCTTAATTTGTCTTGATTTTTAATTGGGTGAGGTTGTGCCCAAGGATATTCTGCTCCTCTCCTTAAGCCCCATCTCCTGGGATAAAGGCAAATGGTATCACATAATTGGCACTTAATTATAGTTTAAATTGTGAATTGTTGCTTCAGAGATGTTAGTTTTGCCTCTCAACTACGTAGTGAGATCTTTGAATGTTCTGTACTCTCTGGGATGTTCAGGGTAATTGAGAGCACATAGTCCATGATCAAGAACTTGCTGATTGATTTTTCCCTAGATGAAGACTTGTAAGTAAAGTACTTCAGAAAGGCATAGTGTTCTTAAGAAATGTGTTTAACTCTTAAAGTGCACGTTCAAAACCAGCAGGTTCTTATTGCGGAAGACATTATATAAACTGAAAAAAATTAAACCCGAAGTGCTACCACAAGGCCAAAATAAACCTCTTCCTTGAACACAGCAAAGGGTAAAAGCTGAGGTCTGGTCTTCTTTTCTCTACAATCAGCTGAGTGGGCACTTGTTAGCTTCTCTTTTGTTCCTATGCTTTTTCCTTCCACCCTGCCTCTCTGCCCCAGTTGCTGTAAAATACTCCTCCCATTTGAACCTTTCTCTTCCTCTAGTGGTTAGTAGTCAGTCACCTCTTCTGAGTAGCAACTGCATAACAGGTCAGAGCAAGAGGTGGCACTAACAGTCATTTGCACATCTGCAGGTTTGTTGCATAGTCCAGTTTGTTGTTGCAGTACTCCTTCATTTTCAAGGGCACTTGAGAGGGAATTGAGAGTCATTATTGAATTCTGATTTGGGGGTTTCATTTCAGTGTCTGACATTGTTTCACCCCCTAGGAAGCATCATTGACTTTTACCTATCCTCCGATCATCTGTTTTTCAGTCTTATGGATCACTACGCAAGAGACTAACAGTTATTCATTATCTGTTTGAATTTTAATACTGGTTTAAAACAATAATAAAGTGGAAAGGGCCACCTCTTGTGAACAGAATGGTTTTACAAAAAGAAAATTACTGCACTGAAAAGAGAATGTATGATTCTGGAGACCCATAACAACCACTGAATCTGAGGTGTGGGCACTGAGGTACAAATGATACTGCTCGTGAACAGCTGACAAAGATTCACGTGAACTGCCATGTGATCTGCACAGTTTGTGCACCTTGTTGGACAGTGAAACTCATGTAGAAACAAAAATGCTCCCAGTGTGGGTATTTGAAAGCTGATCTGCTTTGTCACGTACCCTGGGTGGAGGGTTGCTGTGTGGTGTGCTATCATGATCATGTGCCTTGTCTTATCAGAGAAAGCTTTCTAGGGTGAGTGGAATACGTCCAGGGGGCATAAATATAAAGCAGGGGTGCCTGGCCTAGTAAATATTTGCAGATTGTGTAACAAAAACATAAGCATACTTCAGTTGTTGCAAATTAGATGAGGAGGAGGGCAGGGTTTGAAGAGAAATCTAGTGTTCTGGGGAAGGAATGTCTTTTCCGAGGACCTTGGAAACATGGTTGATTCTATTGTTGTCCACAGTATGGCTCTGCTCACCCTGTGAAGAAGCCTAGATTTTTTTAAATAAATAAAATAAATAGAACAATTTTTTAATTTTTATAAGTGCTTGCTTTCAGCACCGGACAGTTAAATAAAAAATGTTACATGGTTTTTAAAGCAAATGCCAAGTCACATTCAGTGACATGTGTATTGAAGTTTTTATTTCCTCCAGAAGTCTTCAGAAGGGCCAAGTTGGATTAAATAGAGATATTGTTAACTAAGTCTAAAGACAAAAGGAGAGGGGAAAAAAGAATTTCCTCTCTCTGTCTCCTCTCAAAGGATTTTTTTCCCTTAGATTTTAGGAAAAGCATTAATTTAAAAATAGATATCACTTTTTAAGTAGGTTAAAATTTGACTGTATGCTGATAGTTGAAAGCCAGACTTTAAATAAAATAGAGTTCTTTATCTTTAAAAACTTTTTTTTCCTTCTATTGTATCATGTGGTTTGACAGACATTTACTACCTTTCTGTGGGTTTTTTTTGTTTGTTTGTTTTAAACATTCCATGTACTTTGCCTGTTATCAGAGCCTTAAAAATTTGACTCTTACTGTTACAGCAAGTGTAACAGTGGGTGGGTCCTGAGGACAAACCGAGTGGCACAGGGAGAGTTGAGAATCACTTTATTGGCCGGTAGGCTCAGAGTGGTCTTGCCACCAAATTCTGAGCCCCGTCTACCTGACTTTTCCCACTTTTATTAAGTTGGGGTGGTCCAAGGAGTGTATCAGCTGTAGGTTAGTTGATGTGTCACATAATAGATTAGTATTATGCTGATGGGCCAGGTAATAGATTAGTTGATGGGCCAGGCATTAGGTTAGTATTATGCTGATTCATCTTCTGTGGAGGTGGATGTTTCTAGTGGCTGATGCCAAGTAATAGATGGGAGTTTCCCTTATCTTTACCTCCTTGACAGCCTTTATCTTCTACTACATCTCTTCTATCCCTTGCCACCTTCCACATACTCCTGCTCCATCCATACTAATCTTATAGTCATAAGTCTCTCATAGCCACAGTCTCTCATCTTATGGCCTGTACTCAAAAGACATGATCTCTACTTAGAATAATCTTCCCATAAATATCTATTGATCTTTCTGTTTAACTTTCTCATTCTTTAAGGTTCAAAGAAGCGACTCCATATTTCCTGTTTCCATATAAAATACTGTATGTGTATATGTACATTCCTCACTAGGTTCAGAACTCCAGGAGAGCTGAAGCTTCATTTTATTCTTTTTTGTCATCTCTACACAGATTGAAAACAATATTATGCAAATAAGAATTTATTAAGTAGTTTAATTGAAACTTGATTCTAAATTAAAGTCTAAATCTAAATTAGAGCTTAAAACTGAACGTCTGTTTTCCTTTGACTTTTTGTATTCAAGAAAGCACAAACAAGTTCTGATCCAAAGAGTTGTGAAAGGCACCTTTTTTTACAATAAAATTAATTCCCTTTGCTCACATGGCAGATTTTTACCTGAGGTGAGAAGTTAGGGTATGGACAATTAGTAAAGTGTTCATAATTGGTGCATTTTTGCCTATAGGAAGTTTCCCTTTGAGATTAGAAGTATCTATCAAAAAGGCATTTTCTGGTGCAATGACTTCCACTTGGGGCACTGAAAGAAAAAAGGATCTCCTATGGAGAGACCCAGTAGCTAAACTCTGGAGACTGTGATGTTTATCTCTTCGTGAATGCCCTATAAAGCACCTCAGTGCAGATAAACAAGCTACTGCAGGCATTAGAATTAAACTTGACAGGTGATGATCAATAACAATATTCTGATTTAAGAAACTGGGCATGTTAGTGTTATAGATTCCTAATATCTGGGTTCAGATCTTTCTACTGCCAATCCCAGCTGTCAGAATGTGGGACAATTTACCCTTTCTCTGAGGCCAAGTTTCCTTGGTTGTAAAATACAGATGATTGGGGTTGTTGTTTGGATTAAATGGGGGTAATTTAGATAAAGTGCGTAGCATGGTATGCAGCATATCACTTGAGGTTTGTTATTATGATGTTAATAGTGTGAAAGGTACATTTATCTTGGGTTTATGCTCTTGTACAAGAAAATGCAAATGCAAGTTACTTATTTAGTATAGGTTGAAGAGAACTCATCTCCTCCCCCCTGCCAACTTATAATTTTATTTTTAGTTGTCACTGGCAATGACATTGGCTGGCAGTGTTACTTTCCTTCAACTTCATTGTTTAAATTGTGGTTTTATATTAGGAGTAGAATTAGACTCATGAGTATAGATACTTTAAATTGATAATTAACAGGATGGGACTTATACAATGAAAACTTGGTAGTTAATTGTTTGGAGGCAACCATTATTGAAAGTTACTTAACATGTTTAAGTGCAGGCAGTATTATTGGAGTGAAGAAAGAGGTCAACCAAAATCCTAAAACAAAAGATGTGATACTGAAGGGAGCAATAGAGGACATTTCCAAATGAAAGTTGTGATGGCTAGTAGCTTTGTGATACTGCTTTAGGAAAACATGATGGGGAAAATGTTAAGGTGATGCTGGGTCAAACAGAGGAGATAGTTTCAAACTTTCAAAAACTGAAGGAGAGTATCTGTGAAAGTATAGGCTAAAAAGAAATTGGAAGTTGTTAATTTGAACACAACTGTGAAAAGTTGTAGGGAAGCCTTCATTCTTCACCACTTTTATCTCAAGATTATTCTTTCCTGTTTTGTTTTTTTGCTGAGAGGCCTCTTATGCAGCCAATGACACTTTGTTCCTCATTTACTAAAATCTCCACACTTTTGAATAAGAATCATTTCTACAGTTCTTGATTATTCCTTCAAGCACATGTCCAAGTGCAACAGAATTTCCTGATCAAATGGATGCTGCTGATTTACAAACATAAATTAGACCAAAATTCATGAAAGTAAGTCTATTAAACAAATCATTTTTGATATATGCCCAGTTAGAAATCAAGTCTGGAATGTATTTCAGAAAATGAGGATTATGTTTTGCTTTTATAGTTGTACTTCGCACTGGCAAGAGATTTTATAATGTTGTTTATTTTATTGTTCCTCTAAAACCTCAGAAAAATTAGGTCTTATTACACTTGGGTAAACTGAGATATCCATGAGAATTAAAAAGAAAGTTATCCCTGGTCTCAGAATGTCTAGGATTAGATTGCTCCATCACAAAGTATTCAGCCTCTTACCAAGACTACCTTCCAAAAAGCACTTAAAAACTGAGGCTACTGTTAAAAGGAAGGAAAAATCTCCTACAGTGATTGTTACTAGAAGAATGGGGATGATAGTCCAATTAATTTAGTTAATTCATATTGCCCTAAGATGTTTGTGTTTTAGCTTGGGCCCTCTAGTCTTCAGAAATTTACATGTATTCTTTCGTTAATTTTTCCAACTAACAAACATATGATGTAGATTTTACCCCTCTTTTACTGATAATGGAGATTAAGGCTAAGGGGAACTAAGGAATCTTGCCTGTAATCACACAGCAAGTGAAGGAACTGAAATTTCTGCTGGGATCTTTTTTATTTACAGCTTATAATAAAGATTATTCATATTGTATCCCAATTTTAAAATATACACTAAAAAGAAAACAACAAAAACTTCTGTTTTTTTCATATTACAAACAAGCAAAAATAAGCACATAAAAGGTGCCTATAATCCTACCATCCAGACATAGCTGTTCTGTCAAGACTTTAGAACATATTTACTGTCTTTACTTAATTCTGTCCCAAAAGAAATGAAACTTAAAATCGGAGAAATCTAATCAAATAGTAGGATCAAGGCTTCCTATCCTGTGACTAGAAGTAAGAATTGACAATGATTCAATTTCCAAAACATTTATTGAGCCCAGTATCTTGTTTGGCTATTAGATTATACAGATGAATGTGGGGTCCACCTTTAAAGAATGGTTCTCAAACCTGGCTCATATTAAAGTCTCATGGGAGGTTTTAAAAATATATCTGTGGTTGGGCAACCAAAATGTTTAAAGCTTCTTAGGAGACATGCAGCCGTGGTTAAGAACCAGTGTTTTAAGTTAATTGGGGAAACTGACAGACACAAAGCAGTATAAGAGAGCTTTGAATGTGGTGATACAAATACTTTCAGCTTCAGCAAAGTTTTTCTGGATAGGGAAAGTCTAGGCCTTGATGAATGGAAAGGATTTTGTTAGGAAAAAGATGATGGAGTGGGGATAGGAAAGGATATTCCAAATGATAATCTGAACTGTTATTGTCAGGTTTCTTTGGTTAATAAGGATGAGGTATTGGTAGATTGTATATAAGAATAAATTCTTTATGAATATTCTAGATCTTTTGATCACTAATGGGTTTTTATTCTCTTTCTACCAGGTCTTCAATGAAATTTATCCAGTATGGACTTATTCTTACCTGGTGCTGCTGTTTCCTGTGTTCCTTGCCACAGACTACCTCCGTTACAAACCTGTTGTTCTGCTGCAGGGACTCAGCCTTATTGTTACATGGTTCATGCTGCTCTATGCCCAGGGACTCCTGGCCATTCAGTTCTTGGAATTCTTCTACGGCATCGCCACAGCCACTGAAATTGCCTATTACTCGTACATCTATAGTGTGGTAGACCTGGAAAGGTACCAGAAAGTCACAAGTTACTGTCGAAGTGCCACTTTGGTGGGCTTCACAGTGGGCTCTGTCTTAGGTCAAATCCTCGTCTCAGTGGCAGGCTGGTCCCTGTTCAGCCTGAATGTCATCTCTCTTACCTGTGTTTCTGTGGCTTTTGCTGTGGCATGGTTTTTGCCGATGCCGCAGAAGAGCCTCTTCTTTCACCATGTTTCTTCCACCTGCCATGGAGTGAATGGCATCAAGGTACAAAATGGTGGCATTGTTACTGACACCCCAGCTTCTAACCACCTTCCTGGGTGGGAGGACATTGAATCAAAAATCCCTCTAAATATGGAGGAACCTCCCGTGGAGGAACCGGTAAGCTCAGCCTTAAATATCTTGTAGTTGCTACTATGGGGGCTGGACCAGTGGTGAAAAAACAGAAAGGAAACTCCCTCCTGCTAGATCTTGTATTCATTTAGATTTTTGTTTTATCCTGAATTGATTCATTTGTTCATTCATTCATTAATTCAAGATAGGGTTTATATATGTTAAGGATTTATTTATTTTCCCTTGGAGTGCATGACCTCCAAAGTCAGACTGATAACATTATATTGTTCATGTCAGAGATGTCGTCTTATCTTTCTATCCCCAGTGCTTGGTGTGTAAAGAAAACATTCAGAAATTTTTTTCTGATAAAGTATTATTATAGCATCTAGTTCTAATTTCTGAATTGAAACCTAAAGTATTTAAAGATAGTAGTTTATTTTCCTCTTCTCTGCTATAAGGGATTATCTGTTATTTATTTTTCAAATGACAATTTGCTGAAGTGGGGGAGTAATGAATAGTACAGAAGAAGAGAATCACAAAAAAACAATTTAAAATGATATTGGAATAAATATTAAAAGTTTGATATGAAGCTATATCTTGGAAGAAAGAGGAATGACATGAAAATAACTCATCCATCCATTTTGTCTAGCTTTGAAGATGAAATTTCCTTGCCCACTCACCCATATTTTTTATAAAGTATTTTTTTTCTTTCTATCAGATTATAAGCTGTGTGAGGCAAGGTTCATTCCAACCACACTGTAGTCTTAGTTTTCCTGAGAAATGTTTGGAAATAAGCGTATTAACATTCCAGCTTTGCAAATGGGCTCTGTCAGACATAAAACTGAACTCCATAAGCTTCGTAGGCTGCATGAGAATAAAGAACCACCATAAATAGAGTCTTTGGCTGTCAACCTGAAGTGAACCCAGTTCTTTCAACATGGCATCTAATGCTTTCATTGCAAATTACTCTCTTTTGCCTACCTCTGTTTTTCACCTCTGGTTACTAGTTGAAATATAAGCTATCATCCCAAAGAGTCTGGGTTACCTTCTTAGCCTGGGTGACACTCATCATGAAACTCACCTTGATTACCAGGGCACCTATGGGCAGCTTTGGTAAGAAAGACTATGGGATTAAATAGAAACGAAATGCTGATTCCTTCATAGTTTCTTAGGTGACACTGGAGAGTCATCAAAGGGTTGATGAAGTATAATCATTTGATCTCATGTAGCAGGAAAAAAAGAACTCCTTTTTAAAATCTGTTTCAAATCTGTTACAGTGGCTTTAGCTAAAATTAATACATGTATATACAGTATGTTTATAAATACATATTTTAAATATTAACATATTGATCATAGTTCTAAAGATAAACCAGTATTTCAAACTTTTTTAATATGAATAAGAAACATAGTAAGAAATGCATTTTACATAGCAACTGGTACATACATAAGCATTTTATATATAACAGAAACTAAAATTTTACAATACAATATTCTGATACATTTCATTCTATTTATTTTTTATAATACAGGTCACTGTCTTCTAAATCAATTTATTACCCACTCATGAGTTGTGACCTGTAGTTTAAAAAACTCTGCCCTAGACCAACTTGAAATTTATTATTTACAGATATGCAAAGTATCAGTATTTTAAAAGCTGAAGAATTATAAAATTTAGAGTTAGAAGTGATTCTAACCATAGGTCATAGAACAGTCAGAACATCTTAGAGTTAAAAGGGATTAGATCTCATCAACTCTTTTATTTTAGAGGTAAGAATTGGGATCAGATATTAGCAATTTAGGCAGAATTACACAGATACATTCTTAAACATAATTTAGACCATATGTGCAATTCATTTTTCTCTATACTTTGCAACATAAATTTCTTTCACCAAGGTAACAACATTGTCAGGATCATAATGTTGGCTACAGTGTGGTCAAAATTAGGATTCAAGTCAGTTCTGTGATATCCTTGGCTCCGCTGCTGATACCAAAGCAAGCGGGAAGTGCTGCTTGGCAGCTGTAGTGACTGGCCTTTAAAGTGCTGCTGTTTTTCTTTGGCAAGGTTAAAGGAAAGTCAGATTGTGTATACTGGGGATCACAGACAATTTTAAGTTGACAAAACCAATAATTAAGCCATAAGTCATAATTGTGGTAATATTGAAAGGTGAGTAGGTAGGTAGGTGGGTGGTTTTCATCTTGATTTTTTGTTTGTTTGTTTGTTTTTTTAGAAAGAGAAAATAAAGTAGGAGTCCAAATGATAGGCTGGTCTGTAAGCTACCTTAGAGTATTTGTGACTTCTTTTCAAAGACAGCCTATTGCTTTAGGCCAAAGGCTGACATTGCAGTAAGAGCCACCAAAGCCTATAATTTTCTTTCTCAAAAAGAACTGGACTCATTATGTACTTGGCGTACAGCTAAACCTGATTTATTGTGAGTTCTTCGTCTATTAGAAATGACTCAGGGTGCAGTGGGTGCATGCTTGTAATTCCAGCTATCAGGAGGCTGAGGCAGGAGGATCCATTGAGTGCAGGAGTTCAAGATCAGCTTGGGCAAAATAGTGAGACCCTGTTTCAAAAAAAAAAATGCATATTAAACCACTTCTTTAGCACAGGGCTCAAGATGTAAATTATACCTAATAAATGATTCTCTTAATATGGCCGTGCTTTTTTCTGCAGATTGACATCTTTTACAATTAGTAGTTTTGTGTGTATGCATGTCTGAGTTCTATAAATAATTATACCAGCAAAATTAGTGCTTCCACTTTTGTATTTAATAATGTCATTTCTAGCAGCAGGGTATAGTGGATTTTGAAAAAGAGAAGTAAATCCAAACCCCATTCCTTCTTGAGCAGGTTACTTAATTCTGTGAGACTTAGTTTCCTTATTATACATATGTCTACCTTATAGGGTTATTGTGAGTATTAAGACAATATAAAGCTTTCAGATTAATAAACATAGTAGGTACTCAATAAATGATAATTGCTGTTATTACTGTTATCATTAGACATAAATAATAAACAACAGCCTTGTATCTTTACTATAGTCATTTATTTGTGAGGTTGTAAATAGAATAATCTTTCCTTTTCTCTTTGAATTAATTATCCCTGGTCTTCATCATCATTGTTATCACACCTCCCATTTATTTTGACTTGGTTCTATTGTGCTAAGCACCTTAGATTCATTATAATATTTAATTCTTATTAAAACACTATGAGATAGGTATTTCCCCGTTTTACAGATGAGTAAACTGAAGCTTATTTAACTTGTTCAAATGCACGCGGGAAGCGGCACAGTCAAAATTTCCAACTCAAAACCACGACAATAGAGACTCCCCTTCCTTGATAGAAGGAAGTAATTGTTTAAGCTTTTAAAAAATTATTTAATATAAAATAGCATTAAAACCCTTTCTTCAAATGAAATCCGAAACTAGATGCCTATTGTGATAAACAAGTAAAAATTGAGCTTTTCTGGTTGAAACAGGAATGTAGAGTGGGTCTAAGACTCTTACCCACTTGCACCTATTCTTCTTCCTATGTGAAACTCTAAAAGCTCCTTGGGACACAGTGACACTCACTTATTTAGATAGAGCCTGCATGCCAACTACAAACAGCTCAGAGTTTTCATGTAATGGAAATAAATCTGAGAGACATAATTTAACAAGAAATGTAAAAGGTAATATTTCAAATGCTTCTTTAGAAAGTAGACTTCATATGAACTTAGCATTTGAAGTCTAGAGAGCAGCATAGAAGAAAGCCAGCAGTTTACAGTCAGAGGTGCTGATTTTTATAAATAGCAGCTGCCTTATTTATTCTTTTAGAATGACCAGATAATCCATTGACAAGTTCTTAATTTTTGTGTGGCAGATTTCATTATTACACATATCTATCTTAAATCACTAAGTTTATTAAACTGGGTGTGATTTATGTCTATCATGACTTTGACTATGTAGTAACAATAACATTAATTACTTTATAGTAAATACATGCATTATCTAGTTTAACTCTTAATAGCCCTATGTGGATAGGTATTAATCATTTCCATTTTCCAGATGAGGAAACTAAGAATTTCTTAATATATAGGCATCAATTTATGGTAGAGTTTCTATTAGACATTTGTCAATTCTTTTAGTAGTTTCATTCTTCCAGGAATATACTTTTTATTTCGTATAACTCTTCCAATATCCTTAACAATTACTGACAATGAATCTGTCAGTTAAAAGGATGGGAGGTTGCCACTGATGGACTTTTAATTGAATAGTGATTGAATAGGGTTATTAGTCTGTTGCTTATTCCTAATATGGCTTGCCACTGTGTGGGAGATGTACAATGTTGTCTCTTACTGGCTGAAGTCTGCAATCTCTTTTCATTTTTCTGCCTTCATTTGGTAAACTGCATCCTTTGCTGAGTTGATTACATACAGCTGTGCTGATGCTTTCGAGCATTTAAAGCAAAAATTGTATGAGAACATATTTTTCCCCAGAGGGGATAAATAGAATTGTTAATAACGTTATGATTTATTTAGTTAGTTATTAAATAAGCAGTTGGTTTCCGCAAGGAAAACGAAAAAAGCCCATTAGATAGAAAATTGAATCTGTACAGTTGCTTTTTATACTATATCTTTCATGATGTTTGAACTTTGTTGCCTTTTGCTGTGTAGGAACCAAAGCCAGACCGTCTCCTTGTGTTGAGGGTACTATGGAATGATTTCTTGATGTGCTATTCCTCTCGCCCTCTGCTCTGCTGGTCTGTGTGGTGGGCCCTCTCCACCTGTGGCTATTTTCAAGTCGTGAACTACACACAGGGCCTATGGGAGAAAGTGATGCCTTCTCGAGATGCTGCTATCTATAATGGCGGTGTAGAGGCCGTTTCAACCTTACTGGGTAAGCAGTGCAGGATGGTAGAGGGTGGTGGGAGGGGAGATTCCTCTGGTATTTAAGCTAACTATAATCAGATTTATTCTCTTTTTCCAAATTTGAAATAGCCCCAAAGAATGACTTACTTATTTTGAGTTCTAATTTTGTAATTCAGCAGGACAACTTAGAAGTACTCAGGTAGTGAAGGACTGTGATTAACACGCTTGAATTCTTTATGTGCTTTGGGGAAACCTAATATAATAATTCCAAAATTGTTTTCTTTGCTTATCCTAGTGTCCATTATCTTTATTTACTGGTTGGTTTTGTCACTTGATGTGAAATTTTGCATAGCAACAAGCAATAGATTATCACAATAATAGCTAATATCTGTTGAGTTTTAATATGTGCTAGGTGCTATTCTTAGGACTTTATATTAACTCAGCCCTCATAAAATTCCTGAAATAGGTATGATTATTATCCCCATTTTATAATGGAAACTTGGGAAAAGTAGATTAGTAACTTGCTCAAGGTCATATATAGATGGTAAGTACTAAAAACGAGATGTGAACTCAGGCAGAGTAGCCTCAGAGCCTGTACCCTTGACCATCATGTTCCATTGTCCATTTCTAATTCATTGACCTACGTTATAAGGTTGTTGGAAGGTTTTATTAATATATGACTTCTGTAAACACTTACTAATTGGGCCTGGCACTCAGAAAATATTCCATGTATTTTAGCTATCATTATCATTGTCATTGTTTTTTTTTTGAGATAGAGTCTCGCTTTGTCGCCCAGGCTAGAGTGAGTGCCGTGGCGTCAGCCTAGCTCACAGCAACTTCAAACTCCTGGGTTCAAGCAATCTTGCTGCCTCAGTCTCCCGAATAGCTGGGACTACAGGCATGCGCCACCATGCCAGGCTAATTTTTTCTGTGTATACTGGTTGGCCAATTAATTTCTTTTTTTTTTTATTTATAGTAGAGACACGGTCTTGCTCTTGCTCAGGCTGGTTTCGAACTCCTGACCTGGAGCAATCCACCCGCCTCGGCCTCCCAGAGTGCTAGGATCACAGACGTGAGCCACTGTGTCCGGCCATCATTGTCATTGTTTTACCAAAAGGTAGAGAAGCTCTTTTGCCATGTTCTAGACTGCTCCTTGTTTTGAAGGAGAGATGACTCAGCCTGCCATGTTGCCAGACTAGAATCAGTGGTTCTTTTTTACTCTAGCCTCTGCTTCAGCTGCAGTAGTGTTTTCCTTAGCAGTATTCCTGGGTCTGTGTCCTCTTTTTCCATTTCATTGTTACGTGCCCTGATTCAGTCCTTCATATCCTAGTACCTCCATTTTATTTATTCCATCAAGTCCAAAATTCTCTGCCTAAGTTTCAAAGCCCTCCATAATCTTGAGCTACCCTATTTATAAGTTTGAGAATCTTAAAATTTAATAACCTAAGCAAAATCTTTAATTTATTGAAGTAGTATTTGTTTAGCAAAATAACTAGATTACTTTTCTTTTTGTTTTGTAGGTGCTGTTGCCGTGTTTGTGGTTGGTTATATTAAAATACCCTGGTCAACTTGGGGAGAGATGACATTATCTCTCTGTTCTCTCTTGATTGCTGCTGCAGTATATATCATGGACACAGTGGATAACATTTGGGTGTGCTATGCATCGTATGTTGTCTTCAGAATCATCTACATGTTACTCATCACAATAGCAACGTATGTATTTTGGCTCAAAGAAGCATTAGGAAAAATTGTAACAGAATAAATTTTTTGGTTTCTTTACAAACCAAGAAATTAAATTTTCTAATTTTAAGAGGCAAATGGGAGAAGGCATTGAATTATATGTACGTTATCAGTTTTTTCCTCAAGGAAGCATTTAGGCAAGATTTATTTATTCCCTTGTTTGTATGTTCCTACTGTTTTCAGATGTTTGCATTGAGATTTATATCATTTAGCAGCAAAATGTTCTTCACTTGTTTGTGAAGGAAATTGATAGTAGAAAGAAGGAACTACTCTTCACATTTGAAGTAAAAATGTAACTACCCAAGCAGTAATTCTTGTCTATTCATTCTTCTTTTATTTTTTTTAAGTTTTCAAATTGCTGCAAACCTCAGCATGGAACGCTATGCCCTAGTGTTTGGTGTAAATACCTTCATTGCCCTGGCATTGCAGACTCTGCTCACTCTAATTGTGGTAGATGCCAGTGGCCTTGGCTTAAAAATTACCACTCAGGTAAGATCTCTCTTTTGACACTAAAGGTAGTATGACTTGATCAGGGTGAAAGAAGTGGAGTATGAATGAAAACAAATTCAAGCAGTAAGGACAGATATAAAGTAAAAGTATTCCCTCCCTCCTTTGGTCACTACCCTTCCCTTCATCCTTAGTTCTTTTCTGCCTGGACAATATTAGGATCATCATCTTTTTGATGAGATCATCATCTTTTTGATGAGAGCATTCCTGAGTGTAACTAACCAGGCTGGTGGGGCTATTTCAGCTGAGATTCCTTCCAGGCCAAGCCCTGTGCTTTCTCATCCACTATTTCCCTCCATTCTTAATTCTATTCCTGGAATACTATATCCCATGTTTGAGAAGCCCAGCTTCATCTCACAGCTAAGTCTCCTCCCTTTTTTATTTAAAACACCCCTAACCTAAATACCAAGGTAATGACTTGCTGTTGAGGAATCTCATTATGATTTGTAACATATGACCTATTGAGAAAGCACCTGCACAAACACCCAAAGACAATGTGAAATAATAATAATAGGTAATGTGCATTGAGTGCCTTCTGTGTGCCAAGTACTTTATATAGAATTTTCAGGGTTATTGTCAGGACTAAACATCAAGAAAATGAGTCTGAGAGAAGTTAAATGACTTGTATAAGGTCACACAATCCACAACAGTGTGGTAGACCTAGGATTTAAACTGACATCTAACCCCAAAGCTTCCTTTGGGGTAGAAAGTAGGAGAGAAACTAAGTGCCTGACATCCTCCCTTTGATAAGGAAGAGACCCCAGGACTATTAGAGTTGAAGGACATATGGCTGGCATTCGAAATGGAAAGTTGGATTTAAACATGTGGAATAATAGGATTTTGTGGGCTGTGCTAAAACCCTAACTGCCATGATTAATTAACAGACTTTCTATAGAAATGTAGCTAAGTTTGAAAGAAGCTGGCTCTGAGATTTAAGGCCACACTCTTATTGTACCTTTGAATCAGGTTTATAAGTATTTAGAATATTAAGAAGAGGATAATGATATTAATAAATCGTATAGTCACGTTAAAAAATTGGCTTAGGAAATACCCTATAAAAAGTGGTCTTGTAATGGAATATGGTTGACCACCTACTGCCCTCTTATGGGGAAGAATAGAAGTTCTTGATCTTCAGAACTTGGTCTGTTGTAATCACATTAACCACAATAAAAACAATAGTGTTAACAATAAGCATTTACATGCATGATCTCATTGACTCCTCCCAACAACCCTGTAAAGTAGGAGCTATTATGAATTCCATTTTGTTAATCAAGTCAGAGCTCAGAGATTAAGTATCTAGGTCAGGATCACTGGCTCATAAGGGATGAAGTCAGGATGCACACTCAGGCAGTCAAACTTCAGTACCAACATGCTGTGCTGCTTGTTTGTGTCTTCTGTGCCTAGCACACAGTGTAAGCACACAGGTTTTTTCAAATTTCATTGAGAAACTCTGAATATATCTTTAATCATAGAGTATGTTCACATATATGTAATAAAATAGCTCATCTTCCAATTGATAATTTTCTAAATTACTACTTTTCTCCATTTTAGTTCCTGATCTATGCCAGTTATTTTGCACTCATCGCTGTGGTTTTCCTGGCTAATGGTGTCGTCAGTATTATGAAGAAATACAGAAAGCAGGAGGATCCAGAATCAAGTTCTCAAGTAACTACTTCATAATACAGGGCTGAAGGGCTTCTTCTTGTAGCAAGAACTCTGCACAGTAGCTGCCTGGATGTATTTAATTTTTTTAAAGTATTTATGAATGTGCATTTCATGGCTTCAAAGCAGCCATTTGATTGTGTGTTCCTGGAGTAACATCATACTATTTGGAGGAGCCAGAAGTAAAGTTTATTTCATGGACTATTTATGAGAGCTAATTTAAGGATGACTTTTTTCCAACTTGATTTTAAAAACCAAGTAATCAAGAGCAATCAAGCAGAACATGGTGTTGTATACTTGATTAAGCAGCACATGATGTTGTATACTTGATTAGCAAGTGAGTTTGATGTTTTATAGGTCACGATGTATGTCTGTACCAGCTTAGCCAGATGCTTGGTCTGGTGGGACCAGGACTTCTTAGAGGAAATAAGACGTTACAAGTCATGATGAAAATATGTTCTAACAGCACCTGCCTCTATTCAACTTAATTCTTATTCCTGTTATTCATGTGCATTTGTGTTTCTACAGATGAAAGTTGTTCCTATCACTGGCAATATTTGCTCAGATTGTGTTCTGTCCTATAAGGAGTATGTGTCATTTCTAATTTTAAGTTATTTTTTAAAATTCATGGTATGAATGTTCTTGGTTTCCATCTTGACAATTATGTATTTATGTAGATTTTCTTCAGAAGTACATTTTTGCATTATTCATATGCTTCCCAGAGAAGCTCATTTAGTTAAAAGAAAAGGCAAGTTTTGAAGCCTGCTAATAATCTTAATGAAGAGATCTAATCAGAAAACTTAAGGTAGGTTTGCTTGTCTTTAATTCTTCAGTATGAAGGACTATTCCATGATGAAAGTTCATATATGGGCTAAAGATATGTTTAGCCTATTTTGTATTTGCATTCCCTTTTATTTCCAAAATAAAATGAACAAGTCTTTTTTTAATAACTTCATCCCTATTTATAGCTTTTATATTATTTTCCTGTCTTATCCAAGTAAAGATGTCAATAGGAGTTGGATTATTCCAAGGCCTTTTTCATAAACTGAGCCTCTTTTTAATTATTTCAATGGGACAGGAACTATGATAGATTTGATTCCTGTATTTTGTACCTTAAATCTGCCATTGTTCCTAAGGGTAGATCATCTTGGATATTTGTTTAAAATAAGAATTGCTAGTGATTACATTACCAAGTTACTTGAAAAACTACTATTCTGTATGCATTGATTCTGAAATCAAGCTACCAGGGGGCTGCTAGTATATGTGAGACATGAAAACTAATTAAAGCTGACTTTGTTGCCTTATCTTGAAAAGAATCTAGATAGGTGCTTTTAACTGTGATGTTAAATTTTTAGAATTATACAGCTAAACAGTGTTAAAAATAATAACAAGACTGCAAAATTGACTCAGTTGGTTTAAACAGGAATCCTAGAAGCAAATGGATGAGGATAAGAATGGGTCATTTTCCATTCATCTTCCTTTACAATTAAGGGAAAGGAAAGAACACTAGTTCAGGAAGGGAAAGGGAAGTGATGTCATAAAAGTAGCAACCTCCAATTGTATATTTTGTCTTTTTTTTTCCCTTTGCTTTGTTTTTCCTATGTAGGGGATTGTTTATTCAGAAACAAGCAGAAAATTGGTGTTTGAGGGATTTTATTTAATCTTTTTTTAAAAAATAAAATGGACTTTGCTACAAATTGTTCACCTTACCAAAGCAATATTTCCCTGGAATATAATTCAAAGTTGGCAGTACACACAGCATGAGCCTTTACTTATTTAAGACAAGAATATATTCACATTTTGGTGTGTGGCCATATTTGTAGAATGCTGAACCCAATGTGCAAGTTGTACTGTATGCAGTTTTGCAAAGAAGTGAAAATAATTTATTATACTTTTTATTTAATTCTGTATACATTATAAAATTATTTTTATTAAATAAATATATTTTCCCATTTTAATCAAAATTATTTTAAATTTATCTTGTATTTCAATAGAAGCTTTAAATCTTAATAATTTCTCCTAGGACAAATTTCATATTAAGTCTTCTCCTCATCATACCTGCCTAATTAACCTTTAATCATCCTGTTAATTCTTCCATTGCTTTGTGATCTTCACCTTTGACTCTCTCCCTTATTTCTGTTGTTTTCCCGATTTTTGTCTAGCACCACATTGCACTGATTATTTTTATTGGTCTTCATCTGGGCATCTCTCATATATCTTTTTAAAGTATTCTTCCCTTTAGAAACCAAAAGGACCCACACTCCCTTTGATAACTGAATTTTTAAAATAAGGGAAATTAAATCAAGAGCAGAAAGTATCATCTTGTTTTGAAACTTCATGATCTCTTTGTTCTACACCAAAATAATCTGATACCTAGGGAAGCATCTTCTTGCCGTAAGTTGAGACTCTTTTATTCATTAAATCCCAGAAACCAAATCAATCTTTTCTTACAGTATCTAAATGAGTAACATTTCTGTAATATCCCATTTCAAAACCTACTTAATTAAGGCATTGATTATCACCAAAGACTTGGAAAATTTTTATGTAAATAATTTTTTAAACAAAGTTTTATGTCCCTATAGTTACATGACGTGTTTTATTACCTTTCAGATTATAAGCCTTCTGAGCAGGGACCATGTCTTAGTTTTTCTTTTTGTTGCCATATGAATTCATATGAATTCTAGTGCCATATGAATCTTGAATTATATAAAGGGCATGTGATTTTTACAACATAGCCACCTGCCGATACAATAGCTAAATTACCATTTTTCAAAAGTACATCAACATAAAACATTAAAATTAACATGCCTATCAATGATCTCTAGACCAATGGACACTTCATTCAAGGCATTGTTGTGCTTGAAAGAAATAGATGATATCTATTTGTTTCACTTACGTCATATTCCCCATAATTAATGCCTTACATTTGTTTAGAGGTTATATTTCAGGAAGGGCATTTGTGAACATCATCTCTTTTGATTCTTTAAAAGAATGTCGTTGTAGTATAAATTCCTCTACTTTTTTCAATAATGCTTACAGAAAGGAGTTCAAAATGTTAGGTTTGCCACTCAAAGCTGTGATATATTAGGGAAGTCACTCTGTTGAGCCTCAGTTTCTTAGAAAATGGGATGATACCACCTCACAGGATTGTTGTGAAGAAATGAAAGAACATATGTTGAAAGCACATATGACATTGAAGGCACTGAGCAGAGGACTGAGAAATGAGCTCCCTTCCCCTTCTCCATTTACAATTGATTTTGTAGCTATCAATTTCAAAATTGTGCTTTCAAAAAAAACTTTTTGAATGTGTCAATGAAAATGATCACAGGCTTTTAAAATCTCCTATCCCTTATTATTAGTTCATATTTTGGAAAGCACTTCTGGGCATACAAAGATAAAAAAGTCATAGTGCCTCCCCTCAGGGAATTTAAAATGTGTAATTGAAAAAGATAAATAGAACAACATAGGTGCACAACTGCAATACAAGATAATGTGTCAAGTACAATAATAATTAAAAGGCTTGGGTCTGGACGGGAGCAAGGACCTTGGGAAAATGAGGAGTGACTTCTTGAAGGAGGTGGTATTTAGGTTAGCCATGCAGGATGGGTAGGATTTTAACAAATTTGGAAAGGAGAGCTCTATAGTGGAAAAAGGGCCATAAATGGAGGTATGAATGCCACAAAGTGTGTTGGTTGGGGGTGGTGAAAGTACACTTAGCTAGGAATATATTAATGACTAGAGTAGGGTGAGATACTGTCCAGAAAGACAGCTTGGGGTAATAAGTTTATTTATGGGGGATGGGATGGGAAGTAATGATAAAGCTTATCTTTAAGAAACTTAATTTGGCTAAAATTGCTAATAGAATTGCCATTGCAATTGTCGGTGTGGGTGAGGAAGGCTTTTATGACTTAAGGCAGTGGAAATAGAAACAAAGGACTGATTTGAGGTTGCTAAATTAATATTCTAGAATGTGTGCATGTATTTCAAAAGGTGGCTTATGAAATTTAAATAACCTGTTCAAGATCACACACCTGTGCAATAGAAAAGCCAGGATTCTGCTTCCCACCCTACTCAGAAAATTGCAGGTCACTTCGGCCCCTGTTTCCCTAGCAAGTCTGTAGGGTCTTAACCGCAGTGAGGAGAGGGGACAAAGACAGTGGACCTAGTTCATGAAACTGAGCTTGAGAGAGGAAGAATGCCAGGCAGGGCAAAAGCAACTGTCGGATGGATGTGCTGAGGGGCTGGGTAAGTGGCAGAGGAGTGAGGTGTCCCGGGGTGCAAGTTGTAGGGCTGGGGTGAGACAAACCTGCAAACCAGAAGCAAGTCCCCCGGCTCGCGGTAGCACGCGCCCCGCCCGCGCCGCGTGTGCGCATTGCAGGGTCGCTGCCGCACTGCTGCCACCCCTGGGTGAGCTGCGGCTGGCCGCTCCGCCCTGCCCGGCTTTCCACCGCACTTTTCCGGGAGCCCGTCTCAAGCGGGGCCAGCACCGAGGGGCTTTGGGCTTTGGGGAATGTGTTGATGAAGCCCAGGCTAAGTGCTGAAATCGACGGTGTTGTGAAACCGTTTTCTGGACCTACCGCCTCTGTACCTTTTTATCTCATTATTCATTTGTGTCTTTTATACTAAACTGGTAAGCATTTAAAAAGATAGAAATGTTAAAGTTAAAATCCAATGGATAATCTCTCAGAAATTTGCTGGTAGGAATGTAAATTGGCACAACTCCTTTGAATAAAATTTTGACACTATCCTTTAAAGTTGAAGATATGCATATCCTGCAACCAGCATTTCTACTTCTAGGTAGCTGCATTTTCTAATATGGTAGCCACAAGACACCACAAGCAGCAATTTCAGTCTTAACATAAAACACAAAGACACAAAAGAACTAAGACACAAAGGAATGTGCCATACAATTCCATTTATTCAAACAAATTAAGCTATATTGTTTCAAACCTACACCAAAACCCACACCTCCTCCAAAACCTACACCAAAACCCAGCATGAAGGGAAGCCCCAGTGGACGTCAGGTATTGGGAAGGGCGTCCGCTTCTGTCCCTGACATTTTAAATGTCTTCGGCAGTAGGTGTGGACCGCAACAAATCAACCACTGAAATTGTCTCTTATTACCCAACTGTCTTCCTTTAAAATAAGTGAATCAAAGGGGGCAACAACCCTTTCCAAAGGATAAGCTTACCCTCCCGAAAAGTCGTAGGAGGAGTCCCAGCCCCAAATGATGAAATGTTAAAAACTATTTGATACTTAAATATCTAAAAACCCCTAAATTTGCTCATCTGTTTGATGTATTTCAATCTTCCCCTACCTTCCCATGCCCCTCTTCTTTTTGTTTTTCTTCTAATCTCAAATTGCATGACGTGACCATTATTCCCCACAGGATGCCAAAAATGATGGAGGACCTACTTGTGATGTTCTGGGAGTGTTGACAAAAATGGACCTTGAGCTCTAGATCAGTGCTAATAGATGGAGTGCTTGGACAGAAACTGCTACCTGGAAATTCTTGCCTGTGTCTTATGCTTGACTAATTAAGAGGCCATAGTGGGAAATTATTCAACTTATTAATACAGCAGTTTAAATTTAGGTCTGTTTTTATCCCTAACTCTTGTAATTAACTCCTAGTTATAGTTTTTTGATCCTCTACACCCTACTCTGCTATTTTCGGTACATTTTGGGCTCCTTCCTTAGATATAAGCCATTTTATGCTTTACCCAAAGTCATAGCTCCATATGCATTTTAGTAAAAAGATATGGCTATGTCTAATGGAGAGAAGATTCCTGCTTTAAACCAAGGGATTTGGGATGGGAGCTAAGGTGGTCCCATGTGAGTAGAAACTCCATACTTTCTAGCAGAAGCAATATTTTAAAATTCATCTCTAGAGAAATACATTTATTTCCTTTCAAACCTCTGCACTGATAGAGTTATTCATAGCATAGAATAGGAAAGCACCAAGAAGGGGACACCTTAATCTTCAATAACTATCCTCCTAGGAAGTGACCTAAAATCCTATTTCATAATGTACATAAAATTTTACTAATTGAGTTTGTGTTTGGCAAATATTCTTCTTCCATAGTTATTTTAACATTATGTCATTGTTTTAAAGGCATGCATTCATAGTAGGAAAATAAAGCATAAGGAATAATTATTACTCTTAATATTTACCAACTTTAGTCCCATTTGGGTGATTTTTATCTTCCCACAAACCCCCAAGAAACCACAATAGGGCATAAGGTTAATAGGACACTTGGTGGCAGATCACTCTCAGATCAAATAAATATGTAAAATATTTACTATTAGAAATTAATAAGTTATTAAAAATTAAAGACATTACTTAACAATCACCAAAGATGTAAAGAAACAAGCAACCATATGTAAGAGTCAGCAGAAACAACAACAAATTAAGAGTCCTAATAATTTCGGACATAGGTACAGAGTATAAAATAAATATGTATAAAATTTTAGATATAGAAGATGAAATCATAAAAATGCGTTCCTGGGCTTCAGCACCAAAAAAATAAAAATAAACAAAAAATAAAAAGTATAAATCACAAAAATGAGCAAGTATCAAGAGACTAACAAAAATGACAAGATTGACTTGAAAAAGAAATAAAGAGCTATTTTAGAATT
The DNA here is from genome assembly GCF_040939455.1 of Microcebus murinus. Taxonomy (NCBI): domain Eukaryota; kingdom Metazoa; phylum Chordata; class Mammalia; order Primates; family Cheirogaleidae; genus Microcebus; species Microcebus murinus. The sequence goes on along the minus strand of NC_134105.1, from coordinate 116,173,661 downwards.
TAAAAATAGAAATGTTGAGGAGCTTCCAAATTGGTGAACATACTCATGTATGTGCCAGTAAAGTGGCCAACAGCAACTCCATGGGGACAGAAGCTCCTGTACTCATGACCTTTCTGGACCTACCCCCTTTGTACCTTTCTATCTCATTATTCATTTGTATCTTTTATACTAAACTGGTAAGCATTTAAAAAGATAGAAATGTTAAAGTTAAAATCCAATGGATAATCTCTCAGAAATTGTTGGTAGGAATGTAAATTGGCACAACTCCTTTGAAAAAAATTTTGACATTATCCTTTAAAGTTGAAGATATGCGTATCCTGTGACCAGCAGTTCCACTTCTAGATATATACCATAGAGCTGCATTTTCTAATATGGTAGCCACAAGAAACTACGAGCAACAGTGTCAATCTTAACATAAAACACAAAGACACAAAAGAACTAAGACACAAAGGAGTGTGCCATACAATTCCATTTATTCAAACAAATTAAGCTATATTGTTTAAAACTATACATAGGTGGTAAGGTATAAAACAAGTGATTATCATAAAAAGTCTAACAAGGCTTTACTATTAGAAAGATGAAAAGAGGTATGCTTAAGAAGGGGCACACACATTTCTGTGGTACTTGTGTTGGTGACTTGGAATATTATACTTGTCTTTTTGCTATATAATTCTTCATTATATTATGTATTACAATACATACTACTGTATATGTATTATATTATTTTTGCATTTTCATTAAATTTCACAATTAAAACTTTTTAAAAAAAACTCAATGGCTGGGTTAAACAGATTAAATATAGTTGAAGAGAAAATTAGTTAAGTGGAAAATAAAATTGAAGGAATTACCTAGGACAGTATGTCCTCACTTGACATCATGGGTAGGCTCTTGGAAACTGTTACTTTAAGTGAAACAAATACTGAATGCCAGCAAAACTTAACTCTTGTTTATAACAATTAGCCTATAGTAAAACTAGTTTTATTACACAGTACATTATTTTCAATTACAGTTGCACATGTATAAATACTTCTAAGAAAATATTATTCTGGCTTTTATTTTCTGTACAACAAAGAAAATGTTGAGGTGTAAACTTAAGGGAGACTTTTACGGTCTTGGATCCCAACTCTGTTAACTTACCATCCTGTTGGCTGCTGGGGAGGGCAGTTTCTGTATGCTATAATATGAATTTAACTAAATGGAAATTTGGAGTCATAGTCATTCATTTAATATATGTCTTGATTATTTTAAATTACCTAATATATATCTCCATGTTGCTTTTTTTAAAAAATAGTATTGCTCCTAAAAAATACCACCCTCATTTTGGCTGTCCCTATCAGAATTGTTACTATTCTGTTAAACATTGGGAATTTGGGAGTTTGTAGTGTGTATGATACTAAATTGTGAATTAGTGGGACATTAAACCTAATAGTTTATGAATATTTGAAGTTATTAGTGCTTAATATCTTTTCTTAAGGACAGTTTGCCTCTAATTTTAAGCTGGAAGGTCATGGAATAACTATTTAGAAAAGAATGGAATAATTCTCTAGAAAACTTAAATTAAAACTTGTTTCAAATTATCCATAATGGCTGCATGCTGATTGAATAAAATATCAATTATGAAAGCAAAATATTAAAATGTAACAATTTAAAAACATACAAGCCATCAAATCACCCCAAATGCTCATTTACAGGAGAATGAGTAGAAAAATCTTGGTATATGTTATGTTACACAGTGGCAAAAATAAATGACTATAATTACATGCAACAACATTTATAAATTTTGTATAAGGTTATTATACTGTTGGGTTAGAAAAACAAGTAGCTGGCCTACCCGTGCTGTATTATGCCATTTTAAAAATAAAGCTCAAAATCAAATATGTAAATCAAACAACATATTGTGTTAAGGATAACACACATAACTGATAAAACTTTTTCTTTAAAAGAACATAATTACGTACCTAAAATTTGTGGTAGTGGTTACCTTTTTTGTAAGATAAGGGATAGGATAGGTAGATCATGAACATTGGTAATGTATTTAATCTGATACGTGAGTTTTATTATACCATGCATATTTGTATATATATTCTTTTGTATGTATCAAATATGACATTTTTTAAAAGAGTAAAGCAGTGTGAACTTCCTGTAGATTTTGATTAGTATTTCTATTATACTTCTGCTTTCCCTGCCCAGAATTCAGGCATTTATGGTTGAGACCCTGAAGAAAACATTTTCTGCTGAGGAGGAACAATCTAATAAGTGTCTCCCATTACTGTAAGATTTTAATTTCTTCCTAATGTCTGATTAACCTCTAAATATAAATGTCAATTAATGCAGTAGGTCTGAAAAATATATGAACAAACATGAAAGTATTAAGATATTATTTCTTTTTGTAATATCTTTTTAGGGTTGGCAAATTTGTGAAGAATTTTCTACAAAGAACTTTATTTAAAAAGGACGTGTGCATGGGTATATTTTCATTGTGTGGGGTAATGGAGACAAAGAATATCCATTCCTCCTGTTAACAAAGAAAAGACATTTACAAAATAGAAAAAGTCAGCTCTGGGTTTGTTTCCAGAATGCATCTATTGAGTCTTAAAGAAGAAGGGCACAGCAAAAGCAACATGTTGAGTAAGGCTATTGAGAAGCCACAAGTGTCACAGATGTGCAGCCTGGTGTCACTTTGAAAAAGGAAGCCTGCCACTGCAAGGTGGAGGTTATCTTAAAATTCGTTTAACTGGAGTTCATCAGCTATGCAGATGTCTTATTCTTATGAAGCTATTCTTGCAATTGTGATCCCAGGAACACATTTTCTCACTGATAACCACTTGTAGGGAGGGGCATTCACTTTATGTTCTTTTAAATGTCTATTGTTAGTGCCAAAAAAGAAAAAAAAAAAAACATTGTGTTTAGAAAATGAAAAGTAAGAAATGTAGAGAGTGGGTTAGGAGAGTTGAGGGCAAAGAGCAAAAATGAAAAGGAAATCAAGCTTGGGGGCAATATTTCCAAGATTAGAGGTTCTGATCCATGTTTGTAGTCGTGGAGCTCCTTGCTGTATTGTGAAGTAGAATAAACAACAAAACTATGGCCTCCCCTTGAGAGTGGCAGATTCTGGGAGGTTGTTACTCACAGTCTTCTGGGAAAGACAGAATGGCCATATATTTGACTAGGAGGGGTTGTATGAAAATCCATCAGCTTATAAAAAATCATTTAGATGATCTCTGGAAATAAAGAGAAGTTTCACATTTACTACTCTTTAATGTAAGATGCAATTTAAATCGTAGTGTTCATACAATACAATATTTTACAGAGATACTGGTTTGCTACTGCTTCAAATTAATATTAACCAAATTATGGCTGTCTGCTTATTTCAAAAATGTCTAAAGGATTCTAGTAGAAATATAACCTCTTTCCTAATTGTTTTGTCATGTTTAATAAAGAGGTTTTGGGATATATTAGGTATCTACTGCAAAATGGTACATATTTTGCTGATTTACCTTCCTATCTCAGCATTTCTTTCTTCTTTATTAATGCTTCAGTTCTTTCTCAAATTTATTTTGCTTCACATTGATTATTCAAAAAATGAAATTTGAAACACACAGATTGAAACCAATATTAACTGAATTAATTCATAAATTAATACCAGAAATTTATAATTCTTGGTACTTCTATCTTTGTAGTACTATAGACTTGAGTAGGTAATTTTATTTTCTCTCACTCCAGTTCTTCAGAATTTAAAGAATAGAGACAAAGGAAAATAATACTCAATTCAATATGATTATTCCTTTTATTATACTTGAAAATAATTTTTTGTTTAGAATTAAAACATAAGCTCAAATTCTACATATTCTAGTTTAAGTCTCATTTAGTCAAATTCCAGAAGTGTCTACAGCCAACCAAAAAGAGGAAATGCTTGATGGAAGGGAGTTGGGATCAAAGTAGACAATGGTTTATTACAGTTAAAATGTTTTATTTTTGGAAATTTTATAAAAACTTATTTTCACATAAATACATTGTTAGGACCCCTCCTGGGGCCATATAAGGGGCCTGTACAGATGAGAAGCCCTGAAACTTAAACTTCATTAGTTTCATGATAAATTCTCCTCTGCTTGAAGTCTTATGCCCTCTTACCTACTGCCCCATTTCTCTGTAACTTGAAAAGAGCTGTTGATACTGCTATCTCTACTTTTTCTCCTCCCATTTGGTTTAGAATCCCCATCATTTAATGAAAACTGTTAAAACAGTGATTCCTGAACCTCACTGTATTTGACATACCTGAGCATCCCTTCTTGAAATATAGCCTTCCTTTGACTTGTGGAACATGACTCTCTCTGGGTTCTTTCTCTGTATAAACAATCAGAGTTGTTTATACAACTCTGGTTGCTCCTAGGGCTCTTTCCTTTCTTCCTGACAGTTATGTTGGAACACCCAGGGGCTCAGTTCTCCAATCTCTCTGTCTTTTTTTTTTTCCTCATCTATATTGCCTCCCAGTATGTCTTCACCCTGTCCCATGGCTTTATGAACCATCTATTCACTCATCATTCCCAAATTTATGTATCTAATCCCTTCTTCTCTGAATTCCAGATTTACGTATCTGGCTGCCTAGTACCATCTTTACTTCGTTGCCTAATTCATCATAACATAACCAAAAACAATTTCTTGATTCCTAATCACACACTCTGTTTCTCCTGGAACTCAGTAAATGGCCATTTCATTCTTTCATTTGCACAAGACTCTTCTTTTACACTCACTCCTCACCCTATTAGCAAATCCTATTGACAATTTTTCTCCCTATGTTTTCATGTCATTTTTTTTTATTGCATTAACTTGTATATTGTGTGATTCTTTGTGAAATCATTCATTTATACTTGCTACCTGGGAGTTGTTTAGCCTAGTGCCAGGGAATAGGGTAGATAGAGTCTGGAACAGAACTGATTGGTTCCGCTCTGTATTTCCCTGTCTCCTCAGAAGAAGAGAAGAAAAGGAGACAGTGCTAACTATTATAACACCTTTTTCTCTCTTTATCAAAACATATTTGGTTTGCTGCCACATTAGGCCACATAAAGATGGGCATAAGAAGAGTTATGATTCCAAATGTTTAGCCTATAAAATTTCTACTTATATGCCACTCCATACCACCCCATTTATTAATAATGCAACTATAGTTAATTTAACTTTGTGGTTTATGATTATCATAACAGCAAAATTTATACTAATTTTATAAATTAAACAAATTTTAAAATTAAAATTTTAACATGAGGTGTCAGTACAATATTTTTGATTCTGGTTATGGAATAGGTAAATAGAAAACAACTATTGTTTATGTTTGAATCCAGGAGTGATGAGAGTTGGAGATTGGTTAACTGAAAATTCAGTTGCCTTTTAACATCTCAAGTAGATAATTTTTGCATTGCTGAGATGTGCTTGAATTTCAGGGCTTAAACATTTTTATTACTTTTTATTGAAAGCTGCACTGAATATTAAGTATCTACACTTACAATAAACAAAGTAGCAGTAATTTACACTAAAACAAAACATATTTTTGATAAGCTATTACTGTTTGGGACAGTATTTCTTTTTTTTTTTTTTTTGAGACAGAGTCTCGCTTTCTTGCCTAGGCTAGAGTGAGTGCCGTGGCGTCAGCCTAGCTCACAGCAACCTCAAACTCCTGGGCTCAAGCAATCCTACTGCCTCAGCCTCCCGAGTTGCTGGGACTACAGGCACGAGCCACCATGCCCGGCTAATTTTTTCTATATATATATTAGTTGGCCAATTGATTTCTTTCTATTTTTATAGTAGAGACGGGGGTCTCGCTCAGGCTGGTTTTGAACTCCTGACCTTGAGCAATCCGCCCGCCTCGGCCTCCCAGAGTGCCAGGATTACAAGCGTGAGCCACCGCGCCCGGCCTGTTTGGGACAGTTTTAAAGTTGTTTTCCCCCCATCCAGAAATGTACCCATAAAAGTCTCAAAATAGTCCATTATTTTAAACAAATCTATATGATTCACAAAAGACAATGAATATAGTCCATAACTAGTCGATAAAAATCTAATAGGATTTGTTCAAATCACTCACATAACACATCTGAAGTATTTTTGAATAAAACAAGTGTTCTTGAAGAGAAAAGTTTATCAATGTCTGAAAAAGCAGATTTTGTTCATAGACAATTTGACAAGTTATCATAAAAGTGTTTAAATATTTTTATTATAACAAAGATATTTATAGAAATACAGTTACATATTCATAATCACCCACACTATGTTGCATATTTATGACTTTTAAACAAATTCTAAATGTCCACTACAGTACTTGTGAACTCATTCATGTCCTAATAAAACCTAGGGTTTGACTACAGTTAAGAAGACGACTTAAGTCATTTGATGGAATAGTGATTGGTGGGATGATACAAATATAGGACCTTGGAAATAAGGTAAAGGATTTGAATTTTATTCTAATAGCATTGGAAAGTTAGGGAGAGGTATGATCATGTGTGTGTGTGTGTGTGTGTGTGTGTGTGTGTGTGTGTGTGTGTGTGTGTGTATTTAGTAATGCCTATTACTTGAGAGTGAGTTTTGAGAGGTATTCATTCTTTGCATCTGGATTTGGAAGACACACACATAATCAACCTTGAAAAACTTATTTTTCTTATATTTTCAACTCTCCGGTTATTTGCCCACTATTCCATGAATATTTTTTATAACATCTTTATTGCTGACATATAACTCATATTCTATATAATTGAACTTTTAGTATCATCTACCCATTCCCCTCCCCCCCAACAATTCTTCTGCCCTAGCCCTCGGAAACCACTAATCTATTTTCTGTCTCTATAGAGTGGCCTATTCTGGACATTTCATACAAATGGAATTATACAATATGTGGTCTTTTGTGTTTGGCTTCTTTCACTTAATATTTATGTTTTCATTGTTCATCAATGCTGTAGCATCTATCATTAATTCATTCCTTTTTTTCACTTAAAACTTTTTTATTGTGGTAAAATACACCTATCATACAACTTATCATTGTAAACATTTTTAAGTGTACAGAGTTCTGTGATATTAAACACATTCATATCATTATGCAACCATCATTACCATCCATCTCCCAAATTCTTTTCATTTGGCAAAATTGAAACTCTATACCCATTAAACAATAATCCCACATTTCCCCTGCTACCAAAGGCCCTGGAAATCGCCATTCTATGTTCTTTCCCTGTGATTTTGACTATTCTAGGTGCCTCATATAAATGAAATTATACAGTATATAAATGAAATTATACAGTATTTCTTTTTATGACTGTTATTTTACTTAGTGTAATGTCTTCAAGTTTCATTCATGTTGTAACATGTGTCAGAATTTCCTTACTTTTAAAGGATGAATAATATTCCTTTGTGTATTTATATACTTTTGTTTATCCATTCATCTTTCAGTGGACACTTCGGTTGCTTCTACATTTTAGCTATTGTGAATAATGCCGCTATGAACATGAATGTGCAAATATCTCTTCAAGATCCTCCTTTGAATTCTTCTGGGTATATACCCAGAAGTGGAATTGCTGGATCTTATTGTAATCCTATCCTTAATTTTTTGAGGAATTGCCGTACTGTTTTTCATAGCAGTTGTACCATCTTACATTCCTACTTAGAGTGCACAAGGGTTCCAGTTTATCCATATCTTTGCCAACATTTGCTATTTTGTTTTTTGGTTTTTTGATAGTAGCCATTTTAATGAGCATGAGGGGTATCTCCTTGTGGTTTTGATTTGCATATCCCCAATTATTAGTGATATTGAGCATCTTTTCATGTGTTTCTTAGCAATTCATATATCCCTGGAGAAATGTCTACTCAAGTCCTTTCTCCATTTTCATACTGAGTTGTTTGTTTTTATGGTTGTTGACTTGTAGGAGGTCTCTAATTTTTTCTGGATATTAATCCCTTATTAGATATATGATTTGCAAATATTTTTTCCCATTTCATAGGTTGCTATTTCACTCTGTTGATAGTGTCTTTTTTTTTTTTTTTTTTGAGACAGAGTCTCGCTTTCTTGCCCAGGCTAGAGTGAGTGCCGTGGCGTCAGCCTCGCTCACAGCAACCTCAGACTCCTGGGCTCAAGCAATCCTCCTGCCTCAGCCTCCCGAGTAGCTGGGACTACAGGCACGAGCCACCATGCCCGGCTGATTTTATATTATATATATTAGTTGGCCAATTAATTTCTTTCTATTTTTATGGTAGAGACGGGGTCTCGCTCAGGCTGGTTTTGAACTCCTGACCTTGAGCAATCCGCCCACCTCGGCCTCCCAGAGTGCTAGGATTACAGGCGTGAGCCACCGCGCCCGGCCGATAGTGTCTTTTAATGCACAAAAGTATTTAATTTTTGTGGAGTCCAATTTGTCTACTTTTGCTTTTTTTTACCTGCCCTTTTGGTGTCACATCCAAGAAATCATTGCCAAATCCAATGTGGTAAATAAAGCTTTTGCTTTGCTTTCTTCCAAGAGTTTTATACTTTTAGTTCTTACATTCAGTTCTTTGATCCATTTTAAGTTTATTTTTATATAAGTGTTAGATAAGGGTCCAACTTCATTCTTTTCCATGTGGGTATTTGGTTTTCCCAGGACCATTTGGTGAAGAGAGGATGTCCTTTCCTATTGAATTTCATAGAACCCTTGTAGAAAATCATTTGACCATATCTGTGAAAGTTTATTTCTAATCTCTCTGTTCTATTCCATTGGCCTATATAAGAGCTGAAATTGACCAAAATTAACCACAGTCTACTGTCCAAGCCCGCCCCTGGAAGTTGCAAACCTTTAATAGGCTGCAGAGTTCCAAAATAGTTATATGAGACAGATTCTGCCAGTGTAATCGTTTTCTAGGTGAGGAAATAGATTCCTGGTGCTTCCTACTCTATCATCTTCCCAGAATCCTCATCCAGTACATTTCTTTTCATTACAGAATAATATTCTATTGTGTGTGTGTATATATATATATATACACATATATATATTACATTTATTTATCCATTCATCATTATGTTTTTTCCTACTTTTTTGGCTATTAATGATGCTGCTATATTCGTTAACATTTTTTTTTTTTTTTTTTTGAGACAGAGTCTCACTTTGTTGCCCAGGCTAGAGTGAGTGCCGTGGCATCAGCCCGGCTCACAGCAACCTCAATCTCCGGGGCTCAGCGATCCTCCTGCCTCAGCCTCCCGAGTAGCTGGGACTACAGGCATGCACCACCATGCCCAGCTAATTTTTTGTATATATATTTTTAGTTGGTCAATTAATTTATTTCTATTTTTGGTAGAGACGGGGTCTCGCTCAGGCTGGTTTCGAACTCTTGACCTTGAGCAATCCGCCCGCCTCGGCCTCCCAAAGTGCTAGGATTACAGGCGTGAGCCACCGCGCCCGGCCTCGTTAACATTTGGAAACATTCACAAATTGGAGGAGTGGTCAGAAAACAAAATATTAACCTAGGAGTTCTGAAATCTACTACTTCTAGCCTTGGTAGTAACTCGACATTCATTAATGGAGATTTGACTAAAATTCCTTGAACTTTTAACAGTCATTTTTTTTTTTTTTGATCTTGTTTCAAGTGTTTGGCCTACGACTGAGTCCTGAAGCAGTGGAGACATTAGGTCATTACAAGTATAAAATCTACACTATAGCATGGAAGTGCACTCAACATTGTAATTTATTTTAACATTAATTTTTTTTAACTTAGTTTATAATTTGGAGAATACCTAAAAATTCAATTTTACATTATCGTCTTTGGAGAAAAGGTGCTCGCCATCATACCAAGAGATAGACATTCTAATAAACAATTTCAAAATAATCTGAACACTGGATTGTATTGAGGAAATATTTTCATTTCTCTCAGTTCTTATTTATGTCTGGTTGGTAATGGAAAGTTTCAAAAATCTTGTCATCTGTCACCACAATCTAAAATTCATCTTGCTTTCCCGTTATACATAAAGACGTTGAGAACATTCTAGTTGACCATTTTGACATGCTTGACAGCTGGAGCAAAAACCTTATTTTGACAACTCTCTTGGGAAAGGTTTTGGTTTTGATTCGGAAAAAATTTCCGAGGGCCAAAAAGCTAATTAGCAATTTGATCACTTACTAATAAAAATTGGAAACTACTTTTTGACGTTAACAGCGGAAAAAGTAACATACAGAAATACACTTTTAGAAGTTGTCCTATAAAATTCCAAATCTGGCGAGAGATAGCTACACGTGGGAAAACTCACAACCAAGATAGCGGTCCTTCTGCGTCTGCCCCTAATTATTAACACGTAGTGTGATGCGTGGATTTCTTGATCGTCTCCTCGGAAACCGCAACCTGACAGGACAGGAGCTCTGCAGGCTCCGGGAGGAGAGACAGGGCCCGGTAGGTGTTCTGAGGGTGTCGTGTGCGCCTGCGCTGGTTTCTCGCGGCCTCTCGTGGCGAGAGAGGCCCGGAGACCCGGATGCAGGACGGGCGGACGCGCTGTTGCCATGGCAGCTTGGTCCTGGTTGCCAGGGGAGCAGGTGCTGGGGTCTCCCTTACCTCATTGTCAGAGCTTAGAAAGAGGAGGAGAGGAGACCACTCCTGGCCATGGTCTGTAACCCCATCCGCTGCATTTTACACAGGCAGGAGGGGATATAGAGGGAAGGAAGGGAAGGAGGATGCGGAAATATTTATAGTGGGAGAAACGGTAAAAGGTATAAACGTCTGGTATAGCTGCGAGGGAAGGTGGGTAAAGAAGCGAGGGAAGAGCCCTCCGGTTGGCGCCTTGTCTTCCGGGGGCCACGGAGCCCGGCACTGTTGTATGAGGGAGACCCTTCTGAGGGTAGCTTAGACTCTCTAAATTTTTTGTCATATTCTTTCCCCTCTCAAAGTTCCCCAACATGGAAAGTAAAAATTTCATCCCTGGGAGAAAAAGTCACTTCCTGAAATGTTAGTGTCTATGAAGAGGCTATGGTATTCGTTTATCTGGTGGTGATTGGGATTCTGAATACAAATTGAAATTATCACCTAATGTTTGTGAAATGTTTATCGTCATACCTTGTGACAGAGTGTGATTTTTTTTTTTTTTATTACTCGTGGGATCACAGTCTTGGCCTGATCACAGGAAGAATGGGTCAGATGATCTCACCATGTTTTGACGTAGTTTTTGCCTAAGTATTTGTGTTATATTAAAAAGTATTCTCTTCGACAGTCTTTCAGTTCGTAGATTTTAGAAAAGCATATATTTAAAAGGCTGTAAGATAAGACTAGAGTCAATGAATTAGATTAAACTAATTTTGAATATTCTGAATCCTGGAATAAAATTGTCAAAATTATGTATACATGCAGACTTGGCTTAGATTCATGCTAAAAGGTGTGCAGTCACCTACCCACACAGGATTTATCAGACGTTCAGGGAAGAAGAAATTAATTTTTCTTAATATAGTTCCCTATTAAGAGGGTGGATCTGGTCTAAGCCACTTACATAGACTTTTACTGATGATAAATGTTGAAATTTAAATGTGTGAAATTCACAGTAATAAAGTAGGAAATAAGTATTAGGTGATATGGCTTGTATAATATGTATTTTTGTTCCAGCATGTTGACTGTGTACCATATGGACAGTGCATTGGGGATGAAGATTAAAAAGAACTGAAGGGGTTGAATATCCTGTGACGCATTTGAAAAAGGCTTAAGGGACTTGGTAACAAGAGTTTATGACTTACGTTCTTTGTTTACTTGAAAACCAGTTATGAGTTATTTTGAAGTTATACAAAAAGAATTATACTTTAGATTTATGGAACTTCATTTCCTTCTCAGAATTACTTCAACTTATTTGCATTTAAAATATGCCATAATAGTATAACTTAATAGCACCTAACATGTTTAATTTGTAATCATTATATTTTTAATTTATTATACTGATTCTGTGTTTTAGTTTTAAATTTGAGTTTTCACATGGGTAGGATTCATTGTAAATAATAAAGCACATCTACTGAAGTCTTCAGGCAACCATTTATTTATATGTTCAGAACTGTGTTTATTATAAAATAAGGGAAAGCACTGAAGAGTTCCCAAGAAATATGCTTCTAACAGTTATGTAACTTAAATATCTTAAAATAATAAATTTCAAGATCCCTGGGCTAAAAAGAAAGCTAATTATCCCAAAGCATTGTGACTATGAAAAATAGTATATATATGTAAGTATTTTGGATTACAATGTGTTTTAGTGTATTTTACATCATTGATGGTGTCCTTACCTTTAATTTGTAGGTAGGTAGACATAACTGCTTAAGTGACTTAGCCTGTCTTGCAGCTAGGCATGGTAAATAAACTCATTGTAAAGTATTAATTTCGTTTCTCCAAGTCACCTAAAAATATTGCCCTCAACCTCTAATTAGAAATGATTGAAGGCTTACTTTTGAGTCCTTTTAAGAAAGTCTATTTTGTATTTTTAGTTTAAAAGAAATATCTAGAAGAAATTATATTTCAACTAATATATTAGAAATAATCATTATCCAGTTGAATAATTAAGTTGCATAATTAACATTTAGCATACCTAAAACTAACTTTGTCTTGAGAGGGAAATAGACCCAATATCAAGAACTATCCAGAGGAAAGCTGATATTTAAATTAAACACACTTCAGAATTATTTTAAGTTTTGAATTTAATGACTCAGACACTGATCATTTATTTTAGATTAACCTTTATCATGGTGCTATTCATTTGCTTTTAAACTCGCTTGCTCTTTATGAGTTGGCAGTTACTAATTTACATCTTATCGAATAAGAGAATGTCAGAGTTAAAACAAATCTTTCCAGGCATGGTGGTGCACACCTGTAGTCCCAGCTACTTGAGAGGCTAAAGCAGGAGGATCTCTTGAGCCCAGGAGTTTGAGGTTGCTATGAGGTATGATGACTGCATTGCACTCTAGTCCCAGGAACAGAGTGAGACCCTGTCCAAAAAAGAAAGAAAAAAGAAAGGTATCTTAAGGGTCATCTAGCTCTATTACTTTCCTAAAGCTTCCATGTCCTATAAAACATTCCTGTTACAGTCATCTTCTGGGCTCCTTATAAACATTTCCATTGACAGTGAATGCAGCACTTCTATAGACAGCTCATTTCACTTCAGGACAAGTTTGCTATAAGTTCTGTTTTATATATTGTGCCAAAATTTGCCCCTCAGTTTCTAGCCCTTTGTATTAGTTTTACTCCTTGAAATTATACAAGTTCATTTCTCCTTCAAAATATTGTAAAGCAGTATCGTAACTCACCTGAATTTTGTTGTCTTTTTCTTCTTTAGGTTAATATTTCCAGTATTTTCAAGTATTCCCCAGAATCTGGCTTTAAGGCATTTTACCCTTCTTCCCTTTCCTTCTCCTTTATCCTCCTTTTTTCTGGTTTACTAGCCTCTGAATGTATTTCAGTTTGTCTTTTGTTTTCTAAACTGTAGTGCAAAAATCTGGACTTCATATATTATCTATATATATCTCACCCACAGTCTCAGCCTTAGAGCACATTTACATTTTGGTATCCTCATCATTCTTTTAAATTCATTCTTTTAATGTCACTGTTTAACTCTGTGGAGTTTAGTAAATTCTTCACTAAAACTTCTTCAAATGCTTTTTACACATACTATCAAAAGCCTTTTCTCTTCAATTATCTAGGACTTGTGCAGCTAGTGCAAAGATGTTTTCCTATATCCCACATCCCAATTTGATGGGGAATTGTCGGAGGGAAAAGTATAAATCTCACTTTAGTAAAATTGGCACCAAGTTAGGTATTCTGGGCAAAGGTTTGGGGAGAGTAAACTGAAGCTAATGGTTAAAGCAAAGTTTGTGGATTATTTATTAATTCAGGCATAATGTTTCAAATTTTATACCTTTAAAAATGTATGTACATCTCATGTGTTCTTGCTATCTGTACTTAATATTTCCAAAAAGTATTTTAGGCAACTTATTCTTGATGTAAGAGTGAGAGAAGGCAAATATAGAGACAGGGTCCCAAGTGTTTGGGGCCTTGAAGATCTGGTTTTCTATACCTCTTTTCAAATTGGACCTGGAATTCTATGGTCTTTCAAAGTCAATAGTAGAAAGTATGCAAATTATTGCTATATATTTCTACCTTTGTCTGTTTCATGGTAATTAGATATACATTAATAATATTCCCACATTTTCTTTTAGAAAAGATAATATGATATCAGATTGACCCCCCTCACTCCTTCCAGACCCTTCTTCTGGAACACGCTTTATGTTCTGGCCACACTGGATAATCTATGTGCTTACGTGTTATTCTTTCTTGTGCTGTTCTCTTTGCCTGGAATAACTGATAAACTCTCAAACTAGTATTCAAACCTCATCCCAGCTTTCCTTGATATTTCCAATTTTATATTATTGCTTTTTTATTCTTCTTTCCATTGTTCTTTATATATATCTTTATTCCAATTATCTTATTTATTTATCTATTCATTTAAGATAAGGTCTCACTCTGTTGCCTGGGTTAGTATGCAGTAGCATCATTATAGCTCACTGCAACCTCAAACTCCTGGGCTCAAGTGATCCTCCTGCCTCAGCCTCCTGAGTAGCTTGGATTACAGACACATGCTACCATACCCAGCTATTTTTTGTAGAGACAGGATCTCACTATGTTGCCCAGGCTGTTGTCAACCTTCTGGCTTCAAGCGATCCTTTCACCTTGGCCTCCCAAAGTGCCAGGATTATGGATGTGAGCCACTGTGCCTGGCCCCCCCTTTTTAAAAAAATTTTTTTAGCTTTGTCTTCTCTAGCATACTGTGAGCACCTCAAAGACATAGGTCTATTTTAAAAACCATTGTAGGAGTATATTTAGGAATGTAGTCAATGTTCAACAAATTTATATCAAAATTGTATTTTTATATATATGTATGTTTATATGGTTTATATATATTTACATATATATGGTATGCTAACACACATGTACAAACACATTATAGGTAAAGATTTATATGCTTCATTTGTTTGAAAAGTTATACACACAAAAATATTAACAGGCCTATGAACTCACGTCAATTCAAAGATAATTTTAGCTTAGTTCTTTTAAAAATGACTGAATTTATACACCATTTTAATAGACATTTCATCTGACAACCCTGTCACTGTCTTCTACATTGTATTAGGTATCATAGTTTTCTTAATAAAAAAATATATTTTATTTAGGTTGACAGAAGTTTTTCTGTGTAAATCAACATTCACCATAATTGAGAATCAGTTGTTACTTATTAAAAAGCTCTCAGATCACAAATTATAATTATGCCATATAAATTATTAGAAGGATTAGGAAACTGAGGTTGGGAATTGATGTAACTGTTTTTATTTGAACATCAAAAAATGTGAGTGAGACTTAAAAACTGAGCCATCTGCTCTGACCTGGACAAAGAGTTTTAATGATTGGCAGGAGAAGTGGATAATCCTTATCTAAGCTTCACATAGTCTTCTTATTTATCTTTTTTAGTCTCCTTGTAGATTAAGGTTTTGGGAACTGGGGGGAATTGGGAAGGTTGTTAGGAATGTCTACCTAAGGAAACGTCTTACCATTACAAATCTCTCTTTTACAGTGTATACAGATAATTGTTCATTTTGAACTTCCATTTTATGTTTCTTTGTGTTAATTTACCTTCAATATTAATCTCCATATTCCATTACACCTCTAAAGTGGATATAACATATACTTTATATTTTATAATCTTACAGCCTTATTCTTTCACAAACAAAAAATGAATGAAAATAAAGATATTGATTCAAAAGAAAGTGGAGAATATGAAGATGACTTTGAAAAAGACCTGGAGTGGTTAATTAATGAAAAAGAAAAAAGTGATGCCAGCATAATAGAGGTATATATAAATTGCCAGTGGCGTTCATAATGATTACATTAACAAAATGATTTGTGATTCTTGAAGGTTTTCACGTTATTATCACATCTATACTGCACAAAATTCATTTGATTGTACATTGGATGATTACCATTATTCCCCTCTTAGAGATGAGAAAATTGAAGCTTACTGTGTTTAAATGTTGTATCCTAAGGCATAGGGCTGGTTAGAGAGAGAACAGGGATTAAGTTAGCACTTAATAAAGCTAAAATGATCAATATAAAATTATAATTTAAATAATATAAATAAATTAAAAATGAATTATTACATCAAAAGTTAAATATAGTTAATTCTTATTTTCTATGTGGTTATGCTTTTAACATAGATGAAAATAAAGCAAATACTCAAAAAACATGACTTTCAGCTAATATTTAAAACCTTAAGACTGAATTAGCTTTTCTGAGGAATGAATATAGAGAAAACAGTAAAGGGTCAAAGACTGAGCTGTAAGAATACTTCTAGGAAAAAGTGAATCCATTAAACATGATCATATACTATTTATCAGAGATGTAGAAGGGAAATTCAAGGAAATGAACCAGTTCTAGAAAACTGTAGGTTCTCTCTCTCTTTATATATTTATAATGTAGATGTATATTTATATATATGTGTGTGTATATATACATATATGTGTGTGTGTATATACATATATGTATATGTGTATATATGTGTATATACATAAGATAGTGTCAGTAGGTAGGGAAATTAATGAGGAAAAGGACAAAGCCTGGGATATGAATAGTTGACTTTAGAGGGCTAATGATCAGAGTAGTTATAGCAGAAGCCAGATTTAAGGTTTAGGGAAAAGAATATGAGGAAATGCAAGTTTTATTTTGGAAACTTCTCTTACGTCCATCTTGCTTTCTTATACAGTAAAGAAGACAAACAGGGTAGACAATATTTGAAAAAGGCAACAGAATCCAAAGTTAAGATTCTTCTAAGATGGCTTTTAAATGGTAGTTTTAAACATTTTAACAGAAAAATAATCAGAATAACTAGAGGCAGATACACCTAGAATAGTAAAGTTGAACCAGTTTCTCATGACTAGAAGGTTGTGAGATCTAAGGCACTGGCTGATAGAATTATAGAGGTAATAACGATGATTTATTGTTTAATTTTTAAATTCATTCAAATATTAATGATCACCTACCAGAGGCAGTTTTAGTTTTAGGTGCCAGGGATACAGCAGGGATTTTTAAAAAAGTGCTGTCATGAATTTTACACTTTCTAGTTGATGATTATAATAACGTCATTTGAGGCTGGTGGGAAAAGGGGATAACAGAGCTAGAGATAGGGAAGAGGTTCAGAGGAAGATTTCTTTGTAAAAAGTGGTTTTATAAAAGAAAAGAAATGAAAGACAAAGGAGAATTCAGAAACAGATTCTGTAAGAATGAACCAGAGAATCAAATAAAGCTAAAAAGAACAATTGTGATGCAGAGATCTTAGTCAAATTGTAGTGATTTGGCAATCATGTTAATGGGTCAGGTTTATTTGCTATTATAGGTATAGCAGTGTTGCGCACGATAGGAAGTGAAAGCTGTCAGAAATAATGACCGGTGAGCAAGTAAAAAAAAAGCTATTTTAGGGGATTGAAGAGAGCAGTATGTAGTACCTCCCACAGAATTGGTTTCGGAGAGAGAGAATTGTCTGAGAAAAGGGAAGACGTACATATTGTTGGGGTAAAGTGGTAGCAGAAGTGGAGCTGAGTTTTACGATGCAATAGTATTGGTTTATGATTCACGTGGAATTAATTTTTTTTTAAAATGTAAGATCAAGTTATCTGATGGTAGCTAATGTGGATTAGTGAAGTCTCTGAGGATAGCTGAGTGAGGAGAATCTCATCTAGAGGTTAAAAATTGACCCGTAATTTGGATGTAGGTTCTGCAGAAGATAGTGGCATTAATAGTCTGAAAAGATTAAAGGAATAGCAAATGATTAGGACTCAACCAAGAACTTGACCTTCAAATGGTCTGGAGACAAAGATGCTTTATTGAATAATACAGATATTACCAGGAAAAAACATTTTAGAAAATATTCTTCTGAAAATGTAAAAAGAGGAAAATTTTATAGGAGGAGGAATAATAAATAAGATTGTGTTATTTGTGGTTTCCTTTTGATCCATTAGCATAAAAAAATTTTAAAAATCAATGTAGCACTTAGCAACATCAAATTTAAACTTAAGAGTTGAATGATCCCTAAACTTTTGTTGCATGTATGTCCCTTGGATGCTCATATGTATGAATTAGAATATTATGATTAGAGTATGAGCAAGATGCACTTAGATTTTCCCATTCATAAAATAAATTACATGAATAGGAAAGTCCATTTTGTATTGTCCACATATGAATGAACAAAGGAGTCTCAATTTTGACTGAAAAATAGAACCTTGTATCTTATTTTTAGATGGCTTGTGAGAAGGAAGAGAATATTAACCAAGAATTAAAAGAGAATGAAACAGAAACAGAACACACCAAACAGCTTTCTGATCCAGACAAATCTTTGAAAGATGACGTTTCACCAAGAAGAAATGACTTCATTTCTGTACCAAGTATTCAATCTTTAGATCCTATTTCAGATTCAGATAGTGAAAACTCTTTCCAGGAATCCAAACTAGAAAACCAGAAAGACCTGGACGAGGAAGAAGATGAGGAAGTAAGGAGATACATTATGGAAAAAATTATACAAGCTAATAAGCTTCTACAAAATCAAGAACCTGTGAATGATAAAAGGGAGCGAAAACTTAAGTTCAAGGACAAATTAGTTGATCTGGAAGTTCCTCCACTAGAAGACACTTATAAAAATTATTTTGAAAATGAAAGTAGTATGTCTGGAAAACTATCACAGTTATGTATTTCCAGTGAATTTGCACAAGAAAATGTGATCCTGTCACTTACTGATGGAAGCTGTGAAGAAAATAAGGATAGGAAGATACTGGTAGAGAGAGATGGAAAGTTTGAACTTCTGAATTTACAAGACATTGAGAGTCAGGGATTTTTACCCCCCATTAATAATGTTAATATTACAGAAAATGAACAGTTGTCACCCAGGTTCTCCAACTCATCTGTCAATGGTGTCAAGAAAGAAGATTCTGCAGCAAAGATTCATGCTATCACTCACTCATCAACAGGAGAGCCACCAGCTTTTATCCCTCAGCCACCACTCAACCCTAAAACTCGCCCAAACTCTGCTGCCAACTCAGATCGAAATAAAGGGAATGGGAAATCGAATTACAGGACACAGTCTGCAATGATATCTTCAATGACCACAACATATTGTCTTTCTCCTAAACAGAAAGAACTGCAAAAAAAACTGGAACAAAAGAGAGAAAAGCTAAAAAGAGAGGTGAGAACACAAGTGGGCATTATATTGAAAAAGTACGTTATTGTGTTTTATAAATGCAATAGGAATTGAAACCATTGTTCAAAGTATTGGAGTTTTTTTGTTTGCTTTATTTTTGTATTGTTAGATTAATTAAGTGTTAAGAATGTATATTTAAGGAATGAACACTGTGATTATGTTGGTCCTTACTTGTCAGGATCACAAAGCATAGTAGAATGATCTGGGTTAGAGTTAGAGATGGCAGTGATGACTTCATCTGATCCTCTCATTTTAAAGGTGAGACTCAAAGAAGTTAAGTGACTACTGAAAGCAATCTTGATATGAGATAGGTGAAAATCAAATGTCAGATGGAAAAAATGAGGGCATGGAGTTGTAGGGGTTTAGGAGGCAACAAGAACACTTGGATTCTTTTGTGTGTGTGTGTGTGTGTGTGTGTGGTTCATATATCTTCTATGCCTATAATTCCTTAGTTTCAGGAGTTTTAGTATTAAGAATAGAGCCTAATAGTCATAATAAAATATCTCCAAAATGCCATATGGAATCCCAAATTATTATTATTTTTTTTTAAAGAAGAGTCTTGCTCTGTCACCCATGCTAGAGTGCAGTGGCCTGATCATAGCTCACTGTAACCTCCAACTTTCGGGTTTAAGTGATTCTCCTGCCTCAGCCTCCCTAGTAGCTGGCACTACAGGCATGCACCACCATGCCCAGCTAATTTTTTGTAGGGACTTGGGTCTTGCTATATTGCCAAGGCTGGTCTTGAACTCCTGGCCTCAAATGATCCTCCCACCTCAGCCTCCCAGAGTGCTGAGATTATAGGCATGAGCTACCACGTTTGCTCTTAAATGAAACTCTGGATTTTATAATTGAAAATTCCAGAAACTTAAACTTGTGAGTTTTTCTGAATTACTATGTCAGTGCTTCCATTCTGTGTTTTACTGGATCCCTAATGGTATTAAGCTGAGCCATACAAAATGTCTAACTGTAAATACAAAAACTCAGCAAAATCATAGTTTAATAGAATTTTACAATTAGAAGTGACCTCAAAGGCCATTTTATAGATAAGAAAATTATAGTCTAGGAAGTTTAAATAACTTTACCAAAGTCATCACTAACTTGTTAGTAGCAAAATTGGAATCAAAATCCCCATTCTTTGGCATCTTTTGAAAAATGGTGTGTTTTCCATTTTATGTGGGAAATTATCAGGGAAATTTCTGGCACTTAAGTAAGGTATTCACGTTAGCAACAAAAGGTGAAATATGAAAGTGTAAGAATGTATAACTTATGCACCCTCAGGCAGTAATCTGAAAAGGTGCATGTTTATAGAGCTTTTCTTATTTGATCACTGAATCTGAACTCTTAACAGTCAAACCCAGTTTACTTGGTTTAGATATAAAACAAAACTTAAAAGTATCAGAACTTTATGACAATACAAAAGAATTTGTTCAGAGTATCTGAACTATATGTTTGCTATAC
The DNA here is from genome assembly GCF_040939455.1 of Microcebus murinus. NCBI lineage: Eukaryota > Metazoa > Chordata > Mammalia > Primates > Cheirogaleidae > Microcebus > Microcebus murinus. The sequence continues at coordinate 116,152,960 of NC_134105.1, read as the reverse complement.
ACAAACACATATGTGTGGGTGTGTTTATATTTTGTTACAGAAGTTATTCAGGGGATTTTATATGAATATAAGTGCCTTTTTACCAATGAACTGATAGTATTCTTTAACTGGTGTGAATGATGAATAGTTCTGTTTCCATTTTGATTCTCTTTTTTTGGGTGTCACATGCTATTTGTTCTGAGATACACTTTTGTTGTAATAGTATTCTTATAACTAAATTTTCCTTTGCTCAAGGCATGGTCTTTGAATACTAAGTCTTTTAACATTTTTTAGTTGGCTTCAGGCGAAAGTTTTTCTTTTTCATGCCCACTATTTGCTGGGTTGGGCTTCTATCCTCTGTCTTTCTATCCTAAGTGAACCGTTTCAGTATTCTTTTTGGCAACTGCATTAGCTATGCTTTGGCCAATACCTTCTGTGTAATATAGCTAATTGTTCCCTTTGGAAAGATAATCATCTTTTATCATATTGTATTCATGCAAGGCATCCAAAGTCCTTTTTGTGAAAAGGAAATGTATAAATAAATATAAAATTTAATCTTTAATAAATTCACATTTTACATAGCATAGTCTACTTTAGGGCTCAAAAAATAGTACACAGATATTTTCAATGGAGTTTTATGCTGTTTGGGAGAATTTTTCCTTTTCTTCCTTCCTTTTGTTCAATCAAAAGGAATTAGAAAGTCTTGCTATGTTATAAAAATTCAAGGAAAACATGTTGAATTCTATTATTTGAAGAAGATTTAAGCATGGACTTGTATAATTCAGTTCACATAAATGATAAAATTTTAGTATTGAAAGAGACTTAAGAGCTTGTTAATGTAACTCCATTTTATAGATAAGAATATTGAGGCAGTAATTAAGTGCTTTGCCCAAACTGACGTTGATCACAGAAGGATTGTACTCTGATATGCTAACTTCTAGCTTGGTGCTGTTTCCACTATGCTAAGTTGTTTGTTCCCAGTAACTATTTTACGCCTCTATATGACTGATTTAAGTACCTACCTTCAAGTTTAAGTAACTCGTTTTTATAACATTAGCTGAATAATTCAGATTTTAAAAATTCATTTTATTCTTAATAGTTGACAAAACGTCTAAATATTTTCTGATAGCAAAAATGTTACTTTCTGAATATAAACTATTAAAAATATTTTTAAATAAAAATGTTCAAACACTTAAACAGGCACAATTAACTCCTGTATCCCCATCACCCAGATTCAAAACTCATTAAGATTTTGGCATATTTGTTTCATCTCCTCCTCTTTTTTTGATGAAGTATTTTTAAAGCAAGACCTAGACAGCATATTGTGTCTCACTTATATACTTCAGGATCCATCTCTAAGTGATTATGGCATTTTCTTTCATAATCACAATGCCATTTATCACAATTAACAAATTTAACAATAATATAAAAAGATTTAAGACATTTATAGTGCTTCTGGAGTATGTTGTTTTTCTTTTGTATAGCTGCAATTTGACAAGTTTAAAACCAAAAGTAAACTAGGAAATAGAGGAGAAATTCAAGATATTCCTGAATAGCATGTGTGTATTATATATCTATATAGTCGGAGACTTTATCTCTACAGTTTATCTAAAAAAAAAAAGGAAACTTTATTTTTTCCCCTCCTAAGCATATTAGAGGCCCTATTTTTATAAGAAGGTCCAATTTTCAGATGGAAAGTTTTAGGGTCAGGAAATTCTAATTTCAGATCTCAAAATACATTACTCTTATAACTCATACAATTTTATTAATGTTTCATTAATGTCTTTTCATATTCTTTCCACTAGGAAGAGCAACGGAAAATAGAAGAAGAGAAAGAAAAGAAAAAGGAGAATGACATGGTATTTAAAGCATGGTTGCAAAAGAAACGAGAGCAAGTCCTTGAAATGAGGAGAATTCAGCGAGCAAAGCAAATTGAAGACATGGGCAGTAGAGTAAGTAAAACTTCTCTATGAAAAATAAGTTCATTTAGATATGAAAGCTGATCTTATTTACAGAAGGATGTCTGAATATCAGAATAAGAGCCTATAGAAGAAGTAGAAAAGTGATCCAAGAACTAACCCTGCAAAAGATGCAATATGCAGATGACTTTACAATTAGGTTCTAAGAGGTTTTTTGAAAATCAAATTATTCCTATGTTGTTCAAACTTTCATAGCATAGAAAATAGAAAACTGCCAATTCATTTTTTCAAGATAGTATAACTTTGATATTCAAATCAAAGCCCCCCCCCCCAGACTGGTCTTAAGAATAGACATACAGAAATCTTATGTAAAAGCTAGCAAATTAAAAATACCACGTTATGTAATTTTTTAAAAATTGAGACAGAAAATCTAAGAGAATATAAAAAATCATCCATAGCCTCACTACTTTGAAGAATCTATGTATATAAAGTATAGTAAAAATTGAAAATTAAACCCTCAGCTCTTCTAGGCTCATCTCCCAGCAATAACCACTTTTAACAGTGTGGTGCAAATCCTTACATCTCTTATTTATATTTATATATTTACATGCCAAAAGTTTTATTATGCAATTTTTTTTCACTGTGTAATGGACATGTTTCTAGGCCATTACATTTAAATCTCTCTTTTCAAATAGCTGCATGATATTCCATTATTAATTTATTAAACCATTTTCCTTTTACAGATATTTAGATTAGTTCGAATATTGTACTATTAACAGTGTTAGGGACAAGTGTAGGTGAGCAGCGTTAGTCATAGGAAAAGAGGAGGGAGACAAAAATGAGGAGGCCAATAAGCATTTAGAACCTAACTCGCAATAGCAAGAACTTGCAGTTAAAGACTTTTCCTGGCCATGGGCATATGCAGAAAGTAGGCATACAGCTTCTAAAACCCTTGTAATTTCCTGAATGATGAGGGTGCTAGGTGTATCTTTTATTATCATATTTGACCTTTGACCCTAGTTCCTGACACAGAGCTCCTAATGCCTTGGAACTTCTTAGGTTATAGGACTTTTCGTGGGCTCCTAAATAGGGCTGGTCACCAGAAAGACTAAGCCATGACCTGAAACTTGGAACTTTCAGCTCCAACCCCTCTCTTCTAGGAAGGGAAGAGGGAATGGTGATTGATTTAATCTTAATGACTACATGATGAAGTCTTCATTAAAATCCCTAAGCTACAGGGTTTGGAGAACTTCCGAATTGTGGAGCACATGGAGGTGCTGGGTGGGTGGTGTGCCCCTAAAAGGGCATGGAAGCTTCATACCCCTTCTCATACACTTTGCCCTGTGTATCTCTTCATTTGTATCCTTTATTAATAAAGCAGTAAATGTAACTGTATCCCTGAGTCCTGTGAGTAGGTTTAGCAAATTAATTGAATCTGAGGAGAGGGTCATACTCCCCCCCGAATATATAGCAGGTTAGTCAGAAGCACAGGTCACAATCTGGGGATTTCGATTGGCATCTGAAGTCGGGTCAGTCTTGTGGGACTGAGCCCTTAAATCATGGGATCTGATATAAGCTTCAGGTAGATAGGGTCAGAATTGGGTTAAACTGTAGGATACTCAGCTGGTGTTGCAGAACCGGTCAGTATGGGATAAACCCCATACACATGTTGGTAACCAGAAGTAAAGTATTCTGTGTTGAGTGTGAATGTAGAAATAAAAACAGCTGGTTTTTCCAATTATATAGTGTATGTATTCTTCTGTGAATTTCCTATTTATAGTCTTTTCCCTTTCTTTTAATTTTATTTTGTTTTTTTTGTTTTTTTGAGACAGAGTCTCACTCTGTTGCCCAGTCTAAAGTGCCGTGGCATCAGCCCAACTCACAGCAATCTCAAACTCCTGGGCTCAAGCAATCCTCCTGCCTCAGCTTCCTGCGTAGCTGGGACTACAGGCACGCGCCACCATGCCCAGCTAATTTTTTCTATATATTTTTAGTTGGCCAATTAATTTCTTTCTATTTTTGGTAGAGACAGGGTCTCACTCTTGCTCAGGCTGGTTTCAAACTCCTGACCTTGAGTGATCCACCCGCCTCGGCCTCCCAGAGTACTAGTAATTTTATTTTTCTTATTGAGTAGTATATTAGAGATTTTGGTCCTTTATTATTTCTGTTATAAATATGTTTTCCTAGTCTAACAATATATTTTTTGTTACATTGTTTATTATGCCATTTGTAGAAATTTTTAGCTCTTAAAAATCTTGGGTTGGACAGTACCTTCACAGGCAAAACACAAAAACCATAAACTAAAAGAGAAAATATTGAGAAATTTGACTGTGACTGTATAGTAAAATAATAATATACTATAATCAGGTAGAGTTTATTTTAGGAAGGAAATTATAGATCAATAATAGCAAATCTATTAATATAATTCATCACATCAATAGGTAGATAAAAAGAATATGATTATTTTGAAAGATGGAGCAAAGGTATTTATGAATATTTAATATAATTTATTTTTTAAAATTTCTAATAAAATATGAATGATAGTATAAAAACAATATTGGGAAATACTATAGGCATACCACTAAAGTCAGAAATATGTTAGGCTCTATTCTATATTAAATAACAGTTTTCTAGGATTTCTGTACAATTCATTAAGAAGAGAAAAGGAAAGGAAGTATAAGTATTAATATTAACAAATTGGCCTTTTACACAATAAATAGAAAAAATTTATAGTCTTTCTGTAATACAAAAATAACCTCATAGAAAAATATAAGAAGGGAAGGATATAGGAATATGCAAAATACTTTGAGCTAAAGAGAAATGTTTGAGACATAGATATAAAACAATTACATACAATTATCATATATACAATACAGTACAATTTTCTAAGGTATCAAAAAGATGACTTTGGTGAATTTAAATAACTATAATATTCCTGGATGATATGCTAAACATTATAAATATATGGTTCTTTGATAAGTGTAAATAAATATAATATTCTTGTATAGATAAATTATCTTTTATAAAGATATGAGTTCCTCCAAATTAATCTTTATATTTAATTTCCATGAAAAGTTTATTAGGATTTTTTAAATTATCATAATTGTTAGTATTATTTATATTATTAAATCAAAACTTTTCAATTTCCCAATTGAAAAGAATGAGCAAAGAATGTGTAGTAAATTCTCTTGTGAACAAATACAAATGGCCATAGTATGTGAAAAAAGATACAAAGTTTTTAGAATCAAAGAAATACCAATTAAAAATTTTTCATTTATTCAATAAATATGTTTTGATATTTACTATATGACAGCTGTCCTATGCATGGGAATATAGTCTTAAGCAAAATAGGTATAGTCTCTGTCATAGAGCTGATATAGTAGGCATTTAAAAATGTTTTTAATTTATAAAATGTTTGAAATTATAAGTAGTGATGAATGCTATGAAAAAAAGGCTACGAGAGATCATAATGAGAGAAACAAATGTATATTGCTATATTCTGGAAAGATTTTTCTGAGTCAATGAAAGTAGGAATAGAAATTAGTCTAAGAATGGGAGCAATCTTTTCAGGCCAAGAGAACATGTGAGAATATCTTGAGATAGGAGATAACTTAGTGAGTGTGAGAGAATCTGGAAGGTGAGTAAGAATCAGATCACGTGGCACCTTGAAGGCTATAATAAGGATTTTATATTTTATTCTGTCATGGGATGCCATTAAAATTATTTAAACAGAGGAGTGACACATCAGATATGCGTTTTCACAGCATGCTGTGAATGAATTGGGAGGAAGGGTTTAGTTCAAATATGGAGAGAGAAGTTAGAAAGCAGATATAGTTAACTTGATGAGGAATGATGGTGACTTGGGCTACAGTTAAAGCAGCAGAGAAAGAGATTTGAGATATATTTTGAATTAGTGATTGAAGGAAATGGTAATTGATTAGATCATGTATGTGAGAGAGAATGAGATGTAAAAAGAATATACCAATTTTTCTTCTGAGCAACTTGAGGTGTGATGGTGCCATTCTCTGGAGCAGCAGAGAAGATATCTATTTGGGGGAAATTATCATTTCAGTTTTTAAATTGTTGTGTTTCAGGTACCTATAAAACATCAAAGTGAATATGTTGAAGATTAACTGGAAAATCTGTCTAATGTTTAGGAGAGAGGTTGACACTGGAGATATAAATTAGGAGATTAATGATTTCAGAAATGGAGCAGTTTGTGGTTATGAGGATGTGGCCATAGAAGTGTGACAAATGCACTGGAGAAAGTCATAGAAGATGAAAACATTCAAGATCTGTGAGGCTGGATGTTGAGTGGCTCATCCATATAGTCATCGATATTACTTGGAACTAGGATGGAGAGGAACACTGAGCCAGGAATAATCAGAAGTCGTTAGATTACTAGATTTAATAGAGCCATGTGGTATAAATATCCAAGGAGCATGGGTTTAGTTAGGAAACTAGAGGAGTACAATTTGGAAGAGGTATGGGGAAGTAAAGAGAATATGAATTTCTTTGCCTGAACTCTGAAGTACTTGAAGTGTGCAGAAAATGTGTCTTCTGTTTAAGAGAAGCTGTGCCTTGGAGAAGAATTGGGTCTTTTATTTTCTAATCAACTTTTTGCTAATGGCTCTTTGCATTATTTTTTAAATCATTGTTCTAGGTATTATAATATGTATATTGAATGTCAGAAATGTATCGTTTTTGAAGGATTTTTACAAACTGGATATGGAATTTGGGGCTGACAGTTTTTCCCTCAGCATTTTAAAGATGGTGTTCAATTGTTTTCTGACCTCCATTGTTTCTTTTTTTTTTTTTAAATACTCCTCAGAACAGTACACATTCCCATTGTTTCTAATCAGTAGTCAGACATCATTCATATCATTGTTCCTGTGTATGTAATGTGTCTTTTTTTCTGTGGCTACTTTAAAGTTTTTCTGGCTTTCGTTTTTAGAAGTTTATTATTTGTGTGATTTTTCTTTGAATTTACCTAACTTGTGTTTTGCTAAGTGTCTTGGATTTTTCTGTTGATGTTTTGCACCAGATTTGGGAAATTCATGGCCACTGTTTCTTCAAATATCTTTTTCTGCCACCTCTTGTTTCTCCTCTCCTTATGGAGATCTGATTTCACATATGTTAGAATATTCGCTATTATCTCATGTTACTAAAGATTTGTTTATTTAAAAAATGTTTTTCTTTGTTCAGTTTACGTAATTTCTATTGCTCTGTTTTTAGGTATTGACACTTTCTCCTGCAGTGTTCAGTCGGCTATTTAACCCATTCAGGGAATTTAAATTGTTTTTGTTTATTTTTTTAAGTTTCCATTTCTTTACTGAGATTCTGTGTTTATTCATTATAGGCATCCTTTCCTTTAATTTCTTGAAAATATTAGATTTGTTTTAAAGTCCTTATATCTAAATTCCAATATTTGTGTAATCTCAGGCTATTTCCATTGATAGTCTCTTTCTCTGGATTATGGGTCACATTTTCCTGTTTTTTTATATATCCAGTGATTTTTATTGAATAATAGACTCTGTGGATCTTTCGTTGTAGCGAGTCTAGATTACATTGTTTTCCTTTGGAGGGTACTGAATTTTGTTCTGGTGGCAGTTAAATTAGTATTGAATCCTCTTGATCCTGTCAGACTTGGTTTTATGCTTTGTTAGGATGGGTCTATTTCAGGTTTTTCCTTAGTCCCAAAGTATGGCTCTTATTCTAGGACATGATCTTTACTTCCAAACATGACATTTTTAGGGTCGTAGGTGGGTGACCAGAGTAATAATTAGTGAGGTATTCCAACTATGGTTAGGCTGGAACTCCAGTGTCTCCCAGAATTGTGCAACCCCTGGTTTCTTCATCATTCACAGAAGCTGCTCTCTGCTAGACTTTGCAGAGTCTCACTCTACAGATGCAGAGCCCAGGCCCTGTCAGGACCCAAGGGAACCCCCCTGACAGATTTATGGAGTGTCCCCCGGCATGACTTCTTCCTTTCTAGTACCCTGCCCTGGAAATCCAGCTGTCTCAGCAGCCCCAAACTCCTATCTCTGTTTCATGAGCCCAGGGAGACTATTATCTGCTCAGTGCTATGGCTCCCCCTTCCTACACTGTGGTCAGGAACGTTGCCAGCAAGTAGAGCACCAGGGTAAACATGGGGCTTATTTTGCATATTTTAATTTCTCTAAGCAATCATAGCTGCTGCATATATGTCATCTAGTTTTATAGCTGGTTAGCATAGAAGTGTAAGTCTGATACCAATTACTCCATCATGGCTGCGTGCAAAAGTCCCCAGTTCAAAGTCATTTATTCTTTTTTTTTTCCAGCATATTATGGGGGTACAAATTTTAAGGTTTCAAATAATGCCCTTGGCGCCCTCTCCCCGCAAGTCTGAGCCTCAAGCGTGACCATCCCCCAGATGGTGCACATCTCACTCATTATGTATGTATATACCTGCCCCCCCACCTGCCCATTACCCAATTAATGTAGTTCCTATGTGTTCATTAGGTGCTGCTCAGTTAATACCAGTTTCCTGGTGAGTATATGTTGTGCTTGTTTTTCCATTCTTGGGATACTTCACTTAGCAGTATGGGTTCCAGCTCTATCCAGGAAAATACAAGAGGTGCTATATCACCGTTGTTTCTTAGAGCTGAATAGTACTCCATGGTATACATATATCACATTTTATTAATCCACTCATGAATTGATGGGCACTGGGTTGTTTCCACAGCTTTGCAATTATGAATTCTGCTGCTATAAACATTCGAGTGTAGGTGTCTTTTTCATAGAGTGACTTTTGTTTTTTTGGGTAGATGCCCAGTAATGGGATTGCTAGATCAAATGGTAGATCCACTTGTATCGCTTTAAGGTATCTCCATATTGCTTTCCATAGAGGTTGAACTACTTTGCAGTCCCACCAGCAGTGTAGGAGTGTTCCTATCTCTCCATATCACACCAACATCTATTGTTTGGGGATGTTTTGATAAAGCCCATTCTTACTGGAAATAAGTGATATTTCATTGTAGTTTTGATTTGCATTTCCCTGATAATTAGAGATGTTGAGAATTTTTTTATGTGTTTGTTAGCCATTATTCTGTCTTATTTAACTGGAACCAGGCAAGCCTGCCTACTATCTCCACTTCTATTCAACATAGTGCTGGAAGTCCTGGCTGTAGCAATCAGACATGAAAGTGGAATTAAAGATATCTGAATTGGGGCAGAAGAGATCAAACTTTCACTGTTTGCTGATGATATGATATTATATTTAGAAAACTCCAAGGATTCAACCAAGAAACTCCTAGAATTGATAAATGAATTTAGTAAACTCTCAGGATACAAAATCAATACACAGAAATCAGAGGCATTCATATACACCAACAACAATCAAATTGAGAACCAAATCAAAGACTCAGTACCCTTCACAGTAGCAACAAAGAAAATAAAGTACCTAGGAATATACTTAAGCAAGGAGGTAAAAGACCTCTACAGGGAGAACTATGAAACACTGAGGAAGGAAATAGCAGAGGATGTAAACAGATGGAAATCCATACCATGCTCGTGGGTTGGCAGACAACATCGTTAAAATGTCTATACTACCCAAACTGATCTATAGATTCAATGCAATACCTATTAAAATCTCAACATCATTCTTTACAGATATGGAAAAAATAATTTTATACTTCGTTTGGAACCAGAGAAGACGCAGTATATCAAAAGCAATTCAAAATGGGATGTATTAATAAGCCAGATATCAAATCATACTACAAAGCAGTTATAATTAAATCAGTCTGGTATTGGCACAAAAATAGGAGTATTGACCAGATCTGAGAACCCTGATATGAAACCATCCTCATATAGTCATCTATTCTTTGACAAAGCAGACAAAAACATACACTGGGGAAAAGAATCCCTTTTCAATAAATGGTGCTGGGAAAACTGGATAGCTACTTGTAGAAGGCTGAAGCAGGACCCACACCTTTCACATCTCACAAAAATCAACTCACACTAGATAACAGACTTAAACCTAAGGTATGAAACTATTAGAATTCTAGAGGAAAATATTGGAAACACTCTCCTAGACATCGGCCTAGGCAAAGAAATTATGAAGAAGATCCCAAAGGCAATCACAGCAGCAACAAAAATAAATAAATGGCACATGATCAAACTAAAAAGCTTCTGCACAGCCAAAGAAATAGTCATGAAAGTAAACAGACAACCTACAGAATGGGAGAAAATTTTCGCATCCTACATATCTGATAAGGGGCTGATAATAGAATCTACTTAGAACTCACAAAAATCAGCAAGAAAAAATCAAACAACCCTATCAAAAAGTGGGCAAAGGACATGAACAGAAACCTTTCTATTCTTTTTTTTAATAATAAGAGTTTAATCTGCTAATAATTATTTTTATAACTCATAATTTATCTTTATAATGTTTTGATTTTTTTATATTTCCTTCTAATTTATATTTGGTTCCCCACATTATAGTTATTTTCTATTACTTATACTGTGATATCTTTATATAAAGTCTATCATTTTGATGATAGAGATGTATGCATCTTCCCCCTCATTTTTGTTAATCTGATTATCATTCCCATCATTTTAAACTAAAACTTTAAAAAATAATATATCTCTTGCAAGCAACATTTTTAAAATATTCAGTATATTTTTTAATAGATAACATATAGTTCAAAAATGAAAAGGTACAGAGAATTCTTTTTCCCACCCAATTCTCTAGCCAATAAATTCCTTTTTCCAGTAGCAACCAGTTACCAGTTTCTTCTCAGGAATATTATATATGTGTATTATATATATAGTCTTATATGTATACTAACAGACATATGGATATAGAATCATATGCTACACAGTCATCTGTACTTTTACTTTTTACTGAATATATCTTAGAAATCATTCCATTCTGGTATATATATATATATATATATATATATATATATAACTTTTAATAATTACATAGTCTTCCATTACATGTATAGGTCATAATTTAATCATTTCCTATTCGTTAACATTGAAGTTCTTCTAATATTTTGGTATTACAAAAATGTTACAGTAGTTATCCTTATATATGTTAATTTACCAATCTAAAATTTTAAATGGAGGATAAATTTGAGGAGGTAGAATTGCTGGGTATGTAATTTTAAAATTTTGACTAATATTGCCAAATTATTTTCCATAGATATGTCACTTAATACTGTCACCAATAGTGTATGAAAGTTCCTGCATCTCTATACTCTCATTAAGAATTATGCTTTCAAATATTTTTATCTTTACCAATATGATAGGTAAGAAATGCTGTCTAATTGTAGCAATATTATGAGGGAGATTGATATCTATGAGCTCTTTAAACTTTCTTTTCATAGAAAAATTATTTGCCAACTTTTCTATTAGGAATATTAGTCCTTTTCTTTTTGATATATAGAAACTCTTTATATAATATATAAATTAGTTCTTTGAGAGATTACATTATTTTTTTCTTTTGTTTTTTATTTCATTCTTTTGCAATGCAGAAATGTTTGATTTTATATCATGGGATTCATAAAGCCATAAAACCTGGAACAATTTTTAAAACAATCTTTTAAAGCATCACATAAGATCCTACATTCAATCTTTGAGTAAATTCTGTTGGTTCTACCTTCAGAATATATCCAGAACCCTAATACCCTAATCCAAACCACAATTTCCTGTTACCTGGGCTGTTGCAAAAACCTAGTAACTGGTTTCCCTTCTACCTTATTTCTCTCTCACCCAGTCTATTTCCACATAGCAGCTAGAATGACATTTCTAAAATGTAGAATAAATTGTGTCGCTTATGCTTAGAAATCTCCAGTGGCTTCTCATCTCAAAATAAAATCCAAGTTCCTACCATGGTCTGTGAGGTTGTATGCTACCTGATCCCTGTTACTTCTCTGACCTCATCTTCTACTCTTCAGCCACTTTTCTACAGCTTTACTTTGACTTCTTTGCTATTTATCAAACATGCCAAACGCAATCACTTCTCAGCTCCTTTGCTTTCACTGTTACCGTTGCTTGAAATACTTTTTCTCCAGATATTTCATAACTTGCTCCCTCACTTTTTATTTAAATATCATTCTTTCTCCTCACCTCACCTTTTATTACTCTCTCCTTCCCATACTTTTCTTTTGAATCTGACATATCTGTCAATTAATCATCTATTTGTATCCTCTATGTGTAGAACAACAACACCCAAAGAACTTTTCTGTGATGATGGAAATGTTCAATATCTGTACTGTCCAAGACAGTAGCTACTAGCCATGAGTGTCTGTTAAGCACCTGAAATGTAACTAGTATGACTGAGATACTGAATTTTTAATTTCATTTACTTTAAATAGCCACACATGGTTAGTGGCTACTGTATTATACAGTATAGGCATAGAATGTATGAGAGAGGGGAACCTATTTTTATTCATTAATACAACCCAGTCCTTATGTGCCTGCCATATAGTAAATACTCTATAAATATCTGTTGAACGAATGAAAGAACAGGAATAGCCATTAATCCTGTTAATCCTTGAATCCTTGACTGTTCTAAAAAATTTTTTTAACTTTTTAAATTTTTAAAAGTTTTACTTTGTTTTTAATTGACACAACAATTGTACATGTTTATGGGATACAGTGTGATGTTTTGATACATGTATACATTGTATAATGATCAAATCAGGGTAATTGGCATATCTATCACCACAGATATTTTGTGGTGAGAACATTCAATATCTTCTCTTCTACTTATTTTGAAATATACATTATTGTAAACTATAGTAACCCTACTGTGCAACAGAACACTAAAACTTATTCCTCTCATCTAACTATAACTTTGTACCTGAACTCCTTTGATCTGTTATTTCAGATTGAACACTTTGTCATCTCTAGCCATTCCCAGACTTCCAGGTGTTCAGCAATGATCCTTTAGATCAAGGAGTCCTCTCCATGAAGTTCAGTTGGGCATCAAATATCTTGAATTACATAAATCTTATAAATTATACTTGGGCATACCTGGCAATGTGTTTCACAGATAAGGGAAAATGCAAGATGTAGGAAACAGTCTTCTTTATGACAGAGCTTCTATTTGGGGAAAATATTAAATGAGTGCATCCTTTCCTTTTGTTTTCTAGCCAATCATCTGCATAATATCACACTTTTCTCAAGTTTAGAGTCCCAAATTTGTCCTCTTTCTCTCCATTATTCTCCCAAATAATAGCTCTTTAACTTTTGAAAATTCCCTGAATATCCATCATGAAGTTTGAGGGACCATGAAATAAGCTACTCCTACTAGCTTTTTCTTGTGTCAAAATTCTCATGCCTGTTACCCCTATGAGAAAATTCTTATGATTGAAAATCCTTATGGCTATTCTCCATAATAGTAATTACAGTTTTGAAGATGCACTTAGCAGTTGATTCTGGCGCTCTTAACACTTGAAAAAAAAAGTTAAAATTTAAAAGAAAGGGTGAATTACACAAATTTTGGATCATTTATTTGCAAACTGTCCATGGAACTCCTTCAGGAACTGCCACAAAGACAGGCCCACTCATACTGTCTATCACCAACCGTTCTTCAATCCTTTGTTTTATATGTTTGTACCATTGTGCAAAATGATTTGATTTGACAAAGGATTCAACACTGAAAATTTTGAAGATCACTGCTTTTACACTTTCTTCATGTATTGATTACCTCAATAAGACTTTTGAAAGCAAATAGATGGAAATGAGTTCAATGTTGAATTTTCCGATAGAGGGTAATCAGTGTTAATGATTTGAGGGTGTGGATACTAGGAATGCGGGTAACGAGGTTGGCATTATTATTAAAAATTAAAAGAGGAATATGTATTCTTGTAGAGTCTCATAGGCAGGGCCTCAAAAAGTAGTTTTGGTTTATTTAAAGTAAGCAAAGCTTGTTTTTCTAATCAGCAGGAAAACAGAGATCCACAACAAGCTTTTCGATTGTGGCTTAAAAAAAAGCATGAAGAACAGATAAAAGAAAGAAAGACAGAAGAACTAAGAAAGCAAGAGGAATGCTTATTCTTCCTTAAAGGAACAGAAGGCCGTGAAAGGGCCTTTAAACAGTAAGTTAGAGGAAGGATATTGGTCCCTCTTCCTCATGGTCATTTTAGAAAGTTATATGATCAATAAAGATTGACAAAAAAAAACCCACAAAAAACCAAAATGTTTTCTCATACTTTACTTATTTAATTTTAAATTTGTGGTTTTTAAAAATGTGCAATTCTTAAAATCCATAATTTATGTATGTATACCACTTTTTCTTCAGGTTACTTTTCAATACTAAAATTATTTCTTGTGTCCCCAGTGTGATATCCATTTATTTGTTTAATTGTGTATTTCTGAGAGAAATGGATCAAAGATTGGGTATATCTTCTCCTAAATAGCCTTCCAAAAAACTGAATAAAAAGTCGCATTTACCAATAAATCTTTTTCTGTAAAGAAAGGGAGATGGGCTGAGGAGGAAATTCTGTATAGATCAAATGAAAAAGAGATTTGGGTACATGTTTTATTAATTTAAGGCAAATCTGATCTTTTTTCAGTTATCTAGGGAAGACTGAATTACCTTACTAATTCTGAAAATACAGACCTAGCTTCATAACTTTGTAAGCAAGTCTTGGGGGAAAGTTGAGACAGAGAGTGAATATTGATTTCGACTGTTTGAAGTTCATTTCTTTCTTTGTCTTTTTTGCTGTCTATCCTTCTTTTCTTTTTTCTCTTGTTTGCATAACCTTTTATTATAACAGAAACAGTAAATGTGCATTGTGAAAATGGAGTTTAAAGTTACATTTTCGTCACCCAGAAATTATGGGTGAGGACTGTTAGCACCAGAGTGCATATTTTCTAGATATTTCCCTGTATATATATTTATAATTTTAAAATACAAATTGAGATCATACTGTATATACTATTCTGCAGTCTGCTTATTTTTGTTAACATCTCATTTAATATCTAGCCTACTTCCACTTTTGTCCTTTTATTGCTACAGTAGTAACTTTATAGCATGATGAGTATGTCAGGTTGATACTCACCATATCTGATCCTTCTTCTTTCTACAGATGGCTAAGAAAGAAACGTATAGAGAAAATTGCAGAGCAACAAGTTGCCAAAGAGAGAACTAGACAGCTTCGACTAGAAGCTAAGCGTTCTAAACAGTTCCAGAACCACATATATATCTCAGAAGCCAAATCTTTTCGTTTTAATGATCACTACTGAAAGTATCAATTAAATATTTCATTTGGCAGCTGATGTTATCAGAATTTTGGTTATCATTTCTTATGGCCTGTGTGCTTTGTTCTTATTCTAAATTATAGAAATGGTATTTATCTTTTGTTGATATTGACAGTTAATTTGTTTTTGTTTTTTTAACACTAGAAAAAAATAAATTTCTTCCTTTGCAGTGTTGTAATTGTGTTGTGCCATCTCCTAGTCTGTGCAACAAATTTAATAACAAATGAATTCTATGTTGTACTTATAAATTATATTATGAACATTTCTAGCTGGATAGAATACAAGAAAGGGATAGAGTTCTAGTCTTAGTTCCTATTATCATTAAAAAATTGCAACAGAACATTTCATAAGGCAGGAGGAATGACTGGTTCAAGGCCTTATACAAAGTCCTGTTTATATCAACTTTGAATTTGAATAGTGGACAAGCTAAGCAATAAGATATGCCTAATTCCACCTGTTCATACCAAAAAAAAAGTAATGCTATTTTAGGTATATTAGAAACTCAGCCAACTTTTGAGAGGTTACAATGTACCTGGTATTGTAAATGCTTTAGGAAATAATATAATTCTATGATAACCCTATTAATCTCACTTTACAGATAAGAAAACTAAAATATATAGACATGAATGAACAGTTCATTCACATAGACTCTGATCCGTATGGTTGAAAAAATTCCTTAGTTGTATTATAAGGCTTATATACCTTGGTGGACATATATGTGAAATATTTAAGACTATAAAGGAATCCAATGTTTAGAGGAATAGTAGCTTTTATAGGTGTAAAAGCATGTAAGGGTGAAGGACAAAGGTAAACATACAACTATGATGGAGAATGGAGAGTCCCTATAAGAGTTCTGTTTAAGCTTCAGAAGACAAGGTTCTTAAGTCCTGGGTATTTGTACTTCAACCACTTGACTCTAAATTGGAAAACACAGACAGCTATTCAATCCTCTCCTTCTTACAGCACTTTCAACTCTTAACAGACATTTTAACATTTCATTATAACTGGTCTTATGTTGTTTACTGTTAAACTTAAGGATAAGTGCCAGTTTTGGAGGGGGAGACAAGATGGCTGACCAGAGAGACCAGCTGCCAGATTGTTTCAAAAAGAATGAAAAGTTTTAGATGAAAAAGAAACAAACAAACCATCTTAGATTGGGTGTAATTCTGAGGGAAAAGATATTCCATGGGAAGAAGTCATGGGCCAGAAAAAAGAGGAGCAAGATATCAGAGGAGGACAACCCTGAGAGGCTTGGAGTCCAGCAAAAAGAGTAGGTGGAGTGGTTTGTTTCTCTCTCCCTGTCTCACATCACTAGCAGTAAGCAGGCTCCCAAGATGCTGGAGAGCCTTTCCACCCTCATAAGCCCAAAAGCTGCTGCCACCAGTAAAGTGGGAGCTTCTTGAGGAAAAAGCACCAACTGCCAGCCCCCATGAGACACTTCCTGTCACAACAGACCAGAGTCAAGATGGCAGGTGCCATATTGCATCTCTACCTACAGTGCGCCTTTGTCCTCCCCAGGGGGCTTTGGCCCCTCAGTTTTCACCTTGCTTGTTCCCACACAAACATTTCCCAACTCAGGCCCGGACTATGGGAGCCACAGGGGGCCAATTGGTCTTGGGGGATCTGTGTGACCCTACAGCCTGGACATTCTGGATGGGCTGCCTTCCAGAGAGAGGGACAGAGAGAGCCAACATGTTAGCTTTCCTTCATCCAGACTCTTTTCCGCCCCTTCCCCACCCTAGCCCTCGGCTGCTGAGAGAGATAATTGAGTTGGGCTCTCAAGAGCTGCTGCTTCCCCACATTAGTGCATATACCACACCAGGGCTTCCACAGAGAGAGGGGCTCAAACCTTTCTTCTTAAAGACCTGCTGGGGACTGATGAGTGCTCTAACTGTGAGGCTGGTGAGCAGTTAGAGCTGCTCACCAGCCCTCCCTGGTGCTGCTTGCCTGGCTGCTCCATAAAAGCAGGGCACAACCTGAAGTGGAGGGTCACCAAACCTGCTTGAGCACCCTATAGGCAACTTGGGACCAGCACGTTCCTCCCTGGGATGGTCAGGGATTAATATTCAGGGACCCTGAGTCAGGCCTGCAGGCCAGATCCCATAACCCCAGGACTCAATCGTGTTGCTTGGGGGCACAGAGGGGAGAGTTGTGAACTAATCTTGGGAGGAGAGGAACATCATGTGGGCAGAACTGAAAAGAGAGCACAGTGTGGGTCCCAGCTGCAGAGCACTCATGGACCAACCCTCTCCCAAAGGAAGGCCGTACTCTCAACCCAGGGCGGGATCCTAGACAGGGAAGCTCCCAGCCTACAGTGCCATGGTGGGGGAACTCAACTATTAATAATGGTTGAGTATAAATAATCAATTTTATTTTGATATATGTCTCTTACTTCCCATTCCCCCCCCCCAATTTTAGCTACTACCTGCTGGTAGACACCAGAGGTAGACCACAGAGTGGGGCAGGGTGGTGGGGAGGAAGAAAAGTGAAACCTGTTCCTGACAGCCAGATTGTGAATCTGGGTATGAATCTGAGATGGCCCCAACTCTACCAGCAGACTTTCTGGCTGTGTGGCCACTTCAGCCTCTCCCTGTGGCTTTCCCGAGAAGCTTGGAGCAGACCTTTGACCCCTGCAGAAACAGCTACCCTACCAGCTTTTGTGGAACCTGACCACAACCCAGCCCGGCCCAGCCTCACTCCCCCACATGCCTCTGCTGAGAATAAGGACTCACTTGGAGGTTCCAGGGCTCCAGCCACCACCTGGGGCATTTGAGTGCTTCTCCTGAGAATCTAGAGCCAGTCACAGGTCCCAAAAACAACACTACAGCTTGTTCTTTCCAGCAAGTGCCACCAACTGACAGCGAGGTCAATTTGCATAGCCCTTTATAGCATTTGCTGACTCAGTCATACAGGGCATGGCTGATTCTTACCCACGAGAACCACATATTGTCTCAGAGATTAAACTGGGTGTGCCAATATAATTCACACTGTTAGGAAGATCACAGGGCTGGGGAAGAGAAAGGAACTCAAAGACCCTCATCCTCCCTCATCAAAGAGAAACAGGGAATCTGCCCACACACATAGCTCATCACTGCTACAGCCTGCAAACAACTAGCAACTGAGAAAACCATCACAGTAAGGATACTAATAACCAAGGCATCCATCCAGAACCTAGATTGCCATCAAAGCACCCAGAAGCAAAACCAAAGGTTCTTACCCAACCTATGCCACAGACACACCTTTATGGGAGGAGGGAAGCCCTATTTAAACAAAAGAAAATCCAAAAGTAAGTGACAGCTGCCCAAATGAGAAGGAATCTGTGAAAGAACTCTGGAAGTATAAAAAATCAGAGCAAAAGGATACCCCCAAAAGGGAACACTAGCTCTCTAGCAATGGAAACCAACCAAAAGGAAAATATTGAATTGAAAGAAAAAGAATTCTAAATATGGATTGTAAGGAAGCTCAATGGAATACAAGACAAAATGAAAAACCAACTCAAATAAACCAGAAAACCAATTGATGAAATGAATGAAAAAGTCACTGAAGAGATTGACATATTTAAAACAAAAACAACAGAACTTGTAGAAATGAAAACTTCACTTAAGCAAATAAAAAACACCATGGAAAGTTTTTTTTTAAATTTTGTTTATTGTTGTTTTTAATTTTATCTCCCCATTGGGGAGATGTAGTTTATTTACACCAGCAGCCATAGGGGTAAGAGGAATACACAGTTAGTCAGCTGTCTGTATAGAATGGACTACTTATGCAAAAATAAGAATCTCCAAAACAAAGGACAGTGGTGAGCTCCACTGCCCTCCCCCAATGAGCCCAGCATGCGATAATGCTAGACAGTGGTCCCTGGGCATGCGGTGGTAGAAACTAATGTACGGAAGAAAAAGCTACAAACCACAGAAAATTTAAAGAACTCCTTTCCCCTATAACACACACACTCAGACACATAATAGGATTACAGGGTGATCAATACACTTAATGAAGGAGAGAAGGACAGAAATTCTGCTGTTAGAGGGAAGGAAGGTGGGAAAAGGAGAGTTCCTAACCACTGTCAACTATATGGTAGGAAGCGTCTCTCCTCCAAAAGGAGTTTGTTTCTTCAGGGCATCTGTTAGACCAAGCCCACCTTATACTCATCCAGGGCAGTGGCTATTGCCCTTTTGAAAAGAAAGAGGGTGGAAAATAAAGCCAAAAAGGAGGTACTGTGAACCATTACTCAAAACTACTTCTCATTTCTTCCTCCTCTAGTCAGGAGAAAAGGCCAGAAAGAAAACAGTAATATCATGGTCTGAGATCTGAGTTCTCTATCAGAAGAAAGAGTGATTGGCCATTGGCCTTTCTCCCTTACCTTCATCCTGCTTCCAAGACACTGTTTGGAAATAGGCCAGAGTCTCATTTAGACCCTACTTTCTCTCTGCATCCTCTTAGGAGGTTGGAGATGTCTAACAAAAGGGGCAAAGGTAAATCTAAATTATTTTAGCTCCTGCCAAACTTTGATTTTTCAAAAGTTATCACAATTCTTGGATTGAAGATCAATCTGTGACTAGGCTCCACTTCTGATCAAGCCTCTATGAGAAGAAAGTAGTAATAATCTTGAAGTCCAATCTCTATTTCTTTAACCCTCTAAATTATTTAACCCAAAAGAAGTCCACACAGTCCATAGTCCCTTCTGGGATAAGGAAGGATACATGCACAGCAAGGGATAGAGAATGGATAAGGACCAACTCCAACCCTGTGTGTGTCCATCAGCCTTTACTGCTCTTCTGCTTAGGTCCTAAGAGGCAGTATCCAGCAAAGGTGGAAAAATAGATGTTCTCATGAAGTAAGATACACCAGCAGAGCACACTAGCAAGGCAGTCCTATATAAGAGAAATGCTAAGGCATGACACTGCCTTTTAAATACAAAAAAATAAGTTCTCTTCCAATTCCAACCCCCACAGAGAAAGCTGTAACATTTTCCTCTGAGACTTCCACAAAAACAAAAACAAAAATCTTAAAGGAGGTCAAGGGAAAGGAAACTGGGCAGGTTTCAGAAGCAGTAGCATTAAGAGAGATTAATTGGCCGGGCGTGGTGGCTCACTCCTGTAATCCTAGCACTCTGGCAGGCCGAGGCAGGCGAATTGCTCGAGGTCAGGAGTTCGAAACCAGCCTGAGCAAGAGCGAGACCCTGTCTCTACTAAAAAAAAAAAATAGAAAGAAATTAATTGACCAACTAAAAATACACATAAAAAATTAGCCGGGCATGGTGGTGCATGCCTGTAGTCCCAGCTACTCGGGAGGGTGAGGCAAGAGGATCGCTTGAGCCCAGGAGTTTGAGGTTGCTGTGAGCTAGGCTGACGCCACGGCACTCACTCTAGCCTGGGCAACAACATGAGACTCTGTCTCTAAAAAAAAAAAAGAGAGAGAGATGAATTGAAGCTGGTAAATGTGAAAGCTGGAGTGGCAAGCAGCACCTGGGGTCATGAGCTGCACCAGATACTCAGTGGAGCAAGGGCCAGGAGGAACATGGATCCAAACCAGACACATGAGGCTAGGATCCTTATTGGAGCACAGAATGAGGTAAGAAAATATTTCAAATAAAGCAGCACCAGTTCTTGCTAATCTTGGGGCTCCCACCCCTTTATACTTCATAAACCTTGCTCAAAGAGTAAAGTGGAGGGTAGTTTAGATATACAGTTCTTACTTCCCATCCTCCCCTATCCCGTTCCCTGAAGCCAGGGAATTCTGGAGGTCTTTCCCTGACTTCCAACAACAAAAAGACAGCTTTAGATCCGAGGGGACAGAGTGGAAAGGACTGCCATTTGCGAGGAGCAGAGAAGATGGTGATAGTTTGGATGCTCACTATAGCCAAGTTATAACTGCCCAACCAAAGGAATAGCGGCATTTAACAAGATTCTAAACACAGTTAGATGAGAGATGACCCAGTTCTACTCCTTGGCTCCTAGCACTAACCCATTCACATTATTGAGGGCAGCTGGAAGAGGTCCCCTCTGGGCTCAGTTTTTAAGCCACAGCCATCTGCTCAGCCATGATGCTTTTCTATAGTTCAGTCCTGCCCTGGGGTGGGAGGCAGGTAGTAACCTGGCATAATGGCCAAGTCACACCCACGGACTGGCTAGGTAACCAGTAACTCAGAGTAGGAAATGAATGCCCCACCAAACACATGTCCACAGCATAATACATCCAGATATGAATCTTGCAGTTTGAGAGATTGTGCATAGTTGCAGAAGTCCCTGGTACCTCCCTAGGGGATTATAACTGAATCCTCAGCCTGTCTGGACAACTGAGTTGTCCATTTGCCAAGCCTATGCCACCAGGCAGGCAAAAAAGAGGGCTCTGCTAAGCCATAGGCTAGGCCTTGTCCCCAAGTTGGTTGAAATCATTGTAAATGCAGGACCTTTGGGAAACAGGTGGTTTGGACCTTTTCTTCTTGTTGGAGTCAAGGCCACAGAACACTCCTATCAAATTGGATTGGGATTCCCAAGTTGAAATTGTTAGTATCACCTTTATTTCAGAGAAACCCAAAACAAAGGCTCACAGATCAGAGGAGCAGTCCCAATGATTATGGCCTGACCAACAGTAATGTCCAAACTGTCCAGGAGCCCCTTGATTATCAGACAGACAGAAAGGCTGAGGAGCCAAAGGGGTTTATATGCTGGGCACACAATTGTTCACCTGTGCACTGGGGGGCACTACAGGATCTCACACACATCCTGGTGTGTTTAGAGATCAATATGCAGACTGTGTGGCTCCTCTTGCCCAGAGTTTCAGATATGACCCCAGGAAATACACTTAAAAAAGGATCTGAATTCCTAAATTCTCCACCACTTTGGGTTTTAAAATGCTAGGATCTTTAAGGGGAATTAGGACTTTTGTCTTTTTTTTTTTAAGCTTATTCTTCCATGCCACAGGACCAGTCTTCCAAGCCACAAGCCTAGTGACCAGTCTTAGTCACTCTCAGATTCTCTAATGTTGCAGCTAGTGGAATTCTGGAGTTGATAGCTGCAGCACCATTCCCAGGTTCTCCAGTAAGGGAGCAAAGTGGAGGCAACACACTCCTTTGTCTTCCACTGGCTGAATCCCCAAATCCTTCACACTACCAGTCTCTGCGAACTCCAGGTAGAAGTAGTCACACTTGACTGCTTGGTGTACCTCAAAGCAGAATCCCAAACAGGAACCCTCTATCAGGTCTATGTGTATCTCCTGAATGATGGCCTCTAGCTTGTTAGTATCCAGATTAGCCAAAGAAATTTCCTCCATTTTAATTTGTAAGTGATCATGGAGAGGGCACTCCTTTTACTCACGGCAGCAACATGTCTACCTCCAGCGGCTGCACCTAGGCCTAGAGGCCCCTCAGGGCCATGTTCTCCGGTGGGGACAATGATGTCTGTGGTGGCAGAAGCAGCAGCGGTGGTGACTGCTCAGGAATCCCAAGTCCTTCAGTTAATTTTACCATCTCCCGGGTCCTGGGGCCATGACCTGTGCCTAGCCCATGACTCCCCACCAAACCCGGAAAGCTTTAAGAATAGATAAGGCAGAGGAAAGAATCTCAGAGCTTAAAGATAAGTCTTTCACATTAACTCAGTCAGTCAAGAATAAAGAACAGAGAATTAAGAGGAATGAATGAAGCGTACAAGAAATATAGAATTATGTAAAACGACCAAATATAAGATTCACAAGCATCCCTGAGGGTGAAAAAAGAAAATGCACAAGGGCTGGAAAACCTATTTGAGGGAACAATTGAAAAAAACTTGCCTGCTATTGCTTGAGATTTAGACATCCAGGTACAAGAAGCTCAATGAACACCTGGGAGATTCATTGTAAAGAGACAATCACCAGGACACATGGTAATCAGACTGGCCAATACAAAGTCAATACAAAGGAGGAACTCCTGTGAGATATTAGGTGAAAACATCAAGTAAGGTACAAAGGGAAGCCCCTGAGGCTAACTGCAGACTTCTCAACTGAGTCCTCATAAGCCAAAGGGATCAGGAACCTGGCTTTAGTTTTCTTTCACAGAACAACTGCCAGATTAAAATTTTGTATCCTGCAAAATTAAGTTTCATATAATAAGGAGAAATAAAGTATTTTCCAGAATAAGCAAACATGGAGGAAATTTGTCAAGACCAGATCTGCCCTGCAGGAAATATTCAAAATCGGATTATCTATGGATCAGTATGATAGACATCCACCACTGCAAAACTACCCCAAAACTAAAGCTCAGAGCTCATATAAAACAATATCATAGAGGAAAAACAAAGTAATAGGTGCTCTTCAACAGGATGAACAGGACAGTGTTCCACATACCAATTCTATCAATCAATGTGAAAGGTCTGAATACCCCACTAAAGAGAGATAGGCTGGCTGAATAGATGAAAAAATGCAACCCAACTATCTGCTGTCTCCAGGAAACACATATAACCCATAAGGTCTCTAACACATCAAGGTGAAGGGATGGAAAAAAATATTCCATACAAATGGAAACCAAAAGAAAGCAGGTGTAAATATTCTTATAACAGATAAAATTGACTTTAAATCAGTCATAGTAAAAAAAGACAAAGATGGTCATTATATAATGGTAAAGGGAGCAATCCAACAAGAAGACATAGTAATCCTAAATATTTATGCACCTAACAATGGAACACTCAGATTCATAAAGCAAACCCTACTCGATCTAGGCAAAGAGATAAACAGCACCATCATAATTGCCAGGGACTTCAATACCCCAGTGACAGAACCAGACAGATCATCCAAACAGAAAATAAACACTGCACTTAAATAAAACTCTAGAACAAATGGGCCTAACAGACATTTACAGAATACTTTACCCTATACATTCTTTTCATTAGCACATGGAACATTCTCCAAGATTGGTCATTAATAAGGACAGAAAACATATCTCAAGAAATTTAAAAAAAAATAGAAATTATACCATGTAACTGCTTAGACCACAATGGAATAAAACTAGAAATAAACTCTAAGAGAAACACTCAATTCTACACAAAGTCATGCAAATTAAACAACCTGCTGCTGAACAATTACTGGGTCAATAAAGAAATTAAGATGGAAATCAAAAGATTCCTCAAACTGAATGACAAAGGGGATGCAAGGTATCCAAATCTTTGAGATTCAGCAAAAGTAGTCCTAAGGGGAATTTCATAGCCTTCAATACCTACATCAAAAAGACATAAAGATCACAATTCAACAATCTAATGACACATCTCAAAGAACCAGAAAAGGAAGAACAAACCAAACACAAAGCCAGCAGAAGAAAAGAAATAACTAAGGTCAAAGCAGAACTAAATGAAATGGAAAACACAAAAACAATACAAATGACCAATGAAACAAAAAGTGGTTTCTTTGAAAACATAACCAAGATCAATAGACCTCTTGCTAGATTAACCAGGAATAGAAGAAAAAGGACTCAAATAAGCTCAATCAGAAATGAAAATGGAGATATTACAACTGATACCACATAAATACAAAATATCATCTGGGAATACTATGAAATCTCTACACATATAAACTGGAAAAAGTAGAGAAAATGGACAAATTCCTGGATACACACAACCTCCCAAGACTCAATCAGGTAGAAACAGAACTCCTGAAAAGGCCAATAATGAGCAATATGATTGAAGCAGTCATCAAAAATCTTCCAAAAACAAAAAAAGCCCCAGATGAGATGGATTCACAGCCAAATTTTACTAGACTTACAAAGAAGAGCCGGTACTCATACTGCAGAAATTATTCCATAACACTAAGAAGGAGATAATCCTCCCCAACTCATTCTCTGAAGCCAGTATCACCTTGATACCAAAACCAGGAAAGAATACAACAAAAAAAGAAAACTACAGACCAATATCCCTAATGAATATAGATGCAAAAATCTTCTATCAAATACTAAGAAATTGAATTCAACAGCACATCAAAACAAAACAAACAAATAAAAAACACCACCATAACCAACTGGGCTTCATCCCAGGGGTGCAAGGATCACTTAATATACATAAACCCATAATTGTGATTCACCACAAAAACACAAGCAAAAACAAAGACCACATGATCATCTAAATAGATTCAGAAGAAGCATTTGACAAAACTCAGCACCTTTTTATGAGAAAAATGCTCAAAAAACTAGGTATAGAAGGAACATATCTTAAAATTATAAAAGCCATGTATGACAAACTCACAGGATCATCATACTCAATGGGGAAAGTTGAAAGCATTCCCACTAAGACAAGTACACCACGTTGTCACCACTTCTATCCAACATAGTGCTGGAAGTCCTAGCCAGAGCAATCAGGCAAGAGAAAGAAATAAAGGGTACTGAGATCGAGAAAGAGGAGGTCAAACTATAGCCTTTTGCTGATAATATGATCTTATTTCTAGGAATTATCAAAGACTCCTCTAAGAGACTCCTGGAATTGATAAATAAATTAAACAAATCTCAGATTTCAAAATTAGTGTACAGAAATCAGTAGCATTCCTATACACCAATAACAGCCAAGCTGAGAATCAAATCAAAGATTCAATAACATTCACAATAGCCACAAAGAAAATAAAATACCTAGGAATATACTTAAAGAAGGATGTGAAAGATCTATATAAAGAGAACAAGAAATACTAAGGAAAGAAACCACAGATGATACAAACAAATAGAAAAATATGTCATCCTCATGGATCAGTAGAATCAACATTGTTAAAATGTCCATACTACCCAAAGTGATTTACAGATTCAATGCAATCCTGTCAAAATAACATCATATCTCACATATCTAGAGAAAATAATTCTACATTTCATGTGGAACCAGAAGAGAGCTCGAATAGCCAAAGCAATCTTAAGCAAAAAGAATAAATCTGGAAGCAAAAATTTACCAGACTTCAAACTATGATACAAGGCTATAGTAACCAAAATAGCATTGCACTGGCACAAAAATAGAGACATATGTCAATACAATAGAACAGAGAACCCAGATATAAAACCATCCACATACAGCCAATTGATCTTTGACAAAGCAGACAGACAATTATATACACTGGGGAAAAGAAGCCCTAATCAATAAATAGTGCTGGGAAAAATAGTGCTGGATAGCCACATGCAGAAGAATGAAACAGGATTATAGGAAAAACTCTAGTTCTAAATATCAGCCTAGGCAAAGAATTTGTGAAGAAGACCTCAATGGCAATCACAGCAACAACAAAAATAAATAAATGGGGCTTAATCAAATTAAAAAGCTTCTGCACAGCTAAGAAAATAATGAACAGAGTATACAGACAACCTACAGAATGGGAGAAAATATTTGCAAGCTATATATCTGATAAAGGGCTAATAATTAGAATTTACAAAGAACTCAAACAAATCAGCAAGAAAAAAATAAACAAACTCATTAAAAAGTGGGCAAAAGACATGAACAGAAGCTTTTCAAAAGAACATATACAAATGTCCAATAAACATATGAAAAATGCTCAACATCACTAATCATCAAGGAAATGCAAATTAAAAACATAACAAAATATCACCTTACCCATTTAGAATGGCTTTTATCAAGAAGTCCCAAAACAACAGATGCACCAGGGTGGATGCAGAGAAAGGAATGGTTATACACTGTTGGTGGGACTGCAAATTAGTACAACCTCTATGGAAAACAGTATGGAGATTCCTCAAAGAACTAAAAGTCAACCTACCATTTGATCCAGCAATCCCACTACTGAGTATTTCCCCAAAAGAAAATAAGTTTTTTGTGTTTTTTTTTTTTATCAAAAAGACACTTGCACTTGAATATTTATTGCAGTACAATTCACAATTGCAAAGATGTGGAATCAACCCAAGTGTCCATCAATTCATGAGTAGATTAACAAATGCAGTATATCTCTACTATAGAATACTAGTCAGCTATGAAGAAGGATGAAGTAAGGTCTTTTGCAACAGTTAGGATGGAACTGGAGACCATTATCCTAAATGAAGTATCTAGAGAAAGGAAAAACAAACACCATACATACTCGCTATTAAATTGGAACTAACCGATGAGCACACATGTGCATGGAGGGAAATAAAACTCAGCAAAAATCAAGTAGGGGGAGAAGGGAGAGAAGGGAATGGGTAAAAACCTACTTAATGGGCACAATGAACACTATCTAGGTGATGGGCACACTTATAATCCTGACTCAAGCATAACAAAATTGATCCATGTAAGCAAAAGCATTTGTACTCCCTTAATGTTTTGAAATAAAAGAAGGATAAGTGCCAATTTCACATTAAAATATATATTCCACAATACTTAATATAGTACTGAGCATGATTTCAGAAAGCCTGTAAGGCTATAGAACTGAGCACAGAGTAGGTTCAGTACTTAAATACTTGACTGGAGTAAGAATATACATGAAACAATTTAAAGTCTTGGATTTAATTTACTAAGGAAATATTTTTGTCATGGAAAGAGGTAAGAAAAATCTAGTCTTAGGCAAAATTTGGGAACTAGATGAGGCAGGCTATTAAAATGGAAAATGAAGTAGTATTTCCAAGTGATATAAATAATATAGTAGGATAGCTGGAAGAAATGAAAGACAGAATTAGAAATCTGCTTTAGTGACCCAAATTTTTTCTTCAATTTTTTAAATTGAGGTACAATTCACATAATTTAAAATTAACCATTTTAAAGTGTATGGTTCAGTAGCATTTATTCAAGATGTTGTACAATTGCCACCTCTATCTAGTTCTAAAACGTTTTTATCACCCTAAAAGAAAGGCCCATACCTCTTGGGTTGTCTCTCACTAATCTCTTTCTCCAGCCCTTGTCAAACTTTTACTTTGTCTCTATGGATTTCCTCTTCTAGGTATTTCATATTAATGAAATCATGCAATATGTGATGTTTTGTATCTGTTTTTTTTTCCACTTAGCATAATGTTTTTGGACATTCATCCACATTGTAGCATGTATCAGTACTTCACTCCTTTTTAAGGAATAAAGTAACGTGTATATTTAATATGTATAAACGCTACCCTTTATCTATTCATCAGTACATAGAGATTTGAGATGTTTTCAACTTTTGATTTGGTGAATAGTGCTGCTGTGAACATTTGTGTGCAAGTATTTGTTTTGAATACCTACTTTCAGTTCTCTTGGGTACATATTAATACCTAGGAATGGAATTGCTGTGTAATATGGTATAATCATATGGTAAACTATTTGAGAAGTTGCCAAACTGGTTTCCACAGCAGTTATGCTGTTTTACAACCTCACCAACAATGCATGAATATTCCAATTTCACCACATCCTCACCAACATTTATTTTTCTTATTATATCAGTCAGCTTAATGTGTGTAAGTGCTATCAAATTGTAGTTTGATTTGCATTTTCCTAATAATTGATCCTATGCACCTGATAGCCATTTATCTTCTTTGGAGAAATGTCTATTTGAGACATTGCCTCCCACACTATAAAAGAAATTTTTTTCCTTGGGGCCATGGTGTTTTGTTATAAAAATAGAATAAAAACTTCAAAAACAAAATGATCCTTTATAATTTAATGAAAAATTTATTTTTTATTGTTTTCTGTGCGTGAGTTATATGCAACTTGAAAAATAGTTCATGTGGCTCAAGGTAAAGACACGTGTGAGTTCCATATGCTTCGCGGGATCCCAGGCTCAAACTAGCCTGAGTTAAATACATCTCACATGGTAGTTAGTGTGTTCTTTGACTATTTTCTTGATTAGACTGCCCTGCTGTTATGAGTTCTCTATATATTCTTATTGGATATATGATTTGTAAATATATATCCTTATTGGATATATGATTTGTAAATATTTTTCCCATTCTGTATGTTGTATTTTTACTTTCTTGTTAATGTCCTTTATGTACAAAAGTTTTTAATTTTGATGAAGTTTAATTTATCTATTTTTCTTTTGTTGCTCGTTCTTTTGGTGTCATAGCTAAGAATCCACTGCCCAATTGAAGATCATGAAGACTTATTCCTAAGAAGTGTTAGCTCTTATGTTTAGGTTTTGATACATTTTCACTTAGTTTGTGTATATGGTATGATGCAGAGTGAATAAGGAATTTTTTCCCCCTTCACTCTTAACACTGAATACTTGACTTCTGATACCAGATTAGTTTAGATTGTTTTTCTCCACATTAAGCAATTTTCCAATTCTCTGCAGACACTAACTGGGTGTCCTACAATTCAATTCAGTTCTGACACTAACCGGAATTAGTGCAGACCCCAAATGCTCACTCCCACGAAACCTCCCCAATTAAGATGCCAGTCCCAAGTAGTAGGTCCCTAGGTTAGTATTACCACAATCACTTGCTACGATGGCTAACAGAACTCAGGGAAATACTTATGTTATATAACTCAGGAATAGTGCAAAGTATGGAGGAAGAGGTGTGGAGCTTCCATGCTCTCCCTGGGCACCTCTGAATGTTCAGCAACTTAGAAAGCTCTCTAACCCGTCCTATGGGTTAACAGTGGGAAGTTTCATTACAAAGGCGTGATTGATTAAATCATTGGCTGTCGGTGATGAACTGGACCTTCAGGAATTCTCCCCTTCCTGAAAGTCAGGGAATAAGGCTGAAAGGTCCAATTCTTTAATTACTTGGTTGGTTCCCCTCCCAATGAGCCCCCATCCGAACCCCCAGCCATTAGTCACCTCTCTAGCATGTAAGAAGAGAATTACCACTTGGGAGATTCCAAGGGTTTTAGGAGCTGTGTGCTAGGAAACTGGTACAAGACCAAAATATATATTTCTTATATCACAATATCATATAGAGGTTCAGCTTCATTCTTTTCCATGTGTATATCCAGTTGTTCCAGCACTACTTGTTGAAAAGATTATTCTTGCACCATTAAGCAGGCTTGGCACCTTTGTTGAAATTCAACTGGCCATAGATGTATGGGCTTATTTCTCAAACCTCAATTCTATTCCATTGATCTATATGTTTACCCTAATGACAGTTTAGATCATCATAGTTTTGTAGTAAGTTTTGAAACTGGAAAGTGTGAGTCCTCCAACTTTGTTCTTACTCAACATTGATTTGGCTATTCAGGGCCTCTACAATTCCATATAAAATTAACAATCTGCTTTTCCATTTTTGCAAAAAAGGTTGTTGGGATTTTGACAGGGCTTGCATTGAATCTGTAGATTGCTTTGGGAAGTATTGCTATCTTAATAATAAAGTCTTCCAATACATGAACACAGGATGTCTTTTCTTTTAGTGCAGGATTATTTTGTAGTTTTCAATATACAAGTCTTTCACTTCCTTGGTTACATTTATTCAACATTTTATTCTTTTCAATGCTATTGTAAATAGAATTCTTAATTTTCTTTTGGGGTTATATAGAAACACAAATGATTTTTGTACATTGATCTTGTACCCTCCAACTTTGACAAATTTATTAGTGCTAATAGGTTTTTTGTGTGTGGATTGTTTGGAATTTTCTCTAAATATGATCATGTCACTATGGATAGCAATAATTTTATTTCTTGCTTTTCAAATTGGATGCCTTTTCTTTTTCTTAACAACTACTGTGGCTAAAACTTCTAGTATAATGTTAAATAGTAGTGGTGAAAATGGGCATCCCTGTCTCCTTTCTGATCTTAAGAGGAAAGCTTTTATCATTTCACCACTGAATACAATGTTAGGTATGGGTTTTTCATAAATGCCCTTGGTTGAAGGAGTTCTATTTCTATTCCTCTGTTCTACTCTTATTACTATTTTTCTGAGTGTTTTAAATCATGAAAGGGTAGATTTTGTCATATGCTCTGTGACAAGTGAAATAATCATGTGGGTTTTCTACTAATGTGGTATATTATGTTGATTGATTTTTATGTTGAACCACCCCTGCGCTCCTGGGATAAAACCCACTTGGTCATGGTGTATAATCCCTTTAATATGCTATTGCATTTGATTAGCTACTATTTTGTGGAGTTTTGTTTTTTTTTTTTTTTCATTTGTAAAATATATTGGTGTGTAGTATCCTTTTCTTGTGGTGTCTTTGTCTAACTTTGGTAATGGTAATAATTGTAAAACAGGAATGAGAGCAGGAGTGACTTCATGACAGGCTGCACTTCCTGGAGTAGGCCTAAATTTCAGTTTCCCTGAAACTTCCCCGACTACACCCTTCCCAGAAATGATGCGTGCTGCTTTTGAAGGAGCCAATCAGGAGCTGACAGGATCAGCCACTTTTAATGGAACCAATGGATTAAGGGGGTGGAGGGTAGGGGAAGGTGTACCCAGCACGTATAAGTTGCAGAGAAGTATAAAAGCTTGATTTATATCCCAGGGCAGGGTCCTGGTTCCTACGGAGGCTGCTGTGTTGGTGCTCTGGGACCTGGACCCTAGCTCCAGCTAGCCAATAAACTCCTTTGTGCTTTGCAGACTCTGCGATTCTGCCTCTCTGTTCCTGGTGCCCAAGGAAACCGGCTCTAACAATGAAAGCTTTGTAGAATGAGTTAGAAAATGTTACTTCTTTCCTCTTCTATTGTTTTTGGAAGACAGTGAGAATGATTGGTATTAATTTTCCTTTAAATGCTTGGTAGAATTCACCAGTGAAAGTGTCTGGTCCTAGACTTTCTAGATGTTTTGGTTTTTAATAGAAATTATTTTTTAGAGCAGTTTTAGGTTCACAGAAAAACTGAGCATAAAGTACAGAGTTCCCATAAGCCCCTGCCCTCCCAGAGTCTCTCCCTCTATCAATATCCTCTACCAAAGTGGTACATTTGTTAGAATAGATCAACCTATATTGAAACATCATCACCCAAAGTCCATAGTTTAAATTAGGATTCACTCTTGGTGTTAGGAGGTTTTTGCTTACTGATTTAATTTCCTCACTTATTATATAGATCTGTTCAGATTTTCTATTTCTCCTTGAGTCAATTTTGGTAATATGTCTTTCTAGGAAATTTGTCCATTTTGTCTAGGTTATCTAGTTTGTTGGTGTACAGTTTTCCTTTATTTTTGAGAGGTTGGTAATAATGTCACCACTTTCATTTCTGATTTTAGCTGTTGTCTTATTTTTTTCCTTTTTTTTTAGCCAGTCTGGCTACTGGTTTGTCAATTTTGTGGATCTTTTCAAACAACCAACTTTTGATTTCTTTGATTTGTTCCATTTTCTATTCTCTATTTTATCTCCACTTTAAAAAAATTTCATTAGCTTTAGGAGGGGGTACATCTGGTTTTTGTTACATGGATGAATTACATAGTAGAGAAATAAGGGCTTTTAGTGTACCTGTCACCCAAATAGTGTACATTGTATCCAATAAGTAATTTTTCATCCCTTTCCATTCTCCCCTGAGTCTCCAATGTCCATCATACCACTCTGTATGACCATGAATACCCATCAATTAGCTCCTACTTATAAGTGAGAACATGCAGTATTTGGCTTTATGTTACTGAGATATTTCACTTAGGATAATGACTTCGTTCCATTCAAATTGCTGCAAAAGACATTATTTCATTTTTTTTATAGTTGAGTAGTATTCCATGGTATATATTAATATATACATTTTCTTTATCCGTTCCTCAGTTGATGAGCATTCAGGTTGGTTTCATGTCTTTGCAACTATGAATTGTGCTATAATAAACATACGAGTGCAGGTAATATAATGACTTCTTTTCCTTTGGGTAGATACTAGTAGTGGGATTGCTAGATTGAATGGTAGGTTTACTTTTAGTCCTTTGAGGAATCTCCATACTGTTTTCCATTGAGCCTGTAATTTACATTGCAACCAGCAGTGTATAAGCATTCTTGTGCCAACATCTATTGTTTCTGGACTTTTTAATCATTGCCATTCTGAAAGAAATAAGGTGGTATCTCATTGCAAATTTAATTTGTATTTCCCTGATCATTAGTGATATTAAGCCTTATCTCCACTCTAATCTTGATTTCCTTCCTTCTGGTAGCATTGGGTTTAGTCTAATCTTCTTTTCCTAGTTTCTTAAGGAATAATGTTAGATTGTTGATTTGAGACCTGTTTTTACAATTAAGCTTATTAACTGCTCTCTGTATTACTGATGCTGTTAAATTGACAACTGCAGAAGTGTGCCACTAGTTTGTGGTTGTAACAATATATATACACTCTTTTTTTTTTTTTTTTTTTTTAGTTTTATTGTGGCAAAATTTTACCATTTTGACCATTTTTTTTTAATGAACAATGCTTTGGCATTAAGAACACTGACACTATTGTACAACCATCACCACTGCCCATCTCCAGAACTTTTTATTATCCCAATCTGGAACTCTATACTCATTAAACAAAAACTCCCCATTCTAGCCTCCCCCCATTCTCTAGTAACCACCATTCTTCTTTCTGTCTCTACAAACTTGACTCTACTAGATAACTCATATAAGTGGAATCATATTTATCTTTTAGTATCTGACTTATTTCACTTAATGTTTTAAAAAAGCTTTATCTACATTGTAGCATGCATCAAAATTTCATTCCTTTGTAAGGCTGATTCCTCTGTGTGTATATACCACATTTTGTTTATACATTCATCCACTGATGGACACGTGGGTTATATCCACCTTATGGCTATTGTGAATAGTGTTCCTACAAACACTGGTATACAAACATCTATTCTAGTGTCTGTCCTCAATTCTTTTGGATATCTACCTAGAAGTGGAATTGCTAGACCATATGGTAATGTGTGTTTAATTTTTTTAGGAACTGCCATACTGTTTTCAACAGCAGCTGCATCATTTTACATTCCAACTGGCAATGGACAAGGGTTCCAATTACTCCATATCTTTGCCACCACTTGTCATTTTGCTTTTTTGATAACACTCATCCTAATGGATGTGAAGTGGTATTGATTTGTATTTCCCTAAGTTATGTTGAGCATCTTTTGATATGCTTATGACCATATGTATATCATTTTTGGAGTAATGTCTGTTTAAATCCTTTGCTTGTTTTTGTTGTTTGTTTTTGGATTGTTGAGTTGTAGGAGTTCTTTATATATTCTGGACACTAGATCATTACCAGATATATGATTTGCAAATATTTCCTCCCTTTTTCCTCATTGTCTTTTCACTGTGTCTTCTTATACACGAAAATTTTAAATTTTGATGAAGTTTAATTTATCTAATTTTTCTTTTGTTATCTGTGCTTCTGGTAACCAAGAAATCACTGCCAAATCCAATGTCATAAAGCTTTTCCCCTATGTATTCTTCTAAGACTTTTACACTAAGGAAACCTAAAGGAAAAGGCTAAAGAATCAATTGTAAATAGCTAAGCTAGATGAAGACTTGAACCAAAGAACATCATTCTAGGGGAAAAAAGGAATATTCACAATAAAGAAGGCAGAGAAATTTACTGTCACTTAAAACTATAACTCAGATGAATCAAAACCAACAAATGATTAAATTGACATTAAAATATATTATTTGACCAAATTTGTCCTTTGAAGGTTTCTCTATTGATAGGAACTTCTGCAACTAAATTGTATAATTTGGTATACATATTTTGTGACTATTTTTAAAGGCCAGTAAAAAGGCATTTATGATGGCTCATCATAAATATACAATAATATATTTTACATAGTATGTGTTAATTGATGGATTGCATTTTTTAAAGTTTATTAGTGTTCTAGAAAGAGTCTAACTTTACTGTATTTTATAAATATCAAGTTGGATATTCCTGTTGTACATTACATTTGTCAATACTTAAGAGTGTTTCTTTTATATATGTCAGAATCGTGTACATTCAGTATATAGAATCCCCTGCATAAAACCAACATGTTTTGTTGAAGTGCTTGTTAATTTCTCTAAAATATCTTTTTCCTAATATATAGCACTTATTTTTAAATAAGTGCTTCACCCTTCACCCATAGTACTTCTTTAAGCCTCTTTTGTAGCTCAAAATATTACTATAAAGGGAAAGGATGCTCCCATACCCCCTTATCTACTATTACTTTAGAGACGCAACATTTTTCCTGTAAAGGACTAGATAGTAAATATTTTAGGCTTTGCAGGCTATAGAAGGCCTGCTGCATCAACTTACATCTGCAACTTGCATCTGCTGTTGTAGTACAAAAACAGCTTAGACAATAGTAAATGAATGAGTGTGGCCATATTTGTAGTTTGCCTATCCTTGTTTTAGTGTATCACACTTAAACTTATCATATAAAACATCCAGTAAGAGAAATAAAAATTTAGGGCCTAAAAGAAAGTTAAAGAATCTTTTTCTTTTAAAGTCCTTTAGGAAAAGCATTGTGTATTGCTTGGAAAGTATTCTCTAATTTTAAATATATCTAAAAAAATTCATTTTTTTCTTACCCTGAGATATTTATTAAGAAAGGGTAATCTGGAGTCTAGTACATAAAACATCTTTGGGTATATACATTATATAAATAGGAAGTGATATTACTTCTAGTACTATAAGAACCCCAGCTCTAAAATAATATTGACTCTTAGGTAATAAGTCAGTATCTTTACTATGCCTCCAACATATTGAATGTTAAAGGGCAATAAGTTCTCCCTGGCAGTGATTACAGCAATTGAAAGTTATATTTTCATATCTAGTATAGGGGTGAAATCGTCCAATATTTTTCTTTGTAGCAAGTAAGGTGGTTGGTGAAGACTCAAAAAATGCATTATCAGATGAACTCTCTGTACAGGTAACTGGATCCAAAATGCGTAGAACCTAAGGAAAATAAGAGTAATTATCAGATGTATGCAGTATGGACTGTAAAAGCACATGGTAGCATTGACGTATAATTACCTATAAAATTCCATTTAATATGTTACTACCATAAAAAATAACCCCTGAATGATCAATTCGATTCAGAAGACAACTTATCTCTTTTCTTAAAGAGCTGTAAGTTTAATAATGATGTCTAATTATGGTTACCTTTTTAAAAATGATGAAATTCATGTTTTACAGATATTGATAAGAAAGTGTGAAAACATAGAAGAAAAGAATGTTATATCAATTCTACCTTAACTGCTGTCAATCTTTTTCCTTAACCAAAAAGTACTCACTACCTCCCTTTCTTAATCTGTCATTCAACTGCTTACAATTAGTATTCTGTCTTCATTCCTCTATTAAAATGCTATTTCAAAGTCTTTGATCACTTTTATTTGTAACATCAATGGCTTTTCATTTCTCTTTTTCTAATTTATATGTAACATTTTATGGTAACAGCCATATTCCTGGGTTCTGTAACACCACGCTTTCACAATTCTTCTGCTCTGATTTTTCCTATTCTGTTTCCTTTACTGAGACCCAAGACAGAGGAACTCTTGGGTTGAAAAAATTCTCCAGTTAAGGGCATGGATAACATACTTGGCTCACAGCTCTTGTTTCTCATGGTCATATTTCCCCAACCATCATCACATGATGACAATGAGTTATGGTGTAAAGGAAGTAGGCACTGCATTTGGAAATAAATTGTGAAATGAAGAGTTTTCTCTCTTTCTTATATGAAGCTTATTTAAAGTTTCAGAAATGGCTGGTGACACCTTTTCCCTTAGTGCTCATGTTGTCCAGCAACTTTTCTGTTCCTTCTAAGGTAGCATCATACACAAAGAGCCACAGCTGCTTTAAGAATGTCCTGGCATCATTTAAGAGACATCATTTTATTTTAGGACCTTTATTTTTCAACTAGACTCTATTTTTCAATTTAGTTTTTGCGATCCTATTTTTTACGGAAGTTGGTTAAGTGTTAGAGAAAAAGCAAAACTGAATAGCTTACTTTAAAGTTGCTTATAAATTTAAAAGGGAAATAAGAAAAGTTCTCAAATACTCTATAAATGTTATTATGAGTCTTTACAGAGAGAAAGAGAAACAAAATGACTAGGGAATTCAATAGAAAGAGACTGAGACAATAGTAGGGATAGAAAGGCTTTGGCATTTCAGCTTGAAGGTGATGCGGAAGGATTTTAAGCAGGGTGCTTTTCAGACAGATTATTCTATACACAGTGCATAGGATGGTGGAAAGGTATGCATTAAAGCAGACATGAGAAGGATAGAGGAAGAAAGGTTACTGTAATAAGCTAGCTGAGAATGACAGCACTTTGAAGCAATGGGTTCAAGAGACACTAAAAAGGCTACGCATAGTGCCTCATGCCTATAATCCTAGCACTTTGAGAGGCTGAGGTGGGAGGATCGCTTGAGGCCAGGAGTTTGAGACCAGCTTGAGCAACATAGCGAGGACTCATCTCTAGAAAAAACAGAAAAATTAGCCAGGCATGAAAGTACACACCTGTAGTCCCAGCTACTTGGGAGCCTGAGGCAGGAGGATAATTTGAGCCCAGGAGTCTGAGGTTGTGGTGAGCTATGATCATGCCACTGCCAGGGTAACAGAGTAAGACCCTGTCTCAAGGGAAAAAAAAAAGAGAGAGAGAGAGAGAGAGAGAGAAACACTAAGGAAGAAGGGCTGTTGTTTTGTTAAATGAATGTAGTGGATAACGGATTGGGAGATGAAGGGGATCTGGGCCAAGCCTGGATGCTCAACATTGCATAGTGAAATAGAATGGTCATAGAAAAGAGAAAAGCCAGTAAGGTGTAGGGTTACATAAACCAAGAGAGTATTTCAGGAAAGAAAGAGTGGTTAACTACAGCAAATACTACAGCAACTACGTAGTTGCAATTGCAGCAACTACGTAGATAGTGATACAATTTCCCAATAAAGAGAATCAAAAAAGAAAAATAAAAGTTTTGGATAAAGATGATGAGTTTAGTTTTAGGTAAAGATTCATTCAGTAAATAGCTGAGCACCTACAATGTGCAAAGGATTACGCCAGACCTTGAGGAACATAAACAAACATAGTCTCCAGCTGGTTAAGGAGTTTACAGTTGGGAGAGAAAGAATCCAACAATTACAATGTGATATAATAAAGAGCTTTAAGAGACATATATACTAAGCATGATTGGCAGGCTGGATAAGGAACATCTCAGTTTGCCAGTGAGATTCAGAGAAGGCTGATTCTTAAAGGTGGCTGGGCAACAAGAGAGGTGCTGAAAAGGCAACCTAGACAGAAGAAAATAATATGTTCAGAAGCACAAGATACAAGGACATATGTATGGAATAAGAAATGGTTAACACTGCTGGAATGTAGAATGCAAGGTAGTAGGGACAATTGAGAAATGATCTTGGAAGGGGAGCTATGTGATGACTGTAATGGCATATTTGAAATAATTCTGTGGCAGTAAAGGATGGCCTGGAGGCAGGTTTAAGCAGCAAGGCGGGGATATTACTGAGGTGGCTATTACAATAGTCTAGGCTGGAGGTCATGTATTTGTACATGGGAGAGGGGGTAAACTGGAAGGAACTGATAAGATCTGTAAACTCAATAGGATTAGGCGGATGAAGGAAATAATAGTAAAAATGATGTTATGGGCTTTATATGCATTACTCTACGGACACTGGAAAACACCACTATACAGTAGGTATAGTTCATTAATATATGGAGTACAGCAAAAGAAGGTTATTTTTCTTCTTCTTCTTCTTTTTTTTTTTTTTTTTACCAGGGTGGGAGGTAGTGTACAAATGCAAAAGCAAGGAGAAAAGAGCTTGTTCTACTACTTTTAGCCATCTGTGGAACAAGTAGATGGATTTGTCTAGCTGGATATAAGACTCAGAAAAAATGTCTCAGGTGGAGATGTCACAAGCACCATAAAGCTATGGGGAAAAGAATAATCCCTATAGAATATAGAAAGTATGTTATGTGAGAAAAGCTCAAGAGTGGTCACAAAGAGGATATCCCATGCCCCTTCAAATACTGAGAAAGAATGGTCACAGAGGTAGTGAAGAGCTGGGAGATTATGGCGTTTAGGAAA
Organism: Microcebus murinus; assembly: GCF_040939455.1. NCBI lineage: Eukaryota > Metazoa > Chordata > Mammalia > Primates > Cheirogaleidae > Microcebus > Microcebus murinus. The sequence goes on along the minus strand of NC_134105.1, from coordinate 116,114,018 downwards.
CTAAGGAAGTTTCAAAAGAATGGGGGACAGATTCCTATGTAACAAACATTTAAAGAGGAAAAAAGTCTATGAAGAGCTCAGAGAAGTAGTGTGCAGGTCAAGAAAGAGTAATGTCACAGAGGTCAAGGGAGTCTGAAGGAAGGAATGTGCTCTATACAGTAACAGTGCAGCAGGAAGTCTTCTACAGGTTTAAGCGATGGTAGGAAATGAGGAATGAATGGTATGTGAGCATAAACAAGTATGAACAACTTGTCCAACATTTTTGGATGTGAATAGAAGGTGATAAGGCCATATCCAGAGATCTTATGATAGAGGAAAGATTTTTTTTACATGAATGACACTTGGACATGTTCTTAAGCCAAAAGGAAAGAGCTAATAGAGAGATGGAGTAACTGTTAGGGGGAAGCCTGAGTCTTGAGAGGAGTTATGCATTGTAGAAGAGGAAAGACACCTTTTCCTTTAAGAGAAATGCATATAAGGCTGGTTACCATATAGGTAGGCTTCTAGATATCAAGTGTGATCTTCAAGCAGTTTTCTTCCTGTGGCCTGTTTCTTCTGTGAATTAGGTACCAAAGTCATCTTCTAAATGTGAAGTAATACTTTGATGGGTATTGAAACAAAGGTGGCAAACACTGAACTGACACGGGAGTGGGGTTTTCAGGGTACTTGAGGAGGAGGATAAGGGAGTAAGGCACTTACAAATGGAGTCTAGGCAAGCTAGGACAGGAAGAGAAACCAGGACAGTGAGCTGATCAGACAAAGAAAAAAATATAGGGATCAAGGGACTAAAAATAATGATAAAATCAAAGAACAGGGGAGTTACAATGAAAGAACTAGAGCCAGAAGAAAAGCTGAGATCACAGATCACAGAGAGAGATGCTGAATTGAAAATTTTAATGAAAGAGTTCTGGTAAATGACAAGGCTCAAAAGGGACACAGAAGTTGGGTGTTAGAATTTTAATGGAGATAAACATGGTTGCTGTCACAGAATTGTTAGACCACGGTATTTGATAGGTGATCTCCATGGACCCTGAATTCATCCAGGACTGTAGGTATACACTATTTGATTCTGTAGTATTTGGCACATTCCCATCTATATGTGGAAGTTAAATAATTTCTTAGATCAGAAGTTATCTAACCTACTAATGATCACTAAATTAAAAATTCTACACAGTGGTTTTTATATCATAATGAACTCGAGAAAAGGATTACCAATGATTCAGTAGCTAAAATATAGGATCTCTTTCAAAATAGTTACATTTTTCCTTATTAAAAATAGAGCAATAATGTTTTTCCTTATTAAAAAAACAGCAATAATGTTAGAGAAAATTAAAGCAGAAGAGCTTTCATTTTCTCCAAGATCACAAAGTCATTACCATGAGAATCAAGTTTAGATCTCACATTTTATAACTTCTAATGCTAAGCACTTTCTATTATAATTTGTTGCTTTTCAGTAAGAGGACAGCCCTAGAAATTTCACAGACTACAAAAGAGAAAATACTTTACCTTTTCAGCCATTTTCTCAGCTGGGGTGCTGCAGAATTCAACTGTTGAAGGAATCTTTTTTTGACTGCTATTCCCAACATCTCCCAGAAGATGAGAATTTACTGCTTTTGCCAACTTGTGATTTGTTAACGCTAGTTCTGCTGTGCTATAGGGTTGTGCACTAGGGGAGTAAGTTTGCTGTCTTCCCCACTGCAAGGAGACTAAGAGCTCCTCCAGTAATCTGCATAGAACACACATGAACACTGAACATTAGTAAAAGGATGAAATACAAAAATCAGTAATAGGAAACAATTGAGAAACACATTTCTGAAATCATATCTTTCTCTTGTATCTTTCTCTCTCAGAGTTCAATAAATTAGAAAGTCTGGTCAAATAAGTAGTGTACCAAAGGCATATGTTACTCTTTTAAACAGTTATCTGAAAATAATTTAATAAACGTACTTTTTTTAGTTCTCATATTTTAGTATAAGAACTACTGATCTGATTTGTACAACTATTGAGCTATTCATATTAGTATTCTTTTTTGGTGAGTTAAATTAATTTTTGAATGCTAAATTAACCTACAATTCTTGGGACCAACGCTTCTAGATCATAATATATAAATCTCTTTCTATATTGTTGGATTTGATTCACTAAAATTCTGTTAAAGATTTTTACATCTGTGTTCATTAGAGAGATTGGTCTGTGGTTTTCTTGTAATGTCTGGTTTTGGTATCAAGATAATTTGGCCTCATAAAATGAGTTGGAAATTGTTTTCTTCTATTTTGTTTTCTCAAAAAATTTATGTAAGTTTGATTTTAATTCTTCCTTAGATATTTACTAGTATTCACCAGTGAATCCATCTAGGCCTAAAATCTCCTTTACTGGAAAGTTTTAATTACAAATTCAATTGTTTTAAAGGTGAGGGCTATTCAAGTTATCTGTTTATTTTTGATTAACCTTTAGTAGCTTGCCTTTCAACGAGTTTGTCTGTTTCATCTAAATTACTGAAGTTATTGATATAGAGTTGTTCATAACATTTCTATATTATCTTTTTTATATTTAGAGTCTATAGTGTACCTCCCCACCCCATACCTGACACTGGTAATGTGTATCTCCTCCCTTTTATTTTCCCTAATTAGACTGGCTAGAGGTTTCTTAAGTTTATCTTTCCAAAGAACTGGCATTCGGCTTTCTATTAAATTTATTTTTGCTCTCATCTTTATTATTTTTTTGCTTCTGCTTACTTTGGGTTTAATTTACTTTTTATGTTTCTTAAAGAGGGATCTTCAGTTACTGATAAAATCTTTTTTCTTTTCCCAAACAAGCATTTAAAACTATAAATTTCCCTCCAACACTTCATTAGTTACTTCTCACAACTTTTCATACTTTGATATATTGTGTTTTCATTCTTCTAATTTCCCCTATAATTTGCTCTTTGACCCTTATTAGTTCTATTTGTAATAAATCAACTATGTAAAAATACAAAGAGCTTTTAAGGAAGACTATCAACTTTGATAGTTCTGGAGTATATGGACATGAAAATAAACTCTAATACTGTAGAAAATCTTCAAAAAGATCTCCTTCCACAGGAGAGACAGGTACACTCAGTGGCTTCTGCCCAAAACTATACAGAACTACTGTAACTATAACTAAAAACGGCTTTTAAATCCAGAGATTTTTTTTTCTATTATAGATACAACTAATTCTCTCTTCAATTAAGTAGGTGAAAAGCATGTCTTCTATTTTTTTTAGTCTTCTTCTCTTCCAGGGCATCTATTTTAAATTGCTACTCAAAATGTATACTCAGTAAGTTATCAAACATAGTAGACACACTAAAAAAAACTATCACAATAACAAAAACTGCAGGAGAAAGCAGAGGAGTTCAGAATATAAACAAGTACCATACTTTTGGGTAGCTATCATTTCCTGCCGAAACTGTTCCCGTTCACTCAAGAGATCTTGTATGGCACTGTGTGCATCACGGGTTTGACGCTGTAAAGCTGCTCTGGAGTTGGTTAACTCATCTGCCATTACCCTGAAATAGATTAAAACCCTACATGTAAATTCTGTGGATAACACAGGATAATATAATGAAGTTAAATACTACTTTGTGACTGTCACCTTTAAAAGCTAATAAAGAAGACTTAACACCATCAAATTACTTCTCAGTTTTTAACTTTTCACTACTAAAGAACATAAAAAATATTTAAAAAGATTCAGTTAAAATATTCATTTACAAACTGATAAAGGTAAAAGTTATTTAACTTTCCCATGTAGTGACTTTTGGAATGCACCTCAATCTTACTCTAGATTGATCAAATTTTGAAAGAAAAAAATTAAGTGGTTTTAAATATGAAAAACTCTAAAGAGGAAAATAAAAATTATTTTCCCATAGTCAATTACCTCTTCGTCCTAAGAAAAATATTAATATAGAAAGTCTGGACATTGGCCTAGGCAAAGAATTTATGATTAGGACCCCAAAAGCAAATGCAACACAAACAAAAATAGACAAATAGGACCTAATTAAACTAAAAAGCTTCAGCACAGCAACAGAAATAACCGACAAACACACAACCTACAGAATAGGAGAAAATATCTGTGAAGTATGCAACTGATGAAGGGCTAATGCAGTGGTCCCCAACCTTTTTGGTACCAGGGATGGGTTTCATGGAAGAAAAGTTTTGCATGGACCAGAGGTGAGGAATTGGGGGAGGTGGCGGCAAGGGGATAGGCGGAGCTCAGGGAATGATGCAAACGATGGGGAATGGCTATAAAAACAGGTGAAGCTTTGCCTGCTCACCTACTGGTCACTTCTTGTTGTGCGGCCTGGTTCCTAACAGGCCATAGACTGGTACGGGTCTGTGGTCCAGGGGGATTGGGAACCTCAAAGCTAATGTCTAGAATCTACAAGGAACTCAAACAACTCAACAAGAAAAAAAAATGGCCCCACTAAAGGTGGGCAAAGGACATGAACATTTTTCAAAAGAAGACATATGAATAGCCAACAAACATGAAAAAATGCTCAGCATCACTAAACATCAGAGAAATGCAAATTAAAACCACAATGAGACAACATCTTACACCAGTCAGAACAGGCATTGTCAAAAAGTCAAAAAACCACAGATGTTGGCGGAGATTCAGTGAAAAGGGAACATTTATACACTGTTGGTGGGAATGTAAATTAGTACAACCTCTATGTAGAACAATATGGAGATTTCTCAAAGAACTAAAAGTAGAACTAACATTTGATCCAGCAATCTCACTACTAGGTACCTACCCAAAGGAAATCATTCTATCAAAAAGATACTTATATGTTTATTGCAGCATTATTCACAATAGCAAAGATACAGAATCAACATATGTGTCAATCAACTGATGACTGGACAAATGTGGTATGCGCGCGCACACACACACACACCCCCCATGGAATATTACTCAGCTATAAAAAAGAATGAAATCATGTCTATTGTAGCAACATGGATGGAGACCATTATCTTAAGTGAAACAACTCAAGATATAGAAAGTTAAATACTGCATGTTCTCACTTATAAGTGGGAGTAAAATAATTAGTACATACGGACGTAGAGAATAGAATAACAGACGTTGGAGATTAGGTAGGGTAGGAGAGAGGTATAGGATGAAAAATTACCCAACTGGTACTATGTATATTAACACAATGACTGCCAAGGAAACAATTTTTCCTTGGGGCTATGGTGAAAACAGAATAAAAATTTTGAAAACAAAATGATCCTTTCTAATTTAATGAAAAAATTTTTATTTTTAATTGTGTTTTTTTTCAATGAAAAAGTAATATAAAAATTTGAAAAGTGGCAATGTAAAAAGAAATGTGAAAACCTGAAAAATAGTTCATAAGGGTAAAGTATTTTTCTTGACTTGTCAGGCTTAGTATAATTTAAAGGTAAACATAAACAGAAAAACAATATTTTTGACTTCTATTCATTTAATCCATGTTTTTAAAATTAAATTGTCAATATTAATTGTAACAATAAGAACATCAACAAGTAAGATTTTCACCAACCAACTGCAGGGTTTTGCCCGAGGGCCACCTGTCACATAACACGTATGCTACAGCATGGCAGCATGAGTTGCCTACACACCCAGCAGCTCCCAAGGTAAAGAGATGTGTGAGTTATATATGCTTCACAAAGCCCCAGGCTCAAAACTAAGGTAAGTTAAATACAACTCACATGGTAGTTAATGTGTTAATCTGGTGAGGGTTATACAAAAGCCAGACTTCACCACCACATAATATATCCAAATAACAAACCTGCACATGTATCCCCTAAATCCATATAAACAAAAAAAACTTTAAAAATATAAAAAAAAGGCTAGTATAAAAGGAAAACTAAGTCTTTCCCCCTGCCAACTATCTCTATTCTTTTATATGTAACCAATAGTTTTTATTTTCAGTGTATCAAGCAAACAAATGGTTTCTTATACATTTTTCCAGAAAAAAAGTAGTTTATGTATATTTTAAGATGAAAGTATATATTAAAAATTAAATATATCCATTTTAGTTACAAAAAGAGATTATTCAATTATAAACTTTTCTACATCTTGCCTTTTTTTACTTAATAATTTTTCCATATTAGCACATATAGAGCTGTTTCTTTCCCTGGTTTTTTTTTTTTTTTTAGACAGAGTCTCACTTTGTTGCCCAGGCTAGAGTGAGTGCCATGGCGTCAACCTAGCTCACAGCAACCTCAAACTCCTGGGCTCAAGGATCCTCCTGCCTCAGCTTCCCGAGTAGCTGGGACTACAGGCATGCGCCACCATGCCAGGCTAATTTTTTGTATATATATTTTTAGTTGGTCAATTAATTTCTTTCTATTTTTAGTAGAGACAGGGTCTCGCTCAGGCTGGTTTTGAACTCCTGACCTCGAGCAATCCGCCCGCCTCGGCCTCCCAGAGTGCTAGGATTACAGGCGTGAGCCACCACGCCCGGCCCTCTTTCCCTGGTTTTAAAAAATAACTTCATGTTTTCTATTTTTTGGATGTACTAAATTTTATTTAGCTAGTTTTCTATTGAGGGAATTGAAGCAAAATTTTAAAGTATGGTTACTTAGCTGAAAATCTTAAAACTAAAATTTAAGTCACAGATTATAGTTACTACCAAATTTCTTAAAATGAAAACAATTTTGACATTAAAAGATACTGCAATAATCTGTGTGACAGTCCACAAATAGTAAGTTCATTCCTCTAGATAGCATACTATACTAGCACAATTAGGAAATAAACAAGTTAAGGACTTTATGAGAGTAATCAACTAATAGAAAGTATTGTTGATTTTAAGACATGAAGAAACACTTTCCTAAAAATTTACTTATCACAATTGGTGGTTCTTAAAGTATAGCCTGGAAACCTTTGGTGTTTTGTGAGAACGCTCTAGATGATTCAATTTAAATTAACAGTTATATCATGTGTGAAGTACTTTGCTAAGCACTGGAAATACACAGATGGATTACATCCAGATCCTGTTCTCCAGTAACTCAAAGCTGAGGTGATGGAAGAGATAAACAGATGAAAGAATCATAATATATAGCAGAGTTTCCCAACCACCAGTGTGTCCAGAGGCCTGAACTAGGATGCTGGGGATTTCATCTCTGTTGGAAAATAGCTTCATCCAATGTGTCATAAAAACATTATAATTTTCTATCTGTGCATGGAGAGAAAAAGGTGGGGAAGTTTTATTAGTTAAAAGAGCTATCAGAACAGAGCATAAAAATAAATAATATTATCTCGGGAAGTAGGAATGATATTTGATTTCTTCAGGTAGAAAGTGAAGAAAAATAATTTAGTTTGGCCTTTTGTTAATTTAATATTTACTAGATGTCTGAGTTTATGGTTTTGCTTTGTCTTAAACATGGTAGTAGGAATGATTTCTACTATAGAGTAGTAACCTAGACTTCAGGAATAAGGAAGGATCCTTATAACACTTCTCCATTTAGGGAGATTATGTGACCAGCCAGAGGAGGGAAGAGTCCACATCTTAAATACTGTATGAAGTACTTTGACATACTTCACTGTATGAAGTACTTAGTCATAAATTTTTACATTCCAATATACTTTGTTGTGTTATAGGTCAAAAACCTGATAAACAATGCACAAACTAAGAAATTAAATACTATTTACAATAGAAAATACCTGCTTGCGAGGAATTTACTTCGCCATACATCACACTGTATTGATATACGTTCTAACTGTTCGGAAAGCTGAGCTGTATTTCGACCTAGAACTTCATTTTCTAAAATAAGCTGATTTTTCTCACGGGCTAGACGTTCAAAGTGATACTGAAGATCATCCCCGACAGAAGCCACGAGCAACTTTTTTAATTCACGATTTACCTAGAAGAAAATATAACCAATATAACAAGCTCAAAGTAATGTCACTGACTTTAACATAACAAAATTAATGAAAGAGAAATTGTGTTTCTGTGCAATTTGGACCTCCACTATTTAAAGTTTATGTCGAAAAGTGAAATTAAGTATTGAACTTTCATAGTATATAAAAATCATATCTACTTCTCTCTAGATATCTACTGTTCACGTAGTTATAAACTGAGCCTATTGTAGTAAGAGTAGAAATCATTATCATGAGTATAACACACTACTTCCAGTCAACACTTAAAGGAAAAAAAAGTCAGTAAACTAAAATAAATTTTGCTAAAAAAAAGGCAGAATGTTTTATGTGGTTATTAAACATATGTAAATTAATCTCTTTGTGTCCTAGGAATTTACTTGTAAGATATCTATGTTTTTTACATTGTTACTGAAAAGAACAAAAAATTGAAACAAATGTCCAATAATAGATATTGGTATATGGTGGAACCATTGAAGAACACTATTGCAATTAATAATGATATTGTAAAAGAATATTCTGTGACATGGGAAAACATTAATGACTGGAAAAAAAGTGAGTTATAAGACAAATGAACTCGTGTATAGTTACTCAGTTATATCTGGATGGTATGCTTCTAAGTAGTACCATATGCATTATGTCTTTCTGTATTTTCTAAAATGTTCACAAACAAATATGTACTACTTCTGTAATTAGAAATTAGTTATTTAAAAATATATTTAAAATATATTATTAAATATATCAAAAATATATTTAGACCATAAACACTAGCCATGGTGTCACCTATGAAGACTTGTATCTAGCAAAAACATGTATAGGCTAAGTGTGGTGGCTCACCTGTAATCCCAGCACTTTGGGAGGCTGAAGTAGGAAGATCGCTTGAGGCCAGGAGTTTGAGACTAGCCTGGGCAACATACTGAGACCCTATCTCTACAAAAAATTAAAAAATTAGCTGGGAGTGGTGGCGCATGCCTGTAGTCCCAGATACTTGGGAAGGCAAGGCAGGATGATTGCCTGAGCCCAGAAGTTTGAGGTTATGGTGAACTATGATTACACCACTACAGTCCAGCTTGGGTGACAGAGTGATACCCTGTCTCTAAAATAATAATAAAGTCTGATAAAAAATATATAGTCTAGTATAGAAAATTAAAACTAAAAAATTCATAAAGAAGAAAAAATATGTACAGTCTAATAGAGAAACAAGGGAGAGGGCAATCAAAAGATTAAAGCAACACAACCAAGCACAATAGATTACTTTTCATTTACAATGAAGACACAATAACTATCATTTTCTTTATTCCAAGTATCATGTCTACATAGGCATAAATACTTGATATTTATGGATCTTTAAAATAGGGACTGCTAACTAGTCAGTTTCCAAGACTAACTTGGTCAATATTTGGTCTGGCAATTTATAAACGTAACCCCACTTTACAACTTATAGATTGTCTTGTCCGAAGCACCTGACATCTTCATCTTTAAAGAGATTAAGTTCCCAATATAGATTCTCTCTAGAGGCTCTGAGAATGAGAAATTTAAGAGTAAGCATTTTAAAGAAATGACAAGCTATGATGAATGACATTTCCATGAAGAAATACAGTTTTCTAACAACAGATTTAGAAGGTTTAGCTATAAAGAACAGTTCTCATTAAATCTATTAAGGCTGTTCTTACCTCTGTCTGCACTCGGAGCTGGTTTGAAAGACCTTCTTTGTCCTGTAGTAACTTTCTTTCAGAGTTCTTGAGCTTTTCCAACATATTCTTCACCTCTGAGAGTTCTTTATTAGGTTCTATAACTCCCTCTGACTGACAAAGAAATTCTCCTTTATGATGTCCCAGAGACTTAACCTTTGCATTTTTGTTGGGGATGTCATGAGTTATAGCAGCTTTGGGAACTAATATTCTTATAGCTTCGACTTCCACAGCTTTTTCAGTGAGAATTTCCCCTAACTGAAGAACTCCTGGGCTCTCTGATGGAACAGCTTTCTTCCAGGGACTCTGAGGGATATGATGTTTTCTGGATTGGACTCTAGAGATGACTTCCACAGATTTAGGTGGCTCCTCAGTTTCCATTCCATCTCCTGCTCCTCGGATTGGGGTTGAAGTAAGGGTCACTAACAAAGGGAAAACAAAACATCAACTATTTACCAAAAAGAAATGCGAAGAAAATGTCAAGACATGTTATACTCTACATTTAGAATTACTGGCACTAAAAATAAAAAAATTAAAAAAAGGAAAAAATTCAGAGTAAAAACTAATTTTGAAAACAATCACGTCTACAAAAGATGAACAGTTTTACATGTTCAAACTTTCTTCAAGTAAATGGCTTTTCTTTTGGTAGACTATGAAAAGATTTGGATTCAGAGTATTTAGTTCTGACTACTACTTGCTAGTAAAACCCTAGATAAATAAATTTAATCCTCTATGAATCTCTATTTCCCAGTATGTCAAACAGAGAAAGTTAACAACTATGCTACGGAGATATAGTAAGAAAGAATGTAATATGATCAAGTGCCTGGTATACTGTAGACACTCAATAATGTTAAATATAAACATAAATATCAGCAACATATATGCATATTTAAAACCATCTACCACAAAATTGATTCATCTGATTTTGTGAACTCTTAGTAAAGAATGCTTTGTACAGGAGTAAGAGAAAGCATCGTATATGTTACGCTAGAGACTTGATTAGGAAAAGACTCAATCCTATTCTTAGGCTTAAGTGTTTATGTCCTGCTTACACAGGTCAAACTCTATTGTGTTGTGATATCTAAGTGATATCTAAGAAAGATTAAACTTTCTTAGATATCACTTTCACCATATCATACTCAAGATATTTTATTGATGTCTTATTCCCTCTAGTGACTTTTGACTTATTTTAGGTATACTATATTCCCAATAAAGTGCCTTGTCTATAGTACTCAATATATATCTGATTAATAATAGATAAAACAACAAGGGGAGGAATAATAAAGGATAAGCATACAGGTCAGTAACAATGGTTATAATGATGAACTCTGAATGGTCACAGGCAGCAAACATGAATGCCTAATGTAAGCCAGACATTCTGTGAGGTAGTGTGGACCACTATGCTCAAGAAATTTACTACCTAATTTAGGAGATAGGAAATACATATAAAAAGACAAAATGTAAAATCTCATTAAATGTTAGGTCCTATTGCTTTTATTACTATTCCTTAAAAACACTCCTAATAAACTTTGGATAGTGATAAAGAGGAGAAATAAAGTTTATTTAATGTCATAAAAATAATTCTGCTTTCTCTTATGATAGTCTTAGAGTTGTACCACAAGACTATAGGACTATTTTTTCATTTAACAGATTATTTTCCCCCCAATTTTTCTTATGTATATAGCAAAATTCTGGGAATTCTGAGTTGCATTAGACAGGAGGTAGAAAGACATTTGGGGTATGATTAATGTGTTCTATTTTAGAAAACATTTTACATTAGAATAAAATAGTGTCATTTCTATATGAAATGTAAACTAAAACACTCTTTGGGCCTTGGGATTGACTATACTTTCAAAATGATAAGCGAAGGAATACTCTAGAAGGTGACATAAAGGGTTTGGTATATTAGTTAAAACACATTATAGCAGGTAGCACTCACAAGGAAAATTTCCACTGAATTGTTTTAAAAATAAAGGACTGTTCCAATGTTCTTAAAATATGATTTTATGTTTAACTTTATCTAATGTAAATTCATTTGGTCAGTAAGACATTCACGCATTTAAGAAGCAATGTAGAATCACATGTAAATACAGATTAATAAAAAACATCAATAACAAAAGATACAGTAGAGCCATATTGCAGGCACATTGATGAGGCTGAGGTAATAAGAAACAGGTCTGATACTTCCATCATGGTCAAACAGGAGTTCTAGGCAAGTTATAACTTTTCTGGAAAAGTTGGAATTTTAACTAATGTAGAGATTCAAGAACAAATCACAAAATGGTTAATGCTAAATTTAAAAGGCAAAAAAGTAATGGGTATTTAATACAAATCTCTTTTCAAACAAAATACCTTGTAAAATTCCAATCAAGAAATTCAAACAACTTGTTTCAACCTCAGTTTACTCTTAACTTTACTTAAGCTGCTTTACTTACTCAAGTATTTATAAATACCAAAGTTGTATTACATATCACATGGCAGCTCCCTCTCAGTAATTACTATGACTCTAGCTAATGTGCATAGGCAAGCAGGCCATGAGAGCAATGGCTTAACATTTTCTCAACTAGCAACTTATCTTTCATAATTCTATTTTTCCTTGTGACACACGTAGAAACCTTTATTACATATGCACTAGGCACAACCCAGGATACATTCATGAGCAATTCCCTTCTCTCAAGTGGGAAGACAAAGATTTTTGGTACCAGATAAAGCAAAACGTCAAACCTTATTCTTCACTCTTTGAAGGGAATCAATAAACAATCCTTAAATTATTCATCACTATTATTTCCACCTGTGATCACTGTCAATAAATTAAAACATATCAAAAGTTCATGGCTTATTTTTACTGCCTTCCCCAAGGACTGGTGAAATGTAGGGAAAGAACATATAAGGTCACTAGTCTAACACTCTAGAACAGGGGTTGGCCAAACTTTTTCTGCAGAGGGCTAGATAGCAAATATTTCAGGCTTTGTGGACCAAAAGGTAAAATTGAGAATACTATAGAGGTATTTCTATAAAGAGGAAAAAAATTTTATTGATGAAATTCAAACTATAATAATAAATGAATACAGGGTTTGTTTATTTTTTGTAGCATAGGTCTAATAATGAGAAAAACAGAATTATTTTTTATTCAGGAGAATATATGGCTTAAGTGTGGTTCAAAGTTAGTGTTCCCTATCATCAAACTGATTGCAAATATTCTCAGGATGACCAAGGGCCACCATTGCCAACCCCTGCTCTAGAATATGGAGGCAAAAAAGAATATTTTATAATCTTTCATTGAACAAATATTTCTCCTTTATTCATAAAACTGTAAATCTACAAAGATATGTACTTTAAATCAGCAGGACAGGGTAGTGGGAAGAACACCAGACTCTAAGTCAAAATAACTTAAATATCTACTATCTTAGACAAATAACTTAACCTCACCCTTCTCCTATACCTTGGTGCTTTCAGAATAATACAAATACAAATACTATAGTGTGTATTTTGAAAATAATTTGTTTCTTTTGCAGACTAGACTGTTGGGAGCCCCTCAGTGTAGGGATTGCTTCCTAATCTTGCATCATCAGCTAATGCAATGGTCCTTGGCACAGAAAATGAATAAATGCTAAATGAAGCTCATTAATCTGTTAATAGACTACCTAGAAAATTTCACATTAATATCCAATAACTAACTCATTTAAAAACTGCTTAATTTTTCTTCCACTACACTAAATCATTAATTCCTAACTTGGTTATAGCTGGAAAGACTGTTCAGAACCTATGCAAATTCAGCTATAATACAATTAAACAAATTAGGGATCATCGTTTCTTAATTTTAAATTGATACTTTTAAATGTCTTCAATATCACTTAATAAAGTTTAGTTATTAAATTACAAAAATATGTTACAGACAATGGCCTTAAGTGTTAGATCGACCTTTACTGAAGTGAAATACACATTCTTCTTGCCACAGGCTCTATGGATAAAGAGTTCCCACATTCAAATAAATGTGGGTAATGCTGCATACTACACCTCTTTGGAGCTTCAGAGTGTACATTAATATATTAAAGGCTCTGAGAAGTTCTGTAGTATAACTTGTTGAGGTTTTTTTTGTGTGTGTTTTTTTGAGACAAGAGTCTCACTCTGTTGCCCAGGCTAGAGTGCAGTGGCATCAGCCTAGTTCTAGCTCACAGCAACCTGAAACTCTTGGGCTCAAGCGATCCATCTGCCTTAGCCTCCTGAGTAGCTGGGACTATAGGCATGTGCCACCATGCCCAGCTAATTTTTCTATTTTTAGTAAAGACAGAGTCTCGCTCTTGCTCAGGCTGGTCTCAAACCCCTAAGCTCAAGCGATCCTTCCACTGCCTCCCAGAATGCTAGGATTACAGGTGTGAGCCACCCCACCCAGACTAACTCCTCCTTTAATCCAGGATTTCCCAAATTTATCTGCTCCTGAAATCCTTAATACTTATTCTACAGAACTAGTATTACAGTGAGACTATTTTTTGGAATTATAAATATTTAAATGCCTCAGACCTTCCTATTTGGTCTATTTTACTAAACTGTCTGATTTTAATAGCTTTAATTTTAATCTTATACCCACAAAAAGTTTTGGATTTTAATTTTCTAATTATTACTATTTATTTTATGTTTTCCCTTCAGAAACAGGCCTAGCAGCAATGATACATCCCCTCTTTTGATGACAGTATTGCTCAAACTTCCACTGAGAGGAAGTTCTGTCACTAAAATAAACAATTGCGGTTTTCTCCTGGGGAGTTATAGGAAGTACAACTGACAAATGTCAACCATGATAAGTACATCTTTTCTTAGGCCATGCAATAAAAGCAACTTTTGTTCACTAACAGTAGATAGCATATTAAGTAGGAATAAGGCTAATAGTTGGATTATCTTCCTTACTGGATAATTAATAATACATGAAATGTTTGTAAAAGTGCTTTATAACTCTAACCTCATTACAAACAACAAATAATAAAAAAGAATTTAATTTCACAGAGGACTTAAAATAACTTTTAATCACTAATCATAATATTATATTTAGTTTTTACTTTTTGCCAAGCACCATGCTAGTTGCTTTCATTTATCATTTAATTGCTCTTATTTCCCATAAATTCCCAGTTTATTACTTTCATTACAATCTCTGATTTGCTTATTCCAATACTATAAAAATCTTCTGGGGACTTATGGAATGCTGCTGGACACAGCTGAATTAAATTCAATTAAATATTTATTGGCGTTCTCTTTCTTCCCTGTTTTAAACCCTACTCTAAAGTTAAGTTTGCTGCTGGAGGTCTGCTAGCTTGCTTCCAGAAAATAGTTTCCCATCTCTCACTGATGGTCCCGGCCTGCAGAGCTCACTACACCCAAAGAATAAGCTGGGTCAGGAGAAGTTCATTTTGGGACATGTTAAAACTGTTGCCTATAACTAAAGGAAGATGGCCAGTCGACATTAGGTTATAATAGTCTGAATCATAAGGGAAGAGACCAAGGCTTTAGATAGATTTGAAATTATTCCTATAGATAATTACCAAAGACCTGAGAAGAGAAAGAGGGCTGAAAAAACATTGATATTTAAAAGATAAACCAGAAGGAAAGAAGGCTTAAGAAGAAACACAGAAGATATAACTAGAGCAGTGTTGTCCAACAGAGTTTTCTGCAATGATAGAAATATAATAGCCACTAGCCACATTTGGCTATTGAGTATTTGAAGTGTGGCTAGTGTGACTGAGGAACTGAATTTTTAATTTTTTAAAAATTTTAATTCAAATAGCCATATGTGACTATGTACTGGACAGTGAAGGGCCACAGAGTAGGATGAAAATAAAAGTGATGTCATGGAAGTCATGGAAAGAAAGTATTTCAGAAGGTAGAGAATGATCAACAGTATTAAATATTACAGAGAGGCAAGCAAGGCAGGACTAAAAAGTGTCTATTGTATTTAGCAAGTGTTATGGTTTGAACTGTATCCCTCCAAATATTTATATGTTGAAGTTCTAACCCCTAGTACCTCAGAATGAGACCTTATTTGGAACTAGGATTCACTGCAGATGTAATTAGTTGAGATGAAATTATACAAGAGTATGGTGGGTTCCTTATCCAATGACTGCTATCTTATAAAAATGGGAAATTTGGTCAAAGAAACATGCCCACTGGAAGAATACCATGTGAACAGGAAGGCAAAGACCACGGTGGTAAGTCTACATGCCAAGGGGCACCAAAGATTGCCAGCAAATCACCAGAAGCTAGCAGAAAGGCCAGGACCAGATCTTTCCCTAATGCTTTCAGAGGGGGAATGGCCTTACTGACATTTTGATCTTGGACTTCTAGCCTCCAGAACTGTGAGACAATGAAGTTTGTGGTATTTTGTTACAGCAACCTTAGCAAACTAATACAACATGAAGGAGGTCTTTGATACCTGCTAGTTGTTTTTCCATCTACTTAAATCTTTAAAAATATATATTCTTGTTTATTTAAATCCTAATCTAGTGCATAGGGAATACAGCTGTAAAACTTTGTTTTTACACTAAATTTTTAAGAGTAGTCATCTAATATTAACTAATGATGTTAATATTCACTTGTATATCTGAAGTACTGAAATATAAACAATGCACTACAAAATAAGTATAAAATAATCTGAAATACAAATGATTTTCAGGGAATCCATGAGGTTTAGTTACCTGGCTCAAACATTCATATCATAAATTTCATGTTCTCAAAACAATTATCATCAAAAGAAGAACACTTACCTTTGGTTTCTAAACTTTTAAGAGTAGTCATTTTTCCCCCTTAATCAATAAAAATGCACTCCAAGTCTTCTACTGAAATGCCTAGAAATGTATACATATAAAAGAATTAAAATAATATCATATAAACACATTTGCTGAGTGCTTCTAATTGAAACGTTAGGATATTTTAATTGCTTCTGCATTTAGTACACAAGCATTTAGGAAGGTAAATGTCCCACATATCCCCTTCTCACAGGTGGTATTATGTCTACCAAATGTCTCAAAAGAAAATTAGGGTTATTTTTAAATACTCTGTTTCACCATCCTCACCAATGCAGAGGTGTGTCCTGAATTTAAGTTCAGCAATGGCAATGAAGTTATTACTGTAGAGGCTTTTGTATCATTGATATGACAACAAGAATTTTAAACTAATTACTTTCTTAGGAGACATGCTGAAACAATTTGTTTTCTCTCTCTCTCTCTCTCTCTATATATATATATACACACACACACATATATCAGAGAGGAACTTCTGTTTAGATGTTTAACAAGCGACAAAAATATTACTATAACTTAACCTGTACTTTTTTGGTAGTAAAATTAAAACGGTGTAGCCCCTAACAGTAAAAACAGAAACATACATTGGGCACATGCTTTCAGAAATGTATGCACGGCTTTACACAGTATACACTCAGATTTACTGGAGAGCACTAGAAGGAAAGGGATACTAACACAACAATATTTAATACGATGAACTGTATATTAGATGACAAACTGGTTTCACCAGAAAAAAAAAATCACTCCCAGTACTCGATGCGACAAAGCACAGGGTCTCCCACGACTACATTCCTTATCAGTCACAAACCCTCTTTCATTTATCCAATCTATTGCTCTGAAAACAGGTATACAAAAGACCCTTCGTAACAGCAAAGACCACTGAAAGCGCGCTTGGAAGTTGCTTCGCGAAATATAGGAGCCCAGAGAGTGTCTGCCGGCAAATACCGGGTGGGAGAGTGAGGGGAATAGGTACCAGGTATGAAAGCGGCAGGCGGGGAAGCTACACGCACGTCAACCTTTGCTTGGCTGTCCCAGTAAATGGAAACCGAAGTTCCTGTCTGAACAAGCCTTCCTGGAAACAATCTTTACCCAAATCCAAAACTCTTGGCCACCTAGCTCCACCCTCGACTTCCGTACTTTTCCAACACCCCCTCTTCTTTACACAAGCCTCTTCTGGGATTTACCTTTAAGATTTGCAGTCTCCCCGTGTCAGGGGCTTCACTTAAACAGGCTCTTCGGCTCGGTATCACCGCGTTAACTTCCCACACTCCTCTTCCCTTCCGAAATCGGCCCGCCCAAGCGTCTTTCTCACTCCTAATCACTTCCGATTACTCAGGGTTTCGCTTCCGGAATTCTTTTCCAAACGAGAAAGGTAAACATACTCTGCAGTGCGTTTAAACTCTGTGTTACTGAAGTAACACAGAACAGACGATGTAAGGCCTTAGTAAGTGAAAAAGTAGACAGATGCCTATTTTAAAACAAAATACTGTATAGCAATATTTAAGCTCAAGCTCCGTATTCGCTTAAACTTCCAGGTCATCTGTCAACCAAACGGAAGTAGAAGAGCTGCAAGGAGGAATGCAGCGTCCCGTCGCCCCAGGCGACAGCGTGAAGGGGCGGGTCTGTCAATTGGGAGGAAGAGGCGGTGCGTCTCCCGCCCTGTTCGGCAGTGGGCGGGCCCTGTTGCCAAAGTAACAGGATAATGGTGTTGGTGGTGCTGTCTTCCTGTTGCAACGGTACCAGTTTCCTTGTGCTGAACTCCTGAAACTATGGTGAGTGCCAGGGGAGGCCAGAAGGGCTCCGGGGTCCTGGTTACGGGGCGTCCCAAGTCTTGGGGCGGATGGTCACTCCGAGGCGTCCCGGTCCTTTCACCTTCGCCCCGGTATCCCTTTCCCTCTTCCCACCGGCCTTTCCTGCAATCTCCTAGCTCTCCCTATTTCTTGCAGTACCCTGGATTCCACTTTGGTGCTACTAAGCCTCTAGAATAATATAACAGGGCTAAGACACCAAGTCTAATAACCTAAGGTGATACATTATTTCGGACATTTTATATGTTTTCATTGTTCATCATTGCATTTTTCACGCTAGCAGCTTCACACTAACGCACTTCAGCAAGAGTACGGGATGGCGTGTATGTGACTCTCTCAACACTGGATTCGAGTCTTCCTAGATCTTGGAGTCTTTAATCTCCTAAGTGGCAGAGCACGGTCCCATGCCCCGTGTAAGGGCTATTTAATAATAGGTGTATGTTGGGTCAGTTCTCTTCTAGACAGTTGATTACCTTCTAGGTCCATGTTTTGTTGTTGTTGTTTTTTAAATAGAACTCTCCCTCAGGATCATTTGGAGAGAGTCTGGAATTGACTTGCTTGAGTTTCAGCCCCAGAAATTCTAAATGAATAGGAATGACGCTCGGTATTTGCATTTTTAATAAGCCAACAGGTGATTTAACTTTACCCACGTGTTTGAGGGTTCTAGTTAAATCACTTAATTACCATATCTTTTAAGCACTTATGGATAACAGGCTGGAAGATGACAAGCTTACTGTCCTCAGATGGGTATTGCCATGAATTTAGCAACGGAGCCCTACTAGGTACCCTTGTTTCTGTATTACTACTCAGCAATCCTTTTAACCCACCTCCCCCTGCCCATTTCCTGCAGAGACCTTTTCAAACCTTCACTTTACAAACCCTGTCCACTCCCCTTCTCTTTTCTCCTTTCTAAGTAGATGATGGAGTCTTAACAGGTAATTTTTTCAACTTCATGCCCCAACCTACACATTGATCTATATTTTTACCCATCCTTTAGTCTTGTATTCTAGTTTACAGTTATTATCCAATCCTCCCATCTATCTGCCAGCAAACTATTTGAAAGCATAGTATTTGTGATTATATCAGTCAAAAGTCTGTCGTCTGTTTTCCTTTCTAATGGCTTCAATGAAGTTGCTCTTGCTAAGTTTCTAATGGCCTTTTAAGTTCCAAATCCAGTGATTACTTCTCAAAATTTATTATACTTAGCCTCACTGTGACAACTGAGGTTCATGGTCATTCATTCCCTTTCTTTTTCACTGGCCCTGCCTGCTTTTTGAATGCCATTCTCTGATTCACTCCTTAATTTCTATCATGTCTTAGCCTATACATTTTCAATGGGTGATTTTGCCCACACAGGTGGATTCTACTGATACCACTGTTTCATTCCAAAATTTTAATTTTCATCTCAGACCTGCTAAGGCCTAACCCAGTTGCTTCCTGGACATTTATACCGGGATACCTGAAAGGCCCCGTGAACTCAGTATGACCAAAACTGAACTTGCTATCTTTCTTCCTGGTTTCTCCTATTTTCATCAAGTTAGGTAATGGTACCACTAACCTAACTACAGATGAAAATTATCCTACATTCCTCCCCCAACATCTCCCATATTCAATTGGTCACTAGATCCTATTGTAGTTTAGTATCTCCTCATTACTTGCCTTGACTATTGTAATAGTGTCTTTTATAATCTGGTCTGGCAATTCTTCCATTCATTATTTTCTCTGCCACAAGAAGAAATTTTGAAAAACCTAATTTGTTGATGTTAATTGCCTCTTTAAAATTCTAGACTCTCCATTTCCTACAGTAAAGTGTCTAGAACGGCATACAAGACCCCCCATGATCTAGCACAGGTGTCCTCAAACTACGGTCCAAGAGCCACATGTGGGTGTTTTTGCCCATTTGTTTTTTTACTTCAAAATAAGATATGTGCAGTATGCATAGGAATTTGTTCATAGTTTTTTTTTTAAACTATAGTCTGGCCCTCCAACAGTCTGAGGGACAGTGAACTGGCCCCCTGTTTAAAAAGTTTGAGGACCCCTGAAGCACTTATAATCTAGCTTCCCTCTTGCCTTTCTCTTTCCTAGACTCCTTTTATCCTCTTGCCGTTTAGCTACTTGCCTCTCATTGAATATATGAAAAACTCCAAACAAGTAGTATGTCTCTTCTCTCTACTTTGCACGTGCTGTTCCTTGTACATGGAATACCCCTTTGCTTTCTACCCAAACTCTTATCGATCCTTCCCCGACCCATCTTAGATGTCTTTTCTTCTATGATGCCTTCGTTCCTCACTAGGGTTGATTCTTTATTCTTTTTTGTCACCATTTTATATACACATCTCTCTTACTATACTTGCCACATTCAGTTGAAATTGTTTATAAATTTGTCGCTGATGGTAAACTGTGAACTGTTAGAGGAATGGATGTTTATTTTGTTCACTGCTATTGCTTAGATCATTGTTTGCTGAATGAAAACCAAATAAGAATGTGGTAAATGGTCTTAGAGAATACAAAGTACTTGGGGACATTGGAGGATTGAGTCCTCAATTCTCAGAGAGTCAGAAAAGCTGTCATGAAGCAAATGCAATAGAATTTCAGTAGAGTTCAGTGACCTATGCAGTGGCATAGGGAGCTAGAAAGTGATATTTGCTAAATACTGATGTGCGTGTTCTGTGCATGCATGTATGTACACGCACGTGCGCGCACACACGTGCGCGCACACACGTGCGCGCACACACGTGCGCGCACACACGTGCGCGCACACACGTGCGCGCACACACGTGCGCGCACACACGTGCGCGCACCTGCCTAACATTTTGTTATTCAGACTTCCCCAGAAATACTAAGGGCAGTGAACTGCTGCCTGCTGCCTCTGTGGCTGGAATTGTTGCAGGTGGTGGCTCTTTTAAATTAGGTGGCCAACGAAGGCCCCCCTGAGGAAGGAACCTTAGTATTAAAACCTGAATGATACAAAGTGCAGTGATCTGGAGGAAGTGCCCCAGGCAGCACTAACAAGGTCAAAGGCTCTGAGGCAGAAAAGAGCTTGGCATATTTGGGGAACTTCTGGTTCAATATAATAATAAAAAAAATAGAAACTGGGTAGTAGGGTGGTTTGGTGGGGGGAGCTGCAGTTAGGGGTATGTGGTGAAGAAGAGTAGCATGAGATGCAGTTAGAAAGGTAAGCAGAGACCAGACCACATGTGTATATAGAGCAGTGTTTCTCACAGTATAGGTGGTGGCACATTGCTAGGCCATGAAATTAGTTTATGGTATGTAGCCAGCATGAAAAAAGAAGACATAAAATAGCAACCTAACATATTTGTTTAATGTAATAAGGGTAACTTTCATGAACTTTTTTTGTTTTAAATTGTGTATGTAATGTGTGTGTACTGGGTTCTCTTGTAAAATAGATTTCTCACTGTGAGTCATGATCTACAAAGTTTAAGGTACAGTGTACTTTGAAAATATATACTTTCGAAGGCAAAATAGTTCAAATATCAAGCAAGGCATGCAGATTGTTTTATTCTTCTTTTGACCTAGTGATAGTGTTCTTATTGTGTGGCAGAAAAAGCTTTGAATTAAAAAAAAAAAAGGCTGAAATTGGCTAGAGTAAAATTTTCAAGTTTCTTTTTGCATTCAGTTCTCTCTCCTACATCATTTGCTGTCAATCCTTTATTAGAAAAAGTGGGCCTTTAGGAAAAGAAGAGAAATAGATGCTGCTTCTTTGTGTCCAGTGTAGCCACTGGCGGATATATTGTAGCAAGGGACGATGTCCTCTCTGTAAGCAGCTAAGGATGGAGGTGATTCTGCTGGTGTGGCTTCCTGACCACCGCCATTTAATCGATCAGCTTCTGTCTGCATCTAGTTTGTTACCGTTGTGGCTTTCAGCACCAGCTTTAAGTTCAGGTCACAAATTTTAGAACCATATTTATTGTGAAACAGAGAGAAGCAATTGTGGTTTACAACGTCTCTCATTTATGTTGCTTAAAATGCGGAATATCCTGGAGTCATCAATTTATTTACTTTCGTGTATAAAGAGAATAGGAAAGTTAATTCTAAGACCCATTTGCCTAACAGATCTGAATGTTATGTGTCTTCTAAAATATAGCATTTATTTCAATATTGTTACCCTAGATGACCTGTTAGTATAAAAGGACTTTAAAAGATTATCTGCTGTGTTCCATAAGAATTATCTAGACCTTCAAAGTACAAATGCCTCAAAGTTGTTTTAACAGAGCCTTCAAAGACAGTTTAATGATTACTAAAGAACAAGATTTTATTCCATGAAGAGTTTTTCAGTTTCCTACTTTATTTATAAAGTTTATTCTAATTTTATAACTCATTTATAAAATCTCTTTGGCATGTGCTTTGTATTCATGAAGAATTCCTTTTGTTACTTGAACTGCTAATTTGGAAATATTTCAGTTCTAAAGTTCTGCAGGATTTCATTTACTTAAATTGACTCAGAAAGTATAGAGCTTAAATTAGAATTCTGAAACTTAAAAAAATATTTTTTTCCTATATTTTTATTAAAATGCAGTTTAGAGCCTGTTACATTCTTCTTTAACAGGAAACGGTAGTGTTTGCAAAACTAAATAGGAAAGGATTAATATAATACCCTAATTTTTCTTACATGTAGCTTTTGTTCTTTCCCTTTTCTGCCTTTTTATCCCTCACCCTTTCTTTCTTATTTACCAATTATTTATTCAAAAAAGTATTTATTGAATGCTTTCTGTATTCTAGGCACTGGTGGCTATATATTGATTAATACGATAGCACATGGTGGCTCCTACCTAATGGAATTTATAGAGCAAAACAGATATTGGAAAATAAATTACAAGTTTAAGTTAGATTACAAAAGAAAAAGTACAGGTTAAGGTGGAAATTAATAATAAAATAGAGTGATCTGACCTAGCCTTGTGTGGTTAGGGAAAGCCTTCTTGATGATATAACTTTTTTTTTTTTATTTTTTTTTATTTTGGCATATTATGGGGGTACAGATTTTAAGGTTTCAATAAATGCCCATTTCCCCCCTCCCCCCAAAAGTCTGAGTCTCCATCATGACCATCCCCCAGATGGTGCACATCTCATTCATTATGTATGTATATACCCGCCCCCCTCCCACCTGCCCAATACCCTATTACTGTAGCACCTATGTGTCCACTTAGGTGCTACTCAGTTAATACCAGTTTACTGGAGAATATATGTGGTGCTTGTTTTTCCATTCTTGGGATACTTCACTTAGTAGTATGGGTTCCAGCTCTAACCAGGAAAATATAAGGTGTGCTATATCACCGTTGTTTCTTAGAGCTGAATAGTACTCCATGGTATACATATACCACATTTTATTAATCCATTCTTGGATTGATGGGCACTTGGGCTGTTTCCACAGCCTTGCAATTATGAATTGTGCTGCTATAAACATTCGAGTGCAGGTGTCTTTTTTGTAGAGTGTCACTGGATGATATAACTTTTTAATTCCTTTTTTCTTTAGTTTGAGAGAAAAACAATATATGTAAATAAATAAATAAATGAGGTCACTTTGTATGGTGATAAGCAATATGAGGAAAATTTAAGTAATGCAATAGTGGATGGTTCCAAGAACAAGAAGCCTTGGGTAGGATAACCAGGAAAGGTCTTCATAGACTGGCTTTAGCTCAGCGGTGCCTTCTACAGGAAAACAGGAAGGGTCCTCAGGAGGAGGTGACTTTAAAGCTGAGATCTTGATTATGAAAAGAAGCTTGCCAGGTGGAGGTCTGGGAGAAGAGCGTTCCTGGCAGAGATGACAGGGAGTGCAGACGTGCTTTGGAGGAATAGAAAGGGGCCAGGGTGGCTGCGGCCTAAGGAATGAGAGAACTGGAGGGGAAGAGATCTGAGAGGCAGGCAGGAGCCAGGAATACTGAGGCCTATGGAACTTGGGAAGGGTTTTATTCTAAATGCAATGGGATAATGCGTCTCATACATTTTACCTATTCCGTCAAAATAATTTATTTTCCTTGGATCTACCTATTTAAACTTTAGTCACATCGTCTGGTCTATTGGTGCCTATTTTCTTTTCGTCCTATCTGTAACATTTAATGGTTTTAAAAACTTTGAAAAAATATTCTTCTGTCTTTTATGTCTCTGCTCTTGTCTTTGAAGATCAGAAACTCCTAATTTCTCACCTTATAATTATCATTTCATAATTTATTTGCCCTTTTCTGGACTTTTTCTGTTTCCATAATATCTCCTCTAAGGTGTGGCAAGCAGAGCTGCATATTCCAGGTGAGTCTGCCTTATAGTTTTCTACATGTATGTTATTTTTTCTGCAGTGATTTTCTCCTGGTATCTTTCTTGATGGTGCTATAGCATATGATTGAAGTATCTTATTCTCTAGAAATAGCTCCAGCATTTCAATGAACCTCATATTCACTTTTCTGCAAAAACTGTCTAAACTACTTCACTTCCAAAAGCTGTTGATATTTTAAGACTTTCTGTTAATTAGATGTGAGAAATTGTGGCTATTAAAATGTACTGCTCATTTCACATTTATTTTCTGGTACTAGACACTTTTCCTAATTAAGTTGCTATTGTTATCTCCTCTTTATCTCTTCTGACTCAACTTGTGTGAGTCATATTTCTTTATTCTTCCACATGTATTTTCATATGCATGCATAATGGCTCTAAGACTCTCTGCTACATGTAAATTTAAATTTTATCTCTTGTTTTCCATAGCTTCAAAATATATAAGTTAAATACATATGCTATAAATGTTTTTGATATATATTTATAAATATATTTTACTTGCTCTTTTGTAGAAATATAGGAACACTAGTCATTTTTGGAGATTAGAAGTGAAAACAATAAAATTAATCTATAATATCACCACCTGTATAGCATCACTATTAATATTTTAGTATAACATCCTGATCACATATACATTCATATACATATACATACATGTACATATCTTTTAAAACGTGTTCTTACTGTATTCATTGTTTACAAATCTATTTTTTCCCACTTAATATATCTTGTACCTTTTTCCAGATCAGTTTTAAGAACTGCAGTCAGCCCTTTGTATCTATAGGTTCCACATTCACAGATTCAACCAACTGGAGATTGAAAATATTTGGAAAAAATAAAACACTCAATACAACAATAAAAAATACAAATAAAAATACAGCATAGCAACTATTCACACAGCATTTACATTGTATTAGGTATTATAAGTAATCTAGAGATGACTTAAAGTATACAGGAGGATGTATTAATACAGGTTATAGGCAAATGCTGTGCCATTTTATATAAAGGACTTGAGCATCCATGATTTTAGTATCTGTGGGGGTCCTGGAACCAATTCCTCTGGATACAGAGGGACAACTGTATATTTTATTCTTTCATTTACTCTGATTTAACTAATCTATTTATTAATTTGTTCTGTTAACACCATAATTAACATATTTTTGCAGACATTTGTAATTATTTCCTTAGAATAAATTAGAAAGGGAATAAATAGGTGAGAGGCCATGTATGTTTTTAAGGCTTTTGATATACATTGCCAAATTACCCTCAGAAAATTGTTACCAATTAATGCTCTGCTAGCAGTTTGTCATGATGTCTGTTGCTTCTAAACTTTAAACTAGTATTTCCATACATTACATACATACACCTAACAATAGATTTGAAATTTTAATAAAATTTTCTCCTGCTTTGCCTAGAATATGAGAGAGAAAGATTATAAATTACTATATTTTCTCTAGATGAAAGACACTGTTATACTTACAGTATTTCTCCATAATTATTGTTTTATATCTCTCATAGATTGTTAAAATTCAAAATTTATTGTCTGTATGTAATGAAGAAGATAAAATTGGCCTTTCCTTAACTATTAAATATTCACAGATTATCCAGTCCTTGCTTATCTACCTGTTTTGAAGAAGCAGCCTGTTATAGTACAAAGGAACTGGTGTAGAGATAGAAATCTAAAATTTTCAGTGTTTATTCCAACTCTGGCTTCAGCACTTACAAGCTGTGTTTTATATAATCTTTCTGGGAAATTATTTTCTCTTCCACAAAATCAAAATAGTATTTTCTGTTCAAATTACCTATCCATTTTTTTCATGAAGATCAAATAAGGTTATATATATATATATGTATATATATATATATGAAAGTAATTTATAAACTGTTATGTACTATACCTATGAAATATATTATTTCCCTGTTAACCAGATTGTTGCCTAATTAGAAGATAGTTGGAGAAAATGGAAGGAGATTAAAATCTAAAACTTTGGAAATAGTTGACGTTAATGGTGTTTTTATCTGATTTTATGGATATTGAAAAATTTGCTTTTATATATTAAATTCCTCCTTCCTCAATTTCTTTTACTGATTTATTTTCCCAATGGAAACAATAAAAGATTGGGGAAAAGGGAGGGAAGGATAGGAAATGGCAGGAATAGGTCTTGAGACCAATTTCAATAACCCTTCATACTTTTGGGGGGTAGAAGCCTCCAAGTAGGGCAGAAAGATGACATGATCACTTTTTCCTAGCATTTCCAATTCAAAGTAATAGCCTTATGATTTTCTTGTCTCCCAATCCTATACCCTTCACACATAGTTGAGGCATACACCATTAGAACACTTTTAGAACCAAACTGGAAATACTAAGCATTTAAAGTTGGACATTGGGCATAGCTTCTTGAACTCATCTTTCTGCCCTACTATTGGGTTCTTGCAACATGACATATATCAGAGATGAATAAGACTAGATCTTTCTCTTAAGGAGCTCACAGACTTGGAGGAAGAGAAAAGGCAAGAAGAGAGATGTATGTGATACGCTGTAACATAATCCTAAGAGAAATTCAGTTTCCTCATTTGTAAAATGAGGATGATAATAATACTAGCTCCCTTATAGGGATCTTGTAATTTAATGATACACTGTTTAGCTCAATATTTTATATACTATAAGCATCCTATATATGTTAGCTATTATTATTGCTGCTGTTACTGGCAAATGTTAAGTTAGAGACCTACTGAATATGGGAACACAGAGGAGAGACTAATCACTAGGAAAGAATGTTAATTAAACACAAGAAGGTTAGTGGACTTTATAGCTTTTTCTGTGCTTTTTCTTTTTAGACCTGTAGATGTATCTAAATCCAAAATTAAACTATGCATACTAATGCCAGCATTGATTCCCCAAATTTGCCAGAAGGCATTTAGAAAATGAATAGGAAACTATGTCATTGTGGTTCAGGGTTCAGCCCAGTGCTCTGTACAATTAAGTGCTTAACAGATGCTCCCCCCCCCTTTCTTTTAAGCATTTTTTTTTTTTTTTTTTTTTTTTGAGACAAAAGTCTCACTCTGTTGCTTAGGCTAGAGTGCTATGGTGTCAGGCTAGCTCACAGCAACCTCAAACTCCTGAGCTCAAGCTATCCTCCTGGGTCAGCCTCCTGAGTAGCTGGGACTATAGGCATGCACCACCATGCCCAGCTAATTTTTTCTATATATTTTTAGTTGGCCAATTAATTTCTTTCTATTTATAGTAGAGACGGGGTCTCACTCTTGCTCAGGCTGGTTTCGAACTCCTGACCTTGAGTAATCCACCCGTCTCGGCCTCCCAGAGTGCTGGGATTACAGGTGTCAGCCAATGTGCCCAGCCTAAGCATTTTTGTTCATTGACTCAAATGTCCCTTTGGGTGAGTTTTGAGTGGGCACAAGATACACAAATGTGGTGACTGTTGGAAAGTACTTTAGGTATTCTTATTTTATAATTTTTAAACAAATTCTTTTTGGTTTAGCTTTTCAAGATGTATAATTTAAAAGTTTACTTTTTTTTTTTTCAGATTTACATATACTTTAGCCACATTTGCCATTCCATTTGCCTGAAACACTCCTTCACATTTTCCAGGCCTGTGTTCAAATGATACCGCATCAGAGAAGACTTCCTTGTTTACCCTTCTAAAGTAGCACCTCCAGTTCTTTGTTCCCTTACCTTCTTCACCTTCTTCTTTTTTCATTTTAGTACCTGAAAAATAGATTGCAAAGCTGCAATTTTAATGATAGTGTCTAACATTTAGATAGTATTTTCTACTTTTTAAAGGCATTTAAGATTCTTAACTAATTCATAGTGTCTTTTGGAGGTAGATATTGCACATGTAGAGTTGGGAGATCAGTATCAGTAGGGAGCAGAAAGGTGCAAACATCCAAGGAAGAAGGATAATGTCCTGAAAAGATAGTTGAAAAGAAAGGGAGTTAACTTTCCACTGAATTTTCGAGTTACTTGGTAGAAACCGGAGTAGACAACTATTTTTGATCAAGTGTATTCACCACCACGAAAAAGTCTAGAATTCTAGGTAAAAAAACAGGACTATTTTAATCTGACAGAGAGCTCTAGTTTCTTTCATTCAACAGTTATTTTTAAGTTCATGTTGTGTTGGCAGGCAGTGAATGACAAAGTCCCAGCCTATGGAGCTAAAATTCTGGGGAGACACACGATGAACAAATAGACGTATAATGTAATGTCATGTATTGGTAAGTGTTATGATAAAAATCAACAAGATATGGGGGACAGAGGGTGAAGAAAGTAGAAGGGAGTTGGTGTTTGGTTGGCTGGTCAGAGAAGCCTCTTTACATTGCTGACCTGTGAGCAGAGACCTGAATGCAGTGATGCGTGTGGAGAGTCCCGGGAATCCTAGCAGGAGAGTGGTCTAGACAGAGGCAATAGTAAGGACAGAGATCCTGCGATGGGAGCCTGCTTGGTTTGTCCAGGAATCAGCAAGAAGGCCAGTATGACTGGAGCAGAGAAGGTGAAGGGGTGGCAGAAGATGAGGTCAAGAGGTGGCCTGAGGCCAGGTCATATAAGCCTTATGTGGCATGAAATCAGAAAGTCTTAGAGCTGGAAGAGACTGGACTCTTGTTAAGACCAGTGATTCTAAAACTGAGGTTGTGACTTATTAGTGGATTGTGAACTCTGACTTGTGACTAGCAAACAGCCTTTAGAAAACAGTATAAAATATCAGTGCATTGTATGTAACGAGGATAAGAATTATTTCAGAGAACTTTTTTTTTTTTAAGTTGTGGTGTGTGTGTGGAGATGTGTGTATGTGTATTGGTTCTACTCAAAACTTTTGTTCTTGCTATAGGTTCTGGTAAAGAAAAAAAAAAAGAAAGAAAATGTTTGTGAACTACTGATCTAGTCTTATCCCTACATTTTATAGATAAGGAAACTAAGTTGGGGCATACTCAAAGGTCTGCATATCTTCTACCTCAGTGTGGTACTCCTGCTAGCACACTGTACTCCCATCTAGATGTGGCATGCACATCTGTATGTGTATATGACTGATTCCCTACTGAATTAAAAATTTTAGTTAATACCCTATCAATAAGTGCCCACTTCAGTTCTGTTTTGTGCACCTCTTCTATTCTGTTTGTCTTATTAATATTTTCCTTTTCTTTCTCTCTTTTCTGAAATATCCTTCTATTTCTCCAGGAAAGAAAGATATCCAAAGTGAAGAGATAAACAGGGAGAGAAAGAAATCTAGGACCAATAGAGAGGGAGAGGGACAAACATCCAAAATCCAGGAGAGAAAAGAGAGAAATATCCAAGGCCAAGAAGAAGAAGTAGAGGCATCTGTGCCCTTGCCTATCACTCCTGCCCTCTCTATGATCCCCCCTGTCCTTCCAGAAGGCTCTAGTCTCCCGAGAAGGCAATGCTGGTAGAGAATGAGTCCATCTACTTTCAAAGGACATGCATTGGGAATTTACCTTTCTGTCCTGCCTTCTGGCTTTCACAGTGAGGACTCAATAATGTACTGAGGAAGGAGAGTGAGCTCTTTCTTATTCTCTTTTATAATCCCAGGCTGGCACATGGAGGCCCTCAGTAAGAGGGTTTGCTTAAAAGACTGTCCTAATTATTAGACAGAGCTTTTGAGAAACTTTCTATGTGATACAGCTAAGTTCTTACTTATACAAACAAGAAGTCTATAACCTTAAAGATAAGATTAAGTTCAAAAGAGACATAATTTTAGAGAATTTGTAAGCAGCTTGATGAAATTAATCCAAGGGTAAAATGATTCTTTTACATACATACGACACACATATGCTACACACACACACACACACACACTCCTGATTAGAATCTTTTAAAAATATCATTAGGAAGATATTCTCGAAATAGTTTAATAGCATTTAAAAAAATTATTCATGGGAGGGCATGGTGGCTAACTCCTACAATCTGAGCACTTTGAGAGTCCAAGGCCAAAGGATTACTTGAGGCCAGGAATTTGAGACCAGCCTGGACAAAATAGTAAGACCTGGTTTCTACCAAAAAATAAAAATGAAAATAAAAATAATCATTGTTTTTAATTGTTTAAAATCCTGTAATTTATTAGAGGTTAGAAAGCAAGTGAGAGAATTTACCAAATGTCATTCATATTCCATAAGAGTGACTTTGAATCTGATAATTTCATCAGTGGTTAAAATAAAAGCTTTACACTTACTTGAGGTTGACTGGTAAAAGGATAAACACAAAAATAGGTCCTTTTTATGCAAGGGATTTGAAACAAATGCAAACATTGCTATGGTACATGCTGCCTTTTCATTAAAACATTTCCTAAAGTCCTGATGACTCCAGGGGATATATTAAAAACAAAAAGAAACTTACTAACTTAGAACTCAGAATGGGAAACTTTTCTTGATAGTTAATATCTATCATTTATTGAATGCCTGCTATGTATTAAGTTCTTTTCATATAAGGAAACAGTCTCAGTTTTTAAAAACACCCAAGGTTATACAGCTAGAAAGTGGTAGGGCCTGGATTTGAACTTTTTAGCCTAGAAGCCTTTGCTCTTTTTAGCCTACCACATTTGTGGTCAAGATGTTTACAATTTTTAAATTTTATAGGAGTAACTTTCTTCTGCTTTTATATAGCTATAAAGAGAAATGAAGAACTTTAAAAACTTTTTTGAAAAGCCTCAGTTTTTAGAGGATATGAGTGATAAATTTTTTTCAAAAAGTCATAATCATATTTCAATACTTGATTAGAGCCTCTACAAAATTATTATATGATTTAATGTATGATTACATGGCTAAAATTGAGAGGTGTTTATAAATGGCTGTATGGCCTGGATATGTTATAATCCACATTGAACATTAGGTGGCACTCCTCTACTGTTGCACACATTCTTTCTGGAAAAGGTATCCTTTATGACTTTTATTAGTTGCTTATTCATTTTGACCATATTGATGTGTCATTTGAATGCCATTCATCTAGAAATTACAGAAGTGCACAGTATCACAGTTTATTTCTCATAGAGTTAAAAACACACATTTTTCATAAGTTAGAAAATTGTACCTAAATGATGAAAAGAATAGCCTTCTTTGGGATTAAACTTGAAAATGGTCGTTTTGGAATCTTTTGCTCCTCCAAAATATCCTTTCACTTATTTAAAAAAAAACCCCAAACAAGAAACTACAAAATAAAAATAATTTATAAATTACATGAGATAATGTAGACAAATGCATTCCAAAGGGTAGAAAAGATTATCCTAACATGTACCTCTTCAGATAGACTGTCTGATGATCAATACTTCTAATGCTTACTGATGTCAAGGGTTTTAGTTCTTTTATAGAGGTACAATTAAGCTTACAGCCACTTGAATCTGTGTCATTTTACCATGAACACAGTATTTTCTCCAATGACTAATATTTAAAAATATTCTTTTTTTCACGAGGATACTAACAGAATCAGTAGCCAACTGTAGCTAATGCCAAATAGTAATAATTTGCTGTCCATGTAAATCTACATGTATGTATAGTATCTGCAGCATGTGATATATGAAATAGAGGAAAAATAGAACCAGTTGGGTTTGCATAGAGCCACCCTTCTATATTTCTACAACTAGGGCCACTACATACTACATACAGGGCACTGCACAACTGTAAGTAAATTGCAGATGCTTATTTATTCCATATTTTTCTAATAGATGTCAGTAAAATGTTCTGAAAAGGGTACTTTTTCAGTTTGCCCAAAAGTACTAGCCAAACTAAAGAGCAGTCTTCTCAAATTTCTTAGCAATGACACTGGTTATCTATGCCATTGGCTCTTTTCCTAGAGGGAAAAAATAATAGGAGAGAAGGAGCTAAGAAAAGAGAAGGTGATATAAAAGGAACATTCAGGATGCATCTTAATTGCTAAAATTGTCAGAGTGGGTTTAGGGCCTCCACAATGGAGCAAAAATGCCTTCCCACTGGATCTTCTCCTCATACTCCACCTTTAAGTCCTACTGGCTCTTTATCCCTTAAACTCATGAAGCTCCATTTTTCCCCCAAAAGCTTTATACTTTTTATCTCCTGGGAATACTTTTCCCCAGGTTTCTGCATGATTGGCTTCTCCTCATTCTGGTTTTCACTTCTTCTCACAGAGAACTTAACTGTCCCTTCTAGTTGAAGGAGGACTCCCTAGCTCATTGCCCCTAAAAATACATTTATTTATTTATTCTATTGTCTTTGAAACAGTTATTATTACAGGAATTATATTGTGGGGTTTTTCTTTTTACATTGTGTGAGGAGAGACAGAAAATGAGTGAGTAAGCTCCATGTCAACAGGGCTTTGTCTGTCTTAAACACCTCCAGTGTCTGATGCGGTACTTGACAAAGAGAAGGCATTCAATATTTGTTGAATGAGTGAAGGAATGAATAAATTCACCTTTTCAAGCATGACTAACACTTCAATTGATGGTAGCCAGAAGATAAATTTTGCTTTTTAAATTTATTCATTCAACAAATATTTAATGACATCTACTATATGCCATGCAAATACCTAGTCCCCTGTGATGTATCCACAAACAAAATGGACAAAAATCTCTTCTCTTTACATTCTATTGGGGGCAATATACAATAAATAATAAACATTTTAAGTATAATATGTATGATATTTGAAGGTATTAAGTACTATAGGGAAAAATTGAGCAAAGTAATAAATGTTGGGAGTGCTGATTATGGTGGTGAATACATTTTAAAGGGAGGGGACCAGCGTCAGTGTCAAAGATAATGTGGTGATAGTTGAGCAAAGATTTGAGGCTGAGAAAGGATGAGCCACGCAGATGGTTGTAGGGAAAGTATTCTAGGACTGCCAGTGGCATGGCTTCCGGGTGGGAGCACGCTGTGTGTTCAAGGAACATTGTGGCTAGGGCAAAGTAAGCAAGAATGACAATTGTGGGAGATGAGGTCAGACAGATGTGGAGGCCAGATCTTGTAGGGCTTTGTGGGTCATTGAAAGGGAGTTCATGTTTCTCTCATAGAAATAAGAAGTCTGAGTCTACAAATTTCAAACAGAGGAATAAGGTGATTCAGTTTACATTTTCATAGGATCCCTCTAGCTACTTTTTTTGAGAGTAGATGTAGCGGGGCAAGGATGGACGTAAAGAGACTAGTTATGAGGCTGTAATCTAGGTGAGAAAGGATGATGCCTTAGAGATGGTTGCAATGGAGGTGGTAAAGTGGTTAGAGTTTGTATTAATATATATTTTGTAGGTAGAATTAATGGGATTTCCTGATGGATTGGATCTGTGGTCTGAGAGAAAGAGTAAGTCAAGGATATACTTAAAAGATGAAGTAGGATTTTATCCTGAGCAGTGGTAAGGGTGGAGCTACTGTTAATGGAGATACAGAAGGCTGGTGAAGGAGCTGATTTGGCAAAGTGGCTGTTATCAGGAGTTCAGTTTGGGGCCTGTTAAATTAGAGATGTCTGTCTGATACCTAAGTAAGAGGCAGTTGGCAATATCAGCCTGAAATTTAGAAGGAGAGGTCTGTCCTCAGAGCTGTTACTATATAGATTTTATTTAAAGTCATGAGACTAGATAAGATGATCAAGATAATGAGTGTAGCTGGAGATTAGAGGTCCAAACATAAAGTCATAAGGTACTCTGAAATTAAAAAATCAAGGAGAAATGTGTGTACTGGAAAAGAAATTTAGTATGAGTAACTTAAACTTCTACCTTAAGAAACCAGAAAAAATGAAAAATACCAAATTAAACTTAAAGGAAGCAGAAGAAAGGAAATAAGGATTAGAGTGGAAACCAATAAAATAAAAAACTGGGAAAATTAATGAAACCAAAAATGTGTTCTTTGAAATGATTAACATAGTCAACATTGTAGTTAGACTGACCAAGAAAAAAGACTGAAGACACAAATAACCAAAATCAAGTATGAAAGAGTGGATATGTCTACTGACCCTATAGAAATCAAAAGGATTATAAGGAAATACTATGAACAACTTTATGCCATTAAATTAGACAACTGAGATGAAATGGGCAAAGTCCTTGAAAGACATAAATTACTAAAACTGACTCAAGAAGAAATAGAAAATCTGAATAAACCTATATTGAGTAAAGCAATTGAATTAGGATTTACAAATCTTTCTACAAAGAAAACTCAGGCCTAGATGACTGCCTGATGAATTCTATCAAACATTTAAAGAATAAATAATAGCAATCTTTCTCAAACCTTTCTGGAAAATAGAGGAGAGAATACTTCCCAGTTCATTCAGTGAAGCCAGTATTACCATATACCAAAACTGCATGAACACATCACAAGAAAAGAAAACTATAGACCAACATCCCTCATCAATGTAGATGCAAAAATCCTCAACAAAATAGAAAACTGAATTCAGCAACACAAACAAAATGGATTATATACCATGACCCAGTGGGATTTATGCCAGGAATGCAACATCTGAAAATCAGTGAATCTAATATACCATATTAGTGAAATAAAGGACAAAACATACATGGTCATTAGATACAGAAAAATACAAAATTCAATGTCAATCATGATAAAAATTTTCAATAAATTAGGAGTAGAAGGGAACTTCTTCAACCTAACGGGATTCATGAAAAACCTACAGCTAGCAACATATTTAATGGTGAAAGTGTGAATACTTCTTTCTAAGATCAGGAATAAGGTTAAGATGTCTGCTTTTGCCAGTTATATATAACACTGTAATGGAAGTTCTATTTAGTACAGTCAGGCAAGAAAAAAAGAAATAAAATACATCTAAATTGGATAGGAAGAAATAAAATTGCCTGTATTCACAGATGATATAACCCTATATGTAAAAAATCCTAAGGAATCCACAAAAAAGCTATTACAACTAATGTATTCAGCAAGGTTGCAGAATACAAGATAAATTGATTTTACAAAAATCAATCATATTTCTATATGTTATAATGAACAGTTTTGAAAAAGGAATTAATTTCATTCACAATAACATCAAAAGAACAAAATACTCAGGAATATTTTTAACAAAAGTGTAGGAATTATACACTGTAAACTTCAAAATATTGCTGAGTAAAATTAAAGAAGCTCTAAATGACAATTCTATGTTCATGGATTGGAAAACTCAATATTGTTAAGGTGGCAATTCTCTCTAAATTGATAGACTCAGTGCAAGTGCAATCCCTATCAAAATCCCTGTTGGCATTTTTGCAGAAATTGACAAGCTGATCCTAAATTTGATATGGAAATGTGAAGGCTCAATTAACCAAGACATTTTGAAAAAAAAAAAAAGAACAAAACTAGATACTTTCTGGTTTCAAAATTTACTATAAAGCTATAGTAATCAATACAGTGTAGAAGTGGCTTAGGGATAGACAGATTGATGGAATAGAATTGAAAGTCCAGAAATGAACCCTTCATGAAAAATAGACCTAAAAATACCAACACCATTCAAAGAGGGAAGAGTAGTCTTTTCAACATACAGTGCTGGGACAATTAGATGTCTACATAGAAAAATATAAATTTAGACTTTTATCTCACATCATGTATGAAAAATAACTCAAAATGGATCATAGATCTTAATATAAGAGTGAAAACTATAAAGCTCTGAGAAGAAAGTATCTCTACGACCTTGAGTCAGGCAAAGCCTTTTTAGATATGCCACCAAAAGCACAAGCGACCAAAGGTTCCCATTCTCACCCCAATGAAAATGGTCTGAAACTGTCAATGTGAAGCAGGAAGGACTTCTACCCCAAAGCATCACTGTAGGTCCTGGGTGGACACAGATATCTATACTGAAATGGAATAACTGAACAGTTTATTAAAGGGTCTAATTACAAAGGTGTGGGCAGTGTTAAGAGGACCTAACAAGGGCTGATGCAAGAAGCAGGAGTAGAGGTGAGCAACACCAGGTAGTCATTACTACTTCTAGGCCTGTCAGGGGCAAGGGAGGGAGCTACCAGAGAGCAGCTGTAATGGAAGGACTGTCTGACAGGAGTTGTGGTCTTTGGTAGAGGGGAGGAACTTATCCATGCAATCTGGCAGAGAGGAAGTAGAGAGAATAAAATATCTTGACCTTGCTGTTCTTCCTTTGATCTTCAGCTACTGTCTTCTACTGGCTGAACCCATGTGAATGAAAGTCTAAGGGTGAGGGAGTCTTTGATGAAGTTCATGCAGGTTGCTGGCCAGGGTCAGAACAGGCTGGAGGAGGGCAGAGGGAAGGTCTGTAGGGACAAATGGAAAAGTCTAGCATGTCTATTTCCAAGTCCAGTGGTGCAGTGGCTGTGGGAATAACAAGATTTGGCTTCATGTACTTGCGACCTTGACAACAGTTATTTGGATTGAGAAACTCAAAGATAGTATTTATATTGTTACTTTCTGTGTTATCAGATGATTTCTAGTCCAATAATAGTCACTTTTCTAATTAAATATTAAATGAATAGCATATAATTTTGCTTAAATTTTCTTATGCCACCATAGTAGACTCAGAATTTCTAT
This sequence comes from Microcebus murinus, assembly GCF_040939455.1. NCBI lineage: Eukaryota > Metazoa > Chordata > Mammalia > Primates > Cheirogaleidae > Microcebus > Microcebus murinus. The sequence goes on along the minus strand of NC_134105.1, from coordinate 116,077,112 downwards.
TTTCATTCAGATTCATTTCTCCTTTTGGAGTATTGCGGTTCAGCTCATTGCTGACAAGTTGTCTCTGATGTATAACTCTTATCCTGGAGTTACTTAAGACTTTATCAAGTGTGTTCTTTTAAGGTGCTAGTCAGAGAAGCCATACTTATCCAAAAAAGTAAAAAAAGATGTTCTCTTTCAGAATCTTTCTGGAAATACAAGTATTAATGAACAGATTAACGAACAAGTATTAGAGTTTGGGGGGATTTTTTGAATACTGAAGAAGAATGGATTTTTGCCATTTTATTGATATCTATTGCTGTACATGCTTATTTACTCCTTTAGATTTTTATTTTGGTAAGTATTTTTTTTAAATCTCTTTTAATGTCCCAAAACTAGGAAAGTCCCTATGAAGTTTCAAAATAAATTAATGATGTAGATTCTGTCTTCTAGAATCTCATAATTTGGTTAGAGAGAGCTTTTGTATTGCACAAATCTACAAGATGACAACTCGGTGTTCTACTGTGGGAACATCAGTCTGCCCAGGAAGAGACAAGGGGCCTTGTTAAAATTATGCTACTTAACATCACATAACTTTTGCCAAGTCACTTATCTGAGCTTCTATTTCCTCACTGTTAATGTTCCTTTGATCTCTGAAATTCTGTGAAAATCAAATTCCAAGGACAGAAATATCAGTTGGCTGGGTTTGTTTCTGGGAAGACTTCACAATAATTGTGTTTTCTTTAAGATATCTCTAAAGCAAAGTTCAGCCTTGCTTTTTAGGGAGAAGGTTTCCCTTGGTACATGGTATGTGGCATTGTTTTTTTCACAGGGTAGTGATCTGCACAAGTCAGGAATAATTTTCACGGATTTATAGGGCCGGAGCTGAGAAAGTTTAAAAAGCTCTTTCTTTCCTGAAACTGGAAGTATGCCTTTTTAAATGATTCCATTTTATTTGATCAGTTTCCTGATTTACACTTCTGTGGAAATGGTTCTTTTCTGGCATTTTTCACTATTTTCTTTAACAAAATTAAGCAGGAAGTAACTTGAAAATACATTCGTAAGTGTCACAGTTGGGGAAACACTTAAGTTTGTGTTCTGTTTACTGCATTTTGACTTTTTAAAAAAATCTTGGAAATATGTGGAATCCTCATGTTGAGCATGTTTCTCCAAAAGGGAAAAGACATTTTTCTGTAAATTGTAATTTTTTAAAAAAGCTAAAAGTAATTGTAACATTATTACTTAGTTCTTTTTTTTTTCTTTAGAGATGGGGGTTTCACTACGTTGCCCAGGCTAGTCAACCTTCTGGGCTCAAGCAGTCCTGCCTCAGCCTCCGGAGTAGCTGGGATTATAGGCGTGTTGCCACCGTTCCTGGATGTTTTACTTAGTTCCTAAGGAATTTAAGCGGACTAGGATAATTAATGAAATTTAATAATTCGCCTACCTTTTCCTCATGTCATTTGTTTGTGAGTCTTTATTAATGAAAAGTGCTATGCTGGAGTTGGCAAATCAGATTCTTCACACGAAGACTCTTTCTATTTGAGCTCACCTTCTGTCTGCCTTTCCAAGACTGACTTACGAAGAAGCAATAGCTTTCCGAGAACAACCTGGACAGCTTCAAAACTGGTTATAACCACACTAAAATAAGGTTAATATTTGACATAATCCAATGAAGGAAAATGCTTGGTCTTTGGGAGAAACTCTGGAGGAAGACTATTTGGTAAAGGATAAATCCAAAACAAGTTATTGCTTAAAATCTAGCCTGTGGTCATAGGGAAATATAAACCTTTTGGTTGTTGTATTTTCATTTCTATCATACTTATCACTACAGCATCTAAGTAAAGCAATGGGAATTGCTATGCTTGTTTGCCTACTATGTCAGGTAATGAATTTTTAATGATCCACTATATTCACAGAATGTTCAAGGCAAAGTGAAGTTTGTTCTTTCAAACCCTCTTTTCACTTGCCCTTACTGGAAGCAGCTGGCTTGAGGTGGCAGGTTCTCAGATACTGTTGATTTCTATTTTAATGACATTGGCTTGAAATAGATTGAGAATAGTTCCTGACTCTTAAACATGCAAATTCTGAAAATCAGATTTCTAGTTAGTTCAAGACATTTCCCCGTGATGTATTGGTCATGTATTATATGACTCCATTTAGTATGATTTAAGCAAGGGAGCACTGTTGTATGAACAAAAATGTTTTGTTGCCTATTGTGAAGTAATTTTTCCTGAAACATAGCATTAGGAAATGCGGAATACATTTTTCAATGCATTGGTAGAATTATAAGTCTGACGGTGTGGCCTGATTTTTATTGTTGTGCTTGTGTTGCTTTTAAAAATATGATTCAATAGTGGACTAAATGGAAAGGATTTCATTACTAGTCCTGCAGATCTAACAAACAGTGCAGCATATGTCAGCTGTTTAGTCCTATTTCCCTCAGAGGCCCCTTTTCGCCACTTTTAAGAACAATGGCTAAGAGTGTTACATCTGGAATCAAACTGCCTGGCTTCACCTCTGTTTATAAGCTTTGTGATTTTGGGCAAGTTTCTTAATTTACCTGAGCCTCAGTTTCATTATTTCTAAAATGGAAATAACAATACCCTCTCTCTCCTAACATTGTTTACATAAAATACATAAGTGTTTAGAATAGCATTTAGCACACAGCAAGTCCCTAATAGAAATTGCTAGTTTTTGGCTATTGCTATTACTGTTCTTGTACTATTATACTGTAATGAGTTGTTTACATGTTTGGGCCTTGTTGCTGACTCCTAAAGTCAGGGGTTGTTTCTTAGAATTCATAGAAATGACCACAGAGCTTGGCACAAGATAAGCACTTGAGAAATACTTTTGGAATGAATAAGTGAGTGTATGAATGGAGTATCAGATTGGCCGTGATCTGTTTTTGAAGAAAAAAAGATAAAACTGACATTGAGTTCTTGTGGGAAATAAAGGTGGACGGGAGGCAGAACATATAACTCAGTTTGTATACTGAAAATAAAATAGAATGTCCCTCCCACCCCCATAAATGAGTGCTCAGTTATAATTTGCATACCACCATATTACTATACTACATACATTGTAGATCATTTACAATAGTAGAAACTTTAATAGGTTAAGATAAAAAATAAATAGAAATGTTGCTATTTCTACCCCCAAGTGGGGCCTAATACTTCAGAGACTATTGGTATAGAAAAAAGTCTTTTTGTCAGACTTGGGTTTAAATTCTGGTTCTGGCACTTAATAAATATGGTTACTTAGCCTCTCTGTGCCTTAGTTTCCTATTCTAGAGAATAATAACCTCCTAGGGTTGATATAAGGATTGTGCAATAGTAATGCAAAGAATTTATTATGGTACCTGGTACATAACAAGAGCTCAGTAAATGTTAGATGCTATAATGATACAACTAATAAATGAGAGTTATTGCAATTATTATTATGCTTTTTTGGAAGTATTTTCCATTGGGAATTTTTCATGAAATTGCTAGCTTTTATTTATTCTAATACATTGTTTTTGATTCATAAATTATGAGTTCTGTTCTCTTACTCAAATTCTAGTCACATAGCCCCAAACATTACTGTAATAATTAGAAATTGTGCCTTTGTACAGGCTTAAACATAAGAAGTTGTGCCTTCAAAATCTATAGGCCTAAACATAATATCATTTTTACCCTTGAAAAGATCCTCCATTCTCTCATTTACTTTGGCTTAAAACCTTGAAAACATCTTTGATCAATCTCTAGCTCTCATACCCATGTCTCCTCCCTGTCACTGGTTTATTACTACTTACTTAAAAGTATCTCTTTTATCATTTCCTTTCATTTCTACTGTCATTCTTTTTAGGCTCAAATCAACAGCTGGTCTCCTAGTTGGTCTCCCTGTTTTAGATTCTTCTCCCATCTGTCCATCCATCCATTATACTGGAAAACATTTATTGAGCATTTGCTTTGCCAGATACTATTTTAGACCCCAGAGATATGGTCACATTCCTGTTAAGATGAATATTATTTAAGTATTAGCTTCATGGTCATATTTCTTTACTCAGAATGTTCATTGACTCAGTAATTCATTAGTTTCATTTTGTTTTTAAAATTTAAATGTATGTTTTATCAAGCTTTCTGTGTCCTTTGTAAGCTGTATCCTCTCAAGTTTCAGTAACACTCATGCTTATTCCCGTCTCTTCACTCTCGTGGCTTTTGTCATGATGACCATATAGACTGCTCTTCTTAAACACATATAATTCTGTATCGCATGGCCTCCTCTGAATTATTTTTGTATTGTATTTGTGCTGCTGCTTCATGCTTATTGGTCATTATCTGTCCATTTGGAATGATTGCAAAGTACCTAAGGATCAGGATCCTGATTTTGACCCCTGCATATACTCCCTCTTCCACCCAGGACTCAGGGCTGGGTCCAGAAGAGCACTTATTCTATTGCCTTCTGTCTGTATAGACCTTGCTGACGATTATTCCAAATGAAAGGGACTCATACTGTCATTATATTTTACAGGCTATTTGTTATGTTATTTAAAACAGAAAATCTGATGTTGAATTTTTAGTATTAATACTTCCTCTTCCCCTTCCCCACTACTGGTGTTTGTAGAGGTTGAGGGTAGGTACCCCAAGTTGCTATCACAAAGGGATGGGCCTGGTAGGAGTTTAGAAAGTACTGTCTGTAGCTGGGCGTGGTGGCTCAGGCCTGTAATCCTAGCACTCTGGGAGGCCGAGGCGGGCAGATTGCTCAAGGTCAGGAGTTCAAAACCAGCGTGAGCGAGACCCCGTCTCTACCAAAAATAGAAATAAATTAATTGACCAACTAAAAATATATATATACAAAACATTAGCCGGGCATGGTGGCGCATGCCTGTAGTCCCAGCTACTCGGGAGGCTGAGGCAGTAGGCTCGCTGAGCCCAGGAGATTGAGGTTGCTGTGAGCCAGGCTGACCCCAGGGCACTCACTCTAGCCTGGGCAACAAAGTGAGACTCTGTCTCCAAAAAAAAAAGAAAGTACTGTCTGGCTTTTTTTGCTCATTGATTATGCGTATGCTTGTTTGAATGCAAAATATATATGATTTGACTGATGCATATTAAAATAACTTGTAAAAATGATAATGATAAGCAATGAGTAATTACCTAAATTAGTAGATAATGGAAGGTAAAGTTTTTAAGAAGCAGAAGCAAAGTAGTAAAATATATAAATACATAGACAGTGAATTTTTTTGTAATCTTGTAACAACAGATAAAATAGACATGTAAAAAACTTACTCAAATGTATTGTGCTAGGTGTTGTATAAACAATTTTCAATAGAAATTAGTTCTTGTTGCCATTTGAGAAATTTAGTTACTAAAAAAAAGAAATTAGTTCTTGTATAAGATTGAAGTATTAAACAGATGTTGACTGAGTGCCAACTTGTGGAAGGCATTTTGGAGGAGGTAAAGATGAATGATACCCTCATTTTTGTCCTTAGGAATTTACATTATAGTAGAAAGATATGTATATGAATAACTATAAATATGCTTCCAAAGGGTCAGATAAGATGCAAGGGGATTTCAGAGTACTGAAAAATGTCTTTCATCTGGGAGGCTCATGGATAATTTTATAGAGCAGGTACAATTTGAATTCTGCCTTGACAAAAAGAGAAGATTTTGAGGGAACTGAGAGAGTTTAGAAGAAGTACTATAAAGAAAAAGATATATGATACATGTAATTGATTCAGGGCTGGAGCATATTTAAGAGTTTATTTCAGCAACATTCAGAACTGAAGTGTGACCCTTTTTTGGTTTGTTACTGGGAAAACTAAATAGGCCAGTTATTTGCTATCATTTTAGAGTCTTTATCCGCATTCATTCATTACTCATCATCTAGAAGGGGACATTCAGTTCTTCCTAGGATGTGATGATGGGTAAGAACTAGTTCCTTGAATTTTTTTTTCCCCTCAAGTAATAGTATGTACTCTAAGGGTTGTGTTTTTTGGTTTTTTGTTTGTTTTTAAAAGGTAGTCTTGTGCAGAAGATAGGTGTAAAGACATACATTTTCACATATTGAAATTAAAGATTATTCATAATTACTTTTAGTACTACCACTACTGCTATAACTACTGTTTAGGTTACTTCTCTTTCTCCAACTTGCTCTCCGGCAACACCTGACCATTTTTTAGCAGGCTTCCTATATACTGAGCACAGTGTTAAATAGTTTAACTCATTTAATCCTAATGCTATCCTTGTAGAGCAACTAAGACTTAGAGAGGTTAAGTAATTTGCTAGCAGTTCGACAGCTACCCTGGAGTGCAGTAGGCCTGAGTGGAGCTAAAGCCTGGGTATTTGACCTCTGCATAATAATGACTCCAATATTCAGGAGGGTAGCTAGTTAAAAGGCCCACCATTTTCCTAAGTAGGTAGGCTTTTGTTTTGGTAAATCTGTTTGAAATAGATCGTCTTTTTTTCCATTGCTTTTGCTCAGTAAACAAAGGACTCAGTAAAAGACATTTTAGTTTGTGTCAAAATTAAATACTTTAAAACTTAGAAGATTGGAAAAAAGGATGAAAGTAGGACTACAGTAAGATGAACTTTAGAAATGGTTTTATAGTTGCTTAGACCTTAAACATTTCTTTGTATTAAGTAATAAACCAAGTACAGCAGAGGTTGTTTGCTGCTGTCCAGTCATGAGGAGAACTAGTATTGGAAAGTTCAGCCAAGATATTATAGTTCCTTACAGTCCACACTAAAAAAAAATTTTTTAATAGTGATGAGAGTATTTTGTTAAACTTGTATTGAAGATGACTGAACTGTGACACCTCATGGGAAATGAGGGATACTGCAAGTGTTCACTGTCAATTGTGCAAGTGGAAAAACGTAGTGAAAAATATGCTCATGAAGCTTATAGCAAAGTTGATTTTTTAAAAAAAATTCAGAAGGCATTTTTGGAGGACCTCATTGCTTGATGAAAGAAATAAAAACTTTTAAGTAGTGTGGAATTATAACTCATAGGATCAAATAATATATACAAATAAATATTCAAGTAATATCCATTTGAAACTTGATATGTAGTTATTTACACTAGTTCTGTAGAAGTGATTGTTCCTGGTGGCTAGAGTATAACTCCTCGTGGGGAGGGAGCTCTGTGGCCAGCAAGGGTACCTGAGCGGTTCTGGGAATTGAAAAGAAGTGGCAGCAGGCAGATGAGACATACTCTTTATTGTTGAGATGATGCAACCATGGCAAGAATATGGTGAGCACTTATATATGTCTCAGGACAATAGTGGCAACATGCATGAGTTTTACATAGGACTTGACATCATGGTTACATAACCATACTGACTCATGCCTCGGTGGAAGACACGTGGGCTATCATTTTAGTTTGGCCTAAGAAACCTATTGCCTATACAAATGGATTTTCCCTTATGCTCCTTAGTCCCAGTGAAGTGTCATATTGGTTCTTTCATTGAACCACGTTTTAGGTAAGTGATTTCAGAAGCAGTACATCTTTGTTTGCTTCATCTGAGAGAATTTTAAGCATCATGACTCTTTGTTCCGCACAGTTCTGACCAAGTAGCACCACGGGCTGTTTCTTTACAACCTCATATATTTAAATGAGAACTTCATGTGCTCATATGCTATTGAACTACAGTCACAATTTCCTCTTTCTTTTGAGGCACCATTTTAGTCTGTTCAGGCTGCGATAAAAAATACCATAACTGAGTAACTTATAAATAACAGAAATTTATTTTTCACAGTTCTGGAGGCTAGGAAGTCCTAGATCAAGGAGCCAGTAAATTCAGTGACTAGTGAGGGCTCATTTCCTTCATCATCGATGGCACCTTCTCACTGCATCCTCACATGGCAGAAGGGGCAAGGCAGCTCTCTGGTTAGTGCCTCTTTTATAAGGGCACTAATCTCATTCCAAGTACCCCAAAGGCTCTACCTCTTAATAATCACCTCCTAAAGTCTCCACCTCCTAATCCCATCACATTGGTGAGTAGGTTTTCTACCTATAAATTTTGGGCAGACACAAACATTCAGACCATAGCAGGTACCTAGCTACTGTCTAAGCAAGGATGGTTCAGTAGCCCAGATGAATTCAAATATCCCTAAGAAATGAGTTCTTCCAGCTCTTTGAATATACACTTGTTTCTGTCTGTCTTTAATTGTAGTCTGTCTTTAATTTAGCACATTTATTTTAGTGACAGAGATGGTGAGGGTTCCAATAGGAAAAACCATTTTTTTCATGGAGGGATGGTTGGATCTGAGGGTGAAGGAGAAGATGTAGAGGGAGGGGGTGGGTGATTATGCAGTATTTTTTTTTTTTTTTTTTTTTTTGAGACAGAGTCTCGCTTTCTTGCCTAGGCTACAGTGAGTGCCGTGGCGTCAGCCTAGCTCACAGCAACCTCAAACTCCTGGGCTCAAGCAATCCTCCTGCCTCAGCCTCCCGAGTAGCTGGGACTACAGGCACGAGCCACTATGCCCGGCTGATTTTTATATTATATATATTAGTTGGCCAATTAATTTCTATTTTTATGGTAGAGACGGGGTCTCGCTCAGGCTGGTTTTGAACTCCTGACCTTGAGCAATCCGCCCGCCTCGGCCTCCCAAAGTGCTAGGATTACAGGCGTGAGCCACTGCGCCCGGCCTATGCAGTGTTTTTCAAAGGCTGTTAACCTTATTTGTAGGTGATGAAATCAGTTTAGTAGATTTCTATCAGTGTTAATAAAAAGGTAGACTAGACTAGAATAGAAAATATCTTAGAACACAGCACATAGTAAGGGTACATATTACTGAAATTCTTCAGTAATACATTTACATGTATATGTGCATTGGGTCATGATATGAGGTTATTTCTGTTATAGAGTTTTGAAGCCACCATTATAATGGACTTTTAAACATATGGAAAAGAAATGATATAATAATAAGTAACTGTTCCTAAATTGTATGGACTATGAATTTTAAGAATAATTTTAATAACTCCAAATTTTTTCTCAATTCGTTCTAAGCTCCATCAACAGTCTTATTCAATTTTGTAAACATTTCCAATTCTTCTTTTTTTTTGAGACAGAGTCTCACTCTGTTGCCCTGACCAGAGTGTGGTGGCATCATCATAGCTCACTGCAACCTCAAACTCCTGGGCTCAAGTGATCCTCCTGCCTCATCCCACTGAGTAGCTGGGACTACAGGTGCGCACCACAGCACCCAGCTAATTTTTCTATTTTTAGTAGAGACAGGGCCTTGCTCTGGCTCAGGCTAGTCTCCAATGCTGGAGCTCAAGTGACCCTCCCACCTTGGCCTCCCAGAGTGGTAGGATTACAGGTGTGTGCCACTGCACCAGACCAACATTTTCAATTCTTACCCTCCATGCCCAGTATACTATTTTGCACATAAATGGCCCTCAGTGAGTATTTCTCTCTTAACAATAACCATTTGCAGTTCTATAATTGTAATATAAGCAAGTAGTAGCCATTTGAAAATTTCATCTTTCACATTTTCAGAAAATAGAAGTATATATAGTACTGTGTTTCAGACATGTAATAGATGATTGGTAAATAATGTCATTAAACTTTTTAAAAATGCTTTTCTTTGAAAAACTGAAGGTCCTTGGAGTAATCTCCTCAGTTACTATTTTGGGGCATAAGAATCTAAAGTTTGTTCTTCGGGATGTATTCCTGAATAACTATTAGTGCTGTAACATAGAATTCTGTAATCTGAAAAATACCCTTCAAAGTAATGAGGATGAAATAAAGATGTTTCCAAACATCTGCTGTGTTTTTGAACTCTTACCAGCACATCATATTACTGTTGTCATTGCATTTTTTTTCCTTTTTTGTGTGCCTTTTTTATTCCATGAACTGATTTTCATTCCCTAAGCTGTTGTAATCTTGTGTTAATTCTGAATGACTTCTCTTCCTTGGTCTGTTGTAACATCTCTTAAATGAAACTGCTAGAAATATTTAAAGAGGGCTTCAGTAACCTTGTCAGAGCTATTTTTCCTAGGATCAAGGCCAAACTGATTTTCCATTGTCAGTGACCTCCTCTGATTTCGTATTACTGCTGTCTGCTTTTCTGCTCAGGTGTACCTCATAGACAGGTTGCCTTTCTCACTATCTCCCATCGCCATTGCTCTTTTGATTGATCCAGAACTCTTGATTCATATCTTTTTTCTTGATTCAGTGCTTTTGATGTCTGGAAATGAGCATTGACTTTTGGCATCAGACAAACCTTTGTTTGAATCCCAACTCATGTCCTGACCAGATATTTAGCTGTTTAATATCTAGATGGTTAACCTCTCTGAACCTCTGTTTTCCCATTGGTAAAAAAGGGGGATACCTCCATTAGAGGTTTGTTGAGAGGATTAACTAAAATATATATTAGATACACCTGACATACTGTTAGCTTATCTCCCTTTCCCTCCCTACCTGCTTAATTCAATATTTGGTTTATACTTTTGTAAGATGTAAATAATATTTGTAAGGGTTAATTCAACTAGTAGCAGTTCAGAGAAAACTAAAAGAGTCTTAAGTACAAGCAACCAAATGTAAACAGTGTATCCTACTGATTCATGAAAGCTCATGATAGTTGGTATCCTAAATAAAAAACAAAACAAACCAATAATGGCACTGCCTGCCTGCCCTCCTTTTCTTATTTCTTCCTTTTTAAGCATTATAAGTGTTTGATCCTTAACAGTGATGATATTTCTGTCAGTATGTGCTGAGTTGATACCTTATCTTAACTTTCCTATACTCTCTTGAGGCCTTGCAGGATACAAGGTCCCTGGAAGAGGGTAAGGGACTTTTACATGTTAAGGGGCTCCATTGCATCAGAGCAATTTATTATTAAACCTACTCTTTAGAAGCCTTGTGAGTTTTTAGTAAAAAGCAGTGCAGGTAATTTTGTACTATTATGTATTATTCAGAAATAGTCATCCTTGCTTAACATGCACACAAATGTGCATACACACATGCACTCATCCTTCACTCCAAGTGCTTATGAATCGGGGGAGTGCTTTTTCATCCATATTAATATTTTATTTTGTTTCTTCTGAATTTATAATTGATGTGAGGTTAGATAATGAGTATGCTTTTCAATTTTTCTTGCCTTTCCCCCAGGCTTATTACTATCAAGAATAAAAAAATAACTTGAAAAGATTCCTTAAGTAGACATTTTGCTTCACTTGTGAGACATTAAACAAAGATTTAGATAATTTATTTGAAAACATTTTTTCAGTGCTTTATTTTTGATGCCAGGGAAGTCTTGAACTGAAATGCTTTCTCATCTGTACATATTTATCCCTTTTAAATAAAATATCAGATGTTTCTGCTCTGCTTTGTGGAATTGGAGACAGGTTCTTCAGATTTTATTCTTCATAAACATTCATGTAGATTCTCAGATTCCAGCTTGGTCCTGGAAACCTAGCCACATAATTAATTTTGTATCTTAGTAGCTAAATGGTAAAGTATAATACCTGTTCTTTTGGATATAGAGGTTGCATATGATGTCTAATATGACTTTAAATATATTAACTATATGAATATGAATATTTTGCTAATATTTTCTATAACATCTTTGCTCTCTGTGACAAGCCAAAGCACAGCATTTATAAATTTCTCAATCTACAATTTGCAACAATAATTTCATGTTGATTAATGTAATTTTTGATTTTTTCAATGATGCCTTTCCTTTGAGAAGTTTGGGTTGAATAAAACTGATGATTAATGTGTAATAAGTGGTGTTAGAAAATTTGAAAAGAAAATTGTTACTCAATTTTTGTTGATAAAAACAGACCCATAACTGTCTGAACTCCCCAAAAGGCAAGAATTGTATTCTGACTCTGATTTATTAAATATCCTTTACAAAAAATTACTTATTATTATAGAAATAACTATATATGTTCAATAATTTTTCTTTTCATTTATAAATATAATTTTAGTCACATTTTTGTTTTTCTGTCCATCACAAATTCCTTTTTCCTGTGTACTAATTTTTTTCTGTAAAGACCTTTAAAAAACTATTTACCTAGGATTAGTTGCAGCTGAGTCTGTGTCATCACAAATCAAGAGAAAAGACCAGTGAGGGAGATGAGTGTGTGTAGCGCAGCTCTAGAGTAACACATGGACCAATAAATAATCATCACCGCTATGGGAGACTTAGGCAATAGAAATCATTAGTGCTTCATGTACACTAAGTCATTTAATCCCCAGAGCTACCTTATGAGGAAACTACATTACTATTCCCATTTTACAGGTGGGGAAACTGAGGCTTAGAGAGGTTGAGTATTTTGTCCATGATCACAGATCTATCTATCTGATTCTAGAGTCTATGTTCTTACACATTCTGAGGTATTCCCTCCAAGGCTCAGAAAAAACTCTATAGCTTTCTGGATCTTCTCTTTAAAGCAATACATTTCAGAGACATGTCACTTGCTGTAGGCTGCCAGCAAATGATAACAGCAATAGTAGCAGCAACAAGACTTGTTGGTTTGGCACATTCTTTGCACTCAGCAATTCTGGTAGTGCCAGGTCCAGTTGTTGATGGATTGTCATAGTGTCATCAGGGATGGAATGGCTTTCTGATCAGTGATATTGAAATGTATGAGGCCAAGATACAGTTATACTTGGTGGCCTAAGCTTAAACTTCCTCATGAATTGAGGGAGTGGATTTTTTTTAAGTACATGTGCATGGAAAAAAAATTGTTTCACATGATCTGTTGTAGAGCTAGGCCTCTCTTTGAACAGTAGCAGAGAGAAATGTGATTTAATTCAATTCTCCAAAGGCTTGATTGTCCTTCAGATATCATTTCCTTAAAATCACCTATTTATCTTATACCTTACATGAAGTTTACATTCTACTCAATAATATACACATGCATGTTATAAAAATGTTTATATTATTTACCATAAAGACCGATGGTTTAGGAAGGTTCTCTCTCTCTCTTTCACACACACACACACACACACACACACACACAGACACACACAGACTTTAAGACTTCTGGAAAAAAGTGTGATTAGGGATAGACCTTATAATGTATAAATTATATTTAAAATGTTCAAAAGTGGAAAAATTATTTGGCTTCTTTAAGAAACATTCTCTTTTTGATGCAATGTAATCTTTAAATGTTCTTCGTAAAGTACTTCTGATAGAAACAAATCTTCAGTGAAGAGAGAATGAATGTCCATGTAATTATTCTTATCTGTGACATTCTCATCAGAACATCCGTGGCAAAAAATCTCGAGATATCTCTATGTGTTACTAAAGTGTTAGTTTTGCCCATTTGAGTTGGCCTCGGAAGCCTGGTGATTTGGAAAGATCTTGAGTCATGGGAAGCATAGCTTCCAGTTTGGGCTCAGTTATTCACTAGCGCTGTGACTTTATGCTAGTCATTTACATGCTCTGGAAATCAGTTTCTTTATCCATAAAATGAAGAATTCAAACAAAATGATATCTAGCTTTGCTGTCATTTGGTAGAAAAAGGAATCAAGTTCTTGGCTAGACTTGGCTCAACAAAGTTAAAAAGTAAAAATTTTAAAATTTCAAAGGCAACTTTGGCTTGGGAGTTGTGTGGAAGTGTGCATGTGCACGTGTTTCAGGCAGGTAGTTGAAAGGCCATCCTAATCCCAGCTACTCTGGAGGATCCCTTGAGCTCAGTAGTTTGAGATTACAGGGAGCTATGATCACAACACTTCACTCTAGCTTAGGCGACGGAGTGAGACCCTGTCTCCAATCTGAATGGGATGTTTTGTGTCAAGTCCAGATGCACCACTGTTATATCCCTAGATAGTCCTCTTAACTCTAGGACGTAACCAAAATTTTTACTGTAGAGTTAAAACAGAAAAGTTTAAATCAAGTTTGAACACAATTTGTACTTGGGGTAATAAACCTTTTCTCTTGAACAAACAGTCCTGGCTTGGGAGTTATTAATAATTTCCAAAAGCTCCACTGGACAAGCATAGGTTTGAGCTCCCTTTTGTGTCATCTGCTGTACCCCTTGACAGGATTTCTCTGCCGGCTTCTTAGGCTTCTCAGTCTCTTGCCTGCTTGACACTCATCACGTCGTGTCCTCAGGGTTAAAGCAACACAGAATGTTGGGCTCATCTCAGTGGGCTTCCTGTCTTTCTGCTACTTTGATCCTCATATCCTGGCTGCCTTAGAAACTCTCCAGGGTCTTCAATATCTTACTTTTCTACTTGTTGTTAGACAGTTGCACTGGTGTGCTATAAGTCACTTTGTTATAGCCAGAAGCAGTAGTTCCTCAGTTTATTTTCTTTGTCTTAAAACTGTTTTCTGGATGGTGTATTGTACAAAATTCCACTTGGATAAATGAAGTACCAACTTTCATTAGTTTTTCATTTGCCTTAGTTAGATGTGTCATTTCTTCCATTTTATACTTTTATTTTAGTGATGACAATATTTCAATTATATATTTCAGTGAATATTTTACTAGAGATAGTAAAAAATTTTTATTAAAAATTATTCAGATTTTTTATTGAAAGTGAGGTACAGCACTAGAATGTACAGTGAAGCCTAAATTCAAAAGAGCTGTATTATATCAATATGGAAAACAGTATAAGAAAGGCTTTTTACAAATGTCATAGTATGTCTCTGATTTTACATTTATTTTTTCTTGACTAATAAGCATTGTTTAAATGTGTCTTTTTGGATGATTGTGGGAAAAATAAAATAGTGTCTTAAAAATTACTCATTTATGTTTAGTTTATGAATAAAATCATAAGTATGACTAAACATACAACTTCTACCATTAGAATTTATAAGTCAATTATTAACAGAAAAAATAACCCAAACATATGCTCTAACCAGAGTGTCAAATGGCACATCTAGATTCAGCAACAAAACTCCTAGAGTCTCTTTTTCCTTATATCTTCATTTGCTTATTGTAATGAAGGACCTTTGGGGCTGGGATATTTTTACTAACTTACATAATAATGAGAAATCCTGCCTAATAGTTAAGGGCCAATATTTGACTTTTTTTTTTTTTTTTTTCATTTTATTCTCCGTGGTACCCGTAAGAATGTACTTTTAGACCTCCAACTACAGGGAGCTTACATGACCATGGTCTCCAGCTGCTGTGCTCTGAAATCCATTGCTGCTTTTGTGCTTAGGACTTACTTTCCAAAGGCTGTTCCCAGCCAGTAACTGAGAGGAGTAGGGATGCTAAAGCTGGCCTGCCCGGTCTTTGAGAGTCATGGCACTCCTCTGTCTGCTCCCTGGCTCGAGCACTCCGGGAGGGCTTGCTGAACCTTCCTTAGATGGTATAGCAATCTAGGATGAGTCCACCTAACCTTCCCTGCCCAATCTCCTCCACTCAGGTCAGGTGTGCACTGTGGACTGCCATCTTCCTGGTCTTCTTTGGCTCCATCCCCATTTTCTATTATAGGAATTTCCCTTAATGAAATTCTTCTTGTATCTTCAATCCTGTCTTGGCATTTGCTTCTCAGAGGTCCTAGACTAACACATTCTCCTACTATGTCTATGAAAAGATACTATCATATGAAATTACTGAGGAGAGAAAGGATGTTTGCTATAATTTTAATGACAATTTTCTCATACTGCTAGATTCATAAATTTAGGAAAGTTAAAACTTCCTGTAATAGAGAACAATTCTTTCAGAATTTTTTTATTAGTTCATTGATAATCTCTTTGTATGTAAACTTACTTTTAGAAGGACTTTGAATTGTTACAGTAGTCAAATCAGGAGCTCAGGTTCTTAAAATATGTAAATTTACTCAGGATGATTGAATGGCTGTGATATACTAAACAATTCATAAGTCATCTTTGAGAATTCTAAGGTTATATAATGAGAAATTAAAAGTATTTCTGAGGATGTGTTGATAACTGATATTTTGTTGAAAAGCAGAAAAATCAATACAATGGATAGTAGCAAATTTGTTTCTTGCAAATATTTGGTAAATCTTGCCTTCATTTTGTATGTCTTATATATAAGAATACTTATTCTTTATAAGTTAGTGTTAAAATTTTTCTGTCTTTCTTTGCAGAATCATAGTGAAAGATTTGTTTTCCTTGCAGAGTGGTATGATCCAAATGCTTCAATTCTTCGAAGGTTTGAACTTCTGTTCTACCCAGCAGATGGGTCTGTTGAAATGGTAAATAAGCCTTTCTTTGCTTGAATGTTGGCAAAGGGGGTGAATGTGGATAGGGAGAGGAATAGGATTGCCTTTCATATAATTACTTTTTAAAATACATTTATATACATATGAATTCTTTTTTGTTATTCATTATAATTCTAATGTAAGAAGATAAAAGAAGATAACTTTGTGCTTTTATTTTTAATGTCATCAATAGGCAGATATTTTTGGTTAGAAAACTGAAATGGGATTATTTACATTTTAGATCAAACAATAACTGATAAATTTTTATAGATAAATATTATGCTGATAAAAATGCCACCATTATTGCTATCAAGAAGTCAGGTTGAAGAGGATTGCACTAATATAGTCTTGTTTATTTATTTGTGTCTCTTAATTGTCAACACTTTTAACAAATAGATCTATTTTGTGTTGGGATTTTGTATACACAAGAAAGCAGGAATTTGGGTGTATGACTGTCTTTCTTTGGGATTTATAGGCACCAAATTACTGAATAATTTGGCAATAAAAATCTTTATATTTGGGGTTTAAGTATTAAATTTCCAATAAGAAGCTTTTATGTTATTACTGGATTGGATTAGGAAATACCAAAGTTATAAAAAAATTTATGATTTGTATTTATAGCAAAAAGGGAATGGAATATAACCTATCTTTGATAAGATAGAATTAAGAACTATTTTTACCTTATAATAATATGAATATTCCTTACTGATACTTTTTTATTATATTGTTGTTTTTGGTTCTAGCATGATGTAAAGAATCATCGTACCTTTTTGAAACGCACCAAATATGATAACCTGCATTTGGAAGATTTATTTATAGGCAACAAAGTGAATGTCTTTTCTCGACAACTGGTATTAATTGACTATGGAGATCAATATACAGCTCGTCAACTGGGCAGTAGGAAAGAAAAGTAAGAAACCAATTACATAATCTTTTTTTCATTTGACTTTGGGTCCAAAGTCAGTCTGCATCAAGAATGGGAAGATTTAACCATAGGATAATGCATAGGACCTGGAAAATGGTTGTCCTAATTCTTTTTTTTTCAATTTTTTAATTGATAAATCATAGTTGTACATGTCTTCATTCTGTTTTAATTCATTTTTATATATCCTATGGCACTTAACACATCTCCTCCCACTTTGTAAGCACCTTGTCTATATTAGCTGAATGAATTAGTGAAACAAATTTAAAATGTATTATCTATTTTTCCCTTTTTCCATTTCCTCCTATTCTCAAGTGATGACCCTTGATCTAGTTGGCAAGGAAGTTCTAGATTGTTTGTAACTAATGTTGTCTACTCTTGAGCTTTATTCACAGACATGATATATGTCCAATAAATGTTGAATGATTGATTGGTTGTAGAAAGACATTAATGAGTGTAGCAAAAAAAAAAAAAGAAAGAAATCATATAAATAAACTGACCTGTCTTATTCACAACTGTATCCCTTAAAACTGTTGTAGTGATACTTCCAACAGTAAATTATTCACAGGGTGTGGCCCACAAAACTTTGTTAAATGAATGAATGAGTTTACATCACTGAAAATGTCTGGAGGTATGGTATGCCTGGGCGAAGAGCTTCCCACTGGCTGCATTCCTGCCTTCCTCTCTCCCTCCCAATTGCTCGTAAAGCAGAGAAACTGCAGCATCTGTGCCCTCCACATGTGTCTCTTCTTCTCTCTTTTGTTTGTCAATGCTACATTTGTCATTCTTTTTCTCAGTTTTGATTTAGAAGAGAGACAGAACAAGTTGGAGATGGCAGCTGAAAATTAGGCTATATAGAAAACAAAGACTTTCGATAATGTTTTTCTTCTGAATGTCAATTTTCAGTATTATCAAGATGACACTTTAATTTTCAGTCTCTACATTTATGAGTTTTATCTTTCTGAGACTAGAATGAACTATATTTGAAATGAAATCTTAATTCCCTTTGTCATCTTTCTTGGCTCTTATTTCTTAGCTTATATTTTGTATGGTTTGGAGAATTTTTTTTTTTGCATTTGTGGAGGGATTGTTGCTATAATTAAAAATAGGGATCATTAAAAATAGGAATCAATTAAAATAGGGATCATTGGTGGATATATGAATAATATGTATTAAAGCTATATGTATAAAAAGCTACAAAAACTGTTTAATTCAATAGGAAAAAAAATCAGCCAACTATTTTTTGAGGTCTACAACCCAAATAACTAGCCTATTGCCGAATATCTGAGTCACCTCCATAGTAATATGGTATCTCTTTCTGAGACTTCCCTAGACTTTCCTTACAAGCCCTGTATAATTCTTGAGATGATCTGATGCTTAGGGTGGTATTAATACACAGGTGGTGATGGTTGTAGTGAATGCGCGATATAGATGGTGATACTGAATAATTTTAAGTATTTGCTTAACCCAAACATACCTTATTCATAAGATTTTTTTAAAGGTACTGAAATCATACTTTATATATTTTTAGATTTTTGTAGTTATGGCTGAGTATATATTTTCTGAGATTAGAATTTGATTAATATGAACTATTTAAATTTTTTATATTTGCAGATTTGGAAATGTCATCAGGTATATATTTCTCCAAATTTTATATGTGGAGAAAAATGTCATAAAATCTTGACTATTTTGACTTTGAAACAGCTTCAAGGTTCAGGTATTATTATACTTAAGCAGGATTATACTATTGGGATATAATAATTAATAAACAAATGACTTAAAAGACATTAAAATTAATAAATACCAACTGGAATAATTGAAGTCTAGAATACTTTAAGAACTATTCTTTTCTCTTCCCCTGGTTGCTATGGTTGACCTCTTAAAAGAAAGAGGCCAAAAAGACTCTGAGTGTTCCCCAGGTTTCTGCACATGGCCCTTTTTCTCTTTCTGTACACTCTCCCAGAGGATTCTGTGTACTTCCATGACTTCCAACTCTATGTTGCCTTCCAAATTTATATTATCAGTCCAGGTGCAAAACCATATGTTCAGCTTTTTCTGAACCTTTCCACCTGGATTCCTCACAGGCACTTAAAAATAACAAATCTAAAGTTGAATTAATTCACTTTCATTGAAAAACCTGCTGCTTTTGTATCTAGCACCATGTTCACCTAACCACAGACTTCAAACATTAGAAGCTTTCCTTGAGTTCCATCTTTATTGTATTCCTACATCCAGATGGAGACCTAATCTTATCAATTTGTTTACCTCTTTCAAAAATCTCTCTTATTTCTCTTCTCTATCCTTTACATTCCTTGTACATTAAGCTAGCTTCTGGTCATCTCTTGAGCTCAGTCTCCATTCTTCCTTCCAAATTATTAACTGATAGAGAACTGACACAGGACCCAGAAGGGGATCAAAATAAAGTTGTTTTTTTTAGTTTATACACTGTTCCTATCCTCCCATTTTTTGTTTTACCAATGTTCTTTTCCTACAATGTTTTTAAGATGAGGACATTAGTGTTTCCTTTTTTTTTTTTTTTTTTGTATTTTTTTTTATTTCAAAATGTTACAAGAGTACAAATGTTTTTGATTACATGGATTGCTTTTGTAATGCTTGAGTCAGGGCTGTAAGTGTGCCCATCACCCAGGTAGTGTTCATTATACCTGTTAAGTGGGTTTTCATCCATCCCTTCCTCCCCTCTCCCCCTCTCCCCTGTTTGATTTCCATTGAGTTTTACTTCCCTCTGTGTACATGTGTGCTCATCAGTTAGTCCCAATTTAATAGCAGGTACATGTGGTGTTTGTTTTTCAATTCTTTGGATATTACACTTAGGATGATGGTCTCCAGTTCCATAGAAATTGTTGTAAAAGGCATTAATTCATCCTTTTTTATGGCTGAGTAGTATCTCGTGGTATACATATACCACATTTTATTAATCCACTCTTGAATTGATGGGCACTTGGGTTGATTCCACATCTTTGCAATTCGGAATTGTGCTGTAATAAACATTGAAGTGCAGATGTCTTTTTATAAAATGACTTCTTTTCCTTTGGGTAAATATTCAGTAGTGGGATTATTGGATTGAATGGTAGGTCTACTTTTAGTTCTTTGAGGAATCTCCATACTGCTTTCCATAGGGGTTGTACTAATTTGCAGCCCCACCAACAGTGTATAAGGGTTCATTTCACAAGATGCTGGCAAAATAAAGTTTTAATTTTACTTAGGCTCTCTGGTAAAAGCTATGTTTAAAAAGAGTTGAGATTTTCTTCCCATTCCTACTTCTTCCATCCACCCCCTCCCACTCCCCTTTTGCTGATCTGTAACTTGGGGAGAGACAGATCTGCAGAGCAAAGCTTGAGAGCACACTTGCAAAGGGTTCCCTGCCTGTGCCCCAGCCCATGGAGCATGGGAGAGAGTGCTTCTATGCAGGTGCTGGACTCACACTCAGATGTGTTTTTCATGTAGAAGCAGGAAAACAATAAACTGTGCCCTGCTTGAGGGCCTGCAGGTCTGAGAGAAAAGAGGCAGGGCCACATGTGACCAGAAACCCTTCTGTGTGGCCAGATATGGAGGAGCAAATGGAGGAAATGGAGAGGGAGGGGGTGCTTTCTCCTAGGAGTGGATAGAAGTCATTTTATTGATGAGGAGGAAGGGTACACATTCCTGGTTGTTCTATAGGTTTTATATCTTTAAGCCAACTGGCCTGCCAAGCTCTAGTAGACTAAGTCGTCTTCTCAGGCGAGGAGACCAGCAAAATATTAGTTTGGTCTTGCTCTCACCTTTGGGAAAGAAACCACTTCCTCAATACCATTTACTATTGTCACTTTGTATATCGTCCTGGGACCAGTGATGAGCATTTTAGTTTTGGCACCTTAATGCATTAGAGGAAGACCTTAGTTCAGTTACCAAGGCCTTGCTGAAAACTCACCCGCAGTCCTTTCCTCATCTTTACTTATCAATGGTCTCATTGTACATGATGGCTTACTATCGATATATGATAGCCCCAATGACAGCATAAATCCCCCCAAAATGATACAATGAAAAGTACCTTTCCATTATTAAATTCTCAGGGAGAAATTAAGATTCCTTCTATAAAATAAGATCAGATTCTTCCTTTCCATTCTGTAATTCTCTGTCAGATGGTTTTTGGTCACTTAACAGATTAGAGTTGAATTTCCTTTTCAGCTCTAGACTGAGCTGTCTTTCCCTAGGAATGGTTTGATTGACTGTATTTGTGGGTTAATTAATGCCTTTTTGCCATCTCTTTTAGCCTTGCCCTGTTATGTTTTAGGTATGTATGTCTCTTGTAAACAGCATATAATTCTTTTTAAATTCAGTATGAAAACTTCTAGATTTTCATTGGTAAAGTTAGTACCTGTATACTTAATGCTGTAATTATTGGTAGTTTCCTGCTTTTCTATTTTTTTTCCCTCTTGCCTATTTTTGGATTAGTTGAGGTATTTTTCTTCTCTTCAGCTTTTTCTTTTTCCTCTTTATAGTTTTCTATTGACAACATAACGAATTACCACAAACTCAGTCACTTAAACAATATAGATTTATTACCTTACAGTTCCATAGGTCAGAAGCCCAACACAGGTCTCACCAGGAGCAGATCAAGGTGTTGGTAGGGCTGTATTACTTTCTGGAGGCTCTGGGGAAGAATCTACTTCCTTGCTTTTTCCAGCTTCTTGAGGCTGCCCACATTCCTTGGCTTGTGGCCCCCCTCCTCCATCTTCAAAGCCAGGGATAGCGGGCTGAGTCCTCACACAGACATCTCTCTGGCTCTCTGCAGCTGGGAAAGATTCTTATGATTTTCAGGGCTCATGTGATTAGATTGGGGCAATGAGAGTAATCTAGAATAGTCTCCACCATTTTAAGGCCTAT
Organism: Microcebus murinus; assembly: GCF_040939455.1. Lineage (NCBI taxonomy): Eukaryota > Metazoa > Chordata > Mammalia > Primates > Cheirogaleidae > Microcebus > Microcebus murinus. The sequence goes on along the minus strand of NC_134105.1, from coordinate 116,055,216 downwards.
AATCTTAATCTCATCTGCAAAGTTCCTTTCGTCAGGTAAGGTAACACATTTGTAGGTTCTGGAGATTAGGACGTAGACATCTTTGGGGAAGCTCTTATTCTGTCTGCCGTATTCCTTATTGGTTTAGAGGTTATCTAATTCTATACTATTTCTCTAGCGGTTAGCTTTGAAATGTTTTCATATATTTAACTTAAAATTTTCAAAGTTCTATAATAACATGATCCTTTCCCAGGCCATACAAAGAGTTTAGGACACTTCAGCTCTAATCTTTTCTCTTCCATCATACATAGTTTTGTTCTTATTGTTGTTTTGGACATTCAGTTTTTTACCAGAATATTAGACATTCTTTTATTTATTTTTGTATAAGCAATGTCTGCTTAGATTTACCTACACATTTGTTCACCAATTCTTCTTGCATATCAAACTGTCTTTTGGAAATATTTTTTTCTTGAATCTTATCCTTCATTTTTTCATTATAAACTACCTCTGCTTTTAAAAATCTATAACTTTTAAAAATTTCTCCCTCTTTCTTGAATGATGCTGTTGCTAGACATGCAATTATAAGTTGATAGAGTGTAATTTTCTTAATTCCTTTTTTCTGCTATTGCTTGTTTTGGAATTATATATTTTATCAATTTTCAGTATTTTTAATATGTAATTAAGGGTATAGATTTCCCTCTAAATATTGTTTGTAAGCACATCCCATTATTTTTGACATGACATTTTTATCCTGTTTGAAATACTTTCTGATTTTTATGTGTTTTTCTTCTTTGATTCATTGATTATTTAGAAGTATATTTATTTTTAAACATATTAAACTTTCCGTATTCTCTATTATAAATTTTAGCTGAATTATATGTGTCTAGAGAACATATTCTACATGATTTCTGTCTTTAAAATTGGTTGAGATTTGCTTCTGGCCTAGTATAGTCTATTATTCCAATGATCCATGTGTGTTTGAAAAGAATGTTTAGTCTGCAGCTGTTTTGTATATTTTTATATATGTATCCATTAGGTTAAATCTGTGAATTGTGTTGTTCAAATCTTTCACATATTTGGTTATTTTTTGGCAGCTTAGTCTATGAATTACCAAGGTTTTATTAAAATTTCCTACTATAATTATGTTAATCTTTATATTACAATTTTAAGGGTATGTTACTAAGTGATTTAAATTGTTATATCTTCTTAATAAATTAAACCTTTTATTGTGAAGAGACTATCATTATCTCTAGCAATACTTTTTGCCTTAATATCTACTGTCTCTGATATTAATATAGTAGTGCTGGCTTTTTTTTTAGTTAATGTTTGTGTGGTATACCTTTTTCATTCTTTTTGCTTTCAGACTTTCACTCTTCTAAATGTGTCTTTCATGTAGCATAGCTGTTTATTTTTTAAATCCAGTGTGATTGTCTTTGAATGATTTTTTTAAATCCATTTTTATACTACTCATCTTTTACCATAGAGTACTTTTTTTTAAATTAATATTTTTACTTCTTTTTTTTCTTTTTTTTTTTCTGGCAAAGGATAAAGACTCATCTCAAATGTAGAGCACTTTTAACCTAACTTCTAATGTGTTTATAGTTAACTCTGCCATCCTATCTTTTGCTTTTTTTCTCCTGCCTGTTTTGTTTTATTGTATAACATTATCTTGGGTTCTTTTCTGACTTCTTTTGGACATCTTGAGGATTTTTTGACCTTTCTTTTTTCTCTTTTGGTTTGAAAGACATATGTTCTTTTTCTATACATTTAGTGCTTACAGTGGAATCTAATGCATGCATACCAACTGCCATGTGAGTTGTATTTAACTCAGGCTAGTTTTGAGGCCAGGGATTTATGAAGCATATGTAACTCACACATCTCTACTTTGGGAGATGCGTGAACTATTTTTCAAGTTGCATATTATTCACGCACAGAAAACAATAAGAAAGAAATTTTTCATTAAATTAGGTAGGATCATTTTGTTTTCCAAGTTTTTATTCTATTTTAGTAATAAAACACCGTTGCCCCAAGGAAAAAATCTTTTTTTCTAGTGTGGCAGTCAATGTGTTAACTTACTAAAGCCTAAGGTTAAATATTATTATCTCCCTTCTTGGAAATATAGAACCTCAGAACAGTTTAGCGCAATTTTCTACCTTGCTGAATTATATGCTGATTTTGTTGTGTATTTTATCTGTTATTTGTATGACCCTAATGATTCATTGTTATTGTTTTATACATCAGCATTAATTTACGTTTCTCCACTTTTTTCCTTTTCTTTCTTTCTTTCTTTCTTTCTTTCTTTCTTTCTTTCTTTCTTTCTTTCTTTCTTTCTTTCTTTCTTTCTGTCTCTCTGTCTCTCTCTCTCTCTCTTTCTTTCTTTCTTTCTCCCTTTTTCTCCCCTCTCCCCTCTGTCTGTCTTTCTCTCTCTCTCTCTCTCTCTCTCTCTCTCTCTCTCTCTCTCTCTCTCTCTCTTCTTTCTTTCTTTCTTTCTTTCTTTCTTTCTTTCTTTCTTTCTTTCTTTCTTTCTTTCCTCCCTCCCTTTCTCCCCTTTCTTTCCTTCCTTCCTTTCTTTCCTTCCTTCCTTTCTTTTCTTTCTTTCTTTCTTTCTTTCTTTCTTTCTTTCTTTCTTTCTTTCTTTCTTTCTTTCTTTCTTTCTTTCCTTCCTTCCTTCCTTCCTTCCTTCCTTCCTTCCTTCCTTCCTTCCTTCCTTCCTTCCTTCCTTCCTTCCTTCCTTCCTTCCTTCCTTCCTTCCTTCCCTTCCCTTCCCTTCCCTTCCCTTCCCTTCCCTTCCCTTCCCTTCCCTTCCCTTCCCTTCCCTTCCCTTCCCTTCCCCTTTCCCTTTCCCTTTCCCTTTCCCTTCCCCCCTTCCCCCCTTCCCCCCTTCCCCCCTTCCCCCCTTCCCCCCTCCCCCCCTCCCCCCCTCCCCCCCTCCCTCCCTCCCTCCCTCCCTCCCTCCTTCCTTCCTTCCTTCCTTCCTTCCTTCCTTCCTTCCTTCCTCCCTCCCTCCCTCCCTCCCTCCCTCCCTCCCTCCCTCCCTCCCTCCCTCTCTCCCTCTGTTGGCTGGAGTATAGTATCATGAGCATAGCTCACAGCAACCTCAAAGTCCTGGGCTCAAGCGATCCTCCTTCCTCAGCCTCCCAAGTAGCTGGGACTACAGGAAGGATTTTTTTTTTCTTACAGAGACGAGGTTTCCTTATGTTGCTCAGGCTGGTCTTGAACTCCTGCCCTGGAGCAATCCTCATGCTTCAACCTCCCCAAATGCTGGGATTATAAGGATGAGCCACTGTGGCCTGTCCATTTTTTGCTTTTTATTCTTTCTTTTATCTAAAACTTTCTGTTTGGAATGATTTTACTTTTGTTTAAATTACATTTTTGAAGAATCTCTTTTCAAGTGTTTCCACTGGTAGAAAACTCAGTTGGTATAACATCTGAAAATGTCTTTATTCCCCCATTTACATTCTTGAAACTATTTTCTTATCTATGTTGTATCTTTTTGTTTCTCTTTACTTTATTCTGAATTTTCTCTGAAGAATTCTTTCTTCAGGTGCATCTAGTCTTCTGTCAAACCGTTCGTCTAGTTCTTATTTTCGGCACTGAATATTCTATTCAAATTTACTTATTATTTATAGCTTATAGTTTTCTGTTTCTGAATGATATTTTGTACTTGCCTTTTAGTCCTTTAACCATAGTTTGCATGGTCATTTTACAGTTTGTATCTGATTAATTTTAGTGTCTGAAATATTTGCGCGTCTTTCTGTGTTCTGTGTTGTTTCTTCTGGTTCTCCCTCACATTAGTCTTTTCCCTCGTGTGTGGGTGAGGGGGTTATTTTTGTGTGATGATGATTGTCATGTGTGGATGTATGATTTGTATGTGCTGTGTATTTATATATTAATTATTTTAGGTACAGGATGAAGTTCCTTTCTTCTTAGGGAGATATTGTGTTTGTTTCTGTCTGTTTCCTGGAGGCATTAACAATCTGTATGATCATTACCCAGGTTCAAAAATTGGAAGTTCTGAGACTACCTAGGTGATGTGAGCTTCTGCTGCCAGGCCATTCAAGGCCTGCCTGGTTCTTTGTGCTTCATGCTAAGAGTTGGGGGGGAGTAGCCTTTGGTGCCAAATTGTTATAGGGAGGATCATCTTTTGGGTTCTGGTCCACTCTCCCAAAGTTCAAATTTGCCAGAGGAGCAATGATGTCAAGTCAAAAACAACTTTCTTTCTCACTTTTCTGTGTCCTCATTTTTTTTCACTTTTGTCCTAATAACTATTGACCATCTAGTCAATTCATCTTTGCTTTTAAAAACATTTTTTAAAAATATCCACTATTTTAGTTTTCAGTGGAGGGATTGCTCTGAATAACTTTGCCATTGTTGTCAATCACAAACATATTTGCTGCAGTTTTTGCTCAGAGCCTGATGGTATATGAAGAACATATTTTTTTTCATGGCTCTGTGAGAATTGTTGTTTTTCAGAAATCTGCATCCTGAGTTTGTGAAGGCAGGCCAATTGTATAATGCTAAGAAGTTTTAATGTTAAATAATGATTTTCATAATTCTGTGCTTTCTTTTGAAAATATCTCAAGCTGCATCTACTACAGTGCTTGCCTCAGTGCAGGCAAGAGGATTACTGTGATTTAGATTGTTATATTGATGGCCCCCAGTGAATCATGCCTACTGGAAACCATGTACTTGTCTAGTCTCCTCTCACAGTGACTCTGGGCTTGACCATATGACTTGCATTGGCCAAAGGAACATCAGCTAACGTGCCTCAAGGGGGCTCTTGATAAATGCATGTTCACTGGTCCCTATGTGGCTTATATGAAGAAGCCGGGGCTAGCCTCCCTAAGGATGGAAGGCCACAGGAAAGAGAAGCCTAGCTTCTCAGCTGAGCACAGCCTCCACCTTATCCTCTAGCCAAATGGGGAAATCACTACCCCACCAATCTACAGAACCTCAAGAAATTTTTGTTTTATGCCACTGCATGTTGGGTGCTTTGTTAGGCAGCAGTAGGTAACAGAGGCACTATTAATATATTAATATTTTTGTGGCCCTTTTGTTTGTGTGCTATTTTTACTTTTAAATAGCATATATGATTCCTGATGTCTGTCTTATTTCCCCTGTAAAATACATTTGATTATTACCTACTAAACAATTAAGCCACAAAGATATGACAGAGGGGTTTATTTAGTGTAATTAATCATGTAATGAAATGCAATCAACCCATTGTCTCCTGTAGGCATTTAAAGAGAAAATAAAATTATATTTTAAAATAAGTTCCATCAGCTTTGGACTTTTCACATTATATCTTATTTACAGAAATTGATTGACTGCGACTATGTTTTATATTTTCTTTAAGAGCTATGGTTAGTGAAATGTTTCAGAGTGTAGCATAAACAATTTATAGATTAGTTTGGCTTATGATATTTAAATAATTTAAAAAGTAAAGAGGTTTTTTTTGTTGGTTTTTTTTTTTTGAGACAAAGTCTCACTCTGTTGCCCAGGCTAGAGTGCCGTGGCATCAGCCTAGCTCACAGCAACCTCCAACTCCTGGGCTCAAGGGATCCTACTGCCTCAGCCTCCCAAATAGCTGGGACTACAGGCATGTGCCACCATGCCCGGCTAATCTTTTCTATATATTTTTAGTTGGCCAGCTAATTTCTTTCTATTTTTAGTAGAGATGGGGTCTCACTCTTGCTCAGGCTGGTTTCAAACTTCTGACCTCGAGCAATCCACCCCCACCCGCCTTGGCCCCCCAGAGTGCTAGGATTACAGGCATGAGTTCGCTTGCATGGCCAAAAAAGTAAAGAGTTTTAACTGTATTTTCTATGATACCATTTAATATAAATGAATATAAGTGACACATCTGTTTCAAAATAAAGAAAAAGATTATCTGGTATAGTTTTTAATAAATAGATTAAGATTAACGATTTCTTTTATTTACAGTTTCAAATCTCAGCCATAAGTTACTGTAAGTAAGGGTATTTTAATTATATTTTCAGCTATGTTGTCTTGTTGGTGAAAAGCCAACTGTTTTCCTTTTATGGATTCCTTGAATTAATGCCAGTATTGTCAGAACAACTGGAAATATGGAAGGGAAAGTTGCAGTAATTCTTCATCATGTAAACTGAACTGCTACAACTAATCTACGTTTTATCTTGTATTTGCAAATATTATTCTTGAGGGGTTGGTGATGATGCCCCTTTTTAATAATATTAATAGTAACATTATTTGTGATGTGGAAGGAGCATAGACATGGGAGTCCTGTGAGTTGGGTGTTTCGTCCTGAACATGCTACTGACCAGCCATGTAACCTTTGGCATGTAACCTCTCTGTGCCTACTTTCTCATCAGTAAAATGAGGAGACTAAGATGATCTCCCTCTCCAAATTCCTATTAATTCTGAGACTTCAGAGAGGAAAAGTGTGTTGTTCTGATATATCCTCTTGGAGGAAAAGATAATTTTAAAAGTTAGCATGGTGTTTGCTATTCATATACATTGTTGAGTAAGAAAACATTTGGTTCTTTGTGTATCTCCCATGCTATGAATAAAGAGTCTCAAGAGAAGAATTTGTAATTATTTCCAAGTCAATGCTGAACTGACTGCATAGCATACGTATGTTGAAATCTAAGAGAACAAAAAACAAGCTATTAATATATTTAGTGCAACTTTTTAGAAATTGGTCCTTTGTATAAAATGTATTTTAAGAAATAGAAAATTTAAATTGCTATTTTTTAATATGGGCATATTGAAAATAAAAATTTTAATGTTTTTTCCCTAAGCTTTTTGTTTTCCTAAATTTGATTTCTAATGTTGATTTCTTTGGGAAAAATACTAAACTTACGTTATGTAGGCTTTTAAAAGATGTCTTTAATATATTTTTCCATATAATTAATTTCAAATTTTGATAATCTAGGATAATTATTAAGGGCACTACCACTGCTTGGGAATTATAAATAAAAACTGCTGAACTGTATATATTTTCAGATCTATTCTTTATTTCTTTACAGAACATTAGCTCTGATTAAACCAGATGCAGTATCAAAGGCTGGAGAAATAATTGAAATAATAATCGAAGCTGGATTTACTATAACCAAACTCAAAATGATGGTGATTTCAAGGTAATTTGTTGATCATTTTTAGTTACATAATGTCTAGATTCTTTTTTAAAAAATGATCTACCTTTCATGTCATTGTTTAAAATAAGAAATCTCCCACTGAATGGCAAAGAACAGAATATCTTACTGGAATGAGAACAACAAGACAATGGGTAATTGGATGCATAAATAACCATCCAACTATAAATACTTAGAAGTTGTCAAATTATATATGCCTCATTTAACTATTTATTATCTTTCATAGCCTCATCTGCTTTTATAACACCAATGCTTGATAATTATAAACTCTTCTTAATATATAATTATCACACTACATAAAAGTGATAGAGGAAATGAATATCTGATTATTTCTATTTGACAAGGGGATGCTCCTTAGCTCCTCTTAATATATACAATAGGTAAGTATACCTATTTACTATGAAAAGCAATCCAACCTATCTGACCAGATATTTTCTAATTTATTTAGTGAAAATAAGACTTACGCATCCTATTTAGCCCTTTCTGTCACTAAGTAAGTAACTCTAACCCCCTGGTAAAATTGTGTTTCTACCTTGGCAATGGAAAGGAAAATATTCACAACATCCAAACAAAGAATGGAGGATTGGGACAACCTTCTCTTCAGTTTTTTTAGAGAGCCTTTCAGAAAAAGCACACAAATGATCTTTCTATGACATTGGACACTTGTTTTTTAAAACATTTCTCCCAAGTAAGCAAAACAAAGACTGCAACAGGAAGGTGGAGAAGGAAGATGGGGCATCTATTAGGGCAGAGGCTCGTTGAATGTGACGGAGTGTCTGTAGGGGCATGAATGTAGCAGTTAGGCAGAGCCAGCTCCTGTAGTGTTCTTTGTTTCTCCACTAGTTTTTTTGTTTGTTTTTGGTCAGGTGTCTTTTCACTGCTTCAAGAAATCATCACTTTATGGGTATCTATTCTATGGGTCAGTTGCAGTTTTGTTTCTTTGAGAATCGGGACAATGGATAGCAGTGGACATTCAACTTGGCTTTGATCTGCCTGATGCCTAGAAAACTTACAAGACACCCTCAATTTTATCCCCAAAACAACATATGCTTAATTTTAATTTTTCCCCTAAGATCTCCCAGTTCATATATTTTCTAGAGAGGCAGGAGGCTGACATTTCAGAGCACAGTCTAGAGGCACATTGCTTGTAACTGTGCCACTTACAAGGTATTTGACTCTGAACAACTTACCACTGTGCTTGTTTCTTCATCTGCAGAATGAGAGTACTTGTATTATAAAGTTGTGATATAAAAGTACCTATATCATAAAGTTATGAGGGTTACTTGAGTCTATGTCTCCACAACTCTAGGGTTTGATAACTTGGCATCAGACTTCCCATGATAAAGATGCAATTTGTTTATTATAATGGCTCCATAGCACATGAGGAAAGATGCTAGAACCAATTGACACTTTAAGAGCACCACAAGGAATAAATTTGCTAAATTTCCTTGGAAACTTGAGGCTTATTAATTCCATCCATGTCTTATAAAGCTCTCCATCCTTTGGAGGGCCACAAATACAAACCCTTCTAATTACTTGTCCACATACATATTCATTCGTTTGGTCTCGTACACTTTCTCTCTCCGTAGTCCTCTGACCACACCTCTGACTACTAATCGCTCATCAAATCCTTTTTACTGGCCCCTTAGGAAGTCAAATTTCATTGTAAACCACCATCTTGTGTCCACAGTGTTTTAACAGTGTGTTCCACTGCCCCTCACCCCCACCTCTTTCCTTTTATCATTTTCATAGGTCAGGCAAAGATGTCTGAACTTGATCCAGAAGACAATGGGGAACCACTGAAAGGTTTAAGCAGAAGAGTAACATGGTCAGATTTGCACATTAGAGAAACAACTCTGCCTGAAAGAAGAAAAGTCTATTATTAAGAAGAAAGACTAGAAGTAGAGATCAGTAGGAGATGACTGCTGTGGTCCAACATAGGACAGATAATGGAGGCCTGGACAGGGGCAGTGCCAGTGGGAAGAAGAGATGGGCTACCAACTGTGTTGGTTCCCCTTGCCTCCATGTCCTGTAGAGATAAAATGATATAGACCTGGGAGGAGGCTGTGTGAACAGTGGGTTGTATCACTACTGAGGAAGAGTGAACTTGGGTTACCAACTGTTTCGTTAGCAAGCAATAAACAAACATGCTTTTTTGTCCTAAAGAGATTTATTACCTCATCCCTCAAGGTTGTTCACTGTAAACACAACCTTGAGGAATGTCTAGGATAAAGAGCAGTCAGGGCCTTGCGTTGTTGGCGCACCCAGTAAGACACATTAGGAGTTTCTCTTGATGTTTTTATCTTGTCTAAAATTATTTGTTCAAATGTCAGTTCCTACATTATGACGATATCTAGAAGGCAGCAGCTAAGTTCTATCTACATTTGTATTTCTAGCCCAGGAGTTCGAAGTTGCAATGAGCTGTGATCACACCACTGCATTCTAGCCTGGGCGACAGAGCATGACCCTGTCTCCAAAAAAACCAAACAAAAAAAACCCCACAACAAAACAATAAGAAAAAACTTCTCTTGTTAGTGATGTACTTGTTTATATTGGTCTCCTTCTAAACCTTTTAATGGAGGAATTAGATAAGAATGGTAGGAAACAATTTATGAACTTTCATCCTGGTTTTAATTTTAGATTTCGAATGGAGATAACTATGGAATCAGTGACATGTTGGAAGAAACATTGAAACACTTTAGTAATGTATTAAGATTTTTCTTTTCATTGATGTTAAAGATTGTGGTTATTTCTTCCTTTTTAGTGGTTTAGTTTTTTTGTGTTTGAAAGGTTAGAATTGGTCATTTTAGTACTCTTCTGCTAACTCTTCTAATTTACTCCCACATGAGTTTTTTAGACATTCAGTTTTATCCCATTTTAGCATATAAAACAATATACACAGTATCTCATTTTTTGGAATTCTTCTCCTTACCCTCTAGAATTTTTTTTCCTGCAGTTGATAGTAGAAAGAACATAAACAGTCAGAAATTTGCAGTCAGAGAGATTTGGATTTTAATTCCCTCGTGTTGCCCTTACTAGCTCTTTGACCTGGACAAACTGTGTAACCACACTGAACTTCATTCTTTTCATATGTAAAATAAAGGTGATCATACCTATTTTGATATATTGTGAAAAATAAATATAGTAATTTAATCATGGATATAATTGACTCTAGAAAAAGTATGAGTTTTCTTCCTCTCTCCATGTCTTGGGATGAATTTTATTTTCTATACTGGCATAGTATATTTTAGTAATCTCTTCATAGCCAAAGGGAATATTTCAGTACATTTGATTAGAATAAGCATATGCCCTGATATAAACTGTTATGTGAATTCCTTTTATAATAGGCTGATAAAGTCTTCCAAAACATTGCATTCCATTCCAAATTAGTTTTCAAGCCTGAAATGTTGATTCTTTGCTAAGGAACACTTTAACTTCTTTGGTATTTTTAAAAGTATTTGATGTTGATGTTTATTTGTCAATATTGTGACCTCAGTTTAATGGTTTTAAGAAAACTATACAATTTTGAGACACCTGATTTGCTTAAAAAAATTCCTTAGACTTTTCAGCTAAATCAGTTTAAAATGTATTATTCTTTTATTGTCTCTATAGACATTCTTTTTTTTTGAGGAGACTAAATTAACTTTTTAATTAAATTAAACTAATTTTTTGGAGACAGAGTCTCTCTGTGTTGCCCAGGCTGGACTTGAACTCCTAGGCTCAAGGAATCCTCCAGCCTCAGTCTATCTGAGGACTACAGGAAATTTTTTTTTCTTTTATTTTTTCCCTCTTTTCTCTTTATTTTATTTTGTAAATTTCATATAATAATTTTACATATTTATAGGATACATAGTGATGTTTCAGTGCATTCTATAGATAGTCTTTAGTGGGAATATAAATTTAAAAGGTAAATTTGTATTACCATTAATAAATTCTTTTTTTTTTTTTTTTTTTTGCTGTGTGGTCGATATCTGACCATTAATAAATTCTTAATTATGAATATCTCCATATTCTTCCCTTTTTTGGTGATGTCAGTTAAAACATTAGTTTTTTTAATCCATTACTAACCAATAAGAATGCATTAACATACATAATTTGTCACACAGCTTTTAAAAACACAAGTGTTGGCCGGGCGCTGTGGCTCACGCCTGTAATCCTAGCTCTTGGGAGGCCGAGGCGGGCGGATTGCTCAAGGTCAGGAGTTCAAAACCAGCCTGAGCAAGAGCGAGACCCCGTCTCTACTATAAATAGAAAGAAATTAATTGGCCAACTGATATATATATAAAAAATTAGCCGGGCATGGTGGCGCATGCCTGTAGTCCCAGCTACTCGGGAGGCTGAGGCAGAAGGATCACTGGAGCCCAGGAGTTTGAGGTTGCTGTGAGCTAGGCTGACGCCACGGCACTCACTCTAGCCTGGACAACAAAGCGAGACTCTGTCTCAAAAAAAAAAAAAAAAAAAAAAAAAAAAAAACACAAGTGTTTAGTCTTTCCTTTGGAGAGATCTAACTAAGAAAGAAAACTATAACTAGCGAATTAAAATTCTAGCCTAAACTCTCAAGTTTAAAGCCTGTAGAAGAAAGTGACAAATTTGGAATTAGAAGAAGGCTTTGGGCCAGGCACGCGTGGTGGCTCATGCCCTATAATCCCAGCACTTTGGGAGGTGGAGGTGGGAGGATTGCTTGAGCCCATGAGTTCGAGGTTACAGTGAGCCATGATCATCCCTCTGTGCTCCAGCCTGGACAACATACCAAGACCCTGTCTCTAAAAAAATAAAAATAAATAAAGGCTTTGCATTTTTTCATGTAATTTATGTTCACTTTAAAGAAAACAATATTGGCCAAATGTTAAACTTTGTTTCTAGAATGTTATAGATGCTGGTGAAAAGGAAGATAGATGATATATAACATGAGTACAAATGTAAATATTGCCTCTTATATTTACTTTAATTTTACATTTAACATAGGTATGACTCATACTTGCAAAATATTTTCAGAAAGGAAGGGATTTGACAGAATATTTGGTGAAAATTATTAATTCACATACAGATTAAATAAATATAAGTTTAAAGGATTTCACTTTATTAATGTAAACTAAATAATTATCTTCTTCTGTAATTCTTAACTATTGTCGTTTTGATTATTTTATAGGAAAGAAGCAATGGATTTTCATGTAGACCACCAATCAAGGCCCTTTTATAAGTAGGTGCTTAATTTGGGGGTTAGTGGTATATATAATGGAGGATATCCTAGAAAATAAAGAGTTATATTTTTACAATTCAAAAATGTGTTACATGAGAATAATCTCTCAAAGGACCATAGCAACCTCTTGAAACTGCACAGATTGTTTTCTAAGAATTATTTTCTCTTTTCTTTCATTAGATAATAATTCTTATATGTCATCATTAATTATCTTAAGCTTTAACCAGTAGTAAATAGGATAATTTCATTAAGTTACAAAGAAGATAGCTTTCTATTCAGATTTCAGTGGTTTAAAATTAGAGTGAAAATAGTATTTTATGTTGAATATTTTGTTGTGCTTTTAAACTCTCCTATTTTGGTAATCTTGTATACATAAAACAATATTCATAGAACCCGTGTATTTCAACTAAATACTTTGATATGTATTTTGTTTCTTGAAATATAGCAAATAATATATGTTAAAACAGAATCAATATTATAAAAATTTGGGACATAATTAAATTTAAGTGAGTATTGTGCAGCCTCATATTACTATTGACAAAGGAGTATTTACATTTCTAATAAAGAAAAATGTTGTATTAGTCAAACTGCTACAATAGACATGCCATTTGGTATCCTACATAGAGTAGTGGGTTTTTCCCTAAGTTTTATATAAGAAAATTATTATGTTATAAATTATTTAAAATGAAGCATTATAAAATGTTTCTAAGCCTTATTAGAATAGATATATACAATTTTCTAGGAAATTGGTAGAAATTATTATTTGTTATAGTCTTTGTATGTGTTTGTAACATTGAATTACAACTCCTAGTTTAATGTCTTATATATAATTCTTTGTAGTAAATTTTATTAAATGGATGAATTAACTAGTTGCCATGTATTGGGAAAAATATAACAAAAGACTAGCTGAAGTAATTGGAAATCGTTTCATGAAGCTGAAGCAGTATCTTATGATCAGTCATACCATTCCCTGTATTGTTACAGGCCACACTCACATTATAGGCTTATTCTACTCCATATTTTGAGAATTCTGTATTAACAGGACATTAGATTATAAATTTCTTGAGGGAAAAATCTTGTTTCATAGCACAGATTCTGATATGTAGTATTTTCCCTGCATTTGGGTTCCTTAAATCTAATGGTTGGTTTGGGGTTTTTGTTTGTTTTGGCAGCCAAGGCCTAGCAGTATGTATATGAGGAGGTTCTTGTGGGTCTCTTAGGGCATAGGGTATGAATACTTCTTTGTACATGCTATTTCTTAGAAATACTCTCCAAAATGAATTGTAGTGATTTAAAAAGGAAGTACTAAGGGAGTTAGCTCATATGATATGGTTCATTACTGAAGGAACTGTGTAAAATAGTCGTTAAGAGGCACAAAAGGGCAGGCCTGTCACACCATGCTCCTTTCTCCTGGAGGGTCCTATTCTCTCTTTACTTTGGAAGAGAGAGAAACATGGGCTTACTTTTAAGAAGTGCTTTGTTGCTGCTTAACACAGGAAGAGGGAGGGTAACCCTTATTTTGGTTAAATTTATCATTGCTGCCTTGTATACTCATAGAAGTGAAAAAATAAAATGAGGTATTGTTTTTTATACCTTGGGGGACTGTGACTCTGTGCTGGATTTTTAATTAAGAACCTATGTGTAATGCTTTAATAATTTAGGAGTATTTAGAGTAGCTTTTACTCTAATAAAGGATATTTCTTGAAGGCCTGTTGATTTCTTTTTTTTTTTTATCACTAAACTAACTCAGTGTTTATTGATTGAGAAGTCTTTGTCAGTCTTTGAATTCTTATAGTTCTACCCAAAAAGAATGAAATAAATTCTTACTGAAAATATATTATAAGGCATCTATCACTGTCATCAATTTCTCTATTATGAAATTGTACTAGACTGCAATGGTAAACCACATGAAAATAAAAAGGAAATCCTCTGTACCTTTTAGAGTAACGGGAGAAACATAGATCAGCAATATGCATTTTAAGTCAATGAAATAGTCTTAATGCAACCCAACAGTGATTTTTCTGCTAACAGTAATTGATTTGACATTATTAGTGACTTGAATCACTGTAAGACTCTCAATTTATTAAAATTTTATCCTGCCCATGTAAAATTCACTATGTCCAACAGTTCTGAGATCATAATATTAATTGTCTATGTTGAAATATTTAAATTTAAATGTATCCTTGTTGTTAAAAGAGATATCTATCTAGGTTGACAGAAAAAAAAGGCAAATTAATCTCTTACCTATTTTGTAGTGAGCTGATCCAGTTTATTACAAGTGGTCCTGTTATTGCCATGGAGGTTTTAAGAGATGATGCTATATGTGAATGGAAAAGACTGCTTGGACCTGCAAACACTGGGGTGGCACGCACAGATGCTTCTGGAAGCATTAGAGCCCTCTTTGGAACAGATAGCATAAGAAATGCAGCTCATGGCCCTGACACGTTTGCTTCTGCTGCCAGAGTAAGGTGTTTTAAAAATATTTTAATTCTGTTTTAGCTTTGTTAGATGTTTTATATCAAAGTAAAGCATTTCTGTCACTGGTGACTTAGAGTGGATTTATATAGATGATCTAGTAGTAGAGAAAATCTCTGACCTTTTGCATAGGATCAGTGTTTCAGTGATATGTCTCCTTTATGAACTGGCAACCTGGTCATGGTCAAGATAAGTTTTCTCCACTTAAAAAATTTGTCATCTCGTTTCTTGTTCCAAAGACTTGACTTAACTGAGGCTGTTAAATGTTTGAGTAATTGAATTCCTATAAGAATACGGGTTTATGGATAGTAGATATTCAAAAAGAAGACATATTTTGATATATTCTTTCTTTGGCTCAGACCTAACACTGTGCTTTCAATCTTAACATCCTTTTATTTTCCTATATGTAGCTAGTGTTTATGAAAAAGTTTCCCTGTAATTACTCCTATATTTTAAATCCATATAAATAAGGTATTACATTGGATTTACACTGAGGTTGAATTAATGAAGTGCAAGTTTATTCTTAGCATTGTGAGAAGTTTTTCAGCTAAATTAAGATGGTTTTTAATCTGATGATGTTGACAATGAAACAAAATTTGTTTTTTAATAATTGATTTTTTTTCTTTTTCTTGAACTTCATCAGCAAGTCCTTTCAGTTCTACTTTTAAATAGACCCTAAATAATGATCATTGTGTTATAAATCACCATTATATTTTGCCAGGACTACTGAAATTCTTCTTTTTTCCTTTTTTATACTCAATTTATGAAAATTTGACCTTCCCCAAGTAAAATTAACTATGCCCAGTGATCTTTTTAAGACAAACCAGAGTAACATTCACCTATTGAAAACCCTTCAGAGAATTTTTGTCTCATATAGAATAAAACCTAGAGTCTTCATTGTGGCCTCCAGTGCTCTACCTGATCTGGTCCCTATCTGTCTCTCTAACACTGTCTATGACCAATCTCTAATACTGTCCTCCAGGTACACTGATCATCTTGCTATTCCTCGCATATTTTGGCCTGATACAGTCAACTAACAGCAAAGAGGGGAGTGTGGTTAGATGGGCATCAGGAAGGGCAGGAAGGAGTAATGAGGTCACAGAAGTAATCAGGGGAGAGATCATATGGTCTTATAGGCCATAGTAGTACTTTGAGCCTTTTCTCTGAGAAAAATGAAAAGCCATTTTAGGGTTTGAGCAAAGGAGTGACATGTTTGACTTGACATTTAGAAGGATCATTCTGGCTGTTGCATTGAAAGTGTCTATAGTGGGCAAGAGCAGCAACAGAGAGCCTACTCAAGAATCTGTTTCAATAACCCAGACAGATGATGGCTTAGACCTGGGGAAGGGGGGGGGGGTTGGCAATGGGAGAAATATGTACATGTACTATAAAATATATTTTAATGGTTGAAGGTCAGATGAATAAGATATTCTGCTAGACTGAATGTAGAGTATGAGAAAAAGAGAGATATTAAGGATTATTCTAAAGTTCTAAGCCTGAGAAACTGAAAGGATAGAATTTACATAAACTAAAATGTGAAAGACTGTGGCTAGAGGCATACTAGTATGGATGGAAAATAAGCAGTTACATTTTAAAATTTAACATATTTGTTATTCAACTAGAGGTGTGGAACAAAAAAGTAAGTATGAGAATTTGGAATTTGGGAGAGAGATCAGGGCTAAAGGCATAAATATGGGGGTTATCAGCATATAAATGGTATTTAAAGCCATGAGACTAGTTGAGATTACCATGACAAGGGTGTAGATATAGAAGGAAAAAGGACCAAAGATGGAGCCTTGCATCCTGATATAAGGTCAAACAGGAGAAAACAGCAGAGGAGGTTGAAGAGGTGCCATCAGCAAGGTGTGAGGAAAAACTCAGAGATAATTGTGTCCAAGAAGCTAAGTGTGGAAAATATTCTAAAAGGAGATAATGATTGATGATGTCAAGAAGGCAGATATATTAAGTAAGTAGAGGACTGAGAATGGACTGTTGGATTTTGTAATGCAGAGGTCATTGGTGAACTCGGTAAGGTCAGTGTTGATGGACAGATGGAGGCAAAACCTTGTGAGGAGTGGACTTAAAGGAAAATTGCAGAACGGGAATTGGAGACAGTGAATATAGACTCTTTTGAGGAATTTTGCTGCATAGGTGAGCAAAGAAATGAGGTGGTAGCTGTCCGGAAAAGCAGGGTCAATTATTTTAAGATAAAAATTACAGATATGAAAATTTGATGATGTAATAAGACAAAGAGGGAGACCTGCTAGAGCAATGTCATTGATTAGGCAAACAGGAATGGAATTAGAGTCCAGGTGGAGAGAGAGATGTGCATCTCAATGCATGGATAGTTGTCTATAGCAACAGGTGGGAAGGCAGAACACGTGAATATGTGGACTCACATGCTGATTCTTAAGAAGGAAGCAAGGTCAAAATGGCTAAAAGGGAGGATGGAGAATAAGATGTTGGTTGTTCAAAGAGAGAGGAGAATATGTGAGATAGTCATCTACAGGAGTAGAAAAAGGAATAGGTTAAGGAAATGTGCTATGATTGCTGTGCTGAATTAATGACCTAATGTTTGTGGCCATGATTTACGAGTGTAGTTGTTCTCCAAACATGATCTCCAGCATGGCTGTGGGTGCAGAGTAGGTAGTGTATTGACTTTAACCATAGCTGTGGTTTTGCAGAGCAAAATGATGAAAGGGTTAAGACAGTTAAAAGTATATGCAAGACAGTGATTATAGTCTTTGACCATATCTTAGTAGTAGATGTTTACTGTAAATGTGATATTGTTCTCTATGATTAAATTACCAATGAGGTTTTTTAAGATATTACAAAAATGGTAGACATAAATAATTAGTGAAGGAAATAATTGAGGCTAAACTGAAAATCACTGACTATGTTTATTGATATTTCCTTCCCATTCCCCTCCATTACTACCTTACTCCATCCATTTCTTTATTTATTTCTACTAGTTCATTTAATAAATTTGAACACAAATATGCTTGTCAGATTTTAGGTTACTTATGTTCTGTGTGTGTTTATACACTAGATGTTTCCACTAGTGAGTTCCATAAGGACAGGGATTTTTGTCTGTTTTGTTTTGATCATTATAACCTGCCTGCATATAATAAATGCTTAGTAAATATTTGCTATATGAATGAATTCTCCTGACATTGGTCATTAAGGTCTCTACCTACTTCCCATTAGTGAACAATATTTTTCCCAAAGCATTTACATTAAAAGCTTTGCCATAATACAAATAAAAATGAAAATAAATGGAAAAAAAAGTGTCGTCATATCACTTTGATATTTTGCTCAGAATTTTTTACCTTACAAATGTTCTTATTCCTTTTAGGAAATACCATGAATCTTGACTCTGAGTCCAACTATACTATATTTTTATTGGGTAGTAATATAGGTTGTATATTTATTTCAGTATGCTATTAATGCAAAAATAAGTAGATTCAGAAATGCAAGGGAAGTTTTATATTATACTTTAATATGTTAAAGCTAGACTTATCCTCAGTGTTTCTAAGCATACACATATATAATGCATGTGCTAAACTTGGTAGAAAAATTTCTGTCTGCAAATACAATTTGCATAATTACTTAAAAAAATTTTTTTATAGTGGAGCAACTTTGCAAAGGTAGATACCCTTATTCTTTCTTCTAAATAAGTGTCTTAAATATAATTTGTTTCTCTTTTGTGCATTTAGATTTTTTACCTTTTTCTGAAATATTCCATTATTTGTATGAACCCTTTAGGATATACATATTCTTGACCCTTATCTTGGAAAGAGTCTACTCCTTTTCTTACTCTAATTCTCAATCTCCTGGTCTATAAAATAAGGCAATAGTTGTACATGCATCATAATGTTCTTCTGAGGATTAAATAAAATTATTTAAGTGCTTAGCATTGTACCTCAAAGTATTTAATGAATGGATAACTGTTGTTGTTATTATTATTATTATTATTATTATTTTTTTTTTTTTTTTTGAGACAGAGTCTCGCTTTGTTGTCCAGGCTAGAGTGAGTGCCGTGGCGTCAGCCTAGCTCACAGCAACCTCAAACTCCTGGGCTCGAGCGATCCTTCTGCCTCAGCCTCCCGAGTAGCTGGGACTACAGGCATTAGCCACCATGCCCGGCTAATTTTTTTATATATATATCAGTTGGCCAATTAATTTCTTTCTATTTATAGTAGAGACGGGGTCTCACTCTTGCTCAGGCTGGTTTTGAACTCCTGACCTTGAGCAATCCCCCCGCCTCAGCCTCCCAAGAGCTAGGATTACAGGCGTGAGCCACCGCGCCCGGCTATTATTATTATTAATAACATTTCACATTCATAGTACTTCTCAATCTATATCTATAGATGTACTGGATATCATGTCAGTATACAAAAATCAATAATATTCTTGATATACTTGAAATCATCAGATAACGTAATTTTAGAAGAGCTTTCCATTCAGTGGTAAAACACTATATGATATCTAGCATAAATTAAACAAAAAATATTGAAGATGTTTATGGAGAAAATTATAAATCTTGATTGCAGACAATGGCAAAAGGCTTAAATAATGAAGACATATACCATGTTGATGTATGGGAAGATTCAATATCATAAAGATATCAGTTCTCTCCAAGTTGATCTGCAAGTTAAGTATAATTCCATTCAAAATCCTATGACAGATTTTCATGAAGCAACTCTTCATGCAATATAATTTTATTGTGAAATTGCAGAAATTCAGTCACATCTTTAGGCTCCATTTTTAATTCTAGTTCTTTTGCTTTTCCACCACATCTGCAGTTGCCTCTTCTAATGAAGGCTTGCACTCCTCAAAGTCATCCACAATGGTTGGAAACAAGTTCTTCCAAACTCCTGTTAATGTTGATATTTTGACGTCCCATGAATCATGAATATTCCTAATGGCATCTAAAATGATGAAGCCAGACAGTTTTCAATGTACTTTTGCTAGATCCATCAGAGGAATCACCATCTGTGGAAGCCATTGCTTTATGAAATGTATTTCTTGAATAATAAGACTGGAAAGTTGAAATTACTGCTTAATCTATGGGCTGCAGAATGGATTTTGTATTAATAGGCATGAAATCAACATTTGTTCATCTCCATCAGAGGTCTTCAGTGACTAGGTGCATTGTCAATCATTTTTTCTGAGCAGTAGGTCTCAAGAATGGGCTTAAAATAGTCAGAAAATAATATGTATTAGTAAATAGATACGCTTTCGTTCAGGCTTTGTTCTATTTTTAGAGCACAGAGTAGATTTCGCATAATTCTTAAGGGCCATAGGATTTTTGAAATGTTAAATGAGCATTGGCTTCAATTTAAAGTCACTATCTGCATTAGCCACTAACAAGAGAGTCAGCCTGTCCTTTGAAACTTTGAGTCTAGGCATTGACTTCTCTCTACCTGTGAAAATCTACATGGCATCTTCTTCCAGTATAAGCCTGTTTCGTCTACATTGAAAATCTGTTGTTTAGTGTAACCACCTTCATCAATGATCTTAGCTAGATCTTTTGGATAATTGCTGCAGCTTCTACATCAGCACTTGCTGCTTCAACTTGTGCTTATGGAGATAGCTTCTTTCCATAAACCTCATGAACTAATCTCTGCTAGCTTCAAATTTTCTTCTACAGCTTCTTCACTTCTCTAAGTCTTCACAGAATTGAAGAGAGTTCAGGACTTGCTCTCAATTAGGCTTTGACTAAAGGGAATGTTGTGGCTGGTTTGATCTTCTATCCAGACCACTAAAGCTTTCTCCAGATCAGCAATAAGGCTGTTTCACTTTATTATCATTTGTGTGTTTGCTGAAGTAGCACTTTTCATCTCTTTCAAGAACTTTTCCTTTGTGTTCACAATTTAGCTATCGGGCACGAGAGGCCTAGCTTTCAGTCTCTCTTGGCTTTTAACACGCCTTTCTCACTAAGCTTAATCATTTCTACTTTTGATTTAAAGTGAGAAAATTACAACTCTTCCTTTCACTTGAACACTTAGAGGCCACTGTAGGGTTATTAATTGGGTTAACTTCAATACTGTTTTGTCTCAGGGAATAGGGAGGCCCAGGGAAAGAGACAGAGATAGGGGAATGGCCAGTTGGTGGAGCAGTCAGAATACACACAACATTTACTAAGTTTGCTACCTTATGTGGGCCCAGTTTGTGGCACCACAAAACTATTACAATAGTGACATCAAAGATCACTAATCACAGATCACCATAACAGATATAATAATAATGAAAACATTTGAAATACTATGAAAATTAGCAAAATGTGACACAGAAACATGACGTGAGCATATGCTGTTGGGAAAATGGTCCCAACAGAACTTGTCTAATGCAGGGTTGCCACATACCTTCAATTTGTAAAATGCAATATTTGCCAAGTACAATTAAGTAACATGCAATAAAATTAGGTATGCCTGTATTTATCTCTCTTCACACTAATTTTGCACTTATTAACAAAACAAACACCTAATTTAAAAGATTTGAATAGGTACTTCGTCAAAGGAGATATATGAATTGTACAAATAAGCACATCAAAAGTATAAAGTATCATTAGACATGAGGGAAAGGCTAATTAAAACCACAATGAGATACCACTATATACTTATTAGGAGGCTAAAATTTAAAAGATTAACCATTCCAAGTGACAAAAATGAGGAACCAGAACTGTCCTACACTGCTGGTAGGAATTTTAAATTGTACAGCCACTTTAGAAAACAATTTGGCCGTTTCCTAAAAAGTTATAGGTCTCTTCAGTGGTACAACCATTCCACTCCTAAGTATTTACTCAAGAGAAATGAAAGCAAATGTCAATACAAAGAAGAATTTTGCATTAATGTTTATAACAGCTTTATTTGTAATACCCCAAAACTAGAAGTAATCCACATGATCAACAGATGAATGGAAGACAAACCATGCTATAGCCATACATGGAATACACTTTGGCAATAAAAAGAAATGAAGTGTTGTATACACTACAGGGATGAATCTCAAAATAATTTTGCTGCATGAAAGAATCTAGACAAAAGAGAACATACTGTATGATTCTATTTGTATAAAATTATAGAAATTAATTTATAAGGACAGAAAGCAGATAAACGGTTATAGGGAAAAGAGAAAGGCAAGGAGAGGCAGAAGAAAGACATTTCCAAAAGGGATAAGGGGTGCCATATATGCTTATTATCTTGATTGTAGTGATTTTTTCACAGAAGTAAACATATGTCAAAATTTATCAAATTATATACTTTAAGTATGTGCCGTTTAATGTATGTCAAATTATGCCTCAGTAAATCTTTTTTTAAAAAGCCAGCTCTGCTCAACTGTTATCAGTTTTTTGATTCTGGGTAGGTACTGAGTGAGGTACTTCCTTGATGTTTTCTTAATACCTGTTGCATACTATTACGATTTAACATGTTTAGAAAGTACTTGTTTTTATATCCATACTTCTAGTAGATTATAAATTCCTTTAAGATATCAAAAATTCATCTTCATATCTCCAAGATCTAGATCATAGGTTCAAAAAAGTTTGGAATTAAAAATGACAACACACCTAACATTTATTGAATGCTCACTATGTTGCAAGTACAGTTCTAAGCACTTTAGTATCCTATTTAATTCTCACAATATCCTATGTGGTCACTTATATCACCCCAGTTGACTGTTGCAGAAACTGAGACTTACAGAAACTCGAGCCCAGGCACTCAAGCTCCAGAGTTCCTTGGATTAACTACCACTCTCCACTGTGTTTGCTAAAAGTAGCAATTCACCTTGTTTTAAACGTTAGTCTTTTAGAACACGAAAGTAATAGATATCCTTCAGAAAATTACAAAATTGCAGAAAAGAAAGTTTGTCATCAGTAATCCTTCCAGCAATGTTTACAGTTTACCTATTCATGGCATATTCCCTCTAGTTCTTTCCTTTGATATAGTTTACATAGTAAATATAATTTTACATAGTCTTAATTTAATTTGATTTTTAATTTAATATTATATTTTTATTATAGTAAATATATTTATTATATAAATACATATTATATGATATATTAAATATATGTTATATAAGCATTTATATAATATATATTAAGTATATATTATATAAATAAAATATATTTATTTTACATGTTACCAGGTTACTATCATACCAGTAAATTTTAATGGCTACAGAATATTCTCTTGCATGTATATAACATGATTTATTAATCATTCTATTTCTTTAGAATTGTAAGGGACATTTGGAATGGACATTTTGTTAGGTTCCAATTTTTTTTACATTTGTAAATAATGGTGAATTGATCATATGACTTTATGTTTCTTTTTAAAGTTTTTTTGGATTATTTGCTGAGAACAGACTTGTGATTTGATATTAGGAAAGTATGTAGTGGGATGTTTAAATATGTTTGTTGCTGTTTTCATCTGGAACATTTACAAAAATGATATCCACTTAAAATTACTGTGTACAAGTAAAGCTTTGAAGGAACTTATAACTGGCACCAGGTAGCAATATTTTTACCATTATAATTAAAGTGTTAATGTAGATTAGTGAAGATGTTTTAGTGAGATTACCATGAGATCTTATAAGGGTGAAAATTTATGAAGCAGTTTAAAAATGTTAAAAAATTATATATTTAAAACTTATCAAATTGAGTCTGAATTTTTAATATTTTAGAAAATTATAAATATTTATCCTTTCCTACTAGGCAATTTAGGAAAATATGAAAAGCCAAGTATAATAGCATGAACCCTTGTAAGGAGAGGAGATTTATACAGAATGTTTTAGCCCCTCAAATAGCAAAGGAATATGGAATTTTTTTGTGTGACTTTACACTTGTTGTGTGAAGACTTTGAGTTAGTTGCCATAACAATGCCCTAGTAAAAGAGCTATTTCAAATGTTAGCATAGATTAATAGGTGGGACAGAAATGACAACCTGCACAGAGGGAAAAAGAAAGCAAAGGCATAAAATAGAATTGTTCATTTTCACTGAGAAGACATATTTAAGTGAAACCTTTATATTCTTTGTCTTAAATAAATATTTATTTAGCATATGTAAATAGCTACTTGGAAAACTGGCATTTCCATTTTTAAAAATTGAGCAAGAAACAAAATAGAGGAAAGCTGACACAAAAATAATTAGCCAGATAATTGGTTAAATAATTTGCCAGATAATTGGTTAAATAATTTGTTAAACTAAAGATAGAATAATTTTAGCATTGCTTTTCACTTTGTAAAGAAAGATGATGGAAAAAGTACAGGGCTTTGGAGCCAGAATGACGTGGATTTGAATCCTGGCTTTGCTCCTTGCTAACTGTAAGGGTTTGCTAGTCAAGCTTTCTGAGTCTCATTTTTGTCATTTGCATAGTCTGAATACATTTGTTTTATGTAGAATGTGGAGAATTTATGTGTCTGAATTTCATTCCAAAATATTTATTGAGAAGCTACTAGTGAACAAAACAAGGTCCCTACTCAAGAGTTTAAATCTCTTCTAATAGGGGGTGTCAGATAACAAACAAACAAACAGACATATAGCACGTTGAGTGGTAAGTGCTCTAAAGAAAATAAAGCAGGGAAGGGAATAGAAAAAGGGTGTAGGAGGGATTGTGTGTTGAATAGCAGTGTGGAATGCTGTTAAAGACAAGATATTCAGGAAGTCCTCACAATCTCTGGCTTGAGCAGAGCTCTGAAGGAAGTGAGAGAGAACATGCATTTCAGAAAAAGAGGGAACAATCCATGCAAGTATGTGCACAGATTCTGAGGTGGGTACATATTTGCCACGTTCAGGGAACATTTGTTGTGTGAGTAGGCAAGGCCAGTCAGTGATGCTGGGGCAGAAACCTAAGTAGTAGAAATGGCAGGAGGTTAGGTAAAAGGAATTTCCAGCAGGCAGATCACATAAGGACTTTTAAGACATCTAGAACTTTGACACTTATTCCCAATGAGATGGGAGACCATGAAGTGTTCTCTGTTGAGGAGTGACAAGATCTAAGGTTTTTATAAGTTTCATTCTGACTGCTGTATTAAGGATACACCAGGTAGGATGGGGATAAATATGTTGTGGGAAAAGTTGGAATGGGAGATCAGTTAGGAGGTTAGGGATTTTGATGAGCAGCTTTGCTGGAATGAAAGCCTGATTGGTGGTGGATTTAAGAGAGACTGGAGGAGAAGAAGTAGAGACAGAGAATAAAGAGCTTTTTTTTTTTTTTTTTTTTTGAGTTTTGTTACAAAGAGAGCAGAGAAATGCTAGAAAAGGCATGCCCTTCCCAGTTTGCTCCTCTACCATCCAGTTGTGGATCAAAAGTACAGTATTTGCAGGATGAGAAACCCATATATTGATACAAGGAGGACTCACTTTTCATATAGGTGGGTTTCACAGGGTTGACTGCAGCACTTGAGTATGTGTGGATTTGGGAATATGCAGTGGCCCTGGAGACAATCCTCAGCATATGCCTTGGGACAACTGTATTTACATTGAGCCAGGCATTCTTTTAGGTACTGTGGGTCCTACAAAGCTGTGCAGGATAGTTCCTTTCTTAAAATTTGTAATTCGGTAGAGAGCAAGTGTTATTGAGCAATCAATGGGCTTGTTGCCTGATGTGCATAGAAGCCAATACCATGGTACCAGCCTTTGAGAAAAGAAACGCTTTATTGCAAGTCACCTGGCAAGGAGACAGGAGAGGATGCTCAAATCTGTCTCCCTGAACTGAAGGCTTGGTTGGGTTTCATAAGCGTAGGATAATGAGGCATGGTCTGATTGGATCTTACAGTAGGTGATGCCTGGAGGTATGATCTGATTGGATCCTGAATCCTGACATACAATGTCTGCTTCTTAATTCAGCCCCTGCTCTCCTGTCCAAGCACTTAGGTTTTGCCCATGGTTCCATGCTTGGTTCATCTGGACATGCTTAGGTTACATTACCTTCAACCTGGGGGTCCAGGGCAACTTAAAAACAACTCACAACTTTGTTCAATAAAAGTTGAGACAGATTGGTCTGGTGTGGTTACACAAGAACCAGAATAACCACAACTTTGGGGGCATACAGGAGGCATCAGGAAACGCCTCCTAGAGAAAGTGGTGTTTGAAGTGGCCCTTTATACATTGGTAAGATGCTTTGGAGCTCGGAGCAGAGGGCTTTATAGAGAATAGTAGAAATAACAGTAGTTGAAAGCTTATAGGCAGGGAAGCATTTGTCTGAACAATTAAAAGGACTGATTAATGTGACCATCTTTGTGCCTAGTTCAAATTGCTGGGCTGTCATTTTAATGAACCATGTGCAAAGCAAATAACGCAGCCTGAATCTGGCTATAAAATATAGTTCATTTTATTTAATTTTCTACTAGGACTAAGTTAATTTTAACTAACTATAGTTCTCAGATTCCTGAATATTAATCTGTTTCTATAAAGAGCTTTTAATTTTATTGTACTTTTTTAAATGAAAAATTTAAGATTAGATCTGTATCTCATGAACTAATGTTTTGAGGAAAATAACTATTTTGTATTGGTTACTTCCAATATTCAAAATTTAAGATTAGATCTGTATCTCATGAACTAATGTTTTGAGGAAAATAACTCTTTTGTATTGGTTACTTCCAATATTCAAAATTTGTTAAGACCTTGTCAGTTATTATCCTGGGACAAAATGATAATATATTCTCATTACTTTTGATTAATACTCCTTTATATATTCTTCTAAGTCTTAAAACGGGGTTCAGTTAATCAGTTTTTGTAAAACTAATTTTTAGAAAATGTGAAACAAAAGATGAAACATTAAAAGTAGTTTGTGTAATTCTTCCCCCTTTGCAGAAATACCTTGTGAGTTCAAAATAAGAGATCACATAGTCAAAGTCACTTCTCTCTGTCTTTAGGAAATGGAGTTGTTTTTTCCTTCGAGTGGAGGTTGTGGGCCAGCAAATACTGCTCAATTTACCGATTGTACTTGTTGCATCATTAAGCCCCATGCTGTCAGTGAAGGTAAGCCCTGTGTTGGATACAGTATATCTGATACATTTTGTTAATAGGATAGCTTATTTTGCTAATGTTTGTTTTCTTGATATACTTTGCATGTAGCAAATAAAGTATACATTTAGTATTTTCGTTTATTTTTTTCTTTGAAGGCACAAGAATAAAAGTGACAAGATATAAGGGAAAATCTGTCTAAATCTCCTTGTCTTTCTTTGTCTTTGTATCTATGCATCTCTAGAAAGTGTTCCTTGGGTTGCTGATAATGCTCATGCTCACTCATCCTGTAATAGGTCTTGATTCCTTGGCTTTTAATCTGCCTCCCCTGTTCCAATCACATAACTGCAATTCACTTATTTATCTTAAATAACACTCCTAGTATACAATTTAAAACAATGTCTATACCTGCAATATATCCTTCCTGAGAAAGTTGGAGAAATTTTCTTAAAATCTCAGTGTCTGAAACAGTTCTTTGTCTGACATATATGTGTGTATACACATGTGTACGTACACATGCATGTGTATGTATGTACATTGAGAACTTGCAAGTTCTTATTTTTATCTCCATTTCTTCATCTATTTATTTAAATCTGTTTTATGTATTTTTGTCAACTATTTCAAATTTTTTTGGAAGTTAGATGGGATATAATGAAAAAGATCACCATTAAAAAACTAGAATATACTAAATAATATACAGAATTGAATGGATTTTTAATTTTATGTTTTCTAAGTATGAAAGTGATTTGTGTTTATAGTAGAAAAATTGGAAAAGAAAAAAGAAACAATTATCTGTTTTTTCATAATCCAGAGATAGTCATTGTTAATATTTTGATGCATTTCCTCCAAATCCTTTTCTTTTGCATTTGTATATGCATGTGTGTACACTGATATACAATGAATGTAATTGTTGGCATTACTGAGGTCTATAGGCTATTTTAGTTTAATGTTTGTGAGCATTTTGGGCTGCCTTTAAGACTCCATGAATCTTTTAATAGTTTATTTAATAGCAATCATATAGATATAATATTTGAATACTTATGTTGTTTCCAGTTTTTTGATATTAAAAATAAAGCTCTGAAGAATATCTTTGTACATAAATATTTGATGATATCTCTAATCATTTCCTCTGGCTACTTTCCTAGAAGTAGAATTATTGGTTCAAAGGATATGAACCTTAAAGATCTTGTTGCATAATTAATATTTATTTAGTTATTTAGGAAATACTGTAATATCTTACAGATCCTTAGGACCATAATTATAGGGAACTAATATGCGTAATGGGTAACAAACATTTATGGAGAATTTAACAGTGTATATATGCCAGATAGCAGACTGGTATCCTATACATTAATCTCCTTTAATCTTGGTGGCAAGTATGTCAAGTAGGTTGATTTATCTTTCTTTTCCAGATAAGGCACGCTAAGGCTCCATGAGATTATTCCCCCTAATTAAGAGTAAAGAATCCAAGATATAAACCCTATTTTTTTTTTAACTCCGTGCTCTTTACAGTATTTCCCCAATAACAATAACCACAAAAAAGTCACATGGTTAGTAACATTTCCATGAGAAGTGACAGCAATAGTTGAAATGAATGGCTGGTGCTAAAAATCTATGAAAAAAATTGAAATATTATGTTGCACTCATTTTTCTTACCTGGGGAGTTCTGTGTGTGCATGTTGAGTATTTCTAATCTGAAAATCCAAAATCCATAACTTTTAAAAGCACCAACATGAAGTTTAAAGGAAATGTTCATTGGAGCATCTTGGATTTCAGGGTAGGGATGCTCAACTGGCATAGTATCTGCAGATATTTCAAAATACAAAAAATCCAAAATCCAGAACAATTCTGGTTCCAAGCATTTTGAATAAGGGATATTCAACCTATATATACACACACATATGTATACACATATACATACACATATGTGTGTATATACATACATATATACATAAAAATATGATGAGACAAGTTCTTCCTTAAAAAGCATCAATTTTTTAAAAAGCTTATCTTTGACATCTTACGTTTGGCTCAATTAGATTTTTATCTGGTTTAATCTTTTCTAAGGAAAAATGTGACGCATGGAAAGAGACTGAACTAAAATAAAGCGGAATTAGAAGAAAAATTCTATACCTTAATAATTGCATAGATAAATATAACTGAAATCTAATAAAATGATAATGTATGTAAGTGAACAGTGATGTCAAAATGGCTAATTTTTATAATATATAATTTTTATATTTATACAGTGTTAGGTTTTAGTCAGCTATTCTTTAAAGATTAACTACTGTATTTCTTTCTTTCTTTTCTTTCTTTTTTTCGAGACAGTCTCACTCTGTTGCCCTGGGTAGTATGCAGTGGTGTCATCACTGCTTACCACAACCTCAAACTCCTGGCTTTAAGAGATCCTCCTGCCTCAGCCTCCTGGGTAGCTGGGTCTACAGGCACGTGCCACCACACCTGGCTAATTTTTACTATTTTTGGTAGAGGCTAATTTTTTCTGTTTTTGGTAGAGATGTGGTCTTGCTCTTGCTCAGGCTGGTCTCGAACTTCTGATCTCAAGCAATCCTCCTGCCTTGGCCTCCCAGAGTGCCAGGATTATAAGCATGAGCCACCATGCCAAGCCAACTACTGTGTTTTATATATTTATATTTGATATGTAACATTAGGGTATATAAATTAATTACAGCAAAATAAATTTTTATAATATATACTCAGATGGCAGAATAAATTTTGGCATTGCAAGGCTTTCTTTTTTTTCTTTCAAAATCTGGATTTCTGGGATACTTTAAGACCATTTTGAAGTGTGTAATTAACACAATTCAGATTTAACTGCAGCTATAATGAAATATAGTTTAAATCTCTCACTGAATTTATTATAATATTAGATTCACTTGGCCCCCTTTCATCGCTGATGTTTATCTTTTTCTGTTATGTAATGGTCCCATCTCATGGTATATTTAATTTTACCTGCAGTCTGGTAAAGGCACACAAGAAGGTATTTTTTAAAAAATGAGTTGTTAATAAGAGAGCATCTGAAATGGAATAGGGTTGTCCCTTCCGTTGACTGTTGACTTCCCAACAGAAGGCCAGGATAGCCTGTTGATCAAGGAAAAGTAAGTTTATTGCTTAATACAGTAAAGCAGAGAGCACAACACTGATGGATGGAATCTTACTAGACTTTATAAGGGAGAGGTCATGAGTAAGGTATTGCAGAGTTTGGAATCTAACCTTGAGAGGTTTAAGGTGTCTTTCAATGTAGTGATCTGATTGAGACTGGGCAAAGTTCATGACATAGTAGTTTAGGGTTAGTGGAAACTGTGAGTTAAGGATCTTAACCAAGTCTTGTAAATACACAGTTGTTTAATAAATGAGTTGTTTGCCCAGCTGGGGGAATATTATGAAAAGGGAGCTGTTAGACTAGTCTATTGTTGGGATTAATGGATTTGGGGGAAGTTCCTGAAGCAAACAATGAAGTTCTTTACTGATTTACATCCTTATCTTTCTGGGCAAGAATTTCTTGGCACAAATAGTAGTCATGTGTATGTAGGTGGCCTTAGTTCTCAGTCCTATAGTTAATCTGTATTGATGCGGTGGTTTTTCTTCTCACTTCTACGACAGCTAGAAAAAAGAGTGCCTCGCTTGTGGATTAGATGGTGGGAAAAATAATAATAAGGTGTGTTTGAGGCATTTGTGGCTTTTTATATGTGCAGATTGAAATGTACATTGTCATCTTGAGACTCAGGTTTTAAAAAGGAAGAAAAACAAGTGAATGTTTTTGTGTTTTTTTTTTACTTTTTTATTTCATAATTATGCAGTATTTTTGTTTTTATGACCTCAGTATTATTTATATGTAGTTAGTTTAATTCCGCCAATAAAAAGAATTACTTTTACTCTGAAATCAGGCTGTGTAGGTTTGAATTCTGGTTTTGCTACTAGCCATGGGATAGTGGATAAATTACTTTACCTCTTTCTACCTTATGTCCTTATGTGTAAAATGAGAAAATAATATACCTTCTTCATGGAATAACTAAGAATTAAATGTATTAGTATACAGAAGGCACTTAGAACAGTACCCAGCACTTAGTTAAGTGCTATATAAGTATTAGACATTGTTACTTTTATGATTACTCTTACTACTACTACTGCTGCTGCTGCTATTAATATCATTATATTTTAATTTTTAAGTAAAGCTGAATGACTCTCTAGTAATAAAACAATAGTTTAAAATGCTAACAAAAATCAAACATCTACATCTATCATCCACAGAAAAAAAGAGAAACATCATTGTTAAAGGAACAAAGTGCTTTAATTATTTTTACTAAAGTCTACATCTGATTTAAGTCCATGAAGTAGGTTTATTGCTTACATCTGGTTGATTCAGCAGCTATTCTCTGATTGCCTGTTATGGTTGGCTCTGGGCAGGAGATGGTAGCTGAATCTGGAAGAGCTGCTTTTGTGCTTGTAATGGCCAAACAATTTAGCCTTTTTAAGAACCTTAAAGTTTTGTTAGAAATTTTTCTTTCTTATAACAGATTTATGCATTAAACAATTTGACTTCATTGTTCATAATATATTCCTTTCTGAAATTTAGTTAATCAGTAAAATGAGTTAAGATGTTTTAAAAGTTTCATCTGAGCCTTTAAACCCAGATATTCTATTACTCTAGGAAAGTGTGTAGAAAATTCTTGTAAAAGAAAATTGTATTCTGTATCTCAATGTTGTGTTTTGACTGTAAAAATTAACTCTATTTTCTATTTTCATGAAGAATGTTTCAAAGCAATTTTAAATTTCATTTTTAAAAGACAGACAGAGATACTTCAGGGTGGTCTGTATTTAATTAACTAGGAAGCAAATTATTTATCAGACTATCAACCAATTTGCAAATTTAACATCAGAATTGGCTCTGATAGGCTAATTGAAACAGGACTGGTAGCCACATGGTCTTACTTATCAAGCTCCTCACTTTGAAAAATTGGGTTATTCTTACTCAGAGGCTCTTTCAGAGTTTTAATATCTACCCTAATGGCGGTTTTGACACTAGATGGGCCAAGAGCCCACCATTTGCTTTTACATATTGTGAGTATATATAAAATTATATATATCATATATTGATTTTGGACTAATGATCATTGTCACCCCCACCAGATACAAACTGTGATTGCAGAAACAGTATCTGCTTGTTATACTTTTCTAAATATTTTGTACTCTCATTGTTATTTTTTTTAGTCCATGTGTTATTTAGGCGTCTCTTTTTGTGTCAGAACGTTGTCAGAGAATGTCATCTCTAGGAAAATTGGCTATTTTGAAACTTTGATCTTCTTTATTATGTAGTGCGTGGTTAAATTTTAAAAATTGTTGCAGTGTCATTTCTTTATATGTAAATAACTGTCTTTTCAAATGAGTTGTTCAAATCTATAGCCTTTCTACTTTTTTGTCTGCTTGGTTATCAGCTTCTAAAAAAAATCTGTGTTAAATTCTCCTTTTTTAAAATTACTTATTATGAATACGTGAATTTTTCCTTTAATTTTGACTGTTTTTACTTTGAATATTCAGTCTTTGTTGTTATGTGTGATTATCTCTTTTTGCTCATTATGTAGTGTTTTACTTTATTCCCATTGTTTTTGTTGTCTTCCTTAAAGGGTGGCATATATTTTTGCAATTTTTTTTTAGTCTTTTGTTTCTAATATGTATCTCATATTTATTATGGCTGATTTTTGTTTAGTTTCTTTTAAAAATTTTTTTTTAATCCAGTATAGTTTTACCTTATGATAGTTGTATTTAGATTATTACTGTTTATTGTGATTGCTGATCTATTTCAGCTTAAAGTTTTTTTGCTCATATCCCCTTGCTTTTCTTTTTCTTTTTCTTTTTTTCTTTTCAGCTTTCTGTTGCATGGATAGTTTTCTTTGTTGTTATTCTTTGTTTATTTGCTGTTTTGAAAGCCATAGATCAGGAGTTAACACTTGGGCCAAATCACACCAGCTACCTGGTTTTGTAAGTAAAGTTTTATTGGAATGCAGCCATACCTACTCATTTATGTATTGTCTATGACTGTTTTTATGCCGCAATAGCAGAATTGAGTAGTTGCAACAGATACTATATGACCTACAATGCCTAAAATATTAACTGTCTTACCCTTTACAGAAAAAATTTGGTAACCTCTGCCATAAATTGTATGTTTTTAATTGGTTATGCTTAATTGTAGCACATGTGCTTAACTCTTAATTTTATTTATAAAATTTAAATTTATTTACTCTCTCTAGATTTGTCCTTAATAAGGCAAAAATTTTAGAATCCTTTAAACAGCTACTGCAATCTCCCATTTTCCAAGTTATTATAGTGAGAATGATAATTCTCCTCTTCTTAATCCTTTAAAAACACTTTATTGATGTATAATTTACATAACATAAAATATACATATTCTAAGTTCTGACAGTATTTTATAATGTCTCAAGTTGTCAGAGTCAAGAAGTCCTTAATGGGAGCCAGGTGTGGTGGCTCACACCTGTAATCCTAGCACTTTGGGAAGCTGAAGTGGGAGGAATGCTTGAGGCCAGGAGTTCAAGACCAGACTGAGCAACATAGTGAGACCCCCATCTCCACAAAATTAAAAAAAAAAAACAAAACAAAAAAAACTAGCCAGGCATGATGGCACACACCTGTAGTCCTAGCTGCTAGGGAGGCTGAGACAGGAAGGTGGTTTGAGCTCAGGAGTTTGAGGTTGCAGTGGACTATGATGACACCATTGCACTCTAGCCTAGGCAACAGAGTGAGAGCCTACTTCAAAAAAAAAAAAAAAAAAAAAAGAAAGAAAGAAAAGAAAAAAAAAAGAAGTCCTCAATGTATAAACCTGGTTCTGTCTGCTGTCTCCTTTTTGGAGACATTTAGAGGATGGGTAGACAGTTTTGATTGTTTAAGTATTTGACTGCTAGATTGATTGTTGCTGTGTGGAAGCAGGAGAGTCGCACAGATTCATTCTATTCTTAATTATGTGCCTTTATGATTATAGGTTCTCTATCAATGACAAAGCAATGGAAAGTGACTTTGTCTTTTATCTTTTGAAGTCAGGGCTTGCTCTTCACACCTGACTGGAATAATGAAACATCTGTTGCTAGGCAGCCAAAGCACCAGCACTTAGCAACTGTGATGTCTGTATCAAGAAGCGTAGGGTTTCTTCAGAGCTTAATGATGTGTAGTACAAGCAGAAGATCTATACTCATCTATTCCAATTAGAGAAACATGAGAATCTAGGTAGAGGAATGACAAAGAACTCAGTGAATATTCTACTATACTTAGCAAGGATGATTATAGCATATAATTTTTGGACTGACTATTTTACATCTGTGGCTTTGACATTTACTAATTGTGTGACCTTGAAAACATTCTTGATCTCCCTAGTGCCTCATTTTTTTCATCTGCAAAATGGAGGTGGTAGAATTTATTTCATAAGTAAGTTAATACATGTGATGCACTTAGAACAGTTTACATTGTGAGTGCCAATAAAATGTTAGCTACTGATAATAGTTTTAGAAATTATATCACATGACACAACATTTAAAAAAACCTGAATCAGTAGTGTTTCTGTTATGTATTGCTTTATGACAAACCATCCTAAAGCTTACTTTCTTCAAAACAACGATTTAATAATATTATTTCTCACAATTTTATGGATTGTCAGTTGATGAGTCTTCTGTGGAGCCTGGAGTCATTCATGTGGCTTCATTCAGCTGGGAGCTGTCTGGAGCTGGAGTGTACAAGATTGCTTTTCATCCTCCAGAGACTCCTCGTGGCCTCTCATCATTTAGTAGTCTAGCCTGAGTTTCTTTTCAACATGGTTGCTGGCTTCCACGAGGAGTATTTCAAGACAATCCCCAATGATAAGTGCTCATGAAGGCTCTGTTTGCATCATGTCTTAATGTTCCAATGGCTAGAGAAAATTACATGGCCAACTCCCGAGTCGGTATGGGAGGGGATTACACAGAGGCATGAATACTGGGAATTATGGTTCGTTGGAATCTGAACTAGTGGTGTGCCACTCTGATGCTGGACAGTGCTTCTCAAACTTTAGTGCACACCAGAACCACTTGGGAGACTGTTTAAAATGCATATTCCTGGACTCTAACTTGAGAACATTTTTTAGTTCGCAAGTCTGAAGTAGAGCCCAGGAATATGCACTTTGAAAGTCAGCCCAGGTTGTCTTAATGAATCTGGTTTGAGAACCACTGATCAGAAATTTTGAGGTCAGGAAGCTTGTTGCATTTGGTAAGCTGCCTTCATTATAGGCAAGCCTTATGAAATCTGATACCTGATGGAAGATTCCTATTTTGTTCTCTGTGTCAGATTAATAACAACCGAGGGGATGGTTAGAGAAGAGTCACCTTTCAGTTTTCAGTTGTTCCTTAACTCAGGGGTAGTCTCCTGTGCTGGATTTTAGGTTGGTGAGAATATCCTGGAGAACTGGAAGGTTTGGATAACCAGGACACTCTACCTAAGTAGAGCTTCTCAAATACGTTTTACTTCTGCACAGGAGTTGTTCATTGAAAATAATAGTGAAGCTTGATCTGTGTCTAGACAGTCCTTAGATTGACCTTTTTCTTTAGTGAGATTGGGATGAAACCCAGTCTCATGGAAAGAAATAGCACTGGTAGAAATGTAATTGTCAAGGTGTCTCAAAAGTCTTAAGTGCAGTTCTAAGCTTTAATAATTTCAGAAGTATAAATATCACAAACATAATGAATATCTTATTCATTTTTTATATTTTGAACAATACTTAATTTCAAGTTTTTAAGTAAACATTTGTAAAAGAAATTTAAATAATTCCTTTTTTTTTTTTTTTTTTTTTTTTACTTTTTCATACTTTAAGATTCAGCAGTCACCATTCAGGGGTGATATTATTGAAGCTACCTGACACACTTCCCTTTGGATTCATCTGCTGGCCTACTAGGTTATAGGTGTACACAGAGACTTCTGGGAGGAACAGGATTAATCCAAGCTTTTATGCAGAATTTTGATGACAAAGTGCCACTCCTCTTACCTGTTTTTCACATGCTTGTCTGTTAGAGGACCTTGTCATTTTAGAGCTCAAGTAACACTGAGAATGGCCAGACATGATCTAGACTTGAGGAAAACATGTCTCAAATAGTTTGTAGCAAAGGTAGAATGTGCCCATTCTTCTTATTTGGAAGAGCCTCTGGTACTGGCTTAACTGTGTCTTTTAACCCTTTCCTCTGCAGAAATGCCTGTGTAATTGCACAATGTCAGAGGGAAGGCAAGGGTTTCTTCCTCCCATGTTGTGGTTCTGCTCTTCATGTTGCTTCCTTCTTCCAACCAGGAACTGAGCCAGTCCCTATTGATCTGAGATCCAGGATTCAGGGCACATGATGCTATTTTATCAGTATAAATGTTTTAAGAATGAAAGCCCAAGGTAGCATGTTATAAGACTTTAAAAGATGATTAAATTTACATGGCAGATTATAAATGCTGAAATTCTGACAATATAATTATAATTGATTCTTGTGACACAGGCAGAGGGGAAATATCTAAAGAAAAGATGATATTTTGCAGAAAGGTCTCTGAAAAGCTTTTACAGTTTCCAAATAACATATAAAAAGCTGAGAGGAGCAGATAGTTAACAAAAAATGTTGAAGGGATCCCGATGTGGTCACTGTAATTGATTTTTTTTTTTTTTTGAGACAAGGTCTCACTTTGTTGCCCAGGCTAGAGTGAGTGCCGTGGCGTCAGCCTAGCTCACAGCAACCTCAAACTCCTGGGCTCAAGCAATCCTGCTGCCTCAGCCTCCTGAGTAGCTGGAACTACAGGCATGTGCCACCATGCCTGGCTAATTTTTTCTATATATATTAGTTGGCCAATTAATTTCTTTCTATTTATAGTAGAGACGGAGTCTCACTCTTGCCCAGGCTATTTTCGAACTCCTGACCTCGAGCAATCTGCCCGCCTCGGCCTCCCAGAGTGCTACGATTACAGGTGTGAGCCACCGCGCCCGGCCTGTAATTGATTTTTGAGTGGATTAATAGATGGTACTCTCTTTGCTTTTCTATATATTCACAAATCTTTCTTACTCTAGAAAACCTGTGGTTCAAAGCCCTGACTTATTTTGGTTGGTAGTTCATTTCTAACTTATTACCAATTCATATCTACTACATGTCTGTGTTGACACTTAGCATATGTATGGTGGCTTTTGTGTGTGCAAAGTAGGGAGTGAGTGGGTTATTGTCTCAGTTATTGTCTAGTTATTGTCTAGTCATTGGGTTATTATCTAGTTATTGTCTAGAGCTATTTTCATGGTGGTTATTGCAGAATAGCCTCGTTATCAAAGGGGTGGTTTGTAGTATCTCTTATGATAATCTTAAGTATTTTGATTCGAGCATATTGGAAAGAACTAGGATGACTCTAGTATACTTGAAATCATTCTTGAAATTCTTGGCATAGATTTATGCCACAGACTTTCTTCCTTGTTTTTTTTTTTTTTTTTATTCTTTAGAGTATTCTGGATTTGAGGGAGGCAACATTTAAGCCAAATTTTATTTAAGCATTAGGATCAATCAGAATACAAAATTTCAAGTATGGGTTTTATAAAGTTTGTCTTTGTATTATAGGTTTTATTTAATTTGATTGCTGCTTTAATCTGATTGTTAATGTTATTTAAAACACGTGCCTCAAATTCTTCAGTACAGAGGTGGGAAGTGCTAAGTTTCAGCCAGGAATTCATCTTAGTAGCTTTTTGTGAGGTTTTACTTATATTAATAAAATATATACTATACAAAATTTAGAAATACAAACAAATGTGTGTTTTAAAATGACTTATTCCTACCATCCAGAGACTAACTATTTACAATGTGGCCTTTTCTTCCTTCTGTGTCAGAGCCAAACACAACAACATGGCTGAATTTTGCAGTCATAAAGTTAATCAAAATAAACAAGACATAAAAGCATATATGCCATATGACTCTATTCACATAAAGTTCAAATATAGGCAAAAGTCAGTTATATATTTCAAGAATGGGGTGGGCTTGGTGGCTCATGCTTGTAATCCCAGTACTTTGGAAGGCTGAGGTGGGAAGATTTCTTGAGGCCAGGAGTTCAGGCCCAGTTTGGACAACATAGCAAGACCTCAGCTCTACAAAAAATTTTTAAGAACAGCTGGGGTATAATGACACATGCTAGTAGTCCTAGCTACTCGGGAGGCTGAGGCAGGGGATTGCTTCACTTGATCCCAGGTGTTTGAGGCTGCAGTGAGCTATGATCACACCACTGCACTCCAGCCTGGGTGATAGAGTGAGATCCTGTCAATCAGTTAGTCAATCAGTCAATCAATCCATCCACACATTACATAGGTGGTAAAGTATAAAGAAAAGGTTATTCCAAAAGTCAGTCTCCTCCACTGTGAGGAGAAAGGGTTGTTACTGGGGAGACGCCTACAGAGGGCCTCTGGGCTGGGATGGGTTTTCATGTGGGTAGTAATTACTGCAGATGCTCACTCTAAAATTATTTATTAAGGCTTTAAAAAGACTATAACTGTTATATATTTTATCATAAAAATATAGTTTTATATTTTACAATAAATCATGTGGAAATTGGGCATGGCATAGAACAAATGGTATAGTATGCTCTCATTTGATTAAAAAGAAAAAGCCTATGTCTGTATATTTGTTCATGTATTGAATATTTCTAGAAGAACATAGTATGAGAAATGATCATGTTACCCTTTCAGATCATGTTACCCTTTTAATGGTTGGGGGAGTGGTTATTGTGATGGTCTATTGTCCTCAGAGACCTTATCACAGTAACGGTTCTCAAACTCAGTGTATATCAGGATCACCTGGATTAAATACAGATTCCTGGGCCCTGCTTCCAGAGAGTCTAATTCTGTATGTCTGGTTTAGAGCCCAAGAATTTGCATTTCTAACAAGTTCCCAGGTCATGTGAATGCTGCTTATGCTGGGACCACGCTGAGAACCACTAGATAGCGAGGCTGTATACTATGAATAGGACTGTGCTGGGAAACAGTGGAAAATAATGGAGGCCCATACCCAGTGCATGTAGTGTGTGCTTCCAACAGACAAGGAGCAAGAATTATGTAATTTGTGGCCCATCTGGTAGCATTAACTCTATTTTTAGGCCTATGTATGTGTGGCAGTATAGCTTGCCCAAGCTGAGTAAATCAGATAGAGACACTAAAAGCAACAGAAGAAACAATGTTCCTGAAGTAAGATGCTTCAATTTATGAGTCTCCTTAACTTTGACTTTGGAAAGCTAAAATAAATAAAAATCAGTGTGCCCATCTAAAAAATAATTGTGCAAATGCTTAGTTTTGAGAAGGTTTTTCTTTTCTTTTTTTTTTTTTTTTTGAGACAGGGTCTCACTCTCATGCACTGCTGGCAGGCAGTGCTGTGATCATAGCTCATTGCAACCCTCAACTCCCAGGCTCAAGCAATCCTCCTTCCAAGTATTAATAGCTAGAACTACAGGCGTGCGCCACCATCCAGCTAATTTTTAAATTTTTGTAGAGATAAGGTTTTCCTGTGTTTCTAGGCTGGTCTTGAACTCTTGGCCTTAAGCAGTCCTTCTGCCTCAGCCTTCCAAAGAAGGCCAAGAAGCTTTTTCTTTGTCTTTTTAAAAATAAAACAAACAATAGAACTAATTGTATGTAAGAAAAAATATTTATTTACTTCGTTTTGTTCATGTTAGAGTTAATGGATCCATGGTTTTGAATTACTAGTTCAATATTCTTCATTGTGTTTGCCTATAAAACTAAGAGATTTCCGTCAGTGAGTTATATAGCATGTATAGCACTTATATAATTATATTCATGAGAATCTCCTAGGAACACAGAATCAGCCTAAAATGGGACTTGTGCTTACTCCAGCTAGGACTGGCTTCTTAAGATTTAGAGGGATCTCACCGTACCCAAAGCTAGCAGTCCCATGTTTTATAAAGCTTAGTTTTGCTTTGTGATCATGTGGTTAACTTGTTTTCTGTGATAACCTGGCTTTGACTTTGGATTTATGATGATGTATCTGCCCAATCTGACAACTTTCAGTTTCTGGCCCGCCTACCCAGTACCCTATTTTATTTTGGTTTTTCTTAGAGCATCCTCGTTTTAAACCCGCGATCTTATTTCAACCAAGCTATTTGTTCTTAGCTTCCTTTGCATACTGAGCCTATCCTTGATTTCATAATAGGGAGGAACACTTGACTGCCACTTCCTGGAGATCTTTGTTCTTGTACATCCTCTCTGCTGTCCATATATTAGTGTGGAGCCTGCCTTTACTATTTTCTATTCACTTAATTCCATTTTGATGGATTTCAATATACAGAGTCACCATGTTGTGGGTACATCTATAAAGCTATTATGTCAGTTATTCTTTTGACTACGTTGTAAGGAATTTACAGATTATTCTTATTAGGAAATTGGTAAGGAAAACCATATTTCAGATCTCGGTGTGTGGTGTGAGGATCAGAATGCTGTTGGATGAATTAAGTCTATCTTTTATAAGCCTCCTTGCTACTAACATGGATTTTGTGATCAACTAATTCACTAATTTGAGATCCTTTAAGACCTAAGTGATATTTCTCAATTTAATAATTCTGCTTAATCCAAATTTTTGTCTGCAGCTGATTTAATGTGATTCTACAATATTTTTGCTTATTGCAAGGCAGAAAACCATAAAAGACATTTGTAGCCAAATAAATCTGAGGGTTTCAATTTAAAATTACTGGAAGTTTGTCAGTGAAGTCGTATTGCCCGGTAACATATTGCTGTCTAGGAGACAGAAAGCTTTTCCACCTGGATTTTATTGCTAAAGTTATTTGTTATGCGTGTTTGCTAGGATTAGTATTAAATTCCTCTGTTGAATTCAGTAATGCTTATGATTTCTTTTGTACTTTGGCATTAAAAATTAATCTAAACTCTCATAATCTCTCATTTTGATTTGGCTTTATACTAATCACATTTTAAAAATACACTAACCCTATTTTTTAGTTAAAATACCTTTTATTTTACTAGAGTTAAATATTTTAAAAGAAATCAAACCTCTTCCATTTGATTTAAATTGATTATTAATATTAAATATATCATCTATTTTATGAATCAATTTTGTTAGTTCATGTACTCTTGGCTATATACCAAGATTAGAACTTTATTTCACAGGTTCTTACCAAAATAAAGTGTAAGATTTCTTTATTCACATTTTCTCATTTTTTATTAATCCTTCAGTTTCATTTCTCACCACCCCTATTTATTATCTAGATTCTGGAGCAAAGCATCCAGACTATGGTGAATTATCTTGTACAGCAGCCTGGTTGCTTCTTTGCATTTCAGTTTCGTAAGTTGTTTTGCTCAC
Organism: Microcebus murinus; assembly: GCF_040939455.1. Taxonomy (NCBI): domain Eukaryota; kingdom Metazoa; phylum Chordata; class Mammalia; order Primates; family Cheirogaleidae; genus Microcebus; species Microcebus murinus. The sequence continues at coordinate 116,014,097 of NC_134105.1, read as the reverse complement.
CAGAGTGTCCTTGGACTCTCATTCGCTTGAGTAGGGTTTTATTGTTATCTGTATCTTGCTGTTGCAAGGAGTAATAACATTTGTGGTAAAGGTGTTTTTCATGTTTTTCCAGACTGTGAGAGTGGCTTCATTGGCTGCAAGGTTTCTTTTAGGTATACAAGTTCCTATAGAGTATAAATATTCTGTTATCAAGGGAAAATATTGACTCCAGGAAACACCTTAACATCAGAATAAGTTGTATCCACAGGAAATACTTTTTATATAGAAGACTTGTGGCAAAGTGAAAATATTAGATTATTAACTATTAAAACCAATTTTGTTATAATTCAGAAAACTGCTATCCATCTACTTTGTTAACAACTTTTAATGATTTTCTCTCTGTATAGCAGTTGTCTAGAATTATTGAAAAATAGTAAAGTTATCATTTTTTCCTCTTTTCTGTCAAATTTGATAAGCATGAAAATTGTAAGGAGTAAGAAAATCATAAAGTCTAAAAAAAAATCAGTAAATTAAATTACATGATGATGGTCCAAACAATTCAGAATTTACAAGATATACATTCCATATTCATCTCTGTTATACAGAGTATCCCAATTGATTTACTCATTTTCCCTATGTATGACAACTTTGGTACACACTATAGATTTTATGGTATATATTCACAAGATCAAAAAAGGTAAGTTTCATGGGTGTATGTATATCTCTATATACTCACGTAAATATATATGTACATTTTTGCATGTACATAAATTATCTAATTGAATGATATGTATAAACTAATTACATATTCTGATTATTTTATTACAGTATAACATAATCACAGGCTCTGGGGGCAAGCAGAATTGAGTTTAAAATTCAGCTTATCACTTACTTGCTAGTAGAGTATGTTGTTTAGTCCTTGAGTATAGATGCTAAACATCTATAAAATTATTCTGGCCTGGGAAATGGAGTGTTGTTATTGGCCCTGCTTAGGTCTGGTGCCCACCTCTTGAACACTCACTGGGGCTGTGATTATAGGGTTATCTGGGAAGATTACAGCTCCCTTTCTAATCAAAGAGCTAGTAGGATCATTTTTCCTAAGTATAGGGGGAGTGGGAGGGATGAGTGCTAATCCCAAGAGAAGCAAGAAATTTTAGAAAGGCAAAATAATAGATGTCTGATATTGTGTATGATTAGATACAAGGAGGACACTTATAAAGAGGATTTTGAACAATCTAAGTGAAAGGTATAAGCATATGAAGTAAGGTACTGAGAATGGAGGTGGAGAGGATGTGATCTGAACATTCAGAAAATTTAAGAGGTAGCATTCATGGAATTATAAGTAAACCATTATAAAACAAATTAGCTTTGCAAACACCAGCCAAATAAAACAAATAGTCTGCTTTGCTTACCCTTTTGAACTTTGCTGCATGGCATACAATTTTATTTTTTATTTTTTTGCTCTATCTGTGCGTGTGTATATATATATATATATATGCATGCTTCATTTACATAGTTATTGCTATTTGTTTAGATATCTGAACATTTTTCTGTCTAGAACACAGTAAAGGACATACAGTTATGGACAATTTGTTGTTTCAAACTGTTAAACACACAACAGGTTTCTTAAATGCCTTTCTATTTTATCTCCACACATAACCAACTGAATATTTAAAAAGCAATATCCTTGGACAGTTAACAGGCTGGGTAATATGTATGGATATGATAATGCCATATAAACTGAGTAAATTTGGCTTGTCTGTGACTGTCTTTGGCAAAATGGCAACATTACTTGGACTGTAATTTCTTTATTGGTTTATCTGTGAATAGAATTATTCTGTTCAAATAATACATTCCACAGTCAGGTCATAGTTTAATATGATTATAGATTTATAATAGTTATAGATTTCTCTTCATATTGTTTAATGCATAGAGCTTAATATTGCTTTCATAGATTTCATAGATTTCATGGATTTATATGTAATCATGTAAAGTTTTTTATTGTCATAAATGACCCCTTTTAGGAATCTGAGATCAAAACTATTTTCATAATTATACTAATAGCTTATTTGCCTTAAAATTTTTTTTTTAATTTAATTGTTTTTGAGGCAGATCTTGCTGTGTTGCCCAACCTAGTCTTGAACTCTGGACTCCAGCAGTCATACTGCATGTGCCTCCTGAGTAGCTGGGATTACAGGTGCAGAGCCACCATACCCGGCATGTTTGGTTGTTAAAATCTGTTGACATTTGCACTGATGGTACAAAAGCAGTGGTGGGTAAAACTGCTACTGCTTTAGAATGAATCAAGTCAGTGGCACCAAACTGTACTAGTAGTGATTGTATTTTTAAAGACATGATGCACTTGCAGGGTAAAAAAAGCCATTCTTATTTAAGAATATCTTTGATGAAGAAGTAAAAATTATTAATTTTGTTAACTTTTGGGTATATAACAGGCATATTTAAAAAAATTGAGTAAACCTATCATTTCAAAGAAAACAATTGACAATCGTTATTGCCAAAGATAAAATTCAAGTGAAGATAAATTACAAATGAAAATAAAAATTATAACCTTGGAAAACTATATTCACCACCTTGAGTTTGACAACTTCTGAATACATTGTATAAGAGAATAGAAAGACTACTCTAATAGAATTGATGGTGATATTGACAAATGTGATTTTTTTGATGTGTAATAAAATAAATTAGCATTTGGAAAATCTGTATTACTCAATGAAACAGTATCTGCCAAATGATCAATGTGTGGTATTACAAATCATGTATATGTCAAAGATTCATTCAAAGTCCATACAAAATAGACCAATGGCTTTTAATGTAACAAGGTAAAAAAAAGTTCATTGATATGGGTTTTAGATTATACATTGCAATGAATTTTTAAGAAACTACCATTTGTCAAGTAAATAAGGCTTATTGTAAAAGGCTATTCAAATAGTCTACCATTTTCAAACTAAAAATACCTCAACCTAAACAACATATTACAGCAGTTTGAAAGCTGAAGTAGATGAGAGAATCCAGCTGCCTTCCATTAAATCAGACATTAAAGAGATTTTTTTAAATGTAAAACAATGTGACTCTTCTCCCTAATTAAAAAAAATTGTCATTTTTTTCTCACAAAACATATTTATGACAACATATAAAGGATTTTGTTACATTTAAATTAATATTAAAAATTTTAAATTTATAATATAATAAATATTGATATCTATATAAATAAAAGTTATTTAGAGTCTTCAGTAATTTCCTAGAGCTAAAAGGGCCATTAGCCAATAAAGTTTGAGAACTTCTTCCCTGCAGGATAAAATTGAAACCTCAGTGTATGGTTATCATGACTCCTGCCACTGATTCTACCGTTTTTCCTACCCTCTTCCCCTCCACCCTCTGATTCAGTGAGATGAAAATATTTTTATTCCAAGAGAACCATACTATTTTTCACCTCTGCACCTTTGCGTAATGCTCCTTTTGCCATGAATATTTATTCTCCTCCAGCTCTCTGTATAAAACATTGGCTGCAGATGCCTTTTTGGAGTTTTGTCTCTGGCAATATCCTTTTATCATAAATTCTGAACTTAATATAATGAACTTATCTGAACCTAATATAATGACTCCCATTTTCTTATACTTATTGTTTACATGGTTTACTGTTTTTTTCCATCCATTTTCTTTTAACCTACCTGTGTTTTTATATTTAAAGTTGGTTTCTAATATGCAGCATATAATTAGATCTTATTTTATTAAGCCATCCAAAATCTCTGCCTTTTAATGGGAATTTTTAGTGCACTAACATTTAATGTAATTGGGATTGGTTTTAAGTATACTATTTTATATTTGTTCTATTTGTTTTCTATTCCCCCTTCTGTTTTTATCTGGAACTTTATCTTTTCCTTTCTTCTATTAGATTAATTGAATATTTCTTAGAATCCCATTTTAAGTTATTCATTGGCCTTTTAGGTAAATATCTTTTCTTTTTATTTCTTTTATCTTTTTAAGTGGTTACTCAGATTATGTGGTTCTCAAACTTGAGCATGTGACAGAATGACCTGCAAGTCCTGTCAAAACAATAATTTTTGGGTTCCACTCCCTGGGTTTGTGATTTAATGAGTCTAGGGTTGGTCATGAAAATTTGTATCTCTAACAAGTTCCCTGGTGATATTGATGCTGCTAGTTTGGGGACTATTCTCAGATAATCACTGTTCTGAGGAATAAAATATACATCCTCAATTTTCACAGTCTACTTAGAGTTAATAATATTGTACTGCTTCACTTAAAATGTAGGAATCTTTCAATGGTATAGGTTCATGTATCACCTTTTACCCAGGTTTATGCTATATTTCTAACATGTATTACAAATATAGACATTTTAAGGCCAACACAGTACAATGTTAATATTTTTGCTTTAATCAGTCATGTATATTTTAAATAAAATAAGAGGAAAAACTAGTCTTTTGTTTTTATCCATATATTTATCTTTATACTCACTATTCCTTCCTGAAGATCCTGTTTCCATTCCATTTCATTTCCCCTCAGTTTGAATAACTTCCTTTAGCATTTATCTTAGTATGAGTTAGCTGGCTACAAATTCCTTTAGATTTCTTCTATCTGAAAATGTCTTTATTTTACTATCATTACTGAAGGATTTTGTGCTAATATAGAATTTCAAGTTGAAATTTTTTTTCTTGTAGCACATTAAAAATTTCAGTTGTCCATTGGCATCCATTGTTTCTGACGAGAAGTCAGCAGTCATTGAAATTGTTGTTTTCTATGTACAGTGTGTCATCTGTTCTCATTTGAGCTCTAACTTCTCAGCATCCCTCATTATATCCTTCTAACTCTATAATTTGAATGCAATCCCATATCACTAATTTTGAGTAGGGAGTTTCTTTATTCATTCAGTCATTGATATGCTATATCTCCAAATTCTGATGAGTTTTCTACTCTATATATGCTACATACAGCATATTTGGGGTTTCTATGCCCAAAATAATTCACTGTCTTTTCCCATTATTAATTTGATTTCATTACTTGTTTTATTCTTAAAGATGCTCTCATTCTTCCAGTCACTTGGACTCAAAATCTTGAAGTCATCTTTTACCCTTCTTTCATCTTTTTTTTTTTTTTTTTTTTTTTGGAGACAGAGTCTTGCTTTCTTGCCTAGGCTAGAATGAGTGCCGTGGTGTCAGCCTAGCTCACGGCAACCTCAAACTCCTGGGCTCAAGCGATCCTCCTGCCTCAGCCTCCCGAGTAGCTGGGACTACAGGCATGAGCCACCATGCCCGGCTGATTTTTATATTATATATATCAGTTGGCCAATTAATTTCTTTCTATTTTTATGGTAGAGACAGGGTCTCACTCAGGCTGGTTTCGAACTCCTGACCTTGAGCAATCCGCCCGCCTCGGCCTCCCAGAGTGCTAGGATTACAGGCGTGAGCCACCAAGCCCGGCCTTTTTTTTTTTTTTTTTTTTTTGAGACAGACTCTCACTTTGTTGCCCAGGCTAGAGTGAGTGCCGTGTGGCATCAGCCTAGCTCACAGCAACCTCAATCTCCTGGGCTCAAGCAGTCCTACTGCCTCAGCCTTCCGAGTAGCTGGGACTACAGGCATGTGCCACCATGCCTGGCTAATTTTCTGTATATATATTTTTAGTTAGTCAATTAATTTCTTTCTATTTTTGGTAGAGATGGGGTCTCACTCAGGCTGGTTTCGAACTCCTGATCTCGAGCAATCTGCCTGCCTCGGCCTCCCAGAGTGCTAGGATTACAGGCGTGAGCCACCGCACCCGGCCTCATCTTCACACTCTGTATCTAGTTTGTTCCTGTTACTTCTTATTTGGAAATGTCTTACCATTACCTCCTTTTGCTACTGCTGCCATCCAAGTTTTAGAGTTCAAAATAAGACAAAATACTTAAAGATATAATGGCTGAACTTCTTTCACTTAGCATGCTAGATGATTCCAGAAGCCTTTGCTATTCATTCTATCCCTTATTCTTTACTTCAGACCAGCATGCCCATCACTATTACATAAGTAATCTTCCTAAAGTACTACTTTTATTTTATATTCTTCTGCTCACATTTTTAGTGACTCCCCATTTCTTTTGGCAGTGTTTCTCTTTGCATGAAAATTATTATCATAGACTTTTAGTGTTGACATAAATTATTTTAATTTTTAGTGATGCAACTTAAATATGTCCAAAAATATAAAACTAAATATAAGCTTTTGCACATACAATTATATAACTAAAATAATTTACAAATTCATTACAAACAAAAGTATAAATGAATAAAATTTAAGTTAATAATATTAATGTGACAAAAGATGTTGTTTGCCAGAAACAAGCTTAACATAAATATGGTACAGACTCTGAGTTAGGCATGGTCCTGTTCTACTGTGATCACTCATTTAGCCCAACACTTTTCTTTCTTTAAACTTCTGAGAAGCCTTTGTTTCTATAGCATGCTGTGACATCATTTGGCTTTCACTTAGTACAAATGTGTCATTTGAGAAATAGATCCACTGCTATCTTTTCTCATACCTCAACCTGCTACAATTATAGTAGCACTGCTTGGCCACAGTAAAATAGCAAATTAAACTGCACATTCAGGCACTAATACTGGTTGGTGATTTGAGGTTACTAGGTGAGCATCCAGATTATCCGGTATATGTTGTGTTTATTTAAGAGACAGAGCAAGACAGAGTTTTAGTTGAATTTAAAAAAAGACTCTTAGAAGATTTTTGTGGAAAGGAAGTAGAATCTCAAAATCAGTCCCTACCCCCAGAGTCTATAGACTCTGTTATAAAAATCAGTCATCTGTGGGATAAAGACCATACTCCTTATGTTGACATCTGAGGCCTTCATCAAGTTGAATTAAATCTCTTTTCTTGTTCAATTTTATTTTTTCTTACTGTCATGTGAACATGCTGACACTTTCCCAGATATATGCTTCTCTGCTGTACCTATGCAAGCCCATCTGTCTATAGCCTTTAAGAACCATTCATGCCTTCATTTCCCCTTGAAGCTTCTGCCTACCTCTTCAGTTTTAATTTGATTTTTCTCCTTCTTTGAAGTCTTTGAATTGCATCTGTATCTACTACTCTGACATTTCATTTTTTTGTGATGTTATTTTTAATTGTTTGACTTTTATGTTCACTACATCACTAAACTTTAGGGCCCTTAAGGCAAAATAGTATCTTAAAAGTTTTTTGCATAATCCACAGGACTATTATTGATATTCTTGAAGCACTTATTGAGGGAATCAAATGATTAAATGTAATGCTCAGTATTAGAGATTTGATTTTCTTTGCAAAAATATGTGTTTTCTTAAAATAGAATATAAGAAAAGTACTTTGATGTAGAAAATTTGCATTTGTAAGAAACTAAAATGCCTTAAAATGTTGTATTTTTGTGCCTGTTTATTCTTCATTTTCAGGCCTTTTGGGAAAGATTGTGATGGCTATCCGAGATGCAGGTTTTGTAATCTCAGCTATGCAGATGGTAGGTAATTTACAGTGAGCCATAGTGTATTGGGGATTCTTTGAACTGTTTTCCATTGAATGTTCTCTGTGCAATCACGAACTCAACATATTAAAAATAAAACATTTGCTGAACTAAATAACCTTCTTATAATCATGGTTTATGGTTTTACCCATATAATCTTTTACTGAGAAAATTAATATTCAAATGATATATTTAATTTAAGCTGATAAGGTAAGTTTATACAATTATTGAATTTTAGTTACAATATAAATAAGGACCCCCAAAATGTGTTTAGTTCTCATAAACAAAAAATAGAATCAGAGTAAGCAGTCATTTTTCTGTCTTCTGGGTTCCTAAGTAGATAATGAAGGAAGAGAATCGGTTCAGATTTCTTCCCTGACCAGTGCCTTTTGTTGGTTTCCAGACTTTCCCTCAGGACCTCCTTGGATGTTAGTGTACTTCAGCCCCTTTGTTGGCACTTGTACCACTGCACCTCCAGAGCCCACATTTGTTCAAAATTGCTCTGCTCACACATTCCTAGAAAATCCTTCATTGAAGAAACATCTGCTCTGGCAGAAATCATACCTTCTTGCTATACTCACTGATGCATTTGACATATAATTTGGGTACCAATTATTATATGAATTCAGATAAACAATTTGGTTTTTACAACATTTGGTTGAAGCCCATCAAGTTTCTGCCTTTTTGATAGTGAAATATCAAAATACTCATTTTGAAGCTGACAATTTTCTTACCAATATTATTTATATCCTTTTCTTTTTTTCTGAAAAGAAACTGCTTTTGATCTCTATAAAGTGTTAGGATCACTTAAAATCAGGAGTCAGGTCGTAAGTTGGAGTTCTGCCTATTTTGTGCCAATAAGCCTAAACAAACAAAATAAAAAGTTAGAAATATCAACTAGCTTGCAAAGTCATCAAGCACAACTTGTAGACTGATGAGAAAATCGATATTTGAAGAACCTTATCTATGATTATAAAGAAATTATTAGTTAAAACTTTCTAAAAGTATTAGCTTAGTAATGTTTTAATGAGATTATAGAATGGTACCTAAGCCTACTTCAAAAATAATAACTGTGGAAATTTTAGTTTTGAACATTGACCTAACTCTGGGCTTATAACCTAGCACAATGATTGGCTATAGTTGGTACTCAGTGAAAAAAATAGTAATAAAAAAAAATTGGGGTAAATTGAACCTATGGGGAATGGGGCATGGTAGTGGAGTGGCAAGGACGGTCAACTTTTAGAGTCATAAAGATCTTATTCTCAGTTGGGGTCAGCTGCTTTCTAAGCTTGTGACCTTGGTCAAACGTCAAACATTCTTATTCACAGTTGTCTCATCTGGGCAATGAGAACATTATTATTTATTTAAATGGATTATTTTGCAGATTAAATGGAAATAACTGTTTTGAGCTCAATTACTAAGTATTTAATAAATTATATCTGCTAATATTTTGTTGCAGTAATAACAAAGCTGTGTGAATGTAAGATAAAAAAAAACACTGAAATCAAACAGAATTCCTTCCCTATAGTAGTAGTGTTGCCTATGAAGACAAATCCTCCCAACTTGAATTATTGTCTGTATAGGCAGAAATTTTTCAGCGATCTTCAGTCATGGTAACAATAAAGAAGCAAAGTAGGGTTAAAAATAAAATTATAAATTCTGAGGCTATTTTTTTAAAAAAATTAAGGTCTTAGTTTTTAAGACCCTAGAACATAATGAAATTTTGTTCCTAACTAAATTTAAACCCAGCATTGATAAGAATGAGTCTTTCTAAACTTATTTTGTAAGCATACCTTTACAATTATTTATGAAGAGTATTAGGACTTCCAGATGACTTGTGTAAGTACTTTGTTATGAACCAGACAGACTAGGGATTTTTCTGAGTGCTTGGGAGGAAAATGGTGTTTTTCTCTGCCTCCTTTACAAAATCTGAAGTACTTTTCTTTAGTGATATTTCTTTCTTGTGCCACTAAATCTGTGATAGTGCAATTAACATTGCATGTAAGTCTTTTTTTGTTATCAGGAATGAGGTTTTATTCAGAGAGAGGTGTAGTGTAGTAATTCAGAGCATGATCAATAGGATCAGACTGCTTTGAATAGAACACCAGTTTGGGAAGGTTATATAACCCCTCTTAGTTATATAACCCCTCATGGTATTAGTAGCCTGAGCTATAAATTGGAGTTATTTTTTTGAGACAGAGTCTCACTTTGTTGCCCAGGCTAGAGTGAGTACCATGGTGTCAGCCTAGCTCACAGCAACCTCAAACTCCTGAGCTCAAGCAATCCTGCTGCCTCAGCCTCCTGAGTATCTGGGACTACAGGCATGTGCCACCATGCCTGGCTAATTTTTTCTATATATTTTTAGTTGCCCAATTAATTTCTTTCTGTTTTTAGTAGAGATGGGGTCTCGCTCTTCCTCAGGCTGGTTTCAAACTCCTGACCTTGAGCAATCCTCCGGCCTCGGCCTCCCAGAGTGCTAGTATTACAGGCGTGAGCCAAATTGGAGCTATTAATACCACCCCTGCAGTAGGGTTGTTGTGAGTATTAAATGAGATGATGCATGTATGAAACTTAGAACAATGCTGACACATTAAGTACTCAATAAATAAATGTTATCCAGTATTATTATTGATGAGCTAGTCTTTAATAACATCTTTTCTTCAAAAAGTAACTTATCCTAGGTTTACATTTTAAAGTAAAGAAAATATATCCAAGAAATCATAAATGTTGAGTGCTAAGTGTGACTGACTTATTTGTCTTTTGTTGGTTGGCTTATGGTTTTGTTTTGCTTTATTTTTTAATATAGTTCAATATGGATCGGGTTAATGTTGAAGAGTTCTATGAAGTTTATAAAGGAGTGGTGTCTGAGTATAATGTAAGTATCAAAGCAAATGTAAAAATATTTGTTAAATAAAAATTATAATAAACCGTTGTTTTAGACTAAGCAATACTAGGCCCCAATAGAACAGACTAAAAATCAAAATGGAATCACTGGTGTTAAAGTTCCATGCCACCAAACTGAAACTAAGTTGTTCCCTGACTTTCTGCTGAGAAATCCAGAGAGAGATAATAGCCAAATTTCCTAAATAGGCCAATTTCAATGGGCATAATAATGAAGTTTCCCTCTGCCTTTAATCCTTAAAACAAAAAGTAACCGGAAGTAACCTGATGTTAAACAATTAGTTATTTTTCTATTGTTCTGTTTTCTATTCCAGCCTTACAAGGAAGGTAACTTTGAAATGACCAATCCACTTTTTGTTCTTTGTTTTTCCTTTATTTAATACTTTTCTGTCTATAAAACCAAGCCCTTCTGCTCAACTCATTGTAATAATTTATTCTATTTTGTGGAATGAAGTGTTGCCTGATTCTAGAATCATGAATAAAGCAAATTGAGATCTTTAAGCTAAATTTGTTGTCATTTTTTCCTTTGACAGTACTGAAAACTATTTGTGTATCTCAGATCTTGAGGATCTCAGTATAATATGTAATCATGAAAGTATTCCTTAAGGTATTCTTTCTGCTAGCTGCTAGGTGATCATATCCAGTGACTGGGGCATTCATATCCCTAGAGCCAGTGGAAAATATATTGTTTCATTTATTAAACCTAAATATGTAGGAGAAAAACAAAAGAAAAAAGGCATTGACAGCAAGACAAACTTTTCTGGGATATTGACACATTTTGACATTTTCTAATAGTTATAGTTTACTCAGAGTAGAAGACTGTCCAAAATGCTTTAGTTAATAGTAAATAGTTCTTGGCCAGGTGCTATGGCTCACGCCTGTAACCCTAGTATTTTGGGAGTATAAGGCGGGAGGATTGCTTAAGACCAGGAGTACAAGACTAGCCTGAGCAACATAGCAAAACCCCATCTCTTGATACAATATAGCATCAAGTAGTACTTAATATCTACCTTAATGATGCAAATGCAAATATAATAAACTGAAAGTGTGACTGATAATGATGAAATAATGACTTGAAGGGATTTATACAAAGGTCAATGAAATGTGTTCTTGAAAACAAATGACTATATTCAAATGAGCCAAATCTTGTTCCTTAATATAGCACACAGTAGATACTTATTAAAAGTTAGTTTCCCTTCCCTCCTCTTCATCAAATTATTTTAGAAACATTTATGCTGGTACACTGCCTGTCACCCAAGGTGTTTTTTTAGAGAGTTTTGGCTTTTCAAAACTATGGCATAAGGTTCACTATTCATGACAATGAGACTAGATTTTCTTTTCACTTTTCTATGCCCTTTCCTTTAAGCCTATCTTAAAAACAGAAAAATGTGCTAGTCCAAGAGCCTTTCACTTATTTAGCCCTATATAATAAAAGCCAATTATGAAATATTTTATTTTGGGTCTGGTATACTGATTGTATTCTACCCTTCTTTAGAAAGACCAGAGCAGGGTTTTTTTCCCTCCCTTTTGTTGTAGCTTATCAAAGTTTAATCTTATCAGATCCTTCATTTTAGAGTTATGGCCATACTTTTCTTAAATGGAAGAGATCTTAAAATGTATTCTTATCTTAAAATTATTTATTCAACCAGTGACAACTGTTTATTCATCTTTTAAATCTTTTGCATTCTCCTTCTTTTATTTGTTCAGTTTGACTTTTAAAAAATATAAAGGCAACTACATTCTTTAATTTATATCATATTATACTTTATATATAAGATAAAGACACGGATGGAAGCATATCCCACAGCAGCCTTGATCCTCATTTATATTCTCATATAATATCATGAAGTATTGAATTTGGTAACAAATAGCAGTTGAGAGCACTAATGTTTTATATATATATTTGAGGTGGCCCATATGTCCCTTTGGAAAAATACTTTTTTTAAAAAACCCATCTCTGACTTTTAATGTCTGCTATATTGTGCTTTCAAATACCATATGTGTATTTTCTACTTATGTAATAGACATTTACTCTTAGTATTTTTTGATCTTTGGATTCTGAAAGTCAAGATAAGAATGTAGCTGGGTGGGTGTATCATTTCTTTTAATTGGGATTTATATTCCTTTCTTCTATGTAATCTTCTCAGTAAGATATTTAATATGCTTACTATTTAAATCTTGTAATAATAATAAAAATGCCTACCTCAAGTAAAGAAAATATGGACTATTGGTGAAGAAAAAACTACCTTATTTCAGAGAAATTATTAGTTTGTGAGTAATTTTTAGTAATATTTATGATTATATATTCAGCTTAAAACAGCTTATTTAGCTTAAAACAAATATATCAAATCATTATTGGTTTGTAGTGGTCTGTTAATGAGAGAATGAACTGGAATATATCAATCAGCACATACCAATATCCAGATGTCTTTATGAGAATTTACTGTGTTTATATGATATAAAATTTTATTTAAACTAAGGAAACTATTTGAAAACTTTCCCCAAACTTAAATTAGAATTTTTTTATCCAGTAATATTTTTCCAAAGTAATAGTCTTAGGAAGGGTATATAATCTCTGATGTTTTTAAAGTTCTTGAAAGTCACATTAGTGGTTTTAAATTTAAGATGTGTTGGTACAGGGGTATGAAAAGAACTACTTAGGCGTAGAGTATATAGGGTGAAACAATAATGATACATTATTATACCAGATTTTTTTTGTTACTCTAACCTTTTAGGTTTTCCTATATTCCTACAAACTATATACTTATAATATCTCCCCAAACTAATTGCAACTAGCACACAGCTTCCTAAAATCACTTCCCTTTTTTGTTTTTTGCCATGGAGTTGGATGCTAGGTTCAAATCCTGAATCCTCCAGTTGTGTGACCATAGACAATTTATTTACACAAGGCCTTGATTAACCCATGTATAAAATAAGAATAATGCTACCTTATGAAATTGTTGTAGAATTAAATAAATCATGTAAAATAGTCTCACATATTAAGAGTACTTAGTAAATATTAGCTGATGTTATTTTTATTATTTAATCTGCTATAATTTTTGGTAGTAGATTTCATTTTGATCATTTATAGCTATATTTCAACATTTGCAGTCATAAAAAAGATGTTAATTCCTATCTCATAGTGTTACCATGATTCATTTATTCACCACATGTATATTGAGTATCTACTATAAGGCCAGACAGTCAGTGATGAACAAAAAAGCATACTATGACATCATGGAACTTATGTTCTGGTGAGGATAGACATTAAATCAAATGATCCCACACACAGCTACCTAAGGGCAGATGTCAAAGCGCTTAAAGGAAACAAACAGGTTCTTTTTTGTTTAAAAAATTACTACTTACTGAAAACGAGGGTGACTTAAGTCAATTTTTTTAAGGGGCATGTTCTGCTTTTGATGAAGTTCTTTGTTCAACATGATTTTTTATTTCCATTTTTTTTTTTTTTTTTTTTTTTTGAGACAGAGTCTCACTTTGTTGCCCAGGCTAGAGTGAGTGCCTTAGCGTCAGCCTAGCTCACAGCAACCTCAATCTCCTGGGCTCAAGCAATCCTCCTTCCTCAGCCTCCCAAGTAGCTGAGACTAGAGGCATGTACCACCATGCCCAGCTAATTTTTTCTATATGTAGAGACACTATTTTTGATCAATTTTTTAAAAATTATACCACTTCATATGTAGAGTTAAGAATCTTAAAAATCATCTCTTTCCCTTCTATCCTATGTGGTGGTGGTCTCATACGTTTTACTTCTATGTATGTTATAAACCCTACAGTAAATTGTTAATATTTTTGCTTTAAGCAATAAATTCTTTCAAAGCAACTAAAAAATAAAAAGTGTATTTTATACTTACCCATGTTTATTGTTGTTTTGTTTTGATCCATATTTTTGTCTGGTATTTTTTTCCTTCTGCCTAAAGAACATCCTTTAAGATTTCTTATGGTATAAAGCTACTGAACGTGAATTCTCTCAGCTCTTGTTTTTCTGAAAAAGTATTTATTTTCTCTTCATTTTTGAAAAAATATTTTTTCATCTGGATATAGAATTCTCGATTGACAGGTTTTTGTTTGTTTACATCATTGTCATCTTTATTTTTGTTCTGCTGCTATGTAATGTGCCATTTTATTGTTTGGACTGTTTACGAGGATTTGTGTTTTGTTTTTCACTTATTTGATTATGTTTCACCTGCACCCTATTGTACTTTTATTTACATTTATTCTCCTTGGCTTTTGTTGGATCTCTAGGTTTGTTGGTTTCAATAAAGTTGGAAAGCTGTTAGCAATTATTTCTTAAAATATGTTTCTGTTCATCACCTTCTCTTCTGGGACTCTAATTATATATATATGTATATATATATATATATATATATGTATATGTATATAATAGACAACTTGACATTGTCCTACAATGTCCTAGGTATTTTTTATATTTTTATTCCTTGTTTTTTTTCTCTATGCTTATTTTGGAATAATTTCTATTGCATATCTTCAAGTTCATTATTCTTCCACAATGTCTTAACCTGTTCACCGCATCCAGTGTATTTTTCAATTTAGATGTCTTGATCTCATCTCTAGAAGTTCCATTTGGATCTTTTTAAAATATGTTTGATTTTCTCCTTAACATGTTCCTATTTCCTTCTATAATTTGTACATGTGAAGCTTATTCATAATAGTTCTTTTAACATTCTTATGTTAATTACATCGTTTCTGTCATTACTGGGTTTATGTCAATTTATATTGAGTTTTCTTCTGGTGATGGTTTATATTTTTCTATTTCTTTACATGCCTGGTAATTCTTTTGTTGGATGCTGGATAGTGAGAAATTGATAGTGTTACATGGTAGATTTTGTTGTATTCCTTTAAAGAATGTTTGACTTTATTCTGGCACTTAACTAGATCAGTTTGACTTTTTTGAGGCACGGTTTTAAGCTTTGTAGTATGAGTACAGAGCGTCTCATGATCTAAGGCTAATTTAGGCCAACTACTATGGAACAATACCCTTCTCTAGGCTCCACCTGATGTTCCATGTGTCTTATGAGGACTTTCCGCTCTGGCTGGTAGAGGCACAATCTCTCCGCAGCCTTGTGCTGTCTGGGAGTTTGATCTACTGCTTTCTGCTGATTCTTCCCGTAGCCTCAGGTAGTTTCCTTTATACTTCCCACAGACTCTTAGCCAAAGACTCATGTGAACTTCTCTGCAGATTCTGTAGCTTACACTCTGTACAGCTCGCCTGGTCTCTCCAGTATTCTGCCCTGAAATTCTAGCTACTTTGGCCTCCTTGAACTTCAGTCTTTGTCTCTTCAACTCATTGAAATTGTTGAGCTCTGTTGTGTTTCCTATACCTGGTCTATGGTCTGGAAACTGTCTCCAGGCAGTAAGATGGAACAATTATACAACTCACCTCATTTGTTTTCCTACTCTCAGGGGTTATAGTCCTGCGCTGCCTATCATCAGTATATGAAAACTGCTGTTTCATGTGTTTTGTCTAGTTTCTAGATGTTTAATGTGGGAGAATAAATCCTATTCCTGTTATTCCTTGTTGCTAGAACACATTATGATTTGAAAATGTTCTTCAGGAGGAAAACTTTGAAATTTATATTTTTAAGAATGTTAATTTGAGAACACTGTGTTCAAAGAGAAGGCCTTTGAGAAGAAGATGTGTTAGAAAATAATTTCAGATAATGAAAGTCAGGTGGTAAAGCATTACATTAAAAATGGTGGTAGGATTACTGGTAGCAATGGAGATGAGGGAACATATGTAAAAAATATTTTTGCAGGGAAAATGGACAAAATTTGGGAATTTGGGAACTACTTGGTGTGTGGGATACAGGTAGGAAAGAAGTTAAAGATGACTTTACCAAGATTAGTGGGATAGTTACATAATTAAAATAGAAGGGGTAAAAGCTTATTAAATTCTTTTGTTTCTTTTCTGTATCATAGGATATGGTGACAGAAATGTATTCCGGCCCTTGTGTAGCACTAGAGATTCAACAGAATAATGCTACAAAGACATTTCGAGAATTCTGTGGACCTGCTGATCCTGTAAGTTATTGTTTAAAATATTAATCTAGTTTGTGTTATCCATTAACTAAATATTTTAATAGGTTTGAAATGTTTAGTTAGTTTTTAAAATGTAATAGTGAATATAATATACACCTTTTTATTCAAAATAGTATTTACATTATTATGTAATATTTCAATTAAAAATTGTATTAATCTAATGACAATATAGAATGGCAGAAACATTTACTATGGCATTTTCTTTTGTTATTTCTTCTTGCTAATTATCTAAAGTGTTATCTTTTGACATAGGGAAGCTCTATAAATAAAGGTCTAAATGTGAAGAATACTAATATGGTGGCATCATACCAATACATAAATAAATATGAGCAGTGAGACTTATACAAAACTTGATATTCTCTAGTATACCTTTCAATTTGCTTTGGGGTTTCTTCCTGTGGATATTTGGTGGTGGATATTTGGTGGTGGATATTTGGTGGTGGATATTTGGTGGTGTGTGTGTTTGTGAGAGAGAGTAGAGGTGGGGGCATTGAAACGTAGAAGCAGCATTAGAATACATATAATAAAGCTCCATGCAAATGCTAGAAGCTGAGTAGGATTATGGGAACTGTTACTGATTTTAAACACTAACTCTAAATTCACCAATTCCTTTATTTCACTATCAATTGAAAATAGTTTATTGAAAATGAGTAGCCAATTCAATTTTTAATAATTTAATTCAGAGCATTTATTGGGTACACTTAGATGCAAGACACTAAGTCATCAGCACCTATTAAGAAATTATCTTGTGTGAAATTGCTGCTAGATAATGCCCAGTAGAGGAGAACAATACACCTGTTGTCAATGATCTAAGAGTACACACATAAAGATTTTTTAGAATACTTACAGAGCAATGTACAAATAAGAACCAAAATATTGTTATTTCAGGTAAAATCCAGATGTTGAAGGATAGTATAGTAAAGGAGCAATAAATATGGCCTGAAGATAATTAAGAAAGCTCAGAAAGAGAAATGCAAACAAGGATTTGAAAGATGAATCAGGAAACAAGGAGAATGGGAAAAACTCTAAGGTGTACAAAGACAACAATGAAGGAATTTGCAAATTTATTATGGTAAACAGAATGTTTACCATATGAGTGTGAGATGGATAGCCTTAAAAACCAGGCAAAGAATTGTAGATTCTTTATAATTTGAATCTTACATAGTAGGAAATAGGAATTCCCTACATGCAGCTTAATTTTGACCATACAGAATTATTTCTTTAATGCAACTAGAGCAAACCAAATTGGAAGAGATTAAAGGCAGAGAGGCTCTAGAAATAGAAAGGAGCACCCCGGGTGACATCAATAGCGAAAGTCAGCAGGACCTCCCTTATATAATTCAGGGAGAAAGAAGAATAGATGTAAATAATACATGTGGCTGTGAAAGAGTGATGATTACAATGTGACCGTGTTGTAGAGGACATTGGGAGAAAGTGGTGGTGATGCTGAGTCTTTATTGAATATTAATCACATGGGAATTTATGCAGGGATACTTTCTGGCTAGTGAGTAGGTTGAACTCAGTTTTTGCCATTTTTGACATTTTAAATTTCTGATTTTAGTGTGATGGCCAAGAGAATTTTTTTTTAATATAAAGATAATTAAAATTGTGAGTGATCAGCTGGCCAAACAGGGGTAAATTAAAGAGATAAAAATTAAAACAAAAAAGGAATGAGATGTTTGTTCTCTCATTTGTTTAATAAATTTAGTAAATTCTCATTGAGCCTGTGCAAGTATCTGTGAATATACAGATTGAAGCCTCAAAGAGCTTACAGTGTATAAATGGACAACTATAAGTGGCTAATTTTCATGTACTATGGCAGTTGCATTGTTTTAGGTATTTGCAGGTACTGTGGAAGCCCAGAATTATAGCACTTTGGCTGGGGATGGGTGATGCTATGGTTTGAAGTGTTCTCTAAAATTTCATGTGTTGGAAACTTAATCCTCCAATTTGTATGTTGATGATATTTGAAGGTGGAGCCTTTGGGAAATAATTAGTATTAAATAAGGTCATCGGGGAGGGAGGGGTGGTCCCCAGGGTGGTACTGGTGGCTTTCTAAGAAGGGGAAGAAAGACCTGCGCAGGATAGGCACACTCTAGCCTTCTTGCTTTGTGACACCCTTCATCATAATGACACAGTAAGAAGGCCCTCACCAAATGCCAGTCCTGGACTTCACAGCCTCTAGAACTGTTAAGAAAGAAATTTATTTTCTTTATAAATTACCGAGCCTCAGATGTTCAGTTTATAGCAACAGAAAACAGACTAAGATAGGTGGCAAGGGTCAGGGAAGACATCTTAAAGAGCATGACATTTGAGCTAAATTGTGGGGAATGAGTAGAACTTAGCTTCGTGAGGAAGGTGGGAAATGATATGGTTAAAGTTAGGGATGCCTAAACAGCATGACTTTGGGGCTGCAGCAAGCTCTTTATTATTGATGGAGCTAAAGTATGGGGCAGAGAACTACAGAGGATGAGGTCATTGGGGAGGAGTGTGCAGATAAGTGATCATTGAAGGAAGAATTCTGAAAAGAAAAAAAAATGTTGATTGCCTTTTTTTGTAGGTATTTATTTAATGAATATTTACAAGTAAATAGTATGTGCAAAGCTCACTGCTAGGCCCTGTGGCTGGGTCATAATAAAGAGGCCTAGAATAAGTTATCTTTCCTTTAGTAGCTTATAACCTCAAGATGGCTCAATTTACAAACTCTTTCAGAGCCCTGTGTCTCGCCTCATTAAGCATGGTTGGAATTATTCCACTGTGGGTTTTTTTTTTTTTTCATTTTAGTTTTTTATGAGCCCTCAGAGCATTGTAGAAGTCACATCACAGGAATTTTAAAATTTGGAACCAATTTTACATGTAAAATGTTAACAATGGTTGTCTTTGGGAGGCAGAATTATGATAATATTTTAGTTCTACATGTCTATATTTTACAGATTTTCTTTAAAGTGCTTATGTTACTTTTATAATAAGAAAAATACTTTTTATTTTATCACAAAATCTTAAAGTTAATGAACTTTTAAAGCAGGAGGCATGTACTTATTAGAGCTGATTCTCCTCTTGAGTCTCAGGGTCTGAATTATATACTATTTCTAAGCACAGATCCAGGATGTCAGGCAGGACCGTACACCTTTGATGAGTTGTTTCAAATTAGAAGCAATAACATAGTAGTTATAGTCAAGCAATGCTTAAGGACAGTAAAATGTGACTTTCCATTTGATCTCTGGCTTCCTTTGGCTCATTTTGATTCCTTTTCTCCCTCCCTCCCTTTCCCTCTTCTCTCCCTGTCCATCCAACAAATAGGTATTGAATGTTTATTATATGCTACCCACTATGCTAGCTGCTTCTAGGTTTATATTAATGATCAAACAAAAATAGTCTTTTTCTTTGAGAAATTTATGTTCTAGTTCTAGCAGGAGATAGAATTGCTAATTAAGTAGCAATCTCACTTTAGAAACTGTAGGTGTTCCAATCTATTCATGTATTATATTATCTTAACATAATTTAGAAATTCATTTCTTCATTGCCTAGTCATTTCCATATCTAAAGAAAGACCCAGAGTTATAATAGGTGTAAATATAATGAGTGCTTAGAAGATTGCCACGTACCTAATGGCCATGCAATAAATATTCCTTCTACACAGTCTTATAGCTGGAAAGACACTCATGTATAAACAAAATTTCTTTCAGTTTCTCTAGAATTGGTGTTCAAAGAGAAGAGTAGTATACAAGACAGTTCTTTAGGGTTGGGGGGAACATTAGACTTTCAATTTCTATTGCTATTGAAAAAGTAAGAAAGAGGCTAAGTTTTAATAAAATATCCTGTGTGAACTGACAAAAGTACTTTTTTATAATTATTGAAATATATACATATTTTGATATAATTACATATTTTACTGATAAGGGTGATTGAAAACTTTTGGAGGCCCAATTCGCAGAGTGAAAACAATTTTCCACATTTACATACAATTAGAAATGTGTTCACTCAGCACACCATCACCTGCAGAAAATAAATCCACCTAGGCAGAAAACTCACTCCAGATTTGCCTCTGGAAGAGATTTTGATTGCACCTGCTGAAGAATTTCACTGTTGAGTAGGTTGGCAGTTTTCCTGCTGAGCCATTAGGAAACTCAGAGAGTCACCAAGGAAGTGCTAAATTGTCTGGAATAATTGTGCAGAACACATTTGTTCTTGGACTGGTGGGTCTGACAAGCCAAAATAACCTAACATAGATATGCCTTGTTTTATGAAAAATGTGTTCCTGAAACATTTTATATAAATCACATTATTTAAAATATAAAGGATCTTATTTAATGGAATCTGAATATTTTTGTAAAGTGAATATTCACCCTCATCTGCTGTCATACTTTGAAAACCTTTACCCCTTCATGAGATTGAAGTGATCAAATATTTTCATATACAAAGTGTGGCTTTACAAATTTTAATGAAGTTTCTCATTCATTTGACTGTCAAAGTAGTATTTTCTCTATTACCTAGTAGCCTTTACCAATTTCAGAATTAAAGTAGAAGTATCATAATATTTTAGAAATGCAAATTTTTTTATTAATATGTAGGAAGTCAGGTAAACTTGGAAGAGAAATGCTAGGAGCTGATGTCTGTTATTTCTCTCATCTGTTGACATTCTGGTTACATCCTTTTATTCACGGAAGGCTTTGAAACTCTGGTCATGGTGCTTTATTAAAACTCTATATTAAAACTCTTAGCATGTATTGTTAAACTATTTTCCATAAAGTATGCTCCAATTTACGTTTCTGCCAGCAACATATATGAGAATATAGTTTTCAAGGTTAGGGATTGTTATACTAAGATGTTTCTAATTTAGTAAGTGCAATGGTGTTTTCATTTTTAATATTAATTATTTGTAAGGATGAACTCTCTTCATATGGATTAATTATATGTCTCGGCTTATAAAATGTCTGATTAATGTCTTTTTATCAGTTCTTTACTGTTTTCATAATTTTTATGTGCTCTTTATACGTTTAAGTTGTATTTTGTATTATAAATATTTTCCCTGTTTAACTTTTAATTCATCTTACATAGGGAAGATTCTAGTATATAAAAACTTTTATCAGTCTTTTCATTTTTGGTTGCTTTTATAAAAGCTTCAATGATATAGCCTAATTGGAAAACTGTATTTTCTTCTAGTAGTTTGTAGTTCTACTTTTTACATTTAATTATTTGATACATTTGAATTTTGTGTTGTTGCTTATGGTCTAAGGTGTAGACCTCACTTTCCAAAGTTTCACTTATTGTCATAGCATCATTTATTGTATGTTTTTTTTGTTCCTATTGATTTGTTATATCTTCTAGGTTGGTAAATTACATTAATCCATATATCAAATCTTTGTCAATTCCATATGATCTTAATTAGCATAGCTTTATGTTAGATTTTCCACAGTTTGACTGTTATGTGCCTGGTTGTGGTTTTCTTTGTACTTCTTCTGCTTGGTATTCCCTGAGATTCCTGTATCTTTAGATGCTCTTTCTGATCAAATTGGAAAAATTTCATCCAATAGTTCTTCAAATTTTTAGCCTTCCTATTTTCACCCTTCCTGTAACTCTGACTGATGCTTGACCATTTGATAAAGGCCATTGAGGGCCTATACATTTTTCTTAATCTTTTTTTACTCTGTGCTTCAGTTTAGATGGCTTCTATTTTCCTATCTTCAAATTTATGGATTCTCTCTTCTCTTTCATTCAGTTTTTAATATCCAATAAAGTAGTTTTTAGTCCTCAGGCTTATGTTTGGTTCTTTTTTATACTTTACATAACTTTCCTTAAACTCACTCTCTCTTCACATTCTATCGTATGTTTTTCTATGGCTCCTTTAACATCTTCATTGTACATCTGGTTTGTGAGTTGTGGGGCAGTGACTGATTTTTCTCTTGATTATGAATCACATTTTCCTGCTTCTTTGGAAATCTAGTAATTTTTGAGTTACATTCTGGAATACTACATAAGATATATTGTACAGACTCGGGATTCGTCATCTTCTTCTGAAGAGTGTTGGGTTTAGTTCTGGCATGCAGTTAAATTACAGATTTTAGGCTTTGTCAGAGTGGCTTTGTTTTGTATTTTAGTAGTGTGGGTGATTTCCTTAATTCTCTACATGGCATTTTTTTCCCTAATGCATAGCTATCCAAGGTTTTAATTGAAAACCCAAGGTGTTAGTCAAACCTATCTTGACAGATTCAAACTCTGAATTCTTCTCTGTGGTGAGCAGCTATCAAAATTTTGATTAATCTTTCAGCCTTCCAACTATTGTTTTTCCCTGGGTTCTTTGAGAATTGCCCTGCGCGTGCACAGTTCAGTGATCAGTCAAGGAGGGGAGTTTATCTACAGATTTTTTTTTGGATCCCTCCTCCCAGGATTAGCACCCTTCAATTTCCAGCTGCTCTAGCCACCCCAAACCTCATGCTCTGACTCCTCCAGCCGATAACACTGATGTTCTCTGCTTGAGCTCTGTCTGCCATGTTGGGGAGTAGCCTGCTGGTAAAATACATAATATGTGATATTAATATTATATGTGAACCTCAGTGTAGTTCCTTTCTTTCAAGGGTTGAATCCCTTCAGCTTTTTCCACTTTTGGTCCACTCTAATTTTTGTATATATTATTCAGAGTTTTAGGACAGTACAGCTTTTAATTGTTATTAATATATTTGTCCAATACAAGCAAATCTTTCACTACTGGAAGTCAGGAGTCTGTCCACTAACTTTTATGGTAATCATTCTTTCCTTGTTCTCCTGTCTCTCATCTGTGACTCATCTATCTTGATCCCTTGCCTGGAGTCTCTTTCACTATCTGTCGTTTCAATGAGGGTATTCTGAGGACTTCATTCCTTTTGACTCTTCAGTCTATAAGCTCTCCCTGGATGAAACCATAAATATTAATATAATAGTAGATTACCTACCAGTTTATATGCTGATGACTCCAAAATCCATGACTCTAGCTCAGGCCTTTCTCCTGTGGTTCATCTGCTAGTAAAACTCAGTATTTCCTACACATTTTTCTCTCCTATAACACATTCTTCTGTTTTTATGACTGTCACTACTATCATCCTATATGGAAACTGTGGAATCATCTGAGACTCTCCTCTCTCCTTTATCCCAACACATCTGTTTGTGTCCCAAGTCCTGCAGCAATTACTTCCTTTGTATCTGAGTGTCTGTCTCTGTGTCTTCGTCCCCACTTCTACATAGGTTATTGCATAGCCTCACTATTTCTATCATCTCTTAACTTCTCAGATTTGCGTGTCTTACCTTTCATGTTCATCCTCAACTCTCCTGATGCAGCACTCCTCCTAAACTATAAATAGAAAAGTTGTACTCCTCAGCTTAAAGCCCTGCAGTGGCTTCCTGTTGCTTGCGGTGAATAGTTAGTTAAAAGTTTATTTTCAGTAAGAAGGCATTCAAAGTCCTCCATGATACAGCTCTTCCCACTTCTAGCCTCCTTTCTTACTGTATTGCTCCTCCTCTCCTCTGTGCTTTTACATTTGCACTCTAACCTCCAGTATTATCAAACTGCTTATTCGTCTCGTTTCTGTGTGCTGCTTTTACTGGCAGAGACACCTCTTTAACTATCAAGACTTTGCTCAAGCATCTGGGAATTATTTCTTGGCCACTCCAGCCTCAGACAGAATTGGCTAGTTCCTCTTTTATACCCTCACTGTACCTTATTTAATATTTTTATATCACCTGTTAAATTTTACTGTATTTTTTTACTGCTTGCATACTCCTTAAAAGTCTGCCCTTAACGTAATGTTTTATTTATCTTAGTATTACTAGCATGTGGCAGAGTACCTGGAATGTGGAAAGCACTTGATGGTGGAACAAATGAATGGGAGAATATGTCTAGAGTCATGTACTGAACAAATGAGGCAGCCCAGTGCCAGGTGGTCATTGACATGGAAGGGAAATCTGGCCTGGGGCATCAGAGCCTGATTGGCATAACAAAAGCATCCAAATTTTCAGAACATAATTTCTAAATTTAGGCCTAAGAAATTTGAGTTTCTGAGATATGCATCCTCTTTATATCCCAAAACCTTAGTAAACCTAGTAGGCTTTCAAGCTTTGGGTGGTGGGGTGCTGTATAGAAAAGGAAAATACAGAGTTCTAGGGGTCCTCAAACTTTTTAAACAGGGGACCAGTTCACTGTCCCTCAGACTGTTGGAGGGCCGGACTACAGTTTAAAAAAACTATGAACAAATTCCTATGCACACTGCACATATCTTATTTTGAAGTAAAAAAACAAATGGGCAAAACACCCGCATATGGCCCGCAGGCCGTAATTTGAGGACACCTAGATTGTAAACATTTAGCACCTTTATGCCTGGCGGAGGGTGCAGCTTCTAGGCTCTGGGAGGTGAGGAAGTGAACAGTGAAGCTGCAACCAGCACAACAAACCTACACCATGGGATTGATTCAAATGCACACAAAGGTTTTGTTTTTCTAAATATATCAAAGGGGAGAAGGTCTTAGGGTAAATACTACTTTTTAAAATTGTTTTTCTTATGTGACTTTTCATCCTACTGTTGTGTTAAGTTCTGAGATTGAAGGAATATGATTGGGGGTTGTTGGGGGGGGCAAATAGACAGAATAGACCTTACAGTTTGGATGGTTTGATGTCATCACTGTCCAATAAAAATATAATACAAGCTACATATAGAATATAATACGTTTAAAATTTTCTAGTAATCACATTAAAATAAAGAGAAACAGGTGACATTAATTTTAATAATATATTTAATTTAACTAATATATCCAAAATATAAGGATATAATCATTATAAAAATTATTAATGGGATTTTTATAATCTTGTTGGGTTTTTTGTATTTGAAATCTGTCATGCAATTTACACTTGGAGTGCATCTCAATTCAAACTACCCACATATCGAGTGTGGCTACCACACTGATAGCCACATGTGGCTACCATATTGGACAGTGCAAATCTAGACCACTCCAGTGGACCTTACTTAGGAATATATTAATAAGAAACTTCTCCTTAGTCTGAGTTTATTGGAATGCTACATTTGGTTTTGTTGTCAGAACAAAATATATTGCTTAGTTTTGATTCCTTTATGTATATTTCTCTCAGGTTTATCTTTTTCAACTTTACTGAGGTATAATTGACAAACATAATTATAGAAATTTAAGGTATATATCATGATGATTTGAGATATGTATATATTGTAAAATAAGTAACACAGTCAAGTTAGTTAATACAGCCATCACCTCAAATTTTTGTGTGTGGTGAGAACATTTAAGAGCTACTCTTTGTAGAAAAAAAGAGTTTTTCCTCTGTTTTACACCACAACAATCAATACAGAAGACTTCTGTGACCTCTGGTCACCAAGAAGTATGTGGGGCTCTCCCCCCACCAATGACCAATTAATTCTGCAGCAGATTCTTCAGCAGACACAGCTAGGTGTCCTCTAATTCAATTCACTTCTGACTCTGTCTCCCTGGAGATAGTGTCAGAGCCCACAGGTTGAGGGCTCAGTCCCATATGACTGCCCCTCCACTTCCTGTGCCAATCGCAAGACCCAGGCTGTTTTACCTGTGCTTCTGACTAACTGGCTATAAATTGGTGCTTTCAGGATCCCCACCTTGAGTTCAATTAATCTTCCAGAGCAGCTCACAGAACCCAGGGAAACACTTATGTTTACTGATTTATTATCAGGGATATCACAAAGGATACAGACGAAGAGACGCACATGGCAGTGTATGAGAAGGGGCGAGGAACGTCCCTGGATGCGCCACCCTCAGGAACCTCCGAGTGCTCAGCTATCCTGAAGCCCTCCACACTCTGTCCTTTTAGATTGTAATGAAGGCTTCATGACACAGGCAGGATTGATTAAATCGTTGGCCATTGGTGCTCAACTTAACCATCAGCTTCTTTCCTCAGATGTTAGGAGGTGGGGCTGAAAGTCCCAACCCTGTAATCATTCCTGGCTTGGTCTTCCCTGAAGTTACCTAGGGGAAGTCAGCCCCAGTCAACTCATTAGCATACATTAGCATATGAAAACGCACTTTATCTCTCAGGATTACAAGGATTTTAGGAGTTTTATGCCAGGACTACCACCAAATGTATATTTCACAGTATTTCAACTCTCTTAGCAAACTTCAGGTATTCAGTACAGTATTGCTAACCGTTACTATGCTCTACATTAGATCCCCAGAACTTATTTATCTTACACATGAAAGTTTATACCCTTTGACCATCATCTCCCCATTTCCTCCATCTGCCAGGCCCTGGCAACTACCATTATATTCTCAGTCTCAGTTTCTATGAATTCAACTTTTTTAGATTGTACTTATAAGTGAGATCATACAGTGTTTGTCTTTGTCTGGCTTATTTCATTTAGCATAATGCCCTCCCGGTTCATCCATATTGTCACAGATGGCAGGATTTCCTTCTTTTTTATGGTTGAATAATATTCCATTGTATGTATGTATGTGTGTGTGTACACAGCACACACACACATACCACATTTTCTTTATCCATTCCTCTGCCTTAGTTTACCTTGAAAACTAACTGCTTTCTTTCTTTCCAGTTGTGCTTATACTTTTTAAAGGTCAAAATAAGATGCTAAGCTAGTATTCAGCAACCTTGATAAAAATGAATCATCTCTTTTTTTTTCTTCAGTTTGACATTAGCACCTATCATTTCTTTTCAAAAGAATGTAAGTAACACCTTTGAACAGGCTTCCTCAAACTATGGCCCGCAGGCCACATGCGGGTGTTTTTGCCTGTTTGTTTTTTTACTTCAAAATAAGATATGTGCAGTGTGCATAGGAATTTGTTCATAGCTTTTTTTAAACTATAGTCCGGCCCTCCAACAATCTGAGAGACAGTGAAGTGGCCCCCTATTTAAAAAGTTTGAGGACCCCTGCCTTTGAATGTTAGTACGGTCCTGGGAAAAGTTACTAAGGCTTTTTCCTTTCTCTTTAATAACATTATCCTAGGAAGCAAACTGTACCAAATGCCTGATGTCTTCTTTCCTAGTCAGAGGATCTTTGATGTTCTTATGAGAATTTAACTTGGACCTCTCATTTTTTTTAAATGGCAAAAAATTCAAACAAAAGATTTGAGGTTTTCCAAATGAATCAAGGAACTGTGGACGGAAAAAAATCCAAGCCCTGAAATATTTGAAAGAAGTTTATTCTGAGCCAAATTTGAGGACCATGACCCGGAGTCACTGCCAAGAGGCCTTGGGCAAGTGGGCTCGCTGTGGCTGGGTTACAGTTCAGTTTTATACATTTTCAGAGAGACAGGGGTTACAGGCAAAGTCGCAAATCAATACATGAGAGGCATACATTGGTTTGGCCCAAAAAGGTGGGACATCTCAAAGTGAGGGCTTACAGGTGGGTTTAAAGATTCTTTGGCTGACAATTGGCTGAGAGAGTTAGACTTTATCTAGAAGACCAGAAAGGATATACTTACTTTAAGATAAGGGTGGGAGCACTCTTGGGAGGTCCAGACAGGAGGACATTTTAAATTTACAATAGGTGCCTGCTAGGGTGATTTAAGATGCTTTAAATTTAAGAGTAGGCATCTGCTAGGATGCTTGAATTAAGACATTTTAAATTTATGATAGGCATCTGCTAGGATGCTTGAGTTAAGATAGGGGCTTCTTATCTTTTAGGTATGTCAATACCATACCTACAGGAATCAGATAGGGAATCAGATAGGGAAGTAAACCACCGCTTTATTTGGTTAACAAAAGCCACTTAGTGGGAATTCACCATTTGTCAGCCTGAGCCAGCTGGCCTCCTTAAGAAGGAGTTTTTAGCAAAAAAAAAAAAAAAAAAAAAAAAAAAATCAGAGTTCAGTCCTCAGAACCCAGGGGACTTATGGAAGCCACTACAGGTTCCACAGTCATGTTTCAAACAAGACTGTCCCCTTCTTCACCAAGCTCAGAGAACACTTTAGAAAAACAGCTGCCAATCTTTATAAAGTAGGACAAACAATGGAGAACAGTATTTATGCTGTCTACTCCATTTAATTTTATTCCATGATATAAATTCTCTCTTCAAACCACTTGCCAACTTCTTAAGTTTCACCTTGGAGAGCACTTTCTGATTGAAGTCCTGTATGCTTGGTTTGTCTCCAAAATTACAAAACCTGATGGGGATGAAGTTTCTCTTATCTCATAATTCACTTTTAAAATTCACAGAAGATCAGTAAAACTAGCTGTACAGATCTTCAAAAAATATGCCTGTGCATAGTAGGAAGAAGCTTACTGCTGTGGATGTCCGTTTGCTCACTGCCACCAATCAGTATCTCACAAAGGGAATGAATGTGTAGCGTTGGATAATCTGGAGAGTCTATTAACTGGAGGTTAGTTAACCAAGTTTACACTGTGTATGTGTACATATCTTATTTCAAGAAAATTTTGCAGTTTTTATGAGACAAAATGAAACTGACATGCTGCCAGACCAGGATGGGCCTCTTTTGGCGAGAACTAAACTTAAATCTCTTTGGACAGTCAACCAACTAAAGACCAGGAACATTTCTTCAGTTCTTGTTCTCTTTCTTTAGCATTTAACGTATCCAGAGATTAGTTGGTCATAATCCCATACTTGAGGAAGACAAAAAAGAGAAAAAAAAAATTAATAGGGCACAATGCACAGAAAAGATGCTCATTTCACATAACATATGTTCAGCCTTACTGAGTAGGGAAATGCATATTAAAATAGAATGATACAATTTTTTAAACCAATGACATTGGCAAAATTTTAAAAAATAGATAAAATCCAGTATCATCAACCACGTGGTGGAAAAGGTACCTGGTTGTAGTACTGTGGGTGAGATTTTTTTTCCTTCTTACACAAGCGATTCATTGTTTACAGTAGTTTTGTTCTGTAAAGTCACCATGAACACTGAATTGGTGAATCCTGAGCTATTACTCCTGGGGGAAATACAGGATTGGGTTCCTGTTAGCCTCTGCTGACAACATATGTATTGACAAAACAGTCAATACATGGCCTTATTTTATGTGCGCTTCTGTTTAGACACCTTATTTAATATATATTGTTGATTCAGTAGCATTCAACTCATGGCCAATATTACCATAACTCATGCCTGAATGATGCTTAGATTATAAATGTACTTTCTCCATAAAGCACTTCATAGCGTTCTTGCACTTAGGACTCTTGAGAGCTCTTCGGCACTATGTTTGAGGACTGTTTTCAATAGTAGAATCACCAACAAAAAGCACAAAAATGTGAAAAATGTGGCACTAAGTACACTGCAAAAGGACATTTGTTTAAAGTACGAGAGTTAAAACAAGAAGGCAAGTGTCACCTTGCTCACCTTTACCTTGTAACTTGAACATTGGGTAACTCAAATTTTTGCTGCTCTACACATGTCTACCAATGGTCACAAATGTGCTGTGACAGTTGATTTGGGGGTTACCAATAAGTTTTAATGAGTAGGTAAATTTGCAAACAATGGGGATTGACTATATTTTCAACATTTTTTTTGAACAATGAGTTTAAATGACTTATAAAGAACAATCATTTTTTTAAAAATAGCAATGCCTGCTTAATAAATATCCCAGCTAAAAAAAAATAATTTCTCTTGAAAGTAGGTGGGTCTAAAGGGTTTAATATAATTAGGTTGAAAAAGTACAAAATACATGCTGGAAAATACTTACATTTCAGAATAGCTGTTTGTCTTGGCTTTCTTTTGTCTTAGTGTTAAATAACACTTAACTCTAAAACTTGTCAAATAGTAACTGTCTGTAAATATAAAAAGTCAAAACAATGTAACAAAGCGTAATAGAAAAGCATTTGACATTGAACTACTGAATAAAACATTTTACAATTAAAACAAAGCTTTATTTAAATATAATGTCACTGAATCAACATTTTCCTGAAAAGGCAGAAGGTGTGAATTTGCAAGTCAGAGGTTTCAATTTTTATAGATCCTTTTCCTGAAATGTGTGGATTTTTCAACTAAAAATAAAAATATGTTTTCTTTTTATTGGTTGTTTCAGCCATAGAGTATCAGAATTGGGATTGAAACCTTGACATTGTTGCTCTCAAGTTCATGTCTTTAACCATTACATTATGTTGTTTTATATGTCCATGAGACGCCTATCACAGTATTAGCAGAGCATAAAACGTACAAATCTAATGACTTCTGAAAATTAAATAGAGAAATATTTTCTTCTCTGTAAAGTTTTAAAAGTAGAGATTTCATAATCTTTTTCTGAGTGATTTAGCTATAAGCTGATCCAAAAGTAATGAGATAAATGACAGTATTTGCCTCACATTATATATATCATAATTACTTATTATGGATAGATTGTCAGAACCCAAGAAAACATTAAATAATTGGATTAAAGACAAAAGACAAAAGAAACTGTGTCATTTCAGCCTCTAGATATGATACACTATATATATAGGAACAATATAAAACCTTTAATAGACACATGATGAATAGTGCTTATGGTTAATTCATTTACAAAAGTTTTTTTTTGTTTGTTTGTTTTTTATATATACAGGGTCTTTCTCTGTCACCCAGGCTGTAGAGCAGTGGTGTGCTCATAACTCTCTACAACTTTAAACTCCTGAGCTCAAGCAATCCTCCCACCTCAGCCTTACAAGCAACTAGGACTACAGGTGTGCACCACAACACCTGGTTAATTTTTAAAATCTTTTGTAGTGATGGGGTCTTGCTATGTTTCTCAGGCTGGTCCTGAACTCCTGGCCTCAAACAATCCTCCCACCTCAGTCTCCCAAATGTTGAGATTGCAGGCATCAGCCACTGCGCCTAGCCTCAGAGTTATCTTAAACATTACTGCATCGTATAATCCACCAAATATGGTAATTATGTCCTCGCACACAGTCTTCCAAGCAATACATTATGCTGCAATAAACTATTGAATTACAAAAAGAAAAAAAGGAAGACATGAGATACGTTCTTTGATTTCAAAGAGCTTAAGATCTAGATGAAGGATTCAATAGACCAGGGTAGGAATGAGAGTCCTATGAGCTGGATTAGGCCTGGAAGTCTTAATTAACCTTGGCCTGTAGGCAAAGGGGAAGCCCCATGAGGCAAGGAGAACTGAGCAGAAACAGGGGAGAATAATCCGGCCTGCTCAGCTGGTGATGATTGTTCACTTGTGATTCTCTAGGGATGTCATGTTGCCCTTTGATCACAGAACCTCCTCTCCCAGCCCCTTCTTTCTTTTTTGTGCATTTTATTTGTGATTATAACATAACTGGGAAAATCTTTCATTTTAAAGTAATATATAGTTCTTGTTTTGGTCCACTGCATTTAGAGTACATTCTTTTATTCTGATGAAATATATATATTTATATATGTGTGTATATATATACACATTTAGATATATATGTATGTATAGACATTTAGATATTAAGAATGATATTTTTTTTTCCATTTCCTCATTGCTAAAATGAAAGAAAAAAAAAAAAGAATGTTATTTTCTAGGACATCTGAAACTACCACAGAAGAAATATCTAAATAACAAACTTAGAACATAGTTTTTAGATGAATACTAATATTCTGATCCCCAGGGAGCACCAAAACTTCTGATATAGAATTTTTGTCACATTGGTGTTTACTCTCGGCCTAAGTGGGAACCAACCATTGGGATACTCTCTAAATTGGCCCATGCATTTCTGGAATGGAAACTTCAGTTCATTGTTATGCAATGAACAACAATTAGAACATCAACAATGTTTTATATATTCAGGCATATCTTGTAGTAGAGAAAATAGAAAAGTCTCCTTTGTAAATAAAACATCCAGAGATTCACTATTGTATAGACTTAGGTGAACTAGAAATAGATTTACTTTAAGAGATTTTTTTTCCCTTTTACCTCCCTTTTCATTGGATTGCGATTTACTTTGTTTCATTCAACTAAATTATTTAATACATTGTGGATGTGGGATATTCAGGACTGGGCATGATAGACCTTGGCTCTGCCCATGTGGAATGTATAGCCTAATGAGGAATATTGTCATTAAACAAATGATTACATAGTTGTATTTATTATAACTATTGTATTTATATTATTATTGTATTATAACTAGTATTATTATATTAGTATTGTATTAGTATTGTAGTTGTATCATTATACTAGTTGTATTATTGTATTATAACTAGTTGTATTTATTATAACTATATTAAGTGCTTAAAAGGAGTCTGATAATTATGTACCAATTTACAGCAGGAGGCTGTAGCTTAACCTAGGAGGAGGACTTCCTGAAATACTCCCAAGCACTCTGAAATCTGAAGGGTAAAGAATAGCTGTATGTTGAGGCCCTAAATCTCAGAAGGACCTAGCATATTCTAGGAATTCAAAGATGTCCAGTTTGGCTCTAGCTTAGAATGCAAAGAGGAGAATAGTCTACAATGCAACTGAAGAGATTGTCTTAGCCAGAGTATGAAAGGCCACATTAGCTAGTTTGTATTTACTGCAAGTACAATGGGAAGCTTCATGAAAAAGCTTAAATAAGGTATTGATGTGATCAAATTTGTATTTTTAAAGAGTGCTATAACTATGTGGAAAATTCTTTGGAGGAGAGTAAAGTAATTTTGGGACCTTGGGCTTGGATGGTGACAGAGGAAGATTTTGAAATATATTAATATTTTGGAAAGAGAACTGGCAGAACTTGTTGATATTTTGGGTAGGCATGAGCAAGTGTGTAGTTTATCTACTATAGATGAAGAAATTCTTATATAAATGACTTATGTTTTGAAACAGAAACAGTGATTAAAACACCAAAGCCTATTTATTCATTATTTAAATGTTTTTCCTGAGCATTTTCTGAGATTTAAATATTAGGTACATAGCTTTTACTTTCAAAAGTAAGAGGTAGAAATAGCAAAAATACATTCAATCTTGAGTTTAAACTATGTGATTAGGCACCTACCAGCTTTTAGTAAATGTGGAACCTCTTGGTCTTTGATGAAAAAGTTCTTGAATATGTCTATTTTATTTGTTCGTAGAGAAAGTAGTGGCTTGGCACTAATGAGTTCTTATACAGCTCCTTCAATGTTTTAAATTTTTTAAATTTTTTTTTCAATTCAAGTTTTGTAAAAACAAAAAATGCTGTATATCACCCTTCCAGAACCAGCAGATGTTGCTTTCTTATTAGTTATGCTTTGGAGATTCATAAGTGGGTGGAATTAGTTGATTAAAACAGATGGACTATGAAAATACATTCTTTAAGACCTTATAAGACTGAAATCCCATTAATATATATTTTTTCAAACCTGTAACTCTATGGATCTTTTTATTACTTTATTATCTCCTATAAATGTGATCCAAATCATTAAAGGTTACATTTAGAAACCATTTGGGATTGTTGCCAGTTTAGGCCTTTAAGCCTTCCTATTAATTAACATAATTTACTGAAATGCCACACTTAATACTATACAGAATGCAAATGAAATCTTGTTTGAATTATTAACAGCATAATCTCTCTAGTTTCAAGGATTAGAATAGAAATATACTTTGCTTTTCTTCAGTAAGGTTTCACTATTGTTTTTGTTTAAATATAACTGTGTATGTGGCCAGGCTTGGCGGCTCATGCCTCTAATGCTAGCACTTTGGGAGGCAGGAGGATCACTTGAAGCCATGACTTTGAGACCAGCAAGAGTAAGACCCCGTCTCTACAAAAAATAGAAAAATTAGACAGGCATGGTAGCGCACAGAGTCCAAGCTACTAGGGAGGCTGAGGCAGGAGGATCACTTCCTCCCAGGAATTTGAGGTTGCCGTGAGCTAGGCTGACATGATGGCATTCCAGCCCCAGTGACAAAGTGAGACTCTGTCTCAAAAAAAAAGAACCTTGTATATATTTTCCTAGAGGAAAATATACACAGGTCAAATAAGGATCCCTGGAGTTAGAAGACAAAGCAGTAGTAGCCCAAGACAGCTTCTTCCTTGTCCCAGCATTAATGCTCCCTAATCTTTCTTTCGGGCCTCTGAGATATTCCTACTTGTAAGACTTGTAGCACATTCTTCTTGTTCATTTTCTTAGCATCTGCCCCAACTACTACTACTTTTTTTTTTTTTTAAGAGATGAGGTCTTGCTATACTGCCCAGGCTAGTCTCAAACTCCTGGCCTCATGAGATCCTCCCACCTCAGCCTCCCAAAGTGCTGGAATTGCAGGTATGAGCCACTGTGCCTGGCCTATGTCCTGACTTACATATAGATATTGGATGAATTCATTTATTCATTCATCAAGTACTGTGTTTCCCCGAAAATGAGACCTACCCATAAAATAAGCCCTAGCAGGATTTCTAAGCATTTGCGCAATATAAGCCCTACCCCCAAAATAAGACCTAGTGATGGGCGTGGCTACACAGTGTATCTGCACAACCCATACATTTCATTGTGGAGCGGTAAAGAAGACGAGCAGCCCTTCTGATCTGCCCCAGGAGAGCTCTATTGCTCAACATGAGAGATTGGGGCCAGTGATTCTAAAGGAAATAGAGTCGCAAGAAATTCAGGATGAAATTCGGGGTTTGGAGAGTTATGATGATGTTCCAAAAGAAGATGACTTCACTATATTTGAATAAATGTATATTATTGTACTGTACTTAAAAAAAAATAACACGTCCCCTGAAAATAAGCCCTAGGGCTAGTCTTCTTGAGGAAAAATAAATATACGACCCTGTCTTATTTTCGGGGACACATGGTATTTTGTGGAGACCTATTACACAATAAGTACTATTCTAAATACTGACTGTATAACAATGAAAAAAAGCAAACACTAAACCTGTCCTCATATTGTTACATTCTAGTGGAGGGAAACAGACCATGAGCAGAATAAATAAGTAAAACTATATAGCATGCCTAATTATAGTAAGTGCTATGGGGGAAAATAAAGCAGGAAAAGCAAATAGAAGACAAATCTGCACAGATCCCCTGAACCGTTTCTGCCCTCTGACTACTTCTCCAGGCTGCCTCTGTACTGTTAGATTAGGAATTAGCATTTTGCTATATCAAAGGCTCAGTATAGGCAAGAGGACTGCATCCTGACACCTCGAATCTCCAGTTTTCACACCACACTAGCAAATAACTTGCTCCATACAGATATGTGCAGTCATCAGTAGAGAATGGCAGAGCCACATGCTATGTCAGAGATGGAGCAGCTTGTGGGATGCTCTTACTTGCTGAGTGATTTGCTCCCACTCACCAGCCTCTGCAATGTTACAAATTAGTGCATATCACATATCTTTAGAGGTTTTCTTAAGTAGTTGAAACTGCAAATTTTAAATCTCTGAATTCCAAGCCTTTATTAATTGTGAAGTAACCTAATGATTTTCCAAACTGTGGTTCCTTTCTAAAAATAATCCTTAATTACTACTTTTATTTATTCATTCAGCCATATACCAAGTACTTTTTATGTGTCGGGCAATCCCTGGCCATGGGGATCCTGCAATGGCAAAAAAAAAAAAAATGACAAAAATTTCTTATCTCTGAGTTTTTGTGCTAATGGGGAGACAGACAACAAACAAATAAGTAAAATAAATACTGTGGAGAATAAGGCAGATGGGGAGTGATTGAGAAGGAAGCCTGTCTAAAGACCAGCAGTGAACGTGGCCTTAACAAGTACCGTTGCTGCATGGTGGGAAGAAATGGTTGTGCTTTATACAAACACATTCTCTGATGGGCAAAAGAGAAATTATGAATAGCATGGAGAATGACATATAGCTGTGAGAACATTTCTTACAGCAAATTTAGCGTTTTTTAAACCTTTAAATAATAATGGCAATAAAACACCAACCATATGTTATCCA
Organism: Microcebus murinus; assembly: GCF_040939455.1. Taxonomy (NCBI): domain Eukaryota; kingdom Metazoa; phylum Chordata; class Mammalia; order Primates; family Cheirogaleidae; genus Microcebus; species Microcebus murinus. The sequence continues at coordinate 115,977,833 of NC_134105.1, read as the reverse complement.
AAATTTATTTGCAGAAATTCAAATTGGTACCTAGTTACCTCAGTTATTTGTACTTAATAGTATTTGTGCTCGAATGTCTCGTTCTCAAAAAGATCTAGCTTGCCCCCCATTTATGTTGTACACTGTGACATTCTCAATAGCTTCTTCTACTCTATTTTGTGTTACTTTTTTCTGTAACAAATATTAGCTTCTAAACATACTATACCATTTACTATTTGAACATATTTACTTTTTGTTTCTTCCCACTAGCATGTAAACTCCAGGAAGTGAAAGACTTTTGTTTTTTTCACTGATATATTCAGAAGAGTGTCTGGTACATAGTAGGAACTCAATATATGTCTTTTTGAATGACAGGGAAAGATATGAATTAAATTTCCATTATGTATTATTTAAATACACACTTCATAAACTATTTATTGTGACTGCTGTATCCAGTCACTGATCCAAAAGCTTTATACCCATTCACTCTAATCCTTAATTCCCTTCAAAGTAGACTTTCTAGTGCCCATCTTACAGATGAAGAAACTGAAACCCAAAGCTTATTTTAAAACTTTAAAAAATTTATCTTTTTATTTTTTCCAAAAGACATACTCTTATTAAAAACTAAAGCTAGGATTTGAACTTTGTTCTGCATGATTCCATCTTGAATTTTTATGATTCAAAATATCAAGAATATAATTTTTACCAATTATAATTTCATGTAATGCAAGAACCATGTTTTAAATGCCCTCAAAGCACTTAAGAATAGAATCCTCATGCTGAGTTAGTCTCTGGTCTCTCCAGCATGATTTCTGTTTGTAATAGTAGTACTGATAGATATGTTGTAGATGAGAGTGGTGATATCCTAGATACTAACCTCAAAGATTAGTTATATGATATCCTGATTCACTTCAATAACCTATCATGAAACTGTCACCCATGGAATTTTAATATTTTGAAGACAATTGCTTATGTTTCCTTTTGAATTTGGTACTTTTTATGACTCTCCTAAGTATTTTGAATTTTGTTTTAGCTTTGCCTGCTTCTCTGGCCTTAACATCTTCTATTAAGGCTAAAGACTGTCAAAAGACAAAATTATAACAAATTTAGTTAAAAAATCTAAATTGGCTTTTATTTGTGATTCTAGAATCAGGCAACACCTCCTTCTATAAAATAGAATGAGTATGCCAATGATTTGAGCAGAAGAGTTTGGTTTTATAGACAGAAAAGGGCTGAGGAAAGCAGAAACAGAAAACAAAAAGCAGAATGATTATTTTCCAGTTATTTTTCTTGAGAAGATTAAAGCAGAGGGGATTTTGTTATCATGCTGCATAAAACTGGAGATTTGGCTGTTATCTCTCACTCTGCTGATTTCCTGACAGTTCAGATAAACAACTTAGCTTCAGCTTGGTGGCATGGAATTTTACCATGAGTGACTCCATTTTGGTCTGGTCTGTTGGGCCTATTGCAGCACCTGGGTCCAAACCCATGGCCTCCTATAAATTTTCTTTAACAGGACTATGTCCCCCCCTCTACTTCTGTCCCCACCTTCTTGTCCTTTGCCTTTCGCTCCATGGGTGCCACTTTGGCTCCCACAGGGATTGAGGAATTTGCATAAGCGTCTTGTATAGTATACCTTTTCTTTTTCTTTTTAATTTTGGCATTTACCTGATTTTCATTTCCCCAGTCCTTAAGTGGTTTTCATTTCCCCACTTCTTATATCAGCCTCTATTTTTCAACATGTCTAGCTGAATAATTCTCACAAAATATTTGCCTTTCAGTCCTTTCTTTTTTCTCTTTAAAAATATTTCTCCCAAGTGATTCTCTTACCACTCTTTACCTGCATGAACTATTTTTTACCAAATGATACCATTTCCTTTAAGAGCTCTTAGCTTAATATTTAACCTTTTTTCTTTCTACTTTCTTATTTATAGAGGAGATTGCTTGTTCTGAATATCATAAAAAAAATAACCATAACAATATTCCAATCAAACCTGTCCTCATTACAGTCAGAAGGAGGGGCTCAGCTTTCCCTAAAGCAGTGCACATAGAGGATGCAGCATCACCACCAGCTGGAGCTGCTAGCATTTCAAATCCCAGGAGGCCGCAAGAACATGTGCCAGGCTTTATCTCCCTAATGCATGTGCTACTTGTCAGTTTCAAATGTCAACCCTCAGTTGCATTACTTAAAGACAGTAGACTTTGTGTTGTGATGGAAAGAAAATATTTTTAAACCTTCTTGAGACCCTGGGAAGTTACCATTTTTGGATATGAAAGAGCCCTGTCACCTTACAAGTCTATCAGTAGGTAAAAGCCACTGACATCAGTACCAGGTTTGAGTCCAGGATCAGTTACAGTTGGTATGAATAGTACGGTGTCCTCAGGCTGTTATTAGTAAGACATTTTATTTATATCTCAGTGAGACAGTCCTACCATATGGAAGGCCAAAGAGAGGAACTTCAGGGGCCCTTAAGTGTAACCAGGCAGACATGTGCCATCCTTTCATCTTTGTATGTTTATTTTTGCTTAGTGACACCAGATAGCAAAGCACTAACCATTGGTTCTATATAGTTAAGTGTATACAAGCTTGATCTTTTTGAAAGTGCATAATTCAAATATAATGAAAATATTAACTCACAGTACATATAATTTAGGAATTGACTATTCACATTATAAAGGAATTCTATACTTTCCAATTTCTACATATTCCCTTTCAAAAGTGCTTCAAAAGGGAGTTTCCTTATATTTTATGTACCATAACTAAGTTGTTCAGACCAAATAGTTTGTCTATTTGGTACAGTACAATGACCCTACCCAGAGCTCTAGGTATGTAAAATTTACAAAACATAGAGACTAAAGTAATGCAAAGGAGGGCTGAGTATACCCTGTTCCCTTTATTCTTATTTCTCAAGTAGATTGTCCCTTGGTGTCCAAGGGTGGTGGTGGTTCCAGGACTTCCCTCAAATGTAAAACTTTAAGGATGCTCAAGTCCCTGATATAAAATGGCACAGTATTTGCTTCTAACCTTTGCCCATCCTCCTATATCCTTTAAATCTCCAGATAACTTATAATACCTAATACAATGTCAATGCTAAATAAATGTTGTTGTATTGTTTAGGGAATAATGACAAAAAAGTCTGTACGTGTTCAGTACAGACGCAATTTTTTTTCAAATATTTTTGATCCAAGTTTGGTTAATCCACAGATACGACACCTATGGATATGGAGGGCCAACCGTACCATCTTTCCAGATATCACCAACTACCCCAACCTTGAGTTACTTTTGACTTCCTGCAGACACCTCTGCCATTCATTAATTGTCTATACCTCTCATCTGGCAGTTGGCATATGCTCCATGTATAGTTTATCTTTTATGTATATTCCTCACCTCTCAGTCTAGAGACTACTTGGAGGACCTGCCTTATGGCTTGTTGGTATCTCCAATACTAGTAAAACACTCTGACACAGTGCTTCTCAAACTTCCATGTACTATCCATAGAAAATAACTGGACATCTTGTTGAACTGAAAACTGATTCAGTTGGTCTGAGGTGCGGCCTGAGATTCTGCATTTATGACAGACTTCTAGGCGATGTGATGCAGCTGGTTAACAGCACACATTGAGTGATGATTCTCTAGCAAACTTTCAGCAGATGTCTATTGATGATGCTATTTGTTTCAGAAAAAGGACGAAAGATTTAAATTTTGTTAAATGATTTATTTTTTTTGCAATATGCAAACATTGCTAAGGTGGGCATAGTCCACTCACATGTAGTCCCAGCTACTTGGGAGGCTGAAACTGGAGGATGACTTGAGCCAACGAGTTCAAGGCCAGCCTGGGCAACATAGCAAGACCCCCATCTTAAAGCTTAAAAAAATTTTTTTTAAATAATTTATTTTTTCCCAATTACTGAAGTTCATGTTTATTACTCTTATTTCCCACCCACTCAAAAAAAAAAAAAAAAAAAAAGGAGGGAAAATTATGGAAAAGAACCAAGACCTAACAGAACAAAAATTATAACTGCTGTTGTTTGTCTACTTCCCAGAAATAAACACTGTAAACATTTTGGCCTCAAACTATTGTCTTTTTAAAATATATATTATAAAAATAAAATTAAGATCATATAATAATTACTATTAATATTTTGTAGCATTTCCTTTAATTAAAAAATGTTACAGTCTTCTCAGATATCATTAAATATTATTATTAATGGTTACACAGTGTTCCAGCATATGAATTAATTAACCATTCTCCTATTGATTTTTTCCAAAATTTTATGTACAAGGACATTGCAGATTTCATGCTAATGCATAACTGTTTGCACAAGTTTTTTTATTATCTTAGGATTAATTTCTAGAGGTGAAATTGCTGGGTCAGAGGATAAAAGATGTTCATTTATAATTTGTTTTTTCTTGCCTGTTCTAAAACTGTAATAGTCATTTAATAGACTTTGACTTAAATGATTTCATGCCTTTCTTTGAAAATTATTCTCTCTGAATAGCAAAACTATGTTGATTCCTGAATCACATTAGTATAGAAAAGAGTTACTTAATATATGGAACACCAATTAACCTAAGGAGATCATAACAGTAGGCATTGTGATGAACAGCATTTATCAACTTGACTTACCACCTTACCCTGCCATAGTTCTGTTATGGTCTTGTCACATTTGAGACTTTATATTGTGCCAACGGTACATAAAGCAACTCACACATGAATTTTAATTGAGAATGACTCGCTATTTGCCAAAATACAAATTTGTCTTTTAACTTTTTTTCCCTTATGCAGAGAATTTTATTTGTTAAACATACTTTACTCTGAGTGAACCAACCAAAAAGAATGTAAGAAAAGGAAAGCTAGTTAATTATTTCCTTCTATTAGTCTAAGGAGTACTGAGCTAACAAATCTTGACAGTATGTTTATTATATTTCAAAACTCTCTTTGTATCATGTTCTAAAAGCAGAATTCAATATAAAAAATGATATTTTAAAAATAACTGAGTTACATGAGCCCATGTACCACAGCACTGATTTAAAAATAGGACTTACTTTAATATAACTTATTAAATAAATAAAGCAAAATTTTATACAAGTATTTTCTGAGTTTAAATAGCTTCATGAGCCAGGTGTGGTAGCTCATGCTTATAATCCTAGGACTCTGGGAGGCCAAAGGGGCAGGATCTTTTATGTATGTTCAGCTCAGGAGTTATATATGTTGAGCTCAGGAGTTCGAGACCAGCCTGACCAAGAACAAGACCTAGTCTCTACTAAAAATAGAAAAATTAGCCAGGCATCGCAGCATGCACCTGAAGTCCCAGGTACTTGGGAGGCTGAGGCAGGAGGATCGCTTGAGCCCAGGAGTTTGAGGTTGCTGTGAGCTAGGCTGATGCCACAGCACCCTAGCCTGGGCAATAGAGCAAGACTCCGTCTCAATCAATAGATAGATAGATAGATAGATAGATAGATAGATAGATAGATAGATAACTTCATGAAGATAAACAAATCTTTCACAAATTGAAATATTTAGTGTGTAAAATGACAATTTTATAGTTTTTAAAAACTCATTGTTTGAGTGCCTGTAACAAAAAGTGCCTGTAGTTACATATCAGTATCATAACTAAAATATCTGTTAGTATATATAATTGTATTATAAGTTAAATTTTTTAGAAGCTTATAATACTATCATTAATGTCTTATTTGATAGTAAGAATTTGAGGCAGTTTATAAAAATTGATACGACATAATAAGGTAAAGTGAGTGAGGACTTCAAGAGAGAGCAAATGAGACTTCGAATGATAAAGTGTATGTCATGAAGTCCTATACTTTTATCGTGAGGGGAGGGGGTTACAGTATAACTCTGCCTTTAGACGTCCACATAATCAAGTATTAATATATCAATGTCCATGAGATAAACAAATGAGTTGCTCACAAAAAGCCCAACTTTCCTGATACCTAAGAGAAAATTCCTTCATGGATCTCAAAAAAAGACATTGTGTGATCCAGCACTCACTGTCCTAAAGAACAGTCAGTTTCTTAGGCAGTTCCTAATACGAAGCTGATGGTATCACCCAAGTATGTAACAATTATATGACAAGTCAAAATGATCTGATCCTATAGCTGGTACAATATAGGATTAGAGTTGTAAAAGAAATGATGTATTTGTCGTATTCCTTTAAACATGTTCTTCTTTAATGCAAGGTTTTGATAAGTATTGAATGACCAGTTCAGGGTTCAACTCCCTGGAAAATAACTGCAATGTGATTATTGTGTATCCCTGTGGAAGTGCATGCAGAGTGGTGGGTTTCACCTCTTAGCCAAGCAGGGTGTGCTTCTTGTGGAGATTGAGGAGAATAACATGGACATTAAGTTGAATGAGGCAGGCCCAGAGAGTGTACCCACAGGCAGGACCTGGGTTTATTTCCAGTATTTGTTACATAGAAGTGAGTGAACAATCACATTTCCAAAGCTCTCTGAGGTAGATCATGCCTATATAGTTTTAGTCTAGAATTAAACAAACAGGTGATCAGATACTTAACCCCTGCCATAAAATAAAACACATACATACACACAAACACACACACTCAAACAAAAGAAAACAAAAACTTTAAGTAAAATGCTCATAGAACATTTGTCCTTGATGCTTACTGTTTTCTGATATACTTTCTAAGATGAACTTGTTACAAAAGGTACCTTTAGGCATATAAATAAATTAACTTGCTATATAGGGTACAGAACCAAGAAAACCTCTTAAATGAGTAAGACATATATTGCACATATTCAAAACCTCAGAGCAATAGAATATTCAGATCCTTAGCCTGGGTGGTTCCTACAAAGCCTATCCAAATATGAGTTGTAAGATGATGTCTAGAGCCTGGAGTTCTGTCTGTAGTGCCATTTTGTTATTTGTACGAGTCTCAAATTTCAACTCTCAACCTGGGGAAGTACAATTTAAAAGCAACAATTAGGCCAGGCACAGTGGCTGATACGTGTAATTCTAGCACTTTGGGAGGCTGAGGGGGAAGAATCGTTTGAGGTCAGGAATTCAAGACGAGCCTGAGCAACATAGTGAGACTCCATGTCTATAAAAAATAGAAAAATTAGTCAGGCATGGTGGAACATGCTGTCATCTACTCGGACGCTGAGGTAGGAGGATCTCTTGAGGCCAGGAGTTTGAAGTTTCAGTGAGCTACCGTTCCACTGCACTCCAGCCTGGGTGACAGAGCAAGACTCTGTCTCTGAATGAATGAAACAATTAGAGAAGTGGTCACAACTCTTCCCTTCTGCAATAGAAATATTTTAATTTTATTGTGATTTCCCAGTCTGAATTCTGATTGGTATCAAATACATGTATTTTATAAATCATGGTATATAGTTTTTGAATACTTAAAAAAATTAAAGTACCTGGAGAAGATTCAGTTCAATGCAAAAATCATATATTAAGTACCTCCTTATGTGAGATGTATTAAATGCTGTAAGAGATACTAAAATGGATAAGACACAATCCCCATTTTCAATGGATTCATCCATTCTTGGGAAGAGACATTCACAATTAAGTTTTTGCATGCTCAGTACGTAGTAAAATACAATAGAATACCTATTATGTACTAGGCACTGTTCTTGGCATTCAGGATATAGCAGGAAACAAGACAGATATGATCTGTGCTCTTACAGAGAGACAACATAAAATTTCAGTTACAATATAAGTCACTGTGCTAAGTACCTTTTGTAACACAGGGAGTTATTAACTTTAGCAGAGGGTTGAGAAACACTTCATGGCAGTGACATTTTTTCTAGAGGCTTAGAGTTTTTCTGACCAGAAAAGAGGAGGAAAAAACAGCATTCTAGGAGAAAGAACAGCATGAAAAAGTTATGGTGAAATGAAAATGTATTGATAAGCCTCTCCACCTCATTGTGTTTGACAGGGATTTTGAATATCACAGAGAGAGTACACAGGACTTTGTGTAAGTTTTGTAAAGAGGTTTACTATTATGGCAAGTATGTATGTCCTCTTTTTCATCCTAGGTGCATGTACAAATTTTTGTTTCTCTTTTATCTGCCCTTTTCACTTCTAAATATTTTCTAAAGCATGAACCATGTAGAAGTGTATGAAGGAATAAGACTAAAAAGAGTAGCTCAGAATAAGATTGAGAAGTTCCTTGAATTATTGTGCCTTATAAGTTTGGACTTATTTTATAAGCAGTGGGGAGAGGTGTGAGTCAGGGAGAAATTGTATCATGCTGACTTCCATTGCATCTTGCTGAACTAAGGTAGCAGCTATAAAGAATGGAAAGAAGCTCACAGAAGCAAGAGTATCCTGAGGAACCTGCCATGGGCACTCTAGAGTCCCCTCCTTTGTGCTCCCCTAGCACTTTATGTATATCTGTAGTAGGGCTCTTGTCACACTGTGGTGGCTTTTACAGTGGTCTGATGGAATCAGCTTGCACCAGCTTACAAGTTCCAGTTGTTAGTGTCACTTCCCAATTCCATGTTATGGTTTAGTGGGAGTATTTACATCATAAAAATGAGCAAACAGTATCAATCAGTTTTTATTTGTGGTTTTTTCCCTTTGTTTTTTTCTTTTTTACCATCAGATGTGTAATGTACCAATGTTGTAATAAGGTTTAAGGGAGGCACAGCTCACACATGAGTTGAAAACCCAATCATTACACTTATGAATTTATGAACTATAAAAGGATCAGTTTGTTTTTTGAAAACTGTTTGTTAACAATTACCAGCACATCTTTGATTATTAACCTGACTTCTTATAAGACTCTTACCTCTTAGAATAAAAATGCCATCTTACTAATTTTTGGTGTCTTATTTCTAGCACCAGTACCTCACATATTATAGGTATCAGTAAATACTTGTTGAATAAATGGAGAGACAGTAACAAATGAGACCAAGAAAGTAGGCGGTGACCAATTGGTTGTAGATAATGAATGAAATAGTTAGAAATAGCCCTACGTTATCAAGCCTGAACATTTGGGGAGATAGTCATACCACTAAGAACTAAAGCAGAGAAATTGAATTGGTGGACTTGGAGGAGATGGAGGGTAGAGATAGTAGAGGAAGAGAATTGCTTTGAGTTGGGACATGTTGTGTTTGAGGTGCTAGCAAAAGGCCAGGGTTCGAGATGCTCAGCATTCATTCCAACTATTATCAAATGAGAGTTTTGAAATTACTTTTCCTGTAATTTTTTAAAAATATTCAACTACATAGGCTAGTTGAAGTTCAGAGTTATCATTTTTTTAAAATTGTTTCATTTCAATAGTATAAGAGAAAATCTATTTTTATAAGGCATTCTGAACAACTATGTTCAGAATAGCAGGGAAAGGCAAAGATCAGAATCTAGAAGAGAATGTCTGAGGACATAGAATGTTTTTGTAGCAGTGTAAATTTGGTGTTTGAAGATCATAGTCACAGTTTACAATTCTATTAGGAAGAGAAAATGAATTTCAGGGGAGGATAAAGTTACCTTTTAGGATGTAACTCCTAAAGAAAAGTTTTTCTTTTTAAAAAAGCTAGTATAGTTAAAGACCATGAGAAAAAAATACCTTTTTGCAATAAAGATGTGGGAAAGGAAAACCAGGTACTTTTTGAAGGCAACAACTTTAAATTATCTAAGTAATGGAGTATTCTTATGTATTAAATGCTCTCATTAATTGAATAATTCAGTATATTCTGGACACAAATGAGTACTTTAAAAAAAAAAAAACATAACCAGGAAAATAATCTTGACTTGCAACTACGGCAAACCGAGTTTATTCTTTCCTTTATAAATGAGAATCTTACTTCAAGATCATAGATAAGAACGTGAGTTATTGCATTATAGGTGAGTATATATTTTTAAAATAGGTAGTAATAGGAAAGTCCAGCAAATAAAATGAAAGATTATTTACTATAATGTGATCTCTAATGTTTAGAGTGAATTGATCTTTTCTGTGCTATGGATATTTATCAGAAGATTCATTCGTTCTTCAGGGAATTCAGCTGTGTCTTAATATCCCAACTGGAAAAGTCATTTATGATCACATACTTGTAAATTCAATGCAACTTGGTGGATTTGTCTCATCCCACATGTTTGTCACATGGCATTTTATATCTGTGATTAAACGGTAATATTATCCTCAATCAAGGTCACAGAACAAGTCACATTCAGAGATATCAGAGCTATGAGGTTAGTGCTTAGTTTAGAGTTCTTGATTTCATTTTCAGACAAGTGTGCCCTAGTTTGAGAAAATCTGATATACACATCCATCAACTCACAAAATAGATAAATTAAGTGGTGATTATGTATATTTCAAAAGGATTTTCATCAGGGTTCCTTCAAATAGGTACTTCTGAAAAGTATAATACAGCCAAAGGAACTTGGTCCATTGGTAACTGAGAGGATTAGTTTCTCTACTCTATCATTAACAAAGTTGATGAGGTGTATAAATTTGGGCATGTTAGTCATTCCATTCATCCATTCACTCCTTCACTGAATCATGAAAACTGTCATTCAGTGAATCATGAGCATACTGTGTGTTGGATATAAAAAGGCCATAGTCCCTTCCCTTAAGGAGTTCACAGATTACAGCGGTGAGACAGATGCATGAACAAATAAATGTAATAAATTTTCAACGGTTGAGGCAAGGCAGCCTGTTAGAAGACCACTATTGGCTAAACAAGATGATAGGGTAAACTGTGGCAGTAAGTGTAGACTTGGAAAGTAAGGAAAGAATCAATGCTAAAGAAATAGAATCCATGTCATTTGGTGACAGATTGGATGTGGGGCCCAAGGGGGAAAGAAAAGAGTCTTGGGATGACTCCCAAGCTTTTGGCCTAGGTAACTTTGTTAAACCGTGTTGCCATTTATGAAGAGAGGGAATTTAGGAGGAGGAGGAGTTTGGAGGACAATGAAATTAGTTTTGAACAAGCTCAGTATAAGAGACCAGGTGAAGTTGGTTAGGCAGTTGTATATTCCAGCCTGGAACTCAGGAGAGAGAACTGGGCAGCAGTTCGAGATTGAAGAGTTATCTTAAGAAACGTGAGTATAGTGAATGAAATTGCCAGAGAGAGCCGGAAGAGAAGAGGAGAATATGGAGTGAATCCTAGGCTGTAAGAAGATGGAAATAATGGAGCCTGAGGAGGAACAGTCAAGAGGAAAACCCAGATTATGGTTTTAAGTGGGCTGAATAAAGGGAGAGCTTCAGGAATAATGGAATGGTCCCTAGTGCTAAATGCTGAAGAAAAGTCACAAATGGAGATAATCTGTGGACAATTAGAAGAGTATCAGTGTCCTTTGCCAAAGTAGGTTAGGTAAAGTTGTGGGGCAGAAGGTTGAAGAATAAATGGAAATGGAGTTTATGAAGACTTCTAGAAGGGGAGGGAAAGAGGTGGGATAATAATTAAAATTGTCTATTTTTTTTTTAAATGATGAGAGAGACATGAACTTTTTTTTTTTATAAGCTTGTGCTTTTCCTTGGAAACATGAGCATTTTTATAGAATGCACAGAGAAGTTATTGGAAACAGAAAGGTGAAAATACAGAAATCCTGTAGTCTCAGCTCCTTGAGAGGTTGAGGTGGGAGGATCTTTTGAACCCAGGAGTTCAAGGCCACCCTGCACAACACAGCAAGACCCCCATCTCAAAAAACAAAAACAAATGAAAATACAGAAGAAAAGGGTATTATGGTGGAGGAAGTTTCCTGACCTAGAGTGGCAAAGAGATAGGAGCCTTAACTATTAAAAGGAGAAGCAACACCTCTTTCTTTGGCACTGACTCAAAGGAGGGCAAGGGTATCCTGTGAGTATAGGAGTTTCAGGGAGATGAACATCTTGATAATCTCAATTTTCTCCATGAAACAGGAAACAAAGTTGTCTGCTGAGAGAAAAGAAGTAGTTGAGGATGGAGGCTTGAGGATAATGGTGAACGTTTTGCAATGCCTGCTCTGGAGAATAAGTGGGCAATGGACATGATAAGTGATAGAGAGAGAGGATTATAACCCAGGATGGCGGTGTGAGAAGCATAGTTAGATTGGCTGCCTTCAAGACTATATTCCTGTGTAGACTAAGGTCTTCTTAGCAGTCTTGGCTCAGCTCCTAGGTAGAATGTTGCTGAGAAATTATCCTTGGGTCATGGGAGAGAGCTACTGTCCTCTAGGTCTTGACTGTTCAATATCGTAGCCATTAGCCACATGTAGCTCTCAAGTATCTGAAACATGGCTGGTTTGGATTAAGATCTATTATACATAAACTATACACCCAGGACTTTGAAGACTTATATAGTATGACTTAAGAATATAAAGTAGCTCACTAATAATTTTTATATTGATTGCCTACTGAAATGATAATATTTTGTATATAGTGTTAAATAAAATATAGTGTTAAATAAATTAAGATTAATTTCATTTTTTACTTTTTAATGTGGCCATTAGATAATTTAACATTACATATGTAGCTCACATTATATTTCTACTGGACAGCACTAGCATTTTTAATTGTGAGAGAAGATGAGATGGTTTCAGAAATTCTAACCTTAGTCTGGAATCTTAGTTGCTCACTGCAACTGTACAGAGAATCATAGAGGACCTGGGGCAATTTAGAAAATTAACCTTTTGAAGAGAGTTTGCCCCAAGTGGTTGGATCTTTGGACATGCTCTTTCTTTAGTGCTGGATTCGAGGTCTAAGACTGACCATAGAATCAGGTTATCCATATCCATAAAAGGCAAAAACTGTCTGCCTTGTCAACATACTGGGAGATTTGTGAGATTCACAGGAAATAGTACATATACTTTTAAAAATGCAAGTACTATGTAAGTGCCTCATTGTTAGCTATGCAAGTTTATTTGTACTAGTATAAAACACTTATTTGTAATATTATAAACAATGATTGTATCTACTGAGTGCCTCCAATTTGGCCAGACACTTTATGGGCATTACCTCTTAATTCAGCCTAGTGTGCTGAAACCCAGGGCTTTAAGGCACCAAGATTTTTCCACTAACTGCTGAGATTAATGTTGCTACTATAGGACAAGAAACTTAAATTACATAAAATCTCCATCCTATTTTATAAATTGGATATACTTGTACTAAGATCAGTTTGTTAGACCATTGCTATTTCTGATGGTACTTATATAACTGCACTGCTATTAGAGAGGTTTCAACTAGGAGACTAATTGGTTTTATGTGACTTGGGAGGGGGGTAGCAATTTCAATAGGGTGGTGAAGGTGAAAGCCAGATGGCAAGAAGGAACTTAGTACGTGGGAACGGGGAAAAGAGCTTTTTGTAGAGATGAGGGAGAGATGGAACCTCAGAGTATCTCTGAGGGTTCAGAGTAGGAAACAGAAACCAGCTTAGGGTTTTTTTTTTTTAAAGGGATTAAATACAAGGAAGTAGAGTACAAATTCACTGGCAGGGCTGCAGGGCCTGAAGTCGGGGTTGCCACTGGAGCTACTGATTTCAAGAGTACCTCACCACACCTAGAGTCCAGAAGCTGCTGCCACTGCCGCTCCCCACACTGACTCTGTCACCCTTTCTGGTGTCTCCAAGCACTCGTGCCTCCCACCTTGTCTGCCAGCAGCACTATCAGCAGGAAGATGGCATCTGCTCAGTTCTGCCTTCCAAATCTCATTTGGAACTTCCACATCTCAAGAACTCAAGCTAAAGGGGTATCTGGGGAATGGAGTTTTTAGATTTCTAATCTCCGGCTGGAAAGAAGATAGAATGAAGGGTTGAGAGAGCCACTCTGTACAGTCCATCACACCGGGCTTATGTTGCTTATTGTAAACATTTGTAAGACACATGAACTTCTTAAAAAAAAAAAGAACTGAGCCAGAATGTTCAAGAGGAATAGTATGTGTTTTCATGCTTGAGGTAGGAAAGAGCTTGGTGCCTTTAAAGGTGGAAGATGTTGATATGACTAGATCATTTCAAGTGAGGTTGGGGAGGTAAGCAGGAGCCAGGTCATGCCAAGAATTTTGAATTTTCTTTCAAGAAGGAAAGCATCATTGATTGGGTCTTAGGCAGGCAGGTGATATGATTCAACTTATGTTTTATAAAGCTCACTCTGGCTGTTTTGTGGTAAGTATGTTTATTAGGAATTGTGGAATCTAGAAGACCAGATAGACCAGCAAGAGTAAAATTTAAAAATCCAAATTCCAGGCAAGAGAATATGATGGCAGAGTGAGATATAGAAGTAGACTGCATTTTAGCAGTTGTATTTATGGGACTTGGCAATGAATTGGGTGTAAGAGGTGCCAAGAATGCGTCCCAGCTATTTCATTATTTTATTCCTTTGAGGAAGTTTCTTGAGTTTTGAATGGTAGGTTTCTTTAGCATAGTGGAGGAAGATTGGGTAGTAACTATTTTATCAGGATGGAGTAGATTGTGTGGAATAATTCTTTTTAGGGGAGATATTAAGAATGCCTCTGAAGTTTCTCACTAGTAATTTGAGTCTATCTCAAAGGTTAGCCTTCTTTTAATGTAGTATTTATAAAAAATAGAAAAGAAATAGGAAAATATTTACCAAAAAGTAATGTCATTTCCCTGTATGCTAAGGTTTATGTTCTCAGATTTTACTTTTAAAATAAAATGTCTTTGTAGTTTTTAATAAAATATAAAGTAACTTTTATAAAAGCAAATAAAGCAATTTTCCCAACTCTATTAAAAAAAAGGAGAACCAGGAGGTCATAGTTTTACATTTTAAAATACCATCTGTGTCAAATAAGACTTCATTTTCATTTCAGCTAGTGCCTATTGTAGGCTGAAATAGCAAACAGCTCAACGAGAGGCACTGGTTACTATGCCATGTGATCTATTGAAACCTAATAGAAAAGACAGTATTGAATTGTCTAAATGTCTCACCTGAAATAACATTTAATTATGACCCTCTTCGGGTTCTATAAATTTACATTATGGCTAATTTTTACATAATGAAAAGTGTGATGTGAACCCTGTCAGAGTTCACAAGTCTGATGTTTTAACAGTTCCTCAAATATAAACAATTCATGTAGTCTCAGCACTAATAAGTATATATACCGTGAACTCTCAGCTCCTTCAATGAGACTAAGAAATAAGTAGTTGAGTTTAATATTACAGATACTCTTTCTAAATCCTATGCATAAGTTCTAGAAGGATCTTTAGACTTAGCAGAAAGTAGCATTTGGATCTCTTCCCTGATTTCCTTTTGTATTTTTAATTCCTTCTCTGTGTTTCATTATCTTGTTTTAGTTGTGAATTGGTTTGATATTGCTTATCTCTCCTAGGAACATAAAACTGCAACTGCCTTAGTGCAAAGTTGCAAGCTAATGGGAAAAGCTGCTTTAGTGTCAGTTTTGGTAAGATATATTTCAAGTGCCAGAGTAGTTAAGGAGAGAATTTAGCATATACTGCTTACCACTATAAGACTTGTTATAGAAGAGCACCAGTAATGGTTAGAACTGTGAATATTTGCTGTTTTAAGGTGGTTCTTTCATTGGCCTTTGATTCACATGTTTGTGGTGATGCTGATGTAAACAAACCTACTGTGCTGCCAGTTGCCGCAAAGTATAGCACATACTTACGCACAATACATAATACTTGATGGTAATAACTGTTACTGCTTCATGTATTTATTGTACTGTTTATCAGTATTTTATAGTGTATTCCTTCTACTTATTGAAAAAAAAAAAGTTAACTTTAAAGGAGCCTCTGGTAGTTCCTTCAGGAGGTATTCTAGAAGAAGGCATTTTACCATAGATGACAGCTCCATGTGTGTTGTTGTTCCTGAAGACCTTCCAGTGACACAGATGTGGAAATAGAAGACAGTGATACTGATGATCTTGTTGATCCTGTGTTGGCCTAGGCATATGTGTGTTCATGTTTTAGTATTTGTTTTTTTCGTTTGTTTTGTTTTTTGAGACAAGGTCTTACTTACTATGTCACCTAGGCTGGTCTTAAACTCCTGGGCTTGAGTGATCCTTCCCACCTGAGCCTCCAAAGTAGTTGGGATTACAGGCATGAGCCACTGTGCCCAGCTGTGTCTTAGTTTTTCAGAAATAAGTTTAAAAAGTAAAAAAAAAAAAAAAAAAAAAAATTAAAAAATAGAGAAAAGCTTATAAAAACAAAGAGAGAAAATCTTTTATGCAGATGTAGAATGTGTTTGTTTTTAAGCTGTGTTATAAGAAAAGTCAGAGAGTTAAAAAATTTTTAAGTTTATAAAGTAAAAAAAGTTACAGTAAGCTAATTTATTATTGAAGAAAAAAAAATTTTAAAGACTAATCTAGTGTAGTTTAAGTGTCCAATGTTTATACAAAAAGTCTACAATAGTGCACAGTAATGTGCTAGGCCCTCACATTCACTCACCACTCACTCACTGACTTATCCAGAGCAATTTCCAGCCCTGCAAGCCCCATTCCTGGTGAATGCCCTCTACAGGTGGACCATTGTTTATCTTTTATACCATATTTTTACTGCATCTTTTCACTGCTTAGATATGTTTAAATATACAAATAATTACCATTGTGTTACAATTGCCTGCTGCATTTAGTACAAAAGCATGTCATACAGGATTGTAGCCTAGGAGCAAATCATATAGCCTAGGTGTGTAGCAGGCTGTGCCATCTAGGTCTGTGTAAATGCACTCTGTGATGTTCACACAACAAGGAAATCACCTGAGACTTATTTCTTCAAACATATCTCTGCTGTTAAGTGACATATGACTGCATATGAATATATTCCATAGTCAATTGCAAAATTCTCTTTCTTCAAACTTCTATAATTAGTAAATTTTACAAAATGTCTTTCCAATTTGTTTCTTAAATGAAAGGTCATTTTCATTCTTGCATAGCTCATTCGTCTATATTGTGGAGAACTGAGATAGAAAGGCTTATTGTGGAAATAATTTGTTCTTTGTCCAGACATATTTTATCAATCTGGTAGACCTATTATTTAATAAACGATGCCATTTTTATAACTCACGCAGCTATATAATAATTAAATGGTTTCTTCTTTGTTCTCAATATTTTGGCAATCACTATTCTATTTGGTGCATTTTTCAATGTCTTAGATTTAGAGGTCATTCTATAAGCCAGAATTCTCCCTCCCACTGCAAGATTATCTGAGCAGAATGTTAAGTGCTTATGATGAGCTGTAACATAACCAAGAATTTGACTTGATGGTACTGAGCAGGCAATGTTGTAGTGGGGGACGAATATGCCCAGAATTTGGTGGAGTTTAAAAGATTGCTGTCTAAGTACAAATAAATATTGCTCTTTAGAGAGTGTCATTTTCTTAGCATTACCTATCGTGTATAAATACGGCAATAACTTTTTAAGAATTATTTATGGTATTAGATGAAATTATATGTTTGCACTTTGTATTGCTTTTATGTATCTGATAATCATTTCTGCTCCTTTAAGGGATGGAGACTGCATTGTATTAAGGTTTTCACTGCAGGGTACAAGAACATGAATCTGTTAGAAAAAATTAGGGAAAATCTATCAGGAAATATAGGGGGAAGATGATCTATGAAGGATTCTGCTGTTAGTATTTCACTTTTACTTTTTAGGGATTTTTTTTAGTATTTTAGTATGTTTGGTATTTTAGTTTTTTTACTTTTATAAATATATATGATATTTTATAGTCATCAAGACTAAAATCAATTTATCAACATCTTTTTTGAAAGCCAAAATAAAAGCCTAAATTTTAAAAGCAGCTATGAACAAAATACTTTTTGGTGTATATCTTTATGCTTCATCATTATCATTTAGCTAAGTAAAACATTTCATACCAGTAAAAATAAGTAACATTTTATGAGGTTTTTAAATTTATAGATTATTATCTACTCTAAATTTCTTATTACTTGATTATTTCAACTTATACCTTTATTCTAAAACTATGATTAAAACTCTTGAGAGATGTTATATATTTATTAAGAGATACTTGAACATTTGGTTAGATTATCTTTGATACTTATCAAAATATACATTTGAATCTCTTTAAAATGATATCATCTTAATTTCCTTTTAATTCTTAGGTTATATTAATAAAACTAATGGCCATCGTCTGTTGAATGTTTACCATGTGCAAGGCACTATTTGTTCTAAATACTTTTATCTGAATTTACTCCTTTAATTCTCACAAGAACACTGTAAGTTAGGTCCTATTTCTTTTTAATTCAGAATATTTGGGGGGTACAAACATTTTGATTACCTGTTTTGCTTTTGTGCAGTTTGAGTCATAGTTATAAGTGTGTGCATCACCAAGGTGGTGTGCATTGTACCTGTTAGGTATGAATTTACCTGTTCCCTCCTCACCCCTCCTACCGACTTGGTTTCCATTGAGTTTTACTACCATATGTGCACATGGGTGTTGATTGATTAGTTCCAACTTAATAATGAGTACACATGGTATTTGTTTTTCCATTCTTGCAATACTCTGCTTAGAAGAATGGTCTCTAGTTTGATACAGGTTGTTACAAAGGTATTAGTTCACCTTTTTATGGCTGCATAGTACTCCATAGTATACATAGACTACGTATTTTTATCCCAATTTTACAAATGAGGACATTAAAGCAGGCACCAAGAGGTTAAATAACATGGCACGGTCACACAACTAGAAAGTGGCGGAAGCAAAATTCAAATCCAGTGAGCCTTCCTCCACAGCCCCTGCTCTTGTTACTACTTCATCTTGGCTCTCTGAACAGAAGTTTTGTCATTTTATGTCAATCAACAAATATTTAGGAAACATTTACTGCCTGTTTGCTAGCAGGATATAGACTATCAAGGAAGTTTTATATTGTGTTAAGGGGTTGAGAATTGAATGGGACCTTACAAATAGGCTCACAAAGAAAAGCCTATATAAACTGCAAGTCAGAAGGCTATATTAGAAGCATAAATTCCTATAGGAACATTGAAGAAGGAAAGATTTCTCTGATTGGGAGGAATCCAGTGGGTTTCATAAAGGAAGCAATGTTTTCATTGGGACTTATGCTTTCAGGGTAGGTGGGAGTGAGGCTGAGTTAGGCGGAAATGGGGAAGACCTTGAATGCCACACTAAGGAGTTTAGGCAAAGCAACTATGAGCCTTCAGAGATTTTCAAGCAAGTAAGTAACATTGCATTTTTAGGTGCAAAATGGTAGCAGCATGAAAAATGAATTGAAGATGTTTTTGGAGGTTTGGGGAAATAGAGAGTAAGATGAGTAAGATGAGGTTTCATCAAGATGACAGATGACCATATGTGCCGATCATCTCTTTGCGTCTCGAATCCTTACAAGAAATTTACAGGAGATATGTTTTGCTTTGTGTTGTTATATTTTAAAGAGTAAATCCCTAGCAATGCTGGAAAACAAGAAAGAGTACCTACCATTAACAGACCATAAACTTTGAAAGACACAAAGCAGATAGATAGCAGATAGGATGGGACTGTTGAGGAAAATTATACTCTAAAACATGCAGGACAGGAAGATCACTTGAGCTGAGAAGTTTGAGGTAGCAATAAGCTATGATTATGCCACTGCACTCCAGCCCGGGGGACAGAGCAAGACTCCATCTCTAAACAAAAACAAAAACAAAAACAAAAATGTAGGAGAGGACTGCTTCAGAAGGAGGAAGGGCTCTGCCTGGGCTGCACATCAGACATACAGATGCAAGGCTGAGAAGGGGTCTGGGGCTGTGAGCAGGGTAACTGTTTGGGAGGCTGCATGAACAGCTGAGTAAATCAGCTCCTTCTCTTTTGCCTGCTTATTTTGAGCAGGAAGCAGTTGATACTTTTAGCCACAGCCTAAGGCAGTGAGTATGAGGCTTTAGCTAGAGACAAAGTGGTAGGAAGGTAGCTAATGACACCTAGGAAACATGCAGAGCACCCCCTTCTCAAAGAAATGTAGCCAGCATGTATCAGCATGTCCCTGGTATTTATGAAAAGCAAATAGAGATTCAAAAAAGAAAGATAAAGAGCCAGAAATTACAAGCATTTGAAGTTTACCAATGCCATAAAAAAGATACCAAACTCGACAAACAGCCAAAACCTAAAGAAAACAAATCACTAGAGCTAACAAAATAAAAGACTTTAAAATAAGAGAGCCAATTTCCTTAGAAAGACCTAAGAGAACATTGGATCCATAAAAAAGTGTACATATTGAAAATTAAAAACATAATTTTTGAGAGTTTAAAAATACTCAGTAAATTAATAGAAGGATACAGTGGACCTAGTTTAAAAGCAAATTAGTGAAGTGGCAGATCAAATGGAGGAATTCTCCAAGAATAACACAAAAAGATAATTATAAGGAAAGTAGAAAAGAGAAAGTTAGAACCAGAAATCTCAACATCTTACTCATAGAAATAGTTGAAGGCAAGAAGAGATAAAATGCAGAATAAAAAATAATAAAAGAGATAGTAGAAGCTGACTGAAGATGTACATCTTCAGATTGAATTGGACCATTGAGTGTGGAGCAGAATGACTGATAAATGACCAATGTCTAGTTGAAGAGATAGTGCAAAACCTTCCAGAAAGAAAAAAAAAAATCAGTTACCAAAAAGGAATGGTAATCAGATTGCAATAGTCTGAAGTGCCATATTTGTCATATATGATATGTATCATATATGTGTGTGTACGTGTATATATAGTGCTGCTGTGGAGGGCCACCCAGGTCCCCCTCTGCTCTTTAGAACTGAAATATTTACTTTCCAGCTGCTGGGAGTGTTGGCAACTAATGGTAATCTAGAAAATCCCTCTCCAGGAATTGCCCTCTGCTAAAGAAAATCACCTTGCCAAGGCCATGTTCCCTTCCCTGGAGCAGCCCACATCCAGGAACACCAGTTTGGGGGATAAAGGCCTGACCCCTTTGCCTCAATTCAGGACAACTCTGAAGGGTCATTGCATCTCCAGAGCTCTCTGTAGGATTGTCTGAGGCCACTGTTACTATATTACAGGTCAACTTCTTCTGCCACATCCTGTTTTCCTTGTAAGTATAGGAAAACAGGAGGCCACACCCCAGGAAAGTTCTTGCAGGCAAATCTCCATCTGAGTTGGTTTCCCAGGGAATGCAACCTGTGACAATATTCTTTTCAAACACCCATGGGACACTCAAGAAAATTAACTATGTATTAGGATACAAAGTTCCTGCAAAGAAAGACCAAAGAGACCACATTCTTTGACCACAGAATTAGATACTAACAATAACCTATTAGATACTAACAATAACCTAACCAATCACCAACCTCCCCCAAATTTATATTCATACACACATGAATCACTCTAGAGTTGAAGTGCCATGCATGTAGCAGACACTTATATGAAAGTAATATTTGAATGAATTTGGTACAAGTTAAATAAAATTTGAGAGGTAATAGGTTCTTATAAACAGTTTATTCAAATGGAGTCATTTCAAAGTGTTCATCATTAAATTCAAGGTTATTGGTGGCCATTTTACACCTTAAAAATAAGCTAGTACTAAGGTTATACAACTAGGAGGGTGGGGGAAAAAATAAGGTTATACAACTATAACATTTTAAAAAATATTTTGAAATAAATACCATCAAACTGTTTCATTTTAAATCAAGTTGTTAGGATCTCTGCTATTCTTATAAAACACAAGTCTTTCACAGTAATGAACTGGGTTCATATTTTGTGTGATTCCCATGATAAAAAGAAACATAATCATTGTTTTCCTTCTGACATAGCTTACAGTGAACTTTATATTGGCCACATAAGGCCACAGTAAAAGCCGTATGAGTGAACTGAAAATTTTCAGTGTTCAAATTTTCAACATTATGTTGTTTCTAGGAAAAATCAGTACCCTCCATATATAACATATATTTCATAAATAAAATAATTCAAGCGTTTTTACATAGCTGGTGTTTTCTTATTAACATCATATGACTAACTTTAATCTATATGTGAATGTGTATTTAATAGGAAATCGCCCGGCATTTACGCCCTGGAACCCTCAGAGCAATCTTTGGTAAAACTAAGATCCAGAATGCTGTTCACTGTACTGATCTGCCAGAGGATGGCCTGTTAGAGGTAAGATAAAGAGGAGTAAACATCCTATTTATATTTCAAGCTCATAAATAATCTCAGTTCTGATGTGTAAGAAAACTTTTCATACTTTTGGATTACACTGTTACTTGGCCATCAGATGACTTCAGCCTCCATCTTTAAAAGTATAGAATGCTGTATATAACTGGGTAGTCTTCAAAGAATTAAGATATCTTATCTGATTGGCACATATTATGGCAAAAAGTTAAAAAAAACTACAATATTGATTAAATTATGTGAGATTTGTTATTAAATCAGTTGGCAATACCATTACCATAAGTTGCTAGTCATGAAAATATGCCAGTGAAGTTAAGAAGTCCAACACACAGTATGATAGTATTAAAAGTAATAGCTACCATTTATTGGGAATTTTTATGAATCAGATTCTACCATGAAAAATGCTTTGTGTAAATTATTTCTTTTAATTGTCACAGCAACTCTGTGAGGCTGGTATTATTATGTCTGTTATTTCAGGAACATGAAATTGAGAGTTAGGTTAAATAACATCCCCAAATCAAACAACCAAAGCCATATTTTGAGCTCTCATTCAGTAACATAAAATAATAAATAATGAAATAATTCTAAGAAAATATAAGTGAAAGTTGTTCTGGTTTGGGTTTAAGAAAGTCATTTCTAGGCCAAAATCAAAGAAAGAAACTTAAAAGATTGACATTTTTAATTTTTTATAGTT
Organism: Microcebus murinus; assembly: GCF_040939455.1. Classification (NCBI taxonomy): domain Eukaryota; kingdom Metazoa; phylum Chordata; class Mammalia; order Primates; family Cheirogaleidae; genus Microcebus; species Microcebus murinus. The sequence goes on along the minus strand of NC_134105.1, from coordinate 115,955,166 downwards.
TTAAAAAATTTTATCAAAATAAACTAAATGAAATTAAAAAACAAATGCTAAATTTAAGTGTTATAAAAGACAGAAAAATGGTTTATATTCTTAATATTTACTTGAGTATTATTTGTGTTTTATGTAATCAAATCTATTAGTCTTTTTTTTAAATTTATATCTCTAAAGTCATATATAAAAAAGTCTTCCCCAAACATTTTGTTTTCATTTTCTCACATTGACATGGTCAGTCCAGTTGGAATTCATTTGACATATGGTATGAAGTATGAATCTAGCCAACCGTCACAACATAGTTTATTAAATCCTTCCATCCTTTCATTGTTCTTTCTCATTTATTGAATGTGTCTGTATACCTGTGCCTATTTCTGAACTTTCAATTTTATTCTATTGGTCTGTTCCAACAAAACATTGTTTTTGTTGGACATTTTATTATTATACTTTATTTATACTTTACAAAAGCTTTCTTGGTTAGTCTCTTAAATTTATTCCTCCAAATGAATTTCACATGAATTTACCAAGTTCTTTACTTCACCTCCAGAAAATGCAAATGGGACCTTGACTGACATTGCAATATGTTTATAAATTATGTGGGGATGCTATATCTCTAATTCTGAATCTCTCCAGCTTGCTCTATGGTGTGCCTTTCCTTTTATGCAAGCAGTAGGGTCATTTTTTTTCATATGGTTCTTGGACATAGTCTATTAAGTTGATTCCATCAGTGCAACGGTCCCCAACCTTTTTGGCACCAGGATCCGGTTTCATGAAAGACAATTTTTCCACGGACCAAGGGTTGGGGGGAGGTGGTGTGAGGTCAGGCAGTGATATGAGGCCCATTTCCTAACAGGCTGTGGACCAGTACTGGGCGCCTCCCCCACCCCCGGGGTTGGGGACCTCAGCAAGAAGAATGATTTTGTTAGCTCCATTAAGATTTTTTGCTATAATCCAAGATGTTAATCTACTAAAATGTTATCTAAAATATGCATCTTAGTATGAAATTTAAACATACTTGTAAAGTGTAAAAATGTAAGATGCTTTATTTTTTAATTAACAAAAGGATTAAATGTTTAAGTTTTTACCTATTTTATATATATTCCCTTCAACTTATGATAAACCTATACACTAGGTTTCAATCAAGACTTTTACGCAGTGAAATAGAAATATTTTAACTGTGAAATTTAGACCCATTAAAAATATTATCCAAAGTATGCTGTGATTTTTCTCATATAATTTGAAATAGATTATTAGTGCCCACAATTTACAAGGCCATTTACTAAAGTATTAAAATCTTTCTGACCTTACTGCCTTAGAGATTTCATTGCAAGTTAGTGACTGTGTTGTTTAGAGAATTAATCAAAAACCAGAACTTGGAACTTCAGCGGCCTCCTCGATTATGGCTGATGATGACTACTTGGTGCGACCTTGGATAAATCACTTTTTCTTTCCATGACTCACTTCTCTTGTCAGTAACATGGAATAAACAATATTGATATAGCTGAGCATGCTCTCTCGGCTAGGGATTAACTATTTGCAGATTATTGCTTTGCTTTTAATGGTAAAGTATTATGAAAACACTTAAAAGGCCAAAGGAGTTATCTGCTCATCAGTCTTCAAAGTAAAAACAAGAGTGACACAAAGACTAGCTCTCTGATCAGGGAAGCACCCTCAGAATAGTGTCTTCTCCTCCTTTCCACTTCGTTGTGAGTCCTCATCTCACCCGTGTCACTGATGGTACCTCCCAGAGTAAGTTTTACTTTCTCTTCACTTTCTTCATCTTTCCCCAGGCTTCCTTGAAAAAAACAAAACAAAACTAACTACTTCTCTGCCTTCCACTTCACTTCTATACCTGTAGTCTCTTCCCAGAACCCTCTTTTTCTGACTTTCCCCTGCAGGAGCAAACAAAACTTTGCATGTGCTGAAACTGAAATTCTCAAGGTTGCTGACTGGATATATGGTAGAAAATTCATGTGTGTTTGAATCTTAATTCTGTACAACAAAATGATAGCTCAGTCATTCAGATATTTATATTTTTTAAACATTAGAAACAGTGCACTGGAGACATGGCAGTAAAGAGGATGCATTTGGCCCCTGTCCTCATGAAGACTACCTTCCAGGAGATAGTAATTATAGTAATTGTTTTATAGAATGATGAAAATATAGACCTTTCCTCTGTTGTTCCTTTCCAAATGTTGTATAACTTGGTTATAGCACTTTTGTGATTATAAAGTAACATTTTAGGAAGCATATAAAATATTTCATTGTATGTATAAGTAGTTGATCAAAACAAATCTGAATTTGGGCATATAATTACTTATTTCTGTATGGATTTTTGTTCTGGTACACTCTGGCGGGGGGGGGGGAATAGTGAATCAAGGATTAACCAGAAATAGACATAGGTTTAGAGTGACTAAGATGACTGGACAGGCCCTGATTTCTTGGCCATGGCTAATACAGGCCTCTGCACATACTGCTACTCATAATTCACCTTTAGTTTTAGTTTCTATCTTGAAGGAAGAAGAGTGTTGATTTTTACTAGTATGTTGTCAAAGAGGGAACAGCTTGTACAAAGGCAAGAGCAAATAGCTTTCTCTTAGGGATCTAAAAATAGTTCAGTAAAACTGGGGCTTTGACCAGGATTTGGGGAATGGCAAGATATAAGGCTGGAAAAGTCAGCAGGGGCCTTGTAAGTCATCTTAAGACATCTGAGCTTTATCCAGGGGGCTTTAGGGATCCAGGTAAATGTTTTACACTGGTGAGTAGCACAGTCATATATCTGTGTTATAGCGATCACTCTGGCTGCAGTGTAGACAACAGGTCAAAGGGGCCTGTGGAAGGGCAGGGGGACAAGGGGGTAGAGTCAGGAGGGAGAGAGACCAGGCAGAGGGCTATTAAAGTAGTTCAGGAGAAAATTCTGGTTGCCTGAATGGATATGGCAGAAGTGATGGCCAGAAGCAGTGAGCTTCAAAAGACATGTAGCGCGGTAGAACCAACAGCCTCAGAAACGAATTGGATGTACAGGATAACCCATGGGAATGAATCGAAGTTAACTCCTATCCCTGTGATACCAAAATCTAAAATTTCTGAAGACCAAAGTTTTTAAAATAAGTTTGATGGCAAAGCCTAACCTCATCTTACATCAGACCGTGTATCATTTTTATTTAACCCATTTAGTGTGACTATGCACACTGTTGCAGGAATATTAATGTATTAGATTGTGGGTAACTTCCCAGACTCTCTGGAGTATTATATAAAATATGATATGTATTCAGTGTTACTATTATAAATTCCAAAACTTCTGGCAACAGTAGGTTGTTGTTGTTGTTGTTGTTGTTTTGAGACAGTGTCTTGCTGTGTTGCCTAGGCTGGTATCAAACTCCTGGGCTCAAGTGGTCCTCTCACCTCAGCCTCCCAAGTAGCTGGGACCACAAGTGCACCACACCGGAGCCATGTGAGAGTAGCAGGATGGAAGAAAAATAGGTGAATAGAATGGCCTCTATTTTGGTGGGCATGGGTGTTACAAATAATTTTCTGGTCACTAGTGATAGAGATCTTTAAAATTATGTCTTTAAAAATGAGAACTTTTTTCCTGCCCCATAAATTGAGGTCTGAAAGTAGGCAGTAGGCATGTGAGGCTGGTATTGCAGCTCCATAAATACCATCAAGAACCCAAGCTCCTCTTCCTTTTCCCTCTCATCCATCCTTAGCTTGTGCCTTTTGTCTTGTTGTCACAGAATGGTTACCAGAACTCCTGTTATCACTTCTATGTTCCAGGCAGAAAGAAAGGGAAGAGTGAGGGTAAAAGGTGAGAAATGCCAGCTTAGTCAACCTACTCCCACCACCACCACCCACCACCACCTTTAAGCCTTTCCAGAAGCCAGAAACCCCACCCAATAGCTTCTTGTTATGATTTTTTTGTTTTTTTGTTTCTTTTGCTGGGATTTAGTCCCAGGGCCACCCCTTTTTAGGAGGAAAGAGGATAAATGTAGTTAGGTTAGTTGGGAACATTGCTCCTTCTGGAAAAAAAAATCAAGATTCTGTTAGAAGGAAGAGAGAGAGAATGAATTGTGGTAGGTAAAAAGCAGTATCTTCCACAGGTGGTCAACAAGTGGAATTTAGCTAGTAAACGGGTTTCCAATAGAATTGGCCCCAGCTGATCCCTAGTGTGGTGGTTCTCAAGTGTCGTCCCCTTCTTAGGAGCATGTACATCACCTAAGAACTTGGGGAAATGAAACTTTCAGGTCCTACTCTAGGCCAGCCGACTCAGAAACTCTGGGATTTGATTCCAGGAATCTGTTCTTTAACAAGTCCTCCAGGTGCCTCTAACATCCAGAAATTTTGAAAACTACTGTCCTGGCCCAGTGGTTTCCACACAGTGGCATGCATCAAAATCATCTATGAAGTCTTTTAAAACTCATCAACCTGGAGCCCTATTATAGAAGATCCTGGTTAAGTAGGTCTGGGATGGGCTTCCTGTGTCTGTACGGGCGTCCTCTCTTATCCATGGTTTCACTTCCCATGGTTTCAGTTACCTGTGGTCAGCTGAGGTCTGAAAATATTAAAAGGAAAATTCCAGAAATAAATGATTCATAAGTTTCATTTTGTGTGCCATTTTAAGTAGTGTGATGAATTGTTACAGTATATTGTTATAATGGTATTTTATTTTTGTTAACCTCTTACTGTGCCTACTTTATAAATTAAACTTTATCATAAGTACGTATGACTAGGAAAAAGACATAGTATATATAGGGTTCAGAACTATCCACTAGGGGTCTTAGGATGTATCCCCCACTGATAAAGAGGAGTATACTATAAGTATATATTTTTTTTATGTTGCAAGTGATTCTGATGTAGCTAATAGTCAAACAAACTAGCATTTAGAAACCACTGTCTTAGTGGAGGCATACCAGACTTTTCAGAAGTTGGCCTTGGTTTTGCTTTTAAGGAAAACCAGTGCTGGCCAGCAAAGAGATTATTTTGCTTTCAGGACTCAGAGTTGGAAACAGCAGCAGCCTCTTAAATTTGAAGGGGTCTAGAGCCTCTCTAAATGGGTTCTGCTGCAGCCACGGGATATTACACTTCCAAGACAGTTCCAGTCTCTGAATGGGGGAGTCTTTGTCTTCTCTGGAAGGAGCCAGCCACTACCTGGTTGATAACCTGGATTTCTTGGGGGAAGTCTCAGGGTTGAGGCTGCTATATGCCCTCCCAGGGAGTGACTAGGGGCCTGGGGTGTGTGGTGTGTGCTACATTGCATAGATGCTGAGGCTGGCAAGGACAGAGGCCCTGGGGGTCTTACAGCTGAAAATTATTCTCAGGTTTTTCACATTTGCACTCACCATTTAGCGTTGGGCATGTGGCTGGCTCACAGGTATGCTGGGGACCAAGCTGGTTGGGTGTCTTGAGGGCCTGGGCCTATCATAGACTTTTGTATCTGGCCCATGTCTAGCATACTGCATTTAGTCTGTTGAGTAAATGCATGGGGTGGGGGGGGGGTGCGGAATATATCATGAACAGGGACAGTGTGCCTCTGTTTCCTCTTTTCATATGGCTGAGATGTCACTGATGAGAGTGAGCCTCACTTACAAGTACCACATCTCACTATTTCCTCCACTTACCAGGTGCTGGAAAAGTCCACTGTAGTATCCTGAAAATATGTACATGTATTATGCATTAATAAAAAAAGTCCACAGCTGCCAGCATCCTTTTTCATTGCCATTTATTAAAGTAAAACCTGAAATATGTGTATGTAGAAAGCTGATGGTTTGCATAGATTTTGCTCTTCCTTCTCAAACCTGATATTTTCAAAAATCTCTATATTGATCTTAAAAACATTCTGAAAATATAAAAGGCATTAGGCCATCAAATTGTAATTTTTTTTATGGTTCAGTTAGTATTTCACCAGCATTGATTATTTTCTCAGATAAAGGAATCTTGGTCTAAGGAACGATTTCATGTTCCCCTCCTATATCCTGTCATAAGTGGAGCTCATGTTCCTTGCTAGATTAGGTCTGTTACTTTTACCCTAGATAGTATCTCAGTAATAAATGTATCTCTAATATTTCCCCCATTTGGCAGAGGTAGAAATTTGATTTTTTATTTCAGATAATAGTGGACCTCTATTAATAAAACATTGGAATATTTCTATAACATCCTAATATTATATATTATTACTATACTGTTAATACTACTAAATATAATACTTAAGCAGTCATTATAATGACTGAAACCACATTCCACAAAGGGAGTTACAGGTTCAAAGGCCTTTCAGTTTCTCTGGTACAGCCCTTGCTCCAGCTTTCTTTAGATAGGCTGTCTTCTCAATCTCAAAAGTAACAAGCCTGATGGACCAACAAGCCAAAGGACTATATTTAATGTGATTTATCCCACTTTATATAGGCACCTATAAAATCCACTGAAGGCTCTAGGAAATAAATTTAGATTAATTTTTTTAAGGATTAATTAACAGCTATGGAAAATCCATATAAAATAAATAGATACAGAACCACTGGACTAAAAGTGACCTTAAAGGGACATTTTTAAATCTTCAGGCATATTTGTCTCAGCACTTTTTTCGTCTTTCCTACCTATTCCCTAGGCCGTGGTTCTCAAACTCTAGCAGCAGTGGACTCCCCTGGAGGGCTTCTTAAAAACACGGATTGCTAGGCTTTGTTCCAGTGTTTCTGATTCAGTAGATCTGAGGTGGGACCTGAGAATTTGCATTTCTAGCAAGTTCCCAATTGCTGTTGATGCTATTGGTCTAGATTCCACATTTGGAGAACCACTGCCCTAAGACAAAAGACACTGCACACTCACACTGTTAAATCAGGTGGTTCTCTTGATTAATAGTTCTCAGATTTGGAATTTCACAGACCTGGAACATTTCTAAAAACAAACTAAGCAGTAAACAATACTAATAAAATGCACATTGGGGATAGACATAATGATCAGTTTTTTAAAAAAATTTACTGGCTGAGGACATTAGAAAAAAATTGTCTCACATCATTTTGTTTTAAAAGGACATTTAATCACCAATGGCATTTAATCAGAGAATATTGAATTATTGTTTCATTGAATAATTTCAGCTTTACCTGAAGCTCACTTTATTTCTATGCCTTGTCAAGGGCATTGATGGTCGAAACAGTCTGCTGCAGGTACAGGCAAAACAGAGCTGCATTTTTTGTAGATCGTTTTAAAATAATGACAGAATCCAGGCCGGGCGCGGTGGCTCAAGCCTGTAATCCTAGCACTCTGGGAGGCCGAGGCGGGTGGATTGCTCGAGGTCAGGAGTTCGAAACCAGCCTGAGCAAGAGCAAGACCCCGTCTCTACTATAAATAGAAAGAAATTAATTGGCCAACTAATATATATATATAAAATTAGCCGGGCGTGGTGGCGCATGCCTGTAGTCCCAGCTACTCGGGAGGCTGAAGCAGCAGGATTGCTTGAGCCCAGGAGTTTGAGGTTGCTGTGAGCTAGGCTGACGCCACGGCACTCACTCTAGCCTGTGCAACAAAGTGAGACTCTGTCTCAAAAAAAAAAAATAATGACAGAATCCAATAAAACGTTTGTTTGGTTTTTATTATCACCATGCACAGGCAGTTTCCAACAATGTCAGTGAGAAAATACTGCCCCTCCTCTGGGTGGACCACTCCTGCCAACCCTTGGTTCACCACTGCTTTATTGCCCTGATTTTCCCCATTTTGCCAGAAAGCTGTGAAATGTGAGCCTAGACCATCACTGTCTGTAGAATGGCCATCGGGAGCCATTGGCTAAGTTACATGTGATTATGGGGTCTTTGGATCCTTATCTTTATTCAAACCTGACAGGGAAAGCATATATCATGTTTCATAGGTCAAAGAGAAATGTAAAATATTTGAGACTTCTTTAGTCCTGAGAATGGTGATTTTATCCATGCTAAAGAAAATTGTACATATTTAAAAATCATATAAAAAACAAAGAACAAAAATCTTTCTAATTATTTGGTGAGTTAGAGTCTTCATTAACACTTATACTATCTAGGCTCAAATATGATATTATAGGTGTGAATATTTTTAAAAATTTTATTTAACTATGACCAATTGACAAAGGTAGAATATTCTAATTTTCAAATTCAAAGTAAAAAGCCGGATTTTTTCAAAACATTGAGTTCTTCAATAAAATATGAAGAATTAAAAATTACTTTTATCTTCTTAATGACTACATTTTAAGTTAACTACAACACTGTGCGTATATTATCTAAATTTCATTCATTGATAAGAATGTGCAATCATTTCACTAGATGTTGTTTTGAGGGTACAGCTAATATATAGTCTTACCCTTTAAAGAACTGAGAGTTTAGATTGTAAAACAAGATAAATACATATGTAAAGTTAAGTTGTAACATAAAATTAAACACCAGTATAAGAGAATGTTGCCAGAGAGTGTATATATAATGAAGTGTAAGTCTTCGAGTTTAAGGAAGAGCAATATTACTATGGCTGAAGGGATAAGGGAAATTTCACTAATGAAACAGCACTTGAGAAGGACCTTTAAGAATAAGATAGACCTTTATACACAGAGAGGAAGAGAACATGGCAGGCCAGTTTTAGGACACACTGAGTTATCCAGTTCTAGTTGAAGTGGGAAATTCTTTTTTTTTTTTTTTTCTCGAGACAGTGTCTCACTCTGTCGCCCGGGCTAGAGTGCCGTGGCCTCAGCCTAGCTCACAGCAACCTCAAACTCCTGGGCTCATTCTGCCTCAGCCTCCTGAGTAGCTGGGACTACAGGCATGCGCCACCATGCCTGGCTAATTTTTTCTATATATTTTTAGTTGGCCAATTAATTTATTTCTATTTTTTTTTTTTAGTAGAGACAGGGTCTCACTCTTGCTCAGGCTGGCTTCGAACTCTTGACCTTGAGCAATCTGCCTGCCTTGGCCTCCCACAGTGCCAGGATTACAGGCCTGAGCCACTGCTCGCCGGGCCTAAAATGGGAAATTCTTTCAGTAGAATATGGGAGATAAATTTGAAAATGTATATTAAAGCTAGATTATGGAGGCTTCTTTTTGATAACAATGATAAACATTAGGATAATGGAGATAAAAATAACCACATTTTACTAAGCAACCTATACCAGGCACTATGCTAAATAGGTTATCTGCATTACCTAAAAACCCTATTGGCTAGCTCCTATTATCTCCATTTTATACATAAGAAGAATGAGGCTCCCATAGGTGAAATGACTTAGCCAGGATCACACCACCAGTAAGTGGTAGATAGCTAAAATTGAAACCTAAGTCTAAATCCAAAACCTATGCTTTTATTCCAGCAAACTAGGTCAGGGCTGACAAAAAGATTTCCGTTTAAGTGCCAACTCTTGATTTATTGATAAGATTCTAAGTCCACAACCAAATAGAAAAAAAATTGCCATGATGGATTACTGATGTCTACCATAAATAAGGAATGACAGGCTGTTGGTATGTACCATCCACAGTGGCTACTTGGGCTCTAGAAAACTGGAAGCCATCAGAGGTTTTTGAACAGGGCAATGACCTTATAAGGTGGAGTTTCCAAAACTTTAACCAAGCAGCAGAAGTTAGATGAATAGACAATAGAAGTAATGGAAGCATAGGCTCTAATCATCTGGTAAGAAATCTTAAGGACCTTGTGGTCTAAAACGAGACTAGTTATAAATATTCTTGTACATCAAGTAATCCATTTCTACTACAGAGGTAGAATTCTTTGAGTAATATCCATCTCTTCCATTAACCTCTATGCTGTATAAGAACAGTGACTTTGTATTTTTAGTTCATTGCTCAATTCTCCAGTGCCTGGGCTTTCAATTCATTTTTCTTAAATCCAGTATTATTAAAAGCAATGATAATAATAATAAGCATTCACTTAGTGCCAGGCACTGGGTTACATACTTTCAGTATAGCAAATGCATCTGCAACTAGATCACCTGGGTTTGAACACTAACTCTGCCACTTACTATTGAAGCAAGTTGGTTAAAAGTTTGTGTCTCAATTCAATGATCTTAAGATGGAGATAGTAATAGTACTTATCTCAGAGGGTATGGCAAGAACTAAATTAGTCAATATATGTAAATCAGCAAGAATAGGAAATATTCAATTAGATATTAGTTATTTTTCTTGTTATCGTTATCATAATTTTTGCCATTATGTACTTAATTTGGCCATTGGAAAATAAAGTAGTGTCAAAGGAAAGGCTCTAACTTCTATGATGTGCCTGTTTTGTGTCAGGCCTGTTAGGCTCTTTCATAAATGATATCCCAGCTAAGTTAAAACTCTAAGTATAATTTCACTATCAGAAGCTGTTTAATTCTGTTTTCACAAAATATAAAGCCAACACAGATCTGGTTTCAAATAATATGTTTTTAAAAATAAATAAAAGTCTTCTATTCTTTTAGTGTAGCCTTTTATGATTGAAGAGCAAATTGTATATATACCCTTGTAAGAAATGCAAAGGTCAACACCCAGCAGCCAGCCTCAGAGCCATAGCATGCTAAACTTGCTCCTCTTATTGTTTTCTTTTCCAACCTCTCTTCTCATTGTATAAGCTCTATTGTCTGTCACCTGGTAGTAACATGAAACTCATGGTGATTCTCTTTTTTAGCTGAGGTTTGAGAGGCGAAAGCTAGGTAAGCTAATAGAGAGTGAGAATACATGTTTTATCTAGACAAACAAAACATCACTTTGCCTATTGTTTATTAAAAACAGATAAAATCAAAATGTTATTCTGTCCTGAGTCATGCTTGTCTCTATTTTTTAGGCCTTTATTCTGATGATCTTCAAAAATGCTAACATTAATTTAAATTAATATGATAAATTTTTGATCTTTTACCATAATGGAGAAATGAAGGGGTTTGCAAGGGCCCCTAAAATCCAGAGAGATACCAGGAACCATTTGTCCATTAATTGCAACCCATTCTCCAAGATACATCTTCCTTTTTTGACAAGTATCCAAATAGACTAGTTTCTCTTAGACTCTTAAATTTGTTTTTCTTAGCTATGTTCTTATAGAGCACAAAAATATATGTTATGGTTTTAAAATAAATATTTTATAATTGAGTGAAGCTTATAATTAAGCATTATGAAGGTACCCAAAGTCATGAACTAGAATGAAGATAAAAGACTGACTCATACCAGAACTATATAATCTAAGTTTGATAAGACTATATTGCAAAAGGCTCTCCTTATCTGCAGTTTTGCTTTCCATGGTTTTAGTTACCTGTGATCAACCATGGCTCAAAAGTATTTAATGGTAGTTCATGATAGGTAGCTCCAGAAAAAAAATAATAAATAAATTTTAAAAAATGTTCAATGGAAAATTGCAGAAATAAACAATTCATAAATTTTAAATTACACACCATTCTGAGTAGCATGATGAAATCTTGTGCCGTCTTGCTGTCTCTTCTTCACCACAAGCACAAGAAGGGTGAATATAGTACAATACGATATTTTGAGAGAGAAAGAGAGAGACTATAGTGTATTGTTACAGGATATTGTTATAAATGTTCTATTTTATTGTTGTTTTAACTGTGTCTAATTTATAAATTAAACTTTATCATAGGTATGTATAAGAAAAAACATATATAGCATTTGGAACTACCTGAGGTTTCAGGCATCCACTGGATGTATCTCCTGCAGATAAGGGGGGACTACTGTACAGCAAACATAATCCTCTAGCAACAGACAGAAATGTATAAATAAAATATTGACCTCTCTGAGTTAAATAGTAATTAAAAATAACAAGTAAGCTCACTAGTGCTCTTATTTTTTTCTCCTTTCCTTTTCTCTCTTTCTTTCTTTCTTTTTTTTTTTTTTTTTTTTTTGAGACAGAGTCTGTTCTGTCACACCAACTAGAGTACAATAGTGTCATCATAGCTCACTGCAACCTCAAACTCTTGGGCTCCAACAATCCTCCTGCCTCAGCCTCCCAAGTAGCTGGGACTACAGTGCACACCACCTCACCCAGATAATTTTTTAATTGTTTGTAGAGACAGGGTCTTGCTTTTGCTTAGGTTCGTCTTGAACTCCTGACCTCAAGCAACCTTCCTGCCTTGGCCTCCACGAGTGCTAGGGATTACAGACATGAGCCACACGCCCTGCCTAGTGCTCTTATATCTATTAATTCTGAAGTTGAAAGAACTTCCAGAATAGCATTAGTACAGGATTTGTTGTGTGTCTGGGCATCCCGTAAAAGAGGACAACTGAGAAAAGGTATCTACTCATTGTCCTTTGCTCTCTGCAGTTTGACCTTGAACTCTTGATTTTGGTCTGTACACTGCTTCATTTTTTAGCCAGTGACTAAACATTTTCAGAGGTAATAAGTAACTCTCAGGTGACTGATTAAAAATTTTAAGTGAGAACTTAGGAGCCTAAAATATTATTAACCTTGTCCAATTCATCCTCTTTTTTATTCATAAAATATTACTGCTACTCCCACTTTGGTTTCAGAATGAAAATTGTTAAACCCACTACTGCTCTTTGTCCATTAGACAGTTATGAGCTTTTCTGTTTTAACAAGAGAAAACAGGAATAGTCTAAAAGAAGGAAAATATTAGGCTCAATGTTTTAAGAATAAATGTACTAAGAAGTTTTTGCAGGTTATGTGAAGCTTTTAAAGAAACTTGAAAGGACTTTAGTCTTCAAATGACAAATACCTTTACTACCATGTAGATGCTAATATTGTGTAAGCAATTTTCTGTGAGATAATTGTGAAGGAAATTATAATAGTTGCTATATCCTGCTGTCCTTTAACCTGAACATTCATTTAGCCATAAAGGTAGCAACTAGACAGCATCTTAAAAGTTCTTACTATAGCAAAGTCACGCTTTCTTTTCTTCATTTAAGTATAGATGAAATCCAAACTACTGTAGTTACTACTTTTAACTACATATGTCTCATTGTGGACACATGTTTACTCAATATAGTTATAAACTTGATACAGTCATGTTTCTGGCTAAGTTTAAAAGATATCTCTGCTATGAAATTATGTTAACTCTTCCACACCATTTACTTATTGATTTTTTATTTTTATGTATATGGTAGCAATATCAACTAGCTTGTAGAGAACCCTTACCATACCTTAAGTATTGTTGGAAGTATTTTATGTGCAGTAACTTATGGAACTCTTATAAGAACCTGATGATGTAACCACAGATGAGTAACTGAAGCACGAGAAAAGTTAATCAAAGAGTTTCCCAAAGCTATACAGCTAGAACAGAGCAGAATACAGACTGTAACTCAGGCAGTCTGGGTCCAGAATTTATATTCTCTAACCTCATTGCCTTTCTGTATAATCTTAAATGTAATGAGTGTTACTTCTTTAGAGATCATGATAGAATGGGAAGCGAGAGTAGAAAAATTATCCATAGGGACCAATATTACAGAAATTGTCCCAGAATATTTGGCCTCCCTCAAAGATAGTTAAAACGATTGGGAGTTTGCTTATGCATTATCCCTCTTAATTTATATTTTTATTCGTAAACTTGTGCCCCTCAGGTTTAGATAAAAAAAATATATAAAAATATTTATCCCTCAAAAATTCTCAACTGTCACGCTGCCAGATCATCAGTAGCAGGAGGCCCTTGGGCTCCTGAGGAGGTGAGGGAGGTGTAGGGGCCTCTGGAATCCCAAAGGATTCTTTCAATTTCACTGTGCTTTTCCCATAAAAGGCACAGTCAATATGTGTTAAATGACTAAGTACATAATTCTCATTTCCCATTTTAATGATAAGGCATCATAGGGCTAATAAAACCACAAATACTTTCTTCTCTTTGTTCTCAGTGTTCCTGATACATAATTCTGTTGAAGTATTTGTCATATTGTAAAATAATTGTTTGTTTCTATGTTGTTCTCCCTTTAGTATGAGCTCCTGTCTTACCCTTGTATCCCAAGAATCTAGCATCTGGTTACCAATAAACTGGTTATTGACAAATAGTTTTGGAAGGAAGGGAAAGAATGAGGCAGTGAGACATAGAGCTGATATCCCTGTGTATCTATTTTACATTTAGTAAGAGGTCATTGTCTTTAATCATTGAGACTTTTGAAATATATTTTAACATGATATTCCATGGATTTGTTACTGCTCCTGTAATTTATCCCCCAGGAAAAAGCCAGCGGGAATCAAAACAGTGTGTGCATGTTATTAATAGTCTGTTGCCTAGGCACACTACCTGATTTTATTGCATAATTATGTTGTACTCCGAAGGGCTTTAGCTGTACTCTTGGTGAGTTTATCTGTAATTATTGATAAGCACATTTATTTTTGCTTAATTTATACCGAATGCCTATGTGGGCAGCCCCAGATCACTGGAGCATCCAAATTTCCATCTTACAGTGTAGATACAGACCAGGAAATATGCTTTGGAAATTAGGGTTGATTCTTTGAAAAACCACAAATTCATTTATTATTTGAGATGAATGTGTAATACAAAGTTCTGTCCCCCTCCAATAAGATTAAATGCTGTATCTCTCCACTTCCTACTTCCCTTTTCTCCTAGGGCTACCATGCCCTCATATGTCATTTACCACATTTAGTTCACATCTTTTACTTTGTGCACTGTGTACTGTAATTTTTTTTTTTTTTTTTTTTTTTTTGAGACAGAGTCTCGCTTTGTTGCCCAGGCTAGTGTGAGTGCCGTGGCATCAGCCTAGCTCACAGCAACCTCAAACTCCTGGGCTCGAGCGATCCTTCTGTCTCAGCCTCCCGAGTAGCTGGGACTACAGGCATGCGCCACCATGCCCGGCTAATTTTATATACATATATCAGTTGGCCAATTAGTTTCTTTCTATTTATAGTAGAGACGGGGTCTCGCTCTTGCTCAGGCTGGTTTTGAACTCCTGACCTTGAGCAATCCGCCCGCCTCGGCCTCCCAGAGAGCTAGGATTACAGGCGTGAGCCACCGCGCCCGGCCTGTGTACTGTAATTTTACTGGACACCATTTTTGTTTCTAGGAGGTTTAAAATTTCCATTTTCCTACATAATTCTATTTTTTGTTTTTAAATTCAGTCCAACATATATGGCAAATTCCATCTTTGAGACTTCTGAAATATATTTTTAAGATGATATTTCTTAAGCATATTCTTGTCTGTTGGTTTTACTGTCCCTGCCATTTTACACAGAGAATACCGTCTGCTCCATCAGTGATGTCTCTCATTCCCACTGTGGTCCCAGTTGGGTAGGGGCTGGAGTGAGGCTGTGCGTGGATTCTCTGCAGGTAGTTTAAAAAATTGTTCTTCCATGGAAACTTCTGATAATGTTTCTGCCCCCACCTCCACCCCACCTCCCACTGTGCTGCTATTAACTGACCTATGACAACAAATGAATCTGGCATAAGAGAGGAGAGCACCGGAGTAAGTGAAACAAAAATGTGTGCACTGTCTCATTGGATTCTACCCAGTCACACTATAGAAGTCCATTATGCTTAGAGTGTGTTTCGTAACCCATGGTGTAATTCCTCTAATGATAAATACTGATCCCTTTTGGCATCAACCTTAGAATTACATACAGCTTAATCTGCTGGGTAAATGAATAACAACTACAGGTTTAAAACAGCAAAAATAATTTCCTTGCTTGGAATATCAGTGTACATAACTTTCCGTGCAAAGTTCTCCCCTTTGCTTGTTACATATTAACTTTTTAGTTACTCTTCAACCACTATCTGAGAGCTAAGATCTGCTGCTTACTATTCACAGGGCAGAGAATTGTAAGACATTTTACAACAGTAGCGTACAGCACATAACCTTTCCATAAGATCATCCTAATGGTACATTTTCTGAGTATCGCCTTCAAATTATTTTAATAAAGAATCTATTGTTCTGTTGGTCACTTAATGATATTCTGTATTAAAAAGCCATATTGATATTGATATCTTAAGCTAAGGTATTTTTTAGTCATTTTACCTTGGGGGAAAAAATGACTTTGTTTCATGTTCTGCTGTTTTAACAGCCTTTGTAGATAATTTTACATTGCAAGTATTCAATTTTATTTACTGTTATTCCAGTTTATCTTCTCTCTTGAGGGATATTATCTGTGCATTCTCTTAGCTCAGCTCTTCTACCATTGTTTTTTGGGGTTTGTGTTTGTTTGTTTGTTTGTTTGTTTGTTTGTTTGTTTATTTTTAAGAGATAGGGTCTCACCAGGTTTCCCAGACTATTCACAGGTATAATCATAGTACACTGCAGCCTTGAACTACTGGCCCCAAGCAATCCTCCCTCCTCAGCCTCCTGAGTAGCTGGGACTCTAGATACGTACCACCATGCCCAACTTCTCCCATTGTTAATTTTGGTCCTTCACTGGTTAACATACATTTATTGAAGGCCTGTTTGTGCCATTCACTGTTCCAAGCACTGAGAGTGAATAAGATACACTCCCTGGTCAAAGAATTTAATTTTCTCTAGGAGAGATTGCCATTAAAATTGGTCATTTTGAGATTGATCTTCACTGGGTTTCATGGAAGCCCCTATGAGGTACCCATTTTGCAGTATAGGAGTCAGGTGAGGCTCCTGGAAGATGTGAGATCTGCTCCAGCTGTTGGAGGATGTGTTAAAAATAAGAAGAATGGCATTCCAGGCAGAGGAAATAGTGTGCATGCTGGGAAACTACATGGAATTTGATATATCAGAGTTTAAAGTAACATTAGAGAATGGCCGATGAGCATGGAAAGGTAGCTAGGGCTCAAGTCATGTGCTTCTTTTATGCCCTATTTAGGAATTTTAAATTTATTCATAGGGTTTTAGTTCATGAACTGACTCCCTATAATTGTTTGCAAAATGTGAATATATTCATTTTGGGGGGAAAATAGTCCACAGTTTTTATTAGATCTCAAAGTAGTCCACAATTCAAAAATTGTTAAGAATATTTGCAGTGAAAAGTTGTAAATGACCATACTATTCACTTATTAGAATGAGGTAAAGCATTACAATACCCACATTTCACATCACAAGAAATTTAATGTATAGAACAACAGTGCTTCAATGAATTGAAGTTGCCAGGAAGATGTCTGTAACCAAAACAAAACCATAAATTCATTGAACCTTTACTATACACCAGACACTGTGAGGCACTGAGGAGACAGCAGTGAGCAAGAGCCACATCCCTGTGCAGTGCTCACAGTCTAATGAGCAAGGCAGACATTATCAGGTAATCACAAAAAGGAATGAACAAGTACAAACTCTGATTAGTGTTGTGTAGTAAAAGATAGGATGAGATGTAACAGGGGAAACTGGCGTAGATGAGGGATTATGGAAGGGTTTCTGGAACAACTGACATTTGAGCTGAGACCTGAAGGAATGATTGTCAACTGGGGAAGAAGGTAATAGACCCCAGGCAGAGAGAATAGCACATGGTACAGCCCTGACGCTGGGAAGTGCTTGGTGTGTTTTAGGAACGGAAAGAAGGAACATAAAGTGCAAAGGGAAGAATAGCATGAGATGCCCCTGGAGAAATAGAGGCTGGGCCATGCTGGACTTTGTGGGCTGTGTTAGGACTGTGGAACTTTATCCTAAAAACAGCAGGAGATCATCCTTACGAGAAATGAGTGCTGACATGATCAGATTTATATTCATTTTGTAAGAGATCTTTCTGGTTAACATGTGGAAAATGGACTGAAGGGGGACAAGTTGGGAAAGATTTGTGAAATAATTAATATACTAGAGTAACAACTAAAAATGTATTGGTAGCATGTACTTTAATTTGTGGGTTGTTTTAAATTCATAAAATGTGTCTGTGCATTAGTTTTTCCATATGGAAAATGAAGAGGCTAAACTCGAGATTCTCTAAGCTCAGACTTGCCCACAAATGAGCTGAGAAATTGACCCTCTAATCCCTAGAGGTAGCAGCTGTAATCTGGAACTGCTTTCTATGTTGGCTCCTGTGTGTCATACAGGAATTGACATTTTCTAGGTGCCATGAGGTGACAAAGGTTGAGACGCCCTCCTCTAAACTCCTTTTCTGCCCTAACATTTCATGATTCTAGGTTTTGAGCAGATCAAATTGTAATCCAACCCCCTGCTTTTCGCCAATGAGGATAGTGTGGCCCAGAGAAGGAAAGCAGCTCGCCTAAGATCACATGGCTCAGGGTACAGAACATTAGTTTCCTAGCCAGCAACCTTGGGTTTTCCAGTACACCACACTGTCTCCATGTCCTTTGTAATCGGTATAATTGGTTACCATTATAATTGTCAGGAAGCAGGTGCTTCTGTTTTCTTTTTTTGTTTGAATTTATGCATAGAAGTACATTTTATTCTTTTTTGATGACTGATAAAAATTTATAACTCTACATTATCAAGCATCTTTTTACTAACACTTGAAGATTCAAAACTGAGAAATGAATTCCCAGTAGAACAAGACTTCTTATCTTATTCTGGCTAAGCTGAAAATACTGCAAGACTAGCAGTTCTATTTCTAAGTCAGTCCAAAGTCTGTAAGCATACAGAAGTGGTGAGTAGAAGGAGAGGTTTGCTGAGCTCTTAATAACTTTTACTTGATTTGAACTTGAGTTCAAAGGTAAATCAAAAGTTTAAAGTTAAACTTGAATCTTACTGTGTCACGTGGGCTTCTGTTTGCCTTCACTAAAATGTAAAGTCTGAGGGAGGTCCAGGAGTATAGTGACCTGGGCACAAGCTCTGGAGTCAGGTTGACCTGAGTTCAAATTCCCAGCTTCTCCACCTACCAACTTGTGACTTAGGAAAAATTACCTTTCTCAGATCCATTTTACCTACTTGCATAATAGAAATAATGATATTTCACAGAGAGAATAAATGAGGCAATATATAAAGTAATTTTCTCTTAAGTCTTAAATTACCTCAGCATTTGCTCTTGAAATTTCTTTCTGGTTTTAAGTGAAAAACTACATCTCAGCTATTCCCTTCATTATCTAATGAATTCTGATTATATATTCTCTCAGTTTTTATCTGATCTAATTTAAGGGCTTGTTTACTTTTCTCGTCTGTTCTTACAAAAAAGGCATTCCATCTTCTAAATAATTATAGTTGCTATTTTCTAATTCTATTATTTTCATTTTGGATCTTTTCTAACTGAAATGTGTCTGAAGTATAGCAGCAAGAACTATAAATAAAAAAAATATCATGTAGGTTTTTTTTTTTTTAAGAGTACTATAATTCCTTGGGTTTAATTTCCAGTATTTTTTATAAAGAGATGAGGAGACTCAGCAGTGATGGCCTCCCAAACAGCAGTTGCCCCTTGGGCCCAGTATTTGGGGAACTACCAGGATACACTCCAAGATGCCTTTCCTCTGAATCGCTATTTATAGAATTCATCCTGTAAATCTGCTTTAATTTCTTTCCTTGTAAATACCTAAGAAGACCCTTTTGAAGTTTACTATCTACTTGTTTGCCCACATTCTCCATTTCATCTTGTGAGGCCTTCTCCATCTCCTTGGCATAAGAGCCTCCAAAGTACTGTGGATACTAGTGAAAGCCAAATTAAATGGAGGATTTCATTCTTTCTTTCAAACCACAAATGATGCTATCAGATGGGCTTGGTTCCAGCCCTGATTTCTGGGGCACCTACTTTGCCCGACTATCTAGGGCATGATTCGCAACCCCAGTGGACATCAGAAATTTCCATGGACCTGTTTGACACTGTGGATGTCCAGGACATACTGAATACCAGATGAATCAGACTCTTCAGGGTTGGAGTCCAAGCATCTGTGTTTTGTTTTTTTCAAGCTTTATAAGGTGATTCTGATGTATAGCCAGGTTGAAAATCACTCATCTCAAGAATTAGTCATTATATCTACATTTTGTTTTACTGGTTATTTTTTTAGGACAGAATATGTTCCCTGTCAAAAAAATTTTTTTCTGTGGGAAGTCCCCCAAAATTAATTCCTAGTAGTAGTGTCGAGTTCACTTGAGTTTTCTCCCTTGAGTGCCTGACATTCCCAGCTGAGATAACCCATCCCTTAAGCTTCACTGTAGCTGACTTGTAGCAGAGCCCATCGGAGCTGCTAGTCTCACTATGGGAACAGTGAGTCACACATACCTTTTGAAACGTTATTATTTGTGTAATGTGCTTCAACTTTATAAATCTACCCATAAGCTTACATACACACTCAGCCCAAGAAAGTAGGTCTTATATCTTCAATTTTTAGATTAGGAAACAGACTCAGAGAGTTTAAATGACTTACCTAAAACACTAGGAATAGTGACTAGCATCAAACTCAGTTCTTCCAAGTCCAAATCCAGTACTCTTCCTATTCTTCCTACTGATTAATATTTTTATCATTTCATTTTTAAATAATTTCAGACTTATAGAAAAGTTTAGGAAGTTAATACACTTTCCATAAACCCTTTTCCCATATTCCTCAAATGTTAACATTTTACCATGTTAAACATCCTTTCTTCTCTCTCTTCTTGCTCGTGTGTGTGTGTATTTAATTGTTTATTTCACAGTATATTATAGATATGATTCCCCTTTATCTTTTAATACTTCAGTGGATATTTCCTAAAAACATATTCTCTTCCATCACCTAAGAACAATGATTAGAAATCAGGAAATTAACATTAATACAGTACTATTACCTATGTACAGACATTCAGATTTTAGCCGCAAATGTCTTTTGTAACAAAAGAAAAAAAAATTGTT
This sequence comes from Microcebus murinus, assembly GCF_040939455.1. NCBI lineage: Eukaryota > Metazoa > Chordata > Mammalia > Primates > Cheirogaleidae > Microcebus > Microcebus murinus. The sequence continues at coordinate 115,934,562 of NC_134105.1, read as the reverse complement.
TCTGGTCTAGGATCTAATCAAGGATCACATGTTGCATTTTGCCCTCACATCTCCTGACTATCTTAGTCTTCAAAGTTTCTTGACACTGCTTTTGCCATTCATTACCTGATTAATTAAGCATGCTATCCTCTGATGAGCAAGAATTTCCCCAGTAGCTTTGGCTCTCAGAGAATGATGGAGTTACTCAGAAACACATGGCCTCACTGAGATACAGCAGGATGGGCCATAACATTGTAAGAATATTTGAGAACCAACAATAATGATATTTATTATGCAGTAATTACTATATGCTGGGCACTATTTTAAATGCCTTCCCTATAATTCATTTAATCTTCACAACAACCCTATGTAGTATGTATTATATTATAGATGTGGAATCTGAGCCACAGAGAAGTAACTTGTTCAAGGTCATCTGGCCAGGAAATGGCAGGGCCAGTAAACTCCAGCAGCCAGGCCCATCCCTAGTGTTAGCTCTTAGCCATCACAGGCTGAACCAGAGACTTTAAATAGAGTTATATGTCCTTGGGCAAGTTATTATCAATATTAATTAATAGATAAAAAAAACCTGCATCTCATAAGCTGGAAAATGGGACTAATATCTACTTCAAAAGATTGTTGTAAGGACTGTACAAAATAATCTGTTAAAGCATTTAACATATAACAAGAACTAAAATTTAACATGTAAATATTTTTCAATTCATGACTTACACTGAGATGTGGTAACTCCCAGAGAATACTTTTTAATCATTGCAGGTGGGGAGGAGAAGGGAACAGAAGTGATAAACATCTGTTCATATTTTAAGGGACTGGGGAGGGACCAGTGACATCCAAAACCATCTTTGAGGCAAAAGAGGCCAAATAATTATGAGTCGCGAAACACAATTTTAGAATGAATTTATAGAAAGAACTCCTGCATCTTTAGTTATATTAGAAAGGAAGGTATAGATTTTCTATAAAGAGAAAGATCAGCAGCATTCTACTCTAGGTTGAGGAATAGTTATCTTCTATTTTAAAGAGGGGGTTGTTTTCATTAGTGGATGCCAGTCAGATGAATCAACAGTTCTTTAAAAGAGAACTGTGAGGATGCTGGGTTTTTAGGACTACTGAGATGTATAGTCACTTTAATGTGAAATTCAAATATTGCCTCTGAACCTATGGAGAAGATAAGCATATGTGAAGGGGATACCCTTATGACTAAGTTTAATTATCTTTTTTTATAGTCTATAAATAGATGTATGGAGTATAGACCCTCCAGCCCAAGGGCTTTGGGGGCTACAATAGTAGGCAAGGATGGGTTTTTCATCTTCATTATATCAAGGCTTGAATGTTTCCGCTGAGTCCATCCATCTGGAGAACCCTAGACTTTCTTCAGCTACCACTTCTTTCCTCATGACTGTCCACTTCTGGGCTCCATATTTGGGGAGATGAAAATAAGTGTTGACTTGGAAAGGGAAGATGTAGAAGGAAAGGGAGCCCAGCAAAGGTTCAAGAAGAATTCAAGGCTCATATGTGCATGGCCCGCTGGTAGCTGCCTCCAACCATTCCCCCAGCACAAGCCTTTTCCTACTCACCCCTGCCCAAGCCTGTGGGCGCCCTCCTGGGGCCTCTGTTCTACTCCTGATAAATCAGCCTGCTCACATCTTCCACAGTCCTCACCTTGCACCTTCCTGACCTGCCCGACTCCCACCATAGATCTGTTCATTGCTTCTTTTGAAAGCAGCCCTTTCAACCCCATTTTCCATTCAGCTAACAGGACAACCATGCTGAAGTAGTTCTAGCATAGAGGCCCTTGGCTATAAGGAAAACTGGGACAGAATGAAAATGTCAGGCCCTTTGTTCAAAATTAAGAATTTCAAGACAGCGACAGCAGAGCATTAAACCAATCGAGGGCTCTTCTAAGAGTGTGACCCTGTGCACGGGCGGCAGGCTCATGAAGCCAGCCCTGACTCTAAGAGGCCAAGTGAGTTGAAAGTTTCTTCTGTACTGCATACACTGATATTTTTAAGACTCAATGTCATGTTATTGGAACACTAACAAAACTGTACTTCAATCAAATTCAGATTGACTAGCTTTTATCTGAAAATCTATCTAGCATAATAGCAAGGTTATTATTAGCACACACTGTAATTTGGTGCTGGAATTCCACCACAGTGGGAGAGAGAGTGTTCAGGCACATCTGTATTTTGATTTAAAAACAAAATGTATACTCCACAGGTATTTCTGATACTCAAGCAACATTAAGAACCATCGAAAAATAGATGCTTACACGCCATCTGTGAAGTGTCTAGTGCTGTCGTCTGTGGCGGAGCCTGGGTAGCAGGAGAGTGGAGCTCCACTGCAGACTCTGAGGCCATAGTCAGTAAAATGTGCAAAGAAATTTCATGCCAGCTCCATGTACTAGAACTTCCTTTGCGAGAGTGGTGGCAGGAGCAGAAACACCAGTAGATCCTTTAGGCCTATATTTGCTACTCAGGGCAAGGATGTGAGATTCTCTGGAATCTTTTTTTTTTTTTTTTTTTTTTTTGAGTCTACACTTGAAGCAGTTGTACAAATTTACACTTTAAAAATTTCACTGTTATAGAATTTGTGATGATTTGGATAGTCATCAGCAAATGCAGAGACTCCTTACTCCATGGGAGACTACAGAGCCAGTGTGGCTTACAATGGGAAGATACAGGTTCAATTCCCAGCCCTCCCAACTTATCGAGTTCCCCTTCTCATTATATGAGCAGTCATGGGATCTCTGAATCTCAGGATCTTGTCTGTACCTGGAGATGAGGGGACCAGCTGCACAGAGCTGTTGAGAAGATGAGACTTATGTATGAAATCAGACGGTACAGTATAAAGTAGTAAATAAATGTAAGCCATTCTTCTTATTTAAATCTAATAGTGATAGCAAAAGAACAAGCCTTCCAAATAATCTTGTAAGTTATCGGCCTATCAATTGTATGTTAAGCTAAAATTTGCTATTCTTTCATCTATGTCAAATCTCACTCATCCTCAGAACTCAAGTTAATGAAATATTTTGTGAAATATTTTATGAAATATTTTGTGTCCGCTCTAGTAGTTAATTATTTGCACTTCTGTTTTAGCCCACAATAATGATTTTATTTGATTATAGGGGTTTTCTCCTTCCAGGCTATGAGCTTTGAGAACCAAGTCTCCCTCATCTTTAAAAGATCATGGACGGGATGTGTTCAAAATGTTAGTTAAATGAATGATTGGCAGAAGAAAGAAGAGAAGGAAGTAGTATAGATGAGAGCAGTTTAGACCATTTAAGGCATTTAGCAAAGGCAAAAGTTTCATGAGGACCTTGTGTGTCTGGACACTCCCCCCTCACTTATTATCAGTGCTGGGTACATAGTGGGAGGCTCAGAAGAAATTTGCAAATTAAAGAAAAGAAGGTTTTGTTAGGCATGGACTTCTATGTTTCATTTTCTGAAGTACAACCCCAAAATGCCTGTTAGCCTTGAATACTGTTCCCTTGATGCCCAGACATGCCAATGCAGATTCATTAGACCCTCCCCAAGGCCTGATCCTCACCCACTGGTCATTTTAGAATGCCTGCTCCTTATCAAAAGGGATGGGTCTTATATCCCATTCCTGCAGGACCAGTCCATGTTCCCCCATTACTTGCTTCTTTAATAACCATGAATTTCTATAACAAGTTATAGGCATTAAAGGGCCACCTCTTATAGGTAATGAGGTGTTTCATTCATAGGAATGAAATATTTGATTCCTGAAGCACTTAAACCAAAAGACCCAGTAATGACTACATCAGGCACTGTGGCTGGCTGAATGGGTGGGTTTCAGATCACCCTTTGCCACCTCCTACCTGGTCTGTATAGGGCCAATACTGGAGGGTAAGGAAGGTATGTGTATATGTGTTTCCTTGGAAAAGATAAACCCTTATAATAAGCTACTTATAAGACTTCTGATTTTATGAAACCCATGTTTTTTAAAGGCTTTGTGGTAAAGCTAGCTAGAGATAGCATTTTACAGTTTTATTATAATATGGGCATTTTTTTTTTAGGGCATGGGATTCATTTGTGGCTAAATAGCTGGATTCTGTAGTCAATAAGAGTCAATACCTTAGTAAGATACTCAATCTCTCAGAACAGACTAATGCTAAAGTCTCTTGGAATTAAAGCATGAACCAAGATACTTGCCTTGATCCAGTCCTCTTTGTTTCACATGGGTAGGGTATGTGTGCTAATCAGAAGCCCTGGTTGGGAGAATAACAGGCTTATCTCTCTATTTCCTGTTTACCTTTCCCAATATAGAGCCCACAGGACTACAGATAACACATCCGGTTAATGCTGGCTCCCTCTTAAAGAAAGGATAGAGTCACATTTTCTCTGTTGAATTCGAAACCAAGATCACGTTACTCAATTAAAACTGTTCTTGAATATTTTTTTTTTAATAGTTTCCCTCTGTGTTCATAATGTCCTCAGTCCTAGATTTGCAAGGTAACCTCATTTGGTAACCTGTCCTCTATGTGCCAAATATACACAGATATCAGTGTTACTAATCCTTTAAGAAGCCAGGAGTTTGAGCTATAATTGAGCTTTGAAAGATTTTGATAACAGACTTTCGTCTCTGATCACTGATAATGTTTTTAATTTGGAGTTGGAGCTGTTCCCTCTGGTAGTAGGTGCAGCTTGAGCAGACAGGGCGCTATTGTTCTAACATAGATTGGGTTCAAAATAGATTTTGCCCAGACAGGTATAGAACCGAAAACCTTGGCTTCTGTTAATGCCATACTTTGAAACAAAGAGCCCTAAATTTTAGTCGGCCATTTATCCCTTTCCTGATTATCATTTTTAAGTACAACCTGAAATTTTATTTATTATTTTAAATCCATTCATTGCTACACTTGAATAAATTTGTTTGACTGCCATAAATGAAAAACAACTTGTTTTAAACTATTTCGATTACTTGTCCTTAATCAAAAGTAACAAAATAAATACAATGAAATAAAATTTACTAAATTCTAACTAGATAATGTTGTTTGCCAGAGGTTCTGAGCCCAAGGCCTGTCTCCCTTTATTTGAAAGAGAGATTAACCTGAGTTGAAGACATACTAACACCACATTGCAACTTTCCCTCAGGGAATATGATGGATTGAAAAGAGTCCCCTTTTCTCTCTTCAGTAACTATATCACTACTTTTGATTCCAAGCAGTTCTCAGCCCAGCTTTGAGAAACACTGTCTTTGGAAAAATCCCTTTATATTCTGTGTGAGGAATGAGTATTTGATTCAGTAGACCTGTGTGAAAACCCCTTTCTTAGACGTATAAACACCCCAAGGAAGGTAAACAGCACTGTCCCTGTGCCCAAGAGATGCGTCATCTACAAAGGGTTAGAATAAGCCGATAATACAAAAAATGACATGATAAATGTATAGAAGCAAAAATGTCAGAAATGTCCAAATACTTAACACTAAACACTAGAAGGTGAGGTGCAGAGGAAAGAAGATGGAGTTTTGTCAACTGGTTCACCTGTCTATCCGTAGCTCTTAGAGGAGTGGTTGGCACATAGTATCTATTGAGTCAAAGAATACAAACCATATTCTCCAGTCTCCGAGTGGTGATACACCCCTCAGGATCATGGAAGGAAAACAGGTTGGCATAATTTGGAGAGGTTAAAAGAAGCAAGATTTGAAGAGAATCTTGGAGAAAGTGATAGGCAGACATACACAATGGCTTGGAACAGGTTAGGTTAGTCTCACCAAGGTCATGATCTTAGAACACCCTCAAAAATGCAAACCGCCCTCCAATTTGAATAAATGCTCCCCTTTCCTCAGACCTAAAGCTGCCATTCCCTCTCATTCACACACATCACAAATGGAAAACTCATATACATACTACAAACCAACCAGTGTTTCAGCAAGACAGACCACATTCTATCATATAACTTCTGTTTCCATAAATGTGCGTTACTTTTTGAGAAAGTTTTATGTATGTATGTTATTAGTTTAAGGATTTTGCTCTTTTTCTTCAGTAATTGACAAGAGCTCCTAAAAACTTTGAAGTTAAGCAGTTGTGCCATTTTCTAGTTCCCTTTGCTATTTTTTTGTTAAATGGAACCATAGTTCCTCTGGTATTAATTTGTCATGACACAGTTTGTTGCTCTAGGCATGGCAGAATCTCAGGCAATATTTGTAAAGAATAAACAGAAACAAATCGACAGGATTATAAATGTGGAGCAGCAGGTGAGAATCGAAGCTGTTGTGGTCTTTGAGTTAGCAGAGTTAGCAGAGGGCCCCTGCGTCTGCCCCCCTGCATCTGCCTCATGGGAGGGGAGCAAGGGGGGCGGTCCTGAAGACACCACACAGCTGCAAGGATTTGCTTGTGCTGCGGCCCCACAGGCTCTTTGAGGGGTTTCCATTTCAGAAATACGATGCCATGACTGTAGTTTCAGTATTTCCCACACCGGTTAAGTAATACCACATCTTCAGCGCAATTAAACCTGGAAAATGTTTTTCAGAAACCTGATTTTTGTCTTCTTTCATAAATAAGGCTCATTTTTTTTAAACCGAACTGCTAATAAATCCAACTTTATTTTTTTTTTTAAACAGACATACCTCGTGCAGAATTACTAGGGATTAAAATTTTATGTGTTGTAAACTGGGTGAAGTAGCACTGCGAAATCTTTCCAAAATCGAACTTTAAGTTAAAGCTTCATTGATTCTCTGCCTGATTAACTCAGTCATCTCTTTGGGAAGGGGAGTGCTTTGGTAGTCCAGTGTCCAGAGTCCTGCCCGCGCTCTTGGACTCTGTTAGGTGGAAAAGGCCAAACTCCAATATGGACTAATAAAATCATGTGTTTGTCTTTCAGGTTCAGTATTTCTTCAAGATCTTGGATAATTAGCAGTATAGAAGTAAAGAAGTCACAGGTTGGGGCAAGACAAGAGTGAATCACACACATGAGGAATGTGTTCATTCTTTTATTGTCCATTGTTTTAACCTGACTGAATACAAGATCAACAAGAGCACTGTACTCCTGGCAATTATTACATATGTTAGAACATGGATTTTGCACTGTAGACAACATTTAACACCAGTCTATGGGGTACTGCATTGCTTCTTATAAAGTTCAAAATAAAGATTTATTTTCAAACAAGTGACTTTGGTTTATTTCATACATTACACTTTTTCTTGCAGAAAAAATAAAATTGTACAACTGCATAAATATAAAATTCTTCCACCATGAAAATGGTTAAAACATTCATAAAGACACAGCACCAGCATGTGATGCCTCCAGAGAAAGGAAAAAAAGCAAAGTAAAGGAAAATGTACAAAGCAAATTAATTAGCCCCGTCACTAAAGTGATGGGCAGATCCAGATCTCAGACACAGCTTTAGAACATACTGGAGGACAAGGGAAGAGATGTCAAGACAGCATTCAATACGAAGCACAACACAACCCATCACCTTTTTGTGTTTTTCTGTAGTGTCACTTAAAATTTAAAGGGCAGTTCCCCCATGACAGCCCCCCGCCCCCAGCCCCAGGAAAAAAAAAAAATAAAGTAAGACCTAACACCACAGGAAAAGACTATGGAGTGTGTTAAAAATGCTCATTGATGGGCCATTATCTTTGAAAGAGCCAAACCGAAAAAAAAAAAAAACTACCATGCCAGTTTTATTCCCATTGAATATTTACACCTTGGACAGCAAACCTTGCTCACATAAAGTAGAAAACAGATACGATAAAACATGGCTTGAAAAATGACCAGAGTATGCACCTATAGTACTGTACACTAAATAAAATACACAAGGCAGCAATACTTAGGGGCCAGAAACACTGCTTACTACAAGTCAGTTATGGAATCATAATTTACAGTAAAAATGGGCACGTCCCAAGGCTCAATTTTTATTTTTATTTTGTCATTTACAGTAGAATAAATATTTTGTTGCTATTGCTACACTTTAAATTTACATTCTAACCTATTAAATGCAGAAAGCTAGTGTAAAGCATATAGATTAAGTGTAGGTCCCATACGTATGACAGTTTGTTCAAGACTAGTAGGTTTGTTTTTGTATCTTTTTTTAACTTATTAAATGGCTAGTGGGAAAGATTTGTGCTTGTGATCAGCTCTTAACTTCAATTTTTACATCAAAGCGTCCCTGAAAACGGTCTTTCTCACTGTACCCAATGTTCTCACCATACGCCTTACACTCTATGCGGATTTCAGTGTCCATGGTGAGGTTGGTGAACTGTACGGCCAGCAGGGGCTGCAGGTACTTGGGCTGCAGTAGTTTACCATAGTAGGGATAATACTGCAGAGGAAAGCCAGGGTAGTTGCCCAGTCCAAAATACTCCACGGTTCCAATTTTATCCTTATCTTCCTCTCGCTAAAAACCAGAACGAAATGCAATATTAATGGCTCACATCATAGATCACTACTTGTGCTCGCAGACAAGCAAGACTCTCAACCCAATAGAGCAGTGTGCAAACGACTGTGACAGGAAAGAACATACACTCAGCCTAATTCACAGCATCCCTGAGAAATGCTCATAAAAGGAGGCTATTCTCATTATACAAATGGGGAAACGGAGGCAGGGGCCAAATAAGCATTTCTCTAAGACAACAGCCTCCTAGAAACAGGGCCAACACTGAAAGTCAGAAACTCCTTGGTGTTGGCCCAGTGGATGCTCTTTCCGGTGATATTATCGCCAAAGATGTAACTGTTTGCCTCTCATTTTCGTGTCCATTTCCTTTCTTGGTGCCAACATAAAATGGCACTGTTTGGGGAGTCCCCATTCTTTATTCTGCCCTCTCTCTCTCTCTCTGTCTGTAAACCATCCATCAGTTTTTAGATATAAAAGGAACATGTACTGACTATTACCTTAATCTTTCAATATTTTAAAAAGAAAAACCCAAACCACAGATTTTTAGGTGACATTAACTTTAAAAAAATGTTGGCCTCAAATTTTCAACACTTGGTGTGGTCCCAGAGAAGCACTTTTATGAACTGGTTCACCTCTCAGTTCTACAAACAAATATTCCAATGGATTAAATTCAGATATTTGAGTTTCTTGTGCCAATTAAGAAACTGACAGTTTAATTCTTATTATACCTTTCTGTCCTTTAAAGAAGTTTTACCTAGTGTAGTTGAAATGTAACCTACTGAGACACTAATACCTGGAAGAAGTGTTTCTTGTTTACTATATTAAGATTTTACCTCTAACTCACAAAATCTCACTCATCCCTTCCCTCTTCCCCTGCCACACCCTCGGAAACATTAAATGTGCCCTTACCTTGCCAGTGCACTGAACAGGCAGGACATACGGATTATACTTCATCACTGGGTAAGATTCCAAGGACTCATTCTTGGGAGGCTAAAAACAAAACTCACGTTGGTCAGCTGGATTATCAATAATGTTTTAAATTTCTAAAAATAAAACAGGTTTGTAGCCCAAACAAGTACACATTGGTCACAATAAGTCAACCGAAATAACAAAACACTTCAGGATGGCAGAATGAATGACTCCCCTAACCAGTCTAGGAAACGTTGTGTTTGTGATTTTGTTGAAATGAAAATAAGTGCCTAAGTAACCACAATAGTAAGCTGTGCTGCAGTCCAGTGCTAAATGGGGCTTCTAGTGGTGACCCACTATAAGCTTTGCTTAAGGACACTGAAAAATAAGAGCCAACCCCCAAAATAATGCTCATTATTTGCTAAGATTATATTACATGGGAAAGTTGCCTGACATTTCTGTTTTTTTTTAAATTTAGGCTTTTTTCCCGAGCCAGGAATAAATAATGTCATCCTTTTCCTTCAAGAATGCCTTCTTCAAGTAAGCTTTCTTTTTTTTTAATCTCTAGGGGGTGGGGGTCAGGGACTGCCACTGAAGTAGTTTCTTTCCAATTCTGTTAGGAAAGTCCAATGTGTCCAAGAAGTGAAGGTGGCACTGTCCTGAAGGAAGGGTTGTCTTGAAAGAGTGAATCCATTGAAAGGACCCAGAGTACAGACTGAAAATTACTACTGTAGTGAAGTATCCAGAACCTTCCCTCCTATATCCCTGGTTCAAACCTACCTTAGAAGAAATGTGATGAATACACATAACAAGAAGACAGCCACTTGCTTGCTCACGTGTGAATCTTGAGATGTGACACATACATCATCTAACCAAAGTTAGATAAAATGGGCAGTTCTCTCCCTCAGTAGGGAACTAATGTTTTTGTACTACCATTTCTTTTTAATACAAGAAAATGATTATCTAGATTTGACTCTCTTGGAACTCTCTGCCAGCAATATATTTATTATTAAAAATATGACGAGAAAATGCTTATTGATTGAAAAAAAAAAGTTGCCAGAATCTAATTCTCAAAGGGTAAGGAAGGAGGCACACCCAGCAAGATGCTGGAGTACTGTGCTCTCTGACAAAAATAATCCCAGTGGCTGACTCATTGCAGATTTAGGTGGCAATGATAAGGACGTAGAAATGGATAACCAAGTAGAGATCAGAGAAAAAAGAAAAAAGGGATTGAAAAGAAAGAGCTGAATGCATCACTTAACAGAATATCCCTATAGATGTGGGAAGAGATATGAACAGACTGCCTCTGTGGGGTACAAATGCCACTTAGCGTCTATGATGAGGAACATCAAAATCAAGGTACTCGGCAGATATTAAGATTAGTCTTCTTTCAGCCACACCATACCAATTCCTTTTATAGCTAAACAGTTGATTGATCTTGGTCAAGTGTTCTCTAGCATTATGAATATCAAATACATTATGGTGTGATGGTTCTCACCATTTTTCTTCCATTATATCCTAGTCTAAGTGGAAAGAAGATTGAAATCCTGTTGAAAGGTACATTAATTTCTGCAGAGATCCATCAAGCCAGCCAGCCAGGCAACCATCCATCCACCCACTTACTCACTTTTGCTTCTAGTAGCAAAAAAGGAGCTTCCATGCATCCTTCAGCTAACAAAACTTTTCATCTCTACATTCATTTCTTTTAAAAATATTATTCATGGGTAACAAGCATTACAGAAACAAATTAATGGCATCAATAGAAAATCAGTGAACAAAAGAACTTTCAAAAATGAAATTAGTCAATTCCTATAAAACTAAAAACTACATTCATAATGACAGCATTCATGGGTGATTTGGGAGAAACTACTGGGAAAAGCCATGCCGAAGGGGAGAGGAAACATTGTTTAATTCATGATCTGGGGGAATGGGAAGAGAAAGAAATGATCGTTTTTACAAAAGCAGAGATAACACATTAGTTTTAACCTTCTTTTACCTTCTTTTAAAGAATATAATCTCACCAAATGGTGAGCAATGGCAATTTGCCATTTTTCAGTGATCTCAAGTAATGTACCCATTATAAGTTGCAACAACACAAAAAGCCCATAGCATGGTTATCAAAGTTCAGCCTAGATGGGGTTCAACTTCTATTTCTGGAATGAAATCACTTGGGAAAAAATATATATTTTTTTCAGATTACCAGAAAATTCTTTGGAAATATTCTTGTGGCTCCAAGAAGACCAAAACCAGACTACACATGCAGGTGATTTTTAAATTTAAAAATATCTTTTTCTATTTTTGCTTTCAAAGAGTTTATATTATAGAAACTTACCTAGATATCAAGCAGGAGTATTAAGAACAGGGCCACGGGACTCACTTTAGGCATGTGGTTTTGCCACTCAGAATTTGTCTAACTTTGGAAAACGAGGTCAGTGCTCTAACTATAGGAATTTCAGGGTAGACACAGAAGTTTTTGGTATTAACCCTACTGACTGGACTTCAAAATTGGCATTCATTATATTGTCTTATACTGTCTTCTTGTATAAATTGGAGACTTCATCAAAAATATGAATGGCTCATCTAAATTCTGTAATTTAAAATATTACTTGCCTTAGGTTTGAAGCCCAAAACTCGGTTGAGCTTTATAATGATGCATGGTTTGCCCTCTTTGTAGCCGTAAGTTTCATCATTTAATCCAGAGCAATTTCCCAACCAGTCAAGCTTGAATCTGCAGACCTTTCGCTCTCCTCGTTCATTGTTAAAGTCTCCTCGTTCTTTGGGTTCACTGGGCACATCTAAAAATACCAATGCCATTTTTATGTTGTATTAGCAATTCCCTTAGCACTGCTGAAAAAGGAAAGAAACTTTCTTTCTTGTCACAATTACCTAGGATAAGACAGGACTATTCTGCATTTAATGCATGGTCCAAATTAAGCAAGCTTTTCCAGCAAGCCATTGCTCTTCACTGACACTAAAAAGAGATTCTACCAAAAGCAATAGCTGGTACACGACCCCACACCAAAGCTTCATAATACTTGATCAGCACATGATATTTGGTCTCTGGCAATATTTCTCTTCCTTTAAATAATGGATTACTCAGCTATTTAGAAGACTGAAAGGAAACTGGATCAAGCTACGCAAGTAGCATCATTTACACAGGTGAACATTGGCTTAGCTCTGCAACAGGGATAATTAGAACACAAACGAAAAGGACTGTCAATAATGTTCAGAACTGAAAGGTTTTCCTGTCAGAATTTCCTGGAGCTATGCCTCTAATTAGCATGTTAAACAGTAAAGAAGGAATAGGAAATAATTTTCCTTTTTAACCACCCTTCTAGTTTTTAAGAAAAAAAAATTTGATTTGAGTTTTTGCCTTTTTAAGCTATGACATCTTATAAGCATTTTTGCAACTGAGAAATTTTATTCTAGCATTTTTAATTCATACAGCATATAAAAGCCAGACAAAGACTAATGGAATATAGAATTCAAAGTTAACACATAGCATCCTGTAGGAAAATGATGCAATTACCATCATTTATATAGGTTAACTTTGCAAATTAACTATTTTCCCTTCGAATGGTAGAGTGTCTCAATTTACTCCATCTCCTGTGAAGTGACTCACTCTGGTTATTATTCGGGCCTTTTTAATTACTGCAAAGTAAAATGAAAACCTCGTTTAAATTCTAATGAGAAAAATTCACAGTGAAAGTGATTCTTTTAAATTACTAAATCTTTCCAAAATTACTTAAATGGCAATTCGCCCCATTCTCTGACCAAACCACAGTCTGCCTTATATAGAACAGGCATTGGTAAGTGCTGGAATTGAATCAGAAGGGATAACTAACTCAGAGAGAGCCTTTGGGGGTGGGGGGCATGAATGAGAACATGAGGTGGGAAATCCACACTCAAGGTATCAAGGAGGAGGGGAGGGAGCAACAACTTAATGAAACTAAGAGCCACTGTTTACCCTTCAGAAGTCATTTTTCTTATCCAAAATGATCAGTTGCCTAAGACATATTTCATTATCTATCCCAACATGGATCTACAAAGTCTACTGTGACCATAAATCCTCCTTTGTCAATATCAGTGTGGTGGTAGGTTAATCACACCAAACACCAAAGGGTCACTGTGATGGAGGAAGGCCCCGTGCACTCTTCAGTAGGGAGAACTTTTGCAGGGAGGATACAGAAATAAGCAGCTGTACTTTCCAATGGGCGTAAGAGAAACAAAACTGTAACTGTGGTCTTTGAGTCTGAATAATAAAATGCAGACATGTCTAGAAGTGTTTTAAAGGAAGACACCTTTCAAATGCAGAAAATAACAATACTTGAGGCTACATTGTTTCTTCCATTGCATCCTCCTGCTTTTAAAAAACAGTGTCTTCAATATGGCAGGGTTCAATCTTTCACTATTTCAGGATTCTCTCTCAATCATTAAATAAAAAATAATAATGGGAAATAAGAATTAAAGAAAAAGAAAACTAGCCTTGAACATCTACAACGAGTATACTTACTGCCACATTCTTCAAAAATCATGTCATCCTTCTGGGCTGAATCTTTGTACTTTTCCAGAAACCTGACTATGTTTAGCACATATGCCTCATAGCTCTTGGGATCATTAGGACGAAAGGAAATTTCAGTCTTTTGGATCTGAGGAACCTGTGTTAATCCTAGACCAGGGAAGAGAGAAAAAAACAGAGAAAATCATTAGTGGGAAGGTAGTCAACCAAGATAATTCAAAAGCAGACCTTCTTTATACAAAACAGACTTTGCCAACCCCACCTGGCTAAAAAGAATGGGTTAAAATCTTGCCTTCCTTGTGAAATCACTCCTCTGGCATTTAGATTAAGTTCCAATGACTATGCCTTAATATCATATATCATTTAATTTCCCTAGCAAGGCATCAGCTTCATGATAGGCATCAGCTCTATTTTATGAATGAAACCGCTTGCACTGAAAGGTTAAGAACCTGGCCTAAGGTCCCAGAGAAAGTGGTGGAACCAGAATTCCAACCCAGGTGTGCTGTGCTCCAAAGCCTGTTATGTTTCTAGTACCCTCACGTGCACATGGTTTTTTAAAAATGCAAGCCAGCTAGCTTTGTGTGCAGGTGGCTTTCCCCTCCCTAATGCATGTGCACGTTGGGCACAGCGGTCTCCCAAACTCTCCCCAGGGGTCCTCGAACTTTTTAAACGGGGGGCCAGTTCGCTGTCCCTCAGACTGTTGGAGAGTGCGGCATGCATTCCACACATGCGCACTGTGGGCCCGGGACATGTCTGCTGCTAAGCAGGACAGGCAGCAGTGGCAAAAACACCCGGTGGGCTGGATAAATGTCCTCGGTGGGGCTGCATGTGACCTGCGGGCCGTAGTTTGAGGACGCCTGCACCTGACTCAAAACTACCTAATAGAGATATTTCTTTAGATCTTTTAACCTCAGTTGGATCTTTCGACCTAAACTGGAAGAATCTGGGACATATGTGCAGTACGGCTCCTGCTTTCCAATCCAGAAGTCTGAGCATGTCAATGCGAGTCAGATAAAATTCAAAGTACGTGTGCCTTGGATTCGTAGTCTCTAACTACTTTATTAGATTCTTTAATATCCAAAAGCCTCTGCCTTCATAGGACTTCCTAGACGTCTATTTGAACAACACTACACAGCACTATTCAGGGGCAGTGATTGGAGAGTCAGTCGCAACTGCATTTTATTCTAAGACTGCCAGATAAAATATAAGATGCCTGGTTAAATACGAATGTCAGCTAAAACAATGAATAATTTTGTAGTATAACTATGTTCCAAGCGCTACACAAGAAATACTTACATTAAAAGATTATTCATTGTTTATCTGAAATTCAAATTTAACTGGGCATCCTGTATTTTTATTTGCTAAATCTGGCAACCTGATTGCACTCCCCAGTCCTAGATCAGCCCTGTTTCTGCTGGGCCCCAAGGAGGCTCTTGGTCGCAACCCTAGATTAACGGCCACGCCCTGGCCTCCCATGGCCGCCTCTCCCAGCACCCGCACGCAGGGGCTCTGGGGCTCCGCTCCAGACCTACCATATCCTAATCGCTAAAGATGGGACTTGAGAATCACTAAGCACTCTTGGTTTAGCACTACTGCTCTGGGGAATTAGAATTTGAGAGTGGCAACAGTGACGCAGATATGAAGACAATGACGTGATTAAAGTGGAAGTGGTAACTATTTATATTAACTGTTTGGCAGCACCATCTGTGGGGCTTGAGAACCAGGCTTTTTCAGGGCGGCTGGACTAACTGCTGTCATTGTTTCTAGCAGTTGAGCATGGCTTTGAGCTTCAAGGCGGTCGGATAACGAGCTGGGCTCAGGGAGCCGTATGGGCATGCTTTCCCAGGCATGTAGTTCCCGAGAGGAGCGATGGGGTGCACAAGACAAGGAACAGCTGGAGCGAGGCAGAAGGGTGCCCAAGACAAATGACTTTAGGAGTGACACTGAGAATCATCTGGAAAAGGATGATGTAGAACCTGAATAATTTAGGGGAAAAAAAATTCACTGTCAACAGTGATGGAAATGAGTCAAAGGGGAAGTAGCAGACTTTGTTCATAAAAATATCTTCGGTTTAAAATAAAGGTTACCACAATAGAAAAAAAAATTTTTTTTAACCTCCTAGAAAATTATTTGTATGTCTAAAGCAATTTAAATACACCCTGAACAATCTTTTTTCTAAATTGAATTAGAAAATTGGCATTGTAATCATTTATAGTACAAAGAAGCAATATAGTAAAAATAATAGATACCTGCAAAAATAGAATAAAGGTGACTAGAAGGCCTCTGCTGAAATTTAAGGCTTGAGCTAGCAATGGTAAGTAGAGTTCCCTGATAAAATGGGGAAGGCTGGCTGGGTTGAGTTGTAAAAAAGACATTTAGGTCAGGGTGACTTGTCTGGACCTGGCGCAGAACTGCAGAGGCAGGTCCAGAGCCAGAGGCTCAACAATACTTAAGAGAATGGGGTGTTTTCCTGGAATAATCTTGGAATCAGAAGGGAATGGAGGGCTGGGCGTGGTGGCTCATGCCTGTAATCCTAGCACCCTGGGAGGCCGAGACAGAAGGATCATTTGAGCTCAGGAGTTCGAGACCAACCTGAGCAAAAGCAAGACCCCGGAAAAAAAAAAAAAAAAGAAAGAAATTAGCTGGACAACTAAAAATATATATAGAAAAAAAAATTAGCTGGGCACGGTAGCACTTGCCTATAGTCCCAGCTACTTGGGAGGCTGAGGCAGGAAGATTACTTGAGCCCAGGAGTTTGGGGTTGCTATAAGGTAGGCTGACGACACTGCACTCACTCTAGCCTGGGCAACAGAGATTCTGTCTCAAAAAAAAAAAAAAGCCATAAAAAGAAGGGAATGGAGCCTCAAGGCCCAGTCACACCCGAGGGGCCACTGGAAGGGCCTGAGCCCAGGCAGCCAGAGAGATGAGAGGCAAATGCCTTTGCATGTATCAGGCAGGAGGTCACTAGAACCTCTTCCAGATCGAATGTAGGAACCAAGGAGTGGCCTCGCCTAACCTTAAGGAAGGGGGGAGCAGGAGAACTGTGCTGAAGGGATGTGGGGTGATAAGTAACAATTATGTAAGCTGTGGCCCACCAGCAGATTGGGTGATACGCAAAAACCAAAATGTAAGAGGGTGAGCCTGGTGTGAGATGTGGAGAGTATTACCCAACAAATTGAAAAGGAAGTAGCCAGCCCTGGAAGGTCATGCTGAGAGTAGACATGGTAGGACCCGGATTGCAAAGTGTGTGTCAGTCATTGTCCCCTCTGGCCTGGCTTCAGCTGACCTCCCTAACAGTTTGTGTCTGGCTTTCCGGCTGCCTCTGGGTTACTCTTCCAGTTGTTCAAGGTTCCATTTCCTTGATGAGTGCATAACGAACAGTGATGCTACTTCTCATATTCTTGCAGAGGAAAAAAAAGGAGAGGCCAGGAGCGGTGGAATCCCAGCACTTTGGGAGGGGGTTGCTTGAGGCTAGCAGTTTGAGACCAGCTTGGGCAACATAGGGAGACCCCATCTCTACAAAAAATAGGAAAAAAATTAGTCACATGTGATGGCGAACACCTGTAGTCCCAGCTACTGGGGAGAGACTGAGGCAGGAGGATTGCTTGAGCCCATGAATTCAAGGCTGCAGTGAGCTATGATGTATGACAATGCCACTGTACTCCAGCTTGGGCAACAGAGCAACACTATGTCTTTAAAAAAAAAAGGAGAGGAAGAAGAGAAGGAGGAATTATGGAGAATGTTTTCCATTCCAAGTCCACAGATTCCACTATTAAAAGTGACCAGGTGACACCTGTCATATCCCAAAGCATCAGCAATTCTCACTCAGTCGTCTGGGCTCCTTACTAACAAAATAATACTGCTAGTGCCTTCTGCGGAAGCGCAGGAACTATGGTCAAAACTAAGTTCATGTTTACCCAGATACCTATAACAACCCTTCTTATTCACAAGCACCTCTGTTGTTAATCATCTACAATCCGATCTGTGGGGATAGTATCATCGTTACATGCTGTGGTACCCCGGGCCCAGAGAAGAGTGATACAATTGGTCTCATATCTCTCTAGATAGGGAAAACAAGAAATAATGAAAGCCAAGTCATGGAATCATACCACTTTCTACCTGAAAGCCGAACCCTTCAGAAAGCAAAGCTCACGGTCTAAGCCCTGTCAAGTGTATATTACCACGCGAAGAGACGCAGGTCAGGGGAGGTTAAAGAATCTTGACTTTGTTCTTTACAGAACGAAGCATCAGAAACTGATGAAATCAAGAACACACTGGACAGTTAAGCACTGGGTCTTAAGACTCTTGTGACCTGCCCAGCTGGATTAGACCCTGGGCCAAAGTCTCTGCTTGTCCTTTCCATTTTAAGTGATGCGGAGCATTGGTAGAAGGAGCTGAGGAATGACTGACCATCCCCAGGAAGCTCAGCTGTGTCTTACTCTTTCCCAAGGGGTAACATTTCCCTCTAGGGTCTCTGAGGGGGTCTTAGAAGGTGGTAACTAACATAAACTCTAGTGGTCATTCCTATAAGATACTCAACTTCTGATCCAAATGCTGTCTCCAGAAAAGCAGCATAAATGGTTTGGGTTTAGGTCAAGTAATCAACTCCTTTGAACACTCGCCCAGGGAGGGCAAACACACTTACATATATATACACACATAAACAGAAGTCCAGGAGGCCAGCCATGGTCAGGTGGCCCTCGCTTCCTTGGTGGATCTTCTGCTCTCCTTCCTCACATTTCTGCGAGGTCTCTCACTGCCATCCACTACCTCTGCCTCCTCCTCTCTTTCCTTTGTCCAGAGCCTGACGGCCCGAGAATTTCTCCTCCTGGAAACCACCACGGATCAGCCCCCTGGCCTGTTCTGTTCTGTTCTGGGGAGTTCTCTGATGAAATCTTCTCCAAACCATTAGGAAAATTCATCTTCTCAACAGTTATTTCTCTAAAGTGATTCAATACTCACAAGAGGCAGAAGGTCCTTTGCAAAGATGTACAAATCCTTTAAATAATTTACTATACGTTTATCAGACTACTGCTAAAAAGAGATAGAAAATAAGAGATCAGATTTGGTAACTCCTTTATTATAGCTGGTCCCTGAATTACGACGTTTGCCTTATTATGATTTTTCGACTTTATGACAGGTCTACCGGGGTATTAAATGCATTTTTGACTTACAAACTTATGATGGGTTATCAGGACATAGCCCCATGGGAAGTCGAGCAGCGTGCATATTTTGAGTCCACACACAAACTCCCCGACCACGACATTCTCCAAAAGCTGCACAAATCCCACCCTCCTGACTGTGGTTCTCATCAGCTGTGTCCACGCTAGATGGATATTTTCCACTTGTCCCTCTTCCCACTGCCCACTCCCCTTCAAGCCGTTAATTACAACTTTGGACAAGGATGAGTTTTGTTTGCCATCATAACTCCCTGAGGCCAAAGACAGAGGAACATCCAATCACTGGTGTATGGTTTCAAATTATATTCCAGGAAACAAATCTAACCTTTTGCCTGGCCAGTCTTCTGAACTTGAATTTACATCAAACAAGCCAAGCACTAGACAACTTCATTCTGATCTGTCCATTTGCCTGAAACTACATACCATTATTTAATAAAGCCACCTGGAAGGATTGAAATAACAACTTGAGTATGTGATATTTGATTTTTAAATAGGTATTCCAACTTTACATAAGATTTGGAGTCTAAAAACAAGGGGAAAAAAAAACGACCTTGGCTTTATATTTACTTATAGAGAGACCTTAGCCTCTCCTTGGTCCCCCATCTCTTGAGAAATAAGGAAATGGCAGGAGGGAAAGGAAAGAGAAAAGAATGAGGCTTTTTCATTAGGAGACAAGTATTTTGTTTCCAGTTAGGTGTAGATCGTAGGAAGTTTATAATGTCTCAACCTACTTGTGAGTTTGAAGTATTTAAAGTAGAATGCAGCCATTTTAACCTTGTAACAGTTATTCGATTAGACAGCTGCTTGTATCCGTCACTTAACTGTGGTCCCCAACCCCCGGGTGCCAGACCGGTACCGGTCTGTGTCCGGCTAGGAGCTGGGCCGCACAGCAGGAGGTGAATGGTGGGCAAGCCAAGGACCAATGCTTCATCTGCAGTTACTGAGCTGTCCCTCCCTCTCCCCACCGCCATCCATGGAAAAACTGTCTTCCGTGAAACCAGTCTCTGGTGCCAAAAAGGTTGGGGACCACTAACTTAATACATCTGATGAATCACTAGATCAAATACTATAAATGGGCATCATTTTCTATAGAAACCTCCAGGATGGTACCCACATGACTAAGAAGTGCACAGAGGGGCTAAGAAATGCTCTTTAACATAGCCATGCACACAATACACACTCATCATGTGTCTCCTATACATTCCAACCTGAAAAGTAATTTCCAACTAAAAAAAATGGGGAGGGTATAATTTTACACATACACTCATATATATGTACACAAACACACATATACATATATTTGCATACATATATACATACACACATATACAAATACATATAAATTTCTCCCCTCCTTTTAAATGCTACTCTGCAGAACCTAAGATATTTCTGGGTTTCTTGGTTTTTATTTTACATCTGCAGGTCAGTAGCAATTCACCTAACAAAATAAAGGGAAGGGCACAGGAAAAAAGGTGCCTTTGTGCTTTCCTGAAACGAGCTGCCTTTGACTCACCTTCTGCACCTCAGGTGCAGGCTTTGGTGCAGATGCTGATACTGGCCAGGAACCAACCTCCCTGCCTTCGGGCAGGGTCCCATTTACACCCTCCCGGGCACCCAGAATCTGCTCCCTTTTAAAAGTCTTAGAAAGATGAATTACTGGACTGTCTCTACAGCCTATTCATGTTTAACAACCCTCAGTGTACAGAAGTCTTTCCTCCTGTCTAAGTTGAATGTCACCAACTCTGATTGAAGGCCCCTGTCTGTTTATGGGATTACCCTTTATCACAGTCTTTTTCCTGTGGGTGCATATTCATGTTCAGGCAAGTGGAAAGAAAATTATTTAGTTCAGATGGTCTATCTTAAAAAGTGCATATAATTCCATAGAACCTTATCTTTGATATTTTGTATAGCTCATAATGGTGCTTTTCCCCAGAACAATAAAAGACAGGTGCTACTTTTATAAAAAGAATACTATAAATAGGCAAACCCTAGTATTTTTTACATTGATTGTGCTTTTTTGTTCAAGGTAAAACTGAAGAACAAGTACATACAGTATATCTGACTTGTCTAGATATAAAACAATATTTGTTAAGTAACCAATATCCTGAAATAAGATACCATATTATACATGGTATCTGATGAGGTCTAGTCATGCATGTATGTGGGAAAAGATATACTTTTCTGGTTAGCAACTACTGGATAATACATCCCTGTTCCCGTTCATCTCTCCAACTTCTCTCCATTCTTGCCTGCACCCAATGGACCTGCTGGTCATGCAATTAATGGCATGAGAGCACTGAACAACAACTGAGAATAACAGGTCCAAAAAATCAGATTTTATGATAGTAGAAGTGGAGCCCATGAGGCTAATGCTCTTTCCACTACCATCTTCCACTATGGAGCCCTCTTCTGTGCAGCAAAAAATCCTTAAATGGAGCTTCATAGATTCAGCATTTTTTTTTCCACCATCACCCTTGGGTTTATTATCTAGTCCCACTTATCAGGTCTCTGCTCTGCTTACTCATCTTACAATGGCATAGAGAGTAAGACTCATTTATCTGCGGCTCCAAGAACACTTTTAAGATAATCATTAGGCTTCCTGTGTATCTAGGAGATTACTTACTAGTCATATCCTTGCTTTTAAAAATAAAGAAGGCAGATGTTGAAGCCTACCAGTTCCCCACCCTATGCCCTTCACCCAACCGCAAGATTGGGCAGTAGCTTCTGGAAATCATAATTGATTTCCAATGCTAACTCATCCACAGCCTCAGACTCTGGGAACAGGTTGGCAGGATCCATTTGAGGGTGGGAAGAGAGGAGGAGAGGGAAAGTGAGAGGCAGTCGGACCTGTATATATATCATGTCAGCTAAGAGATTACAAATCAATGAATTCTAATTGGAAACAGCAGAATAACACCTTACCAGCACTTTGAAATAACAATTCCTCCAAAGGGCAAGGAGGCCAAATGTTTCTAATGTCTCCTTTGGAATGTGAGTGAAAGAGAGCCATACAAGTATGATGTAGTCTGGGAGGAAAAAAAGCCATTCTGAGATTGACATAATGACTTCTCAGGAATTTTACTTAAACTGAGATTTGAATTATAACAGCTCATGCCCTAATAGATTTTAACACTAGATATCTCCCTTTCACAATCAAGATGAAATTGAAACTGTGGGTGGTGCCCATGTGTGCTATTGTTCTTCACCCACCCTGCTCTCCCGCCCCGACTCTGGTTACCAACATGCCAAGAGTATGACCCTTTTAAGATGAATCCGCCTGCATGGAGCCATCCTCACCTCAGAGCGAAACAAAAAGCCACCCACAGCCTTAAGAGGAAGAACAGGTGTACAGATTCATACCTGCTTGCCAGGAAGCAAGCCATCTGGGAATCTCCCTGGACCCACCAGCTAACACACAGTGACCTTCATTTCATTCCACTGGCCTGGGTGGGGGAAGGGCTGCAGCAGATGTTAAGGAGAGACTTTTCCATTACACCACTGGGCAGGCAGCAAGGCGAGCAGGGTCAAATCACGGACAGGGTCTGGTGATTGTGAGCGCGTGCGTGTGCGTGCACACGCCTGTGCTATCCACATGCCTGCTCGGCCCTCTCCAGTCGCGGTGTCTCTCCCCAGCTCCAGCTGCGGGCAGAGAGGAAGGGCTGCTGCTGACCACCACTGCGGGACTTTGCTAAGAGGGTTTCCCCTGGGAAAAAGCTTGACAAGGGCTGCCCCAGCAAGCGTGGAAACGCTAATGGGAGAGAATGCAGGATAAATACAATCTCATTTAAATTCGCTTAAAATTGTTTTTAAATGTGTTTCCTAACCCAACATTTCCCAAAACCCTTTTTTCATGGAAAGCTAAGGTTTTACTGACTCCATGAAAATGCAAGTGTGCAGAGCATCCCTGCCGTATCATCCAAAG
This sequence comes from Microcebus murinus, assembly GCF_040939455.1. NCBI lineage: Eukaryota > Metazoa > Chordata > Mammalia > Primates > Cheirogaleidae > Microcebus > Microcebus murinus. Next base: position 115,911,680 of record NC_134105.1, on the reverse strand, counting down.
CTCACAGCCTGGAAACTCAGCATCCAAAAAAAAAGAAACAGCTGCTGCTTCTAGTAGAAAGGAAGGACTATAAAAACGGAGGCTGCTGTCAATAGCTATGCGTTATTGAAAAGATCACCTCATTTAATCCTCATGGGGTATTATTCCCATTTTATAGATGGGAAAACTAAGGCTTAGTGAGGCTAAGTAGTGCTGGAGTAGTAGAAACTGTATCCAACTCCAAAGTCCCTGCTTCTCCTTCTCAGGTCAACTTTATCGTTGATCTACGTGTAACAGCTCAGGGTCTCAGGGGCTGCTTTGATATTTAGATTAGGCAACATAAAAATTGCCAAAAATCAGTCATTTTTGATCTATGCAAATAGAAATTTAGTATATCTCAACTCAAAACCTCAGCTGAGGCTCTAACCGTGCTTTCCAGGTGAAGCAGGCGGGTCTGCTCCCATACCCCACAGCAACAGGACTTTGTAGTGACAATCACAGGCATTAATGGCCACCATTGCTCAGGGCCAAGAAACCGTACATGTTGTCCATTTTTTCTTAAATGTCACTTTTATTTTATAGTTTAGTCCTTTCTTGGAGATTTTTCACATTTGGCCAATCAGCTTATTGACTATTACAGACACACAGACAGACTCAAATGCACTGCACAATTGCCCCTGCTTAATATGGCCACGTCCACATGTTACTTAGACGAGATCTAATTGCAGGGTATTCCGGTGTGTAAAGGGCAGTCAAAACGTGGCCAGCCAAATTCAGCTGATAATAGCATTAATAAGTCCTAATATCCTTAAAGGGCATCCACTCTTTCACATCCACTGGGTGCATCTGGCTTAAATAGACAATTTTCCTTCTTTAACTGTCATCAAAATGGAGGCTTAAAGATATTAATTCGAAGCCAAAAAATCGTCAGGATATCCTCAAGAGCGTTTGTTTAGTCTGCATACTTAAGGAGTCCGCATATTGAAGGAGTAATTTCCTAAGCCAACTACAGTTTCTTAAGGCCACGAGAGGAGGGTCCCTCAGAGGACACGAAGGGTGGGCCGCTGGAGGCAGGCCAAGGGCTGCGCTTCCTGGCAGCCCGCGCCCTGCCAGCTGTCTGCCGCCAGGCCTCCCTGATCAAAGGTTACCATCATTTTCAAATGAATGCCACACAAAGGCAAAGAAAAACCCCACCGGTAAGAAGCAGGGAGAGGGGCTTGGCCTAAACTGTCCGGCTAAGGTGACAGGGGAGGACGAGGAAAAGAGGGGGCAGAAATTACGAAGACAAAGAACCCAGGTGACAGAAGAGAGAAGGTGGAGGACCAAGGATGTTTCTGTGACTCAGACCAAAGGACAAGAATGCATATTTCTGAGATGAGCCACCAGGTTTGTCAGATCTGCCCAACTGCTGTGAGCACACTAAATATAGGTACTGAGAAGTGCCATTTGGGAAGGGGCTGGAAGGAGTGAGTGGCAGGGAGGCAGGGTGACAGGGTGTCGGAAGGGACAGAGCACCTCAGCCAGTCCTTGGATTTTACAGGCAAGGTCATTTCCAAGTCCTTTCCTACGAAGTCGGGCACTTTGGCTCTTTCTTTTCAAAAGCGAAGTTTCCCTTTCTGCAAAGAGCCTGAAGGAAATTCTTAATTCTATTCAAGGCTGACTCCCCAAAGTTTATATGATCAAGGACCACTTTTAAAATCTAGGAAGTTAAAGACAATGCTCGACTTTGTGTTCATCTTTGGCTAAGAATTATAAAACAGCTTCATGATGGAAGAAGAGCTTTTGAATGACAAAACAAATAAAGCCAAACAAACAAAAAACAATCCACGCAAATTTAAATTACTGCTATTAATGTTGCCATAAAAATTCTAAGGGAAGAGGACGTGAAAAGACATGCCACGCTTTCCTGTTACAGGAGCCAACGTGAAACATGTTTACTTAAGATTCTAAGCTTCTCTGCACACATCAGAATTCTTCCTTCAACCTTTTGATAGGCCCACCTCTTTCGGGAAATAGTTGTCACAAACTGTGGATTACTAAGCAGGTTTACGTCATTTTATACACGCACACGTTTTCTTTTTCCACTTCCCAAATCCCTCAGATCTAAATTTATCTGGAAATATTTTGGGTTTTTCTTACGGTGGAGAACTGTTTGACTTAGGGCTATGCGACAATGTTGGCCAGTTTTGAAGATTTTCTTCTGTGAGTCCTTCCTACACCCAAGGAGGTGGGCAGGACAAGTCCGTGACAGGCAGCAGCACCTGATGTACGCTGCTCAGGGCTGTGCAGACGGCCTCAAGATTGTCACCTAAATACAGCTGTTCCTAAACCGTTGCCCAGGGAAAGGAGAGAAGGGACAAGTCACTGCCTCCCTCTAGCAGCGGCTTCAAGGTCATTTATAATGAGAGAACCCGGAAGTTATGCAACACTTCCTCTGTCTAGGTCCTCCAGATAGTGAGTTTTGGAAGAGCCAGACAGTGAATTCACGTCTGTTGTTGTTCCCCTGCCTTGTCCTGTTGGCGTCAGGTGTGAGGGCAGGGGGCCCCCCACGGCGTTTGGTGACCGGCGTGGACACACACGGCTGCGCACTGAATCACAGCAGAGGACTCGCGTGCCAGTTTGCAGTTCCCTATGATAAGCTCTTCACTCACCCACGTTTTTAGAGCTCGGGGAAACAGTTAATTGACCTGCAAAGTGGGTCCAGAAAGCCAGTAAATAGGATTCCTGTTAAATGAACAGGTATAAAGCCAGTAAACAAGACTCCTATTAAACAAACAAAGGTATAACTATTGAGACCTGAACAGAGAGAGTGACTTTGTTCAAGGTCAAACTGCAAATCAGCAGCAGTGGCAGAAGGGACCCCTGCAGCCACGGCTCCCCTCCCTGGGAGTAGGTGCCCATTTCAAAGCCTCTCGGCAGCCCTAAAAATAAGTTAACCTTTAAAACGGGAACCGAAGTGATTTTTTTTTAAAGGATTTATCTGAGTCATAGACCCCTGAAGAAGTGAAGTGTGTGTTAGACTGGAAAGGCCCCAAAAGCACCCCGTGACCAGCCCCCCTTGAGCATTAGGGCTACGGAGACTATGGCCCTCATCAGAGCACCCTGCTCACAGGCACAGAGCTGGCGAGTGGCCGGCTGGGCCGCCCACCAGGGCTCGTCCCCTCCTCCGGACCTGTGCAAATAAGATGTCCTCGAGCCCTGGGAGCTCTGCCTGCAATGCGGGTAGGAGGTCTGGCTGCAGCAGAGAAGTTCCTTTTCTTTCTCTTCATGCATTGGTTTAAAACTACCTTACGGAGCCATTTTCAAAAGGATTCATTCCCAATCGAAAAAGTGACACTCCTTTTACCTCTGGAGGGACTGAACCCATTCGTGTTGATTTTACCTGGTGGGGCCACTCGGTCCTGATATGTGGGCTTAAATTCGCTGATGGTGAGCAGCATCACCTGGATGGTGCCGATGAAGATGCCGGCCAGGCAGCCATAAAATATCACGTAGAACAGAAGGATCTTAACTGCAAGGAGAGCAGACAGAAACAAACGGCTGTGACACAGTCATGTGCTCAGAATGACAGTCTAATCTTTCCAGAGATGAACCGACTTCCTTCCTGGCTTCCCCTCCACCCTGTTTCTCCAGAGCTTGCTTTTCCAACACTGATCAAGAGAGTGAACCCCACGGACATGGGGTAAAAACGTGAGGCTGGGCAGCCCTCCGTTATAGTGCATATGGGAAGTCATTAAGGACATGATCCTTATAGGAGATTGATTTTATTCCCTAAATTAAAAATATCATGAGGTTCGCCAATAAAATCTAGAGTTATGTTTGTGTGCTTATGCAATGCATTTAAAATATGACAATATACTCCCTTAGAGACATACGTTTTCTTTGCTTGCATATCCCCTGACATTTAAACCCTACAATCCATGCCTGAGGGTTTTTATGCTGTGACAGAGCAATGAACGCTGAGAATCCCAGTGCAGCTCTCCTGCTCCTTACTATCTATCACCCAGCCTTTGGTTTGTAGTACTAACTAAGCACACTGTCTTTCTTCTTAGAGGACGAGACAAGGGAAAAGAAAATCCTATAGTACAAACAACCAGCACATTCCAATTTCATCTTCTGACTGGACCCAGAGCAATGACTGATTTGATGAGCTGCATTTTCTTTTGCCCACAGTTAACAAGATATCGGGATGGAGGCTGAAATGGCTACAAAAAAACCAAAAACCAAAAAAAAAAACAAAAACAAAAAAACCCCCACCATCCTGACACATAGACTGGAATGAGGCTATCAGTTACTGGTTTACTGGGATTATCTCCCCGATTAGCCGCATAGTAACAGGCTGTACCAGGCACTGCCTGGCAGCCCTGTGCCAGCCAACAACTCAGTGTGAATGCAAAAGTGGGAACAAGTGAACTGGAAGGTTATCGAGTCAGAAACATGACGACACAAAAGAGCCTTAGGTTACTTGTAAAAAGGTCCAGATCTCATGCACTAAAATGCCAGGATACTTGGGGAAAAGCTACAGACCCACGAGTCGTACTGAAAAGCAGTGTATGTGGTGGGAGGGGGCAGGGAGGCAGTGGGCACACAATTGCCTAAATAAGCCACAGTGCCCTCTCCATGTATTTAAAAGCCCAACTCTCTAATCAGGCACTAAATAGTTCAGAGAAATCAGGCTATAGAGCTGTTAAAACAAGCAAAACATGAATAAAGCCACATCAAAATACTTCATCACAATCCCTTTTTCTCCTTTTCAAAAGAACAGAACAAGGAAAAGGGAAAAGATACAAGCAAAGGTAAAGAAGAAAGAAAAGGTTGTATGATCTAAAACTACAGCAGCACAACTCAATCGTTCCGTCCCAGCAGGGCAAGGGTTAAGTGCTGCATTTTGTATCCAGGCAGCAGTAGGCAAATGGCACGGCTGTGACGTGAAGAGATCTGGAAAATTTTTCCAGTGAATGCTCCTAAGAGGAGCAAGAGTTGGTATAACACAGTCAGCAAGAGAGCTGCTGTAGCCTTGTTTCGTGTTTCCTCTTTCTACTTGGCCATTCCACCTCATCTTGGTGATCTTAGCTCAACCTTGTGTGTCCCTTCTAACAACTGGAACATTTCTATACTCATTCCCTGGACTCCAGATACCTAATTCTAACAGCATAAGAAGGTACATGATGGAGGCTACAGTTGAAAATACAGATAGAGCAATGGAAAAATAAGTCATGTCCCAAGCACACTGATTAAACTCACAAATGTACAATCTTTCCAATTCTGCCCACATGATACCCTAAGAAGAGAGAGGAATTTTCCTCATTTTGTTCCACGATGTTACTTAGCAAAACCTGCCCGGTCACTGCCGAGAGGGCACGTGGTTAGAGTGGAGCGTGGGGACTGGCAGTGCCGGCGCAGTGGGCTCACCCGGACACAGCAAGGGCTGCTCCAAAAAAAAAAAAAAAAAAAAAAAGTCTGGACAAGTCACACCAGCTAGCTGGGGTAGAGGGCATTCTGGGGGTAGGTCCAGCATTTGTTATTTGTTTTTTTTTAAAAAAAAAAAAAACAACAATGTAACACAGAGGTTTTTCAGTTAGGAAAAAAACATGTACCCTTCAAAGGGTCACAGACAGATGGGAAAAAATGGCATCTGGGCCCAGCTGTAAATATAAAAACCTACCAATGCTTGAATTGACTTCATAAAAAGCAGGAAAGCACAAGGTGATTTGCATGCTGCGATTTCTCCAGCAGGTGACAGGCGTCTCCTGCATCCATCTTGGTAAAAATCTACCTACAGGCACAGCCAAGCCAAGGGCATCCTGCCCTCCTCCCAAGGGCATCCATGTTGGGCCCGGTGCCGGAAAGGGGCATTTTCTCCACAGGGGAAAGCCGTCGCTGCCACCTTCTCTGCCTCAGAGAAGCTCTGTCATTTCTTACATTGCCGGAAAGAGGCACAAAACAAAAACGCGATTTTCAGCCCAGCACCTGCCCCTTGGAAAAGGGAAGGGAAGAGGCGGCAGGCACAGCAGTCCTGGCGTCCACACTAATAGATCGGCGTGCTGGTACCTTGCTGGAGGTGACAGGCACGCACAGATATTAGCACACGCGCGCACACACAGTCTCTCTCCCTCCCTCTCGTGGACCAATAAATGTCGGCTTAAAGAATGAGTCGGTCCATACTGCCTGACCCTCTAGAGCAAATATTATTCTAAGAAGAATGGAATTGGAATGAGGAAAGAGATATATTTTATGATGGGGAAAAACACGGGAGGGCAAATCGTGCCTGGAGTCAATACAGCCTCTGCCTCTGAGAGGCGGCAGGGTCCGCTTCCCACCAGGGAAGGAGGCCCCGTTAACCGGGGACAAGGGCACGGGTTCCATTCCGCAGTGCGCCTCCCTGGCCACCCTCAAGTTATGGGAGTTGCCAGGGAGCTGGTCAAGAGCTGTTGGTCCTCCCACACCCCACCGTTCTCCAGGTTTTCCCTTCTGCCTAAGAAAAGGCAGCCAGCCACCTTCATGCCTAAAACACTGTGACAATAATCTCACTGGAGAACGGTCTCCCCAAAATAAAATATGAAAGCTAAAAGCCATTGCTTTAAAGAACTACATTTTCCATGGCTCAGAGATAGCTGTGCTTCCCAGCAATGCCTCGGAATGAGACTTCACCTTGACTAACCTTGAAGTGTGATGCATTATTAACCCTTTCATTTTCAATCAAGAGAGATGCCCTACAGGCTGCATTTTTTTTTTCCTTTACAAAAAAAAAAATACATATATACATTCCAGCGTCTTCCATTTCAAAATGTCAGCTAAGCACTATTTCCCTGACTCATTCTGCTGTGGATCCTCACTGATCCTCCCTACCAGCAGCCCTGCCTCAGCCCCTTTTCAGCCCTTTTTCAGCCCCTCTTAGACTGCGGTGATGCTGGTGCTGGTGGTGCAGGTGCTGACGATGAGGACGGTACGGGAGGAGGAGGGGGCAGTGATGCGGCAGAGCGGGGGGAGTTCCCTCCCTCCCTTCCTCAGTCACGACTCAGATTCGCCTACAACTCTGCCCTTCAAAATGACCTTTTTCAAAAAAAAAAAAAGTCACCCTTCCGGAGTAGGGGAGGGAAAACAAGTAAGGTATCTAATTTTCAACGAGGAAAAAAAGTGCATCCAACCACGCAACAGGCTGCGCACAATCTTATAAGGTGTGCCGCCGCTTCTGCGTCGGTGCCATTTATTTCTTAGACTGACCCTTCACTGTCACCAAGCGCAGCTCCTGAGCCGCACCTGTCCGCGTAGAATTTGAAAACAACCAGACTTTGCCACGCTTCAGGCCAAGACTGAGAAACGGGGCCCTGACACGGAGCTTACAGGGCCACGTCTGGGCTGCGACGACTCTGCGGGAGGTCGCTGGGGAAACCCTGGCCGTCGTTATGAAATGCTGCAGTGTGCATGGAGTCCTCCCTCCTTCCCCGTCCTCTCTCGAGGTACACATTTAGACTGGAGGAAAGATGCTGTAACGCACCCTCGCCCGCATTCGATCTGATTACCTCGTGAGGTTCCCTCGCAGCCCCAAATCTCATCTTTGAAGGGCGAGGGACGTGACTGCAGTGCGAGACATAGCTAGCCCCCCCCCCAGCCTGACGTTCCCAGGAGGAAGGGGCTCCGCGACACACGGTAGGAGAGGCTGCGAATTACCAAGACCGGATCGCTACGGTACACACAGCCACCTCCTGGAGAGCTCCAGCCCCAACCCCGCACCCCATCCCGGGACTCCGCATTTTGCACAGGACAACAAGGCCAGGCCAGCGCGACCCGCGCGGCGCCCGCCACCTGATCCCTCTCCGCCCGGGCCGGCGCGGTGGGCGCGGAACTGTCCGCAGAGCCTGTGCTGGGCACGCGCCGCCCGGGGACGGCGGGGCACCGGGGGCGAGAGCTACAGACCCCGTACTTACACCAACTGCCACCGGTCCTGCCCAGAAACTCCTTCTTCTCCGAGTTCCAGATGAATTTCTTCCAACTGCCCTCCTCCTTGGCTTTCCCGCGGGCCATGGCGACGGCGGGTCAGCAGCGGCCGCGGGCACTGGGGTGGGGTGAGTGCGGCGCGCGCCCTCTCCGGCTGCCGGTCTGCGCCCCGGCCCGGCTCTCCGCAGCTGGACGCGCCGCTGCGGCTGCGGCTCTCCGAGTGCGAGACGCGCGGCGGAGGAGCCGAGGCAGGAGCGGGAGGAGGCGGAGGCGGCCGCGGCGGCGGGGGCGGAGGGGGGGGACGGCGCGGGCTGGGCGGCTCCGAGCCCCGCACCTATTGGTGGGCGCGCGGCCGCTCGCGGGCGCTCTTTGGTCGGCCGCGCACTCCTCTCGCCCTTGGGGAGTGAGGGCTCCGCGAACCCGCAGCTGCCGCGCCCGCCGCCCCTGGGGACGCGTGCCGGCCCCCGCCTCCTGTGACCTCTGCGGAGACAGGCAGGAGAGAGAGAAGCAAGGACGGACGGGCGGACTGCGGGCCGGGCACACGCGCGCCCGCCACGAGCCGAGAATTGGCGGAGGGCGCACGCCCTACCTTTACTATATACCGCGCCTCCGCGGCCCGGGGCCCCGCCCACTGGCGGCCGGGCCGGCCAATCGCCGGCGCGCAGGGGCGGGGTCTCGGGCCCGAAGGGGCGGGCGCGGGGCCGGCACAAAGGAGCCGCCTAGGCGAGAGGGGCTGGCTGGAGTGCGGGGGCGCGGAGAGGGGCGGAGGGAACCGCGGCGAACGCGCAGGCAGCGCGGCGCAGCCCTCCCCGCTGCCGCTGGGCGCCAGCCGCCCCTTCCGTGGTGGGGTGTCCTGCACCTGAGTCACCCAGAGCCCTGGGGAGCCCGGCCGGATGTCCTGACCCACTCCCTCCAGCCCTGCCTGGTCTCACCCGCGCGCCCTGGGCCTCCCTCCGCTGCAGGTCCACCGCTTCCAGGCCCTGGCGGGGTGGAGGAAGGTCACTCAGGGACGCCTGAGAGTCGGGGACTCTGCCCAGCTCCGCCCCGCCTCTCTGCTCTAGCACCTGCCGCCCCCTCGCACTCCCTGCCGCTGCGGTTGCAGTTCCGGCGCGGCCCTCTCCTTCCAGGCTAGCCCAGCCGGCAGCCCCAGTTCCTGACCGCCCGGCCGTGCTCCCTGTGGGCGGCCTGAACCACCTCGAGCAGGACAATTGCCAAACCCACCCTGGGCGGTAGCCTGGAGCCAGGGCTCGGGAGGGGTATCCCCGAGTGAGCCGTCCTATTGAAACCGGTTGCGGCTCACTCCAGTCTAGACCCTGGGCGACAATGTCTGCAAGAGATCCAGCCACCAAAGAGTCTCTTTGGTGCCTAGCGGCTGGTATCCTCATTGCCATTCTTTTACGCCCCTTTGGGAGTACCGACCCCTATGTTCTGCTGTAAAATTCTTGGAGCCAAAGTAGTAATACCTTTGGGAAGACCTAGCTCACAGGGCGAGACGTCGCGGGCAGTCCTGGGCTTTTCTGTCATTCATGTGCTGTTGCTGTAAAGCCACACTCTTGGTTTCAGGCCCCTCTGCTGAGCCCCTGAGCAGCCTCACACACCCCTCTCAGGGCAGTGACACAGCAGAAAACGCAGGGATGCTTCCGCAGTCACTGCAGAGAAGCCCCGTCCCTGGGGGGCAACGCGGCCCATCCTGAAAAGGAGGAATTCCCAGCCTCATATCAAGGAATTACCCAACGCTTGTCCAAGCCACCCCCTGTCCCAAGGTCAACCTTGCAGGCCTAAGGACAAGCTCCAGTTGATATAGAATGAGCATTTTCCTGCCAGTCCCTCTCAAGGCTCACCTGCAAGACCTGTACAAACTTGAAATTTCCTGAAATTCAGGGGGAAGCAGCCAACCATCCACAGAGACGCAGAGGTACTGCTGCAGGGCTCCGTCAAGGGCGGTGAGAGGGCAGTTTGTGGAGAAAGGAAGCCACCTCCTGCTTTGCCCCTGTAGTGTCTGTGTTGGAAGAACCCCAGGTTGGTGGTGGGAAAACTGCAGGAAGAGGCTGCACATAGGATGCCCCTGGTACCCTGCAGGCAGAAGTTACCTCATGGAGGACTTTCCAGCAGGACAGGTCACTGGGAAGGGCATGTGTTTGTCCGGTGCACACCGCACGCTACTGTAGGAAGAAGGAAAGCCTGTGGGCAGAGTCGGCCAATAAAAGGGGGGGAGGAGGAGTGGGGGAGGGGAGCTAGCATGGGAAGGGATGAAATGGCCAGGGAAGGTTATGGTGCCCTTCCTTGTGCCAACCTCCCATCCCCCACCCTTGATGTTTCCATCTCTCTCTCCTCTCTCCCTCCCTCCCCCAGGAGAAGCATGTGGTAAAACAAAGTATGTAGATAGAGGCTCACAGTGACAGATTTTTAATTGGAACCCCCCTTTTTTCTTAAAAATATGTCCCACCTTAGCTCTCCAGGGTGTGGCAAATGCCAAGCAGACTGCTGCTGGGTCTGGGAAAGACAGGTGTTGTCTCTTGTCCTTGACCTCTTGTCTGCCTTTGGAGGATATCTCCTCCCCCCTCCTCAAATTTTAGTTCCCTCGCTTTGCTTATTCTCTGTCCCCTGCATGTAAACTCTTCACAGGCTCTGATAAAGTCCTGAGGGTCACGCCTGCATAGCCAACTCAGCATTTCATTCTAAACCAGCCCCCTTCAGGCTTCCCAGAAACCTCCATTTCCACCCAAACCTGGTATTGCTGCTGGATTATGATCTCAGCCCTATGGGAACCAGATTTCTCTCCGTGGCTCACCTCAAATTCCACCTGCAGGGCCACTCTAGACCATCTGGAATTGTTCCACCCATCTAACCACCTCCCCGCATAGAGCAAGCTGGTGAAGAACAAGACAGACTTGTGTTCACACTCCCAGCCTCAGAACAGCTAGCTGTGACCTTGGGCAAGTCATTTATTCTCTCCAGGGCTGTTCCCTCAGTTGTAAAATTGAAGGGATACAGTGTTGCAAGGATTAAAGGGGAGATGTGAGAAAGTGTTAAGCACAGTGCCTTGTGCATAGCAAGAGCTATTAAGTAGCTAGCTTTATTACCGTTGCCTGTTTCCATTTGACCTTGTCTAACCTTGATGCTGTTGCTGTGACTTTGCCATCTACTCATTCTGATACCCACCCTCTGCCAGGACTCCGAGTTCCCATCAGCCCCTAGAAGGCCACCTTGCCAAATTCCCCACCCTCTATGCCACCTTTCCCCTTGCCTTTCCAGTGTGCTTATTGCTCAGTGACCTCCTCTAACTCAAGTAATGAATAACTCAAGCACACCATGTCCCTTTAGGCTGCGCTGGGCTGGGATTTTATTCCAAGGCCCCTTCTGTAAAGAGTGCTGTAGCAGCAGGTTGGAAGCGGAAAGTCTGCGGTTGTCCAGAGGGAGGGGTGCCCCTGGCAGGTGGAGTGCACGGCTGGGTGCGGAGGGGGGTGTGGGCCATGGGGAACTAAGACAGCTGCTCAATAAACGCCTGTGAAAGTCCAGTGAATCTCTGCAGAAAGAAGGAGGAATAACTTCCTCAGCTCAGTTTAAAGGCTCAGGGTGAAAAGAACAACCCCTAATCCCTTGCCCCACACAGGCTAGGGAAGAGGGATGGTTCTGGAGTCCTGTGATTGGTTCTGTCCAAGGTTAGTGCTCTGTATGTGGGTAGCTAGAGGGGAAGCAGACAGCAGGAACGGCAGCAGAGAGTAGAGGGGGCTTGGGGGGGACCTCAGTCCAAGTAAAGACAATGGTTCTAACTCAGGAAACAACCAGAAACTGTTGTGATTGAAGCAGAATCTACCCTGGAGGCAGAGACAGAGGCTGGCTGGCAGGTAAAGGCAGGACAAGGCCATCCTGTTTTGTAGCAAGATGGCCAGTTGGAAGCTGAGCTAGGAGAAGAAGCAGGACAAATCAACCCCCAGCAGTAAGAGCCTTCTGTTCTGCATCAGAGAGGCTAAAATGGAGGTGCCTGCGAAAGAGAGGGTGCAACTTGGCAGGCTGCAGGAAGGAGAACCAGTCTTAACCGCCCCCTACCCCACCCCTCCCCAGCCATTGGCTTTCTGAACCAACACAATGCAGTCTGCTCTGCAGAGGGCTCCAGAGGGCTGAGCTGCCAATCCCACCTTCGCACACGTGCTCATGCACAGCGGGGTTCTGTGCGGCCAGCCCTAGAGTATTTTAAGTACAGAGTGGAGGGGATGAGGGTATGTGTTGCATGGTGACTCATCCTGGCAGCAGAAACTGTGTGCAGTGCAGGGGAAAATGGCTCAGTGGCAGGCTCTGTTTGCAGTGGAAAGCGGCCGCTATGCACAGCTCTGCAGTGGAGGGCTGCTTAGAGCTGGGCGAGGGTGGGCACTGGGAAATGCTGCCAGACTAGTCACCATGGCTGGGATGTGGGTAGATACCTGGGTGGCACCTAACCTCGGGTTGGGCTGCGTGCCTGACCATCGTTATGGAAGGAAGCCCGAATGCTCCACAGGGCACCATTCTGTGCTTCACAGGGGACTGCTCATGTTTAACCGAAAAGCAAGCCACCCTCCCTGGTTTTGGTTTCTAACAATAGTTTAACATGACTTCAGTTTACACCCTGAATGAGGACAATAGAAATATCCTTTAAGTACTTTCATTTGAAGGTATTCTGGTACTTTCCTATTTCCCTGTGTCTGGAATGGAATTGCTGTCCTGTGGGAAGACATAGTATGAAAATAAGAAGAAAAGGACCTTTTAAAAAATAAGTTGGACTATTCCTGCCATCAGTGGGAGTGACGGTTTACTCACTTGTCATTTGGCTGTCATGCTTTGACCTGCAGATTCCTAGAAGTTGCTTTCTGCCATGCCGTACCCTAACTGGTAAATCCAGAAAGCATCCTGGTATAAGTGAAGCATTCTGGGATTTCTCTCCCTACCCCATGACCTTTGTCAAGTTGTTAAGTGTGTGGATAGTGGATGTGACCACAACAGAGAGAAAGGGACACACAGAGAATGGTTTTTATTTTGTTTGTTTTAGCTGTACCATAGAGGTGTGTGTGGTCTCTGTAGGTAATCAGGACTTACTTGCATGATCCATGGGCAGTAGGACTGAAGGCCAGTGAATAAGTGGTGCTAAACCATTGTTAGAGCTTTGAGAAACAGCTTGCCTGCTCTTTTGTACTTTCCTAGCCTGTATTCAACCTAGTGGGTTGAATCCGTTTTTACCTTGGAAAATTCTCTGGCGTAAAAAATAAAGTTCCTTTCCAGAATTTTCCATCTGCTTAAAAGGTGACAAGTGTATGATACTCTTTTGAGAGGCTAATCTCAGTAAGAAGAGGTCTCTCTACAACATTCTCCTGCAGAGAAGCATGGTCTCCTCAGCAGCAGAGGATCTGGGGTATCTCATGACCGACCCCCTTCTTGCTGGGCCACTTGAAGTCTTCTAAAGATGAAGGGAATATCTATTTTATGGTCTGCTTAATGTTCAGCTTCTTTCTGCAGCCTTAATTGATGTGTAGTCGTTATAGAAAAACTCATTGTGTGTGGTGCTGAAGATAATGTCAGAGACCCTTTACTACTCCAAACTCCCATCTCCTGGGACAAGGTAGCTGGTCAACTGGCCCCTATTTGGATCCCTCCAGAGGCTGTATACTCCCTACCTTGCAGCAAAACATTCCATTGTTAAGAAACTCTGAGCTAAAACCTAGCTCCTTAGAACTTCTGTCCAATCCTAGTTCTCGCCTTTGCAGGAACAAGATGCAAGTCTGCTGTATCTCCAGGTGGCAGCTCTACAAATATAAAAAACATCTCCCCTGTCTCCCTAGTTTTTACTTTCAAAGTAAAAAATACCCTGTGTTTTCAGTCCTTGTATGAGATGGTTTCTAATGCCCTCATTGTACTTACTGAGTTCCTCTCATGGCTCCTCAATTGTTGATGTCCTTTGCTAAGCAGGTGCCCTGGTTCTGAGGAGTGCAGAGTCCAGTGGAGCTAATGTTTGTGTATGATCTGGACGCTGTCATCTTTATCAATTACTGTTATTCCCAAGCTGTGCCTTCATGGTGTTTTGGAGCCAAGGCTTCTCTAATGCTGATGTTAGATAAGTGTTTTGGAAAAAGCTCTTACGCTTGCAAAAACAGAGATACCCCTTTCCTCAAAGTCTAACTCAAGTAGAATGGATACCAGTCGCGGTGGGGGGCATGCCAATCCCTGGATCCAGGGCAAGGCACTGCACACACTGACATCACAGGGGCAGTCGTGGGGTGGTGCTGGGCCAGGGTCTAGAGATCTTCAGCCAACCTTCCTAGCATTCACCCACCCAAGTGACTCAGCTGCACTCTGAATACTGCTTCTTGCTTCTACCCAATCCCTGAGCCCTGCTTCCCCAGCTCCCACCAGTGCCCAACTTTATCCTGCATACAGGTCAGCCAGCTAAGGTTTTCATGGTCCTGCCTTTCTCATGATCCTACAGCTGCAGTTTTCATTGCTAACTGGCAATGCTTACTTTGCTTTTAGTCTGGATTCCAGGCAGAGGGAATCAGATTGGCACAGTGCACATTTTCCTACCAGGTCATAGGTTGCTGGGAAACCTAAGCTTTGACTGCCTCGGCGTTTGTTCCTCCCCTCGAGGTGGCCAAGATGCGGAGGAGTCATGCAGGATTAAATGGCTGCTTAGTGGTTGGCTGGCACTGGGCAGACGGGCACATCCTCGGGTAAGCAGGCAGGCAGGTAGGCAAACAAACACACGGAACAAAGAGCCTTTTACACCCCATCAAATACGCTGACTTCTTTCTGGGGTACCGTACCTTTCCACGTCATTCTAGAAATATTGCATTTTAATGTGGTTAGTTTGCACAAAGCAAAGGGGAAAAAATAAAATTAAAAAAAGAGACTGTTTTGCATGTATTTTTACTTCAGGGAGGAGCTGGGAGGCAGGAAAATGCAAAATAATTTGCATAAACTGACTTGCAACGTAATTTATACTCGTCTCTGTACCAAGTAATGAGAAGGGTTTTATGCCTGAAAGAGTAAATCCTTTAGGCAAACTGGCTGTTTGCAATATCTGTATCCTAGCTAGCTAACAGCCTATTTTTTGATTAATAAATGATAACATTCAGTGTTTCCTATCATGAGCAGGGCGTGGCACCCTGTGATCCCCGTGGAAGGCGGGCTCCCGTTAGTAAAATGTTACTGAAATGCGTCCTGTGTACCTGACGGCTTCCTGTGCACTTGCATCACATGACACTCCCCACCCCCTTGACTTCTTGGTTCTAAAGGTCATTGCTGTGCCTTTCCTTACAGTGATACCTCCAAAGACACTGCCCATATAAACAAATGGAACGACGGGAAAACCAGAATCACTGAGCGCTGGCTTCCCCAAGACTTCTTGCTCCAGTTAAACCTGTGCCACTATACCAGAAGCTACAGTGAGGGACAATAACTGCCTTTGTCACATGCTTACTCTAAGCCAGACACTGTGCCAAGGGTTTAATATGGATTGCATTTGCCCCCTTGTTTTCTGCTTTCTATTACCTTTTTTACAACTCAGTGAGGTAGGTCCTGTTATTATCATCTTCATTTTACAAATGAAGCACCTCCTATAGTCTCCTATACATTAAGTCCCTAAGGCTAGCAAGAAGGGAGGCCACATTCAAAGCCAGGCAGTCTGGCTCCAGAGCCCAGGCTCAGATCCACTGGGCCTATAGCTCATGGCACCAAATGGGCAAACGGGTGCTGTCACGAAAAGGCTCTTTGCTTTTTTTTATTTTAAAAGCTCTCCAAGATAATGTAAATCTTCCTTGGATCACAATGTAAAGAAGCTTTTCTTGGATTCATGAACTCATCCATCAATCATTTATCGATTGCCTACTGTGCATATGGTATTGTCTTAGAAACTGCAGGAATAACAAAGGACACATACAATACGGTTTGGACCTTTTAGCAGCAAACTATCTGGTTGGGGAGGCAAGATACACAGGAAAGTGCAAACCACAATGCGAGGCGGTAACTGTTCCACAGCGAATTCCACAAATAGGAGGTACAATGGGAAGTTAGAGAAGAGAGATAGCCCTTGTGCAGAAGGTGACCCTGAACAGGAACATGATAGTACTTGAGGGAGTACCAGAGAGGAGGGAACATTCATTTGCTCATTCATTGAATATCGATGACCCTTACAGTGTGCTGGTCGCTTTGCTGGTCGCTGGAGTGTCGAGATGGTCAAGAAGCTTATTCTCTCATACGGGGACAGACCGACGTTTACCAAGGATGCTAGAAGAGCACGCAGCACTTAACGACTCCTGAGAATTGAGGAGGTTTCCTAATGATGGGGATATTTGGAGAAGGAAGTGTTCACCTGCGTGAGGAAGTGAGAGGAACGGCACAACGGGCAGAGGAGAAGCACGTGCAAATGCACAGAAATTCGGGGTGTATTTCATCAAGGTAGACCGAAGAGACACCTTTGATGGGGACAAAATTTGTTTTAGTAGAGAATAGATAAGGCTTACAGGTGCAGTGTCCAGACAGCCCTTATTTAAGGAAGAACTGGAGTGAGGCAGATCAGGGCTCATCAGGGAACTATGACTTCGTTCCCAGCACTGCCCCATTCATAGAGGCAGGAAGAAAAGATGCTCAGCTCCTCCAGAACAGGCCACCAGCCCTGTGCCTCCTGCTTCTCCATAGCTATGCTCCCTGGCTTGGACTGGGTGACATTCAGGCTCTGTGCCACCGTGACCAACAGGAAAAGTCAAACTTCACTGCGAAACACCGTTGTCTTAAAAGAGGGCATCCTTGTTCCTTTTGCCTCTCCCATGGCTTCTGCATAGTGTTTGCTTAAGAAAATTTGCACATGCTCAGAAAATGGCCTGTCCTTCACCTACGGGGACAGGTTTCAAACGGAATCAGAATTAGCCCGAAGAAAACCAGACAGCAGTCTCATAGGATATTTGACACATATCGAGACTCCTTTTATTTCCCTTTCACATACTACTGTGTTGTCTTAGCTTTCATACGAATTTGGAGGTGACAGGGAAGTCCTGTGACTTGGAGGTGATTATTCTCACCACCAGAACACAGAGCTTCCTCAACTGCCAACATGGAAGAAAGGATGTTTCTGTCCCTCCCTACATTTTAACACTGGTTCCTCCCACACCAACCTTTTACATGCTGTTTGGGTTCTGCGACCCTGCCAGCACTGTGATTTAACTGTGAGTTGATTAAATATCTTTTTGGAGTTTACTTGGGGAGCTAACCTTCATGTATATTATCGACCTATAGAAAAATGTGTTGTAAGTTCCAAAGAGGTAACATATGGATTTTTAAAAAATATAGCCTCATGGTAAGATGAACTTTTTATCCTAATAATACTTTCCCTTGACTGGCAGACTGGCACAGGGGTTGGGTGAAGCTGAGCATGCCTGGTCTTAGAAACTACCAGATTTGTAAGAAGACTTAGAGGCCATTTTTCAGATGAGGAAGTAGAAACTCAGAGAGGAAAGTGGCTGGCGACTTGTGGCCTGACCAAGGTCTTGGACCTCACATCCATGTTCATACACATCTTATGATGATTCTTGGGTGAGCCTGGAGAAACAGCCACACATGCAGATGGAGAATAAGCATTGCCTACATTTGAGGGACCCTCCCCCAAGGAAAAACTTTACCGTGATCTTCTGTTAAAAGGAAAAAAGAAAACAGAAAAGACAGAAAAATCCCCATGGTGGTTTTATCAGTCAGGGTTAGATTTGGTTAAAATAATAATAACAATGGCGTCAACATCATAACATTTTATTTCCCTTTCACTTGCCAGTCCAGAGGTAGCTTGTCCAGGACTGGGATAATGGCTGTATTCCAGTAAGTCCTCGGGGAGCTGGGCCCCTTCCAGCTCACCCTTATACCTCCCATGTGGCCCCTGCTCTCATGGGCCACAGTGGTGCCCAGGACACTGATCATCCCATCCCCGCTGGTGGAGGGGGAAGGCAGAAATGCCACCTGCCCTTTATGGAAACATCAGTCCTAGAAACTGTCACAGGACGCTTCTGCTCCCATCTCATTGGTCAGAACTCGGCTTCAGGGCAACACTTAGCTATACGAGAAGATGAGAAATGAAGTTTTTATTTTGGGAACCATGAGCCCTGGTAAAAATTAGAGGTTCTATCGCTGTCTCTGACATAGAGATGCAGGGAAATCTGACACGTATCGATTTGTTCTTTTCCATTGGTATTGTCCAGGCCTTTTGCACACACAAATCCTGGGAGGGGGCCCATTGTCTGACATTTCATTCTCCAGTGAGAAGACCAAATCCCTTTGTTTTATGTTAAGAAAGGCAAGCCATTAGAAGAGTAAACCATTAGAAGAGTCCAGGCCACTGGGGTCAGGGGATGTGGCCCCGGAAGTGGTGGAGAAGCAGAGCTGGAAAAGATCTTAGAAAGAGCGTGCAGGAAACAGGTGCCCGCAGTGCAGTGGCACCACCCGTGACTTTGCCCCATTGGCAAGGGCCGTCGACACCCTGCACACCACCCTTCTCCACTTCCTGTCCCAGCAGTGGTTCCATTCTCTGCCAGCCTCTTTGGGGGCTCGTGGGACTTCGACAGCTGTTGCCCGTTCTTAGTATGAGCTGAGGTGGCACAGGATGTGCGGTTTGTTCAAACCCGGCATACCAGCTGCGGTGCCAGTTTCAGCACGCAACCAACAACAGGGCTTAGCGCCGCAGTGCACGGTTAGTTGTAAATCAATAACTACTTTTAGCAAATCAATAAACCTTCAATTTTACTGGCCTTCCCGAAGGATGGAATGTTAGAGTGACCTTTGGAAGTTTGTATTAGACTTGACCAACATTGGACCACACATCATTGAGAACACCGTGTAACTTTCGTCAGTTCTGCAGGCTTTCCAAACTCTCTGTGGCCACAAGGCCTTTGCACATGCTATTCCCTCCATGTCTGGAATGTTCATCTGTCTGTATTCTCTTGGCTGGATAACACCTACTGAGCACTTCTGGGAATAGAAAAAAATGCTTCAGCCACAGGTTTTCCTGTCACTGTGTAACTTATTTGTGCCATTTGTCACAGATGTAATTCTACCTTCGTTTGTGTGATTATTTGCTGAGACTTTAATTTCATGAGAGCAGGCTTTTGCCACCTTGGTGTCCCCTGCGCCTGACACAGTGGCGGGCACGTAGTATGCACTCAGTGAGTTTAGGTGAATGGGTGAAATGGCTCCCCCTGCAGTGTTCTCCAACCCTCATGCAGTTTGCACAGTTTCTCAATATGTTGACTGTGAACTGTCTGCACCAGATTTAGCACCTTTAAAATGTAGATTCCTGGACTTTATCCAGTCTCTCATCTGGGGAGAAACTAGGAATCTGCATGCAAGCAAGCTTCCCAGGTAATTGTTAAGCGCCATCAATATCTGAGGATCCCCACGGAGAAGTATGTGGAAAGTTCAGGAAGACACTGCAGTGTGGCTGTCATTAAGAGGCCCATGCCGAGCACAGGAATGAGCCTCCAGGACAGGGCTGTTGCATTCAAGAGCTACCTCAGTCTGCTTAAATTTAGAGAGAAGAAACTTACAAAACAACGTTGTTCTTCGGGATTTGAAAACACCAGGGAAAATTTGAAGACAGCTGTTACTTGGGCTTAGGGAGTTAAGGTTATGGTGGAAATAAAACAATGCATGTTCAGGGTAGCACCTGTGCACACAGGGTTTTAAAGATGTAAACAAAGACTCTGTTGTTACCACTATCTCTCCTCCCCCCACAAGCCCCCTGTCCCCAGGTAGAGTAGTGACAATATTCTTGCCAAGAGGCCCTCTGAATTAAGACCTGAGTCCTTCTTGGAAACTTCAGTCTGATTTAAAGCCTCCCCACTTGATAAGACATATAGTTACCTGTTAAAGATTATCCAAACCTGCCAGCCTACGAACTTCAATCCTCGTTTTCTTAAAGAAAAAAAAAATTGGAGTATACTGTATCCTGAAGTTGAGAATGCACGTGACCAACCACACTTAGTGAGGTCTAGCCATACAGCTTAATGACAAGGAGTGTGAAAGGAGGTTGAAGTGAGAGTTATGCTGAATGTTTTTGTCTCTCTTTCTGCTCGCCCCACTTGCTTTTTTTTATGCAGCTCCAAAGGTCTCCTCTTCCTCTTCTGAGATTCTTTCCCCTTCTTTCCCCCCTTGAGGACAGGTTCCTATCTTCCTTTAAGGATCATAGATTCTTTACCTTCCAAGAGTTTCTTTCCCTTTCTCCCATTGCCCCAGGTTCCTCATTTTATTATTTTAGCAAGATTTTGGGTAATCACTGTCATTTTCTTTTAAAAATAAACCATCCTATTATTTTGCCAAATACCCAACTCCTCTATATTAATAACTCCACTAAAAAAAAAAAAAACACAGCATAAGCTAATGTATGAACTGGAATTATAAATAAAAAGTTCAAACCATGAAACGTTCAAAATATAAGAAAACTATCCCCAAGAGAGACTCAAATGCAGTACCTGCAGGACAGCTAAGAAGAAGGAGCTGTGCTTACATTGTGAACTCCTTGAAACAAGGACGAAGTCTCACTTCCCTCCGAATTCCTCACAGTTCTCAGTGTAGGGTCTGGAACACAGCACTTTCAAGAAGTGTTTATTGAAAAAATGATTGAAGGAAGGAAGGATATCCAGTTTTAACCAGGGATTTGCTGGTTTAATGCAAGGCTGATATTCAAAATAAACTTCTTCTGAACTCAAAAAGTTTATTGCAGCCCAGCAACAACTTACCCGGCCAGATGGTTCAGAAAGTGGGTGGTGGACAAGAGTCGCAAACTGTCCCCTCCTTGTGGGTCTTGATGCTCCCATCCCAGCCCTTGGGATCTTGCTCTTGAAAGTCCCCAGCTCTTCAGGGCTCTTTCCAGGTTATGGTGGTGAAAAAGAAATCCTTGGCTGACAAGAGGTAGGGAATTTCAGCTAAAAGTCCCTTTGTAGAGTTAGCCAAATATATCTCATTGTATTCTGTGGAAAGCACCTGGGTTTTAGAGACACAGCCATCAGACGCTGCAAAAGTTTCCTAACTGTACGAGGCTCAGTGTTCTCATCTTGAAAATGGGCATAATGACACCTATATTTTATTGTCTTTGTGGGAATTTGAGATAATTAATTCCTTGGGACCTAATGGAAATCAATAAAGGATAGCTCTTCTCACATGAATTTAACCTTCTTAGGGTCTGATATTTTTGTTTGCTTTGTCACTGCTGGTTCCCAATGCCTGACACAGAATAAGCACTTACGAGATTTGTTAAATAAATTATGTATTTGCTTTCTTACCAAGTCACAGACCAGAAATGCATCCACGTATTTTGACTGTTCTGAAATAGTGCAATGTTTAGTGTTTCTATTAGCATCTGGCTTTAAGGCATTGTATGATATGCCAGCCAGAGGTGTGTGTTTTCTACACATCTCGTGGGACAGTGGGTGCATGCTTTGTGTCGGTGGATCTCAAAGCCGTGGTCTCCAGGTCAGCAGCAGCAGCCTCCCTTGGGAACTTGTCAGAGATATATATTCTCAGGCCCCACTCCAGACTTTATGATTTAGAAATTCTAGGGGTCGGGGCCAGTAATCTGTTTGGTCCTTCAGTTGATTCTGGGGTGTGCCAAAGTTGGAGAACCAGAACCACAGGGACATATAAAACTCCCTGCGCTGTCATTAGAAATGATCTGAGCACTCAGCACCTGAAAATAGATGACTTGCACCTAGAAAACAGAATCCACTGGGAATTTTGGAATATGATGCTTACAGAACTAATGTCCTCCAGGTAGAAGATTTTCAGGAACCTGCCCTGAGTGACAGATCAAGAGTTTAAACTCTTTTCAGCTCACTGGCCTCAGGACATAGCATGCAGACATGCGCTGGGAGCTCATGGTGCCCTTCCACTGGCCATGGTAGAGTGGACGGCGTAGGGACCACTCAAGGGAGGCTCCCTCCGTAGGCTCGCCCTCAACTCTTGTGTTAGCTGAGACGCAAGCCAAGCCACTGTAACAGACACCCCAAAAGACAGCGACTCAAAGAAAATGTCACTGATTTTTTTTTTTTTTTTCTCCCGTAACAGCCTGGAGGTGAACAGTCCTGGCTGGAATGGCTGCTCTGCTGTGTGAAATCACTGAGAGGTCCCGGTTCTTCTGCCTTGTTGCTCTGGCGTCCCTGTGGTGCTGGCCTCCTTTGTGTGCGTGAGGCTGAGTCAGTGCTGCATCTGCGTCCCATCTCCCTGCAAGGAGAAAATCCAGGACAAGCAGCTTTATCTTTAAGACGATGCCAAATTTACACCTCTCACTTCCATTTATACCCCATTACTCATATGGTCATGCCCAGCCGCAAGGCAGGCTGGGAACTGTAGTTCCCAGCACTGGCAGCCATGTGCCCACATAAAGCACAGAGGGCTGCATACCGGAGGAGAAAGGGAAGCCAAACACTGGAAGAAAGCAGCCTCCGCCGGAGCTCTCGGCTCCTCTTCTCATGAGGCGCAACTGTGCTGCTCTACAGCCCTATCCTTGGATTCCCATGAGATGCTGTATCCTTGGATCAAAACCCCCTTTTCTTGAATTAGCCTGAGTAACCTGTTCCTTGTAACCAAATGCTCCAGATTAGAACAGTGTACACCAAATCCCTCATATCCTAGTTAAAGGTTGAAATAGACAGCACTGTGACAAGCAGTGGGCTCCGAACAAGCACTGAGCAAGAAGGGCTCTGCAGTCTTGACTACAAGGAGGCCTTGAGCTGAGCTGAGATGCCAACTTCCCTCACATGGCAGTTCTGAGCTGTCTGGAACATTCTCTGTTGCCTCTGTTGAGAGCCCTGAGCCCTAAGCCCCGGCACAACCGTGAAGTGTATAACTTGTCTTTGGCGGCTTTCATTCTCTGTCTGCATTTATAGCCGGTGGGATCCCCACCATCGCAACTCCCAGGCCTGTGTCCATTCTTCTTCAGAATCCTGAGTTGTCTGCATATGCACTAGGGACTCCTGGGAGCTCAGTGCCTTATCATTTAATGTGAATCTTTAGTCATAGGGAATTTTAGGTCCATTTGATTTATTTTAGGGGCTTTGGCAAATAATACCCAAGCAGGATCCTTCTGGGCTTTGTTGCAGCAGCAGCTCTCTCTCTGTCCACATTCCAGGATAGTGCCCTGGTTAGGGCAATAATATTTTTTATTCTGTAGGTTCAATCTATCATTTAGAATGGCTGCCAGGACCACTGTATAACAATGCAGAAATGCTTAGAGCAGTTCAGGGTTTTCCATTTCCTGGAAGAAATACGTAGAACTCTTGAGTGTTTTTTCTCTCCATTCTAGTTTATCTCTTCTTCTCCTTTTTAAGTTGACTGTTTGATCCTGCTGTTCACATCTCTGGATCAAATAAATTACCAGGATCGCACACGGTATGTTCAGCGAAGGGTTGTCATAAACAAAGAGGAAGCAGAAGAAGCCCTTGCTGGTGGGATTTTCCACATTCAAAGTTGAAAGTGAAGTCAATGTGTAGCCCTAATCAGCTCGACACTTGTTTTGGTCTCATCTACCCTGTGTTTCTTGGCTCCGCATCTGGGTAGTTTACTCTTCTATGGGCTAACGTTAGTCTGGACACCCCATAATTTTCAGTGACATAATGGGGCCATTACAGTCACATGCCTCTGTTTGCGGTAGACCTCATAGAAAGAAGGGAAGAAGGTGGGCGTGGGGAGTGCATCAGCAGACAAATGGCCACTACATGCCAGGCACTGCTTCATGCTTTTAATTCTCAAACTGGAGAGGAATTTGTATTTCAACTTTTGAGAAAATTGAAGATTAACCAATTTGCCCAGGTCACCAAAAACACATAAGTGGTGGAGTCAGAATCTGATCAAGGTTTGTTTGTTTTTTAGAGTCTGTGTTCAAAACTTGGCTTCAACACATTTATATAAAGAGTCTTCCATTAATACCATTGATACTTATACCTTGGCGAAAAGGGGAGATGTGTGGCCCACTTAAATCACATTTTGATTAGTGGGCTGAGGGTGGAGGGAGAATGGGGAACCACTGTGAATGAATTCAGTAATTTATCAAGAGAGGATCATGTTCTGGTACAACCTTACTGTTTGACTACAAGAGAATCTATTGTCTACCCTGTGACAAGGAAAAAAAAGACAATGCTCTCAGTGTTTGAAGGCTTAGTGAAAAGATCACATAAAAATCCTAGCAGGTAAGAATATATATATACATACACATACACACACACACATAAATGATAGATTGATTATAAACACTCCAGGAAAAGTATTCCATTCAGAGCAACTTCACAGTTGCTGCTATCACCACCAGACTTAAGTTTCTTAAAGGTAGGTTCTATGTTTTCATCAAGGAATCCTAAAATGTCAGAACTGGAAGGAAATTTAGAGATTGTATTGTCTAAACTTCTCATTTTATGGTGTAAGATAATCCTTTTCTGTTTCCCTTACATGGCCTGGCACTGTACCTTGTATACGGTGGGTGTTTAATAAATAGTAGCTGAATAAGTGGATGAATGTTCTTTAAATGCTTTAGAATTTGACCTGTCCCACATAACCTCTGTGAACAAGGATATGGAAAGAATCTGAATCTCTGAACACAGCCATTATGTGTTTTGTGTAATCATTAACTGCTCTTATAGGAGTTCACTTGCTTTTATGAGTGTTTTCCTCCCAAAATGACCTTTACTATAGTTTAGCTTTAGCTTAGAATATGAATTCAGTGTATTTGAGCATTGCATAGAAAACACTCCCATGCCCTCTCTGATTGCATTAGACCCACAGGGATGACACAAGCAGCATTTGGGTAACACGGTGAAACCCGTCACTCACTCTACTTATGTCATCGTGTGATGTTTGTACCAAGACTGGGAACCACAGGCAAGTTGACCTCCACCCCTGGCTCCAGGGCTGCCTTCATGGCTGTGGCACCTGTGCAGCTGCAGGGGACCCTGAGCTTAGAAGGCCCCCACTTGGTTTAATGCTCAGCTGTCACCTTCTTAAAATTCTCAATAATTTTTTGAGAAGTGCCTCACATTTTCGTTTTGCACTGGGCCCTTCAGATTGTGTAGCAGCTCCTGCCTTGCTCGCTGTGTGTGCTTGGATGTTCTCTCTCTCCCTTCACATCCTCCCTTCCCTCTTTCCGAAGGCGGGGACATCACGTGCCCCCATCTTGGTGGGATCTGAAACATCTACCAGGGCTTTAGAATAAACTAGCAAGTGAAATATTGAAAATAAGTGGTTTTCTTCATGCATATTGGCAAACTCACACAATGGGATGGGCATGTGTGAATCACTGACCGGTGCCAGCCACTGAGCTTATATGCTTATTTTGTTTAACCGCCACCTTGCACTTGTGAAATAAGTGCTATTACGCTGATTTTACAAATAGGAGAATTGAGGCTCAGGAAGGCCAATAAGTGGCAGGGCTCTCCCAGTGGGTTCTGCTTTGTGAGACTCTGAAGCCCATTCCCCTTTCACTGCCTTTGCCAACACGAGGCCTGGGAAGCTTGCCCCTGAGATCATAGCATTGCCCGAAAGGACTAAGGACCTTCCCATGGTTTTTATATCTTCGGCTCATGCGTAGGCTCTTTCAGTTGTCTGGTTAACACCTCGGATGGGCTGCTCCAGACTCCCCTGTATCAGGCTTCCAGTTATGGAGCAACTTTCCCAGGACCACCCATAAAATTAGAAGTGAAGTGACATCGTTGCTTCGCTGTGATGGTGGGTTAGGGAGGCAGAGAGGCTGTGCCAACAACGGGTGTATTCTGGGTTCTTGAGTCCAAGCTGAGCCTTGATGGCATGTCCCTACCTGCAGCACTTTCCGCTGCGTAATAGAAAATGAAGGCCATTTATTCATTCGGTTATTTGTTGTTTTTTTTTTTTTACAAACCTCCGCGCAGCATCTGCTGTGTGCCAGGCACCATGGGGAAAGCGATGAGAAAGACATAGCCTCCGCCTTTCAGAGGGTCACAGACTGGCAGAAAGGTGTAGACCCTCTTTATCCCAACGTTTTGCCAGCCCTGGTTCTGAAGTCGAGGAGTCAGGCGTTGGAGCAAATTTAGGAAACGAGTGGAATACTATTATTTCTGAAGCTCTGTGGGAGTCTCCCTTGCCTGAACCTTGTTGCAGATTGGGGCCCTGGGTTGGGTGGCACTCCTATGCCTGTCATCATTTACATCCTTGGTTTAACAGCTGGCTCTGGCCAACCTTATACCGTCCTCTGCCTTAGCAAACAGAAACACCATTTTTGAAAATTGGCACAAAGAACAAGTGAATAGCAGGCAAGTTCATCCCTGAGTCCCCACCTCCTACCTGGCTGCAGAGCTTTGTGAAACCATCGATTGTTTAACAGGCAGCAGGGCAAGAAGGCCAGAATTATGCTCAGCAAATACAGGGATAGAGCACAGTTGTCTGTGTGTGTTTCCATGGTAACAGTGATAACAGCTTATATTTATAGACCCTCCATCTCCAAGGAGCTCAAAGCACTTTACAGACGCATTATCTCTGTTCTGCAGGGAAAGAGAGAAGGAGAGAGAGAGAGAAGGAGGTAGAGGGGAAGAGACAGGGAGGACAGGAGGGAAGAAGGGGAGAAGGGAGGGAGACAGAACAGGAGAGGAGGGTGGCGGGACAGAAGGACATGGTGTGCTATTATGCACATTTCGCAGATGGCACAGAGTGGGGAAGTCAGTGACCCAAAGTGGCAAGGTAAGCCAGTGACAGATGGTAGATTGGATGGAACTAGTAGCTCATATAACTCCTGGAGCCCTTGCTGCTGGCCTTGGGCAGATGTCAGAGCTGAGCTGTGTCTTCCAATCATCTGGCTCTGTTCAGTGTCATCTGGGTGATCAGATAACTCTGGGGACATCAAAGGCCGTTTGGCTCAACTATTGTTGATTGGAAACACAGGAACAATTCTCCCGTGGAGACTTGGGGATAACGTCCAAGTCTGTGTGGTCAGATACCCACTAGGCGATCCCAGACCGTATTCCTGGCGGGGAGAGGCCTGGGTGCGCTGCACACACACCCGGGGTCTGCACACACCGCTGCAAACCCCTCTCTCAATGGAACCCGTTTTGTAGTGTCCCCAGGTCCTCTGGAGGAGAGGCTCCTTGGGGACTTCTTCCTGAGACACGTGTCTGATCTGTCAGACATGATGTGGCAAGGCATTATTTGAAGGTTGCAGCCTATGAAATTGAAAATGAGTTTTGCAAATCTCAGATCTACTATTCTCTGTACGAGATACATGGAGTGAGCCCACGTCCTCCGGTGGAGGCCTAAACTCTGGGCCTGGGTTCCAATAACCCTCTAGACCCCCAGTCCTGGGGCAGTCTGTCTTCATTCTTCCTTTTGTCAGTTTGCCAGGCCTGCTCCTCACTTCTTACCCTCACAGACCTATTTCTCCCTCTCACCACCAACTCACTCCCCATTTAGCCTTTGGAAAATAGGAACTATTTTCTCCTTTAAAAAAAGAGTCATTATCTGCAGAGCATTCAGTTAATTCAGCTGGCAGTCCCCATGGCAACGCTGAGAGCCGAGATCCTTCCTCCTGCAGGTATTCAGTGGTCTTTATGAGCAAAGCTCGCCAGTTCCTGCAGCCTGCGACCTCAGGCTCAAGCAAAAGTTGAGCTTCTTTCTTGCCTACCACCTGTGTAGGCGGCAGGAACACTGGGCTGAGGGGTTGGTAGTTTGGGTAAGTTAAGCCCCAGGGAAATTTAAATGTTTAATTTACAAATAGGTTTCTGACCCCCAAACCACAAGAAATTAAGCAAGGGAAATGCTGCAGAAGGAACAGTTTGTGGAGGGCTGTCTGGTTCCTGAACCATACTGGGCATTCCACCCATCAGCCTCCAGGCTCCACCCACCTTTGGAGAGTGGGCGGGGCCTCCTCCGACCCTCCCAGGCTGGGCTTCAATCACACTGAATTTCTTTCTGTTCCCCTGAGAGGCCAGCACCCTCTTACTGCCTGGCCTTGGGCTCCAAGGGAAAGGAACCGTGTTGGGTTTGCTGCTCTCTCTCCAGTTCCTGGTTCTGTACCTGGCACATACTCAGAATTTATAAATGAGTGAACTCCCTCTGGCTCTCCCTCCCTCCCTCCCTCCTCACACCTTTTTCTTGGCTTACCTATTCCTCCTCCTTAAGGTCCCTCTTAGACACCCTAAAGCCACCCCTCCTGTTTGTTCCTGTGTAGTATCTTATCTTCACCCCCCTCCCGGCACTTGCCACAAGTTATGGCCATTGCTCACGTGGATAGGAATATCTAGATGTCATTGATTTACTTCTGGATTAAAAGTTAATATTAAAGTTAGAATTAGAAAAACTTTAATAGTTTGGTTCAACTTACACATGTAATTATTTGTGTTTTAGTAGAGCAGAGGTTAGCAATCACTTCTAAAGGACCTATGAATAAAGTTAGTTCACTACTTTCAAATATTTTAAGCTGTGATTATAAATTATATGTCTCTACCTATCTATCTATATGTCTGTTTGTATTAACAAACACAATGTTTTGGAGTACTTTAATACTCATGTACATTTAAGCCCTTCAGTGTATAAATATTAGGGTCCTAAGTTTCTCTTACCTGTTCCAACAAATTTTATAGGAACTTAAAACCATAAAATTCTACATCAATGACTCAATTATATTTTAAACTGACATTACAGGGCTATGACTCCAGTAGGTCCAATTCTATTAAAAATTGGACACATCAGGAGAAGGGAGGGGGGGCAGGGGCAATCTTTGTAACCCTAACAATATTTGTACCTCCATAATATGATGAAATAAAAATAAAATAAAATTGAAAAGAAAAAAAATTAAAAAAAGAAAAAACAATCGCAAATACACAAAACAGAAAATATACATAATTTTCTTCTTAGTACACAACTATCAATGCTATGATTTTGTTCTTTCAAATCTTTCCATACTTAAATTTCAGTCTTCCTGGTACTAGGAAACACAGAGCCTACCTAAGGGAAGATATTTGCTACCACAGATAAAGGAAGTTACTTCCGAGCAGAGTTTTGGCTAGGACTTGGGCTTCCTGGTGACCACATGGGACTCACTGAGCCTTCTTCAGTGGTTATAATGTCATAGGCTTTCACACTGAAGAGGGTGGTTGGTCCCCTAGGTTCCCAGTCACTGCATTTAGTTCTTTATTTACTCAGGAAAGGGTCCAGCTCCTGTTCTTGTTGATCACCTCACTGGATTTTGCAGTTTCTTGGCCCTTAAAATGCGTAAATATATTTACAAGTAACTCTAACTTAAACATGAGGGAATCCTAAGATTTGTATACATTATCTTCTTGCTAATAATAAATACATTTGCCCTTGATGGGGTTTTCAATGCTTTTGTATTCTTAGGATCACACACATCTATGGGCTATTTAACATGATACTCTGGAATTTTGTCCAACTTGTCATGACGTAGAGGTCCCTCTGCCTGCTGCTTCTTGCTCCTTTGTCTCCTCCATTAGACTGTGAGCTTCCTGAGGGCAGGGCAAAGCTGCTTTTTGTAGAGTTGCAAGTCCAGGAGTTAGCACCTTGCTTGCAAAGAGCACACACTATTGTCACTTGGTTCTCTAGCTAAAGATGGCCAGGAACACACCTGTCATTGAACAAGTTGGGCTTATGACTCATTGCAAAGGGGGAGAACATGCACTATGGGCAACCATGGGGCCTTTCAGCAAGAAGGTGCTAGAACGACTTAGTAAAGCATTGGGCTTGTGTTAGTTTATTTTGGGTAGGATTTAAAGAAGCAGGGTTTGCTCTGGATTAGATGCTGTCAGAAAGCAGGGGTAATTCAGTGCTTGGTCTTATCTATGAGGAGGGCAGACTAGAATGAGGCTAAAGCTGTGATTATTTTTAAAAAGTACCAGTCATTCATATTAGTCAGAATAGGAGGGCGTTTAGTCATTTTTGGGATTTGGACAGTGTTCACATTTTTATCTGTTCAGATATGATCACAGAGTGCTCTTGTTTTTGTCTTGTTCCAGCATGATCACAGAGTCACCATTTCTGCTGTTACGTGAAATTGTTTCTGTTCAACAGGAGAACACCAAGACCTAGTTTTGAGTGTTGAGTCAGTTCGCAGCAACGCCAGGGCCTAGCAGTGGCACAAGGCTGGCTCCCAGATGCCAGGGGCTCCTTTCCTTTTGTCGCTATACATATTTGAAAATGAATGAATGAAGAGATGTCTCATTTAACTGGCATTGCAATTCTGTGAGGTAGATGTATTTCCATGTATTTCAGAAACTTTCAGTGACTTGCTCAAAGTCACAGCTAATTAATACTGGGACTGGGATTTTAATTGGTTCTATCTGACTCCCAAGCCCAGGCCACCACATGAAGGAACAGCCATGCTGGCACAAGACCATTATGAAAACTGGTCTGCTGGTTCATCCCTGATGAATGTGTATTAAGATTAGAAGCCACTTATCCCTCACATGAAGAATGAATCTCATAGTTCAGGTTGCCCCTGGAACTGAGCTTTATACTTTCTGAGAAAAGGATATTGACTGAAGGGTCCTTGAAGAAGTCTGAGAACAGTGTGAGGATGATAGATGTTGCTACTTCTTGAACCTACAATCAGTGGTCACAGTAGTGGCCTTGATTGGGTTGACAACTGGAAGCCAGTTTCCTACCTGGCACCAGACCAACAGGTCCACATCCAAATGTGATAAGTTCCTCCAGAATGTAAAAGAAACCACCCATCACAAATGCCATCCATAGACACGAGATAATTGAAGCACGTGGAATGACGTGAACTCCCACTTATTTGAGAACTGTATGATACACTTCAATGAGAAATCGCCCTGCCTATTCTTTTGAGCAAAGTTCACAAAAGTTGAATTTGCAATTGCTTCCCCATAAGGGGCTCATATCCTCAAAAGGCACGGGGGGCTGGCAGGAGAGTTTTTGACTTGAATTTCTTGCAGTGTTCAATGGCTTCCAGTCTTACTGCAGATATAACCAAAATCCTTGCTGTGGTTTGCAAGGTTCTTCACCTTAACCATGGCTACACATTCCCAATTACTTGGGGAGATTTTTAAAGATTCTGATACCCAGGTCCCACCTTGGCCCAAGTGAATCAGAATCTCTGAGATTGCATATGGACCTTTTTTTCACTGAGGTATAATTGATGTACAAGAAACTGCATATATTTAAAGTGTATAATTCGATGAGACTGATGTGTGTAAACACCCATGAAACCATCACCACAATCAAGATAGTGAACATATCCATCACCCCCCCCCCAACATTTCCAAATTCTCTTGTGCCCCTTGGTAATCCTTCCCTCTGCCCCTACCTCCAAGTGACCAGTGATCTGCTTTCTGTCACTATAGGTTAGTTTGCATTTTCTAGAGTTTTACATAAATGTAATCATGCAGTATGTACTCATTTTTTAAAAAATCTGGCTTCTTTTACTTGGCGTAGTTATTTTGAGATCCATCCATGTTGTTGCATATATCAGGGATATTTTCTTTTAGACTCATTTTTTTTCCTCCTTTGCAGCTAGGTTGAGAGCTGTCGGCCAAGCTCTGCACTCAGGGATGCTGGTGAATTACACATGCTCCTAAGCATGTCATTCTACAAAGCAGCGTTGAGACAAGGCCGTCCTGAAGGTGAGCTCAGGTGGTGATGGGAGCCATGGGGAGCGGCTGTAAATACAGACGAAGCTTTGCTCCCTTGCCCGCTGCTCACCTCCTGCTGTTTGGACCCCACGTTCCTAAGTTTCATGGAAGAGAATTTTTCCAGCGACTGGAGTGTGTGTATAGGGGGTGGGGGTGGGGGTGAAGCGGAGCTCTGTGGCCTGGTCCCTAACAGGCTGCAGACTGGTATCAGCCCCGGGTTGGGGGCTCGGGGAATGCAGTATACAAAACCTCATACCTCTTTCCCCTGGCTGTCTTCATCTCTAACACGCACCTGTCAATGCTGCAGCACGCTATGCCTTGGAGTCTGGGGCAGACTGGGTGCCCAGCCGGTGTTTCCCACTCCTCACGTGGGCTCAGCCCGACCAGCATTTGCTCACCCTTCTCTGGGCCAGAGATTCCAGCCTTGGTTGCTGGAGTCAGCAAAGCTGGCACAGACCAGGCCCCCTGCTGCTCACTTGCCAAAAATACTTCTGCAACTGGAATCCAATTTAGAAAATGATTTACAAATAGAATTTCTTGGGAGAATATTTTAATTTCCCCGATCAAAGTATGATGGGCTGTTCTTCTGGCTAACAAACTCCCAGTGCTTTAAGAAATGAAGATTAATCCTAGCTGATTAATCTTTGTCCTTGATTTCATCCCAGTCCCTCAAGTTGGACACCTTTAAAACTAATAAGGACTCCAAACCTAAGAATACGCAAAGTGTACTGAAATATTTAAGATCTTGACCCAGGGAAATTGTTCCTTCCCTGAAGCCTTTGACTGGAAGGGGGAAAGTCCAGAGCTTGATTGTTTATGCAATTTACTCTCTAACTAGTCTGTCCTCCCATTCTATCCTCACAGCCATGCAGTCACTTTGAAGAGTGTAACTTTTGAAGACTTATTCAAATCTTTAGAAAGCAAGAAGGGAGATATCTATATCTATCTGAAACATTATAGCAAGATTTTTTTGATAAGGAAATTTTAGGTATTTTTTAGTGACATTTTTTACTTTTAAAATATGTCTAGGAATTGGACTATTTTAACAATATCTTATCTGATGTAGGATAGCTATAGGTATATACATAGATATAGATATCTTCTGTCTCATATAACTGATGTTAGGTTTGTGTTAGTAATGACCATGACCCTCCTTTGGGAATGCTTATTAAACCCACAGGATAAAGAAGGCTTTGATTACTCCTTGGCTTTTAGATTAAATTACAGGGTATCTTTAAGTAAAAATAAGAGCAAAAGTAAATCCATCTTTCTTTAGAAAGACAATTTGAATGAACAAGTAAATTGCTAAGGAGAAATTGAAAAATAGTTAAGACTTATTAGTTGGTTTGTTGTTGGTAGGCATTGGCCTCTTTATGGACTTAAGTTTTAATTCTACATAAATACGTTGAGGGCAATGTTCAGAATCCAAATGTGCAATGGGACCCTGGCATGATGGGACATGGACTGTTCTGAGCGTCATGACACCTGAATTCTAGTATCACCTTAGTTGTTAGATGTTGACCTCGAGCAAAACATGAAACCCAAAATATCTGGATCTCAGCTTTTGTAAAATGAGAGGAATTGTACTAGGTGATTAAATTCCTTATAGCTTAAATATTCTAGATTTTGTGGGTACAAATGCATTCGGTCAGTCATTTAATACAGGAACCTTGCAGAAAAATAATAGCTCTATAACCAGTGCATGCTGCCACCAGGTAAGGGTGATACTTTGTCCATAAATTATGTGCTCCAAATGGTAGGCTCATGCCATACGTGTGGTGTATCTGAAATATGTTATACTCCCACTTTTATACATTTTAAAATAAATATTTGCCCAAGCATTAAGCTTAGCTGTTATCACATACTTACTGGCTAGGGTCCTGATCTGCTCATGATCTGATTTCATCTATTATCTATACATGTTTCCTGCCCTAGCAGCTCAGACTTGGCTCCTGATATTTGTAGAGTAGTGTGTCTCTGTACCATTAGTGTTAAAAAGCCTTGCCCAACTAGAAAAGAGTCATTTACCTGTTTCTCCTAAGAATGGAGCGCTTGGCAGAAAGATCCTAGGTATTAACAGCTTTGCTGGATGTATACTAGAAATGTAAACATTATAGCAAGAATTCTTTATGTAAAAATTTTAGGTAGGTTTTTTTAGTGGGTTTTTTTTTTTAACTTTAAAAACATGCCTAGAGTGTGAACTATCTAAATATTATCCTATCTGAAAAAACTTGCTTATTTTTACTCTTGTGCATTATATGTTAAACAAAATAAAAATATGAAAGTTCACAAAGTTTTTCCAAATAGTATAAAGAGCTTTCGGGAGAGAAGATCCTTATCAAAAGTTTGGTTGGGGACCCAAAATTTAATCCTATAACCTTCAATAGTAAGCTCATAGCTACAACATGTGGCAGCTGGAGACCAAGAAGGACATTGGGAAACATTCAGAGGACAGACTGTCTGGCACAAAATCCTCCATTAGCACCAAAGCCTGCCTTAGGCACACAGATCCACTCTATTGACTTTGGCAATGTGTCTACCTTGTCAGGCCAATAAAGTTAACTGAAGTTGAAAATTGAATTAGTAGCACAACCCAGTCCTTTATCTCTCGCCTTTTACTGGGTTATGATTTGGTCTGGCTAAATGTGGCCAGATCCTGTCTTTGAGCGCCCAAACTCTCCCTCCTCTTTGGGTCAGCACCTGGGTGGTCCCAGCTCCAGGGAGAGGCAGGCTGAGAAAATCACTCACCCTGGCTTCACACATCCACAGGCACTTGGTGTCTGTTTTAATAAAAAATAAATTTCTATTTACTCTGCGAAGTGTATTCAATAGCGTTCTGTCTACGGACATATGTGTGCCTAGTTAATCCAGTTGTGCAGAAAAAAAGGATTAACATGGCTCTAGGCAAATTGTAGCAGTAACAGGGGAAATGTTTCAGCACTTGCTTGGGTGGCTCATGGGACAGCCACGTCTTGGAGATTACAGGACAGGTGTGCCCAAGAGAACCATGGATGGAGGGAGGATAGAGTGGCAAGAATGCCAGGACTAAGCCTGAGGGGGCCGGGAAGGGAGGAGTGTGAGCTTCTTAGAGCCATAGGCTGCTTCATCTGGGGAAGCTCTTACATGTTTTCTGCTAGGACCTCTTCATGCATGTTACAGGTACTGTTGCCAATGCAGGTTCAGTGGCCCATCACCCAAACTAGACACAGGAGGCGGGTGTTGGTGAAGGGAAGGTGGTTTATTCAAGAGCTGGCAGCCGGAGGAGATGATGGCCTATTGTCTGAAAGACCATCTCCTCTCCTCCGCTAACTGAGCGACTTATAAAGGGAAAGGGGAAAGAGGGTTGGTGAAGGAAAGCAGGCTTTGTGCAAGTCGTCAAGACTTGCCGGATGGTTATTAGCAAACAATAGGCTGTCAGGTGTTGGCTAATTCCGGCTTCTTGATCTGTTTTTCCTCAAGGTCATTTTCCAGGCTTGTGCGGGGCAGCTGTGTAAGCAAGCGAGCCGCAGGTTAATTCTAAACTTTTTTTTTTTTTGAGACAGAGTCTCGCTTTGTTGCCTAGGCTAGAGTGAGTGCCGTGGCATCAGCCTAGCTCACAGCAACCTCAGACTCCTGGGCTCAAGCGATCCTTCTGTCTCAGCCTCCCAAGTAGCTGGGACTACAGGCATGCGCCACCATGCCCGGCTAATTTTTTCTATATATATTAGTTGGCCAATTAGTTTCTTTCTATTTATAGTAGAGACGGGGTCTCGCTCTTGCTCAGGCTGGTTTTGAACTCCCGACCTCGAGCAATCCGCCCGCCTCGGCCTCCCAGAGAGCTAGGATTACAGGCGTGAGCCACCGCGCCCGGCCTTAATTCTAAACTTTTAAGACAGAACAAACGAAAGCACACTGGAAGCAAAATGGCTTCCCTTATGCAGCCTGGGCTACAGACAGTCTGAACGGCCCTGGGGTGTGCTTACCGCAAGAAGGCGCAGTCCCCAAAAGGGTAGGTGGCTGCCCAAGGACACATGGCTTCTTATGTGACAAAACGAACCCTGAGACCGGGTTTCCTGACTCCTAGTCCGGTGGTCTTTTCATTACCCCACGTTATGTACTTGACTTACAAGAGCTCTGACACTTTTGGAAGACAAGGGATTCTAATCATAACCTCACTACCGATTTTTGGCACGACTTTGGGCAAGTCACCCTCTCTGCACTTACGTTTCGCTTTTTTTTTTTTTTTTTTGAGACAGAGTCTCACTTTGTTGCCCAGGCTAGAGTGAGTGCCGTGGCGTCAGCCTCGCTCACAGCAACCTCAAACTCCCAGGCTCAAGCAATCCTGCTGCCTCAGCCTCCCAAGTAGCTGGGACTACAGGCATGCGCCACCATGCCCGGCTGATTTTTTCTATATATTAGTTGGCCAATTAATTTCTTTCTATTTATAGTAGAGACGGGGTCTCGCTCTTGCTCAGGCTGGTTTCGAACTCCTGACCTCGAGCAATCCGCCCGCCTCGGCCTCCCAGAGTGCTAGGATTACAGGCGTGAGCCACCGCGCCCGGCCACGTTTCACTTTTTGCAGATGGGGACAGTGTTGGGCCAAGGTGACTCTTGGCTAGAGCTCAGGCACTCTGGAGAAAGGTGCACTCTAGATGTTTTTGTTTCATGTGTGTTTCCTGGAAGAATGCTCTTGAGTGGTCGAGGTTTCCCGGATGTGCCTGTTTCTTTGCTTTCCTCCTGGATGTGGAGATTGCTTTGTTTCCTCATCAGAGTCTGGCAGAAGCAACTTCATACAATTATCAGTAATTTTTAGAAATCAACCTGTCAAAAGACAGACCCACAACAAATTTAAAGATCTCAATGGGCTCTACTGCGATTCTAGAATTAGGCAAGACTTCGTTCCATAAAATCGAGTTAAGTGTTCTCAAGAGCCCAGTAGGAGTTTGGCTTTATAGACAGAAGAAGCTGAAGGAAGCAGAAACAAAGAACAAAAAGCAGACTGATCATTTCAAAGTTATTTTCCTTGTGCGGTGGAGACCCGGAGAAAGAACAATAAAAAAAATAACTGATTAGTTAATATCAGGTTACTTCAGCCTAGCTTTTTTTTTGTTAAGGATTAAAGTATAAGAAACTTTATTATCATACTGATTGATGATCGAAAATCTGCCTGTTTGGGAAATTGGCTGTTAACTCTCTCTCTTTTGATTTCTTGGAAGATTTGAGAACAACTTAGTATTTTTTTTTTTTTTTGGTGATGTGGAACTTTAGCATGGGTAACTCCATTTTGATTTTTAGTTTGGTCTGTTGGGGCCCAGTGCAGGAGCTTAGTCCAAAACAACAACTTCCTATACAACTTCCTATACAATTCAAATTCTTTAAGCAAGTAAATTCTTCCTTTTCAGACTGTCCCCCAAATAGGTGAGAAAGTGACTGCACCCTGCAAATTGGGAAAGTAACAGTACAACACAGACCCAAGTCTTTGTTAATATGATTGAGATTAATAATTGGATCAGGATATTACAAAAAATAATGATTTGGGTGTTTTCTGAGTTAAGCAAATCTGAAAGTTGAAATGATGTGAATTTCCAAGAAGAAACACAGGGCAATAGTTATTTATATCCTCAAATGATTCTTTGCTTTTTCTTGCGG
The DNA here is from genome assembly GCF_040939455.1 of Microcebus murinus. Taxonomy (NCBI): domain Eukaryota; kingdom Metazoa; phylum Chordata; class Mammalia; order Primates; family Cheirogaleidae; genus Microcebus; species Microcebus murinus. The sequence continues at coordinate 115,874,520 of NC_134105.1, read as the reverse complement.
ATTTTTCATTAGTGTAATGGGAAATGCAATTCAATTTGTACACATCTTTGCACCAAATTTTCAGAACTCATTAGAGTCACAGAGTGTACAACCCTCTTTACCCCATATTCACCTTGTTTGCTACATGTGAACCACAGTTCTAATGATTTCTGTCTTCTTTCACAATTAATTCGTTTTCAATATTATTTTGAAAATTAAGAATGACATATGCATTTATAAAAGGCACATATAATTATTACAAAAGAATAGAAAATTATGCCACTAATCCTAACACCCAGAGGTAGCTACACTTATCACTTTGCTATACATTAAATATATCCCTACAGAACTATTTGCATATAATAACACTACTACATAATACTACAAATACTAGTAATATATAATAATATTAATCATGCTGTTTTCAGTATATTTTCTCCAACCCGCTTTTTTATTACCATGTTATAAATAGCTTTCCATGTTGATAAATATTAATTTACAACACTATAATAGCTATAGTTTATACACACATTCATACACATTTATTTCACTAATGCGCTGTTGGTGGACATTAAATTGCTTTTTATTTTTATGCGTTACAAACAACGCTTCAATTCAACGTACATTTTAAAAACTAAATCCTTGTGCATGTCCTTGGTTATTTTCTTATGGTAAATTTCCAAAGTGAAATTACTCGGCCAGAAGCATACTTACTGTAAAAGTCTTGATACACATCATCACCAAACTGCCCTGAAAAAAAGTTATACCCAGAATCTGTGAGTGATTACTTTTCTCCACATCCCAATAGCCATTACAGCGCATTGACTTTTTACTTAACAGTTTATTGAGATATAATTGACACATAGCAAAATTCACTCACTGTAAGTGAATATTTGATTTTTGAGAAATTTATACAGCTGTGTAACTATCATCACAATCCAGTTTTAGAACATCTCCAAATCCCCAGATTTCCCTCAGCATTATCTTTTAAACTTTGTTTTATTGAGATGTAATTGAATATAGTGAAATGGTTAGATTTTAAGTCAAATGCATGTCAAGACATGGGGTATTTCAGTCCTCCTTGGCAGTTTCCTCATGCCCTCCCTTCCTTCTCTGACGGAGTTTCATCTTCCTCTCCCCCCACCCCAAAAGCAACCACTGGTTTCATTGTTATCACTGTAGGTTCTAGAATTCCACGTAAATGGAATCATACACTGTATGCTTTCATTCAGTATAAACTTTTTGAGACTTATCCAAGTTGTTTCATGTATCAGGAGTTTATTGCTTTTTTATTGCCGAATATTCTTCTATTGTGTGAATATATCACAGTTTGTTTATCCACTCTCTTGTTGATGAACCTCTGGATTATTTCCAACTTTAGCTACTATTTGTAAAGCTGATATGAACATTCTTTTTTTTTTTTTTTTTTTTTTGAGACAGAGTCTCGCTTTGTTGCCCAGGCTAGAGTGAGTGCCATGGCGTCAGCCTAGCTCACAGCAACCTCAAACTCCTGGGCTCCAGTGATCCTTCTGCCTCAGCCTCCCGGGTAGCTGGGACTACAGGCATGCGCCACCATGCCCGGCTAATTTTTTTTATATATATCAGTTGGCCAATTAATTTCTTTCTATTTATAGTAGAGACGGGGTCTCGCTCTTGCTCAGGCTGGTTTTGAACTCCTGACCTTGAGCAATCCGCCCGCCTCGGCCTCCCAAGAGCTAGGATTACAGGCGTGAGCCACCGTGCCCGGCCCATGATATGAACATTCTTATACAAGTCTTTTTGTAGACAAATATTCTCATTTTTCTTGGCTTAATAGCTAGGAGTGGAATTGCTAGATCATAGGCTAGATTTCCATTTTAACTTTGTAAGAAGTTGTTAAACTATTTACGCCAATTTACACACTGGTGAGAGTCTCTTTTATTCTACATTCTCTCTAATATTTAGCATTATAAATTATTTCATTTTAGACATTCTAGTGGATATGTAGTGGGATTTCATTGTGGTTTTGCATTATCTTCAAAATGGTATCACCTTTTCAATTACTTGATTAACAGTGACGTTGACTAATATTATACATTTATTGACTGTTAGATTTACCTAATTCTCTTTATAAATCCAAATGTCCTTGAAACCCACCCATGAAATATTTAAAAAGTCAAAAAAAATTAGCTCTTTTTTAGGATCAATGTTTAATTTCCAAACTAGTTTTAGACCTCCAGCATATGGGCCCGTCCTGCCTTCCAATGTTATCTATGCAAATAATGCTTTCTTTCAAATATATTGTACATTCAGTAGGGAAGGAACATGAGTTTAATCCTCCTTTTTTTATTTTAATTTTTATTGTTGAACAAATGAGGCTAGATAAGTGAAGAGACCCACTTAAGTTACAGAACTAACTATATAACCAGTACATGGTACACAACAGATGTATAAAAATGTTTATTGTATAAAGGAATAAATGAATGAATGAAGCATTCAGAGTCCAGGATTCTTTCTGTTACAACTTCTATTCTTTTCACTTGTGTTTGGTTTCTTCCCTGCTCTTTCCTTGCTAGGGTTTCAGTAACAGTGTACTAATGTGTATATTAGTACACTGAATCTGTGTCGTTTGAGCATCTTTACGTAGAGTCCCTGGGGCTGAGAGAACCTGAAGGAAGTCAGAGTCCACACTGCATGCTTACCTCCTTTGTCTTCCTCTTCTCTTTACCATTATTTCTATTTCATCATTTGAGTGTGTGTGTGTGTGCGAGTGTGTGTGTGTGTGTGTTCTTCTTGTTAGCTGCCCTCAAGCTTTTCCGGAAAGAGTCACAGAACAAACAACACAAGGTACATGAAATAAAAGGCCTAACCGTGGCCCTACAGCAGGAACAACCTGGTCGGGGAGAGAGACCCGCCCACAGGAAAGCTAAGAGCTCCATTTACAGAGTGAGTGATCAATGCCTGCAGGGACTTTTGGGGAAGGAATCTCTGGATCTAGGCCCCAGGAGCAACTAGGATGTAAATAGCAAGTATTACAGAAAATTAAGGCAATACAGATGTGCAAAAAGAAGGAAATAAACAGGGGTGTGTAGGATTAATACAGATGAAGGAGTAGAGGACAACAGACAGGTGAGAGGCTAGCCCGAGCAGATGTTGGGAGCAGGAGAGAAGCGGGAACTGGCTGGGAGACAGGACGGCGGGAGCGTGAAGCTTGCACGTGAGAGAGACAGGCAGGCCCAGGCAGAGAAGGGCAGTGGGACCAGATTGTAAAGCGAGGCAGTCAAATAGCAGACTGTGGATTCGGAGCGTTTCATGTAGATAATTAGGGACGCCTGGGAATTCTGGAGCAGGGGAGCGGTAAGATGAAAACCAAGGTGTTAGCACGATTAATTTGGTAACATTTCGCAGGCAGTCTGGAATCTGGGAGAGACTAAAGTCAAAGGGATGGATTCTGGAATAACCTGGAAGAAATCTTTTCTGTTCTTCACCCATCGCTCTGCTTTTCTGTGATAAAATTCTGTGAGAGAAGAATTTTATCACCTCCCTAAGATATTAATCAATTTTTGAAATATTTTTCTCCACATTAAATGCTTGTACCTTATTAGCGCAGTTTTCGCCACAGTTTTGCCTTCTTTAAGAAAATAGGCTGGGCGCGGTGGCTCACGCCTGTAATGCTAGCACTCTGGGAGGCTGAGGCGGGCGGATTGCTCAAGGTCAGGAGTTCGAAACCAGTCTGAGCAAGAGTGAGACCCCCGTCTCTACTATAAATAGAAAGAAATTAATTGACCAACTAAAAATATATAGAAAAACTTAGCCGGGTATGGTGGTGCATGCCTGTAGTCCCAGCTACTTGGGAGGCCAAGGCAGGAGGATCACTTCAGCCTAGGAGTTTGAGGTTGCTGTGAGCTAGGCTGACGCCACGGCACTCACTCCAGCCTGGGCAACAAAGTGAGACTCTGTCTCAAAAAAAAAAAAAGAAAGAAAATATACAAAATTCCAACTTACTAGGGCAAACTAAGCTGTTGTTTTCAATATGAAAGTATAGGTCACTCTACAAATGTCTAAGACAGGCGCCCAGCTGAGAGTGGCACTGGGGCCATTATAACCTAGCATTTCTATGGGGGAGTTATGCTGTTACAAAGCTCTTCTGTGGATGTTTTCTCAGGCGACTCCAGAACTTAATGATATAGATGACAAAACTGATATTTAGAAAGGTGAATACTGTTGCCCAAGGTCACAATACTGTTGCCCAAGGTCACCTTCACAAAGAGGCGAAGCCAGGACATTGTTTAAAGAACACAGTTAAATTTATCAAAATCGAACAGAAAACATTTCTGGAATTATAAACGAATCTAGAAGAAAAACATGATTTAAGTTTTAAATATTCAAATCCAAGGACTCTCTGTGGAATACAGCTTTTGTGGGCCATGAGGTTCCCTGGAGTGCCTGTTGAAGTCTAATCTTTTTTTCTCTCACTTTTTTATCGATGCTTGCTAAAATACCACCACCCTCCCTTTCCCCACCGCTTATTGCAAATCCCAACACGACTACACCAGCAGCTGTTGAGTGCTTACTGCCCGTGAGGCACTGTGGGAAGCACATTTCCTGTATCATCTCATTTATTTCCTTCGAAGACCCTGTAAGGAAGGCATTATGATCATTATCATCTCCATTTTACAAAATGAAAAAAACAGGCTTAGCAAGAGAGGTCGTGAGCCTTGCCCACACAGCTAGGATGTGGCGGAGCCAGGAATCAAATCCAGCTTTGTCTCACAGGAGAGCCCAAGCTCTTAACCCCTGAGAAACAAGCCTAAGACGTTTCTCCGGTTTTGCTTCCTGGGAAGGTCCTGGACACGCCGGCAAGAGGCAGAGAGTACCCTGTTGTTCGTGAGTACCTCATCTCCGGTGAGTGACAAGCCCTGAGGAGCTTGGCCAGCAACCAGTCCTCAGGGGAGAGCTGGTATTTCGCTCAGCCTGTTTCTTGTGTTTTTTGTCCCCTTCTCTTTGCCAATATAAGTCAGTGCCAATAAAAGATCATCAGCTCACGAAAGGGATGCCAATAAAGCTGCCATAGGAAAATATCCTCCATAATAATATGCTGTGCTTGCCACATGGTATCTGAAAGTCTTCAAACACAGTGTGCTCGCAGGTCCCTGCGTGACACACCCATCCCAAAAGAGATTTCATGTGCCAGAGGGGACAAAGCTGTAACAGAGTTGGCATTCTCAATGTCTCCCCAAAGCTGTAAAACGAGGCTAACTAGGATGTTGTCATTAATGACCTTACCTTAGTAATGTTCCAAGAGATGGAAAAGGCATGTGCCAGTCCTGGAGAGGGTCTGGGACTCTACCAAGCTCTGCCAAACCCAGAAACTTCGAGAGGCGACAGAAAAGTAATTCAAGGCACAGGTTCTAGAGGCAGAATTATTGGCTGAAACCTAAATAACCAAATAACTCTATGCCCCTCTGATTCCTCATTTGTAAGATGAGCACAATACAAGAGAACGCCTGCTTTGTAGCATTATTGGGGGGATTGTGAGATAGTTCTGGATGCTTAGCAAGTTCCCAGTCAACAATAATTATATGTATAAAACTCTGGTGGGAACCGACCTCTTTTAGCATAACCTGTTGGTCACTAAGGAGGAATGACAAAGCTGTAAGGAAGAGGCCTCCTGCTGTTAGGGGGAAAACATATTAATGAGCACCTACTCTATCTATGGTGGAAGGTGTTTTGGTTGGATTGAGTTATATATTATTGCCACCATTTTATAAGTGAAAGTACAGAAAGTCAAGTAATTTGCTAAAGATCAGGTAGGAAAACCATGATTTTAATTCAGGTCTTTCTGAATTACAAGGGTTTCTGCCATATGGTGTATATATGTCTTAGGTACGCATTTTCCAGGCATAAGGGGTTAACATGTTTCTATGAGCTAACACTTCAGCATGACTTAGATCTGCTTTCTGGTGTAAGGAATCTGAGTCGACAAAAGTGGGCAACTCAGATGCCTACAGGGACCAGACAGGGGACTCTCAGTGGATGTAAGAGACACAGCAGGGCAAGCTGAATGGTCAACAGCAGAAAGACCTTAGCCTAGGTGGTAGCCGATAGGGAGTGGTGAGGACTGGGATGAACTGGCAAGTGCAGGCCCGGGCTGGAGGTGCAGCTGTTGCTCAACTCCAGCCATTTTAGCCACATTTGGAAGCGGGTCAGATCTTGCAATTTTTTCAGAGAAGGCGGAGATCTAGATTTTTATGTGAAATCACACTAAATTTTTTTTTAATTAAATGTTTTATTTTGAGATGGTTATAGATTCACATGCAGTTGTAAGAAATGATACAGGGAAGTGCCTTGTGCCTTTTGCTCAGTTTCCCCCAATGGTACTTGTGATATTGTGATTTATAATAAGAAATATATGTTTGGTCTTTGTCTACCTTTCCTGGCACACAGGTGCTAAAAACTCCAAGTATCTTTGTGTATGCTAATGAGATTACTGACGACTGGGGGACTCCTGGATAGCCTCGGGGTGGGCGTTGGGTGCCAGGGGCACCAGTCATTAAGTGGGTTGAAAGTGTCAGCCTCACCCCCATCCTCCGGGGGAAAGACACAGGCTGAAGGTCGAGTTGCCAGTGGCCGGCAGCCAATAATTTAATCAATCTTGTCTTAGTGATGAACCTCTGTAACACTCAACAGGACAGAGTTCGGAGAATTCCTGGGTTGCTGCACAGGTGGAGGTCCCAGAAGGGTGGTGTGCCCAGAGAGGGCATGGATGGAGGCTCCAGGCTGCTTCCCCAGTACCTTTCCCCATCCATCTCTTCCATCTGGCTGGTCCTGGATTGTACCCTTTTGTAATAAATGGGTAAACATAAGTAGAGTACTGCCCTGAGTTTTGTGGGCCATTCTAGCAAATGATGGAACCCGCAGGCTGGTTGTAGGAATCTCCAGTTTATAATCCGTTCCATCAGAAGAACAACTAAACAACCTGGGATTGCAACTGGCATCTGATGTGGGGGCAGTCTTGCGGAACGAAGCCCTTCACTTGTGGGATCTGGTGCTATGACCAGGTAGACAGTGTCACAATTGAATTGAATCACTGAACTATAAGATAATGCATTTGTTTTGTTTTAGGCTACTAAATTTGTGATAATTCGTAGCAGCAGCAATAGGACACTAATAAAAGTCCATACACTAGGATTTTAAATTTTGATTATTATACTTTTTTATCTCTAAAATTTCCATTTTGTTCTTTTTAAAAATATATATATTTTCTATTTCCTTGCTGACATTTTGCATTTCTCTGCTGAGGCTTTCTATTTTTCCATTTGTTTCAAGCATGTTCATAACCCCTCGTTGAAGCATTTTTATCAGGAGCTGCTTTAAAATCTTCATCAGATAAATCTAATATCTCTGTCTTGCTGGCATCTATTGCATGTCTTTTTTTTTTTTTTTCATTTAGTTTAAGATCTTCTTGGGATGATGAGTGTTTTTCTTGTTGTTGAAGCCCTGTACATTTTTGTATTATGCTATGAGGCTCTGGATCTTATTTAAACCTACTCTTTCAGCTGGTCTCCTCTGACATCATTCCAGCAGGAGAAAAGTGGGGTGCCATCTTGTTACCTTCAGGCAGGGGTAGAAGTCCAGGGTCCTCACTGGGCCTCCATTGACATTCAGTGGTGGGGGTAGGGAGACTGTTCAGTGCCGCTGGCGGGGATGGGAGCTCCGTTGGGGGAGTGCCCTCGTTATTGTCCGGTGGTGGTGGAAGTTCTCATTCTCCACTAGACCTCCTCTGTCACCTTCCTATTGTGCAGTGGGAGATGTCCCTTATTGCTGTTGCCTAGGGGTGGAATTCCAGGCCCCCCATGTCAGGGCTCCCTACTGGTCATGGTGGATGAAAGTCCTGTCTCACTACTTGGCCTTCAGTGACACCCCCCACCTGGTGGTTGGGTGCCTTGTTGCAGCCTCATGCTGGTGGAAGTTGAGGTTCCCCACCGGGCTCTGCTGCTGAGTGGGGGTGAGGCCACAATTTCCTTTTCTGTGAAGGTTCGGCTGGAGCAGAGCAGTTATTGTCTAAAAGTTTTCTGTCTTGCTAGTTCTCCTTTTCCTGTTTTTTGGCTAGGGATAGCAGGTTTTTCTTGGGGCTTTTTTTGTCTGCTCCAGTTGGTGTTTCTGGGTTGTGGGCTTCTTCAGTTCCAAGTCTGGGATGTATGAGTCACAAAGAAAACCCATGGAACTCACTAACATGCTGTTCCTCAGGTCCTGAGTCCCTATCTAATCTGGCTTCTTCTTTCCACTTTTTAGAGTCTTATATTTGTTTTATATATAACGTCCAGGATTTTCACTTGTGCTTAGTGGGTGGAGCAGGGAAAAGTATATCTAGCCCGTCTTCCTGGAGGTGTAAATCTCTCCTCATTTTTTTTTTAAGAGACAGGGTCTCTCTCTGTTGCCCAGACTAGAGTGCAGTGGTATGATCATAGCTCGCTGCAGCCTTGAAATTCTGGGCTCAGGCAATCCTCCTGCCTCAGCTTCTTGAGTATCTGGGAATACAGGTGCATGCCACCATGCCTGGCCAATTTTTAAGAAATATTTTTAGAGATGAAGCCTTACTATGTTGCTCAGGCTGGTCTCAAACTCCTGGCCTCAAGAGATCTTCCTGACTCAGCCTGTCAGAGTGCTGGGATTAGAGACATGAGCTGCCATGCTCAGCTTCCATCCAGTTTTTAAATCTATCTATTCATGTATGTAAACAAAACTATGGCTATTCTTTCTGTACATTTTTAACTACTTTTTCTACTTTAATTCTGTTGTAAATGTATTCTCCTAGCATTGAATATTTTGGAAAACATGATTTTTGATAACTCCATTATATTTCATGATATGAAATTTAGCAACAATTCTACCATTGAATGTTTTGTTGGTTGTTTATAATTTCTCGCTGTTATAAATAGTGCTGTGATGAGAATGTTTGTAAGAAATATCTGGCTATATCACATTAATTTTTAGAAGTGGAATTTCTTGAGCAAAGGGTATTTAAGGCTTTTGATTTATATCATCAAATTTTTCTCCAGGAAGATTACAAATTTCCATTTCCACCAGCAGTGTTGGAAAATTCCTGCCACACTGCAGTCTTGCAGGTATTGAGTGCTACCATTTTAACAATCTACAAATTTAAAGGCAAAAAAGTATCATGTTATCTAATTTGCATTTATTTTATTATTAATAGTGATAAACATCTTTTCTCTTTTACCTTTTAAATTTTTTTTCTGATAACTGCATTTTGTTATTTCACATTTTTTTCTATTGCAGTTTTCTTCTAGTTTGTCCATTAGATGTGTTGCGAGGGTATTTTTCTAGTTCATCATTACCTTTTAATTTTGTATATGATGATACTTGACATAGAGCAGTTTACAATTTCAACTCTACTATTCTTTGGATTACTTATGAGCTTTTGTGCTTAGAAGGTTCTTCCTGACCAGTCCAGTTGTCTATTGCTGCATGTCGAGTGACCTTGAAACTTTGTGGCTTAAAACAACAATCACTTTGTTTTATTTTATGATTTTTGTAGGTCAGGGATTTGGGCAGGGCTCAGCTGGTAGCTCTTCTGCACCCGTCCGTGTTGACAGAAGTCATTCAATATTCATCGGCTGGTGGAGGAGCTGGCTTGGTTAGCTCCAGATGGGATCACTGCCATGTCTGGAGCCTTGGGAGGGATGGTAGAAAGACTGGGCCTGGCACGGACTTTCTGCCTGTGCTTTCCTGTGGCCCATCAGCATGGCGGCCTTGAGGTAGTTAAAATTCTTACATGATAGCTCGGCGAGCATTCCAAAAACAAAGCGAAAGCTATAAGCCCTTTAATGACATATCCTTGGACATCAACCACTCTGTTGGTTAGAGCAGTCTCAAGACGGCCCACATTCAAGTGGCTTCACGGGAAGTAGATCTTAGAACTTGTGGCCACATTTTAAAAGATCCATGCTACCTGAAGCTGAGTTAAAGGCACATCTACAATTTCTTCTAGCTTGTTTACCCTCTTCCTCCCCCTCGTCCTCCTCTTTTTCATCTTCTTCCTTTTTATAAACATTAAATCCTTAATCCATATGGAAAATAATTTTATTCAGACTTACAGTAAAGTTCAAATTTGACATTTTTTTCTGTAATAAATGATTTTACAATAACCTTTTGTTGAAAGGTTTCTTTTTTTATATATTTTTTATTTTGGCATATTATGGGGGTACAAATTTTAAGGTTTCAATAAATGTTCTTTCCCTCCCTCCCCCCACAAGTCTGAGTTTCCAGCATGACCGTCCCCCAGATGGTGCACATCTCACTCATTATGTATGTATGTACCTGCCCCCCTGCCCCCTCCCACCTGCCCAATACCCTATTACTGTAGTACCTATGTGACCACTTAGGTGCTGCTCAGTTAATACCAGTTTGCTAGTGAGTATATGTGGTGCTTGTTTTTCCATTGTTGGGATACTTCACTTATGAAAGCCATCTCTTTATTGATGGCTGCTAACTGGCCCGTGTGAATATTCTGTTAATGGGGAAAAAATACCCTTCTTACTTCTCCAAAATTTTCTAGCACTTTCCTTCCTAGGGGGAAAGTGGCGTCTCCTGGTGAAGTTCAGCTTTCAGTCTGAGAAACACCCAGGCACCCCACGGATGCTGGGCTGGCCAGTGAGCGGCCGAGCTGTTGCTTTCTGAACAGCCTCTCTTGGCGAGGAGGGCTCTGTGACTTGGCGCCTGGTTGTTGGGTCTAATTTACAGGGGCTCCTACTTTTTAATCTACTTTTCAAAATAGCAGGCTCTGCCGCAGCAGCAGAACTGTGTGTTTTGGGCTGTTGCCCTGGGATGTGACTGGGGTTGGTTTGTTGTGATTCTCAATGTAATAGTTCCTGGGGAAGATCGCTTCTGAGATAAAGTAACTTGCCTGTTTCTAGTGGGAAAGCATTCCCCCAGAATGCACTTTTGCCAACATACTTAGCTAAAAGAGGAGGAAACTCCAGTCTGCTGGGTGGGAGGTTTCCCCACAACCCCCTCTCTGTCTCAAGGTCTTGTCTCACTCTGACTCCACTCCGATTCCTCTGCCCTAGAAGGGTCTTCTGACCTGGCCTCTAGCCTCCTCACCCACATCGCTCATTCGTCCTTTTCTACTTCTGCCAGAGCTCTCGAAGCGCTGTAGCCTTGTGCTTGGTCGTCCATTTTATTAATAGCTGGCAACACCCTTGCTGCTGTCGCTGCTGCTGTCCACTTTCTTATCTACCCAATATCCTGCTGGTTTTACCACCTCGTCTTATTTGTTAAATGATTCCACCCAACAGTTTGGTGAGGTAGCTACTATTATTCTCATTTTAGAGAGGAGTGGGTGGTGGCTTAGAGATGTTGAATAATGCGTTCAAGCCATGTAGGTCGTAAGTGATGGAGCAGGAATTTTAACCTCAGTAGTCTGTTTGAATTTTAAGCACTGCGCTTAAAATTCCTCCCTTCTCTCATCTTCATCCCAGTCCCTAACCGTGGATGGGCATTTCCATTTGTCTTCTCTGGGAAGAGGGCCACGCAGAGCTGATACTGTGGGTCACAGGGAAGGACATCTGCTTGGGGACATACAATCCCTGTCTGGCAGGGACCCACCTCTGAAACTCAGTCCTCCTGAAAGTCTGCCTACCTGATCCCTCTGCTTCCAGCCAGCTCTTGCTGGCGGGCAAGAGCCTCATTCTCTTAGACAACACTCAGAGGCGGCATGCTGTGGTCAGCTGGCCTGCACTTTGAAAACTCCCGGCTATGCTCCCAGGTGAGTTTTCTATATAATGTAACTCTGCAGCTCCATGATTCATTGCCTCTTTTCCAGGCACTTCTACAAGGAATTTGCTTCTGTGGCCCGAGCTCAGAACACACCCTAGTCCTCTCTGGAGAGACGCAGAGTCAGAGAAGGAAGAGATTTCATAACGTGGAGGGTGTTGGGTGTTCATCGCTGAGGAATCTGCGTGTCAGTTTGCATCTGTGGGTGGGGCCCCCAGTAGGAGGAAGGCCAGCGGCGGGGCGGGGCGGGACCGAATGGAGAGGACTTTCTGGAAGGGAGGAGGTAGGGAAATCAGAGGAAGCTCCCTGAGGCCATCCACCTTTGCTCCCTGTATTGGTTTTCTGGAGCTGATGTAGCAAAATACCACAGCTCGCACAGCTTAAACAAGGGAGATTTATTGTCTCATGGTACTGGAGGCTGGAAGTCCAAGGTCAAGGTGTCTTCAGGTTTGGTTTCTCCCAGCGCCTCTCTCCTTGGCTTGCAGCTGGCCACCTTATTGGTTTGTCCTCACCTGATGTGTCCCTGGTACCGCTTTTTGTGTCCAAATTTCCTCTTCTCATAAGAACACTAGTCAGAATGGACTAGAGACAACCCTACCTACCTCATTTTAACTTTATTAAAAGGTCTTATCTCCAAATATGGTCACGTTCTGAGGTACGGGTAATTTGGGCTTCAACATATGAATTTTGAGGGGACACAATTCAGCCCATGACAACCCCTTTTGGCCCTTATGAGAATACTAAGAGGTGAGATTTGAGCTTTCAGCACTCGTGGTCTTACGAGATCCCAGACAGCAGGAAGAGAAGAGAGACTGGCTGACCCAAGGTCAAGTGAATGAATCATGAGTTGCCAAACAGCAAATTGATCATCAAATTTTGTGCTTAATATAAACCTTGGAGAGGGAAATTTATGGGCATATCTTCAGGATCAAACAGTTTCTTTACCTAATTTTCAATTTTTTTCACAAGGAATTAGAAGTTTTCAAAATTTTCCAAGAAAACCTTCATAGAATCCTCAGCAGAGTCTCCAGTGAAGTTGTGAATTATATTTCTTGTCCATAACAAGAAAAAAGTATTGTATTTTCTAGAAGGGAGGCATTAGTCAATTTTGTAATAGAAACTGAAATTGAGGCCAAATATCACCATTTCACTGTTGACATTTTTCTGGAATTAGGATGTATGCAAACCTAGTGACCTAGCATTACAAGATTTTGCTTCCTTTGCATTAGTGAGGCTACTTTAATATTTTGTATGCTAGAAGATTTTGATGGGTCCTTGCTTCTATTACAGTCCATATGCATAATGATTATAAAGCCATTCTGAGCTAATGTTTTTGGAAGGGCTTTATCTCTTCAACCAGATTGCAGCTCCGGGGAAGCAGGATCCTTGTCTTCTAATGGTTTAACTTCCACAAGTGTAAAGCTGAAATAGTTTTATCCATTCCTTAAAGGACAATGTGGCCAACCTTCTCTGTTGCAGACACTGTTGGTTGCTTACCAGGAAGCCACTTCCCCTGTTCTAACTTGCCATCAAAACCCTGATTTTAGCTACCCTCCTCTGAAGGCTCAATGTCCTTTTTAAGAACTTGGCCTCTACACAACCTTAGAAGGTGAATCTTCCTTGGTCTAGGCCAGTTGTGGTGGGCCCTCCTTGCCTAGTGATTGTTTTTACTTATGGGCGGATTGTGCTGATTCTGGCTGGAGACATAAGGGGGACATATAACAGAGGGACAAAAGATGGGGACATTCCTTTTTTCTGCCTCTGCAGATTATTTACAGCATGTGAGACGTGACCCATACAGATCTTGAAACTGTGGGGCAAGGGTGCAGAAGAGCTATGCTTGATTCATGATGCTTCTACGTTGATGAGAAGTGGCTCTACCTCCAGAGTTCACGTTGTGCGAAATAACCAATGTCTTTATCGTTTAAGCCACTTTTAGTTAGATTTTCCATCATTTTCTGTCTAAAGCATCTCACACAGACTTTGGAAAGCTGATGTTGGCTGTGGGAATGTCTTAGTTTGTTTCAGGTTGCTATAAAAGAATACCTGAAACCAGGCAATTTATAAAGAAAATAGGTTTATTTGACTCATGATTCTGCTGGCTGAAAAGTTCAAAATTGGGCATCTGAATCCGGTGAGGACCTCAGGCTGCTTCCACTCATGGCAGAAGGTGAAGGGGAGCCAGGATGTGTAGAGATCACCTGGTGAGAGAAGCAGCAAGTGGGGGTGGTATTGTGTCAAGCTCTTTTTAACAACCTGTTCTTGTGGGAACTAAGAGTGAAAACTCACTCACCCTCAAAGAAGGGCATGGATTTATTCAGGAAAGATCCACCACCAGGACCCAACCACCTCTTGGTAAGATCCCTCCAACATTGAGGGTCAAATTTCAACTGGTACTGTGCGAAGTTTGGAGGAGACAACATCCAACCCCCTCTACAGCACCAAGTCCAAAGCTCTTTCCTCACTCACACATGAAAAGAGTAGGAAGGCAGCTGTGTTTGATTAGCAGTTCTGGCTGGTCTGTCTCCTAAAGAAGCTTCTTTGCTATTCTTCAAAGACCTGCTGCTGATGGCAAAACTGTTTCCTAAGGTTGAGCTGTTTCAAAAAGAGAATACATTCAAGATGTAGCAAACCAGGGTTTTCTCCCATCTGACAGGAGGCAGGACTCATTGTTGATATCTTTCTGGACACCAAGAAGAGATTCAGTCCAAGTGTACATTCACTGTGCCTATTTTTTGCACAAACACGATGTCAAAGGGTAACCCTCATCTTGCCAAGTTGAGATTGAGGTGAGGATCTAGCTAGGGATGGAGAGTGTGTGTTGGTGGGAGTGGGGTAGGACAGGAGCGCTGTACCCAGGCGCAGGGCACTCTGATAAGCACATGCCTGGCACAGTGGAGCAATGGGAGCTGCCTATGTTGGGGTTTCAAACTTGAATGAATTCGTTAGTCGCACTGACATTTACTGAGTGCATGGTGTATGTCAGGCACTGTGTGAGGTGCTTGAGAAAGGAAACATGGTCTTTGCTCACAGGAATATACAGTTTGCTATACAGTCCAGCCTTAAGGCAACTGCTCCCCACCCCTCTCCTGCCTGTCAACCCCGATCTTGGTGCCCTAGGGGACTGGACCTCTCTTCTCACTCTTAAATTATGGAGTTACTGGGTATAAATGTCAGCTGTTCTTACGCCTATTCCATATGATTTCCTTGTTATCAGGAGTCAGAAATATAGTCAGTTTAAGGCTGAGCACCTCCTGTTAAAGTTACTCAGCACCTACAATGAGCCAGATGGTGTAGGGCAGCGGTCCCCAACCTTCTTGGCACCAGAGACCAGTTTCATGGAGGACAATTTTTCCATGGACCAGGGTGTGTGGGGGTCGGTAGGGGAGGCAGAACTCTGTGGCATGGTTCATGACAGGCCACTCTACCAGTACCGGTTTGTGGCCTGTGGATTGGGGACTGCAGGTGTAGGGCTTATTAAAGCAAGTGAGCTCTCCTGCACTTCTAGGAAACAACAGCTCAGTGAGGCCTATATGATTTCCATACTAGCAGTCAGAGCGAGCAACTAGGCGACAAGCAGCATCTGAATGGTGCAGATAATAAGTGCCGGGGGAGTTTAATTCAATTCAACACATATTTGTTGAGCACTTCAGTATGTCAAGGGCTGAATCAGACCCCTAGGACATAGGAATGAATGAGTTCAATCCCTTCCCTTCCAGGAGCTCATTGTGAAAACTGATACTACACTATTAGTCACATTGGCTAACATTTATGGAGCATGGATTATTATTTAACACTTCTATGTGCTTTTCATACAATAGCTCACTTAATAACTCAATCCTATGAGGTAGATACTAATATTATTCCCATTTTACAGATGAAGACATTGAAGCATCCAGAGGTTGAGTAAGTTTCACACAATCACAGAATTAGTATGATAGGTAAGAGATGAAGGAAGAATCTTTCTGTTTATCAATCTTTCCTATAAGATCCATGTAGGGAAAAAGTAGGGATGTTAGGCAGAGGAGCTATGGTACCAAATGAACACCTAGCCCACTATGGCATAGTGATATTGCACAGAGAGTGGGTCAAGTTGTCTAAACACTGCCTCAGCACTGCTGGAAGCCACAGCCCCAGTGATATCACTCCCAGAGAGTTGTGTAGTGTCTGACGCCATTGAAAACAGTGACCTCAAGGAGAAAGTCAGTTGTGGTAAGGCACAGCTTTCTTCTGTCCACATGCTGATCTGAGCTGAGGTTTATTGAGCACATTTTGTTCTGGGGCACCTGGAGTTAGAATGCCATGGAAAATTACAATTGAACCAGGGGTCAATCTCCCCAATTATACAATCTAATTAAGGCCATCAACAACACCCAATAAATGCCAGGAGGGCTGTTTGGCTTCTTACCTTGGGTTCAACCTCTATGGACCTGCAGGTAGATTGAGAAATACGGAGAAGGCAGTTCCTGATTTGCATTATCTGCTCCTCCTGAGGGACACAGTAAATCTCTTCTGCTTAGGCAGGTCCTAAGTCATCTTTAAAAATGACACAGGCCACTACCAGTCTTATTTTGGGATGGCATATGACCTACATTTGATAGGGTTTACAACCTTGTCACTTACTGAGCTATGAGCCACTCTAACATGAGTAGTTCCTTTAGATTGTGAAGACATATTTCTGCCCTGGGAACTGGGTTGTTGAATCCACCGTGAATTCTAACCTACATTCTGCACATTTGTCTTCACTGTTGGTACATTTCAGTCCTCGTTCTGCTGGTAGGAACCAAACAACTTCCTTACTCTCTTATATTAATTTATCTATATTCCTAGATGAATCCTCTGAGTAGAAGAAAATATTTCTCAGCCTCTGAGAAGGACCTAAAATGGGTGAATAGGAAAGAGAGCCAGAGAGCAAAGGATAAGTCTCTCTTAAAGTATTTGTTCGTCTATTCATTCATGCATTCAACAAATGTTCTGAGGCTGTCCTTGGTGCTATACTCTGCTAGGCACTAGAGGCACGGACAGGAACAAGATAAATGTGGTCTCTGCTCTCACGAATTTATAGTCTATTGAGAGAGGCAAGGAAGGTGACAAAATACTCAATTATAAATCCAAATAAGTGCTGCAAAGGATAGAAACTAGGTAATATGAAAGAAGCAAGGGTGGAAGGGCAAACTTCTACATTTTTGTGGTCAAGAAAGGAGGTCACGAAAGCAAGACCTGAGGATCAAGGAATCAGTTGTGAAAAATCTTTCCAGGTAGGGCAAACACTTTACTTTGAGGCACTGTGGTAAGAAGAGACTTGTGTGTTCAAAGAATTAAGGAGAGTGTTAGGAAATGAGATTGGAGAGATGGGCAGGGGCTGCAGGAAGGAAAACACCATCCAGGAAAGAGAGCATTGTTTGCTTACATTAGGGGTTACTATGATTTGAATGATGGCCCCCTCCAAAATTCACTTTGAAACTTAATCCCCAGTGTGACAGTATTAAGAGGTGTGGCCCTGTCCCCATGAATGGAATTAGCACTGAAGGGATGCTCTGGTACCCATCCACCTCTGCCACCCCAGGACAGGGCATTCCGCCCACTGGGAGACACAGCAACAAGGCGCCTGCCTGTCCTGGAAGCAGAGAAACAGCTCTCGCCACACGCCAGTCCTGAGGGAGTGTTGATCTTGGACTTCCCAGCCTCCAGAACCACGCGAAATAAATTTCTATTGTGTATAAATTACCCAGACTGTGGTATTTGGTTATAGCAGCACAAATGGACTCAGACGGGGACCCTCAATCTCTTATTCAGCCTGCTTCCTGCCCAGTGCAGCTTCAGCCGAAGGGCTGGGACCCTCAGAGAGCCCCTGTCCTCTCCCAGCCATGCAGTAGGAAACTGAGGAGATGCTTGGTAATGAGGAGGTGAAGACAGCTTGACGTGGTCCAAGGCAGGTGGTCACTGGAGGGGTGACACCTCGCTGTGAATATAGGAGTCTTCACTCACTAGTTGTGTGATTTGCAACAAGTTAACCTCTTGGAACCAAAGTTTCTTATCAATAAAACTAATTTAGTGTCTATATACCAAGCTGTTGAAGAGAATCAAATGAAATTAGATACATGAAAGATACGGGAAAGGTATAAAACGCTCCACAGATGTGAATTAGTCCTGTTAGGCATACTGCAAAGGTGACTTATGTGACAGTGCCTTCCTCCCTCAGCCACCACGACTTCCCGTGTGTGGAGCCGCAGGGTCTAAAGATCCACGGTTTCTCATTTTACCCATTCAATGCTATCAGCAGAGAGCCTGGGACTTAGAACTTTTCAAGGGTTCATTAAAATATTTGAGACTTTATTTGAGATTTGTGAAACATAGCAAAAATGTAAATTCAAAACCTGTAAAAAAAATGCCCTGCAATATCAAAGAAAGGAAATGAATGTTTAAGCAAATGTCTATAACATGTTTCTTTTCAGTGAGTCAACTGCAATGCAACTTCACTCTTACTGGGCTGTATGTATATTCACTATTTTAAATGTGTGGTATAGATCTTAATATGCTTGATATACTGGACATAATGTAGAAGGGGATTTCCAGAAGGAAGTTCTAGAGCCCGTGAGATATTCTGACACCTCTGCCTATTATCTACAGAGAATGTGCACCAGGAACAAAGGCCTCTTCCTTTTCTATAGTTTAAACCCACATTCATCTGCTGCAGTCTGGTCTAGCACCGTATCTATTTTTAACTGGATCGCTAAATGCTCTTTTCAATTCTTTCCTTTCTCTGGTGTCTTGCAGCTTATCCACTTCTAGCCACAGAAGATGAACTTGCTCATTTTATTCAACTCCAAGATTAGCTTTCCGTATGTTCTGGGGACTGTTTATACTTCAGGGCGGTCACCCCAGTTCCCTCACCCCCACCTACCTCTTAGCCTCCTGTCCTCCTATTCTTGTGGCCTGTGCTACGGGACTCTAGTTACTTGCAGGCACTTGTGGAATTGTGGAAGGCTCTTTGGCAGGTGGGCGTGAGCCGGAGCTGAGCAGCTTTGTTAAGACCGTCACGTGCTCCCTTCTTGCTTCTGCACTCTGCTGTCTGGCCTTGGGCAGGTCCTTTCCTGCCTGCTCCTCCGTTTGCCTCTCAGTGTCAGGAGATGCAGAGCATGTAGGAGAATGGACAACCAGGAAGACCCAGCTCTCACGTTCTGGGCTCCTGATCGCAGCTTCCACTGATGTGGCGTGTGCTGCAGCCACGCGGTAGGGACACGTGTCCATGACCTGCACAGTGGCGAGGTCACGTGTCAGCTTACCTCAGTTTGCTACTTTCTTCCAAGTTGATAAAACTTTTCAAATTTGGAAAGCAGCCTGATGGATTTTGCCTGATGAAGTGTTGTATAATAGTCAGATGATTAAAAACAAAAATGCAACAAATCCCTTTCATCTCAGGAACGGAAAGCCACTTGACATTTATCTTTCCCCAGTTAACCACTCCGCCCTCCCACAGGGCTGTGCGTGATGGCGGCTGAGGGGAGGGGGAGGGGAGGTGCTGAGGTGTGCACCTCGAGGGGTGTCTGTCTGTGGACATCCCTGCACGCCCCAGCACCCTGATTTGCTCAGGTATTGGTAGCCACACTCTTCAGGGAAACACAGGCCCCTCCCTAGCTCTGGGAGGTGGGAGAATCCGGACTAGATAATCCAGTCCCAGACATCCCATTCCTGCTGCCGTGATCGTGCGCTATAACTCAGTCCAGTGGGCTACGCAGGGAAATCCGCTAGGGGGGCAGAACCTATCAGGAGAGTTGTTCTTGTTCTTTAAAAGGGATTCAAGGTAGCAATGCTCCCTCTTTTCCTGGCCTCCATGTCACTGTGCCAGTATGTGATGCCTGACTATCTGGATACCCTGAGAACAAACATCAATGAGCTAAGAATGGAAGAGCGAGAAAGGACCTGGGTCCTTGGTAACATTTTGAGCTGCTCTTTTAAACCACCTTGGGACTTTTGTACGTTGGAAGCCCTCATTGTGAGAGACGATAGTCTGTCCTTGTCGCTCAGAGCCACTTCTAGTTGGGTTTGCTGTTACAAAAGCGTGCGACTGCTGGACCAAGCTGCCTCTTTGGCTCCCACATGTGTCTCCCTTTGTGGAGGGCATTTGGGAGGAGGTCTGACACCGGCAAGGACGCCATCACAGCGCATGTCTCTTACCGGAGCTTTTCACGCCAGTCTTCAAGACGAGGCAGAGGAGAGGGAGAGTCAGTCCCCTGTGGAATTGAGGGGGCAGAACCTAAAGCTGCTAGCCAAAAAGCTGAAATTTATTTGACTTTATATGTCCTGAACTTTTAAGTTCATGTGACATCTTCATGCTAGCTCCTAAAGTATCTTGTTTTTCTTAATATAAAGCTCATCTTTTACCTATTTACCAGTTAAATTATTTAACTCCTCTTACCCGGCAAATTTTCAATTTCAAGAGATAATAGACTCACCCCCGGCAAGGCTTGTCCCCGATGGGATGGCAACGGGCCAAGCACCTTCTTCCAGAAGCAGTGTTTGGACAGGACTCGCAAAGATCCACAAGATCAGAGCTGCAAACGTGGAGGAGGTGAGCGCAACAGGAAGTGCTTTGGGTGGATGCAGAAACTTTCCCCGCCTCTGACTCCTCCGGGTGGAAACTCCAGACATGCAGTGGAGGCCGAGGCCGAACACGGACCACATTCCTGCCGCAGATCTGGTCTGCATGGGTGGATTTCCAGGTTACAAAGGTGACTCCCGGCTCGGAGGCCGGGTGACTTGCTGCAGGCTGGTGCTTGGTGCCAGGGACAGAGTCTCACTCCCACCGTGCCTCACACGCTCTGGCAGGCCGCAGCTTCTACTACGTGAGAAAGGGAAACGTGCTGACATTATTTCGAGTAAGTTCCTCCTGTGTCGCCTGTACCTACTGAGGCTATTTTTTGGTAAAATAAATCCAAATTCTCATTTTGTACAAGCCTCCTAGAATGTAAGCTCAGGGAAGCCAGGGACTTGCCTTGGAAATATCCCGTTTCTTGCCGAATCCCCAGAATACCTAGAACTATGTCTGGCATGTAGCATGTGCTACATAAATACAGTTTGAATGACTGACTTTGAAGAGACTGAATTAGGAATACTTTGAAGAGACTAAATTAGGAATACTGTGCTATAGTAGGAGAGAGGAAAGTATTAGTTTTTAAAAATAATTTATTTTTAATTAGTTAATTTTTTGAGATGGGAATCTCATTAGTTTTCCCAGGCTGGACTAGAACTCCTGGGCTCAAGCGTTCCTCCTGCCTCAGCCTCCTGAGTAGCTGGGACCACAGGTGGGTGCCATCACACCTGGCAAGAAGAAAGTACTTTGAGGGAAACAAAAGTCAAAAGAGTTGAGACAATAGGAATGGAGAGGAACAAATGGAGACAGGGCCCCGGAACCCCAAGAGCAGGTCTGAGAAGGCAGCCATGGAAGGAGACGCCAGAGGAGGCCGGGTGCTGCCGGAGTGTGGCCACTGCTGAGCAGTGTGGGTGACCATGGCCCATCTTTACTTGTGCCAGAACCTTTGTGGGCCTTTGCCCAGGGTCCAGGCCAGACGCTTCTCTTGCAGGGCCCGGAGAGAACTGTGCTCCAACCCCTTAGCTTACCCAGGCCTGGCCAGTAGGACTGCATCTGATGACAAGAGTTTCCTCAGTTCCTGCTCCATCATCTCTGCTTAATTACCCAGCCAATTTTCAGGACACCTGTCAACTGAAAGGCGGGGGTGGGGGGGGTTTCCCCATCCTGAAGGAGAGGCTGCGGGAAGGCCCCAAGTCATTCCTGGTGGGAGGAGAGGTAGGAGGCGGTGCTGACCTGCGCAAGCTGGGTACAGCTCAGCTGGCACAGGGGTGGTGGAAGGGACCCTTGTTAAAGACTGTTCAAGGCCTTCTCTGCTCAGCACCTGGGAAAGCCCAATAAGTGGCCTGGTGGGGCCAGGCGTCCCAGCTTCCCTGCTACTGGCTGTCTGGCTGTCCCCCCCCATCCTCTGCTCTCTCCATCAACCACGACCTGGGGTTTCATTTTCCATTTTCAAGAACTTCTTGGATTTGTGGGTTCCATTCCATCTGTTCCCTCAGATAGCCTCTCAAATTAGAGTAATCAAGGGAAGGAAAAATTAAGTCAAAGGCTTCTCAGTAGTGTACACACTGGTTGGTCAGCTTGCCTGGGTTCCACTCCCTGTTATGTCTTTACTAGCTGTCTACATGTGGACAATTCACCTAACATGTGCAGACTCTAGAGTTCTCCTCTATAAAAGAGGTTAATGATAAAACCTCCTGGGTGGTTCCAAAGATTAAGATAGATAATGTACGTAAGGTATTTAACACTGGGCATTGGGCATTGCAAGTGATGGATAAATGTCAACTATTATTATTTATGCTTCTCGTTTTTATACTTCCTTCTTACCTTTCGCCTAAATTGATAGGTGCTTTCACCTTGTCACAAGGGTGGGTGTGTTTGTGGCGTGCAGACAGGATTGGTAAGAGGCAATCTGTTTTATTTTTTTATGATAATTGCCACTACTTACTGAGAATCAGGCAATGCACACACTGCGGTGTTTTTAAAGTATGTCCACGAATTTTGGACACTCTTTCAGAAGGATGAGGAGTCTAATTCCTGTCTCCTAGTATACGGTCTGGCAGGAGTGACTTGCTTCCGACAAACAGAGGGCCGCTGAAGTGATGCTGCTGGGTGACTTTCCAGACCAGGCTAGAAAACGTGAGATGGTTTCCACCTGCTTCTCCCTTGCAAGGGAGACACGTGCCTTCCGCCCCTGAGCTGCTGTGTAAGAAATCCAGAGCCCCTGAAGGGCAGTGAGGCAGGACATGTTGTGAGGCCCTGCAGGGGTAGAGGGGGTGCTTAGGGAACCCAGCTGCCCCAACCCTGCCCCAGCCCTGCCCCAGCCCCTGCCCCAGCCCCTGCCCCAGCCCTGCTCCAGCCCCTGCCCCTGCCCTTCCCCTGCCCCAGCCCCTGCTCCAGCCCTTCTCCTGACCCAGCCCTGCTCCAGCCCCTGCTCCAGCCCCTGCCCCTGCCCCAGCCCTGCTCCAGCCCCTGCCCCAGCCCTGCCCCAGCCCTGCTCCAGCCCCTGCCCCAGCCCTGCCCCAGCCCTGCCCCAGCCCTGCCCCAGCCCCAGCCCCTGCCCCAGCACTGCTCCAGCCCCAGCCCCTGCCCTGCTCCAGCCCCAGCCCCTGCCCTGCTCCAGCCCCTGCCCCTGCCCTTCCTCTGCCCCTGCCCTTCCCCTGCCCCAGCCCCAGCCCTGCCCCTGCCCCTGCTCCAGCCCTTCTCCTGACCCAGCCCTGCTCCAGCCCCTGCTCCAGCCCTTCCCCTGACCCAGCCCTGCTCCAGCCCCTGCCCCTGCCCCAGCCCTTCCCCTGACCCAACCCTGCTCCAGCCCCTGCCCCTGCCCCAGCCCTGCTCCAGCCCCTGCCCCAGCCCCAGCCCCAGCCCTGCTCCAGCCCCTGCTCCAGCCCCTGCCCCAGCCCCAGCCCTGCTCTAGCCCCTGCCCCAGCCCTGCTCCAGCTATTGAGGAAGCAGCCTTGAAACTGACCCCAGCTCTAGCCACTGACGACTTCAATCTCAGGAGAGACCCTGAGCCACAGTAGCGCAGCTCAGCTGCTCTCAAATGCCTGACCCACGAAGACCACGTGCACTAATCTGCAATCATTGCTTTTGTAAAGCACCGCATCTGGGGCTGATTTGTGATGCATTGATAGATAACAAATGCAGGCACAGGCCGGGCGTGGTGGCTCACGCCTGTAATCCTAGCACTCTGGGAGGCCGAGGTGGGAGGATTGCTCAAGGTCAGGAGATCAAAACCAGCCTGAGAAAGAGCGAGACCCCGTCTCTACTAAAAATAGAAAGAAATTAATTGGCCAACTAAAAATATGTAGAAAAAATTAGCCGGGCGTGGTGGCACATGCCTGTAGTCCCAACTACTTGGGAGGCTGAGGCAGGAGGATCACTTGAGCCCAGGAGTTTGAGGTTGCTGTGATCTAGGCTGATGCCACGGCACTCTAGCCTGGGCAACAGAATGAGACTCTGACTCAATAAAAAAAAACAAAAGCAAAAACAACAACAAAAAACAAATGCACGCACTATGTCAACTAAGAACTCTGTGTAACAGGTATTATCTGAGTTTCACGAATGGAGAAACTAAGGTTCAGAGAACTTACGAAACACAATACCCTAAGAAGATGCAGAGCTGGGACACAAACCTGTGCCCGTGTGACTCCAGAGCTCACACTCGATCTGCTGCACCAGGGGCTGCCTCACTTGCTGCCAGAGGAGGTTAAAAAAAAAAACAGGTAAAAATGCATTTTTCTGTATCTGTCCTGCTAGCCTCTCAATACTGTAAGATTAAACACATGATCATGTTGTGTTTGGAAGATCACCACCTGTTCAAAGCACTCTGGGCTCATGGTTCACTGGCAAAACCAGCCCCTAAAGTGAACTTACCAGAAGGCTCTCTGTGCCCCGCATCTCCTTAGGAACAGCACTGGGCTCGAGGTAAACTTCAGAGCAGAGCCGATGGTTGAAGGGGATGGCCAGCAGGCCGGGCGGGCCCAGGTGGCCCTGGCGAGGCCTGGAGAAGGCTGTGAAGCCGCAAGCTCGAGGCAGGGAGGAAAAGCCAGATGGTGTGTGGTGAAACGTGGTAGAGGAAGACGGAACCAACGAGGCCGAGGTGCGGGAACAGCTGAGCGGGAAACGAGAAGTGGGCTGTGTGACAGCAGTTCCAAAGAGCAAAGAGGAAAATACTCATGGCGAGGCCTGCTGGATGCTCCCTAGAGCAAAGAAAGCAACAAGGCCCCGCTGCTGCCGCTGAGGGGGAGCGAGTGGTGGGTTGCTGGCCCCTCGGGGGTTCACAGCAGGATCCACTTTAGCATCACCATCCTAACCTGTGAGCTGAGGTCCCTCTAAACTCCTAGGTAAGTGACTGGAGAAGACTTTCATTCCGTTCATTCAGGTTAACATCCATCAAGCACCTGTTATATGCCAGGGAGCAGCTGATGACAGGGTGCATATAATATAAATAAAATATATTTTCTACCCTAGAGTAGCTGGAGGTCTGGAGGGAAATAATGCATCTTGGAGACCTACTTTGTGCCAGGTCCTATATAGGGTGATTTGCTTAAATTGTCTCATTTAATCTTGACATAAACCCTGTAAAATAAGCATTACCTTTACAGGAAACTCAGCTTATAGAAATTAAATGACATGCTGAAAGTTATATACAGCAAGCCACTTCTTGCGTTTTAACGCAAGTTAGTCTAATTCTGAAGCCCATCGTTGTTCCACTGTGGATAGACGCTGCCTCTTAGGCTTACGGGTTCACAATTATATTAGGTCATTAAATATGAAATGTCCGATTTTGAGTCACAAGTTTCATTTATTATATCTCAAACAAGAAGCGGTACAATTAATAAAAGTATGCACCTAAAACTATTGATGCAGTTTTGCCATCTTACCGGTAGCTTGTTTATGCCAGCAGTGAAGAAGCCTGGGGAGTGAGTGGCGATGAAATCGCTAAAGGTGTTTTCCACAGCTTACTGAGAATTGAATATTTTTTCTTGCAACAAGTGGTCCACAAAGCCTGGAAGAAGTGGGTAGTCAGTTGGGGCAAGGTCTGGTGAATACAGTGGATGACCGAGTTTCCAAGTCCAGCCTCTGTAGTCTGAGCAGCATTGTTTGTGCGACATATGGTGGAGCGTTGTCTTGCAAGAGGTTAACCTGTCTCTATTGACCAATCTCAGCTGCTTAATTGCAAGAATCCTCCTCATTTCATCCAGTTGGTTGTAGTAGAATTGTAATTGATTGCCCAGGTTTCATGAAGCTGTAGGGGATAATACTAGCGCTAGACCACCGAACAGACACCATTCGCTTTTTTTTGATGAATATTCCGGATTTGCACTGTGTTTTGGCTCTTCATCTTTATCCAACCATTGTGCAAAATGCTTGCGATTGTCAAAAAGAATCCATTTTTCATCACATGTACCAATATGGTGTAGAAATTGTTCACCTTTGTGTTGTGACAGCAAAGAAAGGCAAGCTTCAAGACGATTTCTTTTCTGACACTCGTTTAGTTCATGTGGGACCCATCTATCCAGCTTTTACCTTGCCAATTTGTTTCAAATGGTCCAATATTATTGGAATAGTAACATGAAACCTTGCTGCTAATTCACACATGGGTTGAGATGGATTCTCTTCCACTACAGCTCTCAGCTCATTATTATCTGCCTTGGTCTCAGGGCACCCACGTGGTTCATTTTCAAAATTAAAATCACCAGAATGGAACTTCTCAAACCATTCACTTCTCAGACCATTAACATACTGTGTGTTCATTAGCCATATTCTTCCCAAACATTTTGTTGATATTTCAAACTGTCTGTGCTGCATTGGTTCCACGATGGAACTCATATTCGAAGATAACACGAATCTTTTTGACTTATCAATGGTTTCACAAATATTGCTCTAAAAAAATTTAAAAGAGGCACAAGCCCAAACGTGTTTGCAAGACTGAGGATGTACCTTCACCATAAAAATTAAATAAGTATCAAAGTGAAATGTCAGAAATACCAACTGTCAAACTTAGCATTTAACGAAGTTGGACATTTCATATTTAATAACCTATGTTTCTGTAGCAGATTCAATGGAACCGTGCACAAAGGGCTTTGAGTCTGCAGAGGAGGGGGCAGTTAGCCCTGCCTTGGAGGAGATCCAAGGAGGCTATGTTAGATCTGGACTGTGAAAGATGAGGAGGAGTTTGGGAGTTACAGAAGGGCATTTCAGGCAGAGAGGGTGAGTGTCAAAGGGGACGGTGTGCTAGGGACTGAAAGGAATGGAGGGAGACTTGGA
This sequence comes from Microcebus murinus, assembly GCF_040939455.1. Taxonomy (NCBI): domain Eukaryota; kingdom Metazoa; phylum Chordata; class Mammalia; order Primates; family Cheirogaleidae; genus Microcebus; species Microcebus murinus. The sequence continues at coordinate 115,847,903 of NC_134105.1, read as the reverse complement.
AAGACAAGCCAGGGCTAGATTGCGAGTAACTCTGTAGGCAAAGGGAAGCACTGAGGTTCTGGAGCAGCAAGTTACTAAATCAGATATGCCTTGTAGAAAGGTCAACCTGGTATCTCTGAGAAGTATTAGTAGGAGCAGGGAGGGCCTGGACATTTTCACTTGGAAGTTTCACTGACCCCTGAATCTCAAAATTCTCACAATAAAATGCATGGTTGCCTTTCTCTTGCTTGCAAACCTTCGTTTCCTCCTGGGCCCCCAAATTAGAGAGTGCCCCAGTGTCCCCCCAGTTGACCAGGCCGGGGCCTTGGCTGGGGCAGAGGTGGGTGTGCTGATGCCAGCACAGCTTCCACTCCAGGGCCCCTTGCTTGCCTGAGCCCGCTCCAGGCCCCGTGCTGAATTTTGTGTTTGCAGGTTTGCAGGCAAAGCTTGTGCTCATCTCTTAGTTGTGCTATTTTCTCTTTAACTCTTTCTGATCAGGCTTTTAAGCCATTAAAAGATCCCTGCTATAGCTTTTGCTGGGGTCTCCCTGCTTCTAGACTTGCCACTGGAAATTTTATTCAGAGAGCAATTCTTCTAAAATACAAATTAGATCATGTTGTCCCTCTGCTCGAAACCCTGTCATGGTTTTCCCTGAGAGTAAAAGGCAAAGTCCTTAACGTGTCCACGATGGCCGTGCCCAGTCTGACCCAGTTTCTCCCATTGCTCACGCTGGCTCGAGCCTCCCCACCATGCAGGCCCACTCCCATCCTAGGGCCTTGGCTCCAGCCTTCCCCTCTGTCTGGAAGGCCCTTCCCGCAGATGCTCGCTCCCCTCCTGCCAGTCTGAACTCAAGTCTTGCCTTATGAAGGAGGCCCGTCCTGACCACCATTTAGCAGCTGCCCCTTTCTCTCTCCCTTGCAGCCCGGGCTCGCCGTGTTTTTGGAGACAAACGTCAGGCACTTCATTAGCGAATGCCTTATATCTTTAAATATTGACTTCCCAATTATGGATAATAATCTTAACTCGTTAGATAATTTTAAAGCTCAGAAAGGCTTTTCATATCGATTCCCTCATAGGAATCCTTGTCTACCTTTGACACACAGGAACCCTGGGCTCAGAGTTAGGGGATTTGTCTATTAGAAACTACCAATTTTTGATTCCTACTCTGTGCTATCAATATATCTATCATGGCCAATGTTCGTAACAGAGCCACGATGTGAATATGGTTTCTTATGTCTTGCAGTTGAGAAAGCGCAGTGTGTGATGCTTACATGACCGGTCTGAGGTCCCCTGCCTGTCACGCTGAGGCCTGACTGGTTCTAGAACCCGTTCTCTTTCTAGAGCTGTCCCTGTTCATCCCATAGCCCCATGCTGCCTTCCCAGATGTGGTCTCAATTCTTATACATTTTCTAATTAGAGAACTTCACCCTCACGATCTAATCACTTCCCAAAGGCCCCATGTCTAAATAATCATATTGGCGATTAGAAAAAAATGTTTCTAATTTTTACTTCCAGAAAGTTCTTTACTAATAAATGTAACATGGTTCCTTCATTAGCTGCAAATGTGCACTGTGTATTTTTTTAGTCTTAGTTACATTTGGGAGGAAAAGCTCTTTTGGAGCCTTAAATGTTCAAATGAGCCCAGACACTACCATTTACTGTTATCATCTGCTCAAGGTGTAGAATCTTGCCTAGGGTTTACTTGCTAGCTCCTCCAGGTCTTTTTTTCTTTTCCTTCTTTTAATTATGGCAAGACCAGAGCTAAGAAGACATCAAGTTGTGGTTTTAAAAAGTTTTCTTTTAAGCCATGAATTTAGTTTTTTAAATGATATTTTACACAGAATCCCATATAAATCAGAGAAGCAGTAGCCCTTCCTGAGAAGTACATATATAGGCCTACCACCACAGTTCACTTTTTGGAGAATTAGTCACTTCATAAAAAGCAGATGTAAATAAGTAAAAATAAATAAAGATCTTTGGCTTTGACAAATATGCCTAGCTATCTGCTAAAGTAGCTCTGGATTCTTGGTTTCTGCTTCCCACTCTTCATGTCCAAATAATTCTGTGAGCCTGGGCCCTTGAAAAACTGCATCTCTGAGTAAGAAAAAGGAAATTGAACCCGATATGCTGTACCAGCTCTCTGCAATTCCGTCCAACATTCCTAATTTGTCAGTCTCAATGAAACAGCATAGTGTCCATTAGCCAAAGTCAGAGGTAGGGAATTTGAGACTTCAAAAGAAGTCTCTCTCTCTCTCTTTCTCTCTCTCTCAGCTGGCCACTTTGCATTCTCATGAGGAATGCACCTCTCTTCACTGCCAAACCAGGTACTTCTGTATAAAAGCTCTAGGGGCCCTGCCTCAGGTTGCTCTAAAGCCAGGGGTTTGGACTCTACAACCAGGGGTCTTTCTACCGTACAACATTGTTCCCTGGTTGATGGTTGCTCCATTCTAGATGGCCTTCCTCTTCTCCTCAGCCTGGTCAAAATAATTTGTTTATAATTTAAGACTCAAATCAAGTCTTGTTTTTTCTTAGAAGCCACCCTTGGTAGCCTCTGTGCATAAAATTTTTTTTCTGTTCTTTGAAGTTAGAGCTGGATACCTTTTCCTATCTATCTACCACATTCCTTTAAGGGCTGTATTGTAGCTCTTTATTTATATACCATAATTTGTTTAGTCCCATACTGAAGGACTTTTGCATTGGAATTGCATTTTGGTATTGCAAACAATGTGGTAGTTAGTATCACGGTATTTTTATCTTGGCATATTTGTCCCAATAGATATGTAGGGTAAGTTCTTACTATTAAAGATATTTGGTTGGAAGGCATATACATTACATGCTTTTGGTAGCTATTATTAATTGTATTAGAGTGACTTTCTGCACACCTTACCAACACTGAGTATCATAAATATTTAGACAGAATGTATTTGCTTTACATGTCTTAGATTAGGTAAATATGTAGCTAGGGAGGCACTTAACAAATATATGTGCACCTGCTATGGACTGAATGTTTGTGTCTGCCAAAATTCATATGTTGAAACTTAGTCCCCAAAGTGATGGTATTTAGAGGTGGGGCCTTTGGGAGGTGATTAGATCGAGAGGGTAGAGTTCTCATGAATTGGATTAGTGCCCTATAAAAGAGACTCCAGAGTGTTCCCTTGCACCTTTTGTCATGTGTGGGCACATGAAGGTGCTATCTATGAAAAAAAGTGGACCTTGACCAGATACTAAATCTGCTGAAGCCTTGATTTTGGACTTTCCAGCCTCCAGAACTGTGATAAATAAATATACGTTGTTTATAACCCACCAAGACTATAATATTCTGTTATAGTAGCCCAAACTAATAAGACAGCAGCACCCTTTTCTTTTCTCTTTAGAGAAAGGACTTTCTAGGTGTTGTGACATTAAGCAAGATCCATTTGTCTGCATCTCAGTTTTCTTATTTGAAATATGGGATTAGGAATACCTATCTTATCAAGTTGGAAGGATTAAATAACACAATGTAAATAAAGAACCTAATCCAATGCTTGACAATGCTCAATAAATGGCAGGGACCTTCTCTTTGTGTTCCCTACAGTGCTGGGTACATAGGACACTCCATGAAAACAAAGTGAGGAACATTATCATTCATCAGACCTAACATCTGCTGAATGTTGACCACATCTTGCTGCCATTCTAAGACTTTTAAGAATAGGCTCATTTAATGCTTACCATTATTATCCCTATTTTATACCAACTTTAAGTTATAAGGTCGTTAGCAGTGAATCCAGGAAATCTAGAACTCAGGATCATAAATACTCTACCTCTTGGAAAGCAGGCGCTGTATAGAAGGTTGCCCACCTCTGGTTCATCTTGGGTGGACATGCTTGCTCTAGGGCAGCCATCTTGCGAAGGCTGGTCTGCTTCCTCTGACAGGGCTTTCCTGTTCCTCCCTGGGGCGTGATAGTACATTTATAAGCACCATCTGTTGTGGTTCAACAAAAACAATGTAATTAAAGAGGTGAGCCAGAGGAAAACAATAAGCATGTTTACGTCAACAAAGTTAAAAAACATTACAATTATTTATTTATCCAAAGACTGACATGATGTCTACTGGGACACTGTAGAAAGCCCTCTTCCTTAAGATGAAGCCCACACAGATCTCCAACAGCCAGAATTTTCCATGAGGCCTGCATCAGTGTACCTTGGAGAAATCATGGGCTTGTGTGTTTTCGGGTGAGTACTTAAAATGGTATTTTTAAATAAGTATAAATATTTACTGCATGGCTTTACTCTTTATAATTTCTATGTATATAGCAGGGGAGGACTGTGGTAAGAATTGTGCACCTTAATTATAAAATGGAGAATATTCCCCAAAGCCCAAAGGATGTAGGTGATTTTATTTTAAATACAAATACCTAACTTGTGGTTAGGTAGGGGTGATAGATGGTGCTAACTTTATTCTCATTTTATAAATAAACATCGAAGCTGCAGCCTCAGGCAGCAGATTTGAGCTTTTATCGTGCTATTGGGATAAATAGAGGCAAATCTATAGTGGCACACATTCTTGGGCTTTCAAAAGGGATCCTACTCTGTGCACTGAAAAAGAAAATCATATACAATCACAGAAAAAAATATCTGGAAGGGTATACGTCACAATATTAACACCACGTGGTGGGATTACAAGACATTTTTATATTTTAAAAGTACCTGTCTGAGTTGCCTGAAAATGTTTAATGAGAATTTATTTTTTTATAGTCAGGAAAATAAAAAAGCCATTAATCTATAAAGAAATACAAGTCATGGAAAGCAAAGGAGGCTCTGCCTTCCTGGTCCTGTTGTAAATGAACCTCGGCTGAATTCCTTCCCTTCTGGCCGTCCTTCCAGATCTCATCTCAGAGTAGCCTATAGACTTGGGTTCTCCTTCCACTCCCATCAGATGCGGCGTTTGTGCTTCAGCTTCATTCTTTGAATTCACTGGAGGCCTGGAGTTTTCCTTGATTGGAGTTCCACCCCGGTGCCCTTTGCTCTCTGACCTTAGCCTACCTCTGGTGTGCAGCACAACCCTTCAGTGAATTCCAGACCACCCTGCTGCCTGGGGTTGTGGGAAAGGAAGTTAGAATCAGAAGGCCACTTGGGCAGCATTTAATAAGTCTGAGTTTCAGTTTCCTGATCTATAGCGTGCAGATAACCATACCACCCATTTTTGTTTGTTTTAAGTACTAGAGATAATATAGATTGTTTACCAAAGTCTTCAGCCTTCACTCATTCAACAACAGCCATTCATTGTACATTTATTTATTTGCCCAGCACTCTTTTGGGCACTGATGATACATAGAGTAAATGTATTTTTTTTAAAGAGAAATATGTATTTTTTAACTCTTTAGTATAGAATATCCTCTATGACCTTTCAAATGAAAGTAACATCTAATTTCCATGAAGGTAGATGTTACTAATTTTCATAGGTAACAAAGCTATGCACCAGAGCTAAAGCATATCAGCCCTGCCCCCACCATAGGCGGCCATTAGCAATCTCAGGAGGCTGTTTGAATTTGGAGTCATTCATAGCCTAAGGTGTGTTTGCTGGGTTTTACTTTTTGGGAAAGCAAAGTAAGACAAAAAGAACGATCAATACATGAGCGGATTAATAAAATGTAGTATATATATACCATGGAGTACTATTCATCTGTAAGAAACAACGGTGATCTAGCACCTCTTGTATTTTCCTGGATAGAGCTGGAACCCATACAACTAAGTGAAGTATCCCAAGAATGGAAAAACAAGCACCACATGTGCTCACCAGCAAACTGGTTTCACTGATCAACACCTAAGTGGACATATAGGAATAACATTTATCGGGTTTCAGGCAGGTGTGGGGGGGAGGGGATGGCTATATACATACATAATGAGTGCTATGGCACCATCTGGGGGATGGACACGCTTGAAGCTCTGACTGGGGGGGGGGAGGGGGTGGGGCAAGGAAGGGCAATATACGTAACCTTAACATTTGTGCCCCCATAATATGCTGAAAAAAATAATAATAAAAAAAGAACAACCAAAAAACCAGTAATATTTAATTCCATTTTGTGGAAAAGATACTTTCCTTATTCAGATATCAGGATCCTAACTTAGATTTATAAAAGTGTCCATGGTCATCTAAGACTTAGTCTTATCATAAATTTTATATGTAGTAAAAATAAGAAAGACAAAATAGGGATATCTTTTAAAGAGTTGAAATAAACAATTAGTTGAAACTAAGGCCATCTATACTTATAGTTCTCGGGGAAAATTTAAATTTTTATAGATAGATAATAGTGTTGATAATTATTGACCACTTTTTAATGTGTCAGGCACTGTTTGAAATGTATGGACTAATTTATTTTCAAAACAGGAGGATATTGTTATCCCTTGTCCCCAGTTCAAAGATGAGAAGACTGAGGCACAGCCAGGTCACAGACAATAAGTGTCAGAGCTGGGATTTGAACCCAGGAAGTTGCGCTCCAGAGGCTGCATATCAGTGTGCTATACTGTCTATGCACACTGGTTACTTATTCAGCCTCGCTGAATAGACTTTTGAAAAAATGAACCCATTAATAGCGTTTTGAAATCTAACCTATTCAGTAACAGAGAAACTCCTGACTAGACAATACCTGGTGGGATGCCAGGGATGGGATTTGCTTGGCTAGCATCACCCATGGAACACCCAGTATTCTATTTCTATTTATTAAGATCTCTGATACTCAGAGAATTGGGGGAAGAAAAGAAAACAATTAGATCTTGGTGGGGAATTTATTTTGTAATTCCATTTTAAAAGTTTATGTTGAACATTGGCTGCATGAATTTTTAAAATGTTAACAGACTAAAAAGATCAAGGACACTTTAAGAGACTTGGAAAAAACTAGAAGTTACTGAACTAGTAAGCAATCTGGGAAGGAAGGAGGAGGAGTGAGAACTAAGATGTAAACTTAGTTAACATAAGGGATCTCTTTCTCACTCTGAGATAGGCCTGCAGAGGTGCTGCCTGGGCCACTCGGGATGCTCTGGGTCTTCTCTGCAGCTGGAACCACGAGGAGGGGCTTTTCCTAGTACTGATAGTCCCGGAGTCTGCCGGTACCTGAATTCTAACGACTGTAAGCAGCTAAGAGCTGATGTAACCCTGACCAGCTAGTTAAAGGCTAACATTCAAGGCTAAGGCAACTCTACCCTCACTAGGGGTAGAGTCATACCAGGCTTGCAGAACTTCTGACTCCTAGGAGTGGATTTAGGATCAATGTGCAACTTGGGCCTAGGAAAAGATCAAATTTACTAAATTGTGGTTAAATCCGTAAATCTAATAACAGAAGCCATTTGACCTAGATATTTGTATGTCTTTAGTTCATTATCCAGGTTTTATCTCTCTGTTAATATTTTGGTGATACCTTAAGCAACTTGTTGTCTTATTTTTTTTCATAGCCTGTGACATGGAAGGCAAGTTGCCTTATATTATTACATAAACAACAAGTTATGTTTTAAACAAAATCGAAATATTTCTTTTTTTCAAATAAGTAAAAATTATAGATGTATCTTTATGATGTACAATATGATGTTTTGATATATGTATACATTGTGGAATGGCGAAATCAAGCTGTTTGACGTATATATTACCTCATAAACATGTCATCTTTTTGTGATGAGAACACTTAAAATCTACTCCATGAGCAATTTTCATATATGCGATCCATTGTTATTAACTACAGTCTCCATGATGTACAATAGATCCCATGAGCTTATTCTTTCTATCTCACTAAAATTTTGTATCCTTTGACCAACGTCTCCCCAATCCTGCAACGCCCAGCCTCTGGTAACTACCATCTTATTCTTTAACTTAAAAACGTTGAATTCAACTTTTTCAGATTTCACATTTAAGTGAGATCATGCAGTATTTGTCTTTCTGTGCCTGGCTTATTTTGCTTAACATGAAACATACTGAAATTTTTATTAAAAATGTTAACTTCAGAAGTATTAATCACCAGACTTAAGAAGCATATACCTAGACAGGATGACTGACTTACAGAAATAACACTTAGCTGTCATTAAGTACTTGCCCTCCAAACTAATGGTTTTAAATTATTTTTGTCTTTTTTTCCTCTTAATGTTAGTCATCCATTTTGGAAGCTTTTGAGACTATGCAGTGATAAATCCATCATGGCTCACGAGTTCCGTTACAAACTCAGAGTCTCGACGTTGGTAACCTTGCTGTGTCCTGCAAAGCAAAGATGATCTACCCTCCGACCCTCTCCTCCTTTCCTTCTGTCTCTGTGGAAGAGGTGTCCCTTCTCTAGTCCCTGGGTGCAGACCCTCCCTCCTCCCGTACTTGCTGGGTTGCTGCCTCATGATTTGTCTTCTCTCTTGCCCACGCTGTCTGCCTCTCCTTTGCTTTTGGCTCTAACACCCTGGTTTAGAGCAGGCTCATCTCCATTCTACTATGGGCAACTTGAGAGAAGGGATTGTGTGCTACCTATTTTTGTATCTCCAAGCCTACCTGAGCATACTGTAGGAGATGAAAATAAAATTTTTAGACTTAATATGTAATGATAAAGATCACTTTTTATTTTTCCTCTTACTCTGACTTGGTAAAAAGACACTAAGCTTAACCAGAGTCTGGCTACCCAATTCGCTGAATGCTCAAGTCCCTTCAAGTGGGGAGAGGCGAGTAGACCAGGCCATGCTTTCTTGTCATTCTCTCGTGCCTAACTTCTCTCCCGGCGACAGATGCAGAAAGAAAACTACCATCCCTGCATTGCATATCTCTATGTTAGCACACAGAACCCCATCATCTCTTACTAGTCAGAGATTTCCCTATCCGTTCAGCTTTCTAGGTCCTGTGTTCACACCCACTGCACTGCTGTCCTCCCTGCAATATCGTTTGCTTTAGTGGGGAGCCCTGAGAATAGCCCAGGCAACCCTTTGCTGGCTACAACTTGATCCTGACAAGACCTTGGAGTTACAAAATCCCAGCACATACCAGACTCTGTTTCCTAAGACAGTTGGAATCTCTTCCAGAACGAGCCATTTTAGGCTAACCAGAAAACTTACCAGGTTTTCTAACAGAGCTCTTTAAGGCATTGCACACAAAATCATACATATGCTGTGAGCTGTGGCAGCAGCTCTGGACAGTAACCACCTCTGACCAAAGGATGCAAGGAAAGAAAAGCTCAGACGGGAGCCCTGAGTCTAGAACACCAAAACGGGGATTGTGTCTGGTTCGCTTGAGAGAGTGAAGAACAAAATAATCTTATCTGTCTCCAACAGTCCCGTCTCTCCTCAAGGCCGTGCAAGTACAGAGAAGTTTTTTTGTTTTTTTTTTTTTTTTTTTTTTTTTTTTTTTTGAGACAGAGTCTCACTTTGTTGCCCAGGCTAGAGTGAGTGCCGTGGCGTCAGCCTGGCTCACAGCAACCTCAATCTCCGGGGCTCAGCGATCCTACTGCCTCAGCCTCCCAAGTAGCTGGGACCACAGGCATGCACCACCATGCCCGGCTAATTTTTTGTATATATATTTTTTAGTTGGTCAATTAATTTATTTCTATTTTTGGTAGAGACGGGGTCTCGCTCAGGCTGGTTTCGAACTCCTGACCTGGAGCAATCCGCCCGCCTCGGCCTCCCAAAGTGCTAGGATTACAGGCGTGAGCCACCGCGCCCGGCCTGAGAAGTTTTTTTTTTAAGCCTACGGAACTACAGAGCCCTAAGCACAATCGGCTCCAGAGTGGTCTGGCTGAGGCCGCCTCCCCAGTCTACTCCCACAACCCCGTGCTTTTAAGTCACAGTGTGACTGACTGGTGGCCCAGAGGTGCTACATTGCTGGGATTTGCAGAGGATGGTGACATGCAGATAATAAATGAAGGAAAGGAAAATAAGCGAGTAGCTGAGAGACACTGACATTTGTGAAATATCCAGCTTTGGGGACTCCCGAAATTGGTGGTTGATGGCAGCCATTCGTAGCAGTGCTGATTTCTTTTCTCGTACTCTCTCTGGCCAGTTTTAAAACAACATCAAAGGAACAAAAGAGAAATGCTAGAGGACATCAGCTTGAATCTCACCACCCTAAATATGCCCAATTTCATTTTAATTTTTTGAATGTTCTTTTTCCAAACTCATGTTTTTAATCTATACAAAAGATTGGTTAATGACATAAAAGGGAACAGAATCCTTTATTTGAATTTTCCTATTCAGCCAAGGGGAAGGAGATATTTTATGTGGGTGAGAAAGTTCTTGAAATGTGGTGATGGGTGTCTGAAGCTATGGTTTTTTTGGTTTCTGCTTATTCAACACTTTATTTAAAACTTTTCTTTGTGACCTTTACAAAATTACCTTATCTTCGCTGTGCCTTGTCTAAAGTGTGTAAGCTTTGCTTTGGCCTGAAGAAGGGAATGGCCTAATATGTATATGGAAGTGCTGATATTAATACTAATAATTAACAGGGTACACTCTGCTTTTTCTTTTTTTTTTTTTTTTAGTTTTATTTTTTCCGGCATATTATGGGGGTACAAATTTTAAAGTTTCAATAATTGCCCTTTCCCCCCCTCCTCCCACAAGTCTGAGTCTCCAGCATGACCATCCCTCAGATGGTGCACATCTCACTCATTATATATGTATATACCTGCCCCCCTGCCCCCTCCCCCCTGCCCAATACCCTATTATTGTAGTACCTATGTGTCTACTTAGGTGCTTCTCAGTTAATACCAGTTTGCTGGTGAGTATATGTGGTGCTTGTTTTTCCATTCTTGGGATACTTGCTTTTTATTTATAGTGTTAATATTTTCCCAAACTTATTTTTTTAAAAAATTCAAAACTATAGAAAAGTTGCAAGAATAGCAAAACAAACATCTTACCCTTTATCTAGACTTACCGATTGTTAATATTTTGCTACATTTTCTTTTTCTCTTTCTGTTTACACATTTGCATGTTTACACAAATATTTTTTTTTGGTGAGTTATTTAAGAGTTTATTTCACATTCCATTACTGTTCTCTTAAATATCTTAACACATATCTTCTAAGCACAAGGACATCCTCCAACATAAGAACAATGGAAGGATCATATTCAGAAGATCTAACATTGAAAGCATAATATCTAATATATAGACAAAATCCAAATATCTCCAATTGTCTCATTAATGGTTTTTAAAAAATGTTTTTCTTATTTTTTTTTTCAGTCCAGGAGATAGAATCAAGAATCACTCATTCCATTAGCTGTCCTATTTATTTAGTTTCCTTTAATCTAGAACAGTTCCCAAACTCTTCTTTTTAAAAATTTCCTTATCATCTTGAGATCTGCAAAGAGTTCAAGCTAAATTGTTTTGTAAAATGCCCCTCAATTTGTATTCATCTAGTTGTTTCCTCGCGCTCAGATCCAGATTAAGTCCCTTTGGCAGGAGCACTGTGTATGTGGTCTTATGTTTTCCTTGGTGCAGAATTGCAGGAGTCACCAGAGGCCACAGGGTCCCAAAGCTGACGTTGTCGACTTTGCTCATGCAATGAAGTCGGGGTGCCCCAGATTTCTCTATTTAGAGATACCTTTTTTCCCTTCCTGTTTTTAGTTAATAATTTGTGGAGTGATATTTTAAGATTGCTCATCGCTAGTGATTTCTTGTATGTTCATCTTTGCTATTGTAGCCAATAGTTCATTAAATATTTCATTCATAACAATTCTATCTTTTTTGACAATTCCAACATTTGCAATTCTTGGGTGTCTGAATCTATTGTCACTAGTGGTTTGACTTGTGTGCTTGGTCATCTGCATCAGTTGGTTACTTGAGCTTCATGATATGCAAGTCCTGAGGGCTTCACCCAATTAAGTGAAGGCTTAACTTTGACTTCTGCTAGTGGAGCTACCACACTGCCCTCCTTGTAGCTTTTTTTTTTTTTTTTTTTTTGAGATAGAGTCTTGCTCTGTTGCCCAAACTAGAGTGTCGTGGTGTCAGCCTAGCTCACAGCAACCTCAAACTCCTGGGCTCAGGCAATCCTTCTGCCTCAGCCTCCCGAGTAGCTGGGACTACAGGCATGTGCCACCATGCCCGGCTAATTTTTTCTATATATTTTTAGTTGTTCAGCTAATTTCTTTCTATTTTTTTTTTTTTTTTTTAGTAGAGACGGGGTCTCACTCTTGCTCAAGCTGGTCTCGAACTCCTGAGCTCAAACGATCCGCCCGCCTTGACCTCCCAGAGTGCTAGGATTACAGGCGTGAGCCATCGCGCCTGGCCTCCTTTTTGTAGCTTTTGACTTTTAGTGGACATGCCAGCCTTAGCTTCCCCACCTCACTGCTCTTCCAAGATTCACTCTTCTTAGAGAGGCCATTAGAAGCTTGCTTCCCTCTCTGTTTAACAATATGGCTTATGAGAAGCTTGAAGGTACTGACTGGCCCATAACAGCCTCGCAGGGAGCCCAAGGTAGAGAAAGGCCTATCTCAAGGAGATTTTTGGCTGTGGCTTTTTGTCTAATGGAATAAATTATAAATTAATAGCCCCAAAGTTCACAAAATTTTAAAAAGAATTGAATCAGCATGCCCAGAAAGGGACAGAAATAGTACAAACAGAAGAACTTTGGACCGCTTAGCTATGACAGACACAGAGCTACTCAGCTGCAAACTGGGGCCGTCCTTATTGCAGAGGAAGGATGACTCAGAGGGCAGAACCCAGAACCCCGAGGGCAGAGCCAAGAGCCAGAGAACGGGCAGCAGGCCTGAGCCTTCATCAAAACAGGCAACATGTGCCCTGAAGGATTTCAGAATCGCGTGTGGGCCCGTGGTTTCTGTGCGCCTCATTCCTCCCTTTCTGAACAGGAGTGTCCACAGTGGTTATGTCCGGCCATTGTATAATTGGGTGCAGCTTACTGGTGTTTAGATTGGAGGAATGGTGCTCAAATTGCTATAGCTGAGACACTCATATACTCTTGGGTCTCATTTACATAACTTGAATTGACGTCATAATGAGACAGGACTTGGTGGTCTTGGACGAGGGCGTGCGTATATTTGCAGGTGAGAGGGATGGGGAGTATTGTGGCCAGAGAGTAGACTGTGGCGACGGCCACAACAATAATTCCTGCCTTTTTATAGCGTGATCTTGCTGCCTTTCCCACTGAGGGGCAAGGTCCATGTTCCTTTTCCTTGAAATCGGGCAGACGTGTGACCATAATAGAAGTGAGGCTACATCATAAATGGTGATACAGTGTTCCATCTGGTCATAAATGGTGACCCTGTCCTGTCTTAAAACCCAGGCCTTTGCCCTGAAGCCCCAGCTGCCATGTGGAGAGCCGTGTGCGTGCTCCCTCTGCCAGCCCCAGTCGATCCCAGACACAGGAGCGTGTGAGATCCCAGGAAATTCCAATCTGCTATTGTCAAGGAACCCCCTCAGGCTTCAAGTCTTCCCAGCTGAGAGCCCAAATTACAGCACAGAGATAAGCTCTCTCTCTCTGAATATGTGGGTATAGTTGTAAAAAACCTTTTTTGTCTTGTTTTATTTTTGTTGTTAAGTGCGGGGTAGTTTGCATTACAGCATTAGACACTGGAACACTGAATAGAGTTTGCATCTCACTGAAAACGTACAGATGTTGTTCCTGCAGTTACTCTTGTAATTCCCGTGGCCTCCAGATAGAAGCCAGTTTTGAAGGTAGATGTGAGAGATCTTTCGTTTTTAGTAAACTAGAAGCAAGGAGCTAGGCGTCCGGGAGGGACAGGTGTTCAGGGTACCGGATGTTGCCTGAAGAAACTAAAGTTTCTGAAAAGTGAACACGGCTGGTGGAATCAGTCCATTCCAAAGCCAGATTCAATGAGTATACACTGAACACTGTGCTAATAAGCACCAGGGCACCACGGTACTAATGAGAGGACGAGATGGAGACTACATAGCATTAATATATCAGCTTTCCCTCCTGCGGCCAACAGGCTGCTTTTCTTTATATTTCCCACTCCGAGTTCTCAAGAAAGAATGTGATTTTTCTAGGCATATGCCACTGTCCCTTACTGGAAAGAATTTTTATATTAAGCCACTCGGCCTACCAGCTAACCTGTGGATTCTGTGCCTTGGGGTCGGGCATCTGCCCTCCTCTAAGCTGGGATAGAGCTGATTGGAACTATCTTGGGCTGAATCGTATCCCCTTAAAATCCAAATGTTGACATCCTAACCCCTGGTATTTTATTTAGAATGTCACTGTACCGGGGACATGGTCTTTAAAGAGGTGGACAAGATTAAGGTGAGGTTGTTAGGGTGGGCCCTCATCCATTCTGTCTGGTGTCCTCATAAGAAGAGAAGGTTTGGATGCAGAAAGAGACCAGGGGCACACAGAGGAGAGAGTGTGAGAACACGGCAAGGGGGTGGGCATCTGTAAGAGAAGGAGAAGGAACCAACCCTGCTGACACCTTGATCCTGGACTTCCAGCCTTGATCTTGAACTCTCCAGAACTGTGAGAAATAAATTTTTGTTGTTGGAGCTGCTGGGTCTGTGGTGTTTGGTTATGGCGGCCCAGTGCACAAACACAAGATCCCGGTGAAACTGCTCGCTTTGAGCTGCGGCCAGCCTGAACTCCCTTTGAAAGGGGCTCTGGGTGAGGCAGGCACAGGGCGTATACGATAGCCAGATGTTTTCTTCAAACTTTATAATCCATTTGTAGAAAGAAAGACTGGTAGGAAAACCAATATATGAAATTAGGTATAATTTAAGTGCTGTACCATATGATACAGAAAATTGTACAATACGGTTGGTGTATCTGCTGTAAGAACTTGGAGGAGGCAGAGCTCAGTGTGGATTACAGCGGCGAGGGTGGAGTTTATGGAAATGACGGGATGCATACTGTTCCTTTTATGCTGAGTGGGATTTAAAGGGGTATCAGGAAGGTAAAGAAGCACCCTGGATACAGTAGGTGATCAGTGTGAGCAAAGAGGCCGAGCAGAGGGTGACACATGAAGCGTCAGTGCAGAAGTGGCCCTGTGCAGCGCAGACCTAACGTGCTGGGAACTCGTGGGAGACAGGGTTGGGCAGGCAGGGTAGGTGGACATTATAGGTGACTTTGGAAATCAGGCCAAGGACTTATGGTTCTTAGGGTTGATCTGCTGGCACAAGTTACCCTTCAAGTATCCCAGCATTCACCAGCAATGGTGGTTTTTTTTAAATATAGAGACAAGGTCTACATCTATTGCCCAGACTGGAACTCCAGAGATCAAACGATCCTCCTGCCTCAGCCTCCCAAATTGCTGGGACTACAGGCATGTACCACCATGCCTGGCTAATTTTTAAGTTTTTTGCAGAGACAATATCTCACTATGTTGCCCAGGCTGGTCTTGAACTCCTGGCCTTGAGTGCCACCTCAGTCTCCCAACATGCTGGAATTACAGGCATGAGCCACTACACTTGGGTTTTTTAAGTTACAGGGTGACATAGGTATAATGATTCATTGAAATAATTGTATAGTTATGGGAGATAAAATATTTATATAACTATCAAAGGAATTTCTAATTATAGGAAGGAAAATCCAAGCTCTTTGGGGGAAACTAGGGAATTATCTATTCATTTAATAAACATTTGCTGAATGCCACATATGGGATGTAAAGATGCAAAAGAGACTATTGGCCTTTGGGACTTCTGGTCAACCCCACCCAGATCTAAGGAACTGGAAGCCCGGATCTGATTTGCACAAGCTTTCTACGTGATTTCCATTCACACTAGAGTTTGGGGACCATGGCCCAGAACAAGTACAGATTTCTGCAGTTGTCTCTTGCAGGCCTCTTCCCCCAGTCCCTGGGCCTGCTGTCCTGCTCGGTCTCCCAGCTCTCTCCCCTGCAGCTTTCTCTTGCGTCTCTGCTGCCCAAGCATTTTTCCTCTTCCTCTTCTCGTCCCCTTTCTTTGCTGCTCTTTTGTGCTCTCATTTTTGTCTTTTCTTTCTTCTTTCTCTGTTTTTTATTTCCTCTCTCCCTTGCTCTGGGCGGCTCTACTCCGTGTCCCACATGGTCCATTCCAAAGTGGTGCCGGAACATGGAGGGGCGCCCAGGGTGGGGAGTTGAGTGCCAGTGCTCAGGGAGCAGAGTTCTGGCCAGAGAATGCAGTTCAGAGCGCATCTGGGGAGCTTAGAGCTCCAGAGCTGGGCTGGGAGGATGTGGATAGGTCAGGGAATGGGTGGAGTGGAGGGGAGGGGACGGGTACACAATTATGACATAGGAAATTTCATGAGGACCAAGGAGCCCCATGAACACCTGTCCCTTGCCTTCCCCATGACCTGGGTGTGGGTGAGCTAATGAGCAACCGAGAGTCAGGTGTGCACGTTGCATAGACATTTTCCCCAGAGCTTACTTTAAGGAGGGGTTTGTGTCCTCCATGTGTCAGACTTGAGATTTGTTAAGGAAGCAGTCCACACATCCTAGAGATGAGGAGCCTTAATCCTGCGGGAATGCAGGCTTCCCCTGACATCCCTCACGCACGGGGGTGCAGAAGTCAGGATTCCAGCTGGGAGTCCAATGCACAGTGCCTTGGTCAAGACCAAGAATCAGTCAAAGCTTGTCTTGTTTGTCCAGTATAATCCAGCAAGCTGGTATATAAGCACTAGTACTCATGTTGTGTGTGTGTGTGTGTGTGTGTGTGTACATGTATACTCTGGTGGAAACACTTGGTACATGTTGGCTATTATTTCTTATTATTAGGAAACAGCCTGACATCTGCTGTCTTGCCTGTATTTATCGTTCCCCATTCAGGGCAGGTGCTAGTTTTGGCTTTCTGGGACATCTCTCAAGGAGATCTTTGTGTCAGAACACCTGGAAAGACAACTGGAGGCAATTTCTCCCTCCCCTGGGAAGCACAGATGTCATCCCCGTTAGGTGTGGGCTGGGTTCCTAAGAGGCCCAGGAAGTGCCATCGCTCGTAAAGGCCCCATTTGGCTGTGCCCCGCACCTGTTACAGGGAGGTGTGGCACATTCCATAAACCCTAGGGGCCCTGGGAGGAGGCGCAGAAGGGTCCTTGCCTTTCAGCAGGGCTGTCTGCGGTGGTTGTGGGCTGGAACAGCAGCACCTAAGGCCTGACCTTCCCATGAGTCTTGCTGGTCTGAAAGAGGCCAAAGTCTGCTCCACTTCCTGACTTCCTTTCTTTGAATTCCCAGGTATTCTCCCCTCCCCCCACCCAGAAGGTTGTATTCCTTAAGGCCAGGATGGCCTGGGAGTAGGGGCTGCCCTGTTGCCCCTGCCCCCACCCTCCAGGGCAGGGAATTTCACTAAGTATTTCTTTCTTTTTTTTTCTGAGACAGAGTCTCACTTTGTTGCCCAGGCTAGAGTGAGTGCCGTGGTGTCAGCCTAGCTCACAGCAACCTCAATCACCTGGGCTTAAGCAATCCTCCTGCCTCAGCCTAAAGGCATGCGCCACCATGCTCAGCTAATTTTTTGTATATATTTTTTTAGCTGGTCAATTAATTTCTTTCTGTTTTTGGTAGAGACGGGGTCTCACTCTTGCTCAGGCTGGTTTCGAACTCCTGAGCTTGAGCAATCCACCCGCCTTGGCCTCCCAGAGTGCCAGGATTATAGGCGTGAGCCACCGCGCCCGGCCTTCACTAGGTATTTCTTACAGATGCTGTCTCTGCGTTTGGAGCTGAGTCTCCTGGTGCTTTGCGAGCTGCCTTCTAGAATCAGAGGGTGAGCCCTGCACATTCCAGGGTGGGCCTGCCAGGGCTGGCCGCAGCGCACTGTGGCCGGCCCACCCTTCCCCCTTCCGCCATCCTCCCCCGCCTCGCCCCTAGTGGACCTTTCTTCACACTTTCTTTTCTTCCCCAAACATTCTAGTTCACTTCCCCTTCTCTTCATCTCCCAGTCAAGGCACAGCTCAAAATAAACCCCAGGAGCCGTCCCTGCCTGTCCCTGCTGTCCTGGGCACTTCCGGCAGGCGAGCGCCCTGCCATGGCGCCTCTCCGGTTGCCTCCTGGGCAGGTGTCTCGCCTGTGCCTCCCCCGGGGAGAGGGCCCGGGCACAGCTCCACTGGTCTCCTAATGGTGTCCCCAAGGCCTGCCTCAGGGCTCCAACCCAGTGAGCTCTCAGGAATGACTGCATTTTGTTCTGGCTGGGTTCCAGAGTCTCCATCCTCCCCCTGTCCTGACCCAAACAAAGATAAGCAACTGGAAAGGGGACCTTTGGGCCAATCAGGCCGCACCGTCACCCGCCTATAAAGCCAGGCTCACATCGCCACTGCCAGCAGGATTCTGCGCGACAGAAACTCTGTCAAGATGGAGAGGTTTCTAGTGACAAGGCTGCGTGCGTTCGGGACCAGCGTCATGGTGCTCGTGATTTCATTGGTCCATTCATTCTCCAGTGCCGCCTCTGGTCACTCTCCCTGCCGTGAGACCCTTCTCCTGGCGCTGATCAAAGCACCCTGCCTATTTTCTTCCACCGAGCACCCAGTGCACTGTGCCTTGGGTGCCTTGGGCGAGATTGAGAATCAGTCACAGCTTGTCTTGTTTGTCCAGTGCAAGCTGACAAGCTGGTGTCTAAGCACTTGTACTTTGTGTATGCGTGTGTGTCTACACCTACACTCCGGCACAGAGTAAGCGCTCCGCAAAATTAATCTACAATTATTTATCTACTACTAAGTAATAATAATCTATAATTATTTAATAATGATCTATAATAATATCAGTAATCTGCAGTCATCTTAATAAAACAATATACAATTGTGTATCTAACTTGGTTATTTTCTGTCTCACCCCCATTAGGATACAGACTCTTTGAGATCCATCCCGTCCGCCTTTTTTGCTCTAATTCCTTTAGCTCCAAGCACAGTGCCTGGTCTAATATTTGTGGAATGAATAAATGAGTGAGCAAACATTCATTGTACCGTGTCTGTGTGTGTCAGATTCTGGGTTAGGGACAGGAGGTACAAAAGGAACAAGACACAGCTTTTGTTTCTACTAGGCTCACTTGCAAGTAGGGGGGCAGATGACAGTTAGTGCGGAGCAATACATACCGATATAGCAGAACCCAGGCTCATGGGAGGGGGGAGGACCAGTCCAGACCAAGGAGGAGGTGGGTATCAGGAAAGTTGGATAGTTGGGGTGAGTTCTGAAAGGGAGGAAAAGTTGGCCGGGCGAATGGTGTTGGGAAGGACATTCTATGGAGATGAAGCCACATGTACGAAGCCCAGGGAGGAGAGAAGGGAAGCTGGAAGGAAGCACAGTGTGCAAGGGAGGCCCAGGGAGGAGCTGGCCCCTGGTCCCAGCGTGCTTGAGTGCTATGGCTTTGCTTCCTCCAGCTTTGGACCAGTGTACAGACTTCAAGACGGAGCAGCCCCGCCTATAGAGAGAAAAGTGCTGCATGTCCTGTTGACCCCGGTTCCTGGCCCCACGCGTCCTTGTCTCTCTGCGTTATTCTGGGGAGGCAGGAGAGAAAGGCTTTGGGTGGAGCACCGGGCTGTCCCTGTAGGGCCTACCGTTCTGAGGAAGCCATTTGGGGGAAGGCGGGGCAGCTGTTCTGAGCACTGTGCTGAGGCAGCAGCAGGGGTAGGCAAAAGGGAGAGGAAGGACACAGGCTTTAGTTACTGAAAGAAAGCAGAGGACAAGTGTCAGGAAGCACTTTTGAAGACTCTGTGGGTACTCTTGACCTAGTGCCTTTGGAGGTTTGGGATGCCAGGGAGTCAGGGTGGTAGCCAGCCTGGCTTGTCCCCTCCCTCCCTTCCTTCCCACTTGTTTCCTTTAACTAATGCTTATGGAGTGTCCCCTACATGCAGGGCACTGTTCTGGTCACTGGAAATATGACACTGAGCAAAGCAGCCAACGTCTGTGCTTTCACAGAGCTTACAGTCCAGTGTGTAAGAAAAAAAGTATAAATAATAAATGTCAGGTCATAATAAGAGCAATGAAGAAAAATAAGCTGGATAAGAAGGAAAAGGGTGATGGGTGTAAGGTGTGTTCTGCTTGAGAGAGGAGGGCCAGGGATAGCCTCACTGAAGAGGTGACATCTGAACAGAAAGCCGAATGAAGCAAGGGAGACCCGGCAGGTCTCTGGGTAGAGCGTGAATGAAGGTGTGGCACTCTAAACAGGTGTCTGGTTTAGCAGGGAGAACAGGGCTGGAAGCAATCTCCCCTTCTTTGAGTGACAGAGGAATCTAACATAGTGGGGATGAGATTTAGAGAAGATCATCGTGAATTGTGAGCACTTTTCTCCCTTTGCAATTCCTTGCTGCCCCCGAACTTAGCCCCTAGCAGCATGCTTTGCATCAGGCAGAATTTCACAAAATACAGACAGGAGTCACACTCTTGGCTTTTGTGTTCCAGAATAGGTTGCTTCATTCTTATAATTTTCCTATAAAACTAAGCATAATTATGCCCATTTTTGAGGTGAGGAATCAGAGAGGCTTAGACATTCTCGAGACTCAAGGCAGAAACAGTGGTCTTAAGAGCCAAGGTTTTGATCTGCAAAAGTCAAATCCCTTTTAATAATCTGTTCAAAAACAACAGATTGTTAAGAGAAGAGCTGAGCCGCCAGAGGCTCTGCCCCCCAGAGACTCATTAAGGGCGGCTGGGTGGGGAGGGAGCCGGAGACCGCAGAGGCAAGTTCCCCAGCAAAGGGCTCTGAGTCTGCCTTCCCACTCTGGGCCCTGACAGGATGAGGGGCAGGGGATCTGAGAGCCAAAGCCACCCTTTGCTCTAGGGGTGGCCACTGTGCCTCTGGAGGTGGAGGGGGAGAGGGGGGTGCAGGGTCTAGGTAGAGGGGCTGATGCAGCCCTTCAGTCTCCTCCTGCCTGCAAGGGCCATCAGGAGGGAGCATCCAAATGTCTTCCTGAGAGGTTAAGAGGGGCTCAAAATTGGCTGAGTGGTGGCCTGTATACCTTGAGACCTGGGTGAAGTGGAAACAGAGAGACCCAAGTGGACCAAGGGCTGGAAATCAGGTGGAATCTCAGACTTCCCAGCAAGTGCTGGGGGGGACAGGTGCCCACGATGGACTGAGGGCAGCGTGCACAGCTGCCAACAACCATGGGGCCCCTTTCACCCCAAGTCATCGTGCCATGTAGACCCTTTGAATGCAGATGCCACTGAAGGGTGAGAAAGATGGGGCAGGAGAATATGGGAATGACCATGTTTATATTTGAAGTCACTACTGTTTTTACCTCCAGGGACTAGATCAAGTTTTCTGCCAACGGGGAGATTGGTGCATAAAATAGAAGTTGAGTTACAAAAGAGAAAAGAAAGTTAAAATACATCTGGTGCATCTGGATCACATAGCTTGCAAACTAAGCATTTTTACCCACTATTCTGATGTTGACTAGGCAGCATGCAGATATGCAGAGTTCTCTGGACATTTTTTCAGCTAAAAATCCATTATCAGTTGTTGTGTCCTCTGAACCCAGAAAATGTGGTAAATTCTCTTTGGGAGAAAAATGTGTGAGAAATTCCTTAGCTTAAAAGCCTGTGGTTTAAAGAAGAGCTGGGAGGCTGGTCTCCTCCTAGCTTTCCTGTAAATGTTGCAGTTACCATCCATACCTCATCTGACCCGAGGAGCCCTGCTCCATCTTTCGCCTATGAAATTCCCAGCGCAGGCCCCAGTGTGAGGCTGGCTGTGAATACTTCCATTCTCAAGGGGGTTTCTAAGCCTGCTATTTTGGAATAGGGCCCAAAGGAAGTTTCAGGGTTAGACCGGAGGGTAGCCTGAGAGGCCAGGTGGGGTGCGAAACTGGGAAGAGATTTAGATGAGACAGACTTGGGCTCTGCTGCTTGCCGGCTGTGTAACCTCCGGGAAGTTAGTTTGCCTTTCTAGGCTTCTGATTAATCATCTCAAATATGGGAATTATGCTTATTTTTATAGAGATATTATAAACATAAAATGAGGAGACGCATTAGTTTGCTGGGGCTGCCATAAGAAGATACCATAGACTGGGTGGCCTCAGCAATGGG
Source organism: Microcebus murinus (assembly GCF_040939455.1). Lineage (NCBI taxonomy): Eukaryota > Metazoa > Chordata > Mammalia > Primates > Cheirogaleidae > Microcebus > Microcebus murinus. The sequence goes on along the minus strand of NC_134105.1, from coordinate 115,826,064 downwards.
AATTCATTTTCTCACAGTTCTGAAGGCTGGAAGTACAAGAATCAAGGTGTGGGCAGGTTTGATTTCTTCTGAGGCCTCTCTCCTTGGCTTGCAGGTGTCTACCTTCTCGCTGTATCCTCACACTCAGACGGCACATGTCTGTGTCCTAATCTTTTCTTATAATGACACCAGTCATACTGGATTGGAGTCTGACCGTATGACCTCATTTTACCTTAATTACCTCCTAAAAGGCCCTGTGTCCAAATACAGTTATGTTCTCAGATACTGGGCATTAGACTTTCAACATATATGCATTTGGAGGGGACGCGGTGCAATTCAGCCCATAACAGACAGTCTAAGGAAGGGTTCAGCGTGCAGGAGGAGGTACTCAGGTGACATTAGTTCCCTCACCAGTTCTTTAGGTTGCAGCACGAGACTCAAACTATTAACAACATCTATCTAAAGACATGTTCCCCTCTGAGGCTGCCCGTGGGCAAATGGCTTGGGCAGCACAACGAGCATAGGGGATTTAATGCAGCCAGAAAATTTCATTCCGCTGCCACTTTCTCGATGTTTGAACTTGGACCAAACCGACAATTTCCCTGATTTAGTTCTGACGCTAATAACTAGCGAAGGGTTATTGCTGTGGGTGGGTATCCACATTATGACAAAGTAGTAGATCCAAAAGTTGCCTAGTGCATTGCTTGATTTCCCTTAGGTGCTATATAAATATATCATTAGTCGGGCAAGGAGACGTTTGATAAAGGCCACTGTGTTAAATAAACGTGAGGTCCCTGCTCTCCTGACCCCCACGTTCCACCTGGTGAAGTGGAAACACCCACAAGTTATATAAAAGCCCCAGTTTGCTGGCCCCTCTCTTGCTGTTTCTTGGATGCCTAGTTCCCTGGGAGAGGAGCCTGGGAGGCTCCGCCTTAGGGGCCACCTGAAGGGGCAGCTCCAGCCAGCTGTGGTTCTCCAGAGGCCTCCGGGAGAAACGGGAGTGCACCTTTCTGCTGTTTTTACCCGCATGGCGTGGACGTCGGTGAGAGGCCGGCGGAGACCAGCAGCCTCCTCTCAGGGTTCCCGGAGTCCTCTCCTAAACGGACACACAGACTCCGCCAGGCCCCCAGCTTTTGCCTCTGGGAGCCCCACACACCTCTGAAGGTCCCATGCGTGACGGGGCCTCCCGCAGGCAGAGCCAGGTGGCGTGTCCACTTTGGATCTCGGGCTCCTGCCATCGTGTCTGACAAATGGCTAAAGCTCAATCAGTGCTGGGTTTTCCCATTTCTGCCCTAACTGCCTCCAAAACAGTAGGAGTCAGTCTCTGAGGAATTACTAGCTCCCGGAGCGCCTCTGTCTGCATAAAGACGTCGTCTGGGACAGGGTGCTTCCCTCAGCTGCCGGGGCCTGCGGGAACGGGGAGGGTTCCGTGGAAGAGAGGACGTCCCATTCGCGCGCTCCAGCAAGCAACTGGGGACAGCAGTTGACCTGTCATTGCCCGGTGATCTTATTTCTCACAGAGCCAGATTTTGCTTTCTATTTTTGTTTTCTTTGTCCCTTGAGGCCTTAGCCATCCAGATGCTCTTGGTATTGCAGCCCGGAGTGTGAATCGAATGACCGCTTCGGGTCCCTGGGGGATGGCCTGCACTCTGTCGAGGAGAGCCCCGCGTGGGGAATGCACCTGCAAGTCACTTCTCCTGCTCGGAAAGGCTGGCGCGGAGATTGAGTGGGCAAGGACACTTAGAGGACTTGATGGAGCAATCCCATTCGCCGAGGTTTTCCTCTACGGTCAGCTGAGATGCGTTTGGGCTCCCAGGATTGCCTGGAGTGCCCAGTGATGTCAAAAGGAGAATGATTGCATTGCATCCTTCCCTTTAGAGGAAAGTTTGGCTTGTGTGTGGTATCCTAATAGAGCACTTTGTTTTTATTTTTGGAAAACCCCATATGGTTAAAATGATTCCCCTTTAGTGGCCAATATTGACTTTCTTGAGTAGAAAGGTGATTTTTTGATGATGGCATTTACTAGCACAGGGAAAGCCATGTTTCTTCAGAAAGTTTAATTGTGATGATGCTTACATGCTGATATATTATTCCGGGAAAATAAATGGTGCCCAATATCATTTCATGACATATGTGCTGTGTATATATTTTTGCTATGAATGGGTGGCCCTGCTTCTGCTGTGAAAACAGGTATTCTTACCCTGGAAAGGAAAGGGGTTTTATTCCTAGATGACAACCAGATAGTAATGATAGCCACAAAAGAGGGAGAGACTAGAGTTCTTACTATCCCATAGGGAAGCCATTCCCTCTGCTCTACTAGTGTAATTCCATCTATTGTTACCAGGTTCTTCCTTATACTTGAGGACAATCTGCTTCCATTCAGTGGCCTTTCATCAGTTCTAGTCCCCTTCAACACGATAGCCAAACGTAACTGTTGAAACTCACGTGATCAAGAGCAGAAAATTGCTGATGTATTAAGAAGAGCTTATCTGATGGAACACGTGCAGTTTGAATGCCAGTGGCCTTTGTTATGTACTTAACACAAGTAAGATAGAAGGGGAAGAAAAGGAGAAAAAAGAAAGGCTGAGGCGTCAGAGTTTAAGGCTCTGCTCTTTCTGTAGGGGATAGTCCTTCTAGCAACTCTGAGCATGGAAGCTATTCTCTTTCCTGCAAAGTCACACATCAGATATAAAATCCCTCCTGATAAACTAAGCGGATCATTGAAACTTGTGGGAGTTTTACAGAAGGGTGGGCCTAGGCCGGTTAGAGTTCCCATAGGTCAGTGTGGCCAGGAGAGTCAGAAGATGTGATAAGTGGGTCATTCAATCTGTGTCCATAGGACTAAAGATGGGGTTCTTGTCCCTGTTTATTAATGTAGCTACCCCAGAAAACAGAGCCCGGGGCAGAGAGCTTCTATGCTACTACTGTATTAGATGTCATCTTGGGGAAAAAAGAGTGAGGGAAAAGAGGTGTGAGCCAGAGAAAAAAAGGCAAACTAACACAACAATGCACTCGCTATTGAGTTGGCTTCTACTAAGTATGATTGCTCGCTGGACTGATTCCGCAAAGTTGGGTGACTGCATTGTAGGACAGTTCTTCTTGGGGGAGAAAGAATTTTTATACTGGCTCCTATCTCAAATCTGTCAAAGGTTCACCCCATAGAGTATTAACTTCCCCCCAAATCTGGGTCATGCATATGTGGGCTCTGTGTTGGGTCCCACAAAATCCCGTGTCCTTTTGTCAACAAGATGGGAGGCAAGAGGCACTTGGTACAGTCGTGAGATGAGGCACTGTTATAGTTTGGCTGCATGACATTGTTCAGAAGCTGGGCAGAGCTGGTAGCCATAGTGGTGGCTGGAGCGAGAGTTGGGTGAGGCTGAGAGGATTTGAAATGGCACGTAAGAGGTTTCTGATTCGAAACCCCTATAGTAATTCTGAAAAATAAATGTACCTCCTTATGCATTATAAAGCTGGTTTATTTTTTTTGAGACAGGGTCTTGCTGTGTTGCTAGGGCTAGAGTGCAGTGTGCAGTGGTGTCATTATAGCTTACTGCAGTCTCAAACTCCTAGGCTCAAGCAATCTTCCTCTCCAGTAACTGGGAGTACAGGCACGTGCCACCACGCCTGGCTAATGTTTTTTAATTTTTCATAGAGAAAGGGTCTCACTATGTTGCCCAAGCTGATCTTGAACTCCTAGCCTCAAGTGATCTTCCCTCCTCAACCTCCCAAAGTGCTGGGATTACAAGAGTGATTCACCATGCCCAGCACGTTATAAAGTTGATGTCGAAATTTTTTATTCATTAGTCTAAATGATGGCAAAGGATATCATTCCTAAACTCTCATAAATGTTGACATTCTAAAACAAACTGGGTTCTGTTTCCAGGTATGATAATCCAAGACCCTAATAGATGACTATCCTTCTATCCATGCAGAAAACCACTGCAAAATCTGGAACTAAGGAGCACATAGACTTTGGTGTTCACATGTGCTTAAAGAGGGAGGACTATGGAACAAACAGGTTCTATAAGACAGGAACAAGTAAGTTTCTATCCCTGGGGCTTTTAGACTGGGGCTAAGTAGAGTGTGCTTGTAGCAGCAGCACTTATGACAAAACTTGCAATCTTTCATTCCTAGGTAGGGAATAACAAAAGTGAAGCCAGGAAACTAAAGATAGTAAAAAAAAAAATTATGAAAGAGAAAGAACCAGAAAGCAGTGGTCCCCAACCTTTTTGGCACCAGGGACTGGTTTCATGGAAGACAATTTTTCCATGGACTGAAGGTAGGGGGATGGGGTGTCATGGTGGGGTGGAGGTGGTGGGGAGCTCAGGTGGTGATATGCAGCCGTTTTCTATCAGGTTACAGACCAGTGCTGGGCCTGGGGGTTGGGGACCACAGAGAGAGAGCAGATCCCCAAACACTACCTACCCGTGTCTCTGACAGACCCCTGAATTACAACTGGGCAAAGCAGACTTAAAGTCGCCAGCTACATGCAAAGAAGATCTGAACAGAGATCAGAGGTATCATACAGGAAAAAGTTTGCAATTTAAGCCCAGCCAAGAAAGCTACGTGCTAAAACAAAGATCATGATGCTCACTGGAGACAAATAACTGAGTCTCAAATCACCACAGCATAACATTCATAATGTTCAGCACAGAATCCAAAGCTACTTGAAATATGAAGAACCAAGAAAATGAAGCACTTTTTCAAGAGAAAAGAGCATGAGTCAGGCCATACACCCAGATTAGACAGATGTTGGAACTAATAGACAATTATTTTAAAGTATCTATTATAACCATCCTCAATGAAATAAACCAAACATATTTTTTATGCAGGAAACTCTTAGGAAATACAAAATTATTACACCATTCTTTTCAGTATGCTAATTTTAATTGAAATATCAGAGTGTTGAAACAATATTCAAGAATTACATAAACAAGTTTTTTTAGACTGTCACAAATTTTAAATTTTTTTAGTAATAAAATGTTAATTTTGCTATTCCCTACAGAATTTTGTCCACATGTAAAATAATGTCATGGTTCAAAGTATTTTATTGATTACTCTATGACAATTCTTTCTCTGAAAAAGTACTTAAAATTTTTGTTTTATGTATGGTCATAAAGTTCTCAGTGTTAACAATCTATTTTAAATTGAATGATAATTCTCTATAGTATTACTATACAATTGGTTGAAATAATATAAATGAATTATAAATCTTGATGAATAGTCAACAGAGCAAAATTTTATTACAAATGGATATCTTAATGAGTAGATGAGGTTATTTTATTTTTTCAATTTGCTTATATATTCTTGAATATTACTTATTGATTGTTAAGATAATGTAGATAATGTTTCTATTTTTTATAAGTTTAAATACTGAGAAACTTCATTCATATAAATAAGTACATGGAACTGAAAGGGGGGTTATATCAGTAGCAGTTAGTAGTTATTACTCATCTAAAATGATTCTTAGTGGTTCCTCAACTAATATATTCAATTTTACAGGAAGTGAAGAATTGGAAATTTTAAAGATTTTTATCCCAGCTCATTAGAAATACTCTTGTTTTTTAAATCACAGAAACAATATTTAAAATTGTCCCTTTGTTTAGTTTCAACAAAGAAAGTTTGTTGAAGGTTTCTGGGTTTTTTTTTTTTCTATTCTTTTTTCTTTTTTGGACACTCTGGGGTGATGCATTGAAGTAAGTTTTAGAATGGGTAGCAGATGAGTTTTTCTTTCATTAAGTTGGACAAGGATGATTAGTAGTAAAGAAAAAACCCAGGATGAGCAGCCATATTCTCACGCATATCAATCCAGGGAAGAGTTTAGACAGAAAGTTGAGGATATAGAAATGGATTCCGTTGGAACTATCCACCAATATGTACTTGCTGGAAGCTGTTTCTGTATGTGAACGCATGCTCCAGTTTGAAGACCATCGACTTAGAGAATTGGGGAGCCTGAAGCCACGCATAGGAGTTACAGACCATGGAGAAAGTTTAGGTTTAAGAATAATTCTTGACCTAAAAGGGTAAAAAAGGATTTCAGCCTAGCCCCAGCTGATAGTTTAATGTAAAACTGGGAAACCTTGGGCTGGCAAAGATTAAGCAATTGACAAAAATGAAGTATTGGATCTCTTGAAAGGATAGAGGAAAAAATTTCTCCTTTTAGCAGTATAATGCAATGCATAATTGTACAAAAATACAAAGAAGCAAAGATGGAGAAGAGCAACAGATTCATGGGGAAAAAAGCAGTATCAGCAGAAGTTTCAATAAAGGGTAGAAAGCCATGTTTATTCGATGTGGATTTGAGTGAGTGCACTGGAGTCAGAAGAAGCCTGTGTAAGTATCTTGCTTATAGGTGTATTAATAACTCCAGAAAAAAAACCCCATCAGCTTCAGTGAGGTTCGACATGGGACTTAAGTAGAAGATGAAACAAGGAGAAGACACTCAGAATTGAAGTAGTGATGGCAATGATTGAGCTCTCTAAGTGACCAGTTGCATAGTTACCGGTTATAATACTGATACAGAAAATAGGGTCTAGACTTATGCTATCACCTCCTTTCTGCATGTTCCTCTTCTGTGTCATGGGACCTCTTAATTACCTTGGACTGTCTCTTTTGGCTGTACTCCTGATTGTCAATGAAATGCCTGAGACAGGGCCCAATATCTCAGTTCATATCTCTTAACAGGCATCTGGAGACTCTGTTTCTTTGTTCAGAAAAGGGTGTAGAGAATAACAACAGCTACCATTTATGTAGCATCTACTATGTACAAGGCACTGAGCAAAATGCAGTATCTATCGACAGTGTGATGTGGGTCCTACTGAAGGAAAGAGGGGAGGCCTGGCTTTAAGGGCAGCATTAAGCCCCCAGAGGACTGCAATCCGTTTTGGTCTCTACAACGTTAGCACGTAGTAGAATGAGTAGAGTAAGTCCCCACCCAAGATATAGGTGTCAGGATTCTTTTGAGTTGGAAGTGGCCAAAATCTGACCCAAGCTAGCTAAAGGATTAAAAAAGAAGAAGAACCATTGGCTCTTGGGCTCATGGAATTGAAGAGTTCGGGGGCAATTCTTGCTGCAGGTATGTCCTGATGCAGGATCCAAATGCTGTCACCTGGATACCATTCTCCACTCTGCTTCCACTTGAGTGCGCCTCATCCTTGGGGTCGGGTTTCACACATGGCTCCCTGACAGCTTTCCCAAGTCTCGTATCCTCACTCTCTCAAGCACAGAAAAGAGGAGGAAAGTTTATGTCCCTTTATTCTCAGTGGCAGTGGCAAAGTTCACACTGATTGGATTGGTCTTAGGTCGTACGTTCCTCTTCCTCCCTGCAAACCGTCACTATGGTAATGCCAAATAAGATTTACTGATTGACTTCAGCCAGCTGGGGTTTATTCCTGGAGCTGAGAGTGGGTTTTGTGTCAACCAAACTGTATAGCTTTCCTCAAAGGAAAATCTGGGTGCTGCTGGCATGCTGGGGTGGACACCAACACACGTCCAATATGCCACGTAGATAAATGTCAAAACATGCGTGGTGTTCACCTTCACAGAATTTTATAGCGGAAGCAGATCTGAAGTCATGCAGTCTAGTCTTTGTAATGGGGAGCTGGTAAAAATCCAGGAAGCACATGATAATCAGATGAACATATTTCAATGATGTTGTACCCTGGCCCCAGAAGACTGAGCTAGAACCCAAGCTAGGAAGTTGGAGGCAGACAGAACCTAAGGAACAAAATGTTTTGGTTATTGTAGCAGTCTAATCCTGGAATAGGATTCTTTAGGAAATAGTGAGTTTTCTGTTTTTGGAGTTACTCAAAAGAGGCTGAACATAAACATTTAGGGGTGTTGCAGAAGACAGTCATGAGTTGAATGGGGTTTGGACCGGATGACTGCTAAGCTTCCTTCCAGGGCTAACATCCTAGGCAAGGTCACTGAATGAATGTTCATAGCAGCATTATTCATAATAGCTAAAAAGTGGAAATACATGAAATGCCCATCGTCTGATAAATCGATAAACAAAATGTAGTATATTCATACAATGGAATATTATCCAGAAACAAAAATGAAGTACTCATACATGCTACAACATGGATGAACCTTGAGAACATCACACTATGTGAAAGAAGCTAACGACAGACGATCACATATTGTATGATCCCAGCCATATGAGAGGCCCATAATAGGAGAATCTATAGAGACAGGAAGTAGAGCTGTGCTTGGCTAGGCCTGAGGACCAGGAGAAATGTGAGATGATGCTAATAATGGGCAGGAACGGGGTTTCTTTGTGGGATAATGAAAATGTTCTAACATTGGTTGTGGTGATCATGGCATAACTCTGTAAGTATACTAAAAATGATTAAATTGTACACTTTAAATGGGTGAATGTCAATTATATCTTAATAAAGCTGTTTAAACAGAACAGCACCACATGTACTCACCAGCAAATTGGTATTAACTGATCAACACCTAAGTGGACATATAGGAATAACATCGATTGGGTGCTGGGCAGGTGACGGGGAAGAGGAGGGGTATATACATAATATAATGAGCGCGATGTCCACCAACTGGGGGATGGACATGCTTGAAGCTCTGACTTGAGGGGGTAGGGGGAGCAAGGGCAATAGAAGTAACCTTAACATTTGTACCCCCATAATATGCTGAAAAAAATAAAAACATTTTAAAAAAAGAACACTATGAAAGAAATTTTAAGAGGAGAACAGAGCTTGAACATGGGACTGTACTGTTTTGACAGAGGGCTAAAAGGAGAAAAAGTCCAGAAGTAAGAGCTATCACCTAGAGAGGAGGGGTAATTAAAATACAACCCTGCACAACTCAACTCTGTGGTGAGGTCAAGGCCAGCGGCCGGCAGCCCGAGGACGTGGACATTGGTCGTGGGTGATGAGTGCATGTCTTGAAGCAGACAAAGCAGCAGCAGCTGGGAACACGGGGAGATCCTAAGGCAGCCTCCCTGTGCTTCGAGCCTTGCCTTTGGCCAGACTGCACGTGGGCATGGAGCGCCCAGCCCCTCTACCCCACAGCCGTAGCCAGGCAGCTAAAGGCACGCTTCTTCTCTTAGCTCTTCCATCGCTTGTTAAAATGTCCTCTTTCCTGGCCTCTGCATCTTTCGACATAATGCCTTTCTCCTCTTTTCATTTTGTGCTTACCAGTGTACTTTCTCTCTGCTTGGCATAGGCTATTTCTTCCTCTTTTATTATTATTATTAAAAAGTCAGCTTTTGACTTTTATACTTTATTTATTCTTTTCTTGGGTCCTTTGTGATTTTGCCATAAAGTTTTCTTATGTACAAATGTGAGGATTCACTGATACACTTAAAATGAGGGAAACCAGTGTGTCATGTGCTACTACGGTGAAAACTTTAATATATTTCATATGATAAAAATAAGGACAAAGCAATCTGATGTTTATTTGAACAATTTACACAAATAAGGAACTTGAGGGCCTCCTTGAAAGACTTTTTTCCCTGTGTATCCTCATTGATTCTTTACGGCAGTAGGGGTACAGGTTTATGTCTTATCCAGGGCTTGTTCAAAGTATCCTCTAACTTTTTACACAATTAAAACGACTGCTAGATTGCACATTCATTCATCCAATTATTCATTCATTCATTTCTTCATTCAACAAATGTTTATTGAGCATCTACTATGTACCAGGCATCTTGCTAGGTGCTGGGAATATAACGATGAATGTGAGAGAGTGCCCCTGGCTCTCAAGAGACATACAATCTAGCCGGAGAGACAGGTGTTAAGCAAATACTTACACACATGCACAAAAAATTATATGATTAAGATTGTGCTATGTTATAAAGGAGAATTATAAGGCATTATTATAATATATAATAGGGCCTCTTTCTGTCTTTCTTCCTACACTTGCTTGCTAAAGAAATTCCTGAAAGTTATTGACTAGGGATGAAAGAAGAAAAGTATAAAAAGGTAAGAGTCCTTCCTTGCACATTTCAACAAATATACATTGTTCTGACCTTGGGGAATCTTCATTAATTCTAATTGTGTGAGCATGTCTATGTTGAAGGGAATTTCAAATTACTTACTATTTGAAAAGACATTAAAATTTAAAGCTTTCAAGTAAGTGTTTTAATTAAATCAAGTAGAGGTGGCCCTAACTTAATGAAGAGATCACTCATTTGTGATAAGCAACATTAAAAAAATTTTCAGTTAACTTTTAATTAAAGTATAACAAATATAAGGAGAAGTGTGGACATCACATACTTATACAGCTTAATGATTTTTTTTCAAACCGAGCACACCTGCATAACCAGAACCCAAGTCAAGGAACAGGATATCGCTAAACACCCAGAAGCCCCACCCATGCCCTCTTTCACTAAAGCCACTAAATTCAGAGTATGAGAGGACTGGTGTTTTCGAGCACTTGCTATGTGTCACAGGCAATGCAAAGTCTTTTATAGAAGCTGTGTCATGTTAAGAGTAGCTTCACCCCCGACATGTATGTTAACGTATTCCCTGGGAGTCTAGCTGACATTAGCCGTTTCATTAGCAAACTCTCCTTTTCAGATAGCCAGAAAAGTGCCCTTCGGTCCAGCATAGACAGAACTCTTTGCAGTTCTGCATTCCTGGAGATTTTCCGTAAGTGCAGGAAATTTCCATGATGCCAGGGGCCTTGGAGCCTGCACAGAGAAGCAGGGAAATGGCCATTTCTCTGGCTGGCTGTGTGCCAGGCCCTTGAGCGGACGGGTGTCAGGGCTTCTTGCAGCTCTGCGTCTCCTTCCCCAGGGGGCAAGCTGCCTGTGTGCCCCTCCCCACTTCCCCACCTCAAGATCCCCCTCAAGGAGAACTGGAATTGACCTGCTGATTTCTCTGAGTAGTGAAGGTCACTGTAGGGTGACCATTTCTTAGAAGGTTCTTAAGAAACTTCCACCTAGTGTTTGGGGCACCATCTCTGTGAACCCCGGGAGCTTGCGGCAGAAGACGGCAGTGGGGTTTTAGAAAGAGTCTGGCCGGGAAGAGAAGAAGCTGACCCTAGTGGCAACAGGAACAGAAAATGTCACCCACTGCCCAGAGGAAGTTCAGCCTTCACGGAACAAAGCTCTTTGAGTGAGGTATTGAAATCCCCAGAAACAATGTGGGTTTTGGAAACTTGGCGAGATCTCAGCATTTCTGTCCAAGCCTTCTGTAAAACCACGCAATCTCGCTACTCCTGAGCGCTGGGTTTCCTCCGCTGCTTATTCTCTCTGGCATCACCTGCAGTGGTTGTGCCAAATCTTCTCTCCCTCTCCAAACCCCAGCCCCAACTCACTGTTTCTTCCACCATGGGGAGACAGTTTCCCACTCTGCTTTGCTGTGAATGTTGAGGTCACCAGCAAGGCCTTCCTTATTTTCTCTCTTTCCTCCGCTGTCCCTTACCACACACACAGTCTTTTTAGGTGTCCTTTATTTTCTTCTGTTTCAAAAGACAAAACCCCTTCCTGTGTCCCAAAGCCATTCTCTGGGCTTCTTCTCTGATACTGTGAGTGCTCAATAATTTAATCTCTCCCCATGCTCTTGTTTTAAACTCTTATTATAAAAGCTTTCAAATATATGCAAAAATAGAAAGAATAGAATGATGATCCCCCAAATTATCATTTTTCTTTCCTTCCTTCCTTCCTTCCTTCCTTCCTTCCTTCCTTCCTTCCTTCCTTCCTTCCTTCCTTCCTTCCTTCCTTCCTTCCTTCCTTCCTTCCTTCCTTCCTTTCTCTCTCTCTCTCTCTCTCTCTCTCTCTTTTGCAGTGGCACAAATTGATCATCCCTTATCTGAAATGCTTGAGACCAGAAGTGTCTCAGACTTGAGACTTTTTTGGATTTTGGAATATTTGCACATCCATAATAAGGTATTTTAGGAATAGGATCAAAGTCTACACACAAAGTTCATTTATGTTTCATACACATTTTATGTACATGGCCTGATGGCAATTTTATATGCTATTTTTAATGACTTTGTGCATGAAAAAAAGCCCATGACATAGAACTATCCAAACACAAAGCAAAGTTGTCAGTAGTTCATGCCGGTGCTCAAAGAGTTTTGGGATTTTGGAATATTTGCACATCCATAATAAGGTATTTTAGGGATAGGATCAAAGTCTACACACAAAATTCATTTATGTTTCATACACATTTTATGTATATAGCCTGATGGCAATTTTATATGCTATTTTTAATGACTTCGTGCATGAAACAAAGCCCATGACATGGAACCATCCAAAAACAAAGCAAAGTTGTCAATAGTTCATGCTGGTGCTCAAAAAGTTTTGGGTTTTGGGAGCATTTTGGATTTTTAAATTAGGTATGTTCAATCTGTATTTTAAAGCAAATTCCACCATTGTCTCAAAAATGTCTTTTTACAATTGGTTTGCTTAAATTAGGATTCAGACATGGTTTACATATTATATTTGGTTGTTACATCATTACCTTCATTCACTTTTATCTAGCCAAATATAGTTTCCCAGTTCTTCTCCCCACACCCCCCGTCATGCTATTGACTTGTGGAAGGAAGAAAGCAGGTCAGTTGTTCTGTAAAATGTCCCATAATCTGAGTTTTCCTAATTGCTCCCTCGTGCTGCTGCCTCACTGGGTGCTCAGTCCCCTGGAACCTGGAACTTAGGTGGAAAGGCTTATTCAGCTCCAGGCCTCCCCTGCCCTCTTCCTTCTCCTGTTTTATGTTCTCTGTCACGCACGAATGGGTCACAGTATTCATTACACAGTATTTGCCTTCTTTTTCTGTGCTCAGTTGCCCTCATCATTGCCACATGTTTAGAACAAATAGTCTGCATCGATTTTCTCTACCTACTTACATACATTTTTTCCCCCTAACTCTTATATGAGGCTTCTGTCCCTACCAGACCTCTTTCAGAGATCACTAAACATTCTTTAACAACAAAATCCAGTGCTGTCCGGTTAGTGTTATAATTAATGATCATCATCATCACCAGGTGCCAACTGCCATCTACAGCTTTTTAACCGTTTACAAAACACTTCCACATACTTTTCATTTTTTGAGTCCTCCAACTTTGGAGACTCATTTTTTGAGTCTTTCCAACTTTGTTCCTTCTTTCTTGACTTTTATCTTTGCACTATTTATTTCTTTTTCTATGACATTAGGGAAACTTCTCTGCTTTCCGTCACTTGTTGCTTTTTCTCCTCCCACCAACGAATGTCTGATTACTTTATGAATTTTTGTCCTTTCTATTCTTGGTTTCAAGAATCTCAGTGCTTTGCTTATCATCTTCATGTGATGGCTCTTGCATTGGTGCTTGTAGTTCTGCCCAAATTCTCTGAGCTCCAAGCTCCTCTCTCCTTTTTCCTCTTGGGAAATTTTTTTTTTTTTTTATCTCTAAATGATTCACCAATATCTGAAAACTCGATTGCTCCCAGTTACATTTGTCATTTTCCCCTCAAACTAGCTGCTTCTCCTATATTCCCATCGTCTACAATGACATCCCTGTGAATACCTCTGTTAGAAAGTCACTTTTCAAAACCCAAAACAACAAATGCTGGCGAGGATGTGGAGAGACAGGCACAACTCTTACACTGCTGGTGGGACTGTAAATTAGTGCAACCTTTCTGGAAAAGAATTTGGACATACCTCAAACAGCTAGAAATAGAAATACCATTCGATCCAGCAATAGCATTGTTGGGCATCTACCCAAAAGAGCATAAGACATTCTATTACAAAGACATCTGCACCTGAATGTTTATGGCAGCACAATTCACAAGTGCATGGTCATGGAAACAACCCAAGTGCCCATCAATTCACCAGTGGACAATTAAAATTTGGTATATACTCACAATGGAATATTACTCAATTCTAAGAAATGATGGTGAGCTTGCACCGTTTATGCTATCCTGGATTAAGCTTAAGCTCATTATCCAAAGTGAGGCGACACAAGATCTGGAAAACAGATTCCACATCTACTCGCCATCAAATTGGTACTGACTGACTGAAACTATGTTGCTCAAATGGTGGTAGTGTGCACCAGGGACTCGGGGTGGGGAGGCCACATCTTAAGGATGTGGCGAGCATTGTGGAGGGGAAGGGAATGCCTCTAACCCTTCTTAGGGAGAGGCAAAGAAATACAATGTAACCAAAATGTCAAAAAAAAACCCAAAAAACCTTTTATCAAGTGGTGGGCAGGTGGGAGGGGGGAGGAGGAGAAGGGGGTATACTTACATAATGGGTGTGGTGTGCACCAACTGGGGGTTGGACACGCTTGAAGCGCTAGCACAGAGGGGAGGAGGGGTGGCAGGGGCAACATATGTAACCCCAACAATATTTGTACCCCCACAATATAATGAAATAAAAGGAGGAAAAATGAAAAAGAAGAAAGTCACTTTTCGCTTCTCCTTCCCCTTTGCTGCCATTTCTAAGCAACTGAAAGTCTGGCCCAGCCTGGTCTGCAACATCTATCTGTCCCAGTCATTTCTTATTTTCCATCTTTCCTCACCCATTTTCCCCAGTTTTCTCTGCCCAGTGTAGATCTTATCAATCTCATATCCCAGCCATTCTATTTAAAATTGGGCCACCATCACATTCCCTATCCCTTCCCCTGCTTAATTTTTCTCCATAGCACTTAGCACCATCTGTCATGCTATATATTTTGTGTATCTTCTTCTTATTGTGTCCCTTGGCTGTAAGCCCCATGCAGGGAGGGCTTTTTGTGCCTGACATGTAGGAGATACTCCATAAGCATTTAGTGAAGAATGAATCGATAAAAGCATGCAGAACATTCACCACATAATTCATCATACTCAATTTATACAGTCTTTACTATATAAACTTACTGCAATGCAAATCTGATATTCTGATCTAAATTGTAAGTTTCTTGAAGACAGTGAATATCTCATCCCTTTTCTTACCACATCCCACAATCGCTCACCCCCGACCCCGCTCAAATTCGTACCTGTGTCTCTGTGTTCAGCATGGGCTGAGCAGGGCGAAGACGTTCCATAACATTCTATAACCTCTATGCTTTTTGGTGGTTGACTTGGCAGAGGGACAGGTTGTTTTTCTGGTCTGCAGAGTGGTAGAGAGGGAAGCTGGATTGAAAGCAGGAGGCACAGGGAGGAAAGAGGGAGGGTGAGGGAAGCCTCTCAGAGTCCGGCAGCTGCGTTTTGAAACTGGACTTTCTGCCTGTGCAGGCCCACGGGCCTCGCCACTGTAATTCTCCAGACTGTCAGTTTCGCGCTCCTCAGCCAGCAGAAAATGCAAGAGACGTGTTAAAAGGAAGTCAGAGAAGGCAGGTTTGCGCTGGACTCCAGGTCTTTGTAGGAACGTTCATCAGGCTTGTGGGGAAGGTTATCACTGAGTTGCAGAGGGTTTTGAATACCTACTTGAGGACGTTTCCCCCTTTATTTATTAAGCAAAATGGGGCACCTCTGTAGGCTATGGAGAAAAGGGCAAAAGGTGAGAGCAGTGCTTCGGGCTCCTTGAAAGAAGTGAGAGGGTGGTGGAAGAGGACAGATAGCGAAACTAGCAGGACACGAATATTTAAGAGGTCATGAACTTGAGATAAAGCGGTGACCAAGGGAAAGAAGTAGGGATTGGAAGTATTTTCAAGTGATGTTTCTTGGGTAGTATCCACAGGGCATGGAGACAAAATAAAAAGAATTTGAATTTTCAAATCTTCATTATAATAACAAATATCCTCACGGGATATATAATATATATCAAAAATACAATAACACAAATTGCCTCGCAGGGGTGGTCTGAGTGCTTTTCATGTCAACTCGCAGGTTAGATATCTCCACTAGGATGTCTAATAGTCATGTTGAAGCTAACATGTATGAAACCGAGTTCCTGATATTTCTCCCCAAATCTGCCTCCTTCTGTTCTTTCCATCTCAGATAATGAGAAATCCCTCCCGCCAGTTCCCAGACCAAGATTCCTCCCTGACTCCTCTTTTTTTCTGATCCCTAACTTCCAACTTGTCAGTAAATCGTGTAGATGGTACCTTCAAATACATATCCACTAGGATCTTCTCTGCAGCCCCCCGCTGGTCTCCCGGCTTCCGCTCTGGCCTCCCTGCAGTCGGTTTTCAGTGCAGCAGCCAGAGCGATCCAGTTAAAGTATGACATGATTATGTTAAACTGTTCAAAAACTGTCCTGGTGGAGATGGAGTTCTGCGAGTGTGCCCCCAGGCCCTCCACAGTCTGTACCTGCTCCTCCCGTCGCTTCTCAGAGATCATTCTCTCTTCCTCTGTCCCCAGCTCACTCCAGTCCAGACACGCTGGAATCCTTGCTCCTCTAGGTTGCCTTCTCGGGGCCTCTCACTTGTGGTTTCTTCTGCTTGCAACACATTTTCCCCTGGAAGATGTGCAAGATTCACACTCCCGTCTCTTTGGGGTCTTTGCTAAAATGTCACATTATGAGTAAGACTACCCTATTTGCAACCGCAACCTGTCCCTCTCGCCTTCACATTCCCTTTCCCACTGCGCTGCTCCCCTGCCCACCCTCGCACCTGCCAGTCCATGCGCGACTTTGGGCCCCTGGTGGGAACACGCCCTACCAAGGGAAGGGAGGCGGGCAGGCCTGAAAAGGAGGGTGGAGAGAACCTGCATCTTCCCTCTAGCCGGATCCACAAAGCTAGCATTTCCTCACAGCATCCCTCACCTTCAGCCGGCCTGCTTCCTAATCTTAGCACCTGAGAGTGACTCAGAAGGGAGGATGATGAAAAGTTTCAACTCAGAAGAATATTCGGAGGAGGGATTTGAACCACAGGCTTTGCCAAACTGTCACCTTCAAATGCCCTTTGAACTCTGGATACTCCTCACACTCTACTTAGAAACCATTTCTACATTTGCGCCTTTAATAAGACATGTTTATTAACATCTTGGGCCTTTGTAGCTTTTGCTTGGCTCCGTGAAAGGCAGCAATGAAAATCTCTTTAAGTGTCAGACCAAAGAAAACTGGGCATGGCCTCCCGGCCCCTGGGAGCAATGCTGTCGAAAACAATGGAACGGTGTGACGTGCTGTCCTGAAATAAACGCACACAGGGTCCTGCTCCCTGCCGCTGCTGCACTGCTTGCTGCCGAAGCCCAGGGGAAATTAGAGACCGTCTACTCCAGGCCCAGAGGAGGCTGTGTGCAGATGTCTCTAGCCTGGTGGCTACCGAAACTGCCCACACGGACGGAGCTCTGCGGAGCCTTGTTAATCATACTGATTTCTAAATACTCTAATCGGAGCCTTTGGGAGGGAGGGTGCAGAAATCATTATCTGTAGTGAGCTCCCAGACGGTTTTCTGCAGCGCACTGAGGCCTGTTCCGTGGACCAGTGTCTGGGCCCTGCTGCTCTTCCTCACTCGCCTGCAACAGCCGCCTCCATCTACCCGCAGTGGCAGGTCGTTTGTGAACTACATCCAAACCACGAATGGCTCTGTCCTGGGTGACACGGAGAAGGTTCTTCCTCCCAGGTCCTAAACGCCCGTCTTGTTTGTGTTCACCCAGGACGTGTGCACAGTCAGCTCCCCGCGCCCCTCGCTCCCTAGACACGGGCACTCCTCTCCCAGCAGGGGGGCTGAGTGGGATGTGCGGTGGGGGGGTGGCTTCCCTGCTACCCACCCACTGATAAGAGCCCTTAAACACAGCTGGGCCTGGAACAAGACCACGAGAGTCGAATTTACCAGCATTCGACGAGACAGAGTGGGAAGTGTAATTTGAAGGGTCATCTTGGTATGTGGCTTGGGGCGGGGTGGCTCTTGAGAACCATGCTCCTGTGACAACAGATGGCTGTGAGTTGCCTTCTTGGGGTGGGGCAGGTTTGGTGAGCGGCAGATTTTAGAGAAGAAACTTGCTGTGTGGGATCTTCAGGTTCAAGGCTTGGGTTCCATGACTCCTTCACCTTACCTTGCACGGCGCATCATCTCTTCTGAAAGGACCTGTTGGACAAATACTGTCTCCCAGGAGGGAGACTCCGGTGGGGGGTCTGACCCTGCAGATCGTGGAACTCACCTCATCGCTGTGGTTCCTTCGTTAAATCTTTCCCAGAATGAGTCACCCCCAGGCAGCCCGCACCACTGAGGTGTGGTCTTCTGTAGACGGGCTCTCTGCGTTGCAGGTGGCGCGTGTGTGTGTGTGTGTCTGCCTCGCACACAGACCGTGAGCATCCGGAGGGCAGGGCTCATGTTTCATGTACCAATTTGTTAGCCAATTCTTTATGTTATTTAGTGGGCATCTCCTACAGTTCCAGCACTGTACTTTGTGGCCTTTGGATTTGACAGAGCAAAACCCTAGAATAGGAAAGGGGTAAGAAGGCAACAGCAACAGCGAACATTAGCCAACACTCATGGTAAACTCATTTACTCTTTAGTTCATTCGATCATCACTATAATCTTATGATGTGGTTCCTATTATCATATCCTTTTATAGATAAGAAAGTGGGACGCAGGGAGGTTGACAGAGCAGTCAGAATCTCAGAGAGACAGAGAGACAGGAAGCTGTCAGGTTCCAACAAAAGCAGACCAAAGCCATTTCTGTCTGGCCATTAAGTGGAAGATGGCTTGCAGTAGAGTTTAGGGAAGAGAAGTGTCTTTAGAAATCAATTGATAAGGACACTTGTAATCAGATATTATAGCAATTACCAAAACAGACTAAAATTTTTTTTTAATTTTCTATAAATTGCAATATGATAGCAAAAAGTTCAACCACCCTCAGTTGCTGTTTCTATGAAGCCCTCAGTTAAAGTACTCTTCAGACAGAATTATAAATAGCTTTCTGCGTCTGTTGGGCTCTAACTGAGAATTATAGTCAAGATTTTATCCAGAGTGGGCAAATCATGAAACAGATCCACTTAGAGAATGCTGTTTTAGAGGAGGATTATTACTGTCCGTGTGTATTGTACTCAGGGGGAGGGGCCAGTGCAGGTCGGGGAAGGAACACGGAGGAGATGTCCTGACACAGGGTAGGAGTTCTATCTGTTTTGTCCACTGTTATATCATCAGTTCAAAACAGTGCTCGGCACATGGTATGTGCTCAATGAAGATTTGTGGAATGAGTGAATAAATGGCAGGAGAGAAGTACGGATAAAATATGGTAGAGAATGTGCTTAATAGGTATTCAATAATTATAAGTGAGGTTGTATGGAAAACACAGAGTTTACTTAGAGGCCTCAGCAAGGAGGAAATACAGTAAAAACCAAATAAGATAAAAAACCAACCCTGAACAAATTCCAAGAGAGGTGATGAATGCCAGGCCGGCTTGACCGCATGGGCACTGGCCTATGACAGCCTGTGGAATATGCTTCTAGCACAGAGTCTCTTTTCAGATGCCCCTGTTCATGCCCCTCTTCCCCGCTAACCTGCTATATAGCAGCTCACATGGAGAGAGCTAAGGATTTCTGTTCTCAACACGTCTCACCAAGGAGAGTGGGGCAACACTAGAAAAGAAGACTTAGTCCGTACAGAACTTGGAACAAGATTGCTGAAGGTGAGAAGAAGTGAGAGCCTTTCTAGAAGTCCTGGGCTCTCTTGGGCAGGGCCCCATCAGAGAAACCCTCCTCTTTACTATTTGCAGTGTCATATCTCTTCAAGCCATCATTGCATATTTTTACTGCTTGGGTGCAGTGTTGTTGATTGACCTAGCTTGGCAGTGATGGGTGTGTATTTGTCACACTGGCATTTTCTGTATGTGTGGGAGGGTATGTCTACACATAAAACAAGCCCATTCTAGGCTGGGTGCAATGGCTTATGCCTGTAATCCCAGCACTTTAGGAGGCCAAGGTGAAAGGATCACTTGAAGCCAGTAGTTCGAGACCAATCTGGGCAACATAGTGAGACCCTGACTCTATAAAAATTTTTTAAAAATTAGTTGGGTGTGCCAGCCCTCCTGTAGTCCCAGCTGCCCAGGAAGCTGAGCCAGGAAGATTCCCTGAACTGAGGAGTTCGAGGTTGCAGTGAGCTGTGATTGCACCATTGCACTTCAGCCTTGGTGACAGAGAGAGACACTGTCTCTTAAAAAACAAAAAGCAAGAGCATCCTGGTCTCTTCCACTGCCTTGCATAGGGAACCCCTCTGTCTGTAATGGCTCCCCTGGGGAAGACCTGTCCCTCTATAAAGCCTGCTTTGATATTATCTCAACTTCAAAGTCTTCACCAACCTACTTGGGATGAAATAATGACACTGTCTACTACACTGTTTTTCATATACAATTCTATATACTGTTACATGAATGGATGAATGAATGAGTGGATAAATCTTATCTTACGATTCTTGGTAGTTCCAGAACTTTGCACAGCACCTGGCCTAACAACCATGATATCACAGCACACAGTAGAGGTTCAGTCAGTGTCAATTGTATGGAAACTCACTTTCCATGTTTTCCTCTTCTTGATGTGAGGATCATAAGAAATTAGAGTTACTGAGAACTTTAGAGTTTATCTGCTCCATTATACTAGTCAATGTAGAAATCCTCTGTAGAGCAGGTTTTATTGTCTATCTGAACATCTCCAGTAGCGGGAGGGATGCCCACTACCTCATAATATGGCACGATCCATATTGAACCACTTAAACTGTTAGTGAAAGATTCCTCCATATTGAACTGAACATCGTCCCCTGTAACTTTTACCTATTGGTCCTATTTCTCCCCCACCCCCAACACATACCCTTGGAATTATCTGAAATAAGGTGGATTGTCCTCCATATGGCCATCCTCAATTGTTTAAAAAAAACTACCATGTCTCATTTAATATTCTCTTTTCCCACAGTGGGGCATTCCATGCTAAATTAGACTTCAGCAGTTACACATATCACATGGTTTCTAGGAGATTTCTCATCTTGGTTTTTCTCTTTTGACTTTGAGTTAGTCAATGTGGCCTCTACAATATACTACTCAGAACAGGTACTATGAGTGAGGGTAAAATCATAGGTATATTCCTGGTTCATATTTTCTGCCTCTGAGTGCCAGGGCAGTACTAGGGGCTGGGCATTCAGAGGTGGCAGGTGCCACTCAGCAAGCTCCTGGAGGAAAAGATGCTTCATCTGGTGCATGTAGCTATGGCAGGGACCAGGTCTTTCCTCAAACCCCAGCGTGGATGAAGGACAGTTTATCTTTTGTTGGTCTTTTTGTTTTCTTCCAGCTTTATTGAGGCAAAATTGACAAATAAAGTTGTATATATTTAGGAAGTACAATGTGATGATTTGGTGTGTATATACATACATTGTGAAATGATTACCACCATCAACTTACTTACCATATCCATCACCTCAGATAACTGTTTTTTTCGTCATAGTGATAACATCTAAGATTTACTTTCTTAGCAATTTTCAAGTATAAAATAAATATTATTAACCATAGTCACCCTGCTATATATGAGCTCCCCAGAACTTATTCATCTTAGAACTGAAAGTGTGTGTCCTTTGACCAGCAGCTCCCCATTTCTCCCAATCCCCATTATTCATTATTGTGAATAATGCTGCAAAGAACATGGGAGTGCAGGCATAGCTTCAAGATACTGATTTCATTTCCTTCTGATGTATACCCAGAAGTGGAATTGCTGGATCTTATGGTAGTTCTATTTCGAATATTTCGAACAATGTCCATACTGTTTTCCATGGTGGCTGCACTGATGTACATTCTTATCAACGATGTACAATGGATCCCTTTGTTCCATGTCCTCACCAACACTTCTTATCTCTTCTTATTTTGATAACAGCCATTCTAGCAAGGTGCTATCTCACTGTGGTTTGGAGTTGCATTTCCCTGATAATTAGTGATGTTGAGCACCTTTTCACTTACTTCTTGTCCATTTGTATGTCTTCTTCGGTAAAATTTCTATTCAGTTTCTTTGCCCATTCCTTGTTGGACATTTCTGGGTTTTGTTTTGTTTTGCTATTCAGTTGTGTGAGTTCCTTATATATTTTGGATATTAATCCTTTATTAGATATATGGTTTGCAAATATTTTCTCCCATCCTGTAGATTGCTTTGCATTTTGTTGATCGTTTCCTTTGTTGTGCAGAAGCTTTTTAGATTGATGTGATCCCACTTGTTTATTTTTGCTTTTGTGGCCTGTGATTTTGGTGTCATATTTGAAAAATAATTTTTAAGACTAATTTCAGGGAGCTTCTATTCTATTTTCTTCTTGAAACCTAAAATGTAAGGTTTTAAGCCTTACATTTAAGTCTTTAATTTATTTTGAGTTGATTTTTATGTGTGGTGTAAGATAGAGGTCCAATTTCACTCTTTTGTGGGTGAATATCCAGTTTTCCCAATACCATTTATTGAACAATCTTTTTCCTATTGTGTATTCTTAGTACTTTTGTCAAATATTAATCAGTCATATATGTGAAGGTTTATTTCTGGACTATCTATTCTGCTCCATTGGTCAATGTATCTGTTCTTATGCCAGTACCATGCTGTTTTAAGTATAATAGCTTTGTAATATATTTTAAGTCAAGGAATGTGATGCTTCCAGCTTTGTTCATTGCTCAAGATTGCTTGGCCATTCAGGGTATTTTGTGTGTCCATACAAACTTTAGATTGTGTTTTTATTTCTGTGAAAAATACCATTGGAATTTTGATAGGGATTGTATTGAATTTGTAGATCACTTTGGGTAATATGAACATTTTTAACAATATTTATTCTTCCATGGGATATCTTTCCATGTATTTGTGTCTTCTTCAATTTCTTTCATCAATATCTTATAGTTTTCAGTGTTCAGGTCTTTTAACTCCTTGGTTCAATTTATTATTTTATTGTTTTTGATGCGGTTGTAAATGAGGTTGTTTTCTTTATTTCTTTTTCAGAGAGTTTGTTGTTAGTGTATAGAAATGCAACTGGCTTTTGCATGTTGATTTCATATCCTGCAACTCCAGTGAATTTGTTTATTAGTTCTAACAATTTTTGATGGAGTCTTTAGAATTTTCCACATATAAGATCATGTCTTCTGCAAACAGAGGCAATTTTACCTTTTTCTTTCCAATTTGGATGCCTTTCATTTCTTTCTTTTGTCTAATCACTCTGGCGAGGACTTTCAGTACTATGTTAAATACAAGTGTTCTGAGTGGGTGCCCTCGTCTTTTGCCTGAGCTTTGAGGGAAAGCTATCAGTTTTTCACTGCTAACTATGACATTGACTGTGGGCTTGTTATATATGACCTTTATATTGAAGTCTATTCCTTCTATATCTAATTTATCAAGAGCTTTTTATCAAGAAAACACGTTGAATTTTGTCAAATGCATTTTCTACATCTACTGAGACTATCATGTCATTTTTATTCTGTTAATGTGGTGTTTGCTGGTCTTTCCTAACTGAGGTGAACTGGAGTGAATGAGACTGCCCAGAGTGGGGACGTGGGGGAGAGGTCAATGGTGACATCTGGGGCTCAGCCACCAATGGCAGGGGTTGAGGAAAGCTTGAGTGTGAGGAACTGGGTGTCAAAGCCAGGAGATCCCTGGATGATGGGAGAGATTGGCACAGAATTGTGTTGATTTCCAAGACTTGCAGTGAGTGCTGCGGGAGGGGAAAATAACTCCAGTTATCTGTACAGCTGGCTGTGGTCTGTGGTGTTGCCTGTGGGTGCCTCCTTGCAAGGGTGGGGGAGACATGCGAACAGCCTACGCAGGTGCCATGGGTCACGCACTCAGAGGTGAGTGGAAGAGTGGGGTTTCAGTGTCTTTTCCCACTATATCTACAGCAGTTGCACAAACACTCCAAGAGTTGCAAGCTGCAGACACAGACTGACCCAATCAAGAAATTCTTTTAGAAAGGCCTTTCCTCCTTCCCAAGCTCCAGGTGGGGTTTTCCTGCCAAACATCTGGTGAAATCTAAAGAGGGCAACGTTTGCCCTCCTCTGGGCTTCCTCTTACAAAGATCATGGATTGATGCCCTGAATTTATTTTCAGGAATATTCTGGAGCTGGCAATACCTTGCCCAGACTCAGAAATTATTCTCCGCTTAGAGATGTGCACAATGAAGAACTTGTAAAAAATAAAATGGGGTGACAGAAACAAAATGCAAGCATAAAAAATAAGAAGCAGATAAAAGGAAGCCGCCGCGGGTGAACGGAGGTCATTTGATTAACGCAGAGCCCAGAGGAGTCATGAGTTGCAGTGACTGGGGCTGGCCCTGGGCCCAGAGGAAAGCAGGCCCGGCTGGAGGACACAAGCGGAGGAAGGCGGTGGGGACGTCTGGGCTGGGGCTCTGAGGGAGGCTGTGATGCCAGGGATTTCGGTCTTTCTCAGTGCGTGTGTCACTTGAAGGCAGAGATGCGTGTGACAGGGCCTGTGTGGAACTCCTGGCAAGCCCGCGTCTGCAGGGACAGGCACGGCAGCGGGAGTCGTGGGTTTCGGTGCCCGGAAGCGGCAGGCGACGGCGGCGGGGGGTGCGGGGAAGCTCCTTGCAGTGGAGCCCATGCGCGTGGAGTGACGTCAGCGATGCGACGGCCGCGTGTGCGCCCGTGTGAGGTCGCGGGCGCGGTGTGATGCAAAGCCAGAGCTCTCTCCTGTTGGTGAGGGGTGTGCCCAGAGCAATGCCGAGCCCACCTAGGACCTTAGCCCAGGTCTATACCTCTTCTCCGACGCCAATGCTGAGTGAGTCATTTTTTCTCTGTTCCACTCACGACATCATAAAGAAACATCATCTGTTTGTGAAAGGTGTCCCCACCTAAGTCCTAGCATTGCCTGCACCTCTCTCACTTCAGCACAACCGTTTGTGCCCCCGTCAAACAATCGCCTGACGTCAATGCCAGTTTCTCCCAGCCTCAGTTGTCTTTCTTTCCCGCCCAGCAATTTTTTTTGTGCATCCCACTGGACCATTTCTGTAGCTTACTTACCGTCTCCCTTCCCAGAGCGGTTACACCAAGCCCAGTCAGCACAGTGGAGAGGATGGCAGGAAAGAACTAAACTGTCCTTCAGCAGAGCCATCTGGTCTCAGACTCCTCGGGATTGTGAACCGCTTTGCCGAGGTGACGTCCACCCCACTCCACAGAGACAAACACCGTCAGGATGAAGAAGAAGGTGGTTCTTTCTATATTTACTTCTCTTTCTTTCCATACACCGTATGCTGTAAATATAACTAAAGTCACAGTTGAGAATATTACTGAAAGTAGCAAGAACAATACAAGATACATAGGAATAGCTAAAATTAGAAATGTGAGGGAATGTGTAGATAAAACTTCAAAAGAATAAAAATATTAAATGAGGATGCATACTATTCCTGTGAATAAAAAAAATTGTGTGAAGTTTTAATTTCTCCCTAATTTATATTGACAGGTTTATCCCAGTCCCTCTACATGCCAGTGGTATTCTTTTCAGAAGCTCTACAGATGTTTGCTAAATGATATCTAAGAGCATAAAGATGTTCAAAAGCCTCTGAAACATGTTAAGAGATTTGCTGTCTGGCAGACTGTTTGAAAAAGGGTTACCATGGCTCCCTGTGCATCCAGAGCTTGGGTAGTCCCCTTGGGCATGGACTCTGTACTTGGCCATGTGATTTGCTTTGCCCAGTAGAGCAAGAGCAGCTATGATACAAGCAGAAACCCTACGTTGAAGCCTGTCCTCTCATGCTGCTGGGCACCCCGAGTTCATCATGTGCGCAAGCCTGGAGTCGTCTCCAGGAGAGTGACAGCCCCTGTGGAGAGTGGCCAGCTGCAGCATCAGCCATGCGAATGAGGCCATCACAGACCATCCCTCGCTGGCCAGCTTGTCCAGATCAGAATTGCCTAATCAACCCATGCAATCATTAAAAATAGTAAATATTTGTTGTTTTAAGCCACTAAATCTTGAGGCATTTTTCTACACAGCAAAACCCAACTGATCCTAACTCAAACACATGTTAATATGTATCATCAGGTTATGGTAGTAAAATTAATGTGGGATTTATATGACAATAGATAGATCAATGTAATAAGCCAGCCCAGAGTCAGACCTCAAGAGCTTAATATATGAAAAAATAGGTACTCAAAATCAAGAAAGCAGGAACGGCATCTGGTCCCCCGTAGAATTCCTCATGCACTGGGCTTTTCACAGAGCTGGCCAGCAACACACATTTACTGTTAAATGAGAGAATAATGAAGGACTATTCAACAGATAAGCATTTGATAAATGTGTTAGCTATTTGAAATTTGAAAAAATCCATTTAGGAGCCACCATCTCATAGTAGACAATAAAATAAATGACATGTTGTTTAAGATTTTAAAATATTCAACCTTAAAAAAACTAAAAGAAAACATAGAGGATTGTTTATTTGATATAAAGAAGGACTTTGTAAGCTTAAGGCAGTGACTGGAATTAAGAGGAAAAGATTCATCGATTTGGCTACAAAATTTAAAAGCTTCTGTAGTACAAAAAAAAGAAAGAAAAAAATGAAAGATAAGTTGGGAATAGCATTTACAAAAATATTATTTAAGTTTTAGAGGACTCATGATTAATATGCCTTTTTTCCTAGTTTCAAGTTTGGAATCAGTTTAGGAGTAAGCAGAGAAATTAGACCAATAGGGGTCAAAATTTCACTTTATTGACAACAGAAGATGGACTTGCGTCTGTGGTTTGGATGTAAGCCTGTATTGGGTTTCCTACTACTTTACCCCAGAAATAAAGCTGCCTGCCTTGTCACCGGCAGGACAGGATGGTTGTAGGACTCCCCAGGGGCAGAGCCTGCCTTGAGTAGTGTATTTTGAGTAGAGAGCAGGCAGATCAGAGAGAGAGAGGGTGGAGTGGGAGGAGATAGTAGGAGAGATTGGAGCAGAACATGAGTTGAAAATGCTCTATTCCTTCTCTAACTCCTTATGAATTAGGTGAGTTGGTTCTTTTTCCATAAGAAAAGTAAGAGAAGGGGTGGAAAGAAGCCATCAGTGTTATTCCAGGGCAGGAATTCTTAATTTTTTCATGCCATGGACAATATTGGCAGTTTGGTGAAGCCTATGGACCCCCTTCTCAGAACAGTGTTTTAAAATCCATTCAATGAAATATGTAGAATTACAAAAGAAACTGATTGTACTGAAATTCAATTATAAAAAATTTAAAAATTTTTTGAGGTTTAGTAAAATACATTAGCCTATTAAATTAATTATCTCATCAAATCTAGCAGCAGATCTATTAATTATTGTAATTTTGAAGCCATGATAAGAAAAAGCAATTTCAATATATGTAATGTGATATAAAAATGTCTATGCTTTCTATTGGTGGCAAAGTTATAGGTACTGCTAATATTGATGTGGTTAGTTACCTACATTTAGAGTTGGAGGAATCCTAACTTCAAGTAAAGATTATAAAGTTTAATGAAAATAAAAATATAATTTTTCCCATTTAAGTTCAGAACACTCCCCTTTTTCCATTTTTATTCTCCCGTTCCAATGGACTTTAGGTGAAGAATCCTTTGTCAAAGAGAAGTCTCTTCATCATAACATGAGGTCAGGAAATGAAAAGTTATCTCTAAATATTAAAAACATAAAAGCATCATACAAATGAACAGAAAAAGCCGCCAGAGATGAATGGGCCAAAGACAAGATGAACAGAAAGACAATGATAAAAATTTGAAGAAAAATTAAACTTCAAAGAATCAAAGTAGTAGAAATCATTTTTTTCTTTGCCTATTAGTCAAGATGCAACATGCACCCACACAAACGTATGCATACAAATTCTGCAAGTGGCACTGATATGACTATTCTTACTGATGCTTAAATTAAAAATTGGTACAGTTATTTTCAAAAACAGATTTAAATTATTCACATTGTGAATCAATAACTTCTTAAATCAACTTAAATTGTTGTCATTTAATGGCTAAACTCTAAGATTTTTCTTATACAAACCTAGACTACCCAAATCTTAAAGGACCTACTGGATTACATATACCAATAGCTCCCTCCATCACTAGCAAGCCAAATATTCTCCAGTCTCAAAGGCATAAAAATAATAAAATTCACTACATTCCATTATATATGCTTAAACTTTATAGGAATCTCCTTTGAATCTACTGGCCTTATAATATTGCAGAGAAATGGCAAACTACCTAGGACAGCATGTGTTTGGGCATGGATTTTTGACACAGTAATTTAGTGAGTGGCTTATATTCAATTTTTGCCCAGAAGGTTTTCTGTGTTCCAATTATTACTCTTATCTTTGTTTTTCCTTTGGCCTGCCTACCTATTCATAAGTCTTTTGCTTTGAATCTAGCATCATTGCCTTATTCATTTAATATGTATTCCTTTTTTCTTTTATTTCAGGACATTATGGGGGTACAAACATTTTGGTTACATGTTATGACTTTCCCACACCTAAACCATGATTTGAGATGTGCCCTTTTCCCCCTACAATGCTCACTGCATCCATTAGTTGTGAGTTTACCCACCCTCAACCCCCCAGGCCCCAAAGAATATTACTACTGTGTGAGCAGTTAGTGCCAATTCAATGGTGAGTACATGTGGTGCCTATTCGTCCATTCTTGTGATATCTCACTTTGGAGGATGGGCTTAAGCTCTATCCAGGAAAATATAAGAGGTGCTAGATCACCATCGTTTTTTATAATTGAGTAATATTTCATTGTATATGTATACCATATTTTGTTAATCAACTCATGGATTCCTATTTTGTGCCAGACATTGTGCTAGATATTAGAAATTCAATGGCAAACCAAATTATCTTATTTCTTTCCTCCTGGTACTGACAATCTATTGCACGGATCATTAAACTACAGCCCACGGGCCAAATCTAGTCTGCCTTCTGTTTTGGTACAACCTACAAGGTAAGAATGGTTTTTGCATTTTAAAATGTAAAATTGAAAGAAGAATATTTAATGTCACATGTAAAATATATGAAACTCAAATTTTACTATCAATAAAGTTTTATTGGGACACAACCACACTAATTCGTTTATGTATCATCTACAGCTGCTTTTATGCTGCAGCATTAGAGTCAAGTAGCTGCAAAGGAAACCATAGGGCACAAAGCTAAAATATTTACTATCTGGCTCTTTACAGAAAAAGTTTGCTGGCTCCTGAGCTAGTAGGAGAGACAGAAAAGAAACAAGTAAGGAAATAACAAATAAAATAATCACCGATTGTGATGCGAAGGGGGAAAAGAGGTGGAGAGAGAGGATGCCAGGAGCGTGTGTGTGGATAGAGTCTTCAGACAGCAGTGATGCTTAAGCTGAGATCTGGAGGGTGAGAAGGATCCAGCAACACCAAGAATAGGGGCAGTTCTGTTCCAGGCAGCAGAGGTGGGAGTGGGTGGTGGCGAAGGTGCTGGTGTGGGAAAGATCTTGGTGTGTTGGAGGAACCGAGAAGACATCATATTTGGGGAGGAGTAAAAGAGGAAACTGACACGTAAGTACATGGGAAACCATGGAAGGATTTTAGGCAAAAGAATGACACAGTCTGATTTGTATTTAGCAAAGATGACTTCATGTGCCTTGTGGAGAATGGATTGCTAGAAAACAAAAAGAGATTAGGAGCGTGTTTTGAAAACTATTGCCTTACTTCTCCCCTAAGGCCCCTCCCACACCTTTCTGTCATTAACATGTACTATGATTGATTCCAATCAATCTGTCAAAATGAGGCACTTCAGAATTCCACAGTGTTTTGCCATTATTCTTTTGAAATTCAGTTATCAGTGAGGTTTAGATGTGTAGAATAGCAACTGATAAAATTTCCAAAGAAGCATGGGCTGGATGTTAGGTTTTACCCTAATAAGAACTCAGTGAAGAATATTTTCTTGCTAAAAGTGCAGAGTTTTCAAACATGGTGCAACGGAATATAAACAGTGTTATATGAAAAGACAACTGGGGTTAGCCACCCTTGCCTCCTGACTGAGCAGTATAACACTATGCTGGAGTAGATATCATTTTGTCTTACAAAATAGCCTGACTGGGGAGGAAGAGGTGGTCCGGAGGTTAACCCTGATAGCTAAACATCTATGCACAAGAAGGTAACAGCAATCTGTGGAGAAGATAAGATAGAGGCTGAGAAACATGGCTGTGGGAGCCAGTAAGAAATTCCTGGAGGGGGATTAGCCTAAGGATTTAAGAGCTCTCATGTCTACTTTTTCTTTTTGCAATGCTGCCATATTAAAACCTTCAATGAAAGCCTCATTTAAGCACACTTAGATAGGTGGTTTTCCATAACTAACGGGGGTTGTCTCACAAAGTAGGAGATAGTACAGAAAAGAGATTGCAAGCACAGGGAGGCCAGGTGATCTATAAAATGAGGTAGTTTGGTGGAGACAGAAATTCAGGGCCAGGTTGACTAGGAGAAAACTTCTCCAAGAAATGTAAGAATCCTAAGGAAGGCCAAGTTTCTCAACACGTGTATTATGGATTTTGAGGCAATTTTGTTTGGCGTTTTAAGAACAGTGTGGCTCCAGCTTGCTTGTGGGTTACATATCATTTTGCTCTGTTCTCATATGAGTTCTATAATTTACAAAAGGTCAAGTAATATTGTGTTCATTTCAGAGACCAGGAAGAACAGCCAGAAAGAGGTTAAGTGATATCCAAGGGCACAGACTTGACAAGGATAAAACCATTATTGTTCCTTTGGCCACTGGGGCCCTTGATGAAGCCTGTACTTCTAGCCACTTGGTGGATGGGAGCCAAGGTCAAAGAAAATCAGAAAAGAACAAAAGTAAATGTTTATGGAAAAACAAAATCCAGTACTTACAGGAAGCATTTGCTTCCTTATGTGTCTTGCTGTTTCTGAATTTGGGGTTTCCTTCAAGTTCTATTTTTAGAGAAAAATGCACATGGGCCAAATTTTGCTGAGTCTTTTTCAGGAACTACTTTCCCACCAATCTGTTTCTGGGTCTCAGACACCAACTCAGAAACTACAAAGCATTTTTGATTCCATAGTGTCTTCCTGTTACTCCAGTACTCAATGAAAAGGCATGTCAGAAGACAAAATTACAACACATTTAGTTTAAAGATCTCAGTTGGCTCTATTGCAATTCTAGAATTGGGTAACACTTCATTCCATAAAATAGAATAAGTGTTCCAATGAGATGAGGAGAGGGGGTAGGTATTATAGACAGAAAGGGCTGAAGAAAGCAGGCACAAAGAACAAAAAACAGATGGATCATTTCAAAGTTACTTTCCTTGTAAGCTGGTGACAGGGAGAACAATAGAAAGATAACTGATTGGTTAACACCGTGGTTTCTTTAGGTTACTTTTTGTTGTAAGGATTAAAACAGAGGGAACTTTGTTATCATGGTTGTTTTGGAAATTGGCTGTCTCTCTCTCCTGATTTCTTAGGTGAGATAACAACTTTAACTTCGGTTCAGTCTGGTGTCCTGAAACTTTAACATGGGTGATTCCATTTTGATTTTTAGTCTGGTTTGATGGGGCCCAGTGCAGGAACTTAGTCCAAAACAATAGCTCTATAATTTTTATTTAACAATCACAGTCAAAAGAAAGATGGAAGTAGGCTGTTTTTATAATTTAAGAAAGATTAGCTGATTTAGTATTGAAGATCCAAATAGGAATCTGCCTAGACCTGCATAATTCAACGATACAGTGAGAAGCTCCTCTACTTTTACAATCTTAGGGCTGACTGAAAGTCTCTTAGAGATTGGAGTCTGCCTCCGGTTACTCAAGGATCTAAACGAATGGTCTTAGTTATGAAGTAATTTGCTGCAATGGTATGGTTGAGCTGTCAGATGTGAATACTCTAAGGCTTTGCCTGACATGACAGTAAGAGTTGAACCACCTCATTTCCTGTCTACTGTGGCTTAAGTTAAAGTTTCTGTTCTATCACAAAATTCTGTAAACTCCCTTCTCTCCTTTCCCCCATCTTGGATGAAACCCTGGCCTTGATTCCTGGAGGTAAAAAGCACAGGGCAGATAGAAGCCACCAAGCCCCCCTTCCACTGACACGTAGAAATCGGCAGTCAACGCACGGATGAGAAATCAGCCTGAGGTTCCTGACCCTGCTTTTGTCCATTTTGCTAGCCTCAAAAGAATTTTCTTCTTCCTTGTCTCTCAAATTGTAAGAATGAATAAGATAATGGTCTATGAAGCATCTTGAGTTTCTTGAAGAAAAGTACTGTCTGAATACAAAAGTGAAAGTGTTAGACAGCTGTCAAAGTTTGAAGCAAAGACAGTGGCAGACTGGGAAGAAACTTGCAAAATATAACTTAACACCTCAAAGTCAAAGTCTTGTACAAATGACTAAGTGGTATTTTTTTGAGGTCAAGAGAACCTGTAGAGTCTACAGTTCCTGCTAAACAATAATGACAACCAGTCTTTGTATAGTGATTAGCAGTTTGTAAAACACTTTGCTATACATGGCCTCATTTTTCATAAATGCACGTGGAACAGAAACTTTGTGAGACAATAGCTATTCCTACCATCATTTGAAAGGAAGAGAACCCAAAGTTCAGGGAAGAGTAAATTTTATTCAAGGTCTCTTAGATATTTAGTGGTAGAATCAGGATCTAAATCTGGATCTTGTGATGTTGAAGTTCATTTCATTGCCACTGTATGGGACTACTTCTTCAGAGGGCTATATACTTCCTTCCCCTCCAACTGTCTTGTCACCTTTTTAGTGAAGAATCAGCAATTTGGATCACAGAACTGGCCTAGAGTCACTCATGCAGCAGTTAGCTACTAAGGAGATTTAAATCTAGTCTCCTAAATCCAAATTATTCCTTCCCCCTGAAGCTTCAGAGAGAAGTAAGTTTAAATTCTAAGTCACCAAGTAAAAGTTTTAAATTTCCAAGAAAAACTCCAGTTTTCCTTCAGATAACTACCCCTCAGACAGACTGTGTTTTGCAATGACTTAAATAAACCCTCTTCCTGTGCTGGACATTAGCACTTTATATAAGTGACCTCAGTCACTGTCACTCCTTCAGCATTTATTTTTTGAGCACCTAAAATGTTTCAGATTTGCTTCTAATTGCTGCAGATACAGCAGTGAACAAAATAGTCAACCCTTCATGGAGTGGAATGGACACTATGCAAAATAAACAAATAGGAAATAAGTCAGGTGGTTAAGCACGAAGTACTCAGGGGGTGGGGTGGTGTAGGAGTGGCAGCGTGATACTGCTCCAGATAATGTGGGTGATTAGGAAAGGTCTCTGACTTGAGGGACTCACCCAAGGAGACGGGGGAACAAGCCGTGTGGTTATCTGGGGACAGAGCTTTCCAGAGAGAGAGAAGAGAGTGCAAACGTCCTTGGGAGAGAGTTCTGGGTGTGTTTGAGGATGATCTAGCAGGCCAGTCCCTCTGCAGCAGGAGCAGGGGAGAGGGGACAGGGACAAGACAGGATGGGGAGGAGGTGGGTGAGAGAGCCAGGGGGCTGGGAGGCTGCTGGAAGAACATGGGTTTTCAATGAGTCTCCACAACAAATAGGTCTAATTACTCCTATTTTACAGTTAAAGAGAGGAGCAAAGAGAAATTTTGATTTTTAGTCAGGGATTTAAATCCATGATTTCTGATTCCAGAGTCTGCTTCCTATTCTTCTCTCTCTATCCTGAGGATCCTTCTGCTCCCTTGGTCCTGAGTTGAAACTTTAGACCAACAACAGTGTCCACAACACTTACATATCTTGAAACACATATTTATTTATTATACATTCTTTTTATTATTTATTTATTTATTTTGAGACAGAGTCTCAATCTGTTGCCCTGGGTAGAGTGTAGTAGCATCATCATAGCTCACTGCAACCTCAAATTCCTGGGCTCAAGCGATCCTCCTGCCTCAGCCTCCCAAGTAGCTGGGACTACAGGTGTGCACCACCAAGCCCGGATAATTTTTTGTATTTTTTGTAGAGACAGGGTCTCGCTCTTGCTCAGGCTGCTCTTGAACTCCTGAGCTCAAACAATCCTCCTGCCCCAGCCTCCAGAGTGCTAGAATTACAGGCATGAGCCACCGCGCCCAACCTTGAAACACATTTTAAGGAGTAGAATGTAAGAAAAAAATTCATACAGGCAGTGTAATCAGAGGCAAATTACATTCTAAGATGCTGCATGGGTTGAATTGGGATGTATAGTCTAGACAATCTAATGCTTTGGCTGTGAGGAGAGAAAGAAGGAAGAGAAGATGCTGTGGTGAGTGCTGGAAGTGCTGAACAACTAGAGATCAGTTTTGGGTGACCTTCTAATGGAATCTTTGTGTTTTGGGGTTTGGGCTAATCATCTGACTCCTACTCGTGTCCGCTATAACGATAAGGGTCCAGGTATGAGTATAGAAGACAAACAATCAACTTAAGGAAGCCGCCAAGGAGCATGGCTGTGGTTTGCCCTCGGGTGTGCTTCTGTGTGGCGTTTAGAGAGTGATATCGCAGCATGGAGCCGAGGGACTCAGACCTGCAACAGAGCCTGAAGAGGACCTTGTCTTGGTCTTATTACAGAGCACGACGAGGAAGGTGAGTGTCACCGCTTTATAGGGACTTGTAGAAAACAGTGACTCCTGTCCCCTTGCCGTTGTCTCAAGGAGTAACCTCCCGGTCTCTTCTGTAACTGCATCCACGCATCTCATCACAGTGCCTAGCACAGAGTAGGTCTCAATAATTATTTGTCAAATGTATGAATGTGACTCAGCGTTTATGCAGTTTGGTTCAAAGATATTGGAACCATGCAAAGAGACCTAGCTAAGCTGTGAAGTGCTTTGCTTGTCCACATGGTGACATGGCTGATTGACTTTGTGGACCAACGCGTCTACTATCATGGGCTTCTGTCCATATGGATGCCGGCTTCTTTACAAAAGGAAAATATCTGGTTCCTAAACTAAACCTTTTTCTATGTCCACAGTTTTCCCAAGTGAAGAGCCTTAGATGGGAGGATGGGAAGGAAAGAGAGATGAGAAGAGAGACAGACTGACACAACGGGATAAGCCTCCACTGCAACTGTACACATGCTTTATATGTACAGAAAGAAGAGTCCAGGCCTTGTTTTCCTTTTCACAATTTATTTCTTTCCCCTTATGTTTTGACATACCTTCAGGAAGCCCTCTGAAGTTTAGGCAGACCTGGGCTCTGCGACTTGCCATTGTGTACACTGGGGCAAGTTAACCCGGGCTTCAGTGTTCTCAATTGCAAGATAAAAAATATTCATGTGTGACAGGGCAGGGGAAGAAGCCAAACAAAGGTGAGTGTTCAAGTGAACTCCCAGCCTGATCCTGCAGGGGCGGTGAGTATAAGCAGCTCTGTAGCCAGTCACCATTGCGGGGAAGGGGTGGCGGAAAATGTAAATTACTAGGCTCCGCTATCCCAAAGTCTGCACACTGAAAAGAGTTAGAAGTGCCCAATTTAGACACATAAGCACTAAGCACACACAGGCTGGGGAGGAATACACAGAACTGGCAAGAGGGGTCTAAAGGGATCTGAACAGAATCCCAGTAGTGTCATTTGCAGCCTGTGTTGAAGCTCAGATGATATCTGCACGTAAAGCCCTTAGGATAGTATCTGGCACAGTGTAAGCACTTACTGGACCTTTGCTACTATAATTAATGTTTTTATTATCTTCTCTCCAGTATTAGAGTCACTGTTCCCCATGGCTTAATTCCAAGCAGAGATTATAAACCCAAATGCTTTCAGGTAATGTAAATTAGAGAAACTGCTAGGAGGAAGACTAGGAAGAGGTGGGTGACGTAGGGCAAACTGGAGCATTTAGAATCAAGTGTTTATAAAACACTACTCAGTCAAAGTCAAGTCAAACCCAGCCAAAGCATAAAACACGTCTGGCCGGTGGACTGTCAGTGTGCTGTGGCTTGCTGTAACCTTTCTCACAATCCCCACCCTGCAAGTCATTCCAGTCCTAGCAGGAAAGGACTGGGTTTGGCTGCATGCTGACGGATGAGTGCTCTTTGCCAGGCTTCCTGGGAAACTAGAAGATCCTAGAATGCTTTTTAACTGAGTGGGCTGTGTTTTCCACTCCGACTGCATTGACTTTTGATGAACTCCTTTCTCCTGGTGAAGGCTCTGAACTTCACCATTGTGTAGGTGCCTTGGTCTGCCTTGCTTAGTGTGCTCTCTAATCCGAACCAGGGTCTGTGGTGTAAGGGATGCCGCAATACAATGGAAAGGGGTGTTTGTTTTTTGTTCATCCAGGGAATATTTATTGACTATGACCAAGTTCTATGCTAGCTGCTATGGATCAAAATGAGAAACAGACTCTGTGTGTGTGTGTGTGTGTGAGAGAGAGAGAGAGAGGGGGAATTTCTTTCAAATTAAAATGTTGTTTAGAAGATCCCCTTCCTTCCTTCTTAGGGAATACAAAGCATCAGGAAGGAGACAGTCTTCATCTTAGGCCATCACTTTCCTAGCGCCCCCTTTTTTTTTTGAGACAGAGTCTCCCTCTGTTGCCTGGGCTAGAGTGCCGTGGCATCAGCCTAGCTCATAGCAACCTCCAACTTCTGGGCTCAAGTGATCCTCCTGCCTCAGCCTCCCAAGTAGGTGGGACTACAGGCACGTGCCACTGCACCCAGCTAATTTTTTCTATTTTTGGTAGAGACAGGGGTCTCCCTCTTGCTCAGACTGGTCTTGAACTCCTGAGTTCAAAGGATCCTCTGGTCTCGGCCTCCCAGAGTGATAAGATAACAGGCATGAGCCACCATGCCCAGCCCCTAGCACTTCTTAACATTCCCTCTCTTATAGTGACTCTGGCCCTGTTAAATCGACCATTTGACCTTAGCTTTATGCTTAATTATTGAAGGTGGGAGTTTGCATGCATACGAAAAATAAGACACAGTCCTGGGGAAACAGGACATGCATTAGAACAGCCAGAGGCCTAGGAAAATGTACAATAAAATGCTGAATTGTAAAGAAGAGACTATAGGTGCTGGGGGTAGAGAGAAGAGAAATGAGTGAGGGATGCAAAATCAGGGAAAATTCTGTGGTTGTAATCTGGCACAACTTTTGCTCAATCTGTACATTATATTGCCTTTATTATTTTTGTTTTATTCTACATTAACATCCCTTTTATGATTAAAATTTAACATGCATTCATCATAGAAAATTTGGAAGAAAAGAAAAAGAAGGAATTGAAAACTCCCCATAATCCTACACCCAGATGTAGCCACAATTGACATTTTGGTTTTTTTCCTTGTAGATACACACATTTTTACTTTACTGGAACCATTCTATTTTGAAACTTGCTCTTTTTTCTTTTTCCATTTTATATGTTACCTTGACCTTTTCCCCATATAATTAGGTACTGTCATACAACATATTTCTTAATGGCCATGTATTAATATTTCATCCCATAGATGTGCTATAATTTATTTAAACAAGCTCTCATTTCCTCCCCAAGATCTTTCTCCCCGTCTCATATTCCAAGTAAAGTCAGACTGTCAAAGCTATCCGCAGGGCCCCAGACACTATATTTCTTCCCAAGCTATATTTCTTCCCAAGAACTTCAAAGAGCTGCAAGAAGATCAACTGCCATGTTGTATTTCCATAGTTACTGAAGTGACAGTCCAGCTCGAGGATACTACAGAGGTGGGACCAAGGCTGAGGTGGGGTTGTTGGGAGGCAGGTGGGCTGGGATTAAAAGATGTCCAATGGCCAGACAGGGAGCAGCATTAAAACCCTTCTCTCACCGGCTTCGTTCAGAAAGCAAAAGAAACCAGCTGAATTCTCAGGGTTGTTTTTGAAAGCCAAGGCAAACGGCACATTTGAGAACTGAATTTGGCCCCATGTGTGCAGGGATAGGTGGGTGGCTTCAGCTGCCTAGGAAACAGGCTTTGAATATGCGCTTCCTGGAATTCTTTCTGCTTCTCTCCTGAAAAGGTTCCTAGTGTTCCTGATAGAGGGTTCTTATTATTTGGCATTTGCAGGCAGCCTAGTTTGGGCAACATTTGGTTCAGCTCTTTGTGTTGGTGAGCTCTTGTGTCTCCTCGAAGCTAGGGCAATATTCTTCCTTCTCCCTCCTTCTCATTCCCCCTCTCTGCCTCCCTCCCACCTGCCAGCCTTGCAAATACTTTGATTTCCAATTTGAAAGCTGAAGCTCTGGCACAGTTAGGTGGAGCTACACACAGAGCATCTGCTATAGTGCCTTCAGAGTTCCAGGAGGCTGCTTAGGAGAGTAAATAGCAGATGCAGGACGTGGGTGCTGTATTGAAAGTTAAAGAAACTCCACCATTATCGGTTGAATTTTGACCATGGTGAAAGTGTGACACAGAACACATGGTCAGAACCTCTAAGATCTTGCACGGAAAGAAGTGAAAATAGGCCTTGGCTTGTCCTTTCACTTCATCCCGATCCATGGTGTGGAAAACAAAGGGGATGGCAGGAGAAGGTCTAGAAAGAGTAGCTTCTGGACATTCATTCACTCATTTTTTCAGCAGATTTTAATTAGCATGTCTCAGCCTTGTTACCTATGAGACCAGCCCTTCTCAGGGAGCACTGGACCAGACTGCGGAAGCTGCACTTCTGTAGAAAGGTTGGGACTATGTATCTTGTTGGGAAAGATGAGCAGGGAAGACTGAGCTGTGAGCCTAAGAGGAAATTTATTCCAGGGCTGGATTCTCACCTTGATTCTATTGGCTCACATGCTGGCAGTGGAAGGGGAGCCCAGGTAAGTGGCAATAGCAGCCCTGCCCAGGGAGCTAGGGAGACTTCTGTTTGGGGATTCTGTCACTATTTCATCACACACACACACACACACACACACACACACACACACACACACACACACGAGTTTCTACATTCAAGAATCTTGAAATCTTCTGTGGATGCAAATCACAGACAGTTGAAAAAAAATACAGGCTAATGCAAAACAACTAGTTTTACCATGCTATGTTCTGTAGGAATATAAAAGTAAGTGTTCTTTTCCTCAAGAGTTTTGTGATCTTTCCAGGTAGATAAGACAGATAAGCAAACACAATAGTTCCCCCTTATCCATGTGAGATACACTCTAAGATGTCAAGTGGACACCTGAAACTATGGGTAGTACCAAGCCCTTTACATACTATGTGTTTTCCTGGACATATGTACCTATGATAAAAGTTTAATTTATAAATTAAGCATAGTAAGAGATTAAGCACAATAACGAATAATAAAATAGACAGTCATAACAGTATGCTGGTAAATTCTAATGTGTCCAATTTGTCATCCAACATAATTGGTTGAGCATGGGCTTTTAAAATTAATCATTGCAAATTTAATAAATATATTTTGAAAAAATATGTTTTATATTATATATTATATTTTATTTATTCATAAATAAAATTACCCCACCTGTCACATGTTCTTGTCAAGGCAACACACTGTTTCAATAACAAGCTAATAGGTAACAAATTGTAATCATATGTTATAGTTAACACTTTTATTGCGTAATTTATGTTGGACTTTTTGACTTTATATTCATAATAAGGAATTCCTACAATTGTTAGATTTTATATAAATTTATGTAAATGTATATACAATTTATATTTTATTTATTTATAAATTCAAATAATATTTTATATATGGTCATTAAAATATATTTATTAAATTTTTAAATAATTAATTTAAAAAGCCAGTTGTGTTGGATGATAAATTGGAACCATTATAACTCATGTGGGGCCAGATCTATGAACAAACCTCCACCACCTTGTGGGTGTTTTAACTTATTATCAATGTTTATTAATTAGGAATGCTGGTTATATCTCTCTACCATCAGTCATTTTGGGAGTTCACACCAGTTGTGTCTGCCCATGTGAGATTGTGCATGTGTGTCATCCATGGCAGCCTCTGAGTTCTCTGTTCAGCTACATGCCAGGAAAAGTTCAGGCATAGCAAAGCATAC
Source organism: Microcebus murinus (assembly GCF_040939455.1). Classification (NCBI taxonomy): domain Eukaryota; kingdom Metazoa; phylum Chordata; class Mammalia; order Primates; family Cheirogaleidae; genus Microcebus; species Microcebus murinus. The sequence continues at coordinate 115,786,425 of NC_134105.1, read as the reverse complement.
AGATCAATGACAAGCTAGAGTGCAACCCATTGCATTGTGATCCTATGTTACAGTTTGATACTTTGATTGCATATTTTATGTTGGACTTGTTTGACTATTACATTCATGATAAGGAATTCCTACAATTGTTAGATGTGGCTAGTGATTGTCAGTAAGATGTTATTATTCCTTTTTCAAGCTTTTGGTTTCATTTAATTGAAGAACAGCCTAAAATTGCAAGGTATGCTGTTAACAACAAAATCGATACTGAAGCATATATAGAAATACAGATGTCATTCATAACCCCTGAATTAAAAATTATGTGTTCATCATTAGGGCTCCACTGTTCTTGTCAGTTGATATTATCCACTCAATTTTATACAAAGAACTGTGTCTAGGTAGTTTCTGAAATAAAAGAATGTTGGAATATTATTTTGAAATCTTTTGTGTAGCAAGTGATCATCCCCTAATTTATCCTCTGTAGAAAATTTTTATATATACTGAATTTTGCTTGAAACAATTTTCTACTGTAAAAGCAGTTGAAAACCCATGATTTAGAGTATTGACACTGTGGGAGAAGTTGGGGAGAAAGAGTTGAAAGGTAGCTGAGGTCTTACATAGAATGACTTTAGAAGCTGTAAGTATAGAACCAGATGTAGGTATGAAATAAATGCAGAATACAATTAGCTATTTTCATGCCTATGTAAAATATGATCCTTCTAGAGAAGAGAAATACATAAAGAATTTTACTAGAGTCAAGTGGTTGACATATTAATTGAATCAATTGCATGGTAAATCAACCTGGACTGGTATATGGAATTGTTTTCCACTTCAGTCAGACAATAAGGTTGAAATAGATTATTAAACAATTAAATAAAGATGTAGTCAGAAATTTGGGAGTGTCATAGAAACAACCCCATTTGAGGCAAATGGATTGGATCCCCAATTGGCAGAGCACATTATAGATATTAATAGGACTGAGTTAGGCTTTCAAAGAAGCATTGCTATGGATATGGGCAGGCCCAGAACTCAGCCAAACCCAGACAAAATCACTGGTTGATAATCAGTCTCTTTGAGTTGAGAATTTTCTACAGTTTGCTTGTGAACTTAGTTAACTTGGGTAGTATTCCTGTTTGTTAGTTGTATCTTTTTGCTTTGAGAAAAATTATATGATATGTATAGGTGAGATACTATTTTTATGCATATATTTTAATATATTTATTTATATATTATTTATATATTTATTTTATTACATGAATTTAAGGTATGTAATATGATGTTTAATATAAATATCTGTGGTGAAATTATTGCTACAGGTAAGCCATTTAACATATCCATCACTTCCATAGCTGTTTTGTTTTTGTGGCAAGAGCACTTAAACATATTTTCTTGGCTAATTTTCAATATATAGTGCAATGCAATTAACTATAGTCCTGTTGTACATTAGATCTCTAGACTTATTTATCTTATATAATTGCAAGTTTATACCCTCAGACTTATGTCTCCCCATCTCTTCTTCTTCCTCCCTGTCCCTAGTAAATACTTTTCTACTTTCTGTTTCTGTGTATTTGATTTTTCTTTCTAGATTCCACATAAAAGTGAGATCATGCAGTATTTTTCTTTCTGCATCTGGCCTATTTCACTTAGCATAATGCCATTTGCGACAGACAGCATGGATGGACCTGGAGAATGAGATACTATTTTCTACCCATCAAGATTGGCAAAAATTCATAAGCTCGACAATACACTATGTTAGTAGGCTGGGGAAGCAGGCATTCGCATACATTGTTGGTGAAAATGTAAAGTGGTATAACCTTCATGGAAGTGACTTTGTCAGTGTTAACATTTACCCCTTGACCCTACAGTCTACCTTGACGATTTACCCCTAACATTTAAAAAATATATGCAAAAGGTTATTTATTACAGCATTGTTTATACTGAAAAATTTTTGAATATTACCTGAATGTCCAAGCATAGGGGACTGGTTGACTACGGCACATTCACATAACATAATGCTGTATAGCTATGAAAAAATGAGAAAGGTCTCTATGAACTAATATGGGGCGAACACCACAAGATATTGTTAAGTAAAAAAAAACACCAAAGTACAAAAGAGCATATTGTATGCTCTTTCGAGCATATTGTATGCTCTTTCGAGCATATTGTATGTTGCCCTTTTTGTAAGAAATAAGAGGAAATTTAAAAAAATGTGTACACATTGTATATCTTTACAAAAAGAAACATAGGAAAGACAAACCAGAAGCACTGAGGTTGGCTACCCACAAAGGGTTTTGGAAGGAAAATGTGAAGGAAGGGACATGGGGCAGAGCAGAATTTTTCTAAGAATATCTTTCCATACAGGTGTGCCTTTTGGAATCATGTGTGTGTTCTACCTCTTTAAAAAGTACATAATTAAATCAACCAGGATAAGAAGGGGAAAAGAACTTAACACTGAAGGCAAATGGAAACACATGAACCTTAAGGTATTTCAAATGAGTTGCATAATTGCACGGAATGGGGAAAAAAACAAGTAAGCTGGCGGCTTTAGGTACCTTAAGAATGTGGTATTTGACTATTTACACTATGTCTTGAGTAATGGAGAATGACAAACAAACCCTGAACTTTTCCGACTTACTTTCCTTTTTGTGGTTGTATGGACAAAGAAATTCTGAAGCTACCTTATATGTATTATAGAGTTAAGCAAATAAGTAAATGCATATATTTTGTTAAGACCCAGGTATCTGGGTGTGGAGAAGGGAAATATATAAAATGAGGTAAGCAAGAAAAAACCTTGTGGAAATGGATTGCATTTAATGTTATCTGTGAGAACGTGCATTTTCTAAACTGTGTATATGTTTGCGTAAAGCATGTGTGTAAATATATATGTACTTGTTTACATATGTATGTTTGTGTAGGTCCATAAACATTCATATATTTCCTGGCTTTGTCTGCAGAAAGGGCCTAAAAGGAAAAACTTCCCCATAACAATGAGCTCAGTTCACATCCAGCCCATGTTTTCTAAATACCATTTCCATTTTCCAGTGATAGGAATTAGGGCTCCTTAGAAAAATGGAAAATCGCAGGGGTGGGACAGGGTAGGTAGAAAATGAACCTGGAGTATTTTTGTTATGTTAGGAAGTAAGAAAGTTCTTTAAAAAAAAAGAAAGAAAAAGACACAGAATCCGTCTTGAAGGGACTCTCAATTCCCAAGTCTAGGATAATTAGACACCAGAATAAGTAAGCACAGCAATGAGCTCATAGTGATAGTACACCGATAGATAAACACAGAATGTCGAGAAGGTAGGGCTCTTGCCTTCAGTAATTCTGAGCACTGACTGCTAAATGTGGAATGTTTGCAGTTGGAAATCCGTCATTTTGCCACCATCATAGTAAAGATTGGTTCAGCCAAGAATCAACAAAGAGTGCTCAATCTAGTGGGATGTTTGGGTAGGCCAGGCCTGAGAGCAGGACAGGGCGCCTCTACATGTATTTCCTTGGCTCAAACTCATTGACATGGCCACACCTAACCGCAAGGGAGGCTGGAAAATCTAGTCTTGCTGTGTGCCCAGGAAGGAGAGGAGAACACAGACATCAGTGAGCACTAGTAGTCCTTGCCCCAAGAACTTATATAGGTTTTGTATTTATGGTATTTGTAAGCTTTAAGAGATTGTGGCATACTAAAGTATCCAACTGTGGGAGCTAGCCTTTAAGGAGGGTCCTCTACTGAGCTGCATCTCCCAGTATTTACTCTTGTTCAGTCCCCTCCCATATTGAATCTGGGCTGGTCTGGACTCGTGTTAACTAACAGGAGGAGGCAGAAGTGACTCCGCACCAGTTCTAGGCTTAATCTTTAAGAGGATTGGTAGCTTCTGCTTTTTCACTGTTGGAAGCCTCACTTTGGGAAGCCATGTGGTCTCCTGTGAGAAGTCTGGCTGTCCTGCTGCAAAGTCTTCGCGGAGATGCCACGTGGAGAAGAGAGACCTGGGCCCGTGTGGAGAGAAATAGGTCCAGCTGTTCCAGCACGTTCCAGGCAAGTCTCCCCGTGATCCCAGCCCTGATCGTTATATGGCTGCAACTGAACAAGAACCGCCCAACCAAGCTCAGTCGACCCATAGACCACCAAGGGAAATAAGATGGTTTTTGTCTTAAGCCACTAAATTTTGGGGCAGTTTATTTCATAGCAATAGATGATTGAAACCCCAGCATATAAGACTTATGATTCCAATCTAAGTTATATAATTGAATGAACTGATTTAGATGTGTGATTTTTTTTTAATATGGAGAAGTGATACACATTTGCTATGTATATATAACATTGTAGTGTTAACAGAATATAAGATTCACAATGTATTAAGAATTTTTAATCATATGTATGGAAGGTATCTAAATATTTGGTAAGATTCTGTTAGATAATTAAAGTACTTACAAAGCAAATCAGATAAAATCGATGCATTTATTATGCTTATGAGTATTTAATCAACCAGCTGTAAGTCTTATAAAGTTTTCTAGATTCATGACTAGAATAATAAAATTTATAAGTCAAACACTTAAAGAACACTAAGTCTCAAAATTTACCATTCAGTAAATCAAATATTAATGAAAATCCCCAAAGTAACTACATACTATCTTTTGTGTGTGGTACCTAAACCCCCACCTTCAGGGACAGCAAAATTATTTTGACAATATTTGTTGAGGGCTTCGAAGCTCAGGAAATAGAAGCTGAAATAAATTTCTAGAATCTCAAGTTTTCATGCTTTGCCCTCACTATTTTTTTTTTTTTGTTCTCAGTGGGTACCTAATCCATGCAGGGAGATTAAGGAGCAGCCTTTCAACCTGGGCCTGGGAAGCAGCTGTGCCTGGTCAGATGTTTCATAGCTCTTTAGTATACCTTCAATCTAGCTGTGCAAATAAAGGACGAAATCGGGCCCACTGATGTGATCTTGGCTGGGAGACCCATGCTGGCTGTCTCACCCCAGGATGGGACGTTTAGGACCTGATATTCATCAGTAAATTTCTAAAATATTTACCTTGGCTCCAGAACAGTTCATAATCCCAATGTTCTCAGAGGAACAAAGACACTGGCATGTGGGTGGCAGGTGGCTAAAATCCTGGCTTTTGTCCCATCTTACTACACCTGGGACAATGTTAACACCCCTTTCAGGGAAGGATTATATCTCCTCCTCACGTGACATCCTTGTGTTCCCAGAGCAGTGTCTCTCCCTCCAGTGAAGGCAGAATTGAGACAGACTCTGGGCCCAGAAACATGACAACAGTGTTTGACAGATAGAAGGCAGGACAAAAAAAAAAAGAGCCATTTCAGAAATCTGACTTCAGAGTTCCAAAATTTCCAGTTAGGGACCAGGTTTTCCATGATGGATTCTGTTTTTGAGGGGATAGGAGATAGGGCATCAGAGCTGCTGAAATAATTGACACGGCCTTATTCTGGGGCTGCTGAGGAGAAATGCTGAGTCTTCACGCGTCATGTGTAAACTCGTCGCCGGGTAGACTCGATCTCTGAACCGAGATTCCAAGTAACCAGCACACGCGTGGAGCAGGCGGGCCAGCCGGTCCTGGTTTGAGTCCTCTGGTGGAGTCATTCGGGCCAGAGGCAGTGTGAGAGAGCATCTGGGATTCAAATGATCCCCCACCCCGACCTGCTGTAGACCAATCAGGTTAATTCGTGGAAAAGCCTAGCAGAGGTTCGTTCAGTCAGGCAAGGTGGGTGGTGTGAACATCTTCGCCGTTCTGCCAGGTCAGTACGGAGGAGCGAGGAGCTGCTCGGGATAAAGTCTCGAGTAGTGCTAAAAAGCCCACTGATCGTTCAAAAGGGCAGAGATGAGGGGTGGGCGTTAGAGATGTGCAGAGAAAGAGGAATCAAGGAGGAAGAAGAAGAAACAGGAAAAGGAAGGGGGAGGAAGGAAGTCTTATGTTAAGCTCTGTGGATATCTAAATTTGGTGTCTATGTTTAGGCAGCCAATAATTTATTTCCAGGCCTGTGAAATCACTTATTCTGCCCTGCTGTCTACGTGAAATCTCATATACACTCCACGGAGATGGATTAGATCACTGGGGCTGGATCTCAACCCACGCTCCTTGGCGCTGGCAGTGCCGGCATCTCTGTGTAGGAAGCACTCAGGGGTAGTAATTTAGTTGGAAGAGCGTGGCAGGCTAGGAGGTGTGCATTGAAATCATGCTTGAATAATGAGCGCCTTTTTTTTTTTTTTCACTTACACTGTATGCTTATCTGTGATGGGGTGGAAAGGATCTAAAGTCTCCTCAAGTCTCCCAAATCCTCTCCCTCCACCCCCGGCCAGCATTTCTGCTCAGAATAGGCCTCTGAAGTCGCCGCCCAGTGAGACCACCGTGTGTGTCCCTGGCCAAAGTGGGTGGCGGGGCTGCAGCTGAGCTGACCACAGAATGGTGGCCAATTTAGGTGCATAAATTCTCCTTTCATCTAATCACCTGGATACTTTATCCACTTGAAGTCAGTGTTTCCCCTGGTTCATTAGTGACCTTTGCTCCGTAGAGATGTGCATAATTTCAGCTTTTTTGCATGTTTCATTTATGGGAGTTTTTTTGGTTTTGTCTTTTTTTCTTTTTCTTTTTAGAGATAGGATCTCACTTTGTCATGGGCATGAGTGCAGTGGCACAATCATAGCTCACTGTAACCTTGAACTAGGCTCAAGAGATTCTTCTCTTGCCTCAGCCCCTCAAGTAGCTAGGACTAAAGGTGCGCACCACCATGCCTGGCTAATTAAAAATATATTTTTTTTGTAGAGACATAGTCTTGCTATGTTGCCCACGCTGGTCTTGAACTTCTGGCCTAAAGCAGTCCTCCTGCCTCGGCCTCCAAAAGTGCTGGGATTACAGGTGTGAGTCACTGTGCCCAGCCCACACTTACGGGTTTTAAAAGGCACCATGTCTAGGTTGTTTCCAAGACAGAGGACAATTTTTATTGACTTGTCTCCAGCCTTCCGGCATCATATTCTAAAAGCAATCCCACTGGAAGTGTGGTCCCTGGACCAGGAGCCTCGGTGTCACTTGGAAACTTAGAAGTGCAAATTGTCAGGCCTCATCCCAAATGTACTAAATCAGAATCTTTGAGTCTGGGGTCCAGGAATCTGTGTTTTAACAAGTTCTCCAGGTGATTTTGTTGCCATTCAGGCTTGTGTTATTTAGGGTTTTGCTTCAGCTTCTGGGCAAAGAGAGATTAAAAATGATAATGAAAATGGATTAATCATAGTAAAAGTTCATTTATTTTTCATGTAGAAGTCAAGGTGGGGAGCACTGCAGTTCCACCATTGTTAGGAACCCAGGCTCCTTCACTCTTGCTGCTTTGCCATCATCAAGCTGCATCTTCTATCTTGTGGTCCATTATGGCTGCACTAGCTCCCACCATCACATCTGCATTCCAGCCAGTAGGAAGAGAGTAAAGGGAAAGAAATCATACTTAAATGAGTAAAGATGAGATAACATGATCAGAGCCACAGAAGAGGCATATCCAAAGTACACTGGCTATACTGTGTTGGTCCTTGTGCTTAGATCAAGTCCTCCTCTTTTTCCTGTTCTTTTCTGTTTTGTTAAAGGGCTGATCCTTGCAAGCTGCATCTTCCAGCTTCCCCTGTCAACTGACCTTCGAATGAGGTATTTCTTCCTATCCGCTTCTGTGTCATGCACTGACTCCAGTGATGACTGCGTCTCGCCTGTGGCTCCAGTTCCAGCTGGCTGAGGGCTACAGTGACACTACCTCCTTTCTTTGTCTTTCCAGTCCAGGGCCGGTAATGGCTTCTTGCTATCAATCTCGGGGTTGCTTCACTATCCTGTTTTGTTTTAGCTCTTCCGTCACTGGGAATCAAGTTCTTGTATTAAAATCCTCCAGTTATAAGTCATTAAAGCGGTCAGACCCTGGCCAAGACAGGAGAGGGTACTGTACCATGGGGAGAACTCATGCAAGAAGTGACATTTGTACTAGGTCTTCAAGTTTTTCTGCCTGATTTTTATGAATTAATTCCAATTTGGTCATTCTGGACCCTGGTCTAGAGAACACATGGGGAGAAATGATTTGGAGCGCCAATGACTGAGCCAGGATTGTGGGTTACAGCTGCTTCCCATGCAGGGCTTCTCAACCACCATCCTATTGACATTTGGGGCCATATAATTCTTCGCTGAGGTCCTTTCTTGTGCATTATAGATGCTTAGCTGTATCCCTGTCCTCTGAGAACAGGATGCCAATAGAATCCCCCATCCTATGCAAATTATGACAACCAAAAACATCTCCAGATGTCGTCAAATGTCCTGGGTCTGTGTGTGTGTATGTGTGTGTGTGTGTGTGTGTGTGTGTGTGTGTAAGATGGCCCTTGTTGACAGCCAGTGTTTTAACTGTGCTAATGGCACAGCATCCAGGCTGTGCACTGGAGAGCCTTTCAATTCTAAAGGTCAGAAAGGCACCACCTCCCGAAAAGAGCAGCTGCCACCCTGCCCTCTCCATCTCTCCTTCCCTCAGCCAGTGAGGGCCTTCATTTCTGATAAACACCGTCTACTGGAGAACAATGATCCCATGGTCTGGAAGGCAGTGTCAGGGCCAACCCGTTGTCTTCCTGCCAAGAACTGATGACACATAAATTGAGGAGTCATTAACCCATTACAATATGATATTTTAAAAAAAAATTTTTTTTTGAGATAACAACACCCCTACCACTATCCTCATTCTATCAAGAGCTTCCTGTGACAAGCCATATTCCATGGGCATGCCAATAGTTTGATTAATCTTCACAAGTCCGCAACATAGATATGCTTTTCCCTATTTTCAGCTAAAGAACCTATTTGCCTAAGGAAATACAGCTAATGTCGGTGAAAGGCATCAAAACTTCCCTTATCAGTTTAAGATAATAGCAATACCTTATGCTTGTATTGTGCTTTATGAGTTTTTAGATATTATTTTTCTATGCATTATCTAAGTTGTACTTATAGCTTAAGTGCTATGGGAATTCGGAGAAGCTATAAAGTATTTGGTGTCGTTCGGGGGAGGTTTCCTAAAGAAGTTGGAAAGGAGTGGTCCCTGGAGGTGACATGGGTCTGAATAGTGATTGCTAGTGGTGTCGCTGGGGGTGGTAGTTGAGGGTTCATTTTAGACAAGAATCATGAGCAAAGACTCAGATTTAGGAATAAGGGGGTGTCCATGGGAAGCAAAGGAACAGGCTGGTGGGTTGTCCCAACGGGGGCAGAGGGTTCAAGATGATGGGGACAGAGATGGGGTGGGTATGTCTAGTGGGATCAGTTTATGCAGGGCCCAGAGACCCATGCAGGGGAGTCGGCATATTATGAAACAGCCATGGAGAGATGTTTGAAGTTTATAAGCAGAGATGGACATTATATATTCTACTCAAGTGACTCAGGTGTCACCTCCTCAGAAAAGCCTTCTCTACCTCTCTCCCTGATGCTCTGCTTTGGATGTCATGGGTGTCATGGTGCCCTGGGACTTCTCTTAATTATGGCTCTGTGAGTCTGTGAGCTCTTTGAGGACAGAGCTCTGATGTGTCATCCTTGTGGCCCCATGGCCTGGCACATAGTAGGCCTCCAGGAAATAGTCCTTGTAATGAGTAAGTGGACCCTGGTAGGGAATCACAACCTCTACCAGCTTCTCAGAGCCATTTGAGGATGGATTCCAAGAAGCAGAAGGCCACTGGACATGTGAGAACGAAGGTCTTAAATGCAGGAAGTGCACAGATGCAATCTCAGGCCTGTCTTAAAGAGGTTTGCTTGAGGGGAATGTAGCTGGGGGTGAGAAGAGTTGAAGAACCTTCAGTTTGTGGAGGACAAAAAAAAAATGAGAATCACCAAGTTCATCAAAATGTACTTGAGGAGCATGGCCATCTTCGCCCATCCTGATACATGGAACATTTCGGACATTATGAGACAATTAGGTGTTACTACTGCTACGATTAACGCCCCCCCCCCCACTCTTCTGTAGGAGATGAAATAGTCCTACTCTTAGTCTAAAGCATTAAAAAATATTCTTCCAGATGCTTCCCTCTTCCTGCATCCCTCCCGCCCCCCATGCACACTGGCATGTGGACCTGTTCCCACCAAATGAGTCAGTCAGATAGGAACATTAGTCTATTTGAGCAGATGTCACTTTGAAAAAAAAACAACATTTGCACCATGGCACAAAGCTCACCAATAATGGCTGTCATGCGGCAACGGTGCTAATATACAGAAAAAGGGTAATTTTGGTGACTTCAAAAGAAATAAGATTACTATAATTATGGGGAGCTGCTTCTAAATAATCCCAGAGAAGAGAGCGGCTGTTTAGCATCACGTTGAGACATGCAAAGGCGGCGGCGGCAGGCTGTCGAGGAGGTGGGCTGTGGAGGGGAGGAGGTGGGGACGGCAGTGTTTGCTGGCGGGAGTCGTGTGGCTGACTTAGCCCATCTTGAGCTAGCACTTCCCTAAAAGTAAACAAGATCTTTGAAGGTCACTGGGGGAAGAATTCAAAACATTTGCTTAGAATAAACTACAGCCCTCCCTCCTCACAGGTTGCCTGCATCCAATCCATCTTTCAAAGCCCGACACAAATCCTTTTGCTTCTGTGAAACCATCCATTTCAATCCTGCCTGCAGGATCCTTTACCTTGGGAGGGCTGACAGTACCAGAAGCAGGGCAATTAAGTAGGGTGAGCTTTATGACTTCAGTGTTCACGAACCCATCTACTGGTTACTCTTTCATATCTCCACGTACAGATTCCTTAACCTGTTGGGAACTCTCTGAAGGGAGGTGTGCTGGTGTGTACTACCCTAGGGTCCCCACAGTGCCTGACATGAACTAGGTCCTCACGGCAGGTTAGGAGGTGGGTTGATTAGGAATTAATGCAAGTGGCTGTCAGCTAAGGTGACCTACCTGTGTGAGGTGGGGTCTGATGAATTAAACAGAAGAACGAAACTAACATCTATCAAGCACCTATGAGCCAGACCCTTTAGTGGGATTAGATGATCTCAGTTTAATCACTTAAAAACACTGTGAGGTAGATATCCTCAATTAAGGGTAAGCAAATGGAGACTCAGGGAAATCAAAAGTGAGTTTCCGAAGGCCACAAAACTCATAAGTGATAGTGGCTGGAATTTAATCTTAGACTTGCCTGATTCCAAAGTTTATGTCTCTTTCAGATGAAGCTTTAATGCTTCAATGTTCTCCCTTAGCATATGGCTGAGATCAGAAATTATAGCAGTTTTATTCTAGAAGCATAAGACTTTGATACCTGGAAAATTGAAAACACTACTAGGGTGAGATGCAATAGGTAGAATGATGGCCCACCCTCCCCAAAAATGCTCAATCCTTGTGAACATGTTGTGTTACATGGCTAAGAGCAATTAAGGTTGCAGATGGAATTAAGTTTGTTAAATTAAGTTTCCTTAAAATGAGGAAATTTTCCTAGATTATCTGTATGGACCCAATGTAATCACAGGGTTCTTAAGTGATGGAAAAGGGAGGCAGGAGAGTCAGAGTGAGGAATTCCGTGTGAGAAGGACTTGTTGTGCCATTGCAGGCTTTGAAGGTGGAGGAAGAGGCTGCGAGACAAGGACTGTGGGCAGCCTCTGAAAACTGGAAAAGAGAAGGACGCAGATTCTTTTCTAGAGCCTCAAGCAAAAAAAATGAAGTCCTTCTAATACCTTGATTTTAACCCAGCAAGACCTGCATCCAGACTTCTGACCTACAAAGCTATATGAGAGGACCTCAGAAAGTTCATGGAAAAATGGAATTAAAAAATGAAATAAAAAATATAAACTTTATTTCTCAACATAACCTCCATCAAGTTCAGGACACTTTTGTAAGTGATGATACCAACCATTTTGTCCATTCCTAAAAAACTGAGGGTCCTGGGAATTTAACTATGTCAATGCAGTTTTTTTTTTTTTTTTTTTTTTACAATATTAACTGAAGCAAAATAGGTGACTTTTAAAGATGTTTTAAGATTAGGAAACAAAAGTCAGTCAGAAGGAGCCAAATCAGAACTGCAAGGTGGATGTCTAATGATTTTCCACAGAAACTCTTGTAAAATTGCCCTTGTATGATAAGAAGAATGAGCAGGAGTGCTGCCATGCAGTAGGACTCTCTAGTGAAGCTTTCCTGGTGTGTTTCTGCTAAAGCTTTGGCTTTCTCAAATCAATCTAATAATAAGTAGGTTTTATCTTGCTGTGGCCCTCCAGAAAGTCAACAAACAAGACATCCCCAAAACTATCTCCATGACCTTTGCTCCTGACTGGTCTACTTTTGCTTTGACTGGATCACTTCCATCCTTGGTAGCCATGGTTTTGGTTGTGCTTTGTCTTCAGGATTGTACCGGCAAAGCCATGTTTCATCTCCTGTTACAATTCTGTGAAGAAATGCCTCAGGATCTTGACCCCACTTGTTTTAAATTTCCATTGAAAGTTTCCTTGACTTTAATTTTTTTAGTCAGAATTGTGTAAGCTGAACCAGCTGAGATGTCCGTGGTGTTGGCTATTGTTTCTGATGTTAATCACTAGTCCTCTTAAATTAGGGCATGAACAAAATGAATTTTTTCCTCACAAATTAATGTGAATGGTATGCCACTACAGGCCATATTACCTTGTCCCTTCCTAAAATGAGTTATCTATTTGTAAACTTCTGATTTCTTTGGGGTGTTGTCCCTATAAACTTTTCATAAAGCATCAGTGATTTTACCATTCTTCCACCTAGGCATCACCAGAAATCTGATGTTTGTTCTTGCTTCAATTTTATCAGAATTCATGTTGCTCTGATGGGGGCTCTTTTCAAACTGTTGTCTTATCTTTCTTAGTGCTACAAACTACATCCTATTCAGACATGTTGTAACAAGTTAGAACAACTTTACTTTGGTACAAAAAAAATTGAAATCTATGCATTTTTTATAATATGCATTTTCCATGAACTTTTTGAAGATCCCTTATAAGATAATAAATTTGTAATGTTTTAAGCCACTTACTTATTACAACAGCAATAGGAAACTAATACATAGTGCAATGATAAATTAGTGTCTGTTACAAACTTATGGAGAATTTGGGAACACATTTGAAAGGGGTGAGGAAGATACAAGGGCTCCACTGAACTTAGACAACAGGGTAGAGGGAAAAGAAAAGAAAAGCCAAGAAAAAAATGAGGAATAGAGCAGAGGTAGAGGGTGAGCTGGTGACTTTTGGAAGGCAGGGATCACATTCAGCTACATTAACATCTCTGGTGCCCCCACACAGGGCCTGGGCTATAGCAGATGCTCCCTCAAAAAACCAGTAATTCAACGAAATGAACAAATGGGAGGAAATGATGAATGAAGGAGAGACTGACTAGAGGAAAGAAGGAAGAGAGAGAAGAAAGGCGGTAGATGTGTATGTGTGACAGTGGTGCTGTAAGATGGGAATAGGGTGGAACTAGACTGAGGCTCTGAAATGCATTTGTGCTCAGGCCAGTCCTTCAGTGAATGGCACAGCCTGTTTTGGAAACCCAATAGGTGATAAAATTCTTACAAGTTTCTCACCACTATAATCACTGGCTATAAGTTTCTCAGTCTATAAATATATTAACCAAAGAGAAACTCAACCCTTCAGTAGGATAGTCAAAGGGGAGTGGAGCAGTGCTGGTTAGGAACAATGGTTTGCAGGCAATGGATTTGAAAAAAAATGGTTTTTTTCCTGACATCTCAAGTTTTTGCACCAATGAAACTTCATTCAGAACTCTGAAGGATTAAGTGATAATCTCCTTTTCACTTAGATTGTCTTCATTAATCTTATTTTTCTATTTGAAAGCTTTAGACATGATGTTAAAAGCAGATTCCTCCTTGCTAATTCTTAAATCCTCTCAGTTCCCACAAAACTGGAGCCAAGACCTACAAGTCTGGCAATATCCAAATACAGGTGTTAAGTTGCCTGCATCTCAGTGGTCCAGCCAACATTAAAAAAAAATAATGATGGAAAATATTTATTGGCTTGAATTATGATATAAAAAATGCTCTGACTCGGGGGGGGGCAAGGGCAATATATGTAACCTTAACATTTGTACCCCCATAATATGCTGAAATAAAAAAAATAATATAAAAAAAGCTATCTACAGACCCATTTTCTCTGAGCAGTGGAAATATTGAGTATATCATAACCGGAGTCTCAAGGTCAAGATAGGAAAGATATTAAGTACTTGTTCCTTGTTATGTCTCTTTCTCTTAAGTCCTTTTATATTCTCATTCTTCTTTCTTTTTCCTAGACACATGCACATCCCTCCACCAACACCTAAATTTTAATCTACCTGCATTAAATAGCCCATGGAATAACTACAGTTAGAGGTCATCTAATCCAGTTCTCTTCAACAGATAATGAGATGAGGTGTGCCTAACAGAGATAACCAGTTAGTGACAGCAAGAAACCCAAATCCCAGGTCTCCTGATTCCCCTTAGAGCTGTGTGTTTCTACTGCACCATACCACTTCTAAGTGCAATAAATATTTCAGTGAAAATTAGGAAGATACTCGGAGTACCTGTACTATGTCCCTTCCTCCTTCTTCCCTCTGCTTGGATTCCATTCTTTTTAAATTAATCTGGTCCATCATAATTTTCAACCAATGTGGGTGGGAAATCAGATGCTTTAATGTCTGTCTTGGAACATGCCATGCCAAATGATGCAAAATATGGTTAGGAAGAAAGCTAGTGTTGGTAGAATTTTTTTTAAAATTTAAAAAAATATTCATTAGTTAGGAAAATGTTATGTAATTTATTACATCCATATTGTGAAAATTAGTGCTTCAACTGATAATTATGAATTAGCTTTCTATATATTGGCATGGAAAAGGTGTCTCTGGTACATTAAATGAAAAAAATCAAATCACAGAGCATGATGTATTAGAGTTTTCATATTTTTGTTAAAACATATAAAAATACGTGGAAGGATATACACCAAATTGATTTTATTGGTTACATGTGTGAAATGGGATTGTGGAGAACGAGAAGGGGCACATTTGCTTTTTGACTTCAGGAACTTCTGTTTGAAGTTTTTGCAAGAAGCATGTCTTCTTTTTTGTAATTTAACAGAGAAATGAGTTGGCCTGGGATAGGGGTCCAAACTTACGTAATTATATCTCATCTCCCCAGATCCTCACTGGTGGGTTCACATCTTCATTGAGTTCATTCATCACTCCCTACACAGTAAATAATTTACAATTGAGGAAGAAAAGGAAGAAGAAAATAAGGAAGAAAATGTAAAGGAAGGAATGAAGAAAATAAGGAAGAAAATGTAAACTCCCTTCCAATTCTAAATCTATGGATCTAGATAGATTTGGTGGGAAGAAGAAGGTTTGCTCTCACTTTTTTTTGTAATTATAGAAGTTTACAGTCTCTAGAAAACAGTCTGCGTTTAAAAAACTAATAGTTCCTGAGGTCTGTGATCTCCTAGCACACCAGGCACACAGTGACGGTTGGGCTGGAAGAGTGTAAGATTTGGGCTGTCATAGACAACGCCTCTAGTTTATAAAAAAAGCTCTGTGAGTGTTGGCTCTACCCTGTTACAGTAGATCCAGGAGATTGATGGATACTCATATCCCCTCTTTCAAATCATCCATTGCCTCTGTTGGTCCTGGCTCCTTCTAAAGAAGGCCCAACCATGTAAGATCACATGTGACGCTGTTGTCAGGTGCCCAGGCTCCAGGTGAGGTCTGATGACAGGACCCTGTCTCAGCCTCTGTATTGCCGGTTTACTTAGGCAGGCCACCTGACCTCTCCCCTCCATGCCAGGGAAGATTCTTCCTCTGCTTAGATTGATGGGCCACTGTCCATTATTTTCAATTTCCATCGTTTCTTGTCCTCTTTTGTCTTATTTTCTAATGGTTGACACATTCCCGCTCAGTACATTTCCTGGGATATGTTGGTGACCTTTGAAGGTTAACAGGCATCATGGTGTAGACAGAAAAAGAGATCACCCAGATCTACATTCTAATTCTGGCTCTACAATTTGTAAGGTGTATCATCTCAGTTCCCTTATTTATTAAAAAAAAATGAAATAACAATATCTACCTCACAGGACCGTTGTGGGGGTTACCATGAGATCATGCATAGGAAAGAGACTAACACATACTTGTAACTCAGTAGATGTTGGGTTTTTGTCTCCCTCCAGATGGGCTGTGGGCTGGTTGGTTTCTAGATGAATTGATGTTTATAGGATGACAATATCTGTGCCATCTGTAGTAATTTAGTGCTGATTAGGAACTCAAAAGAAAAGACAGAAATGTATGGCACAGATCTGGTTTGAGATTTTTGATACCTCAGATTTGTTCTCTTTCAGAATTTAGAAAATAAATAGTTCTTATTCAAATCTATATAACATTTTTAATAAATAAAAACCAAAATAATTAATTTCAGGGATCCTCAAACTTTTTAAACAGGGGGCCAGTTCACTGTCCCTCAGACCGTTGGAGGGCCATTGGAGAGTGTGGTGCACATTCCACACATGCGCACTGTGGGCCCGGGACATGTTGGCTGCTAAGCAGGACAGGCAGCGGCAACAAAACACCTGGCGGGCCTCACGTGGCCCGCGGGCCATAGTTTGAGGATGCCTGATTTTAGGTGGTAACTGAGGAGAAAAATGTCTTATTTTTTAGGATTAATATTAGTTTATTTCACTTGATTTTTGGTTCATATAAATTTTTTGTTTAAACCTCTCCTTTATCTCTTTGTTTCTCTCTTTCTCTTTCTCTCTTACACACACATTAATCTTAGTATACCTTGGGCAAATCATATCACTTCTAGAAGCTTTAGTCTCCCCACCCATAAAATGAGGCATTTTGGAGTAAGTGATCTCTAGGAGCTCTTGGCTCTGATGTTCCATGGTTCCTTGAAATACAAAAGTGACAATGCAACAAGGGTCAACTGCTAGGAGCAGTGCAGGACAGATAAGCTAGCCTAAGACGCTGATGCATGCACTTAAAATGAATCTGAAAAACAAAGAAAAGTATTCCCTGGAAACTGAGAATGAGTAGATTAAGGGCAAAATGTTGGTTTGAACAGAACAACGTATAATTGGTAGGGGGAGCAATTCATCATAATCTGTCTTCTAGCTTTTACTCTCTGTTCATGACTCTCCCACTGCTATTAAATAACCCCAAAACTTTGTGGGCTGCATTTTTGGGTGAGCCACAGACACGCTGGTTAAAATAAAGTGTGATAGAGCGATGAGATGGGAGCACTGGCATGTGCAAATAGGGTGATAGGAAAGCCGCATGATTCCAGCTAAGCTGGGGGAGCCACTGTGAACATAGGGAGGCATCCCACCAAGTGGAGAGAAGTGAGGAAAGACAATGTTCAGAACATGGAGCTATTGTTCTAGGTCTTTCTCTAGAGAGAAAGACAGGAGGCACTAGGAAGAATCCTAAACATGTGAATCACATGATATTGTCATAGTATCCATGGCAATGGTAACTGGGCTAAGTAGGCTCTTTTTTCTCTTTTCTCCTTTTTAACCAAGAGTGGGATGACATCTCTATTAACAGGGATCTTCCTACCTCCTCACATAACTCATTCCATTTTCAGCTGGCTCTGATCATTGGGGAGTTGTTTCTTTGATGGGCTGAAATATGGATCTTTACAGCATCTAATTGCTTGTCCTTTTTTTGTTCTATTTATTTCCAGAGCTACAGGGGCTAGAACTTTGAGGCTCTTTGACTTTGAAGGTAGCTGATATGAACCTTTGGAATCTTCTTTTCTTCATATATGACTTTTGTTTCTCCTTAATGTTCTCATATCCAAATCCCTCACTCTCCTTTCATGAAAGCTTTCACTACCTACAGTGGGCTTCTGTGGCAGTTCTAGGTCCCATCAGTTTTGTCTTCATGGGCCATCTGTCTGCCCAAAATTCTCTCCTGTGTTGTATTTCCTTGTTGGGCTTTTTTTTTTCTTGTTTTTGTTTTGTTTTCTTGTTTTTTCTTTTCTTTTCTCTTCTCTTCTCCTTTTCTTTTATTTCCTCCCTCCCTCTCTTTCTCTTTTTCATTATTTTTTTGTTCCTAGTTTCTACACACAGCATTGAGTTGTTGGACCTTTTTTGTCACATCAAAACAATAAATTTATTAGGACATATGCAGGTTTCAGCCTGTGAAGACCTCCATCTCAATCTACAAGGTAGTACTAGAGCAGCATTGATGAGAGCTAGGCATTATCTCCCTCCTTTGCAGATTAGAAATGTTGGTTGCCCACAGCTTTCTTCTTAGACACTTGCAGCTATGGTATCGCCAAGTAATTGCTGCCAATCCCATCAAATGCTTATTCTTTAACATTTCCACAGACTTTTATAATTTGGTGCATGACCTTATATGACAATTACATTAAATATCTGATGTAGCGTTAGACCCTGGGGGAGAAAATCAGAATGCTTTCTTAAAGGCAAATTTGTCAAGATATTGCTCAATATATTAAGTAGCTTACGATAGTGGAAAGAGCATGGACTTGGAATAGTAAAGAACTGAGTTCAGTTGTAACTCTGTCACTTACTACCTGAGTTATTTTAGACTTTGGACAATTAAATTAGATAGTAATGATCAAATGTCTGGTGCAGTCTGTGATATCTGGTGGCTGCATAATAATTGTCATTACCTTTACTCCTTTTCCTAGGAACCAATCTTACATTTCCAAGATTTCCTGGCAATCTCAAAGCAACGTGTTTTCTTACCTTCGTTGGAAGTATAATTTCCTGGCTAAGAACTACATCTTGTTAGCCAGGACACCTGCCTCTTTGCACATTTCCTTACCAGCATAATTATTGACCCTGAAGTCCTTGGAGTGGTTTTTCTTTGCTGGGCATGTGCTCAGTCAGGCTGCTCCACTGCGCACATCACCTGTGCTCCTGCAGTTCATTATCTGTGTCACTCCCATGACTTTGAACTGACTGCAGTGGAAGAAACAGAAGGTTGCTTGACAGTTGGCCAAGGCTGAGTGAGCATTTCTAACGGGGGCTGCTGAATTTCTCCCAGTTCTTGCAAACTCAAGAAAGCAACCAAATGCCCGTTTCTGATAAAGTTGAAAATCTGGAGGAAGGCCAATAAAATAATAATAGATTTTAGTTTTTTAACATATTTTTATGGTCAAAAAGATTTATTGTTTCATGTATGTTGCATCTTGTGTTGCAGTACCTTATAGATGCTTTGCGTAACACGGCTAAGTGTTCGGCCTTGCTAATACAGAGATTAATAAAAAATAGGTGGGTGATGTGACATAAACAAAAACTTATATCCAACATGATCTGAGAATCATAGAATGCAGGAAGAAAGCACTTGATTCACCTCCTCACATGGTCTGGGACTCCATTCTAGCTCATCTTTGACAGATGGTATAATGTAGTGTTTGAGACAGAGACTCTATGATCAGGTCCATTAAGTTCAAATCTTTGTTCTGTTGTATGACTTTGAGCAAGTAGTGTAATCTCTCTTGTCTCAGTTTCCTATCTATAAAATGGAATTAATAATACAACCAACTTCATAGGGTGGGTGTGAGAATTAAATGTAGTGATATGTGTAAGACACTTTGAATAGTACCCGGTACATATTCAGGTTTTATATATAAGCCTGGCATTGTGGCCAAACCTCTGACAAACACCCAAAACTCAGAAAGAATCATCAGATTCCATTCCACAATTGAATTACTCTAATTGCTGAATAGTTATTGCTTATTTATATTTAATTAACAAATATTATTGAAAATTTAGGATGCTCCAAGCACTCTTCCAGGTGAACAGAGGCAAACGATTCCAGCAAAGTCCCTGCTTTGAGGATCACAACCTTTCTCCTTATAAATTTCACATGTTGGTCCTAATTTTGCCATGGAAATATGGAATAAATATGTTTCCTTTTCTGCGTGGCTGCAGCCCTTTAGTCTGAAAATAATTCTAACTCTTCCTTAGCTTTGCCTTTCTTTCTTTCTTTCTTTCTTTCTTTCTTTCTTTCTTTCTTTCTTTCTTTCTTTCTTTCTTTCTTTCTTTCTTTCTTTCTTTCTTTCTTTCTTTCTTTCTTTCTTTCTTTCTTTCTTTCTTTCTTTCTTTCTTTCTTTCTTTCTTTCTTTCTTTCTTTCTTTCTTTCTTTCTTTCTTTCTTTCTTTCTTTCTTTCTCACTTTGTCACCCAGGCTGAAGTAGCATGACCATAGCTCAGCAGCTTTGAACTCCTGGGCTCAAGCAATCCTCCTGTCTCAGCCTCCCAAAGTGCTAGGATCACAGGAGTGAACCACTGTGCCAAGCCTAGTTTTGCCTTTTCTGATTAAACAGATGCAATTCTTTCATCTGCTCCAAGGTAGTAGATGATTTCCAGCTGTGCATTTCTGGGGCCCTCCCAGGAGCCATAACAGGAAGGAATGAGCCATGTGAGACTTTACCCAGGGCAATGCTAGGGCTCTAAGTCCTGCCCCTGGCAGTCCTCAAAGTTCTACCTGACTTTGTTACTGAACCCAAAAAGGGGTCCAGTTTAGGTCTTGTTGCTCACTGCACAAAGAGCCAATTAATAAGACAATGAGGATTGCCAAGGGAGAAACGAATTTTAATGCACAAGATGTCTTCTGGAGAAATAGTCTCAAATGTCTCACTGACTGACTAAGGGCAAAGGCTTTATAGTGGATTGTGCAACGCAGGTCAGGTCTCATAGGGTTTGAAGTCGTAGGTCTTCAGGTGTTTGAGTCAAGAATCAGCAGTTGGTGATGGATGGCGAGTTCTGCTGAGAGGCTAGTTAAGTAGGCTGTGAGGCTTGATAGGTAAAGTTTGAGGGGACAGAAAATAACTTAGGAAGGGGATCGTTTTGCAAGGCTGATTACAACTTCACTCTTGACCTTCTTGCTCCTGCTCCGGAATTAGCTTTTGTACTTTATACCTTCAACCTGACTTTCGCTCAGGCCCACTCTCTGGCTCTTTCTGCTCCTGCTTTCTCTCTTATACCCTCCTGCCCCTGGGACCCTACTCAGACCAGAGCCTGACTGTCCTAAGAGGGCCTACCCCAGACCCCAACCGAGAGGGGCTTTAAATCGCTGTAAGTTTTCATTTGTTGTAAATGCTTTGTTTGAATTGTCCTCAACTCCTTGAACTCTGAGCTAGAATTGCTCATAATCAGCAAGGGAATGAAATAAATTGCCCAGATGTCAATGATTCCAAGATGCCCTTGATGGTAAGATGTACCAATATTTTACGTACCCTCCAACCACTGGGCTTTCTAATCACTTAGAATTTTTATTTATTCTTACTGAAGAAACCATTTTAAACTTATTTAGCAATAGACTTTTATCCTATGTTGTTCTTGTGCATGATTAGTAGCCAAGTCCCATCTAGTTTCAAAAGCTTATTCTTTAACTGTTCTCACTTACATATCCATTAAATGCTTAACCTGAAAGGCTCAACATACTTGGTTGGCTTGGTATAGCTCCTGGACTTCTAACTTACCCAGGCCTTCATCGGCTCAGAGGTCATCTTTCAGTGTTCTCTGCAGACAGAGGAAGATCTCTGAGGACATTGTATTCATGGGCAGGGGTGGATTTCCTTGTAGCTTATGAAGTTTCAGTGTTCTGGCTTGTTTGTTTGGTTTTTTACTAAACACTATACTGATGGGGATAAAGCTTCAGTTTTAGGGCTTCTCACTAGCACAGCCCCTTCCTTTCTCAGTATAGATTATGATAATACCAAATTTTGTCATATAAAAAGGTAATCAAAGAATATGCCACCACAAAATCTAGGGAAAGTATGAAAAAACTCATGTGAAACATCTCATTAATGAAAACTGTTACATTATTTTTCTAGATTGTTTGTCAGCTTTTACAAATCAGTAATTTCATGATTTTCTCTTTCTTAATAAGTATTCTTTATTATACCTAATTTTGTATTCTTTTTATCTAGAGAAAGATCTGCAAATTGCATAAATTTGGGGCTAAATAATAGATGATTTGCCTCATTCTTAGGTAAATATATATTTTTTTGGTTTAAATGTAAACATTATGGCAGCTTTAGGCCATTGGAAATACACATGTCATCACAGTAATATGATATACTGCTTTTTGTAACCCATGCTTGTAATTTTGATCTGTTTAGCCACTTTAACACTGACGAAACTATTTTGAGGCATGTTGTAGTATACCATGGTTTCATTAGCATTTTCTATTTGACTAGGCTCAGTTTTGTTTGTTCCTTAATTGAATCACATGTTCTTGGAAGTCGAGAACCTTCTGTTTAAAGTCAGCTGGAAATTTCTGAAGAATTGATGATCTGCCCAATGCATGAATTGGTCACATCACACTCTCATTGCTTTAAAATTCATTTCATATATTCCTGGGGATTTGAGCATTTTTTTCTCTGCCTTTAATTGACATATATAATAGCCATTCATTTTTAAACTTTTTATTTTGAATAACTTTAAGCTTATAGAAAAGTGACAAAGATAATGTGAAGAATTCTCGTGTACTCTTCACCCGGATGCCATAATTGTGACTATTTTACCGCATTGCTTTATTGTTCTCTAACTCCCTGTATTTATACATATTATTTTTTCTCAACCATTCAAGAGAAAGTTAGAGATACGATGCCCCATTACACCTTAGTGCTTCAGTATGTATTTTCTTTCTTTCTTTTTGTAATATTTTTTGCCTTCACAATATCAAGGGGGTACAGATGTGTTTGTTACATGGATATCTTATACAATGCAGGGCTTTTGGTGTGCCTGTCACCAGAATAGTGTTCATTGTACCCACTGGGTAAGTTTTTATCCCACACCCACCCTCCTGCCCTCCCCATTTCTTGGATTCTCATGTCCTTGATATCACTTTGTGCCCCTGCATGCCCATCTATTAGCTCCCACTTATGAGTGAGAACATATGGTGTTTGTTTTTCCATTCCTGAGATACTTCACTTAGGATAACGGGCTCTGGTTCCTTCCATGTTGCTGCAAAGGACATTATTTCATCCCCTTTTGTGGCTGAGTAGTACTCCATGCTGTATACATACACCATATTATCTTTATCCACTCTTGAATTGATGGGCACTTAGGTTGATTTCACATCTTTGCCATTGTGAATTGTGCTGTATCAGTATGTATTTTGTAAAAACAAGAAAACTCTCCTATAACCATAGTCTAAACATGAAAATCAGGATATTCACATTGAAACCATGCTACCATCTAATCCACCAACACTATTCAGATTTTTCTTATTGTTTTAATAATGTCCTTTTTAAGGCCTCAGATCCAAGCCAGGATCACACATTATGTTTACTCACCATATGTCTTTAGTCTCTTTAGATCTGAATCAGTTCTTTGATTTTTCTTCCTCTTTTATGTCCTTGATATGTTTTAAATATTTTTTTATTTTTAGTTATTATGGATTCATAATAGTTATACATGTTCATGGGGTACAGTGATATTTTGATACAAGCATTCAATGTGTAATGATCAGATTAGGGTAATTAGGATATCCATTAACTCAAACATTTATCATTTCTTTGTGCTAGGAACATTCCAATTTCACCCTTTTAGTTATTTTGAAATATGCAATTCATTATTGTTAACTATATTTGGACCCTAATATGTGTGAGGAGTCCATAAGGGTTACTCTGTAGCACACCCTTCAATTTGGGTTTTTCTGATGTTTTCTCATGAATAGATTCAGATTTTGTATCTTTAGCAGGAATATCACAGAAATGATGCTGTGTTCTTCTCATTGCATTATTTCAGGTACCATATAATTTCTGATGAGTTAATTTTTACCACGTGGCTAACATTGGGTCTTCCAGGCATTGGTGAACTTAATTAATACTTGTTAAGTACTTACTAATTAATAAGCAATTCATATGTACTTTGTGGGGGTATACTTTAAGGTTATGTAAAATCCTGTTTCTAATCAACAGCAAAGCTGAGTATTTTGATGGAGACAAAATACTCCACAAAGCCTAAATTATTCACTATCTGGCCCTTTACAGAAAAGCTTGTTGACTCAAGTTCTTGTGAGCCTAGGAATCTGTATTTTAACAAGTGCCTACATTAGTGAAAGCTTTGCTGCAGTATAATTTCTTCTTTGTACTGCTATAGTCTATATTTTATTATTTACATGTCTTTTCAGTTCATGATGTTATTTGTCATTTTAGATCTTATTTTTTACATGAGGCTATGGGACTTCCAAAAGCAAGAGATAAAACTTGTGTGTCTTTGAAATGCCAAATTTATAAACTGTACAGACAGTGGTACCCTAACACGGATTTTCAATAGATATGCTTTGCTATTATGGTTAGTTGAAAAGCCTCACAATTTGAAAGAATCCTAATTGTATTCATAATCATGACAATTTTGAGTTTGACTTTCTGACTTCCTAGTGTTCTGGTCTCTTCAAATGCTGCTATCAGAATAGCCTTCTTAAAGGATAGCTCTTTGATTCATGTTCCTGGTTAAGAAATGAACACAAACAAAACACTTCACAGTCTCCCCATATCCTAAAGAACAAAGCCTACATTTCTTAGCCTGGCATTCAAGAGCCATCATGAGCTGGACCCAATTTAGGATAAGGAAAGATAGGAAGACAGGGGTGGTCTTAGAAAGGGAGAAAGATTGGAGGTATTTTCCAAAAACATCTTTTACTCTTAGCCATCCTATTTTCAATGGTTAGACAGCTCAAACTATTAACTCTTTCCCATAAGTACCTGATATTTAGGTTTCTCTTTAACACACACACACACACACACACACACACACACACACACACACACACTCACTCATCACATTCCTCGCTGGTGACCTCTGTTGGGACAGTTCCATGACCTGGCCTTTAAAACTGTCTCCAAGGGTCCAAATCCTATGTGCTCCTGTTCAAATTCTATCTGTTTAAGCAAGTTCTTCCTACCATGGGTTGGAAGCAATCTTTCCCTCCTTTGAGCACAATTTATACTTTATCTGTACTTCTCTTATGGAATTTATCATTTTTTAAAAACCTTGAATAACAATTCATTACACACATGCCTTATCTTGCCCACATCATATAAAATGATCAACGATATACTTTATGCCGATTTCCCTTTGTAACTACAGCGTTTCCCTCTTAATAGATCCTCAATAAGCAGTCAATGAGTGACTCACGGAGCAGGGTGTCCACCTCATCAGAACACCTGATTGTGAGTGGTGCAGCTTCAGTGTGCAGGTAAGTACCTGGTATCTCTCTTGGGGTCTTTGAGTTCAATTTGCTGTAAGATCTAAGGCTCATCTGAGAGGTGCGGGGCCAGTTTGCAGTCCTGCTTTCTGTTACTCCCTCTGCAGAAACATAGCACGAGAGCACAAGAGCACGAGAGAGGTGGGAGTTGGTGTCTCCGTTCCAGGCCACTGTTCATTCACCTTGGATTCCTTAAGGAGAAGACCTAAGATTCTTGAGGTCAGCCTGCGTACTTCTGATTCCTTCTGTTCTGATTCCTTCTGTACTTGAATAGGCCCTTTACCTTGGTAAGCGGTTCTCTTGCTGCTATCAACTGTTTAGTTTTCCTTTTTGCAGATGTAGAGAAATAGAAACAGGAAAAAGACACATTGTAGATCAGGGAGAGGGTGACCAACTCAAAAGTATTAATAGCAAAAAAAAAAAAAAAAAAAGGACAAACTTCAGTGTAGACAGACCTAGGTCCCAATCCCAAATCTGCCACAGTCACTGTGGAATGAATTTACATAACTTTATCTGAGATCTAGTTTCCTAATCTGTAAAATGGGAATAATAATATTAATAACTACCTCATGTGGTAGGTGCTAATTTATGTAAAACACCTGGTACATAGTAGATCTTCAAAAACTTGCTGTTGTTAAATGGTGCTTTGGAGAAACTGGCCAAAAGAAAGAAAAATTTTAAAAGAGGAGCAGTGTTGATTGTCAATACACGGATGGAAGGCATTCCATATATGATTAACTATGTTACTTTTTTATATTATTAAATTAAAAAAAAATTTAAATTATGGAAAAATACGTTTAAGTGGGAGCTGGAAGGTGTGATCCAGGGCACAGGTAAAGAAGTCCTAAGACAACTAGAGAAACGCAACTTCTGCAACAGAGAGGCAGTGAGGTAACAGGAATGAGTGTTGACTGATGCGTGTAAGGTTGCAGGTGGGATGGCAAAACCTTGAGGCGTTTCCGCTTCATGGCTTTCATGTCCTCCAGTAAGTAAAAGGCCAGGTCACCTGGTCAGAATAAGGAGGAGCAGAGGTGAGGAGGCTGATTTGATACAGGCTGCCGAGGTTAAATAGCAATTGATATGGGTTAATTCAGTGTCAGGCTATTACCACGTGAGAACATTGAAAAGGCAGAGAGGCAAGGAAGCAGAAGTTTCGACAAGATGGGAGTTCAAGTGTCAGTTGTGGAGTCTGGGTTGAACAAGGAAAGATGTGAAGATGGGGGGGGCTCTTTGATGGGGAGAAAGGAATTGAGGGCCTGTGAGGATAGCGAGCAGGTGAAGCAGTGACAATGAGAGAGCTGGGAGGAAAGGAGATTGTGTTGGGACTGCAGTGTGTCAGAATTGAAGATTGGAGGATGGAGTCGTCTCAAGTGTCTACCAGGCTCTGGATGAGGCTGTGGGAGGAGGTAGCTGAAGCAGGATGTTGAAGGTCCTTGGAGACACAAAACCAAGAAACTGACCTGGAAAGTTTCCCTCTGTGGACACAAAAGTCATCCTGAACAATGGAAGTACTTCAGCATGATAAAAAGAAAGTTAACTAACTACCAAATCTTAAAAAAAGGACTTCAAAGGGACTACTTACACAGGTCAAGAGTCAACTGGATTTTTAGCAGAACAAAGCCCAGTTGTTTTCAATGACACTCTTCCCTACCTGCCCCTGCAAATGATAAAGTTCTTACATTGCTCAATTGACTTCAAAATCTTGGTTGGAGCCTGCCATCCCTTTGCGTCTGGCCTCTGTTACGAGAACACGTTTGTCTCCTTGTCCCAGATTCCAGTTAGTAAATTGATAAATTTTCCTTCCTGACTGCTGTGCCTGAAGCGATGTTGGTTTCTGATTTCTTCTTGTCCTTCATATCCGGTAATATATTTAATTCTGTTGCCCGCTTGCAGCTCAGGCTTGTCTGACTTGTATTTGTTTAATTCGAGTAAACAAAATAGCCCCACAACAAGACTTTTGTGAAAACTATGGTAGAACACAGACTCCAATAAATCCTCCCGTTGCGATGGAGAGGAAGGGAAGGGCACGTCAACGTGGACCCGGGCCAGGGAACACTCCGCAGCAGGTGCATAATCACATTGTGAAGGACGCCTGTGACTCACTCCTGCCTCGCCTACGGAGGAGCCTCCCATTAGCCTGTGCTATTATCTCTCTTTGCATGAAGGTCATTTTGAATTTAGCAGCCAGGAATATCAAATGGAAAAATTACTGGAAGAACCGCCACTCATGTAATTGTTAACATAATAAAGTTTCAAATTAGATATCGAATAGTACTTCAGTGTTTTGTTTCTTGAAATGATATTAATTTGCCTTGTGGGAATCTCTGTGTATATTTTCTTAAGGTGACTCTGTCCCATCTTGACTATCTTTTTAAATAAGCAACAGTCCTTAAAGATAGAAATAAATGCAAGGGCTTTGGATAGAACACCTTCGTGGTGACTCAAAGTATGGGTTTATGGTTTTGAGAGTACTCGGGAGACTCTTGCCCATTGAGCACAGCACAATGGCTTGATTTGTGTACTGTCTGTTCACTCTTAAGTGCTCTACTTCTGATAGCCCACGAGAGAATTAACTTCACCCTAACCATAGAGTCCTCTGCATTGACCTGAAGGACTCTTTCTTATCCTCTTCATCTCCAGGGAGACATATAAGTGTCTTTGGACAACACATATAGTTCAAAAAAGTATAACTGCTACTAAAATGTAATTTTTAATTGAAAAATCCTTACTATTTTTATAATGCAAGCTTATACGAGAAAAGCCCAATAAAATCCTTTAGACTGGCAAGACCATACCAACACAAGACTGCATTATTTATGTGTCAATGATGTTCATGGACAGTAGGAAATAAGTGGTAGTTTCTTTGTGATTCCTATTCTTTTTAAATAATTCTTGCCTGCTTCATTTTTCCTTCATATTGAAAGGAATGGCCTTGCAAAAATAACAGGAAAATACCTAATCGCACATAGGAAAATACCTAATCGCACCATTTCTCCTGTAATGGGTTAAAGATCAATCCTATGAGTTCTCCCACTAACAGGCGCTCTGCAGGAACTCTGTTTTGCACAACTTCTGAAAAGAGCTGAATGAACGGAAAAGAGATGTAAATCTCTCTCTTTCAAAATTGTTTTTTTTTGAGAATCTGCTTTTTACAGCCTAAAGAGTTCCTAAGCCTCAACCATATCTTGAGGACAGAGTTACATCGCCTGTGATAATCCCTTCAAGGAAAGACTGGAGAGCCAACTTTTGGACTTTGATATCCTTGCAGTTTTTGTTAATCCACCTGCCGCCAAAGGGAAAGGAAGGGGTGGATGCAGCAGTTTCTCCACTATACCCTACCATTTTTACAACCCCGTTTAAAAAGCCCCTATAGCTCATTTTGGGGCCAGCACATTCTTCCTCTTTCCACATCCCTGCTGGTCCTTTTACCTCCAGCCTCCCCCAGGGAAAAGCAAATAAACCTTTTCTTTCTATCCTAATCTCTGTCTTGAGAAATCTTTCTTGAAACCCGTGTGCACCAGCACCGCCACCCTAACAATATGACCTCTATTCTTGACTACCCATTTCATTTCCCTTTGCATCCAGCCAGACCCACAGCTGGATGGAGATTTTACCTGGTGAAGTGAATGTAACCTTTATTCCCTTGTGATGCTATCTGTATGTGATCACTATAAATTTCTGCTAACTCTCAGTAGATCTACACTGGTGCTGGCAGAAGAGTGGTGGACAGGGAAAACTAATAAAAATAAATAACAAAGCTATTCAGTGAGGACAAACTCTTTCCCTTTCCATGCAAAATGGTATCCAATGCAATCAACTTGCTATCATTTAGCTGAATGGTCCCTAACTGTATGGCACCATATTAAGAACTTACAGTTGAACACAGTTGTTGGCAAATTGGACATTCCCCATGTTAGTAGCATAAGAAGTCTCTGTTATAGAGACTTTGTCTTACTTCTAGGCCAACCACTATGGCTAGTTTATAACGACTATTGGGCAAACTCTAGGCTGTCTGTAGAAGGAGACTGACTGGCATTCAAAGGATGGGTCATCTTAATCTACTTTATTTTTAAGAATATCCTCCATGAGAAAGTATTTTGTTTGGCTATTCACATCACATGAGACACAAATATTTTTGTACTCTGGGGCAACTCCAAGAGTAAAAAAGCATTATACATATGGTATAATCCCTTTATGACCCTTTGTCATGAATCCTCCTGTTTTGCTCCTTTGAAGAACCTGACCAGTAGATATAGATCTTTACCTAAGAAGATTTCTCCTTTCATGCAAATCATGTTAAACCATTTCCAGTTTGTGCTATTGAAAGAATTACTATTTTCCACTGTCCTTCAGAGCCATCCCTAAATGGCATTATGATGTTGTAGCAGGGCATTTCTGGCTATATCGTGCTAAACTTTCTATAAATAAGACTCAAAATATGTTCCTGGGGTACTTTTCATGAGGTCATGGGTATGGAATAAGGTAGAGTAAAGTGGCACTATGTGGATGCAGTAGGCATACTGAGAGTGTGAGCTACTTACTTGCCCAACCTTGTCCAACCTTGGGAATTACTGAATATGCTACTTCCACTAGCTGATGGAGTGCTGACTTTATGATTAGGTGAATCAGAAACACTGAGTTCATTATGAGTGTATAGATTTATATGGTCACTTGGTCTACCATGGTCATGCTTTAAGACTCCTATAAGCTATTCCACATGTACTAATTTTGTAGTTACATATTCACTTTCTTTTGGTGTTTTCCTTAAAACTCTCATCTGCAAACTTTCCTTAACAAAGTATATAATTAATGCACACAAATCAGTGGCATTCATATGCACCATTAATATTCAAGCTGAAAATCAAATAAAAGACACAGCACCTTTCACAATAGCATCAAAGAAAATTAAATATTTAGGAATATATTTAACGAAGGAGGTGAGAGACATATATAGGGAGAACTAAGAAACACTGAGAAAAGAAATTATAGAAGATATAAACAGATGGAAAACACTACCATGCTCATGGATTGGCAGAATCAATATTGTTAAAATGTCCATACTAACCTAAAGTGATCTACAGAATTAATGCAATCTCTATCAAAATACCATCATCATTCTTTACAGATCTAGAAAAAATAATTATATGCTTCATATGGAACCAGAGAAGACCTCATATAGCCAAAGCAATCTTAATCAAAAAGAAAAAATGGGGAGGTATCAGTCTACCAGGCTTCACACTTTACTACAAGGCTATAGTAACCAAAACAGGATTGTACTAGCACAAGAACAGAAATATAGACCTTTGGAATAGGACTGAGAACCCAGATGCAAAACCATCCTCATATTGTCATCTAATCTTTGACAAAACAGACAAAAATACACATTGGGGAAAAGAATCTCTATTCAATAAATGGTTCTGGGAAAACTGGATAACTACCTATAGAAGATTGAAACTGTATTCCCACCTCTCACCTCTCACAAAAATCAACTCATGATGGATAATGGACTTAAACCTAAGGTGTGAAACCTTAAGAGGTCTGAAAGAAAATGTTGGGAAAACCCTTATAGACATTGGCCTAAGCAAAAGAATTTATGAAGAAAACCCCTGAAGCAATCACAATAGCAACAAAAATAAATAAATGGGACCTGATCAAATTTAAAAAGCTTCTGCACAGCCAAGGAAACTATCATTAGAGCAAATAGACAACCTATAGAATGGAGAAAATATTTTCATTTTACACATCTGATAAAGGGCTGAGAACAAGAATCTATATAGAACTTAAGAAAATTAACAAGAAAACTCAAACAACCCCATCAGTAAATGGGCAAAGGACATGAACAGAAACTTTTTGAAAGAAGACAGAACAATGGCCAGCAAACATATAAAAAAGTGCCGAAAGTCTCTAATCATTAAAGAAATGCAAATCAAAACCTCAATGAGAAATCACCTAACTCTAGTGAGAATGGCCTTTATCAAAAAGTCCCCAAACAACAAATGCTGTGGATGTGGAGAGATTGGAACACTCTTACACTGCCGATGGGACTGCAAATCAGTACAACCCCTGTGGAAAGGAATTTGTAGCTATGTCAAAGAGCTAAAAATAGAAATACCATTTGCTCCAGCAATCCCACTACTAGACATCTACCCAAATGAGCAAAAGACATTCTATAATAAAGACATCTGCACTCGAATGTTTATAGCAGCACAATTCACAATTGCAAAGATGCGGAAAACAACCCAAGTGCCATGAATACATGAGTGGATTAATAAAATGTGGTATATGTATACCATGGAGTTCTACTCAGCTACAAAATCCAATGATGATCTAGCACCTCTTATATTATCCTGGAGAGAGCTTGAGCCCATCCTTTGAAGTGAGGTATCACAAGAATGGAAAAACAAGCACCGCATGTACTCACCATCAAATTGATACTAATTGATCAACACCAAGGTGCTCACATGGTAGTGATATTCATTGGGTCCTGGTCAGGTGGGGTGAAGTGGGGTGGGTAAACTCACAACTAATGGATGTGGATGTGGAGCACACTGTATGGGGCACGGGCCCTGGCTTGGGCAAGGCGAAGGCATTATATGCAACCAAAATGTTTGTACCCCCATAATACTCTGAAATAAAAAAAATAAAAATCACTTTAATGGCCTTCTTTCAAAGTCTCTGGATAACTTCCTTAATAACAGTAAAGAAATTTATGACATGTCAACTTTATTTCCTGTGGGCCACTGTTGAATGTAAAATTTAGTCAGAAAAGAAAACAATTAAGATCTAGCAACTTGAACTACTTTATTAACTTTAAAAAAAAATCTGTTAATTGCATCTATATTAATAAATAATTACCTAAAATGCAATTCCTTTCCTTGTCCAACACTCTCAGAATCCAGAAACCAGTATATCCATTTACCATGTTTTTCCTGCTATAACTTACAAAACCCCTGCAACTATTGGTGTATGGATCTTATCCTCTCAGGTTTGGGCATCCTGGCTATCTGGCTCAAGCTATAAACTCTGGAGACAACGAAGGGCAAGGGGAATGGGACATGAAGGGAAAAGTTTTCCACTTGTTAATTAACTCCCTTAGATTAGGGAGTTGCAGGGCCTGCAAGAAAGGCAGAACCAGCCATCTGAGACGAAGGGAGCAGTGACTTCTGCTGAGAGAGGAGATGGAATAGATGCCGTGGGCCTTGACTCTCCAAGTCCTCCGAAACCTCCCATCGTGTCCCCATTCCAATTTGGGCGATTCCCTGTGGTCTCTGCCGACCTCCAAGTTTTCAGAAAGAGATCTGGAAAATCTGTAAACTCAATGAACGTAATCCAACAATGTGCGTCGTAATGAAACTTAGTGTTTGTTTTTCATCTATTTTAGCTAAGTAGCTATAAGAAATTAGAGATTGTCACAGGATACACAGATATTAAAAAAAAAAAAAAAAAAAAAAAGAAATTAGAGATAATTTTGCAGAACTAGAAATTGTCCCTATGATTAAGTTCATGATTTGAACCAATAACTTAGGGTCACAATATTATCATGTCACCTTTTCACATCGCCCTCAATTCTTTATACCCTTTTCACTGTTATCTGGCAGTGGGTACTTGTTTCCCTTCTACTAGTTTGTGATTCCTCAGGTGACCACAAGTCATAATTTTTTGACCCTTCATTTAAAATATTTTCAGTCCTACAAAAATTAGAGAAAACAGAATAAAGAAAACACATATATCCCTTATATTTAATATTTACAAATATATTTTCAACTTTTCTTGCTAAAGTACATTACAAATGGCTTCTCATCTGTGCAAATATATATATATTTAAGAAAATAATGATATTTTCCTACATAAACACAATACCATTACTAAACCTAATAAACACTAATTCCTTAATATCATCAAATCATAGGTCACAATTTAATTAGCCATCTCATCAATGTATGCCAAGGACATCAAAATTCCCCATCCTTCAGTGCTAACTCTGTTTTCACTGCCTTTATCAGCAAATAAACCATAAAACCAATCTCATATTTTGTGTTATCCATTCCTCATTCATTTTCTTATAATTGGTAAACTTCAATAACTCCTGGTGGTATTTTTATACTAGTCAGGATTCCAGGTTTGATAAAACAGAATTTAATCTGGCTGAATGAAGCAGAAAAGGAATTTATAGAAATAATATCCCATACCGTAATTGGAAGGATAATTGACCAGGCCTACATAGAAACCAAAGGAAATGAAGCACAAAGATATGCTATAGGGGTTGTCCTCTGAGATTACTGCCAGCCAGATGACACTGTCACTACTTGTCTCTTGTCACCACACTGCTAGATTCTCAACTCCAGCACTCTGATCCTGAACCTCTGGGTTGTTCTCTCAAATAACAGAGGCACAGCCCTCACCCCAGCTGACAAGAAATAATGGTACTAGTGCCTATATATGGAAGTAAGGCCTGGTCTCTCCTTAATATTAGGATTTCCTCAATTAGGAAAAAAAAAAGTCTGGTTCTTTGTTTCAGGTCAGATTCCCCACAAAGTAGATTTGAGAAGATTTTCTTAATTGGATTTTAATGCACGTGGACCAAACATTGTGGGAAGGACTATTCACATTGGAAGTGTCTTTGGGGGCACTCAGATGTTTAGAATGATCCGGAAGCCTCTGAGATTGTTCTAATCTGTACCATAATCACAAAGAGGCCATGACTTGTACCAAGAAAAAAAACCAGAATGCCTATATTCTCTTTCCTAGAAATTAAAAAAATAAGTGCTGACTGTGGGACAATATATTACCTAGCATGAACCCTTTTAACTAGGAGAACAAAGTTAGGCAATGGAGTTAGCGACTGTTTGACTACTTTTATTCATCCTGGTGGCTTTTAGTGAGGCCACGATTCTGAATCATTCGAGTTGGGCGACCAGTTGAGGTCACTGCAATTCCCCTTTTGAGACACATGACAGGTACTCTATGAATGCTATTTTTCTACAGATTCTTAACATGCAAGGTCCATGTGCTTTCTTAACTTAGCAATTCATTTATTTGAATGATAAGGCTTTGTATTGTTGGTCAATAGCCCTCGTTTATTTGCATCACAGCAAATGCCTTTATCTAAAATGTTAACAATGTGAATTGTTTTTAATATGCCTGAAATTTTAAATATTTACTTCTAAACGTGCATGATGATTGAAAAAAGATGTGTTAGCATGTTATGTTTGTGTATGTGAAATTCAGTATTTTAAAACAGTTGCTATTCTTAAAATATATACACAATAAAGAACCAACAACTTATCAACTGAGATCATTACAATAACCTCAGAGTTGTACCTTACATTCTGCATCATCCAGTCTCTGTCATGCGAGTTGGTATTTATAGAATCACCGAGAAGTGGGGAGGGCAATTTGGAGAAGATAACCGGTAGAATGAATGGTTGAAATTATTATGGGCCAGTCAGCAGACTGGCATTCTCTTCATGTTAGTTCTAGCCTTGAAATGGTGAAGGAAGGCAGATTTTATTACCTCCATTTCTAAAATAAGGAAACAGATTCAGAAAGGTGGAGTAACTTGCCCAAGGTCACACAGCTTGGTGGCCAAACCAGTATTCAAATCTGGGTCCTTTTCTGACTCACTCATAGCATTCTTTCTGCTTCCTTCTGGAGAAATTCTCTACTTTGGAAAGATCCAGTGGCTTCTGGATCCCTTGGAGCCAGGTCTTTCTTAGAGTCCTTTTTCCTGATATTACTGAAAGGCACCGTTATCAATGTAGCCTTACCGATTTAATGCTGGGCATTCTCTGGTATCTTCTAGCTCCTTTTTTTCTTGACTCCCCTCCTCCCTTTTTAAATATTATAAATGGTACAGTACAAATGAATAAAACAGTCTTTAATTAAAAATAATGTGACTCAAACTGCTTATGTAATTGGTTTTGAATACGTGGTCTGCTGCTCCCTCACTGGGGCTGGATTTAATTTTTAATTCAGTTGCAGAAGGAGAACTCAAGTATATCACTATTCTTCTCTGTGCCTCTAGGTACTTGCCTTCTGCAGGAAGGGCATTTATGGAAACTTCGAGGAGATGAGGAAACTGCATCCGAAATGCCCATGTTGGCGGGGTCAGCACTTGTAAGCTGCTAGGAAATTGCCAAGTACTGTTGAGATTTCTGTGCCTGATCCAAGAGGCTGTTTACTCACGAGGCCCAAATCTTTCCGGTCTCGGGAAATACAAGTGATCCTTGGCTGCAGTCAACCAAATAAACCTTAATAAGCTATTCAGAAACTCATTTTGAAAGCCTCCCATGGCCATACAAGGAAAGCCAAACACTGGCATTATGTGTGGAAGATAAGGCTGCAATAAAAGCTCAGCATGGATCCAAGTTTTACCTGGTCCACCTTCTGAGTGGTGCTGTCTGGGACTATGTGCTTCCCTGGGAAAGGACTTGGCCAGAAGCTGCTTTGTGATTCTGTGGGCTCCTGCTGGCCTTGCAGGCTGGCTAGCCATAGTGCCCATGGTGTGGTTTGAATACCTTCCGGTCATATCTGTTTAGGATATACTCATGTGTTCATGGAACAAACATTAGCTGAGAACCTGCTCTGGGGCCAGGCTCCGTGTAGAAGCTGAGAAGACAATGCTAGGCCAAAACAAACATACTTCTTATGCTCAAGGATCTTTCAGTCTAATAAAAGAAAAACAGAAAAAAACAAAAAAATCACTGAACTATGTAACTTCTACCTGTGAGTGATTGGGAGAAAATGATAGTCAGGTTTAGAGATTGTGTAGCATGGATTGAATGTAATCTGCAGAATTGGGCTAGGTGTCCCCGGGAAGTGATGTTTGAGCTGAGATTTGGAAAACATGGGCCACTTTATGGATGTCTGGGACTGACGGATGAGTTAAGACTAAGCGTTGACTAGCCACAGGAGGTGTGCTTGTCACCTGCTCACCACTCTCTGAGCAGGCAGCAGAGAGCTGGCTTGGTTTTACCGCTCAAGATGGCAACACACTTTGGCCAAGGGAGGAGCCATGCTGGTGTGACACAGCCTCATCCCAGTGAGAGCCATAGTTTTCCTCCACATCATTCTTTTTTTTTTTTTTTCTTTTTCTTTTTTTTTTTATTTTGGCATATTATGGGGGTACAGATTTTAAGGTTTCAATAAATGCCCATTTCCCCCCCTCCCCCCATCTCCACATCATTCTTGATACCTTGTTTGGTTTCACTCAGCCAGCAACCTACTTCTTCTATTTGTTCTACAGTGTCAGAGCCAACTGATCAGCTTCCTCTCGAGAGTCTTGTGCTTCGTCCCAAACTGCTGAGCTGGCTTCACCGTTGACTGTCTTCCTCTCCCACTTTCCTGCTCACTCCCTACTGCTCTGAATTCCCCCCAACTACTGCACTTGTTCCAATCCCTTCTCTCTCTTCTGCTGTTGGCTTATACACATCATAACACATACACACCATCCGGGACTCCATGTTGCCACTGTGACCACTGGAAAGAGGGACAAGAGCAATTCCTGGGTCACGTGCTCCTGCAGTCACAGTGAGAAATGCACACAGTGCATCATTTTGTGTGCTTTCTTCTCCCCACCCTATAGCAAAATCTGGGTGGAGTCGAATTACTTTTATGATAAGACTTGCCCAAATCTGTCCTCCTGTGGTTTGTTTTCACTTGGGAAATGTGTGCTCTAAGAGCTTTTAATAAAAGAACTGTACCTCTCTTCCTTTGCTGGGTTTCACCCAGGCTGCGAGAGGCGTGACACATAAGCCCAAAGTAAATTTAATAGGAAACTGAGGTTTTGTTTCCCTAGCAACGATAATTCAGTCTTTTCACAAATGGAAGCAACACTGGAGGCTTTTGTTTCTGTGTTCCCAGCTCTACAGGGCAATGTGACATGCTGAGCACCCTGGAAACAGTGCTGTATGATAGAATCCTGTGGCATTTTCCTTAGAATCCTCCCTCACTAGGCTTCATACAACCTCATGGGCGTTCTGCTGCAGCCAATATTCATGCTGTTTGCTGGAGAAACGAGGACAGAGGAATATTTAGTGTGTGACTTAGTACAATAGGGCAGGCATGTCACCAGTGTGGGGTGCATTATGCAAGGGAAGGAGGAGGAGTTTGGAGATTCTGGAACAGTCAGGGCTAAAAGATCTCTCTATTGTTCAAGGTCAAAAGGGACAGAGGTCCAGGAGCTTAGGCGTTCAGGGCTGGAGCACCAGTGTGCGGGGAAGAGTAACCACACCACGTACGTGGCTGCTTGTTCTTGCTTTTCACAACTATCTTGAACATTTTATACACACTAGGGCAAGTTTCAGTAAGAATCCTGAAGACACAGAAATCTACGTTTATCCATTTGAATAATTTGCATTAAAGAGGCTTTGGTGAAATTTGGTCCATTTTCTACATCTAGGAGATTACATGGGTTCATTTCTGCAAGTCTCTACCTGCAGAATATTTATAATATAGTAGTAGATGACTAGGGTTTTAGGGACAAACTGCCACTAGTCTGTATTCAGTTAAGACAGATTTATATTTTGGCTCTACCACTTACTAGTTGTGAGCTCTGGGTAAGCCTTTTCTTTTCTTTTCTTTTTTTAATTTTTTTAATTTTTATTTTTGGTAGAGACAGGGTCTTGCTCTTGCTCAGGCTGGTTTCAAACTCCTGACCTTGAGCGATCCTCCCGCCTCGGCCTCCCAGAGTGCTAGGATTATAGGTGTGAGCCACCACGCCCAGCCAAGCCTCTTATTTTTCTGTGCCTCAGGCTTCTCATCCACAAAATGGTTGAGAAATAGCACTCTTGAGCTGTGGAGACAGTGCAATGAAGACATCTATAGCACCGAGAACAATACCTGGAGCCTTGTGGTCTTAGGATGTGTTAGACATGGGACCGCCACATACCACACTCCTACCTATTTGTCACAGGAAGAGATCACTTGCCAGATATTTTTGAGCCCTTTGGGGAAAATTTCACTAGAAATGACAAAGGTAAAATTTCCCCCCAAAACTAATTCCATGAGAATTTGTTCCTCTTTTGTAGCTGCTCCTTTAACCACATGACGGGGCAGGGGCTTGAGTTCCTAGAGGAGAAGGAGGGGCAGGGAAAGATGGGGAGGAAGAGCAAAGCAGGGACCAAGACCTCAGGGTGCATAAGCATACGGCTTGGCATTTCCTTCCTCTTTTTTCAGCAAGGCTTGCTCATTCCCAGTAACAGGAGAACCTGTTTGGGACTATGAGCTCCTTTTATCCCGGATCCCTAAGAGCCAAATCTGAAACATAACTCCTGGATGTAAGTTACTCACAGGCCATTATGCAGCACTGCGTCTGCAAGGAGAAAACACCATTAGCACCGCAGCCCTGCATTATAATGGCGCCAATCTGGGGATCTATGTGGGTTGTGAAGGGAGGATCTTTCTTTTTTACCCTTAAAGTTAAGCTCAGGGAAAAAAAATAAGAGGTCTAGCCTCATGTTTTTATCTATCTTTCTTGAAAATTTACTTGCAATTTTAGAAAATCAGAGGGTATAGTATTCACGTAAGACAACGCTAAGACTTGAGACCAAAATCAACTAAAAACACAAGTGCCGCATATTCTCTTTTTGTTTGCAACTGAGGATACATGTCACTTTATTAAAGTCCTGGTTGTTGGGCATTCCTCCCCCACGCTGTCCCTCCACATTCTCAAGTTCCTGAGGATTATTAGAGCACAAGAGATATCTGGCCAAATGCATGCTGCCCATTCTTGGAGAGGAGTTCTGTCCTAAATACAAACACTTGGAAGGGCACACTCGGCTGCTCGTGGTTTGGCCTATAGACATCTCCCAACATTTCCCCTCCTCAAATACTTCTCGCTCCATTCTTCTGTAATCCTAAATCACTTAGGGTTCTGTCATGTCTCTGGCCCTTGGCTTAGGCTTATACTTCCACCCAGAGTATTTCCTTCTTCCTGTACTCTCAACTTGTCTTTTTGTAAACTCTTGCTCCATCCTTTAGGCCAAAACATCTTCTTCCTTGAGACACCCTCCCTGACAACCCCCAGTACCTTTTAGGCATTCCATCCTCCAGAATCCACATACACGTCATTCATATCCCACACTTAGCACTTGTCACATGGAATCTCATTGTATAAATTGTATGTGTGTGTGTGTGTGTGTGTTACTGGCTTCCCCCATACATCATGGTACCTTTAAGGATGGGGACCAAGTCTTATTCATCTTTGCTTCCCCAGTTTCTAGAATAGTTTTTACATAGAGTTAATGAAAGCCCCTTTTATGCATGAAAGAATGAACAGTGTCCAGCTACCCCGGCCAGGAACTGGACACCCTGGGAAGACACCTCTCCCACAGGTCTCCTTCTCTTCTCTCCTTTGAGCTTCCAGCCCACCCTGCTTTCTCTTTTCTTAGCTCTGCCCTAATCCTCGTAGGAGCCTCCTGAGACTCAAAGTAGATTTCCAAGTCCAAAAGAGAACAGCGAACAGTCTAGGAAGTCTGTAGGCCAAGGTAACCATCATCAACCCCACCAGCAACAAAGTTTAACCAAGTGAAAGATTTGAGAGTCCTTCAAATACTTTCTTCTTCTCATTTCCACCTTCAGTGGAGTCTTAGACCATAAGGATTCCGGTCAAAGAGGAGAGGAGAGATCTCTGGGGCCAGCTCAGCCCAGAATCGGGTATTATTTTATCTCCTTTAAATCTTTTCTGTGCTGGTTTCATATTTTGTGCAATGTGTTCCAGACAATATTCTTTTATATGCTCATTCACTGCATGTCATTAGTATCCTACGGCCTTGATCAAGCTTGACTTCTTCATGTAAAAGGTCAGATTTGTGAAATTCAAATACCATTATGCAGATTAAGGGCCAGTAGTAGCTTGTGATTAAGTCCCAGCCTACTAGGTAAGAAGATAATGGTATTATTCAATTGGTGCCTAATGAAACTAATTAATTAGTTCCCTTGCTCTCTGCTTTTCTCTGGTACCTGTGACATCTCTGTGGGACAGGTATTCTACAGCAAATTTGTGGTCTCTTGATTTCTGGATTTGTAGAAATCAGTGAGATTCAAGGATACAGAGAAAAAAGAACTTGTAAATCAACATGTATTTTTATTCTCTGATTACCCTGACTTTTATGAACCCTTGAGATGTCATGGGAGAAGGAAGAGAAAGGCAGATGGCTTTTTGTAATTATTATTTTTCTCTTTTCTCTCTAAGTAAATGGTGCTACATTACTAGGTCTGGAAGCTGCAGTCCCCAGTGGGCTTGAAGGGGGCTATGAATGTCGAATGCTGTGTGAAGAGCAAAATACAGGGATCACAAAGACTAGGCTGGAATGAGAGCAGTTCCCCCTTGGTGTCTGGGCAAGATGAGGATGACGGCAATAGCTAAGACATTGTTTATTGATTGTATATGTGTCGACATTTACTGACACCGTTCTCAGTGCCTTACAGGCATTGTCTCGTGTAATGTAAGTTTTGAACTACTAGATCCAAGCTATTATTTTACTCACTTTACAGATGAAGTTGAGACTTACACTGGCTGAGTAATTTGTCCAAGCTTGTACAGCTAGTGTGCGTCAGAGCCGGGACTCGAACCTGGGTCTGTCTGAATCTGAGAGCTTGACTCTTCTTCCCAAGGATAGCAGCCTGGACCCTGGCTCATGCTGATGTGACCCTCTCCACTGTGAGAGTCCCTGATCAACTGGGGGATAGTTGTGAGTAGTCAGGAACAGATGCGACTCTAAGATTCGTATTCACACAAAAGATAAAATAAGGAATTATCATTTGTGCAAAACCGTTGAACAATGTACTACTTTGAGGAGGAAACTCCCTGGTAACACACAAAATATAAGTTGTTGTACAGAGATTCACATCACACATGTTTTCTTCAAGCACATAAAGCAAAGCATACCTGGATTTTAGTATTGGTTTAAGATAGTTTTTTGGTGTTTGAACCCGGAAGCCATCTTGAGATGGTCACTAAGTAGATTAGAGATTTTGATTTTCTGTGATAATTCGGTGAAATCATTCTGGCATTCTTATAGATTTTCCTTGTAGAGTTTAGACTTTCCAGAACATTTATCTGGGTCTTGTGGCAATTGTAATATGTTTCTTATTTCTCTTTTTTAAACCAATTCATACCTTGCCATCCTTTTAATAGTGGGACATCAAGTTCTACCTAATCAAGGAGTTGATTTTTTCTGCATGTAACATTGTGACTTAGTAGGCTGCATTTCATCTCTGTAACTGGGCCACCTAAATTATTTCAGCTTCAGAAGATGATTATGGAGCCCTACTATGTGCTGGGGCGTGTCTCCTTATGTGTCCTTATTTTGTGTTTACAACAGTCTTGTCTTACGGTGGGATTTGACAGACGGGAACTCCGAGGTTCAGAGGGTTGTCGTGACAAGTCATGGTGATATTAGCAGCTGGGATTCTGACTCAGGGTTCAAACCTTACACCGAGGGGGTTTTTTTGTTTGCTTGTTTTTATTTTTTAAATTACATCAGAGCTCTGTTTCTTCCCTGTTTTCTGGATGCATCTCTTCTTTCTAAGCAAGTCATTGAGTCTCTTATGGTATCTTTGAACAACAGGAATACAAATCAGGTTTTACCTTTTTTATGTTGTTGATGTTTTCAGCATTTATCTCTAACACGACATTGGGCCTCTCTTGCCCATTATTTGAGCTTGGCTATTACGAGCCGAGCGCTTGGTTTTTGGCAGAGAAGGAATTTAGAGGTGGAAGGCTTCACAATGGCTGGGTCCTCAGTGACTTCTGTCCCCATAATTATCCCTCTGAGTAATTGCTTTGTGCCTTTGGTGGAGGAAAACAGTCACCAAATTGAAGTAAGCTGTTTGTGTAAATGATGGTGGGATTTTTTTAAAAGGCTTATTTTTAACTTTTCATTTTGAAAAGAGCACATTTAAAAAGATCATCTACAACAGGGGCCCATGTTTAACTGAACTGAAAATCTAGCCAACTGGATCATAGATTCTTTAAAATCATGTCAAACTCTTGCTCTTTCTTTCTTCTTTTCAAGAGTCCCAAAGGAGCCAAAGTGTTGTTGGCAACTGCCCCCAGCAGTGGGTGCCCAGGGGTGGGCCAAGCTCAGGAGTGTCAAGGCAGGTTCCTTCCAGGGCTCCCTTGTGGGCCACCAGCATCGTGACAGTGAGGCCCTTCTTTCAATGCCACACAATCCGATATGACGTTTGGGAAACGATACAACAAAAAGAGCAAATGAACAGCACTTTCTTCTCTTTCATAAGAGTTTCTGGGTAACTGTTTTCTCTTTTGCACATAAACTGGATTTCAGTGCAGTTTTAATGAGTTTGCTTGACTAATTAATGATGCATACTAATGAAGCCAGATTTGTGGGTTCGATTCTTGTATGGGACACTTAGCGCGCGCCCCCCCCCCCCCCGCCCCCAGCCTTTTTTTTTCCAGTATTGACTGATTAAACTGAATCTCACAAATCTAGCGAGGGTATGGATTACGGGCTGGTGAGTTGCAGGTACTTGCCATTCTCTCTCTCTCTCACTGCTAAAGTGAGATGTATCTGTCTACCCAATGGTGGGCCTCTCTTAGAATATGAAGAGTGAGTGTCTTCAGAAGCAATTTCAGTGCTACTCTAAGTCTCTGTGAAGTGCACTGAAGTTGTCATTCTAGCTGAGATGTAAAAAGTGTGTGACGTTCTATGCCCACACCGCCCCTCAGTAATTGCACACATAACTTCGAGATTGCATGGGTTGCATAGGCTTTTATTTTTCACTGAACTGGGCCACCTGCGGGGGAAGGGTTGAGGGTAGGAAACTTGGACTTTAAGGGCACAGGCACTATTTGGCACTGCAGTGCGTTGGTTTGAATTATGGCTCCACCTCTTCGTTAGCTGTGAAAACTTGGACAAGTCTCTTAACTCTTTTAAGTGCTCATATTCTTCATCCAGACATGGGAATGATAAGTAGTCAGTCTCTGCCTCATAAAGTTGTTTTAAGGACAAAACAAGATAATCCATGTAAAAGGACTTAGCACAGTGCCTTTTAAATAATAAATACTCAGATAAATGTTAACGATGATTAATATGTTAATTTCCAGCTTGTGGAGGAGAAAATGAGAATGTAGTTGATGAAATAATTTATAAAATCATCCTTTGGTGCTAGGTCTGGGTTGATAAAATATTAAAATAGATTCTGCATAAAGGTTAACTTTCTGTTGTTGAGAGGCGGTTGAGATAATTGGTTAAATATCATATTTAATGTATGAGGAACAAATGGAAACGAAAAGTCAGATCTGTTAAATCTTCATTTTTATTCTAAAAGTTTTTGGCAAGAACCTCCACACCAACCAGTCTTTATAGTTTTCTTTGGCAACAGAGTAAATCCAAAGAGCCTTTGGTTCAATAGTGGATCATTGGCCACTGAGAGGCTTATGTTAAGTTACTTACTTGTTCTGAACCAAAGTTTTCCCACTGTACATAGGGCTAAGAAGTCTTAGTTCACTGGGTTTTCAGGAGGAGTGAGTAGGATAGTGCGCATGAAAGTACTTCCCAATCCACAAAATGCATCAAAAAGTAAAGTGTTATTATTATCGTATGTGGCTGAGGAGTTAAGGGACAAAGAAGTACCTTAATTCCTTGAAGGCAGTCCAAGGAGGTAATGCTGAAGGCCAGTGTAGACCAGCTCCCTTCTTTTAGATCCATGTTATTGATCAGCTGATGGACAGATGATGTCAATGTATTAAGTGGGCCTGCTCTGAAATCTTACTGATGGCACTTCTACTCTTTCGCTCTCTGCCCTCACTGGCCATGTCTGACAGAACTACCTGTAGGCTGAGAAAGGGCTAATTCCTCCCTTTAGGGCATCTTGGTCTTTTCTTCAGGAAAGGAGTCAGTTTCCTTAAGGAACTGGAATCCATTCATGTCTTAATATGGAAATGGATATGGAATTATGTACCTTGTTGGGAGAAAAAAACAAAACCTATTTGCAGAGAAAGTCTTACAAAGAAAACACTGAATCAGAAGGTATTATTTCCTGCAAATCATTAATGAAAAACAGCTGCCTCTCTAATGGGCAGTGAGGGTGAAGGTCCTCGTAGTATTTGTTTGTGGTTCTCCGAGGAGTTAAATGGCACTCGACTTAAGCTGGAAAGGGTTTAATGTTTACAGCTAGACCTTTCCTGTTTTGAAAATGAGAAAGCTGAGACCTGGAGCATGTTAAATCTCCCACTTACATGCCCACTTTTATTTTCTTGCCATATTCCAGGTTTTATTTCATGTTTAACCACATAACACTATTTTATTTTTCCTTTTTCTAGTGTCCTTTGCACACTTCCATCTCTGGGCCTTTGCACATGCTATTCCTCATGTCTTTAACAGTCACCCTCTATCTCCCCTACCATGTCCATCTTTCTTCCTCACCAGACTGTAAGTCTAAAGGGAAGGGCCATTTCACCATTGTATTATACATTCTCTCCATTGTGTTCCTTACACCCTGCCAAGTGCCTAGCTCATTTTAGATGTTCAATAAGTATTTGCAGAATGAAAAAATAAAACTATGCCACTATTTTTATTCTTAATATTTTAATTGCCCAGGGACATTTTTATAATCTCCAAGGGCCTAAGATCCTTAAGTCCTTGTCAATGTCAAGATAAAACAACTAGGATTTCCTATTTCAATCTGAGCAAAGATCTAGTCAAAGGCAAAACATAAAAAATAAAATATAAACACCCCTCCTGCTCTTGTTCAGCACAGTAACACCTAATAACAGACAATGGAAGAAATTATGGAAAATATTGGATTCCTATGGGAAGAAG
Organism: Microcebus murinus; assembly: GCF_040939455.1. Lineage (NCBI taxonomy): Eukaryota > Metazoa > Chordata > Mammalia > Primates > Cheirogaleidae > Microcebus > Microcebus murinus. Next base: position 115,741,493 of record NC_134105.1, on the reverse strand, counting down.
GTTGTTCATGACAAGACTTGTCTTTGGGAATAGCTCTAGCTAAATGAAGGGAACTGAAATCCTAGCACTGGGGTAGCTAATTGGTAAGGATGACTTTCTATGTGTGGAGTAATTATGAGTTGAGGAAGATCAGCTGAAGTAGGAAGCCCTTGACTTCAGGGTTTTGGGGTCGGGGCTGGAAATTGGTTCAGTCCACCTGGAAAGACTTTTTAGTTAAGAGCAGGGAATGAATTACTGAATAAGTGAGAGGAAGACACAACTTTTAGTTGAGATGTTTTGGTGTTTGCATATCCATATGTGTATTCTGAAGACTCAACAAGATAGAAAACGGCTGGCTACTTGCAGCTGGCAGGCTGGACAGTGAGCCCTTCGTCTAGCGTTCAACAGGGTGGGCAGTCAGTAGGGACTAGTAAGGTGCTCTAGTGAGGCCTGAGCTCCAAGGCCACTTCTGTTGCTTCCTGACTGGGTGACCTAAGGCAAGCTGTCTAGCCAGCTTGACCCCCAGTATGCTCATCATTCAAAACAGCCTTACAACGTTACTTACATCTTAGGGTGTTCGTAAGGAATAACTGAGTTTATGCATGCACAGTGCTTACCACTGCACTGGTACATAGTAAGAACACAAATGTTAGCAACAAGAATGATATCTGGCATTTATCGAACACTGCTATCTATGTATGTGTATGTATATGTATGTGTGTACACATGTATGTTTGTGTGTGCATTCTCAGATCCTCAAAGCAAGCCTGAGAGAAAGGTACTACTAATATTCGTGTTTACAGGTGAAGAAAGTAACACAGAGTGCTGAATAACCTGTCAGAATTCATATAGATAGTAAGTAGTCAAGATTTGAACCTCTGAGTTTGCCATTGTAAGCTCCTTGCTTTCAATCACTTCTTTGCTGTCAGTATTACTGTTTTAAAAAAGGGGGTGGGATGGGGGATTTCATTAAGCTCTGATAAGGCAGGTGAGTTACCCAGCCCTGTTGCCACATGAAACTTTCTCCCACTCAAGTGTGACCCTTCTCATTTTCCATATAATCTAGAGGGCCTAGAAGTTCTCTGTTTAAGTATTGTGGTTATTTCAGGAAGGTACTCAATTGAAAGTGAATAAAGCCACACAATGGAAGAGGTAGAACACTGTCTTAGGCTCAGATTGGCCTCACCGGTCATTGTCTCACGGCTGGCCCCGAGGGGATGGCATGAGGCTGTGTCCATGGTGCTCACTGTTCTAGCATAATGTACTTTTCATAGTGGAAACCAAGCCATAGGCAAGAATATCTTTTGAGTTAAGAAAAGTTTGTATTAATAAAATATTGTTAAATAGGGAAGGAAAAAGAAAAAGTTAGGCATTTCATCTGAGGGATAACACGTGTTTATTTTTAACACACCAAATATTAGCACATTGATTTGTGCTGTGGGTCTGTCTACTTCTGCTTTTTTCTAAAAGTGACCTACTATTGGAGTCAGATAGTCAGTTTACCGCTTGGCTATCCAATGCTCACTTAGTTAGATGGAAGCAAGAGCTATCAGCAGAGAACATACCAGCGTGTAAACAGCTGTTCAGTCTCCAGCTGGAGTTTTTGTTATCCCTTTAGAGCCGAAACCCTTGGAAGAGGGCAACATGGACACATCCCTGCTATTTCATTTCTCTCTCAGCTGGCCAGCTTTTTGCAAGGGGATTGCTGGGAATGTAATGTGAGAATTGGATGGGGAGGGAAGGAAGACAGGGTATGGGAGTCTGAAATGTGGCAATGAGAATACCTTCTAGGGAAGCTACTCAACTCATGGGTTCACATCAGCTAGCAAAGATTCAAGGACTACGGTTGAGCAGAAAGTATGGGCTTGGTGGAGTATTCTCAGGGGAGTGTGTGAGGCTGATATTGACCACAGGGCTCATCAGGTGGAACCTAAAGGCGTTGCACTAGCTAGTTAGACACTACCATTACCACTTCCACCAGATGCAGCCCTGTGGCCCCTGCAATTAGTGTCCGTATAAATTAAAGCTGTCAGCAGAGATGTAGTTGGATATCTACGCTAAGACAACTCCAAAGAAGCCATGGCAAGGGAAAGAGGCACTAGCACAGAAAACACTAAATACCTGTCTGTAGGCAGCCAGAAGGAAGCTCTAGAGCCCTTGAGTTGCAAACTGAAAGCCCTAATGCAGCACTTCCGCCCAGAGTCCTCATAGCTCACGTGGGTCTTAGCTTGAGAATAGGTGTGACTGTGCCACAAAAGACAAAAAAAAAAAAGCTAACATTAGAAGGGCATCATCAAACCAGTTTGATAAGTAATGTTTGCCTCGTGCTTTGATGCTTGTGAAAGAAACCTGAAATTAAAGGGTGAATTACGAGGATAGTACACAAAGCAGGTAGCTGGCGAGTGTGGCTTCAACATAATCCCAAATCCAAGCTCCTATGCAGAATGAACAAGCAGGCTATTGAAAAGACTTTTGTAATTTATTTAGAAAGGATCTCATGTTCTAAGTCAGGGACCGCATTTTCCTTGTTAGAGGTGAGCAAATACCCAAGTTCATGGCCATGAGATCAGATGTAATTAGTAAAATATTAACTCATTCCTAACACTGAATCCCCCAGAGGCTAAGTGTGAAAAGTAAGTAAAAAGCCACTCATGTGAGAGGCTGTGGCTTATTGATCCACAGAGAAAACCAGCAGCATTTCTGCTTTTTGCTTTAAGTTTAAATTTAGCAATGAATAGTCTATAATATGCTTTTTATTCAAACTGACAGTTTTGAGTACCAAAAAGTTAAAAAGAATGGGCATTAATATCCCTGTTTGTACAAGAGGAAACTGGGGCTCAGGCTCAGATGGTCAGAATGAGTGCTGCCTCTCCCTTTCCCTTTCCAATCCAGGCTCATCCCACCACGTTGTGATTGCTTCAAACTCTGTGGACATAAGCAGGCAGGATCTGGCCAAGTTATATCCAGGCCATCTCCTGGCAGGCTCCTAGATCATGTGGGGTTCTCCTAAGGAGGGGAGGTGCAGGTGGTCCTTATTCTGAGTTTTATAACATGTAGATTGGTGATTGTATAATAACTATGCAGTGCTTGCTGAGCAATGACTGGCACTGTGCTCAGAACTTCTTGTGTATTATCCTCATAATAATCTATGAAATTGGTATTATTCTAATGCCTATTTTACAGATGAGGACACTGAGGCACAGATAGGACGTAACTTTTCCAAGGTCACACAGCAAGTTCAAACCCATCTAGGTCCACACTCCCCCACACTCATCGGCTTTAATGGTTAATACTTTGTCATTAACTTTGTCACCAATGCCATTGCCGGGAGTTTGAATGCATTTAGAGCAGCAATTCATGGAGTGGATAAGGAGCGCCAAGGCAGAGTCAGGAGGCCTGTGCTCTAGTCCCAACTCTGCTACTGATAGTTGTGTATCCAGATCTCTCTTTCCTCATCTGCAAAAATAAGTCTTTATGCTATATAATTTCTATACTTCCTCAAAAATCAAACACGGTATATATATTCTATTAAAGTCTCTGCCCGGTTAGGTCCTCGAGGGTCTTAATTTCCTAAATTAAAGTCTGAAGATATTCTCTGGGCTTCTGAAACTCTGAAAGGCTATTCTAGTTGCCTTAGAAAAATGAAATAATATGCTGAAACAAAAAAAATCACCTTCACACATTGTAGGGGTTCATTTAATCCTCAACACCCTTTGAGGTAGGTGCCAGCATTCTCATGTATAGGTATATACATGAGGTGTAGGTATATCTCATTCTTTGTATAGATAAAGAATTACAGCCCGGACAACTATATGCCTTGTCTAAACTCTCAACATTTCCAAGTAAATACCTGAGTCCTAACCTGCATCTTTGACCTTAAATCTAATGTATTCTCATTTTCTCCTATAAGGAATGCCATGTAGGGCAGCTGGCAGGGCCCCGTAGAGGCAGGTTTGAGTCTTTTGTCCTTGAGTTACCATCCACGTGAACTGGGTGGGCCAGTCACATTCTACGCATCTCATCTGTGAAATGGATTAATGATACCTTGCAAAGTTATTGCAAGGCTCAGAAATGATACACTGAAAAATCAGCTGGCCAGCCAAGTACCTAACACAAATTAAATACTAAACTGATTATTATTTTCACTTCTCTATGTTTGAAAAATTACATTTTTCTTCACTTCTAAGGAGTTTGCAGTTTAGTTGTTGCAGTCTAATTACTACACAAAAGGAGAACTTTAAAGATTTCCTATGGAAATAATTTTCTTGTCAGTAGAGAGTAAAGGAGAGGATAAAGCAGAAAATTGGAAAATTATCAACATAATCAGGATAATCTGGGGACACAGAGTTAAGGCCTTCTTGCTATTTAAGCTTCTTTATTCTCTTAGCTTCTAAATCTCATTTTCCATCTTTTCAACTTGTCTTTACAAAGAGAACTCACAAATGATATAATGTGTTAGTCAGGCTGCTCCCTCAGGCATTAAGCTCAGAAATGCAAACTCTAATGGAAACTCACGCAATGGAAAATCTCTACTCAGCATATAGCTTTGTCCATGGTGAAGCATTTACCCATTCTCCATTTACACTGTAGTAATCAAAAGACTCTAATAGAATAAACATGTCTCCAAGCTAGACTTTTCCATTTTTCATATTTATATCAATACACATTTATTTTAAAACAGGTTTCATTCTGACCACCATCATCATTTTTCAGTTCCAGGCATTGGGTGCCCTGCTGGTTTCCCTGCCTGGCCATCGAAAGTGTTTCTGGTGTTGAAGAAGGGCAGGAAAATTGTCATTTATTGCCCTATTGTGGGCGTTGGCCAAAAACATGGTTTGTCAAGTGCAAACTCTTGTTGATGGAGGCATTCCTTTCTTAGAGGGATACATTCAACGAAGGAGTTTTCTAGTTGAGAAGAGGCATAAGGCGAGTGTGGTGAACTGAAATGAAGACCTCGGGATCTAAATCCCAGTTCCGTCACCTTGTCCCTTTGGGACTCTGGGCCTCAATTGCCTCTTTTATTAAAACAAAGATTTGCAATAATAACCTCCAAATTCCCTTCCAGCCCAGATCTTACAGTCTAAAGTGAGTCTTCTCATATGACCCTTGTCATGGTTAAACAATTCAGCCTTAAGAATAGTTATGTCAAGTACGCCATGTTTTTAAGAGCTCAATTTTGATTGTGCATAATAACAGGTTTGACAGAAAAGTAAAAATGATGAAAGATGGGTGGCTGAAACCCTCATTTATCCTTTCCCCAGACAAGGGGATTGGCAATTTGCTGGACAAAGTTTATTTTCTAGCATTGTGCCAGAAAATAAACCAGGATGAATCCGGTAGCCTAAAAGGAGCAGCTACTTTGGGATTATTGCTTCCATACTACAGTCGGACTCTCACGGTCCCAGTGGGCATAGCCTTGGAGTCCAACAGGGAGTCTCAAAGCAGTGGTCACCTAGGTTTAAGCTGACAGCCTTTCTCTATAAGGTACCTCCTGCCCAGTGACTAATGAGTGTCACAGATAGTTATGGCTACTAGGAGATGGCAATGTTGGAGAAAGTTATAAGGAGATAACTGGAAGCCTGGACCTTCTTTGAAGGTTAGATTGGATCCAGAGAAATAGAGAAGAGTTGGGGGCTAGGAGGACAGAGTGAGATGATGAGATGGAGTATATAGTGCAGCTGAGCAAAAATGAATAGAAGTAAATTTTGTTCACTGGCAATGAGAGGATTAACCAAATTGGTTATGAACTTGTTTTTTTTTTTATAGTGATTTTACAGAGACTACTCTAGAGGGATAATTTTGATATCTTCACAGCAATTGCTTGCCTTTGACCCCCAGTTCTCTAGCATTATTGTCTCTATAGAAAGTAATGCTGTCAAAATTTTCAAGTGGAGATAGAGTCCTGGATTTCTTTTGGCATCAGTTGTTTCCATTGATTCAACAAAAGGAAGCTGTGTTCTTTTTCTTGAACCCTATGAGTTTAAAGTACAGCCCGTCTTTTTGAGTAAGTTGTGTGGGGCCACTTTCAAATATAAAAGTGCTTTACAATGCTCCTGAGTACATGGCATCCCATTGGGGTCATATCCACTAATTGAGGATTATGCTCTTGGACGATGACAAAGGCCATATGTAGCTCTAATAGCTTCTCTGCAGATAGGCCCAAGTACTATATCAACACCTCCACTGCCTGCTTATATATGCCAACTATAAAATAATTTGCATGCAAAATATTATTTTATAAGCTCCAATATTACAAGAGTGATCTACCTATGGGACAAGCTATAAATATCTGCATAAATATTACAAAAACACTATGGGCTTTAGTTTGGAGTCTTTATTAATATTAACATTTTTAGTTTTGCCATAACCTAATTTATTTTAACTCCAGACTAATTAATATTTATATATAACTTATATCTTTGCTAACTTGCCTAACTAAAAAGAACCTCTGACATTTTTTCATCTGGTGTTTTTAAAAATCAAGATTTGTCATCTTATGAATACAGTAACTTATGGAATACTTTACTGTCACTTATTTTTATCCTCTATAAATTAGTATCTTGGAGCTTGAACATTGCTCTTTAGAGTCAAAACTCTTTAGTTATTTAAAGAATCACAAAATATTTCCTTCCGTTCTTCTTTTCTTCCTTCCTTCCAGCAACTGCAACAGCAACATTTAGCATGTTGGAAGTAAAACATGGGAAATCAGAGACAAATTATCCCCAAATCTCTGTCTTTAAGGAATGCAAAACCCAAGAGAATTAGACCTAAATAAATACTTGTAGGCTACATATCAGCTGAGCTATCCTGCCCATTGAGACTACAATGAGATTAGTTTCAATCCTAATCTGTAAGCAGTGGTAGCCTTGACTCCCTCCCAATCTTTCCAGAACTTTCTGAGAGGGAGGAGGAAGGAGGGAATAAGGGGTAGTAGGTATGACATTTACATTCTCCCTTGTCACTTCTGGGTGCACAGGCTGTTCCCCGCATGCTGTTTCTGCACCGTGTTGCCCAACACCTGAAACACAGTCCCTCTACATCCTCACAACTTCACTCCCACAGGACGTTTGTTTGTGTGGTGGGCTTTGCTGGAAGCTTGAGATGATGATGGGGTTTCATGCTGCCCATTACTTGCCTCCCTTTTTTGATGCTCAACCTATTTCCCCATTGTCCAGGTCCCCACCCTATTAACACAGAAGAGAGAAGCTTAAAAGAACTGCAGGAAGTGAGGGATGACATGAAGCATGAAGATGACCAGGCTCCAGCCATGTTGTGGGGCACTGCACCGCAGTGGAGGAGCCCTTCCTTCGGTGGTCTCCTTCGTGTTCTCCTGTCCACAAACTCTGCAGTGTCCGTTCAGCCAGGGCTACCTACTCCTGCGTCACACTTCAGTGATGCAAAAGGACAGCAGAGGCTCTCAACTTTTCTCTCTCTCTTCTTTTTGCTCCTCTAGTGTAAAGGGAGTACTGTAAAGATTCATTGATGTTGAATTATGCCATTTCATTTAGAAGACAAGAGTGACTATTTTAAATGTGTTATATTTTCCCCGTTTATAATTACAGCACAGTCCTACCTAGTCCAACCCTGCAGCCAAGCATTAATATGTTTTCATCTGACAGATGAGGGATTCGTTACTTTCCTTCTTAAGCCTTGACTTTAAAAATTAAATAATCATTATATTCTGTGCCAAGGCAGTCTTCAGTAGCTACTAAATAAGTCACTCCTAAGTGAACAATAAATAATATTGAATACATAATTCTGTCACTGTTAGAGCACTGTGCTATTTTGTTGTCATAGTCCATAGATACTTGTTCCCCTTTTAGCAGTAGTGAAGGTAATTTTAAGCTTAAAAAATACATAGTCCCAGTATTATAGGAATTAACATTCTAAGAGAAACTTGTTTTCAGCAGTTAATTTTCTTATAGGTCAAAATGATGGAATAGCAAAGTCAAAGAAAGAGAAAAATTGAGGACTTGTTATTTTGTATTATTATCAGTTCATAAATCCTCATATTGTAAGGGCCACCTAAGGATGAAAGATAATGGAAACCTACAAGTCATTTCTTAATCTTAATTTAGTCTTCAGGTTCAAACTTTTTATACAATAGATGAAGTGCTAGGTAATTCATTCATAATTTTTTCATGTAATCTTGTTTATCGCATAAATGAAAATACTTCTCAGGAGCAAAATAGCCAAATTGAAGAAAAGGTCTTGGATTAGAACATGTTTTAATATATTATTTAAAGTTATTTGTCATTCCAAATTATGGTTTGTTGTTTCTAAAGATGTCCACCATCAATTCCTTCCTTCTCTGTACATATGTGCCATTCCTACATTAAGAGGTGAAGTCTAATTTCCCTTCTCTTATATCTAGGCTGGACTTAAGTTTTGGCTTGACCAATGAAATGAAGAAGAAATGATATTGCAGTACTTCCAAGGTTAAGTCATGCAAGTTTTGCAGCTTGCACCTAGGCCTCATGGGAAATTCCTCTTGGGATGCTCTTGGAAGCCATTCACTATGCTGTGAGGAGTCCAAGTCACATAGAACGACCACATACAGAAGCTCCAGGAAACAGTCTCAATAGAACTCCCAGTCAACAGCTGGCCATTTTCAGCAATCATAACCATCAAGCCCATTTGAGCCTTTAGGCAACTCCAGCCCCACCCACCATCTTATAGCACCTACTTGAGGGACCCTGAGCAAGAACCACCCAGCTGAGCCTTGTTAGAACCATAAGAGATAATAATAAATTATTGTCTGGGGCCATAAAGTTTTAGATTGTTTATAATAGTGTGATTAATAACTGAAACAGAAATAAAAATATTTGGAATAATTCATTTATTCTTCCTTTGTTTTCAACTCTTTGCATAGCTTTTTGAACCAGGTACTATACTAGGTGCTGGAGATGGATTCAAAGATGAATGAGATGTAAGATGTAAAGCCTGTACATTTGTTTAAGGAACATCTACTTGGGGAGAGAGACAAATGAACAAAAGAGTATTATACCATATAATAAGTAATATAAAAAAGTGCATGGTTCCTGAGGGATCACACAGCCTTGAGAAAAGTAACTAATTTTTTGGAAGGTGATAAACAAATGAGACCTGAAAGACTGAGCAGGAGATAGAGCGAACCACCTAAGCACTAGCGTGGAGAAAAGATGGCATGTAGAAGAACTTTACTGGACATCATTCAGTTAGCGCGGCTGGGGCATAGAATATGAGCACTAAGTGGATAGAGATATGATTAGAAAGGTTATCAAAGGGCTCAAAAAAATCCTTGTGTGCTATCAAAGAATTTTGAATTTTATTATTCAATGTTAAATTCTAGCTATGTATATCCAGTCATCTTTTATTTTATCTTATTCTCCTTCAGTGACTAAATAATAACCATACTCCTCCAATGGCTATATTGAAGGATCTTGAAAATAGGAATACAGTCACATTATTTGATTTGTAATTCAGGAGGATGTTATAAAAATATATTGGAGTTATGGTGGAGAAGTCAAGATATTTGCCATGATACTATTCTAGTAATTTAGGCAGCAGGAATGAGACTCAAGAGAAGGAGATGGATTCAAGAAATGTTAAGCAGGTGGAACTTGGGAGCTGGACACAGTAAGATAAAGGAGGAGGAATCCAGGATGAGTTCCAGGTTGGACAAATGCATAGATGATGATGCCATTCTCTGAGATGCGGGGAGGGGATGGTGATGAAGAGTCTCAAACATATTAGATTGGAAGCATAAGGTGGACATTGGCATGGAGATTTACAATAGAAGGTTGCATGTATAGCTTAAGAAGTTAGTCAACGTCTGGATTTGAGTTAAAGGTCTAGATTTTGAGGTGATCAGTATTTAGAAAATGTCTGAAGCCAGGGGTGTGAATGAACACTAAAAGGAAATGTACAATACATCAGTGGAGAGGGGTCAAGTATGAAATTTGGGAGAATAGCAATATTTAAGGGATATTCAGAAGAAGCCTATAGTGGTGATTGAGGAGTAGCCCAAGAAGTATGAAAAAATTAGACAAAAAGCCAAAGATCAGAGAAGTACAAAAAGGAAGGAGGGGATGATGGAATAAAATGCTATGAGAAGAAACATATGAGTAGGAGGAGGACATTGATTATCTTGGACAGATCAGTTTCAGTAAAGTAATGAGGGCAAAGAGAATATATGGCAGATTCAGGACAGAGTATGAGGTGGAAAAGTGGCGTTAATGAATATAGACTAATCCTCTAAAATAACTGAAGGATGATTTTCTGCTTGTGTCTTTCATAAAATGATAGAGGCATGAGCTTGTTTATACACAGAGGAAGAGAATGCATTAGAAAAGACAAGATTTAATACACAGATGAAAGGAGGGAAGAAGGGGAACTCAGAGTACAGGTGGAGGAATAGGCATTGGAAGGCACTTTTCCCCACTGGTATGGGTGGGAATAAGTTATGGATGCACAAGTTTGTAAAGGAATAAGGGGAGTGCAGTCAGGAAGCCTCTGTTACGTAGGTGAGAGGTGTGGTCATCCAAGAATAATGGAGAACATAGTACATAGGTGGCTTCTAAGAAAAAATAATGAGGATCTGAAAATGCTACTGCAGAATAATACAACAGAATAATATAATAAGACAGGGCTGGCTTGGGTTCCATAGAAGGACTGTACACAGTACCTGAGAAGGACCACTCCATAGCTACACGGTTGAGCTAAGATTTAAAAGAATGACTTTCTATTGTCACTTATGTGCACCGGGTGTATTACCTTTTGTTCTAGCACTCAGAGACGCAGACATGGCAGTGAGAAAGTGAGCGGTTGCATTGATCTAGGGTTATGATTTTTCTGGACAAGTGCTATGGACTAAATAATTAAATGGGAGTTGAGAATGTTGACCAAAGATTGGTTAGAGTGACAAGCCACAGGGCCTAAGCAAGGGCTTGGATGCCTCACGTGAGGTGCAAGAATGAGTATTAAAGTGAGGAAGCTGAAAGGATCAGAGGCTGTGGTTAGAGAGAGGTGTCGCACAGATCAGGGATGAGATGGGCTTCCTTATGGGCATGAAAGAGACACGGGATGATGTAGGACCTCTAGAGAAGAGACTGTGAGATATCAATGAGTGTGGTGACATTCTTGTACTGGGAGGCCAGTAGACTCCATTGATGTCAAGGGTGGAGCATGGCAGAGCTGTACTACCTGAGCCAACTTGAGCCTCAAAATAAGGAAGAGATGCAGAAATGATGACAAAGAAAAGGTTGCTTAACTCTGAGGCGTGGAGCAGGTAATGTCTGAACTGGGCTTTTAAGGATCAACCAGAGTTCTCCAGGCAGATAAAGGCGATAGAGGGCATTTCAGATAAAATCAGTAATACTTGCCAAAGTTTGGAGGCATTTAAATTCTTTTCCAGCACAATATCCCCCAGGAGGTATAACCCATAAACACACACCTACAGTCTACTTCTTCTCTTTTCTCCAGACCATGACCATTCTGGAAATGAAACCTTCCCACGGAATTAAGATAATCCCATTTTCTGGATACCTGAGCCAATTTGATTTAAATCTCTCCTGATTTTGCCAGTTGCACAAGCCTGCTCCCTGATAGTTTCCAGGAAAAGTGGTCAGAGTTAAAGATACAGCTCTATAGAATTCATGCATATCTTTGAAGAAGTGCCACATTTCCTATCTCACTAAAATTGATCTCCTAGAATCCGTGATTTCTCCACGAACCATTTTCACCTTCTATTCTTCTTTGGATAGTGTGATTTTAGAAAGATTATGGCCTTCAGGACTAAACAGAGTTGGCGTTGAATCTTGCTAACAACATATACTAGCTGTGTGCCATTTAACAACTTCCTTAACCTTTCTGAGTTTCCATTTCCTCTTCTGTGAAATATAGATAACATGCCTATCTCCTAGAGTTACGAGGATGAAGTGAAATCATGTCAGTAAGGGATGGCACAGAACAGATCTCAGTAAGTTTCCTCTCTCTGGCTTTCTCTGAATCTCCTTGCTTCTTCCAACTCTGCTTTCCTGTGCCAATTTCTTTCAAGCACGTGGCTGCTGGCCTTCTTTTTCTCTCAGTCCTCTGACCCCTCCCTATCGTCTATCTTCTACCTGCGTGCCTCACATACATTCATCACAGGTCCCTGAAAGTTTTCTGCTTCCCCAGAATCTTGACTTCCAGCAGGCTAATTCAGAAGTACCCAAGAACAAACTAGGGACAGGAAAAGCTCTTTTATATTGGGTGATTTTAAGAATGGAATCCTGGAGACAAGGGCAGAAAAGAACAGAAAACAAAAGAAGAAATACAAGACCATAGAGGAGACACCTTAACAATAAAACTAAGAGTAGTAAAGGGTCCTCCCTTGCTTTGCTGAAGCTGAGTGATATCTGGTTACGATTTCTTTGGGCTCTTACTACCTTCTGGAACTAAATGTTTTGTTACTAGGAGGAGCAAACTTTTTTAACAAATAAATCTCTCCAATGCTTTTGTTACATGTTTTTTTATATTTTTCTGACAAATTGTAATCCACATTTTAGAGTCTCCCACCGACCAAACTTGTTTTACATTTTATCTCATGTAGAGGTCTGCAGCCAAGAAAAACTGGGACTCTCCAACTGGTTCTCTATTTATACTTTCAGAATAGAGTAGCGCAGTGTGTGTAGGTGAATGTCACTCTCTGGAGTTGGGCCACATGGCTGCCCTCAGAATCAGAGAGGCTGAGTCTTCAGGGAGGGACCCAGAACACTGTAATCCTTGGACCTGCCGAGCCTCAGGAGTTCCTTCGCCTCTTCCTGTTCATGGTTACACCACATCGTCTGTGCGAATTTTTGTGCAACTATGCCGCAATGATATAAAGGCAAGTTTGTAATATAGATGACAACACCTTCAAAACAAGTATTTCACAAAAGAAGACATGTAAATGGCCAATAAACGTAAGAGAAGAAGTTCTGCCTCTCTCGTAATGAAATCAATGTCACTTAAAACAACAAGGATGAGCCATTTGGACTGATTTGACACTGAGAGCATAGAATAACAACCGTGGTTGGTGCGAATGTGAGGGAAGCCTGCAAGAGAATAGATTTAAATGGCCCTGGGGGTTCCCACGGCGCAATGTGCCCATGGATGATTTTCTTTGTTCTTTATATTTATCTCAACACCCTCCTATTACCCCGCTCCCTGCAATAGACACACTCACGTCGTAATCATGTCAAATTTGGAAAATAAGAAGGGAAATAATCTAATTTAATGTGTGTTTCTAAAATTTTTAAAAAATTAAAATATTAAATATACATGAAAGTAGAGAGAACAATAGGATTACCCCTCCTGAGAATCCATCCCTAGATTTAATAGTCAATCAATATTTTTGACTGCCTGCCCCACTCCTTCTCTCTTTCTTTCTTTCTTTCTTTCTTTCTTTCTTTCTTTCTTTCTTTCTTTCTTTCTTTCTTTCTTTCTTTCTTTCTTTCTTTCTTTCTTTCTTTCTTTCTTTCTTTCTTTCTTTCTTTCTTTCTTTCTTTCTTTCTTTCTTTCTTTCTTTCTTTCCTTTTACACAGAGTCTTGCTCTGTTGCCTGGGCTAAAGTGCCATGACGCCAGCCTAGCTCACAGCAACCTCAGACTCCTGGGCTCGAGCCATCCTCCTGCCTCGGCCTCCTGAGTAGCTTGGACTATAGGTGTGTGCCACCACACCCAGCTAATTTTTTCTATTTTTAGTTGACAGGCTAATTTCTTTCTATTTTTAATAGAGACAGTGTCTTGGTCTTGCTGAGGCTGGTCTCCAACTAGGAGCTTAAGTGATCCTCCTGCCTTGACTTCCCAGAGTGCTAGGATTACAGGCGTGAGCCACCATGCCCTGACTTTCTTCTCTTTCTGTTTACCTTCCTTCTTTCCCCCTTTCCCCTCCTGTTCCCCCTCCTTCCCTTCCCTTCCCTTCCCTTCCCTTCCCTTCCCTTCCCTTCCCTTCCCTTCCCTTCCCTTCCCTTCCCTTCCCTTCCCTTCCCTTCCCTTCCCTTCCCTTCCCTTCTCTTCCCTTCCCTTCCCTTCCCTTCCTCCTTCTTTCCTTCCCTTCCCTTCCCTCCCTCCCTCCCTCCCTCCCTCCCTCCCTTCCTTCCTTCCTTCCTTCCTTCCTTCCTCTTTCTCTCTTGCTTGCTTTCTTGGTTTCTTTTCTTCTTTCTTTCTTTTTCTTCACTGCTTATTTTAAAGCAAATCACTATTATCATGTCATCTTAACCCTAAAGATTTCCATATATATTTTAAAAGGTTCATTTTCTTACATAACCACAGTTTTATTATTATGCTCAAGAAAATTAACAAAAATTAAATAATGGCATCTAATGCCAAATCTACAGATCCTCTCCTCTCCCCTCTTTTTTCTGATCCTTGACTTCTTGAAGAAACTAGTTGTCATACAAATTGTTTCAAATTCTGGATTTGTCTATTTGTGCTTTTGCTGCTCTACAAACTAAAAGTTAGACCTAAGTCTTAATCCAATTTAAGTTTAACATTTTTTGGCAAGAATATTTCATGAGTGCAATAAGAAACACACACCATAAGTGGTGTATTTCTTATTGCCTTACATCATGCAGCACTTAGTGTCTGGTTGTCTCATTTCGAGATATGCTAAAATTGATCAGTGAGTTCAGATGGGGTAGCCTGATCTTTCCACTGTAAAGGTCCCTATCATCTTTTTTCTAGATGATTTTAGCATCTGTTCATGTTTATTGCTAATCAATTATTTCATTAGTGGTTATTAAATAGAGATTTTTCTATTAATAATTTTATTAATCCTACATTTAATAACTATAATTCTTCTCTAAAGAAAAAATAGTCCTAATCTACTAGAGAGCTTTTAGTTATTCTGAAATGTAGTCATACAGGACAACCAAAATAAATGTATATTCCCTAATTTTGTCTGAAGCCCTAGAAGTAATAAAAAAACAGTGGCAAGGAATATCCATACTGCCCAGATCATAGACCAGGGCTTCGTGGAGAAAGAGCTAATTGCAAGCTTGGGGCTGGAAATAAACAAGATGAGCCAGATAAACCTCATGGTACCAGTAAGCAAAGAATCTACTAAAGATAACGAGTCTATGTCAAAAAGATCTCCCATTGGCCGGGCGCGGTGGCTCACGCCTGTAATCCTAGCACTCTGGGAGGCTGAGGCAGGCGGATCGCTCAAGGTCAGGAGTTCGAAACCAGCCTGAGCAAGAGCGAGACCCTGTCTCTACTAAAAAAATAGAACGAAATTAATTTGGCCAACTAAAAAAATATATATATAAAATTAGCTGGGCGTGGTGGCACATGCCTGTAGTCCCAGCTACTCGGGAGGCTGAGGCAGGAGGATTGTTTGAGTCCAGGAGTTTGAGGTTGCTGTGAGCTAGGCTGACACCAAGGTACTCTAGCCCAGGCAACAGAGAGAAACTCTTTCTCAAAAAAAAAAAAAAAAAAAAAAAAGATCTCCCACAAACTAGTATGAAGGAACTTCTGCTGGTGCAAGATGATGGGACAATTTGAGCATCAGAAATAATACTGATTGCAATTGATTGACTCATAAAGAATATATTTAAAGTCTATGAGTTCATAATAATACAGACAAAAAATAAACCCCTACCACAAAACTGGTAGAGAACCACAAAACCATCAGCCACAACAAAAACAAATACAAACACATTAGTAGCCATTGCAGAAAAGTAGGGGACTAGCCTCTCACTCTGAAAATTGGTAAATTAAAGGAAAGGGATGAATTTCTGTTTTTAAAAAGATCATGATGGTTGCTATGTGAAGAGTATGTTGTAGGAAGACAAGAGTGGAAAGAGGGAGGCTTGTGCCAAACTCCAGGGACTGTGTAAATTGCCAGGGATACGTAGATGCAGAGCTAGCTCCCAACCTCCTGCAGCTGACAGCTCTAGCGGGGAGGACTGCCCGGTCACCAGGCAATTGCCACCAAGCGGGACGTGTGTAGTAGTAACAGGAGCAAGCAGACAGCGCCGTGCGGCACACAAGAAGGGCACCAAGCCACCCTGAGAGCTCTAATACGGTGGAGACGACACCCAGGCTAGTCTCACAGGTTGAGTCAGAGATAAAAGGTTAACCTCAGAGCAACTCCAGAACCAGCTGGAGGCTGCTGAGCTGTGGTCAGTACTGGCTCAGGACCCGGACAGGGTCAAGCTGGCAGGAGCAAGGGAACCTGGAGTGCAGCAGGGAAAGCGCCGGGGAAGATGGGCTGAAAATTGACCCAGCTTAGCCACGGGGAGGATAGAGCTCAGATCTCTTTTGTATTATCTTCATCTCTCTATTTATCTGACCGCTGCTTGTAGCCGGGAAAGGTGGTAGTTGGGGGTGATGGGAGGAGAGCTTTGAGGAAAGGGCAGAACAAGGAGGCAAATATCACTGAAGAACAAATCACAGCTGTGCTATATGGAAGATGAATTATGCCATGTTGTTGAGCAACATCATCGAAAAAGAGGTGCTGTGCGTAGCAGCTTAGATATGCTGTGCTGTGTTAAAGTTCTAAGCACTAGAGCTGATATATAAACACTGGGGATTCAGAAACACACCCAGAGATAACTAGCCAGACAGAAGGATGAAACGAGACAGTCAGACTGACGCTGCCGTGGAGTAACAGGGACATGACTTCAGAGTAGAGACTCCCATGGCCCAGGGAATCTGCAAATGTGCCCGATCCTCCGTAGGAGGAGGAGGAGGGTGAATAGCATGGACTGATGTGCACAGAAGTGTAGAGAAGAGTTAAAAGCCAGTGCTGAGCTGAAGTGTAAAGTTGCAGAAGACAGTTTAAGCAAATATTTAAAATAATAACGATAACATTCAGTTGTGTTAGGAGTGCAGTAATATACTACTAGTGAGAGTTAAATCAGTACAATCTTTCTGAAAAACAATTTAACAGTGTGTTTGAAGATCCTTAGCATGTTCTTATACTTTGCCCTGTTAATTGTATCTTTGAAAATATATAAGGAAAAAACACCCAAAATATACAAGGATATATACAAGTATATCAGAGTATTAGTATAGAAAAAAAAAATAGAAAATAATCTAAATTTCTACCAGTAAAAGAATGATTAAGGCTGGAATATTTATAAATGGAATATTATGCAGGAATTAAATGCCTATAAAGTTTTTAGTATTATGGGAAATGTTTACTATTTGAGATTGACTTAGAAAATAGAAAATAAAGTATACATTGATTAGTTTTAAAATTATATAAAACTATATCTAAAATAGGGAAATATAACAACATTACCTGTAATCAATGTGTATTATTTTTAGAAACTTTATTGAGGAATAATTTATATACAATAAAATTCACTAATTTAAATGTACAATTTGATGAGTTTTGACAACTGTTTATACCCTTGTTACCACCACCACAATTAAGATAAGAATATTTTCGTCACCCTCAAAGTTTTCTTATGCCCTTTGCATCCCTTTCCTCTGACTCTCTGACCCCTGACAACCACTGTCTGATTTCTGCTGCTATAGTTTTTCCTTTTATAACATACTAATCCTTATATTAATAGTATATATGTAGGCTTCTATGTCTAGCATAATGTCTTTTAAAATTCTTCTATGTTGTCAAATGTATCAGTAGTTTGTTTCTTTGTATTGCTGAATATATTCCATGGCACATTCTACATTTGGTTTTCTATTCATTAGTTGGACATTTGGCTTGTTTCAAGTTTCTATAAAGCTGTGATGGCCATTAGTGCACAAGTCTTTTTGGGTTCATATTTTTTCATTTATGTTGAGTAAATATGTAGAAATGGAATTATTATATTATTTTGTGGGTATCAATTTTGTAAGGAACTGCCAAAAATTTTTATTCAAAGTGGATGTAAAAAATAGAACAAAATTAATTTGGCCACCATGCCCGGCTAATTTTTTCTATATATATCAGTTGGCCAATTAATTTCTTTCTATTTATAGTAGAGACGGGGTCTCGCTCTTGCTCAGGCTGGTTTCAAACTCCTGACCTCGAGCAATCCGCCCGCCTCGGCCTCCCAGAGTGCTAGGATTACAGGGGTAAGCCACCGCGCCCAGCCTCAATGTGGTTTTAATACATGTTTTCTTAATGACTAATGATGTTGAGCATCTTTTAATGCAATTATTTGCAATCTATATCTCTTCTTTGGTAAAACCTATTCAAATCCTTCCCCCCTTCCCTCCATTTATAGGAGTGTCTTATTATTATTGAGTTGTAAGTGTTCTTTTATATATTTTGGATATATGAAATTATGCATTGGATATATGTTTTGCAGATATATATTTTTACCAGTCTGTGACTTTTTTGAAAAATTTTCTTAAGTGTCTTTTGAAGAGCAAAATTTGTAAACTTTGATAAAGTCTAACTTATTAATTTTTTTTTCCTAATGGCTTAGAATGCTTTTTGTGTCCTATTTCAGAAATCTTTCCCTAACCTCAAATTACCAAGCTTTCTTTTTTTATCTTCTTCTAGAAATTTTATAGTTTTAACTCTTACATTTAGATCTGATTCATTTCAAATTAATTTTTTTACATAGATGAGTAGGATTTTTTTAGATACCTTTTATCATATTGAGGAAATTCCCTTATAATTCTAGTTTTCTGGGAGTTTTTATCAAGTATGAGTGTTATCAATTTTGCCATGATTTGTTATCTTTTCAAATATATGTTTTTAAATTTTATTTGCAAAAAAATTGCTAAGGATTTTTCCATCTATGTTTTACTCTGTACTTGATCAAGATATTGATCTGTAGCTCTCTTTCTTATAGTATATTTTTCTGGTTATGGTTTTAGGGCAATATTGTCTTCTTAACATGAGTTAGGATGTGTTCTTCCTTTTATTTTCTGTAACATTTTGTGTAGATTGACATTATTTCTTCAATAAATGTTTGGTAGAATTCAACTGTGAAATCATCTGAGCCTGGAGTTTTGTTTGTGGAAGGACTTTTAGTTACAAATTCAGTCTCTTTCATACACAGACAAAAAGCTATTCCAGTTATCTTTTTTTTTTTTTTTTTAGTAACTTGGGCAGTCCACTTCTTTTAAGACTTTTTTTTTCATTATATCTAAGTTATTGAATTTACTGGCATAAACCTGTTCAATTTATTCTCTTATTGTCCTTTCAATGTCTGTATGGTCTTTAGTAATGTTTCCTCTCTAATTGCTGATATTGTCAAACTGTGTCTTTTCTCTTTGTTGCCTACTCAGTTTGACTAGAGGTTAATCAGTTTTATTGATTTTATTATTGTTTTAATCTACTTTTCTATTAATCTACTTTTCTATTTCTATTTTATTGTTTTCTGTTCTTTATTATTTCATTCCTTCTACTTACTTTGGGTTTAATTTGCATCATTTTAATCAGAGAGAAATCAATCAATAAAACCAAATATGATACCAAGACACACTAAAATTATCTTTTCTTTTAGGTATTAAAGCAAAAGGTTTCAGTTTGAATAGAAATCTAGAGACTCTCCCAGTCTTCAAGGACTGCTAGAAGTTCAACAAACTCAAGCAAGACACTATTTACTTTCCTATTGAAAAAAATTGCTAGAGAAGGTTTGCTATTGGCACAAGGGGCCAAAAAATTTATTTTATTTTTTAATATCAAAAATTTTTATCCTGAATCTTCTCAGTATAGCTCATAAAAATCACTGTACCCGCTTTTCTCAATTTGGAAAAAAAGAATGGCAGGGAATGATATTTATCACTCACCTCCTGAGAATATCTTGACAAAAACTGACGAATAATTACGAATTGCCCCATGAAAACAGCTGTGAAGTGTAATTGCCAATACGCTAATTAAGAATTCATCAAGAGTGTCAACATATTGACATTGAGAGTCTCCAGTTTACCTAAGAATGATTATGCTTCATAATTGAGATGATGTTGCCATTGTCATCCAAAGCAACCAATATTTATAGAATGTCTGCTTATGTATGGCACTGGGCTAGAAAAGAGATCTCTGCTCCCAAAGAGTTCATATTTTCAATGGGGACACAAGTCATGCATAAAAAGATAAGTGGTACAGGTTGTCAGAAGCCAAGTGCCAAATGAGTGGTGCAGACCTTTAGAATTCAAAGAGTCACAAAATATAAGGGCTGTGATTACAGATCAAGGATGTGTGTTGAGGGGGAGGGGAATTTCATGGGGAAGATGAAACTTATTTGGACCTTCAAGGAAAAAAAAATCCAGCTGAAACGGGAAGAAAAGAAAGAAGCAACAGTCCATTCAGAGGAATCAGAGTAAGCAAATGTGCAAGGGAAAGAATGCTGATAATATACTTTTGAAACAAGCCAAATGGTTACACTTAAGAGGAAGGTTTATGAAACGGAGTAGCAGAAAATAGTTGGGGAGAAATCAACAGCCCCCAAAGTGTGTTTTATGTGAAATGGTTTGCACGTGCTTTGCATATTTTTGTTAGATCCGTGGTATCTTTGAAAGGGTAGAAGAAGGATGATCATCCTAATTTTACAGCAGAGAAAGCTGAGGCTCAGAGAGGCTCAGATTTGCCCAAAGTCAGAATCATGCAGCAACTCGAGGCTTCAACTCATTCCAAACCATAGGGTATTTGGGTTTTATTGTGAAGGCCTGTGGTCCCCAACCTCTGGGCCAGTTAGAGACGGCCACAGAGCTCCACTCACTGTATTTCCCCCCTGGCATCCTCCGTCCTGTGTCTGCGGAAAAATTATCTTCCGTGAAACTGGTGCCTGGTGCCAAAAAGGTTGGGGATGGGCACACTGGAGATTTGACTGCATGTGAGAATATGCATAAAGCGGAGTTCCAGGAAGACTAGTCAGGGACAGGGTTGCGAGATGAATTGGAGAAGGGAAGGGGGATGGAGGCAGGGAGAGAGGCAGTTGTCCTGCAGAAGGTGCTTGTGGTACAGTGGACACCGTGAGAATGGAAAGGACAAGGTGTGAAATATTTTTCTAAGTGACTTTAAAAGGTATGCTGTCAACACATTTTCACAAAATTAAAGTTTTATTGACCTTAAATGAAAAAGGAGGGAGGATTTTGTATGTGTAGATAAGAAGCATGAGAGAGAAGGAAGAATAAAAGATGATTCCAATATTTTAAGGTTGAATAATTGAGACAATGACAAACACAGACACAGGGAAATCTGACAGGGGTGGGCTGACTGCAGAGGAAAAATTAGATGTTTAATTTCGGATAAGTTGTATTTGAAGAGTAGTGAGACACTCATTAAGGCAGAGGTCCCTGGCAGGGCACGGGAGTCCAGGCTAGTGCTGAAATTTACAAATAACCACGAAGGGAATGTACAAGTAGGGGTAAAAGTTAAGACTCTTTTTGGAAAGCTGGTCCTTTCTAGAGGAATGAATGGTTCTGTCTTTAAATGCTTCATAATTAAAGAGAAATCAGGTATAATGCTTTGGAGAGGCGATGAAAAGCCTTTAGAAAATCGAACTTATGAAGAAAAGCTTCGCAACAATAGCTGTACCAGTGGCCAACATTGATTGAATACTTCACTGTGAAGAATTCACATTGCTGAATGCTTACTATATAGCCGATGGCTTTCGTAGACAGCCTCGTAACAACATTGACAAAATGAGTAGATAAAATAATGGAGGAATTTAATGGCAGAATCACAGAGCTGAAAAGAACCTTGGAGCTCTTTTTAGAAATGAGGAAATGTGGACCCAAGAAGGTTAACTGTCTGAAGAGTTTTCAAAAGGAAAAATATATTCTTATTATTTTTATGTAATCAAATCCTGTTTAAAGTCATAAAGAAAGAGGGTGCACACTTATAAAACCCCTTCTGGATGTGTGAGTACATTTTGGAATTGCATTTAGTAAGGCTGACCTCTTGGCCATGGTTCAATCTTTGGCCTTGTGTCTACTCTTGGAGTGATGGGACACCACCAAACATATGGCCTCTTCTAGTACCTTGCATTCAACCAGCGATCAAACATTTCTGCTATTTTAAACAATGAGCAATCCTCTCCAGAGTCTCTCATAGGTCAGTCCATGTAGCCTATTTTAAGCTATTTATACTACCTAAGCTTCTTTTTTTCTTCTAAATTAACATTTCCCAGAGTTGATTTCAGCTCTGTAGAAAATCTTTATTTTTGGAAAGTTCTAAAGAAAATCTGTTCAGCTATTTTTGAGTTTTCAGAGTGAGAAAAGTACTTTGATGGTTTGGATACCCAGATAATTAAAATCTGTCTCCTCACAGAAAGTTCTAACTCAGCATGCTTATAGTTCTCAGCAAAAAAAAAAAAAAAAAAAAAAAAAAAAAAAAAAAAAAAAAAAAACAGCTGCTATGCAGAGTTTGACAATATTGGCCCTGTTTTAGTTTTCTATTGCTGCGTACCAAATAGCCACAAACTTTGCAGCTGAAGCAACACACATTTACTATCTCACAGTTTCCATGGCTGAGGAGTTTGGGCGCAGCTTAACGAGGTCCTCTGTTTAGGCTTCACAAGGTCGTGATCAAGGTGGCAGCGGAGGCCGAGTTCTCATCTGGGAGTTCCTCTTCCAGGTTCATTCAGGCTGCTGTGATTATATGCCTAAGGCTCGAGTTTGTCTGCTAGCTGTCAGCCAGGGACCACTCTCAGGTCCTGGAGACCGCCCCTCCCTGTAAAGAGCTCACAGCATGGTTGGTTGCTCACTTCCTCCAAAGCCAGCCAGAGAAAACTCTGCTTGGCTGACCAGGTCAGCCTCTCCTAGGATAAGATCAACTCACTTGTGACTCTGATTTCATCTGTAAGATCCTTTTGCCATATAATGTAGTGTAATGAGGAGAGTGATAGCCCATCTTAGTCACTGCACGCCAGAGGAGGAAATTATATAAGGATGAGGGTCACTGGGCATTATGTCATCTTATAATTCTGCCTACACAGATCTTAAAATAAACTGCTTCAAATGAGTAAAGCTGTCATAATACGTTAGTCTATCAAATCCTTTATCAAGATACTAGAGTCAGATTTGATTGTACTGCTGAAGCAAACCACAAACTCATCAGGCCTTTGTGTTTCCCTTCTTTGTGCTGCTATAAAGAATAAGAAAGTGAAATAGAGGTTAAATAAATATCTCTCTGATGAGAAGAGTAGTGGACTCCCATTCATTAATTCATTCATTCATTCATTCAACAAATATATATATATGGGCTTCTATAGAGAGGCCAGGCATTATGCTAAGCAGTGGAGATCAATGATAAATGAAAGTAGATATGCTCTCTGTTCTTAAGAAGATTTACAGAGTGGTAGGAGCGACAGGAAAAATTTTCAAGGCAAAGGGAATAACCTTTGCAAAGTCTCTGAGCATGGTATGTTTGAAGAATTCAGAGGAGGTCACCATGGCTGGGGCACAGACAGCGAGGAACATTGTGGTTTGAGATTTATTTTGAGAATTACATAAGCAAACACATAATATAGAACTTTTCAGACCAGGTAGGGATTTTGTTCTCAGTCCTGTGAACAGAGGAACAACATGCAGGGTTTAAAGCTAGAATTGGTGGAGAAAAGTAGACGGAGTTAGAAGAACCTTAAGAGATAAAATAAATAGGGCTTGGCAATGGGCTTGTAGTGGGAATGGGGAGAAGACAACAGAAGGGTCTATGTTGGAGGGTGCCCAGGCCTCTGGATTGTGCAGTGGCTATTTCCTGAGACTGGGGTCACCGTGAAAGCATCAGGTGTGTTATAACGACAGATGGTGATCATAAGTTTGTTTTTGTACCCAGCGAGTGTGAGATACTTTGATGTATTCAGGAAAGTCAAGAAAGCATTTGTATACGTGAGTCCAGATCCAAGAACGGAGGTCTGGACTACAGATAGAGCAGAGACTCTTATTGTACTTGTTTTCTGTTGCCCCTGTAACAAAGTACCACAAATTTAGTGGCTTCGAACAACACAAATTATTCTTTTATAGTTCTGGAGGTCAGAAGTCTGTAATGAGCTGCATGGAGCTAAAATCAACGTGTCAGCAGGGCTGTTCCTTGAATCTGTTCCTTGCCTCTTCTAGAAGCTGCTCCTGGTCCCTTCCTTCCTATTCAAAGCTAGTGTGTAGCATCTTCTAATCTCACTCTGCTTCTGTGTTCACACGACTTTCTCTCTCGTGAGGACCTTTGTGATTATACTGGGCCCATCCAGAAAATGTAGGATAAATCCCCCCCCCATCTCAAATTCCCTAATTTAATCACATCTGCCAAACCCCTGTTACCAGGTGAAGGCTCGCATTCCTGCTGCCTCTGGCAGGTCTGTTGTCTGGCACAAGTTCTTGCAACATGTTCTATCTGCTGGGTCTTATGGGGGATACAGAGACAAGTAAGTGACACACGCCTGTCCTCTAGCAGCTTCTTGGTAGCTTTTCGTCTTCTATAGTGCAGAGTAACCTGCTGTATTCTCCTAGAGAAGAGGAAAATCTGCTTCTCGGGCTTGATTTCCTTTAATTCTCTATTTGACTCAGAGCTGCTGCTTAAGATAGCTTAGACTTCTAGCCCCCATTTTACAGACAATACCACTGAGGCATGAGAATTCAGCAGCACTCCCCTCAGCTGGAATGCTGTCCCGCAGCATGAAGTACACAGTGGGTACTTAATGGTAGCTATCATTATAATTGTCATTATTGCTGTTACAGCTTGGGACCAGAAGTGTTTCAGATTTTGAATTTTTTTTTTTCAGATTTTGGAATATTTGCATTATACTTACCAATCGAACATCCTTAACCTGAATATATGAAATCAGTAATGCTCCAATGAGCACTTCCTTTGAGCGTCATGTTGGAGTTCACAAAGTTTTAGATTTTAGAGCATTTTGGATTTTGGATTTTTGAGTTAGGAATGCTCAACTCTACTTCTGAATGTCAGTTCCAAATTCATTGTGTGTGTGGCTCTCAATGCTGAGTAGTTTGGATGTTTTTTTAAAAGAAGTACTGTATAACCTTTCAGTAACATATTTGCACAAGAGGGGCCCCCCTTTATGCCACAGATCTCTTCAACCGCTCACTGCAGTCTCAGCCACCATATCCTCAGCTCTGCCCAGGATAAATTTCACACCGTAGCACAGCAGAACCTGGGAGGGTGCTGATCTGGATTCACTCCTCCCTCTTGCCTAACATCCCCCCTTCTCCCCTTCCTCTCAACTCTCTTGAGGGAGGTTCCATGAAAAGACCATGGGAATTCAATTTAGCTCTTTTCACTTTTTTTTTTAAAGGCCAAACTGCAAAAATTCCTACAATACCACCTACTTTACTTTCTTTTTTCTTACTAATCCCCAATTTAATATCAAATAGATTCTTAGAGTACTCATGGCATCTTAGCATTCTTTTTCTTTATTTCCCCAAATAAAAACAGAAGATACCCATCCTATTGTTTTCTTAACAAAATAGGTTAATTTCTAATTCTAGGGAATTGACTCATTTCACCTCTTCATTCTGGAGGATTTTCTCCAGGGTCTCCATGCACATCCAATTCAATTCGGCAAACATCCATTAAGTAAGTGCCCACTAAATGCTAGACTCAGGGTTAGTCTCTGAGGATGCAAAGATGAATTAGATGCTGTCTCTGCCTTTGAGGTGCTCATGGTCTAGCTGGGGAAGCAAGGCTATAATGAAAGGACATTTCAAAGCAGCAGTCCCTCCTCATTCCTCCCCATCCCCCAACCCCTGGCAACCACTAATCTAATTCTGTGTCTTAGATTTTCCAGTTCTGGATATTTCTTATTAATGGAGTATTATAATATATGGTGTTTAGTGACTGGCCTCTTTCACTTAGTGTAATGTTTTCAAGGTTCACCCATGTTGTAATATTAGCAGTATTTCATTCTTTTTTATTGGCAAACAATAGTACATTTGTTTAGCATTTCATCAATTGGTGGAAATTTGGGTTATTTATACCTTATGGGTATTGTGAATAGTGCTGCTATGAATATGATTCCATGTGTATTTATTTAAGTACTTGCTTTCAATTCTTTTGGTTTTATACCTTGGAGGGGGATTGCTGAGTCATAAAGTAACTCTATGTATAACTTTTGAGGACCCCTCCCCAAAACTATTTTCCAAAGTGTTTGCAAAATTTTACATTTCCAGTGGCAACACATGAGAATGATTTTTCTGCAGCCTCTATATCACTTGTTAATTTGTCATAACCACTCCATAGAGTCAGAAGTGGTATCTTGTGATTTTTATTAGAATTTCCTTAATGGCTAATGATTATAAGCATCTTCCCCTGAGCTTATTGGTTATTTGTATGTCTTCCTCAGAGAAATGTCTGTTCTGATCCTTTGTCCATTTTCAAATTGGATGATTTATCTTTTATTATTGAGTTGTAAGAATTCTCCATGTATTCTGGATATAAGTCCCTTACCAGATGTTTCATTTCCAGATATTTCTCCCATTCTCTGGACTACCATTTTATTGTCTTCACAGTATCATTTGCATTATAAACCTTTCTAATTTTGATGAAGCCAGTTTTATCTATTTCCTTTTGTTGATTATGTTCTTGGTATCATATGTAAGAAGATTTTGCCTAACTGAAGGTCACAAAGATTTACCTGTATGTTTTCTTCTAAAATTTTTATAGTTTTAGCTCTTGCATTTAGCTCTGTAATTCATTTTGGGTTAAATTTTTGTGTATGATGTAAGGAAGGGGTCCAGCATCATTCTTTTGCATGAGTTTGATGTGTTTTGGTTCTCTAAGGAAAAACTAATGATAATTTCAGAATAGGTTAGGCTATAAGGTGCAGAGAAAAGTATGAAAAATTGGAGGAGGCAGTCAAAGTGGTTGGATGGAGCTTTGTTCTACTAAGGCAGTTGTTCAGGAATGTACATATGACTCAAGCCAGGTCAATGAGATAAAATTTCAAGACTTGCTAGAAATATTGGGATTAAAAACTATTTCCTTCTTGTTAGGATTATTAGCTGTGTTGATAACTTGAGTCTCAAGTTACCCGTCTCCTTAAATAGACAGCCTACTGGAAAATGGGCCAATAAAAGGAAAGCAGAGCCAATAGATGGGGCGAGACACTGAGTCCAATGACATTGTTTGAACTTTTGAAACAATACTTTGAAATCTACTTGTGAATTTTCAGCTTTAGAGTTTGCACGTAACAACCAAGTAAGTGCAAAATAGTATACTCCTGTATTTTCTTCCAAATACCCACCAGCAATATACACTAGAGACAGGATAAATTTATTATAGCTTCCTGATCACTTTTTGGAGCCTGATCACAGGCTGTTCTTTCTATTAGGGATGCCTTTCCTCTCATTTACTTGATTTATGTTACTTATCCTTCAAAAATAAAAGAAGTCCTCAACTCCCCTCTTTGACATCTCTGGTCCTCAGTTCCTTCACCTGAATTATGATGAGTCTGGACATAGGAGCCTCCAGGGCCCATTCCAGCTCTTATATCTATAGGAAACTCCATGTTCCCATGATTTTCATCGATGTTATTTATGATGGTGGATAGTGGCTGAGGGAAGATGACCTTCTAATTTTTGTTTTCATGTTCCCAGAAGGAATGCATTATTAGTTGCAGAGAAGACACTGGCATTAAAAAGTTTCTTTTTATTTAAGAATGCCTGCCTTTATTTTCCAGGAGCTCCTGGATAGATACTGAAAAAGATTAAGGCTGTCTTTGCACTCTGCGCCCCTCCTGTGGTACAGCCATTCTAATGTTCAAAGCTCCATGGTGTCTCCCAGCCCCTCACCAGATAACAGTGCCTTTATTCCATTCCCTGGTCAGTTTGGCAGCTCCACTTTTCATCCACAAACAGCCAAACAGACTACTATAGCCATATAGAAAGTGCTGATTATGTACATCCATTGTCTCCTTTGCATTCACGTAAACCATCTGAGCTAAGTCGTTGCATACCAATTTTGTAGATGAAAGAACAGAGACTGATAGATGGAACTACAAATTATTGAATACCAATTATGTTCCAGATGCTTTATATACTTTATCACAATTTCACATAACAATTTGGCAAAATATCATTATATCACTTCCCTTTAAAATGTGAGGTATCAATATCAGAAAGATTAAATAATTTCCCCAGGATCGCCAAGCTGACAAAATGAAGAAATGGATTTTAAACTGGGGTCTAGGTCTATCTGATTCCAAAACCTATGTTTTCCATGATGCCTATTAATAATGATGATGACTTTATTTTTTATCATTTTTACTAGTATTAATTTTTTTTATTTCATAGCCTTCCCAGAAAAAATTCAGGATTCTTAGGGATGCAATGTTTTAAACCTTATGAATGAATGTGATAGTTCATTTTATCAATTAGGATGCCTGTAGCTGAAAGTTAAAAATAAATAAAAACAAATGGCATAAACAACAAGTAAACAAGGCTATTTGTTTTTCCCTATTAAGGAGAAGCCCAGACATAGAGAAGTTTTAAAGTGGTTAATTCAGTAGCTCAGTGATGTCAGCAAGAACCCAGTACCCATCCTTTCTGTTCTGTCATCTACAGTAATTTATTTTATCCTCTTAGGCTAGCATCCCGGTGGTACCAGATGGATCTCTCATTGCAGGTGTCTAGAGCAGGTGACAACACTCAGAGGGAGAAAATGAAACTGCTAGACTTGTGTCCATTTTTAGGAGTGAGAGAAACCTTCTCAGAGCTTTACTGACAGATTTTCTTTGACATCTCTTCAGCCAAAACTATGTCACATGCCCATGCCCAAATTAATCATTTTCCAAGGGGAATGGAGTTACCCCATATTTGACTCAATCTCTTAGGGCTTTGATGCCCCATAAAATAATTGGCTTCTCAGTATCTAAACAAAATCAGGGTTCCATTAGGAAGAAGGAGCAAGGCAAATGGCTAGTGGGTAGGAAGCAATAGTGGTGATGACATTTAGGCACCAGGCCTGAGTGGGATAGGGGTAGAAGTAGAAACTTTCAAGTTGAGCACAAAGATCTCTTGCATTCTCTTGAGCCCGGCCCTGCTATGAGACTTGTTATAGAAATAAATATTAAAAGTGTTTGGGAAAGAATTTTCACATTGTCTTAAAGTGTTATTTTGAAATTACAAAGATTTCAAGTTGATTGATTAGAAACCATCTGGAAAAAAATTCAAATTCTGACTCATTAAGGGCTACTTGTGTTATTGTTTTGTAAATTTGTGGATCTCAAGTAACTTTAGAGTAATTTAGTTCAATCCCCTGACCCCATGTTATAATTCTTGGTTTCCTTCTACAATATCCTTTTCCAATTGCTTATGTAGCTTCTGCTTCAACACATTTTGTTACACTAATCAATTTCTCACTAACTACAATTCATTTCCTCTTGGGGCAATTCTTTTTGTTAAAAAAGTATTTCTTATTTTAAACTGAAATTGTTATTAATAAGCATATCTTTTACAAATGTGCTGTGTAGAAAAACAGGTTTTGGAGTCAGATAGACTAAGGTTAGTATCTCAGGTTTGCCAATGACCGATTAGAAGGTTGGGAGCCCGACAATTGGATTCAAATCCCAAACTTGTCATTTATCAGCAGTGTGACCTTAGGAAAGCACATTGTCCTGGCCCCCCAAGACTCAGTTTTATCGCCTCCCAAATGAGTCCTATAGTGGTATCTACTTAATGAGGTTAAGTAAGTCAACACATGTAATGTCTTAGTATTAGAGGCAATAAATATTGCTTCTTATTGTTAAACTTAGCTGTGAGGACACATGAAAATGGTTCAAACTCTTTGAGACTCAGTAAAATTGACACAATCGTACATACTTCTGACATTCATCATAATGATTAAATGAGACCATGAATACAGAAAAACTCAAAAAAGGGTTAGTTCTTCCCACTTCACTTGCCCAGTGCCAGCTGCTCTGGTTTGAATGATAGCGTCCCCTCCAAAAGTCATATTGAAATGTAATCCCCAGTGCAACAGTGTGGAGAAGTGCAGCTGTTAGGAGTCGATTAAGTCATGAGTCCTCCACCCCCATGAATGGGATTAGCACCCTTACAGAAGAGTTCCAGATTGAAGGGAGTGCTGTCTTGTCCTTCAGAACAGTAGGGAATACAGTTCTGCCTTCTGCCATGTGGGGACACAACAAGGTGCCGTCTTGGAAGCAGAGAGCAGCCCTCACCAGGCACCAATACAGGCACCTTGATCTTGGACTTCCTAGCTTCAAGAACTGTGAGAAATAAATTCATATTCTTTATATATTATAGGCATTTCGTTATAGCAGCACAAATGAACTAAGATACCTACCTGGAACCTAATAGGTGTCCTATAAATATTGTCTGCTTCACTGGTTGTCCTTTCCCCAGGAAGCTGGAGGAATGAAGTTCACGGGTGGAGGGGTTGCAGCCCTCCCTGTGGGCTCCATGTTTCTGCAGAGAGCAGATCAGCTGGCTTTGGGGGTCTGGCCTCACCACCATTGCTATTTCCCTATCACTAGACTGCAAGTTTCTCAAGGGCAGAGCCAAATCTTATTGATCCTTTTATCTGCAGTGCATAAATCCTGGCACAAAATTGGGGTTCAACACATGTTTATAACTAACTCTTTAAACTTTCCTCTGTGACTTTCTGTAAAGCACTGAGTACAGCCCTTCACACATAGTGTAAGTGCCCAATAAACATTAGTTATTGATATAATTATTATTATATCACAAACTCAGTTGTTCATGCAGCCAATGGGATGGGGGATAGTGGAGAGATACAATTATCTTGGACGTCTGCAGTACCTATTTTCTTCCTTTGCTAGACTGAAAGTGGCCTTATTACCGACGTATATTTCCTTCCTCTGTGTGACATGGCCACTTTCCTTCTCTCTCTTTCTCTCTATCAGAGAAATAAATAAATACACTTTTACTTCTGTATATCCTAATCACTGTGTGGGAAATCTTTCTCAGCCCATGTATGAACTTCACCACCCTAACATAGCCAGAAGTTCAAATGTTTACTTTTCCTTTCCCAAAATGCAAGTCACAGTCACAAAGACCAGCCAGCACAGTGGGCAGGGAGGACTAAATGTCTTACAGACCTATTTCCTACTTATCTTTGCTTTGGCTGGGGCCACATTTTCAGTTCACCAGGCAGTTTGGGGTTATACAAATTCTATCTTGAGTAGATTAACTAAAGTCAAAGTTTGATGACTACTGCCAAAGAACATGCTTTGCCCAAATCACTTATTTTTTTCCTTTCAAATGGTAAAATGAATTGCTGATGAAATATGGTATATGCCACATTAAATGAAAACATGGGTCCATTTAACCCAACCTTCTCTCCCTGATGCCATTTCAAGGCAAGGATTGGGCAGAGCATAAGAATTCCAGGGCATACATTTTAAAACCAAAAACCAATTCTTCATAACCTTTTATGGATTCACCATCATGGATTAATGTTTCTTGAATTTCTGTCAGGGAATATCAAGGTCTTCCTCTGGCTTTTGTGATCAGGTTTGTGTCCTCACTGAGGTCCCGCAGAAGCTGACCTAAGAGGCCTGGTCTACACGATGGCTGTACTCAACTTTGTGTGATCCTTTCCTTTAATCTTGGGCACACTTGAACTCTAAATAACTTTTTCAGACCCTCCCTGCCTGAAAAATAAGTCCACACCTTTTTCACTCAATACGTGCCTTCCTGATGTAGGAGAAATCTGTTTATGTAAGGAGTCAGAAATTCAAAATCTTCACTGAACTCTTCTTTCCTTGGGAACCAAGTATAAAATCCGATGAGTTCACTCCTACTTTTATTTCAGCTGGGCTGGGATGTCTGTATAAACAGCCTTTCTCATGACAATTTGGCAGTGCAAATTTTGGTCAGGAAGAGGAGAATCATACAAATGTTTTCATTTCTCAGTCCCCATCCTCACCCACCCTCCCCGTTACTGACCTTTTTTTGAACTGAGAGTATAGTTTTATTGGGGCTTTGTTTTGTGCCTTGGGCAAAAGTTTTGGGTCAGCTGAGGTCAGTTCTCATTTTATCTAAATCAATTTGCCCTCCTCCAATCTCAATGGAAAAACTTCAACAAAAATACATTTATACATAAGTCTTAGTTTTCATTGAGTTCTGTGTTGGCAAAGAGGGCCAGATTCTTATCCCTAGAGGCCCTTAACCTCTTAAACAATGTTTTATTAATTTTTTTTTCAAAGAACCTCTGCTATAACTACATTGGCTCCCCTGCTCCTGATTCTGACTCCTGAAGCTTGTGAACTTTTGATGTTTTATATAATTTTAATCTACACATTGTCTCAAACAGGCAGTATCATACAATGGAGAATAGAGGATTGGTGGTCAAGAAATGTGTTCTAATCTTGACCATGCCACTGTGTATAACCTTGGGCAAATTTCTAAACCCCAGGCTCCTCATCTCAATGAATTTAGGACTGCATGATATTAATATTTATTAAAGTCTTCTGTAGACTCCAAGATTTCATCATTCAATTGAGAAGAACTGAGTGGAAATCCAAGACCCCCAAATAAATAAAATGATATTGGACTTCTTTTAGAACTCACAATTTTCTACATGGTTAATTAAGCAAGGGGAACTCCTTGAGTTCCCAAGATTAGTGTGATCTTAGGGAGCAAAAGAGAATTTTTAGCATGTGGGAGCTGGAAGGGACCATAGAGGCTATCATATCTGACCCGTTCCTTTAATAGGTGAGGAAACTGAGGAAGGAAGAGAAGCGGCAACTTGCCTACAATTGACTGAAAAAAAGCCTCTGTGAATTTCCTCTTCATTGCATTCACGTTATATACCACCCTTGCCTCTTTATACTACTACTCAAAGGTATTCTTTATAATAAATGTTAGTGTTGTGTTCTGAATAATTTCACTTTTTAAAAACTCTCTGCTAAAGGCGAATCCATTAGGCCATTCTTTCTCTTCCCTTTTAGGAATATAACCATAAACCAAGGGAAAGTGTGGTGGTCAATACAAACATGTAAGAGAGGAATTTAAAATACAGCCTGTGTGTGAGCACATGAATTTCATGTCACCATGATACAATTTCCTTGTTGTTGGTTCTACGTACACCAATTATCTAGTACATTCAGCCTGAAAAATACCTTCTTGTCACAATTTTCCAAAGACTACCTTTAATCAAGGTATCTGAATAGCTGAAGTCCAAATTAATTTTGAAAAATTGAATAATTAGCATCGCTTGCTATGGGAAGTTAATATATAACATTAAGAATATAAGAGTATAGATTTTGTTTTATGCACATTCTCCCTCAGTCCCGAATTTTACGTTTCCAATATTCCTCCAGCCATGAGGACAACACATCACATTTTAGCAGTAGTAACATTTAGCTTCAGAGTTTGCCAGCAAATAAATATCTACCCTCCTTGATATTATTTTGTTTATTCCACAGTTGGAGAAATGAAAAGTATTGCATACGTGAGCTTTTCAGGCAGTTAATATCCTTATAAAAAACATAACCCTAGTTTTAAATTGATAATATTTGATGGAATAGTTGATAAAATATATCTTTTTTTCTGACTCTAGAGTAGTTTATAGATATTTTTACAATTTTTGAATAATCAAGCTTCATTATGAATATCAATTATTGTACAATCCCTGATAATATAGTGACCACCCCAAGGGCAATTGAAGGGCATGGGGCCTTTTGCTCCTGTGTGTGGATGCTCTGGCAAGTGTACGTTTGTATTTTTGTGGTCCTGGTATGAATGGTCTGTCACCTATGAAAATATTTTGTGGCTTCTCAGTCACCTGCGAACATGTTGCTTTGGGCTTGAAAACCAGATGAGCAAATTTGTGTCACTGTGGGAAGAATGAGAGAGAGGATAATCTGAGAGCAGCTTGTGGGACTTTAGTGCGTGGAATTTCACTGCTCAAAGATCTCTTTTATTTACCTTAGTAATAACTAGCTTCTGGGAGGAATTTTCTCCAGGGCTTACAACCATGTATTAGTTTCCTAATTGGAACTTTGGATCAGTTTGTTTACGTTCTTCTAAATAACAAAAACTTACTTAAGTGATCCTTGGAACCAGACGAGTTATGAATTATGAATGATTGGGTAAATAAGTAAACAGGATTCAGCCACGCCCAGCACATCCTCCTACAATCCACTCCAGTCCTGGGAGGCAGCATGGTATGCTTGCTACTAAAGAGAGCAAGCTTCGGAGTCAAAGCAAGTTAAGTTTGAGTCCAAGGTCACCACTTTTCAGCCCTATGACTCGAGCAATTCCCTTAACTCTTATTTTCTTCATCTAAAAAATGCATATGATAACAACACCTGCCTCTTATTTCTGTGATAGTGAAATGTGATAATGCATGCATGTAAAACTCTTAGTACAGGGCCTCACATATAGCAAATGCTCAATAAATATTAAACCTTGTTTTAAGGCATGCCTGTCTCTTTAATCTTCCAAATTGCTCTCGTCTCTTAGTCAGTCAAGATTGGCTAACTGTTATAACGAGCACCATTTCCATCTCAGAGGCTTAGCATAGCAGAAGCTTCTTTCTAACCTATGTAAAGTCTAGAAAGCAGTGGGTGAGGGAGAAGTTCTGCCCGGTACCCCCCATGGGAGGCCCAGGCTCCTGCCAGCGTGGTCTCTAGGATGGCTTTGGACAGGGAGCAGCACATGATGGCCTGTGGGCCAAATTGGCCTGATGCCTGTTTTTGTGTGGCCCATGAGCTAAAAATGCTTTTTATCTGTTTAAATGGTTATATTTCAAATGGTTATAAAAGCACGTATATAATGCCCTTGATTTTGCTTCTTGGCCCACAAGGCCTGATAATTACCACGTCACCCTTTAAGAAAAGGCTTGCCAAGCCCTTTCCTAGAGCCCAGGGCGGAGTCCCCTGCTGGGTCCTCTGCTTTGGGCCATCAAATGAAGGGAGGGAAGCAGTGGAGGATCCGGTTCTTGCAGGTCCATGCTAAAAACGACGTGCATCATTCCCACCACGTCCCTGTGGCCAGAGCGCAGTCAGTGGCCACACCTACTTGCAAGGGAGGCTGGGAGAGCTGGTCTAGTGTCCAGTGTATGTCCAGGAGGAAAAGTAGCGGGTTTTAGCAATCACAATGCGGTACTGCCGTATCACCCTGAAAATTAAAGTCTTTCTATGCAACTCCCATTCACCGCTCCCCTAATTTCACCCCTAACCCAGTCCTCTTTGTCTCTCAATGTCATCAGACTCATTCACTCCTCCCCTCTCGGTGGACCCCTTTGTAATACGCCTCATGGGAACACTCTGTGCCATCTCGTTGAGACAACCTGCTGTTTTGGATTCTTTCTAATCTTATGTATTTTACACCTCCTCTCTTTGTCTCTACACAGTGCCTTAACACAACAGGTCTCTCCAACTTATTCTCTGCGAGTGTTCTTGCCACTCACAGAGTGGACACACCATGGCTGTGCATAGGAATTACTCCTCGCTGCCCCACCTCCGAGACTCGGAACTCTGACACTGTCCTCTTTGACCACAAGTTCTTGTTATTTTATCTAACCCCTCCTTCCTGCACACTCACTGGTCTTTGTCTTCATCACAATCTTCAAGTCTCAGGTATCTCTCTCTCTCTCTCTCCCTCTCTTTCTCTCTCTCTCCACTTGGCATCCTACTAAGCCTGGACCCACTGCTCAGTCACGTCAACTATTCTTTCCTTGGCACTCAAGTACCCTTCACCCAAAGTCTCTCTCCTTACTTTCTACCTCGAATATCCCGCATCCAGTTAAGTTGCCTCACTGTTCATGTGCTCCACTTCTCTTCCTAAGCTGGTGAATGTTGCAAAATAAAGTAAAAGAATGCACAGGCTGACTGGTTCTTCTAAATATTCCTACTTTCCACCCTCAGTTGTGCCCTCAGATACTTAGCAATTCTTCCGTTTAGCTCCAGTCGACAGGTTGCTGCATTCCTAAAGTTCATACTTTCCTTGTGTCTATGTTTCTCCTTCACCAACCGTCTCCTTATTCACCACAGATGATTTTAAATTTATTCATGCATTAGTAATTTAAATGTTTCACTCATTAATTCAATGCGTAGCTTCTGAGAAGCTGTTATACAGTCTAGTATGCTTTTATTTAATTTTTTCAGGCCATCTAAGAAGAAATCAATTTGCTCTTGATTTCAAAATTTCTCTGTATCAGCTTACCTTTCTCTGCCCCCCCCCATCTTAGAGGACAAAGGACCCCCCCCCATTTTCTTAGGCTTATACATTTGTTCTTATTCCCTTTTATCTCTGTCAGACCTAGACATATCAATTTTTTATTTTCTATTCTGCATGTTTCACTCTGAATGACTGTACCCAAAATTATGATTTTGGTAGCCTCTATTCTGAAAAACAAAGACAAAACAAAACAACAAAAACCCTTTTCCTGATCCTACTCTACTGCCACTTAAAAAAATGTTGCTAGGACTGCAAATCGGTACAGCCTTATGGAAAACAGTATGGAAATTCCTCAAAGAAATAAATGTAGACCTACCATTTGATCCAGTAATCCCACTGCTGGGTACCTACCCAAAGTAAAATAAGCCATTTTGTCGAAAAGATACCTGCACTGGAATGTTTATCACAATTGCGAAGATGTGAAACCAACCTAAGTGCCCATCAATTCACAAGTGGATAAAGAAAATATGGTATGCACCATGGAGTACTATTCAACCATAAAAGGGAATGAAATCATGTCATTTGCAGCAACTTGGATGGAACTGGAGACCATTATCCTAAGTGAAGTATCTCCGGAATAGAAAACCAAACACCGTATGTTCTCACTAATAAGTGGGAGCTAATAGATGCATAACACACCGGCACAAAATGATATAAAGGACTTGAGAAAACACGAAGGTGGAGGGGGAAAGGGGTGTAGGATAGAAACTTACCTGTTGGGTACAGTGAACACTGTTCTGGTGATGGGCACACCAAAAGCCCTGGCTTAAGCATTGTATAAGATATCCATGTAACAAAAGCACTTGTACTCACTTAATTAATATTTTGAAGTAAAAAAAAATCCTATAGTTCTCTTTCCCTTCTCACCATTCTTTTCAAAAAAGGCTGCTTTATGTATTTTACCACAAATTAATATTTTGATATCTGGTAATCTAATTACCCCCTGCACTGCTGAACATGGTTCTCTTAACCATGAGGTGACCCTTGACTTAATAAGTGCTAAAATAGGTTACATTTTCTTACTCCTTATTCCTCCTGATCTCTATCTTCAAACTTTAAAAATTAATATCATACAATAAACTGAATAAATTAGAAGTATCTTTATAATATTTCTCAGTTTCTGGTGGTATACGTGTTCCAATTTGGTTCATCTTCAATTTTATTTTGGTTATTCTTGGTTCCTTTAATTTTCATACAGATTTTTAAATCAGCTTGTCAATTTACACACACATAGGTACACTCACACACACAAACTGCTGAGATTTTAATTTTGACTGAGATTATACTAAACATATAGATCAGTTTGGAAAAAATGAACATCTTTATAATATTGAATTTTCTAACCCGTGAATATGGTATTTCTCTTTATTCATGTAAATCTTTCATTGTTCTTAGTAATGAGATTTATTCCTAGGTAATTGCTACTTTTGCTGCTATTTTATAAATTTTTGGTTTCTAACTGTTGCTGTTACATAGAAATTAAATATATTATTGATCTTATGCTCAATAAAATTGATATTAATAAATTAATAGTTAATTCTAATCTTTGATATTCTTTTGGATTTTCTATACACATGAGTACACTTTGAAAAACAAGAGTTTCTTTCTTTCCACGTCTTTTTTCTTTACTTCTTTTTCTTGTTTTATTGTACTGTTAAAGGCATCTAACACAATGTTGAAATGATGATGGCAAGCTCCTTGAAGATTTTGTTTTTTAAAATTATGAATGAGTGTTGGATTTTGTTAAATAACATTTCGGCATCTATTGTGATACTTATAATATTTTCTTCTTTTTTCTATTAATATTGGAACCAAATTGGTTGATTTGTAAATATTAAGTCACTTTTACCTCTAGGACTAAACAAAATGGTATTTCTGAACAATATTTAATTGTATTTTAGTTAGCACTTTTGTATCTAAGTCATGATTGACCTACATGCTTCCTTTCTTGTATTAAGAATTTCCTTGGCCAGTTGTAGTATCAGTATTATACTGATATGTTATAAAATGTTATGTTATAAAAATGTTTGGGACATGGTCACTCTTTTCCTATTCTCTTGAATATGTTAGATTAGTATTATTTCTTTTTAAAAAATTAATAAACTTTATTTTTAGAGCTGTTTCATGATCACAGCAAAATTGAGAGGAAAGTAAGGAGAGTTCACATGCATAATCTTCACCATTACTGAAATCCCTCACTAAGGTGGGTATATTTGTTATAACTTATGAACCTACATTGATGCATCGTAATCACCTAAAATCCAAAGTGTACATTAAGGTTCATTCTTGGGTTTTTTGACAAATGTATAAGGACATGTATTCACCTTTGCAGTGCCATACAGAATAGTTTCATTGCCCTAAAAACTTCCTCCATTTTTTCTATGGCTTGATAATTCATTTCTTTTTAGTACTAAATAATATGGGATGTATCACAGTTTATTTACCTATTTGCCTACTGAAGGGTGTCTTGATGGCTACCAAGTTTTAGCAATTATGAATAAAGCTACTATAAACATCTATGTGTACTCTTTTATGTGAATACAAATTTTCAATTCATCTGGGTAAGTACTAGGGAGTGTGACTGCAGGGTCATATGGTAAGAGCCTGTTTAATTTTGTAAGAAATTGACAAATTGTCTTCCATAGTGGCTGTACCATTTTGCATTCCCATCAACAATACATGAGAATTTCTCCTGTTCCACAACCTTTCCAACATTTGGTATTGCCAGTGTTTTGGATTTTGGCCATTCTAATAGGTGTGTAGTGGTATTCCATTTTTTTTTAATTTTGCAATTTCCTAATGACTTGTGATGTTGAACATCTTTTCATATACTTACTTGCCTTCTGTGTATCTTCTTTGGTAAGGTGTCTGTTGATGTCTTTGGTTCATTTTTAAATATGGTGGTTTGTTTTTTATTGTTGAGTTTTAAGAGTTCTTTGTATATTTTGGATAACAGGGTTTTTTGTTTGTTTTTCTTCAAATGTTTCCTTTGCAAATATTTTCTCCCAGTCTGTGGCTTGTATAAAGTCCAGCTTATCAATTATTTCACTCGTAAACCATATCTTTTGTGTTGTATATAAAAACTCGTCACTATACCCAAGGCCATCGAGGTTTTCTCCTATGTTATCTTCTAGGAATTTTATCCTTTGAATTTTACATTTAGGTCTGTCATCCATTCTGAGTAAATTTTTATGAGGTGTGTAAGGTCTGTGTCTAGAATCATTTTTTTGCATGTGAATGTCCAGTTGTTACAGTGCCATTTGTTGAAAAAAAAAATCTTTGTTCCATTGCATTGCCTTTGCTCCTTTGTCAATGCATATATCCTCTATTTCTGTACTGTCTGTTCTGTTCTATTGATCTATTTGCCTATTCTTTTGTGAATACCACACTGCCTTTATTACTGTAGTCATGTAATAAGTCTTGAAGTAGGGCAGTGTGTCAGCCCTCTGCCTTTGCTCTTCTATAATGTTGAGTTGCTCTTCTGGGTCTTTTGACTCTCCATATAAACTTTAGAGTCAGTTTATCAACACTCACAGGAAGAAAACTTGATGGAATTTTGATTGGGGTTGTGTTGAACCTGTAGCTCAAGTTGGGAAGGACTGACATATTGAAAATATTGACTCTATTCATAAAAATGGTACATTTCTTCATTTATTTAATTCTTTGATTCTTTTCATCCAAATTTTATAGTTTCCTTATAAAAATCTTACACATATTTTATTAGATTTATACCTAAGTATTTCATTTTGGGGGGGTGTTAATTTAAATAGTAATATTTTAATTTCGAATTCTACTTATTCATTGTTAGTATATAGGAAAGTGATTGATTTCTTTTTCTTTTTTTTTTTGCATATTAACCTTATATCTTGCAACCTTGCTATACTTGCTATTTCCAGGAGATTTTATAAGTGATACTTTTGGCTTTTCTACATAGATTATCATGTCATCTGTGAACAAAGACAGTTTTATTTCTTCCTTCTCAACCTATTATTGTCTTCTTGCATTAGCCAGGATGTGCAATTGAAAAGTGATGGTGAGAGAGATTGGACTCTGGTAAAATAGTTTCCCCTGAGGGTGGGCCTTGTTAAGAACAGAATGCTCTGGTGTATTCCAAAATGGTTACTTTTCTCTTCCTCTTGCTGGAAGTATGAGGAGAGTTTTCTCTAATATTCACTGTGATGACCTGGAGGTAAAACACAAAAGCCTGGGTCCTCATGATGTTTTTAACTCTTATTCCCATTGAGACCCCAGCATTTATCAATTACTGTGTAGATTTTTCTACTCTAGAACTGGTTCCCATGGAGGTTTCTGCTTGTGGGTTTCTGCTCCAGTAAGAGTGGTGATTCTCTGTACCCACCTGCTTGTCTCTCCAGTTTGGGAGGAAGTGGCTTGCTCCGTGACCTCACTTCTCTGCTGAATCTATGTTTATGATTTTTCAGTTTGTTCATTTTTTTACTTGGTATTAGGATGCCGTGGAATCTTTAAAGAGCCTTGTATGTCAGAGCAGAAACCGGAAGTCTGTATTACTTTTTAAAATGTGATTAGAAGAATTCTTACTGAAATCATATGGTCCTGGAGATTTCTTTGCGGGAAAGGTTTTAAATTACAGAGTTACTTCCTAATAGATATGAGATTATTCTGGCTTTTATTTTCTTCTTTTGTCAGTTTTTATAAGTTATATTTTTCTATAAATTTGTCTATTTTATTGAAATTTTCAAATCATCATTGTCATAAATTGATAATAATGGCTTCGTATTGTTAATGTCAGCAGCACTTTTGTGGTATCTCCTTTTCCTTTCTTGATGTTGGTTATTTATTCTTTCTCTTTTATTTTTCCTCACCAGTCTTACTAGGAATTTATCAATATTGTTAGACTTTTCTAAAAAAAAAATAGTAAATTTTGATTGTGGTTGATTATGTCTTTGGAATCTTTTACTATATCATTATTTTCTACTTTTATCTTTATAATTTTACTTTACATTTATTTATTTTGCTTTATATTTATTATCTTTATAATTCTACTTTTATCTTTATAATTTCTTTCCTCCTACTTCCTTTAATTTAATTTGCTATTCTATTGCTATCTTCTTGAGATGTTGTTTAGATGTTGGTTTTTAGCATTTCCTTTTTACCATTATATGCATTTTAGGACTATAAATCTACTTCTAAAGTATATTTGAAAACATTTTTTAAATTTGTTTCTGGGATTTCTTTTTTGAACTAGAGGTTATTTTGAAGAATATTGCTTAATTCCTATATATCTGAGAAACTTCTAATTATCTTCCTGCTACTTTTTTCTAGCTTAATTCCACTACAGTCTGAGAAGTATACTCTGAATTATCACAATCCTTTGAATTTTTTAAACATTATTTTATGTAACAACATATGGTTGATTTTGGTTAAGGTTCTTT
Organism: Microcebus murinus; assembly: GCF_040939455.1. Taxonomy (NCBI): domain Eukaryota; kingdom Metazoa; phylum Chordata; class Mammalia; order Primates; family Cheirogaleidae; genus Microcebus; species Microcebus murinus. The sequence goes on along the minus strand of NC_134105.1, from coordinate 115,700,078 downwards.
TTTTTTGGTAAAATAAAGAACCTCTTTATTTATTTATTTTTTTATTTCAGGATATTATGGGGGTACAAACATTTTGTTACAAGTAATGACTTTTCCTCACCCAAGCCAGGGCCAGAGGCATGCCCTTCCCCCATACAATGCACATCACATCCATTAGTTGTGAGCTTGCCCACTCCCACTCCCCCAAGACCCAGTGAATATCACTACCATGTGAGCACCTTAGTGTTGATCAGTTAGTACCAATTTGATGGCAAGTACTTGTGGTGCTTATTTTTTCATTCTTGTGATACCTCACTTCAAAGGATGGGCTTAAGCTCTATCCAGGATAATACCAGAGGTGCTAGATCACCACTGTTTTTGTAATTGAGTAGTATTCTGTAGTATACATACACCACATTTTATTAATTCACTCATGGATTGAAGGGCACTTGAGTTGTTTCCACATCTTTGCAATAGTGAATTGTGCTGCTATAAACATTCGAGTGCAGACGTCTTTATTATGGAATTTCTTTTGTTCCTTTGGATAGATGCCTAGTAATGGGATTGCTAGATCAAATGGTATTTCTATTTTTAGCTCTTTGAGGTATCTCCAAATTATTTTCCACAGAGGTCGTACTATTTGCAGTCTCACCTTCTATTTTTAGCTCTTTGAGGTATCTCCAAATTGTTTTCCACAGAGGTTGTACTATTTGCAGTCTCACCTTCTATTTTTAGCTCTTTGAGTTATCTCCAAATTATTTTCCACAGGGGTTGTACTAATTGCAGTCCTTATCTCTCCACATCCTGACCAACATTTGTTGTTTTGGGACTTTTTGATAAAGGCCATTCTCACTGGAGTTAGGTGATAGCTCACTGTGTTTTCATTTGCATTTCCCTAATGATTAGAGAAGGTTCTATGTATTATTATGAAGAATATGTATTCTAATACTGTGTAGTATATATCTATATATATTCTATATACCTATAGATATACATCTATATAGAGACACAGCTCTATGAATCCATATATCTATATTTCCAAGTTTGTTAATCATGTTGTTTAAATCTTCTCTATACTTGCTGTTTTGTGTCTGCTTATTCCATTAGTTTCTGAGAGAACTTTGCTAAGTAGCCCTCTATGATTGTAACTTTGTCTACTTCTCCTCTTACTTCTGCCAGTTTTGCTTCATATATTTTAAACTCATATTAGAGATGTGTATAATTTTAGAATTATTATATCCTCCTGGTGGGTTGACCATTTGGCATTTCAAAATATCCTTTTAAAACTCCAGTATTCTGGAGTATTATGGAGTTTAAAATAACTGTTAATCTAGAATACTATGCCCAATAAATAAACCCTCCCCCGCAGAATGAAGATTAAATAAAGACATTTGGATTTTTCTCCTACTCCCATTTCCAAGTCTTATATTATTTATGACCAGGACATACACATAAAAATAAGTACTAAAATAAATTCTCTGGGATTTATCAAATATCAATACAGCTTCAGGTGCTTTCTTGGTTAGTATTTATAAGGCATATCATTTTTCATCCTCTCTGTGTTTTTATTTAAGGTATACCTCTTGTAAAGGACATATAATCATGTTTTAAATTATGTGATAATTTTCATTTTTAATTGAAGTATTAATCTGTGTATCTTTAGCATAATTTGAGGTAAAATATTTTATCTTTATATGCATTTTTTATTCAAAGTATTTGTTCCATTTTTTTAATTGTCCTTCCTCTGCTTTTTTGTTAAATAATAATTTCTTATTTCCAATTTTCCCTTCTTAATGTTGCTAGTTAAACATCTTTTAATATTTTTTTGATGTTTACCATAGAGATTACAATATTTACATGTGACTAATACAAATTAGTAGCTTTACTACATCTCTAAAAACCCAAAGACCTTAGAATACTTTGTCATCTTAGGATGCTTCATCTTTAACCTTTCCCCTTTTTGTGCTATCGAGAGAGGCTATGATTTTAGTTATACATATATTTTAAATTCTACATGGGTCATTTCTTTTGGCACTTTCATGCTTGTATCTGGGAGCATATCTCAATCCCAAAGAACTTATTTTCGTACTTATTTTTACATATATGTCCAGGCCACAAATAATATGATAATATAAGTGGGGGTAGGAGAAGAATCCAAATGTCTTATTTCATCTTTACTTTTCGGTGTTATATATACTGGGCATAGTATTCCAGATTAGCACTTATTTTCTTTCAGTGTTTTAAATACGGCATCCATTGTTTCTGTTGAAAAGTCAGTTGTCGCTTTTATTGCTACTTCTTAAAAAGTATTATGCTTTAATTTCTGGTTTCTTTTAGGATTTTCTCTTAGTCTCTGGTTTTCAAAAGTTTTAATATGATATACCTACCTGTGTGTGTGTGTGTGTGTGTGTGTGTGTGTGTGTGTGTGTGTCTGTCTGTCCTGCAGCAGGTCTTGAAAGTGTGCTTTCAGTCCTGCCACCTTGTCCTTTTGAGTCAATCCTCCAGTCTGTAAACAGATAATCTATCTAAAATGCAAATATAACCATGTTATTACCTTTCAAATCTCTCAAATGTATATAAGATAAAGCCCAAGCTGCTTATCCCAGTCTGTAAGGCCCCCACTACCTAAGTCCACCTAACATTTTCTTCCTCATTTCCTATCCCTTCCTGAATCTAGTCTTCATCTTGACCAACAAAGGGGTGCATATATTAACCCCCATCCCCAATCTTTCATACCTCTATGTTTTTGCTTTTGCTGCACTTTGTGTTTGGACTATGCTTTCCTTATCTCCACCCGCACACATCTTCATCCAGATAACTCCTGAGCTCCATCGAAATTTATCTTAGACATCACCTCTTCCAGGGAAATTCTCTGTGAACTCAGACGGGATTGTATGTATAGCACTTGCACAGAGCTCCATTGTAATTCTTCCTGTTCTATATTGCAGTTGCTTTAATGGTCTCCTCACTGTCTACACTACATACCAAGCTACTCAGAAGCAGGAATCAGAGATTATTCCTATTTTAATGCCTGGTGCTTAATCCAGTGCCTGTCACATTACAAACAAATACTTGTAAACAAGTTCGATAAAATCAAAATAAGTAGTCCCCATTGAATATCTATTTCTTTTCCTCAACATTTGCTGAGTCCTTCCTGGGCACCAGGCACTAAGCTAATTAGCTTGACACTTGCGGTGCCCTTTTACCTTCCACAGCAACCCTGTGAGATAGGTACTATAATATCCCCATTTTACAGATGAGGAAACTGAGATTCAAAGAGGTCATGCAATTTACTCCAAACTACACAACTAGAAAATGGCAAAGCTACGTTTCAAACCCAAGCCTGTGTAACTCCAAGACACAACAGCTTATCCACAAAAATGTGGACTGATGGATAACCTCAATTGCTGTTTTCGTTTTTTTACTTGCAAATTGAATCCTAGGACATCAGTTGCTGTTTTCTGACAGTAGCACCATCTTCCAGCCCTCACTAGCCCCACCAAGTATTCCCTAGATTTGAACACTGAATACTACATCATTACCAACACAAGGCTGTTTCTGGAATGTGGTAGCCCTCCATAAAGGCTTATCCAATAATTAAGAGAATAAATGAGAAAATAAAATTCTTACTATGCCAGGACTTAGCAGACTTATTTCTGAAGCATTTAATACCCCTGGGGCATTCTGAGGTTGGAATGGGTTAGAACACTTAAAATAAAGAAATGTAATTCAAATTCTCCTCAAGATCTAGGTGTGAATTAGACTCTTGGAGATACAACCTGGACTATTTTAGGCCACTTGCGTAGGATGTTTTAAGTGAGTTCTTTTAGACTGCTGACTGAACGTAATTTACACATATTCTATAGGTACAAGACAGAGCCTAGTGTGCTAAGCATGGTGGTCTTCCTTTTCTGAAAGTATGATATGGATAAAAGCCTGTACATACAAGTCCACTTTGGCTTGCAGAAGTTAAAGAATATTCCAGAGGACCCCAGTTTGCAACGAACGGAGTGCCGACCAGCCCTAAGAGGCTGCTGAATCCCAGGGCAGCATTTCCTTTCTCCCACCATGGGATTTTGTATTCCGGGCCATGGTCTCTCCGGCCTTCTCTGAGCTGAGAGGGAGCTCTCGTCGCTGGAGAACACGCACGTGGTATGCATGATGTGCACCTGTGGCACAGCGGGGACACTGACACTTTGTTCTTGGGCAGCCCTCTGGAGGCAGCTTCCTCCTGCAGCCTGGGAGCACGTTGCTTGGCTTCAGCTGCGGAGAGAGGGAGGGGGACGAAAGGGGGAGGGCCTGCTGGATGACAGCCTTGTCTTCACATGGCGGTCTTTCCATATTCAGTTTCTTTCATCTCCAGCTCCAGCCTCCCTGGAGTGTTATTCTCCTCAACCAAAAAGGCAGGAGATGGACGGCGCAGGTGGGAGCTGCTGCCTCACTCCATGTGAAGGTGGAAGTGCTTTATACACAGGAGCTGTTATGAAAACATAAAACATCATATTGTCTATTATACTCTTCCTTGAGAGGCAGATGTTGAGTTATAGAGAAATCACCCATGGCTGCCTACTGCTCATAATAATGCCAGTGACAAAGTTAACTATGCAAATTAGTCCTGATAATTGAACAGGAGTTAAGAGAATTTAGGGATTTAGACTGGACCTAAAGGACATTCAATGTTTGGTTGATTAGGAGTGATTCATTCTGGTTTTCTTCATTGGAAAGAGTTGACTCACGTTGATATCTGCAATTTGCACAACAGACTATATTTTTCAAAGCACTTTAACATATCCCTCATTTGATTGAATCCTCAAAGTAATTATATGAAGATGACAGCAATATAGCCCTTTTGTCCAAATGAGGACATAGATATCTAGCATTTGTCCATTGTTCATTACCTATTGTGCATTGGAAGACAGGCTGGGGCTAGGAGCTAAGCCTTGCTCATCTGGTTTCCAATCCTTAATTTTTCTATGATAGTGTACAATCATGATCTAAAATCCTCCAGTATAATCAGAATATAATTCTATTACTAAATCAGCTTTCTTTCCACTATGCTACACCTTAGACAAAAGCACAGGGGTGGCAGGGAAGTTTGTGTAGTCTTGAGAGGCTTTTGCAATTGGCATGGAGGTCTTAGGCAAAGAGAGATATGTGGAGTTATCCCTGGAACTGCATTTAATCAAGAAATAGTGACTGTGAGCACATTGCAATGCTCTGAACTGCAGACTTTCCACACGGGCAAAGGCGAAGCCATAATTCAGCCTCTACCCTTCTTCTCCTGCAGCGGTGGCATAGGTTTTGTCAACAAGTGTGCTTTGGGCACTTTGCTGGGCACCAAAGGGAATAGAGTCATAGTTTATTGCAAATACTTGCTCCCAGGAGCCTGAAATCTAGGCTAAATAAATGCACACACACAGAAATCCGTGGTGCCAGCTCTCTTTGAAATAGCATTTAGGAGAAAGGAGAAACCAGTGAGAGCAAGAGTAGCTGTAGGGAGCTGCAGGAAGGAGGTGTCCTTTAAAGCAAGCCAGAGACAGAAAAGAAGCTGAATGCGCTTAAGGGGGAAGCATGTATTTCCAAGTGGAGGGACAGCGTGGGGCAAAGCTTAGCGGCAGGAGCAGCCAGAGTGTGTGTGAGGCGGTGAGGAAGCCACCTTGACCGGGACAAGGGGGAAAACCTCAAGCTCCCATTAGGAGGACAGACACTGAAGGCCAGGCCAACCCAGAGGCAGGAGCAATGAGAAGACGGTTAGCTGTGAAGATGGTGGCAGGGACCCGACCCTTTTCCAGCTGTACCTGTTCTGTTGACCAGCATGGTGCTCCGAGGGTTAGGCTTCCCACACTTCTGTGCAACTGGGATCTTTCTTTTTAGAGGGAGGAAGTGTAGGGAGGTAGGAGAGAGGGGAAGAAGTGCTTTGGGGTGGGGGACTGTTGTAGGCTTCTACCTGAGCACATTGCCCCACAGGAAGTGGCTTCCCACGGCTGTATCTCCATGCTTGTCTTTGCTGGCTGATTCCTGCCAATGATCTTCCTTTGGGAGATTTCTCACTTTCTCTTCCCGTTCCTGCTTGGTACATACTTTTTCTTCTTATAGCAAATTTTGTATTTTTAGCCCAGGCAGTTGCTGTGGCAACCACTAGAGCTGAACATTTTGTTTCCCAAGAACAAATGCATGCTTAAATATTCAAGCAATTTTCTGTTGTTCAAAGGAACTGAGATTTCTAGCATATTATTCAGACTACATGAGAGAAATTGAATTTTCTCTACATTACTTTTAAGGGTTCCCACAGTACTCACATTTTTCCAGGGTTGGGGGAAGGTCAGGATTAATGTTTACATCAAACATGGTAATCCTTTGCAGAAAGGAAAATAAGGAATACTTTTACGATGTTTTCCTTCCCTCTCCAACTTTTTTTTTTAAGATCTTAACAATGAGTACTTCATACAAAGAGGATGGGTGCTCATTTCTTCCCTCCTTAGAAAGAGAGGATGCATTAAGAGGTACTCTTCTCCACTTTTCAATAAAGACGTGCCTTCTTTTTCATTCCTAACTGATCTCAGACAATGCTGGTATTGAAAAGTGGATTTTTGTCCAATATTTCAACCTTTACATACCTTAGAGAAATTGTAGAAGTCACATTTACTGTGTCTGAGTATTCTTTTTTCCCCAAGAATATTGCATGCACACATCACAGACTGTGGATTGCAAACATGTCCCTATTTTGGTGACTGACGTTCTGAAGCCTGGCTCAGCCCGGTTTCCTTTCAAGCGCATTAAAGAGGGAGCATGCATCTCCCACACATCCGGATAAGGAGTCTTAACCTTGGGTCCATGAAGTTGGACGGAAAAAAATTACAGTATTATTTTCACTGATTTCTAAATGAGATTTATCATATCCTTTATTTAGGAAGGTAGGCAACAAATCAAAAGTCTAATAGTGACTGTCACCACAAGAAACAAACCTATTGTATTACAACTGTGGAAGAGTTATACCAAAATTTTGTGCTTGCTTATTACAACTTTTAAATTAGGGTAGTCATTAGATATGTAGTGCAGTCCAATTAGGTTGCTTTTTTTTTGAGTTAATAAAGAGGAAAACAATATACATGTATACTAACAAAAATTTGATTTATGATATTTTGAGAAATCTATTTAAATATAATTGTTTTCCTTTGTAATAAATTATATCTTTACCTTATGCATTGGAAGACATTATTCTGAGCAGGGGGTTTATAGGTTTTCCAGACAGCCAAAGGGGACCCTGGCACACAAACACTTAACAAGTCCTGATCTACATGTTTGCACTCCAGTGTTATCATCCCTGCGTCTATGACAAGCTGTGTCTTAAGGAAACAATTTGACACATCTCCATGGCTTTACTTGTAAAAATCATTGAAACACTTTTAAAGATCACCGAGAGCTATGTCTCTATGTAGCATGATTTGTACCTTGTCAAAGAAGCCCTGGATCTTTTTAAGAGCAGGTAGTCTTTTTCAAAAGAGCTATTGGTGATGATTCACCATCACCTGGGACATGTTCGTTGCATTTGAAAGCCACACGTGTAGGAACAATCTCGTGGAAAGAAGCAGTATCAGCCTATCAGTTAGGGCTGTGGTCCCCAACCCCTGGGCCACGGACCAGTACTTGCCCCTGGCTTGGTGGGCCAGTGAAGCTCCCCATCACTCACATCCCTGCCTGAGCTCCACCTACACCCTTGCACACCACCCCCCATGGAAAAATTCTCTTCCATGAAACTGGTCCCTGCTGCCAAAAAGGTTGGAGACCACTGAGTTAGGGTCGAGTCAGGACTCAGAGGCCATTCTGAGTATTTTAAGCAGGAAGCTGTCTGATACAGGGAATTATAGGTTGGGGCTGAGGGAGCAAAGGTCAGGAAATGTTACCACTACAGTTCAAGAAATAGGAAAGTTTAAGGAACTGCAGGAAACCATCACTAATATTCACTGCAAAGGCTATGATCCAGGTGCAGCAGGACACTGGGAGCTGCTAAATGGTGTCACATCTACTATCTTCTGAATTCTACACAGCTGACCCAACTGCCTGCTGCTGCTGCAGGGACCTTAATAGTGTCTGTTCTTCCTCTGCTTTCCAGATCTTGCAGTTGCCTTTCATTATTGAAACCTAACTCAGAACCTCACGGGTTGGGATGCTGAGAAATGAAGATTTCAGGCTTCCAGCCTCTGGAAAACAGAGGCAGCTCAGAGGTGTGAGTAGGGAGTAGGGGGAGGAGGGTGCGGAGCCAGCAGCAGACCATCGGCACGCACCCTGGGGCGATGGTGTCCTGGCGTGGTCTAGTGGGGAAAATGCAGGGTGGATGTTGGGCTAGCTGGGCTCTAATAACCTTGCCTGTGTGCCTTTGGGTAACTCACACTTGTACCTTCTGAGACTCAACTTTTACATTTACAAAGGTTTAATTTTTAAACTAGACTACATGATGATTACGATTCCTTTCAGTTCTGAATCCCACTGATTCTGGGAATTTTATTCCTTGGAATCCAGTCCCTTGAAATGAAGATTGGCTTCTCTGTTCATGGGCGCTGATGGATAAGTAGGTCTGAAAAGTAGAGCTTGTCAGTTGATGGGCTGAGGAACTGTAAAGGAATCCTTTAGGTTTGCTTGTGCTCTGCAGAGGGGAGCCCTGTCCTTCCCAGTACCATACCACACACCTATGGGCTGACATCTTTCCCTACACTGCTCCTAGGTAACCTACCAGGTGGAAAGCAGGGAGACTAATTCCACAAGCACAACTGAGGGCTTCCTTGCTTTATCCGGGAGTCTCATCACTTACGTTCATCCACATGGGAGAGTCCTGGAGATAGTTTCTTACTAACCTACAGGCATCTCTGTGCGATATGATCAACCATTTCGAAGAATCTCCTGCTAATCTTGTTCACATTCACCTTCAACACTTCCCCCACTCACTCCGCTTCCTCATCGTCTTGCCAAGTGATGTAAAAAACAGACCAAGAATACAAATATTTCAAACACCCCAACTAGGTCAAAGAAAGTATGAGTTGGACAAGAGGCATTTTGTTACTGCTCCATCATGTCCTACCAGCTCTCCAGGGGGCTCCAGCTCAAGCCTTCTGGGGAAGTCCCCCTCTCGTACAGACAAGTGCACCCTGGAGGCCTGGGCCACTGTGCCCAGAAGGCTGAGCTCATCAACAAGAGAGACCTGTGGGGGCCGCGCTGTGACACATCAGGTGAGAGCTTGAGGGAGGAGGTTTGGAATGGCCAACATTAATTCTCTGAGCTTATTCTCTCCAGAGTGACAGGATTATTATGTGCAGCCGAGAGATCTAGTTTAGCAGGATTTCCAATAAGGAAGAGACTTAATATTTGATTTCATGCTTTACAATGGGCAGGTCTTGGTTTCCACAACAAGTCAGCAACTCTATTCCTGTCCAGAGAGCAGAGCCCTCTGGGCAAAGGTGGGGCAGAGTCAGAAGGCCAGGCTTCCTGGCACTCTTGGCTCTGTTGACAGGAGATAAGCTGAGTGGGAATGCAATTTTGAGGATTTCTGCTTTACTTTGCCTACTTTCATCCCTGGAGTGAATAAGAGAAAAATCAATTGAATTCACTTTTAAAGAGCAACGATTGATCACCTATATGTACAGATCAATGCTGGAGCTATTGGGGATTCAGAGTTGAAAAACACATGGTTTCTGATTCCAAGATTTCATAGGTTGATTGGGATGAATGACACATCTAAATAACTTTGATACAACTCTATAACAACTGCTAAAATATGCTTACAAACCATATTTTATGAGAGAGAGAAGAATTTTCCTTCTCTGTGTATCTGAGAGGCCATCTGAGAAGACATGAGATTTGAGTGGAACTTGAAGGAACTGGAGGAGTTTAATAAGTGGTGGGGATGATTAGCAAGGGAGGAGGAAGCATTTTATGCAAAAGCCAAAACTTGAATTGAGGCCCAAAGGAGAAGGGTGAAGAACATTATTGAAGAAATACAGAGTGGCAGTAGGTTCAATGTTAGCGAATCAGCAATATATATTAAATAAAGTGTCTTTAAAGAGAAACACACATAAAAGAAGGTTACGTTTTGATTGGTTGATAAAAATGTTAAGACGAGAGGCTCAGGAGAACCTAACCCTGCATTTCATCTTGGAGCAATGGGTCTGTATTTGCTAAATCATTGTTTGCAGTGATTTTATAGAACGCAACTACCATGAATGATGAAAACCAATTGTATTTGTCATCCCTGGGTTAGACAATAATACAAGTAATAGCTGCATTCAGTTACTATGTGCTACATGGTAGGCATCGTGGCAGGTATAAGACATCCAGTGATGAAAGAGACAGAGTCCCTTCTGTCAGGTTTATGGATTGTGGGGAACACAGATACTAATCTACTCACTACTAAAGTGACGGGCGAGATGAAGGGGAATTGTGGCATGCTGTGGGAGGATGTAACAGAGGACCTGATCTACAGGCAGGCATTCATGCTAGTCTTCTTCCATGCACGGGGGCTGTGGAGGTGCAGAATGGCTAATTTGCCCCAAGTTCCCTCGACCCACTTTGCACAACTACCTCTGGGGGTGGAAAATGTTGGGAGGTTGGGAGGCAGAAGTGATGAGTAATCTCACTATAAAAGGAATCTTGACTTTATTGGGATTCACTTTAAATACTACAGTAGAGAAATGCAGTGTCAGGAAGTACCACAAATGAAGACTGAAACGGTGAACCTGCAGTGCGTCAGTTTCAACAGCAGCCAGGGAGGTCCGAGTCAGTTTTCTGAGCATTTCATTATTCACAACTTTTCTGCTACATAAAGCAAGGTAATTCTAGGCAAACCCATGGTCGTCTCTAAAATAGGAAATCTCATGGAGAGATGTCTTCTTTCTTTCTTCCTCTCCCCAGCCCCTCTCCATGCCGTGTTGCTTTTCTCTCGGGACCATGGTTTCTCCACTGAGCTGTATTCCATCTTATGATTAAATTTATTGATTTTTTTTGTTGTTGTTGCTGAGAGTAAGACAATAAAAGGAAGAAAAGCAAGTAGTAAATTGTTTTTTCCTATTTCACTCTCACTTCTAGAGATTTAATTTGTTCCTGGTAATGGGTAACACATCCTCTGGGAGCTTGACAACACAGATGCTAGAAATGGAAAAATCTACAGGGAAACACCTGTTTTCTTTGTTTATGTGAATCTAGCAGCACTCCTCTGGCCTTGGGCTTAAAGGACAAGCCCTTCTCAGGGACAAGGTACAGGCACAAAGTACAAGAGAAGGGGAAGATGAAGAGCTCCCCTTGGGGGAGAAGGCCTGGCGAGTAATGGGAGGCAGTTGTTGGGTGAGGAACTTAATGAGCAGCCTAACAAAGCAACCCCATTTCCAGACCAATAAGGGCCACTTCAGGGTCCTTCAAGAGGGTACAGATTCTATTCACCTCCTCTAGTGGCACATGTCCCAGTTCTGCTTTTTGTGTTTTAGAAACCTTTGTTGTTTCAGTTGTGGTCCTGGAGAACCATCTATTGTATGTAGAATGGAATTCTACTTCCTTGTGTTCCTTCATGGTACAGCTACTCCTGGAGTGGGTGGGAATGATTACTCAGAGGCTTTCTGATGGGAAACAGACCCTTGAGACAGAAAATGATTTGTCCAGGGCTCTCCAGCCAGTGAGTAACATAGCTGCGATTTAAAGTGACCATTAGAGGCAGCAGAGGAGATGGAAAACACAAACATAGGCAAGAAAAAAATGTTCTTCTCTGGAAGACTAACTTCCTGGCTTAATATGTGCTGGAAGCTCAAACACCTTCCTTTTAAAATCAGTCGACTTAAACAATGTCTGAAAATCTTATATTCTACCAATGTAACTGCAGCCATGGCTGGTTAAGTCCAAAGGAAGGACAGATCTAACAAAAATAATACTTGGACTTCAATTGCCTGATGAAGCCATTTGGTTAAAAAAAATCCCTTATACTTTGAAGAGAGATTCTATATGAAAATATAGCTGAACTTAGTTTTCTTGTTTAAAATAGAGCACAGGCAAAATCAGAACACATGTGGGGAAGATCTTTCACAAATGGCTATTATTGTTCAAATTGGAAGAGGTGGTTACAGTGTAGGGTTGCCAGATAAAATGCAGGGTGCCCAATTTGAATTTCAGATAAACAATGAATATTGTTTTAGTGTAAGGATGTACCAAATATTGCATGGGCTATGATTATTCATTGTTTATCTGAAATTTAAATACAACTCAGTGTCTTATATTTTTATTTGCTAAATCTGACCACTCTAATCGTGTGTCTTAAAATCAACATCTGGTTCTGGATATCAGAAGTATAAATAGTAGCATAAATATAATGCCTTCCCAAAGCATATGTTCCATAAATAATTAATAAGCTGAATAAATTAGAATATCTTCCTATGTATAAATATACCCACTTTGCAACAGCTCTACAAAGTAGATATATTTTTTTGCTTATTTATCATCTGAGAAAATTGAGGCTCAAGGACTTACTTGAATTTTTCAGGGTCACACACTAGGCAGCATTGGATGATGTAATTACCAATTACACAGTAAGTGGCATTGTCTTTCTGATATAAAAACTCATGTTCTTTCTACATAATAATCCAGAAATTTTGAGATATATCATAATGTTAATGGAAAGAAGTTTTAAGATATAACAATTTTGCAACAGGAACTAGCAAAGAAAACCTCACTGGACCAACTGGAAGTTCACACTGGAAATTTAGGATAAACAATTTGAGTAGTTGAGGCATAGCTTCCAGATTATCTCAGGTTTTTGTTTGTTTGTTTGTTTTGGGGTTTTTTTTTTTTTTGCATGTTCTTGAAACTATAGGCAATGCACTAAAGTAGAGTGCTGGCCAAACTCTAGTTTGAAGACTATGGAAATCCAATTGAAGTAAATTTCTCATGCTCCAAACAGAAAATTTGGAAAAACTATACTAACAAAAGTTACATATTATTACTAAACTCAAAAAAGGAAAAATCCAGAGGTAGCTGAAATAGAGAGAACCTCAAAGTCAAAACCGGAGTGATACAGCCTGAAGCCACAGTGGCTCATGGGACAATGGGTTCTGGATATAAATTGTAAGGAATGGATATTGGGTTTTTCATGCTCACAGAGAACAGGCTATGAGATCTAATGCCATTTGAGATGAGCAGCTATAATGATGTCTCCCACTTACTGCTAAGATTCTTGAAAGCAGGTTCTATCCATGGAAAAGGGATTAGAAAAACTCCACACACTAATAATCTAATGAACTAGCTACCCACTGGGGCCCCATATGGAAAAAGTGTCAACCATAAGAATTTAGAATCTAGAAATGACATAAGGAATGTGTGTGGAGTCTAAAAATACCCCACCCATGATGTATAGGAACCTTAGACTTAGCACAAAACTAACCCAGTTGTGGTGAAACCCTGAGGCGCTGGTAGAGGCGAATGTGCTTTGTAGGGACACGTGCAGGTCAGCAGGACAGAATTCCCACTGAGACCCACCTCCAGTAAAGATGAACTTATTAAAATTACAAATAAGCAAACCCTGGGGACGACTAACAACAGCATGAAAAACAAAAATAATTCTTGAGTAAAAGAGAATGTGAGACCATAAATGTATTTAAAATGTTCATTTTAGAACATTAAAAGAAGGGATAGAAATCAGAAGACAAGAACAAAATAATATTAGAAAAGGAAAAGCATAAAGAAAGGAATTTCTGGAATCGAAAAATATAGTCAGATTAAAATGGCAAAATATGGGTTAAACAGTAAAGTACATGCAGCTAAAGACAAAATTTATTAATGGAAGATAGACCAAAATAAAGCATCTGTAATGCAGGAAAGAGTGATAGGGCTGTACTATAAAAAGGTTAAAAGATGGGGAAATTAGAATAAGAAAATTTAATATAATCTGTTAGGAAAAGAAATAAAGATGAGAAAATAGTCAAAAAATCACTGACTTAGAATTTTTCAGAACTAAAGAAAAATATAAATGTTCATCTTAAAATTGCATAAGTCAGCCCAGGGAGGATGAATTTCATGGTGAAACTGCAGAATAACAAAGATAAGGAAAAATAAATTTTAAAGGTACCAGGGGAAAAAGATTATGCACAAAAATATCCTATGAAGACTCATAGTATACTTCAGCATCAACAAAAGCCAGAATAAAATGGAATATCTGAAAAATGTTCAGGTAAGCTGTCGCTGAAAGGTAGAGTAAAATAAAATTATTTTTATACCAAGGAATACCAAGGTTATTAATCACAGACACTCACTGAAAACAATACTAAAAGCTAAACTTCAGAAAAATAAAAATTAGTCCAGAAAGAAAGTTAGAGGTGCAAATATAAAGGACAGTAAATAAATTGGTAAGCATGCTGATAAATCCAATAGCTTTTATACTGTTAAAAAGTATATTAAAGAGTATAAATAAAAATATATGTGTTCAAAAGTGTAGATGAAGAGAAAGAACGAAAATAAATACTTTATTTATATACCAAAAAAGTAGGAGCAGAAAAAATTTTGAAGCAAAAATATTTTTAAAAGATATACTAGGAAAAAACAAAGCTGATATTGCAATATTAATAGTAGACAAATCTAGATTTTAAGGCACAGCTATTAATAGTTGTAAAAAGGTTCTTTTACTTATTAAAAGAACAATTCATCAGGAAAATATAATAATCATTACATATTACAAACACAAACTGACAAATACAAAATCGTAATGATAGATTTTTTTACCTACTATCAGAAACTGATAAATCAAGCAAATAAAATTGGCAAAGATATAAATATTTGAATACTAGTATTAATAAGCCTGACTTGATAGGCATGTTTAGAACACTTTACCCATCAAATACAGAATTCAACCCATACCCTTCATCTTGTAAGAACTTTTCCATAGAAAAGGAAGCAAGGGAAAACTCCCCAAGCCAATTCCTAAAGCTATCCTGACTTTAATAGCAGAACAAGACAAGAACCATCCAAGAAAAGGTAATTGAGGACAACCTCTCATTTATAAACATAAATGCAAATTTCATAAAATATAAAGAAGCTGAATCTGTCCCATTTACTATTATTTTTAAAAGTCCATCATGATCAAGGAGGGTTTATTCCAGAAATGCAGGCATATATTAACATTAGCAAATCTATAAAGTAACTCACCACATAAACAAATTGAAGAAGTAAAACCAGATAAACAACTCAAGAGATATGGAGAAGGCATTTGATAAAACGTCAACACTCTTTGTGGTTTAAAACGATGCTTAGAAAACGAAGGGATGAGCACACATGTGAGTAGAGGGCAGTATAATTCAATGGAAATCAATCGAGGGAGGGGAGGGAGGGGATGGGTGAAAACCCACTTAAAGAGCACAGTGAACGCTGTCTGGGTGACAGGCACACTTATGACCCTGGCTCAAGCGTTACAAAAGAAATCCATGAAACCAAAAACATTTGTACCCCTGTAATGCTGTCAAATAAAAAAAAAGAAAAAGAATCTGTTTGATGAGGAGACTCTAACAAATGTGCACAGTGAACATCACACTCACTATATAATCTACTCCTTTAGAGTCAGAAATAGCTCAGAGAGGTCCATTATTGTGTCTAACCACCGTGTACTGAAGGTTCTCTGGCAATGAAAGAGGCAAGAAAATGAAATAGGAAGAATAAGGATCCCATCAGGAGGAACACAATTTTCTATCAGCAAGAGGCAAGCTATCAGAACAAATATTTGAAAAAGTTTGCAAGTTATAAGATCAGTAATAGGCAGTCTGTTTAAGGGTGGGGAGACGGGAGCAGTGTTCAGGGTGTGGGCTGCATAGTGCAGGGATGCGATGGTCCACATTCTCTACCTTCAACTCCAGCCATTCCTGCTTCAGCCCTGGGCTCAGTTTGCTTACTCTCTGCAGTCTGTCTTCATTTTCCTGGATAGGTTCTTTCTTTGGTCAGATGCTCTACATTGACCATTGGACTGTATCTTTCCATAAAACATTTTTCCTCCTTCTACTTACAGATCTACAGTGTAATTGTGGCAGCAAACATCAAATACATCACAGGACTCCATATTTCAGCTAATCTGCACTTTTGTTCAACACACTGATGAGGAATTTTAGGTCCCTATATTCTTTGGTAAAAAGAAATTTTACCAGACCTAATAGGAAGCTGAACATTTAGGTGATTCCCTTTCAGCGACTGAGGACAGAGGCATTTACAACACTTTTCATCCTACTGTGGGAGCTTCAGGCAAAGGACCCAGGGAGTGAAATTTATTTGCTCTGATAACTGCACTGATTGAATGACTGTCACAGCTGGGGGGGGATACACAGGGAGGAAGACAACACAGTCCCAGGAGGAAAAAGTAAATAGATACTAAAGAACACTGGGGCTCGATTGCCGCAGATTGAGGGGGTTTATGTAGTGGGATTATTTCTTTCCTCCTCTTGAGAGTGATTTTATTCTTTTCCACCTAGATTTCCTTATCTTCTTGGTGGCTGTGGATATGTACCTCTGCAAAGTAGCCTTCAAAAGCTTGTAAGCAAATGCGGTACCTGACATTTGCAAAAGGTCTTACAGTTACAAAGCAAATTCACATACATTATCTCGTTAGATTCTCGCACACCCTTTGCCAGCGTTCCCACGTGGTAAGGCAGAATGCTCACTTCCACAAAGGGTAAGTGATTGTTCAAAGTCACGCTGCTCATTTCGTGGTAGAGTCCGGGTTCAAACCAGTAGGTTGTCAATATTCTTTCAGCCACGTATTGGAACTCAGTAATGAGGGGCAGTAAATAAGATAACAGAAGCCATCTGTCTGTAGGTAACAGCTTTTCTGGGAGCCCAGGTCTTTGCCAAGGACGGAGGGTACAAAAATTGTCTTTGGGGACTGTTCCATATATACTTAAAGCTCCAAAGATTTCCTTCGCTGCAAAGCGCTGTAGTTGGGTCTCTTGAATTCTAGTCTTGACTTGTCCACTGAGTTTGGAATCAAAATGAGAAGGGTATTATTCTTGTCAGTAATAATGCAATAAATAGCACAGCAAGGCTTTGGTGTCAGTTAATTTTGATGTACGTTCACACCCCCTCCACCCCCCAGCTGAATACTGAAGCAGCTGTCCGGAATTGTGTGCACTTATTTTTCTAATTTGAAAAAAAACATAGTAATATAAAAATTATTCATATTTCTAATACTGAAAATGAAAATAAAGTAAGAATTTGAAATCTCCTGCCCTATCTCTCCTTTCCCTTACCTGTTAGCTCTCAGTCCCAACCCCAGAGTTAATCAGTGCTGACTGCTGCTTGTTTCCCTTGCTATAGTTCCTTGACTTTTGTAAAATGTGCCACCCTCAGAAATAATATTGCTATGCAAATAAGACCACACCCTTCAATCGCACAGAGCTTTGTAGTTTATGAAACACGGGCTTGAATACTGACTCCTTTGAGCCTCCTGAGAGCCCTCAGGAAGTGCTTATTGTGGTCTTTGTTTAGTAGTTGAGTTGGGCTAATACCGTGATTGCTACAGAGGATCAAAGCCGTGAGCCCTACAGGAATCACAGTTTAGAGAGGGAGAATAAATATATATATAGATACATACATACATATACACTCATATGTATATTTTAAATTTTCATTTAAAATACATTTTAATTATACATGCAATATAAATACATTTTATATTATAATGTGTATATATATACTTATATGTTTTTTGGTATATAAATACATATTTATAAATATATATGTTAAAAAACTGATAAAATATATGTGTGTGTGTATCGCTAGTTCTGCCCAGGCCTGGTAGAAAAGAGAACTGGGGAATATTTTATATGTGAGATTACAGTAAGGCACAATTTTGAATGATATAAAAATCTAGAGAAGCAGTAATTACTCAAGGTCAGACCACTAGAAAGTACTCAAACTCATCTACTGTGGTTCCAATTTATTTCTCCCGTACTTTGCTGCATGGTTTATGCTTTGCCCATTCAAAGAAGGCATGTTTTATGTAATATTTAACCAGAGTCACAGGAATTTCCCAGCTTCAGAGACATTTAGTACAGCTGACAGACATGTGATTGCCTGAATGGATTCTAAAGTTCATAGGATTATCAATTACCGTGGGAATGACCTTGATATATCAGGATGTATAAGGCGCAAAATAGAGGTAAGGAAAGTTTGCTTTTGTAATATTTTCCCTGAAACCATTAGGAATTCCTGGCCCTCTTGCTATCTCTGGCTTCTCAGAGGGCCCATGGTGATAACACAACCAGGGCTGTTGTGGGATAAATCCTTAACCTGGGCTTATCCCTAAATGACCCGTTAACACTGGCCAGCCATTGTGTCATTATGATACTTGTCAGATTGCGGTGGAATCTGGTGTGAGAATGTTACCTCGATGTGAAATCATTGTTTGAGCTGGTTTATGTAGCTAATGTTTAATCCATTTAAGCATGGGGTTTGTAGAAACTGCAGTTCCTGAACTCAAAGAGGTGGCTTTCTGAAGGTACGACTTCTGACCTTTTGCTGCCTGAGGGGGGATATATGATTTATGTTTGGCATGGGGGACTAGAAACCACCAACCCCATTTATATGTGACGCTGGATCTTGCAACAGCAGAAGTAGCTGTGACTCTGCTCAGTGTGCTTGTTTGCTTTCCATGCTGGTGGTGACTGGCTATTTTGATGGGGAAGAGGGAGTGACGGTTTTTCTAAGACAAAGGACAACACATGGGGTGTTGGGCCCAGGGGGGCTCGCTCCCCTTGGCCTTGTGACTTATGGCCCCATGGCAGGAAGGAAGGTGCCTGCTGGGGCTGACTGCTCTGGCAGGGCCACCTCCGGTTTCCTGTTCTTGCAGCTGCCATGGTGGCAGGCAGGGGGCAGGGGCCTGGGGGAGCCCTGGCTGCCAGGGGAAGGGTAGCTAAGAGAAGTCAATAATGGAGCTAAGAGAAGTCAATAATGGTCCTAGAATTAGGAGAGAAAAAGCCAGCCCTAAACATGCACTGTTTGTTTCAACCAAGAAACACTATTATTCGGACGACAGCTCACAGACCCCTCCAATGTGAGTGCTCAATGACTTTGCAACTATGAAAGGAAGAGGTGAAGTGAGGGGTAGTGGGGAATTTCTGCCAAGAGAGCCAAAAGATTTGCCAGCCGTTGCCAGTTCCCATGACACCCCTTTTATTTCCAGTCCTTCACATCTCCATGGTAACCTGCACGGGTAGTCACTGTGCCTGTCGTGTCTACTGCTTTATCACGGCACTTAGCATGGCGCCTGACACATAATAGAAAATCAATAAATATTGTCAAGTGACCTTTATGACCACTATTTAAGGTGAAATCCCATTAAACTATTTCCTTCTCTACAGTCTAAAGATCATTCAGACTCAATTCTTTGGTTAACAAATAAACAAAACTTGTGCATAGGGAAAAAGACCGGAAGGAAATTATCAAAATATCAATAACTCTCTTTGGGAAATGTGAGTATGTTGATTTATCCCTCTTCTGTTTTTGCTTAACTTTCAGCTCTTTCTACCTTTTTATGATTAAGAAAAAAAAGTGTGTTAACTTTTATAATGAAAAAAAATCCTTAGCAAATTCATTTAAAAATATAAAATCCTTTTTTTTTGGAATCTATCTATTTCCTGGAGCATTGACAACGATCTACTGAATTCCCAAAATATTTGGGTGGGGAGTAGCTGCCAGTGGGTTTATATGCCCACATGTACACATACACCTAAGTACATGGCTCCAATGCAGGTGTTACTTCATTCTTTAGAAGTTCACTGTGAACAAATAAAAAGACAAGGAACGCACTTATTAAGTTCTTCCGGAACAATAGCATTTGCAGCAGTCATTCCCCAGCTGATTGATTCTAATCACCCATCTATTGTTCATAGTGCAGCTCATTGATGTGTCACCGCGCACTACAGGAAGCCGTTTCTGACTCCCTTCCCAACCCCCACCCTTCACCTTATGGACAACTGATCCTCAGCTTCGGGGCCCTCCTTGCACCCTGTGATTGTCCTCATGATAGGCCTGTGACCCTGGACCATGCTATCTATACACGATTGTTTCTCCACTACCCTATGGCTCCTCAAGGGTGTGCAAGAGGTGTGAGTGCCAGCACCTAGCAAAGTCCTTGGCACCCAGAAGGCCCTCAAGAGGTATTTGATGAATGAAGGAACACAATTGACTTCAGCTTGCCAGTCCCCATGACAAGCTAATGACCCATGCCGACACAGTGGGAAGAGAGGTGCATGTGGGAATATGTGTTTAAGATTATAACAGAAGTCAGAGAAAATGAGAATTTACTGCAGCCAACTTTTTAGAGATGTAAACTGACTTGCCACTCGTTTTGAATCTCCCAAAGCTTTACTTTGCTGTTTTTGTCTAGAAATGTCATCTGAGATTATGCTGTTTATATCTTGTCTATCACAAGTTCTATGGTTGGGTGGTGGGAACACAGAAACCGGTTTCTATGCTGCTATGGTAATCATTGCCTGTAAAAAACAAAACAAACAACTTTTCTCCTTGAGCCCGTAAAAGAAAAAAAAAACCAGCTTTGAGATATTGCCTAATTTAGGTGTAAACATTCATCCAAGACAACTACGATAATTATAATAGCACATTCATTATGTTCACAAACATTTGCAAGGCACCTACCATGTGCTAGACACTGTTAGTAAATGCTGGCGTGGCTCTTACCACGGGGCCTGGGGACAGAGGGTGCTAAATAACACTGCCTCGTCCCATCATCCGTGGGGCACTGTGCTCTGACCTCGGCCTGAGACGGGGAAGCCGTTTACCCCCTACCTGAGCAGGTGGGGGAGGGAAGCCTGTCTCCCTTCCCATGTCTCTCTCACTGATGAGAGATGAACCACCCACGGGGCTGCAGAGAAGGAGGGAGACCGGAAGCTGGCGGAGACCCGCAGGTAAGGAGAGAGAGAAAAGAGGCTTCTGTGTGCTGCAGATGGAGCGGAGGGAAGGTATGACTACGACGAAAGACATGAGAAATGGGAATCATGCAGGGAGGAGGGATCAAATCAAGAAATGTGTAAAGGGAATGAACTAGAAGAAGATGGGAGAGACAAATGTATAGATGGCAACTGGGGAAGAGATAGGGAGATGGGGAGAGACCTAGAACTAGAGGAAGTGCGGTGCATGATGAGACGGCGTTGCTGCATTGTGTCTGGGTTGTGTGTCCTCCTTGGGGAACCTGGGCCCTCCCACTGTGTAGACACTTAGGCCAGTGAAGGTCCTGGTCCAGCAGCCCATGCTCATGTGCTTATTTATTTATTTGCCAGATGCAAGCAACCTATTAATATCAAACCTAGCCTCTAAAGAAGATTCTTCCCTTCATATTCTAGGGCAGATCTGGGCATAGGGCATGATCTGCTTCCCCGACTTGCTGTCCAACCCCATTGCATACTACTCATCCTCTTACTCATCCTAGCTGGGTTTCTTGCTATTTTCCAAAGCACCAGACGTTCTTCTCCTGCATTTGGCCTTAACACTAACTGTTCTCTAAGCCAAGAATGCTCTTTGGGCAGGTATTTACATGACTCTGTTCCTCAATTCATTCAGATCTCTACTCGACTCTTACCTTCCCCTAAAAGCCTTCCCTCACAAACCTGTTGAAAATAGCTTTCCTTGTCAATCTTTATGCCCATATTCTGATTTTTTTCATATCACCAATTACTAATTCCATGCATTCATCTGTGATTCATTCTTTCATTCATTCGTCTTTGCCACTTAGAACATAAGATCCATGTGTTGGGAGACATTTCTCCATGAGTCTCTTGCATTTCTGCATTTGCTGTGAGCAACGACTTTGTTGCAGACTGTCTTTTCCAGTACATTTGTAAAGACCCTGGAAGATAGAGGCAGTGTCTCTCTTTGGAGCAAAGAGCGGGAAAGCTTACTGACCATTAGAAAAGATTCAGGTTCCCTAAACTCTGGGTTCCTTTCCTGTAATACAGCCCACTGCATGTGCAACTGTCACCTGGTTCCCCAAATCCCAATTCCCACAGGGAAATGCCAGTGCATGAAAATGGCAATTCTCTGCCTCCATGAAAATGTGGCAGGATAACGTTTAGCTTGCAAATAGGGTAAAATGCTTTCCTTTGGTCAACTTTCCAAGAGGCAACACTCAGTTATTTGTTTTTACCTTGGTAAAGGGCCCTCCTCACCCTTCCCACACCACTACCTATGCTCAGATCTCCTGTCCCTCTGTCACCCGCTGCTGGTACCTAAAGCACAAGAGATGAGAACTTCCCTCAGTGACTCACCCCAAGACCTAATAAGAGTCACATGTCATAGCTAAGGAGAATTTCCAACCAGTAGGGCCAATCTCTAATCTCCCGCCTCCCTGAGATTTGCACCCAGAAAGTCAGCTTTGCAGAGTTTGCATTTTATTAATATTTGTGGGGGTTACTTATAGAGAGTTTTTTGCATGTGTGTGCTCAGGCATGGCTGAGAATTTACAAGGTTGTTTTGATATTTCCCTGACCCCTAGCTGTCTTGAGAACATTTGATTCAAAGGGCAGTTCTGTAGCTAATGCTAGTGGATCAGTTTGTGAGCCTGGATTGCTGTTTTGCCTGACTTAGCCTAAGTATGTTTTTAAAGAGATGTAATTATTTCTTCACATTAGCAATAGAGGTGCATGCAACAAACCTTATCCCCAAAGGTCTTACCTAATTGAATTTTTATAGATCAATTTGTGTTCTCTCCTTCAATTATACTATAATTATAATTTTAGAAATAATAGTATTTATTTTCATTGCTTCATGGTCTACAAAAGAAAGTGAAAACTGCTCCTACTGTCATTCTCCAAATGTTTATTGATCTTCTATAGTGTCCAAAGGATTATATCCGGCTTGTAATAAAGCAGGCAAACAAGTGCCCCCTAATCAAGTTAGACCATGATACACTCCTTAAGTTTAAACAAAATGTTACGTGTCAGTATAAGCAACACGCCATGATGGTTTCAGGAAATGGAGTGATTGGGGGCGTGAGTTCAGTTCTTACAACATCAAGCACAGGGTGTGATTTAGACTAACCCCTCAATAAGAGTTTGTTTAACTGAATGCAGAAAAGAGAGTGTATTTTGTTGGCAAGATCAATGATTTTATGGAATAAATGTTATTTCATATAGATCTTGCAAAATAGGTAGGCTAATGCAAAATCTCCGGGAAAGAGTCCAACATTTTAGTAAATGTATATGAAAGTGAGGAGATGGAATTCTCTGCCTTTAGACTTATTAAATACTAAATTTTCGTGACTTTGCTCTCTCCTTCTCTGCTTTTGATACTAAATAGTATTAGTAATTATATTGGTGATGATTACTAGTAGTAATAATTACTAATTAGTGAAGTTTATCATGACATGTTAATCATTATTGTCTTTTCTATTTCAAAGAAAAAATTTTCATGGTGACTAATGCATTTTTTTAAACTATTTTCAAAGTAAGTTTAGAATCAGGGCCACTCTAGACAAAACTGTGAAGCAAACAGAATTTGTCATTAGCTTTCCTTCCCAGGCAACACATATTCTGCAATGTGATACTTACATTAATATAGACCATTCTTGGTTCCCAATTCTTAAAAAGCCTCATCTACCATTCCATAGCTAATTTGCTTAATACAAAAATGACCAAAAAAATTATATAATAATGAGTTGCTTTTCTCTGCTGTTATATATTTGAAGATGGCAGCATGGAGCCAATCTAAAACTCATGGTCTTAAAACAGGGAATCGAAGAGTGGGGATTTCGTTCACAATGGCAAGCTAGTGGTTGAAATATATTATACTACATGCTGCTACATTTACACTCTCTTCTTTGGAATCTTAAAGCTGTAAAGAACCTTGGAAATCACCTTTTAAAATAAGGAAGTTGAGGCCTGAAGAGACAAAAAACAAACAAGTAAACAAACAAATAAGCAAACACAACCTATCCAAACTCATGAATCAAGTTAGCAGCACCAAACTAAATAAGACAAAAATTTTAGGTCTTTTAATGTGTAAGCCAGAGTTCTTAGCAATTTTAAGAGTCATTACTTATCTATTGCTCTGAAATAATTTAGTTTCTAATTAAGAACTCATGTCAAACTGATAGTTAATGGGGTCTCATCATGTGAAGAAAAAAATTCTGAATATTAATTATGAATCAATTACACGTTACAATTTTTTTCAGGTTATCTCAAAGACTAAGTAATTTCCATGATAAACAATAGAAAAGCTAGTAACTTCTAGGTGACTGCTCTAAGGGCGTACAAAGTATTAGTGGTTCCACTGGGATCAAGACTGAGGTTACTGGCCTTCTCTCTGAAGTCGTTGCCCTAAGTCTCAGAACTTCTTCCGTGGATGTTTACTTCCCACAATATTCCCACCTGTGTGTGAGTTTTAAACAAGCAACGAATCTATACTCCAGTGCTTATGAATGTACCAAGGCAATTGCTATCTGAGCTACAAAGAAGGTCTCTATCACCAGAGCGTCCCCATCAGTTGTGAGGTCTTGGGGATATGGTCCTTCCAGGAAAGGGGGTTAGACGACCACGTGAGTTGTAAGTTTCCGCAGATGGTTCTACACCTTGGAGCAAAGAATAATAATAACAGTAAAATAAACAAACCAGAGCAAAGCTTCTGACTAAATGTCCTAGAAGCTCATAGATTTTCTGTCTGGCATTTTCACTCCCTTCAAGCCGCGTATTAATGATGCTGACCTTTTTAGTAATTTCATTCTGACAACGACACAGTGCTGAAAGGCTGACGGCCCGATGTGGGCAAGCCGGGAAGTAATGACGGCTTTCCATCAAGGAACTGCTTATGCCTCTACAGTGGGAAAATGCCACATGAAGCGGGAACTTTGCCATCCTCCAGACCATCTTCCTGTGGGTTTCCCTCCCAGAGCTTGGAAACACTGGCTGCCCGTTCTCACCTCCAGATGTAATGAGCACACTGGTGGCCGTTTCCCTTTGTCATTGAGTCTTAGGCTTGGAGGAGCCCTTACCAATAATCCCTCTAACTTATAACTTTAAGTCGAGTTAACCCTCGGACCTCCAGGCCGGCTGGGCCACTTCAGTGACGGGGACACAGGCCCTGGATCAGTCAAGCAAGGATCCCATGCTTGACATCTGTGTTCCCAAGCAGGGCGTTTAGGATAAACTTGAGTGAGTAGGTCATGGAATTATAACCTCAGCCTCCTTCTCTTCATTTCTTCCTTATTTCCTCATTCTCTTCACATTCTTCCTCTAAATTAAAATGTTTTCAAGTATCCATTGAATGTCCAAGAGGTAGACACACGATCAAATGAAGGACTCCGTGAAAATGTGTTTTGGTCACATACCCAGTAGGCTGTACTTTTGGATGAGAAGGAGAAGGGAAAGTTAAAGAATATTTTTAGCTTAAAAAGTGGAAGCAAACTCAGTTTGCAAAAGGCTAATTGGATTTTCTGCCTAGCCATTCCTTATTTCCCCGTGGCATTGCACTTTTCCTGGAAGAATTAGATCAGGGTTGGCAATTTAGCTTTGGTTTGTAACCAGATTCACTTCCTATCCTTCATGTATTTTGTCAGTTAGCTTTTAAAGTAAGAAAGAAAAGAAAGCCACTTTCTCACACTAAGAGCCAAGATTTCAAACTATTTTCAAATATTGACTAGCCTAATGATCAAGTTCACTTCTTGAACTCTACACTGGACCATTCTAAACAGTCCAGTTTCTTGCATCCATGAGTGATATATCCAAAGGGCAGAGACCAAATGTGGACTTATTGCCCCTACTTACTAAATTTCTTCATTCATGGGAAATATCTGATGCTCATTAACCTACATAGTACCTTTGTGCAACTTGGTACAATATCCCATCTTTAGGTAGATGCAACCCATAGCTGTACAACTTGGCTGGCAGAAGGCAGTTTTTGAGAGAAGCAAAAATGCACCCTACCTCTGAATAAATGTTGCCTTAATCCAGTGCTTTAGCTTTGCATCATAACTACGGCAGCAGTAGTTAAACTAATACTAGCTGCTACAACAAGCAAGCTCAAAAGGACCAGTCGGCTTATAACAATAAAAGTTTTTGTCTCTAGTTCACACGAGTAACTTATCAACCTCCAATAGGTACATGGGAGAAGGCAGAGGATGGACCTGCTCTTAATCTCTGCAGCCTAGAAATAGCACACTTCACTCCTGCTCGTATTCCACTGGCAAGCCCCAGTCACATGCAGCCATCTTGGTGACAAGGGACAGGGGAGTTGGGAAGTATAGTTCATATGTGGGAGGCCACTTTTCAGAGACAATGGGATTACTCTGCCCGATGATTTAATAAAATGCACTTTGAGCAGGTCATGCATTCTCGGGAAGCCTCTGCGCTTGTCAGCACACTGCAGAGCTGCCGTGGGCCAGTTTGGGAGGCTCAGCTCCAGTTGCCAACCGCGTCAGACTGTAAGTGCTTGTGAGCATGGACTTGGCAGTCAGTCAAGTCAGGACTGGATTAAGATCTTCACATTTCTTAGCCACTCATGGTCTCTGTTTTCTCACCTATAAAATGTAAAATAGAAGTGATAAGAATCCCAGTTTGACATAATGAGCTGAATGACTTGTTTGTCTCTCTTCCTTTCTGAAGCCCCAGTAAAATAAGCATGAACTGTGAAGACATGATGACCTTCAAACCCAAATGGACAGTGACAGCAGGTAGAAATGTCAGTACCTTTCAGGTGATGGATGTGGACTCAGGAATGATAACTGATTTGATGGAGAGAAGCAAATAAAACTTTACAAAGTAGTGAGGGGGTGAAGAAAACCAACAACAAGCAAACTGATTTAAACCACAGAACCCTATAAAGGCACAAGGATTAGAAGCACCAAGTACCCTTGAAGAAAAGAGTGCAGGGTGGGACTGAAAGCAGGACTGACTGGGAGCGGGAGGGAGCTGCAATGTCACAGGAAATATGGGGCTTCCAGAAAATTCTGCCAGCGGAATGGGACGGCCTCTTGCCTCCTTCCTTAGCCTGGTTTCCAGATTTCAGGATGCCAGGATGATATTTGCTACTCTCTCTGGAGAACCTTCCAGGCAAAGGGAAAGGTCTATGCACACTGTCTTTGGAGGGTGGTTTAGTTTCCTATTGCTTCAATAGGAAGCAAATTAACACACTGTAACAAATTATCACACACATGGCAGCGTCAAACAACAAAACTTATCTTACCGTGTTGGAGGTCCTATGCCCAAAGTGGGTCTCTCTGGGCTAAACTCAAGGTGTTGACCTTCTGGGAGCTTCAGGGGTGAATCTGTGTCCTTGTCTTTTCTGGCTTCTGCAGGTTTCCCACATTCCTTGGCTTGTGGCCTCCTTCTTCTGTCTCCAAAGCCAGCAACGTCAAACCAAGTCTTTTTCACACTGCTGTCTGTCTGATTCTCTCTTCTAATTCCCTCTTCTACTTCTCAGTACCTTTGTGATTACTCTGGGCCCACCCAGATAACCCAGGATGATCTCCCTATATTAAGGTCAATGATTAGTAACCTTAATTCCATCTACAACCTTAATTCCTCATTTTCATGCAACCTAATCCAACAACAGCCTCTGGAGATTAGGGCATAGCTATCTTTGGGGGAAATCCGGTCTCACCAAGAAATATCTGTATTCCAGTATGATTAGCTTGTGAGTGAGGCCCACTGTGCCTATGCAGAGAGAGCTCTCAATTAGCTATTTTTATATTTTTGAGACAGGGTCTCCCTCTGTCACACAGGCTATGGTGCAGTGGTGCAATCATAGCTCACTGTAGCCTAGAACTCCTGGGCTCAAGGGATCCTCCTACTTCACCCTCCCAAGTAGCTGGGGCTATAGGTGCATGCTACCATGTCCTGCTGATTTGTCTTATTTTTTTGTAGAGATGGGGTCTTGCTATGTTGCCTAGGCTGGTCTTGAACTTCTGGCCTCAAGTGATCCTCCTGCCTCTGCCTCCCAAAGCACTGAGATTATAGGTGTGAACCATTGTGCCTGGCCCCAGTTTGGTGTTTTTGAGCCTCTCCCTTATATATGAACTCACAGTCAAGGACCACCAGACATTAGGACACCACTCAGAAGGTAGAGAAACACAAACAAACACACACCTAGCCACACATCCATACACCACATCACATGACCCCGCGCCCACTCAACCCCTACACTCACAGCCCTCTTACCCCCATGCATGACCCAACTGCAGATAGAGCAGTGGTCTTTGTTCAGCACATTGAGCCATTCTAGAAGGAACAGGGCCTGTTGCATATTCCCCCTCTTTTCCCCTGGTGAGTACAGAAGGAAGGCCAGAACCACGTATTTGTCAAGGAGGAGATGAAGCTGGGGCCCACTGGCCTGGGCATCTGGGTCCTGTGGTCCCAGGCCAGGCAGAAGAAAGGTTCTTAGAAGACTACAAAAGAAATATTCTGACAGTGTGTGAAGAGATCAGGGTTTGAGGTAGAGCTGGATCACCCTGGTCCAATACCCTGGTCCAACTGTACCAGGTCGGGAATAGTTGTTGGGCTGTCAGTTAACATGAGCGACACTAGGGACATGGCCACATATGGTTTCACCCTGTATCTCTCCTATTCTTCCCCTCCTCTTTTTCTTCCTGTTATTTCTTTCTTCCCCCCCATACTCCTTCCCTCACCCTTTCTTTACTCCCCTTTCAGTCTCCCTGCGTGTCTTTCTTTCTCTCTGCCTATTTGTAACTCAAAGTCCCCACATTATGACAACATTTTATTTTATACATAAATATATGCCAGAGTCACTGCACCTTTCTGCTAGCTTTCCTAAAACTTAGTTTGATAGGATATTCCCATTTCTGGCATACGATTTCCCCTGCCTTCCCAAGATTCCTAGAAATATATGAAACATAAGAAAGACTTTTAGCAGTTGTAAGAAATTGCTTTCCTTTCAAAATAGCCTTTCATCAGGCATACTCTGAGAAAGTGTGCTGATGGAAGAGGTGGAAGTTTTATCCTCTCTAGTCAATAAACCTAATTAAAACATTCCAAGTACTCCTCAGTTTTGCCCTGGGCGAATGGAATATCCTGGTGACAGTCACTTTGGTAGTGATGATGGCATCAATGAATGCTAAATGCTGGTGGAGAGATTGGGGTCAGCTCAGAACATTCTGCTCTGGTGTTGGTGATCCGCAGCCCAATGCCTGCCAAGAGGAGAGCTTTGATGTTCTAGTTTCCCAAGACAAACTTTTTCTAGGACCATCAGAAACATCCCAATAGGCAAGGGAAAAGGATCATGATTTATGATTTGCTTTAAAAATGAAAGGAATAAAATTAGATGTTTCTCAAATATGTAATTAGATTTAAATTTCTACATGATCATGTCCAAATTGACATAAAAGAAAAAAACTTGCCTCAAAACTTCATAAAACTCTTTAATAGTAAGTTCTCATGTACTTAACTTGCTTTGCAATTTTTAATTAATGTTAAAATTTGTACTGAAATAATACAAATGCATACTCTGAAAGTTCAAACAGTCCTACAAGGATTATAAGGAAAACAGCAGCTCCACCTTTTCTCACTTCCCATTTCTAGTCCTAATGTGTAACTGTTTAATTCTTTTAGCCGTTTCTTCTGTTATTTATTTCCATATTGCTAAATACTTAACTGCTATTTCTCGATTTTCCCATTTTAGACATTCAATTTCCTACAATAGAAAATGGGGATTTAGCTACCTTATTCTCTGTCCCCACTGCACACTTACAAGTTTATTCCAACATATTTATATCACAAATTTTGGTTATATAAATATTCAGGACTTGCATTGTTATGATCATATTAATAGACTTCACAGCTGGGCCACGTGGTGTCATTGCAGCCCATTTCTCATCCAGCTTTTCTATTTCCATGGGATGAATCATCACTTTCATGGTGATTTGCTTAGTTTTTGATGTCCTTTCACTAATTCCCTTCCAAATTCTCTACCAGATACATAAGATTCTTCTCATTATAGTCAAGTATATCACAAGATCTGTGCCTTATTTTTCTTTTTTCTTCAAGAAAACCATTCTGGAGACTTCCACTCCCTTGTTCTTATCTTCACTGGTTGTTCACAGCTGTTTTCTTGGGCGCTCTCTTCAACCTTATTCTAACAATGTCCTTCGCCTTTTCCCTGTTTAAATCTTGCCTCTTGGATTCTAAATCCCTGACCCTCTTCATTTTTTGTTTATTTCCCCTTTTGATGGAAACGTACTTTAGCAACTTTCTAAGAAAGGGTATAAGAGGGATAAATGTTTTGAGACTTTGTATATAAATGAAAATATCCTTATTCTACTCCCCTGAGTGATATTTATATGGGTACTGAAGTGTGGAATTTAAATTTTCCTTGGTATTTAAAAGGCATTTTACCATTATCTTCTAGAGTCTAGTTTTGTTGCTGATAAATTCAGTATCATTCTGATTTTAAGTCATTTATATGTGATGGGGGTTTTTTGTTTGTTTGTTTTGGGTTTTTTCCCCCTATCTCAAGAAGCATTGAGAATGTCTTTACAATGTTATGAAATTTCCTACTGATGTGCTTTGATGTGAGTCTGTTTTTCCTTCATAATAAAGGGCCCTTAGGAGATCGTTCAGTTTCAGGCTTATGTCTTCAGTTTTGAAAGTTTTCTTACAATATTTTCTTGAGAATCTTCATACTCCCACCATGCCCCCCACTTTCATGTCTTTAATTCCTGGATCTTCTGATGATCCTTTAATGTAAACATTTTTGAGAGTAGATTAGACATCTGATCTTAGATGATTCTCTGATCTTCCTATTTTTTTCTCCTATTTTCCACCTCATTACTTTTTTTTGTTTTGTTTTATTTTCTAAGAGATTTTTCCTTAAATTTATCTTCCAACCCATGTATTGACTTTTTTTGTGAATTTCTGCTTTGTTTAACTCTCCAAGCTATATCTTGTTCTCCCATTGTTCCTTTATTATGGCACACTATTTTTGTTTTCTGACTATAAAATCTTAGCTAGTTAAATAAATTAATCTTAGGTTTTCTAAGTTGACATTGTCTGCCAGCTAGCACTGTTTCTATTTCCATTGCCTATCTCTCTTCCTTTCTTTCCATTGTAGTAAGAAAATTTAACATGAGATCCATACCCTTAACACATTTTTTAAATTTCAGAAAACAATGGTGATCTAGCACCTCTTGTATTATCCCTGATAGAGCAGGAGCCCATTCTACTGAGTGAAGTCTCACAAGAACGGAAAAACAAGCACCACATGTACTACCATCAAGCTGGTATTAATTGATCAACACTTATGAGCACATATAGTAATAACATTCACCAGGTGTCCGGCAGGTGAGAAGGGGGAAGGAGGGGAGGGGTACATTCACATTTACTGGGTGTGGTATGCACCATCTGGGAGATGGACATGCTTGTAGCTCTGATTCGGGTGGGGCAAAGAAAATATATGTAACCTAAACATCTGTACCCCTGTAATATTCTGAAATAAAAAATTAAAAAATCTGTGTTAAGTTTGAGGCACATAACTAAATTCAACTTAAGTTGAATGGGGGTGCAAGCTTGAGTATCCAATCTCTGAGTATCAGGTTTGTAAAGGTTGCAACAGGTTGTACTGTTCAACCTCTCAGTTTTTAGTTAATTCTTTAATGATTCAGTATAAGTCCTCCCCCTGCCCTCAGGAAGACCTGGTACCCCCAAATCCTGAGTTACTCTAATTTAACCTTTCTTAAGGGGAAACCTTTTTTGTTTTCTAGAGTAGGAGAAGGGTTGCCACGTGCCTGTAGAAGATGAGTAGAGAATCTGTAAGTCTAAGCTCTTTATACAAACTTGTAATTGCTCTTCTTTCTTTCAGCCTTCCAGACTTACATCCCCCTAAAAAATCTGTAATTTCTAAGGCTTTCTGAGGATCTGTGGCTTGAATTGCCTTGCTGATTTTTTGGCTTTCTCCTACATGATTCAGTCTAAGATTTCTCAGTTCTATTTGGTCAGTTGCTCCTGTGCTTTTGTTTTCCATCTTCCAAAATTTTGTTGGCATTTTTTTGTTGTTGATTGTTGCCTCCTTTTACCTTTTCTTTTTCCTTTTACATTTATACAATCCTTTGCTATAACTTTAGTATGGTTCCAGGATCAAATCTTCAGTCTATCACATCTAACTGTAGCTCCGCAGTCATCTTATTTACAGTCATGATGTTATAGGAATAAACTGAACTTGTGGTGAGAAGACCTGGCCGTGGGGATGGGTTCTATTGTGTCCCAGCCTGCATGACTACAGTCAAGCAAATTACTCTGTTGGGGCCTCCCACTGTCTTGTCTATAAATGAGGAAGCTCCTTTATATCTGTGAAGTGCAGAGGGTTTCTGTAAACATTTGTGAGGGTAGGTATTGGGTTAGTCCTATATAACAGTGTGCCCAGTGTCAGACACAGTACCTGCTGCAGACTATGTACCCATTGTTGTTATCAAGTGTGAAATCACTTTGTGAAGTGCAAAATTCTGAACATGTATAAGGCCTTACCAGTGGGTATCATGGGATAGCAATCATAATAAGACTCAAATGAGAGTTTACTATATGCTGGGCATTGTTTTAAACATG
The DNA here is from genome assembly GCF_040939455.1 of Microcebus murinus. Lineage (NCBI taxonomy): Eukaryota > Metazoa > Chordata > Mammalia > Primates > Cheirogaleidae > Microcebus > Microcebus murinus. The sequence continues at coordinate 115,667,541 of NC_134105.1, read as the reverse complement.
TTATAACTTGCGTGCTCTCTCTCATTTATTTCTTATAACATTCCAAATTAAGTATTATTATTATTTTATATATGAAAAAAATGAGGCACTAGTGGTTAAGCAAGTTGCCAAAGGCCATGCAAAGAGTAGTACTAGGCTATGACGTCTGGCAGTCTGGCTTTAGGTTTGTAATTACTACACTGCAGGAAACCAAAATATTAGGATGAAAATTCCAGAAGTTTACTTTATAGCTAGGAAAGACCAAAAAGATAACTAGAAGATAATCAGTAGGCAGTATATTTAAAAATGCAAAATATATTAGTTATTTAAATCATTGTTGAGGGAAAAAACTAGAAGAAATAGAGAGACATGGTTAATCCAAAAAGGCTTCCTGAGACCAGTAAAGTTTTAAGCTAAAAAAAATGCTTTTGGAAACTCTAATATTCAACTGAAGTAATTTAGGGACAGTCAAAATGTTTGTACAAGTTATTCATACCCCACCCTACTATACCACTTTCCATATCTCAGTCTAACCAAGTCATGGGTGATAATAATGCAAGAGTCTCCAAAAAGGTTCAGAACTCAGCCAGGCAATCTTTCCTTCCATCCATCCATCCATCCATCCATCCATCCATCCATCCATCCGTCCATCCATCCAATGATTTACTTATCATCCTAGGCTCTAGGGCATAAAGATGAATAGCTCATACTCCCTCTCCACAGAAACTTATAGACAACGGGAGAGACACATGCCTAACTTGCCATAAGTGTAATGGTAAGGGATAGACATCAGGATTTACAGGAGGAAGAAGAGGGGTTCTTGAGAACCAGGAAAGGCTCCATTGAAGGAAATGATGTCCAAATTAAGTCTTAAAGGATGAACTGAGGTTAGAAAGCAAAAAAGAGGGAAAGAGAAGCAGGTAGCACAGGATTACAGGTCAGTGTTGCTGAAGCAAACAGTGTAATCCCTGAGGACCGAGGCAGGAGAAGTCATCCAGTACTCACTAAGGAAGGCCATTTATGCCAGGTTGAGGGGCTCAGATGTCACCCAAGTGGTGGAGGGAAGCCACTGAAGGCTTTTCAGCAATGAAAGACACTCCAAAGCTTTGCACTGCCAGCTCTAGTCCTAGCATCTCACCCTGTATGATAGCAGCAGGGAGTTGCTTACAGCATTTTTCATTCACATAGGTTGTTCGCTGGCCTTCAACCTGCCCATGATGACACAGGCAGCTGATATCCTAAGCCTCCCCCTTTAACACTGCTTTGTGGAGCTTTTGCTTAAGCTGAATACATTAATAGACAATGAAGCATGTCCCTCAAGCTCACTGCAATACATAACCGATGCTGTTGTTTTTTTCTCATGAAAATAGCAGAATAATCCGGCACATCTTATACCCCTTGTTAACCCTCATGATTTTTTATTTATTCTTGAAAATTTTAACAGTTGACTGATTAATGAAGATAATATTAATTTGTTCTAAAAAATGATGGTCAATAAGGTCTTACAATATTAACTCCACCAAAAAATATGCTTTGCATATTTGCTTGGATCTTCAATTCCCAGCTCAAAGAAATCCTTAAGGTGGGAATATCAACCACTTGTCAGGCCAGTAAATAAGGTACCTGCAGTTGGACTTTCCATTATATGTTCCTCCAATCTTACCCGTAGACGGCCCATACTCTTCCTATCATCAGAGTCCGAGTGGCTGAGTCTATTTCGTCAGGGTACCCAGACCAGTTCTGTGGAGCTTCAGATCAGGGATCTGCCACGGAGAAGATACTGACCTCCTGAAGAGGGCTGCATCCAACATCTACCCTGGCTCTGCTAAATTGATCGTATCCATAGATGTGTTTCCATGGCTAAGAATTGCTGTGCAGGCATAGACTGCCACTAGACGCATAGCCAGGATATGAGAAAAATACAATCATTCCTAGGTTCATAGTCTGGTCTTCTGATATGAACCTTCACTGCTCTAAGCGACCCTGAATGATTTCAGAGGAGGCATGCTTGGCTCTGCTGGAAGTGGGCCAGAGTTCAGACAGAAAGATGGTGGATTAAGTAAATTTGTAGAGGAGGAAAAATGAAAGGTATTCAAGCCACTTATGATTAGAGAATTAGGTTTTGGAAAGTAATAGTACTTCCTAGTTTACTGGTCCGTATACTGAAACCAATTTAATTTTCGTCAAGCTGTTAAACATTTCCATCTGAAGCTTCTTAATTTTTAAAATCTAAAATTTGTTTTGGCAGCCAAAGTGAATATATCCTAAGTCAGTGTGATGAATGTGATTTTCATTTCACTTTAGTTCTAAAAGAAGTAATTAAAAATAGATTTAAATAGCCTAAAATTACCTTGAAGCATTCTCTCTCTATATGTATGTATGATATGCCTGTGGAAATTATGACGGTTTGAGTAGATATTTTCTCGGCCTATGGTATACTTTGAATTAGGATAATTAATCTAGATCATTGGCTCTCAACCTTGGCAGCACATTAGAATCTTCTAGATATTCTTATTTAGCAGACTTGGGGTGCAGCCTTAAAACTTAAAAAAAAAAAAAAAAAACTTTTTTAAAACTTCCTGGTAATTCTCAAGTGCAGCCAAAGTTGAAAACCTCTGACCTGGATCATCCTTCCGCCTCCATGGTAACACCATTAGCAACTGTGCACCACACACCAGTAGGTGGTATTGTTATTATTAACATAATGTTTTAAATGGTAAAATTCATAATCCTCACTGCAAATACATAAGACATGTATTTTCATCTCCATTTAATAGCTAGGTAAAGCAAGGCTCTGAGAAGGTAAGTAACTTGCCCAAGGTCACGTGGCGTGTACGTGGCAGAGCTGGGAGCCCAGGTGGGGTGAGTGGGTTAGTTGAAACTGGAGCTACCTGATTCCATGGCCCATGCTCTAATTTACTCCTCACACTGGGATGTCTTCTCTTCTGCAAGCCTATAAAGTGCAAATTTTTAATTTTAAAGGCTGTGTGAGAAGATGATTCCACAATACAAAAATGCCCATTTCTTTTTTTGTGATTCCCAACCTTCCCTTATCCTGCCACATGGCTGCTCAGACCCACTGGTTTGGGGCTCACCTTGTCTTGTGCTTCCAGGGCCATCTTGAACCGTGGATGTTTTTCTCCAAAGCTTTGCTTAGTGATTTCTCTTTACAAGATTAAAAGACAAGGAAATATATCAGTGTTCTTGATCCCAGCCCTCCGTCATCACCCTGTACCTGCGTACAACTCTTTTTGGCACTAGTTAAGCTGGCTGACTTTCCTCAGACTTCTTGAAGCCCTGTGCTCTTGTATTTGGAGTGACAGTAGGAGGGATGCTAGCTAACCACCTCCTAAAAATGGTGGAAGGAAATTTAAAGAAAGCATCCTAAAATGTTTCTAAGCAGGTGTCATGGGTGGGTTATCCTAACCTCTATGGCCTCAGAATGTGACCTTATTCAATATATGTAACCCTAACAATATTTATACCCCCATAATATGATGAAATAAAAGGAGAAAAAAAGAATAAAAATAAATAAAGATAGGGTCTTTACAGAGGTAATCAAATTGAAATAAGGTCACTGTGGTGGCCCTTAATCCAAAATGACTAGTGTCCTTATGAAAAGGAGAAATTTGGAAGCAGAGACAGACACCCATAGAAGGAAGACAGGGCCATCTAGATGACTGTTCCATCTACAAGCCAAGGAGAGAGACCTGGAACAGATCCTTCCCCCGTGGCTCTCAGAAGGAAGCAACTCTGCTAAAGCCTTGATTTTGGTGTTCTGTTTCTGTTGTTTATGCCGCCGGTGTGTGGTGCTTCCTTACGACAGTCCCAGGCAGCTGACACAGTGTGTGAGCGTCAGGGAAGTCCAGCTCCAAGAGAGGAGCCAGTTGGAGCCCCATTTAGGGAATATCAGGGCAGGGACTGGGTCTTCAGGGAGCCACCCCCGGAGCTCTGTGTGCTCTAGAACTCTGTCCCGGGATCACTGAAGGACAGGTTTCTCGTCTGAGTTGCCAGCAACTCGGGTTCTACTCCCTGGCCGAGGGTGGGTGCTGTTGCCATGCTAAGGGAGGTCGGAGGATTCAGGTGCTCTCCCTCTCTTCTCTCTTCTGCTGAAAAGCCGCCACATTTTCGGCTCTGGATCCAGAGTCCAGCACTTACTATGAGCAGTTTTGCCTTCTCAGAACTTCCATTCTAAAGTGGGTGAGTCTTAACAGTCTCCTTTTTGCTGAAATCAAGGTAATAGTCTATATTTGCATTGGTAGCAACACCTGTATATAGCACCTGGAAATATTCACCACAGCGTATTGGGGCAAACGCAGTAACTAACATGCTTTGCCTCTCTGCTGTGCACAGAAAGGTGAGAGCCTCTCAGGCTGTAAGCCAGTGCACGCTCTCCTTTCATTACCCAACATCACACTTACACGTGCATGCTCACGCGGGCACACAAACGTGCACACACACGCTGTTGTCTTTGATTCTCCCCTGCCATTGCCACCCTCCCTCGTCACCTGCTACACCGTCCCACGTATTCCTGTGGGAGCGCAGGTGTCGGATTCGGACTGCCTATTTCATCATCGGTGGTTTCATCGGTGATGAAATCATTGCTTATTCTCCTCTAGCTGCCTGAACAAAGGAAAAAGACAAAAAGATACTCTCTGTCCCAGTGTCCACAAAGCACAGAAACAATCCTGGGTGTTCGGCACCGTCACGGGGGTCATGGTTGAGGCTTTCCATGGGCACCTTAGCAGCCGGGTGTCTTGCTTCAAGGTTATTATTTATGATCTGAGGATTACCAAATACTTTATACCGTGTTTCCCCCAAAATAAGACCTACCCATAAAATAAGCCCTGGCAGGATTTCTAAGCATTTGAGCAATATAAGCCCTACCCCGAAAATAAGACCTAGTGACGGGCATGGCTACGCAGCGTATCTGCACAACCCATGCATTTTGTCACTAAGTGGTAAAGAAGACGAGCAGCCCTTCTCATCTGCCCCATGAGAGCTCTATTGCTCGACAAGAGACATTGGGGCCAGTGGTTCTAAAGGAAATAGACTCTCAAGAAATTCAGGATGGAATTTGGAGTTTGCAGAGTCATGATGATGTTCCAGAAGAAGACAACTTAACTATGCTTGAATAAATGTAGATTGTTGTACTGTACTTTAAAAAAATAACACATCCTCTGAAAATAAGCCCTAGGGTGTCTTCTTGAGGAAAAATAAATATAAGACCATGTCTTATTTTCAGGGAAACATGGTACATACTCATACATCCCCATTTTACTCTTGCTTTTATGTTTATAGCACGTATAGATAAAACAAAGCCCCTTAAAATAACCCAGGAAATACTGCATCTTGCAATACTTCATTTTCCCTACAAATTCTTAATGCCACTCAAATCAATTAAGAACCTCAGATAAATTTTACCTTTTTATATTAATAATTTTTAATTAGATTTTTTTAAGAACTAGCTCCTAAAAAAAATGGAAACAGATTGCGGAATATAGAGTAGACAGAGGTGATATGATGATTAATAACAATGAGAAAGAAACAGAACTCTGGAATCTGAGGAACTCTTTCAGAGGCAAAAAAGACCCTCTTCAAGAAATGCATACATTAACCTGAACGACATATCAGTGACCTGTGCATCTATTTGATTATGCATCCCTATCGATAAAAATATTTCACATTGTTCCCCCAATAAATGCATATATTTGCTTATACATTATACATTAGTGCATGTAAAATTGTACTAATACATTGTGTATTTCATAAAATATACACAAAATGGAAATCAAATGCAAGTGAATGTAAATAGCATCATAGCAATGGCATCCTGTACCTCAGTGGCTCATCGCTTTTAATCCCTGAGGTGCATGCATTCCCTTGAGAGACCACTGGACACAGCAGTTGAGTGCTGCAGGGAACTTTCCAGCTCAGGCAGACTCTCTGTCTCAGTCTATTGTTTTCAGCTCTGGACTGCTGCCCTGTCACACCAAACTCAAAACCACTGCAGTCAGCTCTAGTCACAGTGGCCTGAAAGCAACCACCCCAAGTGGTCAGTCTGAGATTGGAGACAGGAAGGCGTCATGTCAGTTTAAAGGATTGCAAGGGGATAAATGCCACAATCCCAACCAGCTCCTGCCAAGTTCGGACCATGTCAAGCCTTTTGTAGGGCCCTGAATGATTTGCATTAGTATCCATCCCTGCCAACAGCAACGGAAAAATTGCCTCTCTCAGGAGCAGTGCTTTGGTCTCTGCACGAGGCATGCTCTCTCCTAGACAGGCATTTCCCCTTCATCTTCCGCTGACTGGCAATCTCATTACTGCCCATGCATGTATTCAGGGCCATGTTACTTGGTTGTTTCCCATCATGGGTTAGAACTTGCTCTGTTTTCTCAGAGAGAGAGAGAGAGAGAGAGAGAGAGAGAGAGAGAGAGTTTCATTCCATGTGCCCACATACATCCATGCTGTTCAAGGAAAACTGCTCTAAAACTGGATTCACACTCCAAGAAGCAAATAAATGATTATGTCTTTATTTTAAACAGGTGGACAGCCTAGATACTTGGTGATGGAATTACTGATGTCCTCATTTTAAAAGAAATGTACACGCCAAGTCATTGACAAGACATTACATCTTTGGTCATGAGATGGGGTCTTAGTCTTTTATTTCATCCACTGTAATGATTTGGGTGGTTAGATGGTGGATCTACCCACCACAACAGAAAATCACCCAACAGCATGTCCAAAGACCATAAAAGTGAACTGTTGTAGATGGTTTGGTTCACACACAGGTGAAGCACCCCCCCTACCCCCCACCCCCACGTGAATGCCCTTAAAGAGAAAGAACAATCCAGGTCATGAATCAGGGTCTTGTTTACACCTGAATGTGAAGGATAATCATTTGTTGGTTTAAGCAAGTCCCTGCATTTTTACCAGGTTTCAAGAAAGCAAAGTGTGTCCTACCTCTTACTACCTGCTCTGAAGTTTGTAATTGTTAAAATTAGATACACTTCTGAAACACACTGTCACTTTAGCCAGGAGCACTTGTTTTTTACCCTGGTAGAATTTTTCAAGAACTTCTTATTATTAACAATTTAAATGTTAACAGAATTTTCATTAATTTTTGAAATTTTTCTTATAAAAATTGGCTAAAGCCTTTTTTTATAATTTGGAAAATTGGCTAAAGCCTTTTTTATAATTTGGAAAAAATATAAAAATTGGCTAAAAAAAAATTGGCTAACCCTTTAGCCAATTTTTATATTTTTTCCAAATTATAAATTCAATCAGAGCATCACTTAAGAAAAAGTAAAAGAAGAATTCAAAAAGGTTTCTTAAAGTTAAAACATCAAACTCTACTCACTATGTTGGCACATAACGGTATTCTGGATAGTTTAATATCCTGGCCCACACAAAAACGCATTCCATGCTGTTTAGCAGGAGCCCGGTATGTATGTTTAAATCTACAATGTTAATGTTGCAGATCTGTGAGGTTTCATTATCATACATAATCACGCTATTGGTCCTACTCACAAATACTGAGATGAGATATATAAGGGTACTTATGTATCTGCCGCCAATTCCCTATGAAGACTAAGAAAGTGTTAAAAATGATAGAAATTACTTCACAGAACTTTTGTGTTTATCAGAACTTAAGCACCAACTGTGCTAATCCATTTATTTTATGATTGAGGAAGATGAAGTTTGTTCCAATGACTCTCAGCTAGTCAATGAAAAAACAAGACTAGAAGAGAGAAGGTTTAAGTTTTTCAATTTCCTGTAGCTTTTAACCAGAAATGGGTCTAGTCACATCTCCCTTCAGGTAAATAACAAAGGAGGAAACTTTAAAGTTTAACGAAAGTTTAAAAACGTAAGATTTCCTTGGTGTAGTTGATTCATTATTTAGTGCATAGTCAAGTGCACTACAGAAAGCTACCCAGTAGTTTATTATACTCACAATATGCATACTTATTGTGTTGAAGTTTATAGCTATAATGCTACAGGTGTCGTAACTAATTGTACATCTTTAATCGTGCACCCCCCATTGCCACCAGACTAGCTATCTAAACTATATGAAATATATAAAATATAAATCTGAACATTCATTCTCCTGATTTAAAGTCTTCAGGGAAATCCCTTTGTCTACACGGGTCAAAGACTAAGCTCCTGCTCTTGACCCTGTGCTCACCTTCAGCCTCATCTTTTGCACTGTCTTTCTCCATCCTTATGCTCTGCAACACTGAGCCAGTGGTGACTTGCACACATCTTGTACTGATTATCACCTCTGTGCATTTGTTCCTGCTCTCCCCTCTGAGACGTCCTCACTGGGTCACAGCCCCACTCTGCTGGCTCACTCTTGAGGCTCAGCGCTCAGGTGACCCCTTCAGAAGGCCCTCCCTGACACCTCCCCTGCTCCCTCCCTCCTAGATTAGGTACTCTTCCTCTACAACTCTGTATTTCTCTCTGCATAATTAATCACTGCTTTTAAACAGATAATTATGGAACATTGTGTTATATATCTACCCCACATAGTTTACTGTGAATTCGTTGAGAAAGGGCTATTTTACAGCAAGCACATGGTCTGATATCATAAGAGCTTGGCGTGAGCTCAAGTGTTATAGGAATGATTAAATGATTAATGATTAAATGAGTTAATATATGTAATGTGCATGAAACAGCAGTTGGCATACAGAACATGAAGAATGCCAAGGAATAAATTACTAAACTTAAAAATCTTCCCCAATCCTGTGTTCTTGTGCCTGATGAGCATCATGCCTCAGCAGGAGTCAGATGGCAAGTGGATGATCGCTGGAATTTGCCAGAGGAATTGGAAAAAAACTCTGATTTGGGAAACTCTTATGAAGAATCTTCAAGTGTGGGCATATCTTATATTGCCCTTGGGGAGTGCTCTAAGAGTGAAATGCAGAAAAATCAGTCTTACAACACAGTTTCACAAAAGCTCTCTCAGTATACAAAGAAAGTGGCATCCTCTTGCACCTTAGGGGCAGATCTCCTTCCTCTCCTTGGCCTTCATCAAATCCCTCTTTAGTTTGTGGCAGTTTTATGCCTGATATATCCACTAGGGGTCAAACTTTTAAATACAGTGTTTCTCATTGCAATACTATTGTGGGAAACTAGGGAAACAATTGCGTCTCTTAGCTGTAGTCAAAATTGCTGTTCTCTGTTTGGATTGCAGAGTCAACTAACTTCCTATTTTAGGAGTAAGAATAAATTAAACATTTTGAAGAGAATGCTTTTCTCTTATGCTATGTCATGCCTCTATTCTTACCAGAAATAGATGACTATAGCACTGGCAACTCAACAGCTAGATCCACTTGTGGAATGGCTAAGATAGATTGTCACCTGCAATCAATAGCTGGACCTGATCCTTTATAGTACTTTTTTTTCTATTTCATTTTAATCATACAGGCATACCTTGAACATGTTGTAAGTTCAGTTCCAGATTACCTCAATAAAGCAAATATCACAGTAAAACAAGTCATTCAAATTTCTGGTTTCCCAGTGCATATAAAAGTTGTATTTACACTATACTTTAGTCTATTAAGTGTGGGATAGCATTATGCCTAAAAAATGTGCATACCTTAATTAAAAATACTTTAGTGCTAAAAAATGCTATCTGAGCCTTCAGCGAGTTGTAATCCTTTTGCTGGTGGAGGGTCTTGCCTCGGTGTTGATGGCTGCTGACTGATCAACAGTCCTGGCTGCTTGCTATTTCCACCACATCTACAGTTACTTACCCCACTGAAGCCCTGAAGCCCTCAAAGTCACCCATGCGCGTTGGAATCAACTTCTTCCAAACTCCTGTTAATGCTACTATTTTGATCTCCTTCCATGAATCACCAATGTTCTTAGTGTCATCTAGAATGGTGAATTCTTTCCAGAAGGCTTTCAATTTACCTGGCCCAGATCTGACAGAGGAATCACTAACTATGGCAGCTATAGCCCTATGAAATGTATTTCTCAAATAATAAGACTTGAAAGTCAAAATTACTTTTTGATACAGGGACTACAGAATGGCTGTTGTGTTAGCAGACGTGAAAACAGCATTAATAACCTTGGACATCTGTATCAGAACTTTTGGGTGACCAGGTGCATTGTCAGTGAGCAGTACTATTTTGGAAGGAATCTTTTTATCTGAGCAGTAGATCTCAACAGTGTGCTTAAAATATTCAGTAAACAATGCTGTAAACAGACGTGTTGCCATCCAGACTTTGTTGTTCCATTTATAGAACACAGGAAGAGTACATTTGGCATCATTCTGAAAGGCTCTAGGATTTGGGGAATGGTAAATGAGCATTTCAGCTTAAAGTCACCAAAGGTTTTAGCTCCTAACAAGGGAGTCAGCCTGTCCTTTGAAGCCAGGTACTGACTTCTCTCTAGCTATGAAAGTCCTAGATAGCATTTTCTTCCAATATAAGATAGTTTTGTTTATGATAAAAATCTGTTATTTAGTACAGCATCCCTTATCAGTTATTTTAACTGGATCTTCCAGATGACTCACCACAGCATCCACACCAGCACTTGCTAACTTCACCTTGAACTTTTATGTTATGGAGATGCCTTCTTTCCTTAAACTTCATCCACCAACCTGTGACAGCTTCAAACTTTTCTTCTTCAGCTTCTTCACCTCTCTCAGCCTTCAAAGAATTGAATAGAGTTAGGGATTTGCTCTGGATTGGGTTTTGGCTTAAGAGAATGTTGTGGCTGATTTGATCTTCTATCCAGGCCCATAATACTTTCTCCTTATCTACAATAAGGCCGTATCACTTTCTTATCATTCGTATGTTCACTGGAATGGCACTTTTAATTTCCCCCAAGAACTTTTCCTTTGCTTTTGACATGCCTTTCTCATTAATCTTAATCATTTCTAGCTTTTGATTTAAAGTGAGAAACATGTGACTCTTCCTTTCATTTGAACACTTAGAGGACATTGTAGGGATAATAATTGATCCAATTTTATTATTGTTGTGTCTTAGGGAATAGGAAGGCCCACGGAGAGGAAGAAAAATGGGAGAATGGCTGGTTGGTGGAGCAGTTAGAACACACATAACATTTATCGATTTATTTTGCCATCTTCTGTGGGCATGGTTTGTGGTGTCCTTAAACAAATACAACAATAGTTAACATCAAAGATCACTGATAAGCCGGGCGCGGTGGCTCACGCCTGTAATCCTAGCTCTCTGGGAGGCTGAGGCGGGTGGATTGCTCGAGGTCGGGAGTTCGAAACCAGCCTGAGCAAGAGCGAGACCCCGTCTCTACTATAAATAGAAAGAAACTAATTGGCCAACTAATATATATAAAAAAAAAATTAGCTGGGCATGGTGGCTCATGCCTGTAGTCCCAGCTACTTGGGAGGCTGAGACAGAAGGATCGCTTGAGCCCAGGAGTTTGAGGTTGCTGTGAGCTAGGTTGACGCCATGGCACTCACTCTAGCCTAGGCAACAAAGCGAGACTCTGTCTCAAAAAAAAAAAAAAAAAAAAAGATCACTGATTACAGATTACCATAAAAGATAAAATAATAATGAAAAATTTTGAAATATTGTAAGAATTATCAAGATGTGACACATAAATGCAAAACAAACACATGCAGTTGGAGAAATGGTGCAGACAGACTTACTTGAAGCAGGGTTGCCACAAGCCTTGAATTTGTAAAAAATTCAATGCCTGCAAAATACAATAAAGCAAAGTGCAATAAAACAAGGTATACCTGTATATCTGTTGCATGCCATAAATTTGGACTTTTTAAATTCCCTCTCTTCTTCATCAGCTGCTATTCTAGGAGTTTCACAAATCTGAAGTCCATTCTGTGTTTTCAGTTCCACTCGAAGCACACTGTTGACAAACTTTTTGCCCACAGTGTTCATCAGTACATTCATAAACTTTCACTTTCCCTTCAACCTACATTAAGTTAATTCATTTAGGAAAAATGAAAATTAATATTTTCATGGTCCTTTATAGTCGACAAAGTATTTTCACAAGTATTGTGTTATCTAGTCCTTGCAAAATTCTGATAAGTTGGATAAATTTTATTGTATTCATTTGATAGTTGGGGAAACTGAGGATTCAATCATTAAGTGGGTTACTCAAGGTCACACAGTTAGAATGTAGTAAGGCTGGAGTGAAAGTCCTGTCCTGGAGGTGAAGACGTGTACTTCTACTCTCTTGAAATTAACTAACAATGTCAGCCATTGAGACACCTTAAGAAATATTTTTTCATATATATTTATCTTCATAAATTGATAGATTCTCAGAGAGAGGAGTTCAAGGGATAAGCTGGTGTAATCCACAGCCTGTATGGAGGGGAATATTTACAAACCAGTAAAAGTGACATTTTTTTCTTGAAAGTTTTGAGTACCAAGATCTTAATTAATATATCATCAGAGTGATTATTAAAAAGATATTCTCTATGTAAAATGAAAATTCATCCTGATTTATTACCATTTTATCATTTTGCACTTCTGATATAACAGTAAACTGAAACATTACCTTTTCTATGTTCTCAGGAGGGGGAAAAATTCTTCTTCATTTTTGTTTTTCAATTTTCCATTTCCTTCCTATTCTCATGCTAGCTCTTGTCCCAAATAATTGCTGGCAGCATTTATCATCTCATTTCTACTTGATTGCTGTCACCTTCCCTCTGTCACATGTGGACTTCACCATGTACAGCCTCTTTTCAGGTCTCCCTCGTGGCAAATTTCACCTCTGCACATCTTAATCAAATTGCTTCAAAGCAATGATACAGAGAAAAATATAGAAGCTTCTATAGGGGAAAAGGAGAACATATTATAAGCAGGGGAACAAGGATACGTAGCAGCAGACTTCTTTTTAGAAACAATGGAAGAGAGATGGTAGTAGAACAGATCTTTACAGTACAAAATAAAAATAGCACAAAGATTGGGAGGGAAAAAAAGAAGTACATTCATCCCTCAGTATATGCATGGGATTGGTTCCAGGACTTCCAGTGTATACCAAAATCTATTTGTACTCAAATCCTGCAGTCAGCCCTATGCAGGATTTGAAAAGTCAGCACTCCATATATGCAGTAGGTTCACATCTCATGAATATGATATTTTTGATCTATGTTTGGTTGCAGATGCAGAACACATGAATATGGAGGACTGAATATATTTATTAAAAACAATCCATGTATAAATGGGCCCATGCAGTTCAAACCCATGTTGTTCAAAGGTAAACTATACCTTGTTGTAAGGCTCTTGCACTGCATGAAAAAGTATAATATTACTCTAGTACATACTTTGATAAGCATGTATTCTATCAATCCTAGAGGAACCAACTTAAAAAAGTCACAGTTATAGCTAATAAGATAAAAAAAAAAAGGAGACAAAATGGAATCATAAAAAATTAATCCAAATGAAAATAGGAAAAGAGAAAAAGGAAGAAACAACACATGAGACAAAAATAAATTAAATAACATTATGTTAGAATTAAAAACAATTATGTCAATAATTACGTTAAAAGTAAATGATCTAGACACCCTGATTAAGAAGCAAAAGTTTCCAGCTTTAATTTGCTTGAATTAAAAAGCAAGATTCAACTGTATATTTCCAAAATGAAATTCTCTTTAAATATGAAGAGTTGAATAGGTTAAAAGTAAAGGATGTATAAAAATATACCTATGAACTGTGCTCAAAAGGAAACTGGAGTAGCTACATTAATATAAGGCAAATTGGATTTTAGAGCAAAGAATAATTAATAAGGATGAAAAGTTCCATTTCATAATAAAGGAGTCAATTTATCAAGAAACCATAAAAATAATAACCATCTATGCACTTAATAACAGAGGTTCAAAATAAGTAAAGAGCTTCAAAAACTGATAGAACTGCAAATAAAAATAGTCAAATCCAAAAGTATAGTTAGAGATTTCCATAATAATAGAACAAGTAGGCAGAAAAGATATAAAAGACTGGGACAACACTGTCAACCAACTTGGTCTGATTAACACTTATAGAACACTCCACTCAATGACAGCAGACTACACATTCCTTATAAGTGCACATGGAATATTTGCCAAGATATACCACATACCATATGCTGGGCCATAAAAAAAAAAAAAAATCCCAGTAAATTTGAAAGGGTTCAAATCATACAAAGTGTCTATTCTAACTAAAAATGAATTAGATCAAATCCCATAACAGAGTTATGTGAAAAATCCCAAATCTTTGGAAACTAAATAATACACTTCTAAATAACTTGTAGGTCAAATAAGAAATTTTTAAAAATTAGAAAGCATTTTGAAATGAACCAAAATGAAAAAATTGCATTTCAATTTTTTTGAAAGGAGTTAAACTAGTACTTACAGGAATAAAATTTAGAGCACTAAATGCTTATTTAGAAAAGAAGAGAAAAATAAATGCCCTCAGATTCAAACTTAAGAAACTAGAAAAAAAGATAAAATATTGAAGGAAAAATAAGCAGAAGAAAAGAAATAAATAAAACCAGAACAGAAATCATTGAAATAAAAACAGAAAAGCAACAGAGAAAAACAAGAAAACCAAGAGCTGTTTCTTTAGGAAGATCAATAAAATTACTTTTAGTCATGCTGATCAGGAGAAAAAGAGAGACACCAATTCCTATCATCAGAAATGAGAGAGGGGACATCACTACAGATTCTATAGACATGAAAAGGGTCACAAGGGAATTTTATGAATAGCTTTAAGCTAATAAGTTTGACAACTTAGGTGAAATTAAACCAGTGCCTGAAAAGATGGAAACTACCAAAGCTCACTCAAGAAGAAATATATAACCTGAATTGTTCTATACCTATTAAAGAAATTAAACTGTAGTTACAAACCTCCTAACAAAGAAAACTTTAGAGCCACATGACTTCAGTAGTGAATTCTAACAATCATTTGGTGAAGTAATAGTACCAATGCTATACAAATTCCTTCAAAAAATTAAAGAGAAGGAAATTTTTCTCAACTCATTTATGAGGCCATCATGATTCTGAACCCAAAACAACATAAAGACATTATCAGAAAAGTATAGATCTATAACTTGTAAACATAGATGTGCATTTTTAAACACAAATTTAAATTTTAAATAAAATTTTAAAAAATGAAAATTTTATATAAAAGGATAGTATTTCATGATCAAGTATAGTTTTTTCTAGAAATACAGTGTTGATTCAGCATTCAAAACTCAACTGATACAATTCACCATACATATAGAATAAGAAAAACATATTTATCAATAGAAGCAGAAACATTATTTGACAAAACTCAATATTCTTTTCTGATAAAACTCTCAGTACTGTAGTAGGAGAAAGAACCTCCTCAATTTGGCAAAAACCCTAGTTTTTGCATTTACAAAAACCCTAAAATGAATAAAATGCTTAATAGTAAAACACAGAAGCCTTTAACACTAAGAAGAGCAGCAAGGCATGGATGCCTACCATCAACCACTTGTGTTCTAAGTTGTATTATTATAGAAGTTGTAGGCAGTGCAATAAGGAAAAAAAAAATAAAATAAAAGACATTCAGGTTGTGGAGAAAGAAGTAAAACTGTTGTTATTTTCAGATAACATGACAGCCTATATATAAATCTAACAGAATCTATAAAAAATATCCTAGAACTAATAATTGAATTTAACAAGTTTGCAGGATACCAAAGTAATATACAAAAACCAATTGTACTAGCAATGAGCTAGTAATTAAAATTGTAATTAAAAATGACATTTAAAATAGCAACAAAAATGTGAAATACTTAGGAATAACGTTAACAAAAGATATGCAATACCTGCACACTGAACGCTATAAAACATTCCTGAGAGCAATTAAAGAAAACTTAATAAGATATACTGTACTGATGAATCAGAAGATTTAATATTGTTAAAATGTCAGCTCTTCAATATACCTAGTGGAATAACTAAAATGAAAAAATAGTGATAATGCTCAATGCTGACAAGGATGTGTACAAACGGGACCTCTTATACATCACCGATAAGAATATAAAATGTCACAGCCTCTGGAAAAGAATTTAGTAGCAGTTTCTTTCAAAACTAAACCTACACTTTCCATCCAACTCAGAAATTATAATCCTCGGCATTTATTTCAGAAAAGTAAGAATGTACATATGCATAAAAACCTCTATGTGCACAATTGTTCATAGCAGTTTTCTTTGTAATAGCCAGAAACTGTAAAAAAAAAAAAAAACCCAAAATAATCCCTCAATAGGTGAACAGTTAACCAAACTGTGGTATAGCCATACCCTGAACTGCTACTCAGCAACAAAAAAGAATGAACGATTGGTACTGCAACAACTTGGGTAAATGTCAAAAACAATATGCTGAGTGTACAAAGCCATTTTCAAAAGGCCACACACCATATTAATCCATTTATGTAACATTTTAAAACAAACATCTCATAGAGTGTGAAAGCATCATACCAAGTATGTATTCTCACTACAAAGGAATTAAATCAAAACCCAATGACAGAGGGCTGAGGAAGTATAAAATGGTGCAACCACTTTGGAAAAAAACTGGCAGTTTCATAAAAAGTTAAACATATACCTACCGTATGTTCCAATCATTTTGCTCTCAGGTACTTACTTATCCAAGAGAAATACAAACTTATATGTAGACAAAAACTTGTACATGAATATGTCCATAGCAGTTTTATATTTAACAATAGTCCAAACTGAAAAAATGGCTCAAATGTCTTTCAACAGGTGAATAAGGACTCCAATTGTGACTTGTTTATTATATATAATGGCATACTATTCAGCAACACAAAAAAGAATGAACAATTGATGTATGCAACAACATGGATGAACCTCAAAATAATTGTGCTAAGTGAAAGAAGCCAGACAAGAAATAGTACATGTGGTGTGATCTCACCTATCTAAAAGTCTAGCAAATGCAAGAGAATCTAGCAACAGAGAGCAGATCAGTGTTTGCCCGGGTAGGGCGGGACTGGGGAGGGACTGGAGGGAGACATCACAAAGGGACACAAGAAAATTCAGGTGGTTGATGGGTATGTTCATTCTTCTAATGGTGGTGAGGGTTTGGGGGTATATGTATAAGTCAAATTTATCAAATTCTACATTCTAAATGTGTACAGTTTATTGTATGTCAACTATGCTTTGATAAAGCTGTAAAGAAAAAAGTATGTGGTGGCAAATAGAATAAAAAGGCCATAACAATAAAAAACCCTGCGCAAGGCAGGCACTGGAAGTGCCACAAAGGTAGCTGCCCGTCCTGTATGGTCTCCTGGTGGCGGAAGGGTCCCTCCTTCCCTCCACTGAGCTCTGGGACCCACCTCTTTGACCTTCAGAACTTTGCTCATTGTGTACTCTCCTTTGATTATTCCCACTAGGACACAAATGTGCTCTTGTTATTGTTCATTTTAAAACCAAAATAAAGCCCTTCTTTAACTGAATCCGTACCTCTAGGTACTGCTGCATACACACACACACATAAATATGCACACATACATACACACATACACATATACACACAGTCATATACACACATACATGCACATACATTTTCCCTAATCTGATCATATTAATAACACTCTTAGTAATTTCCCCAAATGTGAATTTGGACATAGCACCCCTGCCACACTATTTTTAAAGCTAATTAACTGTGACAAAAGTTAACATAAAATGGTTACTCTGTTAATACACAGTTGATGTGTATTAACAACTAGATCAACTAGACCTAGTTTTGAATCATGGTCCTGTTACTTTGAGCACATTATTCAACTCCTTTAGCAGTGTTTGCTACTTGTAAATGTATCTGCAATGCCTGCTTGGTCTATTTCAAAACCTGGTGGAGGGATTAAGTGAAATCATGTTGCGCTGTGTGCCAGCATCCTGCCAGGAATACATTAAACTCGGTGGCGATCCAGTTGCTGCACTCTGCCTGCCTTCCCTCCAGAGACACGATCTTCCTCCGCTTTCTCTCTTTCCCTTTCTTCCGATGGGCTAGCTTGTTTCCAGGTGGGATGAGTCAGCACAGAGCAGCACCTCATGCAGAGAGCTCACCTCGTTTTCCCTAAATCCTTCAATCCTTCTTCGAGCCCAGTGAGCATTGCTAGGCAGCTCCATTCTCCCAAGCCCACCCTGGGGGCACTCGCCGGGCATAGAACATGGGAGTCCTGACTCACTTGGAGCTTTTCAACATTTCCTCATTCTCAGGCCCAACTCCGTGCCTACTGTGTCTCTGAAACATTGATTTCTTTAGAGCAATCGAATCTCTCCACACTTTAAAAAAAAAAAAAACAACCTGCTTTCCATGCAATTAATCAGTATATCAATAAAATAAAATATAAATAACTAAAAATAAAGCTCTACTCCCATAGCACTTATCTGTACTGTCACAGTAGGGCTACTCTTTAGATATTCTCTTGTATTACTCTCATTTGTTTTGTGTTAGTGTTTTTCCTCAAGCAAAGTAGTCCTTGAGGACAAAACCAGATTTTTATCTTTAATCATGTAAAGTTAATGTAGTGCTCAATTTATGTTTGTTTTATTAATTTTGATAGTAGCAACTGGAATGTCATAGATACCCAAACTAATTAGTATTCTCCTGCTCCACAGCTGTAAGA
Organism: Microcebus murinus; assembly: GCF_040939455.1. Lineage (NCBI taxonomy): Eukaryota > Metazoa > Chordata > Mammalia > Primates > Cheirogaleidae > Microcebus > Microcebus murinus. Next base: position 115,648,975 of record NC_134105.1, on the reverse strand, counting down.
TTTCTTTACTCTTGTATTTCTTCTCTCTCTGGAATTCCTTTCCTTTTCACTTCTATTCCAGAAGGAAGAAGCCCAACCTAGACCACATCCCCTCCAAGAGACTTTCTCTTAATCCTTCTACTGAAGTTACTCTTTCACTCCTACGTCCTCCGATGGTACTAGACTGGAATTCAGAATACCTGTATGCCCACTACTAGCTGTGGGAACAGGGGCAAGATACTTAATCTCTCTGAGCCTTATCTGTACCTCTAAAATGAAGATAATTATGCTTATCCCACATGGCGACTGTGAGGATCAAATGAGGTAATGTATATGGAAGTGTTTTGTAAACTAAACGGAGAATAAGTAAATGAAAGGGATAATTATCTCTATTATAGCTCTTATCATGGTCTGTCTTGCATTATAGTTACTGGTCAGAAATCCTCGGAGAGTAAGACTGTTTTACTCATCTCTGTATCTCTCACCGTACCTTGCACGCATAGGCACGTGTTAGAATGTGTTGAGTTGAATGTACTGCTGAATGCATGTAGGAGCCTGGCTCTTCTTTATCTCCAGAGAATCGAATGTCCATCACAGCCAAAAAAAAGCAAGCACATTTGGTTTTTTAAAAAAATGCACCAGAAGATGATTTTCAAAAGGGAAAGGGGGAGTTATTTCCTCTTGATACGTGCCACATGTTCAAAGCCTGCAGAGCAAGTAACTAACACAATTCATCAAATGAGATTATAGGAATTCAGGAAACAGCAAGTCCTAATTAAACCAAAACAACAATCCACACCAGATGCACACTCTATTTTCAAGCTATGATCTTATATTTTATTATCCCACAGAGTCCTGGAGTCAGGACTTGTAGCAGAGGGGCTGAGCTGGAAGCCAAAACAGGATGACAGTCCAGCTCTTGCGGAGGAGTCTAAACCGGAACGTCAGATGTTTATATTCAAAGTCAGGGACATTTTCCAACCAAGAAGGGGATGGTTCTCTTAAATGACCAATCGACTTCCTGGACCCAAAGGGGAAGGAATAATGTTGAGAATTCTGTTATAAATATTCCCTTTTTATATAACTTCTTTAAGAGGTCTTATGTGACCCTCCTGCTAGAGTTGGGCCCTTTCTGAGTTCCTTCATTCTGTGCTCATCTCTGCCAAGCACATAACACACCGGGAATAAGAATGGTCCTTTGATACCCGTGTGGACCACTCCCAGTGATGGCAGAGAGGATTCTTGACTTACACACAGGAAGGAATTTAAGTGCAGGGTCACAGTGAGGAAAAAGAACTCAAACATGAGGTATAAGCAGAAGCAGATAGATTTATTGAATGCAAAGTATATTCTTTTAGAAAGAGGCAAAAGAGTGGACTGATCCCAAAAGGAACAGTGTCACCCCAGGGTTAGGGTCTGTTCTTTCATATTAAATATTAATGTTATGCTAAACTGGAGGCAGAATATTCATGGGATTTCTGGAAAAGGGGTGGAGAGTTACTACAACCAGGATCCTTTCCCTTTCTTGACTTTATAGGGTAACTTCCCAGAGTTCCCATGGCACTTGTAAACTGTCATGGATCTCGTGAGTGGGATTTTTTACTATGTTAGTGAGGGTAGTTCATTTAGGGACACTGTCGTCTCAACTGTGCGAATGCCCCAATTAAAGGAATTCCCCCTTTACCTTAGATAAAGATGTTATGGCTAACGTGAAATAACTAAAGTGTCTGTATTGGTTACATTTATCTTAGCTAAACATATTCATATTCTTGTGACTTTCTTATCCTATTGGCCTTCTTCTTCCGACCCCCACCCTAACAGCCTGCAGGGCATCTGACACCCATCCCAATTCCGCCCATGTCAGGACAGTCAGACTTTCTCTCTTAAGAGGCTTTGAGCACAAGGATATAATTAGTCAGATGGTGTTAAGCTTGAAATCTCTATAATCACTGCAAGAGGAAATGTTGACTGGACCACTGGATGCGATTTTAGAGATCTGAAAGGAATCGTGGGCTGAGAATACATTTGTGAGTCATCACCATATAGAGAGGGCTGGCCGTGTGGATGAAATCTTCCAGAATAAGACATTATCAGGAAAAGAGAAGAGAGAAGACAGAAAGGAAGAGAGGAGAGGGGAGCTGACATCCCAGATTTACCATTTATTTATTTGGTGATGGACTTCAGGAAAGGCTTTTGATCATGCTGAGTGACAATTTTGTTTTCTGTCAAAAAAAAAATCATTCATTCATTTATTCATTAATTTAGTTGACAATATTTAGAAATGCTGATTGCAAGCCAGATGCTGTGTGAGATGTTGGGGATATGGTTGTAACCATAACAGAGATTTTGTCTTTTATATACGAGGGCTGTCCAGAAAGTATCCAGCCATAGAATATGAAAAATTTATTAAAAATGGATGGGTGCTTTCCGGACAGCCCTTATATATATAAAAATATAGAGTGAGACAGAGATACAGGAATGCTATGACAGGTGTGGCCAGGATGATTTTGGTGTCCTTTTGAGAGAAACCACTCCAGTCCTGGGAGGTCAGGAGACGTTTCTGGAAGAATGACATTTAAGAGAAGAACTGAGGAATGAATTGGCAGTTATCCAAGTGAAGGTTGGGAAGTAAGGAGACATGAACTGAGCAGAGGAAACAGCAAATCCAAGAGCCCACAGACGAGAGAGCACATAGAGAAACTGCAGGAAGAGTGAGGGTTTCGGTATGATTTAAGGGGAGGAGGTGTGCAGTGAGGAAAGATGAGAGAGTCAGGCTGGGTCCAGATTATGAAGCATCTTGGAGGCGGTTGTAGGAGGCCAGCTTTCATCTCAAAGAAAGTAAAAAGCCGTGGAGGGGTTTTAGCCAGGGAGATTCCGTTAATAGAATTGTGTTTTAGCAAAAGAATTCTTGTTTCAGTGTGGAAACCAGATTGGAAATAGAAAGGTCAGTTAGAAAACTGTTGAAATAACCTGGATGAAAAATGAAGATGCCCTGAGTCAGGCCAACAGTTGTGAGATGAAGAAAAAGGTACAGATTTCAGAGGCAATGAGAAGAGAGGACATAGCAGTAACTAGGGTTCCGAGAGTGAGTAGAAGTCAAGAAAACTGGACTTCAGTGGCGAGATGGCATTGTGATGTCAGTTTAGCAATGAGGAGAAAATTAGCTTGATGACCACTGACCTCTACATAGCTTCATCTGTCTATGAGTAAGTGTGTGTATGTGCATGAATTTGCTTTAAGAAACCATGAAGAGCACCCTCAATTTTCAGCCATGAAGACTACAACCTTATCTACATCAGCATCTACTCTTGCTCCTTTCCTTCTGCAGAAAGAGACGCTGTGCATCCTTTCTAACATTGGTCCCTCTCTCTGTGCTTTGAACCTCTCTGCTCTATCTGCTTATGGACAGTTTCTCCTACTCTCTCTTGTAGCTTCACGCTCTCCCTCTCAATTGGATCCTTTCCATTGGCATTGAATATGATCACGCCTTTCCCAGTGAAGAGCACATGACTCAGCCTTGCCGCCCCAACCCTGGGCTGTGGGGCAGTGTCAGTCCCTGGTCTGTTAGGGACCAGGCCACACAGCAGGAGGTGAGCAGCAGGCCAGCAAGCCAGGTCTCATCTGTATTCACAGCCACTCCGCATTGCTCACATCACTGCATAAGCTCCGCCTTCTGTCAGATCAGCAGCTCTAGATTCTCATAGAAGCACCAACCCTACTATAAACTGCACATGTGAGGGATCTAGGTTGCAGGCTTCTTCTGAGAATCTAATGCCTGACGATCTGAGGTGGAGCTGAGGTGGTGATGCTAGCACTGGGGAGCAGCTGCAAATACAGATTGTCATTAGTAGAAAGGTTTCACAGCACAGAGACCATCATAAATCAATTGCTTGCAGACTCATATCAAAACCCTCTCAATGGGCCGGGCGCGGTGGCTCACGCCTGTAATCCTAGCTCTCTGGGAGGCCGAGGCGGGCGGATTGCTCAAGGTCAGGAGTTCAAAACCAGCCTGAGCAAGAGTGAGACCCCGTCTCTACTATAAATAGAAAGAAATTAATTGGCCAACTGATATATATATATAAAAAAATTAGCCGGGCATGGTGGCGCATGCCTGTAGTCCCAGCTACTCGGGAGGCTGAGGCAGAAGGATCGCTCGAGCCCAGGAGTCTGAGGTTGCTGTGAGCTAGGCTGATGCCATGGCACTCACTCTAGCCTGGGCAACAAAGCGAGACTCTGTCTCAAAAAAAAAAAAAAAAAAAACCCTCTCAATGGGTGGCAAGTGACAATGTAGTAACAGTAGAAATAAAATGCACAATAAATGTAATATGCTTGAATTATGAATCATCCCTGAAACCACCACCCCCCCACTTACCCCATCCGTGGAAAAATTATCTTCCGTGAAACTGGTCCCTTGTGCCAAAATGGCTGGGGTCCACTGATCCAACCCACATCCTTCTTCCAGCCTTTCTCCTCCACTTTTCTTTCAAATGTCTTGAGAGGATGGTCCAATCTCACAGTCCACCTTGCCTGCCCTCCACTTAACTCCTTCGATTTCTCCAAAGACCCCCATATTCCTAAATTCTTAGAACATGATTCAATCTTCACCTTACAGGAATGTCTCGACATCCCTTTTTGATTTATTTTTACAAACTGTTTTGAACTGAAAAATACAAAAGAGAACCAAGAATAACATGACAAGTACCCATGCAGTCAACGATCGAAACTTAAAAAATGTTAACATTTTTCACATTTGTTTCATAACTATTTTTTTCAATCTTAATGTTACTTTGTTAACAACACACATCCTTTCCTTTCCCTCTCTTTCCACAGGGCAGGTGTTTATCAGGAATGTAATATTTAGCCTCCATGTTTGTATCCCCAGGGCTTGGCACAATGGCACCAAAGCAGGTGCTCAACAACTATTGTCGAATATATGAATTAATGAAAAAGTAGCTTATGTTTAAGTGCTTTGGGTAAATGGGAACTGTTATTATTTTTCTGAGAATAAGATGGGGGAAGGAAAACCTGAGGAGAATGCCTTGTTGAGAAAAGAACTTGGGAAGTAGGGTGCCAGGTGCAGGCGTTTGAGGGCATGGTTATAAAACGTTACATCGTATAGGTTTTATGTTGCACACTTTCAGTAACAGGTAATGCACTGCCTCATAAAGTAACTCATCTCATTTGCATACTCTTTGCTTGAAGAAAAGATTATTTTTCGTTTTGATATGTCTTTTCAGGTATTTTCTTTGAGTATTTCCATAGTAACCACTATACATGGCACATGCTTAACTGAAATAGAGAGTTTTCTCCTTTTACATAATGGTGACATGTCTCAAGAGGGTAGGACTTGAAAATATTATTTCCATAGGAGAGTAGATGCATAGACAGGGAGGGAGGGAGAGAGGAAGAGAGGGAAAGAGAGAGAAATAGAGATAATGTGAGTGACAGGTGCAAAGAGTCTTCTCAATAAGAAAGGATAAAGAAAAAAGACAAGATAAGTAAAATTGATTAGTCACAGAGTTTCTCTAATTATATTCTTGTGCACATGCCACTTACACACACACACACACACACACACAGGTGTATGTAAGTAAGGAAAAGGTGCAATTGGTGGAGGGAAACAGATTTGGAGCTATATACTGCACATGCATAGCTATATACTATACCTGCTCCCAAACCCCATGTTTCAGCAGAGTGTTCTTCATGCCTCCCAGTTGCTATGGAAATACTCTAAGGAACTTGCCACATGCCTTGTGTCTAGTCCCGCAAGGGGAATGCTCAGTAATGCAAATACCATACAGGCTTAAGGAGAGGCTAGAAAAGCAGGATGGCTGAGAATGATTCCATTCCTTAGACACCAAAATTTCCTTAATGCTACATATCTGGGGATTCCCAAGAACCACAGAGAGGAATAGATTTTTCACTGGTTTGTAACTAAAAGGCTGCTTAGCTAGAAAATAACAACACTGTCTGTACTTGTGTGGGAAGAGAAGTTTATGAGAAAAGAACAGATGAGGAAACAGGAGATGGGAAACCTGTCTTCTAATGGCAGATCTGAACCTATGTACTGTATGACCTTATTTTATTATTTATAAAATGAGAGGAGATCACTGGAAGATTTCAATAGTCTATATCATTGATGAGGCTTTGGTTTGCACATGAACAACAAGAACAACAAATTTCCAATTTTCAAAGTGGCTTAAAGATAAAGGAAATGTATTGAATCATGAAATGGAAAATTCCAGAAGAGAGGCTGGCTTCAGATAAAGTTTAGTTTAGTACCTCAACAATGTAGTCCAAGGACCCAGTTTTGATATCAACTTCCTCCTGAGGCTGGTTCCAAGATGGCTGCCACAAGTCTCAGGGCTGAAGCAACTGCTTGTGGCAAGAAAAAGAGAGTGTGTTTGCACTGGGTCCCCCACATCTATTCTGAAAGTTAGTCTGATTGGACCAGCTTGGGTTACAAACCCACCCCTTGACAAAAAAGCTACTTATTGGCTTCACCTGGTCATCAAAGCTAAAGTTGAGGCAGAGAAGGCATGGTGGAAGGGTTAACTTCTGAACCAGATTTTGAAAGATGACCAGAAATGTGTTAGTAGAAGAAAGGGATGGAGGACATTCTGGGCAGAGGAAGCTGCATGTATAAAATTTTGGCAGGGAAAAAGAACATGGCAAGTTTATCAAAAAACAACTGTTTCAACGCTGAGGAAGCCCCGCAGCAGATGTGGCCGGAAAGAGAAAGCTTACATGTTGAAGACCTTCTTATGCCACACTAAGACATTTGTACTTTTTTCTGTCAACTATGAAGAACTACTAAAAAAGTTTAGTCAGGGAAGAAATATGATCAGACTTATGTTTTAGTAAGATATTTCTCATGGGGGATAAAATAACGATCTTGGATGATTTGTTTTTTCTATATTGGTAGACAAGATAGTGGTGCTCTTAACAAAAAGTACAAGGAGAAGGAAGAACAGGTTTGGAGAGGCCAACAGTGAGCTCAGGACATGTGGAATTATAGGTGCTCTGCAATATCCAGGTGGGGATCTTTCTCTATCATTGGACTCAAGCAGAGGAGTGCAACCCTCAAACATGGCTTATACAATTGTCCATTTTCCCTAAGCTCCTCCAATGACACCAGTTATTTTCATGTGGAATGATTAAATAATAATTTAATAAATCATACTCATTAAATTAAATGCTTTATAATTAACTCAATATATAAATCATTAGAATTTAATTTTTTTTGAGACAAGATCTTGCTCTGTCACCCAGCCTGGAGTGCAATGGCACCAGCTTAGCTTACTTCAGCCTGGAACTTCTGGCCTCAAGCGATCCTCTTACCTCAGCCAGCCAAGCAGCTGGGACTACAAGCACATGCCACCACGCCCAGCTTAGAATTTAAAATTTAAAACTATTAAAGTGTTTTTTGGGGGGAAAGTTTAATTATAATATACCCTTGGTTATTTTTTTTCTGTCTTTGAATTTATCATCCAAAAAAAGTTCAAGTAAATGAGCTAGCCAAGGTTTTCCCTGGCAGAAAACAGACTACTTTTTTCTCATGAGGTTTTGCTTGCTTAAGTATTTAAAGTCTTCCTCATTTATCAGATAGTCCATGTCCTTGCTCAATATGAAAGTGAGGCGACTCTTCAGTCTGTTGTTGGAAAATGTCCTGTAGAGTTCTGTTGACTATCTTCTGCCCTAGTAGCCATTGGTAATAAGTTTTGGAGAATAAGCCATAGGTTTGCAGTTGGATTCTTTCAAAATTTTCAAGTGAATGCCATCCAGATTTAGTGATTTACTTACATTTAGTTTGACAACTCAAACTATAACATGTTATCTATTTATTCCCAATTCTTTCTAACTCAAAACTACATGGTACATAGATTATCTTTCTTTTTTACTTGATATAAACATCATTCTGTGGATGGACTGCAACAGCTGGGATCCCATTGAGCTGTGCTCCATAGATCATGAGAGCATGAATATGGTGTTTGAACCTTGACTCGATTGCACTAAGTCCTCAGGTTAATTGCTGGTTGATACATTGCCCAGAAATGGAGAGAATCATCAAATAGCCATCAGAAAAGGTGACCAAAACAATTAGACTGGAAAATGGATAGCTCATCTATTCTTGACCATCCTAAGGATTAAACTGAATCTAATAATACACAGTCACTTCTCAGTTAAAAGCTTATAGGATGCCTGAAACTTGCTTACTTAAAGATTTTTATTCATTATACTTGATGTGTAGCTAATTTAATGTTAAATTTTACATCAACTTTATAAAGAGACATGTGAGGTCGTATATGTATGATTTCATTGAACTTTGACTCTACTGCACTAAGTCCTCAGAATAATTGCTGGTTGATACATTGCCCAGAAATGGAGAGAATCATCAAATCGCTATCAGAAAAGGTGACCAAAACAATTAGATTGGAAAATGGATAGCTCATCTATTCTTGACCATCCCAAGGATTAAACTGAATCTAATTCATTGTATTTATGCAGTTAAGTTTTATTCTTATTATAATAGTGCCACACACCATGTCCGTGGTAGGCATGGAGACTATAAGGACAAACATTTGTGACCCTGTCTCTCAAAAAACCTAAAATAAGTTGAAGTTTGTAACACATCACATTGAGTGCCAGGTTAAAGTTGCTAAAGATGTGAGTATTGAGAAAGAATATTGCTAAAGGACCACAGACAAACAATATCAAAGTCACACTGAGGGATTAGGAAATGTTTCCTAGAGAATGTAATGACTATGCTGATTTTTAAAGGAGGAGGAGGAGAGAGCTTCATTAAGAGGGTGGCAGAGCAGGGTGAGAGGAAGTGACAGCACAGGGCACGTCGTACACAAGGCCTGTGAGGTGGGTAATCAAAGCGTAGAGCTCTCTGTGAGACTTGAGTGCAGGGCGTGTGGATGTCGTTGGTGGGGTGGGATGGATCGGTAGAAGATAAAGCTACAAAGCAGATTGGAGTCAAAATAGTAAGAGTTTTGTATTCTAAAACCAAAGCATTTAAATTTCACCCAAAATGCCACTTCTTTTGGAAGTCCTCCCTGGCTCCCTTGATTGGGTCAAACCTCTCTAATAAGTGCTCATAGCACAGTGAACCTCTCCTTTGTGGAACTTATCACAGATACTATTTCAACTTACCTAGATGATTGATTATTTGATTCATGTCTTTACCCTCTATCAGATTGTAAGTCCTCTGTGCTTCTGCTTGTTCATGAAGCTCACGTACGGTTCTTTGAACAGTGACGGAGAGAAACAATGGTGTGGCAAAGTCAGTTCTAACGTCCTCTCTCCTGGTCCTGGGAGAGGAAGGGACTGTGAAAAGGATTCCCTTGATGGAGGTGAGGGAGAGATTCTGTCATCAGGAGAAAGTCTGATTTACGTTAACAGAATCAGGTTGACTTCCACTTCCAGCCACAAGAAATAACGGAAATATAACCCATGATAGCAGAAACATCAATTAGTCAAAAGAGATCCAGAAATGACAGAGATGATGAAATTAATGAACAAAGACATTGGAACAGATTCTGTAAATATGTTCCATATGCTCAAGGATGTAAAGGAAAATGCAAACGTAGCAAGGAGCTAAATAGAAGCTATTAAACAAGAACCAAATGGAACTTCTAGAGACGAAAATGTAATATCCAAAATGAAAATTTAACTTGATGGGATTACCAGTGGATTGTTTAGTAGACTTGAAGACAGAGAGACTATTCAAAATCAGTCACAAGGAGGGAAAGAAAAAAATGAGGATGAAAAGGATTCCAGAGACACTGAGATGGTATCTACTGGGAAGACTTCTGGGACCATGAATCCCAAACAAATTTCAGCTTGACAGGACAGAGATGGGAGCCAAGGAGAAGACAGTCTGAAGAGCTTGTTCCCTAGGGAATGTGGTAGATTGTAGCCATCCATTTATTTATTTAAAAAATTTTTATCAAGGCATACTACCATTTGTTGAGGGTTTTCTATGTACCATATTTTGTTCTAGCTCCAGGAGATACAAATATTTGCAAGACACAATTTATAGCCTATACAGGGAAGCAGGCAAGGACAGGCAACTGCAGAAAAAGGACACAGTTGATGGAGATATGGACGTTAGGGAGGTACTCACTTTCAAGGTTATGCAAGTGACCATGCAAGTGCATTCAGCCTGTCCCTGAGAAGGAATGCTCCTTAAATTGTGCGCTCTAGCTGGCTCTTTGGTCTCATCTTCATCTCTGTCCTGGATAGGAAAAATTAATGATGGTAGAAAGAAATGCTAGACTTAGGACTAAACTACGCAAGGTCTCTACTGTCATTCAAATGTTATTGCCTGTACCATTGCATTTGGGGGAGAGAAGAATTGCTCATCTTTGGGGCTTCACATCCAAAGACCTTCCTAATCAGCACCAACAACTAAAAAACAAAACAAAAGCAAATAAAAAGTTAAATTTGGTTCATGGCTTCCTTCTTTGCACTTACTGTGCCCTTTACCTACTTCTGTCTTCTCACCGACATTTTATTGTGTGGGTGTCTTTATTGTCAGTATTTCCTAATAGACTGTGGGCACTGTGAGGACCAGGATTGTCTTATTCACTTTTTTTGGCACAATATTTTTCTTATTGCAGTAAAATATATGTAACACAAGCTTTTCCTTTTCAAATATACAATTCAGTGGCATTAATTACATTAACAATATTGTGCAATTGTCACTATTACCTATTTCCAAAGTGTGTTTTTCAATTTTTGCATGCTTATCACAGTGTACATACACATATATGCACAGCATATAACACAAGTGTGGTTTTAATCAATGTTTCCTGAATGAATTGTTGAACTGATACATGAATTAATCTAGCAGTCTAAGGACTGGCTCTGAATTCAGAGCAATTAAGATTTCCTTTGCCACTATGCAAAAAAAAATGACAGAGAATAGAAGCTATAAAACTGAAACAAGTTGTGGATAGTAGGAGTGGCGACATCAAAGGAAATACCTTTAGAAAGAGAACCTGTGCTGGTGAGGAATCATAGGCATGCTTTTGATGAAGAAGCCATATGACAGAACCCGATGACCTCCATAGACAAGTGCCAGATTCCCTTGCTAATACATGACTTTCAGTGGAAGCAAGCCTGATAGCCTTTTGCAGGTACTTTGACTCCTGAAAGCGTTTAGGGAGTACTCAAAATATTTTTGACCTTTAGTAAGTTTTTTCCTCCTCTCTAAGAGGACATCCTGGTCCTATTACTGTCTTCGAGACTGAAAAATAAACTGGCAACAATAACTCCTCTCTCTGTGCTTTATTAATGCACAAGCTTCAGGGCACCAGACATAGAATTGAAGGTCAATATTGACTTGGTTTTACAGTGCTGGGATGAAATAGGGAGAAGAGGGCAGAATAATAATCAGACCTTTTAGGTCATGTGGAAAAATCAGCAAAGGTTTATTTTATTCTAATGACATTTTCCAAATATGTTAGAAATATTGCTGTCCAACTTGCTGATGCCCCCTTAATTCACACTGCGCTACGAGGATCTAGCTACCCGGCTGTGCTGTCAACCTGGAGGGCCTGGCGTGGCCCAGCTCAGAGGCTGAGGAACTATAACCCACAAACCATTCCTCACACTGGAATTTAGTGGGAAGGGCCAGGGATATAGACAGAAGGCCCTTCCCAGCCACGTATTGGCTCTATGACTTTTGAGGGTGTTGTGTGTTGATTAATATATTCATACATATTTATATAACCCTTATGGTAATTATTATAAAGCAAGCTCAATAAATTATTGTACAACTTTTTCTCCTTCTTGAAATAACTATTTGGTCCACTCCTAACCTAAACAAACAAATCTAAAAAGAGCTTACGATTTCCCTATAATGTATATGAGCATGGAGACTTTGCATAGGAAGGAGATTCATGGTTAACTTTAACATTAACTCTAACCCACGTGAATGCTCTTCCCACTGTTATGAGAGAAAAACACATGTTCACCCAATGTTTTCTTAATTGCTAGGTTCTCTTCTTCATGGGAAAACTCCTGCAATTATGGTAGCTGCCATCAAGAGAATAATAGTAAGCAGGAGAAAAGAAACAGTCTTTTGGGGGTTTGTCTAGCAATCTATCTCTATTAAGTAACAGCAAATGACAAAGTTTATTCCCTCAAACTTGGGTCAGGAGACTTTTTTAGTAAAACTCAACCATCCGCTGATTCTTGCTCTTTGTGTATTTCCCCACCCCTGTTCCAAACTAACCTGCACATCTGTACGCGCAAGAGAATCTGGATCAGGGATGCAGAATGAAAAAGAAATTAAATATATACCTATATATACCAGCTTAAAGTTACTGAAAAGATATTTAATCTGAATATTATTTGTAAATTTAAAATTCAGCTTCTGTAGGCATTTGCAAATGTCATATATTCATACACAAAGTCAACTTATGGTTTCTTTAGTACTAAATTATTTTAACCCTAAAATGATCCTCAAGAGGAAGACACAGGGTGCCCACGAGCAAGACTGGCTGACGTCAGGTGCCATCGTGTGGGGGGTATGGCACTTGCTCTGAAAGTCTCCCTTTTCCTTCTCTCCTTTTAAAGTGCAGATGTTTTATATAAGAATGTCAACTAAGTAATTTGTTGTTATTCATGAAAACCTTAGCACAGATTTTTTTTTTCTCAGAGAAAGAGAGAAGAAGGATCTGAGGAAGAGAAAGACAGTGGATAAAGGTTACGGCAGAACAGGTATCTTTGGAAGGCAGAGGACGAGAAGGGCCTGGCCCAGGGGAGGGCAGCAGGGCGGAGGCAGTGGGAAGGAACTGTCAGCTGGGAGCACAGAAAAGCATAAGAAGGGGGAGAGCCTCAGACAAGTTTCACCGCAGGGCCTGGTGCAGACCCACTCCTACTGCCATCTCTCCCCAGCACGCTCGCCCCCTCAAGCCCTCGGCCCCAGCCCCTCACACTAGCTCCTCTCTTGAGCTTTGTCTGCTCCAAGATGGGCCCTGGGTGGTGTCCTCTTCTGCGCATTCTGTCAGTAGTTCTCCCAGACCTCTCTGTCTCTCTGCACAGAGAAAGTGTGGGTGGACAAAGCGAGCAGAGCCCTGGCCTTACCACCAGCTGGCCGAGCTGCCTTGGTTTGCATTTGCTATTCTAGGTGTTTGTGGGGTTTGGAAGCTGCATGCCCAGGGAGTGGGAAAGCTGGGCTGTGCACTGCAGCCTCCCTTTTGGCACCTGCAGAAGTGCTCTTAGCAGCTAGGGCAGGTGGGTACAGCCAGGGAGCAGAAGGAATGGAGTTAAGAGTACTAGGGTAGTATGACCCAAGGGACATTTACCAGCCCTCTCTCACCACAGTCATCCAATATATAAATGAATAAATAAACTTCCCAACAGACATCATGGTGTTTAAAATGCAACTATTAGAAATACATTCATTTCAGTAAAGCATTGCCCTCTCTCCTTGATCTTTTTGTTTTCTCTCTCTCTCTCTCTCTCTCTCTCTCTCTCTCTCTCTCTCTCTCTCTCTCTCTCTCTCTCTCTCTCTCTCTAATGTAAATATCCTTGAGAGGGATCATACCTGAGTCACTGGTACTTCAGCAGACACAATCAGAAAACAGTCTTCAGTCTCAGGAGAATTTAGATGATCATTCTAGCTGCTGGGCTGGGGATGTTTGGGGGAGGAAATTGACAGAAGAAGATAAGAAGAAAAGGACAGCGCAGAAAGGACAGAAAGGGATGTCAAAACCATCTTCCCTGACTTAACAGGACCTCCAGCCACACTCCAAAGACCTGTTCTTCTCATCTTTAGTGCCACGTTCTGGGGCCATTATCAACCTCAGTGTGTGTGTGTGCATGTGAGCCTGTGAAGGAGGGATTCTGCATTCTACTACTCTGGTACATAATCAGTATGTAGCATACAGTAAGTATGCTAGAACTCTGTTATATTCCAAATATGATTTTACCTGTGATCCCCTGGAAGGGGTGGTCAGAGAAAAAGAGTTCACAAAGTATTTTTCATCTTACTCCAGAAACTGTTAAAAACTACTAACTTTCCTCTCTAGGTACTGAACTGATACATTTTAGTTCTTTCACAAAAGATTAAACTTGTATCCACAGAGGCAGCCTAGGAACAGAGTTAATTGTTCCAGAAGCAGGCTGACACATTTTGTAAGATTGTAGGACAAAGCCAAGTACGAGGTTTCTAATGGTCTATTCCACCATACAAAACGTAAACCGGTTTTGGAACAAGCCACTTGCCTGCAGCCCAAGACAGAGAATAATCTTCCCGGGGGCAGGCAGGGGGAAGGAGGGGAGAACTTGCATGATGCTGCAGAAGCAGAAATCCTGTGTCAATGGGCAGAGGCATTCAATGGTCTCTAGAAGGAATTTGCACTTCTCTTGGCTTATTGCTTGTTAGTTTTCCTTAAGACCCATTCTTGCTCTGACACCTTCAGGAAATTCATAGATCAAGCTTTCTTTTTTAATTTGATGCTGCCTTAAAAGCACCATAGGCTCCTAGGAAGGGACAAACAGCTTCCTACATGATAGCCTTGCAAAGGAGAAGGCTCCTCAGGGAGCCTTGTAGGACACAGGTGACCCAGGCTGTCATTTAGGTTACGGTCACTCCCTTCTACTCCATATCCAGGTCACATAGCTCTGGTACCCCTATGGGTGATTAATTTTCTTAGAAATAAAAGCCTATGCTCTAAGATTTCTTAACTCTGAACATAGTGACACAGTTGTTTCCCTGAACCTCTTGAGCCTGCAATCAGTCAGTGGTACTCATTTGCAGACTTAGACCTAAATAATTTTAAGTAGCTTTGGGTCTTTCCTCCATAACTGTTATTGAAATGGAAATCCCATAAATTAGAACGCACTCTAATTCATATCTCCTCAAGCAGTACTTTAGATGAAGAGTTGGCACTTATTCTGTAAGGGGCCACATAGTGAATATTTTAGGTTTTGCAGGCCAAACGGTCTCTGTTGCAAGTACTCAACTTTGCCCTTGTAGCTTGAAAGCACAGACAGCATGTAGATAAATGGGTGTGCTTGTGTCCCTAAAAACCTTTATTTGCAAAAGTGGGCAGCTTTTGCAGGATTTGCATGGGCAGGATTTGCCCATGTCATGGTTTGCTAAGCCCTGTTCCAGATGGCTCTTTAAAATACTCATTTTCTTTTATTTTCCTGTGCTACCTATTACCACTATCTGAGAGTTATTAAAGTTTCTAAATCCACATAAATTCTCTATACATTGGTGTGATTTTCTTAGAATTGCAACCTAAAAGTGTGCTTTTTAATATTTTTTTATCATACGTTTATAGATAAGAAGCACACAATAAATTCCACCTGGCTACATTCTAATTCTTTTTCTAAACACCTAAACTTATTTTTATGTAGTTGGAATTTGTATATATATTCTATTTTTCTATTTTGTGATTTATACTCAATAGTCTTTTATAGAGCCATTGTTATGGATTGATATATTCTGCTTACTTCTTTTAAAAGACTATGCGGTATTTCATCATATTTATAAAGCTGGCTTGCTAAAAATTCTCCTATTGTTAAATATTTGGACTTTTTCCCACTTTTTTCCATGAGCTAAATAGGGCTGCTATAAAAAATCTTTGTGAAAAAAAAATCTTTGTGCAAGTGACATACAAGAAAGTTAAAATCCAAATGTAAAAGCTATATTTACTTCTGCTAGCTCTGCTAATTATTATGTTTGAAATATGGTACCGCATTGCACACTCAAAAACACAGCCAGATAATTATTTTTTTAAAAAAATGCAACTATTAATAGATCATAAATTCATTGGGTTGTTCTATCACAACATTAAATGATCTGTCAGAAGACTATATTCCTATACAACTCTTACTGAGATAGGGGATTTGATCTCAAACTTTTTTCAGTCTATAGTTCCCTATAGATATATTGCTTCCCAGGTTTGATGGTGTATCTCAATATTATCACACAAACTCAGCAGTTGCATCTATGGCTCAAATACCTCAATCCATGTTCAAACACTGTACTTCAGTATTCTAAATCAGATTCATTAGCATTGTCAAGCACCTCATCATTAATCTCCAGATACTGTCATGCTCAAGCTCAATATTTTCTTTTTCCCAACAGGGAAGGGTTGAATCTAATGATTGGTAGAGACTCTTTCCCAGCTTGGAGCTCAGATATGGCTTGGTATTTCCAAGGTCAACAGTAGATTCTTGCCTTTCAGACCTATGGGAGATTGAGGTCTGAAGAAGCAGAGAGGGCTGGATGGGGAATTTTGTTCCACCTTATTTACATCTTCAGGCACTTAAGCTGGCAAGACATATCTTTAGAGAGAAAGGGCATGTAGTTTAGATTAGTGCGTCACAAATTATCACTAGTTTAAAAACTTTTTTTAAATTTTCAAAATGTTACCAACTGATACTTTCATAAAATATGATAAAACAGTTATCATAAAAATAAATAAAAAACAGACATGCAAGATACCAGCTTCCAATTTTGCACTTATTACTAGAGACCATGTTATATTTTTTTATTATTTAAATTGACATGAATACATTTATTATGTATTTCTGTTAAGAAGATATTAAATTAGCATAAGATAAATATAATCAGAAGAAACATAGCATAGGTAAAAATGCAAAAACTGTCACATTTTTCATTGAAACTGCCCCATTTTTTCACTTTTCATTCAAAGTGTGTGCATAAGTGAATAATACAGACTTTACCTAGCTCGTGGTGAATAGGTCTGAGGCATGCATTTTAAGTAGCACCAGTGTAGAGGGCCTGGCCTGACTTTATAGTCAAAGAAACATGGTCTTGTCTGAGTCTCTTACTGTCTGTGCAACCTGAGACCACTCATGTTCTCAGCCTCCTATTTTTGTTAAGTGAGGATGATAATAAAATAAAATAAAATGGGGTTACTGTGAGGATCGAGTAAGACAATGTGTGTGAAGTGCTTAGTATAGTATTTGGCATCGTGAATGCTGAAAAATTATAGTCAGCATCTCTGTTAAGGTGTCAGCATGAGAAACATTTAAAGAAATTTAGTAATGAAACTGTAAAGAGCAGGTATGCATCTGGCTTCAGTGTACCATCTCATAAACAGAGTCTTATAAGCATTGAAACCCCACAGAATGATAAACTACCAAAAATAATTTTAAAAATTCAGCAAGGCTGCCAGATACAAATTCAATTTACACTATCAATAACTAACAAGAAATGGTAATAAAAATGATATGCATAATATTAAGAATCTCTAAAGTTTCTAGGAAGAGAAATAACAGGGAATGCACAAAATTTTATGGATAAATGTTTCAAAGCTTGTTAAAACACATAGAAAAAGATATGATAATAAATGGAATTACCTGATATTATAAATTTGTCAATTCTCCACTGAACTAATCTATGTGTTAATATGTTCCAATATAAACTCCAGCGAGGATTTTTGAGAAACTTGACAAACTGATTTCAAAATGTATGTGGAAGATTAACAAATAGTTAAGTCAATTTTACACACACATACACACACACACACACACACATGCACACACAGAGCAAAGAGGGAAACTCCCTATCAAACAGAGAATAGTATATACCAGCATAACAGCAGATAAATGAAACATGGAACAGATAAAAAATACCCAGGAATAAAACATGTGTGTAAAGAAACTTGAGATATGACAAAGGTGGGAAATAGATAAACTGTATAATACATGGTTTGGGGAAAACAGCCTTACTATATTGGGAAATAAAAATTTAGATTTCTACTCCATGCCATATAGACATTGAACTCCTGATGTCTTAAAGATCTAAATGTAGAAGGGAAACCTTTAAAGCTAGAAAGAGAAAACATGACCTTAGGGTAGAAAGAGGTTTTTTAAACAAGACATTACAAGCACAAACTATAAAGCAGAAAATTGTTGGATCTGACTACGTAAGCATTAGAGATTTTTATTCGACATAGGCACAATGGACAGATGTGTACTATACTAGGAGAAAATGTTTGTGAAGTTTAAAGTCAATAAGACTAATATTTAGATTATAAAGGAAACTCCTACTAATAAGTGGGGGAAACAGGAAAATGGGTAAAGGACATTAACAGGAAAATGCACGAAAGGGGAAACCTCAATGATGAAAGTTAGGTAAAGATATTCTTAACTGCACCAGTAATAAGAGGCATAAAAATTAAAGCAACAATAACATAATCTAATATTCACTCAACTGGCAAAAATTAAAAAGTTAGAAGACTCTAAGTTTTCAACAAGTTGGGGGAAACAGGAACCCACCCACATGCATAGCTGGTAGGAGTAGGAATTGGCACCGTCTTTCTGAAAAGTAATCTGGCAGCTTTTAGTAATTAGTATGTGTGTACCCTACAATATAGCAGTCTCTTTCCCGGGAATGTGCCTGCGAAATTCTCACACAGGCCCGTAAGAGATCACATAGAAAAATGAACACAGCACCATTATTTGTAGCAGCAAATAGCTGTCCATCGGCAGATGGAATAGTATTCAGCTGACAGGTGCAACAAACTAGTGAGTATACGTCAGAACATAGCATTGGGTGAAGAGATAAGAAATATAATCAGACACTATTATGTAAACTAAAAAGCACGTATGCAGAATACTACTGCATAGTTTTCGTGGATACTCACATACTGACAGACATATTAACAGCTTAGAGGGAAGGCAAACTAAACGGTAAGCAATGGCAACAGGAAATGAGAGATGAAGGGAAAAACTAAAATAAAACAAGAAAGGGACCTTATGGGATCAAACATGAGAATATGCCATGGATTGAAATATGAGTATGAATAAACTGAATCTCTGCACCCAAAATCCAAAAGGTTTTTTTTTTTTTTTTTAAAGCATACATAACATGGAACAGGCTCACTTGGTCTCTGTACAAGTTTCCTGTAAGCACATGGAAATACACGAGCCCCACAGGATATAAGATGCAAATTAAAACCCTGTTCTTAAATTCATGAACTACGATTCTCTCTACACCGTTCTCCTTCGACTGCTTGAGACTCTTTTCAATTCTGCAATACCGGTGATAATTAGCCAAGGGAGGAGGGGAGGGCATGCTTTCTCTTTCCTGAGAGGCTGGTGACGAAGATTCCCCAGCTGAGGTATCCTAGAAACGCTGATTGTGTTCTCGTATTTTCCATGTTTCTCCGCGCTGGCAGTAGCAAATGTCTTTATCATGGCTGCCGTCCAGAGAACTTGAAGCCAGAGCTTTGCTCCGGGCGGGCATCCAGAAGAGTGATCTGGATTCCGTGGCTGAAGAGCCCCAGACTTTAAGGAGGACCAGAGGCTGTGCGGACTGCCTCTCCGAGCCTTCGCAGGTTGGAGAGGAAAAAAGCTGAAAAAAGCCTTTGGTCCTTCCCAGGCTGAGTGCCGGCCTTACCTTGATTTTTGTTCTTGCAGCAGGATGTCCAGGTGTTTATAGGGGTGTTTCAAGAGCAAAAAGGCAAGCATTACCCAGGGTAGAAAATCTGGATTAGAGTGAGGAGATTATATATTTGCGTTTTAGATCTTGCTCTACCTCCAAATTGCATCTGAAGATTAGTTGGGCAGCTTTTCCTCATGAATGTTATGTTTATACAAAGACCGAGATGGTGGGGAAGACCCTGTCATTGACAAAGAAGCAGGTGCCTATATAGAGTGATTAGAGGCAGCTGAAAGTCCTCCCAAATGTCACATCATATACAAGTAACCAGGCTTTGTGGGGTCAGGGAGCTTGCCAAAGATTCTGCGTGAGTTCGTTCATTGGCAGGGCTGGGAGTAGAACCCAAATTTTCATGCCCTTAGAAAGAAACCCTTTCTCCACCTGGGCAGCTTCACAGGGCCTTCCCACAGAAATGTCCCAGGCACCATTCCTCCTGCTATTATCCTCCTTAAAGACACAGTCCCTCCAGTGACCCTTCATTCCATCCCACAATGATCCCTTTCTGCCCTGCTCTCGCGGAGCACCTGACATGTGCCTTTTCACCTTGGGTGGATTCCTGTCTTAAATTGTAACGCTCCTGTGTGCTGCTATCAGTGTGAAGCTCAGGTGTACCACACAGTAGCTGGTTGACTTTGGGCCAGTCACCTAAGCTGTCTGAGCCTTTTATTTTTTCATCTATAAATCGGGATGATAAAAAGTTCAGGGGTTTGTTGCGAAAATAAATAAGAGGAGGTATAAAGATGTTTTCGTAGAACGGTAAAATGCTTTATAAAATGTCACTTGATTCTATTAACAATGAAAATAAAGATAGGTTGGGAGATGGTGAAGCACAGTGATTCAGAAAAGGGATCTGAGTGCAAACAGACCATGCAAGTCTTGGCTACAGTACTCTGCAATCCTTCAGTCTTTATAGGTGGAGAAGACAGCTGAGATAGGTCCCCAAGACTGATTTGTAATCAGCCCTGTTCACTCTGCTCTATAACATGGTGTCTCTGACTAGAGAAAAAAAATAGCAAGGCATGATATTTGGATAGAAATTTCAAAGGTTGCTGGGAAAACTGGATAGCTACATGCAGAAGAATGAATCAGGATCCCTACCTCTCACCTCTCACAAAAATCTACTCAAGATGGATAATAGACTTGAACCTAAGGCATGAAACCTTAAGAATCCTAGAAGAAGATGTTGGGAAAACCCTTTCAGACACTGGCCTAGACAAATAATTTTTGAAGAAGACCCCCAAAGCAATCACTGCAGCAACAAAAATAAACAAATGGGATCTGATCAAATTAAAAAGCTCCTGCACAGCCAAGGAAACTATCATTAGAGCAAATAGACAATGTACAGAATGGGAGAAAATATTTGCTCTCTACACTTCCGATAAAGGTCTGATAACAAGAATCTATCTAGAACTCAAAAGAATTAACAAGAAAAAATCAAACAGCCCCATCAATAAATGGGCAATGGAAATGAACAGAAACTTTTCCAAAGACAGAATAATGGCCTGCAAACATATAAAAAAAAATGCTAAACATCTCTAATCATTAGAAAAATGCAAATCAAAACCACAATGAGATATCACCTTACCCCAGTGAGATTGTCCTGTATCAAGATATCCCAAAACAACAAATGCTGGCAAGGATGTGGAGAGACAGGAACACTCTTACACTGCTGGTGGGACTGCAAATTAGTGTAACCTTTGTGGAAAAGAATTTGTAGGTACCTCAAACAGCTACAAATAGAAGTACCATTCGACCCAGCAATAACTTTATTAGGCATCTACCCAAAAGAGCATAAGACATTCTATTATAAAGACATCTGCACCTGAATGTTTATGGCAGCACAATTCACTATTGCAAGGATATGGAAACAACCCAAGTGCCCATCAATTCTGAGTGGATTATTAAAATTTGGTATATGTTTACAATGGAATATCACTCAATTCTAAGAAACAACAGCAAGCTAGCACTGCTTATATTATCCTGGATTGAGCTTAAGCCCATTATCCAAAGTGAGGTGACACAAGATCAGAAAAATGGGCTCCATATGTACTCGCCATTAAATTGGTACTGATTAACACTATGGTGCTCAAATGGTGGTGGTGTTCACCAGGGATTAGGGGGTTGGAGGGGTAGACCCACATCTGAGGGATGTGGTGAGCATTGTGGAGGGGAGGGGCATACCTCTAACCCTTGCTAGGGAGAAGCAAAGATATAAAATGTAACCAAAATCTTCATACTTTCATATTTTCTTGAAATTAAAAAAAAAAAAGACCGAAGGATATATCATGTATACATAACACTTCTTGGTCCCGTTATCTATGTGGCTTTTCAAGGTTCTATCATCCTCATGAGATGGTAAGTTCCATAGGAGCTGAGTCTGTACTTAAGTGCTTTGCATTCTCAGCAGTGAGCACAGAGCAGGGTGAGAAGACTCTCACCGCCATGTTTGCTGCAGCCATAATGGTTCCACCCATTCCATAGCCCAGGGGCCAGGCAGAGGCGGCTGCTAAAGCTTTGAATATAGGACCCATTCTCCTTTCTTCCTTTTAAAAATTTTTTTGAGAAAGAAGCACTTACTTTTAATAGAGAACTAAAACTCCCAGTGAGGATGCTGTTACTTTCATTACAGGTGTTATCAGCTGACAAAAGAGAGAAGGAAGTGTTCATAGAAATCTATTGTTAAATTAAATGCCTGGCTGGACACTACAGCATCCCCCCATCAGATAGAATGAAGTTCGCCACACACCTCTAGCTTGTGAATTCTAGGATCTCGTGATACTTGGTGTTAAACAATTAAGAATGAAAAGGCCTCTTTATCTGAATTATGATATTTCTGTAGGTGGATTTCTGACTTCTATGCAGCACTTTATGCTATACAAATAGTTTTTATTTGCATCATAGCATTTGAGCCTTTTAATAACCTTGCAGAATAGCTGATATTATCCCAATTTTTACTGATGAAGAAATTAGGTCACTGTGAATTAGGTGAATTAGGTCACTCCTCAAGCCTATGCAGCCAGTATGTTTATTGTCTATTGCTATGTAACAAATTACCTCCAAATTTAGTAGTTTAAAACAACAAATATTAGTTATCTCACAATTTCTGTAGGTCAAGAAGCAGGGCACTGCTTAGCTGGGTGCTTCTGGCCTCTCCTGAGGTCGCAGGCAAGTGTTGCTGAAGGCTCAAATCGGGTAGGATCCATGGCCACGCTGACCAGTGGTCATTGGCAGAACCAGTTCCCTGTAGGATGTTCGACTAAGGGCTTCAATTCCTCACTGTCTGCTGGCCAGAGGCCCCCTCAGTCCCTCGCCATGGGGGCCCCTCCACAGGGCAGCTCACAACATGGACACTGGACATTGGTGTGGCACCTGAGGCAAAAGAGGGGGAGCTTTCATAAAAAGGAAGTGATGCCTGGGGCCAAATGCTATAGAAAAATAAATCATAAAGAAAAGTTACAAATAACCCCTTTTTGAATAGCAATTATGTATCGGGAACTTCACAGCTCTTTCAACGAGGACTTTTTGGGCAATAAAAATACAAGAACAACCCAGATTCACATAATAAGAACATCTGTTATTTCACATATCAAGAAGAAAGCCATGGAGATAAGACTCCAGCAATAGTATAGGAGGGTTGATTAGGATGTACCCCTGGCTGCGCTGGGTCACCATCCTGGAGGGCGTCCGGCCACCTATACAAACTGTAAGTTTCTGTTAACCAGTAGGAAGGAGGAAGTGGATGGTGGGTAGGCAACCAACAGCGTCTGCTACAAAGGATCTTCTTCACTGAAACCTTCACAGCAGCTGTGCAGGCAGAGATTATCATCTCCTTCTTTGCAGATGAGGAAACCACGGGAGGCAGAGGTGAGAACCTGCCAGGAAGGCACATCTCGGAAGCAAAGACTCACAATTCAACTCAAGTCCGTCCGATTCCCAAGACTGTGTTTTTTAACCAGCTCATAATGAAATTTTCCTTCCATAGCTCTGCATGGAAGGGCATACAGTCTTTTCTTTACGTACTGTTTGAGGCGTTTATCTCCCCACTCAAGTATTAACATCTGTGAGGGTGTTGTCTCTAATTGCTGTGACCTTACTTGTTTGTGACTTCATCAGTTTATGACTAATTGCTTCTCCAACTTGTCAAGACTATTTAGAATTCTAATTTTATTTTGCAAGGTGTTAGTCACCTCTTATATTGTAGGATTCACTGAAGAAAGAAACACACTGTCAGCAACATCTTTCCAACTGTGACCAGGATTACTCCCCTGGGCACGACTCACGGGGCCTCCGCCTCACAATGCCCCGGCCTCTGGAGGCTGTTTCTCTAGCTTGTTAGCAAGTTTGCTGTGGCACAGAGTCAATGTATTATTGATGATAAGACGGGCTATATTTATTACTTACTTTACCTATAGACCGGCACTCCAGTCTGCTGCAGAAGAGCATTAAATCAGTTTACATGAAATGGTTTCCAGGCTGGTTTGTGATCACAAACAGCTGTGATCATCCACGTGTTAGCAAATTCATCATCTGGCTTTCTCTGGGGACCTTCCAGGAAACCAGGTCACAGTGATTGATCAACCATGTCCATGAAATCTTTCTTCACTTGCCCTTGTTTCCCTACATCTTTTTTCTTCTTCTGACACTTGCTCCTTACCTTTTATTCATTCCTCTGAATTTCTTTTCCATCAAAGCTTTGGAGCCATGCTCAGTGACGAAATAGGCAGAGACTTGGAGAATAGTGCATTGTTCGTGGATCGTTAACCTTCCAGTGTTGACAACTGATAACATCCATGCACACTCTGAAAGGGCAAAAGGAGCAAACAAGATGGGTAGGTTTTAAGGTTAGTACAGTTTTAAGGTTATATAATTTGCTTTAGGTCCCCAAGGTCCCCGTTGACCAGTGTCTTGCTTCTTCCTACTCAACTGTTGGTCTCCCCCTCCGTGAAGGATGTCTATAGGATAGCCATGCAGTGAGAAGGTGTTGACCTCACGGAAGTGAATCATAATAGCTATATTGAGTCCTTATTGTGTGCCAGTCACTGTGGTCAGCATTTATCATACTATCTCTCTCTCTTTTTTAATCTTCAAAACAACTCTTCAAGGTAGCTACTATAAATAGCCCTGTGTCACAGCAAAGGAAACTGAGGCCTGAAGAGGTTAAGCAATTTGCCCAAGTTACACCCAGGTAGTGATAACCTGAAATTCCAATCCAAGTTTTTTGTTTGGTTTGGTTTCATTTTTGTTTGTTTGCTTTTAGCTCCAGAGATAAGAATTCTAAACCATTCTGCTATTCTATCTTACAAATGCTTAGATGAGCAATAGCAATCCTCTCTTGATTTATTTGTTTATGTCTATCTAAATCTTGCTACTGTGTGTCCAGGACTCAGATTTAAACAAGGAATATCACCTTATCTATTCTTTAGAGTGAGTTGTTTCTTATATCCCCCCAAGTTTTCTCCATAGAGAGGGCAAAACGTCCTTGCCGAACAAGGTAAGAGGTGTGGAGAAGGCTTTGTGCGGGAGAGCTGGCTCGGGCTCTCTCCAGTCCTGGGCTGGTCTGAGCTGGAACAGGCCTCCCAGGAGAGGTGGAACAAGAGCACAGAGGGAAGATGGGGCTACCAATTAGTGTGTTAAAAGGCAGCTATTTTTTTAAACAAATTTCTAAAGGTCAAGTGTAGGCTATGATCAAAGGCAGGACCCCAGGGAGCCACATACACAAGAAGAGATTTAACTCACCCAGAGATTCTTCACTTTGCGCATCTATTGGGTGCCCATTAAGACTAGAGGGAGGGCTTGGGGCCAGAAAAAGCATCTCTCAATGGTGCAGGCCAGCTGCAGGTAAAGTGTGAAACATCCCCCAGACCCTCTCCCCTAAGGAACAAAAGCCACTTGCGGAAGGGCAGCTAACCTTGTCACCCCCAGGTCAAAAACAGAGACCCAGTGGGACTCAGAGAAAACAAAAACAAAATAAGACAAAAAACCAAAACACACACACAAAACCAAACTCTACTCCTAGGGGAAGAGGAAGGAAATTGCCCCGAGCCAGATTATTAGCTGTACCCCACCGCTGCGGGTGGGGCAGGAGCAAAGAGAAAGGCCCATCTTAATGCCATGAGGCAGAGGGCATGCCCAAAACCAGACTGGCTCCCCGGGGAACAAGTAACTGCAAACTAATGCCTGGGACAGAGAAAAGGCAAAGATCCTCTCAGATGTATAGGTGCATAGGAAAGGCAGGAGGGATCAGTGGAATAGAGACACTGAGGAAGACTTCCAAGCAGCCAGCCTTTGTCCAAGACATGCTAGAGGCATCTGAGGTTGGTGTTGCACTGAAGATAACCACAGCCCCAGCAAAAGCTAAATCCCACCTGGGTTTCATTTGGACTTTCTGAAACTGAGGGTTCATGTCAACCATCAATTCTTTGAATATAGCCTTTTCTCCATTTTCATTCTGGAATTCTAATCAGATGTAAGTTACTCATCTCACTGCCATCATCCATACTTTCCATATTTCCCATCTCAGTGTTTCCCTGTGCTGCATTCTGGCTAATTTCATCTTCAAATCCATCTTCCATTTCTCAAGTCCTTTCAGCTGGGGCTAGTCTGCTGCTTAGGCTACTCAATGAGTTTTTAAGTTTCAAGTATTATACTTTTCTTTTTTTAATAGAAGTTCTATTTGATCTTTAAATCTGCCTTGCCACTTTATATTTTCTTGCTCCTTGCTCATAGATTAGACACTTATTTTATATCTTTAAGTATATTAAAAATACTCACTTCGTACACTGCATCTGATAAATCCGATATCTGAAGTACTTGTGTGTCTGATTCTACAGCCTGTTTGTTTCTGCTGGCTCTTATTCATGACACCGTGTCTCTTCTGTGCTTTTTCAGGAAACTCTTGTTTGACTTATCTTTGTGTGGAAAGGACTTCTTGATGCTGCATTCTTCTATAAAGAATTTTTTCTTAAGAGATAGGGTCTCTTTCTGTTGCCCAGGCTGGAGTGTAGTGGTGTGATCATAGCTCACAGTATCCTCAAACTCATGGACTCAAATGATCCTCCTGCCTCAGCCTCCCATAGTGCTGGCATTACAGGTTTAAGCCACTGTGCTCGCTCGGCCCCTATAAGGAATATGTGTTTGTTTTAGCCAGATGATAGGAGGCTACTGATATAATGCCACCTAAAAATAAAATTTCAACTTGCAGTTTTTTAAATTAAATAGCTAATATGAACTTGGTGTGACTACCCCCAAGAAGGCCAAATTTCAGTGAAGAATTCTCAGGAAATAATATTTTTCCCTCTCTACCTGTGGCTAAGTTTAAGGAAGACAATTGTCCTCGTTGACCTTCTTCGTGGAGTTGGTTTTTTTTGTTTTTGCATTAATGCAGTCTGTTCTTTTCTAGGGGATAAATGGCCATTTAGTGTTCTGACTTCATTCACCCTCCCTAATGTGAGTGAGCTCCTATAACAGGGGTGGTCACCAAGGTCACCAGGAATTAACTGATGTCTCTAGAAGAGCTAGTGGTTTTGGATTCCTGCTTTCTACTTTGTTTTTGTCAAGTTGAAATCACTTATAAAAAAACAAAGGAACAGAATGTCCTCGTGCTGGCTGTTAGTCTATTCCTAGATCTAAATGCTAGGTCTGCTATTTTAACACATTGACTGCCACGCAAAAAAAAATCAGAAACTTTTCCTTGGGGCCACAGTGTTTTATTATGAAAACACAATAAAAACTTACAGTGTAATTTAAAGGCAGACACAAATAGAAAAATGAAATTTATTGACTTGTATTCATTTAATCCATGTTTTTGGAATTAAATTATCAATATTAATTGCAACAATAAGAGCATCAGCAAGTAAGATTTTATATATACTTCACGCGGCTCTGAGGTCAAAACTAGATTGAGTTGAGTACAACTCTCATGGCAGTTAATGTGTTAACCATTGTACAATCTTGGGTAATCCGAATTTGTTTGGTCACTTGTAAAACAGGAATAATAATGCTTATCTATACATCTAACTCTCATGAAGACTCAGGATAATGTAAAGTGCCTAGAACAGAGAAGAAAGCTTGCCTGGCACTTAATCATAAGGCAGTTATTATTAATACAAGTTTTCTTAGTAGACTGTCGTGGTATAAATGTCCTGGAATCTTTGATAACTCCAAATTGGCCATTTTCCAGGCAGACTCTCTGCCCAAAGATCATGGTAAAGGGGATTTCTTGTTTCTCCATCTTCAGTTTGTCATTCTGTGTCCCAATCAGAAATAATCTAGTAATACAAATGGCTTTTTTTCACTTGTACACCTCTCTGAAAAAATAAAATAAAATAAAATCAGGCAGGGAGAATGTCATCCAAGAGACTTAAGTTTTGTGATACAGAATCTTGAAAAGTAACGAGGCATGTGAGCTCACTGGTGTTTGGGTGGATTCTCCTTCTGCCAGGGTGATGGTCTTCATGGTGGCGTCACTAACATCCAAGGGGTTGATTCAATTCCCATGTTCCTGATCCACTTACACTAATGTAATTTGAACCTGGCCTGACAGACACAGACTGATGTACAGACTGTCTTCTCTCGTTTTGGTTGATTTGGCCAGATGAAAATGAATGAGAACTTAATGTCCCTTTGAAAAGTCTTAGATCTATTTTATTTTACATGTGGCAAACCATCTTTATTCTTAAAGAATTTTTAAAGTTTGTTGACTGGTGGATATGTGACTGGTCACTTGGGACTTTTTTGTTTACTGTACCCTGTATCAATCACTTAAAATCTGTCTTTCAGAGAAAAAATAGGCTATAGCAGCATCATTCATTGGAGGCTTTCCTATATCTTATGGAATTTTTGCTTATAAAATTATGGGGAAAAAATCCATGGTTTTTGGTCATTCTTACCACTTGAAGGATGTTTATGTTAAATTGAATTGATTTTGTTGGCAACTTTACCCCTTCCAATGTTCATTCAGCCTTCCACAGATATCATTGAACCCTACAATGAGCATCTCTGGTTGGGTTCCCTGGGTAACAGAGTGTGAAGCGTAGATTTGCTTGCAGGTTTACTGAGAGTGCTGTTGGGCACAACATCTGTAAGTGAGGGCGGGAGTGGAATTGGGCAGAAGAAGAAAGTAAACTGTGACACAGTTTCAACCAAGGCTTCAACTGGTCCTCCAGAGAGTTCTGGACCTAGGGACAGCCTTTCAGAGTTGCCTTGAACTGGGGCAGGGGCCCAGGACTTTGCACCAGTGCTCTGCCCAGTCATTGGGCTGCAACTACAGAGGGAATGAATGTTGGGCAAGGAACTTCTTTCTACTGAAGGAAATGCCTGGGAAAGCACTCAGCTATGAATTTTAGTAGCAGACACTCCCAGCAATAGGGGAAAAGAAAGCATACCTCTGTCCTGAAGACAGGACCTGAGCAATGCATCACAGCGTCCCCCAATCCAGGGATGCCTTGGTGAGCAAAATCCAGCAGTCTCCTGCTTCATAGAAACATAGTCTAGTGGATACTCGCAGTGAAAAGTTGTGTCGTAATAGAATGGCTATGGGTGATTGGCTGGGTGGCCGGAATCTTCTCCTGTAGTCTGTCCCTAGGGAACTTGATGTTTTATAGTCATCAGGTGTAACTTATAAAGCTTTTATGAGAATGGATGAGTCAGCAAGGAGACGCCAATTATTTCTGTTCTACAGAGAGAGAAAAACCCAGGCATGACACAGGTGGGGCATATACCAATGAAAGGTTGGAAATGGTAAAAATAGTTACAGGTTATCAAGAATCCCCTCACTGTTAGGACCGCTGTAAACATTACCCTTAACCTTCACATCTACCCTGAAAGGTCGATATTAACAAACTGAATGGACTGAATTGCCTATGCTCACACAGCCACTGAGTGACAGTTTGGTAACAGTGTATCTGGTTCTAGAGCCCATGCTTATAGCACCACACCATGCCCAGGCACTCTGATACGTGGGCTAGAAGATTGCATTGCGAAGGCGGGTTTCGCAAAGGGGATTTCTCTGTTTCTCCATCTTCTGTTGTGTCACTCTGTCCCAATCAGAAACAGCACTGGCTTCCAAACAATCTGTGAGTAGAGTTTCAGGATTTCAGAGAATAGTGCATGGGGCGTGGTTAAAGGTGAATTTAACCTCAAGCGAGGGCTGCTACAAAACCAGGTGTTCTTGTTTAGGGAATGTGATTAAGTTGCAGTGGGAAGTGGGCGAGGGAGGAAGGAGTTTAGGAGCCCTGCTCTTGCTCAGTGGAACGAATGGCGCAAGGATCAGCGCGCAGCTGGAGCCTCTTGCAGGGAGTGGGCGCTGGCATCTCGAGCTCCAGCGTCCCACGGAGAGGAGCGTGAGGGAGGAGCGGTAAGGTGGTTTGGTGTAGGGGAAGCAGCAGCTTCGCGGCCAGACAGGCTGGGTTTAGAGCTCAGTTCTGACAGTCTCTAGGCTGTGTCTTGAGTGTGTTATTAATACTTCACCTAGCTGAGCCACGGCTTCCCAAGTGGGAAATCAGGATACTCTGATCCTCTTCGTAGCCATGCAGTGATGATTAAATGAGAATGTATGTTTAAAATGCCAAAAGCACGGTGGCACTGGGTGACTAGTAACTGCCTCTCTTAGCGAGGTTGCAGGAGAGGCTGGAACTCCGAAAGTGTCCAGAAAGCCAAGCTGCTTCCCTGGGGGATGAGGGGTGACGAGGGCAGCCCCAGCTGGTTTGGAATAACCAGCACAAGCCAGACCTGCCTTTATTGCTCTGCAGGAAGGAAGAGGGGCTGGGTTCTGGTTCACTGGCTGGTAAAAGGCAGTTTCCACCAGGCGAGCTTAGAAGAAAGAGGCAGTAAGTACGGGAACTGCTGGAGGTGAGCTACCCGCCCAGGGCACTGGAGAGCCAACCCTATGTTGCCCAGAAAGCAGCAATGAGCAGGTTGGTTTCGTAGAGTACCCCGGGTCCTGGGAAGGGGTGGGAGAGAAGTAGCATACGTCTCCAGGTCACTTGCAGGCCTCAGATTTGCCTTATGTCACCCACACCTTGGAGCAGAGCATGAAGGCAGCACCACCCCCTGCCAGATTACCTCCTGCCAAGCAGCAGGCTGTCGTGGGCACAGCTCTGGGATGAGTGGGAGCTCCCCGACTCCAGACTACATGGAGCCTACCTGGCACCAGGGCCTCAGTATTTATATTCCTCAGGGGCCTTTAGCTCTCCTTTCATTTGCAGTTAATGTGGCTAACGGTTTCTCACTTGCCAGTGACCTTGACCGAGTGCCCTCTCACTGCAGAGCGCAAGCTGCATAGTGCAGGGCTTGAGAGCCCTGACTTGGAAGCACGCAGTGAGGGATGGAAAGCCGTTCCACTGTATACTAACTGAATGACTTCGAACTCCCAGAATTTCAATTTGCAAAATGGGAGTGATGTTAACACACACCTGATGCAAATGAACGAACGCATGGTGAAGTGCTACTCCAACGCCTGATGCTTGTTGGATGCTCGATAAATGTCATCAATATAATTAGTAGTAGTAATCGTTGTGTTATCAGCATGGCTGCACTGAAAAGCAAAGGGAATATAACAGAATGAAATGCACAGATTCCATAACTAGGAAGAGACATGGGATGCAGAATTTTGGAGAATGACCTTAAAGGCATTTATTCTGGACAGATGGTCATACTGTTTCTGATAAAAGTCAGCTCTAAGGGGGCCTCAGCTTTAGAACTGCATTTTAATGAGAAGGATTTTAAACTTAGTTATCATATGGCTCAGGGGTGTTGGTGATAATTTCATTCATTCCACAAATATTTTTTACTGCCTACCATGTGCAAAAGTTTTCAAAATAATATAACTGACACATTCAGGGTAGTGTGGTACATATAATTTCTCACCCACCGATTGGAATTATTCGAGGCGAGTCTGAAGAAGGCAAAGTGTGTGTGCCCTGTGCATTTGCCACCTGTCCTCTGGCATCTCCTGCTCTGGGCCCCGTCCCCACCTACTCCCCACCTCCGCCACATCTCAGCAGTGTCTTTAGTTGCTTCCTGGGCTTTCCCCTCTTCCTGATGCAAATCAAAGCTCATCTCCTCGCCCACCCTGTCTTTGGTTTACTCAATGCCCCAGTCTCAGGTGGCTGTGAGAAATTGAACTGGGAGGCCCTCTTTCATGCCATATCATTGAGTCATAATCTCATTAAAGTGTTGCCCATTCCGGAGCTATTTACGCTATAAAGTGGGGCAGCTGGGGACTCAGCACCTTGGCTCAAGGAACTAAATCTAACAGGATTTCAGACGCTGCAGTAGGAAGATGAGGTAATACAGATATTTCTGCTTCCTCCTCTGACATTTTCCCAAAAGATGGGGAGAAGGAAGAGAAGAATGGGCAGGGAGAACAATGGGCCAGATATGCAATCAGACTTTGGAAATACATAAATAAATAAGACAGCTTAAATAGGTTTTAAGCAAAAAATAATAATAATAATAAGGTGATTTGGAGAGTGCTAACATACCCAATACTTTTCACTCGGAGAGGAGATATTAGCCATGTTGTGATTCTGACAGTATCTTGACATTTCCCCCCTCTTGAAATTCCCGGTGCTTGCTGCCTCTCACCTCCCACTGACTTGCCTCCTGTTTGACCTGTTGGAGCAATCCTAAGAGGGCTCCGGTTCACTAAGTAGATGTTTTTTAAAAGGGAATTTGTGCCTCTGTTAAGTGCTTCATGCCTTAGTTTGCTTTCCTGACATTCCGAAACAGTCACATCAGGTCGAATTGTACCAATTTCACAGGTGAATATTAATTAATACTAATATTTATTATTAGTAGTATTAATTAGTATTTATTAGTATAATTAGTTATTAGTTATTACTAACTATTATTAACTAATTAGTTATTAGTTAATTAGCTATTATTAACTAATTAGTTATTATAAATAACTATTTATTAGTATAATTAGTATTTATTATTAGTATTAATAATACTAATATTTATTATATTATTAATACTAATATTTCACAGGTGAATATTAGTTCTTATCAAAATGTGATTATTTTGTTTGTTCATATTCACAGTTTGCAATCAAATATATTTTCCTGGGGAAATATCTTTGAAATCATAGCGTAAGTAGGAAGTTTAATCAATTAGGGAAATTTAGTTTTATTTACAAATATACAGAAAGGAATCTGAGGCTTATAATTCAAAATCATTTGATTAATAAAAGTTTAGGATACTATATGAATTAAAAGTGAAGGTATATCAGATTTTTCACTTTTAACCAGATGTTCTCTGGAATGTTGAATTTAAAATTGGTCTATCTGAAAGCAAAAGTAGTGCCTTGTGCTTTATCCCATTCTTGGTATTCGTTCCTCGTCATACAGTATCATGAAAGTGTTCTTTAGGGCAGGGACCCATGGTCTGTGGATAGAGTCAAGATGTTCATAAAGTGCCTGAAAATGAATGTTAAAAGTCAAATGTGTGTACTTTTTTCTGGAGAGAAAGTTTACAGTTTTCGTCAGATTCTCGCAGTTGTCTGTGATCTTCCAACTGTTAAGAACCATTGTCTTGGAGATAAGTTATACCAACCATCCCGTTGTACCAACTGGGACACCGTCTACCCTCTCCCCAGTTGGAATGGTTAAGCAACTTGCCCGGCATTCTTCCAAAATAGGGGCAGATCCTTGGCACGGGCAGAAATCTGTGGACTTTTAAGAATATAAGAATTTGAACTATCTCCACCAACACCAATACCCCCTGGATCTTTCAGGCAAATAATAGATACTACATTTAGTTTTTTAAAAAATATTGTTTTTAACATAGCTTGTAAAGGGCCCTTTAGCATGGAGGAGGAGGATTTGGAACTGTATCGGGGAAGCATTGCATTTCTGAGGTTTGCCATCACCCGATTTGGCTCTGATTTAGGACCAGGCAGCACAGGTGCTTGGATCAATACTCCCTCCCTCCTTCTCGCCCACATTTCATCCTGCTTGGTGCCTGTGGCAAGGATTTGGTCTCCTTTGCTGAAGCCCAGGAGCTGGGGAGGTACTATCTGCATTTGCTTCCTGGAAAGTACGCCAATCTCTAGCCCCGATACCTGAAACCTCATACCACGGTCATATCCAGCCGTCTGTCAGGTGTGAGGCATGTGCACAACAGTGTGTTGGACAACAACAGAGAAGGTAGAATTTCACCAATAATAGGGAAGTGGTGCAAGTAGAGGGCTGCGGAGGTGTGATTGCCTGGCCCTCCTGCCCACCTCTGTCCCTGTCTGTCAATGGGAGGCTAGTCTGCACATGCACCCACAAGTTGTAGAGTCCGTAAGAATTAGTTGTGACTGATCCGCTCATTAATATTTATTTTACATAGGCAATGTGTCAACTGCTTTGTCCTTAGCTGGGGTGATACTCAATAAGGTTGGATTTGAAAGGTTAAGTGATCTGTTAGCATTTGAATGATCTTAATTCCTTTTTCTGGCAAATCTGGGGAAAATGGCTCAATTCACTCATGCTTTCCAACAACTTGTTTAATATTGTTAACCCTAGTAGTTTGAGTCAGGCCTTTCTTTCTAACACATAAATATTTTTTCTCAATGATTTTCCTTATAAAATGAAAATTTTACTTGCATCTTGCATGATTCAATCTCTTCTTCTCACTCACAATTTCCTGATCATCTATGTCAGGGTGACTGTTAAACGTCATTTACTTCTTGCTGTTTTTCCTGTTGTTTAGTGGACGTCGTGCCCCTCTTCCTATTTATCATGTCCAGTAGGAGATTTTTTATTTTAATTCATCATTTCAGGTCAATTCAACACTGGCTTTTGAGCCTTTACCCCCCCCTTAGTGTGAGGACCTCATGGCTGAAATGAAGAGTTTTTGTCCTCAAGGAGCACAGGATTTTATATGGAAGCTTCACATAATCCACTAATTTTAACACATGGCAGCGTGACAATTTCACGTTGGAAAGAAATACACTGCAGATAATGTGCTATGGCAGCCCAGAGAGCAGTTGCAACCTCAGAGAGGAGGATGCATCGGGTTGAGCCCGTATTGCCTGTAACAGTGAAGAGGTATCGTTTACTGCTACCAAGGACTGCGCTCAGCCTCTCGTGTGCATTTTCTTGTTCCATACTCACAAGAAGCTTGCGAAGCAGACACTGTTATTATCCCTACTTTGCAATTGGGCAAACACAGGCTTAGAGTTCGAATGACTTCAACTGTCAAAGGCGGTTCTTACAGCCTCCCGAACCCCTCCCCTCACCACTCCACCATGCATAGGCTTCTTTGGCTGGGTTTGCCAACAGGCAGAGGGTGGGAAGTTTTCCAGCTGCACTTCCATGTTTGCTGGACAATCGGGGGAAATGGAGTCTGTGATGGCAGGACTGTGGAAGCCTACAAAATAGGATAGGAATGGTTCTCAACTACCAAGAGGGAGCTTCCTATGCATAATTATCACTTAATCCTCATAAAAAATCTTGAAAACTGGATGTTATTACCCCAATTTTTACAACGGAGGAGACTCAGAGAGGCTAAGTTTGCTTGCTCGAGGCATCAAAGGATGTTAAAAAACAGAGATTTGATAGAAAGTCCTGAGGATTTCTCTCCCACCTCTCAAATCCATTAAAGAGGGAAAAGGAGATTCCGCAAACCCAGCCAGAGACTTACGAGGTTTTTATCCATAACTATACCTTTGCTTCCTTCCTTTCTCCAACCCAGGACCATCGTGCAAATTAAAAATTTTTGAAAAATCTTAGATCGCTTCCATCAAACTGCCTTCCTATTGTCAGTTGGAATATTAGCCATCGGATCGCAAGTGGGCCAAGAGATAGAAATGAGAGTAGAATAATTCTCACCATGACTTCCCAGGATGAGTAGTACTTTCCACATTTGACAAATAAAAGACCTTAGCCAAAGTCAGATAGCGATTAAGGGGCAGAAGGAATGAGAGGATCATTGGGTAATATTGACAGGGCTTACCGATACATAAGACACACTGTCTTCAGATATTTGCCCCAGCTTTCTCTGGACCATTCTTCTAAAGGATTCAGAATCAAAATCTGTAGATGAGTCTCCTTTCTCAGAATTTAGATTCAGGGTTTTCTACTCCTTGTAGGATTTGAGGAGCTTTGTATTCAACTTGCCATACACGCTAACAAGTGCCCCTTTACCAATCTCTAATGAAGTATCCTCAGAACAACCCCATCTTTACCCCTACTCTACTTTAAAGGCCATTTTAGCTGATGAGGATCATTTTTACAAAACGGTAGGAGAATTCCCATGATTCCATGGCCCTGGGGAGACTCTACAAAAATGTGCTTCCATCTTTCTCCCCCCAAAGTGAAAATTGCGTGTTTCCTAGCTGGCCATAGTGTATAAATGCCCATGCATCTGCTGGGTGGCCTGACAGGGCTGGTAATTTATAGAGCAGCTCTCTATAATGACAAGTGCTCAGAAGAAGCAACTGACGACCACGAATGTCAAAGTGTTACTCAGAGGTGAAGTGCTGTCATTAAACTATGTGGATGGTCTAAAACATCTCAGGGTTTAAAATTCTATAATAGCAACAATGAATATTTATTGAGCATCTATTACGGCCAGATACCCTGCTAGAAATGAGATTTAAGAATGAATAGCATAACATCTCTACTTCCAATGACCTTACAAACTAGAAGAAGCTTCTAGGAAATAAAACAGGCAAAAAAAAAAAATTGGGGGAAGTGGCGTAATATAAATACTTGACACAGGAGGACCTAGGAGGACACAATGCAGCTGGGAGGGGCAGGCAAGGCTTCCCAGGGGAGGCACCATCCAAGCTGAAGTCTGCGGGGTGAACTGGGGTGAGGCCAGTGCAGGGGGAACAGGGCATAGAGAGTGTGTTCTGTGCTGTGGGAAGATCAGGCAAAGGCCAGGAAGTAAGAATGATCATGGTATTTTTAGGGACCTAAAAGTAATTTGTGTGGCTGAATCACACAGCCCCGGGGAAGAAGCAGGGGAGCACCATGATAGCACAGCTCCTAATCTTCCTCAGTAACTGATCCTTTTCTGCAACCAGTAATTTAATGGTGTCTTCGAGGTTTCAGAGATGGAAGCTTTGTTAATGCTAACGGAATGTTAGAGACGGAAAGGGCCTTTCATCTAATCCAATCCTCTTACTTAACAAATGGGGAGACTGGAGCTCAGAGAGGTTTGGTGACTTACCCAGGATGCCCAGCAGCTTTACTAAGTACTTTTGCTTTAATAAATGCACAAGTATGTTACCTTCCTGGATGGGAAGAACACATACTGTCAATGAGAGTACTTTTTCCAGAACCAGGTATAGCATTCCTATAACACAAGGTAAAGTGGCAATGGCATTACTTATAAACGGTCAAACAAGCCATTCCAGAAATCAGTGACACTTAGTATTTGAGTTATTCAGGGTACTTGTGTAGTGCACAGTCCATTCTAGACAGAATGGTAGAATGGAAGAGATATAAAACATTCCCCTTAACACATGAGGTGCTTGCATATGTTACAGTCTACTTTTCATGAGTATGACTATATTGTAAGAATAGGCTTTCAGAGGAAATGCTCTTATCCTTAATATCGTTCATCAATTTGACAGGTGGCCAGCAAGCTAATTTAAAGGTAAGCCTTGAGATGAAAGGAAATCAGCAAAGCACTGCCAGCTATCCCCGACTCAGAGCCTCCCATCCTAGCCCCTAGAAATACTTAACTGCGTTAGTTAGCTCTTCTTCCTCCCGACTGCGATAGTAATTAATGCTTACATAATGTCTTCTAGCCCGGGAGCTCTAAGGGATTTACTAACATTACAGTGCTCGGTTTGCTTGATTTCTTTCTGATTAGCCCTGGGAAAATGTCAGTTCTCGTTGCTCGGGAAAATTACTGCCCCTCTCAGTTTAAGGCCCCCACAGCCTGATTCATCGTTCTCAGGCCAAGAGAGGGAGCTGCCTACTCCGGAGGGGCAAACTGAGACAGGAGCAAGGCAGGGACTCTGTGGGGCACCTAGGACGCTGTGCGGCCGAGATGGCAGTGTTTGCAGAAGGCTCTGACTACCCAGGTCAACACTGTGAAAGTGCCCCAAGTTTAAGCAGCCTCATGCACCAGCCTGCCTGCTGTCTCTGTATACTTTAAGTATTGTAGTTTGCAATCGTGAGCTTCCTATAAGCCAACTTTGAAGTTTCATGGGTGTCACACTAAGGATCGTGTGTGCGTGCACATGCATTTGTACGTTTAGCTCCTAGTTAACAGGACAAGTCCGTGGACAAAGGGTGCACAGTACGGGATACCTCCTTTCAGAACTATGCAGTCTCACTTGTGGGATGTCCAAACCGAGAAAATAGATTACTTCTATAGGAAAATTAGCATTTTATACTCCACTCCCTTAGCACTTTTCCATCATTTGGATAAGCATCTAGTTTTGGAGCTAAACTCAGACTGCCTCATAACTATAGGGAAGGGGGATGAGATGGTAAATTTCGAAGGGAGAATTCCTGGGTTCAAATCCCAGGTACTCCGCTACCTGGCTGTGTGACCTCGGGTAGTTAGTTAACCTTTTGCTATCAAACAGTTTTCTCATTTCTAAAGTGTGTATGATCCCATCTCAAAGGGGTGTCGTGGAGGTTGAATGTGATAATGAACATAAAGAGCTCAGTACGGGTCCAGCACTTACCCCGCAGACAGCATCTTCTGCTGTATCCATAAGGGGGCTGCTGCTCCTCCAGTTGCTCACAGAGTTAAGCCAAGTAACTCTTGGCCTTTGTAAAAAGGAGCAGGATTTTTTTTCTCTGTTACGGTAATCAGGATTTTTTTTTTTTAAAAAAAAAGACTTATAAACTGAGGCTTGGCAAAAATAATGTTTATTCTCTCAGGCCCATTTCCACTAATAACTGCCCCCCTACACAAACACACACACACACACACACACACACACACACACACACTGCTTTTGTATTGCTTTATCTTCTCCTGATCTCTTTCAAGCAAGATATTTATATGATTATTATAATAGATTGCTCCTAAAGGATTAGGGTTTAATGGAGAACTCTTATTAGCGTTTGGTATCAAAACCAAAATCTCCTTATGCTACATAACAGTTAGCATTATTTGCCAGTTACTATGTGCCTGAGACTTTTACATATGTTGACTTAATTTAATTTCTCACAACAATCATATGAGGTAGAAACTGTTAATTCTCCTATTTTTCAGAGGGGGAAACAGAGGCATTAATTAATTTGCTTGGGTTATACCACCCTGTCTTCCCAGGGGCCGCTGACGGTCGGAGCCTATGCAAGGACTAAAGCGTGAGGCTGCATTTGGGAGGTGCAAACCCAGGAGAAAGTGAGGTGAGGACAGAGGACAGAGCACACAGGGTGGCTGGGAATCTGACTCTCTGGAATGCAAAGAGAAAGCGTGCCTCCGAGCAGGGCATGGAGGGAAGAAAAGAGACATTTATCGGCCCACTTCTCTCCAGCTCTCATTCCCGTTTGGTCGAGGTTCCCTCTTCTCCTCCCCAGGGGCTCACTGCCCCTCACTGCCAGGCTCGCTGTGTGGCCCTCAGCTCAGCAGCTGCTCAGGAAGGCGACTCTGTGATGCCCCATCCATGTGAAAATGCTGGGGGGCAACTCGGTGCTGGTGGGGTGCTGTCACAGACAGAAGGAAGGTGGTTGAGAGCAACTGGCTGGCAAGGACTCTGCGGGATACACTCAGGTGTAACTAGGATGATGTATCACCCCAATGCTAGAACCCCTTCAAACCTGACCATTAGTTTTGTAGGGATGTTGTAACAAATCACCACAAACCCGGTGGTCTGAAACAACATAAATTTACTTTCTCGCCATTCTGGAGACTAGAAGTCCAAAACCAAGATGTCCTCAGGCCCACGCTTGCTCCAAAGGCTCTGGGCAAGAATGTTTCCTTGCCTCTTCCTGGCTCCTGGAAATCCTCGGAGTTGGCTCATGGATGCATCCCTCCAGTCTCTGCCTCCCTCTTCATTGCATCCTCTCCTCCGTGTCCTCTCCTCTTATGAAGGGGACCAGTCATTGGCCCACGAGCCCACCCTAAATCCCGGATGATTTCCTCTTGAGGATTCTTAACTCATTACATCTGCAAAGATCTTTATTCCAAATAAGGTCACATTCTGAGTTTCTGGGTGAACAGAAATTTTGTGAGGACACTTTTTAACCCACCACACCAGGCCTTAGAAAGCCATCAGTGCTATTGGCTATAGTGAAATAAACAGATTAAGTGTGCCCTAGCTTGAGAGAGAACAATGACAATTTGGTGCCTCTGTGAGACATCAGGTCAAAAGTCTTAAAATCAAAGTATCTCAGGATGTATTAATAATTGATAAAGTCAATAGCCACTAAGGATTGTGAATTATATAGTGCACTTACTTTGGGATGTCCAACTGAAATGAGCTGTCTGAT
Source organism: Microcebus murinus (assembly GCF_040939455.1). Classification (NCBI taxonomy): domain Eukaryota; kingdom Metazoa; phylum Chordata; class Mammalia; order Primates; family Cheirogaleidae; genus Microcebus; species Microcebus murinus. Next base: position 115,609,159 of record NC_134105.1, on the reverse strand, counting down.
CTAGCCATTCTGTCACAAAAATAGAAACATTGATGTGGAAGCCATCTAAGTAGGTTACAGACATCTGTATATACACATACACACACATATGTAAATACAGAATGATAGAGGAAGAATATAAGTTTTATGTGACACTGCTTATGATATTATTATATCTTTATATTATATATTTATATTATACATATGTTGCTGAAAAGACCGGAAGTTCTTTGCATTTCTGTGCAATTGGAGGCTTTTCTTTTGATTGAAGCTATCGGTTGCTTTGGTTTACAAAGCATGACACTTTTTGCAGTTTTGCCTCTTTACTCCATGAATTATATTTTTTTTCCCTAAAGCCATCTCATTTGACATGTTGCCACACAGTGTGCTATTTGTTATTGCTCTTTTTCTCTGTAATGTCACCAGCCAGAAGGCCACATCACTTCAAGTCTTGCTTCAGTGACTAATGAAAGCATTTTTTAGGGGAAAGGGTATAAATTGAGAAAGGAGAAGTGGAGAGTGCCTTAACTTCACTGATGTGGGTCTGGTTCAACTTATCCAAGCAAGAAAACCATTAATTCAGCATCAGCACGCCAGTCCCTGAGTTGGGCTCTGGGGATACAGTGGTAAGCCCAGTGGGTGTGCCCCTGTTTTCCGAGGGCCTGTCGTCTAGCTTACCAGACAGCAGCTGCTCTCATATGCTGGGATCATCTGCCAATCAATAATAAGTCATAAAAACCATACTCTCTGAGCTACTTCTTGCTCTGAATTTCATGTCTTGGGAGGCATCAGATAAACAGAATTCACCTCTTGCTCCTGAAGATAGGTATTAATGGGGTCATCTGGTCCAGTCTCCTAGTTACAGTCAACAGACATCTGACGGATATTTATTAAATGTCCACAATGTACCAGACACAGTACTATACCCTGAAGAAGCAATAGCATGCACGAGACTGGGCCTCCTGGAACTTACAGAGTATTGTGGGGAGTCAGATGGTATCAAATAATTACGCAAATAAATGTCGAACTGCAGTTGTGCTAAGGACTGTGAAGGAGGTCTGTGCAGCACTGTGAGAGTGTCAGATGGGGGATTTCCTGAGTCATGGAGGTCAGGAAGACTTCCCTGGGACCAAGACTGAAGCTGAGATCTAGCCCAGAAGGGTTTCAGGGGCAGGGAGGCGGGAAGAGTATTTCCAGGCAGAAGCATCGGCAAGTTCATTGTGGACTCCTGTTTTCCAGGTCTTCTCTCCAGACCTACATCTGTCTGTGAATGGGGACCAAAAATCTGCATTTTATTTTTTCGAACTTCCTGAGTGACTCTGATGCAACCCTGAGAAATTGCTCATTTTGAGAGCACAAGCTCTGTATTCTAACAGACTTCCAAACAGACCCTCTCCACCAGCTGGGTGACCCTGGGCAAGTTTCTCTCTAAGTATCAGTTTGACCTCATTTATAAAATTGGGATGACGTGTCTTTCAAGGAATATGAGGATGTCATTCAATATAATGAGCATAAAAGAGTGTGCCACAGTGAGACGCACTGATGTGAGCATGCAGATTGGTGACATCCCACTTCCCTTTGCTCGGGAAGATGTCCAGGAACAAGGAATTGCGTGGCCTGGTGGGATGCCTGGCACTCACACAGGGACAAATCAGAGGGACTCTTGATGTATCTGCAATGCAAGATTTACCTTTGACTTCCCGAAGGGAAAAGTTTGTAAGGTGTTTGGGCAGAGTAGTATGAGAATTGGGGGTAAAGAAACAGTGGTTGGAAGTGGGGCTGGCTTCACACTGAAGAAGGAAGCAGACGGCTGCTTCCCAACATCTCACGGCTGGGGAGGACATTCTTCTCCCCATGAGCAGCTAAGGACCATGAACAACTGGAGACAGATGTCCATTGCTGGGGACAGTCGCATTGTTTAGGATCTTCCTTGTATCAAATCCATCCAGTTATCCCATATGTCAGTCAGGTCCTGGCAAGAAACAGGTGCACATTCAAAGGTGGTGACTGGAGAGAATTTATAAAGGAATTATGCACAAAGGTATGAACAGGGTCAATGGTGAACACCCCAAGCCAGCTACAGCCATCGACCACTGTGACTTCACCCCACTAGTCGTGAGGTGGCAGGGTAAGGGAGTGAGGTTACTGGAACCCAGCAGAAGCATTCACCTTGGCAGGGGGGTGAGCCAACAAAAGCATGGGGAGACACATGGCCATGTCCAGCTGGGGCCTGGTAGGCAGGGCGCCAGGGAAATTAATATTTTGACCCCTCTCCTGTCATCCTTCTACATTCTGCTAGAGCCTCCCATTGGCCAAGCCCAATCAGTAGCCAGAGAACAAGTACATAAAGAGCACATTAGGACGGTACATAAAGCCTCCCAGGGCACAGTGTGGGAGAGAGAAAAGATCCAAAAAGTAAATGGAGAATATATAGCACGTCACCTTGCAAAATAACATCTCATTGTTTCTGATACGGGTCTCTGTTCAAAGCACTCTACATTTACGTGTATTGCCTCTTTAATTTTCATGGTAAATTAAGAATAAAGTATATGCATGTCTATATGAGCACATGTACACGTGCGTGCACACACACACACACACACACACACACACACACACACACACACAACTACCCTGCCAGGCTTTAGCAGCACAGCAGAAAGGCTGCAGCCTCTATTACTGCTTCTGTTTCAGCAAAGCCAACCCGCTGCCATAAAAAGGTGAATTATTTTGGTGGCTATTAATATTGCAGCATTTAAAGAAGCTGCGGTGAGAAAATAGGACCAAGCGTGCAGTGTGCTCAGCTCCAGGCCGTTGACAGGGCGGGAGGGAGGCTGACCTGCTGCCTTTGCTGCGGTTCTCAGTTCTGCCCTGTCACTGTCTGCGTGGGCGGCATGTGGCGGGAGAAAGGAGGTGGCCTCCCTGAAAGCAGATTAGAGCACACAGCCCTCAGCACAGCCCAGAGCAGGAGTCCTCAAACTATGGCCCACAGGAGGACATTTATCCGGCCCGCAAGGTGTTTTTGCCACCGCTGCCTGTCCTGCTTAGCAGCCAACTCGTCCCGGGCCCACAGTGCGCATGTGTAGAATGTGCCCCACACTCTCCAACGGCCCTCCAACGGTCTGAGGGACAGTGAACTGGCCCCCTGTCTAAAAAGTTTGAGGAACCCTGGCCCAGAGCCACAGAGCCAGGAGAGAGCTTGTACTGTGACCAACAGCCGGGTGTTGGCAACGGAGACCTGCCTGGCTCTGCCTCATACTCGGGGAAGAATACAAAATCAGCAACATCCTCAGGAAATAAACGCGCACCTTAGCCTGTGGTTCTAGACTTTGGTATGCATAAAAGCCAGGCGGAAGGGCTTGATAAAAAGGCAGATTCCAGGGCCCCGCCTCCAAGTGGGGCTGATGGGGGACTGGGACTCTGTCCTTAGCACGTGCCTCCGTGATTGTGACGTAAGCCATCTGTGGACCTCAAATGTATGGGTACTTCTGCATGGGCCTGTGTTTCCAGAGCTGGGAGGGACAACAGGCTGATTAGGCGGCCAAGTCTCTGAAGCTGATGGAAAGTGATGTGTGTACAATGCCCAAAGGCGGTGCTGGTGTGTAGCTCCAGGTCCGGGAGCAAGAATGAGAATCTTAGTTAAAGTGCCGGCCAGGAGTGATCAGAGGAAACAGCAAACAGAAACGGTGCTGGAGGACAGTCCCCACCCAGATGACAGAAATACTGCCTTCTCTGGGGGGAAAGTTGCTTTCAGGGAGGCTCCTCCTCCTGCTGAAGCCACGCCCCGCCACCTGGCCTTCAGGGTGGCCAGAGGGAAGGGGCTGGTTAACCCCTGCGAACTGGCAAAGCAGGCTACGACCCCCACCTTGCTTCCTTCCCTAAAGGGCATGTTCACCGAGTCTCTTGATGCCAGGTCCTCTGAGAAATCTGACAAGGCTCCTTGGGATTGGCTGTCAGAGCAATGTGGAGTGCTTTCAGATCCTTGACTTGGAACTGGGTGACATAGGCTTATATCCAAGGCCTGGCATCCAGTATTTCTGTAACTTTGGACGCCATTCTACCTCTCAAAGCCTCCATTTCCAAATCGGTGAGATGGAAATAATGAAGCCAGCTTCACTACCTTCACCCATGCGAAGACGAACTGAGATCTGGGGAAGCCCTGCAAACGGAAAAGAATAAAATATTTATCCAGTGCCTACAATCTGCAGATCCTGTGGTTTATATACATCATGCACAACGCTGCACCAATTAAAGTTGCTTTTATTTATTTCATAAACTTCAGGTTTAAGAACTCAAAAAGCCAATTTTCGAATTAGGAAATTTGGCTTGAAATGATATCGCTTAAGTGCTTTTCTGATTAAATTGCTGTCGTACTTTTCCCTCATTTGTATCCAGATCTCCCCAGTGGGACCTTTTTTTTTTTAGCCTGTTCTCCAGCAGGCCATGTGCTCCAGGTTGTAATAGGTATTCTGATCTCTGCTGCTCCACTCAGGAGCGCATAATGTATTTACTAGAGCAACATTTCCAGCGGCCTACACTTACGTCTCTGAGCTTCATTCATCCTCCTAGGTCCCAGAACACTAATTAGGCACTTAGACCCACAGGCTTCCTTCCGTGAGCGTCTCAGAGCTAACTTGGCTTAGCACCACCGCCCCGCCTCCCACCCAAAACGCAGCCCTGGTTCCCAGGCTTGCAACGGCCTCCTTCTCCGCCTGCCTGCGGCTCCTGAGCATCCTGAATCCTCCTCCCATGCTCTGCCTATAGTGCTCAGCCCTGTTAACCTGACACTTCTACCTGGAAACTCACTCTCAGGGACCTCTGCAGTCTACTACATGGAGCTCCGGAGAGTGGAGAAACCACATCCTCCCGGCTTTGCTCCGGGGGCCATCTCCGCGAGAACACTGCTCTGCCCTGCAGAGCCCTGGGGTCACTCATTACACCGATTGGCCCGACCGTCCCTTCAGCTTCAGTTTCTAGGGTTTCTCTAAGCTCATGATGACAACCTACATTTGTATCAAGATTCCCAGTTTACAAAGGCTTTGCAGGACTATTATTTAATATGGTTCTCATAACAATCTTATGGTGAGTGGCAAGTACCATCCCCCATTTTACAGATGATGAAACAGAGGCCACGGGTTTTGTCTAATTCAGTGGTTCTCAACCAGAGATGACTCTGCCCCCCCAGGAGATATTAGGCAACATCTGGAACATGCTTGATTGTCGTGATCGAGGGAACAAGATGTTATTGGCATCAAGCAGACAGAGGCCAGGGATGTGGTCAATGACCTACAATCTACAGGACGGCCTCCACAGCAAAACGTCAGCAAAACATTGACCCAGAACATCAGTACTGTGGTGGTAGGGTTAAGAAACCCCAGTCTAAGGTCACTTAGCTTAGTTGTATGACCAGGATTCTAACCCAGATATTTGGATTCGAGCGGTCCCTGTTCTTCTCGGAGCCACCTGCCACTGCTGGGAGATCCTGCCATGGCCGTCAAATCCCCTTTGTACACTAGCTGTGAAAATTGGGGCAAGCCACCCATGATCTCTGAACTTCGTTTTTCCTAATCCGTAAAATGGTTATCCTAGAACGGTTAGAAAATTAATTGGCCTATCACATGTAAAGCACGTGCAAAAGAGTTCTAGCACACAGTAGATACACCTTATTCTGCCCCTCCCAATCTTCTCTCTTTCCTCAACTTGGACTCTCTTTCTCCTGCTGCCTCCAATATGAGCACAATTAACCTCACTGGTGGCCCTTGGGCTAACCCCAAACAGCCAACAGTGGGTTCCATGAAAGCAATGGATTATGCAAAGGGTGACAAGCTTGAGGGAAGGGAGGATAGCCTGGGCATGTTGAGTCTATTCAAGACCTTTCTCAGCTAAACTATGAAACCGGTAAATATTCCTTTTGGAGAGAGACCATGAATAGTTCAGCAGACACTTGCTGTGAAGTTCATGAGAGTGTGTACATGAAGACCCTGTATTTTGGCCACATAGAGCTGCAGCCAAATCCTGATTATACACAAGAGTTAAAAGAGAAAAAAGGCAGTGTTCAAAACTGGAATCCCCCAATAACTCCCAGTCAATATTCTAGGTTAAGCATCCATTCATCTGGGGGTACCAGCCTGACTCAAGCACTAAGACAAACCTCGCCCTCTGCTCTCGCGGAAGCTCTCCCCAGAGCCCCAAGTCATGTCCAAAATGCTCCAGTGCATGCAGGTCTGTCCAGGGTAACCCCCAGGGGCCACACCACTCCCTCTCAATATACAAAAGGAGCCACCCCAATCCTGAAAGTGCAAAAGTAGCTCTGAGGAATGAGTTGATTCTAGGGTCATTCTGGGGGCTCTCCATTGAGACTGAGCAGAGCAGTAGATTCAGAATCATTCAAGAAGGAATTATGTGTCTGAGAAAGCTACCTGTTAGGAGTGGATCCACATCCCAAAAAGTGTCACCCCAGTGGCTGTGGGTTTCCACACCTTTCAGAAGAATCCAGACTGACTAACAAGTGTTGGTGAAGATGTGGAGAAGGTATTAGAACCCTCGTACACTGCAGCAGGAGTGTAAGATGGCACAGATGCTTGGCAAACAGCCGGCTTTTCCTCAAAAAGTTAAATATGGTCACCATAGAGCCCATCAATTTAACTCCTGGGTATATATACCCAAGAGAAATGAAATCACATGTCCACACAAAAAATTGTGCGTGGATGTTCATAGCAACATTGTTCATAATAGCCAAAAGGTAGAAACAATCCAAAAGTCCATTGGTTTATGATTCTATAAATAAAATGTGGTCGAGCTATACTGTCAAATAGTATTAGGCAATATAAAGGAATAAAGTATGAATACATGCTAAAACACAGATGAACATTGAAAACATTATGCTAAGTGAAAGAAGCCAGTCACAAAAGACCACACAGTGAATGATTGCATTCATATGAAATGTCCAGAATAGACAAGTCCTTGGAGACAGAAAATAAATTAATTGTTGCCTAGGGGTAAAGAGTTGAAGGGAAATGAAAAGTGATGGCAAATGTGCTTGAGGTTTCTTGTTGGGCGATTCAAATGTTCTAAATTGATTGTGGTGATGGTTGTATAACCCTGTGAATATACTAATTTAAGGTACATATTGACTATATACCTTAAATGGTGAACTGTATGGTATGTGAATTATATATAGCTCAATAAAGCTGAAGAAGAAGGAGGAAGAGGAGGAGGAGAAGGAGAGAGAAAGAGAAAGAATAAAGGGAGGAAGAAAAAGAAGGATCATCCAGGTTTTTGAATGCCCTTTGCCAGAGTCTCTCCAAAATATCTCACGTCCATTATCTAGTAGGAGGTGGCTTACAGTGTGGGTTCCAGAGTCAACGTTAGTGAGTTGAGTCACATAGGCTTCAGGGACATTATATCACTCCTTAATAAGTGACTCCTGGACTTCGGGTAGAATGTTCTGAACTATCCTCTATATAGTAATTCTGACTTTGCATCAGGTCACCTGGAGCAGCCGACCTCAGGCTTTTTGGCACCAGGGACTGGTTTCATAGAAGACAATTTTTCCACGGAGCTCAGGCGGTGATGGGAGCGATGGGGAGTGGCTGTAACTTCTGGTGAAGCTTCGTCAGCTCCAGCCGCTCATCTCCCGCTGTGTAGCCTGGTTCCTGACAGGCCATGGCCGCTACCGGTCCTCAGCACAGGGGTTGGGGGCCACAGGCCCGGAGGACTTGCTAGAGAACATACATTCCTAGGCCTCACCCCAGAGTGTCTGATTCAGTGGGGCTGAGTGGGGCCAGAGGATTTGCCTTTCTCACAAGTTCCCAGGTGACGCTGATGCTTCTGGTCCTAGAACTACACTCTGAAAACTACTAATCTAATATTTAGTTCCTGAAAATTCCCAGGGCCTGTTGAGCAGACTTCCCAAATACCAGTAGAAATTCATAATTACGTGTGCATGTTAATATAAAAAACTTTATAAGTGAATTATCTGGTAATTATTTCTGAATGTTAATATAGAATTAGTAGCTGCAGTTTTGATGAAATGGTGGAAGGAATTGCAGAACAGGAATCAGAAGACCTAGGGTCATATGCTTCCAGCTCTAGGAATTTGGGCCAAAATGTTCTCTAACCAATGTCCTCATCTGTGAAAAATGAATTCCACTAATGCTCCACTAATATAAAGTTGTGAGGAAGACACATGGTAACCTAGTGTAAAACACACAGTAAACTGTAATTGCATTAAATGTATGGTCTTTTTTTTTTTTTTTTTTTTTTGAGAGAGAGTCTCACACTATTGCTTGGGTTAGAGTTCAGTGACATCATCATAGCTCACAGCAACCTCAAACTCCTGAGCTCAAGCAATCCTCCTGTCTTAGCCTCCTGAATAGCTGGAACTATAGGCATGCATCACCACATCCAGCTAATTTTTCTATTTTTAGTAGAGATGGGGTCTCACTCTTGCTCAGGCTAGTCTCAAACTCCTGACCTCAAGTGATCCTCCTGCCTCGGCCTCCCAGACTGCTAGGATTACAGGAGTGAGCCACTGCGCCTGGCCAACGTTAAATGTATGTTCTTAAAGCCTGCTCATGGAAACCATTATCTGCGAGGCCACCCACAACTCTCCCAAAGGCCTTAGCAGTCAGTTTCTGGGATCCCCTGAGACGCTGCATGTGTTAGGTTGCTTTCAGCTCTAAGTAACAGGAATCTGCACCCAAACTGACCTACAGCATAAACATGTTTACTTTTGCACATTAAAGGGAGTGCAGCTGTGGTAGCTCTAGCTGTAAGATGAGCAAGGTCTGCAGAGAATAGGGATCAGGCATGCCCTGGAAATTGTTGGGAAATCAATGTATAATAAAGTTGAATGCTTACAATAATCTGCATTGTCTCTTGGAGCTCTCTAAGGTTTAAAAGTACTCATAAGTCATGTCCAGAATGCAAGATGCAACTCATGAGCATCAGGATGATAAACTGAAAAAAAACCCTCTAGTGGATTGGTGCTCAACCCGTCTGCATGTGAGCATCCTCTGGGAGGAGATTTTCAGGACACCGTCATCTGAGCCCTGCTCAGAAACTTCCGATCCTATTGGTCCAGGAATCGCTCAGATGCAGGTGGTTTCCAAAAGATTCTCAGGGTATCAAGCAGAGTCCTACAGATGGTATATTTTAAAAACAAAGAAAGAAACAAAAGCTTCCCAGGTAATTCTTAAGTGCCGACAAGGTAGGGAACAATTGCTCCAGCATATAATAAATCACAGAGATCACTCTAAGCCAGGAGGACTTTAGCTGCCAGCACTGGGCAATTACTTAGGGACAGAAGTGGTGGGAGAATTCAATGCTAAGAACAAAACTGAGACTCGCATAGCTGTTCGGCCCAGAGCTCTTCTTCTGGCTTCAGTAAACATGATCATCAGAGCAAATTGCATGCCCAGCACACACACACACACACACACACACACACACACACACACACACACACACACACACACACACACAGTTGCTTTATGCCCATATGTGACTTTGTTTCTTCCTCTATTCTACCTTGATGTTTAATCTAGACTTAATGCCATCTGGCACTATAGGTTGGGCAGAGGATGGGATTTTTAGTATGATTTTTCTCTGGCTCTACAATCCTTTGGCAAAGTGGCTTTTAAACACTGATGTGAGTAAGAATCACCTGGAAAACTTTTAAAATGTAGATACCTGGGCACCCCCCGTGAGGTTAGTAGATCTGAGATGATTTAGTAGGTCTGAGATGGAGCCAATGAGTCTACATTTTGACATGTGGACTTCAAAGATAATTGGTCTACAAGCACAATTTTAAGAAACTTTTATAAGGACAACCCTAATGAGAGATGGGAAATACTATGTGCTTAAAAGACGCCCACAGATTTCAAAAGATTTGAACAGCCAGATCACCAAATAATGCATACATGAGTAATATGAAAAGATGTTCAAAATTATTATCCATTAGGGAAATGAAAATCAAAGCCATACTGAAATATCACTACAAATGTATAAGAATGGCTTTAAAATGGAAAAAGAAATGGCAGTTTTCTGGTAGGGATACACAATGGTACCCCACTTTGGAAATCAGTTAGGCAGTTTTTTTTTTTTTTTTTTAGTTAGGCAGTTTCTTTTAAAGTTAAACCCACATTATCTTATAGTCCCATTCCTAGGAATTTACCTAAATGAAATAAAAATTTGTTCATATAAAAACATATACATAGATGTTTATATCAACTTTATTCATACTTTTACATAATTTATTATACATAGTGAATTTTCAAAAACTGGACAAAGCTTAAATGTCCTTCTTCTGATAAATATGTAAATAATCTGTGGTACATCCATACTGTGGAATATCACTCAGCAATAAAAAGGAACAAGGTACTGACACACACGACAGCATGGTTAAATCTCAAAAGCATTATGCTAACTGAAAGGAAAGCAAAGCCTGCATGTAGTATGATTTCATTTATTTGACATACTGAGCAAGGAAAAACCATAGGGACAGAAAGTAGATCAGCTGTCACCAGGGGCTGGGTGTGGGGGAGTATTTGACTACCAAGGGGCATAAGAAGAGGTTTAGGATTGATAGAGGCATTTTATGTCTTGATTATGGTACTAGTTATGTGATTAGCTAGTTATGTTAAACATTTTAAAAAGTGAATTTTATTATAAGTAAATTGTACCTCAATGTGAAAGGAACAAACACTGAAGGCTAAACAGTGTGTTCATTCAATGGATTAAACCCATTGCACTTTTGAGAGGAGAGCACAGTTTCTAAATGTGGCTGGGTCCAATTTCAACAGCTCAGGAGGATGTTTAAGTGCAGAGATAATGTCCAATTTCTCTCTCCATGGGCCCATTGTACTTCTGAATGCAACTTAAGAGTTCTCAGAGTAGCCCTGAAAATTGGTACGCCCATGCTTATACTAAAGGGTTAAGAGTTGTTGGGCTGAGATCTTAAAAAAAAAAAAAACAACAAAAAACAACAGACATCCAGGTTTACAGAAATCTAAATGACTCCATCCCTTCAGTCTATTATTTTGGTGTTTTGAAATCTCTGTGTGGATATTTGTGTGGTCCTAGAAGGCTAGTTTGGAGAATAAATACAGGGGTTTGCTAGCAGGGGCGTGTGGGACAGAAAGAAGTAAGGTGCTGAGATGAGGGGCAAATATGCAGCTAATCAGTTTTTTCCAAGTGAATGTTTCTAAAGAGGCTGAAGGCTTTTATAACCTGTCTGCAAAGTTGTTCTTTCTCCAGGGAATTGCTTCGACTTACATGTTCCTTGCATATTCCTAGAATTCCACCTTAAAACAAACTGAATGTCCTTATGGTTGATATCTCAGCACGGAAAAGTTTTGTTTAAGCAATGACACACTGCACTTGGATCCTGCTCACTCACATCTGGAAGCCACATGTCAGAGGCAGCTGTATAAAACAGCCCAGCAAACCTAGGGTGACACTTTCTGCCAAAAGCCCAGGCAGCATGGACCTCACTCTTCTGTGGGTGCTTCTGCCCCTGGTCTCCGTGGCCTGGGGCCAGTATGGCGACTACGGGTACCCGTACCAGCAGTACCATGACTACAGCGATGATGGGTGGGTGAATCTGAACCGGCAGGGCTTCAGCTACCAGTGTCCCCATGGGCAGGTGGTGGTGGCTGTGAGGAGCATCTTCAACAAGAAGGAAGGTTCTGACAGACAATGGAACTACGCCTGCATGCCCACGCCCCAGAGCCTCGGGGAACCCACGGAGTGCTGGTGGGAGGAGATCAACCGGGCTGGCATGGAATGGTAAGGGCAGCCGCTCGCTCGGGCGGGGAACGTCTCTGCCTATCCCTCCCTCTGGGGGCTGCTTGACTCTCAAGGAACATCAGCACCCAAAGCCTGGGCAGATCCTACCCCAGCCTTGCCGTTGCATGCTCCGGGTGGGGCAGGGCTGCCGCAGAGCCCACTGCATTGCAGGACAAAACTCCAGGACGGGGAGTGTCCGTGGGAGGTAGACTTCTTTGTGGTTCTGTTCCTTCCAGAGGCAGCCCTACCTACTCTCAGTTTGGGCCAGGAGCCGGTGGGGGTCTGCGCAAAGGTTACCAGACTACAGAAAGATACGTACAGAAACTGAGAGTAAGAAACTTTACAGCAGTTGAGCATGGCTGTGCCATTGTCATTGTGTAGCAATTTATTTGTACTCTTTTACAAACATATTGGTCCACACAGTTTGGGGGAAATAAGCAATTGGGCCCTCAGCACATATAGTTTGAGAAATAGTGATTTAGTGCAGTGAGTGGGGGAGAGAGGACAAAGAAATTTAAGCACCGGGAAATGAAATTAAACAGCTCTCTACTTCCCCGATTAAATGTGTTCTCACAATTATGAGTACTAAGGTCCTTCTCTCTGCCTGAATTTAAAGTGGGTTTCAGTGCTGGAAAAATCGTTTATTAAAGGCTTTTAGAGAGAGGTGCTGTCCTCTCCTGACTGCACTCTGTCCTAGTCAACCTAGTCAATGGCATGGAATTGATCAGAGCTTGCACAGCTCTGTCGGTTGTAACTGTCGCAGAGGTCCCAGCCCCATTCCCTGGTCAGGACCCCATCCTAGTAGCCATTGAAGACGAGGCCGATTATTCACAGCAGCCTAGACGGAGCCAGAACTGTGGAGGGGGTTGGAGGAGAGGGGAGGCTGACCAGGGGAAGGCAGGCCCAGGGCGGAGCAAGCCTCGCTGGCAGGCCGCCGCATGTGCTATCTGTAGAGCGAGCAGGGAGACTGTGAGACATCCCAGCAGGCACTCGGTGTCCTGAGGCTTGGGAGTGGTCAAGCATAAGCCCCAGGGCTCACACAACCACAGACCCACGATGGTGGGAGTCCAAGAGGAAAAGACATTGCTGGGTGGGGGAGCCAAGCAAGAGAGGGGGCCGCCAAGTAATCAAAACAGCGGCCATTTATTGAGTGCGTAAGGTGAGCTGGCACCATGCTAAGCGCTCTGTGTGGATTATCTCATTGAATGCTCAAAACAAACCTACACGTCATTATATAGGTAGACAAACCGCGGCCTGGAGATCAGATGTTTCATCAGCTGGACAGCTGGGATTTGGATCTACAGTCTTTGCTCCAAAGAGTTTGTGCTTAGCCAGAGTGGTGGGCTCCCGAGAGCCTGCTGCCTGCCGCAGCGTGGGCTCCCACCCTGGACCAGTTTGGCTACCACAACCAACGAGGGGCTCAGCTCGCCCCTGCAAAGGATGGGGAGAGGACTCACACAGGCAGCTGCAGCTGGGGGAACCGGGCCGTGGTGGCTGCTTGGGCAGCCATTAAGTGACCGTCCTCATCCGCCCCCACTGCCTCTGGCAAAGAGACTTAATTATCCAAAACCGCTTCTGCCAGATGGCTGACTCAGAGACCAGGCTCACCTTGAGCATGGTCTACAGTGACTCCCTGCAGCCAGGCCCATTGCCTGGCAGGTAGCATTAGAAATGACCTAGTTACAACCGGTGCTTAAGTCCTCCCATCTCAGGGGGGCCATCTCGTGGGTGAAGCCCCTTTCTAACACCCCCTTTTAGAGCCACAGTAAAATAGCACTCTGCAAATCCTCAAACACTAGAGGAAGAGCCCTGGGCTTTGATTCAGGCGGCCTGGGGCTGGGTCCTGGTTCTAATGACAATGTGTGGTGTGACTTTGGCCAAGGCACTCAACCCTCCAGGCTGCTACCCCGTTTGGGAAATGAGCGTGTGGTCAGACAGCTCCACAGAGTGGCGGCTCACCCCTGAAAGTGCACTTGGCTTTTTCTTGCATTCTGTTCATCTTTGCGTCCCGCCCTGCTAGGGAGGGAAGCCAGAGGATGCTCAGTTTTAAACTTGCCAGCTTGTGCCTGGTTTGTCATGAACTCCCAGACTATTTGAAGAAAAGCAAAAGAGGAAGGAGATGAAACAACACGATAGTGTTTGGTCCACGGGAGTCAAGTGAAAAGCTGACAGGTGGGGTAGCTCTTCCGCCTCCTCTCCCCCTGCATTGGTGAACATGCGGGGTCCAGTGATTTTTTCCCTTTCCTTCCACCCTCTGTTGCCTCCTTCTTCCCCACCGCTAATCACAGGGTTGAAAACGCACAGACCTGCAATCAGCTTCTGTGCAGTAGTCCTCCACTGCCCCAGGACTGACACCAATTACCCCAGATGCACTTTTTAAGTGATTGTGACTTTGAGTTCAGACTCCAGTCCCAGTGAAAAATCTGGAAGGAAAGAAATTGCTCACAGGCTGGGAAGCGATTACATCCTACCGTTGGCTGCAGGCTCTTAATCTGTTCTGGGGGAAGACTTGTTGATAGTTTTGTGCAATTTGGCTGCCTTGTACAACCAAATTAGCTTTCAGGTTTATTTTAAAAGAGGGGAGGAGCGTCGGACACAGACCTGACAACGGCACATAGGATCTGCTAAAGAAACTTGCTAATCGGGGCATGGTCTTTAAAAGGTGCTGCTGTCATAGCTGAGTGTGGCTCGTGGAGCTGCGTCTCACGGGTTCTCCTTGGAAACGACCTCTCCGGGTGCCAGATTGTGAAGCATGGGCGCTGGCCTCTGCCACTAACAATGGCCAGGAGGATTTCCCTGGGGCCCTGGGAGTGGCATTTTGCCATCTCTGGGCTTGCCCAGGTTGTTCCCGGGGAGCCTGCTCTAACCTGGGTTGGCACAGGCTGCAGGACACCGGGTCCCGCGTGGAACAAGATGAAGCTGGAATTTCCCAGGGAGGCTGGCTGTCGCGTGGTGGGAAGAGCTCGGAGCCTGGGATCAGGAAACCTGGGTCCCCAGCTCCCACTCGTATCATGGCCTAGCGCTGTGGCATTCGGCTCCTCCTTCTGGCAAAAAAGAAAGGTGTGACACCCACCTCACAAGCTGTCAGAGGGTGTTGCTGCGACGCTTACAGGAGAAAGTGTAGGTCGGAGAACTCCAAAGCAAATCTAAACCTAGTCCAAACGCGGGCACCCCACGGCGGGCAGTGGAGGTTCAGGGAGTCTGGAGCGGACGTGGCTTTTGTTGGGCAAGCCAGCCTGACTCGGAGTTGGAAGTCAGAGGAAAAGCGCTCTGTGTATTGGCCCCTGCTTTTTCACCCTGGGCTTCAAAGAATCTCAAGGAGACATTTTTCAGTGGCGGTTTGTGTTAGAACTCAATTTATGGATTCACCCATGACGAGCCCCACGGTGGGGAAGAGGAGGAAGGAAAACTATGCCACAGGGCTAAGCTAGCATCAAGGACAATTTGAAGCTGGACGGGTTGGTGGGGAACTCAGTTTTCCATCATCTGACTATTTCCAGACTCTACCCAAGACCAGGGCTCTGCATAGCACAGAGCCGCCATCCCCGTTCACGGTCCTGAGCGTTCAGCCTGCACAGCGCCCGCCTGCTCAGAGAGGCTTTCCGGGACCACCTCCTCCAACCCACGCCTCCCACCCCTGCTCCCTCGGCCTGCCTCGCTCCCTACAGTGCACTTGTTGCCTCCTGATCTGTGTTTGGTTGTTGTTTGTCTCCCTCACCAAAATACGAGCTTCAGGAACACAGGGCCTTTGTCCCATTGGCCACTGTTCCCCCAGTGCCTAGAATACCGCTGGCACATAGGAGGCCCCGAGTAAATATGTAGTGGAAGACTGAATCAGACTAGCTGGTGCCAATCCCAGCCAGTGTCCCCACCGCCCGCGATAAAGAAGCCGACAGATTTTCCCACGGGGCAAACTGTTTTGCTTGCACCTTTAATTCTCAATATTCCAGCGTCTGTCATGTGTGTTTGGGGTTCAACTTTATTGTTTGCATCTCATTTTGGTTTGTTGCATTTACCATGATCTTTTTAGATTTCCCTAAGGATCTCTAAAACATGCATAGTGGGGGTGGTATGCACTTTGTTACTGCAGAATCAAGTCTTTATTAGGTTTCCATTCTCCCAATAATCTTAATGTTTCAATATATGTAAAAAATAGAATAGTGAAATTTTTATTTCAAAAACCATAAGGACTAAATGCTACACATTAGCCTATCTTTGGTTTGGATCCTGGGACAGGAAAAGGACATTTGTGAGAAAACTGATAATATCCAAATAAAGCCTGTAATTTAGTGCTGTACCAATGTCACTGTGCTGAACAATATCACAATGTTCATAAACATGCCTGAGTTATGAAAGATAACATTAGGGGAAGCTGGGTGAAGGGTATCTAAGAATTTATGTATTATGATTACCACTCTTCTGTAAATATAAAATTACTTCAAAACAAAAAGATCAAAAACCAAACATAAGAATGCAGGGAATACAGAGCATAACACAATCCAAGAATCTCAGCACTAGATGGGCCTCAGGTATAATCTAAGGCAGGGGGCCTCAAACTTTTTAAACAGGGGGCCATTCACTGCCCCTCAGACCGTTGGAGGGCCGTTGGAGAGTGCGGCGCACATTCCACACATGCGCACTGTGGGCCCGGGACGAGTCGGCTGCTAAGCAGGACAGGCAGCGGTGGCAAAAACACCCGGTGGGGCAGCACATGGTCTGCAGGCTGTAGTTTGAGGATGCCTGATCTAGAGCAAGCTTCTTACATCATGGTTTAGGGATTAAGGCCAAGGGAGTGGAGCAATTAAGTAAGTGAAAGAAATTATTATATTAAATATAGGTTCTATGATACAACCTTAATTCATGTGATTTATAGTTTATAATATATTTATTTACAAACACGTTATACATTTATACATTCGGGTCCTCATTCATTCACTACCTAATGCTTATTATCTCAAACTTTACCAGACTCCTGGAACGTGGAGATGACTAACATACAATCTGTGCCCTCCGGTTACTCATGGTCTAATCTTATGTGATCATCACTACGATATTGAGAGGCAGGTGTTAATGGTTATCTCTGTCTTACATGAGGAGACTTGCCCACGCGTTGCCAGTGGAAGGCAGGGGCAGAAGCCGAGCCAGCCAGCTTGATGCCACAATGCTGCAGGAGATCTGAAAAGCTGGGGATATTTTTGTTCCTGGATAAAGCTGCAGTGAGCGCTGACCTAAAGAAGATATCAAATCCATGTAGGAATGACTTCTGAAGGCAGAGTGTGGGAGGACAGGGTTATGGCAGATCTAGGATTCTAGCCAACTTTCCATCTAGGTCACTCTCCTAAGTGCTAGGAATCAATTGTCTGGGGGAACTTGCACTTTGCAAAAATGGCTGTTGGCTGTTCTTGTAAGGATGGCAAGAGTTCACTCCTCATAGGGGATTCACTTCCAACTGGGTACCTGCCGGATACAATCTTTGTAATCAATAAGAGAGTCCCACAGAGTTAGGATATCTTCGTGTGTGTGTGTGTGTGTGTGTGTGTGTGTGTGTGTTTCTTTGAGGTCTCTTGATGTAATGGAAAGTTTATGAACTTTAGAGTCAGACAGAACAATTCTCAAAATGCATTCCCACTACTACCTTTACACAAGTCATCTGAGCTCTCAAATCTTCAGTTTCTACATCTATAAAAACAACTCCTTAGAACTGTTGTGAGAATTAAATGAAATAATACATGTACATCACTTGCTGTGTGTCCTCAGGAATTACTTTGTTTTTCTAAGCCTGTGTTTCTTTAGATATATAAGAGTGATGGTGGGAATCTGGTTATTTGAGCCTGTTTCATAGCGTTGTGTTTTTTTGTTTTTTTCGTTTTTTATTTCAGCATATTATGGGTGTATAAATGTTAAGGTTACATATATTGCTCATGCCCCCCCCTTTGAGTCAGAGCTTCAAGCGTGACTATCCCCCAAACGTTGCACATCTCACTCATTATGTTTGTATATACCCACCCCCTCCTTCCCCCTCCCACCTGCCCGATACCCAATAAATGTTATTCCTATATGTCCACTTAGGTGTTGATCTGTTAATACCAATTTGCTGGTGAGTGCATGTGGTGCTTGTTTTTCCATTCTTGAGGTACTTCACTTAGTCTAATGGGTTCCAGCTCTATCCAGGGAAATACAAGAGGTGCTATATCACCACTGCGTTATGTTTTGATGATTAAAATGATTAAGGCATGTACAGAGTTAAGCCCGATGCCTGGCACAGGGGAAGTCCTTGATAAAAGTTGTTTGTCATCACTTTATCATGACTACTCTGTGGAAGCCGAGACTCCCAGAGATAAATATCACACAGTTGGTCAATTACAAAGGTGGAGTTAAAATCCAAATTGCTAGACTACAGAGACTCTCATATGTACTATTTTGTTTTAGAATACATAATTTGATTACAATCTATAAGTAAAATATTACATATACATTATGAGTGTCTTAAATATTTATCACATTTTAATAGACACCGAGGCAGCATTCAATCTCTTGGTTAACAATACTTTTTTTAACAAATATTGTAATAATTTATATTCATGAGCTTACATCGAATTTGCCTTGATGCTAACACAGCTCATGCAATCCCTGGAATTGCTGTCAGCACATAGATACATCTCAAAAGATAATCCGGATCTTCTCAGAGGCCTTTGGGGTAACCTCTATTGTCTGCATTTTTCCAAAATAGGTCAAGAATTTGCATTTTGGAGAGGTGTTCTCCTTCTGTCCTGTGCTAGGTTTTTCTATCCAGAGAAGCCATTTAGCAGGTCATTTCTGCTTCACCCTCTTAAAACCCTGTAGAGAGACTAGCAGACACATAACGGGCATGGAGAAAAGAGCAAGACCCTGACCCAGATACAGGCAGGAAGAGAGCAGACTGCGTGCAACTCAGCACTATTTAAAGAGACTGTTCATACCCCACCCCTCTGGCAGGAGGATGAGTAGCAAGTGGTGCGGTGTTCACCTTCAAAGACCTTGCGTTGTCTCGCACAAGGTTACTCTGTGATAGCGCGTGTTAGATGAGATGTGCGATGGTGACATCAACGTGTCACAGGAAGAAGAATCAGCATGAGTTGCAATTGTCAAGGAAGGCAGACTTCTTGGAGGGGAGGCTCAATATTGTCTTTTGTTCTCTGATGCTGCTTCCTGAGGCTCATCTCACTTTCCCCTTGGAGAACTAAACCCTGGCAATTCCTAACGTCCTAACGTAGGCTCCATTGTTTACAGAAAGTGGATTTCGGAGACTAGGATGTAGCTTGTCTTTATATTAAATACAGATATTTATGATCATAGTAATGAGAACTACTCTGTCTCCTGCCTTTTAATGATACACTTTGTGCGAGGCACTTGACAAAGAGCATCTCTTTACTCTTCAAGTAATGCTGTCAGGTTAGGAGTTGCCACCTCATTTTACAGAAGTAGCTATAAACATCAGCAGGAAGGGTGAGGTGGGCCATGAGGCCTTGTGCTTGGGCTTAAGAGAGATATCCAGAACTTAAACACTCCTTTTTCTGGACAGACGCCCCCAGAGTGGGATTGCCTCTGCCCCTTGCCTCTTCACTGCCCTGCCATCCCTGCCCACTCTTCTATGTCTCTTCCCCGGTGTCTTTGGTCCCAACCTACTTCTTCTACCCAGTATCTGCACTGTCATCATGTTTGCTGCTCAGTTCCAGCCCTCTGAAAAGGATTCTGGACCAAGTACAGCACCTAGCATAGATTCTAATGAATATTTGTTGAAAGACTTAATGGACATTCTAAAATTCTGTGGACCATATTGCAAATGCTTGATAGCAACTCAAAAAAATTATTCTGAGGAAAACAGAATTAACAAAAATCAATGCTTATGCCTGCAACCGTAGCACTCTAGAAGGCTGAGGTGGGAGGATCACTTGAGCTCAGGAGTTTGAGACCAGCCTGAACAAGGGCAAGAACTCATCTCTACTAAAATCAGAAAAAAAAAAAAAAAATTAGCCTGGCAACTAAAAGTAGAAAAAATTAGCTGGGTGTCGTGGTGCATGCCTACTATAGGATTGCTTCAGCAATTTGAGGAGTTTGAGGTTGCTGTGAGCCAGGCTGATACCACGGCACCCTAGCCTGGGTGACAGAGTGAGACTGTGTAAAAAAAAAAAAGAAAAGAAAAGAAAAAGTCAATGCTTTATTCTAAAAGAATGAAAATCTTGGTACAATGTAAGGCCTCATCCATGTTTGGATGTTTGGGGAAGGGTAGTAAATTTAGGGAATAAGGAGGCTCTGCCACATGGAGTTAGCCGCCACTCTGGACTATGGGCAAAAGCTCTCTTGGTTCATCTGCAGTGGAGCTGGAGACTGATAAGAGCCCCTGAAATACAACTGTGTGTTTGTGGAGCTGGGAAGAAAAAGACCTGCACAGCCAGCCCATCTAGTATGCATTTGATGGAATCTGGGGAGCCCTTGACAGAGATGGCTCTGCTTCCCTTTACTCTGGTCTACACCTGACTCAATCCCAACTCGCTCAGAGTTTGGACTTTCTGTAAGTTCGGACTGAGACCAGCAGGGACCAGAAGGGGAGACTAAAACTCCATAAAGTTCACAGACAGAACCAGGCACTCACACGCCCTCCAGTCCTGGCCTCCGTCATCCTGCCTGTCCGGCAGCTTTGGACTTGATGAATAGACCACAGGGAGGAAGCCCGGCTGGAGCACTGATCAGAGCTGAAGGACAGTCTCAAGGAGACTTCTGTGCTCCCCAAGAGCTCATGGACATAAGCTTTGGCCCCAACTGAATCTGAGTTTGAGTCCCGGCTCTTCCTGGTACTACCTTGGCCGAGAGTGTTGCAGGCGTCCTTTCACTGAATCCGCACCAATCCTCAGGACCTAGGCAAGGCTGCACAAAGCATGTTAAGGTCAGGGCTAAGACTCGAACTCGTGTCTGCCAATTCTTCAGCCCGGGCTCTTTCCCCTGTGTCCTGTTGTTTCTGTGTTTTGCCGTGGCAGATACAGGAGAAGGGTTTCTGTATTTGCTTCCAGAGTGCTGGCCCTGAGACAAACCCTTTCCAGAAAGGAAACTTTCACAGAAAAGATTCATAACTGTTGTTATCAGAGGAGGGGTAACTGCCTTGTGATTTTTCCTTCTAGAAAGTTTCTAGTGTCAAGTGGAGCAGGGCCAACAATGCTCCAGTTTGTGGAATTGAAATTGAGCCTCAGCCTTCAAAGAGAGAGTGAGAAAAAAGTATGTCTCCTCAGATGGAAAGGAGAGGGTCTCTGGAGCAGGGCGCTGGCACCTCATGTTCTAAGGGAAGGTTCCCGCAGTGTCTGTACTGATGTCTCAGCCGGGGTCATGCTGCCCTGGGCCAACACTCTGTTCCGTAGACCATTGAGGAGTGACAGCCAGCCGCTGCAAAGTGAGTCAGAGCCTCGGGCACGGCTTTGGACCACTAACCATCCCTTTTTAACTTGTATTTGAGTGACTTTAGCAATGCAGGTTCTTCTAGCTCCCTTTCAGAGGCTGCCTCTCTGCTCTCTTGCCTGGCTCCTGCGGCTGTCGCCAATTTAACGAGACTCAGGTGAGTCTCGTTAAACAAGAAGCTTTTTAAAAAGGTGATGGAAAAGGAGAGAAATTGAGGAGAGGAATGCCCAAAGATATGTTCGTTTTTCACTCTCCTCATGGAGCGGCCATGTTCCTGAGGGGGAAGGTGGACGTGGGCAGACGGATCGCTGACCCGAGTCCCGTGGAAACTACGTGGAGGGAGTTTCAGGGCCCCTTGTGGATTGGAGCGACGGGCTCTGAGAAGTCCATTCTGCCTCTGAGAATGGGGGTAGCTGGGCGGTCGCTGGTGTGTGCGTTCCCCCGTTACACGTTTGCTGGACAGCAGTGCCAGCCCTGTGGGGGACACGAAATGGAGATTAAGTGACCATCTTCCCTCAAGGACTTCACCACCTACCAGGGGTGCTGAGACGCGCTAGACTCTACCTGTGCTACAAGGCGGGGGGCCGAGATACCCGACCTCAGCGAGCTTTGCTTTAGGGAGGCGGCAGGTCAGGGGGTGCACAGGAATGTCCTTTCACTGGCTGGAGACAGGGGAGCCTCGGGGCAGCTTTCACAAAACATGCTCACAGTCACTGCATAGACTGAATCAGGCGTCCTCAAACTATGGCCCCTGGGCCACATGTGGGTGTTTCTGTCCCTTTGTTTTTTTACTTCGAAATAAGATACGTGCAGTGTGCATAGGAATTTGTTCATAGTTTTTTTAAAAACTGTAGTCAGGCCCTCCAACGGTCTGAGGGACAGTGAACTGGCCCCCTGTTTAAAAAGTTTGAGGACCCCTAGACTAAATGAAAGGATAAGGACAGCAACAAGCAATCTGTTAGGCATTAAAAGACTATCCTAAGAATTTTATGTGTGTCGTCTTGTTTGGTCTTTACAATATCTTTAATAAGTATGTGCTATTATTAGGCCCATTGTGTAGATGAAGAAACTGAGGCCATTAGAGGAGATGAAGTCTGCCCAGGGTGACAGGGCTAAGGGCAGGGGAACACCAGTCCAGTGGCATCGCCCAGGCTCTTACCCACTCTGCCATCTGCTCCCCACGGTGTAAAAGCACACCCCTACGAAGATCCAGTTCTGGAAGGAATGATTTCACCCTACCAAACTCCCAAGCAGGCTCGCTCTACCAAAAGGCGAAGGCGATCGAATCAAAGCTGGGAGAAAAGGGTGATGTTTGGTTATCTAACTTTCACCGTATGTCCTTAGGCTCTGAGCCTGTAGGGTCCAAATAATCTTCACAGGGCAGCCTTATCTGAGGTGGCGTATGAGAAAGTGACACACACACTTCCCACCCGGGCCGTGGGGCCGGCAGCCTGGCTGAGAGCCGGCGGGGAATTCTCGGAACTTGGATGGCCTTCAGAGCTGGTACTCCACGACACAGGCCAGCTTATCTTCCTGCATTTATTTTTGCTTAGGGGGACTCACCACCATGGGAACTCTGTCCCTTGCTGGGAGCAGAGTGTTCAAGACAAACCAAAACAGTGGAACAACAGCTCCAAGGAAACCACAGCCCCGCCCAGTTCGGAAAGGGCTCCATTTTAGAGGAGGGAAGCATTGTATGCTGCAAAGAGAGAAAGACATAGTGAGCACTAGCTTGTTGCTCCTTCTGTCTTTGGACACATGTAGGCTTTGCTTATGTTCTTAGAGCTTCATAGTGAAATTACCTCTCACCCACCATGCTAGAAATTAGGATAGAATAGACCAGCCTGGAAGATCAGCCCCCAAAGCTACCTTTCCGCCATGACCCTAGTGCATTGCGGTTATGTGTGCCAGGGGCATTTACAAAGTGGCAGCCCTCACCTCCTGATGGGATGTGAGCAATGGTAGAGCAAAGAAGGCTACAGGATCAAAGGGCCAAAGACCTCAGTTTACATCTTCATTCGCATTGCTAATCTCTCATAGCTGAGTTCCATAGTCTGACAGAACTTCTTACAAGCTCTGGGAACAGGGAATTCAAGCTAACTTGCATAGTTAACCAAGCCGAGCCCATCTCTCACTTCTTCTCTCCACACAATAGCAAAGTGAGTGATACAGAAGCGTGGTAGCTATAAGCTGTTGAATAAATGAATCATAAATAAATAAATGCATATTTGAATAATATGTGCATGAATTATGAATAATCACTGGATAAAAAGGACAGATGATTTCCAATCAGAGACACACAACATATTTAATATCTAGTTTTCTCAGAACCACAAGTTCATCTTCAGCAATGTAAAAGAATTAATGAAATCCAGTTGCTGTGGTGTTATGGTTTGTGTGTCAGCAAGGTCTCTCTTACCAGTCAGAACAGGGCCCTTATTCTTAATTTATTCACTACATTTTCTAGACACTTATCTTTTCTTGGGAAACAGGGTTGTATTCCAGCAGCCGTCAGGCAAGGCCATAAAGACAACTGCCTGCTCCTGCCACTTAGGAGAGGGGCCAAGTCGATGTGGGGTGGGTGGGGAATGCAGAGAAACAGAGGTAGCTAGAGACCTGTTTTGGAAGGGCTAGTGGAAGATCTCATTCCGCATAAGGTGAGAATCCACCGTGGTCAGGTAAAAAACAGCATCTTCATCATCCAAGCAAACGACAGCACGCCTGGAGGGACTGTGGGGTTGGGGCAGGAACGGGAGACAGCAGCGCTGGAGCTGGAACAGAGGAAGATTTGGTTGTTTGGTTCTAAACCAACGCTGAGCGAGGCAGGTGCTGTGATGACCAGCAACGGCACAGGCAGAACGAAAGAGTAAAAATTATTTCTGGTCTGTGAACTAGAGTGGAGCAGTTATTGTATTTGAAGAATAACACTAAGCAGCTAGGAAAGGAAAGGGACCTTAGAGTGAGTCTGAAGAGTTCAACTGGCCTGTTGCAACTCTATAAGAAGGGCCACCAGGGCTGGGACCCTTGGTAGGCAGTGGGAATAGAATTCCGAGCAAAACATGCCCCGATCATGTGGAGCTTAGGTCCAGGGGGTGGTAGGAAGATTCCTAGATAAGTAGTGAGAGCCTGGGATGTGGGCCCAGCTCTCCCACTGGCTTGTCCTGGGCAAATCATGGCACCCCAGAGGGCTTTGCACTCTGCGGAGGGGCAGGGCCAATGGTCTTCCTGTGCTCCACAAGGGCTCCGCTCCTAAGCAGAAGAAATGTCCATTCAAAGTTCACCAATTTATTGTGTTTCTCTTTATCTTCTGTTTATCTGAAATTCAAGTAAAATGAATTACATCATCTTTTATTTAAAATGGCATGAATAGTACAATCCTGCATTAGTAAAATTCTAGGTGAAAAATTCTATGTGCATCCATTTATTCATTCTTCCGTCTAACTGCGTATTCATAGAGGTATATCAGGAGCAGTGTTCCCCAAATTTCCTTCAGTTGAAAGATTCTAGGCCATTTGGATTTTAAGGGTGAGCATATGTCATTTCTACAAATACAACAAAGACTTTATTATTTGCATAAAAATGGAATAATTGTTAGGCATTTAGGTCAGTGAGAGCGTGTAACTGGCAGGCAGGGTCTTGGGAAGGGGTCCGTTTCTGTGTCATTGTCCTTCGGTTCCCAGGATTTGTTCTCTTCTCCGCAGGTACCAGACGTGCTCCAACAACGGGCTGGTGGCGGGGTTCCAGAGCCGCTACTTCGAGTCCGTGCTGGATCGGGAGTGGCAATTTTACTGCTGTCGCTACAGCAAGAGGTGCCCGTATTCCTGCTGGTGAGTCTGGCAGCCAAACCCAAACCCTCATGACTCCTGGGGCTGGCGGGGAGCCTAGGGGTGTCCTGGTCCATGTTGCTTGCTTCAGGTGACCCGAGCTGTCACAGACCAGCCTGGCGTGCAGCAGCTAGCCTATGCAAGAGAATGAATGGATGACTGAGTTATAAGAATGTTCACACTGAGAAGGCTCTTATAGATTATCCAACCCAATGCTCTCGGACCATTCTTTGGGCAGAAAAGGAAACAGAGCAATAGAGTAGGCAGCGACTAACTGGCCCGAAGTCACCCATCTATTTCGTAGGGGGGCCAGTTTCTGACCGGGGGCCCACTGACTCCTGTCTCCGTGCTCTTTCCCTTGGAGGAATGAATAAATGCTAACTTCTCTTCACATCCAAGCCTGCCGGACCTATTTGAGAATCTGTTTTCCTGCAGTCCCTCTTTGCGGGAAACCAACCGTGTCATAGGTCGGACTCTGGAATATAGTTATAGACAGAAGAAAAGGTGTTGCTGTTTTCTGGATCAACGTAGAATTCCAGCCTGTGATCATTTGTTCCTTTCCCTCTCCCAGGGCTGATGCCAAATATCTCCTGACCTAGCCTTCCAATCGACCAGGAGAGTGTGTATATGTTTATTTATCCTGATAACTAACATTGGGTGTTGATAACACAGCGTGTCCCAGGTTTTTTGTTCTGCCAACAAGCCAGGCATTCCTGCGTCGGGCAAAGGGATCCAGAAGTGTCATCATTTGAAGGCTGGCTCCCTCCAGTGATTTCTCTCTCTGCAGTTTGGTGCTTGGAAGGACAGCCTTGCAGGCCACGCTCTCCCTCTGCAATCAGCATCCCTCCACAGATGCCCAAGTGGCGCACGACGTCTCTCGGGACAGACAGGCCCAAACGCGTGACACTTTTCTTTTTAAAGCAATGCCTGGTAGTAAATTCAGAGCTCAACGTCAGCTGGTATCTGGAGCTGTGTGGTGGAACAGGGGCCTCCTCCAGCTCTTTAAAACTGCTTCTATGAGGCAGATCTTACTATACCGCAGCAGGTGAGCAGCACTGGCTGTGGTTCATGAGACAACTGTGATCGTTCTCGAACTGAAGACCTAAAAGGTCTCATGTGGTGGAGGAGGTGGAAGGAATGCTGGTGCAGGCAACGTGAAACTGGAGTTCCAGTCCCTGTGGGGGCCCCTCCTCGCTCCCCTCCCCTCCCCCGTTCCCGTCCCCCCTCCCTGCTGTAACCCTGTGGCTCTAGCAAGTGACTTTACTTCTCTGAGGAAACTGAAGTGCGTCACTTCGGTGATGGCCTCCTTGGCCGAGTCTCCAAGGTTTTTAAAAATCTACTGAAAACTGTAGACCTTGTCTTCACAGGATAACATGCACTTAAGCTTGTTTATACAAAAGTCTGCAGGAAATCCAGAAGTCCTCGAAGTCCCCAAAGGCCATCCACGGACACACCGCCAAGAACCCCTGGATCACAAGTTGAAACTCCCGGGACTAGAAGATCTTTGAGGTTGTTTTGAGCCCTAAAAATTGTCTTCACTCCAAAGGCGCTTTTGCAAAAGGCAATCCAGATGCCAGAACTGTTGTCGAAGGGAGGATGCAGGTTCTGGGGCAAAGTGGGCCCCAGTGAGAGGGGGAGTAGGTAGGAGCCTGCCCCCTGTGATTGGGCCTCCCCAGTCTGCCCTTCCCAGTCTACTCAGAGAAGGGCATTTCCACAGTGAAACCAGCCTCCCTTTCTTGCAAGGCATTAAAAGCCAGTTAACATGTGAATAAGTCATCTTAAAGAACAAGCGAAAACTAGTACTCAGTCAGTGAATCCATTTGCCACATTAGCAAGACTTGCCCTAGGTCAGGCTGTGAAGGAACACGTAAGGGCTGGGTGCACTGGGCGGCCCAGAGGAGGGTGTCCACGGGCAGGAGAAGGGGTGGACAGGAGAGGAGGCAGCTGCGTGGGCTGCAGGAGGGAGGGTGGGGATGCTGGGCCCACCGGAGTTGTGTGGCCTGTCCCCTGCAATAGTTGCCTCTGTCACAGTACTTGTGTGCCGTTGCTCCTCTCTGGGCTATGAGCATCTAGGGGATACGGGACTCACTCATCTTTGGACCCCCAGTGCCTAGCAGAGTGCTCAGAGCATAGCCGTCTCCTCAACAACTGTTGCATGAATGCTCAGATGAATGATTCCGGAGCGTGTGCAGAATAAAGTGAAGTGGGCCAGAAAACATAATTTTTTCATTAAAAATTTTAATCTCTCCCCAGCCTCACCCCTCTGTCTATAATGTAAGCTCTATGCAAGCAGAGATCTTTGTGCTGGTATATGTCAAGCCCTTTAAATAATGCTGGGCATACAGCAGGCACTCGCTAGCATTTGATGAATGAATGAATGCGTGAATGAATGCATAACTTCAGCCTGCTTCCTAGTTTTGCTGTGAAGACTAAATGAGATAATATATGCCTGCCATTGCCACTGGCTGATCACACAGGGCTGGCCTGCCTTGAAGCTGACTCCCCTCACCCTCCCGGCTGCAGAGCCAGCCGGCCTCCTTCCCAACTAACAGGCCTTGCAAAGGCAGGCTTTGCCCGGGGTCAACCCAGCCAGGGGTCAGATTGCCTGTGGGCAGCAGAACTTAAGACCAGAATTTGCTATGCTGAGGAATGAGACGTCCGACCGCTTGGACAGTCTGTTGGGGGTTTGCTGACTCATTCTTCCCCAGAAAAGGAGGAGTGAACAGGGCAGCAACGTTCCTTCCTCACTGCAGCGAGGCCCGAGGTCTCTGCCAAGACGGGTGGGGGAGGCTGCCGCGCCGGGCTGCGCTGTCATGGCTGCCACAGGGCTCCTGGCCACACGGACACGGAGTGGGCTCAGGGCTAAGGCTTTGGGTGATCAGGCAGACAAGAAACTGAGGCTCACCGGGTTTAGGAAAGTTGTCAAACAGCAGAGGTAGGGGTGGAATAAAGGGGGAAACATCTAAATCTTCCCAGAATTCCCATATTCCATGGATTTCTGTGATCTATGTCTACACTCTGGGCATTGCTGTTTGAAGCCTATCCTGTTTATTTAGATGCTGAGACCTGAAAAAGACAGGATATTTGTGTCTCAAATTGCACTGTAATTCTAATGATGTCCCAGACTTCCAGTGGTCACCTGGGAGCTGGTTCCAGGCTGCTCCTGCTTCCACACAAATGCTAAGTACCCTTACTCTCATGCACTTTAGAAATGACTTCTCAAGTCATTTGATGCAACTCACCAGCTTAAGATGCTAAGAATTTAATGCTTATGGAGATATACAGGTAGGAATAAAGTCCCAAGGTCCAAGACTGACAACTAGAGATGAGCGAGTTTTCTTGAATTGCTGAAGACATTCAGCTCCGGTGGCAAAATTATGCCAAGCCTTGGTTGCAATGGCCTTCCCACCCCCACTCACACCCCCGCCTGCTCACTCCTCACCTTTCCTCACCCCATCCCACCACCCAGACATGTTGCCATTGGTCAGTGGAACCAAAGGGTGGGGGGAGAAGAGGAGAGAATTACTCAGAAAGACGTGGCAAGTCAACTCTAAAGCAAGTCCTGCTAAGGTATGCTGGCTCTATTTCTTATAGCATGGTGTTAGAGCTGAGAGCTACCACGGTTGCTGAAAGAATTGGTACTTTTTCAAAGAAAATCTTGGAGAAGCAGCATAATAAGTTCGCAGTACGCACCATGGTTCATAGTGTATGACTCACTATCCCACTGGTATGTCTAGACGTTTTAGTGGCATCTTTAAATTGCCTGAGTCATGACATTATATTATACAGCTTTCTAAATTGAATGAAGCCTCTGGAGTGTAGATCAGGCCTTATTTCTTTATCATCTCAAGCCTGGCACAAAGTAGACCCTTAATAAATGTGTCAAATGAATAACCAAATGTTGCAGGCCCCTAGGAACAGTAACAATGGTGACACCTGACATTGACATGATGTTGATTTACAGTTGACGAAGACTTCTTTCTTGCCTTTGTCTATTTTATTTGATCCTTTTAACAGCCCTACAGAGTGAAGTGAGAACTATTTTCCCACACCTTCCCACAGTGAAATACTGATAAGCTTCCTATTTGAAAGCTTCCCTTACATCACCTTAACTCGCTTAAATTACCTCCCAGGAAACTGGACACGTGTGGGTGGGGACGGCATTTTTCCCTTCCCACCTTGAAAGATATTCTGCAGCAAGGAGCCTGACACTGTTCTGGACTAGCTAAGTGAGCATCTATCTAGCGGCTCTGTGCTTGCAAGCGTTTAGGGATTCAGAAATGTCAAAGCTCTGGGCTGGAAAAAACAAATCATCTAAGCAACTCCCAAAAGAGTGTGGGATTTATTTGTTTGGTGGAAACCAAGGTGCTGCTTCCATTTCAGTTTGTGCAATTTTTTTTTGGTACATTATAGTTTGTGCAGTTTCTTGTTGTGTATTACAGCGTCACTGAACTCTGGCAAGAAAGTGAATTCCTGATAGATGCGGACATGTCGTTACAAAACAACTGTCCCCACTGGATTGGATGACTATCTAAATTTCACACGTGTTTATTTACATATGAGAATTCAAATTGCTAGTCCAGTGGTCTGCAAACCACAAACACATGTCACCGAAGTAGCCACAACCCTTCAGAGACCGTTTGTAATAATTCCCTCCTATCCAAACAGCTCGCCAGATGCCTGCCTCGCACCGGACCGTCTCCCGTCCGCGCAGAGTCTGTGTGTCCCGGGAACTGATGGCTTTGAATTGAGCAACTGTTGCCTTTTCTAAATAATTCTTCTGAAGATGCATGGCCTTTCAACATGTTCATTAGATAATATATTTTGACCACAAACATAAAGAACCAACTTAGATGCCCTTTGTTTTCTTCCCCTCTGAGATCCTATGATGCTCAGACTTTGCCTTCCCCACTGCCTACCTCCCCAGCCCTGTGCTCAAGTCATAAGAAGAGAGTGGTTTTTCTTAATTTTTGGACAGCTTTAGTTAACAACAACAATATCAGTTAGTGAGAATGTTCTTCACCTCTTGCCAAACACCCAGTCTAAGCTAATCTTTAACTCCTATCCTCATCTTTCAGATTTCGATACAAAGTGGGGAATGTTTGCATGACCACTCCCCATGATGCTGTTTTGTCAGGGGCAGGAATGACCTCACAGGCCCCTGCATTACTGGGTCTGACCCACACCATCCCGCCTGGACAACCTCCTCCAGCACAGCTCCCAGAGGCCTGGCGAGAAGGGCAGCTTCCAGGCTGGTTCCTCTGAGCAAGCTGGAAACAGTTATTATAGAGACGGAGGCGCCCATGTTTTCAGAAAGTAGGACTACAGGTTACATTTTAAAGGATCTTGCATTGGCTTTAGATGCCTCTGAGCCCTGCCAATAATCATTGCCTTGCATTGCACGATGCACAAAGCACTCATTTTGGCAAACAGCAGCCCCTCCAAGCTTGAGCAAAATTAATTGTCCCTTTCATCAACTGGAGTGGCTGTTGTAATTACTGTGCCACATTTATAATGTAGACATGTACAGCAGGCCCTCCGTACCGCAGGGTCCTCATCCAAGGATTCAACCAACTGTGGATAGAAAATATTTGGGGAAAAAATACAACAAGAAGAAAATACAAATAAAAAACAATACAGAATACCAACTATTTATATAACATTTGCATTGTATTCAGCATTATAAGTTATCTAGAGATGAGGTAAAGCATACGAGAGACTGTGTGCAAGTTACATGCACATACTATGCCATTTGTTCTAAGGGACTCGAGCATCTGCAGATTTGGGTATCCACGGGGGTCCTGGAGCCAATACTTTATGGGTACTCTTGGACAACTATATTTACTGCCTGCGTATAGGCGATAACTCCCTCCCTGTGCTCAAACTTCAAAAGCAGAAATTTCAGTGATATGGCTGGTTATCTGACTGCTAATTAACCCAAGGCCAGGCCCTTCTAGCTACTTAGAACAAAATAAACCTCTCAATTACAGACCAAATCTGTTGCTTCATTCAGTCTAGTCTGCTTCCCTCTACTGGATTCCAGAGGCAATCATTCATTCCTCCGTTCATTCATTCATTTAATCAGTCAGTCCATGAATATGAATGGATATAAAATAAGTATTAATGCAATTCATAGACTTTGGTTGAGTTTCCAATAATGTTGATGATGATGATATTTATTTCTTGACACCTACCACACCCTCATGCGATAGCTCGTTTAATCCTCCCACACAGAAGTTATGATACTATTATACAGGTGAGGGAAAACTTGAGGTGCAGCTGTGACTTCTTTCAAAGTTCCCAACTTGATTCAGACAAGTCTATCTGCCCCTGAATCCCATGCTCTTTGCACAGTACTGAGCTGTCTCTCAATCTAGATGAGGAAATAAGACTCATATAGGTGAAGCATTAGATAGCAGTACAGTAGGCACCCAGCAGCAAAAACAGAAAAGAAAGCCGTCTTAGTTGGTGGGAGCTGTTGAAGTTGGAGTCACCCCACTGATACGCAGGCCCAAGGGGGCCACCAAGTAACGTAGCTGGTGAAAGTCAACAGGAGTCAAAACACATGTGTTTGCTGACCAGCCCTGGGCTGGCAGGGTGAGCCAGAGACTCAGTTCCAAGATAACAATTTGGAAAATACCCAGGGACTTTCCTCTTCTAATTTAAGCACTGATATCCCTGAAACTGTTGTTCTCAGATGTTGTGGTGCATATCTGAAGTGTTTGGAATATAAACCCCTGAAATGGCACAAGGGGACAGAATTGAATGTTTGCCTTCTTTCTCACACCCCTCAGGGCCCCAGGGGTCAGGCCATCTGTGCAGAGAAGGGCACATGGGTGACCACAGAGCTCCCTCTTGGATATTCCCCAGCTCTTTGGGGAAGAAGCCGGGGTGGCTGTTCCTTTGTAGCTGCCTTTCTTTCTTTTAGACATAACTGCATTTGGGTTTATTTTTTTCTGCCTTTGCAAAACTAATTCAAACAGGGTTTGATGCAGCACCTGTTAAGGATGTCAGAGCATCGACCAAGTAATCTAATCTGAAATCTTCTCATTTCTTGTAGCATACCTGGAAAAACGTTATGCAAAAAGAATGATCATGAACAGACCAGGTTTATTTAAAAAAAAAACTTTTCAACGATTTGTCTATAAGAAAGGGATATTTTCTTTTTGGCTAAATATAGAATGTAAGACAACCTCAACCTATCAACTCTGCAAATGTTGAGTTTCTCCTTCATGCCCACTTCTGAACCAGATCATAAAAAGCATATTCGGGCCAGGCACGGTGGCTCATGCCTGTAGTCCTAGCACTCTGGGAGGCTGAGGCGGGTGGATCGCTCAAGGTCAGGAGTTCGAGACCAGCCTGAGCAAGAGTGAGACCCTGTCTCTACTCTAAATAGAAAGAAATTAATTGGCCAACTAATATATATAGAAAAAATTAGCTGGGCATGGTGGCGCATGCCTGTAGTCCCAGCCACTCGGGAGGCTGAGGCAGGAGGATTGCTTGAGACCAGGAGTTTGAGGTTGCTGTGAGCTAGGCTGACGCCATGGCACTCACTCTATCCTGGGCAACAAAGTGAGACTCTGTCTCAAAAAAAAAAAAAAAAAAAGCATATTCGATGCCACGTACCAACCATTTCTCAAAGACCTCACTATTGTCACCATCATTGTGAATGAGAGGTTATGCAGCATTCTCTTATTCTAATCAAATGCTAAATATGTAATGCTGACATGTCATTGTACATTAGAACAGGGTATTTAAAATAAGGTGATAATTAGGTGGAGAAAATGAGAGGAAAGCAGAATTAGATATTGGACAACCAGAAGCTTCTCTAAAATGTTGTTTGAGCATGAGCTGATCTCTAAAGAACGGTTTGTTTGGAACACATTCTAACGTGCTTGGAACGCATTCTTATTCTTATCTTGAAAAAAGCTGAAGTCTGGCTTCCTCGGGTACTCTATTCTGGCCTGTTAACATAAACGCTGGGGTTTTCTTCCAGCTGTTGTGGTAGGGAGTCTGTGGCATGTGCTTTCCTAGTGACTCCACACAGTGAGATAAGGTGATGCTTGCCGACTTGGGGCTATGAGACGAAGCCACATTGGTCCACGTGCACACCAGTAGGAGCAAAAGTCCTGAAAGTGGAGCCTCTGGCATGACACCAAATCATCCAGTTGTCCTAATTGCCTGCAGTGAGACAGATGTCACAAATCCATCTCATTGCTATGAAGTTTTACTTTGTGTCCAAATGCTTAGTAAGTAATAAGATGGTGGGTTTTCACAAAATCTTATACTGAGTCACTTTATGTTGAGAAATAGATTCAAACCCTTTTCTTGAGCTATTAAAAACCTAGTCTGTTCTGAACCAAACCTCTGACAAGGAGTAAAATCGGCCACCTTATGTGACTAAATCGTATCTCTACTCCACTTCTTAAAGTGGATGGAAGAGCATAGGTCTGGGCTCAGCTCTGTGCCGTGTCTGTCCTTGAAGCAAAAAAGCACGACATCTCTCAGGTCGGTCCATGGTACTGCATGGGTCAGCAAATGTTCCTTGACTCCAGTTGGACCTGCTGATTGTCACAGTGCTTTAAGAATCTTAGATGAGCAAACTCTATGTCAATCTTAAAAATCCCTTTAGTTTGAACTGCTTTTCTTCAGATAATCACTAAGATATTATTTAGCTTCTTTCCATCTCACTCAACCTCAGCTGACACAAGAAGTTGTACAAGTGGCTTTATGTCATCAAGTTTTTACTTAGCTTTGGAACAACTCTCTGTCTCTCATCTCGACAGCTGAAAAGGTATTGTGAAGTGAGAAATTGTACCCCAGTAGTGATTCATCCAAAAGTGATAGGAGAAATGAATATGCACACATGTAGAGTAGATTTTTGAAAGAGGACAAGAAGGCTCCCTATAGAGGCACTTTAAAAATAGACTCATGTCAACAAATTGAATAAAGGTGCCTTCTTTCCCTGCCCTCCCTTTCGACTTGCCAAGCTGTTGCCTTGTTTGATTGTTTTGATTGGTCTAGGAATGTGTGGCAATGCTCAGTATGAAGTGCGTTTTGCCAGAAAGGCTGCTTGAAGTGACCCAGTAACTCACAAGGAAGCTGGAAACTCACTGAACTCCCCCCACCTGCCCTCACAAAGCCTGGTGCCACAGCTTGGGAAGCCCTGCTCATTCTGCCTCCTTGTAGCCTCTTTTAATTTTCTGACAAGTCCCTATCCCCTACCTCAGTGTCTGCTTCTGAAAGTTCAAATTATTTTTTCTCTCTGAGGAGCTGTTACTGGGGCTGTCATTTATTAGGACATTTTTTGTGAGTGTGTGTGTGTGTGTGTGTGAGATGTATGTCATCAAGAACTAAATGCAGCCACCTCTTTCTGGTTCTCAATTACTGAATCCTGGGCCATGATGACACAGCAGTTCTCGCTATGGTTGGTGTTCCGGCGATTCATTTTCGACCACTGATCAGGCCATTTCTCCCTCTGTATTTTAGTTTCCCAAAGTAGGGGAGATTTCCATCAATATCCAACCTCTTTCCCTAGCCCCCTTAACCCAGGGTTCTGTAAGATAGTTTCTCAAGGTTCTATAACTTGATCTCATGGTTTTATAACAAAAATAAAACCAAACAACAACAACCAAAAATCCACCAAAACAAAACCTGGCTTGGACCAAGATAAACGTCCCCAATGGGCAGGCATCTCACCTGTTCCAGGACTCTTTAAAAACTCATCGGATAGCAGTCCCCCCCAAACAGGCTTCCCAGACAAAGTATCCAAGTGGGCTGGGGGCTGTGTCTGAAAACTACCAAAAACAAAGTAATAGTTAAAGAAAGCACTGGATAACTTTTTCCTTCTTTGAAGCTTAGACATTCTTAATTTTTTTAAATGTAAACTTCGCTTTCCCACTCTATTCCAAATGTATTTAACTATCCAAGTATCCTGAAGGCAGATCAGATTAGTCAGTAGAAACTTAAAAAATAAAAATGTAGCCTGACCATTTCCAAATACGATAGTTTTGGTGATTTGGATTTAGCCTAAAGCAGTATTGCTATATGTGGACTCTGCCTTAGCAGAAATAAAAACATTTGGTAATTAGCTTTTACACATTGTATCCAAAGAGTACTTCAAAAGTTCTAGAAAATATTTTGTATTCCCTGAAATAAGGCAAACATGCCCCTCCTCAATCCCTTGCAATCCTAATTTGCATTATTCCTGTTCTCAAAAATTTCTCTTTCTTTCGGTAAACTTCAGACCTTGGTAGAAGGACTGAAATTCAGTCCTTGTTAGAATCCTCATGGATCACAAACCATTAGGATCCAAGTGAAACCATATTAGGTTCATTTATGAGACATTTACTTAAATTTTTATTAGAAAGAGGAAGTCCTGCTTCTGTGTCTCTTTAGCAGCACAAAATAGATTTCTGAAAGAGCAGAGCCTTGTTTCCTTCAAGAACACCCTTAAGCCAAAATACACGCAACCCACTCAAGGTTGGGCTGGGTATTCTGATAGAACCTAATTATGTCTTAAGAGAACATAAGTCAGAACAAAGGTGAGTGAATAATGTGAAAAAAGGGATGATCATGAACCAAGAGAGTGGTCTAACCATTGATCTTTCTGCATCTCAGCACTGAGATCCTCTGAGCAGCCCTTGCTGTTTATAAATCAATCTTTTCAAGATTTCATGACAATCTTGAAGTCTTAAGAGAAACATCACCAGTCTGCAGAGGGGAAGATCTTTCTAACATCAATATACAATGACCTATAAACCCAAAGCAGACAAAATTACTGACACTCACTAACTAGTTGTTAACCAAGTCACCTGAGGGTGCAGATGAAGAGTTTGCAGGGCCTGTTTCACGGTGAAAGGATCATTTTGATCCTGAAGATCGCTGGTGGCAAAGCCCTTATAAACAGGGTGGAATTCTAGATTTATTCTAGAGTGGACCACAATGGACCTACTCACATGGAGACCTAGAGAGGATTGACTCAATCTTGGAGAGAAAGAACGAAAAAGAGGAGGAAGAGGAAGAAACAAAATTATATCCTAATGATTCAACACCTACCATGTATCAGTACGTCACACATACTTTTATTACTCCCAGTGACAAACCTATAAGGTGGCTTTCATTCTTCTATAGAAGAAACCAAGATTAAGTGACTCTCCTCAGGCCATTCATTTATTCAGCAAATATTTATTATGTATCAGGAACTGTTTTAGGTGCTAGTAAACAGTGTAAAAAGAGGGAAAAACTCTGTTTTAATTAAATATTTTTTAGACCTTTTAAAATTATGACTCCCAACAAGAAATGTGTATTAAACTATTACACATTATTTACTCCTTATAAATACATGTACATATACATTTGAAACAAAATGTTTACACATAAACTTATGCTCTACTATTTTCTTTTCTATTTTATTCTTCCTTTTAAAAACCTGAGTATAACCAATTAAATTGATTTTATAATTTGTTGATGCTTCATAACCCAAAGTTTGAAAACATTGTCTTAGTGGAGCTGAATAAGATGGGACTACTATTGATATTAGTCAGTATCAAGAACTCTGACATTATTCTCATAACTCCAAAGCCTGGAATTATCTGTATCTTTTTAGGGAAGATTTTCATCTGTGGAAGGAGAACTATCTGACTCTACGCAGGCTAGAATGGTTTGGTGGAGGCCATATAACTCCAATTTGGATCTCCCAAGATGTTCAACCTCCATCTCTTCTTCATAGCATGTCTTCTGTTTGCTCCCAGCAATAACAATGTGTTTTATTTTTTTCCTCTAACTCTTTGTTCTTCCCACATAGGCTGACAACAGAATATCCAGGCCACTATGGTGAGGAAATGGACATGGTTTCCTACAACTATGATTACTATATGCGAGGAGCAACAACCACTTTCTCTGCAGTGGAAAGGTGAGAAGGACAACCCCGTGTCCCCATGGGCTAGGGGTTATAGGAGCGAGGGTCTAACGCCATGCAAGGATTATGTCTGCAAGAATTTTGATCTGGGATTTTCCCTATTTTAGTTTCCTACTTTGTCAAGGATTACCTGAGGGTTTGGCTGGACAACAGGAGGCAGTGGGAAGGGGGCTGGTCCTAGGAACTCACCTCCTGGAGCAGCTCACCCTTGGAGATGAGGGTGGAAGCCAGCCTGCTCCAGAACAGACAGTCCTAAGCTCGGTGTTTCTTGATGTTCTGAGCTCTTCCCCTCACTTAATATCACAGAGCCACCTTTCCTCACCAAAGATCAGGAGGAGAGGGCAAATATGTTTGGAGGTGTGTGCACTGTCAAGATGGACCGTCTTTAATTTTGTACCTCTATATGTCCCCACTTTGAGTTGTAGAAAGGGAGAGAAAAGAAGGGGGGGGATTGGAAAGAAGGAACACACAAACCCTACTCAATCTGTTTGGGCTGCTACAACACAGCACCTTAGACTGGGTAGTTTATGAACAATAGAAATTTATTGTTCACAGTTCTGGAGGTGGGAAAATCCAAGAGCAAGGCACCAGCAGACTCAGTGTCTAGTGAGGGCTTGTTGCTGCTTCAAAGATGGTGCTTTATTGCTGGGTCCTCCCATAGGTGATGGGGCAAGGCAGCTCCCTTCAACCTCTTTTATAAGGGCTCTCAACCCATGCATGAGGACAGAGTCCTCATAACTTAATCACTTCCCAAAAGGTCCCACCTCTTAACACTATTCTATTGGGTATTAGGTTCCAACATATAAATTTTGGGGGGACCACAACACTCAGACCATAAAATCTACAAACCATACTTAGAAATGAAATAGGAGTAATAACACCTCAATAAAGCTGGGGAAAAAAATTAATGAAAGAAGATAATTTAAAGAACCTAAAGAAAAAAAAATACAGAATTAACTTTTTTTGTCACCTTTCTCTCATGATCAGCTTCCCAACCCTATCTCAAATGCATCAAAATAAAACAAAACAATGAGAAGAAAACAAGAATGCTTCCCCCATTAATACAGATAAAAGTGTGGGTAAAGAAGTGTTAAAGATTGATTTGACTTACTTTTAGTCACGTGATAATCACTTTACACAGAAATGAGTTCCTGAAAAGATATCAATAAATTATTTGCAAACCAAATAAAACTTGGGTTAGCTCATTACATAGTGTACTATTATGAATCTGAGTGTGACTTATCTTTGTGTATAACCATGTTTTCAAATGAAATTGCATCTTACTTAATTAACATTAAAGTATTTAATATGGCCTAGAATTAAAAACAAACAAAGAAACAAACCAAAAAAACCCATGAAGTAGCTCCAGAAAGGCACAATATATGTTATTGGTTCATGTACAAAAGTCCTAATGTTTACCCATAAGAGAATTCCTCTGTTCTCATACATTACTTATTTTTATTTTAGATACATTTTTAACTAGCTTAGTTAACTATTTTCTAGAAGTAGCAAATTAGAAAGGAAACAGAGAATATAGTACTTAGAATAAAACTCATTTCACCAGTGAGAAGAAATAGCTGAATGACATGACATGCCCAACAAATATATTGAAGAAAAAGAAAGACCCATGAACTCAAAGAACATGGAAGCCTGGTGTCATTTAGCAGCAGTGTGTACCCCAAAGTGCAGAACAGAGTAACAATATAACAGGGGGCTCAATATTCCTAATGGTAACTCCAGGTCGACAAGAAAGTTAGTTCTCTATTTCCTGTTTAAGAAGGCAGGAAAGAATGTAGTAAAGAAAAAATGCCTTCCAAAACTATTTTGAAATAAATATATTTTGAACAGTTAAGATGCCTAATTCCTGTTGGCTTGGTTATGGGGCATTACCCAGAATCATGAAAACCAAAGATATTATGTCATTGCATTGGTCTAAAATTAATATCCTCCCCCAAAGTAAAATAAAATAAATATACCCATGCAATTTTGCTGCTGCCACTAAAAATCAGTGGCTTAAAGATCCACGATCTGACTTTCTTCAGTTCTGCTGAAAAATGCTGAGGTCCCCACCTTGGAGAAATATTGTTAGTGCAGGACTCGCTGGGCAAGGGCTTTCCCTCCATGTGCAGATCACACTGGTTTCTTCCTGGAAATGGAGTTTCTCAGCCTGCACACTATTGACATCTGGGACCAGATAATTCTTTGTTGTAGGGGTCTGTCCTGTACATTCTAGATGGTCAGCCTACCCACTAGATGCCACTAGCACCCCACTGCCAGTCATGACAACCACAAATGTTTACAGACATTGCCAAATATCTCCTGGGGAGTAAATTTGTACCTGGTTAAAAACCACTGTCCTGGAGGGAAACCAGAGACTGAACCTGGTTGAATCCCTTGGACCTCATAGGACCAAGTTTAAATTTCGCTCAGTATCAACTAACAGCTTTTTAGAAGAGTAGTATGAACCCCTGGCCTTAAGATCTTGTGTATCTGTGCTTGTGGGTACACAGATAGATAAGAATTGACTGCAGTAATTAAATTCATTTGGTAAAGCTGCATGCTACCAATCTGCCAATCTCCATCTAAAACGAGCTATGTCCTCTGTTGACAATCATAGGAACAAATACCAATAGTTGATCACGTGGCCCTCAAAGAGTTGTGTTGGGGGACTCTACTCCCAGTTGTTCTAAACAAACAACCTGGAACACCCGACTCGGAATTAGAATGGCTGCCAGAGGTGGTGTGAGCAGAATACGCCCTACCTCCCAGGACTGACAGCAGCCAGGCCACTTTCCAGTTCAGAAGCTGGATGGAGGCTTTGTGAGTCGTGGTGTTTAGGATAAACTGAATTGGAAAGGGGCCTTGCAGACTG
Source organism: Microcebus murinus (assembly GCF_040939455.1). Taxonomy (NCBI): domain Eukaryota; kingdom Metazoa; phylum Chordata; class Mammalia; order Primates; family Cheirogaleidae; genus Microcebus; species Microcebus murinus. The sequence goes on along the minus strand of NC_134105.1, from coordinate 115,569,348 downwards.
AAAAGGGAGACAGATAATTCTAAGGTTCTACTGTGCTTTGGAAGGATTAGCATGATCCAACATGGAACAACTCTTAATTTTTTCCCTTTATTGGGACCATGGGAAGGGGATGACAGCCATGTCCTCTGCTGGGGTTCAGGGTCCCTAGTTACGGAGACAGTGTGGTATAAGAGAAAGGCCAAGATTTGAGTCCAATAAACTTGGAATCTGAAATGGTCACCTGCCACCTATCATTTGTATTGTCATAAAGCAAGCCACTTATTTCTCTGAGCCTAAAACACAGAATTATTGTGAGGATTAAAAGAGAAAACATTTAAAGCATCTAGCACAATGCCACGTATGTGGGAGGTGTCAATTAATAGTAGTACCAATTATCATTATCATTGTTACATGACATTAGGCCACAGGAGTGTCATGCAGTGTGTGTGTGTGGGGGGGGGGGGGGGGGCTCCATACATTTTTTTGTTACATGGACGAACAGAAAACATAACATTGCCCTTAGCAGAGAACATTCCTTGAAAGACGTCCACATGATATTTTTCAAAATCAAGCAATTCTATGTACTCTCATGCCCACCCCAACCACTTAAATAAGTAGGCAACTGCATTTCTGGTATGCCAGGGTGGCAAGACCTTTTCTTTTTCACTTTAAGGGGTCTCAGAGTTGTTTCTCCTCACTTCATTTCTCTGTGACGAGTACTCAGTAAAAGAAAGAATCAGTAAGAAAATCGGTGGACTTTTTAGAAGCAGATTCTTTACAATAAAATGGAGATGGTGTTAAACGAATGCTTTTATTCCAAGCTGTTAACCCTTGGGGTCCTTGGGGCGCCTTTGGGAGACGGCAGGGTGAGCTGGGCCCGTGGTGCACAGGAGCCTCCGCGTGCAGGGACCCAGTTAGTCCCCTTCCAGGCGTGGCCTGGCCTCGCAGATGCGCAGGTTCTCTGGAGATGTCACAGAGACGTCCCCCGAGAGCACAGTGAGGTCACCGGTCCCTGCAGTCCCCAGATCCTCCCAATGTTCCTTGCTTTTTCCCAGCAGGGATTCTTCCCGCGGGGTCTTTCCTCACTGACGCTGGTTCTCTGACTCTCCCCCTCGCAGGGATCGCCAGTGGAAGTTCATAATGTGCCGCATGACTGACTACGACTGCGAATTCGCAAACGTCTAGATTCCGGGCGGAGGGAAAGGAGCCCGGGGAGCCGAGCGCGCCCACGCGCGTCCGCGTCGGCTGGCACCCGCGCGGCCGTCTCCGCCGCGCTCTTTCCTTCTCCCCGAGCTGGAAGCTGCAGCGCCAGCTTCCTGGGCCTTTCTGACTCCTATCACACTTATAATAAAACCCACAAGTAAACAGCGTTTCTCACTTTCCACACGTTCCATAGCAACCGTTTTATAGGACCGACGATGGCGGCCATCGCACGCCAGGGGCACAGCGCGCATGCGCACAGCCCGGCTCGGGAGCGCCGCCTCCGCCCGGCGGCGGCTTGCACTGCACCGCGGCCTCGCGCTCCGCGTGGAGGAGGGCCGGGTGGAGGGGAGGGGCCCTGGAGGCTCCCTACAGCTAGGTCTGGTGCCACACAGGGTCCTCACCCAGGGCAGGCCTCCTGCCCAGGGGGGACGCGCTTCCACTCTCCCGCTCCAGGGGAGCCCTTAGAAGTCCAAGTGCAGAGCTCCCACTCCAGGAGTGAGGGGACTGGGAGGTGAAAGTGGGGAGGCGTGCTGGAAGGATTTCCTGAAGTAGAAGACGAATGTCAGCGTACCCAGAAATGACAATGAGGGCAGGGGCCAGGAGAACCCGTGAGAGTCAGTCTCAAGCAAGACAAAAAGCAAGGAGGGAGAGAAAGGCCAGAGAATGGGACTCAGATTGGGAACTCGGGGCCATGGTAGTGGCCAGGTTGCTTTGGGAAATGGGAAAAAGTGGTTTGAGTCACTGGCACCTAGAGGCAGGCTCAGGATTTCCTCAGGCTGGCATGAGCCCCTGGGCCAGGGGGAGCTACTGGCAAACTCCTCAGTCTTGGTCCTGACTTTCTGGGTGGGAAAGGCTGCCCTGGGGACCACTTCCCTTCTGCGTGCAGCTCAGAGGTGTCTTCTGCAGAAGTGCCACTATCTTTCCTCCTCTGGTGATGTCTCTGTCCCCAGCCCTTTGTACTCTTCATCAATAAAGGAATAAAAATATTAACATGCACTACGCTGCAGATGTTTTGGGTCAGTTTTTGTTCTCTACCCTTCCCCTTTCCTATGATTCATTCATCCATTCTGAAAGTGCAGCTTAGCATGATGAATTGTGCTAAGCAGCATGCCAGGTACCAGGGACACAATGATGATAATGACAGAATGAGGTTGGGGCATCAGATCATTAAAATGTAAAGTGCTGAGTGCTTAAGGATTGAACAAAGGATGGAGCCACATGCCTTTGCCTCTGAGTCTTGCCTATATTTCCTCCGCATCCTTCAACCCTCTTTGCCCCAACTTGTCATAACTTGTCCTGTGGTTTTTAACCACAGGAAGCCCCTATTTTCTTTATCCACACAGTTTGCCTTTTCTGTTCTGTTCTGTGTTGCCCTTCCCTCATCCCCTCTCCCGGGGTTCCCAGGAGAGGAGCCAGCCAGGGAATCACAGGGGTCATCTGCCTTGTTGTACACCCCAACCTACGTGGTCAGGATGGTGACTCTCAGCTGCCAGGCACTGCGTTTCCTGCTGCAAGACTCCAGCACCGTGATGGGGAAGGACGTCCTCCTTTGCCTTAACTCTAAAACATTTTTTCACATTATAGTTTTGTTCTATTTCTTCCATTTCATTGTTTCTGTCTCTCTAGCAATGTTCATTTGCAGTAAGAAGCTTCTTGGTGTTATTTTTCACAAAGGGGGCCATTAATATTTTAGCGACTGCAGTGCTGGCTCAGCTGTGAGGGAGCACAGCTGGGAGGGAGATAGGCCATGCTGAAGGGCTGCCTTGGCACCCAGGAAGGAAACACAGGGCTGGGGAGAGGATTTGGGGCTGGGAGAGAGAGACCTGCAGCTGGGAGGAGCCATCCAGAAAACAGCAAGAGAACATGAGTCAAGGAAAAAAAAAAACAAAAAAAAAAAACAAAACTGGAAAGTGGAAAGCAATCCAAGAAGAAGTACCTGTGCCAAACGGAATAAACAGAGAAGTTTTTACCAAAAGAAAAACCATTCTTTGCATATAGGCCAAGGACAACGACAGGACAGATATTGTCAACCCAGTTTGAATCTGAATGGTTTATACTCTGTATTATACATCATTCAGTAAGAAATGAGTGACTGAGTGAGGACGAAATCCCAGATTTTCTGAGGGCAAGTTCTCACTCTCTGTTCTCTTGTTACTCCGATCTCTCTCCTAACTTGCCCCACAGTCTTGGATAAGTCACCTCTCCTTCCTAGGCCTACTGTCCAAAATGAGGGCATTTATCTAGGGCACCATTGTGAGTTTTTGCAATTCTAGAATTCCATGAACTCTGTCATCTGCCCCGAATTGTTTATGAAGGGATTTGCTAAGGCATTTTCTTTCGGGGAAGAAGCCTGGAACTATTAATAGTAGGAACCGAGACATAGGTCCTACCCCAAGCTCTGACAGAGGGTGGCTGTCCCCAAGTCCCCAAGCCACCCTTCTCTCATCTGCCCAGTGTAGGCAGGAATCCCTTTCCCGACACCTTCACAAGATGGTGGTCACGTAAAATGAGATGAGGGGAAGAAGAGAGAGACACGATTTCTGCCTCACAAGGCCTACAGCCTAACGGTGAGGTGAGAAAACAGAGATGACAGTGAGTGAAGGAACGTTCCCTGAGAAAGCTGAGTCTTTGCTTGGCCTTGAAGGATGAGTGAGACTTCTACAGTGAGTGGAAAAGACTGTGTGCTCTGGATTCGGAGGGCACAAATCCCGGCTCTGTCACTTTCCAGGTTCATGACGTTGGCCAGATCACCTTTCCTGAGACTCTCTTTCCTTATCTGTAGAAATAATAGTACTACCTACACCATGAGCTTGTTATAAGGATTAAGTGAGATCATATAGTATCTTGCACACAGTTAAGTATCCAATAAATGTAGTAAGAGAGGGGGAATAGTGTTAGTATACATTAGAAATAAAGTTCCTTATGTAAGCTGGATTTTAGTGTAGGTCACTGATAGGAAAAGTTCATAAAATAGGCAAGACTTAAGTTTGGCTCTCATTCCTTCATTTATCCATTTGTTCAGTCACTGAATTAATAAAATTTTACATGCTTAATATATACTATTGCTGTACTGGACACAGTGTCTGCATTCATGACGATTATAAACTAAAGGAGTCAGATAAGCAAACAAGCTATTGAGTACAGTTTAGTAAGTCAAGGACAGATGGCATTTCCACAGAGGGTGGTGAGGGATGGGGGTGGAAAAAGAGACAGTGGCATTTCAGGCAATGGAAATAGTATTATGGAAGGCATAAAATAATACATGGGCTTAAGGAAGTTTCCCAAGGAAATGTTGGCCTCACCAAAAGAGTCTGGGAAGCCCAACATGCAGTCACAATGCCCCAGGGGAGAAATTGGCATCTCTCACCAGCACCATAAGGCATTTCATTATTTGTGCATATTAACTGTAATTTATAGTGTCTCTCTGGAACTCAGACGGCCTGGGGAAGTCCTCGCTGCATCCTGGCTCTTCATCTGCACGTCTTTTTGCTCGACAGCATGGACCCAGACATGAAACCCAACACTTTCATAAGTTCCTTCAGAAGAATGCATTCTCACAAAGGCTTTACTGAATGTACAAAATTAAAAAAAATAAAAATAAAACCACCTTAAAATTAGCTGGTCCCACGTCCGGCTCCAAGCCTACTTGGGCGTCTTCTCTTATTTTTTTTTTTTTTTTTTTTTTGAGACAGAGTCTTACTTTGTTGCCTAGGCTAGAGTGAGTGCCGTGGCGTCAGCCTAGCTCACAGCAACCTCAATCTCCTGGGCTTGAGTGATCCTTCTGCCTCAGCCTCCCGAGTAGCTGGGACTACAGGCATGCGCCACCATGCCCGGCTAATTTTTTTTTTTTTGTATATATTAGTTGGCCAGTTAGTTTCTTTCTATTTATAGTAGAGACGGGGTCTCGCTCTTGCTCAGGCTGGTTTCGAACTCCCGACCTCGAGCGATCCGCCCGCCTCGGCCTCCCAGAGTGCTAGGATTACAGGCGTGAGCCACCGCGCCCGGCCGTCTTCTCTTATTAATCAGAGAAAATGGTGTTCAACACCCTCCATGCCCAACTCAGATGTGTCCACCGTGGTGGCTAACAGAACAAAGGTCATATAGTCAATAGCACCCACTCTCCTTATAAAGTCTCAATCAAATTTAATTAAACCACTTCTGTTTATTTCTGTTTAATTAAATCGCATTCTTAAGGAGTGGCTCCTGAACTGGTCACCATCCTGGGACCCGGAGTCAGTGAGGCGAGGTAAGTGGCACCTTCACAGAATGGTGCCTGGACCTATGACCCACTGACTTATTGAGTCTCTGTTATTCAATTTATTCCTTTGTAAAGCAAGAATGAGAAAATATTGCTACCTCGAAAGTCATTGTGAGAAATAATAATGATATATTTACACATAGCTCAGATTTTCATGGTGCTTACAAACTTTCATAGCATGGACTATCCCTAGAAACTGAAAACCAACCAAAACTCTCCAGTAATTTTAGTGCCTTGATAAGCACTTGAATCTACCATCATGTGACCTCCTTCTTCTCCTCACCCTACCCACCCATAAGGAGCCCAGTTATTGATGTGAAGGAATGACTTTCTGTATCAGTGGAAAATGATGAATAGAAATATTCCCAAATGAAAAGTATGATAGTCTGTGGATTATAACATTACTGTTTATTTCTTTGTTCTTCTTTCCATTTTTCTACTTTCCCTCACCTCATAAAAACAATGATCATTTACTGTGTTTATAATCAAAAAATAAAAGTAAAATTATGGAACAAAAACAGTCACTGGCTGCCAAGCAGTTGAGCCCTAGGATGGGGTTCCAGCTGAAAGGTGACTACGTGGTTACTTCATGGACAGAAAGAGATTATAAAGCCAGACCCTTTCATCTAACCAGCTGCCTTAATGGGTTATAATGTAATATGCAGAATTACCTGCTCTTTCCAACATCTGTCACTGTCCCCAGAGACAATGGAACAGATGTTCAGCCTGTCATATGGCCAATAGGAAACTAACATTCACCACAGCAGCGGGAAATCTTCTCCCCACCTCTTCTATTCACTGAGGTCCTATGTCAGGGCCAAACACAGACTTGGCTTCCCCAGAAAAGCTTCCTGAGCCTTCCAAGACCAGTAGCTGTGTCAGCATTCTGTGTCTTCCTTTCCATATCCCTGAGGACAGGAGTCCTGACTCTCTTGTTCATTGGTAGATTTCCCATGCCCAGCTAGATGGCATCACACATAGCATCCAAAACACGTATTTTGAAATTCATCTGGATTTCGGGTTGGCTTTCAGTTTTTATTGGGAAGGTCCATCAGAGCTCTAAGCAACCAATAATTGAAAAGGCATTTTGAAAATTATGAAGTTCTGTTAAGAGGCCAGGTATTATGGCGGTGCTGTGGTTTTGGTGGGGGTTAATGCCATCTCTTACTCCCTTTATCCAGCATCAGCAGGTAATCATTAGTTTCATCCTTTTAAGAGCTATTCACTAACGCTGGGTGAATTGGAAAGCACAGCAGCCATAATGGTCACTCACACACTTAGAAAGTGTACGTCACCATCCTAGGTAACTATGAACTATCTTAAAATGAACACCTGAGCTGCCAGCACAGTACCAGGCACTTGGTGGACCCAAGATGAAGCCTCATTGGCTAACTCCTGAATAGACAAGGGGACAGAGAGGTGAAGGGGGCTCAGGTTGGTAAATAGGAGGAAGCTAGTGTAAATTTGGATGCTGTTTCAGTCTTAGACCCACATGTGGGCAGGGTTTTTTGACTGATCTATCCCCTGCACCTAGCATAGGGACTGGCCCATAGTAGACATTCAAAAAATACCTGATGAAAAATTAAAAGTATAGCCCTAAGACAAATCTTACAGATTCACATAATCATACAGATTATGATGTCATGAATATAAACTTTAGAAGTCTTTTTCTTGTTACTTCCATTGAGAGCTTACTTGTGAGATGAGCTTGTCGTTAGATGGACCAAAGAAGTAAGGCTGCTTTCCCAGCGTTAGCTGGTTTCCTTTTCCTGTGGCTGCCTGGCGGGCGTTCATAGGCCATGCTGGTGTCTGGCATCTTCCTCCTCTGTGACTAGTGGATTGCAGCTGACTTGGATGTCTCCGTGGGCCTCTTTTGTTGGCAGACCCAAAGATGAGCTCATTAGCCATTACACCATGGAAAGATGTTCTGGCGAGTCAAACATGCTCTGGATCACATCTGCCTGTTTCCCACCGCGACACTACATGTCATGCAGATTGGGCCTGCCAGGGGGCTTCCAGGAGAAAGGAATTGAAAATCTCTTGTGCAGTTTGAGTTGGAGAAGAACTTCACTCCATAGAAATTCACAGTGAAGGCAGGTTCTTAGTTCTCTCCATGCATAGGAAAGCCTTGAGAAAATTCTCTCGCCATCTCTGAAAAGGAGTAGAAAAAAAGTGGAAAGAGGCAAACAAGTGTATTGTGTTGGGCAGGGAGACAAGGCTCAGCCCATCCTGGAGTGGCACATGGCTTGTTCTGAATGGATAACCTCACGTGGCTGTGCTTTTGTACACATGATGTTGACTGTTACTACAATAAGGTGTTATTAATCATGTACTTTGTTCTTGGCACAAACTCAAGGAGGCCAAGAAGCATAAAACCCCTCTTGGTCAGGTGTGGTGGCTATAATCCTAGCACTCTGGGAGGCCAAAGCAGGTGGATCACTCAAGGTCAGGAGTTCAAAATCAGCCTGAGGAAGGACAAGACCCCGTCTCTACTAAAAATAGAAAGAAATTAATTGGTCAACTAAAAATATGTAGAAAAAATTATCTGGGCATGGTGGCGCATGCCTGTAGTCGCAGCTCCTTGGGAGGCTGAGGCAGAAGAATTGCTTGAGCCCAGGAGTTTGAGGTTGCTGTGAGCTAGGCTGATGCCACAGCACTCTAGCCCAGCAACAAAGTGAGACTCTGTCTCAAAAAAAAAACCCCTCTTTTCTCAGAGATATTTTTTCTTCTAGATAAGGTGGCAAGAACTAAAACCTGGAAGGATTAATAATGAGTAAAAGCAAGCTACTTACTACAGTCAAGCACACAGTGAGCGACACACACAGGAAATCGTATGCTGTGTCAGAGGTGGGAGAATCACTATGGGCTGAGAAATAGAAGATATTCCAACAGGTAAAAGGAGAGGCTTCATGCCAGTAGCAGAGACTGCCTGAGCAAACCTAGGGGAGTGAGGATGGTCCTCAAGGAACTGAGAAAAGCCCTGGGGCTCGTGAATCCAATTCTCAGGGTGGAGCCCACTGAAGTAAATGACTTGCTCAAGGACACCCATGAGTAGGTGACAGGGATAAACCAAGAATTCAAGACTTTGGGGTCTCAGCATGGTGATACACTCTGGCAGGTCCCTATCCAATGGTTTAGTGAAGTGGAGGGAGAAGGAGAGAATGTGCATTGTAAGCTCTTGGACCTCATGCCCAAACAGGCTTTCCTAGGATGCTTGCAGGTACTCTATATAAGCATGCTCACTGCCATTTTATACATGACTTCAAAGGTCTCTGGAATAGTAGGGAACTTGCCCAAGGTCACCGAGCTGGTGCAAGCGGACTTTGGACCCAAGACTAGCTGTTCACAAAGCCCAGTCATGTCTGCTGTATCAACTTGGAATCAAGGGTTTCCATTGGGAGTAAGAGGAGATAACATTTTTAAACTATGTTATTCATAGTTCAGTAGTTTAATAATGTATAACATGAAGAAATGATTCACAGGTTTATTCCAATATTTTGAATACTGCCCCTGGATAGAGAGATGGCATCGTAAGGTAGTCTGGAGATGGTATTGAAGGTCTAAGAAGCCAGATTAGTGGTCTGAAACAACAATGTTGCTATTCTACTTTTTTATCTTCATGTAGACCTCACCCATTGCAATAAAATCAGACACAGTTTCAACATCTCCTGCAGTTACAATAACTCTTGTTGTCTGCCTTTTAAAATGACTCTTAAATAACAAACCCTCTATAAACTCAATCTAACCCAAACAAGCAGGATTACTCTGACAACTGAGACAGTAATTGCCTTTGCTCGATCCCTCAGAGGCCTCCCAGGTCCTGCTCTCCATGAGAGCCACAGTCTTGTTTATCTTTGCTGTGTGCTCTGGGAATCTTTCTGCCTAGAGAACCAGCACATTCAATAAGTGCCACTGTCCTCTTCCGTCGATTAAACCCCAGGATACTAGATCCCTTAGCAGAAATGTGCTGGGCTATCAGAGTTCTAAACCATCTTGTCTCACAGTGCTTTTTCAACATTACCTTAGTGTGCAGGTTACCTGCATCCTAACCCTAACTGGTCACTGGAATTTGGTAGTTATAATATATTCTAGACACATTAATTGTTTTTCAGTAGCTTTAATTCCCAGTAAAGGAATTTGGACACCTAATCTTACTTAATGCAAGGAAATGAAATAATGTGGTCTATTAGACATGGTAAACACCTCACTTGCTAAAAGAAAAGCAGAAAGGTAAGCACATTTACCGCAGTGGCAACCTTAAGGCCCTTCCACAGGAAGAGAGCTGCCTCTGCATCATTGTGCCTTTGGTCCTCATTAGCCTCCGTGCCTTCAGAGCAGGTCTCCATCTCCTGGACATCCAGGTCTTTGGTTCCCCTGTAGCTCTAAATATATGTGCCAAATAAAAATAGTGACAATAATTAATGATTTTGGTGCATACTCTGAGGCAGGCCCTTTACTCAGCCCTTAGGTGCACCTCACTTGAATACTCAGAGTAGACCTACAAGGTGGCCGTCATTATCCTCATTTTCCAAATGAGAAAACTGAGACTCAGAGAGATTGACTTACTTTCTCAGGGACACACATCCTACACACTGGAACAGAATTCAGACTCAGGCCTGGATGCGCCCAGAGCCTGAATATTCTGGTGCATTCTATACTACCCTGAGGCCCCAGTATAGACTGTGTGCTATGCTGCCTTCTATGGGCAATGTCATGGACGGCTAATGTCACCACCCAGGGCTCAACCAGCATGAGCCCAAATCAACTTAACATCAAAGTTCATTTGAAACCTTGGGACTAGTCATCCCTTTCCTCGTACACATGGTTCATCACTGTCTTCTCAACACCTAGCAGAGGACCTAGAACATTGCTGATGTTTAATAATACATATTTCCTTACTATAAATAAATGAACAAATAAAGTCAATAAGTAGGTCAACAAAATATAAATATGTATGTAAAGTATATAAATAAATAAAATATAAACAAATGCACAGAATAAACTCAGCAAGTGAATATCTGCTGAACAAACGACTGGCTTACTCAGTTGATTATTCTTTGTTAATCCTTTAAGCCGCAGCCCCTTTGCTCATCTATTTGTCCCCACATTCTCTATGCATATTCTTTCAATGCATATTCCTTCCCTGTTGTTCTCATCCTCACATCCCCAAACATTTATACCGTCTGTGCCCACAGAACTTCTATCCTGTGGCTCAAAGGAAAAAGTACGAAACCGTCTTTTCACAGCCTCCTGCGTCACCTCCTCACCCTGCCGGAACCCAGGCTTTGCCGGAACCCAGGCTTTGCCGGAACCCAGGCTTTGCCGGAACCCAGGCTTTGCCGGAACCCAGGCTTTGCCGGAACCCAGGCTTTGCCGGAACCCAGGCTTTGCCGGAACCTAGGCTTTGCGGTAGTGCTGAGCGCGCAGTGCGCCTGCGCGGACTCTGACACCCGCAGAATCACTAGTTAGGCTTTTCGCCTCCTGAGTAGTTTGTAGGTTTGAGCTCTTTTACCTGTTCTCCAACGACTGCCCCATTCCAGATCCTTATGCTTGCTCCCCTGTCCCCTTAGCACCAGTCTTTCTTCAGGAAATCCAGCCCCCCCCCCCGCAAAAAAATCCCTGCTTACAATTTTGCATGTGTGGTCCCTAAACTCTTTCCAAGCACGTTCCCTTCAATGGCATAGCACCCTTCACACCCCACGCCCGCCTCCTGCCATGCCAGGCTCCAGGCACGCAGAATTAGTCAATCAGTCACGTTTCCCTGAAGGGATCATGTCCCTTTATGCTTCTGTGACTTTCCTTACACTGTTTCCCGGGCCTGGATGCCTCGATTCCTGCACCCTCCTTCCCTGGCTGATGCCCAGTGCTGTACTTTCTGGTTCCCAGGGTAAACAAATAGTCCCTCACTGGTGCTGCTGTATACCTGATCATACCTACTTCACAGCACTTGTCACACTTCTGCATTTTCCTGTTTCGACAGTGACTAACTGTTCTCTTTGTACCTTTGTACCCAGTCCCAGCATATAGTAAGTATTTATTAACTATTAACTATACAAATATTTAAAAAGTGAAGGAAGTTCCTTTCAACACCTGAAAGTCCATAGGTCCATGGAAAATAACTGCAAATAGAACTTGTATTTTTCCCCAGATTATTGCAGCAGCTTTCCATCTAGTCTCCCTGTCTCCACTCTCGCTGTCTCCTTCAAATCCCACTGACACACGGCTGCCATAGCGATCTAACATGGAAATCTTTGGCTCTAAGGCACACACTTTCCATGATACTCATAGTACGTGGGTTTAAGTTCAACTACTCGACAAGGCATTAATGTCCTCCATGAAGTAGTGTTGTCTGCCTCTCGTCTCCTCACTCCCTGCCTGCCTTCCTTGATCCCTCCCAGGCTGGGGTAGGAGCCTTCATGGGGGATCCCACAATACTGTGTACAGAGCACTATCATTGCCTTTGCCACGATGCTTTAGGGTAACTATTTAAAATTATGTTCCCATCTCCGGAGAGTAAATTCCTTGAAGATAAGGATTATGTTGTATTTATCTCTGAAATCCTGTTAGCTAGCACAGTTCCTAACTCATAGCAGTTGCTCATTAATAGGTATTAAATTAATGGTATCTAATAATAGACACAATAGTGAGTTCGCATAAAAATACTATAATGCGTTGCAAAGGAAAAGCACTTTTGGACACAGATTAGGCCTTCCAGGAGACTCTAAGTTCAATGTATCCCAGAATGCCAGAGGACTTACATTTCTCACTAAAGTTTTCAACTGAGTACAATGTTTCACGAATACTCTTTGGTACAAATCAAAGTCCAATGATGTCAGAAAAGACTCACTGAAAATAAAAATGCAAATACTCTTCATAAAATACAGCTAATTTTATCAAGCATGAAGTTTTTAACACGCATTTTCAAAACTAATGTTACATTAGTTTTAACATTAACATCATTGCATTTATTGAGTGATTACACAGCAGCTGATTGTATTCCATCCGTGTGTCTCTCATTGCTGGCCACCACCTGATGCCACCTGTCATCAGGCAAGATTCCAGCCAATTGGTCAGCAGTATTTGTTAAAAACATCCTCTAGGGATAGCACCATATTGGTTGCAGGAGGGAATAGTGAGACAACAGGTTTCTGACACCCAAGTAGCTCACAATTTGTTTAGTGAGAACAAAGAGACACCCAAGAGCAAAGATAATCTATAAATACAAAGCTGCCCCCAGTGGAATGTGGTCTGCACATGATTATTGTCAGTGAACACAAACACAACTAACTACTGTGTAGTTGTCCCACACTCCTGTGTGGTAGGTATAATTGCTTCCATTTTACAAATGAGAAAGTAGGCACTCAAAGATTGTGACCTGCCCAAGTTTATGTAGCAATATGAGACTTGAACTCAAATCTTGACTCCCAAACCCAAGCTCTTTCCAGTACCACACAAGAGGCAAGTGTCAAATTTTGCAGAAAAGTATTATTAGGCCTTCCAAGTTCCCTCCAGCATGGGATTTTATAGACTAGCTCTGTTAAAGTAGATTTGGTTACATGTATTGGGACTAGGTAATCTACGTGTCTTCTAATCTGAAAAGCACATCATCCTCTCTAGTCTGTATTTACAGACACCATCAATTCAGCCACAATTCAGCTGTTATGGATGAATTGTTTCGTCAAACAACCAATCAGGACAATGAAGAAACAAACAATGTATCTGACTTATTTGACTAAACGATTTAAGCACAATGGTTAAACCGATTAAGAGTGAAAGAAAGCCTTAGCCAAGTTCAATATTATGTCATTCCTTCAGTGTTATCATATTTAATATGATGCATTCCTGCTTATAACCAGCACCATGCATCATTAAAACTGCACTTTAGATATTAGAGTTTCTAATAAAATTTATTTTGATGACAACTATTCATTAGTCTCTTCTGGCTTCCTTCATATCTTCATATTCTTACAAAATTTTTAAAATTTATATTTATTTTATTATATTAATTTATGTTTATTATATTAATTAATTTATATTAAATGATCACATGTATTATTATTGCTGTGATTTGAGCATCACACACATTGAGTGTCCACAGAATTCTCCACTTTCCTATGACACTGTAAGTGCGTCAAACTATTCGTCTGAATCACTATGAAGGGAATCTTTGAAGGCCTTTTGGAAATGTTGGAGGCAAATTTTCAACTTTCATTCAACTCCCATATGGTCATTCTTTTCCCAAGAGTGAATCTTGAAAAGCTAGGGACTGTCACTTTCTTCCTCAAAGTGCTGTTAATGAGAACCGTTTTGAGGCATCACAAGAAAGACTTCCTAAGTGCAGCACAGGGTATTAGCTTCAGCCTTGCCCGCAGACTGTGGGTTGAGCTACTGAAAGACCCACCCTGCACGTGCCAGCTGCACTCTACCTACACCTGACTTCCAAGTCTGGGCATTTCGTGTAATCGCTAAATTCCTAGGCAAATATTTTTTCTGAAGGACATTTCAACTTAAAACACAAACTGTCTGCCCCTAACTAGGATCTTATAGAAACATAATTCAGCAAAGAAAACCAAGAAAGAAAGTTTTTTTACCATGAAAGCTCTCACTTCTAGGGGCAAAAGGACTGATGTGGGCACCCAGAGAGACTGAGCCAAGGGAAAGCTCAGCCCTCAACTGAGCCCCTCCTCAGCTGGGGCCAGAAAAGCATGACGATGTCATTGAAGAGAAACAAAAAGACAGAATCCAAAATTTAGGTCTCATCACAAGGATCCCCATCTTCCTAGAAAAAGGTGGGAATGTGAGTAAATGTATAAGGAACCACTTTCATTGCAGATGACTGTAAGATTGGATAAGGGAATTCAAATTCTAAGTGCTCTGATGGACAAGCTTGCTCAAGAGGAGAAAGTCTCAGAGTGACCCACAAATACAATGAAATACTCAGGCACGTGATTTTGTCACATAAATCAGGTAAAAATGTTCTACTAACAAATTACATTTCCTGTTTTCTAGTATCCATATCTCTTTTTTTAAATGAGCATTTTTGAGTATGTAACGTGCAAGTTTCTATACTAACGTCCTTACATATATTGTCTACTTTGACACAACCACCCAATGAGCGAAGTATTTTTATATACCCATTTTACAGATTACAAAATTAGAGCTAGAGAGCAGTGGACTAACATGCCCATGTAAGTGGTAGAGTTAGGGTTCCAAGAGGCATATTTTCAATCACCTTAATAAGTATTTCATACTGTTTTACTTTCACCAGCTAATCGATCATCCAGGTGTTGAAGGGTTGCAAAACATATATGGGAGGCCGGGTGCGGTGGCTCACGCCTATAATCCTAGCTCTCTGGGAGGCCGAGGCGGGCGGATTGCTCAAGGTCAGGAGTTCAAAACCATCCTGAGCAAGAGCGAGACCCCGTCTCTACTATAAATAGAAAGAAATTAATTGGCCAACTGATATGTATATAAAAAAATTAGCCGGGCATGGTGGCGCATGCCTGTAGTCCCAGCTACTCGGGAGGCTGAGGCAGAAGGATCTCTCGAGCCCAGGAGATTGAGGTTGCTGTGAGCTAGGCTGACGCCACGGCACTCACTCTAGCCTGGACAACAAAGTGAGACTCTGTCTCAAAAAAAAAACAAAAAACAAAAAACAAAAAACAAAAAAAAAAACATATATGGGAGAAACAGCTGAAATGAGATGTCAATCTACTCTTTAATTTTGTTTCTTCTGTGGATTGGAATATAACCTCCATCATTCTAGTTTAATGGCAAGAAACTTCAGCACTAAACATTTCAGTTGCGGAGCACGCAATGTGGTCTGTAGGAGCTTGGTTTGAAATTTGCTAAGCAAATTAAAAACTTGGAGAGAGACAGAAGCAAGCATCCTTGCCTATTGCTGAGAGTGTTCCTGGCAGCAAATTAATTAACTTTCTCTACCATTTTTGCGGTGCCCAGGGCAGAGATCCCAGACACCACCAAGCAAAGGACTGTTGGGCTTTGTGAGATCCAGTCACCATTAAAGACGGCTGGGTAAAATATGGTTTTAACAATCACAACTTCTTTTAAACATTGCCCTGAGTTCCAGCTGGCAGCTCTGGATATTTCTGCCTCTGTTCTCACCACTAAACTGAAAATCTTCCAGTGTCAAAGGAAAACCACTCGGCCCTCCCACGGCAGCCTCTCCCTCCTCCTAAAAGCTGTGTGCAGGCTGTAGTGCCCGAGCAGCGCACCTAATGGAGAAAAGGGAGGCCATAGCATGTGAGGCTTGCTAGACAAAGTCTTTTCTTTCTATTTGATCAGATTTTGTTTCTCACCTCCAGGGGTCCCTTTATGTTCCAGAAATGTGTCCATAGGCCACTGCACAATTCAGTGAAGATGAAATATCATCCAAGAAATGCATAGACTTTTTTGTCATTGCTTTGTTTCTGTAGAATTGTTTAAAACTCTGCAGAAACTTTTGAGTTTTGCTAGTGAGCACATTTATAAGGGAACGACACAGAAAAATGAAGAAATTCAGACAGTAGGTCATTAAGGCAAAGTCTTCTTCCCCCAAGACAAGATACCTCCAATACAGTAGAGCTACTGAATTTTTAAAAATCCTAAAAGAAAATTAACATCCTCAGAAGTCTTCATGTAGGCTTTTTGTTTGTTTGTTTTTCTGTAAGCAAGGCCTTTTATTAGAGGCGGCCCTAGAAAAATGGGCCTATGGGGCAAAATGTAGCCCCTCACTCAGCTGGATAGAAGATTCCAGTGGTCCCACGCGGCCTGTAGATTGTGCTCCTGCAGTAGGGAGAAGGCTAATTAGTGGAGAAGGGTGAGTAATCATCACAGGCAAAAATAAGCAAAAATAGAGGAAGAAAAAGATGAAAGGATATGATAAACATGTCTAACAGCAGCGTAGGTGAACTATGCCCAAGTTGAAATAGCTGACCAGGTGGTCGCCAATACACTCCATCCTGGCTCTGGCCCTGTGTGGAGGAAGAGGATTTGGAATTCATCAAATTCATCAGTAATGAAGTAAGGGAAGCTCATTTCTAGAGACAAGCAATGAGGAGCTCTTGTTGTAGGCAGACCTTTGAGAAGTAAAGAATTCCTTAAAAGGTGCAATGAACAATAAAGATGATTCTCAGAGATCCAGCCAGAGCCTCTTACACTCAGTGACACTTCAGAGAGCTGGTTTTGTAGAACCTTCCCGTCTTCCCAGTTGACCTCAAAATGCTCCAGTTGGAGCATTTTGTAGCGAGCTCTGGCTCAGAAAGACAAGCGCCTTCCTTTGCATGTGTCCAAATGGACGGAAGGGGCCAGGATCGGATTATTCAAGTCTCACACTCATTTCTGCCTAGTTTCAAGTGAACAACAATAATACGCCTCTTTGTCTAGGTTGTCTGGCTAATTGCCTCAATTTTTCCTTTCTGTTTTGATGTTGTCTATCAAACAGTGCTTTTTACTTTTGCCCCTAAAATGAAGGTCCAGCTTAAAGTGTGCTAGGGGAGGCGCGTGGGAGGGGAACAGAGGAAAACAGTGCAGAGAGAAAGATATTCCTTGGGAAACCCACTGCAGATCTTGGTGAGCAGAGATAGTTATTGCAAATTTAGAAGTGGGGCGAGGGGGCGTCTGACAATGTATATTTGTGCCTGGTAACAGCAGCAATCCTTTTGGAATACGAAGATCAACCACTGCAGTTTGCCTGGGGTCACCACAGTTTTAGCATTAAAATTTTCATCTCTCCGGAATTGTTCCCTGGGATTCAGAAAGTCCTGATAGCAATGTGTATGGTAGGTTAGAGTAAAAGAACAAAACCCATACAGTGGTCCAAAAAAAATAGGGGCTGAAAGCAGCACTACTCTTAGTGTCAAATAAATACGACACAGATTATCTGCCCTCTGTAGTGGCCGTTGCTGTTTGTTTGTTTGTTTGTTTGTTTGTTTGTTTGTTTGTTTCCCATGACTACTGGTGTTGGCAACCATCATTCACAGTTCGCAATATGCAATGAATCATTCATCATTGCATTACTGCAAGTGATAAGGCTTAACTGTGCAACTTAAGTGCAATGTAATTGTGAACATTAACAGTTCATTTTTGTATTTATTTCAGAATATTAGGGGGGTACAAATGTTTTAGGTCACATGGATTATTTTTATGATGCTTGAGCCCTGGCGATAGATGTGTCTGTCACCCAAATGGTGTTCATAGTACCCATTGGGTTGGTTTATTCCCCTATCCTTCCCCCTCTCCCTGGTTGCTTTCTGCTGAGTTTTACTTCCCTCTGTGCTACATACTCAGCCATAAAGGAAGAAAACGATGAGTTAATACCTTTTACAACAATCTGGATGGAACAATCCATTTTGTTATTTTGCCTGTGGATTAGCTGCAGTGCTTTGTATTTAGACACTGCTAGCATAGTTTTGTAACATCATGACTATTGTGATCATGTTTTCTAAGAGCTCAGATAACGAATAAAAGAACAATTGAAATATCTGCAGCAGCATGACTCGGACATCTCCAAAAAAGAAGGATAAATGACTGTGTTATTTTAATGGCAGGACACATGCAACTGGATTAGGGAGGTAAGTGACCAAAACAGAGCACACATCACAATGTGGAGGAAAGAATTTGGTTTGGGCTTGATGAAGAGGCAATTATGATGAAAGCACTCACTTGGAAACTGAATCTCACAAGTCCCAAATGAGCCAGGCAAGTATTTCTAATTCAATCACAAGTTTTTTTTTCTCCTAAAAGGACACCAATGCTCAGTTGAAAATAGTGGCTGCTAAATGAGCTTGGGCATACCACACGAATAAACAGACGCTGCCATCTTTCCCCTGATTTCCCTGTTTCCCAACCCAGGGGTGACAACTAAGATGCCTGTTGGTGAATCGAAGAGGAAATTTTGAGGACAGACGTGCTGGCCCCTTGCAGTATAGAGTTGATTCTGTCAGACCTTACCAATGACCGTGCTTTCTAGTGTTTACCAAGTGATACAGTAAGTCAATGCAGCAAGAAAATGTTTCTCTTAGTTCTTCTGCATTTTTATTTGAAAAATGGGGTTTTCAATCTTCTTGAGTTTTTTGAAGATTTTAATGAAGCCACAGCAAACATACAAAAGATTCTTGATATCTTGTCCAAATACAAACTAGACTTTGCTCATCTATCTACATTTTTGGCAGACAGTTGAATGTAAATTTTGGAAAATTCCATACAGTCATACACTTCTTGCCAAAGAAAATGAAAAAAATCTTACCTGCTAAATGTCCTGCACACTTTGTACACAACACTGTTAAAAGTGTGTGAGATTCGCTTACATGTGAAATGGAGGCTTTCGTAATGAAAAATTTTTGGCCAGTTCACTCTTCTCAAAATGCAGAAGCACTTAATGAGATATTTTATTTTATAAAAGTAGAAGTAGATAGCCTCCATAGATGTGTTTCTAAAAGATGGGCCAGAGAAAAATGTTTTATGGAAGCCCAATATTTTAACATTTTTGTTATGGTCTCCTTTGAGCAGATGATGTGGATGCAGTTGTTTAAAAAATATGCCCAAAAAATCTTTGCTACTCTTCCTTTCAAGAAATGGAGAATAACTGCCCTCCCCTTGAGTATGGTCTGGACTCACTTCTAGTAAATAAAATATGGCAGGTTATATGAAGAGTGTGACTTTCACCTCAGGTGCTCTGTCTTGCTTTTTCCCTCTTGGATCACTCATGCTGGAGGGAGCCAGCTGCCATGCTGTCAGGTTTCTCAGGCTGATTATAAAGAGGTCCACGTGGTGAGAAACTTGCCAGCCACCTCCTGAGTGAGCTTGAACGTGAGCTTTGAGATGACTGCAGCCCTGACTGACAACTGGACTGCTACCTTATGAGAGACCCTGAGCCAGAGGCACCCAGCTAAGCTGTGCCAGGTTCCTGACCCACAGAAACTGTGGGACAATACATAGTCATTGTTTTAAGCCACGGAGTTGAGAGTAATTTGTTACATAATGATAAAGAACTAATGCATGGGCTTCTTTCTCTAAGTCTTCCTGCCACAACTTACACACTTGCTAGCATTTGCAGCCCACCCTTGCCCTCTTCCCTCTTGTCACACAGAACAGATGTGCCACTTGTCTAAGGCTAATTATCCCAACAAAACTCTGCACCCATCTCCTTCTGCCTCCTCAGAGACCTCACTCTACCAATTAGTTCTTACCTTTGTCCCAAATTGTTTCTATTGTTTCTATTGTCACAACACTGGAAGGCTGTTCAAAACTTTCCCATAGTGAACCCCTCCTCAACTGACATTTCCCTCTAGCCACTTCTCTATTATATCTCTTACTCTTCAAAGTTGAACTCCTTAAAATACTTAATCTTCATTTCCTCAACTTCCATTTACAAACATCATACCTCCTCTATATGAGAGAAATCAGGTTAATCTTGCCTGAACTCCATAAACTCAACTCGGGTGGCTTACCATGCATCTTCCACTGGATGCCCTACATTTACCTCAAAGTCAAAACATTAAAAGCTGAGATCATTTTCCTTCACAAACCTGATTTTCCTCCTGTTTCTCTCTATCTCAGAAATGGCCCCACCATTTACAGTGTCTGAAGCCTTGTTGTCGTTCTCTCTCTGCCACCTTGTGCCTATCTGAACAATCACCAAGCTAAGCCCTATCCCCTCCTTACTATCTAGTGCCTGTGTCACTCCCAGGACTCCAGCCTCATGGAGCTACCCACAGTCCCTTGGACAAACCCTTCACCTCCTCTTGGTTCTGAGGCTTCATACCTTCCTCTCTCCATCCCACCCCTTCCCCAGCGAATTGCTAACAAGATAAGAAGCCTTCCCCAAGCAGCTGGACTGGATTGGGTGCCCTTCTCTGCATTCCCATTGCTTCTCGAAATTATCTTTGTCCTAGGACTTATCACAGTATCACAGTGTATGGACATGTGACTTTCACAAAGAGCAGGCATGCGATAAATGTTCATTTCTATTTATGAATAAACCAAACACAAATTTGTACAAATAAGCAGTATAAGGTTATGAATTCGTTTTCTGCCATTTTAATAAGAAATATTCTTTCCTTCAGTTTCAAATAATATGTTCCTCATTTCCTCCTGAGAACCTCACCAGAAACACCTTATTATATTTCTCCCAATAGTTTCTTTAAGGCAATCTAGGCTTTTTCTACCATGATTTTTGAAATTCTTCCAGCCTCTACCCATTATCCAATCCCAAAGCCAGTGCCACATTTTTGGGTATTTTAGATATTTAAGTATTTTAGTGGGATATAGCTGCATCCCACTTCCCAGTATCAAAACAAGCAAACATATAAACAAACAACAAACAAACAAAATGTACCAGTCAGAGTTCTGTAAGAAAAACAAAACTGATAGCATATTGGATTGAGAGAAAGGGAAAAGGGAGAGGGAGAAATTTATTTTTAAAAAGTTGGTTTAGGTGGATGTAGGGACTGGCAAGTCCAAAATTTATAGGGTAGCCCAGCAGGCTGGAAACCCTCAGCAGGAACTGACACTGAAGAATTTCTTCTACTTCATAGAAATCTCATTTTTTCATTTAAGTCCTTTCAAACTGATTGGATGAGACCCACCCAGATTATTGAGAATAATCTTTACTTAAAGTCAACTTACTGTAGATATTAACTATATCTTCATAACAACATATATTAATTTTTAATTAAATAACTTGATATTATTACACTATTAGTCAGGGTTCTTCAGAGAAACAGAACCAATAGGATATATGGAGACATAAGAGGACACTTACTATAGAAATTGGCTCTTGCAGTCATGAGGCTGAGAAGTCCCATGATCACTACAAGCTGGAGAACCAGGGAAGTCAATAGTATAATTCAGTCCAAGTCCCAAGGCCTGAGAATTGGGACCCTGATATGTAATAAGTCTTGGTGTTGAGTCTAAAAGCCCCAAAACCTGGGGTGCTAATGTCCAAGAGCAGGAGAAGATGGCTGTCTCAGCTCAAGCAGAGAGAGTGAATTCACTCCTCCTCTGCCTTTTTGTTCTATTCAGGCTCTCAATGAATTGGATGATGTTCACCTACATTGGTGAGAGAAATCTTTACTCAGTCTACTGATTCAAACACTAATCACTTCTGGAGAAACTCTCACAGACACACCTACAAATAATGTTTTACCAGCTTATCTGGGCATCTCTTAGCCCAGTCAAGTTGACACATAAAACTAACCATCACAATAACCTAGGCAATTGGCACATAAAACTGATCACCACAAGATATGTCATTGATGAAATACGAAGTAACATAAAGAATTTAGTTCTCCCTGACTTGTACAGTACATTATATGATATCATAAAGATATTGACTCCCCAAATTAATTTATTTGATCAGTAAATCTAACAGAAGACATACTTACATAGAGTCATGCATAGACGTACACATTTTATGATTTTGTTCATAAAAAAATAGTGAACCCCCCAAAATTATCATGTATATTATTGTTATCACTTTGCACTGCTTCCTGTAACTAGTAAATTAAAAGAAGTAGGATGAAGGGAAGGCTCATCTTTTTTTTTTTTTTTTGAGAGTATCCAGAAACAGTAGGAAGGCTCATTTTTGCCCCTCAGTTCTGTGAAATGAAACCCATCCTGGAAGTTTTATCCTTTGTGTTACTGCCCAGATACTACAGCTGACACATTCCTTTAAGTTCAAATGACTACCACATAAAAGGAACATGTCTGTATTTCTCAAATTATGGTCAGAAGTAATAAATTATAAAAAAATTATATTCACTAATGCACTATCTTAGGACATTTTCTGTATTTCTTTGGGAAGAAGGCTTACGCAATTGGGCTGATGTTTGCATGTACCTTTATTAAGGTGGTTTTACCTAAGAGTTTTCCTATTAATTCTCTGATTTTAATTTGGTTATCAGGCCAATTTAAAATATATGGGCTATGTACACGCTTCAATATGTTTAAATAAGCATCATAAAACGTTACATAGAAAAGGATCTTGGAAAAGTTAGGGAGAGTCACTTTTCACACAGGGTAAGTTAGCTAACTACCTTTGTTTATACACATCCACCCACACATACACACATAAAACTTCCTTTGATGAGTTCTCTATATTTCACTTTCTGACTTTCAGCTACATAGGCTCAGAGACATCATCTTTTCAGTGCCCTGAAGTTGATTTATCTTAGGGAGCTAATTGAAGCCAACTAAGCTTACAAGAAAATAATTCATACATCCAGAATATCAATGTATTAATTTAAAATAAAACTATATTCCCCTTAATATTGTGAAATAAAAAATAAAACTATGCTAAGTGAACCAGATGCTGGCATCTACCTGACCATCTCTTTCTTTCTTGGTAGAAAACCCACCATGAAAACCTAATTCTCAAAAGGTCGCCTGGCAATTATATTAATAGAATGAGATCAACGGAATCTAAAAGAATGAAGCTTTGCTAAACTGATGCTTCCATTTCTACATTAGGGATTTACCTGTCAGAACTAAATACCTGCTTCTCTCTATCTAAATTCCCCTTCTCCAGAAAAGACTTAAAAGGCACATTGCCAATGTCTAAATCTATGATTATTCCTGTGTTACTAAATTCTATGAACGTCATGTACAATCTGATTGATGTATTCTCCAGCTATGTTAACTTTTTCAATCTGGTTACAATCAGTAGTTATATTGGCCTGTGAGCCAATCACGTTTTTTTAATGGTATCATAGTAGTCATTACAGCGACCCCTTCTGGGCACATGGTAAGATTGTACTTCATAGCTTCCTTGAGTTTGTGCCACGTGACTAGCGCTGACCAATAAGTTTCAAGAGGAAGTGCTGTCTGTCACTTCTAGACAGGAACATTGACGTATCAGTGTCAGACACTCTTGAGCTCTCTCGATCTGCCAAGACACACAACACAGGCAATGTTCCGGATGAGGTCTGGTCTGAGTCCCAAAGGAAAGAAAAGGTGGAACACAGCCCTGCAGATAACATGTGAAGGACACATACTATAAACAAGAAGCAAAGCTTGTTGTTTGAACCACAGAGATTTTATAGTTGTTTTTCACTAGAGTAAAACCCTGCGCATCTTAACTACTAAAATATCATTGCATATTTTACCTGTGACATTCAACTTATGTCTAATGGCATTTTTTTTTCCTTTTTCAAAGATTTTAGCAAACACCTAACTGTCGCTTATCTCCCCATACGACCCATGAAGTCATAAATAGATTCTATGTATATAGTATTTATGGAGCTAAATGATTCTTACCCAGCTGACCTACCTTTGTGTGTATACCCCGAACTGGCACAAAAGACCCATCACTTCAATCACTTCTGTTCAGTCATTAATGATAAATAATCTGAAAATTTCAAACAGAGCAGTATTTACCATATTCTTTTATCAAAGGAACTGAGACAGAGCTGGGATTATACTCAATGGGTGTTTTATTTGTGTGTCTGGGGTTTTTTGGTTAGAGAGGTCTATGATGGGTCAGTCCCTCCCTCTTATACATGGCCCAGTTCACCTTCTCCAGACCTCAGAATGACCATCCAGACACTGACACTTGGGACGATGTTCCACATACTGACCATAGCAAGATTTAGAATTATATGTGTAGGAAGATAATTAAGAAAGAATATTTGAATCTCTTTTTCCCTTCCCCTTCCTCTGACAAAAGTTCAGCATTACCATCTTTTTTCTTTTCTGTCCCTGTTTATGGAGAAAAGGGCATGGGGAAGACACCTTGAAGAGAACTTTCCATGTCAAAGCTCTAACTTTCTAGAATTGAGTCAGGATATTGCCCTGATTTTTTTTTTCAAGAAAACTTTAGCTTCATGAGCATAGAGAGGGAGGATATGCAGACGTTTTGGATAAAGCACTTGAGAACTGTAAGTACTATAGAAATGTTATTTCTCATTTTTAGGGACTGGCAATTCATAAGTCAGAAATGTAATCAAGGTACACATTGTCTTCAATATGTAGCTTTCAGTGTGATTATATTCAGTCACAATTAAATAAGGGGAATTGGCTTCTCCTTGTAGCTTCTTGCTTTTCTTTGATAAGGTCCTTTGAGGTGACTTAGTTAGAAGCACCAAAAATTAATGCTATAAATAGCATTCACTGCAGAAGAGAAAGCTGCCGGGCTTAAGGCCTAGGGAATGCTGCCACCAAGTCACCAAGTCTCCAAGTCCTTCACCTCGGTGTCTCTGGGTGGCATCTAGGCAACAGTGGCAACATGCAAAGGCACAGCCCCTTGTTCTTTAACCATCCTGTGACCTTTAAGAGATGAGTAGAGAGTTATTTAAACCTTTTACAAGGCACTTATTAATATATACTAAACACTATTGTTTCATGACTATAGTGTGAATGTAAGGGTAGGATGGGCCAAGGATCCAGAAATCTTACATTATCAGGCAACTTTACAATTATCTAAGCTAGGAGCCAATGAGAAATCCGTTCCACGGTTTTTCTAATAAGAAATGTGCTAAAGGAATTGCTAGCCATCGCAGCAGTAGTTAGCAGCCGCCATGGCTATCATTTATTCGGTGCTTATAATAAACCAGGGAACGGGTCCTCACCAAAATCCTTGAGAAAGTAAGTTTAGTGTCTCCATTTTACAAACGAAGAGTCTTAGGGGTTAGAAGAGCTGAGTCATTTACCAGATACCTCAGAGTACTTGGGTTAGTCCATTCTGCATTGCTGTGAAGGAAATACCCGAGACTGGGTAATTTATAAAGCGAAGAAGTGTATTTGGCTCACAGTTCTGCAGACTGTGTGAGAAGCGTGGCACCAGCATCTACTTCTGGTGAGGGCTTCAGGGAGCTTCCAATCCAGGCAGAAGGGGAAGAGGGAGCAGGCCCTCACAAGGCCAGGGAAGGAACAAGAGAAGCAGGGGGAGGGGCGGAGCTCTTTTAATCAACCAGCTCTCCAGAGAACTGATAGGGAGAACGCACTCATTACCCCAGGAAGGGGGACCAGCCATTCATGAGGAATCCACCCCAAGGACACAAACACCTCCCACCAGGCCCCACCTCCAACGCTGGGGATCAAATTTCGGCATGAGGTTTGGAGGCACCAAATATCCAAACCCTATCAGTACTTGAAACTAACTTTGGCATTTTCCAAATTTCATAATCATAAACTCTGATTTACATTGCTCCTAACAGGTGACCATCAAAGATTATGAAGTTGGGAGTGACATAATGAGCCTTTTGTTTTAGGAAAATGGTTTTAATAGCATAGAAACAAGGGTGTTTATCAAAAGTTAGAGAGAGCCCTAATGTTAACAAGGGAGAAGAAATAGAACTAAAGCATCATAGTCTAAGTGAGAAATGAATTGGAAAAGAAGATTTTTCACAAAAATCTCAAGATTAAAGTTTAACGATAGGTAAGGGGAGATATAACTGAAACATACATAATTAATTTTTATAATTCTTATGTCTACTTAGTTCCCTTTAACCTCATTCCCTTACTTGATATAAATAGAAGTGTCTGATGTATTTCTCCGTAAATAAGATTCTATGCTTCTCAGTGTGAGGACTGTGTCTTGTCATTCTTGCTCATTGTTGTAAACTCAATTTCTGGCATATACTTGAGTGAGTAGGCACTAAAATATAGCTAGTTTACAAATGATTCAAGGAGTGACCATTTAGTTTTCTATTGCTTTTCAGTTGTTTGATTTTTTTAAAAAGGTTTTTCGTTGACACTCACTAGTTATACATATTTATGGAATGCAGTGTGATGTTTCAACACATGTGTACAATATATAATGATCAGATTGGGGTAATTAGCATATTATCACTTCAAACATTTATCATATTTTTGTGGTGACATTAAAAATCCTCACTTCTAGGTACTTTGAAATATATGCTATATTATTAACTATAGTCACTCTACTACACAATGGACCACCAAAACTCATTCCTACCATCTAACTGTACTTTGTACTGGTTAACCAACCTCTGCACATTCCCCCCACTTCTCACCCCAGCCAGCTTTTTTAGATTTCACATATGAGTGAGATCATGAAGTATTTGTCTTTCTATGCCTGACTTATTTTACTTAACATAAAGTCCTCCAGGCTCAGCCATGTGCTGCAAATGACAGGATTTCATTCTTTTTTATGGCTGAATATTATTCCATTGTGTAAATATACCATTTTTTTAATCCAGTTATCCATGGATAAGCGCTTGGCTTGATTCCATTTCTTGGCTATTGTGAATAGTGTTTCAATAAATATGAGGGTACAGATGTCTCTCTGCCATGCAGACATACCTCAAAGATATTGCAGGTTTGGTTCCAAAACCACCACAATAAAGCAAATATTACCACAAAGCAAGTCACGTGGATTTTTCAATTTCCCAGAGCATATAGAAGTTAGCTTTAAACTATACTGCAGTCCAATAAGTTCATGATGTCTTAAAAAGCAATGTACAAACTTAAATTAAAAACACATTATTGCTAGAAAATGCTAACAATTATCTGGGCCACAGTTGTAATCTTTCTGCTGGTGGACAGTCATGCCTTGATGTTGATGGCTACTGACTGAGCAGGGTGGTGGTTGCAGAAGGCTGGGGTGGCTGTGGAAATTTCTTAAAATAAGACAACAATGAAGTTTACCACATAGTTTGACTCTTCTCTCACATAAGATTTCTCTCTAGCATGCAGTGCTGTTCAGTAGCATTTTACCCACAGTAGAACTTCTTTCAAAATTGTAGTCAATCTTCTCAAACTTTGCCATTGCTTTATCAACTAAGTTAGATGATATTCTAAATCCTTTGTTGCCATTTCAGCAAGATGGAGTCTTGCTCATCTGTAAGAAGAAACTCCTCTGTTCAAGTTTTATAATGAGATTGTAGCAAGTCAGTCATATCTTCAAGGCTGAACTTCTTTTTTTTTTTTTTTGATTTCCAAGCATTCTTGTTGACATCTGCGAAGGTGAAAATCCATTCACAACTACCCGAGCCTAGAACACAAATCCATTGTACATGTAAACATTGTGTATTTTTTTTTAACATGGCTTAAAATGCACTGAATTTCCCAGAAATGCACCCACTACACACATCAAGAGAAGACTGTACTTTGTCTGGAACTTTTCCAAGAGCCATTCTCCAGTCTGGGCAATCAGGACACAAACATCGTCACTTCTCAGGTGCTTCCCTCACTCCGGGTCTGCATTTGTGCCTGGCACAGTGGCGGTGATTCTGTGTTTAGAAGCGAGCCAGTGTGCTTCTAATTCTAGTTCTCTTGCTATTTCCTCCACATCTAAAATGACTTCCTTCACTAAAATCTTCTCTTGAAAGTCATTCATAAAGATTGGAATCAACTTCTTTCAAATTCCTGTTAATGTTGATATTTTGACCTCCTCCCATGAATCATGAATGTCCTTAATGGCATTTAGAATGGTGAATCCTTTCCTGAAGATTTTCAACTGATCCATTAGAGATTCATTAGAGGACTCACCATTTATGGCAGCTATAGCCTTACAAAATGTATTTTTAAAATAATAAGACGTGAAAATCAAAATTATTTCTTGATTCATGTGTTACAGAATGCCTGTTGGGCTAGCAGACATGAAAATAATATTCACCTCTTTGTGTATCTCCAGCAGAGCTCTTGAGTGACTGGGTACATTGTCAATTAACAGTAATATTTTGAGATAAACATTTTTTCTGAGCAATAGGTCTCAACAGAGGACTTGAAATACTTAGTAAACCATGCTATAAATAGATGTGCTGTCTTCCAAGCTTTGTTGTTCTATTTATAGATCACAGGCAGGGTAAACTTATCATTAATTCTTTAGGGCCCTAGGGTTTTCAGAATGGTAAATGAGCATTGGCTTCAACTTAAAGTTTCCAGCTACATTAGCCCCTAATAAGAGAGTTTGCTTATTATCCCTTGAAGCCTTGAAGCCAAGCATTGACTTCTCCTTTCCAGCTAGATGGTGTCTTCTTCCCTTAGAAGGTTGTTGTCTACATTGAAAAATCTGTTGTTTACTGCAGCCACATTCATCAATTATCTTAGCTAGATCTTCTGGGTAACTTGCTGTCGCTTCTATATTAGCACTTGCTGATTGATCTTGCACTTTTATGTTGTAGACATGCCTTCTTTCCTTAAACCTCATGAAACAACTTGTGATAGCTTCAAACTTCTTCTGCAACTTTCTTGCTTTTCTCAGCCTTCATAGAATAGAAAAGAGTTAGAGTCTTGTTCTGGATTAGGTTTGGCTTGAGGGAATGTTGTGGCTCATTTGATTTTCTATCCAGACCACTAAAACTTTCTCCATATCAGCAATAAGGCTGTTTTGCTTTTTTATCATTTGCGTGTTCAGTGGAGCAGCAGTTTTAGTGTCCTTCAAGAACTGTTCCTTTGCATTCACAACTTAGCTATTTGGCAGGAGAGGCCTAGCTTTCATCCTGTCTTGGTTTTGACATGCCTTCCCCACGAAGCTCAATCATTTCTAGCTTTTGACTTAAAGTGAGAGACGTGAGACTCTTCCTTTCACTTAAGCACTTAAAGGTCATTGTAGGGTTATTAATTGGCATAATTTTAATATTTATTGTGTCTCAGGAAACAGGAGGGCCTGAAGAAAGGCAGAGTGAGAGAGAAACCGCTGGTTGGTGGAGCAGTCAGAACACACAAAGCATTTACGGATTAAGTTCGCCATCTTACGTGGGCGCGGTTCATGGCACCTCAAAACAATTAAAATAGGAACATCAAAGTCATTGATCATAGATCACCATAAAAGATCTAGTAATAATGAAAAATTTCAAAATATTGTGAGAATTACTAAAATCTGACAGAGGGACACGAGTGAGCATATGCTGTTGGAAAAATGGCCCTGGTAGACTCGCTTGATAGAGGATGTCCACAAACCTTCAATTTGTAAAAAACACAGTCTCTGCAAAGTACAGTAGAATGAAGCACAGTTAAATGAGATATGCCTAACAGACTTCATTTCCTTTGGATATATACCCAATAGTGGATTGCTGCATCATATGGCAGTTTTATTTTTAACTTCTTGAGGAATCTCCATGCTGTTTTCCATAGTGACTGTACTAATTTGCACTCCCACCAACAGTGTGTAAGAGTTTCCCCTTCTCCAAATCCTCATCGGCATTTTTTGTCGTTTTGATAAAAGCCATTCTAACTGGAGTAAGATGATATCTCACTGTGATGTTGATTGGTATTTCCCTGATGATTAGTGAGGTGACAAGTGATTTGTTTCAAACCCTGTATTCAAGCATTACTCTGAGTAAATAGCACCTTAAATATCACCATTTTTAAAGGATACTTATATTTTAATCTCATAATTGCCAAAGTGCTGTTTTGAAGACAAATTTTTAAAAATTCAGATTCAAGCCCTTCTTTGTTGATGGCAATAAACAAGTTAGAAGGATTGGTGAAGACGGAGAGACAATGATTCTTCTCCATCCAAACATGTGGCAGTTTGAGATCCCTCCAAGGGCCAGATGATTTCATTCTGTTCTTTTAAACACTTGTCATCTCTCACCAGAGACAAGCCTCTCTCAAATGTATGTATCAAAGGAAAACAAGCAATAACAAGTAACTCAGTTCGGGGAAACCATTCACAAACTAGAAAACAAAATTCAAGAAATATATTCTTTTGACATGGGATTGGTACTGTCATCTCAGTTTTAGGAAAGTATATGTGGGAGGCATGATTTTTTTCTCTATGATGCATTATGCATGTATCATGAATAGTGAACCAGCATGGTTAACTTCACAAATGAAGTATGACAACAGTTTTTCATGATGATAACATCCACTGTTTAAAAATAAAGATTGGATAAATGCAAACTCTCAAGAGAGAAGTCAGCCAAAGCTTCTAAAATCAGTAATAAGTTGTAAGTCACTCAATTCATCTCTAAATAATAGTCTGGATGTTGATGGTTGCTGTGATATCATAGAAACCCAGAGGGAAGAGTGGAAAATTATTCCTTTCTGGTCCATAAAATATTTATTGACCCCAGGATTCTATATGGTAATTGATGACTTCCGGGACCTAGTACCCTAAGAAATAAATAAATGCCTCTCCAATTCTCTTTCCACTGGTATATCAGCTATAAGAGACCTTGTGAAACTGTATTAGTTCAGCTAGAAAACATTTGGCCTTGTCCTCATGAGTTGCTTATTCTGTTGTCCTCTGGTTTTAAAGGAAATATTTGCTCTTCATAATGGGTTCAAAAATAAGTTGTTGACTTGATCTGTTAAACTAACTTGCAAACTTAGTGATGGAATAATACAGAAATCACTTGAACATGCAGTGAAGTGTGACACTATGCAGGAGTTGCCCCTCCAAAGCCCTTGCCTCATCCACGTGAGTGTAAAGGAAGTCATGAAAAAAAGCGCTAGGTCATGTCGCTCCCCACATGAGCACAAGGTCATCATCGTCCCCACGTAAGCACAGGGTCATCACACTCTAAACACAGGGTCTCACACTCCAAGCACAGAGTCATCACACTCCCCACATAAGCACTAGGTCATCACACATCTTAATCCCCGAACCTGTCATTGTAACCTTATTATGGAAAAAGTGTCTTTACAGATGGAATCAATTATGGATCTCTAAACGAGATCACCCCGAATTATCAGCATGGGTCCTGAATCCAATGACAAGTGCCCTTAAAAGGGGCACACAGAAGGAGGCAGATGCATATGACAGCAGAGAAGGTCATGCAGATGTGGAGGCAGATATTGGAGTTTTGCAGCCACTAGTAAGTAACAAGCCTAGTAGCTGCAAGCCTAGTAACTCCTGGAGGTACCTAGGCTGGGAAGGTAAGGAAGGAGTCTCTCCTGGAGCCTTCAGAGGGGCACAGCCTTTATGGTAGCTTGGTATTGGACATCTGACCTTCAGAACCATGAAATAATGCATTTTTGTCATTTTAAACCTCCACGTTTGTGTTTATTTGTTATGGCAGCCCTAGAAAACCCACATGGGGCATAAAACTTGCCTTTTCGTTTCATAGAGCTTTGCATCAAGATAAGTCACATCCAGACTTGATGTGGCCAGCCCTGAGCATCACCGTCTGACAGAGACTGCCCTGCATCATCCAGAGCTGCTCACTCTTAGCTCAGTGACGTGTCCCAGTGGAATTTTGCTTTGTCGCCCGTGGGAGTGTGCCTTGCCTGTGAGAGAGAGAAATGGCCAAACGCTTGCTGACGACGAGAGTGCACTGTGATGGCCGTTGGTGTTATTTACCGAGTACTTCTTGTGCCCCAGTCTCCAGCCATATGGTAGGATTTCATTTCTTGTCTCCCTTATGTTGAATTGGGTTATATAAATAGCACTGGCCAATGAGTTGGAAACAGAAGGGACATCTGTCATTTAAGTGTGAGACACTTTAGGAGCCTTTTTATTCTTTCACAATAGTGACCACTAACAGTTGAGGCGGTGGCTGCTCCACCAGCCTGGTCCCAAGATGAGGACATGAGGAACAGAGCTCCAGCCTATCTATGATGGACATATAAATCTTGCTGATATAAGACAATAACATTTATTTTGTGGTTGTGCTAAGTGAAATAAGCCAGACACAGAAAGATAAAATACTAATGATCTCACTTATATGTGGGATCTAAAAAAGTCAAACTCATAGAAACAGAGAGCAGAACAGTGGTTGCCAGGCTCTGGGAGGTGGGGGGAAATAGGATATGTTAATCATAGGGTATAGGCTTTCCATTATAAGATGTATAAGTTCTGAGGATTTAATGTACAATATAGGTGGTGACGAATGTTAATTAATTTGATTATGATAATCATTACACAATGTATGCATACATAAAAAAACTGTTTTGTTGCTGTTGCAACATAACCACCCTTCCTGACCGATACAATCTTAATCTTAAAGATTCAAAATTTCAAATGAACACCTATTATATGCCGGCACTGTGATGGATATATAGATAAGCCAGAAAGCACTTAACCTTTTTAAGGAATTTACAACTTGATAAAATTTAGAGCCATATAGAGCAGTAGTTTCCATATATGGCTGTGCATCAGAATAATGTATAGAGCTGGTGCATCCAACTACAGATCTAGTAAATATTTGGGCAAGAGTGCAGTGAGTGACAGCTGGGAATCTGCATGGTTTCGTAAGCTCCATGAGTGTTGTTATTACAGCTAGGATTGAAACTCACTCATCAAGACTAATTATTGTCAGATGCTTTTGGCCACAGAACTCCTTCGAATGATCCCCTATTTAAAAGCTTAAGCTATTGTCTTAAGATGTAAGACATTAAATATATATCTGCTTGGTTAAGTGGAGCAGGAGCCCACAGTACAACCTCATGTTCCCCTCACCCTTAGGATGAGCCCTGGGAGCTTGCTAAGGAAACCCTAAGAGATTGAAGAGCACAGTTTTAAAATAGCGACCAACATACCAAATACGATAAACACAATTGGAGTAAAATGTGGTATTTGAGGGACTCTGAATAAGCACACAGGCCTGTATATAAAGGCATATATGGTTAGATCAAACAAGCTTTCCTGGAGGAAGAGGCATTTAAGATAAACTCTGAAAGGCTGGTCTGGCTTCAACAGGGAACAATAGTAGGGTGGAGAATAGGTAAAAGGTAGAAATCAGTGTCCATTTGTGGAATCCCATAATTATTCACAAGCCTCCAGAATCAAGCTCCCTAAGAGTCAAGACATAATCTGTTTTGTTCACTGCTGTATTCTCAGAACCTCTAATGAAAGAGAATGTGTTTAATAAATATACCTTAAATAAAATGAATGCTGTCGGTCAAGTATCACCTATCTTTAATGGCATGTCCTTCATCAAAGTCCTTCTTTTGGCTAACCTTTCAATTTTGAAGGGAGAATCTAAGTAACTGTGCACAATTCAACTTTAAGTATAAAATTAAAGCAATAATTTTTTTATTTTCAGTTGATGGCCAGTGTGCCTGTCTTTATTTAAAATTTTGCTATTTTTTATCATAGATTTTTTGCATTCATTTTGATTTTTAAAATATAGCATTAAAATATTATTTATCTTAATTACTTAGTTTTTTGGTGTTCCCTTAACTTTTGTGCCCCAAGCAAGTGTCTCACTTACCTCATCCTAGTTCCAGCCCTGGAATAGCTACCATTTATGTATATTTGCACTTTGTTATAACCAAACATCCAATATCCAATGAAGGTTGGAACCATACAGGGAAATGTTAATGTGAAAGGTAGTTATCCATCTACAGTCTTAATAAATTACTCATGAGTTCCCCCATGCACTTTCAAAACAAGATTAGGGGACTGATAGCGGG
The DNA here is from genome assembly GCF_040939455.1 of Microcebus murinus. Lineage (NCBI taxonomy): Eukaryota > Metazoa > Chordata > Mammalia > Primates > Cheirogaleidae > Microcebus > Microcebus murinus. Next base: position 115,535,645 of record NC_134105.1, on the reverse strand, counting down.
GGAAGGGGGATAAAATAAGAGTGGCTAATGGTGCAAAAATATAGTTAGATCATTAGATAGAATGAATAATATTTGATATCTCAGCAAAGTGACTATAATCAACAAAATGCTGGAGTATACCTTAAAAGAACTACAAGCATGGAATTGGAATGTTCCCAACACAAAGAAATGATAAATGCCTGAGGTGATAGATACCCCAATTATCCGGACTTGAATTCACATTGCATGCCTATATAAAAACATCACATGTCCCCTACAAAGATATATAACTATTATGTACTCATAATAATTAAAAATAAATAAAATAAAAACATAAAATCACACTATAAAAAGAGGCAGACTAGGCAGGTAGCCTCCTGTCATTTCCCTCTGCCCCAGGATCTCTCACCCCTGAGACTCAATGTGGACTCTTTCAAACTGTGATAGGTAGAGATATAAACTGGTTTCCTCAAAATTCAGAATGCATAAGAATTACCCAGGAAGATAGTTTAAAATGCAGAAATACAGCATGCACCACCAACACTAGTACCACCATCACTGACCCAACTACCCCTCCCTTAATCATAACCTCATCTGTCCGGGATGATATAGGAATCTGCAGAAACCCAAGGGATTCTTATGCAGGTCACCTACCTATTATGCTTTGAGGAAGGTGCAAGCTCTTTTCAGCTGCCATATTAACCATTTGTTAACTCTGGTAGACATTAATTGGCAGTCATGGTATTAAAAGCTATTGGCAGCTGCTTATAATAGGTAAACTCTAAAATGTCAGTGGTTTAACATAATACAAATTTATTTCTAAAGCACATAAAGTCCAATCAGTAGCAGAATGGAGTGTGGGCTTACCCAAAACACTCATTCAGAACAGGTGCTGATAGAGCCTCTGCCATCTTCAAAGCCTAATTTCTAGGATTATTTTAAGAGCCTACATCCAGGCAATAGACCATTAGGGAAAGAGAGCATGAAGGATTACATGGGAGCTTTGGATGGGCCTGGCCTGCAGATGGCAAACATCACTTCCACCCACATCCATTAGACACATGGCCACACCCAGGTGCAAGGGAGCTGGGAGATATAGCCCCCTGGTTGGGGGGCTGCTTCCCAGAAAACACTATTTGCTATGGAGAAGGGAGCCCAAATCATTGGTAGATAGCTAGTTGTCTCAGCCACAGACATCTGTAAGGGAGAATAAGGACCAGGCGATGGTCATGACTAATGGGACAACATTGAGGTAAAGGTGAGGACCCCGAGGGACCAACATCTACCACTTGTCCATTTATCCAGGGTTAGCTTTACAACTTCAGGCTAAGTCCAAGGCAGTAATATTAGCTTTCTTTTAGCCCACACTGAAATGTGGAATACTTTGCAACTGATTTGCATCATAGTATCTTTTTATTTTATTTTATTTTATTTTATTTTATTTTATTTTTGAGTCAGAGTCTCACTCTGTTGCCCAGGCTAGAATGCCATGGCATCAACCTAGCTCACAGCAACCTCAAACTCCTGGGCTCAAGCAATCCTTCTGCCTCAGCCTCCCAAGTAGCTGGGATTTCATGCACGTGCCACCATGCCCGGCTAATTTTTTCTATATATTTTTAGTTGGCCAATTATTCTCTTTTTATTTTTAGTAGAGACGGGGTCTCGCTCTTGCTCAGGCTGGTTTCGAACTCCTGACCTTCAGCGATCTGCCTGCCTTGGCCTCCCAGAGTGCTAGGATTACAGGCGTGAGCCACCACGCCTGGCCGAGTCCTAGTATCTTAAATCTCATAGCTAGAAAGGAACTCAAGGTAGCATAGTTCAAGTGGTGAGAGTGTTATTGTTATTCCGTGGGTGAGGCATTGGAGACCCATGGTAGGCTGAAAAATCCTGTCCCCACCACAAAAACACAGCCTCATCCCTGGAATCCATGAATGCTGCCTTGTAAGAGAAAAGAAGAGTCTTTCCTGGTGTGACTAAGTTAACTATCTTCAGATGGGGAGATGATCGTGGATTATGTGGGTAGACTCCAAAATGCAGTCACTTATATTCTTATGAGAAGGGGACACAGGGAGATTTTACACACGGAGATAGATACACAGAGGAGAAAGCGACATGAGGCTGCAACAGAGGGAGATCTGAAGACACTGGCCTGGAAGATTGGAGTGATGCAGCGACAGGCCAAGGAATGCCAGCAGCCACCCAAAGCTGGAAGAGGCAAGGACACCCTAGAGCCTCCGAAGGGAGTACAGCCCTGGCGAAATCTTTATTTCAGCACTGTGAGGCTGATTTCACACTTCTGGCCTCAAGAATTGTGAGGGAATAGATTTTTTGTTGTTTTAAGCTACGGATATTTGTGGAAATGTGGTATAGCAGCCATAGGAAACTGATACAAAGCCCAAGGAGGTTAAGTGACCGGGCTAAGGACTCACACATAATAAGGAGCAGACAGAAAATTAAAATGCCTGTCTCTTTGCAGTGCTCTTTCCACTACAACATCTAGACTGGAGGGATTTTTATTAGATATTCAAGGGCCAGAGTTGGAAAATGGGGATGGGAGGGGAAAGAAGACGAGCATATTAGAAAATTTTATTCCAGCATTTCCCGGGCCTCTGGCACTAAGGTTTGGTGGCTTTCAGGACCCCAATTTCACAGTAAGAGAGCAGGGTTTCTAGGGCACTGAACAGGCATCCTCCTCTCCGGCCAAGAACATGAGTCAGCTCTCCGCAGTGAGCATCGCTGGCCAAGTCTGCATGATGATCCAGCTCTTTGGGTCTTTTTCTTTTTTTCTGCTCCAAGTTTGCAGGTGGATCAGCATATTTTTCAACTGAAGAAAGATCCCAGAGTCTGGCAGGCAAAATCTATAGATATTAATGACCCTCTTAAGCCAGGACCTAATTAATTGACTAAAATGATGAATGTTGGTGGAAGTCAAGGTTTGCGGCTCTCGGGCCCAGTGAGCACGCCCAGATCAAGGTTATCTTCATCAAGTTATCAACTCCTGGGCAAGTTGCCCTTGCTCTTTCCGAGTCACAAGGATGGTAGGATACATTCCATTAAAAAGCTCAGAATCAAAGAGGAGCCTCTTATTGGAATTCAGACCTTCCTGGCCCCAGGGGAGTCTGAGAAAATAGGAAATCATCAGCTTGGTGCAGGAGTGACAGGGTGCATGTCAATAAGGAAACTGCTGGAATCTCTGAGCTCCCCAGTTGCCATGTGTCCCTCTACACAGGACTCAGCTACATCAAGTGACTGCCTGAAGATGAAAGGGCGCTGCTGTAGTTGTCAGGGACCCTGGCTTATGTCCTGGCTTTCTGAAAACTCATTTGGAAATTCACTTGACCCCTTCGAATCTCATCTTTCTTAACCTGCAAAATGTTAAAAATGAGAGCCTTTGAAGTTCTTCCTGGCTCTGAGGTCTGTGACTCTGCATCCAGGTAATTAACATAATCAAGACAAGACCTCTGGACAGATGCAGACATTCGGGCCCCAGACTGCATCCTTCAGGCCCGATGAGCATTAGGCAGGCAGGGATCGGGTATTCTCACGTGTGTGACTAAAGCGTAATTGACACACTGCCCTCCGCTTTGCAGATATTTATACGCTGCATTATAAATCTCATAAGGGCACATTTATCTGTTACTTCCCAGCAGAGCTTGGTTGCAGTATGAATCATCAATCTGTTGTTTTCAGAAGTATCTATTTGCTCTGTTGGAAGAAAGAAGAGAGATGAGTATTAAGGGAAAGCTTGAGGATCTATACAGATACAAAGAAAATTACCATAAAAAAAGACCTGCCTTCTTAAAAAGATAAAATTTTAAATTCTATACTCCTCTCTCTAGATAGTATAAGGAAAATGCATCTTGGTATAATAACAATAAGTAAGTAAGCAAACGAGCTCATACAATTGAAAGCCAGATGAAAACATGGATTCATATTCCAAAACTCCCACTTTACTAAGTCAACAAATGACCCCCAGTTTGCTGAGGGGAGGCACTGAAGCTGTTCAGAGGAAGTGGAGGACTTTCCTCTTCCATGTACCAGGAATGACACTGGGCAAATTAGACTCTCTCAGACTCAGGTTCTTTATTTATAATATGGGCATAATAACGATTCCCTCACAGTGCTGTCAGGACTCATAGGAGATAATAAATGTAATAAACTTTTTGTAGCACCAGGAATATCTAAGCTCTCTAACCAGCGGCTGATTTTACCAAGGACTGAAGACAGCATAGGTGATGAGTATAACTGAGAAGACGCATAAATGCCCATTTCCAGTAGCTTGGCTACACAGGGATGAGGAAAGAAAAAAAGATGAAGAGATATGTGCAGATGGATGGTGTAGCTGGCACTTCTATTTCATTTTGTTTCTGTTTGACAGTTATTATATTTTTTGTTCTGATAATAATTGGTGGAGTAAGTTCACCAAGGGGTCAGAAGGGACAGAATTCAGTAAGTTTAGCAGGGAAAGGGCCACCTGTTGCACTGCAGTGGAAGGGCAGGAGGGAGGCAGAGGAGATGAAAATAAACCAGGCCTGTAGGGGCGGAGAGTTGGAGGTGTCCTTGGCTGGTTGCCACAGTGTGCTGTATGAGTTCAAGATTGAGGTTTCCTGGGGAGGTACAGGCTGGATGCTCGAGGAGAGTTGTGAATGTTCAAAAAGTTGTTTGGTGAACAAATCATGACCGCTACCACCACCCCAAATGAACGCGTTCATTTGTGCCAAAGGAGTTCTCCTAAGACACATAAAAAAATTTTCAGGTGAGACCAAGAGCTCAGTAGAGACTGAAAACTATGAATTTGTAGGCTGCAAATCTATAAAATTACAAATTTTTCTCCAACAGTTCTCAGCAGCCGAATTAAGGAATATAGGTATGTGGGCCATCTGGGTGCCTGGAGAATGGAGTTTTGCTGAGTGATTAGAGTAAAATAATAATTTTTATTATTATATTGTAATGTGCCTACCCTGTGCCAGACAGCAGTCTGGTTTGATTAGGGCTTAGAACATGCAAGTTTAGGCATTCATGAAATGGAAATAACATGTCAATAGCAGGACACGTTTTGCCCATCATTATTACTACTCCAATGTGCAAAAGTGATTAAAAGGTTAAACGTTGTATTTCCCTTAGAGAATTGTTCACCTAGGTTTTTAAATGGCAGTTTGTATTTCCCTGCCTCAGAACTGCTCTTTCTCAATGTTTCACTTCTTTGTTAATGGTGTCATGATTCAGCTGTTTGTTCAGGACAAAACATAACCACCCTGGACTCCTCCTGTTCACTCTCCCCTCCGCCCTCACAGTCAACCCATCAGCCAGTCCTGCCACCTCTATATCCAAAATGTTTTCTGAATCTAACCACTTCTCACCAACTCCTAGTCCAAGGGTTGGAAATTTCTTTCTGCAAAGAGCCAGAGTTTATCCCTGGGCCATAGTTTGCCAGCCTTGCTCAAGTCTGAGCCATCATCATTTTTCGTCTTTGTTACTGTATACCTTTTTACAGTAGTTTCCCTGATTCTAATCTTGGACCCCTATGGGTCATTCTTCTCATGGTAGCTAGTGATCCTTTTGAAATAAAAATCAAATTACATTGCTTAAAATCCTACCGTGCTTATCATTATAATTAGAACAAACCAAGCTCTGGCTTCTCCAGTGCTCCATGCTCTGGCTCCTGCTTTCCTCTCCTCCCCTTTTTGTACCATTCTCTCTCTTGCTAACTGCCCTCTGCTTACACTGTCCATTTCTCTGTTCTTTGCACCCCCCAAGACTTTCATTGATTTAAGCCTTCTGCTTGAAATGACCTTCTTTGGGCTGATTCCTCCTTCTCATTTCTACCAATATCACCTCCTCAGAAAAGTCTCCTCTGCTCCCCCTGGCAGAAGCACGCCTTGGCACTCCCTCCCAGTCACTCCACTGCCTGTTAGCCTGGCAAGTTCCTTCTTAGCACTTACAGCCATTCAAAATCATTTTATTTATTTCCTGCTTTACATATTAAAGCCTCCTCTATGCCTATAAACTCCACGAGGAAAAGGATTTTGCCTCATTTGCTGGTGTATCTGGAATGCCTGTGGCAGTCCTGGAGGCACTCAAAAAATATTTGTTAAATGAAGGGAAGAATTATTGAATGAATTAATGACTGAATGATCAATATTAAATGGTTTGAGGATGAAACTCAATACCAAGGGCTTCTCTCTATCCTCTTATCACTCTTCTACACTTTTGTTGTCAACAAATATTTGAAAACTTTTAAAGATTCATGGAGCTACATTGAACACAGTGAAATTTTCATCAAGAAAAATAACCCACATTAACAATATAACTGTCTAATTACTCTCCACAGTATCATGATTAAGTCATATGTAAGTCAGGTAAGAAGAGACTCTAACTTGGACAAGGCCAGACAGTGGGGCAAGTGGAAGTAAGGGCTTCCCTTTACCCCATGGACCACTGAAGATCATTCAAAATCAATGAAGGATGTGATGCCAGGACAGTAGGGTCTGGAGCTGGGACTAAGCCCTGACTGGCCATTTTCTATAATAGATGGTGACCTTAGATAACCTATTGTACCTCCATTTTATCATTTATAAACTAGAATAAAGGTACAACAACTCCACACATTTGCCATGAGAATTAATACAGTTCTAGATGTAAAAGGGTTTTGTAAGCTCAAAAATACTGTCAAATCTTAGTTATTGTTAAAAACACATTATCTTTGTGTAAAGGGGCCTGTGCTGTGCAGATCTTATACAAGAGGGGACTTGTTTTGTCTTCTAAACAGAATAAGATTGTTACGGTTTTTAATGTGTTACTAATCTGGGTCATGTTCACCTTCAATTAATGGAGGACCTTAACAAAAGGAGCAAATGCAATGATGGACTTCAGGTACCACCAAAAGAAAGCAGGGCAGGGAGATTCTACAAGAAGTGCAGGCTTTGGAGTTGGACCTAGTTGTAAATCCTGCCTCTGCCAGTTCCTTGCTTGAATGACCATGGTGAAGTTACTTAACTCTGAGTTTTGGGTAACAAGCTGGTAGAGGGAAGATAATAATTCCTACTCCAGGGATTCCCTGAAAAGATAAAATAAGAAACTATGTGTAAATACGCCTGGTCCCATGCCCAGCTTATAGGAGGAACTAAGAAATTGGGTTCACTTTCAACACACAGCGACTGCCTCTTCTATTGTGGAGGAAAGAAGCCCCCAGGAGAGTGCCCTACAGAAGCTTTGAGTTCAGATGGGATGAAGGGGGGTTTGGAGGGACAGATCAGGGCTTGCGTGGGAACATCACGAGCATAGTGAGGAGTGGTCAGTCAGGGGCCCCAAGTGAAGATTTGGAGTTCAAAGAACAGAGCAAATGGACCTACCTGCCTGTTTCTCAGATCTCTCCAAGGCTGTGGTTTTTACAAGCAATTTTTCCCCCTTAACCGAATACATTTGGAGAACTGCCCAACTTCCAAATTCAACATTTACTGACTTACAACTATCTCTAGAGCCAGAAAGGATGTTTTCAAAATCGTGGCCCCATTCAGGCCTGAACTCTCCCCAAATATGCGGGGAAGGAAAGTGCTCATTGAGGACTCTCATATACGCTGCATGGAAAGTTACAGGGTTTTGCAGCAGACCTGCTGCTCTCAGTCTGCTCAGAGGATTGTTTTAATGCAGCTGGAGGCTGCTGATAAGTGGTGGAATTAATTTCTAGTTAAAGAACTCTCTCCTTTTGTCTCTGGGTGCTCTGTCTTCTAAATAGAGCTCAACTGTTCCTCCTGATTAATTTCTAACTGTATATATACTGCATAGAATTAAAAGCAGGCAGGCATGCCATGTAAGGCATCAAATAAACTACATCCTAAAATAACAGTCGTTCTTTCAAAGGCAGAGTATGGGCTGCCTACGCCAACGTCATGTGAGTCAATAACAGGGAGGAGGAAGCGATGAGATCTGAGCTGACCTCAGAGGCCACACAGCACTGCCCTCGCTGGCAGTGGGCCAGCTCAGCCCCTCTCATGACCTTGAACTGGCTCAGCTTTACTTACAGGGGCTCTAGATAGAGCTGGATGACCCTTCACAGGGTCAGCCCAGCCTTTATTCTCACACATACCAGTCACTGGCTGGGGCTGACCTGGGAAAGGGGCTGTTACCTTGGGCCAGGTGGCTCTCTCAGCTGAAGACAAGTCCCAGAGAGGCTTAACGGAGAGAGGTTGGCTCCTAATACTCCCAACAGCTGGGGAAACAAGGGCTTCATCCTAAAGGTTTGCGTTTCTGGAAGAGATTAGCATTTAAATCAGGAGACCAGGTAAAGGAGATCTGCCCTCACCAATGTGAGGGGGGGGGCACCATCCAATCCCTGGAGGGCCCAGGTAGAACAGAAGGGCAGAAGAAGGGTGGGCTCCCCTCCCCCACTGCTTCTTGAGCTCTCCCCATCCTCTCCTGCCCTCCTGCAGCAGAGTTCCTGGGTCTCAGGCCTTCGGACCCCAGGATTTACACGACCAGCCTGCCGGCTTTCCTCATTCACCAGCTTGCAGATGGCATATTGTGGGATGTCTCAGCCTCTGTAATCGCATAAGCCAATTCCCATAATAAATTCCCTCTTATCTGTCTTTCTGTTTATCTGTCTATTCTACTGGTTCTGTTTCTCTGTAGAACCCTGACTAATACTAGTAACAGCAAGAAGATAGGTAAAAACCACTTTCCATTTTGTACATGAGGAAATGGGGAGGGGGAACAAGAGGACAGTAATTTCCACATTACAGTCCAATCAGGCAAGAAGGGATTAGCTTCTGATTTAGTCCTGAACTAAGTGATAAGCTGCCTCTCCCATGGGCAGGAAGGACAGAGACCCCGTCTATGCATTCTGCATCCCAACATGGCCTTTCTCCACTTTTAGTCCTCTGGGCCTCTTATGTTGGCAAAGGAGGGAACAGAGGCTGGTATGAGAGCCAGAACCTGGACTTGTGCCTCTCTAATAAGTCTATTTAGGAGGCATCTGGCTGATCCTTGAATTTAGAAGGTTGGGCACTTACAGCCTTCTGTCCTCATCTTTGACCTTTAGCCTCACTTCCAGACTACGGGAGAAGTTGACTCAATGTCTGGTCACACATACCATAAATAAAGACCAGACAAGGCACGTGATCTTGAATAGAGCAGGTTATCCATGCTTAAGTCAATTTCAAAGTTTCTCTGTTCCTATGTCCACTGCTTTTCATTCCCATCTAAATCAAAGATACAATAGGCCCCCCTTTTCCAAAGCTAATCCTTTCTGTCAACACGACTCCTTCACTTAGGAAATGAATCTCCTTTCTCAGGATCCTTCACCTCACCCTGCAGATACACCTAAGTGTTCCCTAAGTCAGAAAACTTTCAAACTTCCCTGCTAAATTAATCAAGTGACTTTTCCATATCTCTCCTCCATTGCACCCCAAGTTCTCAAGTTCATCACTAACTTTCTTCATTTCCAATTCTACTCACTACCCTACCCAATCCTTCTCAATTTCCCTTCAGATTCTGCCACTATCCTGAAACTTTTCCCTTGAAGGTCCAATGGCCTGACTACCAAAGTCATTTTTTCCCTTATTCTGTAGGAAAATATTGAGAAAGGCTGGTATAAATATAAAGACAAGAACAGTGAAAAATGGGGTTGAGGTTAAGGATACGCAAATGAAAATTCTGAGCTAAGCAGAGATGGGACTGAGAGCAGATGCAGGTCAGGAAGAAACCAGGAACGGTCCTGGGGAGGTTGGCCACCGACAACAGTTAGGGTCAGCCAGTATTTGTATGTAGGTGGGTCAAATTAGCTTACAGAGCAAGGAGAAAGGCCTCCGGGCCCTCAAATTCTGTGGTTCCTGTAGCTCTGCCCCAGGAGAATGTCTGGAGGAGCCAAAGCAGGATGAAAGCCCACTGCTGTGATGACTAGCAATCATCCCACATATTCACACATCTAGGAAGAAACCACTGATGTTTGAATTTTTCCTCCTTACAACAAGTGGATGTAAGAACTCCTTGAGCAATGCTTCCCAAAGTCTGTTCCATGATGTGTCCCTATTTAGCAAGCACCCTGAGGGCAAGGACTTATCTACTATAATCCCCACTGTCTAGGACAATACCTGGCACAAAGTAAGAGCTCAAAATATCTGTTGCATGAATAAATAAATAAATGAATGTTAGACACATATAAATACACCTACCAATGTTTCTCTGGTAAAGTCTGGAAAAATCCGTGTTAAGCAAAACTTTTTTTGCTGCAAGACTTAGAGGCTTTACATTATGATACAACATAGGGCACTTCTCAAATGCTTTTGAACATGAGATCATTTTTCCCTCCATAGCCTCTCAACGTATACGTTTGGAGAAAAATTCCCTAAACCATTGCTGGTAGCACAGTGCTAGCGCCAACTCTGCCATCTCCAATTTACCTGCCTCTCCCTGTGGACAGAGCTCACCTGGGCCTGTCTGCTTCTGCTGATGTCCTGTTCTTCATATGCAAACAAGACACAACAAGCATACAAAATCAATGACAGCAAGTAAATTCAAACAATTCATAAAGGCACCGTAATGTGAAGAAGGGGGTTTAAATTAACTACCTATTTAACTGAATCACGTCTTGTTTCCCTCTAAATGTCTATGTAAAAATGTAGCACACATGCCATTTAGAAAGAGATACAGTATTTACAATATTAGTATTTGAAATAGTTGTTTGGGGCTATTAAAATTTTTATAAGGCTGTGATGAGAACTAAATCAGATTATATACGTCCTATTACATAGTAGGCCCTCAATAACCAGGTGTTAAAATTAGGTGGAGCTGTAGGGCATTATGTGGGAAGTTATGAATAGCATGAAAAATGAAAAGAGTTCTAAAAATATGCTGAATCATGGAAAATTATATGTGTCTGACAAGGCTAGATTCAGCCAATATGACAAATTATGCCTAGATGAAGGTCAATGAAATATCATTACATCATTATTTGGTCAAATGTCAACGAGATAGAACATTTGATCTGTCTTTGTCAAAAGTTAGAGATGGGGCACTTGATTTATTCTAAATGTCGTTTAGGAAGGCCAAAGATAGTTGTAACAACAACTTTATGTTTTAAAATCTTTTTTATCAAAAATATTTGTGCCTTTGACGTTTGTTTCATCACATTACATTAGTCAGAGGATCTAGGCATTAGAGGCAAATGTGGTATATCCTTCAAGACTTACTAAAGTTGTCTCATTTACTCAACAAATATTTAATTTATTCAGCAAATACTTGTTTTGAGCATTTACTGTAGACAAGACAACATGCTAGTTATTCTGGGGATACAAAGATGAATCAGACATGGATTATTAACTCCCTCAAGGGTGTTAAACCAGAGGAGTAGGAAACATACAGATTGACTCTATTACAAAGTAGAAATTTATATGTGCCATAACTAGCATGCCGATGAAAAGTTATAGGAACTCTGAGTAGGGCTGATTACATTATATTGTAAGTTTTCATTTACATTTCTGTCTCCTTTTGAGGAATCGGTGAGCTTTATCTATCTATATCTCTGCAGAGACAGACATGTAATAGGCTTTCAACAAATGTTTAATGAATGAGTGAATGATTGAATAAATGAAACTAAGGATACTGTCATTTTGTTTCCAAAAGAATGCTATTATAGAGTCACCCTTTATTTGTATATTTTTTTGTAAAATAAATTGGTATTTATTTCATAAAAAATATACAAAGGACCATGCCATTGCTCATTTTATATTCAACGCAGAACCAATTGGTATAGTTAATGCACAATACATATTTTCTGAATAAAATGAATTAATTCATCAGGAAAGATTGTTTAACAAGGCATAACAAATGAACAACTCTAATGCATTTGTTAAAACTCTCAGAACTCTGCAAAAAGGATGTATTCTAATGTACATAAATGTACCTCAATAAATTTAAAATAGTTAATACTGTATTGTATACTTGAAATTTGCTAAGAGGGTAGATCTTAGGTTTTCATACCAAGAAAGAGAGAAAGAAAAAAGAAGAAAGGAAGGAAGGAAGGAAAGAAGAGAAAAGGAAGTGATATCTATGCAGGTGATGGATATATTAATTAGCTTGATTGAGGGGATCATTTCATAATATGTATACTATATATCAAAACATCAAGTTATACACCTTAAATAGGTACAATTTTTATTTGTCAATTATACTTCAATAAAATGGGAAAAAATTAAAAGTTCGTTATGCCCCAAAGCAAGAACTCTAGAGGTAGGGTGACTGCAGAGTCAGCTGATTTAACAGTTTCACAACAACATTAAGGATCCATTTTTGGTGGGTCATTTTGCCCTCTGGCTGATTCTTCTCCTAGATGCAAGATTCTACAGAAGTTCCAGGTCTAACATCATTCAGACATGAAAATATTTAGAGGAAGAAGAAACCATCACCTCTCTGTGTCTTTGTTAAAACAAGTTAACTTGCCCTAGCAACCTCCTGCAGACTCTTGCTGGTGGTTCAGCTGCCAGAATTGTCGTTTGTCCGTGTGTGAATCAAAGACCCCTAAGAGAGTAGAATCAGTTTGATTGGCTTAGAACATCGGTGTCGAGCCCCTCAACCTTCAACCCTGGCTGGCCCTGGCACCAGCCTCCCTGAGACACATGGCTTTCCTGAGGTGGCTGTATACACTAACAAGACCAAGTCTGTTAAGAAGTAAGAATAGGAGAAGAGAAAGAACGTTAAGTAGGCAACCTACAGTAACACTACATGGAATGGACTTCCTAATATTATAAAGTAGAATTTTCATTTATGATGAGGATAGAATCTCAGGTGCGAGGACAAATCTCAAGAGAACATGAGCCCAGGTAAAGTAATTTTTGACACTTCCTTATCACCTCCCTCACAGATGACCTTCTCCTCCCTCACAAATACCGATCCCCCAGATGGTCTGCCCTCAAGCTAGTTGCCAGGTGCCTCCCCCTAGCATGTCCAAGAAGTGTCATTTAGGCCTCTGCTAGAGGCAGGCCTCACCTACGCCTTCCAGCCATTACTTCTTCTCCTATGAAAAGTTACCTAGACCCCCCACCTATATTTTTAGAGTACTATTCTCATCAATCTAATAGCTTACGTCTCTTCATTTTTTCACTTTCTTTTAAATTATTTGCAGGAATCCTGGACATACTATGTGACCAAGCTCCTATGGAATAAAACTAGGCTTAATTCAGAAATAAATCTTATCTCTGAGATTGATATCTAGGACCCTGAGATAGGTTGGAGAGGAAAAATTGGGGGAAGGGAAAATTTCCTAGAGGCCCTCTAGCATGTACACAACCATCTCGTCCATCATGGTCTTTCTCCTTCCTGTGCTCTGTGACATCTGTTCTTCTTGAGCAGGTGAGGTATTTATGATTTTTGTGGCAGCTGGAACGCCATGGAGGGAGGGGTAAAGAAGGAGGGGTTATGGGAAGCAAAAGGTCTCACTGCCTTAAATACTCAAATATATGGAAATAAAATGTCTTTCAAAATTAAATAAATGAACTTCAAACATCTGTAACTGTAGAACCAGCCAGATCTGGTTTCACTTTGTCTTTGTGTAATAAAATGACGAGTTGTCTTTCAGTTGCCGTGGACCCCCAGGTGTCAAGTTACGTAACCTGAGCACACCCAGATAAGCGAAGCATGCAACCACGAGTGGAACCTAAGTGCTCGGACCAAGGAACAGGGACAGAATTAAGAAGTGGACACTGCATGGCATGGTCCCTGATCCAATCAGACTGAGCCCTGGCATCCCCCCTTGTCATGACCGAATCAGATCATGCCTCCTAGCATCACCTCATTACAAGAGCCAATCAGATCATGCCTCATTACCCTCTGCATATAAAAACCTGCTCCACCTCCCAGCTCAGTAACACAGATTTGGGTCAGACTCCTGTCTCCTCGTTCAGCTGCCTTGCAGTAAACTTTTCTCTCTACGAAAACCTGGTGCTTTGGTGTTTGGCTTTCCCTTGCATGCAGATAAACTGACCCACTTTGGTTCAGGTGGGAAGTTGAACTGAAAAAATGCCACCGTCTCTTTCCAATTCTAAGGTACTGTCAAGGTCAAATAAAATATAGAGACAAATTTATTTGGGAGGAAAGAATTCCAATTCAGAGCATACATGCAGACTGGGTGGTCTTCAGTATGTCCAAAGAACAAAGAGAAGGCTAGAGGTTTTATTTTGTAAAAAGCAAATGTTATATATTTTTCTTTGAGATAATTAATTGGCACTAGGAAGGTCTGGGGTAGCTTGCAGAGTTTGACTGGTGAGTGACAGCAATGGGTAAAACAAGGCAGGTTGTTTCAGCAGCCATTGAGTAAAACTGGTTTCGGGGTACAGCATACAATTTCAGCAGCTAGGCTTGCAGAGAATTACATTCTTGAAGCAATCCTATGTGTCCTGAGTGCTTCCCCATCCCAACCCCCCCCCCCAGCTTCTCAACTCTGTTTTAGTAGGGCACGAGAAGAATGCCCCAGTTCGTATGATCAACTTTCACAATACCATTGTCCTTCCTGCCAGATTACAAGATGTTCATGTAGAAGGCTCTGGCATTAGCTCACGTATGACCTAGAAAAACCTTAGCACCTTTGTCACTAGAGGGAAAACAAGTGCTGAATCAGGGACATAAGGTAAAAGGCGTGTATGTCACCTTTTCTCTGAAACCTTCAGATAGCCCAGGGCTAGTGACTCCCAATTGTTGATCCAAAGAAAAATCTTGTACACATAGTCTTATCAGAAAGAAAACAAGAGCAGAAGTGAGAGAGCAAGAGAAAAGAGAATAAATGCACTTATAGAAGACACAAGCAACACAAAGCTGAATTTCTTATTCCTGAAACCTCTATCATCACAGTCAGACAACCCGTTCATAATTGGGTAATCCACAGAATTACACTATAATACCATCTAGTTATCACTACCTAAGCTGAGCATTCTACTTCCAGCTAGGCTGAGAGGTTTAGGGTTAGTCACTGACCAGCAAAACTCAACTGGTTGCCATTATTTGATCATGAAATCAAGCAAAATCCCCAAAGGAGAATTATGTTTAGTAATCATTTATATTTAAATTATGCTATCTACATTCCAAACCAGTTTGCTGATTAAAATATCAAGACTAAGATCTTCCTTGTTGAACACAGGTTAAATGTGGCTCTGGGTTACTTTTTTTATTCTTTTTTATTTTTTTTTTTTTTATTTTAGCCTCAGTTTCTACATCTGTAATCTGGGTTACTTTTGTTAACCAAACTTCCACAGTGTCTGCTTAGATTACTTCCCAGCTTCTTAGGAAAGCTGTCAGCTGACAATGTTACAAACTATAGATCTGATGTCAACAGATCACTGGTTTTACAAATTTCCAGGGCATTTACAAAAATCTCAAACAAGATAAAGTCATAAAATTTCATGTTAATTCACTTACACTGAATAACTGAGTTGTTCAGATAGTATTGGTAGGGACAGGGAGTGCAGGGGCCATTCAAAATAAAATAATAAATGTGTGTCATGCCTGCAGAAGACCAAAGATTCTTGCTGTAGGTACGATTTTGAAGAAAGTCTAAGAACTACATTTTGTGATGCTTCCAGATGATAAATTTGTCACTACAGTACCCAATCATAGGGTGTCGTGCCTGCTTCCCACTGCTAGTGCTGGCTGAGGTGGAAACACTAAATGTCAAAGAGGAAAGTACACAATTGGTTGTACTCTTTCAGAACTTGACCTTTGGCCTTACAGACTTGAATTTGAATACTCAAACAAGGCACCTTCCAGGTGTTTGGGAAAATTAACCTCCCTGAGCCTTCCAGCATTATTACAAAAACTAGTGGAGATAATGTCTGTAAAATATAATACTGTGTCTGTTTTGGATAAATAATCTTTATTATTTTATGTCAAGACTATTAAAACATCAAAGAGGAATATAACTGTATGCTGTCATCTTTACAGATGTCGTTAGACAGTACATATTTGGATCCCTGGTAATCTGGTTACGATTGGAGCCAGTGATTTATAAGGGGCAAAAGGTTCCTATCACATTACCTGTTCTCTGCGTCATTGGGCTTCCGAAAATAGGAACGGTGGATCTCTGAGCAGAAATAGATGTCTGAAATAGCTGTTAAACTGTGTGAGAGTCAGAGCTGTCAGTACGAGGTGAATTAACCTGCAACAGAGCTGTAGCAGGAAAGAGCCAGAAAGCGTGACTGTATTTAGCAATGGAGCTGATGTCACGTGTGATATTTCTTCCCACTTCAGGGGAGACAACTTGGTAGGGAAATAAGCAACAGAGCTACTGTACCAAGAAGACTAAATTTCCCCACACGGCCCTCCCTTTACTAGGTGCACAGAAACACATCTACTTTCTCAGAGGCTAATTCCCTAATTGGTAACATAGGGATTATATCTTTACTACCTCACAAGGATTATTGTAAAACCAAAAGTATTTTGCAAATCCTAAAGTTATAGGCGAATATCCTACCTCTGTTCGCTTGTTTGCATTGCTACCAGTACTACACCCATACGCAGGCACCAATATCACTCATCCAGCCTCCAACACACCTCCTACCCTAACTCCCTGTTTACATTGTGACCTCCCTAGAAACTGTTCTCCAAACGACAGCCAGAATGTCCTTTTTAAAACATAAATCAAGAGATAGCAAACGCCATGTACCTCTTTCCAGGAGTATTCAATGACCTTATGAAATATTCTTGACAAATAAGTTAGACCTGAATGGGACCAGCCCTGGCCACACCTCCGTCACATCCAGTTCCTCTCTGGCCCTCAGTGACCAGGCTCAGCTTCCTGGGTCTAACTCAAGGTCGTGGAGATTTGATTATAGCTTTTCTTTTAGAAGAAAGTTTGGCTCCTAGATTTAGGTCTGTGATGATCCTTATCGAGTTAATTTTTATATATGGTATGTGGTAAGATTTGAGATCCTTTTTTTATATGAATATCAATTGTTTTCACATCATTTATTATGAAGATTATCCTTTCTCCATGGAATGGCTTTGGCGCTTTTATCCAAAATTGATCCACCAACCATCAATTGTCAACTTTTCTTTACAGCATTATTATTGTTCTGAATTTAATTTACTTTATGTCTCATGTTTAAAATAAATATTTTAGTTTTAGCTCCTCCTAATATTGAAGGAAATATTTAGGAATATTTTAATGCAATTATAGCAAGCTGCGATGGCATCACTATATTCTAGCCTGGGCAACAGAGACAGGCCCCATCTATAAAAAAAAAGAAGAAATATTATAATTCCACCATTTTTATATACTTACCTAACAATACTCATATTTACTCTTTTCCTTTCCCACACAAAGCTATTTTAAAAGTGCAAATCCTTCCAACCATTGTAAGAAGAACGAAAGTGTAGTGACATTATTGGTGTCATTGAACCAATCATAGCATAATTAATGAAAGTACATTGTCCAACTTGGGAAGTAATGGCTGAGTATGTTATGAATGAACTAGAGGAGGTACCCAAAAAATTAATTGGCCATAATTATATATATGGGGTCTATTCTTGGACTCTGTCCTATTGATATATGTATATATATGTGTATGTGTGTGTATATATATATATATATATATATGTATATGTATGCTGATACCATACTGTCTTGATTACTGAAGCTTTATAGTAAATCTTGAAATCTGATAATGTTAAGTCTTTAAATTTTTTTTTTTAAAAAAAGGATTATTTTCAAAAAGAGGACTATTATAGGTCCTCTTTATTTCCATTTAAATCAACTTGTCAATCTCTATTTAAAAATTTACTCTCACCTCATCACTTTCCATCCCATTGGTGATTTGAATTCTCTGCATAGCACTTAATAATTATTTTTTTATCACCTATCTCCTTTCACTAGAATATAAGCTTCCCAAGGGCAGAGGAATTATCCATTGTTTCTTTTTTTCCTTTATCATATTCTAGCTCCTTGAATAATACCATTCACATAATAGGTTTTCAATAAAGATTTGTCAAATGAATGAATTCATTAGTCTAAGGTGTTTTGTTTTTTTTTTCCTGTCATGACAATCTCTGTTGTATATGAAATCTCTCCTTTGCCATTGAAGAATTCTGAGTTTGACCAACCTTCCATAATGTCTTCCTGAATTAGAGGAATTTTCATTACCACCACCATTTCCCTCTGTGCCTACAGAGATTGAAAACAGCCAAAAAGTAGTGGAAGGAGCATTGGCCTGAATTTAAAATGCCAAAATGTCTGACTCTACTCTGCCACTAACTAGGAATGTGACCTTGGAAAAGTCACGGAACTTCTCCAAACCTCCCTCAATTTTCATCTGTAATTTGAGGGTGATAATTGTATCTACTCCATCTGTACATTATGAGATTTCAATGAGATAATAGATGTACGTGATATTAAACATATTGCCTTGGCCGGGCGCGGTGGCTCACGCCTGTAATCCTAGCACTCTGGGAGGCCGAGGCAGGCAGATTGCTCTAGGTCAGGAGTTCGAAACCAGCCTGAGCAAGAGCAAGACCCCCGTCTCTACTATAAATAGAAAGAGATTAATTGGCCAACTAATATATATAGAAAAAATTAGCCAGGCATGGCGGCACATGCCTGTAGTCCCAGCTACTCGGGAGGCTGATGCAGAAGGATTGCTTGAGCCCAGGAGTTTGAGGTTGCTGTGAGCTAGGTTGATGCAGCACTCACTCTAGCCTGGGCAACAAAGTGAGACTCTGTCTCAAAAAAAAAACAAAAACAAAAACAAAAACACATTGCCTGTTATACAATAAGTGGCCACTAAATGTTATTGTTATCATTATCATTATTTAGATGATTAAATCTTTTAGAAGCTTCTTTAGGGTTGTTTCAGGGCAGACTGAAAGCTAGGGAAAAAATGAGGATAGTAAACAAAAAAAATAATGTCAGTTGAAACTTTTCTAGAAGTAGGAATTAGGAAATCAGCAGTAACTCTTGGGCTTGGCTGCCCTTGGTATAACTTCATACCACTTCCTGGTCACCAGTGAAACTGCTCAGCTGACCTTTCCCTGTTACAAGCATCACTCTTCACCAGCAAGCCTCTTTCCGGAACATAGGCTTCTGATCTTTGCCAGCAAATGCTTTCCATTCCCCCAAACCTTCAGCATCTCACCCAAGCTGGCCTCATGCAGTTACCACCGGACCTGGCTCCCTAAACGTCAAAGAGAAGTATCGAGCCAACTGTTCATTGCAGTATTTCGGCCATAGTTCTTTAAAATCTGCTATGTGTGAAGTTGGTGGCTTTCTGCATTGATGCTGTTAGACATAAGAGAAGATCGGGCAAGGAGGAAAGCAAGGCTGGGGCAGCTGAGTGAGGGAACAGCCTGCCCTAGGTGTGAGTGCATCTGCTTGTGCCTGTGAGTGTGAGAGAGAAAGAGGGGGGGAGAGAAATCACAAGGGAAAGCACTTGCATTGGCAGTGGCTAGAACTGCAGAGGACACTTGGACCATCTCTTTCTTGAGGGCCACATCAGGGACTCAAGTCTTCCTGTGTCCACTTAGGGTAGGGTTGGAACCCAAAGCAGCAGGGTGGGGTAGACATGCTGACTAGATAAATTTGTCCATTCTTGGCTGAAGCCTTGGCCTCAGCTAGGGGCCAGGCGCACAGAGCACAGGGTAGGCTGGCCAGCTGGAAAGCATTCAAGGTACATGAGAACCAGGACCGTCTCTCCCAGGTTCAGTGACCTATGTTGACCCTCACTATTTGAAAGGCCCAAATAGGAAATGAGTCTCTTCCCCTCTTATAGGGGGAAACTTCAGAACTGTTCGAAGGAACCACAACTCTCGCAACTGAGCACCAAGTAGGGCAAGCTCAGGGCAGGCGAGTGGACGAGAGGGGGCAAGGTCCCTGGCACGCAGTGGCTGCAGCAATCCCAGCCCATGCTCAGCCTTCTAGGAAGAACACCGTGCACTGCAGGGCGGGGGCCACGGTCCCCTCCACACCAGCACACGGGGCCTGCGGGACGCAGGGAGACAGAACTGTCTTAGATTATTTCAAATAGGCAATTGGCACAAGATTTAATACTCAACCTTTCACATATAGAAGTAGACTTGTCCCTCTTAGGCCTGGCTGTAGGGGGGAAATATCCCACCCACCCACCTACTGTGTACAAGTGCACACACACTTACACACGCACACACATACTATACTAATATTCTGAAGAAGAGTTCGTAGACACACTCTGTATCTAAGAATACCAGAATCTGCCCCAGGAAACATTTAGAAAAAGCCAGTTTCCCTAGAAGATACCTGACACCGGAGAGAACATTGATCTGAGAGCTTCTCATTGCTTCCAACAAAACCAAGTGGGACTTCCCTAAGAGAGGACAGTTTCCACCTTGACCCAGTTTTCTGAGTCCAGCTAAGAAGAAAGTACAGCTAATTTAGCTAAGAAGCTAAACACAGTTATATGACCTTTCTAGAGGTTGTTTTGTGCAAGAAGTTCTCAAAACCACAAAACAGTTGATTCTTCATTTTTTTTTTATTTTTTGAGTTTTCTTTTTTTTTTCCAGAATACTATGGGGGTACAAACGTTTTGGTTGCATGAATTATCTTTGTACAGTTTGAGTCAAAGTTATAAGTGTGGCCATCACCCAGATAGTGTGCATTGTACCTATTAGGCATGAATTTACCCATCCCCTTCTCCCTGCTTTCTAAACAACAAAAAAAATGTTCATGTCTTCACCCACATTTATCACCATCCTTTTTTATCTACTTCTCCCACAGTCACTTTGACCACCTCTGTTGTTTTTCTACAGATGGGTTTAGAGAGCAGAGGGATCTATTTTCAGCACATACTTAGTCCTGTACTCCCCTCCTTCCGTGCATTGCCCCCTCCGTGGCGGGTCTGCTCGGGCTTCTTTTGGGGCAACTGAGCATTAGGTCTGTGCTTTTTGTCATGGCGTCCTCTACATTTTACCCATGACCTATTACTTTATGTAGATGATGGAATAGAGTTTCCAAATCAAAGAATGGGAGTTAAAGTCAAAATAAAACAGCACAAACAGTACCAGCCATAGGCAGACTACTAATTAAGAAAACCTTCCGTAACAAAGGGGTCTAAGTGGGTTGCTCGGAACTCTTAAGTACATTTTCTCATGGTAACCCTGCTATGCACAGCATGTAATGCAGCTGAAACAATATAATTAGTGTCTTATTTTGCATAAAGGAGACTTTGTGCATGGGAAGATACCCACTGGCTCTTGTTCATCATGACCCTTTCTCCCGATTCCCGCAACGGCAGGCGCAGCTGGGTGTTAATTGTTTTGTGGGACAAAGGAATGAATAAGTAGGTGATTTTACTCATTTATAAAATATTAATTAAACACCTACCATAGCTAGGAGCTTTGCTAGGTGCTGGAGATATAGATATAGTCCTTGTCCTTAAGGAGCTCACAGTTGAGTGGAGAAGAGAGACAAGTAAACGAATGATTAGAGTATCATGGGATGTTGCATTAAATGACGGTAAAAAAGAAAACGTGAAGATGGGTGAGATCCCAAGTGAGAGTGAGTAGAGTGAGATAAACACAAAAGAAAAGGCATGGAATACCAATGTTCAGAGGGCTGATGGAGGAAGAGGAGTCAGTCTGCCAGAGAAACTGGGAAGAAGGTTTCAGGGAGGTCATAAGATAAAATAGTTTCGCAGGCTTCATATAAGGAGAATACTTCCAGAAGTGAGCTGTAATAGTGCCTCATCTATGTAGTCCTCCAATTCTGCTCCCAGACCTCCCCCCGAACCCAGTGTATCCACCTGCACATCCCATAAGTATTTTATAAAACAGTCAACAGTGAGGACATTTGGACAAATATAAGAGAATAGATTTTAAAACCCTTATTCATAAGATCTAGATTCTAGAACAGAAACCTAAGGCATAAAGGCTATCAGAGAGGCTTCTTGGGGAAGATGAGATATAATATTTGCTTGAGGGAAGTTGTAAAAGATAAAATGAGAGAAGAGGTCCCAGCTTTGGAGAGAAAAGTGATAGGATTGAAGTCTTGCACGTGTCTGTCCGCTAGCCAAAGCTTGACTGGTCAGATGACATATAAATTAATTGTGGCTAAGAACCTAAGTGGGCAAACATTTGAGCACTAATCATCCAAAAAGCTTCCATTAAATTAGATAGAATGATAATTAAAAGACAATTTTATGAAGCACGAATAAGCCAGCTCTCAGGGCAAGATGCTTAGGACAATAGGAACAATTTTATCTCTCTTCAAACCATTTATTTTGATTTAGAAGGATAAAATCTAAAGAATGCATAAGAATCCCCCACTTCCCATGCATTGGTGCATGAGATAACCTGGAAACCAGCAAGAACATCACTGAACCAGATGGTTTCTCCTCCAGTGGGTGAGAGTCTAAATTTTTTAATTGAGAAAATTAAAGTACAGCAGGTGCTGCTGACATTTCAAGCAATAAGCATCTTTGTAAAAGGCATTTAGTAGGTAGGGAATTAAAAGACATGAATCGCAACTCTGCAGATGTTCAGCAAATCTCTTCCAATGCGAGGGACTTCAATGTTAACTTTTTTTATTTGCTTTGGTAAAAAATATGATTGCTTCTCAGGGGTTCATATTAACAACATTTTATGTGATGCCAAATGATGGAACACTGTGTCATAGAGAAAATTGTATTTTGGCCCATGGTTTGATAATGTAGTCTGTTTTCTTTGGGAAGAAAAGGTCTGTAGCATCTACCCACCTGAATCCTTGCTCCTGGCTCTGTGAAGTGGTAAACCTCTGAGGTTGCCTTAGAAACTTGGCTAAAATTTCTTGATTTCCTTTGGAACATCTGCGAAAATGGTATCTAGAGTATCCGAACTTTCTTTCCTGGGTATAATTCAGGAGGCAATGAATGATTTGTATGTCAAAGAGTTAGGTTTTCTATGGTGTTAAGACAGGTTCTGGCTATTGACACTAGATTGGCATTACCACCAAAGGTCACGTTCTCTACCCACCACCATGTGTCATTTCTCCATGGGGGTCAGAGGCACCCGAATAAATGTAGTTTTCCTCCAATCATTGAATATGCTCAGAGCACACAGAGAACTTATCTAATGCTCTTGCCAGAGTGGGCAATCTTTCATCTCACAACTAGTACCTAAGATGCTGATACTGTATATAAACCAGAACGAATTCATTAGCTAGAATGCCAGAGTAGACTCTTTGCTAAAAACATTGGAGAATGGGCTGCCGTTCTGTGGTCCACTTGGTCCTGTGGCCCCGTGCGCTCGCCCACTGCAATCTTGCACACACAGACATAGCCTCGAGTGCTGCCATCACCCCCGTGAAGACTGGAATAACAGGTGGAACAGGCCTGGATGATCCAGAAATTCTAGAAGGAAGAACTGAGAAATATGTGGATACTCCATTTGGCAAGCCATCTGATGCCTTAATTTGGGGGAAGATAAAAAATGTCAATCGTATCCCCCTTGCAAAGCACAGGTGGCAGCCCACCATTGTGCCTTCCAAAATCAACCACCAGGTGAACATCTGGGCTTAGAAGGAAGAGGGTTGTACACATGTCATAGTGACCATGGCCTGCAGCTTCCTGAGGGAGGAGATTCAGCCTGGTGATGTGGTTATTACCCATCAATTCATTGACAGGGCCACCATGAGGCCTCAGACCTTCTCTGATGGAAGTCATTCCTGTGCTAGAGGAGTGTGCCATGTTCCCAGGGCTGAGCCATTTAGCCCCAAAATGAGAGAGGTTCTCATCGAGACTGCTAAGAAGCCAGGACTCCGGTGCCACTCAAAGAGGACAATAGTCACAATTGAAAGACCTTGTTTTAGCTTCTGGGCAGGAAGCTTCACGTTTTGCATCTGGGGGGCAGATGTCATCAACATGACCACAGTTCCAGAGGTGGTTCTTGCCGAGGAGACAGGAATCTGCTATACAAGTATTGCCGTTGCAACAGATTACGATTGCTGGAAGGAGCACGAGGAAGAAGTTTCAGTAGACTGGGTCTTCAAGACCCTTAAAGAAAATGCCGAGAAACCCAAAAGTTTACTTTTGACTACCAAACCTCAGATAGGGTCCATGGAATGGTCAGAAACCTTCCATAAAACATGAAGAATATGGCCTGGTTTTTTGTTTTATTACCGAGACTTTAAAATAGCATGGCTGTGCAGAAGAAAAGAAGACTTTCTAACTCCAGTTGCTTTAAGAATTCCACATGAAAAAAACATGCAACTGATCTGCCCTTGGTTGGGGACAAACAGGTGGTAAGATAAGACATTGTAGGTATAAGATTCTTCTATAAGACTTGAACTGCTTCAGAACACAGAAGAAAAGCACATGACCAGCAAACATGTGGGGAAAAAATTTACATTTTAGAAATAAAAACCAAGAAGATACCATTCTTCTCTCCCTTTATTAAATTTGCAACAATAAAGGGTTAGGGGTAACATCCAGTTTCCTGTGTTGCCAAGGAAAATGAGGAAGAAATGGAACTTTGGTTATTTATTGATATGACTGTAAATTGGTACAGTATTTCTGGAGGGCAGTGTGGTAAAATGCATCAAATGGCTTAAAAATACTTATGTCCTTTGTGCTGGGTACTCCTAGGAATTTCTCTTTAAAAAATTGTCAGATACAAAGAAGTTTACATAAAAAAGAATGGATAATGGTATTATAATGGCAAATATTTAAAATAATCTGAATACTCAACAATTGGAGGTGATTTTGGTTATGACTAGATTGTGAATCAGCCAACTAGAAATCCTTTTCATATAATATTTCAATGTCCTAGAGAAATGGTTGCTCTATAATATGAAATTAAAAAAGGAATACGTAAGCATTTTACAGTAATGATTTTTTTAAATGCTGTGTAAAAAGACTAGAAAGAAATATGTATAATCTTGCTATTGTATTTGGGGGAGGGATACTGGATAATTTTTTATTTTCTTTGAATCTGTGTATCTTCACATTTTCTACAATGAATATAATCAAATAGTAAAGTTGTTATAAAAATATAAATTTTACAAAAAGAACATTGAAAATGGGATTGGGGTTGGGAAATCATCCATTAGTTGAGATCCTACTCAAAGTAAGGCATTGTAGGAGACATAAAAAATTAAAGCTTAAGCTGCTTTTAGTTTTGGTTAAGGGGTTTATGTTCAGAATTTCTATTTTTTTATTTCAGAATATTATGGGGGTACAAACATTTTGGTTACATATAATGCCTTAGCTTTGCCCAAGCCAGGGCTACAAGCATGCCCTTCCCCCATACAGGGCACTCTGCATCCACTAGTTTTGAGTTTACACACCCTCCCACCACCCTCTTACCTGACCAGCACCCAGTGAATATTACTACCGTGGAGCACCTTAGTGTTGATCCGTTAGTACCAATCTGATGGCGAGTACATGTGGTGCTTGCTTTTCCATTCTTCTGATACCTCACTTCAAAGGATGGTCTCTAGCTCTATCCAGGATAATATAAGAGGTGCTAGTTCACCAGTATTTTTTGTAGTTGAGTAATATCCCATGTTATACATATACCACATTTTATTAATCCACCCATGTATTGATGAGCACTTGGGTTGTTTCCACATCTTTGCAATTATGAATTGTGCCGCCATAAACATAAGCCCATAGGCAGAATTTGATGTTCTAAAAACAAACATCACTTGCTTACCAAATGCCAAGGACAACATGGCAAAAGCTCCTATGCTATGTACCAGATCTCTTCTTCAGCCCCAGAGACTTGGAGTCAAGCTCAGTTCTGTAGTCCCCCAGCTCAGACTAACAACAAGATACTGAGAGTTGTGGGTAGCTAAATTTAACTTACTCTATGCCAGACACTGTGCTAAGAATTATGGCAGGAGATAGACACATAGTCTCTGCACTCAAGGGATTTGCAAGCTAATGAAGTAAATCACATTATTCTACTTTGTGAAAATAAACCAAGACTTATCCAAATTATTAATACAATGCTTCTCTTTCATGATCCAAAGATAATTTCCATAAATGCATCCTGAGATGCTTGATTGAAATGCATATCTTCCGAGCCCCATCTCAAACTTCTGATTCACAATATCTGACTGATGAGACTTGGACTCTACAATTTAACGAACTCTTTGAGTGACTCTTATACCTATTAAACTTTGAGAATCACTAAAACATCAGCCCATGAGAGTAAACAGCATACAGAAATCTCCTGCTGCCCCTTTTTTGATGGGAAGAGAAGTCAACATAGCATTTTTCACTATCAGTGCCTGAGTCAGCCAGAGGCATTATGCTGATGAGGCCACAGATGAAAAGAAAGAAGAATTTAGGAAAAGGAACATGTAGCATTCAAGATGCCCAAATGGCCTTGAGGTAGTCAAGAGCTCTCACTAACTACCAGGCCAGGGCAGGAGTGACTCACAGCGTATTCCTAAAAGGCACAGGAGAGAAGGAAAGCCTCACAGCTCAGAGGACCCCTTCTAGGTCCTTCTGAACACTTCTGCTGAGTCCATTAACCTTTTCCTCTGATGTCACTCACCTCTAGCGTCAAGTTCAGGTGAAAGAGCGTGTGCCCTCGCACCTCTGTCCTGTACTTGGAGGAATTGTGCACCTGCCTCCCTGTCTGCCTGGCAACCCCAGGGCTGGCCCCAACCACAATTATGACACACATGCACACACAGGCACACACACCAATGTTTGCACTCTCTGAAATAGTCACTTCATTTCCACACCAGTTCTACACCCCGCCTGCCTTCCCCCAGCTTCTCTTCTCTAGACTTGTGTCCAAAAGACTTTGGGGTCAGAAGAATTGTGCTCTACCATTTGCTAGCTAAGTGACCTGGAGTTTTTCCCTCAACTTCCTTGCTCCATTTCCTTGTGTGCAAAATGCACATGATCATAATAATACTCATAAGAGCATTTCGAGGGCCACACGATGCAATGGATGTGGGAGTAGAGCCCTGCAGACCTATGAAATGCAACTGACACTGCACTGGAGAAGAAACTCTTATGTTCTGAAGGATGCTGATTGCGTGAGAGTGACACCCAGGTCGAGGGAGGACACAGGCCTGAGAAGCCACCACTGTGGAATGACCACAAAAGCCTCCACCAGAAGCGATGTTGAATAAGGATCCACCAGTGGCTCTTGTGGGTAGTTTGGGGTACATTCAAAGAGGTAGGTACTTAAAAATGGAAGGAAGATAGCAAAAAACATAGATAGAGGAAACAGCAATGCAAAAGGCTGAGCAGGCAAAATCTGCTAAGGGGAAAGGAGGAGGCAGCAGGGGGAGTGACAGGCAGTATCAGAACAGCCACCGCAGGGAAACCCTGGAGTGGAAATCTACAGATGCCTGCTGCTGAGGCAGGGCAAGAAAACCCAGTTATTCAAGCTACACTGAACCCTAAAAGGCCCCTAAACAGCAGCTGTTGTGATGTTTCCTTTCCTTCATGACAGCTGCGCAATGAAGCTTCTATTTTCCTCAATTCACTGTCACCTGAGGAGACCCCAATAGACCTCTGCCTTCTAGCCTAACCCTCAAATGGTAAATTCTGTGATTTGAAATCATGGTCATTTTGTTTGGCCCAGAACCCTTGAGACATTTACTAATGGTAATTCCAAAAACATAAAAATAAATAAAACAGACACACTTCCTTGAAATCAAAACAAGCAATATTCCTGTATTGCTTGATTTGAAAAGTGACATTCATGCAGTTAAGAAGACACACAAAAAAATAATATTAGTAAATTCTTTGTCTTTCAGATCTCCCTGCAGAAACTCTATACCTGTCACTGACTCAAAATAATGTATGTGAATAAGCAGGATCTCCTAAGAGGGGAGCCATGGATTGGGATTGGAGAATCTTTGAACTTCATGAAATTGTAGAGAAACCGTTGAAATTTACATCTAGTTTTTTCTTCATGGAGTTCATCAAATTCTCAGAAACATCTTAGGAGTTGGACATTCCTAAACACTTTCTTTCTAGGACACTTTGACCTCTGGATATATTTTACAAATTTAATCTTCTTTCATTGGTCATTCCCATAGCCTGACTTTCAATCCTAAATAATGCCACTCCTTTCTTACCCCCTCCCCCAGCTACTCTTTCCATTCTCTTTTAATGCACCTCTCCATCTTTATTGATTTATTTTCTTCTCCTTTTTCTTCTTAAATTTCTAACTCCCTCTCCAATTTCCCTCTCTCTCCTACCTTTAACAGCACCCCAGTGACCTCCATATTTAGTATCTCTCAAAGCTAATGAAGGCACAACTGTTCCATTTAAAATATTTCATCTAAGTCTTAGTCTTCTCCACTTCACACCATATTCTTTTACATCTATCCCTACACTTCCCCTCTAGCAAATGCCTGGAGAGTCACACAGTGTTGGAATCACTGTGATATTAACATTGTCCTTAGCGTAGGAAGATGACATCACCAATCCACTGTCAGTGAGACACATGACTTTGAGCAATTTCTCTGCAATAGGAGCAAGTGGGCACTGATTTCTTTCCACCCTCCAGCTCAGCACCCCTGAGAATGATTTCAAGAACTGTCTAAGCTGACATCTGGGTTACATCAAGTAGACCCAGAATAGGAAGAAATCAACTTTACTATCTCATGAGATTTTGATCCAGGGCAACAAGAGTCTCAGGCGGCCTGTGCCCCAAACTAGGAGTAATCAGAATATTTTAACTGAAGTTTATTCTGTTTGTGGTTAGATTTGATTATACTTCTCTATTTTGAAAGAATCGGGTACAAGGTAGCACAGTCCTTAATGATAAAGTCACCAGTTAGCAAGTTTGGGATGGGTACGTTACATCATCTCTTAAGCCTCTCCACCATCCTTAGGAAACTAATATTCGACAGAGATTAAGTAACTTGAAAAAGCCACATACCTAGTAAGTAATAAACCCAGTATTTGAATCTGCTTTTCTTTCCATTACACTACTCTGACACATGTATTACAGCTTCAATCCCTCTCTTCTTGGATGCTGATAAAATGAGCTTCAGCTGGTAGCAGGGAAGAGCCCCACAGCGGCTTAAGTGACTCAGAGGTCCTCCTCTGGCCGACCTTCCCATTTGTCACTTTCCCACACCAAGTCTGAGACACTTTCAGCAACTGGAGATCCTATGACTAATGCCTGTCCTCAGAGTTTTAAGTGCACATCTTCATAACATGCTACCTTATCCCTGGCAAGGAAGTAGGATCTATTTTTGCCTGCCTTTCCTGAGCACTTATCTGCTCTAACTACTTTGATCAGCTGGTACAAGAAGTAGCTGAAACTAACGAGGAACCTTTTGTTTCCTTTCTGTCTTGCCTGGATAGTGATCTTTTCTTGATTGGAGCCAGGTGTGCCATCCTTGTGCTCCAAGATCAAGCGAGGGCTGGTAAATGTTGGTCTTGTACTATGTTCTGGTTGCAGTTTCTATGTGCCCCCCTTCCTTACCTAGATAACACACAAGATGGACATTGTCTCTGTGTTAATGATAAGGATGGGATGATACCCACAATGACAATAATAGTAGATAACTTAATATTAGCTGCTTATGACATACCAGCTGCTATGCTATGCCAATTGCTGAAATGGGATTTCAGAAGAGGTCTTCTGACTTCAGAAACCACACATTGAGTCACTACTCTATATTGTTCCCAAAATTCCGAGTGGGGAAATTTGAAAAAGGAGCTCCTTCTAAATGTAGGTCAGTTTCCCTGATTTGAAGATTAAAGAGAACTCTAAATTAATTCTATAAATATTTGTTGGATGTCCGCTACATCCTAGCTATTCTGCTAAGTTGTGAGGAGATTCGTAGGTATACTTTAAAAAAAAAAACCTTAAATCTACTTCAAGAGACAGACATACAAGGAA
This sequence comes from Microcebus murinus, assembly GCF_040939455.1. Taxonomy (NCBI): domain Eukaryota; kingdom Metazoa; phylum Chordata; class Mammalia; order Primates; family Cheirogaleidae; genus Microcebus; species Microcebus murinus. The sequence continues at coordinate 115,505,858 of NC_134105.1, read as the reverse complement.
AAAAGTTTCCAAAATTAATTGAAAGGGGAAATGATGCAATAAAAGCATGAACAAAGTGTAATAAAAGCCCAGAAGAAGAAACTAGGAGACTCTGGACTGGATTCTTTCAGAGGCTGGTATCAAGCTGGTCTTGAAAAGGTGAAGTATATTTCTATATATGGACAAGAACAGAAAAGATTTTTCCCACTCAGAGGATTCACTCAAATTATTAATAATCATAGCCACTATTTTTGGATACCTACCATGTACCCAACACTATTCAAGGTACATTATTTATTGATTTATCTAACCCTGATAGCAATCTCAAAGGTGTATATTAGTTTCTCTATTTCACACATCAAAAAGTAAATTTCTTAAAGGTTAAGTAGCTTGGCTATGTGCCTGAGCTGGCTGAGGGGTCTTGTCTCAAAACACATCTTACCTGACATTGCCTCCATGTCATATTTGTGATGTGCTTCACAGATGTAGATGCCACCCTTGTCTGATACGAGAACCACATTAGTCATCTGTTGTTTATTTAAATAAGATTTTCTCCACAGTCTATTAAAAAAGGCATAGAAACAAGAAGCAGCTCAGCCCTAATTAAGGCATAATGAGAAAATAATAATAATTTATCAGTACTAATATAATACATTCTAGTGTGTACTGAGCTTTACTATCTGCCAGATAATGTTCCAAGTGCTTTCCAAGTATTAATACAAAACTACTCTATAGAGTGATTACTAGTAATATTATTATTCCCAGTTCACAGAGATGAGAACATCAATATATATCTAGTGTATAAGTTATAGGCTGATCTCCTATCTCATCTACTTTATGAGATTTTTCTTTTTCTTTTTTTGGTGAAGGGGAAACATTTTATCTGAAGCCTATTTTATTTGTCATATCTAACCTTTGCTTCTGTCCCAGATGCTTCCTTCATGAACACCCCTCTTCCCTTTAATGGAAGCTGCAAATCTGTCCACCTCTGAACCATGTCTATTAGTATCCTCAGGCAAATGAATCCCACTGAAGTTCAGACCAGGCTCTTATGACTGAGAATTCTGAGGGTCCCTAAGTTCCTTTTGGTGTAAAGGGCAATGGCTTGACTTGCACAGAATGGCTGCCAGGCTGGCTCAGAACACATTTGAATGCTTAAAATACCAGTGCAGTCAAAGGCCAGCCAGCCAGATGAAGGCTGACTGGCAGGAAGAGCAGACATTCCACAGAAAGTGCTGTCTGTCTTCAACCCTCAGCTCTCATCCAGGGTTGACCTCAGAGCCTGGAGCGAACAGCCAAGAACTTCAAAAGCTTTGTGTGCTGCAAGAAAAAATGAGAAAAGGAAGAGAGCTGATGGGGCACTCTTTCCTCCCTGAACCTCCAGCCCGGCTAGAGCAAATACACAGCAGGCTAACCGATGTCACTTTCAATGGATAGCCACGAACCTCCCTGAGCCCCTTTGTGGTGCCCTCACATCCTACTACATATCTCTGGGTTTAGTCAATCTTTCTCTCCCAGGCAAGAATTTCATACATTCTCCTCCCACCTCCAACAACTCCTCATCTCATTTTCAGCTAACAACCCTGCTTCTTATTTCACATAGAAATTGCAAACAATCAAAAAAGAATTTCCACGTGCTCCCATCTCCTGGTCTTCCAGCAGATCTACCTATCACTGCTGTCTTATCTCCTGCTGCAATGCATGAACTGAAGTCAACCCCTATATCTGTGCTCTAGGTTCCATCCCCTTGCACCTTGTCAAGGATTTTCTGCCTCCAGTGCTTCATATCTTTCCTACATAATGAATTTTCCTGTCTGCATACAAACATACTGTCATTTATTCCATTTGAAAACTCATCTCTCAGCCCCACTTCTGCCTCCAGCTACTGTCCTATTTCTCAACAATCATCAGGAGTTATCTATACTTGTCGTTTTCCATTCATTCTTTCCATTCTCTCTTGAACCCACTCCAATCAGACTTTCCCTCCCAGCACACCTTAAGAACTGCTCTTGCCAAAGTCTTGGAGCCCTTTTCTCTCCCCATACCCCACACACACATACAGCCATATCCAGGGGTTAATTCTCATACTCAATCTTACTTGATCTAACAGCAGCTTTGACCCTGAGGATCATAGTTCCCTTCCTGAAGTACTTTTTCTTTTCCTGGAATATAATTCTTTCTTGATCGTCTACCTACTTTCTTGGCTGCTTCTTCTCAATATTCTTCACTGGTTCCTATTTATATGCCTGCCATCTAAGTGTTTCCAGGACCAGGGCTTAGTCTTCAGATCTTAGCATCTACACTCACTCCCTTAGTGATCTTCCTCCAGGCTCACACATTTAAATACCACATCTATGCTGAAGATTCCCTACTTTATATCTCTAATCTAATCTCTCCTCTGAACAACAGCCTTATAAATACAACTGCCAATCAGTATCTTCCCTGGGATTTTTAGTAGGCATTTCAAATAAGTGTTTCATGCCAAAAAAGACCTCTTAACTTCCCATCCTATTCCCAAGCCTGCTTGTCCTAGAGTCTTTTCCATTTCTGTCAATGATAACTACATTCTTCTGGTTGGTTAAGCCAAAAACTTGGAGTAACCCTTCTCCTCTCTCATTTGATTGGCAACAAATCATCTCAGTTCCTCTCTCAAATTATAGCCAGAACATAACCACATCTCACTGCTTCCACTGCTACCAGCTTGGTTCTGGCCACCATCATCTCTTCACTGCATTGTTACAGAGCCTTCTTCTCTTCCATCCTTGTTTACTTATAGTCTATTCTCTAATCAGCCACCAGATCTTCTAAAACGTAAGTCAGATCACATCACTCCATGTTCTTCATGTCACTCAGAGTAAAAGCCGAAGTCTTCACCATTTGCAGTGGGACATGGAGACAGTCTGAGTTTTTTCTGTAGGATGGCCCAACATGGAAGAATAGCACTCGTAGGTCATCTCCCAGTCATTCAGGTCAAAACCTTGGACTCACCCTTGACTCACTCCTCCCTTTCTTCCACACTCAATCTCTACTGCATCTGCATATTCTGTCAAGTCTACCTTCAAAACACTCTATATCTGACCCCTTCTCATCATCCTCATAGCTACCATCTTAGTCCTTGGACTAAGGACTAAGTCCTTGGACTATGTCCTTGGACTAAGCACCATCATAGCTTAGAAATACTATTGGAATAGCATTATAGTTGGTCTCCCTGCTATCACACTTGCACCTTTCAGAGTAACCTTGATAAAAAATAAGGCACATCACAACACTCCTCTCTTCATAATCCCCCAGTGGTCTCCCATTTCAGAGAAATATCCAAGTTCTTTACTCTAGATCAAGTGGCCTCTAAATTTGGGAATACAGAAATAACCATAATACGAGTGATTTCAGGGGAGCAGTGAGAATGAAAATCTTATGGGTTGAAGAGTTAATTAGAGGTGATAAAGTGGAGATAGGATAAACTATTTCAAGAAATGTAGCTGTGAACAGAAGGAAAAAACAAGATAGTAGATGAAGGTGGCTCAGGCCTGACAGGGAATTTTTTCATAAGATGGAATAGGTGTGAACATACTTTTATGTCTAGGATAGTTAGAAAAGGAGAGGTTGAATATAGGAGAGAGAGAGATATTGAATGGTCCCAGAGGAAGCAGAAGGGGTTGAGAACTTGGAGGCTTAGTTGAAAAACACAGCTTCACACAGCAGGAGGGTGTGCACTCTAATGAGACAGAAAAGGAGGAAGGGATTGATGCAGATGCAGACAAGAATCCAAAGGTAATAAAGAGATTGATAGGATTGGAAAGTCTCACTAATATTGATCATACTCATGAGTAAGCTAATGCATTTTAAAATCAATACTAAATTCTTAACAAACAAATACTATTACATTAAAACAGAACTCAATTTTGGATGGATTTTCTTTTTTTTTTTTAGGAAAAAAAACAGTTTTCAATATTGTAGCCATGGAACACATAACTCTATTTTGGTATCAGGCCTTCATTACAATAAGGAATATCAATGTTTCCAAAATGGTGGTTTACAAAACCCCAAGGGCTCGAAAATGAGCTCCAGTGGATTTGTTTTATTGAAAACAGCAATGTCATTTGTTCGCATTGCTATTTTAAAAGATTAATCAATAAAATAATCGTTTAAAGTTTTTCATCACAACATACAACATTAAGAATGCCTGAGTGACATTAAAAGAGATTATATTGCAGTGATTGGAATTCAGAGGAGCATGCTGATCACTCAGTCAGTTCAGCACTCAGCTGAACAAGGCAGCTTTCACTATTATATAGATTTATACTTATCCATTCATAGTCATGTATTATTTGCCATAATTAATGTCTACTCATAATTAACCATCACAAACACAGGCAGCTTAAGTCATGTTACTATTAAAATATAACAAGTTAATAAACAGTTTAAGGAATTATAAGAATTTGCAAGTTTGCCCCAAGATGCTATTCACCATGTACAACATGTACATATGTATATGTACATGTATATGTATATGGTGTAGATGGTGAATATGTTATATATATCTGTTCAAAATCCTCTTGTACTCCCTATCTTGGCAAATGGTACACTACCCATTCAGTCTTATGATGCAGAAACCTTTGAATCTTTGTATTCTTTATTCTCTCTCAATCTTCCAGTCAATCCATCAGTCACATCACTAAGACCCATAGATGCTTCCTCCTTAGGATCTCTTGAGTATAATCCCCAAGCCCCTGCCAGCTCAGCACAGCTCTCAGCACTTCTTGATGGTGTCACTACTATCTCTGCCCAGTTGCAGCTTCCTGTGTAACCTTCTACCAACCTGTAGCCATATGGCTGCTACTACACTGATTCCAATCCTTCCAGAGCTCCCTAGAGCTTTCAAGGTGAAGTTCAAACTACAAGTAAGATTAACCCACAAGGCTCTGAAGGGTATGACTACCACCCGGCTCTGATCTTATTCCTCCTTACTTTATCCCACCTCTGTCTAATCACAAACCTATTCATGTTTCAATTAAGACAACAATGAATGCCTTATATAGTTCAACGGCATGACTGAGTGCTATTTCCTTTACTGGAATTCCTTCCTTCTCCCTTGTCTAACTAATTCCTCCTATTATTCAAAGCAGAATTCTGATTTTGATATATACTTTTAGGGGTTTGTTTTTGGTTTTGTGTCAGCAGAAATAGGTTTGCCCTAATATAATTCTACTCGTCTCTCTGATCACCCTTCATTTAACAGTTCATAACAAAAAATTGGGAAACAATTAAATCCTTCTCAGAAGAGAGAACTGTGAGCCAAAGAATTGGCCAGGATAAAAGGACCTAAGGCCAGATAGAGATTGGACCATATAGCCACCTTCAAAAGGGAAATGTACTAGAAGCATTGAATATCCTACTCTGATATAACATGGATTTTTCTTTATGCCTATACGAAGGTTGGCTATATTTGAATAATGCAGCATATGAATTAATCAAAATTTATTCCTGAAGAGGAAGTAAATGTAAATTTTATACACTTTTTAAAAATAATTATAACACCACAAAATATGCAAGAGTCAAACAATAACAGACACAAATTAATCTTGATTTGGCAATGCAGAAGTCACTAGAAAACTCATAACCACCAGATTGTAGATGCTCAAAACATATGTTGAACAGAATTCCCTGGATGATAGAATGGCATATAGGTACTTTATCTGTCACCAACTTTCTGAGACACTTCTGTCCCATTGCAAAATGGAAATAAAAATCCTTGTTTAGACTGTATGTTCTTATAGCAACTTTTAATTTATTTCTATTTTAATTCAGGCTACTTAGTTTTGGAGGTTAAGGACTGCATGGCTTAACCCTCTATTTTTTGGCACTGACTTGTGAAGGAGAAATACAAGACACTTCTTTTCCCAACTTTCAAGGTCTTTTTTCAAATTCTGCCTCCTCCACAGGGCTTTCTGGGCAGTGGTACCCTGACAAACGTGTGACAAGCTCTCCGGGTGCGTGCACAAAGGAGGAACTCTGATGTATAGTGGTTGCCAATTTTCATGGTATGAGTACTCTTACCATGCAATTCCAAACTACCAATGGTTTAACAAACAGCTCCCATGGTAAAGCAAATATTATTCAATGATAACTTGTTACAGCATGGTAAGGAACATTTCACTCAAGACCATCATAGTAGGTACAGGGACCACTACAAGGGGTTCTTGCAGTGGGGGGAGACACGAGGCTCAACTCCGAACACAGCACGGGCAAGTGAGCATTTGTAGCCAAGGAGCAGAGTGAGGCTCAGTGGATGGAAAATTACTAAGAGGAAACATCAGGGGTAAGGAGGATTCTGGCTAAACCGACCTAACAGGATTCTTGCTAAAGACAGGCCAGGCTGATCAAACATCAGCTGGGGGATGGTGGAGAATGAGAAACTTGATCAGATACGTAGGGGGGGGGGTTTCAACTAAACTGACTTAGCAGAGCTCTTTGCTAAAATTGGATTTTACAAGGGATATACAGAAATGGGCCTAGGGGAAGTTTCAGAAGCCTGACTAAGTTTGGCCAAGCAAAGAATCTTTGTTATGATATTGCTGTCTATTTAACAATTAGCTCATGCCAGCTCCACCGTACCCCTGCTCTCAGGTAACACTGGTCCATGGAGGCCTCTCAATTTTCTAAGCTCCTGATACACTCCTGGCCTGCACCTGTTTCACAGCAACCCCCATGCCACACTTACCAGTCACCACCTGATACTCTGACAGTGCTGAGACTTGCCTGAGCCCTGCTCCTGGAAAACAGCAAAGGTTAAGAAATTCCCCTATTCTTTCTTTTTTTCTGTCATGAGAGGTTTAATAATTTTTTCTAAATTTTAAAATATTAATTAATGGGGTACAAGTGTTTTTGTTACAAGGATATCATGTATAATACTTAAGTCAGGGCTTTTGGTGTGCCCATCATCAGAATAGTGTTCATTGCACCCAAGAGGTAAGTGATTATCCCACAACCACCCTCCCACCCTCTCCCCTTCTTGGTTTCTCATGTCCTCGATATCACTTTGTGCCCGTGTGTGCCCATCCATTAGCTCCCGCTGATTAGTAGGAGCATATGGTGCTTGGTTTTCCATTTCTGAGATACTTCACTTAGGATAGCAGTGTTCAGTTCACTCCATGTTGCTGCAAATGACATTTTTGGTTCCTTTTTATGTCTGAGTACTACTCCATAGTATATATACATATACCGCATTTTCTTTATCTACTTCACTCACGAATTGAAGGGCACTCAGGTTGATGCTACGTCTTTACAACTGTGAATTATGCTGCAATAAACATTCAAGTACAGGTGTCTTTTCAGTAAAATGAATTCAGTTCCTTTGTGTAGATATCAACCAGTGGGATTACTGGATTGAATGGTAGGTCTACATTTATTTATTTCATTTTTATTTATTTTATTTATTTATTACATTTATTTCTTTAAGGAATCTCCATACTGTTTTCATAGAGTTGTACTAATTTGCAGTCACACCAATAGCATATAAATGTTCCTTTCTCTCTGCATCCATGCCAGCATCTATTGTTTTGAACTTTTTAATAATGGCCATTCTGATAGGATAAGGTGTTATTTCATTGTAGTTTTAATTTGCATTTCCCTGATGATTAGTGATGTTGAGCATTTTTTCATATATTTGATAGTCATTTCTCTATTTTCTTTCAAAAAGCTTCTATTTATGTCTTTCACCCACTTTTTGATGGGGTTGTTTTTTTCTTGCTAATTTATTTGAGTTCTTTGTAAGTTTTGTATATCAGTCTTTTGACAGATGTATAGTTTGTGAATATTTTCTCCCATTCTGTAGATTGTCTATTCAGTCTGTTGATTATTTCCTTTGCCACACATAAGTTTTCTAATTTAATTAAGTCCCATTTATTTGTTTTTGTTGTTGCTATATTTGCCTTTGGGCTCTTAGTCATAAATTCTTTGCCTAGGCTGTTATCTAAAAGTGTTTTTCCTACATTTTCTTCTAGAATGCTTATGGTTTCATGCCTTCCATGTAAGTCTAATCCATCTTGAATTAATTTTTGTATATGGCAAGACATGGGTATCCTTTTTCATTCTTCTGTGTGTGTTTATTCAATTTTCCCAGCACCACTAGTTGAATAGGGTTTCTTTTTCCCAGCATATGTTGTTGTCTGCTTTGTCAAAGATCAGTTGGTTGTAGATAGATGGTTTTATATCTGTGTTCTCTATTCTGTTCCATTGGTCTATGTCTCTATTTTTATACCAGTGTAATGCTGTTTTGGTTACTATAGCCTTGTAATATAATTTGAAGTCAGGTAATGTGATACTTCCAGATTCATTCTTTTCACTTAAGATTGCTTTGGCTATTTGGGCTTTTTATTGGTTCCAAATGAAGTTTAGGATTATTTTTTCTAGATCTGTGAAATATGACATTAGTATTTTAATGGGGATTCTATTGAATCTGTAAGTCATTTGGGGCAGTATGGACATTGATTCTACCAATCCATGAGCAGCAGAGGTTTTTCCATTTGTTTGTGTCATCTGCAATTTCTTTCAGCAGGGTTTCATAATTCTCCTTGTAGAGATCTTTATCCTCCTTGCTTAAGTATTAAATATATTCCTAAGTATTTTATATTCTTGGTAGCTATTATGAATGGTATTGAGGTCCTTGATTTGACTCTCCATTTGTTTCTTATTAGTATATAGAAATGATACTGATTGTGTACATTGATTTTGTAACCTAAGACTTTGCTGAATTTACTTATCAATTCCAGGATTCTTTGGATGGAGTATTTAGGGTTTCCTACATACAAGATCATATCATCAGCAAACAGGAATAGTTTGATATCTTTGTTCCTGATTTGGATGCCCTTTATTTGCTTCTCTTGTCTGATTGCTCTAGCTAGGATTTCCAGTACTATGTTAACTGGAAGTGGTGACAGTGGGCACCCTTGTCTTGTTCTAGTTCTTAGGGGGAATGTTTCAACTTTTCCCCTTTCAGTATGATGTTGGCTGTGTGTTTTTCAAATACGGCTTTTACAATCTTGATGTATGTTTTTTCTATGCATAGTTTGTTGAGGCTTTTTATCATGAAAGAGTGCTGGATTTTGTCAAATGCTTTTTCTGAATCTATTGGGATGGTCGTATAGCCTTTGTTTTTGTTTCTGTGGTGAATCATGCTTCTTGGTTTGTGTATGTTAAACTATGCTTGCATCCCTGGGATGAAACCCACTTAATCATGTGAATTATCTTTTTGATGTGCTGTTGAATTAAGTTCAAAGTATTTCTTGAAGATTTTTGCATCTATGTTCATAAAGGATATTGGTCTGTACTTTTCTATTTTTGTTGTGTCTTTTCCAGGCTTTGGTATCAGGATGATACTGGCTTCATAGAATGAGTTAGGGAAGATTCCCTCCTTCTCAGTTCTATAACATAGTTTTTGTAGGATAGGTACCAGTTCTTCTTTGCAGGTTGGGTAGAATTTGGCTGTGGATTTATCTGGTCCAGAATTTTTTTGCTGGGAGATTTTTTTGTTACTGCTTCAATCTCAGTGCTCATTATTCATCTGTTCAGGGTTTCTATTTCTTCCTGATTCAGGCTCAGGAGGTTGTGTGTTTCCAGGAATTTGTCCATCTCCTCTAGGTTTTCTAGTTTATTTGCATAGAGGTTTTCATAGTATTCATGGATAGTATTTTGTATTGCTGCAATATTGGGTATAATGTCTCCTTTTTCATTTCTGATTGAGTTTATTTGAGTCCTTTCTCTTCTATTTCTGATTAATCCATCTACTGGTCTATTGATTTATTTATCTTTTCAAAGAACCAACTTTTTATTTCGTCAATTCTTTGTATTATTTTTGGGGGGATTCTATTTCATTTAGTTCTGCTCTGAGCTTTGTTATTTATTTTCTCCTACTGGTTTTGGGTTGGTTTGTTCTCCTTTTTCTAGATCCTTGAGATCTGACATTAGGTTTTTAATTTGTGATAATTCTGTCTTTTCAATTGTAGGCATTTATGGCCAGGAACTTTTCTCCTTTGGGCTGCTTTTACTGTATCCCATAGAATTTAAAATCTTGTGTCCCCTATGTCATTCAATTCCAGGAATCTTATTATTTCCATCTTAATTTCATAATTGACCCAAAGATTATTCAGCAGCAGGTTGTTTAATTTCCATGACTTTGTGTAGATTTGAATGTTTCTCTTGAAATTGATTTCTAGTTTTATGCCACTGTAATCTGAGAAGACACATGGTATGATCTTGATTTTTTTTCTTTTTTAATTTGCTAAAACTTGATTTGTGGCCTAAGAGATGATAAGTCTTAGAGAATGTCCCATGTGCTGATGATAAAAAAATGTATATTCAGTGGTTTTGGGGTAGAATGTTCTATAAATGTCTATTAGGTCCATTTATTCTAGAGTCCTGTTTAAGTTCAGTGTTTCTTTATTCATTTTCTACTTTGATGATCTGTCCAGTTCTGTCAGTAGAGTGTTGAAGTGCCTGGTTTATTTCTTTGCTTAGATCTAGAAGAGTTTGCTTAATGAAACTGGGAGCTCCTGTGTTGGGTGCATATATATTTAGGATTGTTGTGTCTTCTTGTTCAATTTTCCCTTAACCATTACTTAACAAGCAACTTTGTCTTTTTAAAATTATTGTTAATGTAAAGCCTATTTTATCTGATATTAGAGTGGCTACACCTGTTCATTTTTGGTTTCCATTTGCATGGAATATTTTTTCCATCCCATTACATTGAGTCTGTGTGAGTTCTCATGGCTTTAGATGTGTTTTTTAGAAACAGCAAATACTTTGGTTGTATTTTGTCATCCATTCAGCCAGTCTATGTCTTTTTCAGACCATTCACGTTGAGTGTTAGTATTGATATATTGGATGCTATTCTGTTCAACACGTTGGATGATACCTTATTGTTTTGTTTCTACTCTTAGGCTATTGTTTTATAGGAGCCATGAGCTATAACTTTTGGATATTTTTACACTGGTTGCTTTCTATTGTGTTGTTGCACATATAATGTACTTTTGAGCATTTCCTGTAGGGTGGGTTTAATAATGACAAATTCCCTTAGTGTTTCCACGTCTAGAAAACACTTTATTTCTCACTCATATGTAAAACTTAGTTTAACAGAATACAAAATTTTCGGCTGGCAGTTATTCTGTTTAAGGAGACTAAAGATAGGACTCATTCTTTTTAGGCTTGTGAAGTTTCTCTTGAGAAGTCTCCTGTTAGTCTAGATGGGTTTTCCTTTGTAAGTTACTTGATGTTTTCACCTCATGGCTCATAGGAGTTCCTCCTCATGTTGACTCTGACCAGTTTGATAACTATATGCCTTGGTGATTCCCTTTTTGCAATGAATTTCTCAGGTGTTCATTGAGCTTCTTATATCTGGATGTCTAAATCTCTAGCAAGAACAGGGAAGTGTTCCTTAATTGTTCCCTCAAATAGGTTTCCAGTCCTCGTGCTTTTTTTCTTCTTCACCCCCAGGGATGCCTGTGGTTCTTATATTTGACCATTTTACATAATCCCATATTTCTCATAGACTTTGTTCCTCCTGATTCTTTGTTTTTTATTTGTGAATGACTGGATTAATTCAAAAGAGTTGTCTTCAAGCACTGAAATTCTCTGTTCTGTTTGGTATAATCTATTCTTAAAACTTTCCACAGTGTTTTGTATTTGCCTAAATGCAATTTTCATTCCCAGAAGTTCTATTTGTCTTTTAAATATATATCTATCTCTTTAGCAAATTCATTTCTTGAATTGTTTTTCTGTTTTCTTTGAGTTGGCTTTCCATTTTTTCTTGGAGTTCACTGAGCTTCCTTCCAATTCATATTTGGAATTCTTTATCTGTTATTTCAGTATTTCAATTTTTGTTAGGATCCATTGCTGGAGAGCTGGTGTGCTCCTTTGGGGCTGTCCTTTCACTCTTATTTTTCATACTTTAAGAGTTCCTATGGTGATTCCTTTTCATCTGGAGCAAGAATTTCTTCTTGTTTGGGGATTTTCTTTTGATTAGATGGCACTTTTTCCCCCCCTTCACTCTTATGGATGAATCTGTAGCATATGTTGGGTATGGACCTTTGACTTTGCTTGTGGGTACTTTGAGGGAGGTCTAAGTTCTGGATGGATATTTTCATTATAGATATCCTTAGTGTGGTGGTTTTCTCAATTGCTAGTTATCTGTAGGCAGTAGCGGTGGTGCACCATGTTTCTGGGCAGATTCCCCATCTCTTGTTGATAAGGGAAGATGGTGGTCTTTGAAATCCCCAGTGTGAATTATGGTGTGATCCCCAGTTTAATCTCTGAGACAGTATATGGTGCTTGTGGGTAAGAATCAGCCATGCCCTGTGTGATTGAGTCAGTAAATGCTATAAAGAGCTGTGCAAGCTTTCCTCCCTGCCAGTAGGGTTGCTGGAAAGAGCCAGCTGTAGTGTTGTTTCTTGGGACCTGCAGTCAGCTCTAGCCCCTCAGGAGAAGCATGCAAATGCCCTAGGTGATGGGCAGGGCCCTGGAGCTCCCAGCAGATTCCTTATTACCCACCACAGTGGAGATGGGTGGAGGAGTCAGGCTGGGTGGTGCTGGGTTGCATGAGCCAGTGTTCAGGCTTCACAAAGGCACGCACAAGTGCTGTCTCAACAGGGGTCAAGGGTCAGCTCCCAGGCCACTGGGGAAAGCCACTAAGGAAGGACTGAAGCATCCCCACCAAGCTGGAAAGTCTGCTCATGGGGGAGTGGCCATCTAGGATTCACAAACTGGCTGTTGGGAGTTAGTTTTGCTCTTCTCCCTCCTCCCCTATCCTGAGGTCTCCTTTCAGCATCTGGCTGCAAACAGCAGCCCAAACTAGCTGAGCTCACCAGCAATGGTCCCTAGGGCTAGGAGTTTCCCTGCCCGGGACTCCTCCTTGAGCCAAGAGCACAGCTTTCCTGTGGGGAAGGGAGGCTCCATGAGTGCACTCTGGTGCAGACCCACACTGCACTCCCCTTTCAGTACTGCCTGAGTGGGCTTTCTCGCCTCTCAAGATCAGTGAGCTATAAATCTCCCCTCTGTGCCCCTGAGCAATACAATTGAGTCCTGAGAGTATAAGATCCAGCCTCCAGGCTTGTGCCTTGGTTCCCCAAGTTCAATCCTTGACCATGCCAGGGAGAAGTGTGCTGGTCCCAACTTGCCTGAGGAGTGCTCAAGTAGGCTTACTGTCCCTCCACTGAGGGTGTGCTCTGCTCTGCTGGAGCAGCCAGGCGAGCAACATCAGGGAGCTGACAGTCTAAGTACCCCTTAGTCCACTGCAGGTCTTTCGGAGGAAAGTTGTGAGCCCCACTGTCTGTGGAAGCCTTGGTGTAGTGGATGGGGGGAAGCAGCAGAGGGGAAGCAGCCACTCCTGAGAGCCCCACCTCAATCGTCCCTTGGGGCACCTGCACTGATTCACGTGGGAACTGCCATTCAACATCAGCGGGCAAGGAAAGGGGGGAAGAGAAAAAGGGCCTGAATGGAGGAGAGCTGGCACTCTGGTCCTCTTTGTCCCTCTCCCTGGAAGGCAGCCCACCCTGAATGTCCAAGCTCCGGGCTCATACAGCTCCTCTGGGACCCACCGGCCCCTGTAGCCACCGCAGTCTGGGCAGGAGTTGGGAAACATTTGTGTGGGGACCAGTGACACAAAAACTGAGGGGCTAAAGCTCCCTGGGGAAGACAGAGGCACACAATGGGTGGAGAAGCAATAGGGCACCTGTCGTCTCAGCTCAAGTCTATGGTGACAGGGAGCAACCCTGAGGGGTTGTTCTCAAGAACCTCCCAGTTCACTGGCAGCCACAGCTTTGGGCTCAGGAGGGCAGCAAAGCTTTCCAGCAGCTCAGGAGCCTGCTGACCACCAGAGGTGCAGAGGTGCGAGGGGAGGGGAAACGATCCCCTCAACTACCCTTTCCACAGGACTCCAGGTTTCTCAGGGGTTGGTCTCTGCCCAAATTTTGCTCCTTGTTCTGTTCCACAACCTCTTCCTATGGAAATCTGCAGTAGGTTCTGGCACTTTCCCCTCTGAATTACACCTGAGCAATGTTTTTTGCTTTTTGGGTTGTTTTTCATCTAAAACTTTTCCTCCTTTCTGAGATGATCTGGTGACCAATGTCTCCAGTCAGCAATCTTGCCCCAACGCCCCATCCTTCTATCCACAGGAACCTCCAACCCCTACTCTTTCGTGTTCCCAAAAATGGCTAACTGTGAAGGACTACTCTGCCCTCCATTGTTCTGAATATTCCAAAATAAGACCCTTCCTCCTGACTCTTTCATGAGTCATGAGGACTCTTTCATGAGTTTTATATGCCGCTATAAAACTCCAGATTTCCTTTCTTTTCTTTGTGACATTACTCATTAATGAACATTCTCCCTATTTCCATAGCCTGAATTAAATCACCTCCTTTATTGTATGGTGCATTTTCTTTGTTGCCAGTCTACTATTATCCCGAATCTGCATGGACTCAGTTAACTCTCTATCACTTAGGCTGCTCGTCAGGGGCAGGAAACCCAGATGGCTCCACAATAGCCCCAGTTGTGATTTGAGGCCCCACCCCCAATTGGGGGTACCTCTAGAGCACTGTTTATCCTGACAAAAGGGAAGTCTCGCAGGTGGGAGAGTGTGAGCCACTCCAGACCTGAACTGAAATCCATGTGCACAAGTCTGCTTGCCCACGTTCTAAGATCTGTCCCCACTTAGGTACATTCCACTGGCCTCCCAACACCTCTGCTAGATGCCATTACCATGAACTCACACGCTCACCTCCTGAGGCATTATCTGGGCTAGCTGCCAGCCAGTCAGCCCCTCTGCTGCCCTGCCCCAGTCTTGCCCTCCTGCCGACCAACAATGGCCCTGCCCTGTGGACATTGCTTGGGGCAGGCTCTTTGGGGGCCCCCAGAGAAGAGCCAAGGCCGCCTCACTCCCAGGCCATGCTCTGGAGGTGTCACATTTTCCCATCCCTGACCAGGGACATGCCATCAGCTCCTTAACTGGGCTTTTGAAACAGACTAAACCTTACTTCTTGACCCTGTGCTTTGGAGCTATGTGATTTTGGATGAATCCTTTAAGTTCTCTCAGGTTTTTTTCTATTAAAAATTACTTTAAAAAACAATAATAATAACAAACACTTTGTGCGGTGGTTGTAAGGACAAAGGTCAACAAGTTTAAAACGCTTTGTAAATGATAAAAGTCCTATACGTGTTAGTTGCTGTTGTTGATAGTGAACCAAAATAGATGGGTCTAGAAGACCTGCCCGAGGAGTCGGGTCATTTTATTCACACGCTGTACTCAGAGAGCCCACGGCCGGCCAGGTGACTGCAGCAGAGCCTCCCGCTCAGCTGAGGACCGTGGCCTGCAGCATGCACGGGACTCTCCCGAGGTCCCACCCCGGACACACCAAAGGGCACCTGCATTTGGACACATCCCAGGTGATTTGCCTGCACATTTAAGTTTGAGGGGCAGCTGCTATAGACAGTAGCAGAGGCCATCTTGTGTGCAGAGGAGGGGCTCCTAAATTGTTTGAGGGGTCACAACACAAGCTGCCTTCAAAAAGGGACATGGAAGCAGGGGCCTTAAGACGCACACCCAGTCGCCCGCAATGTCAGCAGGGACAGAATCAGTGCTGCAGCCCCTGCCCTCCACTCTGGGAGTCCTCCCTCCTGCTTCCCTCCTCCTCCTCTGCCTCTGGAGCCACACCCCAAGCCCTGGCTCCGGGCCTGGCACTCTCAGGCACTCCTGGCACACAAGGGTGAGGAGAAAACCCCTCTGGCCCAGTGAATTCCTCCTTCTCAGAGTGGCTCCCACCCCTGGTGGGGAGCCAGCGAGTCTTTTGCAAAGATGATTCTATATATGTGTCACTTGGATGGAGGGATGACTGATGGCCTGACGAATCGTATGCTAAACTCTGGCTTTCAGGCACTAAATATAGACTGTGCACACGCTGGAAGAGCTAAATTTAGCGGCGCTGGCTGGAGGGCAGGGCGGGGGCTGCGGGGGCGCTCCCAGGTCAGGCGGGAAGCAGCCGGCCCTGCTGCAGCCGCTGCAGCTCGGATCCACTTATGATTCCTGTAGGGGAAGGGATTTCATCCTAGGCCGATTTGATTGTTAGAGGGGTTTGTAGGGAGTCATTTTTCTGCTTAAAAATGTCAAATGCAGATCGGAGAGATGTCTGTTCGGTCTGATCCGTTTCCTCCCATTCGGGTTCTAGCCCGGTACTGTCTTCCTCGGGCTGAGTTCAGGTCTCCTGGCGGGTCACTTCTAATTCTGTCCCACGGCTGCCCCAGATCCTCTTCGTTTAGTTAGATGAGAAGGTTCTAATTATTTAGACTGAAGGTCAGAATGAGGGTGGGTCACTAACGCCGCCAAACTGCAATGCCCCCAAAGTTCCCTTTCCGGTTAACAATCCCCACAGCCCGGTGTCCTTTGGGGAAAGACACTGGCCGCTCACCTTTGTTCAGGTGGGGCCAAAGGAAGGAGAAACAAGAGCCTTTGGCTGCCTGCGCCTCCCCCCAGCAGTGTGAGCAGGCAGCACGAGCGCAGCACTTGGCCAGCTTTTCCTGGGGGACAGGGGACAGTCAAGACAGGGCGGCACAGTGTCAGAACATCCGCCACTAGCACCCCCACTGCCACTGTGGACAGAGAAGCCACAGTAAGCATCCATTTGCCATTTTCCCCCTCATTGTCAGGTGTGCTCCTCTCCTGGGGTAAGACAGAGATAGCTCATCTGCATTTTGATTGCTGTCTTCCGGTAATGACAACTGAAAATAGGCTCTGAGCTCCCTCTGCAATCACTTTCCATTAATTAGACTTAATTATGTGGCCCAAGCACAGAAATGACAGCTCCTTGCTTGGCCATGAATAAATCATGTTTGATTTATTCCACTGTGTTTTCCTGTTTTCCCTTGTTTCTCCCCGCTTCCCCCAAACTCAAGAGGAATTAGAGGAGCACCGTGGTGGATTTACCATGTCACCTAGGATGTCAAACCGAGAGCCACGTGGCTGCCGTCTCTCCCTCACCTTCCTTCCCCCCAGTGCTGAGGGAGATATGGGCTGGTCTCACCTTCAAAAAAGGGAGTAAAGAGAGCGTTGGGCCCACTGATTGTTTAAATGTTCTCACCCCCATCAGTTTGGGGGTAACACTCCAAGTGATTGTGATTTAGGGGACTCCCAGACCACGCTTTGAAAAGCACAGCTGGCTCCCTGCTGGGAAGTAAGGGCAGACGCAGCCTTGAGTTCCTGGAGAGAACTTTCCAAGGAGTCTTGACCATGCTAACACTTAGCATTTCTACTAACTCATGATTATAACCAAAGTCGTTTAAAAAGTCAGACATTTTTGTCTACTTCACGATGGACACTGAATATGTTAATATCAAATGGCTCAGGGACACATGACGGGCAGTTCCTGAGGACCAGGAAGAAGGCAGAGGAGAGAGCTACCCTGTTTCATGGCCCCGTGGGTGAGCATTGATCAACCTACCTGAGGCCTACCTCTCCCCACCTGTTTGGGATTCCTGTTCCACATCCCTGGAGACTCGAGGCACTAAAGGTTGCAGTATCTGTGTAAGTTATCAGAGTTATCAGGCCACAGAATCCCTCTGAGAAGCCAGTCAGCCAAAATCAGGCTGGGGTACCGGCTGACACTTCAGTGACCTCTGCAAATGTCTCACATCTTAGGATGAGGGTCCCGATCCTGGGAATCCCAGGTATTTAATAAGATAACAGCAGATTTTCTTCTTTTTGTACCATCAACTGATAAATATAAATAACTCTCCACAAACAAAACTCACCTATTTCCAACTCCAAAGGCATTTTCTCTTTTGATTTATCCTTAATTAAGAGGGATTTTACTAAGGGTCCTTTCAGTGGGGGTTGGGCAGTGGCTAGCAGACTCTGGGGATCACCTGAGTCTACAGGCTGTGCCCCTTTGACTGTTTCCATTCATTGCTTAATTTTACAGCTGTGAAGGAACAGCAGTTAAGTCTTAGGAAACTGATAAACTGTCTGTAGAAATACAAATATATTGTCTGGTATAAATTTGATTGATTTCCATCCTGCAAAAAAAGAGTTAACTCCAGACATTTGATTTTATTGCATTATAGGCTATTAACTAGTTTTGTATCTTTTAGCAAATTGGTTTCAGCATTCCTGATTATGTGTGTGTGTGTGTCTGTGTGTATATTCTTCAAATTCTCCTTGAATTCATCTTAGCATCTTACTCATTCCCTAATTAATTAATGGGTTAAAGAAAATTTTTGACATTTATTCATGTACATTTGTATGTGAGTCATGATTTTATCTTTTTGAAAATTGTACTTTAGCATAACTTTTTGACTTAATGTTGACAGCTATTATATCATGTTAATCATTCCCTATATCAACTTTGGCTTCTATTTTTTTAAAGAAAAGTAGGAAAGGAAGAAAAAATTATCTACCCATATTAGACTTAATTATGTGCTCCAGAATGTTGGTACAGAACTCTTCTGTTGTTTCCTAACTCAGTATAAGTAAAGAAAGAAGATACTCAGATGTTTTCATATTTATTTCTCAGTTATTCTTATTTATGTTGTTTAATTTATATCTCACAGTGTTGTTGTGATATGACTGTTATTGCTATCATCATTATTATAGATACTTATTCTATGCCTGCCACTACTTTATGCTCTTATAAACATATTTCTTCATTACAGCAAACTTATGAGATAGGTACTATTATCACCCCCATTTCCCAGATGAAGAAACTGAGGCATTGGGAGGTTAAGTATCTTACCCAAGATCACACAGTAAAAGTGGTAGATTCTGGACTCAGGCCCAGGCAGTTCAACTCCAGAGCCCTGTGCTCATAAGCCCTATTTCACAGCCAAGAAAACTGATGGTGAGTGAAGTTGCTTGCCCAATAACACAAGGCATGTAAGTGGCAGTGCCAAGATCTATATACTCAGGTCTGTCTGATCTTAAAGGCAAGACTTCTTTACCAGATCAAAAACAGAGTAAATATCTTGAAGTTGGATAGGCACTGAAATGTACTCACAGCCTTTGCCCTATTGAAAACCCATCTGGATTTACAGAAATCAGACAAAATAATCTTGCTCCTCCAAAGCACAAAATCAGCTGAAAGGAAGGAGGTGTTAGGTATTCGAACCTATAGAAAAAACATATAACACTTTGCCTCTTCCTCAAGGTGTTCAGGTACCATGTTCGGCTGGATTCTTTATCTGAGCTCTTGTCCTATTTCTTGCTATCAGCCTGAAAGCCCCAGAGGGAAGCACATGCCCTGAAGGACCTAGCCCAGTTCCTTATGCAGAGTTAGCCGAAATAAATATTGTGGGATGGCAGCTACTCGTTTAGGTGGGCAGACTGGTGCCATATGCAGGTGCCCACTCAGCTGAGATCCTGAGTACCCCCAAACACGTTGACTCCAGCAGAGATGTCTGCCCATCACCCCACTGGTGTCAAGGAGACCTGAAATATACGAGGTGCTGGGGTGAGTGGCTGGAGGTCATGGTTTAGGAGAGCCCAGGATGGGGAGGAGTCTGGCTGAGATTATAAAGGAGGAAGAATTGGGGAGAGGGGAGGAAGGAGTGGATTGAGCAGACAGAAAAGGAGACGCCCATATAGAAAAATTGCCCAGCTAATCAGTTACAGGGGCCCGCTGCTTTAATTCCTCCCCTCCCCTAACACACACACACACAGCAGTTCCCTCTCCCCTCTGTCTCCCCAGCAACCTCCCACACTTCATACCTCACCCATTGTCACAAACAGGCCCCAATAAGGCAGCTTTCCCCACCGTGCCCAGCCCTGCCCCCTGAGCATTGCCAAATAGGGCTCTGTGCCCCAGCACCACCCCTAGAAACTGGGAAGCTCCTTCCCCCGCCCTGCGGCTGGCTCTCCGACTGCCTCTGCATTGCAGTTTGCAGTCGCTGCGCCTCTGTGTGCTGGGGCTCCGCGGCTCTCCAAGCTCTCATCTGCACTGCACTGCGGGCCGCCCCCGCACGTCTTCCCACTCCCTGCTCCTCTGCGCTGCTTCCCGCAGCTTACATAAGCTGCGTGCACACACGCAGCGAATTCATCTTCTCCATCACTGAAACTCCCGGGGAGACAGTGAAAGCTGAAAGGCTACTAGGTTGTCTTCCCCTCCAGAGATGTTAAACAGTCATGTCTTGAAACAACAAATCCAGCGCAGCAAACACCCTGTGACAGGTCAGAAGGACAGCCCGATCTAACCAGGGCCAGCCAACTCCTCTTCCTAAGGAAATAGGGACACTGGGCAGGAGGCTCTGAGTCAGTGCTTTGACCTCTGTGCAGGGCAGAGCCTCACCAACTCACAACCTGCTGTGACAACCACCGGCCAGGTGAAGCCAGCCAAAACCCTCAAACCTAGTTTGCCAAGCAAAGCAAAGGACAAACTGGTTTGTGCTGAATCTTCTCAATGACTTCACTTCATAAACCGACTGACCTTGGAGGTGATTGCTTCCCACCTGGCTTTACTAGAATGTTCTACCCTGAAAACATTAAGTGCTTTCCCTGGAACAATAGGCTGGTCCCAATTTCCTGGTGCCATTGGAGAATGCATGGCACCGACTTTCCTCTCGCCTCTGACCAGCTGGAGCAGCCACCCTCTTCCTCTCCTAGGAGCCTCTCAGGTCTCACTCCAGGAAGCCCAGGCCCTACAAAGGCTGCCCTTCCCCTTCACGGGGGCTCTCCTTGCCCTACAGAGCAAAGGCCATCAACCCAGTTCACCATCCGTCTGCCTTTGTTAGATGCAATCGAGCCACAGAATGTCTTTCTAGCGAGGGTGAAGCATTTTATCGGTCTGAGGCATCACCCCCTGAGATGGGACGAAGGAACTCCTTCTGATCAACACAGCCAGGCCTGGGCTGGGAAAGCCGGCGTCATCACTCTCTGCCCAGGGCTAACTTATAAGATTCCTATCTGCTGTGATCAAGCCCCCAGCCCAGCAGGATCAAATTTTCAAAAATTTGTTTTCAGTATAGGAATAGAAGAGATGTGAATTCAGAGACAGGAGCTGATATAGAAAATCAGGACCAGGGTGGGGTGACCTACCACCCAGTTTGCCCTGGATTAAAGGGGGGGGGGACAGGGAACTTTTAGCTGGGAAGGGCCTGGGCAGATAGGGACAAGTTGGTCACCCTGGGTAGGGGTAGGGGGGCTGTTGGCAAAGCAATTTTTTTTTTTGGTGACTTGGGTTCTGGACTAAGAAGTTTACTTCCCAAAGTATACAAGAGAGTATTTACTCCCTGAGAAGTGGCAAGGAAGAGGACAACTCTTTGTGAACATTTTAGAAACCTGATAAGCAGAACTTGTTGGGGAATGTAAGCAGGATAGCATTCCGGGAAAAGATGTCAAGAAATCTAATGGGCTAATAATGTCCAGGACATTTAATCTTCAGCTATGTCTTGTTTATGCCAGTTGGAGTGGCATGAGCCGTGAAAAAGGACTCCACATCCAGGATGGCAACCCCACGCTCCACCCCAGCGATGCCCATGTCCCACCTGAACCTCAGAATAGTAACCACCGTCTTCTGCAAGGCACTCACTGGGCACTGGGCCTGGGTCTCTTGGAGCAGTCAGCTGCAACATAACGGAAAGAGCCCTGGCCTGGAAGTCAGGACACCTGTGTTCTATTTTCATCTTGGTTCCCCTCTGACTGGATGACCTTAGACAAGCACTAACCTTCCCTGAGCTATAAAATGTGGAGAGCAGTTCCCACCCCTCTTCCTCCCTCTATCGTTAAAATAGGCAGAGTGGGCTTCCAGTGCCTCTTTAAGTTCTTAGATCCTAAACAATTCCCAGGAAGTCTTAAGTCCTAGTTTCCCAGGAAAACTCACTTTTTGCCTCAGCTTTGGGGTCATTAGCTCCACTCTAGATAAATGCTTGATATTTTGAGCATCTTCTTCTTGTGCGTCTTCATCTTTTCTAATTGAGCATCTCGAACTCTGAGATTAAATCTCTTTCAAGCCTAAATTCACACACCCTTAGCAATCAGTCAGTGAGATGCTCAGATGTCCAAAGCAGAGGTGAGGTGGAGGCCAATCTTCACCACAGGCTAAAAGCCTATGGCAAGGTGAGAACACCTGTAGATCAAGGTGAGGACACCTATAAATCAACTCACCTTAGAAGGTGTGAATTTCTAAGAGGATCGGCACTTGAACTTGGGCAGGGAGTCTAATGACTTGGGTGCCAGTGCTATCTCTGCAAATCAGTAGGTGAGTTCTCTAAACTTCACCTCTATTGTCATTAAAGCTGGGTGGGGCAGGAGAGCATGGGTGGATGCAGGGAATAGAAAATATTCGGCCCACTTTAAGGGGTTATGAGGATTGAATGAGATATGCCAATCCTTTGTAAACTATAAAATGTAATGGCATTTGTCTTAGTCTGCTTAGCGTTGCTATACCAGAATACGTGAGGCTGGGGAATTTATGAAGGAAAGAGGTTTATTTAGCTCCCAGTTCTGCACGCTGGGAAGTACAAGCAGCCTGGCGCCAACCTCTGCTCAGCTTTGGAGAGAGCTTTTGTGCTATGTCACAACATGACAAAAGAGGTCAAAGGGGAGGCAGACACCTTGAAGATGCAAAACCCAAGGGGCCTCCTAGCTTTATAACAACCCACTCTCTCTGGAACATTCCAGTGAGAGCAAACCCAGTCTCCGGAGAGTGAGAACTCACTCACTACCATGAGAACAGCAGACAGCCTTTCCCAGGGATCCTCCCCCATGGCCCTGACACCTCCCACTGGGCCCCTCCTCCAACACTGGCTTCAAACTGCAACCTGAGTGTCGGTGGGGACAGACTCAACCCAGAGCAATGTTTAAATGTGAAAGATCAAAGTGAAGGATTTTTTTTTATTGTGGTCTGATATATATAAAAAAATTTGTAATTTTAACCATTTTTAGGTATACAATTCAGTGGCATTAATTACATTCATCATATTATGCCACCATTACCCTATCCTTTTCCGTAACTTTTTCATCACCTCCAGCAGAAACTCTGTACCTTTTAAGCAATAATTCCCCATTCTTCCTCCCGTCAGGCCCTGGTAACCTCTAATCTACTTTCTCTCTCTCTGAATTTGCCTCTTCTTGATATTTCATATAAGTGGAATTATATAATATTTGTCTTATTGTATCTGGCTTATTTCACTTAGTATAACATTTTCAAGGTTCATCCATGTTGTAGCATGTATTAGAACTTCATTTTTTGTGATTATATATATATATAATATAATAATATTCCATTGTAGTTTATGGACCACATTTTGTCTATTCATCTATTGTTGGATATTTGAGTTTTTTCCACCTTTTGGCTATTGTGAATAATGCTGCAATAAATATGGGCATACAAGTATCTGTTTGAGTTCTTGTTTTCAATCCTTTTTCAGAGCAGAATTGTTTAGTCATACTATAATTCTATGTTTAGCTCTTTGATGAACCACCAAACTGTTTTCCACAAGGGCTCCATCATTTTGCATTCGCAAAAGCAATGTGCAAGAATTCTAGTTTTCCCACATCCTCACTAACACTTGTTGTTTTCTGTTTCTGTTTTGTTTTTCTTCATAGCCATTCTAGTAGATGTGAAGTGGTATAAAGATTTTTAAGGCACATTATAGTAATATAACCCTCAGACAAAAGCCATCAATCAATACATGTGTGTGAATTGAGTATCAACTATACACAGATTGCTTCATTTGCAAAATGTTTCTTGAGCGAGGCACAGTTGCATATATATGTGGTTCAAGTGAAAGATGAGAAAGCTGGAAATAAAAAATGGATGTGAAATTAAATAGGGAAGTTTGGTCCAACCAATTGAGCAGCAGAAAGACCATTTGCCAAGTGGTTATGGATGCAAAGAAAGACTTCTGGGATTCATTGCCCAAGCTAATACCTGACCTTTGCTTAAGGTTGCTAGTGGATGAAGGTTGCGTCACAGTCTTTATTTATCTGGCTAGCAACATATGAAATGCTATTATCGTGATTTTTTGCGGGCGTGCACTTGAGATATACCAGATATATACAATACCATGATGAAATTCTGCCTCTGGAAACTGCCCAAAGACCACTCCTGTATCTCTTTCCATGAAAGTTCCCTGGGCTGTCCAGATTAGGTTTTTTTTAATTTGGATGATGGAGGTTATATTCATTGTAGTTTGAGATACTTATCGCAGAGACCAATTGTCTTTCTTTCCTTCTTCTCAGTTTCTTCCTCTGTGTCCTGATGTTTTAGTGCACTTTCATTTTTCTTCTGTCAAGAAAAGGATATGAAACTACCTTTCAGGCTCACAACTCACCAGCTGCATTTGAGTGTTTATTCTCAGATTAATTAATGGCCAGACGGAGAAGCTGGACTAGGCAAGAGGATAAAGTATGAGAAGTTACAGCCATTTGAGGTCCAAAATGAATCTGAAGTATCTCTGGAGCTATAATTTACATCAAAGAGAAAACAGACTATAATTAAAAGAAATAAAAAAATGGGCTATTATCCACAACATTGTGTTTACTATATAAAGGAGGAACACAAGCATTCTAGGGAAAAAAGTAAATGTGAACACTTTAAGAATAGACATCATATTTTATATGCCTCCAGGACAGGACTAGTATTTGTTCTTTTATATCTGCTCCTTACTTTTAGCTGCATTTCCCACCCTTCCTTGCAGCTGAGCTTGCCTATATGACTACCTTCTGGGCACTGCATGTGCAACTTCTGCAAATTGTCTTTCCAAGGAAGAAACATGCCTTTTCTTCCCTTTTCTCATTCCTGCTGGATGGAATGTAGATGCAAACTTGAGGATGGAAGATGGAAAGAACCTGGGCTCCACGGATCTCCTACCAGCCTTGGCCTGGTTAACTACTGGTTTTGTTGCTAGGCAAAAGAGAAAAAAATCTATCTAGTTTAAGCCACTGTTATTCTTTATTTGGGGTCATTTGCAGCTAAACCTACTCCTTAGTGATATACCTTTTCAAACTCTGGACGAATACTTTGCAGTCAATAAACAGTTGCAATTATTACAATTATAATCAACTAAGCTAATGTTGGAAGTGTTGCGTTTCTCACGTTTTTGGGAGGTTCTGTGTTTTGGAGTCTGTTTACATATACACACACACATAAATAGAGAGGACTGGAACATGATTCATTTTAATATGGTGATGGACACACACATATTTTATATGCACATATATATATAATTTCTAGATAGATAAAATACCATTCAGAGGAGGGTACAGTGAACTAGAGTACAAATCAAATATAGGCACCATCATTGGATGGGAGAAGTACAAATTGGTACAATGTTTTGGAAGCAACTTGCCAATATGTACCATAACCTTCTCTTTTATACAGTAATTTCAATTTTAGGGATTTATTCTAAGGATAGAATGTGGACAAAGAATCCAGAGTTTTCATTGTAGCACCAGGTAGAAACTTTCTGAACCTAAGAGTTCGAACAATAAACACATGTGTCCTGAATTGTCAGAGTTGGCAGCTAACTGGAGTTCTTTTTGCCAGAGTTAATTTTCATTGAGGAAGGGCTTCTACGAGGTTGGACGCCAAGGGATAGAGATGAGGAGGGGCAGACAAAGAGGCATCTGCCTCCCCCCAGGCCCACAGCTCAGCCTGCTGCCCCACAGGAGAGAGGATCACCCAGGGGCCAAAGAAGCTGTTTCTGTAAAGGAGACAGGGAGGCCTGAAAACTCTGCCCAGTATTCAGGGAAGGAAGTAGGAAGTAGGAAGAAGGAAGTAGGAAGTAGGAAGACGAGGCATGGAGCCTTCTTCACTTGGAGAAGAATCTTGCTTGGGTGCAAGGCAGGTGGATGGAGACATGCTTTGGCAACCTGAGGGGTCTGCAGCTTTGGGAGGAGGAGGAGGAGACCTGGCCTGGGGACAGGAGCCATCAGCACCCTGGTGGGCGCCAGCCACTGCAGCTGCGGGGAGGTGCTGCCCTCCAGCGGCTGTCGCTCACCTGGGCTCCCAGGGAGCTCTGAAATGCGGTGTGCGGTTAAAGATATATGCAGATGGGCACACGAGCCAGTGGAATAACCTAAATGTACAATGGTAGAGAAAATTAAGGTAAATTATGGTTTATCTCATAACCTGGGAGCCTAATACGGTATCCTCCCTGTCCTTTTAAGCTTTCCCCATACTCCAGGGCCTGAAAGCCTGGACACCACGTTTCCCAGATTTCCTTGGTGCAAGAGCCTGTTTGAATATTAAGGGACAGCACTTTGTGAGTTTTCAATGCAGGAGAAAAGGGTGAGCCATTGTTTCCTGAAGGATTCGGGCCAGGTGCTGCTGGCAGCTGAGCTGAGCTGTAGTGGCATCACTGCAATATTTTTGTGTTTCCAGACCTAGCGCCTTCCCGACCATTACTCCCTTCCAATGGGAGACATGTGAAAAGGTTGTAAAAGCCTGACATTCTCTGTATTAAAGTCCTTCTTAGCAAAAACAGGGTGGCTTCTCTTTTCCTAATGGCATAACCTATTGGTTAAGCACCTGAGCTCTGGCATCACTCAGCCTTGGTTCAACCCCAAGATACGCATTTAATTGTGGCAAAAAACTGAACAAGTTCCCCCACCAGCCTTTGCCCAGTTTCTTCATCTGTAAAATGGGTTAATGAATAAAAGTGCCTACCTCATAGGACTGTCACATGGGTTAAATTACATTTTATATATATAAGCATCTATAAACATTAGATATCGTCATTAAATATTGTACAATTGAGTAGAATATTATTAAGTACAAAAGGGAAGAAAAATGCATATACAGTAGAGTTTACAAATAATTCTGCTTTCCCTGTGTTTTTTGTATTTTTAAAATAATCTACAATAAGTATGTATGTACTACTCTATAAAAAGAATAACATGTAATATTATTAAAATAGCCTACAGGGAAGTCACTTAAATATACATTTAAACCACGGCATCACTCAAAAATTCAGTGCCCCATGCAAAGAAACACATTCAAATAATATTGTCCCCATGGCATCTCATATTCACCATCTTTTTTTAGTTCTTTTCCTACCATCCCAAGAGAAAATACACATTGTGATAACTCCAGGTCTGGGAACAGTAAACCCGCAGTGCAGGAAATTTGCAAAAGGTGAATTTTGCTGGGAGCAAATGTGTTTGTGGAATTATTCTGGGGAGACTGTTTCATCTTCCTACAAATGGGGAGTGCGGTTCTTTGGCAGCTGTGGTTTGATATTCCATTCTGGAGAGGTTTCAGGGGTATCTTTGTTTATGTTTTAGCTAGCCCTTTAATTCTCTTCATTTACTCTGACAGTCAGCTTTTGAAGACTAGGGTAGTCATACTTTCAGGTTTACACCTCCTTTTGTCACAGCATAATTCTTAATAGTGTCCCCTTTTGCTTTCAAAAGTGTCTTGATTTAAATAATGATATATGTATGTGTACCCTATGCAAGACCTATTCAAATAACAGTGAGCCTTTGAATTTTAACAAAGATCTGTACACAGCATAACATTTCTCCTTAAATTAACCATCCAAAAACAGCATCTTGAGTGTTTTTTGTTTGTTTGATGAGCTACCTGAACCCGCCATACCTTATATTTTTCCTTTCTCCAATTAAGGTACTTCCTTCAAAAATGAGTATTTTATCTAAGCAAATAATAGTTTCCTTTATACTTGTATTTATAGCTATATAGCATGCCCACCTGCTAAGAGATTCATAGCATGTATGTTACTGAGCAATGGGCTCATAGCTCGTTCGATGAGCATGGAAGCCAACACTACGCCACTGGGTTTAGAGAATAGAAAAGCTTTACTGCGAAGTCAGCTGATAAGGAGACAGGAGGCACGGCTCAAATCTGTCCCCTCAGTCTGGGGTTTGGGGCAAGTTTTATGGGTTAGGGAGGACAGGTTGGTATGCAGTAGCACTATCAGGGCAAGTTTTGATTTGAAGTACTTCAAACAAGACTATTTGTGGTAAGGCGTGGGGAGGGGTCTTGTCACCAGACATCCCTAGACAACAGACTCCTCACTTTTGAAATTGTTCTGGGTGCTTGGGTTCTAGCCATGTCTCAATCTTTTAGTTCTGTAGGGGCAGGGGGCAAGACTTTAAGTTCAAGGTGTTATTTGAGGTCAAAGTTTTCTTTTCTGTGCATGCTCTGGCTGCATAAACTTGTAACTTCTTAGCTCTGTGCCTGCAAAATAACTGGACATTCTGTCATCAACAGAATGTAGCCCCAGATGAGACTGGCCCAGTGGTTACACTTATATCAGATGTAACTCCACGGTCAGTCTTATTCTTCTCTACATCATCAGAGATTCATGCAGCAGCAATTTGTAGAAATTCAACAAATCTTCACTGGACTGAACTAAATTGCTGCGAGTTACTAACAAAGAGATGATAGAGTAATTCATTATTTTGGGTTTACCTATTAATCATTTTCACAGATGTTTCCCAATGAGCATCTCGAGAATGAATGTCTTTGCAGGAATTTTTAGCTTTTTAATTTCCTTCTTGTGACTTCATTGCACTTGGAATAAGGGCAGCAAACAGCAGAGGTATCATCAATCAAATGAGTCACTGGGCTGCATGCTAGTAGAAATAAACAAAAGATCGTTGATACAGAGATGTTGCCTTTGAGCTTATTAATGTAGGATAGAAGATAAAATATATATGTGTCATGTTTTTTTATTTGTTGATGCATAATCTCAATAACCTGTAATATGCATCTGCATTCCTTTCCTGTTATCTGTGCCTTCTCTCTGCACCTCTCTACATGAGCGTGTGGCCCTTCTAGTTTCAAGACAGAGTACTCATTTATTTAAGGAAGGCAACATCAGTGCTGATCTAGTGTAAAGGTGTTGGAGCCCAATCCTAAGAAGCCCTGCTAACACTCATGGAAAGCTCAACAAGACAAGCCCTGCCTAAGGAGTGTTCGGCGAGTGCTGTAGGAGCTTAAAGGGAAGGGAAATGGGCCTCAGAGTCACAGGAGTGGCCTCGTGGAGGACATGAGGCATGAACTAGGTCTTGGACATTGAGACCAGCGGAGGATGGCTCTTCAGGGCAGAACCACAATATGCAGATAAAGCTCTAGGCCCCTTCCAGAAATTCTAGAACCCCTAATGGGGCACAAAAGCAGCAGGATAATCCCATAGCTCAGAAGTAGAGGACAGAGTCACATGGATAGGATTCAGGGAGGTCTCAGTGGTGGCCCCTGGGGGACAGTGGATGCCCGTGTGAAGCAGGTGATGATGATGTCTTGTCGGAGTGCATCAGCAATACTCTCATCTCCTGAAACGTAGATTCAACTCCAGGGTGGGAACGGCAGGGAGGAGAGGAGACTCCAAAGTGATTGAGAATATATTGCCCAATCCCAGTGAAACCGCTTGAAACTAACATTAAGTAGAGGTTTGGAAAGCAAAATCATCTCTTGTACACTTTTGGCTGTGGACTGAGATATGAACCTGCTGTATGCGTCTCTATGACGATCTCAAAAAATGGCAAGTTTGCCAACTGTGCATGCTGCTGACTTGGGAAGGGAGCCGGGGAGGCACCTGTCTGCAGGGCCTGTCATCATTCCTGTGGCTCGGGGGACTTATCTTAGTCTGGCTTGCAGGGTAGGGCAGGGAGGTGGGTGGGGAGGCACAGGCGGCTTCAAGTCACGAACAGAGCAACATCAGTCTGGACACTTTCCTGTTGCCAAAATGAACCTGATACAACTTTGCCCAATCCAATGCGAGCTGCAAATTGGGCAGTAAATTTCGGCAGAGCAGCAGCTTTACCTGTCAGGTTGTTAATGTACCATATGCCTCAGTTCCTCCTGAACCAGATGAACAATTTTCCCTGCGGTGCTTAATTTGACATTTCTGTTCCCAATCTAAGCATAAAAGGGGAGGTGTTAGAGCCGATAAAATGAAAAAGGACAGTGGGGCATCAGGCATTCCAGAAATCAGCATGCATGAGCCCTCTGATTCATATAGCCCATTGGGTTATATTAATATAATCATATACTTATCGGCATTGGGTGTATAATCATACATTGTCAAAGATAAGTATGCATTCTTTGTTTTTGAGCAAAGTTTGCACTAATGCATTCTGTAATACATAGAACTTGTAATGTGCCTGTCTTTCTTGCCAAACTCCAGTTGGTTAGCTAATTTCCTGCGTGAAGAGACCCTGCCATGGGGAAGGAAAAGGCCGGCCAGTGGGATGAAACAGCAGCAGGACTGACCTGCTGTCAACACATAGTGTGAACATCAGCTGGGAAAATGGGCAGACTGTGTCGTCGTACATCCTTTTTTCTCAATCCTCTTGAAAGAGAGCTGGCCAATCTAGCTCAAATCACCCATGAATCATTTTGCAGACATCTCCTGGGGGGAGATAAAAATCTCACTAAAATCAAAATTGTTGAGTGGCGTTTATGATTTGTCCCTTTTGCCAATTTCCCAGGGTCATAATGGAACCTACCTGCGACAGCTACCGGCCACTGACTCACTGAGAGTGAAGCCAAGGGGTTTCCATTACACTGAGGAGGACAGACATTGACAATGTCAACTCACATTCTTTGTTTTATTGTTTTTTCTTTTTCTTGTGGTGGTGGATGAGATTGTAGACTAGAAAGGAGGTCAGTTACTGAAAGAGCCTTCCAGGGTTGCCTCAAAGAAACAAATCAGTAGTAAATGTCTTATATTAGCTATAATACAATTTTACCTTAATTTCTCTTTTTATTTCTTCAAATTAATCAGTAATAAGACCTTAAATCTCTGGTTATAACATTTAATATGTTTAGAGTGAGGCATGAAATTACATATGATTCCAATTCTATTTTTAAGAAACCATAGAGGCATGGGGGAAACAAAATAGAAATAGTAACAACTCTATGGTATGGTAAGATATATTACATTAATATTATGGATAGTAAGATTATAATGATTTTTATTTTTTTTTTTACTTTTGTGTGTTCTCTAGGCTTTCTACTATCATAATTTTATCTTTTATGTCTTGAGAGGGGGAGAAATTTATAAGTACTTGAGAGAAAAATGTACTTTAAAACCATATGCTAGGCTGAATGCTGTGGCTCATACCTGTAATCCTAGCACTCTGGGAGGCCGAGGTGGGAGGATCCCTTGAGGCCAGGAGTTCAAGACCAGCCTGAGCAAGAGTGAGACTGTGTCTCTACGAAAAATAAAAAAAATTAGCCAGATGTGGCGGCTCACGCCTGTAGTCCCAGCTACTTGGGAGGCTAAGGCAAGAGGATCATTTGAACCCAGGAGATGAGGTTGCAGTGAGCTATGATGATGCCACTGCACTCTAGCCCAGGTGACAGAGTGAGACCCTGACTCAAAAAAAAAAAGAAAGAAAGAAAAAAAAAAAAACATATGCTGTTTAATAACTGTGGCACATTGGCATACACAGAACTGACTGAGAATATGATAAATGGGAACTAAGATTCAAAAAAATATGTGGTTTATACCAGACAAATAATTGGGTTTAATCCAGTTGAATCAATTATGATAGCAAATGGAATGTGCCTGGGTTCTACCCATTCTCTGCTAAGATTCTTATGCTCATATTATCAATTTTTTTCTCGGCTCATGGGTTTGTGCTTAGATCAAATTCTGTCGCTGGTCTGAGGGAACAGTGGCGAAAGGGATGACCTGCAAGAGGACCTCCATTGTGGAGGTGACAACACTCCTCCCACTAACGTCGACTTGAATCCAGTGATTTGCAACAATGCCAATGAGCCTGAGGGAGGGGTGAGGTCAGAAAAATTGAGAGAAAGACAAAAAGACATCCACAGCATCCACAGTTGGAACTGAGATATGTAATGCAGAAATTGCTGAAGGACTCCTTTGTTTTGGGGTTGTGGGGAAAAGGCTGTCACTGAAGTCAAGCTGCAGGGAAATATTACAGGGCCACAAGACAGAATCTGAAATTGTTTTTTTTTAAAAAAAGGACTCTGGACTCCGTGTGACGACTAGACTCAGCAGCAGGGGCCCAGAGTGGGAGAGGAGTCTCGGTTTCTACATTCTTACTGACAGCTGGCGCTTGGAACTCGTTCTCACTCAGCTACCCTGGTATACACCTGTGAGGCTGGGACAGAAAGAGCTGAGGGACTCCACTGAAAGATGAGTCTCTCTTTAACACCTCAGAGCCCCGGCAACTCTCTTGGGGGCCCTTCCCTTTCCCAGCTAAGCTGACCTGGAAGGAGGGCACATTCTCATTCTTACCTCCAAGAGCATCATGGGTCCCGGTCACTTGCCAGGCGTCCGCACCCTGCAGTGACGGGGACAAGCAGGGAAAAGCCAGCACTGGGCTCAGAGCACTTCTCAGAACACGCGGGGCTGGCAGCTCTGCTGGCAGTGAGAGCAGTCGAGCTTCTGCAGCGACAGAGGCCACAGCAAGACACAGGCAGGACTTCCAGGGGTGGTTGTAAAAGCTCTCTGGAGGAGTTGCAGGAACACCTGGGAACGGGGCTGTTACAAGAGGTTCAGGTGCTGCATTAGCAGGAGGGGGTCAAGAGCCAGCATCAGTTAGTGCCACTGGGACAATATTAAAACTGAAAGCTGACGGCGGTGGAACACTAGAGAATACGGCACCAGGAGAAGGAGGATTCATTCACTGGTTTTTATCCCTCTAATTTGACATAATTTGACACGGAGAAAATACAAGTTCCCAGCCACAGAAAGAGAAACCAGCTTCAACCAACTGTCTCATGGCTGAAATGTGCAGCTCTGAGGGAAAATGACATTTTGTAGTTGCTCTGTGGATATTCCCGAAGACCTATGTGTGTGAGCGTGTGGGGGTGTGTGTGTACGTGTAAGGATGCTTGTGTGTTTCCCCATGTCCCAAGACACATTCCGCGCCATTGCAAACAAACCAAAACATTAATATGCCTTAAAAGTGAATTTCAAACAGTGCAAATGCCAAGCCACAACACACTTCAGCTAAGCCAAATAGTTAATCTAAAAAGCAAGCGATGCAGGCTTTGAGAACCTCTGCTGCCGATTCTGAAAGGGAACTAATATTCTTGGAGGGTCCACTGTGAAGCAGGCACCTGACGGACATCCGTCTCCCTCACATCACGCACAGCTGGTCTGGAGACAGATTAGTTGTCCTCCTTTCTATCGCTGCCTCCAAACCGCTGTTTCTGCGTCCCCCTGCCCTTCTCTACACAGAGACTCTGAAGACTATAAGAGAACACTACCAGGTACCACACACCTCTCCCCGTTGCAGTCCTCTCCTGACTCAAAGGATCCCAACCTGCATTACCCGAGTATTTTAGCATCCGATGCGTGTCTCTCTATCATTATTCCTGCTATAATCCTTGCTGATTTCAATATTCACATGAACTATTTCTTTTTCAGATATTGGCCTGATCTCCTCCCTTATTTTCTGCCCTGCTCCAGCCTCTCACTCCTGTGGCCTTACGTTGCTGTGGGCAAAGCACGCATGCGTGGCATCCACGTCCTTGGCTCCCTGCCAGCACACCCCATCTTCTTCCTCCTAGTACCCCGACTCAGACAATTCTTCAACCCCACCATGACCCCAAATAGATCGACTTCACCACCTTTACACTGACTCTCACCCCTAATGTCCTCACTCACCTCCTTCCCCAGCTTAGAGTCTATGATGCAACATTTTTACTAAACCCCTTGCAAACACCGAAAATGCCTTTGCTTCTCTCTCCCTCCTTCAGTCTGCCTACATTTGTCTAGTCCACTAGCTCGGCCACTCTCCTGGATGTCCACTTCTTGCTTTCTTCTCCCTCTGCAAGCTAACAATATCTTTCCCTCCTTCCCACTCTCAACCAATGACCTTGACAATCATAATATCAATCAGAAGCAAGCTTCCGCATGCTCCGACCACCCAACCTGCTAATCCACCTGCAGCTCTCCTTATAAACTCTGCCTTTTTGACATTTACAATAGATCAACCATCCATATTCCTATCTACGGGCTCTTATTTACTGGTTTTGGTAAGTATACGGAGAAACCCAAACCTCACACATTGTTTAATGGAGATATAAACTGATACAGTCACTTTGGAAAAAAATTTTTCACTTTCTTAATAAGTTGAACACAAACTTATTGTGGAATTCTACGACCTAACAATTCCACTCCTAGTATCTACTCTGGAAGAGTGAAAACATATATCCACACAAAGACTTACAGATGAATATTCACAGAAGCATTATTCACATTAACCATAATGTAAGACAATCCAAATGTCCATCAATAGGTGAATAGATAAACAAAATATGGTATATTCATGCAATGGGATGCCATTCAGAAACGCAAAGGAATAGACTACTGCTACATCCTGTAACACTGATGAACTTCACAAATGTAATGCTCGGTAGACAAGGCAAGATTCAAAAGACCGCATATTGTTCAATGCCATTTGCATGAAATGTCCAGGAAAAGCAAATCTATGGAGACAGAAAGCAGATTAGTGGTTACCTAGGCCTGGGAGTGGGAGCAGTAACTAAATGTAAATGGGAATGAGGGATTTTTTGGAGGGAGGGGAGGATGGAAATGTGCTAAAACTGCACAACTCTGTAAGGTTGCTGGAAACATTACTTGCACATTTAACATGGGTGAATTTTATGATATGTAAGGTATGCCTCAACAAAGCTGTTTAAAATATGGACACAAAAATAAATCCTGACTATGATCATATTTTTTCCCACCTCTTCTACTAACCACCCAGCCACTACAGTCTCTTGTCTGGATTATTTTAATAGCCTAACTGGAATCTCTATTTCCACTCTTGACCTCTTAGAATCTATTCTTCATACAGTTAACAGAAAGGATCCTTTTAAAATATAGAACAAATTGCACCACGGCTTTGCTCAAATGTATCTCATGGTCCCTTATTCTACTCCAAATAAAATCCAAAGTCCTCTCATGAGCAACAAGGCCCTGCGTGCTCTGCTCTGTCAGCTCCCTGACTGCCCTCTTGTGACTCTCTTTCCTGTCACCAGCCCCAGCCACCCAGGCCTCCTTGCTGCTCTTCAACACATCATTCAAACTCCTGCCTCAGGGCCTTTGCACACTCTTCCCCCTTCCTGTCCCCCTCGTCCCCCGGCTAGCATGTTCTTCCTTGAGATATCTTCATGGCCACTCTCTCACTTCATTCAGGCCTGGATTTTAACAGAGAAGACATCCCTGACCAAATTCTGTTTAAAACAGAACACTACTCCTCCCTCTCCCCCACCCCCATCATCCCTATCCTACCTACTCTGCTTCATCTTTCTTTACGGATATTCATCCCAACCTGAAACGTTTTGACTGACGTGTGTGTGTGTGTGTGTGTGTGTGTGTGTGTGTGTGTGCACGCGGTTCACTACTGCCACTCGGTCTAGAAAGGAGGTTCCATGAGGACAGAAATCTTGTCTCTTATCTATTTTGTTCATCGCTGTATCTCATTTGATTCCCACAAGCACTAAGTAAATTAGGTGTTTTTATTTACAGAGGAAGACGATGACCCTTGGGGAGACTTAGAATTTATCAAAGGTCACACCGACAAGGATTATCCAAGCTGGAATTGAAGGCCAAGGCTGTCTGAGCCCAATGCCACGGAGTCATACTCACTACACCAAGTCCTGTAACACTGTGCTACGAAAAGCAATTAAGTCAGATGCCACTGAGCAACGTTGTGTGTATTCTATTCCTCTTGAATCAGAGTCTATGGTCTGAATGATTTGAAGTCCTTGATT
This sequence comes from Microcebus murinus, assembly GCF_040939455.1. Classification (NCBI taxonomy): domain Eukaryota; kingdom Metazoa; phylum Chordata; class Mammalia; order Primates; family Cheirogaleidae; genus Microcebus; species Microcebus murinus. The sequence goes on along the minus strand of NC_134105.1, from coordinate 115,470,183 downwards.
CTTTGTAGTCAGCAAGTTCTATGTAGTATAAAAGTAAGAGATGTAGTTGCAATACGTTGGCTTCCTCATGTTGGTTCCATCCTGTAAAGAAGACAACCCCCGTTGCCCTATAATGTGAAATAAACACATTTCAGAAAAATTAAAAATTCCAAGCACTTGCATAGATCCAATTTAACATCAGGATTAGAAGGGTAGGAATATTTAAGATGGATGGTACCCATACATCACAGTCTCTTTCTCCCTCCAGAGCACAATATATTACACATCTTCATTGCAATGCGAATGATTTATTCCTGTAATCAGCGGATAGCTACACCTTTTAAAATTGTGTTTTTGCCCAAAAGCTGTACACCCAAAATGCAATCAAGAAAAGAATAAAATACATATTTACTTTTAAGCTCATCTCAATGTCAAGAAACTCTGTTTTTACAGTTTCTTTTCTTCTATCTCTTCATTTATAGTTTAGAAATCTTCCCAACGTACATCTGTACTTATGGACACAGTTGTGACCCTAGGACACTTTGAGTATATTGGTGCCAGGGAGAAAGAAAAGAACAATAAAGAAAGATAGCTCCCAGGGCAATGGCAGCATGATCTGCTGCTCCAAAACACATTTGAGAAATTATTACTAAGCTCCTTTGGTGTGCCTATCTTTTTGCTAAGTTCCAAACATACAGAGATGGTGCTATATAGAAGATGGTGCTGTCTCCAACCATCATCCCAATTACTCAGAAAGACAAACAACACTGGGTATTGTGGCTTACGCCTGTAATCCCAGCACTTTGGGAGGCCACGGTGGGAGGATCACTTCAGGCCAGATGTTCAAGACCAGGCTGGGCAACATAGGGAGACCTTGTCTCTACAAAATAAAAATTTTTTTAGTGTGTTATGGGGGTACAAGTGTTTACAGCCAACCCACAGAATGGGAGAAAATTGTTGCAAGCTACACATCTGATAAAGGGCTGATAACTAGAATCTATTTAGAACTCAGGAAAATCAGCAAGAAAACATCAAACAACCCTATCAAAAAATGGGCAAAGGACATGAACAGAAACTTCTCAAAAGAAGACAGAATAATGGCCAACAAACATACGAAAAAATGCTCAACATCTCTAATCATCAGGGAAATGCAAATCAAAACCACAATGAGATATCACTTAACTACAAAATAAATTTTTAAAAACATTAAGTGTGGTGCTGTGCACATCTCTAGTCCCAGCCACTCAGGAAGCTGAGGCAGGAGGATCACTTGAGCCGAGGAGTTCGAGGCTGCAGTGAGCTATGATAACGCCACTGCACTCCAGCTCTGGCAACAGAGGGAGACAAGAATATCCTCCCTAGTCTCCTCTCCTGAGTTCCAAAAGGTAAGGGATGAGAGGATGCAGCTGAGGCTGAAAGTCATCACTATGGTTACCACTGGAGGTGAGAGTAAGTATCCTACACTCAGCCAATCCCAACGCCACGTGGGAGCTCAGCACAAACATAACATGATGCTTAAAAAAATGCATCATGACAGTAATTATTGCTGATGGAGAGAAAAACTGATTCTGTATTTCAGGCTTGCTGCTGCATACCAATTTAGGGCAGCCAATGAAAAGAAAAACACCTTTCTGTCCTTAATCTACAGGTATCTTTAAAAAAAAAAAAAAAAAAGCTTAAAGTTCCTTGCAGAAAATTCATATGGAATCTCTATAGCTCCTCTCCCAAGACATCTCAGACTCGGTCTGCTGTGAAGGCTGCTGGCAACAGTAGACAGGACCACAGACTCCAAGCCCAGACATCACTGGTGCATTCTCCTTCCACAAGAGGATGCGAGAAACACTATGCACATAAAGCAATGAATCACATTTAGTTTATAGTAGCTGAAGTTAGAAATCTTCCTATTTTCCCATTACTTTTGTGGATAACTTCCTGTCTGTCCACAGGCCCTTGATTTGGCTGTGCTAATTGTGGACGGTTTTCCTCCCCATCATTACACTCTGACTTCTTTCTGCGCCATGTTGAGGTCATCAGAGCTTCAAACACAGCATGTTTACCAGTGTCTCAAGAGGAAACATAACACAAGAGTTAACTGTAGTTTTACGTGTAAATTAGTAAAATCTACGCCATCCAATTTCTGAGAAAGCTGAGAACCCAGCTGGAGGAAGAGATCTCACATGGATTAGAAAGGGCGTGTCCACCGTCTCCACTGTCCAAGCCACCCAGGGCTCTACTTTGTGCAGAGTGGACACTCCATAAAGGTCTGTGGGTGTCTTTTGTTGACAGATCTTATTTACACTCTTTCTAAATACTCAGTGCAGAATAGTTGAAGAACATGAAAGAACTGGACTAGAGTCAGGAATTCTGGCAGAGTTTTGATTTTTCTTGTTGGTTTTTTTTTTTTTTTTACCTTGGCTCTTTGGCCTGGCATAAATTGTTTACATCTTTGGTCTTCATTTGTAAACATTGTAACGATTCCCACCCTTCCTACCTCATCCCACCTGCCTTTTGCTATGAAGCTGTAGTGAATTAATGCATGTAAAAACGTTCTTAAAAAGGACATCTGGCATTGTTTCCTATTTGGCGGGGGCATCAAGATAATGTACCAGCAGGGCGTACTGGGATCTTTTCATTTTTATGCAATATTCCTTTGCTTGCTGATCTTGCTTTCTAGCATTTGGCAAGATAGATGGAGAAACACTTCATTGGTTAGAAGGAAAAAAATTTTCCAACCCTAATTTGTCATCTTTATCAAATAATGCTATTCATTATTGGGATCACACAGGTGATTGTGATTAATATTATATCAACTGCACAAAATTAATTTTTCAAAGTGAATGTGACTGGAAATCAGCTATCCTCCTCCTTTTCTAAACACCCTAAGTCTTCCACTTTTAAAACCTTTAAAAGTCAGCTAGCTCCCTTTCAATTTTGTCAAATTAAACTCTCCTGCGTTCTTAATGAATTCCAGTCTTAAACATGATGAAAAGGAGAATAAACTAGGCAATGAATTCCACGAAAACTTTTTTCCTTTCAACATTTTAACTGAAGTGTAATACTCATATCAAAAATATGCCTATTGTAAGTTAATAGGCGAATTTCCACAAAGTGAGCATGCTTGTGTAGCCAGCACCCAGAACAAGAAACAAAACCCCAACTGCACTAAGCAAGTCACCTGTGAATTTAATGTTCATCTCCAATGTCTTCTTTACTAAATATTACACATCTATTACATGGAAAGTAAATTTGTATAGCATGTTCACAATTGTGTAAATATAAATTCTAATCCAGACAAAACAGTTTCTTTAGCAAGTATCAAAGAATTATTGTTCTCAACAAGGTGTAGCCAATCTACTGTTAGCTTTCTCTACTGTTGTCAATTGAAATATTTAAATAATTCTGATTCCTCAAGACCCAAGACAACTTCTCCCAAATACGCCACAAAATTTGAATACCATAATGAAGTAATAAGTTATGGAATCCCAATCAGTGGAGAAAAATCATCATAAAAGTGATGAAAACAATCACGACACTACACTAATAATCAATCTGCCTATTCTGTTTGCAATAAAAAATAAAACAATAGGGCCTACATTCAGCCTAGGTGTAGAGTTAATGGCGTGGATGTAGAAATAACCCCGTTTTCCTCTCAACCTATCTGATATGCACATGCCTCAAGGCCTGACAGTACAGCTGTTTCCTAAAGTTGCCCTGAGCTACAAAATGAAACTTTTTCCCAAATTGAGCTGCAGTAGCGGTGTCATTAAGTGTAGGAAAGAAGGTCTGTGCTGCAGGTTTCTCTGGTCCTGACTGTGTGTCTTGGGCCTGCAGCCCACCTCGATGGCCTGCTCGTCTGTGGCGTGACTCCTAGGAGGCACCGGGAAGTTCAGCCCCAGTTGAACAGCTCCAGAGAGTCATCTGGATGTCCACGACTGGTCGTGACTTGCATTTCCCACTGCTGCAGGCACAGGCATGTGATTCTGTGAAGGGCCTGGCCATGGGAAATGGCTCTAAATGAACTATATTAATCGAGCTATGAGATAAGTTACTGGAATACCACTGACATCCTAATGCAACTCACGTCGGCCCCCCAAATTTTCAATTCTTCAAAATGCCTGCAAGAAAAAATTAATTCTTCATCCCCAGGAACCTTTCCCTACTTCAGCTTTTCATTCATCTGTCGCTGCTCTTCCATTGTTTGTTCCCACCCAGTTGCATCTTCACTCTCCCGGCCATACTCCCTGCTCCCCGAGTGCATATTTGCTGAGTGTTTGCGTTATGCCGGGCGCTCTGTCATGCCCACAGCCATGAGTGGGGCAAAAACTCCTTCATGGATTTTATGGTCTAATGGGAGAGGCAAACTGATTATATAATCAACAAAAACATCTCGGCCTCTTCCACTGCCCCATCTTTTTGCTTACATCACTTTTTCCATTTGCTTTGGCTTTTCAGTTCTACTCACCCTCCATGGCCCGGGCAAAGTCTCTTTATCCATGGCACAAGCCTCACTGACCAAGCCAGTCAGCCCACACTGGCCTGCTCCTTCTCCGAGGACTACAGCAGAGCTGCTGGGTGATCTAAGGTCAGGCTCATGTCACCAGCTTACAGGCAGTCTTACAAGGCAGACCCTGGTGACAGATCACAGCTCTCCCCACTGAGCCGAGAAGTAACCTCGAGACCTCACCCCACGCAGAGGTCTGGTGGCCACTACCAATCAATCTGAGTTGATTTTTTGACAGAAATGTACTCTCATCCTCAGTCCAGTCCACTTACTAAGCAATTAGCAATGACCTAGTGACCTCTGCCTTCTACAGTCATCATATCCTCATATATGACTGTTATCTAACTGCAATCTAAATGACTTAAGTGGCAGGGACTGTCCCTTCTGTTGCTCTTAATTGTTCTAATTCAACAACTATATATTGAGCACAGACCCTGGGAAAGCCCTGCAGTAGGTGCTACAGGAAATAGAGTTCTGTTGCCAAGAACTTTCTATCTTTTTTTTGAGGGATGAAAAGTTTGCAAATATCTGCAACTCAGGGCAGAATAAAGGGAATGCCATGAGAAAGGCATTGGAAGTTTAGAAAAGCTACAGATGAGAGCTGGCTGGGAGGACAAGGGGAGGTTTCTTCGAGAGGGTAGTATCTGAGACGGACACTGACCACTGAAGAAGGAAGAAAGAGGAGGCGAGTGTCGCTCTCCAAGCACGAAGAAGAGCTAGAATCTGTCAAGCATGCTAGTTTGGCCCCAAGAACACTTAGTATGTATGGCATCTTAGTATGGCATCTTAATCCTAGTAGGTACTCAATAAGTGCTGGTAGGTAGATACTTGAGGACTGCAGTCCCCGGTCCCCAGGAATGGACTGGCCGCTGCCAGACCACCAGGAACCAGGCCGCTGGTCATCTGGCCAGCAGCGGCAGCGAAGCCCCACCTGCGCCCGCAGCCGCTCCCCAGCGCTCGCATCACCGCCCGCCCGCGTCACATCAGCGGCGGAATCAGACCCTCGCAGGAGCCCCCTGCAAACTGCGCGTGCGTGGGACTGGGCCTGCACGCTCTCCGTGAGAATCCGATGCCTGAAGATCTGAGGTCGAGCCTGGTCAGAGCCGCACCCCTCCCCACCGCCTTTCAGTCCATGAAAAAAAACGTCTTCAACAAAACCGGTCCTGGTGTCAAAAAGGTTGGGGACCGCTGCTCTAGGCTGTCCTGGTTAATTAACAGTCTGGGACCAAGGAGTCTGAGTGTCTCCCGTTCACACTCGCAGACGCACACATGCTCCACAATAGCAGACATTTCCAAAAATGAGACTCCAGTCTCCGGCAGCTCACAGGGACACAAAGCCAGGGGACCTCCACAGATTCCCCTTTGTGATTGTTACCCAAACACATTTGACCATACAACCATTTTTTTAAATGGAGGTTATCACGAGACAAGTATTTTATAGGTGGCTGTATGACTTAGATGAGTTAGATGCAAATTATTAAAAAAAATATATTACTTAAAAAAAATGCAATTTTGCCTAGATGGAGACAGAGGGCTCAACCAGTGAATTGTCAGCTGCCAGGAAATCTGGACGATGCTTGATGTATGTATTGTCTTTTCCAACAACCCTCCAACTTGCTGCATGTACCCCACTGAGTAGGGGTAACAAGAGCTAACATTGCTTGAGCCTGTCTTATGTGTCCGGCTCTGTTTTAAGTGCGTTAGCTCTCACAATAATCCCATGAGGTCAGTGCTATTACTATCCAAATTATGTAAATGAGGCAACCTGAGGCACAGAGAAATTGAGATGTGTCCCTGTGGTCACTTGTATACTGAAGGCAGTATACAAATCTAGGCAGAGCTAAAGTTTCCTAACCACCACAGCAGTTCCTACCCCACAGAGAGACAGAGAGAGACAGAGAGAGAGAGATCGCACCACCACCCCTCGCTCTTTCCTCCACTGCCTCGTTGGGGCTGGTGTGTCCATACTCTCTGCTCCCCAATCCACCTCCTCACCGGCCCAGCCCTCCCGTCCAGCTCTGGTGAAAGGGGAATCAGTCTCCACACAACATCTGCTGACTCTGATTAAGAGCATCTCGGTCTGGCCATGCGGTCTTTTGCTTTCCCATTCTAGAATGTGAAACTTCTTTCCAAATATCTCATTCGGCAATACCACCTCGACTAGAACAACCTCAAGCTTCCGGAGGAAGCAGATTATCTGCACAATCTTAGCCATCACTCCTAGCAACACAGCGTGGCAGGACATCAACATATCACATGTGTTTGGATGCAATTTCTTTTGGTGGGAAGAAACATCCTCTTAGCTGAGAACCCTCTGAATGTCCTCCTCAGCCTCCAAAACCGCAGCTCCAGTTTACTGCCCTGGCCTCCTGACCCTCAGCAGTCTGTCCCAAGCTTCATTAGCTCCCCCCAGGGAAAGAAAAAGGAACACTCTCTCTGCCTCTTCCTTCACCCTCTCTCATCAAACTCCACCTTTCAGTCACGCTTGGACACTCCTGCTCCCCTCGAATGCTTTTCTTTCACTTCATTTCTCTTCTCTCATTACAGATTCATCTCTCTGCTCCTCTTTGCCTCCCACTGCCGGGTGACAAATCCCTTTCAAAATAACTCTGGTGACTCACCCGTTGGATACTGTATTCCGTTTATATGCACCTCCCCCCCGCAAGGGGCATGAAGATTTTCACAGATATTGTCTTATTTTTACCTCATTCTTGTAAAAAGGATTGTCTACCAGAAGGGAATGAAAATGTAGTTTGGGCTTTGGGATCATTGAGTATTAAGGTCGATAACCGGTTTTTCACTTTCCTAGGTTCATCTATCTTCCTCCTCATCCCTCTCTCCTTAGTGCTTGTTATTTTCTTCAGGGTTTATTAGCAAGCATGCTGGAAACTAGACGAAAACCTTACCACGCAGTTGTGTTGATTCCTAACCAGTCCCCCAAGCTGGAGCCCTCAGAGCCTCTCCTGTCCTCTGACCAGTTCACTCCCACGCCCAGCAGGTGACCAGCCATCCCGGCAGTGGGACCCCATTCCTATGACCACAGCCTGACTCCGGCCAGCCTCTCCTCCAACCTGGACCAATGCAGTGGCCACCTGACAGCGCCAGCGCCCCCCCCTTTTCTGCCCTTCTCCGGGTTGTTATTCTCCTCACATCTGAGCATGGTGCTCCCTGGGCCCCTCTGTTTAAAATCCTACCTTTTGTCACAGCACTCAGGCCTTCTCAGTCTGGCCTCAAGCTACCTTCCCTCCCTGATCTCTGCGGTCTGCAACCCACCCATCCTGGAAACAAGCGCTTTCCCTACCCTTGCCTTGATTTCTCTGCCTCTGTGTTTTCATTCGTGTGAGGCCTTCCAGCAGGAGTGCCTGCCTTGGCCTCTCTTCCCGGAAAGCTCATCGTGGAAAGGTTTAGAGGTACACATTTTATATCACCTCTTCTGCAAAGATTTTCCTATTTCCAGGGTGGACTTAAGTAACCTCTCTTCTGCATTCCTATAGCTTTTTATGACTGCTAGAATAAAGAGTAAGATAGTATTTATCAACAAAAATGTAGTGGAAACCTATTATGTCCCAGGCACTAGGTATATGGACATCAAGGTCTCAGTCCTTACCCCAACTGCTAAGTAAGACAGAAAATACAGACAAACAAAATGGTATTGCAAGGTGACATGAGCAGTAGTGGAGGTGGTAAGCCCAGGGGATGAGCAGGTACATGGTCGGGGGGAGGTGAGCTCACCTGGCATCATCAGAAAAGTCCCCCAGAGTGGGCAAGCCCTGAGCTGGCCCTTTTGAAACATCCAAGTGGGAAGGCTTTGATTGGTGATTGGGAAGGTGGTGGTCGTGGACTTTGTGACAGCAGACCAGATCCTGTGCCCATGTCCTCTGCACATACTCAACAAATATTCAGGGCATTGAATTAATTAGAAAAGCCTTGGTCTGTGGATCTCTGGAGCCCCACTGAGACCAAGTTTATTATTCCTCACCTTGCCTCCTTCTTCCTATGGGTGGTTGGCTCCAATTTTGTTCCCACAGATCTGACCTTACCTTAGGTTAATTACAAATGATGCAATAATAAGGTGAGCCCCGTATGTGTTCCTATCCCAGTTCTGGCTCCCTGCAGCCAAGAACATTGCGGAAGGGGGTCGTTGGCCCATGGCGTTTGGCAGGTACTGCTGAGCCACACCACCGGAGTCAGGCAGGCGTATACAGCTGACGTGCTCCCGGGCTAAGCAGGAAAGGCTCATGAAGACAAGGAAAGATGGGTTACACCATGCCATGCCAAGTTCCAACATCACCAGGTCCAGAGCCACCTTCCAGTTGGCTTCTTGATTCCTGCCTTATTCTCTACACTTTGTCTTTTAACTGGCAGTCAGTATCATTTCCTATAACCTTTAAAACAAAGTACATACTCTTTGGTCTGGCAGGCAAGGCCCTTAGGAATATGTCTGTCCTCTGTCTCTCTAACCTCCTCTTTTGTGCCTACTTCCTTCGCTGTCTAACCTTCGCTCTGTTCCTCGGTTGTATTAAACCACTTTCAATTCCTTAGTGCATCAGGATTTCTCTCATCTGCAGGCCTCTCCATGGGCTTGGAATGCCCTGGAACCTCTGGATATCTCTGGCTCATCCTGCAGGTCTCGGGTTAAAAGCTATTTTCAAGGGGAAGACTGTCCTGATTCTCCCTTCAAGCTAAGGTCTTGCCAGGGTTGCTCCTGTGTGTCCAGAGCCCACACCCTCTGCTTTCTCTATGCCCACACATGTCACACCATGTTGAAATCATCTGCGTACTTGTGTGTTTCCCCAGCGTAAGCTCCCTGAAGGTGACACCTGAAGGTTTCACCACTGAATTCCAGCACCCAGCAAAGCACCTGCAATGCATTAGGCACACAGTAAGTCTGCACTGGTTGAGTGAGTAAATGAAAGGAAGCTTCTAGTTCCTGGGGAAATGGAAAGAGGAGAGATTTTACCAGAACATAAGCTCTGAGAAAGCAGGGACAGTGTTCTGCTCCCTGTTTTATCTTCAGGTTCTGGCACATAGTAGGCCCTCAGTAAATAGTGATGGAGTGAATGAATGAAGTAGGTAGGTTAGGTAAGGACATTGTGTAGTCCTGAGTAGTCTCTTCATGTGTTCTTAAGATATGATTTGGTCTTGAGGGAATTGTCTTCTGAAGAGAGGAAGACAGCACGGCACAGTTGTCAAAGCTAGAACTTGGAACCATGCTTCCATGGGTTCAAATCTAAACTCTACCCCTCACTGACCAAGGGACCTTGAGAAAGTTAATTAACCTTCTTATAACTTGGTTGTTTTGTCTCTAATTGAGTTCTGTTATGTGATTAAATGAGTTAATATTTGTAAGGCAAGAAAATAGTTCTGGTTACACAATAAAAATTAATTATCATAAAAAATAAAAGTCTTACAAAATGAAAAGTCAAGCACTGCCCATATCCCTCCACACATCCTATTATTATTATGTAAATCCCTGGGGTCTGGGAGACATTTGGGAAACACAAATACATAGCTCAATCAGGAAACCAGTCCATTCATGCTTTGTGACTTTGTATTTTTCTACCCCTCATAAAGTAAGAGTCCTAGTCTCCATTAAGATCGTCTTTGAAAAATATTGTAAGCAGGTAGCAATGAGCCCACCTTTTACTAAGAGGCAACTTTTTTGATGGTTTCCCCTTTTATTCAGTAGTTGCCTGAGTAGAAGTCAGCGGATTTCAATAAGCTGCCTTCAGCTCTCCTCTGCACACTCTTGCTATTGCTTAGTGTTCCCTCAGGACTAGACAACAGCTAGGACTTTTCACTTAAAACTGCCAAAACAAGGTCAGTTCTTCCTATCAAGAGTCGGATACGATAGGATGTATTTGTTATCAGCTACTTGGATAGTAGAACCAAAGGCATGAAACAAGTCAGCAATGTAATGAGTCCAGGGTGTTGAGTAGCCAAATGAACATTTAATTAAAAGTTTACTGCAAATCATGATCACATCAAGAAATGTTCCATGTGACAGTATTTAGGATACTGAAAGCTTATTGGAATCCTAGCACTCTGGGAGGCCGAGGCGGGCAGATTGCTCGAGGTCAGGAGTTCGAAACCAGCAAGAGCGAGACCCCGTCTCTACTATAAATAGAAATAAATTAATTGGCCATTCTAATATATATAGAAAAAAATCAGCCGGGCATGGTGGCACATGCCTGTAGTCCCAGCTACTCGGGAGGCTGAGGCAGGAGGATTGCTTGAGTCCAGGAGATTGAGGTTGCTGTGAGCTAGGCTGACCTCACGGCACTCACTCTAGCCTGGGCAACAAAGTGAGACTCTGTCTCAAAAAAAAAAAAAAAAAAAAGCTTATTGGTTCATGCAATTAAGAAGGCTGAAGTAAAAAATAAATAAAAATATAAATTCAAAAAATATTTTAAAGCTTATTAGCAGTAAAGCATAACTTATATGATAACTAGAGTAATGACTATTATAGAAGTCACAATAAGGCAGTGAGATTATTGCCCAAGTCAAAAGGTACTGATTTCTACTTGAATAAGATTTCTTTACACCAAATATCTAACTTTTGCAAACCAGACAAATGAAAGAAATGACAAGCCTTGACTTTTTTCCTTTAATAGAAGATCAATTCTCCTATTAAGAGGAAGAAGAATTTTCTTGAGATCAAGTGCAGCCACGTTATGAGTAGTGGACCCTTGAATGGGAAATCAATGCCAGTGGAATCCTTTTCTCCCTCATTCTATACATACAACTCTAGCGTGACGACACGTTGAAACAGATCTTGAATTGTTGCCATTGCCACAGTTATAACCTGTGACTCATGTGTAGAGAACCACTATCATCTGGAACCCAAGAGTGACGAATACAGCTTCCATCTCTGATAAATAGTGGTCAAAATCTCCCCCGCCATGGATACCATCAAAGAGAGGTACAGTTAGGACAGAAGTAGAACATAAATAATATATTACCTTCCCCTATATATAATGAATAAACTATGGAACTATTCTTGATAATAAATATTTATTAATTAGAACGTCTCAATGAACATACAAGACATTAAAAAACAAAAAATACAAGAAAATAATTCGATTCGTGCAGCACTGTCATAAAAGGTGAGTACAACCTAATTACTCCATGAACTTGTAAAGTGAAATGAGCTGGCCGTCGGGTGAGGGGACAAGGTACCGGAAGGCCACTACCCAGTGAGGGTCACATCTGTGTTTGTGGAGTGCTGGGTTCCCGTTGGCTTGGTCTGAAGCAGGTTACTTTTGGTTTGGGACTTGCTGTCCACACTCTTGACCGCTGCTTTCACCCACTTGGCCTGTGGATCAGCACAGACTTTCAGGCCACGTTTGGTAATAAAACTGTAATACGAGGAAAAGACAGACAAAATTAGCCACATTCTCAAAGCCTCGAGGCCAGGAGTTAAGTTCAGACTAGACAGGAAGAGATCTTACTGGAAGAAATAGTCTTTCAGAACTGTGAGATCACAAATGAACACCTTTCTTCTGCTGTCTAGTTTAACAAAAAGGAGAAACATCCACAGGTAACACCCAGGTCCTTTGTTCGCCATAATTCTCAGGCTCCTTTCCCCATCAGTGCTACCAAGTATTGCAAGTAAAGGACATTTGGGGCCATCTAGTTCAATTATTACATATCCTCCTCCTTTTCAAATGGAAACATACTCATCTTATTTTTTGGATAAAAGGTGATTTCTTTATTTTAATTTCTTAGGGTAAAGCTTGCAATTGTGTGTTAGAAAGAGCTTCTACTTCTAAAAATGAGCCCCCAGAAAAAGAATGGTACCCTGTAGGCTGCCCATTGACACATTTCCTTGAGCTACGGCAACTGCTAAAGCATGGCCCTCTGCCCAGCTCCTAAGCCAAGTGTCCCACACTAGCCACCATGCGGGCTAGTCCTGGCCAACCCGGCCCTCGGAACTGGGCATGGCATGCATCTGGTTTCCAGTCAGACTCTTCTACTAAGAAAGGAGGACTTATTTATTTGGCAGCCACGTTTTTGCAGTAATCGTTATTTGGTTGGGCTGCCTGAAGGAAGATGTGATGAATATGGAAAAATAAAGGGGCTGTTGGTTAAGGCTCTCCTTCATGTTGACGCGTCCCTCCTGAGGAGGGCAGCATTTCTGTGTCCTCTGTTTCTGTGCATCCACCCAGCCCCACCGTAGGGGGGACAAACTCACATCACGGCTTTCATGGAGCCCTCCTTGATGGTGTAGGTCTTGATCCTGTTCACAGGCAGTCGTTGGGTGGTTAGACTCACACAGATACTCTTATCCGGGACTTCACTGCCCACACCTGGTGAGGGAGAAAACAAAAGGTGTTCACTGACCCTGCTTTTCTTCATCGTTCCCTTTCCCTTCCATCCCTCTCAATGCCAGTCTGCACATTCTTTGCCCTCTGCCTTTGCCAATTTATCTTTTAATGCCGCCCTGTTTCCCAACCCAGTGGGAGAGGAAAATCCGTGGATTTTTTTTCTGTTTCTCTTACTCCTTAAGAAACCATATTTCTTTCTGTGAAGAATTTAACATGGACGACTCCCAAGCCCCAGAGAATCCTGCTGTGTACCCTAGACCACAAAACCTTTTCCTTACTCCCAGCAATGCCGTGTGTCGGTGGCATGTATTAAACATCGCCTTCACTCAGGCTGCGGAGTTGGGTCCAAGCGGAGATTGTTTTGCCCCATTTCGCACACAAGGAGCTAAGTCCCATCTCCCTCCCCTGGAGCCCCGCTGAACAGGACACCGATCATCTCAGTAACATGCCAGCCCCCGACAGCATGCGGCCTCACTTTGCAGCCTTAATCATTTTTGTTTCGATAAAACATTTTGCGTTTTGCCCACAATTTCAAGGAGTTCCAGTCTTTGCCACCTTTATTCATAGACTCCCGCCCTCAGGGATTCATGATCAGATTATGATATTGTAGTGTAAGTAATAAGTCTACAAATCAATTCCAGCCAGTAGGGAAAGGTGATCTTTTAAGAAATAATCTGCTGGACCCTCAGGTAAGGCTCAGTATATCTAAAGCTCACCTGGGTATATCTTGTAGGTTTATTTGATTGTGTATAAGCTGTTAGCACTTATTATCATATAGTCTCTTACAAATTCAAAAAATTTTTCATAAATGGTAACATTCATCATCGTAATAATAGATTCACAATAATAAGAGAGAACATGCATCCTCCAGGGCCTCCCCACATTGTGACTGAACTCTCAAAGATTTTGAGAATTTATCAAGACCTATATGAAATAGGCAAAATCTACAAATGCATTTATAGTCATCACCACCATAGCTAATATTTATCAAAAAATTACCATTTGTAAGGAAATCTGATGTAATTAAATAAGTAAAAATAAGTAAGTAAACTATAAATAAACAAATCATAAGATTTATTTAACAGAGCGTGTCTGTTGTATTCAATTTATAGATAAACATAGTCCCTGAATCGCTTAAGAAATTTACCCCAAATCATCCAGTTAGGAAGGGTAGGAGCCCAGCTACTAACCAAGTTTTCTCTGTGTTGGAAATCTACAAAGTTCTCTAGAGTTGAAATTATCATTCCATTTTTGCACATGGGAGGTTTGAGGCTTACCTTGAAAAAGCAGTTTACTCCAGTCGAAACCTGAGTCAAACCCAAAAGGTGTGCCCACCCGCCTCTCATCCCTGTCCCTTGTCTCACAGACAGCTTCCCACTTACCTTCTACAACATGCACGGTGAGACAGCAGACGGCAAGGCAGGCCAGGATGAGCAGTCTCATGGCTGAGGTCCTGGTGAGCTGGACAAGGAGAGAGTGAGGTCCTGGCTCCCCGTGAGCCTCTTTTATGCTCCGATAGCCAGCGTGCTTCCTGTGGTGAGAGGGGGCTTTCGGGGTGGGTGTGGGATCACGGAAAGTCTTTGCAATACCAATGCTTCTTTTGCTTTAAAAAAAAAAAGTTCCCTTGCCTCGTTCATACTAACCTTACACGCTGTGGCCTTTTCCCCTCTCCTGTGGTTAACATGTCAATGAAACCAAGTGTATGAACAAAAGAAAACGTGGTTGTCTCCTCTGCCACCAGTCTAAACTCAGATCTTCCACTGCAGACTGCCCCAAGCCTGTTCAATGTCATGGCCCAGCACAGGGACAGTGTGAAGGAAATGAGGTGGGGCGGTCGCCACAGCCCATTGCAGTCATCTCGTATGACACCCACCATGACATGGAGCTTCCACAACCAGGGATAGCCATGATCACCTGAGGCCACCCTCCGACTCCCTAGGGAGGGGAAGAAGAGATGCCACTGTCACCCTGCGATTCTCATTCCTTTGCTTTCTTTTTTTCTCATTTCTCTCCTCTACCCTCATTCATCCTCTATACCCCATTGCTTTACACCCCAGGTACCCAAGAAACATTTAGATAACTGTCTTGAGCATGTCTATGTTTTTTTTATTGTGACTTAATAGATACATTGTTAAAGGCTTTGGAGCTGTCCTATACCAAGTTCATTTTGGAAAATAGAGATAAAATTAACTAATAATCTTGCCATTCTGACAGATTTCATTTTTAATGTTTTTCCAGTGAGTCTTTATTTGTATACATATGCTCAAATAATTTGGGTCATTATAAATACCATTTTAAGATTGATTTAAATATCTCCCCATATTTCTTTAGTCTTCATGTTTGTACTTCAAGTAAATATGTATACATACACATTAAACCACAACCTTATGACTTATTACTGTATGGATCATATCTGTAAGATCAATTTCATTAATATACACTGAATTATTTCCCTTTAATAACCAGGAGTAGGATTACCAGGTAAAATTATGTGATCATCTTTATAGTTCTTATTATTTATTGCCATATAGTCCTCTCAAAATGTAGTTCTAATTTGCAATGCCTCCAGCAGGGTTTGAGTCTGTTGGTGCTATAACCTTTCTGGCAATCAGTTTGTTGTTGTGTTTGTTTATTTTACATAGGTATCTATAAAACATATTTATTAAATATATACATAGTTAAAGATTTTGCTATTGCTCTTAGAAAAATGAAAATAAATTAATACATTTTCATAAAAATTATAGGTTAACCTCTAAGAGATTTTTCACTAATGGCATTTGATTTTCCAGCCAGACATCACTGTAAACTTCAGAATGGCTCTTTAATTATCTCTACCTCACTATACCATCAGTCCTTAAACTCTGGATGCATCTTCTGTTCAAACTGTTTCTCCCCCTATTACTCCTTGACATGGAGTGATGTGTCTTCTTCCACCCAATTTCCAAACACAGATGTGTGGGGTCATCTCAGACTCTTTGCCATCTACCTGTATGTCACTGTCAACCAAGCTGGATGAAGTATTCCTTTTAAGTAGCTCCTCAAGATGCCTCCTCCTTTCTTTTCACACTGCTCATGGTAAGCCATCATCATCCCTTGTTAGGACCATTGTAGTAGACCAACTGGTTTCCCAGTCCCTGGTCTCCTGCCTTCCAGTCTATTCTCCACAGTATTTCCATCATAATCATTCTAAAGCCTTAATCTAATGGTGCCATTTCCCTATTGAGAAACCCTTTGCTAATTCACATTGCCTACAGGATGCATTTCAAATCTCTCATTGCCTTGTATAAGGATGTTCAAGATCTAGCACTGCTTTTCCTATCAGATGCACCTTCCACCTTCAAACACATGCTCCCAAACCTCTGGCCTTAATAAACATGTGTGCAGTCAACCCAATGTCCATCCTCTTTTATGCCCCCAACATGTTGCTTTCTTTACCTGGAATGCCCCTTGCAGCTCCCTACTTATAAACTCCTCCTCTCTATCTAAGTTTTCCTGAATTCTCTAGATAAAATTAAGTTGTATCACCCTTTGTTCTCCCTTAGAGCTTTGTTCTTACCACTGTTAATCTCACTGTATTCTCCTAACCGATTACATTTCTACATCTCCCACTAGATGGCAGGCTCCTTGGGAATAGGGAATTGCCTTTGTCATCTTTGGGTCCCTGACACTAGCAGAAAGCCTGACACTCAACAAATAGCTTTTGAATAAATGATTTATTTTTAAAAGGCCAAAATTAGGGTTGTTGGGCATTAAGTGAAGGTGGGCCATCTAAAAACATAAAGCCATGCTCCATGACATTGATGTGGGCAATGATCTTTTGGGTATGACACCAAAAGCATTGGCAACAAAACCAAAAATAGACAAATAGGATTACAGCAAACTGAAACTGCTTCTACACAACAAAGGAAACAATCAACGGAGTGAACAGATAACCTGTGGAATGGGAGAAAATATTTGTAAACTATACATCCAAAATATATTTTAGATATATATATATCCAAAATATATAAGGAACTCAATATAAAAAAACCTAAATAACACAATTAAAAGATTGGCAAAAGACCTGAATAGACCTTTCTCAAAAGAAGACATACAAATGGCCAGAGATATATGAAAAAATGCTCAACATCACTAATCATCAGGGAAATGTAAATAAAAACCACAATAGGATATCACCTCATACCTGTGACAACGGCTATTATCAAAAAGACAAAGGATAACAAGTGTTGATGAGGATGTGGAGAAAGGTAACTCACACGGTTATTGGAAATGTAAATTAGTACAGGCATTATGGAAAACAGTACGGAATTTCCTAAACATTTGTACCCCCGTAATATGCTGAAATAAAAAAAATAAAACAAGACACAATGAAAATAAATGAGAGCATCTGGATCTGTTAATCTTTTTTGATCTGTGCAATAAAACCTTCATGTTTTCCTGTCATGGAAAAAAATTTTTTTAATTAGACCTACCATATGATCCAGCAATCCTATTACTGGGTATATGGAAATGAAATCAATGTGTCAAAGAGATGTCTGCACGCCCATGTTTATTGCAATATTATTCACAATAGCCAAGATATAGAATTAATCTAAGTGTCCATTAACAGATGAATGGATAAAGAAGATTCGATATGTATACACAATGAAATACTATTCAGCCAAAGAAGGAGGAGAAATCCTATCATTTGCAAGAACATAGACATTGTTACAACCCTGGAAGGTATTGTGTTAAAGTGAAATAAGCCAGGTACAGAAATACAAATATCACATGATCTCACTCATCTGTGGATTCTAAATAGATGGTCTCACAGAAATAGAGTAGAATGGTGGTTACCAGGGCTGGGGAGGTTGGCAGGAGGTTGAGTTTGGCCAGATATTGGTCATAGAATACAAAATTTCAGTTAGACAGGAGGAATAATTTCAAGAGATCTATTGTACAACATGGTGGCTATAGTTAACAAGAACTGTAATCTTGAAAAATGGTAAGAGAGTGGATGTAAATAGTTCTTACCACAAAAATAATTATGTAAAGTAATGCATATGTTAATTAGCTAGATTTAATCATCCCACAATGTATATATACTTTGAAACAGCATGCTGTACGTACAATTTTATCTGTCAATTAAAAATAAGTAAATAATTTTTAAAATTAAAAATTAAAACATAATTTCAGGAAATTGTTCCTGTAGCTTTCTCATGTTTTCAATCAAATACACAATTGGATTGATGGCTGAATTTTTGCTTAGCATATTGCTATGGAATTTCTTAAACTCTCAGAATGAGTTGTTCGCTTTTGGTTCGTCGAAGCATACACTAAGATCTCAGCTACAGAAGACTTAAGTAACAAGCAAGAAAGTAGAAACCTAGTGCAAAGTGGGCATAGTCTGCTAAATGAGTGGACGCTGTTTGACAGCCACCAGTTGAGGGGTATTAGTCATAATGAATTCCTTTCATCCTTGACTCCTCTCTTTTCTTAGGTGCTACACACAATCCGTCAGCAAGTACTATTGGCTCCCTGTCTTCAAAATAGAACCAAAACACTTCTCACCACCCAAACCACCCTACTCCAAGCCACTACCAGCTCCCACCCAGATTAGTGGATTTATGCAATGCCCTTAATTGGTCTTCCTGACACTACCCTTCTCCTGTTGCTTAGTTTACCACACCTGCCAAGGTGATCATTTCAAAATGCAAATCACATCGTGTCATTTCTCTCCTCAACATCCTTCAATGGGTCCCCATTTTTATGAGTTAAATCCCATGTCTTTACAAGGGTTTACAAGTGCCTCTGTGACCCATGCTGTCCTCTCCTGTTCAGTCTCTGATATCTTCTCCTGCTACTCTCTTCCCTCCTACCCTACTGCAGCCATGTGGCCTCTGTTCTTCTCAGCCATGTATGTCAGTCATGCCTCCGAGCCTTTGCATATACCATTCCCTCCATCTGACACTCTCTTTCCTCAGACATAAGCATGACTCACTCCTTCACCTCCTTCAATTCTCTGCTCAAATGCTGCTTCCTCCTTGTGGCTTTCTCTGACCACCCCATTTAAAACTGCACACACAAGCCCAACCTGGTATCATTTGATGTATCTTTGCTGTTCTATTTTCACTCAAAGCACTTAGCACCTTCTAATACAACTTACTTGTTTTGATATGCTTATTGTCTGTCTCCTTCCAGGAATTCTTTGTCTTTTTCATTCTTTTTCATTGCTCTTTCCTCAGAGTCTAGTACAATGCCTAGCACAAAGGAGCTACACAATTCATATATCCAGAATACATTTACGTGTGTATGAGTGTGTAAGTGCATGGGTGTACAAGTATGCCTATGCACATGCAAACATCAACATTTATCCCTGCAGAGCCTACTACTCTGGAACATCAGCACTGCTTAGGAATGTGTAACCACAGAGTGGAATGGTAAAATCCATTTTTAAAGGAAAGCATTCATTATTGAAGGAAGAAGACAGAAGGGTACAACTAAAGAAAACCCAACATGTTTTTCTTTGTTTTGCTTTCTGGTCTGAATATTTTGATTCATCTGAAAAAAATACTTGTATTTCATCATATATAATAAATATACTCCATATAAGGATTTCTTCTTTTGTAGAACATGTGTTTATGCAATTTTCTGATTTTCCTATTAGGTAATTTGTCTTTTTCTTGTTGGTACGTAATTCTTTATGCATTCATCTTACTAATTCTTTGTTGTGGTTGTTACAAATATTTTCTATCAATTTGTAGTGTATCTTTCCATGACCTTTATGAAGTCTTTGATGAACCAAAAAAAACCATAATTTTAATGTAGTTAAATGTATCACTATTTTATTTTATAGTGAATGCTTCTTGTGCCTTAATAAATTCTTCCTTTCCCTAAAGTCAGAAAGATATTTACCCCTATTTTCTACTGAAAGTTTTAAAGAATTGCATTTGACACTTACATTTTTAACCTTCCCAGTGTTCATTTGTGTAGGTAGTATGAGATAAACATCCACAGCAATGTTTTCTCTTTATATAAACAAATGTTTTAGCTCTAGTTTTTGAATGGTTCCACCTTTTCCCATATATCATGAATACAAGTCATATATCATATATATCAAAGTTCTATATGTGTGTGTATCTATTTCAGATTCTCTATTCTGCTTCATTGGTCAAACTGTCTATTCCTCACTAGCACCTTTGTGTCTTAATTATTTATTTCTTTAGTTTTTAATAGGATAAGCTCCCTTTCATTATTCTTTTTTTCAAAAGTATCTTGTGGTAAGCTCACTAGTGATCATGAAAATGGAAGTCAAGACCACAGTGTGACCCCATTTTCTTTCCACTCAAAATGGCCCAATTTAAATACTCTGATAATAGTACTGTGATAACAATGATATGGAGCAACATACATTTCTTGTGGCATTAGAAATTAGTATGACACTTTGAAAAGCAGTTTGGCATTGTCATGTAAAGCTGAACATTTGCATACCATAAAGATCCAGAAATTCTGCTACTAAATATACACCTAGAGAATTTCAAAGGGAAGGAGCAACCACGCCAGCATTTATTGTTTGGAGATTTTTTGATAAAGGCCATTCTCACTGCGGTTAAGTGATATCTCATTGTGGTTTTGATTTGCATTTCCCTGATGACTAGAGATGTTGAGCATTTTTTCATATGTTTGTTCCCCATTCAGTATGATGTTGGCTATGGGTCTGTCATATATGGCTTGTATCATTTTTAGGTATGTCCCTTCTATGCCTATTTTCTTAAGTGTTCGTATCATGAAAGGGTGTTGAATTTTGTCAAAAGCTTTTTCTGCATCTATTGAAAGAATCATGTGGTCTTTGTTTTTGCTTCTGTTTATGTGGTGAATTGCATTTATAGATTTACGTATGTTGAACCATCCCTGCATCCCTGGGATGAAGCCCACTTGGTCGTGGTGGATTATTTTTTTGATAAGCGTCTGGATTCGGTTAGCTAAGATTTTGTTGAAAATTTTTGCATCTATATTCATTAGGGATATTGGTCTGTAGTTTTCTTTTTTTGTTGCATCCTTTCCTGGTTTTGGTATCAGAGTAATATTCGCTTCATAAAAGGTGTCGGGGAGGTTTCCGTTCTTCTCGATGTTGTGGAATAGTTTCTGCAAGATAGGTACTAGTTCTTCTTTGTAAGTGTGGTAAAATTCGGGTGTGAAGCCATCTGGACCAGGACTTTTCTTTTTAGGGAGATTTTTAATTGCTGTTTCTATTTCAGCTGTTGAGATTGGTCTGTTCAGGGAATCTATTTCTTCCTGGTTGAGCCTAGGGAGGCTGTGTGTTTCTAGAAATTTGTCCATTTCCTCCACATTTTCCAGTTTGTGTGCATAAAGATTTTTGTAGTATTCATAAATTGTATCTTGTATCTCTTTGGGATCAGTTGTGATATCTCCTTTTTTATTCCTGATGGAGCTTATTAGAGATTTCTCTTTTCTGCTTTTCGTTAGCTTAGCCAATGGTGTGTCAATTTTGTTTATTTTTTCAAAGAACCAACTTTTTGTTTTATTAATCTCCTGAATAGCTTTCCTGTTTTCAATTTTGTTTAATTATGATTTGATCTTGTTGATTTCACTTCTTCTGCTGGGTTTGGGGTTGGTCTGTTCTTCTTTTTCCAGCTCTTTGAGTCGTTTCATTAGATTATCTATTTGTGATCTTCTTGTCTTTTGGTTATAGGCATTTCTGGAGATAAACTTTCCTCTCAGAACTGCTTTAGCTGTGTCCCAGAGGAGTTGATAACTTGTCTCTCCATTGTCGTTTTCTTCATAGAATTTTTTTATTTCCGTCTTGATTTCTTCATTTATGAAGTAATCATTTAGTAGGAGGTTGTTTAATTTCCACGTTTTTGTGTAGAAATGTGAGTTTCTATTAGGGTTGATTTCTACTTTTATTCCACTGTGATCTGAGAAGGTACATGGTATGATTTCTATTTTTTTAAATTTCTTGAGATTTACTTTGTGTCCTAGGATATGGTCAATCTTAGAGAATGTCCCGTGAGCTGATGAGAAGAAGGTATATTCAGTGGATTTTGGGTAGAATGTTCTGTAAATGTCAGTCAGACCCAATTGTTCTAGAGTTTTGTTTAAGTCCATTATTTCTTTATTAATTTTCTGTTTGGAGGATCTGTCTCATGCCATCAGTGGGGTGTTGAAATCTCCAGTGATTATGGAGTTGCTATTAATCCATTTGCTTAGCTCCAGTAAGGTTTGCTTTATGAATCTGGGTGCACCTAAGTTGGGTGCATATATATTTAAAATTGTTATCTCTTCTTGTTGAAATGTGCCCTTCACCATTATATAATGACCCTCTTTGTCTTTCACTACTTTTGTTGGTTTAAAAACTAAATCGTCTAAAATTAAACTGCCACACCAGCCTTCTTTTGGCTTCTATTTGCTTGGAATATTGATCTCCACCCTTTTATTTTTAGTCTATATGCATCCTTGCAGGTTAGATGTGTTTCCTGAAGACAGCATATACTTGGCCTGTATTTTCTTATCCATTCAGCCAGCCTATGTCTCTTGAGTGGAGAGTTTAAGCCATTCATGTTTATTGAGAGAACTGATAGGTAAGGTAGATTACTGATCATTCTGTTGGGTTGGATGTTGTTGCTATGATTTCTGTCTTGTGCCATTGTAATATCTGGCCTTTAATATCTTTGGGTTTTGGTTGTTTTTATATTCGTGGGTTTTTATTATGATGTTCCGTGCATAACGCTGTTTTAAGTACTTCTTGTAGGGCTGGTCTTGTCTTGGTGAATTCTCTGAGCCTTTGCTTGTCTGAGAATGTTTTTATTTCTCCTTCATATACGAAGCTTAGTTTTGCAGGGAATAATATTCTAGGCTGGGCATTGTTTTGTTTCAAAAGAGTGAGAATGGGGCCCCAGTCTCTCCTTGCTTGTAAAGTCTCATTAGAGAAGTCTGATGTTATTTGAATTGGCTTTCCCTTGTATGTTACTTGCTTCTTTTGTCTTACAGCTCTTAGAAGGGCCTCTTTAGTCGATACTTTGGTGAGTCTGATGACTGCATGTCGTGACGTCTTCCTGTTTGCATTGAATCTCCCAGGGGTCCTCTGAGCTTCTTGAACTTGTATATCAAGATTTTGAGCAAGGCCTGGGAAATTTTCCTCTATTATATCTTCAAAAAGCTTGTCCAACCCTTGAGTGTTGTCTTCTTCCCCTTCTGGTAACCCTATGACCCTCACATTAGGTTTCTTCATATAATCCCACAGCTCTTGTAGGCTTTGCTCTTTTCTCTTGTTTCTCTACTCTATTTCTGTGACTGATTTATTTAATTGGAGGGTGTTATCTTCAAGCTCTGAGATTCTTTCTTCTGTTTGATCTACCCTGTTCTTGAGACTTTCCACTGTATTTTGTAGTTCCTTGAATTGATTCTTCATTTCCAGGAGTTCGGTTACACTTTTCTTCATTGTGTCCATTTGTTTTTCCATATCCTGGAGGCTTTTTGTGGTTTCTTTGTGGTGGTTATTGAGTTGTTGTTTCAGCTCAGTGAGTGTTCTTATGATCCACATACGAAATTCCTCTTCTGTCATATTGGTTGCCTGATTTTGGTTGTTGTCCGTTTCTAGGGGGCTGGTGCTCCTCTTTGGGGGTGTGTTTTCTGTTTGGTTCTTCATATTTCCTGAGTTCTTTCACTGATTTCTTCCCATGTCGATCAGTTGTTGTTTCTTTCCTTTAGGTTATTGTTTGGGTATTCACACCTTGTTTAGTTTCTGAGGTGTTAGGTGGTGTCTGTGGGTGAGATTGGACCACTCTCTGTATATTGAGTCAGTGGGTGCCGTGGAAAGGCTGTGCAGGATGCCATCCCTGTCAGTAGGTGGCGTTTGCTTGGAGGAACAAGCTATGCTGTTGATTTTGTGTTCTGTTATCAGCTCTTGTTCTGGGCGGAGCTGGGTTGGGTAAGCCTGCCCTCAGGCAGTTAGTAGGGGTCAAAGTTCTGTTCTCTGCTTCCAGGCAAAGCTGTCAGGGCGGGGCTGGAATGGTCCCGCTCAGCCAGAAAGTCTGCTTGTGGGGGTGGGGCTGTCTGAGACCCGCAGTCTGGAGGGGGCCTCACTTCTTTCCACCCTCCCCACTCCGCAGCTACTCCTGGGCCTCTGCCAGCAGGCCAGACCACAAGCCACCAGGCCTCCCCGGACTGTGATGCAGGCGGGGAGGTTCCCTGCACAGGAATGCCACCTGGGTTGGGCGCATAGCCTCCTCCTGGGAGGAGGGTTGCCCTCTAGGATGCCGATCTACCCCTGGAGGCACACAGACCTCAGTAGGCTGTTCACGTATAACCCTTCTGTGCCCCGGGCAATGCTAGCCCTCGGTGCAGGGGATCTAGTCTGCAGGTCCGACCTCTGGGTCCCAGAGTTCAAACTGTATCCCCACCAGGGAGAGGAGTTCCGGTCCCAATTCACCCACAGGGAGCCCAAGCTGGGTCTATGTCTCTCAGCCTCTGAGTCGGCACCGTTCTCCTGGGAACCCCGTGCCAGCAGCACCTGGGAGAGTTGGCAGGTAGGGAGCTCACAGTCTGAGTTCCCCTGAGTCAGCTGTAGGGTCCCAAAAGGGAAAGTCCCGTTCCCTGGAGGTGCCTCTGGCTGGTGGCTGTATTGTCTCTCTGGGCAGCCGCGGGTAGGGTCGGCGGAGGGGAGGAGGAGGCAATATGGCGCCTGCCGCGTGGCTTGGGTCTGTGCACACGGAGGTGCCCGGAGGAAGTTTGGAACCTGGTGCCACGTCTGCTACAGGCTCACCGCTGGCTGGCGTAGGCAGTCTCTGGGCTGGTGTCCACAGGTCTCTCCACCTGCTGGGGAGCCCACCAGCAGTCCCAAATGCAGGGGAGGGGAAACAGCAAATCCACCTACCCTTGCCGCTGGTCTCCGGGCTGCTCCGGTGGTC
Source organism: Microcebus murinus (assembly GCF_040939455.1). Classification (NCBI taxonomy): domain Eukaryota; kingdom Metazoa; phylum Chordata; class Mammalia; order Primates; family Cheirogaleidae; genus Microcebus; species Microcebus murinus. The sequence continues at coordinate 115,445,467 of NC_134105.1, read as the reverse complement.
TCAGCCTCCAGTTCTCCTCCGCAGCCTCCTCCCGTGGAGTCTCCCGGGGTCTCAGGTACCCCTCCTTCCAGCCCTCGTCTGCTGTATGCTCATCTTCTTGCTTCTTTTTTCTAATTTCTGCTAGAATCTGTCTTTTCTGCAGAGACACTCTGTCTGGCAGTGTTTCTTGTCTGCCATCTTGCTCCACCCCCCCAGTGCAGACATTCTTAATCAATTTTCTGTCTTGGAGAGTGTCCTCCAAAAGGTGACTCAGGAATCTAGGCCACTTCCACCTTCAGGTAACACTGTCCCCTGCAGCTTGAGAGTCCTTTTCTCCCAGCTGCAGTATAGCGAACGAAAAGGGGCAAGGAAAGGGCAAGGAAAAGGCACACCTATTCTTAACTGCCTAGAAGTGACATATATTCTTTGGTCACATTTCATTGGTGGGAACCACTTACCTGGTCTATCTAGAAAAAAGGGCAGAGTGGGAGATTAGGGAATGGGATTGTGCCTGGAAAATGTAATCTAGACCTGTGCCTAGAACAAAGAGCAAATAAGCTCTAGTATGCCCTGCCATCGCAGTATGATTGTGATCAATCCTATTGTGCACCTGAGGTTCAATTTTTAAAAGTATAAAAATAAAAGAACAATTACTGTGCTTATTTTCTTTGAAACATGCCCACAGTACATCTCTTAAATTATTCTTAGTTTTTCCTAAATTAAAATAGTTTTCTTATATTTTCTGCTAAAAACAGTATGATTACTGTAAAGAAAATTCAGATCTATAGAAAAAATTTTTAAAAAGTAAAATTCACCCAAATCCCACTACCCAAAGATAACCACTTAGCTGCTGTCAATGTATCTTCTTCCAAACATCTCCGTAGATAAATGTGCCCATGTATATATTATTTCACAATCTTTCTACAGCATTCAATGGCTGTAGATTTATTGTACCTTTGCCATGTGCAAGGCTTTGTGCTAAGCACTAAAGGACATTAATGCATTTAATCCTTAAAACAGTATAATGAATTAAGTGGAATTATTGTCTACATTTTATAGATGAGAAAATCGGGACTTAAAGAGGTTAAGTAAGTCACTCTCAATCAGGAAGCTGACTTATGATAGAGGGAAGATTTGAACCCAGGTCTACTAGACTCTAAGCCCAATCTACCGAACTGTCACGTATTCTGATATATTCCTAATCCCCTGCTAAAGGGTCCCTAAATTATTTCCTTTTTTTGTCAACCCACCACACAGCAATAAGTAAATGCATTTCTCTGAACTTTTTATACTTATCTGTGCATCTCTTTACTTTAGCATAAGTTCCCTCCATGAAGTTCACTCAAAATAGTCTCTTACTTTCATACATACTGCTTTCTGTAAAAGCTGTGCAAAGGTAAAAATGAAACTGACTGACAGATTAATGCCACATAGGATAGCTCTCAATGGTTATTGCTTGTCCACTAACCACAAAGCCAAATTTATAATACGAAAGTCAATTTATGGATATTGAGTATAATGTATGAAACTGTGGCCTATAGTAAGGTCATAATAGACTTAATTGACCTAAGTCACAGTCTCACCAACAAGGCATGAAAGCGCCTGTTTTCCCAAATCTTTACCAATACTGGATTTTATAAATCATTTTATAAACCATTGCAAACTTACAGGTTGTAGGTTATACGTTATATTTCATTGTTCAGTTTTAATTGCTGTGACTGTGAGTTAAGTTGCTAACCTTTTATGAATTACTATTTCATAATGTTATCCATTTTTCTTTGGAATATTTGTCCCTTTCATTTTTGCTTTGTGAGAGTATTTTTATCACAACTATTTTCCTATTAAATTTCTCAGCTATAGCAATACTACTAATACATAAAAAGTGAGGTTTCTCAGCATGTACATGTCTACATAACTTGGACTTTCGAAAGGAACTACATATACTTCCTGCAAACCTTGAGAGTATTCTGATATAAAACTTCAGCTTTAAAAAGATAGATAAAATATTTTAGTTTTTTTTATTTCTTGCCTGAGATCTAGACCAAGGGTTTCTATAAGATTGAAAAGTATCCTGTAGCTCTGGCATCTTCAGAGCTACACTCACCAATGAATAAAACACAATTTACATACTCAGCTCTTCAGCTATGTGTCCTTTACTTATTAAGTAGCTGACTTGTCACAAAGAAAACACCACTGAAAAAAGAGGAAAAGAAACTCTATGCCAGAGATCAGCTAATCATTTAGGCCTTTTCGTGTCTCAGTACTCCCATCCTTACATCGGAAATAATATTCATCAGCCTCGTGGTAATATGGTAGAAACTGATAATATTTTGCCTGTATAATACTAAGTAGCCAGATAATATGCAAATCACAAGTTTAATTTGGAACCATGCTCTTACTCTTTTGCCATGTAAATTAGACCACAGAGGCTGTCAGACAATAATACAATTAAGGAAATTGGGTAATTTGTGGATACATTTTTATCTTCAAGTGCAGGTGAATGAAAAGGCAAAGGGAGATGGGAGAGAGAAAGTAATATCTAATAGAAATTGAGCCAGTGGCCTGTGCACACTCCCAGAAGTTTCTAAGCAGAGTTTAGAAGGTATGATACTGCCAGTGGATTCTGTGAAAATAAGTGGACTGCACACTCTGATTTTTGAGTTGCCACCAAAAGTAGCACTCCCATCAGTCTGACATATTATCTGAGATCTCTCCATTAAGATCATTCACTCAGAGCTATTCATTCGTTCAGCAAGAACAGTTTTACTATTTGTAAGATACTGCCTTAGAAACATGGAAAAAGAAAAGAATAAGTCTCATGATCTGGTGAGTGATCTATCTATCTATATAAAATGTTCATTGCAACATGACAAGTGCTATAGTAGCTTGATCGGTTACTTGAAATGAAACATTGAATCTGTAGGAACTATAGATAATTCTGGAACAAATAAGACATGCACTCATTCTCAGGCATTAGCATCAGACTGTGGTTAATACATTGATAATAGAGTGTCACTCAGCAAAGCAGAGAAGATACCCAAGAAGCGCACAGAGAAGCTAAGTTCTGAAGAAAGAATAGTGAGAGGGGCGGATCTATCAGCATTTCTCAAAATGTTTTATATCAAGCACTAGCTCTTGCTAGTTGCTCTATGAAAAACCAGTGGTTGGAGGAAGCGGAGGTGGGTCCTTTCTAATAAACTTGGGAAATGTTCCATATTATTAATTTATTGTGTATATCATCATATTAAAGCCTCTGAGAAGTCCTGCAGTGAAATTTGGCTAATCTAACATTTCCTCAACTTTTTTTTACTATAGAACCCTTTGTCATAGAAGACTTAAGCCAGCTGAAGACACATTTCAGAAACACTAATCTAGAGCGTGGATTCTGCCCAGGGAGGGTGGTGCTAAAGGTATACGTGTGATGGGTGAGGTGCTGAACACAGTGGTGTTCAAACTATGAGCAAGAGGGGTTGGAGATATTTTGATAGTGAATTCAACACAGGTGGAGACAGAGAGCTTGATACTTGGTAGAAACACAAATGGATTACACATTTTTCATTGAAATTCTTCAACCTGAGTACAAATCTTGGCTCTGTGTTACTTTTCTTGGTGGTTATTATTCTGCTTATGATTATTTTCCAACACTAGGAAATGTGGAGTTATACCCCTTTTATTACATAAATTGCTAATAATGAATGATCTAATTTTTATATTTTTTATTTTTACTTGAGATACTATGCAAAAAATTAATTTTTTGCTTCAAAAAAATCAAGAGTTGTATAGAGAAAAGATGAAATAGCTATTTCATTGTCATGGGCTTCAAGTAATTGTATTCAACCCTGTAAAATTATATTTAATCACTTGAGTCACCGGGTTGGTTTAAATTAGCAAATTCTAATATCTAGATATATTTTATCTATAACTGATAGATATTATCTATAATAAGTTCCTATTAATAGCATAGAACAAGAATCAGCACAGTATATCTGCCTCATGATTTTATAAATGAAGTTTTATTGAAACACAGCAATGACCATTTGCTTACATATTGGCTATGGCTGCTTATACATTACAACAGCAAAGTTAATCAGTTATATGGTTTTCAAAGCCTAATATATTTGCCATCTGACCCTTACAGAAAAACTTCACTGACCCCTAGTCAGTCCCTGATTTGTATTTATTATTAAAATCAGTTATGTCCAATAGGATATTAACTATGTAAAATTTATATAGAGAAAAAAAGATTAAGAAGTACACCAAAACATTGGTAACAGAGAATTTCCCAGGAAGTTACCACATTCATAGTCAGGCTGGGAGAGTAAGAATAGCCTTTCCTGTTTCAAGTCCTTGTATCATTTATTAGCTATGTTATTTACTTATTCCTTATTAGTGAAAGTATGTGGTATTAACACTCAGGCGCTTTCTCCTCAGATGGGTTCACAATCTCCTGTGTTCCTTGATAAAAGGTATACAGCCAACAAAAAAAGAACCCAAAGTAATTTCTAAAAATGTCTGTGGTTATCAAAAGGTTAAAAAGCATTGCTCTGTGCTATACATATAGGAGCTACATCAGGGCCAGGAAGCCAAGGGCTCAAGGTAACAGAGGAAATGTTACATGTCGACCACTACACAGAAGTTGCTTAAAAATAGTTTTGGTTACATTGTTCATTGTTCACAGATAAATGGGGAATCTGAACAGACTAGATGATCGACTCAAAGTAACCAACTCTCCAGGGAAGATTAGATTGGGAAGAAGAAAGACGTCTAGTATCTATGATGTCAAGTCAACCACTTTGTCAGGAAATTAAAGTTAGTAAGGAGAAGAATTTTTCTTTCAGAAGACTGCCATTTTTCCAACAAAGTCTGCCATAAACTTAAAATACTTTGTGGTACAGAATTCAAAAGAATGTACAGATTTCTTAAACTGAACCTCAATCAGGCTGAATCTGCCCGCCAAAGATACATGCATCAGCCTGGATCTGTAGCCCGACATCAGTGGCCGAGAGCCATCCTAAGGAGCCTCTCCATGAGAAGCCACATACTCTAGCAGGAACCAAGCATGCATTACCTTAAAAGGTATGTGATATTGGACTGAGTCTGAAAAACTGGGTCCCCAAAGTGGATCATGGAAACAAATCAATCAAATGTTGCCTTGTCAGAAGGCTGCCCTCATCATGCCATATAAAAAAGCAGCCACCCCCCATTACTAAAGTTTCTTATAACCCATTGCATTTTAATTCATAGCTCTTATCATTGTCACTTGACATTTTTATATACTCTGTGTATTGTTCTCACCTACTAAAATATAATGCCCATAAGAGTCTAGATTTTATTTTACTATTGAATCCTTAACAACTATAAGAGCTCAAGAAATATTTATTGATTTAATAAATGAATATAAACTAATTGTCTTGTCATTTTCTTCTTTCTCTGATGAACTAAAAACAGAAGCCCTGTTCAATTTAACCGGGAGCTAGCTACTTTACAGTGATAGCATCCCAGTATGACAAACACTGTAAGGGGGAAAAGGGCCCAGGGATACAGGGGCTAGAATAAACCTTAGAAATTATCTAGTCAATTCACCACCTTTTTTGTGAATGGGAAAACAGCTTAGAGTTACAGGCAATGTCACGAAACAAATGCCTGTTCTGCCCCATCCCTCAGCAAGGCTCAATAAAAGAACAAAGACCACCACCAACAAAAAGTATAATATACTGTATATGAGGGAGAACAATTAACACATATGTTGGTTTGCTTTTCCAACTACACACCACAGAGCTCATTCTGGAAGCGGGAGAAGAGAAACACTGACCTGGTGGGTACTTGCCTGTGCATTAGTCTTCCCCCGCTTCTCTTCTGTGGCCCCTTCTCTGCTAATTCTCTCTCCACCCTGCATCCCGCAGGACAGACTGTAAAGTGGACAAATTATAACTGACAGTGGGGCCTGAGAAATCCACACAATTTGAGCACATCTACTTCCTGCTACTCTGTAAATGACATTACTTGTTTTTGGGTTTTTTTATTTTGTTTTTCCTGAGAGACTCTAGATCTAATCATTACTTGAATAACTTTTTAAAAATTCAGAGTGTTGGTTGGTGTCTTCCTCTAAAGAATTTTGTTCAATATCCAATTGTGTTCAATACAATTTCATTATATGGTATTTTAATATCATTCCAAATAAACCCTAAATGTAAAGTTATATTCATACCAACTTCCCTCTAATACCTGTAAAAGTTTTATATTCTCCTTAGCTACTCAGGCTGAGTGTACAATTCACCTTTCACCCCTTTTTTTTCTTTCTCTCTCTCTTTCATCTTTCTGAATAATCCTTGGTTGTTTCTTATTTGTTTTATTATGGTCAGAACGCTTAACATGAGATCTACTCTCTTAAATTTTTAAGTGCAAAACATAGTATAGTTAACTATGGTATAGGCACAGTGTTTTATGCAGATCTCTAGAACTTACTCATCTTGAATCACTACAACTTTATATCTGCTAAACAGCAACTCCCCAAGTCACCCTCTGCAAAGCCCCTGGCAATCACCATTCTACTTTCTGTTTCTATGAGTTTGACTATTTTAGATACTTTCTATAAGTGGAATCATCCAGTATTTGTCCTTATGTGACGGGCTTATTTTACTTAGCATAATGTCCTCCAAGTTCATCTATGTTATTGCTTATGGCAGGATTTCCCTCTATTTTAAGTCTGGATAATATTCCATCATATGTATATGCTACAATTTCTCTATCCATTCATTCATCAATGGACATTTGTGTTGGCCCCATATTTTACCTATTGTGAATAATGCTGCAATGAGCTCAGGAGTACAAGTATCTCTTCAAGATTCCGATTTCAATTTTTTTGTGTATATATACCCTAACATGGGATTGCTGAATCATATGATAGTTCTAATTTTAATTTTTAATTTTTAACTTTTTAAGGAACCTCTATACTCTTTTCCATAGCAACTGCATGAATTTACATTTCTACCAATAGTGTACAGGGGTTACAATTTCTCTACATCCTCACCAACACTTGTTTTCTTTTTAATTTTTTTAATAATAGCCAGCCTAACAGATATGACATGATATCTCATTGTGGTGTTTATTTACATTTCCCTAACATAATGATATTGAGCACCTTTTTATATACCTGTTGACCATTTGTATGTCTTCTTAGGGAAATGCCTATTCAAGTCCTTTGTTCATTTCTAATAGGGTTTTGGTATTGGGGTTTTTTTCCCAGGTTTTTTGTTGTTGTTGTTGATTTTGCTATTGAGGAGTAGGAGTTTCTCTTGTCTTTATGATCATGATTCTTTTCCTTTGGGTCTCAACCCATAGTCTAAAGTAATGATAGTCATCCCAACCGCACCAGCCTCTACTCTCCCAGAGCCTGTCCTTCCTTTTCCTCTTGTTTCTTCCTCCTTTCTTATTGTCTTTTATATTTTTCCTGCTGTAGGAAATTTCTTGAATCCACGTATATTTATTTCCAATTGGAATAGCCAAATCCATTAATTTCTTATTTATTGTCAAAGCTAAAGATGAAATCATCCTTACACTGGTATAGTTAGTTGATCGTTCTAACATTTAAAAAAAAAAAAAAGTCTTTTGAGTATTTCTCCAGCATCTGAGTTTTCCTCAGACATCCAAAATAAATATACTAAGGGTAATTACATTTATGTAACTGACACGAAAAGGGTCTAATAAATGTGTAAACTTTGCTTGCTTTGCACTTAAAATGCTAGTGGGGAGAACTGCTTGCCTTTGTAGTAAATAATTCCTAGAAGTGGGTGTATCACAAGCAGTTTGCAAACGTTACAGGTGCACTTTAGGCATGTCTTCAGGAACCCCCCAAACACACACCTGAAAAACTGAACGTATAGAAATTAAAGGAAGCGAATAGCAAAATAGAGAATACATTTTTTGCCTCCAATGGGGAAAAGAGTGAATTATTGTGATTTTGTGCTATAATGGAGTTAGCTGTTGGAAAATTTTAATGTAGGGTTTTTCCCCCTTTCCACATTGGTGTCTACGGTGAACATTTGCCACACTGGTGGCAGTCTGGCCTCCTATATCTATAGAATCTCCCATAGGATAGCTTTTTTTTCCCATGGTAGAATCCAAAACTCCATTATCAAACCCAGCACCAGCACGTGACTTAGACTGAACCAGTCAAACCACCTCTACAAGCTTGGATATACAAGAGATCAGCATCGAGGGAGAAGACACGATATATGATCCGTATTTGGGGAGAGAATTTTTATGCTTGTTGGCAAGAGTCATGGAGTTTGTTTGTTTATTGATAATAGATTTTATCTCTAAGAGCAGTTTAGGTTCACAGCAAAATTGAGCAAAGAGTACAGAGATTTCCCACGTACCCACTCACCCCACATATACTCACAGCCTGCCCCACGATTAACATCCCTCGCTAGAGTGGTGCATTTGTTACAATTGATGAAATTGCATTGACACATTGTTATAATCCAAAATCCCTAGTCTACATTAGAGCTCACTATTTATGCTATACATTCTGTGGGTTTTGACAAATGTGCAATGACATGTATTCATTCTTTTAGTATTCATACACCATAGTTTTGCTGCTCTAAAAATCACCCATGCTCCATCTATTCATCCATCCCTCTCACCAAACCTCTGATAACCACTGATCTTTTTACTGCCTCCATAGTTTTGCCTTTTCTAATTGGCTTCTTTTACTTAGTAATATACCTTTAAGGTTCTTCCATGCCTTTTCACAACTTATTCATTCGCCTATTGAAGAACAACTTAATTGCTTCCAAGTTTTGGCAATTATGAACAAAGCTGCAATAAACACACATGTGCAGGTTTTTGTGTGGACATAAGTTTTCAACTCCTTTGGATAAATACCAAGGAATGAAATTGATAGATCATATGATAAAACTATGTTTAGCTTTATGAGGAACTGCTACAATGTCTTCCAAAGTCTGTATCATTTTACATTCCCACCAACAGTGAATGAGTCCATATTTCTCCACATCCTCACCAGCATTTGGTGTTGCCACTGTTTTGGATTTTATCCATTCTAATAGGTGTAGAGTGGTATCTCATTGTTATTTTAATTTGCAACCCTCTAATGAAGTATGACATTGAGGATCTTTTCATAGGCTTATTTTCCATCTGTATACCCTCTTTGGTGAGGTGTCTGTTCAGATTATTGCCCTGGTTGTTTAATCAGGTTGGTTGTTTTCTTATTGCTGAATTATAAGAGTTCCTTGTATGTTTTGGATAACAGTCATTTATCAGCTATGTCTTTTGAAAATATTTTCTCATAGTCTGTGGTCTATCTTCTCATTCTCTTGACAGTATCTCTCACAGAACAGAAGTTTTTAATTTTCATGAAGTCCAACATATCAACTTTTTTTTTCATGGTTAGTGCATTTGGTGTCCTATCTAAAGAGTCATCTCCAAACCTAAAGTTATCTAGATTTTTCTCCTATGTTATCCCCTAGGAGTTTGATTGTTTTACATTTTACATTTTAAGTCTTAATCCATGCTGAGTTAATTTTGCGAGAGGTATTAGGTCTATTTCTAGATTTTTCGTTTTTTGCATATGAATGTCCAATTGTTTCAGAACCATTTGTTGAAAAGAATATCCTTTCTCTAATGAAGTGCCTTTAGTCCTTTGTCAACAATCAGTTGACTATGTTTGTGTGGGTCAATTTCTGGGCTTTCTTTTGTTCCACTGATCTATTTATCTGTTGTTTCACCTATACCACACTGTCTCAATTACTGTGGTCATGGAGTTTTCAGAAGCTGCCATAGCAAAGGTGACCCAAGGGTGTCCAAAATTCAACCTTGTGCCTCTGACGAAGCACTGTGTGGATCCAGCTATAGGCAGTCCTACAATGTGATTTGCAACTTGTTCCTGACTAAAGTATGTTTTGTTGTTTTCAACTAAGAACTCAGACTGAAAGAATGATCTCCACAGACAGCATAGATACAATTTTGATGGGAAGTTGCCAAATGCATTTAGTTCTCTATTATTCCTCTTGAGGAATATGGAAATGAGAAAAGAAATGGGATTTAAAATCAACAGACCAAGGTCTGAGTCGTGGCTTTGCCAATGACTAATTTTATGATGCAAGAAATCATCTGACTTTCCCAAGTCCCTATTCATTTTTCCGAAAATAGAGATAATTTCTGTCTCATAAATTTATTTTAGAGAAATAATTGATATTAATCAAAATAGTTAAAGAGATAATAGTAGGTCCTCAATTAATGCTTTTTATATTTGCTATCTGTCATAAATGGGATGATCTCGTTACTTCAAAGTGCCTAAAAGATATGGTAAGGTTCTCATTAGATTGGATGGACCAGCTTGGGAACAATGGTAACAATAAAGATAATTAAATATGTTTAGGCAATACAAGGACTTTAAGCATGAGTAAGCTGAATTTTTTGAGTAGTAGCAGCTCTACGATTTAAAAATAATAATTGTTTAGTAAGTGCCCCATCCAAGCAAAAGAAGGGATCAGTACACCTTGTGACCAGTGTGGATAAGTTGTATGTTTAGACTAGGCATCATTGAAAGAATTCCTTGTATCTCTTTCATTTAATTAGAAATGGCTTCACTGAGGAAGTGATATTTTCAGAAACAAAGATATAGTTATATGGTTTATTTATTTCTGTTTAAAAATTTTTATATTCTATTTTTCCTTATATGAACACTTTAATGAATATTAATTATATAAAATTATTTTAAAAACAGATCAGCAAAAATGAAGTTATAATCACTTATAATTCTACTGTCTGGAGATAATTATTCCCAGCATTTTGCTATCTTTCTAGAATATTTCCTATGCATTGAGGTATAGATAGCTAGATTCAAAAATTTAGAATTATACAATGATGATAATTTTTTCATCATCAGCATGTCACCTAATGAGTGTTAATACTTTGGGTCTAAGGGGAAAAAAAGAGAATAAACTATATATACTGTTCCTTTGTTTTGTCTTCACATAAAAACATAAGCATATTCCAGGTTTGTAAATATAAAACGATATCATTTTTAATGGCCACAGAGAATTCCCTTAAAAGCATGCAACAAAATTATTCAACTCACCTCCTAATGATGGCCATTTAGGTAATTCCTAGGAAGGAGAAGGGTATTGCCAAGACTGCCACATCCTTTCCCATAGATCTTTCTGCACTGCCCAGTGCTTTCTTTAGGCAAATTCCCAGAAGCACAACTGCTAGTTTAGATAAATGGAATGGTACCCATTGGTTTCCATGGATGAGAATTACTGTACATCAGAATTCACCTCAGTGAAAAGGAGTAAAAACAGGTATAAGGTTGTTTTTGTTAAAGTAGCACAAAATCATGGTAGACATGACTCTACCTACGAAGAGCACTGGCACTATTGCTGAAGCCTGGTTCAGCTTAAGAGAACAACAGTAATGCTGTAGACAAAGTATATGGGGGCAAATCACACCACTGCTATTTTCTTATCAGTTTCATTCTCTCTCTCCCTCTCTCTCTGTCTCTCTCCCCCCACCCACGTATGCACACACACACACACACACACACACAACCCCTAACACACACTCTTGCTGGTGGGTACTGTGCTGAGTGTTAGCTACAGCACATTCATATTAATAGAATCCACAGTGGGTCTATGTGGTTTATTGAAAGTAACCAGAACTGCAGTGCAATTTCGTCAGCATCGGTGGTGATGAATACTTTCAAAACCATTAGCCCTTAGTCTCCGACCGCCATCAGACATTCCACAGAGGCTAAATTTAGTCGCGTGCCCCAAACTTTCTCCAGCTACTGCCTGTCCCCTCTGACGTCAGGGAGCAGGTAAACCAGATTCCTTGTCTCACTTTATCCGTTCCCTCCATATGTTTCTGCAAGTTCCAATGCTAGGCTATTTAAGTAAAAGTTAAAGCAATCTGTCTGTTGTAAAGATTTGCCTTTGATAGGGAGAATTGGAAAAGATAAAGTGAAAGAGAATTGGTTGGGGGATTTAGCCTCATTTGGCATGGGAGTAGGTAAATGCCGGGATTTAATGATTTGCTTTCACTATAAAGCCCTGCACTTAAATTCTCAAATATATATTTGAGCAGGCCTAACACATAAAAGAAAATATTTTTATCATTTTACCTTTTATTGTCAAGAAATTGGCGTGGAAAGGATCGTGCATATAGAATCACCATGGGAAACTACAAGGACAGAATTTCCATTCCAAAGGCCCATGGGAAAAATATTTCTTTTTGATATCCTGTAAAAGGCCATGATTTTTTTTTTATTTGAACATGTACTAAAGTTTTATGATAGGAAAATTTCTACATACAGGTTTATGCCGAAGGAGATAATATGCACAGTCACAGAACTCAACCATGATTGAATTATTCCTGAGAGCTCAAAGGGGTGGTTGAAAAAGCTGAAAGTATTTGGACCAAAAGCAAAGAGAACCTCGGGAAGGCAGACTGATCTTCAACTACTGGAAGGCGATTACTTGTAATTTATATGCTCCACTGGGTCAATGTGAGATAACTAAGAGGAAACTATAAAGAATAATCTAGCAAACCGACTAATCTACTTTACTAGATTCTCACCCTAGAGTTATGATGCAGAAGCTGACATGGCTTGTAGGAGAGACCATAATGTGGAGCCATGTAATCAAGCAGATAAAATCAGGAAGTCTGTTAAAGCTGTAGAACCAAATGTGTAGTTTCAGACACCAGAACACCCAGTGTACACTATTTTTAATTTAATATCATTTTGTTCCTTTGAGAATATCTCCCTGTAAGAAATAATCTACTGCCATGGTTAAGAGCCCAAGCTCTGGAACCAGGCTGCCATGACCATATCTGCATGATCACTTAGTGGCTGTCTGCCCTTCAGCGAGTTACTTCATGCACTTACCCTTTCTGTGCCTCACTTTCCCCATCTATATAAAATGCAGGTAATAATATACTACATGGGGCTGTTGTAAGAATTAAATGAATGAGCACATGCAAAGTGCTTAGAAGAGTCCCTGGCATGCATTAAGCACTCAATACATACTGCCTGACATTATTAATATAGTGTTAATATTATGCAAAACTTTATATACGTGAGAATGAAAGCTCTTAAAAGAATATCTTAGAGTCATATTATGTGAGGAAAATCACCAACTTATTTCAGTAAAGGGAGTTCAAAACACTTGGTTTTACTTAAATGACTAAATAACCGAATGGGAGTTTTTCCTCATTTACCAAGATACTTAATCTTCCTTTTCATTTTTTGTTTTTCAGATTTGGTATTTAAATGCAAAATCCTGACCAGGCATATACTGTCCCTATGATTTGTTGCTTTTTGAAGAGGGAGTTTAGAAGTGGGTGTGGGGCAAGACCCAGCACTGCTGCTCTGCAGAGCATTTTTCTCTACCAAGATCATACCGAATTCCTTTGAGGTCTCCTCCAACCAGGGGCAGATAAAATACAGGATGCCCAGTTACATTTAACTATCAGATAAACAACAATTAATTTTTAGCATAAGTATATCCTAAATGCTGCATGGGACATACTTATACTAAAAATTAGTTGTTTTATCTGCGATTCAAATATAACTGGGCTTCCTGTATTTTTATTTGCTAAATCTGACACCCTACTTGCAGCTCTGAGACCAGAAAGCTATAATTCACCCGGGCAGAGTTCTCAGCTGCTAGTGGCATAGAGAATATCATTTTCCTGTTATATTTTGTCCCCCATGCAAAATCCCCCCTAGTTACCTTTCTAATATAAGCAATTGTAATCGTACTTGTGTATGACTTTTTAGAGCCCATTCATAAGCATGGCAGCATGTTAGGTTGTTTTAATAAAATCCACCTGACAGAAGAAGAAAGCAGAATAAACTAGCTTCATTTATCTTCTATTTTCTCCAGTAAGGGGAATGACTTTCAAACTGACAAGGATAGAGCAAGCACTTAACAGCAAGTTGAAGTTGTGGACAGAAGGTAAACAGCTAGAGAGAAGCTAGACCTTCTGATAAGTTCAGGTCTGGACCAAGACAAATTATGTCAGCCCAGTTTTAATGGCCCAGGCTTGGTCCTATCTATGTCACCCCAGCTGGGACTATTGATTGTCTCCTTTGTAGACACAGTCCCACCTTTGATCACTGTACATACACTATACACACACACACGCGTGCGCACACACACACAGGGAAACTAGTCTGAGTGGAAATGAGGAGATGATCATTAGGATACAGGGGCAGCTCGTGGACTCCACGGGCAGAGGCACGCCCAGGCCCAGGGGACCACCTGAGTGCAGGCCCGGAGCATTTCAGAGACCCCAGGAGGCCTCCTCTCCACCTATGGTTCCTCACAACAGGATGGCCTCCTCCGCCTCACAGCAGGCCACGGGGCACCTCAGGGACACCCTGGTTTCTACCTTCTCTGTTCCGAGTCCCGCCCAGACTGAGACTGGAATCTCTTAGGCTCCATTCAAAATTCCTGGGAGACAGATGTAAACATTGGATAGGATGGTGGACAGGCAGTTTTCAGGAAATCGGAAGGAGAAACAAGCAGACACACAGTACATGTCCAACGAAACTAACTTACCCAAGACTAAACAAACAAAAAATGAGGTCCAAGAAGGGACATTTTGGAACTCAAATTGGGATACTCAGATTCAGCAAGAAACAGCCAGCCACAAAGCAAACTCTTCCTCTCTCCTTCTCTAAAATTGAAGCAATCTGGAGATTTGTTTATTCTAGAAAGAGTCAACAATGACAATACCCTTTCATAATTTTAGTAAGGATAAGGGGAGAGCAAGGGTGCAGAGACAGAGTGGAGGTGATATCAAAAGCTTTAAACCTAAACCCAAGCTCTGATTTTTAGGCACCTCTTCTCAAAAGTTGATCAATGATCCCATCAAGCTAGGAAGAATAGAATTAATTATGATATTTCTCACTTTGCTTAGAATTTCTCATACCACTGTCGAAGTTTCATTGCTTCTTCCCCATTTATTAAGTTATTTCTAAGACATTGTTCTCTCATACCTCAGGGCCTTCTCATATACTGTTCCCCTGCCTGGATCACCCTTCCCTCAAATCAAGCCACGATTAGGATCGTCTACTCCACCTGTGAGTGCAGTTCCCGGCCCTTGGGTAATAAATGAGACTATTAGTTAGTACCCAGGCCAGTGGCTCTTGAAGGAGTTGTCCCTTATCCCAGTTATGTCTTACTTGTGACTTAACCTATCATCTCTTCCCTCGTGCTAAATGGCATCTAAAAGGCCAAAGTTATACATTTTCTCACGGGGCAAACTCCCCGTCGTTATTTACAAGAGATAACTGAGCATTTCTGCTTCTTCTTTGACCCCTTAGAAAAAAATCCAAAACTAAAGTTATTTCCTCTGTGTTCCCCCTACCTGGCAAGCACTCAGCTACTTTAGATAGAGAATAATCCCATATTTTTCTCTCTCTTTTCTTTAATTTGATGATGTATTCAACATTTTTGAATGACCACCAGGTGCCAGGTGTCATGCCGGTGGCAGGTTCAGAGACCCGGAGGACAGTTGATTCCTACACTCAAGGGTCTCCCAAGTGAGGTTTCCAGATCTTCAATGCTTCTTTCCTGGGCCACGTTCAGACCTACAAGAGGCAGCATGCTTTCTCCAGAGCTCCCTCCTGCCTGCCCACCCGCGGAAGGTCAGAGAGCTTTCTGTTGTTTTAGTTAGGGCCCGGTCCAGGCTCGATCTTCCTCTGCTCGGTGCCTGACCGGAAGGCTGGTGGCTTCTTGCCATCAGCCGTCAGCCGGCACAGAGTGTTTGTGGTAGACCACCTGAAGCTGGGGGACGGGGGGCAGGCAGTGGAACGGGGGGAAACAGTTTCTATTTAAGGCAGTAAGAGGAAAACTCTGACTTGCCCCTCGGCCCCCGAGTTTCTCACCCTTTGCTGCTCATAGACTTAAAGTCTTACTCATTAGACTTTCCACGTGTGGCTCTGAGGTTCTCGGGCCCCTCTGCCGAGCTGGAGATTTCCCCTGGGTGTGGGACCCCCACTGCTGCCACCTAACCCGCAGGCTGGGGAAGGGCCAGGGGCATTGTAGTTCAAGGTGTTTTCTGTGCGCTGTACTCTGGGGGCCCACACGGCAAAGGCACACGACTTCCTCCGGTACCTACATGTCCCCACGACAGCTCTTGCTGTCAGGTGGTTTTTGTGTGACATGCTGCGGATGCATCATACAGCTCCACTCTGTGAGAGAGCTTCCTTGTCACCTTCTTGGTGCCAGGCTAGCTAGGATGCTCCTTGAACCCTTAAAAGCATCCTACCAACCCCAAAGGTCACCAAGGGCATGAGGGCCGATCTGAGAGTCGCGGCTATACGTATTCATTGTGTGCTAAGTTCCATCTTTCACATCATAGGCTGTGGGTTCGGTTGACATTGCCTTGCCGGTCATTTGACAATTCACTCATACCACACTCATTTATACAATAGATGTTTTATTGAGCATCTAACAATTCCACACCCAGTGACAGCACTGAGGACAATGGGTGAGTCAAGGAAACAGCTGCCGCTGAGTAATACTGCAGCAATTGAAACCAGCAAAGGTTGTGGGGTGCACAGAGAAGGGGCATCTCTCCCCGTGGGTGGGGGTGGGGTGGAAAAGAAGGCCTCACAGAGGACCGACCGCTCAGACACATCTCCAAGGGTGAACAGGGATTTGCCCGATAAGGAAGGAAGGAAGGGTGCCCCAGCGTTCTAGACCAGGAGAATCCTAATGCCAGAGGATGAAGAGCTCGAATGCCTTTTAAACCCACACATGGGGACTTTAACCTCAGAGTGCTGGGGTGGCGCTGCTGAAGTCTGTAAGCAGAGCGGGAACGAAACCAGACGCTAGGCGAGGGAATCCGGGCGAGGCTGTCGGCCAGCAGCCACACCTGGTGCTCCGGTCTCACCTGTCTCCCCTCAGCACCAGGCACATGACGGCCCTGGAAGAGGACTTGTTCATCTGTCGTTTTCTATGTCCAGGCTCTGCCGCTTCTCTGGGCACTCGTGAAGCATGGGCATCTTAGCAGCCCACCAGGTGCCAGGGGGCATGGAAAAGAAGGTGATGCTCTGCATTTCTCTGCTGGCCTCAGAGGGCCTGTCTGAAATGCCAGGGGAAGGCGTGCTGGAGGGTGAGGGGGCTTGAACTCTGGCCGAGAACGCCAACCCTGCAATGGGAAGACAACAGCTGCGTGCATTATACTGAGGCTCTCCCAGCTGCCAGAACTGCTGGTGTAGGAGCCTCAGGTACTCTAAAGAGAGTGAGTCAAAAAATCTGAAATGAAGTCTTCGCCGCACCGCTCACCCACCGGATCACTTTGGACAGGTTGCTTAAAGGAAGCCTCAGTTTCCCCTCTAAAAAAAAATGGAAAGGATAGTATCAATCCTGCCTACCAGATGTGATTTCAGGATGAAATAAGGCATGAGAGAGTGCTTTGTATGCAGTAAAATATTGTAAAGGTAGGTTTTTGCCGTTGTTAATGGCCATAGTGCTTCTATAGTGTCAGGTAAGTCTTCTCCCATGTGAAAAGGACGTTCTTCTGTCCCTGTCTTCCCTTACTAGCTCCATCCACACCTGGCAGGAAACAACGGGCAGCAGTATGTGTAACATTTGCAAAAGCACACACGGAAAACTATAGTAGTGCCAGAAAAACTACTCTTTCTAATAAAGTTGTTTTTCTTGTGATGAAAGCATCAAGAAGTATGCAGTTATGCATATATTGAACTTTTGTAGAGCTTTCACCAACTTGGTGGAGTACTAACATTATATCCATTTACAGAGGAAAAAACTGAGGCCAGAGAGATTTGGAGACTGCCCCTGATCACACAGCCCATACATGAAACAGTTGTTTGCCACTAAATCTCTCTATTCTAGTAACACTTCAGCAAATAGCCAGCTCTAGGAACTAAATGGGTATCCAATAAATGCCTGATTAAAATATACAGTTGGCAGCTATTACTGCTGTCATTTTTTGTATTTGAAATTTCTGGTGTCTCAATATTACAATGATTCTGTGGCTAAGAATGGCAAAAATTATTCAACTTAAAAGAATGAAAGAATTTTTTTAAATGTATGTTTGGAAAGATCAGTGGTGGAATGAAGTTCTAAGAAGTCATATATCTTTGTCAATATTTCATGCTATTTGTGTATGCACCAAATATTTACTGAGGCCTATAACATGGCAGCCATCATTTCTAAGAACTGAGGCTTCAAGAGTGAACAAAACAAACAAAATCCTTGACTTCATGGACCAAATATCCTGATGGGAAAGAAAGATAATAAACAGAACTATATAAGTAAAATATACTATACTCCAGAAAGTGACACATATTAAAGAGAATAAATGAAGGGTGGAAGGAGAGAATGAAATATTGGGGAAGGGGTAATTGAGGTTTTAGATAGAGTAGATGGAAAAAAGCCTCACTGAGAAGATGACTTGAGCAAAGAACCAAAGGAAAGCTGTCTGGGGGAAGAGCACTCCAGAAACTGCAAGTGCAAAGGCCCTGAGGCAGGAGCGTGTCTGGTAATTCAAGATTCTGTAGTGACCACTGCACAGACCAGATTCCACTTGCTCATGCACCTCACTGAGCTCCTCTGCAACCATGTCTGATGAACCCAAAATGACTAAGATGGAGAAATTCCATAAGCTGAAACTGAGTAAGACAGAAAGGCAAGTGAGAAATCCACTGCCTTCCAAAGAAACGATGGAATAGGAGAAGCAAGAAGGCGAATCGTAATGAGATGGGCACCACCAATACACACTGTGTGTTCCGCAAGTATCGCCTTCTTATTTTACTTCTTTTAACTGTTTAACTTTGTAAGATGCAAAGAGGTTGGATCAAGTTAAAAATGGCTATGTTGCCCCTTTCACATCAAAGAATCCAGGACTACTGAAGATAAAGGCTGTGCCTGCCTCTCCCTCCTGCCTGTCTGGCCAGCAGGGAAGGAAAAGAACTTGCATGTTGGTGAAGGAGGAAATGGAGTGGGAGGACAGTGGAATCTAGAATAAAGCCAAGCTGGACCCAGGTGCCTGCAGGCTGCAAAATGCAGTTTAATCATAGTGCCATTTTTTGTTGTTGTTCAAATGATTTTAATTACAGAAAGGCAAAATTATTTTTTAAATATTCAGGTAGAATGTTTTAAAACCTAAAAAAAAAAAAAAAAAAAAAAAAGTAGTCAGTCCAAAGTAGCTAGTTTGAGAAACCAAAGGAGAAAGTAGTAAAAAACGAAGTCAGAGAGTTGACAGGGAGCAAGACCATTCTGGGCCTTATAGATTGAGGCTTTGGCTTTTACTCTGAGTGAGAAATGAGGATATTGGAAGGATGTATGCAGAGTTATAACACAATCTGACCTAGGCTTCGATAGGTCACTCTTGCTGGGGCCTAAGACAGACACAGGAAGACCATATAGGAGGCCACTGCAATAATCCAGGTGGGATGATGGTGGATTGGACCAAGGGGCTGTTGGGGAAGACTCAAATGCTTCTATTTGGAAAGTAGAACTGACATGGTATTCTGACAAACTTAGTATGGAATGGTAGAGAATGAGGAGATAAAGAATGACACCAAGGCTGTTGAGGTGGGCACCTGGAAGAACGGTGCTGCTATTACCTGAGACAGGAAAATGCAGGAGTTGATGGTTCATGGGAGAATACATTTGGCCATGTTAAGTTTGAGATGCTTGGTAGACATCCAAATGAAAATGTCAGGTAGACAGATATATATAGGTCAGGAGTCCAGAGGAAATATCTGGGCTGGAAATAATTTCAAAGTCATTGGCACATACATGGCATTTAAAGCCATGATTATAAGTGAAATCATGTAGGTAGTAAGAGTTGATCAAAAAGAGAAGAGGTCCAAGGACTGAGCCTTAAGATACTCCAAAGTCTACAGGTTAGGAAGGTAAGGAGAAACCAGCAAGGGAAATTGGGGAGTAGCCAGAAAGATAGAAGGAAAACTAAGCTTCTGTGGTGTCTTGGAAATCAAGACAGGAAAGTGTGTGTAGGAGTGGAGTGTGAGCACCATCGTCAAACGCTGTGGATATGCTGAGAAATGAGAACTCGGAAATGACGGTTGGGTTTAACAACATGGTGCTCACAGAGGATCAGGACGGGGAAAGGTTCAGTGGTGGGAGCAAAAACCTTATTGAAGAGGGTCAAGAAGGCCTAGCAGAAGAACTGAAGACAGCCAGTATCAATGACTCTTTAAGGCTAGTCGTGGCGGCTCACGCCTGCAATCCTAGCACTCTGGGAGGCCGATGTGGGAGGATTGTTTGAGCTCAGGAGTTCAAGACCAGTCTGAGCAAGAATGAGACCCCATTTCTACCAAAAGAAAGAAATTAGCTGGACAACTAAAAATACATAGAAAAATTTAGCCAGGCCTGGTGGCGCATGCCGGTAATCCCAGCTACTCAGGAGGCTGAGGCAGGAGAATCACTTAAGCCCAGGTTTGAGGTTGCCGTGAGCTAGACTGACTCCACAGCACTCTAGCCCAGGCAACAGAGTGAGACTCTGTCTCAAAAACAAAACAAAACCCCAACTCTTTAAAAAGAATAGTTTTACAATGCAGTTGCCTTATAAGTGTCACTAAGAGGCTTGGAGAGAAGAAGGACTGTAGCTAAAGGTGGAATGGGGTCAAAGAGTGTGTTTTGTTTGTATATTTTGATTTTTACATGAGGAAAGTAATAACAGGTTTGTATGCTGATGGGATGATCCAGTGGAAAGTTTAAGGATTAGTGTAATACCCAGTGTATCAGCCACATATATTTGCCATTCTTCTACCAATTTGAATTCATAAATGCAGGTTATATACTCCCGATTCTTCATGCTTTCAATTTCATTACTTTCACCAGGAACTAACCGTATTAGCAAACTGATCTTTGGCTAAACTATTTCCTGGTACAGATAAGAGAAGGAAATAATAAGTAATACCTTGCTACAGTCCATAATAATCATACATTTGGTAAAAATATTATTTCATCAAAAGAGTTTTATAAACAGACATTAAATATAAATTATATACCTTTATGGGGTTTTTGTTTTTTTGTTTTGGGGGGTGGGGGTTTGGAAACAGGGTCTCACTCTATTGCTGGAGCTAGAGAGCAGTAGCGTCGTCATAGCTCACTGCAACCTCAAACTCCTGGGTGCAAACCATCCTCCTGTTTCAGCCTCCTGAGTAGCTGGGACTTCAGGGATGTGCCACCACACTCAGCTAATTTTTCTGGTTTGTTTCTTTCGTTTCTTTCTTTCTTTTTTTTTTAGTAAAGACAAAATCTTGCTATGTTGCTCAGGCTGGTCTCAAACTCCTGGCCTCAAGCAATCCTCCCACGTCAGCCTCCCAAACTGCTAGGATTATAGGCATGAGCCACCGTGCCCAGCCCCTTTTGTTTAAACAATAAGAAAAATCACAAAAGATTTTGAAATTAAAAGCAAACATCTCCAAGCAGAGACTGAGTCTTCTCCCTCCTACTTTCACTGCTACTGATTAGTATTTGATTTAACCGTGGGTGTTTATTCCAAGTTCCAAGGGGAATAGAATCAGTCTCTCCTAAGAGTCAGATATCTGTAGCCCATGATCCCCCTAACGGGAACGGGGCATTGCTTTTGAGGTAATGAAACAGGAATGAGCTCACTACCTCCGCAGTCACTTTCACCCCTTCAGAATTCTTGCTTGCTTATGGTGTTGCCTTAAGCAGTTGCTTCAAGAGAATCTCATCATCAAAGTTGTGGTTTCCTGCCCAAATGCAGCTTAGCTTTATAATAAAATACCCTCAACCCTTCCTTCCTGTTGCTTCTTCCCTCCCTCCAAGCCAAGAGCAGTGAAAACTCTGCTAAGTAGTGACTACGGGGTTTCTCTCTTGGCCTCTTGGTCCCTACTTTCACTCTAGATATAATTACTTGGTAACAAAATTATTCCTAGTTCCTACTACAAAGCTCTTTATCTACTTTCAATTAAACACTTAATATTGTAACAGCTTTCTGCTGCTACCAGATGCCTCAATTTTACTCTTTTGTAGCCTGTTTTAGTTCTTTATTTATTGAAACTATGTATCCTCCCACATTTGATTTTTTTAATAGTCATACGTTTTGAAGAGAACGAAAAGTAGTTTTAAACTACAATTGCCTCAGAAAGGTCATTTGATGTTTGATAGGGCAAATCTTTCTGTTTTTCATTTACAAGTATGCGCGCGCACACACACACACATTGTCATGTGTTTGAGCAAAGCAACTAAGGCTTAAAATGGCTTATATAGTAGCTAATGTTTACCGAGCACTTACTCCACACCTAGTATTCTGTGAAGCACTTGGCATGCATTACCTTATCTGATTCTCCATCTTACTACTGACAAAACTAAGAATTTGGAGAGGTTAAAGCACCTGCCCAAGGTTACACAGCCAATAAATGATTCAGGATTTGAACCCAACTATTCTGACTCCAGAATCCACATACTTAACTATTCATGCAGGAGAGAGTTATCTTACAGGAAAAATATGAGGGCAGTGCTCCTAAAACTTGTCCAGCCAAGTGTCAAGGGCAGAGAGAGACCTCCTCAAAGGAGGGAAGTCTTGGTGGGAAGGGAACTGCAATACATACCAAGTGCAACAGTTCCTTGAAGTCTCATGCCTTACCCTATAATGTATGACAGTTTTGCATTCTGCTTCATAATATATTCATATTGCTTTAATATAAAAGGAATATTTGGCTCCACTAAAGGACACAAAAGATATATAAATATTTATGAAGCAGATGACAAACA
The DNA here is from genome assembly GCF_040939455.1 of Microcebus murinus. Classification (NCBI taxonomy): domain Eukaryota; kingdom Metazoa; phylum Chordata; class Mammalia; order Primates; family Cheirogaleidae; genus Microcebus; species Microcebus murinus. The sequence goes on along the minus strand of NC_134105.1, from coordinate 115,422,716 downwards.
TTGTACGAATGTCAATTTTCCCTAAATTAATCTAGCATTCAATGTAATTCCAATAAAAATCTCCATGGAGTTTTGAGAAAAAGTTTTCTCATCTAATTTTTAAATTTATATGACACAAAGATATTCACAAATAGCTGAAGCAAGTTGGAAAAAGAAAAACAGAGGGAAGATTTGCCCTATCAAATATTAAGACATAAGACAAAGCTTTGGTAACAAAAAAAAAACACTATGGTACTAATCTAGGGATGACAAATCACAACAATGGAAATTTCAGAATCATGATTCTAAAATATATATATATATATGTATATATATATATATATACACACACACACATATAAACTCTGATCAGATAAAAATAACGTTATTATTCAGTATGCCTTGTTGGAAAACTTTGCTTATCTTCTAGAGAAAATTAAATAAAATTCCTACCTTATACATGTATAAAAATAAACTTGTGATGAATTAAATGTCTAGATTTGAAAAATAAATACATAAAGCAGGGAAGGAAGGAAGGGAGGGAGGAAGGAAGGAAGAAAGGAAGGGAGGGAGGGAGGAAGAAGGAAGGAAGGAAGGAAGGAAGGAAGGAAGGAAGGAAGGAAGGAAGGAAGGAAGGAAGGAAGGAAGGAAGGATTCCCGCCAGCACAGCCCTCCCCTTGAGACGTGTCCCCTCCACACACACACCCACGCACTGCGTAACACGAGTAGTTGGCCACCTGGGGAGATCACACGCGACAGATACAGAGTAGGACTGAGGTGCCCAGCTCACCCCTCCCCTTCCCCTGGGTCACGGGGTAAGGATCACACCAGAAGAAAAAGCGATTTTCACTATTTGCTGCTGGATTACACGTGAAGTAGCAATCACAGCAGCCACATTTCCTGCACCTAACTCAGAGGAGGGACAGGACACGGAGAGATCTGGGAAGACAGAGAATGAGCGCTTGAATAGAGCCCTTCAGAGCCCACGCGTGCAGATTGAAATATGCCCCAATTTTCTGATATGAGGGCTTCACAGGAGAGGATAGGAGAAGAAACCAGGTTTTAGTGACACAGCCTGACACTCCTGTGCTTAAATTAGGAAACTGTTTTGCAACCTCTTGACTTGTATCCATGGCCTGAAGTCTGCACTCACTCTGCTGCTAATTAGCTATGTGGCCATGAATACAGTGACATTGAAAGGACGCTGGACCAGGAGTTAGAAGACCTGCGTGACTGTACCCCTGGAAAATTTGCTCCACATCTCTGGGCACTGATTGCTTTATCTATAAAGTGAGGGAGTTAAAAATAACAATCTCCAACTTTCCATTAAGTTCCAAAATTCAAAGACATTTTCTACACACGGAAAATTAGATGGTTAAGCATGATGTTTTCTAAAACCCTTTCCGGTCCTCACATTTTAAAGTGTCATAAATATATTAGCTGAATCATTTCTTTCTTAGAATAAACATATGGTCCCTAGTATTCCCAGTGGTATCTCTGCAACACACATAAGTTCTGTGGGTTGTACTGAAGCAGGAAATTGTTGTGGTCAGCAGGGACATCTGCTAATCTGTGTGCCACCTTCATGCAAATTATAAACAGCCATCCCCTCGGGCCAGACAACTTAGAAAAGAGTGTCCTTCTGTACAGAAGTATTCACATACATAGAGGGCTGGAGAAGCAGTGTGTAGGCTGAATTTCGGCTTCTTCTTGCCTCCTGAGCTTCATGCCCTTGCACAGTGCACAAACTGCTCAACTGAACATAGCAACCCTGGTGGAGTCCAAAAATCTGAAGGCACTTTTTTCAAGCCAAACTCAAACTTTCTTAGGAAAATGCTGAAAAGTTATAGCCGGCAGCATGCAATCTCTAGGCACTCTGGGCTGGGCAAAGACTGTGCTAACAATTTGAAGGTTTTCATGGTTGCAAAATTGCTGATTTTACCATTGACGCTCTGGAGGGTGAGTATAGCACCATAACCATCACACTACTGCAAAACATCAAAATGCAATCAGCGGTGGTCTTCAATTGCAACATTCCTCTGATTAATTAACCTACAGAGAAAACAAGTTACTGTCTACACTAAGCTTTCCTTTCAAATAGGCTATGAACTCTTTAGGACAGTTGATTTCTTGCCCATTTTTGTACCTCCAGAATCGACTATGATATCTGGCACAAAATTGGTTTTCAATAAACAATTACTCACTAAACTCACCATCTGAAGTTGATTTCATTCAAATACCCTAAGACTAGATATTATGGCCATAAATGAAATGTGATGAAACTGAAGTAGAATTGGGAAAAGTCAGCCTAGAGCACTGATTCTCAATCTGCATGTGCATTTTTTAAAATCACGAGGTGATTCTGACACACGTCTCCCTACCCTGCACCCTTTATGCCCACTTGAGAATGTTTAAAGGGTTGAGATTTTCTAGACACCAATTTTGAAGGTCCTCCACGCAGCTTACACAAACCTAAACAGAGCACAGAGGCATGATTCTCAACACTCGGGGGCAAGGGTTCTTGTTAGAACCACCCGCCACGGCTCTGAGTGAGGATTTGGATGACAACTCGTACAGGACCAGGGCTCTGGGGGGATTTGGATTGTGGCTAATGGCTATTTGCTGGCTCATGCCTTCAGTTGAGGGAAAAGTAAATTTAATAAATGTGTCTTTCTTCACATCTTTAAAAAAAAATCAAAAATATTTTCAATATAAAGAAAAGCACCGAGGATAAAATAACAAATATCAATGTACTTCCTGCTCAGAGTTGACAGATGACATGGAGCCTTATTTGCTTCAGATATTTTGTAAAATAACACAGTGCAGTCTCTTTAGTACCCAGACCCCCATGTTATGTCCCTGAGCAATATCCTGCAGTGGATGTATATGTGTATCGATCATGTTTTATGTTTTACTTCCAATAGTATAGTAGGAGAATTTGAATTTGCCCTATCCTCCCAAAACTTGGTATTGCCAGTCTTATATTTTTGCAAATCTGATTGCTGTGAAACCATATCTCATTGTTTTAACTCGCATTTCTCTGACTACTAAGAATCTTTAGCACTTTTCATACATTTATTGGAGTTCCAAACTTCCTTTTCTGTGAATGGTCTATTAATATGTTTTGCCCACTTTCCTATTAGGTTGTTTTCTTATTGATTCTTAAGAATTCTTTAATATTCTAGATAATCCTATAATTATATTTTCTTAGTCATATAGAAGTAATAAAAAGTTATAAATTGAATTTGTTAAAAATATTCTTATGTTTTCCTTTGTCATTTGTCATTTTGTAACACAAAAAATATTTTCATCACGCCATCAGAATGTTATCTTATATTTTCATCTAAAAGGTTTGCCACATTTAGTCATTTACTCTGTGTGGAATTTTGTTTGAAATACGGTGTGAGGTAAAGATCTAGTTCAATATTTTTCAATACAGAAAGCTAGTTTTCCCTATACATTTATAGCTAAGCCATTTATAGATTTGCAACATATTAACGAGATATAAAACAATTTAGTGGGTTCTAGCTATCATTTTTCAGAAAATGAAATAATATGGAAAATATAAGATTACATTGTATATAGTAATGGTAAATGGTGTTTATAGAACACATATACATGCTGGGACATGGAATAAAATATATTTCTTTCTGCAGATTATGGCCAAAAAATGTTTGGAGTATGCTAAAAAATGTCCATCCTTTTCCCTACTTAATAGTAACATCATTTCTATCCTATATCATGATCATGTGATTGGATTTGTTTCTGGGCTATCCATTCAATCTCTGTGGACTCTGTTTATTATCATGCTAATATCATGGTAGTTTACTTGTATAGCCCGTTAATCTCTCCTCCATGTTATTCTTTAAAATAGTCTTGATTTCTTGACTATTCTTCCAGGCATTATTTGCCAAGATAAAACGAACAAAACTTTAGTCATATTTTGATCAAAACTGCTTTGAATGTATTCATTAGTTTGGTGAGAATTGACGTATTTATAATATTGAATCCTGGTCTAGCTTCCCTGATTTAGGTTTAGTTTTATGTCTTTCAATAGTTCCTGCATAGGTTTTGTTCATATTTAGGCATTCATTTAACAAACACTTACACATACCAAGCCACCATTCTAAGCACTTCAAAAATTACTAATTCATTTTAGCTTTATAATAACCTTATGAGATATAACTATTATTTTCCCCATTCTATTGTCAGTTGCAGATGAGAAAACTTAAACATAGAGAGATCAGCTCATTTTCTCAAGGTCACACATCTAGAAAGTATAGCAGTCAGAATTCGGTCCCAGAGGCCTTGTGCTTATTCAATAAGCCATGCTGTCTCTCCAAATAGTTCATCATTATTTATTTCTAAGTACCTCATGTTTTAATAAAAACAATAACCAAACTGATATATCATCATCATAATCATCATCGTATTTTTTACTGGTTCTTGCTGGCATATGAGACTATTAAATTTTTTTCTATTATGTTTATCTCTTAGTGTTTATTCTAAATCTCTTAGGATTTAGAATATTTATAAATATTCTTCTACATGTAACTGAAAAGAATAAGTATGTCTTGTATGTTGAGTATAAATTTTAATATGTGAGATCTGGGTTGTTATTTGCACTGATATATCTTCTTTATGTATTTTGTCCCAATGTTTTAATTGCATGATCTGGAAGAGATGTGTTGAAATTTCTTACTGTGATTCTAGATTTGTCTGTTTCTGCATGTGCTCTGTGCATGTGTGTATGTGTGTGTTTGTGCATCAATGTTGTTAGATCCACGTGGATTCACAGTTGTTACATCTTTAGGCACTTCCCACCCCAGTTTCATTAAGTAAAATAACTTTCTATACCTTTAAATATTTTTTTTCTCAAATTTCATTTTGTCTGATAGTCAAAATACAGTAGTGTTTAAAACAGTGCTGGCCTCTATAAATTTGGGTTGTGGCTAGATTGCTATTGCTTCCTGGACTTTTATTTTACTGTGTTGTTGGCACATCTTTTCCATTCTTTTTCTTTCAACCTGTCTTTATCCTTATGTTTTAAGTGTGTTTATAAATGGCAAATGGCTAAATCTTTAATCCCCCTTTTTAAAAGATAGGGTTAATCCATTTCCATTTATATTGTGATAACTGATTTGGACTTATTTATAACAAGAGTTGGCAAATTATGGCCCTTGGGACAAATCTAGTCCAGCACCTGCTTCTGTATGTAAACTGTTATTGGAACACAACCACATATAGTCACTTACTTATCAACTAGGGTTGGTTGCTTCTATGCTTCAATAGCAAAGCTGAACAGTTGCAATCGAAATATATGGCCTGCAAAGCCAAAAAAATTTTACTATTCGGCCTTTTACAAAAAGTTTACAGACCACCGATTTGTGCCATCTTACTTTGTCTTTATTTTAGATAGGCTTTTTATCTACTTTTCCCCCTTTATTCTATATTCATTGAATTGATCAAGTCTTATTTATTACCTTACTTTCCTCCCACTAATTTAAAAGTTAGACATTCTATTTCTATTCTTTTGGTGGTCATTCTTAAGTTTTAATATACATATTTTCTGTTTGAAAAATTACTTAATGTCTTTATTGAGCCGTCCATTTGCTCAGGGTTTCTTGGGCATGGCTCCTGGCCATGGTCACTCATACTTGGCTCAGAATAAACCTCTTTAAATTATTTTACGGAGTTTGGATTCTTTTCTATTGACAAGATGGTGCCCATATGTGGGTCTCAGAGAAGACTCAGGACCCCCAAAGGAGTAGCTTGAACTCGGTGCCAGGTACCAGCATGGCTCCCTTCCCTCAACCCTCTGACTCTGAGCTTCTCCTTGGGTGGACCTGGTAAACTGTCCTGTGCTCCGGACCTCTTGTTCTTGGTTGACAGTCCTGGTTTACTCCGAGCTATCAGTTCTTTTCCTAGGAAGTTGTTTGGGATCCTAATTTGAATTGGAGGTGTATTCTAAAGGGTTTTCTCCATTGCCTCTTCCTCCCAAAATTAATCTCAATTGCCTTTTGTGTGTATTTGTGAAAGAAGAAAGCAAACTGTCCTGTTTGTAGATAAATGAGAGATTGAGTTCCTCAGCTCTGAAGAGAAAGGGCATTTTACTCCTCCCAACCAAAAGGTCCCCTGGGTGACTGGGGGCCTAAGTGGAAGTGCCTGGAGTAACTCCCCGCAGCATGAGTGGCCCTAGGGGGACCCCCCTTGCTGTCTCCAATAAGAAACCCATATAAGAGTGGAGTACTCAGAGTTTTGAGCCCTCTTGGAGGTAGTAGACCCTGAAGAGAGAAACTGAGTACGTAAGAGGGTGGGAACCATTCAGCGGTGAAGCACTGTGGAGTCCTACCCACACTCAGCACGCTCCGATCCACGACACTAAACCCTAGACTATAGTTCAGTGTTTCTTTTCAAGAAGAATGGGAAACAAATCCTCTAAAACTAAGGAAAGACAAGGAGAGTAACCCCCTTCAGGCACCCCAGTTGGTTTATGGTGCCTCTACTTACAAGTATTTGTATAAAAGAAAGGTTCAAAGGCATGCCAGGTTTTCTAGGACTCCAGCTGGTCGTGGCCAATTCTTGGGAACAAGTTTTTGCTGATGGGCAAATGACATCAAGAAGAACTCAGAGCTCAAATGGTCCACTTGCCACTATAAAGTTAAAATGTCAAGTCTCTTAAGCTCTGTCTCTCTATTTTCCTTTCTTTCTACTCTGAACCTGCTAACGTTTTCTACTGATGTTAAGATAAACTCAACGTTTATGACATTACTAATTGAAGGCTACCTGGAGGTCTTGAAGCCAGTCCTTGCTAAAATGTCAACATTGAAAATTCATTTTAAACTGAAAGAAAAAAGGGGGAAGGGTAAAAATAGGTTTTTTGGTTTTTTTAATCAAACTGCCATAAAAACTGCTTTACCCAAAACTTTGATCCACAGGTATAATTAGGTTACCTATCAGGGCAACTAAAGTCTAGCCATGTGAACAAGTCCCAGTTTTGTCAGAAGAAATTTGGATCCAGTTGCCTTTTGGAAACTGGCGAGTTTATATTGCTATCTCATCGCTAGAGTTCTGAGATAAAAGCTATTGGAACTTTTTATGTGCATGTGTGTGAGTGCATATGTTTAGATATGTGTTGTGTATGTCCATGTATTATATGTTTGTGCCTACATGGTTCCAAACTGGCTTATAAATAAGGGAACGCTGATAGATTAATTAAACAAACCCAAATGGTTTTATAGTTCACATGAATTATAATTATTGGTAAATGAACTGGGTTATTCAAAAGAAAAAAATTATTGGTAAATATCTTTGTTGAGATATAACATAAATAAAAAATACATATTTAAAGTGTACAATTTAATTAGTTTCACATATATATAACCCCATGAAATTAAAATCAAGAAAACAACCATATCCATTATTCTCAAAAGCTTCCTTATGCATAAACTTCCCTCTCTTCCTTCCTAGCCCCGACATCCCAAACCTACCACTGATTTGCTTTCTGCAAGTATAGATAGTTTGCATTTCCTACAAATCAATATAAATGGACTCATAAAATATGTATTCTTATTTCTGAGTCTTTCCATTGACATTATAACAAACGTGGAATTCATCCATGTTATTGTGTGTAACAATTGTTCATTTCTCTTTTTTGCTGTGTGCTATTCTGTTTTATGGATGTACCACAATTTACTTAACCACTCCTCTGTTGATGGGCACTTGCGTTTTTCCCAGTTTGAGATTATCAGAAATAAAGCTGTTATAAATATTGCATAAGTACTCGTGTAGACATCCATTTCTTTCTCTCTTGGGTAAATACTTAGAAGTGGAATCGCTGTATTATATTGCAGGTGAGTTTTAACTCTTAAGAAATTGCCAAACTGTTTTCCAAAAGATTCCCATCATCAGTTTTTGAGGGTTCTGGTTTTTCTACATTCTTATCAAGACTTGATGTGGTCAAACTTTATAATTTTAGCCACTTTACTAGATAGGTAGTGGTATTTCATTGTGGTATCAATTTGCATTTTCTTAACAGCTACTGATCAGGCATCTTTTTATGTGTTTGTCACCCTTATATCTTCTTTAGTAAAGTGTCTGTTTCCATCTTTTACTCTTTTACCCGTTCGAGAAAGGAGAGGCTTGCTTCATTTTTTTTTTTATTTAACATGCACATTGGCTTGAGAAAATCTAAATTTTAGCAAGTCTTCCATAGCCCTTCCTCCTAACAAAAGTATTTTAAATCTTTTAACTCTAATCCTAAAAGGGCCATCTTCTATGGCATCACTATATTTTAATCCTATCTAGTTTTTAACCATTCCTTCCAAAAATAAAACATTTTGTACATCTATACTTACTTTGGAATTACCAGCATATCATCAGTTTCTTTATTCTCAGTTGTTTCTCACATCCCAATCCTTCCCTGTGATTTTTTTTGTCTGCAAAAGTATATACTTATTGGTTCTTTCACTGAGGTAGGCTATTAAGACGTTGTATCTCTAAAATTTTCATTATTTTGCCTCACATGTGTAACTGATTATGGAATTTCAGGTTGACATAGGCTTCTTCCTAACACTTTGAAGACATTGCCCATGTTATCTGCTAGTGTTTATTGTTACTAAAAAAATCCACTGCCTGTGAATTTTTTGTTGTTATTTTCTAAGTAATTTGTCTCTTCTTTTTGGTAACTTTTAATTATTTTCCTTCTATCTTTGATATTTTCTAGTTCCACTACAATATGTCTGAGTGTAGGATGTTTTTAAATTTATTCTGCTTGGAACTGAATACATTTTTTCAAACTGAAAACTCATCTCTCTTTCATCAGTTTTGTTAAATTCTCAGACATTATCACTGGTATTTTTCTAATTTATTGCCTCTGGTGTATGGTTGGAACTCCTATTAGAAGCATGTTGGACCTTCTCAATCTACCTTCCATGGTTTTACTTTTCTTCTTTCTTTCCTTCCTTCCTTCCTTCCTTCCTTCCTTCCTTCCTTCCTTCCTTCCTTCCTTCCTTCCTTCCTTCCTTTCTTTTTCTTTCTTTCTTAAAACAAGGTCTTGCTCTATGACCCAAGCTACTAGGATGCTGCATTTATCATAGCTCACTGCAACCTCAGACTCCTGGGCTTAAGCAATCCTCCAGCCCCAGCCTTCGAGTATCTGGGACTACAGGTACCCGCCACCACACCTGCCTAATTTTTCTATTTTTTGTAGAGGTGGGGTCTTGCTCTTGCTCTTGCTCAGGCTGGTCTCAAAATCCTGACCTCAGGTGATTCTCCCACCTTGGCCTCCCAGAGTGCTAAGGTTACAAGTGTGAGCCACTGGGCCCAGGCCATGTTTCTTTCTTAACCTCTCTTCTACATTTTCCTCATTTTTCTTCCATGTACAGGATTCTATAATTTTTCTATAATATAATTATATTCTATAATTTTTTCAAAGCTAAATTCCCATTTGCTAACTTTCTTTTCAACTGTGTCTAGTTGATGTTTAATCTGCCTGTTGAGGTTTTTAAATTATTATTATTCTCAGTATTTTTATTTAAATCTTTTTAAAATTGATTTTTTTCCTTTCTTGGTATTTACATTCTTTACTTTGTTTCTTTTAATATTTTAACCATTGTTGTTTTTAAAATAACTCACATGGAGAGTACTCTGTTTCCTTGAGTTCTGGTTTTCTCATTTGCTGTGTTTATCTATCTCTATCTCTCCTCCCCCCTTGGCTGTGAAGCTCCTTCTACAGATTGTAATTTATGTATGTGAGTGAACCTTCTGGCAGAAGTTTTCTTCTGAAGAGGCACCTTCTCTTGCTCTCTCTGATGGAGAGGTCCTCATAGAACAGTGTTGCATTGGCGTTTGCTGGTATCCCACTGGTTACACTATATTTGGATTTGTTGAGGAGATGGGGGTAATTGTTGTTAGTTTTCTTGCTTAGAGTTTGGACACTATACAGGTAGCATAAATTAGAGTTGTACACCTTCTCCCAACAGAATTTTGAAATTCTAATTTCTCTCTCCTTTTTCAATCATAGCCCAGAATATGTGACCTACTCACCTGCTTGTTCCAGCATTAAATTCAAATGCATTTATAAAATGGATAAAATTAATCATGTTGGTTCATGTTTACAAAATAACTGTGTGACTATTGCTCGGAAATATTTTCCAATCAACCTCATGGATGGGCATTTACAATACCTGGCTTTATTCTACTTCAAGTTCTCCCCCCCAAAAAAAAAAAAAAAAAAAGGAAAAAAAAAAAAATACCTGGCTTTGCACAGAGAGGTCAGTTTCAACTTTCCACCTCACAGGAGCCTGAGACTGCCTTTTCTCTCTCTTTACCCATGAAAATCTCAGCACCCACCCCACTCCTAAAGACTGTATTTAGCTTCTGTAGTCACTGTTTAGCTCCAGCTTCTGCTCACTGCTCAGGCTTTGAGTTCAGTCTCAGTTCTAACACCTCCAGATTTCTCTTCCATGCTTTTGAATTAAAAATTAATTATCTCATATTATAGCATTATCTTATATTTTACTCAGTACTTCCATGCATTTGGAGTGAAGGGGATCTGCCTATGTCAGTTCCCTCTGCCATATTGACTGGACATTATCTACACATTGGTTCTTAAATTTAATGTATATATAAATACATAACATTATTATTAACTTGTTATTTTAAAATGACTTCATAAAATGGATAAAATTCATAATGTCGGTTCACATCCATGAAATAAGTATGTGAATATTGCTTATGGTGTGGGTCCTCTCTCTGATTACCAGCTTAGAGTCATCTGATCTTTATGGTGTGGTGAGTTTTGTTTTCTTCACACTTTGTATCCTGTGATATCTCTTCAGAATTTAAGAATTTAAAGATCAAGATTCAAAGCGCTGGTTATGTCTTAATTTCAAACTTGTTCTCAAGGTTAGTTAGTTTATGGCACATATAAAAGGTGATTCTATTTGTACAATATTCAAAATCAAATTTGCACGTAGGCTTCTCTCACTAGCAGAGTGTATCCTGAGGTGCTGGAGGCCACTGGGTTTGGCGTTGTGAGATTGGACTGTGCCTTGTGTACAGATTGACCACTGCAAAAATACGTGTTAGGTTTTCTGGGATCAAGGGACTCCTTGAGTCCTTGGAGTCTGAAAGAAATTAAATACCCAGTGTTTGTGCGTCACACATAAGCAATGACAGTGCCAAATGTCCACCGTTCTAGTGCAACAGTCAGTCGGCAAGCAAAAGGAAGTAGCGAGAAGGGAAACAGGTCTCATCCAGCTGTTGGGAAGCAACTAAGTTGTATCCTCCCAGAGGAGGGGCTTTGTGGCTCTCCCTGACGACCAAATCACTTCCCTCCTGCAACCCTGAGGTCACAAGGGGCCCCTCTGTCCCTCTCTGTCCCTCTGACTTCCAGATCCAGGAAAAAGCCTCAAACTCCACAGCCTCTGTAATTTCAAAACTCTCCCCACAGTTTCAGCAGATTCTTAGAGACTTTTGCTTTCTTGTTGTAGTTTCTGCCTCCACCTCTCCCTGTTTCTGTTTCAACTTCACATCAGAGCTGACAAGACGCTCAGCACCTCAGATTTCAGCAAAAATGCCATTTCCATCAAGAACTGGGGAGGTCAGTAATTTACTGATTTATGGGGGACTGGAGGATGAAGGGCTGGGGTCGCATCACACAGCCCACAGTCCCCCATCAAGTCACTCTGGCTCCCCTTCCTCTCTTGGTACCCCTCTCTTGAAGCAAAACACATTATACTCTTTTTCTCTCATGTAGAAGTTAGAGAGCAGGGGTTATTGCTTGAGCATGTCCCAAAGTCTCACCCTTTAATCCAAGCAATTTATCAATGCATTTCTTCCCCCAAAATGTAGCCCTTTCTCTAAAAGTAATCTTGGTGAATAAAGTATTTTCTTCACCTCATTACACCCATATCTGGGATTGAGACAGAGATAGTGTCTAAATGTACACTGGAAAAGTTCTCAATAGAAAGTGATGAGCTCAACCACTTACACTCAGCTCCATGCAAATTTGCCTGTAATTCATCCACTTCCCCCTTTTGGGTATTAACATGAAAGAGAGGACAAAGAAAGAGGAGATTTTCCATATCATTTTGTATGGCAAATTAGGAAGTGGACTATTTTATGAATAAACATGTTTCTTTTAGGCAAATATGCTGGATATTAGCAACACAGTTTTGGGCCTTCCTGAATATGGAGGGGAAAATCCTGTATCATTCATCCAACCCCCTTGAATGAAAGCCCTGCCCATAAGGGGCTCAGAAATGTCACAGAAGAGAATGAGGGGGAGGTAGGAGAGAACATGGTGACATTTGTAAGGGGCCCCAGGGTTGGGACAGTATAGATGAAAATAGAAGAGGTTGAGTGGGGTGAGAGGGAAACCCACCATGGTATTGGCAGAGCATTATTGCACTTTTCCCCTGCAGGATGACATATATTAACACATGCAAGTACCCATTAACTCGGTCACCCACAGCTGCCTGCAGGGAAAGCCACAGAGTCTTTCATTGCAGCTTCTTACCTCCTGCAGGACAGGCCCCAGCAGTGAGGAAAGAGTGGGCGGAGCTGCGAGCAGGCCCCTGGCCCAGGCCAGCATGGGAAATGTGTGAGTGGAGGGGCTGCGCAGGAGGAAGGGTGGAGGAGGGCGGGGCCACCCACAAGCTCTCCCAGAAGCAAGGTTTTACTTCCAGACCCCAACCGCTCGCCCTGGACCCTTCCCATAGGATGTCCATTTCTCCCATGCCTCCTGTGTAATCACCAAACCTGCTTTGTCTGAGAACCAGAAAATAAAACTGAGCAGCCACAGGAAGTTGCACCTTTTAAGGTGAGTTTATGCACCTATGCTTTCAGCCCGAAGGTTTTGAATTCATTTTAAAGATCATCTCAGATATCACACATATTGAGAAAAAATGAGCTAATGAGAGAAACAAAGCCTAAAGAGAAAGAAGAATGATGAAAAACAAAAGTCCCTAACCCTAGACATGACTGAAGACCATTTTCTTTTCTCTACTACCTTTTTTATCCATCATATCTTTTGTGATTTTCAAAACAACTCTATAAAACAAAGAGTAATTGAAAAACAAAGGGGGAGGTGGCACGTTTATTTTGGGCTATATGGAAAGCAGTAGACTGAAACGCCTTTCTCATTAGAAACAAAGTATCAAGAGTAGACAGGCCGGGCGCTGTGGCTCACGCCTGTAATCCTAGCTCTTGGGAGGCCGAGGCGGGCGGATTGCTCAAGGTCAGGAGTTCAAAACCAGCCTGAGCAAGAGCGAGACCCCGTCTCTACTATAAATAGAAAGAAATTAATTGTCCAACTGATATATATATATAAAAATTAGCCGGGCATGGTGGCGCATGCCTGTAGTCCCAGCTACCCGGGAGGCTGAGGCAGAAGGATCACTCGAGCCCAGGAGTTTGAGGTTGCTGTGAGCTAGGCTGACGCCACGGCACTCACTCTAGCCTGGGCAACAAAGCGAGACTCTGTCTCAAAAAAATAAAATAAAATAAAAAAATAAAAATAAATAAAAAAGCCTCCCCTCCCCTCCCCTCCCCTCCCCTCCCCTCCCCTCCCCTCTCCTCTCCTCTCCTCTAAAAAAAAAAAAAAAATTAAAAGACAGGACTACTGAGTTAGATGGGAAACATGAGGAGGAAGAGAACAGAAGATGGGTCATACCCTAGAACAGCAGTCCCCAACCTTTTTGGCACCAGGGACTGGTTTCATGAAGGCAATTTTTCCATGTGGTGGGGGTGAGGGGAGGTGGAGCTCAGGCGAGGATGCGAGTGATGGGGAATGGCTGCAAATACCAGTGAGGCTTCACTCTGCTGCCGCCCATCTGCTGTGCTGCCTGGTTCCTAACAGGCCATGGACCAGTACTGGTCTGAGGCCCAGGGGTTGGGGACCGCAGCCCGAGAAGATAAACGCTTGATTTAAAGGAAGGTGGTCAAGACAGTGAGCTGTTAGGGAAGGGACAACCTGGCTCTGGGAGCAGACAAAGAGCCTGGAAACAGGCCCGTTTAATCTATGGCCCACTGGGCACTGCAGATCAGTGGGGAAAGATGGACAATTTAATAAACGATTCTGGAACTATTGCTCAGCCATATAGAGGGAAATGAAATAAGGTCCGTGAAAGGATGGCCTTCTTATTATTATAAACTAGCTAACAGAGAAAGATAATCACACAGAAAGAGGAATAAACTCACGGCACATAATTGCCACTTTAAAAAGAAAGCACAGCTCAACTGCCCTTTGTTTTGTTTGATTAAACACCTGGGACTCAACTCATCTTTAAGATTAACCACCTGCAGTGTCTCTAAGAGTTCGTTTTCACAGTCCTGAAGAGCCCCAAGCACACAATGGGAGTGCAAACTCCCTGCTCCAGCTCTCAACAGGCCCCATGTCAAGGACCCTGATAAGAGGGCATCACAGAGAAAAAAAGTTTAAAAAAGCAGACACAGCAGTTTCACAGCCATTTTTGTTACCAGTTAGCAGCAATCACTACTTTCTTTCTTTCTGCTCCCAAATAAAAACCCTGAACCCCTTACCCTCTCTGTGCTGATACTTCTCCTCTCTTTCTCTTGTGCCATGCCCTTCCCACCTTTGGGAAGTAAAATAAACTTTCTTTCTTTAAAACTATTCCAATCTTTGTGTGAGAATTCTTTTTCCAACCTTGACATAGCCCCCCCCCCCAATAGTCCCTATCTTAGGACAATAAAAATTCCAGACAGATTAAAGACTTAAATGTGAAAAAACAAAAGTAAAAAACTTGTAGACGAAAATATAGAAGATCTTTATAACTAAAACAAAACACAAAAACTGAAACCCTAAATAAAAATATTGGTAAATTTAATTACATTAAAAGTAACAACTTCTGTGCATGTAAAGATACATAAAGAAGGCAAAACACAAGCCATCATTTAAAGGAATACTTGCTCACATATAAGAAACAACAGATTCGCATCCAGTGTCAACCGAAATAAAAGACTGAGGCAAAAATCTTAATCCGTGAAGGTTTATTAAGCCAAAGTTGAGGATGTGCCTGGGGGAAAAAAACTTGAACCACAAAGCAAGCAAATTCTGAAGGGGAATCCAGAAGTTATCAGCATTTAAAGGCACACAGAAAGAAAAAAGACAAGGAGGGAGCCTAGTGAGACAATGGTTACATTATTGTGAGACCCAGGAAAATGTACACTTTACATGAGATAAGAGTAATGTTAGAAGAAAAAAAGGCAGTGAAGAAAATATCTATTATGTAGATGTCCCTGGGTAAGTGGAAAATGTCTGATCCTGTCTTGTCTCTGTTCTGTTACCTGTAAAGATAAATTTGTAATTCATTATTAGTGTGGAATTGAATAGACTTCAGTTTTAGGAGCCAGACATAGCCTGTGGACCTAAAGTTACAATTTGCATGTCCTTGTTTATGGGTGGCCAGCAAAGATTTCCTTAGTGAATGATCTGTGGAGACAGTTCCTCACAAGTGCTTAAGGCCTTTACCTTCTCTTTTGCTTAAGGAGTTTAGGGGTGGCCCTGAGATTTTTATTTTCTTTTACTTCAGAAAAAATATTTCCTACTCTCTACAATTAGTAAGAAAAAGATCAAGAAAAAAAGAAACTTGAAAATGGACAAAAACTGTGAGCAGATATTTTATAAAAGAGGAAACCCAAAGAGTCCATAAATTAAATGGAAACATGCTTAACTTCAACCTCATTAGTAATTAAAGGAAAACAGATTCAAAGTAAATGAAATATT
Organism: Microcebus murinus; assembly: GCF_040939455.1. NCBI lineage: Eukaryota > Metazoa > Chordata > Mammalia > Primates > Cheirogaleidae > Microcebus > Microcebus murinus. The sequence goes on along the minus strand of NC_134105.1, from coordinate 115,406,986 downwards.
AAGTCTTTCCTTCCAGACTGGTAAAAATAAGAAAGTGGAAGAATACCAATCATTGGCAAATATATGAAGGAAAGGAGAACTCTCATTTCCTGCTTCTGGGTGCATAAATTTATACAAATACTTTGGAAAGCAGTTTGGCATAACCTACAAAAGCTAAATATGCACATGGCCAATGACTCAGAATTTTTCTTCCAGGTTTAGACCTAGAGAAACCTTTGAACATATGTTCTAGGGTTGTATTCAAGAATGTTCATAATAAACACAAATTATGTATATAATATTCATAATAAAAAAAATACATTGTTCCATTCTATCGAAGGGAGACCAGATTCTTTTGTAACTAAAATAGTGGCATTATTATTTGCAAATATCTTTCTTAATAGCTATAAAATGCCAATGCCTTTTTATAGCTATATGTGATATGTTTCCAAAAGGGCCTATTAAAGCCTAAACCTGGCTGGGGATGGGCAAGATGGTGGACTAGAAGTAGCCTGCATGTGCAGCTGTCTAGGAGAAGATCAAAAGTTGCAGGTGGATGCCTACCTATGGCTGGCTCTTCTTGAAAAGAACATTGTGAAACTCTGGAGAACCAGTGGGGGACATTTACAGCAGTGGTCCCCAACCTTTTTGGCACCAGGACTGGTTTCATAGAAGACAATTTTTCCACAGACCAGGAATGGGGGAGGAAATAGTTTAAATGTAATTCAAGTACATCATATTCATTGTGCAAACACACCTCTCTGCTAATGATTATCCTTATTTGCAGCCTCTTCCCAGCACTAGCGTCACCATCTCAGCTTCACCTCAGATCATCAGGCATGAGATTGTCATAAGGAGTACACAACCTAGATTCCTCGCACACGCAGTTTACAGTAGGGTCTGTGCTCCTATGGGAATCTAATGCCACTGCTGATCTGAGAAGAGACAGAGCTTATGCAGTGGTGTGAGCAATGGGGAGTGACCACAAACACAGATGAAGCCAGAAATTGTGAATGACACAAACAAATGGAGAAACATATCCTGCTCATGGATCAGTAAAATCAACATTGTTAAAATGTCCATACTACCCAAAGTGACTTACATAGTCAGTGTAATCCCCATCAAAATACCAAGGTCATATTTCACAGATCTGGAAAAAATAATTCTACACTTCCTTTGCAATGAAAATGATCCAAATAGCCAAAAGGATCCAAAAGTATCCAGAATAGCCAAAGCAATCCTAAGCAAAAAGCACATTACCAGACTTCACACTACACTACAAGGCTATAGTAACCCAAACAGCATGGTATTAGTATAAAAATAGAGACATAGACCAATGGAACAGAATAGAGAACCCAGATATAAAACCATCTACCTACAACTAACTGATCTTCAACAAAGCAGACAAGAACATACACTGCAGAAAAGAATCCCTATTCAATAAATGATGCTGAGAAAACTGGATAGCCACATGCAGAATGAAATAGGACTTCTATCTCTCACCGCTTACAAAAATTAATTCAAGATGGATAAAAGACAATTGTAAGGCATGAAACCCTAAAAATTCTAGAAGAAAATGTAGGAAAAACTTTTCTAGATATCTGCCTAGTCAAGGAATTTATGACTAAGACACCAAAGGCAATTACAGCAACAACAAAAATAAATAAATGAGACTTGATTAAATTCAAAAGCTTCTGCACAGCAAAGGAAATAATCAACATAGTAAATACACAACCTACAGAATGGGATAAAATATTTGTGAACTATACATCTGATAAAGTACTAATATCCAGATCAGTTGCCAAATCATTTCAAAGGGAAAGAAGGATTTCAGATAAAGGAAAAGAAGGAAAAGGGATAGCTCAGGTATAGTTTGTGGGGGAAAAGTGCAGAGCATGCCAGAGATTTCATAGGAAGAAGTTATGGAGCAGAACAGGAAGAAAAACTACACATCAAGTAAAAGGCTAATATCCAGAATCCACAAAGAATTCGAACAAGTCAGCAAGAAAAGACAAACAACTCCATTAAAAAGTAGGCAAAATACATGAACAGAAGTTTTTCAAAAGAAGATAGACAAATGGACAACAAACATGAAAAAATGTTCAACTTCACTAATCATCAGGGAAATACAAACTAAAACCACAGTAAGATATCACTTTACCCCTGTCTGAATGGCTATTATTAAAAATACAATAAACAACAGATGCTGATGTGAATGCAAAGAGAAAGGAACACTTATACCCTGTGCTTGGGACTGCACATTAGTACAACCTCTGAGGAAAACAGTATGGAGATTCCTTGAGAAATGTATAGAGACTTACTATTCAACCCAGCAATCCCACTACTAGGTATTTACCTAAAGGAAAAGAAGTCATTCTATTAAAAATACACCCGCACTTAAACAGTTATTGCAACACAATTCACAATCACAAAGATGAGGAATCAACCTAAGTGCCCATCAATTCATGAATGGATTAATAAAATGTGGTGTATATATCATGGAGCACTACTCAGAGATAAAAAGAAATGAGTTAATGTCTTTTGCAGCAATTTGTATGGAACTGGAGACCATTATCCTAAGTGAAGTATCTCAGGAATAGGAAAACAAAAACCACACGTACTCTCTAATAATTTGGAACTAATCAATGGGCACACATGGGCATAGAGAGAAGTAAAAGTCATTGGAAATCAAAAAGGGGAGAGGCGTAGGAGGGTAGGGGTAAAAACCTGCCTATCTGATACAATGAACACTATTTGGGTGATGGGCACACTAATACCCCTGACTTAAGCATCGTAAAAGCTATCCATGTAACAAAAACATTTGTACCCCCTTAATATTTTGAAATGAAAAAAAAAAGGCTAAACCTTTTTCACATTCATCTTCATAATGACCCTGAAGACAGACTGAGAAATGGAGATCATAGGTTATAAATGGAGAAAATGAGGCCCAGGAAGTCAGTAAAGTTTTCCTTTGAGTTTAAGATTTAGAAGCAGCTATGGGGAAAAAAATGCAAGACCCCAGACTTGTTTTGAATGAAAGTTGAGTTTCTAAGAATGTTAGTGGTAATTTTACCATCAGTGCAACTTCAACACTGTGTGCATTTGACCACGAATAAGAATTCATCCTTTCTGCTTTTAAAAATTTCTCCCTCCAGTAGGGAACGGGCATGTGGGTGGCACTGTTGTGAATGTGTGTGGTGTCTTTTGCTCCTCCATTGGATAGGTACACTTGAGTTGCCCTCTGAGTCCAGTGCATCCTCAAGAACAGGTAACTCTCCTCCCACCAAAATGAAAACTTCCCAGTAGGAAGGCTTTAGCAACACCAAGTGAGACTCAGACATATCTGGTTTGACTCCTCACATCTCTGAGCCTTACTTTCTTCTACAATGAACTGGAGCAAATTAGAGGCAGACAATGAGCCAAGCATGGTGCCAGGTACATAGTAGGGACTTGGCAAGAGCTAGCGCTCTCTCCCCAGACTCTCACCCCATCTGTGACTGGCCCATTCCACTCCCTGCAAGAGGGTCTGGCCCATCTAATATCTGACCATGGCCACAATTCTAAACTCAAATTTCCAGCCCAGCCAAGGAGGATATAAAGTCATGAGGTTTAAGCTTCAGGGCTCTTCCTCACAGGGGCCCATTTAGATGGCTTAGAGTTTTGCTGAGAGTTGTAGAATACTATATTTGGATATGGGAAGACAGGTTACACACAGAAAGCATTTCTAGGGAAGACCTCTAGGAAATTGCCCAAACACTTGCCTCACAGGGGAAAGATCCCAGTAATATGTTGTGATGTCTTTCTCATTCTACATAACTTCTTTTCTCATTCTACATAACTATTTATCTTCATATCTTTAAAAGAGAATATTATAGCAGCCTTTATAATAGTAAACACTGGATGTAACCCATATGTCCATCAACAGTAGAACATGGATGAGGAGTAAGACTGGGGAGAAGTTTTGGAAAGCATCTAACTCACTCTAATCTTCTGTTTGTTAACTTACATAGTTGTTCCCTTTGTTACTATTATTTAAACGGTACCCTTATAATTAGGATTTTTTTTTTTTTTTTGAGACAGAGTCTCGCTTTGTTGCCCAGGCTAGAGTGCCATGGCGTCAGCCTGGCTCACAGCAACCTCAAACCCCTGGGCTCAAGCAATCCTCCTGCCTCAGCCTCCTGAGTAGCTGGGACTACAGGCATGCGCCACCATGCCCGGCTAATTTTTTCTATATATATTAGTTGGCCAATTAATTTGTTTCTATTTATAGTAGAGACTGGGTCTCGCTCTTGCTCAGGGTAGTTTCGAACTCCTGACCTTGAGCAATCCGCCCGCCTCGGCCTCCCAGAGTGCTAGGATTACAGGCGTGAGCCACCGCGCCTGGCCATAATTAGGATTTTTAAAAAAAAAGATAGATAACCAAGGTGGAACTACACACTTTACAAGCCAGTTTTTAAGCTTGCTGGCTGGTAGTGGCTGCACAATGCTGCCTCTTCTCACTATTACTCTGTCAAATGCTTCTGACCCCAAAATACAAATTTTTAATGGATGACCTTTTAAAAATTGGATCCCAGCTTAGAAAAGTTAGTAAGAGGAGTAGGGAAATAAGCATATGCATATTCACAATGTCTTTATCTGAGATTTTCATGAATTTAATCTCAATATGCCCATCACAGAGTCAGACAGCAAAGGAAAATAGGAACATAAATTTCAATTCTGACTCCATTAAACTAAGAGTTAGATTGAGTTTTGACTTTCAGATTTGGGGATAGCTGGTCCATTTCATGTTTGATCAACCCTTCCTCTATAATAAATTAAAACCTCAAAACTACTTTTAGTACTCTCGCAACCATTATTCAGACTTGAGCTATTATCTCTAGTAATTGAAAGAAAGATGTTACCTTCATTTTTGCGCAAGGAAAAGAGACATTTTAAAGACAATTTACAATAAAGCCTCACAAAATCAGATTACTAATCATTATATGTATACTCTGTAATACCCAGAGGTCTACTATATTGAATATTATGTTAACTACCCCCTACTCATTATATAAAAGCAAACCAATGTTATCAACTAGTAGCCTCAATAAGCTTGTTTTAATGAGTAAAGATAATATTGCTACCAAGAACTTTGAAGTATGTTTTCTTAGGCCATGAATTATCAGCCTCAGCCAGCTGACTTCAAATTGCACCTTGATATATTCTAGAGAGAATGTGTGGACTTATTAAAAAGTTTTACCATGCTTCCAAAAACTCAAAGAAAATGTCTTACGTCATTCATCAAGTTTGGACTGCAATCATTTTAGAAGTATATAAGAAGTTATTTTTTCCAATGGTAAAACAAAAAAATGTGCATGATGAAAATTTTGGAAAAGATAGAAAAAAAATAAAGATAGTTTAAATTTCCCATAGTTTCTCAGGAAAATCAGCAAGGAAAAATCAAACAACCCTATCAAAAAGTGGGCAAAGGACATGAACAGAAATTTTTCAAAAGAAGACAGAATAACAGTCAACAAACATGAAAAAATGCTCAACATCTCTAATCATCAGGGAAATGCAAATCAAAACTGCAATGATATCACTTATCTCCAGTAAGAATGGACTTTATCAAAAAGTCCCCAAACAATAAATGTTGTTGTGGATGCGGAGAGATAGGAACACTCATACGCTGCTGGTAGGACTGTAAACTAGTCCAACCTCTGTGGAAAGCAATATGGAGATAACCTCAAAGCGATACAAGTAGATCTACCATTTGATCCAGCAATTCCACTACTGGGCATCTACCCAAAAGATCCAATGACACTCTACAAAAAAGACATCTGCACTTGAATGTTTATAGCAGCAGAATTCACAATTGCAAAGTTGTGGAAACAACCGAAGTGCCCATCAATACATGAGTGGATTAATAAAATGTGGTATATGTATACCATGGAGTACTATTCAGCTTTAAGAAACAATGGTGATATAGCACCTCTTGTATATTCCTGGATAGAGTTGAACCCATTTTACTAAGTAAAGTATCTCAAGAATGGAAAAACAAGCACCAGATGTACTCCCCATCAAATTGGTATTACCAGATCAACTGTTAAGTGGACACATAGGAATAACATTTATCGTGTGTTGGGCAGGTGGGAGGGGGGAGGAGGGGATGGGCATAGACAAACATAATGAGTGAGATGTGCAACATTTGGGGGAAGGTCACGCTTGAAGCTCTGACTCAAGGGGCAGGGGGCGCAAGGGTAATATATGTAACCTTAACATTTGTACCCCCATAATGAGTAAAGTAAATATGCTGAAATTTTAAAAAAAGAAAAGAAATTTCTCATAGTTCCACCACCTAGAAATTGCCACTAGTCATGTTTTGAGGCATTTCCTTTCATAATTTTTCTTCCCAAGAACATACACATATGTTTACGTATTTGAGACCCTACAGTTTCTTATCTCTATTCATTTGTTTTCTCTTAGCTTTACACTGTAAGCACTTTCCCATGCCATTAAGTGTTCTTTGATAAGCATATAATATTATAAGTCATATAATATTCTCCATATGAGTGTGATATAACTTAAAGAAAATTTTCTCTTTTTAGGGACATCTTGGTGGTATTGCCAGTCTTTGTATATCAAGAACAGCCTCTATTGGTTTTTTCTTTTCTAATATTTTATGTTTATCTCTTGTGGTTGATAATATCAACTTTTAAACATCATTAAGCTTTTGAAAAATGTGTCATTGATCTCATTTTGTAATGCTAGAAATCAATTTGTGCATTCATTCATTCAGTGAATATCTATCATGTGCCTATTAGATACTATGAATTGTTTTAGGTGTTGGAGTTAAAACCTAGAACAAAATAGATAGTCCTTGTCTTCATGAGCTTGTCTTATAGCATAAGAGATGGAAAATAGATAGATAATGTCATGGAGTGTTAAAGATAACAGAGAAAAATAAAGCAGGACAAGGGGAAGAGAGAGCGCTTACAAGGAGGTGATGGTAGTGGTTTTATTGTATATAGGGAGGGCTGTCAGGAAAAGCGAAAAGCTGAAATGTGAATGGAGACATGATGAAGTGAGACCATAGGGAAACCCAGGAGAAGAGAATTCCAGGAAGAGCAAACAGCAAATGCAAGGGCACTGAGGCAGGATGGGAACATGCTCTGTGTGCTTGAAGAGCAACAAGGAGGCCGATATGGCTGTGGTCAGTGGCAAGGACTAGAGTGCTAGATATGCGGGCGGACAGGTGACCAGGACAGATCAGGGAGGGCCTCAGAGGCCGTTGGAAGAATCACTCTGCCGTTGTGTAGCCAGTAGATCCTGGGTGGGGTGAGAGGCAATAGAAACAGGAAGATTCATTGGCAGGTAACCAAAATAAAGTAGGTAAAATATCGTGGTAGCATAGACTATGGATATGTTGGTGAAAATGGATAAAATGGGTCCAATTTTGGAGATATTTTGAATTTAAAAGCTGTTATATTTGTTGATAGATTAGATGAAGGTGTGAGAGAAAGAGAGGAGACAAGGACAGATTTGGTCTGACGACATGAAAGAAATCAGTTATTATTTACCAGGAAGAGGAAACCTAAAGCAGAGTTAAGTTTCGTAGGGGTTTGGGGGAGCAGAAGTTGTTTTTTTATTGCTAAGCTTGATTGGCCTTTAAAAAACTCAAAGGAAGATGTTGAATTACAGATTGAGTCAGAGATCAGAGGAAAGGCCCAGGCACAAAATGTAATTGGGGACATCATCAGCACTTAGATTATATTTAAAGCCATGAAATCAGATGAGGTCCTCAAAAGACTGAAAATGAACAGCACCAAAGGAGACTGAATAACAAACAGCCTCCGGAGAAGTAAGAACAAGAGAGGAAAAAGAAAAGAGAAAAAAAAAAGAAAGAAGAGAGACTGATGCCCCAGAGACCAGGAAGGCAGCATTTCTAGAACAAGGCTGAGAAGAACTGTGTCCAATCTCCCTGATTAAATGGCACTTGACCGTTGGATTTGTGACACAGAGCTTAGTGGTAGGTAAAATGACCATACTGTCTATTGCCCAAATCAAAACATTTTTGAGAGTGAAGACGCAAGCTATTGATAATTAATATATGACAGGACAACATGCATAAGCCAGAATTGATCTGAACAAGATAAGACAAATTGTCACCCTAGGAATTGGTGACCTTGACAACAGCAGGTTGGCTTTTTGTTTTGGTTTGGTTTTTGAGTGATGAAAAGAAGAGAAAGTTGATTGTAATGTGTTCAAGAGAAAAAGCGAGAAAAGGAAGTGGAGACAGCTAGTAGAGGTAACCCTTTTGAGGAGTTTAGCCACAAAGGGGAGCAGAGAAATGGGCCAATAAATAGTTCAAGGGACATGTATGTTCAAGAGAGATTTCTGCTGGGATGGGGTACAGTACCGCATATGTATACGCTGATTGGAAAGTCCGGAAAGGAAAGATGCAAGAGACAGGAGCAGCAGAGCTGGAGTGGGGCCTTGGACTGGGCAGGAGGGGCTGGGCCCAGCGCCCTGGAGGACGGCTTGGCTTGAGCAGGAGCAGAGATGTTTCCCTCCCACGAGGAAAGGTAGACTGAGAGACATGGGGTGGAAGCAGGTGGAAGTTCTCTTCTGATTGTTTGCATTTTCTTGGTTACTCTAGGAAGCCAAACAGCAGATCCCGCCAAATAGAAAGCAGACCTCTTTATCACAGACTCAGAACAAGACAAGGTAAGTCATCGCTTCCACTCTGGCTCTTTTTACTCCTTTGGGCCAAGTGCTCGCATCACCCTATAACACCAACAGAAAGAATCACGGGCAACAAGGTCCCCTACACCTCATGCCAGGGGTGGGGGGGTGGTTAGGAGAGAGACCCCCACCAGTCAGGGCACCGTGGGGACAGTGGGAGGCACTAGGGTAGAATGTGCAGAGGCCACTGACAAAGACAAACGTTGGGGAAATAGGATCATGTATTTGTTGCAAAAAGAGAGCAATAGGGAGTGATATCCTTGACTAGACCAAAGGGGGTACGTGCAGTGCTCTAAAGCTGTTACAGCAAGGCTTCCTGTGCAAAAGGCCATCTCCAGTGCCCTGTGCTGGGCCCTGAGGAGTCTGAGTGTGAGACACAGCCCTGGCCCCCAGGAGGCCACCGGCAGTGAAGGAAATAGAAAGAAAGCACTAAATTATTTGATTTTTTTTTTTTTTTTTTTTTTTTTTTGCAAATGGGTAGGATTTATTTCATAAGCAAAGGGGGTGCCCCGGGCAGAGATCGGGTTTCTGAGATGGACAAATCTACACACAGCGCTCCTCAAGCCCTTCCCCCTCTCTGTACACAACCGCCCTCAGATTGGCCTCTGTGGGGCACACACTGCAGCCAGTCCCTCTTAAAACTCTCTAACGCATGACAGGAAATGGCAATTTCCCCCAAGTACCCTCTATTTTTGTGTGACTCTGAAGTCCCTTAGCATTTGACAGTACTTTTATTTTTAACATAAGTACAGAGCCATTTGCTCACAACCGCTATCACAAAATCCATTTACTCCTGACTGAGGCCAGACCCACCTCAGCAGTCCACCCGATTGAAGTCAGAACCCCACCTCAGAGTCACTGGCCACTGCTGACATCCAAAAAGTACGGGCATTTGTGATACCACAAATCCCTAAGCAGCGGCTGAACTTTCCAGAATGCTGGGAGCCGTTGGCCTGTGCTTTGACTTCAGTGTCAACAATCTCCTTTAGTTTCTTTCTTGACATTTAACCTCCCATGGCCAGCCCCCTTCCTTCCTTTCTTCCTTTCAGGTAATTCAACCCCCAGAAACCTTCTGGACGCAGCCGATGACTGCTAAATGATGCTGAAACTCTGAGGCCATGTGTACACTCCAGTAAAACGCCAACCCATCGGTAAACTGCAAATGAGCCCTCAGATAGACCACCGGAAATTGAGTCCCAGAAATCCATGACTCTGCCTACGGAGAATCCGACAGAAGACGATGTTTAACAGCAGTGACAACTACAGGACAGGTGGAATCTGAGGATAAGTGGCGTGAGGCTTCCCAGGTGTCTGAGGTAAAGTGGCAGGAGTTCTCGCACTTTCTCAGCTTCTTAAACTAGACCTGAGAAGTCCCCTGAAAACAAACAGTGCCGCGGTTTCCCACGGCAGGGGTAGAAGGAGTGTAATATCAAAAACCTGCTGACCTAATAGTCTATTTTCGTTTCTTAGTAATATCTGTGATCAACCACATTAAAAACTTTCCATGGCCCATCCTGAGCTCTGGACCACCTGGTGGTAGAGAGGGGACAGCCCTCCTAGGTCCACATCTGGAATCTACCATATTATCACCGGTCTTGTTACACTCAACAGACATCCTCAGTTTTCTGTGCCTCCTGTTCCCCATCCTTAAAACAAAGTAAAAGTAGAGTGTTCTCCATCCAGGGGCAGAAGGATCACACAAGGTAACATATGTGTGTGCTCTGGGCCTGGCGCTGAGGCAGCACAGAATAAGTGTAGCTAGTATTATTATTGCTCATCTGTGCCAACATTGATTCCACATGGCTACCTCGAACTCCTTACACTCAAAATTCCACTTGGTTTTGCCATTAGACCTGGTACATTCACAACTGACTGAGTTGGCTTTACTCAGAATTATGTTCATGTTCAAACATTGTCTTGTGAAATAAAAAAAGCTTTGTTCAAATTAATAGAGTTCCTGATACCAGCTGAAGGATGCGACAGAGCCCTTATGAGGAAGGAGACCCTTCTTAAAGTCCTTCAGATTGCCCCAGCTCTTGAAAGTAGAAGAAGAGAACTGCTCCGCCCTTCCGCTCTAGGTCGTGGAACGTAGATGCCAGCTCCAACTCTGCCATTGGCTTCTGTACCATGATGCTTTCCTTGTTGCCCAGCTGTAGCTTCCAGAACCACGTTTGGAGACTCAGGAAGACCATAAGTAAGAACTCAGCCTTTGGATCATCTAAGACACAGGATTAAATCCCAGCTCTCCCAGTCGGTAGCCCAGCAAATTTAGATAAATTTCTTAATCTCATAACACTCCATTTCCCCTGTTAAAGATGATACTAGAACCCACTCGATAGAACGCTATGGGAATGTTGAGAGGTAGCTACAAAGTTCTAAACCAAAGGCCTAGTTCCAGACAATCCCTCTGGACAGGGCGACTTCCTCTCTCTGGGTCTCAGTTTCTGCATCTGTAAAATAAAGGACTTGGATCAGATTATCTAAATTCCCTCTAGCCCTCAAGTACCTGATGCTGGATTCTCAGATCCTAGCATGTTCAACATCTATTATTTTACTGATGTTGTTCCCTCCTCCCTGAATGCCCTCTTTCCATTTCTTCCATCAGTTTCTAGCTGTCGATATCCTCTCATATTACAAGACAAAGAAAGAATTCTCGTTCTTCAGCATCTGTCTCAAGGGGATGAGAAATCAGTGTGCTGGTTTGACGCCGCCATTCTGGGCAAATCTCAGACCACCTCTGACTCCTGGCTCCTTCTCTGTGAAGAAGAAGTAATGCCATCCACCCTGCATTCCTCGCAGTCTCACTGTAAGGACTGGCATATTATTCTATTCATAATCTTTGCGGTTGATGGTTATAGACAAGGCATCACTAATTGCTGTCCCCTCCCTGAGCTCTCTCTCCTCCTCTCCTGTGACTCGTCCTGTGTTATGCCTCGTGCTATGACTCCAGTCCCAGCCCGGAAGCCACCTGGAGGGCAGGGGCTGCGGCTGACTCCTCAGGCCGGCTCCTCACAGCCGCTACCTCAGCCCCGGCACACGGTGGGTGCTCGGGGAACATTTATTTAACGTATCCACGCGTTCCACAAATGATTATTATACCAAAGCTGGGTTTTGAGATACAATGGTGAGCAGGACAAAGAGATGAGTGAAAGGCATTAAACAGATTAATGTTTGATTAATTAACAGGTTAATTATAGCAATAAGTGCTAAGAAGGGAATGACGGCTGTTCATAGTGTGGATGTGCCTGAGACATTTAATTTAATATGAGGGGTCAGAGAAGGCTCCTGGAAGACGGAACAGGGAAGCTGTGATCGAAACAACCATATCTGAGTTAATGTTCAACAAAATTAAAGTGAAGAAGAAAATCTGAGTAAAGACATTTGACTCCCCCTGTGGGGTCCTCAGGGCCGCTGAGAGTATGCAGTTTGTTCCTGCAGCCTGTGGCCTGAGGCAACCCCCACGCGTGCAGTTCCCCGGTGACCTTCACGGTCCTCAGCCCCTTGGACACATCCCGACAGGCTGCGCTGGGCTCCTCACCCAGCCCCACGCGAACCCGCGCCGCCGCCTCCCAGCAAAGCCCCCCTGCCCCTAGGTGACGCTCCTCCTCCGGTTCCTCCAGCCCACACTTCCGCCGCCTCGTTTCCTCAGCCACCAGCTCCGCACTTCACACATCACCCCCTCGGCGGCAAGTTTGGACCTTCACCCCCCGCCACCCCTTTTTTAGCGCCCCCGCCACGTGTCCGAGTCCCGCCCCCAGCCCCGGGCGGACGCCTGTGAGGGAAGTGGCCTTCCACTCCACTGCAGCGGTTTCTCCATCTGGGCTGTCTGAGACGATGGTATTTCCTGAGCACGCCCACCCCGGTCCCACCTCATCACAGAGCTGGGAAATCTGTCTCTTTCTTCCTCAGCAGGACTGGGAGGCAGGGCAGGGAACCCGGACCCAGCAGACCACACGGGGTCACACGGTGGAGACCACGCAGCCCTCTGATGTCCAGGAACTGCTGTGAAAACAGTCGTGGCCTCACCCTCCTTCTGACCAGAATAGCGCTGGAGTTGTGGACTTCCCCTTGCGGCCACCCAGCTCCACTGCAGACTGCTTGCAGGAGGACCCTGGGCTATTTTAAACACTCAAATCACCTTACTCACTAGGTCTCAAACAATGTAAAACTAATGAGATTGTCCTCCCGAGACAAAATAAAAGTCTTGGGGCTGTGTTTCTAGAAATTCTAGATAAGCATCGTGTAGCAGAAATGAGAATTTAAATTATACTCACCCAAAACAATACGTACCTGATTGGATCAGTGGAATAAAAATATTATGGAAACTTCGATATTAAGTGGAATTTATAGCAACTAATACATGGTTACAAAAATGTAGTGAATTCTCAACGAGTTCCTACTGTTTAGTGAATTAACAATAAAAGGAAAGTTTTATGAAAAAAAAAATACCCATCTAGGAGCACTTCTCCGAAGAAGAGAAACCCACGAAAATGGTAACTAGCTTCCCTGAGAGTCCTCCAACATACATCTATCCACCTGAGACCCTGGGGACACACATATTCTTCAAATGGCTTTGCTGGTCTAGAACCCAAAGAAGGGAAGATTATAGAGTGAGGGGCCAGTGTGGGCCTCCCCTAAGTGGGGGCAAAGAAGAAAGTAAAGGGGAGATGGCTGCTGAGCCCCACCCTTGGAATAAAGGCAGATGGTAGAATTCCAGAAAAGCCACTAGTTAACATATCAGAGAGGAATAAGCAGACATTGACTAAGAATTTAGTGAGATTCCAGAGGTCACCCACTCCATGAAGGTCCATGGGCTGTACAAGGGAGTCAGCCTCTTGAAAGGATAAAACAAAATGGCCTGGAGATAAAAGAGCCTGAAGCATTTATGAGTTTCCTGCCCACTATTTTACTGCCCAGATCAGGAACCAGCTCTGTGTTAAGACTCCTTCAATGTTATATACGTAGTGAGTGCTAGAAAGTATAGGTATTATCTGAACATCTGGCATGAGAATCCCCTTACAGATGGAGCCATCTTTGGAGAATCATTGGGGAGGAAGGCGAAACCCCAAGTGTATGCGTAGATAGAGTAAACAAGCCAAAAATATAAGCAGGAAACAGAGGGAGAGAGAGGATGGCCAAATAACAGGGCAGACTGTCCAAAGGACCTTTAATAACAAGGTGTTTCATAATAAACTTAAAGTTTTTTGTGTTTCTTGAGGTGAATGCCACACTTTTTTTCCTTTTCTCCAAGCTTTCAGTAAAGTCTGCCAGACCTACAAATCCTCCGTGTGTGTGTGTGCACACGCGTGCAAGCATGTGTAAAGAACAGAGCTGACCAGCGTGGAACAGTAACTGTACACAAAGAATGGCCTAGAAACTAAACTATCAATGGCAGCAAAAGCTCAGAACTAGAGATAATTATGAAATATAAGCCCCTTTGTGAAACTGCAGAAATCTTAGAAAAGGCTTTGGACTGTCACATAAAATGGTGCTCAAGTGAATCTGATCTGAACCTTAACAGATAAGCAATCGTAGAAAACATCTGGGTTGCATACATGTTATGTGCACACTCAGAAGCCATGTGTTCACATGTTCTGGAAGCAACAACTGCCACTTTTTTTATTGTTTAGAGCAGCCACCTAAAAACTCCTTTGTATTGCTCAAGATTTAAGAAGCAAATGAGAACTATGATATCATCTTGGGAAATGTTTTCTCAGCCAGATTGACAGGCAAACTGCATCCTCTCAGCCCCTTTGACCCCGTGACCCGCAAAGCCGATGTACACAGTGCTGTCTGGCCCTGCTAGGGGTGCCTGTTAGAGCCCATGAAAGCCTCCAGTGATATGGAATGATCGCCGATATCCCTCCCAGTCCGCTGTGTCCTTTCTGGGGCTTCCGCTCTGTGGCAGCACCCAGGAAACCTGGTTGTCACAATTCCTTCTGGGTGGAAACTTAGATGAGACCTCTTGGAGTTGCCTGGGGAGGGAGTTCAGGGTAGCACAAATCAGTGTCACATGCATAGCCTTCTGCCCCAGTAACCTTCTCTGTGCCCTAAAACAAGGCCAACAACTACATATCAAAGTGTGGCCATGACTTCTATTGAGGCCATTTGACCCCAGAGTGAAGGAATTTCTAGCCATAAATGGGTCTAAGCCCTCATGGGCTATATGGTATAGCCCTATTCGCTTATAGGCTGTCTTATTTCTGTTTTATAGGAAGTTATTGCACATAGACTAATTTATGTGCACAGACTAATTGCCAGAATCGAAAGAATAGACATTCAGCATTGCTAATGCAGCAGAGCAGAGTGCCCAACAGCATGGCTTTGGAGTCAGACCAGAAGTCTGGAATTCACTTTCTAATACTCTGGACTCCCCAAGAGCTGGGAATCAAGAGGATTAGGCGGCAGGAAAAAGAACCTCCCAGGCCTCTGGCTTCTCTGACTGGAATAAGTTGCCAACGTTGCACCATCTGCCTAGGAAGCCCATTGTCGTAAAGCCACGGGCCCAGGCCAGGATGTGGAGGTCCAAGCTGACAAAGCCCGCACCTCACTGGCTTAATTTGCTGAAACAAATGTGAGTGATCACAGGCAAGAATAGCAACAACCCAGGCCTTCCAGCTACACACCAATATGCCAAGCTTTCATCTGGGTCTGAGTCCAAACGCAGCCTCCTCCCTCAGCCAGAGGGGCTCAGTGGAAACAAAGAATCACAGGGCTTTGCAGCTGGAAAGGGTCACAGTGTTAACCTCCTCCAGTCCTTTTGTCTTGCAGATTAGGGAACTGAGGAGAAGCCTCTCAGGTGAGGTGCCCGAGATTGCATTCTAAGAAAGACAGAAGCAGAACTAAGACCCAGGTCTTTGGATTCAAGCCTAATGGTCACCGTTCTGTAACATTGTACTGCCTCAAAGTCGGGAAGCCTCTCTCGAATGCCAGATAACATAGTTAACAAGAAATTGTGTTTCACATGAACTTTCCTCAGCCTGAAAGGGAATCCTTCTGGTTGTCACTGTTCTTTCTGATACTAATTGCCAGTGACTTTCTGATACTAATTGCCAGTGACCAGTTGTGAGCATTTTCCCGATGGGCCAGGTATTGTGCCAGGCACTTTGTGAGCACTATTTCGCTTAACCCTCATAATAATCTGATTAGGTAGGTGCCATTACTATCCACATTTTGCTGAAAAGAAACCTGAGACATCAAAATGTAACTTGCCCACAACTACACTGCTACAACTACACAGTTGAAGGACACAACATTCAAATCCAGATTATCTACCTTCAGGACCGAGTACTTAGTCACTCTTATATTGACAATCGGCTAACAAAGAATGTAGCACGAATGTAACCAAGATGCGTAAAAATGGCTAACTACAGGATAGTGAACCTTTCATTTCTTTATTTATGATTTGTTTTGTCCCCTGGGACACTCAACGTCTAAAATTCCAGGCCTCTAAACACAGTCACAGTCACTCTGGGAGGAAGTTGGGCAGTCCCTGACACCATTGCAATTTCTTCAAGCCTCCAGCCCAAGATTTTGGTGAAGTTCTGAGATTCTAATGTCTTGAAACCTCTGTCCCAACCTGCTTCCATATAGTTCCTGGTGGGGGTTCAGGGTACACCATGGAGCCAGGATGAAATTAGCATCTGCTCCCCTCCTACTCTCTCTCGTATACTCTGCTAATGAGAACTTTAAGGACGGAGATGTGAGCAATCCTAACTGCTCTCTTAGGGTAAGCAGGAGGCATCAGAAAAAAAGGAGAGAGAAACACAGACCAGGCCTGTGTAAGACTTAGCAATGGGATGGGATCCGGGATATAGAAGGAATGTTGGTGTGTACATTGCTTGGTTTAAATCTTATTGGTTTATTTAAGGATATAATAAAGATATGACTATAAACATGCCATGTTATCTATAAGGGACCTGGGGGGAATCTGTTTCAGATACTAGCCTTTCTAGGAATCCATCCTCAGATCTGCCTCATGTCTCAGAAGAAGTAACTACTTTGTGACCCAAGAATGGGTCCATGTTTCCCAAGCAACTCCCGCATTTATTTAGTAATGCCAGAGCTACCTCTAATAGTAATAGCAGAGAGAGTCTGTTAGTCCACAATTAGAATCAGAAAGAAGAAAAGACTCAACCTACTAAGATCAGCTTCTTTCCAAAAACAAAATTTGTTTGGGGGAGAGAGAAGAGGAAGGAGAGAGAATGAGGGCACTGGGCTCTTGAAGTGGGGGTAGGGGTGGGGACACAGTACCCTTGGAGGAGACCTGGGGCTCCAGTGACAAACTCTGCTGATGATTCCGTGTTGTCCAGGATTCTCGCATGGTGTGGGACAGATAGAGGACTTGGGATTGGCAGGGGTGGGAGTTGATAGGAGGGAAAATGGATATACAGTGTAAGTAGCATGGCATAATTTTCATTTCAGGCACCAAAAAGCAAAACCCTTTCATTCCCTGCTTTCTGCCAGGCTTTTCATATACACAATCTCATTTAGCCCTCGTGGCATCCTGAGAGGAGGGTCCTTTAAGAGCTGCTTTGAAGGGTTTAACAGGATTACCAGCAGGGAGAGCAAGTGAAGGCTAAAATCCAGCCCAGACTCACCTTGCCAGCCTAAGAGCCCACAGGCCACTGGGATCCTCTTTTCTGTTTCACACCAAGGTGCTATATGGGCTAGCAGCAGCGGTTTGGGATGCCATTGCCCCATTTTGCAACACTCACAGTTGATGAACCACTTGCACAGGGTCACAGCATTAAGTAAATGGCAGAATCAGTATTCCCAACCAGGGCTGTCTGCTCCCAGCCTGGCTTTTGCTCCACTCTGCTAGACTGCCTCGGTATTTGGGTGAAAAATAAAAAGGTCAAGGAAACCCCTTAGGACTAATGGAGTGGACAACTCAATGTAAGTGCCTAATGAGGACTCTCTGAGCGAGGCTGTAGAAAGTTCTGGAACATTACTAATATATGAAAAGGCACAAAGGCGGGCAGGCATGCACAGTCACTTCAACAGTTGTCTATTAGACAATAGCCAAGAAAGTACCAAGTAAGGATCTAAGCACTCAACAAAGAAAGAAATAAGACAACAACTCTTTAAGAGTTCACTGTTAATACTTAGAGGCAATCAAGTGAAAAACTGAAAATCAAGTAGAACAACGGGAAATTAATCAAAAAGACTAGCAATTGTTTATGTTAGAAAGGACAAGGAAACTCCATAGAGCCAGGGTAGAACTTGAACTTGACCTTGTACGTTAAGAAAAGTCTCCATTGGTGGCAATTCCTTAAGAAGTTGAAAACCCATGAGGGCAAAGACCCTGTAACCTTTGCAGCCAAAGACCCTGTAACCAGCTGTCACTTCGCTGAGCAATTTATGGTTAAAGCCGGGGAAGAAATGACTGTGCCCCGCCTTGGTCTCTGCTGTGCTTTCCAGATGAAAAAGCCCGTGTCACAGGCTTCCTGCCCACAATCTCTGTTCTGCAGAAGCTGAAGGTGTCACAGAACAGAGAGAAAAAAAAAATAGCCCCAGAGGAATAAAAGAGACTCTTGTACTAACTTGACATAGCTGGTTTGTCAGGCACTGCAGCTCACTTTCTTGAAAGTCTTAGTTAACAGAAACAAGGCAGCTCTTCCTCTAAGGTCACTGGGAACAGCTGTGGGGGTGCGAGAAGGAGCCAGAGCAGCTCCTCACCGGGTGATGTTCCAGAAGGTTCTTTCTGCAGGGATCACTTGCCTGGAAGTTCACAACCCCGCTGCACTCTCAAACCAAGTGTGGGTCTCAAAGAGGATGGCTCAACCCCTTCTCAAAGTCCTTCCATACCCCTGTCCTAGGGAGAAGAAGAAAGCAGACGTGAGCGAAAGTGTACTCTGCTAGACACACTTTCTGTTTCTGTCCTTGCACCACCATATTGAGGAAGGGTTTGTTTATCCTGTCTAAAAGATAATAAACTGAGGCTCAGGCAGTTTATACAACTTGACTGAGGTCACATAACCCCTAAGGAGCAAAGCCAACAATTTAACCTGACTTTCAAAGATGAAATTCTTTCAGTTTAATCAAGGCAGTTTAGTGAGGTGGTGAAGAGTGTAGACTTGGGCATCTGACTACCAGGATTCGAAGCCCAGATCTGGTACTAACTCTTTGAGAGACCCTGGAAAGTTCAGTAAACATCTCTTTGGCTCAGTTTTGTCATTTGTAAAATGAGGATAATAATGGTGAGGATTGTGTGTATTAATAGATACAATGCACATAGAATTGTGCCTGGCACGTAGGAAGTGTTCTGTAATAAGGGTGATGACTCTATGTAAGAAAAAAGTTAAGGGCATTCTGAAAATTGAGAGAGGAAGAAGGAAATAGGAAGGGTGGGTGGTAAGAATTAAGGAAAGGAGGAGAAAGGAGAAGGGAGTGTCAACTGAAGAATCACAAGATTCATAAATTGGGAAAGGAGAGCTTTATTACAGCCTGGGGCTGGCCGTCCTGACACACTGGGAAGTATACGCTCTGCCACAGACCAGGAGCTGACACTCTTGGGGAAGGAAGAGCGAGACAGAATTTATGCTGCATAGATAGGCTAAGTATACATACGCAACAAATTACAGGAGGAGCTATGAATATTCACAAAGGGCTGGCGCACACATACATAGTAAGCAAATGTGCATGTTACATACATTCCGTGTTCGCTTTGGGATGGAGACTTCACATTTAAATGCATTACAGTTAGGTCCTAGATGTCACAGGTGAAGCAGAGGACACAAAGGCATTCTGTGTGTAGCCTCTGTAAACCAGAACCACTCCATCCTCAGTGGTCTCTTATAAGGAAGGAATGCTGGTCAGTTGCTTTGTCAAAGCAGCAAAAAAAATGGGAGTCCTGCAAGTCTATTAAAAGGACTGGTGTACTTTCAGTCCTTATGAAAGAAAATCTAATGGCAATTATCAAGGGAGGGGGATATAATAAGATGTGTCTGACACCCCATCTTGTCATAGCCAGGAACTCAGTTTTTAAGGTTTCTCTGGGGTACCCTTGGCCAAAAGTGGATCTGTTCAGTCTGTTGAGGTGCCTAGGATTTTATTTTTATTTCTTAAAAGCAATGTTAGGAAAATCATTGATTTGTATTTCAGCCATCCCTGGGATCTTTAAACTTATTTGTACTTCCTTCCTCATTCTAGGAAACAGACCACAGCCACACTCAGCCTTCAAGGCTGCTGGAACCTTGTCAACAAATACACTAGGTAGATGGATGGGTGGATAGAGAGACAGATTGATTTCCAATGACAAATGTTCGCTCATGAGTGGAGATTTTGCTACAAAAAAAGGACGCTAAAATTGAACATTTATAACTCCTTTGCTCCATTTGTCCCCATGGTTCAACAAAGAGGGAGGTTCTGGCCTGTGCCTCACCTTCAAAGTCTGCAGAGCTGTGTGTACCTGTCATACAGTGGAACTTCTGATTAGTGAGCTGCCAACCCCACACTCCCAGCATCCATGGGCCACAGTCCAAGGGAGGAGGATCCCTTACAAACCACCGGGAACAGTGGCCATGGCTCCCAAGGGAACATTTAGCTCAAATCCAACTACTCAAAGAATATCGAATAATATAATGACAATTATGATGTGAAATGACCCTTCCTGGCGGGGACCCATCCCATAATGACACAATGGAAAGAAACTGAGGTGTGGGGCCAGGGGTCTAGGGTTGAAGCCCTGGCTCCATTGCCATGCAGCCTTGTGACACTGAACAAGTCACTTCACCTTTCTCAGTGCCAACTGTAAACTGGGGATAATAATTTTATTTCCTATTGTTATATGATAAAGAATTTGTCTGGTCTTTGCCGGTACAGAGTGTTCTAAACTTTTGGAATTTCCTGCGTGATGGGAATGTCTTAGTTATGTATGGTGGGCCCCTGGACCACATCTTAGTTTATGTGAAGGAGATGACTTATGTTGGGTGCTGGTCATGCCAGAAAGGTCAACCATATGGTTAGAGGGTTAAGGCCTCAAACTAGGTGTTATCAGCCCAGTCCCTCGGCCTCTGGGTAGGGGATGGATCAGGAAATTGAATTCAATTACATGGCCAATGAATCAATCAATCATATCTACCTAATGAAACCTGAGTAAAGACCCTGGACACGGAGGCTCAGGTGAGCTCCCTGGCTGGTAATGCACATCAGCACCTAGAGGTTGCATCCTGACCCCCCGGGGAAAGGGCAATGGAAGCTCAGCATCTGAAACCCCATCAGACCTCACCCTGTATGTTTCTTCATTTCACTGGTCCTGATTTGTGTCCTTCATAATAAAACTATAATTGTAATTATAATACGTTCCTGAGTTCTGTGAGCCATTCTAGCAAACATCAAACCTGAAGGGGGGTTGTAGGGATCTTCCAATTTGTAGTCAGCTGTTTAGATGAGCAGGTGGCCTGGGGCCAAGAGAAAGCCAAACTAGTGTCTGGCATCTGAAATGGGGGCAGTCTTGTTGGGGGCTATATCCTTAACTTGTGTCTATGCTAATTCCAGGTAGTTAACATCACAATTATATTGGAGTATATGTACCCACAAAGACCATTTTAGGAATAAAATACAATCATATATGAAAAAATACTTTGTGAATCATGAAGAGTTAAATAAATATTACTTACAGAATTTTTAAAGAGGCTATGGTATTGATGAAAGATCAATAGGGAAATTTCATAAAGTTATTTTTCCAATAATTCTGATGGATTCTGTTGCTCCACGTATACTCTCTTACTTTACTCCATATAGCTAAACTTAATTATTATTTCAACAAAATTCAATGGAAACATAATGTACACAAGACTCTGTGCTAGATATAGATCTAGTGGGAAGAAGTGAGAAGAATATCAAGTTGAAAACGAAATCGTAACTATCCTCACAAAAGATACAATGTAACAGAGAAAATGAGAATACAAATACAAAAAGAAAACATAAAGTATGTGCAACAAGAGAGGGATGGTTAAACTAAGAGGAAGGATTACTTCTGAAGGAATTGAAGAAAACTTGCAGAGGAAATGGCATTTGAAACAGGCCTTAAGAGATGCATAGGATGGGGGGGGTGCGGAGAAAGGACATTCCATTCTAAGGGAACAAAGAAACAAAGGAACAAAGGCAGAAACCATGAGCATACCTGGACAGATACATTCATGAAAGTGAGTGATGTCACAGCAGGGCAGAAAGATAAATTGGAGCCAGGTTACAGAGAGCCATGAATACCAAGTGAAAGAATGGGCAATATCCTGTAGGCAAAAGGGAACTTGTGAACAACTTGGCATAATCTGATATGGTAATTTTATGTTTTAATTTTTCTATTAAAAGGCAATTTGGTTGAAAAGTTTGAGAAGCACTGATCAGCTCCCTCATTTTACATATGAACAAACAAGGGGCTAGAGATCATATGATAAGCCTAAATTCATACAAGCAAATAATGGTCAAACCAGAAAGAAGGCAGGATTACAAACTTCTAGCCTAGAGCCCTTTCCACAAATATATTATCTCTCTCTTAAAGCAACAATTTTAAATTCAAATCAACAATTGAATGGCCTGCACTTGAGACTCAAGAGGATGCCCCTAGCTTCTCTTCTGGAGACATTTACTCAGAAGCAACAGCGCAGGGAGCAATAGCACAAATGCACAAAGGCCCTGAGCTTGCATCTGCTGCCCACTGGGAAGAGTCAAGTTCTTGGTGCAAAACCGACTAGTGAAAAATGAGCCCACAGCATTCCCCTCATTAACACAAGCCAGCTGCGGAGTTAAATGATGCTTGCACAGAGATGCAGCGCCTGCACAATCTCAACTAAAATTAGCAACAGGACTGTTCAATGGAAAAGATACGTGAAAGTTTCCTGAAACAGCTGGATCGTGTGACAGGTGAAATCAAACACCACACTCCTCTGTGGCCAGGCAGAGGAAGCATGTGAACAGTTTGCTAAGAGAAAGCCAAGTGAACCTACCCATTCTTTAATGCTGTACCTCTACTGGCTTTTCTCCTATCCTCCCTCAGTTTCTCTACGACGCTTGACTAAATTCATCAGTCCTACAGCATTAGAAAATTCCTTGAGAGTCTTTGATTTGTTTCAGTCTGTGAAGGTCAAATGACCCCAGGTTACCTTCTCCACCAGCTCCTGCTGTACTTCTGCCTGCATGGGACTCCCCGGACAAAAAGGAAAAGCTGCTCTGATTCACGGAGGTGCTGAGGCGACGGTTTCTGGGTTTTATTAACTATCAAAGTCATATAATTTTAAAATTCCAGAAATAAAAGCACATTTAGGGTTTATCCATAACTGCATCAAAATAAAGGAAAGGTCCAGTCTTACAGCCCACTTTAAAGCACAGAGATGCAGCCCCAGCATACAGAGTGTCGCTAAGTTGCCCACCTTGCCCTAGGAGGAATAGCGTGCTCACTTGCGCAGTGAGCCTTGCACCCCAGTGGGGCTGGGGAGTATCCTGCTGGACAATATCAGTTCAACCCCCTTTCTCTTTGCTGATACAAGCCCTTCCACCCATCCCTCCACGCCACTACTTGTTTTGTAGGTTGTTTCCCTAGGTCCTCTCTAAGCCTATATGGACAGGTTACCCAATGTATGACATACTGCTGAGGTTGTAGGTAGCTATTTCATTGCTGGGCCCAACCAGGTATCTTTTGCTGCTTCATCTCAAGTCCCACTCTAAGTAGCCTAGAGTACCAATTAAGAGTAGCCTAGAGCAGAATTGGAGCCAATTAAGAGTAGCCTAGAGAAGCAATTAATAAAAATGTTCCCTTATCTTTGCTTGTTTATAATTTCTCACCCATTCTTAAAAGGTAGGCAAGTACCCGTAATAATTTATTTTCTTGGGGGTTTCTTATTAGAATTTTTCTATTTTTTTTATTTCAGCTAATGGTTGTTATTTCCTGGACATATACTTCATACACCATTCACTCTTTGTTCAACAAATTATTGAAATATTCATTGTGGCACCTACTGTTTTAGATAAGAGGGGTCTAACAATTAACAAAGTCTTTACCCTCATAGAACCTAAATTTGGTGGAGAAGAAAAGCAAGAAACAAATTTAAGACAGCACAAACACACAGATATAATTCATCAAGTTCTATGTAGAAAAAAATAAAAACAGGGTCCGGGGACAGAGTGCACATCTCAGTGTTACTTGATTTAGAGTGGTCAGTGATGGTCTCTTTAAGGGGTGACACAACTGCAACCAAATGAAGTAAGGGAGCAAGCCTTCTCTGGTTAGGTGTATTTCTCTATATATGACTTGTATCTCCAAGGGGACTGCGGTATTTTGAAATGAGACCCAAATCCTTTATGTTAATATAATAACCTTAGCATGGGCACTGAGTATCTAGCTACCTACACATTGTAAGTACTCAAAAAATATTTATGTCTTTGAATAAATAGTTTGGCAAAAAAAAAAAAATCATGTTCTATAGCAGCTAATTCAAATCCTAATATTATGCCCACCAAACTTCAATACCTCCTGCCTTTTCAATGCTGTATTCTGCTGATGGAAGAGACAGACATGATGGAGGTGAAATGGCAAGATGCTCTTATGTAATTACCTGTCTGCAAACCTAAGCAAGGTTGGTTGAAGACCACATGGGTGCGGACTCTGATACAACCACTGGACATGAGGAAGGGAAAGGGGTCATATCAGGAATCACTATTTTGCCCCATCGAAATTGGAATTCAAAATCAATTTGATTAAGAAGTGCACAGATACATAGATAAAGAAGCAACATGCTTGCATGTTCATAGTGGATGAACAGAAACAGCACCCACATGTCCAACCCCCATCTCAACGAAGTGCTCTAGCAGAGACTACCATTTCTGACAGAAACTGTTGCTTCAGAAAAGAGGAGACTAAAAGAAATGTTCTCCAGATTTAGTTATGTCAGCAGTAACGAGTCACAGCAGCCAGATATGAAACCTTGTGGCTGTTGACAATTCTGCCTTGCCAGTTCAGTCTTTCTCTCTGGAAGGAATCCTGTCCTCGTTGTCCCTGAGGGATGACCCTCCAGCCTGGTGTGTACAGCCATAAAGCACTCCCTTTTTCCCAGAGAAGCAGCCTAATTTCTCTGTTGGACAACCTTCTGATTAGAAATTTAGGAAATTCAGCTAAGAAATCTTCTTAATTGAATACAAAGGCATCCAGCAGGGTAAAATCAGATTCTTTTGTGTTAGATATTTCAATAGGAAGAGAAGGATTTATATTCAATACCTGGCCCATAAAATTTTAATTGAAAATATATCTACTGGAAATGTTAAATAAACGATCTATCTGGATTTATTGTTTCTCTGATGCCTCTGAAATTACCTTTCTCAGAAATATAAAGAACTGAAATGTTGTACTTAATTTTGCCTTAGCCAAGGCACTAAATATGGATTCTGGTTTTGCAAGAAATATATCAAAAAGAATAAATGTAGACTTTTAAAGGCAAGTTGTATGCTATTTTCTATTCTTTTCAAGCCAATCATTAAAATGTGGGAATGTGGGAATTTGGAGTTAAAAGACACAATGAGTGAAGGAAATTGTCACCAGGCATATGGTATTTGGTGTGAAATTAAGCAGAAGCTAGAGAAAGATCTAAATCATGTTTCTCTTCCCCAAGCCTACGGAAATGTTAAAAGTACATTGGCGCCAACAAGGATGTTGACTTTTTTTTCTGTAAATGTTTAATTTCTTCTGGAAACCACAGAAACTAAAGTGATTTAAAATGTGACTTTCATGAACAGGGATATTTTCCACAATCTAATCTCCAAAATTCACTAAAGCAGGAAAAGACCCACCTGGTTAGTAAAAAGTCTGAATGACAAAATGTGTTGTTTAAAATATATATATAGTTTCATTATTTTCACATACATATAAAAATATGTGAGGTTGATAAAGTATAATCTACCAAGTTCTCAGATAAATTGCTCTAATGAATAAATAAAGATGATTTGCAATTAGCAAATCATTATTAGCATGCTAACAGCTTAAAAATATTTTTCTCTTAAAATCATCATTCATCACTCCAAATCTTGTTTTCCCTAATAATTCCTTATATTATGCAATAAGTTAAAAAAAATTGTGATTCCTGCTCTGAAGACCTCACATTTATAATCACTACCTTTTCAACTCTCTTCTTCCTGATCTTCATACATGCAATGAGAAGATAAAAAGCAGAAGAATCCAACCTACTCAACTTCATTCCTTCAAGACAGGTGGTCACATGGAGAACTTTCTAACTCAATAAATGAGATCAAGAAAAGAAAATAATTAGCATATAAAATACATGATATCACTAACTCTGGTAGCATAATAAAACCAAGTAATAACATTTTCCCTCCAACTTTTTAGAACATTCTTGACCTCATTTGAATAATTTAACACTGCAGGAATTTCAACATTTATGGCCCCAAACCTAAATTTTCCACAATCACTGGCCAAGGGATATCTGTGACTTTTCAACACTAAATATAGAAATAAAATTTATGATACCATTTGGCTTATTTTTCAATATGTCATTTGTACTAAACTTTAAAACCACTCCAAATTCCTCTTAATTTTTTATGAGTAGCATTTAGTGCCTGAAAGTATTGTCTTAGGTACTTATATAGATGACCTGTATTTTAGAACTATTCTAGCAGAGCTTATTTGCATCTTTTCTCTTGCTACTTTTGGGATGCTTTCCTGTCTTGGAACTTTGAAGGTCTGATTATAATGTCTTGAAGTATTCTAATTTGGATTGAATTTGATTGGTGACTTTTGGCCTTTCTGTACCTGCATATTTATCTCTTTCTTCAAGTTTGGAAAGTTTTCTGCTATTATTTCCTTGAAAATGCTTTCTACTCCTTGCTCTTGTTAAACTCTATCTTGAACATCAATAATTCTTAAATTTGGTCTTGGAGGTAATTTTCTATATCTTGTAGGCAATCTTTGTTTCTTTTCATTCTTTTTCCTCTTTTCTCTGTGACTTTGTATTTTCAGATAGCCTATCTTTGAGCTCACTGATTTTTTCCTCTGCTTGATCCATTCTGCCGTTCAATCTTCTAATGAATTTTTCAGTTCCGCAAATGTATTTCTCAGGTCCAAGAATTTTGTTTAATTTTTTTATTATTTTAATCTTTTTGTTAAATTTATCTAATACATTTCTATATTGTTTTCAGTGTTCCCTTGGAGATCACTGAGTTTCCTTAAAACTGCTATTTTGAATTCTTGGTCAGAGAGCTCATGTACTGCCATCTCATCTGGGTCAGAAGCTGGTTCCTTGCTTTGTTTATTTAAGGAGGTCATGGGTCTCTGTTTGCTTTTGTTTCTTGTGGCCTATGTCTGTGCAGTGAAGAATTATTTATTCCAGTCTTCTGTATGTGCCTCGTTTAGGTTTTTATTGAATACGCTTTTTGGGGGGACTCTTTGTAATTTACCTGCTAATTTCTCTTTTATCCCTCTCTAGATTGCTGCCTCTTTTTCAGCACATTAAGCCCTGGTTTGCCTTAACTCTGGTCAAAGATCAGAATGCTGCCTGTCCTGAATGGGGGGGGTCCCAAAGTGATTATTCCAGCAATATGGAAGGCTGGCGAGAGGTCTGTGCACAGGCTACTTGTGAAATGAACATCCATCCTACCTTGTGGTGCTGCTGAACAGCCGCTCTGATCTGCCATCTCCTTTGGCCAAGTGGCAGAGCAAATTTTCCAGGGCTGGAGATGGTAGTCCCGTCTCCTCCCTTTGTCTGTGCCTGTCCTCAGGGACAGTTCTCCCTCAGACACTGCCAATGCTTGCTTTGGAAATGGGCCACCTGCCAGGGAACCCAAAATGGTGGGGAAGCTGGTTGTTCACCCTGATCACAGTTTTCCAGTGTAAAAACTGTGAGTTTAGGGGAAATTTTCCACATGCTTAATGCTGGGCAGACTGGGGGAGGAGTGACATGGATATGGAAGTTCAATTCTCTTACCATCTGCTCAGAGTTTTTTTACTTCTCTATAGCCCTGGAAACTGTCTCTTCTTCATATGTGAGTTCCGGGGTATTGCTGGTTATGATCTTGGCACCGTATATTTGCTTTTGGTTTTCTGTGGGAGAGGGGGAGCCAGCTTGCTTGTACACCACCATTTTGGAACCAGAAGTCCCAATCACCTTTTAAAGGCCCCACCTCTGGATACTACCATCTTGGGGATTAAATTTCAACATGAGCTTTGGAGGAGACAAACATTCAAACCATAGCAGCTGTGATTCAGGAATCCAAATGCCAGGCTCTAGAATCATCCCAGCAACTGCCCCTTTATGCTCTCAAAGCTGGCAACCAAATCTGGAAGTGCTGAGTCCTGCTGCTGCTTCCATCTCAACAGTCTCTCCAGGGAGGGTGGGCACTGGCACAATGTGGCAGAAAAACTTCCAGGCAGAGTGGAGGCATGAGAGGTGGTACATCCAGACCAGGTAGGAGGCTTTTTTGCAGTGGTCCATGGGACAGATGACGGCATCTCGGTGCTGGTGATGCAGATATTTTATAAACGGACCAGTTCCAGTGAGGTTTTGGAGGTAGGTAAAAACTGCAAAATCATTTCAATAATCGAAGCCCAAAACTCTACCCTTGCAAATGGCCACTGTGACTCAGAACTAGTTGACAGACAAGACATCTTCCACACAAGAAGTACTCTAATGGAGAACTTGGAAACTTGAGACCTGGGAGTCTTTCTTTCACATCTGGCAGCTAGAGACAATCCTAGGGCAGTGTTGCTAGACTCTTAACTGAGGCCAATTGGCTAGAGTCAAGATACACGGATTCTAACCCACTTTTGCCTCCTATTCACTCCAGGACTTTCTCTGGTCCTCTGTCTAACATAGCCTCACCCCCACCCACCCCCACCCATCTTCCCCTCTTCCTGATCCTGACCCCTCACTCTACTCTATTTTTCTTCTTAGCACTTAACACTATCCAATAATACACGTTTATTTGTGTGCCTCTTTCTCTGTTCTTATTTTCTCTCACCACTACTAAAATGTAAGCTTCATGAGGCCAAGAATGTCCCTTTTTCACGCTGATTCCTAGTCCCTAGAACCAGTGTGTAGAGACAATGGAGATCAGAACAAGAAGGCCTATGTAATAGCAGAGAAGGAAGGGGAGCCACATGGACTGAGCGCCCACCCCTGCTCTGCTTCAGGCACCCGCAGGGCCCTCTACAGACACCGTTCCCTCCATCCTGCAACACCGCAAACCTGCTGGTCGTCCTGCACCCTTTTAAGGGTGAGGGAAAGTAGGTTCTGAGAGGAGGTAAAGTGCTCAGCACGACAAAGCTAGGAAATACTGAGGCTAGTTTCAAATTCAGGTTTGTCTGGCTGCAAAGTCCATGAACTTTTCACTAAGCATTATAAACTGTAAAGTGCTACTTGAATGTATGAATTATTTATTACTATTTCATGCTTAAATTCTACTAGAGCTATTTGAAAAGATAGTTTTAAGAATTAAGCAGTGCCTAGAGAGCCACTTGATTTAGGCTCTCAAAGACTTTCAAAATTGCACCTCTAAAGATGTTTTTAACGAACTGATACAAAGATAGGAACATTTTTTTTTATAAATGTAACATTAAAAAGTTACAAGTTAAAAGTTAACATTTTTATAAGTGTAATGGAAGATGGAAGAGAGTACATGATGAAATTTCCTAGCGGCAAGTGACTCAACATTCTCATAGCAAAATGCGAAATTAGTGGACAGAAACTGCAGACCATTCTTTTCCATTTGTGTGAAGAAGCAGAAAAGCAGCCAACAGGAACATAAACCAAACCGCATGTCCAGGTTAATGGGTCCAACCACCAATCACAACCCAAGAAAAGCATCTATGGCTTAGGTAAGTGAATCCTGGACACTATAAGTCCATGCAACTGATGCCAAAGTACCACCGGACAGCTGGGCATTGTTGGAGTATAAGCATCAAAGAAATCATGAGCTTTATAAAAACTGACTGGGCAGCTACATCTGGAGCCTTCACTCCTGTGAAAAACAAGTGAGGTCCTGAAAGCTGTTCTCTAAATGACAGTAGGTGTAGAGTTGAAATCAGAGGAAGGTGTGACAAGATATCAACTCTTTAGACCAAAAATGAAAAACTAGCTAAAAGAATATGTTAGAAATCTTTAAAATCATAAGGACAGCATGATCTTCAAGTCTGAGAAAACTACATGGACAACCCTGAATCCTGTTTTTGCAAACCCTATTGGTGCTGCACTGCAGAGAAGATTGATTAAAATGTCAAAATTAAGCAGTTCCAGGATCAGGACACTGTTCTTGGCACAAGGGATATATTAGTAAACAAAAACACAACACCCTTGCCCTCCTAAGGTTTTATTCCAGTGGAGAGAAACAGATACTAGGAAACAAATTTGATGTATAAGAACATCGTGCAGCACGTTCTAAGTTGATACGGGATATGGTGGGAAACGGAGCAAAACAGGAGAGCTGGACATCCAGGGAAGTTGTCATCTTAAATATTATAGGACAGACGAACACTGAAAAGGAGATACTAAGCAATACCTTGAAGGAGGTAAGACTATAGCTATGGAAACATCTGGAGAAAGACTTCCAGGCAAAGAGTCAGGGCAAAAGGTTGAATGGGTGCATATCCTTGTGCTTGGATGAGACAGGGAGCAGAGTGAGGTGAGATCAGGGAAATGCTATGGGGTGGGTGGGGCACAGAGGGGAAGTGCGGGTAGATTATAAAAGGACTTGTAGGCTACTGCAAGGACTTTGGCCTTCACTCAGAAAAAAGGGTTTGGGGATAAAGGAGCAATGTATTCTAACACATGTTTATAAAGGTCACTGCTGAGTTTCTAGAAGCCTGCATGCTAGCAGTTGGGAATTCCCATGGTGAACAAGACAAACCTGGCTCTACTCCTCACTTATAACCTGTTCAGAGGGGGATGCAGGCAAACAGGTTCAGCAAGACAAGATAGGTACTATCTTATAGAGGAAAAGTCAAAACCAGGAAAATTTATATAGAAACATTTTACTGCAAAAGAAGAAAGAGAGACAGAGACAAACACAGAGATGAGTAGATGCAGGGAGGAAAGAGCCATAGAAGAGTGCTAAGGGGCATTTATGAGGGCACTTAGCCCCATCTTGGGAAAGTAGAAAAACTTCCTAGAGGGAGATACAGCAAAGCTGAGATTTGAACACACAGTAGGGTTTATCGCTAGAGTACTTTTTTGGGGTGTCCATTATAAGTTATTAGATTTTATTGCCTATCTTCCATTGTTGTCAAGGATTATAAGAGATTAGAAAATAAAATGCAGTAGAGTGGAGGAATGTAAGAAATAAAATTGAACCAATTTAATTTCTAGTCTTGCCATAGATACTGACTTGATAAATGACAACAAGTACATCATTCATCTTGCTCCCCAAACAGCATTTCCAGACTACATTCAGATCACTGCTACAATGCAGAATTTTAAGCATGGTTGTACAGAAAAAGAAAGTCATATATATCCATATATATGATATATATGACATATATATATAATACACTAGGCAATTTGCAAGTAATAGAGATAATGAATTCAGTAAAATAGTATGCAAAGATGTGCTACATTGCAATCATCCTAAACTAAATGAGATTTCAAGAAAAAAGATAGATATGAAATCTGACTGTTCCAGGGAATGATTTGTAATTTTCATGTTGATAAAATTTCATCAAGAAAGAAGTGCTAGAACACTCTGCATGCCTCTAATTTCCACTGAAATGGAGAATTTTTATATTCAGAGGTTCTGCCTGCATTTATTGGCATCTAGTAGCATTTCCCCAAATATGTGTTTGCTCTGAAACTTTCTGGATTATTTCTTATGCCAGGCATATTAGATTCATTGTAGCAAAACAGGAAGCAATTGCTTGTCATATTATATCTCAAATTACTTTACTTCTGGTTAATAATAAAAGTTCCCAAATGATATTCATTATTGCTTCAACATTCTACATATGTGATGAGGGAATATTGTTAATTTACTACTACTGGGACACTTATTCCAACCATGGTTTGGAACTACAGTAAACCTCCATTAGCTGAATCTTCTGAGAATATGATCTCTTAGCTAATGGAACTTTCTGATTAACTGAGAGAGGCAGAATTACTCTTCAAAGCTTTCTAAATGATTTCCTATAGAATATGAGCATTTTGTGAGATATAAACTAATGTTCTTCCAGAAAAGAGAAGGAAAGGAAGGAGGAAGAGGAGGAGAAGAAACAGAAAAAGAGCAAGAAAAATAAGGTTGAGTACAGGGATATTTTCCATGCTCAAATACATTTGAGAAGCATTTTTTAACTGCAGAACTTCTTTAATATGCTTCTTTAATACATTAACTTACATTATTAATCCCCAAGAAAAAAATTATTCAACATTTTTAACCTTATACAGCCAGGATGTTTTTTCCCCAATACCCCTAATATTACAGTATTTGGTGGGGTATAGTTCAGGAAATGCTATTCTAGGAGATGTCATGTATCCGGAATGCTTTTGCATCAGATTTCTCCATTTCCCATAACTCTTCAAACATTTCACTGCACTGTAATTATACACTTGCAGGAAGTCCCTCCTGCAATGCCCTCTCTGTTTTACGAGCTGTTACCCTTACCAGTGCCTGTTGGAGCACTTGCAAAAAGGAGGTAATCAATAAAGGTTTACTTGGCACATAGTAGGCGTGTTATAAATATTTGTTGAGCTAATGAATAAATACTTTGTACAGTCCATTAAATATATTTTAATGACGACCTCAGTGAGACTCAGTTTCCTCCTTGGCTGAGGAGAGGGATTTGTCTATGAATCTCTAAGGGTCCTTGCAGTCATAACCTTGATTCTGTGATTAGGGCTGCAAGTGACTTCAGGCTTCACAGTGGCTCAGCACCATCATGCAAAATAGCCTCATCCTACAGAATTGCAAGAAGACTATCAAAGAGGTTAATAATTAGGATTATTCTTCCACACTTAAAGAACTTGCCCTAGAAACGTCTCCTCAAAATAAATATGTGATATCAATTTGTTCTTTTCCTTCTTCTTCTCAGAAGCCAAATGTAGAAGTATCCTGGGTTACCAAGGGTTATGCTTTGTTTTATATTCACTCATCAGTTTTCTCTATAAAATGTACTCCACTTTGGTGATCAAAGTCTGGAGGTTTTCCCTTAATGATTTCATACTTCCATCCTAATGAGTGGGCTGTATAACTCATTGAGAAGGGGCTCCAGTGTTTAGTTATTCACAGTGATTTTCTGCTAGCAGTAATCAACTAAATAGCTTTTCTGATTTCTTTCTAATAAAATATTTCTCTCCAAGCCACTGAAAGTAGTTCATACATTTTTGTCAATCTTGTTTATTATTATGATATCACTAATTAAGGAATTTTTTTTTGGTTCTTAAACAAAATAACAGCTTAATTTCCAAGGATGAAAAATGTCTATCCCTGTTGTGCTAGAGATCTAATTTGCAAAATAGAAAATAATAATATGAATGTTTTGTATCCAGACAACACACCACCCAGAGGTCTCATGATTTATCAGATTTCCTATTATTGCCTTCAGTAGAACATCTCCTCCCCAGTAGCGAGGTACTTTGTAAACATCCTTCCCATTAATCATATTCCTCAAGAAAGAAACGGGTTGAACACACCATTGCCCTCATTGCACAAAGGTAGAGAGAGCAGTTGCAGAAGCAAAGTGACTTTTTTTCAAGGTTACCCAAAGTTCCACGGTGTTAGCAGTTTGGAAAGAAAGAGAGGTCTGGCTTCCAGCCAGCCTGAAGAGTCTGTTCTCGCCAATACATAGTTTCATTCAAAGTACAAAAGAGCAAGCGATTTAATATCTGGTGTCGCCAATGCATCAATCACGCAAGGGACAGGGACAGCAGCACTGACGTGCAAATAGCTGAATGGAAAATGCCTTTTCTTACTAAGCACAGTGCTTCCTACTCCTCAGAAAAATTTGTGTCTACTGAATCTAAAAAGTGAATAAAATTGCAAAGAATAGCACGTTACTCGTTAATTTATTTTCCTTAACATATGAGGTAGAAAATGTAGCTATATTCCCACCCTTAGGAACAGCCCTTAGAGTCTGGGAAGAAGGAATAAGAGACCAAATGTCCCTGCAGGCAGACTGTGCCAACACATGTTCTGCACATACTGTCTCTCCAAAAGGACTTAAGGTTCTAAGGAAAATGCCAGATAAATGGCAGAAAGGTGGTTCCACAACACCTCAGTAATTAACCCTGCATTATTGTCTTCTCTCTCTTGTATTGAAAGCGTTATTAGTATCGAGCACATAGGTCTCTCCAGAAGCCAAGGAGCTAGTGAGTAGCAATGCACACTACGATGCGCTGTAATCAGCTGAAACCAGAGGCACCCAGAGACCAGGCCCTTCGTGCAGAGAGGCGTGGAGCCCAGCGCTCTGTTTTCCCCAGCGTTCCATGTAGACTTTGTGCCTCCACTCTGCACAGCGAAAGAAAACATTACCCAGAAACATTCCCTCAAGCTCTCTGGAACAGGTCGACTCTTTGGTCTGATTACCCAGGTGTGGAAAGCAAGAAGAGAGAAACTGAGCACCCACCTAGACAAGAGCAGAACTGGATTTTATCTTTCTATTGCTCTTAAGAACAACAAAAAGAACTACAACCCACATTTGTTTAGTGTTTTGCAATTTATAAAACATTTTCCATCCATTTTCTCATTTGCTCTCACAACAATCCTGTGAGATAAGTAAGATGAGTATTTTTCCTAATTTTTTTCTTTTTTTTTTTTAGATAGAGTCTCACTCTGTCACACCGGGTAGAGTGCAGTGGTGTCATCACAGCTCACTGCAACCTCAAACTCCTGGGCTCAAGTGATCCTCTTGCCTCAGCCTCCCGAGTAGCTGGCTCTATAGGCGCGTCTCATCATGCCTGGCTAATTTTTTCTATTTTTGGTAGAGTTGGGGTCTCGCTCTTGCTCAGGCTGGTCTTAAACTCCTGACCTCGAGCGATTTTCCCACCTCAGCCTCCCAGAGTGCTACGATAACAGGCGTGAGCTACCATGCCCGGCCCTTTTCTAACTTTTAATTAAGGAAAATTTCAAACAAAGAGAATAGGTAGAATAATGTTATCCATCTCTTGAATCTGACAATATGAACAGATTGCTCTACTTCTGATTTTTTTAAAAACTGAAGTATCTTAATAAATTACAAGCAACATATCGTTTACCCTTGTTACACCTAAAAAATTTAATAATAATTCTCCCATATCATCTCACATCCAATTCATAATCAAATATCCCCGGACAGCAAGATGAGTGTGACTTTCTCATTTTACAGATGTGACTATTTTGATGTAATGCAGTGAACCAATAGCCTCAAGTACACAGATAATAAAAAGTAAATCTAAGAACTCAAGTTTAGCGCTTCTGATTTCTAGGTCTCAGTCGTTTTCACTATTAAGCAGAGTTCCACAGAAATACTGTGTAATAAAAAGACAGAAAAGCCACGCAGACGTCTGTACCATTTGAGCCAGGGATATCTTCGTCAAACGTAAAATGGGTATGTGAGATTCATCTCCAACAAGCTCGTATGTTATTTTCAGCAGCCCTTCTTATCCCCTGCGGTGTTTTGTTTTGCACCCCCTCAACCCATCTCCCCTGCCTCCCACCCAAACTCTGGCCAATACCACCCTCTGACACTCTGGCTGCTAGGTGCCTCACCCATGTCTCCCTGGCCCATGCGTCCCTCTGTCCCTGTCTGCAGGGCCAGCACCATGTTGCAGACAGCAAACACTCTAAGGCCTGGTGACTCATCTGTCTGAGCGTGGCTATTGTTACAGGCACCATAACCCCATTCTGAGCACCCACGGGGTGATGTAGAGATGATAGTAATTTGCCTGGAGGATTCTTAAGAAATGACACGATGTCATGACTCTTGTAGTGCCATGAGCATTGGCACCTGCATAACGCCAAGTTGTAGATTCAATTTACACAACCCTTCCCCATGTTCTCAGAAAAACTATTCCTCTTCCATTTAAGTGCTTTACAATCCTCTCTCAGTGTCAGCCCCTCCTCTCACCACAACTATTACACACATGATCAGGAGTGAACTCCGCTTGCCCCTCAACCTTCATCTCTCATCCAGAAATGTCTGGATGCCTTTTCTCCTTCTGGGTCCCTGGCATCTTTTGACAGTACCTTCCAATGACTACTGAAAAGTTTCCAGATGGAGGTGGATATGTTCCAAATCGTGACATCAAAAGTATCACTTGAATTTACTGACTTGGTTAGCTTAATTGAGTCAGACAAACACAAAAATTATATAAATCTTATGTGTAATCCAGGGGAAAGAATGCAAAAACATTTTGAGCCAAAAATAAGTCTGGTCATTATCAGACGACTATGGAAACATGAGTAGACAAAGCAATGCCATCTTGCCCAATCCTGGAGAACAAGGCAAGAGGAAATTTAATCAGAACAGATCTCATTCCAAACTCTAGCTGCATAGACAGGGATCCAAGTTAGTACTCCCTAATTCCAAATAAGGCACTTTACACACACACACACACACATACACACACACACACACAAAAAAAAATAATAATAATGAAAGACTTTACACGAGATACCTTCTCTCCAGGATTTGCTTATCAACATAAGAGCTTTATGGAATATTCCCTGATGCTAAAATTTCAGACACAAAAAGTGGTCTGAGAGGTCTTTCCTGCCATCCCTAAAACCATGCCACAGTTCTATCAGCCAAAGTTCTCTTAATTGCAAACAATAGAATCCACTCTGTATAATGTAGAAGGGAAAGGAGATGAGGTGGAGATTTACTAAAAGGTATTTTTGCAACCAGAATCATCGAAGTAGCTGGAAAAATAGATCAGAGCTTAAGATTTTAGGAGTAATATCCAAAACCACACAGAACTGATTCGATAGAGAAACCACCTTTAAATCCTTGGAGCTTGGCTGTACTGTAGCCACTACTACTGCCAGTACCAATAATCACTTTGATCTTGTGACCAGGGCAAAGGCTGGGAGATTCACAGCCACCCGTGCCAGCATCTGGGAGCTCCACACAGAGCCAGCTGCTGGCTCGCACTGCTCACATCTCAAGTTTCATGTTCATGTCTGACTGGCAGAACCAGCCCTATCCTAAGCCCTTTACAAGCATTAACTCATTTAAGCCTCAACACAGTCCTAGGAGGCTGGTACTAGGAGTATCCCTTTTTTAAAATGAGGAAAGGGAGGCACGTATGCTTATGTAACTAGTCTAAGGTCACACAGACAGTGAGTGGTACAGTTGAGATTAAATTCAGATAGTCAGAGCTCAAGATTTCTTTTTTTTTTTTTTTTTTTTTTTTTTTTTTTTTTTTTTTGATGCAGAGTCTCACCCTGTTGCTCTGGCTAGAGTGCCATGGCATCAGCCTAGCTCACGGCAACCTCAAACTCCTGGGCTCAAGCAATCCTCCTGCCTCAGCCTCCCGAGTAGCTAGGACTACAGGCATGCACCACCATGCCCGGCTCATTTTTTCTATATATTTTTGGTTGGCCAATTAATTTGTTTCTATTTTTAGTAGAGACCAGGTCTCACTCTTGTTCAGGCTGGTTTTGAACTCCTGACCTCGGGGCGGAGCAAGATGGCGGACGAATAACACCGCCAGACAGAGGGTCTCTGCAGAAAAGACCGATTCTAGCAGAAACTAGAGAAAAGAAGCAAGAAGACGAGCATACAGCGGACAAGGGCCGGAAGGAGGGGTACCTGAGACCCCGGGAGACTCCACGGGAGGAGGCTGCGGAGGAGAACTGGAGGCTGAGACCACCGGAGCAGCCCGGAGACCAGCGGCAAGGGTAGGTGGATTTGCTATTTCCCCTCCCCTGCATTCGGGACTGCTGGTGGGCTCCCCAGCGGGTGGAGAGACCTGCGGACATCAGCCCAGAGACTGCCGCCGCCTGCCAACAGTGAGCCTGTAACAGACGTGGCACCAGGTTCCCAACTTCCTCCGGGCACCTCCGTGTGCACGGAGAGCCGCGCGGCAGGCGCCATATTGCCTCCTCCCCCCCTCCGCCGACCCTACCCGCGGCTGCCCAGAGAGACAATACAGCCACCAGCCGGAGGCACCTCCAGGGAACGGGACCTTCCCGTTTGGGACCCCGCCCGCCCTCCCAGGTGCTGCTGGCACCTTGTTCCCAGGAAAACGGTGCCGACTCAGAGGCTGAGAGACATAGACCCAGCTTGGGCTCCCTGTGGGTGAATTAGGACCAGAAATCCTCTCCCTGGTGGGAATACAGTTTGAACTCTGGGACCCAGAGGTCGGACCTGCAGACCAGATCCCCTGCACCGAGGGCTAGCATTGCCCGGGGCACAGAAGGATTATACGTGAACAGCCTACTGAGGTCTGTGTGCCTCCAGGGGCGGATCGGGCGGAACGTCCCAGGAGGAGGCCGTGCGCCCAACCCAGGTGGCGTTCCTGTGCAGGGAACCTCCCCGCCGGCATCACAGTCCGGGGAGGCCTGGTGGCTTGTGGTCTGGCCTGCTGGCAGAGGCTCAGGAGTAGCTGCGGAGTTGGGGAGGGTGGAAAGAAGCGAGGCCTGCTGCAGACTGTGGGTCTCAGACAGCCCCACCCCCACACCCAGACTTTCTGGCTGAGCGGGACCATCCCAGCCCCGCCCTGACAGCAGAGAACAGAACTTTGACCCCTGCTAACGGCCTGAGGGCAGGCTTACCCAACCCAGCTCCGCCCAGAACGAGAGCTGATAACAGGACTCAAAATCAACACCATAGCCTGTTCCTCCAAGCAAACGCCACCTACTGACAGGGACAGCATCTTGCACAGCCTTTCCACGGCACCCACTGACTCAATATACAGGGAGTGGTCCAATTTCACCCACAGGCACCACCTAACGCCTCAGAAACTAAACAAGGTGTGTGAATACCCAAACAATAACCTAAGGAAAGAAACAACAACTGATCGACATGGGAAGAAATCAGCGAAAGAACTCAGGAAATATGAAGAACCAAACGGAAAACACACCCCCAAGGAGGAGCACCAGCCCCCTAGAAACGGACACCGACCAAAATCAGGCAACCAATATGACAGAAAAGGAATTTCGTATGTGGATCATAAGAACACTCACCCAGCTGCAACAACAACTCAATAACCAACACCAAGAAAACACAAAAAACCTCCAAGAAATGGAACAAAGGTTCAACAAAGAGATTGACACAGTGAAGAAAACTTTAACCGAAGTCCTGGAGATGAAGAATCAACTCAGAGAACTACAAAATACTGTGGAAAGTCTCAAGAACAGGGTGGATCAAGCAGAAGAAAGAATCTCAGAGCTTGAAGATAACACCTTCCAATTAAATAAATCAGTCACAGAAATACAGCAGAGAAACAAGAGAAAAGATCAAAGTCTACAAGAGCTGTGGGATTATGTGAAAAAACCTAACGTGAGGGTCATAGGTTTAGCCGAAGGGGAGGAAGACAGCACTCAAGGGCTGGACAAGCTTTTTGAACTCCTGACCTCGAGCGATCCTCCCACCTCAGCCTCCCAGAGTGCTACAGAGCTCAAGATTTCTTAACCTGTTTTTTTCATTTTGTTTTGTTTAAAATGTTACTTTCATACACTGGCATCCTAGCTATAAGGAGGTGGGACATTTGAGTTCTCTCTTATACATTGGCTCACTTACCCAAATCTAAAAGTATTATTCAAAATATGATGGGTAAGCATGAATATGACCAATGTATTCTCAAATAGGTGGGGCTATTCTTTTATGTTTTTATATCCCCTGAAAATTGCCATGTTCATCATTAGAAGCCCATGAATGTATCCATGTATATTCACTATACACAGTGCTAGTCTCTGAGGAGAGCTGCCACAAAGCTCCCTTCCCTGCGCATGTATGGTGTTCCTCCCGCAAAGAAGGGTCAAGTCATCTCCCCAACTCCCTGTAATCTGGGCTGACCATGTGACCTTGGAATTCTTTGTGACATTCAATGAATGCACAGAGAGAAGCTATTCCTAGCTTTTAAGAGGCCGCTTTTGCACCGGGGGAAAACAGTCACCATGAAAGAAACCCCACTACCCTGACCCCGCCATGCAGTGGGGAAGCCCAAGCTAGCACACGGAGAGGCCACGTGGAGAAGAAACAAGGAACACAGTCCCAGACAGACAGAATTAAAGCCCTAGACATGAGCTCCCCATAGAACCATCCCAGCCAGCCCCTAATCCTTCAAACAATCCTGCCCCAAGCCCCAGACATTTTTACTCTGCCCTGTCCAAAGTCTAGATCCACAGAATAAAGAACAAATAAAATGGTTGATGTCTTAAAGTGTCAAATTCTGGGGTAGTTTGCTACACAACAATACATAACTTAGATATAATCCAACGCTGTAGTTTCACCTGATTATGTATATAATGAAAACTTTGCATCTAGTTAAATATTCTTTTGTCACAGTGGCTGTCCAGTGGAGAGCCACTACTGCGGACATCATGTCCTCCAGGTGAGTTTAAACCATGGTAGCTGCGGGCACAGGGAGTGCAGGAAAAGCAGGAGCTTGGCAGAGCTGCTGCCGCCACACGGGCTCCTCCCCACCTCCTGGAATGGCCCTTCCTCCCCGCCCACCAGATCCCCTGCGTCACTCAAGATGCAATCTCACATCACCCCGTCAGGAAGCCCGGCCTCACCCTCCTCAGTCCATGCAGCTCCTTGGACCAGCGGGCCTTAGACTTCGTACACCACCCTCTCAACACCTTGTCACGTTCCAGCTCGTCGCGTTCACCACTGTTCCTCAGATGCCAGTATTGTCAGTGCAACAAGAGAGCCTTCTTGCTGAAAGCATGAAATGTGATTGTACATCCACCTGTGGTCCTTAAAGCAACTATAGGTTGCACTGGGCAAACAGCAAGGATCTCATTAATTGTGTTTATGAATTGGATGTTACTTTGGGATTCTACTAAGGAAAATTGCAAACTACCCACCTCGGAAGTGTCCAGTCCATACTGAGCATTTTGCAACTGGACATGAGTATTGTTTTGTTTGTTTGCTTGCTTGCTTTTGTTTTTTGGCTTTTTTTTTAAGAATTAGGGTCTCGGCCGGGCGCGGTGGCTCACGCCTGTAATCCTAGCACTCTGGGAGGCCAAGGCGGGTGGATTGCTCGAGGTCAGGAGTTCGAAACCAGCCTGAGCAAGAGCGAGACTCCGTCTCTACTATAAATAGAAAGAAATTAATTGGCCAACTAATACATATAGAAAAAATTAGCCAGGCATGGTGGCGCATGCCTGTAGTCCCAGCTACTCGGGAGGCTGAGGCAGCAGGATCGCTTGAGCCCAGGAGCTGGAGGTTGCTGTGAGCTAGGCTGACGCCACGGCACTCACTCTAGCCTGGGCAACAAAGCGAGACTCTGTCTCAAAAAAAAAAAAAAAAAAAAAAAGAATTAGGGTCTTGCTATGTTGCCCAGGGCATCTTCCAACTTCCAGGCTCAGGCAATCCTCCCACCTCACCCTCCCAAGTAGCTAGAACTACAGGTGCATCACTGTGCCCAACTTGGACACCAGTTTGCTAAGCCTGGAGTCAAAGGAGAGAGTCAGCAAAATTGGAAAAGCATCAGAACAGGAAGCTAAAGACCTGAAGTCTAATCTGATTCTCTCACTCATGAATTTGAGCCTCATCTATAAAGGGGGGAGAATCTAATACCTTATATTTCTATAGAGCTTTATGACACTCAAATGAAAGCATCCACTTTATATATATAAATATAAAAACTTACTCAAGCTGCAAACAAACCTGAAAGGTAAGCGCTATTGTCCCCGTTTTACAGATAAAGTGATGGAGAGCTCAAAGTTGAGCAACTTGTCCAAAGTCACAAACCTAGCAAGTAAGAATTTTAACTCAAGCCTCTCTGACAGAAAGAAGAAGAGAAAGAAAAAGAGGAGGAGAAGGAGGAGAAAAAAAGGGGGTATATTTTATCTTCTCAAAGTTGATAATTTTAGTGTCTGCCCCAAACGAGCTCATTTGTATCATCTCCTTCATTTTCGAGAGAGGGAAAAAATTAAAAAGGGAATAAAAAGAGAGTACAAGAAAGACACAAGGAAGTAAGGAAATAAACAGAAATGCCAAGAGCTAGGAAATCAGTTCAGTCTAACAAACTTGACTGACTACTTCCTACAAGCCAGGGACCAACCGAGGCTGACGCAGGATAAACGTCACGAGAACACGGCCCTGCCGGTGCCCGTGGAGGAGCGAGAGGCGTGTGGGGAAAGGCAGGGAGAGGAGAGAGGACGCTGTTTTGCACTCAGAACAGGAGGAGGGGATGAAGAAAATGAGGCAGCAAATACAGACCTCCAGCTCTTGCAGGTCCCACCATGTCAAGCCATAGAGAACAGTTTCAAACAGGGGAGCAAATGTTCAGATAGAAATGTGAATGTGTTTGCTTATTTGTCCGTATCTTCCTTCGCTTATTTAGAATAGCTGCACGTGGCAGGGGAGAGAGGGGACCAGTGTGCCAAGTGACTGGAGAATATAGTTGATCTCTCCCCACTGCCTCCCCACAACCCTGGCCCTCGCCACCAGCCTCTCTCCCCTGGGTTACTGAAATCATCTCCTAACTTCTGTCCTTGCCCCTCATCATTGAGTTGCAAGACAACAGCCCTTCGAAATGTTCTCACTAATACGTGGGAGCTAAACAAACCATGGGACGCATGGGGACAGAAAGCAGAATGACGGTCAGCTGAGGCTGGGAAGGATAGTGGGGAGTGACGATAAAGTGGGGATGGTTAATGGGTGCAAAAATGCAGTTAGATAGAAGAAATAAGATCTAGTGTTTGGTAGCACAATGGGGCAACTATCGTTAACAATAATTTATTGTATATTTCAAAATAACTCAAAGAGTGGAATTGGAATGTTCCTAACAGGAAGAAATTATAAATAAATTCTTGAGGTGATGGATACCATAATTACCCTGATTTTATCATTATACATTGTACGCTTATCTCAAAATATCACATGCACCCCATAAGTTTTTACAACTATTATGTACCCATAATAATTCAAATTTTTTTTTAATGTAAGTCAGAGCATAACAGACCTTGGCTCAAAACTCTCCAGAGGCCCCACTCAGAGTAAAAGCCAAACCTGACAGCGACCTTCAAGACTCCACAATCTTGGAGGGTCCCCAGGCCCTCCCCACTAATGTCCCTCTGCCCTTATTTCCTGCCACTCGCCCTGGCTCGCTCTGCACCAGCCACAGGGATCTCCTTGTCCTTCCTCACATACCCCCGCATCACCCTGCCTGGGGTGTCTGCACATGCTCTTCCACTGCCCGGATCCTTCCTGTCCCCCGGGCATCTGCAGAGATTGCTCCTGCAAGGAGCTTCAGGTCTTCACTCAAAGGTCTCCTTCCCAGAGGTGCCTGTCCTCACCAGCCTGGGTAAAACTGCAGCACACCACCCTGTTCCCCTGGGCTCCCCAGACTGCTTCTCTGCTCTTTCTTTGGCTCCGTGCTTATCACTCTTTGACACATCGTATATTTTTATTATTATTTTTGGTATGCCCCCACCCTGTTCTGAAGGTAAACATGAGGATGTGGCTCTCCTGCCTGTTTTGCTCATTGTGTCTGTAATGCTTAGAATGTTCTTGGCACACGAGGCGTTGAATTGATATTTACGGAATAAATGAGGCGGGCGGACTGCTCATTGTCCCCTCTGAATCCATTCTGTCCTTTCTGGGTGCAGGACCACTTAGCTAGCAACTACATTTCCAACCTCCCTTGCAGCTAGAAGTAGCTGATTAAGGGACTATGAGGAGAAGCTATGTGAACCTTGAATCCAGATCAGCAGCCGCATGGAACAGACCAGAACACCATGCAGGGCCCTGGGAGCAGGTACTCTCACCACTGCAGGTGCCAGCTTGGGGATGAACAGACAAAGACAAACCTCCTTCCTGCAGCCGATGCTAGAGACAGGAAGGACAGCTGCTCACTAATCCATACTCTCCCTCACCAATCATTAGTATAGAAATGCCATCTCTATACTTATACTGCCCATATAGTCCTGGGTTTATTTCTAGACTTTCTTTATTGTTCCTTTGATTATTTTGGAATTTATGTACCAGTGCTAAAACCATTTTATTATGGTTTTTATCTGCTATGGCTAAGTCCCCATACCCTTCATTACTCTTTTCCTTTTTTCTAATAAGTATAATAATTCTTTCTTTCCCATGAGTCAATTTGTTACAATGGGGGTGCAAATATTTTTGTTACGTGGATAGCTTTTATAATGCTTAAGTCAGGGCTATTAGTGTGCCCGCCACCGGAATAGTGTTCATTGTACCTGTTAGGTAGGTTTTTACCCCTCCCCCGCACCACCTACCCTGTCATTATGCTTTTTTCAAAAGATTCCTAACAATTCTTGCCTATCAGGAGCATTACTTATAGATTATTCGGCCATAAAAGAGAAGGCAAATCCTGCCATTTGCAACAATACAGATGAACCTGGAGGACATTATGCTAGTTGAAATAAACAAGACGTTGAAAGACAAACACTGTGTGATCTCACTTATGTGTGGAATCTAAAAAAATGTTGAACTCACAGAAGCAGAGAGTAGAACAATGGTTACCAGAGCCTGGGGAGTGGGGGAAACAGGGTGATGCTGGTCAAAGGATACAAAGTTTCAATTATAAGATAAATAAGTTCTGCGGTCTAAGGTACAGCTTGGGTGGTGATGGATGTGTTAATTAATTTGATGGTGGTAATCATTACACAATGTATACCTATGTCAAATCATCACATTGTATAACTTGAATATATATAATCTTTATTTGTCCATTAAACATTCTTTAAGAAAAAAAAAATCATTACTTAAGCAGCAATTTAGAGGATGGATTGGAGGAAGACAAGATTGTAGCTGTGACATTAATCCCAATAAAAAATGAGGATAGGAGTGGCAGCTCTAGGGGTAAGAGATGATCCTCCCCCACCCCTCGCCCCACCACAGGCTTTGATATGGATAGTCATGTGGTACGGAGAGGCTGGACAGATTCCAGAGCTGTGCAAAGATGCAACCTGCCTTAGTGAGTTAATTGGATGGTGGTGAAGAGTGAGACAAGAGTGATTCTCAGATCACCAGCCCTGGCAACTGGACAGATGTTGGTACCATTCCTGGTATCATGTGCAAAGGAAAGCATATTGGGTGGGAAACACATTGAACTGAGTTTGAGGGCTTCCTGGCTATCCAGGAGACTTTCTAGCAGGCAGTGGGATCTATAGGGTCTAAGGTCTGGAGGAAGTTTGGAGCCAATTCTCTCTACAAAATGGAGCAAGAATTGAAGCTGTCA
Source organism: Microcebus murinus (assembly GCF_040939455.1). Lineage (NCBI taxonomy): Eukaryota > Metazoa > Chordata > Mammalia > Primates > Cheirogaleidae > Microcebus > Microcebus murinus. Next base: position 115,361,990 of record NC_134105.1, on the reverse strand, counting down.
AAAGAGCTCATTGGAGGAATGCCTCCAGCATTGCCACTAGCTCACTGGGCTCTGACTTGCCAGTGGGATTTCCAGCTAGTTCCAGTTTTGCTGTCTTAGTTGTCAGAGCCTGGAACTCCATGAGACCAGAAAAAAGAGAAAAACAATGCTGTCAGAGAATAAAGCTAGACTGGCCTAAGTAGGCACCCGCCCTATGTTGGGAAGGAAAACTTACTCATAGGAGATCACTCAGTCAGTCGTGAAATGGGTTGCATCGTTTACTCTAAAGCAGAATGGAGTCTGAACTCAATTACATTGTGAAATTAGTTGGAAAGCTTTGGGTCAGCCATGCAAAGGTTAAATTTCATTCTCATTCATCTCATGTCTGTATCATTCCTATCCTCCCAAGCTGGTCCTATGTTTCTTGTTGATTTAATCTATGTGATTTAATCTAGATAGCTAGATCCCCATCTCTACAAAAAGTTTAAAAGTTAGCGGGGCGTGGCATCATGAGGCTGAGTGAACTGTGATCACGCCACTGCATTCCAACCTGGGTGACAGAATGAGATCTTGTCTCTAAAATACAAAACAACAGCAAATTCTTGTAATAGGGGAAATGGGAAATAATGGGTTGCCAGTGTTGGAAAAGATATTTTAATTACAGCACAAGTTATAAATAATAAGAATTCAATATTACTCTAATCTTTGTTGACCATTGCTATTAGGATGTGTAAATCAAAAATAAGTGGATTGTTAGGGTGGTTTATTCTGCCTGTTTTTCCTTTAATTGCAGAGCTCTTATGAAATGACATCAGGTACCTACAGTAGAAGGCCTGTAGGGTCAGGAAAAGAAATAAAGCTCTCAGAAGAAAAGTATGCTAGGGAAAGATTTTGGATTGTCTGACTAAAAGGAAGTGTGGTGTTTGCTTATAGGTGTTCACTTGCTATGTTATCCTTGTTTTCTATTATCACAGATCATTACAAACTGCCTGCTACTCTGGAAAATACTTGTGCCACCAAGTTTCTCAGACCAGAGACTCGGAATACTGAACTGAAGACATAGCCCATGTGAAATAACAATACGGAACAATTACTAACCACTTATCCAACATGCCAGGCATTGTTCTAAGTGCTTCGCATGTCTTAGCTTCTTTAATCCTCATGACTCAATGAAGCAGGTGCTATTACTTCCTCCCCACTTTGCAGATGAGGAAGCTGAGCAGCAGAGCAATTAAGTAGCTCATCCAGGCAGTTCCAAAGCCTGTGCTCGAAACCATCGAGCCTCACTGCCTCCCCACAAACAGGGTGACGGAGAGAGCCTCGGTGACTCACACCCGTTGTCACAGCAGATCAAGTTGCAGCAAAGCTACTGCTGTCTCCTTGCCCTTCCCGGCCAAGAGTGACATGCGGGGATTGGCTTCTAGCTGCACGTGGATCACACACTTCTGATGCTTGTCTAGTGATTCTGGAAGCCCCCAAGTCCCCTTTTGAATCAATACGTATCATTTGAGTTATTAATAGCTTGAGGAAGAAGCTCTGTAGCTTAATGACAGACTAGGACAGAAATAACTTGTTAAAACACTGCGTCTCTTGCCACTTAGTTGCCAAGTGTGTTCCAAGTGCCATCGTTTGCAGGGGTTTCTCTGTCTTCTCAACTTAATGAGACTTTCTGGTGACAGCTCATTACAGGAAAGACCCCTTCCCACCCCGGCTTGAACTCTCTCACTAATTGTGTGAGAGGAAGAATATACATTTGGGCCCACTTGGTCTTACAAAGGGAAACGGAGACACTCTTGTCTCTAGTTTATTTGACTTGTCTGAGGCTCATCCAACAAAAAGCAGGAAGCAAAGGTCGTGAATCTGATTTCTATTCTGAATGTGTCGCCACCAGAATTCTTTGTTCTGACAAAGAGCTCTCCATCTTACCAGAAGGAAGGCCAACATGCAAAATGTCAGCTTGCTTATTATACATAGAATTATTTGCCTCTGTATGTGTGGCCCTCAACCATTCCATTGTAACAGAGGGGTCAGTAATCAAGGTCAACCGTTACTCTGTTCCCCCAGCTTCAAAGCAATGCCAATGGTTTGGGGTCCCTGCTGGTATGGAATCCAGCCAGCACTCTTTCCTTGTTCTCATCCCCCCTTAATGAACTTCTAGCTACACCCAATCCCTTCCTCATCACTTCTATTCCTGAGAGGGCCAAAGGAAAGTGGTCTCTTGGGAAATTCCTGACCTATAAGGCTAAGAAGCTGAGGAGGGCCTAGGCCCAAACCCAGAGAGGAGGTGGCTCCATATTCTCTGCCACACATGCTACTGAACTGTCAAACACGGCACTGGACAATCCACAGTACTACTTCACCCTCTCCTTCCTTTCTTTATTCACAAAATATGTATTAAGTTTCTACTACTATGTGCTAGGTGCTAATGATTTGGTAGTGAGACTCGGTCCCTGGGCTAAGACTTGGTCCCTGAACTAATAGTTAAATGGTTCCTCATCTCCTCTCCCAGCCCAGTGACCCTTCCCTTTCTTTCTGAAAAATACCATCATAGCTTTCCTGTCTAAAAGAGGATCCCAGATTAAATGTTTCTAAAGGTCACTCTGGATTGCAGGAATCTTGGACCTGAAACAAAACAGGAAGCAGTCTGGCCAGGTGCATGGGCACAATTCTAGGACGTGACTCTGATTAATGACCTAATTCAGTGTAGCTGTTATTTGTAGACCCTTCCTGCTTTGCAGAGATGATCTCTTGTGCTTCTCCTAACACTTTGAACCTTAGCCAGTAGGTAAGATCAGATTAATCTCCCTCATATTTCTTTCCAGAACATGCTATCCTTTCAAATTTAGCCAAGACAGAGGATCGCATTCTAGACATTCTTCCCATGACTGGCATTCAGTAAGGAATGCTGTGCCTGCATCTTCTTTCACTTGGTAAAGGTTTTGGCAGATCTAAATTACAAATAAGCCTGACCCCACTGGATTAGGAGGTTTGTGTTTTCTGTAGATGATTTAAGAGAACTGGAACCTGAATGTTTGACCTGCTCTAAGACTACAAGATTGAGTTGCATGACCTTTGTGGGGGTTTCTGGGATAAGCTAGAGCAAGAAGCATGGCTCCCTGCCCTCACTGCCTGGAAAAGTGCACAGCATGTACAGGTTGCCTTCTGGACAGAGCCAGGCCCACGCAAATTCCTGGAGCGGGCAAAACTGGCCCCCGGACACCTAGTATTTGATTTCTCTTGTCTAAAATCCTTCCTGCTCTCTACTGAGCAAAAACATATATACTGCCTCATTCAACTTCCCACTGCCCAGATTTCATGTGATTAAATTGTGTTATTAATATAGCCATACAGTGGAGTACTATGAAACCATTAAAAATCATGTTGTGAAAAGAAATCTAGCAGCCTGCAAATATATTCAGGAATTCCCCAGGCCCTTGGTTCTCAATCAGAGTAAAAAATTTGCCAAATAGTTTACTCTGGTCACTGTTTCCTGAATATGTAAACCACACCATTTCCGGCACCAAGTCAAGGTTTATGGTCTTAGTTCCAAGAACTGGTTTATCAGTAATAAACCAGACTATTTCCTGTTAGACTAGCAATAAGACAATAGACCATAATATAAGGTTCTTTTCTTTGAGGAGCAGTGAAATGCATGTTTACTCAGTTTAACATTCTCAAAGATACAAACTTCTCACTGGAGTTTAAAAGACATCTATTGGGAGGTGACTATTAGTTAATCGTATGGTTCTGAACTAAGTTATAATCCCTGGTCCATCACTTTATGGCTGGGAGATCTTGACCATGTATCTTAATCTCTGTGAGGCTCAGTTTCTGCATGGGTAAAATGGGACTACAAAAACACTTACCTTGCGGGGTTAGTTGAAAGAGTAAACGAAATAGTATGTAGCCCTGATTTCACCACAATGCAATATATCAATGTAGCAAAAGTGCACTTGTACCTCATGAATGTATACAAATAAAAAATAAATAGTAAAAACTGCCATGGGGTACCTGATACATAAATGATCCATAAATTATAGCTCTTATTATCATGTAAAATAAAACGGATGTCACTTAGTAAGAGTGAACCCTTGCTCAATGACTATTATGACAATAAGAGTTATTATTTACTGTGTTCTTATTATATGCCAGGCACTGTACTAGCTGGATCATGTATATAGTCTCACTCAATTCTCAAAACAGCACTGGTTAATAGGTAATGAAACCAAGTATTAGTTACAAATTAAGCAGCAAGAGATCTATTGTACAACATGGTGACTACAGTTCACAACAACGTATTGTATTCTTGAAAATTGCTAAGAGAACAAAAAGAATGATAGAATTCCTAGTAGGTTCTCAATAAATACCAGTTCTTATGCAAACCGCTCTCCCTCAGTTTTATCCTGCGGCCCATACTCTGAAGGCAGGTGGGGCAGGAAGTCGGGAGAGACTCATCCTTACGAGAAAGAGCGAAGCAAAGATTGCACCAGGGTTTCCAGTCTGTCTTACAAAGGGGTCAGAAGTTAAAGACCAGCTTTGTATGACCCTCTGATTTGTTTTTGTCCCAGTCTCTCTCCGTCATAAAAAGCAGCAAGAGCAGTTGTCACTGCTCAGTGGGACGTGGTAGGGAAGCAGGACCTGGGGGAATTGCTGCTCCCTCTGGAACCAGTCTTAGAAGACTCTGAAGTGTAGACAGCACCAAGGGATGCAGTCAATGAGAGAGAATGGGCTAAAAGAAGCCAGATGAGCCCGCTGAGACCACAGGGCCTTAGCAAAAAGATAGGTGCAATCCAGGGAGGCAGGGATGGGCCTGAGAAAACACCCGAGGGGTGAGTGGCAGGAATCCTAAGTAGGATTCCTGTTGCAAGACAGCTCTTTCCCATCAAGAATCCAAAACTCCCCTTGGACTTGGTGACTTTCCCTGTCCATCTGGCTCCTTAGCCAAAAGAGCACATTTCTTTTTTTTTTTTTTTTTTTTTTGAGACAGAGTCTCGTTTTCTTGCCTAGGCTAGAGTGAGTGCCATGGTGTCAGCCTAGCTCACAGCAACCTCAAACTCCTGGGCTCAAGCAATCCTCCTGCCTCAGCCTCCCGAGTAGTTGGGACTATAGGCACAAGCCACCATGCCCGGCTGATTTATATATATATATATATTAGTTGGCCAATTAATTTCTTTCTATTTTTATGGTAGAGACGGGGTCTCGCTCAGGCTGGTTTTGAACTCCTGACCTTGAGCAATCCGCCCGCCTCGGCCTCCCAGAGTGCATTTGATTCAAGTACGTGAGAGTATTTAGAGAGGCTTTGCCGTGAGGAAAGCTGTCCGAGACGGCCGATGCAGAAATGCAGACAGGTGAGAAACCCTAACGTGTTTGTGTCGGGGGAAGAAACGGACACGCCACAACTGCTCTCAGTCAGGACGGGGCCCCGTGTGCCCGGGGAGGCACAGAGTGCTGTGGGGCGCAGGGGCGGCAGCTCCAGTGTACTCACCAAGAAGCGTGTGTGATTCTGCTCTGCCACGGACAATGTGACACCGCGGGGAGGGCAGGGAGAGGAAGGGGTGAGAACCCACGCAAGATGCACAGCAAGAACATCCCCTTTCCAGGGCTGCTCGCATGTCCTGGGCTTTCTGCCAGCTCTGACCATCACCTCTCCGGAAGCCAGAGCAGAAAGCCCTTTCCCTCCCTCGGATTCATCCTTCCCACTCGTTGCCTCTCTTTGCTCCTTCCAAAGAAATTATAGCCCTGGGCTCAAGTGAAAATGAGGATCATCTTATTTCGGCTTGTTAACAAGGAATTTTGGAGACTGTGAATGCTGAGAACCATCCGTGTCCCGACGACGTGTAGCATGTACCTTTCTGCCCTGCCCTGCTCTGTGGTCTGAGATTTTGGGCCCACTGCGAGTGGCTGGAAAATTAATTTTCCTCCCAATTCCTCTCAGGCCCACCCTTTCCCTCACAGAGCCTTCCGCCCCTCCGCCCCTCCGCTGCCCTGTGCTGTGGCCACAGGGGCCAGGGCTTCTCTGCAGCCTCCCGCCTCCTTCTCTGGCTCTCTCCTGTTCTCTACTGAGCCCCATGCCTGCAGGCCCGGGGGGCTCCTCGGCGGGCGTCCTCGTGAACCCTGGGGGGTGGGGGGTGCAGGATGGGAAATACTGACCACAGCCCAGTGCTCAGAGGCGGCAGGGTCCAAGCTCTCCGTTAGCAGCGGCGGCTAAGGTTTCAGAAAGGAGGCAGGTGAGCACTGTGAGCGACAGAGCAGTGAATGCAGACTCGCAAGGGCTCCTTCCTCTCATCAACAACAACCCTCTTCATCTGTGGATCCTTCCCTGACCAACCTCAGCCTCCCGCTGGCTCTGACTGTCCTTGGCACGGTTGGTCCGCGTTCCACAGATACCCTCCTTACCAGATCGTCTCTTTTTAGTAATGATAATGTCTAGTAAGGGTCAAGCATTTACCTCCAGTATTTCTATATCTCAAAACTGCTCTGCAAGGCAGAGATTTTAATTTCCACTTGACAGATTATAAAACTGAGGCTCAAGTCTGTGAAACTGCAAAGCCCATACTCTAGGGGTCCACAGTGTCTCGATTCCCCAACTGTGAGCACACTGAGGACAGAAACCGCAGCTCCTACTTCTTCGAATTCTCTGAAGCACTCAGTAGTGTCCCGGATGTAGGAAGTTTTCAAACATTTCTGTAGCTAATGAGAGAAGCTTGCTTGTAGAGGGTGGTATGATGAAGGAGTTAGGCAAGACACACACAGCTGCTTTATTATCTGCAAAGACAGCTTCTCCTCCCAAATGCACATAGTCGTTAGAAAAAAGCTAAATTTAAAGCCTCAGTAAGACAGCCAGCCATTTGCTAAACGAAGGCATGTTAGATAAATCTTTGTTTGTTTGTTTGCATTCCGCGCTGACAAATATTGAACAGCCCCAAATAGATGGGGGAGGGAAGGTGAAAGCAAAAAGCAGGCATGAAGCCAGAGCTGTGTTTCCCAAACCTGTTCAGGTAGTGACATCCCTATGACCTTTCAAGGACAAAAACAGTCACCAATAAATACCATTGGTTTTACAGACTGTCCATATGCAGAAAGCAAACCTCACACGGATGGGTGAGAGATGGAATTTGAAAAGAGAGCTGCTTCTTATGTGTTTCCAAGTTTATCCAGTGATTTAAGGAGGAAAATGTCAAAAATAAAGATGAAGGTCTAGCAAATTAGTAGAACACAGAAAAGTGGCCATAAGTCCCTGGGTCCTAATGCCGCCTGGCTTCCCCTGCAATGTCGTTCTGTGGGAAGACATCAATGAGGAGTCCAAGGCCAGGTGCACTACCTGGCCTTGGCCCTGACCCCAGCCCTGGGTGGGTCCTCCCTACACTCTGGCCCGCTGCCCTGCTTGTCTTGAGCCGCCATCCTGTGGCCTGAACATTCCCTTAGCTGTGTTGTCAGAACCCCACCCAGCAGTTTCCCACTCTAATTTTTCCCAATTTCAGGACCCTCGGAAGGGCAGAAGAGAGAGTGACCTACAGCCGGCGAGTATATGAGCCCCTGAGTCAGCAGACCCCACGCTGCTTATGGTCCCAGGGAGGGAGTCGGACAAGGCCGGGGAGGGGCCGTCCAGCCTCAAGATTCACAGCAAAGACTCCTCTCTCTTACTTAGGAGAGATCGGGTTTCAAATAGTGGATGAGATTTTTTTCTTTGTTTGAGTGTTGCCTGAAAGATGAAACTGCAACCCTTTTCCAGCCATAGAGATAAGCTGTTGATTTCATTGACTTGCAGAGTCCAGTCCAAACGAATGGTCTTGGAATAAGGCAAGGAAAGAAAAATCAGCCATGGATCTGGCTTGTGTTTTTGATATGCCCACTCAGCTCTCAGTCTGCTAAGAATGCTCACCGTATATTTGGTCTGCTCTCTTAGGCACATATCTCCTCCCAGAAGATGCCCCAGCAAGTGGAGGCAGATGTTCCTGTCAATAGTTGGAGTGTAAGAAGGAGGAGAACTTGACGAGAGAGAGGGCGGAAACAAAGGGCGACCCATAGCGCTGGCGTGGCCAGCCCCTGACTGCCCATCCCTGGCACCATTGTTGGGATGACACAGGGACGCCCCACCAACCCCCTGCACAAGACACTCTGGCACCTGCACAGGACACTGAGACCTGGCCCTCGTGGACCATTTCGCTCCACCTTCCCAGCATTGTCTCAGAAACCCCTCTGTCACTCCCCACATTCAGATCACAACGTGCTGCAATTGTATTTACCCTCTTCCGGGCATTTTAAAATTTCTGTCTGCATATCTTGTCTGGACATGAGCTTTAAGGCAATATGCAGTCATATTTCTGGGATGAGTAGCCCTGAGTTGTGATTTTAAGTTTTCTTGGTTATAATAATCACCTCAATGAACATATCTTTTGTTTTGAATATCATATAATTCAGAGACACTTCCAATATTCCCAGGGAAGTTTCTCCTAGTGATTGTTTATGTCATTGTCTCCAAACATTTTTGATCATCTAACCCTATGGGTAAAATATTTTGAGCATGTGTCCCCAAAATATGTTTACTAATAAAATTTATGTGTAAATCATTTCCCACCCATATAGAAAATATTGTTGGAGCTCAATTTATTCTTATTTTAAATACAAATAAATAGAAATAGAAATTCTTTTTTTTTTTTTTTTTTTTTTTTTTTGAGACAGAGTCTCGCTTTCTTGCCTAGGTTAGAGTGAGTGCCGTGGCGTCAGCCTAGCTCACAGCAACCTCAAACTCCTGGGCTTAAGCGATCCTCCTGCCTCAGCCTCCCGAGTTGCTGGGACTACAGGCACGAGCCACCATGCCCGGCTAATTTTATATATATATATATATATTAGTTGGCCAATTAATTTCTTTCTATTTTTTATAGTAGAGACGGGGTCTCGCTCAGGCTGGTTTTGAACTCCTGACCTTGAGCAATCCGCCCGCCTCGACCTCCCAGAGTGCTAGGATTACAAGCGTGAGCCACCGCGCCCGGCCAGAAATAGAAATTCTAGTATCTTACTCCTGTGCCCCAGTAGATTATCTTACAGAAGGAATGATCGTACCCCATTTTGGAGGCTGTCGTATTAATATAATATATACAGACGGGAGACGTATGTGTGAAGCTGTCATCATTCCTGCAATGATGGTAGCAACGTTCCTCTCCCACCTCATTGGACTCTTATTCTGATGGATGCATGTAACAAGGACCTCTGAGCTAATAAGAAAGAATCCTGGCCGGGTGCGGTGGCTCACGCCTGTAATCCTAGCTCTCTGGGAGGCCGAGGCGGGCGGATTGCTCGAGGTCAGGAGTTCAAAACCAGCCTGAGCAAGAGCGAGACCCCGTCTCTACTATAAATAGAAACAAATTAATTGGCCAACTAATATATACAAAAAAAAAAAATCAGCCGGGCGTGGTGGCGCATGCCTGTAGTCCCAGCTACTCGGGAGGCTGAGGCAGGAGGATCGCTTGAGCCCAGGAGTTTGAGGTTGCTGTGAGCTAGGCTGACACCATGGCACTCACTCTAGCCTGGGCAACAAAGTGAGACTGTCTCAAAAAAAAAAAAAAAGAATCCTTCAATGTAATATAACGGGAAGTGCTTGCCGTAAATAATCTCAGTCGTCATCCTGGCCTTTACTTTCAGCCTCTCCTCCTTGTAGCACATGCTCTTTGGAACGATCAAGTTGCAGCAAAATTAACTTCTTTGCTGTCCACCTCCCTTCCTTGGTTTATCCCTGTGTGGAAATGCTATGGCAGTGAATGGTCAAGTTGCATATGGGAGAAAGGAGGATGTCCACAAACTGGGTGGCAGTGTTCAAGTCATCGCAAGGTGACAGCAGCATCACCGTCACCGTTAGGCCCCCCAGGGAGTCAACTGTCACCACCTCTCATCCATGCCATTTACAGGTCTGTCTGTTCATAAAGAAAGTAGACGAAAACGCCTGTTTAGATCAGCAAAGGAGAAAAGTACATTTCCACGCACCTGTGACCCAGCCTCTTTCTGCAAGTTGTAGATGCTGAATTCAAATAGACAAGCCCTGTGTGCTTTTAAGCAGTGCTCTCCCTGCCGGGTCTCAAGAAACATGAAATAAAAAACACTATGTGGAGATCCGCCCAGGTGTTCTGACTTAACACGTCTCAATGCAGTGCATTAGACTGTGGAGAAAAATCTAACCCACCGTTCTGCTTCTGTAAAATCTGCTCGCTCAACCCTACTCCCTTCCCCTGCTGGCGCCACTCTGTAACTCCCCAGCCGTTAGTCCTTGGAAATTATTGACCAAGATTAGAAGTTCCCGACATTAGCTCATCTGGTACATGTTTGTGCAAGGTCAAAGCCCATGGAACTTCCCCCCACCCTGTGATCCCTAGCCACCTGCGTGTGGTTTCTGTCTATAAAAATCCTAAGGAAAAAAAGGTCGGGGCGGCAGCTTCCCTAGCTCAGTGGTGCTGCTTGCCCCTGCGCTGCGCTGGAAAATAAATCCACCTCATGCTATTGCATCAAGTCTCTGGACTCTGAGTCTTTTTGAGCGGTCGTCTCTCCCCCACACGGGCTGTACATTTCTGCGGCCTAACAAGACAACACACGAAGCCAGTGGAGCCAGTCAAGAGGCAGGAGGAGGAGCCCCCTCACGAGGAGGGGCCTACCTACCCCAATGCCTGCTGTCAAAATTTGACACTCCCTTGTTAAGACTGAAAGGCCAGTTCAGTTGGTGGTGACCTTGACCAGTCTCAGCCAAGGTCACCACCATTCAATGGAGACCAACCATACCTCCTGGGTAGAGACAGGACGGTGGGGGGTGGGGGCTGGACTTGGTTTGGGGGGCTAAGAGATGGGCGAGATCCAGACCTGCCCTCAGGGTACCCACAGTCCATAAAGCAGCTAACCTTAAGGGGAAAGGATATCTTAAAGGGCTCACGGGAAGGCCGTACTCCCACAGCGGGACGTCTCCCTGCAGCTCCTGACATAGCTTCCGAGGGAGAGTGGGAGGGCAGCAGCCACGTGGACCTCACGTGAGCCATGCAAACTGAGACACTTAATGTTACCAAGGGGAGCTGTACTAACTATTAGGGTGTGAAAGAGATGACACAAAAGCCCATGCAATAAAGCCCTCTTTATCTTAGCTGGGAGAGGTGCAACATCCCCAGACACTGAGGAAATAGATGGCACAATCCCCATGGTAACCCCATTCTGGGCTGGCCAGCTTCCCTTGCTGAAAAGCCTGCAGGCAAACATCAACTACTGCAGAGCACTAAGGAGTCCTGTGAAAGTTGTCATTTAAACCATTCTTTTCATAAGAACTCCACGGGGTTTTGGGGCTCAAAGGAAACACAGAGTTGGCAGGTGGCAAGAAATACTTAGTCTCCTTGCCTGCAGAAGCTCTCGGACACCCTTTATTTCATTTCTCATGCCCAGTTCTGCTTGTTAGATCAGACCTTGTTCTTCCCAGTGAACATTTAATCTTTCAAAAAATATTTATTAAATCATTTTTATTGTTATTGTTGTTGTTTTTGAGACAGAGTCTCACTCTGTTGCCTGGGATAGAGTGCCGTGGCATCAGCCTAGCTCACAGCAACCTCAAACTCCTGGGCTCAAGCAATCCTCCTGCCTCAGTCCCCCAAGTAGCTGGGACTACAGGCATGCACCACCATGCACGGCTAATTTTTTCTATATATTTTTAGTTGTTCAGCTAATTTCTTTCTATTTTAGTAGAGATTGGGTCTCCCTCTTGCTCAGGCTGGTCTCGAACTCCTGGCCTTGATCGATCCTCCCGCCTCGGCCTCCCAGAGTGCTAGGATTACAGGCGTGAGTCACCACACCCAGGCTATTAAACACTGTTTTGTCACTGTCCTGTGCCCTGGGAGTACAGGCGTGTGAGCAAAGCAGACCAAAACCCCTGCCTTCGTGGAGCTTACATGAGCATATATATCTCATGTAAGTGGCAGGTTCCGTATGCTCTATGGAGAATCATACTGCAGGGAAGGTGGACAGGGAGAGGCCTGACTGAAGATTCCATTGCCACACCCTGCAGAGACCTTTATGAGGGTTAGAGTCTATGGCTGAGGGTTGACCCAGGAGTCCTGGAATTCTGTGGTAACTCACGTGAAATGTGATCAAGGACCAGATGAGGTGAGGCCTGGTGGTCTGGCAGTTGTGGGTAGGTTGTGTGTGTTTGGGAAGAGGGGATTGGAGTCTTGGCAGGAGCACATGGAGTTTCAACACCTCCCTACGTCCCCCATGGATAATGTGGTGTTGGGGGATGGGGCGATGCTATCCAGAGCTCCCTCTTCATTCCTGTAAAAAAATATAGAAGCTGGGAAGGAACCAATAGTGTCGCTGAAACAACAAAGGAATGTGTAAATTATTCACAATTATCACTCCTCTGTGTTAGGTTTATTATTTTTCATGATTTCAGCAAGTGGCAAGTTTTTACACTGCAGTGTGAACTTTTTTAGTCTAAGTAAATTAATGATTTTGCTCTGTTCCCTCCCTACCCAAGGTTTGCTCTGGACAGCAACCAAGCTGTCCTGGGCAAAACACACCACCTAGTGGTCAGTGCTGGGAATTATCTAACCCCAGCCACATTCACTGGTTAGTTACCTTTTTCTCCCCCTTTCTTATCTATTTACTCAGGAATATGACAAAAATGCTATCTCCCTCTTTCGTCTGTCTTTCATCATTACCTCCTTGCCTTGTGCACATGTATCTCTCAATTCTCTTGGAAAAACATAGAACTTCACACATAGAAATACCACACTTAGAATAAGACCCAAAGATCTTTCTGTGGGCAACCTACCTTGCTGACCTCATGTTCTATGCTGTCCCATTGCCATACCACTCCACTCACACTGGCCTTCTGCATTTCCTTGAACATGCCCAAGCACATCTCTGCTTCGAGGATTTACACTTGCACATCCTTTGCCTGGAATGTCCTTCCTCCTGTGTGTCTGCATTGATAGCTCCCTGCTTCTTTGAGGAACTCTGTCAGTTAATAGCTCCTTTAAAAAGATCTGCCCTAAAACACCGGTACTTTAAGATGGGAGTCTGCCAACCTCCTCATTTTCCAGCGAATTAATAAACTCCTCTTTCCTTCTCCTCAAACCACTTGTCCTCATTCTTCTGATGCAGCCTCAGAGATAAGTTCCAAATTTTCAGTAACAGAATTTGGCATCCCTGGGTAGGCCCTATCAGTGCTCTGGTGGAATGGCACCCCGCATCTGCTGGAAGAGGCAGGGAGCAGCCCTGGGTCAAAGCTGCGGGTCTTCGTGGGTAGGAACAACTTCTTTTCAAGGTGAGAGAGCAAGGGATGGCCCCAGCAGCTGCCAGAGCCTGTTTTAGCTCTGGGGAACTCCCACCTCTGTCTCTCTGAAGTAGAATCAGCTCCCCGCAACTATCTGAACTGAGTTGAGGAGAAGGAAACAGATTTGGGAAGCATCACAACAGCCACAGCCATTTGTAACTAAAGTTCCTGGGATGCTGAGATCCTGTTTCCATCTATGTGGGGGGCAGGGTTTCAGACCTCCCTGTTGGATTTGTTTTGAGGTGCCAATTTGGGGTTGGAAGTCAAGAAGTTGAGTGGAACTAAGAAACCTGTTTTAGATTGAGTTCATTTGCGATTCCCAGAGAACCAGGAGGATTGGGAGATATGGGTTATTTTGTCTGAGATAATTCAGTTCTCAGTTTGTCCCCTTTGGGATTAGGAGATGCTGATTCTCAGTTGAGAATTCAGTTCTTGTTTTGTGGTTCCCATTTGCTCAGCCATGGCATTTTGTGTTGGGGATTCCCTGTATTATCTGTGTTTGTTTGTAAAGTTTCATTGCAACATAGGAAATCTCCATCTCAAAGTCCCTTGGGAAAAACTTTGGCTGAATGGTTAGCTTATAGCTATGAACCTTTGTATGAAGAAAATGGTGTTATGTAATCCAATGTATGTGCTGGAGTGGGAGGTGGAGTGTGAAGTGGTAGTTAAATGAAAATCCCCCTTTGATTGATAGGCCTTGGCATTTTATATCATTTGTGTTGGGAATTCCCTATATTGTTTATGTTTAATTATTGAAGATTAATTTAAAAGATTATTTAAATTAATTAATTTAATTACTAATTAATTTAAAAGATTATTGCGATACCACTTGTCTGGAGGGTGAGGAAAAGTGAGGGTTGATAGTCCGTGGTTTGTTCTGAGCTTTGGTTCTTTTAAAATTCAGAGCTCAAATGGTCCACCTGCCACAATAGAGTTAAAACATTGAGTCTCAAGCTCTCTGCTTGACACAAACGATTATTTATGGTATACAAATGATCTGAGTTTGTATTATTTTTGATAAATGAGGTCCTCCAGCCCTTGCCAGAATCCCCACAGCCAGCTAGGGCAAGGCACTGGGAGGGGTCACAGCCTGGGGGCAGACCCAACAGAAGGGAGGACCAGCACATGTGGCCCTCCACTGAGTGACACGCAGCAAGGGGGAAGGAACACCTGCTGCCACCGCCATCTTGGCACCATAGGAGGGGCCAGAGAAGGCTCCACCTGCATTAAGTCTTCAGTCCTAGCTGGCCTAGTGGCTCACGCCTGTAATCCTAGAACTCTGGGAGGCCAAGGTGGCAGGATCACTAGAGATCAGGAGTCTGAGACCAGCCTAAGCAAGAGTGAGATCCGTCTCTACCAAAAATAGAAAGAAATTAGCCGGACAACTAAAAATATGAAAAAAATTAGCTAGGCATAGTGGCGCATGCCTGTAGTCCCAGCTACTCAGGAGGCTGAGGGAGAAGGATTGCTGAAGCCCAGGAGTTTGAGGTTTTGAGGTTGCTGTGAGCTAGGCTGACTCCACGGCAATCCAGCCTGGGCAACAGAGCAAGACTCTGTCTCCAGGAAAAAAAAAAAGTCTTGAGTCCCATGCCCAGTAAATCATGACTTGGGGTTTGGAATGGTCTATCCTGGCAGCAAACTCAATTTGAGCCAGAGAGAAGCCCTACCCATAGCAGGGCAATTTATGGCAATATCAGATAGAGGGCTTGAATATGCAGGAACAGCCAGCAGAGTCTTTTGAGACAGTCAAAAGGAAAGCACAAAAAGCTGCCCCAGACTGATTTTTTGTAAAGAAGAAAGACCTTGAAAGGAACATTGCCCAAAATTGCAAAGGACTTCAGGTGGCAGGAAACCTTCAGGACAGCAAATAGTTTTTTTAAGTCCGGATTCAGACAGTGAAGGAGGGGGCCTGGAGCCCCCACCTCCAAAATCCCCACAGGCAGAGCTGCTAAGAAGGCCACTGGAGGTGATCTGTTCCTTGGGGCCTTGATACCCTGACTAGATTTAGATCCCCTTTAAAACTAACACTGGAGCTCTGACACTTGGGATGACACAACTAAATGGAGATAGAATTCTCATAGACTTCATCTCCTACCCAAAGCTTTGGTTTGACCTCTTATGAGGCACCTACATGAATACACACATGAGGGCTTGATGGATCTGGTGGGACCTCATTTGAGAGACCTCTGTTTACAACTAACTGTTTATGTGCCTGGGGTGGCCCAAGGACAGAAAGATGACCCTCTACACCGGAAGCCCAACATGTGGGGATCCACCCTTCTGATGACTGACAGTTTCACTTGGATGCCTAGGCTTGTATCGGTAGATACATTTTCAGGCTGGGTAGAGGTTTATCCTACCCAAACGGAGAGAATGTCTAAGATTCCAAGATGGGCTCCTACCAGGAGCTGCCAGCCTGAGACAGGGCCTTCATCGAGTTCCTGCCAGCTCAGAACAGGAGCGGGCCTCGGAGGATGATGGGATAACAGCCATCAGCAGTCCAAGAAAGAGGCAGGCAGATAGAGAACGGCACGCTGGTGATGGCCACCATGGACAGACAGCTACAGAGATGGCTCAGCTGCTCCCCCTCCTACAGCAGGCACCCCCTTGCCAACAGGACCCAGGAGCATGCTCTGAAGAGCCCTGGCCGTTTCACAAAGGTGATAATGGACCCTCCTTTGTAGCAGAGGTAACCCCACAGGTAAGCAAAGCCCTACACCTAGAATAGAAAGTGCATACATCCTGGGAATCAATATAAGAAACCCATCTATTAATAAAGTGAGATAGGGTGTTGCCACTTGCCCTCCTCTGGTTAAGGGTAGCCCTTTAGTAGCAGGCTTAAGTTAAGTCCCTTGAAAAAATAGTTTATGATAGACCCTAACACATCAAGGCAAGTATGGTAATATAACCATGAGTAAAAGAAAACAAACTAAAACAATATGTCTAGCCGGGTGCGGTGGCTCACGCCTGTAATCCTAGCACTCTGGGAGGCTGAGGCGGGCAGATTGCTCGAGGTCAGGAGTTCAAAACTAGCCTGAGCAAGAGCGAGACCCCGTCTCTACTATAAATAGAAAGAAATTAATTGGACAACTAATATATATATAAAATTAGCCGGGCATGGTGGTGCATGCCTGTAGTCCCAGCTACTCGGGAGGCTGAGGCATCAGGATTGCTTGAGCCCAGGAGTTTGAGGTTGCTGTGAGCTAGGCTGACGCCATGGCACTCACTCTAGCCTGGGCAACAAGGCAGACTCTGTCTCAAAAAAAAATAAAATAAAATAAATAAAACAATATGTCAAATGAGTGGGGCAGGTGCTAACCACTATACACGAGATAGCCTCTTTCAGGGCCCTGCCCCAGTTGGAAACAGAAAAGTGAAAGGGACTCTATCAAGTCCTTCTAACCACCACACCTCATTGATATTGTCAGAAGTGAAACCTTGGGTCCCTGGTACCAAAGTAAAGAGGTGAAGCCCCCAGTGGAGGGGCCAGCCTTTAAGTGATCTAAAGTATCTATTTGAAAAAAAAGAAAAAAATGAAAATGAGGATATTTTTGCTAATATTTCTTTGGACATTTGCTCTGTCTATAGGACAGAGGGACAACTCCTTAGTGAGGATTTCCCCAGGGCTATTGCCTCTTCTGTTGATCTGTCTTGCTGATGGGTGTGTGATGCTAAACTTCGTTTGGTATAAGCATTTCTGTACATGATTTCCGAATTTGCAGAAGCTGGTCTCTTGGATCACCTACGGGGTACAACTAAAGCTCTGTGCTCAGAGGTCCCATGTTTCTTTTCTAACCCAGCCCTGTATGGGACATTGTGTGCAAGGTGATAGTCCATTTCACCTTGTCAATCTTCACAGTTATAGTTATTGTTTATGTCATTTTTTCACCTGATAATCTGTACCTTCCATGTAAAACATCACCCCAGTTCAGCAGGAAGTAGCTTGATGACTACATAACCCCTCCTCCCATAGATATGGAAGGGTAAGGTTGACAGTGGGGAGTATGTAACAGAGACAATGGCATGAGAAAGGGTAAAAAATTTTTCTGTCTCTTCAAAACCCTCTCACCCTTTTTGAGAACTAAAATCTATATCCCTGCCTCAGGCCAGTGGTCAGGAGAGGCAGAGGAGTGTCCTTTCTTCCTTGTGCCATAGGAGATGGCTCAAGAGAATTCTCTGGGTGGAGGTCACGAGATTGTCTTAACCAAAGATGGGATGAATCAGAACCTTTAAAAGCTCTGTACTTCTGCTCAGAAGCAGGACGTTGGTACTTTGAGATGGGAGTCTGACAACCTCCTCACTTGCTGGCAAATTAATTAACTCCTCTTTCCTTCTCCAAAAAAAAAAAAAAAAAAAAAAAAAAAAAAAAAGATTGGCTTTGATTATTACATCTAAAATCTAATCCTTTACCCTTGATTTTTTCTTCAAAGTTCTTATCACTACTTGATATTTTATTATGTATCTGCTCTTTATTAGTTTGTTGTACAAATACTTTCATGAAAAAGAAAATTCTCAAAGGCAGAAATGTTGTTTTGTCCCCTGATTTATCTCAAGGGCCTGGCACATAAAAGGAATTCTTCCCAATCTCCCCTTGCCCCAAAAGTGTGAGATCTATTCTCATAGCCAGTATGCATAAGATTGATTTCTGTGAAACAGCAATAACAAGACAAAGGAAATGTACAGACTTGCAAGTGAAAAATCAGGTGTACAAAGAGCCAGTAAAAACCCAAATATTGAAATCCTCCTCAGAATCTTCACATACCTCTTATCCCTTTTTAATTCAATGTGTTTTTTCTTAGACTAACATTCAAAATGAACATGGTTTAATTTAATTTCTCTTTTGTTTTGTTTAAACTTTGGCATTGTACCATTATGATCTTCAACTATTTATGTCAAATTCACTTTATTTCAGCTGCATTTTGAGTTATACTTGGACAAGGAACCTAATCACTGGTAAGTGTACTATTTCTATGTAGAAATATTCCTTCTGAGTTTCCAACAACTGACTCGCAAATGACATTTTCAATTATAACCCTTCTGTAAACTGAGAACCCTCTTTAGGTTGCTTTTAGAATACTTAGGATCCTAAGTTAATTTTACTGTGAGCTTTTCCTCTATATGGAAAAGGAAAAAATAAAACACCATTATCAAAACAGCAAGCAGGTATATACTTGGGCCAAATAAGCTGTTAGTTCCATTTAGAATGGGTTTCAGGAGATGACTTGCTAGTCGCGACGCTTCTAGACAGGTGTACTCGTGGAGTCAACCCGTTCTTATCTCCCAGGACCAGACAGAAAGCCTGTAAGATGACTCAGACTCAGACAATAAAGAATTCAGTGATGCCACATAGAATCTCACGTGTCCTGTGCAGACGTCACCCCAGACCAGCAACACAGTCAACAAAACTTGCAGCTGGCAAAAGAAAAACAAACATGCCAGTTAGTGATTTCTCAATCACTTTGGTTTAAAACAGTCTCCGTTCCTTTGTAACAGCTGTCTGTGGGTTTGTGCTCGGTCCCCCTGAGCTCTTCCCCTTCCCTGTCTCCCACCCAAGACGGTGTCGGGATACGTGGGAGAGATTATGGTGGAGGGCAGAGGGGCCTCTGCACGTCCTCATGGGCACCCGGAAGGTGGCTCTTGCCCACATGCCCACAGCCAAAGTCAGCAGCCGGCCAGATTCACAGTTGGCCTTCTCTGATTTGCTGAGAGCCTGGTGGCCCTCCTTGGGGACTCAGTCCCACATCAGCTCTCACTGGCTCTGCATGGCCCTCTGGGGCCTTCTGGGGTCTGGGGTCTAGGAGACCATCTGACCCCTAGTCCAGGTGACCTGCCAGACAGCCCACAGCACAGTCACCTGATATGACTGTCCACAGCAATCAACAGGGCGGGAAGGAATTTCTAGATGGCTCTCACCCCACCTGGGGCACAGGAAGACCTCTGGAAGCTGAACTCAGGTTCTCCCTCTGCCTAGCCATACCTCACCCCTTGCTTCACTCCAATCCGACTGCTCCATAAGACGCAGAAAACATCCCAAAGGGAAGATGGGAAAATGAAAATGTCCTCTGCTTCCGGCTTTCCCCTCTATCTACCTGGAAGAACCGTGACACGAGACTCTCACCACCCCTTGTCTTCCCTCCTTCCCAGAACTCATCAGGGCCCACGGGGGAGATTTTCATTTCTTTTCTTCTCTGGAATGGACTTCTCCTGTACCTTGTGTTTCTCAGAGCAACAGAACTCCATGCTGAAGTTAACTGCAAAAACAGTGTCCTCCCTACCCTATGGCAGAAAAATCTCCATAACCAAGTTCAACTAAACTGGCTTTATTATTATTATTATTATGAGAATCCCAATTTTATTTATTTTTTTATTATTTTCTTAATGCACTGAATGAACTAAAGAAGTTTTTTATTTTTTTTTGTCAGAGGGAGGTTCTCTTGTTTTGTTTTTAGAAACAAGATTGCACTGTGTCCCCTGGGCTAGAGAGCTGTGGTGCAATCATAGCTCACTGCTGCCTCAAACTCCTGGGCTCGAGAGAGCCTTCCACCTCAGCCTCCCGAGTAGCTGGGACTATAGCTACATGCCACCATGCCCAGCTAATTTTTTTTTTTTTTGAGACAAGATCTTGCTATGTTGTCCAGGTTGATCTCAAAGTCCTGGCCTCAAGCCATCCTTCTGCCTCAGCTTCCCACAGTGCTGGAATTATAGGCGTGAGCCACCATGCCTGGCCACTAAAAGATATTTGAAAACTCCTTTATGGTTTCAAAAAACTAGTAAAAAATTTTTTTGAAACTAAAGAAAAAAATGTATTAAATAATTTCTACTCTGGGTATCAAAAGCTGCATATTTCATTTTTTCTTTTTTGTATTCCTGTTATAAAAATCCTAATCTTCTTAGAGACAAACAAATGCCTCTGGCAGCACCGGAAGGGAGACGTGTAAGAAAATGCATGAAGATAGCATTTTAATTAATGTCAAAAAAAAATACATTCCTATCACAATGTTCTCAACACTCCCTCTTGAGTGTCTGGCATGTGCCAGGCTCTGGGCAGAGGTGGCCGGGCTAGCGTGGCCCACTCAGTGGTGGGCACTGCGGGGCAGAGACACGGCTCCGGTGCAGAAGAGTTCAGCTGGTGACCAGCTCTGCCCAGGACATGAGGGAGCCGGCTCTGAAGGATGAGCGCAGCTGAGCAGTCAAGGGGAGGAAGGAAGTCCGGGCAGAAGGAGCACCATGTGCAAAGGCACAGAGATGCAAAACACCTGCCACTTGCAGATGACTTCCAACAGCCTAATAGGACTCACTGTGGAGAAAGGCTGGACTTGCGGTGGGAGAGCAAAGACCATGGCTTTGATGGCACGGTGGGGAGGGACTTGTGTTTAGGAAGAATCTCTGTGGCTTCCGCATGGAGGATGGAATAGGGAGGGTTGGGAGGAGAGGCCATGAGACTAGCTAATAATACCGTGTTTCCCCGAAAATAAGACAGGGTCTTATATTTATTTTTCCTCAAGAAGACACCCTAGAGCTTATTTTCAGGGGATATGTTATTTTCCCCTCAAAGCCTCATCTTGCAGCACGTACAGGATGGCTGGGACTTGACAAGGGAGCCAACCTTGTTGGTGGGGCTGCCCGTACCTTTCCAGTCACCTCTGGGATAGTAGCTGTTACGATGGGGCAGATGAGAAGGGCTGCTTGTCTTCTTTGCCGCTCCGGGACGAAATGCATGGGTTGTGCAGATACGCTGCGTAGCCACGCCCGTCACTAGGTCTTATTTTTGGGGTAGGGCTTCTATTGTGCAAATGCTTAGAAATCCTGCTAGGGCTTATTTTATGGGTAGGTCTTATTTTGGGGAAACACGGTACTAACAGTAATAACAACCACTGACACTCACTGAGTGCTCACCACGTGCCAGGTTTGAGTTTATTCCTCCCAACAATCCTGTGACATAGCTACTATTGGTGTCCTCCTTTTGCAGGAGACTGAGGCTGAGGGAGGCTTGAGAGCATTTATGACATCATCCCACAGCCAGGAAACGGCAGAGCCAGGATACAAATGCAGGCAGCCTCACTCCAGAGCCCAGGCTCCTGCAGTAATCCAGGTAAGGATAATGGAGCCTTAGCGTCGGGGAGTGATACCAAGGATTGTGGTAGGCAGAAGAAAGCCTCCCTGCCAAAGAGGCCCACTTTCTAATTCCTAGAACCCGTGACGTGTTAGGTTACATGGCAAAGGGGGGTTAAGGTTGCAGATGGAAACTTTTAACTCATCTTAAAATAGGGAGATTATTTTGGACTATCTGGGTGGGTCCAATGTAATCACGAGGGTCTTAAAAGTGGAAAAGAGAGGCAGAATAAAAGGGTTAGAGAAAGAAATGTGACAATAAAAGCCAGCTCAGAGAGCCATGACATTGCTGGATTTAGAGATGGAAGGGGCCACAAGCCAAGGACTGCGGGTGGCCTTTAGAAGCCAGAAAAGGCAAAGAAACAGATTCTTTCTTAGAGCCTCCAAAAAGAAATGCAGCCCCACCAAGTCCTTGACTTTAGCCCAGTGAGATCCATATCAGACTTCTAACCTACAGAACTGTAGGATAATACATTTGTGTTGTTTTAAGCCACAAAGTTTGTGGCAAATTGTTACAGCAGCCATAAGGAAACTAATAACAAGAATGGAGAAGAGACCACCAGTTCAAAGCACACTGAGGAGGTTAAATTCACAGTTTTAGAGACCCGATAGATAACTAGTGCCCTGCTGGGTGGAACTTGCAGAGTTCTGGGATGCTGGAAAAGGAGAGGAAATGAACGCTAAAGCTTCCATTTGGTTCTCCGAATCTAAAGTCACTTAACTGATAGACTACGTTTTGGTTCCCCCAAAGAACGGCTTTTTCCATTTATTCCAGACTTTTCTGCTTTTTAATTTGACTTCCCTCATTCAGCCTTTCTATTTGTATCAACAACCCCACCAGAAATTCCATGCATTTTCTCTGTCTCCATTTTCTCGTTCCATGATTATCAGATTCGGACCTTCAGTGGACCAAAGAAGTATCACATAACCCTTGTCGCCTTCTCTTTCTGGTACATTTTTCAGTCTTCTCTGTCTATGTTCTCTCAACAAATGGGTCCAGTGCACTCTTTGATGAGGTTTCTCCTCGTAAGATATACACATTCCAACAGGGGAGCCTGGACAACAGGCACTAACAATCAAGTATGACACAGTGGGACCACCCAACCCAGAGTGGGGAGAAGAGGGCTTCAGGGAAAGGCCCTCGGTTCTGCATGGATGTTTCTAGAAAGCTATTTCCCCACACACTTCTCTTAGCTTTTCCAGCTTTCGATTCTTCAAGCAGTGAAACATGTGACTAAAAAGCTATGAAGTGGGCTCAGGCAGGCTTAGCTGAAAAAGTGCTTGCATTTGTATAACATCAGAATCTCGGCCGCCTGAGATGACTTTGGCCCTACCTTATACTCGTCCCGTCAAAGAAAGGACATAAAGGGAGGAAAGATCCCGGCTTTCTGATATTTAAATCTGCTTTAAGAAGGAAATAAAAGATTTTATTTAATGGGACTAGACATTCGATTTA
This sequence comes from Microcebus murinus, assembly GCF_040939455.1. Taxonomy (NCBI): domain Eukaryota; kingdom Metazoa; phylum Chordata; class Mammalia; order Primates; family Cheirogaleidae; genus Microcebus; species Microcebus murinus. The sequence goes on along the minus strand of NC_134105.1, from coordinate 115,339,146 downwards.
AAGCCCCAAATATATTCGGGGGAGCGGGGTGAAGTTATCGTCTGCTCCTTCTAGTAGAATAAAAGTTTGTTTGCTATATATAGAATGACTGCCTCTATTCAAAAAGTATATATTGAGCTGAGTGCTGTGACAAAAAAAAAACCTCAATGACATAGTGCCTGACTTCATAGGACTTATAATCTGCTTGGAAAGAAACAAAACACACAGCCTCAAAGCACCATAATAATAATAGCCACAACAAGGGTTTTTTGGGTTTTTTTCCAGAATTTTCATTTATGGTTTTTCCTATCATTAAATTCTCAAAGCAGTGCAGCAGACAAGCCTGCACAATGCCAGAGGAAGGACTAGAAGGAGGTCAGACGCAGTGCTGGAAGGCCAGACGGAGGAGAGAGTCTTTCAGTGGGAGCTTGAAGATGGCAGAGGGAAGGGCAAGAAAATTCGAAACATGCAAAACCAGAGAAGTGAAGATTTCACGATGAAGTTGGGGAAACAGCAAATTGACCATTTTGGCCAAGGTGAAGGTTAAAAGGGAGGATGCAGCCAGGACCCGACGGACCCCACACTCCTCCAAAGGGGGACTTGCTGGGGGCATCGGAAGCCACCACAACCTCGGTGCAGTTTTCTCACGTGCCGGCTTTCTCTGAAGCTTTGGAAAGGAAGGTTAAGTCTTTTTAAAACTGGTTTTACATATTATTTTCATAGGAATGCAAACACTGGTATAGTTTTATGCGAAAGATACAAATTTGCATGAATTTTTGAGATGAAAACACTTCAAAGAATGTTGTCACTTGCAGCGAGACCTCAAACCCTGAATGTCCACCTTCCTGGAGTCCCCCTGCCCCTTCACTGCCAACCCCAGCCAATGTATGAGCTCAGTCAAGCGTGACCGCTCTTATTTCCCTGTACGGCTCGTCTCCCCACTCGCTGACACTACCCTAGCTCAGGTTCAGATCATGTCTCACGTGGGTTACTGTAGCTGGTTCTGGCTGGTCCTGCTGCCTCCCCGTCCTGCCTTCTCCCTCCCCTTCTCCTACACTATGTCCAGCGCTGCCTTTCCTACAGGAAAATGGGGTCCTCCTACCCCACAGCGTCTCCTCTCCACCCTTCACCTGGGCTCCATATAAACACCTCATATCTTGGGAAAACGTTTCCTGCAAACATTGTTCCAACCACGTGCCTCTTGGTACCATGCATTCCTGGGAGAAACCAAAACCACAATAAGTTCTCTCATGGGGACTTTTTCTTCTACTTCTGGGATAGCTCATCATCCTCCATATTGTTCGGCTCTATTTCCCAGGTTGCTTGTGAACCACCAGGAATCTGCCAGTACTTTATTATCTGAGAAGTAATTCTGAGGCAATGGAGACAGGCCACCATTTTCTTAGATCTCTTAAATTTGGCTCAACAATCATGTATTATTGACTTACTGTGATATGTCAGACATTCTTTTAGGTGCCGAGGATGAAGAGACGAAGGAGACACAGCCTCGCTCTGGAGACATTAGCAAGGTTGTAAGTATTGCTATTTCCAAGCCCGATCCCAGAGCCCATTCTTAGCTGTCTGGGAACATGGGCCTCACTGTGTCACCCGTTCCACCAGGAAGTAGGCCTAGGAGAGGCCCAGAGAGAAAGCTGCTCGGCGACTCTAACCGCATGGAGAGAATTCGCCATCGCCACCCCGCAAGAGGCGGCGGTTTCACGAGGACACAGCAGGTCCTTAGCTTCACCCCTTTATTCTCCTGCACTTGCTTGCTTCACAGTGTCTCTTTCAGTACCGAACGGGCACAGCCAGGTATTTAGGGTTCAAAAACAACCTTATTTCTTTGAATAGGGATCTTTGCTTATAAGAACTATAACTTGATAATTACAAGTAAAGCCTGAGTATTCCCCTTTAGCTTGGGGCTGAGCAATGTGGTTATCAGTTTTCTCTGGTTATCCCTACCTCGACTCGAATGTTCCCTCCATCCACTCTCCCTCGTCCATAACCACCCACCCCTTCAATTATTCTACTCCCATCGAACACTCCGAAGCTATCTCTTTCAGGGAGGAGGCAGTCTGTTGCTTGCTGTTTGGCTGTCATTGAAACTGCTTCCTCCACGGTTACCGGAACCCTGATCGGGTCTGTGTCTCAGATTCTGCCTGAACGTCCTCCTGAACTCGGTGGTGGCTTTTCTGGCATTCTGCCAAAGGGTTTTATCCCAGAAGGCCTCTCTTTACCTGGTCTTGGTCATCTCTTCTTCATTATTCTCACAATTTTTAAGCTTCTAAAACCTCCATTAAAACTCAGCCAGCACCTAAGTGGACACATAGGTACTACAGTAATAGGGTATTGGGCAGGGGGGAGGGGGGCGGGATATACATACATAATGAGTGAGATGTGCACCATCTGGGGGATGGTCATGCTGGAGACTCAGACTTGTGGGGGGAGGGGGGAAAGGGCATTTATTGAAACCTTAAAATCTGTACCCCCATAATATGCCGAAATTTAAAAAATAAATAAATAAATAAATAAACTCAGCCAGCTAGGTAAAGTTTATGAAGTCTCTGATATGGGTCCAAAAAAATGAGTAAATATGGATAAAACAGAAGTAGAATCAGAGAGATTGTATGAATCATTACATAGCCAAATACTAGAGAAGAGAGAAAAGGAGATACTGTAATCTAAATCCACAGGTCCAAATGGGTGCCCAAAAAGCTCAGGCGGTCCCCAGCTTACAGACGACCCGGCTCACCATGGTCCGTACTTACCAACGGGCTCCCAAGGCTACCCATGAGAGTAATTTGTAATTAAATAATTAAATTCATAATTCGAGAACTAGTTTCTTCTGTGCCTGTAAACAAGCCCAAGTGGCATAAGCAGTTCCTTGGTGGCATCTTCATGCCAGCGCTGGTCTCCTTGTTTATACGGTTACTTAGGCTCCGCATGGCTTTTGTCTGCACTTTTTTTTTTTTTTTTCGATTTTGTGAGTCTGTGTTTACCCTTTAAGACCATGCGTCCAACAGGAAAGTCCACTGCAAGGTCAGGTGAGCCTGCAGGGAAGAGAAAGGTGATCACAGTGGAAATGAAAGTAGAAATAAGTAAGCATTGGGAGAAAGGCCGTACACTGTCACTCACTGGGAAAGCATCAGGCTCCAGTCGCTCAACAATTATAAAGGATACAGTTGGAATCATGGAACATGGGAAAGGCAGTCCTCCAACAAAAGCATCAATTAGTACTAAGCAGCATAGTGGATTAACTACTGAAATGCAAAGGTTATTACTGATTTGGTTAGAAGATCAAAACAAGTGTAACATTCCTATCAGCCTGGAGTTGACGCATCAGGTGAGTGTTATTTAAAATTCTTTTTTGATTGCAAGGCTGTGGAAACAGCCCAAGTGCCCATCCATCCAGGAATGGATTAATAAAATGTGGTATATGTATTCCATGGAGTACTATTCAGCTCTAAGAAACAATGGTGATATAGCACATCTTATATTTTCCTGGTTAGAGCTGGAATCCATACTACTAAGTGAAGTATCCCAAGAATGGAAAAACAAGCACCAGATATATTCTCCAGCAAACTGGTATTAACTGAGTAGCACCTAAGTGGACACATAGGTACTACAGTAATAGGGTATTGGGCAGGTGGGAGGGGGGAGGGGGGCGGGTATATACATACATAATGAGTGAGATGTGCACCATCTGGGGGATCGTCATGCTGGAGACTCAGACTTTTGGGGGGAGGGGGGGAAATGGGCATTTATTGAAACCTTAAAATCTGTACCCCCATAATATGGCAAAATAAAAAAATAAAAAATAAAAAAATAAAAAAAAATTCTTTTTTGAAACTTCTCCTATCTAAACTTTTTGTATGAGTTTGTTTTTATGTTCTGCTTGTTTGAATTAAAAGAAAGAGCACATGGTTTCTGTAACTTATTATTACAGGGGTATTATTATTATTATTATAGTATTACACTGTCTTATTATTCCCACAGATGAGCCATTGTAGCACTGTTATTATTACTATTATTAGCATACATGTGCTGTTCATCAGGGATCTGAGTTACTCACAAATCCAACCTAACGACATTCTCAGGAACGTCTCTCTCCCATAGCCCAGGGACCTCCTCTGTGTGACACACCGCGCAGTGGGTCACAGAGCCGACACACGGTTGTCCCTGGAAGCATCTGCTCCATCAGCCAAGAGGCAAGGGCGTTTCATCAGCTGCACCAGAGCAGTTGCTGTGACGCCTGCCCAGGACTTTCTACCGTCCTTCAAACCAGAGTGGCTCAGGAAGTTCTGATCATACCACAGATGAATTGCCACCACCTCTAAATGAAAGTAAAAAATCTTCTGAGTCTTAGTTAATATCATCTGGTAAGAAGGCCTATGGAGTCCTTGTTAACACAAATGTTGGCCCACTACGGACTGAACCGGAAGCCACAGACCCTCCCTATCCCCGCGTAAGTCCTTTCTCTTTCTCCTCCTATTTTGCTCCTAACTTGATTAATTGGTGATGTAAATCCAACCAGATTAAATTTTTAAAGGGCAAAAATACGTTTAGCGATCTTTCACTATTTCCTCCCAACAGCCAGAGCCATCCTAGGCACATGGTGGCCTGAGATGCAGACCGGGTCACCCAAGGCTGCGCCCACGGCAGCGCCCACGGCTCCCACTTCCTGATGTGTGCCATATTGGCCCTTGGCCTTCCCAAAAAACCCCTCTACAGCCTCATCATTTGCCTAAACATAAACATACCTACACAGCTCACCTGACCCGGGACTGCAGGTTGACGGGGATTTATTCTAGGCTCGTCATAGATGCCTACACTATAAACGTGATTTTGCACTTGACCACGCGTCACCCTGTGGTGTTCTCCAGTTGTTGTGTGTACTTCTGTTGGTTCTGCTTCCCAAACAGCAGAATAGCATGACGGTAAAGAGCTCCGGCTCTGAACTGACGTGGGTTCAAATCCTGACTCCCCAACTTACAGTAGAATAAATTAAAATAGCTTTAATATTTGTAGCGTTTTTGCGAGATTACGTAAACTAGCACACTGTGCCTGGCACACAGCAAGGCTCTCCAAGTGTCAGCAGCACAGCAATCCCCAAGTGGGCCAAGAGCCGTCTTTTACTTCTTGTTCCCCCTTACGGTCTAAGCATACGATAAGCGCTAGCACACAATTGGCGTTTAATACATGCCGACTGACGGCTAGAATGGCTTCCCCAGTAAGCCATTCTGGGGTTGATAAAAACATTCTGCCCACAAATTCCGATGAAAATGCTGAGTTACAGCTGCTATTCAGACTCATGCCTTGGAGCATCTCCCCATCGCCCTGCTCCGGGCACACATCCCTTTCCAATAAGACAGAAGCCCATGCTGTCCCGGTTGCTGAAGGTAGCAGGGCTGCAGCGATGAGTCAGCAGCTCGCCCTGCAGCCCGCGGTGCTCAGCGCGTCTTGCAGCAGCCACGGTTCAGCCCAAGGACACTGCAGCATCCCGCCCCAGGCGCTGCAGCTGTCTCCGCTGCGGCTCAGAGCCCGGTGCTGACGAGTGTGCAGAAGAGCTGCCTCACTTCAGCCGCCTGTGAGCTCTTGGCCACGTCTGGCCTTCAGAGCCTGCAGCTAAGGAATCAGAGCACGTTCCTGCCAAGCAGAGTCCTCAGCAGAGTGGCCTGGCGACCGTCTGGATCCCGGGACAAAGCAAATGCAAAGCTGCACCCCTCCGTCTGAAAAGCATCCTTTCACTACTGACTGTGTCCAGCCCACGCTCACGCAGGAGGCGGGAGGAGTGGAGGGAGGGACCTTTGAGCAGGCCACCTCTGCGGGCCCCGCGGGGCCTAAATGTACTTGTTTGGGCCAAAGGGAAAACACAGACTCTGTTTCTCTTGAAGACACAGTCAGCTCCTCCAGAGCAAAGACTGTGGGGCTTCCGGCGGCATGCCCAGCGCCCGGCCCACATGCAGGAGGTGCCCAATTAAGGGGTTTGATGGCTGAGGACAGCTCATGAATGGCCAAGCCCCTTGAGGAGGAGTAACATTGCACTTCCCCTGACTTCCTCCCGCCCCCATCCCCACCAGGGGTCCTCCCCCCTCACCTCTAGCAAATGTCCCCAGTGCCCCAGCAGCGAAGGAACAGCCGCCTCTCTCTCCACTGGAACGTGGCTTGCTAAAGCTGCCCCACCCGCAAAGGCCAGAAGATAGGGGCCCTGCTGGAAGGCACACAGCTGTTCTCACAGCTAAATGGAGATCATTGGGACGTGTTTATTGGTTATGACGCTTCTGAGGGAACTGTCTCAGTTCCCAGAAGGACGAAGGCGACACAGCTTTTTTCACTGGACGTGGTCATGCTGTGCCTCAATGACTGAAATGGAAATCAAAGTGAAGAGGTTTCCTCAGTCCCCAAGAATGCATGTTTCTATCCTGCCTTATTGCAAATTTCCCCCAAAAAGCTATTCTGTTTGATAGCCGGCCTCTCTCTTTTCTGTCTCTCCTCACGCACTCTCTCTCTCTCTCTCTCTCTCTCTCTCTCTCTCTCTCTCACACACACACACACACAGAGATGTACATGCTAGTTAATGTGGTGCTGGAAGAGATGTTAGCAATTAATAATGAATGATAAGGTGAGGCTGAGGACCAGAGATAAATGAACTCCCTAAGTCACACAGCTAATTAATTAGTGGCCTTACCAGATTCATAAATTTCAATCCAGTGATCTTTTCACTTCATTCTGAAATTGTTTTGTTTTGCTTGCTTTGTTTTGCTTTTCTTTAATATCCGAGAAGTTGCAGCACCTCCCAGGTAAAGCCCGTTTCCTCCATGTAAGAGGTTCTCCCAGATCCTGCCTTCTTCACATGACCCCAAGGCGGCCTCTCACCCGGGAGACCCTGGCCCTCTCGCCTGCCGTGCAATAAGTGGTACGTCTGCTTATCATATGCAGAGATGCAGTGACTCTTCCCTGTCACAGTCCAAAGCCGAGACGGGTACAGTCAGCGTTTGTGACACTGCCTTTGCAAATGCAGCAACTATGCCAAGGTCATGGAAAGGGGACTGTGTGCATTCACTTTGGTCAGCGCTGCAGCCCAAACCCAGCCCGGGTGTGGTCGGCAGTCCTGACCAGCCATTTCTGCCCTGGTCCCCTCGGGTGCCTTCAGCCTGCAGAGATCTTATCTGCTCGCATCCCTTGCACGCCAAGCCAAGCAGCAGACTCCCGTCTGTTTCAGGAGAAAGAGCACCACCTGCTGCCTCTGAACACCGCCTGCAGTACCATGTTTCTCGAAAACCCACAGTGATGTTATTTCTAAGCTCCTCCGTGCCTGAAGGAATCCGATCTCTACAGGGAAGGGGCAAATGGCACCTATACAATTGGTGCAGGTGCCCCATGTCAGACTGTGGACCAGGGACTCTCCCAGGGAAAAGCCCGGATTAACCCTTGTAGCACATGTCTTTCTCCTTTCTTACTGTGTCATTTCTCCTCTTCCACTTGGAGGCTAATAGTTCAGCTGAGGCTCAGAATGTAGAGCAGGGGTCCTCAAACTTTTTAAACAGGGGGCCAGTTCACAGCCCCTCAGACCGTTGGAGGGCCAGACTATAGTTTTAAAAAAACTATGAACAGATTCCTATGCACACTGCACATATCTTATTTTGAAGTAAAAAAACAAACGGGCAATAACACCCGCATGTGGCCCGCGGGCCGTCGTTTGAGGACGCCCGCTGTAGAGAGACATGCCCACGGTCACACAGCGGCCTCATTGTACCCCAACACAGACTTCTCCCACACCAAGGAAAGGCTGGATCGAATCCATGTATTTCAGATTTCTTTCTCTTTGCCTGCAGCAGAAATCCTGCTGCTTTGCTTATCTCATAAATGCCAGTCCTGGCTGCATTCCTGTCTTTTCTGCATTATGCTTTGTAGTATAGCTGTATACGTTTAAATATTATCTCGCCTATTAAACCCCAAACCCTTGAAAGGTGCCCCAATATCTAATTAACCGTTGCAGCATTTTGGAGGACTTCCTGTCAGTTGTCTGGGCACTGAGCTTTCCATGCCCGCCCCATTTTCTTCTCAAGGGTGTCAGAAATGGAATCCACTCTCCTGGCCTCCGTAAAACTGTCCTCATTTACTGGTCTCCTGGGGGTCCTCCCTATCCCCCTGAGACTTAAAAACCCCAAGATCCCTGGTTTCTCTCTTAATATCTTCTTTCCTGTCCACCACTCCCCCCAAACTCACATCAACCCTTATTATTTTAAAAAGGTTTTTTTTCTAATCACTCTGAACAGACAAATGAGATAACAGATACAACAATTTTGCAATCGACAAAGTTTCCTGGGATTTTTCTGAATGGTTATCACCTGAAACAAAACAAAAAGATCCAGTTGCGAACTCTACTTATCCCACTCCCAGAAAAGAACTTTGAGAGCTGAGCTGCAACTTGACAGCCCAAGGACAGGAAAAAACACAGAATGCCACGATTTCCACCAAAGGAGGCTCCCACAGAGCCTCACCTACCCACTCCCACTCCGTGTCTCATTTGTCTCATCTGCAAAATGGGCACAATAAAAGTGCGTACTCATAGGACAATCCTACTTTGATTAAGGATTAAATGAAATCAGAAAGTGCTCAGGCCTCCCACGATGGCAGCCCTCAAAGGGGGCCTAGCCATCGGCGCCACATTCGTTCATGCATTCCACCAACTCCATTTGGTTATCGGGTTGTCTCATTCATCATGTGGTATGTGGCAAAAATTAGGTCCGCAGTCAATGGTTATTTAATTGATTAGGTAATTGCTCAAAACAAACCATCGACAGCAAGAGAAGAGACCATAAAGACAAAAACCCTCAAGGAAGGTGTCCGGGCCCAGCTGAAGGGTAAGGAGTAATAATTTGGGGGAAATGCCAGGGAGTGCCAGGAGGGAAAATGCCCTGAAAAGAAAAAACGGGAGGAGAGAAAGAGAAACGTCCAGAAATCTCATCGCTTCATTTCACAATGGAGAGCCACAAGGCAAAAGCCAGGCCTTTGGTTCTGCTTCCAGGTCCCGCCCACGAGGTTCATCCACAGGCAGCTGGGCCACTTCCCTCGCTCAAGAATGGGGCCAGCACTGTTGTCCTGACCAAATCCCAGCTCTATCAGTCCACCCTGTTCCTCCCATTCTCCCTGTGGTCTCCACACGCTGCAGGACTTCCGCTCCTGTGCTGTTCTGACTCACAATGTTGCTTGGGGCTGTAAAGCCAGGGAGCAGCTGAGGCTTTCTGTGGCAGGTCCTAGGTCAGCCGTCTGCAGACAACGCGCCCTCCCCAGCGCCTTGCACTGGCAGGTCCTGTGGGAAGACAGTGCCTGCCATCGTGGCTGTCCTGCCAACAGCATCTCCTTTCAGGGTTCATCTTATTTTCTTCTGATGAACAAGCAAAGGCAACCAGACTCTCTGTAGGTGTCAGTTGGCATGCACATTTGGCAGGGAGCGTGGATTTCTCTGGAACATTCCATTACTCACTCTCATGCTCAGCCCACCCCGTGCTGAGGCAGCATAACCTTCCCCTTTGCCAGGCATTGAGGATGTCCATTAGCCAGGCATCCGGTAGTGAGCAGGGGAGAGAGAAGGGGTCTTCTGAGAAGCAGGCTAGCAGATGAGCCACCCGGAGACGCTCAGGGGAGATAGGTCTATTTTTCTCCACCCCACATTAATAAAGAACCCATTCACACCCTAAAGAGGCTAAGAAAGCCATTTCGCAAAATGCTAATGCCAACTAGACTGGCATCTCAAGCCCTGGAATGAAGCTCAGAGAATGAAACAATGCATTTCTAAACAGGACCCTCAGCTCCCACAGCCCAAGTCCACAACCTCAACCTAAATTTTGCTAGAATTATAACAACCATGAAATGGCTGCAACCATGTGCAAATCATAAGTAGCCCATCAACTTCTGTCATCTTAGGAGAGAGAGTGATGAAACTCCTTACCTCCTTGATTGTTATAAAGGTTAGAACTACTTCGAAAATACATTTTATGAGTAACCACAAAGTTTATTTCTATTTTTGTTTGTTTTCACAAAACTATAACCCTCTTAGGCTAATATTTAAAGCCCCAGGTGTTCCTTCTGTGGTCATCTGTGCCTGGCCCGTGGTGAACATTAAGTGCATCTTTAGCAGCTTTGTCCCCAGCGACACTCAGGCTGCGGTTGTGCCTCTTTCATGCAGCAATCATGTGCTGCCTGTGCAGCTTAATCGTGAGCACAAGTGTTGGTTGCAATTGTGAAGGTCACTGCTACAGAACCGTGGTTCTCAAATGTTGGTGATTAATTATTTAGAGCATTTGTTCAAATTAGAGATGCCCACCCTATACTACTAAATCTGAATCTATGATGGTGAGTAGCTCTAATAAGTGCCCAGGTGTTTCTGATGCACCCCGAGTTAGGGCACTGCTCTGTAGTGCCTTGCTGCTCAAAATGTGGTCAATGGGCCAGTAGCATCAAAACCGAGGAATGTGCTAGAAATGCAGAATCCCTGCCCCCACCCCAGACCTCCTGAATCAGAATCTATATTTTAATAAGTTCCCATCTGCACATTGAAGTTGGAGAAGCACTGCCCTAGCACAAAAGAAAATTGACCTCCCGGCAATCTGAGATAAGTGAATAATAGAATTTCCTCCTGATTACCAGGGTCAATGACTCCTGCCAGGGTGCGCACTCCTTGCCTTGCCTGCTGCATGATAGACCCCAGAGCCATGCAGTGGGAGCAGCTGTTTGATCAGGACCTTCTAGACAACTTTAAAGTGCCCTACCCACTGTTGCATCTCTATAATCACTGACATCGGTGATTCAGAGACAGTGAAGGGGAAACACCATGACATCATGTCAGATAGGGTTGGGTACCTCGGTCGTGCGGAGGAAACGTGGCAGCCCAGCGTGGCCTCCTGTGCAATGCACACCACCCCGATCACTTGCTCCATGCAATAAGTCTGCGCCTTCTGGGAGCAACTTCTCGTTATTCTGGCTGCTCTCTTCACCTGGGGAAACTTCCAGAAGTATAGCAGTGGGACAAACCACCATTACTGCATCTGATCTTGAGGCTGCAGCTCATTCTTGCTATGTCCCTCCTCTACTAAACATTCTAGATTCCTCTCACCCTTTGCCAACACCTCAGCTGGCCTAGGCTCCTGGTGGGCTGACCCGAACCCTCACTGCTGAGGACACAGAGCCTGTGGTCACCACACTCTTCTTTGTCGCTGCTGCACTTGTTTGTCTACCTCAAATTGGGGCAAGGCTGTCCCAAGAGACACCCCTATGTGGCACCTAAATGCCAAATATATTTTTCCTGCCCCCTTTATGAAAGGACAGCATTACTTCCTCCTGTTATGAGGGTCAATGACTCCTTTCCCTGCCGCTGATATCTTGGTACAAGGAGCCAGAAGAGACCAGATGGCAATACAATGGGCCCTTATCATATACGCTGATAATGGCATTTCCCCTCTGGGACCCAGCACATCATAGCGTCTTCTGTGGTGGTGATGGTGGTGGCAGCAACACTGGAGAGTGCAGCTACACCAGCCAGTCACTGGGAGGGGTGGTCAGCAGGGGCACTCTCACTGTCACCCTTGCTTCCTGGACCCATGAATTCTCCCTTCTGTGGCACAGTGCCCCCCAGTGGTTGCTGATGTGGAGTGCATGCCACATGGATCGCCTCCATCCCCTCCATGCCCATGGCTCAGCTCAGACACTGAGATGGCTAAAGACAGAGGCTGGCTGATGTCAACTGGCTGGGTCATTCTGTTTGTTTGCTTGTCTAGTGCCTTTTCCAAGGTGGCTGCTCTCCGGTGGTATTAACATGCAATACAAAGATGCTAACCCTTTATAAATGCCCACTCCCATAGTCCATCCACATGCCCCTTCCCCAGCCTTCCTCCCCCTAGTCTTTGGATCTTTTTCTTTCCAGGCCCCTGACCAACCAGCCAAACTATTCACTACTTCTGATGAGCATATATGTAGATATATATATATATATATATATATATTTTTTTTTTTTTTTCCTACTTTGATCCACTTCTCTTTCCACACAGAAGAATGACTAAGTCTGCTGCCCAAAGTTTGACCTATGGAGAGAATTTCCTCTCATCTCCCTCCTTAAGGGCCACCCCTGAGTGGAGCTTTAGTTCACAGCAGTCCTCGTTCAAGCTTGCATGCACATACGAAGCCAACCCATCTGTGACCCAGACCTGATGTTTTTCTCCTCCACGAGCTGTTCGTAAAGGAGCCTCTTTGCAGCCATAAGCACAGATGTCTGCCGAAGGAGAGGAGGCAACAGTGGTCACGTAGGGGTGAGCCACTTGCTCAGGTAGCTTCCTTGTGACTGCTGGCCCCACTTGAACTTGACACTGGATGAACCACTTGCACCTTACAGATTCATCTGAAAGAAGCTAGCTCATGATGAACAGCAGCTCCCTTCAGCTACAGACAATGCCTGAAGAGGGACCCAGATGTGAGCCACCAGCAGCCAGCATTTGGGCAGCTGGGGAATGAGTACCTGGACCCTGAAGGGGGAATCTGGAAAGTGCACTACAGAATCCACTCTAGCATCGAATCTTCACAATAAGCCTGTGAAGACGCCAGAGACGGTATGAAACACCTCCATCTTGCAGATCAACGGTCTGAAGTGTCTCAGGGTTAAGCAACTTCTCCAGTTCATGGAAAACCAGACCAACCTTAGAGCAACAGTCTCCGAACCAGCACTATCCAATAGAAATGCAATGTAGCCACATATATAATTTTAAATTTTCTAGTAATGACGTGACAAATCGCAAAGAGAAACAGGTAGAGTTCATATTAATACTGTATCTTATTTAACCCAGTATATCCAAAATACTATCATTTCAATGTGCAATCAATATTTTTAAATTAATGAGACATCTTACATTGTGTTCATCATTTTAAGTCTGTGAGATCTGGACTGTGTTTCACATTTACAGCACATCCCAATTTGAACTAGTCACACTGCAAGTGTTCAATTGCCACATGTGGCTAGTGGCAACCATACTGGAAACCACAGCTCCAGACTCCATCCAATTCTCTGTGCTACCCTCCCTGAAGGCCTCCTTCCTAATTGGCAGGGTCTGGAACCTGAAGGGAGATGCTTGGGCAACAATCCTGTCTTTGGTGGAAACCTAAGTCCCTGCCACTTATAAAGCTTCCAGAACCCCCACTCCTTGCGCACTGTGTGTTCTGCTGCCCCCATTTAGCTTCACAGGTGCTGCCGCCACTTGCTGGGAAGGTTCGGTTTGAAAAGAAAAGAAAAAAGCAGTGGTAGGCAAATGTTTAACTTCATCCCTGTATGTACCCTGTAATTTAATGCTAAATCCAGCTCCATTTGGTTTCTGTGGCAACCAAAGGAACCCGCTCTCCACCGCTCATGTCATCACTCCTTGTGAGATTTCTAAATGCTGAGTGCCTGCAACCCACTTGACGTCCCAAAGCCTGAATGCCAATGTTCTCAGAAGCCCCTGACTCTGCACTCGAGCCATAGATACAAGGATACAGAAGGGAGCCTCTAATAAAGTCTTTGCCCAATGCAGAAAATGTAGGAAGGGCAGGATTAGGGCACCTTCATTACTAGAAATCTCTAGAAATGGGACAGATTTTCACTGGCCTGGGAAGACTTAGGAGAAGAAATCTGTGGAGGCGAAAGGAATCCTTAGACCCAGTGCAGCCATTGCCAACCCATGAACATGCTCTGCAGAGATGGGCCCCAGGTGGCAGGCATGAGCCCTAGAGAGCATATTTGTCTGCTTTTGTCTCCTTCCCTTCATCAAGCAGCATGCATGGGATTTGGGAAATATGGATTTAAATCCTGGCTCCAGCATTGACCTAGATGCTTGAGGTGCTGCTTCTTTGTGTCTGGGCCCAGAGATGTGGAACCATCCTGGAAAATCCCTGGTCACCTCCAGCCAAGGCCTGAGGACTGGAGTGAATGATTCGGGAGTCTTCTGTTAAGTGTTAGCTCCTCCCCTTTCAATGCTGGGTTCCTTCCTATTGGCCCAGAACCCCAGAACAGATCTGCTTCCTTAGAAGTCCCTGGAGGAGTGATTTCCAGACTTCTTTTGACCACAATCTGCAATACAAAATGCAAGTAGCCTCAGGATCCCTGGTCTATCCACATTCCCAATGAGTTCCTCCAATCCATTCTGCACACTCGTGCTGTTCAGAGTGGTCTTTTCAAAACACATTTTGACTACATAAAACTCCTTGGTGATCTCCCACTGCTCTCAGAATAAAAGCGAAACCCCGTTATCTCGGCTGAGAAAGCAGAACAGGCCCTGGGCTCCACGTGTCTCTGCAGCCTCATCCACGCTTGGCCCTCACTCGCCAGGCTCCTTCCCACTGCTGGCTGTGCACAGGCTTATCCCTCTGCCCAAAATGCTCTTCCAGCCCCAGCCCCCAACCTGGTTAGCCCCTACTCACCCTCCAGATCGCAACTCAGCTGTCTCTTCAGCCCTGATTTCTCCGGCCCGGTGAAATCTTTTGTTTGTGAGCGCTACACTTTCCTCCCTTGACTCATGGTGGTTGCAATTTGGTTGGTGCGATTATGTGAGTAACCTCCAGCTCTCCCACTGAACTTTAAGCTCTGAAGAATGGAATATTTTCTGATTTGACCCAGCATTTCATCTCAGTGCCTACTGCAGTGCTTGACATAAAGTAAAAGCTCAATAAATATTTGTCACAGGAATGCATGAATAAATGAATTTCAAGTGACAGCTCCTGACAAACAGTAATGCTTCCATAGAACTCTCCGTTAAAAACACTTTCAACACCAAGGAGACTGGGCTGAGTTTCAGGGAGTGTCACAAAGGATTGGTGATGGCTACCATCACCCCACGATTGGGAGTAGTGGCATGAGGTCCTGATTATTCTCCCTCCAGGTTCTAGACTCTGATGTTCTCGGAGAGGCCCAGACTCTAAGCAGTTTTCTTAGGTTCATTTGCTAAGTGCTGGAATGGAAGCCCCACACCCATCCAAACCCCCAAGGCATTCCCTAGAGCTCCTCTGGACATTTCAGATTTTTAAGTTCCGAAGCAGAACCCATCTTTGGGCCAGCAATCCTCCCTCCCAAGGAGATCAAGGCAAGAGGATCTAATCTTTATAAAACATGCTCCCGACATCCACAGGAGATGAGGCTACAGATCAGGACCAACCAGGGCAGGGCCAACCCTCATCCAAGACAGCAGCTCCACCCTGAGTGAGGGGACAGGCTCCGCCCAATGGCCAGGTCCACGGGTGCCCTGCCCACGCTCCAACCACCCAGGGACAGCAGCCCCATGTCCAGGGTGACGGCCATGCGTCTGCTCCAGCTGCAGAATCAGAACCATCCATCACTTTGCCTGGAATTGGTAAAGGAGGGACAAAAGGTCTAAGGGGAAAAGTCTGCTATCCTACGGTAGAACAGCATTTAGCTGAGGTTTGGGGTTTGTTTTTTTTCTATCTTTCTTTCTTTTCTTGCACCTCTCTGCCACCTAGAAGGCTCAGTCTTTGGGCTTTCTGCACGGTCCTGCCGATGCCATCCAAGGGGCGTGGGAAGAGGCCTCGGCGGCGACATGCTGGGCTTGATGGCAGCACTGCGTGGGCTGCTCAATCCCCAGCCCACGCTGCTGTGAGCCATGGCTTCCTTCCAGCCCCACCGCAGGGCTCCCTCCCTCTGTGCTGACAACAAGGCCATTCTCTCAGCCACTCTGTCAGTCAGATCGGGCTCTCCTTGCAGCCAGAAGCTTTCTGAGAGCAGTTTCATGGCTTCTACACACAACAGGAAGCCCTTTCTCTCATGCTCTGCCAACAATATTGTTTGAAGTCTATTTTCAGTGGGAATTTTTTAAACTACACTTTATTTAAGAAAAAAAAGAAAGAAAGAAAACAACAGCCACCCGTCACCCACACAGTGCTATATGTCAAATATTGCCTGGCCTCTTCACAGCACTTTACAAAGCTCTCTCACTCTAAGACTTCATTTTAATCCCTCCAAACGCTGGGAAGGAGACGGTAAAATTAAGCCATTTTCAGGTGGGGTGGCTCAGGGACTTCCAGCAAAGGGAAGAACCGGGGCAGGGACCCAGGACCTAAGGTGCTGCATGAATTCCTCCCTTTCCTGCTCACCACCCGTCTTGTCCCAAGGGAGGCACAAAGTTGGGGACCTCAGCGGGGGGGGGGGGGGGGGGGGTGGATAACAGGCCACCAGGCAGGCTCCACCCTCGGAGACAGGGAAATGCCCAGAGCTGGGCTGGGGGAGAGCGTTTGTTCACTGCTATCAACATGAAACTGGCAGGGACTTGGTGACTCTCACTCTCTGCTGTGTCATGCTGTAGCCTGCCCCTGGCTGTTTCTACCAGGGTGCTGAGTCCTTTCTCTAAAGTTCCATCAGCACGTTTTTAGGGAAAATGCTCCTGGCTTGAGGCGTCGGGCTTCGTAGGCAGAAAGCCCAGGTTGGACTCTCCGCAGCACCCTCCCTTCATCTATAAACTGTGCTTCATAAAACTCATCTTTGTCAGGTTACAAGAAAGATTAACGAGGTATGGTGCCTACTGCAAGGACTGGAACAAAAGAAAGCTTAAAAACATACTAGCTTTTATTTGCTCTTATCAGCCCTTCTAAATCCATTTAATGCAACATGGGATGCTTTGACCGCAGGGACAGCTGCTCTCTCGCGCTGCATTTAAGGAGTATAGAATCTTGATGCTCTGCGACATAGACCATGTCTGCAGTTGTAAATCTGTTTCTGAGCTTCAGAGTTTATAACCTGTCCAGTGTCAGAGTTACGTTCCCGTCCAGATTGTGAATCCTTCAGAGCAGAAGTCCTGTTCTAAATGTCTCTGTGAACTTAAGGTCACTGTGCCTAGCACAGTGCTCGCACAGGGAGGGCACTGCATGAATAGCCAGCGTTGTGTGGACAGGTATTCCCGTGTGAGGATGGCTCTGTCACCTCTCTGGAGAAGGCTGGGAAACCTCCTGGGCGGGTCAGATTTCACCTGGTCCCATGACACTCCTCTATCAGAGAATCTTAGGCATGTTGCTGGTGTCTCTTAGGTGGGACAGCCATTAATTGCAGAATCACACGGACAGATCCTACAGGTGCCAGGCCTAAACCATGGAGGGTTTAGGGAAAAGGACTAACACTTACTAAGAACCCTCTATACTGTAAGTATCCATCTTGATTCGCCTTCATAGCTGTTTTAGGAGAGATCCCAATATTTCAGACAAGGAAACTGAGGCCCGTTTGGGTTAAGTAGCTCATCCAAGGTCATATGTCTAAGAGGCAGAGGCAGGGTTCACACTGGGTTGATGTCATTCCAAAAAAAAAAAAAAATGCTTTGCCAACGTTATACTGCCTCCACTCATTCAAAAAGGCAGAGGCCTCAACAGTACCACAAGAAAGCACAGAGGGCTGCGTGTACTCCAGTCCGCCAAGCCCCCAGGAGGGCCAGGGGACCTGGTGGAAGAGCCTGTCCCAGCCTGGGTCCCTCTACGCATGCCCCTTGGCCTTGCTGCAGTGCCCTCCCTTCTCACCTGCAGAGAAGCATTTGTCGGTGGCAGAGCTAGCTGCCAAGCTCCCCCCCTGCAGGCTGAATGATTCTGCAGGAAGGTGCCCAGCGCCGCCTCAGGGCCTGTCAGGATGAAGGATTTGGGTGAGGCTGTCTCTCACCATTTATATGCTGATTTGCTTCCTTGCAATTCTTTTCTGTGCTCTGTGCTTTTTGCTTCGCATCCTTCCCTCTCTGCTTTTCATTTTTCTGATATACTACGGCGATGGATTTTGCCTCTCTGGCTTTCCAAAAATAATTCCGCACTGGGGCTCTTTTCTTTGCAATTGCAGGGCCGCCTGGGCTCACAGCGCTCCACCCGCGGAACTCAGCCCTCCGGGTACCGGGGAGGGTACGGCTGGAAGCGTGTTTTTCTGGGCAAGTTGTTCTAAAGGGTTAATATCCTGGGGAGGCAACAGAATAAACATTTGCTGACAGCAGTGTTTTTAAAAAGCTTTACACATAGATGATGAGGGGATAGGAGGGATAGAAGAGAGCCTCAGAGATCACCCAGGCCCACCTCTGATCTGGAGCAAAATAGGAAATGGCTCCTTCCACATTTAAAGGATGATCATCTAGGCTCCCTCCCACGGCAAGATGGCAAAAAATGATAGACAGATAGATAACAGATAGATAGATAGATAATAGATAGGATGGATGGATGGATGGATGGATAGATAGATAGATAGATAGATAGATAATAGAAAGGCTCCGTTTTGTGCCTGGCAGTATTATAGGCTTTAAGGGGTAAACATATATAAGATGGTATGTAAGTGATATAAATAAGACATACCTAGATGGTATAAGATGATAAATGAAAGAGTAAATAAATTAATTTGGAGACAAAATGCACCCAGATCAAGCCCCTAAGATGAAGTCTCCATATTGGTTTTGACACCACTTAGATAACTTCCCACTGCTGCCAGCCACCCAGGGCAGGGGCGTTTCTCTGACAAAGGCTTTGCTCCTGGCATCGGGCTTCCTCCCCAGCTACCTACCCGGCTGGCCTAAGTAAACATCATCTGCTGTGAAGAGAATCTCCAGACACAGTCAACGTAGGGATTAAGCAAAAGGCCCATGTCTCAGTGCCCCCTGGGTACTGGTTCACACACAGATGGGCTTTCTGCAACTAGTTCCAGTTCCCTAGTTTAAATCAGATCTCTCCTGCTTGCCATTTCTGGGCATTCAAAAATAAACAAACAAGCAGAAACAATGAACAAAACATGCAGCTTAATTTCTAGGCCTTGGGCTCTCCGACAGGTCCCCAGGAGGAGCCGCCATCCCTGCAGCTGCACCAAGTCTGTGCCTCACTTGTCCCTTTGGCTTCCCTTCTCCTGGGACCGCAGCCCCGAATCCAGTCCTGGAATGCCTCCTGCTTGGAAACTGGCTTTTGATGGTATTACTCTCTAAAAATAATTCTTCTACGGTCCTGCATTCACCCTGGTGCTCCTTTCTGGAACTTCCCATTTTCAACCTGGGCCCTGTGTCACCCCCCCCACCCCACCCCCACCCCACCCCACCCCGGTGATTCTCAGGTCTGGCCTCATTTCAGGCTCAGCATTAGCAGGACCACAGTGGACTGAAAACCCAACCACAGTTCCACCATTCCAGCCCCCAGCCAAGATGTGTAACGCCCTCTGAGCTCATGACCCCTGCCAGAGAAAGTTCTGGTCTAGGTAGGGTGAGTTGCAGGGAGACAAGAATGATATCTACTAGGAAATTAAAAGCTGGTGATTTGATTGTTTCATGTAACCACAGATTCTCAGACTGGAAAATCGCCTTAGAGCGATTTTCATCTAGGCCAACCCTTAACCTGAAGCCAAATGCCAAATGTTCCCTTCAATATTTAAAAGATGATCATCTGAGCACCCCTGTGCAGGACTAGAAAAGATCTCCCCAATGCACCTGAGGATGTCTAGACGTGCTTACTTTTTCCAAGATGTCCCTTATGCCTCTTCCAGATACCACCTCTCTGTCCTTCATTCCTGGCCAACTCATAACAGCTTCTCCTGGTGGCCCAAGCTGCTCTTCCTGTTCTTAGAGCCAACCCTGGATTTGCAGCCTCTTCACTCCCCAAGACATGGCTAACTCAAGACTCCAGCATGTGACAAACTCTGCCAGGGCCAGAAGAGAGCGCACAGGGCTGGGGTTCCCCCTGCCCATCTGGCTCCTTAGCATTGCCCTCCTGCCCTACGCTCATAACCTGCGCCACTCTCCCATGCGGGAAGTCCCTGCAGATGTCCCCCTCTCCTGAGACCCCTACCCTCAGTCTCTGATCAGCAGGAGCCAAAATCTGTCACCATTTCTATCAGCTCAGATCAGGTCCACCTGTGAGGGACTGAAATGCTAAAATAACAGTGGCTTAACCGTGACAGAAGTCATTTCCTCCTCACATAAAAGTCTGGGCTGCTGGTCCAGGTTGGCCCCGGGTGTCAGGGACAGAGTGCCCTCTCCCTCCCTTGCTCCCCAGTGCTGGGGAGCCCTCGTTAGTTAATGGCCCTGGGCGGGGCTCCAGCCATCCCAGGCACAGTGACGAAGCAGAATGCGGATGGGGCCGAAGGAGCAGAGAGCAAACCCCCGGTCCCATGGCGACCTGTTGGCCAGAACCTTATGCCTAGAGGCTGGTGACGAGGGAGGCTGGAGAGAATGTAGGCCTGACCCTGAGCAACCACGCACCACCACCGCTAATATTCTTATCACTAAGGAAGAGGGAGGGAGCAGATATTGAAGGGGTTCAGGGGGAGTGAGATTAACTTTCTCTACTAAATAAATGCGTCCGCTGATTTCAATTGTACTTTTAGTAAGCATTTATTTTTTTTTATTATGGAAATATATAAAATACTTATTTTTTATCTTTTTAATTGACAAATAATAATTGTATATGGCCATGGGGTACACAGTGATGTTTAGATACATATAATGTATAGTGATCAGGTCAGAGTAATTAACCTAGCCATCATCTCAAACACTTATCATTTCTTTGTGCTGGAAACATTCAACATCCTCCTCCTAGCTAGTTGAAAGCATATTATGGCTAACTATAGTCATCGTACTATGGAATAGAACACTAGAACGTATTCCTCCCATCTAGCTGTGATTTTTTTGTCCTCTAACAAATCTCTCCCTCTCCCCCCTTCCTCCTCAACTTCCCAGCCTCTAGCATCCTCTGTTTCACTTTTTACTTCCATGAGCTCGACAGTTTTTAGCTTCCCATTATGAGTGAGAACATGCAATGTTTAACTTTCTGTTCCTGGCTCATTTCACTTGACATGACGACCTCTAGTTCCATCCATGTTGTGACTTCTCCTTTCTCTCCTGTCTTTCCCTCAGAGCTGCCGTCTCCATTCTGTCAGCCCCACTGTCCCTGCTGTCATTCTGGCTCACCGAGTCTCACCTAGGATTTCACAGTGGCTTCCCACAGCCCTCCCTGCCGCCACCTCCCTCCTCTCTGCTTCTTCCCCCTCAGGGCAGCCCCGGTGACCTTGCTGAGCAGAGCTGTGACCTTGGACCTGTCCAGTGCAAACACCTTCAATAGCTCTTCACCACCTGCAAAAGAAAGCCCAGCTCCACAGCCAGACATTCCCTCCTCCAAGCTGGCTGTGGAGTTGGCCTTTATTTTGCAGGTGTTTGGGCTGCAGAGGTCCAAGGTAGCAGCTGTACTCAGCGAACATGCCCTGTGTTTTGCCTTTGCTGTCCCCATGTCACCCCATCTCTGCCTGTCAAACTCCTGCCATGTTTCAAGATCCAGTTTGAATGTCATCTACTCTATGGGCATTTTCCAGTTCCAGCCTTTGTCCTGTCTCTGTCAATGTCACCCATAAACACACACACACACACACACACACACACACACACGGAGACAATTCCCTCACCTTCTCTGCTTCCGTTTTACTGGTTTGCTTTGCCTTGTTTTGTTTTCCCTGTGCTGTAGAGATGATCACATTGTGTCTGTGTGTCCATTCCTCCCCAGCACTCTGGTGATATGGACCAGGCCTTGTTCATCTTTCTCTCCCACCCAGGGATTTGGACACAGTAAGTGCTCAATTGACATTTATTAATTTGATCATCAGCACCAAAAAGTACAAATGGATGAGTAGAAATCTGGAAACAGTCTTTCTCAACAACCACTCCAAAATTATGCTCTCTCTCTAACAGTACAATCGGATCTAAATGCATTTCCAGTGGAATTAAATTTATGGGCCGTTTTCTGTAGACAGCATGACTCCTTCCTGTCTGATAACTTTCTGGAACTCAAACTGCTAGTGCAGCTGAAATCAGGGTGTCTGATAAGAGGCAGCTGTCACTTCACAGTCTGCAGAATGTTTCCACAAAAACTGCCCCAAAATTCTAAAATCTCTCATTAGGGAGAGCTGAGTCATGGAATTTAAAAAAGGAATTCCGTATGGCTGAATAATTCTATTGAGGAGACTAGAAAAAGAGAAAACAAGTATTCGTTTCTCAGGTCTTTCCTTTGGGGGCCAAGGCAGGGCACAGAGCACTGTGGACACTGGATGCCCAGTCTGGTTGACGGGAATGGGGGAGAGGGGCTTCCCACACAGAAACCCTTCTCGGCTCTGAAAGAGTCTCTGCAAAACGCTCAGCTCTTGCGTGTTCCCTGAGACATCTCCTCCCCACGCAGAAAGTGTTGGGATAGAAACCGAAACACCAGCCCTTCAGAGACCAAAGCTCCATGAAACCCCAATAATGCCTATTTCCTGCCATATGTTCAGCAAAATGCTTTGTGCCTTGTCACCGTAACCTGTTTGGGACGCAGGACTTTGGAGACCATCCCTTCCTGCCTTCTAGATATATTTCCCTTTGTCTTCTCTCATTCATTCAAACTCCTCCTAACAACTGGTTTCCTCCAATTGACTTTTAACATATAAACTTTTCACATGAGAAAAATGAGCTTCCCTGGACTTCCCTTGGCTGGCTTCTCCCCACTCCCTGTCCTTTAAATGCTAGGGTTTCTCCTGGTCAGTCCTGAGACCTCAATGATTCTCCCTCTACCCCATCCCTGGAAAATCTCACCCAAACCCACTGCTTTCATGACGACTGACTCCCATGTGACTCGTGGTTTTCTGTGTCCAGCCCAGATCCTCCCTCTGCCCCTCTCCCATCAGCCCAGCTGCCTACTTGACAACCCCTGTTAGGTATCTTGGAGGCATCTAAAGTTAACTAGGACCAAAGCCAAGCTATTAACACCATTCCCATTTCCCAATGCCCCAGACAAAGAAACAACAAAAAGGTAAGATTCTCTCCTCTTCCGGTGTTTTGTAACTTCCTAAATGATACTGTCCAGGTATGACATCAACCAGTTGGGTCAGTGCAAACCAAGAAAACATCCTGGACTTCACCTTCTCCCTGCTACTTCCCACAGCCAAGCTGACACCAAATCTTACTAGTTCACCTGCTGAATTAGCTCTCAGACTCCTCAGTTCTCCATAACCCTTGTGACAAGCCTTTCATATGCTGCTCCATGACCTAGAAAACTTTCCCTTCCTTCTGTCCCCTGGGCTACCTGGATCTTGGGTCAATGATCACAGACCACAGAAGGGTTTGATAATAAAGGGAAAGAAACCAGAGCATCACCCCAGCACCGGGATATGGTCGTGGAGATCTATTCCCGAAGTCATGCTGAAAAGACACTATTTTCTTTAGGAAAATGTTTCTCAGCTTTTGGTCAATTTTCTGAAAACCAGTTCCCAGAGAGCCAATTCCACAAACTGACTTTTGGGCCAATTGATTTGCTTCCATGTTTTTCCAAGTGAGATCCTTGGGCCACCTGCATTATTGTCACCCAGAATGCTTACTAAAAATACAAGCCATCCCCAACCTAGGGGCCCAGGAACCTGAACCTTAAATACCCCAGGTGAGCTCATGCCAGCTAAACTTTGAAAGTCAGACTGGTGCTGGAGAGTAGACAGCCAGGACTGGGCAATCTCTTGAGCCAGGTTTCACTCGTCTCTTGGCAACCCCTGAGCAATGACAGGAACCTGCCAAACACTGTAGTGAAAAGTGCTCTCCAGGGAAAACAAAGATATCTTGCTTTCTAAATTCTATAAGAATAAAGCTGTTTTAGAAAAAGATAATTTGGGCACCATGGAAGTGACGGAAATAGTTTCCTCTTTGGAGCTGAACTGAGGGTGCCGTTGTTTGTACGACCCTCTGGCCAGTGGGCTAGATCCAGGACTGACCTTGGGAAGTAGGGCCAGCGGGAGGCAGAGCCTTGCAAGGCTTTGGCATCTGGGAGTTAGGGAGAGGCTTCCGCATGGATGGCCTCGTGAGCCTGAGCTGCAGACCTCCACGTGGGTCAGGAGGGTTAGGACATGGACAGGCATCAGGAAAGAACGGCTTGGCTTAAAACATGACAGAAAAGCCCTGTCTGACAATAATCCCTGTGTCTCCCATATTTATTACACTTCAGGTAGTGACATTTTGAGCACAACTGTCTGTGGGATGGACTCATCAATACAGGCGGAAGCAGTGCCTAGCATAGGAGGTGAACCGTTACAGTAATAATAGGTCCTCTGCATGGCGTGGTTATTGTATACCTAGAACTCTGTGTTCACCGGCCATAATTCTTTCAACGTCTATGAAAAGTAGATGGAATTATTAGCACCACACAGAAAATAAAATTAAAGTCTGAAAGGTTGAGTAATTTTCCCAAAGTCATGCACTAGAGAAGTGGGGCTGGGATCTAGACCCAAATTTGTCTAGAACGAAAGTTGAACGTAAGCAAGGTGATGACAATTCCATTCTACCCTGGCCCAAAGCCACCTCCTGTGGTGGGCTCCCTCAAGTCTAGGTTCCCTTCCTACCTTAGATCTCACTCTGCCTTGATGTTCTCCCGAGATCAAGACAGAATTCTATTCCTTAGTTTTCCTAGATAATGAAGATTCACAGGAGAACTGTTTCTCCAGGTCCCTATTTCTAATCTTCCCCTCACGCAGGCAGCCTTTCTTTCTTATCCTTGCATGCTTAGATCTGAAATTTTTCACACTCCATATAGCTTCCTTTCAGATTGTACTCTGAGGGGAATGTTGACCTTTGCAACCAAGATTTAAATGTGTAACCATCCACTTTTTTAACAAGCACTGAATGTGTCTCGAATACAAGTAAAAATGTGTGTATTGGGTATTTAGCATGTGCAAAGAACTATTCAAAGGTGTCAAGACAGGAACTCTGCCCCTAAAGAGTATACAATCTAATGAGGATAAAAGTAAAACATGTATATAAATAACACAAATCAAAGGAAGCGTAAAGAGAACTATAAAGAGTAGAATTAATATTTCCATTGGGTTCACTATAACGTCTGCACTCCCAATGTACTCATCTCTACTCCAAATGTATCTGAATCAACCTGACAACATCCTAGCTAACCTCCTCAATGCAAATCTGCTCCTAGGGCAGCCCATCTTGCCTGCTCTTGCAAAATTCATCTTTCTCAAACCCCTCTGCACCATCATCACTCAGCCCTCTGCTCAAGGACCTCTGGTAGATCACTGTTGTTTCTGGCTCAAACTTCCTTTACTTATAGGACACTCAAGGCCGTCCTTGACTGGCTTGCTTCTCTTGCCAGTCTTTCACCAAGACCCTGTGGATTCCCTACCCTGGAGAGGTTGTATACACTGTGTGCATCAAACCCGGTTTCTCACTGATTTACATTATGTTTCTCAGAGCTATTTTTTCTCTTATATACCTTTCAATGGCAGAATTTCAAATACTCAGTTTTAATTCTTTAATACCTTTATTGTGATATCTGTGAAATATAAAAATGGCATAAATCTAAGGCATGCAACATGATGTGTTGCTATACATATATAATGTTATGAAATGATCACCACAATCAAACTAATCAACATACCCATTACCTCCACGTAGTTAACCTTGTTAACTGTCATTAGATCTCCAGAAATTATTCATCCTGCATAACTGAAATGTTGTACCCTTTAAACCAGCATCTCCCATCTCTTCCTCTCCCAGCCTCTGTCAGCCACCATCCCACTCTCTGCCTCTATGATTTTAACTATTTTAGATTCCACATATAAATGAGTTTTTCATCTTCTTTGCACTACCCCAGGCCCACTATTACTAGTCATCTTCCTGTCATTCAAGCAACTAACTGTCTGTGACTGCACACTGAGACACACCAAGAGGAAGACTGCAACTTCAAGTCTGCAGCCAGTCCCTGAAACAGTATGTCATTAACTACTGTGAATAATTTATCCATTTTGGTTTGCATATTGAGTTAGCTTAAAGTATGTCCCCATCCTGACTTACTGAGGAATTGCAAGTCTGCTGACTGGCAAACAGCAGACCCAGGCCAGCCCCTTACGTGTACAGGAATGATAAAAATAGAGTTCCCTGATGAGAAGCTCATATTTTGATCTTGTTTGAATAAACCGGCTTTGAAAGACATTTGAAAACGATTGGAAAATTTGAATTGAGCTAAGTATTAGCTGATACTGGAAAATTATTACTCATTTTGTTTGATTAAAATGGTACTATATTTATAGGTGACTCTGTTCTTTCTAAAAGATATATGTTAAGTATTTAAAGTTAAAATAAAGTTGGATCTGTAATCTACTTCAAATTCCTTAGCCAAAAAAAAAAATCTCAAAAGAGATCAAGAAAATATGGCAAAACATTTACAATTGTTAAATCTAGTGATTGAAACATGGGTGTTAATTTTACTATTCTTTTTCTACTTTTCAAAAGATTCAAAATGTTCATAATAAGTTGGAGTTTTTTTAAAGAGTTTTGGTACCAGGACAAGAAAAAGCAATCTAATATTTATGTGCTAGGCTCTTCACAGACCCTTTCTCTTATGTTATCTTATTTTAACAATAACAAATAAAACATTAACCCCATTTTATAGATGAGAATTATGAATCTTAAAGAGATTCATAACATAAAAGATGGAGTACCTTTAATTAAATGAATCTCAGCCTTTGACTAGAAGGTCATCTCTATGTCTAGGGAAGAAAATCATTGCTACATAAAACCTGCCCCTTGCCAGACTCCACTTTCTGGGGCTCAATTTAATTTTACTGGGATGGGAGTGTTCCAAAGACATTTTGCCCATTTTTCCTTCTGAATTGTTATGCTTCCGAGTATGTTTCTCAGAATACAATAGGAAGATTGATTACTTTCTCATTAGAAAGCTGAAGAGCCCTTTATATAAATCAAGAAGCTCTGACAGATTCTTTCATATAGACTTTGGAGGACTTTCCTGTTGAATAAGGCAGCTTTTCAGCAACTACAAAGGCACAAAAGTGGCCAGTCATCACTCCAGACATTGCAATCATGAGGATCAAATACCTTCAGGGTCAAACACCTTGGCTATCACTTTTTTAACTCACAGTGCGCATGCTCTACAGAGACCTGACTGCCATGAGCACCAGTGAAATGGGAGTCTACCTTCTACACAATTGGTAGCCACAGTTCTGCAGGCAGGAAACCAACTTGAAAGCCAGCTTCCCACCCCCACTCGGCTCCCCAACCAACCAAATCATCAGTCAGGTCTAATAGTGTCAACACTCATGAGACGTTAGGTCAGTTCTGGTGAAAACTAGGCAGGCAGATATAATAAAAATCTAGGAAAACTGACAATGGGAGCCAGCACATGTTGGCTCACATTAAGGATTATATCATCATTATTAACAACACAGGTAAGTGAAAATAGGGCTAGACAATTTTTTTTCTGCAAGATATCTGTCTCTGGAGTTGGATTTGATTTTATTTTATTTTTTTATTATTTGGCATTTTTTTTATTTCAGCATATTATGAGGGTACAAATGTTTAGGTTATATTGCCCTTGTCCCCCAATCCCCTCCTCAGACAGAGCTTCAAGCGAGTCCATCCCCCAGATGGTGCTCATTATATATGTATATAACCATTCCCTCCTCCCCCCTCCCATCTGCCCGATGCCTGATAAATGTTATTCCTATATGAGTACTCACCATCAAATTGGTTTCACTGATCAACACCTAAGTGGATTTTATTTTTAATTAAGTGCATCTTTCATCTTGAGTTCTTATCAGGGCTGACATTGTGAAAGGGTGAGTCAGTGATTATCTGGGTGGGGTGATATCCATAGTGCTGAGAAAGGACTTTGGAAAATAACTTTCTTTATCCCTGTCTGATCCTTGAGATTCACATAATTTTTTGACTTAAGTCTTGGGCCTCTGGCAAAATAAAACATAAAGTAGAAAAAAACTCTCGAAGTGGTTATCAGTCATTAATGCAATAAATGTAAATAAGTTGCAGGTACTGTGAACAGGGTTTGACAGGAGTACAGCAATGCAATGCTGGAACCTAACTGTGAAGGGCGGGGAGGGAAGGGCAGGGGAAGGTGGGAAGGCCGACTAAGAATGCACCCCCTTAACTTCTCCTGGAGTCTACTCTAGATCTCACAGTACTCTTCAGGGACATTCTTGCACCAAGAATAAACATCTTTCCATGTTTAGTAAGGATCTGAGGCTCGTGCTTTTACCTGAAGACACACAATAAGAATAACATACATTTTTTTAAATCTTTTTTCTCTACCATGCCAGACCCCTCTAGTATAGTAAGTATAATTTTATAATATTGAACTTCGTCAGGGGCTGAATTGCCCTCCCCAAAAATTCACATGTTGATGTCCTGTCCCCCAGCATCTCAGAATGTAACTCTATTTGTCAATAAGATCTTTAAAGAGGTCATTAAGGTTAAATTAGGTCATGAGGGTGGGCCCTCATGACTGATGTCCCTATAGGAAGAAGAGATTAGGACACAGATACCCAGGGGGGCGTCCACGTGAAGACACAGGAAAGGGGCACCTGCAAGCCAAGGAGAGAGGCCTCAGAGGACACTAGGCCTGCCAGCACCTTAGTCTCAGATCTTTCAGCCTCTGGAATTGTGAGAGAATAAATTTCTCTTGCTTAAGCCACTTAGTCCATGGCACTTTATTATGGCAGCCCTAGAAAACTAATAAAAACTCCAAAATATTTTCCACCTCGAATTGATGTTATTTTTAACTAAGAATGTGGTGTATGTTTATTTATACAGAGCACATAGTCCTGCCCCACTGTGTTGTGGTCCAAGAAGCTCTTTTGAGGCATGAGTTGTCAGAATTTCTCAAAAGTTAATCAAATTGAATGCAAAGAAACCAAACAGACTAAAAGCCATCAAAAGAATTTATTTCATCCAGTTGTCAATGGAATTGGCCAATATGAACTCTTTCTCAGAAAAATAAAAACAAATCCAGACATCACTCAAGAGTTTTCAGGCAAACTCTGTGGGTATCCAAGTTTCTGTTGATGCTTTATTACTCCTATAAACATCCGGTCACTCTTTCTTACCCACACTTTGCATTGTCCTTTATATAACTTTCAGAGGCTAGAATTCCTATTAATGATGCTTTCTCGTATACTGTTGGTGGGAAGGTAAAATGGTGCAGCTGCTTTGGAAAACAGTGCGGCAGTTAAACATAGGGTTAAACTAGTCCCCAGATAACCTAGGTATTCTACGCCTGGGTATGCACCCAAGAGAAATGAAAACATATATTCACACAAAAATTTGTATACAAATATTCATAGCAGCATTATTCATAAAAACCAGAAGTGTGAACAACCCAAATGTTCATCAGCTGATGAATGGTTGAACAAAATGTGGTCTACCCTTACAATGGAATACCTTTCAGCAACAGAAAGGAATGAAATTCTGATACACGCTACAACATGGATGAACTTTGAAAACCTTATGCTAAGGGAAGGAAGACACAAAAGGACACATGTTGTATGATTCTGTTTATGGGAAATGTCCAGAACTGGTAAATCGATAGAGACAGAAAGTAGATTAGTGGCTGCCAGGAGTTGGGGGCAGTGGGGAGAGAGCAGAGGGTGGGTGTTGGAAGATGACTGCTAATGGGTACAGGGTTTCTTTTTGGGGTGATGAAATAATCCAAAGATGGTGATGATGATTGCACAACTCCTTGAATATACTAAAAACTACTGAGCTGTACACTTTAAATGGGTGAAGTGTTACATGAATTATATGTCCAAAAAGCTGTTGTAAATGTATACCCATATATAATCTATAAAATACATATATGCTTTCTCATCCCCCCATTTCCTTCTGGCTGTACTCTTCACCCCAACCCCAATATATCCACCACAGGGTTCCTTTCTGGCAGGAGTAACAGAAAAGGGGATTAGACGAGACAGCCATTAAGCCCTTTTTCAAACCTCGAGAAAGTAAAATATCTATTGATCACCTCATCTTGTGACTAACTCTCTAGCGCTGGCCCACACGGCTGAGAGGCCTGACATCTTTATCAGTGGTGGAGATGAATATTTATCATGCTTATGAATGACAGACAGCCAGAAGGGAGATCATGGGCAAATACCAAACACCATCACATTGGGGATCAGGATTTCAACATATGAACTTGGGGGCCATGCAAACGTTCAGGCCGTAGCACCACGATACTACCAAACATCAGAAACTGACATGGGGAACATCCAAACCTGGACATGGCCTATTACAGACGGGAGTAGAGACGCACCTGTGTGCTGAAGTTGCGAGAAGACACAGGGAAGGCACCAGTGGAGACGGGCCCGTGATGAAGGAAGAGCAGGCGCATGACTGAAGGGTTACAATTTCAGGGGAGCTGGGAAAGGATAGGATCAAGGGTGTGGGTGACAAACCTAAATGCCAGATGAAAGGAGAATGGCTTAATAAACTAGAATACAATCCCACAATAAAATGGGATATAGTCATTAAAACATTATTACATTATTGATTTTTTTTTTTTTTTTTTTTTTTTTGAGACAGAGTCTCACTCTGTTGCCCAGGCTAGAGTGATTGCCATGGCGTCAGCCTGGCTCACAGCAACCTCAATCTCCGGGGCTCAGCGATCCTACTGCCTCAGCCTCCCGAGTAGCTGGGACTACAGGCATGCACCACCATGCCCAGCTAATTTTTTGTATATATATTTTTAGTTAGTCAATTAATTTCTTTCTATTTTTGGTAGAGACGGGGTCTCACTCTGGCTGGTTTCGAACTCCTGACCTTGAGCAATCCGCCCGCCTCGGCCTCCCAAAGTGCTAGGATTACAGGCGTGAGCCACCACGCCCGGCCCATTATTGATTTTTAATTGTGGTATTCAATGTTCAATAGAATCCTAATTTTGTCATTTTAAAAAGTCCATCTAGGCCGAGTCCTAGATGGCTCATGCCTGTAATCCCAGCACTCTGGGAGGCCAAGGTGGGTGGATCGTTTGAGCTCAGGAGTTCAAGACCAGCCTGAGCAAGAGTGAGACCCCCCCCCCCGTCTCTACTAAAAATAGAAAGAAATTAGCGGGGCAACTAAAAATATATAGAAAAAATTAGACAAGCATGGTGGCTCATGCCTGTAGTCCCAGCTACTCAGGAGGCAGGAGGAGTGCTTGAGCCCAGGAGTTTGAGGTTGCTGTGAGCTAGGCTGACGCCACGGCACTCACTCTAGTCCAGGCAACACAGTGAGACTCTGTCTCAAAAAAAAAAAAAAGTGCATCTAGAAAAAAAATGAGAAAGCAAGAAAGACCTCAAAATGTTAACCGCAGGTATCTCTATGTGGTGGGATTGACTGATGCCATTTTCTTCATTTGCATCTCCACATGTTCCAAATTTTCTACAATAAACATGTATTACTTTTAAAATCAGAAAAATAATTTCAGATTACAGGTAGAGGGATAGGTACTTAGAAAGGAAGAAAAGCTGTCTGTTTATCTCAGAGAAGAGAAGAAAGAAGGAACGTGGGTAGAACAGGAGGAAAGGAGGAAAGGAAAGTAGGGTCAGTGAGGGGACCCGTGCCAGACAAATGTCTCAGTCACGTCAAGACGTTAACATTCCCTAGAAAGCATTTATGTAAAGAGGCAATTTTCCCCTTGAGTAAAGCAGTCATTTTTGGGTTTTGTTCTTTTTAGAATTTTAGCACCTTTTAAATGGGAAATGTCAGGAAGAAACATGCCGAAATTAACCTGCAGTCCAACTTTTCTCCAAAGTTAACAAAAGTCATCAGGAATCGCACGAGCCTCCGCAGGGGCTGCCTAACCCTAACAGAGCAAAGCGGGGCGGCCCTCTCCATTCGCTGGCGAGTGTTCCCGGCCACCATCGCATCAGCTGCCACTCATTGGGAATGCATTTGCCCTGCTAATTAAGTAATCAGCAATAATTAATAGCCCATGGCCAGCCAATGGCCAAATCTGCCTCAGTTCTCTCCTCTGAAAAACTCAGACATACCCTCAACGTCTGGGAGAAGGTTCGTTCAGACAACATGAACATGGCATTATTGCCATGCCTCACAGCTGTGCCCAATGAGCCCAACAGCCTGTCTGACACCAGTAGGTTTCCTGCTAGAACTTAATGACTTTCTCCATTCTGAACATCCTAAATTCCTATTAAAATGTTCTCTTAGGAGACCTGTAGATCCAATGCACTCATTTTACAGATAAGGAAACTGAGGCCCAGGGAGATTAAATGATTTCTCCAAAGTCTCACAGCTGGTTGGTGGCACCAGGCCTGCAGGTGTTAGTCACCTCTTCTCTCTCCCTCTCCAACCCCCCTCCATCCGCACTTGGTAGAAAGGGGCCCCAGAATGGCGGGACGGGCACCTCCATGTGTTATCCAGCAGACCTGATGAAGATGCCTACTGGGACCGGAAGCGAATGCATCTCCACCAGACACAGGACGAAAGAAGGCGTGCTAGCCATAGAAATCTTGGTCCCGATGTTCACAGTCAAACCTCTCAGATACATTTATCTAAATGTTTTCTAAAACCCATTTATACCTTGAGCCTGTACCATCTCAAGATTCATCAAGTGCCATACATTTACCACCAATTTTACAAAATAACACAGTACCATAGCTCCTTTCTGATGGGGCCCAGACATCCTCGTGGACCTGGAGTATAACCCAAAAAAAGAAAGGTCCCTGGACACCCAATAGCGATGGGCTGCAGCCAGCCCATGCATCAAAGCTCACACACTGAGCTTGCAAGCCTACAGCACATTTGGCAATGAGGGAAGAGACTGAAAGCCTACAAATGCAGACACAAGGGCCCAGAAGGCAGAATTTCAGTGTCAGGTAAGCAGAGTGTTCAAGGAAGTATACTGGAGTGAAATTAGATAAAGGTGAGTCATTTCTTAGTTGAATCTCGGTTTCCTTTACAGTAAAATAGTAATAAGTATTTCTTCCTTACGAGATTCTTTTTAAAATAAAAAAGAGATTATATATGTAAAACACTTAGCACAGTATTTAACATTTATTAAGTATTCAATATAGCATAACTACTATTATAATTCGTGAGGACAATATTTAATTATGGCATTAAGAAGACAGGGAAACTGGTAATAATTTTTTTTAATTTCCTATAATATAATTTTATTCCTTCCAGAAGAAACTTCTAGTTACTAAATAAATAAATCAATAAAAACTCAACCAGAATGACATTCCTGAGGATTAGACATAAATTTTTTTTTGTTGGCCCATGTAAACTCCAACATCAAGTGAAAGCAATCTCAAATCAAAAAGTCCCAGGTCAGTCCAATTACAAATCAAAGAATCTGTGAACCCACCTACAATCTGTAAGCCACTGCTTCGAGATGTCCCACCTTTTCAAGCCAAACCGATATATAGCATCCATGTACTGATTTTTTTATTTTACCTTCAATTCTTATCTTCCTAAAACCAAACTGTAACTCAGCCACCTTTTGTGCATTTTCTCAGGACCTCTTCAGACTATGTTTGCCAGGGCCATTAGTCAAGGATATTCTGCTCAGAATAAGCCTCTTCAAATTAAAAAAAAAAAAAAAGTCCTAGGTTAGTAAATCTGAATGCATTTTCCCATCTCTTGTTTCTCTTCTTCTGCAGACACAAGGAAGGGGGTTTTGCAGGGGCAGCTACCTGTAGATAATCCGCACCTCGCCCCAGGCCACGTAGAGCATAGAGGAGCAGGCAGCACTCCTCAACTGACAGGATGCTTTTCTAAACCGTACTAAAGGAGGCCCAAGGAGAAAAGTGCAGGATTTGCTTTTCAGCTTACTGACAGAATCAGGTTCAAAGCAAAAAACACAGTGATGTTCCTGATGCCCTTTCTAGGCCAAGTGTGTTAATATGCTAAACAGCAACCTCACCCGGCCAGCTTCCCCAGGGAGACAACCTGCCTGCAGACCCACTGCAGCAAAACTGCATTGCAGCTTTCTGCACAGACATGGAGAAAGCTCTTTAGAAAATTACCAATTTTTCACAGCAAGAGACAGCTAATGCTACTGCCAATTAAAAGACTACTTAGGTCTGGAGTCAGTGGTAAAGTTGAAAATTAAGATCTTTTCTACAAAATGCAGGCCAAAATATCCTGATAGTTTTGTTACGGGTTAACAGTTGAATTGCTAATCTCCCCAGCCTTCATTTCTAGCTTTTGGCATCATGGTCACAGGACCAAGGTGACAAAGTCTTCAAACGAGCATCCGCCGTGTAGCATATGTTCTGAGAGGCACATAACACCAATTATCTCACTTAATTGTCACAGCAACCTTACCAGGCAGGAACTAATAATTTCATTACACAATTAGGAAATAGAGACTCAAAGAGTAACATAATTTGTCCAAGGTCCACAACTAGCAAATGGTACAAGTAGGATTTGAACCCAGGCATGTCAAGCCCTTTCTCACATTGCCTCGTCTAACCCCTAAATCACTGCTTCCCTCGCCAGCCTCACCAACATTCAGGGCGCACTAGCCGTGTGCTGGCCACTGTGGAAGGTGCTGGGGAGACACAGAAGAGAGATGCCCCCCCCCTCCAGAAATTCAGTCTCTGGATACAGGCAGGCATGTAAACAAACAAGGACAATTCGGGACTTTAGCAACAGGATAGTTAAAATAGAAAAATAAAGAAAAGGCAGAAGGAAATTTTTAGTAAAACCCAAGGACATTTGATTTCTAGCCCATTGCCTCTCCCATACACATCTCCCATTTTAAAATATAGGCCATTATAGAATATCAATCCTTTGGAGAAAAGTGCAGGTTATGTTGCCTATTCTCTCATTCTACAGCTGAGGAAATTAAACCCCAGAGAAGGAAACTAACTGTCTGGGACCATGCAGTAACTGAGGGGCAAAAACAACCGCCAGAACTTGGGTTCACAGTCCCATGGTCTTTGCAGGACCCCAAACACCATCGTGGGCCATCATTGACTGGAGATCTGGAAAGACTTTGCAGGTAGCAGCCCGTGTATAAGGCTGATTCTTCCATCCTGCCTCACTCCCCAAGGTAAAAATATATAAGCGCGCCTTCCGGGGCGATGTAAAGGAATATTATCTACAAGCGAAGATAAAATTTTTGGACCTG
Organism: Microcebus murinus; assembly: GCF_040939455.1. Classification (NCBI taxonomy): domain Eukaryota; kingdom Metazoa; phylum Chordata; class Mammalia; order Primates; family Cheirogaleidae; genus Microcebus; species Microcebus murinus. The sequence goes on along the minus strand of NC_134105.1, from coordinate 115,304,247 downwards.
CAGCTTACTGTCTTAGGAGGAGGCTGGGAAGAATGAAGGGTGGAGAGGATGGAGCATAATGGCACTAAGGGCTCTGTCCATAGCTGACATTAAGGCTCAACTACCTCACCCGGAGCCCTTTTCCCCAGTGCTGCTTTTGCTTCCTTCCTTTGAGGTCAGGTCTACACAGTGTGATTTTGTTTTTCCATGTGAATATAATTGGTTTCATTACACTTCCAGTTAGTCGCTGGGTAAATATTCATACCTCTGTGGTCTAGGAAGACAATCCTTGAAGGTTATGTGGCAGCCATGAGCTTGCACCTTGCAAACCTCCAATCCCCTGGAGCATAAGGGACAATGGCACTAGGCCCGAGCTCTGAAATCCGCCGCCGTGGTCAGGGCCACACTTCCGCCAGAGGCTCCTCCACGGCTGAGTGCAGCATGGATGCTACGGCAGCCTCTGTCCTGGGAGACATGGCTCTCTGCTCCAAGATCGTCAAAGGCCTTCTTGAACATTCTATAGGCTGCACAGGAGTATGAGATGCTCCCACCCACCTTTCTTTCCCTCTCTCTCCTTCGCTTGGGGTCTGACTTGCATTTCTGCCTGACAGGTCTCCCAGCCTTCCTGGCTTCCTCCCCCTCATTTCTTCTCCCGGTCATTTTCCTTAATAAAAATCTTGCACACTTAATCCCATCTTGGCATCTGCTTCTTGGAGCATCCAGACTAACAGGTTAATGTGGGAAGCCCACTGGACAGCACCAGGATGGCACCGGGTCACCACAGATTCCCACCGTCACAGCACTTACAGCTCAGCCCGCTTATATCACATGGCCCGAGCTGGGAGGCCCCTTCCTGTCCCTGTAAGGCAGCCTTACTCTTCCTTCAGCCCAGTTCTGTGTGTGGGCCCCTCACCTGCCCCCTGGGGAGCCCCTTCAATCTGCTGCACAATATTTCCAGCACCTTTATAATAGGATTTCCTGTCAATAAGATCCAATGATCTCCTATAATACGTGACAGATAAGAAAATGAGAAATAAAGACTAGAGCTCCTGGCACTAAGGAGTCTACAACAGAGTTAAGAATGGAATGCAACACCATTCTGGCAGACAGCTTAAAAGAGAAAAATACAACAGGGACATAGAAGGCTGGGGTGAAAGATGGCCAGGGACGAATAGCAGCTAAAGCCATACTATCTGGTCTGATGGGTCAACAGCAGCAGTGCCGAGGAAACCCATCTTCTTGATTTCCAAGGACTCTCGGATTTCTGGAGAAAGCACAAACTTGAAGAGGGGAAAGTGCCCATCCAAGCCTCCTGCCTTTGTTACTGAACCAAATTTGGGGCTGCTTGCCCAGCACAGCAAGCCAAACACTGAAGCCGCTGACATCTGCAGGGAGAGAGAGAAAGGCATTTATTGCAAGGCGCCTCTAAGCAAGGAGAACAGGCAGCTAACACTTAAGACCCGAACTTTTTGATGGCTTACTTACAAGTCAGGATTTTTTTAAAGGCAGGGGTACATTTCAGCAAAGTGGAAGTTGCAGGCAACATTGTAAATCAACACATGGAGATCATACATTGGTTTGGCCACAAAAAGCAGGATATTTTGAAGTAGGGCTTACAGGTCATAGGTAGATTCAGAGATTCTTTGATTAGAAATTGGTTAAGGAAGTAAGGATTTGTCTAAAAACTTGGGGTCAGCAGAAAGGAATGTTAAGGTTTGGCCTGTAGGCATGACTCTCTCTGAGCCCCTCAGGGAGAAATTTAGAACAAAGAAAGGTGGTCAAAGTTCAGTCCTCATTTCTCCCTTACCTGAGGTCCACATGATGTGGTCAGCATTTTCCATCTATTGGGGCTCTGGGTTTCTGAAAAACAACTCAAGAACATATGTTAAGATGTTATCTTTCAGTTCTTATAAGGGACTCAAATACCTTGTGAAGCTGCCTTGCTTGGGAGGCTATTGTTTAAATTATTACTATCTTCTTGCTCATCAGGTTGTTTATTTGCTTCTCCAGGCTAGCCAGATGCATAGAGTTTCCCTTGAAGGGACTCGAGATTTTTCTTTTATTCCCATGCTTGGGGAGAGAGTGTGGCAGGCCCCTAAGAGGGGTCCCTGCTTTGTCTCATCTTGAAACTTCATCACTTTCCAAAATGATTCTAAACTCCAGAACCAACCCATATCTACAGTGGAGAGTATAAATTAGTTTGAAATTTAGGGAAGTTTTAACTGAGACCTCCTTCCCTTTTATGCTACTGTTTGACGCCCTTCTCCCGGGGTTCCCGATAGCTATCAGCCAGTGCGTGCAGGACTGGAACTAGGCTCACTCATGCTGCCTTCTCACCGGGAGCACCCGACTTTTGACTCAGCTGCTCTGGTCCTCTACTTCCACCCTCAGGAGCCACCAAGCAGCTCAGGCAGGTAAATGCCTCAGACCCACTGTCACAGATTTTCTTTGGAAATCATCATCCTGTCACCTTCAGATTCTGGCTCAAAGAGATTGGAGGAGATCTCGTTACCTAACAGTGATTCATATCTGGGCTCAATGAAGGCTTTTATGAATTGAAAAAAGAGGCATGCATATATATAACACTACAATGAAAAATTCTTAATGAAAATAATTCTGCGAAGGTGATGGAATTAAAGATCTCTGTGTGTGATTTGAAATATTCTTGAATGCATGAATGACTACAAAATTACAAAGGATAAAGTACTATAAAACAAAAATTTATTATTACTAGCTTTATTCTTCCTCTGAGCCACCATCAAGGCTAGAATTTTACTGGGACAAAGTCCAAAATCTTATTTCTGCCTCTAGATTTCTTCTCCAAAGTCCAGTTCCCTCTACTTTGCCACTCCCTTTCCCTCCCAATCTGTTTCTTTCCTCACCTTTGAGATCATTTCTGGGGAATGGGAGAGAGCGGTGATGTGGTATTAGGAATATCCTTGCTATTCACTCTTCCTGAAATGCTCTTTCCCCCACCACTTTGAGGTCTTTGCTCAAACGTCAACTTTTCAGTAAGGTCTTCCCGGACCAACCCACTAACATTATTTGTGAACCACCCCTCAATCCCCAGGACTCTGCTTTATTTTTCCCCTTGGTTTTTTGAGAGCCAAGATTTTTATGTTGTGTCCACTGCTCTTTCCCCAACACCTAGACCAGTTCCTGGAACATTCTTAGAGATTCAATAATTATGTCTCGAATGAATGAATGAAGAAATAACTTCTTGGCATGAGAGATCTTTTGAGGGCTCATTTTCTCCTTTTAACACCTTAGATTTCATTACACATGGACCACCCTGTAGCCACTTGCTGCTGGAATCCTGTTACTCAGCTAAGGACCCTTTTTGTGAAAGATTCACAAGCTATCTCAAGGCCAGTAGCCATCCATGATGTCCCCTGAATCTATAGAAAATGCGTGCTCCAGTGGCAGAGATGCACCTTCTTTCTTAGTAATAGAACTTAAAAATTTTATCTGGGTACATGGCCAGCAGGGGAAAGATTATATTTACTAGCCTCCCTTGCAGCTAAGAAAGTCCATATAAATAAGTTCTGGCCAATGAAATATAAATGGAAATGTCATATGCAAGTTTCAGAAAATGTTCTTAAATAGGAAAAGCACACATTTTTTATTCCTTCCTCCTTTTTGATGGGCAGAATATGATTGTGGTGGCTAGAGCTGGAACAGCCACGCTGGACCATGAGGTTGAAACCTCATGCTAAACATTTAAAAAAGTACAAAAGAAAAAGCCTAAGTCCTTGATGATGTGGGCCACCTGTACTGTCTGCCTGTATATTTTTCTAGAAATTTGTGTGTTTCATATAAATTTTAAAATTCATTAGCATAAAGTTGTTCATTATATCCTCTTACTATCTTTGTAATACCTGTAGAATCTGTGATGATGCCTTTTTTATTCTTTATGCTGATACTTGTATCTTCTCTTTTTTTCATGATGAGTCTAGTTTTGTTATTCTTCAAAAAATCAACTTCTAGTGTGGTTGATTTCTTCTATTGATATATTTTGTATTACTATTATAATGTATTTTCTTTTGCTATTTTTTTACATGCTTGACTGTAGGAATATAAATTTTTCTCTTGATACTATTTTAGCTACATTCCACAAATAATCGTGTAACGTATTTTCATTCCATCTATTCTGTAAATCTCAATTTTTGTTTTTTGCATATGTTGTGCAGAAGTGAATTTTTAGTTTCCAAATATACAGAGATAGTCTAGTTATCATTTTTTTGTATTTATTTGTAGCAAAATTATATTGTAGTTGGATTCTGTATAAATACAATTCCTTGGAATAGTGTTAGTCTTTCCCACCCTGTATCGAGTGAATTTATGTAAATATTCTGTGTGTACTTAAAAATAACTGTATTATGCCCTTGTAAAAAAATTTTCTATAAATGACTGCTGAATTAGGTTTGTTCAATGTGTTGTTCCAATCTTTTAAATTCTTACTAATTTTTATCTAATTGCTCTGTCAATTACTGATAGATGTATAGTAAGACGATTGTGAAGTTTTGACAATTTTTACTTTCTGTATCTTGAGATTATATTATTTGGAATAAAGAAATTTAGAAATGTCTTACATTCTTGGTGAATTATCCTTTTGTCACTATGAGACTCTTTATTTATAATAATACTTTTTTTGTCTTAAAGTCTATTTTATCTGGTATTAAAATAGCTTCTTTGACTTTTGGTTTTGGTTTTCGTTTGCATGGTATATCTTTTCTTATCATTCTGCTTTCAGTCTTTCTGAATCTTTGTGTTTTAGCTGGTCTCTTGAAAGAGTTTCTTCTTCGCACAGTCAGATAATTTTAATTAGAGTATTTACTTCACTCACATTTAACATAATTTGATATGTTAGCACTTAAGTCTGTCATTTATTACATGCCTATTCTACATTCTTTTTTCTTTTTTCTTGTTGAATTTGAATCGATTATATTTTAATTATTTACTTTTCTCCTCTACTAGTTTGTAAATTATACACTACTTTTGAATTCTTTCAATGATCACCCTTGCAATTGTAATATGCCTTTATGACTTATCAAAGTCTGACACTCTCACCTCATCCTAGACAATGCAAAGACCTTAGAATATTTAACTCCATTCTCTGACACCATTCCACCCTGTTGTATGCTACTATTGTCCTGTATTTAATTCTGTATATATTTTTAAATTTAAAAAAAATGATGATGACAATGATGATTGCTTTCTATAGCAGTATTTATTTCCATTTACACATATTGACATTCGATTTTATCTTAAATTCCTTATGTTCTACATTATCTTTGATAGTTTTATTTGAAAGAAAATTATTATATTTGCCGAAATAATTTGAGACCTGACATAGTGTTATCTTCTTAAGGGTATTTTTGTTTGCTTTTATCGAGCACCAGAGACATTAGCAGTATAAGGCCATTTAAATCTAGGTTGAAGGCTTTTGGGTTTCTAGGATATCATATGACAAAAAAACTGGACTATTTTATGCAAGGAAACAAACTTCTGGTTTACCTACACGCCTAAGAGGTAGCTCTTTGGGACCCTAACATAAAGCAGGAGTGATTGACCAGAAACCATCAATCCTCCCCTTTTCTCTCATCTTTAGGAGCCATCACAAGCACAAGTCCATCTCTCTGCTCCCCAGGACAAAAGTGGCCTGGTGCTCCTCACTCATCTGTGTGGGTCATCGCCAGGTATTGCTCACTGTCATGCCAGCTCTTTGATGATTTTTAAGGAGAGATTTTTTTTTTCCAGCCTTTTAGTTGCCTTTAGTAGTGGTGGCTGGCCCAAATTGCCTAATCTGTTATTAAGAGAACCAGAAGCCTTTTAGATTGCCCGTATCTATGGACTTTGTTTATATGAGAGGGGGAAATACACATCTAAATTAAATTATATTGTTACTTTAGGTTTTCTGTCACCTGCAGCCAAATCTAGTTTTAATGACAGCATTCTTACCACACCAAACAGTGGGAAACGTATTCTAGTTGATTATTCATATTCTCTCTTTTTGTTCTTTCTCTCTCTCTTTCTCTTCTCTCCCCCCTTCCGATTTCCCCAATAGCCGCCAGCAATCAGATGCCCTGATGGCTTTGAAACTTACATAAGAGAGGGCTCACCTTGGCCATTTCCAGTGTTGTAGGTAGTTGTCTCGCAACATCCTACTATGACTCTGGGGATAGGAGAGGAAAGGGAATTGTTTCTTTTCCTATCACAAACACCACATTCCCCTAAAAGATGGCTTCTTCCTCTGTCCTCACTCTTCCTCTTATGTGTGTGTGTGTGTGTGTGTGTGTGTGTGGTGAAGTTCCTCTGAAGACATGACTGCCCTCCGAACTCATAATGGTTCTCTGACCCTAGAATATCTGTGCTTTGTGCCTTCTGTGCTCACTCAGCTTTGAACCTGAATCACAATTCTAAAAGGAAAATCATAGCTAATGCTATCCTGCTACACCACAAGAAATAGGGTGATATATTCTCAATGAGCAATTAAAATGTATGCAAAGATATAATTGTTTTGAAGAGCATACACCCTGTTTCCAGTGTGTTCTTATTATAACGATTATCATTATTATCACTAGTCATTCTCATTTTTTAATCTGTAGTTTTTTTTTACTTTAATGTTTTCCAGCCAGACCAAAACAAAGTAATTGCTTTTAGATGTTTTGAAATTACTGTGCTTTTCAAATATTTGTTCTTTTCTTACAATTAACTCCTCTCCTTCTAATGACAGCAAAGCTTGCAATAGCCTTAGCTGCATCTCCCAGATTCTGACAGCCTCACCACGCTCATTAATTCATTCTCCCCTCTTCATCTTTTAGCAGAAGGGCAACTTGAAGGAAATCTTAGCACACCTAGTTTGAGGAAAAGGAGGAAGACTCCAATTTGTTACAGAAAATTGAAGGAAATGGTATTTTGTTTTGTTTGTTTTTTAAGTATTATTCAAATAACAAATGGCTGATATTTATGAAGAGATCTGTTGATTTGTTAACTCAATGGGTGAGTCACTTTCTCAGTTTCAGGACAGTAATTTGAGGCTGGGGGAGGAGGAATGGGAGAATCCATTGGAGAAGGCCTGTAGAACCTCAGAACTACTAGTTAGGAGGAGTGAGAGGAAAAAAAGGAAAAATGCACTTAAAGTTCAGGCTGGAGAAGACATGACAAAATGCTATCATCTACTCTATTTGTCCCACTTCAGCTGTCTCCCGTTTCCTCAGCAGCAAAAACACCTTTCCCACATCCTTAAAGCCCCCTTCTCAACCAGTCCCCATATCCATTCTCATGAAGACCTGTGTCCTACAGGACAATGAAAGTGGACAATATCAGATGGGGCCCCCTCAACTCCTGGGATCCCCACTTGCAAATTTATCTGCTCTAGGTCAGCCCTTGCTCCCTCCTTTCTGTCACAGAGGAAGAGTTTCTCCTTCCCTGTCTGGGGAAGGACACAGGGAAGCTGTGCCCTGATTCCATCCAGTCTCTCCTCTTCAGATCCCTTGTCACTTTGTCACCACCTCAGGGTTGTATATTTAAAAGTGCTCAAGGCTTTCCCACTTTTAACAAGAAAAACCTCTCTTAATATTAGTCCCCTTTTTCTACTACATCTCTGCCCTTTCTTTCATTGCCCAAGCTCCTCAAGACAGGACCCTAAACGCACTTCTCTTCTCCTTCCACATTCTTCCCCTGGGCTATCTGCTTCCACTGTGCCGATGTTCACTTACTGCTATCCTCTCATGTGTGTGTCCCCCCTAAATTCATACGTTGAAACCAAATCACTGATGTGACAGTATTTGGATGTGGGGCCTTTGGGAAGTGATTAGGTAGGTCACAAAGGTGGAGCCCTCATGAATGGGATTAGTTCTCTCATAAAAGAGGCCCCACAGAGTTGCCTTACCTCTTCCGCCATGTGGGGACACAGCTAGCAGGTGCCATCTATGAACCAGAAAGGGGCCCTCACCAGACACCAAATCTGCCAGCACCCTGGTCTTGGACTTTCCAGCCAGAACTGTGAGAAATAAATTTCTCTTGTTTATAAACCTTCCAGTTTATGGTATTTTGTCATAGCAGCTCAACCAGACTAAGACACTCACACATGAATGATTCTCCTCTGGGCTACAGGCTCAATTATCCAACAACTTACTGGTCACCCCCACTTGTATTTCTCAGAGACATTTTAAATTCAAAATGTCCTATTGAACTCACCATTTTTCACAACTCTCTAAATCTGGATCTCTTTCTATTCCCCTTCTCAGTATATGGTCCCAAAATTTTTCCAGTCATATAAAAAGCAGAAACTGAGGTCCTTTCTTGCTACCTACTTCTCCTTCAAACCTATATCTGCTCTATCCCCATGCCCTATCCTCTAATCACCTAAATATCCCTCAATTCTGTCTCTGTTTATCTCTTTTGCCACCACCCACTAACTCCTGACTGATCTGCCTGCATATAGCTTGCCCTGTCCAAGCCATCCTCTACAGTAATCAGCATGATCTTTATAAAAATGCAATTCTGACTCTACCACTCCCTTGCTAAAAATGCTTCAATGATTTCCCAACCATCTTAGGAAAAAGCACCCAAAATCCTTAAAATAGTGTAGTAACAGAAATCCTATTTTGAAACATATACGCACCCCACACACTTTTCTCTTTTGCCTACCTAAAAAAGTAAATTTCTCCCTAGATGGCCAGAAGCATCCATCTGCTCAGGGAAAGATTAGAATTGTAAAAGAGAAATGCAAAGAAGCTAGGAGGAAGAGTTCATATTCAGACTTTTTACTTTTTTTATTTCAAAATATTACAGGGGTACAAATGGTTTTGGTTACATGTATCAACTTTGTTATGCTTGAGTCAGGGTTATAAGTGTACCATCACCCAGACAGTGTGCATTGTACCTGTTAGGTACGTTTTTGTTCATCCCCTCCTCCACCCCTCTACCCCTGCTTGCTTTCCACTGAGTTTTACTTCCCTCTGTGCACATGTGTGCTCATCAGTTAGTTCCAATTTAATAGCAACTACATGTAGTGTTTGTCCATTCTTTAAATATTTCACTTAGGATTATGGTCTCCAGTTCCATGCAAACGGTTGAAAAAGCATTAATTCATCCTTCTTCGTGGCTGAGTATTATTCCATAGTACACATATACCACATTTAGTTAATCCACTCATGAATTGACGGGCACTTGGATTGATCCCACATCTTCACAATTGTGAATTGTGCTGCAATAAACATTCAAGTTCAGGTGTCTTTTTGATAAAATGACTTATTTTCCTTTGGCTAGATACCCAGTAGTCTGATTGCTGGATCAAATGGTAGGTCTACTTTTAGTTCTTTAAGGAATCTCCATACTGTTTTCCATAGAGGCTGTACTAATTTCCAGTCCCACTAGTAGTATATAAGGGTTCCTTTCTCTCTGCATCTACATGAGCATCTACTGCTTTTGAATTTTTTAATAAGATCCCATCTAACTGTGGTAAGATGATATCTTATTGTGGTTTTAATTTTCATTACCCTGATAATTAATGATGTTGAGCATTTTTTATGTTTATTGGCCATTTGTCTATCTTATTTTCAAAAGCTTCTGTTCATGTCTTTTGCCCACCTTTTAATGTAGTTGTTTGCTTTTACTTGCTGATTTACTTGAGTTCTTTGTACATTCTGGCTAATAGCCCTTTATTAGATGCATAGCTTGTGTATATTTTCTCCCATTATGTAAGTTGTCCATTTGCTCTGTTGATTATTTCCTTAGCTTTGCAGAAGCATTTTAATTTAATCAAGTCCCATTAATTTATTTGTGTTGTTGCTGTGATTGCCATTGGGGTGTTTTTCATAAATTCTTTGCCTAGACCAATATCTAAAAGAGTTTCTCCAACATTTTCTTCAATAATTCTTATAGTTTCATGACTTACATTTGAGTCTTTTATCAATCTTGAATTAATTTTTGTGAGTGGTGAAAGATATGCATCCTGTTTTGTTCTTCTGCATGTGGCTTTCCAATTTTCCCAGAACTATTTATTGGATAGGGATTCTTTTCCCCAGTGTATATTGTTGCCTGCTTTGTCAAAGATCAATTGGCTGTATGTAGATGTTTTATACTGGGTTCTCTGTTCTGTTCCCTTGTCCTATGTCTCTATTTTTGTGCCAATACCATGCTATTTTGGTTACTATAGCCTTGTAGTATAGTTTGAGGTCTGGTAATATGATGCCTCCAGATTTGTCCTTTTTGCTTAAGATTTCTTTGGCTATTTAGGCTCTTTTCTGGTTCCAAACAAAGTATAGAATTTTCTAGATCTGTGAAATATGACATTGGCATTTTGATGGGGGTTATGTTTAATCTGTAATCTGCTTTGTTTTTTTTATTACTGTTTCAGGTAAAAGAAAGAATCTCAGATCTTGAAGACAGCTCTTTTGAATTAATTCAGTCAAAAATAAAGAACAGAGAATTAAAAGAAATGAACAAAGCCTACAAAAAATATGGGATTAAGTGAAATGGCAAGATATAAGAATCATAGCAACTCTGAAGGTGAAGAAGAAAGTGCACGAAATTGCACAAAATTGCACAAGGGCTGGAAAATCTATTTGAGGAAACAATTGAAGAGAACTTCCCTGCTATTGCTAGAGATTTAGACAAGTGCAAGAATCTCAATGAACACCTGGGAGATTCATTGCAAAAAGGAAATCACCAAGACACAGACTGGCCAAAGTCAACACAAAGGAGGAACTCCTGTGATATGTAAGGCAAAAACATCAAGTAACTTATAAAAGAAAACCCATCAGACTAACTGCAGATTTCTCAGCTGAGACCTTACAAGCCAGAAAGGACTGGGGGCCCATCTTCTGTCTTCTTAAACAGAACAACTGCCAACCTAGAATGTTGTATCCTACAAAACTGAGTTTTAAATATGAATGAGAAATAAAGACTTTTCCAGGCAAGCAAACACTGAAGGAATTTGTCTAGACCAGACCCACCCTGCAGGAAATACTTAGAACCATATTATATATGGACCAGCATGATAGGTACCCACAAATTTAAATTCACCCAAAATCTGAAGCTCAGAGCTCATATAAAACAATAGCACAAAAGATGTAACAAAGCAATTAGGTACTACGCAAAAGGATGCACAGAACAGCATCCCACATATCAATCCAGTCAATCAATATGAACAGTCTGAATGCCCCACTCAAGGAACACAGGCTGGCTGAATGTATGAAAAAATACAACCTGAGTATCTGCTGCCTCCAGTAAACACATCTAACCCAGAAAGACTCGTACAGATTCAAGGTGAATGGATGGAAAAAAATATTTCATGCAAATGGGAACCAAAAGAAAGGAGGTGTAACCATTCTCATATCAGATAACATTGACTTCAAATCAATCATAGTAAAGAAAGACAAAGATGCTCATTATATAATGGTAAAGGGAGAAATTCAACAAGAAGACATAGCAATCCTAAATATTTATGCACCTAACAAAGGAGCACCCAGATTCATAAAGCAAACCCTACTAGATCTAAGCAAAGAGATAAACAGCACAAAATAAGTCTTAGCAAATTTTTTAAAAAGTCAAAATCATACCATATATCTTCTCAGACTACAGTGGAATAAAACCAGAAACCAACTCCAAGGAAAACACTCAATTCTACACAAAGTCATGGAAATTAAACAACCTGCTGCCAAAATATTATTGGGTCAAAAATGAAATTAAGTTGGAAATAGAAAGATTCCTTGAACTGAACAATTCTGTGACAATAGGTGGTGTTTGTGGAAGAATCAACCATACCCTGTATGATTGAGTCAGTAAATGTGGTAAAGGGCTATGCAAATTGACCTCCCTGTTAGTAGGAGGTGCTTACCAGAATGAACAAGCTGCAGTGTTGTTTTTGGGACATGTGACCAGTTCTAGCTCCTCAGGAAAAGCACTCAAATGCCCCAGGTGGTGGGTGAGGCCCTAGAACTTCCAGATGAGTCCTTATTTTTCACCTCAGCAGAAGCAGGTTGGGGAGTAGGGCTGAGCAGAGATGGGTTGGGTGAACCTTCCCTCAGGCTCCACAAAAGCTGGTAGGGTAGCTGTCTCAGCAGGGTTCAAAGGTCTGCATCCAGGTTTCTGGATAAAGCCACCAGGGAGGGGTTGAGGTGGCCCCACCTAACCAGAAATTCTGCCTGTGGAGGTGGGGGCCATCTGATATCCACAATCTGGCTGTTGGGAGTGGGTTTTGCTCTTATCCCCCATCCCCTGCTCCATGGTCTTTTTCCAGCATCTGCTGTCAGGCAGGAACTCAAACTAGCTGAGCTCCCCTATAATGGTGCTGCAGGCTGGGAGATTCCCTATCCAAAATCCTAGGCTAAAACCATGGCTTTTCTGTGGGGGTTGAGGCGTTCCATGAGTGTGCTATGGCTGAGGCCCACACTGTGCTCTCTTTTCAGGTCTGCCCACATGGACTCCCTGACCTCCCAAGATTAGTTCACAAATCTCCCCTCTGTGCCCCCCAAGAAACACGATATCAAGTCCTGGGGGTGTGGGATCTGGCCTACAGGCCTGTCCCTAGGTCCCCAAAGGTCAATCCCTGACCATGCCAGGAAGAAGCATGCTGGTCCTGAGTTGCCTATGGAGTGCTCAAGCAGGTTTGATGTTACTCCACTTCAGGGCGTGCCTGCTCTCATGGAGCAGCCAGGCAAGCAGCACTGGGGTGGGGACCAGGGACCTCACAGTCCAAGCACCCTTTAGTACTCTTCAGGTGTTTAAGAGGAAAGGTTTGAACCCCACTCTCTGTGGAAGCCCCAACAGAGGGGAAGCAGCAGCTCCTCAGAGCCCTGGCTCAGGTGTCTCTCTCAGCAGCCACAGGTGGTAGAGGGGAATGGGAGGAAGAGAGCCTGAATGGAGGAAAGCTAACACTCTGGTCATCTCTGTCCCTCTCTCTTGAAGGCAACCCTCCTAGAATGTCCATGCTCTGGACTCACACAGATCCCCTGGGACCCACCAGCCAGAGTTGGGAAATATTCTTGTGGAAACAAGCAAGAGGAAAACTGAGGGGCTGAAGATCCATGGGGAGGAACAAGGTGCATGGTGGGTGGAGAAGCAATATGGTACCTGCCATCTTGGCCTGGGTCTCTGGTGACCAGAAGCACCCTCAGGGGGATGGCAGCCTGGTGCTGTGTCCTCAAGAAGCTCCCAGTTCACTGGCAGCAGCAGCTTTTGGGCTCATGAGGGTAGAAGGGCTCTCCAGCAGCTCGGGAGTCTGCTGACTGCCAGACATGTGAGGGAGGAAAAGCAAACCACTCCACCTACCCTTGTGCTGGACTCCACACCTCTCAGGGGGTGACCGCTGCTGATATCTTGCTCCTTCTTATTGTTCTCCACAACTTCTTACCATGGAATCTCTTGTAAGTTCTGGCACTTTCCCCCCAGAATTACACCCGATCTATGATTGTTTGTTTCTTTTTCATCTAAACCTTTTTCTTCTTTCTCAGACAATCTAGCACTGGTGTCTCTGGTCAGCCATCTTGTCTCCAGAGTTTTTATTTAAAATGGATTTTTGCAGCAAGCCAGTAGACATGCAAGAGAAGATTTTCTGAATTCCTTTATCTTCTCTTTTGGGTTAATCCAGAGTCAAATCTGGCTGCCAAGACCATGAGTTGCCCACAGTACAGAGAAGGTTCTCCTTGCTGATCTGTGGTAAAAGACAAGACATTTAGTCCCATATACAGTGAGCACTGTGCTGAGAGCCAACAGTCCACCAGGACTTACTGGAACAGAAATCAGAAATCCCTGCTTCACAGGCTTCAGATGGACACTCAGGCAAAAGGCATTTGGGGGACATGACAGAAATACATTAAGAGCTGAGGCAAGATCAGACCATCCTGGGGGCAGGTTCTGGGCTCTGAGCAATTAGAGAGAGAGAAAGAAAAAGGACCCGGCTGCAAGGTGCACGAGCAGCAGATCACAGCCACCAATCGCATCAGAGCAAGTGGTGGCCAGGAAGACAGGCAACACTGCTGCAGAGACCAAAAGAGCTAGAAGACAGCCTGGATCAATGGTCCCTTTTGTCGTTAGTATTACAAATGCCAAGTTAGCCAAAACCCACCTCAATTCTTTAGAAATCACCTTGAAGAGTTGCAGGTAAGGGTAGCTGAATCTGAGCACATTTACTCAAAAAAAGATCACAAATGCCTCTCAATTTATGATGGGATTATATCACAATAAACTCATCCTAAATTGAAAATATCTCATCAAATTGAGGAGTAAAAATAAATCCTAAACCTCTAACCAACTGAATAGACCCCTTCTTGGCCAAGGAGATCCCAGAGAAATTTTAAAACTGAGCTCCTGGCCATGACAGAATGGGAGGTTAGACACGCCTCATTACACGCCCTCCTTCATTAACCACCCTAAGGCTGTCTTCCCTAAGAGTTAAACAGAACCAACCTTTTGAAAAGACTTGCTTCACCTGATTTCAATCTACCACCTAATGCTGTTCCTCCCTTTTTGTGGTCTCTGCAAATCGACCATCATTTCTTCCAGAAAAGAGACCACCAACCATGGAGTGGTTCTGGCCAGTCTAGGGAGGATGTGCATTGAGGACTTTCGTGGTGCTCTGTTTTACCTTTTGATGTCAGAGGACTAAAACCTGCATCGTAGGATCATGCTAAGGCTGCCATTTTCTAAAAATGGATCCCATGAAGTAGCATAAAGCTCAACTGTGCATATGCCTGTTTCTCCTCTCATAAATATTCACGACTCTTCCTGTAGCTTTTTTAATATGTATATTTGGCCACCCTGCTCTGTATAAATTCCCATTCCTGTGGTCCCTCTCTCAAAGTACAAGCTCTCGGCTTCTGCCTGAAACTGTTGCTTCCCAGCCTGTCAGGATGGCCACCCTGCAGGCTGCAGCCCTTCCTGAGAAATTAAGCTCTCCTTTCCAAATTTGTGAACCTCCTCATCCTTCAGCTGACATAGTGGAAAATGCATTTACTACACCTAACATAGCGAACACCATAGCTTAGCCCAGCCTACCTTAAACACGCTCAGAACACTCACATCAGCCTACAGTCGGGCAAAATCATCTAACACAAAGCCTATTTTATAATAAAGTGTAAAATAGCTCGTGTAACTTATTGAATACTGTACATTGCATCGAGATTGTGACAGTTTCACACCATTGTAAAGCCGAAAAATCTTAAGTCGAACCGTTGTAAATTGGGGACCGTCTGTATTTATACTTTTAATTCACACTAAGCTTTGGAACTGAAATTTTTGCTCCTCAGCAGATGGGGTTTCTGAGGAAGACCAAATTAGTTATAAATCACCCCCTCCTACAATAAAAAGAAGAGGAGGAGAGCAACATGGGGAAGAAGAAGAAGAAGGGGAGAAAAAGGAAGAAATCACCATTGCTCCCCCATTTGAGCTACACTGAGAGTCGCTGAGGCCTCCACTACTGGAATGTCCTGGAAGCCACGTTCCATCCACCCGCCAGCCTTGCCAGCCACTTCTCTTGCCCCTCTCGCCCTCACTGGATTCTCAAGCCACACTGGCCTTCCTTCCCTTTCTCGAACCTGCTGTGGTTCTTGCCATTTCCAGAGGATTTCTTATCAGTCTATTCCCTCTCTCTGGACTGTTCGGTTCTTCCCTCCTGCCCCACCCTACCCTGCCCAGCTAACTCCACTCTTTGGCCTCTGCATCACTTGCCCAAGGAAGCCACCCTTGAACTTCCTGGCCGCTGCCTCCCAGGCCCACTGGCCCAGAGTCCCCAAACTTACGGTCTCGTAGCTCCCTGCACAGCTGCCTCACGGCACTCTTCCCATTGGTGTGCTAGTCCTGCCCGATTGTGCGGTCAGTTCTGCCTCCCCCGTAACCATAAGCCATGCTCACCATTGCACCTCCAGTGTCTAACACACCACAGGCATGTCAGTTCATCTTTACTGAACGAAGGAATTGCTCAATAAATGCATAAATAAATTAACAATAAAATCTGTTCAAAAACAAAAGAGGCTGCCTTGTGAGAAGCAGCTGCCAGTTCCTGGGCACTCAGGTGCAGTGAGATGAAATGACGGCCATCAGACACGCTTTAGGAGGATGCCTGCACTGGACAGACGGTCGGAGTGCATACCCTCTAAGGTCTGGTCCATCTCAGAAGTTTCATGTGTTTCCGTGCGTTTCGATGTTCAGAGAGACTGGGAGGATACGCCAGTCAGCTTCTTCTCAGACCATGTGGGTGCCCAAGGCCAGAGGAGAGCTGTCTTCAGGATAGGATGAAGGGAAATGAGCATCTGTCTGTGACTCTGGTGGCTTTGCAGGCTGGTCAGCCCAAGGTGGAGTGACAATGTGGTGGGACACTAGCGAGAAAGATCTCATAGGCCTGAGCCAACTGAATTAACTAAAACACAAAGCAGTAAAGGGACCCAGAGGACAGACTCCAAAGAGCAGCCACACCCAGCACCTTCTCCCCAGACGGTATTACTCACTCCCATAGGCACGTGTGTCTGCGCTCCGTTCCTCTCTGCCTATAGGCTATCGCGAGAGCATGTGGACACCCCGATCCCAGTGCCCACTGCCACGGTCTGCACGCGTAGATGCCCGACATACATCCAACCAGTAAAAGTGAGTAGACCAAGCTTCATCCCTGGGATGTGTTGCTTCCCTTATCAGCTGCTCCTGCTGCTCAAAGGGTGCGTGCGTGCGTGTGTGTGTGTGCGCGCGCGCATGTGTGTGCGTGTGTGCACATGCACATGTGTGAATGGGGTACATACATATAGAAGGGGGTGGGATACAGAATTGAAGCAATAACTTGTAGCCACTAGGAATGTTTTTTAAATCCGCAGCAGCAGCACACAGGTGCTGCACATAGGAAGTGCAGATGAAAACCTTACCTGACATAGCCCACCGCCCGAGGCCCCACTGCCTAGATTTATATTCAAAGGGCTAATTAAAGATTTTTTCCCCTTTGGGCCTTGAAATACTTTGCCTTTGAAAGTCCTTTACTGAGATGAAAACGCCATTGGGAAGGGAATGGTTTAAGCTTCTATCACTTTGCATTTTAGAGAGGATTATAATGGATAATTAAGAAGGGCCTGGAAAATCGGGCTCCGGATTAAGAGTGGGAAAGTTAGGGCTAGAGGACGGGAAAATCTAGCAGAGAGAGCAGCTGGCAAAGGTGAGCTTCATCACCTTTAAAAATCATTTCCACACTTTTGCTGGGGGAGGCCGAAGGAGTAATTACATCTCCTGGAAGGAGTGCTCTGCAGATCTCTGGGGTAAATGGATGAGCGCAGGTTAGACTAGATGAGGAGAAAAGATACTAGATACGTGTTAATGTTCTTCTGATTAAGGGCAACAAGCAGCATCTTGGCGCCTCGTGGCAACAAGGCTTTTCCAGCCCGGCCGTTTTCTGGGTGCTAGAATGGGGAGCAGCAGCAGATCAAGTCACACATGCAGTGGGGGGATGGGGTCTCTACACCTACTTCAGAGAGCTCAGGACCCAGGTGGGCAGCGTCCAGTTAAGGGGGGACCCGGGGAAGTGGGTGTGGAGAAAGAAAGGAAGGATGGAGAGTGGGAAACAGGGAGAGAGAAAGAGGAGGGCGGGTTAAGCATCTGGAAAATTACTGCAGTCTCATGGCTTTGGCTGCTTCAAAGCCGGGATGAGTCATCAGCTGGTTGCCTAGGCAACGGCTATTTTCCTCCTGCTGCTGATCAATTTCATCTGCACAAATGTCCCATGAAGCTGTGAGCTGTGACGATAATATACCCAGGTCACAGAAAGTCTGGCCAAAGGAGGTCTGCATTTCAGGTGTTCTGAGACAGACTTTATGTGTACCCAGCCATCCATCTCCCCGTCCCACCCCAGTCCCATCACGACAACCATGCATGCACGTGCGTGCACACACACACACACACAGAGTGATGGGCCAGGACGGGGGTACAGGCAGGAGGAGATTGTCACCTCTGCCTCATCCCAGCTGTGATCCCTGGCGTCATGACCGCGCAGATTCGCTGTCTGTAATTAGAGACAGAGCAGACATGTGCTCATGCTGTCATTTCATTTCTCAAAACAGAAATGCTTGCCCAAATGAGGAAACACAGAGGACAGTCAGGGGCAATCCCCTTTCAGCTGTGCCCTGCAGCCTATGCCCGTGGGTTTGGAGCAGGAAAGAGTGGCTACTGGCTCCTCCCTGGGTCCTCCCAAAGGTAATGCTGTCTCTTTCCCCTACTTTACTTTTCCTCCTAGCACTTGTCACTGCAGACTACATACTAAACAGGTAACTTTTTTGTGTCTTCTCCACTAGAACATATGCTTCTTAAGGGGAGGAATTTTATTTATCCTGCACATCACTGAATCCCTATCTCCTAGCCTAGCTCATCATCCTACACATACTGAGTGCCCAGTAAAAGTTTGTCAAATGAAGGAAGGAAGGAATGGCAATGTTCTTGGACCATCTCTAAGACCACCCTAAAAAATTTAATCCATATGACTAAATCCCCTTCTGAAAGGGCTAAAATCCTTTCCAAGGTGACTTCTGCACTATAGACATAACAACACCTACAATAGGACTAATCTGGAAATTGTCACAATTTTTGTGCTTTCCCCCATTCTACCTCCACCATTTAGGGCGTAAAGTACTTGAGAAAGGTCTTATGTAAAAAAAGGGCCCAGTCTCAGATACATGAAGTCAGCACATTACATGTATTTTCTCATTTCAATGTCACAGCCACCCAGGTAGTAAATACTTAATAATTCTCATTTTATAGATGACGAAACTGCAACTAATGTTAAATATTAATAGCATGGCCCGTGGTGTGCACACAGCACAGGGTAGCATTGAGATCCACCCCCAGGTCTGAGTTCTTAGCCACCACCCAATATTGCCTCTCTGCTTGCCAACCCCCTCCACTCGGCACAACAGCCCTCTTGGTGGCATTTGCAACTCATTTTTCTCGTTCAAGCATCCAAGGATGTCCATTTTCACCTAAAGCATTTTGCATTTGCACTAAGCTCTCTTGTTTTCCAAGTATTTTCATATAATTTATGTCACTTGCTCCTCAAAACAACCTTGTCTGATAAGCAGGATGGATATCATCATCTGCACGTTTCAGAAGGAGAAAATGAAGGAACGAAAAGGTTAAGTGACGTGCCCAAAATCAATTCACTGCTCAGAGCTGGGACTTGCAGGTTGGTACCCGGATGCTATATAACCCCTCCAGCCCCTCTGCGGAAGACAGCGGCCGGGTGCTCACAGTGTCAATGGCACCGTGCCCTGGACCACACCCTGCTTTGGCTCTGGGCCCTGCCGCTCCTCAGAGCAGCCCCTGGAAACCCTCAGCATGGCAGAGCATCGATCCACCTTGTCAGCTCACAGTAGGCAAAGCCTGCTCTGGGACCCATTTCCCAGAACCTTCAGTAACAGGAAAGCAATCTAGGATTTCAGAGAAAATCTGAATATCTGAGAAAGAGTGCAAATGTCATAGCTTCGTTTAGAAGACGGTGACAAATATTTGTAGCTAATTTTACCCTCACTCTTTCTTTGCCCTGATCCCCTCAGTCTCACCCACTCCCCACCCACCCCTTTCCTCTCCAAAAACAAATAATATTTCATCACACGACCCTTATAGAAAGGCTTTAAATTACGGCTTTATGGACATGATTCTGAGAAACCAGTTCACAAAAGATCCTTACCAGCTCTTCCTGCAGGCTAGAGAGGAATGAGTAATTGGAAGAAGCAGAATTATAAATTATAATGCAAACTCTTATGAGATGTCATGGCTGACTAGCAACCAACAAGCATACAAAGGAGCGTGCTAATGATCACAAAAAATGATGAGTTTTGCCTTAAGTGGTTTCTGTAAAACAGTCCACTTGCCTGCCTGAGCCATTCTTCTTCTTCAGCATGGTTTCATTTCTCTAGGACCCATGGGAAGATGTGCATGTCTAGACCAAAGCCATCTTTCTCCTGTGCCTGCGCCCATGTGTTTTGTGCATGTGTCCGCGTGTTTGCACTAGTAGGGGCTAGATCGAGGGAGGACTCGCCCTGTGCCAGGCACTGGGTCAGGTGGGCCTATGACCCAGTGGGTGTGACAGCTAGTAGTGTTCTCCTTTTACAGATGAAGAAACTGAGGCTCAATGAAGTTAGGAGATTTGCCTAAGAACGCACAACAACTAATAACAATAACACTAGTGACAGACCTGGGATAGGAACTGGATATCGGCACTGAAAACATGCACACACTCATTCAACACTTTTATTTCACAAAGAGATTTCAGAGAATAAAAAATGATTTTTGTTTTGCAGAGTGCTGGTGAGCCAATCTCACCGCGACAGAGAGGGCAGAAGCAGAATGTAACAGGGTTAAAAGTTGGAATAAAGACGGCAACTCAGAACTCTTTGGGTCTTTGCAATACAGCTTAAGAACTACTCATTTAGTCCAATACCCCAATTTTACAGATAAGCAAACTGAGGCCCAAAAAGGGAATATGATGTCTAAGGTCACACCGCTGGTGGCAAAACCAGGACCTCCTGACTTCCAGTGCTGTCTCTGATGTCATTTTGGAGCTGCTCGCATTGCCTTTACAGTTTCGCACCGACCGCTGGCATGATACACCCCTTGGAGACTATCGGGCCATTCTGACCCTGTATCTGAGGTGCATGTGCCACCATGGCCCCGAAGAACAGGCCAGATGCCTTTTCCATCTGTGTCATCTCTGCCCACTTCCCAATTGAAAACTAGAATTTAGGATAGAAATTTTAAATGGCCCAGGTGAGCCAGGTGAGCAATCATTCGTGAAGAATGCAGCTCCATTGCATGTGATCTTCGTCTGGTCGCCCTGAACGTGTGGGCAAAGGACCTGTCATGCCTTCGTTGCCGGGAACAGGGGGAGCAGTCAGCCGGGTGTGCCTGGCTGTAAGGTGAGCATTCCTGAGCTCCTTGGTAATATTCCTTCAGCGAGCATCTATTGAGCTCCTACTGAGTGCCACACCCTGTGCCTGCATGAAGAATGCAAAGCTGACCCTTTTTGCTTTCTCTTCCTACATCTGGATAAACTTGGATAAAATGGAATCTCTTAGGTAGTCCTTTCTAGAGTCCTTAACTCTCATCCAACCCTTTCTAGAAGCCCCATGGTCCTCTCT
This sequence comes from Microcebus murinus, assembly GCF_040939455.1. NCBI lineage: Eukaryota > Metazoa > Chordata > Mammalia > Primates > Cheirogaleidae > Microcebus > Microcebus murinus. Next base: position 115,283,158 of record NC_134105.1, on the reverse strand, counting down.
GTGCCTCCAAACTAAGTAAGAGCTGACAGAACCAGTGGCAAGGGGGAGTGGATCTGTAAATTCAATGCTTAGGGAGTAAGCAGGCCAGTCCCAGCCAGAATTCAGAGTCTCCTCCACCTGTCATTCCTCCTTTCCTCTCCCCTCCAGGGACACCGACCAACACCCCACAGCCACCAGCGCCCCCTCTCTCTCCCCTGCTCTCGCTCTCGCCCTGGTTTTCGCTCTCTCTGTGATGGTGTTCGCAAAGATACACATTCCGTATTTCTAATCAAACTTCTTAGCTTCCAAGTCCTCATGTCCGCACATGTAACCATGTTCCACTTTCAGGACTGTGAGGACAATTAAATGAGGCAATGAGTGAACAGTGCCCATCACAGTGTTCAGTGAAACTAAACAACTCTCCTTAAACACTGGCTGTTACATTAGTGTTATTACTTCTAATAAGGTTGTTGTCCCCTTCTTTGATGATCCTACCTCTTCCTGGGGTGTTTGCATTCCATGGGAAACAAAGAACTTTTACATCCAAACAATTAGGTTCCTGCTGGTGGGGGCTTCAGAACAAGAGAAAATAGCTGGGAGAGGTCCTTCCGGGTGCTTCCATTCTCTCCCGGTGAGTAGCACCTGCTTGGGGCTCCCAGAAGCTGCTCTGCACCCCTGAGCCCCCTTCCCCATGCAGATCACGCCAGTGTGGATCCCATCTGCCCCCTGCACTGAGGACCCCCGTGGCGTTCCTGCTCAGGAATGTGAAGCCGATCATGTCCCACAGCGCAGAGGCAGAAGGTGCCTGGGCTGCTGCTGGGACAGGCCCGGTGAGCTGATAGGGCTCAGGTGCAGCTGCCATCAACAAGCACAGGGCCACTCATGCTGGCAACTAACTTAGTTTGGGGGCTCTCCCAGAGAGTGTGGAGTGGCCCAAGGCTAAGCACCCCAGGGCCCCAGCTGAGGTTTGCAGCCAGGCCAGCGGAGCAGACCCTGCAGCAGCAAACAGGGAAAGCTGCCTTCAGCTCTGGGGGAAGCGGCATGACTCAGCACTCTGGTGGCCCTCCCAATGTCTCCTTGTCATCCCCTACGCTCCATCCCTACAGCTGCTGCCTGGGCCAGGGCGTGTAAATCATCCCCCAGGTGAATCATAAATAGCTAATATTTACTTTAGATTTTTACATGGAATTTCTCATCAAAACCTCAAAATAACCCTATGAGGTAGACATTAATTTTTCTCATTTTACGGACTAAAAGGATGCTCAGAGAAATTAATTTGGCCAGCACTTTAGCCCTCCTGCCCCTGCGGCCCTCTCACTGGTCCGTTGGTTGGTATTGCCTGTCAATACCAACTGACGACCAGAGTCTCTGCCACGAGCCTCTCTCTCCTCCAACCTCCGTGCCAACCGCTTCCAGGAATTCCTTCCTACAACGTGAATCGGACAGTCACTCACATACTGAAAATCCCTCAAAGACCCCCCCTTAAATCCAAATAAAGTCAAGGATCCCTAAACTGGCATTTTCGGCTTCTTTTCCAAACCTCTCTCCAACCCCCTTCCAGTCCCACCCTCTACTCCCTCCTGTGGGTTCCAGCTTCACGAAGCCACTCATCATTCATCAGAGACTCTCTGCTTTCATATCCCCATCGTTCACACGCGCTATCCTCCTCCATGGAATGTGGTTCCCCCAGTTCTCTTCCTGGCAAACATCTGTTCATACATGAAGATCCAGCTCAAGTGTTGCTTCTTCTTTTTTTTTGTTTTGTTTTTTGAGACAGAGTCTTACTTTGTTGCCCAGGCTAGAGTGAGTGCCCTGGCGTCAGCCTAGCTCACAGCAACCTCAAACTCCTGGGCTCAGCGATCCTTCTGCTTCAACCTACCATGCCCAGCTCATTTTTTGTATATTTTTAGTTGGTCAATTAATTTCTTTCTATTTTTGGTAGAGACGGGGTCTCGCTCAGGCTGGTTTTGAACTCCTGACCTCGAGCAATCCGCCCGCCTCGGCCTCCCAGAGTGCTAGGATTACAGGCATGAGCCACCGCGCCCAGCCAAGTGTTGCTTCTTCTGTGAAAGCCTCCCAGCTCCCTCAAACTCTCTCTCTCCTTCCAGCTGAGATCCACCAGCCCTTCCCATCCTTGTCACTGATCTGTTGCCACATCAGATTGTGTGACGAGACACACAGCTCCTTGGGGGACAGCCACCCTGACTGGGCTGGGAGCTCCCCCAGGGTAGGGACTGGAGCTTCTTTTCCACCTTTTAGTGCCAGTACCTACCTCAGGGCTTGGAACAGGGTACTCTATTGAACATGTGTTGCAGAGATGGACAAAGGAATCATTTATTTATTCATCATTCATTCATTTAGCTAATCATCTGCCATGTGCCACACACTGAGCTAGGGCACTGCAGAGGCAAAGATGAATAAGAGTTAGAACTCCTTGACAAGTCCTTGCTTTGGTCTAATATTCATGTAATCAGGGCTTTTATTGCTTTTTTTTTTTTTGTCTTCTTGACTCTCTTCCCAGAAAACAAACTGAACTGCAGAGCCTGCAAAATACCACCTAATTCCATCCTATTTAATCTGGAACCAACTGCCATCCATTTAACTGCCACACTGCTTACAAAAAACTCAATTGTCAGGTCAAAATCACAGCTTGTGCAAATAACCAACGTCAGACAGCTTGCAGCTCCATTGGGATCCTAAATCCATCATGATGTTAGTTCGTTAAATTCTATGAATTCAATTAACTTTCCTGATTAATCATGGATTAATTAACCAAACTGTGCTGACAAGAAAGTATTGAGGCTTTCAGTTGTTATTTTTCCAGAGACAAGAGCTCGTAACATTCAGCTGTGTCATTTCATTAGACCCAAATTGAAATCTTTCTTCTCTGCCTACTCTGTATTTTCTCGTCATTTGATAATATGCTATTCAGTTCTCTAATTTTTTTCTACATAAATAGGCCTATTTCACTAATATAATAAGTATACTGGAAGCACCTTCTGGGCAAGGACTCCACCCCTTCCTTTTTGACTTTTAAATAAATTTTATTGTGTATATCTAAAGTATACAACACGATGTTATAGAATAAATATAGTGAAAAGGTTACCATACTGAAGCAAATTAATATAGTCTACCATCTCACAGTTACCCTTTTTTGTTTGTTTGTTTTTATGGCAAGAGCAGCTAAAATCTACTCATTTAGCTTAAATCCCATATACAGCATAATTTTATTACCTATAGTCCCATGTTGTACATTAGGTCTCCAGACATGTTTATCTCATATATCTGCTACTTTGTATCCTTTGATATACATCTCTCAGTTTCCTCCCCTGCCCACCCCTGGTAACCACTGCTTTGCTCTGTCTCTGTATATCTGAATTTAGTTTTTAGACTCCATATGTAAGTGAGATCTTTCTGTGTCTGGCTTATTTTACTTAACATAATATCTTTCAAGCTCATCCATGTTGTGGGAAATAGCAAGATCTCATTCTTTCTCAGGGCTGAATAGTATAATAATATTCCATTGTATACATATTTATCCATTCATCCATTGATGGGCACTTAGATTATTTCCATATCTTGGCCATTATGAACAATGAATGCTTCAGTGAACAGGGTAGTGCAAGTATCTTTACAAGGTAGTGATTTCATTTCCTTTGAGTATATACCCAGAAGAGGGACTGACAGGTCATATGGTACTTCTATTCTTAATTTATTTAGAAACCTCATACTATTTTCCATAATGGCTGTACCAGTCTATGTTGTCACAAACAGTATACAAGAGTTCTCTTTTCTCCAAAGGGATTCTACCTCTGGGACCCCTACCAAGCCAACCCACACAGTGCTCGCCCACACACACAGGTGGCCTCAGGATTAGAGATAGCAAGAGCTACCAGGAAGAGAACCTGGAGATCATCTCATCTGAAACCCTCATTATACAGATGAAGGAAAAGAGGCCCAGAGAAGAGCAATGACTTGCCCAAAGCCATTAGGCTGAGCAAGGATTTCCTAAACTCAATTAATGATAAAAGTAACACAATAGCCACCATTTATTTATATTTATTTGCCATATATATCTGCAAGAAGCTACATACTGAGAAGCTGGTAAGTGCTCATGGCTGGAGAGACATAAATTTGAGTTCGGGGATACCTAAGAAGCCCAAGCCTGGGGGAGTGGATCTCTAAGAGATAGGAAGTGCAGAGAAGTGATTCTGAATCCTGAACACTTCTTACTCTCCAGACTGTGGCTGATTTGTATGCAGCGACCAGAAACTACTAGACAAGAGGGAAGATTTTAGCCATCTCACAGAGCTATGAAAACAAAATATGAAGTTCAGGACCCACTAGGAGGATGCTCTGGGAAACACTCAAGACTTTCAGCTGGGAACCCTTGTACCAGTTTCCCACTGCAACAAATTACCACAAATTTGATAGCTTAAAACCGAAGAAATGTATTATCTTACAGTTCTATAGGTTAAAATGCTGACAAGAGTCTCACTGAGCTCAAATGAAGGTGTCAGCATTCCCACTGGAGGCTCTAATAGGAATGCTCCCTCCTCACCTTTTCCAACTTGCAGAAGCTGCTTGTTTTTCTTAGCTTGTGGCCTTCTTCCTCCATGTTCAAGCCAGAAAGAGCAGATAGAGTTCTCATAGACCATCACTTTGACCTCCTCTTCTGCCTCCCCACCCAATCTAGAATAATGTCCCTATTTTAAGGTCAGCTGATTAGCAATTTTAATTCCATCTGCAACTCTAATTTCCCTTTGCCATATAACCTAATATATTTACAGGTTCTGAGCATTAGGACATAGACATATTTGAAGAATAAACACAACTTTTAAAGGACTATCTCCAAGAAGTGAAGGTAAATAACAAATAGGTGAATACAAAACTGAAACAGCTCTAAATCGTTTCAATCCCAAACAGGATAAAGGTGATATGCTTCTGGTATAATAGCCTGCCAGAAGCAAAAATAAATTCTCTTTAGAGAAAGTTACTATCAGTCAGAGCTTTTATAACTTCTCATATAAAATGTCTAGCATTCAATCAAAGATTACCAGGCATATCAATATACAAGACCAAATGACCACTTAGTTTCTTTCTGCTCCCCCTACTAGAACGTAAGTCCCCAAGAACAGGGGGCTGTGGTGTATAATAGTTGCTCTGCAAATGCATATTGAGTGAATGACTCTAATGCTCGTCATGGCTGCACCCCAATGCAGAAAACAGCCCCGAGGAGCCAGTATTGAGCAGCACCTTCAAAGCTAGCATCAAACTCTTCTAAGTTCCACACCGCCTGTAAGAAGATTACACCTTATCCAGGGCCAGCATTCAAGAGCCAATCTAAAAAAGTAATAATAACAAGAAGAAAGAAAGAAAACCAAGCTGCTGATGCTGCCTGCAGGTTTAACAGGGCAGTCATCAGGAATGAGCAGGCCTGGAGAAAGCAGAGACCAGCAGTACTGAACCAATGCCTGATTTCTTGTGGTTAAAGAGATTTAGAACTTTAATCCCTTTCTCCCCTCTCTTATTTATTTTGAATCTTTTCTAACGTTTCCATTAGATTTAGCTCTTCCAAGCTCCCTTCCAGGAAAATTGCTGAAATCCTAGAGAAACAGGAGGTCAGAGCCAGGGCTACTCCGTCTGCCAAGCCATAACCCTCATGGGAGCCCACACAGGGCTGCGCCAGGCTGGAGCGGGAAGCACCTTTGTTCATTTTGTCTGCCAGCAGAGGCACTTTTTTCTAACTTCTGCAAAGGTTTAGTGTATGCAAATGTCAGCCCTGGACTAGGAACATTTTAAGAAATAGTCTAAATAGGAGAAATCTCCATCATTTATTGGAGTGCCTATTATGTGCCAGACAGTGTGCTAAGCACTTTCCATGCATTATGTCATTTATTCCTTAAAACCCCACGGAGCAGATATTGCTATCATTTTGCAAAGATACGGAAGCTCAGCGATATTGATTAACTGGATCAAGATGAACATGCCAGGAAGTCAAAGAGCCCCTGGGTCAATATGATGCAAATGCCTGGGTGTTAGGCCACTAAAGCAATGCTGTGTCCATCTCATTCACTAGTTCTTATGTCCTGCCTCTTGTATATAATGCAAATTGGTGCATCTAAATTTCTCAGATGCTAGGAAAGACAGCATGGGAAGGAAAAAACACATGTATTGAAGGTGGGCAGCTGAGAACGTGTGGGCTTTGAGTGGAGGCTCTTCCCCTCCCCTACCACCCTGGCACCTAACGCTGCCCACCTCTGCAGTGTTTCCAGAACCCTCCAGTCCTGCAGCAGGGATCATGGGTAACGAATGGGCCACGTCATTTAATGAGACCTTTCAAGAGAAATGAGTGGAAGTGAAGAGCACTGCGAGAGAGGGTGGACCAGCACTTTCCTTTTTTCTAGAACACAAAGGTTTTGTGTGAAAAGAAAGAATTCTTGTTCCCCTACGCGTCCCTCAGGTTATTCCAGCATCATCCACTCCCTGGAGCCGTCTCCGCCTACAGACCGCGTGCGTATTGGATAGTATCTCCTTATGACTAAGTTGCTTTTTTGGGGACAGCGCGGTTCATTTTTACCCCTCCGGCATTAAAGAAGAGCGAGCCCTGAAATCAGCGCGTGCGCCGCCAGAGGCCTTCAGAGCCGCCGGCGTTGCCACGGCAACGGCAGCGCTTCTGACGTCACGGAGGGAGGACTCCTCCGCAGCGGCGCGCGGGGCCCTCGTCATCCGCGCTCAGGAAGGGCGGGGAGGCTGGCTTTGGGAGAGGTTCCTCCTCTCCCTAGTCACCCTCCGGCCAAGGCCATCAAAAAAACATGAGGGGGCCAGGGAGGGGTTCCAGGGGTCCCCGTGTGAACGTATCTGTGACTCTGCTTTAAGGTGCAGGGAGGAGGAAGCAGACAGCGGAGGGAGCCGGGGAGAGGCCCGCGCTCACCCTGGGGTGGGGCAGGAGCACAGGCAGGTGTGATGCAAGGAGGGTCAGCGCCCCGTCTTCCCACCCGTTCCACCCTGAAGCCTCAGGTCCTCCCTGAGCGAAGCCTGCTTGTGTACAAAGTACAAAGATGTCTCCCCGCAGAACAGATGGGTGACCTGGGCGGGGAAGGGGAAGCTGGAGACCCCTGGTGGTTCTCAGCTCAGGCCCAGTGGCAGAGAGAGTTTACTGCCCAGCAAAGATTCACTCCTCCCCTGGGGATGTGAAACTGGTTGGGAGCAGCAGCTCCCCAGCCAAGGACTGCATTTCCCAGCAACTCCTGCATCTGGGCCCTGTGTGACAGCGGGCCCTACCGGCAGACAGCGAGCAGAAGTGAGGTGGGTCGTTTGCAAGTCAAAATGAGGCTGTCCTCCATCCTCTCTATCCCCTTCTCCTGCCTCAGGTTAAAGGTGGCTGGGCAGGGAGATGGAAGGAGCCTGGATCCCCAAGTCGCTAGGGTTGTCCTTTGATAGCTATGGAAGATGGGTTCCAGGACCCCTTCAGACACCAAAATCCCCATACCCTCAAGTCCCTTATATGAAATGGTGTAATACTTGCATATAACCTATGCCATCCTCCCATATATTTTAGCCACCTTTAGATTACTCATAATACCTGATATAATTTGAATGCTATGTAAATAGTTATTATACTGTGTTGTTCTTTTTGTGTTGTTTTTATTGGGTTTTTTCCCAAATATTTTCAATTTATGGTTGATTGAATCTGCAGATACAGAATCCACAGATTCTGTATATTGAACAGTCATTGGACTGCCTTGTGAGTCAGAAACAAACTTCCCTTGTGTTCAGTGGCTGGGATTTTTGAGTTCCTCTGTCACAGCAGCTAGCATTAACTTTTACAGCCTTATCATCCACAAGGGTAAGCCGATGAAAGGGCCAGAATGAAAAGCCACCAACCAAAGCTGAACACAAAACTTGCTCTTGCTAGAGCAAGATATACTACAGCAAAATCCCTCAACATGGCTGCTTTGTCTCCAGGATGCAGGAGAGATGACTGGGCAGGAGGCAGGCGGGCAGTAGGCAGAGGCAGGGAAGCTTGAAGGAAGATGAGTTTGTTGAGGCTGAGGCCTCTGCTCAACCTTCAGGCCGTGTTTGTCTCCGTGAGCACACCACAGCCCACTCACACCGAGGCCCTTAGACAGAAGCTGGGTATGGAGCCCACTGTCAGGACTCCTGTGTACAGTTGCACCGGTCACTGCACAAAGGCACATGGCCCAGGGTGTCAGTGGGGACTGAACTACATACAGCCTGCCCAAACCATGCATTCTGGCTCAGAGTTGAGTTCACCTGGAGGATAGGCTTAGGACTGCAGCCTCCTGGTGCCTTCTTACAACGTGTGCAAAGGTGCCATCCGTGCCTAACCTTGCACCTCTGCTGGTACTCTATATGCCTGGCACAATGGCAGTGGGCTAGTGGTAGCCTTGACCCCTGTGATCCTCATAAGGACAAGCCACAAAGTGCTTACTTTCAAGCCAGCCTCAGTAAGAAGTTACATTCAAAGAAACAAAAATCTGATAACCAAAATAAAATCAAAAAGCTTGATTCCACAGCTAAAAGAAAAATATTCTGTCTCTCTCCTCCCTTCCCAGCCCTCTTCTCCTCAACCCAGCATCTCATCTGTGTTTAGCTAAGTCCACTTCCCCTACCTGCAAGGGAAAAGACAGGAATGCTCTTTGTTGCCAAGGTTGCGCATTAGATTTCAGCCCCAGAGGCCCTGATGTGCTGCTGGAGCACAGAGTAGGGACCATGCAGCCAGCAGTGACAGATACCAGGCACAGAGCAGCCCCTGGCAGATAAACTGGGAGATGAACATTTGGGGGCAGGCTGCAGGAGGTCAAGGACAAATGAGATTGCAAAATAATGCTTCAGGGATACACCGGGATTCTCCCAGAGAAGACAACAAGTAAGGCTCTAAAGGAATGAAAGAAGAACTTACACAGAGGCCCATGTAAGGAAATACCAATATTCTTGCAAAATTAATCACTGAACAAGAATCATCATTCATAAATGATAAAAATTTTCCTTATATAGGAAATTTGCACATCTTTTCCGAAAGGTAATTTGGGTATCTCTATTAAAAATTTAAATTTTCAGGCCAGCCATGGTGGCTCATGCCTGTAATCCTAGCACTTTGGGGGACTAAGGCAGGTGGATTGCTTGAAGTCAGGAGTTCAAGATGAATCAGTTGGGTGTGGTGGTGCACAACCATAGTCCCAGTTACTCACGATGCAAAAGCAGGAGGATCAGTTGTGCCCAGGAGTTTGAGGTTGTAGTGAGCTATGATGATGCCACTGCACTCTAGTCAGGATGACAGAGTAAAACCCTATCTCAAAAAAAAAAAAAAAAGAAAGAAAGAAAAAAAATTTAAATATTCACACCTTTTGATCTAGCAAGCCCATTTCTAGGAACTTACTCAACAGAAATACTCCCACACTTGAAAATGCATAGAGAAATCTGTATAGAGATGTTCACTGTTGATAAGGCATGCATTTCATTTTTGAGGTGTTTTCCTTTGAAATTGTGTCAGCTATTTCCTTTTAGGAGAAACTATGCATCTGTGAGGTGACTCAGGACTCAAGATGTTATCTGTCCTTGTAACAGAGCCAAGACCTCGAATTTTACTATTTGTTTCTAAGCTGATGTACACTAGACTTTGAGTCCCATGAGGGCAGGGGCTACATCCTAGTCATTATGCATTTACAGACCGATCACAGAGCCCAGTATATAGTGTGTGCTCAAGTGCTCCTTGTTACATGAATTCATGATCTAACTTAGGCTTGGATCAAATTTAGGCTCTTGCTTTCATTCGCATCATATGCTAGAAGCAGAGTCAGTGGAGGCCTCTTTTACTCTGGGCCGATCTGCTGCTGTCGGCTGTGCCCTCCTCCCCGCTCTGTGCAGTTACTGGTTTCAGAAGGTACCGAGAAGGGGTTCCAGGAAGGGAAGAAGGAGGAGAGCATAGTTGGCATTTTCAGCTCTCAAGATGAAACAAGTCAGGATTTTTAGCTTCTTGTCTGTACCTTGAACTTCCTGAAATTATATGCAGCCCTTTTCTGGGGGAAATGTATGTACATGACTTTCATGAACTTCTCAAAGGATTCCATTACATGACACTCCAAAAAAAAAAAAAATGATTAAGAATCTCTGAGCCAAGGGATTTTTGACTCAGAAATGGGTCATGTTCAGACAATCTATGCCAAGGAATAATATATTAATATTAATACAAAAAGATGATTGAGAAACTAGTGAGAAACAACCAGTGTCACAAATAGGTGACTATAAAATAACTGTCACACTGGTGTTCCAATTTTTTTTTTGCAACCTCGTAATATGATATTTCAGAGCATTACAAACTAAAAGGTGTTTATTCTAATACCCACTCAGCTCATAAACGTACCTAAACATCGTTATATGCCCTGCTTAAATGTGAAATGGCATTTCATGACTTTTTAAAAACTAAGAGAAAAAAAATCTCAGAAATAAACAAACTGAATGCTTAGAACATCACCTATAAAAAAAAATAGTATATGGATGTGTCACTACACCATTCACCTTGTTCATAAAATTATTGCTCAAACACTTTCAGGCAGGCAGTCATAAGCAGTTGATTTGCTGTGACAGCATTGCATTAAACTGAGCAAGTGAAGGAGGAATGTTATTAATTCATTTCCTAAATCCTCAGAATATTGGCTTCTTCCCATCCAGTACAACCACTGTTATTTTACCAAAAGGGCAATCAATGTAGTCTCAGACTTTTTGCTTTTAAAAAGCTCCTCTCCTTGGCAATTTGATTACGTTTCAAGGTGTCTTTGGTGTTCCTGATAGTATTAATGAACCAACGTCAGATTTAAAAGAAAGAAATTTTCAGAAATTTGCCACCATATATATATATATCAGTGCATACTAGTATTAAATTAACTATTGTGTTCCCAATAATTTCCTGCTATAAAGGAGTTGGTAATATGGCTTTTCCTGAGACAGAACTTACCCCTTCCATCCATCTCTTGTTCCCTGCTACCCTACTGGTTCCCATCCGTACTGTTGACCTACAAGTTAGCAAATAGGTATGTTTGAGACCACCTACCCTCTTCCCAGGGAGACGACAGGATCACCAACACCCCCTATTAGCACTCATCTGCCTGCTTCATCATGCTAAGTGCTATAAAAAGCAAATTAATCAGATGCAGTCCTTGTTTTCTAGATACCTACCAATCAAGCAGAGAAAAACTTGCACATACACACAAAAAAGACATCTGAACATGGAATGGCATAAAAAGAACCACCCTGGGGGGCAGGAGACCTAGCTGAGAAATCGCAATTTAGTTTGACTTCAGTTAGGTGAGTGACACAATAGTTATTACAGAACAAAATAAATACACACAAATAAAGGCTTTGCATTTGATAATGCATTGAGGTTGCTTTTAAGATCAAGCACTGCTTCTTTGGACTTGTACAATGCAGGAAGCCTAAGCCAAGGGAACAAGTCTTGGACTGTGAATCAAAGATTGAGGCTCTGGGTCATTCATGTTCTGAGTTCTTGTCACTTTCTCTTCCACCTATGAGGGTGGCAATCCCTAAAGTCCTGATATTGGCTCTCTACTTGGACAACGGGAGCAGCTGAGGGTCCCAGGGAGGCGCTGCAGCAGCTGCAGAGCTTGATGCCCGGGGCACGTAACAGCGGAGAACCCAGTGGAATTAATTTGACTGAGAAGTACCCAGGCCAGAGCTAGGAAAGCTTAGAAGGAGAAATGAATACTTGAGATCAAAATATCAGGACCCTGAGAGCTGATGCAAGGTGACTAGGCTGGTGCCTGTTGTGTGCACTGCACAACTCCAGGGGGCACCCTTTACTCATAATCATTGTAGATTTGTACAGTCATTTTGACAAATTTCTAGAAGGTATCAGAAAAGTGTCTTGAGTCTCCCACAATATGCTGGGGAAAAAAAATAAAATGGTGCTTGCCATACAAAAAAAAAAAGAAAAGTGTCTTGAGGAAGGATTTTTTTCTAACCCACACCAAGTTTCCACATGGACTAGCTGACTAGCTGACTAGTCCATGGACTGGAGGGATGAGGTGAGCAAGCCAAGCCCCAAAGGCAAGCTTCAAGGCTGGATCCCATGGCTTTAGGAGCCTAGCCTGGGAGCAGGCACTTCCAAGATTGCAACTACCACTGCTCTGCGGCTGTGGGCCACATCACTACCCCTAAACCTGACCTCTTGCCAGCTTGCTCTGTAAGTCAATCCAGAGATTATCTGGTGAGAACAAGCCCAAGGTGCCCACTCTCTACTCCTCTTCTCCCAAGGAGCTCCACCTTCTCACTTTCCACTTCTGTTGAAGGCCCCACCATTTTTCCATTGCCCAAGGCTGAAATCCTGAAATCAGCCTGGAGCCCCTCACCCCTCTTCTACTTTGGCATTCATCCAGAGATCACGCCCTCTTCCTTTGACAGCCTTGAGATCTCTTGCATCCAGTCCCTCATTCCCAGGCCTCTCGCCACCGTCCCAGTTCAGACTCATCTCCTGTTCCCTGAACCACACAAAACCCTCCTTCCTGGTCTTCAGATCACCAGTCTTCCTGCTTCATTGTTTGTCCTAAAACACTGCTGCAAACACATCATTTCCTGCCCCCCAAACTTCACTAACATTGGCCTGAATCAAGGCCAAACTGCCCCAGCCCAGTATAATACCACTATTCCCCTCCATGTAGGCAACACCCAGCAAAACCGGAATCCTTCTTGTTCACAGTTAAGTAGCCAGCAACCTCAAGAAAGCAATTTATCTAAGCCTGTTTCCTCACCAGTTAAATGTGGATATTAACCTTACCTACTTGATAGAGCTATTATAAAGATTAAATATGACAATCTATGCAAATGCTTAATGTGCTGTTGAACTCATAGTAAATGTCAGCGTAGATGTTGGTAAGGAAGAGAATCTCCTCTCCCAAACATGCCTTAAATTGCTTCATTTAAACTCTGGCTCAAGATCGTTCTCTTTCATATTCAATTCTAGCCAAATTCGACAGCTATTAGGCCCAATAAACGTATTTGATCTGGCCATCTGCTTTGCATTCTTCCTTTAATTTCCCCAAACTTGCCTTCTCTAGCTCTCAAGGAATGCAATCTTCTTGGAAGGAAGTGAAGTCATAGGAAGTGCGGCCCACTTATCTCCACACTTTGACCAGACTCTTCCTACCTTGTAAAAAAAAAAAATCATTCAAACCGAAGTTTCATTACAGATGCACGGAACACATTTTCTTTCAGTTCTTGAAAATGCAGGTCTTACTTTCCATTAACACTTAGCTACATATTTTTTTAAGGATGAAATATAATTCCTTTACGAATGCAAGAAAGATTTAAAATAGTTGAAAAACAAACTGTCTTCCCAGAGTGCAGAGAATTAGAGCGATAGAATGCAGAGTAGGAAATTCAGGTTTAGACAGATCTTGGATACAAGACCAGCTCTGCCACTTCCTACACCAGCTCAAGAGAATGGGACCTTGAGTGTAAATCAAACGACAGGGCTCCAAATCTGGATATTGTAGGTACCAGGAGATTACTCTGCGTCTCCGTTTCCTCATCTGTAAAATGGAGATAATGATACTCTCTCTGCTGGCTGTTGTGAGAACTAAATGGTACTAACTATAAAGACCCAACGTAGAGCCTGACTGAGCCCCAAAAGGGCCTGCTGCTCCCTTCCACACTTCCTGCCCACTGGGACTAGGGTGGCTTAAAGAACACCTGCTACTTTGTTTTTAAGCATGTATATGTTTTTTTCAGACTGCACATCCTGGGAACCAAAACTAGAATGATGGCAACATTTGGCAACTATATATGTCTGCTTGGGCTACCATAGCAAAATGCCATAGATTGAATGACTTAAACAACAGAAATGTATTTTGTTTGTAAAGACAGGAAAGTCCAAGATCAAGGTGATGGCAAGGTAGGTTTCGTCCTGAGGCCTCATCTCTTGGCTTGTAGGCAGCTGCCTCCTCCTGGTGTGTCCACAGGGCCCCTCCCTGGTGTCTGTGGGTGGCAAGAGAGCAAGTTCTCTGGTGTCCCTGCAAATAATGCCACTAACCCACCCCACCCTTACACCTCATCTAACCCTAATTACCTCCCCAAAGCCCCATCTTCACACACCATTACATTGGGGATCAGGGCTTTAGCAGGTAAATTTGGGGAACACAAGCATTCAGACCTTAACAACAAAACTTGACACTGCCCTTACTATTACAGGATCCTGACCTCCCTCCTCTGTCTCCGTATCTATCTGGGGGAAGTCTCCACCTGCTCACTAGCGGGGCTGCCCAGCCACTGCATAGCACCAGCCATCTTGCTTCTCTCCTGCTCCAATGCTGAGGTCTCCAAAACTCAAAAGTGCTGCCAAAGTACCAAGTCACCCCAGAGACCATGGAAAAACCAGCCTCCAGCACGGCCAAGTCCACTGCCTCCTGTTGCCGCTTCCCCTGAGTCTGCAGTGCCAGTCCTGAGAAGGTGCTCCTGGTGCCGGAGCTACGGAAGTGCCAACGCCTGCCACCTGTCACAGCTGGGGCCCAGCGTCCTGACCCACTGAAGCCCTCCCACCTTTGCTCTAGGCTGTGTTACAGCTTTCAGACAAACAGCTTTCCTCCCCCTCTTCAATATTCAGCACAGCTCTCTGTCCACACTGCATAGAGCATGCATTTAATAGGTGCTCAATAAATGCCATTTAACTGGTGGTGGCCCAAGCTAAAGGCAGTCCTGCAGAGCAAGTGCTGTACTCAAGACCATCCTTATCTCTGCCTGCAAGGCATTGGTCTTCAACAAAGCTTGTGGAGTTCAATTCTCACTCTCCTGAGGAACAAAGTAGGTTCCTAAAACCAGAGCTTTCCAACCAGCATGCTGCAAATAGGTCACCAGGAGATGCCATTGCCCCAAAATCTCCTGGGCTGCTGGGCTGAGGTTGAAGGGAAAGTGTCACAGGGCTAGACTCCTGGTGCAGACAGCAGCCCCCCAGCTTGTCTCAGACAACACCCTATTATCGTTCTCTGTGTGTAGTATGACTAGGAGAAGGTTGAGAAGCATTTCTCATGCCAAAGAGCAGACCCCTCTTTCCATCGTGTCTGTACCCTGGGACAAGCCCTGCCTGGGTTCAAAATGCCTAAGAATTAGTGAGTCAGGTACCATTTGAGTCCCTATGCTCAGTTCCACCCAGGCTGGATCCCATCCCTTCTTTTGCTTCCTTCACTCTTGTCTCACATTTGTCCTCAGCTGCTTTCTCAGTAGTGTGACCTCTTCATTTAGACCTTATCCCACCCCCCAGCCATCATCCTCCCACATCTTTCCCAGTCTTCCAGAACAATAATTTGCTCCCTGACAATTGTTTGAATGGAATTCCTTAAAACTGAGTGCAAAGAGGAAGGAGACTTCGTGTTTGGGGACAATTTTTAGTAGGACCCCCACACTTGGCTGCTGTGAAAAGCCATGCTATCAAATCAAATGCTGCTCAGTTAATATTTGTAAGCAAATGAGCACATTACTTTATCTGCATCCACCAGGAGGAAGCTGAGAGAGAGATTATACATAAGGCAGTTCCTCTGGTCAAGTAATGCTGGTCGTGGATAAAAAGGAGGAGGAGGGCGGAAAACATTTATTTCCGTGTGAGGATAAACACTGGGTACCTCACCCATGTGAAACCACTTGAATTCCCTCACTCTTTCAATCCTTCTAGTCCGACAGCTCCTTAAATGCAACCAGGCAATGATTTCTCCCTAGAACTGTGTTACTTGCCTAATTACAACCTTCCTTAGTTCGTTCCCCTCATTTCTCACTAAATTGTGAGAAGTAGGAATCAAACTTACCCCTCACAACCACTTTGCAACATAAAAGAGGATGAGATTCCCTCTGTCAAAAGAGAAGAGGTTGCTTCCGTCTATACATGATTTGCTGCATATGGATTGATCCGTATTGAAAAAATAGGTCTATGAGCACTAGAACAGAGATTGGAGGAGAGTATTTCCCAGTAGGGTTCAGTGGAGGGTTTTTTTTGTATGGGTACAAGTAGATTCGATATTACCACAATATGATATTTTCAATTTATTTATGAGGGTTATATGAAAGCCACAGGCATTGTACTCTAGGAACAGGAGACCCCCGCTAACTCCTGCCCTCACCTTCTGCCTAGCCTCATGGGAGAGAGTTCCCATCCTGACCCTATGTGACACTTTACCACTTAAAGACAGAGGAGGAAGAAGAAGGAGGAGGAGGAGGAGGAGGAGGAGGAGGAGGAGGAGGAGGAGGAGAAGGAGAAGGAGAAGGAGAAGGAGAAGGAGAAGGAGAAGGAGAAGGAGAAGGAGAAGGAGAAGGAGGAGAAAGAACTGTGGAAGTTAGCAGTGATGGAAATTAGAAGCATTTTGTAGCCCGTCTATTCCGTACACCCTCTTCTCCTGCGCCTCCTCCTCCTCCTTCTTCTTCAGCATTCGTGGTCCCAGTGTTCAGTCCCAAAGGCTTTCTCGGGCAGAAGTGCCTTTCTGGTATTTCTGTAACCAGTATGCATTCCTTTGACTTCATCAAGGCCTTTTTTCCAGACTCTCTCTGAAAATGCAAATGTCTCTGGGATGGAAATGTTAAGGACACGCTAAAGAACCGAGGCTTCAATGGGACAGAGAATTATACCAGTCATAATATTTTCATGGTAATTTACAGTTGATTAAGCACTTTCATGAGATAGAGCCTCGTTTGATTCTTACTAACAAATATATGACTCAGAAAGGCAAGAAATATTTTTAGTATTTTCATTCCTATTTTAGAGAAAAGACTCCTGACAACCAGAAATATTGACCTAGCACTGCCATCCTATCCAAGGTAAAAGGCTGATTACAGACCCAAACTCAGATTTCCACTTATCTGAGAATGGAGCTGGCCACAGTTAGGGCCGTTCCTACTCCTCCCTCTCCCTGCCCCGCCCCTGCTCCCCACATTGATCAGTCCAGAGTCTTTGTCCCGGAATCCCGGCTGTGCCTGGTCCCAGGTCCAGACACCTTCTCCCATCTCCTCCCACGTTTCCCTGCAGTCAGGCAATTGCCTGAAGGACCCTGGGCCCTGTCCTGACTTCCCCACGCTGCACCAGCAACCCAATTCTACATAATTCAGCAATCACAAATATCTGCT
Source organism: Microcebus murinus (assembly GCF_040939455.1). Taxonomy (NCBI): domain Eukaryota; kingdom Metazoa; phylum Chordata; class Mammalia; order Primates; family Cheirogaleidae; genus Microcebus; species Microcebus murinus. Next base: position 115,266,040 of record NC_134105.1, on the reverse strand, counting down.
GAGCACCTGCTGAGCACCAGGCTCTAGGGATTAGGGTACAGCATTGTAGGATTGGATCCAAAGTCCTTCCTCCAAATAGGGGCTGTCTTGCTTGGTTATTTGCCGAATTCCAGTGGTGAAGGTAATAATCATGCCTAAGAGTTATGGAGACTTTGCAATGTGTCGGTGACTATTCTGAGCATTTGACTTACGCTAACTCATCCAATCCTCATAACAGCCCTATAAGGTATTATTCACATCTAACAAATGAGAGAACTGAACAGAGAGAGACTGCCTCGTAAGACTACACACCTAGCAGAGGTAGACAGAGGCACCTGGCTCCAGTCCATGCTCTTATCCGTTAGGCTATGCTGAAAACTGGCAGAAGCAGTGGAAAGAGAAACCACCTTAAATTCAGTATGTGTGAATTCACCACTTACTATGTGCTCAGGCCAGGGCACATACAGGAAATAAATGTGAATGTCTCCGGGAAAGAGCTTCCTTACTCCTCTCAAATACAAGTGCAGCCTGGGAAACACGTCTCCAGCAGAGATGATGTCCCGGCAGCAGGGAGGACCCCAGGCCTCCAAAGTCATCACTCATTCGCCCATTCTGTCTGCACCCCCTTCACCCTGCCCTGTCTCTCTGGCCCTCGTTAATCCTGGGCGCTGGATCCCAGAAGCACCACAGTCCCCTTGTTCTGATGATGCTTCGGCTCTGTCCCCAGTCACCCCAGTGCTCGCTCAGGGACCCGTTTCTGACAGTCAGCTCCTGACTTTGGTAATAGGTCAGCTCATCCCAATCTAACCTCGCCTCCCCCTACCTGGACGCGGGTTAAGATACTAGCCTAGACTTTCTACCTGTCTACACAATACGCACACTTGACTCACCTTGGTCCCTTCGATTCATCTTCATTCATTTATTCCTTCAACAAATAATGTGCATCTACTAGGTGCCGGGCAATGTACAAAACACTTCCTTATAAATGCGTTATCCCTTTCCATTTTCCCAGGGACACCATCAGGTTTCTATTACCCCCCATTTTATTTCTGAAGTAGCTGAGCTCCTGGCACTTCCATCAAATTCTTTGAGAACTAGGATGCTAGTTGAGAGGCCCTGGAGGCAAGCCTGCCCTTCACTTTTCTACCCCAGCCTGCAGCAAGCACTCAGCAAACAGTTAAATCGCACTGGGCTATCAGGCAGCTTCCTCGTGACAAAGCCAGTGGCCAGCTCCCTGCTCTGGGGGCCCTGTGTCATTCATACGCAGTGGAAATTGGCCTGGGATGTTTCCCTGCTGTTATCAGCAGCCACCAGGCGCCACCAGAGCTTTGCAAACTGGGGCTGACTAGAACCCTAGCTGTAGCCACATCTCCCACAGAGCAAGCCCAAAGCAGTCACCCGCGGTTAGGGGGTGCCACCCACAAGCAGCGAGGACCCCTTCCAGCCTCTTCTCCTCCTGGGGAGGTGAGCTTTCAGCCTGGGCTCCTGGAAGAGTATACATATGATGTCTGCTCTTTCCTGTGGCCCCAGAGGCCCTGACAGGCGTCGGCTCTGTCCTGACATATCCTGATGATAACGAACCAATGATGCCTCCTCGGCCGCTTGCTAAGTCATCATATCCCAGGGTGATGCCATCTGCTGCGGAGATCAGCTAGAGACTCTGGCCCGAAGCAGCAGCATACAGAGGGATTTTAGCCCGGGCCTCACGCCAGGCACAGAGGCACTAAAAGTCAGGCCTGACCTGACTGCAGGGTTTAGAATTCAGAGCCAATGGACCAAGCATCCCCAAGGGGAAAAGCAAATCCTTTCTGAAGACAGTGGCTCCTTCTGTTTCCTCTTAGGAACCCATTAATAAAATGAGAATGAAAATATAGTCCCACTAAAAGAACATATTTAGAACAATCGTTCCCTTTCAGCAGGTTGTGATTCCTGTAACTCTCAGGGAACAGCTTTGGGCCCGAGTGGCGACTCCCACGCAAGACGCAATCTGTCCCGCAGGGGAATGAGTCAGCCGCGGCGGGGAGGCGGCCAGCCGGCAGCACGCTCCGGTCGCTCGCAGCTGACCCGGCTTTTCTAACAACATGAGCTTTCAACCCAACTAGCAAGTCACCTCTCTCTGTTTCAGAAGGAGGCGTATCTCAGAAGCTTCCAAATTACAAAGGACGTGGCCTAAGCAGCGACTGTCCCACTGCAGAGCAGGACCGATGCCACCAACTCTTCCCCAGCCTGGGTTTTCAAAACACAAAAGTCTACATGCACCTTTGTCCCCTCACAGCTGTCAGTACCGATGCCTTCGGTGCTCCCAGCTAGGAATCTGCCGTGGCAGGACTTCCTTACGTGACATGCAGACGTGCACGCGCCCCCAGCGCTTCCCGAGGCTGAAGTGCACGCCAAGCCTGTGCTGGGATTTGGGACCGAGGCTGTGAATGTAAAAAGCACAGGCTGCCGCCGGGCCAGGCCAGTCGCCCTTTCTCTCTATCTTCGCTCAGCAACAGGACAGAGGCCCTGCGTGACACCGGCATGTCAGCCCCCGTTGCAGGAACGCCTGCCTTCCCAGCCCAGCGCCCTCGTGAGTCACTCTCCCCAGAGGCTCTGCCCCAGGAGCTGAGCCTCGAGCAAGGGACCAGGCAGCCTTTGTGCAGCCAGAGCCCGACTGATCGGCACTCAGCAGCCGTAGCTCCCCACTGCCAGGGAGCCTGCCCTCCCTGCCCAGATGTCGCCTTTACTGGGAAGGACGCCCCTGAGCCCCTCCCCCGTGGAGCCCACTGACAGAGTCCCCTGCCCGTCCAGGCTTTGCACGCTGTTGCCGGTGCCTGCCCACCTGACTTGTTCCAGCACTTTCCACTGGAGCCCTAGGAAAACACTTGGCTCAGCGACATGTGATGCTGACGTTCGTTGTCCCTGCTCCGTTTCCTCAGTCTTCTCTGCCGCTGCCCCCTAGACGCCCCGCACGTGCATCTATTCCAGCTACTAGAAGTCTCAGCGTGGAGGCACCAGGCATGAAGCGGCGCTGTCCACACTGTGGAGGCCCCTGCCCCCTCTAGATTCAGGGACAGCAGTGTCTTCGGGCTGCCTGAAGATGATCAGAAGAGGACGACTGTTTTCTTACAGTCCTGCCTTTCTCAAAGGCAGCTCCTCACAGCCCGTGTTCCTCCTTGGACCCAGGTCTTCCCTCCCTGCAGCCAAAGTGGTCTTCCTGAAACGTCCGTCTGGCCGTGTCGCTTCTCTGCACAAAACCCTTCGGCGAGGCCACACGGTCCACGGCTGTGCTTAAGAGCACAGCCTCTGAAGCTGGGCTGCTGGTTTCAGTCCCGACTCTCCCATTACTAGCTGGGTGACCCTGTGTCTTGGTTTCTCATCTGTAAAATGGGAATAATAAGAGTGCATGTTTCTTAGAGTTACTTTAAAGACTGATCGAGGTTAGCAGTGTGGACCTAGAACAATATCTGGCGCAGAGCAGGCATTCTGTAAACACTTGGCGCTCCCCACTGCCAACCATTGAAAATCCAAGTTTCTTAAATGGTCAAAAAATGTCGGCCAGGCATGGTGGCTCACGCCTGTAATCCCAGCACTCTGGGAGGCCGAGGTGAGCGGATTGCTCGAGGTCAGGAGTTCGAAACCAGCCTGAGCAAGAGCGAGACCCCATCTATACTATAAATAGAAAGAAATTAATTGGCCAACCAATATATATAGAAAAAATTAGCCGGGCATGGTGGCGCATGCCTGTAGTCCCAGCTACTCGGGAGGCTGAGGCAGGAGGATCGCTTGAGCCCAGGAGTTTGAGGTTGCTGTGAGCTAGGCTGACGCCACGGCACTCACTCTAGCCTGGACAACAAAGTGAGACTCTGTCACAAAAAAATTAAAAAAAATAAAAAATAAATGTCTTTGCTATCTGCTGCACTGACCCTTCCTGCCTCACCTCTCAAACCCCTAAGCCAGCGCACAGGGCTCCAAACACACTAAGCCAACTGCAGCCCCCAAGTGTACCCCTCTCTCTCCCCTCTCTCTCCCCTCTTCTCCTCACCTCCTTCCCCACTAGCTCTTTGCCTACCCAAGTGCCCCCACCTTCCCACTCCCTGCACACAGCCCCACCACGGCTTAGTGGCCTTTCTCTGTGCCCCCTGGCTCCCTCGTGTCACCTCCTACACTATATTCTACTTCCCTGTTTTTCACTAGCCTAAAAGCCCAGCCGTCTTCTCAGCGTGTTGCACAGTGCCTATTACCTAGTGGGTGCTCAGTAAATATTTGACGAAAGAGCGAGTGTCCAAGCTGTATGATAAATCAGTCAGCAGCCATATTGCCAACTCCCCAGTCACTGCGAATTCAATCGTTTCTAGACTCAGCTCTCAGCACCAAGAGAGGATGTCCAGATCCCAGCTGGACAGCAGGGACCGTGGCAGGGCAGGGATGGAATCTGGCCTGGCAGGGGGCAGCAACGACGAGCAGGCCTGGACTTAGCCTCAAAACTGGGACATGCACGGAGCACAGGACCCCGAGACGTTAGGGAAGGAGCTCTGGACTGCTGGGCAGCACCGGAGACCCGGCCTCGCCACCGGCTTGTTAGACAGCCCTGTCATCTCTCCTCTCCGGGCCTCAGTGTCCTCACCTGTAAGGGAGGGGTTTGACTTTTAACCTCTCTAAGGATTATTCCAACTCTTAAAAAACCCTAAGTTTATGATTCAAGTCATTCCTCCACTCTGAACGCGTGCAGTGGTTTCGCATTGCTTTTATTTTATTTTATTTTAGTTTTATTTTTTTTGAGACAGAGTCTCGCTCTGTTGCCCAGGCTAGAGTGAGTGCCATGGCGTCAGCCTAGCTCACAGCAACCTCAAACTCCTGGGCTCAAGCAATCCTGCTGCCTCAGCCTCCCGAGTAGCTGGGACTACAGGCATGTGCCACCATGCCTGGCTGATTTTTTCTATATATATATATATTAGTTGGCCAATTAATTTCTTTCTATTTATAGTAGAGACGGGGGTCTCGCTCTTGCTCAGGCTGGTTTCGAACTCCTGACCTCGAGCAATCCGCCCGCCTCGGCCTCCCAGAGTGCTAGGATTACAGGCGTGAGCCAGCGCGCCCGGCCCGCATTGCCTTTAGAATCAAGAGTGAACACCGCACGGCCACAGACGCTGAGCCTCCCTCCGCTGCTCCCGCCCGACCCCCAACCCTCTCGCTCCGTGGGAACCCTCCTGTCACGGCCACACCATTTCCTCGGGCCTATCCCCTGCTCTCCGTGAGCTGGATGTTCTTCCACCCGAAGTGCCTTCCCCCGTCCCTGCAGGCCTGACATCCTCCCCCTTTTCAAGACCCAGCTCGGATCCCAACTCCTTCCAACCTCCTCTGTGCGACTTTCCCCAACCTTCCCCAGCAGCCCCATCCGGGCCCTGGCCTTCCTCGCTGCCTCCACCGTGGTCCGTGCACAGCTACCACGGAGCTCACCTTCACTGGTCCCTGCGTGCTAGCACTTTCTTCCCGAAAGAAACCTGGGCTTCTCCCAGAGGCCCTGTCTCTATTTTTACACCTTTCTCTCACCCTGCCTCATACCGTTAGCCGAATAATTGCACTGAGTAAGCCTCAGGTTGGCTCACTAAGTAACTTTCTGACTGAATCATACCTCTGAGAGTCCACAGCTGTCAGAGAATGGTGCTAAATGTGACGATATTTAGGGAACTCGGTATTTGCTGATGGCCTCATACAAAACTGTGCGGTCACCTCCCTCTGGGCACCTGAGACTCCTTCACCTAAGAGACCTACACCTTCTAACCCTCCCTGCCCTACTCTCTCCCACCGCACCCTCATAAACCCTTAGCCCAAAGGCAAATGTAAGGAAATGCAAGCAAGAAGAATCTGTCAAATGTCCCATCCCCTTTTGGGACTTCCGCCTGAGTTAAGTCCACCTCCAGCTTAGCGGACCCAGTCTACTTTTCATGACTAATTTTTACCTAAAATAGACTATCCTGACTGCTAATTTTCTCTCTTTTTTTTTTCAAACAATAATGTCAGGCAATTTGCTTCCTCACCCATGGCATTTATTCGGAAGCACCCAGCATCGTTTCTTTCCTGAGCCTTCCAGGAATAGAATTCTCACTCCCCTCTTCCCTTCCCTTCCTTCTTCCCCAGCCCACACTTCCCATCGGGCAGAACAATATTAATCGGCCTAACGACACCAGCGCAGTTGACGCAGCCCTTTCTCGCTCTCGCTGCACTGGCTGCTGTCCCTGGGGAACAGACTCCCAGCCCTGCCCCAGCCCTCCACAGCCCCGGCCATGCCCGGACCACCGCGTGACGTCTGTGGGTGAAGGTGTTCGCTGCTGTGGTAAAGGAAAATGTCCCAGACAGACCGAGAGGGGCAGGAGCCAGGAACGGCGTCAGAGAAGGGCCATGACAGGAGGACAGGCAGAAAGCTGAAACTCAAAGATCAAAGTCAATGGCTGGTGGAAGTAAGGTGCCCATTTAGGAACCTGCATCTACCCCTTTCTGTGTCATTCGATAAGGTCAAGTCTTGGAATAACTGCCAAGAGCAGCTTCCCCTTTCCCCCGAACACGGATGGTGCCAGATACAGATTTCTTTCAGCCGTAAGCCAGCCTAGTGACTTTCAGAGCAGTACTCAGGCAAAGCTCACGCAGGCAGCCCCCACATACAAAGGGATTTGCGCCCCATCTGTGTCTAAGTCAGTTTTTGTGAACTTAACATGCTTTTTTTCCCCCAGAGAATTGCTTTCAGAAAAGGGGTGCCCGGGTTCCAAAACTACCTGCAACAACTAATTTCCACCCAAAATGTAGCTGCCATAGCACACATTTGCAAAAGGAAAAACCACTTAGTAGGAAGGAAAAAAATGAGTCTGATATTAGAAATGAGTATCGAAAGATGAGTTTAAATAATGAGTAAAATCAGATCGGGAGTTCCTCAAGGGCATAAATTGTTTCTTATTTAATTATTTGTCTGCCTTCCCAGTCTTAGCTCGCTGCCCATCACTAAATGTTTTTGCTCATTGAGTTTCAGTGCTTGAGAATAAAGTAGGTTTCATTAACAGTGGACTGAGGCCGGGCGTGGTGTCTCACACCTGCAATCCTAGGACTCTGGGAAGCCAAGGCAGGGGGCTCGCTTGAGCCCAGGAGCTCAAGACCAGCCTGAGCAAGAGCGAGACCCTGTCTCTACAAAACGTAGAAAAGTTAGCCAGGTGTGGTGGTGAGCACCTGTAGTCCCAGCTACTCGGGAGGCTGAGGCAGGAGGATGGCTTGAGCCCAGGAGTTGGAGGTTGCAGTGAGTAGTGATGATGCCCCTGCACCCTAGTGGGGCAAGAGAGCAAGACTCTGTCGGGGAAAAAAAAAGTGGATTAGGAGGTATCTGAAGATTTGTGTGGATTTTCTGAAATTAATTCCAGGACTCTAGATCCTGACCACCCCAGTTGCCCAACTTCACTCTCAGAGAACTTTCCTTTCCTTTTCTTTTTTTTTCTTTTCCTTTCCACAGATATATTGGTGGCAATATTCACGCATTTATCGATGATAATAAGAATCTTTTTTGTCTACAAATGGATTAAACAGAAAAAAGGGGGAAAGGAGGAGAAAAGAAAGTAAATGAAGGAGGGAGATTTTCCTAAGATGCCTGGACAAAACCTGGGGATGGGGAGAAGGGGATGTTATTAAGCTAGAAGGGAAAGAAAGGAGAGAGAGGAGAGAAGAAGAGAGGAGAAGAGAGGAGAGGAGAGGAGAGGAGAGGAGAGGAGAGGAGAGGAGAGGAGAGGAGAGGAGAGGAGAGGAGAGGAGAGGAGAGGAGAGGAGAGGAGAGGAGAGGAGAGGAGAGGAGAGGAGAGGAGAGAAGAGAAGAGAAGAGAAGAGAAGAGAAGAGAAGAGAAGAGAAGAGAAGAGAAGAGAAGAGAAGAGAAGAGAAGAGAAGAATAAAAAAGAGAAGAAACCCAAGCTCATTACAGGCAAGTTCTTCACACCTAATCTAGACCCTGCGTGCCTCTGAATCTCATTATCTCTGTAGCCTCTGTGTCTTGTGACTCCCAGATCTTGTCCCATGAACAGTTCTCACTCTGTATTTGGACAATTGCTTTAAAAAAAAAAAGTCTTAAGTGTTAACTTCATCCTATTAATTTCAGCCTATTATTCCAAACTGCTAAAATGATTTTAAAACCTTCAACCCACCATCATTTTTTATTACTAGATGTCCTGTTTCTTTCTTCCACTGAGTCATGGATAAAATTGTTGAACGGGACAAAGCCAAGGTGGAGGACACAGTCGTCTGCCTCAACCAGAGACCATCCCACAGGCTGAGAGAGGGGATTGTTTGTTCCAGCAGGTCTAAGTACATGGGACAACAACAGCATCCAGTCAAATATTGCACCCTCTGCTCCACGGACATAGCAGAGAGCACTTTCCAGAACGCAGGGCAGAAATGGCAGCACCCTGTATCCACAACTTTCCAATGCAAATTAATCGCCCTGGTTTGAGAAGTAGAATAACGTTAATTTCTCATATATTCTTCTTGTAGGGAGTGATCACTGCATGCATTTCAAAATATTCATAATCTCTTTAAGAAATGAATGCCTGAACGTTATCTGTGGGCATCTTGCTTATCTCCCATCTCTGGCTGTGGTTTCTCAGCCCGTATCTGCAAAGCTCTGAAGTCAGATCTGCACATTTCGCAGGCAGAGCCCACCACTGCCTCGCCTGGGCTGAGAGCAAACCTGCCTGCTTTAAATTTTCCATTCTTCTTTCTGGAGGAAAGGAGGCTTGTGTCAAGTCCTTTTTGGAATAGGTAGGGTAATAAATAAGCAAGAATAAATGTAAACAAGAGAATCACGGGACAGGATGAATTTTTTAATCTTGAATCTACTTTTCCATGCAGTGAGGATTTCTGGATCCAAACAAGGTTTCAAAAGCCTTTTTCTATTACACTCAGCAGTTTGTAGAGCCTTTCTTCCCGGTACCTTTTCCTGTCATGCTTTTCCCTAGGAATCGAGTCTTATGCCCTTTCCTTTTCTTTCCAAGCTCCTACAGCAGGCAGCACCCTGGGTTCAGGGGCGGGAGGAAGTTCACACACTTGGCTTCTCCTTCACTTAGGAGAATCCGTTTTGAGTCACTGTGCAACTTCATGTCACCACCCTCACGTTCCCCAGCGGCTCAGTCCTCCCTTCCTATGGCTGTCTGCAAGGAAGTTGGTGGACGAGTTAATGCAGTGGGACAGTACGACTCTGAGTCAATGTCTGAACATTTCCCCTCAAGTTAAGGGGCCGGGGGAAGGTGCCCAGTACAATGAAGAAAAATAAAGACACTACAGTTATCTAAATTAGACCCCACTGCCATTAGGTAAGTGTGACCTGCCAAAGGGCTGTGTAAGGGCAGCAAGCCCTGCTTTCTCCCTACCAATCTAACGTTTTGCAGGAAATGAAATGATGCCTTTGGAAAAACAGTTTAAAAATGATAATACCTAATGTTGGCAGGCGTATGGCAAAGTAAACGTACTCACTTATTGCTTGTCACAAGATAAATTGGTGCGATCATTTTGGATTGTTAATGCAAAGCAAGAATCAACAAGAAATTCACAACTTTAGACCCAGTCATGCCACTCCAAGGAACTTACCCTGAAGAAATAGAGAGAAGAAGAAAGAAATATAGGCAAAAAGAAACTCACTGAAGCATAATTGTGAGCCTTGCAAAATGCCACGTATGCACTCAAAAACATTTGCTGAAATCCCACTACTGGGTATCTACTCAAAGGAAAAAGAAGTCATTATAATATAATATAATATAATATAATATAAAAGACATGTGCACTTTATCTTAGTGCAAGTCACAGTTGCAAAGATACAGAATCAACCTAAGTACTCATCGACTGATGAGAGAATAAACAAAATGTGACATACATTAATACATATGCTATGGAGTACTACTCAGCCATAAAAAAGAATGAAATAATGTCTTGTGCAGCAACTTGGATGGAACTGGAGGCCATTATCCTAAGTGAAGTGTCTCAGGAATGGAAAAATAAACACCACGTGTTCTCACTTATAAGTGGGAGCTAAACTATGGGTATATATGGTCATACAGAGTGGACATTTGAGACTCAGAAGCAGGGAGAGGGATGAAAAATTACCTATTGGGTCCTACACTAAAATCTCTGACCTCACCACTATCCATTTCACCTACGTAACAAAAACAATCTGTACCCCCTAAATCTATTGAAATTAATTAATTAATTTAAAAAATAATAATAATTACCTCCTAATTTTTAAAAAATTTGCTGAAAAATAAATCCAACAGCCTGGTAATGATCTAATAAATTTTGGTACATGAATAAAATGGAGTATTACACAGCAATTAGAATTATAATAGAAAGTCTATCAAAAGATGGGGGAGATTACACAGTATAAAATTACACTTCAAAATAATATAGTTAATACAAATTGAATGCAAGTACAGTCCTCCCTCAGCATACTCGGGGGACTGGCTGCAGGACCCCTGTGTATACCAAAATCCATGCATACCCACAGTAGGCCCTGTGAACCCATGTACACAAAAATTGGCTGCCTGCATGCTCATGTTTCACATCCTGTGAATACTGTATTTTCTATCCATGTTTGGTTGAAAAAACATCCTCGTATAAATGAACCCTTGTAGGTCATACCCGTTGTTGTTCAAGGGTCAATTGTAAACAAATGTATGTACATAAGAGATAATATGCTAAAACAAAAATAGTTATGCAAAGTGAGAGAACTGAAAACAATTTTTAAAGTTTATTAAATTTTCTTTAATCCTGTTGTATTCTCTTTGCCACCTCAGAAGTGCTTTTTTACAGAAAGAAAAACACACTGCCCATGAAGGCAAGAGACAGTAAAGTCCTCTAGAACACTTTGTTCCCATGAATTTTTTATCTTTTTTTTTTAACCACTTTATTGAGGTTTCCTTGACATATAAAAAGCTGCACATATTCAACGTCTACAACCCAATGAGCTCTAATGTTGTCATCCTACCTCCCTGGGCTAGTTTTGCGAGTGTTTAGCAGGATTCTTCCGCTCTTCTAGAAGGTCACAAATGGGAGTGGCTCCTGCCTGGCACCACCAGGACGGGGCAACGTGCAGAGCCGGGGGGCGTTGAGATTGGGTGTCCTTCATGATTAGAGTTCAGTGAAGCTACACTGGGGCTCTCAGATGTCTTCTTCTCCTCACCCAAACACATGCAAAAAACCCCCCAACAACCACGTTTTTAAATAGGCAATAAACAGACTTAGTTAAATACAGAGGGTGCCTCCAGTCCAGAGGGACAAGTAAGTACAAACCTTGGAGCTCAGGAGCAGAGTGTGCAAGTGAGAGGGAATTCCTCCCATTCTCGGTCCTAGAACTGAGGGGCGGGCACGTGTGAGGTGTGGACGTGTGAGGTGCGGACGGGAGGAGACGCTCCTCTCCTGCCCACCCACCGACCAGTTCCGGGTGAAGGACACAGCCATGTTCCCGAAAGATCTCAGGCAGGCCCGGGCAATTATACAATATCCTAGCAACTACTTTGATATCAGACAGGAACTTGCTGATCACTTGTTTCTGTTTTTAGAGCCACTACCTGCAGAGTGCTGGGCATTTGACAAGTATTTTATCTCCCTCCATCTCAAAACAGCCCTGCAAATGAAGCATGATCAGGCCCCGCCCTACAGATGAGGAGGATAAGGTTCAACCAGCTTTACAAATTATGCCGAGCTCAGCAACTGCGAAGCTTCATCCACTGCCCTACCCTGCTGGACCACAAGATCAGGCGGAAGAGTCTGGGGTGGGGAAAGAGCCTGGTCCTTAGCAGCACCTGGTCACTTAGGGCCACCTGCTCAGAGCCCCAAGAATAAAAATCATACTCCATTGGTTTGGGGTTCAAAACTACTCTTTCTCCCAGGCTTGCCATCCCTTTCATGATGTCCTTTGAATTTAGAGAGCATTTGTCTGGCTTTTCATAAAGAAAATTCCACTTTTTCTACAATAAGCACATTGTTTGATATTCAGGAAAAAAATTAATAAAACCATATTAAAAAATCAGGAGACAGAGGAGACAGTGGGAGAAAACATTATACAGCAGATGAATCCACTTCCAGCACCATTTTCATTTTGGTTTCTGTCTTAACTTGGCTCACAACAGCTCCGTCTCTTAGCACCAGGCATGTGTACCCAGCATCTAATTATGTTAAGCTTGGAACAGTTTAAGCCACCCAAGCAAAGCCCGGCCTTCAGTGACAGAAAACCCTCCTGCCACTTCCCAGCTGAGTGCCTAAGATAGTGCCTTACCTACCCTCTCAGAGCCTCAGTTTCCCATCTATGACATAAGGACAGTCATCTTGGCTCACAGTGATATGGCAAAGGTCAAATTCAGTAAAATGTCTGCAATCTCTCTGGAAACTGTAAAGGACCATGTCCATATTTTGGGGCATTACAGTTTTACACATTGATTTGCTTAACATTCATCCTGCTAGCTTCCTCATTTGCAGCCCTCTGGCAAGTAGAAATCTGGGACACAACGCAGCGATTCTGGACACATAGAGAAAATGCAAACCATGAGCAAACCTAGCATAAATACACAGATTTACCAGAAAATCCTGTATATTGTAGCAAAGAAATTAATATCGGTGCATGAATATAGATGATTAATTTACTAACCAACTCTCATTCATTAGTCAAAGGTGGTTTCCTAAAGAAGGAAGGACTTTGGGTGATTTTTAAATACCAGCAAGAGGAACCTAAGATGCACTTAGGTGGGGGAAGTGGTCTGCTGACCCAGGATAGCAAGTAGATTTATCTCACCCCATGCCCCAGGCTGTCAAGAGAAGACAAAGGTATGAGAAGACATAGATAAAGAACATAGACCATGTTCCCTGTTTCACTGTGAGTCACATGAAGACCCTTGAAAGGTGAGGAAGTCAACTCAGAGCCTAAGGATGGCAAAATGAGGCTTCCTACCTTCTGCATACCTATAGCCCTTGAGATTAAGAGCTACTTAGATGACAGAGAGAAAGAGAAAAACAAGAGCTCTCTGACAGGCTGTCGCCGTTGCTCTGGTTCCAGCTTCCTCTCCAAGGCCAGGGATCTCTAGAGCTACATGAACAGCTATCAAGCAAGATCTGAAAAACTCATCTGCAATAAGATCTCTTTTGCAAGCGTAACAGCCCCAGCTGAAATGGACTGGCTTCTTAAAGCACTTTGCCGGCACTCTTAGAAAATCCTGTTGCGGGAGCACTACATGAGTGAGGGAGTGGAGAGCAGGGATGGTGGGTGGGTTTACTAAATTCTAAGAGCCAGTGGCCTCGTGGTGCTTTGTCTCTGGAGACAGGACTCAGGTGTTCTGGGCCCTAACAGACTTCTCTTGTTTTATTGCCTCCTCTGTCCGTCCCCCTTTTGTCCTTTTAATTCCTCTGGGGTGCAGCAATGCAACAGGGCCATGTTATGCAATGGGCTCAACCATCTGCTCTCTGAAGGCGCCACCTCGAAGCAGATGGGTTCTTCTTCCTGAGCTAATCCTCATCAGGAAGCTGCTTGCCAGCCCCACCCTAACATCTGCCTGGAGTCCCTGTGTTATCTACACGGTGCTCATCAGCCCCGCAGGCCCTAGAGTCGTGGGTCGCAGCTTGGGCGCCAGTAAAGCATGCAGCACTGCCTCCTCCAGAGCCAGCCACATGCCAGGAAACCTCCACGCTTTCACTGCCAGGCAGGCAGACGGGCCTCAGAAAACCACAAGCTTTGTCTCCTTGCACACCCCCCTCCAATATCGACTTGCCAGCTCCAAAGCACACGGATGACAAATGCATTATAGCCTCCTCAAAACAGCTTCATAAATGATGGTTTGGTTTTGAGGCAGGTTTGTGTGTTTGGTTTGGTTTTTTGCCTATCCTACTGGGAAGGCAGCTGTCTTCCTGACAACGTTTCAGTTATCGCCATGGCTCTCTTTAAAGCTCCTAGTCTTGCATGGGTAGCTCTTTCTCTAAAAGGAAACTCTGCAGCATCACTTTATTTATTTATTTATTTTTAATTCTGCGTCAGAAGACGACCTGCAGGCAGTGCAGGGCGGTTGGTTGGTCGGGGCTTTGCTGCCACCTAGTGTCCGGTCTGGAGGATGACGGGCGGAGCGGCGGGGACCCCGCGGATGTGGATCCTCGCGCGGTCGCGGTCGGTCCGCAGTGAGACTTGCAGGCTCCCGGGCCTCGTCTGCATTGCGGTGGGCGTGCGTGATCGTGCAGAGCTCTGGGTCACAAGGCGGCTCTGAGCGAAGGAGGCGGAACACGCACCCCCACAAACAGAAAACCCAAGGCTGGCGTCTGCGGTGCCCCCACCCCCTCACCTGGGCAAGGTGGGTGGGGCCGGCACGCCCCACTTCCACAGACCCTTGCAATGGCCCTGGGGCGACTTCTCTCCCACCCGATTCCTGTGCCCCTCTCTCGCCTAGGGAATAAACGGAAAGACGGAGGAGGAGGAGGCAGAGAAACATCCTGGGATTTTCTCTGGGTTCCTCAACCCCCTACGGAGAGCTCTAAGGACTCAAACCAAGACCTGAGGGAGAGAAGCAGATCTTAAAATGCAGCAATCTCCAGGAAATGCAAACCACTAAGGTGACATGCATGGCTTCCCATAGAAGGGTGTGGAGGAACCATGCTGAGCATGAACTCTGATCTTTTTCTTTTGCTAAAAACTCCTTCCTCAGGAGGCCAGCTGGGTCAGGCTGACAAACGGTAAATTCCCACTAAGCGCCAACCTGATTCTGGTATGGCATTAACATCACCTAAAAGATAAGAAGCCCCTGTCTTAACTCAAGCATCCTAGCAGATGCCTATCCTAAATTTAAAATATCTTAAAGCATCCTAGCAGGCGCCTATTGTAAATTTAAAATGTCCTCCTGTCTGGACCTCCCAGAGTGCTCACACCCTTATCTTAAAATAAGCATATCCTTTCTGGTCTTCTAGATAAAGTCTAACTCTCTCAGCCAATTGCCAAAGAATCTTTAAACCCACCTATAACCTGTAAGCACCCCCCCCCCTTGGAGATGTCGCACCTTTTTGGGCCAAACCAATGTATGCCTCTCATGTATTGATTTGTGGCTTTGCCTGTAACCCCTGTCTCTCTGAAAATGTATAAAACTGAACTGTAACCCAGCCACAGCGAGCCCACTTGCTCAAGGCCTCTTGGCAGTGGCTCTGGGTCATGGTCCTCAAATTTGGCTCAGAATAAATCTCTTTAAAATTATTTTACAGAGTTTGGCTTTTTTTTTCGGTTGACACTGTGAACCACCTAGAAACAAACACTTAGGAAAAATACCCAA
The DNA here is from genome assembly GCF_040939455.1 of Microcebus murinus. NCBI lineage: Eukaryota > Metazoa > Chordata > Mammalia > Primates > Cheirogaleidae > Microcebus > Microcebus murinus. The sequence goes on along the minus strand of NC_134105.1, from coordinate 115,250,770 downwards.
AGCTGATTTAACTACAAATATGTCTGACGGTTGGTTGTGATCTCTCTGCAAGTCCAAACCCCAATAGCGCCTGGCATGTCTTATGTATGCCCAAAGTTGGGACAAGACTTCTTCAAACCTTTAATGATAGTGCTGTGAATTTAAGGAGGGTCAGGGACTGGAAAGCTTGATGAATTTGATTTTCTAGTTAACAGAGTTAATGAGGAAATTGTCTCTCTTTTCCAGGAAAGTGGTTTCTGGCAGTTACAACTGTCAGTGCTCATCTGTGCCCCGTTGAATATTTGTGTTAATGCATGGGAAGACAACAGCACACGTGCTTATCAAATTTTATATGGCATAGGCCGGAAGGTTTGATAACCCATTATATGGCAGAATTCATTAAAAAATAATCTAACAGGCTTATCCCATAAGACTAAAGTCCTGCTAATAGTTTTTTTGTTTGTTTGTTTGTTTGTTTTTTAAGTTGACCACACAAATACAAGATGTGGAAACTTGGATTAATATCAATTGATGTGGGAGAACCTAGGCATTTCAGTCGCCCTGTGTGGCCACCAAAAATGCCAACAGAGTCTTAGGCAGCACTGGTAGAGAAAGTCAGTGTTTGGGGCAGAGACGGTGGCAGTTCCGCTGAATACTGCAGTGGGAGGCAGCGTCGTGTCTGCAATGCAGCATTCTCTTCTGCACGCAACAGCACAAAAGGAAAGGCAGCTAACTCTGAAAATTCTGGAAATCATAGATTATGGTGACAGTTGCACAACTCTGTAAATATACTAAAAAAAAGCAATGAATTTTACACTTTAAACAGGTAAACTTTATGGTATGTAAATTACATATCAATAAAACAATTAAGAGGGGGGGAGGAGGGGATGAGTGAAAACCTACCTAATGGGTACAATAAACACTATTCAGGTGATGGGCACACTTATAGCCCTGATTCAAGCATTACAAAAGTGATCCATGTCACCAAAAACATGTGTACCCTGTAATATTTTGAAATTTAAAAAATAATAAAACAATTAAAATAATAGTTCCTACCTCACAGGTTTGGATTCAATTGGATATGCATATAAAGCACGTAGCATAGTGCCTGGCATATGATAAGTGCTCAATACATGTTAGCAATTATGTTTAGCTCACAAAGTCCAACCTCAAGACACTTCAGTGAGTCATTCTTAAATGGCGCTGAATGTAGACAAACATTGTCTAGGTTGAGCTGCAATAAGCTTGTCTGGAATTTTCTGGTTTTGTTCTTGCTTTTACCATCTACCTCTTCCCCAAAGTAAGACGAAGGTCACGGCTTGTGAGGTGCTCTCCTCAGCACCTGTCAATGACTCTAACAGTGAAAAAAAAGGAGAGAGAAAGGGAAATAATGAGAGGGAGGAAGGAAAGAAGAGAAGAAAGAAAGAAGGAAGGAGGGAAGAAAGGAAGGACAGGATCTCCAAGGAGAGATATAACTCCAGGAGAGTGGGATCTAAGCTATGCAAACAAAAAAATTTTTGCTTCTAAAAAGATATGATCTTATAAAGACACAACCTTGACAAAAATATACGCAGATTTTTTAAAATCAAACCAAACATGTTGTTTTTCAGTCTAAAATTTCCAAGCACTGCTAAGGATTATTTCTAAAATTTCTGGATTAATACCTATGGAGAACCTACTACACACCAAGCACGTGTGCAAGGTTTTAGAGAGAAAGCGGTGGAAGACAATCTTTTGTTATCAGCCAGGGCCAGGTCCAATCCACTCACATGCAATAAATCAATCACTGTGACATGGGTTTTATAAAAGAGAAAAGATTTATTCTCAAGGCTGTAGAGTGATCCTTGAGCCTTGAGAACACCTCTCAATTCTGCCTCCCCAAAGATAAGGCTTAGGGATATTTATAGGTTAGGGAAGTAGGGTGTTCTAAGGCATGGGGAAAGGTAATTGGCAGGGAGGGAAAATGAAGTAACAGGTTCATCCGCACAAGCACAGTAGGGGTTCATGGCATCACACAGGACATATGTACAGAAAATGGTTTTGGCCCTCCAACATCAAAAAGCCACCTCTTGGCCATTTTCACAGGCTCATTTGAAAGGTCGGTGGTCTCAGCCTGTTTGAACTAAACAGGGGCTGCACCAAGTTTCTGAAAAATAACTGAAGCCAGTGAAGGTTAAGTTTCAGTGTTCACAGGCATGGCCTCCAGCTACCATAACCTTCAGCTTCATGGAAAAAGGGGAAAAGAAATAACAAAATGCAAGTGACCAAAAGCAAGCAAGGCGGGCAAACTTGATCAAATTAACCTCTCGGTTTCACTTTGTCCCCAATTGTAACCCAGACAGTCATCCACCCTGTGACAGCAGAATAAATCAATTCCCAACATTTCCATTTTCAAAACAGTGGTGTAGAGGCAAGTTGGCTTCTCCACCCCCAACAAAAGAACAAAAACAAATATATAGTGTTGAGATTTTCACCAGCAACAACCCAGAGCTCAAGTATGAGAATGAGACAGTTCCCAGGAACACAGAGACACAGAAAAACCCTGCACAGACAGTGGGAGGAGCAGACTGCCACATCCATGACACCCTTGCCCTCCATTCTGCCAGGCACCACCTGCCTAGAAAATCTCCTCTCAATTCACAGTTTCTACACTGAAAAAAGTGAAATTGAGGTGGTCAACAGCTTCCCCACCTTCCTGAGTACCCTCGCAGAGCTGTCTTTGCTTTACCCCATGGGTAGCATTATAACTGCCTGAGAAGAGAAATATTCCCAAGGACAAGCAGAGACAAAGGGAGGAGGTAGGACTACCATCCCCAGCCAGGAAACTCTGCTCTGTGTCTCAGCCAAAGGAGACATCAAATAAAAGTGGCTGTAGGAGGTATGATCCCAGGTCCCCTGAGCAAGAGCCAGCCTTCCCACACTGCCAGCGTAATCCCTTTGGGCTCTACCCAATTAGGACAGGCAGCACCCCAACCATCCACTAGAACCCAGGCAAACCTGGACTTAAGATGCCACCTAGAGCCAAAGAGAAGGCAGTGACCCAGCAGTGAAGATGTGCTAAGCAAATGTATTCAATAAAAACCAAAGCAAGCTGGACAGAGAAAAGTGGAATAAAGAACGAATCCTTCAACGCAAACACATAGGTGTATACCCACAAGAAACAACAGAAAACAGGGAACCATGACCTCCCCAAAAGGGCAAAGCAAAAATCCAGTGACTGACCCTAACAAGATGGCAATTCATGAGCTCTCTGACCATGAATGCAAAACAGCAGTTTTAAGGAAACTCAGTGATCTCCAAGATAACACAAAGAAGCAATTCAGAAATTGATCAAAGAAATTTAACAAAGAGATTGAAATAATAAAAAAATCAAACAAATCTTGGAACTGAGAAATATATTTGCTGAACTAAAGAACTCTTTAGAGGCTCTCAACAGCAGAGTGAACCAAGTAGAGGAAAGAATCAGTGAGCTTAAAGACAGGTTATTTGAAAATACACAGTCAGAAAAGAAAAAAGCATGAAAACAAATGAAGACCACCTATCTACAAAATTAAGAAAATTACCCCAGAAGACCAAATCTGAGAATTATTAGTGTTCAAGAGGGAGTTCAGCAAGAGCAAGGGGTGGAAGGCTTATTCAAAGAAATAACAGAAAACTTTCCAAAACTCAAGAAAGATATAAATATCCAGGTAAGGAAGGCCTTAGAACACCATATAGATTGACCCCAAATAAGATTACTTCAATACATTTAATAATCAAACTCTCAAAGGTCAAAGACAAAGAAGCAAATAACATAAAAAGGAGTTCCTGAGGAGGCCCTGAGAAAAAGTGAGTGCTATGAAATGTCTCCGATGCCTGTGGATTTTCTCCTCGCTCTACCACGCCCGCCACTTTGACTCTGCACTTTCTTATTGTTTGCAGGCTGCCGAACAGCAGCCAAGTGTTGTGCGATCATCAACCACCTCCTCGCCTCCCCCACAACTATGCTTGACTAGAAAAATAATAATCATCATCTCCTCGCCTCAGTAAAGCTCACCTGTCTGATGTCCTTCCCTCAGCAGCTCACTTCACTGCTAGCTAAATAATATGATCGTTTGTACAGTATGGAATAGTATAGGCAGTGATAAGTTGACTACATACTCTTCAGAGATAATATTTACATAATAAAAGATGTTTTCTTGTCTCATCCCCAATGAGACACAAATTGGCAAAAAATAAAATTAAGTTGGAGTAGGTGAGGAAGCAGGAGGTAGACTCTTGGAGGCTCCATCGTCACAGGCTTTCAAATCCTATCACAGGGGCTGTGACCTGCTCCATGCGTGGGTGAGTTAAACCCATGTTTTCTCATCGGTGAAGTGAGCAGACTGCAGTAAATGCCTCCTAAAGTCCTTATGAGAGAGCAATCCTTGAGCTACCGTGAGTGTGCACAGGCTGCGTGTGCAAGGCTGTGTTCTGGCGTGGTTGTCACGTGGCAGTAGGGAGACGGGGAGGACCTACACAACGGAGGTGGCACTTCCTCTGCCTGTCACCCAGAGGGGAGATGGTGAGCCTCAGAAGGGAAACTCCCGCTTTTTTTGTATGTATCAGTCTCTCGGTTTGAATATCAGGGAATTTAGATATCTATTGAGGGCATCTCACCTAATGAATGGAAAGATGATCCTCCTGAACCACGGGGCAAGGTGGGAGCTGTCCAGGGTGCTGCAGACTCGGTGATCAGACGCAAGAGTTCCTATGGTTTGGTTCCATTTAAATGAAGGTCAGGAACAGGTTAAACTAAGACACGGTGGTAACGGTCAGAGTCCTGTTGATCTTGGGGCCAAGGATTTCCATGGAAGGAGCCCAGGGGAGCCTTCTGGGTGCTGGAAGTGTTCTACATCTTGATCTTGTTGGGGTTTCACAGGCATGTATGCATACGTAAATATTCATCAAGCTGTACACTTAATGATTTGTATTCTTACAAATATCACATCTCAATACAAATAAAGATGTGTAAATAGGATGTTGATAAATTGAAGATGATTAACCTATACCTTTAAAATTAATTTTTCTGGATGTATGGACCCCTTTATGCATAGTTTTCACACGCAAGCACTAAGCCTCTAGAAGAAAGCCATTACAGCGTGGTCTGTGCACCACGTGGGACAGTCGTAGCTCCGTGTCCGAACCCCGGTGACAGAAGCCAGCACTGAGAGGCTGTGGCAGTTTTGAGAGATACCCCAGGAATCTAGAAGCTGCGAAATCTAAATGCCCCTCCTCACAGAACATTATCCCTCTGTTGGCCCTGAGAAGGAGCAGGGTTTGATTTTCGCAGTGGTGACGGTGGTTTCCATCACCATTAACTGCCGGCTGTGGTACTTGTGACCCAGGCCCCTAAGTGCACACTGAGAACCAAGCTGTCTGTGGCGCTGCTGAGCACACAGGCTGAACAGTGGTGACAATTCAAGCACACCCTTGGGATCCAGCCACATTGTGGAAATACTCTCTGCTAGTCAACCAGAAAGAGAGCAGTATTCGTCCAGCTAGCCGTGGGACTCGCGTTTAACACACACTCTGCCCGGTATAGATCTGCAGAAAGCAAATGTTGGGAACATTCATGTAAAGAGACCATCTCGGTCCCCATTCTGGGCTAGCCTAGTAATAATGTAGGTGAACGAAGCTTTCTACTTGCCACTGCTTTTAACCACTTACCTTTATAGGTGTTTTAAATTTCACTCTGTTTCCAATAAATCTCCAGCTTCAGCTCCATTTTCTCTATTTCTAGGCACCTCTAGTGCATTTTTTCAGGCCTAATGCAGCCCGTAACATAGCGAAACTTGGAACTAACAAGGCTGCGTGCCTTTGCCGGCGCTGGGCTTTTGGTGCTTCCTGTCGTAGTCAGGACTCTTCAGTGCAAGTGATAGGAACCTCGGAACCAAAACCAACTCTGCCCAGAGAGGCAGAGTCCAGTACAACCCCCAAAATAGACGTGTGGATGGTGGAGGAGGGAAGGCAGAGCCCCCAAGAGTTTCGGGGTCCTATTCCCAAAACAAGGTTGGGTGCTGGGCAGACGACACCATAGATGTCTCTACAGTAATGACGATGGAATGGTTTTGGAGTCTTCAGACGGAGAGGCTCTTCCCTGATATCTGTTTTAGTACCACATACACCTCCCGTAACCTCTGTTCCAGGCCCTCATGCTCTGCTTGCCAACCTGGCCAGGAGCAAACAAGCGGCTCAGTACGGTGAGGATGGCGGGAGAGAATAAAAAGGGATCAGTTGAAAGAATTGCCACTGGAATGCCCCCATTGCCGTTCCCAGCTTTGAGTGACCCACCGTTCCATAAAACAGGGTTCATATTCCTCACAAACGTGATATTTTAACCTTTTGCTTATTTACTCAAATGTATTCTAGTCTTGGGGGAAATTGGCAAATACCTACCAAACTTCAAAATATTTCTTATCGAGCTTTTTTCTTAATAACGTAGGTGATGCAAATATCACTCCCCTCACGTGACCTCCCCCCCTGCCCCTTTCTCCCGGTTCCGGGGGACCACGACTCAGCAGCGTCCTGAGAGCAGCTGGCTTCGGTACGGTGGCAGAGGGATTTGTGATAAGCCTGGCTCACCCGGGGACAGGGAGCTGGTGAGGTCACACAGACCCAAATAAAGGCCCCACAAGGGGGGACACTTTCAAATAGACCAGGCTTTAGGGAGAGTTAGAATCTCTACCATGTGGCTAAAAAAAAATTGTATAACTATTTCTATTCAGGTAGGATTTCAGTTTCTCTTAAATTTCGTGTGATTGATAGGCCAGAAAACCTGAAGTGGCACCGTTTCTTTTTTATCTTATAATGCACTAGGTAAAGAAGATATATGAGCAAGGAAATGGTATGCAAGACTCCAAAGTTTATCTAACACATCAGAGAAACTGTCATTTATCACACCGACTTAAGCAATTAGTGTTGCTTCTTCCGATCAGAAATTAGCCCTAAGACTATTTGGAGAACAGACCCAAAAGTCTCTGGCTGGGTGGATAACAGCAAATACAGATGCTGTATGCAGCACCAACACAACAAATAGAGATTGTGTGTTTAAGGACCATTGCAGATTCCAGGCTGAGCATCCCACAAGATTGGTGAGATGGGATCGCCCCACCATCAGCTAATGCTCACATCATTGCTCTGCAGTAGACCCAATTCACCTGCACAGTATAAAAGAAAAAAGAACGAAGGTCATTGCCTCCTTCTGTTCTGTGCTGCTGGGCCACATCTTCTGCCTGCCCCGGGCTGGGGGAGGTACGGGAAGGCTGAGACTGAAGGCGGGTTTTGATAGACCTAATTGCACTCCATGACTAACAGCCACAGTGACTAATGAAGAGGCCTTTGCCAGACCTGCCGGGGTAACTGGAGGCCACAGTAGCCTCGAGTTCTAACAGAATGAGAAATGGCCACTTTTTATAACTTGCCAAAATGCCATCTTGCAGAGATGCTAATATATTAATATCTTAATGGCCTGTAATGGGATTGCAAAGGGACTGGGAAGCCAGAAACAGTCCTGGCTTGGGGGCATATGGGGACATTGTGCCTGGGCCACTCACACACCCATCAGCAGCCCAGAGCTCTGGCCAAGCAACCCTGAGTGGGATAATGAGGGTTCCCAGGACACCATGTAGCTGGAGTGGCATTGTATCCAGTTGTTGCCAGAGATCCAAAAAACGGAATAGTACAGAAATATTGGGCAGTGCTAAACACATGTTAAAGGACATTTCGCCATAGAAAGAGCCAAGGACTCAACAGTGCCATGTTTGGAGTGGGGTGGGTTTGCATGGGCTCAGCTGACGGAACGTTGGAGGGGCAGCTGAGCCACTGTGAGCCTCCAGGTGGAACCTTAGACCCTCTGTGAAGGCCCTGCGGAGGCCGTCTCAGTCTACGCAGTGTGACGTTGATGTTTGGAGAACCGCTCATCACGCAGGTCTGGAAGCCTCACTCCCGTGGTTATTAGCACATCCAGTCGTGGGTAGCAAAGAAACAGGTAACTCATGAAACAGTGATTTTGCTCATTGGTGACTGCAATGACTTTGGCTGGGGCAGAGGTGGAGACTCATCAGAAATGAGGTTCCTGGGGCATTTGTTCCGTTTCTCTATTCTAGGCAAGTAGCTTCCAAACCTGGCTCCTCGACCATTGCTTGGAGTACTTATTCGAAATGCAGATTCCTGGTCTCCAACCCCAAAGATTCTGATCCAGCAGGTATGGGGTGTGCCCGGGAATCTGCATTTCTATCAGGTGCTCCAGGTGATCCCAGAACAGGGGATCCAAGGACCTATGTTTGGGAATAACGCCTCTAGCGCCCCATCTCCATATTATCATCATCCATTACTGAGAGTCCGTTGAGCCTCAGATGAGGAGCCCGGGAAACACCCAGGTTGTTCCTGGGCTCCCACCTGACACACCACGTGTCCTGGGGACGTGTCTTCTCTGAGCTCCACACCACCCTTCTAGCACACACACTCCACACCAGTTCAGCTCAGGAAATGTTTATTGGGCACCTATGACGGGCAAGGCACAGTACCAGGTGCAGTGGGTACAAAGACAAGGCTAGCCCACCCTCCAGAGGCTTGCAGTCCAGCTGGGAGAGAGACACACTCGCAGGTAACAAAAATACAAGGCAGAAGGAGGTGGGCTCCGTGGCAGAGGCGAAAACAGTGGGGGAGCAGGGAGCAGGGAAAGATCAGCTATACCTCGGCCCATCAGATGCTAAATGCAGGGAGTGACGCTCAGCCCGTCCCTGGGAGGTGGGGAGGACTCGCACAGTGGACTGACAGAGAAGGACACTTCCGGCTCAGGCGAGGTGTAGAGGTGGGAAAGTACAATGGAAGTTCGGAGAACAGAGACATCTGCCAAGACCGAAACACGGATGCCACAGGGAGAGCAGAGGGAGCTAAAGCCGGGGAAGCGTTTTCAGGGCAGATGGTGGAGGGTCTCCTTACAGTAAGGAGATGTGACTTCATTCCATAGGCAATGGTGAGCCATTGAAGGTTCCTGAGCGAGGGGGTGACAGGACCTCATTTCCTCGCTTCTGTGAGTTGATACATGCTGTAATACGTGATTAGCTTTATCCTGGGTGTTAACCTTACTCTATGGACTCACACCCTCTCTTGATCTCAAAGCAGAAACCAACCTGGGCCCTGTGGCCAAACATACAGTTGATCCTTGAACAACACAGGTTTGAACTGTGCAAGTCACTTATATGTGGATTGTCAGCCAAACACAGATTGAAAATACGGTATTTGTGATGCAAAACCCACGTATGTGGAGGGCCGACTGTCCACACACACAGGTTCCGCAGGGCCAACCGTGAAGGACTTGTGTGGGTGGATTTGGGTACATGCAGGGGTCCTTCCTGGAACCAAACCCCCAGGTGTTCTCAGGGACGACTGTACTTTCCCGGGCTGCACAAAGGAAGCAGTGGCCTTAACTAGGTAAACTTTGAGCTCACCCGACAGCTTTCTACCACCTCCGCAGAAAAGGAAGTGAGGCTTTCCAGAACCATCTGAGAGGAAGGGGCAGGGCACAAGGAAGGTATCCCTGAACTTCTGTCATCTAAGCAGGGCAAGGATAAGCTGCAGAGGAATGGTAGTGCAAAAGAGAGCGGTGGAGAGGCACAAGAGATGCAATCAACATCATCCAAACTAAACCCTGTCCCAGGAGGACTTGTGGTATAACCCACCCCCCAGCCCCCGGGAGGGGAGAGCCTGCAGTCGGACCCCCGGATTGAGTAGATGGGGTTTCTAAGCGCTCTACACAGAGAGGGTCCCAGGACCCCGCCTAACTGTCCAGCGAGGCAGGGGAATGGCGCCCACTGCCACCCGGGCCGCCCCAGCCCGAGAAGGGATGCGAGGCCACTGCCGTCCAGGTGGACACGGCGATGCTGGTCAGCGCGGGCTCCCCCAGGACCTCCATGGCAGCCGAAGTGGGTGCTGGGGCGGAGAGCACGGAGGGGGGCGAGGTCACAGCCGGGTTCCCGAGGAGGAATGCCCCCGCGGTGCTGGCGTGCACCTCTGCGCCCGGCCCGGCGGGGGCCCCGCCACCGTTGCTGATGGTCACCAGGCACGGATAGGGGCTGCGGAGACAGAGAGAAGAGGGGCGTGTCCGATGGCACTCTGAGGGAGAAGTGCCCCCCGCAAGCCCGCGCACGGTGCTGAGGAGGGCAGGCCGCAGACTAGGCCTGACTTCTAGCTGTGACACGGATTGGCCCCATTTCTGCAGAAGAGCCGAGAGAAGCAGCGAGGTCCGGTGGAATGAGGATAAAATTAGGTGTCCTGAGACCCGGGTTCTGGTGCTGGCCCTGCCACTGGCAACTTACTCGGTGGACACAGCGTTTCATTCCTCCCGCCTCCCTTGTGGCCTGCATACACGGGCAGGGCAGCGAAAGGCAGGCACCGTGCGTGTGCCCCCTGCCCCCGCTGGCCCACGGGGGCATGTGGCTCGGTAAGCAGCACATGACACTGTCAGAAGACGTGGGCTTGAATCCCAGCTCCACCACTGCCTGGTTCCGTGACCTTGGCCAAATGATTTCATGTCTCTGAGTGTCATTTTTCTCATCTTCAAGATTTGGAGTGATAATTTTACATACCTTACAGAGATCGCTCTGAGGATTAGATGGGTATATGATGCCCAGCACCTGGCACTCAGTAAATGGGGGTTGTTATAAGGAAGTCCTCCGTTCCTGGTCTCCACCTGTCAGCTCTGGTCCCTGGCACAAAGGCTGGGGACTTGGGCCACTCTCCTTGCCTTCTCTAGTTCTACAGCACTGGGTCACAAACTTGGCTGCCCATTGGAAGCACTTAGTGAGTTTTAAAAACTAATACCGATGCCTGAGTCCCACCCCGAAAGGTTGATTCAACCGGTCTGGCATGCAGTCTGGGCATCAGAATTTTTTAAAGCTTCCCAGTCGATCACGATGTGCAGCAAAGCTTGTGTGTCCGTGTAGAACTCGCCGCTCAGGCCTGCAGCTGGAACAGGTGCAATGACCACCGATGTTCTCAGCCTTTAGTCACCACCTGTTCTGACATTTTAGAGTCTCTGCAGTGTCTGGCGCTGGATTGCTTGATAACACTGCATCGCATTGATACGTTATCAATGACGGCACTGAACATATTTGTGTTTTTCAAACAAAATCTTTACAGGGGAAAAAAACAGAAAAGAAAAAAACAGGGGGAAAAAAAAAAAAAAACCTTTACAAAGTCAGTAATGGGTTAAATAAGCCAACAGGGAAACCAGAGGTGGCAACACCACCCTGCACCCTGTGCCGTATGTCACATGCTACAGACCTCCTTGGACCTGCAGGGCCCATCCTCCGAGCTCCCAGAGCGCTCAGCATGCTGGGATTCTGGCCCTGCTGTCCAGAACAGGCTTTCCTGACTTATCACTTAGAGACGCTTTCTGATGCCTCCTGGGCCGGCGGGGGAACCACAGACTCTGAGTTACGCTGCTCGCTGTGTGACCTTCGGGAAGTTTCTAATGCCTCTGAGGTTTAGGCTCCTCATCAGTAAAAGAGGAAGTTTTATGCCTCGCAGATGTTGGTACTGCAGGTGACTTACGTAAAGTATCCGGCACAGAACTTGGCACGGGATTATCTAATATCCTCAAGGACCCTCAACTTCATGCTCTTCTCTCACCTCCTATCACAGCCCAAATCAATGCTTTTCCCTTCGGCCCCCAGACCAGCACCGTCCAACAGAAATGCAGTGCCAGCCACACATGTAAGTTGACATTTCCTAGTAGCCACACTTAGAAAAAGAAAATAATGAGCTTATTGTTAATGTTTTATGTAATTGAAAATATTTAAAATGCTATCATTTCAACATGTGTTTGGTATAAGAAATATTAGTGAAATTTTTATCCTTTGTTTCATACTAAGTCTTCGAAATCCTGAGCATCACACTCACAGCACATCTCAATGTGGACTAGCTGCATTTCAAGTGTTCAAGAGCCACAGGTGGCCGGTGGCGGCTGCACCGGAGCCTTGTGGGCCACATGTCGTCAGCAGCAGCTGGGAGCCCATTAGAAATGCAGAGTCTCAGGCCCCCACCCAGGCCTACTGATCAGATTCTGCATTTTAACAACACCCTCGGATGACTCCAAAACATTATAGTATGAGAAGCACTGCTGTAGACTAAAGGCCGTCACATTCTCCTAACTTTCTCTAGACCCCCCAAATCACAAGTCATCTGAAGTCTCCCCAAGTCCCATCTTTTAATTTGGAATCCCTTGTGGACCTTCTCAAAATTCTGCATACTCATATGAACATAGGAGCTGACACTTACAAAGCAGATTACTGCATTTTCTTATTTTGCTGCACACCTTAACTCCATGGAGTAGCTCGCACTGTTTCCATGCTACAGATAAGAAAGTTGAAACTTGGTAAGGCTAAGAAAATTGTCACCAAAGTCACCAAGTCAATGTAGGAGGTAGAACTGGGACTCGAACCCATGTCTGTCAGACCACAAGGTACCTTCTCTTTCCCCACCACAACGCGGATTTTCAGAAGTCAGAACTAAATGCAGATCTCTGGAATGTGGATTGTACCACAGGTCCCGTGCGTTACAGTTGGCCCTCTTGCCAGGGCTGTGGGCCAGGCACCCACAGCCTGTCCTCCTTTTAGGACAGGTGGCTTATGAGAATATGGAAAGCCAAGGGTCTTGATTTCTCAGTGTATAGTTACACTTTTCCTCTTTAGTTCCCCGATAGACAGTATCTGTCTGCTACCACCACAGTTTAAAGTATTTTTGACGGAGTTTAAGACAAATTATCTCAGGCTGTCGTGTTTTTCCCTTTAAAATATAAAATGCCAAAGCCACAAAAGAAAGAATATATGACCGAGCAGGTGCTTTCCCACGACTAGTTAAGAAAGGAGAACTCCGTCCTGTTGTCACCTTCACTTGCTAGTTAGTGGCTTAGAAACTGGGACAAAGACTCAGACCAAGCCACCCTAGGAAAAGGATGAACTTGAGTCCCCAGTGCCAAAGCAAACCCCCAAGACCGCCAACGAGTGCGCCGCTGGCGCCGGGCTTACCTAGGCCCTGGGTTGACGGGGCCGTTGGCGTGGGGCACGGACAGGAGGCTGGCGTGCGGCGCGGAGGATAAGGAAGTCCAGCTGTCGGGTCCCGAGAAAACTTGCAGATTATTGCTTGAGCTTTCTATCAAATTCACTTTGGGGAAATAACAACAGTTGAATTGAGGGTGCGTGTAGAACACAGGAAGATGGTGACCCATGACATTGCCCTGGGGCAAAATATACCCATGGCTTGTACTGCAGGCATCGACAGTTTGTTGGCGCTTTCTCAGGGAAACGGAAAAGAGGAAGGAACTTAGGTTTATTGACCGGCAACCATATATGCCAGGTATGGTTCGCAGTTTAATCTCCACAACAACTTCCCGTCTCCATTTTATAGACTAGGCTCAGAGAGGTAGGATGATTTGCCTCTGTGACACAGATCTGTCTGGCTCATTCCCCCACATTCACTGCCCTGTGAGCAGGGACCATAGCAGCCTCCCCTCAAGACGAGCCCAATTGCTCCAGCGTGCCAGATGAGATGTCTGAGGTCCGGGACCTTTACCCTTGTCAGCAGTCCCTGAGTAGATTTAAACATCTCAAGAATAGTGTCTTCTCATAGGATGGAAACGACTGTGAGATCTCACTTGTGTATGCAGCCTAAGAAAGTTCCTGCACAGAAGCACAGTAGACTGGTAGTGACCAGGGGCGGGGAGGTGGGGAAATGAGGAGATGCTGGTCAAGGTATACAAAGTTGCAGTTACGTAGGATGACCAAGTCTAGAGAAGGAATCTACAGCATGACGACTGTAGTCACTAATACTGTATAGGATACTGGACATTTGCAAAGAGAGTAGATTTCAGGTGCTCTCATCATAAAAAAATAAATAAATAAATAACCATGTGAGAAGATGGATATGTTAATTTGCTTGACTGTAGTAACATTTCACATGTGTATATCAAAACATCATGTTGTGCACTTTAAATACATATCATTTTTCTGGGGGGAAAAAGAATAATGTCTTCTATTTCTTTGAATCTCCATTTGCATAAATAGTGTGTATGTGTGTGTGTGTGTGTGTATATATATATATATATATATATATATGAGGGAAAGACAGAAAAGAGAAAGAGAGAGAAGAAGGAAGGGGAAAGGGGGAAAGGGAGGAAGTGGAGGAAGATTCCAGTGTGTATTCCCCATGCTATAGCTAGAACGTGTCCCCAGTTCATGTGTTGGAAACTTAGACCCCGGTGACACAGTGCTGAGAGGTGGGACCTTTCAGAGATGATTAGGCCACGAGGGCTCTGCCGTCATTAATAAATTAATGCCAATGCTGTGGGAGTGGGCTCCTTAGAGAAGGAAGCGTTCGGGCCCCCTTCCCGCCCTCTGTCACCCATAGAGGACTCCTGCCATATTATCATGCAGCAAAAAGACCCTCGCAAGACACCAGCACCTTGCTCTTGGGCTTTCCACCCTCCAGAACTGTGAAAAAATACATTTCTGTTGTTTATAAAGTACTCAGTCTCAGGGATTTTGTTACAGCACTGCACCTGAGACTACAGTGGACTAAGACGCCTGGCCATGCTGCTCTTTTCATGATCTGCACTTGCCACCTCCTCAGCCTTAGCCCTTGCATCTTCCATCCATCCCTCTACCCTCCGCTCCAAACCTGTCTCTGGACAGCCCGGGCTCTTTACCCTTCTGTGTCTTTGCTCTCCTGGACCACCTGCACCACTGCCTGTGTCACACGTCACACCATCTGCCTTTCACCCCTGCCCACTCCCACTCTGTCCTTTTCCATTCATTCTGCAAGGCTCAATTTAAATGTCAGCTCTTCTGGGCAGCTTTCGCTGCCCCACCGGGCGTATCAAATGCTCCTTTTCCTTCGTTCCCCTGGCACCTCGGCTTGTGTGGTTCACAAACTGTTTCTCAAACTTTCATGTGCACGTGAATCTCCTGGGGATATTCTTAAAGTGCAGACTCCGATTCAGGAGGACAACCTGAGAGTCTACTTTTCTAACAAGATTCTAGGTGATGCTGCAGGTCCGAGGACCCCATCAGAGCTCATGACATTGTATTATGATTCCTTATTTATGTATTTGTGTAGGCCTGAGCTCCTCCAGGGAAGAAACTGTGTCTTAATCACCTTCCTGCCCTCACTGCCTGTAGCAACCTGGTGCATCGCAGGTGCTCAGACGGCACGCTCTGGGTGATGACTACAGGAAAGAACCAGGAAGTCGAGTGAGACACTGCTCAGTTCTGATATCGTTAAGCTACATTTTCTCCCCTCCTGGCAGCAGCTGTTGAGGTCGCCGGCAGTGGCAGGCTAAGGAACATAGTGACAGTAGCTGGTGACCAGGAAAGCCCTCTACCAATGCAGAGTTCGGGGTGTCCCTGAAGAAGGAAGGAGGCTGGAACCTAAACACTCTTCACCATGTCCCATGCCACGAACTTTACTTGCTTTAGTGTCAATCTCTTCACATTGGTATAGAATCTCCATAAAGGTAGGGTATTTGCCCATTTTTTATGTGCCTAAAACAAAGCCTGGCATATAGTTGGTCCTCAATAAATATTTGTTGCATGAATAACTTTTTGTTGTTGTTGTTGTTGTTGTTCACCTAGGCTAGAGTGTTGCGGCATCAGTCTAGCTCACTGCAACCTCAAATTCCTGGCTCAAGCAATCCTCCTGCCTTGGCCTCCCTAGTAGCTGGGACTACAGGCATGTGCCACCACACCCAGCTAATTTTTTCTATTTTTAGTAAAGACAGGGTCTCATTCTTGCTCAGGCTGATCTCAAACTTCTGACCATAAGCGATCCTCCTGCCTTGGCCTCCCAGAGTGCTAGGATTACAGACGTGAGCCACCATGCCCAACCTGCATAAATAATTTAATGAAAAATTAACTTTTGTTATCATTTCTCCTTTCTTCCTACAAATCTAATAACTAGGCAAGGTCTAGGAAGCTTTCACAAGGCTAAGGTAGACAGGCAGCAGTCAATGAGGAAAAAAAGCACATAGACAATAGCGTTAACTTAAATAAACTATCAGACTGCAAAAATTATAGTTGGGTTTGCATGTCTCCAGCTGAATCAAGCTGAGGCCTGAACTATTAGAAGAAACCTTCCTAATAGTTCTCCAACACTGGACCCAGTATTCCCTGGACTGAGCCGTGAATGCAACAGCAGAAAATGGCCACGTGAAGGCTACGTGAACTGAGTGTCTTAGACCCACTCAATTTGGCTTGGCTTTTAGAGATGAACCTGAAACCACTCAGTACATCACCACCCTGGCCTTTCACACCCGTTGGAAACCAGGAGACTGAGTGTTTTATGAAATAATTGTAAAACACTAAGACTGTTATAACCAGTTCATAAAATATTTTTTTATAATTTATTTTTACTTTTATTTCTTTTTTTTTTAATTCAGTCTCTGTAGAGACTGTCAAAAATTGCCAATGCTGACTATACTTCAAGTTGTCATGTCGGGGTATTAGGGAAACTTTTCAATTAGCAATAATTGCATCTCAGATAAACCTCACTGGCTACGATACTGCCATTGCGCAAAACTGAGATCATCAAATATTAATACATAAAATAATAATAAAACATAGAAGTAATAATATACAATAATATTAGATATGCATTTTAGATGAAATGGGTTCCACCTTCAGACACTTCTTTTATTAGCTGTTCATCCCCTTCTCCCCCTGCCCCCCACCCCAGCCCACACCCCAAGAGTTTAATTAGCAGATCACACACCAGAGGGAGCGTGGTTTCTATGCATGTACGCAGAAGGGTAGGGGGCCTGCCGGTGTCCCCGGAGGCCCGAGTAGTGCTCACAGCCGTGGTGCGGGTGGGGGGCAGGCAGAGGCAAAGGAGCAGCGTACGGGTAGTTGGTGTTTCCTGCAGGGCACACGCCATCTGGATTGGAAAAGATCCAGCCTCCCACTGGAACAGAAAAGAGGAAGACGCAGAGACTGAGTCTGTGAACTTCCACATCAAAACTCAAGTGACTGGCTGTTTTGTGCAGCTACTAATACAGTTCTTGTGACACTGATGCCTTCCTGCGTGGGGTGCCCCCAGCCCAGCTGCGGCTGCCCTTGCCCACAAGCAGGTAACTCAGCCTCTCTGCAGGTGCAAGACCAGTCCTATCAAAGGACCCTGTCCAAGGGTGGAAAACCCCTTAAGGAACACTGGAATGTAGCTATGCCAATCTGAACCTGAAGTTAACAAAAATGCAAAAGTTAAGTTGCTTCTGACTTAATTTAATTAAAATGAAAGCCAGTCTAGGAGGCATTAAATGGACATGTAACTCACTGACCTACAGCTACTAGGGAATGTCCGGTGTGGTTACACAGTAAGAGCAGAGGCCTCTCTATTTCTGCCTAGTAGGAAGGTGTCTTCAGTTCTTACTCCAAGCAAGACAGAGCATAATCACTCCCATCACTCTCCACAAATAGAATTCTCATAGCACAAAGAGAGAGAAGGAGCTGGCCTAGCACACCTTGACAGCAAGCATTTTGCAGAATTTTTCAAAAGGCTGCAAAATACTTCATAGAAATTAGTTAGTGACGATTCTATACAGAATGAGTTAATGGGACTGAGACTTAGTAGTGCAGGCCCTGAAATAAGAAGCATGTGCTCTTACTGACCAGATCTTAGCTGAGAGATGCACAGATGGGGACTCAGACAGGACCAAAGCTATTCCTTAACAATACTGACTAGGCATTATTACCTGGGCTTCAACAATGAGGAAATGGATCTTGGTATTAGAATCTACTATCTTTGCTTTTTAAGTATAAGTAAACAATTGTACAGAATTCATATTACAGTCACTCTCAACAAATCCTCTTATCATCCTCATTTTCCCATTGTTCTATAAACCTATGGCACAAGGGGTCCTTACCTATCAATATTCAGGTGTCCAGAGGGCAAAACCAGGCAATGGCCCCTCAGGACCACTCAGTTTGTAGCACATAATATACACAACTCAAGGCTGGGCATGGTGGCTCACAACTGTAATCCTAGCACTCTGGGAGGCCAAGGTGATAGGATCACTTGAGATCAGGAGTTTGAGACCAGCCTAAGCAAGTGTGAGACCCCGTTTCTACTAAAACTATAAAAAACTAGCTGGGTGTGGTGGCATATGCCTATAGCCCCAGCTACTCAGGAGGCTGAGGCAAGAGGATCACTGAAGCCCAGGAGTTTGAGGTTGCTGTGAGCTAGGGTGACACCATGGCACTCTAGTCCAGGTGATAGAGCGAGACTCCATCTCAAAACAAACAAACAAACAAGCAAACAAACAAAATATATACACACACACCCCACAAGAAATCTGCTGAGATTATAACACATAAATTTTGAAACAGTGCAGTTCTGCACATTGCATATATATGACAAGAACTTGGAAAACCTAGGAGAAAATTGGATAATTTTCTGAATAAATTCCTACACACATACAACCTACCAAGAACCAAGAAGAAACGCAAAACCTGAATAAACCAATAACAAGAAATGAGATAGAAGCAGTAATAAAAGGTTTCCCATCATGGATAAGTCTAGGACCCAATGAATTTATTGCTGAATTCTCCAGCCATTCAAAAAAGAACTAAGGCCAATCCAAAAACTATTCCAAAAAATCGAGGAGGAAGGGTTATTCCCAAACTCATTCTATGAGGCCTTTATCACCCTGATACCAAAACCAAAGGCACAACAAAAAAAGAAAACTATGTGCCAATATCTCTGATGAACATAGATGCAAAAATCCTCAACAAAATACCAGCAAACTGATTTCTACAATACATTAAAAAGATTGTTCATCATGATCAAATGGGATTCATCTCAGGCATGCAAGGATGGTTCAATATACAAAAATCAATCAATGCGATACATGTTATCAACAGAACAAAGGACAAAAACCATATGATCATTTCAATTGATGCTGAAAAAGCATCTGATAAAATTCAACACCACTTCATGATTAAAACTCTCAAAAAACTAGGTATAGAAGGAACATACCGCAATATTATAAATGCCATATATGATACACTCACAGCTAGTCTCATACTGAATGGGGAAAAGCTGAAAGCCTTTATTCTAAAATCTAAAACAAGACAAGGATGCCCACTTTCACCACTGTTACTCAACATAGTACTGGAAGTTCTAGCTAGAGCAATCAGACAAGAGAAAAACATAAAAGGCATGCAAATTGGGAAGGAAGAAGTCAAATTATCTTTGTTTGCAGATAATATGATCTTATATCTAGAAAAACCTAAAGACTCCACAAAAATACAATTAGAACCAATAAACAAATTCAGTAAAGTTGCAGAATACAAAATCAACATACAAAATGCTACTGAGCATTTCTGTATGCCAACAGTAAACAATGTGAAAAAGAAACCAAGAAAATAATCCCATTTGCAATAACTACAAATAAAATAAAATACCTAGGAATAAACTTGACCAAAAAAATGAAAGACCCCAATAACAAAAATGTAAAACATTGATAAAAAATAGAAAAGGACATACAAAAGGGAAAAATATTCCATACTCATGGATTGGAAAAATCAACATTGTTAAAATGTCCATACTACACAAAGTAATCTACAAATTCAATACAATCCCCATCAAAATATCAATTACATTCTTCACAGAAATAAAAAAAAAATCCTAAAATTTATATGGAACCACCAAAGACCCTGAATTGCCAAAGCCATTTTGAACAAAAAGAGAAAAACTGGAGGAAACACATTACCTGATTTCAAATTATACTACAGAGCCATAGTAACCAAAACAGCATGGTATTGACATAAAAGCAGACACACAAACCAATGGATCAGAGTAGAGAACCCAAAAATAAATCCACACATCTATAGTGAACTTATCTTCAACAAAGATGCCGAGAACATACAGTGATGAAAGGATGATCTCTTCAATAAATGGTGTTGGGAAAATTGGATATCTATATGCAAAAGAATGACACTAGACCCTTATCTCTCACCATATACAAAAATCAAATCAAAATGTATTAAATACTTAAATCTAAGACCTGAAATTATGAAACTACTAAAATAAAACAGTAGGGAAATACTTCAGGATATTGGTTTCTTTTCTTTTCTTTCTTTCTTTCTCTCTCTTTTTTTTTTTTTTTTTTTTTTTTGAGACAGAGCCCAGGCTAGAGTGCCATGGCATCAGCCTAGCTCACAGCAACCTCAAACTCCTGGGCTCCTCCTGCCTCTGCCTCCAGAGTAGCTGGTACTACAGGTGCATGCAACCTTGCCCGTCTAAGTTTTTCTATTTTTAGTAGAGATGGGATCTCACTCTTGCTCAGGCTGGTCTCCAATTCCTAACTTCAAGTGATCCTCCTACCTCTGCCTCCCAGAGTGCTAGGATTACAGACATGAACCATCACACCCACTCAGGGCATTGGTTTAGGCAAGGACTTCTTGAGTAATACCCACAAAGCACAGGCAATCAAAGCAAAATTGGACAAACAGAACCATATCAAGCTAAAAAGCTTCTGCACTGCAAAGGAAACAATCAATGAAGAGAAGAGACAATCCCACAGAATGGGAGAAAATATCTGCAAACTACCCACTTGACATGGGACAAATAACTAGAATATATATAAAGAGCTCCAACATTGCAGGAGGAAAAAAATCAAATAATGCAATTTAAAATGGGCAAAGGATCTGAATAGACATTTCTCAAAAGAAGACATACAAATAGTCAACAGGTATATGAAAAAAACGTTCAACATTATTAGTCATCAGAGAAATGCAAATCAAAAATCCAATGCCATATCATCTCACAGCAGTTAAAATAGCTTTTATCAAAAAGGTAGGCAATAATGAATGATGATGAGGATATGAAGAAAGGGGAACCCTAGTACACTCTTGGTGGGAATGTAAATTAGTGCAACCACTGTGGAAAACAGTATGGAAGTTCCTCCAAAAACTAAAAGGTAGTTTTACTAAAACTACCTTCAGTCATAAGGTAATCAGACCTTATGACTCAGCAATCCCACTGCTGGCTATATATACAAAGGAGAGGAATTCAGTATATCGAAAAGAAATCCACACCCCATGTTTATTGCAGCACTATTCACAATAGCCAAGATTTAGAATCAACCTAAGTGTCCATCAACAGAAGAATGGATAAAGAAATTACGGTACAGGCCAGGCACGGTGGCTCACACCTATAATCCTAGCACTCTGGGAGGCTGAGGCAGGAGAATTGCTTGAGTTCAGGAGTTCGAGAATAGCCTAAGCAAGAGTGAGATCCTGTCTCTACCAAAATGAAAGACAAAAAAAAAAAAAAAAAAAACAGCTGGGCACTGCAGCTCACGCCTGGAGTCCCAGCTACCTGGGAGGCTGAGGCAGCAGGATTACTTAGAGCCTAGGAGTTCAAGGTTGCAGTGAGCTACAATGATGTCACTGCACTCTACCCAGGGTGACAGAGTGAAACTCTGTTTCAACAACAACAATACAAAAACAAGGCAATGGAACACCCCTCCCCACAAGCCCCCACCCATTCATAAAAAAAGGAAAAAATGTTACAAAAAAAAAAAAAAAAGAAGAAGAAATAATCATGGCACATATACACAGTGGAATACCACATAACCAGAAAAAAGGATTTGCAGCAACTTGGATGGAACTGGAGAACATTATGTTAAGTGAAATAAGCCAAGCACAGAAAGACAAATCTCTCAAGTTCTCATTCATATATAAGAGGTTCATATTAAAAACAATTCATCTCATGGAGTCAGAGAATAGAATGATGGTTACCAGAGGCTGGTAATGGCAGCAGGGAGGGGAAATAAAGTAGGGTTGGCTAATGGGCACAAAAATATAGTTAGATAATTAGATAGAATAAACAATATTTGATAGCACAATAAAGTGACCAGAATCAATAATAAGTTGGGGTATACTTTAAAATAACTAAAAGAGTGGAATGGGAATGTTCCTAACACTAAGAAATGAAAAACTCCTGAGGTGATGGATATCCCAACTGCCCTGATTTGATTAATTCACATTGTATGCCTGTATCAAAACATCACATGCACCCTATAGACAACTTTATGTATAATTACCGATATTTAAAAAAATAAAAACTAGAGTCTAAGAAATTCATCATTCTCAATCTTATCTCCTGCCTAAAATTTGTTTAAGCTCCCTAAGCCAATGACCACCTGGGAAAACAGAAAGGAATTCTGGGAATTCTGGAAAGGGCATAAACTTATGTGGAGCAGAAGGAATAACTTGCTGGGTGTCACTCTGGAACAGACCTTAAGCAGCCGGGACAGGCAACAAGTCCGAGTGTGGCGGGAGATCATTCCCAGTGTGACCCCACACCTGCCCCCTCCCGTGCACCCAACTCACAGTGAGAATAGGCCACATGCTGGCTCTCCGATACAGCCTCTGGAACGTCTTTTAGGTGATTCCTGAAAGAGTAACAAAAGGGCACCATGGTCATCTACCTTATTGTCCAGGTGCAGCATAAAGCACACCCAAAATTCCCTTTGGAAAGCAATCTATTTCTTGGAATAAGAAAACCAAACACCTTTTTCTCAAAGCTGCTGTCCTTCCGCCATCCTCCTGCCTCCAGGACACCGTCCCTACCTGTGCGATGGCTCTCCGAGCTGCAATTTCACATTTACCCCTCTTCACCATAGCACAGCTAGCCCTGTTTACTTTGATCTGACGGATCCCCAGCCATTGCTCCTGCCTGGCGGGGTTCAAGCAAGTCCTGAGATTCGCACAGGACGTCAGACACACATTCCAGCATACGGGTATGTTCCACCCACCAGCAACCCTGTGAGGGCAATATTATTATACTTTTCTAATTTCGAAGATTAGAAAAGTGGGTCTCAGGGAGGTAAACTGATTTATCCCAGAGCAAACAACCGGGGAAGAAAGACAGAGGGAAGACGCAGGACCTCTCAGCCACAGTCCTAAATTCTTTGTAGTAGACCGTGCTCCTATCGTTTTGAGTCTAGATTCTGTTATCTCACATACCGGCTTGCTCTTTAGGCCTTTTGTTAGCTGAAAAAGTTATAATTACATCTTATCCGGCATCAAGATATTTGAATATTGAACAGGACGGGTGACATATCATTACAAACATCTGTCCATTCATCCAAAGTCTCATCAGAGCCTTTAAGGTAATATTGAAAAAATTTAAAATTCAGGCAATACAGTTGAACACTTCAAAGGTAATCATATTTGTACACTAGGCCTTGTCAATAGAAAAGACAATGATACGAACCATTATCTTTTGTTTTGTCCTGTGATGGAAAAGAAAGACTCAGAGATGGCAAGTCAAGTCACTGGGCCAAAGTGGCAGAGTTATCACTCACACACACCCCCAAAGTCTCCAGCTTCTTTCCTCCCCCAAGAAATGTGGACCTCCCTCCATTCCTCACCTTTCCTAGGCTAAGTGTAGTTTTAAAAAAACTTATTAAGACTATACTACTTATAAGTAATTAGGAGAAGGGCAGAGTTGATTATGATAAATCTAAATCAGTTAATTATTTTTTAAATTGGACTGTGCTGCTTTCAAAACAGAGCCAACAAAACACTGCTCGTTAAAGGTTCTCCTGGATCCTGTAGTATAAGCAGATAATTATGATTTGGTTGAAGTTTGTTGATTTTGTTGAATATGTTTTTCCATTAGATGGATTTTTTGAGACAACATTTTTTGAGACTCACATGCAGCTGTAAGAAATAATACAGAGAGCTTCCTTGTAGCTTTTACCCAGTTTTCCCCAATGGGAATAACTTTCAAAACTATAGTATCACAACCAGAATATTTACGTGGACACAGCCAAGATACTGATCATTTCCATCACCATAAGGGTCCCTCCTGTTGCCCTTTTATAGCCAAGCCCACTTGTCTTCCTCCCCTTTGCCCTCTCTTTTTTTTTTTTTTCACTTTTTTTTTTATTTTGGCATATTATGGGGGTACAGATTTTAAGGTTTCAATAAATGCCCATTTTCCCCCCTCCCCCCACAAGTCTGAGTCTCCAGCATGATCATCCCCTAGATGGTGCACAACTCACTCATTATATATGTATATACCCGCCCCCCCTCCCCCCTGCCCAATACCCTATTACTGCAGTACCTATGTGACCACTTAGGTGCTGTTCAGTTAATACCAATTTGCTGGTGAGTATATGTGGTGCTTGTTTTTCCATTCTTGGGAAACTTCACTTAATAGTATGGGTTCCAGCTCTAACCAGGAAAATATAAGATGTGCTATATCACCATTGTTTCTTAGAGCTGAATAGTACTCCATGGTATACATATACCACATTTTATTAATCCAGTCTTGGATTGATGGGCACTTGGGCTGTTTCCACAGCCTTGCAATTATGAATTGTGCTGCTATAAACATTCGAGTGCAGGTGTCTGCCCTCTCTTGTTGAATATTGAAATGCACATTGAAAGCATATTTTCCAACAAAGATAACATGCTACTTGTCTAGTTCCTTTCAAGATGATCATACATTTCACATTTGCATAAGTCAACCCATAAGATTTTACTGAAATTTCTCTACTCACCTTTCCTTGGCATCCAAGAAGGCTTTGGCAAAAGGGTTGTACTTGATTTTGAGAGCCGTTATCTTGCATTTACAAAGACAAGAAGTGTTAGTGAAACCAGGACACATGGGCAGACAGAACTCTTTGTCTTCCCCTGTGAATTTATATAAAACCAGGAAAATTCCCTCTGGGTTTTTTTTCCCTCTCCTCTCCATGGTTCTTTGCTGACTCCTACACTAAAACACTGTCGCACTGTCTCCAACAAAAAACATTTTATTGTGGCATGTGGTGAAACACCAGATGCCGCGTAAAGTGAGAAAAGAAAGGGCAAAGCGTTAGAAATGAGCAAAGCCCTCTGTGCTGAATCTAGCATTCATTGCTTTATTCATTTATTCATTTTCTTCAACATTCATGGAGCCCCTGGCACATGTTGCCTTTCTAGTCACTTGGAGCACCGTGGAGAGGAGCACAGGAGTGATCCCGCCTCTCCTGGAGAGTGTGGTCTATAGTCGATTCCCTCACTCTTAAGCAATCACTTGCCCATTGGGCAGTGTCTATGCAAACACAAACTATCGCCCACATCCCCTATCCCCTCGCCACCCCCTTTAGTCAGAGCCATCTGACTAAGATGATGTCAGAGAACGTCAGAGGCAGAGATAGAGAAATATTTGGTTTTCTCTCTCCCCCCCGGGATGTAAGGGCCTTGAGGACAGGGTACTCATCTGCTGTACCTATTCGTTGCTGGGACTATTCGTTGCAGTAGTCTCAGCATCTAGAACAATACCCAGCCCAACATTTGTTGTCATGCCCAACAAATATTTGAGGCTGGAACAAACATTAAGAAGAGTGTTTATGTCAGCAAAGGCCTGAGACTTGGCTGTTCTCTGGTGGAAGGAAGAAAAGCAAAATAAAAACCCAACTCTTTCTGGCCCAGAGCTTGTGGGAGGAAATAGGAAAAAGAGGGAGGAGAGGTTTGGGGTCCAATAGGTATGACCTGGCCCTTCTCTTGGCTTAAACCTGGAGAGGTTGAGCTGGGAGGGAGGTTTGGGCCTCCCCCCTCCAAGCCACCTGCCGGCCTCTCAGGGTGCATCTGGTCGAGTTGGCAGGGAAACATGGCTGGCAGAGGGAGGCTCTGGGGCTTGATTTTCCAGAGCTTGATTGCCACGGGGCATGTTTAAGACCCAGACACAGCCAGCCGAGTCAGGACGGGGAGCCTGCTGGAGGGGTTGCCATGGCCAGTCAGGTGGCTCAGCGAGAAGGTCCAGCACCTGTGGGGAGGGGAAGCTCCTGACTGTTCGCCAAGCCAGCAGCCAAGTGGCAAGTTCAGCCGCCACCGACCGAGAGTGCCAGCAGCAGGCAAGCGGGCAGGGGCCTTGCCTGGAGGCCAGAGGAGGCTAGGACGTGGTCTCTAGACCTCCCCAACTCCCAGCGTCACAGAGACCCCTCACACACTGAGACTGCAGCCCAGGAGGGAATGCTGGGAGGGAGGGGGGAGGACTGTCTGAGAAACAGAGTGACGTTGTCCTACAAAGACTGGCCACCGCTGGCCACCGGCTGCGGGACTGTTCATCAGAGAGCTCGTTTCTGTCCCTTTGGCAAGCTGCAAGAGCTCTGCCAAGAGGTCAACTTACTTATAGAAAAGAAATTACATTTTCTCTCTACATCTGTGATGTGAGTTAAAGCTGCAACTTAATTTCACCTGTAGACACTTAAGGCAGTAGTTTCCAAACTCAGGTGACCCCTAGATTCCTCTAGGGAGACTCTTAAAACTACAGGCTCTGGGCCGGGCGCTGTGGCTCACGCCTGTAATCCTAGCTCTTGGGAGGCCGAGGCGGGCGGATTGCTCAAGGTCAGGAGTTCAAAACCAGCCTGAGCAAGAGCGAGACCCTCATCTCTACTATAAATAGAAAGAAATTAATTGGCCAACTGATATATATATATATAAAAAATTAGCCAGGCATGGTGGCGCATGCCTGTAGTCCCAGCTACCCGGGAGGCTGAGGCAGAAGGATCACTCGAGCCCAGGAGTTTGAGGTTGCTGTGAGCTAGGCTGACGCCACGGCACTCACTCTAGCCTGGGCAACAAAGCGAGACTCTGTCTCAAAAAAAAAAACAAAAAAAAAAAAAAAAAAACTACAGGCTCTGGGCACCGTCCTTGGAGAGTCTGACTCATTTGGCTGGGTGGCAGCCCAAACTCTGTCTTTTCAATCCTCCAAGTAAAGAAACACAGATGAAAGCAACAATAAGGATATCCTTCGTTTAACCTATGAGTTGTCAAAGATGGAAAAGACTGATAACAGCCATTGTGGATAATGGTGTGGGAGACGCCCTTTTGGGGGAGGCAATTTGGCAATGTCTATCAAAATTATACACATACACTTCCCTTGACAGGACAATTCCAATTTTTGGTATTCATCTGTGCAAGTAAATAATGATAGATAGCACCAGGATATTCATTGCAGCATTATTTCTAATAGAAAATAAAACAACTGGAAACAACCTAAATGCCCATTGGTGGGGGGCTGATTGCATGAAATATGGTATAACCATACAATCGAAATTCTGCAGCGTGACAGAAAAAGAGATATGCCTGGATTCATTTACATAGAAAGATATCCATCCTACACTGTTAAATTGGGGAAAAATAAATTTGCAGATTAATAATCTTTATTAATAATGTATATAACATGAGCCATTTATGTAAGGAAATCTCCATTCACATATACATTTATTTATGCATAGCAAATGTGTGGAAAAAAAAACCCACTCTAAGCTATATTTGTAGTGTCCACAGAAAGTGAGATTCCAAAGGCAAAAGAAAAATGTCAACCTTTTAGTTTTCATTTTTACTTTACATACCTCTGTACTATTGGTTTACTGTGTGTTTTTTAAATAAATACATATTACCTTTCAAACGTTGTTAAAGTTTAATCAAAAAGAATCTAGCCTTCTCTGGGTGCTGCCGGCAAACAGCAGGCCAGGGCACCCCTGGGGTACGAGACAGACCCAAAGCAGTTCAGAGAGGCCAGATGCTGACCGCTCAGCTCTTGCAGTCAGAGTGGCTCAACTTACTGGGCAGGGAAAGACCTACCCGTGCTCAGATATTAAACATTAGCAAGCAGGACAGATAGCATAATGAAACCCAAAGGAGACGGCACCTTGGATCACTTCCCACAGACCTGCTTCTAGAGCAGGGGAGTGTAGACCCCACAGCCCCTGCCCCGTCGTGCCCACTGCAGACACTCCCAGCTCTGTGCAGGCCAGGGGCACATCAGGGCCCCAAAACAAAGACTTCTGAGTTTCAACAGAACTCAAGAGTTTTATAAGAATGCACAACTGTGCCCTCTTGACACCAGAAAAGGGCACACTCTTGGAAACGGGCAAGAGGAGGTGTAGAGCAGCTACCCCATTGTTTACTGTCATCTCTGCTGAGTGTATCTGAATCCTGGAAAACCTTTCATCTCATAGGACCCCCAACCCACCCTGCCACACTCTCCCAGGTGACATTCTCACACACACACACACACACACACACACAACTTACCTCCTCATTCTGATAGGCAGTCACAGCTATGAACTGGGTCTCAGGGAAGGAGCAGTTCATCACCATGCGGTGGGCACCTCCAACACGCACTATGTGAACCTGGGGTTCGTACTTATGCAGAGAATTCAACATTATCTGTTGAGGTGGGAGAGGAAGAGAGAGAAGAGAAAGCGAAGCCCGGTGTTTCGCAGGTGATAGTGGAGCCAGCGCCTTTGGTTATTCCCAAGCTCAGCGCTCACCCGGGTTAGGGACACACATGCCAAACCCCAGGTCACCGGCACTGCCACTGCACGTCTGAGAATGAGTGGGGAGGGGGTTCAGAAGCTCCCAGGCGCGTAACACGGAAGCCCCCGCAGGACGGAGGGGTAGGCCGCCAGAGAGGAATCGGGTTCAGAGTGCTCAGTTTCCTGCCCAAATCCTGGCTTCCTTGGTTTCCCTTCCCCTATTTTCAGCACAATACTGTGCATTTCAACCCATTAAATAACACTGTTTGGGGTTTTTTTTATATATATATGAGGACCCTAATAACTCAAAATACTGACCATGGCTGCATTTTACACGTGACTACGGAGTCATGAAATCATCTGATGGTCACAGATAATCCACTCTTTATGATTCAAACGAAAGGTTTATGGAAAGTCTCGAGTTGTGAAATCCGGTAGGCAATAACAATTTACTTTTCAATTCCCTGTTTCAATAAAGAACTAGAGCCTTCTGAGTAACGCGGAGACTGGGTGGCATCACCCCCACCTCCTAAAACCTGACTCCCAGGTCCCGGCCAGCCACGCACGGAGAGAGCCACACGTGCAGGCTGGGACGAGAGTCCAGACCCTCCCTCCCAGCCGCACGTCTGTTCCCCAGGAGCAGTCTGCGGTCTATAAAGTCACTGACAGCCTTGCACAGCGGGCTAGAATTCACAATCCTACCACAGAAAACGAGCGGAAAGCACCCCAAAATCTTGTTTACTCTAATTGTAGGCCTTAAATAAAACCTTCCTTATTTCAGGTTTGTTTGGATTATTATTTTTTTTTTTCTGAAAAACCAAAGCTGCCTCAATATTCTATTGATAATTATCATAATGCCCAAGCCGGGGTAGTAATTATTTCATTTAGGAGCAGCTTTTTATGAAGGTATTTGTCTATTGCCAAAATGCCACTTACACCAAAAAGAGGGGAGAGAGGGAATAACAAAACCCTGGTACCTCGGAACATCTTCCTCCAGGGCTGGGTAAAAGCCCTGCACACAAGACCCAACTATGAAAAGGGCCCTGATGATTAAGTAAACCACCGGCTCTCTCACTCTCTCCACAGCAGGAAGTCCATTAAAAACTGAAAGCAGCAATTAAGAGCTGTTTATTCCTGTTTACATTTGGACTCCAGGGAATAATTGGCTTCTGTGGGAGAAGAGGCTGGTGAGGACACCTCTAATTGCCTAAATGCACCCTTGATATTTCTTGATTGGTGTTGCGGGGAGGCCAGGGTGGGCGGCCAGGCGACCTGCGCGTACCTGCCCACCTCCGTTGAGCTTGTTGGTCAGCTTCACCTTGCTGAAGGAGATGGGGGCTTTCATCCAGTGGGCCCCGAAGTTGGGGGAGTCGGGGTGGATGTAGACGCAGCTGTGGCTGGAGACCTCCGGCTTGCCCGCGGGCACCCACTCGCCGTTGACGTACTTCCAGCGGTGGCTGTCCATGGGGACAAAGTCCAGCAGGAGGGAGTACATGGCATTGGGGTCCAGCCCGGAGACACTAATCTTCAGAACAGGGAACATCCGTCTGAAAGAAAAGACAAGGCAGAAGCTCAGCCGCGGGAGGGACGTTAGAGGACCTCCCGCCTTGTCCAGAGGTCTCTCAGCCGGAAGGAGACCGTCCATGGGATCCCTCGGAGGGAGGCCAGACAAACGGGGCCCACGTCCCCAACTCCAACCCACCAGAGCCTCTTCTTATAAACGCATCTGATGTTGGGGATTTACTTTAAAACGTCTTCCGTTTTAAAGTCTGAAAACCACTGATGTAATGATTGGACAAAGGAGGAACCGGAAGCTTGAGGTGTATTATCGGTCAGATGCCCCGGCCTTACAGAGCTTTTTCTTCAAAGATTTCCCACCAGGGCTCTAACGCTGCCAACCCCGCCCTTCCCAGTCTCACCGAGAACACCATTCCTGACAGTCGTGGCATTTATAGCAAAAAACGAGGTTATGTGGTAAAATAAGTGAGGGAACTGTTGGCCATACAGTTAGACAAGTTCTTTTCTTCTAGGACGTCTCAGAACCTCTAACATACAATGAACGCCAAGAACCTTCGAAAAAAAAAATGTGGACCTGTGCACGCCCTAAACTTATGTGACAGTGGAACTATCTTTTAACTGAGCATTTTGTGGGAATCTGTGTCCAAGGCACACATTTTTGAGATGTGCAGCTCTGGCTTTATCGATCCTTCTTCCACCCTTTAGAACAATATCCACGAGTTTACTCTCACAAATATTTGCATCTGATTCTAGAATATTTTCATCACCCCCTCCCCCCCCAACCCCAAAAAACTCATAGCCGTTAGCAGTCACTCTCCATTCTGCCTAGATTTCTTGTCTCCAGAAAGAAAAGCAGAGGGAAGAGGTTCCCACCAGCCAGGCAGGAGGGAGGCAGAGTTCCTGTCCCTTGTGCTTCCGATGTCCAGAGTCACTGCCTAAGGTAAGATCTGGAGCGGACGCAGGGCTGGGCAGCGGAGGGCTTGCATATGACGCAAGACAGCCAACACCAGCAGGGCGTGTAGCAGGCGCAAAGCCCTGGAACAAGCACTTTCCATGAATTAACTTGCTGAGTTCATGCAACAACTTTATGAGGGTGTCTTGGAGAGAAAGTGAACTTAAATAGGAGGCTAGGACAAGAATATGAATTAAATGAAACTTCTAGGGGGGGAAACTGCATCAGAGAATGCATCCGAAATCCAGATCTTGGCTGAGCGGTCCCCTCCCTTCATGAGATGACTGTACTTTCATGTTAGCTCAAATGATGAGCTACCTCTAGAGGGCTGGCTATGTGGTGTAAAATCCTCCTGCTTTAATAGAAGGATTTTTTTTTCTCTATTATTTTCTCTTGATATCAGATTAAGCTATTCCCTTTTACAATATATTTTAAGGTTTTCAACTATTTCAATAGTATCAGCCAATTGTAGAGAACAGAAGGCCTCTGAAAGCACAAACGTCATTTGCAAAAAATCATAAGAGTGGGCATCAGAAATGACTTCAGGGATCACAGAGAGTCATTTGACAGCCAGGGGTCTGGCTCATTTACCTGAGGCAAGCGGACAAATGGCCCCTGTGTGCTGGTCTAGTGCTTTTCCTGAAGTGCTAACGTTTATTTTACTTTATTTTTTATTTTAAAGAAAATACAAAAGTGACATGCGTATAATTGTCATTTTGCACACTAAAGTTTAAAAGTACCAAAAGTTTTCTCAGCAAGATGATGTAGTACATGTAAAAGCAAAAAAAAAAAAAAAAAATTAAAAATTAAAAAAGCTCATAAAGCATATGCTCCGAATGAACTAACCTGCCGGGGTAATGTCGAAACTACTCAAGCATGACAGCAAGATGTGAAACGTGAGGAAGTTTCAAGTAATTCTGACATGATTTAAGAGATGATTTAGGCCAGGCGTGGCAGCTCACGCCTGTAATCCTAGCACTCTGGGAGGCCGAGGCGGGAGCATTGCTTGAGGTCAGGAGTTTGAGACCAGCCTGAGCAAGCATGAGATCCCGACTCTACTAAAAATAGAAAAAAATAGCCCAGCAACCAAAAATAGAAACAAAAAATTAGCCGGGCATGGTGGCGAGTGCCTGTAGTCCCAGCTACTCGGGAGGCTGAGGCAGGAGGCTCACTTGAGCCCAGGAGTTTGAGGTTGCTGTGAGCTAGGCTGACGCCACAGCACTCTAGCCAAAGCAACAGAGCAAAACTCTGTCTCAAAAAAAGGAGAGGGGGAAAAAGAGACATGATTTAGTGCAAGATAATTTTTCTAATGGTAACAGTTGTCATGTACAGTTGGGCCTCTGTTTCTGCAGCTTCTGCATCAGTAGACTCAACCAAATGCAGATTTAAAAGATTTGAAGAAAATACAATAAAAATAAAACAATATAGTATAATAACTATACAGCATTTATATGTATAATGGCTTTTTTATTTCATGCCATATTCAGAGCTACGCATGATGTTTTAAAGAAACCACGATCACAAGAATAGACGCTTAACATGATCAGCCAACAGAGAAACTCAAAACCAAACTGCAGTGAGCCGCCACTTCACACCCAGGAGGGTGGCTGTAGTGTAAAACGCAGACAACAACAAGTGTCAGCAAGGATGTAGAGAAACTGGAACCCCGTACATTGCTGGTGGGAATGAGGTAAAAGAGTGTGGTTACATTAGAAAACAGTCTGGAGGTTCCTCAGCTGGTTAAATGCGGAGTTACTATATAAGCCAGCGATTCCACTCCTAGGCACAACCACAAGAAAAATGACAACAGTTCCACACAAAAATTTGTACACAGCTCTACAGCATTATTCTTTTTTTTTTTTTTTGAGTGCCCAGGCTACAGTGAGTGCCGTGGCGTCAGCCTAGCTCACAGCAACCTCAAACTCCTGGGCTCAAGCAATCCTTCTGCCTCAGCCTCCCAAGTAGCTGGGACTACAGGCATGCGCCACCATGCCCGGCTCATCTTTCCTATATATATTAGTTGGCCAATTAATTTCTTTCTATTTACAGTAGAGATGGTGTCTCGCTCTTGTTCAGGCTGGTTTCGAACTCCTGACCTACAGCGATCCGCCCACCTCGGCCTCCCAGAGTGCTAGGATTACAGACGTGAGCCACCACGCCCGGCCTCAAACAGCATTATTCTTAATAGCCAAAACATAGAACACCCAAATGTCCATCAACTGGATGAATGGATAAACAAAATGTGTGATGTCCATACAATCAAGTAGTGTTTAGTAATAAAAAGGAAGGAAGTACTGATACATGCTACAACACGGATGAACCTTGGAATCATTACGCTAAGTGAAAGAAGTCATTCACAAAAGACCACATACTATAGGATTCTATAGGTATGAAATATCCAGACTAGATAAAGCCATACAGACAAATAGTAGATTAGTGATTGCCAGAAGCTGAGGAGGTAATGGCTAAAGGGCACAGGGTTTCTTTCTGAAGTAATAAAAATGTTCTAAAATTAATTGTGGAGATGGATGCAGGACTCTGAGTATACCAAAAACCACTGACCTGTACACTTCAAATAGATGAATTGTATGCTGGGTGAATTATATCACAATAAATCTGTAAATATAATATATAATAAAAATAACTAAAGGGCATGATTTCATTCTTTGTTATGGCTGAGTAGTATTCCATTGTGTCTTAAGTGACACAAGCCAGACACCGAAAGACAAATACCACATGTTCTCACTCCTAAGTGAGAGCTAAAAAGTGTGTCCGCATGGCTGTAGAGGGTGGGATGACAGACAATGGAGACTTGGAAGGGTGAGAGGGTGAGGGGGTGAGAGAGGGTGGATCATGAGAAATTACTTACTGGGTACAACGTACGTTATTCGGCTGATGGCCACCCTAACAGCCCTGACTAGAACACTATGCAATCTACGCATGTAACTAAATTGCACTTATACCCCATACATTTATATAATCTTAATAATCTTTTTAAGAAGCTTTCCCCACACTTATTACATTGATAGGGTCTCTCTCCAGTGTGATTTCGCTGATGTTCTGTAAGACTTGTCCTTTGAACGAAGACTTTTTCACATCAAACAACAACCAATAAAGACACCATGGAGTTCCATCTCTTAGGAGAAGGACATATCTGAAAAATGGTAGAATGATTAATCACTTTATTTTCTTTATTATTTCATTTGCCAAGATCTTTGCAACTATTTCCGGGTTTTCTCACTACACAAATGAACTAAGAAGTACCATGTACTTTCTAATCTCTTTGAGGACCTAAGAAATACGTAAATCAGTCCTTAATTCACAGCGTAACTTCCCTTAATCCACCCTTGAGAAAAAGTCTCTTCAAAGAGAGAGTAAGAGAGAGAGGGAGAAACTGCAGAAAATGTGGCAGTGTAAATAAGCACTTGTGAAAAACCGTGTTGAAGAAGCACAGGTGATTGGGCTTTGCCTGCAAACTCGTTTCGCTTTTGCTCTGAGGCTGGCTTTCCAGCTTTCGTTTCACCGTCAGGGACTCTTCAGAGCCAGCACTGCTGGAGGAGGCAATGAGATGGGATTTTGCAGGAAGAAAAGGGGCAGAAACGCGGCAGGCTTTGCAGGCGGGAGAACAGCAGGGACGTCTAAAAGCAAAATTCAAGACGTTTCACTTGTAAACGCCTTCCTTCATCTCCCCGCAATACTATACTCATCAAGAACTCATCACAGCTTTCAGAGGTCTGTGTGTGTGTGTGTGTGTGTGTGTGTGTGTGTGTGTGTGTGTGGCACCCATCCTGCATGGAGGGGTGACATTTCCATGAAGGTCAGCAGGCATGAGAATAGCAGAAGGTGTCAATTAAAAATAAATAAATGAAGAAAAAAGAAGAATAGCATCAGAGAAGTAAGGCGATCTGGTGAGAGGCAGAACACACAAATGCATATGATGCTCTTAAGTTGTAATTGTACAGTTTAGAGAAAGTCCACGGGCTACAGGGACACGGAAATGTATTCACCTGATGTGCAACCTTAATTGTCTCCTTTTGCACCGCCTTCACTGGAAACTACAAACTTCAGCTCAAAGTCACTGCAACAATACCTTTTAATCATGAACAAATTCAAACTTAGTGATTCCCAACTCTTATTTTATGATGACAAGTGAATGCACAGTTATATCAGAAAAATGCTCCCAATTTCTTAAAATCTGCTCAAGGCGAATTTAATCAGAATTAAGTCAAAATCAGTTAACTGTACGGAAATACACATGAAATATTACAATGTCTCCTTAGGTGAAGATGTTACAGGCAAAGCAAACAAGATATGTAATTTTATTTGCCTCTGAAGTCTGAAATGAATTTTTTCTGTAACAAAAAGTTATAAGTTCCTAGCTCAAAGAATGGAGATGAAAGGAAACACAGGCTGGATGCAGGAGAATGATCCCAGTGAGCTCTAGGAGGTATGATAACTGTTATTGTTACATCCGAATGACTACTGAACATGAATGACTAAAAGTTTTAAATAGAACAAAGAAGAGTAGAAAGAAAAGAAAAGAAGGAAAGGGGAAGGAAGAAGTAGTAAAATTGGCAGGGGAAGAAATGGAGGAAAGTAGAAAGACAGGGAGGAAGGAAGGAAGAGAGGGAGGGAGGGAGAGGGGAAGAAAGGAAGGGAGGGAGGGAGGGACAGAGGAAGGAAAGTAGGCTGGCCACCATCAGGGTCCCAGTTTCCGGATAACTCTGTGGTTTTCAGGGAAAATCCTCTCTCTTTACTATTTCCGATCACTGTCAGAGGCAAGCCTCCTATTTATATATATGAAAGTTGATCTCCATCAGATAATGAGTCTTAATTCTTTCATCAGCCCATCCTATCCTATTTCAAAACTTGCTATTACGCAGAACAATGAGACCTCAAGTAGACAGAAGTGATCTAAACAAGGCTAATTGAGGCTTTTTTTAAAAAGTCAGGAAGTCAACCGCCTACGGGTGAAAAGGGCTAGGGCGGGTATTACATACCAGGAACATTCTTTTCCACAGAAAAGGGCTACAGATCTACCTGGGCAGGGGTTTGGAGGAGACACCTCGAGTCTACAGACATAGGGAAATGGATAGAAAGGAGACACAGAGGAATAAATAGTTAGGGGGAAAAGAGAGGAGGAAGAAAGGAATAAAGAAGAAGGCGAAGCAAGAAAGGTATGTCTATGTCAGGAATGGTAAAGTGCTACGAACAGTTTAATCTGAGAAACTACAGAGATTAAGAGTAATTTCAGACCAAGCTCATTCATTATTAACCACAACAGTTTCTTAGGGATTTGTCTTCCCTTCCTTCTCCAAAGTATAAAGGGAACTTTCCTCTCTGTCTCCTGGCAAAATCTTGAGCGTAGGGATTCAGAGACCTTAGGGGAGTTTAAGAGAAATATTCCATTCACAGGAGGAGGACAAACACCAGCAGGACATCATGGGTAAGAACAAGGAAGTGGACCACATGAGGTTTTTTTCCTACAAAGACTATTTTTCACACAGTTAATATTAAATTATTTTAAGAGTGAAGAATTTTAAATGTTAAATATGAAGGACATTTATGTAGGTGAAAAAAGGCAAGAGAAAACTTTTTTTTTTTTTTGAAACAGAGTCTCACTTTGTTGCCCAGGCTAGAGTGAGTGCCGTGGCGTCAGCCTAGCTCACAGCAACCTCAAACTCCTAGGCTCAAGCTATCCTACTGCCTCAGCCCCCCGAGTAGCTGGGACTACAGGCATGCGCCACCATGCCCGGCTAATTTTTTCTATATATATTAGTTGGCCAGTTAATTTCTTTCTATTTATAGTAGAGACGGGGTCTCGCGATCTTGCTCAGGCTGGTTTCGAACTCCTGACCTCGAGCAATCCTCCCACCAGAGTGCTAGGATTACAGGTGTGAGCCACTGCGCCTGGCCAAGAGAAAACTTTTTAAATGGTAAAAGTACATTCCAATATAACATATTATTAAGTCAGACTTTATAACGGTTTCAGAAACTTTTATTATTTATTCCTTATTGAAATAGATGAAGAACCATGTTTTAATTCAGTGATTATACTTATTTTTACTTTAATAGACGGCCATTTGAGCAGACAAATAAACAGGGTGAGGCTAAGTATTAGTGTAATTACCATCCAATAAGCAAAAAGAATAATAAACAGAAAGTTCTACCTATTATCGGACATAATAAAATGTTTACAATTGCATCATCACTCATGTTTGAAAGAAAGAGACTAAATCCAATTAAGAATTTGGAACGATTCTTTGAAATTAAAAACTTGTTTTATATTTTTTTCTACCAAAGAGTCTAAAAATAATGTGTAAATACAGGTCAAGAGAAGGAACAAGTATGATTACAAATACAAATATTAAAAGCAATAAATCTTCTATATGAAATAAGTGTGGAATCCATTTAGAGAGAGAAAATATAAATATCAAGTAATGTTGATATTCCTGCCACTGGTATAATCACAAGTTATTAAAATGTCCTTTATTTCGGGTACAACATTCACTTACAGAACATTTTAATGTCGTGCCTCAACTCTCAAGTTCGTAATTCTCCCAGACAGACATGAAATAGTTCATTTTCTATGGTGTGCCTTATTAAAAAAATGAAAATCCAGACACCAGGAATGGAAAGCATTTTGCACAAGGACAAAAGCCTGCCAGAAAGAAATGCAGTTGGCTCCAACTTTTCTCTGTTAGCAGCATTTCTCTCAAGGGTGTCACGATTAGAGTCCTGACAATGCCTTCCAGCATTTTATGCTTTTGCAACCACGTACCAAGATACGTGAGCAACAACTGAATGTTGGGAGCCAGTTTGGCCAAGCTACGGACAGTGAGATTTTCTTTCAAAATATTTGCATCTCCTCTACTAAGTGAAAGCTTCTAATATTACCTTGACAACCCCTTAAAGGATTAGGTTTAATAGAATCCAAGAAATGCCAGCGGAGATCAGTTTCAGTTAATCCCTAATTTGTCGCCGTGAGAGAAAAGAAGGCATCTTCTCTTCTCCAAGGCAGTATCGTATGGTTTCATTCACTGCTCCTGCAACAGCTTCCGCATCATCACAAGCACACCCGGTCTCGCAGGAACACTCCCCACAAACACACCGAGGGAAGCAGATGGAGTGATGGGCGATGAGCTTAAATTTGGCTTTTGCACCCAATCTTCAACTAGTCAAAAATGCACGGTACGTTTGCTATACTTAAGAGGGAACCATCCAGCTTCCAAATAAAAAAAGTTGACTTTCGCCCTATCTCCTGGGCAGAGTTGGAGCTCAGGTCTGCATCAGGGTATGCAGTCAGTCAAAACTTAGGATCATTTTCTGACATGTGAGTGCATTTCCCCAGCCCATGGGACATGCTTGCCTTTATAGCAATTTCCCAGAATTTCTCTATTTAAAATGCAGGTAAGACAGGTGGCTTCATCCTCCACTTGTCTGATTATCTCAGAGAAATTAATTAAGTTGGCTGGGAGAAAGCCGCACGAGACCGCCTTTCTCATGAGCGTGTTTAATCAGACCCCACTACCTCTGAGTGACAAGCGGCAGCCTCTTCAATACTCAAGGGGTCCCACCTCCCTTGCTAAGCCCCCCAGCCCAAGCAAGGTGGCAGATAGACTCACCTGCCATTCTTGGTCACGATCATTTCATTAGTGACTTCCTTGAATCGCTGCCAGAGAGGTGCATCCTCCAAGATGATCTGAAGTTGCTTCTCGGTAGGGTCGCCTTTCTCCCTCCCCGCCTGGAGCTCACTTTCCACCACGTTGAGCAGGCGAGAGACAGTGCCCTCGCTGGTCTGCTGAGAGCCCAGCTCACTCATGGCCACGGGCTCCCCTCAAACTTTGCTGGGAGCCGTTAGCTACCTTGCCTGCTCCCAGCTCCCTCCTTCCCGCACTCGCCTGCTTGTCAAACCAGCCGGACTCTGCCTCTCGAGCTGGGAGAAGATGCCCTGGCTCTTGCCTGAGCTCCTAGGATGACACCCCTTAAAGTGTCCACATTATACCACCAACCTGTTAAGCCTGAGTTGGGGAGCAGGGTGAAGGGAGGGGAGAGGTAGGGAAGAAAAAGCCCTCTCTTAATTACTCATTGGATCAGGTGGGGGAGAGCCCGGCTTTCCCATTGGCTGCCAAGCTTAGAGTAGATGTTTAAGAAGAGTACTCCATCCAAATTATCAGGCTTTTATCTTGTTGTACCTGAAGAGGTCTAATCGGTGTATTGAGGACCATTTTCCCATTAATTAAAATTATTCCAGGCCCAGACTGCAACAATCAGGCAAATCATGTTTGTGTGCAAATCAAGGCACGTGGCACCTATGGGGGAAGGGGTCCTGGGGGGAGTGGATGAACTTGATGCCCACCCCGCTACCCCGATGCCATGGATGGCCAGAGCCCCCAGCCGCTCCCGGCACCCTGGACACGCGGTGGCCCTGGCGGGCAGAGCCGGTACCTGGAAGATCAAAGGCGCCGTGCCAAGAGACGCGACTACAGCGCCGCAGAATAGGGGAGGATGCTGTGTGTGCCACCGCGCCAGGGGCAGGGCTCAGGAGGCAAGAAAAGAGCTAAGGACCTCTTCCCCCCAGGGGACCCCCTCCTGTCTTCTGCATCCAACACGAGATCACACCCCACTCCTCTCAAAGGCCCTGCTCACCTCGCACGAGCAGAAGAGCCTTAGACCTTGTCCTTCCTCCCAAGAATCCAGAGCCCCAATTTTTCTTATTTCCAGCCTTAGCCAGAGGAAGAAAAAAAAAAAAAAGCAGTTAGTTTCAGGTTAATCTCTCCAAGGACGTACTCTGCCCCCCAGCCCCACGTCAGTGAAAATAAACTTTTTACATTATTAGGCAGAGCAATTTTGATTCTCAGTGCAAAAAGGCATTCCGGTTTTCTCTTTAGGCAGCCCGCCATGGCCTGTGGTGGTGGCATGCCAGGGCAGAACCCCAGTTCCTTGGGAAGAAATAACGAATGGACAAGTTTTCTTTCTAGTACCGTGACACACGGCACTGGCGCTGGGGGACAGGAGCAGGGGCGGCTTTGCCTCCGTGCTCAACCCCCAACTCTGAGAGAGCCTGGGGGTGCGAGTTTTGCTCTCATTTCTCTATAGAAAGTAAGAAAATCAGAACAAGGAGCAAATAAGAGCAAAAAGGTAGGATAAAGTCAGGGGAAAGATGACTTAAAAAAAATGCCTATTCAGTGCCTACCAAGTGCCACCTACTTACTAGGCATCACACAGAGTCATGAACGAAGCAGAAATGGCCTGCGCCTCTGCAGGATTAACAATCCCATACCGAAAATAAGTGATATGAAGTGAACAGCTAAGTCATTATCAATGGGGCTAGTCTGGTTTGTGCGAGGCAGGGTGGGGAGAACCCCAGTCCGATGGGGCTGCATAGGAAGGCTTCTCCAAGGAGGAGACATTTCGGCTGAGACCAAAAAAGCTGGAGCAGGATGTAGTCAGGGAGGGGCTGGGAGAAGGTTCCAGGCCGAGGAACCACATGTGAGCAGCGTGGCTTGGGGCCAGTGAGAGATCTCCAGGGAGGCCGGCGAGGCTAGAACGAGGTGTGACAGAGTTAACCAGTGAGATGTTCTCAGAGAGCCGGCAGGGCCCGGCCACCTGGGCTCTAATAAGGTGTGATGAGGAATTTAGATTTTCTTCAACATGAGACGGGAAACTCTTGGAGAGTATTAGCGGGCAAACAGCGTGACTTGATCTGTAGTTGTGAAAGGTCTGGCTGATTCGTAGAGAATAAACTAGAAAAAGGCAAGAGTTGAAGGGACAAATGAGGAGGTTATTATGGTGGTTCAGGTAAGAGATGGTGGTGGCTTAGCTTAGGGAGGTGCAGTGGCCACGAAGTGATGTGGATGGATTCTAGATACATCTTCGACGTGGACAGAAGAACATGAGAGACTGGACGTGGGGGTGGGGAGAGCAGGGACCCCAGTGTCTGATGGGAACAGCTGGTAGATGGCAGGGCTGTTTACGGAGACAGGGAAGGTGAGGGAAACCAAAGGGTAGGCAGGGAAACAGTTTGGTTAGGAGACTCAAAATTGCAATTTTATATAGTTAATATTGAAAAGCAATGTGGTAGGCTGAATAATGACCCCCTCAAAAGATGTCCTAATCCCTACAACTTGGGACTGCATCACCTCACATGGCGAGAAGGGACTTTGCAGATGTGGTTAAGGGTCTCGAAATGGGGAGATTATCCCGGATTATCCGAGTGGACCGGTGTAATCACAGCGTCTTATAAAGGGTCTTTATAAGAGCGAGGCAAGAGGATCAAAGCCAAGGTGAGAAGATATAGAGGCAGAAGCAGAAGTCGGGGGGAGAGAAGATGCTAAGCTGTCACCTTTGAAGATGGAGGAAGGGCCACAAGCCAAGGAATGCAGGGAACCCCTAAATGCTGGAAAAGGCCAGGAAATGGATTCTGCCCTGGCACCTCCCGAAGAAACAGTCCTG
The DNA here is from genome assembly GCF_040939455.1 of Microcebus murinus. NCBI lineage: Eukaryota > Metazoa > Chordata > Mammalia > Primates > Cheirogaleidae > Microcebus > Microcebus murinus. The sequence goes on along the minus strand of NC_134105.1, from coordinate 115,209,530 downwards.
TCAACACCTTGACCTTAGCCCAGTGAAACTGATTTCTGACCTCTGATCTCCAGAACTGTAAGATAATGAATTCGTGTTGTTTTAAGCCACGAAGTTTGTGGAAATCTGTTACAGCAGCCATAGGAAACTAATGCAAAGTCCATGAAATACGTAAGTGGAGATGTGAAGAAGGCACTTCTTACAGCTGTGGCACAAGTGTGGCTCTGAGCTTCCTAGTGGCCGATGGAGAGGGGGAGTATAATCTGGCACACATCACACTGTGTTCCTAAAATAAAAACAAGCCGTTTGCCTGTGAGGAATTTCCCCAATAGACCTTCGTAAGGAAAACACTGTGTGATACAGTGAATATTTTCCTCCCAAACCATCCGCAAGTTCCGGTAAGACAAGGATCCCTGCCTTAAATAGTTTTATAATCTAGGAGAGAGAAAAAGACAAATGGCTCAAGGAATTTCAACACAGATATAGGAAGTGTCTTAGAAGCACTAGTAGGGGCGATAGTCCCCCCTTATCCACAAAATTTCATAAATTGTTTATTTCTGGAATTTTCCATTTAATATATTTGGACCACAGTTGACTGTGGGCAAATGAAACCATGGAAGGTGAAACCACAGGTAAGGGGGAGATTACCGTAATACTGTTTATCTTATTAGTTATATCCAAAATAGTGTGCTCCTGTTAACCAGGTTAGCACAAGTCTCTTCAACCAGTGGACCCAGGAAAAATGGCTCTTCGAGAATAGTGCATGCAATGGCTGTGTGGCAAACCCTATGACAGGGCCTTCTAGCATAAAAATGGTTCTACATTCTCTTCACTTTGAGTCTGGCCTGTCTAGACAACAACTCCACTTTCCAGCACTTCCCAGGACTTTCATACAGTTCAACCTAATAGTTGGATCTGAAACTAATATCAATAGCATAAAATCCTTTAATATATCTTTATAATATCTTTTTACTTGGATGGCTGTGTTCTAATTAATAAATATCTTACTGTAGACAATTTTGAAAAATATAAAGAGGAAAAGAAATAAGGAAAAATACCCATAATCTCAACATCCAGAGATGACCTGTTCAAACACATTTGGCATATATGTTTTTTGTTATTTGCAAATATATGCACACCTTCTCATTTAAAAATGGGATTCAAAAATGCCTCTGGTTAGACAGGGCAGATTGAATGCATACTTTTACGTCTGCTCCAAAAGCCCTCTAAGATGGCACTAGGGTGGTATACAATGTAAACCCTCAAAGCTGCACAGTGCAGAAGAGGAAACAACAGCAGACAAGAGACGTGAACAAAATTTTGAACAAAATAAACAAAACTGAAAAACAAATGGCTGAGTAGTAACTGATGGAGAAGATTGCAGAAACCTATGCCTCAGGTGGAGAATCCAATAAGAAGCAAGAAGATTTATGCCACAGAACTCCGAAATGACTCAGGGATTGGATGCATCATTAGCTCTGAAGGCAGAGGGGGACCAAACGGAAGGTATCTTAAAATTCTATCTTTTATGTAAGAAACAGTGAACCTTTGAGATCTCCACCGTCAGCCAGGCAACTGTCCCTTCCCTATTGCAACAGAAAACAAGAGACTGGCTTTCTGAAGAGAGTGGGCCTGAGAGGGTTTGTGCTGAGAGATACCAGTCATTGATGAGGGTAGGGGTGAGGACCATACTGAAAACAGGGGGTTAAGAGGATCATACTCCTCAGGTAAGACACTTGAGGATTCCTCAATGAACTGACCCATCCTCAATTACCAACAACCCGGTCAAGTGGGGACAGCCACATTTGCAAAGCCCTGCTGGGCACAGGGGCATTCCTCTGGTGTGTCTCAGCCTTAAACATGACCATCAGACATCGGACATGGAGGTCAGAGACCAAAGCAAACAAAAAGAATTCTGAGGAAACAGAGTTCATGGAAGGAGCAGAGGATGGCAAAAGAAAACACAATTTAAAAAATTATAATGGTTATGCACTTACAGTTAAAAGAAAATATTTATGAAATAACATAAGGATATGAAAGGAAGGGAGGGAGGGAGAGAAGGGAAGAAGGACAATCATAGCAGCTTAAAACAACACACATTTATTATCTCGCAGTTTCCATATGTTAGAAGTCCAGGCACAGCGTAGCTGGGTTCCCTGCTCTGGCCGGGACTCTCACGACTGCATTGCAGGTGTCACCTAGGGCTGCAATCTCATCCGAGGCTTGGGTCCTCTTTCCATCTCATTCAGGTTGTTGGCAGAATTCCATCCCCTTTGGTTGCAGGACTGAGGCCCTCGGTTCCTAAAGGCTCTCTGTCTCCATTAGCAGCTGAGAACTTAGCTGTTTGTTTTCGTCCTCCAGGCCAGGAGGAAACATCTGCTGCTGCTTCTTGGCTAGCTTCGTTCACCTGATTAGGTCAGACCCACCTAAGAGAATCTCCTTTTTTAGTAACTCAAAAGTCAACTGATTAGGGATCTTAATGACATCTGCAAAGTCCCTTTTGCCACATCATGGACACAGCGTAATCACAGCAGTGATGTCTCATCATATTCAGAGGTCCTGCCAGCACTCAGGGGAGGGGATTATACAGGATATGTATTAGCATAACATGGGCACCTTTCCAAGCCAAGCCATAGGCTAGACACAAATGCTGGAATGTCTCTGCATACTTATCAGGGTGCTGTACACCAGGGGGCAGGAATCTTGGGAGCCATCTTAAAATTCTGCCTTCTAAAAATAAATAAGAAAATAAATGGGAAAAAAAAAACTGAAACAACTAAACTACAAAGAAAAACCAAATCCAAAAAGAAAATGTAACTACAGACCACTGCAGTTCAACTAGAAACACAGTTGTAAAAATGTAAATACTGGCTAGGTATTGACTCACGCCTGTAGTCCCAGCACTGTAGGAGGCTGAGGCAGGAAGATGCCTTGAAGCCAGGAGTTTGAGATCAGGCTGGGCAACACAGTGCAACCTTATCTCTACAAAAAAATAAGAAAAATTGGCCCACCTGTAATCCTAGCACTCTGGAAGGCTGAGGCAGGCAGATTGCTCGAGGTCAGGAGCTCGAAACCAGACTGAGCGAGACCCCATCTCTACTAAAAATAGAAAGAAATTAATTGGCCAACTAAAAAGATATAGAAAAAATTATCCAGGCATGGTGGCACATGCTTGTAGTCCCAGCTACTCAGGAGGCTGAGGCAGAAGGATGGCTTGAGCCCAGGAGTTTGAGGTTGCTGTGAGTTAGGCTGATGCCACAGCACTCTATCCTGGGAAACAGAGCAACACCCTTTCTCTAAAATGAGAAAACAATGAAAGAAAAGAAAAGAAAAAAGAAATATCAGCATAAATAAAATGTTTAGAAACCTGGAGGTCAATAGCAGAAGTAACAGCAAAAGAGAGGAAAGTGACTGTCTCTGGGAAGAGGAACAGGTGAATGCTGGGCTTTTTCTTTATAAGAAGTTTCTTAAACAATAGTGATCTAGCACCTCTTGTATATTCCTGGATACAGCTGGAACCCATTCTACTAAGTGAAGTATCTCAAGAATGGAAAAACCAGCACCACATGCACTCACCAGCAAATTGGTATTAACAGATCAACACCTAAGTGGACATATAAGAGTAACATTTATCGGGTGTCCGGAGGAGGGGGGGAGGGGAGGGGTATATACAACCACAACAAGTAAGATGTGCAATGTTTGGGGGATGGACACGCTTGAAGCTCTTACTTGAGGGGGGAGGGGGGCATGGGCAATACATGTAACCTAAACACTTGTACCCCCATAATATGATAAAATAAAATTTAAAAAATAAATTTAAAAAAATGCATAAAGAATATTTTTCTCATGTCATCAAATAATTTTTTACCTTATTATTTTGACATTTGCAAATTATCCCATCTTATAATGAGTCATGTTTTATTTCATCTTTTATTTAATCTTCTATTTATATATTTACTATTTCTCTGCTTTTATAATTTTAAACAATTAGATTAAACAATTAAGATTCCAGACAATAAATATTTAGGAATGTCCAGGAGTATATTTTTAGAAGTATTGCTAATCGACAAGAATAAAATATACTAGGCATATTTACATCTCACTTATAAAATCCTGTAAAGCTGAGGTCCCCAACCCCCGGTACCATGTCTCAGTATGGGTCTGTGGTCTGTTAGGAACCAGGCCGTGCACCACCGCCTGAGCTCCATCCTCTGCTACGCCCCAACCCCCCACCCGCCACCCACCCCGTCCATGGAAATATTGTCTTCCATGAAGCTTAGGAACCACCAGCTGCACGGCAGGAGGAGAGCAGTGAGCGAAGCTTCATCCATATTTACATCCGCTCCCCATCGCTGCATCACCGCTCAAACTCAACGCTCCGCCAACAACATTTTTGGAAAAATTGTCTTCCGTGAAACTGGTCCATTGTGCCAAAAAGGTTGGGGCCTCTGCTAAGGTAAATGGTATAATCATATCCATTTTACAGATGAGAAAGTTGAAGGTCACAGTAAGTAACTTGCCCACAGGCACCTGGCCAATGAGTAGCCAGGCCAGTATTTGAGCCCAAGAGTAGCTCATGCTCTTAACCATGAAGTTATACTGAACACTTACTATGTACTGGGCACTAAAAGTGTATGATTTATATACATGATCTCATAGAATATTCAGAATCTTGTAAAGAATAATTACCTCCACCCTTTTTTCCTTAAAGAGGGAGGGCGCTGAGGCTCTGAGGGAGTGCGTATCTTGTCCGCGTTAAATGCCCAGCAACTGGTAAAGCCTTTCTGATCCAGGCCATTCTCATTCCAAAGGCTGGGTACCAACCTGGAGTCCAAGCAGATAGATTTTATTTTAACCCTTCCACCTGCAGGAACTAGTTCATTCAGTGTCATAATGAGAAAATCAGGAGATCCTAATTATCTCCATAATAGAGATCTAAAAACCAGGTTAAAAAGGAAAAAAGGATATAGCCAATAAGCAATAAACCAGGAGAAGGATTGGAAAAGGAATGACCTTCCCACCCCTAATTTATCTCCCCCTGAACACAGAGCACCCAGATGTACAAATTGTGTCACTTTTAGGGAACCAGGAAGAAAAACTTTCTCATAAGTGGCCCTCGATCCCCTTGCTGGACTGAGATGGCAGAAGACTACCCAACCCTGTACTTTCTTCTGCCACAGAAATTCTTTTATGTATTATTATGTATTGGGCTGCCATGGAACTTTTTGTTAGGAAAAAAAAGAGGTGGGAAAGTGTTCTCATATTTTTTAAATTAGATACAAAACTTTTTAAAATAAGTTTCAAAATCCCTGGACTATGTGATGCCTAAGGTATTTCCCAACTCTAACAATCTGGCATTCCCTCTGATAAAGTACTGATGGTGCTGCTGTGATTGTTGTTATTTTGCTTACTAGCAAGGGAGCAATTATTATATATATATATATATATATATATATACATACACATATATATATATATATTTTTTAAGAGCTAATAACACTTCATGGAAGCCTCATTTTCTTCAGATATGGTATTAGGGCTTTCTATTACAGTGCGTTACTACTTTCTGAATTCTTTTCTGAAAGCTTCCAATTTGTGTCTCTGGCATATTTTATAAGTAGGTGGTTCTGGTCAATCTTCTTAGAAAACATATCACTCATATTTTATAGGAAAAGAAGAATAGGCCAAGAGTAGTGGCTCACGCATATAATCCTAGCACTCTGGGAGGTGAAGGTTGGAGGGTCGCTTGAGGCCAGGAGTTCGAGACCAGCCTCTACAGGTTTTGTAGAGACCCTGTCTCTGTGTCTACAAAAAATAGAAAAACTAGCTGGGTGTGGTGTGCGCCTATAGTCCCAGCTACTCAGGAAGCTGAGGCAGGAGGATCGCTTGAGCCCAGGAGTTGGAGGTTGCAGTGAGCTGTGATGATGCCACTGCACTCTAGCCCCAATGATGGAGTGAGACCTTGTCTCAGGAAAAAAAAAAAAAAAAGACAGATTGTCAGAGTGGAAAAGAAGAATTACAGGAAAGTCTTCACTTGGGAAGGCCCCGAGAGTGATCAACAGGAGTGAATCAAGGTAGCTAGACAGAAGAGGGGCTAGAACTGCTTCTCCCCCTGCACAAGTGTGTCTCATTCTCACACTAAACAGCTCAGTTTCATTCTTATAAAAGTCTAACTCGTCAGGCAAATACCTGAGTTCCTTTTTACAGAGCTCAGATTGTGAGTGGCACAACCCTGGCAGGACCAAGGTGGGAGCCCCAGTCACTTGACACTTCCTTCTCAGCTCGGGGCCTGCACGTGCCCACCTGCATGGCCCATGTGGCCACCTCGTCAGGAGGCATCTGAAATGTTGAGGTCCACAGGAAAGAGTAAGAGAACGTGGTTTCTAGACTCTACCCAGAAAACCCTATATCCACAGGCAGTTGATTTTGCTGTGCCTTTTTCTTCACATGCTGGGAAGAGATCTCCCAAGCATCCTCCAGTTTCATCATGGGGCTCATGACGGCAAGGACGGGGGCAACTTGCCTGCCATCATTTCATCTATTCATTCACCCGACATCACCGGGAGCTGACTTTGTGCGAGGCAGCACCTCCGACCTCAGGGAGCTCACAGTGAGGCAGAGATCGACAAGTTTCCTGCAGTGGAGGTTTGGGAGGGAAGGAAAGAGAATGTCTGCCACTTCCTGCGGGAGCCAGGGCCACCTTCACAGAGCAGGGTGTGACAGTAAGCTTTTTTTTTTTCTTTTTTTTGAGACAGAGTCTTGCTCTGTTGCCCAGGCTAGAGTGCCGTGGCGTCAGCCTAGCTCACAGCAACCTCAAACTCCTGGGCTCAAGCGATTCTCCTGCCTCAGCCTCCCGAGTAGCTGGGACTACAGGCTTGTGCCACCATGCCCGGCTAATTTTTTCTATATCTTTCTAGTTGGCCAATTAATTTCTTTCTATTTTTAGTAGAGACGGGGGGGGGGGGGGTCTCACTCTTGCTCAGGCTGGTCTCAAACTCCTGACCTTGAACGAATCCGCCCGTCTCAGCCTCCCTGAGTGCTAGGATTACAGGTGTGAGCCACCGCGCCCGGCCATAAGCTGAGTTTTGAAGTAGAAGTTTGCCCTGGGCACAGGGAGGAACTACATTCCAGGAAAAGAAAATATTCCGTGAAAAGGACAAATGGCTCTAAAGCATCGGGTATTCCATAGCAGCAAATCCGGCCGATCGAATACTGGACTAGAGAGGAAATAGTGAACTTTGAAAAGTTCAGTATTCCATCAGTCTATTGCCAGGAAAAAAAAAATAAAAAAAAAAAGAAAAAAAGAAAAGTTCAGTATTTCACACAAGGAAACAATTTTAGGTGGCACATGGACTAACATTTGCTATTATAAAAGTTATACCAGAGAAAGGCAACTAGACTGTGAAAGCCTTGCCTTTAAGGATAGTATTGCTTAGGACAAGTCAGAGGTAAAACTAAAAAGAGAGAGTGGTAGTTTAAATTAAAATGCTAACGTAAAGCAATAGTGGAGGTGAAACTTGAAAATCACAAAAGGTGGTAAGAAGATGGCTGAAGCTTAGCAATCGCTGCGTCTAGGTGATTAGGAACCACTGGATCATTTTAAGCAGGTAGACAACCTGATCAGATTTGCGTTTTCAGAAGAGCGCTGCGGTGGCAGGTGGACGGGAAGGGAACAGGACCGCGGCAGGCGGGGAGACTGCCGCAAAAACCCCCACGACGGCTGGCGGGGAGGAAGGGGCAGGTGCAATGCGGGAGGAGAGGACAAAACAGCTGTCAGAGCTATTTGGATAGTAGAATCCGCGGCAATCGGTCACCACTGGATGTGGCTGCCAAGGGAGAAGACATCCAGGATGATGGCTCAGGCGTCGAATTGGACACGAACTTGAGTATTTGGAACCGGGAGCCAGGGAAAGGAGATGACCAGGTCTGTGACCTCTGGCCTTGAACCCTGCTGAAGGGGTTAAGATCGCTAACTGTTCCTCTTCTGCTTGTCACCTTAAGTTCCATCTCACAGGCCCAGCAGCCTGGTTGTTGGCAGGGATGGGGGTGGGGGTCATGGGCTGGTAATTAAGGTGCGAGGTCCAGCTGACACCTGATAGCACTGCTGTGTCCTCTGGCACACAGTGGCCCACGTCTCCGACTTAAAGGACAGAGATTAAAAGCCATGCAACCTGAGCTCACAAGCTTGAGCCCCCCTGAACTGTGCCTGGATCTCAAGGCACGGCACACACCAGGCAGAATCCCCGTCTGCACTTTCAGTCCCTGCAGCCTGCGGAAACCTAACACCTTTCTCTATCCACCAGCGGTGCCACCAGGAAATTAACACTCGCCCGGGTACTTGGTCATAATTAAACGGAACAAAAAGACAGCTGCTCCTACCTTTCTTTTTAAATCACCAACAAGCGGCCATGGGGATTACTACCTTTTGGATGACTTAGGGAGGATTACTCTTTCATTAGTCTCTGGGGCCAGTTCCAATACTATGTCATAAGAGCCTTTTAAGATCCCTCCATGTCAACAGCTCGTCCCTTTCCATGTCTGAAAGGTTAGGTTTTTGCAAGCTGCTGGCAGCCTGCCATACATCAGACCCCCAAATATGTATGACTTTTAACCAGAAACATCACCCCAAAATTATTTCTTCCCTGAGTTTCTAGGTATCTATGAGTGCAATGGATAAGCCTCGCCCTGGGAAAACCACCTTCCTGATCATGGTATCTCCCCTGCCAGGTGAGTATTTAGGTATCTATGAGAATGGTATTCTAAATCCCCAATGTGGTTTCTGATAATGGTGAAAAAGAACAAATTTGGGATGGGAATATGGCCGATCCTCCACGTTGGCAAAGTTAAAAGGTCCTTGACTTCCCCTTAGGTACCCACTTCCATCCAAGGGCATCGGAAGACAAAGAACTTTGACCGGCCGCGGTGGCTCACGCCTGTAATCCTGGCATTCTGGGAGGCCAAGGCGGGCGGATTGCTCAAGGTCAGGAGAGCAAAAGCGCGAGATCCGTCTCTACTATAAATAGAAAGAAATTAATTGGGCAACTAATATATATCGAAAAAATTAGCCGGGCATGGTGGCGCATGCCTGTAGTCCCAGCTACTCAGGAGGCTGAGGCAGGAGGATCGCTTGAGCCCAGGAGTTTGAGGTTGCTGTGAGCTAGGCTGACGCCATGGCACTGACTCTAGCCTGAGCAACAAAGTGAGACTCTGTCTCAAAAAAAAAAAAAAAAAAGAAGACAAAGAACTTTAACCATTGTATGGAGATAAACAAAATGTGCCTGTAGGCTAAACTCTGCCTGTTCACAACCTCCTTTACCTCTGTATACTTTCATGCTTTCAGCAAATACTTTTTAAGTGTCTATTCTCCCTTAGGGTGTTTGCCAAGTGCTGGGAACATGGTGGTTGGCAAAAACAGACGCTGCTGAGGACAATGCTACTGAGTCAGGCAGGTCAAGGAAGGCCTCCCTGAGGACGAGAGGGTTTCTTGGAAATCTAAAGGGTAAGTAGGGTAGCTTGGCACACAGGGGAAATACAGGCAGATGGAACAGCATGTGCAAAAATCATACGGCAAGAGGGAACATGACAAGACGGAGTACCTGGGAAAAATGAAATGAAAAGGTACGTGGACGCCAGACCATATAACGCCATACACAGTCTTATAGGTCAAAGCACAAAACACTGGAGACAATAGAAAAATGCATTTTGCAAAGATCACTTGACTCTGGCTACAAGAAAGAGGCTGTGTTAGAGAGGGTGTTAGAACAGATGTCGATAGACAAATCAGTAGACGGCCAAATAACCCCAGCAAGCCATGGTGGTAAGCTGGATCATTATCTCTCAGAACCACAAATGTCTTGTTTACTCCCCTGCTAAATAATGTGAATCTGAAATGGCCTCCTTTGATCTTCAAGGGGTGGCTCTGCTTCTTGGATTCAAGGATTTGGTGCACCAGTCTGCTTTCTCTTATGACTCCCATTCTCCCCTCAAGAGATAAAGTCTTCATTCATAGCCTCTTGGCTAGTTTCATTTTTCTATCCTAAAGGTAGAAAAGATATCTTAAGACCCCAGAACTTTTTATTCTGACCCCATTCAGAAGTCGTAGGATTTTCCGAACCATTTCTAGCTCTACCACAGCTTTCTTGAGGTGGGCGATCAGAGTTGTGCCTACTGTTTTGGAGCAAAAGCACCCTGGGAAGACTTTCTACTTTGGGCTGAGCACGGTGGTTCATGCCTGTAATCCTAGCACTCTGGGAGGCTGAGGCGGGTGGATAGCTCAAGGTCAGGAGTTCGAAACCAGCCTGAGCAAGAGCGAGACCCCGTCTCTACTATAAATAGAAAGAAATTAATTGGCCAACTAATATATATACAAAATTAGCCGGGCATGGTGGCGCATGCCTGTAGTCCCAGCTACTTGGGAGGCTGAGGCAGCAGGATTGCTTGAGCCCAGGAGTTTGAGGTTGCTGTGAGCTAGGCTGACGCCATGGCACTCACTTTAGCCTGGGCAACAAAGCAAGACTCTGTCTCAAAAAAAAAAACAACTTTCTACTTTGTTTATAATACCTATCCATCAATGTCCGTAAGGACTGCAACGTGCCTTTCAAGGTCTGAAATGGCAAGTTGGAGCCCAAGATCACAAACGTATTTAGGTAGCTTTCACCGAAGCACCTATGATGCTTAGTCATCTTCTCTTTTCTGCTCATTGGTAAGATTTGGTTAGATTTTCCTGCACTTTTACATCAGCTGAGAGTTGTTACTCTTCAGGTGAACTTTGCCCCATCTATAAATTTCTCAGTTTTACTTTGTAATTCCTCAAGGAGCAGGTATATGAAAAGGTTAAAATAGAAGCAACCTCAGGTTTGATCCTCAATGGGCCTCACTATTTGACATATTCCTTTATCTCTTACTTTAATCTCCTCAACCTCACAGTGATTTAGTAGAGTTTTACTTGTTCAGAAAATATTTCTATGCAGAAACTTGCTATTAATAATTGTTTTTAGGATATTGCCCATTGGTTGATTGTCTTACCTACCTTACAACAAACTATTTGATATTCTGTGTAGGGGCAGAATTTTCCTCTTTTTCTTGAGTTGGCTTAACAATAAACATGACTCCAGAAAAGAGAAGCATGATCCCCATGAAACAGTTCAAAAGAAAATAAATTTAAATAATTTGTTGTGGGTTAATTTTTAAAAAAAATTTTTAAATTGAAATTAGATGTTTATTAATTACCTACTATGTGCACATGTAAGTCTAATGAGAATCATTTTTAAAAATAGAAAAATATGGCCAGGCACAGTGGCTCACACTTGTAATCCTAGCACTCTGGGAAGCCAAGGTAGGAGGATCACTTGAAATCATGAGTTTGAGACCAACCTGAGCAACAGCCAGATTCGGTCTCTACAAAAAACTCTAGCCTGGGCTACAGAGTGAGACCTGCCTCAAAAAGAAAAAAGATACTGATGGAAAATGGCTGAGAAAAAAAAAAAAAAAAAAGAAAGAAATGAATATAGCAACTCCAGCTTTCTTTTTTGTTTTTGTTTTTTTTTCTTTTTTTTAGATAGGCTCTCACTCTGTTGCCCGGGCTAGAGTGCAGTAGTGTCATCGTAGCTCACAGCAACTTCCAACTCCTGGGCTCGTGTGATCCTCTCGCCTCAGACCACCTGAAGAGCTGGGACTACAGGCGCCTAGCTAGTTTTTCCTTTTTCTTTTTCTTTTCCTTTTTCTTTTTTGTAGAGATGAGATCTTGCTGTTGGCTCAGGCTGGTCTCAAACACCCTGGCCTCAAGCAATCCTCCCACCTCGGCCTCCCAAAGTGCTGGGATTACAACCATGAGCCACCTCAACCGGCCATTAATTTCTGACCTAGTAAATTTCAGAGCAAGGATTACGAGGGATAAAGAGGGACATTCCTTATGTATCAATATATCAAAAAGACATGACAATTCTAAATGTGGATACATCTTGTAATAAAGAGTTTGTTTATATTTTAATGTTTGCTGGTATCTTTTAAGGCTCACCTCTTCCTCTTCTTTCCTCTTCTGCCCGGCACTGCACAAGCGATAAGAAAGCCTGTGTGCTCCTTCACTGGAGTCAGCAGGAGATTCCAACCAGGCAAGCCCTGTGTACGGGAACCTTCACACTGTCCTTGCTCCCTCATACCATTTGAATCTGCCTGGTAAGCCTCCCCTACCGTCCCCAGAAGTAATAAAGTAATCAACTTCTACTGTCAGGTCTGGCCTCTTGGCAGACTGTTGTCCTGGTTCTTCGGCTCCTTGCTTGGAAAATTCACAAGTAGGGCCAGGGTGACAGAGCGATCACAGGCAGGAAGCAACTGCACACAAACAGCTTTCACTGCAGAAAGAAGGGTGCTATACAAAGCAAGAGCACGTCCCAGAGAGGAACGGGTCAGTCTCCACGCGTGGAGAAAGACATTGACTCCCAGGTGGTTTCCTTCCATCGGCTTGGGGCTCACAGGAGGTGCAGGATGTTACCAGGTGATTGATACGCATGATTGACAGGTGTCCTTATAACAAAGTTGCAGCTCCACAGGCGTGTGTGTGCCTCAAACCTCAAGTTCCTGCTCTTTGTGGTCGTTTACTGTGTTTTCCTGCAGTCCCCTCCCCCGCCCCCCCTACACACACACCCCTGCTTCTCTGCCCCTAGGAACCGCCCTCCTGGCCTGTACCTGCCACCTGCAGATTTGGTCCCTGCCTAACAATATCCTCTTGGTATGTGTGGCATCATGAGTCTTGGTATCAAACCAAATTTGGGGTGGAGCCCCTCTCGCTTCTGTGGAGTGTCACAACGCACTAACAAAGCCTCAAAATACATGAGTAAGAACTGATAGAGGCTGGGCGCAGTAGCTCACACCTGTAATCCTAGCATTCTGGGAGGCAGAGGCGGGCGGATTGCTCGAGGTCAGGAGTTCAAAACCAGCCTGAGCAAGAGTGAGACCCCCGTTTCTACTATAAATAGAAATTAATTGGCCAACTAACATATATAGAAAAATTTAGCCAGGCATGGTGGTGCATGCCTGTAGTCCCAGCTACTGGGGAGGCTGAGGCAGCAGGATTGCTTGAGCCCAGGAGTTTGAGGTTGCTGTGAGCCAGGCTGATGCCACGGCACTCATTCTAGCCTGGGCAACAAAGCAAGACTCTGTCTCAAAAAAAAAAAGAAGTGATAGAATGGAAAAGAGAAATAGCTACCATGTTTCTGTGAAAATAAGACAGGGTCTTATATTTATTTTTCCTCAAGAAGACACCCTAGGAATTATTTTCAGAGGATGTGTTATTTTTTTTTAAGTACGGTACAACAATCTACATTTATTCAAATATAGTTAAGTCGTCTTCTTCTGGAACATCAGCATAACTCTCCAAACCCCGAATTCCATCCTGAATTTCTTGTGACTCGATTTCCTTTAGAACCATTGGCCCCAATCTCTCATGTCAAGCAATAGAGCTCTCATGGGGCAGATGAGAAGGGCTGCTTGTTTTCTTTCCCACTCCCTGACGAAATGCATGGGTTGTGCAGATACGCTGCGTAGCCACGCCCATCACTAGGTCTTATTTTGGGGGTAGGGCTTATATGGCGCAAATGCTTAGAAATCCTGCTAGGGCTTATTTTATGGGTAGGTCTTATTTTCGGGGAAACATGGTAAGTCCAAATTATAATTGACACTTCTCTCTCAACAAATGATAGTAGACAGAAAATCAATAAGGTTAAAACATGAACAACACTATCGACCAATTTGACTGAATATTTATAGAGTGCTCCACCCAACAACTACAGAATATACACTCTTGAAGTATACATGGAACACTCACCAACATAGACTAAGATGGTAGGCCACAAAACAAGTCCCAATAAATTTAAAAGGATTAAAAGCATTTAGAATATATTCTCTGACTACAACGAAATTAAATTAGAAATTAATAATAGGTATCTAGAAAACCCCCAAATGTTTAAAAATTAGACACACTTCAGAGTAATCAATGGATCTACAAAGAAATCACACAGGAAAATAGGAAAATATTTTGAGCTGAACTAAAATGAAAACATACAAATTTGTGAGATACAGCTGGAACATACTGCGGTGGTAATTTACAGCTTAAATTATATCGGAAAAGAAGGAAGGTATAAAACCAATGATTTAAGTAAGCTTCTAACTTAACTAGCTAGAGGGCAAATTAAACCTAAAGTATAAGCAAGAAAATAATAAAGAGGAAAAAATTCAAATAACAGATAATGAATAGTGAAAAATCAGTGAAATTAAAAGCTGGTTCTGTTAGTGTAAAACATATCAGAAAAGTACACAAACAAAAAAAAATATACATGTATAGAGCACAATGACTTATCAAATACCTTGTACTTACCACTTTATCAAGAAAGAAGACATGACCAGCATCAGGGGCACCCTGTATCATGTCCCCTCCCTATCACTACCCTTGCTGTCCCTCCCAAAGTAATCACTATCCTTTTTTGTGCAACAGAGTCTCACTCTGTTGCCCGGGCTAGAGTGCCGTGGCATCAGCCTAGCTCGCAGCAACCTCAAACTCCTGGGCTCAAGCAATCCTTCTGCCCCAGCCTCCCGAGTAGCTAGGACTACAGGCACCTGCCACCACACCTTGTAATCACTATCCTTTTAAACCAATTATTTCCTTGCTTTTCATTATAATTTTACTACCTACGAAGGCACCTAAGAACTTTAGAGTCATTTTACCTATTTTTTTAACCTCAGATGTTAATACAGTATGTACTAGATGTGTTTTTTTAGCTATTCACATATCTTCCTTTGTTAAATGTGTGTTCAAATCTTAACCAAGTTACTTGTCTTTGAAAAGACCAGTTTAAAAAACCAATAAACTTCTAGCTACACTGATCAAGGCAAAAAAAGAAACAACTCGGCCGGGCGCGGTGGCTCACGCCTGTAATCCTAGCTCTTGGGAAGCCGAGGCGGGCGGATTGCTCAAGGTCAGGAGTTCAAAACCAGCCTGGGCAAGAGTGAGACCCCGTCTCTACTATAAATAGAAAGAAATTAATTGGCCAACTGATATATATATATAAAAAATTAGCCGGGCATGGTGGCTCATGCCTGTAGTCCCAGCTACTCGGGAGGCTGAGGCAGAAGGATCGCTCAAGCCCAGGAGTTTGAGGTTGCTGTGAGCTAGGCTGACGCCATGGCACTCACTCTAGCCTGGACAACAAAGCGAGACTCTGTCTCAAAAAAAAAAAAAAAAAAAAAAGAAACAACTCAAATTATCAGTATTAGCAATTAAACAAGGGGCATAAATTCAAATCTTACAGATATTAAAAGAATAAAGAAACATTATGAACAACTTTATGTCAATTAATTTGACAACCTACTTTACAAAAAATAACTAAACCAGCTAAGTGGGCAGGAATATTCCAAAATAAACACTTGGGGAAATTTCTTACCTTTCAAAACCCTTCAAAACTGTTCTTAGACCCATGTGAAACCCTAAAACCCTGAGAGGACTACATATCAATTTAGCTTCCCCAAAAACCTTTAAGTGCCTATCATGTGGGCTGTAACACTAAAAATTCAAATTAAAGATATGACCTTTTCTAACAGTTATGCAATCTTCATTTGTCTTAGTGACTCCTGGAAAAACAGACGTGAATAAGAGACAACACTAGATTTATTAAAGATTATGCTACCATTTATTGGAAAAGGAAAAAACAGCAAATAACAATAATTGTGATGGAGGAGGGGGAAACAGCTTAGCAACATTCTCTTTGAAATAAGTTAGTAAAAAGAAAACAAGATTTATTATATGAAATAGATTCTCAAGGTAGGAAAAGTAGTACTCAAGAATATATTTCTGGATATAAAAATTTAGTTATACAATGAGTGGCATTCAAAATTACTTACGAGTATCTACACAATTACAAAAAACTGATTTATGTTTTAGCAAAGTATTTTAAAAGCTCATCATATTAAAACAGGCACAATGTTCTGAAGGCATAGAAATTCACCATGGGCTTTTGAACATCTTCACTCCCAACTTCACAATCAGAATTTACAAAAGCAGCAAAAGATCAGACTTCAGAGGGTTATTTTTTTTTTCCTTTCCTTATTTAAGGCTGCTAAGTCAAGCAAACATTGAAAAAGGCAAAATAAACACTGTTCACAGCAGAAAGATCACAAAATTGAATGTAAACTATAGCTCTCCTTTAGGGGATTACACAAATACAAGGCTCATTTGTATTAAGAACAAGGCTCATTACCTGCTGTAGTACAGATACTCAACAGGCAGAGAGCAAATTTACCCAGACACCAGCCTCAATTTGACCTTTAGATGCTTCACAAGGATGTTATGTCCAGGTAGCCAGCCCTTTTATACTAGAGACCATTTGTCTTCCCTTTTTAAATAGCTGTTTATTACACCTAGTGACGTTACTTTGTTGTGAATATATGCATCACTATTGTTTGTTATGATGCTGTGAACTGACCTTTCATTTTAAACAGCAAAGTCTGTCCTGCCTAGTGGACTCACTCTTCCCTAGTTTCAGACCATCCTGCACACAGAAAATCATAAGCCCCGTATCAGTTTGTCAGCTCCTGCTAAAAAAGGATGTAATTTTTTGTCAATTTACATTAACAAAGGCTTTGCTGTTCCCCATTTGCTTCACTGCAACAAAAATCTGATAAATCAAGGGTAAAGCGTAAGCATCAAGGACTTCAGAGTGTCACCTATGCTTTTATTGGAGAACTGGAAACAACCAAAGTGCAACCAAATACCCTATTCTTGAGTGAACTGAAATCAAACTTCACCGTACTTTCTTCTTTACTAAAAACACAGAAGATCTCAGAATTTCATAAAATTGTTAATTAGAAGGTACTTTAAAGTCACATAATTTGACCTCCGAACCAACTTTTTAAATAAAAATTTAGATTTCTGGTTTTTATATCTTACCAAGAGTTACAATGACGTACATAAAATCTGTATTTAATTTCAGCTAAAGGCGTCTACTAACTTTTTTAAAAATGCTATCTGCAAATAAACTACTGCAAATCTTAAACTTAACAAAAAAAAAAAAAACTTGGATTTGTTTAAACTAAAAAAAAAAAAAAACTACGCCAAAAATCTAGCAAATGGCTTCGCAGATCTTTAAACACTGAGGTTGGATTTTTTGTTTGTTTTTTGCTGAAAATGAGGTTTCGGAATAGGTTGTGAATTTTAAAGTATTTGATAATCCTGCAGCTGACTCTAGTCAGGGAAGAGAAGACAGGGAGAGTCTGGCGTGGGCTGGCCCACAGAAAAGGAAAGCCACAGCCACAGGGCTGAGCTTCGATTTTTGTACTCATTCCGGCAAATCTCGTCACTTGTGCTGCAGCACCTGTCACTTTCATGAGGCTATCGAAAGCAGACGCCAATCCAGCATTTGCCACACCTTTGAAGGCATGGTCTCTTGTTATCTATCCTAATGGAGGTATCACAAAGCGACCTTATTGACAATGCGTTTCATGATTGTATTTCCTGCTCCCTGAAGATACAGTGATTATGGTGGGAGGGAGGTAGCACACTCAGGCAGATAATCCACAAAGTCACCTTAGGAGGGTGATGGACAGATGTTCCAGCGCTGGAGATAACCAGCCCAGTGAAAACCCTAAACTGGGGAATAGTGTTCGGCGCTTCCCGGAAATAAGGAGACAAGACGGCTGGAGCTGCGGTCTGAGCAGCAGCCACACGGAGGAGCCTGAGAACTAAAAGCTCCAGCTGAGCACATGCTGCAAACGGGAAGCCTTTCTGATTTGAGACGGGAGACAGAGTTAGCACGCAACCCGCCTGACGCCCAGTGAGAGTCTCGAGGGCCTCGAAGAAGGGGAGAGGGGCAGGAAGCCACCTCTGCTGGTCCAGAGGGCGGTGCTCCCCCCAATAAAGCACTCAAAGAGCCAACAGCTGGGGGCAGAGGGCACGCGGGAACTGCTTCCTCATGTCCCTGGCTGAGTGCCACGTCCCCACCTCCAAAGGAGTCGCTCAGTGGTCCCTTCACTCCTACAACGCAGTGACGCCTCCTTCACCCAGCAGTGGACAGCTAGGATGGAAGGCGGGTGGCCAGGAGACGGACCACCGCCAGCCACAATCTGGAAGCCTAATTCTCTACTCCTGTCTCACCCACTAGCTTTGCTTTTTAACCAGTGCTGTTGCTTGGTAACAGGTTTTAGCAGTTTTGAAATGGATTTCTTCCTCCCACTGTCTAGACAAAAGCAAGCAGGGAAATGACCAAAGGATAAGGCGACAGAAGGAAACATTCAGAACTCTGGAAACTGCTGGAAGACAGGAAACCCGATGAGTGTCATGACACGAGCTGTCTGAGCAAACTGGCCACAAAGCCCCCATCTCCCTGGCGCCATCTACTGGTGAGATCTGGGACGGGCCCCTGACCCTCTGGGAGGCTGGCTGATCTCAGCAATAATAACAGAGACAATGCCATTTGCCTGGCAGTCACTGTGAATACTAAATGAGATAAAACGTGGCAGTGTCTATAGTGCTGGATACATCGTACTAGACAAATATTTTTTAGATAAATTAATGGTCAGAGACGTTCATTCTGTCACCTTCCACGGTCATCAGTTATCTGGGGGATTAAATACTAACACTTGCTCTTTACTGAGACTTTGCTTATGCTGGCCCCAAGCTAAGCACTTGACACGTATCTCACTGGCAGCCTGCAGTGCTGCTGCAGGAATTGCCTCCACCACTTTCAAACAGAAGAGCAAACTGAGGAACCAGAGGTTAAGTAACTTGTTCAACATGCCACGATTAGCATGTGACTGAGCCAAAGCTCACACTCAGTCTCACTACCACTATGATATATGGCCCTGGGGGCACCTTAAAAGGCAACTCAGGCTTGTGTTCCCCAAAGTCAAGTCCAGCCATTACAAAGGGCAGGAGGGGCCAGCCCTCTAGGTGTCCTGCTGCAGGCTGTCGGAGCTCTTGGCATCCACCAGGCCTGCCTCACATCAGCTCCGAAGAGAAGGAACCACGGGTACTCCTGGCACCAGAGCCCTTCTGACATCTCAACTGTTTCCAAGAGGCACCTGGGACATGAAGAAGCCCCACAGAAGCCAGAGGGTGGCATATAATTTCCCACCCTGGCTGTTGAGGACCTCAGTTATGGACCCTGAGTTATGGACCTCAGCATATGACAGGATGCTCCCAACAGCCTAGAAAGGGCCTGGGGAAGACTAGCTCCTCCCTCCAGCCCCGTCAGGCCTGTTCACACCTCCCCAGCTCCCAGAAGAAAAGGCCAGAGTTCTTGGCTGCGGCAGGATAAAGAAGTTCAGCAGTTAGCCACAAGCTAGGAGACAACCAGTGGCCACTGCCTTTGGTTTGGACGGGCCAGAGCAGGAGCCCAAGCGAACCAGTTGGCCTGGGATAAAGAGCAGAAAGGCAAATCCAAATGGACCTCATTTACGGGGTGACTGCAGAGGACCTAGAGTGCCAGGAACCCTGGCTAACAAAAGACACTGATGATTAGGCAGCAAAGAGAAGCTGAGAGGGAACACAAGGGAACAATGAACATCCTACAGACCCCAGGAGGAAGCTTCCAGAAAGGGAGATGAGCAGGCAGGGCCAGGTACGAGGTGACACATGTGACTTGACATAAAGAGACAGGAACTAGAAAAGGCACAGGCTTGGCTGGTGAAAAGTTACAGGTGGTACAGCCAGAGAGGAAACACCGGGTCACGAAGGAGACTGAGGCTGGTGCACCCGGGCTCTGGGCCCGACGCTGCCACGCCTGTGCTGTGGGTGGATCTGAAAACCAATATGAGCTTCGATTTCCCTGACTGCTCGGTGGGGTGCCAATCCCTGCTCCGTCACAAGGCTCTCACGAGGACCAGATAAGACCAGGGACACAAAAGCACTCTGTATGTGGTTAGGCGCGTGAGGCTGCAACATGACCACGTGCCATCCACGGGGTCCTCCGCAGTGCCTGGAGCACAGGCTGAAGTGCAAATGCTGGGGCTATCTAAGGTCACTGGGCAGGCGTGCCGACTTCCTGTTGGGCCTACAGTGGGGATCTGTCTTCCCATCCACTCTGCCCTGGCCCCCGCTCCAGAGGAGAAGGGAAAATAAGATCAGTTCAAAAGCAAGCATTTATAAACGATGAAGAAAAAACGTACAGCTAAGAGCAGCAAGTTTTCTCACCTCCTATTTGCTCGTCCAAAAGGAAATAGCAGTGTTTTCTGTTGCTGCTTTGCTCTCTCCACCTAGTGCCAAGGTGTCCTAAGTAAAGACATGTAGGGAGAGGTGGAGGGAGGAGATGGAAAGAAAAACCCAAGAGAAAAAGAGTCTGCATGGAATGTTAGAAAATGCATTCGACAGTGAGGCGTAGAATCAGAACAGCGAGGGTGCCTGGGTTCAGATTAAGAAACAACATACACCACCAAAAAGTGCCTATCTTCTACTTCCCTCCACGGCCAGGCTCCCCACGGGCTTGTGTGAGGCAGGATCACTTGTTCTCAGATGCCAGAGCATGTCCACTCTATGTGGGGCAGTGGTGATGGTTTCCATGCTGAGGGACAAGTAGCAAAGCCCCTGTTGATCCCCAAATCCTGTCCCTTACTGTTGCACCCCTGCAATCTCTGATGGGGCTGCCTGTTGCCACCTGGGCATCACTGGCACACAGGGCTTATCTGCTGCTGCCTAACAGGTTTTTATTTGTGAGGGACGACATCCAAAGAGGTGCGTGAGGAAGATTCCAATCCATAAGCTACAGAACAGAACTCACTTCTCATACCGTGCTACAGACATTCAGGTTTGGAAACACGGTGTTCCTTCCAAAAGCAAGTCTCAAATGTTTGAATCGCAGGCAACACGTTGCTGCAAGATAAAAGGCACATGTCTGTAAGACAGAGGTTTAAAAGATATTTACAAAACCGTCCACCAGCTTCCATCCATAGTGCCTTCCAAAGCTTTGCAAAATCGGCCGTGTATCATGCAAGACACGTGACAAAACACTTCTTCACAGCATCCCTAGGAAGGAAAAAAACACAAAGATGAGTAGAACATACCGTCACCCCAAAGGCTCTCCTTTACGGTTTCCTTGGCACCCCGAGTAGCAGCTGCAGAGTGGAAAACTGCAGCTTCAACGTTTATTGGCAGTATGACCTAGGCAAGTTATTTGTCCTCTTTGAGTTGCAAATGCCTCACTTACCCTACAGATTGGTTGTAGGAATTAGTGCACTGCACAGAATAGGTATTTAATAAATGATAGCTAATCAGATGTAAAGGTAAGAAAGTACAGGCTGTTAGAAAATAAGAAATTAGGACTGCTGCATTTTAATATCAGCCATAATCACAGAACGCACTGAAAGTATTAAGTCAAATAGTCACGAGGACCTTTCTTCAGTCTAAGCAGGCAGCAGAACTTTTTAAGGGACACCTTTCAGGAGCTCCCTAAGACAGAGATCTCTCTATGGGAACCAAGCGCTTATTAACATGCTGTACCAGCCCCATCACAGGCATTTCCTCCTTGGAATCCAGTATAAAGAGTGCAAGGAAAGAGTGGGTGCTCAGCAAATTACTGTTCTGCCCCAGCAAGCATACCCATTTCCAGCACCACACCTCGCTGTGCAACGTGGCACTAGGCTTCTCACGCCCAGCTCTGTTCCTTCCGTGTTCTCGACTGCACTTGCACTAAGGAAACTGAGAATCACACAAGGGAGGGAGCGGCGAACAACCCATTTACACGAGCAGGCACTGCATTTTAATTCCAAGGTGATTGCAGGGCAGCACTTCTTGAGATATGCTCCGCGCTATAGTCCTAAGAGGTGCTGTGCACAACAAGGGTTTTATGGGCACAGGAGTCCCAGTCGTGGCTGCTCACAATACACACAGCTCATTAAAGGATCTGGAAAGCCAGGCAAACACCAACCTGCCTGATGTTGCTTAACTTTTTTTCCCAAACTTACTTGATCAGAGAACGCTCTTCTGTTTCTATGGAACACTGTGGGAAAAGCTATTCTAGGGGAAGTTACAAATAGAAGGGCAGGATCTAACTTTGTGATTCCCTCCCTACCTCAGGAAATTTCTATCTGCTTGGCACATGAAAACTCAAATAGAATTCCACTGTCCTACCAATCACTTAACATACATGTATAAAACATGCATGTTTGTTTGTATGTATGTATTTTATACATGGCAATCCAGATCAAGCCTGCAGCCCTGAAGAATGACACCACACAAGCTTTACGGCTAAGACCTGTGCAACTGCACAGGGCCCCATGCTTAAAGGGTCTGCACCGAGTTTAATGCTTTGATGTCACCACCTGGAAATCCTTAAGATCGCTTTTTAAAAAGATGCCCACATTTTCATTTTGCACTAGGCCTCACAAATTATGTAGCCGGTTCAGGCACCAAGATATATTCAAATGTTGGCAGGTTGATCAATATCTCATTGGATGCTCAGCTATGATGGGCTCTGGCTCACTTCATATAAAAACCTAGCTCCCTAGGACATCCCTGCCCATAATCTTCTCAGACAAGCCACCACTCCCCAAAACTGGCCAGGTCTGCATGGAGTATTTCATAACTGTTACCCTCCTAGAACCTATCCACAAAGCCACCCAGCTGCCTTGACTTGTTGGGCTTGTTGACGTCTCATCTAATCAGTCCTCAGCACTTTCAAATCACTCTCAGCAACAGACTTGGAATGCAAAAGACGGGGGATTGCTCTTCCTGCCTTCCAGGTCAGGCATCATTTTTCATTTCCTCAATGCAGTTAAGGAAAAGCCTTTTTTTTTAGTTAACAGATAATGATAAAGAAGGATGGAAGCTAAATAGTTGCATTAGAACAGAGTCAGAGGCAAAGATCACATGGCTGATTTTGAGAGGCCGCCAATGAAAAAGTATTAGAACTGCAGAGTTCGAATGAGGCCTCTATCCAACCCAGTATAGTAATCAATGCCTCAGCCCAGGCCAGAGGGGTCAAGAGGGTTGTCCAAGGTCACGCTGCTAGTAAGGAAGCCCTGGTCCTGATTACTTTCCCTTTATAAACTCTTTAGAAACGTTCCCATCAGTGGGCTACTACAAGAAAACAAGCACAAACTGAGATCCCTCCATCTCTTGCTCAGTGATATTCAAGTGATAGTCACCCTAAGAAAAAAAAAAAAACCTACTCAAAGCTCCAGGTTAAAAGATAATGTGCAGGCCGGGCGCAGTGGCTCACGCCTGTAATCCTAGCTCTCTGGGAGGCCGAGGCGGGCGGATTGCTCGAGGTCAGGAGTTCGAAACCAGCCTGAGCAAGAGCGAGACCCCCGTCTCTACTATAAATAGAAAGAAATTAATTAGCCAACTGATATATATAAAAAATTAGCCGGGCATGGTGGCGAATGCCTGTAGTCCCAGCTACTCGGGAGGCTGAGGCAGGAGGATCGCTGGAGCCCAGGAGTTTGAGGTTGCTGTGAGCTAGGCTGACGCCACGGCACTCACTCTAGCCTGGACAACAAAGCGAGACTCTGTCTCAAAAAAAAAAAAAAAAAAAAAAGATAATGTGCATAAATGCACTATGTATCAGAGTGAAATGTTCAACACTATCGGGAATTAGTGGACCTGGGTCAACACCCACCATTAGTTGTATAATATGGGTGGGTAGAGGGGTGACCTTTAGCTTATTCATCTATAAAACAGATGTACGTTTGCCTATTTGACTCAAGAGATTTTAGTAAAGATAAATAAAATAGCATGTACTCTCCGAAAGCACACTTTAAATTAAAAGGCCTTATGCGAACATAGCATCGTCCTCAAATGACAGAAATTGTACTTCTAAATACACAGTTAGTCTTACCTTGCATACGGTATGAAGGAGAGGCTATACCTACAATGAAAAACAAACAAAAGATCAAACCAAATGAAGGAAGTAGAAGATTACACAGTGGGATGGGCTTCTGAGCTGTAGGAACCTCTGCAACGATTTATCCAGACCCTCTCCCCTCCTCCGCCTGGGGCATGCGCATGGACACACAAAGGCCCACTTGTACACTGTGCCACGTGTACAGCCATGGAGAGAAACCCTGTGACTTCGGCCTCACTGGGGTACTGCTCTAACCAAATGAGCAAGAAGCAATCACCTAAAATAGGCACATTCCAGATATCCAGATAGCATAGGAACCCTCTTCGAAAAAATGCCAAGTAAAATCTCAATAGTTAACTCTTAACATTTTATAGATCCTCGACAGAATTTAACTTCTACCCAATTAGGATAAATTCTCTATTCTACTCCTGTTAATATTTTAAAGAACACAGAACAAAAAAGGGGAGGCACACTATCAATGCATGTAAATTCTCCATGCATGTAAATTCTATGCATGTAAATTCTACAAAGATACAATTCTTCAAGGAACCTCGGGAGGCTGAGACAAGAGGATCTCTTGAGCTCAGGAGTTCGAGACAAACCTGGGCAATACAGCAAGACCCCTTTCTCCTCTACTCCTCTCCCCACCTCCTGAAGGTGGCTCAATTCTCTAGAGTTTATTGCTACACATTTGATTGCACCTTGTTTTCACTATTATAAATAAGGCTGAGATAACATATTTTATATAAAAAAATAAAAGAATCCATGCCCAAAGTATCTTGGTAAATCACAGTTGCCTAAAAGGCAACCAAGCAGGGAATAAGCTCCATAACTCTAAAAAACAGGTACTTTGTGTCAGGCAGGTTGTAAGTTGGTTGGCCCTACAAAAAGCAGACGCAGTCAGAATACGTCGGCGTTGAAGGGAATACTGCTATTCATCTGAGCCCATCTGAATGCCAAACCTTTGAAACAGACTTTAAAATAAGTCTATAAGCAAAGAAAAGCATGTGTATGTCGGTACCAATTTCTGCCCCTAGAGGAAAATCAAAATATAAACATAAGCCACCAAATCAGGCCTGTTTAGGACCTATGGCCAAAATGTGCATGTCATATTAAAACCACACCACCATCCTTCTCTGCATCTTATCATGTACAGAAGTTCATTTACTTGTGAACAAACAGTCAATTCCAAAAGGCATTTTCAAAATATATTTATTCAAAAGTCCAAAGTTACTAAAAGGAGGGGTGGGGGTTAAGCTTACAGTCTTAAGATTCATCACCAAATAAGAGTTCATTGATCCTTGGGCGCTTTAAAACGTCCACAGTCCTCTTTTCTTTGCATTATAGCAAACATGTTTTTCTAAAATAGATCAGCCACACCCATACTGAAGCTGCTCTAGCAGACACTGTCCCTTGATAAACGCTAAGAAATGTCTCCGGAGCTGCAGATTCCATGCCTGCCCCCACCCCTCTGTATGGCACCAAACCTTGATGTTGTACAGGTTTGAAAAGGCCCCCTGGTTTTGGAAAATAACGTCTCCAGTAGCCCTTTAACTGTGCTTGGCTCTCGAGTTATACTTTCCTAGTCTTCACTTGAATTACCAAAAGCCAACAGGCCTCCACCCCAGTGCACATGCTGATGCTACAGCCCACAGCCACACGGTTTTCCTTTTTGTCAGTGACTGTTCCCCATCTCCTACTGACAATTCACTCTTTGTCCTTCTGTTAAATGATTCATTCCATCACAAATGTAATGCTCTTTATTTTTCTTACCACTTTCCTATTTCGTTAGCATCTACTTGACTCACAAGCCTCTTTTTATCAGCCCTCATAATACTTTCATTGTCTTTGCACTTACTGACATGAGTGGTTTAAATAACGTTTGCAACATCTCAAAATCAACCATGAGCCCAGCAAAAATGCTGCAGCAGGCAAACAAGCAGCCTCCCGTGGCCACTCAAGACCCCTAATGCCATCTGTTGGCAGTGGGCCGCATCGATGGGCTTTTGCTCTGGAGCCTGACCTCACGTGCATCACTGAGAACTCTTTTAAAGAGCGTCTATGTTTTCCTAATCCTCCTGCCCACAACATGTGGGTTTTATCTCCTTCAGCTGCATCAGTCACAGGGCTATGTAGGAGGGGACTGTATAAAAGGTTACCTACCACGTCAATGCCAAAGACTGCAAAATGCAGAAGATGAGTGCAAGTCCCTTGTTATGCCACTGAAAGAAAAATGATATGGTCACAGGAGAGTGTGTGACAGGGGCACAAGCCAAAAAGGTTAAGAAAAATTAAAATACACACTTACCCAGAAGGCAGAACACAGGGTAAGTGCAAAACACAACTAGAGGAAGAAAGGAAACAGTATTTAATTAATACAATGACAACATAGCAACAACAACAACAACAACAAAAAACTGTAAGACTTATTCTTGACAAGCTCACAACGGTACTTATGAGGCTGCAGATGCAGTTCTCACAGCAACCAGATGCATCCATCCTTCATTTTAAAGCATTTAACCCACCTGAGCACCCATGTTTGGCAGAAAAGTTAAAATCCCCATGAAATCAAATTGGCCAATAAATATTCATGTAGAGTAAAAAGAGAAAGATGCTCTTCTACTTTCAGGTGTTCCCAGAATTTCTGCCCAGCAAACAGAATCCATTTCTAGCCCACCCATCTTGTCATTCAAACACACTAAAATAAGCTTAACACAAATCTCTATGTTTTAACTTCTGCCAGCGCTGGAATAGAAAGGGCATATAAGGACAAAGGTTAACATGAGATGTCGATCTCACAGTCAGCAAGCCGGTTATTTGTTTACATGTCACCTAACACTTCCCCTACGGCCTTTCTTAGAAAGTTCATTCTACAGGAGTCCTGGGCTGGCCAAGACCGGCTGGTGCTCGAGCGGTCAGCCATGCCTTTCCTTCTATGACACTCCCTGCTCAGGAAGTAGGTCCTAAGTATTTCCTCTAAGCCCAGCATCGTGCTCGATGCTCTGAAAGGGCACAAAACAAATAGCGAATGTGACCATGACTTTATAGAACTTACCTATCTGAACAAATGAGATGTACACAAATGAAACTAAAAATAAAAGTATGCTTGATCAAGTTCCAAGAGCTGCAGTACTGATCATTGTAACAGCAGTCCAGAAACCGTGGTCTGGAATGATTTCCACGGCCACATGGAAGAGAATGGGCCAAAAATGAGAGGCATCCCAGGCAGACAGGACAGGAAGCTCTAACAAAACTGAAGGCACTGTTGTCAGAGCAAGGGACAAGGATGACAGACCATAAGGAGGCTGCTCCCACTTCATGAAGACTGATGAAAAAACAAGTAACATGATCCAAAGTCAGATAATGATAAGGAAAAAAAGGGCCCATCCTGGAAGACTGGACACCCACTCTAGAGAATGAGCCCTGTGTTTCTGGGTTATTCCCTCCAAGCTCTGCCTGTGGGTGGCTTCAGCTGTCACCGGGAAGGTGTCCCAGCTCTCCTACCACCACCATGCCGGTTGGGCTCATTTGACAAGCAGCGCCCTCTAGGGGTGCTTCATAGAACTGGCAGCACCTGGACACCAACTGAAACAGGCGGAGGAGCAGGAGGGAATCGTGGTATTACTACCTACTACCCGTAGATGAAGAACGCTCCCTTCTGCCACGAGGTCACAGGAATTGGGGAATAAGGCAAGATGAAAGAAAAAAGGAAAGAAGACCTTAGGTTTAAAAGGGGAAAAACTCAGGCCAGGCGCACGGTGGCTCACGCCTGTAATCCTAGCACTCTGGGAGGCCGAGGCAGACAGATTGCTCGAGGTCAGGAGTTGGAAACCAGCCTGAGCAAGAGCGAGACCCCGTCTCTACTATAAAATTAGAAAGAAATTAATTGGCCACCTAATATATAGAAAAAAATTAGCCAGGCATGGTGGCGCGTGCCTGTAGTCCCAGCTAATCGGGAGGCTGAGGCAGGAGGATTGCTTGAGCCCAGGAGTTTGAGGTTGCTATGAGCTAGGCTGACACCACGGCACTCACTCTAGGCTGGGCCACAAAGCAAGACTCTGTCTCAAAAAAAATAAAAAAATAAAAATAAATAAAAGGGAAAAAACTCTATACAACAGAAATGAAAACTCTCACTTGAAAAGCCCCGCTACAAAGCAGAACTTACCAGCACCATGATAGTTGCAATCAGACGCGTTGGCTCAAACATTCGCTTCAGCTGTTTCACTGGCCCCATGAGGAAGATGGTACTAAGAGGCAAACACACATGCGAACCGTCAGACCAGACCAGAACCACACGAGGCACGTTCAGTCCGCCCCAAGATTTCCTGTGGCAATAAACTGTAATAGTAGCTAACATTTGAAAAGCTGTTACTCTATGGCAGGCACTGTGCCTAAGGGCCTTTTCTGCATTACTTTTGTTTAATCTATCAACAACCTAAGGAATAGGAACAATTACACTGAAGCCCAGAGGGTAACTTACCCAGTGCCACCCAACTAGTAAATGAGAGACCGAGGCTGAAAGTCAGGGGGTCCTCAAACTTTTTAAACAGGGGGCCAGTTCACTGTCCCTCAGACCGTTGGAGGGTATCGTTTAAAAAAAAACTATGAACAAATTCCTATGCACACTGCACATATCTTATTTTGAAGTTAAAAAATAAATGGGCAAAAACACCTGCATGTGGCCCGTGGGCCGTAGTTTGAGGACGCCTGCTGTAAATGCATGCGGGTCTGACTCTAGAATCCTATTCATACCACCAGGTTATATGGCCCCAATCTCTAGAAGATGCTACCTGGTCTCCTTGACAATCTACCCATGAAACAAACCAAAAAGGATCAGGTAATTAAAAAAACAATAATAAACCATACCTTACAGGCTTAGGTTGGTTATGCTAAAAAGTAGAGCATTTCTTTTTCTTTCATAATTTCCAAGGAATAATTCTAATGATAATATCATCTGTTATCTGTTGAATGTTTGCTAAATGCCAGATATTACATATATTACCTTGTTTCAGCCCCTCAACAACACTGAGTTATATATTAAATTTATTTTAGAGATGAGAAAATGAAACTCAGAAAGGTTAATTGACTTATCCAAGATCACACAGATAGGAACTCAAAGAGCTGACTCACTTCAAACTCACGTCTACCGCATTCCAAAACGCCAAAAAACATCCCCATCATGAATTCTGTGTGAACGAACCAGAGAGGTGTCCAGGGAGAGTAATCACAAAGGAAGCAGACCATTATCACGCCTTGCACACCAAGCGCAAGGGCCAGCTTTACGTCATGTTTCCTGAGTCCTGAAGAAAATGCCCACGTGGTGTCATTCCAGTGATAGCTCCTCAGTTATAGCTAGTGTTTAATACACGTCAACCAGCAGACGTTAGCTACTGAGTATTCAACAAAGACAAGAATTTTAAAAAGTAAGTCTTCTTACTTCTTACTTAAAAAGTCAGTCTTCTCTTAGAAGCGCCATGAAGTTACAACTTTGAATTCAAGGCTGCACTCTCAGCTCAAGTGGCCCAGTAAGGGTGCACCTACCTCTTTAGTCTATACCAAGTAAGAAGCAACAGCCAAGGCTGGTCTTAAAAATGAAACACAGCATAGATATAAAATATAAGAGATTACAGGGAAATCCGCAAACTCCTAAACACACCCTGGAAATAACAATTTGCTCCCTTTATTGTCTCCCTACACAGTGCCTTAAAGAGTCCATCCTCTTAGGATTTGCTAAATAGCTCTTGTGGATTAAGCATTATACCCATAGATTTATGCCCAGTCTAGACTGTACATTATAACCTACACTGTCTGCCCAAAGACAAATTCCACAAAAGTCAGTACTTGAGAAAGCTTCAGAAGCAACATTAAACATCTCTGAGGGGCAGCATTTTACTGTCATATGCACTGATTATAAATCAAGCTTTAAGAAAGTGCCAAGAGTCACGCACTCAACCACTTTTCATTAACATTTCCGGCCACAGAGCTAGGTTTGGGGACAACTGGGGACAAGTAAGACACAGGCACAGCCCTTGTCAATGGCTTACGGACGTGTAACGGTCAGTGTAACAAAATGCTACCTGTGCCATCACTTAAGTATAGATGGGCTATAGAGAACCCAAAGGAAGAGACCATCGATTCTGGGGAGGAAGACGAAATTAGGAAGAAGAGTGTCATAGAAGAGGTGACTTCTGAGCTAGGTCTTGACAAAGGAGCAAGTATCAAACCAAGGAAGGTACAGATAGGGCAGCACTCTTGGCAGAGAAAACAGCCTGAACAAAAGCACAAAGACACTCGGAAAAAGCAAGAAGCTCAGTCCGGGCTGGAGGGGCACTGGCTGGGGAGCCAGAGCTCACAGGGCCTTGCTTGTACGCATGCTCAGGCGTCTGGACTCCACACGCGGAGAGGGAACAGGGGCCACTCAAGGAGGTTATGCAGCTATGAGCAAATGGCTCCACAACTCGGTGGAAAATGGCCTGGAGAGGGGCAGTGAAGGAGGCAGAGGGACCCAGCAGGCGCTTCCTGTTCAGGTGGGAAATGATGCAGGCCAAAGATTAAGACCAGCTCAGACAGCACCTTATCTAGGAAGCCCCCCATCCCCAACTCGTGCGCCAGCTCGGGTCGGCTGTCCCTCCCTGAGCATCTCTCTTTCCATGTCCTGTTGTGTCATCAATTTGATTCCATGATGGCTGCCTGCCTGGCTGACCAGTGAGCTCCACGGCAGCCGGGACCAAACTGTACTTATCTCTGTGTCATCACAGCCCAGCGCGGCGTATGATCGATGCTTACCCACTGGGCTTGTAAGTCAGTCAGTGAGGGACAAACAGCCATGGGGACAAAGAAAGAGCCAGGTATGCCAGGTCTACACCAAGCCTTGGTGAGTAATCACGGGGTAGGGGGAGGCAAGATGACCGAGTTCAGGTTCCTACGGGCCATTCAGGAAGAGGCTCCCAGCTA
This sequence comes from Microcebus murinus, assembly GCF_040939455.1. Classification (NCBI taxonomy): domain Eukaryota; kingdom Metazoa; phylum Chordata; class Mammalia; order Primates; family Cheirogaleidae; genus Microcebus; species Microcebus murinus. The sequence continues at coordinate 115,178,775 of NC_134105.1, read as the reverse complement.
CGCAGACTGACTGCAGCTGTCGGCCGGGGTGTCCGTGCACCCGCAGCGTGCGGAACGGGCTGCCCATTTCTGGGAAGCGCTCCATCAGACGCCCTGCCCGCACGAGCTGCTATTCAGGTCTGGGATGGTCTGACAGGATATAAAAACCGGTTTCACCCAGGGCCACTGGCAAGGTAAGCCCTTTAAAAACCACCAACTCAGTCTCTGGCAGCAACAAGACTACAAGCAATGGGGAGGACTGTGTCACGAACCTCAGAGGCAGCTTTCAACTGCTCTATGTCGCAGTTCCCTCATGCAAGAAATCACAATGGCAATATATTTCCTGCTTTCTCCCAGGTGTTTCAAAGATAAACTACGATATACAATGTTTCAAAATAATAGCATGTGATTGTGATATATTCTAACTACCTCTTTTCTCTCCAAATCCTCAAAACTACTGGAGCATCCTCCTTCAACTCCCTCAAGCACAAGCCACATCCATTTCCCCATCTAACGACAGGCTAAGGTTGGATTAAAGAAAAAAAAAAAGGTTACCTCCCAATTGATGCGATGTTACCAAGGGTGTAAAACACTGCAAAGAGTGGTAGTCCCTTCCTGGGCACCCATAGCAGAAGAGTCCCCTGGAATTTAAAGCACAGGGAGTTTGCGTGTGAACAACCCCTCCTACCCAGCCTCACAACCAGGGGCTCACAGAGGAAGCCCAGAGAAGCCAGTCTCCCTCCCTTATTTCCCACTTCTCTCACCCATGCATTCTACTGCAGAACAAAAGGGAAAAGGACATGCTAGCTTCGGCAGCACGTATACTAAAATTGGAACGATACAGAGAAGATTAGCATGGCCCCTGTACAAGGATGACATGCAAATTCTTGAAGCATTCCATATTTTAAAAAAATAAAAGAAATACAAAAAAATAAAAAAAGGAGAAAGGAGGCAGATGAAAGGGGGAAATATACTGAAGGAGCACAGGGAGAAAAAAGAGAGGAGGGAGGGAAATCTTACCAGGAGTGAGCAGAGAATTCCTATAGCAAAACACGCAGCGAAGCCTTTTATTCTGGTACCCCAGCTTAATGAAGATGCCTCAACAACCTGAAATTATTAAAAAAAAAAAATTACATATATGTACATACATATTTAACAAAAACAATGAAAGCACACAATTCAATTTGGAAATAGTGTTAATCTGTACTGGGGAAGGCAAGGGACATGGAATCCTATACTCGCAGCTACAGAGAGTCATGGAATGCAACTCCTATTAGGGCTGCAAGCTCTTACCCAGACAGAATCTCCTCTCCAGGGGCTGTTAGCTTACTGTGGCTCCGGCCTTCAGAGGTGGAGACTCCCTGCCTCAGGCTCAACCCATTTCCCAAACAGGAAGGCAAGACCGCAGGCTCTAAGCAGCCCAAAGTCTTCCCACAGCCCAAGCAGGATGAGGACCACAACTGGAAAGCCATGAGCTCCGCCAGGCAGGGGCCCATAAAATAGGGAAAAGACGAGGGATGGCACGCAGGCGGCTGGTCCGCTGGGCATTCTCTCCTACATCGCCCAGCCGGCTGCAGCAGGCGCTGCTCCTGCAGCACTTCCGGGACCTCAGAGGGCGAAGGCTCTCATCCGACCAGGACTCTCGTTCACAGTATGCATTCTCCATGCAGATGTTGGACTTACAGTGTGCTGGCATCAGCCAAGTCACCCGAGCGAGACAGATCCCAGTTAATTAATTGCTGCTCTGCTCATTCTGACTCTCTGCCATCATGATAAATCACTGCCCAGAGCAAAGCTCAGGGCAGGCCAAGACTTCCAGAAAAACTTTACTGAAACAGGAGAGCCCATGAGCAGCCCTCAGTGGTTCCTTTCCCACGTTAAAGGCGACAACCAAGTCTCTGCACCAGAGACCTTCCTAGTCTGTCCACTTGCTGCAAACCAGCACAGCTGCTCCAAGCTGGACACAGACAGCTGCCACTGAGAGACCAAAGCCACGGCAGGACAGCCAGGCCCATGTATGCCCCTGCAGGGCTCACCTTACATGGCCAGCACGGTCCCCCTCTGGCAATGTGGTCAAAGTTGCCTACCACATTTCCACTCCGCTGATGAGGAAAGTAAGTGGTGGCAGAGGGTGCACAGGTCACTAGACTGCCAACCCCCTCAGTCTTGACTGCCCCCAGCTCAGGGACTCATTTTCAACCCTGTCTCCAAAGTTCCTGTCAAACCAAAAGCTTGAAGAGGCTTCCCCAGGTGTGGCAGGTGCTGCCAGAATGGCTTAACCTTCACACAGGAGAAAGGTATTTAGGTCAGCTTAGCAAAAAAAGGTTCTCCTCCAACCCCTAAATATTCACACACATTGAAACTGGGCTCATGACACTGCAATAGCACGCCCCCCCACACACACACACACACACACACACACACACAGCATTTGCACAACATGTGGCAACACATGACCCTGCAGAGAAAGCACGCTTAGGCACTTAGGGAGGGTAACACGTAGCAGGCAGCACAGTGTTAGGACCTCACAGATGAGCCGTCAGGTTTCATGCTAAGGAAAATTCCTTCTCCTTATGGAGCCTGCGAGCTCCAAAACGAGCCGTGTGAAGATGCTCTGGTAACAGGCTCTACTGGGCCCAGACAACCTCGTTAGGCTACTTCTGACTAACCTGTTTAACCTCCCACCAAGGACAGGATAAAATAACAAGCTACCACTCTTCCTACTCATACAAGAATCAAAGAACTTATGTCGCCAGGTTGGAAAAAAGAACCAAGCTGCACGCAGGGAGAACAAGGTGGTAGCAGGACTGGACCTCAGCCTGAGCACTACTTGGTGTCAACAGGGATATTGGAAAAGGTTCAATCTTTTTTCCTTTTTTTTAAGGAGGATCACCATAAAGTTTAGGCATCAAATTTGAACTAGCCCTGTCATCTAGAGTGCTACATATTCTCTACAGGACAGTGAGATTCTAGTCCTTGTAAAAACCAAAATCAATGGCAATACGAAGTAGTTCCACCAAAAATATGATCCTGGTTTCTCCCTCCAGAAGGGAAAGTGACACTTCGGTTCTCTAAGTCCAGGGGTCCTCAAACTTTTTAAACAGGGGGCCAGTTCACTGTCCCTCAGACCGTTGGAGGGCCGGACTACAGTTTAAAAAATACTATGGACAAATTCCTATGCACACTGCACATATCTTATTTTGAAGTAAAAAAACAAACGGGCAAAAACACCCGAATGTGCCCCACGGGCCGTAGTTTGAGGACGCCTGTTAAGTCTCTCAAGCTGAATCCACCCAAACATTACCTTTATTTGCCAAAATCTTGGGGTGTGGGGATGGGGGAAATTTCACCACTGTGTTTTTTGGACTACATGTCTATGTTGCAAATTCTTCCACACACACACTTGGTCAGGGAAGGAGGAAGCTGTTGTTTCACTTCTATTTTAAGCAAAACACTTCTTTTTGGCCAATTTATGAAAACAAACTCAGTTTATATAAAAGATCTCTCTAAATTCATGGTTGCTGGAAGCTGTGCTAGTGCACTTTTTTTGGAAATTAGAGTAGCTAAAAGTACCTGGATAGAATGTGTAGGCAGTGTGCTCACAAGCAGTCTGACTGGCAGTTACTCACAAAGGTCCTTTGACTCTGGGACGTGGAGAAAAGGGGCTCTTGCCAAGAAGTAAAGCTAAGAATCCTTCAGGGAAACAGAGTTGGTAACGAGAAGAAGGTAAGAAAGGAACACTGCTTTATTTCTGCACTTTAAAATCAGGTACCAGTCATATCTTCCTCGTCCCTATAATCCTTTATAAAAAACGTAAAACCTATACTTTCAGAAAGAAGTCTACTAAGACTAAAGACTTAATTAAGGTGCATTTATGAAGATGGGTATTAATTAGAAAATTTATCATGAGGCTATGATTAGACACAGCCACGCAAATTTTATATAACTACCAAGCAGAGGTAGGAGAACCAGAACTAATCATACTTTTATGGTTTATATTAAAAGGATAAAAATGTTAAAGAGCACTCACTTCTGGTGACCTCCTAAAGAGATTTTTAAGGCCACCTCATCCAAACTTCACCACAGAATCCTCCAGCTTTGCCAGCCTCAAAACTATGAAAAACGTGACAATAAAATCAGTACCGATATTTTAAAGGAGGCCCTGACCTAATAAGTAAAATCTAAGCCAAAACAGCCCTGAAGATGAAATCAGTCAGCAACAAAATGCTTCCCAGGAATCCAAGACTCCGGAAGTGCCATACAATGATGCACATAAACAGAAATCCCACTCAGAAAGAGGAAACTGCCCCAAGTATTTTAGAACAAGAGAAGCACTTATTCTTTCAAAAATAGATTTAATATGTGCCTGAGCTTACAACACATGAAAGCCCATTCATTGTAAATAGTGAGCGCAGGCACTCACTATTTTAGGTAAAAACAAGCTCAGCATTTATGTTTTCAAACTTTGCTGCATCGTGCACTCTAGAAGGTCTGTCCACCCCACCATGATGATTTGCTAAATGTGTGATATCTGCGTCATCCCCCTGTCAACAGTAGAGAGACCCCCCAAGAGTCTTCAGGGAGAGAAAGTGTCTCCCCTTAAGCACCAACTGCTCATAAAAGCGAGTTGCCAGTCAATGGGGATAAAGTTTCAAATAACAATAAGGGTCAGCTACTTAAGTCAGACCTGTCTTAGGTTCAACTTGAGAGCTATAAAGACAACAAATTAGAAAGAACTCGCCAAGCTATTTGGAAATGTCAGAAAAAGTTAAACCTCAATTCCTGTAACATTGTATTCCTATAGTGTTACTCCAAGGTGAATATTCACAGAACAAGTTTTATATTCTGAGATTTCATGGAGGGGGTGGAGGTACCAGTATCATACAAAACAAAACACAGAATAAAATCAGCAATCACATGCTTCACATTTGGCAAAAAAAAAAAAAAAAAAACCAACAACAGCAACTACAAAATCAGCAACCACAAAAGTGGGTGAAAGCAGCTTGCTGAGAAAACAAGAAACACTAAATAAAGTGAGAAGGAAAACTCAGGTTTCCAGTTGAAAGAGGCCCTACCATCTTGTTCGACACCCCCATTTTACAAGCGGGGAAACAGGCTAAAGAAAACAACAACAAGAGAAAAGTTGTTCTGTCGACCAGAAAGGAAAACGAAAACAAGCGCTGAAAGCACCGCAAGCAGGCATACACAGGTGGTTCTAGAACAGGGCATGGGTGGCCAGGCTTCGGCTCTTGGTAAACACTTGTACTAGCACAAACGCGCAGCAGGCGGTCTCCCGAGGCGCTGGCGCAGTCTCCGTGCGGACACACACGCAGGGAAACGAGACGCGGCCCTGCTCCCCTGTGGCGGAGCCAGCTTCACAAGCCAAGGCGGCGTGCTCGGCCGGGTGGGAGTGTCACACGCTGCGGCCAAGCCGGGCGCGCGCTCGGCGCGGGGGAGCGCGGGGCTCGGCCACAGGCCCCGCGCGAGCCGGGAAGGCTGCGGGAGCGCCACCCCGGCCTGCACGCGCCCTCCCCGGCGGGGCTGCCGCCTGGCGCGGCGCTGAAGTGCTTTCCCGGGTCTGCAGGAATGGGCCGAGCGCCTGGAGGCCGGGCCTCGGGCTCGCAGACGCGCCGGCGCCGCCCTCTCTCGGTGGGGACCGGCGCAGGGCGGGAGGGCGGGAGGGCGCAGACGCCGGCGGCCCGTGCAAAGCGCCCGGGCCCTGCGCGGGGGTCCCCGCGACGCCGGGCAGGGGAGGCCGGCGCAGAGGCAGAGGCGCTTTCCAAGAAGTCCTGGAGGTCCCGCCGCACGCTCTGAGCCGCCACCGCGGGACGCCGCGCCAGGCCGGCCGGCGGGGGTCGGGCGGCGGGCGGGCACTCACCTCGGACAGCCCGCCGCGGTCCTCGGTGTCCTGCCCGCTCAGCACCTTCTTCAGCTTGTCCATCGCGGGCCTGCTCCCCACCGGGCCGCCTGTCGCGCTGGCTGAGGGCACGGCGCTTCCGGGTGCTCGCCCCCGCGGCCACGGCCCGGCCACCCCGGCGCGCCCCGCCCAGGTACCTGCCCACCTGGGCGGCGCCCTGCAGGCCCCGCGCCGCGCCCCGCCCCGGGCGCCCGGCTCGCCTCGCCGGGGGGCGGGGCAGCCCGCGCTGCGTTCCCGACCCGGACCCGGACCCGCCGCGCCCCGCCTCGCCGGGTCGGTCCACCGACGCCCAGCGCCCGTGTCGCGCGAGGAGCTGGAGAGACAAAGACGGCGAAGCCTGGAGCCCACGCGAACGTGGGCCGGGGTGAATGCACACTCTGATTGCGCTTAACGCTGTTGAAGATTTTTTTTTTTTTTTTAAATCACCAATGGCCAACTGGAATAAATTCAGTCTGTAACAAATTTTGTGAAAAAGTTTTGTGGACGTGTTAGAAAAAAACCAACAAAACTGGAAAGGCATCATCAAGGGGATGGCAAAAGGAATAAGAGGGGTTTTGTTTTGTTTTGTTTGGGTTTTTTTTTTTTGGATACAGCGTCTTATTCTGTCCTGGGGCTAGAGTACCATGGCATCACATAGCCCACTGCAACCTCAAACTCCTGGGCTCACGGTATCCTCCTGCCTCACCCTCTCAAGTAGCTGGGACTACAAGTGTGCACCGCCATGCCTGGCTAATTTTTCTTTCTTTCTTTCTTTCTTCCTTTCCTTCCTTTCTTCCTTCCTTCCTTCCTTCCTTCCTTCCTTCCTTCCTTCCTTCCTTCCTTCCTTCCTTCCTTCCTTCCTTCCTTCCTTCCTTCCTTCCTTTCTTTCTTTCTTTCTTTCTTTCTTTCTTTCTTTCTTTCTTTCTTTCTTTCTTTCTTTCTTTCTTTCTTTCTTTCTTTCTTTCTTTTCTTTCTTTCTTTCTTTCTTTCTTTCTTTCTTTCTTTCTTTCTTTCTTTCTTTCTTTCTTTCTTTCTTTCTTTCTCCTTCCTTCCTTCCTTCTTTCCTTTCCTTTCTTTCCTTTTCTTTCTTTCTTTCTTTTTTTTTTTTAGAGACAGAGTCTCATTCTTGCTCAGGCTGTCCTACAACTCCTGACCTCAAAGAATCTCCTGCCTCAACGTGCTAGGATTACAAGCATGAGGTGGTACCTTCCCTGGGCCTGTTTTGTGTTTTTTGAATGGTTTGTTTTATTGACCTCAAACCAGACTCCAGCACTAAAGATTCTGTGTTGGAGAATCCGTGTAATCCCGAAGACAAGGCCAAACACAGGACATGGATTCGCATTGCAAACCACTTGCTGGGGAATGTCTGGAAAACCTACTTAAAAATGAAAATGGCTCAGAAAAATAAGTTCACAGAGAAGTTATCAAGAGCACCCACTAAAAACATCAATTACAGTATCTCCCCCAACACACACATACACACATGAACACTTGTGAAAAGTAGTAATGCTGTGTCTGTCTGGAGAGAATTTAAATGTTACCTTGAAGTTGGGCCTGTTGGAAATCATTAAATCGGCCGGGCGCGGTGGCTCACGCCTGTAATCCTAGCACTCTGGGAGGCCGAGGCGGGTGGATCGCTCGAGGTCAGGAGTTCGAAACCAACCTGAGCAAGAGCGGGACCGTCTCTACTATAAATAGAAAGAAATTAATTGGCCAACTAATATATATATATATATATATATATATATATATATATATATATATAAAATTAGCTGGGCATGGTGGCACATGCCTGTAGTCCCAGCTACTCGGGAGGCTGAGGCAGGAGGATTGCTTGAGCCCAGGAGTTTGAGGTTGCTGTGAGCTGGGCTGACGCCATGGCACTCACTCTAGCCTGGGCAACAAAGTGAGACTCTGTCTCAAAAGAAAGAGAGAGAGAGAGAGAGAGAGAGAGAGAGGGAGGGAGGGAGGGAGGGAGGGAGGGAAGGAAGGAAGGAAGGAAGGAAGGAAGGAAGGAAGAAATTATTAATCAACTGGGCAATGGGATTTGCACAGAACCCTATTCAAGTAAGTCATATGGTTGTAATCTGACCCTGGATGTGATCTCATCTTTATGGATACACTCACGTGCTTTGCTTTATAATTTCAATTTACACCTCACACCTTGAATAACATGGTGCTGCTTTTGCCTGAATGCTCCTTACCCTGCGTGTTCCACTCAGGTAAGCTCCTACACATATTTCAAGACTTATCCAGTATCGGGACATAGTACAAAGTCTATCCACTACAGAGTTAGGAAGACCTGAAAGTTGCAACTCTAGCTGTGTGGCATTGAGCAAGTTCCTTAACCTTCCCGGCCCTCCATTTTCACACCTGTAAAATGGGCCTAAATGACTACTTCTGGCCGGGCAAGGTGGCTGACGCCTGTAATCCTAGCACTCTGGGAGGCTGAGGCGGGCGGTTCGCTCAAGGTCAGGAGTTTGAAACCAGCCTGAGCAAGAGCGAGACCCCATCTCTACTGTAAATAGAAAGAAATTAATTGGCCAACTAATATATATAGAGAAAAAATTAGCCGGGCATGGTGGCACATGCCTGTAGTCCCAGCTACTTCGGAGGCTGAGGCAGAGGGATCTCTTGAGCCCAGGAGTTTGAGGTTGCTGTGAGCTAGGCTGATGTCACAGCACTCACTCTAGCCTGGGCAACAAACTGAGACTCTGTCTCAAAAAAAAAAAAATGACTACTTCTGAAAGTTACTGTGGGAAGTAAATGTGACAGTATTCGAAGAGAGCCTATAACATAGCAGGCCTTCTGTTAGCATTTAATGGAAAGTACTACTATTCTGCCATGTCTGAAGCCTTCCCTAGGCCAGGCCACAGTGACATGGGCAGTTGCTCTTTCGTCTATGTTCCTTTATCACTTTAAACACACCTGTAAGTACTAGCCTCAATATTATCATTACTCACAGTTCAATTCTGTCTCCTCCTCTAGAGTATGAGATCTTGTCATTCATTTCTTTACTCCCCAAAAAGCACCTAGAAAACAAGGTGCTTGGTAAATACATATTGAGTGAGCGAATGAATGAGTGAGAAATTTTGTGTCTTTTGCAGTTGTGTGAATTATAATAGCCAGACTGCAGATAGGACAATACTTAAAATGACAATGGCATACAAGTCAGCAGGTAAAGCCTATTTTTGTCAGCAAAATAAGAAAATTGGTCCACCTTCCAACTCCATCTTCCTCATGGTAAATGAGAGTTGGATTAGAAAGGCCATATTTATAATCTCACCCCATGGCCTAAGAGTATCATTGCCTTTAAAACAGGGCAGGAGGGGCCTCTTCGTGCTTTGGGAGAGCCTGCAAATCACAAACACACACACAAATGAATTTTTTTTTTTTTTTTGAGACAGAGTCTCACTCCGTTGTCGTGGCTAGAGTGCCATGGTGTCAGCCTAGCTCACAGCAACCTCAAACTCCTGGACTCAAGAGATCCTCCTGCCTCAGCCTCCCGAGTAGCTGGGACTACAGGCACGTGCCACCATGCCTAGCTTTCTATATACATACTTTTTTTTTTTTTTTTTTTTTTTTGAGACAGAGTCTCACTTGTTGTCCAGGCTATAGTGAGTGCTGTGGCGTCAGCCTAGCTCACAGCAACCTCAAACTCCTGGGCTCAAATAATCCTTCTGCCTCAGCCTCCCGAGTAGCTGGGACTACAGGCACGCGCCACCATGCCCGGCTAATGTTTTTTTCTATATATATTAGTTGGCCAATTAATTTCTTTCTATTTATAGTAGAGATGGGGGTCTCGCTCTTGCTCAGGCTGGTTTCGAACTCCTGACCTTGAGCAATCCGCCCGCCTCGGCCTCCCAGAGTGCTAGGATTACAGGCATGAGCCACCACGCCCGGCCACAAATGTATTAAAACGCCTGGGCACCTCTGTGACTTGGGATCTCACACTCAGCACTGGGACAGTGCGCCCATACCTGAAACCTGGCCGTCATGAGTAACAGGTCCCGGGGAAATGCTTCTTCACAACTCTTGTCCTAGGTCCTTGAAACAAAAGGCAACTACATCCTGGTGCTCAGAAGGTTGAGGGTTGTGCCACTACCAGTGCAGACAGACACTGCTTCAGAGTGCCACTCGGGTACAAGCACGCAAGTGCTTAGGTAAAAGAGAAGACAAGTCAACTTGTCAAATCCCCCCTTTCAGATACCTTGAATGCAGTAGATTCTTGCATAGCAATATTCCATTTCCCAGTAATGCCTGCCGTCTGTTTTCTTGTTTCTCATGCTCTAATTTCAGATTCCAAAGGTGCTCAAAAATTTGTACAGTATTTGCAATAGTTCACATACAGGATTAGGGACATTATGTAATATTAAACAATTCATTTTACTCTGAAACATGTGTATTTATGTAGGCCTAGGCCAAACATATATGAAGCATGACACTGATTCTAAAACATTGAACACTGGAATCATGAATAGCTTTTTAATAAAAATATTTAATAAGATTTCATTACATTTTCAAAAAGTCAAAATTTTCAACTCTATTTAAATAGTTTGTTTGTTTATTTATTTATTTATTTATTTATTTATTTTTAAGACAGAGTCTCACCCTGTTGCCTGGGCTAGAGTGCTGTGGCATCAGCCCAGCTCACAGCAACCTCCAACTCCTGGGCTCAAGCAATCCTCTTGCCTCGGCCTTCGGGGTAGCTGGGACTATAGGCATATGCCACCACGCCTAGCTAAATTTAGTTGTCCAGCTCATTTCTTTCTATTTTTTCAGTAGAGACAGGATCTCACTCTTGCTCAGGCTAGTCTTGAACTCCGGAGCTCGAATGATCCACCTGCCTTGGCCTCCCAGAGTGCTAGGATTATAGGCGTGAGCCACCATGCCCGGTCTTAAATAGTTTAAATTTCATTTTTTAACACTTGTTAATCATAAATTATATTTCTTCCCTTTAACTTTTATAGATGGTTTTTAATATTTTAGGAAAATAACTCTTAGAAATGTGAAAGATTATTTTGGATTTTTTTGTTTTTGTTTTTTTTTTGAGACAGAGTTTCGTTTTCTTGCCTAGGCTAGAGTGAGTGCCGTGGCGTCAGCCTAGCTCACAGCAACCTCAATCTCCTGGGCTCAGCGATCCTACTGCCTCAGCCTCCTGAGTTGCTGGGACTACAGGCACGAGCCACCATGCCCGGCTAATTTTTTTATATATATATTAGTTGGCCAATTAATTTCTTTCTATTTTTATAGTAGAGACGGGGTCTCGCTCAGGCTGGTTTTGAACTCCTGACTTTGAGCAATCCGCCCGCCTCGGCCTCCCAGAGTGCTAGGATTACAAAGCATGAGCCACCTCGCCCGGCCTGATTATTTTGTTTTAAAATTGAATTAGATATGATACCAAAAGCACAAGTCATAAAAAGAAAACAGATAAATTGAACTTCACCAAAATTAAAAGCTTTTGTATTCAAAGGAAACCAAAAAGTCAAAAAACAAACCACAGAATGATAGAAAAGACTTCCAAGTTATCTATCTAATAAGGGACTTCTATCTGGAATGTGTGAAGAACTCTTACAATTCAATAAAAAACAAACCAATTTTTTTTTTTTTTTTTGAGATGGAATCTTACTCTGTCACCTGGGCTAGAGTGCCGTGGAGTCAGCCTAGCTTACAGCAACTTCAAACTACTGGGCTCAAGTGATCCTCCTGCCTCGCCTCTTGAGTGGCTAGGATTACAGGCACATGCCACCACAGCTGGCTAATTTTTTTATTTTTAGTAGAGATGGGGGTCTTGCTCTTGCTCAGGCTGGTCTTGAACTCCTGACCTCAAGCAGTCCTCCCACCATGGCCTCCCAGAGTACTAGGATTACAGGCATGAGGCCCTGCACCCAGCCTACAAACAAGCTTTTTAAATGGACAAAGTCTCTGTACACAAATGACCAATAAGCATAAGAAAAGATGCTCAGCATCATTAGTCATCAGAGTAATGCAAATCAAAACCACAAGGAAATATCAATTCACACCCACTAGGGTAGCTATGATGCTAAAGACAGATAATAACAACTTTTGTTGGATGTGGAGAAATCAGAACCCCCATACAATCTGGGTAAGAATGTAAAGTGGAGGCCAGGCGGGTGGCTCACGCCTGTAATCCTAGCACTCTGGGAGGCTGAGGCGGGTGGATCTGCTTGAGCCATGAGTTTGAGACCAGCCTGAGCAAAAGTGACCCATCTGTACAAAAAAAATAGAAAAATTAGCCAGAGGTGATGACTTGTGCTTGCAGTCCCAGTTACTGGGGAGGCTGAGGCAGGAGGATTGCTTGAGCCGAGGAGTTTGAGGTTGCTGTGAGCTATGATGATGCCACTGCACTCTAGCCTAGGAGACAGAGCAAGACTCTGTCTCAAAAAAACACAAAGGGAATGTAAAATGGGAAGTTATTCTGGAAAACAGTCTCGCAGTGCCTCAAAAGTTGGAAAATAGAGTTACATATGACCTAGCAATTCTCTTAGATATCTACCCAAGGGAAATGAAATACATCCACACAAAAACTTGTCCACAAATGTTCATAGCAGCATTATTCATAATAACCAAAAAGTGAAAACAATCCAAATAGCCATTAACTGATGAATTAACGAACAAAATGTGAAATATCCATACAATGGATTACTATTCCACAGTAAAAAGGAATGGAATACTGATATTAATACATACTACAAAATGGATGGACCTTGAAAACACTGTATTGAGTGAAAGAAGACAGTCACAAAAGACCACATATTGTGTGATTCCATTTACAGGAAATGTCCAGAATAGGCAAATCCATAGAAACAGAAAGTAGATTAATGGTTGCCTAGGGATGGAGGAGGGGAGAGTGGTAACAGGGACTAGTGGGGTGATTTAAGTGTTCAGAAATGAAGTGGCGATAGTGGTTACTTGCACAACTCTGAATATACTAAAAACTGTTGAGTTGTACACTTTGAGTTAATTGTGTGGTATCTGAATTCTACTGCCACAAAGCCATTTTTAAAATGCTTAGAACAGTGCCCAACACATATTTCACAATCCATGGATGTTACCTATTGTACAGTGTAACAGGCAGCCACTCCTATATTTCATTAAATATATGTGAGTCCGAACCCATAAGCCAGGCTCCTAATTTATCTCCAGGTACATCTGTACATTGTACAATTGGCCTTTTCATAGGAAAACTCAGAAGTCATTAAAAACAGAAGAATGAGGAAGCTCTTTATGTTTTGAAATGAAACTATCTCTAAGGCGTGTTATTGGGAGAAAAAAATTCAGGCGCAAAACAGTGTGGGAGAAAGTAGACAGATAGACAAGCAGACATATATGTGTATACATATGTGTATTTATTTGCTTACGTACCTGGAAACATAGCAAAACACAATTACCCAATTACCTTCTCCCCCACCCAAAAAAAGGTTATTCTTTACCTCCGAGGAGGGAACTTTTCACTATGTACCTTTTTATGACTGCAATTATAAACCTTGTGCATGTACTTGCTATTCAAAAAATAAATATAGACACAAAAGGGCATATATTGTATAATTCCACTTATTTAAAATATCCAGGATAGGCCGGGCACGGTGGCTCACGCCTGTAATCCTAGCACTCTGGGAGGCCGAGGTGGGAGGATTGCTCAAGGTCAGGAATTCGAAACCAGCCTGAGCAAGAGTGAGACCCCGTCTCTACTATAAATAGAAAGAAATTAATTGGCCAACTAATATATAGAGAAAAAATTAGCCGGGCATGGTGGCGCATGCCTGTAGTCCCAGCTACTCGGGAGGCTGAGGCAGAAGGATTGCCTGAGCCCAGGAGTGTGAGGTTGCTGTGAGCTAGGCTGATGCCACGGCACTCACTCTAGCCTGGGCAACAAAGCGAGACTTTGTCTCAAAAAAAAAAAAAAAATTAAATTAAATATCCAGAATAGATAAATACAGAAAGCAGATTGGTGATTCTCGGGGGCTGGGAGAAGGGGAATGAGTAGAAACTGGTTAGTGGGTTTCTCAATCCATTCAGCTACTATAACAAAACTCTATAAACAGAGTGGGCAGCTGATAAACAACAGAAATGTATTTCTTATGGTTCTAGGGTCTGAGAAGTCTAAGATCAAGGTACCAGCAGAGTTGGCGTTTGGTGAAGCCCCAATTTCTGATTCACAGATGGCTGTCTCCTCCCTGTGTCCTCACGTAGCAGAAGGGTGGACAGATGTCCCTTTTTTCCTAAGGGCACTGATCCCGTGAGAGTGAGGGCTCCACCCTCATGACCTCATCACCTCTCAAAGTCTCCCCCCCCCAGATACCACCGCATTGGGGATTGGGGTCAGCATAGGAATTGTGCGGGGACACATATTCAGGCTGTAGCCATGGGTAAGGGATTTTACAGGTGGCGGTTCCACAGCATTGTGAGTGAACTAAGTGCCACTGATTTGTTCACTTTGAAACGGTTAATTTTATGTTATGCAAATTTCACTCAATAATTTTTTTTTTTTGAAACAGAGTCTCACTCTTGTTGCCCAGGCTAGAGTGCCGTGGCATCAGCCTAGCTCACAGCAACCTCAAACTCCTGGGCTCAAGCGATCCTCCTGCCTCGGCCTCCCAAGTAACTAGGACTACAGGCGTGCGCCACCATGCCAGCTAATTTGTCTATTTATTTTTAGTTGTCCAGCTAATTTGTTTCTATTTTTAGTAGAGATGGGGTCTCGCTCTTGCTCAGGCTGGTCTCAAACTCCTGAGCTCAAACAATCCACCCGCCTCAGCCTCCCTGAGTACTAGGATTACAGGCGTAAGCCACCACGCCCGGCCATCTTCTCCTTTTAAAACGTAACACTAAAAGCTGATTATTCTCCCAGGAAAGTAAAGATGGAGCCTGATCCCTCCAGGGACTGCCAGAATGTCCACTCCCCACAGCCTCAATCTGTCTTTCCTTGGTGGTGATTCTCTCTTCCAAAGGCCAGCCAGGCTGCTCCGCCACCTCAACCTCCAGTGGCTCCGGCTGCGGTTGTCCCTCTGCCTGCCTCTCTCTCCCTGTCATTGTGTTCTCACTACTCTGCCGCCTCTCCTTGAACCTGCCCATACCCCAGACTAAACTCTTCTAGGGAAAAAGTTCTTCACACTTTCCTCTACTCTCCATCCCCCCCTTCCTTCCCAGCCCTGTCCCTGGTCACCTCACACGTGAAAAACTACAGTAGCTTCCCAAATGGCCTCCTGCCTGTTCCTTGTTCTATCTCACATCCGTCCTGCCACTACCACAGGTTTAGTCACCTTCATGTGCCACTGTCATTAGGTCACACCCCTGACTCCCTCACCCTCACCCTCAAGTCTGAAGGCCTGACCTGGAACCTAGAGTTCCACTAAATGTCCCCAAACTGGCTGTCCAGACTTGTCTTCTGATACAAGGACTTATGCATCATGCTCTGCACATAATTGCTTGATCAACACTTACTAATGGAGTTTAAATACTACACATTAAAATTTAAAATGCATTTTTCCTGATAAATATTTATCAAATTTAGAGGCTCAAGCATTGGTGGACATAGTCTAACTGAATATTACTTTTAGGTGATTTCTGTTAAGGTCTAAAGCTCAAAAACTAACTGCTTCCTTAGCTTCTGTAATTACACTGGCTAAATAGATAAGGCTAAAAATGTTAAAACTGTCCCATACTCCTTCTGTATAACAAACACCCCAGACCGGTGCTGGGAAAACTGGATAACCACATGTAGAAGACTGAAACAAGACCCACACCTTTCACCTCTCACAAAAATCAACTCACACTAGGTAACAGACTTGAACCTTAGGTGTGAAACTATTAGAATTCTAGAGGAAAATGTTGGAAATACCTTTCTAGACATTGGCCTAGGCAAAGAATTTATGAAGAAGACCCCAAAGGCAATCGCAACAGCAACAAAAATAAACAAATGGGACCTGATCAAATTAAAAAGCTTCTGCACAGCCAAAGAAACTGTTAAGAGAGCAAACAGACAACCCACAGAATGGGAGAAAATTTTTGCAAGCTACACATCTGATAAAGGGCTGATAACTGGAATCTATTTAGAACTCAGGAAAATCAGCAAGAAAAAATCAAACGACCCTATCAAAAAATGGGCAAAGGACATGAACAGAAACTTCTCAAAAGAAGACAGAATAATGGCCAACAAACATATGAAAAAATGCTCAACATCTCTAATCATTAGAGAAATGCAAATCAAAACCACAATGAGATATCACTTAACTCCAGTGAGAATGGCCTTTATCAAAAATTCCTCAAACAACAAATGCTGGAGTGGATGCGGAGAGAGAGGAACACTCCTACACTGCTGGTGGGACTGCAAACTAGTTCAACCTCTGTGGAAAGCAATATGGAGATCCCTCAAAGCGATACAAGTAGATCTACCACTTAATCCAGCAATTCCACTACTGGGCATCTACCCAAAAGATCAAAAGTCACTTTATGAAAAAGACACCTGCACTCAAATGTTTATAGCAGCACAATTCACAATTGCAAAGCTGTGGAAACAACCCAAGTGCCCGTCAATTCATGAGTGGATTAATAAAATGTGGTATATGTATACCATGGAATACTATTCAGCTTTAAGAAACAATGGTGATATATACCTCTTGTATATTCCTGGATACTGCTGGAACCCATTCTACTAAGTGAAGTATCTCAAGAATGGAAAAACAAGCACCACATGTACTCACCAGCAAACTGGTATTAACGGATCAACACCTAAGTGGACATATAGGAGTAACATTTATCGGGTGTCGGGAGGGTGGGAGGGGTGAGGAGGGGATGGGTATATACAACCACAACAAGTAAGATGTGCAAAGTTTGGGGGATGGACACGCTTGAAGCTCTTACTCGAGGGGGGAGAGTGGGGCATGGGCAAAATATGTAACCTTAAGACTTGTACCCCCATAATACGCTAAAATTAAAAAAAATTTAGGCTAAAAAAAAAAAGAATAGTTCCCAGACTATTCATCTTCTTTCTAAAATTGCTCCTCAAATTCCTTTTTGTTTTTAAATTCATGTTTATTGAAGTATAATTGCATATAAGGAAATTCACCTTTTTTAGGTGTACAATTCAATGAGTTTTGATAAACATATATGGTCATATAACCACCATCACAATAAAAATATAGCATATTGCATCACACCCAAAATTTCCTTTCTGTCCTTTTATAGTCAATACCTCCCCCAACCCTCGCAACCATTGATCTGATCTGTGCCCCATAGTTTTGCCTTTTCCACAATAATATTGTAGTAGTTAATTCTATGTGTCAACTTGACTGGGCCAGAAGGAGCCTAGACATTTGGTAAAAGTCTCTCAATTTTTGTCTGAGAAAGTCTGTATTTCTCCTTCACTTTTGTTGTTGTTGTTCTGGTTAATGTTTTATCACTAACTCTTTTTTGTTTGTCTGTTTTTTTGTTTTTTGTTTTTGCTTTAACTTTTTTTTCTTTATTTCAGCATATTATGAGGGTACCAATGCTTAGGTTACGTGTGTTGCCTTTCCCTCCCTTCCCCCCGAGTCAGAGCTTCAAGCGTGTCCATCCCCCAGACGGTGCGCATCACATCATTATGTATGTATGTACCCATCCCCTCCTCCCCCTCCCATCTGCCCAATGCCCGATAAATGTTATTCCTATATGTCCACTTAGGTGTTCTCCTTCACTTTTGAAGAACAATTTCACAGGGCACAGAATTCTAGGTTGGTAATTTCTTTCTCTTTTCTCTCAACACTAAATATTTCACTGTACTCCTTGTTTGCATGGTCTCTGAGAAGTTGTATGTAATTCTTACTCTAGGTGCAGTGTCTTTTTACTGTGGTTTCTTCCAAGGCTTCCCCCCCCCCTCGCCCCCTTTTAAACGACAGAGTCTCTCTTTTTCACCCGTGTTAGAGAGTAGTGGCGTGATCATATATATCTCAGTACAACCTTGAACTCCTGGGCTCTAGTGATCCTCCTGCCTCAGCCTCCTCAGTAGCTAGGACTACAGATACATGTCCCCACGCCTGGCTAAATTTTTTTATATTTTGTAGAGACAAGGTCTTACTATGTTGCCCAGGCAGGTCTTGTACTCCTGGCTTCAAACAATCCTCCTGCCTTGGCTTCCCAAAGTACTGAGATTATAGGTGTGAAACACAGTGCCTAGCCACTTCCAAGACTTCTTTTTAAATATGATATGCTTAGGTGTAGTTTTCATTTTTGTTTTGTCATTTATCCTGTATAGTGTTCTTTGAGCTTCCTAGATCTGCAATTTTTTTTTTTTTCGGAGACAGAGTCTCACTTGTTGCCCTGTCTAGAGTGAGTGCCGTGGTGTCAGCCTAGCTCACAGCAACCTCAATCTCCTGGGCTCAAGCAATCCTCCTGCCTCACCCTCCCAAGTAGCTGGGACTACAGGCATGCGCCACCATGCCTGGCTAATTTTTTCTATATATATTAGTTGGCCAATTAATTTCTTTCTATTTATAGCAGAGACGGGGTCTTGCTCAGGCTGGTTTTGAACTCCTGACCTCGAGCGATCCGCCCGCCTCGGCCTCCCAGAGTGCTAGGATTACAGGCGTGAGCCACCGCGCCCGGCCTAGATCTGCAATTTGATGTCTGACATTAATTTGTGGAAATTCTCAGTGATTATTGTTTCAAATATTCCTTCCTTCCTTCCTTCCTTCCTTCCTTCCTTCCTTCCTTCCTTCCTTCCTTCCTTCCTTCCTCCCTTCCCCCCTCCCTCCTTCCTCCCTCCTCCCTCCCTCCCTCCCTCCCTCCCTCCCTCCCTCCCTCCCTCCCTCCTTCCTTCCTTCCTTCCTTCCTTCCTTCCTTCCTTCCTTCCTTCCTTCCTTCCTTCCTTCCTTCCCTCCCTCCCTCTTTCTTTTTCTCCTTCTGATATTCCCATTATACTTATACCTCATGTCGCCATTCTTGGATATTCTGTTGGAATTTTTCTTTTCAGTCTTTTTATTC
The DNA here is from genome assembly GCF_040939455.1 of Microcebus murinus. Taxonomy (NCBI): domain Eukaryota; kingdom Metazoa; phylum Chordata; class Mammalia; order Primates; family Cheirogaleidae; genus Microcebus; species Microcebus murinus. The sequence continues at coordinate 115,159,919 of NC_134105.1, read as the reverse complement.
TGTTTGTGCTTCCATCTTGGAGGTTTCTATTAAGATATACTCAAGCTTGGAGATTCTCTTCCCAGCCACGTCGAGCCTATTAATGGACCCATCAAAAGCATTCTTTATTTCTGCTAGAGATTTTTATCTCTAGCATTTTTTTTATTCTTAGAATTTCTATTGCTCTGCTTACATTGCCCATCTGTTCTTGTATGATGTCTACTTTATCCATTACACTCCTCAGCATATCAATTATACTTGTTTTAATTTCCTGATAATTTCAACATCCTTGTCATTTCTGAGTGTGGTTCTGATGCTTGCTCTGTCTCTTGAAACCGTGTGTGTTGGGGGTGGGGGAGGTTATTTATTATTATTATTTTGCTTTTTAGTGTGCATTGTAATTTTTTTCCTGATAGCTGGACATGGTATACCAGGTAAAAGGAACTGCACTGAACAGCCCTTTAGCAATGTGTGGTAAGATGTGGTGGGAGGGAAAGTGTTCTAGAGTCCTGTGATTAGGTCTCAGGCTTTGAATGAGCCTGTGCCTCTGGACTGTGAACTTCACCAGTGCTTCTCAGTGGCTTCTTCCCCAGCATTAGGTGGGGCAAGATATTGAGAGAGCTCCAGAGAGCTCGCAGGGATTGGATATTCCCTTTCGCCCAGGTCAGTGAGGCTCTGAAAAAACTTCAGTAGATTAGGCTTTGGTAATACAGTTTTTCTTAAGGGCAGGTCTTGTTCAGAACAGAAAGCTCTGGCATATTTCAAAATGGTTCCTTGGCTCCTCTCTCCTACTGAATGCCCAGAATTTTTCACTAATCTTCATGGTGAGAACCTGGTCGAGCTCCTGGAGGTAAAACTCATGAAAGAGTTGTCAATTACAATTTAGATTTTTTTCCTGCTCTGGCACTAGTTCCCACGGAGGTTTACGCTAGTGGGTGTCTGCTCCATTGGTTGTGATTCTCTGTATTTGCCTGTCTCTCCAACGTAGGGGATAGGTGTTTGCCCTGTGACCTCACTTCTCTGAGAGAGATCCAAGAAGAGTTATTGATTTTTCAGCTTTTTACTTACTGTTAGGCTGGAGTGATGACTTTCAAACTCTTTACCTACCAGGCCCTTTAATTCATTGTTTTCTTGTTTGTATACTTTGTGATGAGGAGTTGGCTGTAATTGTTATGTTTTCTTTCTTAGTGTGTAGACATTTACTCTTATCTTTGATTTCAGTAGTGTGACTTAAGATACAGGATTTCTGGAATTCTAGGGTCTGTGGTCTATTGTTTTTCATTAACTTCCGAAAATTTTTGGCCATTGTCTCTTCTGATATTTCCTATCCTCCAGTCTGTCTCTACCGTCTCTTGGACTCCAGTTACATACAGGTGTACCTCATTTTATTGTGCGTTCCTTTCTTCTGCTTCACTTTGGTGCACAACACACACAGCACCACGGCACACACGGGACCCACGGCACGCACGGCACGCACGGCACAAGATACTGCATTTGTTACAATTGAAAGTCTGGGGAAACCCTGCAGTCAAGCAAGTGTATCAGCACCGTTTTCCAGCAGCCCGTGCTCACTTCATGTCTGCCACCTTCTGGTAATTCTCCCAGTATTTCAAACTTTTTCATCATTGTCACATCTGTTATGGTGATCTGTGATCCACGAGCTTTGATGTTACTGCTCTAACTGGTTTGGGGCATCACCAACCGTGCCCGCGTGAGACAGCCAACTTAATAATTGATAAGTGCGTGTGTTCTGACTGCTCCGCTGACCAGCACTTCCCCCTCTGCCTCCCTCTCCTCCGGCCTCCCTATTCCCTGAGGTACAATATTGAAATCAGGCCAGTTCATAGCCCCACTGTGGCCTCTAAGTGTTCAAGGGAAAGGAAGAGTCACACACCTCTCACTTTAAAATAAAAGCTAGACCTGATTATGCTTAGTGAGCAAGGCGTGTCAAAAGCCAAGATAGGCTCAAAGCTAGGCCTCTTGCTCCAACAGTTAGCTAAGTTGTAAATAAATGCAGAGGAAAAGTTTTTGAAGGAAAGTAAACGTGCTCTCCACACATGGATGATAAGAAAGCAAAACAGTCTTATTGCTGATATGGAGCAAGGTTTATTGGTCTAGATAGATCAAACCGGCCACATTACCTCAAGCCAAGGCTAATGCAGAGCAAGGCCCTAACTCTCTTCAATCCTGTGAAGGCTGAGAGAGGTGAGGAAGCTCTCCGAAGAAAGGTTTGAAGCTAGCAGAGGTTGGTTCATGAGGTTTAAGAAGCCATCTCCTAACAAAAAAATTGAAAGGTGAAGCAGCGAGTGCTGATGTAGAGGCTATAGCAAGTTATCCAGATCGAGCTAAGATCACTGATGAAGGTGGCTAAACAACAAATCTTCAATGTAGATGAACAGCCTACTATTGGAAGAACATGCCGTCTAGGACTTTCATAGCAAGAAAGAAATGAATGTCTGGCTTCAAAGCTTAAAAGGACAGGCTAACTCTCTTGTTAAGGGCTGATGCAGCACTTTAAGTGGAAGCCAATGTTCCTTTATCATTCTGAAAATCCTTAAGAATTATGCTAAATCTTCTCTGCTTGTGCTCTAGCAATGGGACAGCAAAGCTTGGGTGACAGCACATCTCTTTACAGCATGGTTTACTGAACATTTTAAGCCCACCGTTGAGACCTACTGCTCAGGAAAAAAGGATTCATTTCAAAACATCACTGCTGATTGACAATGTACCTGATCACCCAAGAGCTCTGATGGAGATATACAAGGAGACTCAGGTTGTTTTCGTGCCTACTAACACAACAGCCATTCTGCAGCCCATGGATCAAAGAATAATTTTGACTTTCCAGTCTTATTATTTAAGAAACACATGTTGTGATGCCATAGCTGCCATAAATAGTAATTTCTCTGATGGATTTGGGCAGAGTAAATTGAAAACCTTCTGGAAAGGATTCACCATTCTAGATGTCATTAAGAACATTTGTGATTCATGGGAGGAGGTCAAAATATCAACATTAACATGAGTTTGGGAAAAGCTGATTCCAACCCTCATGGATCATGCTGAGGGCTTCAGGACATCAGTGGAGGAAGTCACTACAGATGTGGTGGAAATAGCAAGAGCACTAGACTTAGAAGTGGAGCCTGAAGATGTGACTCAATTGTTGCAATCTTGTGGTTAAACTTTAATAGATGAGAGTTGCTTTTTATGGGTGAACAAAGGTTGTTTCTTGAGATGGAATTTACTCCTGGTGAAGACGCTGTGAACAATGTTAAAATGACAACAAAGGATTTATCATATGATAAAAGTTTAGTTGATAAAGTAGTGGTAGGGTTTGAGAGGGTTGACTCCAGTTTTGAAAGATTTCTTCCCTGAGTAAAATGCTGTCAAACAGCATCACATGCTACAGAGAAATCTTTCCTGAAAAAGAGTCAACTGATGCAGCAAACTTCAATCGACTGTTACCTTAAGAAATTGCCACAGCCACCCTGATCAGTCAGCAGCCATGAACATCAACACAAGACCCTCCGCCAGCAATAAGATTTTGATTTGCTGAAGGTTCAGATGATCATTCAATAAAAAGGCAATAAAAAGTATTTTTTAAGGTACATACATTGATTTTTTTTAGACATAATGCTATTATTGCACATTTAATAGATTACAGTATAGTATAAACATAACTTTTATATGCACTGGGAAACCAAAACATTCATGTGACTTGCTTTATATATTAGCTTTATTGTGGAGAATCCACAATATCTCCAAGGTATGCCTGTACATCAGACTGTCTGATCTCGTCCACAGTTCTCGGATGCTCTGCATTGTTTCCCTACCACTACTTTTTTTCCTTCTTGTATCTCAGTTTAGATCATTGTTACTGGCCTCTCTTCAAGTTCACTGATTGTTTCTTTAGCTGTATCATGTTTTCTTAAGAAATCCTCTCTGATATTGTGGGTTTTTAAACTTTAAAGTGTTTCTCTTTAACTCTTATCCATTTCTCTGCTGAAATTTCCTCTGTTCATGATTTCTTGCCTTTCTTACTAGATATGTTAATATATTAATCAGTTGTCTTAAAGTCTGTCTGATAGTTCCAACATTTGTCTCTGAATTGGGTCCTGTTGATTTCCGATTGAATGCCAGATATGTAAGTGCAACAGAAGGAATCAGGTAGATTGCGTTTACACCTGGAAACACACACATTTCTTCTGTCAGACCATTAGTTTGGGGATTGTGTCAATGCAGACACACATCTGTATGGGTTTGGATTATATTGCTGTTGCTGTCAGTACACCACAGGCTTCAAATTCCAGTGGTTGATTGCTGGTACCTTGTGCTTACAATGTGCCTGGAGTGCAGGAGGATCTTTGAGTCCCACCCTCAACTTTGAGGGATCCCTACATGTCTACACCACAGAGAGGATCTTTATTTACACTCTTGCTGCTTCCTTAACAATAGACTGGTGTTCCTTGTTACTTAGAGCTAGGCACATAACCTAAGCAGGGACAGGAAGGTTTTTTTCTGTTGACCTTGGCTAGGCTGAGTCTTAGGCTTTGTGTGCCTGGCCCTCAGGTATATGGCTTCTCAACATTCCTGTTCCATTTCCCAGTAGTAGCCAAACTCTGACTTAAATATATCGTCGGTCTTGTGTGAGAGAGAATTTCATGCCCATCCCCCAGTGCTAGCAGAGCTCATTTTGCTATCAATGCGGGATCCTGGGGCAAGATGGTTTTTGTGTCCCTCCTACAAGGTAGGATAATTTTTGCTTCTACTCCTCCTCTAGCAGTAATGATTGCTTATTTGTGTCCTGAAGGCGGAGAATTTCCTACCCCTTTCCCAGAGGCAGAAGGGTTTTACCTCTATTCCTCCCCAAGAAGCAATGGATTTTTGCCTGGGCCCTGGGGGTGATATGGTTTGTTGCTCTTCCCCACAGTAGCTTAAGGCTTTTGCATCCTTTAAGAGAAGCGCCTAGGGAAGGTGAGCAGGATTTCATACTTTCCCCCAGCAGCAGCCACTTACCTTCTGCATGCCTGAATCACCAACTGAGACTTTCTGGTCCCTGCCCTGCTCCAGTCTTTCTTGTGAGCCCCATGTGGGCCCTTGGGAAATAATTTGTGAGGGTGTATGAAGTTCCCTTATTTGAGACTCTCAGCCATTCCAAACTGGTACACTAGCCCACATGTAGCCATTGAGTATTTGTTAAAATTTTTGTTAATGTTTTCTTACTTGCTTGTATAGTGACCACCTCTTTCTCTTGGGTTCTTCCTAAGATGAATAGTTTGGATGTCCCATTCCTCTTTGGAGGGTGTATTGCTCTCTGGGATTCAGTGTACTAGTTTGTCTTGTAATCTCAGTTCTTTGATATGCTCAAGAAATGCTGTAATTTGTAGGTTACCCTGCCTTTTTTCTATGTTAAACTGGGAATGACAGTTTCTTCAGGCTTTCTATATTTTCTTCAGAAGCAAAACACTGACTACTTCTACTAAAGCTGATTTTGTTTTTTCTTAAATCAGTTTTATTTTCATCACTGCACCTATTAAAATTTGTAATTATTTTTACTTTGTCTCCTCTAATTAGACTTTAACTCCATAAAAACATATATCTCTTCATCATTGCAATCCCTAATACCTAGCACCATAATGGACACACAATACTCAAAACAGAATGGTTTCGTTTTTTGTTTTTTTTTTCTTTGAGACAAGAGTTTCACTTTGTTGCCCAGGCTAGAGTGAGTGCAGTGGCGTCAGCCTAGCTCACAGCAACCTCAAACTCCTGGGCTCAAGCAATCCTCCTGCCTCAGCCTCCCGAGTAGCTGGGACTCCAGGTATGGACCACCATGCCTGGCTAATTTTTTCTATATATATATTAGTTGGCCAATTAATTTCTTTCTATTTTTATAGTAGAGACGGGGTCTTGCTCATGCTCAGGCTGGTTTCAAACTCCTGACCTCGAGCAATCCGCCCACTTCGACCTCCCAGAGTGTTAGGATTACAGGCGTGAGCCACCTCACCCGGCCTCAAAACAGAATGGAATGGTACACATGACAGGTATTTTCGAAAACAGAAAACATTAACCCAACATACAGAAAATATTGGCTAATTAAAACATCCACAGAAGCATTGAGGAACAGAGGCAGAGGAGGGATAAGACCCAAAAGTAAAATGGGGAATTATATTCTGACCTACCTGTTGTTTTCATTTATAATCTGCCTGTAGAATCTGTCTAATGTTAGCTTTATTCCTGGTGTAAACCTGAAAAGTATGTATAGGACAGAATGTGGTTAATGCAAAACTTAGGCTTGTAAAACAATAGCCGCAGGAGTCTGGGGAGTCCCGGACTTTGTGGATCTAACAGCCAGCTGCAGCCAGCATTCCTTCCCCCTCCCTCCCTGATGGAGACCAAAGCTGTCCCTTCCTAGCTCTCCTGATAAGGACGACGCCAGAGCAGAATGGATGTGACTGGGGAAAGGAGTCATAGGAGTTGGTTGTTTGAAGAAAAGAATTTACTACAAACAGTGTTCTGCCAACCATCCTCTGCCATACATGAACTGCATGTGGCAGGAAGCAATTCTTCACCTGGCAGTTTGGCCCAGAAATAAAGAACTAAACAGGGCAGGTGGGAGGGGGTCAGCTATCCCTGTTATAAAAACCCTCACTAAACTCCCTTCTGTGCTGACTATCTTTTTGGACTCAGCCCACTCACACCCGGGTGAATAAACCAGCCACGTTGCTCCCACACAGCCTGCGTGTGAAGTGTGTCCTTGGGGTCATTCACCCTTTCATCTACAATGTTGACCAAGTTCACAACATGCAGCACAAACAATAAAGGAATACCCCAAACCATTCTTCTTCAATTCAGCTCTCAAAAAACTGAAATAAACAATATAGAAAACATAGATCAGTAATTGCTTGTTTATTCTCCTTTTACAAAAAGACACTTCCAAATAAATATAAAATGGCATATGTCATATTTAGCAATGGGCAAATACACATTTTCTTGGTATTCTCCACAGAAATAAACTAATAAAATTTTCAGAAGCACATTCATCCTACCCTCCTCCCACCCTCTAAAAGGAAAAAAAAGGTCAATTCTTTTAATTTCCTATAATTTTTAACAATGGATTCTCAAACTAATCTACAACTACTCAGGGACCAAGACATCTGAATCAACAAGTTAAAAAAAAGTGTGTGTACACGCACATATTCGTGCATGGGCGTAGATACACATAATATGTTGCCCAGAAACTCCAACTCATGAATATTCTTACAAGTTTTTCATTTCTTATAATTTACGTGAATAGTCTGTTCTGTTCAAGTCTGCATGGCAAATAAAACAGAAAGCTGAGTACAACACATGTGTGTATATACATATATATACTTTTCTGTACTAAGAGAAAGCATTAAATACAGGTATTTTTAATATACAGTGCACATACCATGTGTTTTTTTAAAGCTAACTAAATCCTGATTTCCTATACCTTAGCGGTGATACAGAAGGCAGACAAATACCAAAACTATTTGTGACCAAATTTAGCTAATAAAACATACCCTGCCCATTGGCTCACAACAATATACCAGAATTTGAACAATGATGAATATCCAAGTGTTATTTGTTTTACTAAAATTTATCTTCAGGCTAATATCTGAAGAGCTTTGCTAATAATACTTTCAATTAAGCATTCTTATTTAATGATTTATCTATCAAGTGGAAATATGTACAACAGTTATTTCAAGTCAGAACAAAAGGAGTGGTTTTTTTCCTGCCTGCTCATCAAAAAATTATTTTTAAAAATCCATTTCAAATAATTCCTGGCCAGGCATGGTAGCTCACGCCTATAATACTAGCACTCTGGGAGGCCAAGATTGGAGGATCACTTGAGGTCAGGAGTTTGAAACCAGCCTGATCAAGAATGAGGCTTCATCTCTACTAAAAATAGAAAAAATTAGCCAGGCATGGTACACGCCTGTAGTCCCAGCTACTCAGGAGGCTGAGGCAGGAAGATCACTTGAGCCCAGGAGTTTGAAGCTGCTGTGAGCTAGGCTGATGCCATGGCACTCTAGCCTGGGCAACAGAGCAAGACTCTGTCTCAAAACAAAACAAACAGAAAAACCCAAATAATTCCTTATTTGGTGCTTTATAATAATTTCTCACTTTTTGAAGACCATTTAGAAATAACAAAATATGTTTAAAGGGTGATCATCAAAATAACTAAATGGATTTGAAATGTACTTTTGTGTACTTTCTGTAATACCTAGATCCTGTGGTAATTAATTATATTTTACTGGATCCCCTATAATGTGACAAACATGAATCTCAAAATAGAAAAAAAGGCTTTTATATTTTAAACTATGCCCCCTCTTCCTCCACACCTATCCCCAAATATTTTAAGAAGAAAATTAATCTTGTTGCTTTAGGGGGTTGATGTAATATTTGCAAAAAACAATTGTTAATAAACTCTTCAAACTTTTTAGGACCAGTATCAAATTTAAGGATTTATTCATTCTGAGGTTGCATGAAAGATGGAAATTTAAAATATCAGTACAAATAGAACTACGTATAAGAAAAAGCACCTAAAGATGGAGGAAAGAGAACCACGTTCATATGTTTCCATGTACGTAATAGCTTAAGTTCTCCAAAAAACTAGGCTTTTTTGGTTCTGGTTCTACGTTTAAACTGTCTTTAAATTTCAAAGCCAATTTAAAATTAGGAAAAAACTATATTATAAACTTTTGTGGGTGAAGATCACTAAACTATGAGACTAATTTCCTGGATGGCAAGTTAAAACTCCTATGAAAGTCAAAGGCCTTGGGATTCAGTGATTTAAATTGACCTCGTCATGTTAAAAGACAGTGCTTCATGATTCACGCGGATCATGCTCACTACTCATGGCACACACATACGTTACCACTGCTGAGATCCCACTGTCATAATTTAGAAATCCAAATTTAACTCCAGAAAACAAAACCTCTGGAATATGAATTTGAAGACAGACAGTACAAATAGCAGTTAAGTGGAACCTGCCTGTGACAATCTTTTATTATTGTTTTTTCCTTTAAGGCTACAGAAAATCTGCACATTAAACAAGGCAATTAATTCTCATAAAAATACCCCCCTACAAATAGCCAAGGTATCTAGTCAGTTCCACAGTAAGTATATGTTGTATCACATTCTATTTTGCAGGTGTACTTTCTTGTGAGTCTTCTGGGTTAGGATTAATTTTTTCTGGAAATATTAGCTTCTCACAAACTGCTTCCTTTATTGGTAAATACTGGGATATTTCATTAGGTTCCGTGAAGAGAGAAGGTGGAACATGCTAGAAAATACATAAATCATATTAGCATACACTCAGTCATCATATTGCCATTTCTTAAAAATGTTTTGGTTCAAGCATTCATAAAGCATACCAATTTCAAAATCAGGTGCAGTATATGTATATAAGGAGCACCATTAATTGCTCCTAATAATAACAGGTATTTCCTGTTATTGAATCATTCAACTTTGCTACTAAATGATTTTGATTAAAGATCACAGGATTATATAATTTACAATGCTCCCATAAATGTCCTAGTAATCTTAAACATCTTGATTCAATGCCCTGTCCCTGTTGGTTTTGTAACCTGAAAACACCAGTTATCAGTTACAGCCCAGTATAAAGTCTACAACAGAATCTAAGAAACTTTTCTAACCCAAGCATACTCTATATGCAGACAGAAATAAGAACTAAGGGTGAAAAAAAAAATCAAGTTTGTAGGAAGGTATCACTATTTAAGCAACCCATTAAAGACTTCTTAATTCTATGGAAGTCCTTCATAAGTCCCAAGGGAGCAAAAAATAAAGGAGAATTATGACAAAACAAGCCATGGAACAGAATCAATACATTTTAGGAAGAAAAAAACAGATTGCGTAGAAAGAAATTATAGGGTGGCGGGATGATAAGTGGAAAGAATATCCAATTTGTGCCAGTTGTAGCTCCACTGCCAACCAGCTATATGACTACGGGTAAGTTACAGCTCTGGTCTCAATTTCTTCAGAATAAAATGTGCAAATTAGATTGGGTGATGGCTGAGGCATCTAACGACTCTAATTGTTCTTGTATTTGAGGTAAGCCCAGAAAATTTATGCCCTAGTAGAATTTATACTATAGAGCCCATTAGGTGAATGAATGGGTTTAGGGATATAAATTTAGGTGGATGAGGATGAAGGATAACTTAACATGAAAAATTAAAATTCAACCTATAAAAACTGAAATTTAAATACTTACCATTAAGCTAGCAATTTTGCTCTCTCGTGATGTATATTCTCGTAACATGTAGGTTTTATCAGCCTATATTTACAAATAAAAAAGTTGCAATAAATTTATTTATATTGATTTACAAAATCCTTTCTATTAAACAGAATGCCTACATTTTAGAACAGGTTTTGAAAGTAGCATGAAGTGTGACAAGAACACCTCATTCTACATTGAGATAACTCCTATTTAATTCTCACCAAGAATTCTGAATTAGTATTTCCAATATCTATAAATTATAGTAATACTGCATTCATATATGTAAACAGATTTAATAATTACCATGTAAAAGAAACACAAGCAAAGGTTTTACTTTGAAAGAATATGTATATAAATGAGATATGCAAGAGATTTTTTTTTTTTTTTTTTTGAGACAGAGTCTCGCTTTGTTGTCCAGGCTAGAGTGAGTGCCGTGGCCTCAGCCTAGCTCACAGCAACCTCAAACTCCTGGGCTCGAGCGATCCTTCTGCCTCAGCCTCCCGAGTAGCTGGGACTACAGGCATGCGCCACCATGCCCGGCTAATTTTTTCTATATATATTAGTTGATCAATTGATTTCTTTCTATTTATAGTAGAGACGAGGTCTCGCTCTTGCTCAGGCTGGTTTTGAACTCCTGACCTTGAGCAATCCGCCCGCCTCAGCCTCCCACAGTATTAGAAAGGCGTGAGCCACCGTGCCTGGCCCCCATTTAAGATTTTTCAAGTTAAGTTTTAGAACAGCAATTTATTACAATGTGCTTATTGGTGAAAAATTTTTCAATAAAAGGAAAACCACAGAATTATACTCCCTTAATATTTCCATCTTTTATAAAAGATTATAGGCGGTGGCTCACGCCTGTGGGAGGCGTGAGCCTCAGCACTCTGGGAGACTCAGGCTGGGGGATTGTTTGACTTCAGGAATTTGAGACCAGTCTAAGTGAGAACTTATGTCTACTAAAATAGAAACAATTAGCTGGGTGTGGTGGTGCCCCTCTGTAGTTCTAGCTACTCAGGAGGCTGAGGTAGGAGGATGCAGGAGTGTGAGGTTGCTGTGAGCTAGGCTGACGCCGTGACACTCTAGCCTGGGCAACAAAGTGAGATTTTGGGCCGGGCGAGGTGGCTCACGCCTGTAATCCTAGCACTCTGGGAGGCCAAGGAGGATGGATTGCTCGAGATCAGGAGTTCGGAACCAGCCTGAGCAAGAGTGAGACCCCGTCTCTACTATAAATAGAAAGAAATTAATTGGCCAACTAATATATATACAAAAAATTAGCTGGGCATGGTGGCACATGACTGTGGTCCCAGCTACTTGGGAGGCTGAGGCAGAAGGATTGCTTGAGCCCAGGAGTTTGAGGTTGCTGTGAGCTAGGCTGATGCCACAGCACTCACTCTAGCCTGGGCAACAAAGTGAGACTCTGTCTCAAAAAAAAAAAAAAAAGTGAGATTTTGTCTCAGGGAAAAAAAAAAAAAACCAAAACAGATTAATGCTTACTATAAAAAAATCAAATAATATAAAATTATAAGGAAGAGAGTATAAATCATCAGCAATCACAGCTCTTATGGATAACACTATCTTTAATACTTACAAATCTCTACACACAATCTCATATGAATAGACTCATACTCACTTTTTAAAATGCAACATTGAAATGAAAATCTTTCCACATCTAGTCAGATATAATTATCTGCCATTAATTTTAATGATTGTATATTTTTCTACTACATAGGTATAAAGTAAAGGATGTAATCAAAGCCCATTTACTGGGCATTAAGCTCTTTCCTTCCTTCCTGTTTGTTATTATGAACAACACTGCTGTGAATATTCACGTGCATACAACACATGCCCATACAACACTGGGCAAGTGCCTGGTTAACATCTGTAGATTATTGTATAAAAGAATCTTTTTAGGAGATAGTCCTAAAACTCAATATTGTTTAGTTAAAACATAGTATTTTTAAAATTTAGATTTCACAGTTTCTGGGAGACAAAAATGTTGCCTACTTTTAGTAGTTTACCACAGTTTTAAAAAGAAAATGGTCTGTCACAGTCATCATGGTATTTTAAGGGAAAACACCATCTCCAAGTGAAGAATTTGGGGAAAAACCAATCGAATCCCACCCTACAGAGTTCAAATACCAGTTCTGCCACCTAATAATTATATAACTTGGGCCAGTTACTTAATCCTTTGCCTTGGCTATAAAACAGTGATAATAACAACATTGACTTCATGGGGTTGTCATCAGAGTTAATCATTATTTTGACTATTACAACTAATACTGGTGGTCTCTAATTCCTTATCCTACAGGATCACAAATCTGAAGTTAAAAATTCAGAAAGGACTGGCTACTATAAAAATATTAGAGGAATTTTTATGACTCAATTTAAGCCCCCTCTTTTTAAAACTTTTTTTAAACCCTGCATGTTAACAGTTCCTTCAGACAGAACACAGAGCTTTAAAATTTTAGAACATGAAAGTAATTAGATAATAAAAATTTTAGGAAGCCATGTAATTGGTATTCCTAACATCAGCACATATATAAACAACATATATAATACTATAAACAATGGACAGTTTTCTCAAATAGAGATTAAGTATATACCAAATTCTTTAAAAAGCATCAGACCTCTCCCCCACTAAGGAGTATCTTTTAGAAAACATTTTCAGGTACCAGAACTTTTGGAAAAGGAGATGTAATGTTTCAATAACAGCATGCAATTAACAGTCAATCTGAAACACCCAAACTTAAAGGCTAGAAGAATTGTCATATAATATAAACATTAATTTCAAATTCTCAGATTAACAAAGAAACAATATCAATAGGCCCAATATCACTTAGTATATTCATTAAATGAGAAAAGGTACCTCATGGTAAAGTCTTGTGTCATTCATTCTGATAAGCACCCCATCAATTCTCAAGAAAAACCGCAATAGCAGGAAAAAACTAGAAGGCATTACTCTCTGAAAAAAAAAGTATATTAATATTTTAATGAAAATCAAATATTTTATTAATTTGCTAAAAGAAAAATTTATTTTTCAGCTGGGTGCTGTGGTGCACGCCTGTAATCCTAGTACTCTGGGAGGCTGAGGCGGGAGGATCATTTGAGCTCAGGACCACCCTGAGCAAGAGTGAGACCTCATCTCTACTAAAAATAGAAAGAAATTATCTAGACAACTAAAAATATATATAGAAAAAATTAGCTGGGCATGGTGGCACATGCCTATAGTCCCAGCTACTCGGGAGGCTGAGGCAGAAGGATTGCTTGAGCCCAGGAGTTTGAGGTTGCTGTGAGCTAGGCTGACGCCACAGCTCTAGCCTGAGCAACAAACAGAGTGAGACTCTGTCTCAAAAAAAAAAAAAAAAAGAAAAGAAAAAGATATTGAGGTTTAAAAGGCTTAAAACATAGCCAAGTAATATGAAAATTGTAATGTTCATTTTAAAAAATGGTAGTACTGATAGTAAATGTCGACACCAATAAAATGAAAATGAAAGAACAACCTAGTTCTTTGTCACTACTCACTTTTATGCACTTTACATCAAAAGGCAAAAGACCCTAAACAGAATGCTCTAATTCAGTGCAACCAATTAGGCACTATTTCATATTGACAAAGAATGGTTTAGTAGAACATTTTTTTTCCTCTCTCTTTTTTTTTTATTTCAGCATATTATGGGGGTACAGATTTTAAGGTTTCAATAAATGCCCATTTCCCCCCCTCCCCCCAAAAGTCTGAGTCTCCATCATGACCGTCCCCCAGATGGTGCACATCTCACTCATTATGTATGTATATACCCGCCCCCCTCCCCCCTCCCACCTGCCCAATACCCTATTACTGTAGTACCTATGTGTCCACTTAGGTGCTACTCAGTTAATACCAGTTTGCTGGAGAATATATCTGGTAGCAGAACATTTTAAGATGTTCTTAACATCTTTCATCTGTGGCATATCTACAAATCCCTGTGCTTTCTGAGTAAAACTGCTGAAGAAAGCCAGAATCATCGGTGAGAATAACAAGGTAGGTCCTGATGGCAGAGAGGGAGGGGCTGATGGGGCATGATGTATTTAGGTCTTTAAAATAAATATGCTTGACTATTTACTAAATATTTATTGTCTACTGAGTGCCAAGTTCTTACTATAGTAGGCCTTGGATTTATATAAATGAAAAGATAGAATCCCCATGTTGAGAAAGTTTATCAACCAGGGAAACAGTCAAACAAAATGTGGTAGCTGGCATAATAGAGGTATGCACAAGATTCAATAAGCACTCAGAGAAAGAAGTACCTAAGTCTGCTGAAGAAAGTCAGAGAAAGCAATGCTTGAGCTGACCACTTAAAACATTCTACTTCCTTAGTTTCCCAAGCACCACATTCCTGGTTTCTCCCTTACAGCCTTACTTACCAGGCTAGCCTTTGTTTCTACAGAGGGAAACTGCATTTGTCTATACATCAGAAACTACCGTGTTTCCCCGAAAATAAGACCTACCCATAAAATAAGCCCTAGCAGGATTTCTAAGCATTTGCGCAATAGAAGCCCTACCCCCAAAATAAGACCTAGTGATGGGCGTGGCTACGCAGCAGATCTACAGAACCCAGATGAGCTGCCCTTTTCATCTGCCCCATCGTGACAGCTACTATCCTAGAGGTGACTGGAAAGGTGCGGGCTCCCTGTGTCAGGTCCGGGCAGATCTGGTGTGCTGCAAGCTGAGGCTTTGAGGGGAAATAACACATCCCCTGAAAATAAGCCCTAGGGTGTCTTCTTGAGGAAAAATAAAATAAGACCCTGTCTTATTTTCAGGGAAACATGGTATGTCATTTATTTTATTTAGCGCAATATCTGTTACATTGTTTGAAAGAAACCAACCCAGAAAGGACACTATATTAATGAAATCTTTCCAGGTGTTCTTAAAAATGCAATCCCATCACATAACTTATAAAAGTTACACAAGGTAAAAAGAAGAAACATTTTAAGAATACATTACTCTTCAGTTAGAAACTTACTATTTATGGTGGTATACACATACTACATTTATGCCCATATATTCTCGAGCAACTCCTTCATCTACCAAGACGTATGTGCTCCCCACATATCTATCCACTTACATACATCATAGATATATCCACCCACTTGGATACAAATGCACACTCAGACATGCAAACTCATAATGAACATTGAACATCGTCAATTCAGCAGGTGGACAGACAAGTGGAAAGTAACATGACTGGATGAGTTGGAGAGTGATTATATCTAAATAAAAAAAGTTAATTCAAAGACAGTTATAAGTAAACAAGGGAGTAAGGGGCTATGAAAACAATTATCTAATGCTAGAATGATTTATGTCAGATGGTATAAAGAAAATTTTGTAAATAATTCATTTCATGACTTTAGATATACTAATCTTTTTGGGCTTTGTTTATAGAACATGGAAAACTGGATACAATAATTCTATAAAAATTCATTACAATTCCAAAGTCCTATGATTCTACAGAAAAAATTCACTTTTGTAAATAAAGTTTATTTAACTAAACTAGTTAGTTTAAACTAAACTAAAGTCTTAACAGTATAGTAAGATTTTGTGACTTTTATAATGGATATTCAGTAAGATATACTCTAGATCAGGCGTCCTCAAACTATGGCCCACGGGCCACATGTGGCCCTCGGGGTGTTTCTGCCACCACTGCCTGTCCTGCTTAGCAACTGACTCATCCCGGGCCCACAGTGCGCATGTGTGGAATGTGCACCGCACTCTCCAACGGCCCTCCAACAGTCTGAGGGGCAGTAAACTGACCCCCTGTTTAAAAAGTTTGAGGACCCCTGCTCTAGATCCAAGTGAAATTGCACATCACATCATGTTAAGACTCAGTGTGATTCAAAGTGAGTCTTATATTTCTGCCCAATGTTAAGAATGGAAGAAAAAAAAAAGAATGGAAGAAAGATGTTAATTTTAAACAAAAATCATAATACTCACAATTTTCACGCTCAGGCTTGAAACTCCATGATCATGAAGTTCATCCTCAAACAGAAGAACTTCTTCAAAAAACTTAATCTGTTCTCTGGCTTTCAATTTCTCTGTGTCTATATGATCTGTTGTAGGTACAACCTGAAAGAAAAAAATTTAAAAAGGAGCACATAAAAAAATTTTAAGTAGCTACAGAAACACAGGAAAATAGTTTTTCCTGCCAGTCTTTTCTGAATAGCCAAGGCACACAGTTCTAAATTTAGGTGTTGTTAGTAGACATCAACGGTCAGAATATACCTCAACTCTGAAAAACTGAAGAAATTACAGACACCTCATATTATACCTTCACAAAAAGACAGAGTAAAAATTCACCATTTTTCATAGAAGCCAGATTAAAATCAAGTTTTCTATTGTGACTATGAGAAAATTAATCCACTAAAAATCAGTGTGATGAGTTACTACAATAGAAGGTCAAAGCAGTTCTATGTTGTGAAAATCCCTTTTAAGACATTCATGTGGGACTTGTAAAATATTTTTCCATTTTTGAATATTACATATTTTCTCAACCAAACTCCTCAAAACCTACAAACAAAAAAAAGTGCTTTAGATAATAAAGTGAACAAGAACTTTTAGAGAAATTCTGAGGGAAACTCCTGGCACCGCAAATGGCTTTGAAAACAAAGCCGGCAATTTTTTCAATGTATTATTTTGTATCTCACAGAAACACACATACATAATCTAACAAAAGCATCAAAAATCCCAAGGCAGATCATATCAGTAGCTCACTGATACATATACCATATATATGCCATTTTCTACTACATCCAATTTTACTACAAAATGTTCAGCTGTTCTATTCTTTGACAAGGTTTATCACAAAAACAAATACAACAGTGCTTGTCAAAACAGAGATATTCAGTAAATAGTAGCTATTATTTTGCTTTACTTAACAGTTATGATTAAGTCATTAATTGACTTATGGACAGTATGAAGACATGGAGAGAAATTTGAGATAACTGGACAAGAATTATAAGAAAATAATAAAGGTTGTTGAAGAGACTACAGAGATTTGGGGGAGAAATCTAAGGGAGTATTAAGTGATAATGGGGGGGGGAAGTTCCAATGAAAACAAAGTGGCACAGTTTGTATGATCCCCAAGAGGTGAAAACATGTCCATAGTTACTCCATGTTCACCTACAGATAACACTTTATGCAGTTTTATTCTAAAATGCATCTAGAGCAGACAAATAGCCACTTTGAAGGTGAAAATTGGGAGGGGGGCCGGGCGCTGTGGCTCACGCCTGTAATCCTAGCTCTTGGGAGGCCGAGGCGGGCGGATTGCTCAAGGTCAGGAGTTCAAAACCAGCCTGAGCAAGAGCGAGACCCCGTCTCTACTATAAATAGAAAGAAATTAATTGGCCAACTGATATATATATATAAAAAATTAGCCGGGCATGGTGGCGTATGCCTGTAGTCCCAGCTACTCGGGAGGCTGAGGCAGAAGGATCACGCAAGCCCAGGAGTTTGAGGTTGCTGTGAGCTAGGCTGACGCCACGGCACTCACTCTAGCCTGGACAACAAAGTGAGACTCTGTCTCAAAAAAAAAAAAAAAAAAAAAAAAAAAGAAAATTGGGAGGGGAAGGGAGTTACAGTGTTGGGGCAGGGCATATAACCAACCCCATGCATCACACATAGGTTTATGATCTATTTAAAATAAAAGTTGGTCTGCCAACTACGACTGCCTAAGGTTATAAAAGTTAAGTTAGTGTTAAATACATACACTTGTAAATTTCCTCTCTTTTATATAGTTTTAGTTCTAATAAACTAATTTTATTACATTTTTAAGATTCTCCTTCTCTGAGTCTCTGTTGCAGCTACTCAGCTTTGCTGTTATAGTCTAAACCACCCCCAGATAATATATAAATGAATGAACACAGCTATGTTTCAATAAAACTTTATTTATAGACATTGAAATTTGAATCTCATGTAATTTTTGTGTCATGGAATATTTTTCTTTTAATTTTTTTCTCCAGTCATTTAAAAAATACAAAAACCATTCCTAGCTTGCAGTCTATATAAAAATAGGCAGCAGAGCAGATTAGACCCACAGGTCTTAGCTTGCCAACCTTGGTCTAGGAACAGAGTTTGAAGTGTAGTAGGTCTGTAGATAAGCAGCTCTGAAACCAGTATAGCTCTTCAGGGTGTCATCCCCAAATTGGGAGTGGGCAGGGAATTCTCCAGGGTCCTGCCCTTGGTAAGCACTGAACAAAGATGGCATCAAAAGCTAGCAGAGCCCAGCCTCTTCTCTGGATTTGCCAATGCTGATGCCTCAGGGCAAAAGTTAGCCAACTACAGAATCACTTTTCTAGACTCCAGTCTTCTTCTAGATCTCTGCCCAGTAACTCCTTATGGCCTTGGCCATTTGACGCTTTTAAGAAGTTTTTGGGCCAGGTGTGGTGGCTCACACCTGTAATCCTAGCACTCTGGGAGGATGGCCTGAGGTCAGGAGATCAAGACCAGCCTGAGCAAGAGTGAGACCCTGTCTCTACTAAAAACAGAAAAAATTAGCTGGGCAACTAAAAATAGAAACAAAATATTAGTTGGGCATGGTGGTGAGCGCCAGTAGTCGCAGCTACTCAGGAGGTTGAGGCAGGAAGATCGCTTGAGCCCAGGAGTTTGAGGTTACTGTGAGCTAGGCTGACTTCACGGCACTCACTCTAGGCCTCTAGCTGGGCAACAAAGTGAGACTCTGTCTCAAAAGAAAAAAAAAAGAAGTTTTTGTTTTTTCAGCCAGGTTCTTAAATTGTCTTTGTCAAGAGTGTTTGTCTAGATTACTTATTCTGCCAATACTGGAAGCCAAAAGTGTTCCATATGTTTTAAGTTTAGCTGGTTTTTTTTTTTTCCAGGTGTCTAAATTTAGGGAGGAGATAAAAGGAGTTAAGGAAGACAGAGGGCTGAGAAGTATAAAGTTCTAAAAGTATTTGTCATTGCCAGTGAAAGAAGATAGCATAAAGTTAAATATAATGAATGTCTATAACTCATGTTTTATCAAATTGATTTTTGTCTTTCTCTTTCAAACATTATATAAGAACAAGTAAATAGGCCGGGTGCGGTGGCTCACGCCTGTAATCCTAGCACTCTGGGAGGCCGAGGTGGGCAGATCATTTGAGTTCAGGAGTTCCAGACCAGCCTGAGCAAGAGCGAGACCCCGTCTCTACTAAAAATAGAAAAAAGTAGCCGGGCATGGTGGCGCATGCCTGTAGTCCCAGCTACTCGGGAGGCTGAGACAGAAGGATCGCTTAAGCCCAGGAGTTTGAGGTTGCTGTGAGCTAGGCTGATGACACAGCACTCACTCTAGCTGGGGCAACAGAGTAAGACTGTTTCAAAAACAAAACAAAAACAAAAAGAACAAGTATATAAATGGCAAGACTGATGGATTCATTTTAACCAATTATTATTGAAGGCATATATGAAACATTAATAAAGTAGCAATTTTCCAATGAGAAAATTCACATAATGATTAATTTTTTTGGAAGTCAGGAGCATCTATAAGGAGACTCTTTTTTTTTTCTTTTCTTTTTTTTTTTATCATAGTATTGCTCAGTGCTTACAAAGGGCAGGGACCCTGGAGAATTCCCTGCCCACTCCCAATTTGGGGATGACACCCTGAAGAGCTATACTAGTTTCAGAGCTTCTTATCTACAGACCTACTACACTTCAAACTCTGTTCCTAGACCAAGGTTGGCAAGCTAAGACCTGTGGGTCTAATCTGCTCTGCTGCCTATTTTTGTATAGACTGCAAGCTAGGAATGGTTTTTGTGTTTTTTAAATGACTGGAGAAAAAAAATCAAAAGAAAAATATTCCATGACACAAAAATTACATGAGATTCAAATTTCAATGTCTATAAATAAAGTTTTATTGAAACATAGCTGTGTTCATTCATTTATATATTATCTGGGGGTGGTTTAGACTATAACAGCAAAGCTGAGTAGCTACAACAGAGACTCAATAGTCCACAAAGCCTAAAATATTTACTATCTGACCCTTTCTTTTCCAGAAAAAGTTTGCAGACCTCTGTCATTGACTATGAATGCCCTTGAGTGCCTGTCAGAAATAAACAAAAATCCTCTCTGGAGAAAAACAACATCATCCTAGGATTCAAACAAAAATGAAAAGGCATATTAGGAACATAGACATCGTAAGCCAGAACCAAATGAAGTAACAGACAATGAAAGACCCTAGGTACTCCACAAATAGAAATTATTGGGCCTCTGTTGGGCTGCTATAATAAAATATCATAGATAATACATCTATTTTTATTTTTGGTATTTCAATAATATTAACTTAATTCCCCTGCTATTTGAGATATGATATTGTCATAACAGGTGCCATTTATTTTATTTATTTATTTTTTCCGGTACCATTTATTGATATCTTACTATGTAACAGACACTGTGCTATACATATGTAACCCCCCCCCCTTTTTTTTGGAGACAGCGTCTTGCTCTGTTGCTCTGGCTAGAGTGCAGTGGTGTCATCATAGTTCACTGCAACCTCAAACTCCTGGGCTCAAGTGATCCTCCAGTCTCAGCCTCCCAAGTAGCTGAGACTACAGGCACACACCACCAAGCTCAGCTAATTTTTCTGTTTTTAGTATGGACAGGGTCTCACTCTTGCTCAGGCTGGTCTCAAACTCCTAAATTCAAGAGATCCTCTTGCCTTGGCCTCCCAGACTGCTAGGATTACAGGCATGAGCCACTGTGCCTGGACTACATATACAATCTTATTTCCTACCTCACAGCTGGTATTATCCCCAGTTTACCAAAGTGAGAAGCAAGGCTTAGTAAGATTAAATTGTTTTTCCAAGCTGGTAAATGATGATGCTGGGATTTGAACCCTCGTCTGTGTTCTGACAATGCTACTCATTACCACCACGAGTGGGTGATCACATTGACATTTATCAGCAACACCTTAGAAGAAGTTACGTTGTAGGCTGAAGTGTCAAGAAGAGAGTACTGAACACATGCTTTTCACCTCCTACTATTCTCACACTCCCTGTCTCTACTGCTGTGGTTCTTGCTCCTCTATCACAGTTAATGCTACTTCATAGCCTCCCAGAGGCTTTTCCTAAGTCAGCCCATAAAGAAAGTCATCATCATTATTGCATGGGGTTAAAACAAGTTCCCATTTCCTTACTCCTGATAATGAAATATCAAATGGCTTATGCTCTCTGCAAAGCTTTTCAATCAGAAGAGAGGAGAACACTAATCTATGAAGTATTATAAGGACTAAAATAACTTTGCTCTCCCATTAGACCATAAAGGAGGAATTTTTGTCTGTTCTCTCTTGTATCCCCAGCTCCTAGGAGTAGTGCCTGGCAAACAGTAAGAGCTCAAGAAATATCTGTTGAATGAATGAATACACGTTCCCTCAAAAAGTGTTTTTTACTAGAAGCACAGAAAAAGTTAAAACTTGGAATGTAGGAAAGGCAGAAACTGAAGACAAAAATTATTAGGTTCCTGCCATGAACTTATCTTCCCAAGTCTGTACCCTCAAAATTTCTGTACAGACAAGGAGCCCATATATTACCCTATTTTCTTAACATTTCTGCCTGAGCACCAACATATGATATAGGGTCTCTAATAGTTACTTTTAATATTAGTATAAATAGTCTATGTTGAAATAATTTCATTGTCTATAATAGTCTATGATAGTTAGATATAAACAACCTAAGTTAAATTTGCTTCATTTCTGTCATACTGTGTAAGATTTCAAAATACAGCTAAGCTCCCAATATAAGACCTACCAATTCCACCTTACTAGTGTCATTTACCATGAAGTTTATCTCTTCTTAAGCAGGGGTTACACAGACCACTTAACACTAATACAGAGCTTTAGAATTTATTAAGAACATTCCCATAAAGTATTTCATATCGAAACTCTGCTGCGAGGTAGATATTTCTATTTACTCAATTAACTGATAAAATTGAGACTCAGATAGATGAAATAACTTGCCTAAAGTTATACCAAGCAGGCAGGAACAAGCTTAACATTGTCTGACCAAAAGTTCTATTTTCCCACCTATTTGTTCATCTATATAATTTATAAGCTAGTAGGTTCTGTCTAAACCACCTAAGACATTACCAAGGACAGATCAATATTTTAATGCTTCCTGATGGTAATAATGATAACATTAAAGAAGCTGGCCATTGCTACCAGTCACACTTTTAAAAGTATTGTTCTACTATGGCCTTCTGTTATTTTCTGCTGATAAATCAACAAGCAAAATCCCCTCACATTAGGTTCTGAGCCATGTCCTCATTGTCATGAGGACAATGAAAGTAGTAGCAAAAAATAATCCATTACTAGAAAGTTCTATTGCTGAGGCTGTCCAAAACAATTCATGACTCATAAAAGGAAAAAGTAAGATTTACCTTTAACTTAAGAGATTCTCCAAGTAATGTTCCCTTATAATCTGTTGTATAGGTCCAATCATATGGTTTAATAACCTCTTTGGAGTGTTCACCCTCCGTCCTCAAATATCAAAATTAGAAGGATCAGATTCAGTGATGTAGAATATAGATTATCTGTATTCATATACCACATCAAATTACATTTTACAAATAATATAAAATATCCTACTAGTTACATACACTTGTCAAAAAGCACTATTACATGATTTTTCTTACAGTTTTCTGCACATTTATTGTTATTTAACTTGTCATGTGCTGATGTAGTCTTTCTAATTAGGCTGTATGTTGCCTGAGAACATGTATAAGTTTAAAGGCTTATAATTCTTTGTATTCTCCAAGATACCTACTACATAATAAGCACAAAGTAAATAACTGATGATTTGATTATCAAAGAAAATAAAATTTTTCCTAATTTCAGTGCTACTCAAATATTCAAAAAAGTCATATATAAACATTTTCTTAAAAAAACAGGAATGTTAAGTACAATATGCTCTCTCTTCACCAAGGAAAACTCAAGGCTTAAAAGTAAACCCTATATAGCTCACCTCAACTGTAATTCAATTTAACTCAACAAGCATTCAAGCAGTGAGGTACTTGAATTCTAGAATGATACAACTATAAACTTTAATTGTAATACTAGCCCTTCATTCTAATAAAACACATATATATCACTACTAAATATCTCTTTCAACTATTCTTTTTGTTTAA
Source organism: Microcebus murinus (assembly GCF_040939455.1). Classification (NCBI taxonomy): domain Eukaryota; kingdom Metazoa; phylum Chordata; class Mammalia; order Primates; family Cheirogaleidae; genus Microcebus; species Microcebus murinus. Next base: position 115,136,547 of record NC_134105.1, on the reverse strand, counting down.
CGCATAACTGACTAGACTCTCACCTGCTTTCCTGCCATTCTTCGGCACAGGCTACTTTAAGCATTCCTTGATAGTTGTTTACACATCTTAACGCATCTGTAGCATTGAACTCAATCCCAAAGCCAGAGCCATGTTGGATTCTTAAAACATTGTCTCCAAACATCATTTCAGGGAGAGATGGCATATGCAATTCATCCGCTAACCTATACATAATCAAAAGTCAGGTGAGGTTATTTTATATCACTGTTGGCACTTTTGTTTCCTTTTCATCCCCAAAGAATTCTTTCTATTAATACATTACTGAATGAGTTAAGTAACAAATAATAAACATATATTTGTAAAGTCCATATATAATGCTTTCATCATCCATTTTATCATCATACTTTTATGGCATTATACTAGGTAGTAGGCTAAATAACAGATAAATGACTATACAAATACATTACATAAAATCAGCTTATTATATTACTATAGCATATATTATAAATAATATATATACAGGTTGAGTATTATGCTAATCCAAACTCTGAAATCTAAAATGCTCCAAAATCTGAAACTTTTTGAACACAGACATGATGCTCAAAACAAATGCTCAATGGAGCATTTTGGATTTCAGATTTTCAGATTAGGGAAGCTCAACCAGCATGTATTCTGCAAATATTCCAAAATCTGAAAAAATCCAAAATCCAAAACACTTATGGTCTCACACACTTTGAATAGGGGATACTCAATCTGTATGATGATGATTATAATATAGTAAGTGATATATGAAAAAAACAAAGGAAGGTAATTAGGATATGGGGGGTGCTGTTTTAGGCAGGATGATCAGAAATCACTTCTAAGATAGTGAAATTTAAGCCTCAAAAGTACCCTGTATAAGTTAAGAAAGGCTCAGAGACTTGAAGTAGCTAATGCAAGATCACAGATCTAGAATGTTTTGACACCAGGCCTTTTTCCAATATACTAGACTGCTTCATATACACTAAGATCTCGTTTGCCCAGCCTCATTAGAGAAAAAAAAAAAAGCCAAGAACCACAAATTCTTAATCAACAGATATGTTTTGATTGGCCAGCACAATAAGTTTTTTAAATATTCAAAATAGTTCCCAACAACTACAGTATTGAGAGTTGTCAACAAAAATTGAGAGATTTTATATAATTTGGACTTCTGGTTTATTTTTTCTTTTTTGAGACAGGGTCTTGCTCTGCCACCCTGGCTAAAGTGTAGTGCTGTGATCACAGCTCACTGCAACTGTCAACTCCTGGGCTCAAATGATCCTTCTGCCCCAGCCTCCCGAGTAGCTAGATCTACAGGTGCATGCCACCATGCCTAGCTAATTTTTAAATTCTTCTGTAGAGACTGGGTCTTGCTATGTTAACTAGGCTGGTTTTGAACTCCTGGCCTCAGCTTCCCAGAGTGCTGGGATTACAGGTGTGAGCTACTGCACCTGGCCCTTTCTTTCTTCTTCTTATTTTTTTTTTGGTAAAAAAAATATAGACCTAGCAACATTGAACCTGCAGTGCCACATGGTACCAACTGAGTAGAGGCTGCCCCCCTTTAAGTGGGGCATGTGCTCTCCAGTTCACCAGTCCCCTTGGCCTTTTAGAACGTTTATACCGTGTTACAAAGGTTTTTAAGTGGCAAGTAGTTACTTCTGAAAAAAGTAGCTACATGTATAGGTTACCAGGCTTTATGACCACATGACCTTGGTCACAACCAGGACTTTCAGTTTCGAGATAAAAGTTCAACATCCCAACCAAAGGCAATTATTTATGGGCTGGCTGGAAACTGAATTTTAGCCTGAGAATTCTGCCTAATATAAGTATCCTGAATTGAATAATGATCAATTAACTCACTCTGATTCTCTCTTTTAAGAAATCTGAATGACAGTCAAATGAAGCACAGGCCAAGAGACATGGCATGAAACAGAAACCACTGGGCAGACAGGAGGGCACAGTGAAGTGAAGCTCTTAATTAACAGCAAGGGAAGGGCCGGGCATGGTGGCTCACGCCTGTAATCCTAGCACTCTGAGAGGCCAAGGCGGGCAGATAGCTCGAGATCAGGAGTTCGAAACCAGCCTGAGCGAGACCCCGTTTCTACCAAAAATAGAAAGAAATTAATTGACCAACTAAAAATATATATACAAAAAATTAGCCAGGCATGGTGGTGCATGCCTGTAGTCTCAGCTACTCGGGAGGCTGAGGCAGGAGGATCGCTTGAGCCCAGGAGTTTGCTGTGAGCCAGCCAGGCTGACGCCATGGCACTCACTCTAGCCTGGGCAACAAAGTGAGACTCTGTCTCAAAAAAAAAAAAAAAAAAAAAAAACAGCAAGAGAAGAAGACAAGCAAAAGAAAAGCAAGGCAAAAAGACAAGCAAAAGCAAAAACTTGAAAAATAAAAGTAACAAGAAAAGTAAAGACTTCTATAGTTTTGGGGGCCACAAGAACTGCTCTCCAGTTTCTAAGATTATTCCTATGTTTAATCATGTCCTCATAGTTTTTTTATTTTTTTTTTTGAGACAGAGTCTCGCTCTGTGCTCCCTGGCTAGAGTGCAATGGTGTCATTCATAGCTCACTGCAACCTCAAATTCCTGGGCTCATGAGATCCTCCTTCCTCCTGCCTCAGCCTCCCAAGTAGCTGGGACTATAGGCACATACCACTAAGCCTGCCTTATTTTTCTACTTTTTGTAGAGACAGGGTCTCGCTCTTGCTCAGGCTGGCCTTGAACTCCTGAGCTCAAGCGATCCTCCTACCTCGGCTTCCCCAAGTGCTAGATTACAGATGTGAGCCACTGTGCCTTGCCCCTTACATAGTATTAAATTCCCATTACTTCAGGTAACCTGGGTCTCCATTCCTTGCAACCCAAAAGCATAACTAACACAGAGATTTCACACAAGTATATTTTCTAATTATTTTATATACCAATTTTATTTTAGAAATTTTTCAAAATGTTTTTATATACTTTTCTGTGTTCTTTTTTTTTTAAAAAAATAAAACTATTTCTTGATCAATGTTCACCAATATTTACAATAAAGTAAACAACCATATACAGGTGGATAACATTCTGATTACTACAAAGTTATTGGTTTTCCTGGCTTCTGCTGAACCAGTAACCCAGATACTGAAAAGACTGAGACTACATGGAGAAAATGACTTAGGTAAAGAAAAAATATGCAGGTCAATAGCTTAGATTTAAAAATTTATTCACCCGTTTATGCCAGCAGTTTTTAAACTGCCCAACATCTCTAACCATCAGATTAAGTTTCTATCAGTCAAGTCTTAGACATCCCATAAATCATAACCTGTTAGCCAGTACAGCACAGGGATTTCAACTGTTTGATAAGGAACAGCTCACTAGAGGATTCTTTAACTAAGTCTTGCTTGGCTAACTAAAACACGCCAAGATTTGTCTACATTCCTCATCTGGGTGGAGAGGTTGTTGGTAGTGATAAAATTTTTCCTTTCAGGAACTTTGCAAATAAACTGTTACATTTATATGGCTATAGATATAGATTCTGATATTGCTGCCTTTAAATGATACAATTTGAATTGCTGACTTTTCTGTGTTCTTAAACAGATAATAAAAAATGTCATTTTACTTTTCTTGATGATCAGAGATCATCAAGTTTAATAATCACATAAGACAATGTCCTTAAGTTCAATTGAGTGTACACGCCTCTAGCTGCTCCAGCATGCAGGTATCTGTCCCTGAAGCACTCCATCCCTTTTCATTTGTTTTCTAGTCTATTACAGGCTGGAAAACCGAACAAGTACACTTCTTAAAATTGCATAATGAAAAATAAAAGAAGAGAACATGAAAAATAACAATTCATTTATTAGGGCAAAGAGACTATAGGGAACTTTTTCTTCCTTACATTTCCAATATAGTTATAATTAAAAAGTACGACAGAGTCAAAAGTTTAAATATGCACTGAGAGAAGTTCTAAGGGATGCAACAGGATTTCAGTGCAAGTTTTTACGACAAAATACTTTGGCAGATAAGAAGGCTTTCTTTTCCTTTTTCTTCTTTTGGATTTTTGAATAGCTATATTATATAGCTATAATTGTTAGGCAAGGTAAAATAATACTATATTAAAGAACATATTCTTACATAAAGCCAAAAAAGGATCCATGCATATATCCCAAGTCCACAATCACTCTTTCCAATTGCTTTAAATCTATTTCTAATTAGATATATCAAACAGGTCCGTGTGCATATGTGTATGTGTGTATATATATAAAACAAACAAGTAAAAAACCCTGCATGACCAAATTAAACAATTTAAATTTTAGAAAAAACACTGGTTCTTATTGGAAACATCTATCTAATTCCTGGATCATCAAAGGCCAATAACTTTCAAAATAAAGATGGTTTTAATTCCATTATGCCTGCCTAGGAAATGGCTTAACACTCATAGTGCTCTGTCTCCATTAGTGCCATATTTCTGGTGAACTTTTTGTTCTTACATGACAATTATTAATATTAATACATTAATATTAGCTATGAAGACAAGATAGCAATTAAAGATATTGATACTTGTAGGAAAACAATTTTTGCAGTTAAATTCTCTACTAAGTCTCAAAAGGTGGTGACAAAAAAAGCAAAAGCTCCTGGCACTGGTAGAGGATAACCAGTACTTCCTTATGTGGATTTCAAGAAGGATTATGCCAATTTACATTCCATCCTCAGGCAACAATCAAGTAAAAAATAGCAAGAATTTAATCAAATGTATACTCTCTGACTAAAAATACCAACTTTGTGGCCTGGCATAGTGGCTCACGCCTGTAATCCCAACACTTTGGGACACTGAGATAGGAGGATTACTTGAGGCCAGGAGTTCAAGACCAGCCTGGGAAACATAGCAAGACTTCGTCTCTATAAAAAATAAAATAATATAAAATAAAATATCAGCTTTGGGATATCTATAATAAATAATCCCAAATACAGAAAAAAACTATGTACATTAATACTTATACCAACCTTATTTATAATAGTGAAAAAAATATTCTGAATGTCCAATTATAAAGAAATAAATGATTATGTAAACTAGAGTATATCCATATGATGAAATATTATGGAACCATTAAAAATATTTAAAGAGAGACTATACTAATGTAGAAAATGCTTATAATATAACAGTAAGGAAAAACACTGAACATGCATTGAATATTTATTACATCTGTGTGTATTTATGTGTGTACATATCAGTGATCTAATCTTTTTAGTTAAACATCTTTAGGATGACACCTAATGCTAACTTTTTATCATACATGTAAGTAAAATGTATTCCTTGTTATTAGGAGACAGAAAATGTTAATATAAAATGTGATTCTATGGGTTTTACCTAATATATCTGGAAAAATCTGGTAGTCCTATAAAATATTCCAATTATATGTGTAAAAGTTGAAAGATTTATATGATCTGAAGAGGAACCTGAGTATCCAGTTATATATGTAAAAAAAAAATCACTGTTCCTAACTTAAATTGCTTCAGATATTCTAAATTCAGAGTACCTTAAACACAGGCCAGCCAACTGTGATGGCTCATGCCTGTAATTCCAGCACTTGAGAAGCTGAGGCAGGAGGATCACTTGAAGCCAGGAGTTCAAGACCAGCCTGGGCAACATAGTGAGACCCTGTCTCTACAAAAGAATCAGAAAAATCAACCAGGCATGGTGGCTTGCGCTTGTAGTCCTAAGCTACTCAGGAGGCTGAGGCAAGAGGATTGCTTGAGCCCTGGAGTTCGAGGCTGCAGTGAGTTATGATTGTGCCACTGCACTCCAGCCTGGGCAACAGAGCAAGAACCTGTCTCAAAAAATAATAATAATTAAATATAAAAATTTAAATTAAAAAAATTTATAAACACAGGCCAAAATGTCCCATTTCTAATGTCAAGCTTCACTCTTAATAAATAGGCATAACCAGTTATAATGGCAAGAAGAGAAGAAGCCCCTTATAGGGGCTTCTCTAACCGAATTTTTACCTAATCAATTTATTAAGCATCCTAGAGGTTTTATCTCCTATGACAATGCAACACAGAAAAATTTAGGATGGGTAAGGGTAAGCCTTTTTTTTGTCATATGAAAAAAGGACTAAGTATACTCAGGTAGACCTATTTTAGAAATAATACATACAGAGATTATAGACCTGAAATTTGATTCCCTTAAAACTGTCCATGTGTACCGCATCTCTTGGAGAGTCTGAAAGTAAATTACATGAGTGTCCAATTTAAAGCTGTTTTATATATAGTATAATTATACTGAGAGGAAAAATTCAAAGAGTAATTCAATCTGTGGTGAGATGAAGGTAATTTTTTTCCCTTTCTTTGCTGTATTTTCCTAATTTTTTTCAATGAATCTCCAAGAATGTTACAATTCACTTATTTTTGACTCTTCCCTGGTCACTCCTTCTGCTTGAATCTTAAATTAATACAAATGCTCCCTAGGGTTCTAGCTCATCTTTTCTTCTGGATGACTTTTAAATAATCTTAATTCATTCCCAAGGTTCCAGGTACCAACTATAAGCTAATGATTCCCAAACCTAAACCCACAGACGTCATCTTTTCGGAGCTCCACGATTAATACATCCAAATGCCCACTGAACAGCTCCACTTTATGACCTACACCCACCTCACATTTCAACAAACTAAATTCATCCTCTATCCAATGTCTGGCCCCCAATCTGTTCTTCCTCCTGTGCTTCTCACCTTGTTCAATGGCAATGCTATTCATGCAACAGCCCAAGCCAGAAATCTTGCCATCAGTATAGATTCTTCTTTTTATTTCTCCTCTTATTAACTGTCCATCTAACCCAGGGACTTAATCTTCTAAAACTTCTCTCCTCTCTTTCCCAGCCCTGCAACCCTCCAATCCACCCCTACCCACATCACCTCCAAAGAAATCTTTCAGAGTGTGCATCTGATAATGTAGCTCCTTTGGATAAAATTACAATCAGTGTTTGTCAGACAAAAGTCAAAACTCCTTAGCCTGGCATAAAAATTCCCTCAGCATCTCGACTTCCCTGGGGCCTACCTATCATTTCTCACTACACCCCCTCAGGTATCTCACCCTCCATTCGCACAGAAACAGTTCTCCAAGCACATCACAGCTCTCCCTCTCCCAACCTCCCGGCTCTGCACGCGTTCCCAACTCCACCCCAACGCCCCTCCTCCCAGAACTTTGTCAAGATTCAGTTCAGGCATCCCAATTTCCCAGATGCTTTGTCTCTCTAAAAGACCTCAAATCACTCTGTGTATACATCTTCAACATAAACAGTTATTCACAATGTAATATCATTGCCTATCTGTCCCTCTGATGAAACTGTGATTTATTTGAGGCTCTGGCTGTCTTTCACTGTTTCATATTTCAAGTACCTGGTACAGCACCTTACATACTAAAAACTAAAGATATGTCATCCCCCTGATTAACCCAAGAAAATAGGTCACAGCCACTCAGGAAGAAAGGTGGCGCCGGCGGGGGCAGGAAGAGACGTTCGGGGAGGGCAAAGTCCACCAAAACAGTCACGCTTTCCTCAAACCCAACCGAGTGACAGTTTCGCGAAGGCAGCGCCTTGCGAACTCCAACCAATGGTCTGCAGGTGAGGGCAGGATTATTTACCGAAGTTGTCAATCAAAGCTCCAGTCCTGAGGGACCGAGACTCGGCCGCAGGGGAAAGGAGAGGGGCTGCACCGACTTCGCCCTGCCTCCCGCCTTAGCCCAGCCACCGGCCCACGCCCGGACCCCGCGCCCCGGAGCCTCACTTCTCCACATCCGCTGATTTCATGATGTGGGTCTTGGATGCCGTCAGCTTCCAGGGACCGAAGGAGAAGTCCTGGTGGCTGCTCTGGAAGCCGTGGATCATCATGGCTGAGGCGAGGCCCACGGCGGCCACACGGCACGGACTGGAGCAGCGGCAGCGGCGGCGGCGGACACCGGTTCCTCCGCCTCCCTCCGGCCCAGCCCTCTCGGCTTCCGAGCCGTTACCATGCCCTGCCCCGCCCCCTGCCGGCCGACCCGGACGCGGGGCCTCTCTTCCGCCTTCTTCTCCGCCCTCTGCTTTTTACTTCCGGGACCAGTTGCTAATATTCCGTGACCCACAACTTACGTTACTACGCTCCCGAAAAAACAGGAATGGGGAGGAAAGGGGCGGGCCTTCGGCTGCAGGGGGCGTGGTCCGGGGCGCATCGCCCTCCTGCACTCATTGGGTGACGACGTCTGGGTGGGGGATGGGGGTTTGCGGAATGCCCGGGAATGGGGAGGCGACTCTGACTTGACCCTTAAGAACCTCTGAAGGCGGTACAACTACCTCGTATGTTAGTGAATTGTAGAGAAGAAATGCCCAGCGTTTTTCTGTTGTGGCCAAAAAAAAAAAAAAGTAGTCCCTTAGGAGGTCCATCATCAAGATTTAGAGGCCCGGGCGCAGTGGCTCACGCCTGTAATCCTAGCACTCTGGGAGGCCAAGGCGGGCGGATTGCTCGAGGTCAGGAGTTCAAAACCAGCCTGAGCAAGAGAGAGATCCCGTCTCTACTATAAAATAGAAAGAAATTAATTGGACAACTAATATATATAGAAAAAATTAGCCGGGCATGGTGGCACATGCCTGTAGTCCCAGCTACTCGGGAGGCTGAGGCAGCAGGATTGCTTGAGCCCAGGAGTTTGAGGTTGCTGTGAGCTAGGTTGACGCCAGGGCACTCACTCTAGCCTGGGCAACAAAGTGAGACTCCGTCTCAAAAAAAAAACAACAAAAGATTTAGAAGTGGCCTTCTAGCCACGATTGACTAGGCCAGACTCCTATCACAAATTTCATCCTATAGATATTTCAAGACTTTCCATGGTCTAGCTGCTACCCAGGCCCCAGGTACAGTGGAAACAACACAGGAGACCTGGTGCTAAATCCACTTTTGTAACGCTATTGTGTGCACCCTTGGGCAAACCGCTTAGCTAATGATTTTAGATTTCAGTTTCCTCAAAATTAAATGGTTTGGAGGTAGGGCATCTCCCAAATCTGTCTTTCTGGCCTTAATTCCAACATTCTCTCTCACCTCTTACCACTTGCATTCAGCCTTACCTCTGAACCCATACACTTGCTGTTCTATCTACCTGAATACTGTCCTGTTTCAGACTCACTGGCAACCTTTTAAAAATACAGATTCTGCAGATCTTGTGCCTTGCACTGATCTGGAATAATCTGGATTGCGCTGATACATCTCCTTGGAAAGGCTTTTCCCAAACCCTGGAACTGGAGTTTAATCTTAGCCTGGGGCTCTTTTTTAGCTCTCATGGTTGTATCTGTCTTAGGTCGCCCCTCCCATAAAAAGTCTTGCCCGTCATTGACTATCAACCATTAATCGAGAGCCAGTCCTTAAAAACGTTTTTTTTTTTTTATCTTTATGGCCTCTAAACTCTCACTATAAAAGCCCTCTATGTGAGAGCTGAGCAACATTTGCTTATCTACAAAAACTCAGGCCTCTTATCATGTCACCAAGCAACAACCATGTCTAAAAAAATGCTGACTATTGTGGCGTCAGACAACACACATACATTACAGGCTATAATAAACAATTAATATAAGGCATAACACCAAAATCAGCCCCCAACATTTAATCACTTCATCCTGTGAACCAACATGTTAAGTCAACCTCACTAATTCCACTTATCACTGTCCATTCATGCAAATGAACATCAAAAATTGAGCACCTGCTGTGTACTATGCTAGTATTTTTATTACCCTTTCTTATAACAGAAATTGACAATGGAATTCTGACATATGATTTTAGTGACACAGGGCAGAGCTCCTTGCCCCTTAAAATGTATCTTTCCATCTGTCCAATTTCAACTAAAATCTCAATTGCTTCTAGTTATGGTAACAGGCCACTGTCATGTTATTATATAATTTTCTATGAGGTGGTCTTGATAAAGAAATGCCAGGCCACCCTATCCAGAACTGAAGACTCAGTGTTTACCTACCTACCCTTTCAAACATTTGACTCTTTCCAAAATTGTCCTAAACAAGATATGATGAAGATTCCCAATAATACGATATTTTTATTTAAATTTAAAATCTAACAATTGAATTGTTAGGCTTAAAGAATTCACCCTGCCCAAACTTCCATCCAAAGCTCCTATAAAACACACCTATCTCCCCATCCTAGGTGTGTTAGGCACAGTAGCCTTTGCCAGACCCCTAGGGAGATAAAGGAATGAAATGCAAGAGGGGAACTTACTTTCCTTATCCCTCCAGATTGTTTGAAAAGAATTTATTACAGCAGCTGTTCTGGCCCAGTTGCTCACTCCTCCTAAAAAACTCCACTATAAAACCCAAGGTGCTCCCCTTTTCTCTCATGGATGCCTTTTTTCAGTCTCTACCCATCTGCCCCCAGATGCTCAAATAAACAGCATTTTGCTACACATGAGGCTTCATGTGTCTCCCTCTTGGCTCCGGACCTAACAGAACCAGTTATCTCTGTGACCTCCAATCCAAAAATTTTTATTTAGAGGACTTGAAGGTGATAATTTTTGGAAGACACAGGAAATTAATCTCTAAAGGTATACAATTTCAAGCACACATGTTAGAGAGAGATTTGGGTATTGGCAGGGCTTTTCAATGCCCATTCAAGTACCATAACACATAACTATCTGTTTTGTCAAGCTGATTCTTGGCGATGGAGTAATACTTGGGACTTGGTGGAGGGAAAGGATTCATTTTCAACCAAATTGGGAAAAGAATATTAGAGCCACCAAACTGAACCAACTGTTATGGAAGTTTGTCAAGATTCAGTGCTGAAAACAACCAACTAATCAGTCGGTTATTAACAAGTTATTGTAGAAATTTATGTATTCAACAAACATTTGGGGGCACCTACTATAGTGCTAGAAACTGTTTTAGGTGCCAAAGACACAGCAGTGAGTAAAACAGGCAAAATCCCTTTCACCTTGGAACATACACTATAATGGAGAAAATAGGTAACAAGTAAAACAAAATTTATAGTTTTAGATATTGGTAAATTTTGTGCAGCACATTAAGCAAATTAAGTGGAGAAGGTAAGGGAGTGGGGAGCAGAATGGTGTAGATGGAGTGATCAGAGGAGCCCTTTCTGTGGCAGTTACACTTGACCTCCACAGACCACATTTGGCAGGCTTCCAAATTAACTGCCTGGGGAAGGTTCTATGATTCTTGGCTTACATCCTATTCCTGGGTAAAGAATCTTATTGCGAGTCCCTCAGATCTTATCATTAGTTCCTCAAACTGTTGACATACTGATTAATATGCAACCTACTGACAGTGAAAAGGACACTGCCCTGTTTCTGAATCATAACGTTTACTGATTTGTTTCTGAATCATGAAGTTTAACTGATTGTCTTGCATATAAACATTTTAGCCTGTATGTTGTTACCTGTAGCCAATGACTGTGACCTTTGTATTGTACATTCCAATGAAAAAAGACAACTCCAATATGAGGAGTGCCCCTCCCATCTCCTAAGCCTTCTTATGAAAGCATTCCGACTTGTCAGACTTTGGACTTTGGAACATGCCCAACTTTGTTGGTGTGTCTTCCTGGGTGAATCCTCAAATTTGGCTTTCAAAACCTTTGTCAAATTACTTCTGCCCGAACAACCTTAATTTTGGTCAACACACTCAAGCAGAGAATTGCTGATAAGGTCTGATAAGAAGGAAGATACCTGAGAAAATGTGGAGGAAGAATATTGTAGGCAGAGATAGCATCAGGTATTCAGGCCCAGTAGAGGCAGGGAGTTTGTCACATTTTAGGAATAGGAAAAAGACCAGTGTGGTTGGAGTGGGGGGGACTGGGAAAAGTTCAGAGAGTTGTCAGAGACTTGCTTATGTAGGTATTATAAGCCATACCTTATCATTTCTCAGCATCCTTATCAAATGAATGTACAACTTCTTAAAAATTTTTTCACTAAGCAGATGGTTACTACTTCTAAACAGCCTGTGCCATTTATGAAGCTCTAATGATTAGAATGTTCTCCCTTAGGTTAAGCTAAAATCTGTTCCCTTTATTAAATGTGTTTCCCTTATTTAAAATGTGTTCCCTAAAATATGTTCCCTTTATAGTCGGTTATTAACCAGTTATTACAGAAATTTATGTATTCAACAAACATTTTGGGGCACCTACTATAGTGCTAGAAACTGTCTTAGGTGCCAAAGACACAGCAGTGAGTAAAACAGGCAAAATCCCTTTCACCTTGGAACGTACACTATAATGGAGAAAATAGGTAACTTGCTACTTATATTATTTAGACCTGGTTTTGCTCTCTGGAGCACCATGGAAAAAGCATGTTTCCCCTTCCACAAGAATGTTCTTTTTTTTTTTTAATGTAATTTTTAAATTTTCCTTCCCTATAACTTATGTTACTTATGCTTTTCATCGATTTAGGACTATACGTTTTTGTTTTTTTTTTTTATTTCAGCATATTACAGGGGTACAAATGTTTAGGTTATGTATATTACCCTTGCCCCACCCGAATCAGAGCTTCAAGTGGTGTCCATCCCCCATATGGTTTGTACCACACCCATTAGGTGTGTATAGACCCATCCCCTCCCCCACCTCCCACCTGCCTGACACCTGATGAATGTTATTAGTAGATGTGCACATCAGTGTTGATCAGTTAATACCAATTTGAAGGTAAGTACATGTGGTGCTTAAGACTGTTCTTATTTTAAAGCAGCTTTCATGCCTTCCCTTGTATTTTTACTCATCCATTCACCTATATATTTATTCATCTATCTATCCAGCCATCCATCTGCCTATTTATTCAATGAATATTTACAATATGAAGCACAGTATTTAGAGAAGGGCATTACAATGAACAACGTAAGTAAACTATGATACTCTTCAACCTCAAGCACCTTGATCCAAGTCATCTGTGTAAGGTGCCAAGGATATGGAGATATGTAAGACATTGTCTATAACCTCAAGGAGCTTGCACTCAAGTATAAGAAATGAAGTAAATAAATGCAAACAATACTATATGACATCTGGGCAATAAGATGATGCATATACATGGATATGGTACCCAGGAGAAGAAATAATTAATTCTGTCTGTGGAGGTTAAGAATGATTCACAAAGGAGCCGATCCCAGAGAAAAATGTTTAAAAATATATATATAAGATTTCACTAGGTGGAGACAGTTCACTTCAAGGACAAGTAAGAGATACATAGGTGTGAAAGAATAGAACAGCATAGTATGAGTATGAGAAGTGGAAGGTGTAGGGCACAAAGAGAGCTGGCAGCCTCTTGCAAGTTAGCTACCTCAGATAAGGTCTTCCTCTAGTCTTCTAGGAAGTCAGAAACAATTTCATCAGAGAGAGGAGGAAGGGCTGGGACTGCAGGGTCAGGGTACTTGAAGTCCTCCAAATCTTACTACTCCAACTCTAAATTTCCCACTTTTAGCCTAATAAATGTCCTCAATTCGTATAAGAGATTCATGAGCTTGCAAACTGAACCTATGTTGAAGTTCAGCAACCTGTAGGACCATAAGTGCAGCTCATGTTCTGAAATGTAAAGAGACCAGAGATACTTACAATATGCAGTCAAAGAAACTCACTAATTTTCTGGCTTAAATGCACCAAGCCAAGGATTTAGGTTAAATATTCTATGTCTTTTTGTTTAGTTATTCCCCTGAAATTTTTAACATGCATACTCAACAAAATCTATTAATCTATATTATGACCTTCCTCTCAAACAACATAAGGACCTTAGAACGTTTTAATTCAGACCGCCCATCTCACTTTGTTACTGTCTTCTGATGTCTTAAGAAACTCCACTCTGCTTTTATCAGCTAACCAAAAACTGAGTTTTTAAAAAATTCCTCAAAAGGAATTGTGCTTATCCCAAAAACAAAACAGAGGAGACAGCAGTTGGGAAACCTCGTTCTGTTCTGAAGCAGACTATGGAGAAGAAAACTTCTTAAGAACAGCGGACAGAGGCAGCAGATATGTGAGGTGGCCGGTGGAGCCCTGGGAACAGAGCAGCTCATGGGGAGTTGGCTGGGGGCCTAGAACCATCTTCCAAGAATTACATGCCTGAAGGAGGCCTCAGCACCCCTCAGTTTAGTGATGACGAGAGTATTAAGCGCAAAACCACATTCCCTAAGGGAGTATCTTATTTGAGTTACTTTTGGTTAAAAGTAAGAGAAACCGTCTTCAAACTAGCTTTAGCATAGCATTCTATTCTTAAAAAAAAGAGAATGCATTAAGAATTCGGAATTACCTCCTGGCACGTGAAGAGAGAGTGAACAAGCAGGCCTCAGGAAGGAAGGACCCCCGACCTGGAAAACCTGGGGTGCCAATCAGCCCTGTGCCGTCCCTCTGACTCTCTCCTAGTCTCTTTCTTTTTCCTCTCCAGTCTGTGCGTCTGCCTCATTCTCCTCTTTGCACAGACCAGCTCTTCCTGCTCCTCTTCCTGTGTGGCCCTCCAGCAGAGCTTCCTAGCAGACGCCTGGGTAGCTATTTCTTGGTTCACACATCAGATTCCCAACAGAGAGGATCTGATTGGCTCAGCTCGAGTCATGTGGTCCAGCAGGGCACAATCAGCCAGGACTAGTAGGGCCATGCCTGTAGGAGCCCATGGGGCTGGGAGACTGGGTCTCAGAGACAGGCTTATGTTGCCCTCATGTTGGTAACAATGGGCTTTGCGCTAGTTAGGGGAGGAATAGAAGAGGTTCAATGTGGGACTGCTAGTGTAGGCAAGCCGGGGTGGGGGAAAGGAGAAACTGAAAAAGTTATGAAATTTAACCTCTACCTACTTTATAGATTTTTGTGGCCAAAAGCTGACCTAATGTTTAAGCAGCAGCCTGGCAAGATTTGAGAACCCACAAAAGGACAGGTAAAGTGAGCATTAGAGCATTTCTGGGTACCGTGAAACTGTAGTCAAAAGTCAAAGTTAAGACTACTATGTTGGCCAGGCGCGGTGGCTCACACCTGTAATCCTAGCATTCTGGGAGGCCGAGGCAGGAGGATCACTCGAGGTCAGGAGTTTGAAACTAGCCTGAGCAAGAGCGAGACCCCGTCTCTACTATAAATAGAAAGAGATTAATTGGCCAACTAAAAATATAGAGAAAAAATTAGTCGGGCTTGGTGGTGCAGGCCTGTAGTCCCAGCTTCTCTGGAGGCTGAGGCAGGAGGATTGCTTGAGCCCAGGAGTTTGAGGTTGCTGTGAGCTAGGCAGATGCCACGGCACTCTAGCCCAGGCAACAGAGCTAGACTCTGTCTCAAAAAACAATTAAAAAAAATAAAAACGTACTATGCGTAGGTTCACCGAATATGCAAAACGGGGGAATATCTTCTTATAAATCAGGCATCTAGGGCTATCCTATCTCTAGTCAGTATACACCCATTTGGATTATGAGAAATTGATTTAGGAGATTAAATACTCCCATCTTGGCTTCTAAGTCATTTCTTTGAATTTACGAGGACAAATGTGCATTTTCAGCTGTCTGGAGAGCTGGTGTGCCCAGGAAGCAGGAGCCACCGTGTGGAACCTTCTCACAGTGGTCCCCACCTCATACCATGGTTGGTTCTCTCAGAGCATTAGACTAGCTTATGGTGGAGATCATCTTGGGAGTCCATAATGTTGTTTATATTGATTGTTTTGTCTTTGGTGCTACTTTCTGGCATTAAAATTTAAATTACATAAATATTGTAATGCTTTGTTGTATGTATATAATGCACGTACACATTGTCAGGATAGGTTTAAGTATATGGCCTGTAACAGTGGCAAAAGAGCTGGTGGAACATAGATAGCCCTATTTCAGAATCATTTATAAAAGGAAACAGCTGCACTATATCATTGTTACAAATATTCATGTTAACTATTGAGGTAACTCTGTCCACTTTATAAAGAATTGGTATTGTTTTAGTATAAATAGTTGAACATTCATTTGAGGACTCAGGAAAATATAAACACATTTGATTCAAAATGTTATTTTTATTTATTTTTATTTATTTATTTTTTTGAGACAGAGTCTCACTTCTGTTGCCTGGGCTAAAGTGCCGTGGCATCAGCTTAGCTTACAGCAACCTCAAACTCCTGGGCTCAAGCGATCCTCCTGCCTCAGCCTCCCGAGTAGCTGGGACTACAGGCATGCACCACCATGCTTGGCTAATATATATATATGTATATTTTTTTTTTAGTTAGCCAATTAATTTCTTTATATTTATAGTAGAGACGGGATCTTGCTCTTGCTCAGAGCGATCTCGAACTCCTGATTTTGAACAATCCACCTGCTTAGGCCTCCCAGAGTGCTAGGATTACAGGCATGAGCCACCGCGCCCAGCCCAAAATGTTATTTTTAAAGTTGTGAGAAAAACCACAAGATAATTTCTCCCAAGATAGATTTTTAAAAATGACTTTCATAGCAATAGATTCTGGTAGATTTTTTTTTATGTGTGTACTTTAATTGAGGTCACCAAAATGCTGAGCTATAAAACTTCAGTAGATGAGCAAAATGTTACTAAGGGAATGATTGTATGCTAATTTCTGAAGATAGAAATGAAGCAGGTGAACTAGGATTTCTAAGGCAGCTACCAGGGAAACATGAATTAAAACAAAACCAAACAGAACAATAATAGGAATGCATGCCGTTTTTGTCCAGAGATGTTGAATGGTCAAAATATTTTTCTTTTTCCTGCTTATGTTGGGGAGGAAAAAAAGGATAAAAAAAAAAACTGAGGCAATTTACATGCAGGGAACTTGAATGGGCAAACAAAGCCTTTCTGAACTCATAGCTTAAGTTCAACCCTTGGTGATGGGAATGAGCTGGTAGAAGTAGGATGAAGGAAGATGAGCTGAGATGTAAGTGAATTCTCAGCTAGGGGCAGGCCTCGCTCTTGGTGAACACAAGAAGGAGGCTGCACTTGTAGGAATGGACCAGGGGCCTGGAAGCAGAGCCCCATCACTGTAGCTTGGTTCCATGCCTGGTGTTAAAAAGAAAGAAAAGAAAGATCTCAAGGGGTTATTGCTATCATGGGGTAAGATCAATCAGAGCAAGCTGAGCAGAGAAGAAGAAAGGATTAGGCTTTGGTAAGTAGACTCTTCAACATTCACCTTGAAATGGGAAAAGTCTAAGTAGGCTCTTGGGGAGGAACCTAAGTGGATACACACTAGGGATCTGGAGTTAGGCTGCCTGGGTTCGCATCTTGGCTCCCCACTTGCTAGTTAGTGTGATCTCTGCCAAGTCTCGGTTTTCTCATTATTATTCTTTTTTTTTTTTATTTATTTTTATTTTTATTTTTATTTTTTTTTATTTTTATTTTTTTTTTATTTTAACCACTAGACCACCAGGGATCATTATTATTCTTAATAAGAGGAGACCTTATGGTATTGTTAGGAGGATTAAATGAGAAATACACAGGCACTTAACACAGTGCCTTGCAAAGGTGCTTGCTCCATACACTATGCCTGGTGCGTGTTGGTTCATTCAGAGAGATGCTGTTTCAAAGTGTGGGCGTGGGGCTGCACATGCATCAGAATCATTTGGAGTACTTGATAAAAATCAGGTTCTTTTTGCTCCACCCAGAAGTACTGCTTCAGAATCTGTAAGAATAGGATCTAATTTGAAACGAGGTCTTCATTCTTAACAAGTTCCTCAGACTAATCTTATGAAAACTTGGAGAATCTCCAAGTTCAAGGCTAAGACAATCCCAGAAGCAACTTAAAAGCTAGTGTACTCACTGGAAAGAGAGAGCAGAATAAGATGCTTAGATAAAATAGGATATCCCTACAAGTCGGTGGCCTTTGAGGTCCTTAAGTGTGGCCTTTTGACTGAATCCAAATTTTACAGAACAAATCCTTTTATTGAAAGCAGTATAGTGTAGAAAGATGAAGATTTTCTTGCCTCCTTTGGTGATTAAAAAAAAAAACACCTTGAAATCAGAAGGCTGCAGCTTCCCTACCCCTGTATGGGATGTGTGTGTGTGTGTGTATGTGTGTGCACACACGCATGTGTACTTTATTGGGTACCTATTCTGTGCCAGACATGATAAGTGTTTTACAACATGAGCTTATTTATTCTTAATATGAATAAAATTTAACCCCTACTCTTCTCTTATGTAAAAACGTGTTATGATTTCAGATTCAGCTAACCACATCCAGGTGAGACACCTGGATGTAACTACCATGAGAACATGACCCAGGTGTCCTGCCAATCCAGTAGCAGTTCAATCCTAATTGCAGCAAAGTGGCTACAAATAATGCAAATAGCTCCTGAGGATGTCCTGCTAGGAAGTTGGATGCACGGACTATCTCTGGACATCAAAGTCACCCAGGATGATGGCAGGCCTTGGGAAAGGAAGGCAGTGGTAGGGCAGATGCCAGAGCATTCCATCAGGCCTGAAGATGGCAGGGAGGAAGAGAGGGACAGAGGGGTAGAGCTGGAGATATGGGCCTCAAATATGGGGTTTTATATGGATGGAGAAAAGCAACGGTCCTGAGGCATCACTGTGGAGCGAGGATACTCAAACCCACCAGCGGCTTGGAGGTGTTTGGGGGAGGAAAGAATGAGCTGCCGAGCTCATGGGAGCTGTGAGGGAAGCAGAGTCTTTAGAGGAGAGACAGGCTTCATTCAGGTAGGAGTCTGGAAGGAGCAGTCCATCAACTTAATTTCTGTAAGAATTTGTTTTTCATAGGATAAGGGTTCTGTAGGGCTCAGCAGATGTTCAGAAGGGAGGAGAACGGGAAATTGGTGAGGATGGGGGCGGGGAAGAAACACAGGTCAGGATCAGGATGAGAGGAGCAAAGACCTGGGGGGCAGTCGTTAAGATGACAGGATGGAGGCCTGGTGCGATTTTAGGCATCCAGGTTTCAAGCAGTGCTTGGGCATAACACTGCCTTGCTGGAGTCGCCTAGGTAGAATGGAAGGCCCAGCCACACCAGCAGCCCGTAGCTTTCTCTGTGGGCGCCATGAGCCCACAAAGAAGGCAACAAAGCAAGACTCTGTCTCAAAAAAAGAAAAGAAAAAAGAAAAGGGAAGGGAAGGGAAGGGAAGGGAAGGGAAGGGAAGGGAAGGGAAGGGAAGGGAAGGGAAGGGAAGGGAAGGGAAGGGAAGGGAAGGGAAGGGAAGGGAAGGGAAGGGAAGGGAAGGGAAGGGAAGGGAAGGGAAGGGGAAGAAAAGAAAAGAAAAGAAAAGAAAAGAAAAGAAAAGAAAAGAAAAGAAAAGAAAAGAAAAGAAAAGAAAAGAAAAGAAAAGAAAAGATGTTGCCTACTCTCACTTGTGGCATGACTTGGAAATAAGACTAACTCATTAGTAAAGGAGAAATAGAAGCCAGCTATTGCAAATACTCAGAGGGTTTCAGAGAAGTATATTAGCTGTCTTAAGTTACAGAACAAATAACGAGGCCCCAATTACATTATATTGGACTTTATTGTTGCATCAACATGAAAACAATTATCTTCTCCAGAGCTCAAGCTAATTGATTTCTGCACAACCATAATTTCATTTAATAAGTATTTCTTAATAAAGGCACAATTAAGAAATCAACTCGATTGCAATATCATATTAGGTTTCCTAATCTCTTTTCTATTAAGTAACCCCCTAAGAAAGAGCTTTCTTTTTTTTTTTTTATCCTGAAAATCACATGTGGCGTTAAACCATCTGGGAATTTTAGTGGTTCCTCCCTAAATAAATGGTAGGGTGTTTAAAACCAACGGCGGTTACTTAAGCTTGGCCATAAACTAGGTTTGTCAAAAAGTGACTGAGTGTATAAGCCTGTTTTCTCCCTAAACACTCATAAAATCTTTGAGGGCTAGCTGAGGTTGACTTCAGGGGAAGTTATATAAAAACAAACCGTGTGGTGTAATGTGAAGAACACAAGATTTGGAGTCAATAGATCCGTTAGTTTCCTGGATATGTTACATCCTGGCTATTTGATTTTAGATAATGTTTTTTCATCTCAGTTTCTGTAATATAGTAAAACTATTGGTAATAACATGATAATCTAATATAACTTTACATGCCTTACCTTGCTCATTACTGTGAAGTCCCTTCATAAACCATTAAGTGATGTACAAGGATCAGTTATTATAATATAATGGTTAAGTGTGTTCAAACATGCAGCTATTTTCTGAGTAGGGAAGTCAATTATGAAGCAAATGTGGAAAAGATACAGAATAACATCACTTGAACCCTGACACAGAGCTCTAGAAATCTCCAATGATTTTAGCTGTTTGCTGTGCTAGAAATCCAGGAGTAACTCTGGAGTCAGCTCAGGTGACAGAGGAGGTGAAGAGTGGGGCCTGGGATGTGAGCTTCATCCCAGAATCCCAGAGGTCCACTTTGAAACCGATCATACTCCAATCCTCAATCAGCATCTTGCAAAGATTATATTATTCTGTGTATTCCAGCATGTATGAGCTTTGTTTGTGCTGGATTGGGGATGGAGAGGGGAGATATGGATCATAGCACCCAGGAACAGCCACTTTGGAGTTAATTACATTACAGATGGGGGATTTAGAGATGTAAGTAAGGTGAAGGAGCAATAGTTTGACTAATGGCAAACTCATCCAAGAGAGCATCCATTATGTATCTTCTGCATGCCGGGCACTGCTCTAGATAATATTGAGATAAAATGCATCACTTCTGACCTTGGGAAAGGAGACATCTGCACATAAAAAGATATGGAGACATCTGTTTGTGTGAGTTCCATGAAGGCAAAGACTGTCTCCTTTCCCTCACTGCACCTGTCACTCAAGAGGGTGCTTCAGAAACGTCAGAAGCGTGAGCAAGTAACGAGCAAGGTAAATGCCTCGGTAGTTCAGAGGAAGGAACGTTGCCTTGTGGTCAGGAAAAGGAAGGAAATGGACAGTGCTTGTAGTTAGGACTTGCAGGACAAAGTGGGGTTCAAATAGCAGAGGAAGCAAAGTTACTCCAAGTGCCAAAGCATCATGTTCTGAGGCCAAGAGCTAGGAGTGCCCAAGAGAATGAGAAGAGGGACAATAACAATGGTCAGTTATAGACGGTCATAGACACTGTTACAGACACACTCCTTGAATCTTCACATGCAACGACTCCATGAGTTGTGTATTATTATTGAGAATTTTACAGATGAGGAAGCCGAGGCTGATAGATTCAATGTCCTACTTCTCTAGTATCTCATAATAACCAAGTGAATAATAATAAAAAAAATGTAATAGGTATTTGCAACCACATAAGATATTCCTTTGTATTTTCTTTAAGTCAAATTAAATCCAACTCAAACCCCTGGGCAGATAGAATAGTGATATCTCACCCCACCACTGTCCACCCCAACCCTTAGGATAATACAAAGGTAGTAAGGATCTAGATCTCATGCAGAGAAAAATACTTGAGGAGGCCCAAGTGTTCACTGCTGAGATGCCCACAGCCCCTGCCACAGCTCTGTGGCCTGTGCCCAGCCTCCTGGGAGTTTCCATTGTTCATCATATCCAGACTTTGGGAAGGGCAAGGCGAAGTCTCTGTCACTCATAGATCCCCCAATTCTCAGAAGCCTCTCACTTTGAAGAACTTTCATTGTCTCTGATTTTGTCTATCTCCCTCCTACCTCTGTTCATCCTCTCCCACCAAACAATAATATCTTTTTTTTTTTTTTTTTTTTTTGAGACAGAGCCTTGCTCTGTTGCCCGGGCTAGAGTGCCATGATGTCAGCCTAGCTCACAGCAACCTCAAACTCCTGTGCTCAAGTGATCTTCCTGCTTCAGCCTCCTGAGTATCTGGGACTACAGGTGAGTGCCATGATGCCTAGCTAATTTTTCTATTTTTAGTAGAGATGGGGTCTTTGCTCTTGCTCAGGCTGGTCTCAAATTCCTGACCCCAAGTGATTCTCCCACCTTGGCCTCCCAAAGTGCTAGTATTGCAGGCATGAGCCACCGTGCCTGGCCCAAACAATAAGATCTTGAAGTATAGCAGGGCAAAACCTTGGCTACCCTTTTGGAATAGGGGAAGGAAAAGACTGAGAACAAAACACAGATAGTTAGTTTCATACCTTAGGTTTAAATAAAAAAAAAAAACAAAAAACACACAGATAGCTCTTTCTTTCTTTTGGGTAATTTCATATCAGTAAATATAAAATGGAAATTAATACTACAATAAATTAATCTAACATAAAGACTTAACATTTCTTAGGAGTCTGCTGTATGGCAGGGGCTATACTTGAGCCAGGGGCTATACTTCACCCAGGAGGTAGGTATAATTACTATCCCGATTTTATAGTTGAAGAAACCAGAGCTTAGAGGTCAAATATCTTACTTAAGATCACAAGTTATAGAATCAAAACTCACGCTCGAGAGAATCTGGCTGGAAAGTCTGAGTTCTTTTTACTATACCATATAAGGAACCAATCTTCCCTCACTAGAGTCCAGAGCGGCGGTTTCTTTTTTTTCCTTTCTTTTAAAACAAAAGCAAGAAATGAAAAACCTTACATAATTATAATACAGATTTTGTATTAAATAACAAACTCAAGAGGAAATTTACTCTTGGTTTCATAAAAATAAAAAAAAATTCAATTTTCATTTGTCTTTGTCACCTTCTAGAACTTTGCATTTGCATATGTAACTTTTACATATTTACCACAATATCATAGGGAAAGTTTATAGTCAACATTTTAAATTGCCATTATATTATATTATGTTAGTCTAATTATTTTAATATATTCTATATTTTATACATTATATGTAAATATTAATATACTATATTTACATATTTTTATTTCATACACACATATCAATATATTTCTATAGCCCGAGTATAGTAGCTTATGCCTATAATCCTGGCACTTTGGAAGGCCAAGCCAGTTAACTCTTTCCTGTTTAATAATATAATACATTGTATGGTTAGTCTACAGTTTATTGAACTTTTCCTCTATGGATAGGCACCTACTTTCTTTATACTTTTTGCCCCAACAGACAATGTTGCGATAAGCTTTCTTGTGTATGTATATTCTTCAAACTGAAATTGGAGCAATTCTTTCAGCAATACTGTATTATTTTTCTGCAAAAATTCTATTGTTTATTATCAGTTAATCAAAAATACTTCAATGATCCTAATTTTTCTGGGTGAAGAAACAAATTGTTGCATTATATTGGAGAAGATTATTAAAATATTTATTTGCTAAATGTAAATATTGAATATACCATATGTTGTATATAAGCCTGTATTGGCATTTCTTCATTTTTTTTCTTCTCCTTTTGGTTCTTTTCTACTGTCTTCTCTCTCCCTCTGACCCTTTTATTCCTGCACTCTCCTTTCCGTTTCCCCAGCTACCCCCCACTCCCCACTTACTGAGACCCTCAAAGGGTGTGGAGCCGTTCTTGTTCTCTGAGAGGCTCTTGTACCCCAGCCCCCAGGTCCCCAGGGTCTTGGGCAGGGCTGCTGCAGCTCTGACATCGGCCACTAGGGGCCCCTGCTCCCCTGGCCTGAGGGAAGAGGGAAAAGTCTTCTAATTTTCCTAGTTGAAACAAATCTTATGGGTAGTTTGGGGGGGGGGGAATCCCCCAAATAAACCAGGGAACAATAAAAAAAAACTAAAGAAAAGATCCTGCAAACAACAAACATGGTTTTCGAGTTTAAGGTGACTAAAACAGTCCCGGTCGTCCTGAGTGATACAGCTGACTCTGCACAGCCATCCTCTCCTTCCCTGGGGAAGCAGGAGCCACAGATGAAATGAAATGAAATTGGGCATGATGTGAGGGTTAGCAGGAACTTTTATGGCCTCTCAGAACCTTGTTCTTCATCATCTCTCTTGGCATGACCTGGGGCAGGTTCTCCCAGTCCTTCCTCTCCACCCTGGAGAGCTCTGACTCTCTGCACCGGCCCTGGGGAAAGATCTCATGGGCTTCCCATACCCACCTGGCAGTGTTTCTTTAGCCTCTTAGAGGTCTCTGTGACTACCAGCATGGGAGGTCTCAGTCTCTTCAACTCTTTCCCTTGTCGGCATCCGACTCTTAGTCCCCATCTCTCTGTGGAGTCATGACCACCAGCAAGCCTGGGCAGAGTCCAGGTCTTTTGATCCCAACCTGTGGACTTCCATATATACCTTAACACCTCCTTCAAAGGGCCATGGTTGAAGTGGTTTTAAAAAAAGGCAACAGCAATAAGAATAGAGCGTATGCATTTCATATGCTAACAATAAAGCATTTTGAGTTCTAAAGCAGGTGTACAGAAAAAAAAATACACCTGTGCCTTCTCAGGAAGTTCAGGTTTTCATTGAAAAAAGAAATTATTTTCTCCAGCTTACAGTGTACTAGTTTTCAAAAACTCATGTGTTTCATGACAGGCTACTTTTCATGTACTCTGAGTTTAGACTCCATTCCTGGCCAATGTCAATTGCTAAGAGGCAGCTCAAAATTAGCACTGCAGCAAACTGATGGTAAACAGTGGACAGAAAGCTACTCAGGGTGCTGTTAGAAGGTAGGTGGGCAACTATTGGAAAGGTTCCTGATTTTGTCTCCTATTATTCCACTGGGTCTTTCTCTTAGCTGGTGTTCAGCTAAGTCAGTAATTATTACTTGAAGGTTAACATAGACATTTTGACATTTTTTAACTTTCTTTTCACCCCCCATTGCAAGATTTATTGAAGAACATTTCCTAGCTGGTGCTGTGTACTTCCCATTGCATTCCATTCTTTGTGATACTAAGATTGATCAGTTCTCCATCAACCATTCGCCTAACTGATTTGCGTATACACTGATGATTGTTGCTTGAAACCACTATGTCATTAAGGGCTGAAAAATGGTGATTTTAAAATTCTATTCTTCCTTCTGCATGCGTTTGCTGGAATTGTTTTATTAAGATCTTTCTCTAACTACTTTTTGGATATACTGAAATGCAATTCCTTTAGGAAAAGTGGAATAAGTGTTTGGCTTCCTCCTTTTATTTATTAATTAATGACCACCAGCAAGCCTGGGCAGAGTCAGAATCAGAATCCAAGTCTTTTGACTCCCACCCAAGGTTGGGAGGAATAAGTCGGCTGGCTAGCAATCACTAATGTTGAACAATACATTTTTTCAAAAAACTATAAATTCAAAGATTTTTCTGTATTGGATATTGTCTTAGTTTTCTATTGCTATAACTGAACACTTGAGACTGGGTAATTAATGAAGAAGAGAACTTTATTTCTTACAGTTCTGGAGGCTGGGAAGTCCAAGATTAAAGGGCCAAATCTGGTGAGGGTCTTCTTGCTGGTGGGGACTCTCTGCAGAGTCCCAAGGGGGCATTCCATGGCAAGGGGGACACACAAGAGACAGTCAACCTGGATTTTATAACAGACCCACTCTTGTGATAACCAACCCACTTCCATAGTCCATAGTAACCCATTAATCTATTAATACATTGACCCTTGAATAGATTAATCCCCTGTGTGATTGGCCTGACCCAAACACCTCTTAAAGGCTCCACCTCTTAATACTGTTACATTGGGGATTAAATTTCAACATGAGTTTCGGGTTCAAACGCTCAAGCTATAGCAGGTGTGTTCCAATTCATTGCAATTATTATTCTCTTTGGCCAGGTGTGGTGGCTCACGCCTGTAATCCTAGCACTCTGGAAGGCTAAGGCGGGAGGATTGCTTGAGGTCAGGAGCTTGAGACCAGCCTCAGCAAGAGAGAGACCCCGTCTCTACTAAAAATAAAAAGAAATTAGCTGGACAACTAAAAGTAGAAAAAATTAGCCAGGCATGGTGGCACACGCTTGCAGTCCCAGCTACTTGGGAGGCTGAGGCAGGAGGATTGCTTGAGCCCAGGAATTTGAGGTTGCTGTGAGCTAGGCTGACTTCACAGCACTCTAGCCCAGGCAACAGAGTGAGACTCTGTCTCAGAAATAAATAAATAAATAAATAAATATTATATTCTAACTTCTCTTGAAATTCTTTCTGTAAGTTGTTGTGGCAGAATTTGAAGACAGCTTCGTCAAGATGTGCTCCCCTTACTCCCAGGACCTGTGATTATGATGGGATGTCACTGCTGTGATTATGTTATTAATATATGACACAGTTGACATTAAAACAGGTATATTATCCAGGTAGGCCTGACCTAATCACTAGAGTTCTTAAAAACAAAGAGCTCTTTCTAGCTGAAAAAGGAACCAAGGGAAAGCCAGAGAAATCAGAGTGTGAGGATTCAACATGCCTTTGCTGACTTTGGAGATGAGGAGGCCATGGGAGAAAGAATGCAGGCAGCCTCTGGGAGCAGAGAGTAGCCCTGCTGACAGCCAGCAAGGACATGGGGGACCTCAGTCCGGCAGTAGCAAGGAAATGCATTCTGCTAACAGTCTGAGGGAGCTTCGAAGCAGATTCCCCCTCGGGCCTCCACAGAAGGGCCCGGCTCAGCCAACACCTGGGCTTTGGTATTGTGCGTCCGCCAAGACTTCTTGCCCAACTGTAAGACCATAAATGGGTGTCAGCCCTGATCAACAGGCATGCGGGTGTCTTCAATCTTCCATGATGACAAATAATTCTGCCTTTTATTGGCAACATTTTATATTTGAGATAACTTCCCAGAAGTCCGATTATAGACCAAAGGGTAAATGTATATTTTTTTGAGGGTTTTTTTTTTCCTGCCGATACCAAATACACAGTGTCTTTTCCAATGCCAATCAATTCGCTGATTCTCTGACACCAACCAGGTGTCCAGCAATTTAATTGAATTCTGACACTACCGACCTGAGTTAGTGCAGACCCTACAGGTTAGGGCTTGGTCCCCCAGACAGCCCCTGCTCCAGACACCAGTCACAAGGCCCAGGCCTGCAGTCCTTCTCACTGACTTGGCTTCCAACACCGGGAGTTCCCACGACCCCCTCCTCTGGTTCAATAATTTGCGATGACAGCTCACAGAACTCAGGAAAACACTTCACTTGCTATTGCCATTTTATTACAAAGGATAAAATTCAGGAGCAGCCAGATGGAAGAGATGCATAGGACAAGGTCTGGGGGTGGGGAGGGTACAGAGGTTCCATGCCCTATTTCCTTACAGCCTTCCCATGAAGTATGGTGTCAAACTTTCAGATTTCTGTCAGCCTAATAAGTGAAATATGTATGTATGTTAGTACAGTTTTTTGTGTGTTTTTTTTTGAGACAGAGTCTCACTCTGGTACCTGGGCCAGAGTGCCGTGGCATCAGCCTGGCTCACAGCTACTTCAAATTCCTGGGCTCAAGTGATCCTCCTGCTGCAGCCTCCTGAGTAGTTGGGACTACAGGCGCTTGCCACCATGCCCAGCTAATTTTTTTTATTTCTATGTTTAGTTGCCTGGCTAATTTTTTCTATTTTTAGTAGAGCTGGGGTCTTGCTCTTGCTCAGACTGGTCTCAAACTCCCTACCTTAACCTGCATTTGCCTCCCAGAGTGCTAGGGGTATAGGCGTGAGCTACTGTGCCCAGCCTTGTTAGCATAATTTTTAAAAACTATTTATTGAAGTATAATATGCATATAGGAAGTGCATGTATCACAAATGTACAACTTGCTAAGTTTTCATAGTGAATAGATTTGTACAACCAACATCCGATCAAAAAACAGAAAATTAACATCATCCTTCTCAATGTCCCCTGCCAGTCGCTACTCACCTCTATATTCCCACCATCTTGACTTCTAATGGCAGAGTTTAGTTTTACTTCCTTTTATGCTTTATAGAAATGGAACCATATCATATATACCCTTAAGGTCTTTTAAAAAGATGCTTATAGCTATGTTTGTGGGATTCATCCATATTGATATGTGAGGTTGTAAAGTTTTAATTCTCATCACTGTACAGTGTTCCATTGTGTGACAGAGTCTTGCTTTGTTGCCCAGGCTAGAGTGAGTGCCGTGACGTCAGCCCAGCTCAAAGCAACCTCAAACTCCTGGGCTCAAGCAATCCTGCTGCCTCAGCCTCCCAAGTAGCTGGGACTACAGGCATGTGCCACCATGCCCGGCTAATTTTTTCTATATATATTAGTTGGCCAATTAATTTCTTTCTATTTATAGTAGAGACGGGGTCTCGCTCTTGCTCAGGCTGGTTTCGAACTCCTGACCTCGAGCAATCCGCCCGCCTCGGCCTCCCAGAATGCTAGGATTACAGTCGTGAGCCACTGTGCCCAGCATCACAATCTGTTTATACATTCTATTATGTATAGGCCTTCAGGTAGTTTCTAGTGTGAGACAGTTGTAAATAGTGCCGAACATTCCAGTACATGTCTTTTGTAAACATACATACACATTTCTGCTAGGTGTGGGATGGCCAAGGTCATAGGGTATGTATGTGTAGGTTTAGTAGATATTGGTTAACAGTTTTGCAAAGTGGCTGTACCAATTTACACTCCATAGAGCAGTGTTTGAGAGTACTGGATTTTTGACTTCTCCACCTCTGGTTCCTACACCTACCCAGCCTGCCAGGCCAGAGTGAGGGCCAGCAGAACCCATCAGATTTAAGGGGCCACGCTGAAGAGGAAATGGTGGAAAACAGTTAAGCCTGGACTGGCTGAGCAGCTACCAAGGTCTCACTGCTGGGCCTAAGAGGCCGCTCGCTGCCCGGGGAATCGAGGGTTTGCATTTGGGTTGTAACGATGGGATGGCGACCCATCGCATGATATCATTAACTTCCTTGGGAAAGCCAATATAACAGAAAAGAAATGTTCACCTAGTAATATGATGAAAATCTGTTTACATAAGCTGAAAAATCTTGGTAGGTCTTAAATGAGGGCATTCAAGGGGGACACAAGATATTCTTAGTAAAGGGTTCCGAAAATTGGCTTGAGATACAGCTGGGGTAGATGTATGCACACATGTATGTATATGCATATGTATTATATGTTGGTATGCATATATGTATATTGGTACATGTACATACATATATACGAATATATATGGGGATCTACAGATATATTTTACCAGTTGTAAGATACAGAATTTTAAAATAGTTTTCACATTTTATCATCCCTGAAATTATGGTGAGTCTTACAATCAGTGGTATCTTGAGTGTGAAGAAATCAGACAGATTTCATCTGTCTAAATAAAAACAACCACCCTGACAGGCCCCACTTTAAATTCACGATCACGAAACTCACAGGCTTGCGCTAGCCTGCGACCGCTTCCTGTGTCTCGGGCCCATTCGTGCACACACTCTGCTGCGTGATATTTTCACAGCTTCTTTTCTCACCTGCAACTCTCATTTTCAGTTTGGCTTTTTAACCTCACTTCTGACTTCACTACGAGGATTGGAGCACGCAGAACAGAGCGCCCACAGACTCCCACTACCACATGGCCACCACCACGCCTGGGGCCTTCCCAGATGACCAGTCCCTGTCCCCACCCCAGTCACCCCCTACCTTAGGCACTAACCCCAGCCTTCCTGCCACTCAAGGGCATCTCTCCAGCAATTTCCCCCTTTCTCTCCTACACTGATGATTTTTGTTCTTTCCACCCGATAATTACTATCAGTATAAGAACGTGCTCTTTTTTGTTCCTATAAGAAAAAAAAAATCTTCTCTTGACTTCACCTTCCATGCCAGGCAATGCTATATCCTTGCTCCCTTTGCTGCAAAACTCCTCAAATGAATTTTCTATTCTTATCCAATTTCTCTTGTCCAAATCACTGTTAGACTTACTCCAAATCAGGCTTTGGCTCACACACCCTTGCAAAATCCTCTTGTCTAAGTCACAAGTAACCTCTGTTAATCCAGTGACCAATTCTCAGGCCTCCTGGACCTGCCTGCAGGGGATCACTCCTTCTGTGAAATGCTTTCTTCACTTGGCTTCCAGGACACCTCGCTTCTCAGCCTTCTCTTCTCAACCTTTCAGTGTCAGAGTGCTCCGGGGCTCAGTCCTGGGTCCTCTTCTCTATCTCCACTCACTGTCTTGGTGATATCATCCCCAGTGTTATGGGTTGGATTTTTGTCTCTCAAAAAGATATTGAGGTTTTTAACTGTCCAGAGCCCCAGAATGTGATCTTATTTGGAAATAAGGTCACTGCAGATGTAATTAGTTAAGATGAGGTCATAGTGGACTAAGGTGGGCACTTAATCCAATATGACCAGTGTCCTTATAAGAAGAGGAGAAGAAACACAGAAACAGAGACACACTAGGGAAAGACATCATGTGATAACAGAGGCAGAGATTGAAGTGCTCCAGCTGCAAGTCAAGGAATGCCGAGAAGTGCCAACAAACCACCAGAAGCTAGGAAGAGGCACGGAAAGATTTTCCTCTGCAAGTTTCAGAGAGAGCACAGCCCTGCCAACCCCTTGGTTTAGGATGTCTAGCCTCCAGAACTGAGTCAATAGGCCGGGCGCCATGGCTCACACCTGTAATCCTAGCACTCTGGGAGGCTGAGGCGGGCGGATTGCTTGAGCTCAGGAGTTCGAGACCAGCCTGAGTAAGAGCGAGACCCCGTCTCTACTATAAATAGAAAAAAATTAGCCAAACAACTAAAGCTAGAAAAATATTAGCTGGGCATGGTGGCACGTGCCACCCAGCTACTTGGAAGGCTGAGGCAGGAGGATTGCTTGAGCCCAGGAGTTTGAGGTTGCTGTGAGCTAGGCTGACTTCATGGCACTCTAGCCCAGGCAACACAGTGCAACTCAGTCTCAAAAAAAATAAAATAAAATAAAATAAAAAGAAGGAAAAAAAAAAGAACTGAGTCAATAAATATTTGTTGTTTGTGGCTCTTCATTACAGCAGCCCTAGGAAACTAACATACTCAGTCTCATACCTTTGAAAACAATCTGTGTGCCCCAAATTTCCAAATTTGTATTCCTGTCTCACAGGTCTTTCCAAGTGTTTTCTTGCACCCTACTTGGATGACTAATTAGACATTTCAAACTCAATGTGACCAGACTAAATTTCTGACCCTATCACTTACCTCCACCTCCAAATGCTGGGACTCGACTGATGGTAACTCTACCCTTCCTGCTGCTAAGGATAATAGCCTTGACACTTCTTTTTTTTTTTTTTCTTATACCCCACCCACTATGTAAGGAAATCTCATTGCTTCTAATTTTAAAATATAGCGAGAATCCAACTATTTCTCGTCTCCTTCCCTGATATCATCCTGGTCCAAGACATCATCATTTTCTGCTCAAAAGCCTCCTGATTTCATTCCTGGTAAAAGTCGAAGTCCTCTCCCTGTCCTGCAAGGCTCCACATGAAGCTCCTTCTTTTTCTTATCCAGCTGACCTTGTCTCCTAACTTTCCCTCTTTGTTCACTCTGCTTTAGCCACCCTGGCCCACTCGCTGTTCCTTGCACAAGCAAGGTGTACTCGTGCCTGAGGTTCTTTGCATTAGCTGATCCACCTGTCCAGGATGCTTTTCTCAGACATCCTAATGACGAACTTTCTCACCTCTTTCAGGTCTTTGTTCAGGTGTCAGATACTCAATAAGCCCTACCTTGACCACCCTATTTAACTGAAAACTGCCCTCTGTCGTCTGCACTCAGATCCTCCCTATATTGCTCTAATTTTGGTCAGAATGGAAGCTCCTTTGCCTGTTTTGCTCACTGGTGTTCTTGAGAGCACATCATAGGTGCTTAACAAACATTTTCTGTAGGTGAATGTCTATGTATATTTGGATATATTTATCAAATGTTTAACCCCATTTTCATTTTAAATCTACATTGTTAAAAGAAGAAAGTAATACATACTTGCTATAAGGAATGTAAAAACTAAAAGTGCCTGATTCCTCTAACTTATATCCAATCTAATCACTGTTTCTGCTCTGGTATATGCTCCTCCAGACTTCTTTTAATGCACATACAAACATGTGCACAGGCACACAAATGTTTATAAAAAAGGAATCATACTACCGATATATTTTTGGAATTTTTTCATTTACTATATCATGGACGACTTTCCGTGCCTACTCATGGAAAGATACTAATAGCTCTATTTCATTGGTTTGTGGAGATAGTCTTCACCTAAAGTTTTATTGTAGCAAAATTTCATCAATTTGGACTTTGAGATTTGAGATGTTTTGGAAAGGGACTGCCCCAGTTTACCTTTATTTATAGAGAAAGGAATTATGAAACAGGTTATTTGTAGATAATATTACTAATGAGCATACTATTTAAGAAAATAGTTTTATATTACCATCCAATAAAGACAGCACTAGAGAAGATAGTACTATATGTAAAACTGTTTAGTTCTAGACTTAGAAAATTATAAATAGTGTTTTCGTCATGGGTGAGAGGAATTGCTCCCAGCCACATGCATCAAGATCACCTGGGGGTACTTTGGCAAGGTGCAGAGTTCTGGCCCCCACTACAGACCCGCCACGTAGAGGAATGGTTCTCAAATCTGACACACCTTTTAAAAATAAATATTTTGTGACAACATTTTGGTATACTGAAATGAAATTAATAATAATATAATCTACTAACATATGGATATCAAACATTTAATATGGTACTCTTTTTTTATTTTTTGAGACAGAGTCTCACTTTGTTGCTCAGGCTAGAGTGAGTGCCGTGGCATCAACCTAGCTCACAGCAACCTCAATCTCCTGGGCTCAAGCGATCCTCCTGCCTCAGCCTCCCGAGTAGCTGGGACTACAGGCATGCACCACCATGCCCCAGTAATTTTTTCTACATATATATTTTTTAGTTGTCCAGCTACTTTCTTTTTATTTTTAATAGAGATGTGGTCTCACTCTTGCTCAGGCTGGTCTCCAATTCCTGAGCTCAAAGGATCCTCCCACCTCGGCCTTAATATGGTACTCTTAATAATGTCAGGGAGTGATGATACCACAACTTTCATTTTACCCAGAGAAAAGTCTGGGATCTATAAGACCCTGCACAGTCTGGTCTCCTATTTCCTCTCTGAACTCAGAGCCTGTTTCCCTATGTCTTACTTACTTCTCTCAAACCACACTGGTCTCCTCACTGTCCTTGAAACGACCCAGATATGCTGCCTCCTTATAGCTCGAATACTCTTTCCCAGATGTCCACTTGGCTGCCTCCCTCCCTTCCTTCAAGACTTTTCTCAAAAGTCACCTTCCCAGTGAATCTTCCCCTGATTACCCCATTCAAAATTCTAAGCCCCATCCCTATTCCTTACATTTTGTTTCCTTCTCAGCTTTGTTCATTTTTAAAATCATCTATCACTATCTAAAATGGAGTACATATTGCTTTTTTTTTTTTTTTTTTGAGACAGAGTCTCGCTCTGTCCCCTGGGCTACAGTGCCATGGCATTAGACTATCACAGTAACTTCAAACTCCCGGGCTCAAGAGATCCTTCTGCCTCAGCCTCCCAAGTAGCTGGGATACAGGCCTGTGCCACCACACCCGGCTAATGTTTTCTATTTTTAGTTGTCCGGCTAATTTCTTTCTACCTTTAGTAGAGACGGTGTCTTACTCTGGCTGAGGTTGGTCTTGAACTCTTGACCTCAAGTGGTCCTCCTGCCTCAGCACCCCTAGATTGCTAGGACTACAGGTATGAGCCACCATGCCTGGCCCATGTTGCTTTTTTATTATTTCTCCCCACCCAAATATAAGCTCCATGAGGGCAGGAATTTTGTCTGTTTTGTTTACTGTTGTAGTGCCTAGTGTGGGCATATTACTCAGAAAACAGTTGTTGAACAAAGTGATGAACAATAAAAGCACATTTCAACACATCAGCCCTACTAGATGACATTATCAAGTGGTTAGATAACTAAATTATAGATAGGATCACCATGAATGTATATATATATAAATGGAAACCAAGTCACCTAACCTGTATTGACAAATCTGATGCCATGAGGGGTATAGATAAGAATGATGTTATTTTCCAAAGTGGGAAATAACTGTTGGTGAGGTTTGAATAAATCAAAGCACACTCTTCCCTCCATTTACACAGTACTTGGATTCCTGGACAAATTGGTGTACAACAAAACCAGGTTAAAAAAAAAACCCTGTGCTTATATGTAAAATAATTTGGTTCTAGACTTAGAAAATTATAAACAGGTTTTTTTTGGTCA
Source organism: Microcebus murinus (assembly GCF_040939455.1). NCBI lineage: Eukaryota > Metazoa > Chordata > Mammalia > Primates > Cheirogaleidae > Microcebus > Microcebus murinus. The sequence continues at coordinate 115,102,642 of NC_134105.1, read as the reverse complement.
TGTATGAGGGGAATTGTTCTTTTTTGTGTAGGACTGTTCCATACACTGTAAGATGTCTGGTATCCTTGACCTCTACCCACTAAATGCCCAGAGTACTCCCTGATCATTGTGACAAACCCAAAATGCCCCCACAGATTTCTACAATGTCATATTGAGAATCACTGAGTTAGGTGCTTTCTGTTCCAAATAACAGAGAAATAAACCTATATTGACTTCATAAAAAAATATTTGTTTCCTGTTACTGACCAGTCCTGGGGTACATAAATTTCAGGGAAGTCTTCATTTGGGGTCAAATGGTTTAACCATTCTACCAGTGGAGGTTTACTGTAAACCAGTGGTCCCCAACCTTTTTTGCACTAGGGACCGGTTTCATGAAAGACAATTGTTCCATAGACATGGAGGGGCAGGGAGCAGAGCTCAGGTGGTAATGTGAGCAATGGGGAGTGGCTGTAAATACAGATGAAGTTTCAGGCTCAATCACCCACCGCGCACCTCCCTGCTGTGTGCCCCACCTCCCCTTTCTAAGTTTCATGGAATATAATTTTTCCACGGATGTGGGAGGAGGGGTGTTTCTGAGTACCCACTATATATGCCTGAGCCCTGCCACCTGGTCCCTAACAGGCTGTGGACTGATAGAGGTCCATGGTGTAGGGGTTGGGGACCACAGCTGTAAACAAATAAATAGAAAAAACAGGTATGTATTATAAATTGGGATGCATTTTTTGCCCCCAAGAGACAAGGTCTCACTCTGTCACCCAGCCTGGAGTGGGGTGGAATGATCATAGCTCCCTGTAGTCTTCCAACTCCTGGGCTCAAGCAATCCTCCTACCTCAGCCTCCTGACTAGCTGGGCCTACAGGTATGGGCTACTGTGCCCAGCTGATCTTTTTTACTTTTTGTAGTGACAGAGTCTCTCTATGTTATCCAGGCTGGTCTCAAATTTCTGGCCTCAAATGATCCTCCTGTCTCAGCCTCCCAAAGTACTGAGATTACAGGCATGAGCCACCATGTATCTGGCCTGGGACACATTTTATACAGAAAAAGAACAAGGAGCTTTGAGAGAGAACAGAGGTTAGAGAACCTCATTTAGACTGGTCAGGGAAGATGTCTCTGAGGAAGTGACATTTAAGCTGCGATGTGAAGGGTAGGAAGGATTCAGCCTGTGAAGAGTGGGGGAATAATGTTCTGTGTGGAACAGATATTAATAGCATATTTTGCAATTTTGCTTTTACTAGCTTTATGTGGATTGCTAGACTGAAATGATATTTTATATAAAATATGTCTCATCATATTTAGATTCTTCAGTTCACATTTAGGATTCAGTTAGTTGGACGAGGCCTCTCGTTACCTTAGTTCAGAAGTCTTTGTGGTGGGGGTTAAATACTAAACGGGAATGACATATGAAACTAATTTGGGAAAGGAGAATTAGCATGTACCTTTCTCTCCTTTTCTTGCAAAAATAATTAAATGTTTGCACAAAATCAATGTCGTGCTTTCCACACTATTATCATTTATGCAGTGATATATAGTGAAATAATTACTTTAATAACAATTTTTGTTTTCTCTTCGTATGAGTGAATTCTGCTCATAGCTCAATATTAGCTCTAGAAGGAAAAAAAAACAATCTTAAGAGAGCAATTGCAAATGCATTTGTTGGCAGCAATTTCTATCCCTGAATGCACAGTAAGTTCTGAGCTTATGAGCTATGGGGAAAAAAATCTTTGTGATAAATAATATATTTGATAATGAGCAGCAGGAGAAAAAAAATGTTTTCTGTTGAAGAGTCCAAAATGAAATCGAATAAAATGGGAAAATGTTGCTTAGAAGGAAGGACATCTTTTGCATCATGGATGGATATGGAGCCAAAGAACCGTGATTGTTTATTTTTTACTCTCATTCTTTTCGTGCCAGTCTGTGGCATATATTTTCAGACCTTTCATGAACATCAACTTTCAAAAGGGCTTAGTTCTCAGATCTGACACTGGGTGATTTACTTACATTATCTCATTTAACCTTTTCAACTCTACAGATAGGCAGGTATGAGTATCCCCATTTTAGATATGAATAAGCTGAGACTCAAAGAGGTTAACTAACTCCCCCAGGGTCACAGAGCTTAGCCAGTGTCTGAGTCAGTGTAAATTAAATAAATAACCAGGGATTTCAGAATAAATGTCTAAAATACTCTCGAGAATAGACTGCTTTAAGCTCTTTCAAGCATTTGGCTTGCTGGGTGACCTAGACTCTGTAAGAGGAGCTTCAGCTTTCAGATTTTGACCAAATAAAGCATGTATCTCTTGGGAGTATTAAGGCATCCATTTACTTATTTTTTTTCCCTCTCCATTATTCCCTTTGTCCCTGAAGCAATCTGGGTGTTTGGCAGGTGCTAGACAGTAAATTATGGTTCTAAATGGTGCCTCAGTGGCCTAATAATAATAAGGAAACATGTCCCACAATGTCAATCTGTAGACCCGGGAATAATTAGTACATTTATCAAAGCAGATGGATTTCAGAGGAATTTGAATCCTGCTCTAAGCACAGCATCGGTTTTTGGGCTGGAGTTTAGTGAACTGGGCTTCATAACTTCTTATTATTTAGCTGCCCTGTTAGTCCTTCCTTCCTTTTTTAGCAGTTTCACTGCTTGCTTCAACTTTCCATTCTTTTGTGCTTAGAAAACGTAGGAACCTGGGGACAGGAAGAGAAAGTGGGGATCGAGGAAGGGAAAAACAAATATTATGAGAAGGAACTGTTCTGTCGTCTGAGCCGGCAGCGCCTGGTCTTTGTGTTGTAATTATTGTTCCCTGACCTTTTGGTTGGGAGCGAGCGTAGAGCAGCCTTGCACGGATCAGCCCCACTCCGGAGGGCTGTGGGTTCCTCCTGTCTTCGTGGTTGATCCACGGACATTCCCAGGGCCCAGGACAGCGCCGGGCACCAGGCAGATGATCGCACTCGTTGGCTGGATGAATGAAAGGTGAGCGAGGAAGGCGAAGCGAGGAGTCATCCACGGCGAGAGAGGAGGAGGAGGAGGAGGAGGAGGAGGAGGAGGATGGCACCGCGCGGGGCCTGCGGGAAGAATCCGAAAGTGTCTGTGTGATGGAGAGGGAAATGGAAAAGGGGACGTCCCAACGACTGGGACTGGGACGCAAGAACCGGGACAGGGAAGGCCCGAGTGGGGACCGCAAAGGTTTGCAGGAAAAAAGTGAGGCGAGCCTCGAGGGTAAGGGCGAGACAAAGGGGAGCAGCGAGGCTGGTCGTGGGAAGGAATGGAAAAGAAGTGGCCGGGGAGGGAGGCAGAGCGGGGGACGGGGCGAGAGGGGTGTGGGCGGCGCGCGGGCGGCGCGGGGCGCGGGCGGGAGGCGGGCCGGGCGCGGGGCGCGGGCCGGCCGGGGCGCGGGGAGGGCGCGGCGCGGCCCGGCGCGGAGGAGGGGCGCGGGCGCCGCAAAGTTACTTGGCCTGCGCCCGGCCGGGTCCGCGTGCTGTGGCGGGCCGGCGGGAGGAGCGGAGCGGGGCTCGGCGGGCTGAAACCCGAAACCTCTGGTCCCCGAGCGCGGCCGGGAGGAAGGAAGCGGCGGCGGCGGAGGCGGGAGGCGCCGGCCGGGCCTGAGCTGCCGCGGCGGCGGCTCTCGGTGAGCGGCGGCGGGCGGCGGGCGGCGGGGAGGGCTGCCCGCGATGGGGCCGGCCGAGTTCGCCGTGCAGGGCTGGAGGGCGCGCGGGGCGGGGGCCGGGAGGGTCTCCGCGCCCCGTCCCCCGCGCCTCTCCACAGCCACGGCGCTTGCTTCTCCCCGCCCCCTCTGGGAGGTAGGGGACCGTCCCCTCGGCCGCACTGCGCCTTACTTTGGAGAGCTGGAGCTCTTTGTGGGAAGATGTTGGGGGCGCGCCCCTCCCCTGCGGCCAGGGGCTTCTGAGGGGACCACCCCATTCCGCTGGGTGCAGGCCGCCTCATTTCCCCGGCGCCGCCCGAAGCCCCCTACCCAGTCTCCCGGGGAGGAAGGGCATCGGAGCGTGCCAGGGACTCGGCCGATGGGGACCGCGCCCCCCGGGGCCAAGGGGCTTCGTGCCCTGCTCAGGGATAGGGGCTCGGGCGAAGCGACCGCGACCCTCGGCTGGAATCCGTGAGCACCAGGTGAGCAGCATTCTCCCAGGAGGGCTCAGGGCGCTGTCCTCCCGAGCCTGGGCGGGCGGCGCGCGCATACGTCGCCGGCGCCGCCAGGTGGGCTCCTCTGCCCCTCAGCCTGCCAGGGGGAGATTTGGTTAGGTGGCCAGCCCTCGGCGCCTTCTGGGCCAGAGCTTAACCTTTGTGCCACCTTTGGACAAAGGCATGCGGATGAGAACGTCTGCTGGATAACTGGGCTGGCCTCGCGTGCTTCGGAGATGTCTGTCGCCAGTAACCACACAACCACGCGTTGCGTTAGCACCCCTTCATGCCATGCCTTTGAGGCTATTTTTGTTCACTATTGTACCTCTCATCCCTTTTGCAAAGTGCTTTCAAGAGCGGGTCATTTGATCCTCCTCCCTGTGAAGTAGGGGAATGGTGTGTGGTTTTGGAGGGAAAGGACCTCAGTTCCTTGATCTGTCCAATGGGGATCCTGATTCCCATCAGGCGGTCCTGTCTCGGCGTGCTAGAGGCTGGGGGAGGACAGTCATGCCCGTCGCTCCTCCGTGGAGCCAGCTGGGGATTCAGCCTGGTTTCTTCTCCCCGAGTGACCTAGACCTCCATATGAGCTCTGGAGAGTGACTGCTTCCGGGAACACATGGTTTCCCTTATAATCCATTTATTTCCCTGCAGCCACTGGGAGCATGCGAAGAGAGGCATTTCCCAGGTCCTCGGGGCAGAAAGAGGGGGTGGGAGGAACCTCACATCACACCTACAAGGGCTCTTCATCCAACCGTAACTGGGACGCATGCCACCCATTTCTGCCACTTCCTCCAGAGCACCCCTCTTCCTGGCCTCATCCACACCCATCTTATACTTGTAAGGTGCTAACAAGCACTTTCATATGCACTTTGTAATTTCATTCTCACAGCAGATCTGGAAAGCTCTATTAGCCCATTTGATAGGTGAGGAAACTGAGACTCAGGAGAGGTGGAGTACTCTGCCCAGCTAGTGAACAGCCAAGATCGAACTCAGGTCTTGTGACTTGACAGTGCTTTTCATGAGGCTTCCTGATATCACACAGGCGGGTGCTTTAACTCAGGACTTCTCCCTGCCCTACAGCTCCACTGAGAATAGAGACCCATAATAAAGAGACCTGCTTGTCCTTTTGGAACTAAATCCAAGGCCTCAAGTATCCAAATGGTTCTGTTTGTGTTGCAGCCAGGTGCATTGGGAGTCCTCTGAGAGGTGAAGGAGCACTGTATGGTCGCAGGGGTGTGAGCTCTCTGTTTGGGTTTGGTGGAAGACAGAATGGGCTTGGCTGGAATTGACTTAAATGCCAGCAAAAGGACATACAGCTCTTTGTAGTCAACCCCACAGCTGATGGGGGCCAGTCAGGAAGCCTGAGAGTGGGAATGGGGTGGGCAGGAGAGCTGGGAGGGGGCTGTGTGCACAGCAAGCCTCCCTGCCATGAGGAGGCCCCTGCAGGTGGGACAGGGCTCCAGCGTATTGTTGCCTGGTCTGAGTTTTGATAGAAGCTGTAAATTTTTATGGAGGAAAAAAAAAGCTTCCTATTTTTAAAGATGGCAACTAATTCAAAACATTTTTAAAAATGTAGGAGATAAACAAATTACTGTGTGCAGGCTGGTAGTGGCCTGCAGACTGCCAGTTTGCAACCTCCGTGTTGGACCTTAGGGAGCATTTACTGTCATTCCGAGATGCATGGCTGAAAGGGAGAAGTGGTATCTTCTTGCTGTTTTTCTTTAAGAACAAAAGCCAGTAAAACTAGAGCTAGATAGCTGTCAGTGCTGCCTGGGGGTTGGAGGATGGATTGACTTTATGATTCAATACTTCATTCATTCAAATAGAGCTCATCTGTGATTCCGTTTCTACAGCAAGAGAGAATTCTTACGACTAATTTTTATCTATTTCCTTGGACATTTTATGTGTCCAGCAGGGGAGAGGATGGCATTCATGCTAATGTGTTCAGGGAGCACTGGGAGCATCTAAGAAGGAGTATTCAGTTGGCCAGGGGTAAAACATGAGGAGGTATATTTCAATTTTATTTTGGTTTGTGTTTTTTTTAATACTCAAGTACTAGGTGAGAGAACACTGTGTTAACGGCACCTGAAGTCAGACAGCCTGCATCCCAGCCCTGCCTCTTACAAACTTGTGACCTTCGGTAAACAATGCAAAGTATGCCTGGAAAAATACAGAAACATAGGAAAAGAAATTAATGTTCCTTCCACCTCATCTCTACTCTCTCTCGTTATCTTAGAGGTAACCATTATAAATGTATTTCTTTTCAGGTCTTTTTTATTTATATATATATATATATATATATATATATATATATATTTTTTTTTTTTTTTTTTTTTTTTTTTTTTGAGACAGAGTCTCACTTTGTTGCCCAGGCTAGAGTGAGTGCCGTGGCGTCAGCCTAGCTCACAGCAACCTCTAACTCCTGGGCTCAAGCAATCTTTCTGCCTCAGCTTCCCGAGTAGCTGGGACTACAGGCATGCGCCACCATGCCCGGCTGATTTTTTTCTCTATATATTAGTTGGCCAATTAATTTCTTTCTATTTATAGTAGAGATGGGGGTCTCGCTCTTGCTCAGGCTGGTTTCAAACTCCTGAGCTTGAGCAATCTGCCCGCCTCGGCCTCCCAGAGAGCTAGGATTACAGGCATGAGCCATCGCGCCCGGCCTTATTACACCTTTGATTGTGCAGAAGCATTTAATTTTTATGAAGTTAAATCTATATAATTTTTCTTTATTTTCAAGTTTTCTGTCTTGCCCAGGAAGTCCTCTCCTATTTCAAGATTAACTTTTCGTGAATTTTCTTTCTTCTACAGTCCTCCTTTGCTCTTCTCCATTTGCAAATATTTTAAATGACTGCTTCTTTTCCTTTTCCTTTTTCTAGTTTCCCTCCTCTCTGTGACACCAGGGAGGTCAGGGTTTGAATCTGCCTGTGAGTCTCTTTAGCCAACCTATATTTTCTTTGACTTTTACAGCACCTTTAACCCCCAAGCCTTAAGGGTGAGCTCTTCTCCGGGCGGGCAGAGAGGGAGAAAGGGCATTCTCAGCAGTGGGAAGAGCGTGCAGAGTCACAGAGTTGGAGAACAACTGTGAGTGTTGGGAGAACTGTGAGCAATTCGGGATAGCAGAAGTGGAGGGTATCTGCAAATGAATAGATTTTGCGGGTGGTAGGGAATAGCATGGCACGGTCAGGCTTGTGTAGGGAATAATCAGTCTGGCAATGGCAGGGAGGACAGATTGGAGTGGGGGAGAGAGCAAAGATAAGATGAGATAGAAACATCTGCTAGTAATTCAGGGGGAAGATGGTGGGGCTCTGAGCTGGGGTAATGGCGGTGAGGATGAAGTTTTGAGTTAGAATTTAGTGATGCACTGATGTCTGCTCTAGAGAATGGAACACGCCAACATATATTGCTTCACACACATTATTTCATTCAATCCTAGAGAGTCAGTATGGAAATCTAGCGCTCAGATATGTTCATTAATCTACCCAAGGTCACACAGTCAGAAGGTGTTGGTCAGGGCCTTAGCCCTGTCAGGATTACCTGGCTAGAGTGGTCCAGGATGTCCCAGGTGTCTCTCTTGGGAGATTGGGTGGGTGGTGATGTTTTATCGAGGGTAGAGAAAAGCATGAAGAATAGTACATTGGGCTGGTAGCAGCAGAGATGATGACTCCATTTTGTGCGTGTTATAGCTGAGGTACCTGGGTGTGACATATGGGGAAAAATGTCTACTAGGTGGGTGGATATGAATCTGCAGGATTGTCTGGGCTACACGTGGAGATTTAGGAGTCGCCATTATTTAAGTGCCATAGAAAGGGATCCTATAGAGAGATGAGGTATCGGATAGGTCTCTTTCTTTTGCCAGTGGTAGAAAATCCAGTTCAAGTTGACTTAAACAAAAAGGAAAGTTATTGGCTATGTCACTAAAAAGCTCAAGAGTGTATTTTTGGCTTCTGGTAGGGGTTCAGGGTTCATGTGATTTCATCAGAACTCATTTTCTCACCTCTTCTGGTCTCAACCTTCCTTCATGCTAAGGTTCCCTGTGGTGGCCCCAGTAGCTCGTGGTGCCAAGGGGAAGCTTCGGGTTCAAAGCCAATCGGAAAGGGGAACTGTCTTTATTTCTCCCAGCTTTCCCAGCAACAATCCCATTACGTCTTATAAACTCTGACCGGATCAGAGGAAGTTGGAAGATGCTTATTGGCGAGACACAGGTCTCGTGTGCACATGTATGAAGACATATGGACTCGGGGTATGAAAAGGGTGGATCTTCAGAGAAAATGCAGTGGCAACTACTGGAGCAAGGGGAAGAGATATCAAGGAGGCCTACAGTTTATTTGCTCTATAGATGAGAAAGGAAGAATAGTGCCCCAGAGGGCATCTTGGGAAAGAGTAACACAGGTCAGGATAGTTAATTAGCAGGTAAGCAAGGCTGAGAAGGAACTAAAAGAGGAGGAGACAGGAGAGAGCAGGATCAGGGAGCCCAGAGAAGAGGGGTCTCAGAGAAAAAAGTAGTCAAAAGTATCGGGTGCTGCAGAGAGCCTGAAGAAGGGCCTGTTGGATTTGGCGAGGAGGTCATTGGTGACCTTGCCCAAAGCAAAGATGGTCATTTGTTTGTGCCTGGCTAGGACTACCTTCTAGAAGGTTCCTGCTCTTACCTCTCTTCTGCATTCCCTACCCAGGGTTGGCCAGGTAAGGGCGAGGTGTAGTGTTGGCAGTGAGAAAATTGGGGCCTTGTCAGTAATTAGGTACGTGACTATGGGTAGCTCACTCCATCCGTTTAGACTTCACTTTCATCATCTGCAAAATGAAAGACCAGAATGAGTTACTTCTAAGGCCTCGTTTAGCTTTAAAATGTTGGCCATCTTTAAGGAGATTAGCGAATCTACTCACTTCTCACCACTTTTTTGTTACCACAGCCCTGGTCCAAGCCTTTGTGTCTCCTTGGGCCATAGCAGTGGCCTCCTAACTGGTGTCCCTGCCTCTGCGCTTGCCCCTGCAGGCCACTCTTCACCCGGATTAACCCTTTGAAGGCACAAGTCTCTCATATCATCGCAGTGGCTTCCTCTCTCATGCAGAATCCAGTCCACATTCCTTCCCCCGGCCCACGGTGGGCTATGTAATCTGGCCCCCGACCGTCTCCAAGGTCTATCATTCTCCTCTTCTCTGATCCTCTCCAGCTTTCTTGCTGATCTTTACACGTGCCAGGCTCATTCCGGCCTCGGGGCCTTTGCAAGGGCTCTTTCCTGGCCTGGAATTCCTTTTCATCACTTTCTGGTCTCTGCTCAAATGTCACATCCTCTACCCGCTTGACGCACTCCCGACCCAGCCACCCGTTCCCGCCTCTCTTAGTCTGTTTGATTTTTCTTCGTGGCACCTACTGCGACCTGAAATTATTTTATATCTTTATTGTTTGTTTGTTTACTGTCTGTGTCCCCTCCCCCACGTGCATGCTTCAGGAGAGGTTTGGGCATGTCTCGTTTGCTGCTGTGCCCCAGCTGTAGGTAGAGCTGGGCACGGAGCAGGTATTCGGCAAACATGCCACGTAGCTCAGTGAGAAATGAGAAGACAAGCATATTGGAGTGGCCAGAAACAGTGGCAGTGTGGCCATCGTGGTGAGGGAGGGGTGGGGACAGCCCCGGTAGCTCAGGCATCTGTCTCAGATGTGGCCATCAGAAAACTGTATTCAGAAGAAATGCTCCTTTAAGCTATTTAAAAATTATATTTTCAGTTTTAGCAATATAAGCATAATTAGTTCGCTTGGCTCAGTGAGGATAAAGAATAAAAAATAAGGGTTTTTATAAAGAATAAAAAATAAGGGTAAAAAATAGTCTTCGTTGTTTATTATCTTGTGTTAGAAGTTATCATCTCACTCTTGTGCTCAGCATAGCTTCCGTTTCTCTCTTTTTTTTTTTTTGGGACAGAGTCTTGCTCTGTTGCCCGGGCTAGAGGGCTGTGGCATCAGCCTAACTCACAGCAACCTCAAACTCCTGTGCTCAGGTGATCCTCCTGCTTCAGCTTCCTGAGTAGCTGGGACTACAGGCGCATGCCACCATGCCTGGCTGGTTTTTTTTTTTTTTTTTTCTATTTTTAGTAGAGACGGCGTCTTACTCTTGCTCAGGCTGATCTGGAACTCCTGAGCTTAAGGAATCCTCCTGCCTCTGTCTCCCAGAGTGCTAGGATTTCAGGCATGAACCACGATGCCCAGCCCTGTCTCTTATCTTCTTGGAGCATGTGTATGTTTTTATTTGTGGAAGGTGTTTTATTTCTCTCAGTCTGTTTATTAAGTATATATAGTAAAAAATAGAATGAAAAAAGTGAACCCAAATTGTTCCTGTAGAGCAGGATCTCTCAACCTCAGCACTATTGACATTTTTGCATTTCGGGCTGGATAATTCTTTGTATTGTAGAATCCTTAGATGCTAGCAGCATCCCCCCCCCAGGTGTGACAACCCAAAATGTCTCCAGGCATTTCCAGATACTGGGAAGTGCAAAATCGCCCCTCCTTGAGATCCAGTGATGTAGGATGTTGATGTAGGGAGTGGGCTTGATTGTTATCTAAAGTCTTCTGCTTGGACTTTTTCATTTTCAGTGATTCTCTTCACTGACATCATTATAGCTTTTATGCCGAAAAACATGAGATTTGCTCTTCCGGGGAAGGGGTTTTGAGCCAAAGGAAGCGTGGAACATCACCCCCACAGTCACAGGTAGAGGAGAATTAAAACTTCGTGTTTCAGGCCAGGCGTGGTGGCTCACGCCTGTAATCCTGGCACTCTTGGGAGGCAGAGTTGGGTGGATCGCACAAGGTCAGGAGTTCGAGACCAGCCTGAGCAAGAGAGAGACCCCATCTCTACTAAAAATAGAAAGAAATTAATTGGCCAACTAAAAATATATAGAAAAAATTAGCCAGGCATGGTGGCACATGCCTGTAGTCCCAGCTACTCGGGAGGCTGAGACAGCAGGATCGCTTAAGCCCAAGAGTCTGAGGTTGCTGTGAGCTAGGCTGACACCACGGCACTCTAGCCCGGGCACACAGTGAGACTGACTCTAAAAAAAACCAAAAAAACAAAAAAACCCTTCATGTTTCTTAGTCAGCTGGTTACCTGGATGCCTGTGACCCTGACTCACCTTGAACTGCTGTGTGGTTAGTAAAGCAGCTTAGACCTGGTGGGAGGGAACCTTTTCTGCAGTTAGGCTTCAAATCTTGAGGCTCAGAGCCTCTAATGGAATCAAAGAATCTTCCATTTTGCATTTTCCTGTAGTGCATCTTTTCTCTCTTCCATTTTAACCAGTTACATAGTCAGATGGAACCTCTTTGGCTTTAATTAAAATTTGAAGGGGGAAAAAGAGAAGTGGGTGTTCTTTTCATGTCTTAAATAATTTTCTTAATATTTTTTGAGTTTATCTTCTGATAGCCACCGTGCTAGCTGCTTTTACCCACACTACCTGCTGTATTCCTCTTGGCAATCATATAAAGTAGGTTAATTCTACTTTCTTTTTCCCTAGGGAGAAATTGAGGCCCAGGGAGGTTAAGAGGCACATACAGGGGACACATGGAAATATAAAATATTTATTTTCTTCACATGCAAAGTGCAGTTAGGAATTCAAAAGGGAAACTGAGGAAGCATTCATAAGCTGTCTGGAAGAGAAAGCATCCTCAATCTAAAATAAAAACTCATGCTATGAGAAGACATGTGCATCTGAAAGGATAACTAAAATGTAGATGAAAAACTCTATAGACAGTAAGAGATGGTCTCGGTCATTGTGGAGGTGGAATGTTCCAGAAAGGCTTCTTTAGAGTTTAACTCTTTAGGTGAGCCTTGAGCTGGATGTTATTCAGGTGAGTAGCAATGAGGAGGTGAGTGGCCTAGGATAAAGGAATGGTTTATATTTTCCTGCCCTGTCAGCATCACTTCAATTGGAGAAAATGCTTACTTACAAAAAGATGCTGTGAGGCCGGGTGCAGTGGCTCACGCCTATAATCCTAGCACTCTGGGAGGCCAAGGCAGGAGGGTCGCTCGAGGTCGGGAGTTCGAGACCAGCCTGAGCAAGAGCGAGACCCCATCTCTACTAAAAAAAAATAGAAAAAAATTAGCTGGACAACTGAAAAATATATATATTAAAAAAAAAATTAGCCGGGCATGGTGGCGCATGCCTGTAGTCCCAGCTCCTCGGGAGGCTGAGGCAGGAGGATCGCTCAAGCCCAGGAGTTTGAGGTTGCTGTGAGCTAGGCTGACGCCACGGCACTCTAGCCTGGGCATCAGAGTGAAACTCTGTCTCAAAAAAAACTGCTGTGAGTGAGTACCAATGTAAAAAATCAGTTTGAATTTTATTGACCACAGTAACATCTATAGATATTTGCAGAAGAGTAGTTTACATGGGTGCAAGACTTCACTTATTTGGTGTACAGACAGAGCTTGGGTATATTTGGCTGGAAAGGCCCATCGTGGTAACTGCTCTCCGCAGTTTCGGATTGCCTGACTTGGAAGACGTGTGGTAGGACAGTTTATAGAGGAATTAGAAATAAAGGGTAAGCCAGATAGACAAGAAGTAGTAACACTCTACCTTGTGGTGCAGGCCTGTGCAAATATCTTCTGCAGAGACGCCCATGATCTTGCCAAGAAATTCATATTTTCCAGACTTGGCCTCCTTGAAAGTTCTAATGACAGTTCTTCAGTATAAAACATATTCGTCTGCTCTTATATGCCTACCTTTCTGGTGGTGTAAAATCCAATGGGACTCAATGACCTTGCTTTTAAATTAAGCAGTTTCCCTCTTACCACTTAAAAAATGTTAAAGATAGATTCTGAGCTCTGAGCTGTTTCAAGGGTCCTGGTTTTTTTGGAACATACCACTGTTACCCAGGTCATGTCATTTATCTGCAAAGTGATGAGAAGGAGAAAATCAGTCCTCCCCAGAGGTGCAGGAGGAAATGACAAGTGTCTGACAGAGTCCATACTCGGAGAACTTTGTGCTGAAGCCCTCTCTCAGGACAGTGTTAACTCTTACTTTACACACTCCTTTAATAAGCTTGACAAGGGAAACCACAGGTAAATATACATTGTATGGGGTAAAGGTTCAGCTGAAGGTTGAAACAAGTTGCAGAGAAGTATAAAAAGCAGACAGAGATAAGCAAGGCACATTGGGTGTAAGAGGAAATAACACTACCTGCTGTTGGTCTTGAGGGAATCACCACCTTTCAGATCATATAATAATGGCTCACTGTGCCAGCCCTTAGCTGAGTGACTGTTGGCAAGCTAACAACTTTCTCCAAGGTTCCAAAAAGAAAGCAATTGCACTAGAATTGATCTATAAGGTCTTTTCCAGGTCAAAATTTCATGTGTCTTGGGATCTAATGACTTTGAATCATTATGAAAGTTATTATTTTTGTATACTTGGTTTTAAAATGTTAGGGATATGTATGATAGATATTCATGAATTTTGCTTAAAGCCTTAAAATAAAGAGTTTTGATGGTTTAAGGTGGCAAAACTCTACCAATTCAGAAAACTCGGCTATCTGAGGCATTTCCTCAGATTAGCTCGGGTGTCAGTGCATTTCTGAAAGGGAAATTGTTACTGGAGACCTTCTAATGATTAGGATGCTTGATTTTGTTCAGGGTTATCAAGAGAAAGGATGAGCAAGTTACGGGGGTGGGGTTGTTTGCACTGGGGGTTGAGGAGAATGGGGCAGGGTGGATGGGAGAAGGTGGATAAATGAAGACCCTGTACCCTCAATCCTTGCCAGCTGTTGGATTGCACCCTAATATCCACACAGAGCACAGTTTGCCTCCTTCAGCATCTCTACTCTTACCTCCTGCCTTTGTGCCAAGTTAGGATTGCTTTTCGCAATACATAAAGGAAATTCTATTACAGGGACTTAACCAAGAAGGAGTTGACTCGCTGTGGCTGGGTACAGTGATGTCATGATTCATTAGGTGTCTTGGGCAACTTCAGTCTTTCTGTCCTGCATTGCATGGGACTTCCAGACACTGCTTCACCTTTAGTCATCGGCTTTGAGTTCCAGTCAGGACAAAGGGAAAGGGCAGAAGCCACAGCTGAGTCTGTCCCTTTTTCCAGGGAATGGATAGCTTTCCACCACCTTGCAGACTGGGTCTGATGGCCAGCCCAGGCTCTCTGTAAGCAAGTGTAACTTTGGAGGCACGTTTGCTACCCTGCATCCAATCAGGGCTCTGTTGATAGGGAGAAGGGAGAATGGATATGACTGGATAATGTGTAGTGTTTGCTACTCTGCTGCAACACAGACAAGAAGTGCCTAGCGTGCCCAGGTATCCTGCGTCCTGTTGTTCACTCATATGTGTATTCATTTATCACATATATTGAACACCTGCTATGTGCCAGGTCATCACTGTCTTAGGTGATGGCCAAAAAATTTGCAGACCAAAACTTGCTTGCCCTCATGGAACCTACAATCTTGTGAAAGAGAAAGGCATGAACCGGATAAACGTACACACACATGCGTTAAGGAGAGACGGGAAAGAAGCAATGGAGCCACAGAGTGTTGGGGGTGGGTATGAAATGTTATGTGGTGTGGCCTGGAAAGGCCTCGCTGAAAAGGTGACTTAAGACCTAAAGGATGCGAAAGGAACCGACAGAAATATCTGGGGGAAGGGCATTCCGCATAGCAAGCGCAAGGGGCCTGAGGCGGAAGCAGTTTGATGTGCTTGAGAAACAGTGAGGAGGCCAGCGTGGTCAGCGCGGAAGAAACAAAAGGTAATTTTTATTACGAGGTTGGAGCAGTAGTGGAGAGCCAGGCCAGGTCTAGCTAACAATTTTGGGCTTACTCTGAGTGACATGAGAATCCTTTTGGGGTTTTGAGTAGAGCTGTGACTTGTTCTGACCTCCGTTTTACGGGGTCCCTCTGGTGCTGTGTCGAGAGTGGGGGAAGGGGCAGGAGGAGGCAGCCTCAGTAGGAAGCTGCTTTGATAATCCAGAGGAGACATGGAGTGGGGGCAGCGCAGACACGGTAAGGCAGTTGCAGTCTAGGTACTTGTCAGGGGTAGAGCCCACAGGTTTGCTGAGGGGCCAGCTGTGGGCATGTGAGGGATCAGGAGTGGGTCCAAAGTTAGGAGTCTGAGCAGTGGGATGACAGGGGTGCATACGCGAGATGGGGCAGAGCGTGGAAGGAGCAGGTTTGAGAGACACAAGTGTCAGCCTCTGGCTTTGGGCACGTTAGGTCCGAGGAGCCTGTGACCTGCAGCTGGAGGGGTGGAGCAGCTGGTCGATGTAGGGGTCGGGCTCCCCGGGGCGGCATTGGCTTGTCCGTGTGGCCAGGGGCTGCCGAGCAGACCGGGCCCAGGTGCCTGCTCAGTCACCACACCCGCTTCCGGCAGCAGCGCCAGGCAGACTCGGAATGGCCTCGGGAAGTTCCGGCCTGGCCGGACCCGGCATTTCTGCCCTCTCCCACTGACGGGAAGGACGGGGCCAGGCCTGGGGTGTCCAGTGGCCTGGCAAAGGAAAGACGCTTGCCTCATGGGCAGCTGGAAAAGCGGTTTCTGTGCTGAGGACTTGTACCTTCAGGTCGCTGAGGCCTTCTCGGAGAGCTGTGTCGAACTGCGGCTGCTTTTTCTTCCCTTTTCCTAAAGCGCTTTCCCTGTGGGTCCTGAGCCCCTCCCTGAGCGGGTTGCCTTCGTCATGAGTCCAGCTGGTTGCTGGTGGATTTTCTGTGGGACTGAAATGGCCCCTCTGCTGTCTGCGTCGTCTGGGCAACAGGAGGGCGGCGAAGGCAGCTTTAATATTGCTGGTGGAGGCCTGGGAGAGAGGCCAGTTGCCCTTTTAAAAACTTCTCTGACAGTCTGTGGCTCAGAGTCCAGCTTTGCTTAGGACTGCCTGTTCCTCGTGTTCTCCAGCTTGTCACAACAAAAACTGCAGAGATGTTTGATTAACAAAGAGTAGAGTTTTGTTTCACCGTGTAACCCGGGGAGTTTTTAATGGTTTTCTTCAGCAGGCTCAGCCTTGGAAGTCTCTGCTGTATCAGCCCCTCCAGAGGAATAATTCATGCCAGACAAGGTCTCAGTTTCCTCATCTGCTACAGGAGGAGGTTGTATCTTCACAGGTTCTTCTCATCTCTAACAATGAGTGAGAAGCTCTTAAGAAAGCTGGCTTCATTCACTTTAGGACTATTCAAACTCTTGGGGGAAAGAAATTAGAGAAAAAATGCCCACATATTTTTTTTTAATCAATTTTTTTTATTGTGGTATAATACACATAACTTAAAATTTACCATCTTAATCTGTTTTTTTTTTTTTTTTTTTTTTTTGAGACAGAGTCTGGCTCTGCAGCCCGGACTAGAGTGCTGTGGCATCAGTCTAGCTCACAGCAACCTCAAACTCCTGGGCTCAAGCGATCCTCCTGCCTCAGCCTCCCAAGTAGCTGGGACTACAGGCATGCGCCACCATGCCCGGCTCATTTTTTCTATTTTTGGTAGAGATGGTGACTTGCTCTTGCTCAGGCTGGTCTCGAACTCCTGAGCTTGAGCAGTCCTCCCGCCTCAGCCTCCCAGAGTGCTAGGATTACAGACGTGAGCCAGCACGCCCGCCATCTTAACCATTTTTAACGTACAGTTCAGTGGTATTAGGTACATTCATGTTGCTGTGCATCCATCACCATCATGGTAAACTCTGTACACGTTAAACAGTAACTTCCCATTCCCGCTCCCCCCCAGCCCCTGGCAACTGCCATTCCACTTTCTGTCTTTATAGCTTTTACTGTTTTGAGTATCTCATATAAGTGGAATCATAAAGTGTTTGTCTTTTTTGTGACTGGCTTATTTTACTTAGGATAGTGTCCTCAAGATTCATTTGTATTGTAGTATATGTCAGGATTTCCTTTCTTTTTAAGGCTGAATAATATTCCATTGTATGTGCATACACCACAGTTTGTTTATTCATTTCTCACTTGATGGACCATTTGAGTTGCTTTTATGTTTTTGCTGTTGTGAACAGTGCTGCTGTGAACATGGGTATGCAGATGTCTC
Organism: Microcebus murinus; assembly: GCF_040939455.1. Lineage (NCBI taxonomy): Eukaryota > Metazoa > Chordata > Mammalia > Primates > Cheirogaleidae > Microcebus > Microcebus murinus. Next base: position 115,085,526 of record NC_134105.1, on the reverse strand, counting down.
TTTGAGACCTGCTTTTGTTCTTCTAGGTATATACCCAGAAGTGGAGTTGCCAGATCATACGGTGATTCTATGTTTAATTTTTTGAAGAATTGCCACACTGTTTTCCCCAGTGCTGTACCATTTTACATTCCCACCAACAGTGTACAAGGGTTCCAATTTTTTCATATTCTCACCAACACTTGTTTTTTTCTTTTTTGTTTTGATAGTAGCTGTGCTAATGGGTATGAGGTGGTATCTTATTGGAGTTTCGATTGCATTTCCCTAAATGATTAGTCATGTTGAGTACCTTTTCATGTTCTTACTGTCCATTTGCATATTTTCTTCCAAGAAGAAATTTCTATTCAAGTCCTTTGCTTACTTTTGAATTGGGTTGTTTGTATTTGTTATTGTTGTTGAGTTTTAGGAGTCTTCTGTGTGTTCCAGATTTTAATTCCTTATCAGATGAATGATTTGCGAATATTTTTTCGAGTTCTGTGGGTTTCCTTTTTACTCTGTGGATCATGTCTGTGGATGCACATAGTTTTTAAATTTTCATGGAAGTCCAGTTTGCCTGTTTTTTCTTACATTGCCTGTGCCTTCAGTTTCATATCCAAGAAATCATTGTCAAGTCAGTGTCACAACTTGGTGTAATTTTTTTGTTGTTCCCAAGCCTCAGTCTCTTTCTTCCCTACCCCATTTATTTGTTTGTTTCTTTCTGTTTTTCAGTAAAGTTTTTAGACCAATAGAGCATAATCGAAGGCAGATTGGAAATGGGGGCACACAGCACAGCTGGCTGGCGCAGAGGGTCCAGGGAGGGATTGGTGGGTGAGAAACCTGGAAAGCAGACGAGGCCAGACCATGTAAAGTCTCTCCTGCTGTGGCGATGGAGCCCATCCATTGAAGACAGGCGGGAGACTCACAGACATAGGACCAAGTCGTAGAACTGATACCTACTGCTCTCTTGAACTTAGTCACCTGACCTTTCTGAGCCTCAGTTTCCCCATCTTATTTCTCTAACAAACACTGATGTGGTACCCAGCACTATTCTAAGTACTGTACAAATATCAACTCGTTGACTCCTCCCATCAACCCTGCGAGGTAGGCACTCCTGTTGCCCCTGTTTGCAGATGGGGACACTGATGCACAGAGAGGCTAAGTAACGTGTCAAGGCCACAGAGCCAGTAAGTTGTGGCGCTGGGATTTTGAACCCAGTCTGTCTAGCTCCAGACAGATCATGCTCTTAGCCGTTACATTATGCTGCTTCTTTAAAATGGGGGGCGGGGGGGGGAAGGGCCATTTCTATCTCTAAAAGTTACTTAGAAAATCAAATGAGGTGATATGTATAATAATATGCCATATGTTGCAGTGTTTTACAAATACTGGTTATTATTAGTTAATACTAATTAAGCAACGCTCTGGAAAATGGGCACGATTCTCCAGGGTGTAGGGAGAAAGGCATGGATAAGGATTGAGATTGGGGCTTGGGAAGATCTGCGCTGAGGAACCAGGAGCTTGGGTCTGGGAGACTCCCGGCTGGTGCCCTTGAGGACAGAGTCTAGTCAGTGGCAGAAGCTGGAGAAGAGCCGTGAACTGCAGGCTGCCGGCCTGCTTGCAGAAGGGTGTTGTGAAGGGAGGAGATACTCACGTTGATAACGTATGTGCGGAGGGCACCAAAGCCAGGTACCTCTCCCACTGGCAAATGAAGCATTCAGAAGGGGACCACGAGGCCATGTAGGGTTCTGACTCCAGCAGTCCCTTCTCCTGGTGCGTTTTCCCAAGCAGACTAGAGCTCAGACCTGCTCCTCGAGGTAAGCAAGAAGTTTTGGAAAAGGACGCTGGTGGCCTTGTGGTGGCCTGGTGGGGAGAGGAGCAGAGCGCTGTGCGTTGCCGCAGACCCTGGGTTGGCTGGGTGGGCACATCCCTCTGGGGTTGCAGAGGCCAGGTCCCGGCACCTGCTCTCTGTGGGACAGCTTTCGGGAGAGCGGGAGGGAGCGCAGGGAGGGAGCCTTGGCTGAGAGCACCTGGCTGTTTACGCACGCAGCCGTGGAGACCCGGGGATCCTGTGATCTCTTTCTGTGTGGCCTGGTTTGTGGGTGGGATGGGGGTGGGGTTCACTCTCTTCATCTCAGTTACCTTAAGTGCAAAACAAAGTGGTTATTAGAACCTTCTTCCCAGCTCCGCCCCCCTTCGGCACCCTAGCTGGTGATTGATGTGTACACAGTGCTTTGAGGTGCTGAGATGAAGGGCCCGGAGAGTGCGGCCAAAATGGCGCAGCGGCCTCACCTGGGCTTGTTGGAGGTGCTATTGGGAGCAGTTCCTCACCTGGAGGGTCGTCTGTTCCACGGCTTATGTCCCTACATGTTTGCATTTGATTTCTTTAGAAGAGGACATCTGTGGCCCCGGCTTTTCAGGCTGGTCAGCTCCTGATAAAAACGGCTCGTGGGTCACATGCAGAGGGACTGAGGTGGCGTGGCCTGCTCTGGAGGCGGCCAAGGGGGAGGATGTGAACCACCACTTAGCCCAGCTATGGTGTTAAGGTTATCAGGAGAGAACTTCATGATAAAAGAAACTGTTTTTTGCAGAGCAGCATGCTGGGGAGGACAGGTGTGTTGTTAGAGAGGTGTGGGGGTCCTGTGCCCTCTGACCTCCGCATCCCCGCAGCACCCACTGACCCGGCCTGTTGCTCGCAGGCCTCAGGCTGGCCTGTGATGGCCCCATTTATGAGGGACACCGTGGAGCTGGGGGACGTCTCCTTTCCCTTGCAGTGGCTTGTGGGCTGGGACACGGGTTTTCTGGCCCAGACACACTGCACACTGTGAGGGTGGAAAGCTTCCCTGAGCTGCCACACGAGGAGAGTCCACGATGCCCGGGCCCGGAGTTCCCTGGCAAGGTCCTCGTCAAGAAGAAAAGGGTAAGAAGATTTCAAGGAGGAGGCTGAGGTGACAGAGCGGTGCCCGAGGAGACAGCCCACACTTGAGAAAGGGAAGGTTCCTGGTACTGAGGTCCGTGGAGGTGCAGTCTTGACATGTTGTGTGTCGTCATGATGCATCAGAATGTGAGCCAAGATACTTTAAGTTGCAAGGGATAGAAACTCAGCAAAATTGGCGTAAGTGAAAGAAAAAATCGACTGGCTTATGCAACTGAGAAGAACAAAAACATTCATATCTCAAATCCTGTCATGAGCATTTCCCCCGTGTGCCTCCCACCTTCCCCCCACCTCGTGGTCTGGTTCTCCCAGCTCCATTTGCTGGTGAGCTCTTTCCACACGGCGTTCCGGAGAGCCGGCTACCGCGAGCCCAGGCTCACACTTACCAGACTGCCACCCCTATGCTGGGCTGGTCTGTCGTCTAGCAGTTTTAGCCAAAGTCCTGGGCCAAGTGCTGTGTGATCATCCCTACACCAATCTCCCTAGATTAACCAGCCCACCCTAGATCAAAAGGGACCCATAGAGTGAAGGCGATGCTGGCTTCCCCCAAATCATGTGGCCTAAAAATAAAGGAAAGGTCGGCCAGAAATAAAGGAAAGATCATTTCCCAAAGTAAAATCAGGCTAAACTCTTCAAATGGTCACTCCAGCATGCAGTGAAGGCACATTGCTTAGCAGATGCCGTTCTAGGTACTTTATACAAATAGACTCGGTCCTCACAGTAACTCTATGAAGAAGATAGTATTTATTTTAAAGGCAAAGAAACAGAAGTCAGCTCCTTTCCTTAGGCTTATGGAGCTAACAAGTAGAGGAGGTATACACTTAAAAAATGGGATGAAGAAACAAAAGAGAGAGACAAAATAAAATTATTTAAAATTAAAAAAAAAAAAAAGTAGAGGAGATAGGCTTCAAACCCAGGCAGTTTGGCCTCAGAGTCCATGCTCCTAACCACCAGGCCACACTGTCTTTCTGACAAGCACAGGGCAGCTGCTGCAAGAGCAGAAAGAAAGCCAGTTGTCAGTCAGTCGAAATCAAAGAGTTCTAGGTGAAAATATGAGGTGAGACTACAAAATATCCAAATTTTATACAATTGAATAAGAGAGAGAACCTATTTTTATATTGTAGTAATTTCAACTCAAGGCATTTCTGAAATTATTTATTGGGAATTATGCAAACCAGTTTACAAAACACAATAGATACCTGTCTCAGTACTCTACAATGTTGCCTTGTTTTTTAACCCAAAATGATACTGATCATTGACTTTAGCGGCAAGATTTAGCTTTGAATGATTTGAGGCTGCTGCCAGCAGTCTAATCCAGCAGTTTACTATCTTTGTACAAGACTGAAGGCATAGCCGGGTGCTGTGGGTCACGCCTGTAATCCTAGCACTCTGGGAGGCCGAGGCGGGAGGATTGCTCGAGATCAGGAGTTCGAAACCAGCCTGAGCAAGAGCGAGACCCCCATCTCTACTATAAATAGAAAGAAATTAGTTGGCCAACTAATACATATAGAAAAAATTAGCTGGGCATGGTGGCGCATGCCTGTAGTCCCAGCTACTTGGGAGGCTGAGGCAGTAGGATTGCTTGAGCCCAGGAGTTTGAGGTTGCTGTGAGCTAGGCTGACGCCACGGCACTCACTCTAGCCTGGGCAACAAAGCAAGACTCTGTCTCAAAATAAATAAATAAGTAAATAAATAAATAAAAAATAATAATATATATATAAAAAAAGACTGAAGGCAATCCCAAAAGAGGAATGACCACAGTACATTGAGCTGTGGTGGCAAAGGTGAGCGAATGTTCGTCCTCACTGGTGAGCTGAGAGGGATAGCTCTCTTTCTCAGGGATAATTTCTGGTAGTTTATTAAAAGCTCAGTTGTGTTACTGTCTAGTTGTTTCTAAGAGGGGCAGCGTAAGGTGATTTGTTTGGCCAGAGAAGGATGCATTGGGTGTGGGAGTTGTGAAACACCTTTGTGTCTGGCAACAGAACTACCCAGGAGAGTGGAAATGTGAGTCAGCCTTGAATTTCTTCCATCCAATGGGCCCTGGCTTGTCAGGCCCTGGGTAAACTGGCTGCCTGCCAGGAAGCCTCCACTGGCTGGGGCATTCCAAATCCCTGCTCTCATTCTTTAAAGATACACCCCTGGGGGATTTGCTGGGGCTTGTGCCTTCTCCATTCCAGACCTCCTGGCACAGACTGGGATTTTGGCTTTCGCTGGGCGGGGCAGCTCTTTGGCCAGCCTTCCGCCTCTGCCTCCTGGGGAGGGTTGGACAGAAGACCTCAAGGACTGTAGCCAACTCTGGGCTCTCTGTGCAGTTCACTGGGGTGCCTGCTAATAGGGCCTCTGGAGAGCAAGGAGGTCAACTAGTACTATATTCCTTTTTTTTTTTCCAATCTCCTGAACTGGAAGTTTTACATCTTAGTTTTGCTCTTTTAATAGTTATCTTTATAATGTTAATATTCATATTTGACTTAACAATGACTTTTTTTTTTTTTTTTGAGACAGGGTCTCACTCTGTTGTCCTGAGCTAAGAGTGCAGTGGCATCATCATAGCTTACTGCAACCTCAAACTCAGGGGTTCAAGCGAGCTTTCTCCTTTAGCCTCCTGAGTAGCTGGGACTATAGGGGCACACCATCACACCTCACACATGTTGTTCAGGCTGGTCTCAAACTCCTGGCCTCAAGTGATCCCCCCCACCTTTGGCCTCCCAAAGTGCTAGGATTACAGACATGAGCCACTGTGCCTGGCCTAACAATGACAAAGTTTTTTTTTTTTTTTTTTTTTGAGACAGAGTCTCGCTTTGTTGCCCAGGCTAGAGTGAGTGCCATGGCGTCAGCCTAGCTCACAGCAACCTCAAACTCCTGGGCTCGAGTGATCCTTCTGCCTCAGCCTCCCGGGTAGCTGGGACTACAGGCATGCGCCACCATGCCCGGCTAATTTTTTATATATATATCAGTTGGCCAATTAATTTCTTTCTATTTATAGTAGAGACAGGGTCTCGCTCTTGCTCAGGCTGGTTTTGAACTCCTGACCTTGAGCAATCCGCCCGCCTCGGCCTCCCAAGAGCTAGGATTACAGGCGTGAGCCACAGCGCCCGGCCAATGACAAAGTTTTGAAGGCATTCATCAACAAATAATTATTGAGTTAGTACTGCCTACCTGACACTTGTTCAGGTGCTGGGGAAACAGCTGTACCCAAAGTCTCTGCCCTGAGTTCATACTAACTTGGAATATTTTTACTCCATTCACACCTTTAAGAGCTTTCATTTTCAGTTAGACAGGAGGAATACGTTTTTGAGATCTATTGCATTGCGTGGTGATTATAGTTAACAATGTAATATGTATTTCCAAAATTTCCAAGGCAGATTTTAAACGTTCACACCACAAAATAGTAAGTATGTGAGGTCATGGATATGTTAATTAGCTTGATTTAATCATCCCATAACATATTCATATATCAATATCACATTGTACCCCATAAATATATATACAGTTATTTGTGAATTAAAAGTAAAAAGGGAGCTTCCTTTTTTTTTTTTTTTAGAATTTTAGTTTCATCATGTGTTTAAAGCTCCCAAATTAGTCATTTTTATAATATTTGTGGTTGGTGTTTAACTTTTTAAATTTAAATTTTATTTTTTACAAGTTCTTATTTAGATTTATCCACATATTTACCAATTTGTTTTCTAACAGTTGATTCTTACATCCCACCCCAGCCCTTATCTCTGGATTCAGTTCCTTCTTCATGAAATGTGTCCTTAAGGTAATCAATGAGGAATCATGAATAACCATTTAGGCTTTGTTTTCTTCAAGAGTATATTTGCTGCCTTCCAAATGAGGGCAAATGTACTCTTTTCCTTAGTACTTTGATATTATCCCAGTGTTTTCTAGCCTCGATTTTTGCTTTTAATGGGTTTGCTGTTTATCTAATTGTTACTCCTCTCTAGTCAAATTTGCCTTCGCTGATTGTCTGAATCTTGGTGTTTGTCAGTTTTCGTTATCATATGCCTTCATTATTGTATGACTTTTTATCATTTATTCTCAGTTCTTGATATGGTCTTTCAATTTGAGGACTCATGTGTTCTTTTTTTTTTTTTTTTTTTTTGAGACAGAGTCTCGCTTTGTTGCCCAGGCTAGAGTGAGTGCCGTGGTGTCAGCCTAGCTCACAGCAACCTCAAACTCCTGGACTCAAGCAATCCTGCTGCCTCAGCCTCCTGAGTAGCTGGGACTACAGGCATGCGCCACCATGCCCAGCTAATTGTTTCTATATATATTAGTTGGCCAATTAATTTCTTTCTATTTATAGTAGAGACGGGGTCTCGCTCTTGCTCAGGCTGGTTTCGAACTCCTGACCTTGAGCAATCCACCCACCTCGGCCTCCCAGAGTGCTAAGATTACAGGCGTGAGCCACCGTGCCCAGCCTCATGTGTTCTTTAGTTCTAGAAAATGTTGAACATACCTCTAAATTCTGTGTCAATACTAGTAGGTTGGATGTTTTTGACTCAATAGAAACCCAACTTAAAATGGCTTCAAAAATAATTTTTTAAAAAGGTATTACTTCACATAACAAAAAGCCAGGAGGATTTATTAATTTATTAGCTCAAGTGACTTCAGGATTTATTCATTTATTAGCTTAAGATCCAGCCTTTCTGCTGTGCCACGCTCAGCATCTTGGCTCGGCATCTCCAGTGGTCCACGAGGACTGCCGCAACGCCAGGCTGCCCCTCTCTCTTTGCCATGAGGGTCATTAGAGAGATTTCTCTTCCTGGTGTCTTCATGAGATCAAAGCAGCTTTTCCCAGAAATCTTCCCCTCACCTCCAACTTTTCCTCCCGCTTATTTTGCCACAACTGGAAGGAGGAAGGGGAACACAATTACTGGTTTAGACCAATCAGGACCTAGATTCCTCCAGAACTAGGGATGGGATCAGCCTTCCCTGACTCACTTGAAGGAGAACTGGGCGCCAGAACTAAGTCAGGTTTGCCAGTAAGAAAAAACAGAAGGGTTGGTGGGTAGCACCCAACGGCATCTGCTACGCCCACTCTCTCTGACCTCTCCTGCTGTCCTCCCATGGAACATGCGTTGGGTCTTATCTTGTCCTTCCTGTACCTTGACTTTTATTCCATGTTTTCAATTTCTTAATCTTCCTGACTGCATTCTGAGTGAAATTCCCACGGACTTCTCTTCCAGCTCAACATCTTTCTCTTTAGCTAAATCTGCTGTTTAACATACCCATTGAGTTTGTAATTTTGATGGCTAAAATTTTAATTTTCAGGAGGTTCCACTTGGTTCTTTTTTTGCAATTACATATTATTTTTTCATGGTGTCTTGTTCTTTATTATGGTTTCTACTACTTTTCCTTTTAAAGCTTTTAATTGTTTTGATTTTATAGTCTCTTTCACTGTTTTCTGTTAATTCAGGTTCTTAGAATGTCGATTCTCCTGTTTTTTGTTCTTGTTACCCTCTCTCATGGTGAGTGCTGTGTGTTCGCTTTCACCAGGTGTTTTTTTGTTTGTTTGTTTGTTTTATGAGAGTGGAAATTCCCTGCAGAGCCATTTTGTGTTTACTTCTGCCAGAGTTACTTTTTACATGGGTTTCTTAGCTTGGATTTCTGCACCAGGCAGAATAAATGTGGAACCCTCCTTAGCATGGCACATGTCTTACTGTTTCTCATGGAAAAAAATTTTGGTGCTCCACCCAGAGCCTCAGGTCAGTGATTGTGTTTTGTCACTTCCCTATGCCAGTGGGAGTTTTTCTAATCCCCATTTCCACCGAGAGGGAAACTCTTCCAAAACCTACTCTTGTTTTTTTTTTTTTTTTTTTGAGACAGAGTCTCACTTTGTTGCCCAGGCTAGAGTGAGTGCCGTGGCGTCAGCCTAGCTCACAGCAACCTCAAACTCCTGGGCTCAAGCGATCCTCCTGCCTCAGCCTCCCGAGTAGCTGGGACTACAGGCATGCAAAACCTACTCTTTATGCAGGGTATTGGTTCCAGTTCTCTGCCTTGTTGGCCCCAAAGTCATCCTCCCACATAAAAACCTGTGCCCTAGGGGACTTGAATTAAATCTAATACCCTTCTGATCACAGGTGTGAGATGAATACTCTGGCTTTGAATTTTTTTTCTCTCTTACTTACGGGTTTTCTTTTCAAGTTTGGCTTTTTTTTTTATTAAAAAGTTTTGGGTCTTCACTTCTAGGAACACCATGATCAAAAAAAAAAAAAAAAGATGTTTGAAAATTTAAAAAATTAGAAAAAATAAAGAAAAAAAAAGTTTTGGATCGTATTTAATCTGGCATTTCTACTCGTTTGGAGTAGGAAAGATGCTCACTTAAACTAAGTCCATCATGTTGCTGAAAAAGACTCCCATAATAGGTAAAAAACTATACTTTGGGCCGGGCGAGGTGGCTCACATCTGTAATCCTAGCACTCTGGGAGGCCGAGGCGGGCAGATTGCTCGAGGTCAGGAGTTCGAAACCAGTCTGAGCAAGAGCGAGACCCTGTCTCTACTATAAAAAAATAGAAAGAAATTAATTGGCCAACTAATATATATAAAAAAACATTAGCTGGGCATGGTGGTGCATGCCTGTAGTCCCAGCTACTTGGGAGGCTGAGGCAGCAGGATTGCTTGAGCCCAGGAGTTTGAGGTTGTGGTGAGCTAGGCTGACGCCACGGCACTCACTCTAGCCTGGGCAACAAAGCGAGATTCTGTCTCAAAAAAAAGGTTAAAAAAAAAAACTATACTTTGCTTGGGTAAAGTGTTACACCTTATAAAGTACTTCCTATTCATCTTCTCACTTGCCTTTTATATTTTCAATTTCTTAAATCTTTCTGACTGCGTTCTGGGGAATTTCCCTGGACCGATTTTTATAGTTATATTTGAATAGTAAGTTCATACTGATACCTCCAATAACCAATCTAACACCATGAGGTTCTTTCTTACCTTCTCCTATTTTGTAATTTGTGTCTCCTTTCTCCTACAACAAGAAACTTAGTTCCCAACGAAAGCATGTATACTCAATTGCTCTATACCCAACATCTAACCTACTAAGTAAACTTAGTTCTTTTATCTGTAGAATATATATCATTAAGGCTACACAGTCAAAACATTATGTTTAAAAGTTACATGTGAATGTAAACCAGGTCTTCATGTGGGTGAATGTTTCAAAAAATATCACACCATGAAAAATTATAGAGATTAAAATTACTCTTTGAATGTATCAATAATTTGAAATATAAACAAATCCAAATAAATAAGTTTGTATGAAAAGAAAAAAAAAGTTACATGACTTAATTCTTTTCTTTGTATGATTATAATATCAATTTAATAGACATTAGGCTTATTTTTTTCTATTTGCAGTCACTTTTAGGTTTACTTTTTGCATATATTTTGATTTAATTTTATTATTTTAGTATGTAAAATATTTACCATGGATCAAAAATCAAAACTATAACGAACACTTAGTGAAATTTTATCTTAATTTCTGACTTATCTTTGAGGTATATCTTTTTGAATAAATAAACATGTATATTTGTGTGCATATGTATTCTCATTTCAACTTTTTTCTCACTTATTTCCAATTTTTTTATTTTACAACGAGTGCCTCAATAAATAAAATAACCATGTACTTCTGTTATTTTATATGATGAACCTGCATATTCAGGGTGAATACTTAAAAACGGAGTTGCTGCACCAAAGGGTGCATGCTTGTGTAGTTTTGTTGGCTGTTGCCCACTTCTTCTCCTTAGGGCCGAGCCATTTGTGTTCCCACGGGGAGTGTAGGACAGTGCCTGTTTCCCCACAGCCTTGCCGGCAGGGAATGCTGCTAACCTTCTGAACTCTTTTGCTGGTCTCAAAGGAGAGAAGTGGTGTCTCAGTATAGTCTTTTTTTTTTTTTTTTAATTATTTTTTTTATTTTGGCATATTATGGGGGTATCAGTATAGTCTTAATGTGCGTTCCACTTATTTTTAGTAAAAACGGGCATCGTTGCGTATGTTTAAGTACCATTGGTTATCTTCTGTTGTGAACTCTCTGTTTATGCCTTTGTTTTCTGTTGCTAATAACAAAAACCTGACATGGGGTAATTTACAAAGAAAAGGAATTTCATTCATACAATTGTGGAGGGTGAGAAGTCCAAGGTTGAGGGGCTGCAGCTGGTGAGGGCCTTCTTACTGGTTGGGAGTCCCAACCAGGTGGCCCAGGGCTTTACCTGGCGAGGGGGCTGAGTGTGCTGGCTCAGGTCTGTCTTCCTCTTTATATAAAGCCACTGGTGCCACTCCTGTAACAGCCCATTAACCCATAAATCCATGAAGGGTGTGTGAGAGCAGAGCCCTCATGACCCGGTCGCCTCTTTCAAAGGCCGCACCTCTCAACACTGCCACGTTGGAGATTCAGTTCCAACGTGAGTGTCAGGGAGGACAAGCATTCAAGCCATAACAGTCTATTATCCACTTTCCCTAGTCTGGTTTTTCATCTGTTTTTCTCTTTATTCCTTAGGAATTCTTCATAAATTAGGATGATCAGTCCTTTATCTGGGATGTTAGTTGTAAATATTTTCTCCCCTTATTTCATTTGTCTGGTGTTTCAAAGTCTGTTTTCTTGTTTTTAAATTTTATTTTTTAAATTCACAATAATTGTACATATTCATGGGGCACAAAGTGATGTTCCGTACATAAAATATGTAGTGATCAGATTAGGATAATTAGCATATCCATCATCTCAAAAGTTTATCCTTTTTTTTGTGTTGGGAATGTTTAATGTCCTCCTCCTAGCTACTTGAAGCTATATATTATTGCCAGCTATTGTCATCCTGCCCGGATATAGAACACTAGAACTTATTCCTCCTATCTAGCTGTAATTTTGTATCCTTTAACAAATCTCTCCCTGTCCTACACTTCCCCTGTCCTTCCCAGCTTCTAGTACCCTCTGTTCTATTTTTTACTTCTATGAGATCCACTCAAAGTCTATTTTATTAATCCCCATGTTACCCCTTGTGCAGTTAACTCAAGAATAATATGATAATGTAGAAACTTTATTGTGAGACGTCAATTAACAATTTACTTAAAGAGTCCACAAAACCCAGAACTCACCAGCAAAATACTGAAACCATAAACAGCCTTACAGAGACACAGACATAGAACACATACCTATAAAGTATATTCATGGCACAAAGCTGGAGTAACTAATTTGTTGCATAACTGAACCCAAATTCAGAATACTTTAGCAGTCTGAAAATATGGGCCAAAATGCACAAAATAAAATTTAGTAGAAATAATGTTCTGTACTTAGGCTTAAAAACATTAATTCCATATGTTCACAAGTGGGGACATTTGCCTTCACAGAGACTCGTGTAAGTGTATAAACTTTGGGTTCTAGTTGATCATACGCTTACAGGATGATGGAGGTGTTACAAGAAAGTGTATTCTTAGAGCGAATAGTGGAAGGGGACTATCCTGATCATGGAGAACATTGCCCCTTTGGACCTGACACTTGTCAGACCACAGCCAGAATGGGATGTGAACATCCCAGTTTGGGGGACCACAAAACAAGAAGGTTGTAGACATCTGAGAGCAAGTCCAGAGCAGGGAGGCCAAGTCAGCGAAGGGTCTGGAAACCATACAGAGATAAATGATCAGGAACCGTGGAGAGATTTAATCTGGAGAAGGAAAGCAAGCAATTTTTGAAGTATTTGAAGGCTACCAAGTGGAAGAGGGGTTGGAACTGTGTGTTGCTCCGGACAGCAGGGTTAGGGTCGGTGGTTCTAACCTGCAGCACATTCGGGCTCGCTGTAGGGGAAGCGTCCTTACTGGCATTTGGGACTGCCTGCTTAACCTGCACGCTCCCTGTGGCCGGAAGTGTTTGGATAGAGGTGACAGACCTGCCAGGAGGGGTATGGGACGGCCCTCCTGCTGTTGAGGCAGTTTAAGCACCAGCCTTCTTGTCTGGCCTACGGAAAGCAGTCTTTTCCTTCTGGTGCCTTCTGTGTGTCGAGAGCGAGAGCAGGTGGGGAAAGTGGATCTGTGGGATTTTTTTGGCTACCTAAAAAGTATACGAAGAGTTTTTTTGGAAACATTACTTTGTAGGATTTCATGTTGAAACGTGTCAACCTTGAGTTCTAGCCAAGATCCCGAGCCAGTGTCCTGAAAGCAGGGACTGCCCCTGACAGTGCTGTCTGAGCGCCAGGACCTCAGACAGTGCCTCCACTTACCCTTATAGTCAGTGCTTGCCCTCCCCCGCCTGGCTGTCGAGGGCAGTAACGACCTCCCCCGTGTAAATTGTACTTGATTAAAACCCTGCTCAGGGAACTCGGAACAGTTCCTATAATAATCTTGCTATCAAACTGTAATGTGCACACAACTAAACGAGGGATGGGGTTAAAATGCAGATGTTGATTCTTTAAGTTAGAGATGGGCCTGAGATTCTGCATCTCTGGTAAGCTCTCAGGTGACATTGAGCCTGCCCGTCGGGGCCCACCGTGAGGAGCAAAAGTCTAAAAGCAGCAGTCTGCAAAGTGTCCCCCATGCACCTGGCCTCAGCTTGCTTGTGTAAAATGCAGTTTCCTGGGCCTTACCTGTGATCTCTGCGACCAGATTCTCATGGTGCAGCTCAAAGCGTCGGCTTTTTGAAACTGGCATTCAGGAGACGCTTAAGCACAAGAGAGGTTTTGAACCACTGGCCCTGGGGAAATGGATAGGGTAGTTCAGACGGAGGAGGAAATCGCTCAGTGGGGACACAGTGAGTCCCACACAAAGTTGGTTTATGTAGCGCTGGAGTGGGGAAGGCTGGCCGAGGGTGTGCGGACCAGCTGGGAACCTGGGGCCTGATGGCACTTCTCTAAGCCTTCCTCTTTTGTAAAGCAGAGACAATGTGATCGGATGAATCTTGTTTTTCCAGTTGTCCAGCATGCTCTGCCCAGCCCATGCCGGGGCGCACTGACCATGAGCCTCAGCTCCTCCCTGGGCCACAGGAAGGAGCTGCGTAACCTCACTGCAGAGGAGGCTGGCGAAGGGGGCGTTATTGTCGCTGAGTTCATCGCCATCATTGTCATCACCGTTTTTGTCTGCTTGGGCAACCTGATCATCGTGGTCACCTTGTACAAGAAGTCCTACCTCCTCACCCTAAGCAACAAGTTCGTCTTCAGCCTGACCCTGTCCAACTTCCTGCTGTCCGTGTTGGTGCTGCCTTTCGTGGTGACCAGCTGCATTCGCAGGGAATGGATCTTCGGCGTGGTCTGGTGCAACTTCTCCGCCCTCCTCTACCTGCTGATCAGCTCGGCCAGCATGCTCACCCTTGGGGTCATTGCCATCGACCGGTAAGCTTGGCTGGGATGTGGCGCTGAAGGGTCACAGAGCGACCAGGTGCGGTGACTTTCCGCCTGCTTTAGCTCCCTGGGAGAGTGTCAGGGGCCTGTGCCGGGAGGATGAGCACGCGGAGTTGGGCCCTGCCTCCGTCTCTGCAACCAGGCACGTCTGGTTTTACTGTCTATATTGCACACAATTTTATTTTTTTTTTAAAAGAGATACCATTGCTTAAAAAAATAGTTCTAGAAACCTCCAATTCGCAGTTGACAGGTGAAGAATCAGAAGGCGAGGAAGGTGAAGGGTGAGAGTGGCACTGGGGCGCGGCTCTGACTCTGGCTCTTTCTCCCCAGCGGGCTGCCCGCTCCGGCTCGGCTCGCTTTGGTTTTGGCCGGAGCCTGACTGGTGGAGCCCAGAGAGGGAGCGTGGTCACTCCTCACAGTCCAGGGCTGGAAGGAGAGCGGGGGAAGGAAGGCAGCCCAGGAAGACAGGGACACCTGGGAGAGGCTGCGTGTGCGCTTAGAAACCTGGGTGGCTCCCTGCTCAGTGTAGCTGGTGTGCAGGAAGGTCTGGCACTGCCAACGTCCCCCTGCTACATGTCGCAGGGCCTTCAGATTCCCGAGTCCTGCTGTCGGGGTCAGCTGTGCAGTTGTCGTGGGCTTTGGCAGTGGGTTTCCAACCCCTTGTTTATTAGGACTTTGCTGACAGTCACTTCGTTCATTGCAGACAGGGGCTGGACTTTGTAAGAACAGCTTCTCTGCACGTCTTTTTTCCCTCTAGTAATAAAAGTAATACAGTAAATATAATGAATGAAATAGGAAATACTCATAATCTAGTCAATTAGAGGCACTCAACTGCTTATACATTTACTGTATTTGCTTCCAGTAATTTTTGGTTGTATACAGTGAATTTTTGCAATAGACTCATGGAATGTATATGGTTTTGTGACCTGCTTTTTTTTTTAAACTTAACTATATGATCATGAGCATTTCCTTGCATCTATACATACACTTCAAGAATGTGATTTTTAATGGCTACGTGGTATTCCATCCTGTGGATGTATTAATAGCATTTGAGTCAAGTACTAAATAGCAAGTGGCATCTCACAGGTATGGAAGAGGTGGAAGGGGCCCTTCCAACTAAAGGAGCAGCCTCTATTTATTCAGTTGGTAAGCATGTATTAAGCACCCAGTGTATGCCTGGCACAGTGGTTGATGCTGGGAACACATAGCTGAATAAGGTGAAAAGACATGCCAAGACATTCGCAGTATAGGGGGGCAGGCATGTGACGAGATAACTTCGGGTCCATATGATAGGTATACAGTGCCGGCATGTTGGAGGCACTGTGGGAATGCAGAGGAGGAGAGCAGACTGACCGTGGCATAAGTGCACGGGCCGTGTGCTGAGTGTGTGGTGTCTGACTGGGCTGGATCCCTAGGGGAATGGCTGGACACAGACAGCTTCCTCCACCAGAGCCACGATCCACACTCCTCGGGCCCCACAGCCTGGCCCCAGGGTTACCAGTGACCAGAGCGGCTGGTGGGGAAAGGACTCCTGCCTCACTGCCGTGGCAACTTATCAAGGCCTGGTTATCTTTGGAAAATAGTTCCTTTTCCCTTCCACAGGATGGATTCACAGTGCTTTGAAGCCACATTGTTATGACTAAAATATATAGATGCTGTCACATTTGGTGCCTTCAGATATTTTAATGACGGATGCAATTTACTTTTGATTATTGGTCAGTAGGGTGGCTTGCAAAACACAAGTTGCCTGGACCAACTGCTACTTTTATGTTCAGAGAAATGATCATGATTTGGCCAGTCCAAGATTTCTCCACGTCAGCACTGTTGACATTCGGGGCCGGGAAGTTCTCCGTGGTGAGGAGCTGTCCCGCGCATTTTGTGGGATATGTAGCAGCGTCCTGGCCTCTGTCCACTTGATGCCAGGATCACCTCCCCAGTTGAGACAACCCAAAATATCTTTAGACATTGCCACATACCCCTAGGGGTTCCCAACTGAGAGTCCTAGCCAAAGAAATCTGTCAAACTGGTTGGGACGGATGAGCCCAAAGCGTTGATCTTGGAGCACCCTGAAAAGAGAGCAAGGACAGAATATACAAAGAGTGGCTGCCCGGAGTGAAATGCACACGTCAGTGTCAACACCCTAAACCAGCCGCTGGGGGCACCATTGGACCCACGAAGAGCGTCCCTGTGACTAAATATGAATAAGTGTGTAACGTGTGGTCACCTCTAGCAGAGCTGTGAAGCTGCCAGGATGCCAGGTGCATGTAAAATAGTTCTTATATATTCATTCCATTTTCAGTGGGTGAAACTGCAGGTCTAAAAACAGTATTTCTTTTTTTTTTTTTTTTTTGAGACAGAGTCTCACTCTGTTGCCCGGGCTAGAGTGAGTGCTGTGGCGTCAGCCTAGCTCACAGCAACCTCAAACTCCTGGGCTCAAGCGATCCTCCTGCCTCAGCCTCCCAAGTAGCTGGGACCACAGGCATGCACCACCATGCCCGGCTAATTTTTTCTATATATTTTTAGTCAGCCAGTTAATTTCTTTCTATTTTTAGTAGAGATGGGGTCTGGTTCTTGCTCAGGCTAGTTTCAAACTCCTGATCTTGAGCGATCCGCCTGCCTCGGCCTCCCAGAGTGCTAGGATTACTTATAGGCGTGAGCCACCGTGCCCTGCCTAAAAACAATATTTCAGTACATGAATGCAGCTAGAACAATGGGATGGGTAGTGAGAGCGAAGACTAGTGATTTTAGGAGACTGTTCAGTGTAAGTTAATGTGTTTGCCCCAAGGTAGTTGGAGTTGGCTTAGATTTTGTGTTTTAAGTGACAGCACCTTATTAAAGGGATTGCAATCGAACTGGTTGATCTTGTGGCTGGAGAGCTTAACCCCTGGAATACCTGTGTGCTGCAACTTTCATGAAATCTTCCCATGGGTTCAGGGGTCGTGGTTGGGCTCGTGACTGATAATGAGTTAGAGACAAGATCGAGAGCCTCAGAAGATAGAAGAACAGAAAGCAAAAGAAAACCCCTGTCTTTGGCCTGTATTAACCCACAGGGGATTAGGGAATTGCTTTAGTTCTGTGTTTTCCTTTGAATCTACAACTAGTCCTAAATGAGGCTTCAGCTTAAAAAAAAGAAGTTTCGGGCCTATGATTGAGAACACGTAAACCCATTTTCTTTTTTTCTGGGAGATGTGGAAATGTTCTGTATCTTAATAGAGGTATAGATTTGTGCATTTCAATGTATGTAAATTTTACTCCCCTGCCCCTCCCCCCAACACTAAATACAAAGTGACCTCTGGAGGGTGTGGCTGTACCTGGGCAGGGCTGTGACCTGTGGGGCTCTTGGACTCCAGGAGACTGACCCCAAGAGGGCCGGCACCCAGCTCCACTGCCTGGGCGTCCTGACGGACCTCAGGACTCAGCTGGGAGGAATCACCGTCATGTCCCACTGGAATGGCTGGTGCCCGAGCCTTAGCCAGCGAGTGACAGAAACATTTGTTATCGTAAAGGAGAAGTCTCGCCATAAAGCAATAGTAAGAAGTGGGTGCTGAGAAGAGCCAGAAGGAAATCTGGCAGAGGACAGCTCATGAATCATCATCACGTTCATGACTGCCAGGACGGGGTTGGTCAAAGGACCAGGACAGTTAACATTCGCCAGACCTGGCCTCCCACACCCAGCCGTACACCCGCCCCGAGGTGTCTGAGTTTAGAGTAGCCTGCATGCTTTTTAAAGGGACAGAGAAAAGTAGAAATCTCTGTTTTGGTTTTTTTTGAAGGTGAAGGAACCTTTCTAGAACCCGTCCCCAGCCCACCCACCCCCAATCCCAGCCTAGCAAAAGCCCCTCACTTTCCATTTGCCGAATGCTGTTTCAGCAGCCCACCTGGCAACGGGAAGGAGACCACCCTAGTGGTTTGTTCATCCTCCGGGGGCTTAGGAGGGCCCAGTGTCCCTTGCGGGTCAGGGAAGTTTTGCAGGAGTGCAGGCAATGTGGGCTTCCATCCTCAGGGGGAAGGGGGAGGGGTCAGTGGTCAGGCAGGGCACAGGCTGTCCCACTGCCTTTGAACGGTGGGTGTGACCCAGGCCTTTGATGCACTCTCCCCCGTGCGTTCCGGGAGCACACCTGTGACAGAGCTTCTGTAATTTCCATTTTACAGATGCAGGACCTGAAGCTCTGAGAGGCTAACTCAGCTACCTGAGGTCACACGGCTAGTAGACATCAAACTTCCACCTGAACTTGAGTGCCCAACTGCAAAGGCGTGCTTTTCCCATTGGGTTGCATGGCCTTTGCAAGATGCAAACCCAGATATCAGTGCAGGACAGTGGTCGCCTTGCCCCAGGCCAGCGCGCAGGGATTCTGTAACCCACATCATGATCACGGCTTGTACTCAGGCCCCACACGCTGACGGGGTCGCCTCCCAGGCGAGATCTCGGTCTGCACTCACAGCCCAGGATCAGAGCTGCCTCAGGCTTAGCCCTGCTTAGGAAGACCCAGCTGGGGAGGGAGCACCTCCAGTCGGCACGTGGCAGTTCAGCTGCTGGTGCCCAAGGGTGACTCAGGAAGGTCCCAGTGGAGGAGTGACGTCCCAGGTGAAGTGTGAGGTGTGTAGCCACAATCATTTCCCATCGTCCTGGCTGTACCTGCAGCATTAGTGTGGCTACCCCTTTCCTTTGGCACTTTGCCCTCAGGGGAAGGCCCTGTTTCCCTGGAATAAAATGTCTGGGTGCGGATGGTCAGTGGTGGTTTACTTTCAACTCTGTGATCTGAGTCCTCCCACCCATTCTGGTTAAAGACCTGGTCTTTATCTAGGCCTACAAGGCTCCATGCACGCTGGCGCCTGCCCACCCGGCTGGCTCCTGGTCTCTTCTCTCCACTTCGCACTCTGCATTCTTGCCGAATTGTGCTCCATGCAGCTTCCCCATTGAGCAAGCGCCCACTCACATCTCGGTGCCTCGCCCAGGCTACCTTCTGCCTGGGCTGGTCCTGGGCCAGTGTCCCCGACCTTTCGAGACCCGGGTCTGGAGCATCACTTTCCCCAGGGAACCTGCTCTGGGCCTCCAGTCCCTCTAAGGGCTGCCAGTTTGAATCGATAGCGCTCCTGGCCCGTCCCCTCCTTAACAGCATCAAGCGACTGGGCACCACCCCCTGTCCACGGACTCTGAGACAAGAAGGCTTGCAAGGAATTGCTGGGCATGCGTGTTGTGGGTCACAGAGTCAGACGGCCTGGGTTCATTTCTTGTTTCTTCCATGTATCTGGGGTGGGCTGGTTAGCATTTTCTCTGCTTCAGTGTCCTCATCTGTAAAGTGAAGATAAGATACACCCCTGCTCAGAGCTGTGAGGATTCAGTGCGGCCCTTACCACTCCAGACTGTCATACTCTGCTTAGGTGACTGTCCTCCCCACAGCTTCTCGCCTGCATTTCCGGGACGTAGCGTGGGACTTGGCAGGGGGCAGGCCTTCAGCAGGTGTCCACTGAGTGAATGAACCCCGTAGTCCTCAGACCTCACTGTGGTCCTTAATCGTCCCTCTGGAAACTGACCTAAACGGATTAATGTCGGCAACGGCAGAACCGATCGGGCCCCGTGCCCAATCCCCCAGGACCCCTGTAGGTGCCCCCAGACCGGCCACACCTCCAAATAGGAATGGGTTCTGGTGTCACCACGTGGAAAGAGGACTGTCCGCGCTCGGTGTTATTGCCGGCGTCCAGCTCTCGGCGTCCAGCTCTTCACTCGTGGAGAGTCTTGCGGACTGTGAAGCATGGCACCGTCCAGAACGTGCCGGGGACTGGGAGGAGGGGCTGCCAGCATCTGTCCCGCAGGTCGGCCGTGAGAAATGCAGCAGAGCCCACCCTGGGTGTTCCTTCTCCCCTTGACTCCTCTCTCTCACCCCTCCATCCTTTTCTAGCTACTATGCTGTCCTGTACCCCATGGTGTATCCCATGAAGATCACGGGGAACCGGGCCGTGATGGCGCTTGTCTACATCTGGCTTCACTCCCTCGTCGGCTGCCTGCCGCCCCTGTTCGGTTGGTCACCGGTGGAGTTTGACGAGTTCAAGTGGATGTGTGTGGCCGCCTGGCACCGGGGGCCTGGCTACACCGCCTTCTGGCAGATCTGGTGTGCCCTGCTGCCCTTCCTGGTCATGCTGGTGTGCTACGGCTTCATCTTCCGCGTGGCCAGGGTCAAGGCCCGCAAGGTGCACTGCGGCACGGTGGTCATTGCGGAGGACGATGCCCAGAGGCCCGGGAGGAAGAACTCCAGCACCTCCACCTCCTCTTCCGGCAGTAGGAGGAACGCCTTTCAGGGTGTGGTCTACTCTGCCAACCAGTGCAAAGCGCTCATCACCATCCTGGTGGTCATCGGTGCCTTCATGGTCACCTGGGGCCCCTACATGGTGGTCATCACCTCCGAGGCCCTCTGGGGGAAGAACTCTGTCTCCCCGACCCTGGAGACCTGGGCCACGTGGCTGTCCTTTACCAGCGCCATCTGCCACCCCCTGATCTACGGACTCTGGAACAAGACGGTACGCAAGGAACTACTGGGCATGTGCTTCGGGGACCGGTACTACCGGGAACCGTTCGTGCAGCCGCGGAGGACGTCCAGGCTGTTCAGCATTTCCAACAGGATCACAGGTAACTGGGGAACTTGTCAGGAAAGGGGTCCGTGCTCTGAGGCAGGGGTAAGCCATGGGCCTCTCGGCCACGCCGGCCTGTTGAAGGGTGAGTCCTGAGGCTGGCTGTGTGGCCCCAACGCTCAAAGCACAGACTTCCTCTGGGGCAGGAACATTCCAGAGTGTCTGCTGTGATTTCCAAGCAGCCTTCCGTCACTCAGCAGCTCGAGGCCGTGCTGACGAGGAGGCCAGCAGAGCTCCCGATGTGCGTCCCAGAAGAATTGGGCAGGGGATGTCACTGTTCAGAAATCCGTTTTCCGAATCCCCAGCCTTGGCCTGCTGGTCTGGAGAGTGTAGTCACTTCTTCACTAGAGAAAAAAGACTCGCAGTGTTGGACCAGGCTCCCTCCTCTTGGCAAGTCCTTTCCTTCCAGTGTTTCCTCTTGTCCCTGCTTCCTGTCCACCCCACTGCTGGTCCAGCCTACCCCCTTCCTCGACCGACCTGCACCCTGGGCCCTGCCTCTCAGGTCGGGGGTCTCCTGGTGTGCTCCTTGACGATTCAGGGGTGTCAGTGCCAAACCTCAGCCTCCGCTGGGATGTCGCCATCTTGTGTGCACGGGGCTGCTCCCCCATCTGGCAACGGGCTAAGCGCGCAGGTTTCTGGACATGGTCCTGCCACCTTTGACGAGACCCAGGCGAATTACTCTAGTTCTGTCTACTCTGATCTAGGAGTTAGATTTTTTAAAATCTTTTTATTTTGAAATAATTTTAGGTTTACAGAGGAGTTTGAATAACAGTACAGAGAATTCCTGTGCTCACCCTGCCTCCTCCCGTAGTAACATCTTTCTTTCTTTTTTTTTTGAGACAGAGTCTCACTTTGTTGCCCAGGCTAGAGTGAGTGCCCTGGCATCAGCCTAGCTCACAGCAACCTCCAACTCCTGGGCTTAAGCAATCCTCCTGCCTCAGCCTCCCGAGTAGCTGGGACTACAGGCATGCGCCACCATGCCCGGCTAATTTTTTCTATATATTAGTTGACCAATTAATTTCTTTCTATTTATAGTAGAGACGGGGTCTCGCTCTTGCTCAGGCTGGTTTCGAACTCCTGACCTCGAGCAACCCTCCCGCCTCGGCCTCCCAGAGTGCTAGGATTACAGGCGTGAGCCACTGCGCCCGGCCTACATCTTTCATAACCATAGCACAGTTCTGAAACCTGAGGCATCAACGCTGAGCGTTGGGGGCAGGGCTGTTAACTACAGGCTTGATTCAGATTTCACCTGCTGCTCCGTTACTGTCCTTTTTCTGTCCCATGACCCAGTTTAGGACCCCACATTGTTTTGGTTGTCATATCTCCCTTTGTCTTCTCAATCTTTGACAATTCCCTTATCTTTTATGACAGTCGACACTTTTGTATGCATCAGGTTTGTTTGTTTATTTATTTATTTATTTATTTATTTGAGACAGAGTCTTACTCTGTCACCCCTGGTAGAGTGCCGTGGCGTCAGCCTAACTCACAGCAACCTCAAACTCCTGGGCTCAAGCGATCCCCCTGCCTCAGCCTCCCGAGTAGCTGGGACTACAGGTGTGTGCCACCACGCCCGGCTAATTTTTTCTGTTTTTTGTAGAGACGGGGTCTCGCTCTTGTTCAAGCTGGTCTTGAGCTCCTGAGCTCAAGCGATCCTCCCGCCTCGGCCTCCCAGAGTGCTAGGATTACAGGCGTGAGCCACCGCGCCCGGCTCATGAGGTATTTTGTGGAGTTCACTTTGTGTTTGATGCTTTTCAAGATTAGAGTGAGGTTTTATGTTTCTGGCAAGAATTCAGCAGGGGAGATACGCTCTTCTTCGTGCATCCTGTCCCTATCAGGATGCCTGACTTATGCCAGGATGACTGACATAACATTGTCAGTGTGCCTCTTTCCTAGTTATGTCATCCTCCATCTCTTAGGTAAGGTGCTGTCTGTCAGCTTTTTCCACTGTCTAGTCACTAATTTTTCCTATTGTAATTAATAAATACAGCAGAGGAGATTCTTTGAGACATTGCAAATATCCTGTTTCCCCGTCAGCCTTCACCCGCTGTTTTTAGCACGAGTCGGAGGGTCTTGCCTCCAGCAGTTATTACCAGGTTGTTCTGAAGGGAGGTGGCTGGATTTTTAGGACCAGGTTTGAGGGACCCCGTCACCTGGCCAAGCCCCTGCAAGAGAGCTGTTGAGGGCACTGAGTTGGGGCTGCAGCCTGAATCTCTTGCTGGATGACTTTGGGCGTCTCTTCGAAGCACCCTCATTAATTTTTCTTCTTCATGAAATGAGATGCCTCAGAAGGGTGAAAGAAATAATGACTCCTGATTGTAAATCCTGAGTGGCAGTGACGGGAGACCCTTCCATGCGGCACTGAAACACCAGCGTCACTGGTGTGTCATGGTGATGGAGTGCTATTTCTTGGGAAAGAAAGGAAGCCTGGGACTTTTTATTTTGACCACGGGGGGGGGGTGGATCTCCCTGTATCCCAGTATTTTTTATTTTATTTTATTTTATTTTTTATTTTTTTTGAGACAGAGTCTCACTTTGTTGCCCAGGCTAGAGTGAGTGCTGTGGCGTCAGCCTAGCTCACAGCAACCTCAAACTCCTGGGCTCAAGTGATCCTCCTGCCTCAGCCTCCCAAGTAGCTGGGACTACAGGCATGCGCCACCATGCCCAGCTAATTTTTTCTATATATATTATTTGGCCAATTAATTTCTTTCTATTTATAGTAGAGACGGGGGTCTCACTCTTGCTCAGGCTGGTTTTGAACTCCTGACCTCGAGCTATCCGCCTGCCTCTGCCTCCCAGAGTGCTAGGATTACAGGCGTGAGCCACCGCGCCCCGCCTTGTATCCCAGTATTTTAACCACCGAAACGCCCGCCCCCTGCCAGTGAGTTGCAAACCCACATTTCCACGCCTGACTTGTGATCCGCAGTACATTCAGTGTTTGGCTTCACCTCGCTGATTGACTTATTTATTCAGATTTTGTGAGATCACTTGTCCTCTAGGCAAGAAATAATAGATGTTTTCTGTTTCAACGGAGTTAAGGACGAGGAAGGAAAAAAAGCGAGGAAAGAGAATGGAGGAGGAGAGGGGAGCTAGAACAAAAAGAAGCATTTGCTTCTGGGGCCAGGATTTTCCACACGGGTCGCTTGTGCCTGCCGTGGAAGCGCTGGCGAGGCCGTGAGCACGGGCGGGAGCCGGCAGGCGCGAGGGAAGAGCAGCCTGGTGGGATGATGGGTTCTGAGTGGTTGGCCTCACCCAGGAATGGGAGTAGAGGGATCCTTGCTGTTCTTCCCAGAAGGTCCTTGTCCCCCAGGAGGAGGCCGCCGAGCGTCAGCAAGAGTCAGGGACCAAAGCAGAATGAGGCGGCCCAGCCCAGCCGCCCACCCTGCGCGGTCCACCCTGACTGCCCCGCAGATCTGGAGGGAGAGCCCCGGCCTCCGCCTCATGTCCCCGGTCCCTCTGTCTGAGCCTCGCCCTCTGTGGGCACGGCTTCGATCCTCGGCAGATCCTAAGCCCAGATCGCCATCCCGGCCCGTGTCCCGCCCTTAGCACGCCGTGAGGAAGATGACGAGATCTGTTCCAAAGCCAGCAAGCAAGGACTCGGAGCCTCTGTTTTGGTTTTGTTCCTCTCCATTTGTGTGGGTACCTGGAAAGTTTTAAGCAAGGGATCAGTACTCGGAATCACAAACTTCCCTGGAAGAGTGCGTGTGCGCAAAGGCAGGGGCAGCATCCCACACGTGCCTGGACCTTCCCAGCCGCCTCGACGTCAGGAGTCCCACGAGCACTCGACAGTGTTTGTTTCGTACATCAGGTTTTCTCAGCGTGTTCTCCCCACACTGAAGAAGTGCAAAAGCTCAGGCTTTCCCTGGAGCGCCAGCAGTCACTGGGCCACCAGATGCCTTCAGCTTTCCAGGGCTTATTTACTGGCAGAGCCCCACCGGGAGGCTCACCTGGGCATTTAGATCTCTGGGCTACCTGGAGGCTGCCAGGCAGTGCCAACTAACGGTGGACAGGTCAGCCCTGGAGGGGACAGTGGCTGCTAGGGCTGAAAGGTGAGCTCAGTGCCAACATTTTGTCTTAAGATGCTAAACCACAAATTGAAGCTGACAGGTGGCCGCTGGCCACTGGAGCCGAGGAGAGGCCCTCAGGAGAAGGGACACCCAGCTTCTCCGACAGCCCTCACCTGCAGATCCCGCCCCGTCACTGCAGCCAGGGCCCGGGCCAGGCGGGAGGGCAGCCTCCCTGGATGCCCCTCTCACCCTGGCTGATGCGTGTGCATAGAGATCCCTGGGCTCGGAGCCTTTCCAGGTGTCTCCTGGGGAGCCGACCCCTGCTCACATTTACCCTGGGGAAACGGCTCACTCCAGCTTCTGCTTGGAGGGGTCTGGGCTGGAGGGAGGGCAGGGAGACCCCAGAGCCTTTGAATTCTCCTCCCTTGCTTTTCCAAGCTCCTTTCCTAGTGGCACCTGGAGGTCACCTTGTTGCACAGAGTGCCTGCTTCACCTCGGACCCACACCCCTGTTCTCTTAGTTCCTCAAAGGTGCTATGGCTTTTACCCGCTGCACGCTGCTGGGGAGCCACGGACCTGTTCCCTGTGCCTTTGAGCTTTGGTGTTTGTTGGGTTTTGAGGGGTTGGGTTGGGCCCAGCCCAGGAGAGAGATTGTTTCCTGTGAAAAATCCCGGGGTGAGTGCAGGGTAAACACAGAGTAGAGGGATGCCACCTGGCCACCCACTTCCAGACCTTTCAGCGGAGCCACCCGGGCCTGGCTCCAGGATTCCTCCCGCTGGTGGGGACCCAGACATGTTGCTGGCTTCCACCGCAGCCTCAGAGATGGCGTCCAAAACCCACTGTGGCTTCAGCTCTCCCAGTTGGCAGGGAATGGCCCCGCGGGCTCCGCTCCCCGAGCCAGACGTCCTGTGAGCACAGTCGTGTCCTCAGGCCAAGGCCCTGGAGGGGACAGTCACGTGCGGGGACACGCGTGGGCCCGCTCTGGTCCCAGCCCCCACCCCTGACCCCTAGTAAGGGACTGGGACGCACGGGAGGTTCTGAGAGAAGCTTGCTGTGGCTCCTCCCCGCCGCCATCTCCTCCATGGCTCCAGGGAAGCAGGAGAGTGTGTTCTGGTAGCTCGTGCCCTGAAGAGTTAGGGTGCAAGTGAAGAATGTGGCTCTGCTACCTCGAGGGCTCTGCAGGAGGACGCAGGTTGTCCTTTGTGGTTGAGCTCGTTCAGTCTCCTAGGCAGGAGGTCTTCCTCGTGGGATCTGAGGGGTTCAGTTTTTTCTGCCATATTTTTAAGTTCTCAGAGCTTTGTGTTATCTCTGTGTTCCCTTTCTTACAGCCTCCAACTCTTTTTTTGTGGATTCCTTGTTTTCTCAACTTTCTAGGGACACCCAATTATAATTTTGTTTTGCTTTCTTTCTTTTTTTTTTTTTTTTTGAGACACAGTCTCGCTTTGTTGCCCAGGCTAGAGTGAGTGCCGTGGCATCAGCCTAGCTCACAGCAACCTCACACTCCTGGGCTCAAGCGATTCTCCTGCCTCAGCCTCCCGAGTAGCTGGGACTACAGGCATGCGCCACCATGCCCGGCTAATTTTTTCTATATATATTAGTTGGCAAATTAATTTCTTTCTATTTATAGTAGAGATGGGGTCTCACTCTTGCTCAGGCTGGTTTCGAACTCCTGACCTCGAGCAATCCGCCCGCCTCAGCCTCCCAGAGTGCTAGGATTTGTTTTGCTTTTCTATAAGCTCCCTGTATTGTCTCTTCTGAGATCCATTTTTCTTTATTCTTTTTCTCCCCATGTCTGTCTTTCGTGCTAGTACCGTTCCCTAAACGTCTAGGCATCCCTTCAATAACGAGGCCCCGCAGGGAGGGCCGTGGGGAGGCTGTGGCTGCAGGTGGCCTGGCAGGGCCGTGTCCCTGGCACCCACCTCTCCAGACCTGCTCGAGATCTTTTCTCGAGCGTGGGTGGGTTCTTCCGGGGAGGAGTGTTCCAGTGTCCAGCCCAGGCTGCGTGGGACAAGGGCCAGGGTCCCTCTGATGAACAAGTGGATTCTCACTGTCCCCTCAGTCTTTACCGTGTCACCCGCCTCAGCTATGCCCCGGGCCACTGTCTCCACTCTCCTGCCAACACAAGGCCAGGCGCCGGGAGCCCAGGCTGGGGAGAGCAGTGGAAGGGCCGGCTGCTTCCCGCGGGGACTTTCTGTCCCCAGGCCCCCAGTTCCTGAGCTGCTGGGGCCTCCCCGGCTGCCAGCGCCATTCGCGCTCCTGGGTCAGCTCATCGCCCTAACCCATCTACTTTCCAGCTTCCAGAAATTCTCTCCCCTTTGGGTTTTAAGCCTCTTTTGAAAAATCCATTTTTGGTGTTCAAGTTGGATTCCAGGAGGTGAACGGGTCACTGAAGACCTGAGAAGACCGTTCGGCTCCCACTTGCCTTGTTGGTGTTGGACACCGCCGGGGAGGTTCCCCTCTGGGGGGCCGGGCGGGGCCCTGGCGTGCTGGGACAGGAACACCGGGCGAGCGGGCCGGAGCAGCCAACTCGGCCTGCCTTTCGGGGACAGGGAGCGAGAGGAACAGCTGCGGGGAAGCCGGGATGGGAAGGTCAACTGCCTCGGTCAACTGCCGTCGCGCCTTCAACGCCAACTTTGCCTTTCAGACCTGGGCCTGTCCCCGCACCTCACGGCGCTCATGGCAGGCGGACAGCCCCTGGGGCACAGCAGCAGCACGGGGGACACTGGCTTCAGCTGCTCTCAGGACTCAGGTACCGTCACGCTTTGTGAGCCTCTCACCCGTGTCCCCCGATGCGGGTGCAGGAGCTGGTGCAGCGGCACTTCCCACGGGGGTGGGGAACTTTGCACTTTCAAGTTGTAAATGTGTATTTAGTGCAACGCATCTTAACTGAGGTAGAAATTCAGACGGTGAGAAGAGTCACTCAGGACACAGCGTTCCTGTTGACAGGACCCTCTCGCCGCTCGGCCGCTCCCGCCCCCTCCACGCGGGGCCTGCAGACTCCCGCGTCCGCGCCACGCCCCGCGCGGCTCGAACCCGCTGCCCTGGGTGGCGTTGCCGTGGTCTCCACGTGGCGGGAGCAGCCGCGCTGGCTGTCTGCAGACTCCGCGGAGCAGGACGACAGGGGTTTGTCGGGCAGGTGCCGCAGGGGGGTTGGCGCCCGGCTGTGGGTTGGAGTGGGAGAGGGGCCGGGGTGCGAGGGCGGGGAGAAGGAGGTGTGGGGACTCCGTGTTGCTGGTTTGTGTGCACAGCCGGCCGCTTGTTTTAGGGACGGATGTGATGCTGCTTGAGGACTACACACCTGATGACAACCCTCCCTCCCACTGTACGTGCCCGCCCAGGAGAAGGAGCTCGGTGACATTTGAGGATGAAGTGGAACAAATCAAAGGTGGGTCTCTGTGACCGATGGCTTCTAGAGAACAGGGGAGAGGGGGGGATGACTGGGAAAGTCCTCAGCCCAGCCCTGCCCCGCCCCAGAGCCTTGGCCTTTGCCCACCCCCATTCCTCCCCTCCTCCCCGCCCTGCGGGTCTCGCCCGAGTCCTGGGCAGACAGTGGCTTCAGGCTCCCCCCACACAGAGCCCACATTCTGGGTCACATCTCCTCCCTCAGGAGGTTGTCTACAGGCATGCGCCACCATGCCTGGCTAATTTTTTTAATGTATTTTTAGTTGGCCAATTAATTTCTGTTTTTAGTAGAGACGGGGTCTCGCTCTTGCTCAGGCTGGTCTCGAACTCCTGACCTTGAGCGATCCTCCCGCCTTGGCCTCCCAGAGTGCTAGGATTACAGGCATGAACCACCACGCCCGGCCCCCTCTTTCCCTTGGTTTCATTCCCGTGTGGGTGATGCGTGGTTAGAAATCTGAACCTTCCCCCTCTGAGCCTCAGTTTCCCCCTGTGGAAAGTGAAACAATGGCCCAGAGAGTGTATCTGCTAATACTTTCCTGGAGCAAGAGCTGCCTTCCTGCTGTCTGTTGCCCTTTCTGAAGCTGCGGTGGCTCTTGAGTCCTGCGAGGGGGACGGCCCTGCCCCTGGTGCAGCCCCTGCGTCTCCTCCTACCCCGTCTGCTCTCAGCTCACCCCAGCACCCTTGTCACCTCTGAAACATGCTAATTAGGAGGGCGGCGAACGAGCCGCCCAGGCTGCCCGCAGAGCAGTGAGGACAGCCACCGTGCCTGGGCTGGGGCGTGGCGCGGGAGTGCAGGGACTTCAAGACCCAAGGTCTTCAGAAACGCTGACAGTGGAAGTCAGCGTTCCCGTCGGAGTTATTTTCGTAATTAATCACATCTCCGGAGCTCAGAGCGAATGGAGGTCAGAGAGGTGGAAATCGGAGCATCCCCTTCACTGGCAAAACACATTCTAGAACTGAGCTTGGGCTGCCAGCCTCGTGGGTTTTGTAACATATTACTCTTCACAGAACATGTGCATCGAACCCCCGCCCACACAGCGCAGCTTGCCCCATTGCGCCTGCCTTGTGGAGGTGGCAGTCGGAGAGCAAGGCCCTGCCAGGGGAGTCCTCTCCCCGAGAGTGAGTGGCCGGGCAGAGGGCGGCCAGGGCCCCTCCACGCTGTCCCTCTCGGAGTGTGGGCTGCAAGTCGCCCACCGTCCAGAAGACGCGAGGAGGAGGGTAGATGGCTCCCCCGAGATGTCCAGGCGGGCGGTGCGGCCGATATGAAGGATGACAGGGCAGTGGGCGCCACACGGAACAGCCACCTCCTCACGTCTGTCCTTTTAGTTGTCAGCGGTTCTAATCCTCGGTAGCAGCTTGAACCTTTAATGTCACGTCCAACCCTGAGGTTCTCCGCGACCTCGGGGAAGCGCTGAGCAAGTGTGGGGAGGAGAGAGGTGATGGCTCGGTTTTGGAAGTTTGTAGCTGTAGATGTTACACCGCTTTAGGGAGCGAAGGGACCAGAGGACGTTTCCAAAGATGTAACAGTTCTGATGAATAATGCTAGAAAGGATTTATCAGGCTTTTCTAAGCAGCTTAGAAAGAGCGATCTCGCCGAATGATCGCAGTAACCCTGTGAAGCGAGAGGAGTCTTGTTACCTTCTCTTTTCAGTTGAGGAAGTTGAGGCTAGACCTCATCACTTTTCCGAGGTTTCCCGGGTAAAGGGTCGGGGAGTCAGGGCTTTTACCCTTGGGACTGTGACTTCAAAACCTGTGCCCTTGCCCTCCATTTGCGTCCCCTCCCCGGGGCAGCTGAGCCACGACAGGCAGGTTCCCGGGTGGTGGCTGGTCCAGGCTCCTCGGCTGACCTTTCTTCTGCCTTCTCCCTCAGAAGCTGCCAAGAACTCCGTTCTCCACGTGAAGGCCGAAGTACACAAGTCCCTGGACAGCTACGCAGCCAGCCTGGCCAAAGCCATCGAGGCTGAAGCCAAGATCAACTTGTTTGGGGAGGAGGCTCTGCCAGGGGTCTTGTTCGCGGCACGGGCCGTCCCGGGCGCCGGTTTTGGGGGCCGTCGAGGCAGCAGGACTCTCGCGAGTCAGAGGCTCCAGCTGCAGAGCATCGAAGAAGGGAATGTCCTAGCTGCAGAACAGAGATGAAGGCCTGGGGGCGGGCTGGGGCCGCGGGGGCCTCCCGTGCCCGTCTGTGCCGGCGCCCGGGCGCGTCCCTGTGCACCGCGGGCCACACACGGGCGGGGACGTCTGCTGTGCAGCCACGGGAAAAGGACTGAAAATCACGTCTGCAGCCCATGACCTCAGTGCCGCCTTGAGACTGCATGCGGGCTTCTCTGAGGTCCCAGTGATGGAGCCAGAAGCATCTAAAGCAAAAAAAAAAAAAAAAAAAAGCAGGTGGCAGTGTGGCCCTGGCTTTTTGGGAGGTGGGGCAGAGAGGAGGACTAGAGACCGTGGGCTTGGAAGGAAAGCACGGTATGGATCAGCTTCTCTTCACAGCCTGTGTCCCGGTGGTGCAGCCACCCACTGTCCCCGAGGTTTCAGGCGGGGGACCCTTCCCAGTGCACTTGGAGGATGGCACTGTAGTTCTTCCCAACACAGCCTCTGTGTGGGCCGTCAGCTCTAGACTAAGTGGCCTGCAGAGAGAGACCCAGGAGCAGAGTGCCCCGGAGCGACTTCCCACACCACCTGTCCTGCCCAGGAACTGGCCCTCAGTGTCGCCCCCCATGGGTGCTCGCAGGGCCCACCCACGAGCCTCTGAGGACGGGGGCCCACCTGCCCCCTTTCTCTACTGACAGATTCTTTGGTATTTCAAAAGAAGGGCGAAACCACTATGCAAGATAGGAGGAAGGGGCAGGTACCATGTGTGTTTCATTTCCAGAATAAAAAAGAATCCACTGGGTTAGGACATGCCGCTGTTTTACCAAGACTAACGGGGGCTGTGGTGCCAAGCACAGCCAGGAAACCGATCCTGTTGTACTGGCGGGAATCCCGTCCCCTGGGAAAGCCTCACTGAGTAGCTCCTGTGTGTGCTGTCTGAGTGACCAGTGGACACAGCTGGCCGCAGTGGCACAGGGCAGGCTCCCCCGGTACAGCCCGGGGCAGCTCAGACAGGACAGCAAGAGCACTGGGCCCGGAGTCAGCAGCCTTGGTTCTTGGCCCAGCTCTGCCTTCGTGTGCACGCTCGTGTCATTTGGGACATCTTGTCACCTCTCTAGGTCCTCTGTAAAATGGGAAAGGGGAGTGGGGAGTTGGAGTGGATGGTTTCCAAGATCATTTCCGGCTCTGACCTTGGATATTCTCTGAATGTGTAAATTAGAGGCAGGAAAAAAAAAAACAAACCAAAAGTAGACCCGTGGACCAATATCTGTATAACTTCTGAGTGTAGTTGCCGGTGGACATACGAAGTGTGGCCCAGCCTGGTTTCCCTGTCCTCGTGACTCGTGTGTTTGGAGCAGAGTCTGGACAGAATGCCAGCCGCCAAGACGCGTAAGCGGAGGGAGAAGGCCACCGCCTCGGAAGTGGACGTGGAGCAGCAGGAACGTGATTTGTGGGTTAGACCTCACTCCTCTCCCCTCTGAGTGGGAGCATCTGTTGAAGTCTGGGCTTGGAGAAATTGCCCTGGTGACTTTGGGGGCCCGTGGCTCTCCCCTTGTGTCTGCCCTTCAGCCTGGGACAAAATAATCCAAGTTCAGGACTTCCCTTGGTCAGCAGAGGGTAGATTCCAAGGAGATCTTGCTGTGCCTGCTGCTAGGTGGCTGTTCTAGAAAGTGAATCACCTTCGAGTCACTTTCTTTGGGATCTAGCTCTCTCCTGGCGAGGTAGTGTCTTTTTTGCGTGTGGCGGAAACAGTGGTTGCCTGGTCCCCCTGGTCTGCAGTTTACAAAAGGCCTTTCATGAGGCCTGGGGTCCTTCTCCTGTAGTGGTGGAACTCACCTGCTGCAGGCCGTCTGGCTGCTAGGCCCCGGCCTGGGTTCCGCATGGGAGTGGAAGGAGCGGAGGGCACGCTCCCCTGTGCGTTCTGCTGCTGACAAGTGCAGGTCACAGACTCTGCCCTCACTGCTGGGTGGCATTCCTAAGGCTGAGGGTAGGTTAGGTTTTCTATATATATTCTGTATATATATTTTTTCTAGCACGTGTCTAGTTTTTGAAGGGACCATGTTTCTGATCAACTAGTACATACAGAGGTAGAATAGCGCAGAGAGACCTTTTCCTCTGGGATGGGTGGCCAGGAAATTGGCTTGGAACCCAGGGGTGGGAGAATGCTCTCCTGACTGCACTAGGCTGGGCTAGATCTAGGGCGGGAATCCTGAGGCCTCCCCAAGTTCCCACTGGCTGACCCCCGACTAGGTAGAATATAATAGGATTTAATCTAAATCAATCTAGAAATACTGCATTTCACAAAAGGATTGTGTTTCCCCCCCTTTTTTTAAAAAACTGAGGCCCATTCATTTAGTCACCTACCAGACAGACACTGCACGTCACCTACCAGACAGACACTGCACGTCACCTACCAGACAGACACTGCACGTCACCTACCAGACAGACACTGCACGTCACCTACCAGACAGACACTGCACGTCCACCGTGCGCAAAGCACCAGCCCAGGCGCCGTGGGCAGTAACGCCGAAGTGTTCACTGTAATGCAAGGAGAGACACCTGCGCGATACAGATTCTAATCAGTGGCAAAGTGAAGCAGTGGTTACAGAAAGAATGGTGGTCTCTCCAAATAGGGAGTTAGGGCTGCATGAGGTAGGTGACGGTTTGAGCTAAGTCTTGGAGGCTGTTTGGCAGCTAGAACCATATTTTGCGTATTCCGGAATTCGAATTTTCCTCGATTCAGCTTGAGAGAGGGTGTGGGCATGGGGAGGGAGGGAAAAGAGAACCACCCCCCCACGGGCATTTTTAAGGAAATCCGCTGTTAGTGTAGAAGGTCAAATCCCCAACTTCCCCCACTGAACCCAGGCTCCTTAGCTGTAAACTGCCACACAGTGGCAGGCCCGAGGCCTTCCTCAGGGGACCCCATGGACAGTGGCAGGTGGGACCTTTGGTTACTTGTTGGTTTAAATATCTCAGTCTTGTGTCATCTGGTGTTTTTTTTTTTTTTTTTTTTTTTGAGACAGGGTCTCACTTTGTTGCCCAGGCTAGAGTGAGTGCCGTGGCGTCAGCCTAGGTCACAGCAACCTCAATCTCCAGGGCTCAAGCAGTCCTCCTGCCTCAGCCTCCCGAGTAGCTGGGACTACAGCAATGCGCCACCATGCCCGGCTAATTTTTTCTATATATATTAGTTGGCCAATTAATTTCTTTTTATTTATAGTAGAGATGGGGTCTCGTTCTTGCTCAGGCTGGTTTCGAACTCCTGACCTCGAGCAATCGGCCCACCTCGGCCTCCCGGAGTGCTAGGATTACAGGCGTGAGCCACTGCGCCCGGCCCTGTCATCTGGTTTTGACAGGACCACTATACGGCTGTTGCCCATCTCTGCTGGCATTGAGATTTCCACCTGCCTGGGTCCTCGTGCTGTGCCACAGGTACCAGCTTTCTGGTTTGGGGCTGTTTTGACCCAGAAGGCATTGGGAGGGCCACACTGCAGGGCACATAACTCAACACCTAGCCTTTTCCCTGGCCAGGGGCATCAAGACTGGAGATCAGGACCTTAGCCACTAGGTGGCAGCAGTGAGGCTGTGATGAGCCAAGGAGAAACCGGACAGCGTGTTTGCTTCATGCTCTGCACGCCTTTGCCATGACTGCAGTCCTCAGCCTGGGTGACCTTGCACCACCTGGTTAACCTGCTTACATGTGTGACCCTCATTCGGGTTCACAGGTGCTGCCACTACTCCACTGCGTGATGTCAAGCAAACCACTGCTCCTGGAGAAGCAGAGTTGAGCATGAGACAAGGGCCATCTGGTGCCAGTGTTCTTTGATTCTCGTTTGAGGAGTTGCTGGGTGGTCTTTCTGCAAAGCATTGAGCAACCAGTGAGCCTGACTCAGTATTTGCAGTAGGCCAAGGAAGTTTGGGTTGGGACAGGAGAGGGAGGACAATCGCTTTGATACAACGAGAGATTGTTAGTCTGTTTAGATTTAACTATACGAATATTCTGAGATGGATGCCTGCAGATTAGAGATGTACCTTTGGATGGACCATCGCATACACTCACGACTGTGTTCAGCCTCGGGCTCTGGCTTCGTCCTGTGTGGAAGGAGCTGTGAGGGTGACGTGGCTGTAAAATAGGAGGCGAGGGACTAGCACGCACGTGTCGAGCGCCTGCTGTATGCCTGACCTGTGGGACCTCTGAGCGCTTGTTCCGTGCGAGGCACTGTTGGGTGCTTCCAAGTGCGTTGTCTCATTTCACTTCGGTGCGAGTGTGACAGAGCAGAACAGCGCAGGGTGGGTGTGGTTGTGAGTTCATGCCCCACGCTGCCGCATACTAGCTGGGCGTGGGACAAGTTACCTGGTGTCTCTGCATCTCGGTTTCCTCATCTGTGAAAGGAGGTTTGGGAATGATCTCTTTCTATGTGGGCACGCACAGAGGTCCAGGGAGGGCTCCCTTCGAGGCTGACGGTGTGGGTCACAGAGGAAATCCTTGAGCAGCACTCAGCACAGGACCGGGGGCGCAGGGGAAGCAGAGCCCCTGGCATTTTTTTCTCAGCAGCTCCGTGAGGGAGGAGCGCATTGTTGTTTTACACGGATCTTTATGACAGGAAGTGAGAATCTTAAAAAGGTAACCGTTATTACCCTAGATTGGAGGTGTGAAGGGTTGCTGCCATAGGAATTGCCATGTTTGTTGTACAGCACAAAAGGACTTTCGGGGAAGAAGGGGTGTGGTGAGGAGGGGAAGGCAATAGAGAGGAGGGAGGAAAGCCTAAGCAGCTTTTGAAACGCAAGAGGTTTGGGGGAGCAAAAGTGAGCTTTTCTATTAAAAATGCCTGTCTTCCGCGCTACTGGCCTGTTTGCACAAAGATAAAATAATTCTAAGTGTTGCCCTGAATGGCTGTCGAACCCCAGGGCCCAGTGTAGAGTCCCAAATCACAGCACAAATTCAGCCTTGATCTTCCTTACAGCCCAGAAGGGACATTCTCCCTTGGTTGCTAAGGACAGCTCTGTCCTGCAGTGACAGATGACTCCTTGGCTGTGGCTCTTGGGTTCGCAGAATCTGTAGTCCTCCAAGCCTCTGAGGGAGGGGGCAGGGCAGGGTAGGAGTCCAAGCTCTACCCACAGTGTAGAGGGAACCCCAGGCTTCAACCCTCACCCTGAGGCAATGGGAAACGGCTGTGACCAGCCATTTAAACCTACAAGAAGGAGCAGAGGCATGCCATCCTCGTGGGCTGGGGAGAGGGGATATACAGAATCCAGGATGCCTAGGGAAATTGGGGTCTCAAAGTGAGTTAAGTCAGAGTCAGGGCCAAACACCAGGTCTAGGCCATGGGCGGAGGGAAGGAAGGAGCAAGCCTTATGGCTCAAGGAGGATGAGGGATAGTTAAAAGTCATTTATAGCGGAACAATCCGGCTGGCTTTGTTAGATAGGCAGAAAGAACTATTGTAAACCAAGGAGCTTGGGAGATAACTAATACCTGCTGGCCAGACCTAAAAACACTGAAGGCTCAAGAAAAGTGATTGGATTCACCGGAAAGTATCCAGTAAATACTTTGGATTCCAAAGTATTTCCAATATGTTGAAAAGATTCCTTTGAAAATATCAAAGCGCAAGCTCAAATATGCACAAGATTACAAAGAGCACAATTTTTGTCAGTGTTAATTTTAGGAGAATATAATACACAGAACCGTGTTCGTTTCCCTCAGAAATATTTTCCTGAGCAGTGTCAATAGCTTAGGAATTAGAAGCCACTTGTGTTTTTCCTTTGGACACCACCGTTTTGAAATACCACTGCCACAAATCACAGGCCAGCAGCCCCCCTGGAGGAACAGCCGCCCCAGGGACCATCACAGGCCCGGGCAGGCAAGGCCACGCCGCCTGTAAACTTAAGGGACACGCCTGTGTTGTGCTGATAATGACTCGTAGATGCAGAATTGGTTAAAAACCAACCTTCATAAAAATGAAAAGCAAAAAACCAAGCTAATCCTGAAATATATTTAACTTGAAGTCTCTGGATGACTTTTTTTTTTTAAAGATTTGAAAAAGTTTAGGATTATTATAAGCCAATATTTATAAACAAGTAAAAGTGTACTTAGAATAGTTTTGTTTACCTGATTAAATGTTTTTGGT
This sequence comes from Microcebus murinus, assembly GCF_040939455.1. NCBI lineage: Eukaryota > Metazoa > Chordata > Mammalia > Primates > Cheirogaleidae > Microcebus > Microcebus murinus. The sequence goes on along the minus strand of NC_134105.1, from coordinate 115,049,066 downwards.
ACATGCACAGCTGTGGAAATTGTGAATTTGTACTTGGACTTGTGATCTGTGGGCTTTGGCGGGAGCCTCTCCTTTTCCCTATTTTCTGCAGCCATGTCCCTATTGCTGACCTCCCTTCCCACGAGGTGCAAAGAGGAAGACTGAGCGGGAAGGGGCAGACGTGCAGAATTGGGAGAGGGGGCGGGGGGAAAGACTCCCATACTAAAGTCACCTGGAGATATCCATCCAGGTGTTTTTCATAAATTTCCCCAAGACAATTAAATTCATACAGTATTATTAAATGACCTGCTTCTCACCATGCCCAAGAAACACTTTAACCCAAAGTTTTTTTTTTTTTTTTTTTTTTTTTTTTTTTTTTTTTTTTTGAGACAGAGTCTCGCTTTGTTGCCCAGGCTAGAGTGAGTGCCATGGCGTCAGCCTAGCTCACAGCAACCTCAAACTCCTGGGCTCAAGCAATCCTGCTGCCTCAGCCTCCCGAGTAGCTGGGACTACAGGCATGCGCCACCATGCCCGGCTAATTTTTTCTATATATATTAGTTGGCCAATTAATTTTTTTTCTATTTATAGTAGAGACGGGGTCTCGCTCTTGCTCAGGGTAGTTTCGAACTCCTGACCTTGAGCAATCCACCCGCCTCGGCCTCCCAGAGTGCTAGGATTACAGGCGTGAGCCACCGCGCCCGGCTTTAACCCAAAGTTTTTAAAGGAAGTTTAATGAACATCAGTGCTGTATCTGTCTACCTAGATAAAGATATATTCTCCATCCCATAATCAACGTTAAAGACAGGGCAAGTGGCAGGTTATCACCACCTTTGAGACTCAGAACCACCTAAGGGCACAAAACCTACCACCTTTACTTGACCCCCTCACCTGCCACAACTAAAGTCATCTTCCTTTTTCTGAGTGGGTCGGTGAGTCTTAAGGTCCAGGTGCCTAACTTTCTAGGCTGTCCGCCACAGACACTGAGTCTTGGAGGCGGCCAGGACTTGTTAATTCTGCCCGTGTAGATTGCATTCTCTTTGCTGCTTCCTGACTGCTTGTCCGACATGCCCTACTGAGCAATAAACAATACCAAAACTCTCTGCAACATTGCTGTGGGCAGGAGACCTAGTTCCTCTGACAAATTCTTTTTTAACAAGTAACTTTCTTAGAGCAGTTTTAAGGTCATAGCAAAATTAAGCAGAAAGTCCAGAGTTCCCATAGGCCCTGCTGCCACATGCGCATCCTGTCTTCCCCCATCAACATTCTGTGCCATGGTGGGTAAGTACCATTTTGATTTTCTTCCATTGCTTTTCCTACTCCTTGACCCCACTGAGCCCTCCAGTAACCCGTTCTGTCAGCTTTCCAACACCCCTCCATAGTATATACATGTTAGTTTGCTACAGTGGAAGAAATGACATATTCTGTGCCTACAGTACTTGTTTCAATTATCCTGTACAGCCCTTCAACCTCCATGGCTTCATGTGGCCCCAACACAGCCCTTATCACATAGGTGGGGCGAACATATCCTCACTTTAGGGAGACGGAAACAAACCCAGAGAAATTTGATGGCTTGAGCAGGGCACATAACTAATTGGGAACCAGAAGCTTTCCAGAAATCATGCAGTAACCTATTTGGCTAAAGCTGATTTCTTTATCCCTTTGACCATTTGCCATGTTTTCTAACATAGATACATACGTGCCTTTCTCCAGGTAAGAGGTATACATTGAGATGTTGAAGTCCAGTTGAACTTCCTGAGTGACCTGAAGAGTTATTTTTCCTCTATACAAAAAACTAATCTGTCTTCTCTCAGCAGCAGGTGGCTCTGGGCTTGCCGCCATCTTGCAGGGATGAGAGATCCTGCTTTCTGTATGGAAGAGGGATGCTCTGCTTGGCTACACCTGTGAGGCCATTTGTGGCCCAGTCAGGGATTCTGTCTTAGTCTTAAGTGTCTTAGTCCCTTCTCCCTAGGATATTTAGATTCTTGAAAATAATAGGAATATTTCAACTAACTGCCAATTAAGCAATAAGAGGTATATATTACTTCCAACAAGTAATAGGGCAGCTGTTATAGCAAAAACAAAAGCCTCAATAGAGAGGCTCAGGGTTGAGAATGACCCTGGCAGACCATCAGATTTGGTATTGGCACTCGCCTTTTAGCTACCGTGTGCCATCACTGATGGTCTGATATCCACCTCCAGAGTGTGCTCAAGGCTGGTGCTGCTGGTGACGGACTGATGGACGAGGTGTCACATGGATCTATGGCTCTGGCCTTGACAACCCCAACATTTTCTTTCTTGTATCGGTGTTTTCATTTTGGCAGCATTGGATGGCTGTCTCAAGATGAGAGCAGTGATCAGTGTAAGCATGCAATTCAGTTTCTTCTCCAAATGTTGGTTGGCAGGGAGGTACAGTGAAGACAGTCACTGGCTGGACTGTAGATCACAGAGAAGTTGCTGGGGTTAGTTTTTGTCCTTCACAAGTAAGATGGTTTCCGAGAGCTCACTGATTGGAAACTCAAAGAAAGACACTTCCCTAAAAAAGCATGAATCAATATGCCATCCCAGAAACTGTAACAGCAGATGCTAAGTGTGTGTGTGAGTGAGACAGAGAGAGAGAGACAGAGAAAGTAAAAGTGGGTGTGCCTTTGAAATCATCCTTTTGGACCATTAAACACTGGACACATCACTTTGTCGTGCTTGCTTTTTTGCCTCCAAGGTATCATGAGGCAGCAAACTAACTCATTCCCACCTGGCAGGTCTGGCTTCTGAAGGAGGCTTTGGGCATCAAGAAAGTAGCAAAAAGACGCCACGGATGTGTAATGTACTATGCTCATTCGGATAACAAGAGGAGGAAAGAATTTAGAAAGTATATACTTTGGTACTGAGAAAAGATTTAATTTTGTGAATGGATTAAAGAAGACATGTGAGCATGTGATCAGATTCGGGGAAAGGCACCAACAGAATGAAAATTTAGGAGAGGGGAGGGAGAATGACTGAAGGGTTAGGTCTGCAGAAGCAGTTTCAGGTCACAACCTATATGACAACTAGGCCTCAATGTAGATGACTTGAATGGATGTGGATACTATAGTTAAGGAAGACCAGAAATTAGAAGACTGGATGGTCAGCAACTTGCAGTGAAATCTAGAATTTGGAGACAGAGGCAGGCCTGAAGCCAGTGCCTTCAAGACTAGTCTGTGCTAATATGTAAACTATCCATGGTGCTCTCAGTGATTTTTGCTTCAAGCCTCACTCCTGTACTTGTGTCGTGAGGTACCACTGATCATGAGAGATGATGACTGGAGGTGAAAATAAAGTACAGTCAGCCCTGGAATGATATGAGTTGAACTATGCGGGTCCACTTATACGTGGATTTTCTTCTCCTGCCACCCCTGAGACGGTAAGACTAATCCCTCCTCTTCCTCCTCCTCCTCAGCCTACTCAACATGAAACCAGTGAGAATGAAGACCTTTATGATAATCCACTTAATGAATAGTAAATATATTTTCTCTTCCTTATAATTTTCTTTAGTAACATTTTCTTTTCTCTAGCTTACTTTATTATAAGAATACAGTATATTACATATAGAACATACAAAATATGTGCTAATCAACTGTCTATGTTATTGGTATGGCTTCCAGTCAACAGTAGGCTATCAGTAGTTAAGTTTTGGGGGAGCCAAATTACATGCAGATTTTTTATGGTGTCCCACCCCAGTGTTGTTCAAAGTTCAACTGTACTTTCTAAAAAGGGAAATGAAAAAAGCCCTTCTAAAGAATAGAGAAAAATAGTCCTCTTATGCTGCAGAAAAGATTGGAAAATGTGGGTCAGAATAGCAAGGCATCAAATAAAAAGTCAAATTCAGGGTATCTTAAAACAACCAACTTCTTTAATTAGAAAGCAACAAACATGCAAATGGCAAGTGTAGAAATTTATTTGAACCAATATTTTCACTATAATGAAAATTACTCTTCAACATTGATCCAAGCTCCCACATCTGAAGGTTAGGGGAAATATTGCACTTTGCATTTTCTAGCACTCCTCATACACGGCAAAAAGTTTTAAAAACATTTTGCTAGTTTTGTTTTACACACGCTCCCAAATTCATGCACACAATCATTCCAAACCAATGTTAGGTTATCCCCTCAAAAGGGGAAAACTCCAAAAAACCACAATCTTAAAATTGCACTAAAGCTCTGTAAAGAAAAAAATATAATAAATGTCTTATACAAATTTCAGAACATCTAAGTGCTTGCCAAAAAGAGTTGATTATTCCTCGTCCTCATTTTCATTCTCCTGACCAGAGCCTTCTGATCTGTCACCCTCCAACCGGTCTGGAAAACAGATATGAGGATCACAAAAAGAAATACTTTTAGTATTACAATTGTAAATAATTTACAATGCCTTTTATTTAAAACTGATTAAAATATATATAATTCAACACATCAATATGTAAAAATCAGTTCATTCATCACTATGTGTAGACAAGTTGTTTTTTAGAGGCAAATAAAATAAAGAACATAGTATTATTATTTTTGAATATGCATGTAATTCTAAAACATAAAAATAAAAAAATACCCACCCCTAAAAATCCTTATATATTATGTTCTACTGCGGTAGTTTTCAAACAGTGTTCTTTGTTTGCACTCTAGGTCTAAGGGCGTATATCAGGTGCTACTAAAAGAAATGAGGCGGCAGCTGTGTGACAGAGAATATAGGGATCACCACTGAGGATTTGTGTAACTGTTTGTAAAAAGAGTTTTTAAAATTAAATACTATGTTCCAGGCATTGTGCTAAAAACTGAGGATACAATGGTGACCACAACAGATGTAGCTTCTTGCCTCAAGGAGCTTATCTAGGTTAAATACTCAACTGAGTACACGTAATTACAAACTGCTGTGAGCGAGCACAGCCTGTTCTCTCAAGTTTTCATGATTTACACTTGCTATATTCCTCTGCTTGGGACACTTTTGTCCATTCTTTGGCTACAATGATTCTGTTTACTCATCTCAATACAACTGTTGCCCCTTTGTGAAACTTTTTCTGGACTTTTTCAAATACCCCATCTATAAAATTATCAACTCCCTCCCCCCATGTTCCAGAATATATAAATATTTTTTTAAGAGACAAAGTCTCACTCTGTCACCCAGGCTGGTGTGATCATAGCTCACTGCAGCCTCGAACTCCTAGGCTCCAGCAATCTTCCTGTCTTGGCCTCCTGAGTGGCTGGGATCACAGGCATGAGTGACTGTACCCAGCCAGAATATCCTCTATGAACTTTATAATGATGATCCTAATTGCAGTAAGAGTTGTTTGCATGTCTTCTTACAGACCAGACTGTTAGCTCCTGAAGGGTGGGAGTTATTTCCTTTTATCTTTACATCTTCAGAGCCTGGTATAGGATGTTCAATGAAGGTTTACTGAATAAATGAATGTAAGTTTTATGAAGGTAAGATATATTACAGTAGAGTATATGAAGTAGGCAACAGCATAAAATCACTACCACCACTAGGATGAACTAGGATGTTTCTGCCTCAGAAACACTTTCCCAAGGTAAACATGGAAATATTAAGGTAAGATGTAAGGGAAACAGATCAGTTCCACTGTCAGTATCAATTATCTACAAAGGCTTAAACACTACCACTGGATGCGAGGTTAACGGCACCAAGGACAAGATACGGCAGCGAATATGTTTAATGTCTAAATGAATTAGATTAAATCTCCTGTATGCAGACTTCAATCCAATGTCAAACCAGTAAGATTACGTAAGATTTGTAATCTTAATTATAAATTTCAATTATTATTACCATTATATAAGTATTTAATACACATTTGTAAAATAAATGAACAAAATAAGATTTGAATAGACCTTCATAGATTAATAAGGAATCTAAACACAGCGGAAGAATTTCTGACCAATAAAAGGCTACCTAAAGGATGTTAGTTTTAAAAAGATTACATTATTTTATTGTGTAATGTACTTTCAAGAGAGAACCAAATATTAAAAGTTGCATGAATGGGAATCTTGGGTATGATTAACTATTTCAAGAAATCTATTTTGTCATATTAGTGAAGCATGAGGAAGCAGTATTAGCCTGTTTCAAAGTTTGTAGACTTCTTACCCAAATTTCTTTTGGTTGTTAGACTATAAATGAAGATAGGAAAATAAAAGGTTAAGAAAAAATGTCACAGTCTTTAAATCAGGGTATTGTGTAGTAGAGGTCAGAACTCTGCAGTCCAAGGCATGCCTTAAAGAGACAAGTGAGGGCCCAGAGTCTCTATGATGGGTCACAGAATAATTCCCAGTGGCTTCTGGAATGAGGAGGGCAGAATATAGTTGTTCTATCCTGAAATCCAACTCATTTAACTACTGTATAGCCACCTCTCTAAAAATGTAAACCCAATTTCTAAGAAAAAATTAAATAAAATCTGTTTGCAAAGTGCTACTGAAGTAGTAAAACTACAAAGCAGTAACATACAAATCTCTGGTTGGCAATTATGGACCAAGGAGGTCTGAAGAACAATGTATTTTTTTAAATGAAAACTGGAAATAAGACTCGCTTCTATATACATGAGTTTTCAAAAGTAGACAACACCAAATTTCTTTTTCAAATAAGGTTTACATTTGTGGAAAGGTTCCTTTTATTTTCTACTGGAATAGTTCTTCAGAATTATTTTTGGCTGGGGAAGAGATGGCATGAAGAGATACTAAGTTTGCAGGGGGGAGATGTAGATAGGAAAATTATTCCCTAAAGGAAACTTGTACTCCAAAAAATACTGTTGTTATATTTTTTCAGGCTATCATTTGTAAAGAATTTATTTACTTTATTAAGAAAAATAATATAAAACTCACTGTTGGGTAGAGATTTGACACCAGAAGTTCATTTATTTATCAAAGGATTCAACATTTACTAAGCAACTATTATGTGGCAGGTACTTTTCTAGGAGCTAAACATCCATTTGCAAATAAGACAAACTAAGTCTCTTATTTTCTAGAAGCTTACTTTCTAGAGGAGGAAGGTAGGAAACAAATGTATTTTTCTCTAATCTGTAATATGAGAGCAAATAAATGAAAAGTTAGAGTGATAAGTACTTGAGGAAAATAAAGCAATGAACAGAGAGTGACTGAAGTGAGAGGGAAGATCTAAGGAAGACACAGAAAGCAACTTTAGATGGGTGGCCAGCGAAGACTGGTCTGAGGAAGTGACACTGGAACCGAGACCTGAACTGTATGTGAAGTTCTGGAGGGAAAGTCTTTCACAGAGAGTGGAAACAGTAAGTGAAAAGGTCCTAAATGTGCTAATAAGCTTGATAAATTTGATGAAGAGAAGCCAATATGGCTAAAATGTAGTGAGCTAGGAGAAAGCTGGAATGAGTCAAAGTCAGAGGTTGGCAGGGTTCAGGTCATTGTAGGACTTTGTAGACCAGAGTAAGAAGTCTAGGTTTTACTTTAAGAGCAATGGGGAGCCCCTGACAACTTTAAGAGGAGGTAATATAATCTAATTTATGTTTTAAAAAAGGGTTCAGCTGACTAAGGTCCATGGGCAAATCCAGCCTGCTTTTGTAAATAAAGTTTTATTAGAACAGAATCACTACTATTCATTTACATACTGTATGGCTGTTTTTGCATTAGTGGCAGAGTTGAGTGGTTGCAACAGAAACCATGTGGCTTATAAAGCCTAAAATATTTACTACCTAGCTATTTAAAGAAAAAGTTTGCTGACTTGTGTTTTAAAAGGATCCCTTTGGCTGCTGTGTGAAAATCAAATTGTATGAGAGCAAGAGTAGAGGCAGGGAGACCACGGGTAGATAAATATTACATATATTCTGGAATGAAGTTAACATCACCTGCTGATGGAGTGAATTCGTGCACGAGTTGGTTAGCGAATGTGAACTTAATATGGTGACAGGCTCTGCAAACCCATCATGGAGAAAGAATAGCTATCCTATGCCAAGGTCCAGAGGTATTAAGGACAAATGTCAAGAGATAATACAGGGTTTTCATAAGACATGTTAACACATTTGGACTCTATCCTAATAACGTGTGGAGGTGCAGGAGAATTTTAAGCAGGGGAGTAACTTGATCAGATTCTAAGATATTCTACAAGATTCCAGAATGATCCACATACACCATCACCATCTTTCCAAAGCCTCTCAAAGCTTCTAGGGATATCATTACTGCCTTTACACCTCAAGAAGTGGCCTAGACTAGAATTAGTGCATTATTTATGAGAATAATTCTGGTTGCTTTTTTAAAATGCAGAAGCTCAAACCCTATCCAGATAAAATGAATCAGAATCTTTAGGGGGTAGAACTCAAGTATTTATAGTTTAAAAGGCCCCATAGGTGATATGAAGAGGATCCTTCATTAAAAATCACAGTTCCAGTAGGAAGAAGGTATCTCACATCTATTCCCTGGACCTCCCAAAAAGCCTTTTGGAGTAGTGGATGGGCAGAGGTATCTAATGGATGGCTTGTGCTTATTTAACCAAAGCCCATTCTTAACTCTCCTGAATATGTACACATTATTGTGCTCAGACTACAGAATACTGAAGGGAAAGAGAGGAAAAGAGTAGCTAACTGACCCATCAAATAACTAGGTATCTTAAGGATAAAAGCAGCAGAAATATAAACTCTTTTATTCTATCTAGTCTTTTTCATAAGAGAAACAAGAGGATAAGCTGACTAAGCCAACTAGAAATTATCTATTTTTGATTGCTGGCAAAAAGAAATGAAAGAAAGGGAACTTTTATATTGTAAAACATCTTATCTAATCCTAAAATCAAAGGATAATAGTAGCTGTTGACTAAGAAACCACTGCCACATTAGCACCTGTTTAAAATAGATTCTTGCAGAACTGGAAAGAGAAAAGTTTTCTATAGGAAAATCCTTGAGAAAGAGTCATCTACTAGATAAACTCTATAAGAGCAAGCACATTTTAGGAGTCATAATCAGCAAGTGCTTTTCTTTAAAATGTTGGTTTCTCACATCTGAAATCCAAATCAATGAATTTTAAGAGTTACTTTGCTGTTATTGAAATGGATCAAAAAATGTTATAGTGTTATAACAATTTAATACAGGAGCCCAAAGAAGTACTGCAAAAATATTTTGTTGGACTACTAACATTTTTTGTTTATATTCCAGGTTTATTTTTTGTTTTGATCAAGTGAAATTTTCTTTCTTTCCAGGTATAGTTAATACTTTCAACTCGAGGATTATTTTCTAACTCTTTTAATTATAAACATATGAGGTGTCTTTCAATTTTTCAGATATGTTACACATTCTCTCCTGTAGGGCTTAGAAAAATACTATATGCCATTTGTTTTGAGTACTTATCTCTCCATTCCCCATTCTCTCTGAGGAAGGGATATTTAATCCACTGCTTATACAGACCTGAAGATAAGTAGAAGTTATCTTAACAAAGAGTGAGGATGGGAGGGGACAGCATGATTACAAAAATCCTGAGGAGGGAAAGTATTTGGTATAGCCTCAAAATTCAAAGAAGGCCAGAGTGAACGGAATGGTTAGAGAAGAAAAGAATGTTGTAAATGAGCTAGAAAAGTTGTTTGCAATCAGATCAAGCAGAGGTTTGCATTTCACAATAATGACTTAAATATATTCCTTTAAGTAAAATTTATAGGTCAAAGGGGAGTAAGGGCTTGGAAGCTAGTTTCAAATTCAGGCTTTAACATTTACCAGCTGTGTGACCGGGGCTTAAGTGATTATAATGTACCTATGTTGTAAACGGTCAGAGATAAATGACGATAAATCATGAAATGATTAGTATAATGCCTGATATAATGTAGTTACTCTATAAATGAGTATAGATAATATATAACATATGAAGCAATTCAATTTCTGAAATCAATGAAGAGTGATACACACTCTTACTTGATAAACATTTTGCTTATAATGGATATGGGACTGTTTCTATTGTTATGAATATAGATTATTCAATTCCTTCTTAAATATTAGTTATAATATATATATATATATTTGTGTATCTGTGACACTGAAACTCAGTGTATCACCTAAAACAAAAAAATTGAAAAAGTACACTAAGGTATCTGTTTTATTTCTTAGCATATTACATTTATTTCTGTCTGGGCTATGATTGATTTTGACCAAACCTACTATTAAAGTATATTCACTATAACATACCTTAAGGTTTATGGTATGGTCTTATACTCCAAGAAAAAGTTTTCAAGTGAGTGTCCTTTCATTTGACCGTTTTTCAATAAACTTACTTCATGAGGAAATAAATTTACTGTGCTAAGATCTAACACTCACAAAAATACTAGTTCAGAAGTTATGCTGCCTTCATTTTGTGACATTAAGGAAATTATATAAATCCCTTTAAAGCAGATCTTAATTAACATGTTTTTCAAATATATAATAATTTTAATATTACACTAAAAGTTCCTACCAGCTCGGATATGATTCAGTGAAGCCAACATCCTCAACATGAAAGAGGCTGGAACTGTAATGGTGTTTCTAGTCTCTTCCAGCATGAGCTCGTTTCGAGTTATAACCTACAAGGCAAGTTAAACAACCATGTCAAAGATCATAGAGTAACTGTACCTTTTTCTTTAAAATTAGGAAAACAGCATAAAATTAGCAGGTCCTAGGAGGAAATTACTTCATTCTTTATATGTATGATGTTTATATTTCTGCCTTAAGGCTACTCAATGCCAAATACCTACTTTAAGTTGTATTTAAAGAAAGAAGATCAGAAAACACCACTTTTTCAACTGGCAGAAAGACAAAGGTCAGACTTTGAGGCCACTTAAAACATTCAAGAATTCAGTTTAGCTTTTACTTGTGTTTCCCAGAGCAGTCTACTTTGTGTTGTCTCATTAGTTTCCTCTATTGCAGAACTGATATTTCAGTGATACAACAGAGTTAAATTATTATCCCTGGGTCACTTGGATCCCTTGAGAAGACGTTACCTTTACTGAGGCAAAGCAGTCTTGAAAAATAAACTTTGTGGCAAGAGTTAACAATGAATTGTCTTAAGTACTAAGAATAGGACCAAATGAATACTCATGAACATCTAGGGATCTAATGTTTAATCATGAGCAAAGGAAAAAAGAAAGAGGAAAAGCAAAGAACATGGTGAAGGAAAAAAAGGAAGAAAGAAAGAGCATGAGAGGAAGAGGAATGCTACTCTGATTAATAGTTCCTCAATGATATAATAATCCCCAATTGATTAGGGTGCCCCACAAGGCCCTTTATAATCTTGTCCCCACCTACATCTTGAGTCCAACTGAGCTACTTTTGCACATACACTCAGGCACACGGATGGTTCATTTACCTTATAATAACTTGGCATATGCTGATCCTGTTTCAAATACTCCTCTGCTCCTTCTCTGCCTAGTGAACTACTACTTCTCAAACTGCAGTCCAACTCTTATGTTCTCTGTGAAGACTTTTTCATCCTATCTGTCCTGTTTACAAAGACAGCTTTGCCCTTTCTACAGGCTTCCAAAACACTACACATTCACCTCTGACACTGATCCCACTACAGTATGTTCTGGTTGTTTGTTTACATGTCTGTCTTTCCCAGTTTGAGGGTAGGCCTTTCGCTTTTTAAACGCAGCACTTGTGTACATCAAGTGTTTTATAAATGTCTATTCAATAAATGAAAATGTATGTGGGAACTGTGCGATAGACTGTCAACTTTGGTCTACAGTAGTGGTTTGCCTACTTACTAACATTTTTAGCAATGGACCTGCATTTTGAGAAGATATATGGAAACACACAAATAAAAACCCTGGTTGTTATCCGCTACACATGTTAATGTTAAAGAAAAAAAAAAAAGAAGTAAAAATTAAAAAAAATTTTAAATAAAAACAACAACAACAAAAAGCCCTGGTTGAAGTTGGGAAGGAAAGGCTTAGAGTTCAGCCTTCCTATCATCTACCTTCCCTCTCCTAATCCCATAAGGAACCCAGAGTACCACAGAACTTAGTTTGAAAATGACTGCTTTAATAAGAAGCTTAAAAATCTTAAAATATAATTAAGAAAGGAAAAGATTCTCCAATAATTTGTTCTTTTCTGATTCTGAAAGAGAAAGTCCCATTTCCTGTTTAAGAAAAACTCAAACTAGAAAAATGGCTATGATTATGGAGAATATAGTAAAATTGTTTTCTTAAAAAGACAGAATATTTTTGTGATTCTTTATTATAACAGCACAAAGAGTCAAACCTATTTTCTTAAACTACAATATATCTAATCTGTTATTTCTAATAATTAATATTATAATTAGTAAGCTGCTATTTCAATTTTATAAAACTCCCTAGTATTATAGCCATGTTTTTATTTTAATTTTTCTTAAAATCTGATCTCCTTAACTGCATTGACTTGTTTTATGTTAGCAACTAATAGTAAACTGCTTTGATTTTTCTTAGGAAAGCATTTTAGGAATAAATTGAAATATATATAAATAATAAGTATAGTAAATATCTTACTTCATCAGCAAGTTTTCGATTAAAAATCCTTGACTCTTCTAGTGGTGACCAGATCTTTATGTCATAATCTATGCCAGATGAGGCTAGAACTAGAAGTAAAATTTACATGTTAATATAATGCTTAGAAACATGCCACTCATTCCAGACATGCATATATTATGCATATGTGTATGTATACAGCAAAAGTGAGCTTGAATGGAAATTGTGCCTATACATGTAACTGTTACTTGAAAATGTTATTTTGAAGATTTCCTAAAACTTACCCTAGAACAAAATTATAAGACAATCTTGAAGTCACTCAAATTTCTGTCTTACTCATTGTTCTTTTATGAGATATTTGGGCAATTTCACACAGAAGGCATCCAATGCTTTTGTTCTGATAAATTAATTCAGTTATGTGAAGACTAAAAAGAACTGGAGGTTCAGCTGGGTAAGTAGTAAAAAGTTGTCATGTCAAACCTCTTATGGCTGATAAAATGTAGAAGCAATATTAGGAGAATAAACAGCTTAACCCATTTCCTTATGCTTTCTGCCAAAAGCAGATTACAGGTGCTTTCTGTTTTAAATCTAAGTAGAGCTATAATTTACTCTAGTGGTGCCTACTAGGATAATTTGGACTATTCTTACAACATTAACAACTAGGAAAAAATTGGAGATGATGAATCATACAATTTTTAGTCATTGCCCTATAAAAGATCATCTTACTTGGGTCAAATGGATGTGGCTGTAGGCAGTTGACCACATGATTATCAGCTTCCAAAAGCATCAAGTGCTCAGCAGTGTGCCGATCCCAAATGAAGATATGGCCACAGTCAGAACCACTCATTACAAAGTTAGCACCCCAGAAATTGGCTTCTTTTATCTAAGGGTTTAAAAAAAGTAAGTTATAAGAAAATTCAATTCAAAGTTATTAAAACAAAGAATTACGCTATTCTTATGTTCAAAAAACAAACTGGCTTAGAAAATAGTAAAATTAAAAACTGATGTGGGCCGGGCGCTGTGGCTCACGCCTGTAATCCTAGCTCTTGGGAGGCCGAGGCGGGCCGATTGCTCAAGGTCAGGAGTTCAAAACCAGCCTGAGCAAGAGCGAGACCCCGTCTCTACTATAAATAAAAAGAAATTAATTGGCCAGCTAATATATATATAAAAAAAATTAGCCGGGCATGGTGGCACATGCCTGTAGTCCCAGCTACTCGGGAGGCTGAGGCAGAAGGATCACTCCAGCCCAGGAGATTGAGGTTGCTGTGAGCTAGGCTGACGCCACGGCACTCACTCTAGCCTGGACAACAAAGTGAGACTCTGTCTCAAAAAAAAAAACAAAAAACAAAAAAACTGATGTGAGTCTTTGTCTTCTAGTTTCTTAAACTATGAGTATAGGAACTTTGCTTTGTTTAATGCTATATTTACAGTGTGTTAACACATTGCCACACTAGAAAAAAAATTTTTTCCTTGGGGCCGCAGTATTTTATTATGAAAATAGAATAAAAACTCTGAAAACAAAACAATCCTTTCTATGTTTTTTTTTTTTTTTTTTTGAGACAGAGTCTCGCTTTGCTGCCCAGGCTAGAGTGAGTGCCGTGGTGTCAGCCTAGCTCACAGCAACCTCAAACTCCTGGGCTCAAGTGATCCTACTGCCTCAGCCTCCCGAGTAGCTGGGACTACAGGCATGTGCCACCATGCCCGGCTAATTTTTTCTATATATATTAGCTGGCCAATTAATTTCTTTCTATTTATAGTAGAGACAGGGTCTTGCTCTTGCTCAGGCTGGTTTTGAACTCCTGACCTTGAGCAATCCGCCTGCCTCTGCCTCCCAGAGTGCTAGGATTACAGGCGTGAGCCACTGCGCCCAGCCTCTATTTTTTTTTTTTTGAGACAGAGTCTCACTCTGTTGCCCTGGCTAGAGTGCCGCGGCGTCAGCTCAGCTCACAGAAACCTTAAACTCCTGGGTTCAAGCGATCCTACTGCTTCAGCCTCCTGAGCAGCTGGGACTACAGGCATGCGCCACCATGCCCAGCTAATTTCTTTCTATTGTTTTTAGTAGAGATGGGGTCTCACTCTTGCTAAGGCTGGTCTTGAACTCCTGAGCTCAAACGATGTGTCCGCCTAGGCCTCCCAGAGTGCCTAAAACACATTTTCAATTATCAATCTTTTTATTTTAATTTTAGCGTATTATGGGGGTACAAGTGTTAATGTTACATATATTGCCCATGCCCCCTCCACCCTCAATTGTCAATCTTTTTAAAAGGGTTTTTTTGTTTTTTTTCTTGAAACAGTCTTGCTCTGTTACCCGGGCTAGAGTGCCGTGGTGTCAGCCTAGCTCACAGCAAACTCAAACTCCTGGGTCAAGCGATCCTTCTGCCTCAGCCTCCGGAGTAGCTAGGACTACAGGTGCACACCACCAGGCCTGGCTAATTTTTTCTATTTTTAGTTGTCCAGATAATTTCTTTCTATTTTTAGTAGAGATGGGATCTTGCTCTTGCTCAGGCTGGTCTCAAACTTCTGACCTCAAGTGATCCTCCCACCTAGACCTCTCAGAGTGCTAGGATTATAGGCGTGAACCACCACACCCAGGCAAAAGAGTTTTAAAGTAGTCTTACTATATTTTGCAATCAACCTGGATTACCTAAGTCCAAATCCTCCTCTCCAAAACTAACAGAGGTTGCTAATATGAGCTTAAAAAAATCTACTAGAAACCTTTCAGGTAGACAGCAAATGTGAAACAGCAAAAAAGATGCAATGGTTACTGGCATAAGCTAAAATTTTAAAAAATCTACATATATTTCTTTAGTAGACTATGGTTTTATGGTAAAAAAATAATAATCTTTCACAATATAAGACTAAAAGAGCCATGTTTATTTTTTTTTTTGAGATAGAGTCTAATTTTTTGTATATATATTTTTAGTTGTTCAAGTAATTTCTTTCTATTTTTAGTAGAGACGGGGTCTCACTCAGGCTGGTTTTGAATTCCTGACCTCGAGTAATCCTCCCGATTCACCCTCCCAGAGTGCTAGGATTACAGGCATGAGCCACCACACCCGGCCAAGAGCCATGTTTAAATAAAGAGATAACTGTAAAGGTTTAACAATGTAATATTGAAATAATACTGGCAATATAGAAGATAATCGTTATGGGAAAAAACATTCATATTATAAACTGCAATTTCACCAAAGAATGCTGTAAGAATTCAGTACCATTGTCCTGGAGTTGCGATGGCCCTTATAAACCATCTTTACTAGTGGCCTTCTAATGTTCAAAGTATCCAATTCTTCCATTTCTTTCCTTTCCTTTCTCCGCCTGAAGAACTCCTGAATGCGGGCAACAGCAGAGCGTCTATGAATTACACAACAAAACAAAATCCAAAAATAAATTAAAAAATTAACAAGACACTACAGAATGATAATGAGGAACTTTAAAATATAGTGAGTCTAGAAAATATTTAAACACATTATCTCAATAAGGCACCCCCAACCAAAAGCATTAAGAGGCAGACACAGCAGTGAGATATCAGACTAGTCGAGTTACTACAACAAAGTATTTTAGTTAAGAGGTCACTTAGAAATTTGGTACTGGTTGAAAAGTAAAGGAAATAGCATGCGGCACACTGGTTTTTAAAGGGCTATTTTGTAAAAACATAATACAGACAAAATTCATGTGCAATTTAACTACAAATAAATTATATTCAATGTTCTTTCTTCTCCTCTTTTCCATATTAGGAAAAGTAAAGGTATAAAGAGAAACAAACAAAAAAACAAACAAACAAACAAACAAAAAAAACTAAGGGTAACATATAAGGAGTGGATAACATATAAACAGTGGATATACTTATGTTTTGAGATTTTATTTAAAATATTGTCTAAAGATGTTCCAAGAACAGATTACTCAAGAAAAAGAGAATAAATATTAATATATCAGCAATAAGACAAGGACCTTCAAATAGCATCATTTCTTTATGAACACTATACTAAAGATTTAGAACTAATGAGGCAGATTGTAACCTCTTAAGAACTAATTTGATAACAGAATACCAAATTAGAACAAAGGACTAATATGAAGAACAAAGGACTCTTTATTTATTTTGAAACAGAGTCTCCCTCTGTCACCAGGAGTACAATGCCATGGAGTCACCCTAGCTTACAGCAACCTCAGATTCCTGGGCTCAAAGGATTCTCCTGCCTCAGCCTCCCCAGTAGCTGGGACTACAGGTGTGTACCATCATGCCCTGCTAATTTTTCTATTTTTAATAGAGATAGGGTCGGTCTTGTTCTTGCTCAGGCTGGTCTCGAATCCCTGAGCTCAGGTGATCCTCCCTGCTTAGCTTCCCAGAGTGCTATGATTACAAGTAAGTCTGATCCACCACATCTGTCCCTAAATGACTTTTTAAAACTGATTTAACTATTAAAAGAAACTGCTCCTAACATACGATATTACTTAATAATTTTGTTACTTTGAATCTGTTATTTAAAATATATTTTGACAAATAGGCCAAAAGTTCATAATATCTTAAAAGTTCACAAATCAGTAAGAAAAATGAACTTCTTAACAGATAAATGTACAAAAAGATGCTCAGTCTCACTAATAAGATAAAAAAAAACCAAATTCATGTCTTTTTATGTTTATCAGACTGAACAGATTTTTATGTCTATCAAGAATGGCAAGAGTTCAGGAAAACAGGTACTATTGGTAGAAGTTTGAAAGTGGTTGTACATATTTTAAAAGCGTATTCTTTTATTGTAAATTTTCCATTGACATACAGCACATGCACAGGAAGGTACAAAATCATAAGGTACATAGTTCAATGAATTTTCACAAATGGAACAGGCCCATCTAACCAGCACCAGTATTGAGAAACAGACCATAACCAGAATTCCTGAAATCTCCTACGTGCCCCATTCCCATGATTACTTTCCCCTCAAAGGAAATCACTATTCTGACTTCTAATACCATGGATTAATTTTGCCTGTTTATGAACTTCACTTAAATAGAATCATACAACATGTATTATTTAGCTCAAAATTGTTTTTAAGATTCATCCATATTGCTACACTTAGCTATAGTTCATTCATCCTCTTTGCTGTAGAGTATTACTTTTTATAAACATAATTTATTTATCCATTCTACTATTAGTGGGCATTGGGTTTTTTATAGTATTTTCTTTTTCCTATTGCCTGCATAATTTCAGAATGTTTATAGTATTTATTAAAATGGGGCTACTATTAACATTTGGTCATGTCTTTTGATGAACATATATACATATTTATGTTGGATATATACCTAGGAGAGGAATTGCTGGACCACAGCATGTGAATAATGTTCAGCTTTAACAGACAGATACTACTAAAGCTAGGGTCTATTTGTAGTTTTCCAAAGTGGTTGTACAAACTTACATTCCCAACAGCAATAAAGTCAAGTTTCAGTACAATATATTTTTGAGGAGAAATTAAATAACATATACTAAATCTTAAAACATGTATAAGCTTTGACTCAGCAATTTTACTTTAAAAAATGTATACTGTAGAAAAATTTACGTATGCAAATATATAATTTTTTTCACTGCAGAACTGTAATTGAGAAAGACTGGAAATAATCTAAATGTTTACATAGAAAGAATGTGTTAAATAAATTATGGTGCATCTGTACACTAGAATACTTACATCACCAATAAAAAGGATAAGGAAGACCCATAAACAACTATATGAAAGATATCAACATTATATTAACTGAATTCAAAACACAGGCTTAAGAATAATTCATAAAAAATATATATATGCATAGAAAGACACCAAATTATTCATAAGAATTTTAAAAATAATAATCATGTAACAATTACTTTTTATAATAAAAAGATAAATTTCTTTTTCATAAAATAAAATGGTACACTCTGAATTACATAGACATATTTCCATGCTAAGTATGTCTAAAAACGGAGTCCACACGTAAGTTTTTTTTTTTTTTTTTTTTGAGACAGAGTCTTGCTTTGTTGCCTATGCTAGAGTGAGTGCCGTGGCGTCAGCCTAGCTCACAGCAACCTCAAACTCCTGGGCTCAAGCGATCCTTCTGTCTCAGCCTCCCAAGTAGCTGGGACTACAGGCATGAGCCACCATGCCCGGCTAATTTTTTCTATATATATTAGTTGGCCAATTAGTTTCTTTCTATTTATAGTAGAGACGGGGTCTCGCTCTTGCTCAGGCTGGTTTCAAACTCCTGACCTCGAGCGATCTGCCCGCCTCGGCCTCCCAGAGAGCTAGGATTACAGGCGTGAGCCACCGCGCCCGGCCACACGTAAGTTTTTAAGTTAGATATAGTTAGAAACTCTCAAACAGAAAGCTGACATGTTTAGTTTACTCTGATTATCTCTTTCTGATTGAGAGGTGGGAATGGGAAAGGCAAATGTTCTCAAAAAAGACATAATTAATGTGGTTGGATATCTCTCTCTTTTTTAATGTAGAAGAAAAAAGAAAACACTATGAATAATTTAAAAATATGTTATTAGCAAGAAATCAATAAAGAAAAAACTTTTTTGCTAAGAAAGTAGTTATCAGGTAGCAGAGGAAATAACTTTGCTGGAAAGCCAAAGGACCTAAGAGCTATAAATGGGAAAAAAAAAATAAGTGACAATAATTTAGATGACAGCTCAAATCATTTAAAATTAGATGTATGGGCAAAATTAAGGCTGTATTAGTAATGAGATAATAATTATTAAGAATTAATGAGGACTATACCGAAGCATAAATGTTAATTCAAAAAGTTGTTTAGCTTAACTGTCCTTATACAGAATAATTTTAAAATCTGGGTCTTAAATTATACAGTTTATATTAGACAGTTTAGATCAAAGATTATATTTAGATTTATATAACTTGTTACATGAATATATCTGGCTTTCAAGTGGGAACATTTGTAGCACCAGCAACAAAAGACAGAATTAAACATGGGTGATGTTGAGAAAGGTAGGAAGATTTTGGCTCAGAAATGTGGCCAGTGCCACACCTTGGGAAAAGGAGAAAAGCACAAGAGTGGGACAAATCTTCATGCTCTCTTTGGGCGGAAGACGGTCAGGGTGCTGGATTCTCTTACACAAATGCCAGTAAGGACAGAGGCAGACATCACCTGGGGATAGAATACACTGGAACATGTGGAGAATCCCAAGAAGTACATCCCTGGAACAAAAATGACCTTTGGTGCATTAATAAGAAGGCAGAAAGGGCAGATTTGATAACGTATCTCAAAAAACTATTAGTGAGTAAAAAATAATTAGCCACTGCCTTATTTATTATGGAACAGAAATGTCTCATGACTTTTTTTATTATCTATAATTTAATTGATCTCATATATCAGAATTCAGAATATTTTTGTTAGACAGTCCTCATTTAAATAAGACTGGATTATGATTAAATGAATATGATCTTTTTAAAAATTTTGATAGGTTATTAAGCATGAAATGTCCAATTTCCTTAAGTGCTAAATTTGACAGTTGATATCTCTGACATTTCACTTTGACCCTTCTTGTTTTACTTTTATTGTGAAGGTACATCCTCATTCTTTCAAATGCACAGTTTGGTTGTGATTATCTTTCAAATTTTTTTAGAGCAATTTTTGTGAAACCATCGATAAGTAAAAAATTCATGTTATTTCTGAATATGAGTTCTATCGTGAAACTAATCTTGCACAGACAGCTCGAAATATCAACCAAGTGTTTGGGATGGATTTAGCTAAAGAAAGCACAATAAATCGATGGTTTGAGTAGTTCCGTTCTGGTGATAGTAATCTTGAAAATGAGCCAAGTATGATCCGAGACCAAGGTGGATAATGGTGAGGTGAAGGCTGTAGGTGAAAGCAAATCTATCTCAACCTACACGTGCATTAGCAGCAAGGTTTGATGTTACTATTCCAATGATTCTGGCCCATTTGAAACATATAGGTAAGGTAAAGAAGCTTGATAGATGGATACCACATGAATGAAACGAGTCAGAAAAGAAATCATCTCAAAGCTTGTCTTTCTTTGCTGTCACGATATAAAGGCAAACCATTTCTACACTGTATTTTTACTTATATGTGTGATGAAAAACGGATTCTTTTGGACAATCACAAGCATTCGGCACAAAGGTTGGATAATGAGGAAGTGTCGAAACACAGTCCAAAACTGAATATTCATCAAAAAAAGCTAATGGTGTCAGTTTGGTAGTCCAGTGCTGGTACACCACAGCTTCATGAAACCTGGTTGATCAATTACAGTGATGTCTACTGCAAACAACTGGATGAAATGATGAGGATGCTTGCAATTAAACAGCTGAGACTGGTCAAGAGAGATAGGCCAATCCTCTTGCAAGATAACACTAAACCACACGTCACACAAACAATGCTGCTCATCACACAAACAATGCTGCTCAAACTACAGAAGCTGGACGTGGAAACTTTGTCATCTACTGTATTCACCAGACCTTGCACCAACTGACTACCACTTCTTCCAGGCTTTGGGCCACTTCTTGCAAGGAAAAATATTTAATTCTCAACAAGTTGTGGAAAATGCCTTTTGCAATTTCATCACCATTTGCTCTCTAGGGATTCTTCGCTACTGGCATAAACAAGCTACTGTTAAGATGGCAAAACTGTGTTGATAGTTTAGGCATGTACTTTGATTAATTGTAGTGCTTCTTGTTTGAGATATAACAAACTCAAGTTTTGATTTGAAATCGGACATTTCATATTTAATGACCTAATAATTCCAGTTTAGCAAATGCTAACACTGTTTCTGCCTGATTAGTAATGTTAATTAACCTGATTAGTAATGTTCAACTTTTCCCAAAGATGGTGAATGCCATCTCAAAAACTTATTGGAGACTGGTTTACATTTAGACATAACTGGTTATATAAATATATTTAAATACCAGGGAAATCCCTTCATTGTCTCAGAACCAAGCAAGAGCCCCATGTTTTAATTTGTATTCATTAGCCTGCTAACGGCAAGGGTTGAAGATAAGGTAGCAATGTCTACTTTATATTTTTGGTCTTAACTATGCCAATCTAATTAGAATTCCCTGTATCTAAAATGCTGCCTTTTCCTTATTGAAAGCCATTTTAGTATGATTTATGTGTAATACCAAATGAAGAATATTTAACACTTCTCAAATTAAAAAAAATGATTAGGTAAGTTACTACTATCCCATTGTAGGAAAATTATCTAAAAGAGAGAAAAATCTTATAGTGCACATGTTATAAATTAGAAGATATAAAGTAACAACAGATGTTATAACCATATATACAATCACATACAGCAGGTCCGCAGATAATGTTAATTTGTTCGATGTTGTTCTGATATAACGTTAACAAGAACACAAATTGATTCCTGGCTGGGGCCACTGTCTTGTGTGGAGTTTGCCCGTTCTCCTCATGTCTTTGTGGGTTTTCTTTGAGTACTCCAGTTTCTGCCTACATCCCAAAGATGTGCATGTTAGGTGAACTGGCAAGTCTAAACTGTCCCAGTCTGAATGAATGTGGGTGTGTGTGTGAGTGGCCCTGCTATGTGATGGCATCCTGTGCAGGGTTGGTTCCCACTTTGTGCCCTGAGCTGCCAGGATAGGCTCTGGCCACCCTCGCCTGGAACAACTGGGTAAATAATTATCTTACTTGTTTTTATTAATCTTTCTTAAATGTATGTACAGCTTACATTATTTCAATGTTTAATACTGGAAATGTTTTGGTCTTGTCTTAGCAATTTGGTGATATTTTTGCGACCAGAAATATGTTGTCTGAATGTAACTCTTATTATATCAATTAATCTATGGTAAAACTGGTTTCATTATATGTTGTTTTACTTAAAGTCACTATTTCCAAGAACTTATAGAACAAGGGTCCCCAACCTTTTGGCACCAGGGACTGGTTTCATGGAAGACAATTTTTCCATGGACGGTGGGAGGGGGGCGGGGGAAGAGGTGGAGCTCACACAGTGATGTGAGCGACAGGAAATGGCAATAAATACATATGAAGCTTTGCTGGCTGGCCCACAACTCACCTCTTGCTGTGTCCCCCCACCCCCTGTTTCATGGAAGACAGTCTTTCCACAGACGCCAGTAGGTGGAACTCTGTGGCCTGGTCCCTAACAGGCCACCAACTGGGCACTGGAGACCACAGCTATAGATGGCATTAAGTGAGGACTTACTGTAAGTATTTCACTCAGCTAACAGTTCTAAAGAAGTGAATAAACCTAGAATGAATACATTAAAACAACTTTCCTAAAAGAAATCTCATAAGAAATACTGAAAGTATATACCACTGAAAATAATAAATTTGAAATTTAGTTTGTAAAGTGATCAAATGAAAATGATGTATATATAAGAATACCAATCAGGCCAGGCGCGGTGGCTCACGCCTATAATCCTAGCACTCTGGGAGGCCGAGGTGGGCGGATTGCTTGAGGTCAGGAGTTCGAAACCAGCCTGATCAAGAGCGAGACCACGTCTCTACTATAAATAAAAAGAAATTAATTGGCTAACTAATATATATATAGAGAAAAAATTAGCTGGGCATGGTGGCACATGCCTGTAGTCCCAGCTACTTGGGAGGCTGAGGCAGAAGGCTTGCTCGATCCCAGGAGTTTGAGGTTGCTGTGAGCTAGGCTGACGCCACGGCACTCACTCTAGCCTGGGCAACAAAGCAAGACTGTCTCCAAAAAAAAAAAAAAAAAACCAATTAGCAAACAAATATCTATTAAAAGCCTAAATATTTGCAAAGCTGTTTTTGAGATAATTATTTTCTGACATGTTATGTTTATTTGACACATAATTTAAAATTTATACAAGATGCTATAGTTAAATAAGGGGAAATTTCAGAAGTAAAAAAAGTAATAGTAACAAAGAGTATAAATTCCAATCCAATGGAGGAAAAGAAGGAGAATAAAAGAAAGAAGAAAATCAGAAAAAGAAAAAAAAAGAAATATGAGAAATATGATAATTAGAAGTACAAAATTAGAAATAAGTTCAAATATAGCTATATTTAAATAGACCAAATTTGCCTATGGAAAAAAAGAGATTGTATAGAACACATTTAAAGCATGACAGATCAAAGGCAATATACGTGACCTTAACATTTGTACCCCCATAATATGCTGAAATAAAAACATAAAAATAAAATAAACTAAAGCATGAGGACAAGGAAAAGTTTCAAACAAAAAGATATTGTGGCAAATATTAATACTAATCAAGGTGGCATAATCACACAAAAAACACTAAAATTAAAAAGCACTAAGGATAGAGAAAAGTTTACTGAGTTAAAACTTTACTAAGTTAAATTCACTCAAAAGATATAACAGTTTAATGTATATGCACCCAATAAAAATAGCCTAAAAATACGCAAAAAAAGAAAATGACAGAACCACAGGAATTAGAGAAAGCCACCATTATAATGGAGATTTCAAGACACCTGTAAGTCCAGTTGGCCAAAAAAAAAAAAAAAAACCATCAAAAATACATAGATGATTTGAATAACACAATTTAACAAGCTTAATTCAATGGTCATATATAAAATTCTACACCCAAGAATTATAATTATATTCTTTTCAAGGACCCATGAAACATTCATCAATTTATCATGCACAAGGCCACAAAGGCAGTTTCTATAAATTTCAAAAATTAGGTCTCAAGTCAACTATATTCTCTGACCACAAATTAGATGTTAATGACAAAAAAAGCTGAATATGTACAACCTAAGAAGTTGGAAAACAACCACAAAATAATCTTAAAGAATGGAAGGATGTAATAAAGAAAAAAACGGAAATAAAAATGAAAAGGTTAACATATATTAGAGAATCTATAAAGCCAAAAGTTGTTTCTTTGGGAAGAACAATATAGGGTTCTGCTATGATTTATAAAGAAAAAAATGAAGGGGACTAAAACAATGTTATGAATGAAAAGGCGGCTATAACTAAAGACACAGTAGAAATTAAAAAGACAATACTATAATAAATTTGAAAAATTACATAAATTGACAAATTCAAAAAATGAAACAGCTCCTAAAAGTGACTAAAGATGAAATAGATAGTTCAAATAGTCCTATAACTATTAAAGAAGTGAAATAATACTTAGAAACCTTACCAAAGAAAACACCAGGCTCAGCTGGTTTTTTAGGTAGGATCTACAAATAAACTTTCAAAGAAAAGATCTTTACAATCCTTTTTTGTCTTTTCTTTTTTTCTGAGACAGAGTCTCACTCTGTTGCCCGGGCTGGAGTGCTGTGGTGTTAGCCTAACTCATGGCAACCTCAAACTCCTGGCTCAAGTGATCCTCCTGCCTCAGCTTCCCAAGTAGCTGGGACTATAGGCATGTGCCACCATGCCCAGCTAATTTTTTTATATATATTTTTAGTTGTCCAGCTAATTTCTTTCTACTTTTAGGAGAGATGAGGTCTCGCTCTTGCTCACACTGGCCTTGAACTCCTGAGCTCAAACAATCCATCTGCCTTGACCTCTCAGAGTGCTAGGATTACAGGCATGAGCCACTGTGCCCAACCTGTCTTTTCTTTTTTTTTAAAGAGACAGGGTCTTGCTCTGTCACCCAGGCTGGAGTGCTGTGTTGTGATTATAGCTCACTGCAGCCTTGAACTCCTGAGCTCAAGCAAAGTGATCCTTCTGACTCAGTCTCCACAGTAGCTAGGACTATGGGTATGTGCCATCGTGCCTGGCTATTTTTTCTTTCTTTTTTTTTGTAAAGACGGGGTCTTGTTATGTTGCCCAGACTGGTCGAACTCCTGGCTTCATACAATCCTCCCACCTGGGCCTCTCAAAGTATTGGGATTCTAGGCGTGAACCACTATGCCCAGCCATCCTGATCTTATACAAACTCTGCCAGAGACAAAAAAAAGAGGAAATATTTTCCTACTCATTCTCTGAGGCCAGCATAACTTTTTACCAAAAACAGACCATGAAAATATAAGAAACGAAATTCACTCAGAATATGGATGCAAAAATCCTTCACTAAATATTAGCAAATCAAATTCAAGGTATTAAAAAGTAATACATCATTGCCAAGTTAGGTTTATCCCAGGAACATAAAGATGGTTCAACATTAATAAGGTTATTCACTACATTAGCAGGTTAAAGGAGAAAAAATACGGTAATTCAACAGATTGAAAAAATGTATTTGATTAAAATCAACACCTATTCATGATAAGAACTGTTGGTATACTAAGACAGAAAGGAACATCCCTGACCTGATAAACAATATCTGTTAATACAAAAACCCTAACACACCCTAAATAGATGAATAAAGGTATTTTCAAATCAGGAACAAGATGTGATATCTACTATCATCATTAGCTGGTACAGTCAGAAAATAATAAAAATGAAGAGGAAAGAAAACTTACATTTGCAGACTATATGACTACATTAAAAAACCTCAGAAGAATCTATAAGATAATTAATAGAAATAATAGAGGATCAATTTCCTGTGGAGAAATTCAACATTTAATAAATGATCAGGGGAAAAAAGAACTACTTAAATGGGGTGGGGAAGGGTACACATATACATCATATACAAAAATCAGTGAATGATTTAATGAATTGATGACTTAAATGTCAAAAGCAAAACAGACATTTGTTTTCATTCCAGGGTAGTAAAAATTATGTAAATAAAAGTGATAAGCATAAAAGACTGATAAATTTTAACTAAATTAAAATTAAGAATGGCTCATCAAAAGACAGCCTGAAGAAAGTGAAAAAAAAATCACAAATTGTAAAAACTATTTTAACCCTTATAAATGATAGTGAATCAGTATCAAAAATGTAGTAAGGGCCGGGCGCTGTGGCTCACGCCTGTAATCCTAGCTCTTGGGAGGCCGAGGCGGGCGGATTGCTCGAGGTCAGGAGTTCAAAACCAGCCTGAGCGAGACCCCGTCTCTACTATAAATAGAAAGAAATTAATTGGCCAACTGATATATATATATAAAAAAATTAGCCGGGCATGGTGGCGCATGCCTGTAGTCCCAGCTACCCGGGAGGCTGAGGCAGAAGGATCACTCGAGCCCAGGAGTTTGAGGTTGCTGTGAGCTAGGCTGACGCCACGGCACTCACTCTAGCCTGGGCAACAAAGTGAGACTCTGTCTCAAAAAAAAAAAAAAAAAAAAAAAAAAAAAAATGTAGTAAGGATTTCCTAGAAATCAATAAAAAAATTAAATAAATTAAACCACCCAGTAGAAAACCAGATATAGCTGAAAAACATGAGATGTATAATCTCATTTATAAATAGAGAAATGAATATCAAGACCATGAGATATGTATATCCAATTAGCAAAATCAAGAAATGTGATCCCCCACAGCTTGAGTTCTCTAAAGAAAAAGAAAAAAGGAAAAAAAAAAATATATATATATGAATGACAAAAACGAGTATTAGTGATGTGGACAAATGTGATTTTTTAAAAAATAATGCTAGTTATTATACTAATTTACACTCTCACTTTAGAAAATAATTTGAAATTATTTTGTGAAATTAAACATTCTATTCCTAGGTATATACCCAAGAAAAACTTTGTATCAGAAGTATTTCAGAATGCTCAAAGCAGCACTACCAACAATAGCAGAAACTAGAAACAACCTAAATGTCCATTAACAGGAAAATGGATAAATCATAGTATATTGACACATGGATTATTAGAGAGCAGTGAAAATGATTGAGCAACAGCTATATATAACAACATGGATGAATCTTAGTAAGATAATGTTTGAGGGGAAAAAAAAGCAAGTCCCAGTCCCACATACAGTATGATATCAATTTTTTAAATAAAGTTCAAAAGTGGGTAAAGCAACATAAATAATATGTTGTTTTGGCATTTATGTTTATATGATAATGTTTTATTTTTAATTTTTGTTTATTTTTTTACTTTTTGAGACAAATGTTCTTGTTCTGTTTCCCAGGGTAGAATATGGGTGGGCATCATCACAGCTGTGATCTCAAACTCCTGGGCTCAAGTGATGCCACCATGCCTAGCTACTTTTTCTATTTTTTTTTTTTTTTTTGTAGAGATGGGGTCTTGCTTTTTGCTCAGGCTGGTCTCAAACTACTGGCCTCAAGTGATCCTCTTGCCTCAGCCTGCCAGAATGCTAGGATTACAGGCCACCACACCTGGCCTGTTTTGTTTTTTAAAGCAAGGTATGATAAACATAACATTCAGAAGAGTGCAGTGGGTAGGTGGACAGAATAAGGAAGAGAATAGTTGATTTAAATCATAGCTAGTTTTCTAGTTCTTGGGTTGGGTGGTAGGTTCATGGATATTTATGATATCACTAAATAGAGAAAGAAAGAAAAAGAGGTAAGCATGAAGTAACAATGATAAGTGTATCACAAACCACGAATTAAAATACAATTCTCCCCCTCCTCCAATTAGTTTAGGAGTTCTTAATATTCTCATAACTCATGCAAAGCGCTGTTACTGCATTTACTATACTATAATTATATATATGGTTTCTGTTTATCCCACTGAAATGAAAGCTCATGGAGGGCACAGCTATGTTTTCATTATCACCAGCACTCACCAGAGTATAGACACATAATGGATTTACTGAGTGAATAAAATAATAGATACAAAATTGATTCATCCAGGAATTTCAAAGCAACAACAAAACAGCTCAAGGTTACTAGTTATTCTATTTGAAGAAACATTTAATAGAGAAAAAAGTAAATCTGAAGGACATACAATCGACCTATAAAAACAAAACCTAGACTCTTGACTTTATGTTTTATTTGTAACATTGCATATTCTAGAAAACTCTTGTTTCTAAATGATCAGCAAAATTTCAAAAGGTAACTCCAAAGTTAAATTATGAAGTAAGTTATATGAATCAGTAATAGTCTATAAACCCCATTTTAAAAAATACTAAATTGTCACTGAAAGAACTAGTCTAAATTATTAAGCAGAAATCCATTAAACAGCATTAAAAATATAAAATATGAATTACTTTGTTTACTATTTTCAAGTTGGTAAGCCCCCCTCCGCCCCCCCTTTTTTTTGAGACAGAGTCTTGCTTTGTTCCTCAGGCTAGAATGAGTGCCGTGGTGTCAGCCTCAGTCACAGCAACCTCAAACTCCTAGGCTTAAGCGATCCTCCTGCCTCAGCCTCCCGAGTAGCTGGGACTACAGGCATGCGCCACCATGCCCGGCTAATTTTTTCTATATATATTAGTTGGCCAATTAATTTCTACTTATAGTAGAGATGGGGTTTCCCTCTTGCTCAGGCTGGTTTCGAACTCCTGACCTCAAGCGATCCGCCAGTCTCGGCCTCCCAGAGTGCTAGGATTACAGGCTTGAGTCACCATGCCTGGCCTGGTAAGCCCTTTTATAAAATACCATTATATACAGGTAGAGTGGCACAAATTAACTGATATTATAGGTGTTATTAAAATAGCTTACAGGAAAACAAAGAATTTTTAGGGCAGAAAAAATAGTGAATCAAAGATCATGAGAAAATGGATTTATTTAACCTGGAATGAAATGACTTAAGGGGTAATTCAGTTAGTCAAACAAGGTTAATATACTAAGGAAACTGTACCGAGGGTAGAATATGAGGACATGACTAGAATTTCAACAGGCGAGTTTTGAATTAATATGTAGAAAGAAATTCTTTGCTGTGCAGGTGTAAAAAGCTAAGGGAAAATCAGACAGCCTCCTAGTGTAGGTTTCTCATGAACTGGATATGCACGGTTTAGAATATAGTTAGAATGATCTGGAAGGAGAACATTTCTTAAACTTTGGGATTTTCACAGATATGCCACAAAATAAGTTTATTATCAAACAAGTGTTGAATATGAGGGACTAAACAAAGCCAAACAGGTTTCTTTACTACAAGTCTTCTCAGAGGTTTTATTATGCTAATGTGCATTGTGAATCTCAAAAAAAGGTCTGCACAAGGTAGTATTTCCCAAATTCTGTGACCACAATTTAGAGTATCAGAACACTTTGGACAACAGTAACCTTTACTTTTCTAATTTCATAATTAAATTCTTCCACACAAAAATAAATTGAGTTTGCATTTATTATGCAAAACTTGAACTTGATTTTTTCAATTCAAAGACTGAAGAATTAGGTTCTTTTTTTCTTTTTGAGACAGAGTCTCGCTTTATTGCTCAGGCTAGGGTGAGTGCCGTGGCGTCAGCCTAGCTCACAGCAATCTCAAACTCCTGGGCTCAAGCAATCCTGCTGCCTCAGCCTCCTGAGTAGCTGGGACTACAGGCATGCGCCACCATGCCCGGCTAATTGTTTCTATATATATATATTAGTTGGCCAATTAATTTCCTTCTATTTATAGTAGAGACGAGGTCTAGCTCTTGCTCAGGATGGTTTCCGAACTCCTGACGTTGAGCCATCCGCCCGCCTTGGCCTCCCAGAGTGCTAGGATTAAAGAATTAGGGTTTTTTTTGAGACAAGAGTCTCACTCTGTTGCCTGGGCTAGAGTGCTGTGGCGTCAGCCTAGCTCATAGCAACCTCAAACTTCTGGGCTTAAGCAATTCTTCTGCCTCAGCCTCCTGAGTAGCTGGGACGACAGGCACGACCCACCATGCCTGGCTAATTTTTTCTATATATTTTTAGTTGTCCAGCTAATTTCTTTGTGTTTTTTTTAGTAGAGACAGGGTCTTGCTCAGGCTGGTCTCAAACTCTTGACCTTGAGCTATCCTCCTGCCTTGGCCTCCCAGAGCGCTAGAATTACAGGAATGACCCACTGCGCCTAACCAAGAATTAGGTTCTTATAAACATAGGGAAGCTATTCTCACCACCATCCCCTTCAACAGGAGAGTTTCTATGACAATTACTACATTTCAATGTCTTCACCCTCATAACAGCTATGAAACTTTGGTACAAGAGCCAAAGCTGCTATGGATATATGTAAAAGAAGCAATCCCCAGGGATATTTAAGAAAGAAAAAGATATTAAAAGTAAAGAATAAATTAAATCCATTTATTTATGCCTTACTGGAAATTCTCATTTTAATTCTGAGTACCATTGTTCTTTAGTATACCAAGTTTAAAACTAATAAGTTTTAAAATGTATACTACATATACATTTTTCTTATTTTGGCTTAGTGGTTTTTAGAAAAGAAACCTCATTAATTTGAACCTTCTAATTTAGAACTTGTGATTATTCAGACAAGGTTAAGCTAAAATATAAATTTAAATTATAAACTTAAAAAAGTGTTTACCATCCAACTGAATCTATAAGAGTTCAGAAAAATGTTAACTGTTTTCTGAAAAATAACACTGCAAAGTGCTTTAAAGTACTTGTTTTATAGTAAAAGCCATGTGCTATGGATTGAATTTCTCCTCCAAAACTCATGTTGAAACTTAAGAGGCCTTTAAGAGGTGACTGCATCATGAGGGCTCTGCTCTCATGGAATTAATCCATTCATGAATTAATGGGTTATAATGGGAGTGGGAATAGGGTTTTTTAAGAAGAGAGAGATACCTCAGCACACAGCATGCTCGGCTCCCTCACCATGATTGCCTGTGTCACCCTGGGACTCTGCAGGTTCCCTACCAGCAAGAAGGCTCTTACCAATTGTGGCTCCTTGACCTTGGACTTCTCAGACTCCATTAACTAAAAAATAAATTTCTTTTCTTTATAAATTACTCGGTTTCAGGTATTCTGTTATAAGCAACAGAAAATGGACTAAGACACCATGTTAGTGTTATCATCTAGCATGATATCATCTATCATCTTCCCTTACCAACCGGGAAGGTCTGTATGTCAGAATTTCTGTCATTTCAACACAAGTATCTGAAATAAGTGAGGCAGATGGGTTGCTGGAGAATATCTTGCTGTTTCTGCTCTTTAGGGGATGGGGAGGGAGACAACTAGATTCTCTGCCTTATAATGTATTAGTAAACAAAGGTAAGGAACAGCAGGCCTGATGTGGTTATCTTTAAAAGGTCTGCTTAAAAAGCAGGCCCTTGGCTGGCATCTGGGAACTTGACTTTTGGAATGTTCTCATTGTTTTGCCTGCCTGAGACGCTGACCCTGCTGTACCAATCTGCTTAGACTGTCTGTAAAAATAATGTGATTTATGGTGAACATATCCTTTACTTCTGGGTCTAGAATTTAGGTAATTGTGGTTGGGTGCAGAGGAGAAGATGCCTACATGACCAGCCCCCAGTAAACACCCTGGACTGTAAGTCATAGGCTGGTTTCCCGGGGCAGAAACACTACACACATTTTTTTGTTTTTTCTTTTTTTTTGAGACAGAGTCTTGCTCTGTTGTTGGGCTCGGGAGTGCCATGGCGTCAGCCTAACTCACAGCAACCTCAAAATCCTGGGCTCAAGCAATCCTCCTGCCTCAGCCTCCCAAGTACCTGGGACCACAGGCATGTGCCACCATGACTGGCTAATTTCTTTCTATTTTTAGTAGAGATGGGGTCTCGCTCTTGCTCAGTTTTGTCTCAAACTCCTGACCTCAAGCAATCCTCCCACTTCTGCCTCCCAGAGTGCTAGGAATACAGGTGTGAGTCCCCACATCCGGCCAGAAACACCACACCAGTGTTAACTGCATTTTATCACTAAAGGAAGGAGCACATTCTGTAAAGGAGAATGCTGGAAGGCTGTGCCTGAATTTTTCCATTCTGTCTGATGTGTCTTTTCTCCTTGCCATAACAAACCATAGATTTTGAATCCTGTGAGTCCTTATAGCAAGTCATCAAGTGTGTGAGGAGGTTGTGAGACTCCTGAAACAATAATTCATAGGCCTCTTATTTAACTTACAGGAAGCAGAGGAAGAAAACAAAAAGCCAGATCATCTAAGAATATGAATAAAAATTTAGTTAGCTAGAGTTTTTGAAAAAAAGATGTCTTTGCCAACTTTTATTTCTGTATCATGTATATACTGGCCTTAAAGGTGCTTACAGATTCTTACATAGGAAAACATACACATGTAAAATAAAGTGTTATAGGTAATTATGGAATATATGGGCCAGAAAGTTTCAAAAAAAGGTAGCTTAAAATAAATATTGAAAGATGAGGTGACCCAAATGATGATGATGGGAGATTACTTCAGTTACAGGGTTCACAGCAGGTGAAGATATGCAGGTTTAAAGCAGTATAATCTACTTGGAGAACTCCAATAGTCTTCTGAATGTATTCAGTGACACTCCAAATATGGCTGACATAGACAGCATGAGTAAATCTTGGCAGCAGCCATAATATGAAGTGTCCTGTATACCAGACAAAGAAGCTGGGGTTTTCTAGATCATGGACAATGGAAAGCCCCTGAAAGTGAGACTAGAGGGATTTGGAGGACTGTTTCAGTAAACCAGGTGAGAAGTGGTGAGGTAATAATAGTAGAATGCAGAGTAGGGAATGACAGAAATAGATAATAAGGCACCTGTCATTCAGAATCTTAGTGGATTATAGTAAGACACATTCACAAAACACTGCAAAACAGTCTCTAATGAAGACTAGTTACATGGGCAGTAGAGATAATATGTGATAATTATATTTTTGTAATTTTATTTATCTTAAGCAGAGCTTGACATTCCTTGAGCATTCTCAACTGCTAAAAGGGGAAGCAGAACAAATGTGTGTTCAATATCAGGAAAATACTGCTTTATTATTAGAAGTTTCCCAAGATAATTTCTATATAAGAAATAACTGACGTAGAGAAAAATAGTCTAATCTCATTTACTCTAAGGGAAGGTAAGTGTCACATTTTCTGTTTTACCAGTGTTTATCAGTTCCTAATGATCTCCACTTCAATGTTTCAGCTTTTCTAAAACTCATTTAAAACATGGTACTTTTTAGTCACAATTTTCATTGCAAATGCAGAAACCAGCTTTGAGTACTCAGAATAAAAAGTATAAATCAGAAAATCAAAGCCCTGAAACAAATTCCATTGTACTGCCATTTAACCAGAAAGTGATAACTATAATAGACTAATTTGCAAAAAGGTACTTCAGATATACCTTAATGTTAAAACAGCCTAAAAACACCAGCATAAGAGCAAAAACAGGTTTGAGACTTTTCTATGGGAATCCTTCTGAGAATGGTTAACCAGGAATTTCTATACATCTATAAAAATTTTTTGGCTTATTTCATTATTTCTGTATTTCCCATGGGGAAACTCTGCCAAGTTTACATTTCTGATTGTTGCTTATGTTATATTTTCTGTTTCACTTTGTTTTGTTAATAGAAACTGAATAGTAGATAACATAAATATGCCACTAGAATTAAGTACAAGATTGGTTGGTGACTGATGGGACTGAAGTTCACTTTAAAGATCTACTAAAAAATGTACTTAATTGTCAGACTTCAAATTAGAGGAGTGTTTGAGGGATATAAATCATCTTGATATGACACTCTTAAATTATTAAGCTATTTATAAGAAAACGGTCTTTTTTCAAAAATCAGAACCTTAAACCTATGCACAGAATTAGATTCAAGTCCATTTTTCATTATTGATATCAAGGAAAAGGAGCTTCTGAATAACAAAAAGTTGCTAATTTTTATACCAATCAAGTTTTTAAAAAAACACAAATTGCATTCTTCAACAAAGTATTCAAAGGAAGAAACTGACATTTAAAGCACATTATTTCATATTATAGTTACTCTGTCATATGACACATTTGAAGTGAACATCAGTTATATCTGCACACAGGAAATTTCTTTTCATTCTATCCCCATGCAGTGCATGCAGCTAAATATAGTTTGTGGAAAGCAACCTGCTTTATAATGCTTAGCACTTAGAGTTCAGCAAGTTCAAAGGAAGTATTAACTGTTAATAGGAAAGGTGGTTAGCTGTGGCAAAAGAGGACCTGGCAAATCCACCATAAAGAAAAAATAAAATAATGAAGGAATATACTGAATTACCTCATTATTCTATCACCTATTGTTGTTCCTCTGATATTAAATCTAGTGAAGGGAACACAATAACTGAAATCACTGATAAAGACTTCAAAGAACCAAATATTTAAAGCATTAAGGTCATCACTTTCATCATCAATCATCTCAATCTAAAAGAACTTTTGTTTCTCTTTGTGAGTTAGGGTATTACATGAAGAAATTAAGAAATTCAGAAACACTCACTGAAGACAGAATAGAAAGAAGATATTGCACTTAATCCCTTTTGTCTTTTAAATAAATTAGAACCTGGCAAGGCATGGTGGCTGTAATCCTAGCACACTGGGAGGCTGAGGCAGGAGGATTGCTTGAGCTCAGGAGTTAGGACCACCCTGAGCAAGAGCCAGACCTCATCTCTACTAAAAATAAAAAAATGAGCTGGATGTGGTAGCCTGTGCCTGTAGTCCCAGCTACTCAGAAGGCTGCGGCAGGAGGATCACCTGAGCCCAGGAATTTGAGGTTGCAGTGAGGTACAATGATACCACTATACTCTATCCAAGGCAACAGAGGGAGACTTTGTCATTCATTCATTCATAACTAACTAACTAACTAAATAAGAACCTAATCCTGTCACAGTATGGGGAACTGCACTGACTCATTCTGAATACCATCCACTGGAACACCTATTTTATGCTCCTCAGGACTGAACTGCTCTTTGGGAAATAAATAATTAAGTCCCAAGCTGACTCATTTGGGCTAACCACAAGACAAGCAAGCGAAGAATAACAAGGATTTTAACTCCTTAGGAGCCCAGTTTTTTTCTCTTTGATTACTTTATTTTTCTCTGCAATTTTCTTTAATAAAGAGTAAACTGGAATCATGAGAAATCTAGAAAGAGTGGTTATAATGATGACTAAATAAATGCTGGCAAATTTACAGTACAAAGAATTTGGCTTTAAAAGTGAAGGCCATGTTCCACAAAGTCCAGAGTAGGTAGATGGAACCAAATTTCGATGCAAATAATACTTTTAAAAACTGATTAACAGGCAATATAAGATTAATATCCTTAATCTTTAGGGAAAAATTTGTTAGAGCATCTTAACTGAAGCTATAACTAAAAACTATTCAAGACTATGTGAGGACTTCTTCAGGAAGCTTTCTTAGAGGCTTCCAAGGGCAATTTAGTTTTCCTTTTGGATTTAGGAAGAGGAAGAGCTACCAGCCAAGCCATCATACCATTTACTTTACAGCAGATTTGCAACTGTGAAAAAAATTTATATGAAGAACATCTAAATAGAAAACCTAACCACTCTCCTTTCATTCCAAGGGCACATATTTAGGTTTCTAAATCCATTATATAATATCCCCGAGGGATACACATACTAATTTTATTTATTGTTTTTTATACCATAATTAGAGAGCATATTTTTATTTCTTTTTAAAATTTATTTTCCATTTGATATTCTATGTTATTGCCTTAGACAAAGTTAAAGTGAACCTAAATATGTGGTGATTTATGGATTTCATTGTTTTAAACTTTGGATTTCTGCCAGTAGAATTTTACCATAGATTATATTAATAGCTTGGATTCTTTCTTTAAGACTGATTTATTACGGGAGCAGGGATAAGCAAACTATGGCTCATGGCTAAATCTTGGCCAGCTATTTTTGTAATGAACTTTAGGCTAAGAATAGTTTTTACATTTTTTAAATGGTTACATTTTTAATGGTTATATAAACACCACATAATGAACTCCACGTTGCCTCTTGGCTAGCAAAGCCTAAAATATTTAATATCTGGCTCTTTAAAAGTAAAGTCTGCTGACCTCAGCTACAGAGAGTTCCAGTTTTATTTATTTATTTATTAATTATTTTTTTTTGAGGCCGACTCTCTTTGTTGCCCAGGCTAGAGTGAGTGCCGTGACGTCAGCCTAGCTCACAGCAACCTCCAACTCCTGGGCTCAAGCAATCCTGCTGCCTCAGCCTCCCGAGTAGCTGGGACTACAGGCATGCGCCACCCTGCCCGGCTAATTTTTTCTATATATATTAGTTGGCCAATTAATTTCTCTCTATTTATAGTAGAGACGGGGTCTCATCTTGTTCTTGCTCAGGCTGGTTTTGAACTCCTGACCTCGAGCAATCCGCCTGCCTCAATCTCCCAGAGTGCTAGGATTATAGGCTGTGAGCCACTGTGCCCAGCCGAGTTCCAGTTATATTTATATAGACTTGCCTCAGTTAATGAGCGGGGCATTCCATTTAAAAATACCTATGTTAATTGTTAAGGCCTTTATTTTCTAAGACATTTCTTTTTCATGCTTGATCTCAGCACAAAAGTGAAAACTTGGGTCATATTTATTTAACCAAATTACAAGAATCCAAATATTTTTTAAAAAATCATTACTCTGTATTGCAAAGAACTGTTTTGATATTTTTAGTAATCTGTGTCAAAAATGACTTAGCTTTATATGCTTTTTAAGTTTCATTTTAAAAATTAAATTTGGGGTAAAAAATGAGATTCACTATATAGTTCTTATAAATTAAAGTACAAATTTAATTAAGTATATATTTTTATCATATTGAATTTTAGGACTAAAAAAATACAAACTGGGATTTACAAATGGCAGCACAGAGAGACCTTTAAGACATGCATCTTCTTAGTTGGGCATTTCAGCCATTAATATATTCTTGGACTCTAAGAACCAAACGGTATGACTTTTACAGTAGAGCTTCAGAACCCGTGGCCTCTTTGGAAACAGAAATTCTCCAAGATCACAAGCTAGTAAATGATTCTTTTTTCTTCTTTTTTTTAAAGAGAGTCTTCTCTGTCACCCAAGCTAGAACTCCCGGGCTCAAGTGATCTTTCCACCTTGGCCTCCCAAAGCACTGGGATTACAAGTGTGAGCCACCGTGCCCAGCCCATTTTCATGTTCTTAGGAAGCAAAATTTCCTAAACTTTCCTCTTTTGAATAAAAGACAACATACCTATCCCTCCCAATAGAGAAGATAAACTGGAAATAGTCTCAATGATCCTTACAAAGGTGCAGAAGTATTAAAAGTATACTTTATACAGGTAGTTCAAATTAAATCAGGATGGTACAAAAGAAGTTAGGAACTATAAAAATTATTTAGACAAAACTCAGGGAAGATTTTTTTACCATTTACAAATTTTTGGTAAAAAGCCAGGAAATGACACAAATCTCAAAGGAAAATTGACATAATTGTGAAACAGTCACTCTAATCACTTTAGACTCACCTGTGTATATATACATATATATTTATATATATGTATATGTAAATAACTATTTGATTTAATATATTAAACCTGTTTTTCATGTTCTTATAAATGGCTTATGTATTTGTTGTTCTTTCTCTAATAAATTACTGACTTTCTCAAAGGGCAGGAATTTTATTATTCTTATATTACTATTCCATAATTTTATTACTATGTCCTATAAAACAAAATAATATATAGGATAAACTAAGGCTGAATACCCAAACTGAGTGTATAGAATATTAAATAATATTTAATTTAAAAAAATCAGGGAAGTGAATGTGGACCCAGAGTGGTTTTGAATCTAGATCTAACCATCAAAGTATGAATTTAAGAATAAATGCATGAAGTAAGGTCAGTTCTGGGTTGTTGTCCCGATTACCTTTTTTCTAAAAGATTCTGCTAATCTAATTCAGCATCTGGGTTTCCTGAGTCAATGAGGCTATCAGGTGACCACTTAGCAGGAGATCCAAACCCTAGGAGAATCCCTATAACATATAAATCATCTAAGTATTATGAAAATGATAAGTAAATGATAAAGCTCTAAAGAAAGATATTATAGTTTCTGGATTCTTAGGACCCAGTATCTCCCCGAATCCTCTCACTGTTACACTACTATGTTTAAATCCTTCTTTAGCACCTTGGTTTCCTCTGCTTGGCATAAAGGTGTTATAATTAGCCTAATAGAAGCTGCTAAATAATTAAGATTTTCTGAAAGTGTAAGCTAATATCCATTAAAAATATATAATTTCTTATTTAAACAAATGTACCTGGAAAGTGATGGTACATTTTACTAGAAATTGGATACTTAAATTTTATTTTCAGTTATAACCTCAGTATCATGTTCTGCTACTTAAATACAGTAAAAACAAACAAACAAAAAAAGACATACACTTACTTATATAAATAGAAGGCCATAAATGTACAAAATTAATTTTAGAACCTAGCTTTCTACCCTGGGGTTTTGAAACTCTCAGTCTGATTTTCATATTGTGCTATGCTTGCTAGCCTTATCTATATACATTAAGTGGTAATGACATTCTAAGGTTCTGGGTTTGGAAAGAAATGTAAATTTTACTTGTCTAAAATATATATTAAGAATGCTGAGGATTAATATGTGGCAGGCAAAAAAAGATGTTTGATTAATCTCTATGTACAAATATGGAGAAAGATTACTTGCTTTATATTTTAAAACAGTGCCATGTTGCAAAGTAAACATTTCCTAAATATGACTGAAGGAAGATTCATACCCTCTTGAAGTTAAGAAAAGGCAGTTTCACTGAACTGCAAGCCATCCTGTTCAGGATTTTTGCTTGTACTCTGTCAATCTATCCCTCAAGACAATTTAATTGTAATTCCTTTTTAAAATCGAAGTAGTAACATAGAATATCTTGGTTGTTTAATACAGCCACCAAATGGTGGCTGTATTTAGTGTATTTAGTGCTATCAATGTGAGCCAGCTGACATCATGATTGATTTGACTGATTGATTTTAACAAAATTATTACAATCATTCTAGATAATCACAATCCCATTTTCAGAAAAGGAAACTGAACCTTTAAGTCAATTAAGTAATTTGAATAAGAAAACACTGCTGGTAAGTGGTGAAATCAGTATTCAAAGTCATCATTATGCTCTTAACTATTAAACAACATTGCCATTCTTTAATGATAAATTAATGTTTTCCTTTTATTTTTCAGTTCACAGAAACTTCAGAATATTTTATGAGCAACAGTATACTCAGCACAGAAATATGCAAAACAATTCAAACAGAACCTTATTTCTATGTGAATTAGGATTTTAAAGATAAAACCAGATTCTCTGGAAGAGGAGAAAACTTACAAGATATGATGGTGCTAATTATAGAAATAGTTTTCTATTAAGTAAGGAATGCAGTATACTTTGAAAGATTTATTTTATCTCCTAACAAATAAAATGTCTCCTTGTGATCAAGGATAAAATAAAAAATGGAAAACTATATAAACATGTTGGCAATTCAATTCTTTATTATAGCTATAATACTTATTTAATTTGGTATAATTTTTCATTTTCTAAATTGAGTCACTAAATTTAGTAGAAATCAAAGAAAAACATATTGTTCTCAGAGAGAGAACTATTATCATGCTAACTTAATCCAGGGTCAATAGAAAAGTAGAAAAATAAAAATTAAAACAAAACCAAAACTGATAAACACCAGGATATCTACAGGATAAATCTGACAGCTAAATATAACCTTGACTCCATAAATAACCTGTTGATCATTCTCAACATTCCTTTCTCTCGATCTGTAAACTGAAAAGCAAGCCTCAGTGAGACACAGGGCAATGAAGACTTTTTATTGCCCTCTTAATGCACAGTTTGCTCAAAGAATGTATTATATGAAATCACTTACAGTGTAAAAATTATCTGGGTTTATAAGACTAAAGCACCCTAACAGGAAGCAACTGTCAAAAATGGAGATACTCCCTTATGTGACTTCAAACAAATCCTTGTGAAATATGATTTTACAGTTCATGTTAATTAAAAATTTACCAACCTATCACCAGGTCCTGCTCGATACCTTGCACCTGGGATCAGGACGGGGTCATCATCACTGTCGTCTGTGTCCTGGAGAGCAGAGTCCCTGGCTGATGTTTCCTCGTGAGCTGAAAGCCCAATGGCTTCTGTTTGGGACTGAGCCTCGGGATTGGTGGTATTTTCATTGGTAGCACTCTCAGTGCTAGTCTGATCTGAGGTTTCTGGTTCTTTGCCTTTTTCAGACAAAGTGGATTCTTCTGGAACTCCACAAGGGTTATCAAGATTGAGGTCATTCTTTTCTCCAGAGCTGGAATCCAATGGCTCTGTTGTGAACTCATCTGATTGTGCTGTCAGTAAATAAAGTAGTTAACAAGGTCAAGTGGGCAACATTAACTATTTAACCTAATTTAGGAACTGACATTTCTAACATGATGTCTAATTCCCCTCTAAGGAGAGGAAAATTCCACAACACATCTATTTGAAAATGGCCTCTAACTCTGGAGAGACTAACATAGACTGAGGCTTTTTATTTCCCCACATGAAACAATTATCTAAAGGGTGCAACTCACCTATGTCTATATGGTTCTGAACTGGGCTTTCTGCAGATGCACCTTCCTGATATTTTGTCACATCCTCTAATGATTCTTCAGGAGCTTCTGGAAATAAATCAAATTATAGTTGTCCATCACTATCCATCATGGGTCATTTGTTCCAAGACCCCTGTGGATACTGAAATCTGTGGATGCTCAAGTCCCTTACATAGAATGGTGCTGTATTTGCATATAATCTATGCATGTTCTCTGGTATACTTTAAATCATCTCTATATTATTTATAATACCTAATACAATGTAAATGCTATGTACATAGTTGTTATACTGTTGGTTTTTAAATTTGTGTTATTTTTCATTGTTGCATTGTTATTTTAAATTTTTTTGTTTGATATTTCCAGTCTGAGGTTGGTTAATGCAGAAGACTGGATGTATCATTAAATACAAATTTTTTTAGAAAAGTAAACATTAACTTAATACTCCAGCTTTCCTATGGACTATAAATGGTTCTTAACCCTTTCTGGATCATAGAAACCTTTGACATTCAGATAAAACCTCTCCCTAGCACAATGCAAATATGTATTTGCACACAAAATTGTATAAACATTATCATGGATGGATAGGTTAACTGTCTCTTCACCAAGTACAGATATTGAACTTCGTGAACTGTATGTGAAGAATCCCTGCTTTAGATACCCCTCACAGCTGACATTACTTCATCTTGTTTTTTTCTAACCTTCCCAAAATCTAACTTAAAACTGAGTATTTTTCTGCCCCATTATCATGCATTTGGTAAATCTAAACTGTCATGAACAAATGGTAAAGTTGACCATACCATAAATTCTATTTTGGCCACTAAAAATATTTAATTCTGGAATTTAACTGTATGACTCATAAAAGATTGGTCTTTTGGCTCCTAATTGGATATTTGCTTACTAGACAGTTGTCTGATACATATTTAATTCTGAACTCTGTTATATGGAGGAGGTATGAACTATTCATTTAATAAGAATTCATTAAATAGAATTCATTTGTTTCTTCATTTATCAGGCATTACTGAACATCTACTATGTTCTAGTGCCTGTGCTAGACACTAAATTTCATATAATGGTCATGTAAAAATATTCTATTAATACTAAGAAACGGTTCTGAACAATTCCCTAAATGGCACTTCATGTATGAAATAGATACATTCATAACCTTTTTAGATTTTATGCTTTTTTCCCCCTACATGAACCACCTATACTCTTTGAAAGAATCAAGACAAATACTGTGGATTTCACTGTTTGGTATAAAATGGCCAAGACAATTCAAACTAACATTTACATCTCACCCATTTGCAGTATAATGACCACCCCATCCATTGTGTCCACAGCGCAGATTGTGCTTCATTGTGTTGTCCCACCGTAACTGCTTAAGGTCCCTATCTTTTGTATCTGCTGTTTATCAATGTAACAGCTGGACTACAGAAGCAAAAGTAATTTATGAAAAACAAGAAA
Source organism: Microcebus murinus (assembly GCF_040939455.1). NCBI lineage: Eukaryota > Metazoa > Chordata > Mammalia > Primates > Cheirogaleidae > Microcebus > Microcebus murinus. The sequence continues at coordinate 115,006,991 of NC_134105.1, read as the reverse complement.
CAAAAATGCAGCATCAAAGGGAACAGAAAAAATAGAACACTGGGGTTAAGCAAAACATCTTACTTGTTTCACTGTCTCCTTCTGGTGGTTGCACTGAGCTCTGTGGGACCAAGGATTCCTCCTGACCCTCAGATTTGCAATGGCTCCCATTTCCTCTAGAACTTGAGGCTATACTGCTCCTATCATCAAAACAAGATAAGTGGTTCCACCAAAAAGTTAATAAATATGAACTTTTGGGATAATTTTTACACTTTACAACTAGAGAAGCCGATCAAAAAATTCAGAATACAAATATAGGATTTATTATTTTAATGGTATTTGGAAATACCATTTTAAACAAATCAGGATGACTATTTTAACACACTTTAGTCTAAAAAGATTTAAAAATACAAAAAGACTGCTTTTTCACAGCTTTGATGCTTTTCTTATCTAGCATATATTTCTACATGTCTCTTTATTGAATTTTAAGTGAATTACAGTAATAATCTCCCTTCTTATACTCACTACAGATGGTTCACCATATCCAAATCCTTAATGGTTTTACAGACTTTGATCATATATGCTTTTTGACTTTGTTGTCCCAGGCTATTTTTAAATTAGTACTTGAACAAAAGCCTGGCCATTTCTTTGGTTTTTTGAACTGCCTCCTGTGGATCACTTATAGTTCTGGTTTGTGGTTTCAATATGGCAGGAGAGTGACAATAATGGTTTTGCAGAGGTATAATGTTTTCTGTATTAGTTATAATACCCACCTGATGATGATCACAGTTTGGTTAACATTTCTGGCTAGAGCAGAATACTAGGCCAATTTAAATAAATAATTTTCAATTAATATTCTATGATAAATCATGGCATATTTTTAAGAAGGATTGAGTGGGAAAGAGGAAAATGTATAACAATCTGACTGAAATTAAAATTAAATTCATAGAAATGCAGCAATTGCTTAAATTTAAAATAAATGTGAACAAGAAAATTAATTTAAGGGTTACACTAACATCAAAAACATTGCCAACAAATACCAGTGGCTCAATAAATAATGCAAATTATCATGGACTTTTTGCCAAGATTTTTATAAAAATTCTTTTAGACTAACTACAGAACTTTTTTTTTTTTTTGAGACAGAGTCTCACTTTGTTGCCCAGGCTAGAGTGAGTGCCATGGCATCAGCCTAGCTCACAGCAACCTCAAACTCCTGGGCTCAGGCGATCCTCCTGTCTCAGCCTTCCAAGTAGCTGGGACTACAGGCATGTGCCACCATGCCCGGCTAATTTTTCATATATATATTTTTAGTTGTCCAATTAATTTCTTTCTATTTTTAGTAGAGACGGGGTCTTGCTCAGGCTGGTTTTGAACTCCTGACCTTGAGCAATCCGCCCGTCTCGGCCTCCCAGAGTGCTAGGATTACAGGCGTGAGCCACCGCGCCCGGCCTAGAACTGACTTTTTAAACAGAGCATACATGTATAATATATTATTTTAAATAAGAACATATATCTACATGGGTATATATGCAAGAAAAAATATCAGTACAGCTATGTACCAGCGTTAAATGTCATCTCAGTAGGATTATTCCAGGCAAATTATTTATACTGAATTTTTTTCTTTTGCAATGAACGTGTATCTTTTTAACCTGAAAAAAAAAGTAGCTATTTTGGTAAAGGAAAGACAATGTGATATATAAATCTTTTTTTCCCATTGAGAAAGCTATGATACAGGCATGAATAAAATGCTCAGTGTATAAGTATGATAATTAAAATATTATGGTACTGAGTAGGAATAGAGAAATATTAGTGGAAAAGACAAAGTAACCAAGTGAATATATTTAGCATATGTTAATATGGTATTTCAAATCACAGAGAAATAAAACGATTATTCAATAAATGGTACTGGGACAAAGGAACAGCCATATGGAAAAACTAAAGCTACACCACTACATCATACTTTATGGGAAAATAAATTCTAGAAGGAATATATAGTTTTTGATATAAAAAATATAAAAGGGAAAATAAGAGGAACTTTTCCCCTACTTCTGAGAAGAACAAGCCTTTTCTAAAGATGAGATCACAGAAGAAACCATAAAGCAAAACCACCATAAGTAAACTGAAAAACAAACACCAAACTGGGAAAAATACTTATGACAAATGAAAGACAAAATGGTATTATCCTCACTTAGTTCTATGATAAATAAATAGTACTAATAAATCATTAATAAAAAGATAAACACCTTAGTAGAAAACTGGGCAAACTATTTGAAAGACAATTTATAAAAGATGAGAATTATAGTTAACAATTATTTAGGGCCTATCATGTGCCAATTAATGTGCTAAGTGTTATGTACTTTCTCTGCATTATCTCATTAAATCCTTATGATAAACCTTTAAATTAGGTTAATTATGCTCATTTTCAAGTGAGAAAACTGAGATTTAGACAGGTTCAACAGTTTGTCAAGTTCAGAATCTGAGTTCCTACTGTGTTCTACTGCTTTATCTGTCATCAAAGAAACTAAAATAAAGCCAAGACACCATACTGGCATAGATGAAAAAGACTGCCTACTTTTTTTGAATATTTTGGTTTTTTCTTTTTTATAATAAATATCAAATACTGTCATAATCAGAAAAAATGCTAATTTTTGGACAAAGAAATAAGAAACTGATGAATGAAAGAATATAATTTATAGTTAGTGTTTAGAGAAGGAAAAGTAACATTGAAAAGAAGAATGGACCTTAATGATTTTTTTCTAAAAAAAAGTTCAGATGGGATTCTTCATAAGAAGTCAGCCCCCTTCTGTAGAGAAACTTGGGAATAGAAAAGACATAATAAATAAGTATGACAACCTTCGGTCATCTTAAATTATGTATTAAGAGAAAGGGCCACAGATACCATGAATTTTAAATGTTAAAGTCAAACATTAGGGCTCATAAAGAGATCCTATTGACTGTACCTTCAAATACTTATCTAGATAGAATCCAGTCACTTTTTACTACCTCCACTGCTCCCATCCTTGTCCAAGCCACACCACTTCTTACCTTTCTTACTGCCATAGCCTCTTAACTAGCTTCCTGGCTTCTCCCTACAGCATATTCTCAACCAGAAATAACCCTTTCCCTTTTAAACATCCTCCTCACTTTTCCTGGCTGACCTTACCTTCTCCTTCTTTCCTTTGGTCACTCCACTCCAGCTACACTGGTCTTTTAAAGATCCTTGAACATATTAGGTTTGCTTCTGCCTCAGTCTTTGCACTGGCTTTCTCTCTGCCTAGAATGCTCTTCCCCCAGATATATGCATGGCTCACTCCTTCCCACCCTTCAAGTTTTTGACCGATGTCACCATCTCAACAATGCCAAGGGTTCCCAATCACCCTTACCTATTCTATTTTCTTCCATAGTACTTAGTACCTTCTAACATCCTATACAGTACACTTTATTTAATGTTTGTCTCATTCACCTAGCATGTAAGTTCCACTAAGGCAGAGATTAGTTTGTTTTTTTTCACTGATGTATTCCCAGCATCTAGAATAGTTCCTGGAACATAGAAGATATTCAATAATATCTGATAATCCTACTTAATCAAAGATTTTAATATAAAATACGTATACACATAAACACAAATGGAAAGCAGTGAATTTGAATAAATAAAATTAATATTATCACATATTGATGTATAATTAATTATATATTAATAAATAATATATAACTATATTATATTATTTACATATAATATATTATATATTAACAAATAACATACAATCATATATTAATATACAAATATATTAATATAATAATATATTAATTATAAATAATTAATATATTCATCATAAAACCGATATAGTTATATATTAACAAAGAGCATATAATTATATTAATATATAATTATATTATATATTAAGAAATGCTATATTGTCAATATATTAATATTAATATGTTACTATAAATAAATTTAAATAAAATTTTTGGATACTGTATCAATCAAAAAGTGATGAGATAGTGGGAAAGAACAGAAGTGTATATAGCTTGAGTTTTAAAAATGTAAGATTCAACTAGATTAATGAGCAATATAGTCAGAAATGTCATCAAAAAGAACCTATACAACCATTAAAAAGAAAATGTTCAATATTAATAGTAATCAATTAAAATTAAAATTATTTTAAAATAAAATGTAAAAGTTAAAAATAAATGAATATATTGAACACTGGCTTGGAGATAGTAAATTGTGTACTTCCATATGCTTCTGGTAGAAATGTATTAAAAGAAGATCCTTCTGAAAATAATTTGGCAATATCTTTTCATCTAGATATAGTTCATTTCTGGAATATGTCTCAAATAATCTTTCAAGATTCAGGTAGGAAAAAGCTTTGTAAACAGAGATATTCATTTTAGCCTTATTTGGTAAAAATTTGGTAAATAAATTTCCTGCCCTTAAAGGAAAATGATTAGGTAAACTATGGGCATTGGTTAAGTAAGCTATTAAGTGAACTATGGTTAAGTAAACTATTACCATAGTTTCTTTCAGTTATCTTAAATTGTGTTTAAAACATTTTTAAAAGTCTCTGAAAACAGTAAAAAGATGGTAATTTGATGGACTATTATACAGGTAGTAAAATAATATTTATTAAAACTAAGTAGTAATGTGGGAATATTTATCATAAAGTTAAGTCAAACAAATGCAGGGGAGAAGATTCAGTATGATTAAAATTATATTCTAACACTCAAAACAAAAGTCATATCTACCTATACATAGGACCAAGACTGCAAAACATTCCAAAATGTTAGTTATTTTTGCACTAGTGGTCTACAGGGATTAATTATTACCTTTTGCATTTTCTATCAGAAGGAATATCTCATGATGAGCAACGTCAGCATCACCTGGAAAGTTTTTAGGAATGCAAATTCTCAGACCCCATCCGAAACCTAATTCTTAGAGTGAGGTCCAGTAATCTGTGTTTTAACAAGCTCTCCAAGTGATTCTGAAGCACACTAAAGTTTAAGAACCAATACATTATAGCAAAACAAACATAAATATGAGGAAGTACTAAAAATGAATATCTAATACAATCCTACAAAATGGCTAAGAACATCTTTACAAAAATATTAACTTACCATTCATCTGTAAAGTTCAGTTTTATTGTGCTTGTAGTTGTTCCTTCTGTGCTGTAGTGCAAACTTAAAACTGGTTCACCTGTCCCTGGTTTGGGGCTCAGCTTTTCATTATTGTTATCTGAAAATTGTGTTTAAAACATTTGAAAAAGTCTCTGAAACCAGTAAAAAGATGACATTTCCTAAAATTTATAAAACTTTAGTTAGGTTGTCCTTGTCATAATTCTTTTTCACATGTGTTATGGTTCTCATTTAAAGTTTGAAGGCAAGTGTTACAGAAACACTTTTTATATTTCAAAGTGGCACTACATCAAATTCTAGCTTTGTGTACATGATTCCCTTTGTTTCAGATGGAAATCATACACATTAAGAACCATATTTAGTTATTAGGGAATTAAAGAATATTAACATGCAATGACATATGTTACAAACTGGTACCCTTATTTAATGGAATGCTTATGATATTATTATTCAGTTGTTAGAGAGTGTTGAACATAACTAACACTGGCTCCTTTAGAAACACTGATATATAAGATGCAAGGTCTCCACAAGTTGTTAATTTTGCTACAATGAAACACTATAAATTTTTTTCTATTCTTTCAAATTTATACATTTGTAATTTAGGCAGGGATCATAGCCTGTACTCACTGGGGGACAAGAGATAATTTATTGTGCTTTGATATTTTAAAAAACACTCTTTGTTGTAAGATCATATATTTTGGTATATTTCAGCTTGTCTTCTGGACTAATCTTGCAAGGAATTTGTTTCTTAATTATGAAAAAGACAATTTCACCTTAAGAGTCTATAGGGGCTGTCTATGATATATATCTATCTCAATGTATAAAATCTTTTTAAAATGACAAATAAAATCAAGAAACTTTATATAAATTGATGTAGAGAATTGAATGCCAAACCTCCTCCCCACCAAAAAAAAAAGAGTACATGGATATTCAAAGACAAAATTAAATAGGGCTTTAAAATTTTTTCATTTTATGATGAGTAATAGTTTGGAGAAACATTAAAATATATAGGGAATACAAATGGATACATAATCAAATATGTGACATTTCTGCCAGTTGCTTACAGAAAAAAAACTCTCTGAGATAATCGTTTTCTGGATATCAGTTTAAGGACTGATATAATAGTACTAAAAATAAACTTCTCTTGAAAAATAATAAAACAATCACAACTTAATAAAACCAAAATTACTCAGGATTTTTCATTATTAGGTTTACTTTCTATTGCAATGAAGAACTTATATATCTTTTTTCATTCTACATTGATGGTGGAGCACTTATTGAAACAATCTCATAGAACCTCTGGCTCTCGCTTTTACCCTGGGGGAGGACAATTAACAAGCCTTCAAATAAAGAACAGTAGAAGAAAAGAAAAACTGTTCCCTAAGAGATAGGAATGAAGCTGATAACAAAATTCAAGAGTATCAATTCTTATATCTTGACTTGTAACTCATGAGAAATCCATCCTATAAGATTAATTGCTATTTGAAAATAATACTGTGAATCACTAAATATAAAGCTGATATCCCAAATGGTAAAATCACTTTGTTTCTGTACTATTTTTGTTATGATTATGTTCTTGATTTAAATAGTTGCTGGAAATAAATTAACAACTTAACAACCTGTTACAACTTTCAAAGACTCAATATTACATTTGTTTTAGAGGAGATATTTTACCAAATGGCATTCTGATAACAGAATTAACAGGTCTTTCGATTACATAAAATCATTAAGAATAGGACTTTTAAAACATGTCCTACCCTTGACCATCCTTCAAAAATTTCCTGTTTGCTAGTCATTTGTCCACAGCTTTCCCCTATTCTTTAGTTATGTTGCTGAGATTTTTATTCCACTGTTGCCTAAGTCACTGTTTTTATGCTTCTGGAATTGGTGGTGTTAGACAGGTAAAGATTGGATAATCTTTAGGGAAATCAAGAGTTGGAGCTACTTAGTTCGTTAACTCTCACAACATTTTATAAAGGATTTTGCTATTTATTTTTCTTTTAAGGTAAAAAAGGAATAGAAAAACAAAAGCGGGTGTGAGAGAAGTGTAGGACTGAATTTCTTAGATCCATCCTGGAAGCAAAAGTTATAAGAAGCCTTGTGGAATTTAAATACTATATCAAAACTTCCTTTTTCAGGAAAACTAAAGAGACAGTTACAGATATTTACACGCTATAACTATAGGAATATGGTAAATGAAGAGCTACTAGAGAGATCAGAACAGTGCAAAAAATATTTTATTCAGATATAAATCTGAATTAGCCCCTCCAACAAAAAGCAAGAAGCTTCCTCAGATGATCAATGATAATTAAAACTTTCTTCCTAGGGTATCTATCTATTATAAAGTTCTTATTTAATCTCTCAGGAGTGTAATCTGCATATTATAAATAACATAAAATATGGTAGTATTCATTCATTAAATCATAAAATTATTATGGTTTGATAGAATTTGTTCATTTAAGTTAATGAACTCATCAGCTTTCTGTAAAACTAGCCCATCACTATAAAAATAGAATGGATTCTTCTGTTATAAAAACTTCAGACTCTGAGTTTAGTTATTAATATTTCCATATAGTGTGTACATAAAGTATGTCTGGCAAAAACACTCCATTATGCAGAACTTGGTTTCTTCAACTGCAGTATTAATGGGAGTATGTACCTGAGGTTTAGAATTCTATTTCTTCCATTCTACTATTCCTAATTTAACTTTGATCACATACAACCTATCAGGTTAAATTTTCTTGGGAATTAGATTCCTGAGCTACTAATGAATGCATTCACCATTTGTTTGTGATAAAATGCACATTTTAAGCTACTAATGTCTAAGAAAAATCTACCTTAAAGATCTAAATAATTAAATTTGTTTTATTTTTACTTTATTTGAAAAAAGTATTTGTAACCATTTAAATTTTCTCTAACTTGGTCTATTAGATAGAAGTTGGATCAGCAAACACATTCTAAAAACTGTATTTTTCAAAGCCTTACTTATATAATGCACAGATATATATTACTGAAATATTATGCTTAACAAGTAGATTTTCATTTAAGTGCCTTAGGGTTTAGCAATTCACTGAAGCATACAAATGGCTTTATGTAGAAAAAGCACTATCATATTAATAATACAATTTATTGAGCATTACTGTGAATATACATAAATTATAAATACATTAATATTATCCCTTTTGGCAAACCTTTGTAGTCTGTATTGTCAGCTTCATCTTACAGATGATGAACTGATGATAATAAGTGGGATTGTTTTTCTCTAGTTACATAGGTTTCCCTTCATATGAAATTCCTAATTACTATACTGTCTTGGAAGTAATCTGACTACAAAGAAGAAAATAAGATTGCTTAGATAAATAACTTATAATTAAGAAATTAGTCTTTGGTGTTGTAATTCCTCAGAAATGAGTAATTCATATCAGCAACATTAATATAACAGATAGAAGTTCTTATAGCCAAAACTGACACTTTGGTATCAGAGTACTGGAAAATTATGTTATATCTTCTTCACAGGGCACTTTCAGATTGAACTACTTATTCTTTCTCTGAAAATATTATAGGAGAAAATTTTCTGTGGTGTGCTCAGCACAATGATTAAAAATAATTGATGATATTAGTAGCTTAGAGTGGTCTCTATCAAGGTAACCACTTATTTAAAACACATACTTCAGAAGCACAATAACCACATAAAAATCAAGATAATATACTATAAAGGACTTCACTTTGGGAGGTTAGAAGTAAAAAGTCCATAACATGAGATTCAGAAAACCAAATTTAAAACATTCTTTCCAGAAATGGTATTAGAAATGTGAATTGAGAGACACAAATAGAAAACAAATAGGTAAAGATGCCCACCCTATGTAGCACATAAGTCCTGTCAAAATCCTACTCCAGTATTTCATGACCATTGCCTCAGGTATATATATACCTTTATTAAAAAAAGAAAATCAAACTTGTCTGTCACACATATGCTGATTAAGTAGATAAATTAATATGTTAAAATGTGACTTTCAGATGAAAACAGACAAGGAAGCTTAGCAGAACTCTCAAACCACTTTTCCCTCCAGCTACTGCACTCCTGGATTATTGTTTTGAAACGCTTTTATTATTTCTCAAATCCCTTTCTTCATCTCCTACTCTAAAATCTAGCCTCTGTCTCTACCACTCTAGCGAAATTGCTCTAGTTATAAGATCACTTCTACGTTGATTAATTTAGTGTAATATTTTTATCAGTGCCAATTTAATGGACCTCTCAGCAGCATTCAAGTAGCCAACTCTCTCAAATTTGAAAATTTTTCTTCTCTAGATCACAAGATACCATACTGTTCCATGTTGCCTTCTACCTCTCCAGTTGCTCCCTTGCAGTCTCCTGTAACAGCTCTTCTCTACCAAAATCTTTTAATTTTGGAATTTTTCTGATTTTTCCTGAGATGTCTTAGAGTTTCCACTCTGTCTTCTACTTTCTGCTTTCATCCTAGTTGATTTCATCTATTTTCATGGCTTCAATGATCATCTACAGGTAGAAAACTCTCAAATTTACTTCTTGAGCTCTGCCATCTTTTCTGAGTGTCATATCCATAAAATCAACTTGCCCAACAAACTTTCCATTTGGGTGTCTCACACAAGTAACTCAACTGCAATATATTCAAAACCAAGTTCATGATCACCTCTCCCTACATACACATTCCTCCCACATCTTTTTCCTTTTCCACTTACCTAATTAAGGAACTAACCACCCACTCAACTGTATTTGATCAAAATGTATGAGTTTCTTGTGCAGTGGCTGGAAAAATTACCTGCTAATATTTACCAGTACCTCCCCAAAAGCACTACAACTAAATGTATAATCTAAGTAAAACAATGTTTGCTATATAACAATGTTTGCTATAGTAAGACATATCCCCTGGTCCTGTCTCCTCCAAGCAGATTGCCATTACTCAACTATCTTCATATGGAAATTCTGGAGTTGTTACTGCAATTTACACTCTGAACTTCTCAATTCTTTGTCTCATTCAATATACCATCAAGTCCTGTTTATTCCACATCTAAATATTTCTTGAATCTCTTCACATATTTTCCTACCTTACTTTTGTCACCAGATCAAAATCTCTATTACCAGGAAAACCTCCTAAATGATTTAGTCTCTATAATCAATTCTTCATACTCTATTCGGAATATCAGGCCATACATCCTATTTAAAATCCTTCCTTAGTTCCCTCTGTTCTTAAAATCCAAAACCTTAAAATGTCCAAAAGCTCCTTCTCAATCTGGGCCCCTGAACCATGGCACTGTCCAGCCATACTGGGATTCTTCACGTCATCCTAACGTGGTATCTCAGAGGCTCTGCATATGCTATTCATGTCTCCCTTCACTCACTCACACTCCTTCACCTAACTTGTTTAGCCTCATCTTTCAGATCTCAATGCACTGTCTCTTCCTCAGGGATGCCTTATCTGACTCCTACCCAAGGGGATGAGGATCTTATATGTTCTACACTGCACCCTGTTATTTCCCCTTTTATAACACTAATCGCACTCATTTTTTCATCAGTCTTTATCGTTAGATGACACAAAACATAGTGGTTATGATCATGGACACTGTAACCAGGCTGCTTCAGTCTGAGTCACATTTCTAACATTTACTAGCTGTGTGTGACTTTAGATGTGTTTCTTAATCTCTCTTTGCCTTTGCTTCCTCATCTGAAAAATGAGGATAATACTAGTACCTACTGCATAAGGTTGTGATGAGGATTAAGTAAATTAACATATAAATACTGCTCAAAGCAATGGCTTGTACAAAGAAAATGCAATATTATGTGTCTATAATACTGCTGCTGTTATTATTCGTCAATTCAGTGCTCCAAGAACAGAGGGCCTTAGATTTATTCATCCAAGCATGCTAGTGTCTACCCCAGTACTTGCCATAAGGTACGTAGACATTTAAATATCAGTTGAATATTAATGAAGTAGACATACAAATACGGCTCTACCACTTATTTCATTTGTCTTTACATATGGTTTCATCATCAATAAAAAATGAAGATAATAACAGTATTCACCTCATTAAGTTAGCAAAACAAATGAGGTGATGTATGTAAAATTCTTAACATACTGCCAGTCACAAAAAAACCAGTTGAATGTCAGTAAACCAGTTTACTGACAATCAGTAAATGTCAGTTATTTTTATCATTGACAATTCTAAGTTAGAAAACAATTAAACTTGGAGGTATAGATTTGATTATCAGGAGAGCAGAACAATTGAGCATATGAAAAAAAGCTTTAGGCTTTAACTTCCAAAAGATCAAATATGTCATTATTTAAAAGAATCTAGACCTAGTAGTTGGAGATTGGGGAAAATCAGTGACTTCAGTCCAAGTGACTGATAACTAGTTCTAAGGATTACAAAGAATCTGGAATGAAGTTTGATTTCACTACCTTATTTTTTCACTAGAATTTAAAATATATTTACAGATATATTCTATAGTGGTGAATACTGAACTTAATATTTCAAATTAATATAGCAGGCTTTAATCATAAGATTTATTTAATAAAAATTAGAATTGTCAGTGTAAGGCTACAATTACTTGATATAATACTGTCAAGATAATATTACTAAAATAAAACTTCAATTTGGTGACAGTAAACAATCTTAAGGGAACACATATTTAATACATGACAAGTCTAATTTTTCCATTTCCTAATTTAACTTAGTAGAATTAGTAAAATGTGTTCCACTGGTTTTTGATTATCTACAAGTCTCCAATAGATGAATGTTTTACTAACATAAAAGAAAGTCTGCTGACATAAAATAATACACAGCAGAAAATTTACATTTATATTTCTAAAGTCTATAAATAAGCATTTATATTTCTTTAAATCCAGAATAGAAAATGACTGTCTGACAGATAAGCAATTGCCCACAGGCATAAGCTCCAAACTTAACAGCATTATCAACTTCCACTTAATGGAAGCACTGTAAATGAATATAAAGAAAGTCACCTCAATTTTGGCCAATATTTAAAACTCAGACAAAATTATTTTCTTACACCCTCTTAAAAGTTAATTGTTCTAAAATTTTTATTTTTTATAAAATAAGAAGCAAATTGCTGGCCTAAATATTTGTAAGAGGAAAAATATGTAAATTTTGATAATATAAATAGGCAAGATATGTCAGAAGAGGATTTTTCCTCTTTTAGTACAATAAGCATAACATAATTAATGGTATAAATAAAAAGGAAAAGTAAAACTACTCATAAAACCATACTTATTGTTCAAATTAAACAAAATGCACGACAGATGTCACTGTGCTTATTCAAATAGTTACACTTTGTCCATAATTAGCACAGAAGGGCCATCAATGTGTTTGCACACAACCCTGAATCTGGAGAATATTTGAAAGTATTTTACAGTAGGATACAATTAAAAACAATGTGCATTTTATACACTTATTTCCCTATAATTTTGTTTCTTAAAAAAAGTACTCTGATAAAAGAAAACAAAAACTATTGAGACAGCCTGGCATCTGTATTTACAACTCTGAAAATTCAGACTAAATATACTTTTATCAAATTGTGATTCTGTAAGAAATTCAAGATAAATAAGCAAAAACACTAGTTGTAATCAACAATCAAAAACACTAGTTCATGTTTTTTATGCAATGTATAGTTAAGCATCTTTAAAAATAAAATTGGAATTATGCTGCTTTCAAAAAAAAAAAAAACACTAGTTCAATATGTATACACTTATTCGAAGAAAAAAATTTTCTTCAGTGAAGCAAGCCCATTAAAAATTTAAAAATTTTATTAGTAAAATTTTTATTCTTGGTCTCAAATAAAGAAATCCCTGAACTGCTATGGGAAATTAAGTTAAATATGTAAAAGCACCTGGGCATCTGAAAGATGGTAAATAAATATCCTGTTACATAAATATAAAATCGAATTATCAATTTTAAAAAAGGATTGTCTCTTTAAAATTATGAAAAGCAAATTTAAAATATGCTTAAGTATTCATTAGTCAGGGAACTTATCAAATGTGTTACTTTTTGCATTCTACACAGTAAAATAGAGAACAAGAGTCTTGGTAAAGGTTAAAAACTTGAAACAACAGCATATCCATAGACATCAACTATCCCCTACAACTTGAATGAAGAATTTTCTGCTTATTCCATAAAGATGCTCAGTTTTGAAACTATAACCACCACCCCATACCAGACACTACCTTTTCTCTATCTTTGCATTTCTAATTGAGCTTATGGAGAGCGTCATCTACATACCAATGTCTCTCTACCTTTTTTTCCCAAACCTTTCTCCTCAAACCATTGCTATTTGCCATCTGCCTCCACCATATCCTGTCTCCAGCTGCAATGTCAAAGCAACCATATTGCCAAATTAAATAAAAACAATTTCCCAGCCTTTTTTGTATTTGACATCATTGCTTCACATGGTATCACTGACCAGTCCCTCTTTGAACTTTTCTCCTGGCTTTGGATATGGCATCCTTTCTGTCCCACCTACTTCTCAGATCACTCCTTTTCAGTCTCCTTTAGCTATATACTCTTCTCTGCTTGCTCTTGGTAGTGCAGACTCTCTTTTCACTTTATCCTCTTTTCTAGACAACCTCATCCACTACCATGGTTTCAACTGCCATCTATAAATTGATGCTTCCTAATCTTTATCTCCACTTCAGACCTCTCTGGTGACTTCCAAAATTATACAGCCATCTAACTATTGATGAGATTTCCTCACATAGATAAGCAAAGGCACTTCCAACTCAACATTTAAAAAAAAACAAAAACTCACCTACCTAAATTCCCTAAAATTACTTGTTTCTCTTGAAATTTCTACCTTGGTTGATGGTTCACTATCTATCACCCCATCAAGACAACTGGTTATCATTCTCTCATTCATTTCTAACTAATCATTCTCAAAGTCCCATCAATTCTACCTCTCAAATATTTTTAAAATCTGTCTATTCTCATATCCCAAAACTATTGCTTTACATTATATCCCTCATAATCTCTTACTGGACTATTACAATAGTCTCTTTTATGTTCTTGCTATTTTCAATCTTACTCCTTTCCAATCAATCATCTATAATGCTGCCAAAATGATCTTTCCAATACATAATTCTGATTGTGTTTCTCCCAAGCTGAAGTAATTTCTATAGCTTCCCACTGTTTTAAAAAATTCATTTACTTACTCATTTAACAAATATTGTTTACTATATAACTGATAAGATTTTAGGCACTGACTATATTTAGTGAATGAAAACAAAATTTAGAGAATATTTAGAAAATTTAGAGAAAACATTAGACAAATAATATTAGATATTAAACAAATAATCCCCTAAATATAATAAATGTATGATTACAAATTTGACAAATGCAATGAAGGAAAATAACAAGTCACAAAGAAAAAGAGGAGAGATCTGCAGATTGGGAGGTTATATTATTTTTGAGAAAGTGATAACTAAGTTGAGATTTGAAGGATGAGTAGAAGTTGCTTAACAGAAAGTATTTTAAGTATTTTTCGTAGAGGGAACAGCATGCACAAAGGATTTAAGAGGGGAAGGAGCTTAGAGTGTCAGAAGAACTCAAAGTAGGCCAATTTGGCAAGAGTTTAGTGACTGAGGGGACAGTGGCCTAAGATGAGGTCAGCGAGAGAGGAGCCAGGTCACGTTGGGCTTATAAGCCAAGATATAGATTTGAGTTCTTTTGAAAGGCTAAGGGAGGCAATTAAAACATTTTAGACAAATGAATGACTATATTTACATTTTTAAAAGTTTGACTCAGGCTGCTGGTAGAGAACAGACTAGAACCTGAGAGGACACGACAAGACCAGTTCAGAGGTTATTCCAGTAGCCCAGGAGAGGTAGATGGTGGTGGGCAGTCTCTATTAACTTTTATGATGTAAGTTATCTTTAGGTAATGCAAACCTGTAATTTAAAATCCCTAGTACTTTAAAAGATGTAACACTGCTGAACAAAAAGGAATGTAAAAACTCAGGATTTAATTAATTAAATGTATTTTCTACCATTAGAGCATTTCTGCTCAGAGGTCTTATTACAAAGCTACATTTATGATAGT
This sequence comes from Microcebus murinus, assembly GCF_040939455.1. Classification (NCBI taxonomy): domain Eukaryota; kingdom Metazoa; phylum Chordata; class Mammalia; order Primates; family Cheirogaleidae; genus Microcebus; species Microcebus murinus. Next base: position 114,991,793 of record NC_134105.1, on the reverse strand, counting down.
CTATCATGATGTAGCTTCTGCCAAACTCACTCAGTATTTACCTTTTTTATAGCCTCTCTACTTATATGACTAAAAGGTATATCATATTTTACATGGCCTAAAAACAAAGAACCTCTTTTGATCTCTACTTCCAAACTAGTCTCCTAGTAAATGGCATCACCATCAACCCATGCATTGATGCAAAAAATCTAGGCGTTAATCATAATTCTTCTTTTTCTCTCATATCTTGTATCATATGTAAATCAAATATCAACTCAAATTGAATATAATATTCAATATAACCCTATGAAAATTATATGTGATTAAATAGAATATGAATCTGGCTATGAACTCTCTGAGAGTGACTTATTATTTACATTCATATATCCTTACCAAAAAAAGATTATTTGATTAGTGAGTAATTATAAATATATCATGTTATAATTGTGTTTTATCTTAAAGTTATTATTTTCAGTGTTAATACCTCTACAATAAATGTACAAAGATAAAAAAAGTTTAATTTCTTAATTTGCAAATTCATTTACCAATTCATTCATTCTCAAGAACAAAAAAACCTATAGCAATACTTCTCATCTCAGATCTAAAAAGAATAATTTAAGATCAGGCGTACAAAAGTAGTTCTTTAATTTGTTTTGCAATTAGTTTCTGAATATTTCTCTAAGGAGATAGTTAAAATTAGATCTATTTCACACCAAATAAGAACTACACTAATATTTAATTTCCCCATTACTGTTGACAAATAAATCATTCTACGTATGTAAACTTTCAGCCAAGCAAATTTTACGGCTTTAGTGCTAATGAAAAAAAATATTTTTGAAAGAAACATTTGTAAAATCTATAAGACAATCCCCTGCCTTTTTTTTTTCCCCGAGACAATCTCATTCTGTTGCCTGGGCTACATTACAATGGCATGATCATGCAACCTTCTGTTCAGATGCTCTCTTATCAGAATGTCTTCCTCTACCAACCCTTCTCTGTGCTATATTTGATCTGCTAGTAATAAAGCTTGAAATGATCATGCAACCTCAAACTACTGGGCTCAAGTGATCCTCCTGTCTCAGCCTCCACAGTAGTTGGGATTACAGGTATGTGCCACAATGCCTAGTTAATTTTTCTATTTTTAGTAGAGACAGGGTCTCACTCTTGCTCAGGCTGGTCTTAAACTCCTGAGCTCAAGCAATCCTCCTGCCTTAGCATTACAGGTGTGAGCTACCACGCCTGGCTTCATCTACCTTTTAAAATACAGAACATGAATATCAATATCATTTTAAGTTATTCTTAACTTAAAGACTTAATATTACTAACATAAATTATATACTGTGTCACAATACATTTAGAACACTTTAGAGAACTCTGAGGTAAGATAGTAAACCATTTGCCCTAATTCTAAATAGCCTGTTTTAGTTTCTTACAGTCTTCCTTTCTCTGTCCTTCTGTTCAGATGCTCTCTTATCAGAATGTCTTCCTCTACCAACCCTTCTCTGTGCTATATTTGATCTGCTAGTAATAAAGCTTGAAAAATAAGTAACCTATCTGATCAGGTTCTACACAAGGCTTCGAGGTTGATTCTACACCTCTCCTATTTTACAAAGTACAAATGCAAATTATTTCCCCTTCTGATTGGTGGCTTTCAAGTTTATCTCTGGATTCATAACTGTATTCCTTATGGGTAAAGCTATCAGGAGTTTGACCACCAGATAAGTGAGACATAAAACCAAGTATCATTACTACAATCATCTAGTAATATAGGATATTACTATGTTTAGATATCTTAAATGAGCAATGAGGTAGTATGTTAACCTCATACTCACAGTTCTACAAAATTTTATGATACTTAAAATTTTTTAAATGGATATCATTTATATCCATTGTAATACTGTTATAGGAATGTTATAGGAAGAGAATTCAAAGCTGACATCAAGGGCCAAAGGTAGAAATTAGCTTACATAGAAAATATTTTGTATAGGCTAAAAAAGTCCTTTGTGCACAGTATCTCCTATGGTAATTTAATCCACAAAATATAGACTGTAAGATCAAAACCAAAATGAAATGCTATGAAAAAGTGAAAGAGAGCTTTGTTTATGCAATAAAACTATGCAATAAAACTATGAATGGATGGGCATAGCGCATCTCCTGTTGCACGCACCCTGTTGCTCGTCAAGTGACATGGATCCGAGCTGTTTGTTAACCACAGAAGAAGGAGAATCTGAAACAAAAATGAGATTTCAACTTAAAAGTAAGCAGCAGAAAACTGCACAGCAATGTCATGATCATCTCTAAGCTTAAGAAATAAATGTATAAGGGTGGGGAATAAAAGTAAGTACTGTGGTATGTTTCCCAAGCAGTGAGTAAGCAGAGCCTTGTGCTTAAGGTATGTTATTCCAGGCAAGCATTTAGCAACTTTGAGAAGGAGTTGAGAAAATATTCTTCTATTTCCATGCATATACCTTTTAACAAATTCATTTAGCACAGGCACAAGGTGCAAAGTAGGTAAATTAGAAATGGGGTATCTCCTTCAGTAAATAGAAGACTCCTTGCCCTTCTCAAACTCCCTCTCTAGCTCCTTAAGATGGATTTCATCCTGCCTTGGAGGATTCAAAGCATGAAATGAGATGCTTGCTACACTTTGTGAGATGTTGTTTGTTGTATCATGAGCTAATAAGCAAGGAGCTAAAGTAAACAGTTTATAGGAAAAATATTCAGTGAAGTAATTACCATTACAGAAACATATATAACTTCAAAAACTCTATAGTAAATTAAAACTATACCCTATGAAGGCTTAGGCTTCTTTAGAGGTACCTGGTAGGGAAAGGAAAAGACAGACAAGGAGAAGGCTTAATGGTTTGGGCTTTATACTTTCCATTTGGCTTCAAACAGAACAGTTTGTTCTTATCTTTTTGATATACTTGGTTTGATGTTAAGAATTTATTTTATAAATGGTTTCTACTGTTGAAAAACACTGGTATAAAGGAAGCCAACATCATAAAATGCAAAGAGTATCTATCTGTCTAAAGTTAGTAAGTTTTGATTTTAAACCTGTTTCTACAATAATAAGCAACATTTTTAGGCCTAAGCTTCTCTTTCTCCCTTTTCAGCCTAGGGATCTAGTAACCTAAGCAAGATACTGGAGAATAGAAAAAGGTGGCCCCTTTCCACTCCTGGCTTAGGATCTGGTATCCCAGGTGGGCTAGAGTAAAAGAGAAAATGTGAATAATAAGCACAGTTCTCACCTAAATGGAAGAATAAGTCCCAGTTTCTAATATTCTGTGCTCTAGTTCTTAGCAAAAGTTGTTAATAAAACATTTTTTGGCTAAAACCAGTTTTTGCTCATAATGGCATTTCACTTCCCAAAATGTATTTTAAGTGACTACTGTCCTTAATTGTATGACTAAGAGAAGTTCTCCAATATAACCTAGATTCAAACCAATTTTATATAATTTGATTGCTTCCATTTGTACATTTAAAAGTCTGAATCATGTTACCATTTCTATCAGCTTTAAATCTTTCATCTTCTAATATCACCATTTTGGTCACAGATTTTTTTTTATCTTATTAGATTTTGATAAAGCATGATCAATATTTAGCTTTTATTTATTCTTACTTATCACCTCTTCATCAAAACATTCAGTTAAATCTTTACTAAACAAAAAAGAAAGTGGGAATGATAGTATTTCAATAAGTTCCCTATCTATTCATGTTTTACTTTCTTTTTTTAAGACTGTTTCTCATTTACCCATTTCACAGTTAGATCTATGGTTTTGAAGAACAGGTAAGTTGTCTTTAGAAATAAAATTATATTCTTTAAAGAAAAACATAACAAAAATGTGACTCACAATGAAATAAACATTGGAAAAACCTAAAAAGTCTCCTATGAAATATTTTCAGCCCTTTGAATTTATTATACATTTCATTATGCTCTCAATAATTAACAGCCCTCAGAAAACTATAAACTCTCCAAGAAATACTCTCTTCAAATATTTAATTTTTCTAAAAATATCATGGAATGTACAACTCTTATTGAAATAAAGTACTTTGTATTTAATTTTTAAATAAAATTTTAGAAGAAGTCACTGAAAAAAAACATATTGATGAAGGATCTAGAATGCTGTCATGTCCACAGAACTGTGTATTTTCAAACTCTTAAAGTATTTAAATATTAAAGCTTATGTTAAGATGGAAAGATAGTATTAAACTAAAAGGATTTCCTTTTTGGATTTTACAATCTGTCAGAGATATTGTGTATTTCAGGGGAATTATTTGGTGTTCCTTCCATCTTGAAGATGAATCATTATTAAGAAATCCTTCTTGGTCACTGCTTCCATTCTATAATACTGGGACCATGCAACTGTTTTTGGATACATTATCTTCCTGTCACAAACATTTTAAGTGACATTTTTTTTTACCACAAGGTATTCATAAAAATAATACCTATAACTCCTATCACACACAAATAGTTCCAAACATTAACACAATAACCATCATAATAGCTAATATAAAAAATACAATTATTAGTTCAAGCTGATTGCTTCAGTTTTTGCATACTCTATTCCATCTCTCCGTGAAACATCTTCTAGAGAGCACCATCACATAAAATCAAAACCTGAATATATGGTCCAATGATAATTTATTATGAAATCAATATGGTTGGTCAGCTTATTTGAAATGTTTAGAATGATAGTATTATTTTTAAAGTAAAGATAAATTTTAAGTAAAAGCTTATTCAGTACTAAGCTTATTTAGCATGTCTTATGGTTGATTATCACATATTTGTGAAAAATCTGTGTTTTGGTCTTGAGAAAATTCTTCAGCCCTTTGACATCAGAATTTTCTCAACTGTAGAAAAAGATAATTATATAGTTGAACAGGTAAATAAGACTCTTTAGCCAGACTTCCTGGGTTCGAATGTGGTTTATCTACTCAGTAACACTGTAACCCTGGGCAAATTATTTAACTTGTCTAAGTCTCAGATTCTCTATCTGAAAAATGGGAATAATCATAATATCTACCACATAGCATTCTTCTGAAGATTTAATGAGATAATCCATGTAAACTATTTAAACAGAATACAGGAAAGGGCCAATTAATGTTATTATTACTTGCCTGTTTTTCAGAGGTCTGGAATTGAATGAGAAATAATGGCAAAAAGCTGTTCTGAAAAATACGGAGTGTATTATCATGTTTAAAGTTCTAAGAGACTCATCACTGTTTTGCTTAGGACTTATTCAAGGAATTAAAGAAGTGCTTGCAGACCTAGGCTAATACCATACCTAATTTATTAACTACTTATATTATAATCACTAAAAACATGGGTCAAATGAATCCCTTTGAGAAGTGCTAATACGTGACTGTCATTATGGACACTGGGAAATCTGATGCTGTATAGAGCCTGCTTGCACAGGATCGGGTAAGTGCTGATTTTTTCCAATATGGCTCAGTTTTGAGAAGCCCTTTTTCAAAAATAATCACAAATGTTTTATACCCTTTTGGGGTATAAAAGTTACTTTTTTTTTCCAATTGGCAAAACCGTGCCATAAAGTGAAAAAACAGTTCCTACCTGACCCTCTCTAGGCTGGCTCCATGCTCCAGTGGGGCTCTGTGGTGGTCGGGCCAGTACCAGCAGACTCCACAGGGTGCTGTCACTCTGAGCAGGAGCCAGCAACCCATGACTTCAGGGACCTGAAATGGAAAAAAAGAGTTGGGCTTAAAATCAGCCATATGTTGAATGCCTCTGCCATAGCTGTTTAGGGCATTCATCTGATAAATGCACATATAGCTCATTCAAAACCCTGAATGCTATCAACCTTAAATGGTCTTGATAAAAGGACATGTTGAAGTAGTAAGTAAAATACTATAATTAAGATAGTACATTATTATGTGTACTGCTCTCCTTAGGCATATAAAATATTTATATATACAGTATTGTCTAACTCATCATTACATCATTTCTATAAATTATGGCAGGCCACACTATCTAAATATATCAATAATTGGGAAACTGAGTCATTAAGCAACCAAATGACCTGTCAAAGGTCACCTAGTCATAGGGCCAGGGACAAATAATTCAGCCAGTCTAACACCTAAGGAATGATGGGATGAAGGCGAATTCATCTGTTTAGGATTAAAAAAAAACCCTGATTCTGTTATAAGCTATGATATATTTCCTAAAAGTCTAAAAAATGAGTTATGAGCTATCATGTATTTGTTAAATAAATTATCATGTATTCTCTAGTAGTCTGGAAAAAATGTACTTTTAAAACTAAAAAGTAAAAACATTTTTAAATGATAAGTTTTGACTTTTAAAAACTATATTTTTGGAAATTAGTTCTGAAGGATTATCATTTATAGATGTCAAAAATTCTTTCAGAGCACTGGTTTTCAAACCAGGTTTTGGGAAGCAAAGGCACCTTATAGGTACCGTGAGGAGCAAGAGGGTGGGTTGTCATTCCTTATATCCCTTCACGTTGAAGTCACAAGTGTCACTTTTACATATTTTATATAAGACTCTGATGACAGAGTTCATAGCTGATAAAAAAAATAAAAAGAAAAATCACTGCTTAAACATCTTCTAACATCTATATCATATAGCTCATTTTAAATAATAATTTGAAACTGAAGGTAACATCATTTGGTGCCTTGGCATGATGTTTTAGTCTTAAACTGCAAAGAAATATTGATAATATTCAATAGATAATATTCCACATGGGATTATCATTAACTAGCATCAGGCTCCTTCCCATTTGATTCCATTAAAAATGGAGATCATTATTTTTACAAAGTGATTTGATGGTTTAGAGTCACTTTCCTACAGAAGTTCGGTATTGTTGATTTATTTTATACTTAGCCTTTCACAAAAGATTCCCATGAGTCCTATATTCTGAAAAGAGAATAAAATATTTGCCACACACAATGTAATAATTTAGAAGTTCTTTTTATATTTATTAAAATTTCTTAGTTTCTAATTCACAGTAATGTCTCCTTTAAATATCTTATACCTGAAAAACTTACAAATGTGAGAAGACAATAAATAGAAATATCATTTATTGGTAGTACTGCCACTTATTGATATTCTAAAGATATCAAGGTATAATGGAAAAATATGCTTTTTATATATGAGAAATGTACATTCTTCTATTATTTACAAATTAAAATCTAGAATGCTAATTTTGGTGCTTTCTTTACTGACAGATAGTAGTAACATCATGAGAGAATGGAAGGATTAATGTCCATAGTGCACATACACAAAATTGCATTTAATCATTATGTATAAGGTTTTTTTTCCAGATTTTTATTTATTTATTATTTTGCTATGAGGATTTTTTTTTATTTTTTTTATTTCAGCATATTATGGGGGTATAAATGTTAAGGTTACGTATATTGCCCATGTCCCCCTGCCCCCTCGAGTCAGAGCTTCAAGCATGACCATTCCCTAGATGTTGCATATCTCATTCATTATGTTTGTATAATACCCATCCCCTCCTCCTGTGTAAGTTTTGTTATTCAATTAAAGTCTATGCCTCTGCTGAATTTCATAAATTTAATTTCTATTCTTTATTTATTTATTTATTTTTTTGAGACAGAGTCTCGGTTTGTTGCCCAGGCTAGAGTGAGTGCCGTGGTGTCAGCCTAGCTCACAGCAACCTCAAACTCCTGGGCTCAAGCAATCCTCCTGCCTGAGCCTCCCGAGTAGCTGGGACTACAGACATGCGCCACCATGCCCGGCTAATTTTTTCTCTATATATTAGTTGGCCAATTAATTTCTTTCTATTTATAGCAGAGACAGGGTCTCGCTCTTGCTCAGGCTGGTTTCCAACTCCTGACCTCGAGCAATCCGCCCGCCTCGGCCTCCCAGAGTGCTAGGATTACAGGCGTGAGCCACCGCGCCCGGCCTCTATTCTTTATTTTTATAATTTGTATGTTCTGAAATAAAGCATTTTCCATTAAGCCAACTCATATTGCCTCATATTCAAAATTTACTAAATGGACAAAGAACATAGATTTTATTAGTTGTCCCTTGTAATAAACTAACAACACGTTAACTGTTCTTAAAGTTTTAAATTACCAAATAGTGTTCCTGTGACATATGAGGACAGAATAAGATAAAAGTAGCACTAGTAAATGGACCCAGGGCATATTACAGATAGATTTATTAGGACCTCATATGAATGCTATGCTAAAAGCATATGAAATAAATGAAATACTTCACCTTGCAGCCAAAGGGAGAAACATGTACTATCAGAAGCCATTAGTGCTTAATGATAGTAATATAAAAGCTTCTAATATTGGTCCATGGGGGAGGCCCAAAAGCTCAAGAATGTTTTTTTTTTTTTTTCTTTTTGAGAGAGGGTCTTGCTCTGTTGCAAGACTGGTTAGAGTGCAGTAGTGTCATCATAGCTCACTGTAACATCAAACTCCTGCTTCAGCTTCCAAAGTAGCTAGGACTACAGGCACGTGCTATCACACCCAGCTAATTTCCAAGAATGTTGTTTAATGACAAAGAAAAGATAATATGTTTCTCAACTTCAAAACTAGAAATGTGTCTACTTGACTTTAGCTTTTTAAAGATTATCATAAATAGACTGATAATAAACTATTATCATAAATAGGTTTCTAAACTAAAGATTATTTAATTAGAATAATACTTAGAATTGGGAACACAGCATTTCATTTCAGAGACAACATAATCACCCTAAAGCTTTCTGATTCTAAAAAGAACCTGCCTTCAATTCAAATTGGTGAACTAGATATGAAAGGGTAGTGAGTATCAAAATATATTTCTAATGTCCACAATGTATACTTCTTTCCTGATAATGCAGCCAGTTTTGTTTTATACTCAAATTCACTTTAATACTTGGTTTGTTATCTGCCAAATTCCAGTATTTTAAAAATATTTATGTATGTAGGGATAGTTTATTTTTATTGATTTTTATGTTTCATGAATTTATAACCTTCAAAATACATTGAATAGAGTTTTAATAAATATAAAATCATAGCAAAATGTTTTATTATTAAATGTCATTATTGTAATCTGATCAAACCTTCTTATTGTTAGTTTTAAGTATAGGAAAAGATTTCCCTATAGAAAAAAAATCAGAGGCATCTTTACCTGACTGATATTTTGTCTGTTAATATAACACAATTAAAAATCAAGGCCATGATTTATCCCAAGCATATCTATATTACAGTTTACATTTATTTTGTTTTACCACAGTATTATAAAATGTGCTTCCATTACCATGGCACTTACTGGAACAGATATTTATAAAGTGGAGGCTGTCCAGTTCTACCAATATACAAATTAATTCCAAGTAATTAATTTAGTATTCTCAAAGTAATTAACGCTTAAACTCATCACTCCTTAGGGTAGCAAAACAAAGCATATCGAAGTATTATAAACTCATCAGCATGAGAAACTAGATATTTTCATTCCTAAATATTTATAGTATCTACTATAATATGCATACTACAGGATTTACAGTACCTATTATCCATCTTGAAACAAGTAGACAAATTATTTTGTGCTATATCTTTCATTAATTTTTTTTGACAGATATTTACTGACCATCATGAGCTTTCTGGTCATCAAATACTGGGCCATTTAAATATACAATAAAAAAATAGTGGCATAGATTATTACTGTACTATTAGAATTTTATAGCATAAGAACAGGAACAAGAGATTATGGAGTGCTTTTGCTGCTCTACATATAATAAAGCTGATTAAGTATAGAAGGAATAAGAAAGCAAATATTGAAAATTTTCAAATAATGACAGAAGGGAATAATTGAGTCAGCATACTAGTATGGCCAAACAATACTATGATTCTAAAATCTAGCATTATAAGGTTTATATAGTAATATTAGTTAATTTTCAAAGATGAAGAAGAAGAAAGGAGCCACAGCAGACTCATTTCAGCATATATGAAATTTCAATAGAAACATCAATGCAGGCTCCCAATTTACTAGATAATTATTAGAAAGCAGTTCAGCTATAAAAGTAAAAAATATTTGCCCCTTTCCAAATATATTACAAATAAAGCAACAGATTATTTTATAACCATCTCTCTGACAAATGCAGCTGCCAATCTGTCCCTGTGATACTGAACACTACCATATGCAAAGGAGGGAGGGGTAAGCTGCAAGCACATTAGTTCTCTTTTTGGATGGGAAAAGGAATTGTTACACAGTAGCAGTATTAAAAAACAATTCTACTAGCTGCATAAGGATACTTGACATTAATAACCTGAAACATGAGGGTCCTTTGAAGAGCCCTCATGAGAAGACTGATCAGAAGTGGAGGGCTGCTGTTGGGCTTGTGCAGCTAGTTCTTGCTGCCTCTGCTGCTCAGCCCTCTTAAGCCTCAGTTGCTGCAGGCGCTTACGGAGCAAAGCTATCTCAGGCCCCCTTAAAAATTCTGACACAAATAGGAAAAGAAAGGTGAAAAGATAGTAATAAAACAGAAATCATAAGAATTTAATTATACATTAAAGAGAGGAAGGATATAAAGAAAACATATGGTTCATAGAAGAATACTAAAAATGAATTACTGATAAAAAATTACCGATCATTAAATTATGAGACAAACTATACACAGTTACACACCCAAATACTACTCTTTAACTATGATGAATTAGACACATATATTTCTCTAAGAATATATAAATAATTAACAGGATGAAAACAAAGTTCTCCATAAGCCAGAAATTTTAAAATGAACATTGCTTTCCTCACATAACTCTTTTTACAACAAAATGATAATAGGAAAGAAACAAAAATTGAAAAATGTCAGTTAATTCATCTAATCCATACACAAAAATTCAAGTTACTTCATTAATTTCAATCAAATAATAATTAAAATTCAATTAAAATGATGAAAAGTTATGAATTTAGAAACTTGGAATTACAGAGCCCTTTAAAAAGTGAAAGTTACATATTCTTCAGCAAAATGTTTCCTTTTATTAATTGTCATTTAATTTTTCTTTTTTTTAAGTCCAAAAAGGTTTACATAGTCATTATTTTCTGACCTTTTCCTGAAGTGATCATAGACACAAAGTAGAAAACTAATAGGAAAATCTGCAGAGATAATTACTGAGTGCCTACTATGAATGAGGCATTGTTATAGACTCTAGGGAATAAATAAAATATCGAACAAAATAGTCCGTACCCTGTGGAGTTTATGTTGTGAGGGAAAAACAGACAACTGTAATGTACACACACAACTCGCATGTAATGTTGTATGCTTGTGTTCGTGTCACGGAAGGATCACTGCTATGAATTAATCAACTGGCAGAGTAAGGTAATAAAAAGAGTAGAGATGGTAGGAGAGGGATTGCTATTTTATATATGGTCATTAAGGAAAGCTGCTCTCATAAGGTGCCACTTAAACAAAGACCTCCAGGACATAAGGGAGTAAACCACATGGATATCTGCAGGTAGAGTGTTCCAGGTGGAGAGAAGAGCAAGTGCAAATGCTTAGGGTGCCAAGTGTATCAGGATGTGGGATATATTTTATTTTATTTATTTATTTTTATTTTTTGAGATAAGAGTCTCACGCTGTTGCCCGGGCGAGAGTGCCGTGGCGTCAGCCTAGCTCACAGCAACCTCAAACTCCTGGACTCAAGTGATCCTCCTGCCTCAGCCTCCCAAGCAGCTGGGACTACAGGCATGCGCCCCCATGCCTGGCTAATTTTTTCTATATATTTTTTAGTTGGCCAATTAATTCTTTCTATTTTTTAGTAGAGATGGAGTCTCGCTCTTGCTCCTGATGGTTTCAAATTCCTGACCTTGAGTGATCCTCGCACTTCAGCCTCCCAGAGTGCTAGCATTACAGGCGTGAGCCACTGCGCCCAGCCAGGATGTGGAATATATTTTAAATATAAAGGTGGCAGAATTTGCTGACAGTTTGGATGTAGAGTGATTCCAAAGTTTTTGGCCTAGGTAACAGGAAAAACAGAGTTTCCATTTATTGCAAAAGAGAAGAATGAAGGAGAAATGAGTAGTCTTGAGGGGAAGAAAAGAACGAATAGACATCCGAGTGGAGAAATTAAGTAGGAACTGAATATAAAAGTCTAGAATTCAGAGGAGATATAATATGGATGTCACTGGTAATGTTACTGTAAGCACTCTAGAGAGTAAGTGATAACAGAGAAGAAGTCTAAGAACTGAACTGTAGAGCACTCCAATGTTTAAGAGGAGAAAGAACCTCTAGGAAGAATAAGAAGGAAAAGCCAGACAGTGGGGTTGGAGAACTGAATGATCAGAGTTCTAGGCTAAGTGACTAAATTGGGCCAAAAAGGATGGAGTATGCAGTTGTGTCAAATGCTGCGAATACAATGAAAAAGACACTGAGATTTAACAACTGGAATTTTTACCATGGAAGTCACTGATGGCCTTGACAAGTACTATTTCAGTGAAATAACACCAAAACCTGCCTGCAGTAGGTTCAAGAGAGAGGAGAGAATCAAGGAGAGAATCAAAGAGAGACACAAATCATATATACTCTTTGTAGAAGTCTTACTGTTAGTGGGAAACAGAAATTGGACAGTTTTTGTGGGAGGAATAAAGAATCAAGGGAGGTTTGTGTGTTTTAGTTTGGGAGCTAATACACACGTTTGTATTCTGACAGAGAATGTTTAATTGGGGGGAGGGAGAAAGACAATGCTTGGAAAAAAGTGGGCAACTACAAGATCAACGTCCTTGAGTAGATTTAACGAGTTAAGTTACAGTGGATCGGAGGACAAACTGGTTTTGAACAGGTGCATAAAAACTTCATTAACTATAACTAAAGAAGAGGCAGAGACTATGGGTAGAGATGTCAATAGTTGTAGATTTGGTGGTAGGACCATGCAGAATTTCTCTGTGACATCAGCATCAAATTATACAAACTACTAAATAATTTTCAGCCTCTCATAGATAGATTGTAAGGGTGCAAAATTTGGTTTACTCTTTGAGGAATCGATCATGTTAGATATTAACTTCTTGTTACTGTGGCTTATACTTACAAAAAATTTTATTCAACTGGTAGTTGAGATTGGTACCAATTGATAACTACCAATTGGTAGTTAAGATTTAATCAGCAATTCAAGTATCAACATAGTCTCTCATTGTTAATTGTTCCTAGAAAATTTCTAGTACCATGTGATGATACTGACTGACAAACCAGTGGTGATGGTCAATAGCACAGTGCCTTCTTTTTAGGTATGTACAGGAGCCGTATTTCTAGTGAGCATAATAGTAATGCTTTTAGTAATATAAAATAAAGTATTATACAGCCATAAGTTTTATCATTTTATGCTTCAAAACAAAATTTACCACAGAGAGAGTACATAAATGTCAAATGCTGCTTAAAAAGCAGAAAAATCACTGAATTTCACTGGAATTTCAAACCTTCTTTTGAGGTGCCAAATGTTTTATATTATGTAAGTCTCCATCCTAGAACTACTTGTGATGTAGCAAATAAACCACAAGGTCTAGGTGCATGCAGTAATGCTCTAACAACTTAGAAAATCAAGATTTAGTTTTGATATTCTTATGAGCTATTTATTCAATATTTCCAGTGCTTTTTAAAGAAGAATTTATCTACTTTTAGGAGTGGTTGTATGATTTTTTTTCTCTTTAAGTTAAAAAATGAGGCTCTAGAAGGAAAAGTCATCACACAGTTATAAGACAAGTATTGAATTTAAAATTTCAACCAGAAACACCAGATTAAATAAACAGTTCTGCTAGTAGCTTGAAATATTAAAGCAGCTAAGATATATACACGTTACATCCTTTTAAGAATGTATATACAATCATATACAAATTATAAATGTGGATAAATGCTTGGAGAATTACTTCCGTTAAAATATACCAAATTAAAAGAGGAATACGATGAATACCTCAGGTTAAAATTTAAAAACAACAATAAAAACTCAACAAGGTATCAGGAACTGCTACAGGAAAACTGTCCTTCCTTCTCCTGAAATTACTAACCTTATTTTTGGTTTCTTCTGAAAAACTCCGGGCTATTCTAGCTAATGGTTTAATTCTACTGTCATAGAAGAACAAGTCCTGCCTCTACAGGACTCTGGATGGGACTTTGGATCATTTTTATATCTAATTGGCACTTTAGCTGCCTGCTATCAGTCTGTCTTCCCATCCTAACTTGTTTCTTGTCCTGGTGATCTTTGTGCATTCTTTGACCTGGGACTGGTTACTCCTTCATTCCCAAGTTTCTGTTTTCTTCTTTAGTTTCCTCAAAGTGGCCATCAATCTAATATCTCCACCTGTTTCTAACCTATAACCTACACCTCATCTGACTAGACTCTGATTCCATTTAAGGAAACTGTAATCTAGATTTTAGGCTTTGAAAAGTTTGCTTTGATATGTTGTGCAATAGAGTTCTTACTCCCCAGCAATTTTTCTACAGAGCTCAATGTAGCTATAATGATTCTGCATAGGCCAAAATAAATTTGTAATTTAAGCAGTTATTTGTAAGTAAGCAGGAATTCACACATAGACCATATCGTATGTTATCTTAAAAAAAGAACTGTAGAAAACTTTGAAACCAGGTAAAAAAAAAAAAAAAAAAAAAAAAAAAAAAGAACTAAATCCTCATGATCTGAGTGGTCTATTTAATTGGAAACAGAGGGATCTTTAAGTGACTCACTTCTCAATGTGAACCCCTAAAACCGAATTTTGTAGGTACTGATACTCTTGCAATCCAAAGTTACTACCTTCTCTAATCATATTCTTTAAATAGGTTAAAATAGAACCAAAGAAAAAAATTAAACTACAACACGCTAGAAAAACGGCCTTATTTAATATTTGCTCAATATAAGAAGTTTCTTAACATGGGAAAAATCTATAAATAATGTTTAGTTTAAGAAATAACTAAAAGAGGCTGGGCATGGTGGCTCACGTCTGTAATCCTAGCACTCTGGGAAGCTGAGGTGGGAAGATCAATTGAGCCCAGGAGTTTGAGGTTGCTGTGAGCTAGGTTGACACCATGGCTCTCTAGCCCAGGTGACAGAGTGAGACTCCATCTCAGTAAAAAAAAAAAGAAATAACTAAAAGAGATGTCTACTAAGCATTACTGAGAAAAAAAGAAATTATCTTATAGTTACTTTGAAATACTTTTTATATATAAAAATTATGAAGATTTCATTTTAACATGCAGTTTCAGATCACAGTCATATCTTTCTTATTTTTAAATATACAATTTCATAACCACATTTTTAAAAGCACAGTCTTTTGCTAAATGTTCAAGAACATGTATAAGAATCAAAATGTTTAAGTCTTGAGCTATGTATATAGAATATGGTTTCCAATGGTGTGACATATGAATTAAAATTCAAGAATACAAAGAGCAAAGCAAAAATTTAAAAACCTACCAACTGATTTAAAATTCCACTTGAGTGTATTTACCTTCCTAACTTACCCAAAGCCAACTTTGTGGCCTCCTCTAGATATACTATTCTTCAGGTCATGTATTTTGTTTATTCACCTCACATACGACTTCAATTTATTTTTTTCCTACCCATATTTTTGTTTGTCCTGATTCACTCATTTATATATATAACCACATGATTTTTAAAAAGTATTTTTGGTAGAAGGTAAAAAAATCAACTACTTAGTCTTAGATGGTCTAGATAGCCAAAGACAAACAATGGATCCAAAATGATAAATGACTGAATATCTAATCATAGATCTCTCCCAGGTGTTACCAAATTTGGGACTCTACTGGAAACATCCAGAGTTAATGAAGTGGGGCTCAATCTATAATCTAGAGCCTAAAGTATAGGTAAATACACCATACCTAGCCTATACCAGTTTAAAGATAACTAAATGTCTCATGATACTTTTAATTGTATCTTTGGAGAGTGCATATTATTAGGGAAAAATGCTTATTCATAAAAGAAGTCATAAACAAATCAATCAAACATGAAAAAAATTATAAATTTACATGAGTGCTTTTCAGGAAATAAACAGGGTTATATAAAAGCGAATACAATTTTAGGAAGAGTAAAAAAGAAGAGGACTCTATCTAGGGTAGTTATGAAAGACTTCCCTTGGGTGGCATCTGAGCTGAGACCCAGAGAAAAAGAAGTTGGCCATGGGATAAGCTAGGGGAAGAGTTTCCTGGGTACAGAGAATAGTAAGAACAAAGTCTTGGACTTAAAGAAAGAGAAGAAAGAAAAAAGAGAATATGGCACATTAAAGGAACTGAAAGGAAACCAGTATATCTAGACTGCAGGGGTCCTCAAACAGGGGCCCAGTTCACTGTCCCTCAAACAGTTGGAAGGCAGGACTATAGTTTAAAAAAAACTATGAACAAATTCCTATGCACACTATACATATCTTATTTTGAAGTAAAAACAAAAAAGGCAAAAACACCCGCATGTGCCCCGCGGGCCATAGTTTGAGGACGCCTGATTTAGAGCAATAATGCTCATCAGGGACTGAGGAAGTGGAATGAGATGAGGCTAGAAAGGTAGGGAAGGGCCAGGCCATGCAGGTTCTTAGAGGTCCACAGTAAGGAGTTTGATTTTTCTTTTTCTTTTGTACTTGTAAATGCAATTAGAAGCCTCTGATGGGTTTTAAAGAACAAAGTTATGTAATCTGCTTTAACGTTTTAAAATACTCATTCCAGCTGCTGCGTGGATATTAAATTATAAGGAAAGAAGAATAGATGCAAGAAGATCAATTAAGAGATAAGAAATGATGGTGAGATGAAAAGAAATAAGATATAGTTTAGATGCAGGACCAACAGTACTTGCTGATGAATTAGGCATGGGACTTGAGGGAGAGGGAGGAATCAAGAATAACTCATGGTTATTAGAATAAGCAAATGGGCAGGTGGTGTTATAATTTACTAAGCCATAAAAGGACTAAGAGATGGAACCAATTAGGGGACAAGAAGGGTAGGAGGTTGAATTCAGTTTGAGCACACAAATTTAAAATGTACATGATAACAAAAAAATATATATATACAATGTCAAATAGCAGTTGAACATAAGGGTCTGGAACACCAGGTACAAAATTAGATTGGTGATATATATTTGGGAGTCATCAATTTAGAGGAAATGTTAAAAACTATGGTGAACTGACACAACCACCCAGGAATAGAGTGTATGCAGAGAAGACAGCCAGGACTAAGGGATACAACTATAATATCCAGAAGTAGACAGAACAAGAAACACTAACAATAGCTACTGAAAACCAGCCAGAATTAATAATAAGAGTAAATAGGTAAATGTGGTATCATAGATGCCAAGAAAATAAAGTGTTAAAGAAAGAAGTAACAGGCTATGTTAAATGTAACTGGGTCAAAAAAATCTTATAAAATATTAAGAGATTTATCCCCTAAATTTGGTGGAGGTGGAGTTCACTGATGACTATGATAACAAGTTTCAGGAGAAAAAGAGTTGAAAGGGTTTGTTAATAAATACATGGAAGATGGCAAGAAAATGGAGATAGTATATGTGACCAACTCTTTTGAGGATTCTGATTATAAAAGAAACAGAGAAATATGGCAGTAGCTGGAGGGAAATGTGGGATAATTAAAAGAGATTTTTTAAACAAAGGAGATAATAAAAACATGTTTGAGGTTAAAAGAAACAACTCAGCAGAAAAGACAATGATGCAGGAACAGAAGCAAAGTCCTTGAGAAGCTGGAAAGGATAGGAACTGCACAGGCTAGCTTTTGATAGGAGCAGATTCATTTCTTCCAAAATGTGTTTCTGCTTCTATAAGAGACGATGAGTACAGATGTTGGAAAGCCTGGAGATTATATAGCAGAAAAATGAGTGCTTTTCTTTTCACTGTGAATGATAGATTAGCAGTGGGGGGTGGGGGGAACAACAGTGAAGTGGAGTGTTAAAAGTTTGAGAAACATGAAGGTGTAAAATAGACATTATGCATAGTTGGAGAGCAACAATGTCAAAAAAGACTGCTCTGGCATATAGTGTTGAACAGCCACTGAAATTTGTGGGCATAACTTTCTTCACTTTTAGAGATTCAGTTGGTTGACTGAGAGAAGGCAGACAATTAGCTTCAACCAGAGTTTTGCCTGGCTGCAAGTTTTCACATTCTCACTGTTCCTTTTCTCTATATCAGTAAAATGACAGAGGAAATGTGAGAGATATGAAAGAAAACACCTTTACATTAAAAAGTATTTATAGCAAGGCAAGTATAGACAGAAGCATGCTTTTTCATTTTCTCTGTCTCTATGCAAGGCAATAACAAAAATCATGGCTCAAAGGTGACACTCCCATCTACTACATAGATCCAATGGATAGTTTCAATACTCACAAACCCATCTGGACTTAGACAGGCCATGGTAAGTGCAAAAGAGATTGGGGAGAAAAATAAAACAAACAAAAAACCACATTTGGACTCTGGAATAATGAAAGGGCTACTGCCAGAACCATTACAGACATAACCTTCAGACGTTACATATGATACCAAATTGTTTCCCGCAATAGTGATATTGTTTTAGTAATATGGAAATATTCCAATTATCCATAGTACAGTCAACCAAAATTCTCTCAATACTCTCCCAGTTAAAAATATTTATTTTCTTTCTTATAGGCAAAAGAGCTAAGTAATGTTCAAACAATGATCACATGATCATCACAGAAAATTTTTTTCTATTTCGATGATTCAAATGACTATAATATGTAATACATAAATACTGAAAGAAATTTAGCAATTTGAAATGTAGTATTAAAATGTTAAATATCTATAAAACAAATAAAGCTCCAAATACTTTACCCACAAATATGCTTAAGGAACAATTGGAATTAGATAAGATTCAGTGGAACTTGAACATAAGCTAGAGCATCTTCTTACTAAGTTTTCCTGAAAACTTACAAATTGACTGAAATATCAATATTTAAAAGTAATTCCAAAAATGCTATCACTTTAAAAATTCTTGCTTCTACCAATTTTACCTGCTTTAAAAAACAACCCTTTAGTTACTTCTGCTCCTACTTCCCAAGTCCTCCAAAATATTTTATTTTCCTATAAATTGAAAAGCTGTGTCAATTAGAGTGTGGAAAGCCTGATTCTGTAACTCAGCTTTAGCTTATTATTATGGATAAAATGTACACAGTGTTAACAGTTATGTAATTGACTCTGGCTTTTATTCCCATAGAAACTGAAAATGAATTACTAAAAATGGGATATACTGATAAAAGAGTGCTTAAATTAAAACATCCCATATTTGGTGTTCTGGCATCAGTTTCCAGAGAAGCAAGAATAAAATGACAGCTTGGCAGCTAAGCTGTTAGGAATTTTTTATAGGTTTTAGCTTAGGCCTGCCAGCTGTACCTCTAGTTGATAATATTTTTGGTTCTATATCAAGTAAAATGCTTTGTTAGAAGAGCCCAAAGAAAAATATGAATACATACCTTATTGGTTATTATAATCATATTATACAGTTTAAAATGCCAAGCAAACTATAGACATATATGCTGAAAATTACTCTTATGAATACTAGTACATTCCATAGTTGGGGGAAAAAGTTGAACATAAGGAGTTTTAATACTGTGAGGAAAATAGTATTTTAACAGATTTAGGAGTTGATTTCTTTTACTAACATCAAGTACCAAGAAGATAAAGATTTGGTAAAATAATTCTTTTTTCATGTAAATATTAGAGACATAATTCCTTTGGTAAATTGTATATGTTGTTGACAAGAGACCATATCAAATCTACCACATAGAATGAATTAAAAGCACTGCATGATTTGGGGAAAAATAATCAAGAATATAAATAAAATGGAACTAATAATAATGAGCTGTATTTTCACTAGTACTTTAACACAGATATACAACCAAATAAACCTAGAAAAATATTTTGGTTTATAATGATCTGTAAAATAATCTTTAAGTCAGGGGCATTAAACTATGCCAAAATACTATCTGTTGGCATCTGTATTTTCAAAAGAACAATTTAATGTAAATTGAAGATTCCTGCTATTTGTTAAAATTCATGCAAGTTAAACATACTTGAATTTTGTTTAAGTTAACATGTTATATATCATTTGAATTATTTATTCCAGCAAGAAGATGACGTGATTTAGTATCTTCAAAATAACCTATAAAGAAGTTTTCATTATTAGAAATCATCAGATGACCATACCCTTCTTAAAGAGTAACATCCTCACCAGACTGATGACGTGTATGGTGTCCAGATGCCTCAACAGACTGCCTTTGTTCACTGTCTGGAGAAGATAGCAAAGAAGTAGAATGAGGGCTTTCTGTGGAAGATGATGCCAAATGAGCTTGAGCAGACATTGTAGAGGATGCAGAAGGTTGAAGAAATTGTTCAGCTGGAGCATCTACTTCCATTGCAGTTTCACCCACTTCCAAATCAGGACTTGATGGGACAGTCGGAAGAGTTGAAACATCTGACTGACTCGTTCCACCTTCAAAATATACATGTTAATGTAAATTCAAATTTTATTTTATTTTATTTATTTTGAAACAGAGTCTCACTCTGTTGCCTGGGCTAGAGTGTCAGCCTAGCTCACAGTAACCTCAAATTCCAGGGCTCAGGCGATCCTCCTGCCTCAGCCTCCTGAATAGCTGGGACTGCAGGCACATGCCACCATGCCCGGCTAATTTTTTCTATATAGTTTTAGTTAGCCAATTAATTTCTTTCTACTTTTAGTAGAGATGGGGTCTTGCTCTTGCTCAGGCTGGTTTTCAACTCCTGACCTTGAGCGATCCGCCTGCCCCAGCTTCCCAGAATGCTAGAATTACAGGCCTGAGCCACCACACCCAGCCTCAAATTTTAAATATTTTCCAAAACCAACTACTCTAAAGATATTATGTTCAGGAAACATATATACACTTGTGAGCATGCACACACATATATGTTACTTCAGGATAACAATAACACCCTGGGTCCATTTGAACAAATAAGCTAATCAAGAGTGGTAAAAATTTATTGACATTTTGTTCATTTGTTTCTCTGTAAAAATAAAAATAAAAAAAAAAAATTTATTGACAACATATTCTTGTTAAACAACCAATCTTTCCAATTACATAAAACATTTTAATCTATAGAACTTTGATCTATTTCCATTCACATTAAAAGGGTCTTAAAATGGGGACTCAGGCTCTTCTACTTTTTTTTAAGAAAAGCAAAAGTTAAGGGATAGGGACCTTGAGGTGGGGAACCTGTGGCCTCAGGGCCACATGTGGCCTTTCTGGATCCCTAAATGTGGCCCTGTGACTGAATCCAAATTTTACAGAATAAATCCTTTTAATAAAAGGATTTGTTCTGTGAAGTTTGGATTCAGTCGAGGGGCTGCACTTGGGGATCTGGAAGGCTACATGTGGCCTTGAGGCAGCAGGTTCCCTACTTCTTGGCCCAGAGGACAAATTATATCCAATACTTTTTGTTTTCTACTGCTTCACATAACACAATAAGAACCTTGTGATTACTGTAAATGTAAATCCTGGTATAATTTAGATAATATAAATAAAATGAGTTCAATAGTTTTTGCCAGTTTTATCATGACTTTAATTAATATGAAAAATTACCTCTGGGTCGAGATCTTCCTCTTCCTCTATTGCTTTGTGCAACTTCACTAGCTTCTTCAAACCATCTTGATAACATATCAGACATTCTCTGCATCAGTGACACATTGGGACTTTGCTCTCCTATTACGATATAGGTCTTATCAGTGAATTTAATAATAAATCAGCATCTTTCACTAATGCAAAAACCTATCACTAATGTAAAAACCTAGATTTGATGGGTTTTAAAATGAAAACGACTTTAAAAAAATCAAATTGCCTAAATAAATTACATAAATTTATTAGAGCCATCATCACATTGTATAGTAATGTCTATAGGAGCGACTCTCCATCTTACTGTATGGTAAAGTTCCTTGAGAACATGGCACAAATCTCCTTTATCTTTGACTATTCTTAGGTAACTCCATGCCTTCCTTTCCTACCCCAACCTTTATGTTTCCTTCCAAGAATGTCCAGTTAGGAAAGGCTCATGAATTCTAAGTTGAATAGATTAAAAGAAAGCTTTTCTCTCTCCCTAAAGCAGGGGTCCTCAAACTACGGCCCGCGGGGCACATGCAGGTGTTTTTGCCCGTTTGTTTTTTTATTTCAAAATAAGATATGTGCAGTGTGCATAGGAATTTGTTCATAGTTTTTTTTAAACTATAGTTCAGCCCTCCAACGGTCTGAGGGACAGTGAACTGGCCCCCTGTTTAAAAAGTTTGAGGACCCCTGCACTAAAGCATTATCATCAAATATAGACACAAAATAGCCTTATGTTTTTGCATAAATTTTCCTTAAACTGAATTTATTTTTCATCATCATTTACTGTACGCAAATTCCAGATATCTAAAATCAACTGGAACCAGAAAGTATTTTGTCTCTTTCCTCACTCCTTTTCCTCTTTAAATAAATGAGTTTTTCTTAAGGGAGTTTTCAAATTAAAAGTATGGTGTCAAATTAAAATTGTGACAACTCTATTGTACAATCATATAATTTAAAGTAAAAATCATTTGTTCCTACATTTTCTCTGAAATCAGAATTTATTTTACACTTTATTGCCTTTATGTAATGTAGCTTTATATTTAAATATATACTGTAAAATAATACCCAGGATACTTGTATATTGGGAAAGCATCAATATGCTTTTGATGATAAAAGAGGTTTCAGTAGTCCTAAGAAAAAGAATTTGGCTACAGACTCATTTAATAAAATACAGCCAGCCATATTAATCCTATTTTAAAATGTGCTACCTTAAAGCTCCTGAGGTAGTTTCTTACGTGTGTCAAAAGCACTTGATAGAAAAAAAATGTACGTGTTATTATAAAACTCTGTTAGAAATTAAAAGTTTTCATCTTCCTTTACATATAGTAGAAAGGCAAAAATTAAGAAGTTTGATAATATCCAATTTGGGGGGAGTCAATGGGACATTCTTATGCTTTCAGTAGGAATGTAAATTAGTGTATCTTTTTGAGGGAGTAATTTGATAAAAATTAAAATGTACTTATCCAGTGACTCAGCCATATCACTTCTAAGAATTTATCCTAAAATGTATTTGCACAAATTATCAAGATATGTGTACAAGGATGCTTATTATAGCATCATTTACAATAGTGAAGAAACTGGAACCACGCTAAAATATTAATTTTTAAATGATATATACCCAAAAAAGCTAACCAAAGTATAGTTACCATCTCGTTCTCGTTCACTCTCAGGTCTTGCTCTGGGTCCAGTATCTGACCAATCACCACGAAGTCTCAAACGCTTAACTGGAGGCTGTCGTAACTAAAAGATAAGGATAGATTATATATAAGTCTAAAACTCGTTTGCTCTTGACTCCTAAAACATACTTTAAATCTAATAGATTATTTCCACCTCCCTACTTTCTTTATTGAGTATGCAAGTGAGATGCTAGAACAAAATATGAAATACACTGATACAAGCTAAATCAGTCTATTACAGCATTCACTATGATGATAAATATCCACTGATACTAACAGCCAGTGCTTAGTATCTTCAACCTAAAGACTCTGACTACAAATCTGAAATCTTATCCTATTCTTACACTTAAATGTGATTTCTTCACTACCTGTATCACTTTCCAGCTGACAACAGAATATTTAATCACCTTGAGCCTTTGCTTTCTATTAGGAAGACAAATATCATCTAGGTAAAGTATCTACACACTTAACAATGGGAGTTATCATTATTTTTACATATTACTGACAGTTTACTCTTCAGTCCCCCCAGCATCTATTCCAATTCTTTATCACCTGTCTCAAGTTTCTATTCCATCTTACTGCCTTCATTCTTGACTAATAACTTTTCCTCCTACTTAAGAGAAAGTCCTATAGAAATGACATTAATTTCTTCAGCTGAATTCTACAAATTTTTCTATATCTATAATTTTCTAATTCCTTCCAACCATTCTCAACAGATGTATCATTTATTCTGTTTAAACCTAATCTCTCCATCTGTACTTTTTATTTTATTCCTTCAACTCCTCAAGCATCTTGCTTCAATAATTATTCTCTCTTTTCTACACTTACATCCATCTTCTCTCTCCTGGTTCTTTCTCACAACATGCTAAAGATTCTTACCATTTTTAATAAATGAAACAATATCTCACTTTCATAAAATCTCAATTTTATATTTCTATTCAGCAACAGTCCTTTCTCTTGCTTTTACTTTATTCTCAAGCTTCTTGATTAAAGTCTATATTCATACTATCTACCAGTCCTCCCTCAATACAGTGTTGTCAATCTTTCCATTGATTTCCCATCTTTCCCGATTTCATTCTCGACAAGGTTACCAGTGAATGATCAATTGCCAAGTTCACTCATTAGTTATAAAAATGATCAATAATATGATCAATAATCAAATTGCCAAGTCAAATTACATCTTTTGAAGCTTATTTGACATGTTTATGGCATCTGACACTCTCAACTGCTCCATTTAATTTTTACATTTTTAACATTTTATTAAAATATAATTCACATACCACAATATTCAAATTTTTAAAGTACATGATTCAGTGGTATATATTCACAAAGCTCTGCAACAACCATCATGGTCTAATTCCAGGACATTTTTATCACTCCAAAAAGAAATCCCATCAGCAGTCACTTCCCACTAATCCTCTCCACTCAGCTCCTCGCAACCACCAGTCTACTTTCTGTCTTTATGGATATGCCTACTCTATCTAGCACACTGACTGCTACACTAGAAAAAAGATTTTTTTTCCTTGGGGCCATGGTGTTTATTATGAAAATAGAATAAAAATTTTCAAAACAAAATGACTCTAATTTAATGAAAAATTTGTTATCTTTTACTGTTTTCTGTGTTATATGTGACTTGAAAAACAGCTCAAGGTAAAGAGACCTGTGAGTTACATATGTTTCAAGAAGCCCTGAGCTCAAAACCAGTGTGAGTTAAATACAACTCACATGGTAGTTAATATGCTAGAGATTTCATATAAATGGAATCTTAACAATATATGGTCTTTTGTGTTTGTCATTTAGCATAATATTTTCAAGGTTTATTCATATCATAGCATTTATTAGTATTTCACTTCTTTTTATGTCCAAATAGTATTCCATTTTATGGATATGTCACATTTTGTTTATCCATGCACTGGTTGTATACTGAGTTGTTTCCACTTATTAGCTATTATGAAAAATGCTGCTATTGAGCATGACAAGTTTTTGTAGAAACATGTTTCAATTCTTTTGAGTATACAAGCATACTTTGTTTTATTACACTTTGCTTTACTGAGCTTCACAGATACAATGTTTTTTTTTACAAATGGAAGCTTTTTGGCAACCCTGCCTCGAGCAAATCTATTGGTTCTATCTTTCCAACATCATGTGCCGATTTCATGTCTCTGCATCACATTTTGGCAATTCTCACAATATTCCAAACCTTTTCCTTATTACTGTATCTGTTTTCCTTATGATACATATATTGATTTTCATCCATGGTTCCTGGCTTATAACTCCCAAAGCCCTTCTGATCTTCTCCGGCCTACCTTTCACCTGCCCAAGGCAAGATTGTGGGTGATAAAATCCTCATTCCAAAGAGAGTCCAGCCCCATACCCTGAAGGAAAGAATGCTACAAGGAGAGGCCAAGAGGAATCTGAAACAGACAAGCCTTACTGTCTGTTTAGAGCTTAGATCATACCCTTTTTGTCCAATCACATTTCAACAGTTTTCCACACTTCAGTCATGTCTATCCAATGAAGTCTCCATTAAAACTCCAAGGGTCTGGGGAGCTTACAGATAGCTGAATACATGGAGGTTCCTAGAGGGTGGTATGTCCAATGAGGGCATGGAAGCTCTGGGTTCCTTCCCCCACACCTCGCTCTATGCATCTCTTAACTGTACCCTTCATAATACCCTTTATAATAAACCAGTAAATGTGTTTCCCTGAATTCTGTGAGCTGCTCTAGCTAATTAATCAAATCCAAAGAGGAGTTATGGAACCCCAAACTGAAGTTGGTGAGTTAGAAGTTCGGGAGGCCTAGACTTGCAACTTGGTGTCCAGGGGAGGGAGGAGGGAGTCTTGAGAGACTGAGACCTCAACATGTAGGATCTGATGCTATCTTCACAGAGACAGTGTCAGGACTGAATTGGAGAACAGCCACTGATGTCCACTATAGAACTAATTATTTGCTGGGTGGTGAGGAGGCCCCCTCTGGCACATTTTGTCACAGAAGTTTTCTGGGTTGATTGTTGTTGAGTGAGAGAACAGAAAAAACTCTGTTAGTGTTTTTTTGCCTCTCACAATTATAGTGATCTATGATCAGTGATCTTTGATATTACTACTGTAATTGTTTTGGAGTTCCACAAACTGCATCCATATAAGAATGTGAACTTAATAGATACATGTGTGTATTTCTTACTGCTTCACCAACCAGCTGCTCCCACTCCCCGATTCCTCTCCCTCTCGTTAGGCCTGCCTATTCCTTGAGACACAACAATATTGAAATTAGGCCAATTAATCATGCTACAGTAGACTCTGAGTATTCAAGTGAATGGAAGAGTTGCACATCTCTCATGTGAAATCAAAACCTATAAATGATTAGGCTCAGTGAGGAAGACATGTCAAAATCCATGACAAAGTCGGGCGTGGTGGCTCGCGCATGTAATCCTAGCACTCCGGGAGGCTGAGGCGGGCGGATTGCTCGAGGTTAAGAGTTCAAAACCAGCCTGAGCAAGACCCTGTCTCTACTAAAAATAGAAAGAAATTAATTGACCAACTAAAATATATATATACAAAAAATTACCCGGGCATGGTGGCACATGCTTATAGTCCCAGCTACTTGGGAGGCTGAGGCAACAGGATTGCTTGAGCCCAGGAGTTTGAGGTTGCTGTGAGCTAGGCTGACGCCACGGCACTCACTCTAGACTGGGCAACAAAGTGAGACTCTGTCTCAAAAAAAAAAAAAAAAAAAAATCCATGACAGGACGAAAGCTAGGCCTCTTGTGCCAGTTAGCCAAGTTGTGAAGGCAAGGGAAGTTCTTGAAGGAAATGTAAAAGTGCTACTCCAGTGAACACCTGAATGACAAAAAAGCAAATATAGCTTTATGGCTGATATGGAGAAAGTTTTAATGGTCTGCATAGAAGATCAAACCAGCTATGATATTCCCTTAAGCCAAAGTCTAATCTAGATCCAGCCCCCAACCCTCTTCAATTCTATAAAGGCTACGAAAGGTGAGGAAGCTGCAGAAGAAAAGTCTGAAACTAGAAGTTAGTTCATAAAGTTTAAGGAAAGAAGCAAGACCTCTGTAATATAAAAATGCAAGGTGAATATTACAGAACACATTCTTATATTTAGGAAAAAAGAATAAAAAAGGAAATAAAAATTTTATAAAATTAAAGAAAAAAATGCAAGGTGAAGCAGAAAGTGCTGATGTAGAAGCTACAGCAAATGATCTAGAAGATCTAAGATAACAGATGAATGGGTTCCACTGAACAACGTATTTCCAATGTAGATGAAATAGCCTTCTATTGGATAAAGACGCCATCTAGGACTTTATAGCTACAGACGAGAAGTCAATGCCTGGCTTCAAAGCTTCAAAGGACAGGCTGACTCTCTTGTTAGATGCTAATTCAGCTAGTGACTTCAAGTGGGAACCAATATTCATTTACCATTCAGAAAATCCTAGGGCCTTTAAGAGTTGTGTTAAATCTTCTCTGCTTGTGCTCTATAGATGCAATAACAAAGACTGGATGATAGCACATCTGCTTACAGCATGGTTACTGAATATCTTAAGCCTACTATTGAGACCTACTGCTCAGAAAAAAAGAGATTCCTTTCAAAATATTACTGCTCATTGACAATGCAGGTCATCCAAGAGCTCTGATGGAGATATACAAGAAGATAAATGCTGTTTTCATGTCTGCTAATACAAGCTTGCTAACACAACATCCATTCTGCAGCTCATGGATTAAGGAAGGAGTAATTTTGATTTTTAAGTCTTATTATTTAAGAAATATGTTTTGCAAGGCTATAGCTGCCACACATGGTGATTTCTCTGATGGATCTGGGCAAAGTAAACTGAAAACCTTCTGGAAAGGATTCACCATTCTAGATGCCATTAAGAACATTTTGAATCATAGGAAGAAGTAAAAATATAAGCATCAACAGGCATTTAGAAAAAGTTGATTCTAACCGTCATGGATGACTTTGAGGGGTTCTAGGACTTCAGTGGAAGAAGTCACTGCAGATGTGATAGAGATAGCAAGAGAACTAGATTTAATAGTGGAGCCTGAAGATATGACTGAATTTCTGTAATCTCATGATAAAACTTTAAGAGATGAGGAGCTGCTTCTATGAATGAGCAAAGGAAGTCGTTTCTTGAGATGCAATTTACCCCTGGTGAAGATGCTATGAAAATTACTGAAATAACAACAAAGGATTTAGAATATTATATAAACTTAGTTGATAAAGCAGCAACAAGGTTTGAGAGACTAACTTCAATTTTCAAAAAAGTTCCTGTGGGTAAAATGTCATCAAACAGCACTACATACCACACAGAGATCATTCATGAAAGGAAATGTTAATCAATGTGGTAAACTGCATCGCTGTCTTATTTTAAGAAGTTGCTACAACTGCTGCAACCTTCAGCAACCACCACTCTGCCCAGTTAGCAGACATGAACACCAATCAGGACCCTCCACCAGCAGAAAGACTGAAACTTGCTAAAGGCTCAGATGATTGTTAGTACTTTTTAGCAACAAAGTATTTTTAAATTAAGGTCTGTACATTGTTTTTTTAGATATAATGCTATGTACATTTAATAGATTATAGTACAGTGTAAATATAACTTTTATACAAACTAGCAAACCAAAAAAATTATGCAACTTGCTTTATTATAATATTCACTTTATTGTGGTGGTCTAGAGCCAAACTTGCAATATTTCCAAGGTATGCCTGTATATCTAGGAGAGGAATTGCTGGGTCATATGATAACTGTTTAATTTTTGAGTAATTGACAAACTGTTTTCCAAAGCAGTTGCAACATTTTATATTTCCACCAGCAATATATGAGGGTTCCAATTTCTCCACATCCTCCCCAACACTTGTTATTGTCTGCCTTTTTCATTTGGCCATCCATTATTTTTATTTAGTGGATTTGAAGTTGTGTCTCACTGTGGTTTTTTTTTTTTTTTGAGACAGAGTCTCGCTTTGTTGCCCAGGCTAGAGTGAGTGCCATGGCGTCAGCCTAGCTCACAGCAACCTCAAACTCCTGGGCTCGAGTGATCCTTCTGCCTCAGCCTCCCGGGTAGCTGGGACTACAGGCATGCGCCACCATGCCCGGCTAATTTTTTTATATATATATCAGTTGGCCAATTAATTTCTTTCTATTTATAGTAGAGACGGGGTCTCGCTCTTGCTCAGGCTGGTTTTGAACTCCTGACCTTGAGCAATCCGCCCGCCTCGGCCTCCCAAGAGCTAGGATTACAGGCGTGAGCCACAGCGCCCGGCCTCACTGTGGTTTTGATTTGCATTTCCCTGTGGACTAGTGATGTTGAGTATCTCCTTTTATGTTTATTGGCCATTTGTATCTCTTCTCCGGAGAAGTCTCTTCAACATCTCTACCTTAATATAATTTGGGTATTTGTCTTTTTGAATTGTGTTCTTTATATATTTTGGATACCACACTCCACTCAGATATATGATCTGGAAACATTTTCTCTCATTCTGTGGGCTACTCTTTTCATGTTTTGGCTTTTTTTGTTTGTTTGTTTGTTTTTTGAGACAGAGTCTCGCTTTGTTTCCCAGGCTAGAGTGAGTGCCACGGCGTCAGCCTAGCTCACAGCAACCTCAAACTCCTGGGGCTCAAGCGATCCTCCTGCCTCAGCCTCCCGAGTAGCTGGGGCTACAGGCATGCGCCACCATGCCCGGCTAATTTTTTCTATATATATTATTTGGTCAATTAATTTCTTTCCATTTTATAGTAGAGACGGGGTCTCGCTGTTGCTCAGGCTGGTTTTGAACTCCTGACCTCGAGCAATCCGCCCACCTCGGCCTCCCAGAGTGCAAGGATTACAGGCGTGAGCCACCACGCCTGGCCTTCATGTTTATTTTTTTAAAATAATATTCATTGATTTTTTCCCCCTCAATATCAAGGAGGTTTTGATAAAAACCTGGCCACAGCTTAGTTGTAAATATTCTAATTTCTCCTGAAAACCATACCAAGCAACAAAGAGAATGGGGAAAAAAATTCTGGGAGTACTTACATCCTCAGATTCCATATTATGTTTAAGTATGACTAAACAACTGAGAATAGCAAAATCTACACAGGAAGGCATAGATATATGACAGGGAATAGCCAGAACAGAAAAGGCCTAGTGTGTGGCAGCTGTCCAAAACCTCAAACACATAATCACTCCCAGAAAGAGAGGGCCTCACCCTTTACATGAACTACATTTAGAACGATACAATAGAACTCTGCTTCATGGTTACAAGAGAGAGAAATTTTTATATTATATAGGAAAAGAACTGGTGTTACAACCTCAGTATTTCTATAATAAGATATTCAAATTAGAAACAACTCCAAATTTGACTTTTTGAGTATGTAAAATAACCCAGTCAAGAATACTGAAAATGGTACAGCACTCATTCACGCAGTCACCAATATTTTTTGAGCACTTTTTATGTGTCAGGTACTATTCTAGGTATTGGAAAAGAATGATAGACAAAACAGAAAAAAAAATCCCCAATGTCACAGAATTTATAGTCTAGTGGAGGAAACGATACATGAAATAAAAGTGATGTGTTATGGAGAAAAATAAAGTAGAAGAGGAATAAGTAGCACCAGAGAGTTACGGTTGTGATTTTAAATAGAGTGGTAAGGTAGGGCCTACCAGGATGGTTATATGCGCAAAGACCTGAAATACATAAGGAAAGAAGAAATCCAGGTATCTGAAGAAGGTATTTCAGGCAGAGTAAATGCAAAAGCTCTAGGGTAGGAAGCATGCTTAGCCCAACTAAGCTGGTAAGTAAGTAGATGTGGCCAGAGCAAAGGAGCGAGCAGAAATAGTAATGGGGAACAGATACTATAAGATCTTGAAGCCACTGTAAGGGCCTAAGCTTTGCCTTGGGTGAGATGGGGAGCCACCTGAAGTATTCATTAGAAGAATGGCATGATTGGACTTATGTTTCAAAGGTCACTTTGGACTCTATGCAGCTAAAGGACTGTAGGGGTGAAAGCGGGAAGCCTGGTTAGAAAGCTACCATACTTGTATAGGAGAAAGATGCTAATACCTCCAATCAAGGCAGTAGTGTAGTTAGAGTGGTAAGCAGTAGTCAGATCTGGAACATATTTTTAGGGACAAATTATGGGGACCAGGAGAAAATGAGAGAATAGATTCAACAAGGGATCCAATAGTGAGGTGAGGCAAGTGCAAAATTATCAAAAATATTTTGGAGGAAAAAAGAGGAAAGAGTAAAAAAAAAAAAAAAAAGGAATACAAAAGTAAAGAAAAATGAGACAATGGATTCAAGTAATGCATACAATAGTGAGGTGGAGCAAGTGGGAAATTGTCAAAAATATTTCGGAGGAAAAAAAAAGAAAGGAAAGAATAAAAAGGAATTTTAAAAAAAAGGAAAATGAGAAGTACAAAAAAGTTGAGTAAGACAAAAGAATATACCAAAGAAACATGGAGAAAACATGAAAGAGAAATTATTAGAGGACATGAGAAAATAAAAAGAGGCCCTGACAAACTAAGGAAACACAAAAATATTATGGAAACATAAGAAAAAAAATCATATTATAAATTTTATTCATGCTTTAAAATCATGCTTAAACTTTAATGTCCCAATCAAAATCAATTATTCCCTGCTTTTTTCTACTTATAAAGATCAGAGTTCTTGTATATAATTCTATTAAGTTTCACACATTTATTTATTTATTTATATCTCTACTTCCATTAAATTGTAAATTCCTTAAATGAGGGGCCAAGTCTTTGCCTGGTCATCCTTGATTTTCTAAAGCTTAGTGTAAGCTTAGTATAAGCTACTATATACTTGTAAGCTACTGTATACTTGGTATATAGTAGGCACCCAATAAATATTTGTTGAGATGAGTTTGAACACTATCGTCAAGGTTTTAGTATAAAACACCAAAGAAAAATGTTGGAATCAAGAGGGAGACAGATTATTAATTTCTTCTATGTATACCTCTGAATAATTTGTTACAATAAGTGTGATTTATTTTCATAATTTTAATCCATTTTAAGAATTATTTTTCTTAATTTAGTTAATTCAACAACGAATACCATGAAAAACACTTCCAGAAAAAACCCTCAGTGTTCATGACTCAGCATCATACACTCTGATTATATAAATATCTTTTGGCAAAGTTTTCTATAGTATCAAAACTAGTTGGCCCACTTAAAATGTCTATGGACTTCCAACTCTTTCATTATGTAATAGGCACAAAGCTTGACTGTAACTTAACTTACCCATATGAAATTACACAGCAACAACAAAATGACAAGGCAGATTTCATGTTTTCTACCAGAACAATGAATTCATAGTTTTCATTAGCCATCATACCCTTCTTCCTTGTTAATTTCCCAATTCACTTAAATACACTGCTATATTTAAAATCGCAAAACATATTTATAAAGTAATCCTGATTTTTAAAATAATTTTATGGCCCTCTAAACCTGAAATTATGAGGACTAAGTTTGGTTTTGCATCTCATAGGGATTACAAAATCACTGTTGTTCTTTAGTAACCTCTAAAATATATTCACTAATAGGCATTAAACCAATACCAAAAAGTTAGTGATATTAAAAGTCAACAGTTAATTTCAAAAGACATTTTTAAAAGCCAAAGTGAATACCTAGAGATAATATTATATGTCACTAGTCCATGGACATAAACATTTAGTATCTTGGAAAACTATCATCACATTTTCTATTATTGTGTCTTTTCTGCAAGTGTTAGAATTGTTGATCTTTCTTTCTGCTGCCATGCATCTACAAAGTTAGAGAAACATTTTGCTATTAAATATTTTGTCTTTAAAAATAGTTCATAATACTTTTTCTAGAGCCTTGTTCCTCATTATTAGCCTCTATTCTTTCAAGTATGTCTCAAGTTTTTTGTCCCCCAAACTGTAAATGTCTTTGAAAATTAATGCTATTTGTTTCTGCCTTAGGGCCCAGGAGTCACTGAATTAATGTTTTCTGAATTGAATAAAGAGGTAAACCTACCTCTTCTCTTCTCTCCTCTGCAGAAGGAGTTTTAAGTTCTCGTGCTGTATCATCTTTTGGGTCAAAAAGATATATGTAATCTGAAGAGTAACTAACGAGAATCTCTTGACCATCTTCACTATAACACAGAGATGTCACCCTGCAGGACTTATTATTAAGATGGGAAGGGATAAAACGGGCAACCATTCCAGTAGTCCCTCGGCCTGCATAATTCCCTAAATAAGAAACAGGAAATTATTTAAAATTAGTAATATTTTAAAGAAATATTTCTACTAAAACTCTTAATCTGAATTATGAGATATGTGACTTAATGTAACAGTCCAAACCCAAGCTATCACATTCTATTTCTAGAAGAGGTTGTTTCTTTGAAAGTGAGAATTTATAACAAAACAAAAATATAGTATAGACTGGGCACAATGGCTCACACCTGTAATCTCAGAACTCTGGAAGGCCAAGGTTGGAGGATTGCCTGAGATCAGGAGTATGAGACCAGTCTGAGCAGTGAGGACCACTGCCCCCTCCCCCCCCCCGCCCCCGCTCTACTAACAATAGAAAAAAAATTAGTGGGGCAAGTAAAAATAGAAAATATTAGCCAGGCGTGGTGGCACATGCCTGTAGTCCCAGACACTTGGGAGGTTGAGGCAGGATGGCTTGAGCCCAGGAGTTTGAGGTTGCTGTGAGCTAGGCTGATGCCACGGCACTCACTCTAGCCTGGGCAACAGAGTGAGACTCTGTCTCACACAAAAAAAAACAAAACAGTATAAAGAGACCATATCTACAAAAAAATTCATGATTTTCTAGCATTCCAGATTATATAAATGTTTTGTTGAAATATGAGTTACTTCATAATTAAAATTATTTATAATTACAGTCATACTAAGTCACCTTCTAAAAGTTTCCCCCAAATTAAGTTAATTTCTACAATAGGAAAGCTATTACTTATTAGCATACTAGATAAAAGATTATAATACCATTAAGATGATTCATCTCTTATTTTTTTTAAAAGATATCTGATTGCCATGAAATTTTCCTCTTACATAGCAACAGAATAAGAATACTATTCCTATTTTAATTAACTCTGCTAGTCTTCGATATAATACAACATGCTAGGGAGGAGTACAATTGGCACTTTGTGCCCTGGGGGCCCAGGAATACTAAATTCTAAGAATCCCACAAAGCTGTATAATCTTGCACAATGAAGTCTTATCCTGTTCCAAATGTCAATTATGTCCCATCTGTTGAGAAACAATCATTAAGCCTATAATTTCATATTACTACTATTTCCCCTAAATGTACATATCGAAATAGACAGCACTCCTCAGTCACAGTTCAAAAAGGAAAGATCTCAACTGGTATTCTAATTTCCATAATCTATGTCCATTTTTACTGACATCGTTCGTTTCTGCCCCTTTTTAAAACAATATCACATATGTGAATATATGAATGTATATTTAATATTTGTATTTGTGTGTGTATATATGTGTGTCTGGGTGCATAAGTAATCCTGGCCTTCCTTTCCTGAGAACATGCTAATGGAAGCTAACTTTCAATTGATTATTTTAGAAGTGGTTTGATCCCACAGTGAATGAGGAGAGAAATAACTGGTTTAAATTAGATTCAAATTCAGTACTGCAGAATTGTTAACAGTACTTTAAGCTAAGCAGGCATAAGTATATGCTATACATTAATACATACTCAAGTCACTATTCTAATTTTTCTCTCCACCATGTTTACCATTATCCTCTTGATTGAAAAATGACACAGTCCCCACCAAAATTCAGGTCTATCCAGAACCTTAGAATGTAACCTTACTTGGAAATAAGGTCTTTACAGATGTAATTAGTTACAATGAAGTCACACGGGATTAGGGTGGGCCTTAAATGCAGTATGACTGGTGTCCTAAGAAGAGGAAAATGTGGACATAAATTCACACAGGGGAGAATGTCATGTAAAGATGGAGGCAGAGGCTGGAGTGATATGTCTACAAACCAAGAGACACCAAAGACTGGCAGCAGCCAACAGAAACTAGGAGAAAGGCATGGAGTCTCTAGTAGAAACCAACTCTTAGACATCTTAGATTTCAATCATCTAGCCTCCAGAAATGAGAGAGAAGAAACTTTGTTATTTTAACATCCTTAGTTTATGGTAATTTGTTATGGCAGTCCTAATATACCACATGTGACAACTTTTAGAAGTAGTAAGATAAACTGCAAAATTATCTTCCCAATTGAGTCATAAAAACTTGGCAAAATGCTATTTTTTATAATAATCTACATTATTTATATACATTCTATTTCCTGAAATTTTATAACTAAAGAAATTTTAAAATCAAAAACATGTCGGCCAGACGCAGTGGCTCACGCCTATAATCCTAGCACTCTGGGAGGCCCAGGAGGGTAGATTGTTTAAGCTCAGGAGTTCGAGACCAGCCTGCGCAAGAGAGAGACATACATACTAAAAATAGAAAGAAATTAGCTGGACAACTAAAAATACATACAAAAAAATCAGCTGCACATGGTGGCGCATGCCTGTAGTCCCAGCTACTTGGGAGGCTGAAGCAGAAGGATTGCTTGAGCCCAGGAGTTTGAGGTTGCTATGAGTTAGGCTGACACTAGGGCACTCACTCTAGCCCGGGCAACAGAGTGAGACTGTCTCCAAAAAAATTGAAAACATGTCATAAAGACTCTCTGAACTGCCAGTCTTATGTTTGCTTTAATATTATCTTCTTACCTGTAGCTCTTGTGCCCAGCATTCGCCGATCATATATTCGTACTGAGCTATCAGAACAACCAACAGCAAGATAATATGGTATTGGTGGACAAATAGCTACAGATGTGGCAGCACGTCGACAGTTTATTAAAATATCCTACAAAAGATAACATAATATACCAGTTACACAGAACTACACAATAGAAATAACACTATATTTAAAACTGTCCCCTTTAGTAATTAGAAGAAAATAACCAGAAATCCTAATTCAGTCAGCATACTAATGAGGGGAAAAACAACAATATGGTTTTCTTTTAGTTTATTTTTCCAGTTTCTACTAGAAATTGTTTCTAACACATTCAGCCTATGTGAAACCAAAATAAATATTTTCAGTCAATACTTGTCCTTAGCAATTTATCACTGTATAAGAAAAATACTTTTTCTTTTTTTGTTTGCTATACAGCTCCAAAATTGATTGATTTCTACTACAATATTGTACACTTTCCTTACAAACCAATCAAAGTATTATGTGGAAATACTACACTTATAGATTTAAAATTTACACCCAAATGTAAGACTAAAACACTGAGTAATTATGCTAGCTCAGCAGCAACTAGAAACAGCTGGTAATAATTCAAGAAACTACTTATATTACCACAATTAAAACCCTTTTTAAAAATAACTACATTTCACATAATGTTATAATACAATTTGAATTATTACTCAGAAATGCCTGCTAAATACTGCCATACTCATGAATAATGAAAATCTTTAGAAATATAAAAAAGTCATACATTACCTATGTAATGTATCACTAAGTCATTAGTGATGGCAACTGGCTGCTATTATTGGTTCATCTGACAGTAAAGATGGATTTATTATCTACCTTTGTCTATGATAAGTATTGATGATTATTTTATATGGTATGCATAATATTTTAATTATAATCATTGTTATTAAAAAACAAAAACATTAACTAATTTAAAAATTTTATACTTTTCTTAACTTGTAAAATCTTTCTCATCAGTCCCCAAAATAAAATACACACATACGTACAAATCCTTCAAAAGACAGAAGCGTTAGAAGATGTAAGAGCTGTTACCCCATACATAAATCCTTAAGGCACTCTGTTGATTCCATACTGTTTTGTCTAAATGACTCTGGCTCCTTACTCTTCTTAGTATAGCCATGTTTTTAAATTCCTTTACCTTACACTTTATTTAATTATTTACCCTACAACATTATACAGAATTCATTTACTAACTGCCTTTCATATAAGGTTTTAGTAGTTAAGAATTACTCTAGTTACCAGTTTTTCTTTATAGTCTCTGCCTCTAGTCACTTTTATATATAAGGGAAAATTTTAAAGAAAGAGTAATTTTACTTCACCTTAGACTAGCTTTCTTACCTTTGTGGGGTTTTTTGTGTAGATGAGCACAACAAATCCTACTATAAACTAAAATACAGTTTAAGAGAATTTGGAATAACAAATTTTAGTATTCACCATTTACTAAGAAACAGGTATACCAAATGCTCCTAATAACCTAATATTTAAACTTATTTCTGCCTTCCGTTCAGTGCTTTCCTATTTATGCATGTGTACATATATATACATAACAAAAACTGATTAAAATGGTATATTTAACATTTTTTCAATTTTTCCTTTCTTTTTTCTTTTTCTTCTCTATTTCAAATATACCAAATAATCTTTTTAACCCTAAAGCACGTTAACTATATTAACTGGTTTGGTTAGCAAGCATCTAACCTCATTACCAGTGATTTTTTTTCTAACTTTCAGTAAAAATTTATTATTGAACAATACTTTTTTATTTCATTTACTACTTCAAAATGATCCAAGAAAAAGCTACTGTGCTCTCAATAATGTATGATAGAGAAAAACACTTAGAATTAGATGTCTGGGGTCAAAAGACTGAATGATTTCTCAGGTCTTTTATAAGTTTAAAATAGCATTAAAATGTAAAAATCTGATATTAAAGATAACATCTTTACAGAAATGAGCTAAATTTGAATGAATATATTATAGAATGGTATCTTATTATTTCCTTAAAAAAACGATACCATATAATTTTCGGTTTAAAAGTCAGGGAGGGGCCGGGTGCGGTGGCTCACGCCTGTAATCTTATTTCGAACTCCCGACCTCGAGCGATCCGCCCGCCTCGGCCTCCCAGAGAGCTAGGATTACAGGCGTGAGCCACTGCGCCCGGCCACGCCTGTAATCTTAGAACTCTGGGAGGCCAAGGCAGGCGGATTGCTCGAGGTCAGGAGTTCGAAACCAGCCTGAGCAAGAACGAGACCCCATCTCTACTATAAATAGAAAGAAATTAATTAGCCAACTGATATATATAGAAAAAATTAGCTGGGCATGGTGGCGCATGCCTGTAGTCCCAGCTACTCGGGAGGCTGAGGCAGCAGGATGGCTGGAACCCAGGAGTTTGAGGTTGCTGTGAGCTAGGCTGACACCACGGCACTCACTCTAGCCTGGGCAGCAAAGTGAAACTCTGTCTCAAAAAAAATAAAAAATAAGGCCGGGCGCGGTGGCTCACGCCTGTAATCCTAGCACTCTGGGAGCTCGAGGCGGGAGGATCGCTCGAGGTCAGGAGTTTGAAACCAGCCTGAGCAACAGCGAGACCTCGTCTCTACTGTAAATAGAAAGAAATTAATTGGCCAACTAATATATATAGAAACAATTAGCCGGGCATGGTGGCGCACGCCTGTAGTTCCAGCTACCCGGGAGGCTGAGGCAGAAGGATCCCTTGAGCCCAGGAGTTTGAGGTTGCTGTGAGCTAGGCTGACGCCACGGCACTCATTCTAGCCTGGGCAACAAAGCGAGACTCTGCCTCAAAAATAAATAAATAAAAAAAAAAAAATTAAAATATAAAAAAAAAGACGGGGGGGGGGGGAGGGATGGGACGGACGGACATTAAACTACCAGAAGCTTTTATTACTGCTATTGGGTTAAGTCAAAATGGTTTCTATGAGTAAATGACATATATTGATAAATTCTTCAGGTTTTTATAATACTAGAGAATATATACTGAACAATTACATAAATTTTCATAAATATATTTTAAATGTATAATTAAAATATAAACTGAACTTCAATATTAACATTTTAAATTTAAAAATTGTGATTATAAAATATACGCTCATTGAAAATTGTTGCAAAACAAAAAAATTTAAAATTCACCCATAATCTTATCACCAAGATAACTTACTGTCCAATTTTAATTATAACCTTAATTTTTTTCTCACTTGTACAAAAATTGGATTCTTACATCTTTGCAATCTTCTTTTGTGCAGCTAGTTTTGATGCGTGTATCAAACCACCTAACAGTTCCATCTTCACCACAAGACAGAAAAGTGTAAGGGTCATTTGGTACAGTCATAATCTGAAAATGAAAATAAAAGTATAGGTAAACATACTGAACATTTAAACAGATGGCTTTGAAAAACATTCCTACTATTTCATCAAATGATTAAGGTAAAGGCAACAAAAATCATGTATGTTAATTATTACGACTTACACACAACATGATTCAAAACAGTATAATACAGATAGAGACATACAATAATTGAATCAATATGACTCATTACTTTGAATATTAGAATTAATATAACTTCAGATAGAAAGTTCATTAAAATTATAAACTTTTAACAATTTGACAAGATTCTCCCACAGGTAGGTATTCAAAGCCAAATTTTTACATTTTCTGTATGTGAACTTATAATTGTATTATAGATATGTAAGAAAATTTTCTTCTCTGATAATGTTTAAGAAAACTGTGGGATGCTGAAATCACTTAAGCACATAAACTGACCTCTCAAATTTTTTAATGGTGGTGATGGTTACACAGCAATGTGAATGTACTTAATACTACTGAAATGCACACTCAAAAACAGCTAAGATGGGATATTTTATATTTTACCACAATAAAATTCCTTTTAAAAGAATTAAAATATTTTAAATATTCCTATAGCTACTTATAATTTAGCAATGACAATATTGTAAGTTGAGGCCCTCTGTGAACCCTGCCTAACAAGTTGCCCTCTCCTGTTCCTAGAAGCAAACAGTACCAAAACTGGGTATTTAGCATTTCCATAAATGGTACCCAAACAATGGAAGGTATGTTCTTATGTTTGAAACATTATAGACATAAAAAGGTGCTCAAACTCATTAATCATCAACGCAAATTAACACCACAAGGAAATACCACTGTAGCCTACCAGAATGGCCAAAATGAAAGACAATAATAATATCAAGTGTTGATGAGGATGTGAAGCAACTGTAACAATCACACATTGTCAATGGGATTGTAAAATGGTACAATCACATGGCAAACCATGTCAATATCTACTAAACTGATCACATGTCTCTCTTGTAACCCAGTAATTCCACTAAAAATAAATGCATAGGGGCATCTAAAGACATATACTAGAATGTTCATAGCAGCACTCTTTATATTAGCTAAATACGTGAAACAACCCAAATATCCAACAAAAGAGTGGGATTAGAAATTGTGATCTATTTCTAAATTGGCAATAATAATGAACAAACCATTACTATCCACAGCAACATAAATGACTCTCACAAACCTCCTGTGTGAACAAAGCCAGACACAGAGAGAACACACAATATGATTCCTATTTATATAAAGTTCAAAAAGAGGCAAAACTAATCTTTGTTGTTATAAGACTGGAAGTGGTGAACCCTACAGGGGGCACAAAGGACCTATTGGGGGCTGTTCTTGTTCTAGGTGTATATGTATATTTTGCATATATAATTGTATATTAATCAATTTGTACATAAATGATGCCAGAATTTTTCTGTATAATACTTTTAAAAAGTTTACTTAGAAAACCTTTGTTTTCTATTATTGTGGTAAGCAGAATAATGGTCCCCCAAAGATGTCCATTTCCTAATTGTTAAACTATGAATACGCTACCTTAGTAGACTGCAAAAGGGACTTTGTGGATATGATTAAATTAAATGTGTTGACATGGGGAGGTTATCTTGGACCATCAACATGGGCCCAATATAATTACAAGGGTCCTCATAAGTAAAAGAGGGAGGCAGTAGAGTCAGAGAAGATGATAAGATGATGGAAAAAGTAAGAGAAAGAGATCTGAAGATGCTAAGTTGCTGGGTTTGAAGATGGAGGAAGGGGTCTTGCACCAAGGAATTCAAGTGGCCTCCGGAAGGTGGAAAAGGCAAGACCAGAAGGAACGTGGACTCGCCAACTCTTTGATTTCAACATAGTAAAACTCATTTCAGACTTCTGACTTCCAGAACAGTAAAATAATAAATTTATATTGTTTTAAGCAAAACATACAAAATATATCACTCTTAAGCCACTAACCTAAATACAGAAATGTCTACTGAACCAATTTTGCAATCAATACAGAATAACAAGATTTATAACCTGCAAAAGAAATTATAAAAAGTCTATAGAACAGAATTGAGTGCACATTTCAAGGAAAATGATTAAGATTTTTTGACTCATTTCACATTTGTGAAAAATACGCATTAGTATTTCCATCTAAGCAAGTCAGCAGCATTGAACAATTTACTTATGAAACTATTTTATCAATAAGAAATATTTATACAATTTGTTGTTGGCTCAGCTTTGATGACTTTATTAAGTAAAAAGGTCACTTTTATCTTTGTATCTACTGTCTACAAACTAAATTATTAGGAGCACATTTTCCCAAAGATAGTTTTAAAAACTTGAATAAATGAATTTATTAACACATTGACAGCCACACTAGAAAAAAATTTTTTTTCCTTGGGGCCACAGTGCTTTATTACAAAAATAGAATAAAAACTTTAAAAACAAAATGATCCTTTCTAATTTAATGAAGAATTGTTATTTTTAAATTGTTTTCTGTGCATGAATTATATGCAACTTGAAAAATAGTTCTCATGGCCCCCAAGGTGAAGGCCCTGGGCTCAAAACTAGCGTGAGTTACATACAACTCACATGGCAGTTAATGCGTTAATCTAATTAAGTAATGAACAACTATGAGTTACATTCATCACACTATTATAAAATTAAATTATTAAAGAAGAAGTCTAATTTTTATAATTCATGCTTTAATTTCTATAATGATATGTTACAGATATCTGCATCACTTAAGAGTTTTCCTCACAATTTAACCTTCCTCAAAATGGTGGAGAAAAGCATAAGAATGTCATAGAAGCACTGCACTTCTGGAATGGCCAAATAAAGACCTCTGAAAATATGCTCCTCCACAAAAGCACCGAAAATATTGCCAAAATTGTCAAAATCTACTTTTTTAGAACTCTTAATATTAACTGAGGGATCAGAACAATCCAGGGAACATTTATTAAATGTTATTAAACAAATGGCTGAATCTCAGAAAAAATCTGAAGTACTATCCAGGGTTAGAAAAAAAAGAAAGAAAGAATAGTGAGCTTTGAGCATTTTAACTTGTGGTATTTTCCTTAATTCCATGGCAGCTTTCATAACCAACAGCTTTGAAACTACAGTAGTTGTGAAAACTAGTACTTTAGCAGCCAATGAAAATCACAAAATGAGTCTGGAGCATTCCCAAAAGCCACATCCACAAATAACTATCACTATTTAAGCTTGCTTGAAGTTCCTTGGAAAAGCTCCATTCTTAGGACTTACATTAAGGGTATTTGTCAAAAAAAAAAAAAAAAAAAAAAAAAATCAGCTGCAATGACATAACATCACAGTTGCTTGAGGCAGCAATATCAGGTGGGGCAAACAAGATGCTGACCAAAAAAAAGGAAAAATGACAATTAGGGGTTCACAGGAGAATTTGAAAAGCTACAAAATATTTCTGGGAATCTAAAATCACTGTGTACACATGTAAGGCTGTGCACATGCCCAACATGGACCCAAGAAGGCTCTACTCTAACATCTCTGGCTGACCCTGATGCTCTGCACAAGCAAGAAATAAAAGCTAAGGCAGTGTTATAAAATGTCAGGTCACTGAAGGCACGCCCAAATACACACAGCCCTTTGACAAAGGCTGGGAGACTTATTGGCTCAAGGCATTTAAAGAAGTCTCTGTGACATCATTAATTGATGACTAAGCTAACCAAGCAGAGGTTTGAGTAGTCATACCTTAAAAGAGAATATAGATTTTATATAATTATTCCAGGAAAATCACTAAACAATCAGCAAAGACAACAACAAACAGCAACAATGACAAAACCTGGGAAGGAAGGGGAATCTGATTTCCA
The DNA here is from genome assembly GCF_040939455.1 of Microcebus murinus. Taxonomy (NCBI): domain Eukaryota; kingdom Metazoa; phylum Chordata; class Mammalia; order Primates; family Cheirogaleidae; genus Microcebus; species Microcebus murinus. The sequence goes on along the minus strand of NC_134105.1, from coordinate 114,948,603 downwards.
GAGTTGGCACACTATATTATTTAAAAGGTCCAGTTTCCAACAAAAACTTATGAGGTATGCAAAGAAAGAAAGTATGTTCTATATACACATTTTTTAAAACAGTCAAAAGAAACTGTCACTAACAAAGCACAAAGATTGAACTAATTAAATAAGAATGTTAATCTATTCTAAATATATTCAGAGAACTGAATGAAATCATGGCTAAAAAATTGAAGGAAAATATAAGAAAAAATGTCTCTCTAAAAAAAGAATTATCAAGAAAGAAATTAAAACAAATAATCATGTTCAAATTAGGGAGTTGAAAAGTACAATATCTAAAATTTTTAAATCATGCGAGTGGCTGAACAGCAGATTTGAACTGATTTGAAGAATCAGTGATCTTAAATATAGGTTGATCAAGATGATCCAGTCTGAGAAACAGGAAGAAAGAATAATGAAGAGACACAGAAAACACACCAACATATGCATAACGGGATTCCAGGAGGAATGGAGAAAAAGAAAGGAGCAGGAAGCATATTCAAAGAAATTACTGTTGAAACTTCCCAAATTTAATTAAAATATGAATCTACTCACATAAAAAGCTTGATGAACTCCAAGTAAGATGAACTAAAACCAATTCAAATCTGTACATGTAAGAGAGTTACACTGTCAAAAGCCAAAGATATAGGCCGGGCGTGGTGGCTCACGCCTGTAATCCTAGCACTCTGGGAGGCCGAGGTGGGCGGATTGCTCGAGGTCAGGAGTTAGAAACCAGCCTGAGCAAGAGCGAGACCCCATCTCTACTATAAATAGAAAGAAATTAATTGGCCAACTAATATATATATATATATACACACAAAAAAAAAAAATTAGCCGGGCATGGTGGCGCATGCTTGTAGTCCCAGCTACTTGGGAGGCTGAGGCAGCAGGATTGCTTGAGCCCAGGAGATTGAGGTTGCTGTGAGCTAGGCTGACGCCATGGCACTCACTCTAGCCAGGGCAACAAAGCGAGACTCTGTCTCCAAAAAAAAAAAAAAAAAAAGCCAAAGATATGTACAGAATATTAAAAGTAGCAAAAAAAATCCACAAAAAAAAACTTTTTTAAAAAAGAATCCAGGCCGGGCGCTGTGGCTCACGCCTGTAATCCTAGCTCTTGGGAGGCCGAGGCGGGCTGATTGCTCAAGGTCAGGAGTTCAAAACCAGCCTGAGCAAGAGCGAGACCCCGTCTCTACTATAAATAGAAAGAAATTAATTGGCCAACTGATATATATATAAAAAATTAGCCGGGCATGGTGGCGCATGCCTGTAGTCCCAGCTACCCGGGAGGCTGAGGCAGAAGGATCACTCGAGCCCAGGAGTTTGAGGTTGCTGTGAGCTAGGCTGACGCCATGGCACTCACTCTAGCCTGGGCAACAAAGCGAGACTCTGTCTCAAAAAAAAAAAAAAAAAGAATCCAACTAACCAAACAAAAACCAACTAAACTCATACAAAAAAATCCTAAATAAGACTAAAAGCTGACTTCTCATCAGACTCCATGAAAGACAGAAGATAGTGGGATGACATATTTAAAGTGCTAAAAGAAAAATATTGTCAACCAATTGTATATCAAAGACATATACACTTGAATGTTTATAGCAGCACAATTCACAACTGCAAAGATATGAAAACAACCCAAGGGCCCATCAATACATGAGTGGATTAATAAAATGCGGTATATGTAAACCATGGAGTACAACTTGGCAATAAAAAAAATGGTGAACTACCTATTGTATTATCCTGGATGGAGCTGGAGCCCATTCTTCTAAGTGAAGTATCACAAGAACGGCAAAACAAACACATGTACTCACCATTAAATTGGTACTAACTGATCAATACTTACATGTACATATGGGAAGTAACATTCATACGATGTTAGGCAGGTGGGACAGGGGAGGAGGGGATGGGTAAATTCATACCTAACAGATCCCAGTGTGTGCTGTCTGAGGGAAAGGCACACTTGTACTGGTAGCTGCGACTCTGGTGGTGCAGAAGCAATTTATGTAAGTAAACTGTACCCCCATAATACTCTCAAATTAAAATGAAGGAAAAAACTAAGACATTTCCAGATTAAAAAAAACTGAAGACAATTCATCACTAGAAGACCTGACCTACAAGAGTACAAAATGGAGTCCTTCAGGCTGAAATGGAAGGACATTAGATAGTAATTTGAAGGCACACAAAGAAATAAAAAGCAATAGTAAAGGTAAAGCATATAAGTAAATTAAAATATACTATAAACGTATGTTTTCTTCTTTTGATTGAAAAGATAAAATCAGAAAACAACAATAATAAAACTATTTCAATGGGCTTATAATGTATAAAGATCTAACTGGTATGACATGGAGGAGAGGAGGGGGAGAAGTTGTACTTCAGCAAAGTTTTTGTATACTATTGAAATTACACTGTAATTAACTTGAACTAGATTGTTTTATGTTAATTTGTAAACAGTAATTTCCAAAGCAACCACTAAAAAAGGACTCAAAAATATTAGCTTAAAAAAAAAAAGTTCTTTTATTGCCCATATCTGTCCTTAGTATCAGGGTAAAACTGACCTCATAAAATGAGTTTATAATTTTTTATAAGTGTCTGAGAAGATTGGTATTAATTCTTTAAATATTTGGTAGAGTTCAACAGTGATGCCATCATGCCCTAGGCTTTCCTTTGATGGGAGATTTTTTTTTTTTTTAATTTCAGAATATTACAGGGGTACAAATGCTCTGGCCACATCAACTGCCTTTGCACCGCCCAAGTCAAAGCTACAAGCGTGCTGATCCCCTAGATAGTGTGCACTGCACCCATTAGGTGTGAATTTACCCATCCCCTCCTGCCCCCTCCCACCTGCCCAACACCCTGTGAATGTTACTTGCCATATATGCATATAAGTGTTGATCTATTAGTACTAATGGTGAGTACATGTGGTGTTTGTTTTTCCATTATTGTAATACTTCACTTGTTGTTTGGGGGCTTTTTGATAAAAGCCATTCTCATTGGAGTTAAGTGATATCTCACTGTGCTTTTCATTTGCATTTCCTTGATGATTAGAGATGCTGAATATTTTTTCATATGTTTCTTGGCCATTAGTCTATCGTTTTTTGAAAAGTTTATGATGGGAGATTTTTAATTACAGATTCAATCTTCTTATTATTGGTCTGTTCAGGTTTTCTATTTCTTCATGATTCAATCTTAGTAGGTTGTATGGTTCTAGAAAGTTATCCATTTCTTCTAAGTTATCCAATTTGTTGACATATAATTGTTCCTAGCAGTCTCTTATGTATCAGTTCTAACGTCTTCTCTTTCATTTCTGATTTTTATTTGAGTCTTCCTTTTTTCTTAGCCTAGAAAAAGTTTATCAATTTTATCTTTTCAAAAAAATCAGTTCTATTTACAAATTAACACGGCACTCACTCTAGCCTGGGCAACAAAGTGAGACTGTCTAAAAAAAAAAAAGTCAAAGAAAAAACCTTGAAAGCAGCAAAACAAAATTACTGATCATGTGCCAGGAAGCTCCCAAAACATTATCAGCAATTTTCTCATTAGAAATACAATAGGCCAAAAGAGAGTAGGATGTTATAAGTAATAAAGGGGGAGGGAGGGGAACCACACACATGCACAAACAAACAAACAAAAAAAAACCCCAAAACCCTGACAACCAAGAATACTATATCCAGCAAACTGTCCTTCAAAAATTATGAGGAATTAAAGATCTTTCAAGATGAACAAAAGATGGGTGAGTTCACTACAAATAGACATGACTTATAAGAATGGATAAGAGTAGTCCTTGCAGTTGAAATGAAAGAATGCTAGAGAACAACACAAAAATAGAGAGCATACAAAAATATTAAAGCGCTCTGATAAAGTAAATAGGTAGACATATACAGAATCCTGTAATACTGTAATGATGGTTCATAAAGTACTATTAATTCAGGTATAGCATTTAAAAAATAAAAGCATAAGAAATAATTATACCTAGAAAACCATGTCAATGCAAAATAAAAAGATGTGATTTGTGACATCAACAATATAACGTGAGGGGAGGATGTAAAGGAATAGTTTTGGTATGTCATTAAAGTTAAATTATTAGCCATTAAAAACGACTGTTTTATGTAATCCCCACGATAACAACAAAGAAAAAACCTAAAGATGCACACATATAGAAATAAGTAAAAGAAAGAAAATCTAAGCATGTCATTACCAAAACATTAACATAACACAAGGAAAGGCAGCAAAAGAGGAAATGAGAAATAAATAACTATAAGATATGCAGAGAACAATTAACAAATTGGCAATAGTAAGTCTTTCTCTTACAGTAACTATTTGAAGTATAAATGGTACATATGGTAGTATGTAGTCAAATGATCCTCAACAAAGGCATCAATAATACACAACGGGGAAAGAATAGTCTTCTCAACAAACACTGCTAGGAATACTGGACATTTAAATTCAAAAGAATGAAACTGGGTCCTTACCTTACATCATATACAAAAATTAATTCAAAATGGATTAAAGACCTAAACATAAGAACTGAAGTATAAACATCCTAGAAGAAAACGTAAGAGAAAACTTCATCACATTGAATTTCACAATGATTTGTTGAATTCAACACCAAAAACAAGGTCACAAAAGCAAACAGGCAAATGGTACTATATCAAACTTAAAAGTAAAAGAGCAAATGGGGAAAATGTTTGCAAACCATATATCTGATAAGGGGTTAATATTCAGAATATATAATGAAATCCTAAAATTCAACAACAACAAAACAATGCAAGTAAAAAACAGGCAAAAGGCTGGGTGCAGTGACTCATGCCTATAATCCCAGCACTTTGGCAGGCTAAGACAGGAGGATCGCTTGAGGCCAGGAGTTTGAGACCAGTCTGAGCAACATAGTGAGACCCTACAAAAAATTTCAAAAGTACCTAGTATTCTGGGAGGCTGAGGCAGGTGGATCGTTTGAACTCAGGAGTTCTAGACCAGCAAGAGCAAGACCCCGTCTTTACTAAAAAAACAGAAAGAAATTAGTCGGACAACAAAAAAAATATACAAAAAATTAGTGGGACATGGTGGCACATGCCTGTAATCCCAGCTACTGGGGAGCCTGTGGCAGAAGGATTGCTTGAGCCCAGGAGTTTGAGGTTGCTGTGAGCTAGGCTGATGCCACAGCACTCTCGCCCAGGCAACAGAGACACTGTCTCAAAAAAAAAAATTTCAAAAGTAGCTGGGTGTGGTGACTGTAGTCCCAGTCTCTCAGGAGGCTGATGCAGGAGAATCATCTGAGCCCAGGAGTTTGAGGTTGCAGTGAACTTGATGATGCCACTGTACTCTAGCCCAGAAAACACACTGAGACCCTGTGTCAAAAAAAAAAAAACGCTTGGAATAGACATTTCTCCAATGAAGATATACAAATCCAAGAAGCACATGAAAAGAAGCTCACCATCACTAAACTTCAGGGAAATGCAAATTAAATTAGGATAGCCACTAACAAAATAATAGATAACTAGTGTTGGAAAGGAAATGGAGAAATCAATACCTTTGTGCACTGTTAGTGAGAATGTAAAATGGTGCACCTGCTATAGAAAATAGTATGGAGGGTCCTCAAAAAATTAAAAATGGAATTACCATATGATCCAGCAATCCCACTTCTAGGTATATATCCAAAATAACAGAATACAGGATCTCAAAGATGTATTTGCACATCCAGGTTCACTGCAACATTATTCACAATAGCCAAGGAGTAGAAGCAATAATATCCATCATCAGATGAATAAAGAAAATGTACATACATACAATGCAATATTCTTTTGTCCAAGAATGGCAATTCTGACATATGCTACAACATACATGAACCTTGAGGACATTATGCTAAGTGAAATAAGTCAGTCACAAAAAGGCAACTACTGCATGAGTCCACTTAAATGAGGTATCTAAAATAGTCAAATTCTTAGAAACAGAAAGTAGAATGATGGTTGTCAGGGGCTGTGGTGAGGGGAAGAGAGGCATTGTCATGCAATAGATATAGAGTGTCAGTTAAAAAAATTCTATGTTGATTAAAATGTTTATATGTATTCAGCAAAAAACATCTTTGGTCAATACATCTATAGGGTTAAAATGCCCTTACACAGAGTGCCTCTTTTGCTTGTGTGCTGTTTTGGATTTTAATTTTTCAATAAATAAATTATGTTAAAAAAAATTATATGGGAAAAAAACAAAGTTGATTCTTTTGTCATAGTATAACAAAAATCAAATCCAGGTAGATTATAGATCTAAATTCTAAAGACAAAACAGTCGGGCCGGGCACGGTAGCTCACACCTGTAATCCTAGCACTCTGGGAGGCCGAGGCGGGCGGATTGCTCAAGGTCAGGAGTTCAAGACCAGCCTGAGCAAGAGCGAGACCCCGTCTCTACTATAAATAGAAAGAAATTAATTGGCCAACTAATATATAGAGAAAAAATTAGCTGGGCATGGTGGTGCATGCCTGTAATCCCAGCTACTCGGGAGGCTGAGGCAGCAGGACTGCTTGAGCCCAGGAGTGTGAGGTTGCTGTGAGCTAGGCTGACACCACGGCACTGACTCTAGCCTGGGCAACAAAGGAAGACTCTGTCTCAAAAAAAAAAAAAAAAAAAAAAAAGACAAAACAGTGAAATTTCCAAATGAGAAAACAGAAGAATACCTTCATAACTTTGGGACAGAAAAGATTTCTTGACCAGGATGCAAAAAGCACTAACCATAAGAAAAAGACCAATATATGAGACAACATCAAGTATTTTTGTTCATCAAAATACACCACTTATAGCTAGGCATGGTGGTGCACACCTGTAGTCCCAGCTACTGGGGGGCAGAGGGGGGTGGCTGAGACAAGAGGATCTGCCCAAGAGTTTGAGGTTGCAGTGAACTATGATGATGTCACTGTGCTTTACCTGGAGTGACAGCAAGACTCTTGTCTCAGGAAAAAAAGAGAAAAAAAAGATACCATGTAGAGTATAAAAAAAACACATAATGGGAAAAGACAGACTCATATGCAGAAAATAAGGAACTCCTACAAATCAATAATAAAACAGATAATCCAACAGAAAAAAAATAGGCAAAAGATTTAAATACACATTTCACAGAGGAGTTTATCCAAATAACCAATATACATATGAAGAGATGCTCAACCTCAGCAGTATCACCAAGGAAACGCAAATGGAAACCATATAAAGAGATTAACATACCGATTGCTGGCAAAAATGAGGAGCAACAGAAACTCCTATATGCTGTTGGCAAGAATGTAAGTTTTTACTACCGCTTTGGAAAACTATTTGGCATTATATCTAAAATAATCAAATATACATTCAATGATCCAGAAATTTTACATCCAAGTATATACCCAAAGTAATGTGTGCACCTGTGTACTGAAATACATTTAAAGGAATGTTCTCCAAACTTCCATTATCAGTAGAACAGATAAATCAATTGTGGTATATTCATACAATGGAATACTATACAATAAAAACGAGCAAATTATAGTTGCATGCAAAATGGATGAATTTCACAAATGTAAGATAAGATTTTGCTCAGCAAAAGAAGCCAATACAAAAAAACAACAATAAACAATCAAAAACCCATAAAGTATGTTTCCATTTATATAATGTTCAAAAGCCAGAAAAACAAGCATGTTAGAAAAACTGAAAAATCTAGGATGTTGTAACAAAAGTCAGGATAACGGTGCTTCTGGGATAGTCAATGTTTTATGTTGCTAGGTGGTAGTTACATGAATAGATTTGCTTTGTGATCATTCAATGAACTACATACTTAGGATTTATGTACTTATCCTATGGGTTTTATACTTCAATTTTTAAAAATTTTAATATTGGATGGCATAAGAAGGTCTAATACACATCTAATCAGAAATCCAGAAAAAAAATAATGGAGAGAATAGTTAAGAAGTAAAGACCTATTAACTGCAAATTTCCCAAATTTTTCAAGATGACAATTGCTCTCATCAAGAACATCAATAAATCCCAAGTATGGAAAATAAAAAAGAAATCCACATCTAGATACATTGTTGTGACAAAAGAAAGTTAGAAGACCCAGCAAAGAAAAACAGAATTAAAAGTAGTCAAGGAAAAGAGATAAATTACCTACAGAGGAACCATAATCAGACTGATGTGGAAGTCAGAATACAACAGAATATCATCTGAAATAGAATAACTATCAAACAAAATCTATACCCAGCAAAATTATGTTTGAAGAACAGGCATGCATACATACATGGAAAGGAAAGGAAAGGGTAGGGATGGAACGGGCAGGGGGGAAAGGGGAAGGGGGAAGGGAGAAGAAGGGAAAAACTAAAATTGTTTTCTACCAACAAACTCTCAGTAAAAGAACTACTAAAAGATATACTTTAGGTACAAAATTACCCCACATGGAAAATTTGTGATGGAAGAACAAATGATGAGCCAAAGGTATTAGTAAACATGTCGGTAAATCTAAACAAATACTGACTAGTGAAATAATAATATCCAATTCATGAGAAAAAACAGGATAACTAAATTCTGTACAATATAATCATATAAAATTAGACAAGAGATATCCTAAGGTTGTTTATTCAGGAGAAGGGTAAAGATATTTATTGATTTTAGACTTCGTTAAATATTCTTGTGAAACCAGCTTGAGTAACCTTTAGAATCACAGACATGAATGTCTATCTTCCAAGCAAGTATCAGAAACAAAATGGACAAAAAACAAAACACTCAGGCAATCTAAAAAGTGGATTAAAAAAAGGAGAGGAGATTAACAGAAAAATGTTGGAAATTTTTTTTTAAGTAGAAAACACAGAATAAGATGTATATATATCTCCAAATATATCAGTACCATAATAAAAATAGACTGAAATCTCCAGTAAAAACCCCAAAATTTGTGAGAATGAATAAAAAAACAAAATCCAAACACCAAAACATGAGGATACGGAAAAACTGAAATTTGAACGATGGAAAAAATTATACACGCTTAACATAAATAATGGGAAACTAGTCAATAATTTGATATGAAGAAATGCCATGCAAGTATTTTAAATGAAGCAGTCTGTAATGTAAGCAATTTTCCTGAACCAAATAAAGCAGCATAATTGAGTCTTAGATTTATTCCACCTCATTCAATTCAGCTCAGGTCTTCAGCTCATTAATATCCTTTTAGGAATTTGATTCTTATGTCTAGTACACTAGTGTTCCTTTGACATATGAAAATACAATAAGCATGTTAGCAAGGACTTTATGCAAGCCAGTGATAAAAGGTGTTTTAAGAGAGTAAAGCCTAGTACAGAGCCATGAAGCAAAATAACAGAAGTATTTTTAAAGGTTGATATCTGTTTGCTTGGAGTGTAGTTGCCCAAGCAATTACAAACCCATCTTATAATACAATTACTTGCATCTTATTTCTTAAATTTATCACAAGCCTATTAAGATACATTTTATCACTAAAGTTGGTATTCAACCCCCCACTGCTAAATTTGACTGGCTTTTAAAAAAAAAAAAAAAAGATACATTTTATCAAATGCTATACTGACATCTAGATATTTTGTCAATGATGTCTATGAATGTGTATATACACATCTATACATATACACATCTACACATGCATGCACTCTTATATGAAAACATACACACATATATATCAGATATACAATCATAATAATATCATACCTCATAAGTAGTTCCATAATGGCACGTAAATTGGCATTGTCTGTTGGTTTCTGCATCTTGCTCAACATTGGTATAAAATATTACTCCATCTCCAGAACAGGATACAATCTGCTTATCATTTGTGCATGGTAGGAACTTTGCACTAAATATATTTGCTCGGTGCCCTGAACGAATTGTTGTCAAAACCTAAAACACAGAGAGAAAGTGGTTCATGGCTATTTATTATTTTCTAGAAAGAAATATTCATATTTAATATAATCATAGCCAGTAATAAATCCTCACTAATATTCTCATCTCAGTGAAAGATTGTCATTTGATTCCAAACTATTACAATCAGAAAAAAATAAAAATCTCACATATTTTCGTTTTGTTCCTTCTGCAATGTGAATAAGATAGAGTATTATCAAACTGGAATGGTGCCATGAAAATCAAATATGCATATTTCTACCTAATTGGTTTATCTGACTCACTCATAAAGTCTCAGTAAATAAGAAAGGACTACTCTGCTTTTGAAATTGCTAGATGATTAAATTATTCCCTTTCAGGATAAAGAAACTAAAATAAAGTGAATTTTAATGACACAAAATCAAAGTAATGGAATGCTATAAATAAGGATACAGCCCAAGTCCAACATCCAATTCTTTAATTGTATTTAAAAGACCAGAATTACTGTGACAGCAAAAAAACTACATCTGTGTTTACCCTTTGACCAGGTAAGTCTATATGCAGGAATTCACCCTTAGGATATACCCTAAACAACATACAAAAAAATATGTACAAGGTTATTTACTGAGTTATAATAGCAAAACACAAGAGACTGGGTGAATAAACTATGGTACCTCCCCATAATGGTTACACAGACTGAAGGAGAGTAGGGAATATCTGTTGTGCTATTTAAAAGTACTTAAGGCCGGCACGGTGGCTCACACCTGTAATCCTAGCACTCTGGGAAGCTGAGGCGGGTGGATAGCTCGAGGTAAGGAGTTTGAAACCAGCCTGAGCAAGAGCGAGACCCCGTCTCTACTATAAAAAGAAAGAAATTAATTGGCCAACTAATATATATAGAAAAAATTAGCCGGACACGGTGGCACATGCCTGTAGTCCGGGCTACTTGGGAGGCTGAGGCAGCAGGACTGCTTGAGCCCAGGAGTTTGAGGTTGCTGTGAGCTAGGCATGACGCCATGGCACTCACTCTAGCCTGGGCAACAAAGCGAGACTCTGTCTCCAAAAAAATAAATAAATAAATAAAAGTACTTAAAAGGCCAGGTGTGGTGGCTTACGCCTGTAATCCCAGCACTCTGGGAGGCTAAGGCGGGTGGATTGCTCAAGGTCAGGAGTTTGAAACCAGCCTGAGCAAGAGCAAGACCCCAGTCTCTACTAAAAATAGAAAAAAATTAACTGGCCAGCTAAAAATATATAGAAAAAATTAGCCGGGCATGGTGGTGCATGCCTATAGTCCCAGCTACTCAGGAGACTGAGGCAGGAGAATGGCTTGAGCCCAGGAATTTGGGTTGCTGTTGAGTTAGGCTGACACCACAGCACTCTAGCCCAGGCAACAAAGTGAGACTCTGTCTAAAAAAATAAATAAATAGCAAAAGTACTTAAAAAAAATTGGAATATGTCAAAGCACAGACACAAAGTTAGCTTAAAATGTCCATGAAACAAATTTGGGATAATTTGAGCATCAAAAAGAATTATCACTCTTGGGAGGCCGAGGCGGGCGGATTGCTCAAGGTCAGGAGTTCAAAACCAGCCTGAGCAAGAGCGAGACCCCGTCTCTACTATAAATAGAAAGAAATTAATTGGCCAACTGATATATATATATATATATATATATATATATATATATATATATATATATATATATATAAAATTAGCTGGGCATGGTGGCGCATGCCTGTAGTCCCAGCTACCCGGGAGGCTGAGGCAGAAGGATCACTCGAGCCCAGGAGTTTGAGGTTGCTGTGAGCTAGGCTGTCGCCACGGCACTCACTCTAGCCTGGGCAACAAAGCGAGACTCTGTCTCAAAAAAAAAAAAAAAAAAAAAAATTATCAGTGATAGATTATAATTAAAAATAAGCCCATAGTAATTTTCTTTAGAAAGGTGGCAGGGACAGAGGAAATGCTCTTATTTACAGAAGCATGTAAAGTTAATAAATGTAGACGAATGACAATTTAAAAATCATTGTTTTGTAACTATGTTAATTATAACTGATTCAAACAGAAATCATCAATTAATACGAAAACCACTAGAGAATATTCACACAGTCTCAACATACCACCTAACAGTTTTAATAATTACAAAGGATAACTAACGCAGGTATCAATATTACCAACAAAAGGACAAACTACATCATATACTACATTGTTACTTATTGAGAACTTTTACCAAAAATGCTTAATCTACTCATGAAGAAATAGACAAATCCAAATTGAGACATTCTATAAAACAACTAGCCTGACATGTCAACATCATGAAACATGTAGAATAATTAATGTAAAGTCTTTAAACAAGATAAATATAATGCCCTTATCCCTGTCAGGTATTTTAGAATGGTTTATCAAGTGGTTAACTACATATAGGTCACTACATATAGCCATTAATTTCTTAGTCTGATAGGTCTTTTGCTTCTAATTAGTCACATTTTTAGCATTAGTCACAGTCACAAACTCTTAACAATTTGTCAGTTACTTCCATTTAACAGGTTTATATGTAACTTCAGAAACAAAAGCAGGAGCCTCACTGCTTCATTTGCCACTCATAAACTGAAAAGGATTGCTTTATTAAACTAATTGAGATTTAGAGAGTAAAAAATTGGGAACCTCTTACTTTTGAACAAATCTCTAGATTTCAGATGCCCCTCTCCAAACTTCCTTTCTTCCAGTGCTCCCCATCTCAATGGCATCAATATCTACCCAGACAGCTGATCAAGTCAAAAACTAAGGAATCATCTTTCATTTTTCTTTCCTTCATCCACAACATCAAATCTACCAGCGAAGTCATGCCAAAATACATCTCAAATTACTTCTTGCCATCTCCAATATTATCTATGAGCCATCATCTTCTCTTACACCTGAATTATTTCAATGGCCTACTATCTCCTACTTTCAGTCTTGTTCAAACTCTACTCTCCAAATAGCAGCCAGAGCTACCTTTTAAAAATGAAAATCGTATCATTTGCATGTAAAAAACACTCCAGTGACTGCCCATTTCAATTACACTAAAATGGAAACTCCTTCATATAGCCTCTCAAGGGTGGGGAACCTGTGGCCTTCTATTAATAGATCCTTAAGTGTGGCCTTTTGACTGAATCCAAATTTTACAAAACAATCCCTGCCTACCATTTGAACTTCATTTTGTACCACTTTCTAATTTATTAACAGATAATTGTCGGAAAAACAAGTATTCGTATATGTATATAGTTAACAATTTCAATGAACTTTAGAATTTGCTTTTTAATTGTTGAAACTGAATCTATACAGCCAATACAGGTATGTATGCTACCGGAGGTAAACAGCAATAAGGATGATAACAAATATACATGCACTTAGAACAGTTACAATTTCTGATAGCTACACTTATTTGCTTAGTTGTTCTTTCCTTGGATCAATGCATTTTGATAGTTATTTAGAAAAAAATCTAAGGCTAATGCCCCAGAGAGGTAGAAGTTGGCAGAATAACTTAATCTGAGATGAAAATAATATATTGATAACTGCAATGGTTACTAAATGCGAAGGCATCCATTGATTGCTCGAACATTAAAAAAAAAAAAAAGAAGTAAATGCGAAGGTAGTCTGGTTGTAATATCTATTACTCTGCTGATAACCACATTATATTGGCTGAATAGTTGGACAAGCAGTTATCTCTTTCCTTCTTCAAGTCATGTATGACCCTTCCAAAACTTGAAACTTGGTCCAAAAGTATCCAAATAGTAGAAAATGGTTTTTCAATCCCTTGGTAAAAATCACCGCTCTCTCCTAACCCAACTTACAACCCTAAGTACTGAAAATACAAATATGCACTTTTCTTTTACTAAGATTTATTGGGCATCAACCATATGGCAGGTAAATATTTGCTAAGTGCTGGGGATACAAAAAGAAATTTTCATTGTCTCAAAGAAGTTATAGTCTAAGTACATGTAAACAAATACAATATTAATATAATAATACAGTTATACACAAAGTACAAGACTATAGAGGAAGGAGTAGCTACATGTGTCCACGAAAGCTAGAGAAATAACACAAAAAAAGAGCTAAGACATGAAGGATGAATTTTAAATTTACCAAGTAGATGAGAGGTAGTGGGAAAGCAGGAGATCTCACGTAGAGAGATGAAACGCATACAGTAAAGGAAAGATTTTAAACCCTGAGGACTACAAGTAGCTGGCTAAAGTCAAATCAAGAAAAGTCTTGTATACACTATACATTAAGGATTTCTTTTACAGAAGATGCTTTAAGGCCATCTCAGGGCTAACTTCCATCTTTTTCATCTATACCCTGAAGGGGTAGCCCTTTGAGGGTCCCAATGTATTATGATAGGTCCCTATGCTATATATAGTTAAAATATAACTTCAGTAATAAGGAATATCCCCAGATAATAAGGAATATCTATTAAAAAATCAGTGTTTCAAAACTCTTATTTGCAATAATTTTCCCATGAACTCATAAAATCTAAAAATAGTCAAACTACAAGAACAGGTAATACCTGACTCAGGATTAAAAAAATTACTTTCCTATATAATAAATCAGGCGTCCTCAAACTACGGCCCGTGGGCCACATGCAGGTGTTTTTGCCTGTTTGTTTTTTTATTTCAAAATAAGGTACGTGCAGTATGCATAGGAATTTGTTCATAGTTTTTTTTAAACTATAGTCTGACCCTCCAACGGTCTGAGGGACAGTGAACTGGCCCCTGTTTAAAAAGTTTGAGGACCCCTGTAAGAAATAATCATCAGTGTTTTAAAATTTTTTAAAACTCCTATATCATACCAAATTTGGAACTATTAAAACCACTATGTGAAAAAGATAAAGCCTTGTTATAATTACAATCTTTAAAAATGAAATCTGATTAATCATTTCTCAAGAAATGAGGAAGAGTAATCATCCTCATGAATATACATATTCTATTGGAAATCATGCATAAAAGTGACTGTTATTTCTTCAAAAATAAGCAAATAAAGGAGAAACAGAATTTTTAAAAATGACTCCTTGGACGGGCGTGGTGGCTCACGCCTGTAATCCTAGCACTCTGGGAGGCCAAGATGGGCGGATCATTTGAGCTCAGGAGTTTGAGACCAGCCTGAGCAAGAGTGAGACCCCATCTCTACTAAAAATAGAAAGAAATTAATTGGGAAGCTAAAAACATGTATTAAAAAAAATTAGCCAGGCATGGTGGCACATGCCTATAGTCCCAGCTACTTGGGAGACAGGCAGAAGGATTGCTTGAGCCCAGGAGTTTGAGGTTGCTGTGAGCTAGGCTGATGCCGCAGCACTCTAGCCTGGGCAATAGAGTGAGACTCTGTCTCAAAAATAAATAAAACAAAATAAAATAAAAATGACTCCTTTGGTACCCAGATGATTGTTTGGTATAACCTAAGAGTTAAAATTCCAACAGTGATGATCAAAAAGTATTCTACATGTACATTATTCCAGAAAATGTTCTCTATTATAAGAAAAGGGCTGTCCTAGTAATTGCTGACCTAAGAAAAGTAGGATCTGAAAACATCAAGCTCTCCCTTTGCTAAGCCAGGATTAAGTAAGTAAAACTATCACTGAAATAAAATTATAACCTATTAATCAAAGATAGCCTCAGTATAAACAATATGAAGTTTTTAGGCTGATGGGAAACAAATACTTATTTAAATATCTTAACTATTTAAATGTAGAAAAATAAGAAATACATGAACAGTTGATTCTATAACACTGGAAATTTTAAACAAGACTTTGGTCTACCAAGCTACTACATTATCACTGATATAAAAATATTTGTATACTTTCTCTACCTATGAACTTGGAAGCTAAGAACCAATGAAAATCAAAATACAATTCTAATGAAAATTAAGTATGATATCCCAAGTTTACTGAATTTGATATCATAAAGCATTTCATTACAACATAGCCAATGCTTATAAACTGACAAAATCTAGTTTCTTAAACTACTTGGCTGAAGATTAGATTCTGTGAGCCTAAAAATAAATTATAATTGGTAAGATCCAACTTCAAACAACGAGCCAGGATCATTCATATATCATTATGTAACCTAAATGAATAAACAAAAAAATTTTTTAAAGGTAGAAAGAAACATAAATATAAAATATTAATATTAGAAAGGATTTTATAGATTAATTATGACTCTCTTAATTAACATGAATAAAATGGCTGAGGAAAGTTTAAATAACTTGGCCAGGATGGTAGAAAACCAACATGTAAGGCCGGGCGCGGTGGCTCACGCCTGTAATCCTAGCACTTTGGGAGGCCGAGGCGGGCAGATTGCTCGAGGTCAGGAGTTCGAAACCAGCCTGAGCGAGACCCCGTCTCTACCAAAAATAGAAATAAATTAATTGACCAACTAAAAATATATATACAAAAAATTAGCCGGGCATGGTGGCGCATGCCTGTAGTCCCAGCTACTCGGGAGGCTGAGGCAGGAGGATCGCTGAGCCCCGGAGATTGAGGTTGCTGTGAGCCAGGCTGACGCCACGGCACTCACTCTAGCCTGGGCAACAAAGTGAGACTCTGTCTCAAAAAAACAAAAAAGAAAAAAAAAAAAAAAAAAAAGAAAACCAACATGTATTCTGAAGTTATGGGCCTTGCAGAAAAAAAACAGAAAACATATAAATGCATATAGATCATTATATCATACTTATCATAACATAATTAAAAATTTTTAAGGAACTCTTCTTCAAAGACCTAAATATTAATTATATTTCATATTACACTAGTACCAAAAAGAAAACAGAAGTACAACTACTGTGCCACTTATCAAATTATTTCCTCTCAGCTCCAAAATTACCCTTCACTTTTACTTTTAGGCAATGGAACTGGTTCCTTAATTTTTCCTTTGCCAGTCGGCATAATTTTAAACTTTGCCAGTACAGAAGTTTACTAACACTAGAAGAATGATGCAAGAAAAAGGAGTTTGCTTCCTATTTCTGATGTGCTTCCTCAGCAGGCTCCTGCTCAAAGGTTCATAGGTTCTTCATGCTAGGGACTTCTAGTGTGGGCAGCTTCTCCAGTACCATAGCATCAGGCTTCTGCAGGGCAGTCAGCTTCTTCAAGACCCACCTACTGAATGAATGGTACAACACCCAGAAGCTTCGCTTGCATCACCATCTCCCCATGTCCTGGAACATTCTGTAGCATATTACCTTTGATGAGATATCTTCCCATAAACACCCTTTCCCTACTCCCTAGAGAGAGGTGTTTCAGCAAGTTCTTCCAGAAGGGAATGCCTGGCAAGTTCCACTAGCATAGAATCACTGAGACTTCTCTGCCATCCAGTGAGCCATGGCATACCCTCTTCAATAAGGTCTAGTCTCAGCACTGCGGGGGCCTCTTCCTTAGGTGGTTTATCTCAGTCCCAGGTTTAGTGGCAGCTCAATATACTTGTTATTTTTGTGTTTTAGAGTCCTCTTCACTTTTTAGCAACCAAGCCCTTACTACTCTAATCTCTTGTTATAGGTAGTAGTTCTTTACATTAAACTTTCTGTGTTGGAACTATTGCGTGGTTTTTCTGACTGGACCCTGACTAACACAACCACCAATACACAGTTGCTACTATCGCCAAAAAAAAAGTTCTTTTAAAGATACCTTTGTGGAATTATTATCAAAATAGATGTTAAAAGACTTAAGATATAGGAAATCTAACACAATCAGGATGGAAAAATGTATCACTTTAATTGGAAGGTAGCTAGGAAATATTCCTATTCTTAAACTAGACTTTAAATGATCCTTTGAATGCTTCAGATCTTACAAATTTTAAAATAACTATTTAGTCATATTTCTAAAACAGAAGGCTTCCCTTTGTAAATGCTAGGTCAAATGTAAAGGATGTCACATTTTCTTTTTATTACAGTCAGCTGTTTATAGCTTTCTCATTCAGTAGGCTAAATTTTCCTGTAAACATTCTTATAAACTGAACATTCTGTAGATATAATAAACACTTATTTGAAGCAGTAATTAAAATAAAGTTATCTGAGAGAAAACTATATTCTTAGATATTTCTTGATCTTCTGGTGAGGAGTTTTATTAGCTTATGACAACTTTTTCTTCATTAAAAATCATTTTTAATTTTCTCTGTATCTCAAAAAATAGTCATATGGTGGTCACTTGTCTGCCATGTCTAAAAATGTTTTAAATAAAACTAAATTTTCTAAAAGACTAAATTTCAAATTCTTAAAAAAATTAACAATGACTATGCTTGTCAGCTTTGTCCACACTATTCTTACCATTAGAACAAATAACTTTTTAGAATGTTGATATATTAAGGTTATAGATAGAGGTAATTTTCTCAGTTAACTCATACTTTATACATGGCACAGCTGTCTCTCCCCTACCCCAAACAATGTTATTGAGATAATGTCACTTGTAGCTACTATTATTCACTTAAATAAAATGAAGCATATTTCAATTTTCTGGAATTTAAGGCTGAATGAATCCCTAAGGAAACTAAGGGTCCTACGTGTGTGTAATAACTTATAAATTATACAATTAAGTTTAACAAAACAATGGACAAATGTCTATTCCATGATTATTTATAATTTTTTCATGTCTAGTTTCTTGACTTTTTTTCTCTCATTAAATTATATATATATATATATATATATTTAACCACTTTACCTTTCTGCTGTAAGGATTACTAATTACTAACTTGGTGTCATCTGAGCCAGATAAAATATATTCTCCAGTGTCATTCCAACATATTGTATTAACCTAAAAAAGAAAGCAAAAAAGAAATATAAGCAAACTGGACATAACAGAATTATGCCATCTTTTAGTCACCTGATGGCACAAAATTTATAGCACTGATGAGGTCATATCTATGTTAAAAAGTATTTACATATTGAAAAAATAAACTTCCAGTTTCCAGTTTCACATGTAAGAAGCTTGGAAGTCACCACTCCATTCTAACAAGTGAGAGGCTGAACAGACTGCAAAAGTAACGGCTCCTCTTAGATCACTCAGAGAGGTGAGGACACAAGACAAATTGCTACTCTAACAACTGGAGAGACCAATAGGTAAATAAAAGGAGTCTTGGCTTACTGGAGCAGAGACTCAAGAGAGGAAACTTCTGTAAAAAAACAGGACCGGAGTAAGAAAACCTGAACTATAATTGATGAATTGCTAGAGGTATGGAAAGGACAAGTCTAACTGTTAAAAGCTCTAGGGGGATCCAGTCATGGGGAATTGGGTGGGACCCTCTATTTTGAGTTTTAATTCCAGGGGCTCAACTAGGTTTTCATAATAAATTTCAGAGAAAAATCCCCTCTGCCTCTGGCAGGGGGAGAGAAAAAGAAACCATTTCAAATACACCAGAGTACTCTGTTCTTAACAAAGTCTGCCCTCAGGAGAATCTATTTAACCACGGCTTAACCCACTGGGGTTCTATCAGACCCTATAGACCTGGGGGAGGAGAAATACTCAACTCTAGCCTTCCACATAGGGGAATAAACAAACCCAACTCCAGCTCACTCTATTAACCTATCCCACCTACGAGGGGTGTGATCGCTTATGAAGTTCATAGTCCAGAGGCGTAGACGCATTAAGAGACAGAGATCTAATCATACAACTACAGAACATTTCCTCTCCATCTACACCTTACCACTACATTACTAAATACCTGTTTACACATTATCTTTTAACCAGTACATCATATCCAGCCATTATGAAAAACACAAGGCATACTAAAAGGCAAAAAATATAATTTGAAGAGACAAAGTATCAGAACTAAACACAGCAGGGATGTTTGAGGTATCAGACCGGGAATTTGAAACAACTATGATTAATATGCTAAGATCTCTAATGTATAAAGTATACATCATGTAAAAACATACAGCCAATGTAAAAACAGATGGAAATTTGAAGAAAAATATAAAATAATTGCTAGAGATTAAAAAAACAATGTAACAAAGTGAAGCAGAATGCCTTTGATGAGCTTATTAGTAGACTGGACATGGCTGAGAAAACAATCTCTGACCTTGAGGATATATTAATAAAAACCTACAAAACTGAAAATCAAAGAGAACAAAGACTGAAAAAAACAGAATACCCAAGGACTGTGCAACAACTGTAAAAGTTGAAACTAAAATGTAATGGAATATCAGAAGGAAAAGAGAGAAAAGAATAGAAGAAATAGCTGAAATAATATTATTGGAAAGTTAATTAGCAATAAAAAAGAAAAGATAAAATAATAATGGCTGATATTCCCACAAATGAATGACAGACACCAAATCACAGATCCAGGAAGCTCAGAGAACACCAACCATGATAAATACAAAAAGAACTACACCTAGGGATGTCATTTTCACAAACTAAAGAAAATCAAAGGTAAAGAAAAAATCCTGAAAGAAGCCAAAGTAAAAAACAAAGAAGAGCAAATAAAAGAATTACATCTAACTTCTACTCAGAAATCATGTAAAGAGAAAGTAAAGTGAAATATTTAAAACATTAAGAGAAAAAAACCACCAACCTAAAATTCTATACCCTGAAAATTACCCTTCAAAACAGAAAGAGAAATAAAGATTTTCTCAGATAAATAAACATCGAGGGAATTTGTTACCAGTAGACCAACCTTGCAAGAAATTTTGAAAGTTCTTTGGAGAAAAGGAAAATAATATAGGTCAGAAACTTGGATCTACATAAAGAAAAGAACAGCATCGAAGGAGGAATAAGTGAAGACAAAATAAAAAGTTTTACTTATTCTTAATTGATTTAACAGATCAATTATTATTGTTCAAAATAATAGTATTATAACAATGTATTTGATTATGTGTGTATGTATACATCACATATCTATGAAAATATACCTGTGAATGCTCTTAAGTAACTGAAATGAAAGATAGCAATAATACAAGGTACAAGATAAAGCATTTAAGATTATTTTGTTCTCAAACTACCTGTGAAGTGCTATGGCATTATTTGAAATAAAATAGACTTGGATTAGTTACATATGTATATTGCCAACTCTAAGGCAACCACTAAAAAAGTTCTCAAAAGGAGTATAACTGATAAATACTGAGGAAGGAGAGAAAATAAAATCACATAAAATGCTCAAGTAGAACCACAAAGGCAGAAGAGTGGAAGACAAAAAAAGGAACAAAGAGCAAGGGTAACAAACAGAAAACAGCAACAACAAATATGGTAGATATTAATCCAACTATATCAATAATCATTTGATTTATGGGTTTTGGTTCGGTTTTTTTTTTAGACAGGGTCTTGCTCTGTTTCCTGGGCTAGAGTGTAGTGACATCATCATAGCTCACTGCAACCTCCAACTGCCAGGCTCAAGGTTATCCTCTTGCCTCAGCCTCCTGAGTAGCTGGGACTACAGGCATGCTGCCACCACACCCAGTTATTTTTTTTTTTTCTATTTTTTTGTAGAGCACTATTTTGCTCAGGAGGGTCTTAAATTCTTGGCCTCAAGCAATCCTCCCACCTTGACCTCCCAATGTGCTGGAATTATAGGCATGAGCCACCAGGCCCAGTTTTATGTTTTAATGTAAAATTTACTCTTCCATTATATTATAGTTAGTCACAATCCCTTCTGGGAGGATTGGGGCATTTCATCAAACATTTAAACATGTAGCATTAAAGCCCTTCAGAGTTAAAAATTAACTATTACTTACACAGCCATCATGCACATTTAGGGTTGCTTCAAGTTTTAATCTTTGGATAAATTCTCTTCTTCCTGTTTAAAAAGAAAGAAAAAATTAAATAAAGCATACAACTTGTTGGTGAGAAAAGTATAACATTGAAGAGCCTAGAATCTGGCATAATAAAGTAGATTTAAGCTCTAATTTCAGCTCTACCATTTATAAACTAAGTGATATTGGGCAAATTAACCTCCTCTTAAGCCTTAATTTCCTCCTTAGATACCTATCTTATGTGGGGTTTTTGTTTGTTTGTTTGAGACAGACTCTCACTCTTGTCCGGGCTAGAGTGCCCTGGCGTTAGCCTAGCTCACAGCAACCTCAAACTCCTGGGCTCAAGCAATCCTTCTGCCTCAGCCTCCGGAGTAGCTGGGACTACAGGCATGTGCTACCATGCCCAGCTAATTTTTTCTATATATATATTTTTAGTTGGCCAATTAATTTGTTTCTAGTTTTAGTAGAGACGGGGTCTCCCTCTTGCTCAGGCTGGTTTCCAACTCCTGACCTTGGGTGATCCTCCCACCTTGGCCTCCCAGAGTGCTAGGATTGAGCCACTGCACCCAGCCTCTTATGTGATTATTGTTTAAGGGCAAAATGATTCAAAGACAGCAAGGGCTTAGCATAGTGTCTGGACCACAGTAAATGCTCAAATGTTTCTTCATTCATTCAACAAATATTTATTAAGTATTCTGTTTCAAGTAATTTTCTAGAAGGTAGGAATACAGTGGTAAAATAAAACAAAAAGATTTCCACCCTCTAGTGAGAGGACAAAGACAAAACATTACGTCAGTTGGTTAGGTTAAAGTATTATATGAAAAAATATGGCCGGGCGCTGTCTCAAAAAAATAAAAAAATAAAGCATCTATTTTTAAACATACCTAAATTTTATAAATATCAAAGTAATTTAAAGTTAATTTTACGATGATAAAATTTGGCACCAAACATAAAATTAGCCTAAATGCACTATTAATAACAGAATAGTTAATTTATTGCCAAAACAGAGTAAGTCCCTTCTTTGAAAAAGAGAAATATGTCCTGACCGGGCATGGTGGCTCATGACTATAATATAATGCTAGCACTCTGGGAGGCCAAGGTGGGAGGATCACTCAAGGTCAGGAGTTCAAGACCAGCCAGAGCAAGAGTGAGACACCATAGAAAGAAATTAATTGGCCAACTAAAATTACATAGAAAAAATTAGCCGGGCATGGTGGCGCATCCCTGTAGTCTCAGCTACTCAGGAGGCTGAGGCAGAAGGATTGCTTGAGCCCAGAAGTTTGAGGTTGCTGTGAGCTAGGCTGACGCCACGGCACTCTAGCCTGGGCAACAGAGTAAGACTCTGTCTCAAAAAAAAAGAATGAATCACCTTTACCAAAGATAGAACAAAAAGCACGTTTATTGAGAAGCTGTAATGAAAGGAAGCTGAATTTATGATAAAGTGATAATTAAGTAATCAGGCCGATGAGACTGTTAATTAAATTTTCCTATATTTTTTGTATATTGTCACAAAGGGCAGATTTCTCTACTATGCTTTCTTGCTATTTGATGTAAACATCAAGATCCTCTCAAAGCTAATTTCTTTCTTTCTTGTTTTTTAACTGGTAAGATGGCTAGGTAAAGGATGACTATATAGGTTAAAAAAATAAATAATTATGGATAGTTACAGGAGTTTTCTGAGAAGGCAGATGTTCCATGGTTCCTAAACTTATTGAAATAAAACAACCTAAAGAAATTCAGTAAAGTGTTTTCATGAACTAGGTTGTATTTTATATAATTACCTTTTTATTTTTTTTTTTTTTTTTTTTTTTTTTTTTTTTTTTTTTGAGACAGAGTCTCACTTTGTTGCCCAGGCTAGAGTGAGTGCCGTGGCGTCAGCCTAGCTCACAGCAACCTCAAACTCCTGGGCTCGAGCAATCCTTCTGCCTCAGCCTCCCGAGTAGCTGGGACTACAGGCATGAGCCACCATGCCCGGCTAATTTTTTTTATATATATATCAGTTGGCCAATTAATTTCTTTCTATTTTTAGTAGAGACGGGGTCTCGCTCTTGCTCAGGCTGGTTTTGAACTCCTGACCTTGAGCAATCCGCCCGCCTCGGCCTCCCAAGAGCTAGGATTACAGGCGTGAGCCACAGCGCCCGGCCTATAATTACCTTTTTAAATCATAAAAAGATACTAACTGTAGTAAACAGATTTTTTATAACTCATTTCCTTTTGGCCAAAGGAAGGCTTGGTAATCCGGCTGAATTACATAGTAAAGAAACAAGGTATTCAAATTAACAATATGACAACAATTAGAACTCATTAAAATGCTAAAGTACTGGAAACTTTTTTCCCAAATATTTAACACCTAAGTTTGAAAACATAGCTCTAGCCATTCTGATCTGGAGAAAATGGTTGTAGGACATTAAGAGAATAGAAGAAAAAGTTGTTCTAGCAAGAACTCTAACATGAAATTTGTACATATAAACATGTACAGAGACATGATATAATTAAATAATTCCTAAATGATATTTTTGTATGAGACTTTGGAGATAAAACTGTGCTGTCCAACCATCTCATAAAGTGTGCTCCTAGAGCACACTAACAAAAACCATCTACTATTACCCTTTTAGTAACTAAACACAATACCAAGAAATAGAAGCTAAAAGCCACCATAAAATAGAACTGAGTCCCTCAAAATAAAAAAAAAACCTCACACTTGAATGCTATTAAAAACCGTGAAGGGCCTGTCTGGTCTATTTGCAAGATAACCAATTAGCCTGCCACCATTTCTTGGATGCTGGCAAGAGACATAAGACTCCTACATCAGAGGCAAAAAGTTTACTAATCACAGCACAGCAAGCAGCATGAGCTTCAAGTTTGCATTGTTCCTCTTATCCCCCAAATCCCATAGGGGGACACTCAGAGAGGCCTGGGTGGATGCTACGCATGTAAAAGGTTTAAACCACAGCTAAGGAACCCCGAACTGAGGGAACCCAAATCTTACATTAAGCAAACCTGCCTGACCTTTGGAGACATTATTTTTACAATACTAGAAAATAAACAAACTTGCTCTCTGCTCCAGAGGGAGATACTGTATCTTCCAGGGCTATTCACTATACAAACATCATTGGAAAGACAGTCCAGAACAAAGCTAGTGCTTCTGCTCATAATATGTGCATAAAGTCAAAAGAGCCGTGAAGAATCTTCTCCCAATGATTACATACTTTTTATGGATGAACTTGCCATTGTGGCTTTCTACTCAAGTCTTTCTGCACTCCAAGCTGCCTCTTTGTATTAGTAGACTTTAAGCTCCATAAGAAAAGGAACACTCTTTTGTTCACCAAAGTATTCCAAGTACCTAGAACAGGGCTTACCATAAAGTAGGTATTTCATACACAGTTGCTGAATCAATGACTATTAGGATCATAATATCCATTGTGTTCTGTAATCTGTATTATCACTTAATAATACATGGCAAACATCTTTCAATGAAAATAAATATAGAGCTATTGGTCATTTTTAATCATTGTATAACTTATTAAACAGCTTTGTAATTTATTTACTTATATAACTATCTCCCTTACTAGATTATGAGATGCTTGAACAAGAAACACTGGGACAAGGTTTAAATATCTAACTTGAAATATACTACACTTTTGCTGGGTAAAACTTTTTCTCTCAGAGCTTCAGTTCCAAGGAGATGGAACGCAGAACTATTTCATCTTTGGTACAGCACAGAACAAAAGAGGTGACTGACACTGGAGTATTCAAAAAGAAACCAGCAAAAATGTAAATGAATGCTTAAATGCCAATTTAAGATGCAATAGAGAGAGTTTAGATTTCTCTGGGAACCCTGGACACAAGCAGAGTCTGCATTCAGTCACAAGCAATTTTCCATGAGCTCTCACCAAGTACTCTCACCAAGAACAGTGAAAAGGTGACAGAAGACTTGAGAGAGCCCCTATCTGGTAGGGCACAGGAATGAAACTCCACTCAACTTTCTAGGCCATTCTCTCATGGGAAGCAAAAGCCTTAAGCTAATGTGTGAAACCTTAGCAAAGAGTCTCAGTAATGGTTCACTACCTCTGAGAAAGACAGGAAACCATTACATCCCTGTTTCAGGCAAAGGCAAACAAATATTTTGCCCTAAGTAAGGAGCATAAATTGTCCATCCTTAAGGGAGGGGCAGAAAACCCCTTCCCATCCCTGCCATGAACTTTACAATAAATAACAAGCAAAATAGAAAGTGTAGTGGCTCTGAGATGTGTCAAAACAGCTGTATGTTTCTGGTTAGGGTAAGTCACCCATCATTTTTGCACAAGACTTGGAGAAGGGAAGTAAAGCAACAGCCATATTGGTTTTCATGCCTAGAAGGTGAGGACTGAACTATGATCTTTTTCTTTTGCTAAAAACTCTTTCCTAAGGAGGCCAGCTGGGTCAGGCTGACAAATGGTAAATTCCTACTAAGCGGCTTTTGTTAACCAAATAAAGCAGTGGTTTACTTCCCAACCTGATTCTGGTATGGCATTAACATCACCTAAAAGATAGGAAGCCCCTGTCTTAACTCAAGCATCCTAGCAGATGCCTATCATAAATTTAAAATATCTTAACTCAAGCATCCTAACAGGCGCCTATTGTAAATTTAAAATGTCCTCCTGTCTGGACCTCCCAGAGTGCTCATACCCTTATCTTAAAGTAAGCATATCCTTTCTGGTCTTCTAGATAAAGTCTAACTCTCTCAGCCAATTGCCAGCCAAAGAATCTTTAAATCCACCTATAACCTGTAACCCCACCCCCCTCACCCCCCCACCCCACCCCCCTTCGAGATGTCCCACCTTTTTGGGCCAAACCAATGTATGCCTCTCATGTATTGATTTGTGACTTTGCCTGTATAAAACTGAACTGTAACCCAGCCAGAGCGAGTCCACTTGCCCAAGGCCTCTTGGGAGTGGCTCCGGGTCATGGTCCTCAAATTTGGCTCAGAATAAATCTCTTTAAAATTATTTTACAGAGTTTGGCTTTTTTCCGTCGACAAAGGTAGGAGCAGATGCTTGTGTAATTCACAACCATTGTTGCTTATCTGCTACCTCCTTGGAATGAGCAGCAACTTGACCTATAACTGTCCCACACTTCTGTGGTTCCTCCTTTAGTTTCTTCAAATACTGGACCAATTATACATTTAAGTCTGTGAACTAAAATAAAATTTTAAGGCTCACCCCCCACCCCCATCAGCTGACTGAATGAACTCTCTCATGGCCAAAGGAATATCCTAAAACTAAACTGTCTGCCAGGAGGAGGTAGGTCAGAAATGCCTCATCATGCCCCCCTCCCTCTTGGAGACATCCTTCATTACCCATTAACAGGCCTAAGGGTATGCAAGACAAACCTACAGGTCCTCAATTTACACAAGAAATCTACATCAGGAGGCTTATCTCTGATAACAGCTCCTCATGTTAAAACATTGCGAGCCTTTAGACAAAGCTTCGTGTCTTTAACCAATCATAAGCCAAAGAATCTTTAAACCCACCTATAACTTGTAAGCCCCCCCCATTCGAGATGGCCCACCTTTTTGGGCCAAACCAATGTATGCCTTCCACATATTGATTTATGACTTTACCTATAACCTCTGTCTCCCTAAAATGTATAAAATCAAACTGTAACCCAGCCACAATGGAGTCCACTTGCTCAAGGCCTCTTGGGAGTGGCTCCGGGTCATGGTCCTCAAATTTGGCTCAGAATAAATCTCTTTAAAATTATTTTACAGAGTTTGGCTTTTTTCCATTGACAAGTCCATGACTTTTCCTATAAAACACACACATCAATTAGACTGGAGACAGTGAGATATGACATAGATCCTACATCATGAGATCTAGCTCATGCTCATGGGTTCAAGCTTATCCTTGCTTCCTCCTACTTTACAACAACCTTCCCTTCCCAACTGTCAGACCTTTAGATATAAAGCCCCAGCTTCAGACATGAAGAGAAGATAACAACCTTAGAAAGACTGTTTAATGAGCACCCACAATTACATATGGTCAAATCCCTATGCCACATCTTTGTGTGTATGTATGTGTATGTATTATTAATAACTCCCAGTGGTCCTGATTCTCTGATTGAACCTACTCGTGATAAGCACTTTCAGCAAACTAGGAATAGAGGGAAACCTCTTCAGCCTGATAAAGAGCACCTATAAACATGATATTGAATGGTGAAAGACCAAATATTTTCTACATAAAATCAGGAACAAGATAAGGATGCCGACTCTTACCGCTATTATTACACATAGTATTAGAAGTTCTAGCCAATCCAGTAACATAAAAAAGAAAGAAAAATACAGAAATTGGATGGAAAGAAATAAAACTATCTCTATTGGAAGATGACATGATTATCTATGTATAAAACCCCTAGGAATATACCCAAAAAAACCCTTGAACTGGTGAGTGAGGTCAGAAAGGTCACAGAATGCAAGATCAACACACACACACAAAATCATATTTTTATATATTAACAATGAAAAATGTGGAAATTGAACTTAAACATAATACCATTTATAATTGCTCCAAAAACTTAAATATTTAGGCATAAATTTAACAAAACATGTTGAGGATCTGTATCCTGATAATTATAAAATATTGATGAAAAAAGTCAAAGACCTAAATAAATAGAGTGACACACTATGTTAATGGACTGGAAGACTCAACATATCAAAATCCCAGCAAAGTGTTTGGAGACATGGACAAGTTTATTGTAAAATTTATACGGAAAGGCACAAGACCTGGAACAGCTAAAACAATTTTGAAAAAGAAAAATAAGGTGGGAAAAATCACTCTAACTCAATGTTAACGCTTACTATCAAATATATAGCTACAGTAAGCAAGACACTATAATATTCACAGAGAGATGAACATACACATCAACTGACCAGAATAGAGAACTCAGAATTAGATTCATACAAATATGCCCAACTAATTTTTAACAAACGTATAAAAGCAATTCAATGGAGGAAATATAGCCTTTTCAACAAATGGTACTGGATTAAGTGGACATCCATAGGCATAAAAATGAACTTCAATCTAAACTTCACAACTTATCCAAAAATTAACTCAAAATGAACCCTAGATTTAAACATAAAACTATAAAGATTTAGGAAAAACACAGGAGACAATTTTCAGGATCTAATGATAAGAGTTCTTAGGCACGATATCAAAAGCACAACCCCTAAAAGAAAAAAACTGATAAACTGATCAAACCAAAATTAAAAACCTTTGCTCTGCAAAAGACTCTGTGAGGAAAATGAAAGATAAACTACAGACAGGGTGAAAAGATTTGCAAACCATGTATGTAACAAAGGACTAGTACCTAACATACATAAAGAATTCTCAAAACTCAACATTTGGAAAAAATTAAATAATCCAAATAGAAATGAACAAGAGGCATTTCACTGAAATTATTAGGTGGCAAATAAGCACATGAAAGAATGTTCAACATTAGCCATTAGGGAAATGCAAATTAAAACCACAATGAGATATCACTAGGTAGCTATCAGAATGGCTAAAATAAAGTTGATAATATCAAATGCTGGAAAGGATACAGAGAAACTGGATTACTCACGTGTGGCTGACAGGAACAAAAAATGGTGCTGGAAAAAGAGCATGGCAATTTCTTAAAATAAATTAAATAATGTGCTTATCATATGGCCCAGTAATTGCATTCTTGGGCATTTATCCCACAGAAATGAAAACTTATGTTAATACAAAAACCTGCACATTAAATGTTGTGTGGTTTTGTTTTTTTTTTTTTTTTTTTTTTTGAGACAGAATCTCGCTTTGTTGCCTAGGCTAGAGTGAGTGCCATGGCGTCAGCCTAGCTCACAGCAACCTCAAACTCCTGGGCTCAAGCGATCCTTCTGTCTCAGCCTCCCAAGTAGCTGGGACTACAGGCATGAGCCACCATGCCCGGCTAATTTTTTGTATATATATTAGTTGGCCAATTAGTTTCTTTCTATTTATAGTAGAGACGGGGTCTCGCTCTTGCTCAAGCCGGTTTTGAACTCCCGACCTCGAGCAATCCACCCGCCTCGGCCTCCCAGAGAGCTAGGATTACAGGCGTGAGCCACCGCGCCCGGCCTGTTTTGGTTTTTTTTGAGTCAGAGTCTCACTCTGTTGCCCAGGCTAGAGTGCCATGGCGTCAACCTAGGTCACAGCAACTTCAAACTCCTGGGCTCAAGTGATCCTTCTGCCTCAGCCTCCTGAGTAGCTGGGACTACAGGCACGTGCCACCATGCCCGGCTAATTTTTTTCTATATGTTTTTAGTTGTCTGGCTAATTTCTTTCTATTTTTAGTAGAGATGGGGTCTCACTCTTGCTCAGGCTGGTCTCAAACTCCTGACCTTGAGTGATCCTCCTGCCTTGGCCTCCCAGAGTGCTAGGATTACAGGCGTGAGCCACTGTGCCCGGCCACCTGTACATAAATGTTAATACAAGCTTTATTCTTAATAGCCGAAAACTGGGAACAGCCCAAATATCTAACAACAGGTGAACAGTTAAACAATTATACATCCAAACTACAGATTACTATTCAGTAATAAAGAGGAGTAAACTATTTATATATGGAATGACTTGGATAGATCTCAAGAGAATTATGATGAGTGAAAAAGCCAATCTCAAAAAGTTACACACTGTCATCTGTAAGGTTATATACATATGTTATCTACATAACATTCTTGAAGTTACAAAATTATGGAGATGGAAAACAGATTCATGGTTGCCAGGGGTGAGTGGTGGAGAGGGAAGTATATAGCTGTGGCTACAAAAAAGTATCACAAAAGATTCTAGTGATGGAACAGTCTTGTATTTTAACCACATTAATCTATTAAAATTAATTAATTAAAATCAACATTAGTCCATAAACTTAATTAAAATTAATCTGCTAAACTGTATGGAACGAACACACACACACACACACACACACACACACGTGCATGGATTGTATCCATGTCCATTTCCAGGTTGTGATACTATGCTAGAGTTATACAAAATGTTATCACTAGAGGGAACTGGTCAGAGGGTATATGAGATCTCTTTGTATTATTTCTTACAACTGCATATGAATCTACAATTATCTCAAATTAAAAAGTTTTTGAAAGTATTTTTAAAAAGCCTATCCACAAAGAAAACTACAAGCCCAGATGGTATCAATGAGGAGATCTATCAAACATTTAAGAGAAAAGTAATTTCAATTCTACATAAACTGTTCAGAAAAAAATAACACAACCCAACTCATTTATGAGACCAACCTTATCCTGATACTAAAACCAAGTAAAAATATTACAAGAAAACTACAGATCAATATCCTTTATGAACATAAGCACAAAATTCTTAAAAAATTGAAGCCATCGATACATAAAGGATCATTTACCATAATCAAGTTGGAATTAGCCCAGGAATTGAATGTTGGCTCAACATTCAAAAATCAATCAATATGTTACTATACCACATTAAGAGAATCAGTGATAGAAAAATCATAAAATCATCCCAAGAAATGCAGAACAAACCCTGATAAAATTCAACAGCCAGTCATGATAAACACTATCAGTGACCTAGGAATAGAAGGGAACCTCCTCAATCTGATAAAGGGCAAAAAACCTACAGCCAACAACATACTTAATAATGAAAGACAATGTCCCCCATCTAAAATCTAGAATAAGGCAAGGAAACCCACTCTCACTACTTCTATTCAAGATTCTACCTAAGTCCTGTCCCAGTGAGGAAGGGCAGGCGGAAGAAAGGAAGGAAAGCATATAGGTGGAAATTACAAGAACTGATGAGTAGGTTTAGTGAGGCTGCAGAATGTTAAGGCCAATATAAAAAACAAAAATTCATTGTATTTCTATATACTGGCAATTAACAGTATACTGTATTTTATGTTTATTACAATTGAGTCATTTTTCAGTCATAAAATCATACATTTTCAACTTTCATTGAAATTGCAAGACAAGAGAAATAAAATACAAATATTCCATTATTTTCCCCAGTGGCTAAAAAAGGAGTCAGAACTTACTGACCTTCATATAACTTGGCAACACATTAGGAAGAACCTGGTAATGTAGAACACAGATGTATTCAGGATACATTAAAGTATAATCTATTCTCTCTCTTTTTTTTCCAAACGCCAACTTGAACCAGGTAAAGAATAATCTCAATGAAAAAGTATCTCTTTCAATACATACTGACTCTAATAATATTAAAAAGACACTGACTTTCTAAAACCCTCACAAAAAGACTATATTTCAATCTCCACCAAAAAATGTTCACTGGCTGACTAATCATAATTTAAGTATTTTATGCTAAATATTTTACACATTATAGCAAAAAGTTCCTTTAAATTACTTTTTTGTCACTATCTTTTAATTTAGAAGGGTTAGCAAGTGTAAATTTAAGCTGTAGGCAAGTCTGTCCAAAAGGAGAAAAATATAGGTAGAAACAGGAAATGTACAGAAATAATAGCTTCTATAATAAGCAATGTTTGTTTATAAAACTGTACATATATATGGAAATGAAATATGTGTGGCTAAAAAATTATAACAATTACTGAAAACCAAAAGCACTATTCTACTGCTAGCATAATTTGAGAAACTTTGAAACAAACCTATAGGTGTCCCCAACTCTACTCTGGCAATTATTCTTTAAAAAAAAAAAAAAAGCATACATTAGAATTTAGATCAGGCTAATGAAGACTATGATCTCTGGCCTAGCCTCTGAATCCACACTAGTCCAAAACAACATACTATTGGTTCAGGTGAATTTTCTGCATTTGGGAGCTATAAGTAAACACATACATCTTTTTCTCATAAATAACCTATAGGAAATTATTCATCTTTATTCCCACAACATAAAAGGATATTTTGTGAACTGTAATTTTCTTTGATGAGAAGAAAAGGGGTAATTAATCAATTTAAGTAAAATCAATTAAAAGGCTTGGAAACATATGCGCTATAGTGAAATAATGTGAAATGTAAATGTTACAGGAAAAATCTGTCCATTAGTTCTATTCCAATTTTACTGTTATTTAGCAGTAATTCATTATAAGAAAAACAAATAAAGTAAATATAACAGAAAAATATTTAATCTCAATCTTGTAGATAATCATAAAGTTTAAATATTGAAGTCATTTAAAAAAGGAATCTATTTACTTTCTAAAATCTTTGGGCAAGGAATTTGACTTTTAAAAGGAAGGCTTTATAAGAGTACTGTAGTTTATCACCTAGTCATTTTATCACCACAAAAAAAAGTAATTATGTGAGGTGTAGATATTTTAATTAGCTTGATTGTATATATCAAATCAATGTATATATCAAATTATCAAGTTATATACTTTAAATATATACAATTTTAAACTGTCAATTATGCCTCAATAGAACTGGGGGGAAAGTCATTTCTTTTTAAAACATCATTAATTCAGACACTACTAATGTGGATTTTGCTGTTACCTGAATGCAGAGATAAGGTTAGCACTGCAGTGTGGAGGAGTTAGATAAACTAATGGTGTAAAGGCCGACTAATGGTAAGGACCAAGAAATACCGTTCTTTACAAACTATTTTCAAATACTTAGAAAACTACTTTTAAAGGAAGCTGTTTCAAGAATTTGCTTACTACAAATACATACTATCATACTTAAAATATTACGTAAGATAAAGAACTCTCTGTTCTTAGGGAGTAATATATATACACATACATATACTTAAATAACTATAATTCAGGCTTCCTGCTAAAGCCAGCGAACCTTCAATTCCCCTGTACCCAACACACAAATTCCACTTCCACTAGGGAGTTAGAGTAGGAAGGCAAAAACAAAGTGTATGATTTTGTTATATTTCAATTAACTCCATCATAGATACAGCTGAATTAACTGAACCATAAGTAAACATTAATATATAAAACTACACATAAGTGCTTACTTAAAGTGCCCAAATAATTGAGATGAAGACCAAATCATATTCATTCGTGCAAACCAATGTTGATGTTTGTTTTAGGTTAAAATTAAGTTCTCAGCAAAAAAAACTTCTAAAAGAAATATTGCACACCTTTTTAGGTTTATTGTTTTAATAAGCACTCTCTACAGATGTTTAATTTTAAAGTGATTAATCACCATTCTAGGTACTTACCCTACAACAAATGCACAAAGTCACGTTCAAGGATGTTCATTGGCAGTGCTGTTAGTAATGGTGATGTTCATTTAAAGAAGGTTGAGCAGGCTAAGGTACTTCATAATGTTAATTACTATGTAATAATTTAAAAGTCAAAATGGATCTGTTTTTAGTGCCATGGAAAGATCTCCAAAATGTAGTGTAGAATAAGCAAGTTGCAAAACAATGCTTACAAAAATGATACCATGTATTCAGGTGTATCTCTCTCTCAACTATATTTCTCTCTCTCTCTCTCTCTGTCTCTCTCTCTCACCCCTACAGCATTTTTACATGTATATATGAGCTTGTAAGAAGGAAAAAGGCCTGCAAAAATATTCAGAAAACATTTTTACCTCTAAGGGCAGGATGGAAGTGGAATGGGAGGGATTTTTGCTTCATTTTTATTGAATTTTTACAAGGAGAATGTATTCATGTTACTTGAATTACTAAAAAGCAAGAATATAGAAATTGCAGGCGAACCTCTCTTAATTTACAAACCAGAACTGTTTGTGGTTGGCTGTAATGAGATTTCTTCTATTTACTTGAAATCAAAAACGACACCAACAAATACTTTTTTCTAATAAGAAGTGATAAACTGGAAAGCAAAAAACTATTTGATGCTGGTCTGCCTTACCTCCGAAAACAAAAGGTAATGAAAAGAATGCACAGGAAGAAACAGAAAACACCCTTACCGAGCACGTCCACTTTTAAGAAACAACTTTTTAGTTGACACAGGCGTGACCCAGAATCCTCACTAAACAATGTTACCCAAAACCAAACCAAAAGAAAAAGTGGAATGCTGTTCCCTCAAGTATTGAAGGTTGTTTTTAGAAAGCTTAACTGAGAAACAGTAAATGCCAAGTGTGTTTTCCCGGGGTGGGAACAGGAACGTGAAACCCTACACCACCTTTAAGCGGTCAAAACGAACTGCACAGCAGAGTGGAACCGGGAAGGCGCGCGGGGGCGGGGAGAGCTCAGCTATCACTTTTGGGTTTTGGCTCGGCGCCGCAGAACAGTTTACGCGGAGCGGAGTGTGCTCCGACCTGAAGTCCCTGAGGGTGGTCGACGCGTCGCAGCCGACACCTAAACCCTCCGGAGGCTGAAGAGGAGGGTTTGGGCAACAAAAACTTGGGTCCTTGGGTTGAGCGGGGAGAGCGCGCTGGAGAAGAGCAGAAGCGCCAACTTTTGCTCTAAACGCTGCAGCTCCGTGAGGTTCCGCAAATCTTCTCCCGAGTCCCAAACCCAGAAGCGACCCCAACTCCTTTCCAGGCCCCAGTCCCTTCTCCCATGGCCCAGCCCTTCGAAGAAAAGCTAGCAAGGGCGGCGTCTGACAGCATGCACAGGGGGCTTGACTGTGGTAGGCAGGGGCGCGGAGTCCGGAGGCCGAAACCCCACGCAGCGCCCCGGAATCTCGGGGCGCCCCTGCCGAGGCGCAGTCCCACCTCCAACAGCCCAGGCGGCGCGACCCCCTCCCCCACCTCTGGGCGGCGACCTCAGCGCCCCCGCCCTGGGGCCCTCGCTCACCCAGGTAGCGGCTCCGCAGCCGGGACGGGTCCTCCAGCCCGAGGGACCTTTTCCTCACGTCCCACAACAGGTGTGGGAAGGAGCCACCCCGAGACATGGCTCTGCCTGAGCCGGGGTAGGAGGGGAGACCACCGGTGGGGGAGGGGAGGAGGGGGAGGGGACACGCGGATCAACACCCGAGCCGCACCGGCACCATCCGCGCGCCGGGACTCGCGGGCGCAGCCTTAGACCGAGGTGGCGGCAGCCGCGGCGCCGCCCAGGCCCCCGAAGCCTGGCCGCACCCGGTCCGGAGCTCGCCTCATACTCTCCTTCTCAGACTACCCAGAACATCCAGAGATCAGCAACAGTCTCCTCCCTCGGCCCCCCCCTTCAACAGGAGGAGGCGGAGGCGGAGGCGGTCGCGACTCCTCCCTCTCCTCGTCCTGGACACCCTCCCTTCCAAGCCTTTCTCGCGAGATGATGACCGCCCTGGAACTGAGTCCAGTGCGGGCCACGGCTTCCCTCACCCTGTAGAAGTGGATTCAGGCCGCTCTAGCCAAATCCTTAATTCTCTATGGATAAAAGAGGCGTAGAAAGAGAAGCTGAAGTCTAGTTTCTCGCTCACGAGTCTCAGTTCAAAGGCAGAGAGTTGTGCAGCGTCATCTTTAGTTGGGGCACGGAAGACCCGAAAAGCCCATTTTAACTACGGGCCTCGTTAGTCACTGTGACGGCGCATTAGAGCAGGTGCGGCTTCACTTTCCCTTCTTCAACATGGCCTCTAGGGCAGAAAGGAGAAATAGGAGGTTCTGACTAGGCCCCGCCCGCGCCTCGGAGCAGGCCAATCACGGAGGGCAGCTCCGCGGGCGCAAGCGCGCTGTCACCAGAGTTCTGGGTAGACTTGGTGAGGCAATGTCTTTCGCACCTGTTGCCATGACTCCTCCTCAGTCTCCCTTGCCGGAGGGAAGGAGGCTGGCTCGGGGCGGGCCGTCGCCGAGCCTCCGCCCCCTTAGCCTGCGCTGGGCGCGGGCTGCTTGGTGGTTCATTGGGGGCAGTCAGAACCGCGAGAAGGGCACCCTAAGGGAGAGGGAGACGCCAGGCTCTGTGGCAGGGGAAAGTGACTCGCTGCCCTTCGTTGTCAGCCAGGGACGAGGACACAGCCACGCTCCCACCCGTCTGCCCACGATCACTCGGCGGCAACGATGTCTGCTGCCAGCGCCCGAGGCCTGCGGGCCACCTACCACCGGCTCCTCGACAAAGTGGAGCTGATGCTGCCCGAAAAATTGAGGCCGTTATACAACCACCCAGCAGGTAATGTGCCCAGAATGGCTCCCACCGAGACCTCCCCTTCCTCTCCCTCTAAAATGGGACCTTTTAGAGGCCCACTGACAACTCCGCCGTTAGAGGCGTCCAGCCGTCCCAACCCCTTCCGCTCGTGTGAATCCGTTTACTCTCCTAACCTCGCTGCGTTTCACCTTCTCTCCGTCCGTCTCTCAGAAACCCCTGAATCTCAAGTCCGCGCCTTTCCTGACCTTTGTTGAATAGGCCCCCTTATGCGCGACTCAGACGCAGACCTGGCCTCCAGATTTGAGCCTTCTCAACTTCTGAGGCCACGAAAAGGTCTTAAGGCCACCATGAAACCCTCATTCTCCCCTCTTTCCTTCCACGAATTGTCGTACATTAACTAATCCACGCAGGACGGAGCTGGATAGGTGGCTTGTCGCAATAGAGAGTTTGAAGTAAAGGTCATATTTCTTTCAGCTCCTGCTGGCAGAGGCCTGCAGATTAAGCCCTCCCTCAAACTGGATGCTTTACCCAGATTTCAGTCTCAGTGTCCTTCCTCATCCCACAAGTCCAGTTTGTTTCTTTAAATCTATCGCCACTTACGAAATTATTGAATAAGCTCTAACTGGGCCTTTTTGTGTGGCCAGACCTGGATATAATTCCGTCTACCACTTGCTATAGTTGTGACCTTGAGCAAAATCCTACATCTCTGTATTTTTGTAAAATGTGGGGCGTGTGTGAGAACTAAAGATAACATATTCTTGATTCTTTGCAAATGCTCAGTAAATGTCGGCTCTCTTTTGTCCCACTGGAAAAACAGTGTTCTTGTGGTTGAGAAAAGTCTGCAAGAAACTCGAAGACTCCCAGTCCCTTCAACTCTTTATTAAAGATACAGAATTCTGTTACTTCCTCTACAAAATGGGAAGTAATAATGCTTATTTGGCTAGAGACTAAAATCGCATATATTCTGAGGTCTCTTTCAAGCCTAAGACTAGCAAATGAGAAAATGTGTTATAAATTGAAGGATTGAAGTGCTGCCCAAAAAGTGCCTTATTTCTCCTACATAGTTAGGTCCATATCCTGCAGCTGGTGTCATTAAGAAGGCTGTTTAGTGTCCTCCCCACCCCACTCCGCCAATTATCTTACTCTGAAGCTCTCCTACTCAATATAGTTTACTGCAATCTTGAGCCCATTAGAAAACTGATCTTTAAGGAGAGGTTGTTATTGATAAAGAAGTTTTTATTTTTATTTATTTTTTTTTCCCGTTGGCCAATTTCTTTTTATTTTTTTTAGTAGAGACGGCATCTCACTCTTGCTCAGGCTGGTCTCAAACCTTGAGCAATCCATCTGCCTCACCCTCCTAGAATGCTATGATTACAGGTGTGAGCCACCATGCTCAGCCCTATAAAGAAGTTTTAGTTTATTTGCCTTTTAGTTCTTTAAACACTGAATTTTTTGGAACTGTGCTGTGTTTTGTGGCAAAGATTTTCAGGAGGCAGGGTTGGGCTGTGCTTCTGCAATGAATTGGGCATTACAGAGGCAACTGAATTATTTAGAGTCAACTCTGACCCTCTCAAGCTTTGTGTTTGGACTGTAGAATAAGGGCAGGGTAGAAGTGGAGCAATCATAAACTACTTCAAACAGAATTGGAGGACAGTCTTATGTTGATCTTTTCCAAGGCCTTGGCTGTTAGCTAAGTTAGTGATTATTGCTTGTAATACTTTACTTGCGGAATGAAGAGGAGTTACCTTTTTCTTGTAGAATGTGCATTTCCTCTGAATATCCTTGAAATGGTTCAGTTATTTTAACTCCTTTTTCAGTGTAGTAGAAAGAGCATAGTCTTTGACACAAGACAGACGTACATTTGAGTCTTGACTGTGTAACTTTGACCTTAAATTTCCCAAGCCTTAGTTTTCTAATCTGTAAAATGGGAATAATAATTATCACCATTTAAGAATTATGAAAAGTAAATGATATAATGTCCATTAAACATGTAGCATAGTGCTTACATTTAGACTCTCAACAAATGTCAATTCTCTCCCACCTAAGCTTTTGAACAATATGCAGAGTAAGGATACCTATCACTTAAATTATTTATGATTGAAAAATCGCAGGCATGCCAATATAGAAATGGAGAAGTATGAAAAATATAACTGCTGACTCAGTATTGAATAACATCTGAGTAAATGCTAATTATTGTTCTAAGAGTTATCCAGAGTGAATATTCAAGGTTCTGCATACTATTTTGCATAATAGTATTTGCTGTTGAATTACTCTTTAAACACTAGTCTAGATTGACAGAGATTTTTTTAAATATATGCAAGGCTAGAATATTAACAGTTGGAAACTACACATTGCTGATTCTAAATTTTTGAGATTTAAGTTTATCACTGACAAGTTTAAAAGTAACAAGAATATGTGTTTATATAGGTATATTATAGTTAGAGTACTGCTCTGACCTGTGGCCCAGAATTTTGAGACCTTTGTCATCCATTTGCCTGTGTTTTGTTCCTGGCACATCATGATCTGCTTCTGTAGAGGAGTAGAGTTCTAGCCAAATGTGTGTCCTAATCAAATTCCTCAACTCACATAAGGAGATGTCTGTCACTCCTCCCATCCCTCCCACTTGACTGTAAAAGTATGTGACTCCACACTAACTAGCTGCATAGCTATACTCTAGGTATAACCTTGAAGTGATGTTGCCCATTGTTTTCTTAAAAGCTTAGTTGAGAAAAAAAATTATTAGTGGAGGAATGTCATTTCTTAGTATTTGTGAGCTTCAAAATAGAGAGAATCATCCCACAGGGTGCAAAAAATGAAACGTTGGAAGGCAGGAAGAAAATAATAGAACTTCTCTTAATGCTTACTATTATTTCATCCTTTTAAATTTTTCATTGTGTATATATTTTATAACATATAATAGATTAGTATAGCGATTATATATAGCTTATGAATATATAAACTATATATATATAAAGAGGATGTGGGCTCAATTTTTTTTTTAAACTGTTGGGACACATGTTCAAAAGAACTTGGAAGATCACAGCTCTAAAGTGTCTAAAACCTATCTTTTGAAAAAAAGAGGGAAAAAAAAACTATCCTTTGGTGAAATTAGCCTAGAAAACAACTATCTGAACCATATCATTTTAGATCACGGTAGCTGCTTTCATTGTATTACATTTTGGCTTAAGAGGAAGAGATTTTGAAAAAATAGTTCTGTGAAACTTGTTACAGTGCTTAGTGCTGTATATTCTTAGCTGCTGCTAAGAATATTATTCTCTGTGTTATATGGTGTTCTTTCTGAAGATTCGTGGGAGGAGTTACTTTAAGATATTAATAAGAAAAATGTTTGCATTTTTCTTAGGTAAGAGAATTGTTTTGTTTATTTTAAAGACCTAGAGGATATTTCTTTTTAAATAAAAACATACTAAATGAACCAATGTTAGCAGTGTAATAAGGGAATGTCTGTATCATAAACATTCAAAATGAAATGCTAAGGGAATTGATGTTACACTAGATAGCTAAATGCAAATTAGTTCAAAATATATATTGTTTTACTATATGTAAATAAAGCCAGATGTGGATCAATCAGTATACATACCCACATAGTTTGAATTAGCACAGTTCTTTATCATCTCTATTAGAACAATTTATTTGCCTGCTGCAGAGATTTATCAGTGGAAAATATTAATGCCTATCTATGATATTTATATATATGTAAAAATATATATCATCATATATTTAAACTAAATACGTAATTATACATATGTAATTTTTTAAAGTAATAATTTACTCTGTTACCTTAATATTCAGGGATGAGAACTTAAATGGATAGAAAGTTGGAATTTCAAATACAGCTGTAAGATATTGATGAAAAATAGGATATCTTTAAACAATCAGCATCTAAGAAAGTTGAATTATTCAGTATTTATTGAGGTCCTACTGTGTGTTAGGCATTCTTCTGACACTTGGGATGCATTGGCGAATAAAATAAAAATCCCTGGCCACTCAATTTATATTCTCAAAAGGGGTCATAAAAGGAACACAATCCTTGCTATAGTTGTTAGTTCAACACTTAACATAATATTTGTCCACTAACCTGATTTTAAACTGAATAAGAAATTAGACCGTGCGCTGTGGCACACACCTGTAATCCTAGCACTCTGGGGGAGGCCGAGGCAGGAGGATCTCTTGAGGTCAGGAGTTCGAAACCAGCCTGAGCAAGAGTGAGACCCCGTCTCTACTATAAATAGAAAGAAATTAGCTGGACACTTAAAAATATATAGAAAAAATTAGCCAGGCATGGTAGTGCATGCCTGTAGCCCCAGCTACTTGGGAGGGTGAAGCAGAAGGATTGCTTGAGCCCAGGAGTTTGAGGTTGTTGTGAGCTAGGTTGATGCCACGGCACTCTAGCCCAGACAACAAAAAAAATTAGAGTGGTTATGCCTTACCTAATTTGATTCATCACATGTGCCAAAGGATAAGAAAGCCTTAAGAAAAGCTATAAATAATGTATTGTTTCCAGGTCGGGTAAAAATATTACTTTTGCTTTTAACAGAATTTGAAGTATATTTAAAGAGTAGAATGTGATATAGTAGAAGGAGGACTAGAATCAAAGAAGTCTGTGTTCTGGTCCTTCCTTTATCTAGGGACCTGAGTGTAAGACAAATTACTTAATTTTAAATGCCTCCACTTTTTCATC
The DNA here is from genome assembly GCF_040939455.1 of Microcebus murinus. Taxonomy (NCBI): domain Eukaryota; kingdom Metazoa; phylum Chordata; class Mammalia; order Primates; family Cheirogaleidae; genus Microcebus; species Microcebus murinus. The sequence continues at coordinate 114,907,395 of NC_134105.1, read as the reverse complement.
TAGAAAAATAAGAAAGTTTGGATTTTCCTTACGGGTCTTGTCAGCTGTAATAATCTACAATTTGGTATTTCTACTAGAGCTTTTCTCACTTGCAGAGTCGTTAGGAAACTCAGATTTCATTGGGGAAGATCATATAATTATTATTAGATTAGGATTTAGGGATCTAGTTTTTCATTCTTGCTGTGATGTGTATCTTATACAAGTAATTTTACCTCTCTAGGCCTCATTTACTTACCTGATTTATAAAATGAGTGCACACATTAAGTAGATGATTTTAACAGTCTTTCTGAATCTAAAAATCATTGATTCTTTATAATTGAAGAAATATGTAAATTTAAAATGTATCAACCCTAAAATGCATCTTAGCTATTTTAGCTAGTCTCTTCATCTGTTTTTAATTTGAACTATCAAACCAAAGCTTGTTTTCAATCAACATTTTAAAAAACATTATATGCCCATGCTGTTTTGGATACTATATGAGTGATAGCTATTTCCATGGCACTGTGGAAGATTGTATGATTCTAAAATGGTATCCCAGTGATGTCCTTAGTGTTAAAGGAGAACTAGTTTTAGCACAAATAAAAATGAATGATTTGGCAATGATTTTTTGGCAATCAATATCTGTGTCAAATATTAACCTTTACAAAGTCTAAGGGTTTGTATGTAGTTTGTCATATTATAGCAAATGGGTGGACTTGTGTAATAAATATAAAGAACTAAGAGGGTGTTAAAAAGTAACAGATCATAGAGGAGTGGTAAGAAAGGGATGGAAAGAGGTAGGGAAAAGTGGCTGATTTTTACAATCTCCAAGCATTCAGTAAGAAACTTTATTGTCCACATTAAGACATAGTGGGCCGGGCGTGGTGGCTCACGCCTGTAATCCTAGCTCTCTGGGAGGCCAAGACGGGCGGATTGCTCAAGGTCAGGAGTTCGAAACCAGCCTGAGCAAGAGTGAGACCTCGTCTCTACTATAAATAGAAAGAAATTAATTGGCCAACTAATATATATAGAAAAAATTAGCCGGGCATGGTGGCACATGCCTGTAGTCCCAGCTACTCGGGAGGCTGAGGCAGGAGGATCGCTTGAGCCCAGGAGTTTGAGGTTGCTGTGAGCTAGGCTGACGCCACGGCACTCACTCTAGCCTGGGTAACAAGTAAGACTCTGTCTCAAAAAAAAAAAAAAAAAAAAAAGACATAGTGAATACCTCAATTCAGTATTTGTAAGTGTGTATGTGTGTAAAAGTGACCTATTCTGTTTCAAGAAGTAAGTCTTTCCTTAGGGAGAGAATTACATAATACAATAAATTACCTTATTCTTATTTTAAAAATAAGATAAAGCACAAAAGAAAATAACTTATATTCTCTGTGTTTTTGTTATTTTTGAAAGTAGTTCATAGTTTTAAATATATGTGTATTTTAAATACTTGTTTGATGTTTGTAAATTGTCAGTATTTGAGGCCTTTTGTAACTTTCAATAGTAGAGTTCTAAGAAACAAGATGAAAATGTGTTAATTGTTAGTAAATTCTTTGTCTAAAAGAATTCATATTTATATCTAATGGGGATACATTTCCTTTAAGATGCAAATTAAATGTCTTACAAGGCAATTTTTATTCAGTGTATTTTTAGGAGTTCAAATTTTCTACCTACTCAAGTTGTAATGTTTCCTCATTACCATATCCACTATTGATTGATTACTGTTTTTTGGAAAACAGCTTCAATAGCTAAATTTATAAATGTGTAAATTTTTTTGTCTAAATTTATTTGACTTATTATTTACTCTTAAGGTAAAAAATTATTAGCTAAGAAATACTAATCGAATGCTAATTAGCTAAAATGAAAGAGTAGACTAAGTTTTCTTTAAAATTTTTGTTGACCCATTGTGTGATCACAGGTATTAATTACTAGCCATTTTTTCTTTTTAGCAATTAAGAAAATACTACTTATTTGCATTTATAAATATTAAACTCTGGTATTTTGTGGCACTTGTCAGCATCCTCTAGGATCTCAGAAAAATTAGCAATTTAGAAAGTCTTACATATTTGCTACTGATATTTTTTCTGTTTAGTATGTAGCACTTGTTAAATTAATTTAAGGTTTGTTTTCATAGTTTAAAATTATCCATTAACTAAAATACCTCTCTTGGTCCAGGTTCTAGCAACCGTAATTTCATGTTTGAAGTTTTTTTGTTCTTGTTTGGTTGGGGGGGAGGAGCAATATTTTAAAACTATCACCTAGCTCCAAGCAGTTGAGTAAATTAGTTACCAAGAAAACCTATTTTAAAAAATTGACTATTCATTAACCCTGAAAGATCAACATTTAAGCTTATAAAGAAACCAGAATCTAGAATTATTTACTCAGAAAACAATTTGGGCATAGCAAAAGAAACATCAATTTCAAAATAGGAAGAGAGAAATCTACTGAAGAGTTCCAAGTACAGATGAGTGCCCATTTAGCCTGAGACTAAACAGTATCCTGACTTACCTTTCAGTGATAAACAAGCTTCATGCAGGAATAAAAAATAAACTTGATAATGGATACTGCATATGATCCAGACAGACACTCTGTATGACAAAGAAAATCAACCAGATGTTATGATAGGAGTCCCAGAAGCTCAACCTAGATTAAATTACCAGTGAGTTTGAAAACACTGATATATAGGATCAGTACATTATAGTACCAGATTCAGGGGAAGAGTGCTGTGGTCTAAGAGTAGAGTAACTAAAGAGTGAAAGTCTAATTCAGCTTCCTGGTTTAAAGGGAACCTGATGTCCCTAGAGATGAGTAAATAGCAAATTCCAGCATTAAGGATGAAGCAGTATCAAGGCAAATCTGGATCAAACCTAAAGTTTGGATATTTTTGATTAACATCTATACTGGACATGGTTAATCCAATTCAATTCTGTTTCTTTGGCAAATATTTATTATTTGAAAAGTATTTATTATTTATTAAGAAACAGGTCTTGTCTTCAAGGAACTTATTGTCTGATTAAAGTGACAGATGCATAATCATTTTAACTAGTGCAGAAAATAATAGAATAATATACAAGCTGCTTTGGTAGTTCAGAGAAGGAGCATTTAGCCTAACCTGAAAATTTCTTAAAAGGCTTCCTTGAAGAGATGAAACCTAAGATGAGTGTTTGAAGGATAGGAATTAGTCAGGTGAAGACAAGGCAACTATTCGAAGGAGAGACAGGATAAACTAAAATGTAGAGTCATAAAACAGCATGAAAGTAGTTGAATGATTGCCTAGCTTGTCGATCTACCTAGGACAGAGTTTCCTAACCTTTCACTATTGACAGTTTTTGAGCTGGATGATTCTTGCTGGGAGCAGCTGTCCTGTGCATTGAAGGATGTTTAACAGCATCCCAGGTCTTTACCCACTAGATGGCAGTAGCAGCAGCATTACCACCACCATAGTTGTGACATCTGAAAATGTCCCCAGGGGCAAAATCACCCCTGGTTAAGAACCACTGACCTGGGCTAAAATTTAGTTAAATTAGTATTAGAAATTTATATTCTGAAACTCAATGCCTTCATGTTTTCTTTTATATTCCTCTTTTTTCTTAGTAAAAATTTCTTTTGAAATTCCAACTTAGTCTTAACCAAAAAAGAAAGAAAATTATTTCCATATCTTGTTCAAGATAGAAAGGGATGTGGCTAGAGTTCTACGTGTAATGGTGGCTGTGATCAGAACAAGACAAAGTCTAGGGAACTGGATAAAAGATTAAGTCCAGTAACCCAGAAATTGAATATATTTCTACTCAGTTGTAAGAACATCAAAATTTAAAACTCCTTGACAGTTTTAATTCTACCAGCAGCTGTTTCAGCACTGTCTCCAGATTGTTCCACAACTGAAAGTATGGAAAATTTGGAGGTGTACACAGAAACATAAAAATGATTAGATATCAGATGTATATAAGAAAAGGCTAAAATTATAATAGCATTATAATTACTTGGGCCTACAAAGAAAGACAGGGTCTGTGCCATAATCTTATAGTGTTTGAAGAATTATTCTAAAGATGATATCCAGCTTCTTTGAAGGATAAGAAGAGAAAAATAAAACTTAGATTGTAGTAGAAGGACTTTAGGATTAAATTAGAAAATCGGCAAACACATTCTAAAACTCTTAAATGTATAAGCCAGACTTATCGATATCTAAGTATCAGATAGAAACAACTTATGATTTTAAAGTATTTTAAAAGTTATTTGCATATGTGTATATATACACATGTCTGTACTCATGTATACACATACATATTTACATATTTAATAGAGTAATAAACTCCAGTTAGTATAAATTACTTCCAACTGTACTGGCTAACTTTCCTTTTTATTTAATATTCTATTAAGTAGTAGGGATATAAGTATGAATAATATTTAGCTGCTAGCCTCAAGAAAGTCATGATCTTGATAGGTAAGTAGATATATAACTAACTACAGTAGAATATTTAAAGTGGACTGTGGTAAGTTTAAAATCACATTGTATTAAGATCACATTGACTTAATGAATTTTGCTGTGAGAATAATGTGGATTAGTTTGAGAGGAGTAAAAAATATCAAGGACTATGTTAAATTGTGGAAGAATAGTCCAAAATATATAACATTGCTGTCATTTGATGCTGAAGGCAAATAATAGTTTACATTATGATACTTTTCTAGAGCTGCTTAATAAGCAAAAGTAACAGAGAATGCAACTGCCATTTTTATATTTTTCAAATTTTTCTGCTTAATGTTAAGATTAACCAACTACTTTTGAAGGTGCACAGAAAAACATGAAAATAATTCAGCCAAATTCTGCAAATCAGCCATATGCACAAAAAGGGGCATTATCACTGGATTCACTTTTACTTACAATGAGGATATTACCAAAGTGTGGCTTTGATGAAAGTACTTTAGAATTAAGTTTCCCTAAAATATTTTTATATGGCTTCCAGATATGATTTTACCTGAACAGTTTTTTGTTGTTAGGTCATTAAAAGCCAGCACTGTATTTTATTTGCCAATATATCTCCAGTTCCTACTACACTGTAAAGGATGAAGTAATTATTATGGGTGAATGAAAGAATGATGGTCTTGTCTGCAACAAATTAAACCCAGAACTACAACTAACTCTTAACCTAATTTAGTGCTTTTTCTATTTCACTATCTTTCTTTTGTTTCTAAATAATAGATTTAACTCAATTTTACCTTTTAAGTGTGATTTAAGCATATGTGAACAGAAATACTCCTTGTTATTAATGAGAAGGAATACTCACCTATAATTGGGAGTAGATGAAAATTTTGGGGTGATTTTAGATATAATTTTTTTTTTATTTTTTTTTTTTTATTTTTTTTTGAGACAGAGTCTCACTTTGTTGTCCAGGCTAGAGTGAGTGCCGTGGCGTCAGCCTAGCTCACAGCAACCTCAAACTCCTGGGCTCAAGCGATCCTCCTGCCTCAGCCTCCCGAGTAGCTGGGACTACAGGCATGCGCCACCATGCCCGGCTAATTTTTTGTATATATATCAGTTGGCCAATTAATTTCTTTCTATTTATAGTAGAGACGGGGTCTCGCTCTTGCTCAGGCTGGTTTTGAACTCCTGACCTTGAGCAATCCGCCCGCCTCGGCCTCCCAAGAGCTAGGATTACAGGCGTGAGCCACAGCGCCCGGCCTAGATATAATTTTTATGATCCATAAAGAATTATTTATTCTTGCAAAGAAAAGTAGAATATTAAGGCAGCAATAATAGTCATGAATATAATAGGATTTTAAACTTTTTGAATTTGCTTATTAATCACTGTGGTCTTATATTAACTTGCATAATTTGTATGTTATAAAATAAATGTATTTTGATGATCCAGTGTATGAGAGCATATACAGCTTATTAAGTACTCTGGTATGTATTGAATTTAGCATGCTTAGTTACATTTTCAATTCCCATGGGCAAAGTCTCTTTGTTTCCTCTCATTGTATCCCCTGAAGGTTAAAATGAAATGTAAGATTTAGAAGAGGTAAAAGTGGGCAAAGTTATATAATTAGAGTCCTAGTTTAAGAATTAGAAAACTTAGGTTCTAGTCTGTCTACTAACCATATTGCTTGAAGTAGGTCATGAAACCTCATTGATAAAATGAAGAATTTGGATTAGATGATCTCTTGAGTTTCTTTCTAGTTCTGAAACATCATGCTTCTCAAACTCTTGGTTATTTAAGAAACCAGAATTGTTTTCAATACTTCAAACGTTTGTTTAACATTTTACACAAGGCAGATAGATACCAGGATGACTAAAACAAGTTCTCTGCTATTAAGGATCTTACAAGTCTAGTTTCTCTTCTTTGTCCTGTGAACTTTAAAATTAAAGTCATTAATTTTTTACTGGAATATGTAAAATTTTTACAAGAACTTTTACTAGGATATATATGGTAAAGTGCCATTTATAGTTATAAATATGAATGAAATTAGTGAATAAGCATATATCTACTAAAGCTCATATCACTAAAATTTCATAATTTGCATTTTCCCTGACTTGATTATCTGTAACTGAACTAACTTTAGGTTCCACATTTAAGGCAAAGCATTGGGAATGGTTTCCAAAATCATCTCCATAATACTTTAGCTAATTTTTAACATGTCACAAATATACAAATAATTGACAAGAAGATCATAACGATTTGTGTGAAAGATTGTATAGTTGACCCTTGAACAACATGGAGTTTAGGGCGCTGACCCCTTGCAGTCAAAAATCCCAGTATTACTTTTGACTCCCAAAAAACTTAACTACTAATAGCCTACTGTTGACCAGAAGCCTTACTGGTAACATACACTATCAATTAACACATATATGATATATGAATTTTATGCTGTATTCTTACAATAAAGTGCTAGAGAAAATATTCAGAAAACCATAAAGAAGGAAAATACATTTACAATACTATATTTATTGATACCATAAGTTTACATCATCTGTTTATAAAATGAATCATCTATCTGTCTGAAATGGTGTGCAGCTGCAGCTGCAGACCTCATACAGTGCATATCAAGCAATTCAGCTTCTGTCATGTCATGATTTTCTCTGCTTTTGGGGAGCACTTTCAGTATCACTAGTGGCATTTCATATGAGTCCCATGGTGATATTCAAAGTTTACAATATTGCACTAAACACAATGAAAAATACACAAGAAAGATGAGGGATGTTTTTACTGTGATACACAATTTACTGGAGAGACAACTGCTCATGCAGGGATGATTAGGATCACATGTGTTTTAAGTGGATATTTGCAACAGTGAGTTCATGGTAATAGCAACAGGAGGTGGCTATGAAGTTATTACAGTAGTATACTATGTACTATACAGTAAATTTTATGCATTTATGATTTAATATTGCATCTTTATGCATATTTTGTTCACATTTCTCTCAATAGTGAATGGCACCATGTATGGTCTGTAAATGTGTATGTACAGATTTTAACTATTTATAATACATTAGTGTATATGGTAGCAAATAACAAAATAGACTAGTATCTACATATATTTTATGCATTCATGACATATGTAACTTTTTCTTAATTTTCTATGCCATGCATTTCATCTGCAAATTTTTTTTAATGGTCACAAATCTCCAAAATATTTTCCAATATATTTTTTGAAAAAAAATCCATATATTATAAAGGACCCTAGCAGTTCAAACCTATTTTGTTCAAGGGTCAACTGTACTGTGATACTGTGGTGTCTTTCTAAATGTTATCTTAAGTACAAAGAACATAGAAAACATAGTAAAAATGGTTAGAAATAAATTGATAAATATTTGGGTTTTAAATTTAAAGATGGATGTTAAAATTTTTTTTTTTTTTTTCAGGTCCCAGAACAGTTTTTTTCTGGGCTCCAATTATGAAATGGGTAAGTCTTGAGTTTTTGCAAAAGCTATGGAAAAAAGTCTTAATAGGAACTTATTAATTTGAAGTAACTTTTTATGGCGGATATACTTTAAAATATGCTTGGTATGCCTTTAAATGATTTCATGACAAATATTCTCAGATGTATCATTTTTACTGCATAAAACACACTATCTAGTTTTTCTGAACTCTTTAGATAAGAGGCCTTGTGGGAACCTATTTGTTATTAAAAACTTAGAATTGTAGGCCCTAGGAATGTAAAATTTCATTCTAAAATTATATGACTGAGTAAAACATTAAACTATTAATAGTTAGAACCCCCAAATTAACTTTTTTTATTAATTTAGTGTGAGAACGGAAGGTACTGACACCAAACATAGCTGCGGAAAGTTAGGTTCAAAAAGTAATGGATTGGCCAGGTGTGGTAGCTCACGCCTGTAATCCTAGCTCTCTGGGTGGCCGAGGCGGGAAGATCACTCGTGATCAGGAGTTCGAGACCAGCCTGAGCAAGAGCGAGACCCCCGTCTCTAATAAAAATAGAAATTAATTGGCCAACTAAAAAAATATATATAGAAAAAATTTGCCGGCCATGGTGGCACATGCCTTTAGTCCCAGCTCCACAGGAGCCTGAGGCAGTAGGATCGCTTGAGCCCAGGAGTTTGATGTTGCTGTGAGCTAAGCTGACACTAAGGCACTCTAGCCTGGGCAACAGAGTGAAACTCTGTCTCAAAAAAAAAGGTAATGGATTTATCCAAATATTAGCTTTTGGTAAATGATACAACCTAGGACCTCTGACTCCAAGCGCAGTGCTTTCATCCTTCCCCAGAGTTTCCTTTCCTAAAGTTCTCATTTAGCGGAAAAGAAATATGTGGTGGCTGCTTGTAGAAAATCATTGTTTTATGTTGAAAAGGCCAGTTTTGCCTCTCAAAATGTCATTCATCACTGGACCTGCAGTGGCATCATCTGAGAACTTGTTAGAAATGTAAATCTTCAGGCCTTTGTTACAGATCTATGAAATCTGAAACTCTAGGGGTGGAGCCCAGTAGGATGTGTTTTAATAAACCCTCCAAGTGATTCTGATGCCCTCTAAAGTTTGAAAACTACTAGTCTGTTTTTTGGGGTTTTTTTAATTGTGGTAAAATACATGTAAAATTTACTGTCTTCATCAATTTTAAGTGTACAGTTCAGTACTCTTAAGTACATTCACATTGTTGTTAACCAATCCCCAGAACTCTTTTCATCTTAGAAAGCTGCTACTCTGCACCCATTACACAACTCCCCATTCCCCCCTCCTCCCAGCCCCTGGCAACCACCATTCTACTTTTCTGTCTTTATGAATTTGACTACTTTAGGTACCTCAGGTAAGTGGAATCATACAGTGTTTGTCTTCTTGCAGCTGGCTTATTTCACTTAGCATAATATCCTCAAGGTACATCCATATTGTTACATGTGTCAGAATATTCTTCCTTTTTAAAGGAAGAAATAGGAAGGCTAAATGACATTCCATTGTATGTATATATCACTTATGTTCATCCACCCGTTGACTAGACACTTAAGTTGCTTTTGTGTTTTTGCTATTGTGAATAATGCTACTATGAACATTGGTGTACAAATATCTGTTCTAGTCCCTAGCTTTTAATTATTTTGAGTATATAACCAGAGGTAGAATTGCTGGATTATATGGTAATTCTGTTTAATATTTTGAGGAACTGCCATACTGTTTCCCTCAGCAACTGCATCATTTTACATTTCCACCAGCAATTCATAAGGGCTTTCATTTTTCTACATCCTTCCTACATGTTTTACTTTTATGGGGAAGGAGGAGGATGTTTGGGGTTTTGTTTGTATGATAACCATCATAATGGGTGTTAGTTATCTCACTGTGGTTTTGATTTGCATTTCCCAGGTGATTAGTTGTGTTGAACATCTTTTCATGTACTTAGCTGGTCATTTGTGTATCTCCTTTGGAAAAATGTCTATTCAAACTCCCATTTTTTTTTTTATTAATCAAGTTGTTTGGTTTTTGTTGTTGAGTTGCAGGCTGTTTTATTTCTCTTAAATGTACTGTTTTAAATTGTTAGAACAATTCAGAAACTCAGCTGCACATTTGAATGGTTAAGAATGTTAGTGCCAGAATTGGCTGTGCCTCAATCTTACAGCCTTAGGCAAGTTTTATCTCTGGTACTTTCTCTCCTCAACTATAAAATGAAAAGATATAGGTCAGGTGCAGTGGCTTATGCCTGCAGTCCTACCACTTGGGGAAGCCAAAGCAAGAGGATTGCTTGAGGCCAGGGGTTCAAGACCAGCCTGAGCGAGAGCAGGACCTCATCTCTACAAAAAATAGAAAAATCAGCCGAGTACAGTGGCGTGGGCCTGTAGTCTTAGCTACTCTAGAGGCTGGGGCAGGAAGATTGCTTGAGCCCAGGAGTTTGAGGTGGCAGTGAGTTATGATGACACCACTGCACTCTAGCATAGGTGACAGAGAAAGACCCTGTCTCAAAAAACAAGACAAGATTAGAATAGATTAGTGTTTTGGGAGCTGCTCTGTTTTACAGAGAACTAGGAAGCAGTTCGTTGTTTTTTTGTTTTCTTCGTATTTATATATTGGGAAAAGGTCCCAAAAGCTTTTATGCTAATGGAAGGTATATTACTCGTTCCTTCCTCTTTTTCCCTACCTACACTTAAAATTATATAGTAATTATATATTAATACATATATAAATAGAATTTATTGCTGAAGTATTGTTTCTGTTACCATCATTATAAGAGAGTAATTTCATTTATCTACATCATTTAGGGGCCTCTTTGACCTAAAATTTACTATAGTTTAGGAGTTTATTGATTTTACAATAGCTTTGGTGTTTATTTCATTGATCCATCAGTGTTTTGAGACATTGACAGTATTGTATACTCATAAGTGCCATCTTGACTGTCTGTCTCCTTTAGAAATATCTATTTCAAGTTTATGTTGAAATCATACATAGTCTTCCTGATGAGAGTATAGCAGTGGAAACTTCTGTGTCTCATTCTCTCCTGGGGAAAATTCTTTTGTTAGATATTTACCTTATGTACATTTTAATGTGTTTTCTTAACTCAGAATATTTGATAATTAATCTATGATAGTCTATCATGACACGTTACAGTTGCTACCACAAGCCACATATGTTCTTTTTTTTTTTTTTGAGACAGGGTCTCTCTCTGTTGCAGTGATGTCATCATAGCTCACTGCAACCTCCAACTGCTAGGCTCAAACGATCTTCCTTTCTCAGCCTACTGAGTAGCTGGGACTACAGGCTCGTGTCACCACACCCAGCTAATTTTTCTATTTTTTGTAGAGAGGGGGGTCTCTGCATTGCTGAGGCTGATTTTGAACTCCTGGCCTCAAGCAATTCTCCCGCCTGAGGCTCCTAAAATGCTAGGATTACAGGCGTAAGCCACCTCACCTGGCAAGCTACACGTGTTCATGTGTTCTATAGTAACACTCTCAGACCATACTTCTTCAGACATTTAACTATAGTGGAGTTCTTAGCCACTTTAAAAAGGTTGAAACCAAATAATCATAAAGGCCAAAGTGGATAATCTTAAAACCAATACCTACATACCTTAAATATTTTATTTTAATCTAAAGAATATATATTAATTTGACAGTCATCTGTGACACAACTAAAGCTTTTATTTATGTGTGGACTCACTGATTTTGAGCTCCACATTTTCTACCTTGGATAAATTATACCATAGTACATCCAATATAATATCCAGTTTTGTTTTCTTTAAAGCAGAGCAAGTTCATAGACACTTTCAAAGAGTATGAAAACAAAAACCTGCTAGATTTTTATATGGCTTTTCCCCCAACCTTTTTACATATGTCTTGTTCACACCTTGTTCACAGGTTTTAACAACTTGCCTTTATTTAATCTTTCCCAAGCAGTCACTTTAATTTTCACTGAAATAGCAACCCTCTTTTTGTATTTCATATGTTTACGTAATAGTTGCATTCAATTATATAAATTACATTAACAGGTAAAACTGGCATAAACAGGTTTGGGGACAAACATAGTGGCTTGGTAAAAATACAGCTCATCTGGTAGGAGCAAAAATGCATGAATGCAACAGAGAATAGCCCACTATCCATAAGTATTCAGCATGCCATGGGCATCTGTTAGTGTGTTTTATAGAAGGAATGGAGATCATTGACTGACCTGGGGAAACTATTATGTAAAGGTCAGTTTATTTTTGTTCATAGTCTTTTTGCACAGCACTGTTACCACTTAGCTCTTGAACAGTAATACCATTTGGTGTAACTAATTTTTTTATTTTCTCTTCTCCTTAGGAATAAGTCAAACTATTTCAAAGTTGTCCATGCAGATTTTTAATACCTATTTGCTTTTCCAGCTAGAAGTACTTATATAGATTAATTCACAGTTTAAAATCTTGAGAATTTTGCTATCTCTAAGCATTTTTGAATTGGAATAGTCTGTGATGATATTTCATTTTTTAACGTTCCTTATCTAAAAGTGTCATGACTTTTTTAATAAACAAGAAAATATGAAAGGAAGAGAGAAAAAAGAAAGAAAAACATTTAAAAATATCTCATGAATATTTACCTCAACCTAGTAAAGACAGGCAGATGCTAAAATCACAAACATGGGCTTCAGACATTTGAAAAACATTTTTTAATTGATAGAAACAAAGGGAGCTAACTTGAGTCTACTAGATGTCAAATTGTTGTATTAGGTTGTGTAATAGATTATCTCATATTTAATCTTCACCCCCCAAAAATCTGAGAAATAAATATTACCACTATCTTCTAGGTAAGGGTACTAAGGTTCAAAGAACTATATAACTGTACATACTACTACTATTAGTAAGTGGCAGAATCAGGATTTGATTCTCTAGGTCTATTTGACTCCAAAGCCTGTGCTCTTAAACACTTATTTTAGCAGCTTTAAAATAATCATGATGGATCTGTCTAAAACTGATACTTTCTTAGTATGTTGGGGAGTATTTTATATAATCTTGTGGTATACTCTAAGCACTTTCTGAATCTGCAGTACTGTTATTTGAACAAAGTCCATAATAAAGGTGAAACAGAACATACACCTTCTGCCCCTCATCTTGCTAGTAATGCAGGAAAGGGTATATAAACTAACATTTCTTTATCTGTGCTGCTCTAAAGATATGAGCTACTGTTATTTTTGTTGCTAATGATAATATTTTCAGGCACTGTGCTAAATACTTTTAAAGTATCTCATTTAGTCATCATGTCACTCTTGCAAGGGTAGGTACTAATATTCTCATTTTACCTATGAAGAATTTTAAGACTGGTTGTTATATAACTTGATCAAAGTCACAGAGCTGATAAATAATAGAGATTAGATTCATGATGAGGTTTTGCAAAATAATTTACATAAGGTTAGAGTGATATTGAAGTAGAAAGAGATTTTTTAGAAACATGGGAAAAGGATCTCAAGGCCTTTGCGAAAGAGAACAATTACTAACATATCCCAGAAAAATCAAATGTATACTGAGAGCATAAACAATCATGACTGCTGACTTCTTCCAAAAGAGAATGCTAGAATATAGCCCATAGTCTTCATAGAACTGTTCAGTAAGCCACAGTGCAATACATGGATGCAGTAGAATAATAGTAAAAGTCAGTCCCTTTTTTCCTTATACAATAGCAGTTTTCCACCCTACAGAAGAAATAGAACAAATATAGAGCAAAAAAAAAATGTGCACTGTGACCTGGAAGAAGGATAAAGGACGGATGATTAGGAAGGCATTTGGGAAGAAATCACAGGACCATGTGCAAATGCTAATAAGAAGAAAAGTAGTGTTAGTCATCATTTACCTCTATTTATATCCCTGTATTTAACCATTTACCCCTTTTTAAACTAGACTCATTGCTTTCTTGAACTATTAACTTCATTAATTCAAAACAATTTGGACTTGTTTTAAATCTATATAAAAATTCATAAATATGTGTGTTTTATTTAGGAGCAAAACCCTTTGCTGATGTATATTTTCCATACAAGAGCATCTTTTAGAAACTCAGTAAAAACCTAAAAATAATTTCTCAAAAATGTATTTTGTAATGACATATTTAACATTTGCTTTAAAATACTTAAAAATAAAGAGGGGGAATGAGGAAGGGATGCGAAGCAAGTGTGGCAAACTCTCAATAATTACTGACTCTAGGTGATAACTGTGTGGAGATTTTTGGTACTATTCTCTCTTATTTTGTGTAGGTTTGAATTTTTCATTAATGAAAATCATTTTATTATATATTCTTCAATAAAGTAGCGTAACCAATATTCTAGTGAGGACTCATTAGTAAACTCTGAGGATGCCATTGGAAGGATAGGCACAGGATGATTCTATAAAAGAAAATATTAAAAACATAGCAGAGAAGAAATGACCATATATACTTTGGTGTTAAAGAAAAATGATCTAACCAAAAACCTAAAATTATAACAGAGAGTTTTCCTGATACTTCCACTTCTAAAAAAGAATAACATTGACAGAAAACATGAAAGGAATAATCTATACAAGGGACCTTAGACAGCTTTCAGATATCCTCCATACCAGTGGTTTCCAACATATATAAAGAATATATAAGTTCATATGTGAAGTAAGTATCATTTGTAGACTCAAAAAACTGATTTTCAGATATATGAGGCTATATACTACTGATTTTCAAATATATGAGAGTGCTTAGTGATTATCAAAATAAAAATTAGCTCAAAGAGCATTTATTCATCATTGCTTTTTGTCATCATCTACATTTTCTTAATGCATGGATGCTAAAATTATACTTTTCATATGGGACTCTCAGAAACATTTTGTGTTTGATTTAAAGCTAAAAACCATTACTCCACACTCATTATGCTTTTTTTCTTTCTGTATGTTAATATGTATTCCTAGGGGTTGGTGTGTGCTGGATTGGCTGACATGGCCAGACCTGCAGAAAAACTCAGCACAGCTCAATCTGCTGTTTTAATGGCTACAGGTAAATTAAATGAATATCTTCTGTGTTCCATATAGAACATAAATGATTTTTATTTTGTTTTACATCAATTTATTTAATGGCTTAGTGTTCGAAACACATACGCATACACTCATACACGTAAAGGCACTTAACAGTGTTATGTCTAGGAAGTTACTAAATTATGGATGGAGAGGACAGAGAAAGAATAAATATCTGCATGAGTTTTTGTTTTCCAGATTTTTGCCATCAGTATATTTTTATAAGTAAGGAAAAAAGTTGCAGTTAATATTCACTTGCCCTATAAAGATTCCCCTTTAATGTACTATTTTGTGTAGTATTGAGTTATAGAAACTTTATTAAAGATTAAGACACAGCATTTCTTTGTCCTTCATCTTACATTATTGTTGTCATAGTCCTCTTTGTAATTATTTTACTTAATATTAAATGTTCAGGTAAGTTATTGTAGCAGTACCTGTGCTTTTTAAAAAATACTTTGTTTCAACAGGGTTTATTTGGTCAAGATATTCACTTGTAATTATTCCAAAAAATTGGAGTCTGTTTGCTGTTAATTTCTTTGTGGGGACAGCAGGAGCCTCTCAGCTTTTTCGAATTTGGAGGTAAGCCTACCAAAAGTATAAAAAACAATCTGCTTGAGAAGCTACTCAGATTACAATAATTTTGTTTAAAAGATTCATATACAGCCGGGCGCGGTGGCTCACGCCTGTGATTACACTAGCACTCTGGGAGGCCAAGGCAGGCGGATCATACAAGCTCAGGAATTCAAGACCAGCCTGAGCAAGAGCGAGACCCCATCTCTACTAAAAATAGAAATACATTAATTGGCCAACTAAAATTATATAGAAAAAATTAGCCGGGCATGGTGGCACATGCCTGTAGTCCCAGCTCTGTGGGAGGCTGAGGCCTCCTTAAGAGGCCTGCCTCAGCCTCTTAAGCCCAGGAGTTTGAGGTTGCTGTGAGCTAGGCTGACGCCAGGGCACTCTAGCCCAGGCAACAGAGTGAGACTCTGCCTCAAAAAATAAAATAAATAAAAGATTCATATACAATGCTAAGACAGGAATGTGCCTAAATTAGAAATTTAACATTTCTAGTAAAGTCTGGGAGTTTACAAGTATGTTAAAAGCAGTTAAGCGATATGTTACTTAGTTTTTTTGTGCATTGTCTAGATGGCTAGCCCTTTCATAGAGTCCCTTTTGTTAAGACAACAGGTACAATTTTTGATTTATTAAATAATATCCTACATGAACCTTTTATCACTCACTTTCAACTGTATATAATAAAGTAGGATTTAACTGTATAGTTATGTAGTATTGGAAATGATAGAGTGAGGTAATTCATTTCATTGGAAAGTGTTCCATGAGCACTGGAATTTATTAAAACTATTCAGTATTTAACATTATTTGTCAATGACTGATGGTAATAATATGATCAAATATTTGAAATCAGGATCTTTTGAGAAATCCAGGAAGTATGACTGGCTTCATGGAATAAGTTCCTTCTTGTGCTTTACTGTTCTCCACTCTGTTGTAAGCTGGCAAGAATAGTAAATAAAGCCCAGGGTGTTGTAGAAGGGAAAGACTCTGTGGCTCTGTGCTTCTTTGGACTGAGAATTGAAAAAATGGTCCTTAACTTCAATAAACTTCAGTGTTTACAATCTGATTAACCTAGTAGCCATCACAGATATATATTTTCGTTTTAATGATTAGACAGGAGCCCATTCCCTGTTGATTTTATTCTTAGAAAAGGTGCTTTGTGAATGTAAAGTAAAAAATTCTAGATGACCACATTTTGCTAAATTTTATTCATAGGATCACATTTGTCACGCTCTTGTATAGTGTAAGAATGAAAATATTCATTAAGATAATACTTTTGCACAGGGAAACTATATGTCAGTTAAGCTATTAAAATTTTTTGGTACTTGGGAGCCAAGCACAGTGGCTCATACGTATAATCCCAGCAACTCAGGAGGCTGAGACAGGAGGATCACTTGAAACCAAGAGTTTGAGACCAGCCTAGGCAACATAGCGAGACCTTGTCCCTAGAAAAATTTTAAAAATTGTTTGGGAATAGTGGCGCATACCTGTAGCCCCAGCTTTTCAGGGGTCTAAGGCAGGAGGATTGCTTGAGCCCAGGAGTTTGAGGTTGTGGTGAGGTATGATTATGTCACTTCACTCCAGCCTGGGTAACAAAATGAGACTCTGTCTCTAAAAACAAACAAACAAAAAAAATTGGCAGTTGAGATCTTATTACCTGAAACACGAATCAGATGGAAATGAACTATTTGGATCACTTTCCTTTCTGCTTGTTATGTCTATAACCTCCTAGAAGGATGATAATTGTAATCTATAGCCACTAGACAACTAGGAAAAAAGGAATGAAATATGCTTCCCATTCTCTCCCTACCATAAATATTATGTTTTTATTGATGGTTATTTTTCTTTCTGTTTTCTTTATAGATATAACCAAGAACTAAAAGCTAAAGCAAATAATTGAAAGAGTTCCTGATGTCCTGAACACTCTAGATGTTGAACATAACCACTGGAACCTAGTTTATTGTTTGATTCTAGATAAGGCAATGTTAACTGTGCTGACACTTAGAAGGCACAAAAAAATCTGTGCCTGATTCAACAGTTAAATAAAGCAAACTTTTAATAACAGTCTCTCTTTACATATGACTTAAGGAACTTATATAGAGATATTAGTAACATTTTTTCTACCATTTATCCCTAATAAATCATACTGGCATATATATACCCCCAGCCTCTTTCTGTTCTAGTTAGCCAAAGTGTGTCTCTATAAAAGCACACAAGACTCAAGCAAGTTGAAAGACAGTTGGAAGATCTATTTAGTGTAGGATGGTCAAGTAGCTATAAGTGAAAGGAAATATTGCTGAAGAAAGTGAGAAATAGATAGCGGAATGGCTATCAAGATGACCTCAAACTATTTTTAGATATTTTAGCTTGCATGAAAAATCTTGATTTTTTTTATATCTATTGTATAAAGTTCATTTACTGCCACAGATTTTTAAATAGGATTGTTGTAAAGAGTAATTGAGATGTATTAACACAGTGCCTGGTCCATGATAAGTATTACATTTTTGAATTATACTCAGTAACTGATATAATGTAGCAGAAAAGGCTCTAGAGTCAGACAGACCTGAATTTGAATCTTGGATCTGTATGTAACTTATATGCTATGACTTTGGGCAATTTAGGGAAAGAGCCTAGCACAGTACCTGAGACCTAAGTAGGCTTTCTGTAAATGTTTGGGACCTTTGTCCCCATTGTTCCCCATTGTAAGGAGAGATTGGGCATAGATTACTCCACACTAGAAATAACAGTCCATTTGATTTGGCCTTCAACGTGGAGTACTGAGTCTTTTTCTAAAAGTGCTAATAAAGCCGGTCTTCATTAGAATTGTAGTCAGATAAATCAGCAGAACAACTTATTTCAAAATTTGAAGAAACAAGACAAAAGAGAACTTTTTGAATAATATAACTGATGAAGATTTAGCAATTAGCAGTTGAAAATCTTTTACTTTATCATTTATCCCTTAACTATAGTCTATCTTTGAGGAGAAAGGATTAGAGAATTTGACATAGGTAAAAGCAAAGAGGTTCTGAAGAATTAAATTATTATTGTTTTCTTTTCAATAAATCACACTGTTGTATTCATTTGTTTGGCATGTGTTTGCACACATGTGTTTCCTAGGTTAGGCATTTAGGAAAAACATATGTTATGAAAGATGGCATAAACACAAAAATAGTTTGTTAAAATGTATTTGTTGAATTGGTATTTCACTTTTCATTAAAACCTACTCTTTCCTATGTAGGTTTTCCTAAGCCCCACTTGTCAGTCAGAATCATCATAGCATTTATTAATAGATAGATGCACAGGCATTCCTCCTTTCGTCTCAGAAGTTTAATTGATAAACTGCCATCACATGCTTCCTTTCTGCCCAGAACCTTTCAATCCATCCTATTTTTGAATCTAAATGACTCATATGTATCCTGTCAAAAACGTTTATTGCCACTTAGAACACGTCATCCATTGATCAATTTCACAACCACTCTCAAAAACTTGGTAAAGAATTTATGTATTAGATGTCCTTACTATCATGTGTAATAGATACTGAACTTCATAAAAATACCTTCTACAATGGTACAAATCACTTGATTGCTATAGTTGAGTTGAATTCCACATCACAATTTTCTAATAGGTCCTTACTGATGGCCTCCTTAGGTAAGTTTTCTCAGTGCCAGGTCTGGAAAGCCTGGGTTTCAATTCAACTCTGCCACATATTAACTATGAGACCTTGGTAACCTCTGTCGCTGAGCTTTAGTATTTTCAAGAGTAAAACGATAATAATAGTACTTCACAGGGTTGTAGTAAAGATTGAAATAATGTTTTAATACAGTGCCTGGTCCATGATGAGTGTTAAATGTAGAAAGGTTAGAAAATGGTAAGCTCATTAATTGAAGTTGATCCAGAAAATACTTTCTTAGGCTAAGGAAGTTTTAATCTTGCTGCAAAAAGTATATGCTGTGTTAACCTATTTACACACCTTCTGAACTAATTACTAAAACTCCTAAGACTTTCATAATTTACAGCAAAAAAATAAGCTGCTTGGGGTAGGGAGTGGGAGGCAATGTGGAGAATGCTGAATAAGAGATAAATTCTTTAATCTCTTTTCTGGTTTGGCATTCATTTCAAGGAAACATTGATCCAAGATACCTCAATGTAGCTGCTTCTCCATGGTAAACAGATTTTCTTTCAGTTGTTAAAATGATAGTAAAGGTTGAATGTTAACAAGGATTGACTTTAAAGCCCAGGTTGCTCTGTATAAAGCAAAAGTATCTATTGGAACTTGTTTATTTATATAATGAAACAAAGTGCTGACATTTATTAAGACTGGCTCTGTCCCTATAGGTGTTTAATTATATGAGGTATGATTCTAATAATAAGACTGATTTCCACAACTCACTATTAAAGTCACTCAACAAACATAATTTAAATGAACCTCTTTTTTTCCTCAAGACAACTGTTTTACAACATTTTGAAGCACATAGTAAATTTAACTATCGGGCAAAGCTTTGAGAACATTTGCTTGCTTTTTTAATTAAATTTTTTTAATTCGAATTTTAAATATGTGCCCCTAAATGTTCGTTGCGGTTGTGATATATATAAGATCACCTAGAAAACATGATTTAAGCTGTTAGAAAATATTCCACCCTCTTAAAACACATTTTCCCAGTTTATCACATTTGATGAAGAAAACTCAAATCTAGTGCCATGTTGGATTTCAGGTTTTCTATGGGATAAATTTGGCCAGAAGTATGCACTCGACTAGTTAGAAAAGACAGGTATGTAATTCTTCAAACAAACATTTACCTCACAAAAATCTCTGAAGATGAGTACTGAATTCATTATAACTGGTAAATGTCATAGTCCTGGTACAAACTGTAATCATTATTGACTAAAGTTAGGTGTTTGCTTACTCTGGAGACAGTTCTATGATAACTAATCACCTGCCAACTATTGTCTAATTTCAAACACCCTCCACGTGGTCAAGGAAAGAATTGTGTAAGCTACTTTGGGGGTCATATATCCCTGACCCTTGCCCCACATGTCAGGACAAGAGAACTGGAAACTGAGCCTGTCCTTTAATGAGCAGGAGGCCACTGAGATTGGTGGGGGAGGGGAGGGCAGTGCCAACCAATCAGAAGCAAAGTCAGTGCCCGTGAAACAATGAGCTTCTGCTGAGGGTGTGGCCTGGAAAACGGCTTTTAGCCAAAACTGTCATTTTATGGATCAGTTATAGACAGACATGGCAGTTCTGCCGTCTGCAGAATAATGACACCCAGGCCCCTTTCTGGTTTTCTGCACTCCTAAAAAATCCAGACTCTGACTTTTCTTCAGTCTTGAAGGAAGAGGAGGTATGTGGAAGTAGGAGTCTCAGTAGAAAGAATGGGTGCAGAGCTAAAGATTAGGGCCACTGTAAGGAAGAAGACAGCTATTGAAGCTGAAAGGAAAGTGGGAAAGCCTTGGGCTAGGAGTGAAAGTTCAAGCTTGTATATATCCCTCTGTCAGCCTTTTAAGTGAGAAGTGAGAAGGCTAAATGTTATCTTATTTATCCTGGCTACTCTTTTTTTTTTTTTCTTTTTTTTTTTTATCCTGGCTACTCTTATCTTTCTAGCTTACCCTCTTTATTTGCCTCTTTTCTGCAATTTCTTACATGTATCCTCCTTTTTAATCAGTCATCAAATAACAAGTGCCTACTATGTCAAGGGGGCACTAGGAAGATGCAGCGGCGAAAACAGACATGTAGAACATGGTCTCCAAACAAGGAGTTTACTAATTGAGAGGAAGACTAAATATAAACAGTTAAAAAGATGAGGGTATTTATATGGAAGATAAGCCACATAAATTTATAGACCTTAAGTGCCATAATAGATCAGAAGAAAAAGTATCATGGCTAGAGCGGTCAGGCAAGCTTTTGTGACAGATAACACTATCCCTTTAAGTTCAGAGTATCTTCTCCCTTTGGACTCTTAATGAAACCTGACTTTACATATTGATGAAAAGTTGAATTTAAGCTGAAATCTATTAGAAAATTCTAGAAGAGATGTTGAGAGAAACAATGGATAATGGATCTGTAATTTCTCTTTAATTTTCACTTTTGGGTGCGTCTGAGGTTAAACAGAGTGAAACTACTCACTGTTTCCCTCATTCAGGAAACTCTCGACTGATCTTTGGGGCCTCAATTCTGCTTGTTCTTTCACTCCGGTCTCCTCCTTCCTATGTACTTCCGTGCTTCCTCAGTGACCACTCTGTTCAAACTCTATCTTTGATAGAATTGGCCAAACAATTGAGGATACTGTCAACATGCACTGAAAGTGCTCTAAAATTAGATACATCTTTTCTCTAGGTCATAAACATCCCCCAAAGTGTCATAAAGCATATACAAATGGGATATAGCATGGTATGGTAGAAAGAACATGGACTGTCAAGTCCCACAGACCTGGGTTTTTTAGCTGTGTTACCTAGGGCAAGTTAATGTCTCTGAGCTTCAGTTTTTATATGTACAAAATAGGAATCAGGCCTCCCTCAAAGTGCTGTTTTGAGGATCAAATGAGGTGACCTATGTAAAATGTTTGACATAAAAAGGTCTTAATGTGAAATGTACATATAGAAAGGTAAACATCACTAATCAGTTTCTGATGTTGCAGAACTTAAAGCAGAAGACTATGTCTTCTAAAATAGAAAATTTCTATTGTTTTCTTAATGGGTGTTCATTTTAGATGTCTCTGCCTTTTAAATCCATGAACAAATACTTTCCCTCCTTTAGCTTCATTTCTAAATGTGTTATCTTAATCTCAAAATGCATCTACTTTCCTTGCTTAGTAATCATAAACTTAGAAGAATCTGTCCAAGTCCTCAAATTATCTTTCTTAAAACAATGGAATCTTAGCAATCATCTAATTCATCTTCCCACTAAATAAAAGAATCAGCTCTGGAGTTCAAGACCAGCCTGAGCAAGAACGAGACCCCATCTCTACAAAAAAATAGAAAAATTAGCCAAGCGTCGTGGCACACACCTGTAATCCCAGCTACTTGGGAGGCTGAGGCAGAAGGATCACTTGAGCCCAGGAATTAGAGGTTGCAGTGAGCTATGATGATGCCACTATCCAGGGCAACAGAGTGAGCCTCTGTCTCTGAAAACAAAGAATCAGCTCTAACCTCACAGGCAGATAGGCAGCTATTCAACACTTCCTAAAACTGCCCAGTTTGAATGTTTATTCTTACATTGTTTATATTTGCCTCTGAGTGATTGCCAGTCGTTAATCGTAGTTGGTCCTCTGGAGCAACAAAGAATAAATCTAACCCATTTTCCATACAGTGTTAAAACTTTAGCAAAACAGTCTATACCATTCATGTGAGAAGAGTGTAGTATTGCCAAGATTGAAGGGGCTGTTTGCTAGATACAATGGGGTTGCTAGGTAAAATGCAATATTTGGAATATATACTAAAAATTATTCATTGTTTATTTAAAACTCAAGTTTAACTGGGTGCCCTGTATTTTTATTTGCTCAATCTGGCGATCTTACAAGTGGTAACCCGCGATGAAAGCTGAGATAGTCAATGAGCCAGGGGCAGGAGAGGGAAGAACAGAGCTCCAACCTGTTGAGTTCTGTTCTGTCCTGTCTCAGTTCTGTGGCTTCTCAGCACATCTGTGGAAGCCTTTTCAGAGCATCCAAGCCTACAAAAGCATACTGTGTAAGGTCATTTTTTTCTTTTATAGCTAGCTCCCTCCGCTAAAGAAAAATACACTGACTCTCCTTTCTCTCTCCACACTCCCCCATGAACTTTATTCTTGCTTAGCCAAACCAAATTCCTACGTCAGAAAACAGGGGCATTCTTTTTCCAGGGGTGCACATTAGACTTTGCATGGGCACCTGTGTCTCCTACTCACCCCACTGCTTTAACATTTCAGTCCAAATATTTGAGCACGACTACCATTTTGAACCCAATGTCTTTATTTCCTGACTTAACATTTCCAATCTCTCCCATCATTCCTCATGTACCAGAGTCAATGAACTTCAAATAAAGTGGGCAGACTAAATCCAATCCTCTGGATCAGATATGAACACTACTTATGTACCTTAAAACTGCATCGCATATGGGTTTATTCAAGTGTAAAAAAAAATGCATCAAAATGGCCTATTAGCATTTGAAAAGGTGCTTTATTTCATTAGTACCACCAGGGAAAGACAAAACTACAGATACCACCACTTACCTACCAAGATGACTAAAACTTGATGAGACTGACAATACTAAGTGTTGAGTGGGGAAAACGGCAACTGAACTCTTGTACCTTGCTTGTGAGAATGTAAATTGGTGCTACCACTTTGGAAAGCTGTTTGGCAAGATCTACTAAAGTTTAACATATGTATATCCTATGACACATTAATTGCACTCCTAGGTATATACCCAAACAAAGTGCATAGATATGTTCACAAAAACACATGTACGAGAATGTTCTTAACAGTATTAATCCTAATAGTCTAAAGCTGGCAACAATACATGGGTCAATAATAGAATGGATAAATATTTAGTGGTATAATGAGGTGATGGAATACTATACACATTGAATGTGAACAATTATATGCACAACACGGATGAATATCACAAACACAAAAGATACAGTATGATTCCATTTATATAAAGTTTAAAAGCTGTTAAAGGTGATCTACAGTGTTAAAAATCAGGTTAGCTTTGGGGAGAAGCGAGGGGGAGTGACTGGGAGACGGCCTGAGAAAGACTTCAGGACTGCTGATAATGTCTTCTTGATATGAACGGGTATTACATGGATTTGTTTACATTATGGTAATTCAAGCTATACATTTATAATTTGTGCATTTTTCTGCATGTGTGTTATGTTTCAATAAAGTGTTTTAAAAGCATTAATTTGTAGTAAACCTAGCTTTTCACAAAACGTATGCATTTGATTTTGTTTATGCCTTTGATTTTGTTAGAAACTCTAAAAACAGCACTTTGCACTTCTTTTTCTGAAATTTCATTGTTATTTCAGTTGATTAAGGTATTTTAAAAGCCTGGTTGTATCATTCATTAGCTTTTCCTCTAATTATATTTTGTTAATTTTATTTACTTTCCTCCAACTTTGTAATGCTAAAATTGACAAATAAAAATTGTACATACTTATGGTGTACAATGTGATGTTTTGAGATATGTATATATTGAGAAGCAATTAAATCAAGCTAATTAACATATCCATCATCTCACATTCTTATCCTTTTTTTGTGGTGAACATTTAAGATCTACTCTATTAGCAATTTTCAAGTGTACAATACATTATTAACTATCGTCATCTTGCTGTACAGTAGACCGCTGGAACTTATTCATCCAGTATAACTGAAACTTTGTATCTTTTAACCAATATCTTCCCATTCCTCCCACCACACTCCAGCCCCTGCCAACCACCATTCTACCCTCTGTTTCTATGAATTTGACATTTTTTAGATTCCACTTATAAGTGAGATCATGTAGTATTTGTCTTTCTGTGCCTGTCTTATTTCACTTAACATAATGGCCCCCAGGTTCATCCATGCTGTCACAAACGACAAGATCTCCTTCTGTTTTAAGGCTAAATAATAGTATTCCATTGTATATAAGTATATAGACCACATTTTTTTTTTACTGTTCATCTGCTGATGGACACTTAGGTTGATTTCATATCTTGGCTATTGTGAATAGTGCTGTAATGAACATGGGAACGTAAATATCTCTTTGACATACTGATTTCATTTCCTTTTAGATATACCCACAGGCCGGGCACGGTGGCCCACGCCTGTAATCCCAGCACTCTGGGAGGCCGAGGCAGGCGGATTGCTCGAGGTCGGGAGTTCAAAACCAGCCTGAGCAAGAGCGAGACCCCGTCTCTACTATAAATAGAAATTAATTGGCCAACTAATATATATATATAAAATTAGCCGGGCATGGTGGCACATGCCTGTAGTCCCAGCTACTCGGGAGGCTGAGGCAGAAGGACTGCTTAAGCCCAGGAGTTTGAGGTTGCTGTGAGCTCTGACGCCACGGCACTCACTCTAGCCTGGGCAACAAGCGAGACTCTGTCTCAAAAAATAAAAAAAATAAAAAATAAATAAATAAATAAAAATAAAAATAGATATACCCACAAGTGAGATTGTTGAATCATTTGGTTATGTTTTTAATTTTTTTTTTTTTTTTTTTTTTTTGAGACAGAGTCTCACTTTCTTGCCCAGGCTAGAGTGAGTGCCGTGGTGTCAGCCTGGCTCACAGCAACCTCAATCTCCTGGGCTCAGCGATCCTACTGCCTCAGCCTCCCTAGTAGCTGGGACTACAGGCATGCGCCACCATGCCCGGCTAATTTTTTTTAGTTGGCCAATTAATTTCTTTCTATTTTTAGTAGACACGGGGGGTCTCACTCTTGCTCAGGCCGGTTTCGAACTCCTGACCTCGAGCAATCCGCCCGCCTCGGCCTCCCAGAGTGCTAGGATTACAGGCGTGAGCCACCGCGCCCGGCCTATGTTTTTAATTTTTTAAGGACCATTCCTACTGTTTTCCCTAATGGCTGTCTTCCAATTTATATATATATATACATATATATATATATATATATTTTTTTTTTTAGACAGAGTCTCACTCTGTTGCCCGGGTTGGGGTGCTGTGGCATCAGCCTAGTTCACAGCAACCTCAAACTCCTGGGCTCAAGTGATCCTTCTGCCTCAGCCTCCTGAGCAGCTGGAAATACAGGCATGTACCACGATGCCCAGCTAATTTATTTTGCTATATATTTTTAGTTGGCCAATTAATTCTTTCTATTTTTAGTAGAGACATGGTCTTGCTCTTGCTCGGGCTCTTGCTCTAGTAGAGACAAGAGTAGAGACTAGAGCCTCTTGCTCTAGTAGAGGCTCTTGCTTTAGTAGAGACATGCTCTTGCTCTTGCTCAAACTCCTGACCTTGAGTGATCCTCTTACCTCAGCCTCCCAGAGTGCTAGGATTACAGGCATGAGCCACCTCGCCTGGCCCCAATTACATCTTTATCAAAGTTCTCTAGCATGCCCATGAAGACTTCCCTCTGAGTTGACATTGGAATAGAAATCAATATCCTTTAGGTATGATTGTTAACCACCTAACTATATTTTCATCATTCCTATTATGCACAAGGATATGAGAAATTTGGTCAAATGCCTTGTTAAAGTCAAGATATACTTTGTCTATAGGATTCTCTTGATTTAAAAGTTTAATAAACCTTTTTTGAAGAAAGGAAAGGTGGTTAGCTTGCTCTTGGCTGTGAATTCCTTTTAATCACCTCTTCCTGATCTAAATAACCATTGAGGCAGCTCACAAATACTCCAATTCTCTCTCTCTCCTGTCGCATACGTGGGAGGATTGTACTTGCCTGCCTACTTGAAGTTAGGTAGGTTTATGTAACTTGCTTTGGTCAATGTCATGAGTAGAAATGAAATATGTCACTTCTGGGAAGAGAATGAGTATTCCGTACTGTATGGTCTTCCCCACTGCCTTGACAACCAGAATGTCCCAGCGTGGGTCCCCAAGCAAAGGCAATGACAGAGGAGAGCCCCAGCCAACCCACTACAGACATGTCATATGAGCAATAGCCTTTATTATTTCAAGCCATTGAGATTTGGTGGCCATTTGTTAACGAAGCATAAACTAAATTGTCTTGACGCCTACGTCGTATTTATCAGTCTGTGTTTTCTGGAATCCACATGTAGACTCACCGTTTGAAATTGAGAAGAGAATGTGCCCATCTGCAGCTTTCTACCCCATCTGTTGTTCTCCATTATTTTTTGAAATTACTGACATTACATCTGTCAGTTCCTTAAGTATTTGAGGGTGTAAATTGTCTGTGAATGGCTACTTGAATTTATTTAAAATGACTGGGTGAGTGCTTTATCACTACTTTCTCAAATTTCAATTCCTACTTAGCAATATTTTTATATTTTTCAATTCTCCGTGGTGGAGAAGGCAGAAACAAAAGAAGAGTTGTGTAGTATACCACATTTCAGCTTTGTTCTTATTTCTCTTTTATTAGTTTCCTTGCTTTCAATAAAGCTTAAAACCCCTCTGGGTTTTTTTTTAACTTTGGCTTTTTTTCCCCTCAGTCTCAGCACATTCTGCGTATTCAGTTTTCTCACACTCTACTTAAAAGTTCATATAGCACTTATCAACTTCACCATCTAAAATTATTTATTTGTTTTACTTGTTTTCTATTAACTCTTCCTAGTACATGCTATGGTCAATAAAGAGTTTTTTATTGAGTTTTTAATGCTACCCTTTTTTTTTAAACTTTACATGTTTCTTCTATCTTTTATTTACTTTTTAATATTTGAGTTTACACCAGGTCTTTTTCTTTTAAGTGTTATCCAATATCTAATATTTGATACTCACTTTTAGAGGTTTCTATACATTTTAAAGTTTGTTCAATATACTAATGTTTTCCCTGACTTTTTTTTAATGCTTTCCTTAAGTCTAAGGAATATATGTGATTATCTCACTTTTTTTCTAATACATTTATGTATCCAAATATGACCACTGTTTGGTTGAAATTGCTAACCAGTTTCTTCCTGTTGGCCAGAATTAAACCAACAATAACAATTCCTTTTTTTTTTTTTTAGACAGAGACTCATTCCGTTGCCCAGGCTAGAGTGCCCTGGTATTAGCCTAGCTTACAGCAGCCTCAAACTCCTGGGCTCAAGTGATCCTCCTGCCTCAGCCTCCCAAGAAAGTAGCTGGGACTGCAGACACACGCCACCATGCCCGGCTAATTTTTTCTATTTTTTTTTTAGTTGCCCAGCTAATGTTTTCTATTTTTAGTAGGGACGGGGTCTCACTCTTGCCCAGGCTGGTCTAGAACTCCTGAGCCCAAGCAATCCTCCTGCCTTGGCCTTCCAGAGTGCTAGGATTATAGATGTGAGCCACCACGCTTGGCCAACAGTTCCTTTAAAAAAAAAAAAATCTCTTATTTTCTTTATCAACTATCCTGGAAACTTGGATGACACTGAAAAAGTTAGGGAGGCTATTACTGTTCAGGCTGGTAGAGCATGATTTTTACAACATTTGAGCATGAGCATTTACTCTGCCCCAGCAGCTACAGGAAGGCCTTAGGAAATCCTAGTTTTCTTTGCACTAACTGGGCAGCAAATTGAAATTTCAACATTTCCTTCTGCTTACAGTTAAAGGCTGTCCAGCTTTCCAGCAGTTACATGCACACACTCTTTTGAACTCTTTCCCTCTCTATATTTATAACTTTACAGACTAGACTTAATCTCCTGTCTATATATAATACTCTACTCACCTTCATATAAATATTCACACATATAAACTCACTTCATTTTTTCTTTTTCTTTTTTGAGACATGATCTCACTCTGTTGTCCGGGCTAGAGTGCAGTGGTATCATCATAGCTCACGGCAACCTCAAACTCCTGGGCTCAAGGGATCCTCCTGCCTCAAATTCCCAATACATTTTGTTTGTTTTTGGTGTGGTTTTTTTTTTTAATTATTTAATATATAAAATTTTAAATGTTTATTTTTCTATCCAAAGACAACATGTTGTGTCCCAATGTTTGTTTTTGTTTTTGTTTTCTTAATTTTCAAAAGTTAAGGAGAAAAGATAAGAGACCAAATGGGAGGGGGAGGAGAAAAAGGAAACATGAACGTAGAAGGAAAAGGAGTCTGGCCTAAGCGAGTCGTGCTAGGGGCCCCCAGCCCCAGGCCTTGCACTGTGCGGGCTTACCCCTTTCAGCCGCCCTCTTCCATTTCAGCCTCTTTGTGACGGTGCTTGTTCAGGTAACAGCTATTCAGGGTTGGAGGGCTTTTCCCCTGTATAGAAAACTGGCCCCTTTGGAGTGCGACCCCACAACTCTGACATCACCATTCAATCACCAAAATAAGCAGTCCATGGATTAGAACAGAGCAACTGGAGAAAAAGAAATAGGAAAGCAAACGAAAGAGCAAGTCAGATGTCATCTATTCCCAACTTCTCTTTCTAGAAGATCTATTTGGGGACTGCTTCCTGCCACCATAAAATACTGAACACTAGCCTTGAACATGAGCGAACTGAAAGAAGAATTACGGGACCGGGCCATCATCAAAATAGCAGCGCATTTACCGGACCTCATTGTCTATGGAAATATCTCCCCAACGCGGCCCTCTATGGATTATTTTGATGGAGTCCTGATGTTTGTTGATATTTCAGGCAAGTGCAAAGGAGCGTTTGTTTCATAGGCTGAGCAACAGGCTCACATCGGAGAGTACACGCAGAGCTCAGCCTGATTGCAGAGTGGGGAGGCCGTTGTCCAGCCCCCGGGCTGTTGCGACAGATGTCCCCCACTGGGAGCACCAGAGGGAGGGGACAACCTCTGGCCCTGGCTCGCTCTCCTCTTCCCTTACCCTGCACCTCCAGTCACGGGCATATCTTTAAGATGCCCAAGTCCCAGGCCTGGAACTTCACGTTCCAGCGTCCCTGCCCCAACTTCACTAATGCATCGTCCCGAGTCCCAAGCCCCACGCCCATCCCATCAAAATTGACCTCAGAAAATGATCTCCCTAGATGATGTTTACATCTTAATAGTAAACTTGCCACCTCCTCAGAAGTATTTAAAATTTGTACGTGTTCGTTACCACGGAATGAAAGTTCTATTCCCAGTTACAGGAATTGCAGTCATGGCCGGACCGTTGAGAATTTGGAAGAAAGGACGTCGGGAGCCTTTCCCTGACCTCTAAAATAATAAACATAGAGGAGGCTGCATGTCTGACACTTGATTAGCCACAAAGATCATTAAGAAGAAACTCCGCCAGCACGGCCCTCTTCCGGCCCCGTTTGGTTCCCCCAGGCAGCCAAGAAAACCAGCTGCATGTTTTTTACAGGTTTTACCGCGATGACTGAGAAGTTCAGCACAGCCATGTACATGGACCGAGGGGCTGAGCAGTTGGTGGAGATCCTCAACTACTACCTAAGTGCAATTGTGGAGAGTAAGTCTTCCCATAGGTTCCCGGCTCAAGAGTATTTCAATGCATTGCTTTTTCTGTAGTTGTTGGCTATAACCTAATAGAGTAGAATTGCTTAGCACTTTTCATTTTCCCCCATGAAGCGTGTATAAAACCAGTCCTTCTTGAAATGTGATATAGTACAACTGAGGAAATAGAATGAGGCCTCACTAAAAGAGACTACTTGAGAGAAAGGATGTTTTGAGTTAAAGGGCTGAATTACAAGCTGATTTTAAGAGAACTGTAGTAGTAATACTTTTATTATATCCAATATATTCAAATGTTTTAAAAAGCTAGCATCAGTATAACCCAAACACAGCCAGAGATTGTACAAATAGAAAAGAGTGATCTGTAACTGATTTGTCAGTTCGTCACCTAATGACGGACACTGAGGCACTGACTCAAGTTTAGTCCCCTTTTCGACCTCTGACTACCAGCTCGTTTGCATTGTTAACTTGAACTATTATTCAGGAAGGAAAGATTTTACTCTGTTAAGGTAAACTCCAGGCCTGCGTGTCTCAGTAGGCTCTAAGTTCCCTCGTAATATCTTAATGTTACCCACTAGACAAAATTTAATGCTCCGTAAAAGCGGAAACTGTGTCTAATTCCTTTTTGCATCCCACTTGAAACAACAGGTGCTCAACGAATTTGTGATGACACACAACTAAGAGAAAAAATGTCCATTTATACCATAAAGTCTAAATAAACAAGATGCAAATTGGTAATAAATAAAACTCAAGTTGACCATGGTGGTGATTTCCCCATTTCCGAACTCCCCTTTCCTGTGTAATCCTGTCACTCATCCACCCACCCACGGCAAGTCCCAACCTGTAACATATGTTGATCAATAAATCAATAAAAAGCATTCCATTATTGTGACAGCTCCAGGAAGGCAGGTGTCCTCAGGCGTCCTCAGAAATCTCACTGTCCTCCTTCCTTCCTGTCTTTCTGCATGCACAGATATGGAGCAAAGACAGAATTGGGTTCAGCATACTCATTTCACAATTGAGGAAACAGATCCAAATGGGTTAAGTGATTTGTCTGAGATAACATCTTTAGTATAAGCCTATTTTCCGAATTGCTGTTCTCTTGACCCATTTTTTGATTCTACTAATGAAGAATGAATTCTTTTTACTAGCTTTAAGGAATCAGGGTTTGATTTAATCAATTTATTTTTCCCCCCCCAGAAGTGTTGATTTATGGAGGAGACATCCTAAAATTTGCAGGTATGGAGGCTAACTAAGAAGGGAGGGGTAAGAAAGGAGTGTTGAGATGCCTGTGTTCAAAGGAGGCATCTCAGAGAAAGTAGTGCCCAGGAGGTGGGTTGAGGAATGTTTGACAAGTAAGTTTCAGTACAGATCTCATACAAAATAGGCTGATCCCCGCTAGGAATGGTGGCTCACACCTGTAATCCTAGCACTTTGGGAGGCTGAGGCAGGAGGATCGCTTGAGCCCAGGAGTCTGAGGTTTGCAGTGAGCTATGATCACACCACTGCACCCTAGCCCAGGTGGCAGAGTGAGACCCTGTCTTAAAAAAAAAAACTGATCCCCCCAGGGAAGGTCAAAGGCCCCCAGTATGTCTCTCTCTTAAAGGTGACGCACTGCTAGCCCTGTGGAAGGTGGAGCGAAAGCAGCTGAAAAACATTATCACGGTGGTAATTAAATGTAGCCAGGAGATCCATGGATTATTTGAGACGCAGGAATCTGAAGAAGGCCTAGATGTCCAAGTTAAGATAGGTAAGCGTTTGAGAAAGGACAGATGCTACAGCAGTTTGGATATGGGTCTTGACTCCTTGACACTCTCTCCCAAAGAGAAAACAGTAGAACATGGTGGTTCAACCCCATCATGCCTTGAACTTTGGAATCAGGTTGACCAGCATGTGAATTTCAGCTCCCTCACTTACCAGTTAAGAGAATTTGGGCTAATCATAATATCTACCTAATAGGCTGTTATAAAAAGTCAGTTAGACTCACACCTGTAATCCTACCACTCTGGGAAGCCTAGGTGGGAGGGTCGCTCAAGGTCAGGAGTTTGAAACCAGCCTGAGCAAGAGCGAGACCCCAGTCTCTACTAAAAATAGAAAGAAATTAATTGGCCAACTAAAAATATATAGAAAAAATTAGCCGGGCATGGTGGTGCATGCCTGTAGTCTCAGCTACTCGGGAGGCTGAGGCAGGAGGATTGCTTGAGCCCAGGAGTTTGAGGTTGCTGTGAGCTAGGCTGACGCCATGGCACTCTAGCCCAAGCAACAGAGTGAGACTCTGTCTCAAAAAAACCCACAAAGTCAGTTAGTATACTGGCATCTAGTTCTTGGCACCTAATAACTACTAAACAAAATAGTCATTACTACTATTGCTGTTATTATTACTATATCTTGCTGCTTGTCAAGATTGGGCAGCATAATAAAATAGTAGCTAGGCCGGGCGCGGTGGCTCACGCCTGTAATCCCAGCACTTTGGGAGGCCGAGGCGGGCGGATTGCTCAAGGTCAGGAGTTCGAAATCAGCCTGAGCGAGACCCCGTCTCTACCAAAAATAGAAAGATATTAATTGACCAACTAAAAATATATATACAAAAAATTGGCCGGGCATGGTGGCACATGCCTGTAGTCCCAGCTACTCGGGAGGCTGAGGCAGGAGGATCGCTGGAGCCCAAGAGATTGAGGTTGCTGTGAGCCAGGCTGACGCCATGGCACTCACTCTAGCCTGGGCAACAAAGTGAGACTCTGTCTCAAAAAAAATAAATAAATAAATAAATAAATAAATAAAATAGTAGCTAGCTGGTCATTACACAGATTCATAGATTCAGCAATGACATCAGATGGGTCATCTCTCATTTCACAAGAATGATATGCAAGAAAGGCATTACAGGTCAGTGCGCAACACAGCTCCAGCTGTATACAGGGCTTCTTAAGGCCACGCATATTAATATAATACAGTAACAATCACATGCATTTCCATAGGACATTGCAGACATCACACACATTATGCCATTTTGCTTCACCACAGTCCTAAGATACAGGCATCATTATTTCCATCTCACAGAGGAGGAATGAGACTCTGAGACGTACAAATGATGAGCAACAGCTAGAGTTAGGGTTGGTGCTATTGGTGTTCGCTTCTGCCCAGCTAAACTTTGTAAAACTTAGAACTCCCCAGTGTCAGAGCTGGTGGGATCATTGGGGTTATGCAGCTATGCAACTAACTGCTTCTCAACCTTCTTTAATCTATTGCCCCTTTTGATGTTATTCAAAATTCCCGAATCAGTTAAATATTTTGTTGAAAAAAATCAAAGTTATTATAATACTGAATATGTTTTCCAAGTTAACACTCAGGGAGTCTGATGCAGTCTGCCTCCTGAGAACGATGGATGCCAAGTCCCTCGTGTGCATGCCAATCGGCCGTAGGCACCCTTTCCTTTAGTGGGTCTAAGCGTCAGTGTGTTTGAGAAAACGAACCATACATAGTATCAGGGGAAATCAGCAGATTTCCCAGATCAGCACAGCAGACAGCAAAAATAAAAAATCTTTGATTGTATTACAGTTATTTAAAAGAAATGTGTATCACATATAGTTCATTTATACCTATATTTTATATACATGTCATAATATTGCCCAGGTGCCAAAATTTTCATCTCCCAACTTGAGAGAACCATTGTTGGGATGGGACACATGACTGTGAAATGCCTATTTCTTTTCCTTCACCCTCTCTGGCTGTTGTCTAACATTCAACGCTAAGGTATTATTTTTAGTTAGAGCCTCAATCTTTGATAAAATGCACATTCTCCCAAAAGACGAATTATTAAAGCTCTCCTCTGTTACCCTTAACTAGAAATAATTGAAGAAAAGGTAAAACAACTTTGGGACTGATAGGATCATCTAGGGAGATAAATATCCCAGAAAGGCAAAAATTAGGGACTGAACTTTCTAGCTTTGGGAGAAGGGGAGTTTCAGAAGGCCCGGGGCCTAGCAGAGGCATTCTCTGATTCTTATGTAAAATTTTTAGAGAGATTTTGATTTTGTGAGATTTTTGCATTGAAGTAGTATAGTCCCACCAAGATCCTGCTTTCTCCAAGAACCCGTGCTGCTGGGAAATGCCACAGAATTCTTGTGCAAACCTCTTGCTTGCCTTCTTGCCAGGACTGGCTGCCGGCCACATCAGCATGTTGGTCTTTGGAGATGAAACACGCAGCTACTTTCTGGTGGCTGGTCAGACGGTGGATGATGTGCGCCGTGCACAGAACATGGCACAGATGAACGATGTCATCTTGTCACCAAACTGCTGGCAGCTCTGTGACCGGAGCATGGTTGAAATTGAGAGGATTCCAGATCAGAGAGCAGTTAAGGTAGGTGTGGTGCTGCTGTCTGCAGAACCTTCTGCTAGTCTGCGCCAGAGGCTACCTGCCAGAAGAGCCACTGGCAAGGCTAGTTCCATGGAGCTCCTGGGCTGGGGTCAGTCCGGGTGAGGAGGATAAGGAGGCCACAGTCCAGGACAATTCTTCTGGGAGGAGCCAAGGCTGGTGCACTCCAGGAGGAAATGATTAGGCTTTTCTGTGGGTAACGTAGGATGTGGAATTTGGGTATTGAGGCTTTTCGGGAGGCTAGTGACCTTGGCTGAAAGACAAGGGAGGGTCTGGTGGCTCCCCCAGGAGCAGCGGAGAGTAGTTTAGAGGGCTGCCATTGGCCCTCGCTTTCTCTACCCAACAGCCTCCTCGCCCAGGGCCAAGGATCACTGAAGGGAGAGTTGGAGGTGAGCAATGCAGCAAAGTCCAGTGAGGGGCGAGAGACCTCCCCATGGCTCTGCCTCATAGAAAACACTGTGCTTAAGTTGAAGGTTGACTACCAGCAGAACTGTCCTTGGAGAATGGCCAGTTAGGGAAACTGCTTTGAGGGTATGAAGGGCGAGGAGAGCCGTGTGCTGGATAAGCCAAAGGAATTGCCTACATGGCAGAAAGAAGGAAAAGACCAAGGGTCCATGGGGGTGCTGGTGAAGAGAGGAGGCAGGCCCCCCACAACCTCGGCACCTAAGCCAGGCATAACCTAGCTGGCCCATGGCAGTACCCCACTCCCCACCTGAATTCATTTTAGACTTACAGAAAAGTTGTAAAAATAATACAGAGTTTCCGCAGATCTCTCATGTACCTTCCCTTGATGTTAACATCTTACATAATCAGTGCAATAGTTAAAACCAGGAAATTAACATTGGCACCATACTGTTCGTTAAGTAAAGGCCCTTATTTGAATTTCACCAGTTTTTCCACTCATGTCCTTCATGGAAGGTTCCAGTTCTATACTTGATATTACATTGCATTTTGTTGTTATTTGTACTTAGTCTCCTGCAGTCTTTAACAGTTCTTCAGTCTCTCCTTGTCTTTTATGCCCTTGACACTTAAGAAGAGTACTGATCAGTTATTTTGTCAAATGTCTCTCCACTTGGTTTCGCCTGATGCTTTCTCATTATTAGACAAAATTAATGCACTTTGTTTTGGGAAGAATACCACAGAGATGAGGTTGTGCTGGGAGTGGTGGCTCACACCTGTAGTCTCAGCTACTCAGGAGGCTGAGGCAAGAGGATCGCGTGAGCCCAGGAGTTGGCTGCTGTGAGCTATGATCATGCTGCTGTACTCCAGTCTGGGTGAGAGTGAGACTTTGTCTCTAAAAAAAAAAAAGAAAAGAAATGAGGTTGTGCCATTCTCAGTGTATCATATCATGGGGTTCATGATCTTGATATGTCTTATTACTGATGATGTCCCTTATACCTCTTTGGACATCAGCCCCCTTTGTCCTTTAATATTTTTAAAAAATAAATAGTGTACAGTTGAACCAGGTTTTATTTGAATTAAAATATTATGAAGGAAAAAAAAGCAGAAAAAAGTTCTGAGGGTAGAAAAGTATAAAGGTTAGCCCTCCAGAATGGTCCTCTATGTGTATATACTAAATATTGAGATCTGAACAAACAATGTAATTGGAAAGACTTCTACAATTTTCAATTTTACCAATTAAAGATCTTTAGTGTTTACGTATGCCAACCACCGTTTATCATTTTCTAGACATCCAAAAGCAAACGCCCCAGGCCGGGCGCGGTGGCTCACACCTGTAATCCTAGCACTCTGGGAGGCCAAGGGGGCGGATTGTTCAAGGTCAGGAGTTCAAAACCAGCCTGACCAAGAGCGAGACCCCATCTCTACTATAAATAGGAAGAAATTAATTGGCCAACTAAAAAAAAAAATAGCTAGAAAAAATTAGCCGGGCATGGTGGCACATGCCTGTAGTCCCAGCTACTCGGGAAGCTGAGGCAGGAGGATTGCTTGAGCCCAGGAGACTAAGGTTGCTGTGAGCTAGGCTGATGCCATGGCACTCACTCTAGCCTGGGCAACAAAGCGAGACTCTGTCTCAAAAAAAAAAAAAAAGCAAACACCCTGACTTTCTGCTGAGAAATTACCCTCAAGGACTAGACAACCCTCAGGAAAACCAAAAACTTCTCCTTTTATTTTATTTAGGTTAACTTCTTAAAACCACCTCCTACTTTTAACTTCGAAGAATTTTTCGCCAAGTGTATGACTTTCATGAATTATTATCCTTCTGGTGACAACAAAAGTAAGTACCTTCCATGGACAAGAGCCTTTGGCCCCCACAGCAGGCAGTAGGGTCTTAAACCAATGCCAACGGCTCCATTACAAGTGGCTGGACCCTCAGCATGGCTCCTGGTCCTTACCAGCACTCCAAGGGGACCTACTTCCCATCCCCCAGAACATCGATTCTAAGTATGACTCTGCTCACGCCTTCCACCTGTCCCTAGGCACTGGCCCCTTTCCCTTGCCTGCCAAACATTTGTAAATCTCCCTCATGATGGAAGAAAAAAACAAAGCTTCTCGAAATCCACTTCTCCCTCCTAACCATCACAAACAACCTTGTTGGAAGAGTAATCTCTGTAAATTTATCTGTACCTGTTCTTCTATCCCCTCGATCATTTATTCGCCCAATAAACACTGACCGCAAGCGCCTCAGGGTCTGTGCTCACCTGCTCCTTGGTCTGCTCCTTGGTCCCCTGACGTCCAGCTTCTACCCTGTCCCCTTCTATCTGCTGATACTGTTTATGTCGAGGCCCCCAATGACCTACCACCAATGATACCACCTTCCTCCTTTTTCTTTGGGTTCAAGAGTATTCTTCTCTAGTTTTGCTTTTACCCCTCAAACCACCCATGTTCAGTGCCCTTTGCTCATGTTCCTTCCCATTCCTTAAATGTTGGTGACTTTAGGGATCCGTCCTTGACCTTCTAGTCTTCCTACTCTGTAAGCCACTTGTTCACACTTAACTTTCATATTACTAGGGTGAGGCAAGTGGGAAGGCTAGGGCACAAAGTCTAAGAAGGCACTCACTCTTAAGGTCCCACAAATTGCATGCCTCACCCATGTCCTGGCCCTAACTGCCTGTGTCAGCCCAGTCCTTTGTCCTGAATTCTAGACAGACTTTTGTCCTGAATTCATTAAAAAAAAATATTATCTATGGGCCATCTCCAAGGATGTCAAATAAGCACCCAACATGAACATATCTAAATGTTAAGCCATTTGTCCTTCTCTAAAAACTGCTCCTTCATCCAAACTAGAAATCTCAGAAACATCTTTGATGCATTTTTCCTCTTCACTTACGTACAGGTCGGGAATGTCTTGAATGTCACAAATAGTAATCATACTTTGACGAAGCTGTATTGGTCATGGCGTGGGGTGGGGAGTGGGGTGCTGCAGGGATATTGGTCAGGAAAGACCAAGAGCCCCACAAGCTCCAGGTGAGACGAAGGGGAAAGCCCAGTGACCCTCCTTGAGCTTTGCCCCATCTCATCTCCTCGAGCTTAATGCTGCCTCTGTACAGGGTTTCTTCGGGCCTTATTTTCGGTTCTGCGATACTGCAATGCAATTCGGATGCCAACTACCCGGAGTCAGTGCAGGATGCCACAGGTTGAGTCCTCTACGAACTCCCTCACTTCCGATACCAGCTGCAAGCTCTGGAACCCCCAGGCGGCCTGAACCTCCGACCAACAGGCTACAAGTTTGGGGATCTCCTCAGTGCCCCGAGGCTCAATAATTTACTAAAACGACTCACAGAACTCAGCAAAGTGCTACACCGAG
This sequence comes from Microcebus murinus, assembly GCF_040939455.1. NCBI lineage: Eukaryota > Metazoa > Chordata > Mammalia > Primates > Cheirogaleidae > Microcebus > Microcebus murinus. Next base: position 114,868,824 of record NC_134105.1, on the reverse strand, counting down.
GGCTGTGGTTTTATTAGAGAGGATACAAATCAGGACCAGCCAAATAAAGAGACACATAGAGTGGGCTCTGTGAGGGTCCCAAACACAAAATGTTCCGGCATCCTCAGGAAGCGTCACCCTCCTAGCACATGGATGTATTATCACCAGTCAGGGAAGCTCGCCGGAACTTCGCGGGGGGTCCAGAGTTTTTATTGGGGTTTCATTACATAGACATGATTAGTTGGATAATTGGACACATGATTTCTTCTTTTTTTTTTTTTTTTTTTGAGAAGGCAGGGATTAAAATCTGTGCACTTGGGCAGACTCGGGACAAATTAGGGAAGCCCCTCCCACGTGCGACCCCTCTGTCGTCTGGAGGAAGCAGAGTCGCAGGGTACAGCGCCCCGACTGACTCTCCCGGAGGCGCCTGACCCTAGACTCAGGCTCCTCCGGGCCGAAGAGCTACTGCATTTACTCAAAAGGGGAGGTTTACACCTTTGGTTAGGGGGATCGTGCGCACTCGAGGTCAACTCCCCAATGCCATGCAAGGGGCGCTAGGCCGACTCATCCCGGCCCACTGACCTTTACTCTCCCCGCCCCAGAGGCCCGCATGTCTTTGCCAGTGCAGCCCGGATCTGGTCTTGGACGCATGACTGAACTCAGTCTCCAGCCCTCTCTCCCCTCTTGGCTCAAAGTCCCAACCTTCTAGTCACATGGTTGGTCTTTCTGGCCAGCCCCTGTCCTGAGTCAGCTCATTAGCTGTGAACTCGGGGGGCTCTGGAGGGCCCACCATGAATAAGGAAAGACTCTCCTATTCCTCTGGGAAGTCCAAGGACTTAGAGTTTAACTCCCTGGAACCCGGAACAAAGACCGGCTGAATTCTTTGTTATATGTCAGACACATACCTCTCCACAATCACCGTGCCCTCAGGGTCCAGGCCTTTACAACTACTCCCTTCTTCCTGAGCTCCTTTCCTCTGTCTGTTCAATGTCATTTCCTCCTAACCTTCAGTACTCGCACTGGACTCCAGCCAGGCTAGTCTTCACAGTCCTTCAACACACTGCTCATTCTAGGCTTTACCCTATGTGGTTTGCTCTGCCAGGCACGCCCTCCTCGATCCTTCTAGTAAAATGACATAAGTCAGTCAAGATCCGGTTAAATTCTTATTTTTCTTTTAAGTAAGAATTTACTTCAGCCTTTGCTGATTAAACCAGTTTATATTGATCACTGTTTCCTCTGAGTCTTGCTAAGTTGCTATAACCTACTAGCTTGTTTGGTCTGGCTACTTTCATTTTTCTATTTAGCTTTTCCTTACATATTATATTTGAATGTCCAGTGAGACAGTAAGTGCCTCGGGGAAAAAGGCCACGTTCCCTACTTACTCTTTTTCCTCATACCGTGCTAGCATGGTGTACTAAATATATTAAGCAATCAGTAAACATTTTCAAAATTAAATTTGTTTCTTAATTTATGTCTCTTTCAGATTCTACTTTTATTTTTCATCTCATTTTGTTCACATTATCATTCTATTCCCTGCTGAACACCTCTCATTTCTCTCTCCCTTTTTATATTTTTTCGCTGAGACAGAGTCTCACTCCGTTGCCCTGGCTAGAGTGCCGTGGCGTCAGCCTAGCTCACAGCAACCTCAAACTCCTGGGCTTAAGCGATCCTACTGCCTCAGCCTCCTGAGTAGCTGGGACTACAGGCATGCGCCACCATGCCCAGCTAATTTTTTCTATGTATTTTTAGTTGGCCAATTAATTTCTTTCTATTTTTAGCAGAGACTGGGGTCTCCCTCTTGCTCAGGCTGGTTTCGAACTCCTGACCTCGAGCGATCCACCCGCCTCAGCCTCCCAGAGTGCTAGGATTACAGGCGTGAGCCACCACATCCAGCCTCTCCTTCCTACCATATCTTCCTACCATATCTTATCAGGCTATTCTAGAGCACAGAACTACCGACCATTATATTGATAGTAAAGGGGACCATAGAGATAATGAAGCCCACCTGGTGTTTGCCCTAGGTGAGGAAATAGGAGACAGTAGGGCCCTGAAGTGACTTGTCCACGGTCACACGGTGAGTTGGTGTCAAGCCTGAGATCAGAAGCCAGGCTCCTGAACTTAACTCCTGCTGCTCTTTCCAATCTATCATCCCCTTCCTTCTGTCCCCGTTCTCCTCTATCGTCACCCTTCACTTGTCCATTCCCATCTCCTGTGCCAATAGTTTTAGATCAAATCCAGAGGTGAAAATCTCTTCAAGTCCCAAAGCATGATGACAAATAGAACAGAATTTTGAGCTACATGCAATTGAATTTTGGGGGACCTGCCACCTCTTTGGATTTCCCTTAGCTCTTTATGGCCAGTAGGTTTCCCAGAGCCTCCCGACTGAACTGCAAGGACAGGACCGCAGCCCAAGGGACTGGGAGGTTCCTCTCTCTAGCACTGCAGCGCCCAGCCTCCCTTTCTGAGCCTGTCCCCTTCTTCTGCCCTCCTAGACCTCCTGAGGCTTGCGTGCATGCTGAAGTCTGACCCCGAAATGGAATTGTCCCTACAAAAGTATGTGATGGAAAGCATTTGGAAGCAGGTATTTTTATAATTGAGTTTATCGGCTTTTGTGGTGTCAGGGATCTTGGACAGCTGGAGAGATTTTTAAAACTCAGCAGCTAGTAAAATGTTCCCTTTAAATAAATAAGAAGGTATTCTCTATGTGTAGGTGACTGCAAAATTTATTGTTCAAATTGGGATACTCTTAAGAGTGAAAAGGAGCATTATTCATAATGTACCTGTGAAACAGGCATAAAGTAGGACTGTGTTGCCCTAAATAACTGGGCAGACAGGAGCTGTTGCAAGCATATAAGAACACACATAGCAGAAAGATATCAACTGGATGAACACTGGTACACTATTTTTCTAAGTCACTTGCATTAAATCTTAAGTTTTGAGATTTAACAGTACAGGTAATTAGAATGCTCTGAGCTACCTCTACCTGCCCCCCTCAAAGTTTCTTATTTTATTCTCTTACACCTGGGTTCTCTCGAATTATTAATTCCTTTGAATTATAACTGTCTGTGAGCACTCACCATATGCCGGTCACTCTGCTATTCACGTATTTATTCTTCACAGTCCCCGGTAGATATTTTCAACCTCATTTTATATATGAAAAAAACTGAGACCCAGAAGGTTATGAGAAACTTTCCTGAAGTTGTAAAGTAAAATGTATATAGCTAAGATTTGAACCCTGGTCTGTCTGAATCCTACGATTTTTATATAGACTGTACGCTATCCTAATACTTGCCTGTTTTAATGCGTAAACCCGTCAAAGTACAGTTGTGCCCTGGAGCAAATCTTTGTAAGCCTGACTACTGGAAAACTTCCTTCAGAGTGCGGGTTGAAGAGGTATCAAGACACACCCTCTCACCTTCAACCCAGTATCAAAACATTACCTGTAGTGCCTGCAGCTCTTCGACTCTTCAAGGTTTTTGAAGCTCAAAAAGTCAACCTCCCCCCTCCTCTCCCTACCCCCCAATAAATATAACACATTATGCTTTTTCAGTTGCAACCAGCTGAGAGCAAGATCTATAGTAATGGGATATAAATGGACTCTGTGAGGTGCTGGGAAAGTTGTGGGTAGCAGTAATAAACATCTGGGAAAGAGGTGTAGCTAAGGGGCTGAAAGGAGGCAAAAGACTTGTCACTGTTTTACCAAGGCCTGCCCCTGCCCCTAAAGAATAGAGGTACTTAAAGATACTATAGTCCTCCTTTCCAAGCTAAAACTCAGAACACATGGTCTGACATAATAATTTTAATTTTTAAATTATGTCTGAATAAATGTATTTGAAAAATCAAATAAAATTATTACATGGGTTAGTTAGAAATTATTAAATCACCTTTTATGAAAAGAGTAAAATTCCATGAATCCAGGACCATCCTGGGCAATTAGGAAACATGGCTGCTTATTCCCTATACCAGTTCCCTCTTTCATCTAGAAGGTGTGTTTCACATTGTCAAAGAGAATCTGGCACTTCTGTGCTGTTTGGTATAGAAAGTGCAAAGATTTCCCCCCACTGGTTTGCTGTGCACTTAATTTAACAAGCTTCAGCAATGCTGATCGGCAGGGATAATTTGGGAACACTCTCCTCTCCTTCCCCTGTGCCTACTGTAGGTAGGGTTGGAGGGAAGAGGGGAGCTAAATGAAATACACCACCCTGGAGAGGCAGGCATATGTGGTGGCTGAAATGCTGGACCAGGAGTCTGGAGATTTGGGTTCTAGTTTGCTAGTCTCCTCATGTGACCTTGGGAAAGTTGTTTTGTATGTCCGTGCCTCAGTTATCTAATCAGTAAAATGGGGATGGCCCGGGGTGGTGGCTCACGCCTGTAATCCTAGCACTCTGGGAGGCCGAGGCGGGCAGATAGCTTGAGGTCAGGAGTTCAAAACCAGCCTGAGCAAGAGTGAGACCCCTATCTCTACTATAAATAGAAAGAAGTTAATTGGCCAACTAATATATATAGAAAAAATTAGCCGGGCATGGTGGCGCATGCCTGTAGTCCCAGCTACTCGGGAGGCTGAGGCAGAAGGATTGCTTGAGCCCAGGAGTTTGAGGTTGCTGTGAGCTAGGCTGACGCCATGGCACTCACTCTAGCCTGGGCAACAAAGCAAGCTTCTGTCTCACACAAAAAATAAATAAATAAACATAAGGATAATAATGCTGATTTTATTTCATTTGAAGATAGAGTAGGATGGAATGTGAAAATATTCCAGAAGGTAACCAGCTATGAAAATACAAGGTTAAATTACATAGCATGCTATCCTTGTCCCTAAACTGTAAATATAGAACAGCCAAAAGGAACCTTAGGTCTTTCTCTTACTGTAGTGGCTCATATTGGCATGAGAGAACTAGCAGTTGGGGTAATGGAGTGGACAAAAACTAGCAAGTGTGTTGGTCCCCATTGGAAGAGATTTTGGTAGTGAGCGCCTTCCATTCGCATCTGCTCAGTTCTGGCGGGCTGGCTCTGCCAGAATGTGTGGTTCCTCACACATTTTGATAACTTCAGTTTTCCCAGAGCATCTCAAAAGGCTCCTTTCTTCCCACTGATGATTTTGGGTGTGAGGTGGTATCGGGAGGAAGGGTCCACTGCTGAGGACACATGCTATGAAAACCTGCTCTCCGCTTTGCAGATTGATGACAAACAGCTTCTGGGCTACTTGTCTGAACTTCGCCCAGTAACGATCATGTTTGTGAACCTGGTGTTTAAAGACCAAAACAAAGCAGAAGTCATAGCTTCGGCCATCCAGGATGCCTGCTTGCATGTCACTTCCGTCCTGAAGGCCTTCCGAGGCCAAATCAACAAAGTCTTCATGTTTGACAAGGTGAGTGTGAAGTAGGGGTGGGAACCTGCCAGTAGTTTGAGGGTAGCATTCATGGCCAAGCACATTGGTGAGACGGAGGGAACAGATACTAGGAAATTTAACCTAAATGTCAGTCTTTATTTATAATTATGGTAGCTCACATGGTGGACATGGCACCCTCTGTGTGCCAGGCACCGTCCTCAACACTTTATACACTTGGACTTATTTCATCCTCACGGCTACTCTAAGCGGTAGGCGCTCTTGTTTGTTATTATCCTCATTTGATAGATAAGGATGCCAAGACAAAGTGAGAGTAAGTTTTGCTCATGATTATCCAGCTAGTAAGTGGTGGGCTGGGGTTCAGATCTGCCTTCCCAGCGGGAGCTCCCCACGCTGGCCTGCCTGTCGCGGTGCCCATGGCCTCCAGCCCAGCAGGTGAGATGTATTTCCCCCGGAGTTTAGGTCAGGAGTCTAGTAACCTTCACATCCAGAAGTTTGTTTCCAGTAATCGCCACCTGCCACGTCAACCCCTCCGGGGCCCCTTTCAGTTTCATCCTTGGCAGGGACTGGGCGCTCCTCCAGCTCCCATGGGTTTTCATTCCGTTCTTAATCAATTCACAGAAAAATGGCGTGGTAAATAAATGACCACGGGAGTATTCGCGAGAATTGGTTCTCCATCTCAGGTGTTTTCTGTATCTTAAGAGCAGAGCACCTAACTACTGATCCATGCCCACTCGCTCATTCATTCAGTAAGCATTTATGGAGCATTTTGTAGAAGGCCAAGCGCTAGGGCTGGGCAGCAAAGATGAGTAACTCATGCATTGCTTCGCAGGTAGACAGGAAGCCCACATTCCATACGAGGAAAACTAACTGTGCTGTGAGAATGCTGAGGGAGGGATTAATTACTTCCAGCCTGGTGCCTTCCAGTAGCTTCTTCCAATATTCATTCACGAGGATAAGAAAAGACCATAGAATCTAAGGAAACAGTGTCTTAGTGTTTTGCAGACCCCAGTGCCCACAATTCCTAGCTGTGTGACCTCAGCAAGTCATTGAACTTCTCGGAGCCTTGAATTATTCCTGTTTGAAGGGGGGGGGGACAGTATTGGCCTCAAATGACTTTGGAGAGTTTTAAGTGATGCAATACGAGTGCAACACTTGCTGCAATGTCTCTCTCACAGCCAAACACTCAATAAATGAGAGCTGCTATTCTCGTTGCCAGCGTGAGTCCAAGGCTCACTTTGCCAAGCCACTATGTAAATTTCCAGGCAAAGCGGACCCCTTGGTGCCCCCAAAGGGGTTGCTGTCTTTATGCATACCCAGAATCGTGGCTTTTCTTCTCGTGTCAAGACATAGCCTAGCCTCTTTCAGGATCTGACTCTTGATCAAATTCTTTTGAAGAGGGTTGAAGAAACTGAGGTATTTTAGTGTTCTTTCACATTCCATCAGGATGTAACATGTCAAAACTCAAATTTTTTAACCCATCACCCTTTATTCACTATGCCTTTTTCTTACAGACAATAGCATCTGACCGAGGTGATTTTTTTAAGTGACCAATACCAAGAATGCACTCAAGGATCTAGAAGGCCACATGTAGCCCCCAGGGGCCACAGGTTCCCGACCCCTGGTTGGAACAGTTAAGCTTTATACCAAGAAAACCTACTCTCAGCTTAAGTCTTTATCCCTAAGAATAATAACAGTAACTGGAAATACTTTATGGTTTACAGAGCTTCTTTAATATATACAACATTAATTCTTTCTTTTAGAAGCCAAAGCCGCCTCTATAGGAGGTCTATGTTATATCCATTTTCAGGTTGATAAACTGAAGTTCATAGAGTATAACTGACTTAATCCAAGTTTCCACAGTTGGGAGGTAGCCTGAGAACACAGATTTTCTGACCCCAGAGCAGGTGCCTTTTCCACTGCTCTGCGCTGCTACCTCACAGACTTAAATTTAGCACTTCGCAACACAAGACCTCGGGCCCAGGAGAGAGTAGGCAGGAGCGTGTGCAGAAATAGCTCAGCGCAGCTCATCTCTGCAGCAAAAGCAAGCCCTTCTCTAGGGCTCAAGCCCTACTGCCGATGATGCGCTGGAAGTTATACACAGTTCACCAGAAATAACATGGGTGTGAGAAAAGTCATGAGGAAATCTAATTCAGAAAGCGAAAACAACTGCTGCCCAGCCGTCCTGTCCTTCCTTCGGGGCTCCGGACTGGCCCAGTTTAAGGCTCGCCCTCCCCCAGCGGTGTCTGTTGACTGTCCCCCCGTGTCACAGGGCTGCTCCTTCCTCTGTGTCTTTGGTTTCCCGGGCGAGAAGGCGCCGGATGAGGTCACTCATGCTCTGGAAAGCGCCGTGGATATATTTGACTTCTGCTCTCAGGTCCAGAAAATCCAGTGAGTGCTGACCCCGTCCCACCTGGTGTCCCCTGACGCTTTTGAGGGAGAAGGGATGGGGGCGGGCACTCAGGGAACAGAAAAGGAGGAGGAGTAGGAACTTGGTTTGTGTCCCAGGCTGTCCCTCTTCCCATCTCCAGCCCATGCACACTTGCAGTAAAGGAATTCCAATGGAGAAAGAATTCTTTATAGGAAATCCCTTCCCACCCCTCCCCACCCCTGCCCTCCTTCCCCCTTCTCCCCTCTCCCCTGCTCACTTTCTCTGTGCGCATTACCTTTCTCTCTTTCCCCATGGCTCTCCTCCCCAGCACCGTGTCCATCGGCGTCGCCAGCGGCATTGTCTTCTGTGGGATCGTGGGACACACCGTGAGACACGAGTACACAGGTGTGCGGAGCCAGCTCGTCTCTGCTTGTCTTTCAGCAAACACGGTGCCTTGCCCCTGGGCCTTGTGGGAGGAAGCCCCCAAATGAGGGAGACGTGGGCCCCAGAAAGTCTGTAGTCACCCAGATGGAAGGAAGCGGTGCAGCTTTACCCACTGACAGTTCAGGGCTTTGCAAACGTACGTGCGTCTCTGGGGCTGTGCGTGAGCACGTTTGCACAGTCATGGGGGAGGGGACCAGGGGCAGGCCGCACGCTCATGGAGTGAGGGGCTTTTATAGTAACTCTGGCTAAGGTTAAACAGTTCCTCCTCTTAATTCCTGGAACAGGTTAGGCCCGCTTCTGAAAAAATTATGAATATTGGCATTACTGAAAAATAATGATACTCTCAAAAGAGAGTAGTAATAAGTAGATGTTATCTCCAGATTTCACGACCCTTACCATTATTTCTCTCTTCATTCCTTTTGAGATGTTCAGCAATAATACATCTAAAATCCTGGATACATCTAAAATACTGAAATAGGTTATGTCTGAAATGATACAATGTCTGAGATTTTCTTCAAAATAACAGAGGGTGGGGAGGCCAGGCGTGGTGGCTCACGCCTGTCATCCTAGCACTCTGGGAGGCCTAGGCGGGCGGATTGCTCGAGGTCAGGAGTTCGAGACCAGCCTGAGCAAGAGCGAGCCGCTGTCCCTACTATAAATAGAAAGAAGTTTATCGGCCAACTAATATATATATATACAAAAAATTAGCTGGGCATGGTGGCGCATGCCTGTAGTCCCAGCTACTTGGGAGGCTGAGGCAAGAGGATTGCTTGAGGCCAGGAGTCTGAGGTTGCTGTGAGCTAGGCTGATGCCATGGCACTCACTCTAGCCTGGGCAACAAAGTGAGATTCTATCTCAAAAATAAATAAATAAATAAATAAATAAATAAATAAATAAATAAATAACACAGGGTGGGGAGTAGGTGGGGGAGTAGATGGGGCAGGACTGGCCATGGGTAACGGCTGCTGGGTTGGGTGACGCATGTATGGAGATTCATGATACTGTGCTTTATTGCACAATCAAATGTCTCCATAATAAACAGCTAAAAAAAGAATATCTTGATTGGAAGTATTCAAGTTTATGTCAAAATGAAACATCCAATACCTAATTTGTGGTAATACTGAGGGTTTACAAGCAGCCAGGCACTACCCTCTGAGATAGGTACAATTATCACCCCATTTTATAGATTAGGAAACTGAGGCAGGAAGAGTTAAAAGTAACTTGCCTAGCAATTTGCATATGGTAGTTAGAGGTAGAGCTGTGATTGAAACCTGGACAGTCTGGCTTCAGAGTCAGATGTTCAAATATCCCCTGAATCAATCCTCCATGCGCACTCTTTCCAGCCCTGTTTACTAACTCTCAATAAATTACCAAATGAAGGTTCATTCACAGGAGCACAAAGACGCAATTTTGTGCCTCATGTAGGCCCAAACTTGTGCCCGTTCACATTATAGCTCTACCTTATCTGAGCAGATTATCTTCTTGGCCTCCCAAGTGAGGCAGAAACTTTGCTAATGGCTGAGTTAACTCTCTGCTTATTTTTTTTAAGAGCCATTGGCTGAATATGGGTAGTTAAAGGCTAGACTTGTGTGTCACTGATGAGAGATAGAGGAGGTAAAGGGTAAAATGCCATTTGGGGACAGCACGCCTCAGATCACACGCAGTTCAATGGCTGTTTTTCCCCTGATCTTTGACTTTCTCCTATCTGTTGCAGTCATTGGTCAAAAAGTCAACATAGCTGCCAGGATGATGATGTCCTACCCAGGAATTGTGACCTGTGACTCTGTCACCTACAATGGCAGCAACCTACCAGCCTACTTTTTTAAAGAGCTTCCAAAGAAAGTTATGAAAGGTGTTGGAGATTCTGGACCATTCTATCAGTGTTTGGGCCTTAAAGAGAAAGTGTGAGTGTGGGGCATTGATTTTGCAGTACATTCTATAAAAAAGAGGGGAGTCAGGATAGCAAAGCAATCAGTCGCCCATTTGAAGTTTGAAGCCAATTCATGAACTTGAAATCTATTCTTTCCCCAGACTGAGGCCCAGACTCCAAAATCCTTCACGTTCCCTCCATCCTTCTGATATCACAGCATGGTGGAAGATCCCATTCTCCCATCAGGCCTGAGAATCTGAGGGTGATTCGTCAAAGGTTGCGCAAACAGAACAGAGAACCCTTCCATTTGAGTATCTATTTGTAGCCAGATAGACCCAATCATCATCATTAAATACTTACTGATTATGCCAACTGAGTGCTCAGACATTATTAGGGTTAAAAAAAAAGTGTACGATATTATTCCTCCTCTAGGTCTTTAGTGAACCGTATTCCCCCAAAGCCCAGCTTAGATGTGTGAGTCTTGCTTTGAAGCTTAAAACCTTTCTGCGGCTTCCAGTTATTTTCATGATAATGTTCGAATTCCTTGCTGTGACACACCTGGTAACCACATGCCTTTCCAACCTCATCTCCTCCTGGGCCCCCTCTTCTGGGTTGTGTTAGTAGCTTGTCCTCAGCAGTACCCACTCCACCCCTGGGCCACTGGGAAAACCATGGTTAATTTTTTTTTTTTTTTTTTTGAGACAGAGTCTCGCTTGTTGCCCAGGCTAGAGTGAGTGCCGTGGCGTCAGCCTAGCTCACAGCAACCTCAAACTCCTGGGCTCAAGCGATCCTCCTGCCTCAGCCTCCCGAGTAGCTGGGACTACAGGCATGCGCCACCATGCCCGGCTAATTTTTTCTATATATATTAGTTGGCCAATTAATTTCTTTCTATTTATAGTAGAGACGAGGTCTCGCTCTTGCTCAGGCTGGTTTCGAACTCCTGACCTTGAGCAATCCGCCCGCCTCGGCCTCCCAGAGAGCTAGGATTACAGGTGTGAGCCACCGCGCCCGGCTCCATGGTTAATTTTTGAAACCCAGCTCAAGGATCTATTCCTCAATGAGGGTGTCCGTGAAACTAACCCATCCCAACTAGACAGTGCCGCTCTTTTGTCCTCTGTGTGCCCGTCCAGCACCTGCCTCTGTTAGACACTCGTCACTCCACATGACATTTATTGACTGGGTACACTTTTCACTTGTTACACTGTGAGCTCTTTGAAAATACCAACTATTTCTTGTTCATCTTATATCCCCAGTGCTTGCTTGATATACAGTAAGTCCTCAATAATGACGAATAAATGAATAGCTCGGAAAGCAGAAAGTCATTACTCTTTATAATGGCAGCTACGGGCCGGGCACAGTGGCTCACGCCTGTAATCCCAGCACTCTGGGAAGCCGAGGCTGGCGGATCGCTCGAGGTCAGGAGTTCGAAACCAGCCTGAGCAAGAGCAAGACCCCCGTCTCTACTATAAATAGAAAGAAATTACTTGGCCAACTAATATATATAGAAAAAATTAGCCGGGCATGGTGGTGCATGCCTGTAGTCCCAGCTACTCAGGAGGCTGAGGCACCAGGATTGCTTGAGCCCAGGAGTTTGAGGTTGCTGTGAGCTAGGCTGACGCCACGGCACTCACTCTAGCCTGGGCAACAGAGTGAGACTCTGTCTCTAAATAAATTAATTAATTAATTATAATGGCAGCTAGAATCTCGGTCTTCAAGGATCACATAACACAAATTTGGGGCTGCAGTTAGTTCAAAGTGTCTTTATCATTCACACTTGTATTCTTAAGGCTTAGCGCTGTGCTTGGCATACACGGGCCATCCATGAAGTGTTGTCTGAATAAATGTGTGAATAAATAATAATTTTTAGTGTTTGTTAGATGTTAGGCACTTTACCTCAAAATACACATTTTAGTCTTGACATCAACCCTATGAGGTAGAAACTATTATCTCCATTTTATAAATGTGAAAGCTGAGGCTTAGAGATGTTGAGCGACTTGTCTGTGCTTGGCCATAGCTCTAGTAAGCAATGGAGCCAAAATTCAACTGTCACAGTAATGTGGCATCACAGGCAACCACAAAGCCTCAGTGGCATGCACAATAAACATTTATTTATGTCACAAATCTGCGGGGCTCAATTGACCCTGGCTGGAATTTAGTGAGCTCGCTTTGTTTTATTCACATGCCTGGGGGTCAGCAGGTTGTCGGCTGATCCAGGATGGCTGAGATAGCTGGGGCCGTCCGGCTGACGTAAGTGGGGCAATTTGGCTCTATGTGTCCCGTCCTCCATCACCCTTGTTGTCATGGCAATATCAGAGGCGCAAGGCCCAATGCACAAGCATTTTCTAAGCCTCTTCCTAGGTCTTATGTTTGCTAATATTCCATTGACCAACACATTCACAAGGCTGAGCCCAGAGTAGGAGGGCACTGCCAAGTTACATCGAAAGGGGCACAGATACAGGTAGGGGTGAGGAAGTGGGGCCATCATGCAGTCAGTCTACCACACCCAGGGCTATCTGACCCCAAAGCCTGTACTCTTCACTATTTTCCTATACCATCTCTGCAGATGTGGAGTGTAGTAATATACATACAGGTATGAACAGGGCCTGATTCCTGCCCTGAAAATCCACAGTCTAATGAGGAAGACGAACATATACAGAATTAGCTCTATGTTACATGGGAGACTTTGATATGTGCTATAAGGGAGGTATAATAAAGTAGCGTGGAAGTACAGAGAGGGAAATAATTCATTCTGACTAAAAGGCTCCATCAAGAGATAGTATTGGCTGGGTGCAGTGGCTCATGCCTGTAATCCCAGCACTTTGGGAGGCTGAGGTGGGAGAATGGCTTGAGGCCAGGAGTTCAAGACCAGCCTGGGCAACATAGCAAGAACCCATCTATACAAAAGATAGAAAATTAGCTGGGCATGGTAGCTGGAGTCTATAGTCCTAGCAACTGGGGAGCATGAGGCAAGAGAATTGCTTGAGCCAGGAGTTCAAGGCTGCAATGAGCTCATGCCACTGCACTCCAGCCTGGGCAAAAGAATGAGACTCTGTCTCAAAAAGAGAGAGAGAGAGATAGAAAGAGAGAGAGAGAGAAAGAGAGAGAAAGATAGTCTTATGTGGTGGGCAAGCATATGAACCCCTGGCCTAGGTTTAGAGACTGTCTATATCCTGTGGCAACAATAGCTATAGGATCTTGGGCAAGTTAAACTCTCTGTACCTCAATTTCCTCATTTGTAAAGTGAACATAATAGTAGTACTTCTTAATAATGTTTTTGTCAAAAGGAAATGATACATGGAAAGCAGTTGGAACTGTGCCAGACACACAGCATGTGCTCGACAAGGGTAAGTTAGTATTGTTTCAGCAATTGGTGGAAACTTCCCAGATGTGAGTCTCTGCACCACACACAAGTCTATTGGATCATATATTAGGTGTCTGGTTATACCAGTGCAGACTCAACTAGCATCCATTGAGCAATGTGCCAGGTGCTATGGAAATAGCTGTTTTGTAAGTTGTTTGGGTTCTCTATGACCAAGCAAGAACTTCTCCTTTCTCCTTCTCTTGGCATTTACAACCCTTGAGTCAGGGGACAGACTCTTGTTAGAGATTAGAAAGGAGGCTTTCTGGGCACTAAGAACTAGTACTCTTGCTCTCAGTGTTTCTCTGCTTTGAATCTAACATCTGTTCTTTTTTTCTTCTCTTCAGCGTGTTTGGTATGGCATACCTCATCTTCAAGAGAAATGAGGGTTACCCCTTGCTGGGTAGGTAGCGGGGCTTGATTTTCTTTGTTCAAGAAAACATTCAGAGGCCAGGCGCGGTGGCTCACGCCTGTAATCCTAGCTCTCTGGGAGGCCCAGGCGGGTGGATGGCTCAAGGTCAGGAGTTCGAAACCAGCCTGAGCAAGATTTTTCTACTAAAAATAGAAAGAAATTAATTGGCCAACTAAAAATATATAGAAAAAATTAGCCGGGCATGGTGACACATGCCTGTAGTCCCAGCTACTTGGGAGGCTGAGGCAAAAGGATTGTTTGAGCTCAGGAGTTTGAGGTTGCTGTGAGCTAGGCTGATGCCACGGCACTCTAGCCTGGGCAACAGAGTGACACTCTGTCTCAAAAAAAAAAAAAAAAGTAAAACACACACACACACACACACACACACGCACACAAGAAAAATAACAGTGATGGGGTTGTAACCTAAGATGATTTTTATTTTGTTTTTTCTTTTCCAAGTTTTCCATATTTTCTGCTGCAAACATATGTTGGTTTTATAATCAGAAAAAAAGTGCGATTTATTTTTACTACAAATTTAGTTTGCTCTTATGGTAGAAATAATCTAAACAATTTTTGAAGGCAAACTGAATTTTCTTATTATTGTTAATGTTTCCACTAGCCCTGAGATAAGCACAATTTTCATTTATTGAGGGCAAGTTTCCTTCATCACAGAATAAGAAATAAAAATATTGTATCCATAATTGTTCAGTATATAAATTCTAACTTTAATAAATGTATTCCCTACTGTTGCAGTTTACATATTACTTCTAGTGTGTTGTATTAAAAAAATAAATAAATAAAAATAAACTTTGGGTTTGATAGCCTTGGTTTAATTCCTGGTTGAGCAAGCTAAGCAAATGTCACTTTTCTATATTATAATTGAATGGACATTATAGTGATCATTGTAAGAATACTTTCCCTCACAGCTTGTGGTAATCAAATCAAAATATAAAACCACATTGTTAACTGGAAAGCTCTAGAAGACAATTTTTTAAAATTTTAAGAGAACACATCACTTCAAGAAAGTCCACGAACAATACTGTGGATATTCCAAGGATATTGTTAAAAGGGTGTCACTGTGTGTCTTTTTATATCTCTAGAATATTTTATATTGATTGAGTTTAATCTTTTTTTAAAAAAATTAAAACAACAGGACGTGAAAAGGAAATCCAATACTTCAAGTGTACTATGGAGGAATTTTTGATGTGTAACTGCAGCAGAGTCCTAATGTACGAAGGATTATCAGGATATGGAAAAAGCCAGATACTTATGGAAATTAAGTACCTGGCCCAAGGTGAGAACCACAGGTGAGTGTCTTGGTATTATCATTCCCTTGTGAACTCAGAGAAGCCTGACATCCTTAAGAGATTTATTTATTTTAATGTTCCTCTCCTCTATATAACTTACCTTATGTAAACAATACACAATCTATAATTGCTGGGTGCCATGACTCTTGTGCTAAATAGATAATTTTTTTTAAGAGACAGGGTCTTGCTCTGTTGCCCATGCTGGAGTGCAGTGGCTTTATCATAGTTCACTGCAGCTTGGAACGCCTGGGCTAAAGCAATCCTCCAGCCTTAGCCTCCCAAGTAGCTGGGACTACAGGTGCATACCACCACACCCAGCTAATTTTTCTTAATTTTTTGTAAAGATGGGGGTCTTGCTACATTGCCCAGGCTGTCTTGAACTCCTGGCCTCAAGTGATCCTCCCACCTTGGCCTCTGAAAGTGCTGGGATTACAGGTGTGAGCCACTGTGCCTGGCCTAAATAGATAATTAATGATAAACATACTGAACCAAGAAAAAGAGAAACTGGGGGCTGGCCCATGGAAATCCTGATTTAATGCCAGGGAGGGCTTAGGTACTTTAATGCTTCTGAAGTAATCCCAATATGCAGACAGGTTGAGATGCTGAAATCAAGGCTAGATTTAGTCTACAGAGCAAACACGTACGTTTATCCAGCTACCTGCCAGGGGGAATCACTAGTTCAAACCAGTTAGCCCTGAGATTGGGGATAGAGAATAACAGGTCTCTGGAATTTTGTCATTTATCTATTTTCACATAAGGAATGTCCTGAGGGCTCTCTTTGGGACAATCCACCTGTCTCCCTCATGGAAGCGGATAGTACAGTCTTTACCAACAGTGGTGATGACCACAGGATGATGATGCCTCCTATCGCTTCACCATCTACCTTAAAGGCTACAAGGGGGAAAAATGCTTGTTAACCTTACATTATTTTTAGCTGTATTTCTATGTCTCTTTAATGTCAGGGTTGAAAAGGGCCGGTTTTAGAAATGTGCTTAACATTGCCGAGGGCATAATTCACAACGACCAGAAGAGATTAATTTATTCATTTATTCAATCACTTATTGAATTCCTAGTATGTTCCAGGAATTGTTAAGTGCTATGTTGGTTAGCCGGGGCTGCTGCAGCAAAGTACCACAAAAATGGGGTGACTTAAACCCGTGGACCCCAGACTTTCGGACACAAGGGACTGGTTTCATGGGAGACAATTTTTCCATGGACCTGGGGTGGGGGGAGCTCAGGCGAAGATGCAAGCAATGGGGAGCAGCTGCAAATAAAGATGAAGCTTGTGGCGGTTGGCTGGAATCTCTGGCGTTCCTTGGCCTGTAGAAGCTCTGCTCTGATCTCTGCCTTCATCGTCACATAGCACTCTCCCTGCTGTCCCTGTCCAAGTTTCCCCTTTTTATAAAGACATCAGTCCATAACCCCCATGTATGGAATGTTAAGCTGAAAAGTAAAATTAATATATATATTATTAAAAAAACTAAAAAAATAAAATAAAGACATCAGTCCTATTGGATGAGGGGCCCACCCTACTGTAGTATGATCTCATCTTAACTAATTACATCTGCAACGACCCTATCCCCAAGTAAGGTCACATTTTAGGGGGGACACAAATCAGCCCATAATAAGCACTAAAGCCCTGAATACTAATAATGTCTGATCCTTGCCCTCAAGGAACGCTCACAGAAGAGGAGACCCCGAGTTAACAGTAGAGATAGAATGTGGTGAGGGCAGTGGCAGAGGCGTGCAATGGAGGTCTGTGGAAGCTCAGAAGAGGGGCGGGAGTGTCACACAGCCTTGGGGCACTGAGGAAGGTTTCTTGGAGGCTGGGTCTGAGCTGAGATTTACAGATGAATAGCGAAGGAGGAGCTGTGAGAAGTGATAGTATTCTGAGCTGATTCTGAGCTGAGGAGACAGCTCAGGGTGTGCAGGGAGCTCTCACCAGCTTCTTGTTGCTAGAGGGCAGGTTGCTAGGCAGAGAGTGGCAAGGAATGACAGAATGAGGCTTTGAAAAGTCTTGTATGTCTCCCATCCAAGTACTGACCAGGCCCGACCCTGCTTAGCTTCCGAGATCAGACGAGATGAGGCGCAGTGTGGTACGGCCATAGACAAAAGTCTTGTCTGGCACATAAAGGAGTCTGGGTTTGCGCCGAGAACCACTGAAAAATTTTAAATAGGAGAGCAACACAAGAAGACTTGCATTTAACTATATCCTTCAGGTTTCTGTGACAGTGATACATTCCGAGGGCCATGCCCCTCAGAATGGTGGCATGCTCATCAAATTGGTACTCACTGACTAAAACTATGGTGCTCAAAAAATGGTAGTGTTCACCAGGGATTTGGGGAGGGGGGGAGACCCACATCTTAGGGATGTGGCGAGCATTGTCGGGGGGAAGGGATTACCTCTAACCCTTTTTAGGGAGAGGCAAAGATATACATTGTAACCAAAATGTCTAAAAAAAACCCTGTTATCGGGAGATGGGCAGGTGGAAGGGGGGTGGAGGGGAAGGGTATGTACTTATTACACGGTGGGTGTGGTGCGCACCACCTGGAGGCTGGACGCGCTTGAAGCTCTGGCATAGGCAGGGTGGGGGAGGGGGGCAGGGGCAATATATGAAACCCTAACAATATCCGCACCCCCATAATATGAGGAAATAAAAGGAAAAAAATTGAATAGTGGCATGCTATTGTGGTAGTGTCGGTGAGAGTATGAGGACCTGAACCAGGGCAGTGATGGTAGGACTAGAAAGGAGGGCATAGTAGGCTAAATTATTCAGGGTTTAGGATCATAATAGAATGAGGCTGTGTTATCAGAAGCAGGAATAACGAACAGCTTTCAGATAGCTTGGCTAATCTCCATCATTGCAGCTAAATATGAGGAGTCAGAGCTTTCCTTCAACCTTTCTTTTTTTTTTTTTTTTTTTTTTTTTTTTGAGACAGAGTCTCACTTTGTTGCCCAGGCTAGAGTGAGTGCCATGGCGTCAGCCTAGCTCACAGCAACCTCAAACTCCCAGGCTCGAGTGATCCTTCTGCCTCAGCCTCCCAGGTAGCTGGGACTACAGGCATGCGCCACCATGCCCGGCTAATTTTTTATATATATATATCAGTTGGCCAATTAATTTCTTTCTATTTATAGTAGAGACGGGGTCTCGCTCTTGCTCAGGCTGGTTTTGAACTCCTGACCTTGAGCAATCCGCCCGCCTCGGCCTCCCAAGAGCTAGGATTACAGGCGTGAGCCACAGCGCCCGGCCAACCTTTCTTATTTTTGAAAAATACATTTTTTAAAACTCTCTTTTGTTTCTTGATTTTTCTCATAAACAGGACTATTGCCATTGCACTGACTAAGATCAGCTTCTATGAAACTTTTTATACCATCCAGTCCCTCATGGCCAATGTACTAGATCTGGATACTTGTAAACATTATAAAGAACGGCAGGCCAACCTCCAAAATAAAGTCAAGACACTGTTGGATGAAAAGTTTTACTGTCTTCTTAATGACATCTTTCATGTCCAGGTAACTAGCTAGCGTTAGACTTCTGCAAGAAATAGTCATTGGCAGGCACAGTAACTCTTCCTTCATGTTTTATGACTTAGCATCTCTTTGACCTTTATTATCCTTTTTTTTTACTCTCATCTAGAGCATCCAGGTGGTTAGTAAGTGGCTCCCAATCTTCCTTGAATGTGTATCCACATTCTTGAGGTGTATTGAAGGTATCTAGAAATACCGTACTCAAGAAAATTCATATTTTTGGTCACCTTTTCCATCATAGCAATACTATACTAGATGGTCTGGGGCACAAAGTCACTCTGCTCTCACAAGTGCCTGTCAATGCAAAGACAGAGTGTGCCCTGTTCTTTCCTGTATCTATTAGATTCAATGACATAGACTATTAGAGCAGGAAGGGACAGTATGGATCTAACACTTGAAGATTTTAAGGCAAAGAACAGTTAAGTATTTTGCCCAAAGTTACCACAGCTAGGAGTTCCCTTTGCTATTTTCCCATACTCAGTATTCTCATAATTCTTTGTGCAGTTCCCTATTTCACGAGAGGTTTCCAGAATGAACAACTCGAGAAAGCAAAAGCAATTGGAAGCATTGTTTATGAAGATCTTGGAGCAAGTAAGAACGTCTGTGGGTCAAGCAATGGGGGGAGGAAAACTGGGCAAATGACTACAAAGCCAGGCGGCCGGAGGGATTCAGACTCTATTGGCAAGAGGTTTTAAAGTTTGTGAAAGCTTTGTTCTAAAGGGCTTAATTCTCCTCCATCTTTCCAAACCTCGAGCTAAGAGTCTGTTCAGAGTTTAGGTATCCTTGAAAGGAGTCCCTTAAGTCTGGCTTCTCCCAGTGCTTTTTGTTCCTCCTCTGTACGAAACATACCAAAGCAGTTAGGTGTGCAGGCTCTGTAGCCAGTCTACTGAGACTCGAACCCCTAGGCCTATCACTTGTACCTGAGCAACCTTGAGCAAGTGACTTAACCTACGCTTCTGTTGTATCATCTATCAAATTGGGGGAAATAGCAGTACCTGGCTCACATGGGTGTAAGGTTTAGATGCCTAGATGATATATAAAAACTTAGAACAGTGCCTCTTTCATAGGAAACACTCAACAAGTGTTCTCGCTCTCTCTGAGAAATCTCGTGATTCCAATTTTCTACTATATGTTGATGATCCCCAAATTTGTATTTTGGCCCCTACCTCTCTTATATGTACCAGAACCATTTTCCCAAGAACTTTCTATATATGCCACGGGGATGTTGTAACTGGCACAGAGTTCAGTGTCTAACATCAGAGTCATTTTTTTCCTGCTACAATGCCCTTTTTTCTCTATCCTCATCCTGACCCTTGATTTAGTTAATGGCAAATTATGCATCATTTAAAGTTATCCCTGCCGCCTCCTTCACCCATATCCCTCACATCTACTCAGTTGCCAAGTCCTACTACTTCTACCTTGGACCATCTCTGGAATCCCTTCATCTTCTGTTCCTCACTGCAGTGGAAGCTGGGGAGACGGTTTCTTCTGTTGAAATATGTCACACAATGGGAAGGTAGGGGCTGCAATGCAAGCAGCTGACTCTAAAACGCAAGCTCCATATTTTGTTTAAAACTGTATCTCGGCCAGGCGCGGTGGCTCACGCCTGTAATCCTAGCACTCTGGAAGGCCGAGGCAGGGGATTGCTCAAGGTCAGGAGTTTGAAACCAGCCTGAGGAAGAGCGAGACCCCGTCTCTACTAAAAATAGAAAGAAACTATTTGGCAAACTAAAAAAAAATATAGAGAAAAAATTAGCCGGGCACGGTGGTGCATGCCTATAGTCCCAGCTACTCGGGAGGCTAAGGCAAGAGGATCGCCTGAGCCCAGGAGTTTGAGGTTGCTGTGAGCTAGGCTGATGCCACGGCACTCTAGCCTGGGCAACACAGTGAGACTCTGTCTCAAAAAAAAAAAAAACTAAGACTGTATCTCCAGCACCTAGAACAGTGCCTGACCGTAATAGATGCACAATAAATGCTTCATGAGTAAATAAATAATTCAGACTAGTTAGGGAAGGGTAGTCTTTATATGAGAAAATGATCTGCTTTTGGGTGTAACATATACCACAATTCGAGCTAGACTAGTGTAAACTGCCAGCATGGCAAGGACTAGGTCAGTTTCCTTTAGCACCCAGTCCAGCGGGTGCTCAGTGAGCATGAGTTTAATATATGTGAGTTGAGCAAATGTCAAGTAGACATCCCCAGGAGACCTTCAATGGTCAGTAGATTGAAGTGACTTGTAGTTAACGTATCAGTTATTTTTATGTAATGGGAACTTTTACTTGACTTTTGTGGTTACCTCTACAACTCCATGTATCCTACAAATTTGCATTACTTTTACACAAAAATTTGACCAAGTAAGAGTCCATTCCAGCCACCTATGTCCAAATTGCCACAAATCTCAAGTTAATGGGACGTAAATCAATACAAAGTTATCGAAAAGAAAAAGATGTAACTTAGCTGGTTCTTTCTTTTCATCAGCAAACCACAAAACTCAATGCATACCCATATACACAGATAAAAAGCTGAACTCCTACAGCATTTTTCTTTCTGTTTCTCTATCTTGTCCAGACAGTGAAAGAGGAAAGGATTATTTTCATCATTGACGAGGCCCAGTTTGTGGATTTGACCTCCTGGGCCTTTATGGAGAAGCTGATTCGGCAAGTCCCTATCTTCATCATTATGTCTCTGGCTCCCTTCCTCAGCATCCCCTGTGCAGCAGCCCATGCCATACTGAAGAACAGGAATACAACCTATGTCACCCTCGGTGCCATACAGCCGAAGGACATCCACAACAAGGTCTGTCTAGACCTCAACGTGAGCAGCATCCCCAAAGAACTGGACTTGTAAGTAACCTGTTTCTTTTTCTTTTGTTTTTTTTTGTGAGACAGAGTCTCACTCTGTTGCCCGGGCTACAGTGCCGTGGCATCAGCCTAGCTCACAGCAACCTCAAACTGCTGGGCTCAAGCGATCCTCCTGCCTCAGCCTCCTGAGTAGCTGGGACTACAGGCATGTGCCACCATGCCCGGCTAATTTTTCTATATATATTTTTAGTTGGCCAGTTAATTTCTTTCTATTTATAGTAGAGACGGGGTCTCACTCTTCCTCAGGCTGGTTTTGAACTGCTGACCTTGAGCCATCCACCCGCCTCGGCCTCCCAGAGTGCTAGGATTACAGGCGTAAGCCACCACGCCCAGCTAAGTAACCTGTTTCTAACCCGAGGTCTTGACGTCTACATTCATTCCCCAGATCCAGACTTCATCAGATTCTTTTTTTTTGGAGACAGAGTCTCACTCTGTTGCCCGGGCTAGAGTGCTGTGGCATCAGCCTAGCTCATAGCAACCTCAAACTCCTGGGCTCAAGCAATCCTTCTGCTTCAGCCTCCCAAGTAGCTGGGACTGCAAGCATGCACCACCATGCCCGGTTAATTATATATACATATATATATATTAGTTGGCCAATTAATTTCTTTCTATTTTTATAGTAGAGACAGGGTCTCACTCAGGCTGGTTTTGAACTCCTGACCTTGAGCAATCCGCCCGCCTCGGCCTCCCAGAGTGCTAGGATTACAAGCGTGAGCCTGCATTAACCTTTTGATCTAGGAATCCCAATTCTAAGAAATCTATACTAAAGATATATTGACAAAAATATGAAGTGACATGTGGACAAGGTTTTTATTGAGACATTGTTTGTATTAATAAAAGATAGAAACAACCAAAGGTCAACCCCTAAGGAGATAGATTGAATAAACTAGGATGTGTCCACACAATAAAAAGAAATAAGAAGGCCGGGCGCTGTGGCTCACGCCTGTAATCCTAGCTCTTGGGAGGCCGAGGCGGGCGGATTGCTCAAGGTCAGGAGTTCAAAACCAGCCTGAGCAAGAGCGAGATCCCGTCTCTACTATAAATAGAAAGAAATTAATTGGCCAACTGATATATATATAAAAAATTAGCCGGGCATGGTGGCGCATGCCTGTAGTCCCAGCTACTCGGGAGGCTGAGGCAGAAGGATCACTCGAGCCCAGGAGTTTGAGGTTGCTGTGAGCTAGGCTGACGCCACGGCACTCACTCTAGCCTGGGCAACAAAGTGAGACTCTGTCTCAAAAAAAAAAAAAAAAAAAAAAAAAAAAAAGAAATAAGAAAGATCTGATGATCTGGAAGATCACCAGGATATATTGTTGAGTGAAAAACAAGGAGCAGTCCAGTATGCAGTGTGCATAACCTGCTGTCTTTTACTTTAAAAGGGGTGAAGTAAATGTGTATGGGTGCATTTGTCTATATTTTTTAAAAGAAATATTGGAAAGGTAAACCAAAAGCTAATCAAAATGATTACCTATAGGGTGAGCAAGACTGAGGAAGTTACCTTATTATATAGTTTTGGCTTTGGAAGGTTATGTTTTATGTAATTTAAAAAGTTAAATAAAAAGAAAAAGCCGTCTCCCAAAATAGAAAACAAATGGAAACAAATGAAGAATGAGAAGTTATTTCCAAGTGATTGAGAAGACTCAAATATTTTTCCTTCCTAAAAGATGGATCTTCGATATGAACAGGTTGCCTTGTTTCACCTCAGGTACCTGGTGGAGGGAAGCTGTGGGATTCCATATTACTGTGAAGAATTGCTAAAAAACCTCGACCACCACAATGTTTTCATTTTCCAACAAATGGAGTCTGAGGAGAAGACAAAGGTGACCTGGAATAACCTGTTCAGTGAGTCCTGCAGTGCCGGTTCTTGCTCACTCTGTTCCGTGTTAAAAAGTCCTTATGCGGGAATGGGCCCTTCCACAGGCTGCTGCTGTTCCCAACAGTGGACTCGGGGTTCTTGTCTTCTTGCAATGGAAGAACCAAAGCAAGAGACGATTTTTAAGCAGCAAGCAGCAAAGCTTATTAAAGTGAAAGGGGTTAAGAGCAGGCAGGCGTCTGAGCAGATTGTGGCCCTGGGTGGGGTTCCTGTGTCATAATCAGCAGGTGCTAGTACACTCAGGAAGGGACAGGAGCAGGCACGCGTCCCAGTAGACAGTGGCCCTGGGGCCTCTGTGTCATATACCTTTTCCTTTTGTCTGGCCTCTCCTCCTTCCTGACATTGTTTCTTCTCCTTTTTTTCTTGACCAATGAGGACGTCGTCTCCTTCCTGCTGTTGGGCGGAGTGCGTGGCTAGGTGGGGGTGTGTGGTGGATGTCCCAAGCCCATGTGGAGGGCGGGGGCAAAATGTAAGGTATAACCTGGCCTGTGAGTTTCTTGTGACAGTTGTGGTTCCCCTTATCTTGTTATTGTTACAGTGTGTTCTCTTACTCAGCATCCCATTAGTTTAAGTTGCTTGCTTTTGCATTTTCTCTGCCCCTGTCTCACTTTTCTTATGCTAACATTGGTGACACTGACAGCTCCCCTTATCTTGCAGTGTGTTTTCTTACTAAGTGTCCTGTTTGTTTCCACTGCCCCTTCCCTTCCCTACCTCCTCTGCTGACGTCTCACTCTCCTACCTAAGCTAACACTTCCTGCAGGGTCAGAGGGTTTGCAGGAAGCAAGAAATACTGGCTCTGGTCTGCCAGATCATAAGAGAACTCAGTATTACCCAGGACTCACTGGACTGATCTAAAGAACATGCACCCATAATACACGTGAAAGAACACTGAGAAATTTTAAGGCCCAGAGTCAGAACCGAAGGGGAGCTTAGATGTTATCTAGAAAAAATTTCTCTTGTTTCCGGGAGGTAAAATTACTAGGTCGAAGAGAGTGGTAAGTTTCCCACGCTACAGAAACATACCAGGGGGATGAAATTTGATATGACGGCATGATGGAGGCCAGTTGGAATTTATTAAGAAATTCATTAAGAAATTCTTAATTTATTAGTAAGAAAATAATTTTAATGCAGGAAGAAGGGTGGGGATCAGAGAATGGGGTAAGGATGCAAGTTGGAAAACAGAGGATGAATGAAGGCTAGAGACACTTACAGCTACCTTTTTACTGAAGCGTTTTTGTTTGTACCTTTTGGTGTTTCTGAGTTCCAGATTCAAACCCTGCCATAGAACTCACCGCCATGTTGCTCCTTGGGTCCCGAGGTCCCTCACCATTATAATTTGGCTTCTCTCCACCTTCCATGTCATCTTGTGTTGTTTTACATATAATGTCCCGGGGCTTCAGTTGTACTTAGAAGGAGGAATAGGGGAAAACATGTCAACTCTATCTTCCTGAGAGCGAAAGTCTCTTATTTTTTGTGTGACTCAAAAAAAAAAAAAAAGTGCTGTTTTTTTTGTTGTTGTTGTTGTTTTTGTTTTTTTGGTTTTTTGTTTGTTTGTTTTTTGAGACAGAGTCTCACTTTGTTGGCCAGGCTAGAGTGAGTGCCATGGCATCAGCCTAGCTCACAGCAACCTCAAACTCCTGGGCTCAAGCAATCCTCCTGCCTCAGCCTCCCAAGTAGCTGGGACTATAGGCATGCACCACCATGCCCGGCTAATTTTTTCTATATATATTTTTAGTTGGCCAATTAATTTCTTTCTATTTTTGGTAGAGACGGGGTCTCTCTCAGGCTGGTTTCAAACTCCTGACTCGAGCCATCTGCCTGCCTCGGCCTCCCAGAGTGCTAGGATTACAGGTGTGAGCCATCATCCCCGGCCAAATGATGCTGTTTTAATAAGCCCTATACATATTCACATTACTAAACCTGTAGGATCAAACTTCTTCCTCTGAGTCTAAATTTAAGGGTGAGGATATAGATGGAAATTCAGTGTCATGTTAAGGTGAATATGGTGGAAGAAAGGAGCTTATAGTGCTGTCATCTCTACACAGCAGGGTAGAAAATCACCATCCACGGGTGGTAATGAGGGAAATTTTACAAAAGTTTCCTCTTTGCTTCCTGAGCATCGCCCTGTCTCCTGGGTGAAGGAATGAAGCTGAGTTGCGCATCTCCCTCCGGAACTGTGTTTCAGTCCACGTCACGAAACGCCTGTTGCCCCCCACTCCATGTGCAGTAACTGGGGGCAGCAGACCGTGTGGCCAGGGTGGCCACATCGGAGGAGAAATGAGACACACGGCTGTCTAAGAGAAGAATAGGGTCAAAGCTAAAAATAATTTTTTTAATAAACGTGAAACATAAGCTTGCTTTTAAAGAAAAGATCGATTTATTTTTCTGGATGATTGTGATGAAAAAAACGAAAAGGCTTTCCCTGGCTAAATTAGTTTTAAGGATGGTAATGGATCACTAAATAGATAATGACTGTTATGATCATTATTTTGTTTGTTTGTTTTGAGACAGAGTCTCACTCTGTTGCCCAGGCTAGAGTGAGTGCCATGGCGTCAGCCTAGCTCACAGCAACCTCAAACTCCTGGGCTCGAGTGATCCTTCTGCCTCAGCCTCCCGGGTAGCTGGGACTACAGGCATGCGCCACCATGCCCGGCTAATTTTTTCTATATATATATTAGTTGGCCAGTTAATTTCTTTCTATTTTTATAGTAGAGATGGGGCCTCGCTCTTGCTCAGGCTGGTTTCGAACTCCTGACCTCGAGCAATCCACCTGCCCGCCTCGGCCTCCCAGAGTGCTAGGATTACAGGCGTGAGCCACCGCGCCCTGCCTGATCATTATTTTTAGACAAAATAATTCCATTATATTATATTAGCCAATGAATTAAGGGAAGGAAATATGTGAATATAAATACCGTAGATAGAACAATACTATTCCTACATTTTATGCATTCATTTGTTTACTCATTCAACAAAACATTTATTCAGTGTCTGTTATGAGCATTTAAAAAAAACAATTGGGTGTCTCCCCTATTTAACACCCTTCAGTGTCTTCGAAGGTATTGAAAAAAAATTGAAGCTAAGGAGAGGTGCTAGTTACACAATACTGTGAATGTACTAAATGCCACTTAGTTATATGTTTTCAAATGGTTAGTTGTATGTTATGTGAACTTCACTTCAATTAAAAAAAAAACTAAATACATTATATAATCCTAGAATGGATTCTATCTTGGAAGAAAAAACAATGTTAAAAAGACATTATTGGGTCAATTGACAAAATTGGAATGTGGACAATAAAGTATTATATCAATGTTAAATTTCTTAAAAATGATAAGTACACTCTAGTTTGGTTATTTCAGAGAATGTTGTTATTTTTAAGAAATACAGAGTAACATGTTTGGGGGGAAAGGGTGTGATGCATAAAATTTATGTTCAAATGCTTCAGAAAAAATATGTACATATAGAGAAGACAAATGAGATAGCAAATTGGGCCAAAGGTTAACCATAGGTGAAATTTGAGTAGAGTACACACAGTGTCTGTCACTCTTTTATGTCTTTCACACAACTGAATCACATTATGAGGTCATCCTATTAGCTTATTTATCTGTTGTGTATTGTCTGTCTCCCATTGTTGGGATGTGAGCTCCCTGAGAGCAGGGAGTCTTGTACTCTCCTGAATCCCCAATTCTAGAATGATCTAGAGTGCCCTAGAGGCACTGAGTTGGGATTGGTTGAGTGACGGAAAGGATGTGGCCGTGCTAGGTCCTGGAAAAGGAAATTAAAAGGCATCAAAGGGCATGGACCACCTCATACCCTCGCACCCCACCCTCTCACCCCCAACCCTCACACACACTCACACTCACACCGGGCCCCTTTCGTGGCATGCTGCCCTCCCTTGGCTTCCCTGCTCCACCTTCTTCCTGCTCCCCTCCCTGACCTCCCTGGCCAGTCTTGTGCTGCTCTTGCCTCAGTCTGCTCCTGCTCTGAGGGCACTCTTTGAATTCTATGCTTAAACCTCTCTTTTTTTTTTTTTTCTATGCAGAGAGTATTGCTATATGAAAACCTCTCTTTCTGTTAGTTCGGTACTGTCTCCCCAGTTGTTTTCATTTATTCATCTATTCCCCAGACCTCGTGTGCGTGTGCGTGTGCGTGTGTGTGTGTGTGTGATCTCCAACCCTAACCTCACTCTTAATTCCAGACCCATGGACCCTTGACCTGAACACAGCTAAAACTTCATGCATCCTCCTCCCTCCCCAGCTGTACTTCCTAGCTTGATCAGTGGCTTCATTCATGTCTCTCTCACTTCCATCGCTATCTTGCTTAGCCCCCATTTCTTCAATATTTTTAATATTTGCTTTCTCCTTGCTGCATGACATGCCTGGCTCTATCCATCCTCACTTCTTGGTACTCCACTGTTACGGTTTTCTTACATGGCCTTCCCTATTCTATTTTCTGGCCTCCCCCACAGGCTGCTTCTAGTGTTACCTTCCCAAAAAGAGTTGGCTGGATTACTACCATTTTCTCTTCAGAACCCTGTGATCTTGATTGTCTATAAAGTCCGATATTCCTAGTGTGCTGTTAAATGCTTTCCGGGCACTGCTCCTAAATGGGGTCCCTAGATACATCTCCCACAGTGGCGCTCCAGCGGGCCAGGCACCTCGTGTCAGCCACACCCATCCACTCA
The DNA here is from genome assembly GCF_040939455.1 of Microcebus murinus. Classification (NCBI taxonomy): domain Eukaryota; kingdom Metazoa; phylum Chordata; class Mammalia; order Primates; family Cheirogaleidae; genus Microcebus; species Microcebus murinus. Next base: position 114,840,795 of record NC_134105.1, on the reverse strand, counting down.
CATGCCCCTGACTGCTAAGTACTCCGGGCTTCTGTGCCTTTGCATTGCTCTCCCCTCTGTTTTCCCCCTCGAAATATAATATCCCTTTGTCTTTCAAGGATCAACCAAAATACTTCCTCCTCTATGAAGCCTTTCTGAATCCACCAAGTCGGAATTAATTGTTCTTGTCTGTTCCCACAACATGCTATTTTCCCTGGTGTTATGGTTAATTACTTATATACCTGCCTGCCACCACAGATTTTATGCCCCTTGAGGGCTGGAAGCACACATTATTCACATTCACAGCCTTCATCCGGCACGATGCACAAAAAGTCCATAATAAATACATCCTGTATCGATGTGAACTCTCTGATGCTTCCTGTTTGTGCCCAGCCACGCGGCGCTCACTGACTGCCTGGCAGTCCTGCTGTTTGTGTATGTGACTTATGTCTCCAGGAAATGATAACTTGGCTATGTTCATCTTTATATCTCCACCTCATCTATCACAGCATCTTGCAGCTACCAAATGCTACTTGAGTGAGCGAAGGGATAGATAAATAATGCATTTTAAAGTACCAGGAGGCCGGGAGCGGTGGCTCACGCCTATAACCCTAGCACTCTGGAAGGCCAAGGCGGGCAGATTGCTCAAAGTCAGGAGCTCGAAACCAGCCTAAGCAAGAGCGAGACCCCGTCTCTACTATAAATAGAAAAGAAATTAATTGGCCAACTAATATATATATAGAGAAAAAAGTAGCCGGGCATGGTGGTGCATGCCTGTAGTCCCAGCTACTCAGGAGGCTGAGGCAGGAGGATTGCTTGAGCCCAGGAGTTTGAGGTTGCTGTGAGCTAGGCTGACTCTACAGCACTCTAGCCAGGGCAACAGAGTGAGACTCTGTCAAAAATAAATAAATAAATAAAGTACCAGGAGACCAAATTACTGGGTAAAACCTCACCTTTTTACACATCTCTTTCTGATAGCAGCCGTGTCCTCATTAGTCCCCCACAGCACGTGTTTGTATCCGAGTGTAGGTACGTGGATGTGCACACAACTATATGGTGCTGTGTGCTGTAAGATAGACATCCTGATGATCTGTGAATCAAATTTTTTTGTCAAACTTTACATCATATGGAAGACATCAATAGTTGATGCCAATCCTTTTTGTTGGGCAGGGTTGGGGTGGAGGGAGACAAAACATTTTTGAGTACATCTAGACTTTCTTTCTTTTTTTGAGACAGATTCTCACTCTGTTGCCTGGGCTAGAGTGCCGTGGTGTCAACCTAGCTCACGGCAACCTCCAACTCCTGGGCTCAAGCCATTCTCCTGCCTCAGCCTCCCACGTAGCTGGGACTACAGGCAAGCGCCACCACACCCAGCTAATTTTTTCTATATGTTTTTAGTTGGCCAATTAGTTTCTTTCTATTTTTAGTAGAGACAGGGTCTCGCTCTTGCTCAGGCTGGTTTCGACCTCTTGACCTTGAGCAATCCACCCGCCTCGGCCTCCCAGAGTGCTAGGATTACAGGCGTGAGCCACCACGCCTGGCCTCAATCTAGACTTTCATATATCGGTTTTACTTAAACCAAGATATCCCAGAATATCTGGTGAGCCAACACACGTTTCTGGCCACCATTTCTCACATGGGATCCATCTCAAAGATGATTGGAAAATCGAACCTTATAAGACAGGATAAGGACTCAACTTTGCTTCCCTTATTCTCCTACAGATTATTTCACTAAGCCAACAGAGGAATTGAAAACATTTAGTTTCCCTGATGAGGAGGGAATGAAAGCAGTCTGTAACCTTGTAAGTGGTGTCAGACTGAAAAACCTGTCACCCCCAGCATCATTAAAAGGTAAGAAAATTTGACCTGATATTTATTTTCCAGTCTCTAGACTCCACTTTTGCTTTCTCTAGGATGACTATCTAAAAAGGGGGAAAAAATGGTAACATAGATTGGTTGTTTGATTTGTGTTGCCTGAGGGAGTAGGAAGGTTCCTTGGTAGGCTTGGCTTTTCTTCTAACTAGAAGCCACCTTCCCCCTGCATATTCTGGGATCTGATTTGAACAAAGGTTTATTCTACTGCGTACAACAATGAGGTATAGTACATTTTGAATTAAACAGAAACCAAATAATAAGGGAGAGAAAGCTAATACTGAGACATTTTCTGCCATCTACTTTTATGAGAAATGACAGACCAAGGGAGTTTATATCAAAGATGTATTATTAGTCTTTTAAAGAAAAATGACTTTCAAGGAATGTTCTAGTATGCATTCAGCTCCAATTCATGCCATTCCGTAAGTAACTTTAAATGTCTAGAAAGGATGACCTCAGGATACCTGAAGGTTCTCAGCCTCCAAAAGAGCCTCATTTGTGTTTCATTCACTGTGCCTGCTAAAAAGTAAGAGGTAGACTAGCTTAGCTTCTACTGAGTTCTATGGGCAAGTTGAGAAGTTCAGATTTTGTCCCTAATGGAGGGACATCCTGGTCAAAATGTCCAGGAAGCCTCATGAGCTATGATACTTAAGCTTAGATGAGAAGTTGAGATAGGAGCTATGAGCCCTCTGAAACCTATTCATGGCATAGCGATGATAATGTACATCGTGAGAATGAGTGAACCTCAGGGGTAGACAGAGAGAAGCCTTATTGTCAGGAGTTTCCAGGAGAAAGAGGAGCCAGGGGAAAAGATAGAAAAAGACCAGCTGGGGATGTCAACAAAGGGCCCTATATGGTAGGCCCTGCTCCTCAGACTAGTGTGGCCTGCAGTGACCTCTACTGGCCTCTTACACCTTTGTCACACTTTAACACAAAACCAGAACACCATGAAATCAATCCTCTTTTTTGTCTGATCATTGCGCCATGTGTCTTTTTAGACTGTAACATCTCCATCTTTTGTACTCTCAGCACAAGTGCTATCTATGAACTGGATAGTAAACAAATACTCCTTTTGATTTAGCCCGGCTAGGTTTCTGTGAACGAGAACTACAGAACAGGATGGCTGTCCAGTCCACCTCGGGAGGGTATTTGATAAAGACAGATAACTAGTTTCCTACTGTGTGGCTTTCCACCTGCAGAAATCTCTCTGGTCCAGCTGGATAGCATGAGCCTTTCCTACCAAATGTTGGTGAGATGTGCAGCCATCGTTGGCCTGACCTTCACTACAGAGCTGTTGTTTGAGATTCTCCCTTGTTGGAACATGAAGATGATGATCAAGGCCCTGGCAAGCCTAGTGGAATCTAACATTTTTGATTGTTTCCGGAGTGGCAAGGATCTTCGAATGGCCCTGAAACAAAACGTGGCCTCATTTAAGGTGCATTATCGCTCCTTGTCTCTGAAGCCCAGTGAAGGGATGGGTGAGTAGCACCTGGAAGTGACCCGTATTTCCTCCTAAAGGCACATCTAGGTAAAAATAATTGATCTGCGTTAGGCAGCAGGGACTGATCTGTCGCTCACCGCCTGGCTGAAAACCCCTTTCTCTCCTCTCTAGTTCATGGTGAAGATGACGAGCTTCATGAACTGGAAAGCGAGGTGATCGAGTGCCACATCATTCGGTTCTGTAGGCCTATGATGCAGAAGACAGCCTCTGAGCTGTGGCTCAAAGACCAAAAGAAAGCCATGCACTTGAAATGTGCCCGCTTCTTAGAAGACAATGCCCACAAATGTGACTACTGCGGAAACGGGGACTTCATTCCCTATCACCACTTCATCGTGGACATTCGGCTCAACACGCTGGACATGGATACCATTAAGAAGATGGCCAGGTCCTGCGGCTTTGAAAGTAAGCCTACTTCATTTTTAATTCATCCTAACTACCCTTGGGAAGTCTGGAGACTGGGATCTAGAAAGAGTGGATCTGGACCCTAAGGGGTTCCAGTCCCCTGAGGGCTTGGGCACAAGGAACGATGGGACTCCAGCAGTGCAGGACGCTGGCGAAGGGGAGTGCTGGGCGTGCACCTGTGGCTAAGTCTAGCAGAGCCAGTGTCACCGTGAGACTGCCAGGGAGGGTTTGGGGATAGGGGTTCTGACGGAACGGGGTGCAACCAGAGCTCACATTAAAATGTCCCACTGAATTCACACCAAGGGATGGAATCCAAGGGGCTTGGGGGGACGCAGTCTGAAATGATGAAGTAGGAGCAAAAGCAAAAATCCACCAGGGAGTGGTGTTTTTGGCAGGCAAGGACATTATTGCTTTGTTGGTCTAGTTTGAAATAGGTTCCAGTGTGTGTGTAGGGGGGAACCACGTTATTTTCTGAGTCTTGATCCATTTCAAGGATTTACAGCCCTCCTGGGCTCTCTCCTTCAGCTTCCTCCTCCTCCTACTTCATCAGTGACCACGCTTCTCACCCCCGTATCTTCCAGAAGTGTGTTGAAATTCCAATCAACATGTCGTTTACTCATTCAACAAATATTTATTGAGTCCCTACTGTATACCAGGCCCTGCTCACTGCTCTTGGCACCTGAGATACATCAGTGAACAAAACTGTATTCTATTTTTTTTTTTTTTTCGAGACAGCATCTCATTTTGTTGCCCAGGCTAGCGTGCTGTGACATCAGCCTAGCTCACAGCAATCTCAGACTCCTGGGCTCAAGCGATCCTCCTGCCTCAGCCTCCCGAGTAGCTGGAACTACAGAGTTGTTGTAGTTGTTGTACAGGTATATGCCACCATGCCCAGATAATTTTTTCTGTATACTTTTAGCTGTCCAAGTAATTTCTTTCTATTTTTATTAGTGACAGGGGTCTCGGTCTTGCTCAGGCTGGTCTTGAACTCCTGAGCTCAAACGATCCACCAGCCTCTGCCTCCTAGAGTGCTAGGATTACAGATGTGAGCCACCATGCTCGGCCCAACACAATATTCTATTGGGGAAAAGTAGACAGTGGAGAAAAAAACATAATAAAGACGTATCATTTTTTATAAGTGCTACATCCCCTGGAGAAAAACAGAAAAGAACGTTGGGTAGGGCAAGAAGGATTAGGAGTGCAAAACCACTAAAGCAGGCCTCCTTGGGAAGTAAGAGTCACATAGGGACAGAGGAAGTAGGGGGTTTTGTTCTGCAGGTGGCTGGGGAGGAGTATTCTAGGCAGAGGGGTTAGCTAGTGCAACAACCGTAGCTCAGGAGTACGACCCCTTCCATCCTACGCATCGTGGGTTTATGCTTTGAAAAAAATCATCTTTACATCATTCTGTGAAGTATAAGAAAAAAATAAAATAAAATCATCTTATTCTCATTTAATGGGGTAAAATGTCCTGGTCCTGGGGAGACAGGAGGTGAGCACAAGAGGTCAGTCTGACACCTTAAACCTAAAGTCTCATTTCTAGGTCTTTGGAACCGTGGGGTGAGCAGGTGATATCTTTGCTTTTCTCTTTTCTTCTGAGAACCTACAAGCATTTTGTATCTTTTTATTTTTATTTATTTATTTTTGCTTTTACAGATCCTCCTTGTAGTAGAGAACTCTTAAGGTAATATATGCTTTGTAAACGGAGAAAATTGAGAACCAAAAATAATATCATTCCCACAAGGGTTTAAGGCTATGACAAGGCACATAGCTGTACACCCTGACTCTATTTGCTTTATCCATCCAATCTCTACGACTCATTCTATCACCATTACAATTATAAACATGGAAAATACACAGGATGTTAGAGGAGGAACAATATTTTGTTTTTAGTAACTGATTTCTTCTCAAACAAATGTGTATTAGTGCAACAAACATTCGCTGAGCATCCATCATGCCGGGTAGTGATCCAGATACTGGGGTTCTATTTGTGAAAATGATAGACATGTGGAAGGTGACAGACAATACACAGATTAACTAATAAAACCATCAAGGGGCCTTGTAGATGTTATAGACCTTGTAGACCTAGAATTTCATTGTACGTGAATTGGAACACATTGGAGAGGTATTGATTAGGATTAGTGTTGGCTGCATATAACAAGAACCCAACTAGAGTGGCTTAACTTTATTTACTATTAAATTTATTTCTCTCTTGTGTCAAGTGCTTGTCTCATGCCTAGGACTAGCATGAAGGCTTCATTATCATCAGGGGTCTTGGTTCAAAACAGCTACAGGAGGTCCAACGATTATGTTCACATTTATTGCCACAGGAAGGAGAAAGAAGCCAAAAAATTAAAGGGATGCGCCTTCCCTTTTAAGGAATTTTCTGGGAGTATTACCTGATATTTCCTCTTACATCCCATTGGCCAGAACTTAGTCACATGACCACAGCTAGTTGCAAGGCAGGCAGGAGAATGTAGCTGTCCTGGATAAAATTGACTTCTCTTACTAAGGAGAAAAAGGACAATGGTGATTGGGATGGGAAACCAGCAGTTTCTGCCACAGAGATCTGAATAATGTTTTTGAAAACTTACTATGTCTTATCTAGATAAACAGATTGAAAGGAAAAGAACAGCAGGGAGATCAGCATTTTGCAGTTGTCCAGATAAACTTTCTGTAATGGACTAGGGTGGTGTATAGCGAAGATGGACAGAAGAGATGGAGTCAGATAATTCTGGGGCACATTCAAAGTTGGGAACTTTCTCTAGTGGATTGAATGGGGATGGGGTGAGGGAAAGAACAGAATCAAAGCTGTGTCCCACGATTTTGGTTTGAGAAAATGGATAAATGGCAGTGATGCTTACTAAGATAGGAAAGATGTAAGTGGGTGTAGGTTTACAGAGAGGAGATTAAAGAGTTTTGTTTGGACCATGTTCATTTTGAAATGCCTGTTATGAATCCAAGTAGCAGTTGCCAAGGAGGTATTTGGATATACGGGACTGTAGTTAAAGTAGATGTCAGGACGTAGAGGTATAAAATTGAAAGTCATTGGCATATAGGTGGAATTTAAAGTCATGGGCAGATGAAATTACCTAGGGAGAAACTGTGGATGGAGAAGGGAGCCCAGGACCACAGTGAGGCTTACCCATGTTTAGAGTGTCGGTAAAGGAGTAGGAGCCAGCTAAGTGGGCAGCCAGTGAGGAAGGGAGCAAAGGGAATGTGTGTTACAAGAGCCAGGGAAAAGAGAGTGGTCACTTGTATTAAATGCTGCTACAGGTGTAATAAAACATAGACAAAGATTTACCCTTTGGATTTGGCAAGATGGTGGCTACTGGTAACCTTGACAGGAGCAGTTCTGACAGAGGAGTAGTGGGACAGAGGCATAGTTCAATATGTTCAGGTTTTAGTCACTAAGAATACAATAAATTGTAGTCTAGGGGAACAGGTGGGCGAATTGATCACTATATGGTGTGATGAGGACTATGATAGAGGTCTGGGCGGAGTTGATGGGTACACATGAGTTGGGGCACTTATTCTACGGGGCAAGGGTACAGAAGGCTTTCAGAAGAGGGTGATAACTTCTTAGATGTTCAAACTACATTTCTAGAAATTAAAAGATCTATGGAGTAATGCATTAGCCTTGAAGCCAGAAGACTGAGGGTCTAGTCTTACCTCCACCACTAGCGGATACGTGATCTGAGACAAGTTCCTCCCCTCTCCAGGATTCTTTCTTCTTCCCGAATGGCTGCATTCGTCTAATGGCTGCATTAGACGACCCTCCATTTGTTTTCTATTTTAAAATCATCATGGAATTTTCTAACCTGTTGAAGTCTGGTTAAACTGAAGGTTTTAAATTCAAGATTCTCTGCCCTTTAGTTAGCCTTTCGAGGGTATTTCGTTTAAGTGTCTGTATATTTCTCTGCTGGAAACTGATGTCACTATCTTCAGGATTGTTCATTCCTAATTTTCATTATTGTAGCGTAAATTAGTTAGGATAATGTTATTAGCTATAACAAACCCCAACATTTTTATGGGTTAACACATTAGAATGATAGTTTATTTCCTGCTTACGTAATAAACAATGAAAGTTTTGACAAATGGCTTTGCACACAGTTAGTAAGGGATCCAGGCTCCTCCCAACTGTGGTTTTGATATTCTTTAGGTCCTTAGATTTATTTGTTTTCTTGTTGAAGGAGAGGACAGAGAAGACACATAAACATCTCGGCCCAGAGGTGACATATCACTTCTGATCTAATTTCATTGTGAGAACTAATTACCTGACTTGACCTAAGATGCAATGGGGACTGGGAAGTGCAGTTCCTGGCTGGGCAGCAAAAACTACATATCATGAAAAGGGAACAAGAATCTTTGGTAGATACCAGATATCTTCATCATAGAGAACAGTTCAATGATCCGTACAACTAATTAGTTTACTTATTTTCTAGCTGAAGAAGACATTACCTTTTCCAAAACAGAGTTTTATAAGAGATCTGAGTTGTTTCCGGAAAATGCCAGGTATGGACATACATAATCATTTAGGAAGTAGAGCATAAACAGCTGTCATTAAATTCAAAACATTGTTAGGGGCCGGGCGAGGTGGCTCACGCCTGGAATCCTAGCACTCTGGGAGGCCAAGGGCAGGAGGATTGCTCAAGGTCAGGAGTTTGAAACCAGCCTGAGCAAGAACGAGACCCCAGTCTCTACTAAAAATAGAAAGAAATTAATTGGCCAACTAATATATATAGAAAAAATTAGCCGGGCATGGTGGCACATGCCTGTAGTCCCAGCTACTCGGGAGGCTGAAGCAGAAGGATTGCTTGAGCCCAGGAGTTTGAGGTTGCTGTGAGCTAGGCTGATGCCATGGCACTCTAGCCCTGGCAACAGAGTGAGACTCTGTCTCAAAATAAAAACAAACAAAAAAAAAAACACCATTAGGATAATTTGTCTGGTCAGTCAGTAGTTTTGGCCTCTTAGGTACAAGTGGGAAAAATTTGGGGGGTGTGCATGGTGAGTTTGGACAGAAGTTATCCGAATTGGGTTTTAGTACCTTGCTCTTTTATTAGTTTTTAAAGATATTTTCTTATCAAAAGCTATGCTATATCTACAAGTTATTACTTCTACTTATTTCTGCATTTGGACAGTCCGGGACAAATAAGAGAAAAGATCTTGAATTTCTTAGACATTATTATAACAAAAATGAGGACATCTGAGGAAGACATCATCCCTCTGGAATCTTGCCAGTGTGAGGAAACCCTAGAGATTGTCATTTTGCCTCTGGCCTACCATTTTCTGGCTTTGGAAGAAAACAACAAAGCCTTATATTACTTCTTAGAAATTGCATCTGCTTATCTCATCTTGGGTGATAACTATATGGTAAGCTGTTGCTTCTCAGACCTCCGCCACCCCAGAGAGACTCATAGACCACAGAGCAAGAAGGGAAGCACTCTGGTGTACCTTTTCTACATTTCATGTTCTTTTTTTTTTTTTGAGACACAGTCTCGCTTTGTTGCCCAGGCTAGAGTGAGTGGCGTGGCATCAGCCTCGCTCACAGCAACCTCACACTCCTGAGCTCAAGCAATCCTCCTGCCTCAGCCTCCCCAAGTAGCTGGGACTACAAGGCATGCACCACCATGCCTGGCTAGTTTTTTCTATATATATCAGTTGGCCAATTAATTTCTTTCTATTTATAGTAGAGACGGGGTCTCGCTCTTGCTCAGGCTGGTTTCGAACTCCTGACCTCGAGCAATCGGCCCGCCTCGGCCTCCCAGAGTGCTAGGATTACAGGCATGAGCCACCGTGGCCGGCCCATTTCATGTTCTTGATTCCTGTCACCACCCCTTTCGCTTGAAAATCAATTACCCAGAAGGGAAATGACCTGAGATTGAGAAAACAGAGGTGGAACAAATTGTAATTGGCAGTATACATTATTTAAAATATTGTCACTTTTAGAAATTTGCCATGAATAGCCTGCCAGTATGGGAAGGAAGGGGTCTCGTCTCATTCCCAAATCAATGCAGAGAGGACTTTTAGTATCAATGCTTCAGTTTTAGTCTTCCTCAGTAAGGCCCCAGTGGCATTTGCCCTCCGTTGTCCCTTATGAGCATAAAATACCTATATGTCTTTCGATGGATGCAATTCTCATTTTAATCTTGTGACCCCAAAGAGGCTCACCCACTTCCATCTTCACAGCAATTTGTGCCGGGTTATCACACACACCTTTAGACCACCAAAGCACTAGTGAATGTTTCTCCAGGATAGTTATAAGGTTCCAGGGCAATATGTCCCTAGAAACATGGGGATTTGATACACACAATGAAATAAAAAAGAATGTATTGCTAAGTAAGTTAGAAAGCACCCAGCTGAATACAGCTAAATAGAATTCTTTACTGTACCTATTTCAGGGCCTTTTATATGCTAAGATACATATAAATCTCCCAGAGGATAGAGGCAGGTAAAGAAAGGTCAGGCTAGGCTAAGGCACAGACTGTGTTTCTCAAACTTATTTGCCCTTAGATCACTTTTCGTGGAACAGCTGGCTGGACCAACCTTCCATGAACTCGATGGAGGAAATGTTTTTCTGGGCTGAGCCTCATCTGACTCCAGCCAGCTTCAGGAAGAGTTGAACACGCCTGAGTAGCCATGTCTGTAGTCCATCATGCCCACACTGGTAGTCTCGTTCCTATTTTACAGCTGCTGTTGATCACAGCAGCATAGTCCACCCTCATACTTTAGATTTGTATAAAGTTTTTAAATTAAACTATTAAAAATGTCAGTAAGGCCAGGTTTTCTAAAGTATTTATGTTAAGAATGAGGGCCAGGCGCGGTGGCTCACGCCTGTGATCCCAGCACTCTGGGAGGCCGAGGCGGGCGGATTGCTTGAGGTCAGGAGTTCGAAACCAGCCTGAGCAAGAGCGAGACCCCCATCTCTACTATAAATAGAAAGAAATTAATTGGCCAACTAATATATAGAGAAAAAATTAACCGGGCATGGTGGTGCATGCCCGTAGTCCCAGCTACTCAGGAGGCTGAGGCAGGAGGATCGCTTGAGCCCAGGAGTTTGAGGTTGCTGTGAGCCAGGCTGATGCCACGGCACTCATTCTAGCCTGGGCAACAAAGTGAGACTCTGTCTCAAAAAAAAAAAAAGAATGAAGATCTCCTACATATTTCATGCACATTTGGGGTGATAGTGGAGATGTGGCCAGTGAGTCCCAGGAAGGGGAGGTTTAGGTAGCCCTGGGGGCCAACTTTCTATAAGCTGTGCGTGCCCATTTCATTCACCGTGGAGTGCTGAACGATCAGGAAGACGATGATTGGAAGCAGAGCGGTTGTGCAAGGCCCCAGGATGTGCCCCTTTGTGCCCCTTCTCCATCAAAGAAAATCTGGTGGGCCTGGGGCTGGCAGCCCACTCATCGAGTCTCCCTCTTTCTGCCTCCCACACATACCCCTTACACCTCATGGGACTGGGAGGGATTGCCTCATCTTATTTTATCCTCCAAGTCTGATCTTGCCTTGGTGTTCACATATGCCAAGATTCACCTGTCTCATGACTTCGGGAGGTTGAAGATGAAGTGAGGAGAATTGCTTAGGGCCTTGCCTTCATCCGCCACCTCCCAAAGATGGCCCTGGCAAAGGAAATGGGAGCGATTCATAACTCAACTAAAAGTGGAGACCAGCTCCTCAGAGATGTGGGGGTGTTGTCTCAAGGGCAGTGGGTACGTTGTTGGAAACTGGGAGGTCAGGATGGAATTACCCTGGGGCAAGGTCATTGCCCTGAGGGAAACTTCAGGTAAAGCAACTCCTGTGATAGTGTAAGGAAAGGTGGAGATTTCTAGATTCAGGTGGAGATTTCTAGATTCATGATTGAGTGATCCCGCAAAGGCTGGCGTGAGGGTGGGGGGCTTTACCCATCCAGCTCCTGCCTACACTTGGGAAGCCCATTCTAATCCCTGGAGGTGGTAATGGGAGTGGCTCCTGCTTCTCCACCCTCAGTAGGGTCTGGGACATTGGCCCCTCTGTAGTCTCAGTCCCTGCCAGCTCAACACTTTTCTACTCTTTGGGCTGGTTGCAGGCATACATATATTTGAATGAGGGAGAGAGGCTGCTGAAAATTCTCAAGAAGGAAAAATCTTGGAATCAGACGTTTGAGTCTGCCACCTTTTATAGCCTCAAAGGTGAGGTAAGAAACCATTAAAGACATGCATTAATCTGTTACTTGTCTTAGGCCTTTCCGTCGAAGTCATCCCTGTACTCCCTACAACCTGTTCCCATCTTCTGCCACAGATTCCTATCCAAGACTCTAGAACCCCAAGCCCCTGGACTCAAACCCCCTACCATCGCTTGCCAGCAGCAGCAAGATCCTCCCTGTCCTCCAGGTTAACACCTTTATGTTTTTGCAACAACCTCTGAAGCTGAACGTGAATGGGTAAACGTTTCCTCAGAGGTGGATGCTGCACGACTACGATGCTCCGTCCTAGTCATTCTTTCAACCGCCCTTCATGCGTGCATTTGCCATTACGCCAGGCACGGGAGGATTTTGTTTCTGGCCATAAATTACTTTTTTTTTTTAATTTTTTTATAAGAGTCCCTAAAATATGTAGTGTTGGAACCCACTAAGTCCAGAATCATTGCTTTTCCTTTTTTCTCCTCTTCCCCTCCCATCTTCCCGTAGGTCTGCTTCAATATGGGCCAGATGGTGCTGGCCAAGAAAATGCTGCGGAAGGCACTGAAGCTCCTCAACCGAGTCTTTCCTTACAGCTTAGTCTCCGTGTTTCTCCACACCCATGTTGAGAAAAACAGACACTTTCACTATTTGAATCAGCAGGCCCAGGAGAGCGCCCCTCCACCGTAAGAGAAGGAGGTGGGGAGAGCTGAGTGTCTCATCTTGCCCAGAGGAGAGAGACCACACACAGCCCCGCAGCCAGGCACCCAAGCCTGAGCCTCTAGGGGGCGCAAAGAAGCGCAACCTGGCTTGGCTCAGACCACTTACTGGGGGTGGGGGGGAAGGTGCCCCTAGACCAGGGCGGGGTTGCCCTCAAGCCCTTTACGGGCAGCTTTTGCCAAAGGCAGTTCAGATGACAGGAACATAAGGGCCCCCCCCCCTTTGCAAGGTGAGATCCGGTGCCCTTTCCTACTCATCTAGCCCGTTTAGCCCCCTTCCATCTATGTTCTGGCTGGAGCCTCTTCCACCTGCTCCTGGAGCCTCAGTCACAAGCCCCCTTCCATTCAGTGTTGAGATACTCAGTTTTTGCCCCTGCCTCACAGAAGAATAGCTCGCCCCGAAGACATCTGCCAAAGGACAAAACTCCCCACCCATCTATTGTGTCTTCCTAAGGATGTGGATTACATTGGGGGTATCCATTAGTCAAAATTGTACTGTTAAGATTTGAGCAGTTCAGTGTGTGTACATTTTACATATAAATGAACTATAAAGAATAATAACGAGGAGGAAGAAATAGTAAGGGGCAGGTGAAATAAGAATGTCGATAGTTGTCGAAGCTGGTGTTACAGAGCGATGGGCTCCGCTGCCTGGCACACATAGAGGCTGATGTTAAACTAGGGCACTGGCCTTTGAGAAAAGGAAGGTTTTATTGCAAGACCAACCAGCAAGGAAACGAGGTGCAACTCAAATCTGTCTTCCTGATTTGGGGTCTGGAGTGAGTTTTAAGGGGTTAGAGGGCAAGGGAAAATATTAAAAATGTTGGCTTGGCAGGGTCTGATTGGAGGTTTCAAATTCGACTATTTATGGTAAGGTGTGTTGAGGCAGATTTTAGTCCTGGATTTTCCCGGCCAGCAGACCCTAGCTTCTGCAAGGGTTCCTGCGTTCAGGTTCCAGCCACGTCCTGGTCTTCTTGGTTCCATGGGGAGGAAATGTTGGTTCCGGGTGTTGTTAGAGGTCAAAGCTTTTTCTACTGTGCATGCCTGGGTTACACGACTTGCAGTTTGGGCTCTGTTATACCTGCAAGGTAACTTGATATTCTGTAATCAACAGAGCAGGGCCAGTTTGGGCTGTTCCTGTGGTTACAATTACACTAGGTGTTTGGGTTCCTGTAGCTCATTACACTCTTTGGCTTGCTGCAGGCATGTTTGAATTTTTCCACAATAAAAGCTTTAAAAAAATCCCATCTATCTGGCAATTCATACCAAGGGAGATGCCAGCTCACTGGAGATCTGGAGAACTAACAGAGAAAGACATCTCTTCCATCTTGGGACAGATCAGTAGCAATATTCCTACAGGTTCAGCCTAAGATACGAACATCTATTCTCACGAGCAAGTGGCTACAACTCTTTCGCAACCCCTCCCAAAACTCCCTTCCTTGGCTTCCAAAAGAGTTTCCTTCAATGTGGGGGATTCTGAGCAGAAAGGAAATGAGCTGAAGCTGAGCTCCTTTCCATGCTGCATGTAGGCTCCTGGGACTACCTGGCTGCTCCTGGAGGCACAGGAGGAAGGGGCGGGGAGAAGTTCAGAGATCTCTCCGAGAGTAAGAAGGACGTAGCCTTTGAGGCACATATAAGGTTGCCATATGAAATGTAGGATGCCTAGTTAAATTTGAATTTTACATAATGAATAATTTTTTTAGTATACATATGCCACAAACTAGGACCTATGCATTCTAAGAAATTAATTGGTTTTTAAACTCAAATTTCACTGAGAATCCTGTATTTTCATTTGCTGAATCAGATAACCCTGGTTTGCAACTACATTTTGTAAAAGGAGAAAAGGTAGAAAAGTGTTGAAGAGGAAAAAACTGCAGAACTGTTGGTTTAAAATACCTGCAGGTCAAAAGTTCTCATTTCAAAAATCAGGATGATATAGTCAAAGTTCATGTTGGGTGGGAAAAAATTAATTAAATATAAATTATTTAAATTATAATTTTTAAATTTTATAAATAAAAAAATTTTTAAAAATCAGGACAATAAGAAACAACAATTAATGTCTGAGTGTCTATGGCCCTCATGAATGCTCCATATTAGAAGTGATTCACTCTGCTCATGTTTTCTTAGAACCTTTAAACAAGGTTTATTTGCACAACATACTCAATGTCATCAATGTCTCAACTAAAATACCCCCAATTCTTTTTTTTTTTTTTGAGACAGAGTCTCACTTTGTTGCCCAGGCTAGAGTGAGTGCCATGGCATCAGCCTAGCTCACAGGAACCTCAACCTCCTAGGCTCAAGCAATCCTCTTGCCTCAGCCTCCCGAGTAGCTGGGACTACAGGCATGTGCCACCATGCCCGGCTAATTTTTTCTATATATATTAGTTGGCCAATTTATTTCTTTCTATTTATAGTAGAGACAGGGTCTCGCTCTTGCTCAGGCTGGTTTCGAACTCCCCACCTGGAGCAATCCGCCTGCCTCGGCCTCCCAGAGTGCTAGGATTACAGGCGTGAGCCACCGAGCCTGGCCAATACCCGCAATTCTTTAGCATCTCTAATACCTCTTTCCAGTTTCCTTCTCATCTTTACTTTAAGCCTGCCTTTCGAGACATATTTCTAATTACGTTTTGGTTTCTTGGTTAAATTTGGTTTTAACCAAATTTGGTTAATTTGGTTTCTTGGTTAAAACTTTGGTTTCTCATTAAATTACTAATATTGCAAGCATCTTATGGAGGCTCCTGTTTCTTAATCACACGTGTAGTGGAGTTTTGGGCTACGTTATCAGTTAAATAGCCTGTTGAGACTGGTACTGAAAACCCAAACATTCTTCATGGAAGGTCATCCGTCCTCTCCTTGAATACTTCCAGCACTGCATGTTCACCGCCTCCTGCCACATTCCGTTCCGCTGATGGAATGTAATTGTTTGAAATGCTCATTGCCTGTGTTGAGCTGAGACCCAGCCCCTGTAGGCAGCGTGCAATGGAGGAAATTCCGCGCTGGACTGGGCAGGCTGGAGGCGGGCCGGGCTTGAGTCCTGGCACCACCACATTCTGGTTCTGTGACTTTGTGTTAATTACTTAACCTGAGTCTCACCTTCCCCATGTGTAAAATGGGGTTCATTATTCCCTCCTCTCTTATAGGTTTGTCATCAGAATCAAATGTGATGAATGATACCAATGTGCTTTTTAAATAGCTTCATTCAGCTAGCAATTACCTGACATGGGACAGGTGATAAATATCTTAATTATCATAAAGTAGGTGCTATGGTCCCCATTCTACAAAGCAGAAAACATGCTTCATAAAATTTAATGTGCTGGCCGGGCACGGTGGCTCACGCCTGTAATTCTAGCTCTCTGGGAGGCCGAGGCAGGCGGATTGCTAGAGGTCAGGAGTTCGAAACCAGCCTGAGCAAGAGCGAGACCCTTGTCTCTACTACAAATAGAAAGAAACTAATTGGCCAACTAATATATAGAGAAAAAATTAGCTGGGCATGGTGGCGCATGCCTGTAGTCCCAGCTACTCGGGAGGCTGAGGCAGCAGGATTGCTTGAGCCCAGGAGTCTGAGGTTGCTGTGAGCTAGGCTGACGCCACGGCACTCACTCTAGCCTAGGCAACAAAGTGAGACTCTGTCTCAAAAAAAAAAAAAAAAATTTAATGTGCTTGTTAGTCAGTAATGGCGTCAGGCCTCAAAGTCAAGCCAGTACTGAGTCCCGGGTCCATAATGAGGATACCCGGTACCTGTGCTCCCCTAAAACATGGCGGCGATTACACCTTCTTTTTATGTTCCGTTTGTGTTAACCTTGTCTAACAGGAAGAAGAGGCTGGCACAACTTTACCGGCAAACCGCCTGCTTCTCCTTGCTGTGTCGGATCTATAACTTAAACTACTTTTTTCACTACAAGTATTACGGCCGCCTGGCAGCTTTGATGCAAGTGAATACCGCATTGGAAACTCAAAACGATTTCCAGGTAAGGGCATTTTGGTAGCTGCTCTTTAAATTTCTGAATCTCATTTGGAGAGAAAAGCCTGGTGAAAGCCAATTAGGAGTCAAAATCATGAGGAAATAATAAAAGCCTTTCTGACCAGATCATGTTCCTGAAGCCAGCAAAACTCCCCAGGGTCTCTTCGCGCTCTTAAAAATTATAGAGGATCCTAAGTAGCTTTTATTTATATGAGTTGTATTTATTATCCTAGAAGAAACAAAAGTAGAAAATTAAAAATATTTATTTAAAAATAAACCCATTACATATTAACATAATTCACATTTTCTTTTTTTTAAAACAAAAAAGACCTTTATTTTCTCAAAAAATGTAATGGGAAGTGTGGCAGTATATTAAAATTTTTTGCAAATATCTATGTCTGGCATCATAGAAGACAACTAGATTCTCATATCTGCTCTATCCTTCGATCTGTCACAATATGGCATATGTTGCCTCAGGAAAACTCCACTATATACTCATAAAAGAATGATGGTGAAAAGGAACAATGTTAAGAACAATTCTTTTAAAAGTGATAGAATCATAACTCACATAAATATGAAAAGTACACATTCAAATATTTTATTTAACTCTCAATGAGAGAATTAGTAAGATGTTACAACTAGTTCAAGGAGAAATCAATTTACTGAATGGATACAAAACTAGTGACAGGGCAATGATCATTTGTATTCCACTGAACATTGACATTCATATGAAAATGAATTATATCGTTTATATTATTACCAATTTTCTACAATATACTGAGTTGTAAAATAGTCCAGAGATGACGAAAGGTAGAGATAACTTTGGTGAGCTAGGCAGGACAACCACGAAGTTTTTGTTTCTGCCCATTTCACGGTCATTCAATATTCTTCTGTCATAAATAATGCCATGACATTATTAAACTAGCTTTGATCTTGTGTGCTCTCTGAAAGGGTCTCAGAGACCCCTGGGGTTCCTGAGGCCAACTGGGAAAACCACTAGTCTAGGTCATAAACTGGGAAGCTTCTGATTGGATGAGGAAGACACCAGGAGACAAGGTGAAGAAATTAGTAAGTTAAATCCAACTCATCTAATGAGAGTGACCTGGCTCCTTTATAAAAGGACATCAAGTGTGGGTGTCTTCTGGGGCAATCCTTTCCTCCTGGAGTCATTAATTACCAAGTAGCACTGTAAATGTTGGAGGAGTTTAAATTCCTAACCAGGAATTCTTTCCCCAGCAATTCCTTTCGGTAGATCCAGGCTGGCTCTCCCAGTATACATAGCATTTTTAAAGCCCATCAAGATTTGGGGGCCCTGCCTATTTCCCATCCTCCTCTCCTGACTCCTTGTCACTAAGGAACACAAGCCCGGCCAAGCCACATGGGCCCTCTTTTGCTCCCTCAAACAGAGAAATTCAATCCCAACTTTGCACTGCATGTTCCCTCTGCCTGGAGCGTCCATCTCCTGACCCTACTGGCTTGCTCCTTACCAGCACGAAGGTCATCTCCTCAGTGAGGCCTTCTTGACCACCTAATCTACAGTAGCCATTGTCCAACATGTCGCCCTGTTTTAATAGGTCTGTTTTATCACTGTTTGACATTTTCTTGCTTGTCCCTCCATTGGTTCCTGGTCTGTCTCCCCTGCTATCCAGTGGACTCCACGAGAGCAGGGCCCTTGTCTGTTCTCTTGTCTTGTTCACACCCTGAGCACCCAGAGCAGTGCCCGGCACATTGCAAGTGCTCCGCAAATATTTATTTAATTAAATACTTTACCTCTCCTCCACATTTGTAGCAGTCCCCTAAAAACTGTGGTGGAGTTGGGGTGCAGGAGGGAGGATAAAAATGGAAAAGCCACGTTGGGAAGTGAATCAAGACACTACCAAGATGGCAGGGGCTGAGGGAAGAACAGCAGGAGAAGCTTTCACCCGAGTATTCAAAAGCAGGCCGGGTGCGGTGGCTCACACCTGTAATCCTAGCACTCTGGGAGGCCGAGGCGGGCAGATTGCTCCAGGTCAGGAGTTCGAAACCAGCCTGAGCAAGAGCGAGACCCCGTCTCTACTATAAATAGAAAGAAATAAATTGGCCAACTAATATACATAGAAAAAATTAGCCGGGCATGGTGGCACATACCTGTAGTCCCAGCTACTCGGGAGGCTGAGGCAATAGGATTGCTTGAGCCCAGGAGTTTGAGGTTGCTGTGAGCTACGCTGACGCCATGGCACTCACTCTAGCCTGGGTGACAAAGTGAGACTCTGTCTCAAAAAAAGCAGATAAGGCCCTCAGCATAGGAGAATAGAAAGACTGAGGCGGAGAGCCCACAGAGTGGTTTCCAGGACTCCACCTGTCGGCGGTGGGACCACTGGTAAGCCACGTAACCTCCAGACTTTATATTTTCCCCGTAAAGTGGAGCAGTTGAACTCCATTGTCTTGGTCCAAATCCAGGAAGTACTTACGCTTTATTGCAGCCTTGGATTCCTCATTTGCCCAACAATTCTCTCTCCCCCACCACCATTTCTGGCTATCCTTCCCATCTGGCAGCATTATCTGAAGCATGTTCTTAACTAGGAATAAAAGAATTCCCTGAGATAGACTTTGTGGTTTAACAAGTACTCAGGGACCTGCTTTTAAGACAGATTTTGTAGACTGGTTATTTTGTGTAATTTGAGGCATTCCAGGAAAAAAGTCCCTACTCTAAAATTCTTCTCCTACCCAACTGCCCCCAAAATCCAATACTTCTATCGTGAGAGATTCTAAATTTCTCCTGTTTGGATTTTTCAAAGTAGTTTTCATGTATTCTGTTGTCATTTTGTATACAGAACCAAACTGCTCCCTTAGAAGGGGCTGTTTTCTTTTTACCTTTCTCTACACATTTACATACCGAGGCAACTTTATCATTTTAAAGAGTTGTTAAAAGAGTAACCAACTTCTCTAAATCTTCAAATTAAGTTTAGAAGTTCTCCTTAGTTTCTTTTTTAAAGCAAACAAACCAAACCAACCTACCTTTTTTGTTAAATTATACAAGTAATGCATGTTTCGTATAACAAATTGAACACCACAGAAGGTAAAAAAAAAAAAAAAAGTCCCTCTTCTCCCCCAAATCCACTCCCTCAACATATAGGTAACCATTATTTACACTTTGGAGTCCCATGGAATCATATATCCATACATATAAGCTATTGCTTCTATTTTTCACAGAAATTTAAAGTTTTATATTTCATTTAAGTACTCCGCGGGCAAGGGCCAGGGGCCACAGGGATTGTCCTGGATGATTCAGTGAATAGGCGGCAGAAAGCCAGTTCGGTCGCTGTGTCTAAGTTCCATTCCCAAGCTTACTAAACAAATGTTAATATTTTACTGGCAGACATTGAGTAATGTCCCTGGGCTCTCTGCTTTGGGTTCCACCTCAGTCTTGCCCCCTTCTCTCCTCTACTCTGCCTCTTCAGATCATTAAGGCTTACCTGGACTATTCGCTGTACCACCACCTGGACGGCTACCCGGATGTGTGGTTCAAATATGAAATCCTGGCCATGGAGCAGGTCTTCAACCTCCCCATGAAAGGCGAGGGCATTGAAATCGTGGCATACATGGCCGATACCCTGAGCTACATCAAGCTCCTAATGGGACACCTGGACCTGTCCATTGAGTTAGGTAAGGGCTGGCTGGGCAAGGAGGGATGTGAAGATACAAGTGAAGCCCCCAAATACACTGGAATTGTTTTCTTCCCAGCCTCCCGAGCCTGTAAGATGTGGGTACGGCTCCGGAATTACAACAAGTACTATATGGTCCTCTGCAGACTTAGTAAATCTTTCTTCTTGAAATGCAGGTATTTATCTTAAAGCATTTTCCAGTGTTAGCAGGAAGAAGCAATCTTATCACTTTATTCTGGCTGTAGGGTAGGGAAGGGAGTAGTTTGCAGGAAGATGATATAACTGATAATAATCGTCCTTTACCTTTGGATAGCGAGGCTTTTTTAACAGAATTCTTCCAGGTGCATCCTCTCTGATCTGGTTGCTCTGGCCAATGACCAGAGGGGAGTCAGACAGTCGTCCCCATGGTGGGGGTTGGCTGCCACCCCTGCCAAGTGGAAAGAAAGGGAAAGAGTTAACAGGAGGGCAAATGACCAGAGAATAGCAACCAGGACTTGAGGTCCAGCCCGGTTTGGCCTGGCTCTGGTCACCCTAATATAGAGATTCTATGAAAGAACAATTCGAACAAAACAGCCAATTTGAGATGTTCTAGTCCTGAGTCGGGGTGGGTTTAAAGTCTGTTTAAGTGTTGCATTTGGGCCGGGCGCGGTGGCTCACGCCTGTAATCCTAGCACTCTGGGAGGCCGAGGCGGGAGGATTGCTCAAGGTCAGGAGTTTGAAACCAGCCTGAGCAAGAGCGAGACCCCATCTCTACTATAAATAGAAAGAAATTAATTGGCCAACTAATATATATAGAAAAAATTAGCCAGGCATGGTGGCACATACCTGTAGTACCAGCTACTTGTGAGGCTGAGGCAGGAGGATCGCTTGAGTCCAGGAGTTTGAGGTTGCTGTGAGCTAGGCTGACGCCATGGCACTCACTCTAGCCTGGGCAACAAAGTGAGACTCTTGTCTCAAAAAAAAAAAAAAAAAAAAAAAAGGGATTGCATTTGGTTCTGAATTACTGCACGGGATCAAACCTAGACCAGGACTGGCCTTCACCCTGTCCTCTCCTCTGGTTCTTAATGCCACCACCTTTTCTCTTCCACAGATACAAGCAACTGATCCAGGTGCTGGAGTGGCTGTGGGATCTTTCCATAGAGGAAGAACACGTCTTCAGCAAGGCATTTTTCTATTTTGTCTGCTTGGACATCATGCTTTATGCTGGTAAGACTGGCTTTGGAATGTAAAAGAACTAGGAGGTGCGGCTCCTATGCTGGTGTGTTGTGGCAGGCCTGGGGCTTTGGGACCACTAGGGTTCTGGCTGGGTGGACTTATAGGACAGGGATGGAGGGAGCCTAATGGTGTGAGCTGAGGAGCTGTCTAGCAGGTGCAAAGATTAAAAGGCAGCAGCAAGAAGGGGAATGAAATCTGGAGGAACCTGTTGGGTCTAAGCTGCCAGATAAACTGTCAGATAACTTTACACATAGGGAATAGTCACTGACATTGTCTTACCATGTGCCTTTTACTAGGGGTATCTAATTTTTAGCAGGATGTACTTAGAGACTTCATGCTTTAGAACGAAGGACTGGATTGCTGATGGTGAGAGTTCCAGGCTGGTAGCCGTTGGTGATTTGGAAAACAAGTTCTTTCCCGATAACCTTCCAGTGACACCAAGGAGGTCACTTGAAGTGTACACATTAAAACAGAGGGACCAGGCTGGGCGCGGTGGCTCACGCCTGTAATCCTAGCTCTCTGGGAGGCCGAGGCGGGCAGATTGCTCAAGATCAGGAGTTCAAAACCAGCCTGAGCAAGAGCGAGACCCCGTCTCTACTATAAATAGAAAGAAATTAATTGGCCAACTGATATATATATATAAAAAATTAGCCGGGCATGGTGGTGCATGCCTGTAGTCCCAGCTAGTCGGGAGGCTGAGACAGAAGGATCGCTCGAGCCCAGGAGTTTGAGGTTGCTGTGAGCTAGGCTGACGCCATGGCACTCACTCTAGCCTGGACAACAAAGCGAGACTCTGTCTCAAAAAAAAAAAAAAAACAAAACAGAGGGACCAGCCTGGGGATTGTTTTCCTCATATATGATTTTAAAAGAGGATGCAAATATTGCTGTCAACAGGGGAAGCATGGGTGGGAAGACAGAAGCCCTAGGCTGCACCAAGGCCAACTCCTTGCTCTTTGGCCAGGAAGGGGTGGTTTAAACCCACCTGCGTGGTCTAAACCATGGAATTATATTATATATTCATAACATTCCACAATAGCTGGGACTCACAAACACGAGCAGTTCGGTTACATGCTTGTTGCAATCCACGGGACCCTTTGGATTTATGAAGTAATCAGAGACTATGCTCCCTGCAGTGGAAAATTCTACTGGGAATGGATAGCCTGAAAGATGATCACCCACTCATGAGCAAATTTCACCCATTTCTCTCTTTTAGGCTTTGTTTATAGACAATTTGAAGAATGTTTGGATTTCATATCCCAAAATGAAGACAACAGAATCCTCAAGTTCCAAAGTGGACTCCTCCTGGCACTTTATTCATCTGTAGCTATCTGGTAACAATGTATTGCATATCACTAAATTCCCAAGGTAAAAATGGTGAATCCCGAAGAAGAGTTCTATAAAATTTTTTTTTAAAGAAAGGAAAGTATTCATAATTTATACATGAGACAGCTTAAAGGCATCAGAGAATACTGGCCCGAAAGACACCTTAGGGATCAAGTAGTTCATCCCCTACAACCAAGGACAGAAAAGTGATGTCTCAATTATATTCAATGCAATGAACATTTATTACAAACGTATTATGTTTTGATGATGCTGGGATAAATAAAGATGACTTGCTTCTGAAAAGTGCTGGGGTTTAAGGAAGGCTAATAAACAGCACCGCTTGCCTGCCTGCACTCACCCAGATCTAATCAGACGGAAAAACACTGTGGATAAACCTAGCGTTGGAGTACATGGCACACAAGTGGGCTTCCTGATATTGAGCCCCAAAATTAGACCTACCCATTCAGCAGCAGGAAGTTCTGGAAAACTGCAGGTCTCCCCACATCAAGGCAGGCCTCTTTGTACAATGCGGCAGAGAGCAGATCAGTACCGTATTCCTGGGCGGCGTCACTGGCTCTTTTTCTTTTTCTTTTCTTTTCTTTTCTTTTCTTTTCTTTTCTTTTCTTTTCTTTTCTTTTCTTTTCTTTTCTTTTCTTTTCTTTTCTTCTTCCTTCCTTCCTTCCTTCCTTCCTTCCTTCCTTCCTTCCTTCCTTCCTTCCTTCCTTCCTTTCTCTTCTTTCTTTCTCTTTCTTTCTTTCTTTCTTTCTTTCTTTCTTTCTTTCTTTCTTTCTTTCTTTCTTTCTTTCTTTCTTTCTTTCTTTCTTTCTTTCTTTCTTTCTTTCTTTCTTTCTTTCTCTCTCTCTTTCTTTCCCTCCCTCCTTCCCTTCCTTCCTTCCTTCCTTCCTCCTCCTCCTCCTTCTTCTTCTTCTTTCTTTCTTTCTTCCTTCCTCTCTCTCTCTCTCTCTCTTTCTTTCTTTCTTTCCTTTCTTTCTTTCTTTCTTTTCTTGACAGAGTCTCGCTTTGTTGCCCAGGCTAGAATGAGTGCCGTGGCGTCAGCCTAGCTCACAGCAACCTCCAACTCCTGGGCTCAGGCAATCCTGCTGCCTCAGCCTCCCGAGTAGCTGGGACTACAGGCATGTGCCACCATGCCCAGCTAATTTTTTCTATATATATTAGTTGGCCAATTAATTTCTTTCTATTTATAGTAGAGACGGGGTCTCGCTCTTGCTCAGGCTGGTTTCAAACTCCTGATCTCCAGCAATCTGCCCGCCTCAGCCTCCCAGAGTGCTAGGATTACAGGCATGAGCCACTATTTATTTATTTATTTTTGAGACAGTCTTGGACTGTCGCCCCAGGTAGAGTGCCGTGGTGTCAGCCTAGCTCACTGCAACTTCAAACTCCTGGGCTCAAGCAATCCTCCTGCCTCAGCCTCCCGAGTAGCTAGGACTACAGGCATGCGCCACCAGGCCTGGCTCATTTTCCATTTTTAGTGGAGATAGCGTCTCACTCTTGCTCAGGCTGGTCTTGAATTCCTGAGCTCAAGCTATCCTCCTGCCTCAGCCTCCCAGAGAACTTGGGAGGCTGAGGCAGGAGGACCACTTGAGTCCAGGAGTCTGAGGTTGCCGTGATCTAGGCCGACACTACAGCACTCTAGCCCAGGCAACAGAGTGAGACTCTGTCTCAAAAAAAAAAAAAAAAGTGACAATGTGGAGACATTCCTATATAAAATGTTACAAATGAGAGCAGCTCCAAATTTGAATAAAACTTCCCTTTTATTATAAAATTACTTGGGAGATATTAAAATCCAAAAGTTAATTACTCTTGCCAGTTAAAGTTCAAAGTCAAATTAACTTGCCCACGTGAGTTAAAGATCAAGGAATATAAAGTCCAAAAATCAGCCTAATTTCTTATTCTTTTTTTTTTTTGAGACACAGCCTCACTTTGTTGCCCAGGCTTGAGTGAGTGCCATGGCGTCAGCCTAGCTCACAGCAACCTCAAACTCCTGGACTCAAGCAATCCTCCTGCCTCAGCCTCCCGAGTAGCTGGGACCACAGGCATGTGCCACCATGCCCGGCTAATTTTTTCTATATATATTAGTTGGCCAATTAATTTCTTTCTATTTATGGTAGAGACGGGGGGGGGGGGGGGTCTCGCTCTTGCTCAGGCTGGTTTCGAACTCCTGACCTCGAGCAATCCGCCTGCCTCGGCCTCCCAGAGTGCTGGGATTACAGGCGTGAGCCACTGCACCCGGCCTGTTATTCTTTTCTATCTTAACTGGAGAGTTCTTACAACAGCTGCGTCCTAGGCAAATACTTCTCACATGTTAGTGGGCATAAGGCTCACCTGGAGAGCGTGTTATCCCAGCAATTCCACACCTGCAGAGCCTGTCAGACTCGGTGGATCTGGGTTGGACCAGAGAATTTGCACTAATAAGCAGAACCCAGGTGTTACTGGTGATGCCAGTCTGCGGCGCCCACTTTGGGTAGCACGGGCCTACACGATCTCTCTCTGGAATTGGAGCAACATCATCAAACCCTAGAATTTATAGTGCCAAGTATCTGATCTGCCTCACTTTTTAACCTAAAAAATCCAAAGGGTGAAATACAAGGTGGCTACTATTACCTGGATGTTCCCAAGAATTCTGTTCATCTTAAGTCATCAAAAAACTCTACCCTTTCCTTGCTCCATATCACAGAATTTCCTGCTTTTTTTTTTTTTTTTAGGGAGAGTGGAGTGGGGCTGGGTGGGAGGCAGACTTCCAGAGACCCCAGTGTGGGAAGCGACACATCCAAAGGGGAGCCATTTCAGCAAATCAGCCCATTCCAGGAGAGATACTGATTTTTCTTATTCTCCTCTGGTGGTGTAGGTATGCTAGACTTCAGGATTGGGACAAGTTTCACGTATTTTTCAGTAGAGCTAAACATCTGGTGCCAAGAAGAACTCCAACAATTCTTTACTGCCAAGGAATCTGCAGGTACATGGAGGGGAAAGTTCTCTACCTTCAAAAACAAATGGAAGAACAGATAGAGAATGCCCAGGAGAACGGCGTTGACATGCTCAAGGTGAGGCTTGTTTTGCAGTCTCCAGTATAAATCACTCCTTGAATGCATTTCTGTCTACCTCCTGTGCGAACTCTTTTCTGATTACGGAATTTATACATGCTTATAATAGTTTTTGAAGGCATCTCCTCAAAATTATAAAGAAAAACATATAAACTTCCCATAAGCTTGATAATCAGAGAGAACCACTTTTTATACATTGAGATACCACTTTTCAGGTTTTTTTCTATGTTTGTGCATGCTCATTTCCATTTTATAATTTGATATTAAATATATTATAATTTCCATGTCATTGCATTGCTTTTCACACTACTAATTAAAAGGAATCATAGTATTTTATCTTATGAATATATTATTAGATTGTAATATAATCCAATTATTCTTGGATAGAACTTTTCTGTAGTATTTTACTGCTATTGCTGTGATAAGGATCCTGATAGATAAATCTCTGCACACAACAATTTTCAAAATGCTAGGCCGGGCATGGTGGCTCACACCTGTAATCCTAGCACTCTGGGAGGCCAAGGCGGGCGGATCGCTCGAGGTCAGGAGTTCGAAACCGGCCTGAGCAAGAGTGAGACCCCCGTGTCTACTAAAAATAGAAAGAAATTAATTGGCCAACTAAAAATATATTTAAAAAATTAGCCGGGCATGGTGGCGCATGCCTGTAGTCCCAGCTACTTGGGAGGCTGAGGCAGAAGGATCGCTCGAGCCCAGGAGTTTGAGGTTGCTGTGAGCTAGGCTGACACCATGGCACTCTAGCCTGGGCAACAGAGTGAGAGACTCTCTCAAAAATAAATAAATAAATAAAAATAAATTCGACTCACATATATTAAGCACCAGATAATAGGTGTCTGGGCTGTAGGAGTGAGCATATTAGACGTGGTGCCTACTTCTGTGGATTTACAGCCTGACAGGGGCAGGCCCCTGAGAGAATGAAGGGCTAACCCTCTGATTGCGGCTTGATACTTATTTGCCTTGTTCTTTTTTTAACTTTTTTCTATTTTTTTTTTTTTTTTTTTTTTTGAGATACAGTCTGGTTTTGTTGCCCAGGCTAGAGTGAGTGCCATGGCATCAGCCTAGCTCACAAGTAGCTGGGACTACAGGCATGCGCCACCATGCCTGGCTGATTTTTTCTATATATATTCGTTGGCCAATAGGTTTCTTTCTATTTATAGTAGAGACGTGGTCTCACTCTTGCTCAGGTTGGTTTTGAACTCCTGACCTCGAGCAATCCACCCGCCTCGGCCTCCCAGAGTGCTAGAATTACAGGCGTGAGCCACCTCGCCCGGCCTGCCTTGTTCTTGTAAAAAACTGAGCACAGGTATATTAGTGCTCTATTGCTGCAAACCAAACAGCTTACAACACCCGCACTTCTCATCTCACAGTTTGGCAGGTCAGAAGTCTGGGTGGGCTTGGCTGGAATCTCTGCTCAAAGATGTATTTGATGTATGCATAAGCATACATAATTGAATGTATCGTTGCTATTATTGTTTTGAACAAACGTATATGTTAGATAAATTAAGAATAATAAAAAGTTTTATTTCACCTTCACTTATTCCCTCTTTGATGCACTTCCTTTCTTTATGTAGATCCAAGTTTCTGACTTGTGTATTTTCCTAAAATTGTAAAGAATTTCGTAAATTCTAAAGAATTTCTTTTAATGTTTCTTGCAAGGCATGTCTACTGGCAACGATTTCCCTCAATTTTAGTTTGTCTGAGAAAGTATTTTGTTGTCAATTTTGAAGGATATTTTCACAGGGTACAGAATTCTAGGTTAGTGGGATTTGTTTGTTTGTTTGTTTGTTTTTTTCTCTCTCTCAACACTCTAAATACGGCATGCTTCTCTCCTTACTTGCATGGTTTCTGAGGAAAAGTCAAATGAAATTGTTCCACTATAGGTAAGATGCTGTCTTCCTGCCCCTGGCTTCTTTCAGGATTTTTTTCTTTATCTTTGATTTTCTGTAGTTTAAAAATGATATGCTTTTTTTTTTGGCATTTATTCTGCATAGTGTTCTCTGAACTTCCTGGATCTGCAATTTATGTCTGACCTTAATTTGGAGAAATTCTCAGTCTTTATTTTTTCTAATATTTCTTCTTTTCTCTTTCTTCTCCTTCTGGTATTTTCATTATGCATATGTTATACCTTTTGTACTTGTCTCATGGTATAAGTACTTGTATAGTCCTTGAATATTGTGTTATTTTTTTTCAGTCTTTGTTTGCTTTCCAGATTTGTAGGTTTGTATTGATACAGCCTTAAGCTCAGAAATTCTTTTCTCAGCTGTGTCCAGTCTATTAAGCCCATCAAAGACATTCTTCATTTCTCTTAAAGTGTTTTTGATTTCTAACACCTCTTTTCGATTCTTTCTTAGGATATCCACCTCTCTGCTTATATTGCCCGTACATGCTCTCTACTTCATTCATTAAAGCTCTTAGCATATTAATCATAGTTTATTTATTTATTTATTTTGAGACAGAGTCTCACTTTGTTGCCCTGGCTAGAGTGCCGTGGCATCAGCCTAGCTCACAGCAATCTCAAACTCCTGGGCTCAAGCAATCCTATTGCCTCAGCCTCCTGAGTAGCTGGGACTATAGGCATGCGCCACCATGCCCGGCTAATTTTTTCTATATATTTTTAGTTGGCCAATTAATTTCTTTCTATTTATAGTAGAGACGGGATCTCACTCTTACTCAGGCTAGTTTCGAACTTCTGACCTTGAGGGATCTGCCCGCCTCGGCCTCCCAGAGGCCTAGGATTACAGGCGTGAGCCACCGTGCCCAGCCAAGATCTTTATTTCTCCATATAACTTCAAGAGTTCTTTCATTTTACCCTACAGAACTCCCTTGAGCATTTCTTTCTCTCTTTCTTCTTTTTCTTTGAGCATTTCTTTCAGGTAAGTTTTAGTGGTAACAAATAGTCTCTGCTTTTGTTTATCTGAGAATGTCTTAATTTCTCTCTCACTTTTGGAGGACATTTTGCTAGATACAGCATTTTTGGTTGATAGTTTGTTTTTGTTTTTTTTTTACTTTTAGCTCTTGAAATATGTTGGCCTGCTGCCTTCTGGCCTACAAATTTTCTGATGAGAAATCTGCTAATAATCTTATTGAGGATCCTTATATATGATGAGTTGCTTGTAATTTGTCTCAGTATGGGTTCATCTTACGTGGAGTTTGTTGAGCTTCTTGGATATTTATAGTTGTGTCTTTTTTCAAATTTGGGAAGTTTCCAGCCATTATTTCTTCAAATGTGCTCTTTTCTCTCTCTTTTCTCCTTCAGGGACTTCCTCAATGCATATGTTGGTTTGCTTGTTGGTATCCCACGGGTCCCTTAGGCCTTGTTCACTTCTCATCAATCTTTTTTCTGTTCCTCAGACTCAATAATTTCCACTGTCATATCCTCAAGTTCGCTGATTCTTTTGCCTATCAAACCTGCTTTTGAATCCTTCTAACACATTTTTTTATTTCAGTTATTGAACTTTTCACCTTCAGAATTTATTTTTGATTTCTTTTTAGGTTTTCTGTCACTTTATTGATATTTCCATTGTGGTCATACATCGTTTCCTCGACTTTGTATCTTCTTTTAGTTCTTTGATCATCTCTAAGAGTTGTTTCACAGTCTTCATCTAGGATATCTAGCATCAGATCTTTTTCAGGGACAGTTTCTGTTGATTTTTTTTTCCCTTTGAATGGGCCATGCTTTGCTGTTTCTTTGTATGCCTTGTGATTATTTTGCTAAAAACTAGACATTTGAATTTAATTATACAGCAGCTCTAGGTATTCGATTCTCGCTCTTCTCCAGGGTTTGCTGTGTTTTTGTTGTTATTGTTGTCACTGTTTTTGGTTTTTTTATTTTTGTAGGTTATTTTTGTACCAAAGATCTGCTTAAGATTTTCTCAAGTCTTTTCTGAGCCTGTGCCTTTCCCTGGGCACCCAGAGTCACTTTCTAATTTTCCCCGTATAGGCGTTTGCTTTGGAATGTCCTAGTATTTGATGCGTGGCTCTCAAAGGGGAAAAAGAGAAATGTGAGGGTGGGTGAGGGGCATTCCTTTGAAATCCCCAGAAGTCACTTCAGCCAGAGGGAAAGGGGCTTGTGACAGAGGGATGAAAGGGTGTAACAACAATGGCTGCCTGCCCCGTTGTCTTGTACCTCTTTGATCAGAAGCAGCAATCGGTGATCAAAGCACAGATCCCTGATATTTAGGCCAGGGTCCCTTTTGCCCACCCTGATTCCCACAAGTTGTGTGCGAGTTGCTTCAGGAGCATGTGCACAGCTCTCTGCTACAGGGCCGGGGTGGGGGAAAAAGTAGTGCTTCTGTGCTGACAGCTGAAATTGACCGAAATTAACTTTAACTTACCATCCAAGCCTTCCTCTGGCAGTTACAAGCCTTTAATAGACTCCAAAGTTCTAAAATAGTTATATTCTGACAGATTCTGCCAGTCTAATTATTGTCTAGGTAGGGATGCAGATACCCGCTACTTCCTACTCTGCCATCTTTCCAGAATCCTCTTCCCCCTGGGGTTTTTTTTTTGTTTTTTTTTTTTGAGACAGAGTCTCACTTTGTTGTCCAGGCTAGAGTGAGTGCCGTGGCGTCAGCCTGGCTCACAGCAACCTCAATCTCCGGGGCTCAGTGATCCTTCTGCCTCAGCCTCCCGAGTAGCTGGGACTACAGGCATGCGCCACCATGCCCGGCTAATTTTTTGTATATATATTTTTAGTTGGTCAATTAATTTCTTTCTATTTTTGGTAGAGACGGGGTCTCGCTCAGGCTGGTTTCGAACTCCTGACCTTGAGCAATCCGCCCGCCTCGGCCTCCCAAAGTGCTAGACCCCCTGGGGTTTTTAACTCACAGACTTGTCCATTTTGAGTCTTCAGTAATTCCTCAGTTACAGTTCAGGTTTCCCCGCCTTGGCGCTGGTCCCCACAGTGGTGTCCACTCGTAAGACTCCGCTCTGATAAGGTGTGGCTCCCTGTATCCATCTGTGTGTCTCCCCAGTCCTGAGGGCAGCAGTTCGCCCTGTGTTCTCACCTCTCTGATTTTTCAGTCTGTTAAGATTTTTACTTGTTTCTAGGGCCAAATGGTGATTTCCAAGCCCCCTTACATGCAGAACTGGCCAGTTTTCCTCCTGTTTAATAATCAGAAGAAAGTATGTTTAAAAAAAAAAAAAAAGTTGTGGCCAGGTGCGGTGGCTCACGCCTGTAATCCTAGCACTCTGGGAGGCCGAGGCGGGGGGATTGCTTGAGGTCAGGAGTTCGAAACCAGCCTGAGCGAGACCCCGTCTCTACTAAAAATAGAAATTAATTGGTCAACTAAAAGATATATGTATAGAAAAAATTAGCCGGGCATGGTGGCGCATGCCTGTAGTCCCAGCAACTCGGGAGGCTGAGGCAGGAGGATTGCTTGAGCCCGGGAGTTTGAGGTTGCTGTGAGCTAGGCTGACACCACGGCACTCACTCTAGCCTGGGCAACAAAGCGAGACTCTGTCTCAAAAAAAAAAAGAAAAAAAAAAAGTTGTTGCAAAGAAGTATTGATGGGTCCTCTCATGTCAGTTTCCGATTTGGGCGGACCATGGGGGCTATTCCACCTGACATGTACTATCTTATCTCCAATACTGACTCTGTGTGTTTCTGTAATGTACTTTCTCACTTGATTGCTTTTATACTTGAAGTAGTCCCAGATCATCTGTGGAGGAAATACCTTTGCAGGCAAGGACGCCAGTCTAATTCTGACACACTGTTTTTTTCTCTTTAGAACTTGGAGAGTCTGGTGGCCCAAAATACCACTGGCCCTATTTTTTACCCGAGGATCTACCACCTGATGGCCTATGTCTGTATACTGATGGGAGACGGGCATAACTGTGACTTCTTCCTGAACCAAGCCCTGCGGCTCTCTGAGACACAGGGGAATGTGCTGGAGCAAAGCTGGCTGAGCATGAGCAAAGTGTGTATCAGCAGGTTGCAAGCTGGGGTGTGTGGGGCGCTCACCCTTATAAGGAAGCTCCAGAATCCCACTGCCTGCTTAGGTTTCACCAGGCATAGAAGGTCTTGTTGCCTGGTAAAAAATTTTGTTGGGGCTGCCATAACAAAATATCTTAGGCTGGGTCATTTATGAACCACAGACATTTACCACTCACGGTTTTAGAGGCTGGGAAGTCCACAGTCAAGGTTCTGCAGATTTGATGTCTGGTGAGAGCCCATTCCTCATAGATGGTGCCTCTTGCTGTGCCCTCACATTCTAGAAGGGTGAAAGGGGAAGACTCACTCGCTCAGGCCCTTTTATATGGGCACGGATCCCATCCAGGAGGGCAGAGCCCTCATGACCTAATTACCACCCAAAGGTAATTACCACCTCTTAATACATTACCTTAGGGGTTTGGTTCCAACACGCGGATTTTGGGGGATGCCAAATTCAGACCACAGCAGTCATTATGGGCCTTTCTAGACTCTTACCAAAAGGGTGGCATGTCCATAGCTCCGGTATGTGAGCCTCCTCTTCCCCTTTAAGTTCTCATGGACTCCCTTCCCTCACCCAAATCTTCTGGAGCAGGTCTCTCTCCGCCCCTGTCTGTGGCCACTTTCCACTTCGTGTTACATTTGTTTGCATGTCTTCCTCCCCTCGAGAATGTGAGCTCTTTGAAAGCAAAGACCACACATCGTCCCAGCACAGCACCTCTTGCTCGGTGTTCGTGGAGTGAGTGAATGAACGCACAACTGTCCGTGTTGATTTAAAGAGGCGTGTGTCAGCGTGCTCCTCTGGGCAGCAAGATCCATTTTTGCCTGTGGGTTCACGCGGTTTTAAAAGCTCGAGGACATTTCGCCACGCCTGGTGTGGGGCCGCTTTCGATGACACAAGTGAAGGAGCACCATTTCTTTGTTCTCTTTCCCTCCTCCCAGGAATGGTGGTACTCAAGCGCTGAGTTCGTAGAGGCCCACTGGCCTCAAACAGTCCGCAGTCTCCCATCGTGGGACAGAATTCTATCAGGCAAGGTAAACATGCAGGAGGTTCAAAGAAACAAATTCCTGATGAGAGTTAATATCTTGGACAATCCTTTCTAACATTTCATGAGAAGAACAAAGATTTTAGCAAGAACCAAGCCTTTGCCGTTGTTGTTCTCCATTATTTACCTTTCTCTGTAGCCGGCCCTCCGGGCTCCTGCCGTTCTCTCTTCTGTTCCAGCCACAGAACCAGACAGGCTGGTTTCTCCTCTTTCTGGAGGGGTCAAGCAGGGTCATGCTTTACTTTCCCCTAACTTTGCAAAAAGCGCCTTTCCCCCCTCATGTTGTTTTAGCGTGACCTGTTTGTTTCGGCCCGTGCAAAATTGTATCGTATGAGAAAACACGAAACGCGAGATGGTGCAACGGCCTGTGTCGTGGCAGACGTGTTTCTAGTTAATGTATTAAACTGAAAGTGTTATTTTTAAATGTCCAGCTGCTAAATCTTTTGGAGGTAGCACAGTATGACAAATAGCACCTGGCCGCCTTTCTCTGAATATGCTCAAATTTATCTCTATTTCTTTTATATATGAGTTCCATGTGGAATGGCCAACCTGGGCTACAAGGGGACTCTTAGTTCTCTTGTCCTGCCTAGGAGAGTCCCATTAAAACCACTGACGCACCTTCACTCTTCTGGCTGCCATTTTGGAGGTCACTATGGACATCTCCCAGTTGACTGGAAAATAATCCCAAATTGCCCGCTTTTATCTGTGCTTTAGTTTCCACATCTGTAAATGGAAATATTAATAGTACATACCTCATGGAGTTTTGAGTTTTTTTTGTTTTTTTTTTTTTTAGGATTACATGAATTTTTTCTTTTTTTTTTTTGAGACAGAGTCTCGCTTTATTGCCAAGGCTACAGTGAGTGCCATGGCATCAGCCTCGCTCACAGTAACCTCAAACTCCCGGGCTCAAGCAATCCTATTGCCTCAGCCTTCCAAGTAGCTGGGACTAATAGACATGTGCCACCATGCCCAGCTAATATTTTCTATATATATTAGTTGGCCAATTAATTTCTTTCTATTTATAGTAGAGACGGGGGTCTCACTCTTGCTCAGGCTGGTTTTAAACTCCTGACTTCGAGCAATCCACCCGCCTCGGCCTCCCAGAGTGCTAGGATTACAGGCGTGAGCCACCGCACCCAGCCTTACATGAGTTAATGTATAAAGAATTTAAAACATGTGCTCGCTTTGGCAGCACATATACTAAAATTGGAATTATACAGAGAAGATTAGCAAAAAAAGAGAAAAAAAGAAAAAAAAAAAAACCCCAACACTGCTTGGTATCCTGGAGATCAATGTGTTAGCCCTCAATACTATCACAGGTATTCTAACAAATTCTCCTCATCCTGTACTTATACAGTCTGTTTTTCTTCTTTAAAGAGAACAGCTGGTACATACAGGATGCAGAGAAGTATGTGGTCTGCTATTAGCAAGTGAGAGAGAAGTAAACTAAAATCAAATATGTGTATAAATGCTGGTGGGCAAAGCAAGTTAGCCTTTGTGAGCCCTTTCTGGGTGGTGGCCTTTATCTCTAGTATATGCCTTCATTATTAGCTTACAATTTTTACTTTCTTTAAATATTCTACATCCCGTGTTAGGCCTTCCTGGTTGTCACTACAGATAGTGATAATGATATCGAGTAATCTCCTTAGAGTTTAGCATCTTCTGGTTGCCACTTTGCATTAGTTGAACAAAGGGTCAGGGGACCGTACTCGGGTTCTGCCCTTACCATCTTAGCCTGGTTCATGCTCAGCTGCCCAAGAGCTGCCCACAAACCTGAGTCTCAGCCCGCCCCAGTGCTCTTTGTGAACTACAGGCAAATGTTCAGATTTTTTTGTAGCTCAGCAACACCAGGCTGTGCTCTGACTTTGGTCCTATGGGTAGATAGTGCTAATGAGTTTGAGGATTTCTGAGATGAATTGTTTATCTCCCAAATTACTAAAATACTAAAGCAATACTACATATCTATTAGAATGTCCAAAACTCTAAAATACTGACAATTCTGGTGTTAAGAAACTCTCATTCATTGCTGATGGGAATGCAAAATGGTACAGCTACTTTGGAAGACAGTTTTAGTTTAGTTTCTTACAAAACTAAACATACTCTTACCACATGACCCAGCAATCACACTCCTTGGTATCTAGCCAAAGGAGCTGAAAACAAAAACTCCTGCACATGGACATTCATAGCAACTTTATTTATTTATTTATTCTTTTGGGACATAGTCTCGCTTTGTTCCCCATGCTAGAGTGAGTGCCATGGCATCAGCCTCGCTCACAGCAACCTCAATCTCCTGGGCTCAACCAATCCTACTGACTCAGCCTCCCGAGTAGCTGGGACTACAGGCATGCGCCACCATGCCCGGCTAATTTTTTCTATATATATTAGTTGGCCAATTAATTTCTTTCTATTTATAGTAGAGACGGGGTCTCGCTCTTGCTCAGGCTGGTTTCGAACTCCTGACCTCGAGCAATCCGCCCGCCTCGGCCTCCCAGAGTGCTAGGATTACAGGCGTGAGCCACCGCACCCGGCCTCAACTTTATAATTATCAAAACTTGAATGCATCTTCATTGATCTAAGGAAAAAAAACAAAAACAAAACTTGAATGCACCCAAGATGTTCCTCAGTAAGTGAATGAATAAAAAAAAAAAAAAAACTGTGATAAATCCAGACAAGGAAATATTATTCAATGCTAAAAAGAAATGACCTATCAAGCTTTGAAAAGACATGAAGGAACCTTAAATGCATATTACTAAGTGAAAGGAGCCAGTCTGAAAAGGCTACAGACTGTGTGGTTCCATCCATGTGACATTCTGGAAAAGGCAAAACTGTCCTGGAGACAGTAAAAGATTGGTTGCCAGGGTGTGGAAAGAGGAAAGGATGAAGAGGAGGAGCGCGGGATTTTTAGGGCAGCGAAACTATTCTGTACATCACTATAATGGTGGATACACATAATTATACATTTATTCTGTGAAATTAAACAATTCAAACTTAAAGCTGTTGGAATTTTAAATTATTCTGAGCCTCGAGAGGCATGTGGCTATGTGGCATTCAGTCATGTGGCATTCAGCTGCAACTTCTGCCTTTTTTTTTTCCTTCCTATAAATAATTAGGAGGACCAAATGGCACCAGAGATAAGACCCCTTTAGATCACTTCCCGTCCTTGTGGAGGAATAAAGTAATCCTCCTTGGAATGTACCAATCTATAACCAATCAAATCATTAATGTACGTACTGGTCTCACGTGGAAAATGTTGTAATCCTGCCAAGATTTCTCTCTCTCTGCCTGCATAAGTGAAACCATAGCTTCTCCAGTTTGGAAGGCTGACTCTGTCTGGAGTTGGTGTCTTCCAGGTGGCCACCCTCAGGCTCTGTGCTCAAGTAAACTCTACACTTCATCATAATTTCTGAATCTTGTTGTTTAAGATGGACATTTCAGACCCACAGAATGCACAGCAGCAGGCATGAACCTTAACGTAAACTCCAAGACTCTAGACCCCGGGTGATAACGTGTCAGTCAAGGTGGGTTCAACACTTGTAACCCATGTACCAGTCTGGCGGGGGATGTTGACAGTAGGGGATGGGAGAGTATATGGGATCTCTCTGTACCTTCTACTCAGTTATGCTATGACCCTAAAACTGCTCTAAAAAGTAAAGTCTATTAATTAAAAACCCAAACAAATCCTGAAATATATGTCAACCAGCTTCCTTTTCCTCTACAGAGCTAGGCTGCTCCCTGCCCAGTCCCTAGCCAGCTGCTCCCTCCTCAAATGTCCCTAGCACAGGAAATGGCACTAATCCTTCAAACTCCAAAAATCTAGTTATCGCTGACTCTTCTGTTTCTTCAACACCCTCCCAGTCCATCAGTAAATCCAGGTACCTCCAGGGTATGTCTGGATGTAACCACTCCTCGTCTCCACCACTGCCACCTTAGACGAAGCCATCTCAGTTTCTCACTGGCGGCATTGCCCCAGACCAACCGAACGGTCTTCCTGTTTCCGCTCTTGCCCCTCTCTGAGCTGTTCTCGGCATAGAAGGCGCAGTCAGCCTGTGGGTCACCCCATGCTTGGAGTCACCCCTGCTTGGAGTCCTCCAGTGTCTTTTCACTGCACTTAATAAACAGAGTAAGATCCAAACTACTAGGCCGGGCGCAGTGGCTCACACCTGTCATCCTAGCACTCTGGGAGGCCGAGGTGGGAGGATGGCTCAAGGTCAGGAGTTCGAAACCAGCCTGAGCAAGAGCGAGACCCCGTCTCTACTAAAAATAGAAAGAAATTAATTGGCCAACTAAAAATATGTAGAAAAAATTAGCCAGGCATGGTAGTGTATGCCTGTAGTCCCAGCTACTCGGGAGGCTGAGGCAGCAAGATCTCTTGAGCCCCGGAGTTTGAGGTTGCTGTGAGCTAGGCTAACGCCACGGCACTCACTGTAGCTTGGGCAACAGAGTAACACTCTGTCTCAAAAAAAAAAAAAATATATATATATATATATATCTCCAAACTACTTACGCTGGTATACAAGGCCTACGTGATCCGGCCCCTTCCTGCCTCTCTAACCTCTTCTCATACCACTCTCCCGGCCTCAAAATTCTCTCTCACTCGACTTGCTGGGCGTCCACTCTTTCATCTATTTAAAACAAAAAAAGAGGGGCTGTGTTAGACAGTTTCTGGGGATCACCTTTAGAAGGTAATCTATGGGGGTAAAGGGATAGGAATTCGTTTTTCCCTATAAAGTTGTTTTGCCTACTGCCCCTTGGGCTAGGGCGGCCTTGGCCTGGCTCAGGTAGGCCAAGTTATCTGAGGATGTCTGTCCCGGCCCGCGGGACCTTCTGTTACTCGTGGGGTCAAGGGGGACCGTGCCTGAAAGAGATGGGCGAGAGAAAGGAACGAGACCAAGCAAAGGGTTGTCAAGGTCTACTTTACTTGGATTCTTTGTAGGTTTTATAAGCATACAGAAACAAGGAAGTAGAAACAGAAAAATAGAGTGGGGTGACGATGAGGCTTGGGTCTGGGCTAATCAGCCCCAATCAGCGTCTTATCGGTATCGAAGCTGTTTGTGACTGATCACTCAACCCCAACCTGGCAGGTGGTCGGGAACAACTGCAGTCAGCACTCCCTGGAGCATTCCGTGGTCAGCACGTCATGGAACGCATTCTTCTCGGAGCTATAGCTGGAGGGTGGGGTGCTGTTTTCGTTCTGGGAATTTTCCAGGGCGAAGCCCGTGCGTAGGACGAGTCATAGGGGAGTTGAGGGTCTTTGAGGGTCCTTGCCTCCAACAGATGTCCATCTGGGTCTTGGGGTCTCCCACTTGCTGTTCGACGTCTGGAGGCAAAGCAAAGGGCATGCATTCCTCCTAAAGAGCTCTCCCTCGCTGGGAGTGGGTGGGTGCATAAGCGACAGGGGCTGTGCTCACACAAAGACAGGTTGGAGCAGTGCTCGCTCTGTAGAAAAGAGGGGTTTGGCATTGGTCTTTCCTCACGTGACAGGAGATAGAAGCCTGAGCATCTGAGGACCAGTCTGCACAGGCTGCACTGTCCTCAAGTGTCGTCGCCCTCCCCACCTCCAGAGCACTTGTCAGGGCTTCCACGTGAATTGCTAGCATCCCAGGAGATGAAGTCCTCCAGGGAGAAGCTGGGGTGCCCAGCTATCCTTGCCCTCCAAGAGTTCAAGAGTCTCGTTCACATCTTATTTGACTTCTGACCAAGCCAAGCAAAACGCTGTGCCGGGCTGGGTGGGCTGGAGAAGATAGACAGGGCCAGGGCGGGTCATCACGGGAAGTACAGTGATGTTATCTCCCAGGACTGAGGAAAGGAGACAGAGGAAGAGGTGGGGAAAGACTAGGCTGCAATTTGAAGACTGTACATTCCACGTGCCTGAATTTTTTTTTGAGACAGAGTCTCACTTTGTTGCCCAGGCTAGAGTGAGTGCCGTGGCGTCAGCCTAGCTCACAGCAACCTCAATCTCCTGGGCCCAAGCGATCCTCCTGCCTCAGCCTCCCAAGTAGCTGGGACTACAGGCATGTGCCACCATGCCCGGCTAATTTTTTCTATATATATTAGTTGGCCAATTAATTTCTTTCTATTTATAGTAGAGACGCGGTCTCGCTCTTGCTCAGGCTGGTTTCGAACTCCTGACCTTGAGCAATCCGCCTGCCTCGGCCTCCCGGAGAGCTAGGATTACAGGCGTGAGCCACCGCGCCCGGCTACGTGCCTGAATTTTACATGCATCAGGTTTTACAGAAACCCTGTAGTGGGTTTCCGGTCCTGACTATGTCACAAATCAGTTATGTGACCTTGGGCAAGTCTCTTCGCATCAGTTCCCTTGTCTCTAATTAACAAGTTGTGCTACGGTCCCTTCCCGCCCACATCAGGCTGCGATTCCACCTCCCACCACCAGGATGGGTGTGGGCGACCTTCCCTCTGGCCAGCAGATGGCAGCACTGGCTCCCGGCTGTGGCTGCAGCCCACAGAACCGTTTCTGGCCAAGCTCTCCCGTCTGCAGCCTCAGCGTCCAGCACCCCTGCACCTTCCCGCCCTGCTCCCCTCCTTACATGTGGGGAGCTTCCAGTGTGACATTCTCAGGAGCATCCTGGGTAGAATTATTTGCAGGAGAAGGCAGCCATAAATAATCCATGAAGGCTTCAGGAACAGAGAGGAATGGAAAAGTGATTTTTTTTTTTTTTTTTTGCATGAGCCCTTGGACTCTCCCCATATCTGTGAACTCCTGGAGGGCAGAGCTGCTGTCCTTGTCCCCCGTCTCCTGCAGAAAGCCCAGTGCCTACACACTAGTAAGTGTCCAGAAAGCATGTGAATTAACAAATGTATTAAAGAACATTTTCATTTGATCATTTCAAGTTAATCCTTACGGGCAGCCTTAGAAGTAGGAGCCTAATATTTATTGAACGAGAAAATTATACGAACCTTCACGGAGATCAGAAAAAATTACTAAACATCGTACTAGCCGGGCTCTGCAGTAGGGTTAAAACAACGAATAAGAAACACCGTGCATGGTGGCTACAGATGTGGGCCTGGGACCTCGCTGGATTGGATCCAGTTGGTAGCTTCATGTTGCTGAACAAGTTATTTAACCTCTTTGTAGCTCCATCCCCTTGTTTGTAAAATGGGGATGGTAGTAGTATCCATCTCCTAAGGTGGTTGTGGGTTATACAGGTAAAGCACTCAGAATTCTGCGGGGGGCACAGATACGGAGAATGCTGAGCTATGAAGGGGCCTGGCACACCCCCCGACCTGGCTTTAGAAGGCTGGAGAAAGCTTCCTGGGAGGGGAGACAGGACTCAGCCAGGTGACGAGCTTTCTGGGCTGGGACACAGGGTTCGCTGCGGGAGACGTTTTGGAGGGCCTGGGTCCTCCCACGGGGTCTGGACGGAGCCCGGCTGTGCGAGGGAGTGTGCAGTGGTGGCCAGGAGGCAGCCTGGGGGCTGCAGCCCCTAAGGCCTTGTGGCCAGGTGGTGTAGGGTAATGGGCCTTATCCTGCCAGCAGCAGGAGTCCCTGCACGGCTTTGCTGAGGAGGTGCGTGCGCCACCTTTCTGTTTTAGAAAGACCGCCACTCTTTATGGAAGAGGGTTAGAAGAGAGCTGGGTGGAGATGCAGGCTGGGAGACAGTTGCTGTTGCAAGCTTGCAATTAGGGTGGCCTAAAGTGAAGAAGCGGGGCGGAGACAGAGGTGAGAGCATCGATTTGAAAGACACTGGAGGAGGTAGAACATATTGAAATCGGAGATGGGCTTTTCAAGGAGGATGCTCAAAATTAATGAAGAGAGGCTGAGTAAACTAAGGACTGAATATGTTCGAGCACTTGTGTGACTCCCTTTGCTTGCTAAGTGGACTGTTATATTTGTCCCCCTCCCTCGGCCCCAAACCTCAGCCTTTCAACCCTGCCTTCCGCCTGGGTCGCCTACTCATGGCCAGTCTCCCATCTCTGTTTATGGCGCCAGTCCCTGCCCACCTGACTCTTCTCTCTTCAGCCCCAGAGCCAGTCATTGTGTCCCGCCAGTGCTCTGGACCATCTTCCTAAACATTTCCCGCAGCCCTTCTATCGTCTCTATTCCCACTGCTGCTGAAATTCCCAGCTGCTTCATCTCTAGCTGGGCTCTCTAAGGGCTGCATGATTGAATGGTCTCCCGATTTGAGATTTCTATCTGATTTCAAATTTCCAACAACTGGCAGGGTGAGCATGCTAACACACCAGTCCCCATTTGTTACTCTACTTACAATTTGATTTGCCTTCAGGACAACATCCCAATTGCTGAGCTGGAGTGGAAGGCTAGTGAGGCTTGGCTTGCTCCCAAGTGCACTGCTCAACCATCTGGCCTCGCTCTCCCCTACCCGGAACCCTTGTGGCTGGTTGCTCCAACTGGAATGGTCTTTGCCAGATTCTTTAGTGTTTCTCCCAATCTTTTTTTTCTTTTTTTTTTTGGGGGGGGTGGAGGCAGAGTCTGGCTTTGTTGCCCAGGCTAGAGTGAGTGCCGTGGCGTCAGCCTAGCTCACAGCAACCTCAAACTCCTGAGCTCAAGCAATCCTCCTGCCTCAGCCTCCCGACTAGTTGGGACTACAGGCATGCACCACCATGCCCGGCTAATTTTTTCTATATATATATTAGTTGGTCAATTAATTTCTTTCTATTTATAGTAGAGACGGGGTCTCACTCTTGCTCAGGCTGGTTTTGAACTCCTGATCTTGAGCAATCCACCGCCTCGGCCTCACAGAGTGCTAGGATTACAGGCATGAGCCACCGTGCCCGGCCCCAATCTTTTTTTTTTTTTTTTAAAGACAGGGTCTCGCTCTCTCACCCAGGCTGGCCTCGAACTCCTGGCCTCAAGCAATCCTGCCTGCTTGGCCTCCCAAAATGCTGGGATTGGGGACGAGAGCCACCATGTCTAGGCCCAATCTGCTGTCGAATGCTTCTGCCTCACAGCACCTCCTCTCCGCTGCAGGTTGGCTTCACCAGCCTGCCCTTGTTATTCCCCAGCTGCGTAGCCTTCCTCGTTAGAGTGGCTCCCGCAGGACTGTCTCCTCTCTGAGCTCATCCAGGGCAGGGGATCTATCTCCCTCGTCTTTCTATCCCCAGAAGTTGGCATGGGGCCCAACTATGAGAAGGTCTTCAGCAAGCTCTGTGTTGTTCACAGAGCTTGAACATCACAGTTGTCCACAGTTGCATCGTGGCTCTTTGCGACGTGTGGGACACCGTAGGCAACATGTTGAGTGAATGGTGGAAGGAGCATATGCTGTCCACCCACCAGAAAGTGGCAGCCACCAGGAACCACCACTGTGAGGCGCCCACTCATCCCCACCCACACCTCCATACCAGAGGGAAAAAACGGTGTAGGAGGATTCTGTGAGTGTGTGTGCACATAGCCTGGAGCAGCCATTGGAAAGGACGCTGACTCCTGCAGGGTCTACACTAGCGTTCGATAGAACTTTCTGTAATGAAGGAAAAGTCCTGCATCTGCCCTGATCAATATGGTAGCCACAAGATGCATGTAGCGACTGAGCACTTGAAATGTGGTTTGCGTGACTGAAGAGCAGCTATGCATTTTAAATTTTATTAATTTCAATTAAATTTAAATGGCCACATGTGGCCAGTGACTACTACATAATATAGTGCAGGTCTATCCCTGTCTGCATTAACCTCAAAATGCCAAAACAGAACCACTGAAGGCTGATCCGGAGGCATTTCTATAGCAGAGAATAATAACCAGCTTGGATGAGAAGGGAGTTTCTAGCATACAAATATTTCAGGCTAAAACTCTTATGATATATAGTTATCCAACTAAAGTGATTCCAGGATGTCACGTCAGTGCATAGTAACAGATCAGATATCAGTCTAATTGGCTAAGCTGCTTACATTTCTCTGGCCTCTCTCACGTGGCCTCTGTAGGAAGGGATGGCGTTATTTGCAGTGACTTTAATCCGTGCCTACTGCAAGGCAGGAGGCATGAAAGGTAGCCACAGAAGAATCACAACCGAAAAGCATGAAATTAATTTAAATAGACAAAATGTACAATAGGAACCAAAAATCTTTAATTTTCTGTTATGGTATTTTTAAGAGAGGCTATGGAAGGCGGCCCAGTTTATTTCCAGCCAAGTGCTAGCTCTCCTCCTGAGTTCATTTCATTTCTCTCCCTAGGGCTTTTTTCTCTCTTGCTCAACCCCAATTAGTCAGCATTAAATTATTAGCTCAACCTTCTCTCCAAGAGCCTGGAGTGTCCTGACTTCGAGGCCGAGTGTCAGAGGGACTGGGGCAGCAGTCCTGTAGCTGGTTCCTCTTCCTTTAACCCCAAGCTCAGTCCCCCAGATGCTTCACATTCTCGGGACTGAGGCACTTGAGTGAGCTTTTTAGAAAGTTTCCCCCTCTTCCTGAGCAACTTCCTCCAGGAATGGCTCACAGTAAAAGCTTGTGCACAGATTGGAACGTGCAGACACGTTATGAACAAGCATCTGGGGCTCCGCTGGGCCAGCAAGAGCCAGGACAGGGCTTTGCAAAACGTGCCACGTTCCTGTGGGTCTACTGTGCGTTCTAAGAGATTCCCTACAAGATAAATGCAAAACCCGTTTCTTTGGTTTAGTTAAACGCAACTTTGTGATTAAAAAATAATAACGATAACTCTTCAAAGGCAGAGAAAAGAACCACGAATGTGGTCTAGAAAGATCACAGAATTCAGTGTCCTTGGAGTCCTCCTGAGAGGACTGAGAACCTCAGGCCTTGAGCAAGCGGGTCTTCAGCTCTGCCCTATCCCTGCCCCCAGAGCAGAGGTGATTCAGGTACAGACACCTGAAATGACTCGATGCCCCCAGGGCAAAGTCACCACAAACGGGGCAGCTGCACAGCACTGAGGGCAGGGCTGGGCTCGAGAGCAAATGTGAGACTAGTAAACCTGCCAGACTTCCTCTTCCCAGATGGAGAGGTTAAAAATACGACATATGTCAGTCCTTTCTTACGTTCCGTTCCGGAAACACTAAAGGCCCGCTTCACCAAGCCCACAACAAAGAAATGGACGGAGGAGCAAATCCAAAAGGCCGAGCTAAGAAGGGACAATAGTTTCACATCCTGTTTGCGGGAGGAAATGGGAGCTGGAAGCAGCGGCTCCCCAGGGACTCCTTTGAGCTTGAAAGGTTTGCCTTTCCTTCCTTGTAAACACGGCCAGGTCTCCCGTAGATTCTAGAGCTCCCTCACGCCTTCCACCCCCAGTTGTTTTTCTAACAACCCGAGACGAAGTCGCACTTGAGAGCAGTGGCTCTTTGCCAGCTCCCGGTGGCTTTAGGAAGGATGTGAGGAGGGGAGGGAGCTTAAGAGGCACTTTCATCCCTCTCAGATATTAGATCCCATGCCCAAGGCCCAAGGACTGATTCTGGGCTGGTTTTCTGTGGCTGCAAATTATTTACATTTGGCTTTTTTCCTTTAATAGTTCATAGAGACAAATGACAATAACAAAACGAGTGGAAACAACCTAAATGTCCAGAAATTCAGAAATGGTTTAAAATATCACGGTGCATCTGCACAAGAAAAAAGCCCTGCAGGTGTTAACAATTCATGGCCTAGTTTTGTAAGTGCTGACATTGAAACTTCTTTGGCACGACGCTAAGGGGAAAAAAAGCAAACTTCAGAGCACCGTGATCTCACTTTTGGTTTCAAAACAGGCAAAAAAATTCCTTATTAGAACCATGTTTGGATCCTGATTGGAGGAAACCATTTGTAAAGTGCTATTTAAGAGACAGGAGAAATTTGAATACAAACTGGGTAATAGATGAAACCAAAGATATGGGTCTTTAAAAAATGTTTTAAGAAATGTTTTTGTTAAATGTGACAAGATATTATGGTACTGTCTTGTAAGAAAACGTCCATATTCTTAAAAGACGCACAATGAAGAATGTAGGGGTGAACTGATATGATTTGGGGATTTATTTTAAAATAATTCAGAGGAAGGCCGGGCGCTGTGGCTCACGCCTGTAATCCTAGCTCTTGGGAGGCCGAGGCGGGCGGATTGCTCAAGGTCAGGAGTTCAAAACCAGCCTGAGCAAGAGCGAGACCCCGTCTCTACTATAAATAGAAAGAAATTAATT
This sequence comes from Microcebus murinus, assembly GCF_040939455.1. NCBI lineage: Eukaryota > Metazoa > Chordata > Mammalia > Primates > Cheirogaleidae > Microcebus > Microcebus murinus. The sequence continues at coordinate 114,795,898 of NC_134105.1, read as the reverse complement.
GGCCAACTGATATATATATAAAAAAAAAATTAGCCGGGCATGGTGGCGCATGCCTGTAGTCCCAGCTACCCGGGAGGCTGAGGCAGAAGGATCGCTCGAGCCCAGGAGTTTGAGGTTGCTGTGAGCTAGGCTGACGCCACGGCACTCACTCTAGCCTGGGCAACAAAGCGAGACTCTGTCTCAAAAAAAAAAAAAATAAAATAATAATTCAGAGGAGAGGAAAAGAAGAAAGCGCTGGATGAAATAATTATTGAAAATGGGTATATGGAGGTTGATTTTAGCATTCTCTTTTGTATACATCTGAATTTTTCTTTTTTTTTGCCATGACAACAATTTAGTAAAAATTAGAAAATCCAATCAATCAACCAATCAGTAATCCTTTCATTTCCAAAAGGATTCCAACAACTTATTGGGCAAAATATGATTTATTCTTTTACTGTCTTGAACAGACAACCAGAACTTTTTCAGCAACTTCCAGTATGATGATATAAATAATTGAAGCAAACAATTACCTTTAAGTTTCCTATTTAACTGGATATCTCAAACAAAACCGTTAGTGTTCCTGAAGCAAGTTAATCCCATGTTCTGAAATCCCCACATCACTTGATACCTCTGGGCAATTTAAGTTGCTGTCATAGTTCAAGCCCATTATACAAATGGAAATCATACCTGCAGTAACAGATGAACTTCTAGCACATTCGAGAATCCAGCTTCCCCAGCACTGATCAACAAGGGTATGAGAATGATATAGGCTGTGTGTGTGTGTGCTGTAACTCCTGTCATGTAGTTTTGTTGCACTGAGCCAGTCATATACTCTTATTCTCATTCCTTTTGGGCAACAGTATGAATTTGTAAAATGGTTTTTGTGAAGTCAGAGTTAAGTTTGTGGTTGGCATGATGAATCTCTCTGTTGCCACGGCCAGGATGTTTGTCTACCTACGTTCTCTATCTATTATTCTATCATTGGAAACAATTGAGACAGATTACACAGCTAAATATAATTCAAGATATATATAAAGCTATGAGTAAGCTTAATGTGCAACGTGTATATGACAATCTCTGTATGGGGGTAGGAAATGACCCACAAATTTGGCTTTAACATACACAGTAGCAAAAGCAAATGGGCAAATACAACCAGTGACCAGAGTCAACGTGCACAAGAGTACTATGAAACAAAATTTTTCACGAGAAAGTTTTCTTGGTATTAAATCCAGAGAGAAATTTGTGGTATTGGCCTTTATGAAATTGGAAAATGATAGAGAAGGATGTTTTCAAAAGCATCATGGCAGTCAAGTACAGCAAGTAGTTTCATGGGACTCTTTGATGACATACTTCAACGCAGGCTGATAGAATTACATCAAAGGGTAATTTCACTAACGCCATTCTACAAAAAGACAGAACATATTGAAGTTTTTCATATAACAAAATCTTGAAGCTGGGCAGTGGTGCACACCCATAGTCTCGGCTACTTCGGGGGCTGAGGTGGGAGGCTCGACTGAGCTCAGGTGTTTGAAGTTACAGGGAGCTATGACTGCACCTGTGAATAGCCACTGCCCTCCAGCCTGGGCAACAGAGCGAGACCTCTGTCTCTTAAAAAAAAAAAAAATCTTGAATACACAGGAAATGCAGGGAGGAATCCACCATGAAAGCAGAAGGTTGCTTCCTTCCTACCACGACCTCTACCAAAGCTACATAATGCCACTTCCCACCCTAAACAGTTGGGAGGATTAAGTCAGGGGTTCACAAATCTAGTTAGCGTCAGATTCACCCAGAGGGGTCAGAAGGAGCCAGTCGGAGTTAGAAGGAGTCTCTGAGATTTCATCTCAAACACTGCCCACCTCACCTCCCGCAGGGCCCTACGCCTCCCTCATAAACAGTCAGTATGTATTTGGTTGGTGCATTTTCCATGTAGCTTGGAAACTTTAGAGGCCCAGCAGAAGGATGCTCTCCAACACTTAGTTCTAGTCGGAAGGAACTGAAGGCGATGCAACCCGCAAGATTTCATCACCGCTGCCCTTGTGTGCTGTGGGAAGCATCTCTGTTGTTTTTGCCACCTCACACACGATGGATGCCGTTCACATGTGAGAATCCCTCCCAGGGAGGGGCGTTGCCATCAGCTGTAACTCTCTCACCCCTATTCAAGAAAGCACAACGTTATGCAAGCCAGGGGGGCTCACTGTGAATCCACGGTAACATAAAATTAATAAACCACTGGAAAACTTCAAAGCTTTATTAGTAACGTGTTATTTGTGACAGAGCTCTCAACACATTAAGTAACCACACTGTCTTCTAAACTAACGTTTAAGAGCCCCAGACATCTGCAGCTACTGTAACCCTCATGTCACCCCACCCAGCTCCCAAGGAACAGGGAGAAAACTGCAATGGCATTTCTGGTGCACAGCATATTTTTTCGAGTAAGGAAGACGTTAAGTTCTTCCCTTTGGTGTGAGAGGCCACAGGGCTTAGTGGTTAAGCACAAGGTTTGGGATCAAACAGCCCCAGCCCCACTCCTGTACCTTATTAGCTAAGCGACACTGGGCAAACTATATAGCCTGCCATTGTCTTTCTAAAAGTGGGTTTAAGATTAGGACAACCAGTATTAACTCAACAGTGCTATAATAGAGCAAGAAATGCAAAGTGCCTGGCACACAATCACTACTTAGCATTGATAATTATTAGTTGTTCCTGTTATGTCACCTTCGGTCACACCCACTCTGTAGCAAGCTCCTTGAGGAGCCTTGTCCTGTTTTGTTTCTGTATGCTTAGCATACCCACCGTCATCCGGCTGTCCAGCCTAAATGTACTGAGCAGCTGCTCGGTGCCAGGCACTGTTCTACACGCTGCAGATAGAGCAGGGGACAGCAGCGGAGACCCGGCCTCCTGGTGCTTAGGTTCTAGTGGGGAAAACAGACGAGCAAATACACAGTGGGACCGAAGAGAAAAACAGAGCAGGATTCAGCTGGGTAGAGAGAGCCCGGGTGGGGGTGTGGCTGCTCTCTTATATGTCCCAGGAGGTCTCTCTGAGAAGGTGATATTTGAACAGAGGTTTAAAGGAGGCGAGGGCAAACCACGAGTATCTGCAGCAGGCATGTTTCTGGCACGAAGGCCCTGAAGCAGGCGCACGGATGGCGTTTTTGAAGAAAAAGGAGGCTGGTGTGGCTGCAGTGGTGTGAACGAAAAGGCTATTATTTATCTCTTTTCTATCCGATTAAAAATAAGCACAAGGCCAGGCACGGTGGCTCACGCCTGTAATCCTAGCACTCTGGGAGGCCAAGGTGGGAGGATTGCTCAAGGTCAGGAGTTCGAAATCAGCCTGAGCAAGATCAAGACCCTGTCTCTACTATAAATAGAAAGAAATTAATTGGCCAACTAATATATAGAGAAAATATTAGCCGGGCATGGTGACGCATGCCTGTAGTCCCAGCTACTCGGGAGGCTGAGGCAGCAGGATTGCTTGAGCCCAGGAGTTGGAGGTTGCTGTGAGGTAGGCTGACGCCATGGCATTCACTCTAGCCTGGGCAACAAAGCCAGACTCTGCCTCCCCCCCCAAAAAAAATAATAAAATAAAAAAAATAAGCACACAACACAATTCAGAAGTTGAAAAAGATGTATTAAAATATTCACAAGAATACAATTGAAAAGTAAGATCAAAAAAACCAATAATGCGCTTGATGGTTTTTCCCCAGCTGAATACATTTCCATCAAAAAACTACAGATGGTTTGGAATTTTAATCTCTAAGCAATCCCATTTTGGTGCCCCCTTACAAAATTCACCTATAATTTTAAGAGGTCTCATTCTGCCACTAAGAAGACAGGGGAGAGGGCAGGTGTGCCACGTGGAGGCCACACTGCTGTTGCTATCTGCAACCGGCCGGGGATGCTGAGCACGGGAAAACGGGCCCCAAATCCAAAGTGTGCGGAGGTTACAAAGGCCCTGCCCTGAGTTGCCCTACCCAGGTGCGAGCACCTTCCTTCAGGCAGCCTCAAGACCCGGAGAGCGAGGCTCGTGGAGGACTGGCCTTGCCCGGGCAGTAAGGTTGGCCTTGCTCGGCAGTAAGCCGAGGGGATGCTTCGCCAGAAGGCAGAGTCCTGACAGTGGGAGGTGGGCGGCTGGGGGCTCGGGAAGGAGGCAGTGAGGGAGGAGAGGCCTACAGGGGTCATTCGAGTGAGTGCTCCTGGGGGCACTCGTGGTCCCAGCACCAAAAGCAGAAATCAGGGCTCTTGCTATCAGGAGTATCAGGAATGTGCAGTTTATTCACAGGAACTGTTGAGAAATGCAAAAATGGCTGGAAGGAGGCATGACACACATAAACGAACACACTTGGTCTCTCAAAGATTTGGGTCCTTTCTACCTCGGGCACAGAACAGTGACAATCCCAACACCGCTCCCCTCCTAACACAAGAGGTCTTCCAGAGGCTCCTGAAGTTTTAGGATGCGAGTCAGATTTGGCCACTTTGTGGGAAAGTCTCAGGGCCAGCGCTCTGTGTCACTCTCGAGCGGGGCCTATGAACAGCAGAGCAGGCAGGTTTTGCTCCATCCCACACAGGTCAACCAGATGCTGCCCGGCTCCAGAAGATGGCACGTGTGTGTGTGTGTGTGTGTGTGTGTGTGTGTGTGTGTGTGTGTGTGTGTGTGGTAAACCCTGAACTTGTTTACTCACACAGACATGGGGTGTAGCAGGAGCATGATGAGAATAAGAAAAATAGTTCCTTAGAAAACAAAAGGCCTCATGTATGGGAGAGAGTGAGTTTTGAAGCGCATATGTCCTTTATCTTACCACCTCACGCACACCTTTAAATCTAAATCCTGCTTTATTTCCTTTAGGAATGTTGTTAGAATTTAGCCTGCAAATGCCCCAAAAAGATGGCAAGACAGGAAGGAAAGAGAACCTCAAACTAAATGGGAAAAAAATTAACATTACCCCTCATTCCCACTTACCCCAGACATGTTCTGCAAACCAGCTAGACAGTATTCTTCCCATAAATGTAGGCTTTCAGATGATTTTAAAAAGAAAAAAATTTTTTAAACGAAATAATTGAGAAAATGGGAGAATGACAATATACACGTTTAACAATCTTCACCAAGCTTTTTATTTCCAGTAAAAAATAAAAACTCAGATTGAGGTGGGGTGGGCATGGTTTATGGGAGAAAATGAGTTTTGGAGAAAGATACCCCAAATTGTGTATATTTTAAGATACCCCAAATTATCTATATTTTCCCTCATCTCATTGTTTATCAATTCCATGTAACTGGGGTGGGGGACGGGGTGGTGAAAACCAAAACAACAACAGAAAGAAACAGGGACTCTCAAAGCAGTAACACTACACCTACCTGATTTTAAAAAAACACAGACCATCTTTAACCTCAGAGGTCTTTGATGAACCACGAAGCTATCCATAATGCCATGAATGATGCTGCCTCTTGCTGGAAGCATAACTGAAGCTTTACAAAGAAGGTACTCTTGCTGGGTACAGAGGTACGAGCTTGCAGTCCCAGGTACTTGGGAGGCCAAGGCAGACGACTGCGTGAGCCCAGGAGTTTGAGGCCAGCCTGGGCAGTATAGTGAAGCCCCATCTCAAAAAAATTAGTAATTAAAAAAAATTAAAAGTGGAAAAAGGTGGTTCTCCAGAGAGAGCTGTGGGATACTGGAGAATGGCAATATAACGATCCCATTTCTGACTACTTACAAAGCAAGAAACTCCCCTACTCCAGCTGTATAGGGACTCTTATTTCAAGCAGGAGGGACTTCAGCAACTGATACCTTTTACTCTCCATATGGTACAATATTCCTTAAGCAAAGTCTGGATTTTCTACTTTATCTCTATGGTATTGATCTACACGTACCTAGAAGGAAGTGACCTTGGCATTTGTCCCTTGCTAATCTTACTATTATCAATCCACAAGTTGATATGTTATACTTAAAGGGTGTAAAGTTAAAGTAAGTCTATACAACATATAAAGCTAAAAACTGTCCCATATTTTAGAGAGAAAAACATCAACAAAAACTTCAAACTGTCTTCAACGGCACCGTCAAAGGATGTTTTCTCAAAGCTGCAACCAAGTAACTGGTGCTGACACCATTAAAGGCCACCCTGGACATGCATCCATCATTGTATCTCCATTCTCCAACTACAATAAATGCTAAGACTGATTAAGCCCTTTGACAAAAAGGCCATGTCTATTGGAAATACTAAAAGATCTGCTACTGTCTCCATTAAGGCAAACCACTTCTAAATGATGGTGACAGGAATGTTTCCGAAATTTCCCAATTGTAAATGACCCTGAAAAGGAAGTACAAAGACAGCAAGACAATTTACATATACATAGAACCATACCATCTTTCCATCATGCAACATTGGCTCTTCGCATCAAGATTAAATAGAATATTTATACACATCCTTTATACACATCTTTTTCTATCTCTATGAGTACACATGTGCTTGTCCTTGCCTGGGTATCCAAGGCCACATGTGGTTATGGGCTACATTTTCTGCATAAGAATCCATTTGGATCTGTTTTTTTCTCTGGATATGTTCTGGGTCTTAGTTTTTCCGGATGTCTGCAAGGCCACATGTGGTTATGGGCTATATTTTCTGCATAAGAATCCAGTTTGGATTTGTTTTTTCTCTGGATATGTTCTGGGTCTTAGTTTTTCCGGATGTCTGCATACACCACAGACTCTGACTTGTTAATCTTGTCACTGTGATGTCCGCCAGAGTGGTCTAATTGTGCATATATGACTGGGCCCTGGAAAAGAGAAGTACAAGAATTAGAGGTTTGCAAAAGCTGGTGTTCCCTTCACACCAGGCACGGAAGCCAAAATTAAAGGGGTAACATTAGGGTTTCAAAGCCAAGAGTTCCCTCTTTTGAATGTCTTCAAGACAAAATTTCTATAACAACAAAGTATTTTTTCTTAGGAATACCCCTTCATATCCGACACAAAATTGCTCAGTGCTTACCGTTTGGGATCAGAGCCTTAAGGACTAAGATGGGCATGTCTACCAACTGAGACCCACTGAAGTTATGAGCTTCAGGATGATCCATGCAAGAAACCAACATATTTGGGGCTACCCAAAGACACAATCAATTTGATCCAGTCACCTTATACAAATAGGTACTTAAAAACATTTCAGCGTTCTTCAATACAACTATTTATAGTACAATTCTTTTAGTCTGATCCTACCATGACCAATAAAAGTATTGCTTCTTTGATCTCTAATATCAGATAACTGTTCTTCCTGTTTTGAAATAAAATTTAAAAGAAAAAAACCCAAAAAGCCACAATTTATAAAGAAAAACTCCAGATTGCCTAAAGTAGAAAAGATCTTCTTCTTAGCCTCAGCAGTAAGGAAGAGGTTAAACTCCTAGAAAACTGTCAGGGTCCAATCCTGGAAAGCAAAGAAGACTGGGCTGCCTGGGGGCACACTGAATTCCCAAGAATGGGGAGGTGACACAGGCTGAATTTTCAGCCCCTTCCAACCTAGGGATTCTAAAATTGTAAACAATACCCACAAAACAGCCCTAATTTTAAAAGAAATATTTAATATTACTCAAAGTCAACTTTTCCCCCACTGTAGGGGAACTGTCTTTGAGAAGTCTAATAGTGTGCTTAAACTTTCAACTTTGAAATCGTAAGCTCAGTAGCCAAAAGCATGTGGTCTAAAACAAATACCCTCACCCAAACCTAGGAGCCCAATAACCTGCATCCTTTAGTGCTGCGCTCCCCAACCACTGGTCCGAGGCCTGTTAGGGACAGGGCAGCAGAACTCCATCCCCCCTTCTCCCACCCGTAGGAAGAATGAAACTAAGGAAAGTCCTGTGGCAGGGGGCAGCACACAGTCATGGCAGCGAGGGACAGGGGATGCTTCATCTGTATTTACTGCTGCTCGCATCATGGCCTGAGCTCCACCTCCCTGCCCCCTACCCCCATCTGGGGAAAGATTGTCTTCCATGAAAACGGTCTCTGGTACCAAAAAGGTTGGGGACTGCCGCCTTAGTGCATAACCTGGGATTCTGGAGCTCAGGCACTCCAACTCCTGTCTACAGAAGAAGACAGACCCAGCTGTAAGGGCTACACAATGGTGCATCTAAAAGTGGAGTTATAAAATCAAACAACACTCATGTCCATGCACTTGGGCAGATCTGCAGTTGGAATTTATGAGATAGTCTTTGCTGAGCCTGGTAGAGATGAGCACTCGTCATGTGGCCTTGAGCTTATTTGTAAACCTCTACACTTAAGTTTCTTCATCTCTCAAATGGTACTAATAAGATCTATACCTTTTACTGTTGTTATGAGAATTAAATTGAGATAATACCTATAAATAGCTTAGGTGGTGTCTGACAGTTAACACTCAATCCATATTAGTTATTATTATAAACTTCTTGTTACACAATAACACTGTATAATACACTGAGTTAACTGATCAAGTAAATCAAATACTCAAACTCCATGCTTGTCTTCAGTCTATAAATGATACTCTCTAATGGCTGTCATGGGTAACATTAACAGATGACACTGTTTTTATTAAAGCTGTAAGTTAAAAACTCAAAAGGGAACAAAAAGAATTTAAAAACAAATAAAACCATTTTCTACTACTTAAGAACAGAATGGAAACAAAGTATTCCCTGGTCACAGCCACTTTCAAGAGTAGGACAGACCTCCCCAAATTAAATTATGTCACTTCCTAGATAAAAACCCTGTATCATAATTCCTAAAGACTCCTAGGAATTTTGAGGTATGCTCATGGGGGAAGGAACTGCCAACGTGTGATGTACTTACTGTAAAACCCCTTTCTTCACTGCAGCTACACCCTTGGGTATTATAATGCTGCAGATCTTTCCATCAAGGGTAGGAATCTATTTCTCCACCTCTTGAATCTGGGTTGGTCTTGTGACTTGCTTTGACCAAAAGAATAAGGAAGAAGCGATGTTGTGCAATTTCCACACCTAGACCTCAACAGACTTTGCAGTTTCCATTCTCTCACTGATCTTGTGACCCATACGGCCACCACTGCCATGTGAGGAAGCCCACGCTAGCCTGCTAGATGAGGAGAGAGACACAGCCCAACTGCCATCTGTCTGCCCAGCCAACAGCCTGCCAATTGTCAGGCCAGCTTGCAGCCAACCCTCCAGCTGATCAGAGTGTATGAGTGAGCCAGCAAGGATCGGCCAAACCAATCCAGACCAGAAGACCTGCCCAACTAAGCCACAGAATGGGGAGCCAAGTAAACCGTGGCTGTTTAAAGCCACCGTATTTTGGGTTGGTTTGTTACACAGCAGTAGGTAAGAAAGACAGCAGAGAAAGCAATAAGAAAAACACAGAATTACCTCCGAATCAGTGAGTGTTAAAATACCAGTAAGGTCTTTCATGTGAGACGATAGTGTCTTTCATGGCAAGAGACTACCAGTTATCTGCTGAAAGTAACTGGGAAAACCTTGAAGGAACCGTTCCTGTTGGTGGATCAGGTTTTCTCCAACTTGCTTTCCACTGTCTGATGTCATCCCCACTCCCTTCCCCCTTAGAATGAAGTAGGGTCTTAAGTCAGGGGCTTTGTTAGTTAACTGCCTAGATCTTGGCAGATTGTAGGTGCCAGACGAAGGGATGGCCGAAATAATGGATCCAGAGGAACGGTGGACATAGGTGGAGAGCAGGATCTGCTGATGGATCTAGCTCAGTCTCGAACAGCTCTCTGAAGTCTGATTCTGAGTGACGTTTAGAGGCTGAAGACACCCTAGGTCTCTGGAATGTACCTCAGCATTTTGATTTACAGGGATAACAAGACTCTCCAGGAATTCAGAAGGAGCCACCGAACCAAGATCAACTTGGAAATGAACCTGCCATTGCTAAGACATTCACTTTTGGGTATGCAAGAATAAAGAAAAACAATAACAACAAAACCTACATTAACCTAGTTGTTTTCATTGTATTTCTTGGCACTCACCATCCTCATACACCACACCTGTTTGATTTTGTTTTATTGTTTTGGTTTTGGTTTTTCCGCAAAGAATGACAATAATCAAGTGAAAAATTTGTATGGATATATCTTTTTCCCAACTATTTTCTACACAAATAGGGCTTTTTTTTTTTTTTTTGGAAACAGAGTCTCACTCTACTGCCCAGGCTAGAGTGCTGCAGCATCAGCCTAGCTCACAGCAACCTCAAATTCTGGGCTCAAGTGATCCTCCTGCCTCAGCCTCCTGAGTAGCTGGGACTACAGGCGTGCGCCACCATGCCTGCCTTATTTTTTCTATATATTTTTAGTTGGCCAATTAATTTCTTTCTATTTTTAGTAGAGACGGGGTCTCACTCTCAGGCTGGTTTCGAACTCCTGACCTTGAGCGATTCTCCTGCCTCAGCCTCCCAGAGTGCTAGGATTAACAAATAGGCCTTAAACTACTGAAAATGTTTCAAGAAACAAACTGCTTGACATAGGCCTATTTTTTTTAGTTACAACTAGAGATATAATTACCTCTGAATTCTACTTGTATCAAATTTACTCTAATATAAAAATGTAGTGGTGAAGGTAGGGAGAAGGTCCAGGAAGAAAGGGTTCTAGAAGAGCAAAGAGCCTCAGCCCTACATACATATTAACTGCTCAGAAGTCCTTGAGTTATGTCCCTACTACACTTTCCACAGCCTCTGCAGCCTGTTAGCACTGGATTCTGATCCTCAGGCATCAGAAGAAGCACTCCCAACACCCTAGCATCGTATCACTAAGAGAGAACATCTGCTTTTACAGAACACTCATTGACTGCTGACAAAACACATTTTTCATATTTATTTCATTGTTTTTTTTTTTTTTGAGACAGAGTCTCGCTTAATTGCCCAGGCTAGAGTGAGTGCCGTGGCATCAGCCTTGCTCACAGCAACCTCAAACTCCTGGGCTCAAGCAATCCTCCTGCCTTAGCCTCCCCAGTAGCTGGGACTACAGGCATGCGCCACCATGCCCGGCTAATTTTTTCTATATATATCAGATGGCCAATTAATTTCTTTCTATTTTTATAGTAGAGACGGGGTCTCACTCTTGCTCAGGGTGGTTTCGAACTCCTGACCTCGAGCGATCCGCCCGCCTCAGCCTCCCAAAGTGCTGGGATTACAGGCGTGAGCCACCGCGCCCGGCTTATTTCATTGTTTTTTATAAGTCAAATATAAATGTGAAATAAAGCTATGCATTATGACTCTCTTTGAGATAAATGAGACTAATAATGACTATCAAAGCAGAGTTGTAAAGAACTGAACAGACAACATAGAATAAGCCATGCCTTAGAACCAGACAGACCTGAGTCTCATACCAGCTTTGCCACTGACTATTGACCTTGATTCAGTGACTCAACATAACTAAGCCTCAGTTTCTTCATGTGTAAAATAGAGCCCACAAAAGAACTTACCTTGTAAGACTAAAGACTAAAGAGAAAATGCATATAATGTGCTTCTTGAAACATTATTGCATCTATGTACTATAGCTGACAAATACATACATATTCCATTCAAATATTGTTCTCAAAGAAACAATAAAACCTGACTTTCATGTATAAAACAATCATTTCCCAAAAAAGGCTCTAAAATTCGTCAAATATTTATACAAAATTATTTTACAGCAATCTCAGTCAAAACTAAGCTTTATAAAGAAAGATTTTTTTTTTTTTTTTTTTGAGACAGAGTCTCGCTTTGTTGTCCAGGCTAGAGTGAGTGCCGTGGCATCAGCCTAGCTCACAGCAACCTCAAACTCCTGGGCTCGAGCGATCCTTCTGCCTCAGCCTCCCGAGTAGCTGGGACTACAGGCATGCGCCACAATGCCCGGCTAATTTTTTGTATATATATCAGTTGGCCAATTAATTTCTTTCTATTTATAGTAGAGACGGGGTCTCGCTCTTGCTCAGGCTGGTTTTGAACTCCTGACCTTGAGCAATCCGCCCGCCTCGGCCTCCCAGAGAGCTAGGATTACAGGCGTGAGCCACTGCGCCCGGCCAAGAAAGATTTTTTTTTTAAGATAGGGTCTCACTATGTCACCCAGGTTGGTCCTGAACTCCTGGCCACAAGCAATCATCTTGCCTCAGCCTCCTGTACCAGGCTGCAAGAACAATTTTTTTCCTTATCTTTCCCTGATACCATAACACTTCAAACTCTAGGCAGTGCCTACCTAACACCCTTTCCAACCCAGCCTCCCGCTCTACTCTGCTGGAAGAACTCCAATTTGGTTCTTGTGTCTGGTGTTCACCTTCCCTTTGCACAGGTGGATGTCCCCACCCACCCCTGTTCTCAGGGGTGAATCACAATGGGTATGCCAGTCACAATTCCTCTCCCCTTGCAGGTGACGAGGTATGAACAGGTGACCCACTCTTGACCAATGGGGACTAGGAGTTTGCTGGGGAGGTTCTGGTACAGATTTTCCTCCATAGTAAAAACTACCTGGGAGGAGACTGAGCTCTTTTCCAGTTCCCTGTGATGCCTGAAACCGAGGCAGCCATTTTGAGGCTGATGGAACGGGCCTGAGAATGAAGACAACATGCAGAACAGTAAAATGGAAAGAACTTGTGTCTTTAATGACATTGCTGGGCCACTAAACTAGCATAGAAGGAAGCTGCCTCAGGACTGCTTGTGAGTTAATTAGCTTCTTATTGTTAAAGCTACTTTTAGTCTTCTGTTACTAAGTCTTTCCCAATTCTAACAAAAATAATCACCAAAGACAGATGCCTGGGCATTAAGCTGCATCTTTTCTGCATTTCCTTCTTAGGGTACTAGTATTTCTTTTCCTCTTCTGGTAAAATAACATGGAGTTATTTACTCATCTACATAGTGATTATTCATGCTATTAGACTCTCAGATGATGTCTGCAGATAGGAAAATAGCTATAAAAGGCCAGTACACGTTGAGTAATGACTGAATTACTTCTCACCAACCCCCAGAAAATGCCATGATTATATAGCTAGACCTAGGTAGAACCCTGGAGTTTATCCACAGAAGAAATGACCCAAAGTCTCTGACTCAGGCACAGCAGGGTGAGGTGTCAGCACTGAGAATGGAATAGGTAAAAAGTCTGCATACTGGACAGTGAGGCTTCCTCCATCTGCTCAAGTCCCAAGTGGGAAATTAGAGGATTTTTTTCTGGAGAAATTAACTAACCCAAGGTAGAAAGACCCTCAGTAACTGACATTTAGAGATCCTCCAGTAAAAGTCAGACAACACTTTATACAAACAGTGAAGCCCACTACCTAGTAGGTGCTATCCCTGCATAAAGAGATTCTATTTTAATTAATTAATTTATATTTATTTTTTGTGGAGACAGGGTCTTGCTATGTTGCTCAGGCTGGTCTTGAACTCCTAGCCTCAAGTGATTCTCCTGCCTTGGTCTCTCAAAGCTAGCACTCCCAATCGTAGCAGATTATAGGCATGAGCCATCCCACTTAGCTGAGATTCTATTTTAATATGAATGGATAACCGAGGATGACTGGGCATTTGAGAAAAGCTTCTAACCATGAAAGTCAGAAATTATAAGAGAAAAAAGGGAATTCAAAAGAAACAGTAAAATCAAGTAAAAGAAGAAAACATTTTAAAAAATCACACAGAAAGAAGAAAAAAATGTTATGTTCAGACAAGATAATGCATCCATAGAAACCAGTATAGGATATTATAATCAGAAAATAAGAAAAAGCTCTTGAAAATTTAAAAAATGATAGCAAAAATTTAAATATTCAATGAAAGTTGGAAGATAACAGTTATAGAAATTTTCTAGAAACCAGAACAAAAACTTCAAAATAGAAAAAAATAAGAAAACCAAAGGATCGATCTGGGAGGTGGTCCAATTCCTAACAGAAATTTCCAAAAGAAAGAATACAAAATTAAAGTAGGAAAATCTCCAAAGAACACTGGAAGAAAATACCCTAAAATTGGAGGACCTAGTTTTCAGGTTGAAAGAGCCCACTGAGTATCTAGGACAATGAAGAAAGACCTACAATTTTATGAAATTTCAGAACACTAGTGATAAAAAAAGATTCTAAGAGGAAGGACAAAACCAGTCCTCCACAAAGGAGCAGGAATCAGAATAGGTATCAGAATAGTGTCAGCTTCTAAGCCACAGCATGGAAGCTAGAAAAATCAGCAATGCTTCAAAATGCTGAAGGAAAATGATTTCCAGCCTGGGATCCTACTCTACCAGATTATTAATTAAGTGTGAGGGAGGAGAATCAAGACAATTTTAGAAATGCTAAAACCAAACGTATTATCTTACAGTTTTAGAGGTCTGAAATGTGTTTCACTGGGCTAAATCAAGGTGTCAGTGTGGCTGAGGGCTCTAGGGAAGGATCTCTTTCCTTGTCTTTTCCAGCTTTTGGAAGCTGCTCTCATTCCTTGGCCCATGAACTCTTCCTCCACCTTCCAAGCCCTCTGACTCTCATGGTTCCGACTCTCTCTTGCAAGGACCTTTACGTTACCCTGGGCCCACCCAGAAAATCCAGGAATATCTTTCCATCTCAAGGCAATTTAATCACATCTGCAAAGTCCCTTTTGACATGTACGGTGACATATCCCACAGAATCCAGAGATTAGGATATGGACTTCCTTGGGGAATATTCTGTCTACTACACAAAGTCTCAAAATGCTGACTCTCCCATGCATTCTTTCTCAAGAAATTATGCAGAATATGCTCAATCATAATATGAGAATAAACTAAGAACAATGAGGACCTGGGGTCCAAGAAGAGAGAAAGAGAAAATTCCTTGTGAAGGAAGGCCGAGGCTGGCAGCTAGAGAGCAACCTAGAACACAGCAAGGCCAGATGATTTCAACACTCGTCTGTCTCCAAGAATGAAATGAAACCAACAGAGCAGGTGAAGTCTGAATGAGCTCAGACGTTTTAAATTCTCTTAAAAAGTTCTCAGATGGAATAAAAATATATATAAGCAAATAAAAACAGGCAAATGTTATTAGCTCCATGGTAGATAAAACTGTACAAGAAAGCAACTGAATGTGGTACGACAGTGAAAAAAAACAGGTGCATGTAACGCTGAATAATAATGTACCTAAATATGATGACATAACCACACTGGGAAGAGGCATGTGTGTAGATATGTGTATAAGTATTGTGTGTTCAAAAGAAGGGCTGGGGATAAAATCAATAAATCCTCATTTTTCCACAGTCTGGAGTCCGTAGATAATATCTAAAACTGAAAAATCTAGAAATAGAAATGTAATAAAGTATCTTTAGAAATAAGATGACTACCAGAAGAAACAGCTAAAATAATTCAGAATGTCTGCCTCTGAGGATTGCATCTCAGAGTAGGAAGGTGTGGGGCAGGAGGGCTGCTTTTTTTACTGACCATATTATTTGATATTTTAAGCTATTTTTGTTTATTACCTTGAGCAAAGTGGAAGGCCTGGGAACCTGAAGCTGATCTAAGAAAGGAGGTACACAAATACAAGGCTGTGATCTGAATGCAAATTGTAAGCTTCATTTCTCCCCTCTAGCGTTCTTGTTTCCAGCCATATGACAAACTAGATTTCTGGGGAAGACTTTACAGTAAAAAATGCCACTTTCTATTTGTGCCATGATGTGAAGAAAATTAAACCTGGATATTAATAAGCTATACTTGTAGGGGGACAGGCCCAAGCCAGATGGTAATTGACAGTTGAGGATAAAGCTGGAAGATCCCTAAGACACATCTTCAAAAGGGAAACTAGAAAAAGATCCTGGCCCACAATGGGGGCATAGTATCTCTTGGTCTTAGCCCTGTATTGAGCAAGAAGAAAAGGTCCCCCCGCACCCCCCAGCCCCAGGTATCCATAGCTACAGCCTTATATTCATGTAGATTTAGAGGTGGAATTCAAACTAGCTGTATAACCTCAAAGACCCTAAGCCAAAATTTTAGTTTATAAAGCCCTTGGTTGGTAGTATCCAAGGCACATGGCAGAAGAAATACAAATCTTCTCATGAGTAATACATTTTAAATGAAGACTCAATTTGCATAAAGTAAATAGAAACATAAGCACAGTCTTCAAATTATAAAATACATGAGAAGATAAACCACACCAGCAAGAGCTGTAGAAACAGAAACTGCAGTCAGATCAATAAAGACCACAGACACTGGAATTATCAGTTTTTGAGGTATAAAATAAAAATATTTAATATGCTTAAATAAATATAAGATATTGAAAATATAATGAAGTCATAGCAACTATCAAAATTAGCCAGGCATATTTTATGATTTATTTATTTTTTTATCTTTTAAAGAAAACATCAGCAATCCAGGCATGGCATATTTTAAAAAGAGCCAGAGACACTGATATATGAAATTGAATTAGCAAACTAGACAAAGCTAAATAAATGATTAGTGAATTCAAAGACAGATGAAGAAATTACACAGAAAACAGCAAAGAGACAGTGTGATGAAAAATAAGCAAGAGAGGTTAACAGACATGGAGTGAGAAGGTCTAATATACATCTAATTAGAGTTCCATAAAAATATAAATGAAATGGAGAAAAGAAAAATTCAAGGAGATTGTGACTGGGAATTTTCTAGAATTTATTAAAGACATGAACCTTCTGATTCAGGAAGTGCAGTGAAATTCCAAGCATGAGCAACAAGGGGAATTGATAAATAAGTAGTAGATAAAATGCAGAACACCAAAGGCACAGAGCCAAAGAGAAGAGGCGGATTACCTCCAGGGGAACGAGAACATCAGCTGATTTTTCAATAGCTCCTGTCTTTATTATTATTATTTCCTTCTATCTGCTTATGTTGGGCTTAATTTGCTCTTCTTTTTTTAGTTTCTTCAGATAGAAGCCTAGATCAATTTCATAACTTAATTTTTTCCTAATATAGTTAATGCTAAAAATCCTCAAAGCACTACTTTAGCTGTATCTCACAAATTTTGATAGGTTATTATTTTCATTCAGTTCAAAATATTTTCTAACTTTTCTTGTGACTTGTTGTTTTACTGATGGGTTATTTGTTTAATTTCCAAATATTTGAGACCTTCCAGGTATCTTTCTGTCAATCTGTTTAAATCTGCTGTGGCCAGGGAACATTATTCTGAATTATTCTAATCCTTTTAAAATTTAATGAGAATTGTTTTATGGCCCAGAATATGGTAGGCCATATTTGGTAAGTGTTTCATGTGTACTTGAAAAGAATGAGAATTTTCTTGATGAAAACAGTGTTCTATAAATGTCTATTAGGTCAAGTTGGTTTCAGTGTTGCTTGAGTCTTCTGTATCCTTTCTGATTTTTTGTAAACTTGTTTTTGTAAACTTGCTGAGAGAAGAATGTTGAAACCTCTAACAATAATTGTGAATATGTCTACTTCTCCTTTCAAATCTCTCAGTTTTTACTTCATTTACTTTCAGGTTCTATTATTAGAAGTATAAGCATTATGATTATGTCTTCTTTGCGAATATATCACTTTATCATCATGGAAAGTTCTTTATCACTGGTTATATTTCTTATTCTGAAGCATACTTTGATATCATAACTATTCAGACTTCTTTTGATTAGTGTTAACATAGCACATCATTTTCCATCTTTTTTTTTTTTTGAGACAGAGTCTCACTCTGTTACTGGTCTCACAGCAACCTCAAACTTCTGGGCTCAGGCAATCCTCCTGCCTCAGCCTCCCGAGTAGCTGGAACTACAGGCATCCACCACCATGCCCGGCTAAATTTTTCTATATATTTTTAGTTGTTCAGATAATTTCTTTCTATTTTTGGTAGAGACGGGGTTTCTTTTGCTCTTGCTCAGGCTGGTCTCAAACTCCTGACCTTGAGTGATCCTTCCAGCCTTGGCCTCCCAGGGTGCTAGGATTACAGGTGTGAGCCACTGCACCCGGCCATTTTCCATCTTTTTATTTTAAAAATATTGCGATAATATATACATAAAATTTATCATCTTAACCACTTTAAGTGTATAGTTCAGTAGTGTCAAGTACATTCACATCGTTGTGCAACCATCTCAAGAATTTTTTTATCTTGCAAAACTGATACTCTGTACCCCTTAAACAACTCCTTATTCTTTCCTTCCCCCAACAACCACCACTCTACTTTTCTGTACTACTGTTGTCATACATTTTACTTCTACATTTATAACCCCATAAAGCACTGTCATTATTTTTGCTTTAAATAGTCAATTACTTTTAAAGGTATTCTAAAAATAAGAAAAAAGGTCTTTTATATTTTCTACTTATTTGTCATTTCCAGTGCTCTTCACTCCTATGTATACATCTAAATTTCCATCTGATGTCCCTTCTACTTGAAAAACTTCCTTTGACATTTCCTATACAGCATGTCTGCTGGTGATAAATTCTCTCAGCTTTTTTATGTATTTGTTTCCATATTTAAAAGATATTTTTGCTAAGTACAAAATTCTGAGTTGATTGGCTTTTTTCTCCAGTTTAGAAGTGCTGATTCCACTGTCTTCTGGTGTTATGGTTTTTGAAGAGAGAAGGCTGATGTCACTCCTATTTTTGTTCCTCTATCATCATGTCTCTTTCTTTTTTTCTGACAACTTTTAAGATTTTCTCTTTATTAGTGGTCTTAAGCAATTTGATTATGATGTGGTTTAGGGTGGTTTTCTTAGTTTCCTCTACTTAGAGTTTATTGAACTTCTTGGATTTGTGGGTTTATGTTTTTCACCAAATTTATAAAAAATTTCACTGTTTCTCTAATTTTTTTCTCTCTTCCCTTTCCTTCTTAGACTCTAATTATATTGCTTGATATTGTTCACTGGCTCAATAAAGCTCTGTTCATTTCCCCCTCAGATGTTCTCTCTCTTCATGCTTCTTTGGGTAGTTTCTGTTGCTATGCCTTCAAGTGCACTGATCTTTGCTTCTGCAGTATCTAACTCATTAATGCTATCCACTTTTTTTTCATTTCTAGAAGTTCCATTTTGGTTTGTTTAATTATAGGTGTCCTCAAACTACAGCCCGTGGGCCACATGCGGGTGTTTTTGCCTGTTTGGTTTTTTAACTTCAAAATAAGATATGTGCAGTGTGCATAGGAATTTGGTCATAGTTTTTTTAAAACTATAGTCTGGCCCTCCAACAGTCTGAGGGACAGTGAACTGGCCCCCTGTTTAAAAAGTTTGAGGACACCTGGTTTAATGTATCTATTTCTTTCTTCATTATATTCAAGCTTTCCTTTACATCCTTAAGTTTACTTAGTAAGATTTATAATACTTGTTTTAATGCCTTTGTTTATTAATCCCCTAATCACTTTCATTTCTGGGTTTGTTTTTATTGATTGATTTCTCCTGGTTATATGTCTTTTTTAGAGACAGAGTCTCACTATGTTACTCAGGCTAGTCTCGAACTCCTGGGCTCAAGTGATCATCCCCCCTCAGTCTCCCAAGTAGCTGGGACTACAGATGTTCACCACTACATCTGGCTTATGTGTCTAATTTTTCTGCTTCTTTGTATGCCTTGTAATTTTTAATGGGGGTCAGACATTATAACCAGACATTTTACATTGTCTGGTGCTGAATTTTATTGTATTCTTATAAATCTTGGATTTTGTTGTAGAATCTAGCTAAATTACTTTTAGATTAGTTTGATTCTTTAAAGGCTTCCTTTAAGCTTTGTTATGGTGGGTCTATGGTATCCTTTACCATGGTGCTAATTTAGCCTCACACTAAGGCACGACCATTCGGAGAACCCCAACCAGTATCCTCTATATTATGAGTCTTTCTATTCTGGCTTTTAGGAACACAAACCATTCCCAGCCCTGTGTGAGCTCCAGGCAGTGTGCAACCTACTGCTTTTCAGGTAGTTCTTTCCCAGGTCTCAGAAAGTTTTCTCCTATGCATGCATAAATCTGTACTCAAAGATTCTAGGGGCCCCACTCCAGATCTCTGAAGTGTGCATGCATGCTCTCTCTGTAGTTTCTTCTCTGGTACTGTGCCTCACAAATTCTAGCCACCCTGACCTTTTCAAACTCTGATTTCTGCCTCCTCAACTCAGTGAGACACTTGGGCTCTATTTCCATTTTCCCTCCCTGCATTGCAGTGTGGAAACTGTCTCAAGGCAGTAAGCAGGGGCAATCACAGGGCTCGCATTATTTGTTTCCTTCCTCTCAGGGGTCACAGTGCTATATAATCTGTTTTCTAATATCTTGAAAACCATTGTTTCTTTTTTCTAATTTGTTTTCAGCAAAAGAGCAACTCTGAGAACACTTCAAGGACAGAAGGAAAATGTTCCAAGGCTTCTTTAGATGGTATGCCTACTTGTAACTCTCATGCCTTCATTCACAACCCTATTCCCATTCACAATCCAAATTAGTAGACTCAGGTATTGAAGTATATCAGACAGACAGAATGGGAACAGGTAATGAGCCTGATGCCATGGTAGAACACACGCTATCTACACACCTGGGTTCTAGTCCCAATTCTGTCACTATGAGCTTTCAGACATTTAATATCATAATGTCTTCGTCTCCTCATTGGTATAATGGTTTCCTCACTACACATAAGAACTATGGAATAAGACAATGGGTACTTCTTCCACAAAACACTGTTATTCTCTTCCTCTTAATTCCATTCTCCTCAGGATGATGCTAAAAGGGGCCAAATTCCTCAGAATACTTTCTACCCCAGAAGAACCAAATTGGTAGTAAGCTATGAAATTTCTGCCATGCCTCAATTATAGTTAAAATAGCATAGCTAAAATACACCGTGCTAGATGCTATGCTAAAATTCCAAATAAAAATTATTTCTCTTCTGTACTTTCTACTAGAAGTAGAAACCGAAACCATTTCTTATCAAGCCTATTATTCAGACACATGCTTACTTTCAATTTTTTTCTAAAGAATCTACATAAAATAATTTTTGTTTTATTATCAATAGCAAGAATATCAATTTTCCCCTGCTAATTTCTTGTCTATAGGGTGCCTCAATACATACTCTAGTTCAATAGATTTGTTTCCTTGGGCAAAGAAAGAAGAATCTTTTACATTTGACAAAGCCATTTTCTAATTCTACTTGGGCCAAAGGTGCCACATTATGAGTCAACAATTCATGTTATGTGGTTTTGTGGAAACCTGTACTCAGGTCAGAATCTTCACTTATTTTCTTGTGGTCTTCCTAGACCAGCCCTTGAACTCCCCCCTCCTGCCCTTTCTCTGTCTCTGTCTGTCTGTCTGTCTGCCTGTCTCTCTCTCTCTCACAGCTCAGGATTCCTTCCCGCACCAAGGGAGGTGACAGAGCACAACCTGTGGGGTGCAGGGCCAGAACTGCAATTAGCCATTACCTGGTGAGATGCAGAAGGCAGACTCTTTACTAGACCCTCTGTGTCGGAGGGGGACTTCCGTGGAGCCTGCTTAACCGGTGACAAACTTTCTGATGCACTGCAGCTGATCAATTGACAATTTGGAGAACAAATGTAAAAAAAAAAATAGTAAACAGAAACAAAAACATACAAATGCAAGTGATGGCAAGATAAAGCAGCAGATGTCTAAAAACAAAAGACAACAAAACAATGGGTATCAAAATGATCACATATCTTAAAACTACTTTCTATCCCTGACACTCACATATTTGCCTAAGTCAGTGAGGAAGGCACAGAAACTGGTATGGTACAACCACCTCACCCTTGTTTACGACAATGATATTGCAATTCTGGTTACAATACACACTGATCCTTTGTGATGCTTTTTTTTTTCCCCTTGCCATCAACTCTCCTTTGGGATAAAGGCTTAAAGGAGCAAACTATATGGTATCTTCTTAATGGCAATTTGCTTTTGTTATCATCAAAGGTAAGTCTCTTCTGAATGTATTTTAAAAATTACAGATGTACATCCAGGCTTGTTCGTGGTCCTGGCTTGTCTTGTTCTCTCCATATTTTATTTTCTACCAATACATCCAAACCCCAAAACCCCAGGAAGTTGTGAATGATGAGAAACTATGGAATGCCATGTCACACAAGGCTGAATTTTTTTTTAGGGGTATAGGGGACTTTTACAACAAGCATTAGCTCATAAATCAGGGAAAGTGAATGCCAGGAAGTATCTCATTAGGGATTTCCTAATGAGATGTGTCATCAGGACAGCTTAAATCCTTCATATTTTTCAAAAAAACTTAGGAGTTTGGTGAGGATCACATTTAAAGTATCATTACTAAGACTAAAGCATACCATGCATCTGCAAACTATGCCTTCTTTGAAATGGGAGGCCACATGCTCTGAACTAAAATGGTTTGATTATTCTATCACAATGAGGGTCTCAATCATTGATAATACAATTCATGTATGAAAAAGAAAACTAACACACATACACAGGCGTTTTACATGAAGAACATACACAGATCATCATAAAACCTCTATGTAACTTGACAATTCGATTTCATCCAGATGATATGCTCAACATGTTTCTAATACAAACACGTGACACATTTGTAGACAAATCATAATAGCTGTTGGGTTAGCTCAGAGCTAGCTGGTTAGTTGTCAACAACGTATTCAGATGGGCTGAATACGTACACATGAATATTAACAGCAACGGGCAATGTGATTAGTTACCATGTGTCTAGTGGGAGTGGAAGAGGAGACCCAGCCCTGTTATAGTCCCAATGTGTCTTCTATGTCAGCTTTTCTTAAGAAGTGGAAGATAAGCAGGATCTGATCCCAGCACACCAAGGAAGAAAAGGCAGGGGAAGAGGAAAAAAACCAAAGTAAGAAGAATAGCAGCATTCACGATGCCATGCAGGATTAGGATTCTAAGGAACACTTTCCTGCCCCTTTATTAACCCAAAAGCAAGAACTACAAAGACTGGCAGGTTACCACCCTGGATTAGTCTCACATTGTAAACCAACAACCCAGCTATATACTTAATCATAAAACACTCACCATGCAAGGGGGCAGATAAGTCAGCAGAACAGAAGCATTCCAAGCAAGTAATATTAATATCCGAATTTGAACACTCAAACTTGTTAAAACACAGCACTCCTAAACACTCTAGATCAGCAGAGCCATAGATAGAGGTTCCCACCATCCGCCAGCAAGAGAGTTCAGGGCATGCAATCCTCTCAAATCACATTCCCTTCAAGATGGTTAAAGTTAGGTCTGTGCATCTGCAACACTGCTCGTGCTAGATCAGCTTGAATCCAGCCTTCATTTCCAGTCTTACCACGGGAGTTTACATAGCTTATATGGGTTAGCTTTCCTGCTGGAGTAGGGAAAAGAGAAGGTCCTTCAATTAGACACACACCCTATGCTCTAATGTGTTCCTTTTGAGAAGCCATAAACAGAAAGTCTACTTTTCTTTATCGCTGGTATATCATCACATGAGGCTAGGGGTGGCAGTTTATTGGCACAATTTCCTTTTTTATTTATTTTTATTTTATTTTATTTATTTATTTATTTATTTATTTATTTATTAATTATTTTTTTTTGAGACAGAGTCTTGCTTTGTTGCCCAGGCTAGAGTGAGTGCCGTGGCATCAGCCTAGCTCACAGCAACCTCAAACTCCTGGGCTCAAGCAATCCTGCTGCCTCAGCCTCCCGACTAGCTGGGACTACAGGCATGCGCCACCATGCCCGGCTAATTTTTTCTATATATATATTAGTTGGCCAATTGATTTCTTTCTATTTATGGTAGAGACGGGGTCTTGCTCTTGCTCAGGCTGGTTTCGAACTCCTGACCTGGAGCAATCCGCCCACCTCGGCCTCCCAGAGTGCTAGGATTACAGGCATGAGCCACCGCGCCCGGCCTCCTTTTTTATTTTTGAGACAGGGTTTCACTCTATTGCCCAGGCTACAGTGCCGTGGCATCAGCCTAGCTCACAGCAACCTCAAACTCCTGGGCTCAGGCAATCCTCCTGCCTCAGCCTCCCAAGTAACTGGGACTACAGGCTTGTGCCACCATGCCTGGCTAAGTTTTTTTCTATTTTTAGTAGAGACGGGATCTCGCTCTTGCTCAGGTTGGTCTCGAACTCCTGAGCTCAAGCAATCTTCCTGCCTTGGCCTCTCAGAGTCCTAGGATTACAGGCATGAGCCACTGCGCCCGGCCACTTTTTTAAAAAATAGATGCGGTTTCACTATATTGTCCAGGCTGGACTCCAACTCCTAGGATCAAGCAATCCTCCTACCTCAGCCTCCAAGCAGTTGGGACTACAGGCATGTGCCACCACGCCTAGCTCACAACTTCTTTTTATTTTTTTATTTTTTTATTTTTTTCTTTTTTTCGCATCAAGCCTGAAGTTGCATCACAACTTCTTGAATAGGGTTTTATGTTTACCCAACTAAAAAAACCTCATGAGATTATTACCAATAAATTAAAATCAAACTTCCCCATTACATTTGTACTCCCATAATATGCTGAAATAAAAAAATTAAAAAAAAAAAGAAATTAAAATTAAACTCTTAAATTGGGTAAGTGATATCTGTAGCTTAAGAATACTAATTTCAGAGTGGATAGTACTGAACTACAGAGTACAGACTGCTGAGCAGTTCATTTCACCAAACCTAAAAAGGAACCTGCAGAACAGGGATTAGTATCACATTCCACAGTTAATAGCAAGCCACTGATTTCTGCTTGCCCATGTCAGAACACCTCCTAAGGAGACAGCCTGACTCTCTGACATGAAAGCCAACAGTAGTTAATTCTTCACAATCCTTTTCCCATAAAAATATATAAGTTTTTATAAACCCTGATTCCTTCCCTCCACCCCTCCCCTAAAAAAGTGTTTCTTACCCAGTGTAATCCCGTTTAGAGTTTTTCCTTCTATAGAGGACAGCCAGAATCATGCTGATGAGCAGAGTGAGACCTATGACCACAGCAGTAACTATACCCACCACTACCCCAACTGGAAACATGGGCAAACTCTCTAGAGAGAAAGAACAAAATAGTTTTAAGGTACATTGCTACAGAGACAAAAAATGGAATTTTATTAAATTATTAAGCAAGTGTCTTCCTTTAACAGTTACCATACCATCTTTTGTTATCCAAATTATGAGATCCTAGTATCTAACTGATGACATACACATATTAGATAAATAGAAATGAACTACTAAACTAAGTATTCCTACATCTACAATCTCTCTCAATGCTCTAAAATCAAAGAAAAACTGATATGAATTACTCTCTAACAAAGCAGACTCTATCTCAAAATGAGACACCAGAATCTGCATTTCCTCTTTGTTCTCAATAAAAGAAGAAATCGCCATAGTATTTGGGAAATGTCAAAACAGTATTAATCTCCTTCTTTCCCACTGCTCACTATATCCAACCATAATTAATTTGGTCTTTCTTCTAATTACACTAAAAAACGAATAGGTCTGAAATCAGATCAACAGGCTCCAGACAGCAGGAATAAAAATGAAGACATCAGCTGCTTTGGTTGGAATGAGCAACAGTTTCCCAAATGTAAGGCAAAGATACCACCTTCAAACACACCTTGAAATGGGTTTCTTGTTCTCCAACTAAACACAAGACAAAGGAGATTGCATCATTACTACAAAAAAAATACTCAAGAAGTACCTTTTTCTACGACATACAGCCTAATGTGCCCAGGCTGAACAACAATGTCGGGAGGGTTTTTGACATCACAGATATAGGTGCCATTGTGTATAAACTGCATATTTTCTATGTTGATTGATGCGTCTTTCTTGTCGAGGTCTCCAGCCCAGCTGATTCTGTCCTTAAATGGTGGATAGTTCCCCAGGTACACTTGCCCTTGGGAGTAGTGGAAAAACTGCGATTAGAAAAAAAGAACACATGAGCTATTTTCAAAGGCAGAATTCCTAAACTCTGTAACAGGCATGCTGCAAAAGGTTCTTTTTTAAAAAAAGACTTCACACAGAAAGAAATGCAATAGCGTATTATAAACCTCAAGCTATGGAATCTAAGTCAGACAGAAGTTTAGAGATCAAGGGGTCAACCCTGCCAGGTTTCAGTTGAAGAATCAGATTCACATAGCTTCTCTAATCCTCTCAATATCCCATTAATATAATTATTGCTACTTATATCATTCACATGAGGAAACGGAGACTCAAAGAGGCCATTTCCCCAAGGTTGCATGATAGTGAGGGACCCCGAGTCAAAGTCAGGTCCATCTGATTCTTCAAAGCCAGCCCTCTTCCAATAACACCATGTTTGAGCCCAGTGAATCCAAAGGCTTCAGAAAGCTAACAGTTCACAAAGCTTACCATTGAGATACAGAAAGGCACAAAGAAAAAGAACCCTAAATACGACAGATCAGTTATCTATGTGGGTTTCTCCCTCTTACTTGTTGGTTTCCTATGGAAAAGTCATGGGTGTGTGAAAGGAACACAGCCCAGATAACAAAACGCTCTCGCCTGCCTTTGAAGGCTCAGCTTTTGGCCCCTTTCTCTTTCTACTCCTCACTCTCTCCTCAGACCTGCCTTTAGCAAAAGAACTCGTTTCTCAAAGTGAACCTTGTCAAACCCAGCACCCTGGAAGCAAGGTAAGGCCCAGTGGGAGGGGATCTACCCTCGCACTCAGGTGTAATCTGAGCAACTCTGCTAGAGGCTTGGCGTCTTTGTTCTCGTTCATGGATGGGGTGATGGTGGGGCTGGGGGTAGAAATCAGCACCACCAGCAATTCATACAGAACATTTTCAGAACATTTTGATCGTGCAATCTCACTGGTTCCCATGATGTAAGGATCATCTGTATTTTAACTCCCAAATTTCTCTCTCCATCAATAGTGTCCCCTAAGCTCTAGACTCTTCCCAAAATTGCTTATTCACTTTACCACCTGGCTGACCGAGTCTCCCAAGCTTGTCACTTTCTCCTATAACCTTCATATTCTACCTATGTATCTCATGTTGACTGATGCCTACCATCTGTCTCCCAAATCATAACTCTTGGTTGATTCCTCTTTCTTCCCATCTAATTAATCCCCCAATATCGTCAATCTACTTCATATATTTCTCTCAGTTTTCTTCTCTCTATTAAATTTCCATTGATGACACCTGGTTTCATGCTTTTGTCACCTTGAACTATGGCCTCTGGACTGCTGTGTCTAACTCCAGCCTGAACTTCCTCTAATCCATCTTCCATGATGCCTAAATGATCACTGATAAACAACAATAATAATTATTATTACCATTAATCAAATGTTTAACTTGTATTGATATGACTTAAATGCTTGTTAAGAATAACAAGAAGGGTGGGAGGCCGAGGCGGGCGGATTGCTCAAGGTCAGGAGTTCGAAACCAGCCTAAGCGAGACCCCGTCTCTACCAAAAATAGAAAGAAATTAATTGACCAAGTAAAAATATATATACAAAAAATTAGCCGGGCATGGTGGCGCATGCCTGTAGTCCCAGCTACTCGGGAGGCTGAGGCAGGAGGATCGCTGAGCCCAGGAGATTGAGGTTGCTGTGAGCCAGGCTGATGCCACGGCACTCACTCTAGCCTGGGCAACAAAGTGAGACTCTGTCTCAAAAAAAAAAAAAAAAAAGAATAATGAAGGGTCATAGATTTTACCCTACTTGCAAGCTAGTGAAGTTAGTTTGCGACAGGTTCACAGATGTTGGCACTAGACACAGAATCCTGTGAAGTTTGCACTCTCATGAAGAAAACTCAGAGGCAAAGAACCTACTTACGCTGCAGCAGGAAGCATGTGTTTCTCTGTTGCCCTTGCCCCCAAGTCCCATGAGATGGCACAGAGGGCTCAGCTGGATGCAGCACATGCAGAGGCACCACGGCTGAGGACCCCCACGCTTAGGAAACTCAAATCTTTTATAATGGGCAGAAGGCACCTCTGACTTTCGCCCTGAAGGGAGATATTATCTTTATTATACCGGACAATAAACAAATCTGTCCACTGCCCCAGAAGGAAACATTATCTCTGCCTTCCAAGGCTAGACACTGTACAAAGAGAGTCCAGAACAAAGGCAGCCAGTTCCCCTACTTGCAAGATGTGCAGAAACATGAAAGAGCCATGGAAACTACCTACCAACATTCTCCAGTGCGCACAACCCCCCTGCAAGGTGAGGCTTGTCTGCCTGGTATTTCATAATGAGGAGAGTGAGGCTCAGAAAAGCTTGGTGACTTGCTTGAGGTCACAGGTTTTAGAGATGGAATTTAAACTCACCTTTGATTTCAAAGCTTATGCTATTCTCATTATTTACTGCTTCTTATGTGTAATGCCTTGTCTGCTCAAAGTCCTTCACTCTCTCTTCTTCACCAGGAAATAAACCATAAACTCTTAGCTTAGCTAACAAACCCTCCCACCACCTGGCCTCTGCCTTCCCTTCCCACATCATCTTCCAAATAGTCCCTGGTTTGCATTTCTGAACCACCAATGACAGTTACACTGTTCCTATCCACCGCTGGGTCCTACATGGCTCCCTCAGTCAGCCTCCCTCCTTGGGCTGCGGGCCCTTTGAAGGCAGGGGCTAAGTTGTGTCTACCTCTGCATTCCTCAGCACTCAGCACATAGCAGGAGCTACGTAAGTTTGCTGAACTGAATTGAGGAACAATGCCTTGGTCAAACCAGTGAAGAGATGCAAATGAAATACTAAAAAATTCACAGAAAAGACTAGATCTCATTATCAACCAATATTTTTAAGTGCAAGCCACTGTGCTAAAGCTATGAGGAAAGCCACAGATGTAACACAAGTATCTTCTGTCAAAACACCCATATTCAGGATGAAAAAGAAAAACTATCATATTAAGGGATCTGTATCATAGGAGTGGCTTGGATAATGTGAGTAGTGAGTCTGAAGGCCTAAAAAGTTAGAAAGGAGGCCTTATGGGGGGGGGAGGGTCAGAAGATAAAGATGAGGTACAACTTAAATGGCAAGAGGTCAAAGGTAGGAAAACAAAGCATAAAGCATTTTTACTAGCCTGGAAGTGATGATCACATGAGAGGACAGAGGTGAGGCAGAAGTGATAGGCTGGGCTGGACTGTAATGAACTTTGAATTCTAGACAAGCATCATCAGCAATGGGGGAGAACTAGAGGGTTTCTGTCAAGGGGAGTGGCGAGGCAAAAGAACTGTTCTAAGACCTGGTGGCATGTGAGGAGGGCTGAACTAAAAGACGAAAGAACAGAAGTAGAAGAACAACTCAGTGGCTACTGTACCAGTCCAGGCACACAGTTAACACTGCTTAACAGACACCAGAGAAGCAGCAAGGCTGAGAAAAAGCTAGATGCCAGAAATGAAGTAGGAAGACCTAGCGAAGGTTCTTGTTTCTTGAGGGCAGAAGGGAAGTGGTAGAGGGAAGGATAAAAAAAATCCCCACAAAATTCACCTCTAGACAACCACAACTACCCTAAAAAAATGGGCAGAGAAAAAAAACCAAAAAACAGAGGGGAAAAAAATGAGTTGCATTTTAGACATGTGGATTCTAAGTTCATGGACCAGAAAAGCCATCTATGGTATGCTGGGTTTGAATATAATTTTCCTGTAAAATCTATAAAAACAAAGAGCAACCTGCTCATCTTATTAAAAGTATCCTGACATTTTGGAGACAAGGGCTCCTATACCAATAACTGCGCATTCTGAAGTTAACTGTAATCAGGAGAGTGTGTAACTATAAACTGATTAGCTAAATACATTAATCAGAAATACGACATGTTCTTAAGTCTTGAGTTATATAAACTTTTCTTGACCCACATGACAAGAATGCTTTTTATTTATTTAAAAATTTTTGTTTGTTTTTTTTTTAGACAAGAGTCTCACTTTGTTGCCCAGGCTAGAGTGAGTGCCGTGGTGTCAGCCTAGCTCACAGCAACCTCAAACTCCTGAGCTCAAGTAATCCTACTGCCTCAGCCTCCGGAGTAGCTGGGACTATAGGCATGCCACACCATTCCAGGCTAATTTTCTCTATATATTTTTAGTTGGCTAATTAATTTCTTTGTATTTTTAGTAGAGACGGGGTCTCACTCTTGCTCAGGCTGGTTTCAAACTCCTGACCTTAAGTAATCCACCAGCCTCGGCCTCCCAGAGTGCTAGGATTACAGCCACCACACCTGGCCGAGTTGGGTATTCTTATTTAAAGATAGATGGCAGATGCTCTCCCTGCCCATTACTGACAACCTGAAATGTACGACACTGCTAAAGTGTGTGCCAATACTTGAAAGACATTCAACATGCTGAGAGAAGAACAGTAACATAAGAAATAGTATATATTATTATCTCAAGAGCTAGACACTGTCCTGTGCACTTATTTTTTATAATCTCACTTTATTCCCCTAAAACTCCTCCATGGGAGATTTTATTATCTCTGTTTTATAGACAAGAATCTGAATAGGCAGTATATGTTTAACAAGCACCCACTCCATAACCAGCACTAAGCTACTAACTAACTAACCTTTCTTTCAACCCTCTGGTGCTGTATTTTTGTTGTGCCCCTCATCTTACTCTGAAAGCATCTATATACTAGTCTTACTCCAGATTACTCTCTGGATGAGAGCAAAAACTGTCATTTAGAAATTTTTGAAGGCCCTACATATTCACTGGATGGTAAGCTCTCCATAAATACTGCTGAATCAGATGGCCTGTAAACTAATTCCAGAAATTCATAATTAAATCAGAAGGGAGTGTGTGCACACACACACACACACAAATTGAATAATAAGCAAAAGGAACAGAAATAAGAAGGGGGCAAATAAAAACTGAAAAGATGCAGGATAAATCCTGATGCATGCCAGCATGGTCAATTAAGGACTGCTCTGTCGAACAGATCAATTTCAGAACAGGAATTGATTCATCTGGATTTCGCTATTAAAAAAAAAAAAAAAAAAAAACAGAACAGGAATTGAAGGTGGAGAGGAACTGAGGGGATGCCAAGGGGAGAATGATATGCAGAGACAAGGA
Organism: Microcebus murinus; assembly: GCF_040939455.1. Lineage (NCBI taxonomy): Eukaryota > Metazoa > Chordata > Mammalia > Primates > Cheirogaleidae > Microcebus > Microcebus murinus. Next base: position 114,765,132 of record NC_134105.1, on the reverse strand, counting down.
AATGAGCTCACTTGAGAGATGCTGAACTTATTTTTTCCTGGAGAGCTTGAAGCAAGAGAAGGGCCCTGAAGTCTATAACAGATAATAAATATACTCATTTTGGAAATGCACGATCAGAAGAATGGATCATTAACTGCGCCCCAGCAATAAAGAAACCCATGCGGTAGGACTAGCCACGAGTAGTCGCAGTCCAGCATTCTCACCGACACTGTCGTGGCCGCCCCCTCTGGCTGAAAGCTCCAGGAGACGGAGGTCAACCCGCCAGTGGTATTGGTAGACTTGAACTTGCATGTCAGCTTCCCTTGTGTCCCATTAGCCACGAAGATTTCTTTTGGTGTGTAGACTTCCAAGGCTGACACTCTGGCTGTCACTGGAGATAAAGGAAAAAGGATAGTTTAAAAATAGGATTTAGCATAAATTCTACTGTGCATATTTATCACAGAAGATGACAAAGAAAAGATGCAAGAAAGTTCCCAGATATATACAGTAATCCACTGCCATTATAGTATGCATTTCTGGTAGGATAGTCAATAGCTAAGTACTTCCTACAAACAGAATAGTTGCTGACAGTCTGGGGTTTTTATTGTTTTCAGTTTTTAAGAAAATATTTTTACTAGTTTGGCTATACCTAATAATTATGCTTTTTTAAAATTAAAAGACCTTGTAAAGAGTCCCTCACACTCCAACCCCCACCCCCAGTTTCCCCTATTATTAACCTCTGTCATCAGTGTGGCACATTTGTTTCAACTGATAAAACCCAATATTGTTACATTGTTAACTAAAGTCCATAGTTTACATTAGGGTTGCCTTTTGTGTTGTACATTCTATGGATTTTGACAAATGTGTACAGGGACATGACTCCACCTTTACATTATCATACATAATAGTTTCATTGCCCTAAACATCCCCTGTGCTCCACCAACTCATTCCTCCCCTCCTCCCAAACCATTTCCTGGCAATGACAGACCTTTTTATTTTTATTTTTTTGAGACAGAGTCTCACTTTGTGGCCCAGGCTAGAGTGAGTACTGTGGTCTCAGCCTAGCTCACAGCAACCTCAAACCCCTGGGCTCAGGCCATCCTTCTGGGGCCGGGCGCGGTGCCTCACGCCTGTAATCCTAGCACTCTGGGAGGCCAAGATGGGCGGATTGCTCAAGATTAGGAGTTTGAAACCAGCCTGAGCAAGAGCAAGACCCCGTCTCTACTATAAGTAGAAATTAATTGGCCAACTAACAAATAGAGAAAAAATTAGCCGGGCATGGTGGCACATGCCTGTAGTCCCAGCTACTCGGGAGGCTGAGGCAGTAGGATTGCTTGAGCCCAGGAGTCTGAGGTTGCTGTGAGCTAGGCTGATGCCACGGCATTCACTCTAGTCTGGGCTACAAAGCGAGACTCTTGTCTCAAAAAAAAAATCCTTCTGCCTCAGCCTCCCGAGTGGCTGGGATTACAGGCATGTGCCACCATGCCTGGCTAATTTTTTCTATATATATTAATTGGCCAATTAATTTCTTTCTATTTATAGTAGAGACGGAGTCTCGCTCTTGCTCAGGCTGGTTTCGAACTCCTGACCTCAAGCGATCTGCCCGCCTCAGGCTCCCAGAGTGCTAGGATTATAAGCATGAGCCACCGCGCCCGGCCTAACCTTTTACTATCTCTATATTTTAGCCTTTTCCCGAATGTCATATAGTTGGAATTATACAGTATGCAGCCGTTTCAGATTGGCTTCTTTCACTTAGCAGTATTCACTTAAGCTTCCTCCATGTCTTCTTGTGGCTTGATATCTCATTTGTTTTTATTACTAAATAATAATATTTAATTGTAGGGATGTACCACAGTTTATTCATTCACCTATTGAAGGACTTCTTGGTTGCTTTCCTAATGCTCTATTTTTAATGATATGAAGGCCATATTTTTACTTCTTTAAACAGTTTTCACATTCACCTGTTACACTGCAGTTGTTATCACACTGAACTTCTCACCTATATTTAAAGCAATTAAAACTATTCTAAGTAAGATATATTACTTATTTTATTTATTTATTTTTTTGAGACGGAGTCTCACTCTGTTGCCCTGGCTACAGTGCTGTGGGGTCAGCCTAGCTCACAGCAACCTCAAACTCCTGGGCTCAAGGGATCCTACCTCAGCCTCCCAAGTAGCTGGGACTACAAGCATGTGCCACCATGCCCAGCTAACTTTTTCTATATATTTTTAATTGGCCAATTAATTTCTTTTTATTTTCTGGTAGAGATGGGGTCTCGCTCTTGCTCAGGCTGCTTTCAAACTCCTGACCTTGAGTGATCCTTCCGCCTTGGCCTCCCAGAGTGCTAGGATTACTGGTGTGAGCCACCGAGCCTGGCCTATTACTTACTTTTAAGCCTTGTTATTATTTAACTGATCCTTTTCCTATAAAGGTCTTAATGTAGAAAGATGCATAACACATTTGGTTTTGTTAGTGAAATCTTAAGATTTCAGTGTGCTAGGTGTGTGTGTGTATTCAAGAAATAGCTGACTACACTTACCACATTTTCATTTCACCTATCCAGTTTTTTCAGTTAGCCTAAGCCCAGGAAATAGTAATTAAAATATATCTATCACTTGGAATATAAAAATAGCTCTTTTTTCAAGATCTGCAACCAGAGGCAACTGCAAGAATTGTTAAGGATTGCTGCTAAAAGAAGGGTAGTCTTCACTCAAAAAGAGACAACTTCACAAACTAAATGAAGGTTAGAAAGAAACTCTTTGGCCTAAAATTGGTAACTTAAAAACACCCATTTTCAAAATAAGATATGTTTTGAAGAAATTGTTTGGAATAAATATCTGCAGTGTTCCAATTATTCTTAGAATGTAACAGACGGGCAGAATAAGGAAGGGTATTGTCACCCAGAACTGACAGTCATTTTCAGAATTTTTTCTTCTTGAGGGCTGAACTATGACTCTGGGCCAAGGAGAACAAGAGTACTCCCCCGTTCCTCCCAACCATCTTCCAAATGTTTGTTCTCAGGCCACAAGGGACACTTTTGGCTATTCTTTTAAATAAACTGATAGCCACAGTGTATCAAGCGGATTTTTTTCTGCTAAAGAGGGTAGATTATTATTATAGGAAACAATGGATTATTATTTGTGGTCCAAACCTCAAAACAATCCTTTCTTTCAGATAGAGAAGAAAACAAAAGACTGCCTTGCTATTGTGGGTAGGCAGAAAAGCAGCCCCAGGGCACTTGAGTTCAAAACGAAGGACAAAGCACAAGACTAAACAAGTTGACCAGCTAGTTCCAGGAAGCAGCACTGGTTTGCAACCCTTACTCATTTCACTGTGTGATTTTGACTAGGTGATAAGCACTGCAAGGAAAGCCACAGTCTCTAAAGGCCATGAATAAGGTTTCTCAAGGATTTTCTTAAACCAGGTCCCTGCCTCAAGGCCTGGTTGCAAGAACTGTTACCCTGAGACGGTATATAAAGATGGGACTAGGCCACATGTTGAAATTTACAGTCACAGAATTTCAAGCAAAAAGGCTAATCAAATCCCTAATTGGCTTTTAGACAATCTATTTAAGACATACTTGATTTAGTTACACCAAAGCTGGCTAATAAACAAGTGGCTTTTAAAAAAATATACCATCACTCTTTGGCTAATTTGAACCTGTGGCTCTTAGACCCAGGATTATGAATTCCAACTCTAGTCAATCAGCTAGCACCAGAAAAAGCAAATGATTCCATACACAGAAAGTTAACTTCCTCCCTGACTGTCTATCCTTTTCTCCAATACTACTCTTGTACCCACTCTTGTACTCATAAGATAAACCTTCTAAAATGCTGGTCTCTTTGTTTATTTTCTCTTCTCTAATAATCTGGATGAGATCAGGCCTATCCCGGCCACTCTTTCCTATGGTCACACTCTAAACCAGGGCTTCTCAACTCAGCACTGTTGATAATTGGCCCAGATAATTCTTTGCTGGGGGAACTGTCCCGTGCATTGGAGAATGTTGAGCAGCATCCCTGGCCTCCACTACATAACAGTAGCAACCCTTCCATCTCCAGTTGCAATAACCAAAAATGTCTCCAGATACCACAACTGCCCCCTCAGGGGTGAAATCATCCCTGGGTGAGAATCATTGTTCTAGACCCTATCGACATGCGTGCACCTGCTCCACAATCTCAAGTTCAGGCTTCTCTATTCTCTGACTAATCACCTCCTAGCTTTCCCATATCTCCAAAACTCCGACTTCACTGGTCTTTCTGCCACATCAGAAACTAAAATCCATCAATCCTCCAATCTCCGTACTGTCTTGTATCCCAGCATGTCATTTGCTTTACTCAGATTAGACACATGGTCCATCATTATACTCACCCCTTGCATGCACGATCAGCTCCTTACCTCTCTCTCCCTTCAGTGCATTCACCTGGCCAAGCCTCAATGCTGGCTAAATCTAATTCTGTACCCACTCTGCTTCTCTACCAGGGTGGCTGACTGTGGCTGTAGAAAAGTACACAATCCCACTGACTGGCTTCACCTTAAAATGACCATTAACTTCAAGGGGACTCCTTTTTTTTTTTTTTTTTTTTTTTTTGAGACAGAGTCTCACTCTGTTGCCCAGGCTAGAGTGAGTGCCGTGGCGTCAGCCTAGCTCACAGCAACCTCAAACTCCTGGGCTCAAGCTATCATCTTGCCTCAGCCTCCCGGGTAGCTGGGACTACAGCCATGCACCACCATGCCTGGCTAATTTTTCATATAATTTCTTTCTATTTTTTTAGTAGAGACAGGGGTCTCGCTCTTGCTCAGGCTGGTCTCAAACTCCTGAGCTCAAACTATCTGCCCACCTCAGCCTCCCAGAGTGCTAGGATCACAGGAGTGAGCCACCACGCCCGGCCTGAAGGGGACTCTTAATGCAACCAGGCAATCCATCCACATTTCCCTAATCCATCTACTCTCCCTTTTCCCAGAGGACTATTTTAAACCTTCCGCTCTAAACTCAAATTTCCATCCTCCCTCTCCAGCGTCTTACTCTCTGCTAATGACTGTGCTTCCTATTTCAGAGAAAACAGAAGCCATCAGAAGAGAACTTCTCTATGTCCCCACACCACACCTTCCTCCCTCCCTGCATCTGTGCCCACATGTCCTCCCTTCCCTCCACTGCAATGTAGATGTCTGCACTCCTCTCCAACGTCAATCCCTCCACTGCACCCTGCATCTCATCGTCTCTTGCCCACCTAAGGACATTGATCCAGCAATTCTCCCTTCTCCTGAATTTCTCATTCACTATTGAATTACTACCATAAGCCATACAGTTTATCAAGTATAAAATGTCCGATTTCCTTAAGTACTAGGTTAGACAGCTGATATCTCTGACATTTTACTTTTACACATCTTGTTTTATGTTTATTGTGAAGGTGTATCTTCAGTCTTACAAATGCATGTGTTGGCTTGCGATTATCTTTCAAAAATTTTTAGAGCCGTGTTTGTAAAAAAAAATTGTGTTATTTTTGAATATGAGTTCCATCGTGGAACCAAGGCAGTGCAGACAGCTCGAAATATCAACGAAGTATCTGAAAAGGACGTGGCTAATGAACGCACAGTACATCAATGGTTTGAGAAGTTCCATTCTGGTGATTTTAATCTTGAAAATGAGCCATGTGGGTGACCTGAGACCAAGGTGGATAATGATGAGCTGAAAGCTGTAGTGGAAGCGAATCCATTTCAACCTACACATGAATCAGCAGCAAGGTCTGACATTACTATTCCAACAAAACTGGACCCTTTGAAACAAACTGGCAAGGTAAAGAAGCTGGATAGATGGGTTCTGCATGAATTAAACAAGCGTCAGAAAAGGAATCGTCTCGAAGCTTGCCTTTCTTTGCTGTCACAACATAAAGGTGAACCATTTCTATACCATATTAATTATGTGTGATAAAAAATGGATACTTTTTGATAATCGCAAGCATTCGGCATAATGGTTGGATAAAGATGAAGTGCCAAAACACAGTCCAAAACCTAATATTCATCAAAAAAATTTCATGGTATTCGTGGTATTCATGGCTTTGTGGTCCAGCACTGGTATTATCCACTACAGCTTCATGAAACCTGTTCTATCCATTACAGCGGATGTCTGCTGCAACCAACTGGATGAAGTGATGAGGATGCTTTCGATTAAGCAGCCAAGATTGATCAGTAGAGACAGGTCAATCCTCTTACAAGACAATGCTCGACCACATGTCATATGTCACACAAACAATGCTACTCAAACAACAGAAGCTGGACTTGGCTCTGCCATCCACCGTATTCACCAGACCTCGCACCAACTGACTACCACTTCTTCTAGGCTTTCGATCACTTTTTGCAAGGAAAAATATTCAATTCTCAACAAGGTATGGAAAATGCTGTTTGTAATTTCGTTGCCACTCGCTCTCCAGGCTTCTTCACTGCTGGCATAAACAAGCTACCATTAAGATTGCAAAACTGTGTCAATAGTTCAGATGCCTACTTTGATTCATTGTACTGCTTCTTGCTTGATATATAATAAACTACATTTCTGATTTGAAATTGGACATTTCATATTTAATGACTATACACACACACACACACACACACACTTATATTTATATCCCAGCTTTAGGGGTAAAGATTTTACATCTCCCCACAGCTATGGTCCCTTTGCCCTCCTCTATTTTACAAATCTCAAAAGAACTGTCCATTCTCACTTTGTTAAATTTCTCTTCTCCTGTTTTCTCTGGAATAAATCCAGTTCAGGCTTTCATCCTCATACTTCACTGAAACTGTCCTTGTTAAGGAATGCAATGATCTTCTTATGGCTAAATCAATGGCTAATTCTCAAACCTTGTCTTATTGGACTATTTGCAACATTTGATAGAGTTAATCACTCCTTCCTTGAAACTTTTTTTTTTTTTTAACAGTTTGGATCCTACAAGGCCTTTGCCTCTTGATTCTCTTCTTATCTCACTGCCTGCTCCTTTGCTGGGTCTCCTGACTTCTATATGTTAAAGAGCCCCAGATCATTCCTCTGACTGCTTATCTATTTAATATTCACTCTCTTGGTGACCTCATCTAGTTTCAAATGCCCCTAAATGATGGTGACCCCTGTATATACACACACACACACATTGAATTTAACTGGCATCAACAACTTCACTTAGATAGAAATGGCATCATCTCAAAGTTAGTATGTCCAAATAGAACCCCTTATTCCCACCCCCAAACCTTTCTTTCCATGGTCTTTTTTACTTTTTTTTGAGACAGAGTCTCACTCTGTTGCCTGGGCTAGAGTGGCGTGGTGTCAGCCTAGCTCACAGCAACCTCAAAATCCTGGGTTCAAGCGATCCTCCTGCCTCAACCTCCCAAATAGATGGGACTACAGTCATGCGCCACCATGCCCGGCTAATTTTTTCTATATATATTTTTAGTTGGCCAATTAATTTGTTTTTATTTTTAGTAGAGACGGGGTCTCGCTCTTCCTCAGGCTGGTTTTGAACTCCTGCCCTTGAGCTACCTGCCCACCTTGGCCTCCCAGAGTGCTAGGATTACAAGCATGGGCCACTGTGCCTGGCCTCCATGGTCTTTTCTATCTCAGTAAATGGCAACTCCAGCCTTCTAGTGGCTAAGGCCAAAATCCTAGAATCCTTCTCCACTCCTCTTTTTCTTACAACTCACCTCCAGGCTGTTAGCAACACAGCAACACATGTTAGAAACATACCAAGGAAACTAATCTCTGCCTGATACATTCAATGCTCCATCTGTCCCAGCCACTACCATCTTTCACTTGGATTACTTCAATGGCTTCCTAACTGGTATCTGTGCTCCCAGCCTTACTCAATTTACTACAACTGGTCCACAGAGACACCAGAGAGACCTCCTTAAAATTCAAGTCAGATCATATCACTGTTCTACTCAGAATCCTGCAAGGGTTTTCCTATATCAGCAAAGGTCAGGCCAGTCCTCATGTGGCCTACTAAGCCCTACCTGAGCTAATTCCTGAACACCTCTCAGACCTCATTTCCTACTCCTTCCCCCTCACACATGTTGCAGCAGCCTCCCTGGGCAGTTTCTGTCTCTTTGCCTGTGACAAGTATACCCCAGACAGTGAATGCTACGGACAAAGAGACCAGAGGTGTCTCAGAAAATCATGATGTTGTGAGAGACAAGGGAAGAACAGTCAACTGTGTTAAATGCTGAGAGTTTGGTGCTCTGCATAGTTGATCTCAGGAAGAAGTCTCTGTGGAGACCCTTGCTTAAAAATGCATGTGGTAACCTTGCATATAATAACACCTAGAGGCCTGGCGTGGTGGCTCACGCCTGTAATCCTAGTACTCTGGGAGGCCGAGGCTGGCAGACTGCTCGAGGTCAGGAGTTCGAAACCAGCCTGAGCAAGAGCAAGACCCCATCTCTACTGTAAATAGAAAGAAATTAATTGGCCAACTAATATACAGAGAAAAAATTAGCTGGGCATGGTGGCACATGCCTGTAGTCCCAGCTACTCGGGAGGCTGAGGCAGCAGGATCACTTGAGCCCAGGAGTTTGAGGTTGCTGTGAGCTAGGCTGATGCTATGGCACTCACTCAAGCCTGGACAACAAAGCAAGACTCTGTCTCAAAAAAATAAAAAAAATAACACCTGGAATCCAAAGTACTTTTACCAAGCATGGTGCAGCAGTATTTTACCAGCTGTGATAGGCATGAATGGCATCTTGTTAGAAATGTTCTCCTGGGCCAATGTTGTGGCTCATGCCTATAATCCCAGAACTTTGGGAGGCCAAGGCAGGAAGATTGTTTGAGACCAGCCTGGGCAACACAGTGAGACCCCATCTCTACAAAAAAATTTTGAAAATTAGCAGAGAGTGTGGTGTGTGTGCCTGTAGTCTAAGCTACTCTGGAGGCTGAGCCAAGAGGATTGCTTGAGCCCAGGAGTTGGAGGTTGCAGTGAGCTGGGATAATGCCACTATACTCCAGCCTGGGGAACAGAGCCAGACCCCTTCTCAAACCAACAACAACAACAAAAGAAAAAATGTTCTCCTGTGTGGATAAAGAAAGAAAATAAAACACAGGTCTCCCTCTCAGACTGCATTCTAGGCAGTCCAAGCAAGAGATGATTTTACTGGTTTCTTAAACATTTGGGAATAGTTTGTTTCGTCCAGTCCCCTCCCTACTTTTAAGTGACTAGGAGAATTATGGAAATATGTAGTAAAATTATTGTGCAATTCAGACAGCTCATCCTCGGAATCATAAAAGGGAGTTTTTAGGGGCTTATCAAAATGGCTAAAAATGCACATGTAAAGAACACTGAGATATACAGAAACTGTTGTTCTAATCTACATTCTATGTCACTGAAGACTGGAATCCCAATCTAAATAAGATATTAAATAGGTTCCTTTCAGGTCTAGGATTTATAATTACGGTAGACTGGGAAAAATGGCTGTGAATTTTATTAAAGCTTTGGTTCAAAAACTCATAGATGGGGAAAAAAAAATCTCCTGTTGACTCCTGAAAAACCCAATTGCCTTGGGAATAAAAGCATAGAAATTAAATGAAACAAAATGAAAATATTAAATGATATTAAATGTCAACTTTGGATTCTGGCTTTATATGTAAATTTACATATAAACTTCAACAAGGTAATGAGAGCTAAGCTTACTTTCTCTCTGGAGAAGGTTTCGGTAAGAAGTAGAAAACCCCGCGGAGTAATGCTAGAGTTTAAAGGGCAAGAAAACAAAAACAAAACAACCCTTCTCTTAGCATACTCTGGGGAATAAGGTTTCTAAAATGTCCTGCATTGCCCAAAGGTATCATTTAGCAGTGAGATGATACTGACCCTCAAAGTAGGAGATCAATTCACATGAAAACAGCCTGCAAAATCATTTGACAAGTAATCAAAAATCTGTGGAATCATCTGCCCAGGGGTCATTTCTACAATAATCAAATGATACTCAAAACTTGATATTTTTACATTTTGGATAGAGAACCAGAACATTTTAGAAAAAAAGAAAAGCAAATATAAAATACAAAACAACATTCATCACAATCATAGAGGCAAAAGCAAATTCAAGATTGATTTGCCTAAGAGGCTATTTCCTGACGCGACCTATTTTAATATTCTGAATTACTGAAGCAATACAAAGTCAACAATGCCTCCCAACCACGTGCCAAGATGATCTTATTCTAAGTTAATTCAAACTCTCACACCATAAAATCTCATTTGAAATACACCGGAGTAGCATTATCAAGAACTTAACACGTTCACAGCATGGGCAGGGATCTTCAAACTTATTGGTTGAAGCAATTCCATGTCATGTTACTGTTGGGTCCATTTATAGTACACTAGTTTGCAAAAACAGTATCTTTTTATCAAACCTTGTTCAGGTTTTCCTTGAAATTGAAAGGCTTTTATTTTGAAATTTTTTTAAAGCACTTTGATGTTACCAGCATATTCTCCTGCTTTAAAAGAGCATAATCAATCTATTTAAACAGCTTTCTGGCCTAACTCTTGTTCTCTGTTGGTATACAGTGATAGCCTGATACTGTAATATCTCCTCACATGTGTATAAATATGACCTTTTAAAACATAAAGAGAAGAACAAAAGAGAACACTAAATACAAAATACAGGGGAAGTGGTTATAACTGGAACAGGGTGGGGGGGGCAGGATGTGAAAGTCACACACTATTGGTATTGTTTTATTTCCTGGGCTGGTAGTAAGTGCATGGATGGGTGTCTGCTCCTTTGTATATATTTTATTTTTCACAATAAAAAAATTTTTAATAGAGAAAGAAGAACATTAATTAGTAAGGTGATAAAAGACTGACTTTTTAAATTCCAGAATGCCCCAGTGAAAGCATTCAACACGTGGTTCCTTCACAGTGTCTACTGTGACTCCTATAATCAGGCCGAGTGAAGCAAAGCGGACTCAGTGAAGCACGTGAGTGGAGACAACGCAGGTGCAGGGTTGCCTCACTGCCACTGTGGGGTCAGAGGCCTTAATGACCTCGGGGCAGGGCCACCGTGCAGCTGAAATGGGCTCCTTTCTTCTGTGAATCAGGGTTGCTATTCCGGACCTCCCTCGGCTGAATGGCACAAAGTTGGGGGAGGCTACAGAAGCATAGCCCATTCAATGAGCCCTAAATATTAATAGATTCAACTTCTCATTCATCAGGAACACACTCCTCTGCACTCTGTCTGAATTTACGCTTGAGGCCTCAAGCTCAAGGGACTTCCTCCCAGTGTCTGCCCTGAACTCTCCACCCTGTGCTCCCAGACATCCTGTCCTTCCCTTTGTCAATGCTTTGCTCACTCGCTGGAAGAGGCATCAGAGGCAGGGGTCTGTGTCTACCTGTTCCCCATTATACCCTCATTACCTGACAAATGCCTGGCCCTCTCTACCGTGCTCAACAAACATTTGTTTGACTGTCTTCAAATCATTTGCTCAAAGAAATGAATGAATGGATGAAAGAGAAAAAAGAAAGAAGAATATAACCCATCAAACTAAACTCAGATAAGCTCAGCCACAAAAATTATACTTGCTTCACAATGAATGGCTTCGGCATAATGTGCAACACAAAAGGTGTTTGCAGAGATTATTCAGGGTCAAGTTCGAATGTTAAGACTAGCTTGGAGGCTTAGATAGGTTTCCTCCAAGAATCATCTTTCTATGTAGAGAAAATCCCAAAGGAACTTCATCTTTTGAAGTGTTAAGAAAAAAAAAAAAAAAGAAAATCCATGTACTTTTACTAACAACACACAGGATCACCAAATCCCTCTCAGAGTCAATTCTTTCTGCTCATGATTGATGTCCAGCTGGCCACATCTCTATCCTTAACCTCTTTTGCACCAACAAAGATCTTTCTGTTTCTCAAATGAGAAATATTCAAAAGGTTCTGAATCAGGCCAGTCATTGAACTAATCACTTGACTCTTTAGAGCCCTGGGATTTCTTCTTGCCCTCCTCTATGTATGTACTGTTCATCTGTCTGCTGCAACTGCTTTCCCTTTTTCAATCATGCTTTCAGACACACACAGACTCAGCCTCCACCCTAATGTGCTGACAGCCTACTGGAAACAAATAAACAATAGTGCAGCAGCAGAAGCACCTTGCCTGGCCCCTGGGATGCACAGGGTGCTATTATGGAGCTTTTACGTGGGGCAGGGCTTCCACCAAAGAAGAAAGGTTCAAAACAATGAAACAGGCAACTCGAATGCCACAGTTACAGCTAACTAGAATTTTATCTGCATCAAGCATACAAACATTGCTCAGTTCTCAGCAAGCAGAAAAGATAGGGAACTTTTGGCAAGAAATCTGATAATTTTATTTCTGATATATTATAGTAGACTAAAATGTTTAACATAAAGAACATGTTGAAAGCTCTAGGGGCATATCTGACAGATATGAGAATAACACTCTCACATATTTTACACTTCCCAGGTGCTAACATGGCATATTAAAATTTCTCTTCAAGCAAAAGACCTGCATTAAATCTTTCTGAGCTCTCAAATCTTGCCAGAAGATTTACAGCACATTAGAAGATACATGAACCACAATTTAACTGAAACCACAAAAGGCTAATACAAATATTACTGCAAGGACAAAACAAGAGATTGGAAATGATATGCATATGGTTGATGGCAATAAGGGTATATTCCTCACCTTCAAAACATGGCAAGAATGTTAAAAATTTTAAAAATACGGATGCCTACTGAAACTATGGAAAAATACTAAAACTATTCTATATGATAGATATGTCTGTTACACATCTGTCCAAACCCACAATATGTACACCATCAAGAAAGAACTCTAATGTAAACACTGAGGTCTTTAGGTGATGATGTATGTGTTACTGGAGGCTCATCAATTGTAACAAATATACATATCACTCTGCTGGACGATATTATTAATAATAATAGGGGAGGCTATGCGTGTGTAGGGATCAGGGGATTTATGGGAAAGCTGTACTTTCCTCTCAATTTTGCCATGAACCTAAAACTGCTCTAAAAAAATAAAGTCTATTTAAAAAAAAAATGAACTAAAGCCTGGGTGCCACCTCTATCTCCAGGGATTCTGACTTAACTGATATGGGGTGTGGCCTTGGCATCAGTATCTTTAAAAGGCGCTCAGGTAATTGTAAACGTTTAACCACTATGCAGTGTACCAGTCAGATGTTGGGACTTCACTTATGATACTCTTATACAGTAAGACCATGCCTGAAGCGGATGAGCTAAGCCTTGCCTGGCATTTGATGAGTGCAGGTATAAGTATGTTCACTTACAAAATCTGTCTTAGTGCACATGCATGGGCCTGAATTTTTCAAAATACCAGGGCAGCGCTCTACTACGTTTCTTAATAATATATTTACAAGTTTAAATGTATATAGAGAAATGTTTAAAATCTACTTTATTCTGAAGACTGTACTGGCAGCCTGAGTTAACATGCCAGTGGTCTCCAAAGTCCCCGAATTATGCATATAACCACCCAAAAGCATGCTACTCTTTTTTGTGATTTTAATACTTACAAATGTAATTTAAAAATAAATGAAATGTGCCTCAAGCATTTGAACACTCTAAAAACACAGTTGCCAGAATCCCCTAGGAATCTCTTGAAAAAGAGCTTGAAAACAAAACCACTGCTCTGTTTGATTTTGAGAAGTTCAGCTTTACTGCAGGGGGAGGTAAAACCATAGTCTAGCCTGAAGGTGGACAAACAGGCTACCCACATCCTAACCCTATAGGGGTAAGTAAATTATATAGGGGAAGAAATACTTCACTGTTTTTAGAGCTGTGGGTACTCCTGGCCCTGTGTCTACTATCGGGTTATCCTTTGGGCAGGTTCTTGACCAAATGTGAATTTAATGCAAATCTGTCCATGCCAACTTCTTACCTAAAATCCAGTTTAAAATCTCCTCCATTGCTTCACAAAGTCCACAATCCTCAGCCTGGTACAGTAGCCTTTTCAAAGTAACCCGTCCTTTCCCTGCTTTACGTTTGGCAAGGGCTACTGCTGGGAGCTGGTACCAGCTTGCTCTCGCTCCCTTTCAGCATGCCACGAAGTCAGCATATCTCCGGGCTCACCTCTTAAATCCTACAGAATTTCAAGACTCCACCTCAACCTGACTTTGCTAAAGCCCTCCCTGATCCTACCATCTTTTCTTATGCCCCACTACTCTATGTTTCTCACATATGACTACGGCTACAGTCCACGGAAGCTACACCTTTCAGTGAGAAGCAAAATCTCCTTCTTTGTAGTGGTACTGCAATTAGTTTGAGCAAGACTCACGACTCCTTGAGCCATGGAACTAACACCTTATTTGACCTTGGTGTGCCCAGCACCTAGAATACTTTCCTAGTGGTCAGGGAGCTCTCAAAGAACATTTAAAAAGGAGGGACCCGACCGATAACAGCTGAATTTTTCAGATTCCTGTAATATGAAGTTATGATTAATGAAACATATAAGCATCCATTTTTTTCCTAAAATAAATTAAAGAAACCAACTTGCCCTTCAATAGATGCCTAACCCCAGTTAAGCTCCCTCTGACTCCTAGAAATATCTGGCAAAAGAGTATAGTCTAATCAGCACCAATTTATCACTGCCAGAAAGAGTTCAAAGTGTAAATGTTTACCCTTGAGGAGAAAGTAAAATATGAGAAAGGAATGGAAACATCTGTCCCCCACCCCATGTAGGCTTTATTGGAATAAAAAAAAGATAATATCAATTAAATAACTAGATTATTGAATAGGTAATAAGTGCTAAGTTCTGTGGGAGATGCAGTCTCATTTGATACTGTACATGAGCATATACACAAGAATGTACACAACAAATACTGAGTACATACAGCGTGCAGGGCCTGGGCACAATGCAAGGCATGGGAAAACGGCCCTTGACACAGGGATTATGGGCTGTATTTTGTTTATTATTTATGCCACCTTACCTTCCCTGTAAAAGTTCCTACTAAACTGTCCCCCTAAAGTAGCAGAGAATATATGTAGCTACGTTTGAAAAACGAAGAGGTCAAGGAATGTTATATGAAAGATATACTTGAATCTTAGCAGGAATGCTGAGAAGAATCAAAACAGATCAGAAGGGCATTTTGCACAGATAGAAAAGCATGAGATGATGTTTAAAAATGAATTATATAGATTAATTTGTCTGGAGTAGAGGAAAACTTTTAAGTGGAAAAGGTAAGTTGAAACTTGATTCTGTGTTAATTGGGCACCGCTGAGGATTTTTAAGCAGGGCAATATAGTTAAAAGCGGACTTTTGGGTTGAGCTGTGAAGAGACACAGAAAAAGGAGGGAAAGAAGAGATACTTGGAATAATTTTTTCTCAAAGGATTTTTGTTTGTTTCACTCTGTCCCCAACACTAGACAAACAGAAAAATTTCCAGGAGTGACTCATCTCTAAATCTTTCAAAAACAATACTACTAACAAATGAAATTGTGTTTATATGCATAAGCATACAAATAGACTTTAGATATATGAAGGATATTTTCTAAAACTAAGTATTGAAATTATCAGGAATTCCACAAGATTATATTTGTCAAATGACTGCTGCATGGTCCTTGAAGTTACTTTTTTAAATCCCACTACCATTTTGATGGGACTCTTGCTAAAATGTATTATTTTTCTTCTGTCTTCATAAAAAGATAGTGAGTGAAAGTTGAAGGAGAAACAGGATTGTTGCATAGTTGCAAAGCATTCCCCACAAGATAGTTATTAATTACAAAGAAAAAAAATAGTTATCTTACAATTGAGAAACATAGCAGACACTACCTGAACCAAGGATCAAAGTTAATGTCACTAGTAACGGAACAAATCAGCAACACTTATCTCCTTATATCACATACTGAGCAGAACAGAACATAACTTTCTATAGTATTCCTGCCAAATGTGGATTACTTAAATCATCAGACAAACCTGATTGAGGGGCAATCTATTATATAATTGACTTATATAATTTACATTAAAAATATTAATGTAGGCTGGGCACGGTGGCTCATGCCTGTAATCCTAGCACTCTGGGAGGCCGAGGTGGGCAGATTGCTAGAGGTCAGGAGTTCGAAACCAGCCTGAGCAAGAGCGAGACCCCGTCTCTACTATAAATAGAAAGAAATTAATGTATATAGAAAAATTTAGCCAGGCATGATGGCGCATGCCTGTAGTCCCAGCTACTCGGGAGGCTGAGGCAATAGGATCACTTGAGCTCAGGAGTTTGAGGTTGCTGTGAGCTAGGCTGACGCCATGGCACTCACTCTAGCCTGGGCAACAAAGCGAGACTTTGTCTTAAAAAAAAAAAAAAAATATATATATATATATATATATATATATATATATATATATTTACATAAAATTTTAAAGAAAAAGACTCAGGAAGTGCTGCAGACTAAAGGTGACTAATGACATGATGACTGAGTAGAACACATGATTCTGGATATTCTTCTGCTATAAAGCACATTATTGGGAATAGGTAACATTTTGACTAAAGGCCGTATAGTAGATAACAGTACTCTTTCAATATTCACTTCCTGATTTTGATAATTACACTATCATTATATAATGTCATTATATAAGACAAGGTCCTTGGTTTTTAGGAAATACACATTAAAATATTTAGGGATCAAGAAGCAGCATGTGTGCTGCTCTCATATGGTACAGAAATATCTGTAGAAGGGAGAGGGAAGGAAAAAGAGAAAAAGAAATTAAGCCAATATAATAAAATATTAACATTTGAAAAATCTAGATGAATGGTAGTAAGTATTCTTTGACTTCTTTTGTAAGTTTTCTGTAAGTCTGAAATTATATCAAAATAAAAATGGAAAAGAAAGATAATACAGTATTCCATTTAACTTTTATTTGATAACTAAGGGCTTGTGTGGACATAAGGAATATAATATAACTTAGTGATGTCGTCTGGGAGCACTTAGATATGTCAGGCTATTTGCCCTTATCTAGATGTCCCAGCTATGATTATTTTTGAACTTTTGTAAATGCTTTAAACTTTCTTGCTGTCTACCCCAAGCAGATCAGTCAGCTGTGGCCATCACTGATTGTATCTTGCCTCCTGCAGCCCCTATTTCACCTCTTAATTAATTGTTCTAATGTATTATAGGCTTGGAAACTCATCTAGTTCACATTTATTTCACAGAGGAAAAAAACTCTAGCCCAGAAAAGGTACGGAACTCACTGAAGGTATCCAGATCATAAAGGACATAAACAAGATTTGAACAATTCCAAAGTTCATTTTTGTGATATCATGCTGATTTAATCAGTGTATAAAATTAGAATAGTCTCTTAGTGAAGAACTGTATTACAGGTAAAGCTCAAAAATGTGAAGGAATGGACTTTATTATTTAATATTAGCCTCCCATTGGCCTTTTTTGTTTACTTTCAAGTGGCCAGATAAGCCTCTGCAGATTAGTAAAGTATTAGTATATGTCAAAATTTTCCTCTAAACCTCCTTCTTTGACAAATAAACATATATGTTTCATAATCTCCGGATATTTTATAGCTTACTAAGCGGCTGGCTATATTGCCCATAGTTTACTCACTTTGATTTACATACACAAAGACAAGAACACAACAAGAGTAAAAGAACGTTTGACGTTAAGTCATCTGAAACTGAATATAGCTTAGAATGTACAAACAACAAAATTTTAGAGCACCTTGTTCCTCTGAAAGTATTTTTCCAGATATTTCCAGATAATTGAAAGCATATTCTGCTTCCTGACTTACTGTAAACATTTGATGGAATGAATGACATTTCTAGAAGTCCTTAGGGTCATTCTACCCAAAGAATGGCATTTATTCAAAGGCTTCTGGATGGCAAGAATCGCCTGGACAACTAAATCTGTCAAATGGTTTAAAGTGTATTTTTGAGGAGGCTGATAAGAAATAACTTTTAAAGCCACAATGACATTTTGAAATAATTTCCAAATCCAAACGTTTATGTAAATTTCTATCAATGGGGAACTGTTTAAATTAGCTATGATATATCCACATAAGGGAATACCATAGTTATCATAAGAAAGAACAAGGGAGTTCTTTAGTGCTGATATGGAATAATCCCCAAGACATATTATTAAATGAAAAAAGCAAAATGTAGACACATCATTTACAAAAATTAATTCAAATGGATCATAGACTTAAATGTAAAAGCAAAAACTATAAAACTCTTAGAAGAAAACATAGGAGTAAATTCTGTGATCTTTATTAGGCAATGGCTTCTTAGATATGACACCAAAAGCATGAGTAACAAAAGAAAAAATAAGTAAACTGGATTTAATAAATATTAAAAAGTCATATATATGATAAAGAACTTGTACCCAAACACATAAGAACTCTTACAATTCAATAATAAAAAGATAAACCAATTTAAAAATGGGTAAAGTACTTGAATAGACATTTCTCCAAAGAAGTTATACAAATGGCTAATAAGCACATAAAAAGACGCTCAAACATCACTATTCACTAGGATAATATAAATTAAAACCACAACGAGATACTATTTCACACTCACTAGGATGGCTATATCCTAAAGATAGGCAATAACAATGCTGGAAAGGATATAGAGAAATTAGAACCCTTTACATTGCTAGTGGGAATGTAAAATGATGCAGCTTTCTAAAATACAGTTTGGCAATTCCTCAGATGGTTAAACATAGAGTTACCATATGATTCAGCAATTGCATTCACAAGTGTGTGTGTGTGTGTGTATATATATATATATATATATATATATATATATATGAAAAACATGTCCATCAACGCATGAATGGATAAACAAAATGTGGTATATCCATACAGTGGAATATTATACGGCCACAAAAAGAAATGAAGTATTGATACATGCTACATCATGATGAACTTTAAAATTGTTATGCTAAGTGAAAGAAGCCAGACACAAAAGGCCCCCTATTATATAATTTTATTCATATGAAATTTCCAGAACATGGAAACCCATAGAGACAGAAAGTAGATCAGTAGGGGCTATAGGAAGGAATGGGGAATAACCCCTAATCGGTACAAGGTTTCTTCGTGGGGTGATGAAAGTGTTTTAAAATTAGGTAGTAGTGATGGCTGCACCATTCTGTGAATATATTTAAAAAAAAAACCCACTGAATTCCACTTGAAATGGGTGAATTTCATAGTATGTGAATTATATTTCAATAATGCTTTTAAAAACACACACACAAGGTGTAAAACTGTGTGTCTAGGATGCTATCATTTACGGATTTGCTCCTATCTCAATACAACATCTCTGGAAGAATACACAGGAAACTAACATTGGCTTCCTATGAGGTAAGAAGACTGGAGAACAGGGGAAAGATTTTTTACCATGGACTCTTTTTTTTTTTTAACTTTTGATGTATATCAACACAGTACTATTCAAAAGTTTTAATCAGAAGTGAAATGATATTAGAAAATGTTCTTAACAGACTAGTTCCTTCTATTGGTTTAGCAATGCAAGGCTCTATGCCAAACAATAAATACACTCAGGGGCTGCAGATGGTAATGTGTGCTAAAATTAAACTGCAATAACAGAAAAAGTAGTACATTTTTCTTTCCTCTACTGTATAATTCTGGTTTCATTAACATTTCCTGATTAGTTTTCTGACTCTTTATATATCTCAGTGGCTCCTTCATCAACAAAATTTCTGTCTCTTTTGTTCAGAGACCCAAACAGAACAAATTTCTCCTATAAAGGATCAAATTCTCAAACTTGTTGTAAAAAAAAAAAGAAACAAAAAAACCCTAAAACCTATTTTTTAAGTTTTGTGATAAAACCTCTCTCACCAAAAGTTATGATTTTAGAGGAAATTAAGAATGATAAATGATCCTTAAGAATACATCAAGAATAAACTTAAGAATAAATGACCCTTAGGAAAAAGCCAAAAAACAGCTTAAAAACACAATTCCTATGTTTCCATCTAAATAGATTAAAACTGTCCTCTGAAAGCCATTCCCCATTTTTCAACAACTTTGTCATAGAGCTAGCCCAGAAACAGGCTTCTAAAACAGGCTACCAAACCCCAATTCCACTCACAATGGGGGCAGAATAGCTCCCCTTGGTAAACAGGTTCTCCCTTCTATCTGGTTCTATTTTGGAAAGTTCTGTACTACAAATCTTATTTGACATATTGTATTATCTATACTCTTCTGTTATCTCTGCCAACACGACCCAGCCCCTTGCTGATGCAAACGGGGGAGAGCTACTTTAGGACGCTGCGTAACTTATCAAGCAGCCGCGACTCCCTAGCACAGCACGCAGAGCCTTCAAAGCCTGGCTCCAGGTTACCATTCCAGCCACTTTATCATTCTCCCTATCTTACTCAGATCCCACATTTCTGCACTATCAAACTTCTAGCCCTTTCCCCAACACACTACACTCTTTATAACACAATATGCTTTGTACATGCCATGCTCTTTGTCTGAATGCCTTCTCCACCAACTCACTCACTCATATTGGGCCAACTCCTACTCTTCTTTCAAGGCAACTCCAAGACAATCACCACTGTAAAGTCTTCCCTAGCTTGTGGTCTAATTGTGGATATTTTTTCTGAAGTGTAAATGAATCTGTATTAAAAAAGACTATAAGACTATAAGCTGAGTGCAGTGGCTCATGCCTATAATCCCAATGCTTTGGGGAGGCTGAGGTAGGAGAACACTTGAGCCCAGGAGTTCACACAACCAGCCTGGGCTATACAGCAAGACCCCATCTCTACAAAAAATTAAAAAATTAGCCAGGCATGGTAGCATGTACCTGTAGCCCTAACTACTTGAGAGGCTGAGGTGGGAAGATCGCTTGAGGCCAGGGATTCAAGACCAGCCTCAGCAAGAGCAAGACCCTATCTCGACAAAATAAAAAAAAAAAAAAAGAAAATAAAAATTAGCCAGGCACTGTGGCACACACCTGTAGTAGTCCCAGCTACTTGGGAGGCTGAGGCAATAGGATCACTTGAGCCCAGGAGTTTGGGGTTGCAGTGAGCTATGATGAGGCCACTGTACTATACCCCAGGCAACAGAGCAAGACTCTTGTCTCAAAAAAAAAAAGAAAAGAAAAGAAAAAAGAAGAAGAAGAAGTGCTGATGTTCAAGCTGTAACAAGTTATCCAGATCTAGCTCAGATAACTGAAGAAGGTAGTTACACTAAACAACAGATTTCCACTGCATATCTAAATCTAACAACCTTATATTAGAAAATGTGATCCAGGACTTTCCTAGCTAGAAAGAAGTCAATGCTTGGCTTTGAAGCTTCAAAGGACAGGCTGATTCTCTTGTTAGGGGCTAATGAAACTGGTGATTTTAAGTTGAAGCCAATGTTCATTTACTACTCTGAAAGTCCTTGGTACCTTAAAAATTATGCTAAATATACTCTACCTGTGCTTTAAATGGAACAACAAAGCCTAGATGACAGCATATCTCTTTATAGCATAGTTTACTGAATATTTTAAGTCCACCTTTGAAATCTACTGCTCAAAAAAAAAAAAAATTCCTTTCAAAATATTACTACCCATTGACAATGCACCCGGTCACCGAAGAGCTCTGATGGAGATATACAAAGAGATTCATGTTTTCATGCCTGCTAACACAATAGCCATTCTGCAGCCCATGAATCAAGGAGTAATTTTGACTTTTAAGTCTTATTATTAATATTTAAGAAATATATTTTGTAAGGCTACAGCTGCCACAGATAGTGATTCCTCTGACAAATCTGGGCAAAATAAATTGAAAATCTTCTGGAAAGAATGCTCCATTCTAGATTCATTAAGAATATTTGTGATTCATGGGTGGAGTTCAAAATATCAACATTAACAGGAGTTTGGAAGAAGCTGATTCCAACCTGCATGATGACTCTGATGGGTCCAAGACCTCACTGGAGGAAGTCACTGCAGATATGGTGGAAACAGCAATAGAAGTAGACTTAGAAGTGGAGCCTGAAGATGTGACTGAATTGCTGCAATCGCAAGAAAACTTTAATGGATGAGGAGTTGCTTCTTATGGATGAGCAAAGAAAATGGTTTCTTAAGATGGAATCTGCTTCTGGTGAAGATGCTGTGAACATTCTTCAGATTGCGAATATTGCGTATTCAATATCACATAAACTAAGTTGATAGAGCAGCAGTGGGCTTTAAGAGCACTGGCTCCAAGTTTGAATGTTTTACTTTGGGTAAAACATCAAATAGCATTGATGCATTTTCTCTGCATGCTACAGAGAAATCTTTTGTGAGAGGAAGAGTCAATGGATGTGGATAACTTAATTGCTGTCTTATGTTAAGAAACTGCCACAGCCACCCCAACCTACAGCTTCAGCCAGCAGCCATCAACATCACAGCAAGACCCTCTACCAGCAAAAAGATTACGACTCACTGAAGGCTCAGATGATCATTAGCATTTTGTTGCAATAAAGTATTTTTTAATTAAGATGTACACATTGTTTTAAAGACATAGTGCTATGGTACACTTCTTAGACTACAGCATAGCATAGACATAATTTTGATATGCACTGGGAAACCAAAAAAACTGTGTGACTAGCTTTACTGTGATATTCATTTTATTGTGGTGGTCTAGAAGCAAACCCAAAATATCTCCAAGGTATGCCTGTACCTGGATCAGGAGGGTCCCTGCCAAGCTGTCTGCCAAACTTGCCATAGTGCTGCCTGCCTAGGAGGACAGGAATGGTTATCACCTTTCCTCAGGGTACACCCTGACCTGACCTCCCAAGCCCATGCTGAGCCCCTACCAGAGACAAAGGGCACTGGTCGAACACTAGTCTCCCTCGCTGATGGGACCTGGTTGCTCCCTTAGTGGAAGGGCAGCAGTCAAAGGGTGGGGACGCTGGGTGGGGTCTGGGGAACCAGGGGGTGGAGAGCACTGGGCCAAGATACCATCCCTGGGGAGCAGGGATGTGGCAGGAGGCAAGACTTCATGTGAGCTGAGGCCCCAATCCTCTCTGTCTCTTCAGACTTCACAGAAAACACAAATTGAGAGAAAAAATTATTAAGAACCTCAAGACAATGACTGCAGACAGTCATCTGTGAAAGTGGGGTCCTGTGTGACTACACTGGTTGCATGCCCATGAAGTCATTAAATATTCTGCAGTGTGTTCTCGCAAAATGTCTAATTTGAATGAGAAAATTTATCAATAATCTACCAATTGAATGAGTTAAAAAAATATATTCCCCTGTCACATTTAGAACTCTGTATCACAGCAAATACAGTACACACGACTTTAAGTTGCTACCACCACTATTATCACTATCTAAAAAAGGATATATCCAGAGTTTTGGCTCAACTTCCAAAATAAAACCATAGTTCCTATTCTGACTATGGTAGAATGATGATAGACTATGGACTCCTTATGAAATTCCTCCAAGCGATCCATATGTATTTATTTTAAAAGTTGGCAAGTATCTTTTTTATTTGAAAGATATTGTTAATGTACCTGCCTATAATATTACAATTAGGCTATATATTCTTATACTTACATATATTTATTCCAGGCTTTTGATATTATAGAAAATAATAATAATTTTATAAGATTGAAGAGTTTTAGGCTGGGCGTGGTGGCTCATGCCTGTAATCCTAGCACTCTGGGAGGCCGAGGCGAGTGGATTGTTTGAGCTCAGGAGTTCAAAACCAGCCTGAGCAAGAGCGAGACCCTGTCTCTACTAAAAAAAAGTATATAGAAAGAAATTAGCTGGACAACTAAAATATAAATATAAAAAATTAGCTGGGCATGGTGGCGCAAGCCTGTAGTCCTAGGTGCTTGAGGGGCTTATGCAGGAGGATCGCTTGAGCCCAGGAGTTGGAGGTTGTTGTAAGCTAGGCTGATGCCATGGTACTATAGCCCGGGCAACATAGTGAGACCCTGTCTCAAAAAAAAAAAAAGACTGAAGGGTTTTAAATAGGAAAGTGACATCACCTGAATCAAAACAGTTCTTGCTGCTACGTGGAAAATGAAACAAAGGGAATATGGGTGGAAGCTGGGAAACGAGGTAAACACAGAGCACAGTAGCACTGGTGTGGCGCCCCGCAACTGTGTGACCTAGACTGGAGGGGAGGAGATGACAAAAGAGAAATGGGCAGTAAGCAGGACTTCTTGATGGTATTGGATATGGAAGTGAAGGAAAGGGATGAATCAAGAATAACTCCTGGGTTCCTAACTTGAGCAACTAGATAAATGAAGGTACTTACTGAGCCTGAGATTTTACTGGAGAGAAGGAATTGAAAGCAACCTGTGGTTTTGGAAATGTTAAGTTTGAGATGTCTATGAGACTTTGAAACCTCCAAATGGAGTCAAATAGGTAAATGGATATGCAGGTCCGATGCTCAGAGAGGTGTGGATTGTATATAAATTTTGGAAGTTACCAGCATATAGGTGGTATTTAAAACCACAGAAGAAGATGCCATTATATCTGAAAATAATGTAGACAAAGATGAGAGCCAGGCCTAAGTTGGAGAGACATCAAACTGCAGAGGTCAGGGAAGGAGAGAAGATTCTGCAAAGGTGGCTGGAAGGGAACAGACTGTGAGAGAGGAAGGAAACCAAAGAATGGGGTGTCAGTAAACACAAGAGAAGAGAGGATGGCTGAGAGGTCACAAAAGGTGACCATAGGGAAGGACCAACAGGACTTGGCGACCTGAAGTCCTCTGGTGATCCTGACATGAGAGGTTTCAATGCAGCGGCAGAGGCAGCATGGGAAGGCTGGATGGAAGAAAGAGTGGGAAGGGAAGAGTACGTACAAAGACAGGAGTGCAGGCAATTTTTGAAAAATTTTGCTAAGAACTGGAGCCCAGAAATGTATCTAAAGGGGACTGTGGAACCAAGAGAAGGTTTTTTAAGATTAGAAATTCTGGAGCACGTTTGTATTGTAATAAGAATCATCCAAAGAGAAAGGCAATAATTAAAGCAAAAAAAAAAAATCCTTGAGGAGATAAAAAGAGATGGTAGGGTCCTTGCAGGGTTGAGGGATGGCCAGGTGAGCACCACAAAAGGGCAGAAGGGTGAGGCAAGCAGGAGTATTTTCAAAGGAATGACTGCAACAGTGGACTATGGACTCCTGGCCAAAGAGGGAGAGGGGAGCAGCCAGGAAATGACTAATGAAAATAAGAAAGTGGTGAGGAACTGAAGTCTTGATAAGTTCCAGAAATCCTTGCAGTGAAACTGTAAGAGGAGACGGTGTTTGAAGAGCCGGATAAGATTTTGGAGTTGGTACATTTTCTGGTAATGATGAAGTTCAAAGCAGATAAGAAAGTTAGGAGTAAAGGCCAAAGTAGGGTAGGAGATGTTCAGAGTAGTAAGAAACAATTCAAGAGATGGCACATGCCCAGAGGGCCCAGACTTCCTGCATGTGACTGCAGTCAACAGGGATATGACCAATGCAGGGGCAAATCCAGACACTTTCTGAGAGTGAGGTACAAACTATTTCTCTGGCTGTGTTCCCAGGTATAGGGCTGCTTACCAGGCTCCCTGGGGCTTCTTTGGGTGTCATGGCTGTGTTTAATGTTTATGGAAAGGCAGCACCAAAAGAGAATTTCAGAGCTCAATTCCTACATCTGTATAGGGTAAACTATACCTCAGAATTCTAGAAAGTGGCTGAGCATGGTGGCTCATACCTGTAATTCTAGCACTTTGGAGAGCTAGGATGGGAGGATCATTTGAGGCCAGGAGTTCAAGATTAGCCTGAGCACCATAGTGAGACCTGGTCTCTACAAAAGTAAAATTCAAAAAAAATTAGTTGGGCGTGGTAGCATGCGCCTGTAGTACCAGCTTCTTGGGCAGCTGAGGCAAGAAGGATTACTTGAGCCCAAGAGTTTGTGGTTGCAGTGAGCTATGATGACGCCACTGCACTCAGACTGGGAAACAGAGTGAGATCCTGTCTCAAAAATAATAATTCTAAAGCAATAACGTCTATTACATTCATGGAAAAAAATAATAATAATAATAATAATTCTAGAAAGCTTTATTATTTTAAAAATTCATAAGCTCTTCTACTTAAAAACTTTCAATTAAAAAACTTCAACAAACTCTGCACACCACCAATAAATGCATTCAACAAACACCCACTGAATTCCTTCTATGTCCCAGTCACTTTCCTGAGCTTCAATGGAGACTTACTCTCTAGTGGGAAATCAAGAAAGAACAAACATACAAAGAAAAAATAATATATTTCTAGCTGTAAATAGTAGGGAGAATACAAACTAGAGCAATGGAGATCGATAAATAATGGGCTAGGTAGTTATATGGACATTTTTGTGCCATTGCATTGTTAGTATTTGCTGTCCTCGTATTCATTTTTATATACTCTTGACTCCTAAATCCAATGTTCTTTCAATTTAACATTAGTATACTAAACATCTTGAAATATGGTATAGACTTGATTGTTTAGTTAAACCAAAAAAGGTGGGTAATGAATTTTGAAACAAGAAATTTCAATACTCAATGGACAATATTGGTCCTCTGTAGAGAAAATCTCTAAATGAGAGGGTCTGTGTCCAGGAAAACTCTCAAAATCTAGGAAAAGTCCAGTCAAGGTTTCTAGGCTGTATTCTAAACCTAAAGTATAGTGGTCAGCACGTTGCAGACTGTCCAGTGAAGAGGGTGACTTACAGTACAATGCACCCGTCAGTGACATTCCTACTGTGGTGAAAGCGGTGTCTTAGGCTATCGTGGTTTGATGACTGGAGCCACTGAAGTCATTCAATAAACATCCATGGAGCTGATCCCATAGCCCCGGGCAATCTTGTGAGGATAATCTATCTTGGCACAGGGAGAAAATGTACTAAAACATCCCAGTCCACTTAAGCATACCGGCCCCCCAGAATTTTTATCAAGTTCACTGTAAGTTAATAAGCTGATATAATGATCTGATTGGATGTCATGCCCTTGAGAACTTGATTTGACAGCTTCCCCCTGGGCCATATCACTGTCAAACCCAGTGTCTGGGACTACAAAGTTGAAGACTGACTACTTCCTCGATCTTAAGATCCCAGGTTCTGGGAGGCCCTGTTTACCTATTTTCACTCACTCTTTGCTCTAATGTTCGTAATTCCCACTTTGGGTTCAGTTCAACCGTTCATCTAATATCTTCTAACATTTACTCTGCTTCAGGCATTATGTTAAGTATTGAAAAATTACAGTTCCTGCATTTGGTGAGACAATCATATAAAAAGATAATTTTAGATGAAGTGATAGAGGAAGCTTGGAGGCAAGGTAACTTGGCCTTGCCAGATAAGATTATGCCTGAGATAAGAAGGCTAAGTATGGGTTAGCCAGGCAAATAAATAGGGAGAAGGGTAATAAATAGAGAGAGTGAGTGAAAATATGATACCCCAAATCAAGGAGTTATAACACAGTATATCATGTAGAAATGTTGCAAAAAAAAAAAAAATCAATAAAGTGCAGGGAAGGGGATGGCAGATAATGAGGGCAGGCAGGAGTAGAGCTAAGAACCCGAGTCTATCCTAGAGATAATGGGGAGGGATGGAGGGAGGATCTTAGCAGAAGAGAACACAATTAAGTCTGCCCATGGGAGAGATTCCTCTGGCAACGGTTGGGAGGGCAGACCTGAAGGGACTATGACTAGCATTAGGGAGAACATTTAGGAGGTTGCTGCAGTAACCTGGACTTAAAGTGATTGAGACTTCCTAGCAGAGTGGAAAGGAGGGAGTAGATTCAGAAATAGAAGGCAAACATTGGCATGGCTCTGATTAAACTCAGGCAAGCAGGGTGAGGGAAAGGAAGGATTCTAGGATGATGCCCAAGGTTTCTGCCTGAGTCACCTGAGAGACAGGCAAACGGGACAATAGCAAACAATAAGAACAGCAGACAGTGGAGTGGAAGTGGCAAATGGCATCACAACTGTAAAGAATCTCTCATTAGTTCAGGTTAAATTCTGTAAGCAAAGAATTATCAAACCAACCTAAGAGAACTTTTGATTTTCAAAATTGCTATGACTTTGAAATTGCAGATAAGGGACTACGGCCCCATAGCTTGAAATAAGTATGAGAAATTGCCTCTTGGCATTTTTTGGTCCAAAATCCATATTACTGAAACTGACACAAATTAGTATCACGTCCGTTTGTTATTCATCCACTCACTAATTTCTCTAGTGTACATGGTTCAGCAAGCCTCCCTGGGGTTCTTCTAAACTTGCAGTCACTGGAAAAAAAAAAAAAAGAACTGAATTCCTAATAGCTGAAAATAATCAAGACTCAGGCCTGTCGTGATGGCCCACGCCTGTAATCCTAGCACTCTGGGAGGCCGAGATGGGCGGATTGCTCGAGGTCAGGAGTTCGAAACCAGCCTGAGCAAGTGCGAGACCCCGTCTCTACTATAAATAGAAAGAAATTAATTGTCCAGCTAATATATATAGAAAAAAAAAAAGACTCAAAGTTCCCAATGGATAACAGACAAGTGCCGGACCTCCTACCTGCAGCAGACAGAAGGCAGCAAGGCTACAGAACCTCCACCGATGGGGTGGAGGGGCCAGGAAAAGGCGCCGGAGAAGAGTGTGTGGTTTGGGCATCCTGAGCCTGTCTGGACACCCTGTAGGGCAAGCATGCCAGCAGTCGAATTGCAGAAGGACCTGCACAAGCCTCCAGGGAAGGATTCGCCTCAAGGGAAGAAAGTCAAGGCTCAGGGGCTTGGTCCCCACGTAAGGCCTCTTGATGAAGGCAAGGAACCATTCTGAGCCCACTATGGTATCAGACCTACTCAGCAAAATGGATTCACGCTTCTGTCCTAGACAGAAGGAGAAGTGTAAGAGTGAGAAGTATAAGAACCTCACGATTAAAAATCCCTGAGGAGCAGTCAGAGCACCGGGGTGGCACAAACAGACCCTGCACTGTTGGTGAGGGTGCAGCATCAGGGATCTTGGCACAAACATCACCACAACGAGGGGGGCATTGGATGCCAGGACAGCTAAAAAGCTGCTCTGTGAATATTAATACTTCAGACATTCCAGAAGCCTCTCAAAAAATGATTATACTTCAAAGGAGAAATTCTGTAATATAACAGAGTGGTCATAAATATGTTTTGGAGTTTGAGTCTCAACTATACCATATATTAAGCATGTGATCTTAGGCACATTATACAACCTCTCTGAACCTTAGTTTCCTCATCTATAAAAATTAATAATTTATCACACAGAGTTGTGAGGAGTAAATGAGATAATGTATATAAACTGCTTAGCAAGGCCTTGGCACATTGTAAGCACTCAGTAAACGAAGGGCAGAGCAAAAGGTGTAACATGAACGTAGTTTTATGTCCAAACTTCTAAGGGTTAAGAAACAGAAGAGAACTAGAGGAAGGGAGACAGAGAAGTCACATTTTCTCCCTAACTGAAGACTCCTTCTCTATCTTCTCTGCCCCCCTTAACCATCTATGAGATTTCAAATACTTGCATTTTTCACATTTTTCTTGTAGGAACCTGAGTCCTTTACCTATGTTTTCTAATCCTCAGCAATGCAATTACAACGAGGATATGGCTGAAGAGTAACTATAATAAGATATTGTCTGGCCATAGGGTCAGCTAGTTCTCACTGAAGCTAAGTCAATAATATAGCACCTTATAACTCTTCATCTTTTCAAGTGTTACTCTCTGGAGGAAGCACACAATTATGTAAAATTTATATAACTTCAAAATGCATCCCTAATGTTTGGGTGACAAGAACACATTTCTTAAATTTGATAAAATCATCTTTTAAAATGATTTTAAATTGCACATAATAAACTCCTTAGATCCCAAAGTATAATATCAAGGTCCCAGTATAGAGAATGTTCACTGCAAGTTCATCAAAGTTTGTTTAGTTGGTTGCAGCATGATATTAACAAAACTTAAGTAATGGACTTCATTCTAGGGGCAATCTTATTGTAATACATAGGATCAGCAGAGTCATAGTGCATTTCTAACTTCCATCAATTAAACCTAAGTACTGGGTATAATGTATCATCATTGCTAGAAACTATTCACACTATGCCCTGACAATAGATCAGAGATATCACAGAATATCACAGTTTCTAAAGAGACTATGCATTTGGAAGAACAAAAAAATTATTGAAGGAGAATTTATCAATAAAATCATCTTGCATGAAGGCCTAACAGGACCAAGGGAAAAGTATAAGTGAGTAAAAAATTACAGCAGCCACATGCATTCAAAAAGATAATGAATAAATAAAGGGGTTTAAGGGCAAAGATATAATGGTCCCAAGGGATGATTACAATTTCTCAATTTATACACTATGGTCAGGAAGTCTACTGACCTCTGCTTTCTTAAAGCAGACAAAATTCCAAGGACTTTGGTCTGGACTCTAGGGCATTGCTAATGTCAAACAACTTGGCAAAGTAAAAGTGGAAAAGGAAAAAAGGAATATCATTCAAGATATATAAAGGCTTCATATCTCACCAGCCTTAGAGATCAAAACTCAGAGCCATATGATACTTGAGACCTCAGGAGATGCTTCTAGTTCTTCTAATAATTAAATTCCCTTTGATGGAGCCTAAAGACCAAACTAATCTATAATTAATTCTATGCCAAAGCAAACCATTTTACTCTCCCTTTTGAAATGACATCAGCGGTCTCAGAGAGCAAGATTAAAATCTTTCCAAGTTGGAGGTACACGTGAGATACATGTCCTACATGAAGAATGCAAATTCTCAGATAAAAGATACAACTTAAATAAAAACACTCTTGGGCTCCAGTTAGAAGGCTCTAATCATCCAGGAGAGATGTGATTGTGGCTAAACTAAATTAGTCTCCAGTGTGGATGGAAAGGAATTTGAGAAATACTTAGTAGCTATAGCATATACTAGATGGAGGGTAGGCAACAATATTTCTGGAAAGCTATGTTTTCCCAATTACATTACATTTTAAAAATTCAGTAGGAAGATCAACCTTTAAAGAAATCTGGGCTGGGCATTGTGTCCCATGCCTGTAATTCTAGCACTCTGGGAGACTGAGGCAGGAGGATCACTTGACCCCAGGAGCTCAAGTCTGTAATAAGTTATCGGTGATTGTGCCACTGCACAGAGCCAGATCCTGTGTCAAAAATTCCTACAATATATCCTTTGTAAGTTTAAAAAATATCTATTTTGTAATGCAAATAAGACTCTCCATTTTTAAGAAATTACTGCGAATTTTCATAGTAGATAAATCATATTTTCTTAAAAGTGGTGACTATCAGGAATTTAAACTGTCCTTTGGTATTATTTGACTAGGTGTTTCCAGTCTGTCACCTCCCACTAGAATGTGGGCTCCGTGCTGCATCCTGGTACATAACATAATGGTGCCTGGTGCCCAATAGGTGCTCATTTAGGTGAATAAGTGAATAAAGACTTTGTGAAACACGAATTTGCATTTTATGTGCTTTCACTTATAGCTGTCTTTCACTTAATATTTCTCTTTATTTCTTCTTTTGGCAGCATCGAGCCTAATGAATATCCTGAGTTGTGGTAAAAACAAGTCGTAGAATATACATATATTTTTAAAAGATTAAGTTTCCATCTGACTATGTCAACTAGTTAATAAATAAAAGGCTGAGAAAACTGATAATGAAAAATAATCAGATAATGCATGAAATCATACTTAGAAAAAAATCCTTTCAATGAATGTTTATGAGTACCTATGTGCCATGCTAAATATTAACTACATATTGCAAACTGCTAACAAATTATTGTCAAGACATGCCTATGTCTCATTGCCATTTAACAAATATTTATTAGCGTCTATCATACTCACTATCCTAAGCCCTAGGGATACTTCTATGAACAAGACAGATGGCTATCTCTGTCCTAAATACTGACGGAGAAAAAAAGAGAAGAAAAACCAAATAGTTATAAATTACAATAAGGATATAAACAAAAGCCCAGCAAATAGTAACTGGGAACTCCCCTGGGATAAGGTGGTAGGAGAAGGCCTTTATGAAGAAGTGACTCATCAAGGCCTTAGAGATGAAAAGGAGCCAGCCCTTCTGGGCAGTTCTGGGGAAAGAGCATACCAGAACAGCAAGTGCAAAGGACCTGAAGTGGTGATGGGTGTCAAAGAGCAGAAAGATGGCAATGTGGCTTGAAAATGATGAGCAAGGAGGCAAGTGGCACAAGTTGAACTCATAATGATTGGCAGAAACCAGATCACAAAGAGTTTTGCAGGCCATGGGGAAAAGTTCAGATTTCATTCCAAGTGTAATGGGAAGCCATTAAGGACTTTAAACAAGAAAGCAACATGATCTCCTCTGTATTTTAACAAAAATCATTCTTGTAGTGTACGAAGAATGGATGAAAAATAACCAAGAGGGAGAAAAGGGGAAGGTCAGTCTGGGTGGCAAGAAATGACAGTGACTTTGAGTAAAAGGCTATGAGTGGAGATAGCAAAAAAAGATCAATTCCAGATGCATTTTGGAGATGGGAGAACTGATTGATTGGATGTGGGGGGATGAAGGATAGGAAAGAATCAAGGATGGACCCCAGGTTTCTGGGATGAGCAATTAGATCTATGGTGGTGCCATTTACTGAAATGGGAGGTAGAAATTAGTGAGATTTATTCTCCATATACTGTGTGCTCATTCCTACCTAAGGGTTACCAAAGACATTTTTCGATTGCTAAATTCAGTGAATCCTCAGTACATCTCTCTTTATCTGACCACATTAACCATTTCCTCTTTCTTAAAACTTCATTCTGGCCAGGCGGGCTTGTAATCCCAGCACTTTGAGAGGCCAAGGTGGGAATCTGAGATCAGCCTGGGCAACATAGCAAGACCCCCATCTCTACAAAAAGTAAAAAAATAGCTGGCATGATGGTGCACACCTGCAGTTCCAGTTACCCAGGAGATTGAAGTGGGAAGATCGCTTGAGCCCAGGAGTTCAAGTCTTTAGTGAGCTATGATGGGTGACAGAGTGAGGCCCCATCTTTTAAAACAAAACAAAAAAAAAACCCAAGTTCATTCTCTCTTGGTTTTTCTCTTACTCTGCGAGACTCTTTCTCAGGTTCCATATACCTCAGAACTCTGTCCTTGGCCCTCTGTTATGTCCTTCAATACATTTTCCCTTGATGACTGTATTCAAGCAATCCAAGCTTTAACTATTAGGCACATAAACGCTCTCAAATCTGAATTTCCAACCAGAACTTTCTCCTCACCTCCAGAATCATCTATCCAACAGTCTTCTGCCCATCTCCAGGTGGATGTCTCATCAGCATATCAACATATCCAAAAGTACTTCCATCATCTTCTTTCCTGCAATGCTCCTATCCCCCTATCTGTGAAAAGCCTCACCTTCCAAAAATATACCCAGCTTCCCAAGCCCCAAACCTATGAATCATTATATACACCTTGTCTTTCAAGCCCACATCAAATCAGTTTCCAAGCCCTATCAAATTTACTTTTTTTTTTAACATAAACTCAACAAAGTGGTATCAAATGTATTTTCTAACTAGCTTATGAATATCCCTCTTCACAGCTCGCTGCTTTATTTCAGGTCTTCATCATCCTCCCCTAGAGTATTACAATGGCCCTCTGGTTTCTCTGGCTTCAGACTCACCCCACTGTAACCCACCCTTCACATCTCAAAAGACAGAGAAATCCTTCATTGGGTTTAAGTGTGGCAGACAAGGTCCTTTGTAATCGGTGCCCCTGGCTGGCTCTCCTGCCTCAACTCCCACCGTCTCCCTTATACTCTTCAACCTCCCACCACACCGAACTACCAACAGGTTCATTCACAGCTCTGTATGTACTGTTTCCTTCCCCAGTGCCTACTCAGTTGAAACATCCCTTCCTATAGTATCGTGAACTTCGGTCTGAGATGACCCTTCTTCAAGCTCTCACAGCACACCCTTATTAAAAGGCTCCTAGGCCAATTGTGGTGGCATGTGCCTGTAGTCTTAGCTACTTGGGAGGCAAGAGGATTGCTGGAGCCCAGGAGCTACTCTGAGGCAAGTGGATTGCTGGAGCCCAGGAGTTTGAAGTTACAGTGAGCTACGACTGCATGCACCACTGCACTCCAGCCTGAGTGACAGAGCGAGATCCTGTCTCTAAAAAATTTTTTAAAAGTTTCTACCCCTGCAGTTTTAGCTGCTTGGGAGGCTGAAGCTAAGGATTGCTTGAGCCCAGGAGTTTGAAAGTTTGAGTTTAGCCAGAGCAACACAGTGACACCACAACTCAAAAAAAAAAGAAAGAAAAAAGACTTCTTATAATACTTATCACACTGTGTTTCTTCCATTGAACTGTAAATTACTTGAGGATGAAGACTATCCTTTCTAAAATAGTTTAGCACTTAACACTTATAAGGTGCTTAGTAAATGTTTGCTAAATAACTGTCTGGATCAAACTTATGCTTTTCTGTAAAACATAAATTCTTATGTGCAGTATCCATGACCAGGAAAAGGCAACTTGGCGAGAAGAAACATTTAATAATTTTCTAAAATTAACCAATAAACTCAGTGGCTGACTTTCACATATCAGCCTTTGTCTTCATTACTGAAAAAGTACGCCCAAGGTATATGTGGCTATTACTCTGGTGATCTTTTCATTAATATTTAGTTTTTCAGTTCTTTTGTTCTCCATAGCAATGAATGACTTTTCATGCATAATAATTCTGTCTGAACACACAAAATTGCAGATAAATCTTAGTTTTAGGCTATTTCCTACTTGTTTGATTAAACACAAATACCACCTACAACCAAAAAAAAAATCTTTTGAACTTTTTTTCTCAGAAGAGACATTAATACAGAATGGATTATGTCACATGTCAAAAGTATGCCTTCATCTGTCAACCTCTGGAGGGTGGGAGGATTTTACTTTATATTTTATAGCCCTTGTAATCATTGGTTAAATGGAACAGTTGGTGATCCAACAGAACTTCACCTATTTTCTCTGGTTCCAGAAGATTACATTCAGAACTTTTCCATGAAAGAAACTACTGAGTAAACTCTGGTATTCAGATTCAGATACTGTGATGCAACTGACATTTTGAAAACAAAAAGAAATGAAAATACCTATGTGGTTTCTGAGCAGCTGGCTCTCTTTATAACCAATACTTAACCAATTCTGAGACACCAATAAGTACTTTGCTTTGAAGAACAACACACAAAAAAAGTCCTGTGGCAGACACCACTTCAGATGTTCATAAAACAACTCAACCAATTCACATACACAGAGCCTGAGGTTTACTTTAAGCTTGAGCCATGAAATTTCGTGAGGGAAAAAAAGAGATTTTTTTTTTCGTTAGGAAAATTATGCTTTTCAATGTTCTGTCTTGTTAAAATTACGGTAGGTATGTCTGGAATTATTATGGATTTGATAAAATTCTTTTAAGCCTGGTCATCTCACTGGCATTCCTAGCTCTTTGCATTCTAACCCAGAAGAAACAATTTTTTTTTTTTCTTGGTGCTCTGCAGACCACAGCGACGAGGCAAATGAGATTTCAGGACTCTTCTATCACTTAGGGTTAAAAATGGATTTGAGGGCACTGGAAATAGAGCTAAGAAGGTAAAAACAAAACACAGGCTTAAAACGGAGAAGCAAACCAACAAAGGCCCCACATATGAAAAACCTGCAACCTTCCGCCACCTCCCCAAGGTGGAGGACGCCAGAACCCTGGCTCCTGAGTCAGAATCCCGGGAGGGCCTGGGCGAGTCACCGTGAGGAGTGGCAGGGGACGCTGCGTGGCGTAACGCAGCCGCCCGCCGGGCCGCGGCCCCCGACGGCCCCCGACAGGGAGCAAGGTAGGGAGCTCCCCTCCTCCTCCACAGCCGGGGATCCAGGAAGAAGAAAGGCGCTGCGCCTCCCCGGCAGTCGCTGGGGCCCGCCCTCCCCACCGGTGCCCTCGGCCCCAGGGCGCGCAGGCCGCGCCCCCTCCCCTCCTCGGCGCCCCCCGCGCGCCAGGCCCGCGACCGCCGCGAGGGGCGTGTGCCGGCCCCGGGAGCCCCCGCCCCGGCCCCGCATCACTCACAGAGCCCGAGCGCCGCCGCCAGCACCGACCACAGCCAGCGCCTGCGGTCTGGGGCTGCAATCGCTGCCCCGGCTCCCGCGGGCGCTGCCATCGTTCTCCCGCTGCAGCCGCCGCTGCCGCCGCCACGCCCTGGGCCCCGGTCCGCACTGAGGTTGGCTCGTCCGGAGCAGAGGGCGCCGAGCTCGCAGCCCCGCGCCGGGCAGCAGCTCCACGCCGCGCTCCCCACTCCCGGCCCCAGCCGCGGCTCGCCAGCTCTCCGCCCAGCCTCCGCCCCGCGCCGGCCCCAGGCGCGCGCTCATTGGCCTGCCCAGCGCCCTCTGAGGAACGCAATTGGATAGCCCGAGTGTCCATCACCGGCCTTGGGGTGGGTCCCCGCCCTCTCGGTCCCACCCCAGCGCCTCAGCCCCGAGCTGGAGGCCGAGTCCCCGCCGGCCGGGGCGGTCGCGGCCGAGCCCTCTGCCTGCCTGCGTGGCTGTCCGCCCGCCTGCGCCTTCTCTGCCTCTCGGGGTCAGCCCCACAGTCCTCTTCATTGTCTTTCTCGCCACTGGTCTTTCCCGGGTGCTGACCGCGCCTCTGTTTCAGCTCTTCTGGATTTCTCCCGGCCACGCCTAACGAAATAGAAGCAGTTCATTTACCTTAAAAAAAAAAAAAAAAAAAAAAAAAGAGGGAAAAAAGAGGAGTTCGACAGATGGGAAGAGACTTCTGATTCAGTTGTCCAGGTGGACACATGTCCCCCTTGTCCTGTCCCCAGGGCCTGTCCTTTGCCTGGACTAGATAAGTTATGGGTTGCAATTTGAGAAATCTGCTAGTTTAAAAAAGAAGTCTCTATCTTGCCTTAACTTCCTCTTAGAAACCCCCATTTTGGCTTGAGAAGGGGTGGGAAATTGGAACTCTCTCTTACTACCTAGAACACAAATGAATGTGCTTTTTGTTTGTTTTGCTTTTTGCATGTCCACGTTTCCCTCTCTCTGTCACTAAAAATTGGGAGGGGGTAAGTTCCTCACCCTGATTCCTAAGTGCATTTAGCTGACCCTGCTCAACTCTTGGCTACCTTGTGCCAGAACAGTCTGCCACACAGTGGTTGCCCAATAAATACCAAAAGAGTATTTGGAAGGATCCTTATGAAAATAGCCTACAAAAGGGAAAAATGGAGGGACGCGCACACAAGAAAGAAGAGTGTGAAAAAAGAAAAGGGAGATTCAGGTGGGCGGCTGATACAGGGAGGGAGGGAAACAAGTTTTAGACAATTAGGACAAGAGAGGAGGAAGAGTGTGATTAGAGGACCCAAAAGGCAACCTCTCACTTTAGGGTTTTGACTAAAGTTAATCTTATCAACACCCTTCCTGGTAGCTTTGCTGTTTTAGCCTACTAGCCTTGTAGCACAGCAAACTCATAGTAAATTACTGTGACATTAGTGAGAGAAGACTAAAACAGCATACCAGAACCATTTTGCCCTATTTCTGTCAGCAAGATCCTTTAGTGTGTCTGGAATGCCATAGGTTGGAAAGGACACCAATGAATGCATTTGTTGAACTGTGACTTTCAAGCAATAGATAGTCTACCAATGTAGACAAAGAAGTACTAAATTAAATTTTTTTAAAAGACTTAAAGAGTGAATAAAGGAGAAGCCCAAAGCCAACAGGGGCAGTAGTTCTCAGACACATTTAGTGTTACAAGCTTCTCTGCTGATTGTGACACACCTCACCAAACACATAAAACTCTCCCAGAAACCCCTGGCCCAAGAGGCATCTGGGGAAGATTCACAGAAGATGTACCATTTGAGGTGGATTTTAAACAATGAATAGAAGTTTAACAGGGAGAAATAGAAAAGGCAAACTTAGAGAAACAGGAAAACATCTACCAGGTGTGAGAACCAGCAGGTAAATCTTGTGTAGTTTGGAACTTCAGGGGAGTGAGGGAAAGAAGGGAAAGAGAGAATGCTAGAAAAGTAGGCTGTGGTCATATTTTGAAGAACCTTGAGTTGTCTTTATTCCATAGGCAGTGGAGAGAGATAAATCTGGATTTGTGTTTTTAAAAAGTAGCCACTGAAACAGGGCAAGAGTGAAGAGAGCACAAAGTAAGGTATTAGCAGTGGGAGTGAAGAGGAAGACAAAGATTTGAGAGATTTCAGAAAAAGAATGACAGGGCTGGGTATAAACTGGCTGGAAAGTATAATCAAGAGAAGAGTCTCAATTTCTAGCCTGTCTATCCTTGTCTTTAAGATCTGTTGCCAGAGGAAAATTGGAATGTTGTGATCTGTGGGTGGTGATAGCAAGACATTCCAGGAACACTGAGACTTTGACTCAATGGACAACAATCAGATACAGTCAAAGATGAATCCCAGGTCACCCTCAGAAAGACTTGCCTGAAGTCAAATCAATTTCATTAACAATTCTGCAGAAAAATATATCTTAATCCAGGAGAAGCATTTTTGCTGGAAAATTTTGAAAATCTGAAAATTAGAGTTCTAGTGCCTCCCTCCCCTGGGCACAGGGACACTAAATGGGTGGAAAAAGAGTAATAGGGTACTTGGGGAGATGCTAATTCTTATAGGAGAAGGATATGTCACCAGGCTTCTTCATTTACTGTAGCCAGGATAAAAATTTCCTTAAGATTCTCTGTCTCCCTGTGCCTTGCAACCACCTATGTACTATGTCTGCTTTACAAGGACCTAATTCTAAGGAACGAAGTGCCTTGGACAGATGTCACAGGCATTCCTTCTACCAAGATAGAGATCGTTCCCACTGTAAATTAGGCAATTGATATTCTGAGTTTTGTTACTATCAGTCTTCCTGCATCATTGTTGTGAGGGGCAAATGAGATACTCTAGGCTAGTGCCTAGTCTGCGGAGTGAAAGACAAACTCAGTTTCAATCACTAGAGAGAAGTAGAAGTAAAAACAAAGAAACAAAACCCAAAAAACAAAAAAAGAGAAAAAAACACAAACCTAAAATGATAATAGCTACAGTACTTTCAAGTGAGAAAGGAGAGCATAGAGACCTTTTAATTTGAGAGTGAGGCTTTCAGAAATCTGAAGTGGTTACATCATTTTACCTAATGAGTTATATTTTGGGGAGAGTATGTTAGGTGTCCAGGGCACATTTTTTTCCAGTTCGGTTTTGATGGCCTGGCATCTAGAACTTATTAATATTTTAAAGGGTATTCTTTCTTTCTTTCTTTCTTCTTTTCTTTTCTTTTTTTTTGAGACAAGAGTCTCGCTTTGTTGCCCAGGCTAGAGTGAGTGCCATGGTGTCAGCCTAGCTCACAGCAACCTCAAACTCCTGGGCTCAAGCAATCCTGCTGCCTCAGCCTCCTGAGTAGCTGGGACTACAGGCATGCGCCACCATGCCCGGCTAATTTTTTCTATATATATTAGTTGGCCAATTAATTTCTTTCTATTTATAGTAGAGACGGGGGTCTCGCTCTTGCTCAGGCTGGTTTCGAACTCCTGACCTTGAGCAATCTGCCCGCCTCGGCCTCCCAGAGAGTTTAAAGGGTATTCTTATTCTTGTTGCCTTGAGCCATAAGAAGAACTGAAGTGTCAAGTTAGAGCAGTTTCAAATAAAACAAAAGAAAGAGGGAGACAACGTTAGAGCTCCAAAACTATAATCTTCTGGTGTCAAACCGTGGGAAGAAAGTTGGCAGTTCATTGCACGTAGTATTAATACTTGATAAATGTTTGTTGAAGAATGAGCAATGAAGGAATGAATAAACTAATGAATGCATGAATGACATACGAGATGAAATGAATGGGTCTATTTAGGATAGTCATGCAGTCTATTTTGTCAAAGTACCAACATTTGTATTGTAAAGGAATTTGGGACAAATTGTGGTTATTCAGAACTATCCATTGAGCACCAGCTTTGCTATGGTAAGCCTCAATACTAAGTATTTAAAATATAATTAAGAAGCCATGCCTTCTTTATCTAATTAAACATATTGGAACAATTGGGCGGCAATTATACAACTCCGTTGCCAATTATACCGTAGAATTTGGTATTGGTGTAGGTGTCTTGCGCTGCAAGAAAGGATCCTTTTCTGGGAAGGTCAGAGTTTGGGATTTATCCAAAAGCAAATAGGTTTTCCAGGTGAAGAGAACAGCTTGGGTAAAAACACACAGACGGGAATTCACAAGGCTAGAAAGGTGGGGCTTTGAACACTGGAATAAAAAAATACCGACAAGAAACAGCCACTTTTGCCATTATTGAAAATGCGGAAGAGGACGAAAGCGACACCCAGAACTTAGTAAAAGGGAGAGAGCCTGGAATCTGCCGCAGCGACATTGCCGCACACTCACTGCAGTTTATTAGCTATGAATATGAACAGAAGAATTACGGTTTTCGAAATGAGGTCAATATTACACTGGTAATGAAACGGCTGCTTCCTTCTGTGTTACTGATTTTCAAAAAGCAAAACAGAAAAGAAAGAAAATTGAAAACTATCCACAGAACGCAAACACAACCGGAGGATATAAAAACAACATAGAAACAGCCACTTGGAGGCGCAGGACTCAGTAGCTCAACATTCCTTTATAATGGCAGGAAGGGACCAAGTGCGTCGGCTCGTTGGTCTAGGGGTATGATTCTCGCTTAGGGTGCGAGAGGTCCCGGGTTCAAATCCCGGACGAGCCCTTCTTTTTCTTTAACGTAACTTCGAAGTGAGTTATTTTCAGGATTCACGATTCACGAGTAAATATAATAAATATTAATACAACTTAGAGTGCAGCGCAGAGACTTTTTGAATTTAGAGAACATTTTACATTCAAATAACATTAAAAGGGCTAACGTGAAATGTAAAAAGTTTGCTAGCAATGTAGAACCGTACTGCAGAAACGTCGTCCCCACCCCTGCCTCTTCCCGGACGGAGCGCGAGTTTAGGGCGTGTTCCTCGTCGCCTGGAGCGTGGTTTAAACGCACCCACGCCGGCGCGTGTCCGCGGGGACAGCCGGGCTGGGGGGTTCTGCTGCATGAGGAAGGCGCCCCGCTCCCCGGGGGAACGCTCATTCCCCTACTCCGGGACCTGCTCATCCACGACGCCCGCGGTTTGACTTAGAAGGCGTGCGGGGGTGCCCAGGAT
Organism: Microcebus murinus; assembly: GCF_040939455.1. NCBI lineage: Eukaryota > Metazoa > Chordata > Mammalia > Primates > Cheirogaleidae > Microcebus > Microcebus murinus. The sequence continues at coordinate 114,724,131 of NC_134105.1, read as the reverse complement.
TCCGCACTAGACGCCTGTGTTTTCAATGGTACAACGCAATTTCAATGCCATGTACTCGGACATACAGTAGTCATATGTCGTGTTAACTAAGCTCATCTGGTTCCTTGCTTCCAAAAATTCAGGAGATCGACAGTCGAGCTCCTGGGGCCAGAGTAGTCTCTGAAAGGGATGCCTGAGAAAATAATTTTCAAAATCGGAAAGTGTGCGAAGGAGAGAAAAAGCCTGGGCTCGTCCGGGATTTGAACCCGGGACCTCTCGCACCCGAAGCGAGAATCATACCCCTAGACCAACGAGCCGCTCTCGGCAAAGGTGCTCCCGGTTCCTCTCTTCAGCCTTGTCTCGCCTCTCGCTGCACTTCCTGGCGTCCCCAGCGCGCGACCCTTCCTTGACTGCGTGGGCCTCTCCCTCCCAGAGCCTGGGGTCGGAGCCCTCCGCGCCACGCCGAGGAGGGGCAGGGAGGGACACGCATTTGCCCAGCAGGGCCGCTCGGATCACCCCATCGCCGGGCTCCACGCTCGCGCACCCTCCCAGAAGCCGCCTTCCCGCGCCCGGGATCGCCCGCGGCCATTCCCCTCGTGGCGGCGGCGGCGAGCGCCGGAAGGCCGGGCTGAGGAAAGCGCGGGCTCAGGCGCCTCCAGACGTGGCGAACACCCGTGGTAGCTGTTCCCGGTGACGCCTGGCCGCACGGTTTCGCGCCCTGCGGGAGCCCCGCCACCCCCTCAGAGAGCGCCTGGTCGAGTGCGGCGTGCGCGGCGGGACGGAGCTCGGTCGATGTGCGGGTTGGGGAGTGGAGGCGAGGAGAGCCGGCGGGGGACGGGAGCGGCCGTCCCGGCTGGGGAAGGGGTCGTCGGGACTCTGCCCCTGACACAGCAGTGCATATTAACAGTGCTAACTTTTCCGGAACATTCGTTTTGGGACAATGCATTCTTCTGTGCCCTTTGCTTGTATCAAACTCATTGGCCATTGCTAACGATGCACAAGGTGCTATCCCTGTCTGCAGATGAGAAAATTGAGGCCCAGCGATGCTGACGGCTCTCCTAAGCCCACGGGGGTAGGAGGTGGTGGCGGCGCTAGCGTGGAAACCCCCGAGAGCCTGGAGAGTGGAAGAACCGGGGCTGGGAGAAGGGCCGGCGCCTCGGTCGCCTGGAGGGGAGCGGCCGCGGCAGTGGCCGCCTCTCCGTCCCCAGGCCCGCACAGATCCGAGCCTGCCCTGAGGCCTTCTGCCCCGCGGGTGCGGTTTCCCGCCTGCCCGGCCCCGCCGCCCGGCGCAGAGGCCGCTCGTTCCTCCAGCCCTCTTCCATCCCGAGACTGTCTTCGGTTCTGGTAATGGAAGCCACTGCTCTGTAGCCCCGTCAGACGGTCTCTGAGGGCCCAAGTGTCGTTCTCGCCCGAAGCTCCTCGGGTCTTCCCTTCCTCCTCTCCCTCCCTCCCTCTGAATGCCAGCGGGCTCTCGGGGCGCCAAAAGGTCAGGACCAGAGCTCATGCCCTTGGGGAGTGTGACAGGCGACTTATAATGAAGACACCTCAAAACAAAAAGCAAAAACTGAAAAGCCTCTCTTTAACCAATGCGTGCAGGGGCCGTGTCTGAGGTGGGCGGGCTCTAAGCCTTGTGTTTGCTTTGATAGTATTAATATGTGAAAACTCTGTTGACACCCTCTCCTTGTCTGAGACCCCTTTTCTTCCTCTGCCTGTGGTAAGGTTTGAGAGCTGGATATTGCTTCTAACCTACTTTTTGTAGTTTGGGAATGGATTCAGGGGTGGGGAGGAAAGAGTTCTTATCAGGGCACATCCTGAGCCGTCTAAGTTTTGCCCTCCCCTTTGGGAGTGCACTTTTGCTAGGGCGCCACTCCGAGGGGCTCTGAGTCATTTCTTCCACTCACCATGTGCCATAAAAGTGAAAGATGGCGAAGCTGGAGACCTTTCTTGCCTGTGATGAGCATATGCTCTCAAGGTTTTTGTTGTCCGTTGTTAATTTCCCAAGCCTACTCTTCTACCCCTTTAAGTTGTTTGTCATGGCTTCATACTATTCCATGAAGACAATGGCATATAATTTTCTTAATTAGTCTTCCACTGCAAGATAATTAAGTGGTGGCCAACATTTCATTGATAAAAACATTGATTGACTAACCCATTTGTCTATATACTTTTTCCATGTTTTGGATTATTTCCTTAGGATGTACTCCCAGAGTTGGCATGGTCAAAGGTGATGAACATTTTGATACTTTGACCACTCTGATGGCTCTTCATATAGTTCCATGCCAAGGGGCTTGGCTTAACTGGTTAGCAGCTAAGATAGAAATATGTGGAAGAAGAGAACCAATGCTCTTGGGAAATTTTCAAGCCCATGATTCAATCTTTTAATTCTACTTACAGGTTTTTGTGGCATCAAAGCTTTTGAGAATGGTGATAATGTTAAAAGAATTATTGAAGTTAACAATTTTGACTTGGATTCAGATACATAAGAGAGAGAAGATGAAATTAGAAAAATAGTCCATTAGATGATTAGAATAACTCTGGGATGATGTTATTGAAACTGTGAATGGGCTTTTAAATCACTTGTAGGGGGAAATTAGTGACTGTTTTATAACTAATGTTTGCTTGCCACTGAATTCTGACCCAATTTAGGCTTAAGTAGTGCAGATTTGGCTCTGACTAGGAATGGTGAATCCTTGGAAGTGAGAATACATGAGAGTACGTGTACATAATTACATGGGTCTGACATTTAGAGGAACCTTCTTGCTAACTTGGCAAGCAGGACTGGCCTAGAGACCATGCACTGAGCCTTCTTCATTGCTTGTGGGGTTATGCACTGATTGACTTTGAGGGCCATAGTAGTTGTCTTAGTAGGTTTGATTCACTCACTGCAAGCCTTGCCCCAATTTAAACAGAAACTTGGATCCGATTGCAAATTTGTGTCTTTTTTCAGATTCCAGTCCAATATCCTGCAATAGCTTCAGCTATTTTTTTACTAAACACATTTTTATCTGGTTTCCCTGAATGATCCTTTTTCTGAGGTTTATCTCATGCCTCCCTCTGAATTTTACAATCCCTTCCCTGAGTCACCATTAATGAATTCTTGGAGCTGCCTCAGCTCCTTCATTTTTCATTTGAAAGTTTTCATTTGTTTTAAGTGTTAAGAGCCCATGGGGTGATACAAATCTTGGATTTATATTGTGAAAGAAATGCTTTCTACCAGGACACCTTCACTTCCACCAGGAAATCTTATTACCCCTCTGTTTTATACAGACTAGTCCTGCTCCAGATGTTGTTGGGTTAACAGGAGAGGACAAAAGTACATAGTCTTCATGATCAAACTTGTGATTGTTTATGAAGACATGCTCATGAGAGTATGTTACACAAAAGGAGGATATAAAATTAGATATAGTAAGATTCTAATTTTGTAACAACCCAGAATTAAAACAGTACAAAACATATATAAGGCACTAAAAATCCAGAAGAAAAGCTACAAAATATTAACACTAATTATCCCTGGATAGTGGGATTATAAATAATTTTTACTTTTTAAAAATTAAAAAATTTTTTTTTACCTGATAAGTTTTCTAAAATAAATATGTGGTGCTTTTATAATGAGGATAAAAAGAGAATGATTAACATTTTTAAACCACAAAGAAAACAGAGCTCTTAAAACTATGTATTTCCTTGTGTCTGGTAGCATGAATAGAGACACAGCATTAGAAGCAGTGCAAAGCAGCCCTTTTGTGCTTTCCCATCTGCTTCCAGGGGTCGTCAATAAGGCTCTTTCTGTCACTCCCAAGAGGCCAGGTGCAGCCACAATGGGGATGTGCCCGGCACCATCCAGCACCCCTCCTGTGGCTTTCTCAGATCGTCAAACATAAGTGACTAGTCCCCGATATCTTATTGTTTGAAGAACCATTATTTTCTTGGAGGGGAATGAGTGTCTGCCTCTTGGTAATACTCATCCTTTTAGTTCCAACCATATAATCATTCTAGAATCTTGTTTCTGAGTGCTGGTTAAAGTGCAATTCGGTCCACTCATTCATTCTTTAAAACAGAAGCAGTTGATAAGTGTGATAACTGGCTTTATGGATTTGCCTAAGTTGGAGTGTTTTTCTCAAATTTCTATGTAAACTGCATCATGGAGGGCCGAGTCATTACTTACAGGAGAACCCAGCGGGGAATCCTGGCCTGTCTTCACCTCTTCCTTCTGCCTCCTGCTTCTCTCATGGCATCTCCCTGCTGTGCCAGCTCCCACGGAGGAGGAGCCCCACAACTTTCCAGGATCAGGAGGTGTAAGAAGCCTCTTCACTCTTGTTTTGGAGGTAGATGTTTTCACCCTTTTGGCTCCCTCTTCCCCATGAGGCACTGTGCAGGCTAAAGCAAGTCCACCTTGGATGCTAGTCTGCCACGTTGACTTCAGATTAACCCCAGTTCTGGGAATACCTCTGAGATTCCTACTTTCACGCATTTACCTTAGGTCGAAACAACCTAAACTTGTACTTAACTCATAAATCCTGTCCTTAGGCAAATTCTTGCCTTTCCCTGAGTGGTCAATTTTCCTATACTTTCCTTCCCTATATAAGCCCTGGGTCTGGGGGGAATAGTAAGGGAGACCCACCATCTTGCCTGGAGGCCACCCAAGACATGGCTTCTGTTTATAAGTCCCTGTTGTATGTGTTTCTTTCTGGGAAACAGGATTTGTCAGCCTCTTTCTTTGGCCTCTCAGCTTCCTTAGCCTTTAGGTGTGGGTTTGCATAGACCTGCCCACTGGGAATAGGCATATGCTATGTTCATCATCTCTTCCTCCTCTGAGTAGTCTCAAAGAACCACAGTTTTCTGGCCTAACTGACCACACTGAGGCCTCTCTGGAATTCCCACAGCCCTCCTGGGATTTGAGGGAAAAACTGGAATAATGGTCTCTTCTCAGCATCTGTAGCCACTCTGGTCAGGACCCTGACTGGGCTCACTGTGAGCCTGGATTACTCTAAGCAACACTGGGAAGTCAGAGTGTTTCCTGCCCCTAGACTTTTGTGTACTTCGCTTTTCTTTTGTAAGCCTGTCTGGGAAGGGTCCCAGGAACTAACTCACACCGGAGGTGTCAATGACAAAGGAGGCTTAAAATAATTCTCTCTCAGAAGTATTTGCATTTTGACTGGGAAGGAAGCTAATTATGACCTTTCAGGCATCTGGTATCAGATAAGAGAGGTATTGGGCAGTCATGACTGTTGAAAACCTCTGAACTAACTACGTTAGTTATTATGAATAACTACAGTTATTCATTATTTAACAAATATTTATTGAGCACCTACTATGAATGAGGCACTGTGTACAGTGAATAATAATAGATACTTTGTGCTTTTATGGAGCCACAGGTTAGCTCTGGGCACAGCAATACATTATTACATAAAATAATGGGACTGATTTTCTTGGGTAGCTTATGAAACCTAATCTTGTTTTATTTGAGTAGCATTTGAAGTAGCTCACTGCTCTTGACCTCTTCTTAAGCCACCTGATTATCCATCACATAGAGACATTCTGTTCATCCTTTTTTTTTGCCTAGTCCATAGAGCACCAAGTTGACTAGAACTGGTCAAGGTCAAACAAAATTTAATTTTGAAGCAAACAATGCAATAGCAATTTGGCATTTTAGGTTTTGCCCTGTAGGGAACAGCTGTTGTTTTTGCCTGCCTGGCATCTTTTAAGAAAGCCTGAAAGAAACAAGGTCTTCCTGGCCTGGTAATGACTTTGTGCTACCTAAGACACCAATGGATTTCTTTAATCCCAAATGTAGAAATCCCAGTATCAACTGTGCAAGTGCAACGCCTACCCATGGTTGCTTCAGGAAAAGACAGCTGTCAGCAAAAGGGCTACAGCACCAACAAAAATCAGTCCCTGCACCCCACAGATTCCCTGCCAAGAGCCCCCCTCATTAATTAAGAACTCCTGGCAATGGGGCATCTATTTTTTTACAAAATTGACCAAATAAGGTGACTACTAGAACTGGGTGGATAGAAAGGTATTTTGACACCAATGAGGATGTTCCTGCAATGTCACATTCTTGTCACTTTTGATTGCTCCTTTCTCATCTGCTACTATGATGTTTAGACCCTCCAGAAGCAAAATGAAGTGTTATTTTCATATCTATATTCCACACTTTCCATGCCTTTCTCAAGTAAGGGAAAGTGGCCCCTTCCATCACATACTCGTAATCACGTACATGTTCATAAAGCACTTGCCCAGATATGTGTGTGTGTGTGTATAAACAACTCAGAGACATATATAAATAAAACCATATATTGTTTAAGGGGTAGACTTCTTTATAGGCAGATAGACGATTGACAGTATATAGATCTCAAAATAACTCGCACACAAATACCACCCAAATTCTGCTAAAATCAAAGTTTATGATAACTATGATAGTATCGGTCTCAACCAGGCTACAAGTTTGTTACAAGTTACAAACTATTTAAAAATAGTTTTGAAAAAAACTATATCCCAAATATTAACACTATCCTGGAGTTAGAAAAACTGTAAATGAGACAAGAAAATTGAGGTACGAGTGGTGACATAAGGCCTTTTTGTCTGAGAGACTGTTTTCTGAAGTCAGGGTAGGATGTGGTCTAGCAGACCTACAGAAAAACAATTGCTCCAACCACCAAATCAGCACATTGAAACACTGACATACTGAAATCAGAATAAGGGCCAACCTTAAAGATTAAACATGTATTTTGAGTAACATCTTTCAGCAGGAGGGCATGAAGAGGGCAGAGGAGTAAGTTAAGGACTAGGCAGGCAGCCCCCGTCCCTTGCAAAACAGCCTATGCTCCCAAAACAGAATATTACAGCAAGAGCAACCCAGTAAGAACAGACTAAAGACCTCAACTCACTAGGAAAAACGTTTTCATTATGTAGCTTGCACATCACAGCACTTAAGGCACCTCCCAGGAAACAGCTAATCATGCTCAAGGGTAACCTTCTGGAAGTGCAAAATTTATCCTTGCAGGACAAGTCAGGGAGCCAGCATTGTTCAGGCCTCACTGCTCAGCTTTTAGGACGAGGAGATGCAGCGCAGAACATGAAACCTCTTGACATTGTCATGGGCCCTTCGGGTCTCCTCGAGGGCCAGCGACCACCCGTGGTGGTCATCACCTAGAAAACCACAGGACCGGAAATGCTTCTGTTGGTGGAACAGACACTTTTGAAAATGGTCCAATAATTATCTCTTCTAGTCCAATGTTTTAAAAATTGGTTGGCCAGTTCAAATTTGGACCAAGCCAAAAAGTTGTCTCCAGGGCCTTGATAAAAATTTAAGGTCTCTTGTAACTTATCGGATTTATATTTTCAGCAATGCGATTTTCGTTTGTTTCTGACCACCTAAAATTAGTTTTTACTTATGTTTTAGAACCATAAAAACTTCAGAACAGTAAAAAGGCCGTAACTTTACACAAGCAAAATGTGATAAGCTAAATCTGAGCTCAGTTTGGAGGTCGGCTGCAGGGACTGGTGGGTGTGGACAGTAGCCAGGGCTCCACGGGCTGCCCACTGTCCCCTGGACAGTTGTCACCACAGTACATTGTTTTAAATAAGCTTCTTTTTTAAACCCATCCCATCAAATGACATAAACTCAAGCTGATAAAAGTCTGCTGCCCTCAGATCCAGTCTCCAGGTGTGAGGGAGCATTCGGTGTGGAGGTCAGGAAATAACCCGGCCTGGGTCTCCAGCCTCACTCCAGACGCTCCGCACAGTCTGCTCCTGCAAGGGCTTCGTTTGCTGCTGCGACTGTTGTTGTTGCTGCTACTTCCAAAGAGATGTCTCCAGCAGCTTCATCACGAGGGCACAAGGAACTCTTTTTCACATTTTAGTGTCCTGGACAGGAGTGTCAACCTGTAAATGGAGGAGTAAAGAATGAATTAGGAAAAGGGTGAGGAAATCCTGGCACTTAGCATATTTCCTTGGGGATCCTAGATCTGGTGATAGTAACAGCAGGAGGAATAGCAATAATGAGAGCAATAAGAATGCTATGTGCCTGGCATAGTTTTTTAAATTATACATGCACCAACTCATTTAATCCTCACAAAAGCAATATGAGGTGGATGCTTCTATTTAACTCTGTTATAGGTGAAGCAGTTAAGGCACAGAGAAGTTAAATGACTATAGCTCACACAGCTAGTAAATGGTGAAGTCAGGATTTAAACCCAGGAACCAGAGCTTGAATCTTCAACTGCTAGGTGATACCGACCATCTCTTGATGCCTGGCTTCCACGTCCCTCTGGCCTGGCCGCTTACCTACTCACTCATTCCCAATGTCCTCTTTCTGAAGTACTGCTCAAGATTTTTTGGCAGCATAAAAATGGAAAAAGAACAGAAAGAGCTGAAAATAAAAAACTGATACTTGAGTGAAAGGACAGCAAAGTAGCTATTTATTCAACATTCTTTTTTTCTTCAACTTTTTATTTTTCGCTATATTGCCCAGGCTGGTCTTGAACTTCTGGCCTCAAGGGATCCACCCACTTTGGCTTCCAAAGTGCTGGGATCATAGGCATGAGCCACCACACTCAGCCTTAATAGTCATTCAAAAAAAGGTATTAGTTTCAGCTCCTTCTGTGCTACCTGTGCTGACACTCAGGTCTTATCTCCATCATTCTTTCTTTCTTTTTTTTTTTTTTTTTTTTTTTGAGACAGAGTCTTACTCTGTCACCTGGGCTAGAGTGTAGTGGCATCAGCCTAGCTCACAGCAACCTCAAACTCCTGGGCTCAGGCAGTCCTCCTGCCTCAGCATCTCGAGTAGCTGGGATTACAGGCGTGCGCCACCATGCCCGGCTAATTTTTTTGTTTCTATTTTTAGTTGCCAGGCTAATTTTAGTAGAGACGGGGTCTCGCTTTTGCTCAGGCTGGTCTCAAACTCCTGACCTTAAGCAATCCTTCTGCCTCGGCCTCCCAGAGTGCTAGGATTACAGGCGTGAGCCACCACAGCTGGCCTCCATCAGTTCTTTGGCTGAAAAACTAAGACATTTAGGAATGTGACCGTGGTGCAAGGTGGGATGTGACGTGGACCATCCTCATGGGCTACACTGAGGGTGAGGAGGTCTGCGAGGAGCTGGCGCATTTGTCCCTGGAGCAACCAGGGAAGGCCTGCGGAGGGGAAGATACAGATGCGGTGAGAGGAGTAGAGGGAGAGAGATCTCAGGGAAGGACAGTTCCATGCCTGAGGGAGGCGAAGGTGGGAATGCAGGGGACTGTGTCCCCGAGAGAACTAAGAAGGGTTAAGGGCCAAGAGCTGAGTCTCTTCCACCTGCCCAGTTAACTGGGAGGGAGAAGAAAGAGGAGAGAGCAAAGTAAACACTACACAGTTACAAAGATAGGGGACTTTCAAGAGGAGGTTGTATCTCATCAGCTCAGGGAGAAGGGGATTGGAAGCCAAATGCTGAGGAAGCAGGGAGACCGACTTGGAAAAGCCAGAGTCAGGCAGTGAGGAAGTCAGCACTTACTGGTGTGTACAACAATGTCTCAGATGTGGTGTCAAAACATCTGGAGTGTCTTTGTTCAGATGTTTGTCTTTGGCATGCTTGAGTGCCCCACCCAGTACTGGATGCATAACGAGTGCTCAAGAAACACTTGTTAAATGTATTTGAAGTATTCAAGTTGTATCTTATTAGTGCCCTCTTTCCAGGGCTACTGTTCCTTATACACAGAATCCTAAGTGCAGTGACTTGATATGTCCAGCTGGCCCCATGACTGGAATCCCCAGGATGGCTCCATCTTTCAGCATGAAATGTTAAAATACACGTGAGGGGCAGCAGAATAGGAAGGTCACCCTTTATTGTGCTTACACACACCTGTTGCCTCTGGCATACTTACGAAACCTTCCCCTGCTTTCTCTTGCAGAATGAATTGCTCCCTCCTTTGTGATCACATGGTGCTCACTGTTCAAGGGCAGAATCCCATTTATTCTACTATCTCGTCATTATGTGTTTATGCCTCTGTCTTTTTCATCTTTGAACCTCTAGTATCTCACACAGTAGGCATAATTGGTGCTTGTCAGATGTTGATTGCATGAATGCAACCATAATTAGTTTATCTGATCAATCTATTTCTGCAATCAAGGAACAAGATGGGGATTAGATTAGGGAGTTGGAAAGTAGTTTAGTGGTGTGTGCTGCCTCTGCTGGATCCAGGGAGGACCTGGGACAGGCACAGGTGCCTGGGGAAGCCCATGGCCCAAGGGGCCCACCTCGAGATGGTTCTCACTGTGATCTTAACCTTGTCCAGGCTTGAGAGGGACAAAAGAGGATTGGAGACAATGCCCCTTCCAGATTAAATAAGTGATGCACATGTGCACAGGTACTTCGTAAGCAGTTTATTCTGGTGGCTAGAGCATGTGCCCAGTATGTCAACATTGATTGAGCTCCATGACCCTGGACAACACCTGTCCCCATTTGGAGCTTTGGATTCTTCCTTTCCAAAACTAAGGGATTGGGCTAAATGATGTCAAAGTTTCACATCTCAGTGATGGATAAGGAGAGGAAAAGGCATGGAGGGATGGTAAATGGAGCTACTCTTTCCCACCTGAACTGCCTATTTGGGAGGAGAGTGTTCCTGAGGGTGCTGGGCAGTCTCTTCCCCTTGCCAGGGCTCTGTCAGGAATAGAAGTGATGAAGCTCAAGAGATTACTGGTTTGAGCCTGCCCCCAAAGCTCCTGGAGTTTATGCAGGTAGCCTTCTTCTTTTTTCTTTTCTTTTCTCTTCTTTTTTTTTTTTTTTTTTTGAGACAGAGTCGTGCTCTGTTGCCTGGGCTAGATGCAGTGGCATTCATCATAGCTCGCTGCAACCTCAAACTTCTGGACTCAAGTGATCCTCCTTCCTCAGCCTCCCAAGTAGCTGGCACTGTAGATGCACCTCGGCATGCCAGGCTAATTTTTCTATCTTTTTGTAGAGATGGGGCCTTGCTCTTGCTCTTGCTTAGGCTGGTCTTGAACTCCTGAGCTCAAGCAATCCTCCCACCTTAGCCTCCCAGAGTGCAGGTGCAGGATTATAGGTGTTAGCCACCACACCAGCCAGGAGGCCTTCTTCTACCTGAGACCTTCCAGAAGCACCCCCTTTCCTGGCTAGCTTTTTAACCAAGGTGACTTTTTAACCCTTCAGGATTGGAAGATGCTGTCAGTGAGATGGGAAGGTGTCCTGGCACTGCAGGTGCCTCCTACCTTGAAAATAAGATGTAGCAACCACTGGCAGCTGATTACTTGAACCCAGTGGCTTCATCCTCATAAAGGACTAAGGGTTGGGGCCCATATTTGCCTTCTGGAGACTTAATGGAACCTCCTAGCTCCAAAAGATCTTAAATTTAAAGATTGCTCATTCTAAATTTAATTTAAGCATTGCTCATTTAGAATAGAAAGTATTAAAGAAATATGATGCATCTTACCCCAACAACTCAACCTACGGTCTCAGTTATACCTCATGAGTCTTTGGGACTCTACTTTTTCTTCCCTGGTCTAGTTTGAGAATAATGTGAGAGCCCTTGGAGAGCCCCCACAAACACTGGCATGGCTAGAGCACAGTGAGGGGGGAGCGTTGGGGGAAGTGTGTGTGTGCAAGCTCGCATGGGAGGTATCCTAACCCCTAGCACCTGTGAATGTGACCTTATTTGGAAATGGGGTCATTTCCCTTGTCATTAAGGATCTCAAGATGAGGTCATTGTCAGTCTAGGGTGGGCACCTACTGACTAGTATCTTTACAGAAGGAAGGAGGGGGAAGCGTGAGACAGGCAGGCACAACGAAAGGCCACGTGGTGGAGGTAGAGGCAGAGATTGGGGCCATTCGTCTGCAAACCTAGGAATGCCAAGGACTGCTGACAGTCACCAGAAGCTGGGAGAGGCAAGGAAGGATTCTGGGTTTGCAGGCAGCCGCCAGAACGTAGGGGAGAGGAACAGATTCTCTCTCAGAGCCTCCAGAAGGAACCAACCCTACCAACCTCTTAATTTTGCAGTCCTGGCCTCGAGGAGAACTGTGAAAAAGCACTTCTGTCTTGTTTTAAGCCACCAAGTTTGTGGTAATTTGTTATGGCAACTCTACTATAATAGGTGAATAATTTTAGCAAAGAGTAGATGATACAAACAAACAAACCCTCTGGTTGCTGTCCAGGGAGTGAATTATATAGGTTGGAAAAAAAGTGGAAGCAGGAAGACAGAAAAGAGGCTAATGCAGGGGGAAGCTAATGATGGCTTGAGCGAGTGAATGAATGAATGAATGAATACACTAAAAAGGAAGGGGACACGCTTGCAGGTGACTGTGTTGTTGAGAGTGCCAGGGACAGGGGTTGGGGGGTGGGACACTGCTTCTAGAGCTCCAGATGGGCTTCCTGGGAGCCAGTGGGGAACAACCAGGTGCAGTGGGTGCCACCAGTGAGGGCTCAGACAGGGCGGGGGCAGGGGAGTGAGTCATCTCCCTCCTCCTCGTGTGCAGCAGGTGCCCAACTCCTGCCAGTGAATGGATGTCACCTACAGCCTCCTTCTCTAAGGTCCCAAATCAAATGCCACCTTGGCCCTGAAGCGCCCCCAACTTCTTGTCCCCACTCTCCATACACAGGTCATTTCTCCTGCCCTTGTGCTCCAGGCCTCCCCAGGAAGGCCCCTGCCCACTGCCACTTCCCACCTCCGTCTGTTCATCTCTGATCCCCTGCGGCAGCAGCGGGCCCAGGACCCTGCCCTCAGCAGACGTTTGGCCCACGTTTGCAGACCTCAGTTGCTGAGCAGTGCCAAGCCTCGGTCACGCCGCACACACCCGGAAGCTCGCTAGAACTCTGAGCCAGTGAGAGGCGGGAAAGAGCACGAGACACACTTCCCATTTTTGTCCTTTTGTCCCCTCCGCCTCAGCGACAGCCTGTCTCCATCCAGTCAGCACAAGGCAGGAGCCTGGTGCCTTTGTTTCTGCACACTGAGCTGATTTAGGAAGAAGGGACTGTGAGGAACAGGGGTCACGACACGCAAGCCCCGGCACTGCCCTCCCGTGTGGACAAGCCCGGCCACCTACCTCCACGCTGGGGCACGTGCGCCCACCCTGGACCTCGCTGCCGGTCTCCCGCTGGGCATGGCCGGTCCCGGGGCTGCAGCCTGGCTCGAGAACCGCCCCCTCCTCTTCTTTCTCCTTGCCTTTCTCCTCCAGCTTGGGGACATCGTCGCCCTCCACTCCTCCAGGGGAACTCTCTGGGGTCCCCTCCCCCACAGCTCCCTCCTCGGGCTTCTGTGTGTCTTGGCTCTTGTGTGCGGGCCTGGCTTCTGCGTTTTGCTCCCGCTCCTCCTCCACCTCCGTAGCCTTCCCGGTCTGCGTTTCCTCTCCAGCCGGACTTTCCTCCCGGGGGCTCCCGCACCCGTTCTCCGCCTCGGGACCGGAGGTTTGGGGCGGCTCGGGGGCCTGCCCCTGGGCCCCGAGCTTGGCTTCCTCGGCGGCCCCATCCTTCTCCGGCTCCTCTGTCCTGCTGGACGCCCTGCTCAGAGGGGGCTTTTCCGAGGGTTCTGGGCTTCTCCGCGCTGCCTCTCCCGCTGCCCCCTCGCGGGCGGAGGGGGATGCCGGGCCCTTGCTCTTGGCAGGGAACACCTCCTCCCCGTTCTGCTCCGCCGCACCATTCTCCTGGGATGACCCCGAGCCCCGGTACTCCCCCAGGTCCCCGCAGTCCGACTGAGACCTTCGGAACCTCCTGGAGGGGGGGCGCCTTTTGATGGAGCCCCTCGTCCGCACCTGGAAGAAGGGGGAAGGGGAATTACCCAAAACCTATAGCAGGGTGTTAGAGGCAAGGACCCTCAAAGACCCTCAACTCCCCTATGACTTGTCCTACGCACGGGCCTCGCCCTAGAAAAATTCCTAGGACAAAAACAACACCCCACCCTCCAGCTATAGCTCCGAAAAGAATGCGTTCCAAAATGCTCCAGGGTGTGCTAACTGCAATGGTTCCCGACCACCTGCCAGGTTGGGGTCCAGTAATCAGTCACAAACCTCGAAATAAGATACTGATTGGGGCTGATTAGCCCAAACCCAAGACTCACCATCACCCCACTGCATTTTTTGTTTCTACTTCCTTGTTTCTCTATGCTTATAAAACCCACTAAGAATCTAAGTAGACCTTGACGACTCTTTGCTTGGTCTCGTTCCTTTCTCTTGCCCATCTCTTTCAGGCAAGGTCCCCCTTGACCCCCGCGAGTAACAGAAGGTCCCGCGGGCAGGGACAGCAGGGGCCGAGAGGAGGGTGCACGTCCTTTCAGTGTGGGTCTAGAGCCCTGCGTAACAAGCCCGGCTAATTTCCTGGGACAACGTAGCCTTGTTCGTGACTTATCATAGGCTAGAGCCCCGCGGGCTTGCGAAATCACCCTGTAAACCTGCAGACGTTTGTCTTATGAAGATGCAAGTGCTTCTTCGTAACTTATCATTTTACGGCACTATAAACTTTAACCAGTTTGGCATCTAATTTAACAATTGTATTCTAATAGTTTTTAAAAATTGCCTATAAATAATCAGTTCTTTGAATGCTCTTTGAGTGAGATTTACCATCTTCTGGTTTCCTCTGAAGTTAACAAATTGAATAAAATCTCCCTCTGTTTTGTCTAAGAGCCACGTTTTAACATTTTGCAAATTATACTTTGACAGAACTCCAACAGAGAAGAGGGTTGGAGGCCTGCTGGTGGCCAGGTCCCGGGGCGCAGGGACCTCTTGGGTGCTGCACTGGATGGCTGGTGACCAGTTTCTCCCTTGTCTGCACCAGCCCCACCACAACCCCCGCCCCGGCCGGCGCTGGCTGACACTGGGGACGCGGAGCAGCCCGAGCACTTTGCTTTCAGGAGTCAGGCACCCACCCGGTCAGAAGCCGATCTTAGGGGTGCCCAGCAGCTGCCTGAAGAGGACGTCCTCTTTGGAAGCCTGTGAATCTCAGAATCGGGCCTATGGGACTTTGTTAATCCTAGTTCCATCCCAGAGGTTTGGAACATACTGGGTTTATGAAGGCCTCCTGGGCCTTTCCGGAGACCACAGTGGGGCCGGCTCTGCAGGGTACCATGGCCTCATGGCTGGCAGAGTTCAGAAGCGACTTGCTCCCTCGCTGCCTCCAGAAGGCTAAAGCCTTTGGGTGTCATGCCCAGGCAGCGGCTCCTCCCTCCGGCCCCTACTGGCTGCTCGGCTACTGCGAGAAGACCAGGCTCTCCACTTGGCTCCTTCAGGGCCTCCAGCACGCGGGCTGGAGGACCTGCGCCCTGTCCCCAGCCAACAGGCTCAAGCCTGCCCTATCACCTTCTCCCCACCAGTGTATTTCCTTGGGCGCTCCCTGTTTCTGTACCTTTGACCTTTTATGCTGGATGGATTTCCTGGAATGGCCTAGAAGATATCACTTCTCCATCCTTAACCCCAAAATTGTCCCCATTTAGCATTCCCTGGCGTCAGACGCCCTTGCATCTTGGCCCCTGCCTGGCTCTGGCCTGCATTTGCTGAGCACCTGCTTGGACTGCATCTCTGATGCTCACTTGCCCCGGTAGGGCCATGGCATGGTGACAGCACACACAAAGGACCGGGGTGGCATCTATAGCAGTGAGCCCTGCCCTACTTATACTTTTCAGAAAGGGAACTGTTTGGGTGTTCTCTGACTGGGGCAAGCTGTGGTAGGAATGGTTTGCGCCCGTCCTGGGCCATGCAGGACTGTTCCCATAAGGCTGCAGCAGGATGTCTTGCAGTCCTGGCGATCTGCCCAGCCTTCTGTGTGAGCCACCGGTCAGGCCTTCAGCTTTTGTTTTCAGCTTTTGACATTGACTATCTGTGCAGCTGGGATCAATCCTGAATCCCCACCCCTCTGAGGAGAGAGCACTCAATCCCCCAGGCCGGCCTTTGGGTGCACGGCACAGTTACAGGGAGAGGAGAGGAGAGGAGAGGAGAGGAGAGGAGAGGAGAGGAGAGGAGAGGAGAGGAGAGGAGAGGAGAGGAGAGGAGAGGAGAGGAGAGGAGAGGAGAGGAGAGGAGAGGAGAGGAGAGGAGAGGAGAGGAGAGGAGAGGAGAGGAGAGAGCGGGCTAGGTTGAGGGGTGGTCTTAGTTCTGGAATCACTTGCAAAGGAGAGGACAAATCTCACTTCTGTTAAAACCAGCGCCAAAGGTTTCCTCCTTTCTCTAGGGCAAAAACAGTGTAGGGGAAATTCAGGAGTGCCAGGACTCCCCACATTTCCTGACGCACCACGGTGCACGGGAACCAGAATTTACCTTGTTGTAACAGGGCAGGTGGCTACCTTCGGGCGGCTGGTCGAAGCTGACGGGCACCTCCTCTGCCTCGCTGGGCCGCGACCGCACGCCTGGGCTGCTGGGGGTGGAAGGTGGGCTGTGAAACGGCGACACCACGGCCTTGAGTCCAGGACTCTTGGGTGAGGCCCCCGGCAGCAGAGCCGCTGGGTCAAAGGTTAAATTGGCCTGCCGAGAAAAGATGAGGAATTTCAAATAGGGGCGGGGAGAAGATGAGAGCTTCTGCTTTTAGCCGGTTGGTTGCCTGGCCTGAGAACTGGCTGAGAACAGGTGACATGAGGTTTTTTGTGTTACTTCCCAGCCAATTATCCATGGCCACATCATGTCCTGCTTCTGGAAGCATTGCCTACTCAATCCACGTCCTGCTGCCTGGCCTGCCACAGGCTGCATTCCAGAATGCTCACACAGCACTGATGCGGATCTAACAAAAATGCCCCAGAACAGCCCCAACTTACAGGCAAAGTAGCCGAAATAGCAACCGCCAGCAGCACCTGCAGCACCAGGGGCTCACGGGAAGTCAGCCTTTGTGATCACCTTTCTCATCAGAGTCAATGGTGTTACGCGGATGCACATGCTTAATATGTGCCTGTCACACGCAGCTGTCTCCACGACAACTGACGTGTTCGGTTTTGTTCTTGTCGCACACACTGGGCAAGTGGCTAAGGGATCTGCCGTGAGACTCTCGCCGGGTCTGCTTGTCCCTCAAGCCTCCAGGTACCAGGTTCCCTCCTGCTAGACGGCAGAGTGGTGGACACAGCAGGCGGTCGACCACTTCCTGGAGGGAGGCGGTGGGATAAACCACAGCGTGTGCCACACGTGGGGCATCACAGCGCAGGTGAGAACAGACCGAAACAAGCCCCGAGGGCAACCAAACGGGAGAGTAACCCAAAGGTAAAGCCTGCTGGAGTCTTGAGTCTCCTGGCTGGTGGCCCAGATCCACCCCTATTGTCATGGAGAAGGTGGCGGTGCCTCAAGCTGTCCACAGAGGGCCTGTGTGTGAGTGACCAGCATCTTCTTTAGGGCCATCTAGGGGCACTCCTCCTCCTCCTGCCCTCTGCATTTCCAAATCACCACCTGGCTGCTGGCCCTGTGGTGGACCAGGAGAGACAGCAGTGCGACCTCACGGGGAAGGGACGGTGGGAGGTACATGGGTTCTCCACGCCCACAGACCTGGCTCCACATGTAGGATCTTTCGCTTAATAGCTGTGTGACCTTCAGACCTTCAGCAGGGCCAATAGCCTTTCTGAGTTTCGGATTCTCTATTTATCCAAAGTTCTTAGCCTGGCCTTCAGAGTCTTTCCCACCCAGTCCCTGTTTACTCTCTCCTGCCACACGCAGGCTCTCTGCCTCGACTGCCCTCGGCTCGCCCTCCCGCCAGCCGCCCCGCCGCCCCGGAGAACGCCTGTGTGTACTTCAGGACTTGCAGCTGGGAAGCACTGTGCGTGTTTAGGAAGGTGTCTGCATTTTCATTGTGATGTTTTTTTTTTTTGTTTTTTTTTGAGACAGAGTCTCGCTTTGTCGCCCGGGCTAGAGTGAGTGCCGTGGCGTCAGCCTAGCTCACAGCAACCTCAAACTCCTGGGCTCAAGCGATCCTCCTGCCTCAGCCTCCCAAGTAGCTGGGACCACAGGCATGCACCACCATGCCTGGCTAATTTTTTCTATATATATTAGTTGGCCAATTAATTTCTTTCTATTTATAGTAGAGACGGGGGTCTTGCTCTTGCTTAGGCTGGTTTCGAACTCCTGACCTCGAGCAATCCTCCCGCCTCGGCCTCCCTGAGTGCTAGGATTACAGGCGTGAGCCACCGTGCCCGGCCTCATTGTGATCTTAACAAAGAAAGTATAAGACAGATAAGACTGAGTCATGGCAAGAATTAAATATATAATATACGAAAGTTGAAGAGCGATGCTGGGAGCCCGAGCCACATCAAAAAGCAGCACTCGGGGAGAGCCCGGGGAAGGATCTGGAACACAGGTGCAGCGGGGGTCGATGTGCTGGGCGGGCTCAGGGGCTGCATGGCGGAGGGGCCTTAACTGGGCATTGAAGGAGCTCCCCGCCTCTAAATTTCAACCCAGGAAGATCCCACCGGAAGAATGCTTGCAAATAAAATGGATCTTGTCAGTCAGCAGAATGTTTGAACTTTGGATTTTGTGTTATTCCAGTGAATAAAAATCATAGTTCATAACTCATTCAACAGAATGGTTAGAAGAAAAATCTAGTTGCTGATGTATTTCTTAGCTCTTTCCCCCACACATTCCTAACTAAATGAGGTTCCTGTGGGCTTTGGCTAAACTGTCATACTATTGCTGACATTCTTAATGAGATTAAATAATTAGACATACAGACCTCATTCTGAAGTTGTTGTGTGTTTCCCAAAAAGGCTCAATAATGACTAGAAGAGGGAATGAGACCAAAACTACAGGGTACAGAACATGCGAGAACTGATTTCTGGCCCCTGAATGAGGGCTATGGTGGGCTGCAGAGAGGCAGAGGTTGGGGCTCTGGGCTGCACCCCTCAGCTAGGAGGGACACTGAAGCTCTGGGATCCCCTCCGAAAGCTCCCTGCTATGTCTAGGGGAGCCCTGAAGCCTCCTAGGGCGACAGGCGGCACCACCCCCTCCCTGCAGCTGGGACAGAAGCAGAGATTCGTAGTAAGAATTAAATTTCAGGGAGACACTGCAGAGTCCTCCCCACCCTCCACAGGGTAGGCTCAAGGCCAGAGGCCAGAGATGCTTGCTGTAACCCCAAATCAGGCTGGGATCCCCATCCCATGGCTGGGAACTGCAGAGGCTGTGGCTATGTGTCTTGACACCCCCTGATGGCTTCAGCATGACGCTGGCGAGCCAGTGCTGTGAGCTGGGTCTGAAGGGGAGGACACAGCGCAGGAGAGCCTTGCTCCTTCTCCTGGTGGCTGCATAGAGGCCGTGGTGAAAGCCGGGGGCCCCCTACAGGCCCACCAGGATGTAACATGCCCCCCCTCCCTTTGTGCTTTAGCTCATGCTGTTCCCACACTAGGAGCACCTTCCTCCCCACTTTCCAGCCACCTGGGCTTTAAGGACCAGCTTACAGGCATAGGCGTTTGATAGAGCACTCAACAATTACGCCTGCCCGCTCTGCTCTCTTCTCGCTCTGAAATTCTAGAACACTGTTCTCACCTGGGGTGGGGCCAGGGGCTGATTTTGTCCCTAGGGGACATTTGGCAATGTCTGAAGACATTTTTCACTGTCACAACTGTGTTGGACAGTGCTACTGGCATCTAGTGGGTAAGACCAGGGATGCTGCTGAACATCCTGAAATGCAAAAGGGCCCCTGCGACAAAATTGTCCAGCTCAGATAACGGCAAGGCTGGGAAACCCTGTCTTCAGCAGCGGCAGCTGGGCTGTGGCACGCGACTGAGCTCTCTGGTATGGACTGCCATACGCCTTTTATTGCACCACGTGTGAAAGCTTTGTCTCCACAGCAAGACGGTGAGCTTGGGGGCAGCGTCTTCTGCTTTGTTCCCACTCCCGGGGAGCCGGCCCGGGTGTGGAGGGCAAAGGCTCTGGACACGCAGGGTGCTGGTGGAGAGGCCGGGCAGAATGCTTCCCAAACAATGGATTTGGCCACAGCATAGCAGCTGAACTTCAGCCATGGGTAAGGCTGAAATGGTCTGTGGCTGCATTCAGGCCTTGGGGGAGAGGGTTGGGCTATTTCTGGAGTGTTTCTTGCAACTATAATGTCCTTTTCCAAAAGAATCTTGAGTCTCCCCATTATCCACCAGTCACCAACCATTAGGCGTTGACTGCATCAGCTTATGCTTGATACGGTCTTTATGTTAGCCCTTTTCCCAGGTGAGGGCTGTGATAGCCTCATCCTTTAGGGAAATTTGGTCGCTAGCTGGTTATCAGGGGCCAACTATCCAGGTGACACTTGGGCTCCCCCTAGGAGCCCCGAAGACATGAACATTTTGAATAAGAAGTGGAGTTGGATAAAAGGTAGCAATGGGGGCGGGCGCGGTGGCTCACGCCTGTAATCCTAGCACTCTGGGAGGCCGAGGCGGGTGGATTGCTCAAGCCAGGAGTTCGAAACCAGCCTGAGCAAGAGTGAGACCCCGTCTCTAGTATAAATTGAAAGAAATTAATTGGCCAACTAATATATATAGAAAAAAAAAATTAGCCGGGCATGGTGGCGCATGCCTGTAGTCCCAGCTACTTGGGAGGCTGAGGCAGGAGGACTGCTTGAGCCCAAGAGTTTGAGGTTGCTGTGAGCTGGGCTGACGCCACGGCACTCGCTCTAGCTTGGGCAACAAAGCGAGACTCAGTCTCAAAACAAAACAAAACAAACTACTTATCTTCATTCTACACATAGGAAAGTGGTAAAAGGTAGCAATGGGTGATGCATTCTGCACTTACCTGAAGCTTCTCAATCAGAGGCGAGCTCTTCACCTTGATTTTAGGAGTGTGGCTGGCATTGGGTGGTGATTTCTGCAGAGCAAATGAACCAAAACCACCAAGTAAGTGAGGTGAAGGGCAGCGGAGTTCTGGCTGGAGCCCAAAAGTCACAGGTGGAAGGAGAAGAGAAGTTGGTGTCACCCCTTAATCACTTAGTTCCAGCAAGTTCCACCCAGCTCATCAGGGCCTGGGAGAGGTGGGCTCCCCTCTCTCCCACCTCGTCTCACCATAGCAAGACCACTTGCATGTATGCGTCAGAGAAGCCAGGACAGACGTCCCTGACACGGAAGGCCCCCTCTCCCAGGAAGATGACCCCGTTGTCATGACGAAGGAAAGCTGTGAGGGGAGTACGAGTCTCATGACCTTCAACAGCGTGAATCAACAATTGGAGGGAATTTCAAAGAAAAGCACAAAAATTACCCTCCTGTTTCTCACAAAGAGAACAAGAAGCCACAGACCAGGAGTGAAACCTGACAGAGGTATTATCGAAACTCTTCCCTTGAACTAATGATAGTTTGGAAAATCCCACCAATGGCATCATTTATAAATTACCATTTTCCAAAACATTGAATATTCATTTTAATTAGGCAGACATTTATTGTCTACTACATTGCAGGCATTGTGTTGGTCACATAAAGACCAATATCGGTCTCTGCCCTCTCGGAGCAGTTGGTCAGCGGCTGATCTGTGTGCTACCTAATCATGTGTGTGCTCAGTTGTAGATATTTTTGTGATGAATGAAAGTCAGGAGTCTTGTCTTCCTTGGGATTCTATGCTATCTAAAGATTGACTCCTTGCTTTGTGTAAAATCTCCATAACTATGTGGAAATGATGATGGTGATGTGATGATGAAGAAGAAAAAGAGGAAGATGCCACCCATCTTGGTGGGCAGACTGTGAGGCAGAGCAGGGCTTTTCCTATGGTGTGGGGACCAGCATGTACCCCGGCACCCGGGCCCCACGTACTAATTTACCTGGATCATATGAAGAAGAATGACACTGGGCTCAGAAAGATTCTGAGATATTTGTTGAGTGAGATGTTGTATTTTAGTGATGGAAGGAAGGAGACTCACTCAGCTGAACTGCTTGTGACCTTTCCAAGGCCCAGCAGCAAGGGACAACATGGGCTGGGACTCAGGAGACCCCCTCTGCCTTCTAATTCAGCTTTGGCAAGAGCCAGATGGATGCTGTGACTTCAGTCTCCTCTACCAAGATACAAGTGAGCTGGAACAAATGATTCTAGGGACTCTTGCAGCCTGCATGAGTTAACACTGTCAGAGGTGCTCCTAGAACAATCTTTAAGGAGCCTTTTGTCTATGGTGAGTACAAAGAGCATTCAGCCCCAGTTGGGTTGTCCCTAGTTTCTATACCTTACAGTGACATTTCACAGGGGCTGGGGTTTTTGGAGACACTGTTTTAGAAACTGCAGCAAAAATTTTGCTGGTAAAATTTCACTTTATGTAACACTATAAACTCTTCCCTTCCCCAACTGATCACTGTCTTTTGAAGACAGCGGAAATTGAATAGACACTGCCCCTTAACCACAGGAGGATATTGGGGACCCAGCAGGTGTTCAACAAACCCCTTATGGATTTGAACCATAAAGCAGAAAGAATGCAAAATAGCCACTGATGCAGTTCCTGGGACTGGCAGCAGGTGGCAGCATTTCCTCTATGGTTTAACAAGAGGCTGGGACTAACACAGTTGGTAGAAAAAAATCAGCCTTATATCCCTGTATCTGTATGTATGTATGTATGTAATTGTGCACCCCATGGGATGAAACCTGCAAATTTATTTCCACAGGACCATTGAAATAAAGCTGTTTAATCCATTCACCACTAACCTGACCCACTCTGCTTTTATTCCAGGGACTAAAACTTCCCCACCTAGCCTCCATGATCTGTCCCGTTAGTGTTTTTGTCCACATTGCAAATTTGGTATGGTGCAGTGACTTCTCCTGGGCCCAGCCCGGGTGATCAGGGGGCAGCCTCACAGTAACTCCGAATGGCCACGGCTTCAGCCTGTTGCAAAGCAGCAGAGACACCGAGCCCAGAGGGTAAGGCTTACAAGGAGAAGTTGATCCTCTGGAACGAGAAGTTGTTGGTTTGTATTTGCTCTCAGAACTGGCTGATAACCCCATGAAGCCACAGAATCATATTATTAGCACTTGAAGAGATCCAACAAAAACCTCAGTGTTTTAGCTCTGTATTCCTTAGGGTTCTTATCCCAGAATAAGACCCTCATTTGGTGGAGGGAGGGGGTATTCTAGCAGCAGATGGGGCTCCAGACCACCCCTTCCCCATCTCACGTGACCAGGGGCAGCTCTGAGCTTCCGCTTTATCTCATGGGCTTCTGCTCATAAGCCGTGGGTTGACAAAAGGATCTGAAAACCATTGATCTACTTCAACCGTTTCACTTTATAGATGAGAAAACATAGGCACCGAGAGGTCTGCCCGAGTTGACACAGGCACCCAGTGTCTGTTGTCAAGATGCCGACCCTCAAAGAAGAGGGGAGAAAAAAAAAAAAGAGGTGGTCGAAGTGGGATTGGGGAACTGCCTTGTCCTTGGCTGGCTTGCTGGGTTTGGGGGTTGGCCTCCCAGGCTGGCGACAGAACATGCAAATTCACTTCTGGCACAGATCACGGCCACAGTGAGGGCTCTTGGGCTGCTGGGACAGGGTGTGGAGAAGTCGCTCTCACAGCTACCATGCGATAACTAAGGATAGGTGAGCGTGCGGGCTGGGAACCTGTTGGTGGCTGTGATGCATGACACCAGAGCCTGGATTATGTCGGTAACGTTGGCTATTTATATCCGAGGGCAGTGAGGCCTCCCATGTGCTCTGGTTTTCCTCCAGTGGTCCGGCCGGCTGCCAGCCTTCCCCAGGGCACCTCGGCACCGGGGGTGCTCTCGTGTTACAATTCTGCCTTCGGTGAGTGTAGCCCCTTTTCCAGGTGCCTTCTCCACACCTTGTTCCAAGATCATCCAGTGTTATGGGAATAAACCATGGCTGTCCTGACTCCTGAATCCGGTCTATTACTAACATATATGGCCCATTTTCTCTGTTCAAATTCTCAGGCTTGAAAACTGGCATTCCTGTCTGCCACAAATCATAAAGGAGGCTCAGGAAGAGAGACTAGGGAGGAGCCTAGTTTCCAAAGCAAAGGATTGAGGAAGCATTTAAGAAGAGGAGATTCATCCTCCAATCTGAAATGGAGAAATCCCCTGTACAGATTTTTGAAGTGGAAAAGTGTGAGTTTGGGGCCCCTTCCTACAAAAAGGAGAAAGCAAACCCATAACCAGCGTCCTCTGAGCCCCGGCAATGACCACACTTACCTCCTCACCATTCTGGCCCAGCTCTACCTTGGGGGGGAACAGGGGGAGGGAACAGGGCGGTTTCCTTCTTGTTGGTTTACTGGCTGGTGTCTAGAGGGGGCGACAGACAGACACACAGAGAGAAACAGAGAAAGAGCTAATCAGGCAACAGGGAGGAAGAGGAAGGAAATGGCAGCTGGATTTAGGAATGTTGAGGGATGTTGAGGGAAGTTTAGGAATGTTTAAGAATGGAGGGAAAGGATTGCGTGCCTTTGGAACTGCCCACTTACTATTTAAATTATTTAACAGCTCTATCTAACGATCTGTCCATTTTCACTTTCAGCCTCTCCTCTCCTATTCCTTTCCTGCTAGGACATCCTCTTTCACTTGAGAGTCATTGGGCTGATCCAACATCTCAAAGTGACATCAACATGCAGCTTTTAGGCAACGCCAGCACCTTAGCTCAATACTGCCATCTTTATTCTTTATGACTTTCCTATCTATAATGGCTAGAAATTATGGACCCGATTTTTCAGATAAGAAAACAAAAGTGCAAAATAGTGCACCTAACAAACAAGGCAACTACAGTAAGTTCTCACTTGCCCCAGGGGCCATGATGGACCTCCCTCCACCCTGGGGAACCCGTCCCTCCTCTCACCTCTATGGGCTCCTCACACTGGAGGACTCCAGAGAATCTAGCCCAAGTCTCTGCAAAGTTAAGACAACCCTTTTACACTTTCCCCCATTGGTCCCTGGATCCCTGGTTTCCCATCTGAACGAACTTCCCTTCACGTCCTCCCTTCCTTCTCAACTGGGAATCCGGCCCAGCCTTGCCTCGCTCCTGATTCCAGGCTACAGGGCAGGAGCTGGGTGTGCAGACCCCTTTAATCTGCCATCCAGGCCTGGCACAGCCGTGCAAGATCTAGGTCTTTATTGGTAGAGGATCAAGATGGAAATGAATCCGGACTCCCACGTCTGACGGGCAGGCCCTTCAGCTCTCTGCCCACCCCTCCTTGGCAGAGGGAAAGCCTCACTCTGCTGGGGCAGGATTCTACACAGGCAGGGAGGCAGTGGGACATTCCTCACATTCAGAGGGACCCCTCTCTGGCTCCTCTTCCTAATTTGGTAATTACCAAGCCTTCTCCCTCCCCCTCCTCTGGGCCTGACCCAGACTGGCTGCCTGCAGCCCCTCCCAGCAGCGGATGCTCGGAAGCCTCCCAGCTCACCTCCTTGGCGGCAGCTGCCTGCTCCCGAAACCGCCCGGCCAGCTGCGCCACCGAGGGGGACGCCGAGTTGTCCACGTTGGCGTTGGGCTCTGCCAGCCTTTCCTGGCAAATCAAGGAGGAGAAACAGTTACTCAGCAAATGTGCACTCGGCTCTTCTTCGGTCAGGGAGCAGGTGCCACGCAAGGCACTTGCTTTGCGGCCACGGGCAGGAATGCTGGGACAAGGAGGAGCCTGCATGCAAAGCTTTTTAAAAACCGTCCCGTCAAACTCATTTAGTGAAATCGATGATGTGCTCAGCCCTGGGTGTAGTTCTGGGGACCTAGAGACAAGGAAAACTTGCTCCTGTCCCGCAGGGGTCCCTGGGGGTCCTGCGGGCAGCACAGGCCTGGGTTTCTCATTCCTCAGAGACCCTACAGGAAGAGGGCTGTATTGGTGACAGACAGTGTATGAGTCTCCTTCCCCTGCTCCTTTGAAAAATGGGGGCAGGCAAAATGCATTTGGAGGAGAGGCCTATAAGTGCAGGAACTGGGCAAGCAGGTGCCCTTTATTGAACGTTTTTCGTTTTCTTTTTTGAGAATGAGTCTCACTCTATTGCCCGGGGTAGAGTGCCGTGGCGTCAGCCTAGCTCACAGCAACCTCAAACTCCCAGGCTCAAGTGACCCTTCTGCCTCAGCCTCCCAAGTAGCTGACTACCGGCATGTGCCACCATGCCTGGCTAACTTTTTTCCATATATTTTTAGTTGTCTGGCTAATTTCTTTCTATTTTTTTCAGTAGAGATGGGGTCTTGCTCTTGCTCAGGCTGGTTTCGAACTCCTGACCTTGAGCCATCCTCCCACCTTGGCCTCCCAGAGTGCTAGGATTACAGGTGTGAGCCACCACACCCAGCCCCTTATTGAACTTTTAACACATATATGTGTCCTGTCTTCCCTACTTAACTGAGAGCCTTGGGCAAAGAAGTGTTGAGTAACTATTTGTGAATTAACAAATACATGACATGAGAGCAGGTAGTCTAATGGGTGGGAGCCAGACCGCCTGGGTTCAACCACTGACTTGCTCCAATTCTTCCCAGCTTGGGGACCTGGGGCAAATGAGTTTCGGTGCCTTGACAGGGATCATAGCAGCACATCACTTATGGGGTCCTCAAACTATGGCCCGCAGGCCACATGCGGCCCACCGAGGACATTTATCCAGCCTGCTGGGTGTTTTTCCGCCGCTGCCTGTCCTGCTTAGCAGCCGACTCGTCCCGGGGCCAACAGTGCGCATGTGTGGAATGTGCGCCGCACTCTCCAACGGCCTCCAACGGTCTGAGGGACAGTGAACTGGCCCCCTGTTTAAAAAGTTTGAGGACCCCTGCAAGCGATTTCTAACACTGTATATACCCAAAGTGCTGGGCAAGGCCTGGCACACTCCAAGAGCTTTAGAAGGGGGTCGTGACGGTCACTGGCAATGGGTCTTGCCGCGGTTCAGGTCATCAGTTTACTGCCCCTCCCACAAGGTGCCTGCAGGGTCCCTGAAGAGGCCAAGACGCATCCCCAGGACTTGGTTCACCCCAGTGCGTCCTTTGTCACCAAGACACGAGGGCGGGTCAGCGACACTGGAAACGGCCCCTCCCTTCTGCCTTGTTACTTAGGGATACATAACCGCTTGGTTTTAACAATTTTTTTTTACATCTTCGGAGACATTAGGCTTTTGTCTTTTGTCACCATAATGGCAGCATTTCTTACTTGGGCTGAGAACTACTTCTACCGCTTCCCCTCCTCACGTCTAGCCTGAAACTGGGGGGGATTTGGGCAGCAGTTTGTCTGAGAAGGTCCGTCTCTGCCTTTCCGTGGGTCTCGAGACAGGGCACGCTCCCCTCCCCAGCAAGCTCGCACCGCTGCGCAACACGCACGCGCGCGCACGCACACACAACTCCACACCCTTCTCTTTGCGCCGACAGTGTCTCCGAGCCTTCTTACTTGGGTGCTCCCTGCACAGCCAATGCCACCGGTCGCTCTAGGATGCCGTCCCCTTGGAGCAAGGCAGGCGCAGAGCCCCCCACCCCACCCCCTCCTGCCAGGTTCCGGCAGTGAAGTTAAGTAAATGGGGCAGAGCTGCGGAGAAGGCTTTATTTAGAGATGTGAGAGGACCGCTGGGGCCGAGAGCCTTCTGATCTGCGAAGGGCTGTTCTGGAGGAAAAGACAGTTACCTCCTTCCTGCGGCCGACTGTAATGCAAGCTCGTCTCCATTCCAGCCTAAACGCCAAATGCTGGTTTTGCATAAAGACATAAAAGGATTCAGCCTCTATTCGAGATGCCAGATTTCCCCACAGTGCTGGGGGACAGCCAGGGGGCCCGGCGCCCCATCCTGACTACCGCCCCCTGGGCAGGGCTCCCGGGACTTGCACCTGTTTAACCCTCCCACTTGCCACCTCAGGAGAGGCCCTTGTCCCTTTGGAGCAACAGAGGGGCTTTAGGGTCAGCGCGTGGTTAATTGAGCCGTTGCTGGCAAAGGCGTGGGCCGATCGGTCTGTCCATCTGTCCAACTTCCCGCCCACGTGGCAGATCCGTCTCTCCGTCTGCTGCTATTTATTGCCCGGGTCCCGCTGACAGTGCACTTTACCTCGGATTCAAGGCGCCCATCACTGGGGGTGCAGGAAGATCTATTCCAGTTAAAAATAGAGCTGTATAGGAACGAAAAACTCCTCCCTAACTTCCTTGTCTCAAAACTGGGCTTGGCAAGGGGCTCAGAAGCGAGAGAGACGTGAGGCGTATGGAAGCATTTAGGGCTCAAAAGCCAGGTTGGTTACACCACGTCCTGGTGTGTTTTCTGGAGCCCGGAGCATGGGTTCCCTTTGTCTCGGGACTCCGGAGCCGTTCAAGCCCGGCACATCCACCCGCCACAGCCTCGGCCCAGACGTTTCCCGCCCTGTGTTGTGGAAGACTGATTGCTTATAGCTTTCTCCCCACCGGGCACGTGGAGGCCCAGAGAGAGCAAGTAACTTAGCCAGAGTCACACAGGGGAAGCCAAACAGGATGGGCTATGAAACACTGGACTCCAACTCCTCATAATCCTCAGTGGACACCAGTTAAGCAGCGCCATTTGTGAACGTGTTTGAAAACCGTGAAAGCGCTACACAAATCTCAACATTACGAGCCACTGGGCTGCGCAGGTGCAACGGCAGAAGCATGGTCTTGGGGATGGCGGCCCAGCCCGTCCGAGGCTTTGCCTGGATTCCGCCCCGCAATTCTGGCGGGTGCAACCACTAACCTCCTCCAGCGGGTTCAATCCACACCACCTCCGCCCTGGGCCAGAGCCTTCTCTCAGCCCAAAGGCCACCTCGGCACCGGCACGCTGTCACCTCGACTGCATGCTTAGCTCTGAGGAGGACTTCAGCGTGCCTGCCTGCTCCCAGACCTCCCTGGGATCCCTCAGCCTCCCCAGATGAAATGTTCTTTCTTTGTTCCAGCTATGTCCACAAGTACCTTCGCAACACAGCCTGGAACGTGCACTGTGCTCATCTAAGGCTGGCTGTCCCTCCGCCCACTCAATCCGGCCTGCTGCTGTCAGGGCCTGGGCACCCACTCCCAGAGTCAGTGCCACCCCACTCACCCCTGAGGTCTACACCCCGTTGTGGGTCCCTCCCCTACCAGCATCCACTCTCTGCGTCGTGGGCACTGCCTTGACTTCCGCTTGCTTTTCCCTCTTGGGCCGTTCTGCACATCTTAAATCTGTTTTCTGGCCTCGTCTCCCTTCGTGTGCTGCTTTCGTGCACACTTGTCTTCACACATTGCAGGCCTCTACTCCGTCCTCGAGGGCCCAGGTCTTGCCCAGCAAGCCCGTCCTGCCGCCTCTCCAGCTGTGCCAGCTAGCTCGGAAACCAGGCCCGCGGTTACCGTCTGACTTTGCCAGGGCCAGGGGAAAACCACCTCTGGTGTTTATTTTCCATTTCTATGGGACTTTCTTCTGAGAACTGAGGAGCCCCTGTGTCTGCATGGCATGGAACTTCCCCGCCCTCTTGCCATGTTGGGTAAATACAGTTTGGACGCTACTGGCCGTCCGCATAATGAAAGCTTTGTGCACAGGCCAGAGCTAGGCTCTGCCTGCCTCCCTGGCTCGGCCCTGCTTCTCCACCTCACCCTTGGCCCAGTGTCTAAGTGTCCAGCGGTCTCTGGGCCATGGTTTAGGGAAGCAAGGCACCAGGGAGGCCTGATCGTCTACAGCTCCAGGGGAGAGGCAGCAACGCGAGGGCCTGGCTGCGGAGCTGAGGACGCCTTGATCTTGGCTAAAAGGAAGGTTTCCTTGCTCACCAGAAACCAGCCACAGCCTCAAGGCGTGCCAGCTTCCCCAGTCCTCCAGCACTGAAGGGGGTCTTAGGGTGGCACGCGGGGTGCTCACCTCTGCCACTGTGACCACACTTACATTATCACCTCAAAAGGACAACACAGAGCCTCTCTCGATGCTGCAATGACTGCAGAATCTTCCTTCACACCCTCACCTTACCCTAGTTTGTCAATCCATCCCAATGTTTGACCGATGCCATCCTAGGACGACAGAAAGGGCACTGGAGTGGGAACCAGGTAGGTCCACTCGGCCTACCCACCTACCTACCCACCTACCTACCCAGGTACTTCCTGTGTGGCCAGCACTGTCCTCAGAGCAGCTGGCATGTTTCGGTCATTCTTACCTCTTCTAAAAGAGGAAGCTGGGGCCCAGGGTTGCTAAGTAACTTGCTACTCCGGTTAGCAAGTGTGAGCATGAGAATTTTCTGGATTCCAAAGCTCTGGCTCTTTCCATACCACCATGCTATACTCACTCTACACCTCTAGAAGGGTTATCTCGTTCAGTCTCCCATCAATACACACTCACTTCTCCAGGCCCTGGGGCCCAGCAGCGAACGAGATAGAGTTCTTGCTCTTTAGGGGCTGCAATCCCAGCAATAAGCACACGCACAGCAAAGCACCTGAGATCATTTGTAAGTGCTATGGGAAAAATAAAATAGGGCACTTTCTCTATGAGGGTGTGGGAGGACATCTCTGAAGAGGGATCATCTGAATTGAATCCAAGTTGGGGAAAAGAGAGGAGGAAAATCGTTCTGAGCAGAAGCACAGACAGGAACAAAGGTTGAGGGGCAGAGAAAAGAGAAGTGTGGCAGGGACATGCTGTGCACAAAAGGGGACAGGGGACACATGCGGTGGCCCGGGCCAGCCCTGTGGGGCCCCGTGGACCAGGACCGTCTGTGCTGTATTCCGAGCGAGTGGGACGCCACTGGAGGGCTTCAAGGAGGGATGTGACCTGAATCCCACAGCAAGCGGCTGCCTGTGGAGGATGCTGGGGCGTAAGCAGAGAGGGCAGGAGGCGGGTGCTGGCAGTGGTCACCTGAGAAGTGGTGCTGGTGCACCAGGCCCGCAGCAGGTGGGTGGGGGGGGGGAGGCAGGATGCTAGAAACCGGGATGCACTGGCGTGGGGAGTGAGGGGAAGGGGGTTGAGGATGACTCCTCGGTGTTTCTCTTGGGTAGTGGGATGCATGGAATGTTTTCTCCTGCACCTGGGAAGGCTTGTGGGGAGAGAGACGTGGGTGGGCCTAGCTGGGGAAAGAGTAGTCCTTTCTTGGTCATAAAAGTTTGAAATGTCTGTTAGACATCCAAGTGCAGTGCAGCACAGGAAGCTGAAAATACACCCAAGTCTGGAGTCCAGAGGTGGGGTTCAGGCTGGAAAGGAAACTGTGAGAGTCACGAGTTAGAGGTGGTAGGTAGAGTCACAGGGCTGCATAAAATCAGAGGCAATGCAAAAGAGGGAAGAGAATGGGGTCCAAAGACTGGACTCTGAGTTGTCTCTTTGTTCACGCTGCGCTGCCTTTCATTGGCAAAGGGAGGGGACGGGTCCTGTTTATTCCGGCGGGAGCCGCAAAGACATTTTGGTGCAGATTGCAGATGGGATGGGTTGGGGCCAGAGATTTCTTTGGCTAAAGTGATAGAGGGTAAGAGACCCTGAATGTCGCACATGAGTGTTGTGTCCCCTATCCATGCTGCCGGGTCTTTCATCCTTTCCTGAGCATCTGTGGACACTGAGGAGTGACCCGGGTGACAGAGATGGCCCTCAAGGAGCAAACAGCCTTGTTGAGGGGAGGGAGGAAGGTAGAAGAGGCAAAGAAGAACAACAACGAGAAACAAATAAGGCAGAAACATAGAAACGGGTAGAGGTGGATGAATACATGTGATCAAATATTTCGCACGAGACCAAAACAGCGCCAGACATCCCCTGCCTGCCCACTTGTAGGCTCTAAGGATCTGAAGTGGCAGCGCCTCGCCCCTGCAGCTCTCCCCCTGGGAGAACACCACGTGGGTGCTGTGCTCACTCAAAGCACCCACAGGCACGACCCCAGGAGCGTGTCCCTGTGTGGGATTCCAGGGCTTCCCATTTCTCTCTAGGAACTGGTGTTGCAGTCCCGTGGCCTGGACAGGATTCAGCAGTCCTCTCACACAGCGGGACCCAGTCCTGACTGCTTCAGGGGTTGTAAACTCAGCACAGTCCACAGCCACAGGTGCCTGGGAGCGTCCTCCAGGTGGGGGCCGGTAGGTTTAGTGGCGATGGCACGGGTTAGTGTCCGGGCCAATTGCCAGGTAACGGCAGGGGACAGTAGATACAGGGAGGGCGATGCTCATTCTGAATGTCACTGTAGTGACAGGGCTTTATCAATGTAATCTGGTGGATGATGTGTGGGAAGTTTCTCTTTAAAACCTGTCAACTGTACAAGCATAAGGAAAGAAATCATTTTGAGTCTGGTGGGGCGGGGATGCGTAGAGACAATATAAATCAGAGAAGCAAACTCAGAGTCAGACCTGGGTTTCAGTCCTGCCTCTGGCATATGATGGGTGTGAACCTCTCTGAGTCTCAGTTTACTCATTTGCGTACGAGGTTATTGACATCCATGACGTCCACTAGCTTTCGCTCCATCCCAATGTGCAGGTGCGTGCCCTGCTTTCTGGCAGCTGCACCACCCTTCTTCCACGGCCAGCAGGAGGTAGGCCAATAGACCCAGAGTCCCCATCAGATTCAGAGTTAGCCTTGTCCTCCCAGGCAGGGTGCACTGGCAGTTTTATAGTGCTCTGCGTAGGGAGTAGCACAGAGCTCAGGCTCTGAGCCAGACTGCCTGGGTTCAAATCCCGGCTCTGCATTTACTAGTTCTGCAGCCTTGGACAAACTACCTACCTTCTCTGTGCCTCAGATTGCCTATCTGTAAAATGGGGATGATGATGATAACACCTATGTTATAAAGTCATTAGAAGGATTTAATCCATTTATGCATGTGAAATGCTTAGCACAGGGCCTGGCATGTAGGAAGTGCTTGATAATTTTTTGCTTAAGAATGGACATCTTGACTCCGCCACTTTGGTGGGCTATTTTATTACCGAGGCAGGAGCTTAACAGACACTCTCACCCATCCCTGAACTCATATCATCCCTGAGAAACTGACGTGCGTGGTATCTAGCAACTAAAAATTAAATAAAGCTAAGTTTAATTTCATGGCTTTTAGCGTCATGACATGACATAGGTCTTGAATAACCCACATATCCCAGCTGTCCAAAGCTCTGTGTCAAATCAAACAGCTGAATCAAAATATCAAGCCCATGTCCATTGAATGAATAGAGAAACAAAGTTCGATATAGCCATACAATGAAATATTTTCAAGCTATGAAAAGGACTGAAGCTCTCATATATACTAAATGTGATGAACCTAGAAAACATTATCCTAAGTGAAAGAAGCCAGTTCACAAAAGACCATATATTGTATGATTCCATTGATATGAAATGCCCACAATGGGCAAATCTGTAGAAACAGAAAGTAGATTAATAGTTGCCTGGAGGAGATGAGAAGACAGGAGGTGGATTGACAGTTAAAGGGTACAGAGTTTCTATTTTGGGGGATGATGAAAATGTTCTAGACACATACACACAGACACCCCTCCCTCCACCTCTTTCCTCAGTAAGAAAGAAAGAAGAAAGAAAGAAAGAAAGAAAGAAAGAAAGAAAGAAAGAAAGAAAGAAAGAAAGAAAGAAAGAAAAGAAAGAAAATGTCCCAAAATTTATTGTGATGATAGTTGCACATGTCTGTGAATATACTAAAGCCCATTTCATTGTACACTTTAAATAGGTGACCTGTATGGTTTGTAAATTATATCTCAATAAAACTGTTATTTAAAAAACTGTCCTGTTTCAGTCTTCTGCATGTGGCTATCCAGTTTTCCCAGCACCATTTATTGAATAAGGATTCTTTTCCCCAGTGTATGTTTTTGTCTGCTTTGTCAAAGATTAGTTGGCTATATGAGGATGGTTTTATATCTGGGTTCTCTGTTCTGTTCCACTGGTCAATGTCCCTGTTCTTGTGCCAGTTACAAGCCGTTCTGATTACTATAGCCTTGTAGTATAGTTTGAAATCTGGTAAATTGATACCTCCTATTTTGTTTTTATTGCCTAGGATTGATTCTGCTATACGGGGTCTTCTCTGGTTCCATACGAAGTGTAAAGTTATTTTTTCTATATCTGTGAAAAATGATGATGATATTTTAATAGGGATTGCATTGACTCTGTAGGTCACTTTGGGTACTATAGACATTTTAACAATGTTGATTCTGCTGACCCATGAGCATTGTATGTTCTTCCACCTGTTTACATCCTCTGCTATTTCTTTCTTCAGTGTTTCATAGTTCTCCCTGTAGGGGTCTTTTACCTCCTTAGTTAAATATATTCCTAGGTACTATATTTTCTTTGTTGCTATTTTGAAGGGAATTTAGTCTTTGATTTGGTTCTCACTTGTACTGTTGTTGGCGTATATTAATGCCTCTGATTTCTGTGTATTGATTTGTATCCTGAGACTTTACCAAATTCATTTATCAGATCAAGGAGTCTCTTGGTTGAATCCTTGGGGTTTTCTAGGTATAATATCATGTCATCTGCAAAGAAAGAGTGAGAGTTTGATCTCTTCTGCTCCCATTTGGACACCCTTAATTCTCTGCTCTCTTGTCTGATTGCTGTAGCAAGGACTTCCAGCACCCTAACCCTAACCCTAACCTTTCACCTCTCACAAAAATCAACTCATGCTGGGTAACAGACTTGAACATTAGGTGTGAAACTATTAGAATCCTAGAGGAAAACGTTAGAAATACTCTTCTAGACATTGGCCTAGGCAAAGAATTTATGAAGAAGACCCCAAAGGCAATCATAGCAGCAACAAAAATAAATAAATGGTACCTGATCAAATTAAAAAGCTTCTGCACAGCCAAAGAAACTATCAAGAGAGCAAACAGACAACCCATAAAATGGGAGAAAATTTTCGCAAGCTATACATCCAATAAAGGGCTGATAACTAGAATTTATTTAGAACTCAGGAAAATCAGCAAGAAAAAAATCAAACAACACTATCAAAAAGTGGGCAAAGGACATGAACAGAAATTTTTCAAAAGAAGACAGAATAAAGGCCAACAAACATATGAAAAATTGTTCAACATCTCTAATCATCAGGGAAATGCAAATCAAAACTGCAATAAGATATCACCTATCTCCAATAAGAATGGCCTTTATCAAAAAGTTCCCAAACAATAAATGCTGGCATGGATGCGGAGAGATAGGAACACTCCTACACTGCTGGTGGGACTGCAAACTGGTTCAGCCTCTGTGGAAAGCAATATGGAGATACCTTAAAGTGATACAAGTAGATCTACCATTTGATCCAGCAATTCCACTACTGGGCATCTACCCAAAAGATTAAATGACACTCTACAAATGGGACACCTCCACTCGAATGTTTATAGCTGAACAGTTTACAATCACAAAGTTGTGGGCACAACCCAGGTGCCCACCAATACATGAATGGATTAATAAAATGTGGTATATGTACACCATGGAGTACTACTCAGCTTTAAGAAACAATGGTGATTTAGCACCTCTTGTATATTCCTGGATACAGCTGGAACCCATTCTACTAAGTGAAGTATCTCAAGAATGGAAAAACCAGCACCACATGTACTCACCAGCAAATTGGTATTAACGGATCAACACCTAAGTGGACATATAGGAGTAACATTTATCAGGTGTCGGGCAGGTGGGAGGGGGGAGAGGGGGGCATGGGCAATATATGTAACCTTAACATTTGTACCCCCATAATATGCTGAAATAAAAAATAAAACAAAAGAAAAAAATCTGTCAAGTGCTTATACTCTGTTCGTTTGTGGGTAGGAGGGGCCAATGTGGGGTCACTGGCTTTGTTTCCGCCCTCCTGCCTCCCCTGCCCTCCTGCCTTCCCTGCCCTCCTGTTCAGCATCCTCCGCCCTTCCCCCCCCCCAGCATGCCTTGCAGCTGCAGACACACCTGAAGGGGTCTCTTCCAACCTCCTGCCAGGAGGGCTAACAGGTCTGGGAGGAGGACAGAATGAGTTTGGTGTCAAGTGCCAGAGAAGGGTCTGACACTTAGGAGGCACTCAGTGAATGGTTGTTCACTTATTCATTCATTCAGTGACTATTTATTGAACACCTTTGGGCCTGATGTTGGTCTGGTTTGGGGACATAAAGATGAAGTTTCATGGTTGTGGAGCTCTAGGGGCATCTAGTCTAGTTGGAAGGCAGACTTGTAATAAAACCATCATAATGATAAAAGGCCACTGCTGTAACTGGGAAATGCATAACACTGCAATGTTGTGCAAAATGCAAAGCACTGCAAGCTCTGGGGGAGGGGCACTTCCTCTGCCTGGGTGAATCAGGGAAAGCCTCTCAGAGGCAGTGATGCGTAAGCAGGGTCGTGAAGGATGAACAAGGGCTTGCCAGGAGAGAGGGTGGGGGTGAGGGCAGAGGGGGGAGGGCATGTTCCAGGTACATGTTCCTCGTACAGGCAGGCATGTGCAAAGTGTCAAAAGCATGGAAGAACATGATGTCTTTGGGAAACTTTAGTTCAATATAGTCTAAGCAAAAAGTGAGATAGAAGTGAGGTAGAAAAATGGAAAGATATGCCTTGTCCAGGGTAAGGCATATCTAAGTTTTAATTCTGGTTCCACAACGCATTAGCTGTATAGATGGCCTTGGGTGCGTCACTTGATTTCTCTGAGACTCAGTTTCATCGTCTGTAAAATCAGGGTGGCAGTAACGGTGTCACTGCATTGTAGTGAGGAGAATCTCAGACAGTAACAGCTGCCATGGCCAGCACTCACCATGAGCTTCCTTGTTGCCAGCTCCTAGCGCAAGTTCCCACTCGGCACCTGGGAAGTGCTCAGTGAAAGCTGTTGTACTCAGGCTGTGCTGCAAAATGCAGACTTTACCCCTTAGGCTAGAGTGACCAGGAAGTTGTGTGACTTGCCAGTTTAGAAGGATTGCTCTGGGAGCAGATACTGTAACCATGTATGTTTCGATCCATTCTCAGGACCCTGGGCAGCTGGAGGGAATCTGCTGCTATTCTTCCAAGGCAGTACTATCAAAAAGAAGAGTGTGGTGTTGGTGTGGTCTTCTTCCTTCTCTCCTCCTCCTTCATTTCTTCTGCTTATGATTATTGATATTATTTTATATGTTCTCCTACCACCGAATGCAGGGAGCCCTCAGAAGCTTGCTGGGTAAGTCCTGAGCATAGTCTTGGATCTATGGCCTCCTTTTTATGTGACTTTGGTCAGGTCACATGAGCTTTTGAAGCCTCAGCCTCCTCATCTGTAAAATGGGAATAACGCCTACCTTGCCTTCCTCATGGGATAGTCGTAAAGTTAAGGATACAGTGAATGAAAGCACCCTACATGAGAGGCGCACAGAGGACGGGATGAGGATGTTCTATACCTCCGGAGTCTATGGGCTACTGGGGAACAGGGACAATTAAGCACGTATTTAAAGCATGTTAGGTTGGTCAGTATGGCAGGCAGAACACGGGCCTCCGAAGATGTCAGGTCCTGACTCCTGGAGCCTTTGAATATGTTAGGTTAAATGGCAAAGGGGAATTAAGGCTGCAGATGGAAAGAAAGTTGCCAACCTGCTGACCTTAAAACAGAAGGATTGTTCTTGATTATTTGGGGGCCCCCATGTTATTATGAAGCCTTTAAAAGCGGGAGAGGATGGCAGGAGAGCGAGAGAGAGTGATGGGAGGCCAGACAGACTGGACCACTAGAGCCGGCTTTGCATATGGAGGCAGGGTCACAAACCAACAGATGCAGGCAGCTTTTAGAAGCTAGAAAAGGCAAGAAAATGGCTTCTCCCTTAGAGCCTCCAGGAGAAACGCAGTCTGCCAACAGCCTGATCTTAGCCTGGTGAGACCGATTTTGAATTTTTGACCCTAGAACTATAAGACAATAAGTTTGTGTCATACAAGCCACTAAGTTGGTGGTCACTCGTTATAGCAGCCATGGGAAATTAATGCAGTCAAGTCTCTGTAAGCACCCACTATGTGTTCTGAGTCCTGAGAACACAGTGGTGAGGGAAAGTCCCTGCTCTTCCCTGGAGCTCACAATCCCGTGGGCAGGGACAGGTGGCAACAAACAAGCGAGCGAATGCACCCTGCGTGCGTGAGTCAGCCGGGAATCTGACAGTGACTGGGAGAAAGGGGGCTGGGTACAACCTCTGCAAGGGAGGTCAGGAAAGACCTCCTGAGAGGAGGGGGAGGTAACATGGCGCTGAGGTGCTGTGCTCATAGAAGGACAAGGTGAAGGGCACAGCAGGGCCACCCAGCCTGGCTAGAGGCACCCGGGAAGGCATCCAGGGGGAAGTGCCAACTGGCCAAGCTCGAAGGGCGAGCACAGCTCCCCAGCTCCTCCCGCTGAGGAGCTGCACGTGTGAAGAATTCCAGGCTTCAGAGCCTTAGGAGTAAGGAGATGTGCCCAGGCCTGATGTAGGGCACACGGGCAGAGAGCAAGATGAGACTGGAGAGGAAGCAGAGGCCAGAGGGTGAAGGGCCCCTAAGTCAGGACGCTGTTCTAAGGGCCATCCAAAGTCAACGCATGGTTTTAAGCAAAAGAGCAGAGCCATCGGAGTTATTTTGCAAGCTCCCTCTGGCTGCAGTGGCAGGAGGAGGTGGCCTGGGGGCAGGGAGTGGGGAGGCAGGAGGCAGGTGGACCAGCTGGGGGCCACTGCCATGGCCTTGGACCGTAGAAGATGAGCAGTGGGCAACCACACTGCCCCCCACAGAGGGTGGATCCTGGTTCCAAAAGATCCTGTCACTGGGATGAGCTCCTTGTTTGGTCTGGGTCTGCCCAGGGGGCCGTGAGCTACATTTCGGAAGAGCAGGGATTGGGAAGACATGAGACGTAGACAAGGGCCAGCCCCTTCTGGGGTGAGGCAACAAGACAGAAAGAAAGCTCTGGCAATGGGACGGCTGAAAGGACTGTGACAATTGGGAATCTCTAATCCTTCATTTACAATCTTTAGCTGTGTAGTGTCAGCATGACCCCTTCCTGTAATCTGCAGACCTTCAGCACAAGTTCTACTGCATGCAGCAGATTTTATGTGTGGGTACTTTTTTAAAGAGGTAGACTGAGAATCAAGAGTGTCTGTGGCCCACAGTTAGCGTGGTAAAGGTATAGCTTCAAGAGGCGGAGTTTATTGATTCAGCTACTCAGCAGACATTGATGAGTCTCTACCAGGCATCACAACGAGGCAGGCGCTAGGGGTTCCTGAGAGCAGAGCAGATGAGACTCCCACCTTATAAGAGAAGGGAGATCAAGGATCCAGCAGAGGCAGAGAACTGGGCCCAGGGGTGCCCACGAGCACAGAAGACCATCTGGGAATGAGTAGGTATCTTCAGGATGACTTGGATCCAGTGGGTTGGAGCCAATATTCTGTTGACCTCTGGGGTCCTTGAAGCTAGAGGGGATGGTGGCCTGGACTGGGGTAGGTCCGTGGAGCGGAGATCATTAACAGGACTCAAAAGCGATTTAGGAGGAAGGACTGGCCAGAATTGGTGACTGACCGGGCAGGTGCAGAGAGGAGTCAGGATGCTGGGCAGATTTGCAGCTCTGGCTTCTGGGTGGACAGGGGCGTCACTCACAGAGAGGAGGAGCCCAGCGGAGGAGCAGGACTGGGAGGGAAGCGGCAAGAGATGGCAAGTCACCAAGTCACGAGAAGAGTGCTCATAAAGGGTGAGCGGCCAGAGTAGAGGGCCCAGGACAGGCTCCGGAGCACCTGCTTGGGATTCTTGGAGTCCGACGAACCTACGGTTGAATCTTGGCTCATGTTACAAGGCGACAGCGGAGCCTGAAGACAGGCAGGGCCAGCAGGGCTGCAAAGGAGACGGAGTGGGGCTGGGAGGAGGAGGAGGCAGAAGCCAGCCACCTCCCGGGGGTGACACGCGGCCATTTTCCGCTTTTCCTTCCTGCTCCCACCAGAGGCTGTGCAGGGTCAGAGGAGCAGATCAAGTTCAACCTAGTCCATCCGGCAGCCTCTGAGTAGCTCGGGTTTTTGTTTTTTCTTTTTTTTTAGGACAAAGGGGAAGAGTGGGAAAGAAGTGCATCTTCATAGCCGGCGTGGGTGATTTCTTAATAGATGGATTCACTCACCCAGGCCAAAAGAATAAAAGTAAAAAAGGAAATCTGTTACTCTCCGAAGTAAGTTCGGAAACTCCCTGTTACGTGCTACTCGCACGTGGTTAGTCCAATAATAAACCTGATTTCGGTGAGAGCTCCTCTGAGTCTGGAGGGTGGGCTGGGCTCCAGGGAGCTGTGGGGTGTGTGTGCTGCAGCCACCCGGAGCCCCACAGAGACACCCTGCGCTAGCGGCCACCCCTGCGGGAGTCAAGTGACAGTGTGTGTGTGTGTGTGTGTGTGTGTGTGTGTGTGTGTGCGCGCGTGTGTGTGTGCATGCACTGCGGTCTGGGACATTCGTCCTTCAGGCCACAGCAGAACATGCCTTCTAAGATTAGAACACGTTTCCCGAGGACCAGGCCTGCCTCCCTGTCAGCTGCAGCCTCTCCTGTTACACAGCCTCCCTCCCGCCTCCCTCGCCGGCTGGAGTGAGCTCAGGTCTGGAGCCGGACTCTTGGCAGAGAGCCCCCCAGCATGCTCTGAGGTTGTGTCCTCTGGTCCCTGCCCTTGAGACTCTCACACGGGGGCACTGGAGGGAGAGGGGACCGTCAGTCAAGACAAACTTGTGGATCCAGGTCACACACGGGAGAAATCCATAGTAATAATTCCAATAGCTGAGCTGTCCGGAGCAGAAACCCATGCCAGGCCCTCTGTGTGCATGGTCCCGTTTCGGTGTGTATCATAAGCCAAAGAGGGACTCAATGAGCCCTGCTTGACCGAGGAAACTGAGGCACAGAGAAGTTAAGTGTCTTGTTCAAACTTGTACAGAGTGAGTGGCGGCGAGAATGTTTTCTGGAGCCACTCTCGGGTATTTGCTCAGAACTTCCTAATCTGTCCCATCAACGAAGAGTCTCACGTAAATGGAAGGGAGGAATGGGGCCAGGGCTCCGCTGGAGACCAGAGGAGGCCCTGCCTGCTGCATAGAGATGTGATCTCTGAGGGTTCCCAGGCTGTGGTGGAAGGGACAGGGCGGGCAGGTCCAAGCATGCCCAGGGCACAGCCAGGGCTTGTCCTGCAGAGGCCAACAGGCCTTGGCTCTCATTATCAGGCCAATGGCAGGGCGGCAAGCTAGGAAGGAAAACGAACATTTGCCACTTTACTCAATACCTATCTGCACCGATGGACTTATAAAACATGACCACTTGATCAATTTGCCTATTATTATTTGACCACGATCCCTCAAAAATTCCAGATATAAGAAGCCCTACAACTCATAAATCAGGGGGTGTTTCCAAATGTTTTGAAGTCACAGAGTCATTAGATTACTAACGAACAGGCAGAAATTTTCTCATGTGTGCCATTTACTTTCTCGATCATTGGTGGTACTTGGAATGAATACGTGGGGAAGCATCCAATTTGGAGGCAGAAGATGTACAAACTTATGCACAAATGTCAGAAGAGCACAAACTTAAGTTTTTATAAATCAGCAAACTCACAAACCTATTTAACTGCATTTGCAAAACTCTAGACTAAAGAATCTATGGGAGGCTGGCTACGCAGAGGCCACAGTCTGAAGCGCTGACACCCGAGCTCCTTCGAGCACAGTTCAGCCCGGCACTTGCAGCAGGCCCTGTGTGAAGCTGCCCTTGCCCACCAGCCGCCCTCCCCTCTCCGGGCAGAACCGGCTGCTGCCTCTTTTCATTTTACCACCTCTTGGACATACCGATTCATCCATTATTCCTGGACTCCAGGCGCTCAGGGGATCACAGTGAACAAAATGAAACAGGTCCTTTCATAGTGGAGGTGACAGTCTAGTAGGGGAGAGATGTACTCAACAACCATCATCTTTTTACACCCCAGTTTATTGTTTGGTAGAGCAATAAATGCTGCAGAGGAAAAAGATTCTAGGAGAATGCACGACAACCTGACCCAAAGATATGACATTTAAACTGAGATAAAGTATAATATGCTAAAATAAAAAATAAAAAATAAAAAGTTAAAAAAGAATAAAAAAATAAACTGAGATATGTAGAAGCCATCTAGGCAAAGTGTGAGAGTTGGGATGGGGAAGTGTGGGGAGGGGTGGGCAGA
Source organism: Microcebus murinus (assembly GCF_040939455.1). Taxonomy (NCBI): domain Eukaryota; kingdom Metazoa; phylum Chordata; class Mammalia; order Primates; family Cheirogaleidae; genus Microcebus; species Microcebus murinus. The sequence continues at coordinate 114,682,372 of NC_134105.1, read as the reverse complement.
GGTAGCCAAGAACAATGCAAGTGGAATTTACACAAAAGCCTCTTGGAGGAGAGACAGGAGGTGTTTGAGGAACTGAAAGAGGGAGGCTGTTGTGGCTGGAACTCAGAGAGCTTTGAAAATACCCCCTTTTGCAAGGTTTTCTCCTGCTATAAGCCTTGAACACGGAGACCACGGCCCTATCCGCTAGCCCCTTCCCTGGCCCATAATAGGTGCTCAGTAATGCCAGTAAATGAATGAATAAATGAATCATGCCTGGGTAATCCAACACCATTGGGCCAACATGGTGAGGGCTTAAATATAGATCAGGACTTTGAGGTGAAATGGAAACAAAGTGTCAGCCAAGGATACCAGGCTTGAATATTTTCATTAAGTTTCAGTGACTCGTCCAAGATCACTGGAATAGCAACCAAAGGGCAAAGAATGAGACCTTCTTCTGCCCAAGCCATTGCTTAGCAATCTGAGCTTCCTGTCTCTGTTTGGAAGCTAAGCAATCCATTATAATTTCATATTCCAATCCATGGGTATCCGTCTTCTCCAGTTTTAACAACCCAACCGATTCTAGAATGTGACATATCTAAAAAATACTTAAAATCTGTCTATTTCTTTATCTAGAATGGTTGACTACTTCTACTGGCTGCTTGATATTTTGAAACTCATTTTGTCAAGGAGAAAACTGAGGAGAAGAAAAATATGGGTCCCTTATCAACGTACAATGGTGTCTGCCCCGGGATCTGAAGTCCACATCTCTGGTCTGGTCTCAGCGGCCGTCCTGGGTCACCAAGGGGAGGCTCCATGCCTCCGGGCCCCTGCCAAGGGCTCCACTGCCACCCAGGGGTGCTCAAGAAAGGAGCCACAACTCGGGAACATCAAGAGGGCCCCGTCCAAAGCACAGGACAGGCTCTCCCCTCCCTCGAAGCCTATTCAGCTGCAGTGGGACCAAAGGGGTCTTGAAGCTACTTTTTTTCTTTCGGCATATTATGGGGGTACAGATTTTAAGGTTTCAATAAATGCCCTTTCCCCTCTCCCCCCACAAGTCTGAGTCTCCAGCATGACCATCCCCCAGATGGTGCACATCTCACTCATTATGTATGTAGATACCCGCCCCCCTCCCCCCTCCCACCTGCCCAATACCCTATTACTGTAGTACCTATGTGACCACTTAGGTGCTGATGAAGCTACATTTTAAAATTAATTCTTCCATCTCCTCTTGCCAATCCCTTTCAGAAAGAGGACCAACCCCCCCCCCCAAACCACCCAGCTTAGTTGAGTAGCTTCACTTGGATGTTCTATTGGGATTTATAGAGCAAAACAGCCCACCTCCTAGCATGAAAAGGGAAGACTGGGAAGGGTGGGGGGTTTGGTTTCAGCCTGCAGAGACTTGTTGATGTCTAGCCTTCTCTTTTCCACCTGCCCTCTCCTCTTGGATGCTCCTCTGGGGCATGATTCATCGTTAAGTGTCCCCTCCAGGGACGGACTCAAAGCACTTAGGGCAGCAGCCCCACGTGGGTTCAGACCTGTGGGTGGGAGTGACCGTGGGCTGCTCAAGTCCCACTCTGCACCCAGCACCATCAGCACACTCTGTGATTCCGTCTACACCCACCACCGTTGCTCCAATGTGTCTCTTTAGATACTGGTTTTGAATTAGCGATAGTAGCCTTTCGCCATGTATTTTCTCAACAATAATAAAACAGCTAATTTGCTAGATATCTATTGTGCCGCATGCTGTATTAAGATTATCTCATTTAATCCTCACAACATGGGCTCATAATCATCTCCTTTTTACTGATGAGAGAATCAAGACTCAGAGAGCTCAAGCAACTTGTCCAGGGTTGCACAGCTATTGATAGGAGATCTAGAATTTGTGCCCAGATGATCCACTAATAGCCTGTGCTCATAACTGCAACACCATACTGCCTCCAGCAGCAAAACCATTTGGGAGTTTACATTTTCGGGTTAAAAAGTGTTCATCAAATTTCTTAATAATGAGACAAACAACCTAGTAAAAAAGTAGGCAGAGGATTTAAACCAACACTTCACCAAGAAAACATATGCATAGCTAACAATCACATTAGTCAACAGATAAATACAAAGTAAGACTACAGGAGATACCAACGTACATCCACAGAATGGTTAAAGAATTCAGAGCACCCGGACCTCTCAAGACACTGTTGGTGGAAATGCTGTATGGCACAGCCACTTTGAAAAATATTTTGGCAGCTTCTCATGAAGCTTAACATATACCTATGATACACCAAACAACCCAATAATCCTACTCTTAGGTATTTGCCCAAGACAAATGAAAACATATGTCCACATAAAGACTTGTATGCAAATCTTCAAAGAAGCTTTATTATTAATAGCCTGGATCTAGAAACAACCCAAATGTCCATCGCCTAGGCGAGTGGATAAATAAATTGTGTTGGCCGGGTGTGGTGTAATCACACCTGTAATCCTAGCACTCTGGGAGGCCAAGGTGGGAGGATCACTTGAGGCCAGGAGTTCGAGACCAGCGTGAGCAAGAGCGAGACCCCCATCTCTACTAAAAATAGAAAAAATTAGCCGGGCATGGTGGTGCATGCCTGTAGTCCCAGCTACTCGGGAGGCTGAGGCAGGAGAATCACTTGAGCCCAGGAGTTTGAGGTTGCTGTGAGCTAGGCTGACACCACAGCACTCTAGCCCGGGCAACAGAGAGAGACTCTGTCTCAAAAAAAATAAAACAAAAATAAATTGTGTTATATGCACACCATGGAATACTACTCATGCAATAAAAAGGAGACACTACTGACACATTCAACATAGATGACTCTTAAAAGCATTAGGCCGAGTGAAAGAAGTGAGACACAAGATTCCGTTTATACAACATTCTTTAAAAGGCAAAACTGTAATAACAGAAAGCAGATCACTGATTGCCTAGGACCAGAGGTGGAGGCAGGAAATTGACCACAAAAGGTATAAGGGAACTTTTGGGGTGATAGAAATGTTTTATACCTTGATTGTCATTTATATCTAGTGGTGGTGGCTATATGACTATATACATTTGTCAACACTCATCAAATTATACACTTAAAATGGGTGAATTTTATTGGATGTAAATTTCGACCTCATAAAGGTGATTAAAATTTTTTTAAGTGCTCATCGTACAAAGATTGAGGTACACTCGGCCTGCACGAGGTCTCCATTCACTTGCCCTAGGGCCAGGGCACCAGCTTGGCCCCAGGACCCGGGGCCCAGGGCATCGGCAGGAGGGCGCTGTGGGTGCCCGAGGTCAGCAGCCTCTGGCAGCTGCCAGGAGCAGGCCACATCCAGCCACTCCTGTCCAACCAGGGCTGCTGCCAGCACGCAGGCAGCGAGACAATGCAGAGAGCACAGAATTTGGATTTGCCAAGGCCAGGTTTATATCCCACTTTATGCTTTACGGATCCTGGGATCTTAGGCAATTGACTTAACTAGTCAGTCTCATCTATAAAATGAGGATAGGCTGGGCGCGGTGGCTCACGCCTGTAATCCTAGCACTCTGGGAGGCCGAGGAGGGCGGATTGCTCGAGGTCAGGAGTTTGAAACCAGCCTGAGCAAGAGCGAGACCCTGTCTCTACTATAAAAATAGAAAGAAATTAATTGGCCAACTAACATATATATATATAGAAAAAATTAGCCGGGCATGGTGGCGCATGCCTGTAGTCCCAGCTACTCGGGAGGCTGAGGCAGGAGGATCGCTTGAGTCCAGGAGTTTGAGGTTGCTGTGAGCTAGGCTGACGCCACGGCACTCACTCTAGCCTGGGCAACAAAGCACTCTGTCTCAAAAAAATATATAAAATAAAAAAATAAAATGAGGATAATATTTAATAACACCCTCTACAGGGTCATGGGGATGCTAAGAGATAGCGTTTGATTAGACCTCTAGGATCCACATCCAAACCCTGCCTTTCACTAGATGTCATCTCAGGCAAGACACTTGACCTTGCTGAGCCTTAGTTTCCCCACTTGTAAAATAAGGTTTATAACAGCACTGATCTCATAGGATTGTTATAAAGCCCACCCAGCACAGTGCCTGGCACATGATAAACTTTGCCCCATCTTAGCTATTGTTGTTGTCACCTAAGTTACTGACAGACACACAGTAGGTGTTAGTTGAAATGTGGGCTCCCCTGAGCTCCTCGTGGGGATGCCAGGCTGCTGCCAGCTTGGCCTTGAAGAACTGCACGGGGGTGGTAGGGATCTGCTACTGCCAAGTCATGTTCACTCGCATCTCTCGGAGTGAGTTGGCAGCCCACAAGGGTTGGCAGTGCATGGTGGTGTCAGAGGAATTTACAAATGGGAGTCTTCTGAATCACAGGAAACTGCAGACTGGCTAATTGGAGTGTGATTCTGGCCTCCAGCCACGAGGATGCTAACCCACAGCAGGGCCATTCAAGTGCGGGGTCATCTGCGACTGGGGGCTGTGGGGTGGGGTCGGCAGGCAGGGCTTTCGGCCCCTGCAGGCACGGGAGGGGCTTGCCTTTACCCAGGGCCTGCAGCATGAAGGGGCCATAAAAGGAAGGTTGCAGCTGGTCTCCGGGGTGTGGCCACAGTTTGAGGGCGGTGCCTGCCCCGCAGGTCTAAGCCTGACTGGGATGGTTTTTCACAAGGGAGCAGGTGCTCTTGGGGGCGAATGGCCTGAATAGCTCTCCAGGGGACACACCTGGCTCCAAATGGCCCAAGGAATGGGAACCAGGGGTTAAGGCCCTGGGCAGACAAGCTCTGTCCTGCAAAGTCCGAAGGCAAGATCCAGATGAGTGTTTTAGAGATGAGCAGCCCAGAGGCGAGAGGCCACTGGCCGAGTCCTTGGGGAGGGGCACTCCCTGCTCACCAAGGACACTGCCCAAGGCCCCTTCCGCTGCTGGCTCTTGACTTTTTAACATCACTATGAAGAAAATTGGAAAAACTTGGGTTATCTTTCTTAGGTAGATGAAAATGAAAGTGGATAATGGATAACCTAATTAAGTTCAAGAAGAATGGGGACAGACTCTCCCAGGAAACTCGGGGATGGCAAGAAAATGCAGTACGACACCCTGAACACCTTCAACTCTCTTCCGAGTGATGAATACCACTTCTCTTCCTCCTCCTCCTCTGCCTCCTCCTCCTCCTCCCAAAGACGATTCTAGAAGTGGAACCCCCTACCCTTCACAAATCAGGAATAAAATACGCAATGTGATATGACCCTTTCATTCCGAATTAGCAGCCTAGGGTCAGTGATTCTTTGAAAAAAGGAGCATTCGAAGGAGCATTTCCTTTGAAAAAAGGAAAGCAGGATGGGGGCTCAAATAGCCCAGGACGGGCCTACAAGCAGTGAAAGAGGAAAGTGGGTGAAAAACTAGGAATGGGGAACAGTGACTGAGACAGGTCAAGGGTACAAGGCCGAAAGAAGAATAACTGTGAAGGGGAAAAGGAAATGGAGGGAGGGTTAGATGTCCACCCCCCTCCCCCTGCAGGGGTGCAACTGCCCAGCTAGGGAAAAAAATAACCCTCACTTTGTTTTTATCAGAGAAGTCACATAAAGAAGAAATGATGATTTTGCTTTCTTTCACGTCACTTTCCCGCAGTCTGCTACACCAAGGACGGACACAGGCCCAGCCCCTTGGCCAGCTTGAGAGCCTCATGGTTGCAAAGCAGGAAGAGTCAGGGAGGAAGCAGGGGCTTCTAAGAATAGAATGGGTCATCTAGGGAAGCTCTGGGAGTAGATACAGGCAGGGCTTTTCACTAATCCCCCAGGGTGAGTGACTGGGGCCCTCTCTGCAGAGGGCTCCCAGGCTCTGAGCAGAGGTTAACCTACAGGGTTGCCGTACAGACCAATCTGTGCACTGTATTTCTCATAGGAAACCTAAGTAGAGTCCTCCTAATAATGAGCATAGAAATATACGAGCTCCCAGCCCAAGAAGCAATGCACGTACAATCTAAGATACAAATAAATCAACCTCCTCTTGCTACCCTCCTCTCATCTCTTCTGCCCTCCACCTGATGCACGAGAAATCTGTGTATACAGTCAATTGGCTCCTTATGTAGTTATCTGGGCAGATGACCCACAAGGTGATTTGTTTTTTAATCAACAGTGGAGCTGTGGGCAGCCCAGGCAGTACTCTACCCCCTCACCCCAGCATCCCCACGTACTCTCCCTAGCTGCCTCCAGGGAGCCCGGGATGGGGCTCCACTCTTAACAGCTTCCACCCCACTGCACACAGAAAGGACCTGTGATTGCAAGAGGAGCTTCTGGATCCCCACAGAAAGCAGAGAGCAGAAATGGTGTTCATGCCCCCCCAGGTCAGCACGGTGTTGGTAATGAGGTCAGACTGCCCATGCTGGCCTGTCTGCAGTCGGCCTGACGTCCGAGCACAGGCTGGCGTGGCAGATCTGGGACCAGACCCTGAACTTGACACTCCACAGGGGGAGGACGTGGAATTGGAAGTTAGGGTCTAGTCCCAGACCTGCCCCTCACAGCAGTGACCTTGGACTTCATTTTCTTCATTTCCTTTGCAAAATGGGGATGATATCTACCACATAGGATCATGCTGAAGATTCAGTGAAATAATGTGTATGGGAAGTACCTCATAAACCAATGTTTATTAACAAAACAAACAAATGCCAATATGCATTGTTTCTATTCTTGCTTGACTGATTTTACTTAATATGGTTAGGAACTGGCTCAGGTTGGGGTTAGAACCTGCTTGGTAGTCAAGACCTCCAGTTAAGCAGGGACTTCAGTAGGTTCACAGTTGCAGGTGTTTTGAAGCAAGTGAGATTTAAGAAGATTCAATATCCCTACAGAAGTCTTGTCTAAACCTCATAATGGGGGGAGACCAGAGGAATTTCCTGAAAAATAAGAAGCAATTAATCAACAGATTTAAGAAGCAGGGATGTTTGCAGAGAAATTAAGTCGTGATCCCTGATCTGTTGACACTGACAGTCTAGTCTGGCAAACATGGAGCCAGGGTAGATCAAATCCAAGAGTGAAGTAAGAAGACGGTGGTACAGAAGTCGCACCTGTGTGGGGGGTGACTAACGCCCAAGGAGCAGCACAGGCTATAAGTGTGGCTGTATCTAAGGACCTGGGAAGGAGAAGTGACAGGGCGGCGGGGGGGGGGGGGTGTCAGATGGGATCAAAGGTGGTGATGGACAGTGCTCTGAGGACCGAGTGTCTACATCAAGTCTCCACTCTGCTTCTTATGTGACAGCAGGCAAGTAACAACCTCTGTCCCTGTTAGGGGCCTCATCTGTAAAGTGGGGAGAGTAACACTTGATGTCATAGGCTCCTGGAAGAATTAAAGGAGGGAACACGTGTGACGTGCTTAACACAGCCTGGCACACACACGAGTGCCCAGCAGATGCAGGCTGTTAAGCATGGAGCCAAGGTATTTGGAGTCTATCCTGCAGGGGTAAATATGGCAAAGAGTTTAAGAGAAAACACTTGTCCCGAATTCTTACATGCAAACCAAGACTGTGAAAAAGAGGCACTCAGGTGGCCCCTACAGGGACGCAGACATCCTTTTGGAGAGCGGGTTGAACATCCAGGGAAAAGCAGGTGACCTGGCTGACATGGCAGGAAAGGACCCTGTAACCCTGGGAGGCCCTGGAGCAGGGCATGGAGAGTTCAGGGACATTCCACATCTAACCCGCCAGAGAGAAGGGCAAAATATAGAAAAGAGCTGAGAAGAATGGAAGGAAAACTTCCATTTAAGGAGCAAATGGGGGAGGGGGCTGCAGGGGAGGGAAGAGAAGACAGAGGCTAAGAGCTGGAGATAGAAAAATTCCAGACTGGTATCAGCTCCAGGATCTGGCCAGAGAATGGACACGTGGTCTCGGGGGGCCTGCGATCACAGTTCCCAGCATGCTCTGCTGCACTCCCATGCCCGGCTCTGGACTCCCTGGCATTCTGAAGGCAAACTGAGACCACTCAGCAGAAACACAGGTTGCAGCAGCAAAGTGGAGGACAAAAGAGTGTTCAAAGAAATGTTTCCCCTTTTAACTAAGACGGAAACCCCAGAAGCTATTGAAATTTTTAAAAACCCGGAAATCAAAAGCCCTTTTAACTATTAAAAAAAGAGGTAAAACTTTTTTAACACACGGAAATACCATAAATGAAGTAAAGAGAAAGTTATAGATCTGGAAAAGTATCTGTAACACAGATAAAAATGAGACAATATCTGTTATACAAAAGCCCTCTCACATAGTGACAGGAACAATATATAACAAAGGATATAAACGGGAAACTCTTAGAAAAGCAAATTCAAAAAGCCAATAAACATAAATGGATGCTCACACTTACTATAGTAGTTGTCAGAGAACTGCAAGTTAAATTACACTGAGATTTCTCTTTATGCTTATCAGACAGGCAGGGAGACGGTGGGGGAGAGAGAGCCAGAGAGAGAGAGAAAGTGACAGAGAGAGGACAGAGAACACCTATCTTTGTTGGGGAAACGAGGAAAAGAAACCCTCATATACTGACATATTGTTGGAGGAAATGTGAGTTGTCACAGCCTTTTGAGAAAGTAATGTAGCAACATCTATTAAATAAGCTCATACAAACCCTTCAGCTCACTCCACGCTCCTGAGAACCTACCCCATAGACAAAAAAAACACCAGTCTACAAGGGTGTGGAGGCTGACTGCAGCACTGTTTATAGGAACAAATCACTGGAGACAAAGTGAGTACTCATAAAAAGGGAAATGGTTTATGGTCCATCCACATAATGGGTTATTAAGGAACCATTAAGAACAATGAATTAGAGCACTCCAAACTTCCGTGAAAAATTGTAAAATGAGAATAGTAAAATGCAGAGAAGTATGTACGATATGATCCCAGTTTTACAAAGCAATGACTCAAAAGCCTACTCGTTATATGTGTGTACATGTATATCTCTGTGTGTCCATCTGTAATAATATATATGTAATTATCAATATTTATACAGTTATATGAACATATAACTATATAATGAATTTTTACAAAAGAGTATCTATGAGGTTTCTAGAGGCTGGGGCAGTTAAGGAGGGGAGCTGGTTTGGGGGCAGCAAACCAAATGAAAAATACTGTTTTGTAAACCCAATCTATTAGATACCATCTCAGTTAATGTAAAATCGTGTGTGTGTGTGTGTGTGTGTGTGTGTTTGCATGAGCAAATTAGAACTGATTTTATAGGGCCATCCATGATCTATTTTCAAACGAAAGAAAGCAAGATATATATTATGAAAACATCAAATAAAGAAAAAATATTTTAAATATTGAAATGAGAATTTCAAGCTCTGCTCTCCAAATCGTTTGGGAAAGTCTGGTTTGAGTGAAGGAACAAATACCTGGAAAACAGCCCTGGAGGGGGCTGTCGGTCTTCTCAAAATAACAAAACCAGGTCCTTAGTGTCTAGAGACAGGGCACCTGTGCCCAGAGGGGAGGCGGAGGGAGAGGTGAAGTTACTAATGATCCCATAAAGATATTTCACTACTAAATTTAAATGTATATACCTTGCAGTTTTTAGGAAGTATGAGGCTCACTAAAATCTAGGCCAATTTGCCCCATTAGCAGTGGCCTGTCCCTTCACTATTAGCCATACTCTCTACTCAAGGAAATGATCAATCTGCAGCCAAAACAGCCCCTTCCATCTCAGCATATGCTCTTAGAAAAACCAAATTATAAGACAAGAGAAAGGAGACAAGAACATAGGTGACTTCCTTTATGGCCCACACCACTGGTTTTCTTCTTTTTCTTTTCTGAGACAGAGTCTCACTCTGTTGCCCTGGCTAGAGTGCCGTGGCATCAGCCTCGGTCACAGCAACCTCAAACTCCTGGGTTCAAGCAATGCTTCTGCCTCAGCCTCCCGAGTAGCTAGGACTACAGGCATGCACCACCATGCCCGGCTAATTTTTCTATTTTTAGTAGAGACGGGTCTCCTTCTTGCTAAGGCTGGTCTCGAACTCCTGAGCTCAAGCAATCCACCCGCCTTGGCCTCCCAGAGTGCTAGGGTTACAGGTGTGAGCCGCTGTGTCTGGCCCCACACCCCTGGTTTTCTCCAGGTCTTGGACAACTCAGTATAGACTCATCTACTGATCGCTGGTGATAAACAGACTATGCCCCCAGGACATCGTGTACTCATTAGTTTTGGAAAGAAGAAAGACCAGAATCAACAATGATTGAGTGCTTACCATGTACAAGGCACATCATAGACATTAGCTCACTTAATCCTCTTAACAGCCCTATCAAGTAGATATTATTATATCATCAGGCCCATCTAACAGGGCAACAGAAAGAAGATAAAGTAGCTTTCCCACGGTCACATGCTGGCATAGTGGAGTTGGGTTCAAAAAACTTGTCCAGCCTGACTCTTAACATGACACGGCCATCCTCCCCTCTATGAAATCTGTTTCCTCTCTCCATGTCAACGATGTAAATCCTGAACAGGAGCTCCCATTCCGACAATGCAGCTTGACACTTGGGAGCAATGACCTCCTTCAGTGTAGACGGGAAATGGAGACCTCCCCAATGTGTACGACTCATTCTGGGGCCTGTTTCCGTCCCCTGTCTCCCCTCACTTAGGAGACGTGCTGCAAACTCTGTCCAGCGCCTTCAGAGGATGGGCAGGCTTCGGAAGGTGACCCGTCCCGCCCAAATGAAGGGGACTGCCCCTTCTCGGCTGCAGCCCGCTGTCTGCTGTGTCACTTGGGTTAGCTTTCAAAAGATTATTCAAGGCCCAGCATCACTAAGTTCTCTGACTTTTAAAGAGAAGATTAAAATCCAGATTTTTTTTTTTAAGTACAATCTGTTGATTTTTTTTCCAGCTCAATTCAAAAGAGAAAAGAAGAACCTCAGTGGGAGAGGGAAACATTGGCCAGCTGCATCTGGCCCAGCAGGGCGCAGGTTTGCTACTTCTGATTGACGGGGAGAACGCTTCTACCCTATTCTGCCCCCTTTCCTGGACAATTCCAGGAGGCGTCTTTTGGTCGAATATGTTAATTTGTTTTAAATTATTATATGTACACCACCGTATCATTGTTCTTAATATTAAATAATATCGAAGGTATTACTACCTCCTCAATGAACTCTAGGGAGGATTATGGCATAGAACTTAACATCATCAGACAGAATGAAAAGACCTGGGTTCGAGTCCCCCTCCTTCCTCTCAGCAGCAACTGGACCCTAAGCTACTCTGACCCTTAGTTTCCCAATCAGTGAGATGAGTCCTAATACCCACCTCACAGAATGGCTGTGAGGGTTTAAAAAGACAAGCTGTGTAATAAAAATATTCGGTAAATATTTGTTCCATTCCTTCTAAAGGACAGATGAGAGGCCGCATAAATCCATGTATATTGTAAACAGATACAATGCCAGAGATTATGTTGTTTTACTAATAGCTTCTTCACTTTATAAAACAATTTCCCATAATGGGCTTCTCTGGTGCAGAGAGAACATGATGTTTTCAGCAAAAGTTTTAGTTTATGTATAACACGTTTCTCTTGTAAAAAGGAACAAGCACTCTGCCTTTTCAATAGCAAAGGCGCCTCCTCACCTGCTCTACAGGGCTATAAAGGAGCACACAGAAGGTGACCCGGTATTTTAAGCAAGAGAAGCAAAGAAGATTCTACTGGATTCTCCTGCCTAGCAGCTCTGTCATTAATGCCACAGTAGCTAGGACCTCGACAGCCCCAGAGTATCACTGGAGACCACAGACTTCCTCCTGTCCTGATCGCCCCCCTTGCACCTCACGTCAGCTGGTGTTCAGGGACAGCCCTGCCTTGCTCCACGCGGTGAACGTGGACAGCGCACGGCAGGCTACTGAGGCGAGGTGTCCTCCCCTCCCCGCGCCCAGACGGCACCTGGGACGGCACACACAGGTCCTGGCTGCCAGACTTTCTGAAAACCTCAGGAACAAAGCCGATTATGTCACAAGCTCTGTCCTTTCTGACAGCAACTCCATAGGAAACACCTGTAGACAGCAGGAAACTAGAGGAATTAAAAATATCTCCCTGATCCCTAAAAAATAAATAGAAGAGGAAAGTAAAATGGTCTCTTTTCTTCACAGGGAAAACAAACAAAGCAGTATCTGGTTTGAGCCATTTCCTCTCTGCAAAGCACATCCCTCCTGTGGGCCGCCCCTCCCCGGGCAGGGAGGGCCTGGGCCGCAGGCTTCAGCGAGACGTCAGGATGCCCGAGGGCGGTCGTCCATGAGGGTCTTGGGGCAGGTTCCCGGTCTCTGAACTTGGGATTTCTTTTACAGGAGGGAGGGGCGGGGAAGCTGAGCTCATTTCCTTGGGGAGAGGAATAGCCTCCAACCAGCTTTGGAAACAAGAGACCCTGCCTCTTCCTCCCCAGTCCTCCCAATCCCAGGAAGTCAGTGCCCGGGGGCCACGAAGAGCAGCGATGACAAGCCCATCCGGAGTGGACGTGACTGCTGGGCCTGCAGGACCCGGCTGAGCTCGGGAGCAGATTTGGGGATGGCAGTCAGGTAACATCGGATTCTGCGTTCTCCCTGCCTTCTCACACCCGGTGGGTGGGTCACTGAGCCCAGTCGTTCTGCCTTCTCTACATATCTCTGGTCTGGGCTCTATCCTCACTGTAGTTACTGAACTTCAGGCTGCCATCATCTCTCCCCCGATTGTGGGGAGGGATTCTGGCCACCTCCCTGGTTTCTTTGCCTCTGCTCTTCTCCCTCTCGTCCATTCTCTCCCCGGCTGCCCAAATAATATTTCTCAAGTATAAGTCTCGTCACACCTTTGCTTGGCTTACCTGCTGTACAGGACCTACTATATAAGTGAAACCCCTGAATACAGAATATAAAGCCCTGCCCATCTCTCCTTCCTAAAAGGTAACACTTTCTCCTTAACAAATAGCCAAACGTATTGAACAGTTACCATGTGCTGAATTCTATGCTGGAGGACTAAGGAAGATGATCTCATGTGCTCCTCATGATGTGGATGGTGTCACTGCAGCTTAGAGAAGCCTAATGCCATGTGACAAAGCTGCGGTGGAACTGGGATTCCAACCCTGGCAGTCCAACTCCACGCCCCTCCTCTTCCCACCACGAAGCTCCTGCAGCCCTCTGAGCAGACTGTGCGTTTTCATGCCTCTGCATCTTTACGCATGTTCTTCTACCACGAATGGCTCAAAAATCCTTGTTCCCTCCACCTGGACAGCTCTGAGTCATCATCCAACACCCAGCTCCTTGCTGCCGCCTTCAAGAAGCCTCCATGGATCTCTCGCCTGGGTTGGGTCAACACAACCACCCATGCAAACCTCTCCCATAGCACATCCCTTGCTACCTTGAACTGTTGTGTGTCCCTCTCACCAGAGTGTGACCCCCCCTTGAAGGGAGGAACCACAGCCTTTACCTTGGCATCCCCACATTCCTAGCAGAGTGGCCAACACATAGTAGGTGCGCCATAAATACCTGTGGGTTTAAAGCATCAGCCATTGGACAAAGAGTGAGGTTCTGCCTTCTGGGTCAAGTCTCTGGGCCATGGTGCCCTGGGGTCTCCTTTGTTAACTAAGCACAGCAGTCTGCTCAGCGCCTCTCCTTTATCGCCAGCGGGCCAGGTATTTACGAAACTCTCCCACCGGCATCGGGGCTGAGAACCGCAGCTTTAATCTAAAGACGACTGATGGAGGCAAAGGCTGCCAGGGAAGAAGCTTGCTAAGGAAAACACACAACATGTTTACACACGTGAAATCGGTGTAAAGTAAACACCAGAAAGCAACTAAAGGAAATAAACTTCCAAAGCAAGGGGAGAAAAGACCAACCCGCAGTTATCACTTGGGAAAACACATGACATTAACAGTCATTAATAAAACGCAAAGTAACTCTAAGCTGTGGTTGCACAACTCCAGATTGGTCGAAATATGTTACCATGATGAAAAGCCAAAAAGCTGCCAGGATTATGGGGAAAATTGTTCCCTTAAAAACTGCTGTTAGTATTATTACACATTGATTAATTCCACCCTCTTTCAAGACAATAATGTGGGACTATGTACAAGAGCTCAGAAAGTCTTTGTTCTATTTTTAGAATATACACTAAGGAAATAAAGAGGAAGAATGCAGTTCATTCAAAGTTGTCTATGGCAGTGCTAGTCACATAAAGGTGAAAAATTAGAAGCCACCTGAATACTAAGTGTTGGAGGGTAGCTGAAGCAAGCCATGGAGCACAAACATCACGCTCCCATCACAACTGACAAACACTCAACATTTCTAACACGTGGAGACGTGTAAGGAACAACAACAACAGCAAAACGGCTGAAAAGTCCACAGCACTTTGTACACAGCGATGGGTCACACAGCAAGATATCAATGCACTGTACAAAGACTGGAAGTAATTTGGACGCATAGGCAAAAAAGGGAATGTTCATTAGCTTTGAATTAGTTCACATTTCTCACAATTAGAAAATACGTGTCCTCTGCCGGGGCAGCAACTGCTGGCCTGTGTCTGGGCAGGGACAGGCCCGGTTCCAGTGGGACAACTGCGGGCGGCGTCTGTACCTAGGCCTCCTGGCTGAAAGTCCACGCAAGTATCTGGCTATGGGAAGGTCTCGACCTGAAAGGGCCCAGTTCCTTTTACACTTCCATCCTCTCCGGGCCAGATGATAAGGTGGGAATCGCAGTTCCATGAGGGATAAAGAATGAGGGAGACTGGAGCCGGGGGTGGGGGAGATCTCCTTCCCCCCCGGCCTGGACACAGGCCCCGTCTTGTTGCCTGTCTGGGTGAGAGGAAACATCTGGGCCCACCCCCAGATAAGGGTGGAGGAGAAGGCCAGTCAGAGGCTGGCGGTCCCCGCCGTGCCTCTCCCCCACTTGCAGCCTCTGTCTTGTTGGGGAGGACGTGGCTCCCCCAGTGGAAGGATCATCTCGGCCCAAACGCCACATGGTGACACAACTCCTCGCAAGACCATGGAAACGGGCCGGGAGGGGCTGCGACACGGGTGGCTCAGGGTGGCCGGAGAGGCCCCAGTCCCGGCCAGCAGCACTGCACTCTGCATCAGCAGGAGGTGACACAGATTTACCGGCCTGGAAGGAGGCAACAGAGGGACACTGTGCCCAAGCCTGGGGGGGGGGGGGAGCAGGGAGCGGGAGGAGAGCTGGGAGGCAACGGTGCCCGGCACTCTCTTTCTAGGAGGTGGCCCGGGGACAGGCATGACAGAAGGAGCCAGGCATGGAGAGAAAGGTGGGACCCAGGCCACTCGGGGCAAAGGACTCTGGCTCGGATGGGGTGTTCAGAGCATGTGGCGTTCCCTTTCTGCCCCTGTGCCCCGTGTTGGGAGTGGTGATCTACCTCCACTGCCATCTTTCCATTCTTACCCACAGCTGGAAGGGAGAGGCGTTTTTCTGGGCTGCATTGCGTCCCCCAAAATGCCTGTGTTGAAGCCCTGACCCCCAGTACCTCAGAATGTGACTGTACTTGGAGACAGGGTCTTCACAGAGGTAATTACATTAAGGTCGTTAGGACGGGCTCCAATCCCAGTTGACTGGCGTCGTTATGATAATAGACTGGGACACAGACACACACCGAGGGAAGACCACGGGAAGACACAGGGAGAGGGTGACCATCTAGAAGCTGAGGGGAGAGGCCTCAGAAGAAACCACCCTTGCAGGTACCTGGATCTTAGGTTTCTGGCCTCCAGAATTGTTAGAAAATAAAGCGTTGTTGTTTCGAGTCTCTCTCTCTGCCTCTACAGTCCCTTCTGTGGCACTTTGTTACAGCGGCCGTAGGGAACTAATAAAGGCCTCGAACCTGGCCTCTTGGAAGCAGCCCTCGCCCACCCGGCTTCTCCTCCGTGCTCTCCCCTACTCTATCAAAACTTGCCAACGTCACCTAAGCAGAGCCATTGGCTGGGCCGGAATTCTGGCCCTCTCTGCTCCCTGTTGTTCTTACTGGGTGCTTTTCGTTCCAAAACTCAAAATACTTCCCTGGACGGAGGGTAGTGCTTATAGCTCCTGGCCTTGGCCTTGGTTGGAACGGAGCTCGTGGCTGAAGGGGTGGGCGGTGGTCGTTCCGGCGAGGACGGCAGGTCTCTCCTCATCACCCAGGCCTCCTGGTGGCACCAGGTCAGAGCTGACCCCAACACTAGAGAGCAGGAAGTCCTGCCCATCTCCTGGCTGCTGGCTTCAAACACGGCCTCTGCCTGCAAGTGAGCGGTCCGGCCTGGCGCAGCCTGGCCTCTCATCTGTAACAGCTGCTGGCAGCTTCAAAGGGAAGCCACAAGAAGAGGAGGAAGCAGAGGCCGCGGCGGAGGTGAACGCCCTGCAGCTTCAGCCCCACTCCCAGGCTCCAGAGCACCTGCTTCTCTTTGAGGGACAGAGTTATTTCCAGATATTTCCCTGTGTTTTCCAAAACACAGTGGTGACAACACTTTGCATCTGTGGAGTCCTTTAAACCTTTTCCAGATCCTTCACTATGAATACATCACCTCGTTTAATCCTCCCAGTAAGCCAGGCAGGGATGGAATTATCATCCGGGTAAGGCCCCAAACCTTGTGCTGTGGGTTCAAGATCCCACAGCAATTTAGTAAAGGAATTTGGGCCACAGCCTGGAACTGCTGTTTGCCACTCTGCCTGGCCTTCTCCAGCTAGATGTTAACGCTCGCTTGGTTCCCTGCCAGCGCACACACACACACACACACACGCACACACATGCACACAAGCTGCACGGGAAGCACAGGTGAGCTGCTTTTTATTATGGACACAAGAAACCCAGGCCCTGGTCTGTCTGCCCTTAAATGTTATGGCCACACCTGGGCATCCGCATTAGCACGCAGGCCCCTGGAACAATGCCGCTCCTTCCCTCAGTCCTCAGCGAGGCCTTGGGTAGAAAGGTCTGTCCTGTCCCTCCTGTCCCTGTGAGGCAGGGTCCTCCTCTCTCCCTCCGCAGTCCCTGCCGAGGCCCAGCTCTCCTGGGCTTTAGCGCAGAGGACTGCTCCGCTCCCACAGGCCTCCACGCCACGTTCTCCCACCCCATCCTTCGAACCGCAGCCAGGGCGAGCCTCCTACACTCTAAGTCTCATCATAGAGCTCTCGGCCCCCAATTGCTCTGAGAGTAAAACAAGTGGTGACACCAAGAGGTGGCTTTAGAGGGCTTTAACTCCCCATGATCTCATCAGCCACAGCAAACAAATATTCCATTTTAGGTGAGAAGTGTGCTTGTCATGCAAACAAAAGTGACAGGGCTCACCCCTCGGGCAGTCCCCTTGCAATCAGACAGTGCCCCTAAGCGCTGTCAGTGTGGGAGCCCTGGCACCTCTGGGGTCAATCTTGAAGAGGCTCATGAGGTCTTTCCTGGATTACAAAGTCAATTCTTCACACGCCATCCTCTCTCCTTCTGCTTCCTCCACCAGAAACCCTCCTCCTCTCCACCCTCCGACTATGCATCCCCCTCTCGACTTCTGGGCTGAGCTCAGGCACCCCCTCCTTTGGGAAGCCTTCCCTCGCCCAGCCCTGCCTTACTCTGGGCAAGACAGCAGGTCTCGCCCAGATCCGGGTCCTGAGCACAGATCTATCTATCAGAGTGCTTGACCCAACTGCTGCAGTCGCCTGTTGTCATTCCGACTCCTCACTCGACTGCACGCTCCCCGAGGGCAGGGTCCAAGCTTGATTCCCTTTTATGTCCAGAATACCCAGCAGGGAAGCTGAGCACTCTTGAACTATTTACTAAGGAAGCAAGAGAGTGATTGCTTGACCTCCCTAACCCAGACCACTCTTGCCCAGGACTGCGAGGGACTCCCCAGAGGCCAGCCCGAACGCTCAGTGTTCTGCCTCCACCCCTGACTGGTGGGTGAGGTTCCTGGTGTCCTGGTGTCCCCAGGCCCACTGTCGCCTGGCCCCTCCCTGGTGTGTAATTTCCCCCTATCTGCAGCTGCTCCAGAGGGAAGTGGCAGAGGATTGCTTCATTTCCCAGGGTGTCCACACCCCTTTCCTGTCCTCCCCTCCCCTCCCTGCTGCTGGTGGTGGTGGTGGGGAAACCTCAGGACTTGCAGGTCGGAGCACACTGGGAGGAAGGGGCTCTTTGCTGAACCAGCCTTCGTGGGTTGCTCTCACCTCACGTCCCCTCCCTGGCACATGTCGCTGAGCCTGCAGTCTGTGCACACCAGGTACGGTGGGCCTTTGCAGAGGAAGGAAGGCCAGGGACAATTTGGCAACACTCATCAAGAGCCATAAAAACATTCATATCCTCTGACCTAGTAATTCCACTCTTGGGAATCGCTTCCAAAGAAATAATTCAAAAGAAGAAAAAGGATATGTGTACTGTTTATAGCCATGTTATTTATAAGGAGAAAGTTGAAGCAAGTGCCATGTCCCGAAATAGAGAAATGATTAAATAGTTATAGTATATTTGTATAATAAAATATTATGAAGATACTTAAAATGAAAACATGACTATGTAGACTAAGAAATACTGTCTTGGAAATAACATTAAGCAAAAAGATAGAGGACGGAGTTGTATATACACAGATTACAATTATGTAAGAATTATGTATGTGGCTAAAAATAATATAGACACACAACACTGGAAGTAGTTACATTAAGCAGAATCGTCTTCTTCTGATTTTTTTTTAAATGAAAAAAGGGATACAATTGAGGCTCCGAAGAGAGCAAGAAAAAAAAAAATAGTTGTGTTAGGATGAAGAATTTTTAATCTTAAAATATTTAAGATTAGCTTCATAATGAAGTAATATTTAAAAAAAAAATGACTAGAAACTAAAAAAAATACCCTGAACACAAAGTCATAGGATTTTCTAGAAGGATTTTTTTTTTTTTTTTTTTTTGCTGCTTGTGGTTTTATCATTGTTTTAAAAATAATAACAAGTCCATGCCTCATTGAGACAGAGCCACAAAGTGTGGCTACAGATTTATAAATTATCTGATGTGGGACCCGTAGCCTGATTAACACTAAAAGCACTGAGAAGATGTTTGCCTAATGGATAAGTAATTCTGTCGCCTCTACCTGGCTCTCCATCCAGGCTGCCACTACCCACAGCCGGGAAGAGCCCAGGACCCTGTTCCCTGTGCCCTCCATGTCCAGAGCTTGAGAAGGAGCTGGGGAGAGAAGGAAGGGCTCACACGAAGAGAGTCCTGGGAGGGTAAGTCTTGTGTTTGCGGGGCAGGGAGATAAAGCCTGAGATTGAATCTTATTTTATTTTTAAGAAAGTGTTAGTAAATGGTCAGCTAAAACCCCCAAGCCCTTTTCATGTAAATCTAAGCTCCCTCACTGTCCTTAGTCTCCCCCGTGCTCCTCGACTGTGAGGGCCTTCGGGGAGCTGTCCTTCCCCCTGACAGTCGCCGCTCTCCACCCGGGCCTGGGAACCGTCTTCTGCACCCGTGGCCACTGAGTGTGTCCCCTCTCCGCCCAGCGCCCTCCAGGCCCCATTCCTGAAGTCCCACGCGGCGTCCTGCCAACACCTCAGCAGAAACTCCTCCCCTCTCCCTCCTCCCCAAGCCAGCATAGTGCTCCCGCTATCCTGACCGCTTTCTCTCCAGCCCCTACCCCCACCGCAGCCCCCAACCGGATGCCAAATGTGTCCTGCAGCTTCTTCCCTCGGTTTCTCTCCCAGCTCCTTCGTCTGTCTGATCTCAAAGTCCCTCTCACTGGTTGGTGCTTTGGCCTCTAGAGTCTCCCCACCCATTCAGCCTCCACCCATGGGCCAGATTAATGGCCCTGCAGTGCTCCTTTGATCCTGCCTCCCCTCTCCCCTCTCCCCTGTCGAAAGGACCTTCATTACAGCCTGAAAGAAACACAAAACATCAGTGATGTCCCTCTAGTCTGCGTGTGATCTCATTCCATCTAGTCTTTCCGGCAGTGTCTACTCTCCTCTCCCCATCTGCATGTGCACACATGCCTACCATGTGCACACACATGAGCATACATGTCTACCATGTGCACACATGCCTACCATGTGCACACACATGAGCACACATACCTACCATGTCCACACACATGAGCGCACATGCCTACCATGTGCACACACATGAGCACACATACCTACCATGTGCACACACATGAGCACACATGCCTACCATGTGCACACATGCCTACCATGTGCACACATGCCTACCATGTGCACACACGTGAGCACACATGCCTACCATGTACACACACATGAGCACACATGCTTGCCATGTACACACACATGAGCACACACGCCTACACATGTGGGTTACGAAGCCCTCCAAGCCAGTCTCTCAGGGCTGCGGTCCCCCAACCCTAGGCCGAAGCCAGGTCCTGGCCCATGGCCTGTTAGGAAACGGGCCAGGCATCACCACCTGAGCTCCCGCCACCCCACACCTGGTCCGTGGAAAAACTGTCTTGCCTGAAACCAGTCCCTGGTGCTAAAAAGGTTGGGGACTGCTAACTGGGACACTGGCGCTGCCCATGTGCGTCCTTCATTCCCGCTCCTTGCCACACTAGCTGTTCGCCACCATTCCTTGTTGCCCCTTCACTATTGTCACCTGTTAAAAAAAATCGTCCTATTTTCAGTGGCCACTCTGATGTCACCCTCTCCCACGAAGGCTTCTCCAGTTGAGAATGCTCCTTCTCTGTGAAATTCCCCAGCCCTGCAGCCTTGTCACTTACATAACACTTGAGCACATCCCGTGCCCTGCTTTATTTAGGGACACATCTTATCAAGTCACTTCCCTTCCCACCACTACGACTAATCGTTCAGCTTACTGAGATCTCGTCTTTGTATTCCACTCCCTCCAGGAATCCAGACAGCTTTTCTCATACAGTAGGCCCAATAAACAGTTGTGGATGATTGAACAGATGCGTGCGTATTTCCAAGCCAGGTCTGCCCCACATGGGTGCATGACATTCTCCTCCAGCTAAGCAGAGGACTCTACATTCATCTCTGTTTAATTTTATTGTGTTGGTTTTGGCCCAGCATCCCTTCCTATATAAATCATTTGCAACTCGAATATGTCATGTAGCATATTAACTATCCCAGCTGTGGGTCATCTGGATTCTTTCTACTTTTTTATCCAAGTCATTAACAAAAAATGTTTAGCAAGTCAGGGCCAAGGACAGAGCCCTGTGGCCTGCCACTGAAGTATTCCTCAGGAAAGACCTAGGGTCCTCAATCAGGGTGCTTTGGCCAAGGTAGCTCAACCTGCACTGAATTCATCTTGCCAAAAAATCCTTTGTAGTACAAGTAATATGACGATTTGGGAAATCAGAATGCTCTTGCTGGCGTATGAAAGCGTTCAACTGGTGAAGCCCAGCCGGAAGCTCAGGATTGGTATCAGCTGCGATGGGGAGAAGGGCTCTGGTTTGAAGGGTTAGCCTCCTACTCTGCAACCTCTGCAGCTGTCTTGCAGTCTCAGGCTCCCACCCCGTTCAGCTCCCAGCAGGGCCCACCCCAGGGAAATGTGAAAGGTGAGGGCCTGTCTGGGCCTAGGTAACCCAGGTAAGCGAGGGGGAGGGAGGGGAAGGAAGCTCCCCTGCAGTGGGGCTACTCTCCTCCTCCTTTCCTACCTCCTCATTTCACCGCTCTACCAGGGCGAGCGAACCCAGGAAGTATACTTGCCATCTCCTCTCCTTCCCTCCCTTTCTTTCAAATGTATTTACTGAGCCATCGAGACTCTGCTTCTTGCAGCTGAGGCTGCAGCTTAGATTTGCCATTCCGTGCTCAAGCCTCCCCTCGTCTTCCTGGTTCTAGTCTAGACTACCGAGGGACACTCTTCCAGCACAAGCCCGAGGCCCGGCCTCCTACAGAAGAGCAGAGAGCTAGCTTTACCAGGAGGAGTCTGCCTGTGGTATGCACTGACCAGCCCTCTGTCAGACGCTCAGGCTGGAGGAGAACTTCAGATGGCCTCTTGTCCGTCCTGTGTCCCAGTCAGAACTGCACCAAAAGCGCGGGATGCTGTTCTCTCCTACATCACTCTGAAAACCTACTTAACTTGTCCAACAAACAATTCTATCGCACCTAACACGTGCCAGGCACTGTCCTAAGCACTTTACATAAACATTAACTCATTTCCTCCTCATAACAGCCTATCAGGGAGTTGCTATTATTATTTCCATTTTGTACTTGGAAAAACCGAGGCACAGAGAAGTCACAAGCTGGTGAATGACAAAGTCAGGACGCAAACCTAGCCTTCTGGCTCCCGGGTCTGTACGCTTAACCCTTGCCTTGCATCGCCACGCTGCCTCCTCATGCGGGCAATAGGAAGCCTTCTGGCCTTCACGCACCAGGGTGTGTTGAATACATAGGCTACTAGGGCCTGTGATGGGGTGTTCAGAGCTTGCAGTTTAGTTGAGGAAACACAGGAAAGTGCTTTGCAAGGAAGTGTGGGAGGAGTGTAAAGTATCTTCCTTATTACTATTGCATAGATCAGAGCCTCTTTTTATTTATTTTTATTTATTTTATTTTAGGTTATTTATGTTATTTATTTATTTTTTTTTTTGAGACAGAGTCTCACTCCATTGCCCCCGCTAGAGTGCCGTGGCATCAGCCTACTTCACAGAAACCCCAAACTCCTGGGCTTAAGCAATCCTCCTGCCTAGCTTCCCGAGTAGCTGGGACTTACAGGCATGCGCCACTGTGCCCGGCTAATTTTTTCCATATATTTTTAGTTGGCCAATTAATTTCTTTCTATTTATAGTAGAGACGGGGTCTCGCCCTGGCTCAGGCTGGTTTCGAACTCCTGACCTTGAGCGATCAGCCTGCCTCGGCCTCCCAGAGTGCTAGGATTACAGGCATGAGCCACCTCGCCCGGCCAAAGCCTCTTTTATGCTGTAAAAAGCCCCTTTGGGAAAGGGTAGCTTTGCTCATGTTCACCAACATCACCCTCTCTGCCCTTCCCTCTGCCACCTTCCACTGGGCAAAGAGAACACAGCTACTTTCTTACAGAAGACACACTCAGCGTTGTTACAGTTTTTCACAATATCAATTTAATAAATATTAATAACATTACCACTAGGACTTTGTGGGATTGCTTTGTAATGATCTCTTTCATTTCTGGCCCCCTCCACCTCCAGACTGTGGATCTTGAGGCCAAGTATGTGTCTTACTCATTCTTGTTTGGTAGCTGCTCAGTACATGTCTTTAAACAAATGAATGCAGGGATGAATGAATGAATAAGGTATTTGAGAACAGAATATCATATGATAGCACGTAAAACGTAATTTTACAATCTTGCTAGGCACAGTCCCTTATAAAGGTGGTGGTGACCCTAGACAATCTTGAGTAGCTCTTCCCAGCCTGCTAACGCCACATTTATGTCACTGGAAAGGGCCTAGATTGGGGGGAGATGATCCTCATAGCTCCATGAAAATGCTGGCATCTCCCCTCCCAATTGCAGCTCCCTGAACAGACGGCTGTAGCTGCGACCCACACCAATATGGGTGTGGGGGACACAGGAGCGTGTACAGGCTGTATATATATATATATATATATATAGAGAGAGAGAGAGAGAGAGAGAGGCAGGGAATCAGGCATTCAACAGGTATCAATGAATATTCATTGGTAACTTACTCCCAAGGCACTCGTAGGGGCTGGGGGTGGTGGTGGTCATAATATAGCCTGACAATAACCCAGAATTCACCCTATCACCCCCAAGTCCCCCACCTCCATATGGATGGCAAGTTGCCTGCTGTATTGGAGTGAGTGATGGTCCCCCAAAAGACAAGATCACTTCGTAATCTCTGGAACCTGTGAAAGTTACCTTATGGAAAGACAGTCTCCATAGATGTAGTTAAGGATTTTGAGATGAGGAGATCACCCTGCATCATTAGTGCGGGTCCTAAATCCAATGACACATGTCCTTATAAGAGACACACCGAGAAGGTCTTGTGCGGCTGAGACAGGAGTGGTGTGGCCACAAGTCAGGGAAGCTGGCAACCAGCAGCAGTGCCAAGCAGCGTGGAAGAGATTCTTGCCTAGGGTCTCTGCAGGGAATGTGGTCCTGCTGACAGCTTGGCTTTAGACATCTGGCCTCCAGAACTGTGAGAGAATTTCTGCAGTTTCAAGCTACCCAGTTCGCAGTAACTTGTTAGGGGAGCCCTAGCAAACTCACACACCTGCCAACTCCAGGGGCTTCAGATTCTCCACCTGGGCAGCACTCTGGCACGCTATAGTAGCCTGGGTGTTAATTTGCCCTAAGAAGAACCAGGACTTGGAATCGTCCTTGTTCATTTCTTTCTGGGTGCTTAAATTCAGGCCTTTGCGGGGGATTCGGGCAGGACTGGGCAACAGGGGACAGAGGGCTCCCAGGAAAGACTCCTGGAGGGCACAGTAGAAAGCAAGCCTGGTAGGACCAGGTGGAGGTGGAGTGCTGGGTGGGGCCCTCCTGGCCTTAGCTCTGGGTCTCTTGGCACTTGTTCAAATAATGATAATAAACATTGTTCTCCCCGCCTACCTTATCCCCACAGATTTGGATGCTTGATAAGACCTGGAAAATTGAGCACCACTGAGGTGGACTTCAGAGAGCCTCAGGAAGACAATACACAGAAGGAGGGTGGCAGTAAAGTCATTATGACTCAATCTAAACACACAGATCAAAAGCGCTCTAGTGTGCTGGGAGTTAGAAGACCTTTGTTTTAATTCTGACTTTGCCACTAAGTGGCCTTAAGTGTGATCATCAGGAAATCACTTATGTTGAGTTTCCTTGTCTTTCAAATAAAGGGGATGGGTCAAATTGCTAAGGTTCCTTTTTGCTCTTAAAATTCTAAGGCTGTAAAAATGAATTTTAAAAAACTTCCTTTGGACCGTAGGCGTGGGCACTACTTTCACCCAGAGACACAAGCGGAGCCTTTCAGAAGTCTTTTAGACGTGCAGATGAGGGCTCAGCATAAACCTGTGACAGACCTTGAAAGCTCCAAGCGTGAGCCAGCAGCCTGCGGCCTGGTCTGAGCTGGAGGAAGACTGGCCAGGCTGGGGGCATGTGGTCTCTCTGGAGCCCGCACAGGCGCGATGGGAAACCCGAGTTTCTCCAGAAACAGAGGAAGAATAAATAGGAGCTGTGGGATCCACGCCAACAGCGTAGGTTTAAACATTGGAAGGTTAGTAACCACCTCCTGGACCTTGGGCAAATGGGCTGGGTGTGCTGGCTCACGCTTGCAATCCCAGCATTTTGGGAGGATTGCCTGAGGCCAGGAGTTTGAGATCAGCCTGGGCAACATGGCAAGACCCTGTCTCTTAAAAAATAAAAAAGACCTTGGGCAAATTATTTAAACATCTCAAAGCCTCAGCATTCTTATCTAGAGAAAGATATAATAGGACTTTGTGAGGATTAAAAATAAATAAATTTGGGCAAAACATCTGTACATAGCAGGCATTCAACAAATGGTAGTAATTACCACGAGGACAAGCTTTGGTCTCTCCCACACTGAAATCGGTGTCACTGCTCAGAAATAATTTCCCATTATTCATCAAAACATATCTCTAAAACATGACAAGCCAGGGACCTGAGCCCTGGGAACGTACTTCCGAAGGCTGAGATGGGGTGGCCGTGGCCCAGAAGGGTGGGAGAAATGTGCATCTATCTGGCTCATGTGTTTGGAATGCACTATTGAGGGTGGGGGTCTAGCGGGGAGGCCCGAAGCCTTCCGTGGCATATTGAGAGGTGGGAATTCTCTGTAACCTCTGGTGCGGGTGCCCGGGTTGTGCAATAGCAGCTGCAAGGCTCAGCTTCTTGTTTCTGTGGTGCTGTTTAACTGGGCCTGGGCTGACGCATGTGGTCAGCTGCTGCTACTCGGTTTGCCCTGGTGCATCCCTTGGCTGCCCGTGGGCAAAGAGGAGAAGTGATTTCAGGGGGTACATGGGATGTGTGGCCACAGAGGGAGGAATGAATGGGGCTGTGGGTGCGGTGTGAGTGGGAACAGCAGATGGGGCTGTGTGTGCCTGTGTGGTGTGTGTGTGTGTGTGTGTGTGTGTGTGCGGTTTATTCCTAGACTCCTCTTTCTATCAGAGAAGGTAAGAGGACTTGGGGTGGCTTCTGGTGAACTTGACCAAAGGCATTCCCTCAGGACCTGGAGCCTGTTTCAGATCGATTTCCGCAGCAGGAGGCTTTGGGTGCAGTCCCCCGTGTGTTCCGCGCCTCAGGGCTGCCAGGAGGCGGGAAGAGCAGCACGCGTGGAGGAGTCCCCAGCAGAGGAAGTCAGTCTCTATCTCCCGTTAGAGGAGACTTTGAACGCCCACATACATCAGAGCGTATCAAGATACTACCTTGCGTGTTTTTTATGTCATGTCACGTGTGTATATCTTGTTTCCCGAAATAGAAGAGAATTCCTTTATGGCAGGAACTGCAACTTATAATGATAGCCCTGTCTAGTCCTCCAACCCCAAAAATCTTTATCTTGCTTTGTCCCCTAGGGATGAACTGCCCAGCGGTCCCCATGCATGCCATGCTGGTTCTTGCACCAGCAGCTTTGTTCCTGTCATTCTCTCTGACTGGAATGCTCTTCCCAGTGTTCCGCACTTGGTTAACTCTCACTCATCCCTCAAGACTCAACTCAGAAATCATCTCTGGCAGGAAGCCCTCCCTGAACCCCAGGCAGAGTATGACGTCCCTCCTGTGTGCGTGTAAGCTCTCACCCCTGCTCTGCAGTCATCTGTTCGGGTGCTGGCCTCCCTTCCTAAGCTGTGGGTTCTTCAAGGGCCTGGCAGGCAGTAAGGATTGGTGCATGCTTGCTGAACCTAATTCCAAAGCTAGTGCATGGCATGCTGTGAGTTGTTACCGCTTGATTATAGAAGGTTCAGCCCGGGGAAGAGTTGTGATTGCCACCCTGAGGGCAGGAGGATGGGCCCCATACGGTGCAGGCAGGTTCAAAACAAAGGGCTGGAGACATCTATGATGCAGTTGCTAATTTCTCGGCTGGGGAGAATGTCAGCTCCAGTGTTCAGAACTTCTCAGGGCCCCCATCTGAGAGCTTCCAGCTTGGGGGCTCCTAATGGCATCCGTTAAGGGTGGGCTCTAATGGTATCTCAGAGGGGTCTCTTACAGAGGTAAGGGCCCTGCGTGACCACCTCACCTCTTCTATGGAGCCACTGAGGCTGGAATTGCAGGGGCTGGAGACCGTTCCCCTGGAAGAGGGTTGGAGCCATCCAAATACATGACTTGATGGGATATTGAGGAAGCCCAAAGGGAAAACGATGGGAAGCTCACTGCCCAAAGACCAAGGAACGCGGGAGTATTCGCTCTGGTCTAGCTCAGGAGATGCGCTCCTGGAAGGTTCTAGCAAGACTGTTGATGGTGGTGGCTTCGTGTCTGTCCTGTGTCAGTGGCATCATTGGAACTTCGTCAATATGAGAACCACCCCTCTGCCTTACCTCCTAAGGCTTAGGCTGAACTAGTTCCCGGAGGAGAGAAAAATTGCAAGCCATTGGCTTTCCAAAGACCTAATAGCCCCTAAATCCTCTGCATACCTGCCGGTGAGCCGCTCTGTTCCTGTTCGCTATGGCAGGGTTAGAGATCGGGTTAGAGACTGTGTGATTTCACCCCAGTGCTGAGACTTTTAGATTCTAGTGAATTGAATGGGGGTGGTCAGGTTGGCTCTGCAAACCTAAAATATTATTACTGGAGGAAGGCAGAGCTGCCTCCAGATTTCTCTGGAACCGAAATGCTTTCTCTTGCCGCCCGATAAGATTACCAGGCCGCCGGGCCGCCAGCGTTCCGATTTCCCACGGACGGCGCGCGCCAGGCTGCGGCTGGCCTTGCTGCGAGGAGCCACGCTGTGGATCGGCTCTGAAACCCGACTCCTCCCCAGGAATGCACACTCGCCCCTCCTGTGACAGGGCCTGGCCGCCGCGCAGCCCGACTACCGGAAACTCCCCCGTTGTTGCAGCCCGACAAATGGAAGCTGTGTGCTGAGTGGGAGCCGGGGTGACTGTGAGCGTCCCACGGAGCACGTGGGAGCCAGAGAGGAATGCGGGGTGTTCGGGCTTGCCCACAAGCCCCCCGAGCCCAACTCTGCCTCAGAGGCCATGCAATTCCCAACCATGACCCATCGGCCCCAGCCAGCAGCCGACACAGGGCTCAGTGAGCCAGTGCGGCAAAACCAGCAGAGGCGGTGGGTGTTTGCACCAGCGCTCCACGGTGAATTCTCAAAATGGTCTTTCTAAGGCTTGGACCCTGGTGCCATGTTTCTCTCCTATTTCCTAGCCCCCAATTTTTTAAAAAAAATATGGTAATGTGGTAGACAATGTTTACTGAGGTAAAAATAGATGTGGATGAAAAAGTAGGTTTACAGAATGAACATGTTACATAGGCCAGTAAGTACACACACACACACACGCACACGCACACGCACACGCACACCCACATGCACACGCGCCCTCATCGACAGTAATACTGACAGTCTCTTAGGATGAAAAGATACGATAGTCCCGTAATTTTTAAGAAACACTTCAACACAAGATCTGGTGTGTATTCATGTTCCACAAATATGGAATAAATGGATGAATGGCAAATAATACCTAGAAAGGACTTGGAGTTGCCTCAGAGAACAAGGCTCATTGTCTCCATCTAAGTTAGAAATTCATGATTTGTTCAGTGGCAACAAAGTTTAATTTTCAGTGATTAAATCCTTCATTTGTTCAACTAAACAGTAGACACATAAAAATTAAACTTATCTCCTGGCAACCGTTTGTCCACTATTTCTTTGAACAAATGAAGGATTTAGTCAGTGAAAATTAAACATATTCCAAGCAGCCTCAGGCTATTTGGCAGTGCCTAGAATTTATATTTACACAACTAAGAATAACAATTTAAATCTGATATCCTACGTCTTCAGCTCTTTCTTTATTATGCACCTCTGTCCTCTGAGTTCCTATACACAATAACGTCACCTATGATCTTTTCTAGAGAAGAATCACGTTTGTATCATAAGAGATCTGTATTTCTCAGGGCGTGCTGGACATTCTGCTTAGAACAATCAAAACCAACATATCTAAACACTCTTGGTTTAAAAAATCTGATCTTTCATTAGTGAGCATGATTTCCCATGCTCACTAATGTATTTACTCAATCGACAAGTCTTTCTTGGGTGCCCTTCAGGCCCTACATATGTAAGATACGGCCCCTGCCCTCAGGCAGCCTTCCAGGGAGAGAGCTGGTAGGTTGGCAGTTATAATTCTGCCTGGTGCGCTCTCTCTAGCAGTGGTTTGAACAAAGTGCAGGGAGAGAGCTGTAGAGTCTGGGGGCATCGTGGAAGGCGTTCAGAGGGAGAGGCATTTGAGTTGCACACTGAGAGGAAAAGAAGTGCCCTATTTCTGTTAATGACTTATCAAGCCAACTTTTATTGAGAAGCTATATGACTATATGCTATGCACTGTGCTCATCCTTGGAGACCCAAAGTCCAATAGACAGTCCCTGCCTGCAAAGGGCTTACAGAGCTGTCAAAGCTGGTACTGCCATTCTCCCCGGCACCATGGGCAACTACACTCTTTTGGGTACCTTGGTTGATTTCTGATCCCCCTGCCTGCCCCCACCCCACACATGGTCTTTACTCTTTCCCATCTTTTCCACTCTTATTGTCTCTCGAAGTCAGAATATACCTAGATTCTTAAAGAAGCTCCCTAACCTGGTTCCCTTGCTGTAGGTACTTTTGCTGTATTATCACTGCCACATCTTGGCTGCCATCCTACTCAACCCCTCTCAGAGTGTCCTACTGTCCATGGAGCAGAATCTAGGGCCATACACAGTCTGGCCCTCAAGGGCCATGCAGATGGCCTCTGCATGAATTGGAGAAAGGCACTTCTTTGGGGCTCAGCTAGGCAAGGAGACTTCATATGAAGAGAAAGTAACCTTTTCCTGCAGGTGGCTTGGATTTCAACTCCCACGTATCCACCTAGCCGAGTATCTACTCTATTCCATGGCCCTGGGCTTTATCTTATTGCTTTCATTTCTTTCTCTTAATTGTTTCCCTACCTTCCTCTCCAGCCAACTGGCCTATTTTCCTGGACAAAGCTGGCATGTTCTTCCTGCACACATTCCTTATGCCTTCTCCTCCTCACCACCTTTCTTTCAAGGCTTCTTCTGAGTCTCATCTATGCTGAACTCCTGCAGAACTCATGGTCTGCAGCAGTGTTCATCTCACACTGATGGTTAAGTCTCATTTCCTCTACCGATTGTGAGCCTTTAAAAGGCAGGGATCAGACGGCATCTTTACCGTTCCCAAGGTCTTAATGAGGCCTGAAGTCATGACTGATGTTGTCCACAATGGTAATGGGGACTTTAGATTTCTCAAAGACTTCCCTTAGGTAAGGGGGCTCTAGAGGATGAATATTGATTACACCTTGTTGATTTGGTTTGAATTCCTAATACTGAGAAGTAATATCACTCAGTTTCTTCCCAAACACAGCAGTCCCTTCATGTATCAAAAATGGGCTTCACCTCTCAAAAGAGGGTTTTACTCTGAGATTTTCAGAAACCCCCAAATCCTGCTTCTGCACATCATCTGCATATCATGCCCTGCCCTGGAAAGTTTACTTCCTGTCTGAGAATCATCACTTCCCTGGCCCCTTGGTTTCCTCTTCACTTCCTTCACCAGTGCTAGCAGTTGCAGGGTTTTTTTTCAGGAGTTTCGACAGAGAAATTTCAAAAGCAGCTACTGCCAACCAGCAAATCGTGACCTGCAATAGATTTGGGGTGATCCGTCAGGTTTCCTGGCCGGCTGAGCAATTCCTTCCCTGGGGACTCCCAAACCCCAGCACCGGAATGGCTTCGGTATCTTGGTAGAATCCTTCATCAGTTACTACACGTCTCAGTAGATCAGAGGGCCCTCTCTTTTCCTGCCCCCCACCCCTCTCAAGCTGCACAGGAAGTTGCTCGGCTGATAGTTTCAGGGCCTCTGTCACACACTGTGCCTTCTTCAACTGAGGGAGAAAGTGCCTCTGTGGAAGGACACCCTCTATGCTTTGCTAGAACAAAGTTCAAACTTGCATTTGGCCCTCAAGCAGCAACCTGTTTGAAGCCTAAGATTTGCTTTCCTCTTATCTCCAATTCTTTTCTGCAAGAGGTTGGTCGGGTCATAAATCATACTGAACCTCCAGCCTGGGGCCTGAGGTACCCTGTACTTCCCCAGAGGAGAAAAGTCACTTCTAAGGCAATTCCTTAAGGAGCCATCACCCAACCCAACAAGCTGGGTGTCCCCTGGGCCATTTCTCTCCTCTGCCCTGAAGCAGTAGCCAGCTCACAGAGAATCCCCTTGCTTTGTGCTTGCATGATCTTAGAGTAGACTTGTGAACACCACCTGCTGAGCTTTGCCGGGTGCATACCTTGCCCCCAGCCCTAATCTGCTCCCTACCTTGCACATGTTTCTACAGAGACTCCATCTCAGAGTCTGTGGCTCTCACACTCTGGAAAGTCTCCCTGAAGGTGATCCCTGCTCTTTGAAGACAACTGGTTGGGCTGGATGCCTGAATACAGCCATCTGGGACAAACTATTGCCACTTTGGAGAAGTGGCAGAGCTTCATAGGCAAGCACTGAGTCTAGCTTAGAAGAAACAAGCCCGGCTCAGGCATAGAGCCCTGAGCTGGGAAGAGACAGCAGAATCACCGTGAATCCCCACTGCTGCCTGCCGACCAGTCTCCCAGAGCGCAGCTCTCCTTTTGAATCCGAGTGGGAATCACCTTAAGAACATGACAACATTTGCACCTTCTCCTTGCACCAGGTCCTACTGAGGTTGACTCAGGGCCAAACATCAGGTCTCAGTTTCAAGGGGGAAATGTGGGGAAGCCTCAGGAAGGGAGGGAAGCAGGGGATACACCGGCCACTCCTCTGCTGAAAGGTGGTTGCCAGGCTCCCTGGGGCTTGGCAGAGGCCAGGGCGAGTCCCCAGCCTCCTCTCAGCAGGCAGAGCAGCGCTGGGCTCTCTCGGGCTCACGCGCAGATGTGGCCAGGACCCCCAGCAGTCTCGGAAGGCAGCGGCTTCCAGAGGAGTCTGAGTTGTAGCAGAAACAGGGTCATTTGAGTGCCCAGTGCAAGGAGCTTTCCCGAAAGTTATGAAAGAAGATGTGACAGACTCAAGAGGGACTTCAGAAGCAAGAGGACAACGGGGCTCTCTAAAAGGCCACTCTGCAAGTGAAAACGGAAGCCCACAGACCCACCTAGACGCGCTCCCTCCGGCTCCCAGCTCTGTTTCTCCTCCAACCCCCTCTCTCAGATGCGGGGCTTCTGCTTCCTCGCAGAGTTTTTGCTCACGCGTCCACCCATTTGCAAACCCTGGCCGCAACCAACACTTTTCTTTCTAAAGCCTTTAAGTTCTTAACCCAGACACCTGGGCCCCTAGGAAGGCCCCTCTCCTCTTCCCCTGAGGTCTTTCCCCGCCTGCGCGCGGCTCTCCTAGGTAGGAGCGGGGACGAGCCTCCGGGCTTGGCCGGGGAGGCGCTGGGGCGGCGGGCGCTCGCCCTTCTGCCGGGCAGCGGCGACAGCGCGCGGTCCCCTGCTCGGAGCAGGGCAGCTGCCTGGGGAGGGGCGCCCAGGACCCCGCCCGCCGCCGGCCCCGCGGCCCCGCCGGGGTCCTTTACCTCCATGTCCTTCAGGTGTCGGCTCCGCGGCGGACGCGCTCGCGGTCCCCGCTGTCCCTTCGGCTCCCGGCAGGGCCAGCTCGGGCTGCAGCGGGCGCGGGGCGAGCGGGCGGCGGCGCCGGGCTGCGCTCGGCTGCGGGACTGCCCCGGCCCGGGGGCCTGCGCGAGAGAACGAGGAAGGAGGAGGAGGAGGAGGAGGAGGAGGGAGGGAGGGAGGAGGGGGAGGGGAGGAGAGCAGGGAGGGAGGCCGGCGATGAGGGTTTAAATTTAGACGCAAATCTAAACAGATACTGTCCCTCCCAGGGCAGGACTCAGGAGCGGGAGCCGCGACTCCCTAACGTGCCCAAACATGGGGACGGGCGGCCGCGGGCCCCTCTTTCTGCTGCATTTCTCAGGGCCCCGGGCTTGGCCGGTCTCGGTCCTTCTCGACCTCTCCCTCCTTTAATGTCTTCTTTTTCTTGTCCCCCCCAATTAGAGTGGTCCTTTCGTCATTTTTATTCCCGTTCCTTTACGATTTCCTTCTTTCTGTCCATGCTTTCTGCTTTCTATCTCCTCTCTCTGTGCTTTTAATTGCGTTACTGTCGTACCTGGGTCCCTGGAGTCCTTCGGAGGCGAGTGAGCGCCCGCCAGGGGTGGGGGACGCCGTGTGCTCCAGGGCCCCCCAGACCAGGCGTGGGCGCTCAGCGGGGCACCCGCGGGACACCGGTCCCCGCACACCTCTTTTCCTCTCCACCTCGCAGGGTCACATGTTCAGGAAGCCACCACCGATCTATCCATCTACCATCTGTGTGTGAGGACAAGACAGAGAGAAACAGGGGATCCAGGCAAAGTTTTGCAAGCTCCCTGAAGCAGTGCATCTTTCCCCCAAACTCTGCTCTGATTGATGCCTGGGGCTTTGTGGGGATTTCAGCTCCCACAAGCTGCTTGTTAAAGGGCCTTCCCTCCGTTCCTACTAAATATAGCAAAGGGCCAGAGCCTAACCGTCCTATGCCCACAGTCCCAGCACAGCAACCAGCCCCCAGGGCTGTCCCCGCAAAGAGGGCAGCAAACAGGCTGCGCGGGAGGGACGCGGGGACTGGAATCTGCACGAAGGACATGCTCTGCTACCTGTTCATGTGCCGGCTGCCAGCCCTAGGTGGCCCTTCTCAGTCCTTCCCCCAGGGCAGAGAGAAGGAGAGGGCAGTGCCTTCCGGAGACCTGTGAGTGGAAGGGTATTGGCTGGCAGGGACACCCCTCTGTCATCCTGCAGAATTCTCATGCCTCCCAACCCTGTCCCCTATCCCTGACCCCAACTCAACCAAGGAAAGGGAAAGCCATCACAGAGCTGGACCGTGAGACAGGTGACGGTGAGTGACGAGAACGCAGGTGTGGAGGAACCGCTAAGGACACACGCTGAGGCTGAGTGCCTGCTTGGGCCACAAAGAACGGCCCTGATTCTGCTCGTCCCAACACCATCTGTGAGCCTTTAGGCACTTAGATTGCTGTTTTGGGTACCACTCTTAGAAATATTGCCCCTTTCCTGTTGTAGAACCTTCTAAGTTCTGACTTTCTAAAACACTAGCAGTCCTAGTGGTTTCTAGTTCATTTAACTCTGCTGAGCATAGAGGCAAGACCCCTGATTTCAGAAACAGAAAGATTGAAGGCCAAGTCCCATCTCTGCTGCTTTCTAGCTGTGTTTCCTTAGATAAGTCACTTAACCTCTCTGATTCTCATTTTCCTTACTTGTACAGTGTAGTAGGCACTCTGGAAAGGGTGGCTATTTTTATAATGCTTAGCCTCATGTATAAGCACCAAATGAATAAGGCCCTGATATTTCTGTAATTTAGAGCCAGGGACTCAAGGGCTCAGTGAAAGGAGCCCCTACTCCCAGGAATGAATGGTGAGCCCCTTCCTATGCCAGCCACATGGCTGCAGAGGTAAAGACGCTAGGGCAGAGTGACAGCAAAGAAAGGAAATTTCCAGGTAACCTGCAATGTACACTTGTGCTTGTAATTTTTTTCTTTCTTTCTTCTTTTCAGAGGTTCAGGACAGAGTTGGTGATAGACGCATCAAGGATTACCATGTCTTCTAACCCTGCCCATGGGCCTTTTTCGTTTCTCCCTCAAACTAGTCCTCCTTTTTGCTCAGAATGGGGCTGCCCCAGCACAGGTTTCTGGCTTCACAAACAGAAGGGCGGAAATGCCTACCCAAAGGAAACCGTTAGGCCCAGATAACATCACAATCACCCAAGGTGACTCGCAGCTGCTCCCCAAGCCCTGCTCAGGCCTCCCTCCGCTGAGAACGGATGACCACAAAGCAAACAAGCGTGGCCTCTCCCTTGCTCCTGGGTCCCTGCCTTGCTCCTGGGTCCCAAGTGCCAAGCTGAATGCTGCTCCAGAGCTGTGTGGGCCCCAGGCAGAGACCTTCTCCTGAGGAAGGGGGTGGAGAATGGGGAGGGAGGGGCAGAGGGGAGGAGGGATAGCCCAGAGCTGGGCTCTAGAGTAGGCGTGGGGTGTATACACCTCTTATCTTCCCCTCTTGCCTCTGCTGAAGATCCCCAGAAGCCAGAAGAGAGATAACCCAGCTGATAAACACCCTGTTTTCCCCGTGTCACTAGGGATTGTGACAGTCGCTCTGTGGGCTGGGAGGAGCTGACACCCCAAGGGGAAGGGAAAGTGGCTCTGGGAGGGGTTGGTTCCCTTCCCTCTCTGGGGGTCAGGCTGGCTCACAAGGACCCACTTCCTTCACTCTCCCCCTGGGCCTTCCCCTTCGCAATCCCTGACAGCCTGCCCCAGCCGGGCAATGAGTAGGGATCATCAGGGACCTGAGAACATGGAGCACCCGAGACACAGCTCAGGCCACCGGGAGGGACATGTGTGGAGGAGCCCATGTCCCGTAGGTTGCCCCAGGCACATAGTAGGCCTTCAGTAGATATTTGGGGAATGAACATGTGGATGAATGAACGAGTGAGTAAAGCCACTTAGTAGAATTTTGCTTTTATTTATTTATTTTTTCTTTTGTAATTGAGATTTTATTGGTTGTGTTGGGGATCAGTACACACATTTCAATTTGCACACAATTCTTAACATATGTACCCAAAATCCTAAAAAAACATCTATTTTGATGCTTTTTAAACAGTTATTCCAGTGATTCTCCAGCTTAAAATTTGGAGACAAGTTTTCCTTAAGAGGATATCAAGTGCCAGTATCTTCAAATGTTGATAAGCTGTTATATAAGTCCCACCAATTCGCAATTTATTATCATATATACTGCATACTCAAATTTTCAATCTTTCACAGCACATTCACAAAGTTATTAGGAAAACAGGACTACCACGACCAAAGATGTTACAGAGTATACACAATTCTGACAGAGACAGCCATGATCAAAGAGTGGTTTTCTTTAGGAAACAAGTCTACTAAGAAACAACATGGGAATAGAAGTAATTTAAAATGTTCAAGACATTAAATGCAGGCCTGGGACTCCATATTGCCATTTAGTGTGCTTTATATTATAAATGATGGGGGTTATAAAACTAACCCCCATCTATGGAATGTTAAGCTGACACCCAAGACAGTCAAAGCCTCCCATAATTCAATATCCCACACTATTTTCTGGTTGTACCAAAAAATACACAACCAGCGAATGATTTCACCTCTTAAAAAAAAATAATTTATGCTTAAAAAATGGGATGAGGTGGGATTCCCTCCTTCTTAAAAATGTTTCTAGAGCTACTAAAAAAACCTTGCATTTACAAAATAGTTGATAAAAATATTCCTCTGGATTGTACAAGAAGGGAGACAGGGACCACTGATAAGACACGGGATATGATATTAATCAGACTTCTTTCTCTCCTGCTTCACCAGAGGCTGGACTCTCCTCAGTTTTAGTTTCTCCATTTTCTGCAGGTAAATCTTCTTTAGTTTCTTGGTTAGCTACTTCGGCCTGTTTTCCCTTTGCTCCCCTTTTCCCTTTTGGTTGCACTTTTTTGTCTGAAGATTTATCCTTTGCTGCTGCCTTTTTGGGCTTCGTTTCCACTTTTGCAGGAGCAGGTTTAGTTGACAGCCACGCAGATCTCCTCTTGGGCTCTTCCTTCACCGCACCTTCAGCCAAGCTGACCTTCCAGACTAGAATTTTGCTTTTAAATCAAAGGTGGCTCTGCAATGGGAAAAAGGACCCAGTGGGAGGAAAGATCATGAAAGGCCACGACAAGTTAAGTAGTAAATTACCTTTCAAGCAGAGTTGCAAAGAGCTCCAATCAGTCAGCTCTTCATGTTGGCCACACTTGCTGCTGCTCATCTATTTTAAAAATTAAGAGCAAGAAGCAAATATTCTTTCATTGCTATAAATTCTAACTATACACACACACACACATGTGTACACATATACACACACATACATGTCTGGTAATTTGGCAAAACAAAATAAAATGAAACACCAAAAAAAAACACAAAAAACCCTAAAAACCCCTAATTCATTCTGTCACAAGTAACTACCATTGAGGAACAAGGTTGAATACATTGAAATGAAAACACAAAAGCTGAAGTGTTTTTATGTGTTTATGTGTTTTTATGCAGCGGCGGGGCTGCAAGGGGAGGGTGTTGAGCGGTGGGGGAGGCAGTCGGTGGGGGTGGGGGACATCATGAGAAGGACTTCTGACCAGGCCGGTGGGGCAGTGGCCCTGTGGAGATTAGGAGGTTGGCTGCATAGGGAAACTGAGCAAATAAGTAG
This sequence comes from Microcebus murinus, assembly GCF_040939455.1. Taxonomy (NCBI): domain Eukaryota; kingdom Metazoa; phylum Chordata; class Mammalia; order Primates; family Cheirogaleidae; genus Microcebus; species Microcebus murinus. The sequence goes on along the minus strand of NC_134105.1, from coordinate 114,645,202 downwards.
GTATGTCAAGGACAATGGGAGATAGATTTCTCACTGGTGGGGAAGGATGTACAAATATGCAAAGGAGAAGGGCTAGAATGAACCCTGTGGTGTTGGATTAGTGTTGCGGCAGTGTGTACAGCTAGTGTTACAGCCCTTGTTACAGCTCTTACTCATTTGACCAGGGAAAGAACCGAGTAGCACACGAAGAGTTGGAGAACAGACTTTATTCTTCTACAGCAGACTCAGCACACCTAGTGTTACAGCTCTCTTCGTGTCTTCCGATTTCTCCTGATGTTCTCCCCCTTCCTGCCCTTCTGCCCCTGCTTTTATACCTTGGTAGGGCTCAAGAAACGTCCAATCAACTACAAGCCTTAACATCCAACCAAAAACAGTGGGATTCAAAAATTACCCAATCAGGATCATGCAAGCAACATGGCCGGAAACAGGCACGAGGGTCTGGGGCATTCCGACACTCGGGGTCCCGGCTGGGTGCCTCGGGTGTCGGGGCGGCTGGGTGCCTCGGGGTCCAGCCCCAGCAGCATGCCTTTAACTGGCCACGCACAGCACTGGCCGCCGGAGATGCGGAACTATGGGGAGGCGGCAATCGGCCACGTCCCGGCACCCGACATTTTCTGCATCATTAGAATAGGAAATTTGGTGTGAACTCATGGTTTTCAGTATATATGCAGAAATAGAAATAAATGTAGCTATCAATGGCCCGTGTGCATACGTGTATTTCCTAGTTTGATGCACTGAGAGAATCTGGGAGCAATGACGTGCTAGTGATCACAGGTGTACGTAGAGCCCAGACCTTGATTGTCCACTAATAGAATGAGGACTCCTTGGAGACAATAATTAATTACAGGGCCAGCGCTGGTGTAAGATGACATACGCCTGGAACATCTTATTGTACCAGAAAATAAGGAATTGCTCAACGAGTGATGGGGAGATGGTAAAACAATACAGAAGTCAGTTCGCAGGAGCTCCAGTTAGAAATATTGGAATAGTATAAGAATCAAAATAGATAATGACAGCTATAGATTATAACTCTTCAAATAAAGTAGAAGTTTATGAGTCCACAGTGGTATAGAGAATTGAGCGAGTATGGAGGAGAGAAAGCTCTTACGGCACATGCTGTCTCGGCCCATTTTATGCTGCTATGACAGAATACCACAGACTGGATAATTTATAATGAACAGAAATTTATTTGGCTCAGAGTTCTGGAGGCTGGGAAGTCCAAGAGCACGGTGCTGCATCTGGCAAGGGCCTTCTTGCTGCATTGTAACATGGCGGAAGGTGTTGCATGGGCAAGAGGGAACTTGAGAGAAAGAAAGAGGGGGAAGAGGGCCAAATGCATTCTTTATCAGGAACCCACTCCTCTGATAACGAGCCCACTGCTGGGATAATAGTATTAACCCGTTCATGAGGGCTCTGCCTAATCACCTCTTAAAGGTCCCATTTCAAAACACTGTTGCATTGTGCTAACTCCGGTGGGTAAAAGTGGAGTGAGGAATGGGAGTTTACATCATTTTAAACTAGCTCCCTACAAGTGCCTGATTAATCACCATGGGGGAAAAAAGCAACTTTCCAGAAGAGTAACCGAATAGACACCATGTTAATCAAGTGATCAAAGTAAACATCACCAGTAACGGCGCAACCTGATGACACACGTTACCTGAGTGGTTGCAACAAGAACACAACGCCCTTCCATAATATCCTGGCCAAAAGGGCATAACCTGAATCTAATCATGAGGAAACGTGGGACAAACCAAACAGGAAGACGTTCCTCAAAATGACTGATCTGTAATTGTCAAAAGTGTCCATGCCGGGAAAGTGGAGGAGAGGCTGAGGAAGGGTCCTGGCGAAAGGAGACCAGAGAGACACGACAGCTGGGCTGAATGTGTAGTCCTGGGTTGGCTCCTTTGACTATAAAGCGTATTAAAGGAATTATTAGGATAATTGGCAAAACTGAAAGGAATCCTGGGTGAAGTGTATATAGGAGTTCCTTGTGCTAATTTTACAATTTTTTTTGAAGTTTAAAATTATTTCAAACTAAAAAGTTAAGCAAAAGGGTAGTAGGGGAGGCACTGAGCTTTGATTCTGGACTGACTCCCTCTTCGGTCCCTTTGTCACCCGTTCCTTCCACCCCAGCCTGCCCCAGAGATCCGCAGGATGAGCCAGGGGCCCATGACAATGATACTGGCCTTGGAGAGAGACAGACGGGGCCACAGAGAGAGCCTGGTCCTCTGGAATGACACAGGATGGAGATGGGAAGGGGAAGGGTATTTGACTCTTCCTTTGGAAAAACATCTTTGTGCTGTTTTAGTGGTTTCAGTAAATACATATATTTTTATAACTTTGGAGGACAGATTTAACTTTTTTTGTTTATTTATTTATTTTGTTTTGTTTTCTTTCTTTTTTTCTTTTTTAAAAAATGTGGAACGCTTCATGAATTTGTGTGTCATCCTTGCACAGGGGCCATGCTAATCTTCTCCGTATGGTTCCAACTTTAGTATATGTGCTGCCGAAGCGAGCACCGGGTTTAATTTTTTAAAAAGGAAGAAAACACAAGAGCCGCGCTGGGCTGAGTTAAGGCTGGATGTGAAGATGGACACTGAGCTCAGCTCAGGTACTCTGATAGGGCTGGGGGCAGCCCCATGAGCACGCTCGCTGGTCTAATCACTGAGGCTAAAAAACAGGGTTGATGAAAGATCCAAGAGGATGGTCTAGAGGTTGCAACAGATCACATTCTTCTCCTTCTGGTGCATAATCCCAGGTTTTAGGAGTGAAATTAAGAACATCTACCAAGGAAAGTCAAACCTTCTGAAACCTAAAAAGTACATCACACAGAGTACCTGTGCACTAGTTTCAATTCTGGCTGTAAATTACAATGACCTAGAGAGCTCTGAAAAAATATCTGTGCCTGGACCTCACCCTAGACCAAGAGGGAGCAGGGCCTGGTGATAGTGGTTTATTTAAGCTTCAGGAAAGAGGTAAATTCTGAATAATCTAAGCCAATTATGAAAATACCCTTCTCTTGTCAGAAACAGTTTTAGGGAGGGATAAATGAGGACATTTTGGCTGAGACAAAAGGGAAAAAAATTTATCCTTTCTGATAAAGAAACACACAAGAAGGGATGCCCTATAAATATAGGATGTTATCCTACCTCCTTATAATGATGCCTGGAACTGCGGCAGCCATTTCGCCACCATGAGGCAAAGGAGAAGAGCCAAAGTGTAAGCCTCATGAATGTAGATATTTTTGTTTCTTTTTTGTCAGTGTGTATCTTCTGTGCCTAAATCAAGGCAGGGCACAAATAGACACCCAATAAATATTCATTGAATAAAGAACCAAATGACTTTGTTGAGGCACTGAATTGACCAACCTTGAGGGGACTTTCCCCTGGACTTCTTGTTATGTAAAGCAATAAATTTCTGTGTGGCTTAAGCCATTTGGGTTATAATGCTTAGTTATAGGTGAAGGCATCTCACTTATTCACATAGATACAAACTTAGAAGAAGACAAAATCAGACACTTATGCCAGAACAAAGAAGGAGGCAGACCCTCAGAAAAATGTGCAGCAAAGATGGGGAGAAAGACACTGGCAGGGAGGGCAGAAAGCAAAACATACACATACAGAGAGAGAAACAGAGAGAGGGGAGAATGTGAGCAGAAAAAGGGAGTGGGAAACCTACCTAATGTCCTTTGGGGAGGAAAAAAAAACATTTAGATTGATAAAATAAGAGTAATCATTGTCAGAATTTGAAGTGTCTTATTTTCTATCTAAATTTTAGACAGCAGTTGATATCTATAACCTTTTTTTTTATTATTCTTAACAACAACAACAAAAACGCTGGTTTCTTCTAGAAAGTGAGGTGGTATTTACTGAAATAAAGGTATAATTTTTTGATATAATTCCTTTAGGATATTGTTAGCGATGTTAAGTGACGTTGTGGTCTTGCCACAAACGGCATTTATTAATACAAATCAGGATCTTGAACTGGGCAGGACTGTCCAAGGCCGGAGATTACCCACATGAAGATTACCCACGTGGCCTGAAGATAAATGTCTGCAATGAGGACATACAAATAAATTGAAACAGATTATAAGAAAAAATAGTATCCAATTCCACCTACGATTCGTCCCCTTTGTCTTTTTGTATGGATAACAGGCAGAGAAGTATCTGAACAATTTTCTGCACAATATGTTCTCATTTTCGACTCTGGCAAAGCATTCATTTGCAAAATCTACTAAAAACCTGTGTCCCCACCTGCTAGTTTCTCTTTCCCTCTGTGGTGGTCTCTCTATCCATCATTTGCTCATGAAAGGAACCTGGGAGTCATTCTTGATCCTGCCTTCATCTTTATCAACCAGGTGCTGCGATTCAAGCTCTGACATACCCTGACCTCACTCCCCCGGCCCCTCACAGTCGCCCCGGTCTCACATCTGGATTAGGAAAACAGTGTTGGGCGCGGTGGCTCATGCCTGTAATCTCAGCACTCTGGGAGGCTGAGGCGGGTGGATCGCTCAAGGTCAGGAGTTCGAAACCAGCCTGAGCAAGAGTGAGACCCCATCTCTACTAAAAATAGAAAGAAATTAATTGGCCAACTAATATATATAGAAAAAAATTAGCTGGGCATGGTGGTGCATGCCTGTAGTCCCAGCTACTAGGGAGGCTGAGGCAGGAGGATCGCTTGAGCCCAGGAGTTTGAGGTTGCTGTGAGCTAGGCTGACACCACAGCTCTCACTCTAGCCTGGGCAACAGAGTAAGACTCTGTCTCAAAAAAGAAAGAAAGAAGAAAGAAAGAAAGAAAGAAAGAAAGAAAGAAAGAAAGAAAGAAAGAAAGAAAGAAAGAAAGAAAGAAAGAAAGAAAGAAAGAAAAGAAAAGAAAAGAATGTCATAGTTAATCTCCATGTCTCCTAACTGTTCTCCTCACTTCCAGCCTTGATTCACCATCTCTCCGGTCTATTTCCGACTCCACAGGCAGTTATTTTTCTAAGACACGGAGCTGCCTTCCAGGAGCGCTCAGGAGGAAGGCTCACTTCTTATGCGGCTCACTCACACCCTTTCCAGACACGGCTGTGCTCATCTGTCCGGCCTCTTCTCAACAGAGAACAGCCAGTACTCTAGACTGCAGCCATCCTGAACTACTCTCAGGTCCCTGAACGGGCTCTTTGCTCCACCTGGAATACATGTCCTGATTTGCACAAAGCTAACTTACTCATCTTTCAGTTCTCAGTCTAGGCTCCTCTAGGAAGATGGTCCTCACCGCCAGCACCCCTTTCCCCGCTCCTTTATCCCCTGTGAGGGACACATGTCCTATGTGCTACTTCGTGCCTATGCTGTTTCTGTCATTGCATGGATTGTTGTAAAATTGCCTGCTACTGTCTGCATCCTCCCACTAAACCTTAAGCTTAGTGAGGACACATTCCATTCTGTCTTGGCCAAAGTTCTATGATCGGTGCTGTGCTCAAATATGGTGAATAAACACATGTTGGAGGAATGAGTGGACACTAGCCCATGCAAAAAGGTAGATAATTCATTTTGTGATCCAGTTCTTGCATGTCCGCCTAAAAATGTAGTAATGACATAATGAGTGGTAATCTAGTATAGTGTTTTAGAGATCAGCTCTGAAGCTGACTTCCTGGGTCCAAGTGTGACCTTGATCAAGGTGCTTAACCATTTTGTTCCTCAGTTTCTTCATCTATAAAATGGGGATAACAGCAGAACCTACTGCATAGGGTTGTTGCAATGACTAAACGAGTTAATACATATGAAATGCTTAGAATAGTGCTCACACATAGTAGGTAAATACTGGGTCATTATTGTCATAGTAGCAGCCACACTTTAGCGTGAAGCAATGATTACAACAGGGTCAGGCCCAGGCAGCCAACAGGGCTTCCTCTGCAACGTGACTCTGTGTTCGCCTCTTCTTTCCAAGCCATTCACCTGTGATTTCCACCTGCTCCAAATTTATCTGCTTGGCTACAGCCTAAGCTTGGAGGAAAGACGCATATTTGTCTTATTTCTTCTTATCTGTACTTTACGCAACAGTTCTTGAATATTCTAAGTTCAGACACAATTCTGCATTTTATGCTTGCACATGTCAAAAAAAAAAAAAACAGATAAGAAGGGGGAAGTTTTTAATACCTCAGTTTTAAATAAATGTCACTATCCTGAATAGTGTTTCTTTCTAATGGAAACCAGTTTTGAGTTACCTGGAATTAAATCCTGCATCAGTAAGAGTCCACGGGGGTTTTTCTGGCACATTTTTTCCTAAATTTTACCACACATCAGCTAGTTTATTTGCTCTCATCCCATTGTATAACCTCACAACCCTTGGTGCCAACGTCTTTCCCAAGATTTTACTGATTTGGGGTATGTTGTTATTACATGGCCTGCTTCCTGATATGCGATAGTCTTTGAGATTTTTAAAGACTTATCTCAGTGTATCCAATACCACCCAGGGCCCAGGAGGCAGGCACAGGGTCCCTGTCTTAAAGGGGTGCCATTTATCTGAAAGGGCAAAATAGATCCCTGAACCATTTGAATCAGAATATGAACTATGTACTGAATATCCCAAAGCAGCGCATGACTGGCTGTTGCTGGCCCTGAGGAAGGCCAAGGGAGGAGGATGGAGCTCTGAGGAAGGCCTCAGGGGCAAGAAAAAGAGGAAGTTGACCCAAGCGAGCTCGGTGGGGACGAGGGTTGTGGGCTTTGGTGGAAGCCTCTGAGAGCAAAGAGCCCAGGAGGATGAGGAGGAGTGGAGAGGGGCGTGAAGGCTGGTCAGAGCCCCCTCCGGCCTCCTTAGGTTTGTATCCCTGCTCCAGCAGCTCCGTGAAGGGGGGTGAAGTCTGGAATCCACCCAGCCTCTTTCGGAAACGCCGCTGCACCCCAGCGCTGTTCTGGAAGAAGTGTGTTACGCTTGGTGCTTGCCTGTGTAAAAACGGGTGCTATTTGCATCCTGGAGATTATTGAACTTGAGCGGAGTTGCTTCTGGTTTCTACTTTCTGCTTCTGCTTCCTTCGTTGCCGGTGGAGGGGCTTTTGGGCGGCAAGAAAGAGAAAGAGATGGGGTGAGAGTGAGCAAGGGAGAGAGACGGGACAGCCCCTCACCTGGAGATACCCTGTAGGCACAGGGGCAGAGGTGAGGGCTGGGGACTCAAAGACCCTACCACACAGGGGGTTTGTAGAGGGCGATGTTACTTAATCGTTCTCATCTCCTTATTCGATGATAGTTCTCACCAATCCTTACCCAGGGCTGCGGTGAGGAATTCCTAATCCCAATGACTGTAAATCTGAAACCATAATGAGATGGGTGAGGTGCTGAATCAGACCCCGAGACACAGGACCTGGCAGTGAAGGAGGACGCAGACAGCCCCGATGGAGGGCACACGGGAGGTGCCACCGTGGCCAGGGGAATGGTGTGGGTGGCGGTGATTAAGAGCAGCGTGGGGGTGGGGTGGAAAAGGAATTTGCATCTCATGGCCCCATCGGATCTGAAAGCTCACATCCTGTTTTGCTGTAGTTTGGGCACATCAGTAGCTGAAAGCCTCCTCTGGCCATGGCCAGCCGCAGGAAGCGGGTGTCAGCGGCCTTGCAGGTGGGAACCCAGGTCCCGAGCAAGCACGCCTGAACGGGCTGCAGGCCGGCTCCCACCTGCACCAGGCCCGCTGCCCTCGCTCTGCCCCCACTGTGGGGCCCCAGACCTCGCCCCTCCTCCCCAGAGACTGTCAACAGGAAGTTAAGTCAGCTGGAACACTCTGTCCCCCTTGACATTTTTGTTTTAATTCTGCAGCTGTGTTTAAAGGCTTCATGAATTATCTCTCTGGCTCTGAGTCTTGGGTCAGTCTGTTTGTCTGTCTGGCACTTTGTCTCTCACCCCCGTGTTCCCAGTCACGGGTACCCTAAGGCCAGTAGAGCAGAAAGAGAACGAGGGTTGGTGAGAAGGCAGTGGGACGGTAAGAAAGCACGTTAGGGCCTGTGATATTCGCTGTTGATGAGCTAAGGATGGCGACCTGGTCACTTTCGTGGGAAGAGGAATTCCTAACGCATTGACAGTGCTCGCCTCTAGCGTGCGTCACAGCCGAGCGGGGCTGTCTTTCCCCTGGGTATTCCGTAGTGCCCACTGAGGCGCCTTCTATACACATTCACTTTCAGGAAGCATCGGCAACTCTCTCTTTCCTTGTAATCCATGTCCGATTCTCGCTTTTAAAAAAACACAATCAAGCCCCAGCTTCCAAAGGCAACCTGGTCCTGCTCAAGGTGATATTTCTTAGTCTCTTGTAGCTGCAGCTCACAGCTCTGTCTCTCTATTTGCGAAACGTCTGTCCCAGTACTCAACAGTGCGTGGTGCTGAGATGCATCAGAGGACGATTTTGTTCTTTCCTTGTTGCTTTTCCTTCTACTGCCTCTCGTTAACATCTACAGAGAACAGACCTCTCAACTTAGAGACCCTGAATCTCTAAAGCCACCAAGTGCCTACAAGAAAAGTGGTGATTAGTCTCTCCAAGTGCTTCCTCTTCAGCAGCCCCAGGAAGAGCGACCCCCATTCATCGCGGTAGCTAGTCCGTTGGGCTCACATGTGTAGAACGTCAGAGTTGGCTTTAAAAGACCACCTGGCAAATGGCTTATTGTTGGTTATACAGATTGGTTATGCTTTGTCAATCACTCCCCTTGAAACCTAAGCATGAGAGAACATAGCTCACTCTGTGTGATTAGCCATGAAATTAACTGCTGAAGCCACAGACTGAGGCTACGCTTGAGTGGATAGGGTATAGGCCAGCTATGGCGATGTGTGTCCGGCGGGCTGGGGGCGGTGCCGTGTGGGCACTGAGGGAGGAGCAGAAACAGCCCAGGAGACAAAGCCCTAGGTGAGTGGAAGGGAGAGGGGCAGCTTACAGGTGGGCAGTACTGATCGATCTTTTATCATCTTTCAAAGTGAGACACGAAGACTTTATGTGCCTCCTGATACGATGCGATAAGGAAGACACAGTGACACCTAGGATGTGAAATTTGCAAAAGTAAACAAATTTAAAAAGGCAAAAAATTAAACCGAAGTCTAACCAGGCCTCTAGCTCTAATGTCCAGTTTATAGGAAATATGGCAGATGGCCCATGTGGGACCCACGAGGATTTAATCAGCAGAACCAAGAATGTGGGAAATTTCTATAGATCAGATAAACTGGACTCTTTAACAAATAAATGACATTAACAAAATAAAGAGAGAGAAAGAGCTTTTAGACATTTAAAGAGACTTAAGAGAAGTATCAACAAGATGCAATGTATAGACCTTCATTGGATCCTGATTCAAACACACCATTGTTCTTTTTTTTATTTGAGACAGAGTCTCACTTTGTTGCCCAGGCTAGAGTGAGTGCCATGGCGTCAGCCTAGCTCACAGCAACCTCAAACTCCTGGGCTCAAGCGATCCTCCTGCCTCAGCCTCCCGAGTAGCTGGGACTACAGACATGCATCACCATGCCCAGCTAATTTTTTTCTGTATATATTAGTTGGCCAATTAATTTCTTTGTATTTATAGTAGAGACGGGGTCTCACTCTTGCTCAGGCCGGTTTTGAACTCCTGACCTGGAGCAATCCGCCTGCCTCGGCCTCCCAGAGTGCTAGGATTACAGGCGTGAGCCACCGCGCCCGGCCTCAAACACACCATTGTTCTTGAGGCAGTTGTGAAAAGTTGCACACAGAAAGGGTATAAGATGATGTTTACGAAATCCATGTTACCTTTCCTAGGTGTTATCGTGATGTTGTGGTTATGTTATTAATAGAAATAAAAGTTTTTATCTGTCAGAGATACATACTGAAGTATTCATGGCTAAAATTATGTGAGGTCCACGTTTTGCTTTAAAATATTCCAGGGGAAAACATGGTCAGGAGATAGATGAGGCAGGATTGGGAATGTATTCATAGTAGTTGATACTGGGTGCAAGCAGGTGGGAATTCATAGCACTGTTCTCTCTGGGTTTGTGTATCCTTATAAATTTCCATAATAATAATAATAAAACAGTGAACAGATTCATGATGACCCAGAACAGGTTCTTGATGTAGGAGAAAGAAGAGTCACCAAATTATCTCTGTTGGAGGGTTGCTGAAGGGCAGCCTCCTTTCTATGGTGGTTGCAAGAGTTACTTTATTCATTTCCTTAAAAACTGAAGTGTCTGCTCCATGACCCAGCAATTCCATGCCTAGGCATACTCCCAAGAGAAATGGGTGGATACACCTGTCAAAAGACATGCACAAGCCTATCATAGCAGGACAAATCAGTTTCATCCACTGTAGTACAAAACTAGAAACAATGTAATTGCCAAACAACAACAGATCAACAAATTGTTGAATATTCATATAACGAAATGTTACTGGGTGATAAAAAGAAAGCAACTACTGACACACACGACAACATAGATGAATTTCAAAAACAGTGCTGAGCAGAAGCAGGCACAGAGGAGTACTAGCTGTGACATTCAAGAACAGAGTGACAGATGTGGCCGGGCGCTGTGGCTCACGCCTGTGATCCTAGCTCTTGGGAGGCCGAGGCGGGTGGATTGCTCAAGGTCAGGAGTTCAAAACCAGCCTGAGCAAGAGCGAGACCCCGTCTCTACTATAAATAGAAAGAAATTAATTGGCCAACTGATATATATATAAAAAAATTAGCTGGGCATGGTGGCGCATGCCTGTAGTCCCAGCTACTCGGGAGGCTGAGGCAGGAGGATGGCTTGAGCCCAGGAGTTTGAGGTTGCTGTGAGCTAGGCTGACGCCACGGCACTCACTCTAGCCTGGACAACAAAGTGAGACTCTGTCTCAAAAAAAAAAAAAAAAAAAAAAAGAACAGAGTGACAGATGTTAGAATGATAGTAATAGTTACCCCTGGACTGTGGTATTGATGGGGAAGGGGCACGAGGGACCCTTTTGAGGTGATGGAAATGTTTTACGCTTGATCTGGGTGCTGGTGTACACAAATGTAAGAACTCAATAGAGCTGGGCATTTAAGATCAGTGCACTTTTGTGCACTCTATGATATATATGTTATAACTCAATTTAAAAAATAATAGCCAAGAAATAACAAACTAAAATAGGAAAAGGAAGAAAAAAACTGAAAGTGTGTCGAATTTCCAAAAGAGACCCAATGGAGGGAAATTTAAGATAACATTTTTAGGGTCTAAAAAAACTCTTCTGAGTTCGCAACTCAGAAAGCTGAAGTCCCCTGCTAGGAGAATGCTGCCTGGAATGTCGTACAGCCGTGGTCAGAGGAAGGGTTCCAGTTCTATCCCCTAGACTTTAACCTTGCATTTTCCCTTTTGCAAAATGTATCGGCCCTGTTTAGCCAGCTATTTGCCCCAGAAGCATTAAATAATCCATTCTTTTTTCTAATTCTTTTTTTCTGAAAACATTCATGGCAAAATCCTAATCGTCACCAAATCAACACAGTAAACCAAATGAAGTTGTCATGGACAGAATAAAGAGCACGCAGGCTGCAAAGAAGAAATGGTTTGTTTTCCGGGGCCTCGTCCTGGATTGCAAGGTCCGGGGAGAAGGGGGTTTGGGGTGGGGTGGCAGAGTTCAATAAATGGTACTAGACTAGCTTTCTTACTAGAAGACTGGGGTCCTAAGTCTAGCTATTTTCTGACTAGTTTGTTTGGGGGCAAGTCACACACCTCCTCTTGCTGTCGGTTCCCCGTCTGGGAATCGGGGATGACGACCCTTCAGGGCTGCTGTGAGGGGTGGATCAGATCACGCGCGCACAGTAAATGGCGACTAAAATAGAAGAGGAGTAGGGGGAACCAACATTTCCAAGTTCTTTGTTTTCATCCTTCTACTAGTCCCTCTTCTTCTCTTGTGCCTCTCGGCCCCCAGGCCTTGCTCTGTTGGACAGGACCCCGAAGGCACTTCGCCCCCAGGGGCTCTGCTGCCAGCCTGAGATGGAGCATCTCAGATGTAGCCAGTGCCCTCCTGGCGCCCCGTCCTGGTGCAGAGAGATGGACAGGTTCACTGAGCAAGCAACGCCGGAATTCACAGTGAAGACCCAAATCATATCCTTCCAGACGGTGCGACCACCAGAAGCAAACCCGAGGATGCGTGAAAGGGTGCACTGGATGGATGGAAAGAAAAGCAAAGTCCAGCGTGGCTGGCCTGGGGCGGGGAACACAGCTGGATTTGGACACGCGAGGGAGTCTGGACCTTATCCAGGAGGAGAAGGGGCAACGTGGCAAAGGGCTGGTTTGCAGGGGTCAGATTTGCATTTTAGGAAGATGACTCTGGCGGCAGAAGGACTCAGAAGCAATACATTTGCAGGCAGGAAAACAAGCCAGGTCGCCATCAGCTAAGACATAATGAAGGCCAAAGCTGGAGAAGAAGAAAGGGGTTTGGAAGATATCATGAGGTTCATTTGCCAGGGTGGAAGTGGGGGTAGGGGGTGAGTAGGAGAAGCTGAAAATAATTTGAACTTTGAGAGTAGGGCTACCAGGTTTATCAAACAAAAATATAGGACATCTAGTTAAATCTGAATTTCAGATTATCATTGAATAATTTTTGGTATAAATATGTCCCATGCAATAATTAATCTGAAGTTCAACTTGAATTTGGTGTCCTGTATTTTATTTGGCAACCCGATTTCAGAATCAACTCCCTAAAATGAAAATCTGATTTATTTAAACTCTTGCTCTCTGGCTGGGCGTGGTGTGGCTCACACCTGTAATCCCAACACTTTGGGAGGCCAAGGTGGGAGGATCACTTGAGGCCAGCAGTTCAAGACCAGCCTGGGGAACATGGTGCAACTTCATCTCTAAAAAAATAAGAAAAAAAAATTAGCCAAGTGTGGTGGCACAGTGCTTGTACTCCCAGCTACTTGGGAGGCTGAGGTGAGAGGATCACTTGAGCCCAGAAGTGTGAGGTTACAGTGAGTGAGCTATGATCTGGCCACTGCACTCCAGCCTGGGTGACACCAAAACTATTGTTATCTTAATTTGACTTCCCAGGTAAATAATCCTCCTGCAAAGACACTGTACTTGTCAGATGGAAGGAGTATTTGGGAGTGATTATATTTCTCGTTTTCAACCAGAGAGTCAGCATAGTGTAGTGAAGAGCATTTTTTCCAGTAGCATATTTGTTTCAATGTCATGGGCCACCTGTATGTCATTTATTAAATGTTTTTTAGATCTATAGTAAATTTACTTCTAAAATTTAGCATTGTCTGAAGTAATGATATCCATGAAATCACCAATTCAATGGGCTATATTTTTCTATACTAATTACAGTAAACACATGACTATAAAATAACTTTTCTTTTTTTTTGAGTCACAGATTCACTCTGTTGCCCCGGCTAGAGTGCCATGGTGTCCGCCTAGCTCACAGCAACCTCAAACTCCTGGGCTCAAGTGATCTTACTGTCTCAGCCTCCTGAGTAGCTGGGACTACAGGCATGCGCCACCATGCCCGGCTAATTTTTTCTATATATATTTCTAGTTGGCCAATTCATTTCTTTCTTTCTTTCTTTCTTTCTTTCTTTCTTTCTTTCTTTCTTTCTTTCTTTCTTTCTTTCTTTCTTTCTTTCTTTCTTTCTTTCTTTCTTTCTTTCTTTCTTTCTTTCTTTCTTTCTTTCTTTCTTTCTTTCTTTCTTTCTTTCTTTCTTTCTTTCTTTCTTTCTTTCTTTCCTTTCTTTCTTTCCTTCAGTAGAGACGGAGTCTGGCTCTTGCTCAGGCTGGTTTCGAACTCCTGACCTTGAGTGATCCGTCCTCCTTGGCCTCCCAGAGTGCTAGGATTACAGGTGTGAGCCACTGTGCCTGGCCTAAAATAACTTTTTATCCCCATACTACCTAAAGTTTGCGTGTACACGTTGGGACATAGCAGCAGGGCAGGGGAGCTGTGCTGGGGCAGGTTTGGTCTGACTCTACCAGCCTGGCTCCCCAATCACTGTCTGGACGGGGAGGAGAGGGCCCCACTGTGCTTGCAACCCTGACCTTGACTGGACTAGACCAGGACAAGGGGGACAGTCAGGTTTCTGATGAGGATGGGCAGGTGGGGACCGGAGCTTAGCCTCCAGGCATCCAGCAGGTCCCCGAGGGTTAGAGTTGCATGCAGGGGTGGGACCCACTACCAGAGAGGAGCCATTCGGGGACTGGTGAGGACCAGACATGGCTGCAGGTCGTGGTGGAGGAGTTTGGGTCCCCAGATGAACAACACTTTTCTCTCCAGGGGCTGTAAGCTGATACTCAAGAATGCTTGTTGTGGGGTTTGGACGCAGACTGTGATCTACCTGCTGCACAATGTCTAATTGTTCCTGATTTGTTCAGAAAGCTTGGGTGCAGTTCAGGTTGATGTCAGCGCCTGGGCTGTCCGGCATAGAGGTTTTCCCAGGTTTCCCAGGTTTCTCAGTGGAGCCACCAGAACTGTGACACTCTGAACTGGAACCAACTGGCGATTCTTGTCTAGGCACCTCTGACCCCAAAGGTCATGCCAACAGCCCAGAGGCTCTGAGCATGATCTCAGCATTTCATCCTCATAATAGACCCCACTGTTGTGTTTCCCAAATGCTACAAGGTTCTCCTCCTTCCAGGTTTCACTGACCCCCTGCTGCTAATGAAATGACTCTTGGACTCTGCCAGCATTCATTACTTGGGGCCCCATCTCTCTTTCTGCTCATCAAAATTTAGTCCCCTTGGTGTGAACTAATGAACCCTTGGATATGTTTCCCTGGTGAGCTGGTGAGGCTGGAGACAAGACTCCCATGTCACAGGCTGCTCTGCACAGAGCAAGGCGGAGAGGCTGGGTAGGAGGGACAGTATCGAGTATCAGCTATGGGCCAAGCATTGTACTAAGTCATCCCAGAGACAGATACCATCATCTTCATTTTACAGAGAAGGAAACCTAAATTCAGCAAGATTAAGTAACTTGCATAAAGCAGAAAAAAAAACAAAAAAAACCCCAAACAGCTGGGAATAGACCTCTGGCTTTCTGACCTTAACTCTGGTGGCCTTTGGATCATGACACTTGAAATCACCCTGAGAGGAAGGGTGATGGTTGGCTCAATTTTTAATGCAATGAGAATTTGGGGGGACACCTTCTGTGAGGCCCAACACAGTGAGTACAATTTAGCCTCTGCATCAGGCAGAATCTACCCATCCTCAGGGCTTTAACTCCTGTCTTTCTTTCTTTACTGTCCCATAAGTCTTCTTTCCTCACAACTATTATCAGATACATATACCCACATGAGTTAAATGTTAGGCTTCTGTAACAAAGAAACCCAGGATACAATGGCTTACACTTAAGTTTATTTCTCTCTCACATAAAATTCCAGGTGAGTGGTTCAAAGCCAGCATGCCCCCAAAAAAGCTTCCGCAGCTCCTACCATCACATTCTGCATCCCTGCCATTAGGATGGAGGGAAGTACATGACTTCTTTTTAGGGGTCTGCCTGGAAGATTACACATATCACTTCTATTTATATCTCATGTTGGCCCAAACATCATGACACGAACAATGGTAGCTGCAAGTGAAGTTGGGCAATGCAGTTATCATGTATGCAGTAAAAACTCCGTTGCTATGGAGAAAGAGAACAAATATAACAAAGAACACACAGCAACACTGCCATGAATTGACATTATGTTTTCTTTAAGGAGTCTGGACTTAGAGTCAGATTGCCTGGCTTAGAGCCACAACTCCGCCACTGTGGTGTGATCTTGGCAAGTTGCGTGACTTCTCTGAATCTCAGTTTTTTTCTTCTGTACAATGAGGTAGAGATCATTTCTCCTCTTACCTCAGTGGGATGTGGGGAGGCCCGAACACACTAATGTCTTGGAGTGCCTAGTCGCGGCTGTAAGGTCACATAAAAAGCGAAGTGCCACTGCCTTGGGACACTCAGAGGGTTGTTTGTTTCATTGTGAGTACTTGGTGTTGGTCGCCCAACTTGGTTTCGGCTGAAAACCACATATCTGAAATCCTTCTCTATTGTGTTTCTACACCGGGGAAAGGGGGATACTTTGGTGCAGCCCACACCTTGCCCCAGAGTGCCCCCGTCCTTCCTGGGCTCCCACTCTGCCTTTGGGTGACAGTCACGGCTACCCACCCCTACTGGCTTCTTAGCGCTAGTCCCACGTGGCTGAGGAAGGCCCTGAAACTTACTCCTCCCAACGTGGATTTGGGTGGAGAGCCCTGGAACAGGACTGGCAGGAAGAAACCCAGCAAACAGCCCCCAGCAATGCCAATCTAAGCCATTTCTCCCGCCTCCTATGCAACAAATTACGAAAGGCAGGCTTGGCATGCTTTTGCAGCCTGGTTTAGCTTGTATGACAGTCTGCAGTGTGTGTGTGATAGTTATAGCAGAGCCAGTTCTTATCTGTTATCCTCTAAGCTCCTTAAGGAAGGACATAGAGAAACCTTTCTCAGCATGTATTACGTTGTAGGCACATAAGCCACTCGCCGCCATTGATCCCTCAGCAACCTCACTGCCAGCAGGGATCATGGCTTCCTTCTCGACAGATAAAAGGTCAGAGTGTGAAAGAACAGCCTGTTCAGCACTGCACAGCCACCAAGTGGAGGAGGCAAGATTTGAATCTAGGACCTCTGATGCCAAGTCTGACTCCCTTCTCCGACGCCATGATTATTGTTACTATAGTTGAGCATAAAAGAGTAGAAACCAAGTATCCATTGTACCCTCCCCTGAGCACCAACACAATTTCACGCCAGTAGGGCCTCCAAAGAGTTAGAGTGAAGAGCATTTTTTGCCATTTTATCTCTGGCAGCACACAGCACAGTACCTGCCACGTGAAACAGATCATTATATTAATAACATTTATTGGATGTACCGAAGTTGTTGGATTTATATTTTGCAAAGAATCATAGCTGCATTCCAATAGTGGAAAGCGAAAGTGGCTTGCACAGCCTTCCTGGGAGTAGGAATGTCACGCAGATAAAACAAGCAAGTGAAACGGGGGAAGGCTTCCCGGGCACAGCTGTTCATGCCCGCCTTCCTGACAGAACCAGAGCAGGAGTTAACCAGGGGCCGACTGTGGCTAGTGTCTGGGCCGTGCTCACAGCTAGCATCTGTGGCCAAGGCACCTTTGGCAGGCATCCCTCAGGGGACAGAATTTCCCATGAGGTGTATGCAGGGCCATCATGGAAACCATCCATGATGGTTGCTGGCATGGTCCAGCTTCACATCTTTTGTCCCAAAGTCCTTAGAAGGGCATATGCATTGGGCAGGTAACGAGTCCTGATTTTCAATTTGGAAAATATGGTTACAGCAGGCACGTGGAAAGTGCCTTCTATTGCTTCCTGCCAGTAGTTCAAAGGCAGAGGGGCTGGCCCACCCAGGTCAGCCTGTGTCACCCGGGAAAGAGAGGGCCCTCTGTCAGGTCAGAAAGCCAGGGGAAGCCTTCTGATAGAAAAAGCCAACCATGGCCAGAGCAGGGCGGTGTCTTGAGAATGCAGTGGTCCCCCCAAAAGCAAAGAGAGTGGTGACAGGAAAGAAGCAGCAGCAGAGGCAGAAACTGCTCTTTCGATCCCGTTGCACAAAGGAAGGAGGTGACCCAAGGCCTCTTGTGACACACATAGAAACGGAAGTGAGAGCTCTCCCCAAGATGTCTTCAGATTAGAGGCCAACCCTAGGCAGCAGCCCCAGGGCCAGCTGGGGATGGGGCTCTCTTTGTGGCTCCAGCTCTTTCCACACCGGATGGGGTCGCTGCTAGGTATGGGTGCCCGTCATGAGCACAGCCAGACCATGCAAAAGCCTATTTGTTTTCTAGGATCAATCTAGAAAACCCCTCAACTCCCAGCCCCAGCCGGGTAGGTCCCTGTGGGTTAAGCTTAGTGCTGGGGTCTCATCCGTTTTTCCTAATCAGTTCTGAAGCTTCAGGCACGTCACCTTTTCCCTCTCGCCTCTGTTCTCACTGGTCAAATGAGGAGTAGAGAAGACTTAGAGAGTTCTAGAGGGCTTACTGCAGACCTTGTCCTGGGTGATTCAACACTAGGAAAGCTCAAAAATGTTAGTTTTCTTCAGTGGATGAAAATCTGTGTGATTCTACACACCTCATTCGTTCATTCCTTTGCTTAAACATGTATTGAGCACCGCTATATGTCAACACTGCTAAGTGACAAATGGAATCAGCTCCTACTTCCTGAGTTCCTACTGAATGTCAGGTGCTGTGGTCGATGTTTTAGATAGATCAGCCCATTTAAGCCTCCCCACAGCTCTGTGAGATAATACCTCCATTTTTAGAGCAAGAAAAGGTAAAGCAACTTGCGCTAGGTCATTCATCTTTCATTCTAGGTCAGACTCCAAAGCTGGTATTTTAACACTCTAGTTTTGTCCTTGCAGAGATAAATGAGATGCAGTCGTCCTGATTTCGAGAGGTTCCAACCAGCAGCCTTGTGGCCAGAAGACCAGTTTATAGGCCGAGAGCCCTGGCATTGTTCCTTGGGGACATTAGGACATGCACTTGGAAAACCTGGTGAGCCTAGAACACATGGCAAACCCCTTTTCATGTCCCCAGCCACGAGTTCCACAGACTCACTTTCCCACAAGAATTTCCGTACCATGAACATTATAAATTATAGCAACAGCGCCCCCGTGTGTCAGGAGTGCAGCACACATTTGAACTCAAGAAAAAAAGACACATTTTAAACAGTCTTAAAACTATGGGACACTTTAGTCTTTGCTTTTGTTTGTTTGTTTTCATTTTTGCTTTCTATGTCTTTGAAACATGCTGGGGAGAAGTGATGAAAAATTGCTAAACCTACAGAACTCCACCTACAGGCAAGTTAAGCAGGAGAGAATGAAGGGTGGTAACTCTGGACTATAGCCGGCCTTCCATATTCATGGATTCTGCATCCATGGATTCAACCAACTGTGGATCAAAAACATTTGGAAAACGTTTCACAAAGTTCCAAATGGCAGGCTGGGCACGATGGCTCACTCCTGTAATCCTAGCACTCTGGGAGGCCAAGGAGGGCGGATCACTCAAGGTCAGGAGTTCGAAACCAGCCTGAGCAAGAGAGAGACCTCGTCTCTACTATAAATAGAAAGAAATTAATTGGACAACTAATATATAGAGAAAAAATTAGCTGGGCATGGTGGCGCATGCCTGTAGTCCCAGCTACTCGGGAGGCTGAGGCGGCAGGATTGCTTGAGCCCAGGAGTTTGAGGTTGCTGTGAGCTAGGCTGACGCCACGGCACTCACTCTAGCCTGGGCAACAGAGAGAGACTCTGTCTCAAAAAAAAAAAAAAAAAAAAAAAAAGAAAGAAAGAAAGTTCCAAACGGCAAAACTTGGATTTGACATGCTCCAAGTGCTACTTTGAACCCACAAGGATGAAGTAGGCATTGTATAGGCATTATAAGTAATATAGAAAGGATTTAAAGTATATAGGAGGATGTATGTAGGTTATATGCAAATATCATGCCATTTTATTTAAGAGACTGGAGCATCCACAGATTTTGGTATCTTCTCCCTTTTCTTTTCACAAAGGATTATCAATCATTTATTTAGAACACTTACAGTAAAAATGACATTCTATATATGTTAATGGATATGATGAAGGGAAACATGTGTGCCAATAAAAGAGCAAGAGTAAGACCGTACAAAGTAATGCATACCATAGAGTCCTTTACACTTGCTGAATTAGGTCACAAGATGTTTCATTGTGAAATCTCTCAGAAACCAGAGCAAAGAGGAAAAACAATTAGTAATTGTTTTTATCATCTCCTTAGATTAAAATGAATCAATTGTTGTTCAGAAGTATCATGCTTTCTGATATTGAGACCTGACCAATTCTCCTACGGATGCTGATAAAGAAAGGACTGTGCTATGGTGGGAAACAGCCTCCACAACAGCCCATGGCAGCTCACTAAGGATCCCTAAAGTCCTTTCTTATTACAATGTTCAAAGCGAGTCTGATAATGCAACTCCAGAGTCCTATTCAGCAAAAACAAATCCAAACAAGAGACCAAAACAATACAATCCGAGTAGATAATTCTCAGATACTCTGATACATTTATTTCAAGGCTAAAATTTAGAATAGACTAAAAAAAAAAAAAAAAGAATGGATGGCATGTTCTTAGGAAATCCACCACAGATGTTCTTTCTCCTGACCAGGCTTTTGATAAAACTGAACATGGCAGAGAGTGAGGTTGTACATCTCAAAAGAAGCTATGCTGTTGATAAAAAAAAAAAGGAGGATCATCATGTTTTTATAATTAAAAGGGAAAAGAATTGAGTCTTTTGAAGAGAATTAAGAATTCTATGCAGACACATAGAGGGTGGATAGCAGAGGGTGGATTAGGGAGTACTTAGAAGCAGAAGCCAAAATCTCTTTCAAAAACAGTTTGGGGACTCCTCTAGCTTATGAGGGAAAGAAGGAGACATCAAAAGGATTCTCGAATGTTAGCATGCAGGGGACCTACTATTTGTTAAAAGTGTAGAGTTCCGGGACCCACCCCATAGATTTTTATTCCAGTGCTCTAGAAGGGGCCTATGAGTCTGCACTTTAAACAGTTATTTGAGAAACAACTGGGACAGGGACACTGCCTTAAAACAAAGCTATGATAACCCTAGCTGGGGAAAAAATTCAAAGCAAATGCTCAGGATTTCTCACTTGGACAAAAATTTCTCACTAAGACACCTTAACTTATATTAATTTTAAGCTATAGTTTCCTGGGAAATCCTCTAGGACAAATTAGTTTAGAATTGTGGGCCCCGAGTAGATGAATGTTTTGATCTGCTACGTAGAATCGTTGCTATGAGGCAATTTTCGTTGGGGGCTGCCTGCCCAAATGAATTTGATTTTAGAGCAGATAACCTGAAGCCCTTAGATGAATTAGAATTAGGTTTTGGCTGCATGTGACAGAAAAACGACAATGGCCTAAACAACATAGATGTTCTTTCTCCCAGAAATGAGGGTGAGAGCTGGCAGTGCTGAGCGGGTATTGTGCTCTACAATGGCGGCGACCTGGCCTCCTTTCATTGCTCTGGTCTTCAGCATGCGGCTTCTACTTCACTTCCAAGTTGGCTGCTTGAGCACCCGCTGTCCTTCTACTTCGCAGACGGCAGGAAGTGAGAAGGGCACAGGTGGACGTACTTCCTCCCTTCAGGAACACCTTCCACTTGTACTCAGGTCATCTGCTTCTGTTGCATTGACCAGAACTTAGTCTCATGGCCATTGCTAGCTACAAGGAGTTGGGGGGTGGCGGAAGGGGCTGGAAAATGTAATCTTTATTTTGGCTGGCCACATGCCCAGCTAAACACGGAGGTTGATTACAAAAGGAAAAGGGGGAAATGGGTATTTGGGGGCATCTACCAGGCTCTGCCACAGCCATTTATGGAGCTAGATTAGGAGATAAGACCAATTGTCCTGCATGTGCTCAGAAGTTACATCAGAGCAAAGTCTCATCAAAGTTTGGGTATGTGTGAGAGTACATCTGGTTATATATTACAGAGGCATAATCATTAATCCCGTCAGACATTATCTTATGTACAGAAAAAGACAAGGGCTCATTGAGCTTATCGTTTTGAAAAAGTGCAGTGATTCAGGCCAGAGACGTGGGAACCTGAGCTCTCCCCTGCTTATCTTCTTCAAGGCATTCTTCTGCAGGGCGCACTCGGACGCTGAGCCGGGCTTTGGGGAGCTGTGCTGACAAGCAGACGTGGCTTCTTCACGGCAAGGCCAACTCAGTGGCTGGCCAGAGGTACTTGTCTCACACGGTCTGGCGGGCCCCATCAAAGCCATGCCACCTCGCTTAGAAAGAAGCCTTTCTGATCTCAGTAGCAAATGCACATGCTTCCTCTTTATCTGAAAGCAAAGCAGTCCATAAGATACACACTGAAAAGGTATGAGGTCAAAATCCTGCTTTTTTCCAGTCTCACCGTTTTGAAATTTTACGTATGTAACACACGCTTGTTGTGACAAACCCAAGCAGCACAGAAGAGTAAAAGGTAAAAAGTGCAAGTTTTGGCCGGGCGCGGTGGCTCACGCCTGTAATCCTAGCACTCTGGGAGGCCGAGGAGGGCGGATCGCTCGAGCTCAGGAGTTCAAAACCAGCCTGAGCAAGAGGGAGACCCCGTCTCTACTATAAATAGAAAGAAATTAATTGGCCAACTAACATATATAGAAAAAATTAGCTAGGCATGGTGGCGCATGCCTGTAGTCCCAGCTACTCGGGAGGCTGAGGCAGTAGAATTGCTTGAGCCCAGGAGTTTGAGGTTGCTGTGAGCTAGGCTGACGCCACAGCACTCACTCTAGCTTGAGTAACAAAGTGAGAATCTGTCTCAAAAAAAAAAAGTGCAAGTTTCCTCTTGTGGAAACCCTACTTTTCCCCCCGATCCTACCTCAAAGGCTGCTTTGGTTAACATTCTGGGTGCTTCTTTCCAAGCAAGATTTATGTCTCCCACTCAAAATTGTTGCCTAATGTATGGGGACTCCACACTTACCCTGACTTCTATTTTGCTTTGTTCCATATTAGCATGTTTTCCAGCTACTCACTGCAAGGAGGGAGGCAGTAGATTTCGAAGATTGCAAATGTTAAAAAATGAAAGGGGCTCATAAATGATTCCTTGGTTTAGGTTGAAATGTAGCTGAGACTAGGCTTGCTCTTTTTTTTTTTTTTTTTTTTACCCCACTTGACTTAAGGAATGTTCTTCATTTTGTAATATTCGATTCATACAAAAGCAAATATGTAACTTACATGTTTATGCAGCATAGTGACATAATGAAACCTGTGCATTACCGCCTAGTTTGTTACCAATACCATCCAAACTACCTGTGTACCTGTCGTCTCAGCCTCCACCTTCCCATCACAGGTGTTATCCTAAATTTTGTGTTTTAGTTCACATGGTTTTTTTTAAAAAAATAGTTTTACCACAGATGTATATATGTAGAAACTGTATGTTAATTTTGCTTCTTTTTTAAGCTAAAAGGAAGGGATTATGTGTTAGACAGCCTTATGCAACTTGACATTTTTTTCATTCAACTTTACATTTCTGAGATGCATGCGTGCTAATGCAGATAGCTGGAGATTAATTTTTTGTTGTTGTATAATATTCCACTGGGTGGGTATTTCACAAGTTCTTTACCTACTCTTTTGTTGATGGAATTGGGGTAGGTTCTGTTTTGTTTTGTTTTGCTCTTATAAAATTTCTGCCCTGAACATGTTCCCTGGTGTATGTGAGCAGGAGTTTCTCTAGGGTATTATTTCCATGATGAGGAGAGAGGTGGAAGGATATCTGTTCAGCTTTATTTTTTTAATTTATTTTTGATTTTTTAGCATCATCAAGTATCAAGCAATGTTTAAGTTTAGGAGATAATGACAGATTGCTTTCCACAGAGGCTAAATCAATTTACATTCCCACAATCATGTATAATACATTATTGACATTTGGTTTAGTGAAACTTTGTCCTTTTTGTCTACCTACTGGATATGAAACATTGCTCTCCTTTGTATAATTCATAGTGTGGCTTGGCACCTTTTCATGTGGTTTTACTCTGAACTTTAAAGCGATATAAGTACCTTGAATGACCAAGAATCAATATTCAAGGTCGGGCGCAGTGGCTCACGCCTGTAATCCTAGCACTTCGGGAGGCCAAGGCGGGAGGATCGCTTGAGGCCAGAAGTTAGAGACCAGCCTGAGCAAGAGCAAGACCCTATCTCTACAAAAAAATAGAAAAATTATCCAGGCATGGTACCACATGTCTGTAGTCCCAGCTACTCTGAAGGCTGAGGCAGGAGGATTGCCTGAGCCTGGGAGTTTGAGGTTGCTGTGAGCTAGGATGATGCCACTGCACTGTAGCCTGGGCAACAGAGTGAGACTCTGGAAGAAGAAGAAGAGGAAGAAGAAGAAGAAGAAGAAGAAGAAGAAGAAGAAGAAGAAGAAGAAGAAGAGGAGGAGGAGGAGGAGGAGGAGGAGGAGGAGGAGGAGGAGGAGGAGGAGGGGGAAGGGGAAGGGGAAGGGGAAGGGGAAGTGGAAGGGGAAGGGGAAGAGGAAGGGGAGGAGGAAGGGGAGGAGGAAGGGGAGGAGGAAGAGGAGGAGGAGGAGAAAATATTCAGTATGTTTAGCTTTGACCTATCAATTGTCCTATCCACAGGGTCAAAGGCAGAGAAAAATAATTTTTAATTAAAGGACATATTTTTATGTTGATCCTGACAGATTTCCCCACAAGATGTTAAATATATAAGTCATAGACTGTGGCTGGGTTTGAAACCCACACGCATCTGGTCTGAGAAACCAGATTTGTCAAGGATGAAAACCAACCTGGAGTTTACGAGGGATATTATATAAACTGACCCATCATTTGTGGGAATAGAGAATCTCCCTGCTAACTATGAATTGATCTCTTTTGTCATAGACTTAAGACAAATCCGACTATAGAAAACCTTTTTTGGCCTTTTATTCGAGGGTTCTGATCTGCTGCATCCGATCAGAGAGGGGCCTGGGATAGGCGAAGACCACAGCGGTTTCTCCTGGATCACAAAGTCAAACAATCTCGCTGCATGAGAGACTAAGCAAATCTTTTGGGAGCAAATGCACCTTAAGTTTCTTGATTCCAGTTTGGTTGATGGTGGGTAGATCATGCACTTGACTCTGTATAGCGGGCTTAATTCTTGGCGAGGAAGGATTTTTGACTAAGAGTGTTCCCTTTTGTTAGTTATCCCCAGGAATTGGTGGCTTGGTCCTACAGAGAGAGGGGGTGGACGTTACAGATCTCCGAGGTGTGGAGGCCCAGGCAGTCTTTCTTTAGTGTCTGGGGTGAATATTTCTTTGTTCGCCTCCCATCATCCTTCCCTGGCTGCAGCAACATTCCGTGGCTTTGCCGGCCCTCTGTCAGCCACACGGCCAGCTTGTGGCTCAGGCCTCTGCAATCAGCGTGGTTCATTTTCTGGCCCAGAAGGGGGCGCCCGAACTGAGTTGATCTAATGAGAGGAAAGTCAAGACTCCTTTGGAGAAGGACAGGTATTCCATATCTTGGCTAGTGCTGCAATAAGCATGGAAGTGCAGAAATCACTTCAATACACTGATCTCCTTTCTATATATATATATATATATATATATATCCAGCAGTGGGGTGGCTGGATCTATGGTAGTTCTATTTTTAGTTTTTTGGGGGACCTCCATACTGTTTTCCGTAATGGCTGTACTAATTTACATTCCCACCAACCAGTATACACGTTCCCCTTTCTCCACATCCTCACCAGCATCTGTAATTTTTTGTCTTCTTAATAGTAGCCATTCTAAGTGGAGTGAGGTGATATATCATTGCAGTTTTAATTTGCAGTTCCCTGATGATTAGTTATGTTGAGCATTTTTTTCATTTACTTCTTGGCCATTTGTATGTCTTCTTTTGAGAAATGTCTTCAATAACATAAATATTACATTTCGTTTTTTGGTGCCATAATCAGTCTGAATATGACTTTGCTGACAGCTGGACTCAGAAAATGTCCCCATAGGTGACCATCCAAAAGAGAATGAAACAAATGAAGGAAAAGAAGCCATCTTCCTTTTCTACCATAGCGTTTAGGGGGTCCAGTGGCACAGCCCCCACCCAGCCAGGAATCATGGGGTCCGCCACAGTGGTCCCCTGCAGATACATCTGAAGGGGTCAGTAGATGCAGTGACACCCTTGCAGGGGCAGTGTTGTCTGGGGGGCTCCAGCAGCAGGAGGTGAGAACATGGCCCATGTCATGTGTTAATTCCCTCTGCTCCGTCTATATCACACATACACACCACCCCTTCCTCGCCCCAGGGCCATGGCCATGTACTCTGCTGCTGCCATTATCATCACCTCGTCTCCTAATAGTGCCAGCTGCCTCAGCGTCCCCCTGGAGAGGGCTTGCTTCTGCACAGCTTCTATCACGCTCTTGGGAGGAGCACCACACACCCAGATTCTTCCTGACTGGACCCGCAGCTGCTGTGGCTCCCCCAAGGCTCAGTGACAGGTGTCTCTGCAGGGCCTGGGATCTGGCGTCCCCCCAACTGCCCAGAGCAGCCGCATAACTCAACCCAGAAGTGTAGTGGAATTAACGCAGGTCTATCCCTTTCCTTTCTCCCCCAAGGGATGGTTCCAAGGCATGATGTTTCCACATGGCCTGTCTAGACAACATTCTGCACTACCCAAGCAGCCGCCTGTCTTTCCATGTGAAGCCGTGGGCAGCTAATCCATGTGCACTTGCCTTGTCCCCTACCCTGGGATTCGCGATAGAGCTGTAGCGTGTGAGGTTTGCCTCTGCTGTTTTCTAGGGAACATGGGTTGAGAGAGAGTAAGTGATGGCATTTGTCATGGGCACATGAGAGCTGCTCCCTGGAGGGAGGGTTGCTAGATTTGGTAATAAAAATACAGGACACTCAGTCAATATTGCATTCAGATGAGTAGCAAGGAATTTTTGGACATATAAGTATGTCCCAAATATTGCATAGGACATACTTATGCTAAAAAATTATTTGCAGTTTACCTGAAATTCAAATTTAACTGTGTGTCCTGTATTTTATCTGAAGACTCCCACATATACCTGGGGGAAGAAGAGGACTTGGATCATTGATGATGTAATTAAGCCACTGCACAAGCTCTAGGCTATATTTCTCCAGCCTTATAGCATGAAAAAATGTAACCCCAATGAATTGGGGTCACAAGCATCAGGTTTTCCTTAACTTGCAAACTAATGAATTAACTGTGTCTAATTTATCCTTGTTTCTTTGGAATTTAGCACAGTGTTTAAGCTCAGAGTAGGTACAAGATAAATGATGGTTAAATAAATTGAAAGGAAACAAATTTCTTTCAATTTATAGACCAGAGATCATATATTTATAGTAGCATCAAAAGATAAATTATTTTTTAAAGTTTTTATTGTGGAAAAATTCAAAGATAAAATTATATATAAAATAATATTATAAACCCTTAACTCCCATGCACACATCACCCAGCTTAATAATTGAGGATAAATAATTTAATGCTGTATGAATATTTATGTATTACATAAAATGATACTTTATGTCCATCATTGATTACTTTCTTTTGTGAAAATGATCACTATTCAATCACCATTCCGTCTCATGCATCCTGAGATAATAAATAACAAAGATGTAATTGGCTTATTGCCAAATTAAACATCACCATTTGGACTCCTTTGGCAGATACAAAGAGGAGATTTTCAGAATTTTATAAAATCAAAACCAAAAAGTCACAGTAGAAAGCAATTCTGGGAGTTGAAAGCCCTGTTTGAGTCAAACTGTCTAAATTTCTCACCAGTAACATGTGAGGATTGAAATTGAATCTTCTCTAAGTTTTTTCTAACACCAACATTACATGATTTTTATTTTTTTAATTTATTTTTTTTATTTCAGCATATTACGAGAGTACAAATGTTTAGGTTACATATATTGCCTTTGCCCCACCTGAGTCAGAGCTTGAAGCACGTCCATCCCCCAGATGGTGCGCACTATACCCATTAGGTGTGCATGTGCCCATCCCCTCCTCCCTCTCCCATCTGCACAACACCCGATGAATGTTACTACTATATGTGCACTTAAGTGTTGGTCGGTTAAGTCAGTTAATACCAATTTGATGGTGAGTACATGTGGTGCTTGTTTTTCCATTCTTGTTGTACTTCACTTGGAATGGTCTCCAGCTGTAGCCAGGATAATACAAGATGTGCTAGATTTTTAAAAGAATCCTAAATGTTTGTTAAGCAAATGGCATTTGACCCTCACACTCAAGGTATTGATTCTGCTTTGAGTCTGCACTTGGATCCTGCTTTAGGCCAAGAAGGACTTAAGCTACTGTGCATAGACCCTTCCATAGAGGATGCTGTATGTGCCCCAGGTAGCCACCCCCAGCCCCTTCCAGGACTGGGCCACTTTCTCCCTCAGTTGCTCAGAGTGTTGGCAACTCACAGCTGGCAGCCGAGGCCCTATCTGGAGATTTCTCTCAGCTGGTCGAGGCAGGGGTATAAATGTCTAGCCCCTTCACCCCAGTTTGGGGCAGCTGTGGGCCATCCCAGCTCCACAGGACCACTGGGATCAGTTGAAGCTTTAGATATGACTGCGGCTCAGTTTCTCTTGTTGCCCCACCCTGCTCCCTCCACGGCCCTTGGGTGTTGGTTCTAAGACTACTCTCCAATACACTTCTCGCACTGGATCTCCAGCTCAGAGTCTGATGCCCAAGAAACCAGATCTGTGGCGGTTAGTGCCAGGATTGGTCCAAGAAAGAAGACTAGAAATTGGGATTTGAGAGAGGGACCATCCACTGGCCTGCTAGCAAAGGGGTTCTACCCCTCGTACCCAGGCCTGCTGTACTGGTGCGACTGTCAGAACTTCAGCACTGGAGGACACAGGTGGACTGCTGGTGGAACAGGATGTCCTGGCATGTACGATGTTCAGGCATTTGAGAGATGCAGTGAGAGTAGTCATTATGAAGACAATAGTTTAGATGGCTGTTGCTAAGAAACAACCTGTTCTTTGGAGCAAGACAATGAAAAGCTGAGGGTGATTTATAAATTAAAGGCTAAGTGTGAAATCCAGAGGACATTCTTGGAAGCATGCACAGATACTTTCATCTCCTATAATTGGAATGCAGAAAAAGCTGAGGATTAAATTTAGGGTTTAATTGTAAAAGTGAAACACTTCCAGAGAAGACTGAATTCTCAGTTCTGCAGACCAGCTTTGCCAAGGTTAAAGCCCTAATTAAGAAGGAATGGGACCCCAATATATGGGATGTGGACAACTGTGTTGATATATTAGAAAATCTTGAACCCCCAGATTCTCCTGTACCCTCTGGACCTGCACAAGTGACCCACTTGTTCCTGCTTAAAGATGGCACTCCGATGCATGACTGAACCTTGCCACACACCTTGCTTTAAGCCAATGCAAAGTCCTTTGAGTTGCAAGACAACATGCATACTCCTCAAGGAGATGTTCTCCACTTCCCTTCGGGCCTCCAGACCAACAACGAGGGCTACATCACAACATCACCCAACTGTGCTGGGCCCACTGAGGGAGGGAAGGGATTATAGCAAGAAGGAGCTACAGGACCTATACGTATACGCATATATACCAATACGTGCTGGCAGGGGCTGGGAGAATACATAAGGTACTAGATTCTGAGCATACTGGATCTAGGGGAGTGGGACATAGAGTTGGTTGGGGGACAGTTTATCAATATGGCAGCACTCTTCTGCAATGCAGATTTAGTGAAGTTAATGTGGCCCTTAGAAGCTTAGAGAAAGTGAAGTAAAAATGCCAGAATTGCTATGGCAAATGGTAGAAGAAGGATCAAAATCTTCAGAGATGCAGGCCTACTACAGTGGGTATTCTTTGTAAGACGGGGAAACCCACCATATGTTTGAGGCCATGGAGGACACACTGATGATCAGATCAATAAGAAAGGCAATGGTGAGAAGGTGCCAGACTGTCTTCTGCAAACTGGGGCTGCTGGTGGGAGATCCTGTTGCAGAACTGGGCTCTCTGACGGTAGGGGGAGATGAGAAGATCCCTAAACGGTAGAAGCCCGGTGGCGCTTAAATGCCAGAAGTAAAGCAGGGGCAATTTATCCTAAAGAGCAGCAAGGCTGAAGTGGCAGCCAAGGGGGCCTGACCTGAGAGCTATTAAAACAGTGACTTGCGCGTGATATCCCTGGGGTAAGACAAACAGGTAGTCAACAGGGGTCTTGCTCAATCCATGCAACCAAAAAAAAAAAAAAAAAAATCAAGAAGGCGTGATTAGGAGATTGAAAGCAGCCAACACAATGAAAAGCTAAACTCTTTTTCAATTTCCAGACCTGAGCCAGTTCTCAGACCCAGAGCCCACTGATCAAAGGAGAGGCTGAATCCCCAGGAGCAAGGCCCAACACCATGGCAGGTATAAATGGCAATGATTCCTTCGGTCTGCCCCCACACACTAAGGGCTATTTACCTAGGTGACCAGGAAAAGGGTAGTGTCCAGGCAGTTTGAGGACACAGGGTCCAAGTTGATACTGAAAACTGGAAACCTGAGACCCCATTGTGGCCCTCCGTTAGAGTAGGGGTGAGTGGGACCAGGTAGTGAATGGTCCTGGCCCAGGTCCAGCTCACACTTGGCCCCTGAGGTCCACACACTCACCCAGTGGTCATCGTCCTGGTCCCCACGGGTACAATTTGAAACGGACATACGCTAGGCTTGGCAGAAACCTTATTTTCATTCACTGGCCTGCAGAGCGAGAGGTGTCATAGCAGGGAAGGCCAGTGCGACCCTCACACTATTCCGCCACCAGATCCAAGATCGTCCCTCAATAAGTACACACCCACCCTGGGGGTGAGCAGCAGTGATTCACGCCTCCCTTACAGACCACAGGAGCAGGTTGCTGGTCTCCAACACGCCCCAACTTAGTCTGTCATTCTGGTCGCACAGGGACCCTGGAGGATGACGAAAGACTGCGGTAATCAGCTCTACAGAGTAGTGTGCTCAATTGCAGCCGCCGCGGCGTGTCTACTAGGGGCCACCCCAGCTGCGTAGCCCCAATCTCCGCCTGCCTCCTCACGTGGCGTTCTCCCTGTCTGTGTCTGTCTTCACACGGCCATCTTACAAGGCCCCCAGCCCTATTAGATCAGGGGCTTGCCCTATTCCAGCACGACCTCATCTTAACTAACCGCATCTGCAATGGCCCTATTTCCAAATAAGGTCACGTTCTGAGGTACTGGGGGTTAGAACTTGTAGATATAAATTTGGGGGGGGGGGCACAATTTAACCCCTAATGCTCAGCAAGGGTTGCATGACCACTCTTTCTCTGAAACCCCCTGGTAAAAAAGAACAGAAAGGAATTGTGTTTGGGGTGAAATGAGGTGTCAGAATGACGGGAAATCTAAAGCTGTTTCAGACACATCCGGATGGTAGTTTATTGGGGATCTGTAGAAAAGAAGGGCTCAAGCATGTTATTAGACACAAATTAGCCATTAAAACTGTTGGACGATTACAAGACACCTGCTAAAAAGGCATATTTTCAGAAGACATTATCGTCTAAATAAGTACCAGTGACTAGCACCGTACTTGAGCTTGTGGAAATAAAATATTTGATTTCAATGTTAGTTAAATCCAGAGGCGTGTAATCTGCATAGCAAAGAAATGTGTTCATTAGAATTTCCATCTGTGCTCTTCCTTCAACATCCACTTATGTCATGGAGATTTGCCCAGGGAACATTGACCTAGGAGTACATTTAGTATGATAATAGCTAACATTTATCAAGTGCTGATTTTGTACTGGCAGTTTCTAAAGAATTTTATCTGTGTGTTAATCCTCACAATAACTCTGTTATTGCCATTTTACAGATGAAGAAATTGAGGTACAGAAAGATTACACAGCTAGGAAGTGGCAGCATGAACAAAAGGAAAAAATAGAATGATTGGACTTCCTCAAAATTAAAACATTTTGTGCATCAAAGGACATTATCCAGAAAGTGAAGACAACATATGGAATGGGAGAAAATATTTTCAAATCATATATCTGATAAGGGGCTCATATCCAGAATATATAAAGAACCCTTACAGCCCAACCCAAAAAAGACAAGCCAATTTTTAAAATGGGCAAAGGACTTGAATAGACATTTCTCCAAAAAAGATATATAAATGGCCAAAGCATATGAAAAGACGCTCGATGTTATTAGTCATTAGGGAAATGCAAAGCAAAACTTCAATCAGCTACCACTTAACATTCACTGGGACGGCAATAATCCAAAAACCAGACAATTAAAGCTGTTGGTGAGGATGTGAAGAATTCTCTTTCACATTGCTGATGGGAATATAAAGTGGTGAAGCCACTGCACAGTTTTGGTACCTCAAAAAGTTAAACATAGAATTTCCATATGACCCAGCAACTTCACTCCTAGGTATATTCCCAAAAGAATAGAAAACAGGTATTCAAATCCTTGTATAGGGATTATCATAGCAGCACAATTCACAGTAATCTAAAGGTAGAAACAACCCAAATGTCCATCGACAGATGAACGGGTAAACACTTTGTGCTATATACATACAATCGAATATCATTCAGTCATAAAAAAGGAATGAAGTCCTGATACATGTTACCACATGGATGAACCATAAAACCACTGTACTAAATGAAAGAAGCCAGTCACAAAAGGGCACACACATACTGTATGATTTCATTTATATGAAGGATCTAGAATCGGCCAATCTATAGAAGCAGAAATCCATTGGGGGTTTCCCAGGGATAAGGGTAGAGGGGAATGGGCAGTAGCTGCTTAAAGGGCACAGGATTTTATTTGGGGGAGATTAAAAGGTCTTGGAACTGAACAGATGTAGTGATTTCACAATACTGTGAATGTAGTAAATGCCACTGGATTGTTCCATTTTACATGGTTGATGTTATATTATGTGAATTTCACCTCAATTAAGAAAAAGTTTTATTCTGCAAGCAATGGACATAGCAAAATGGTTTACAAGGGGAGAATGCCCCAACTTCTCACATTTATTGAGATTATTCTGGCTCGTTTGTGGAGAGTGGATGGTTGGTAATGGAGGAATGGCAAGAGTAGAAGAGACACTTAGGAGGCTACTACAATCACCCAGGTGACAGAAAATGGTGGCTTTGACTTTGGAGCCAAGGATGAAGCCATGGGAGGAAGAATCAACACAATTGTGTCGGGTGACAGAGGCGGCAAAGATGACTCCTGTTTTGAGGATGACAAACTAACCGTGCACCCTTTCATTCATTTACAAAGTGCAAGAGAAGAGCGGGATTGGGTGGGAGCTGTATGGTTAGGCTTAAGGCTGAGAGTCCAGTGGGACATTTGAGGGGAGGTGCCAATTAGGAAGCTGCACATACAGACTTGAAAGTTGTCAACCCTGATGGCTACTGAAGCCACGAGTGAGGATGAGACTGCTTAGGGAAAGGGTGTAGACTAAGAAGGAAAGAAGGCTTACAAGACAGTTCCAGGAACTACACATTTTAAGGTTAAATAGACTAGGAGGAGCAGGCAGAGGATACTAAGATGCACACACACACACACACACACACACACACACACACACACACAAATAGCAGAGAGGCAGGAGAGCCCAATTGGGGAGTCAAAGGAAGAGAATGTTTTGAGAAGAGTGAAGTGGGCAGTTGTGTTGAGCGCTTCTGAGAAGTGAAGTGTCCACTGCATTTAGAAACACTGGGTAATTGTCAACCTTTCCACGGAAGGGTGGGGTGAAAGCCAGAGTCATTAAGTGGAAGTGTGGGAGCTGCTATTTCTTCAGTCTCTTGACTTCCAGTTCACTGCAGGCTTGTCCTAGATTCTGTCCTCTAACTTGTTACTCTTCATACCTCATTTCTTCCCTGGGTGGCTTTCTCCACATCTCACCCTCTTCTTAACAGATAGCAGACCCTCCTCCCAGATTGGACATGGATGCTAAGGGCAATTTTGTCTCTGGCCCAAGGGCTTGGTTGCCCAGGGAGCACAGTCAATTTTATCTTCCCCTCCTTAGTGCTAGGGCAAAGAGCACCATTCACACAAAGCCCCCATCAATAGTGTGCTAGTAAATGTTTCACAGCCAGCTTTCTGCCGGAGGGGGGCCTGATCTGTAGTATTGGCCAACTTCGGTGGTGTAAAGACTCCCAACACAGCAAGTTTCAAGCTACTCTGAGGTCACTGAACTTGGAGAAAGAAAGAAATGCACGGAATCAGCAATTAAGGGCTGGCACAAAATGGCTCCAGCACACTGCTGCCTCTCTTCCTACCTTCAAGCTTCTGCCTGGAAACTGGTTGTCTTTTTCTTTCTAATCCACTTCCTCCAGAATTTATCAGTTTGGCCTAAGAAGAATGCTTGGCACAAAGGAGCTACTCAATAAGTATTTGTTGAATGAATGAAAGAATGAATGAGCCAGGTGTGGTGGCTCATGCCTGTAATCCCAGGACTTCGGGAGGCTGAGGTGGGAGGATCACTTGAGGCCAGGAGTTTGAGCCCAGCCTGGGCAACACAGTGAGACCCAATCTCTAAAAAAATAAATTAAGAAATTAGGTGGGCACAGTGGTGGTGCATGCCTATAGTCCCAGCTACATGGGAGGCTGAGGCAGGAGGATCACTTGAGCCCAGGAGTTCAAGGATGCAGTGAGATATGATCTAGCCCCTGCACTCCAGCCTGGGTGACAGAGCAAGATCTTATGTAAAAAAAAAAAAAAAAGGTAAAATCATTGTTTCTTGCTTTACTAACCATGTGTGTACAGCAGGGGGCAAATGGTACTCGCTGAAAAAAAAAATAGTTT
Source organism: Microcebus murinus (assembly GCF_040939455.1). Taxonomy (NCBI): domain Eukaryota; kingdom Metazoa; phylum Chordata; class Mammalia; order Primates; family Cheirogaleidae; genus Microcebus; species Microcebus murinus. The sequence continues at coordinate 114,610,992 of NC_134105.1, read as the reverse complement.
ATTGAAAGGTACTCTAGGCATAGAAAGGGCCCTAAACTTGAAGTCAGAAAACTGAGGTTCAAGACCTGGTTCTGTCCCATATTTATCTCACTTAGGGATGTCCCTTAGTGGCTCTGGACTTCTTTTGGGTCATCTGTAAAATGAGGCTAATAAGAACCTGCGTCACACATAGGGTTGTTGCGAGGATCACATAAAATAATATAAAGTAAAAATTCTATGGTGTATCACTGCACAGCAGCATCAGAAATCCATAAAAGCTGTGAATCAGTTTGTAAGGACATTCATCAGAAAGCAAAGTTAATAAACATAACTACAGACTCAGTGTAGCGACCACAGGCAGTGAGTCAGACAGATGTGGGTTTGAAAATAGTCTCCACCATTTATTGGCTCTGTGACCTGAGGAAACCACATCAGTGAAATGGAGATAATAATACCTACTTCAGAGGGGTTTTTTGGTAAGAATTACAATTAGATAGTATATCAGTCAAAGTAGGCTATTAATAGATTATGTCACAGTCACAAATAGCCCTTAAATCTCAGTGACTTCAAACAACAAAGGTTTATTGTTTATTTCCCCACTCATAACACATGTTCACTGTGGTCACTGCAGGTCACCTTTGGTGGGGGACGGATCTACCCTGCATTATTCCAGGATCCGGGTGGACACAGCACCCACAATCTGGAACCTTCCAGCTCCCTAGGTTGAGGAGAAAAGCCCTCTGGCAGGTCAGATACCAGCATGGAAGTGACACACATCATTGCCGTATACAGCTCACTGGCCAAAATTAGTCACGTAACCCCACTTAACTGAACGTTGGCCAAGAACTACAGTCTTGCCTCATGCCTGGAAGATTGACAGCCAGAAATGTTGGGTGGACAGCACAATGCCTACCCCAAATGGCACACATGCTAACCCTTGGCACAAACCACCTACTCAAATGTTGCCCCCTGCCCCCGCCTTCTAGGTACGGAGGAATACATGAATTCAGCCAGTATGTCTGAAATTTATTTGATCAGCATATATAAGTAACTACTTAAAGTCCCTTTGCAGTTTTGTAAACATACAGAAGGGAGTTTAAAAATGGACCCCAGGGTTCCTTTAGAAAAAGAAATATATGTAATATATATATATTTTAATTTTAAATTTTTAAATTTTTCCTTTTTTTTCCCAATGCTAACATTTTGCACAAGAAAAAGAAATATATTTTATTTAACATAATGCTAATGAAAAAAAAAGCCATTTTGTTGTGGAAAATAGCCCCAGGGCCTTGGTGGCTGAGCTGAGAAAATGTGTTGAGCTAAACTACTGTACATATTAAAGAAAAAAAAAAGCATTCAAGTCTCTCGTGGCAGCCTAGGAAGCGTTCTAGAATAGAGATTCTGATGTTTAATTTGAAATAATTTGCCGTGGTATACAGCAATGTAACTCCACCCCCAAATCTTCAACAAAAACCTGCTATGAATTGAGTTAAGTCATGTTTGTTATTGGGGGAGTTACGGCAAAGTGTTTGTTGGGTTAATTCAGGGCAAAAAGAAGAGAAAGCTTCAAGCAAGATCAAAAATCTAGCCAAAACTATTGTGAGAAACATAAAGCCCTGGGAACCCTCCATTATTCTGTGGGAAAATGCTGAGTGTCCCAGCCCAGCATATGAGATATTTTTATTTCAATATTAAAGGAAAAAGTGACCCCACTCAAGTGAAGGAAATGGGATTTTTCTAGGCTGCTGCTGCTTTAAAAAAAAAATAGTATAGACCTGCAGGATGTAGATGGTTAGCATTTTTAAAATTACAATTGAAGCTGATTTCTTTGAGCAATGTCAGCTTCTTATTAAGCAAAATTCAGCACATAAAGTATGGTACCATACTGTAGCAAGTCAGGCATACGCCTCCCTGTCTCCCGGGCTGGCTGGGGCGGGAGCCAGTTCAGCCTGTGCGCTTTGATCCCCGGCTCCCCTCTGTCCTCCTGGAGAAGTTACTCAGTAACCCAAGGCCCCTCCAGGGCGTCCAAGCCAACAAGATGAAAGCGGGTTGATTTACCTCTACATGCCTCCTGTCAAACAGAAAATTACATTTTTTGAAATCCAAGTGGAACTTAGGGTCATAGCAAGCTTACGTGTGAAGAATGTGGGTGGTTTGGGTTGTTTATGGAACAAAACTGGGTTCTGTGAAGAGGCTGCAGTGAAATAAAGATTGATGGAGCTCTTCCTGACGTGGGTTTTATTTGGGGGCGGGGGTGGTGTCACTGAAAGTTTTTGTCACATGTCAGCTGTTAAAAACGTTTACCTGTGAAGAATTAAGAGGCTTTATTGAGAGTTAAAGGAGGCTTGTTAGTGGGAAATTCACCCCACAGACGCACGGCCAGAGGAGCCCAGTGGTTGGAAGTGGCTGCCCTTACTTCCTGGCCACAGCACCTTAGCCTCTTTAAGTATTTTTTCTTTGTTTTACTTTCAATAAGGAGGGCATTTTAGGCTTTTGAAAAAATTCTATATAATCCTTAAAGAAAAAAAAAATATTATCAATGGCCAAGAAAGTCTATCAGGGAGGAAATAAAATGGAGAGGAAAACAACCATAGGCTTCCTCATCAACTCTGGACAGGCAAGAAACATGGCAGTGCCAGGATGGGCCTTCTCCCTACCCATCTTCCACCTCAGGACGGAGAGAGGCAGCGACTGCCTCCAGCCCAGGGCAGGACGCTGTGGCCCTGAGGGAGAGCAGCTGTGGGCACAGCACCTGAGTGATGCTGCACATCCCTCCCACCCAGCCGCTCCCGTACCTAGGAGTGACTTGCAGGACACAGGTTGTCTGTTAGTCTGCTCACTAAATGCCAGAAGTTGGGCGAGTTCCTCAAATCCCCATGGGCCTCCGTTTCCTCAGCTATAAGACAGGCTGACAGAAACAGCCCCTAATCCCTTACCTAAGACGCCTGGGGCCAGATGAGTCTGGGAGTTTAGGGTTTTTCAGATCTGAGAAACCAAGAAGGTGCCCATGAGTATCTGCTCCACATGTTACGTGATACCCCCACGGCGGGGTCTGGAGCAGTACCCCACAACCAAATACACCGTGAGAGACACTGACGGCCTGAGAAGCTTCTACAGAGGAACTTGCATGTCCTTGTCCTCCACAGCTCTTCTTCCCACCCACTCCAACACACGACCTTAGCCCTCATCTCTCCTCCTCACTCCTCTTAATGAGATCCGAGTTGCCCAAACCATGACTGCTGACGGGCACGAAGAATTCCTTCCTCTGCCAAGAGCGACCCTCACCAACTATTCCTGAAACTTGCTGAGTTAGGGATGACCCCCCTGAAAAGGCCCTATTAAAGAAAAACCCTCCCTCCTTCCTCAAGATATTTGAGAACACTCTTTTCGGGGACTTCTCATGCTTGGCATTCTAGAATACAGGCTTACACTAGTGGTGCTCTGGTTCTTTTCTTCCACAACATTCATAATTCTCCAGTGAAACACAGGAGGACTCACAGTACATAGGATGCCTAAAAACCATAAAAGCCTCACTGAGGTAAGGTTTGCTGCCCATTGGCTTATGAAAACTTCCCATTTTCAGAGCTCTTTGGATTCTGGAAATGAGAATATGAGATTGAGGACCTGTAGCACTATCTTATAGGGTTGGTGTGACAATTAAATGAGTTAGTACCCAAAAGTATTAGAATAGGCCGGGCGCGGTGGCTCACGCCTGTAATCCTAGCTCTTGGGAGGCCGAGGCGGGCGGATTGCTCGAGGTCAGGAGTTCGAAACCAGCCTGAGCAAGAGTGAGACCCCGTCTCTACTATAAATAGAAAGAAATTAATTGGCCAACTAATATATATATATATACAAAAAATTAGCCAGGCATGGTGGCGAATGCCTATAGTCCCAGCTACATGGGAGGCTGAGGCAGGAGGATTGCTTGAGCCAGGAGTTTGAGGTTGCTGTGAGCTAGGCTGACGCCACGGCACTCACTCTAGCCTGGGCAATAAAGTGAGACTCTGTCTCAAAAAAAAAAAAAAAGTATTAGAATAGTGCTGGGCACACAAAAGCTTAATAAATATTTGCCACGGTGATCATGCTGAGAAGGTTATATAACTAATGAGCTATGACATTGGGCGCTCAGACCCACAGGTACACAGAGTGACGACAGCTTATGATGACACCATCAGAGAGGGCATCCTCTCATCTCTGCACCCTGAGACGATGGCAGGTGTGGGGAGCGAGGCCCCAGCCACACCTGCAACCTGAATGAAGCTGCCCATTCCCAGTGGAAACCCTGTACATCCTCTGCGGCTCCAAACAAAGGCTCTGAGTGCAGCCTGTCCATAGGGGGCTCTGGTTTCTCACTTATGAAATTACTTACTTTTGCACACAGCAGTTGTAACAGGACTGACCCCATAACCTGAAGTACAGTCTGGAATTCTTCGGTTTCTTATTGAAAGTAGGAGGGTACAAAGATGGAGAGAATATTGTTCTTTTGATAGCAGTATAGGGGTGGAGAGTGATATGCTCTTTGATTGTACTCCACGTTACACAAACTGTAGAAGTAAACATAGCCAAAAGACATCTTAAATATGACCCATGAGTTAATCACCCATGTATTCATTAAACAGTCAGGCACTGTTCAATGCCCTGGGGATTTGGGGACAAACAAAACAGGCAAGGTCCTTCTCCCATGGAGATTCCATTTTAGTGAAGGGGTGGACAAATAACTAAGAAATATAATTGTAGTGAGTGGAAGGAAGAAAATAAAACAGCATAATGGAAGGGGGAGTGGCTAGAAGTGAGCATTTTCCATGGGGTAGTCAGGGAGGGGCTCTGTGTAGTGATCTCCAACAGTTGAGAAGGTTGGGAAGAAGCTGGCTTGTGAAGAGCTCAGAGAAGAAAGTTCTTGATGGAAAGATGAGCAAGTGTAAAGTCCCTGAGATGTTTGGGAGCAGCTGGGAGATATGTGTGGCTGGAGCTGGTGACCGAGTGGAGGAGGTGTGGGTGGGGAGACAGGCAGGGGCCGGCTCAGCCGGTGGGACGCCCCCAACCGCCATGTGTGGATAATAAGCGTAAGGAGTAGCCACTGGTGGATTTAAGCAAAGAAATGTGATCTCACTTATCATTATTTAAGGAAGATAAGAATTATTTTTATAGTGCGTTCTGATCTAAGATTGTTTACACACCCTTAATGGAATTTACAAGGCACAGCTTTTTCTTAATTCATCCTAGCTACTATACCTGGTATTCTAGTAGTCACCCAGGCCACTAGCAGTTCCTTGAGTCACAGCCTTCGAAATTAAATCATCTCCTGGTATGAAAACCTGTGACTTTTAGACATAATGAACATGGTGTAGTATGTATGGCCTTTTTTATTATGCAAGGACTCCTTACGTCAAATATATATTTATCAAACCCTGGTTTAAGTGATGATGCACATGGGAACATGAAGTTAGAGGTAGAGGTAGTCTATACAAGCCACATATCTTGACAATTCAACTCTGTCAGTACTTAGCTTTTATTTTCCTTCTCGCTTTTAGGAAACACTATTAACAGCCACATAGTAACACTTCCTATCCCCTGACACCTCCCTGTGTCATGCATCCACTTTTTTGATAGAAGATTTTGACACTGAGCCTAAGCCTGGAGGAGGCTGTAGACCAGCAACAAGGGGAACGTAAAGGTCAGCCACTCTCAACTCAGTCCAGGGGCTGCCAGTCTAAGCCCTCTGACCAAAGCCAACTTCTCACTCACCTCCAACACGTCACTACCTATTGGGCTAATGGTTTCCCTTTTTTTCCAATGAAAGCTTTACCTATATAGGCAGCTTCCGTTCGCCTGGGAGACAAAATGAGTCACATTACCAGTAACTCTGTGTTTATGCCCCTCATCTCCACTCATGACGGAGGGACCTTGAGCTCCCCTCCTACCACTGTGAGTGTCTCACAGATGAGCTCAACCTCCACTGCCTGCTGGGGCCACCTCTGCCCACACAGCTGCATGGGGGCCCTTCTTCTGTTGTCAGGGCCTTGAGTTGAGCCACTTTTCAGGGGCTGCCATTGCACCAGACACAGCAGATCTGTGTGCTGGCCCACAACCACCAGGCACCAAAGCTGGGCCTCGCTATTGCCAGACACTACTGCTGACATATGCACTTTCAGTTCTTGTGGTTGAGGGTTCTTTTTAGCCTCTCCTTCCTCTTCCATCATGTTCCACTTCTAGACTGAAGGCATGAGAACAGAGGAGGTTAGAAAACTGGACTAGAGATAAATACATTACTAAGTTGTAGATGTTCTTCTGTCTTCATATGCCCCCTCCTCTCTGAATACTAGAGCAAGGTAACAGTGCCAATCCCCTATGTCTGCCTTCCTTGCTTCCTGGCATCATGCCCTGTATTAATTCCCTCACCTTCAGTGACAGGATGTCATTCTGAGATTATGAAAATGTTTTAAGAAGACTGCAGTAGAGTCTTGACATGACTGCCATTCTAGCCAACAGCTTGGCTGCAACTATCAGGAAAGAGCTTAAGCCTGAGCCACTTAGCTAATACACACCTAGATGCTTTTTTTATTATTATTATTTTAGTGTATTATGGGGGTACAAGTGTTAAGGTTACATATATTGCCCATGCCCCCCCTCCCCACCCCCTTCCAGTAAGAGTTTCAAGCATGTCCATCCCCCAAACGTTGCACATCTTACTCGTTGTGGTTGTATGTACCCATCCCCTCCTCCCCCCCCCATCCTGACACCCAATAAATGTTATTCCTATATGTCCACTTAGGTGTTGATCTGTTAATACCAATTTGCTGGTGAGTACATGTGGTGCTTGTTTTTCCATTCTTGAGATACTTCACTTAGTAGAATGGGTTCCAGCTGTATCCAGGAATATACAAGAGGTGCTATATCACCATTGTTTCTTAAAGCTGAGTAGTACTCCATGGCATACATATACCACATTTTATTAATCCACTCATGAATTGATGGGCACTTGGGTTGTTTCCACAGCTTTGCAATTGTGAATTGTGCTGCTATAAACATTCGAGTGCAGGTGTCTTTTTCATACAGGTGACTTTTGATCTCTTGGGTAGATGCCCAGTAATGGAATTGCTGGATCAAATGGTAGATCTACTTGTATCGCTTTGAGGTATCCCTGTATTGCTTTCCACAGACGTTGAACTAGCTTGCAATCCCACTAGCAGTGTAGGAATGTTCCTCTCTCTCTGCATCCACTCTAGCATTTATTGTTTGGGGACTTTTTGATAAAGGCCATTCTCACTGGAGTTAAGTGATATCTCATTGTGGTTTTGATTTGCATTTCCCTGATGATTAGAGATGTTGAACATTTTTTCATATGTTTGTTGGCCATTCTTCTGTCTTCTTTTGAGAAGTTTCTGTTCATGTCCTTGGCCCATTTTTTGATAGGGTTGTTTGATTTTTTTCTGGCTGATTTTCCTGAGTTCTAAATAGATTCTAGTTATCAGCCCTTTATCAGATGCGTAGCTTGCAAAAATTTTCTCCATTCTTAAAAAAAAAAAAAAAAAAAAAAAAAAAAACTTGCTACATTACTTCTGCCATAAAAAAAAAAATTTTCTCCATTCTGTGGGTTGTCTGTTTGCTCTCTTGACAGTTTCTTTGGCTGTATAGAAGCTTTTTAATTTGATTGGGTCCCATTTGTTTATTTTTGTTGCTGTTGTAATTGCCTTTGGGGTCTTCTTCATAAATTCTTTGCCTAGGCCAATGTCTAGAAGAGTATTTCCAACATTTTCCTCTAGAATTCTAATAGTTTCACACCTAATGTTCAAGTCTGTTACCCAGCATGAGTTGATTTTTGTGAGAACACACCTAGATTCTTGACCCAAAGAAATGGTGAAATAGTACATGTTTGTTGCTTAAACCACTAGGTTTGGGGGTAAGTTGTTAAGGAGCAACGCAAACATACACACAAAAAAGTATACAAATCAAGTGTAAAGCTCAAAGATTGTTCTTCTAAGATGAACACAACCTGTACAAACACTGCCTAGCTCAAGAAATGAACATTGCCAAGAGCCCAAAGCTTCCTTCATGTTCCCTTCCAGTCATTGCCCCCCAAAAGGAACTGTTATTTTCATGTTTATCACATTAGAATGACTCATCTCCTTTTGATTTTATATAAGCAGAGTCATATGTGTGTTGTGTCTGGCTTCTCTTGCTCAACATTACATTTGTGTGATTCATCCATGTTGCTTCATGTAGCAGCATTCATGGCTGTAATATTCTGCCGTATGAATATGCCACAATTTTTTTTTCATTCTACTATTGATGGACATTTGGGGGCTATTACAGATAACACTGCTATGAACATTTTTATACACATCTTTTGGTCAGTATATATAAGTATTTCAGCTGGGTATACACTAAGGGGTGGAATTTCTGGGTCACAGGTTTAACAGACACTGCCAGTCAGTTTCCACCATGGCTGAACCAGCTCACATTTTCACCAGGAGTATATGAAGGTTCCCACTGTTCCACACTCTCCACCAACACCTGGGTTTTAGCTATTCTGGTGGCTACATAGTCATATCACACTGTGATTTTAATTTGCATCTTACAAATGATCATAATGTTGACCACCTCCCAATAAACCATACACACTCCAGAACTCCTTATGGGAAGGGGCTTTGTCAGTCCTGCACTGCAGGTTGACTTCTCTGCCCAATCCTGTTTCCACCCCTTTTCTTTCACAGGTGTTTATGTACAGATAAGATCCTTGACTTATGATGGGGTTATATCCCAATAAACCTATCATAATTTGAAAATAGCTAATCATAAGTTGAAAATAAGTCAAAAATACACTTAATATAGCCTACCTTAAATGTGCTCAGAATATTTACATTAGTCTACAGTTGGGAAAAACCACCCAACATAAAGCCTATTTTATAATAAAGTAGCTTATATCTCATGTAATTTATTAAATATGAAAGTGAAAAACAGAATGGGTGTATAGGTACTTGAAGTATAGTTTCTAATGAACGCATATTGCTTTTGCACCATGATAAAATTGAACCATTGTAAGTCAGAGACCATCCATATTTTGCAGTCCAAACTCTATGTTAGTGTCTGCTTCTGAAGAATCCAACCTGTAACAAATTTTCTGTTCATACCAGGGTTCCTACAACCGTCTTATTGTCATTCATAGCATTTTTAACCTATGAACTTTTGTCAATGTACACATTTGTTTTTCATGACACTGGAAGGTAGCAAAATCAATCTAAGTCCTATAAATAGTATTATTTGACAAGTTTGTTAAAATTTTGTTTTAAAGCTTTAAGTTATATTTTGTTTACACGTTTCTTAGTAATATTATAGTATGTTTGATATTTATAGGGCAAGTTCCCCCTGACTGTTTTTCTTTTATAAAAATTTCTTGGCTATTCTTATGCAATGACAATTCCAAATAAATTTCAAAATGAGCTCATCAATTTCCATTAAAAAATTCTGTAGGGATTTTGGTTGGAATTCACAAAAATAGTAGACTAACTTGGGGAATAGATGTCTCTATAAAATTCTATCTTATTATCCCAAAATAAGGCATGTCCTTATTTATGTTCTTCCTTTGTTCCTTTTGTGAACTATATCTTTTTCATTATATTTTCTCATACTTTATTGCTAGTGTATAGGAAAGCTACTGGTTTTTATGTTTATCTGCATCTAGCCACCTTATGGAATTCTCTTATTTAGTCTTTAAGTCTAACAGTCTTTCAATTAATTCACTTAAATTTTCTAGTCGTATCATAAGTATATATTAATAAAACAGCTTTTTTCTACTTTTCAGATATTTGTACTTCTTTTTCTGATTTTATTCTGTAGTATGATCTTTCTAATATATGCATTTCTATGGCTTCCCAAAGTCAAAATCTCTTCTCAGCAAGACACCCTACCCAGCTGAACATGCCCCTCTTCCCTGACTGGTTCTCCACACTCTCTTCAACCTACAGCTGCTTTTCCCAACACAGTATGTCTCCTTGCCTATGTCCCTTCTATTTCCTCTGTGTAAAACTCCTCCTCCATCAAAAATTACCTGTGGGATACAATGTATACTATTCTGGTGATGTGTGCACTAAAAGCCCTTATTTCACTGCTTTACAATTTATCCATGTACCAAAAACTACTTGTATCCCCTAAATCTATTGAAATTAAAAAAAAAATAATAAAGAGAAAAAAACCCAAAATTCTTCCCCTCTTTCTCTCTCTCTCCCACCCTCTCATTGTCTGCCAAACTTCTACATAATTCTTCAGGTTTCAACTCAAGAATTACATCTGATATGCAGCTGTACTTCGAGGCAGGCCTCTGTTCCTTCTTCCATGCACTCTTGCCATGTATGGCCTGCCACACTGTACTAATGACATTTAATTATAATTTTTCTGTTTGCATATTGGTGAATTAATTAGACAGAAATTTTCCTTAAGGGCAGAGACAATGCCTATTAATATTTTGTTTCTCAGCATGTATCATACTCCCCAGGGCTTGGTCAACACTCAGCGCACACTGGTTAAATGTATAAATTTAACGCACAAATGCATAAGTAATGGAAATGTTGGCATCTCTCCTTCATAGGCAAAGTGGAGAGATATTTTGTCATAGGCACTCTTTCATTTGTGTTTTTAAAATTACTATGGTGATGATGGGAAAGGCTGGCCTTGTTTTAGTGCAAATTCTAATTTAAACATTTTCTTCTGACCCACAGATAACTTTATTTGCCTGTTTAATATTACTTGCACATTGAAATACTGGGAAGACTACTTTTCTAAAGCTTAGCTAATGTGGTTTTGATTAAACAAATCTAATCCAAAAGATATCGATAGGTCTTTTAAACTTAACAAATACTATTAAACATTTGGAAAACACGTCTTCTAGATTAAGAATTGTTCCCTAAATGCCTGGAAAATAATTTTTAGCCAAATGTAAACGTACATAAAACTCAGGGTAGTCAACAAAAGAGCAGGTTTTCATTACTACTTTTTAAATTTTGGGAACATTTGATTAAAGTAAAGGGAGATGAGAAAAACTATAGAGGAAAAGACATCTGCTTAATGAAAAATTATATATACATATACACACATACATACATATGTATGTATTTTTCTCCCTCAAAGCTGGAGTGGGCTATGAAAATGTCCTCAATAGTTGCTTGGGGAAGAATTCCCAGACATTTTATAAAGTTATTTTTTCAGGATGCTTTTCCCCCCACAGAGGCCACAATGAAAAGTATTCAGTCTCAAAAAGAGATTGAAAGAAGCAATCTATAGATTTTTAGAATAAAATATAGGAACAGAAATAGAACACAAGTTGACAATTATTAATATGTAGGTAACAATTACTGAGTATTTACTATGTTCCAGGCATTATGCTGGATATGTTAAATGCATGATCTCATTTACTTCCCATGAAAATGCAATGAGGTAGGAGCTATTATTATTTTGCTCCACTTTAATGATGAGGAAAGTGTGGTTCAGTACCATCCTATCTAAGGTCATGCTTAAGTGGCCGACTCTGAAGCTAGCTCTCTTCCCCCCCCCCCCACTTTACTAGCCATCTACTATTTGAAGCATGTATACCATACAAAGCAGAAGGTTTTTATTATTTAAAGACTAAAGCCTGAGCAATTGCGGACAGCCTGAGGACCCTCTGCACTTGGTACAACTGTTCTGGTGCAATTCATTTTGTCAACAACATGTAATGGGTGTCTGCTAGATGCCTGGCACTGTGCTTGATGCTGGGATGCAGAAATGACAAAGCCACTACTCCTGACCTAGAAGGAACTACAGCTGGTGGCAACCTAGACAAATAAACAAGGGCAATACCATGTGAAAGCAGGAGCCTGCAGGGTGGGCTCTTCACCAGGATTGAATTCACACATAAGGAGAAGAGAATTATTTCACGATGGCCCTGTGAGAGATACAGGTCAGTGCAGGCTGTTCAAATAGAAACACAGGTCAGGATGAGAAGCAATGGAATCTGGAATGATTACCTGAGCCGCTGCTGGCTAAGAGCTTCCCTAATATCCCTATGAGGACGGTTTGATAAGAAAAAGCTGACATGCCCCATTCTTATGCTTAAGTATCTCGATTCAGTTATCTTCACTTCCTGTTGTTGATTTTATACAGCTCTATGTGCAAAGAATTTCACCAGATATTATTCATTAAGTCAGGAAGTCATTCAATAAATATTTATTAAGTGCCCATTCTGTGCACTGGGGATGTGGAGGTGGGCAAGATGGACAACATTCCTGCTCTCCTGGAACTTCCCTTTTAGCAAGAGAGACAATTAACAAGCAGCTAAATAAATAAACACTGTTATTTACAGAGTATAATTATTGCTGTGAAAGAAATAAACAGGGTTGTCTGATGAAGAGTAATTGGGGAAGGCCTCTTAGGAAGGGTGGTCTAGGAGGCACCTGCAAAGAGTGACAGATGGGTGAGATCCGGATGGGAGTGAGGCAGTCATGCCAGCAGCAGAGAGAAGAGGAGCATATTGGGCACAGGGGACAGCAAGTGCAAAGACAGACACTGTGGTGGGCTGCTTAAAGCTAGAGGGTTTGTAGACCTCATTCTCATGCTCCGATGTGTGAGACCAAGTTCTAGGCGCCTGTTTTGTAATGTAAAGGAGCCTATTGTTATTTTGTATGCCAACAATAAAAGGTGTGGCAATGAATAAAAAAATACTTTTTTCATTCTCTTGCTAGAAAATTTGTATTCTGAAACTTACAAAAGGCTTATATTTTGCATGGTAATGGAAAAATACAATGTAGAGCTAGAGGAGGCATCAATAGCATCTAATCTAACTCCTCATTTTAGATAAGAAAATTGAGGCCCAAAAGTGAGATAAAAGTCCCATGATAACATGATGTGATAGTGGCAGTCCTGAGATTAGAACTCCGGTTTGAAATTATGTGTGTCCTTTCCTGAACAGGTTAAGGATGAAATATTTAATATTTGTAACTGGCAGGGACCCAAAGTATTTGTGTTAAGTATTTGTTTTGAAAGTGACGAACCTATTTTTCCATCTAGCTTGAAGCTCTTCCAAATTCAGTTGTTAAAAAGCAAACTAACTTTGATTCAGAGCTGTTCACGTGCCTCTTAACCTGAAGGTGGAAGTGTGTGTGACATCGTTTGGCCACCAGAGGGAACTGAAGACTCCTATTCTGAGAAGATGATCTTGTTTCTATTATCTAACCCACGTTCTCACAGGGGAGCCCGAGAAGTTGGCTGGATACGAGGAGGCTGGGTTTTACACATGCAGCAGAGGCGGACTTCGGCTCACACAGCTGTTGCCTACACCTGCTCACATGACTGTCCCAAAGCAGTTGAGTGAAATTATCTCACCTCTGTTAAGCAATGTAGCTCAGAGCACCAGGTGTCCGCCAGAGCCAGATTTACAAGTTGACAACTCCTGTACAACCACCACTGTGCAATCTTCATAGCAACAATTAAAGTGAGAATTTGAGGCCAAGCCAAAAAGATCTCGCTCGGAAAAGATGTGACCAAAGCTTAAAATTATAAAGAATGTAGGCCAGGCAGGTGCCACGAGTTTATTTACCGGTTCCCAGGATAGCAGCATGAGGGAGCACTCCTTAAAGAGATCTTAGAAGAAGCAAAAGAAATGCCCATTACATGAGGCAGGGAAGGTCAGCGAAGGCAATAAATTCATGAAACCACTGACCTCAGGTCTGATGACTTAACAGGTCCTGGACCTTCAAGCTCGAATTCGTGCATGGTATACTGCTAGCAGACTAATGACCTCTTAGTGTCTGAGAGACTCCTGGGGTAGTCAGTTTATAAGGTCTTGAGCTTTGGGACTCCTGCCAAACTTCACTATTGGGAAACTTGCTGCTCTCTGGTGCCGAGTGAGTCCAACAGAAAAGAGGCGCATAAATTGAAAATGCAGCATTTCCTCTCAGATGCTAGATATCCATATCCAAAGGTATTAAAAGAAGGGGGTTGTGTGTGCGTGTAAAGAAGTTGGTCTTTTCCTGGCAGTATGACTTAGGCAAGTTGCTTAAATTTCTTCAGCCCTGCGTTTTCCATCTGTCAAAACGAAATAAACATCCCATTTAGGACATATCAACAATGCTTGAAGGGGAGGGGCGGAGCGATTAGAAGGCGGGTAAACAAATCGCGTCGCCCACTGGTTGTCCGACAGCAGAGGGCCCGCCCCCTCCACCCTGCTTAGCTCTGATTGGCCCTCCCGGCAGGGGCGGGACCGGGCGCGCAGGGCTAACCCCGCGCCCCGCAGGTCGCCGGGCCGGGACTCCAGCTGAGACGCCGCCATGGCCGCGCGCGCCCGCGGGTCCGTGCGCGCCTTGCTCGCCGCGCTGCTGGCGCCGGCGCTATTGTCGCTGCTCGTGTCGCCCGCGCGGGGTCGCGGCGGCCGGGGTCACGGGGACTGGGACCCGGTCAGGGTGCCGCCGCTGCCGCCCCGCGAGGACGCGGCGCGCGTGGCCCGCTTCGTGACGAACCTCTGCGACTGGGGCGTGCTGGCCACCGTGTCCTCGCTGGAGGCGGTGCGCGGCCAGCCCTTCGCCGACGTCCTGTCCCTCAGCGACGGGCCCCCCGGCGCGGGCAGCGGCGAGCCCTACTTCTACCTGAGCCCGCTGCAGCTCACCGCGAACAACCTGCAGGTGAGCGGGAAGGCCGCGCGGCTTCCGGCCCCGGTGGCCGTGTGGGCACCGCGGCGCTCGCGGCCCTGCGGCCCGGCCACGGGCGGGGCGGCCGGAGAGTGGACCTGTCGATTCTGACCAAAATTCTGTCCGGGAAGTAGAGTGTGGCTCCTAGAGATAAGAATTTGAACCCGGCTCGAACGACTGCCTCTTCTGTCCCTCGCTGGCACGGTGGGCATCGCAGCATCCCGAAGGTTGGGCAACTGAGTACCAGGAATTCCGCATACGCCTCGCCACTGGGCGACGCTCTTGGGGTGAATTAATCGCTAGTGCCGGTAGGACTTCTCATCCCCGAGTCGTCCAGAGTCGGTCTGGGGCGCACTGTCTCCATTAACCAAGTTCTTGTTGTTAAAGGTTTTGCAGAGTATAGAAATGGTTGGGTCATTAAGCACTTTGCATACCTGACTTTGGAATTTCCCTTTCTTACCCTCCCTCTGAGTTAAGAATTTTCCCTTCAGCAGCAAGAAGCTAATATACAACATCGTGGACGACTACAATGATGACTGCAGTCTTTTTAGGCCTCCACATGGACATTGGCTTCCTTAATGTGGAGCAGAACTGATTGAAGATCTGTCTCGTCCTCATCCATTGCCCATCTTCTGGGGCAGGGCCAAGCTTACAACTCTGGTGGACCTCTGCTGTCCCAAGGATGGGGTCACAGACACACAGCTTAGGAGGCTGGAGCCATACAGTGCAGGAATGCAGCCTGGTTTGGTGGAGGGTCTTTTTGACAAAGATCTCAGATTTGAGGTCAACTGGGAAAGTACAACATTGTTGATTAAGATTGGACATAAGAAACTGATGTTTGATTAAGCACTTTCTGTGTGCCAGGCCAAACTTCACTTTCCATTCATCGTCTCATCTAATAATTATTTGAAGTAGATATTATTATCCCCATTCTGCAGATGAAGAACTTGAGGCTTAGATAGGTTAAGTAACTTGTCCAAAGCTAGTGACCTAACCTTAGTTTCATTTCAGGCCCATCTGCCTTCAAACCACAGGTCAGACTGGTGGCCTGTGAGCTGAATATGTCCCATAGACCAGTTTTCTTTGGCTCACACAGAGTTCTGTCTTTAGTAAATCCGAATGAGTTACCAACTTTTTTTTTTTTTTTTTTGAGACAGAGTCTCGCTTTGTTGTCCAGGCTAGAGTGAGTGCCGTGGCGTCAGCCTAGCTCACAGCAACCTCAAACTCCTGGGCTCGAGTGATCCTTCTGCCTCAGCCTCCCGAGTAGCTGGGACTACAGGCATGCGCCACTATGCCCGGCTAATTTTATATATATATATCAGTTGGCCAATTAATTTCTTTCTATTTATAGTAGAGACGGGGTCTCACTCTTGCTCAGGCTGGTTTTGAACTCCTGACCTTGAGCAATCCTCCCGCCTTGGCCTCCCAAGAGCTAGGATTACAGGCGTGAGCCACAGCGCCCGGCCGTGTTACCAACTTTTAAATTGAGATTTTTACTTAAAAATCTAAATTTCTACCTTCTCTTGAAAAATTGGAAGGTCTAGCAACACTGAGGACCTACATTTTCTGAGCTGCAGAAGCAGCTGCCCTCTTTTAGCTAAGGCACATATATACCTCAGTTCACCATTTTCTTATTCCCAGCCCACTCCATTCCTTTAGGCATATGCTCAAAACAAACTCATTCCACTCCATCAGTGATGCTCAACTTTGGCTGCAAATCAGTCACCTAGGAAGACTGATTAAAATGCAGTGCCAAGATATTTTATTAAAAACACATTTTTTTTGCCGATTTGGTTTCTCACGCCTGTAATCCTGCACTCTGGGAGGCCGAGGCAGGAGGATTGTTCGAGATCAGGAGTTTGAGACCAGCCTGAGCAAGAGCGAGACCCTGTCTCTACTAAAAATAGAAAGAAATTAATTGGCCAACTAAAAATATGTAGAAAAAATTAGCCGAGCATGGTGGCACATGCCTGTAGTCCCAGCTATTCGGGAGGCTGAGGCAGGAGGAACCCTTGAGCCCAGGAGTTTGAGGTTGCTGTGAGCTAGGCTGACACTACGGTACTCTAGCCTGGGCAACAGAGTGAGACTCTGTCTCAACAAAACAAAAAAACAACCACATTTTTTCCCTAAAACAACACCCACTCCCCCTCCCCCACAACAAAACCTCTCCCTGGTGATTCTAATGGGGGAAGAGGGAGATTGAGCTATACGTGATCATATTTAAATTTTCGAGGAGACTAGGGAGCTGCTGGTATTATCCCTCATGTGTAAAATGCCTGTCCTATCTAACCTGTCTCTAAGAGACAGGATGTAAGCTTCAGATGTACTTGGCCACATTTCTTTTGTATGTTTTTTTCTTGGTGGCATTTTTGTATAGTAAATGTTTCTAGAAAGATGTTGCTGATGTTAGCTGGTAATGGTACCCGATTGGGCTGCAGAGCCAGTGAATCAGAAATGAAATCTTGGTACTGTGCAGTTATGGGGGGGGAGGTGAAAAAGAAATGAAATATTGGGGTTTGCTTCTTGGCCTCCTTTCCTTCTTGGCACTCTTCTCTTGTGATATGACCCTCTCTTCTCTGATCACTCTTGGTTTTTTTCTCTGACCCACTAAAATGAGTGTCCTCCAAATTCAGTTTCTTACCTTTCTGTTCTCAGTATGATCCTTAGAAGATCATATATACTCTCATTCACTTCATTCCCAGTTGTTAAGATTCACTTCCAAATTTATGTCCTTTTCTGACTTCTTCAAAGTTCTGTATTGCTAACTGCTTGCTGTTCATTTTTACTTCATTAGTTTACCACCACCTCAAATTCAGCATGTTTAAATCCAGTCCTTTATCTTCCTCTTGAAATCAGCATTTCTGTTAATAGTATGATTGTTTTCTCAGTAAACATATTTGGAATTCTCACTCCCTCCCCAAATATGTCATTTCCCAAGTCCTGACAATTTTCTGTTGTTTTCTTTGTTTGTGTCCCTGTCCCTTCCTTTTTATTCCTGCCATACCATCCTAAAGCTTATCTCTTCTTGCCTTAAAGTAACTCTTTAATAGTCTTCCTATCTGCCCTGTCCACCCTGACCACCAGATTTATGGTAACAAAATACCTCTCAAAATGTCTCAGCATTGCCCTCTGGCCTTTAACAACATCCTCTGCCCATAGCTGCCTAAGAATCACTTGGGGTGTTTGTTTAAAATGCAGATACCTGGGTCTGGAGTAGAGGCCAAGAATCAGCATTTTAACAAGCTCTCCAGGCAGATGGTTCTTGGAAAGCACTCCCAAACGCTGGCCTACAAAATACAATCTGGACTCCGTAGCTTGGATTTGAGCCACCCCAAACCCACTTGCTCTGAAAGTCTCTCTTTCTAGCAAATTGGGTTTCTCCATCCTCTCCATCATGTCTGAGGCACTCTCAGTTCTGTGGTTTTTGCAGTCATCACTCCTGCCTTTAATATGCCCTCCCACTTCTATCCTCACTTTGAATATAAGGTACCCTATAGTTTCTCCATCACACCAGGCTATGCTGATGTCTCCTTATGTTGAACTTCGAATGCACTTTATTGTTCATTTGCAGTTAGTTATGTACTGCCTTCTGACTACTTCTCTATCTTTTGCATTAAGTTTTGTTTATGTTTGGCTTTTCAACCATATTATAAACTCACAAGTTCGAAACCAGCCTGAGCAAGGGCGAGATCCCGTCTCTACTATAAATAGAAAGAAATTAATTGGACAACTAATATATATAGAAAAAAAAATTAGCCGGGCATGGTGGTGCATGCCCGTAGTCTCAGCTACTCAGGAGGCTGAGGCAGGAGATTGCTTGAGCCCAGGAGATTGAGATTGCTGTGAGGTAGGCTGCCGCCATGGCACTCACTCTAGCCTGGGCAACAAAATGAGACTCTGTCTCAAAAAATAAATAAATAAACAAACAAACAAACTTACAGAGGAGAGAGACCTTATCTGAGCATACTGTGTTTCTTTTTTTGGTCTCCTGTAGTGCATTGCTGTCTAATAGTTTCTAAACAGCAAATATTTGGCTAAATGATTTCAAGGAGATCTCTTTATTACTCACTGTTTTGATGGATCACTATGAAACGGCAAAATTCTCCACAGAACATTTAGAGCTTAAAGAGTCTGAAATGTGCAAATTCTGCTGTAATCTGTCAACAGTGCCTTTTATGAAGCTGATTTCTGAATAAGAATTAAGAATTTTGCTTACTTCACTTTGAATCTGGGATAAAACTTCTCTTGTTGCTAAAGCAGGAATGAACAACTTCTCCAAGTTTTGAAATCACATGACAATTTCTGCTAGCCTAAGATAAACCAACCAGCATGATTCAGCTACTTTCTTGTTTAACTAGTTGAGCAACTGTGGTACTTTTATGCAATGGTTTTGTATTAGAGTTTAACTCTTTAGATCTTTCAATCAAGGCTATAGACCAGCCTCGAATTTGGGTAGTGTAATTATTAATATAATCCCTCCAAGGAATATGTAACAAATTCAGGGTTTAAGGAAAAATGTGCTGAAATAATTCTTACTGAGTCAGTTAATTTTAAATATGACTCCTCCCCCACCTTTTGGGTGTGGGAGCGTCAGGATCAGTCTCTACGCAAGTGGTATTTTTCCCCTGAGTGGATGATGATGTTTTACAATTCACTGTTTCATGGAAGACTGGTTGAGCTCTAGCAACATTATGTATGCAACTTGTGCAACTTGAGAAATTTATTACCTCTCCAGAAACCGTATTTCACATGAGAGGGTCTTCATTTTCTCTCTACAGGAGAATCCACATGCCACGCTGACCATGTCTTTGGCACAGACTGACTTCTGCAGGAAACATGGATTTGATCCTCAGAGTCCCCTTTGTGCTCACATAATAATGTCAGGAACTGTGACCAAGGTAAATAGATGTCCTACACGAAGAGAGATGGTTTTAGATGAGCATCGTCTTATTAACAATGAAAGGAGAGATCTTTTGAGAATAAGGATTTATGATCGAGATGCACAGTTAGAAGATGTTCTGTGAAGTCATTCTGTGAAAATTAAAGGTTTTAGTCAGTTGCTTTAATGTAGGTGCTCAATATGATAGTTATGAGGCAAAGGAATGATTTTCTGAAGCCGAACAGATGTAACAACTATCAAGCTCCTATATAAAATTATTCTTGCTAAGGAACATCTGCTTGACCAAAGCTCACTACTCCATCATGTTTTACATTGTACAATATTTCCTATGTCTGGGCTTCCTGTCTCATATTTTCACAGTGCTGTAGAGCAGAGAGAGCATATTAAGTAGACCAATAAGAGGAATATCTGTTACTAAAAACTGGAAGTGAATTTAGTTTAGAATGAGTGCTGAGGGAAGAGGTTAAATGAAATTGCAGGAAGGGCAGTGAGCAGGTGCCGTGAGCACTGATCTGATTGCCAAGCCAGCAGATTTGCTTTTTGACCTTGTCAATCACAAATGCCTCAGACAAGTCTTATTAATGGCCTGGAAGTTGTGTATGGATGCAACTCTGTAGTTGAGTCTCCTTCACTGGGAGGAGCAAGGGGGAGGAATGCAAAGGCTCTTGAGTTCCATTGACTTCTTTTATCCTTCATGAACACTCATCTATATCTTTAACATGTGCATACTATGGGATAAATATGCTAATGTTACACGTCTTAACAGTAACATGTTATAGTACCTTGTGCAAGTTACTCTGGTAGCTCACAATTACTGTTTAGCAATGAACATTTGTACTCCTGATGGTTTCCCACTATATTATATCTGTTATTACCAACATTTGTACTCTTTATTGTTCTCTGCATTCTTCAAGTTTATTTTTTCTTGATTCCTTAAGTTTAAGATCAGGATTTACAACTAAGTAAACTGTTAGGATTTATAGAATGCTAGAATCACATATTCTTAAGAAATGAGAGAACAAAATGTTATTGCTATGAGAATGTTTATTTCACATATATCTTTTAGGTGAATGAGACAGAAACGGACTTTGCAAAGAATTCATTATTCACTCGACACCCTGAAATGAAAACCTGGCCTTCCAGCCATAACTGGTTCTTTGCCAAGTTGAATATAACCAATATCTGGGTGCTGGACTTCTTTGGTGGACCAAAAATAGTGACACCAGAAGAATATTACAATGTCACATTTCAGTAAGTAGTTGCACATCTTTCACCTTTCTAATATTGAAGCCCTTAGAGTGGTCCTCGGCCTTCTAAGGCAAGAGGGGTTTAACCATTTCATGTGCCACGATTCCTTTGGAAGGCTGATAAAGCAAATAACTGCTTCTCAAAATCATGTTTTTAAGTTCATAAAATACTTAGGATTGCAAAGGAATCCAACTATATTGAAATACATTATAAAAATATTTTTAAATGTGTGGTATAATATGTTTCACTAATTAACATACTGTACTTTCAAAATAGTGAGGACTGAAGTTTAAGACATCTGCAACAACTGTAGCATGACATGAAAGTATATGTGATTTCTATACTTCTGTTGGAGACAGATACACTAACCACTTTGGTTTATTGCCTACATTTACCATTGAAGGGAATGATAGGCTGGGTGTGGTGGCTCAGGCCTGTAATCTTAGCACTCTGGGAGGCCAAGGCGGGTGAATTGCTTGAGATCAGGAGTTCAAGACCAGCGTGAGCAAGAGGGAGACCGGTCTCTACTAAAAATAGAAAAAATTAGCTGGGTGTGGTGGTTTGTGCCTGTAGTCCCAGCTACTGAGGCAGGAGGATTGCCCGAACCCAGGAGTTTGAGGTTGCTGTGAGCTAGGCTGACGCCACGGCACTGTACCCCAGGCAACAGAGCAAGATTCTGTCTAAAAGAAGGAAATGATAAATTTCAGTTAGAGCATAATGAAAATGGAAAAAAAATTTCCAACAAAGATCACAGACCCCTTGACTCTGGCTACAGGCTGAGACTCCGTTTCGGGCTGTGTTTGCTGGGCCCTGGACAGAGCCCACTAGGACCGGGAAGGCATTTTCTCACGAGAATCAGACTTGGGTGCTTCTGGCCCGTGAGTGTCCCACAGCCAAGTCTGAGCAAGGGACCCTCTCCCGTCAGCTCCCAGTACTGAGAGTGCCTGGGGCGATGTGTGGTTTCTGCCACCAGGAGGTGAGGGCTTGCAAGAGAAGAGCCTGAGACAGAAGAGGCTGTGGGAGAGAATGAAGGAGAAGCAGAGTCTGAAGCTGGAAAGGGGCAGGGAAGAAGGTGTGATCAGGTTCTTTGGAATAAGGTCAAGGTTCAGATGAAGGACTACAAGGGACTGGTTCTTTCCCCAGGTGCCAGGGAATTTTGCTGAGGAGGTGATAACAACAACAATAATAACAATAGCAGCTAGTGTTTTTGAGCCTTTATTACTGGCTGGGTGCTATAGTGGTTGCTTTAAGTGCATTAACTCCTGGAATCCTCCCCGCAACTCTGTGAGTTGTAGGTACTGTTCTTCCTTCTTTGTGAAATGGAATGCTCATGCACAGAGAAGTAAGAAACTTGCCTCAAATCTCACAGCCAGGAAGTGATGGTGCTGGGATTCAAACCCCCAGCATTCTTGCTCCGCAGCCGTCACTTCACTTCCAACCGTGGTACTGTACTGCCCCTCTGGCCACTGCACTAGTAGTTGGCAGGGCCCCTAATCCAGTGTGATTTATAATGCACTTTCTGCTTGTAATGACTGCCTGCTGTTCGGGGAGATTAGGGTGATGATACAGAAGTAGACTTGTAGGTTGTAGCCCATTTGGGGGCTTAAATTCTTAGCATTTGTTTAATCTATGTGTAATTCTATTGTGGAATAGTTCCATGTTGAGCTTCTGGGTTCTTTTTTTTTTTTTTTTTAATTTTTTAAGATCCCAGACAGGGCCTAGGACATTGCATGGCACAGAGCAGGGAGCAGGTGTTTGGGAATGACTGGCTGATTATTTGAGACAAAGACTCTCACACTCTTTGTTGGAATAAAGATTCCAACAGTCCTGGCGATTATTTTGCTGCCATGCATGCGGGAGAGGAGACATGGGCCGTTGATCCTCTCCTGGGCTGGTAAACACATCTTACTTTACAGGAATTTAGAGGTAGCAATTACAACATTATTCCCAGGCAACAAATTATCAAGGGAGGATGACAGCGAGAATGCCCAGCCTGCTCTTTGAAGTTCAAGTTTACTTTCACAGGACCTAATCTCTGAAATGCATTTATTTTTGTATAAATAACATGCCCAAGGGCAGTGCATGCTTTAGTCACAAAATAAAACTGTTTTTCCATAAGTCTTCATGTTGAATAAGTGAGTAAAATACTTCTGAGGTTCTCACCTTATTATGCAGAGAATGAGCACTTTTCTGCAGCACAGAGATAAGACAACATTTTCCCCTGTCCTGAGGGGAAGACCAAAGACTAGAGCAGGGTGTCAGCCCTTCTGAGGCAGTGCAGCAGACTCGGGGAATGGGCAGTGTCTGAGAGCTGCCCTGCCTGACCAGGTGCTGCTGACTATTCATTGTCCATTTCAGAGTCTGGGAATGGGACCCCGCTTCCCACCCACCTGGTTTGCCACCAGAACTAGTTAGTAGTCCAGGGAGTGTACAGTAATATCTGTCAGGCCAGAACCTGCATATTCTTGGGATACTGCTCACAGGGACCTCACAGGCATTCTGGAGCTTCTCTAAATTTGTAGCCACCTTGCTTGGCTTGCCCAGATCAGTTTTGGGAAATATTATTTCTCCAAATACTGTAAAGCCCTCTGCATCTGAAATCTGTTTTGCTCAGATGAAGGCTACCACTAGCTAGAGCTAATATGGAGCCTGACTGAACGTGGCTTGCCTCATTGGACTGTTGGGCCAAGACCCCATGAGCATATTTGCAAACAGAGTGGAAGGGTTAATGTGTGCGCAGAGTATTTGCTGGCATCCGTGAGTAGGCGGTTCTCCTAAGTATAAGCATCACCTCCTATCACTATTGTCTGAGCAGCAGCCTGGTTGCACTAGGCCTCATTTTATCACCTCTGGTGCATCCAGACATTTCCTAGCAAAGACAGAGGTCATGAAAGGTCATTGATTATCAGCTTGCCCAGTCTTGTTACCTAGATATGGATTTCCAGATTGGCGGTGGCTAAGGCTGCACCGGAAGGTGGGACAGGTTTACCTCCCGGCTGCACTTGGTTTCATCAGGCCCTGGCTCAGCACTGCTCTTTTGCCGTAATGTTGGGGACCCCTTCTGTTCTCAATGTTTTTTGTCCATTAAATCTTCAGATTTTCTTAAATGAGATAAGAACAGCAGCCACATCCCAGCAGCATTTACTAAAGCGTGTCAGAATCATACTTGGAGAGCAGGGGTGCTTGCTAAAATGAGGATTCGTAGGCCCTACTCTAAACCCATTGAGACCAGAACCCAGGAATCTGCATTTTAATAGACTCAGGCAATTGTTAGTACACTAAAGTGGCTGAAATTAACTCAAAATCTTAAACTTTTAGATTAGAAGTTTCTCTAGTCCTTCCCTAGAATGAATTAACTTTTAAGATTTGTCAACCCAGTTTAATGAAATAATTCTTCCTCTCTCTTCTTCTTTCTAGGTGAAGCAGAATATGGCGAATTTAACCACGTGTGAAGTTCCTTAGGAGGCTCATGCACACTCACAGGGCTTACTGTTTCTCTGGAAAGTTTCCCAGGATATTAGTTTTCCGTCACATGCTGGTTTGCTTGTTTGCCTGCTTGTTTGCCAAATAGAGTTGGACTGGATTTCTTGAGAGAGGTGGTTGCTAGATTTTTTTTTTCATATTTTGAAGCCATTTATGTAGAGGAATGACTTTCACTACAATTAAAGAAGTTTTGTTCCATCAATTCCAAATATGTTTCCAATGGTGCTCCTTAAAGAGGAGCAAGCACCAGATTTAGGTTGCCCCTTGGCGTTGGAAGGTGCTGGAGCCTGTGTTCTTTATTCCCGGAAGCCATGGACGGTGCTGGGAGTGGACGGCGCTCACCACCGCTGCCCCAGAGCACCTGAGCTGGTGAGGAGGGGCTGGTTCCTGCGATGGTGGCGTGCCTGGATAAATCTTGCCACAACCAGCAAGCGGTACGAAACAGTACAGCTTCCTACTCAGGTCCATTTATGTCTGACAGTCCTGGGTAGAATTGATCTGGCACAGGACAAAACTATTTTTTATAAAGAACTTTTTAAAAGACTTTTTACATTCTAAAATGATACTTACTTAGAACAAAAGAAGTTCATAAGATTTTCCTAAATTTCACATAAATGGAGACTGTATAATCAAAACACACACATATTATTTTGGAGGGATTACAAAAGAAAGAGAAGGGAGTTTTGTGTGTTTCTGTTATTCTTTTATAATCAACTTTAACTCAGGCATGGACCAGCTTCAGCGAGGGACAAAATCTGTCTCCCAAACCACTCTTCATAGCTTTTTAAATACTGGTACTCCCAGCAGCGACCTAAGCCTTCCGCAGCTGCTCTGAATCTCTAAATAGCTCCTACCGCTGCTGTGACCCAAACCAGGTCATCAAAGGGAAGAGAACGTGGCATTTAAAAAATCACATTTCTTTGGAAGAGAAGACATTATTTAATTTTACTACCCATACACATGATTTTAGAAGATGACATCAAATTCCTTTTAATGAAGTATGTCAGGAATCAAGCCACTGAATTCTTAAAAGGTAAAGAGAAAAGTTAAACATGAGTCATTATGTTTGAAAATACAAAATGAACTGAAATCAAGCAGACAGCTTCTGTTTAAGAAAAATGATTTATACTAAACTTAGTCAAATAGATTTCTTATTCAAAGCATAAATAATTAAAAGCATTATTTTAATGAAATGTGTTGGATTTGTTTTCATAAACATAGATGTTAATATTTGTGATACTTTTTTTTGTACACCATTGAGAACCTTTAGTGTTATTATTTTAACATGCTCTTGAATCAGTGACTGGCTATTCCAAAAATTGAAGTGACTAATACTGCTCTTTCCCATTGGCAAAAAAGCTGATTGTGTCCTAACATTTGGGGGATGGCTTAATAGAATCCAGCCTTTGTCACAGGTTCTGCCTCAGGGCTTCAGGTGCCAGTGTACCTCATGAAAGAATTAGGTTGAGGGCAACTATTAGGTCATTAAATATGAAGTGTCTGATTTCAAATCAAAAGATTATTATAAGTCAAACAAGAACTAGTACAATTAATCAAAGTATGCTCCTAAACTGTGGACAGTTTTGCCATCTTAACGGTAGGTTGTTTATGCCAGCAGCAAAGAAGCCTGGAGAGTAAGTTCAACAAAATTACAAAAGGCGTTTTCCACAGCTTGTTGAGAATTGAATATTTTCCTTGCAAGAAGTGGTCCAAAGTCTGGAAGAAGTGGTAGTCAGTTAGTGCAAGGTCTGGTGAATATGGTGGATGACAAGAGTTTCCAAGTCCAGCCTCTATAGTTTGAACAACGTTGTTTTCTGTGACATGTAGTCTTGGAAGAGGATTAACCTGTCTCTGTTGACCAGTCTCAGCTGCTTAATCACAAGCATCCTCATCATTTTGTCCAAATGGTTGCAGTAGACATCTGCTGTAATAGATTGACCAGTTTTCATGAAGTTATAGTGGCTAATACCAGTGCTTGACCACCAAATAGACACCATTAGCTTTTTTTTTTTGACGAATATTTGGTTTTGGACTGTTTTGGCATTTCATCTGTATCCAAGCATTGTGCTGAATGCTAGCTATTGTCAAAAAGAATGCATTTTCCATCACACATAACAATATGGTATAGAAATTGTCTGCCTTTATGCTGTGACAGCAAAGAAAGTCAAGCTTCAAGGTGATTTCTCCTCTGACATTCATTTAATTCACGCGGTACTCAGCTATCCAGCTTCTTTACCTTGCGAATTTGTTTCAAATGGTCTGATATTGTTGGAACAGTAACTTCAAACCTTGCTGCTAATTTATGCATAGACTGAAATGGATTTGCTTCCGCTATAGCTTTCAGCTTGTCATTATCCACCTTGGTCTCAGGTCATCCACATGGCTCACTTTCAAAATCAAAATCACCAGAATGGAACTCCTCAAACCGTCAACGTACTGTGTGTTCATTAGCTACATTCTTCCCAAACGCTTTATTGATATTTTGAGCGGTCAGCACTGTCTTGGTTCCATGACGGAATTCATGTTTAAAAAGAACACGAATTTTTTACTTATCCATGGTTTCACAAAAGTTGCTCTAAAAAAAAAAATCTGAAAGATAATCACAAGCCAAAATATGCATTTTGAAAGAATGAGGATGTTTCTTCACAATAGGAAAAAAAACCAAAAACTGTCGAAGTGAAACGTCAGAGATAGCAAGTATCAAACTTAGTACTTAAGGGAATCAGACATTTCATACTTCATAACCTAATATCGGGTTTCCTGCCTTTTCCCACTTATTGTGAGTTTTGTCTTCAGCATTTGGAACCATATAAAAAAACATCTATATTCAGATAAGATGTAATATCCGGAGTAAAGTCAACCAGTTTTTCATAGCATGTGTTGCACATTCCTTAATAATTAAATGTGCAGGCTTCGTCTCTGTTGCATTCTGATTGGCCACAAGAGGGCACTGTAGACTTGCACTTAGCGTGCAAAGCTAATTGCACAGTGGAGCTAATTGAGCCCATAACAGGCTGGGATGGGGTGGGTGGCCTTGATAACACTAGCGTAAAAGCAGCCCAGCAGGGGCAGGAGAAACAGAGGCCTAGTCTCATGCTGCTGCTGATAGGTTTTCATGCATTTATCACTCCCCCCACACTATGTGCTTCCCATCAGAAGCACATTCTAGTTCTGTTCTAGTCCCTCTGCACCCTGTCCTGCTGCAGAGACTAGAGCCCTGGCCTTAACCAGATAGGAGAAGAGTGTCTTAGACTTGGGTGGGGTAGGGGTTGGCCTTGGCCCAGAGAGCAAGGCAGACCTTGATCAAGGAAAAAAATAGAAAGAGGGAATGCCCCTAGAGCCTGAAGCTACAGAGCCCAGATGGCCGCATTTGGCAGATTTTGTCTTGGCCATGGATCTGTGCTCAACTGGTCAAGGCCTTTTTCTTTACCAAGCATGGCCAGTAATAAATTACTGTGTCTTCTAGTCCAGGTTCAAAGTCCTTGGGAATGTGGTGGAGTGGAAAAGAATCCTTTATGAAATGAGATAAGGGTCAATGAAATAAATGCACAAATATTCTCTTGGGATCGTTAATGTCGTTCCCTTCTTAGTACTACTCAGACTGAAGATCACAAGGTAATTGAAGAGGAGACCATTATACTTTCCTATAATGGAGCATGTTTTTCAGTTGTAGTACTGAGGAAATAGCTCTACTTTGTGTAATGTTGGTTGGTCAATATTTCTTAGGGGAATTCCAAACTGTCACTTCAAAACTAGGTGTTCTATTAATATAAATTTTCATTAGAGAAGACAATTATGAACTTAATTCCCCCAAGCTGCAAGCTTCCCCAACAAGGAACAGAGCTTTCCCTACTAAACTTGTCATGTGGCTGAGAATAGTCCTTTTGGGAATTAAGGGGGAGTATAAATAAAATGTCAATCTTTTACACTTTTTTTCTTTAGTATTTATTGTAAGACATATTTGTGTCAAAAATATGAAAAATAGGCTGGGCTCGGTGGCTCACGCCTGTAATCCTAGCACTCTGGGAGGCCGAGGCGGGTGGATTGCTCAAGGTCAGGAGTTCAAAACCAGCCTGAGCAAGAGCGAGACCCCGTCTCTACTATAAATAGAAAGAAATTAATTGGCCAACTGATATATATATAAAAAAAATTAGCCGGGCATGGTGGCTCATGCCTGTAGTCCCAGCTACTCGGGAGGCTGAGGCAGAAGGATCGCTCGAGCCCAGGAGTTTGAGGTTGCTGTGAGCTAGGCTGACGCCACGGCACTCACTCTAGCCTGGACAACAAAGCGAGACTCTGTCTCAAAAAAAAAAAAATATGAAAAATAAAACATTTGAAATTCATAATCTCACCAGTCGGCGTGGCTGCTCATATTTTGGTGTGTATTCTTCCAATCTTTGCTCCCATGAAATGTTTAAACATAATCAAGATCATGCTGTTTATTGATTGTGTATCACTTTATCATAAGCTTTTTTCCTAGAAACCATTCACAAGGGTGGCTTAGAATGGCTGCAGGATATTTCATCAGATCAATATACCTAGGCTACAAAATAATGGTCTGTATTGGGACTCTGTTGCTAGTGACAGAAACTCAAGTGAAAGTAGTTCATTGATCTTAAAATATTCCTTCAGAACTTGGTCTTCATTTCCTGGCTTCTCTTTCTGCTGTGCTGGTTTTAATTGCAGCCAGTAATCTTAGATCAAAGAGGATGCATTCTTCCTAGCCAGGCCCTAGATATTCCTGAACAACCACTATCTGGGAATGGGGTGCCCTCCCTGGCAGAGCCTGGATCATGTGTTCTCTCCTGGAGTTGGGGGTTCAGCTCAGCATCCTCAGAATCCCAGAGAATGGGAGAATTTTGAAGAGGGACTTGGAAAAGAGCAGTTATGTTAACTGAAGTATTCTGAGCAGGCAAAAATGAAGGGCTATTACCACTTTCCCCTTTAGGTTACTTTCAGTTTTTTTCCCTGTTATAAGAGAAAGATCTTTATGCATAAAGTATTTTCTATATTTCTGTTTATTTGCTTAGAATAAGCAAATAATATTCCATTAGTGGAATTCCCAAGCCAAAAGCTATTAGTACATGTTATAAATTGCTGGGGGTTTTTTTGTTTTTGTTTTTGTTTTTAGACAGATTCTCACTCTGTTGCCTGGGCTAGAGTGCCATGGTGTCACCCTAGCTCACAGCAACCTCAAACTCCTGGGCTCAAATGATCCTCCTGTTTCAGCCTCCCGAGTAGCTGGGACTACAGGCATGTGCCACCGTGCCCCGGTAAATTTTTCTATTTTTAGTTGTTTGGCTAATTTGTTTCTATTTTTAGTAGAGATGGGATCTTGCTCTTGCTCAGGCTAGTCTCGAACTCCTGAGCTCAAGCAATCCTCTCGCCTCGGCCTCCCAAAGTGCTAGGATTATAGGTGTGGGCCACTGCGCCCGGCCTATAAATTGCTTTTAAGAAAGTACATCAATTACTATGTCTAGTATTTGCTTTAAAATATTCTAACAAAAAAAAGTGTTGGGATTACATGACATGACACTGGCAAAGGTTAACTGTTGAAGCTGGGTGATGTGTACCCAGAGACTCATTTTGCTATTATTCCCTTCCCTTTTGTACATGTATGAAAATTATGTAATAAAAAGATTTCTAAACTGAATTGGAAAAAATAAAGAATTGGGAATCTAGAAAAGTTAAGTGACTTTCCCAAAGCCACCCAATTGTGGTCTCTAGGTAATTCCAGTGCCATTTCTTCCACTCCACACTAAACTGGCACGTGGTCATAGTGGTGGTGTTTGAGACACAGATTGTGCGCGTGCAAGGCCCTCAACACCAAGGCAGGAACCCAGAGCTAATGCGTATGTGGGGGTGGGGTGGGGGGCTAGATAACAAGCTTGATTTGGGCGATTCAGGAATTCAATAGAGATTTCCTGTATTATACAATTGCTGTTGTCAGTAACATTTTGGAAAATACATAAACTAATCCAAAGCTGGGGAAAAACAAGAATTTATAATCAATTAACAGTCCTGCAAGCAATGTATGAAAGTCCTCACTTAGCGTGCTGAACTTGATAGGTAAAAACAGTGTTGTGGGCCGGGTGCGGTGGCTCTCGCCTGTAATCCTAACACTCTGGGAGGCCGAGGCCGGCTGGTTGCTCTCAAGGTCAGGAGTTTGAGACCAGCCTGAGCAAGAGTGAGACCCCATCTCTACTAAAAAATAGAAATAAATTAATTGGCCAACTAAAAATATATAGAAAAAATTAGCCGGGCATGGTGGCGCATGCCTGTGGTCCCAGCTACTTGGGAGGCTGAGGCAGAAGGATTGCTTGAGCCCAGGAGTTTGAGGTTGCTGTGAGCTAGGCTGATGCCACAGCACTCACTCTAGCCTGGGCAACACAGACTCTGTCTCAAAAAAAAAAAAAATAGTGTTGTGTTATTTTAATTGTGTTATTTCTCTTTTAGGTTACTGATAACATTGAACATTAAAAATTTTATGAACTGTTGGTTTTTCCTCTTACGAACTGTCAGTTTGCATTCTTTGCCCATTTATCTTTTGGGAATCATTTTTTAAAAACTGGTCTTGGTGAACTCTCTATATATTAAGTCTATGAAACCACTTAGTTATTAAATTTACTGCTAATGCTCAGCTTGCTTTCCTTTTATTTTGTTTAAGATTTAGAGATTTTCAATTTCTATAGAAAAATTTGACCTAATCTAATATTTTCCCTTGACTTCTTTAATTTCTTTTAAATGTTGTAAGTTCTTTTCCTATGAGAGATTAGATGAATATCAATTCAGATTTTCTTCCATTTTTATGATTTAATTTTTTTATACTTAACTCTTTAATCCATTTAGAATGCATTTTTGTGTATAACATTCATCACTTTTTTTGGTGACAAACCAAAATGACACTTAGATCTTACAGTCTAGATGTGAACCCAAACCTAAGCATAGTTCTCTCTGCAATAGGGGTGAAAGTTGAGTTAGCTCCATCGTATTGGCAGGCATTTGACCCATCTGCTGGACGGTCTATCCTGGAGACACTCGGCACCCCTCAGCTTGGGCTCTAGGGACTGGGGTTGGCAAAGAAGCGTGGCTCTAATAATATCCTCATGACATTGGAGGTTGTCTAATACACACTCCTTAGCTAGATTCGCAAGTCTCCCCACGATTAAACCTTAACTGGCTTTCTCAACATTACCTGCCATTCCTCAGAGTATATCCAATGCCACAACCTATCTGAGTTGGTCTTGCCCCAAACTTTTCCCTGTGGACTTTTCTGCTTTTGTGAGCACTCCTCCCTCCGCCAGCCATCTCCCCACCTCCTCACGCCCCTCATTTTCCAGCAGTGTGTAGTCCTTCGAAGGCACCGTCTGTGTCTGATTGTCCCATCTACCACTAAGGCCCCAACGACCAAGTCTCAATACCCCATTACGTGTAATAGCCCGTCACTGAAAGTTTAGCATATGTTTTGCTTGCAGACCTTCTACTTAAAAGTATAATGAATGTAGTGGGAGATGCAGGCTGAATCTCTAACTTGGTGTTGTGACTGAGAATAAAGTCATTTATTTCAATGAACGCATATTTCACCCCAAGCTTGGCAAGTTTCAGTGAGACTTTGCTTGGCAGCCCAGACATCAGACTCCGTTAAGGAGCAAAATCCCGCGTTGCAGGCTTGGATGCGGTGTCTGTCTCGTGGGTACACTGAGCCGCTGTGCTGCAGATGGTCCATGAGGAAGCAAAGGATTTTGAAGTGAGTTAATTATCATATCTTTGATTTTCACATTTGGGAGACCATGTCTACATCTTTCCATTCCCAAAACCTGGTGTATAGATGCTGTTGGAAAATGTTTGATGCACGAGGGCAGAGCAGCTTGATCGAGGCACGGTCTCCTTTCTTTACAGCTCCTCTGAGAAGGGAGATTTAGTGCCCTCTACACATGCCCAGAGTCAGTCAACACACTCTCATTTGCTTACCAAGAGTCATCCGTTAGAGGTCTGTGTGCCTTGGATTCATCTTTGTCTTAGTTTACTCAGGCTGCCATAACAACATACCATAGATGGGGGCTGAAGCAACAGAAATTTATTTCTCACAGTCTACAGGCTAGAATTCCTAGATCGGGGTGTCAGCATGATGGGGTTCAGGAGAGGGCTTGGTTACCTTCTCGCCATGTCCTTTCATGGCAGAGAGAGAGAGAGAGAGAGAGAGAGAGAGAGAGAGAGAGAGAGAGAGAGATCTTCTTCTTTTCATAAGGCCACAGTCCTATTGGATTAGAACCCCAACATATGACCTTGCCTAACCTTAATTCCCTCCTAAAGACCCTGTCTTCAGATACAGTCACCTTGGGCATTAGGGCTTCAACATATGCATTTGGGAGACACAATTCAGTCCATAGCAATTGTGTTTGGAAGAAAATAAATGATCAGGCTTAGTCCTCTTTGTTCACCCCTCCTTTGATAACTCTCGGGCCCACCCACACAAGGGGATTCATCCTCAACGGTTCCGAGTCCATTCTTGCCCTAGACCGTGGTCTTCACGGCATGCTGGTGTAGGTTATGTCCTGCACAAAGGCACCCGCCGAGGGGTAGGTAGGAGCTGAAACCCAGCTCATGCTCATGTCTGTAGTGAGCGGCATCACCCAAAGGGGGCATCTTTTCTAAAATCACAACGGCACGCTGCCTGGTTTTTGGACCATTTCTTACTCTAGGTGCTTTTGCTTCCTATGCATGGAACCCTAGAGGAGGCAAAAAGGAGCATGAACAGAGCTCGAGGGAGCCCTGGGCTGTGCAGAAGGAAAGGCACTGCCGGGTCCCACTGGTGGAAGGCAGCACAGCCGAGGCTAGGAGCAGGGCTCGGCCGTGAGGGTACCGGGTACACCTAGTCGTGCACCTGCTGCATGTGGCCCTGGGCAACTGGCTCCACTTCTCTGAGCCTTAGGCCTCATCTGTAAAGCAGGGGCAACACCTCACAGGACGGAGTGCAGATTAGCAAAAATGTGCGCACATAGCTCAGCACAGCGCCTGACAGTGATGATCACTGTGATCATTAAGGCCAATGAAAGAGGAACCCTCAAGCCCTGGTGGCCCTCATAGCACCTTCTCTTCTAGACTTTGGAAGGCATCCTTGAAGGACAACAGAGTTAGTGTCAAAATCAAGCCCACTGGCTCTGCAAAGGGGCTGTGTCCCTGCAAACTCTAGTTCCACCCCTGGCTAGCTGTTTAAATCTTGGACAAGTTGCTTCCTCTGGATGTGCTGCAAGGTTTTCCTAAGTAAAACAGAGGATAATAATAGCACCTGCGCCCTGCTCCAGTTTGTAGAAAAAAATTAAGTTAATAATAGAAGCACATGGAACACTATCTGATATATCAAGCACTCAAAAAATACTAGTCACCTTTCTTTCTTTTGCTTCAAATGTCAATTAGTAGCTATAGGTTTAGTTTTCACAAAAATAAAAGTTACGATTTGTCTAATCACTTAATTTTGTAAAATATGTTGTACATGGTATTTTAGCTAACCCTTGCAACAAGCCCAAGAGATAAGTGGGGCGCACATTATTTTTCTTATCTCCTGGAGGGGGCTGGATTCCCTAGTGGTTAGCTTGGGCGTGTACACAGTTCCGTGTGAGACCCGCTCCTTAAATCTGGCTCTGTCTCCAAGAATCCAGTGGCCCTTCAGCTACTTGGTGACACGTGGGTCCTTTGAATGTCTTGCCACTTGTTTTGAAAGGGTGTGGCATGGAAATGGCAAGTGCCGTGTGCTAGAACACGCCAGCTTTCGTGGGTAGCACACTGACATCCTCTGGGACGAGGCAGTGAGCTCTGAAGCCCAGCTCAAAACCAGCTCAACCACTTAGCTGAGTGGGCTCAGGCAAACGCCCCTCAAGAGGTTCCCCTCTGTAATTTGGGGATGATGCCTACGACGAACAGCGGTCATTAGTGCGATTTGGGATCCATCAGGGTGTGGAACGGCCAGAGGTGTTGCATGGATGAGCTGGCTAGCTTGCAGAGGAGCAAAGAAGCAGCTGTTTCCTCGGTAATAATGCCGGGGAAGGTTGCCCCTGTCATGTGCGCACGTGGACGTCCTCCTCCCTCACCGCGTGGGGAGCAGAGTGCGGTGAGATGCTCTCTGCCAGTCTGCAGTAAGATTTCCTGACGAAAGGTCAGGGCACCAGGCCAGGAGCAGGAAAGCCCTGGAGAGTGCAGTTCGACAAAACAGCCACTGGAGGTCCCTGTGGAGCCGCATTGAACGGCCAGCTGGACGCCTCTGCCCTGGATGGAGAGTCCGGTTTAATCCTCCCATGCTGGGCCACTCCAGCTGCACCGCTGGAGCCGGGGCCCCTCTTTGTCCTGACAACCACTCTTCCTTCCCCTTGAGCTGGTGGCCATCCTCAGGGGCCCTCGCTTAATGCTGGTGCTCACGGGCTCCTGATCTGCAGTTCCGGGAGGTGGGTCCTCCTGGGGCTTGTTGCCGAGGCACGAGGACACAGGCCTGTCTGGGCGGGTGCCCAGGGGCCAGGCTGGCCTGGGCGGCCAGGACTTCCAAGAGCAGCGGCCTCCACCGTGGGAAAGCTCTGGCGACCCTCTTTTTCCTTCCCGTTTGGAAATGACAGAAATGCGATGTGCACCAGGTCAGAGCATCTCCACACGGTCAGCCGGTGCAGGCTGGACCCGCCGCGGGAGCCTGGGCGCGGGCCAGCGCTGTGCCCCTCCCTTGTGAGCGCGGCAGGCCAGCAGGGAGCTGTGGCATCACAGTGCCCGGGACGTGCCCGGAGGCAGCACACAGCACAGCCGTGTGCCTCACCCGGGAAAGGTAACGGTGGTGAAGCTGAAAGGGAAGGGGACATTGGCAAGGTGGAATTATACTTACATACAAACTTAAATATACTTAAATATAATTTCTGGCTAGAGGGCACCTTGTGGGGGACACCTAGCTCAGCACCTTCATCTTATAGCCGAGGACACCGCGGGCCAGAGAGGGAAGGTGATTTGGTCAGGGTCACACAGCACGAGAAGGACAAAGGTCTTTCCACACTAAGGGGAAAACCATCTGGTAGAGTCAGAGCTGGGGATTAAAAAAAAAAAATAAAAAAGCCATCATGGCACAGCTGAGGAACTTGTTAAGAACATGGGTGCTTAGCGTGTTGTTGTAAGCTAGTCCCTCAGACGCCTGGGGGCTCACTGTTTGGAGCGAGCTCGCTTCGGAGGATGACGTTGTGTTTGATCAGGTGCCGGGAGCTGGCTCTGTAAGGGTTCTGAGGCGAAACCCGTCACCTCCAACAGTCCCAAGAAGGAGACCTGTCTGTGCCTGAGCAATTCGAGGCAGATGCGTTACCTCCCGAGCTAGCGTTCAGGAACTTTAGGGGGATTGAAAAGAGGAAGCACACGGGTCCCTGCTCTGGGGACGCGGGGCTTCCCTGCCCTCCCTGTGGGGGGGCTTGTCCATGCCACCCCATCACCAGCTCCTCCCCACCTTTCCCTTCCCCAAGAGTCGGCAAGCCCATCCCTATTCCAGGTTCCCATCTTTCCTAGAGAGATTTTGTCCAGGGCATCTGCCGCCAAACATGTAACAGCCCCCTGGAGTTGACAGTGCTCATCCCGGGCAGACTGTGCTTACCACGTGACCTGAATGAACGGTGTGATAGGAATTAACATTTCCCAACACCTTCCATAGTACGTGCTCGGCACGTGCCATATGTCATTTTATTCGTTCCTCCAGTAGTCCAATGAAGGGAGCATTTTTAGCCAATGTGGAACAAAGGGTTTCAGACATTTATTAACTTGCTCGAAAACATACAGCCAGCTAGAAAATGGAATTTGGAATTTGAACCTGGGTCTGCCTGTCCTAAATCTCGTGTTCTCCCACTGCTATGGAGCAGCACCAGGCAAACTTGAGTTCTACTCCGGTTTTGGCCACTTACCGGCTTTGTGACCTTGGGCAAATTAACTAATTTTCAGGTTCCTTTACTAGAACATGGAAACTATACAATATTGACAACCTTAGTGAGTCAGCAAGATTAAAATGATAGTATATGTGAGAATGACACAAATGTAAGGCACCGCCATTAAAACAGAAAAGGTTCTTTTTCCAGTGGGAAGTATTTGGCTCTCAACAGCAATATTTAGTAGGTTCATTCATCTCATCCCTTGATAGTGTCTCTTTAATCTTATCCACGTGCCCAGGTTGCTATTTTGTCATCTTTTTAAACTTTTATATCTTTTTACAATCTTTTACTTTTTTTTTTTCTTTTCTTAGAGATGGGGGTCTCACTTTGTCACCCAGGCTGGAGTGCAGTGGCATAATAATGGCTCACTGCAGTCTCGATCTCCTGGGCTCAAGGGGTCCTTCCGCCTCGGCCTCCCGAGTTACTGGGATTGCAGACTTGAGCCACTGCTCCTGGCCTTTACTATCATTTATTTTTTTCTGGTGTGTTTGGACATTAGGCGTGCCTTTCTTCCTTAATATCTCACTAAAGAACCAAAATTTTGTGGCTTAATATTTTAAAGGACAATTAGTTTTTTTGAGGGGGAGCGTCCATTAGATAAATGCCCTACCACAGTGGAGCTGGGCCACTTGTGAAGTTTGCAAACGTGTCTTTAATGGTATTCTCAGCATCTGTGACATCCGAGAACATTTTGGTTGCAAGTTACAGGATCAAAGTCAAATAACTGAAGAAAAAAGTTGTTGGCTCATGAGATGGAAAGCCCACGGGGCAGACTTGGGCAAGGCGAGGTTCTCAGTGACTCAGTAAGTGTTGTCCCTGTGTGTGTGCATCTCTTGCTCAGCTCCTCTCTGTGCTGGCTTCGTTCCCAGGCAAGCTTCCTCCATCTGGTGAAAAAGATGGATACCGGGCATGCCTGATCTTCAGAGAGAACAAGGAAGTAGCAACTTTTCCAATAGCATTTCTGTGGGAGACAGGATCCTAGGATGGCCTCCAGGTTTCCCACACGTTGTGTCTGTGCCCTGTGTAATCTCCTTGAATGTGGGAGGACCCCGTGCATATGATGAGCTATCGCTCCTGTGCTTATGTGGTGTTAGGTGGCAAAGGGAGAGACTGTCCTCAGTGAGCCTGACCTAACCAGGCAAGTCCTTTAAAAGCAGAATTTTCTCCAGCCTGTTGCAGAAGAGTAAGCCAGAGAGAGGCACTCTGGTTGGCCCGGAAGAAAGCAAACGTGTTGACGTTGTGAACTTCCTATGGGGGCCACCTGGCAAGGAACCGCAGGTGTTCTCTAGGATATAAGAGTAGCCCTTGGCCAATAGTTAGCAGGAAAACAAGGACCTCACATTTATAATTGTAAGGAAACAAATTTTTCTAACAACCAGTGGAAGAGGACCCTGAGCCTCAGATGAACCTAAGTACCTGAGCAGAGAACCCGGGTATGCTGTTTTTGGACTTCTGCCCTGTCTTACTACTGTGAGATTATAACTTTGTGTTGTTTTAAGCCACTAATTTTGTGATAGTTTATTATGCAGCAACATAAAACTAATACAACTTCTGAAAACCCCAACCTGTTTGTTATTAATAGCATCCTTTGGTTGCAAGCAACAGAAACTAACTCTGGATAACTTAAGCAAAAAGTAAATTTGCTGGAAGAGTTTTTATATTAGCCACAAAAGATGAGCAGCTCCTAGGAGGCATCCGAGCGGAAGAAACAGACAGGGGTTATCTTCAGGTCTTATTTTACTCTTGTAAGATTTAAATTCTGGGGAGAAAGCAGCTGATATTGACTTTATCTAACAGCCTCATCAAAACTATAGCCAATGGAGGATCGTTGGCTTTTCAAAGCAAAATTGTCTCTGTTGCTAGAAGATACGGGTATTAATGCTGGGCCTGCAGATACATGTGTGCATTGATGTGCTCTTACCCACGTCAGTTACAATGACCAGGAGGATGGAGGACTCTGACTGACCAGGGCTGGTCACGTGACCATCCCTGGGAGCAGTGGGGCTGCAGGTTGGCCCCACCTGTCCCGCGTGCTCTGGCCAGGATTAATATGGATGGAGGGGAAGGAAGGGATGCCGGGCATAAAAAATATGTTATATCTACTGTAGCATCCCCTTTACCCGGAATCAGAGCACCCCAGATGCAGCCACTCTGACACTAGCTAATTCTATGATCCTCAGCAAGTCATTTTACCTTTCTGGGTCTCGGTTCTCTCATTTGCAAAATAAGGGCTAAGATTAGATGACTTCCAACCCCTATCTAACTGGACAACAGTCTACGACTCAATATTAAATGTTTTACACCAAGGCATAAAGAACTGATAAGGCTTTATATATTTCTCAAGGGCATTTGCTTCTGAATGGAAAGAAAGGGTTTCAGTCAATGGTGTTTTAAAAGACATTTAAATAAACCCTGGAAAAGGGTTCAGGAGTGTGCTGGTGGGGTAGGAGTGAACCCTTACGTATAGTGCTTGCTCTCACCATGGGCAATTTCAAGCCACCAGTGGTTTAACAACCAGCTTGAAGAATTCCTGAAAATCGAATAGCTGAAATTGAAATGGGCTGATACGAGCCGGCTTCAGCACGCCACTAACTTCAGCTAATAGAATGACTCTCGTGGTGTGTGCTGCAGGGTATTAGTGAGTGAGCAGAGAAGGGGTGCTTTGGGGACGGGAAATCCTTCCTGGTGCCACTGAAACCACGTGGTACGGGCAGTCATACCGTGGGCCACACGCAAAGTCAGCCGAGTTCAGCTCAGATAAAGTCTGGCAGGTACTGGTATCTAAGTTTCCTCAGCCTCTCGTCCCCCAGCCAGTGGGGGCTCCTTCTGGCTCTGCCCCCCCTCCAGCTTTGGTGACACAGGAGAGAGTCACGGGACCCGCGGAGTCAGAGCCGTGAGATGTGGGTCTGTGTGGAGGAGGCAGCAGGCAGCCTCGCTTGGCCCAAATGCAGCATCCTGGAAGGCAGGTACCTGGGACAGTCACCAAGGGGCACCAGGCCCTCCCCTTTAACCCACCCTCTCACCCCTCTTTATCCCAGTAGTGGGGGTCATGGTCCTCGTTCATTCAGTAAATATCGACAGTGCCCTTTCTATGTACCAGGCACGGCATTCAGCTCTGGGCATTCAAGTTGCCCATGGCGTGGTCTCTAAACCCAGAGGTTCAGTTTCCCAGAAGAGAGTTAAGTTTTGTTGTCCTCTGCTCTCTGCCCAATCTGGCTTTTGTGCCAGGAATTCATTGTCCTCTCTCTTTCTCTCTCTCTCTCTCTCTCTCTCTCTCTCTCTCTCTCTCTCTCTCTCTCTCTCTTTCCTCCTTTCTCCTATTAAATACCGACTATGTATGGACACTGTGGATTACAAAATGAAGAAGACCCCATCCACAGCTTGGAGTTCCATCGTGTAAACATCTCTGTAAACAAATAACCAAGGCAGAAAAGTGACAAATGCTTTTTAAAGACGCACTACGGGGCATGCAACGGACATGGCCAATGGAGTCAGTGGGTGTGGGCAGGCTTCGCGCCGAGGGGATATTTGTGCCACGTCTGAAAACAAGTCCAGGTGGAGAAAAGGAAGCAAAGGGATTCTTGTGAGCCGAGGCCTGGAGTCACAAGTGAGGGGCCAGTACACAGGGCATGCCTGGGGAGTCTCCCCACCAGGCGTTCTGCGAGGATCCCGCAGGGCACGGCAGCTCCTGCAGCTCCCGGGGAAGAAGGGTTGTTGGGGAGCAGCCTGCGGGGCCTGTGCCTTCCCAACAGGACGGGGGTGGGGGGGTGGGGTGTTTCCCATCAGAGGGGCCTAGAGCTCTGGAAAGCTCGAAAAGCAGAAGCCCATCTCTTCTGTCTCTGACAACCAGGAGCCTGGGACCTGTCGCCCGGAAAGGGCTGTCGCAGAGAAAGAACTCGGAAAACCGGAGGCGGCAAGGGCCCCCAGGAGCAGGGGGTTCCGGGAGGAGGCAGAGCCCGCTCCCCTCAGGGCAGCCTCCATCTAGTTGTAGGCAAAGCTCCTCCCCCCCCAAATTTTGATCAACCCAAAGAGGACAGAGGGGGGTTTATTGGCTCCTGTTACTGAAAGGCAGGCAAGAGGGCAACGGGAACGTGCTTCCCTGTCCCGTCTCTGGGCTCTGCTTTCCTCTGCGTTGGCTTCATCCCGTAGGGCTTTCCAATGTGGAAAGTAGATACCCCCCGCCCCGGCTCCAGGCTTGCATTGCCTCCGCAGGGACCATGCTCCGTGGAGTTCCAGCAAGAGTCTTGCAAAGGGCTCTCGCTGGCCCTCCCTGAGCCAGTCTTCGTGGACAGCAGGATGCGATGCTCACGCACCCTCACCTGGAGCCCACTGCTGGGATAAAGCCCGCTCACACCCCTGCACCAAGGTTTAGGGGAGATGTGGTCCTCGCCAAGGGAAATGAGGTTGCAGCTTCCTAAAAAGAGGGAGGAAAGAGATACCGGACAAGTCGAAATAAATATTCCAAATTACTTATTCGAAGGGTTAGGAGACTGCACTTACCCCACATGCTGCTATGCCTTCCTTGGCCCCTCGCTTTGCACTGTCTCTGCAGCTTTAGCCATTTGATGTCCACCAGTTCAGCCCTGGTCCTGAGCCCCGAGCCCACCCCATGCCTGGTCTTGACACTGTCTTTATGCTGCCCACTTCCCTAGTGGCCCCGCAGTGCCAGGGGCTCTTTTCCCTTTCCCAGCTGAAGCTCCATTCACTGGTTCCGGATTCCCTTGGCTGTGCTCTTCCCAACAGCTGGGGCATCTTCCTACTCAGTGCCGGACTTGCTGCCATCTGAGATAGTATCATCCATCCACTCACCCGCCCAGCTGCCCGACCACCCATCCATTCATCTATCTACCCCCACTGCCCATCAGTCGGGAGCCAGGGGTTCAATCGTGAGGAAGATGCAGGTCTGTCCCATAAGGAGCTCATAGCTGCTGATCATCATGTTCTGTGGCTGCTTCTCAGCTCCTGCCCCAGCCTGTGTCCTCCTCTGCAAAGCTTGGGCCTCACGCTCGCTGCCAGCCCCAGCCCAGTGCACACAGCAGGGTAAGGGCGGCTGTAGTAGACAGTCATTGTATTCTATTATATACGCCCAGAATCCTTTCCCTTCCTTTCTTCTAGTACAAATGATTCCGCTGGGGGCTGTTAATCACAGTGTCCCAGCTCCAATCTTGTCTTGTCCCCCTGGAAACAATGGTTGACCAAAGAAGTGAGCGTTTGACCTAAGATGCGCCGAATAGAGCATTTCCTGAGATTGGTGTGGGCACAGCGAGTGTTCCAGGTATCTGTTGGTGTGCTGCAATCCCCCCAAAACTTAGTGGCTTAGAACAACCGCCATTGTAGTTGTCCATGGTTCTGTGCTCAGCAGCCTAGGCTGGGCTCAGGTAGGCAGTGAGTCTGGTCTCACCTGGGGTTACTCGTGGAGCTGGGTCCTCTGGGGGCTCCTCGGGGGCTGGAGAGGGTGAGGTGGCCTTACTTGTCTGGAAGTTAGCGCTGGCTGTCAGCTGGGCCACGTGTCTCCGGCAGGCTAACGCGGGCTTCTTCACGTGGAGGGCGTCCATAGCAGCAAGAAGGCAAAGCCGCCATGTGCAAATGCTGCATGCCTTTGAGAGTTTTTGCTTTTGCTTTGTTTTGTTTTAAGGTGGGAGAAATATAACATGCACGTATACTTACAGGAACGGTTCAGTTCGGAAGAAACTATTGACATGCAGGAGAGAAAAGAGAGAACGTCTACAGCAATGTCCTTGAGAAGCGAGAGGGGGTGGAAGCCCGTGGGGAGATTGATAGCAATCTGATAGGCAAAGGAATATATTCATTGTAATTTTAATTTTGATTTTTCCTAATATGAC
Organism: Microcebus murinus; assembly: GCF_040939455.1. Taxonomy (NCBI): domain Eukaryota; kingdom Metazoa; phylum Chordata; class Mammalia; order Primates; family Cheirogaleidae; genus Microcebus; species Microcebus murinus. Next base: position 114,568,949 of record NC_134105.1, on the reverse strand, counting down.
TGATGTTGGTTTTTTTTTTTTTTTTAATTTAAAAGTGTTTGTTACTTTCTTTTCCATGATCTTTCTGTTCAGGTTCTTTGGTTATTTTTCTAATGTTGTTTTAGATTTCCACCAGCTTGAAAATTTCCTGAGGGTGAGGATCCTTTGTTTACTTTATTCATGTCTTCAGCATATAGGATAGTGCCTAGCACGCGGCAGGCACTCAAAAGTTATTCGCTGTAATTGAATGACGTTTAGATGCCCTTTGTCACAGTGCTACCAGTACCTTCTCTTAGTTTGTGGTTTGATTTTGAAATCTGTTACAACAGATTAGTTTAGATTTTATAGAATTTTATATAAATAGAATCACTCAGAATGTACTCTTTTTGCCAAGCTTCCTTCACTCAGCATAATGATTTTGGGACTCAAACATTTTATTGTGTATAACAGTAGTTTATGCCTTTTTATTGTTGAATATTATTGCATTGAATGGATATACCAAATTTGTTTATCCATTCGTTTGTTGATAAACATTTGGGTAGTTTCCAGTTTTTGAGTATTATAAATAAAGCTGTTTGAACACTTACGTACAAATCTTTGTATAAACATATGTTTCCTTTTCTCTTGAGTAGAGAAGTACCTAAGAGTGGAATGGCTGGATCATATGGTGGGTATATGTACCCTTTTAGGAAACTGCTAAACTGTTTTGCAAAGTGGTGATACCATTTCACATTCCTGCTGTCACTGTGTGAGGGTCCCTGTCCCTCCACATCCCAGGCGACACTTGATGTGGCCGCTTGTTTAATTTTAGCCATACTAATAGGTGTATAATGCTGTCTTGTGGTTCTAATTTGCTTCTGTTTAATTATTCATGATGTTTAGTATCTTTTCTTGTGGTTATTGGCCACTCATTTATCTTTTGGGGGGAATTGTCTATTCAAATCTTGTTGATGAATAAATGTATCTTACTTTTTTTTTTTTTCTTTTTATTTTTTTTTGAGACAGAGTCTCGCTTTGTTGCCCAGGCTAGAGTGAGTGCCATGGCGTCAGCCTAGCTCACAGCAACCTCAAACTCCTGGGCTCAAGCAATCCTCCTGCCTCAGCCTCCAGAGTAGCTGGGATTACAGGCATGCGCCACCATGCGCGGCTGATTTTTTCTATATATATTAGTTGGCCAAGTAATTTCTTTCTATTTATAGTAGAGACGGGGTCTTGCTCTTGCTCAGGCTGGTTTTGAACTCCTGACCTTGAGCAATCCTCCCGCCTCGGCCTCCCAGAGTGTTAGGATTATAGGCATGAGCCACTGCGCCCGGCCTTAGTTTTTCTTATTGAATTGATGTATCTTACTTTTGAGTTAAAAGAGTTCTTTACATATATCCTCTGATATATGTGTTTCTCTGATATATGTGTTTGCAAATAATTTCTCCTAGTCTAATTTTTTATTTTTTTTTTCATTTTTCTAATGGAGTCTTTCAATGGACAAAAGTTTTTAATTTTGCTGAAGTCTAGTTTATCAGTTTTTTCTTTTATGGTTTATGCTTTTTGGGTTCTATCACAAATATTTTTCTCCTATGTTTCATTCCAGGAATTTTATGGTTTTAGGTTTCACATTTAGGTCTATGGCCCATTTTTAGATAATTTTTGTATACGGTGTGAAATAAGGGTCACTGTTTATTTTTTTCCATACAGATATCCAGTTGGTCTAGCACCATTTATTGAAAAAAACTATCTTTCCCTGCTGAATTTTTCTTGTACCTTTTCTTGTACCTTGGAAAACCAATTGACCATATATGTTTAAGTCTATAATATCATAACTACTATATGGCAATAACACTACTTTGTAATGTTTGATATCTGGCAGAATTAAATTACTCTCCTTACTCTTTTGTTTTAGCATTATGTTTGTATCCAGATATAATTTGTATAACAAAAAATTTACCATTTTAAAGTATATACTTCATTGGTTTTTAGTATATTCACTATGCTGTACGCTATCACCACTATTGAAATTTAAAACATTTTCAGCATTCCCCCAAAAACCCTCATACCTGTTAGCAGTTAGTACCAATTCCCCACTCTCCCCTTCCCCTGGCAACCAGGAATCTACTTTCCATCTCTATGGATTTGCCTATTCTGGACATTTCAAATTAATGGACTCATACGATATGTGGTCTTTTGTGTCTGACTTCTCAGCATAATGTTTTCAAGGTTCATCTACATTGTAGTATGTGACAGTCCTGCATTCCTTTTACAGCCAAATCGTATCCCATTGTTTGGAGTTACCGCATTTGTGGATCCATCCCTCAGTTGTAGTCCTCTGAATTGTTTCCAGCTTGGGGCTATTATTAATAATGCTGCTATGAGCATTCATGTTCTAGTTTTTGTGTGAACATATATTTTCAATTCTCTTGAGTATGTTTCTCTTGAGAAGTAGAATTTCTGGGTCACATGGTAACCCTATGTTTAACTTTTTGAGGAACTGCTGAAGTGCTTCTCACAGGGGACTCACCATTTTACATTTTTGCTAGCAATGTACAATTTCTCCACATCCTCACCAACACTTATGCTGTCTATCTTTTTTATTTTGCCATCCTAGAGGGTGTGAAGTAGTATCTCCCTGTGGTTTTGATTTGCATTCCCCTAATGACTAAGGATGTTGAGTGAGTGTCTTTTCGTGTGCTTATTGGCCATTTGTATAACTTCTTTCGAGAAAAGTCTATTTAAATCTTTGGTCAATTTTTAATTGTTTTTAAATTATTGAATTGTAGGGGTTATTTATATATTTTGAATACTAGAGTCTTATCAGTGTGTGATTTGCAAATATCTTCTTTCATTCTGTGGGTTGTCTTTTCATTTTCTTGATAGTGTCCTTTGATGTACAAAAATTTTTAATTTTGCTGGGCACAGTGGCACATGTCTGTAGTTGTGGCTACTCGGGAGGCTGAGGCAGGAGGATCACTTGAGCCCAGGAATTCTGGGCCATAGTGCTCTATGCTGATCTATATGGTGACCTCCCAGGAGGGGGCCACCAGGTTGCCCAAGGAGAGATGAACCAGCCCAGGTTGGAAACGGAGCAGGTTCAAAAAGTTTTTAATTTCAGTGAAGTCCAGTTTATCAATTTTGTCCTTGATTGCTTGTGCTTTTGGTTTCCTGGACATTCTTGTACATTCATTTTTTTCATGTAAACTTTGGAATCAGATTGTCTTGTTCTTAAACTTTTGTTGGTTATTTTCAATGAGATAGATTGATTAATTTAGGTAGAATTGTGGTGTTCATAAGAGGGAGCTTTCTATCAAAGAAGAATATGCCTTTCCGTTTATACAAATTATTTCTATGTTCTTTAGGAGTGTTTTAAAGCTTGTTTCATACATATCTCTTTCAACTTTTTTTTTTTTTTGAGACAGAGTCTCACTCTGATGCCTGAGCTAGAGTGCTGTGGCGTCAGCCTAGCTCACAGCAACCTCAAACTCCTGGGCTCAAGAGATCCTCCTGCCTCAGCCTTCCAAGTAGTTGGGACTACAGGCATGTATCACCATGTCCGGCTAACTTTTTCTACTTTTAGTAGAGACAGGGTCTCTATTCCTCAGGCTGGTCTTGAACTCCTCTTTCACCCTCTGGCTGGGTATGTCACTCAGCCTCTTGCTTTCTGTCCTTGCAACAAATACTATTTCACTGGCCTGAAGGGAGCACGGAGGCCCAGTCTTCCATGGAGTTTTGCCCTCTTGTGGCCCGAGGGTCCGTGTCTAGTGATCCTCTTCAAGTGATCCTCCCGCCTCTCAGCCTCCTAGAGTGCTAGGATGAGAGGCGTTAGCCACCACACCCAGCCTTCTTACAACTTTTTATTAAGTTTACTTCTAGATTTTCATCCTTTTTTATCATTATAAATTACCCCAATGTTTAAATGTTGACAAGTAACAAATATGTTTAAAATACTATATGAACTATAGTATTTCAAGCTATTTTATGGTCCAAACTCAGGCCAAGTTCAGATCTGCCACCTCAGATCTACTCCAGCTCTGCTTTATAGAAAAAGAAACTAAAGTCTAAGGGTGGGCGTGGTGGCTCACGCCTGTAATCCTGGCACTCTGGGAGGCTAAGGCGAGTGGATTGCTCAAGGTCAGGAGTTCGAAACCAGCCTGAGCAAGAGCGAGACCCCGTCTCTACTCAAAATAGAAAGAAATTAATTGGCCAACTAATATATATAGAAAAAATCAGCCGGGCATGGTGGCGCATGCCTGTAGTCCCAGCTACTTGGGAGGCTGAGGCAGGAGGATCGCTTGAGCCCAGGAGTTTGAGGTTGCTGTGAGCTAGGCTGACGCCACGGCACTCACTCTAGCCTGGGCAACAAAGTGAGACTCTGTCTCAAAAAGAAGAAAAAAAAAAAAAAAAGAAAGAAACTGAAGTCTAGAGATGTTGAGTGATTTACTCAAGGACACCCAGCAAATAGATGGTAGTTAGAGATGTCGTTAAAGCCTGACTCTGAATCCAGAATGCTGTCATTTTACCAACCTCTATAAAATACCTGACAGTCCAGGTAAATGGCGAATGATGTTCTTGCCTGTGTTGGAGACCTGTATTTGCCCAGAAACTGACTTCACCTTTCAGGATAGAAATTAGACAAGAATATAGTAAAAAAAAAAAAAAAAAAAAAAAAAAAAAAAAAGGAACATTAAAACAATGGTGAAATGAGAGAAAAAGCAGAATTCAGACAGACAGACCAATGCACACACACACACACCCCAACCCTCAACCCTCCGGAGCTTCCTGCCTTGTGAACCGAAAGGGGGAGTGCGAGCTTCTCAGCCCTGCGGGCAGGTGCTCCACTTCCTGAGGAGGCAGTGGCGGAACAAAGCCAGAAGAGACCCCTTTTCTCTTCGTCGTCCTCCCAGCCATGGCTGCCTCGGCCTCTACCTCCCAGCCCCGTCCTGGGAGAAAGGACGAGATGAAGTGGAAGGTGCTTGTCATCGTGGCCATCCTGCAGGCACAGTTCCCGACTACAGGTAGGGCCGGTGTGTGGCTGGTGGTGGGGAACTTCTAGAAACTCTTTGTGAATGTGTAAGGGGGGGGGGAGTGGAGGGACGGCGAGGAGCTGGGGTCTCCTCCGAATCCCGTCCCCCCCAAATCAAGCGGCTGCGGAGCTGGGCGGAGTCAGGCCCGAGCGGGCACCTGCCCCTTCGCAGCCTCGGTTCACAGCCAGCTGCTCCAGGTATTGATTTTTCCAGGGATAACAAGGAAAGAGAAAAAGTCTGTGTAGCGGAAGGACGAGGAGGGAGGAAGGAAGCAGGAGAGCAACTGAGGCAGGCCAGGGACAGAGAGACAGAGAGGGAGTGTGGGACGGAAGCTGGGTGGGACTGGAAGTGTCAGCCAGGCCATTTTCCTGCTGCGACGTTCCTCTAGACTCTGTGCCCTCTTTCACCCTCTGGCTGGCTCCGTCCCTCAGCCTCTGGCTTTCTGCCCTTGCCAACAAAGACTATTTCACTGGCCTGAAGGGAGCACCGAGGCCCAGTCTTCCATGGAGACTTTGCCCCCTCGTGGCCCCAGCGTACGTCCGTGTCTAGGCTCAGCCCTGTCATGGCTGCCCCCGTGCCCCGGCCAAGGGCTGCCCTGTGCCGCAGCCGTCCAGGGTGTGGTGACTCACCCGCCACCTCCCCTCAGGCAGCTCTCTCTGAGCCAGAAAGCTGCCTCGCCGCCGGCAGACCGACCGTAGAGGGCAGATGAGAGGATGTGCCTTGTTAAGTCTCCGCCATGAGCAACAGCCAGCCACCGAGAGAGCTTACTCCTCACCCCATTCCCCTGAGCCTCGGGAGCCTGGCTTCTCTGCGAGCCTCTGGCTTCCGGCGTGTTGTGTAGCCCGGGTAGTGAGGAAGACGACAAGTGAGAAGAAGACAAAAATGGACCGCTCGGCAGGCATGTGGCATTTTTACAAGAAACGGGACAAGCTGTATTGGGATGTGAAGAAACAGGGAAGGCAGTCACAAACAATGTCCCCCCTCCGCTCGGCAGCTCGCCTGTGGGAGAGTGGGGGCTTGTTCAGTGACGACGTCGGGAGGGCAGGAGAGACCACGGCGGGCGCCGCCCTGGCCAGCACCTCGGGGGTTCGAAGGGCTGTGTAATCGCAGGGCTCACTGCAAGATCACAGCTCTCTTCTCAGAAAGGCCTGGCGGGTGTGAGTCACACGGTGCTGTGGGCACCAGAGCGAGCTCGGAGCAGTCCGTCCTCGTGTGCAGGGACAGGAGGGTCCCTGACAGCCTGGGGACTCGGTGATTTCAGGGGGAAAGAGCTGAGGGCAAGAGCACTTCAGACGCTGGGCTTGGGGCCTGGGACCCTGCCCCGGGGAGGCCGTTTCACCTTTCAGGGCCTCCACCTGCAGTCTCCTCACTGGTCGTTTGTTTATCGGGCTTTGGGGCGAAGTGGAGTCAGAGAAAATGAAAGGCTGCTTGGGTGGTGGTGGCTGCCAAGCGTGGTAAGCAAAACCCCACCCAGCGGACAAGATGGGGCCATGGCCTGTTTCCACAAACAGGGACGGGCAGAAAAGACTTTGCGGTGACCGGATTGTCATTCGCCAGTGCTCCTTACTTTGCCCTGTGGAGATTGACATTTTAGCTATTTTTACACAACGCTATGAACATTTTCAACATATCCTAGCCCAGAAACAGTATGCAGTAAGGCCAGGGGCCCCCAGAGAGGCCCCCAGGCCGAGGGCCACGATGGCGCTCACGTCCCCTGGCGGAAAGGCTGCTGACAGAATTCGAGTGAAGGTGTTCTCTCTTGTCTTGCTCAGTGAAGTGACCCGTCTCCTAAACCCTTTAAAACGTCTATTTTCCACTGAGCATTTTTCCATTTGCATTTCTTTGGAAATGCCCAGATCCTTACGATGGGTGAGGCCCTGGTCTGTCCACAGGAGCAGCCTCCCTGAATGGCAGTCTGCCAAGACGGCCGGCTGAGGCCAGGAGCAGCTAAGATGGCGCCAGGTGGCACGGGTACACTTTTGCCTGCAGACCCCTCAGCTCCTCAGTGCCGCTAACGCTCTGTCCCACGGTAGCCAAGAATGTGCCACTAATGCTCTGTCCCACGGTGGCCGAGAATGTGCCTGGTGGTCCAGTGAGGAGATCGATGCAGCTCTGACATGTGGGCTCAGGAAACGCAAGACCCCCAGGGTTGTTAGTGGCCCTGCTTTTCGGTAGGCAGCTGGACGTGGTGCAAAGAGTCAATCACAGATGGAATCCCAGCACGGTCACTTCCTATCTGTGCAACCTTAGGCGAGTTACTTAACTCCTCTGGGCCTTAGTTTTCTCCCCTCTAAAGAAAGGCCCCTGATACCGTTCTTGCAGAGATATGAGGATGAGAAGTGATTGCAATGTGTCCAAGGCATAGTAGACAGCCAATAAATGGAAGCTGTATTTATTATTACCATTATTACATCTTCGACTATCTTCTTATTCTCAAAACCCGGAACAGGAGACAGAAACCTATGGCTGAGATTCTTAATCTGCTCTCGATTGTGTTGTAAGGCAGCAGTGGGCATTTTCTCCGTCTGTGAAATCAAGTCATCCCCCTTCTGATTTCTGGGCACCCCCAGCCCCGCACAGAAATGCAGCAGTGATCCCAGTGGTAGGACCAAAGCTTCATCTGGTCATAAGATATCCATTAAAGCACCATTTTAATTTTTTAAAAACACTTACTCTGCAGGGGGGTATTCTCCCAAAGTGAAAACATATCTGAGAAATATATATTATAATAATATAAATAGTCAAGGGGGAGGAGGAAGTTAGAAACAAAACCCACCTGGTCATCTTTGGTTGGGGCGGCCATGCACATTCGGAAGCCAGGTGGTTGGTGTGGGTGCGCAGTGACTGGGCATCTAAATGCAAACCCCTGGAGGCCCAAATCTTTGCTAAAACTTCTTGGAGGGGAACTGGAGGCAAGCTTTGAAGTGATGCAGTACAAGTGTTTCATCGATGGCGTTTTCACCGTCGCTTTGTCTTGACCTCCAATGGCCTGGCTCTGCTCGTCCAAATGGCTACTTGATTTCCCTACCTTGGCGTTTCTCAGACTTGCTGCCCAGAGACCATGTCTGCAGCTGCCTGGCACCCTCCAGAAATAGTCCTGGGAAGCATTGGCCTAGGTGAATAACCACTGCTATCTTCATTTAAAAATTCTTTGTGTTTTTGCTTTCATTCTTTAAAAAATTTTAAAATTTTTATTGGACATACACTTTTACTTCCTAAAGTCACCCAGCACTGTGTCTTGTGTTTTATTTAAAAGGATCCAGGCACCATGAGGGAACTCTCCTGGATTAGAGTTATCCAAATGTGCACTTTTGGAATCCTGTTTCTCCTGAGCCGTATTTATCTATGAGTCAGCTAATTGATTTAATAAATACCTGCAATAGTTCAAAATAAATTTCTTACCTCTGCTTGGGCAAAGGCTAGTTCTTATTAACTCTAAAGCGATGGTGTTAGTCAATTTGAACAACATTCAGGCAATTTGGTTAAAAAAATAATAATAATTAAACCAGTCATTTGACCTGTTATTTGAAACAAAATAATCACTTTAGTCACTGCATGGACATTATATGTCTTCCAACCTAAAAAAAAAAATGACTCCAAGTTCCTTGGGGAAAAAGACACCCCTGTCTTGCTCACAGCTGTACCCCTGCACTTAGCACAGTACCTGAGCAGAGTCAATGTGCATAAATATCAATAAGTGTATGTTGAATGAATTAAAAGGTGGGTGAATGAAGGAAATCTAGATGTTTCCATATAATTAAACTAACTTTAATGATTTATTTGGGGAGTATATTGAATTAATATTATTTGGACCTTCTCTCTAGAGAATTTAGCATGAAATAACATACTTTAAAACAAAAAACAGAAATTAAACTGCAGACAGGACACTTTGAGTGAATAGAATGATTCTAAATGAGTTGCAAGAATGATTTAAGATATAATCCTGCCATTATTAAAATTTCCTGGTTAGACCATATGAAATTTCCACTCTTAATTGTTTTATACCTACAAAAGATATAATTTCATATGATCCAGCTAACATTATATCTATAAATAAGTAAATATCTTCCTTTTTCTGATTTGGCTTTACTACTGGGGAAAAGCAGAAAATAAGGAAGGCTTTCATTGTTGGAGATCGTTAATTAATGAACTGATAAACTAGTGGAAGGCCCCAAGGAGAAAAAGAGTTTGTGGATTATAGCATAAATCACAGTATTCAATCGCCCAGTTTCCTCAAAATATGTAAAGGAAAAAGTGGAATATCTAACTGGTTTAGTCTGATTTGATCTAGGTCACTAAATAAATATTTCAGGTAGCTATCATTTCTTTCTTCTCTTAATTTGAAGTATTTTAATAAAAATATCATAAAATCATTGAAAGAAGTTAAAATTTTGTTAAAATCCATAACAAGCCAGCCTGATAACCTTTTATTTTCACTTATTTATATTCCATTCCAACATTTTTTATAAATGCATAATATCTTTAGATAGTTATCATAAAAAACAGTTTCATGTGCTTTTTTTTCTTACTATTTTATTATAAGCATGTTTTTTCCTGCTTACCCTCTGTGGTAGTTTTTAATTGCTATGTAAACTTTCATAGAGGATATGCATCACATTTTCTTCAGTGTCTCTTATTTTGGGACATGCTGGGCGTATTTCTAATTTTTGTCATTATAGCTGATCCTGCAGGAAATTCTTTACGTATATATCTTTCGTTACCTCCTCGGGCAAACCCAGGACTGACGATTAAAAGAACAGGTTACAGGGAGAAGAGCATGCCGCAGGATACTCTAGACTTCTGTTGAAAACAATCCCATCGAGGAAGGGACGTGTTTTTCTGTCTCTCTGTTACCACCTGCAAGGGGTGTGTGGAGCAGGCGGTGTGGTGGAGGGAGAGGGGAGCCTGTGCGGCCAGAAAGCTCTGCCCTGAGCCCCGGTTCCTCATGGCCCTCCCTGTCTCGAGCCGCCCACCTCAGAGCCCCGTTCTTCCTCTGTGAGATGGCGGCTGTGGTGTCGGCCTCGGGCGGCGTGCTGTGGAGCCGAGACACTATGTGGAAGTGCCTCCATGCAAACAGCGCTTGGAAGGCCACAGCCGTTAGCACTCGTGCCTCAGTTTCCCACTCTGTAAAACAGAATATCATTTCCCCAGTGCAATGAAGGAGGGACCACCAGACTAACATGCTCGCTTTTTCTTCCTCCCTCACTAAATCTCAGTGTGAACTTGCACCGCCGAAATGCCTCTCAACGTTTTAGTTTCCTCATCTGGGAGGCGAGAATTGATGAGAGGGTTGAACATCCCTTTTAGCCGCAAGGCGAACTGTGTGTGGTCTTGGAATTGGAAAGTTTTTAAGAACATTTAACTACCTAGCCCCCCCACACCTACCCTACCCCACGGGGATTGGCTCTCGGAATTCAGAACCTAAACTGCCTTCTTCCCTGCTGCTCCCAACACTTTTTTGCATCTGGACTCCCACCTTACCACAATATTTTTTAACTAGCTAGTGGGAGCCTCCTGTGAAAAATCCAAGATCAAAGTCCGGCATTTTCTGGCCCGTCCCTCACGCATGTGCGTGGGCTGCAGATTTATTGGGGGCCCCACGGGGACTTCTGTTGGTGAGAACTGACTGGACGAGAAAGCAAATTGCTGCCTGAAGCAGCCCAATTGCAGTGGTGGAAATGTTCGGAGTTTTCGCTGTCCTCTTTGCTTGCCCGTTATGATTTGTGCTACTCAGCAACTACATTTCAGGCTCAAGGAGAAGGAAATAAATAGAAAGCATCAGGACAAGGACAGGCAGGGCCCTTGCCCAGTCGAGACTGCCATTCTCGGGCTTTTATTTTGCAAGATGCCTCCTGACCCCTTCGCTTATGGGATCCTCAAGATGGCAAGTAGCAGAAAAAGCACGAGGAATCTCTTCTTATACACGAAGAGCATGAGACTCAGAGGTTTGGTGACTTGCCTAAGAGTAGAACCAGGCCCCAAACACGGTTTCTCTGAGCCCCAGTTTGGGGCACGCACTCTTGGATGCCTGATCGGCCACCCCATCAGATCTTCATCATACGCCCGATGACTGAATTCTGAAGCAGGCCTTCAAAGGTATTCCCCTTAGTAAGCACTTACTGCTATTTTCCTCTCAGTTGTTTGGGTAAGAAATAATTATTTTGATGCTGAATATCCTCATTTCACATATATTTTTTTCTGCTGAGTAGGAAACATTGGGTTGTTAATGTAGAACTAGGGTTTTCTCTGACATATTACGGTTAGGAACTTACATTTTCTTCAGACCTGGTAAATATGTATTTTCCATTTTACTCTTAATAAATATCCCTGTTTTGGAGCATTTCTTGAGAGAGATGGGCCCCACTCTGTAGTTCAGTCCATTCTTACGTGTGCAGGTATACCTTCTCACCCTGACTTGTGTGTAGGTACAAATAAAAATGTAAATTAAATCACATTAAAGAGGCTCTGGCCCTAAATAATTTGCCAGTGATGAATCTGTTGGAGAAGAATGTATCCTTATATGGTGTGGAAAGTTACGTGTGTATGAGATTTTCTAAAAGAATAGCATACTGTCACACACAGGCTCTGAGTTGCAGTTTGGTTTTTCACTAAGTCCTCCAGGAGTGGGAGAGTTGCCTTTGAGTGACAAATGTCTATCATCAGTTTGCAATTGTTTATGTCAAATTTTAGCCGTGGGTCCACTCACATCTGCCTAGGCTGGGCTCGGGGAGTGCAAACCTTGTGCTATTGACTGGAGCAAAGCAAACCCCGATGAGAAGGCTGATGCCCAGAGCAAAATGCAAGCAGCATTACAGAGCCCAGTATGCCATACCTGTGACTCTTAGTGTGGCCATCCCCAGAGCCGACTGGGAGGAGGGCTGGAGAGAGGGGAAGTTCAGGAGCTTCAGCAGGACATTTTTGGTGGGCTGTAGATGCTGTTGCCTTTGCCAGACCATGGAGGTGGGAAAGGGGGCTCGGGGTGTAAACCCCACACCACCATTTAGGATTAAGCCAAGCCCCACTCCTCTCCTTCTCTGCATCTCACCAGTTCCCCACTATGTAAATGTACTGGCTCTAAGCTATAATGTGAATCACAGCCCCGAGTTAGGTCTGCTCTTTTGCCATCTAGGCTGGTGGTGATGATGAGAGTTGGAGGGAAGAGGTGTAACAAGGGAAAGGGCAGAATAGACAGGCTGGGGGAAGGGCGTGGAGGAGGCTGACTGGCCAGCACAGCCTGCAGCAGAGAGACGACAGCTGAGCCAGGTGAGTCCATCACAGCAATGGCCTGAGCCCAAGTGCTATGGGTTGCGGGTTGGTGTGCGTGCTGGCAACATGCGTGGCTGCGTGTGCTACCCGGTGTGTGTTCTGATGGGGTGTAGGTGAATGTGCCCCAGTGTGCATGTGCTGGTGTGTGTGCTGCTGCGTGTTTGTGTGTGTGTTCTAGTGCGTGCCTATGCAGGTATGTGTGTGGTACATGTACATGCTCGCCTATATGCTGACGGATGTGTGCCTGTGTCTGCAGGTATGTGTTTTTGTGTGCAGCAATGAGCGGTTTTATGCATATGGTGTGTGTATTTAATTGGAGTTTGGTGGCAGCAGGATAGCTCCATAGAAAGAAGGGTATGTTGCTTGAGCTCAGAGCTTGCAATCTGGGTAGGTGAACAGACATCACTGAGCATATTCCAGGGATTCTATGGAGAAGGGGGACAAGAAAACATCTGTCCAAACTGGACTGTCTAGGATCATGGAGAGGTGGGAGCAGCTTCATGGCTGTGTAGACTTCGCAGGTTGGTCTGGCCTGAGTCCCCTGAGCGTTCTCCCGTCTCCCGAGTATGCCTTGTGTCATTCCTTCTTTGCGCCTTCCTTCTTCCCAATTCCCCCGACTTTGATGCAGACTCTATACTACCCTCACGTGTGGAAACCTTCTCCACGCCTTAATGCTAAGCTCAGATGTGTGGGGATCTCACCAGCCCACCGCTGACATGGTTAGTAGCATTAAAGTGACAAAAGAAGGTGGAAAATTGTTGTTCTCAGAACTCAGGGTTAAAAAACAACAACAACACAAATGGTTCCCTAGGGTGAGCCTTTCCTGGGGTGGAGGCCCAGTGCCCAAATAGCTTCAGGGACACTTTCCTGTTAGCAAAAAATCTTACCAGCTCCCCAAATTCTCACTAGTTCTTCCCACATTGTCCGCCCTATGTGTTTTGGCTGGAATAGTCCAGATGAATTTGATGCTTTTCTTTCTTCCTGTCCTTAGAATAGACTGGCAAGCAATCCAATAAGCTCCTGGTGACCTACTTTGGCCATCAAGTTAGTTGCTATAACCTATAGACCAATAGTTATTTTTAATACCTGATTATTTCAACCATCTGGCCAGCCACTCAACACTGAGTAAATATTTACCAACTCCCTCTCCTGTGCCTCAAGTCAAACAAACAGTCCTGTAGATGGTTGGAACCAACCAGTCCATTGACAAGGCCTGCGTCTCGGAGGTGGACGTTGAGTGATTGAGAGCCCATAAGTAAAAGAAAGCTTCTCTTGTCCCGGAAATCATGTTCTCGAGTTTTGCAAAAAAAGTCTGCACTTGCCTTCAGGCTCACTTCTTTATGGTCTGGTCTAATTGTCATCATTTTGTGGTCCTGTGCTAATTTCCGTGCTGAGTTTAATAGCAAAAGAAGCGTATTTTGGGAGTTACCACCCAGGACAGTTTTGAGTTAGGCTAGAGAGCGTCTGAAACTCTCTTTTGATTTCTTCAGAGTAGAGAGAAATCTTTGTCTTTTCTCCCACTTAACTATCAATGCTTCAAAGCCCGGACCTATATAAAATACACAAATGCTTTCTGGACAAAATGAATCTTGTCCGTTTTCTTTGGGTTTCGGTGGGAACAATAAAGATCGAACTACAAAAGGTTGGCAAAGAGGATTATTCTTTTTCTTTCTATTAAGCATAGAGGCTTCAAAAGAACAGCTCAGAAAGTCAAATAATTGTATCCACCACTGCTCACCCATCCATCTCCCCGCTGACCTGGCCTGTGAAATCCCTTTTAAAAACTTGGCTAGCTCTCACCTGACCATTGCAAATGCTGTATTGTTAAATGTTCCCATCTATAATTCCATGAGGGAGGCTGCTATAAAGCAAACTCCTTCCGTTTCAATGGAGCATCTCATCAGGGAATAGCTCTTTGGGGTGGGAGTCGTGGGGTGCCTCTAATTTTCAAAGCTTTGTGATCTCACGTTGGAGAGAGAGAGCTACTTGGAAACCAGAAATGGCCTGTGAATAGAGTTACAGCCACAAGTTCTTGCAATTCAAAGGGGCCAGTGGGGGTTGGGGGTAGACATGGAAGGGAAGATTTAGGGAGCAGTTTTTGATCTTCATGACAATTTCTTGATGTTGTTGGTTTGGAAAACACATGGTTAGTTTCTAGCTATGCCTCTAAACACAAAGTCTCAGACTGGAAGCCGACCTAATTCCTGGTTTGGTTTCAGACCATATGTATCTTCCTCAGAAAATTCCCTCGGCCATTTTGAAGAGCATAAAATGGCGTCTATATGCCAAGGGATAAAGGGAGGACTTGCTATTTAGAGGCTTTTAAATTTGAAGTTTAACATGTTCTAACAGGATTCAAGCCTGAGTCATTTCAATAAGAAAAGAAATCTAATCGGCCAATCGTCTAAAATTCAGTGTTGAATCATGACCAAAGGAAAACAATATTGAGATGCTGGGGCTTCTCTGTGGGGTCATTAAAGAGGCCTGGTTTGCTTGGGTTCTGGATGTTTTCCCTGCATTGTCCCTTCAAAGCTGTGATCTTTCTCCACCAAATTTGACCCTGGGTCATCACCTTGCTCTGCCATTACCTCTATTCCTTCTTTTTGAAGGTTAAAAAAATCCTTTCTGAGGGACTATAAATAAGTCATAGTTAATGGGACTCTGAATTTTTATAAATTTGAAATAATGTGATATAAAAATTAAAAAGGTATCCGTTTATGTGTAATTTTCAAAATAATGACACTCTAATTTTACATTTATTTCTATGAGACATTAATCAGAATTTTGCAAAGTCTTTAGGAATGTACCGCTCATGTAAAGTATAACTACCTTGTTGTCAGAAGTGACTCTCGGTAATGTCATCATCGGGCAGGGATGGAGCTTAGGGACGCTGCCACTGGCTTTTACCTTCAGTGATAAGAGTAGTAGACAGCACCTCTCTGGCAAGATTTTCTGTGATCAGAGTGGGGCTGGGCCAATATGTCAGAATCACAGCATATTTGAGATGAAAATGATCACAGACACCTTCAAGTTCCACTTCTGGATTTTGCCAGGGTAGAAACCATGGCCCAGGAGATCAAGAAACCAGCCAAACAGAGCGAGAAACTGCCACATGGTAAGCAAGTGGCAGAGTCAGCACTTGAACCTAGGACTTCTGATTCTTGTCCTAGCCCTCTGTCCTCTGGGCCACCCAGCTGCCCTGTTGAAAGTAAATGGTGCTTCTGGAGGTGGCCATTTGGGTCTCAGGTGTGTGTGACGAGGCCCCATGTTGGAATGGCAACCACAAAAGAGCTGCAGGTGGCTGGTTCCTGTTGACTCAACCTGCCTGCCCATGAGGACCTACTGGTGGCAGACCTGCCACCTCCTCTGGCCAGAGGAGGGCCTTCAATTGTTTCAGGGGTTGAAAAAGGCACTGGGTCATCCCTACAGTGCAGAACTTCTCCCTGCCCCCCAAGACAGCTATCGACCCTGCTGAAGAGCCTCCCTTGGTCTCCTCCTGCTTCAGCAGTTACAGGCCAAGTGGCCAATGTCCTTAGATTTTTTGCCCCGTAGTGCCATAGGCCCTGATCTGCCTGCCTACAGAGCGACGGGCTACCAGAGGGGCGAGGGGCGGCCCTTGTGCCTTGCCTCACAGAGCTGCTCGCTTGTGGCCTTCTGGAGAAGATGAAGGCGGCAACCACCCCCAGAATCCTTCCAGGAACAAGGCAGGCGCGTGGTCAGGCAGAAAGAAAGTTATAAACACACGCACACCTGCAGACACACATAAGTGAATGTAGCCAGAGTGCTTTATGTTTATATAGTTGTTCAGTCAGTTTAATGAGTGAGTCAGTACCCCAACTACCTTGCCTTGTTAATATATCTAGGCTCAGAAAATGTCTTGTGATACGTAAGCTATACCTCAACAAAGCAGTTTTTTATAAAAATAAATTGTCAGCCACACACAAGGGGACCTTCACTCACCAGGGGAGGCCCTTGGAAAGTTTTGTGCAAGAAAATATTATAGTGAAATTTAAATCTACTTAGGAGAATGTTATTTAAAGAAAAGCTATAGTAAATTCTTTAGTATTATGAGAACTTGTTCTCTGATTTAGTTGTTTTCATGAGTGTGATTTTTCATGTGTTGCATTTCTGTAGAATTGGCAGATATATTACATTTTTATAAAGAGAGACATGCCCAGATTCTCCTGTAGTTGTTTACCAGTGAATGAGATCCCTAAGGGGAGGCAGGATGGGTCTGTAAGTGTTGGAAGAGTTTCCCTTAAGGACTTTCTATAAAGCCCATTCTAAGTAGGATTTCTACCTTCCTGCCCTGGTGGCCCATTAATAATAAGGAGGCACAGAAAAAGGCCTCTTTGGGCTGATAAATCAATGGGATCTCTGATTCTCTGCTGAGACTATCCAGGACCACAGTGGCCACAAGGATGGTGACCCTCCGATCCTAGGCTCTGGCAGCCAAACTCGCCTCTAATAGCCTCTAATAGGGTGTCCTGTCAGGCTAAGCTAGTTGGGGACACAAGACTAAAACCACTTAGAGAAAAACAAGTAACTTTCCTATTAGTGAAGAGGGCGTGTTGTCATAATACATTTCATTGTCAGAAATATCATCAGAGACAGAAATAAAATACTGAGTACAGCCGTGCGTGACTTAATTCTAAATGTATTTTCTGAGCAAGCACTGTCATACGCCAGGTGCCGCCGGTGATCAGTCACAGCTGCTGCTCTTAAAGAACTCACGTTTCTGGAGGAGAAGCATAAGCCTGACTGGCAAAGTGATGCAAGGGCCAGTGACAGGCCACACTTGTCAGGAGGGGCTCATGTCATGTGTTGGTTACACGTGTTAGATCAACTAATCCTGTGGCACTTTTATATGATGCGCCCATTTTACAGGTGGGAACTGAGCCCCAGAGGTGCATGGCTGGCAGGAACAGATTGGCCTTTGGCCCCAGGCAGCCTGGGTCCACCATGGGCCTTTTGGTGGGGGGTGTACACGGCACCCTAAGAGCCCAGAAGTAGGGGCCTGCCTGGTACCTGGTCTGTCTGATATTTGCCATAGACTTTGAGGGGGGAGTGGAGGTTTATTTGCCACGTGGGGAAAGGAGTTAGAAAGGGCAGGTCTGGTGGCGGGAACAGGATGTGTTCTCCCAGGAGATCAGGAAACACCAGCTGGGGCTGTCTGTCACCCCTACGCCCTCCCTGAACGTCATGGCCCACCCTCAGGCTGGGTCTGGGATGAAGAGGCTGGGGCACCTCCCACCGGTGGCCCTCGGCAGGCTGACACAGAGGCCACCCCTCTTCCGGGCCAGCTCCTGACCCGCCTCTGTGGGGCCTGCTCCCAGGAGGACCTGTCACCACCCTTCTCCCGAGGAGCTGGCCCCTAAAGAGCTTGTTCACTGAAGTTCCTGTCAAAGGCACTGTTTCCCTGCCTTCTGCGAGATGTTCATACTGTGCTGCAAAGAGAGGGAGCGCACATGTTGGAATCTCTACTAAGCTCGCTGCAGAAGGGTTTCGTTTGTTGTAGTTGAACTGCAGGGCTTTGCTAAAGCTTCTGTCTGCAAATGTGCGTCACTCAGTCCCGGGGGACGGGAGGGAGCTGCGGTGACACGATACGTGCAGACCGATTTGTCCCCATTTGGCATTTGGCGTTTCAGGGAACACCTGCTAAGTGGCTGGAGGAACTCAGTGCCAGGGCTCTCCCACAGGGGGTTCTCAGGAGGCCGGGCTGCAGGAGTAAAGAGAAGCATGGAGGGGAGGTAGGATTTAATGCAAAGAGAAGGAGAGGAAGACGCCCAGGAAGGGGAAACTGTGTGACGAGGGGCAGGGCCACAGCCTGAGGACAAATGCCTAGGCGAGGGCCTCCTAAGCTCTGTTCCTTTTGGACGCCCCCACCCACAGGAGCAGACGCAGCTGCTGCCCCTTGTGTGGCAACGCTGAGGTGCCTGCTCGACATTTTCCCAGAATTCGCTGGCATGGAGCTCCAGTTGTTGCCAGTGGCAGCTAGCTTGCCATGCTCCCCTTACCGACTCCCTTCCCTCTTGTGCCTCGCCCCTCTACTGCATCAGTTTCCTAGGGCCGCTGTGATGAAGTACCACAGACTGGGTGGCTTAAAAAACAGACATTTATTATCTCATAGTTCTGGAGGCTAATTCTTAAAATTTCTTTGTAGAGATGGGGTCTCACTATGTTGCCCAGGCTGGTCTTGAACTCCTGGCCTCAAGTGACACTCGACACTCCCACTTTGGCCTCCCAAAGTGCTGGGATTATAGGCGTGAGCCACCACGCCCGGCTAAGACACCCTTTTCAAAATGGTCCCTTGGAGGTACAGAGAGGTTTTGAAATTCCCCTAGCACCATGTAGGAAGTCCCTTGAAAAAAATCCTGATTGGAGTTAGCATTGCAATTTTTTTACTTAAACACAAGAATATGCTTCTCAACTTCTCCTAAGACTATCTGGAGATGCCGTTGCTATGGCAGCTCAATTTGTTTGTTTTGAATGCTGATTGCCCCCACGGTGCTGTGGCTTGACAGGGAAGGGAAGGGCGTGCTCCTGTTCGCAGGGGGCTGTGGCATCAGGCATGTGAGGGCAAGGACGCTCCCCATGCACTGCACGGACATTCTTTTCCAGCCCGGTTTGTCTCTCAGGCCCCTGCTGAAGTGCCCGGCACGGATGCAGATTGTGGGGCTGCTGAGCCTGCTCTGCCCCCTCCTGCCCCGTGGAAGGTGGAATAAATGCGTGTGGGAAGGGAAGGTGCCTCCCACCGGGAGCACCGGGGTTGCCCTTTAGAAAAACATCGCCAGCACATTCTGCAGTCTCGAAATGAATCCGAGCGAGCAGCAGGGCTGTTCTGGTTTCACACAGTCTGCCTGCCTCAGGCCCCCTCTTCCCTGTTCCAGCTCTGACACCTCCATCCCACGGCGCTATGGTCTGACCTGGCAGAGGGACCCTGGCAGGGGGAGAAGCCACGGTGGCAGCTGTGGCCGGCCCCACCTGCCTTCTGCGTGGTCTCCTTGGCTGGCGAGGGAAGAACAAACGAGGTTGTTTTTCCAGGTCACAGCTGCCGGGGCTTCCACCTGTGGTTCCAGTTCAGTTCTGTGTCAAGAAGTGCCTCAGACGAGCTCTCCCTGGGAGGAGAAGGCAGGGACCGGCCGTTGTTCTCTGTAGCTTTCCGTAGTCGGTGAATGTCTGGGAGGCTGGATTAGGGTTCAGCCCTGACTTGCAAGGCAAGACTGTGCGAGTGTGTTTTCGTTAAGAGGAAGTTTTAGTTCTGGCGAGACCTGCTTGTTTACAAAACAGATGTATAGGCCAGGACTAGAGATGACGTTGGTTTTCTCTGCCATTGCAGGAAGATGGGGAGTTTGTGTGTGTGTGAGAGAGAGAGGATTAGGAGGCAGCAAAGGAACAGGAAGATGTATTAAAAGCATATTCTTGGGAAAGAATACATACTTCCGTGACTCCTTTCCTTTTTTCGTTAGCAAGCGGCGCCTCTGGTGAGCTTTGGCCGTGGGCGTGGGGGTGTGAGGGGAGGATGCATTGACTGGGAGTGACACTACTTTTATTCCACTGCTACATGGACCCTGCAGCTGCAGGAGCCATGGCCGGGTTCTCGTGCTTAGCCAGGATCCCAGCTAAGGCCCAGCCGATTGGGGAGAAAGGACCTGTAGAGTGAAGAGGTTCGGTCTTCATTTATCCCAGAGTCCTTCCCCTGTTGCCAACTTTGCTATTTACCTTGAACTTCCATCTCTAATGACATTGATCACTACTTAAGCACATCTGGTGTTTTCACATGCTGTCCCCTCCATAGCTCATTCACTCCCACGACAACCCCGTGAGGTCAGCATTGGTACCCCATTTTACAGGTGAGAACATCTACATGACTAAGA
Source organism: Microcebus murinus (assembly GCF_040939455.1). NCBI lineage: Eukaryota > Metazoa > Chordata > Mammalia > Primates > Cheirogaleidae > Microcebus > Microcebus murinus. Next base: position 114,548,818 of record NC_134105.1, on the reverse strand, counting down.
GATCCGTCTTGGCACTTATGGCTGGTAAGTGGTGCAGCCCAGGTTTGGACCCCAAGTCCCTTGCCAGGGTCTTCACTGTGTGGAGTTCCACCCATAAGACAGCTGCAGAGAGAGGTGCCATTAGAGGACGGGCTTATGGTCCTTCGTGTTGAGGCTGGACCTGAGTCTGTCCTCCAGGTGAGGGAGGCCACACTTCTCCCCATAAGGTCGTCGGACAGACTGCCTCAGCCCCTCCCTAGGGCACAGTGACCGCCGCCAAGCCACCTGCAGCCAGCATCTCCTGCCAGCACCATTTGCCCAGGCCCCTCCCACCAATGTGTGGTGACTGGGGTGGATGCCATTGCCGGGGGCTGCATGCAACACTTCCTGGATGCTCTGAACAGGGTCTGGGGGCCGTTGGTCCTGGGAAAGACCTGTCCTCTGGCCACGTGCCCTCCCTAGGGCTAGCCAATCATGGTTAACGTGTAATGTAGTCTGTCTCTCATGTGGGGAAGACTGTTTCCCAGACTCTTTTCCATCCTTCTTGGCATTGCTTATCCCTCCCCGCCCCCAGCTTTGAAGCCTTTGCAGCCCAAGCCAGGCTGCAGTAATACCTGCCTCCATGGAGCTCCTGACATAGTCGTTATCTGCCCCACCCGGCTGATGGTTAAGAGCATGGGTTCAGGGCCACGCATACGACCTTCAGTACCTTTTAGCTGCATGCCTTGGGGCACTCTGGATCTGAGCCTCCTCATCTCTATAATATGGATAATATTATCTCCCTCAAAGTGTTTGTGTGTGTGTGTGTGTGTGTGTGTGTGTGTGTGTGTGTGACAAACAAGCTTTAAAATGCATGAAAAGTATTAATACCGGGCTTGGCGCCCAGCACCCGAGCACTCAAGACACGCTGGCTAGTAAGATTGTCGTACTGTGTTATTGTTGCGTGCTGACCCATGTCATCTTTCAACTTTTGTGTTATTAACTTTTCATGTAGCCACACTTTGCCTTTTCAGCCGAAGGATTCTTGAGGACCCCGATATTTATTTGTGTCCCCAATACAACTGAAGTATTTACCATTAGACTCCCTCAAATGATAAGCCTGTGGCTAAGCAGTGGTCAGCACAATCTCCAAAGGATCAGAGAGTAAAAATTTTAGGCTTTACAGGCCGTACGGTTTCTATCACAACTACCCAACTCTGTTGGTGTAGTGCAAAAGCAGCTACAGACAATATGTAAACAAACGGGCATGGAGCTGTTCCAATAAAACTTTATTTATAAAAAACAGGCAGCCCCCTGTATTTGGCCTGGGGACTGTATTTTGCCAAGCCCTGGAGATCAGAAGTTAGATGGCTGGGTCCAAATTTACCTCCTCCGCTTCATACTTCCAGTTTTCTGTCTCTGCATGACAGGAGGCCCATCAGTAAGCATCTGCCCACTTCCGCCTGTTCCTACCCCACAGCACCAGGGAGACACCCGAGGTCCCTCCTCAGGCAGCCACACAGCTGGGGTGGGTAGTTGGCCTCAGTGAGCAGATAGCACAGAGGCCAAGCTTAAAACCAAACATGACAGACATCTGTTGAGTGTTGATAGCCCTCTCGCTGAAGTGGCATGGAAATCCAAATGTGATTCAGCTGGCCTGCATGATAAAAGCATTTGTTATTATTCTCCGGTTTGCTCTGCTCGTGGAGAGTTTAGTCATAGGGGTTTCTATTCTCAGGAACTCACAGCACATCACAAGACACAGTTCATTTGTCCTCAGAATAATTCTGTTCATGAGGAGGTGCGGAGGGCAGTTATGAGAAACCGGGTGTGTTAGGATTGCCGAGAGCACTTTGAGATCATCAGATAAAAGCTAATAAACAACACATACGTGTACGGGCCACCTCTCTAATTTATACTAGAAGTTCTGGCTGTAATCAAAGAATGGCATATTCTGTTTTAAACTTTTTTATAACCTTTGACGTTTTGTTGATTTTAGAAGTAAAAATCCAGCATCCTGTTAAGGCATGATGAAAATGGACTAGAATTAAAGAGCAATATGAGTCTGGATAGAAGTGGCAAGAATTATTGTAGGATGTAAAGCAATGGGTAATGTCTAGAATTCATTGCTTGGAAAATGAAAAGCTGCGACATAAATGTTGTCTCCCTAATCATCCTAAGCATGCTCATTTTAATGGGATATGCTGTCCTCTTAGAAGCAATAGTTTTTCCTTTGGGTCATGAGTAAAATAACTTGGGTTCAATGTTTCCATTTCATGATATAAAGCATATTTCTCCAGTGCAGCATAAGAAATAGAATAGCACCCAGGAGAAGCTTTACATAGGCAACAATAACGTGGGGAAATCTAATAAAGATAACCCCATGCAGGAGAGACCCTCTGTGTGTGATTATCATCGGGTGAGCAGTTAGATCGCACTTTGTGGTTTTGCCAAGTGCTTTTACGTAACTGACTGCATGAAGAATCCACAGCGCCGTGGGAGGTGTGGGTATAGCCCCCTTTTACTGATGGAGGACTAGAGCTTAGAGAAGGTAAGCGATTTGCTCAAACTGCTTATCCGTAGAGTTGGAATTTGAATTCCACACTTCTGGATCCAGATCCCAGCTCTCCCTCTGCACAGTTACATGTGGGCAGGTTATGCACATGTGACCCAGAGAAATGGGGTACAAGGGCCTGAGTATGAGTAAACCTTTTAAGAAGGAATACCCTGCACTAAAATTTGTTACCAGAGCTTCCATTATTACACATACTTTTCATTTTCTGTTTGTTTTCCTTTTAGAGGTTAAATTTTCCATTCCTGATTTTAACCCAAAGCAAGGCTAAGTAAATTCCAGGGGCCACTCTTTAAAAAGGCAAACTGGAAAAAATACACAATGCCCACTGTCTCGCCTAACAGGATGTGGACACTCTCAGTCATGGCTAAATCTGTACAGTTTAACCCTAACAGCAATTTCCCAGAAATAAAACAGCTACTTTTTCTGATCTTCGGTAGTCGGCAGTGGGGTCAAGTCCCTCTTGATTAAACGCTTGGAGCAGGGTGTCTCAGCCTCTGCACCGTGACATTTGTGGCTGGATAATCCCTTGCTGGGGGGCTGTCCTCTGCCCTGTAGGGTGTCAGCAGCGTCCTTGGCCTCTACTCACCGATGCCAGCAGCACCCCTCAAGTTGTGACAGCCCAAAATGTCTTTAGACGCCGTCAAATGTCTCCTGGGGACAAAAACTACCCCTGGTTGAAAACCGGTGGATCGGAGCCATCATTTTTGTCGGTCAATCACTCAGTGATGCTTAGGCCATGATGGACAGTTCAGGCCGACTTCCTTTCGGTCATTAAATTGACCTGCAGGCTGGCAGGGGGTCCGTTCGTAAGCCCCGTCCTCAACATTAGCTGCAGTGATGGCCTCTGGGTGCCACGTGAGCACGGCTTTTGGAATGATTCTTCCCAAGGGGGACAGCCATAAACCATGGAAAGCCACCACTTGACTTTTGGTGTCCCCAGTTTGCAAGTGCCTTCTCATGTCTTCCATCTGCATTTCCGTCTAGATGGTGGGGTTGAGGAAGGTCAGTTTTGGCAGAAAGTGGGGAAGACGTAGATGTATGAAGCAATCAGACCTAAATTAAAATTTTGGCTTTATCACTGCCGAGCTGTGTGCCCTTAGACAAGTTCCTTGACCTCTCTGAAACTGTCTTCTTCTTTATAAAATGAAGATAACTTGACCTACCTTGAAAGGTTGTTGAGAAATGAAAGACAATGCATACAAAGGGCCCAGATGAAGCTAGGCACATAGTAGCACAGCATGATTGACCAAACAGACAGGTAGAGAGGCCAAATGGTGTGCCTGAGCTGCCTCCGTGGGGAAGGCCGGTGGCCACATCTGTCTGTGGCTGACCTCAAGGGCCTAATGACCCCAGAAGCGTGTGCTCATCTCCAGGGCCCTTGAGGCCTTCCCCACCTGGCCTCACCCCAGTGTTCCTCTGGCTCTTGAGGGACCCCAAGCATTTTAGAGCAGAAGGTTGGGAAAACGTGGGTTCATGTAGAAAGACGCCAGGGCACTGTGGGTGTTAGCACTGGTCTGACCTGGGGTGTGAAAAACAAGCAAGTTCCCTGAGCCACAGAGCGACGGAAATGTGAACAGGTGGGCAGCCTGGTCCGAGTGGTGCAGCAGAAGCCGTGCCTGTGGCCAGCACCGGAGAACAACCAGGCTAAGGGACAGGAGACCGAGAGACTAAGCGAGGGCACCGTGGCCCATCTGCAGCAGGGGCTGTAGCCCGCACCAACGAGAAAGGGCCAGACCCTCAGACAACTTTGGCCAGGGCAGCTCAAGGTCAAGCCATGAAGGAGGCTTTTTTGGCCTCTTCTGTCTTCGCCCTGGGGCATCACGGAATCTGTGCTTGGTAGAGAACCTTGGAGATCCCCTTCCCCTCAACTGTTTCTCACTGGCCTGAGAAAGGAGGTCGCAGAATGGCAAAGCCGGTGGCTGAGCTGGAAAGACGCTGTCGGTGGAATTCAGGTCTTGGGTGGGGCTGAGTGCTCCTCAAAGAGGGAGTTCCGAGTTTGTTCCCGTAGAGAGTCTGTGATTCTAGATCTGCCACCCGGGACTGACTATCAGCCTGGTGCTCTCTCTGCTGGGCTAGGCGGCCTCTCTCATTCTACGTCTTATTTTAACTCCTCCTGTTTCCAAATCAAATACCAACAACAGTGACAACAACGGTTTGTGTCCTTAGTTATCTAATGCTGCCCCTAAAAGTAGTAATTTACCACTGAGAAAGGCTTCTGGGCCTCATTTTACTAAGGAAAACAAGAACTAAGCAAAAGAGGACCTGGAAGTCAGCAATTCCACTGCATCCTATCTAGAATGAATGGACCTCATTTTCTGCTTTTAGAACCTAAAACACATGCACTTTAAAAGATGATATTTATCATATTTTACAAGGTCAAAGCATATTTACTGCAGAAAACTTAGAAAAGAGAGAAAAGAACAAAGAGGAAAAAAAATCATTTTAAAAAATATTACCCCTGAAGACTCATTAGTATGTGTGTGACTATCCTTCTAGGCTTGGCTATGTGCATTTAATTTTGTGACTGTTCTTTTCACATAACAATAAATCGTGGCCATCTTTCCCTGTCATAAAATATGTCTCTACGTATATTTTAGTGCCTATAGAATGCCATAATTTATTTCGCCACTGCTTTTTGTTGGACATTTAGATGGCTTCTCATTTTGATGCATTATGAACAGTGTTGCTACGGACATTCCCGTGCGTGTGTCTGTGCCCACATTCGTGGTTATTTCCTTGCAATGCACTCCTGGCAGTAGAGTTGCTGTGTCTCCCCTCCCCGTCCACGGCTCTGCTCCCCGGGGCCTGCCTCTGCTGCCTTCGTGGGCCCAAATTTTGCATCTTCCGTCTCCGCTGTGAATATTCCTAAACTCCAGGCTATCGATGTCATCAGCCTGTCTCCATCCGATGGAGCTCTCGTGTGTGACATGCTGCACGTCACACCCCCAGCCTGCTGTCCAACAGACAGAGCTGATGACCATTTAGGCACAGTCCTCGAACTTCTAACCACCTCGGTCCTTCTTTAGCCTTCCTGTCTTGCCTAGCAGTGTCCTGGCTGGGTCCCTTCTTCCTCCCAGCCCTTGCCCACCTCTCGGCCCCACCCAGGAGGCCCAGCTTGTCCGTTGGCCTTGCTGATTTCTGTCCTAGCCCAGCCCATCTGAGATCCAGCTGCTTCTTGTAGGTTCTTCCTTCCCATGGTAGAGTCAGACCCTCCATGGGATGGAGCAGGCTTCAAGGCCAGAAACATGCAAAACCTTATCATTGCTTCAGGACTTGGCAGAAACTGCTATTGCTTTGGAGCAGACCTTTGCCCAGGCAGGTTCAAGTGCCGACCCAAAGCTCGGGGCAGTCACAGGGCCCTAGCGATTCTAGCAGACCCAGGCTATGTGCAGCCGTCAGCTAGCTGGGGGTAACCTCAAGGTCATCTAGTCCAAGCTCTTTGGTGGGTGGAGATCCAGCCTTCTGGGAACTCTTCTGTGATGAGCAACTCACTACCTGACCACCTCCGGCTTCATTCCACAATTCTCGCCATGCAAAGTGAACAAACACACAAAAACCACCACTAATGCCATTCAATCACTTATTTATTCAACAGATTATTTATTGGGTATCTCCTATATGCCAGAAACAGTTCTAGGTGCTTTGGAAGCAACTGTGAACAAACTGAACAGCGACAACAAAATCAAATCCCAGACCCCACAGAGCTAAAACGTTAAAGATAGAGACAGGCATTAGACAAGGTAAATAAATAAAAGTATGTAGATAGTTGTGATAAGGGCTAAGAGGAAAAAACAACACGGGGTGGTGGCAGGGGGGATACAATCTTAGGTAGGGCAGGCAGGGGTGTCCTTGCTGAGGAGGCATGATTCCAGTCGAGCCCGGCGGGCACTGGGGGGTGGGAAGTGAGTGAGCAAGCCACGCGGGAACCTGGGAGAAGGCCGAGGGACAGCGGTGCAGGCTGCCGTGTTCCTGCAACTGCAGAGAGGCGGCATGAGTGAGGGGAAGGCCGGGAGGACACCAGGTCAGAGATACTGAGATCTGGGGCCTCTGGGGGAAAGTGACAATGATGCATGGGCTTGACGGACATTTTACTCTAAGTGAGATGGACGTCAAGGATTTGGGCAGGAAAGAGACACGGCGTGAAGTGGTAGCAGGGTCATTCTTGCAGCTGGGCTGGGAATGTGCCGAGGGGAGGAAAGGCAGAAGTGAGCATGACTTAGTGGTGTTAGCTCAGAAAATACTTGTTGAGCTCCTGTGTGCCAAGCACTGTGTTCTCGGTCAGGATAAAACTGGAGCATGCTCTCTCCTCTCTGGTAGACCAGTGTGACAACTACCCCTGCCTCTGTCGTTTAACGAGCACTTACCCAGTGCCAAGCTCTGGGCTGAGCACACCCTGCAATAATAAATCCATTATTGCATTTTTTTCCTCTCAATAGCCCATAAGGTAACAACCCCATGGTATCCCCATTTTATAGATGGAAAAACTGAGGCCAAGAGAAGTTATGTAACATATCCTAGAGCACACAGCTAGTAAGTAGTCAACTAGGATTTAAACACAGGACTCTCTCACCCCAAAGCCTGGAATACTAACCACTGGGTTGTTGGAAACTTTTTCTTACGCCAGACTTTGAAAGTTCCTCTAAGACAGTATAAGTCATCTACTGAAATCTTTCAAGTGGCCACCTGGGCCACCACCCTGCCCTCCTTGGGATCTGCTTCCCCTCCCGTGTGAATGGAGGGTCCAGGACCGCTCCTGGGACACGAGATCCAAGTGGGACGAGAACCAAGTCAGCCCCACCACGGCAGGTCATCTGGGCTCTCTGGGCCCCAGACTTCTTTGCTATAGAATAAGGCCCTGGGCTTGGTCTCTAACCTCCTTCCAGCTCTGAAAGCCACCGATGAGTCCGTGATCCAATGTACTCATTACCTCATCTTTGGGTTTCAATGAGACCTTCATGGTCTTTTTTTTAATAAATAATTGTTTAATTATTTTGAGACAGAGTCTCAACTCTGTTGCCCGGGCTAGAGTGCCGTGGCGTCAGCCTAGCTCACAGCAACCTCAAACTCCTGGGCTCAAACGATCTTCTTGCCTCAGCCTCCCGAGTAGCTGGGACTACAGGCATGCGCCACCATGCCCGGCTACTTTTTTCTATATATTTTAGTTGGCCAATTAATTTTCTTTCTATTTATCGTAGAGACAAGGTCTTGATCTTGCTCAGGCTGGTTTCGAACTCCTGACCTTGAGCGATCCTCCCTCCTCGGCCTCCCAGAGTGCTAGGATTATAGGCGTGAGCCAGCGTACCCGGCCAATTTTTTAATCTAGCAAAAATTTAAGTAATCCCATATTGTGGTGGAGACAAACTTCAGAGATTAGTTCATACAAGTTACTAAATCGAGAAACACAACAACTCTCAGGGAGAAAAAAATTCACAATCTGGAGTTGCTATAATATGTTTTCTAAAATGTCCAATATCCAACAAAATAATTATGAGACTGCAAAGAAATAAGAAAGTGTAACCTATACTCAGCGAAAAGAGGAGTCAACCAAAACTGTCCCTCAGCGCTCCTCTTTGTTTATTTTAGCAAACAGAGACTTCAGAGGCTTTTACCAACGGCGGCACACAGAAAAGGAACTACATGTGAAGAATTGAAGTGTGATGCCAGGGGCTCAACAAATAGAGAGTATCAATAGAGAAATTCAAATTGTAACCAAAAAGCAAATAGAAACTCTAGAATTAAAAAGTAAAATAACTGAAAGAAAAAATTCACCAGAAGAGAAAGAACTTCCTGCTCTTTAATAAACATTTCTCTGTACCCAGGACTTACAGGAGATACAAAATGCAAAGCAAAGCACCTGCCCTCTGAGAAACATGATTCATCTTTTTTGGATACTTGTGACAATCCAATGACATGGGCAGTGTGAAGCCACAGTGGAAAGTAAAACTAGGAAAACGACGCAGGAAGACCCCATGGCTCTGAATGGGGCTGCTCTCTAGTTGCACCTGCCCACCCGTTCTTATCGGACCCTCACAGCGGCCCGGGGAGGTCGTCAGGGAGAGGAAATCACCTCCATATCACACATGGGAACACGGCAGCCCAGTGACCTGTGTGATTTCCACACCAGTGTAGTGTAGCCTCCATATTTATTGACCCCAAATCCTCTGCCAACCCAACACAGTCTCTAGAACATTCCGATTACCTGGTCATTCTTTGTTTAGGAGAACACCTGACCCTTTCAGAAAAGAGGAAATAAATCCGTAATCTGTTGGCAGAGGTTTTGCTGAACTTGGCCCTGGGCATTCCACCTTGGCTGGACTATTTATGCAGATGGCAAACCACTCTTGGGAAGTCATGTTTTGTTTACTAGCCACCTCCGCCCCCCACCCCTCCGTCCTCTACAAATCACTCCTGACCCAGTTATCCCTCTGCGGCTCCTGCTTTCCTTACAGCTCTGGGGGCTCAGCCCAGACCACCCTAGCATAGCCCCATACTCTGCCCTCACCTTGCAGCCTTGGGGGCCCCCACAGCTGAGCCCTGGAAAGAAAGGTCCAGGGTCCCTGAGGCTGCACCTGCAGACAGAACAGATTCTGCAAAAGTAAGAGCATCTCAGTGTCACAGGTCTCTGGCGGGGTTCTGCTGATCCTGTGCCTGGTATTTACCAAGCACCAGGGTAAGTGCTTGGTAAATACTTCCTAGTATTAGTATCTAGTAGTTAATGGTTCTAGATACGTAAGACTAGCAGACACCCACCTATGGAAAAGACCTCTAGCATAAGAAGAATCTTGAAATTAAGAAGCCAACTTCTGGTTCTGGGCTCTGCCTCTAACTAGCTGAGGGGCCTTGGGCACATTGCTTGGTGCCTCTGGTCCTGTTTTCTTCCGTACATTATGGAAGGTTTAGACAGAGATGATCGGTAAGGTCCCTTCTAGCCAGACTGCCAAGGTTCAAATCCCAGCTCTGCCACATTCCAGCTGTGTGGTGTTGGAGGAGCTACTTTACTTCTCCTAAGCCTCAGCATTCCCATCTGTAAAATGGGCACAGTAACATCTATCTCACATGGCTTTTGTGAGGATCCAAAGATGCAACACACGTTAGCCCTCCACACAGGGCCTGGCACAGGGACAGCGCCCAGCTAAGTAACTGTTTCTAATATGCTGATGCTTATTCTGTGGAGCAGAAAGGGGACGGATGGAGAAGGAAAGGGGGAGATAGAAAGAGAGGAGAACAGTGAAGGGAAAAGGGGCAAAATAGGGAGTGAAGAAAGGCAGGAAAAATACGAAGGTGGCAACTGGAATTATTCTCACCCACTGGAAAGTAGAATGACAAGTATGGACTCCTCCTCTCCCTCTCTGCGCCCCCCAACTCCATGCTCCGCCCCGCCCCCCACGGGCATGTCCCTCAGGGCTGACAGGCCTGGGGGGCAGGAAGGTGCCTGCTCAGCCTCCCCCCCCCACACACCCACCAGCAGAGTGATCCCTTTGGGCCATGAGAGGTTTCCCGCCTCCCACTGGGGCGACTGTCAGCTCAGGAAGGAGGTTTTGGGGATGAAGTGTCCCCCACCTGGAGGGAGCTAACTTGGGCTGGGGAGGTTGTTTATGATTTGGAGCCGAGGACAGCAGCCTCTGCGATGTGACCCAAGAGGAAAATTCCCCTCCCTGCTAGGTAAGAGGCTTCACAGAAGCTCACCTGCCTGTTGTTTTCTTTCTGTCTTTGTTTTCCTTTGTGCACACATCAGCTTCTACGTTTCACGCTGTTGCCTCCCTTTATCTCTGAAAGCAGCAGGAGATGTTGGACTCAGAAGAATGGGGAACAGCCAAGGGGGCAGAGGGGACAGGTGGAGGCCCAGGGTCTCCCCAGCCACTTCCTGCCTCAGTGTTGAGCCTTTCTGTGCTGAAGAGGCCCAGCGCCAACCCTTGCCTGCCCCTCCTGTCTCCCCCGGTCCTTCACCACGGTGACATGCAGATGTACTGGAACTCTGACGGGACAGTCTTATGCCTGAGGCAATTTTTATAGTATAGACTTCCACTCCCTCCAGCTTTGTGTGTGTGTGGTAAAAATACTCATAACATAGACTTTACCATCTTAACCATTTTTAAGTGTACAGTTGAGTGGTATTAAGGGCATTCACATTGTTGTGCAACCATCGCCACCCCCCCCCTAGAGTTCTTTTCATCTTGCGAAACTGAAACTCTGTACCCATGAAACCATAACCCCCCGTCCTCCCTCCCCTGCCCTTGGCAACCACCATTCTACTTTCTGTCTCTATGATTTTGACCGCTTTAAGTGCCTCATACAAGTGGAATCATACCATATTTGTCCTTCTGTGACTGCCTTACTTCACTCAGTATCATGTCCTCCAGGTTCATCCGTGTTGTAGCATGTGTCAGAATTTCCTCCCTCTTGAAGGCTGAATAATATTCCACCGTGTGTGTATAACACATTCTGTTTATCCATTCATCCGTCCGTGGACATTTGGGTCGCTTTCATCTTTTGGCTGCTGTGAATAATGCCGCTATCAACAAGAGTGTATAAACATCTCTTAGAGAAACTATTTTCAGTTATGTTTAATGCCCAGAAGTAGAGTTGCTGGGTCGTACGACAGTTCTATTTGAAATTTCCCGAGGACCCCTCCCACTGTTTTCCACAACGGCTGCGCTATTTTACATTCCCGCCAACAGAGCCCAGCGGTCCAGTTTCTCCACATCCTCACCAACATTTGTTATTTTCTGTTTTTTTTTTTTTTGGCAGTGACCATTCGAATGGGTGTGAGGTGATCTAAATTTGTTAAGAAGGAAGAAATGCCAAAACTAGGATGTTAAAAATTATAAATACAGAATAAAATATGCTACTTTATGTTATTTGTACTTTTTAGAGACAGGGTCTCCCTCTGTCGCCCAGGCTACAGTGCAGTGGCGAGATCATAGCTCACCGTGGCCTCGAACTCCCGGGCTCGAGGCATCCTCCCGCCTCAGCCTTCCAAAGTGCTGGGATTATAGGCCTGAGCCACCACGCTGGCCAAATGTACTACTTTAAATGTGACAGATTAACAAACTCGTGATTTTAACACACACATAACAATATTGTAAGTGTCATTCGTGAGTGTTTCTGAAGGTAACGTCCAAAGAAGGGAAGGTAGACAGAGAGGAGATAGAATGAAAGAAGAAAAATGAGGCAGGATTCTGGAGGAAGGTCTGGAATAATTCTTTTTTTTGAGACAGAGTCTCGCTTTGTTGCCCAGGCTAGAGCGAGTGCCGTGGCGTCAGCCCAGCTCACAGCAACCTCAATCTCCTGGGCTCAAGCCATCCTCCTGCCTCAGCCTCCCGAGTAGCTAGGACTACAGGCATGCACCACCATGCCCGGCTAATTGTTTCTATGTATTTTTAGTTGGCCAATTAATTTCTTTCTATTTATAGTAGAGACGGGGTCTCGCTCTTGCTCAGGCTGGTTTCGAACTCCTGACCTCGAGCAATCCGCCTGCCTCGGCCTCCCAGAGTGCTAGGATGATAGGCCTGAGCCACAGCGCTGACCTGGAATAATTCTTTTAGAAATGCAAGGCTAGGCCGGTTGGCTTTTCTTATGTGCCTGAGTCCTCCCACCAGAGGCCCTGTCTGTATGTACTGGCTTGGGGTCACTGCTTGCTTCCGCAGTGAGTCTCCGTGCTGGGAGGGACAGGACGCAAAGTCGAACAAGCCACAGCTCCCTGCTTGGGCCAGAAGGTCAACAAAAGGGGTGGGCTGGGGGGCTCGGCAGCCTGACTGGCCCTGCCTCCTGGGGCCAAGAGGCCGTCTCCCTCCCTGCGCCCAGGTGGCCCGACAGACACCTCGGTGACACCTCCACGCAGGCACAACAGGTCAGAGGCCGAACGGGGTGGCCTTCAATCTTGGGTTTTCATGCATTTTTAAAACCGCTTTTGAAGGAGCAAATGCATCACGGGTCTTTCATTTCAGGGAGACCGCCTGTGAGAAAGGGGGAGGGGGGCTTGCAGAGGGGGAGGGGGCTGCCCTGGGCTCTGTCTAACAAAGCCGCATTGAGAACCAACCCGTCTGTGAGCCAGTCGCATCACAATTTTACAGATCTCAGAAAAGGAGACCCGAGTCCCCGTGCTGGGTCACTCCGGGTTTGTGTCCAACCCGTCGTCTCCAACACCCTGTTTTTCTGGGCAAACACGGGGTCTAGGTGAACAGCAGTATTTTGCTTCTCTTATGACCGAATAGAGTCAGACTTCCATGGAATTCCACTAGCAAACCGGATGAATAGAACGAAATGAAACAGGGCCCACTAAATAGGCGAGTGCATTGCCGGTGGCTCAATGGGAGTGTCACCTGCTCACAAAGCAGGCAGGAAATCTTTAATTAACCCTGTTTCCAGACACAAAAGACCTCAATAACATTTCATCCTCTTTGAATAAATATTTTCAAAGGAGGTGATGTGGGAACCCTTTTATTTTTGCTATTGGAGTGCTAATTTAACACCACATATATTTTAAACTATCACATAAGGACACAAAATCTCCACCTATAAACACAGGGCATGGGAGGAAAATCCTTCTAGGAACTCTCCTTCATCTCCTTCATTTTTATTCCGCGGTGACACGTCCCTCTTGGGAGAATCCGGCCCCGGATTTTTATTAGTCTTTTGTAGGCTGTCTGGTATTAAAAACCTCACAAATCCATTGTGTGCTTCTCATTGCTGCCTTTCAAGTTGCTTGGCCACAAGGTGTGGACTAATGAAACACGTGGCAGGGGGGCAGTTGCCCCGGGCCCTCTCAGAGGAGGCAGCCGGCCATCCTTCAGGAAAACCCTGGCTTGCAGACCCCTCCCCGCGCCCACTCACCCCCGCTCCCAGGAGCTCTTGTTCAGAGCTGCTCCAACTGCAAGACCATACTCATGTACATGGCATGAAAACACGCATGCACATGCAGGAAGGAAATATTTGTTTTGCTCCATCAGAGAAGGTCTGTCTATTTTTTCAGAGATTTCTCAATATTACCGCTGTGTCAACTGGCAAATATTCTCTGCTTGACCAAAATTTAGGCAGGCTTTGCAACCTTCTCCTAGTCCCATCTGTGTACTTCCCTTGTAAAATCCAGTGTTAGTAAGGAGCTCTGTAAGTCAGTTTTAGCAAGAACCGCCACCGTCAATATCTGCTCACCCTCAGTTCCTCGTCACCCTCCAGGTGAGGTCTGGTCACCCTGGCCTGTCTTCAGTAAAAATTCCATCAGTTCCGTATAGCCAGAGCTCCCTCACCTGTGTTGTTTCCTCTTAGTACTTTTCTGCCCACTGACCCTCACCTTGCTCCTTGGCTACTAGTGCCCACTTGCCCACGCCGTATTTGGAATTTAGCCTAATCTCTCTTCCCCACTGCAAGACCCCGTTGCAATGGTCTTTACACCTATCACGACAGTCCTGAATAAAGACTCCCTTACCATGCCTTAGCAAGTATCAATGAATAATTTTTCTCCAACATATCTTAGCAGTAACATTATTTTTAAAATGTTGTTACAACATGTGACACTAATCTCATAGCCGTAGCATGATTTCTACTTCCCAACGTGTTCTTGTAATATTATCATTATCTCATTTGCACCTGGTCAGACAACCCTTGAAAGAGTGATTGGCATTTCCATTTGGCAGATGGGGAAACTGAGGTTCTGGGAGGCTGAGTGAGTTCCTCCAGGGCACACAGCTAGAAAGTAGCCTTGTGGGACTAGGACCCACATCTTAGAACTGCTAGGCTGCTGCTCAGTCCGTTTGGCCATGTTGCCTTGTCGTGAAAGATACTGGACAGAGCATTATTGGGGAATAGGGGGTCGGGCCACCTCACAGAGTGAGATCAGGGCTTGCTTGGGTTGGGACATCCAATATGGCTATTTATCGGAGCCCTGCATGGGGGCACCAGGCTGAGGCTGCCAGTGGGTGCTGGGACCTGCCTGTGCCTGCTCCCTGGCAGTGTGGGTCCAGGTACCCGACTGGAGGAAGGGGCCTCCACTGGCCTGGGCCTCCCCTCTGAGGAGCTGCCTTTGTCTAATTCACACAAAGGCATCAGAGCTGCTGGCAGTGGCTGGCAGTATGGTCAGAGCTCTTTCACTGGGTGGTTGGGGCGGGTGGGGGATGTTCTGTGCTGACCCCTCAGCAGGCAGCAAGTCCCACTAGCCAGAGAGAAAGGACGAGGTAGCAGAGACTGGCCTCTGTCTGCAGCACGGGAAACAGATCTGACGGCCCTTGGCGGGCCTGCCGGGCCCGAGGGGCGCTAGACAGGAGCTGACCCTAAGGACGTCTGGACTCTAGTCCCCGTTCTGCCACTGACCCCCTTTCCATTTTATCTTCAGTTTAAGAAGTATTTTCACATAAGCAATCTCTGCTGATCCGCGCAGCAGCCCTCTGGAGCTGTCCCATCCCCGTTTTGCTCTGACGCTCAGAGAGGTTAAGTGACTTGTCACTTGTCAGTTCACTTGCACTTCTGCCTCCGGGGCCGGGGCACTGTGTCCCCTGAGTTGCTTCTCACTAGCCACGGTGATTCAGGCAGGTCCTCTGTCCCTCCTGAATTTCTCATTTGAAAATTGAGGGGGTGGGTGCAAGAACCAAACCAGCTTTTTGATCTTGCTGTGATGAAAACATGTTTTCTTTCCACTGACTTTTCCATGTCGCTCATTTCTTCGGCCTGACAATGCCCCTTCTCTTGCTCTGTCTTGGGAGTAGCAGGGCCGAAGCCACTGCCCCTCAAGCTTGGTGGCCTGTCCTTGCAGGGGTCAGAGGGCAGTGTGGATGGGGGGAAGCTCTGGAAGTTTCGGAAGTTTGGAAGTTGTCCCACAATGAATCTTATTTCTTCCCCTACCCCAACCTTCCAATTATTTTGTTGTTGTCGTTGTTAATAACCTAGTTGTTCAATCTTCCGGTGGGCTCCATGGCTTCTTTCCTCCACTCCCACCCTCCCCTGCTGATCTCTTAGGGCTCAGCCAGAAGGAATCAGAGAGCAAAATCCTTATTGTTTGTGATGGGAAACAGTTAAGAAGGACCACCCCCACCAAAAGGGTCTGGTGGGATTTGGGGCTGGAGACAGGTGACACAGGGATTCCTGATCCTGGGGTCTTTCAAGTTCCCTCACCCCTGCCCTGGCTTTAGCCTCCAGGGCCAGGACGGGGGGGGGGGGCAGCGTGCAGATACAAAGAGAGGCCAGCTGCCTAATCTCAGGGAGCTCCCGGCATTTCAGGAGAGGCGGGTGCAGAACAGATCATTTCCTTGGGTCTCCCCCAATCCATGCCCCAGACTGAGTTTCTGCTGCTGCCGCCCACACCCCAGCCAAAGGTGGGGGCTTCCCCTCCCAAAACTGAACCTCAGCCTCTCTGTTTCGTCCTTCTCCTGAGATGCTGGGTGGTCGAGCAGTCCCATTCTTTCATTTATTCAGCAAACATCCACTGAGCACCCCAGGCCCACTACCAGGCGACAGTGAGTGGGACACGCGGGGTCTGTCTGCCCTTTGATGGGCTGAGTTTGATGCTCTTCCCAAAAGCTTCATTTCCATTTCAAAATGTCCCTTTTAGATGTTCAGACAGACTCACAGGTGGGGCGAGTGCAAGCTGTGACTGCAGGAAGGCCCCAGCCCCTGTGCAGCCACCCCTCCCAGCTGTGAGCCTGGGGACTGCGAACTTCAGGAGAGGGCCAGCATTTGGCCTGGCTGTTATTTCCTGGGTTCCACCAGCCTGAGGTTTTCACCTCGGGGCCGTCTGGTGGCAGAGCTACGGGGAAAGAGCCCCTCTGTGAGCAGCCAAAGACCAGGCGGTCCCTGCGACACTCAGCCTCCTGAAAAGCCAAAAAGGGAACAGTTATCCTACCTGGTCTCACCTCCAAGTGAACATCTAAAAGCCCTTCCCAAACTCTAGATCATTCTACTAGATCCTGTGATGTAAGCTGGGGGCGGCAGCTGGGAAGGGGCAGGTACCCCCAGCACCACCCTTGGGCTGCTGACCAGCACCTGGGGCCATCCGCAGGTGGCCCGGGAGCTCAGGCAGGGCCGCCAGCCCTTCAGCAGCCAGACCCTTGCTTGCCTCTGTTTTCCTAAAGTGACAAAGGGGGTGGGAGAGTACATGTAGGGCCAGGCTCTCAGAGTGCTCCTGCCAGAGTGCTCCAGACAGCTCCCTGTTCTCCAGGACCTCGCTGGCCTCTGAGCTCCCTGACGGGGAGGGGACACACAGGGGCTTCAGAGAATCTGGAGAAGCCCAGCTTTCCCTGTAACTAAGGTGCAGCTTTAAGGAGCCTCCAAGACCACAGGCAGCCTGCGGGGAAGGGGAGACAACGAAGGGAGGGAAGAGGGGCGGGGCGGGCAGGAGGTGGCTGACTACTGGATGGAGCAGACACAGTCTCCAAAAGACGACTTACCCACCGAGAAACAAGAAAGAAACGCAGGGAGCGCTCGGCCTCTGCCTGTGCGGAGCGAGGAGTGACGTCTGGGAGGGCTGTGGCTGCAGCCTGCGCTCCGGAGGTGTGGTCTCACCTCCCATCCCGCATTCTCCACTCTGCCCCTGGCCCGGCCACCACTCAGGCCCCTAGCCTGACCCCCTCGGGGCTCCAGTGGCGGCAGAGCGATGGGACACTTCCGTGGACAAACTGGGCAGCCTCTGCTCAGGGAGCCTTCGCTACCACCGTGCTGGCCGAGTGGGCAAACCGCTACTCACGTTCCTTAGGAAGTGGCTAAGGTGATTCTGTGCTGGGGACAGAGGAGAAGCAGCACCTCTTCTTGGACTCAGCACATACCCTGAGTTCAGAGCCGAGGAGCATGGCTGCAGGGTGCTGAGCAGATGTAAAATACTTTCATTGTCATTTTTATCCTCATCACTGGGCACATTGTGCCTCCTCCCAGAGCAGGTGCTACACTGCAGGTGACATAGGCCTTGCCACCTCACAGAACGGCCCCTCTACCTACTAGCTGTGTGACCTTGGGCAGGTAACTTAGTCTCTCTGAGCCTCTGTCTCCTCATCTGTGAAATGGGGAGAATCTGACCTATCTCCCTGAGCCGGCTGGGAGGATTCAATGAGATAAACAATTATAACCAGTGCTGGGAGCATAAGCAATAGTAATAAATACCAGCTCCCTCATGGGAAAGCTAGCACGAATTTTTTAAAGGCTATTAGGATCTTCAAGATTGGCAGGAAAGCAGGGTGGGGGGACTGGTTACTTTTAGGGTCCAGGCACCGAATCCCTGAGAGGGGCCCTGCCTTTCTTCATGGCCACTATAATGTATAAGCTAAAGGTACCAGATGTTGGTCATCTTGTTGGCAGCACAGTTCATAGGATGACGATGAGATTAGGCATCCCAGAAAGGGCTGAAACCACCCCCACCTGCCCTTCCCAGGGCGGGGCCAGCTGAAGGCCCCTGTACCAGGAGAGGAGACACAGAGCCCCTTGGACACGTGTCTCTTAAAATCACTCTCTGGTCCTCCACGGTGCTTGGAGGCCCCTGGGGCTGCTGCTTTTCCGGCTGGGTTGCCCTTGCTGTGGAGTCCCAGTTCCCCGCTGGGCCAGGTCAGCACCCGGCCCCAGCCTGCAGGGGCTTCGCTTCTGGAGAGGAGAGAGGGATGTGGGCTGATGGGGGAGAGTATATACCAACCCACGGGGCAGAAATGTGTTTGGGAGACACCCAGAGAGGAGAGAAGCTCACTCGACCCCACCCACGCGGAGGGGAGGTGAGATTCAAAACAAACCCAGGCTGAACCCGACAGAAGGTGCCAGGACTCTCAGGCAGCCTCGTGGTTGTCGGTGGGGAAGAACCACCTTCTTTCTCGGTCGTTAGCACCTGCCAGAGCTCAGCATCTAGTGAGAATCTATAGGCCTGGTGGCTTGGGGTTCTGAAAGCTTACTGAGCAAGAGAGGAGATGTCCTCTGGATCCCTTCACTCAAGAGTGGCCGGGGACGGTGCTGTCCCCAGTGGGACAGGGTGGGTTCATGGTCATCCTCAGGCCAGAGAACTTTCACAGGACCTGGGGAAGGCCTCTAACTCCTGCTCAGTTCAGAGGGTTGAGCCTCCTTCTGAGTCGTCCAGATGGGCAAAGAATAGGTCCCCAGGAAGTCTTGGCTGAGAGGCGGCCAACGAGCTTCTTCCTAAACCCCTGGTGATCACTACTGGACTGCATCACGCACTTGCTGCGTCTATCCTCAAGAAAATTGTGGTTTAGAAAAGAAATAAGGCATTTCTCACAAAACGATCAGAGCAGTCATTCTGAATTTTGCTTTCAACCTCAAGCCACATCGTGGATGGCCCCAAAATGTGCGCTCCCCACGAGCTTGCTAACGTGCCACCCTCTCCTGCTCCCAGCTTTCTCCCCTGAGTCAATAAAGCTTTGGGGAAGCAAATGAGAGAAAATGATTTTAATGTAAGTACAGCTTTGACTCCTCTTTAGATTGTTTAGTAGAAGTAAGTTATTTCCAAGGTTTAGTATTCTGATTGCTATAAACAACAATTTTCTTTCAACACCTCCTAGGGATATTGGTTGAAAATCAATATACACAGTAGGACCTCAGTCTAGGACAATACTATGATTGTGCTATATGTCAGCCTTGTTGACTTAAAGAATCACGTAAATCTTACATGTGAAAACAGGCTGTAGGTTAGTGTTTTTTCACATCACAAATGCTCCCGAGAATGCAAACTAAAAGCCAAGAAGTTGCAGCCAATCATAAATGAATTACTTGTAACTAAATTTCAAAAGAGAAATTCTAAAAAGACTTTCAAATCTTTTTTATAGCAAAATAACTACCTAGTTTATGTGGAATGGGCATGCATTTTCACATTTAGTTTAAAGCAGGATGAGCGGAAGAGTTAAAAGGTTCAAAATGTCCTGCTTTAAAACTATGCTCTAAAACATGTCTCTATTTTCTTTAAGATCACCTGAAAAGGATATTCCGCAGTCACTTTTGTTTACATGCTTCATAATCTGAGGTTTCAGGTTTAAGAAGTTGCAGGCTAAACTGTTGGAGCTGGAAGAGCTCTGTGTTATCTCCTTGGCTTATTGATTAGGGAGGGAGCTCCGGGTATTGTGGGGGGCACTGTGGGGGAGAGGGGACAGTCCTGAAAGCTGAATCTCAGTAGCGTCACAGCTGCCACAGCTTTTCTTGGTATATTAAAGACTCTAGTGTGGGCTCATCTCAACTTCTTTTCCAGCTAATTACTCTATTTCATTTGTTGTTATTTTATTTTACTTTTTTAGAGACAGAGTCTCACTTTGTTGCCTGGGCTAGAGTGCCGTGGCGTCAGCCTAGCTCACAGCAACCTCAAACTCCTGGGCTTAAGCGATCCTCCTGCCTCAGCCTCCCGAGTAGCTGGGACTACAGGCATGCGCCACCATGCCCGGCTAATTTTTTCTATATATTTTTCATTGTCCAGCTAATTTCTTTCTATTTTTTTTTTTTAGTAGAGATGGGGGTCTCGCTCTTGCTCAGGCTGGTCTTGAACTCCTAAACTCGAGTGAGCCTCCCACCTCAGCCTCCCAGAGTGCTAGTATTATAGGCGTGAGCCATGGTGCCCGGCCTATTTCATTTATTTTTTATTCCACTTTCTAAGGCGTTTCCCATTTTCATGACCCCCGCAAGACCTCTGCAGCTCTCTAAACCAAACACCAAATGCTCAGAGAAGAGTGAGAAAACCGTGTTTCTTTCACGCCAGGGTGGGGTTGTGTCTTCGCTGACAGATGGCCTTCAACTCTGGGTCTGTCTTCCCAGACCCTCTGGATGTCTGCCCCATCAGTTCTTGGCTTATGGTGCAACAAGGGCATCGGACCATGCGCCGTGGCCATTGAGCCACCGTCTTCTGGCCGGGCTGTTTTTGGATTCTGTGTACTCCCTCATCACCAAGCTAGACGTTTTTGTTTGGGGGAATAAAAAGAGAAGTAGAAAATCTGGCCCCACGGTCCTGAAGCTCGCGTGGGCGAGGCATGAAGCAGTAAGGAATGCACTCGTGCTGAATTATTCGTACAGGTGGAGAACTGGCATTTGCAGGAGGAGCTCAGTGCCCCTGGAGTGGAGGAGGCGACCTTGACCGCTGGGTAGAACAGGGATTGGCAGGAGGGAGGCTCTTTCAGGTGAGGGATCAGCGGCAGTCCGGCCGGGCGGGAGAGGGCAGGTGTCAGTGAGTTCCCAGCGATGTGGGCCTGGCTGGACGGAAGAGATGTAGAATGTACGGTGACCAGAATATGAGGCCCTGAAGCCACATGGTGGGGAGGGGGGAGGCCTGCAATGTGATGCAACAGCAACCCTAAGGCCCTGGGTGGTTTTTGAGCAGGGGGAGGCATGGCCACCACTGGGCCGTAGTGTGCATCGGATCGAGGCAGATGTGTCAACCATGTAATTGCCACCGTCGTCGTGTGGTCACAGAATCATGGTCATGGAAACTAGATCAGCAGGTTTATGGGGGCCTTCGAGCTAATCTAGGCTGACCTCTTTTCCTTTTGATTTTTTTTTTTTTTAGTTTAGTTTTCACTTCTCGTTAATCCTACCCCTCCTCCTTCTTAAAGTAATACACATTTAATTTAGAAAATTCTTAAAGTACGGAAAAGAATACAGAAACAAACAAACTCTATCCACCCATCTCCCCAGAGTAATCACGATTGCCAATGTCACCTGTTGCCTTCCCGTCTTTCTTTTCATGCACGAGTCTCTACATGGTTGGGATTAAAGAGTGCAAATACCCCAACTGGCCATTAGCTAGATGAGTTCGAATAATTTTAGTAACAGGGTGGTTTAGAACCCTTTTAGTAACTAGGATCTCAGTACACTTTTAGGTACATTATTACCTTTTTAAATAAAGATCACATTAAAAATGTTTTTCTATTTATGAAGTTAATATGTGCTTATCTAGAAAATATCCAATATTAAAAACTTTATACCACCCATGATCCTATTGTCCAGAAATTACCTCTGTTAATATTTTGTGGCATTTTCTTCTAGTATTCTTCCAAGATAATGTGCATTTTAAAAACCAAATTGGAATCACGTCATATACAGTTTGGACCTTGCTGCTTTCATTCAACAGATTATAGACGTTTCCATTTCAACCTAATATTTATTGAGTGCTTAGCATGGACCAGGCTAGTCGAAGCATTTTACACATATTATTTGAGCCTCACAACAACCTTCTGGGAGAAGTGCAATTTTTTTTATTTTTTTATTTTTTTGAGACAGAGTCTCGCTTTGCTGCCCAGGCTAGAGTGAGTGCCGTGGCATCAGCCTAGCTCACAGCAACCTCAAACTCCTGGGCTCAGGCAATCCTCCTGCCTCAGCCTCCCGAGTAGCTAGGACTACAGACATGTGCCACCACGCCCGGCTAATTTTTTCTATATATATATTAGTTGACCAATTAATTTCTTTCTATTTATAGTAGAGACGGAGTCTTGCTCTTGCTCAGGCTGGTTTTGAACTCCTGACCTTGAGCAATCCACCCGCCTCAGCCTCCCAGAGTGCTAGGATTACAGGCGTGAGCCACCGCGCCCGGCCAAAGTGCAATTTTTTATGTCCCCTTCACAAATAAGGTAACAGAGGCACAGAAGGTGGGATCTGGAGCCCAACAGTCTGACTCCGGAGCGGTGTTCCCATCCACCTCCTGCGCCTCTCACTGGTCCTTCATGATGCTTCCTTCCGCCAGTCTGAACTCTGCTCTGTCGGGCCTGGTTCCTCACTTGGAGTCCTCCACCACACACACACACACACACACACACACACACACACACACACGTTTCCATGAGACAGCCTTTCAAATACGAAGGCACCTTTGAAGTCCCCATGGCTTTTCTAGGCCTAGCATCCTCATCCCAGCCATTCTTCACAGCCCCCTTTGCCAGGCTGGTGGCATCTGGCCTGCTGGCCTCAGAGCAGGAGGGGAGACCTAGGCTGCCCATGGGGTTGGTGGCAGGGCCAGCAGCTGCCCCAGCAGCACCAGATGGCTTCCACGTTTTGCTTCCTTTCTTTTAAAACAGGGTCTCTCTCTGTTACCCAGGTAGAGTGAGTGCAGTGGCGTCATCATAGCTGACAGCAACCTCAAACTCCTGGGCTCAAGTGATCCTCCTGCCTCAGCCTCCCCAGTAGCCGAGACTACAGGCACCTGCTGTGATCCCCCTGGCTAATTTTTCTATTTTTAGTAGAGATGGGGTCTCGATTTTGCTCAGGATGGTCTTGAACTTCTGATGTCAAGCAATTCTCCCACCTCAGCCTCCCAAGTAACTGGGGCTACAGGCGTGTACCATCACACCCGGCTAATTTTTCTATTTTCTGGTGGAGATGGGGTCTCACTCTTGCTCAGTCTGGTTTCCAAGTTTTGTGCCAGGATGTCCTGAGAAGTTATCAGAAGTCTCCAAGACTTCAGAGCCCGGCTGCAGGAGTCTGAGCCGGCGGGAGGGATCAGCAGGAAAGGGATCTCCCGGCGGATGCCGGAGCCGCACAAACAGCACATCCAGTGGCGGCCATCTTCCGTCTCCAGCTCTGTCTGAGGAAAAGACAGGTGGCTTTGCCCGCCTTTCTTCTGGCTCTGACCACTTGAGGTTGGGATCAGGGCGGGCTCCAGGTAAAACCGCCAAGGTCACGGACATTGTCCTTAACACCTTCCTCCCTTGTGGTGTCTCCCGGCCCAGCCACTCCTATTTTCTCAGGGTCCTGACAGAGGAGGGGGAGTAAGCTGATAGATTCATATTAAGGCATTCGTGGTGGGCAGAAATTAACGTTTTCGCCTTCTCAGTGTGACTTCCATTTTAACAATGACCTCTTGGAGACCAAAATGCCTCTACCTAAAGGCATTTTCAGCAGGAGGAACTTCCTGTCCTTCAGATTACAGTAGTGCGGCCAGCAGGCTCTTCCACCTACCTACGATAAGGACAAACACTCCAAACTTGCCCTTTACACCTTTGTGCCTTAACGTCCGCATTTGTGAGATGAGGACAATCATAGTACATGCCATAGAGGCCTTTATGAGAATTAAACAGAATAGTTCATATAAAGCTCTTAGAATGAAACCTGGAACACAGCAAACCTTCAATATGCGTTCAATATTATTCTTACTGTGAATTGTTTTAATTACAGAGAAGATGCACAGGTATTATGCCATCTTATCCTTACAACAACACTGTGAATTAAGAATGATGGACCCATTTTTTAAAAGAAAGGAAACTAAAAGATGACGTAGGCAGCTAAATGAGACCTGACACAGCCCAGAGCCCCGGGAAAGGACCATTCTGTCTGCCTGGCAGGGTTGAGGGAGAGCCTGCCGCGGACCAGCCTGGGCCTGCTGCTCCAGGGGGTATCAGAGAGCCCAGGACTCACCTCGGGAAGCTCGCTGAGATCTCAGGGAAGGCAACAGCAGCCTGGAAAAGGGCTCTGTTTCAACCCATAATGTTGTAGTGGCCATTGACGCTTCGCTTGTGCCCAACGCCGTCTCTTCTGAAGGGAAACCAGGACGACTTTCTGGGACAACGCTTTCCGTTTCAAACATATGTAAAAGTAGAGAAAATAATATAATGAACTGCTGTACATATTTTAGTGTGTTTCTCCAAAAGATAAGGATTCTTTTTTTTAATATATTATAATACCGTTATCCCGCTTACATAATCTATAATAATTCCTTAATATCACCAAATATCTAGTCGGTGTTCAAATAATTTCTCCAACCATCTCTTTATCTTTTCTTTTTTTTTTACTTTAAAGTTTGTTTGCTTCAGCTGGTTTGCATGTTTCTGCGTCTCTTTTATATCTAGAATTTCCTTCCCTCCACCTCCCCACCCCCCTTTGTTTCCTTAAGCTGTGTTGGTTGAGGAAGCCAGGATGTTTGTCCCATAGAACTTCCCACAGTCTGGATTTTGCTGGTCGCGTCCCTGTGCGGTCATTTAACATGTTCCTCTGCCACCTGTATTTTTTATAAACTAGCAGTCGGGTCTGGAGGCGTACTTGGATTCGGGTTTGCCATCACAGCAAAGATACTGCAAGGTGGTTGGCGTCCTGTCCTCAGGAGCTGCATGATGTCCCATGTTTTCGTTTTCTTTTGGTGATGCTAAAAGCTATTGCTAATCATTGCCTAGAGCCTCTATTGTGTTAGGGGGTTATCTCTTTTTCATTTATTTGCTGGAATATTTCTATAGAGAGAAACTTCCCCTTGCCAACTATTATGTTACCCCAATAAATACCCAGGATAAATGCTTCATTCCTTCTCGTTATATGCAGTGATTTGTTGTTTATAGATGAAAAGATACAATGCCTGTGATTTGATTCCACATAATTCAGAAGAGAGGGCACTGGGCCTAGAAGAGCAAGAAGAGCTGTATATCAAAGTTTCATTGTCCTATTCTACTTCTGCATATGTTTGATAATTTTATAATTAAAGTGGCTTTTTCTCAGTAAAATATTAAGTAACGATTCAGTCCTCTAGCATCCTCCAAAGGTGAGCAATGAGTCTGTTGGTCAGTTGGCTTTAGGGTTGTGATGAATGCATGGATTTAAACATATTTAAGTGTTTTAATCTATTGCCGTTCTTTTTCTTATTGATGCTTTTTTTTCTTCTTTTTTTTTTTTTTTTTGGTCTCATTTTGCATCCCAGGCTGGAGTTCAGTGGCCTGATCATAGCTCACATTGGCCTTGAACTCTTGGGCTCAAGCGATCGTCCCATCTCAATCTCCTGAATACCTGGGACTTTCGGCTGCACCACAACACCTGGCTAATTTTTTAAAAAATTTTTGTAGAGACGAGGTCTCACTATGTTGCTCAGTCTAGTCTCAAACTCCAGACCTCAAACAATCCTCCTGCCTCGGCCTCCCAAAGTGCTGGGATTATAGGTATGAGGCACCTCGTCTAGCCTATTGATACTTAAATTGTTACATCATTGGTCAGCGGGAGCCTCTTCAAGCTGCCTCTCAAATTCTTTTTTTTTTTTTTTTTTTTTGAGACGAGGTCTTGCTCTGTCACCCAGGCTGGAGTGCAGTGATCATAGCTCACTATAATCTCTGTAATCTGGATCTCCTGGGTTTAATCGATCTTCTCACTTCTTCCTCCCAAAGCACTGGATTACAGGCACGAGCCACTGTGCCTAGGCCCGGCTTCTTCCTGAAACAAGCCCAGCAGTCTTCGATGGAATCCATGCTTTCAGTATGACAAAGTGGCCCGTTCGTGCTGGGCATTTCCTATGCAGAAAATGGAAAACCAAGGCAGGGCTCCTGTCTTTTGCTGAAGGCCTGACTCTCATCATCTCCGCCTGTTTTCTCATCATTCCCCACTGTTTTCTAAAAAGATCTCTTTCAGGCTCCCGTTAGGCTCTGTGGCCAGGAGCAGAACCTTCCTCCCCAGGCACCAGGCAAGTGTGCCTCCCTCTACCCCACCCCCGTTTCACTCCCACCCCCTCCGAGCAGGTGTCTCGGTGGTGCGTTGACTGTGCTGGTGGGTGGGTGGAAGGGAAAAGAGATTACAATCTGACTTTAAAGGCTCAGGCAGTAACTTGCTTGAGGTCGGCTCCCCCTCCCCAGCCCCACCTCCAGCCGCCCAGCCATGGGAGAAGGAAAGGGGGCAGTGAGAGTGTTCGGTATCTCTACCTATCTATCATTAGGCAGGTTTATCTTGCAAAGTAGATCAAAGAGAAATTTTTAGGAAGGAGGCAGTGGGGTGTCTCTGGTTCACATAGCTTTATCTAATCTTCTAGGGCGGGGGAGGTGGAGGGTGTGCAGAGCAGGCAGAGCCCCCCTGAGACACGTATGAGATGAAACAGGGCCTGGAAGACCAAGGGGAGCAGGCCAAGGCCAGCCTTTACCCGTGTGAGGTGCCACCAGGATGTCCAAGAGCAGAGCTAGCTAATGTGTGGGTCAGTGTGACAAGGAGGCTGGTGACCAGTAAAAGACCCAATGAAGGAGTGAGGGGCTGCCCTTTGAAGCAGGGGGTTCCCCTTCACGGTGAGAGCACCCCAAAGTCTGGAAGGTCTTAGGACTGTTTAGGAAGGGGGTGCCCCTAAACAGGCTGGACACACACCGTCATCTTGCAGAACACTTGGCTTAAAGAGAAAGCATGCGACAGAGCAGAAGAGACCAGGACTCACAGTTCCGTGTGAACTTGGTCTGGTGGGTTCTTTCCCATGTTCCACAGTGGGGATAATAACCTCGTCTCACTCTCAGGGCTGTTGCGGGGGTTGAGGGAGTGGGGGAGCTGAGAAGCCCCGTGAGGCTCTGGGTGTGAGCACGGCTAAGTGGCCCCGTGAGCACGGAGAGTCTGCCACTGGGCAGGAGGCAATCACGCTTGTTTTCAAAGTAATGTCCAGGTCGCAGCTGCCCTCAGCTGCAGGGTGTTGGATGACAGAAAGGCCCAGAGTGGAGGAGACGACGGCAGGTGAGGGCGGGAGAAGCCAAGCTCACCCCTGGGCAGGGGACGGAGAACCACTCGGAGGCCCGAATAGGGGGTTTGAATATGAAACCACCGCTTTGCAAGGGAAGGCCTCAGAACAGACCTCGCTGTGAGACTGCCGGTGTGCTTGTGCGTGCACGCGTGTGTAAAATTTAGAGAAATTTAGAGAAAACAAGTGGCAGCAAGCACCTCAGGTGTAGGCATCCTCTAGGCCTGAGCTGCAGATTGTTGGTGTGGGCTGGAAGTAAAAGCTGTCAGGCCAGAGAAGCAGGCAGGCCACCAGGAGGGCCAGAGCTAGAGCCGACAGACGGATTCTGCACCCTCCTTCATGCTGGCCGCAGAGGTGTGGACACAAAGAACCCTCTCTAGGACAGAGAGGTCACTAGGCCATGAGGCCACCAAGCCAAGTAGCCACTCGTGGCATGGGAGAGGGCATGATCAGACCTGAGACGGGGTAGCCGTCACGCTCAAGGACATACACGCATTGAAAGCATTTCCAACAAATGCCTCTGCCCACTTTGATTTAACTTCTTTAAAGAAAACTGTGATAAATTAAATACAAAACCTAGAAGAGGACCCAATTTTAACAGCGGCAAAATCCTCATAAAAGTGTTATGATGACACCTTCCCTAACACAGCTATAACCTAGTATGAAACAGCAATCCTGGCTTTGGTGTTACTGCCCCTTGAAAAAAAATCCACAATTTTCCCTTCTTAATTTTAATGCATTGAAATAGGTAAAGTCAACTTTGCTAGACTTGCTTTCCTCCGTGTGCACGCCGTGTGTGCAAGCGTGTACAGGCACGCACACTTGGCAATAGATATGATTCTGCCAACCCGGGCTGCTAATATTTTTGAGTGTGTTTTTTTCACAATGCCATTGAAAATCGTACCCCCAAGAAAATATAAGTGAATATATATTTGATCTCAAAATGAGGATGGGTTTTCTAAGCATATGAGTAAAAGCAAAAATTTGAAAACTTAAGTTTCAATTTCTATGTGTCAAAGACAGCAAATGAAAGGTAGATGGCAGAGTGGGAAAATATTCACAATATATGCCCTGGGAAAAGGGCGAATATCTTAGAAATTGCTTCGTAAGAAGGCACATCACAAGAAAAATAAGCAAAAGTTATCACCACACAATTCATAACACGAGAAATACACCAGGCAAAGAAAACACAGGAAAAAAAATGCTCAATATTACTAATAATCGAAGAAATACAAATTTTAAAATGAGTTTCTGTTTTTTGCTTACTGAGTAGATCGTATTGTTTGGTTTGCTGTTTATCTGTTTAATGATAATACCCAGTGTGGTGAGAATACAATGAACTAGAGTCTCTTAGAAACTGCTGAGTATAAATTGGCCCTGTCTTTCTGGAAAGTAATTCAGCCCTAAGTTTAATGAGTCTAAAAAATACTTTTTTCCTTTTGGCCACATATTTCCACATGCCTTAATTTTTTCTTAAAAAATACCCAGAGCAATAAAACTATGTTCAAGAATGTTCATTGCAGCACCATAATACTCAAAATCAACAATAATCTATGTTTCTAACAACAAGGGGGTAGCTAAGGAATTATATATAGCAATACAGCAAAGTAGTAAAAAATAAGTAGTGCTAAGAAAAGACAGACAAATACCCTAAGGATACTATTTCAATTTTGAAAAAGAAATGCATTAGAATAAACACTGGAAGAAAACATAGTAACATGTTAACAGAGATTACGTTTGAGTGGTAGGTTTGTGGGTAATTTTTATTTTCTTTTTCATACTTTTCTGCATTTTTAAAATTTTTCTACAATTAACATTTTCACTCTCGTAAGCCAAAAAGTCATATAGAAAATTTGAAACGTATTTCCACGCATTTTTGAATTGAGAAACGAAATTCTTCCTAACGTCGCCCAATGACCCCAGAAAGAGCAGGTGTGGTGGGGGTGAAATAAGGAGTTCTGCTCGGGACAAGGTAAAGCTGAGTGGCCCATTAGACATCCGAGTGATGTTCAAATCTGGGTTCCCCGGGGAGAACAGGGGCTGCAAACATAATGTTGGGGCCAACAGTATACAGGTGGTGTTTTACAGCCCTGAGAATGAATACATGAAATCACAAAAGCAGTGAGTTTAGGAGATTAGAGAAGAGGTCCAAGGCCTTGACTTTCTTCAAGACATCTGGAGAGACCAAGGAGACTGTGCTCAGTGCCCACAGGGTGCCATGGTGGGCGCTCGGTAAACAATTCTGCAGTGACTAAAGGAACAAGCAAATGATCTCCACGGATTCATTTTTTTTGAAAACTCAGATCATTTGCCTGAACACTTTCCTTTATCTCTCCCTCTCATTTCAGGCCCAATTCTTAAAAAAAAAAAGAAAAGGAAAAAAAGCAGGATGTAGGGGGAGGCATTGTTCTTGAAAATAAAAACAAAAACGTGTTTGGATAACAGAAAATGCCAAACGATCAGAAAGTGCTGATTCAATGTGACTGTCTTAATGAGCATGTTAAGCAAGAACCACTTTGCCGTGCGCTGGGAGGTAACCCAGTGCGGGATTTTCTTCTCCAGTGAACCCCCTTGACTACATGTTTCACTGGATCTCACCGCTAAGTATCAAATAGGTCTCCATCTTCCAATCCAACCCATTAGTCCCGTGGGCCCTTGGGTTAGACCTGGCACATTTGGACTGTTCAAA
This sequence comes from Microcebus murinus, assembly GCF_040939455.1. NCBI lineage: Eukaryota > Metazoa > Chordata > Mammalia > Primates > Cheirogaleidae > Microcebus > Microcebus murinus. The sequence continues at coordinate 114,519,259 of NC_134105.1, read as the reverse complement.
TGGACTCGGGCTCACAAACGTATAAATCTTTCTCGCCAAACTTTAAAGAAAAAGGTTTATTTCAAAACAAGATCACATCTTTTTTAGCTGTAGGAACTCCTGTTTTTGATTGCTTCTCTGTTTGGGAATACAGCTTCCTTTCCCGCTTGGAAGGAAAGAGAACACTTTACTTTTCGATTTCCTTCATTCAAAACGGATCAGCTAGGTGGAGAAGCACCTCTGTCTAGAAGGGACTGACTGGGAACAGAGATTTTAGTCACTGCAGATTTGTTGGTTGCAATGTAGCTGAAGGCAGGGCTGGCAGGGAAAGTGGAAAAAGAAAAGTGAGGTTCCTTAGCCTCGGTTTCTCCTTACTGGGAGCAAGGTATCGAGGGTGGAAATATCAGCCCTTGCCCAGGGCTGGGGTGGGTCCCTGGACGTGCGTGAGGGAAGAGGCCCGAACACAGTGCCTGCTGGGTTACCGGGAGGCTGACTTTGAACAGTCTTCACATTAGGCTGATTGATGGACTCTCCGTGTCCGGGAGAGGTGTTTTGGCTCCATGTCAGAGCTCCCATCATCAGAAAGGCCTGAGCTACGAGAGGTTTGAAAAATGGTTCGGATGAAAAAATGGACTCTGCTCAATAATAAATTATAACGATGCTTTGTATTTATAGAGCATCCTTCAACTGAGGAAGCTCTAAGTTCTTTATGGATATTAACTCACCTTTCTCGCAATAGAGAAAAGAGAATTTTGTCAATTCAATATTTTCGTAACCTTTTTTTTTTCTTTTATTGAGGGAGGAGGATAGCTATTACAGAGACGTTTCCTTGTATTAATTTGGAAGCAATAAATCTTCCTTTTTTTTTTTTTTTACTGAAAATCTTTTCTTATTGGATATCACCTAAGGAATTAAAAATGAATAGCGATGGCGAAAATGTATGTGTATGTGCGTTTATATGTCGGTGTGGGTGTAGTATCTTCATAAATATTTAATTTTTATGGTCTAAACCTTCTCCCTCAGTTTTCATGAGCTAGAATTTATTAGCTACTGAACAGTAGAGCTATTATTATTTGCTTTTGTGCCTAAATGATTTAAAAGTCAATTATGAATTGGCTAAGGGGATTGGAGAACTGCGGGTGTAATATGCCTCCCCGCTTCTATTTGTTACCAGTGTCTGGAATGAGGAAGTGTCTGCGATGGGAAATGGCCCACAGAAGTACCATACGGATATTAAAGTGACCAGACAGAGGCCCTAGGTCACTGGGATAGGAGCCGCTCTGCTGGGTTTCTCGTGGGTGGGTGAGGGGGCTGGGGAGGGGCTGGCGGGGGGGGGGGGTGTGTGCGGGCAGACAAATAAATCTGAGAATAAAGCAGAACGAAGGACTGTCCAAAACAATGACTTAAACCCAGCAAGCCCAAGAGGGGGCTGCTCTTCCAACCAGCCCCCAACACTTAGGCTGTGCTCAGCGTTGACCCCGCTCCAGGGTCCCCCGGGAGGGAGCGTAAACATTTTCTGCGTTTGCTATTTGCCGTCGAAGTGCCCGTCTTCCGAGTCACTGAGGCAAAGCAGCAGGCCGGAAGGTGGTAATAACCCGATACAAAGGAAATATCTGTCGAGCAGAAAACCCCCCTATAGAATTCATGTCTTTTGAACATTCCAAGTAGGAGATGGGGGTTTTCAGGTGGGAAAGGAAGGTGGGAAAATGACCAGGCACAGTTCACCCACCAGGACCTGCACTCGGTCTTTTCGACTCTGCGTTTGCCTGAAGGGCTGTTGAAAAGCAGACTTAATGCGAGCCTGGAAATTAGCCGGGAGCAAAGGGCAGATCTTTGTTAACAAGCTTGGAGCCAATGATAAATTTTAAAAGTGCACCGCAGCGAGCATAAATCGAGGGTTGCCTCCTGGTCGTGGTGTGGAAGCTGGAAAGGATAAAGTACTTCTGGAACAAGAGCCAGGCCTTCCTCTGCCTCCCGAGCTAACTAGCTGATCAGGGTGCCCCAGCCTGCAGCACTCATGCTGCCGGGTCATTACTTACTTGATTACTTAACAGTCCCCACCTCTGAAAATGGAAATTGCTGTGTGCATACGTTACACACACACATAGGCATATATATGTATATGAATATATGTTCATGCATGTACCTGTTTATGTATGTGCCTATATATGCCCACACATACATGCATGTGCTTTCGGTCATAAGTGAAACTGGATTAAACTTTGTTTTCAATATTTGGGTGACTCCAAACTGAGAGGAAAAATTGGGGAGGAAAAACCAGGCAGGGCAATACTTATTCTGTAGATTATCTCTAAATGGAAATTTCCCCATCAACATTAGTTCCCCATTCTAATACTAAAAATAATCTAATGTGGTACAATATAAAAAGGGACTTAAATTTAATACACAAAACAGTCTAGCAGCCTGGGTCAGTCTAAAGACAAACATTTTTTTTTTCTAAAGACTATCAGTTAACTCTGGCAAATAGTCAGAAAACTGTGCAAGGGGGAGAGATTCTTCTGTTTATTCGTTTGCTTGATTTTAAGCGCCATCATTGGTACTGATAACGAGATCTGTACTGAGCCACAAACTCCAAAGCTGCAACCTGAGCCCCCACCCCCACCCCCGGCCATGAAGTTAATTAAGTCTGAGTCTTGGGCTCCACAGCCAGTTGATGCCCGAATAAATCTACTGTGTTGTCAGCAGGCTGAACCAGAAGAGCAGAGCCCCAACAAGGAATTTCTATGCAGTAAATATCACTTAAATCCCTCTCAAAGTTGGAGCTGGTGTCAAAGTCCAAAAAAGCAATATTCCCTGGCAACTGCTTTCAAGAGTGTGTGTGTGTGTCTGGCCATGTATCATCTGAACACTCAAATTAGCAGAGGAGAAAGATAGTGAGTTAATATCACCCAGCTGACTGCTCCAAGAACTGCTTTAACTGTAGCCGGAGAAATATGGAGAAGACATGGCCAATCATCAATGACCTCCAAATGACTAGATGCTCAGAACTTTCTGGCAGCCTGGGCTAGATAAATAATTCCTGCTGCTGTGAAATAAATAAATTCCCCCAAATATTTCAGGGAAACCAATTCTTTCACTTCTCAGTCACTGAGCCTCAAGGAGCTAGAGAAACACTACAGGTGAAGAAAAAAGGAAATCCATGAGCGACTTTCTATCTCACTGATCTCCAGTTTATAAGGGCTGGCCACCCCAGGGAGGTTGGCCTGACAGGGTGGGGAGGGGCGTTCTTCCAAATTCTCGTAAACACATGATTCTGGGTCTGGACAAATCCCTGAAAGGGAGGGAAGGTAGGGAGGGAGGGAAGAAAGAGAAGGAGGGAGGAAGGAAGGAAGGAAAAGGAAAGAAATATGGGGAGAGTGAGGATGGAAGGGAGAAGAGAAAAGCAAGAGGCAGTGAAAATAAAAAGGAAATCAATGAAAAATGTGGAGAGAGACGGAATAGCACCATGTAGTGCTCCAAAGTGTGCCTGTTGTACAGAGCTGCAAAGCTCTGCACAAACATTGCAGATAAATATTGAAAGTCTGAAGTCTTTTCAGTAACTGTACTTCTAATATTCTTTCCCTTTGCTTCTTTTCTACTTTAATGCAAAATATTTGCCTTTAAACAGAAAGATTGAAGTTTCAGGTCAGTGCTGTCACCCTCCACGGGCAGGTGTTTTGGAACCAGGACAAGTGCAGGCAAAATTCTTCTTTTTGTCCCCCTCTCCTTCCACTCACCCTGCTTGCCTAGCTTTTGCTTTTAGAAAACAGGTGGGAGCTGAGAAACAGAAAAATAGGTTTGGGGAGCTCAAGGAATTTGGGCCCCTAACGGCTTTAGGAGCCTGCACCCCCAATCCAAAGCAGAAGGTAGCCAGTCCTGAGCCTCAAAGAAACTTCTCCCCAAAGAATTTCCCAAGGGGCCCATTTCTGAGATTCTTTGTGCAAGAAATCCCTAGAGATGTTCAGAATTGGAACTAAATCCATCCTCCCCTGAAGAAAAAAACGGGGGGTTTTAGGAACACATCACACAGCAGGGAGGCAGCCTCTGTATTTGGAGCTAAGTGTCTGGGGGAAACAAATAAGTTGCCTTTAATATCGCACAAGCTGGGGATGCAAGAAGACTGTGTCTTCGTGCTGGGCTCCATTGCAATCCCAAGGCGATTTTAGTGGCATTTGCTTGGGGGAAATTATAAGCTTATTATTGCCATTTATAAATTAGGTTTCTCAAAGGAAGGGAACTTAACGGTTTTATTACTGTCCACTGAAAAGACAATTGCTACTGGCCACAATTGGCACATTCTGTAGAAAAAAACAAGCACAACCAAACATAGGAGACATTCTACTACAGGGGTTTCTTTTTGAGGCAGTTATTAAAGGCATGTGTCTTATTAGTTGGTGTCAGGATTTCTGGAGGTGTTTTGTTGTCTCAGGTAATGAGAAGGCCATTTCCAGGGCTGTGTGCTTCTGAAGTCAGCAAATGAAACATTAAAACAAACAGACCTCCTTTTCTTTTACACCGTTTCCCTGACTGTCTCTATACATTTGTAAGACACAGTACTCACAGAAAAAGGAAATTCATTAGCCATATGAATCCCTGATTTAAATTCAGGCAATAGGTTAATATTCTTAATTTAATAGTTTTAGGGAATGAATCTGTGTAGATTCAGATCAAAATCTAGCCAATCATTTCAATATGTTCTATTTTTTTAATGTACAAAAGTTTGATTTTGTTCCACAAAATCATGATTCTTTGAATTTGATGTCCAACTAATAAATTAGCACAATTCAGTTCAAGTTCCCACTAAATTGGAGGCTGAAATCCAGGATCAAGAGAAAAGAGATGCAAGTTATAAACCTGGACTCTAAATATCCCAGCAGACTAACTCCATGAAACCATCTTTTATTTTTTGTGAATAAGTGTATGTGTGTTAGCTTCCCTCTCCCTTTCTCCTTTTAAAAAAAGAAATGATGACTTTTTCAGGTCTCTGCTTCCAGATTTGAAGGGCTTTAGGTATTTGAAGTCAGATGGGAGGCAGGAATGAGCGCTACTAATTGGGTGCATCCTGGTGTGCTAATATAAAGAGCGGCCAATGCAATCGTGGCTTTCTGAGTTTGCTGTCTGTACCTGGCCGGTCTAGGGATTACGAAAGGCTTGCTGGCCCCAGGCCGTAGGTCACACGCTGCAGACTTCACTGCAGTTCCCTGGGTGATTCCTGCACCAGAGCAGATAGTGTAACCTGCTATGCTAAACAGCCAAGAGAAGCTCATGCTCAGTGGCCACGCAAAGCCGCACACAGACACCGGGAAGGGCTGCCAGGACGGCCGGGGGACTGCCTGTCCTCCAGAGGGAGCTGGATGAAGCAAAAGGAGCAGTCCCCAAATTCTTAGGGCTAGGGTTGCCGGGCAACCTGTCGCCCAAGACTATCCCCCAAGGGGACAGGCAATGAGGCCACCTCGGGAAGGGAGCATTTGGCGAAAGAAGCAGGTGCAGATGACAGAGGAAAAAAAATAAGGCTGGTAGGAGAGAATGCGGGAGAAAAAAGCAAGGAGACAACTGAGAGAGAAACTGAAGGGAAGGAGTGCATCAGCCTGAAGACAGGATGACAGGGGAGGGACAGAGGGAGGAGGGCTGGAGGGCTTCAGCCTTACAGGCAGGCAGGGAGACTTCTCCAGGGAACAGGAGAATCAGTCTGGCCCCCTTTAACTGGCTCGTCCCATTCTTCTGACATTATAGAGAGAATTCTGGGGCGGGTGGTGGGGGGAGGGCCCGGAGGCCTCTATTGTAAATGGTCTGGAGCAGAGACTGCCCTTTGAAGGACCCTGTCACACCTCTCCCAGCGTGGGCTCAGCCCCCGCCAAGGAACATTTCTCCTCCTTTTCTTGTTGAGCCACTTACTTCTGAGAGCAGGGCAGGGCCCTGTGCAGCCCCTCTTCTCTGGGCTCTTGTGTAGTAGACACAGTGGTTTGCACACATGCAGAGACGCCCAGGTCCCCAGTCTGGGTTGTGCCTTCCGTGTTGAGGGCAGCCACAGAAGGCGCAGATCTGCCAGCATGCCTGCCCACAGCTGAGGCCTTGTTTCCTGACCCACACTGGCCCGGCCGCATCACTGGGCTCCCCGTCTGGCACCACAGGTCCCCGGCTGCATTTTGGAAAGGGTCCTAGAGCTGCTGACCCATGACCCCAGAGCGACACCAAACCCCAACCTGGTTTTTGTCCTGGAGTGTGAACAAAGAAGGTCAAGCCAGGAGTGGGTCCGTGAGACGGTGTGCTCACATCAGCCTTCTGAGCCTCAAGAGAGCCAGGCAGGGAGAGGGCCTGGGCTCCATGCGGGCTGGGCAGCAGCCAGCCTGTGACAACGACCAAGTCCTGTGTAGCTTTTACCATGCTAAATGTTCGGTTTTCTTCCTGTGAGCTTCTCATACTCTGTGAACTGGTCAGAACCAACCTTTAATCCAGCATCCCATCAGCCACCGCCCCCCCCTCCTGCTGGGACCTGCATGAAAAATGCAGAGTAATTTAGATATTCATTGACAGAGAGTTTATCTCAGGTGGGGGTGGCGGGTGAGGGGATGGAGGTTAATACAAGGCGTCAAAAATGTACTTTGACTGCTCTCTCTTATTTCAAAATTATATATTCTTATATCTTGTAGAACTTGGAAAATAAGGGAAGGCATAAAGAAAATTTAAAAATTTAAGCATCACCCATGCTTTCACAAACCAGAGATGAAACCACCGGTAACATTTTGCAGTATTTTCTTCCAGTCTCTTGTTTATGGTGATATCCGTATCTCCAGCTGTCCTCGTGTAATGCAAACCCAGATTTACAAGCAAGTAGAGGTAGCTCTAGGGTGCTGCAAGCGTGTCCACTGGCTCTGCCAGCGGATCTCATCGATCCGGGCCAGTCCAGGTGAAACGTCCTGAGGACCCAAATTATGGGGCAACTCAGAGAGCAAGAGAAGCGGGGCATGCCCGGGGCTTGTCACCACCACCGGGTAGCCCACCCGGAGCAGGGGGCGGGCCCAGGCTGGGTTTGGAAGCCCCACGGTGAGCGCCCTCCCTTGGGAGAGAGCTGCGAGCGCCCAGCCCACGAGGTGGCAGCCCAGCAGGCTGGCTCTCAGCCCGCGACCGCCCACGCCCCCGCGCGTCCCCGCGGCAGCTGCAGGCGCGCTGGCTTTGTGGGGCCTTTGATCCGCGCCAAGTACGTCACGGGCGAGCGCTGGCGGGGCGTGGGCTGGGCACACCGAGCGAGGGTTGCCGAGCTGACAAGCACACCTCCAGGAAAGCCTCTGCCCTGGCTGGGTTTCAGCACGGCCGCCCAGACTGCAGGCCAGCCCCACCGTCCCGCAGATGGTGTGACTGTGAGATGCACCTGCCCTGTCCCCGTGCCCTGTCCCCGTGCCCTGTCCCCGTGCCCTGTCCCCGGCGCTCCCAGCCTAGACTCAGGAGCGGGACCAGGCAGGTGCCCGGCGCGGGGGAGGGGAGGAGCTGAGTCTCTCTCCTGCATCTTGCCCCACGCGGGGGCGGATCTTTCTGAAGTGCGCCTATATTTCTCTTCCACATCTGAGACACAAAGCGTTTACTCATATTTCTTCTTGTCAAACTTTTCGGGGTGATTCAGGGAGGGAGGGTTGAAGACACAGGAATGATGGCAGGCAGCCCACTCTGGGTTGAGCCCCAGAGACAAGAATGCCCAGAAACCCACTTGACTTTATCATTTATTAATTCATTAAACCCGTATAGGCACCTACTGCACGCTGGCTAGCTAGAGATTGAAGAGTCAAAGAAGAATAAAATATGTCGAAGCCCTTATGGAGTTACTTCTCGATTTTTAAGGGGTACAGACCTGTCATCAAATAATTAGTGGAAAATGTGCCAAGAACTAGAGTGTCTGAAAAGTCAGAAATACCACCATTAACCTATTTTTTAAACAGGATTTTAGCTACATTTTCAAATAATATGCTCAATATGTTTTTCTTCAAACTTCTCATACCTTTCCAGGAAGTACCTCTAAATTTAAAGCAATGAGTCCCATTGTTAATGTTAGAAAAAGTGCAAGAAATACATTACAAAGTGTCCAAAAAAACTGGAAACGCAGAGAAGTAGTGTATTTCTTGTGCCTTTATAAAAGATTAACAATTGGAATCATTTCTTTACATTTAGGGTTACTTCACTTGAAAAAGTATCTGAAGGTTGAAGAACAACATATCAAAATATTATTTGAAAATGTAACTAACATTCTGTTTAACAATAAATTTTACTCTATGACTCTTGACTTTTAGGTCACCTGTAGAATAGAAACAGGTGTCTGTTTAAGGGAAATGAGTTCTATCTGAAAGTACCACAGAAGTTTTCTCAAAGAAAGTAACATTTGAGCCAAGCCTTGGAAGATTAAAAGTTTGTCAAACTGAAAAATTTAATGGTAGGATGAGTTGAGCACAGTCATATTCTAAGCAGTTGCCTGGCCCTGCCACAAGGCCAGCAGCCCCTTTCAGATGAACCTCAGGCCTGTTCTTTGTTCAGGCATTAGCAGGTTGCTGAGCTGGGTGGCCTTCCTGCCCCAGCAGGGCCTGTGCCTCAGTCGAACACAGGGCAAGGGGCCTGCTCACAGCCTGAGGTCTGACCCATGAGAAAGACCCATGAGAAAGGGCCCTGCCAGCTTTCTTCCCTGCAGGGTATTGTCGCATCCCAGTCCCACTCACTCAAGCCCACATCAGGGCCAGCTACGTGGGGACAACCAGGAAGGGAAAGGGCACGTATGGGAATGTGACACTTTGTCATGAGTGCTCATTAGGAAGACCAAACTAGTTTTTCTCCTGATGACTAGCTTATCGCTGGATCCCTGAGCAGGGCACAGTTGGAAGGACCCATAGAAATTATGATATTAACCCCTTTATTTAGAGGCAAAGACACCAGGGGTGAAGTAACTTCCGTAAGGTCACACACTTTGAGTGATAGCATTGGCCTAGGCTCTTGTAAAAATGGTCCCTTGGGTCTCTTCCGACTCATAGTTTCTTTGTAATGTAAGGAGCCAAATTCATTCATTTAATGGCATTAATGGCCACTAATCAGTCAATCAATCTCTCAATCATCCAGGCAATTATGTAATTCCTGAATCTCTGTGATGCCTACAACTGGCCTTCCTTCAGAGGCAGAAACAAAAAAACTAGGAACCATGGTGTTTGCCCTGGAGCAGCCTGCAATCTAGATGAGTCGCAAAGAACCCTTTTGACACAATGAGGGTAGCAGATAAAGTGTTCTTTGCACTTAAAAACAATGAATGCAATTGAAGTTGGCAGGGGGCTGGAGCCCTGGGAAACAGAAGCTTTAGGGGAAAGTGAAAGCTGAGAAAGGCTTGGAAGGGACGAATAGAGAGAAAGGGAGAGGGCATATCTGCATGGGGAGCTCTGGGCAATATTTAGGGAAACTCAAAAGGTGTGTCATGGACAGACAAGAGTGTGCGCCCTCCTAAACACACAGGCTCACTGGCTTCAACCTCAGCAATGCTCTCCTTCCGGGCTTGGTAGGTGATTTGGCTCCTCCTCCACACGGGATAAATCAGGGAAGGATAGACGAGGCAAGATTCCAGCTCCATCTCGGGCGCAACATTGCTTTGTTCTTTTCTCCTCTGCTGGTCATTCTGATCTGTTTGGGAATTAAACTTGTTCTCTTTGGCCAACTATCCCTACCAGGGGGACCAAGCATGCTGTGGAGTCCCAGGCCCCCATCCCATTCCCACCCAGCCCTGAGCAAGCCACTCACAGTCCCCAAAGTGCCCAGAGCAGCTTGTGGCACAGCGCCAGGAGCAAAAGCGCGGCTGAGATCATGTTGATGCGGCATGGGACCCCCACCCCAGCTTCTGCCCCTAGGCAGGCTGATACTTCGCCCTACTCTCAGAATCTTCCAAGACTCAGCAAGCGCGGGGGCTCCCAGGGCAGGCACCAGCATCCACCAAGCTGGTCCCGAGAATGACTGGATGGGAAGAAAGCAGGGCCAGAAGGAGAAAAAGAAATTCCAGGACTGTTCTCATATTAGTATATTTTTAAACAAGGTAGATCTTCAGGTAGCCGTGTTGGCTACGGCATGCTGTCCACATGGGATCACACATTAACATGACAAAATTTGGGGAATGAACACAAGATGGCCCTGTATCATCGAAGTTAGGGCTCACTCAGGTGTTTATCCGACACAAGAGAGTACGTGGTGCTAACCCCTGCTGAGCTGCTGTGTCTACAACAGAGCCTTGGGGCTGCCTCCCTCAGGAGCAGCCTGTTTGCAAACGCTCAGGTTCAGCTGGACACATTCATAGAACCTTCCAGATCCATGCAACCCAGAAAGTAGTGGTCCCCAAAGAGTAGTGTACATGAGAACATGGGGGGACATGCTGAAAAGCAGATTCCCTGGCCAGCCTTCAGAGACTGATTCAGCTGCTCTGGGGTGACTGAAACACCCCTGAGGACCTGGGTCTGCTACAAGCCAAGAGGAGCAAAGAAACCCCTCTTCACCCTGGAACTGCCGTTTTCTGTCTCAACCACCTTTCTCTGTCTTTCTCAAATTTGCAAAATTCTCTGCATCTGTAGTTTTCCTAAGTACCCTGTCATGCAACCTGGTTAGCTCAAGTCAGAGAAAACCATATAAAGTTAACAGTTACTGTCACCTCGGCCACTTCCCTCCCCTACCTGGTGGCCCTCCACTCCTGCAGTTGGGTGGGAGACAACACAGGCAGAGCCGGTGTGAATTCCTGGCACTCCACACACAAGTGGCCCCTGAGTGGGAGGGAAATGAAATCCGGTGCTCCCCACTCGCTGGAGACGTGCGCCAGGAAAGCCCTGAAACTTCTGCTCGCAGAGTCTGAAACCAAAGCAGCTGTTGATTCTGAGAGTGGCAGGTCTGACGACATTTGGAGTCCCCCCGTGTGAGAACAGAGAGACCCCTCGCGCTTCCTCCCGGCTCTCTGACGAAGGGGGAGGAGTGCTGGGCCGGGGAGGCCCAGGCGTGCAGGCTTGCGTCTTTCTGGGGCCCGCACAGCTGTGCGGCTGTAACCGCGCGTGCGGCCGCACGGTGCGCGGCGCCGGGCGAGCCGGAACGAGACCTTGTCCCAGCCACTGTCCCCACCCCAGGCAGGCCCCAGGGACCGGCGCTTTCCCTGCCACTCAGGGGCGGCCCTGGAGCAGTGCTCCCGGACGTCTGGGAAGCAGCCCCTCGGCCCGGCGCCCGAGCCGGCCACACATCCACGCCGCCCCTGCGCGCTCCCAGCGCCGGCCGGCTGCTCTGCGCAGGGGCTGGAGGCGGTGCGGTCGGGGGCAGGGACCGCAGGTGGGGGCGGGCGCCAGGGCGTGTGAGCACTGCGGATGGCAGATCCCCGGCGATAACCCAGGCCCTGGATGGCAGAGCCCACAGGAAACCTCGAGCGAGGAGACGGCAGCGGGCCGGGGCGGGGCTGCCGCTCGCGGTAACCGCACGCGCCGTGGCGGGACGGCGGGACGGCGCGTGGGGCCCGCCCGGCCGCGCGGCGCAAGGGCCACGAGTCCTGCTCCTTCGCGGGGCGCGGGTCTCTCCGCCCTCCCGAGGAGGCCTGCCCTTCACGAACTTCGTTCGCGCCTTTGGGGCCGCGGTCCGGCACACCCGGGCTCTGGGCGCGGGAGCGCCTGGGCGGGACAGACTTTGGACGTGGGGACCGCGGGGGACTAAGCGCGAGCGCCGCTTCGGAGACACGCGTGTCTCTTCAGCACCGGAGGGCATCTGTGTCGGTTTTCAAATCGAAATGGCATTTCCTCTCCCAGCTTCCCGGACGCTTGGGGCAGCGGGAAGCTGCTCCAGCCGGGGGCGCCCCTGTGCCTTGTGCCCAGAGAACAGTCGGTTCCAGAGGGGGCGTGAGGGGCGAGGGCTGCAGAACAAACCCCCGTGGGCCCCGGTGGGCTGTCCAGGCAGCCTCAACTCCCCAGGCGCAGAGACCTGCTGGACCTCTAGGGTCCCCAACTCCCAGCTTGGGGTGTGGACTGTCCGCGGCCACCCCGCAGCGGTAGCGCAGCGTGTGCAAAAACCAAAAGCTTCATTCCTGCAGCATTGCATAATAATAGCAATAATGATCATGCTATTACCATGCATGTCACAGTTTTTTTTTCCTTTTATTTCATCATATTATGGGGGTACACATATTGTTAGGGTTACATATATTGCCCCTGCCACCCCTCCCCCTCCACGTGCCAGAGCTTCAAGCGCGTCCAATCCCCAGGTGGTTCGCAAGGCCCCCATTATGTAAGTATACACCCTTCTCCTCCTCCCACAGTTTTTGTATTCATACGCGAATGTAATCTTATCCCCCAAATACCATTATTGTGAAATGTTCCGTATAACTGAGGTATTCCAAACCCTAGCAAGTACCACCAGAACTGTACTGAGCCACAGCCCAGTTCAAGGTGCTTGGCTGGGTGGGCCAGCTTCTGTTCCTCTACCTTCTGCCCCTCTGCGAACTTCACCGCACACGCTTCTTTGATTTAAGGATTCACATTATTTGTTTTTGTTTTGGTCGTTTAATATTATGAATGTGATATACTTTCATAGTTAGAGTTTCAAGCAGCACAAAAAGATGCAAAGTGGAAAATAAGTAAAGTTCTCCCAACCTCCCCCTCCCCTGGCTCCTCTGCAGAAGTAACCACTGTGGATAACTTGTGTGTAGCAGTCCAGATATACATGCATTTAAAAAATTTTTTTTAATTGTGGTAAAAATACATAACAAATTTTATCATTTTCACCATTTTTAAGTGTAATTCAATGGTATGGAGTACATTCCTGATGTCATGCAACCATCACCACTATCCATTTCCAGAAGTTTTTCATCATTCCAAACAGAAATTCCATCCGGGTACATTTTTTTTTTTTGAGACAGAGTCTTGCTTTGTTGCCTAGGCTAGAGTGAGTGCCCTGGCGTCAGCCTAGCTCACAGCAACCTCAAACTCCTGGGCTCAAGCGATCCTTCTGTCTCAGCCTCCCAAGTAGCTGGGACTACAGGCATGAGCCACCATGCCCGGCTAATTTTTTCTGTATATATTAGTTGGCCAATTAGTTTCTTTCTATTTATAGTAGAGACGGGTCTCACTCTTGCTCAGGCTGGTTTCGAACTCCCGACCTCGAGCGATCCGCCCGCCTCGGCCTCCCAGAGAGCTAGGATTACAGGCGTGAGCCACCGTGCCCGGCCCATCCACGTACATTTTTATGTGTATGTAGGTATACAGGCCCAGCGTGGTGGCTCACACACGTAATCCTAGCATTTTGAGAGGCTGAGGTAGGAGGATCGTTTGAGACCAGGAGTTCTAGAGCAGCCTGAGCAGCATAGCACGACCCCATTGCTGTAAAAAATAGAAAAATTAGCTGGGTGTCGTGACACACACTTGTAGTTCCATCTTCTGGGGAGGCTGAGGCAGGTGGATTAGTTGAGCCCAGGAGTCTGTGAGTGCACCACTGTACTCCAGCCTGGGTGACAGAACAAGACCCTGTCTCAAAAAAAGAAAAAAGAAAAAATATATATACATATATAGCCTACATTTTTTTTTCATACACAAACATTATACATGCCATTCCAGAGCTTGCCTTTTTTACCCTAGAGCTGGACTACAGGTGTGTGCCACCACACTTGGCTAATTTTTAAAAATTTTTTGTAGAGATGCAGGTCTTATTATGTTACTCAGGCTGATCTTGAACTCTTGGCCTCAAGAGATCCTCCTGCCTCAGCCTCCCAAAGTGCTAGGATTACAGGCATGAGCCACTGTGCCTATCCTTGCCTCTTTTTTTTTCTTAAGCCTAATTATCTTATAAATCTTTCCATAGCAGCATGTACAGTGTGTGGTTTTTTTAACTGCTATATAGGAATATGCCAAAACTTATCAGGTTTGTTTTCAGGTTTTGTTTGTTTGCTTTTGCTTCTGTAGATAACAACACAATGAACATTTTTGTACCTATATCTCTGGGTCCTATGAGAGTTTATCTGTTGAATAAATTAAATTCTCAGGGAAATGGCAAAGTCCTGCCTGGAATTTTGACATAAGGGGGTTTGATCTAAAGTAGATTTCTTTTAAATGGTGCTGATGTTCAAAAGCAAAATATGAGGGCTGTGTGGGAAGGAACAAAGGCCTGGCAAGATCTGGCCTGTCACGTGGGCCCTGCCACGTGAGCCAGTCTGACTGCAGGAGCGTCACCCCGCCTCTCTGACCTTCAGTCTCTTCATCTGAGCAAATAAAGTGGAGCAAATAAGATCTGCCCAGCTTACCTCATTCAATTGTTGTTAGGATCAAATGAAACAAAAAATAGAAAAGGGTTTTGTAAACAAAGTGTAGAGTAAATGTTTGGTATGATGATGATTGTTGTAGCATCAGTCCCTGGAGTGGGCCGGGGAAAACCACATGTCCAAGCTGGCATCAAGAGGTGAGAGTGCTCGGCTCTCTCTGTCTCTGTGTATGTATATCTGTGTATATATCTACGTGTGTGTGCATTTATCATACATATATATCGCTCTTTCTGTGTGTATATACACACACGCATACATATAAGTATACATTGTTCTATGTATGTGTATGTATGCATATGTACACAAATGTACATGTGTGTCTCATACTATGTGCCTTGTACATAGCAAGTGCTATCTGCTAGCCCAAGAGACTTGTCCTCTGGCCTTGGGGGGTTGCTGGTGGAATGAGTGGAGCGAACTGAAATAAGAAACCTCACCAAGGGAGGTCACTTGCCCGTCCTTGTCTTACTCCCAGAGTGTGGCTGCAGGCATTGCCCCCTCCCTAGTGTTTCCTTAACAAGCTGTGTCCCTCTCTCGCGCCCACCTCCCTGCTCAGCTGCAGGGCCGTGTCTGTGTCTTTCGCCTCCACCCTCACCGTCTAGCACAATGCCGGGAACTTTCTCGTAATGACAGTGGTCACCACGTGTTTTGAGCAGCCACCATGTGTCAGGTACTAGCTTACATGCTACGTGCCCCCTCCTCACAACTACTGGGAAGTTGGGAATGACGGTGGCTATTTTCAGAGAATGAGATTTTCCAGGGCTGCCATGATAGAGTACTACAGACTGGGTGGCCGACACATCAAAAGTTAATTTTCTCACAGTTCTCGAGGCTAGAAGTCTGAGATATAGGTGTCTGCAGGGGCGGTTTCCCCTGAGGCTCCTCTGCTTGGCTTGGAGACGGCCTGTGTCTTCCCATCATCTTCCCTCTGTGCTCGTCAATGTCCCATTCTCCTCTTCTTAAAAGGACACCAGTCATATTGGATTAGGGCCCAACCCAATGACCTTATTTTTAACTTAATTTCTTCTTTAAAGACCTTATCTCCAAATACAAGTCACATTCTTAGGTACTGGGGGTTAGGGCTTCAACAGAAGAATTTTAGGAGGACACAATTCAGTCCATAACTTACGAGTGATCACTTAGTGATCAATACGTGTTAATGAATGATGCAAGAACAAAAGAATGAATGGATTTACGTGCCTTAAGTAGAAATAGAACCACTTCCTGGGTGGAAACCCTAGCTCGGTTTCTGGGGCAAGGGCAGGGGGAGATGGAGATCACTACGTTGAGGTGAGCACAGGGCAGGTGGCAGCCTCATAGCACGGTCTGGGTTTCGGGTTTCGGGCCTGTCCTGCAGCTGGCCAGGGTGTCTCCAGCTTGCCAAGGGGCCCAAGGTAACTGTCAACCTCCTCTTGTTCCAATTGGCTTTAATTTTTTCTTTGCAATTTTATTAACACTTTTGAAATTTAAAAAATAGCATGTACTTGTAAAAAGAGAAAGCACTGCAATTGCTCCCCATCTCCTTCAGAGTGAAAGCCCCTGGCCAAGGAGGTTCTACCTAATGCCCCATGCTCTTGTCGCCCTCCAACCTGGTCTTCTAGCACCACCCCCCCATTCATGCCACCCTGGCCACACCCGCCTCCTTGCTGTGCAGATGAGCCAGGTGTGGGTCTACCACAGGGCCTGGCACCTGCTGCTTCTCTGCCAGGAAGGCCCTTGCTCTACATAGCCTCATAGTGGAGACTTTCCCAAACCACCGTGAAAAATAGGATCCCTCTCTTTGGAATTTTATACTTTCATCTCCTTGACCAGTAGTGAGATTGAGTGTCTTTTTGTATGTTTATAAGCAATTTGTTGTCCTCCTCTGAGAATTGCCTAGTTATATCTTTTGCTGATTTCTCTCTTGGACTGTTGGTCTTAGCTTTCGTTTTTCAAAGATTATCGATTGAATTCTAAATCTGTAAAGGGCTTTAGAAACGAGGCTGTTCATCACAGAACTATTTACAATGGTGAAAAACTGGAAACGAATGACCATCAATGGGGAATGGTTAAGTAGATAGTGGAAGGATTATTAGGCAACCATTAAAAATGATATTCAATAAAACCATGAAGTAACATGAAATATGAACATATGAAATAACTAACATGAAATGTTAAATTATAATACTAACTGAAAAACACAAGTTTCTTCAGGGAAAAATTTTCATATAAAATGATTCAATTTATAAATAACAAATACTTTAGAAGGCAATCTGCCAACATATTAATAGTGGCTATGATTGAAAGTGGTATTATGAGTGATTTTGACTTTTTTTCCCTACTTTTCTGTACTTTTATAGTGAGTTGATTTACTCGAAAATAAGAAGAAAAATGATCACAGAGTAATGCATGAACTATAACAACTTTAATGGAAATAAAAATATAATACAAGAAGAGAAACATTTGTCCATGACCTTGCTACTCCTTAGAAATCACAGTCCCTTTCTTCCCTCTTCTTTTGGAACTCTTGTCTGTGGGAATATATGATTTGTAGGTAATTGTGACCAAACAAAACATGAATGTTTGAAATCCAGCACTGAGGAGGGGGTTGGGGAGGCTCTGGCAAGTGAAAGTGAGTAGCAAGACATTACATGCTGCCAGTGAATGAGGTAGAGCTGCTCTGCAGGTCAACGTGATCAGGGTGTCTCCAGATAGGTCATCTGCTATGGGCACTGGCCAGCGTGGGTCCTGCCCTCACATTTGGTAGCAGGCCATTTCTATCTGTCAACCCCCCACGCTTTTCAGCTCCCTGTCCCTCAAAGAAAGAAGGCCAAGTGTAGAGTCCGGATATCACCTGCTGTAAAGGTTCCAGCCTCAGAGAAGGAAGGAGTTCACAGCCCTGCGCGGACTCCTCCCCCAGCCCTGAGGACCAGCAAGTCGTCCAAGGGCAGTACCAAGTGGTGGTTAAGACCTGGACAATGGATCCAGACATGCCTGGGTTCGACCCTGGCTCTAGAGCTTAGGCATGTTAGTAACCTCTCTGTGCCTCAGTTTCCCCAGCTGTGAAGTCAGAGTCACGGTGAAGAGTGAATGGAAAAACTCACATGTGGTTCCTGGCCCAGAATAAATCTTCAACTAGTGGCTATAACTATTACTCTGTGTGTCTAGCCTGTGTCTTTCCTGCTGCAGTGAAAGTTAGTTGCTCAACGAAAGGGAGCAGCCCCCTGAGGGGGAGGTCTGGTGCCCCTGGGGCTGTGGACAATGGGTTGGCATCACGCCCAGCATCCTGCCTGACACAGGCCCCCCATAGCTGCTGGCACTGTCTTCTTGAGGACACGTGACTTCCTGTTTTCTAAATTCTTAGCCTGCAGTGTCATCGCCAGTTGTATCTGAGCCTGGGGGCAGGACCCTGGGCTCAAGGTTGGAGATGCAAAGGGAGGACAGTCAGGGGACTTGGAAGCTGCCCACTCCCACCTGGATCGTGGGCTACTGTGATTAATGTTGATTCCATTTGCTCCTACAAACTGAGCACCAGGTACCAAACCCATCCCAGTGAAGTGTCTCACACCCTGGGAGGTAGCTACAATGACGCCAGGATCACACAGTAACCGATCAAGACTTGGACTCGGGTTGGTGCCTTCACAGGGTTTGTTCTTACCTGCGGTGCTACAGTGCTTCCTATTAAAGTGGAGACAAGCTGGACGGGGGATTGGAAGGCTACCCTGTAGAAATTGGAGGATTCGTGCAGTTTGTGCTTCTGAAGGCAGAAGTAGCATCAAAATTATTTTTTAAAGACTGAAAATTAGGGCTCTCCACCCGTGATTTGTGGGTGGCGAGCCCCCTGTTACCCGAGGTATTCGAGCAGAGGCCAAAGTTACCTACTAGAGAAGAAATTCCTGCAAAAGGTGGGCAGCTCTGGATGAGGGGACTCCCGGAGGCACTGGGATAGCGCAGAGAGAGCAGGGGCTTCGCATCAGACGCACTCAGGAAATTTCTAGCTGTGCGATCTATTGGAGCCTCAATTTCCTTGTCTGCAAAGTTGATAACATTTCTGCCCTTAGCATACTAGGTTGTTCTGAGGGTTAGAGCAGATGAGGAAAGGGCGGAGAGTTCTCTCAACTGTAGGCTGACTGCAGATGGAAGTCACGTCATTATCACCTTGTGGAGTGAGGAGTCTGGACTGTCCACACACCACTGAGCTCCCACCTACTGTGTGCCGGGCACTCTCTACATGTCCTAATCTGATTTTATCCTCACACAGCCCTGAAGGCTGGGTACCCGCTTCCTGAGCTGGGGGACCTGGCCAGGTTCTGTCCCCAGCCCTGGCAAGAAGAGGCGGGAGGACCTGTCCACTCCTGCTGCTGCTTGAGCGGCTCAGCACGGCCGCTGTGCCGGCCACCTCCCCTCACACTTCATTGCGCCCGCCGTGCACCGCCCCCCTGGGAAGTCGCTCTTATTAAACCCCTTTTTGCAGGTGCGGGACTGAAGCTGTCTCAGAACACTAGGCCGGTAAGAGGCAGGTTCCAAATTTGAATCTTCGAGTCTTTCTGACTCGAGGTCTATGTTCTTTCCTCTTCTCAAGCGGCCTGTGATGTGCGAGGTGAGGAGGGGAAACGAGTAAGCGAAACCAAAAGGCACCCTCTGCGCTTCACAGAGCCCGTTGGTGGGGGGAACTCCAGGATGTGAAACAGTCCCAAGCTGCTGGGACCCAGTGTCAAAGGCAGGCAGACAGCAAGGGGCTGTGAGCTCAGAGGTGGGTGAGAACTCTGGGTCCTGTGCCCACAGGTCAGGTCACCTAAGGCAGAGGGCTAAGGAAAGTGCCTGGAGTCAGGAGACCCAGTAACCCCAACCAGTTTTGTGTCTAACCTGCAGGTGTCCTTTGGTGGAGTTGCTTCCTCCAGTCTCAGTTTATCAACCTATGTATTGGGTCCAATAAAAGCCCCCTACTTACCTCTCATGGAAATCAAACCTGATCAGGCACAGGGATTTCAAAAGTACAAACTGGGGTTCAAAGAAGACGCACCCTTACTAGTCGGATGTGAGGGCGTCCAGCGGCCGCCAGCTCCTCAGCAGGATTTGCTGGGGGTGAGGCTGGCTGGAGGCGCAGATGGGCACCGCTGTGTTTGCAGCTTCGGGCTGTGGAAGAACCAGGTTGATTAAGACCTAATAATCCTATTCACAGAAGTTGACAATCTGGCTCAGAGACAGACAATACAATGCAAATAAATGTCACTGGGAGAAATCAGATTGTATAAGGATGGGTGACTCCTCCAGGCTGCCTGCCGGGGCCTCAGAATCTTCCTCTTTACTGGTCAGTGCCGTGAAACTTCCCACACTCGGCTTTTATGCAGATGGCGAAAGGCTGTGTAGAGATATCTAGGCTCTCTGTCACTAACTAGACTCATAACATTTTTAGATGCAACGAACCACATGGCTAGATACCTTGTGATCAGCTCTGGCTGCCCCCAGAGCCTGCTCTGGGTGTCACCTGTGGTCCATTCCGGGTGTCCTGCTACAGGGCAGGAAGGCGCCAGCTTATGTGCACGTTGCTTAAAGTAAAAATCGGTCACAGTAGCTAACATAATGGAGCACATATCCTTATGGGGTTCTTCACCCTACAAAAATTATCTTATCTAATCCTCACCCCATAAGAGTTAATCATCTTTAATTCTGTAAAACTGTCTGCTGCTCCAGGGAAGCCCCTGTACCCTGTGTGTGACCTTAAGCCCGTGAGGGCAGGGACTCAGAAGACCCTACCCAAACATTAGACACCGTCGTCTTTATAGAAGAAATAGAAGCCCTGTCATTTACAAAAACACCCACCAGTGCATGATCTCATTTGATTCTCACCACAACCCTAAGGTGCATAGGATTACCCTCCTCTTCATCTCATAGAGATGAAGGAACTAAGGCCCAGAGAGGGGAGTTGACTTGTCCAAGACCACACAGCTAGTAAGTGGCAGGGGAAGTACTAAACCCATCTGCACCAATCCTGGGCTCTTTCTATTCCAACAGCCCCTGGCACAGAGCAGATGCCCAGTGAATATTCAATCAGTTATGTCATTGAATCGGGTCCTGCGCTGCGGCATGGAACTTTCTGGGCCTTCCTCAGGCCCATCCCTCCCAACGCAGGACTGAGGGGAGGCAAGGTCCTGCCCGGGGAGTGCGCTGGGCTTCCTCGTATGTTCTCCTCTGCCCAGCCACACACACACTCTTGTCATTGGTCATAAACTCATGCTGCTCTTAAAAAAGAAAGAAAACCTGTCCCTACTGCTTATCTCCAGGGAGGCGCCCGATTCCCCTGCCCCCCACCACGCTGACTCTGCACAACACGAAGAAATATTTCTTCTTATTTGTGCTAAATTTACTGCCCAGTAATTTTTCTGTTCTCATTTTCTGCGACAGGCAGCTGAGTGATTTTCTCCCGGCTTTTTTTTTTTTCCTGAGTCTCAACCAGCCCCGTAAATCGCCACTGCCATTTCCTCTCCAGTCCTAAAAGGAAAAATCACCCCAGCTTTGGTGGCCTACAAGGGGGGCTGGCTTGTCTCCCAGAGGCCTTGAGACCCTACCTTGGGTCATCGGGGACTTGCAGCCCTGCTTCAGGGCCGGAGGGCAGGCACACCTCCCTCACTGGCCACCTCTGCCTCATTGCTGGAACTCAGCCCCGAAAAGCCCCATGGCATCAAATGATTGTCCTTGGCGCGCCCCTCACTCTGACATCCGGGGTGGAGAAGAGGCAAACGTGCAGAAGAGGCAGCCACTGGTCTTGAGTGCTGGTGGCCTAGATGCAGGGGCCACTCAGCGTCCTGCTGAGTTATGTTTGGAGGGTGCTTGGTGGGATGCAGGCTCTGGCACCCACATCACCTGGCTGAGTTTTCCCTAGGGCCCAGGTGTGGAGGGGAGGGTGCAGCTAGCAAGGGGGTCCTGGAAGAGGAACCAGCTCAAAACAGCAGAGAGGGAGGTGTGTTCAAGGAAGAATGGAGTGTAAAAGACAGGACCAAGGGGGACAGGGTGGCAGAAAGGTGTGGCCCTTTTTCAGGCCGGGGCTGGCAAGGCAGAGCCCTGACACGGGTGGACGGCAGTTTGGACTCTCCTCCAGTGGCCGGGTCACCGGTGGTCTCTGAGCAGGGTCTGCGGGAAGTTTGCGGAGAGATCAGCTGCCTGGGGCCAGGAGAGTTCCTGAATTGGGGTTGGAGTCCAAGGCTTGGGGACAGAGGGACTCAGGGTGGTGTGGGTGGGGACGCAGGGGCAGCCTTGAATCACCTGTTTCCGTAGCTTGTGGGGGCATCCAAGGGAAAGGCTCGGCTCACACGGAAGGGTAGACAGGGCGGGACTGGGAGGAGGGACAAGGGTTGGAGACACCTCCGGGGCTCAGTCCTGGGCTGCCTCGTGCTTTCTGTGTGCTCTCAACCTGAAGTCCCCGGTGCCTCAGTTTCCCTGTGTTGCCAGTAGGAGGATCTGACAGTGATTACACTTCAGGCAGTGTCTGGCACAGAGCAAACACTGATGAAAGGCAACGGTTTTCAATGTTTAACAGAAAAGGCAGCTGAAAGAGGGTAAATAACTTGCGTCAAGTCACACAGCTGGCAAGCCTATGACAGCACTCAAGCCATACAACGTCCACTCCTCTGCCCTGGCACAGGCCCGCAGGCGGCCACCAGGGGGCGCCCTGGCCCCGGGAGACACCGACGCTGGCCGAGCTGCCTTGGAGCCTCTGCTCTCCTGGTGGCCAGGCAGGGGAGGAGCAAGATTGATATTAAACCCCTGTTTTACAGATTGAGTTGCTGCACACCTCCCTAGTAGGAAATACAGTCAAGACTAAAATCTGCACCTCCTCGCTCACAGTGCAGTGATCTTTCGAATAAAAATGCTTTTATTTAACCGGAATATTTGCTGTACCCGGTTCCCCAACCCATTTTACCCCAATGCCAAGGCCTGGGCCAACTAAATGTGCGTTAACTACAGTTTGACAAAGGTTAAAATGGCCGTAGGGGTTAGGAGCCCCCTGGAAATTTGGGGTGGGAGAGAATAAACAGGGGGGAACTCCGAGCTGCATTTTGTAGGATGCATTCAATTTTAACAGAGGGCAGGGCTGCAGGGAGAGAAAAGGGAGGGAACAATGCATGCAAAAGCTCCGTGCTAACTGTCTGGGAGAGGAGCCAGATGAGACTGAGGCCACCAAGCAAGGACTGGTGGGCAGGGAGATGCCAGGCCCAGGAGGGGATGGGATCACCTCTGTGCCTTGCCCAGAGACCCTTTGGTGCTGGGGAGGGAAGCCAAGCACCAGACCCCACTGCCCGGTGTAGGACAGTGCCCGGCGCTGAGGAAGCAGAGAGTCTGGGGGGAAAGTTAACCCAAATTCTCACTGTCCTAATTACTAGTTAGATGGTACCGCCACGTCTCTGAGCCCCGCCCTTGCCAGCCCCCCAGGGCCCTGTTCTCTCCCTGTGGGAGGGCCTTAGGAGCTGCACACCCTAGTGCAGGTGGTGCCATTCATCCAGACCTGGGCATCTGCCCGAGGCTTCCAGAGTTCCCGGTTCACACAGGGGCTCACACGCAGCGGGGCTCCCATGCCCCTGGAGCACAGGGGCCCTGTGCACAGAGGTTAGGGGACAGCTTCACCTGCCCATCTCCTCTAGGCT
Source organism: Microcebus murinus (assembly GCF_040939455.1). NCBI lineage: Eukaryota > Metazoa > Chordata > Mammalia > Primates > Cheirogaleidae > Microcebus > Microcebus murinus. The sequence goes on along the minus strand of NC_134105.1, from coordinate 114,496,378 downwards.
CTGCGACCCCACCAGGTGCCATGTCTGCCTTGGGACAGGCTAGGTTTTTCTAGGAGCTAGTCGAGGTGGGAGGGAGGAAGGTTGTGATCAGGCTGAAGTATAGGGATTGGGTCTAGCCTCATTGTCATGATTCCTTTGGCCATCTTGGGGTGGTGGGGACATGTTCTTGTCACCCTGGGCCTGGCTGACCAGCTTTGTCTCTTCGTGCAGAGGCACAGAGCTTCGGCCTGCTGGATCCCAAACTCTGCTACCTGCTGGACGGAATCCTCTTCATCTACGGCGTGGTTATCACTGCTCTGTTCCTGAGAGCAAAGGTGGGTGCCCCAGGGCTCTGGGAGGAGGAAGCTCAGAGCGGCCTTGGTCTCAGAAAGTTGCAGGCTGGGGTGGTACCTGGGGCTTAGTATTCAGGGGCAAAGCAGGGACTGGCCAAGTATCGGGCAGGCTGAGGAGGCGATGGGGGTGCCTGCGTGGCTGAGCCTCACGGTCCGTGAGAGGGAGGCCGGGTGCGGGGAGTCTCGGTGAGGAGACGCACAAAGACGAGCCATCCCATCAGAGTGGCCCAGGATACTGCTGGCAAGAAAGGGGCTTACATGCAGGCAATTAAGAGCAGGGAAGTGGGGGACCTGTGGCCTTTTCCCAGGTCCTGCTGTTCAACTGCTCACGTGGGCCTTTCTCTTGAAACCTCAGTTTCCCCACCTGTAAATGGGAGAGTCAGCCCAGAGCACCGGTTTTCACCGGTGGCTTGCAGACCCCGCATTTCTTGGAGGGGCTGGGCATGGTGTGGACCGAGGGTGTGGGAGGGCTTAGGGGGAGGTTCCAGTTCCTGTCTTCCTTGAGCGACCCCCAGCCCATTTCTCTATTGAATTTTAAACTTCGGCATAAGATTTTATTTTAAAAACAGAATCTTACTGACTTTTTAAAGTTTAAAAACGCTGCCTACATGATTGCTAAGGTTGTTTCCAATACTCTGACTCTGTAAGACCTTGCAGCTTCTCTCTGCTGAGGCGGCGTGGACTGAACACAGCGGGGATGTGTAACCTTCGAGCCGATGCTCAGGGCACGAAGCGCGCGAGTCTCCCGGGCCCGGGTGTCGCCGGGCCACAGCAGAGGGCGGGGCGAGCGGTGCACAGAAAGTACCCTGCCCCCGGGGTCAAGATAGGAGGCAGGACCTCGTGCAGCTGCCGTCCTGGAGAGTCCCCGGGCTCCTGGGAGCGCGCGCGCGGCCGCGAGCCCTGCGCCTCTGCGCACGCGCAAGGGCGCTTGCCCGGACAGTCAGCTCCCGCCGGCCCGGGGCCCGCCTTGTGGATGCGCCTGTCCAGGGGGGCCAGAGAAAAGACAGTTGCGCTCAGAAAAGGGGCTGCCACGCCCCTGGCCGCTGCGAGGGCTCGGCCCTTGCGGGTGGAGCGGGAGCTGATTGCTGTCGAGGCCGGGAGCGGGGCTGTCCCGCGCGCGGGGCAGTAACGCTGTGCTCCCGTGTGTTCCAGTTCGGCAGGAGCGCGGCCGTCCCCGAGCACCTGCAGGGCCAGAACCAGCTCTACAACGTAAGTCAGCCTTTCCCGAGACCCGCGCGCGCGGGAGGCGGGGACGGTCCTCTCCCGGGACGCGGGGAGCACGCCGGCCGGAGTCCCCGTCGTGGGTCTGCGCCTCACCTATCAGCCCTCGACCTGGCGGCAACTTGTTTCAGCTCAGTTCTCTAACCCGCACAAATAGTGATTGTACCTGCCTGGTGGGGGTGCCCCGAGGATCCCTCGTGCTTCCCTGCACCACCTGCCACTAATGGGCCCCCCGGCCACCAGCAATGTGCCGAGGGCTGGAGGGCGGGGAAGGAATGTCTCAGAATCACCCCTGTGCAACGATGAGGCTGTGGCCGAATCCATGACCCTCTCTGAGCCTCAGCTGCTTTATTTGCTCTGTCGTTACTTCTCCCATTAGACTGACCCGCTTACAGTAAGAAAAGCACCTCGAGATCCCATCCACCGTTATGGTGATCCACCGTTACGGTGACCGGTGTTCTTTGAGACGCCCTCTGAGATGATGGTATCCGGGTGGACCGGTCACCACCCCCTCCTCAGTCCCTGCCCCTTTTGTGAGAGCCACCAGGGAGAGAGAAACCAGAGACACCAAACTCCCCTGTCCAGCTGGGCCCATCCTCTTGAGGTTCCTTTCCTGTGCCTGACATTGTCCTGTCTTTTTTAGGAGCTCAATCTAGGACGAAGAGAGGAGTACGACATTTTGGATAAGAGACGGGGCCAGGACCCTGAAATGGGAGGGAAGCAGGTAGGGAATGCACCCCACCCCCTGCCTCTGTGTGTTGCGTGTGTAGGGGTGGGGTGGGGGGATCGTCTCAGTACCTGCACACTCTGCAACCACACTCCACCCTAACCTGTGGGGCTGGGGCAAGAGGACAGGTGGAGACCCTCGGGCTGCAGTCCTCTCTTCCTACCTCCTTGGTTCCATTCAGGATCTTGAGGGCTTTCATGCCTGAAAATGGACCCCTCCTCACGTCTCAGCTCCACCCACCTTCCCTAAAAGTGCTCCTTGGCCACCCTGAGATGCACGCTGGTGGCACCATCTGCCCAAGGAGAACAGACCCGGTGCAGAAGGGGCCCAAGACCACTGGGCAGGGAGTTCTGGGTCCTGGGGACCCCTGCAGAGCATGGTCAGGGTATGGGCTCTGGGGCTCTTTCCCCCTGTGTTTTCCTATAGTAGTTTTACAGCTTCAAGACTGATGTTTAGTGGGCGGGTGTGGTGGCACACACCTGTAGTCCCAGCTACTTGGGAGGCTAGGCAGGAGGATCGCTTGAGCCCAGGAGTTTGAGGTTGCAGTGAGCTATGATGATGTCATTGTACTCCAGTCAGGGAAACAGAGCGAGATCCTGTCTCAAAAACAAAAACAAACAAAAAACTTATGTTTAAATCTTTATAATCAATTTTGAGCTGATTTTTATATATGGTATGAGATAAGCGTCCAATTTCATTCTCTTGCATATGTATATCCAGTTGTCTCAACACTATTTATTGAAGACTGTCCATTTCCCATTGCATATTCTTGGTACCTTTGTCAAAGATAAACTGACTGTAGGTAAGGAAATCTTTTCCTCTCTATTCTATTCCATTGGTCAATTTGTCTATTTTTATGCTTTTACCATTCTGTTTGAATTACTATTACTTTGTAGTATAGTTTGAAATCAGGTAGTGTGATGCCTCCAGCTTTGTTCTTTTTACTCATGATTGCCTTGCCTATTTTTTTTTTGGAAAGGTCCATATGAATTTGAGCATTTTTTCTATATCTATGAGAAATGACCTTGGAATTTTGATGGGGATTGCATTGAATCTATAGATTACTTTGGGTAGTATGGACATTTTAACAATATTAATTCTTCTAATTCATGAACATGGGATATCTTTCCATTTATTTGTGTCATCTTCAATTTCTTTCATTATATAGTTTTTGGTATACAGGTCTTTTATCTCTTTGGCTAAATTTATTCCTAAGTATTTTATTTATTTATTTATTTTTGTAGCTCTTATGAGATTGTTTTCTTGGTTTTTTTGAGAAAGTTTGTTGTAGAAAAATGCTACTGATTTTTGTGTGATTTTGCATACTGCAACTATATTGAATTCCTTTATCAGTTCTGAAAGTTTTTTTTTTTTTATGGAATTTTCAGGGATATCCATGTATAAGATCATGTCATCTGCAAACAGGGACAGTTTAACTTCTTTCTTTCTGATTTGGATACCTTTCTTTCCTTCTTCTGCCTAATTGATCTGGCTAAGACCTCCAGTACAATATTAAACAGAATTGGGGAGAGTGGGCATCCTTGTCTTGTTTTAGATTTTAGAAGAAAAGCTTTTAACTGTTCCCTGTTGAGTATATTAGCTGTGGTTTTGTCATCTATGACCTTTATTGTGTTGAAGTAACGATACATTCCTTCTAGGCTGGGCGCAGTGGCTCACGCCTGTAATCCTAGCACTCTGGGAGGCTGAGATGGGAGCATCCTTTGAGCTCAGGAGTTCGAGACCAGCCTGAGCAAGAGTGAGACCCCGTCTCTATTAAAAATAAAAAGAAATTAATTGTTCAACTAAAAATATATAGAAAAAATTAGCCAGGCATGGTGGCGCATGCCTGTAGTCCCAGCTACTCGGGAGGCTGAGGCAGGAGGATCGCTTGAGCCCAGGAGTTTGAGGTTACTGTGAGCTAGGCTGATGCCACAGTACTCTAGCTCAGGCAACAGAGTGAGACTCTGACTAAAAAAATAAATAAATAAATAAATACATTCCTTCTATACCTAATGTATGGAGAGTTTTTATCATGAAAGGATGTTGAATTTTGTCAAGTGCTTTTTCTGCATCTAGCGAAATGATAATATGATTTTTGTCATTCATTGTGTTAATGTGATATATCACATTTATTGATTTGTGTATGCGAAACCATCCTTGCACCCAGAGATAAATCTCACTTGATCATGGTAAATGATCCTTTTAAAGTGTCATTGAACTTGGTTTGTTAGGGTCCTCTTAAGAACAGGGCTCAGGGCCGGGCGCGGTGGCTCACGCCTGTAATCCTAGCCCTCTGGGAGGCCGAGGTGGGCGGATTGCTCGAGGTCAGGAGTTTGAAACCATCCTGAGCAAGAGCAAGACCCCGTCTTCACTATAAATAGAAATAAATTAATTGGCCAACTAATATATATAGAAAAAAATTAGCCGGGCATGGTGGCACATGCCTGTAGTCCCAGCTACTCGGGAGGCTGAGGCAGCAGGATTGCTTGAGCCCAGGAGATTGAGGTTGCTGTGAGCTAGGCTGACGCCATGGCACTCACTCTAGCCTGGGCAACAAAGTGAGACTCTGTCTCAAAAAAAAAAAAAAAAAAAAAAAAAAAAGAACAGGGCTCAGGACAAAGGCTGGGGCTGCCTCAGTTTAAGGGCAGTACTGTCTGATGCTGCCAGCGGCCCTCAATGTTTCTGGTCACACGTGTCCATTAGCCCCCGTCCAGGCCCTCTGAGCCCTGTGCATGTAACCAGGTGTGGGCCATGGAGTGCTGAGCCCTGTGCATGGAACCAGGTGTGGGCCATGGAGTGCTGCGGCCCGATGGTGGCCTGCTCAGGCTGGGCGCACAGGCAGGAGGGAGGCAGGGGCAGGCCTGGGGTGAGGATGGGGGCAGGGTGGGGTTCACTGCACTCTCCCGGCCTGGGTTCACCTTTTTTCGCCCTTAATTGCTTCCCCTTTGTCTTTCCTAGCAGAGGAAGAGGACTCCGCAGGAAGGCCTGTACAATGTGAGTAGGGGAGCTTTCGCATTTGACTTTGGGAAGTGGGAGGGAAGGGCTGAGGAGGGCTCTGGATGATGGCGTTTCTCCATACTCCGCCATCTTTGTCCAGCCCCTCCCTTCCCTGGGTCAAGCAATGTCTCACCTGTTTGCTGCCTGCAAAGTAGCACCTGCTTCTAGAACGGCCCCTTAGCTGAAAAGTGACAAGTTTCCCCCATTCCTTCCCTTCCCCCTAAGCCTGCTGCCGGCGTTCCCAGGTTGGTCAGCCTGGGGTGCAGGGGACACAGCGAGGTCAAGCTGGCAGGCCCCTCGGAGGGCCCCCTGGTCCCAAGTGCTGAGGTTCTGAGTGTCTCCTCTGATTGGAAGGTCAACCTCACCATCGTGGGCGTGAACTTGACCGTGGCTTTTGATCTGGGTCTGCCACGAGGGAGCCCCTGCAGGTGGTGGCCTGCTTTAAAGGGAGCCACCCCCGACCCTCCTGGGCAGAGGGGGGCTGCGTCCAGGCCCTGGTGTTGGTGTGTGAAGGGACAACCTGCTCAAATAAATGACTCTGGGGGCCCCAGGTGAGCCCTCGTGTTGTCCAGTACCTGAGTCTTTGTCTAGGACGCCCCATCCAGTCTTTTTGAGCCTTACCTGAGCTTCTTAGCTCGGGACAGAGGGCCGGCAGCTTAGAGGAGATTCCAAGGGGCTAAGGACGAGGAGGGTGGGCTAGAGCTGGTGTGGGCAGGGAAGTTTGCGTGAATTAGGTTTGGAGTCTTGATTGTGGGAGCTTCCTGCCAACTTGGGGATCCAGAGGCTCCCTCTTGCGGGCCCCACGGTCTGCTGCATTCGGTAGTAAAATCAGCGTCTCACGCCCTCTCCTTCCCCAGGCGCTGCAGAAAGACAAGATGGCAGAGGCCTACAGCGAGATTAGGGTAAAAGGCGAGGTAAGTGTGGCTCTTCCTTCATTCCCAAGGGGGTCCCTCATGGTCTTCCGACACCCCGCTGCAGCCCTGCTCCCCCCCCCCTTCATCCCACCTGCAGACGCCAGTGCGGCGGCCTACAGAGGCGGAGGTGATCCCAGCTCTCACCTGGGTGGACAGCGCCTAAGAAACTAAGGAAGGGCGGAGCCTCTTTCAGGATTGAAAACCAAATCTAGATTCTCTGATTGCCCAAGCTGTGCAAAATGAAACGTGGGGCCCCTTGTTCACAAATGATTAAGGATTTCAATATAGCGAGAGCGAAACATCGAACCCTTCTAAGCAGGGGCCCTGTGTGGTTTTATTTAATTCCCACAACAACCGGATGAGAAACACATGCCCTTTAAGGCAAAAGGAAGTTAAGTAACTTACAACCCAAGGTTACACAGCAAGGTTACACAGCAGGGGAGCCAGGATTTGAACCGACTCAGTGTCAGAGCTCCTAACTGCTCCTGATGGCATTGCCAGTCCCGGTGAGCGTGGGTGACTAGCCAGGGACGGGAAGAGCTGCAGGGAAGCACATTTATTCCAAGCAGTGAAACAAGGCAGCCAGACCCCGGGCGGCCAGATCCCAGGCATTTGACGTTTGTGAGGATCTGAACGGGGCAGAGCACAGCCGGGCGTCAGAGCCAGCCCTCGCAGAGGGGAAGGTCTGACGGGCCTGAGGACCCTTCCCTCCGGGGGCAGGGTGCTGCTGGGAGACACCTCTGGCTTTCTGGGGACCCTCAGGCAGAAACGCCACTGCTGACTGCCTGCCTGCCTTTGTAATCCTGTTCTCTTTCACTCCTGAAGAACCAGCGGCGAAGAGGCAAGGGGCACGACGTCCTGTACCAGGTACGAGCGGCTGTGCTCCTTCTGGTGGTGGCGTGGGGGGGGGGGGCGTCTGACAGGGGCAAGATCAAGGCTTCCCCTTTTTGTTTGCGGTGGCACCTGCTCTGGCCAACAGCTGGGCAGGGGAAGCGCAGGGCACCCACTCAGGCCGGTGGTGACCCCTCGACCAGTAAATCCCCAGAGCAGGGCTGGGACTCGGCCATTCCAGCACACTGCCTGGCTCCAGCCGGGGGTGGGGGGATGTGTGTGGCGGGGTGGCAGCCACCATGCCCTCTGCGCAGGGGTGCACAGTCTCCCCGAAGGTGCACCTGCAGGCAAAGGACGCACACAAGTGATTCCTGCCTCCTGGCCCACTGCCCCTGCCCTTGCAGAAACCCGGCACTGCCTGTATCCTTAGTAAGATGAGAGGGTGGGTGGGAAGATTGAAGAAAAAAGACAACTTCAGAAAGAAAATGTTATTGTAGTCAGGTGTCTGGTTTATGCAAATCAGTGCAAATGATTATGCAAAGTAAGCAGAGTCAACCTACTTCTGTAAAGCATGGTCCCCAGCGGCCCTCTCTCCCCGCCTGGCTCCCCCAGCTGCTCACAGCCCGCTCTTCTGACTCCAGGATGCCGAGCTTGGCTGAGTTCAGAGTGGTGCCAGAAGGGCCCCAGAAACGTGCCCGTGCGTGGCTGCTGTTGAGTCATGCCCTTCCTGGCCCCTGGACCAGGGGGAGAGGCGTTCCATTGAGGCTGGGACCAGCCTTGCCTGCCTGTGCCCTGACAAAGAACATACTGGATTAGCTGGGCCCGGGGAGGAGGTGCGCAGAGGAGGGCTGAGGCCAAGGAGCCCCCGCTCGCTACCTGTGCCAAGTCCAGGCCTCGTGTAGGCCTAGGTACCAGGGACAGCAGATTCTCTGGGCCGGGCCTGGCCCTCCCCCTGATTCCAGCTCCGTATTCAGGTGGGAGACCCTCCTTCCTCTCTGGTCCCACAGGAAGTTGGCGGGGCCCACGCGCTGGAGGGCAGGGCACTGGGGAAGCTGGGGAGAGGGGCGAGAATTTAGCTGGAAAGGAGTTGTCACAAGGCCACTCCTGGCAGCCCCATGTCTCCTGCAGCCCTCTTACCCTGGGCCCCCCGGCGGGGTGAGGCGGTTCTTCCTGGGCCGGGCGGGAGTCACACCTGCTGGGCGCTGGGTTGGCCCCTGCCCGGCAGCCTCCTGACCCACTCTTCTGATCTTTGTCCACAGGGGCTCAGCACGGCCACCAAGGACACCTATGACGCCCTCCACATGCAGGCCCTGCCCCCTCGCTAACAGGCCAGCCCTGCGGACGCCCAGACCGTGAGACACAGGATAGAGCATGTACAGCCCACTTCTCCCGCATTTCTCGGCCACCCAAGTATTCCTGTCTGTGACTAGGATGCCTTGGTCATATCTGATTCTAAGCCGTCACACCCCGAACCTCGTCCCTGGACTGTTTAGGGGAGTGTGCCCCCCGGTGACAGCCCTGGTCTGGGGCCTTCTGGTTTGCTGGTGACCAGGGGCAGAGCCCTCCCCCCGCGGCCCCGCGCGCCCCCTCTCGCGGCGGCGGTGCGGAGTCTGCGTTTTGTAAAGTCCCCGGCAGAGCCCCAGGCGCCGGCACTCGTCCCCGTGTCTGTATCGTTCCGCCAGTGTTTGAGTGGCTTTGCTCCTGCTGTAAATTTGGTTTCTGTTGTCTGCTTTCCCCTCCCTTCAAGGCCACTTGTAACGGGGCTGTGTCGCGCCTGCCTGGGGAAGGGCTGGGCACCGGGGTGGGGGCCTGGGCAGTGTGCCGGGGGGCGGCGTGGGGAAGGTAGGGGCAGGGAGAGGCAGGGAGGGTCAGCGGGGCCGCCCTCCCTCAGGCCTACACTCCGCATGCACACGCGTGTGCCGGGCGCCGCGGGACCGGACGGTGACAACACGGAGCCCGAGCTGTGCACAAAGTGGTGCGAAGAACAGCGTCATTACACAGGATGGACAGCGCGCGGGGGAGCAGAAGGAAGGGAGCACGGCCGCGTTCCTCCCCGGCTCCTGGCTCACCTCCGCGTGCCGGGAGCGAATGAGAAACCCGTCATCGCGAGGGAAGAGCCGGCACCCGGGACCTGTCGGGATCCCAGGGGACTCGGGCTCGGCGGGAAAAACCTCAGTCCGCGCAACCAGAACCTGGCTGTGTAATTAAAGGGCACATGACCACGGAAGGAAAACCCTCTCTGCTCTACCTGGTTTTAATTTAAACTGGCTTGCCTTACTATTTTGCATAATAAAGGCTTCAGTGGAAAAAAAAACGCTGCTTTAAGCTTTATTTTTCACAGCGGTCAAGCCTGTGCTGACAGTTTAGGAAATCAGCAGGTCGCCCTAGGAGGAGGGCGCTGCAGAGCTGCTGGATTCTGGGGGAGAACAGGACGGAGGGCGCAGGTGCACCGAGCGCCCAGCATGCTGCCTGGGGTGGCCACACGCCGTGCCAGGTGAGCGCGGCAGCCAGGCTGGGTGGCTTTGCCTCGGATAGCGAGAGCAGGGCTGGGGGACAGGATGTGCTGGGCTCCCCGGCCTTACAACAGCAGCGGGGAGGCCTCGAGAAGGGCGCCCAGCTTGAGGAGTGCAGGAGAACCAGCAGCAAGAGGCACCCATGAGCAGAGGGTGTCCCGGGTCACCCAGGCAGCTCATGCCACTGCGCAAAATGCATCAGTCCATAGGGTCTGGGGTAAAGGCAGAGGACAACAGAGCTCTTTTGGGTTAGTTTCTCTCATGAAAGGTGGCCCTGTCCCCAGCAGTACTTCCACTAACTACAGTGGCTATGTATAAGGCCCCAACGCATTAAGCATACCAATTAATAGTTAATAAAGATTTTTTTTTTCAAAATAGAAATCTAAGACCATGACTGTTAAAAGCACTTGAAAATTTGGAATTCCAACAGGAGCAATGCCTACCACTGCCAGGCACGTGTAACAATTCACAGGCAACTAAGCAGAGGAGGCATTTGATTTGCAACTAACTTGTCCTCGGAAAAATTCTGCTACTCACTGGGATTTTAAAACTGAAGTCTAACTCATCTGTTAGTGAAAGTGAGTGAGCCTCATATTAGGGCTGGCACTAGGCCTGGTTTCAAGGTCAGCTAAGTTACATACAGGCCGTGTGACCTGGATGGCTGCTCTCGTATTGAAAATAAGAGAGCCTGACCTAATTCTGTCAAGAATGTGTCTCAAGAGGCGAGGGGGGAAGCTGGCAGTGAGCTGCAGTGCTGGTGCTAACCTGGTGTGGGGCTGGTGTGGGGCATTTCAGGCTCTATGCGTGACAGCTGCGCAGACAACAAGCTGGGCAGAGCCGAGTGGACGGGCTTGCAGAAGCAGGACTGAGAAACCGAGTTCTTGAGAGAGTGAGGTACTGGATTCAAGGTGAGAGAGGCTACCCCTGAAATCTCCAGGATTCCTGACCTTCCTGAGGTCTGGCAGTGCCCTCTCCAAAGCATGAGTGTATTCCCTCCATCCCAAGACACTGTCGATTGTAAGATAAGATACACCATCAAGTCATTTCAAGGGAAAAACACTCTGCTAAATTGTAAGATGTAGCTCTGTTTCGCTTGCTAAAATGTGAAGATGTGTCTCAGAATCAAGGAAATATGGAATTTCACTTGTACTGAGGAACCAAAACATATATAAAGATTCACCTCTCAATATTTTCAAAAGTACATCACTTCAATGTCACTAAAATCAGAGGTAGGATGTGGGTATTTCTGATCACTTTTCTTCTTAAGAGTACAATTCAAGGTTATTCTTGGAAGACTCAAGGTTCTTGGTTTATAAGATTCCTGCGAACAGAGCAATACTTAAAACACCAAAGCCAGGCATGGCAGGGGAAAAAAGGGCACATGACAAATTTAGGCCAAGAGGACAACTCCAGAGGTGATTTAAAGCCTTGTCATTCGGCCAACTGTTTAGCTGTAGGCCTCATTCCGTCCATGAATAACTTGTGATGTGTTTTGGTGGCTTGGTGCTGGACATTTCAGTTGTTGATCAATAACTACTTTTGTGAACCCCTGACAGTTCCTAGTACAGATGTCCTATAACTTCAACCCCTAGTCTTTGGAGACAGAAAAGGCTCTCCAAAGAGAAAAGAGTAAGGGCAGATACTACCCACATTAGCTCTGTATATATTATCCCTGGAAGTGGGTTAGAATGTAACCACCTTTTAAAAAAGGATCATAGGGCAACAGAATCTAATCAGTAGTTTATCCTCCTTCCTTAGGATGTGACAAACCGGTTTTGCTTGCTAAAGTTTTTTTTGCTGTTAGTGAGCATGACACTGTCTCTACCAAATAGAGGATGTGTTAAAAACTTGAAATTATTTTAAGAAAATAGCTTTACAAATGTAACAGCGAGCCATAAATGTAAGAAGGGACGGGAAGGAAAGGAATGAGAAGTTCTTTGTCGCAGGAGCAGGGGAGAAGAGGACCCAGTGTTCTTTAACAAGCCGAGGCTTGTTCTCTGTGGGGAATTCATTTTAAAATGCAAAGTTTCCTTTTTACGAAATCAATGAATGGTATTATGACACTAAATGCTAAGTAGTACAATAAGCCAGAGGACGCGAAGTCGTGCACCCTCAAACAGGAGGACCAGATGCCAAGTTCAGGATTAGCTCCCTTCACAGGACTCCTAGGAGAATGAACGTTCAGGACTTGGAAAGAAATGCTAGAGGGACATGGCAGTTAAACAATAAATTCTGAAAAGTCGAGTTCAATCTCAGTTCTGCAGTCAAATGCGTAGTGAGCGGGAGCTTTGAAGAGCTCTCTCTCAGGATCAATCAAGGGCCCCAGGGTTTGATCACACAAGTGCTGGTGTCTGAATGAGACTACTGCGTCTCAACTCCGGCTCTAAACCACACCAAGGGGCGGGGGAGGGAGACAGCAGTCAGTGGCCACAGCTCCCTGCGGAGCACAGGAGGGTGCCCGACGGGCAGGAGCTTGCCCAGGGAGGGGAAGCACCAAGTGCTCAGGCGATTCGGGGGTTCCTGAGAGCATCTGCTAGTAAAAATAACCCGGAAGGCTTGCGGGGCAGTCTGAGAATAGTGTGCGTGAAGCATCCAGAATCCCAACACAGCAACTTCAAAGAAACTCAAACAGTATGAAAACACTTGGAAAATGGTTTAATGATGTTTTACAACAGAAATGAACTGTACAGTTACAGTAAGTTTAATATATATATAAAAATTACAGCAGACAAATGCATCTACACAAAATCTATCATTTCATTCTGATTCACTGTCACCTACACAATCTCTCCCAAGCCTACAGCCCCCTGCAGGCAGCCCCAGGAGGGGAATCACATAAAGGGCACTTTTAAAGAGACAGCACCGCTCATATTCCCCGCCACCTCCTCAGGCCTCAGGAGGTACCATCAGCTAATTCCCCAAAATGTAAAGTTGCTTGTGTTTCAGGTTTTTAAGACCAAGAAAACTTGTGTTTCCCAGGGGCACAGATAACAAGGTCCAGCACTTCAAGTTATCAGCTGATTCTTACAAATATTCCTATGGGGGAAATGGCTAAACAGGCGCTCTGGGGCAGTGAGGCTATACAATAGCCACCCAGATTGCAAAGTGATCTAAGGAGAAATGTAGAAGGACTCCCAATAAACTACCTAGGAATTGTCACTGCCTCATTAAAGCTGCTGGACAGTTTTGGAAAGAATCATTTACACCACATCTTAAATTTCCACAAAGAAGAACTCAAACTCACATTTTAAAGTACATAAAACAAAAAGTTCTGGGAGGCCAAGGGCTCAATTTCCCTTGTGTCCCTCCCTTGACAACAGTGGAAAAACACCCCTGAATTAATAATTAAAAAAAAAAAAGAAAGAAAGAAAGAAAAGAAAAGGTGAGAGAGTTAAGATATTTAAAGACAGAGAGAAAGAAAACATCTTTAGAAAAACACGATCACTGTCTCTTTAAAACAAAACAAAATCCCAACTGGGAACAATAATCAGGAATAGGCAATCCAAATTGACACCTGGCGGAAGATTATTATTGAATATTATGTACACTCAGAACTTTTTCATTTTCTTTTTTATTATGAACACCTAGGCAGTGAAAACTGTTATGTTAATACATACGTAGACACACCCAAAACATACAAAAATACTATTATTTCAAACTACTAAGAATAGGACAGTTCAATTTTCATGCTATGACTTTAAGAGCATTACACTGAAACAAACAAGAAGTTAAACGACATTTTTTTTAATATCCCAGAAATATACCAAAATATACATCTAAGCTTTGGAATTACTGAGGTTAGACTAATGCAAGTGCTGGGTAATCGTACTTAATACACAAGTCTAAGGTTCTGCAGGAAAGAAATTATCTTTGGTATCTGCATCAGGCTAATATTATTAACATTTGGATTTTGCTTTGGGATAGAGCTTGTATGACCCTAGAACCAAATACCCCCCTCCCCCAATCAACTGAGATTAAAAAGATCCATGTAAAAAGTTCCTTCATTTGCAATCCCCCCACCCCCCAAGTTAAAAAGTCACAGGCATCTACCTAGCACAAAAGGTTGTGAAATACAATGCATAGTTGCACAGTGGTGCTGCAAAAAGGAAACAAAACTACAATAAAGAGAAATGAAAAGCTTGATAATCTTTCTGCATGTTTTCTCACAAACAGGACAGCCACTTCCAAGCAGTTCCAGTAAAGGAAAAGAGAAAAAAGGCTCAGAAGGGCCCCCGGCGTGCATTCGCCCAGCCCCAGAGGTTAGAGCACCCAGCAGAGCAGCCAATCGTGCACCAGTGTCTTCGATCTCCCCCACTCTGTGGAGTCCTCGGCCAGCCCAGCAGTGGCTCCCACCCTCCCTAGTCCCTGTGCTGAGTCCCTGCGGTGCCCCTGGTTGTTGTAGGGTGGATTCCAGTGGTGACGGGTTTTGTCTTTTGCTTTGGAAAACCTGAATGCCAATTTGTTTCATGGCATGCTCACAGGTCGGCAAGGGCCAGAGCTACTGAGCACGCACCTGCGGAAAAGCCTGGAAGGTGGCGAGCAGCGCGCCTGCCCTTTCCGATCAGGCAGAGGCTCCCCTGCCCGGCCTCTCTCCTCCAAGTGCCAGGACGCCACAGACTGGATTGATGCTGAAGACTTCCCTTTTCTTTGGTTTTTTTGTTTGTTTTGAGTTTATACAATCATTAAGAAATCTTTGGTTTTGGCTGGAAATTTAAAAAACAAAACAAAACAAAGAAACCACCCTCCCCTGGCTTATAGCAGCAGTAGTGTGACCTGGCTAAGCTTTTTTCAACACTGGGGGTGGGAATTGAAGGTTGGGAACTACATTCAAAGAAAAGGTGAAAGGGCTGGGGATGCAGCTTCTAGAGAGCCCATTGGATACAAGATTGTCAAATAATAATAATATTAATAATAATAATAAACTTAAATATTTGGATTTTTGGTCATGTCAAAGGAAAAAAAGTAAAATGTGTATGCAGCAGTCAGCTTGAAGGAGCCTTTGGTGTCTTCCCTTCTACCCAAAGTCCTGAATATAAACAGAACCCTGAGGCTGCAGAGGGGAAGGGGATGGCCTCTACCCTACCCGGGAAAAGGCAAGTACAGAAGTTGATGTGTGGCCAGCCATGGGGAACTTGGGGTGGGTGGGGGTACACATAGCTGGCCAGCCCCAAAGGGCAGGGTGGCTGGGAACGCAGATGTTAAGAGACCTGTGAAGACCCCTTGCAACGAAAAGAAAGAGAAGATTGCAATTTGCCCTCAGTTTGCAGTAGCTTTTAAGCAGCGACATTCAGAGGCTTGTTCAGGGGGTCCCACCCTAGGCTACCGGTCCCGTGATGCTATAGGCCAGAGTTCAACATTACTGAGAGGAGGGAGGGCAGACTTGGCAACTCTGTAGGGTTTCGAGAAAGTTAAAGCAAGTTACTCAGTCACGAGTTAGAAATGAGGTATACAACAGCTCCTGGACTCGCGGTGGGTAGAGCAGCCCACACTCACGCACCTAACCTTCACTGCTACCACAGAGGAGGGGATGAAAGTGCGGTCTGCCGTGGGAGGAGGGTGCTTCCTGCAGAGCGAGACCTTCCGTGGAGTGAAATGCATGCATGCTCATACAAGCAGAAGAAAGAAGCTGGAAGAAGTCTTTCTCACCCCGCCCACCTGACCTTGGGGGAGACACACCATTTACGTTGTAGAAAGCCAATGTTGCAAAGTCTTATTCTCAACTTCCCTCACCCTCCACCCCCCAGCTGTTTATCTCCAACTGTTTGCAGTTTTAAACCCAACCAGGCTGGCACTAGTTCACTCTACTCTTAGAAAGTATGTGCCGTCTGCAGACGATGCAGGACTGGAACCAGAGGCATGGTATCCACCCTCCCGCCTACAACTACAGCCTTTTGTAGCAGACACTGTCATTTCAGCTTCTGAAAGTGCATTTCATTTCCTTCTCTATTTTTCAGACCTTGAGACACTTCTAGCACTGGGTGGGAACACAAAGTCTTTTCTCTACTTGGCTTTGTCCTTTTTCATTCGAAAGAGATCCCAATTTTAAGGAACTAAAGTGTATGGATGTCTCATTTTTTACACAGCACTGTATCCAGCTGTCTGCCTGCAGACTTTGGGATAAAATGTTTGAGAACTCAATGTCGCTGCCAATTTATGAAAGAAGCCTTAAGTTGCTTTTGTGAGGGTGTGGCCAACTTACACAATGATGAACAAGTAAACAAAGAAAACTTGGGAAAACTTTGCAGCAGACCTCAACGTTTTTTACAGTAAATTAGTTTAGGGGGTCTTAACTTTTTGACAGTGTCCTGGGTTTGAGCCATAAGGTGGCAGTTGGTGGTGGAGCCCTGTGCAGAGTGGGCGGATTCAGGGACATAGAATCACAAAACACATCTTTCCTCCCAGGCCCCAGGGAGCTTTGTTTCTGTGCTCAAAGTGGTGTTCCATTATACACACCTTGTTTTCCCATAACTTTTGTTTCAAGTGCTCTTACCTTCAATGTCACTATTATCTACTTATAAACCTATCTAGCACTTTGAAAAATCACACAATATTAATACCACCTTTATATAAAGTCAGAACAATAAGATTATTAGTAAAGCTCTCATGAAGTTCTGCAACCTGACCATTTTTTTATGGAATATTCAGAGAGCAATATATTTCTTCTCTCCCTTTCTGTGTCTTACCAATGTCCACGCAACAATGAACTACCTAACTCCCCAGAGCCCAGAGATAAAAACATGTTGGAACAAAACAGTTCAACAGGAGAGAAACAGAAGATCTCTTGGTCTTCCATGTAAGCCTGCTCTTAAAAATGCTTATCCATCCTGGGGTGGGGAACCTGTAAGCCTTCTGAATCCTTGAGTGCGGCCTTTTGACTAAATCCAGATTTTACAGAACAAGTCCCTTTAATAAAGGCATTTGTTCTGTCAAGTTTGGATTCAGTTGAGGGGCCATACTTGGGGATCTGGAGTAAAGAAAAAAAATTCTTACCCCTATCTTTTGCTCTCCCCAAATTTCTCAGCAAGTCCAAGAATGCTACACAGAGTAACCCTATCCATCTTTACAGAGCCAACAGAGCAAAATGAAATAAATCTCTTTCCCAAAGCCAGGATAACCAACAAGAAGACTTCCTTCAAAAAGGAGGGAAGGAAAAGGGAAGGAAAGAGACAAAGTAAAGCTTTTCCAAATTTCAGCCTTTTGCTCCTATTCCCTCTGCCTGTCTTGAAAACACAAGGATAAACAATGAGTGACAGCAGTGTCTTTGGTATCCAAACCAAATCCCACTTAAGTTCTGTGAGATAGATCATTTGCTTAAAAAAATAGCCTTTCTGGAGATATAGTCTATAACTGAACTCAAGGAGCTGAGGAAGTTTTGTCCCAGAGTACGCACAGAAAGGGCTTGTAATTTTCCCTAAACCAGCATCATTTCTCATTCACATTCCCATCAAGAACAATATGCTCTCCTCGATCCCACCAACCAACCAACCAACCAACCAAGGGTCACAACCATATCACAGGTGTGAGGTGAGCAGCTTAGCTTTCAACTTCTTGGTTTGGTTTTTGTTCCGTTTGTGTTTTCAATCTAGAAAGAACTAGCCTTGGTATGAGAAAAGTAAGTAAGGTTTTAAAACATTGTGCTACTTGCACAACATCCGATAACTTGACAGAGGGTGACAAAAAGAACCTGTTTCACTTTAGTTTTCCTAGATTAAGATACATCCATCACTCACCTCTTCTTTCCTCTCCAAATTAATTGGTGCATGTTTATTTCTGCCTCTATTTCTCAACTGCACACCCAGACATTCATACATTCATCCTTTGCCTACGCTTTTGCTATGTACAGAGGTAATGAATCATTACGAGGCTGGCAGGGTCTGCGGGACGCAGGCAGCCATAGGAAGGGATGTAAATGCACCCTCAGGGACCCTGAACCTACTGGAGACCCCTTATGTTACCTGCATGCCACCACACACTGTGCTGCAGATCAGACCACAGAGAGGCCAACAAATCCCAAACCCAATCACAGGGAAAATCAAGTTTCCTTTGGCAAGACAGATATAAGAAAAAACAAACATACACACACGAGCAACATTTTCCTTCTAACATAATCAACTTCTCTTATCCCACCCAACCCTCCCTAACCCTATAAATTGTAACCTATAAACAGGATCCCAAATACATACAGCATCAATCATGTTTATCAATCATAATAAACATTAGTTCAACTAAATGCTACAGCTAGAATCATTTCCACTATTTATAAAGGTTTTTCTTTTATTTATATGGTTTTTAGTTTAAAACCAGTTCTGCAACAATGCTAAGCTATGCTGAGGTATTTTATGAAGGTGCCAGAAGCTAGCTGTTACCCAGATTAAGGTACCACCATTCAAAGAGAAAAAGAAGGGAAAGAAAAAAGGAGATCCAGGTTACAGAATCAACAAAAGGTTCACTCAAATTTACTGCTTTTAACAAAGGCCAAGAGTAGAAGAGCCAAAACAAGGAACTGCTTCGTGAATAAGGACAGTTGGAAAAAAGCAGCCATTCACAAACCATACAGAAAACTGGTACGAACTGGACAATTCTGAGAAAAACACATTCCCTGCCTTCCGGTGGAATCCCTTCCAGTATCTTACTGGGAATCTCAGGGTTGTCCCATCTAATTTCTTTGGATTAAGAAAAGGATGATTAACTTTTAATGATGAAAGTGATTTATTTATCCTATTATTGTCCAAGCTTACATTTGTATTTTGTGCGCTGTCTATGCAAACCTATATAATAGTTCATCTTAGGTATTCTTCTTAGAGGAATGGCAAAGAATGATTTTTTTTCCTTCTCCAAAGAGAAGGTAAATGCTAAGAAAGACTTATCACTTTATAAAGTGTCATCCTCAAATGTTTTAAGACTGAAAATGACTCCAAATAGCCAAGACTATGATTTTACACGAATGTCACATATTAAATGTTTTTCATACATATTAAAGTGAACTCATATCAGTTACGAGGAAATGAATGCAAAAATTCTTGTTCACTTGGAAAATTTAAAATTTTAGGTCTTTAGTCTTTTTCTTCCC
This sequence comes from Microcebus murinus, assembly GCF_040939455.1. Classification (NCBI taxonomy): domain Eukaryota; kingdom Metazoa; phylum Chordata; class Mammalia; order Primates; family Cheirogaleidae; genus Microcebus; species Microcebus murinus. The sequence goes on along the minus strand of NC_134105.1, from coordinate 114,477,773 downwards.
TTAGTATTAGTCATCTTTTAACGTTTTCAACTCCAATAAACAAGGTTTGAAGAACAAATAAACTTTCAATTCATCATCTAGATGCTGATTTAATGAGAAAGTATTTGACCAAACTCTCCTAATGAATTGCTGAGGTCTTTCTTTAATTGAGGACTGGTCTTTGGAGGGCCTCTATGGGCTGAGGCCAAAGCAGCCTACTAGCATGAAGGCTAGTCCTGGCCTTCCAACATCTCCCTGGCGTCGCTTCTCCCTTCTTGGGGAGAACAAAAGAAAGAGGCTTCTCTGTCTTCTTATCTCGATAATCTTATTTCTCTTCTTGGTCAAGAATGTTTTGTGAGGATGATATAGTTTGGGAATAGCTTTAGACTATGAATTACAGAGAGCTTCTTCTGTAAGCCAAGTGTTTGTTATATACCAATTGCAAAGTTTTCTATCAGGATTTACAATTTTAAACATTTGCATGAATTCCCTATGTTTGCGAGTGTATCTGGCTTTTCCAGCAAGTTGAAATGAAAATAATAATGTTAAAGATTGGGTTGAATTTAAATGTTGTGTCAAGCAAATATCTGTGCTTCTGGATAATATAGACAAGGTTTCCCTTATCTTCCTAAATAAATGAGATATAATGAGACAAAATAACATTTAAAAGAGGTATAATTGTGCTTTTTTTCCCAACAACAAATGATGTAGAATAAATTGGCAAGATAAGATGATGTGACTAAAAATCTTTTAATCAATCTTATTTTCCCTTTTTTTAAAACAAAAAAAGATTAATTTCTTATAATGCTACCATGAAGCATATATAGGTATGGTCCTATACAAAATGAAAGTTGGATTCCTTTGGTTCCATTTCTCGAGTAACAAGTTGAGTAAATTGGGATGGTATTGATCTTTCTGATAATAAATAAAAGGAAGTGTGTATTATATCAATGAATATAAACAAATTTGTTTCTTAATTCTAAAAAGCTGCCTATAGAACTTCAGAAACATTTAAACAAATACAGAACTCAACTTAGTTCTTAGAACAATACAGTAATATTGTTCCTGTGAGAAGCCCTTTTTTAGGTCTTCCTGCTCTGTCCTTCAGATTTATACAGGGTATAAATAAAGTTTATGACCAAATTGCACCACTTGTGACAAGCAGGATTCAAACAATTACATTCACCACTCCCTAGGGAGGGCCCATTACCATGGGCAAATATAGTATTACTATAAATGCATTTAGAATTAGTCTTTGGCTTAGTATGTGTTAACCAAATTCAGGGATAAAATAAAACTTGCATAAACATTAAGTGGGAACAAAAAGAATGATATAATGAATTGTGATGACCTATCTGGCCTTCTTCAAAATGCAAAAACTCTACCAAACACCTCTTTTTGGTCAAATAGCCCCCTATAGTTTCCAGACTCTCCCTTATATAAGGTGGCTAAAAGTTAAATTTGAGTACCTTAGCTTAGGAGATCATTCATTCAATTCAAAATGCATTTCTTGAGATGATAAAAAAAGATGATAGAAAGTAAAAAATGACTAGGGTGTTTATGAAGCAATATGATCAGCAGAGTATGATCATCAGCTAGGGATGGTGATGGGGAGTTGATTTAAACTAAACACCCACCAACAAACTATATTAGTGTTTCATGTGTACACATGTACATGTACCTTTCATTTCACAACTTACTTTTAAATAAGTGAAAAAAGAGAAAAGATTTTATCTTTGCCCAAAGATTACTCTTTTAAACAGATTTTTTTATGCTGGTTTAAGGTACTACCCTCATCAAGCGATCTATACTCCAAAAGGCAGAATCCCCTTATGTCAAATTGACTAAAAAAATACAGAACAGGGCATAGAAATAAATGACTATTGTACTGACATTTAAAGCTTAGTATCTTTTTTAATATTAAAGTCTTTTGCTGAATCTTATTTGGGAAAGGGATCATTTCTTTAACCACATGTGAAAAAAACAAAAACAAAAACAGTCTTTTCTTGCCCTTCTTCCTGACTCACTGGGCTTGAGTCCCTCGAGACTCCACACTTCCTTTGGTAGCAATTTTGGGAAATTAATGCTATAACTTCTAATCCAGTGTGGTGGGTATCAGCATTTTCCTCCCCAAATCCTTCCTCTTCTAACTTTCACCATTCCCAAGAGAAGGACTCATTGCTAAGGGCAGCTACAGTATCACTGACAGCCCTAAAATCATTTGCACAGACTAAAGTTAGAGATGGCAAGTCAGGATAGAAGATTAAGTTTAACTACAACAGATAAAAAGCAGATGGAGAGGAGAAAAATTAGTAACTGACACTGCCATTCTATTTACATACCAACCTAAATAAACTAGTTAAACAACATCAAGTTAATGTCTGCCCAGAAGATATTACAATTTACCAACATAAAAGATTAAAAACAAGCAGCAACTTTTATATAAAATTAATAAAGACAAATGAAAAAGAAATTGTCAGTAGCATCTATCTCCTCGATGTGTCTGAACTGCACATTATAAACTAGTCCATTAGTACAGCAGCTTGCTAAAAATTGACTTTGGTTCAAGCTTAGTTTTAAAAAAAAACATAAAAAACACACCACACAAAAAAGGTGGATGGACATTTGTTAATTTCCCTGCTTGCAGTTCACTGATTTTGGGGGGATTTTAGGGAAGGTGAGGGGTAAGAAGAGGAAATTTAGGGGTGGTAATTTAAATACTTTGTGAAATAAAATAAGGCAGAAAAAAACAACAAAGAAAAATTTAAAAGGGGACTAAAATATTTTTGACCTTTTAATATTACTGTGACCGTCTCCCATTTAAATCACAAACAAAAGTCCACACTGTGTCTGTATCACTGCCTTTCTGCACAATGGTGAAGAGAGACAAATACACAAATCCAAACTCCCTGGTGGATACAAGCAAAGCAACCAGATTGAAAACCACCTGTAAGCTCTCTCTATATCCCCAGCTTGAAAGGGACAAAAAGTGCAGTCTTGGGACCACTGGAGATTTAAGCAAGCACCCACAGACACCAAATGGAACCTTTAACTCCAATAAGAAGGGTAACTTAGATGAGCTGCACTGCAGTAATCCAGTCTTCTGGAAAATTTTTTGGTACAGATGGTATAGAAACAGTACATTGACAAAAAGGGAAATTTAATCTCCAAGTTACCCTCGTTCCTCTTCATCCACTTTCACAAGCTCTTACTTTCAGTGGGCTCATTACATAGTTTAGAAACACCCTGAAAGCAATTATAGGAAGGAGCTAATCACTTTCTACACTGAATAAAGAGATGTGAATTACTTTGCAGGAGCATCACGAACAAACCAAGGAGACTCTTGAGATGTGTGCAAAGTTCCTGCTCAAAGTCCTTCTTCTTTAAAGGTTCTACAGATCCCAGGCCTGGCTAATAAGTGCCTCCTTTAGTCAGAGAACCAAGCGGAATCTCAGGGACAGAGGAACTTATAAGCCATCCAGTGGGAAGGAAATCTGCAGATTGCTAGAGGAAAAGGTGGTAACCTCAGACTCTTCTCATCACACCTCTTTTGGAAATATAATTGATGGAAAATAGTCTAGTAGAATTCCTTTAGAAAATAAAAGAAGGGAAAAAGTTCCCCAATTTCAGTAAGTCAGTTTGTTCTTTGCCAAGTAAGTTAAAGGAAGTTTTGGATGAAAAACTTCTGAAAAATGGAAAAAACAAACACACCAACAGCAGGAGCATTTTTCAGGAGATAAGAAATCAGGAGAACCACCAAGTCAGGTGTCTGCAGTAGTCTTTGCTCTTCGGAACCAAATCCTGCCCTGCAACACGTACAGCTGTTCCCATCGAAAGTAGCAGAAAGCAGCACTGCTGCACCACAGGATCTGGGCCTCAGGGTCATTCAATGATTTGGGGGTGAGTGAGAGCTACAGTTCAGCAGGAATTCCTTCCTACACAAAAGTGCTCCAAAGGCACCACCTGATGGGGGAGGGGGAGGGGACATTTGTGGAGTGGGAGTGTTTGCACACACTGCCTTCAGCTTCTGCACCAAGCCTCTTGCATAAGTGGCAAAAGAAAATAATTTTCTAGCACCTCTGTAAGAGTCATCAAGGATAAGGAAACCAGCAAGAACATTCCCCGCAGTTAAGAACAGAAGTCTCCCCTTACCCCGAAACCCTCCCTCCCCACAGTGTGGGAGCTCACTGAAATAGGATCCAGGAGCAAGAGATAAACATGTCCAAACTATATATATATATATATAAAAAACAATAACAACAACAACAATAATAATAGAGATACAGTAATACAGGCCTGCCTAAATTGTACCAGTTAAGAAAGGAACCCCCAACACAATTGATACGATTATAAACACCTTGTTATGACTTAATGGCCTGTACAACAGACCCATAAAAATGATTTTTTTTAAGATAAAAAGAAATTTAGATAAACAAGAAACCCCCTTCCTATATTGGAATTGGTAACCCACCTTAACTTGTCATCATGACTGCTGGAAATGATAAGTAGTCCTTTCACTTATTTTTTTGTTTGTTTGTTTTTGATTTTTTGTTTCTTTTTTTTTTTTAAATTTTTGGTTAGAAAGTTTTCCAATCCATGAAGCACTCCTGAAAAGACAGTGTTTTATTATAAAATTAGGCAAATGTTGTCCCATCTCCATCCTTTCTTTTCTTTTCTGGTATGTGTTTTCCTTCTCTCCCTTCTCTCCTTTGCCCTCACAACATGGCGAGAGGAAGCCAATCACATTTTTCAGTTTATTAACCTGGCTGGCAGCCCAATCACACTGCAGAGTGAGTGAAAAAGGCTCCTGGCAGCCCAGCTCTGCCCAGCTCACTGCGCCTTGGAGGCGGTGGTGGTGGTGGATGCAGCCCCGCTGGCAGAGGCCACTGTGAAGAGAGAGTTCTGGATGGACTCAGCTGAGGTGGAGGTGGCGTGAAGGCTGGCTACAGGTGCAGAGTTCCCTGCAGAGGCTGCGGCAGCAGAGACCAAGCTAACCGGGTTGCTGGTGAGCAGAGAGAGGTTCTGAGGGTTCAGGAACAGAGGGGCAGTCACGATGTTGGGGGCTCCTCCTGCATTGGCAAATACCAGGTTCCCAGTTGCATCCAGTGACGTTATTGGAAGAGAGCCACCAGAAGCAAGAGCTACAGACAAAAATCCCAAAAAACAGTAAGAAGAATGTTAACATTATCCTGGAGAAGCCAAATAGATTCAAAGGTCTTGAGTTTTCCCATAACTCAGTAGGAAAAAGTGTAGCCTTTCAGTGATTTTTTTCCTCAATCACAGTGCTGCATTGACACAAGTTATGGTTTATTTATAATTTTGAAGAGCCTAAAGGACAAAGAAATCCAACTAATTTAATGAGTATGAGCAGGGTAGGTTAGGAGAGAGAGTTAATAAGAACTGTCTAATGAATCAGAGTCATGTTTCTATCTTGAAATCTCAAGTTTATTAATTTACCTGGACATATTTGATAAATCCAATAATTTTGTCTTTAATGAAGAGTGCTAATTTTAAACTACCTCTATTCAAAAGACAAGCTAGCTAAAGTAATTAAAGCATTAAAAATATATTTAGCTCTTATAAATCAATTGGTCTTATTGATAAATTTGATATATGAAACAAAAGCCATCTTTCAAAAAAGGTTTTGTTCTAAAATAAATTATACATCCCAAATAAAATAAAACTTTTGGCTCTGACAACTCTCATTTAAGCACAATTATTTTATTTTTATTTCATTTTTTTTTTTTTTACAGATGGGGTTCTTGATATGTTGCCCATGCTGGAGTGCAGTGGCTATTCACAGGTGTTATCATAGTGCACGGGAAGCTCAAACTCCTGGCCTCAAGTGATCCTCAACCTCAGTCTCCCATCAAACTATTTTAATTTTAAGAAAAAAATATTCCCTGATTAATATAGTGATGTCTCTCAAATTGTTTCCTTGAATCACATAACAGCAAGCATCTTCAGACACAAAGCTTGGATGCTACACAAGGGAAACACTTCACTGTGTGGAATGAATATTGTCCTGGATAACATGCTAAAAGGCTACAGGGACCCAAGTAGGCTTGGAAAAGAGACATTATAATGCAAGAGAATATGTGCTCCTACTGATTGGGATATAAAAAGAGCAGAACCTAATAAAAGTACCCCTGAAGTCTACCTAATGTGCTCCAATGTTAATTCATTCATTATAGAACTTTCCCATACATGGCTTTCTTAGAGGTGAGGATGAGGAATTGGGAAGTCTTATCTGGTCAAGTCTGCCTGGAGAGGGGTCTTAGATGAGTACTTGGATAAATTTATGGGGGAAAAATCTGCCTCCAAGTCTATTCACATAAGATAAATATAAAAGTATAAATATAAAAATAAATATAAAAATAAAAGTCCTGGATAAACAAAATGGATAGACCTATCGCTAGATTAGACAGGAATATAAGAGAGAGGACCCAAATAAGCTCAATCAAAAATGAAAAAGGAGATATTACATTTGATACCACAGAAATATAAAATATTATCTGTAAATACTATGAAAATCTCTATGCACATAAACTAGAAAATGTAGAGGAAATGGACAAATTCCCGGAAACACACAACCTACCTCCCAATACTCAATCAGGAGGAAACAGAACTCCTGAACAGACCAATAATGAGCAGCAAAATTGAAGCAGTAATAAAAAAATCTTCTAACAAAAAAAGTCCTGTACCAGATGGATTCACAGCCAAATTCTACCAGACCTATAAAGAAGAGCTGCAGAAATTATTCCACACTGCACAAACTCTATAACATGGAGATACAGGGAATCCTCCCCCATTCTATGAAGCCAGTATCACCTTGATACCAAAGCCAGGAAAAGTCACAAGGAAGTGAAAGATCTCTACAAGATGAACCACAAAACACTGAGGAAAGAAATCACAGATGACACAAATGGAAAAACATATCACGCTCAAAGATCAGTAGAATCAACATTGTTAAAATATCTATACTATCCAAAGTGATTTACAGATTCAATGTAATTCACATCAAAATACCAACGTCATATTTCACAGATCTAGAAAAACTAATTCTACACGTCGTTTGGAACTGGAAAAGAACCCAATATCAAAGCAATCTTAAGCAGAAATAACAAATCTGGAGGCATCATGTTATCAGATTTAAAACTATACTACAAGGCTATAGTAACCAAAACAGCACTGTATGGGCACAAAAATAGAGACATAGACCAATGGAACAGAACAGAGAACTCAGGTATAAAACCATCTACATATAACCAACTCATCTTTGACAAAGCAGACGACAATATATACTGGGGAAAAGAAGCCCTATACAATAAATGGTGCTGGGAAAATTGGATAGCCACATGCAGAAAAATGAAACAGGATCCCTATCTCTTACCATTCACAAAAATTAATTCAAGATGGATAAAAGCCTTAAATGTAAGACATAAAACCATAAGAATTTTAGAAGAAAATGCAGGAAAAACTCTTCTAGATATTGGCTTAGGCAAAGAATTTATGAAGAAGATCACAAAGGCAATTATGGCAACAACAAAAATAAATGAATGGGACTTGTTTAAATTAAAAAGCTTCTGTACAGCTGAGTACATAATCAACAGAGCAAATAGACAACCTACAGAATGGGAGGAAATGTTTGCAAACTATATTGATAAAGGGCTTATTACCAGAATCTACAAAGAACTCAAAGCAGCAAGAAAAAAAATAACCCTATTAAAAAGCGGGCAAAAAACATCAACAGAAGCTTTTCAAAAGAAGACAGACAAATGGCCCACAATGAGATATTACCTTAGCCTTGTTAGAATGGCTTTTATTTAAAAGTCCAAAAACAATAGATGCTGGTGTGGATGTAGAGAGAAAGGAATGCTTATATAGTGTCAGTGGGATGGCAAATGAATATAATCTCTATGGAAGACAGTAGGGAGATTTTTTAAACAAATAAAAGTAGACCTACCATTCAATCCAGCAATCCCACTACTGGGTATCAACCCAATGGGAAAGAAGTCATTTTATCAAAAAGACACCTGTACTCAAATATTTACTGCAACACAATTCATAATTGCAAAAGTCTGGAATCAACCCAAGTGCCCATCAATTCATGAGTGGATTAACAAAATGTGGTATATGTATATCATGGAGTACTACTCAGCCATAAAAAGGATGAATTAATGCCTTTTGCAGCAATTTGGATGGAAGTGGTGACAATTATCCTAAGTGAAGTATCTCAAGAATAAAAAAACAAATACCATATGTACTCTCTAATAAACTGGAACTAACTGATGGGCACACATGTGCACAGAGGGAAGTAAAAGTCATTAGAAACCAAGCAGTGGGGAGGGGGCAAGAGGAGAGGGGAAAACCTGCAGTGAACACTATTCAGGTGATGGGCACACTTACAGTCCTGACTCAAGCATTACAAAAGCTATCCATGTAAGGGGGTATCTTTGTACCCCCTTAAAATTTTGAAAAACAAAAACCAAAAAAAGTCCTGGTCTCATACAATATACCCAACTAAGTATATTTCCTGTTCTTACGCACAAACTAAACCTATACTTTTCTTACAAAGCTTTTTTACAAGGACATTTTCTTGGTCTTCAAGAACAAGTTAGTATTTGTCTTTCCCCATTACTTCACCTCTAGCAAAGTAGGCTTCCATTACACACACACACACACACACCCACACAAGCTAAGTAAGCAAAAGGGTCCCACTGACCTTGAATAGTTGCCAGTGTACTGTTGCTCATCAAAGCTGGGCTGAGAGCACCGCCCAGGGTCCCTGGATTGAGACTGAGTAAGGCACCTCTGCAAGTCCAAAAGAGGGGTCACTTAGTACCATGCAGACACATCTGTCAGTTTGACAACACATCCAAAGGGGATAAAGAAAGAAAAATGCAGCTGGGGAAGTATGTGGAAATATCTGTTATTTTCCCTTACTCTTACATGGTTTGGCCAATAGTTCTCAGTTACTGGTTTCCTTGATGCTTATTTGTAAAAATAAGGTTACAATCAGCATAAAATGCAAAACTTTTACTGTCATTCTGACTCTTTGAATGACTTCATTCTCTGTTTTCCAAAACTCCAGAAAAAAGGATATGTTTACAAGATGATTTTTATAATATTTGACAATAATATAAAATTGGGACTTTTATTACTCTATCTCTTATCTATGTTAGAGAATTAGAAAGCTGACAGTTGAGCGTTTAATGGAGAAAACAGAGTCAGGAATTCTGGCCTTTCTTCCTCATCACTGAGGGAATCAGTGACCTGGTAGTCTGGGCCATAATCTGGAAACAAAGGTATGACTACTGCCCTTTCTAGGGTGTAGGAAACTTAAGCTCAACTATAATCAAGGTCCTTGCATGATCAAAGAACAGCCCGTTTCAAAGAGATTATCATTTTAAAGAGATGTTGTTTTCATTTGAGATGGTGATGAAAAGTCTCCCCTACGAGTAATTCCAGGCATGATGTCTTAGTTGTTTCTCAGATGTGACTGAGATGAGAAAGCACCTTACCCAGCTGCAAACTGTGAGGGTGCCATCAGGCCTGGGTTTAGTCCTGCAGCAGCAGCCATGGCAGCAAGACTGGCATTTGCTGGCAACTGTGCAGCTCCTTGGAGGGCGGCAGCTGCTGCTGTTTGCAAGCCTGATGCTGTCACCATCACCTGGCTGGTCCCAAGAGGGGAGGACAAAGGAGTGGAGGTGGTCTGTGTTGTGCTGGTCTCACTGGCACTGGATGCCTCGGAGGTGGAGGCTGAGGCAGAAGGGGAGGGACTCAGAGAGGGGGACGTGACTGCTGAGGAAGCTGGAGGTGCTGTGGAAATCACGGTTGCCGTGTTGTTGGAGGTGGTGTCTGTAGTGCCTGAAAAGAGAACGGATTAGCAAATGACCTTATTGAAAAGAGAACTGGATTAGAAAATGACCTTTATTGAAAAGAGAGCTGGATTAGAAAATGATCTTCTATAAATGATTTTTAAAAAATGGTGGCTTTATTCAGTTACACTCTGGAATCAATGGCATAATTAAACTACTAACCAATAACCTCTAAATTGGTCTTTTTATTAACCTAGTCTAGTATTTCCATGGAAAGTAACCACAAAAACAGGCATTTTAGAACCAAAGCTATGAACCCTATACTTTAAGAGACAAGAACAATAAAGCAACCATAAAAGAAACAGAATAGTTTTCCACTGCCAATTTCCTATTCAAAAAACAAAAGAAAGAATCACAGAAACTCTCATTATGGAATAATGCTCTGGGGAAGAAACATAAGCAAAAAAGGAAAGATTCTGTAAAGCTCTTTTTCATTCAGAAATCTCCCTAGTAGTCTCCATAAGAAAATCAAAACAACAAGGACAAGAAAAACTGCACATTAAATACCTTTCTAAGAATTGTCAACAATATACAGAGATAAGTATATAAATAAATAACTAAAGTTATATGTCTAGATGGCTTGCTTGCATTAGAAAATTCATTTAGCTCTCAAAAGTCCACTGTGGTAAACCTTTTCTTATTTATGGAAAAAACAACATACAATGATACTATGAATCTCATAAAAGCACATAAAATGAGGATCTATGAAATTATTATTTGCATGGCCTTAAAAAAATCAAGGTGCCTGAATCTGTGTTTAAGAAGAAGAACAAATGTTTGGATATAAATGACTAATTGACATTAAAAATACCATTACTAACACTAAAACACATTCACTGGGATTATTTCATGTTCAAGATCAGCTCTGCCTAACAAAAATACAATACATATGTAATTTCAAATATTCTAATAGCCCCATTGAAAATAGTAAAAAAAAAAAAGTGAAATTAATTTCAATTATGTATTCTACTTAACCTAATATATCCAAAATATCATTTCAAGATAAAATCAATATTAAAAAATAGTTTTCCTTTTTCCTAAGTCTGGAAATGGTATGTATTTTATAATTACCGCACATCTAAATTTGAATTAGCCACATTTTAAGTGCTCAAAAGCCACTTGTGGCTAGTGGATGACATATTAGATACTAAAGATCTGAAATATGTCTGGAAGTTAGGCCCGCAGGGACCCAGAGGCAAGTGTGACTTAAAGAATGTTAAGTTACTCTGCCTCTAGTAGAAATGGCTCATAAGGCTCTCATGGGATAAATAACCTTCCACATAGCAGAAGACGCCAACTGTCCCCAGTGAGCTGTAATTTTGATGCTACCTATAAAGGACAGTATGTAAAGAACAGGCCCTCTTATTCCAGTTATCAGTAAATGCTACATGTTACAAAAACAGGTGGTCTAGGCCGGGCGCGGTGGCTCACGCATGTAATCCTAGCACTCTAGGAGGCAAAGGCGGGCTGATCGCTCAAGGTCAGGAGTTAGAAACCAGCCTCAGCAAGAGTGAGACCCCGTTTCTACTAAAAATAGAAAGAAACTAAGTGGCCAACTAAAAATATATAGAAAAAATTAGCCAGGCACGGTGATGCATGCCTGTAGTCCCAGCTACTCGGGAGGCTGAGGCAGAAGGATCACTTGAGCCCAGGAGTTTGAGGCTGCTGTGAACTAAGCTGACTCCATGGCACTATAGCCCGGGCAACAAAGTGAGACTCTGTCTCAAAAACAAACAAACAACCAAAAAAAACAGGCTTTCTAAACTAGCTGAACTTAATTTAATGAAATTCACTATGTTGTAGGATATAATCAACCATATACAGTTGGTTCTCTGTACTTGCAGGTTCTGTTCTGTGGATTCAACCAACTGTGGATTGAAAATATTTGAAAAATAAAAAAAAATACAACAAAAATAGTATAAATTAAAAAAATACAAAATAACTACATATATAGCATTTCCATTTTATTAGGTATTATAGGTAATCTAGAGATGATTTAAGTATACGGGAGGAAGTACACATGGTATATGCAAACACTCTGCCATTTTATATAAGCAACTTGAATACCCTCGGATCTTGGTATCTGGTGGGGGTCCTGAGGATATTGATGGATGACTATATATATAAAAAGCAGAACCTAAGCAGTATTTTATCAGGAGAGAGAATTCAAAAAGACAAAAAAAATTTATAATTTTCAATATAATATAATTCTCTGAGGTATGGAAGACTTTCAATATTAAAAAACTTAGGCCGATCAAAATAAATATTTCAAACCTATGAGGGTATCACATTGAAAAAAGTTTTATGTAAAAGATAACATTTCTTTGGTGATACATCTATTACTAAGCTGCAGAACACTCTCTTCTCTCATAATAGCCTTACCACAAATTCAGGCAGTTTTTTTCTTAAAAAAATCTGTTTTGATGCCTTACTCAGGTCTATTCTAAGAACATCTAGAATTAACTTTTCTTATTTCTACTCGGTTTCTTTTTTTTTTTTTTTTTTGAGACAGAGTCTCACTTTGTTGCACAGGCTAGAGTGAGTGCCGTGGCGTCAGCCTAGCTCACAGCAACCTCAAACTCCTGGGCTCAAGCAATCCTTCTGCCTCAGCCTCCTGAGTAGCTGGGACTACAGGCATGCGCCACCATGCCCGGCTAATTTTATATATATATATATTAGTTGGCCAATTAATTTCTTTCTATTTATAGTAGAGACGGGGTCTTGCTCTTGCTCAGGCTGGTTTCGAACTCCTGACCTCAAGCAATCCGCCCGCCTCGGCCTCCCAGAGTGCTAGGATTACAGGCTTGAGCCACCGCGCCCGGCCACTACTCGGTTTCTTTTCACATGCCACAGAGCTAGGAGAAACTTAGATATCATCTATATCAGCACTAACTCTTAATCTCCCTACCTCCTACAGTGCTGCACAAAAGTGGTTATGTGCTTGCTGAATGAATGAGGCAAACATGTCTTTCTTATTGTTAATTGACAAGGGAGGATTTATTCTTCTTTCTGCCCTTCTCAAAAATATAAATTATTTCTTCTTATTGCTGCTTCCCCTAAATATAATTACATCTTTGTGGATATTATTAACCATATTTCCATTCTTTATTTCTTCTGTTCTGAATCTATCAGACCTATCTGTATCACTAAACACATGAAGCTGTGTTGGGTCCTGTGTTTGGCAGATTCACATACATTTTTTCACTTTTATCCTCTTTTCCTAAGACCTGTTCCTTGTCTTATAGAAAGGCAAACATCTTTTCTTATTTCTCCTCTACTGCTAAGAAATTTCAACATACTTATAACATTTCCTTGACCAATTTCTCACCTTATCTAACCTTATTTTACTGATTGGCACTACTTCCTTTCAAAGTTCTGAAATTGAAACTGCCCATTTTCATAAGAACTAATATCTTGAGGTCAAAAGGCTTACAATAGCTATTTTTTTTTACTCTCCACAACCACTTTCAAAGCATTCAGAATCTCTTTTCTAAAATCCCATACGTTTACAAAGAAAATCTCAGTTAAATTTTATCAGTGAATTTAACCTGAGTCAGGAGATGCTGACTCCAGAAACCACACAAAGTTGTTTTTTCTGGTTGTAAGTCTCCAACCACATTCTACATTCTAGGTATCTTCAATATAAATGTCATATATGCACTTATGACTTAAATGTAAGAAAATAAAAAAATATATATATATGCACTATGGTATAACAATTTAACATGATCTTTAATTCTCCCAGCCAGCAAGTCATGTTTTAATCAATATACATTTTATATGACCTTAAATTCTTGGCAACTTCACAATTTAATTACTTGGGCAACTTTAATCAGTGAACTTAGGCTTGCTGAGCCTCAATGTCCTCAACAACAGAATAAAATGCCACCACCCACTTCACAGAATTGGTAGGATGTCATATCCATGCAATGTGTACAATGTGTGTGGCACTCCCTTGTGCTTTCCACTTCTTTTTTTCAAAAAATAGCTTTACTGAGGTACAATTTATATACCATAAAATGTGCCCAATTTAAGTGTAAAATTCAATAACTTTTAATTAATTTACAGAATTGTACAACCATCACCATCCAGATTATGACATTTCCGCTTCCAAAACAGATCCTTTTGCCTGTTCATAGTCACTTCCCACTCCCACCTAGTCATCTGCTTTTTTTCTCTACAGATTTTCCCTTTTTGGACATTTCACATAAATGGAATTGTACAGTATGTACTCTTTTGCATCTGGCTTTTTTAACTTAGCATTTTGTTTTCAAGGTTTTTACATGTTGTAGCATAAATCAATACTTCATTACTTTTTATGGCTGAATAATATTCCATTGTCTAGATGTATCACATTTTGTTTATTTATTTACCAGTTACTAGGTATTAGCTTGTTTTCCAGTTTTCAACTATTACAAATAATGCTGCTGTATGAACATGTAAAAATTTTTGTGTGGAAATGCTTTCATTTCTCTTGGGGAAACTGCTAGGCAGGATGGTAAATTTATGTTGAACTTCTAAAGGAACTGCTCAAGTGTTTTCCAAAGTGGCTGTTATCATTTTACATTCCTACAAGCAATGCGTGAGAGTTACAGTTTTTCTGCATCCTTGCCAATGTTTATCATTTTTGGTGTGTTTGATTATAGCCGTTCTCATGAGTATAAAGTGGTATCTCATTGTAGTTTCAATTTGCTTTTCCCTCATGTTGAGCATCTTTCCACGTACTTATTAGTCACTCCTGTATCTTCTTTGGTAAAATGACTATTGAAATCTTTTGCCCATTTAAAAAACTGGGTTGTCTATATTCTTACTATTGAGTTGTAAGAGTTCTTTATACATTCTAGATACAATTCGTTTATCAGATACATAACCGCAAATGTCTTCTCCCAGTCTGTGGCTTGTCTTTTCATTTTCTTTCAGGTTGTCTTCCGAAGCACAAAGATTTTAATTAAGTCCAATTTATCTTTTTTTTTTTTTTTTCTTTTATGGATTGTGCTTCTGGTGCTGTATCTATGAACTCTTTACCTGACCCAGGGTCATGAAAATTTTCTCCTACTTTTTTTTCTAAAAACTTTATAGTTTTAGCTCTTACATCTGAGCCTTTGATCCATTTTAGTTAATTTTTGTGTATGGTATGAGGTAAAGATCTGAATTCATCCTTGTGTATATGGATATCCAGTTGTCCTAGAATAATTTGCTGAAGACTACACTTTTCTCTATTGAATAGCCTTGGCATGTTTGTCAAAATTCAATAGAGCATAAATTTAAAGGTTTGTTTTTCAACTCTCAATTTTGTTCCATTTAATCTATATGTCTAGCTCTATGTGAATATTATACTGTCTTGATTATTGTTGCTTTATAGTAAGCTTTGAGATCAGGACCTGTAAGTCTTCTAACTTCATTGTTTTTCAAAATTATTTTGGCTATTCTGGGTCCCTTCCATATATATTTTGGAAAGAGTTTATCAATTTTTCAAAACAAAACAAAAAAACCCTGTTGGAATTTTGACTATGATTTTGAGATGATCCTGTGGTTTATGTCCTTTCTTCTACTACTATAGTATGGCATGTTAATTAACGTTCACATATTAAACCAACCATACATTCCTGGGAAATAAATCCCCTTTGGTCATGATGTATAATCTTTTAATTTTCTTTATGTTGCTGGGTTTGATTTGCCAGGATCCTGTTGAGGATTTTTATATATATTTTCATGAGAAATATAAGTCTGTAATTGTGTTTTCTTGTGATATATTTATCTAGCTTTGGTATCAGGATAATACTGGCCTCCTACAAAAATAGAGGAGGAAAGTCATTTCTCTATTTTCTGGAAAAGATTGTTGAAAATGGATTTTATTTTGTTTCTAAATATCTGAAAGAATTCACAGTTAAAGTCATCTGGGCCTAGGTTTTTTTCTTTGTGAGAAGATTAATTAATAATTCAATATTTTACTTGCTTTTGGTCTATTTAGGTTTTCTATTTCTTTTTGAATCAGTTTTGGTAATTTGTGTCTAAAAATATGTATATTTCATCTAAGCTACCTAAATTCTTTTTAGCATAAACATGTTCATAATATTCCAGTATGCCACATGACACAGTAATTCTACTCCCAAGTATATATTCAAAACAACTGAAAAAACATACACCCATATCAAACTGGCATATGAATGTTCTCTGCAGTAGTACTGAAAACAGCCCCAAACCAGAAGCAACCCAAACATCTATTAACTCATGAATGATAAACATGTGGTATATCCATATAATGAAATATTATTTAGCCATTAAAAAGGAATGGAGTACTGATATATTCTGCAACATGGACAAACTTTGAAAATACAATGATAAATTAAAGAAGCCTGAGATATTGAAAAGGCCACATATTATATAATTCCATTTATATGAAATGTCTCAAGTAGGCAATCAATAGAGACAAACAGACTACTGACTGTCAGGTGCAAGGGGAGGAATAAATAAGAACTGATAATGGGTATAAGGGTTGCTCTTTGGGTGATGGAAATAGTTTAGAATTAGATAGTGGTGATGGTTCCATAATGTTATGATTATATTAAAACCCAATAAATTATATACTTTAAAACTGTACACTAAAAAATGTGAGTTATATCTCACATAATAAAAAATACAACATTATAATCTTTTTAACTTCTGTATGTTCAGTAGCCATGTCCCGTTTTGCCGATTTTGGTAATTTGTGTCTTTCCCCCTTTTTTCCGTTGGTTAAAATTCGTTTGTCAATATTGTTGCTTTTTACAAAGAACTAATTGTTGGTTGCACTGTTTTTTTTCCTACTGCCTTCTTTGTTTATTCCATTAATTTCTGCTCTAATCTTAATTACTTCCTTCTTTCTGCTTGCTTTGGGATTAGTTTGCTCTTATTTTTCTATTTTCTTAAGGTAGAAGCTTTGGCTATTTGAGACTTTTTTTCTTATGTTTTCATCTTCATTCATTTCAAGGTGTTTTCTAATTTCTCTTGTGATGTCTTCTTTGACCCATGTGTTAGTTTAATTTCCAAATATTTGGGGATTTCTCAGATTTATTTGTTTTTATTTTTGTTTTTGAGACAGAGTCTCACTCTGTTGCCCCGGCTAGAGTGCTGTGTGTCAGCCTAGCTCACAGCAACCTCAAACTCTGGGCTCAAGCAATCCTTCTGCCTCAGTCTCCCGAGTAGCTGGGACTACAGGCATGCGCCACCATGCCTGGCTAATCTTTTTTATTTTTGGTAGAGACAGGGTCTCGCTCTTGCTCAGGCTGGTCTCGAATTCCTGAGCTCAAATGATCCACTCGCCTTGGCCTCCCAGAGTGCTAGGATTACAGGTGTGAGCTACCACCCAGCTCAGATTTCTTTGTTGATTTCTAATTTATCTTAGTTGTCATCAGGCAACATGCTTTGTACAATTTTAATTCTTTTAAATTTACTAAGACTTGTTTCATGGGTAAAAACATCTTAGGGGATGGATGTTCTATGTGTATTTGAAAAAGAATGTGTTTTCTGCTGTTGTTGGATTAAGTGTTCTTCAGATGGCAGTTAGGACAAGTTGGCCAACATTGGT
Source organism: Microcebus murinus (assembly GCF_040939455.1). Classification (NCBI taxonomy): domain Eukaryota; kingdom Metazoa; phylum Chordata; class Mammalia; order Primates; family Cheirogaleidae; genus Microcebus; species Microcebus murinus. The sequence goes on along the minus strand of NC_134105.1, from coordinate 114,460,346 downwards.
CAAATCTTACATATTCTTGAATTTTGTTTTTTACTTAGTTCAAATTAATCAAATGTCTCCAACTATTATTGTTGAATTGTCTATATCTCCTTTAAACTTTGTTCATTTTTGTTTCCTGTATCTTGGGCCTCTGTTGTTTGATAGCTATATAATTATAATTGCTGTATCTTCCTGAGAAATCAACTCTTTTGCCATTATGAAACATATCTTGGAAAAACAATTGGGGTCTGAGCACGTTTAGTTGAGATGTTTAAGGCTGTGGAATTTTTTGCAAGTTTTTGAGACACATCAGAACACTTATCTTTCTGGAGGAGAAATCACAGTCATAATCATTCTTGCATTTATTCTAGAAATGTTCACCAAGCATCTTATTATGTACCATGCACTATGGGAAAATAAAGATGACCAGATCAATCAAACAAGATTTTTCTCAGAAGATAATGCGCTGAGGATATGATTTTTCCCTTTGTTTCTAAAATCCTATTCCAAATGATACCAAAGAAATATAAAAAGGGAATAAGAGCTCTGGTGACAGATATCAAAGGGCTTAAGATTTATACAGATTTGCAGAAGTGAGAAAAAGGATGAATTCAGATGGTAGAGACACCAGCTACAGTCCAGAAGGGCATAAGGCTATAACAGAGGTGGAAATTATTCACTCTTGATGGAGCCCTGAGGAGAGTCCAAGCTCAGAGTTGTCAGAAACTAACATAGGTGTAGGAGATAGGGTCAAGAATAGGGTGATTAAAAGTCTGTTCAGATAGTAACTCTGCTAGTGTGCCTTTCCCTTTCTGCACCAGACTTCTCGTATGAGCAGAACCAATGTTACCTACTGCTCTTCAAAGAAAATAAAAGTCTGACTGTGGAAGGCTACGAATTCTAGTGTAGGCACTGGAATGCACGAGCAGAGATCCTCCTCGTTTTGAGAAAGTGTGAGGGTAAAGTCTTGCTTGCCTCCTACTCGTATACCTTGAAATAGTTTGGCAGTTCTCTCTCCAACAGTCACAGCCCACTGCTAGCCCTCCATTCAGAGAAGGGGACTGTTGAGTTACGGAAGGTACACAATGGCAAAGAAATCCCTTACAATCTATTGACATTAAGTAATACAGTCTTACATTCATCAGTATGAATAACCAAAACTCACCAGCCAATGAAAAACCCAACAATACAAAACAAATGGCACAAAATGAATAAATAGAGCCAATGCTAGAAAACAACAGTTTACAAAAACAAAGACAAATTATCACAGTTGAAGAAAAACATTACTTCAGATTGAAAAATACTCTCTGAAGACCAATGAGGACAATTTTCTTTTTAATGCTTAACAATTAAAAAAAGAAATAGATTTAGGGGGTACAAATGTTTTTTTCTTACATGGATGAATGGTATTAATATAGTGGAGAAGTCTACGCTTTTGGTGTACTCGTCACCTGGATAGTGTATACTTTTTATCCAGTAGGTAATTTTTCAACCCACACCTCACTTCCAGAGTCTCCAGTGTTCATTATGGAGGACAAATTTTAAAAGGCCCAATCCTTGCAACCTCCTAGTGAAATTTCAGAACATTAAGGATAAAAAGATCCTTAAAGTTTACAGAGAGAAAAAACAATCAAGAAAAGAGACTGAAACCAGACCTTTCATTAGCATTACTAGATGCTAAAACACAACAAAGGAATACTTTCAAAGTTCAAAGAAAAAGTAATTTTGCACCTAGAATTCTATTACTGAACAAACTAGTACTTGGAAATTTTACCTTCCATGTAGCCTTTCCAAATAAAGAAAAAAATTACTTGAGAATGTGTTCCAGACAAACAACAAGGAATCAAGGATAGAGGAAGACATGGAATCTAAGAAACATTGGATCTAACTCACAAATACAACAAAAAGAAATTAAAATAAGCAACCACAGGAATCCCAAGGTCTTCAAGAAGAAAATACATTCCATTAGATAAGTGGTATGATTAAGATGCTGGATGTCTTTAATAAATAATGCAGTAAAGGAATATGCTACTTTTGTCAACAGAGAAAAAGAAAGGCAGTATAGAAACGTCAGAAGAAAAGAAGCGATATAAGAAAGGCACAGTCCAAAGTGGGAAAAAAATTAACCTGGGGTAAGATTTGGAGCAAGTGCTAAGAAGAAAAGAAAATCTACTTGACACTGGCTCTTATAATCTTCTCTTTCAAGCAGTAATGTTTAAGTGCCATAAGATTACATTTTTCTTCCTATAGATTCAACCATTTGAGCTGGCTCTGTATAATATTTATACAAACATAATATTACTGTATTCATTTTTTATTGCTGAGTAATAAAGCACCACAAATTCAGTGGCTTAAAACAACACAATTTTATCATCTCATAGTTTTGTGAGTCAGGCACAGCCTAACTGGTCCTCTGTGAGGACATCACACGGCTGCAATCAAATGCTATACTGTACAAATACTTCAGAAATTCTATATACATATGATTCCAAGAGAAAATAAAAATTATATATGTGACTGTGTTTTTCCTATTTGAATTTCCTAGAAGGTTAAATTTCTTAATAATTAAAAAAAAATTTCATTCTAAGAAGAGTTACCAAGATTTCAGAAAATAGTCATAATTAAATCCACAGAAATGGGCTGAGTAATTAAGTTTAAGAAAATGTGATTGGTCAGTTGGATTCATCAAAAACTGATACAAATTTTTAGCTAGTTTTGGGTACGTGTGTATCCTTAAAATTGCCTTCTATTTGATTTTCCCTATATTTTAAGTAATCTGCAAAGCTACTTGTTCTTTAGGTCTAAACTAATAGAAATTTTTCTGCAAAAAAAATGGGTATCTTAGACCTAACATGACTTATAATTTGTTGGGAAGGTAAAGTTCCAGCTCATAATTTACCAGATTATTGGAAGTCAGTTTAGACAACAAGCTCCTCAGAGGCAGGAACTTCATGTTCCTGGTGCCCAGCATAAAGCCAATCAATCACTGACAATTTGCTTTTTAAGCTGAAGTGCTATACTCTAGAACAGAGGTTCTTAAAACTGGAATCCGCAGGCTCCCAAGGTATCCACAAACACCTTAGGGGCAGTGGGAGGGCTGATGGGGGTTGTTATTTATAAACATCCTTAAATTTTACTAAAAATTCTGAGTATGTCTACTTTGTAAGAAGAAAAGTCTATATAGCTTCCATATTCTCAAAGAGGTCCAACACCCAAAAGAGGTCAAGAAGTATACTGTCTAAAATAAAAATTATGAGATTTTCTAATGCTGAGAAATGTAATACAATATAAAGCCATTTATTCAACTTTTATATCACAGTTCATAGAGCAAAAGAGGTATTATGAACTTAAAACATGAGTAAGGAAAAATCAAAATCCTCGACTCTAGCTTACAGTAAGCTTGATTATGAAATATCATAAATGCACATCTTACGTACTAAGTATCACCAAAAAACATTTGATGGCAATGCTAAGTCATTTTAAACATATTTGGAAAATTTACTATTTAAAGGAGGTCAAAGGAAAAAAAATTATTTATTTTATAATGAGGTGTCAAAAAGAATACTCAAATCTGTTGAGAAGTGCAAAGTCTATTGGGAAAGACAGATGTATAAAAACAATTATTTATGACACAGGTAGGTGGAAATAAATAGTTTCCTGGGGAAGTTAAAGAGTATTTCCAAGAAAAACTAACATAAACTGGAACAGTTTTATCAATACCAATCAAGAACTATAGGCTAGGATGGACAACACTTCAGGGTGTAGGGATATTTACAAAGGTACGGATGGAGCCCTCCTGTGTGTTCAGGGTATGGTAGGTAAAAGAGTCATGGAAGATGAGGTCCAGACTGGAAATAACCTTCTATGAACTGATGAATTTGAATATTTTTCCGAATGCAAAAAATCATAGCTATTGAAAATTTTTAAGGAAAGGAGTTACTTAGAAAAAAAAATTGGTGTTTTTTTTTTTTTTTGAGACAGAGTCTCACTTTGTTGTCCAGGCTAGAGTGAGTGCCGTGGCGTTAGCCTAGCTCACAGCAACCTCAAACTCCTGGGCTCAAGCGATCCTCCTGCCTCAGCCTCCCGAGTAGCTGGGACTACAGGTATGCGCCACCATGCCCGGCTTATTTTTTATATATATATCAGTTGGCCAATTAATTTCTTTCTATTTATAGTAGAGACGGGGTCTCGCTCTTGCTCAGGCTGGTTTTGAACTCCTGACCTTGAGCAATCCGCCCGCCTCGGCCTCCCAAGAGCTAGGATTACAGGTGTGAGCCACAGCGCCTGGCCAAAAATTGGTGTTTTTTGAAAGATAACTCTGAGAGCAATGTAGAAGATGAACTAATGTGGGAAAAAACAAAAGAGGTTAAGAAAATCCTTGAGTGAAAGTATTTTTTTATGACAAAATGATGCCTGATCTTTTTTAAAGTTCACGTTTTCATTCATAACTTTTTTTTTTTTTAAAGCAATCCATATCTTTAGGTAATACCTTATCCCGCAATTAATGGCAGATTCTCACAGAAACCTATCATGGGTCTCCCGTGTACCTAGCAGCGGTGTGGCCTCGCTGCTGCTTCACTGCTTACCTGTAACCGGGAGATTAGTCACGGCAGCACTGGTTAGAGGGAGGACAGGGCTGACCGTGAGGGTAGTTGCTGCGCTGCTTGTCACAAGGCTTGGTGTGGTTGCCACCTAGAGGTCAGAAATGAAAATGAGGACAAAGCACCTTAAACAAAACTTTAAAATTTCAACCCATATTGTGGACTTACTTTGCCTATCAACTTTTAAAAACTCAATGTACAACAGAATAAAATAAAAGGGCCTAAGAGGAAATGATTTTATAATCCCTCTTTGATTTTGGAATTGAGAAACTTGGCATCCTATGTTGGAAAGTTGCTACTAGAAGATGATTTTTCACTGGTATCACAAATAGCTTTGCCCAGGTTTTAAAAATAAATAGTAAGAAACATTCCTAAATTTGACTGTTGAGTCAGATACACTCTAAGTCAGTAAGAAATATACTAATTATCAACTTTACCTAAAAAGAAAACTATCTGACAGGATCAGGGAATCTGGGGTTGATGTATTCCTTTATTTTTGCCTCTGTAGGGGCAGAATTGCTTTGTGTTTGTTTTTAATGACATGAAATTATGAAAAGAATGTGAAGCAAATTTTTTAAAAAACTAAGTTTCTCTTTGAAATAAAAAATTTTACCACAGTTCTGCAAGATAGTCTTCCATTTAGTACAAATAAACCTAAAACATAAAAGTTACCTATACAAAATTATTATTTAATAACTATCTTTTTCATAACTATCTCATGAACTTTATCATTAAAGACCCACCATTTAACAGCCATAAATTTCACTAAAACTAATATGTGCTTTTAAAGGTGACTTTAGTTTTAAAAGCCTTCCAGTGTGGAATGATATTCAAATAAAATGAAAACAAATTAACCAAAAAGGAACAGAAATGCAAACTCAACAATCTTCTCATCTTTTGAATTCTGGTTGGCAGTACTAAAAATCAAAGGAGTCACATGACTACTCTATGCCCTTTCTAGGAATAATATTCTAATGCAAACAGCAGAAGTTACTCAATGAGATTACACACGAAAAGGGCTGCATGGTGTTTCAGAGTGAGATGATTGTCTTAATAGGAGTTCAGAGCTGAAGGTTACCTGGGAATTTATTGTCACTTAATCATGTAAGTGTCAGTTTTAATAAATTGGGCTTTAGGCCTCAACATGAATAAAAACTAACTAAAGATTTCCTCAGATAACTGGAATCAACAGCAAATTTACTCCCATGGTTACAGAGTAACCTAATAAACCACAACAGAAAAGTGTATAATGGAAATGCAATGAAACAAGAAAGAATTACAATTCTTCACTTTAAAAAATAAGACAGATCAGAAAGTTTTTAGTTCAATAACATGAGATTTCATTACCTTGGTAACAACTAAAATACAGTTTTATTGACACTCATTCAACGTGAATATATACAGTAAATTCATAACTGTTATGAAATAAATTGATTAAACAGGTCATTTGTAAAATTAAAAACTAGCCATTGAGCTTGTGCTCCCCTATTTTATATGCTTACCAATGAGGTTGGGCTGGGGAAAATTGCTTTGATAGGTGAGCTGCTGGTCCCACCACTGCTTGGTGGGTTGATTCTTTTTTCCTTCTGTCGGCGGTTACAAAACCAAACACGAATCACCTCCTTTTCCATATTGAGCTGATCAGCAATCATAGTGATCTCTTCCGAGGTAGGCTTTTGATTCTTAAGGAGAAAAAAATGTCATCTTTTGAAATAACTTTTTGAACTACTGGCATAATCATGTCAGAATATAAATAAACAAATGTGGAAGGACAAGTCAGAAAATGAAGCCAGGATATATATGACCATATCGGGCCACTTTCAACACAGAGCTTCTGTAGATAGATGTTTTAATGAACATTACACTTACTAAAATTTATCCATATTAACTAAGTTCTTATATATTTACATTTTTTCATTTTAAGGTCTTTTAATCCTGAATAAAATTAACAAAATACCAAAATAACCTTATGAATTAATAGGAATTTAAGTTTTCTCTGTGCTCCATGCTATCTAACTTGGAGCTCACAATAAGCCTGTGAGGCAAAAAAAGCAGGTATTTCACAGATGAAGGAACTTCATCTTAAAGAAATCAAGTGATTTGCTTAAGTACGCAGTTAATAAGACTTCTAATTCAGTGTCTTCCCAAGGTGCTCAAGCCTTTTCTGAATTAGAGAAGTCAAAATTTTGTTGAAAGCTTTGATTATGATATTGCCTAGTACAAAAAAGAAATTGACAAATATCTGTTGCATTAACTTAAACTCCATAACCTAATATTCAAGGTCTCTGGTGTTCTGGTCCCAAACTACAGGCATATAGATACTAGAATTTAGCCTACCAAACTACTTGTGTTTCTCCTGATAAAAATCCATGGTTCCCTCCCTGGATCCCTCTGCTTGAAGTGCTTCCCTCCCACCTTTTCCAGTGTGGGATTAATTCCTACGCATCCTACGGCAGCTGCCACCTCTCTCACACTAAGTGCTCACATGGATGTGACTCTGGTCTCTCCTGAACCCTGCAGAACTCTGATTCTGTCTCCTATGTCAGTAACTTACTTACTTCATTTATTTTTTCCATTATGTTATAAGCAACCACAAGGACAGAGGCTGATATGTCATCTTTTATCATCTACAATTTCTAACAGTACTACACAGACAATCCCACGTACATGAAAAGTAAAAACCTCACTGACCTCCAAGAAACTCTTCTCTAAGGCCACACGAATGTTGGTCTCTATGCTGGTGCGTTTCTTCCTCCTACGGTTCAAGCCCTCAATTCCTGGAGAATTCAGGGCACTTGGGCTGGAGAGGGCCGAATCAGATGAGAGGTTCTCTGTAAGAATGAAGAAAACACAAAAATAAAATTAGCTGAACATAATGATTCATGTGTATAATACACATGTTAACGACAAAAAATTTGACAAAATAAGCTATAACCAAACATGAAAAATTTTCATATAACCTAATTAAAATACTGTTTACTATTATGAATCTTTCTACTGCCCTTAATGGTGTTCTTTGTTCCAGGATAGTTGACTATATTGTCACCACTACTTTTTGATTTGTTTCTGAGAAAGCAGAAGTTTACTATTCTTACCCTTAAACTCAGCTCTACCTCTTTCAGTTCTGCGCTTATATTATATTTGTTTGTTTATGAACTCTGGGAATAAAAGTCTTTTGGAAATTTTTGAATGTTTAATATTTATCTTGTAAATGACCTCTCATTTCATTGGTATAATCTAGGGTAAAAAAAAAAAAGAAAGAAATACTTATAAATTCTTTAAAGTTAAAACATGGTTCTGCCATTTAACCATTTAATAACACTGGGCATGTCATACACATCTCTGAGTTTCTTTCTGCTACATGTAAAATGAGATGGATGGAACAGATTGGTGATTCTCACCTGTGGAACTCAGGAAGATTACAGATGGCCTCCCATAGCTACTGAAGCAAACTGTCTAAGGATGGGTGTCTCAGGTTTGTCTTTCCCAAAGGCCTAATTTTTGTTCACATCTGCAATGAGGACCATAGTCCAGGGGATCTCTACAGCTCTCACAGTCTATGATTCTGTGACTCAAAATCCAAATCTTCCAAAAGGAAATTTCAGCACACACACAAAAAAGTTAAAACAGCGGTCCAACTTTTTGTATGAAATATATGGTCATTTTAAATAAGCAAACCAGAAATATTAGCAGGAACAAGTCTTATGATAATTCATCAAAGAAGAAACAATAACTTGTTCTTTGGGTTTATCTAAATACATAGGCCTTCTTATCCCGTTCCTTCAACTGTCTGTGTATCCCTAACCCTGGCTCAAATATAAGAAATATTTCAAGGCTACAAGTTATTGCTGATTATTTACACTGTAATTACTAGACTATTTAAATGAATTAGCTTTCTGATTTACATAGCCATAATTTATAATGATCCTCCCAGGATTAGTAAGCTTCAAGGTTCTTCAGTATCAATAATATAGTAAGAAATATAAATGCCAATTTATATAATAATCCCAATGAACAATGAAGGAATGTCCTGTATATTCACTTACCTGCATCATTTAGCCACTTCTCTAAAAGTGGCTTTAACTTGCACATGTTCTTAAAGCTGAGGTTCAAGGCTTCAAAGCGAGAGATGGTAGTTTGGCTGAAGTCATTTCCATAGAGTTTCCCCATAGCAAGCCCAACATCACCCTGCACAATAATACGGAGCAGCAGAGGGGAGAGGAAAATAGAGAAAAAGTCATCTTACTAACGTTTACAGCCATCACTCTGGACTGTCACTCCAAGGACTGCTCTCATTCCTCTTTTGGGTCTCACATAAACTCCATTCCTCAGCCAGGCACAGCACTCCAGTGAGGACTTTCTTAGGCTTTGATCAGGACAGTGTTCAACACTGTCCCACATACTTTCCATCTTCTTGCTACCTTATGTAATAATCAAGATACCAAAATTGCTACTAAGTAACAAAAGATAGGGCCTATAGTCTAACAAGCCTCTTAATTGATGCAACCAAAGCGATTTAAGTAATCTTTAAAAATCAATTTATCCATATCACCTACAGGGATTAGATACAAACTGTCTAGATAATCCTTGGTATTTCTGAATTAACCAAACTTCTCATAAATCACTTTAAAATTTAGAAATGATCTCTCTTTTTTTTCTCTATATAAAGTATTTCTGGAAGCTGTGAAAAAAATCTATTTTCACCCTTAGTTTGGATTTCAAAGTTGGTTACAAAAAACAGGTATTCTAAAAGGCCACTTTTGTAACCATTACAGAGATAGAAATTCACAGTAGAGAGGTTTGACCCATTTAGTTAAACCTTCATGGGCACTGGAAACTTGGTAACCTTACAGCAATAGAACAATGATCCCCTGAATATATTACAAAAGATGTCTTTCTCTATAAGCCTATAACCTTTGAAATGTATACAGTGCTTCTCTTCTAGCTGAATATCTCTTGTTCAAGCTAGAAAAAGCCATATCTTAATGGTTATTTTATATACAGGTAATAGAAGCTCATGGAGTTTAAATGATTTATCAACTCATTTCAATTAGTTTAGTGACAGGGCAGAAAGGCAACAACATTCTGGTCCAAAGTACTACACAACTAATTCTATGACAAGATACCCAACTCCCAACTATCCTGGCAACATTTATTTTGAGTTGAGATTATTCCGGTCCTTTGATTCCTGGCCCCACATCCATGTTTTGGATATTACATTGTTTATTAGCACCTGCATTAGGTGGCAGTTGAGGAAACAAAAGAACATTTTTTTCAGAGTCCATTTTCTTACTGGTGAGTAACTTCTGATAAAAAGTTAAATAGAGGAGCAATGTTGGAACTATAAGATAAAATGAGGCATCGAGAATACTTGAACATCAAGTGATCTATATCTTATGCTTTTGTATAGGATAGTCACCAGCCATGTGTGGCTGCTTAAATTTAAATTAATTAAAATCAAATAAATTAAAAATTTGGTTCCTCAGCACCGCTAGCCCTTCCAAGTGCTCAATAACCACAAACAGTGGCTACTGTATTGGACAACACAAATACAAAACATCCCCACAATCACGGAAAGTTTTAATGACAGCTCTGAATATACTCTAACTAGAACTGACGTGCACTGTTTATTGATTTCCTTCCAATTGCAGTAAAACTGAAAGAACCAGAATAATGTAAGTGGGGCATAAATGCCATCCATATATTTTATTCTATATGTATAAAAAGATCTAAAGATATAGATGGATATGTTTATCTGTACCTATATCTCTATATATCTATTAAATGCTACTTCATTCGATCCACAAATATTCACTAACTGCCTATTATATATCAAGCACTGAACTTAAGCTTTGTGTATCACATATATTCATGTCTTGGTCACTTTATCTGTTTAGATTATAGCTTTCCTAGAAACAAGGGCCAACTAAACTTCATAATTATGTAAGGATAAGACCTTTTGCAGCAGTTAGATGGCAGTAAGTGTTTTCTGGCATTGTAACTGCACAACGTACTACCAATTTATCACAAACTTCTATAATATCTTATATAAAATAATAATTGTAACAAGTAAACAAAACATAAAATATCTATTCAAAAATCACATCAGAGTAAGTATAACAAACAATACCCTTAGGTGGTACCTGGAAATAAAGCCATTAACTATTAGTAACTAGAACCACAGCAATAAATGACAAATCCACTTAATTGAGATTTATAATATAATGCTATTTCACATTTAAATTATTTAATTGAATAAAAAGTAATAGGTCTCTCAGTTAACATACTAATTTTCATTAATTTGGTATATGCTTGGCTTGGTGCTCTTGTAACTCACAATGGTTTTGCATCATCCTTCACAAAAGTAAATATTTTAAGCAGCTAATTCATACATAATCTGAACTATATTAAATCCCTTCAATATTTTTAAAGAGTAAAAGGAAAAAAGGAACAAAGACTAGCACTAGGAAATAATGGATGTACCTCATGTAATAAGTGTATTATATACTATGACATGCTTTCTAATTATGCAATGTCATCTGTAGTAACCTTTAATAAGCAATTATATAATAACTGTTTAAAACATCCAATAACATGTATATTTAACACAGAGAATTGGGATTTGTTTCAACAAATATAACTTGAATGTCTAACTCTGTGTATGTGTGTGCATATACATATAAAAAAACTGGATACAAAGCAACCTTTGAATAACTACAAGTGAGGTATTAGACCTAAAAACAGAGGTTGATTGGCTGATTTTCCCATCCTGCAGCAGTAGCAGTCAAAGTTTGTGAACCAATGCCACTGCTGCATCATAGCCATTTTGAAAAATAAGAAATGGTCATGCCAAAAAATAGGATAACCATAAAGCAAAACATCAGACCACAAGGAAGGTCCTTTATGTGGAGGGGGAGGAGCAGGAGGGAGAAACATAATACTGGCAATATATTGGATCAAATGCCACAGAAAAGCAAACCATTATGTGAGAGAATGTTAAAGATTTTTAGAAGTCGTAACATCTTTGGCATGTCATTTAGGCAAGAATCATCCCAAGGAACACAAAAGTATGCTGTGCTAATATAGTCTAACACCCGAAGCACTGCTAAACATGCTAACTTTACGTTTATTTCAGCTTATCAACTTACTCATATCAATCTAGTTTTATCTTTAGCTTTTTAAAGCTAAAGGTAAGGCTGGTCGCAGTGGCTCACGCCTGTAATCCTAGCACTCTGTGAGGCTGAGACGGGCAGATTGCTCCAGGTCAGGAGTTAGAAACCAGCCTGAGCAAGAGCTAGACCCTGTCTCTATTATAAATAGAAAGAAATCATAGGCCGGGCGCAGTGGCTCACGCCTGTAATCCTAGCACTCTGGGAGGCCGAGGTGGGAGGATTGCTTGAGGTCAGGAGTTCGAAACCAGCCTGAGCAAGAGCAAGACCCCGTCTCTACTATAAATAGAAAGAAATTCATTGGCCAACTAATATATATAGAAAAAATTAGCGGAGCATGGTGGCACATGCCTGTAGTCCCAGCTACTCGGGAGGCTGAGGCAGTAGGATTGCTTGAGCCCAGGAGTTTGAGGTTGCTGTGAGCTAGGCCGACGCCATGGCACTCACTCTAGCCTGGGCAACAAAGTGAGACTCTGTCTCCAAAAATAAAAAAGCTAAAGGTAAGATCACTTAGATGTTTCAAAAATATTAAAATGTTCTATAATTTTTTTCATAACTGAAACTACTTACAAATGTAACTGCATTTCCTTTAAAATTATATCTATTTTAAAATCATTTTATGTTTCCAATATACAATTAGTTTCTTTAAACAAAAATAAATTTCCAAAGAGATATATGTCTATTCCCCAAAATCCCTAGAATACATGCAGGGATGTCATCCTGGTTTTTGACCCACTAACGTAGGTGGAGCCTTACTGTACTTTCAACACAAAATAATTTGAATAGTATTTAAGCGGTGGCTTAAACACTCCAAACATCAGGTCTTTCCCCATTCCATAAAAACACCCAAACCAATCCTCCAAGAAACTTCATTTTTTTCACCTAATGATCCTAAATCATTTTAGCTGACATTTAAAAAATTAATTTGGATTTTGATTAATTTCAGTTTTTCATTTTCAATAGATTGTTATTTGATTAGTTTCAGTACAGCTTTAGAGAATGTGCATGCATGTCTCTATTAGCCTCCTCTCTCCCCCAAAACTATTTTTAAACAAGCCTTTCAAACTTTTCCTCTTTTAGTTATTATAAAAGACCTTGTAATTTTTACTCTGTCAACCTTACATATGCAACACTAAGGTCTACAACCAGATGTTCTTCAAATAACAAAACCCTCAGTATAGTCATATCATTCCCCAATATAATCTTTTAAAACTCTCACAATTTATTGATACATTAATAATTATGATTTCAGAGACCTGTGTTCTGAAGAAATCTTAAAGGTTTAACTTAACATTAAATGATAAACTTATAATTAAATGTATACAATATTCTAAAACTATAAATGCAGGAAATGGCTAACAAAAAGGTACAGTTTAAGACCAAAAACAACATGGCTGAGAAACATTGTTCCTTAGAAGCCTCTTTTGACACATAAAGCAAATACAGTTGTCTCTTGGTATGCATGGGCGATTGGTTTCAGGACCCCTCTCAGATACCAAAAACCATAGATGCTGTAATCCTCAAGAGCAGGGGTCCTCAAACTTTTTAAACAGGGGGCCAGTTCGCTGTTCCTCAGGCCGTTGGAGAGTGTGGCACACATTCCACACATGGGCCTGGGACGAGTCGGCTGCTAAGCAGGACAGGCAGCGGCGGCAAAAACACCCGGCGGGCCGTAGTTTGAGGACGTCTGCTCAAGAATATAAAATGGTGTATTTATATATAACCTATGCACACCTACCTATACACTTTAAATCATCTCTAGATTACTTATAATACTTAATACAATATAAATGCCACAGTTGTTACACTTTATTGTGTAGGGTATAATGACAAGAGAAGAAAATCTGTACATGACACAACCACCCATTATTTTCCCCCCTCTGAATATTCTGAATCAACGGTTGGCTGAATCCACAGATGTGGAAACCAGGGATACAGAGGGCCAACTGCGTTTAGACCTGCCAAGGGGGGAAATCCAACTAAGAGTGGGTTCATCCTACCTGAGTAAATCCAAGTTTGATTCGTCTTTGTTTGAAGGTCTTGGCAAACTGCTCAAGCTCCTCAAGGTCACTGGGCTCCTCCAAGCTGGGAGTATCAATTCGCTTTGGTGTTGACTGGCTCTGTGGAAGTGTCTGAATTGGGGTTGCTGCTATTGTGCGTGTTGGGGTTGCTGGCTGTTGCAGAAGGAACAGAATGATAAGAACAAACATACAAACAGATGTTTAAGTTTTACAACTGGAATGTGCTACAAGTGAACAACTTAAGGAAACAGCTATATTCATGGAGAGTGATGAAAATCATGTAACACTTCCAAATGTACAACCTAATGTTCAGTGGGAAAAGCAGACTATGAAATTCTGTTTAGTATAATTACAGTTAAGGATAAGCATGTAATTCTATAGAAAAAAACCTGAATACACAAAAATGAAATACATTATATCTGGGTTTCCAAAAGGTCTGAATAAATGTCTTATGCCTTTAAATAAATTATTTTAAAAAATCTGTTTCATAAATATGCCACTTACACTGTAGAAACAATAAAGACCATATCTGTCTTGTTTATCACTATCACATCTCCAACATGTGACATTATTATAAAAATAGTATTATAAGATTATTTAAACTATTTTAAGGGGAAAAAATAAATCATTTGTTGTTTAAATAATTTAGGTTTCATTTTGCGGATTTGTTCAAGTTTTTTTCCACAGATCTACATTTCTAAACCTTAACTTAATTATGGCATGCATTTTTTTACACAGTTTTTCTCATTTAACATTGCTTTAACTTTTTTCTATGGCATTTCAGTCTTCATAATAATCCTTTTCAAAAGCTGACTGAGGCAATATCATAATTTATTTAACCAGTTCTTAATTACTGGACACTTTTCATTTATGCTTTCACTAACATAGATAATACCACAATGAAAAGCTTTATACATATTAGTTATTTTTTCTACCTATGTACGTAATTAGTTCTTTGAGATAACTTCACAGTTGATTTTCTGGTAACAGGATAAACAATTTCATGGCATTTTTTTTTTTTTTTTTTTTGAGGCAGGGTCTCACTCTGTTGCCCAGGCTAGAGTGCAGTGGCATCATCATAGCTCACAACCTCAAACTGCTGAGCTCAAGTTGTTCTCTGATCTCAGCCTCCCAAGTAGCTGGGACTACAGACGTGTGCCACCACACCTGGCTAATTTTTAAAACATTTTTGTAGAGATAGGGTCTCCGTATGCTGTTCAAGCTGGTCTTGAGCCCTGGCCTCAAGTGATTCTCCTCCGTCTCCCAAAGTATTGGGATTATAGGCATGAGCCACCAAGCCCAGCCAACAATTTCATGGCTTTTAATACACACTGCAATGTTGGTGCCCACTATACAATGCTAGTTTCCTCCACATGATTTATGTCAGTAGTTTTAAAAAATGTTTTGCTAATTCAGGGAGTAAATGGTACTTCATACCTTACTGCTGCCTTAATTTATATTTCTCTTACTACTCAAAGTTGAAATTTTCGTATGTTAATTATTATCTGTATTTCCTGGATTTGAATTGGATTTATGTCTTTAATCCATTTATATATTAATGATATACTTATTCTTTTTTTTTTTTTGTTTGTTTGTTTTTTTTGAGACAGAGTCTCGCTTTCTTGCCTAGGCTAGAATGAGTGCTGTGGCGTCAGCCTAGCTCACAGCAACCTCAAACTCCCGGGCTCAAGTGATCCTCCTGCCCCAGCCTCCCGAGTAGCTGGGACTACAGGCACGAGCCACCATGCCCGGCTGATTTTTATATTATATATATTAGTTGGCCAATTAATTTCTTTCTATTTTTATGGTAGAGACGGGGTCTCGCTCAGGCTGGTTTTGAACTCCTGACCTTGAGCGATCCGCCCGCCTCGGCCTCCCAGAGTGCTAGGATTACAGGCGTGAGCCACCGCGCCCGGCCTATATACTTATTCTTATGCTTGATGAGATCATCAAATGTTATAGACTGAGTCTTTTGTCAATGCAAATAATTTTTCCTATCTGCTTTTTTCCTTTTATTTTTCAGTATACATAAGCTTTAAGCTATCATTTGGCTGAGCTTCTTATTTTCCTTTCCAACATCATCTGTTGCTTCAAATCTAAGGAGGCCTACTTTATTTTTTCCACTATGATAAAACTCCTTTTAATCTATCAGTTTATTCAATGTATTTTTAAAACATTTAATTACTTAAATCCTTCTAAAGTTTTTTGGGGGGCATGAGAGTATAGGCTCTTTTTAAAAAGAAAATATTAAATTTTCTTATTAGACAAGACTATTCTGTTCTCCTCACAAACCTTGAGTGGAACACAGGCCTCTGAGTGTTCACTAGTGAGAGGTACTACTTTGACTCTATCTTAATTGCTTAGTTGATCCTGCCTGTGAATGGTAGCCCAGGTGAGAGACACTATAGTGTTCAATGCATAGGTCTTAAAACATTGTTAAGTTTATCCATAAGTACTATAAATTTTTTTCATAGTTTCAATTTTCAAATGATCATTGCTAATATACAGAAATATAAATGACTTTTGTATATTGACTTTGTATCCTACATACTTGCTAAACTAACTTATTCCAGAAAATTTTGGGGTAGATTCCTTAGGATTTTCTACATGGATAATTATGTCATCTACCAATTAAGATAGTTTTACTTCTTCCTTTCTAATCTATATGTAACCTTTAATTCTTTTTCTTGTCTTATTGTGCTACTAAGCACCTTAAAGGTGGTAACTGGTCATCTTGTCTTGTATCTGATCTTAGGGAAAAAGTATTCAGTCTTTCATCATTAAGTATGATGATGGGGGTTTTTATGTTAGATGCTCTTTATTAGGTTAAGAAAGTTACCTTCTTATAATACCTAGTTTGCAAGAGTTCTTATCATACATAGATGCTGAATTCTGTCAAATCTGGCAATGTGTTAGTATTAAGTGATAATTCCATACTGCAAAGTCAGAGGGCAAGGGGATTCAGGATTAGCCAGTTCAGTCACCTAATTTAGAGATGAGAAGATTAAGGTCCACAGAGGAAAAATTATATGCTCAAAATCATACACAGGTAAGAAGCAGAACTAGGTCTATAATTTAAACCTCTAAATACCTAACACTTTGCTTTTTTTTTTTTTTTTGTAATGTTTACATGGTCTAGCATAAATGAGCAAATGCAACAACCAAGTATTGACAGGAAAGAAACGAGAGACCAGAGCTTCTTTGCTATTTCTCAGAAAGGGCATAGGATAATGATGGGTTTTAACTGAGGTTCCAGGTTTCCAGTTAAAGTGGTAAAATCTACTGCCAGATATGGTAGGGGGAGGTGTCACAGAATCACAACTCATTGCTCGTTTACTGCCAACACAGTTATAAGAAAATACAGACTCCTGATGATTTTCAAAGACTGTATGACTTTGGTACCATTGTTTTATCAAACTGATAACCTCAGCTTTGAATTTCTGGTTAGTTTTGAAGACTTAATTATTTTAATTAGGTTTTCTGGGGTTTTTAAATCAAATAAAGTCCAAAAGTCTCCCAAAACAATAAGGCAAGAGAACCTCCAGAGAAGAAAACTGACCTGGGAGGTGAGGGTGATGCTTGGCTGCGACTGTAGGAGGTTGGCTTGGCTTTGCTGAGGTAGTTGTGTTAAAAGATTTTGCGCTTGCAGGAGACCTGTAAAACACAAGCACGTTGTGCAAGAAACATTGAAGATTATATTGAACACATGGAAAGAAAGAATATGAATGTTACCTGAAAATTTCCAGCTGCTCTCCTGATAGTCCTATTGGTCTTAAAATTATTATTTGTCTAAAATTCAATCTTGTTAAATACAACTTGGGCAAGAAGACATGGAACATTAAATTAAAACTGATATGTTTTTTAGCATAATGTGAATAAGTTCTCTGATAGGCCAATTCTTTATTTTAATAAGGAGTGGATGAAAGTGAAGAATTATTCTAAATGAAACCAGCTGTAAATTCCAAAAGTTTAATTTCTTAACCTAGAATCCATTAAAAACTGCCAGTGCATGCTGGACCTGAAAGGAACATGCTATCCTTTAGGTGGGAAAAAAAGTTGTTTTCAAATTCTCCTTATCAAATATTTGCCTTTTGGTGATAATAAAGGTAAATGTAAAATACTCTATTTGCATTAACACAAACTATCTTTAAAATGTAAAATTTAAAACTTTAGTTTAAAAATCATTGATAAGTAATGCCAGCAATGCTTCACGATGACAAGTGACACTCAAAGTAGAAATGTGAACACTTGACATGTTTGTAGTAAACGTCCAGTCAATTACTTGAGTCTGTGGCTTTTTATTTTCAGAACCTTACAAAAAGAACCAACCCAGAATGTCTGTATTTAAGGATTTAATCTGTAGTACCTAGTTTTTAATATAATGCTGCTGCTATTCATTAAATACTAGATACAGGATTATGTGTGCTCAGATAAGATCAAAGGTAGAAATTATCCAACATGGCAGACCAAACAAAAGGGATTCTACCATTTTTAAAAATATGTGGTAATGGCGGGGCGTGGTGGCTCAGGCCTATAATCCTAGCACTCTGGGAGGCCGAGGCTGGCTGATCCTTTGAGCTCAGGAGCTTGAGGCCAGCTGGAGCAAGAGCGAGACCTCGCCTCTACTAAAAATAGAAAGAAGTTAGCTGAACAACCAAAAATATATAGAAAAAATTAGCCAGGCATGGTGGCGCGTGCCCATAGTCCCAGCTACTCGGGAGGCTGAGGCAGGAGGATCACTTGAGCTCAGGAGTTTGAGGTTGCTGTGAGCTAGGCTGATGCCATGGCACTCTAGCCCAGGCAACAAAGTGAGACTTTGTCTCAAAAAAAAAAAGAAAAGAAAGAAAAAAGAAAAGAGAAGAAAAGAGAAGAAAAGAGAAGAAAAGAGAAGAAAAGAGAAGAAAAGAGAAGAAAAGAGAAGAAAAGAAAAGAGAAGAAAAGAAAAGAAAAGAAAAGAAAAGAAAAGAAAAGAAAAGAAAAGAAAAATATGTGGTAAGATTATCTGGAGCAACATGTATCTTCCTAATTATGATTTCCTTAGGTTATTAAATTTGGACATACTGATTATTGGAATATGTAGGACAATAGCCAAAAAACGTAAACAGATCAGTCAGAGTCTGTCATTTATATTTGTAAATAAGCACTGCCTGAATTTAAGCTATTAAAATAGATTTATTTCATAATATAGATCACAAATAAGATAAATATATAAAGTAGATTTGGATTTTTCTAGAGAATCCTAACTTTTGTTGATCTGGGACAAGTGAAATATATTTTGAAGCAAATATGATTAAATGAAATAAAATTCAGTACATATTACTACAAATGTTTCTTAAGGCAGATTGATGGAAGTTTAAATGACCATCCTGCTTCCCCCAGTGTCTCTCTATAGTTCAATCCCCATAGAGTAGTTATAGATTGTATTCTAATTGTAATATAAGGCCATCAGAGCATTTGTAGGTAATCTGGCCTGGACCAGTTCTCATACATTATCTCCTACCACTTCCTTTCACTCACTGAACACCAGCTACACTGGCCTTCCCTCTCACATACCCCAATTAGGTCAAGTTCTTTATCTCAGGTGCTTTGCATTCCTTTGTCTACAAGACTCTCACCCAGATCCAAGGTGTGGCAACCTTCCCATCATCATTCAGTTCCTAATTCAAATGTTGCTTCTCTAGAGAGGCTCCACAGGTCCATTCTTCCACAGGTTAACCATTACCAGGTTCCTCTGATCTGTGGTCTGCCTGGTACTTACTGCTATTTTAACTATTTGTTTACATGGTTTCTATTTGACTTCTAATGAAAGCAGGGACTGTATCTTGTTCTAAATTATATCCCCCATATCACTGGGGGATCAGAGCACTGTATGACACTTAACAGGCACTCAACAAATTGTTGAGTAAATTAATTAAAATATTAAATTTTACTGATTTCAGAAAATTGAAGGGTAGTCTAGAGAAAAAAAATAAAACTATATTTTATGTCAATGGTTAAAACTAATTAAATAAAATTATTTTGAAAAAGCTAAAGACTAAAGAATATTCCAAAATAACAATAAAAAATGAAACAGAAGAGAGCACAAAGGTCAGAAATGAGGTCTCATTAAGCATAGGCTATTTCAACACAAGAGTTTCTTTAAAGTTTAACAATGAAAAGTTAGTTTTTAAGTAAGTTACAAAAGCAGATATTTAACAAATGATTCCTATGCAATCAGAAGTTATAATTATGAATGACTAATTTTTGTTCGTAGTAGCATATTTTATAAATGAATTCAAACCTTAGGTCTTTTCCCCCAAATGAGCTCAGCTGAAAATGCTAAAAGGGCCCAGAGGGGTTTAAAACTTTCTTAAGGAACCCTTTCTATCCCCCTCCCTGCAAACAACAAAAACTAAATGAAGAAACAGTTTTTTCAAACAAGAATATTTCTTTGATTATTTTCAGAATAAATGGGGGGAGCAGAAAGGACAAAATAAAATCTCCAACAAATTATGACTCAAGTTCAGACAGGTATCAGTAAGAGTTTTCCCAAGAAAAAGAAAGAAAAATAATCCTGATAATTCTGGAAAAATGGCTTCGATTTTCCTTTCTAGAAATTGAAGACAGAGTTATATGATCTTAGCAATACTGTCAAAAATATAAACTATACTTCAAAAGTTTTAGATTAATAAATGAAAAACAAGGGAAAACAGAACTCAAGCAATCAATATTGAAGGCTAATCTCATGCTGGAAACATTTATTATTGCAATTTCAACAGATCAAATCTTTGTCCTCCATCATTAGTTAAAAGAATAGCTATTCAGATTTTTTCAGCTTCTCTGATGCTATTAATATTAATTACAATAAATTCCACTCCTGGAAATGTTTATATAAACGTGTTTCTACTTTTCACATCCTTTACATTGTTGAATCATCTTAGAAAATAAAATCTAGGTCATATACTACTAACTGATTGGTTACAACTCAGCAGCAGCAGTACAAACTGATTCCAGATTATTTTCAAGCTTTTTTTTTTAAATTAAAGGTACAAACTATTTTCATTCTCTGAGCTACTAAATCTACCATTTCTTGACTGATAATACTGATATCGTAATGTCATAATGATAACTGCAGAAAAGATTCAGAGAAGTTACTATGTATGAGGCACCTTTAACATGTATTTACTCAATGAATCTTTACAACTCTTTGAGGTAAATACTAAAAGTATCCTCATATTACAGACAAGGAAACTGAGGCACAGAAAGTTAACTTTCCAAAAGACACAAACAAAAAGTGGCAGAGCCAAAATTCAGAGAGTAGTTTCCTCTTAACTAACACATTACAATGAATGATCTTCTTGTTAATAAAACATTTTGTGTAATTCACTCATGTAAGTGAAGGGGAAGATGAGAAGAGAAAGATACGAAACTCAGAAAGGTCAGGTGAATTGTCCAAGGTCACTGGCTCTAAAGCCAAACAGTATTATATACTTTGTGCTATTTTCCTAATAGCGTCTGTTTCCTATAAACGTCTGTGGAGGTTGGGAGGCCTTAAGAACATACAAATACCTTTGCAACTACCAAAAAATCAGAATGAATAATTAGTAGGTATTCCAATTATTTTGGGCTTTACTCTTTTAAATGAGGTCCCAGATTTGAAAAAGGAAAGACAATGCCCTTGTCTTTGACACAAATAAATGAAGGCAATCTCATTCAATTGTAAGGCTTTTAACAATTACCAAATCTGGTTTTGTTTTTTTTTTTTTGGTGCCATCTATCACCCTGAAGATAAGCAAATCTAATATATACACTTCAGTCTTGACCTTAAGTCTCTATGATCTAGGTAACTTTCTCCTTCCCTCTTAGAATTCTCTTCTATTGTGATTACCACTCTCCACTAATTTTTTACATCTGAAATCAGAGTATCTTCTCCTCCTCTTTTTTTTTTTTGAAACAGGGTCTTGCTCTGTCACCCAGGCTGGAGTGCAGTGGTGCCATCATAGCCCATTGCAACCTCGAACTCCTGGGCTCAGCCTCTCTAGTAGCTGGGACTACAGGTGTGCGCCACACCCCACTAATTTTTAAATTTTTTGTAGAGATGGGGTCTTGCTATGTTGTCCAGGTTGCTCTCAAACCCCTGGCCTCAAGATATACTCCTGCCTCAGCCTCTCAAAGTACTGGGATTACAGACGTGAGCCACTACACCCAGCCAGTATCTTCATCTTCATCTTCATCTTATTCCTCCCGTACCTAAAGGGCTGGTTTTTCCACAGCACTTTTAATACTACACATACATTTTCTCCATATGACCCCGTCAACCCTCACAGTTGCCTAAAAACCCAGGAAATACCTAGATATCTCTTCCCTATCATTAATCAAATACAATTGGCGACCAGGTCCTGTCCATCCACCTATTTATTTAGCAAATCATCTTGTCTTTCCTATCCCCACAATCATAGTTCAGCCCCAATCCTCAATAGGACTGTTACAATATTCTCCTAACCAGTATTACTCTCTCTATTCCTATTCATTCTAATTTTTCCTCCCCAAGTTTCAGCATGAGCTTTCTTAAAACAAACCTGGAAACGTCACTTTTCTGCTTAAACCTTCTGTGATTTCATATAGCCTACAGAAGACTTACGGGAAGGTATTGGGCTATTTATATTAGAATCTCTAAAGTGCTCGTTAAAATTCTGGGGTGAGGCTCAGGAAGTTTCTTTCCTAATTTCCCAAGTGACAAATAATCAAACCTTGGGAACGACTAAGCTATAGGATTTAAGGCCAAACTTCTAGAAACTTAATGTGAGGTTCTTTACTGATTTGGTCTCTGTTAATCTTTCTGGCCTGAAAGTTCACTATTACCCACATATACAACTTAAAATGTAGTGTCTAAGGCATTACTTATAGTTCTCAAACATGGCTTATTGATTTTTCTTCTGTGTTTCTGAGCTTTTCAAATGCTATTCATTTTCTACAACTGACATTCTCTCCTTTATAAGTCTATAAAGGCATTCTCCCAAATTCATTGTGATCACAAAGGTACAAGGGGTCTCAGCTTGGCTCCCACAGTGTTCTGTGAATATCAAGTCTAACATGTGTAATAGGTCTATTTCCTTGTCACTAGATTGTAAGCCCTCTGAAAGAAAAAACTGACGTACTCATCTTTTAATCTTGAATATATGCTCGAATAAGTATTTATATGACAAAAGATTTCGGGATGAATGATCAAGAAGAACAAAGGCAAAAACAACTACCCCAGAAATAATGAAGGATTGGTAGAGATGCGCTAATATTTCCTTGTGTTTAAGCCTTGATATCCTGATACTCTACACTGATCACATTAACCAACCTTACAAACATGACTGAATTTTATTGTTTGATACTGAAATGATACAATATTTATCACTCAAAGACCTTAAAAATGTTTTTTATAACTCACAAAATTTATAGTTTCTAACATAACATTCTCTCTTTCTCAAACTTTAAAAGATAACAAACAATTGTTAGAAGCATACACTTATAACTCTCAGTCCATATTCTTCAAATACATTCCTGTGAAAAACTGTCAAAACACTAGAAGCAATTTATCCAATTTATGCTCAGCATGCTGAATAATTTCACTCAGAGTTTTAGCCAAACTTTTGGCTCCTCCTTAGTGATTAAAAACATGAATGGCAGTTCAGGGCAACCTTCAATAATGTGGTATACATGCCAAAAAAATTTTTTTTTCTTAACATGACTACTGACAGTTTAAAATCAGATAAAATGTAATAAAAATATTGTTGTAATGGACAGTTTCAGAGTCAAAATGACAGCAGTCAATGTGCACGTCAACATTATGTGGACAGCCTTTGTGCAAAACTAATAAGCTCTAACAGGAGCTTACCCTGTTGGCCCTGGGGCGTCTGTGAGATGATAAACTGTGCTGGCTGCAGGTTGGTAGTTGGGTGCACCAACACAAACTGTTGCAGATTGAGATTCTGCTGTTGAAGCTGCTGCAGCTGTTGAAGATCCTGAAAAATCAGAATTAAAACATGGATTGGATTGGAGATTATACAATAAAGCTCACTTGATCATAGGCTTCCAGCTAATGACTTCTGTCACATCCAAATAAAGAAGAGTATATAATTAGCATTCTTTCAAATTTCCAAAAAGAGTGTGCTCTGGGTGTGTTTCACAGAGTATGTGAAGAAACCTGGAGCTACTGTAAGAACTTACTATTTTTGTGCAATGACATATATTATTGTGTCATGACTTATGCTAAGCCTAATTTTAATAGTTATTTAAAATTCCCTCAGAACAAATGGTTATAGTTCTGTTTTGTAACATATATAAACCAATATGGGTTTTAAAAATCAAGTGAGAAAAAAGTTTTAAAATATTTGATTTTTCTCATTTAGTAACAATTGAGATCCTTATGACTGAATTTCCATCAATAAGTCAAAAGCCCTGTAATGATTAATGAATCTGAGACCAGCTTATCTAACAACTGAGAAATCAGTGTTCAAGTTTTTAAAAAAGAAAAATAGCTACCCACATAAAATTCTGCTCCATAACATAACAACAGCACTTATATTGGCTTAGTGTATTATAATTTTCAAAGTGCTTTCATGTATATTATCTTATTATAGACTAATGTCAACATAGGGTCTCGAAACTTAGGCACTGAAAGTATTTGTTTGGTGATGAAGAACATGGTCAAAATCAAATCATTATCATGATAAATACTGTATATAACAATAATAAAAATTAGTCTGACATTTAATTAGTTCTTCTTTAATGTCTGTTCAAACTCTTGCTACAATTTAAGTCCATTTTTGAGTCTTTTCTGGGGGGATAAAGATAGTTGTCTAGTACTAGACTCATGATAACTCTTCCTGTAGATTACTGATATAACTACTTATACCTTTTTCCTCTTCATAAGATAAAGGATTTCATTTATTTTCCTACTTGGTACTCTAATGTCTATGTCTCTCAAATAAACTTTTATTATCTCTGGATACTTTGCCTTAAAATGTAAAAATCAAAACCAAACAACATTCTAATACAGTTCTGCATAATGCTAATCATTCTGTAGCAAAGAGATGACTTGCTGTCTTTCTCACACATGGGTGGCAATATTCACTACGGAGCACATGAAAGAACCCATGCCTGCTATAATTAGCTAATTAAAATAAATACAGTAATCCCCCGCTTCTGAAATATGCCAGCTAATTATTCAAGAATTGTCACTTAATATAAACAGTCAGTTATTCAAATAATCAGCTATGTGTTTATAATATCAACTCAAATAAGCAAACAAATGCATAATTTCTAATTTAGTGGTAAGGAAGGGTACCACTTACCTCGCTGATTTACAGCTCCTCAGGCCTTTAAGGGCCCGTATTAACAATTGGAAAGTTAATTTACTGTTAAATAAAATCTGCCACTGTAGTCCTCACGTGCTGCCCGAGCTATTGCCCACTCACCTGTGCGATCTGTATGGGCTGAGACAGGGGGATCTGCGTCATGGGCGTGGCGGCGGAGGCTGAGATGGTGGCCCCAGCAGCGCTGTGCTGCTGGCTGGCGGAATGTTGCTGCACCGCAGCAGCCAGCAGCTGCGCCTGTGCCTGTGCCTGCTGTAGCAGTAACTGCTGCTGGGCGGGCGTCAAAGTCAGCTAAACAAAATTAGAACACATAATGGGGAAGGGTTGAAGGAGAAGGGCCCCTCATTCAAGCTAACTGCTTTGAAATAGGTAACTCAAGTGGTATAAGTCCCTAGCTACCCAACTTCATGTGTTAGCATGCAGCTAAAATGTTCATCAGCGACATCATCACTACTAGCACAACATTTAAATTAAAATGGCGGTCCTGGCTCTGGATTTAAATAATCATTCAAGCTTGTCCAGGGCCCTAGGGTTCAGGCAAAAAAAGTAATTAACTAGTAAGCAAGAAAAAAAGAATCAATGCTGACAGGATATGAAAAGAAATCTACACCCAGCAAAACAGCAAGTGATTAGTCAGATGAATGAAGAACAAGGATGCTGGATATGACCAAGGGAAGAACTGATAAGGCCCAGCTGCTTCCCATTAGCGCGAATCCCTGCCATATTCCATCATTTTCATTATGTCCTAAGATATGACTAAAGAATATGAGCTCCATTTGTTTCTTTTCCAAGTCTCCCTACAGGCCCCTCCCTAACACAATCTTTTCTGTTATTGAAAGCATTGAGTCTCTGCAACTTTACATCCCCTTTCCAACATATTATCTCTAGGAAACAGGTGGTGACAGCCGCTCTCTTTATATGCAAATGAATCTGAATGCCCCGGTTTAATAGAAGCTCCAGCCAAAGGAACCTGGAATTCCCAAGAGCCCCTTCTTATTGTAGACCCCAGTCACCAAAAACAAGACCCAAATAGTAAAATAGGAAATGCATTTAGAGCAGATTTAAACTTGCTTTCATAATGCAACTTATTTGAAACACGCCTAACTCAAAGTAGTAAGTGTGCTCTACTTTCCTTTTGGTGTTAGGTTCTGATCAACTGAGAAGCAACCACGGACTATTCTGAAGTGCATATACGGTCCCTTAGTGGTACAACCCTCCTTCTTAAAGGGTCCAACACAACTTGTGCATTAGAAACATAAGACTTGAAATCAAACCATTCAAAAACTCAATACCCATAAAGAGATATGTATATATTTAGTATATATTTAAATATTTATTATAATATATATACATATATTAATCTCTACTGATGGGATTTTTGTAAACAATTTTCCAACAGTTCTTAAAGGGGCCCTTCCCCTGCCAAAACACACTTAACAGAAATGAAGAAGATAGAAAATTCTGGGGGTTGATGTGATGTGCATTGAAAATTCTCCCTCATGATTCCCCCAACCACTCCCCAAGATAACCTAAAACACAAATTTTCAACATTGGAAAAATATTTTAAATGGTGCCTAAGAGCAAAGGCAGCTGGAAAGTTAAAAGCTTAATATATTCACATAGATCAATTCATAAACAATAAAAATAAATGACATTTATCACTTCTCGCCTTTTGGCTAAGATCAAGTGTGAAAATAAATTTATTGAATGCCACATGCCAAGCACTATTCTTTGAGCTTTACATATATTATTTCTAATCTTTAAAACAGTACTGTGAGATAGGTATTATTAGTATCTCCATTTAACAGAAGGAAAACTGAGGTACAGGGAAATGAAGTAATTAGCCCACAGGGTAAGCTGCAGAGTCAGGACATGAACCATGGTTTATTTGAGAACATTACATAGTAGTAACTTAAAGAAAATGTTTTTCTTTTGTAAGTACTAATCCATTCTTTAACTTTGACCTTGGAGTGATGTCATAATGCCAAAATGACAACTACCATTATTTCATCAATGTAATGGTCTCAACTATACAATAGTGATTCGATTGCATGATGAAGCAACACTTGAAACATGGATTTAAAAAAGTACTTAGTTTATCCAGAGCATCTGCAATTGTAACAGAAGATATCCAGAGAACTTATGACAAAGATGATTCCTTTTTCAGAGCTGCCTACAGTATAGAAAGTTCCTTGAAGACACAATAGTGCCAGGCATAGCCATGTTACTGCCAGCTATGGTGAACAGCTCTAATAAGATATTGGCCAATGGCAGTTTTGACACAGAGAAAGTTTATTACAATTCTCTCAGTGAAAACTTACCCCGGTTATCTGTCCTCCAGCCAGCATAAGCTGGGTCTGGGGAATGGCTGCCTGCACTGAAGGCTGCTGGGAAGGCTGACTTGGCTGCTGGGAATCCCCCGATTCTTCATTAGATTTAGACTGAGGTGGGTGGGGTAGAAGTAAAAGATTTCAAATAGTTGATTAAAAGAATTGTACTTATAACCCCATAATTGAAGAATCATTTAATACATAAGACTTTTTCTGTCCTAAGTTTTCTTGTTTCCCTCTTTTCCTTTTTTATAAATCTTTGTATCATCTTAGTTTTACATACTAAGTTTTTAGACTTTTTATTTTAATGCCAGCAAAGCTGCAATTATAATTTTTAAAAAGAAAAATATTAGTCCTTCACATATCAACAGAATTTTTCACAACCCCAAATAAGGAGTAAAGGGAAGAATACATTTTTAATCCATCTCTGTACTAGACCCTTCATACCAACATTTTGACATATACCTGGTGGTCAGTCTGAATCTTCATATACCATCTTAAAGATGATTATTTGACCCACAGAACTTTTCATCTAATATTTTAAAGAACGGTAAATCTAGCATCTCCCATTAAGTAACATACAAGCTTAGAGGGAAAATGCTACAGTCAAGAGAGAAAGAGAACACACTCCTGAAAGGGGCACGAAGAGAAAATTTTATGGTAATTAAAACTGGTTATGCAGAGCATTAAAATTCTGCATAGATTTGCATATTTCCCACCACCTGTTTTGGGGACTGCAGCAAGGCTAATTAACATAAAAGCTCTGATTAATTCTGCCAGTCATTGAGAGATAATTACAGTGCAGGACTGTAAACATTCTGCACTGGAGATACAGCCTGTTTGCCAACATCTCTCTAAGGGATGAAAGTTTACCATGGCAACCAAAGCAATTTTCTGCCTCCTCTCCCTCAGAAAGGAAGGTCATATATCTCCTTTTCTTTTCTCTCCTTGCTCCTATGTGTTACTAGGTCCATATTCCACTGAGTTTCATAAAATGCTCAACCCAAGGTCTTTAGTCATTAGCAAGACTGAAATCAATCTTCCGGAATACTGTTTTTCCCTCTTGACTGTTAGTTACCTGAACACCATAATGAAAGGAAGCAGCAGGTTGACTGAAATGTTATGGAGTAATACCTAATATTTGAACTTTGCATGCTTTGCCATCTGGTTCATAGAAGCAAAGTTGCCAGATTTAAGTTTTGTTTTAAGATTCTGACTATCTGCCCACCAAGATCTATAAACAGGTTTAATTACAATTCTTATAAGTATAACATTTTAGAGCAGAGAGGAACTCTAGCAATCTCATAAATGTCCTCACTTAAATGCAGAGAAGACAAACCGCAGGAGGTTAAGTAACCTGCAAAAGGTCACACAGCTACTGAGGGGCAGAATGAGAATTCAAACCTAAGACCCTTGTGTCTCTCAGTGCAGTGTTCTTTCCTCTGTACTATAATGCCTCTCTAAGACATCAATGATAAATAAAAAAACCTTTGGAAACAAAAGGAAATTCAAGTCTTTGTGTTTAGTTAGGTATGAATTTTAGCTGTATAACTTAGTAACTTTGTTTACTAAATTTACATGTACAACTCTGAAAGGGGACTTTTCCTGTCCATGTTTGGTTCATGGCAATAATTATCATTATTTGGATCTTTATGATATTCAGTAATTTCAAAAAGGTAATACTTTTAAGTACTTCCTATTACAAAACTATATGCTCATTACAGACAACAGAAAAGCATGGAAAAAATAAAGAGAAAATTCCCCCATAATCCCATGTCCCAACTTACCTGTACATTTAAAGACTGAGCAGCGGCCTGTAAACTTGTTCCAGCGAGCTGGACCTATAAGTAAAGTAATCAGGGGAAGTTCTAGTCTAATATTGTTGACATTCATCACTAGAGGTTGTCACCAACAAATATTTCAAGAGTCTCTACTAAGTGTATGTCACTGAGCTAGAACTGAGAATACAAGGAGTTTGCTTAGGGGCTTAAAACCCTATGGACAAGCTTCGTTCCTCCAAAACCCATCCCCATCCCCTGCTGACCCCAGTGGAAAATGATGTTATCTTTTCTGAAGATGTTTTCCCATACTAAATAAGCATTATCAGGCATGCCACTTTTATGGGATGTTCCTTTTATAACATTCTGTTTATACTCACAGGATGCTTAAATTCGAAAAATTTAATTCATCTTCCACACTGTGTTAACATGTAAGAACAAGGTACCTACATACATTATTTTTATCATTATAAACAATCTAGAACTATCTACTCATTCTAATTTCAGAATTTCTATTTATATACTAGAGTGGAAATCTTACATATATACATACCTACAGCCAAGTCCTTAAAACACTGATAGTTGTAACTTAAAACTCCTAGCTAAAATAAAGAATCTGTCATATAAACCAGCCATGCCCAACCTTTTTGGCACCAGGGACTGTTTTCATGGAAGACACTTTTTCCATGGACCAGGGCCAGCGGGGGAGTTGGTTTTGGGATGATTCAAGTGCATTACATTTACTATGCACTTTATTTCTATTATTATTATTGTTATAATATATAATGAAATAATTATACAACTCACTATAGGTTGGGGACCCCTAATATAAACCTGTGGTCCCCAATCCCCAGGCCCTGGACCTGGTATAGGTCTGTGGCTAGTAAGGAACCAGGGCACACAGCAGGAGGTGAGCTGCAGGTGAGCAGGCGAAGCTTTATCTGTATTTACAGCCTCTCCCTCCATTGCTCCCATTACCACATAAGCTCCACCTCCTGTCTGATCAGCTACAGCAGATTTTCAAAGGAGCATGAACCCTACCATAAACTGCGCATGCGAGGGATCTCGGTTGTGCCCTCCTTATGAGAATCTAACGCCTGATGATCTGAGGTGGAGCTGAGGTGGTAATGCTAGCACTGGGAGCAGCTGCAAACACAGATTATCATTAGCAGGGAGGTTTGACTGCACAATAAATGTAAGGAGCTTGAATCATCCCAAAATCATCCCCCACCATCTGTGGAAAAATTGTTTTCCATGAAACTGGTACCTGGTGCCCAAAAGGTTGGAAACCGCTGGTATAAATCACACATGAAAGTTTGTCATAATATTCAGTACTCATATTTCATACATTCAGAAAGTTCAAATTATGGTTATGTTAAAATAAAGATATACACGGAATTAGAAAACCATCATTTGGCAACTATGATAATAACTTATTCAAGCAAGAGTCATCAATGGATGGCGGGTGAAATTTGAGGAATAACAGGATATTTACATAGTCTCATCTCTCTCTCCACAGATACTTATTAATTAAAGGGCAAAATAGCAATTTTATAGTGGAGAAATCTGGCAGACAAGTGATAAAATGACCAAGACAGAGTGTCCAGGAATGAGACATACACCTTCTGGTATAATGCACTGAGATGAATAGATAATCGCATTGCTTATGTTGTTAGAACTTGAATCCAATTATGATTGAGCATCAAACTCAAATTAAAAAACACTACAAAATAACTGGTATATATTCTTTAAAAAGGTCAATGTCCTGAAAACAAGGAAAGACTCAGAAGGGAGAAAGAGAACATAAACTATGCTAGAATAAACAGAAGCCTAAACTAGAATGGTGGCAGTGGGAATAAAAAGTAGGAAATATGAAAGGCGTTACAAGGTACTACCTAAGGATCCTGGCAACTGATTAGATATAGATGAAGAAAGAGTCATGAATTAGTCTAGGATTCAAAATCTGGAAGACCAGAAAATGGTAGTGTCATTAACAGGGAGAGAGAAGAGAAGAAGTTCCATTTTAGATATATCGCATAGCATCAAGATGTCCTGCATTTAAATATAAGTGTTGGGGCTTGGTGTGGTGGCTCACGCCTAGCACTCTGGGAGGCTGAGGCAGGAAGACTGCTTGAGGTTAGGAGTTCAGAGACCAGCCTGAGCAAGAGTGAGACCCCGTCTCTATTAAAACTGGAAAAAATTAGCCAGGTATGGTGGTGCACACCTGTGGTCCCAGCTACTCGGGAGGCTTGAGCCCAGGAGTTTGAGGTGGCAGCGAGCTATGATGAGCTACGATGACACTGCTGCACTCTAGCTACATCAACAGAGTGAGAAGAAAAGAAAGAAAAGAGAAAAGGAGTGGAGGGAGGGGAGGGGAGGGGAGGGGAGGGGAGGGGAGGGGAGGGGAGGGGAGGGGAGGGAAGAAGGATAATCCTGCCAGCAGATAACCTTCAAAAACAAACAAAAAACAAAACTCAGACATTAATGAAGAACACATTTTAGATATGGTGTAACCAAGACAGGCCTATCGGAAGGGGTAAGACCTAAGGGCTAAGAAGTCATTTGCCAAAGAGCCGAAAGAAATCGAGTTTCAGGTACAAAGATTTGAAGGAGATAAAGTTTTTATGTGACTTAATTTAAACGATTATGTTCCTGGATAAAACCATGGTTGAAGAACAGTGTATTTGCATAGTCTTTAAAGTAGTGCCTCACAGACTATTAATTACAAGGAGGAAAAAAGATATCTTTATAATGGACAAATCTGATGAACATTACCTTAATCAAATGGTCAAACTTAATATCACATAATGGGACAAGGCAATATCCTATGTCTTGTGATATAATCCACTGAGAGGGACTTAACATCACTTCTGCTGTATTTCTTTCAACAACACATAACTTGAATCCAATCATGAGGCAACAATCCAACCCAAAATGACAGGCATTCTATAAAACCACTGGCTTCTATGCTTCAAAAGCATCAATATCATGAAAGACAAAGAGGCTGAGAAATAGTTCTAGATTAAAGAAGACTAAACAGGCGGGGTGCGGTGGCTCACGCCTATAATCCTAGTACCCTGGGAGGCTGAGGTGGGTGGATTGGTAGAGGTCAGGAGTTTGAAACCAGCCTGAACAAGAGCGAGACCCCATCTCTACTATAAATAGAAAGAAATTAATTGGCCAACTAATATATATAGAAAAAAATTAGCTGGGCATGGTGGTACACGCCTGTAGTCCCAGCTACTTGGGAGGCTGAGGCAGCAGGACTGCTTGAGGCCAGGAGTTTGAGGTTGCTGTGAGCTAGGCTGACACCATGGCACTCACTCTAGCCTGGGCAACAAAGCAAGACTCTGTCTCCAAAAAAAAAAAAAGACTAAACAGACATGACAACTAAATGCAAAGTATGGATCAGATTGTGGACAGGAAATATTTAAGTATGGATCGTACATTACAAAATAATATTGTATCAAGGCTGGATTTCTAGAATGTGAAGTTGGTACTGTAGTTTTATATGAAAATGTTATTTTTAGGAAAAACATGCTGAACTATTTAGAAGTAAATGGTTATAAGGTATGTGACACTCTTAATTTAGCAAAACAAAAATTTTGTATGTATACACATACACCATTCATAAACACATACACAGAGATAAAGCAAATATAGTAAACTAGTAATAATTTTTGACTCCAAGTGAAGGGCTTTCAGATGAACACTGTCCTATTGTTGTAACTCTTTTGTAGATTTCAAAGTTTTCAGAGTAGAAAGTTAGAAATAAAAAAAATGAGAGTATCCCTTTGCCACTCTATTTAGCTAGTTTCCAATATCTTTCAAGACTCAGCTCAAAAATCTTCATCTGTATGTCTTAAATTGTACAGGTTGAGCTAATCATTTCTTCCTGTGTATTCCCATACACTTTACAATTCATTAATCTATTATTACTGAACACTTATATCTGGGGCTCTTTGGTAAATGCTGGGGACACAGGTAAGCAAGAAAAGGTTCCCATCTTCATGAAACTTATGTAGTTTCAGATCTAAATATGGTAACAGATCTTAATGTGGTAACAGATCTAAAGTAACTGATTTTGTATATGTATATTGTAATTATGGTAAGGGTAGGTTCAGAGTGCTAACCTTGATGGCAGGTAAGTGTCACACTGTATGTTAATTATGTATCTAATCTGATGGTGAACAAGTATGCAGGGAGTTGTGCTTTGATAGGGAATTCAATATTGTCAAAGTTTCAAATGAAATTCTTTGGTTTGAAGTCCTTTGGTTTGGGTGGTACTGAAGGATCTATGATTTTGGTAATCAGTGGCTAGATCTGGAAGCCTTGGAACTGGTGCAAGAGTTGCAATCATCTTGGAATTTAGACCTAATGGGGAGAAGACTGCATCATCTATGCATCTCCAGGAATTTTTTTTATACATGTGGACCACCACATATTTAAGCCAGATAAAGATGCTTACATAAAGGTGCCACATAATTGACTAAACTTCATCAAAAATCCTATTCCTCTTAGGAAACTGGAAACCTTGTTGGAGGCTTGACTATGTTCTTAGAAGAAAATCAATAAGAAAACATTTTTGTTTTTCTAAAATATATTTAGAATATATTCTTAAATTCATTTTAGATATTAATTAATCTTAATATTTTATCTAGAAGTTGTATGGAGAGGTTTCTCTATTTCAAAGATATAAACAAAACTATGTGCCTGAGCAAAAGTGTCAGCTAGGCTTCACTCATAACAGAAGATGCTAATTGCTGTCTACAAGATATTCATTTGAGTTTATGAACAAACAGAGCTGTAAAATACCTTTCTAGAATTTCACCTGTTTTCAAGTAAAGGAGCTTCTTTTATAGTTCAGGTACACTGATGACATATTTTGATGAAAAGACTTGAGCCAGTAAGATCTATATTTCAGTTCCCGATAACTTAATAGGTTAATATGTAACCTGAAAGTTTTTATGTTCACATGGATTTTTCACTGAATCACCACCACCACCACCACCACCACCACCACCACCACTACTACCCTTATGCACCACTGCTAGCATTGCTACTACCAACATGTTTTAAGTGTTGAATTAGTTCTAGGTTTTAACTGAGGTAGAGACTACCAAGATGTGCAAAGTATTGCTCTAATACATAATTGTAAACATAATCCAAGAGGTTGAGACACTCTGATAATCCATTTCCCAACTGTTTTCACTGTTTGTTTTCCATTTTCAACCAGCTCCCATATAGTAAAACTACTGGGTAGCCAATGTTTGTTTTTTTATTCCCTTTCCCCTTCTCTACATTATAGTTAAAACATGGACGAATAGAATCCCTTGTGTGTTTTAGACTCAGGAAAAAAAATCATGTCATATTAGGGTAATAGAGTTGAAGCAGACCTTTTCGAACCCCAAACAAAAGGGGGTTCTCGCAGTCAAGCAAAAGGCTCAGTAGTTGATAAAAATTAAAATGGTCTGGAACTGTTTTAAAGGAGAGATAACAGCTTTGAGGTCAGAGTCTTAACACTGCAGGTTTCAGGCAATGGTGGCTCCATCAATTTGGATGACTCTGATAATTACTACCTTCAGTTAGCCACCACAGACTTACGCTGATAAAAACAGTAACTCAGTTGTTATACACATTCCATTTCTAACAAGGAATTCTTTTCTCCACACAGCTGTGGTGGTCAATGCTATATAGTCAACTGAACTATAGGAATCCACACTAACCATTTGGAATGATACAATTAGATGTGATTAACACTAGCCTTTAAATAATTTTAAAAGTCCCGCATTCTGAAATAACTTCTCCAGGTCCTAGCATTTTATGCCTCCATGTTTTACTCTCACTTATGGTTAAGCAAAACATTTTACCTGATGGAGATGTCCAAGGAAAGCTTGGGCCTGGGCTGTTGAGATTGCTCCTCCGACAGGCACAGGCTGCTTCTGAAAGTCCAGGCCATTGGTTTGTGTGCCTAGAAAGCAAGCAAAATAATTATAACTATTAAAAGAAAGAAAGTCAAACGTTACCAACATTCACAAGACACCTATTTTGTATCAGCATATCAGTACTTTGCTAAGTAAACTTCCTAGGAAGAGAAGAAATTCAAACTAAGGAAATATAGTAAAATGGTTTCTAAAAGCAGGACTGCAGGAGGAATACATGAACACTGACAAATCTTAAGAAACAGAAACAAAACATAATAAATTACAATCAAAGATGTGAGAGAATTCAGATGTGAACACAGTGACTGGAGCAACTGTGGTAGAGATTGTCAGAAAACTTAAGATGGCTTTACCAAAGAGATCACTACCACTCTTGTAAAGAATGGTAGAGAGAGAGTTCCAAAGAGATGCCTCGGCTCTCTTCTAAATTCTCACACTACTCGATATTTAGCTCCAACACAGAGGAAATTGACTAGTGACTTTGCCAAGAACAAGAAGGAATTACTATTAACTTAAATGTTTTAATAAATAATAACCTGATAGCAAAAGTAACCCTTTACAAAGCATACGGAAAACAAAACAGTTGTACTAATTTCTTTAATCCCAAAGTATACACTGTTGCACACATCTCATTAGCAAGGGCTCTGCTATGTATTTTTTTTTTTTTTTGAGACAGAGTCTCACTTTTGTTGTCCAGGCTAGAGTGAGTGCCGTGGCGTCAGCCTAGCTCACAGCAACCTCAAACTCCTGGGCTCAAGCGATCCTTCTGCCTCAGCCTCCCGAGTAGCTGGGACTACAGGCATGTGCCACCATGCCCGGCTAATTTTTTTTTTATATATATATCAGTTGGCCAATTAATTTCTTTCTGTTTATAGTAGAGACGGGGTCTTGCTCTTGCTCAGGCTGGTTTTGAACTCCCGACCTTGAGCAATCCCGCCCGCCTCGGCCTCCCAAGAGCTAGGATTACAGGCGTGAGCCACAGCGCCCGGCCTGTATTTTTTAAATGTTGTGCCAGTGCTTTTTTACCACTTATGCTGGGATTTGATGTTGGAATACAATTAATTTATACAATGATATGCCACCCTAATACCCAGAAATATTTTCTAAGGGATATAATACATTGTTTCTGAATTACTACATCCAGTTATTATTTAGGAAAAGCCAGAATACTTTGTACTGAATAAAATATGACTGACCACAGCAACATGTAAGAATCATCTTAGACCCATGGATATGGTCCCACACTTCTGTTTCCTACCACTTGAGCACCCTATCCTTACACCTATGTGTGCACACATCAAGAGCAGACCAGTTAGGAGAGTATAAGTTAGAATCTTAAAGCAGTATTTCTAAGACAGTGCTAACTTCTGCTATTATATATCCTAATTTCTGGCAAATATATCATTTAAGTGAGAATAATTTGGTATATCACATGACCCAAAAGGTCTATTTGTTTCCTTGAGACAATTACAAAAGACGTATAAATATTTCACTTCCTTAAAAACTTATGGGGGAGGCATGGGCAATATATGTAACCTTAACATTTGTACCCCTATAATATGCTGAAATAAAAAATAAATAAATAAATAAAAACTCATAGAGATTGTTTTTTATATTTTTTCCTAAAGTCTTCTACAAACAGCAAACTATACAACTACCTAGACATATACAATTAATAAAATTAAAAGAGTGCATGCGTGTGTGCCAAGTAATTTGAAACTAGCATGAAAGTAAAATTTAAATAAATTAAATTTAAAATCACTCCCATAAACCACACATAGAAGTTTCACTATTTTAACATTGTGTATTTTGTCATTAGTTGCAGGAAATCATTACCCATGTAACGAAGGTATGGTGTTTGTACTGTAAATACTTTTAAATTTTTTACATTTTGACATCTTACAAAATCTTTCTGGCTGGGGAGAGACTGCCCCTTCCAGGCCTACTCCATTCTTAGAGATAGCAAGGGCCCCAGCCAGGAGTATGTCTTTAACATGCAATTAACTAATCCAGAGCCATACCTCTTCAATCAGACTTTGGATGCAATGTTCTTCTGCCTTAATCATCCCAATGCCAGGTACCAGGCAACTAGAGACCACCCTGAAAGCCCAAAGCCCTCCAAAATTACTCAAACTAGCCAATCCTAAATTGTTTACCTTGCCCTTCCTTGCCTTTCCCACAGAAACCCCAATAAAGAGAGTGGCCTATACTCTCTCTTCCCTCTTATCTTCTGCCTCCTGACCACCGTGGTATCTTCCCCATGTGGTCCTGTGTGGCATGCCTCCTATTTCTAGGACTTGTGAGTATAACAAACTTTGTTTTCATAAGGTTCTCTGTGTTGCCTCTTGTGTTTCCACCTGACTAACCATCTTGTAAAAGAATATAAAACAGTATTCAACAACAGTAACGTAAAAAAGAACACTCTTAGACAAAAACACAAAGAGATTTAAGATGCAAAGACAGCTAACTTCTTTTAATAAGGTGATTGAGGCTCCATTAGAAGATGAAGGGTAGAAGTTAGTAGGCATTACACAGAAATTATTCTTGTAAAATATAAAAGACTTAAACTGGGCTAAAAAGAAAGGAGAGGAGAACGGATACACACATCTACCCCAATTAGAATTAAGTATGAGATGGGTATTAGGAGACAGAGATATTGGGAGCCAAAAGCAAATAAAATTTGATTTTAGTGCCTGAGAGAACAGATGCACCAAAATAAGGAACAGAGGGAATTAACACATTGGGGCAGGTGAATCGAGTAAAAAGATTAATATAAGATACACAGTTTGAGAAATCCTGACAAAATATCTTAAAAACAAAAAGTGGTTCACAAAGCATTTAGAACAGAGGCTAGAGCTAAAGGTTGCATAAGGTTGTCACTGGAATAGTAGTATCACTGAGCTAAACCAAAGATGAGGATCTTGTATCCAAAGCTCCAAGGAATCTTAAGTGAATTGTTCAAGATGTCATAGATAGTTAGTGAAGAGCCAAGTTACAAGGACTGGGTCCCTTGATTCTGTCTACTAACTCACAGAAAAGTGACAGTTGAAATTAGGAGAGCAAAATGCCTATTAATTAAGAATGGATGTAGAGAAAAGCAGGTTGAAGACAAGGGAGCACCTACATTAGGAGATGTAAAGACAAGAGAAACAGTAGGAACATTTGGAAAAATAGGGAAAAACCCTCCAGACTAATGTGTTGCAAGACCCAGGGGAAAGAAAGCTACAAGGATAGGGCAGTTTAATATTGTTAAATGGATCAGAGCACTGAGGAAGAAATTAATCCAAAGAAAATAGAGGAAAAGTAATAATAAAGGTAAGATCAATAATTAACAAAACAGAAAAAACTCACACACAACAGAAACACCAGCTCAGATTTTTCCAAAGAATCACAGCACTTACAAACTTCTGGTAAGATAGATTAAGAAAATAAAAGAAGTAAGAAAGCATAACAAAAAAAGGCATAATCCAAAAATGCTGCTGATAAAAAAATTAAGAGGATACTATGAACCATTTCATGTCAATAAACTTAAATTTAGAAATGGATAACTCTCAGAAAAATATAATTTATCAAGACTGATTCAAGGTGAAATAGAAAATCCAAAGTCCCATAGCATTTAAGGAAACTTAATTATCAGGTAAAAAAATCTTCCCAAAAAGATAATAGCTACAACCAGCTGATTTTTAACAAAACAGACAAAAACATACACCGGGGAAAGGATACCCCATTCAATAAATGGTGATGGGAAAACTGGGCAGCCACATGCAGAAGAATGAAACTTGATCCCTATCTCTCACTATATACAAAAATTAACTCAAGATGAATTAAAGACTCAAATGTAAGACCTGAAACCATAAAAATTCTAGAATAAAATGTAGTAAAAACTCTTCTGAACAAAAATTTCTGACTAAGTTCCCCAAAAGTAAATACAGCAACAACAAAAATAAATAGTTGGGTATTAATTAAACTAAAAAGTTTCTGCATAGCAAAGAAAAAAATCAACAGACAACCTACAGAAGAGAAAATATTCACAAACTACACATCTGACAAAGGAGTAATATCCAGAATCTATAAAGAACTCAAATAAATCAGCATGAAAAAGTAACAAATAATCACCTCAAAAAATGGGTGAAAGATATGAACATATTTTTCCAAAAAAGATAAATAAATGGCCAATGAACATGAAAATATGCTCAACATCACTAACCATCAGGGAAATTACAAATTAAAACCACAATGAGATACCACCTTACCCGTCAGAATGGCCACTATTAAAAAGTCAAAAAACAATAGATGTTGATGCGAGACAGTGAAAAGGAAATGCTTATACACTGTTCGTGGGAATGTAAACTAGTACAGCCTCTATCAAAAACAGTATGGAGATTCCTCAGAGAGCTAAAAGTGGACCTACCATTCCATCCAGCAATCCCACTACTGGGTATCTACCCAAAGGGAAAGAAGTAATTTTATAAAAAAAAAGACACCTGCACCCAAATGTTTATTGCAGCGTAATTCACAATGGCAAAGATATGGAATCAACCTAAGTGCCCATCAACTAATGAGTGGATAAAGAAAATATGGTACACACACACACACACACACACACACACACACACACACACACACACACACACTCTCTCCCATCCCATGGAGTACTACTCAACCATAAAAAAGAAAGAAATAATATCTTTTGCAACAACTTGAACTAGAGACCATTATTCTAAGTGAAGTAACTCAGTAATGGAAAAACAAATACCACATGTTGTCACTAATAAGTGGGAGCTAAATGAGGGGTATATATGGTCATAAAATGGTGTAATGGACATTGAACACTAAGAAAGGAGGGGATAAGAGTGGAATGAAGGATAAAAATCTACCTATCAGATATCATGTACACTATTCTGGTGATGGGTACACTAAAAGCTGCAACTTCAGCATTATACAATTCATCTGTGTAACAAAAAATACTTGTCCCCTAAATCTACTGAAATTTTTTTAAAAAGAATACAAAATCCTAACAAATTTTCCCAATAGTGCTTCCAAAAATTCAAGGAAGAAATAATTACAATCTTTCACAAATTTTTCTAGAGAACAACAACAAAACCAGGGAACACTTCCTAACTAATTTTATGAGGACAGTATAACTTTGGTTTCATAACCTCACAAAGATAAGTATTAGAAAGGAAAAAAAGACATGCCAGTTTCATTCATAAACATATATGGAAAAAATCCTAAATAGTAATAGCAAACCTAATCCAGTAAGATAAAATCCATTATGACTAATGTGGATTTATTCCAGAAATATAAGGTTGGTTTGGGGTTTAAAAAAAATCAGTTAATAAAACTGACCAAATTCATTAAAGGAAAAAATCTTATAGTCACCTCAAAGGATGTGTAAAAATCCTTAAATAAATTTAATATCCACTTAAGATAAAAATTCTAGGGCTGAGCATGTGGCTAACACCTGTAATCTTAGCACTATGGGAGACTGAGGTGAGAGGACTGCTTGAGGTCAGGAGTTTGAGACCAGCCTGAAAAAGACTGACACCCTATCTCTACAAAAAACAGAAAAATTGGTGGGCATGGTGGCACATGCCTGCAGTCCCAGCTACTCCCATCTGCTCGGGAGAAGGATCAATTGCATCAGGAGTTTGAGGAAGCAGTGAGCTATAGTGATGCCACTGCACACTAGCCAGGGCAATAAAGTGAGACTTTGTCTCAAAAACAAACAAAACAAAAAAATTAGGCATAGGAGTATGCACTAAAAAATAAATAAGCATAATGCTTCAATGGTGATACATTAAGAGTACTTTTCTTTCTTTTCTTTTTGGAGACAGGGTCTTACTCTGTTTCCCAAGCCCCAGGCTGGAGCACAGTAGCACCATCACGGCTCACTGCAGGCTCCAACTTACGGGCTCAAGCAATCCCCCTGCTTCAGCCTCCCAAGTAGCCTTGCTAACTTTTAAAATTTTTTGTAGAGATGGGGTCTTGCCATGTTGCCCAGGCTTGTCTCAAACTTCTGGCCTTAAGTGATCCTCCTGGCTCAGCCTCCCAAAATGCTAGGATTAGGGACTAACACTTCCTTTAAGATTAAGAACAAGATAAGGATACCAGCTACCACTACTTCTATTATACTGGAAGGTCTATCCAGCAAAACAAGGCAAGAAGACACTTGAATTGGAAGAAAGAAATAAAACTATCCTCTCAGATGATCTGATTATGTATATAGACTATCCTAAGGAATCTAACAACCTATAATTAGAGTGAGTTTGATAAACAAATAGACCAGAGAGTCCAGAAACAGAGCTACACATAGGCACTACAAACATGACAGAGGTGAGAATGAAACATGACAGATCAGTGAGGAAAGGATGGAGTTTTCAACAAATGAGTAATTGGGTAGCCATTTGGAAAAAAAAGAAAATTAGGTATCAATTACCATACCGAAAAAAGAGGGGAAAATAAAATTTCAGAAGGATTAAAGGCCTAAATGTTAAATGTCAAACTATAACATTTTTAGAACATAAGATAGTATCACTATAATCTTGAAAAAGGGAAAGATTTCTTTACTAAGACTCAAAAAATGAAAAGGTATAAATTTAACTACTTTAAAATTAAAAGCTTTGCTCATCAAAGGGCTACATAAAGTGAATGAAAAAAAGAAATATTTACAATCCATACAAGTAACGAAAGATTAGTATTCAGAACACACAAAGAACTCCTATGAATCAATAAGAAAAAGTCAACCCAACAGAAAGAATAGGCCAAAGAAATGAATAGGAATTTCACAAAGGAGGAAACACAGATGTCCCATAAACACAAGAAAAGATGCTCAATCTCCTTGGAAACTAGGAAAATACAAATTAAAATCGTAATGAGATACCATTTTACACCCAATAAGTTGGCTAACATTACAAAGTCGGTTAATATCAAGTTTTGGCAAGACTGTGAAATTCTCATCTGTTGGTGGTAGCAGTATAAATGCAGTATAAGCCAATACAAATGTTTTGGAAAACTGGCTGGTGGGACATTAGAAAAAGTTCAGCAATTACACTGTAAGAAAATACTCTGGAGACTTTTTTACACATATATATCAAGAAATAAGTATAACATTTATTTACAGCAGTATTGTTTGTAATACTAGACATAACCCAAATGTTCCATCAATAATAGAATGGACATGAAAATTGTGACATATTCATACAATAGGATGTTATGGCCAGCGAAAATGAATTCCAGATACATGTACTAACATGGATGAATCTCAAAAAACGATGTTGAGCAAATGACATAGTACAGTATGATTCGATTTATATCATGAAAAGAGGCAAATCTAAGCAATTTGTTATTTCAGGATAAATACATAGATGGCAAAAAATTTTTGAAAGAAAAGCAACGTGATCATTAACAGTAAATTTAGGATGGTAAATCCTACCATTCTTTGTGGTAGAAGAATGGAATCTGATCAGGGCGGGCCTACAGTGACCTTGTGAGGAATAGTAACATTCTTCTTTTTTTTTTTAATTTTTTAATTTTCTTAACTTTTGAAATTATTTTCTTTTTCTTTTTTAATTTAAATTTCTTCTTCTTTCAATTTTTCACCATTCTATATGCCAGGGAATGGTAACTAGAGTTCATGGCTGGAGTGGTACATACATGAGTGCTTAAACACTACATACATGTTTACATGCAGGTTTTTACAATTACTACTTTTACATAAAATGGTAAAAGAAAAACATCAACAAGGATAAAAAAGTACAATTTTAGGTACACATCCAGATTACAAAGAACTAAGGAAAAGCAGATGGTAATGAAGCCAAAGTGGTGAATGGGGCTCATT
This sequence comes from Microcebus murinus, assembly GCF_040939455.1. Lineage (NCBI taxonomy): Eukaryota > Metazoa > Chordata > Mammalia > Primates > Cheirogaleidae > Microcebus > Microcebus murinus. The sequence continues at coordinate 114,417,341 of NC_134105.1, read as the reverse complement.
CCTTTAAGTCAGTTAGAGGTAGAAGCATAAGAGAATGGTAATTCAAAGGGACAGATAACGCTGGAAGGAAAGATTTTGGGCTGATGAAACCTGAGCACACTTAAGAGTCTACAGGAAGGGACATACTAAAGATGTAAGAACACAGTGGGTTAATAGATGGGGCAGGAACCTGACAGCTATGAGAAGATATAGATTTATGAGAAGTAGAGGACTAGAATAATGGAAAAGAAGACAGATATTTCTTTGTATGTGAAAAGGAGAAGGTGGGTAAAAACAGAAAAAAAATATAAAGTGCTAAGGAGGGTGGGAACAGGACTCAGATAGTTACAATTTTCTCAGTAATCAAAGGGTAGTCATTTTTAGAAAACAAAAGAGGCAAAACAAATAGATATATTTGGAAATATGCAATGAAGAATGTGACAGGGAATAAATTAGATGTGAACTCAATGACAGCACCAGGTAGAGTGAAGGCTCAACTGAGAGAAGGTTGGATTTATATTAAGTTCAAGAATTAGAGGGTCTTCATCTCCCAGAAAATTCTATTTCTCTCTTCAGAGCCAGCAGTCAAGTATTGATTGACTAGGCAAAGGTTTACTCTCTTCATAAATAATTCATACTACTCAGTTTTGCACAGGTTTCCGGCTGTCTTTCAGCATCCAGCTCAAATGCCACTGTCCTCCACGTTTTCCACCCCTTTAACTCAAAACCAAGAATCTATACCTCCTGTTTACAAAAACATACTTGGTACTTCCCAATGTTTTGTGGGAGGGAAGGGGGGGAGAATAGAATTGACTAAAATATGCACAATACAGATGAATATGCATCTGAAACATAGTATGCTAAGTGAAAGACGCCAGACTCAGAGGCTGGCTCTTAAAGTCTTAAAGCAAGTAGATTACAGGCTGGATGTTGAATAATGATTAGGACTTTCTGAGCTGAAGAATAGGGTGAAGGGCATATGATTCTACTTATACATATGATTCTACTTATATAACATTTTGGAAAAGGCAAAACTGAAATGGACCATTAAAAAGAACTAACCAACCCCCCTGTTTTACAAATAAGAAAAATAAATATATACAGAGATACTTCCACTGAAATAACTGAATAGTAATTGAGCTCAGAGCCCTCTATCCATCCCCTAATCCAACTGCTCTTCCTACTATACCATCCTACTACCAAGGAGTCCAATTCAATGCTTATTCACAAATAATATTAAGTGATTAACCAGTAATTGCAGCCATGATCAGGCTCATAAAGAGACATCAGATGACAAGGTATCAGAATTTGGGGCCTCTGGTTTCCACCTCACAGCATGTTACCCCAGCTATACTTTTCTTATACCAAAATAAAAATTTTAAAAAGGAATTAAATCAAATTATATAGCCCATGAGAAATATTACTACATATTTTTCTGCCAAAGTAGGAAATACATTGAAATGTTAATAGTGAATACATTATTCTATATTTTTCAAATTCTCTATCATGAGTATTACAGTCAATGATTACACCTTAAATTTTTGTTCAGTTTCATTTTTCCTAAAATGGACTTCCTTTCAGTTTATTCTTCACCGTCATCTCCAAAGCGATCAGTCTCCAAAGTGATCTGTCTCTTAAAAGAGATGGATTTCTATTTGAATTCTACTCAGGTGTACACTTAATTTTTTTGTAGGGGGAAGACTGTCCCTCTCATTTACCCTATTCCTATTGTCTTTTCTCCATAAATGAGAATGGAAATCTATATCCTATGAACATTAATTTTAAAATGTGCCAATGGGAGAGGAAATACAACATAGTAGGGAAGGAAGGAGAAAGGTAGCGGTTGGAGAGAAGGGATGGGGGAGGGAGGAAGAGAGTCAGGGAGAAAGTTAAGGTGATACCCTCAATGGGACCAAAATGTATTTAATAGATGCCCTTCACCCTATTCTTCAGCTCAGAAAGTCCTAATCATTATTCAACATCCAGCCTGTAATCTACTTGCTTTAAGACTTTAAGAGCCAGCCTAACTACAAATAATCCTTCCCAAATCTTAACTCCTATAAAATCTAGTTTTTCTTAGAACACTTAATCATTTCTTATGAGATAACATTAACATAATAGTTTCTAAACAGATCAACCCTTTCGCCAGAAATTAAAACTTACATAGTACATTTTTGTAATCTCTTCAGGAACCAGCTATATCTAAAGGAAAATGTGACAATTTAAAAAGAAAAAAATTTTTGTTCCATTGTCAGTGACCTCATATTCTTTAGCTAAATGCACAAACATTCATTTGTTAACGTAAGTCTCAGACCAAGTATCAGCATCACATGGATCACAACAAATTAAATCAGAGTAAAGAAGTTGGTTGCAGAGAACTGAGTTTTCTGGGACCCTGAAAAATATTTATAAAATAGTCCCTGTTTCCAACAAAAAGAACAAAAAGATTTGTTCTCAATGGAGACCTAAACCTTGAAAATATGAGTTACCCTATTCTCAGATCTGATATGATCCCACTTGTATGGACAGTGTCACAGGCAGCTGCCTGCTCCCACTCCCACACAATTAAGAATGTTGGGGGTAAGGAAAGCTACACTAAATATAGTACACCTGTTCTGAAATGACTTTCCTTATAGTAACATTTAGTATCACTGGCCAATTGGGAATGTAATTTAATTTGTGTATGTCATCTTTCTTTTTCTTTTTTTTTTTTTTGGAGACAGAGTCTCATTCCATCGCCCAGGCTAGAGTGCTGTGGTGTCAGCCTAGCTCACAGCAACCTCAAACTCCTGGGCTTAAGCAATCCTTCTGCCTCAGCCTCTCTAGTAGCTGGGACTACAGGAATGTGGCACCATGCCCAGCTAATTTTTTTTCTATATATTTTTAGCTCTCCAAGTAATTTCTTTCTATTTTTAGTAGAGCAGGGTCTCACTCTTGCTCAGGCTGGTCTCAAACTCCTGAGCTCAAATGATCCACCCGCCTCAGCCTCACAGTGTTAGGATTATGGGCATGAGCCATCGTACCCATCCCTGTATGTGATCTTTAATTCTGAATTGGAACTCACCTGAAACTCTATACAACCTTTATTTTTCATCTACTCCAATGCCATGAGTACTTGAAATATGGATATAGGAATTATTCAGCTATTCTCCTAAATCTTAGCCAATAGGAGTGTTCACTTTTACAATTCAGTAGAAATTTATCTTTTCTTGAATGGTTTTAGCTTTATAAGAAATGGCTTTTGATAAAACTATTGTTATGCCTATACATACAAGACTTATGATGAATCATCTCTTATTTTCAATGAGACAATTCTTTTTGCTTATGTGCATTTTCTATTTTTATATAATTATTTAGGTATACAACAGATTAGAACCAAGAATACCATGTGGAAAAAAGATCCTGCTGTAAGAATAAATGGTACATTCAACAAATATTTATTGGGCATTGATATCCAAATGCACAGGATATAAAAATGAATACAGCTACAGTCCTTGCTCTCAAGTAGTTCTTAGGCTTATTCATTCATTCATTAAAAAAAAAAAATACTTTCTGAGCATCTACCATGCGGCAGGCATTGTTTTCAGGACTGATACCACAGTGAAGAAGAGAGACAAAAATCATGTCTTCATAGAGCTTACATTCTAGTGTGGGGAAAATGGACAATAAAAATGAAAAAAATATTAGATATTAGATAGAAATAAATCCTATGGAAAATAAAGAGGGAGTAGGGAGGAAGTTTGTTGGGGTGCATAGATAATGGTTGTGGTTTCAATTTCATGAAAATAGTCATGCAATGTGGAAAGTGCAAAACAGACAGACATAGGGTTTTACCAAAACATTTAAAAGAGACTTAAGGGGAAAGGGAGAAGGCAACGTCAGGGAAGCTTTGTGGAGGTGACATTTCAGTTGACTCTTAAGAAAATGAGATGAAATTAATTGGAAAAGGTTGAGTCAGGGAGGAAAATGCCAAGCATTTTATACCACAAATAGAAGACACTATGCCCAGGTTAAAAAATAAAATCCAAGAATTTTAACTAACAATTTTTAGATACCCTGTTAGTCCTAGGGTTACAAAGATAAATAAATCATGTTCCCTCATGACAAAGAGCTAACAGTTAGGTATGAGTGATAGACAAGAGAGTAAATAACACAAAACACAAGTACTACAAAAAACAAATCTATAGAATGACAGTGGAAGGTAGAATATGAACAAGAATAAGGTACTGTCACTGCTCTAAAGTAGAACAAGGCAGAGGGTACTTGCTCTAAGAAAGGTACAATGTGCTTTGAGACATTTGTTAATAGCATGGCTAACAAGAGGAAGAGATGGGGTTGTAAAGATAGTCCAGGATAACAAAGTGAGGCATAAACCACCAAGGTGAGGAAAGTGAGGCATCTAACTGTTCAGATATAAACATACTTTATTACTAACAGTTCTTATCTCATTATTATAAGACATTTTGACTGTAATATATAGAGAGAAACACAAAAATATTGGTGGGAAAAAGAAGAAGGTTTCAGTTTCTAATATTATTAATTCCTAGAGAAAATGAATGGCAAGTTGCTACTTTTAAAGTATATTATCTAATTATAACCATTAGGATGGCTGTAATTAAAAACGTGAAAGTAAATAAGTGTTAGCCAGGATGCAGAGAAATTGGAATCCTTGCACACTGACTGTGAAAAACGACAATGGTTCAGCCTCTATGGAAAACAGCTTGGCAGTCTTTCAAAAAGTTAAACATAGGGGCCGGGCGCAGTGGCTCACGCCTGTAATCCTAGCACTCTGGGGGCCAAGGTGGGCAGATTGCTCGAGGTCAGGAGTTCGAAACCAGCCTGAGCAAGAGCGAGACCCTGTCTCTACTATAAATAGAAAGAAATTAATTGGCCAACTAATATAAATAGAAAAAATTAGCTGGGCATGGTGGCGCATGCCTGTGGTCCCAGCTACTCAGGAGGCTGAGGCAGTAGGATTGGTTGAGCCCAGGAGTTTGAGGTTGCTGTGAGCTAGGCTGATGCCAGGGCACTCACTGTAGCTTGGGCAACAAATCAAAACTCTGTCTCAAAACAAATAAATAAAAAATAAAAAAACAAAAAGTTAAACATAGGGTCGGGCAGGGTGACTCATGCCTGTAATCCTAGTACTGTGGGAGGCCAAGGCTGGAGGATCCCTTGAGGCAGGAATTCGAGACTGTTAGACCAACAGCTAGATCCCATGTCTACCAAAAATTGAAAATAATTAGCTGGGCGTGGTGGTGTGTGCTTGTAGTCCAGCTACTCAGGAGGCTGAGACAAGAGGATCGCTTGAGCCTAGGTATCTGAGGTTCCAGTGAGCTATGATGATGCCACTGCCCTCTACCCAGAGGACAGAGAGAGACTGTCTCAAAAAAAAAAAAAAAAAAAAAAGTTAAACACAGAATTACCATATGACCTAGCAACTCTATTGCTAGACACACATTTATGCACTGTGTAACAACATTTCAGTCAACAATGGACTGCATATAAGATGGTGGTCCCATAAGATTATAATATCATATTTTTACTGTACCTTTTCTATGTTTAGATATGCAAATACCATTGTGTTATAATTGCTACAGTATTAGTAGCTGGGAGTGGCGGTGTGTGCCTGTAGTCCTAGATACTCAGGAGGCTATGGTGGGAAGATCACTTGAGCCTAGGAATTTGAGGCTATAGTGAACTATGATCATGTCACTACATTCTAACCTGGGTGACACAGTGAGACCCTATCTCAAAAAACAAAAACAAAAACCAAGAAAACTGCTTACAGTAGTTGGTATAGTAACATGCTGTATAGGTTTGTAGCCCAGGAGCAATAGGCTATATATACCATATAGCCTAGGTGTGTAGTAGACTACACCATCTAGGTTTATGTAAGTACACTCTATGATGTTTGCACAATGACACAGTTCTTAGAATATATCTCTGTTATTAAGCGATGCATGAATGTATACCCAAAAGAATTGATAATTCTCAAGCAAATCATATACGTAAATTGGTACTCAAACAAATCCATATACGAGAATGTTCACAGCAGCATTATTCACAATAGCTAAAAAGTGAAAACAACCCAAACGTCCATCAAGAGATGAATGGACAAATTGTGGTACATTCATACAATGGAGTATTATTCAGCCATAAAAAGGAATGAGTACTGACACAATGCTAAAACATAGATGAACCTTGTAAACATGATGCTAAGAAGCCGGACACAAAGGGGCACATACTATATGATTCCATTTATATGAAACACAAAAATAGGCAAATCGATAGAGATGAAATATAGACTAGTGGTTGCCAGGAGATAGGAAGAGGAGGAAAGGGAGAACAACTGCTTAGGGGGTATGGGTTTTCTTTAGAGTGATGAAAACATTTTAGAACTACAAAGAGGTGGTAGTTGTATAACACTGTAGATACATTAAATGCTAACAAATTATTCATTTAAAAATAGTTGATTTTATGTGTACTTCACCTCAATTTAAAAAGAAAAAGAAAAGAATCTGTAGTTCCAGTACAAATCTGATAGCTACTGTTCTATTGATTCACCTGCCTATAGCAGCCAGCCTCACTTGTCTAAATAGCTGCTTATAATCTGTTATGAAATGCACCTCTGTGGGAACTGCATGTGAAAATAAGAATAACACTTTCTTGAATGAGGGTCTGAGAGATTTTGGAACATGAAGTTTATGAAAGCTATTTTTCATCACTAAGTAGCTATGTTACCTTTTAATCTGTACTGAAAATCATATACTACTACTCTAAATCATATACTACTACTACTCTAGTAGTAGTAATACTACTACTCTAATCTATACTACTACTCTAACTTACATAACAAAGAAGAAAAGTACATTATCCACAGATTTCTACTTATCAGTAAATTTAAGGCAGTCAAGGTAAAATTTACGAACAACAGCCTAAATTTCAGATGCTCTATAGGAAATGATGACTATACCTGTGCCTGTCACTACAATGCCTTGATAAGCAAGCACAAATTCCAAATGAAGTTTCCAGAAATTCAAGCAACCAGGGGACATAAATAACAGCTACTAAGATCTTCTAGGAAAACTTATCTACTGATCATTTTTAGTGTGTTTGTGTGGAGGTGGTTTCTTCCATCTTAGCGGACATAAAAATGGGAAGAATCAGGGATAATGGAAGTCCAGAAAGAGAATCACTTATAACAGAGAAAGAATCACAGAAATATTCCACGCCACTACAAAAGTAAGGCGTGTAACTAAAATTGATGACAGTCATCTACAGCTGTGGTACGTACTGGTCCATGGCTTGTGAGGAAAATAGGGCAAAGCATTACCGTCTAAGCTCCAACACCACCTCCCACCACCCCCCACAGAAAAATTGTCTTCCATGAAATCAGTCCCTGATGCCAAAAAGGTTGGGGGTGGCTGAATGACTGATCTACAGGATGGATGATTATTACATATCTGCTCAATAACCCAGTATAAAAGATGTATTTCACAATATATCTTTTACTTCCTAAATAACAGTACGTGTGTTATTTTTTAAATTGCTTTTTATATATCACCTGTAGATCAATGACATATAACAAGATTTCTATAGGTAGCTAATGTCTGATGAATTGTTAAATCTATCTGGATAAAAAATTCTATTAAAACAGATTTTTAATAACTTTATTCTTTTTTTTTTTCATGATTAGGGTATCCTTAGATTTAACTTTATTCTTAATTGTAGAAAAATAAATGACTTGTCATCTACCAGCTATTGAGACTATCTTTTTCAAATAACTGAAATATTATACATAAATGGAATGCTTTGAGGACCAAGAAAACCAGAAAGGCCTTATTTTAATATCCTAATATCACATTAACATTTTGTTGGAGAAGAAAAATTTGCCAACATTTACCTTGCCCCATCTCCCTCCTGCTTCCCAACCTACTCAGATGCCCACTATTCATCTTTACCTTTAAGATGTAAGCCAGTTAGATGGTGGCAGCTTCACTCCTTCCTTGGAAATACAAAGTCGTCCCCGAATGTGGTAGTACAACTCTTTACCTTCTGATTGTATCCAATGTCAGGGTTCCTAGCTCGAATTATGACCCTCTGCTACAAATTCTTCTTATATTGTTTATTCATCTGGATAAACTATCTACTCTCAGACTTCTTTATTGCATTCTATTCCCAGTTTCATTTCCTTATTTTCATTCGTATCACTCTTGCTCAGGCTGGTCTCCACTCCTAAGCTCAAGCAATCTTCCTGCCTTGGCCTTCCAGGGTGCTAGGATTACAGGCGTGAGGTAACACATTGGCCAACTTACTTCACTCTCCCATGCCTCCACCAAAAAAAAATAAATAAATAAACCAAAACAAAAACAAACAAAAAAAACTGCTACTGTAGGCTAGTTCATCCACCAGTGTTCTAAAACCCAATACCTTTTTGATTCCTGAATCATCTATTCTTTATTTACCAGTCTCCTCCTACTGGCTCCTCTTCCTTAACATATAAACATATTCATATTGCTCTACTAGGAGGACTATTCTAAACTCCTGTCCCATTCTCTCCCTTTTACTGTCATCATCATACTCACAACAGATAGTTAACACCGCATACTTACTAAAACATATACATCTAACTTGTTGTATTATTATTTATCTCCATTTACAACTAAGAAAAATTGTGGCACACACACAAAAAAATAACTTGCCCAAGGTAATACAACCAGGAAGTGAAAGAATCAGGCTATGAATCCATGTGGTTTGATTTCAGGTTCTGAGCTCTTAACCACTATACTATATACAGCCCCACATACAACTTCCACTATGAGAGCTGCCTACATTTGTCATTCCCCTTCTTCAACCATTTACTTCTGTAACCACAGCAATTTCTTTCCTAACCATTTGCCTAAAACCTTTCAAAAGCTCCCCAGTAACCAATAATTGTCAAATCCAGAGGTCACATTTTAAGCCTCCTTTGGCAGTACTTGACCACACTGAATATTAACTCCATGAGCTCACTGTTTGATTCACTTCTGATTTCCATGGTTGTTCTTTCTTTTTTGACTTAAGCACTATCTAGCAAAACTTTCTGTGATGGTAGAAATGTTATAGGTATGAGCTACCTAACATGGTAGCCACTAACCATATGTGGCTACTAAGCACTAGAAATGTGGCTAGTGGACTGGCGAACTTAATTTTTAATTTTATTTAAATAGCCACATGTAGCTAGTGGCCATCCTACTGGACAGTACTCTTTCTCTGCCAGTCCCTTCAATGTTGTAGAAGAGCTCTCTGTCCTTGGTCTTCTTCTCAGTTTATTACACTCTATTCCCAGGAGCATCTCCCTGTAGCTCTATAAGCAACCCAGATTTCTCTCCTCAGGGACCTCTCTCTCATCAGTCGTCCACTTCTTCCCCTGTAAGTACCACAAAACATCCTAAATGCTACATTTTCAGAACTGAAATCCATCACCTCATTGCCAAGTCTACTCCCATCTAGTGCAGTACCTACTCAGAGAATGGTATCATATCTATCCCAGCCATAAGCCAAAAAACAGGTATTCATTTTAGATTACTCCCTCTCCTTTTTTTTTTTTTTTTTTTTTTTTTACTCCACTCCCTCTCTTCTCCTCCTCCCCCCAATGGCTCATTAAATTTGACCCCTAGTTTCTATTGTCACTGCTCTAGGCCAGGATGCTATAATGGATCTAATTGAAAGAGTGATGGAATCTAGTTTTTAGCTTCAAGCAACATATAAAGTATAACATGGTTGGAAAATCCTTTTATACCAAAAATTCTTTAATACCTGTTGGGAAAAAAATACATGAAAAAAATGACATGATCAAACTAAGCTGCCCTCTAAGAGAGGAGGGAAAAAATTATAGACAATCTCTAATAATCTGTGCCTAAAACTGTTTAGAAACAAATTCTCTCAATAGTGTTCCAAATTTCTTTAGTAATGAATAAAAATGGACACTACCCCTGAAATTCTAAATTTTTTATTGGACTATCTCTTGCCAAAAGGATCAAGTGTTCATTCACTGATTTAACAAAAGTATAATCTTAATCCAGATGCCACTGGATTAAGATTATACTTTTGTAATTATACAGTAATTATAATTACTGGAACTATTCTCACAGTTCCAGTAATTATAATTCCCTTCTTCCCCACATATACCCAAAATCTAAAAATCTCTATGCGCACCAGAGGGCAAGGCCAGGGCAAGTTTCTCAATATGCAGTGGTCATAATCTCTTAGAAGTCATATCCTGTAACTGACATCTATCAAACCAAACACCAGAGGAAGGTCTATCTTTTCCTACAGGTGTCTGATGTTTGCTTCTAGAGAACTAAGAACCTTCACTGTACTCCTAAGACTCTCTGGAAGTGCTCTAGTCACTGTCAACCTGTGAACTACCCATTATTTAAAACTTCACTATAGGCCGGGCGCTGTGGCTCACGCCTGTAATCCTAGCTTTTGGGAGGCCGAGGCGGGCGGATTGCTCAAGGTCAGGAGTTCAAAACCAGCCTGAGCAAGAGCGAGACCCCGTCTCTACTATAAAAAATAGAAAGAAATTAATTGGCCAACTGATATATATAGAAAAAATTAGCCGGGCATGGTGGCGCATGCCTGTAGTCCCAGCTACTCGGGAGGCTGAGGCAGCAGGATCACTCAAGCCCAGGAGTTTGAGGTTGCTGTGAGCTAGGCTGACGCCACAGCACTCACTCTAGCCTGGACAACAAAGCGAGACTCTGTCTCAAAAAAAAAAAAAAAAAAAAAAAACTTCACTATAAAGAAACTCCAAAAAAATTAATATTGCTATTTCTACCCACAGGCTTATAGGAATACCTTGGCCAGTACAGAACATAGTCTACATAGTAAAATATGTAATATATTCTAAGATAACAATAATAATAAAAAACATTAAGAATATTAAAAATGGTCCCCAGGTAAACAGAAGTTCAAAAGGAAAATAGTTCTTCAGACTCTGAAATTTGCAATTGTTCCACTCCGGTTTAATGAGAACTTATTTGAGTCCTGTTCCTCAGTGATATTCTGAGTCTTCTCCTAAAAGCACTGGTTTTTTATCTGGAAATGTTTCCCCAACTAGTGTTGGTTCAAGACATCAAGTTCTTGAGTTATTATGAAGAACAACAGGTATATTCACTGGTGCCCTGGTCTTTCAGGATGCTTTCTCTTCATCTTGGAGAAAATGATGTCTGATAATGCTCTTTTACAAACATAATTTCCTAATACCAGCCATGACACTCGTAAACCCCACAGAACTAATATATCACAGGGTACCAAGAACTTTGAATGATGATATTTTTGGAATGCTATTTCATAACTGTACATTAGGTTGCACTAATACATTTTTTTGGCCTTTTCATTTACCAGAAAGATCATGATATTATCCTGGAGGAAAAATCATTTGAATGAAAAATCAATTGAAGGCTGGGCGTGGTGGCTCACGCCTGTAATCCTAGCACTCTGGGAGGCCAAGGCGGGCAGATTGCTCAAGGTCAGGAGTTCGAAACCAGCCCGAGCAAGAGCGAGATCCCATCTCTACTATAAAATAGAAAGAAATTAATTGGCCAACTAATATATATAGAAAAAAATTAGCCGGGCATGGTGGTGCATGCCTGTAGTCCCAGCCACTTGGGAGGCTGAGGCAGTAGGATTGCTTGAGCCCAGGAGTTTGAGGTTGCTGTGAGCTAGGCTGACGCCATGGCACTCTAGCCTGGGCAACAAAGCAAGACTCTGTCTCAAAAAAAAAAAAAAAAAAATCAACTGAAAAAGAACAGGACAGGGGAGCCTTGACTCCATTATAATTCAGATGTAAAAAAACTTAGTTAATTGACTGCAAATTCAACAACAAACAGATGAGTCAGCTACTTTAAAAGAAAGTAAGTTTTAAAACTTCAAAACAAATATCAGAAAAACCTTATATTAAATTTATAAAAATTTAAAATTTTGTCACTTTTACTTTTATTAATTATAAAAATAATTATAATAAGCCAATGATAAATTTTCAAAAACAATAATAAGCCAATTGTAACAGTAATGGCTATAATGAAGTCTGAAGAACTAGAATACTGTCTAATTCTGTGAATGACTAAAGGATAAAGGATCTAGAAATCACATGACATGATGGAAAAAATCTGAAGGAATTAGAGACATTTAGTACAGATTTCTTCTCCATCTCAGCTTTTACTGTTTCTTCATGCTGAATGTATACTGCCTACCACCACCACATTTAAATCCTACCCTGCCTTCAAGGTATAGTTTAAACTCCACTTTCTCCAAAGTCTTCCCTGATCCTGCCAGCTAGAAACAATTTCTCCCTATGTTGAATTCTCATGGATTCATGTATACTCATGAATCTTCTCAATTTCTGTTATATTACATTTTCATACCTGTTTTCCCTACAAGATAAATTTGAAGATGCTATACAGATGGCTGCAAAGATGGAGGAAACTGCTCACATGGACACAACTAGCATCACATGGCATTTTAAGAGGATACTCCGCAACACTTGAGATCACTGCAATAGCAACAGGAAACGGCTACAAAATTATTACAGTGGTACAGTAGATACTATAGTTAGTTTTATCCACACATGATTTAATACTGTATATCTAAGTTTGTTTACATTCTCTCAGCTGTGAATGGTACCATGTATAGTCTTTAAGTGCTTGTTTGTGTTAAATTTTTATAAATTTTAACTTTTTATAATAGATTTGAGATTATAGTAGTAAATGTTAAAATAGACTAGAATCTTAATTTATTTTATGCATTCATAACATACCTAACTTTTAAATGTATTCAATATTTCTAGGCTATACAGTTCATCTGGAAGTTTTTTCAAATTGTTATAAACCTACAAATATTTTTCCAATGTATGTATTGAAAAAAAATCTACATACAAGTAGGCCCACACAGCTCAAATCTGTGTTGTTCAAAGGTTAACTGATAAATATGTTGATTAGATAAATTACACATTTATTTTCTTTAATCTGAGCCTGACCCTCAACGGCTTATCAATCCTTTTTATTTCAATCAATTCCTTAAAGGTAACTAACTATGTCAAAACTCATTCACTCTACTCAACCCATTTCATTCAATCTTCTCCTAGCAAGGCAATATAAAGTAATGAGAAGCTCACAGTCTTTCAATTATAAATTACTAAACCATTATGAATTTAGTTCCCTTATGTGCAATATAGGCATAAACCTACTTACCTTATAGGCGTAGTTTAACAATTACGACATAAAGTATACATAATAAAGCAGCTAGCCATATACCTACAGTTAATGAATTCAATAAATGGTAACTGCTGTTATTATTACTATTATCCTTGCCTTCCTCTGATGATCACCTCAATTACTTTAATGAGAAAAATGAAGTAATCATGTGAATTACTTCCCAGTTTTGCTTCTCCCTTCCACCTCAATTTTCTCAGTCACATTGTTTAATCTTTACTCCTTTCTCCCCAATCTTAGAGAAAGTGGTATATCTTTTTTCACTTTCAAAGTTAACCCTTCATTCTGCACCTTTTTTTTGAGATACAGTCTCACTCTGTTGCCTGGGCTAGAGTGCCATGGCGTCAGCCTAGCTCACAGCAACCTCAAACTCCTGGGCTCAGGCAATCCTTCTGCCTCAGCCTCCCAAGCAGCTGGGACTATAAACATGTGCCACTATGCTCAGCTAATTTTTTCTATATATTTTAAGTTGTCCAGCTAATTTCTCTCCTCTCCTCTCCTCTCCCTCTCCCCTCTCCCCTCTCCCCCCTCCCCTCCCCTCCCCTCCTCTCTTCCCTCCCTCCCTCCCTCCCTCCCTCCCTCCCTCCCTCCCTCCTTCCTTCCTTCCTTCCTTCCTTCCTTCCTTCCTTCCTTCCTTCCTTCCTTCCTTCCTTCCTTCCTTCCTTCCTTCCTTTTCTTTTTTGTTTTTAGTAGAGACAGTGTCTTGCTCTTGTTTAGGCTGGTCTTGAACTCCTGAGCTCAAACTATCCACCTGCCTCGGCTTCCCGGAGTGCTAGGATTACAGGCATGAGCCACCACGCCTGGCCCATTCTGCATTTTTGATCTCAGCCCTTCACCTCTACTTTGGTTCCATCAGTTGTTATTCTTTCTGTACTCTCTTCCTTCCTGGTGATTTTTTCTATCTGGCCTATAAACGCACTTGAATTTCCTCAAAGAAACACCTTCTTAATTTCACTATGGGACTTTTCTATACCCCTTTCTTGAATTACAATTACCATAATCTATCCAAAATCAGTTATTTGTATATTTGTCTTATCTTTTAATGAACTGTGAATTCCTTGAAGACTCAGGGTATCTCACCTGCTTGTACTATATCTTCTACTAACACCAACTGTAATATTTTACATATAGAACAGGTACTTACTGAATGAATAAAGAAAGAAAGAAACCTAAGCTATAGATTCTCTATGGACATATAACGGCTATTTGAAAAGGCACGTTGTCAGATTTAGTTTCTCAACTTAAATAAATCATTCTGGCAGGTGAGAGGCAAAGAACTAATGTATCAACACAATCTTAAATAAGTTTACAATATCATTCTCCTTAAAATTTCACAAATTAAAATTATTACAATCATAAACATTTCAGGAAAAAATGATCTACACAAAAGTATTCTGAATCCAGAAAACGTGAGACTTCAGTTTTATTAGTTAGAGGTTCTTTCCCTTAAAACTTTTACTTCTTTTTCATAAACTACTAAAAAATAATAAACAACTAACAAATGACTAGTCTGTAGATTCACTTGTTATATTATAAAATAAAAATCAACTTGTAAGCATGTAATTATCTAAATAAATTGTAAATTTATATCTACTATATCAAACATGGTAATTCGATATGCAAACTGGGACTCAAAAGTATTTTTATATTCCTAAATAAACTGATACCAGCGGAAGATGCTAGAATTATAGTGACAAACCCTTAACATTCATGGTTTCTGTTATTCTGAAGTGAATGTAAAGGTCCATAAAATGGAAGTAATTAGTAATTTTACTAAGGCAACAAATGCTACAATAGACAAACAGGAAGTAAGAGGCTATGCTTCAGAGTAAGGATGGGTGACTGGTTCACATTTGATCCAGCTGCTATGTATTATTTCATGAGCAGTAACTCTTAACAAAAAAAACAATAAAAATTTCCCATCTTTGTGGAGAAAAGAGAAAATCAACTGCCATTGCTGGTGATGGAAGTAGAGAAGTCTAAGAAAGTGCTAGAGTTTAGCCACAAAATTATAATTTCAGAAAACTACAATTTTCTAAAAGTAAAAAAATCTTAATTGATATTGCTCAACTCTATGGTACAAATGAGTTTGCCATGCATTTCATATTAAAACAGGGCAAGAAATTCACAAGACTTCCAACAAGTGCTCCAGCCAGAATTTACCTTACATAGATCTGAACACATACAAAATGCTGCTTAAATTTTTCAGTTTTATTTTCATTTATGGGAAAAACACATGCAGGCTACAATCCTAAACCTGCCTTAAACCTGGATCTGTGCCTCAAATCCCTATTCCTTAAAATAGTAATATCTAACTTGCCATAAGAACTTAAATTAAAATCAGGTAACGTATACAGAGCTTAAGATTTTTAAAAACATGTCACACGGGTTTTATTAAATGTTACAAGTGCTCAAAAAATGGTAACTACTGAAACTGCTATTATAGTAATGGCATTAAAGTAAAAATGGGGATTCATTGAGTCTGATGCAGTAGATATTTTCCCTGTTCTCCAATCATTTAGTGAATCTGTTTCTCCTCTCTTAGACAGAAAAACATGCTTCCTCTTTGAAGCTATCCTTTAGGCATAGGTGTCCTGCCTCCTCTCCCCTGGTCTCTTAATGGGATCTACTGCCCTATAACTCTGAAAACAAGTCCTACTCATAAGCTAAGTGGCCAAAGCACCTGCACAGGCACAAGAACCAGTGCTACAAAATAAAGGAAGAGGGGCCCAAACAGGGAACAGAGAAGTAACAGAGAAGAGACTGTGGCTGATAATTTAGAAAGAATATAATGCTCTCCCCTTCCCCTTCTCAGGAGATACTACAGTAGTCTACTTGGTTAGCCTCAGTTAGAATAATATGAAACATGTTAAATACAACAGGGATCAACATGGAATCCCTACAGCTCAGTTTCACATAAAGAGGTAGGTACATTTCAGAGATTAAAAGATAAATAAGCATCTCCAGGTACAGAACAGTTTACAATGGAAGACATGTAGGCAGGAAACTGCTATATTGGTCCAACCTATCCAGCTACTACAAATTATTAATAAAACGTTTTATGACTCATAGAAATAGAAAACAAAGACAGCCTCCAAAAGTGTCTCCGATTCTTACCCATCTCCCCTAGTTAGGTATTTTGCAAAATGATGGCCAAAGAGGGAACCCTCTCTGCTAGTGAAAAACCTAGTTTACTTTAGAAACAGTTACTTTTTGTGCATCCTTGCCCATTAATTCTCTTCTTATTTGGTTTAGAATTGTATTTATGCATTATTAGAAACTGGGGAAGTCCCTGTTTCATGTCTGGCAGATAATAAAGACACATAGTCAAATGTCCTCTAAGCAATACACCGAATTAAGAGTATGGATTGTGGATACAAACTGTCCTTTATGGATTTACCTTTCTCTCTTGGGGCCTCAGTATTCTCATTTACATGATAATTAATTTTCTCCTGATAAAAGGTTTAATCAAGTGTAAATTTTTTTAAAATTACCAAATAAAAGGATGTATTAGAAATGGGTATGTCTTTATATTAATAACTACCTGACACTATCATACTTTAATATAATTTATATCAAATGTGAAGTAGATAAGATTTACTATTTTGATTAATACCTATAACAAGAGCAATACTTTACTGAATGGTTACTGTGCTGCTGGGCTGCTGGTACTTTGCTTAACATTTCACATATATTATCTCCTGTAATACAATGACCTCTGAAATATTTTATCCCATTTTATAATTGAATAAATTACATTTCAAAAAGATTGGAGAAATTGCCTACAGTCACACAGCTAGTAAGTGGCAAATCTATAATTCATACCCAGAACTATCTGACTGAAAGGACAATTCTTGTAACTACCTGTTGTTTCTCTGATAGATGGAAGCAAAAAGATGAAGCAATCTGCAAAGAAAAGTAGATAATCTTAAACAAACATAATCCCAGTTCCTGCAACTAAATCATATTTGACAAGTCAATACTCAAATTGTTATGTATTTGCCAAATACAAGTTTTGTTATGTATTTGCCAAATACAAGTTCTAGTAAAGTGGGAAGTTTCTTCTTTTAGCTTCGTTAGATCTTATTAAAAAGCTAGATGAGAGAACTATCTCTTACCCGTGTTGCCATCTCCACTCTCCATAGATGGTTTACTGGGTTCTGACGGATTGTTCATTCTTGAGTCTGAAATAAACCAGAAGTAAATAAGGATTTCCAAAATTTGAGTCTGGAGATGGGGTTAAGGAGGCAAAGTCATGGCAGAGGAAAGGGCTAACTAATGTTGCAGTCAAGGAGACACAGTGCATGCATGTCAGGCTAAAACATCAGAAATTGTAATAAAAGGATATCTAAAAGAAATCCAGGATTCCCTGGACCCTGAAGGGATCCATAAATAAACTGTCTTTCTAAAGAATTTTAAGATGCTTTGAAGAAAAATGACAGAACCTTAATCTGAAAAAATTAGAAAGTCTCATATGTAAAAGAATAAATGCTTTATAACATCAAGTTATAGATATTTTATAGAATATGTTAAAGAATGTTAAAGAAATAAAACTGAGGCTGGGGAGAAGCTCCTCAATAGTAAAAAAAAAATGTTATTCTCAAATAAAGTATCTTTTTTATATAAGCAAAGATATTAATTAATTACAACCAAAACAATTCACTAGTAATCTTGGTAACAGATGAGATAGTAACTCAACCTAACAGACCAAAAGAAAACATGTCTGAGAAAAAGGTCCCCAAATTTATCCGCCCCCCCGACTAAACTAGAGTCTAAGTGAGAATATGCCAAACTCATACCTCAATCATAAACCAGTATAAGAAGCTGTGCCAGAGCTACAAGAGATATAATAATTTCAAAACTGAATCACAATGACACTCACTTAAAAATTATACTTCAATATCCAAATGAATTTGCTAATTTGGGTTTATTTCTTCTAGAGTTATCTGTTAAATGAAGATTTAGTTCCATAGTAAAAAGTTTTCATCAAGCAGTATTAGGTATCCCAGAAGACATGCAAGAGAAGAGACAAGAACAACTCTGCTCTTTCTTCTTCTACCTCTTTGAAGGGTAAAAACTGAATACACCTAAACACGATCTTATTCTACATCTACTGCAAACTCAAACTTAGAATATTTATAATCAAACTAGTTTACTATCAAAGTTCTGCCATTTCACCTGAGTTAAGAACCATTTAACTACAGTTATTAAGAGAAAATAAGTATTTTAACTATAATGCATTTGATTTTTTGACCAAAGAGTATGTTTTGTCATCTGCTTAAACATCTAACTAGGAAAATCAAAACAATCATTAGACAGAAGTCTCAACTGTAGATAGTTGTCCACAGTTGCATTATCTACCTGCAAAAGGGATGAGAAAAAATCTGGAGTCCTCTTATAAATTTCATTCCCAACCTAGAAGCTCTGTAATGGCTTTTCTAATACAGTAAGTTTTTACAGCTGATGCTTGTCTTATGGGCTTAAGCACTCTGTTATATCTCTGGTTTGTTCTTCAAATGTTCAAAGGTTTTAAATTCATGTCTGTGGTCATAAATGAGGGCAGTTCTACAATTTCCTTCACCCCTACCGTCCAGAAAAATTTAAATATATCATCTGAAAACATACTAAGGTTTGAAAGGAACAGGTGTACAACTTATTGAAAACCGGCTTTCTGAATGACTTAACCAAAATCTTATGAAGGTCAACAAAGATCGCAACAAATGTAACAATTACACACACTCCTCAATGCTTCCTTTAAAATGAAATTTTAAAGTAAAGTGGAAAAAAGGATCAATCAGTTAACATTCATGAAAAGGATAATATTTTCCCAGATATATGGACACCATACAAAGAAAGCATAATTCTTAACAAGTCAGGAGCCTAAGCTTATACAATCCATATCCTAATTTCCCCATCTATAAATTATGACACAGGTATTTTATGTGAATCTTTTCAGAATCTTTCACTGAATTGTCAAGGGCATCAATGGCATTTAACAAAATTACTTAACACACGAAAAAGAATAAAACAATAAAATTTTGATGAACTGTACAATAACAATGGGGAGAGATTGTTTAAATTATATTTACTATTAACTGAAAGTAATACATATAATTTCCAATTCTGAAAAAATGCTAAAAATATTTCAAAAAGATATTTTCCTTTCTTTTTCTGAGTTCCCAACTTGGTAAATATAAAAGAGTAAATACAAATACATTCTTTTTTGATAGTTGAAGTATTTTCTCTCTCTAAGCAATATAAAAAAATATAAGTCTAAGCCATTGAGCTGACTGTAAATAATGAGTCCAATCAATACACAGTCTACAAGTTGCCATTTAATTGAATTCTTGACATAAATTTGTTGTTTCTGTCATTCACCCATTACATAGTGGTTTTTACTGTACTAGACAAGTATCAGTACTACCTTGGGTTTAGGCCATGCCTTTTGCATAAGAATTCAAACATTTTCAGAAATATCATTTTACTTTATTCTTGGCAACTATGAAAGTAATAGGAGACAGACTCAATTTTCAAGTGGGGAAAATGACATACAGAAAAGGTCATTTGCAGAAGTTTTAAATGTAAGATATCCAAGTCCTAGAGTTCGTATCACTCAACATCCCAGGTGAGAAACATTTAGAAAGGTTTCAACAACTCTGCAAATAAATAGACAAACCTACATAAAAAATATGGCCATCATCAATCATGTCTAAAAACCAAAGTGCTTCTCTTTTAAATCTTAGTCACCAAAGACTGTTTTTAAACTGGACATCTCCCTCGCCCAAAATAGGCTAACAGTTAAAACTACAGATTTCTAAAGAACATAGTTGATTTTAGAAAATAAAAAAGGTTAATATTGGCAAAAATTTGAAAAGTTAATAATTTTTAAAATCTGAAAATTGATCAATAGACCTACTGCAGTAAACAGTACAATTACCCTCTGTATTAATATGTAGGGAACATTTCTGCACAATGACTCCACCTTATTTTTCACTGAGCATTTTTGCTTTCTGTATAAGACATTCTCATTTAGGTATGAAAAACATTTTTATTAATATGTATATATTAAGTACAGTTTATACCTTGTTTCAGACTTAAAATATTTTTAGAACTACATGAAATGCTCTCAATAGAAATTTCCCAAAATCACAAATGTCCCTTCACTCAAGCTGAATTCTAAATCCACATTAGTTACTGAAAATACCCTCTGAACCAGAAGAGCTAGTCACAGGGAGGGACCTACTACAAATTCCAGTATGCTTGTGCTTTGCAAATGCTTTCCTCCTTCCCAGCTCAACCCAGCTCTCCCCCTCCCCTGCACTGGTTGCATATGCGATTAAGCATTTATGCACAGTCAACCCCACACATGCTATTTCCATATTAAAGCCTCTAAGAAAAGAACTGTGCTGGTACCCACCTAAAACATAGTCACTGCAGTCCAGCATTGCTGTGAAATCTTCTAGAGGTGCAGACAGTCCAAACAAGGAAGAAACAGGTAGCGGTTTGGGGTGGGGGAAAGAAGGTACTAATATTTCTAATAAATCTACACTATGTTCTTAAGAGAACAAGGGTGTGGGGGGTAGTGATTAAGGGGAGAAGCAAAATACAACTTCTTCAGTTACACCATAGCAATCTTCAACTGAATAAGGAAACTTCAGTTGCTCAGAGGAGTTTTAGTCTCTCCTACCAGCTAGGACTGACATTATCACGGCAACTGAAGCATGAAAAGTTCCCCTTTTTGTAATAAAATAGAAACAAAGATTGCAGCTGGCAGTTTCCATAATGAAGCTTAATCAGTATGCGCGTGATTAGGGCCTTATGCAAATCTCCGCTCGTTAGCACTGCAGCCAGCACTTTGAAGTCCAGGAACAATTCATTTACAGAATATACTGAAAGCACTCCCTGCATAATTTAAATCATTGCATAAATATTTATCAGCCCATTTGCATATTAATTGGCAGTGCATGAAGGGAAAAATTATCTCCTGAGTGCCAGCATAATAATTAGGAGGATAAAATGAGATTTCTTCCAATGGCCTGGCTTCTTGGACCCAACTTGAGATAGTACCAGGGGAGAAGGGAGGGACAGGAGACAGAGTTCTGTTAAAATGCCACTGAAATGACACGTACAAATTAGAAACAACTCTACAGACTTAAGCACTTTTAATCTTATTCCTGCCGGCAACAATGACTTCAGTAATAAGAGGATTTGCAAAAGCTTTCTACACAATCCAAATAATCCCACGGAAACAATTAGCAAGGTAGAGGCAGAACACAGGGCTGTCAAGATGGTGCTAGTCTACTGATAGGGAATTTTCCAATTGTTAACACACACTGTCAGGAGAAAGTCCTATTTTAAGACAAGGCATGAGTAAACTCAGAAGCAGTGCAAGGTGTATAAAGGTATCTTCAAGAGTATGGAAATTCATTATTTACAAATCTTTTTATACTGCCAAATTAACAGAATAGATTAGTTGAATGCTACATATTATGTGGCATTCTTTTCCCATGAAAATCAATCTCAAGTAGAAAGAAGAGTTTTTATACTTAGAATCTTGATCAAAAAGTGGGCCATATAAATTGTGGACTAACTTAGTAAACTCAAGTAAATTTCACTTAATGGACACACACAAAAAAAATCCTTATGAAATAATATGTTTATTCAATTTAAAGTGAACTTACAAGGTAATCATTGACTCAAAACTTTTCAGGCATTACATATAGCAACATTATCTACCATTCATCATAGATAATTCGAGAGAAAATTTATAAAAACCCCATGGAGTACCATTTATTCACCCCTTTTTTAATAAGGAAACTGAGGCACAGAGAACTAAAGCACTTTACTCAATGCCACACTAATAATTTGGAGTCAGGACTTAAAACTAGATTTTGCTGACATATTTAAAATCTGAGCTCTTGGCTATTACTATGCATTATGGATGAGTTACCATTTAGAGAACTGTGTGTGGGGGGTGAGTTGACTAAAGTAACTGACTAAAATGGCTTGTTTTCTGTATAGTAAGGAGATCAGTAACTGGTGGCAAAGACATTGTGTTTAAAAGTCAGGTGTGTACACATACATAGAAGAGTACACTAGACTTGGAGAGTTCTCAAGGGTACCATTCCATTAATAACTGATTTTATTTAGAACTAGTCTTCAAGCATGTCAAATGTCTAATTTTAATAATACGTATGTACCTTTTCCCAACATTAAGGCTGAAATTAAACTCAACATGTATATGAGGAAATGAAAGACAAGATTTTTATAAGGGGCCTTTTAAAAGATTTCCTTGCCAGTCAATAATGACCAAAAACCTTTCTTAACTTTTAGATCAGCACTTTATTCATATTGCTAGTTTTTCTGTTTTATAGGATCACAAAATGCTTATGAGGAGCCAGTCTGAAGGAGAAACTTAATACTGCCATTTAGTACCTGTGAAATATGTTTAAGTTTCTTCCCTCTTCTAGTCTTAATTTTCTCATCTGTAAAATGATAAGAATACCCCTTTCATGGAGTTGCTGTGAGATAAATATGTTTGTGCTTCTCAGATTAGAAGTATGAGGCAGTTGTATCATGAGAGACATCAAGTCACTGGATACATATGGTCTGTCTTTTGAGAGCATCAATTTTAATAATAATTCACATCACTTTGTATTAAAATAGGAATATATTAATAAGAGAACACAAATTTTCAAATAAGTTTTTTTTTTTTTTTTTTTTTAAGACAGAGTCTCACTTTTGTTGCCCTGGCTAGAGTGAGTGCCGTGGCGTCAGCCTAGCTCACAGCAACCTCAATCTCCTGGGCTCAAGCGATTCTCCTGCCTCAGCCTCCCAAGTAGCTGGGACTACAGGCATGCACCACCATGCTCGGCTAATTTTTTGTATATATATTTTTAGTTGGTCAATTAATTTCTTTCTATTTTTAGTAGAGATGGGGTCTCGCTCAGGATGGTTTCGAACTCCCAACCTCGAGCAATCCGCCCACCTCGGCCTCCCAGAGTGTCAAATAAGTTTTTAAGGTAGAATGTATTGGATTATAGAAGTTCTGCTTGGTGGGAAAAGATGAAAGGTGAATTCTAGTGAATGTGACTAGAATGTAGATGTCAATAAATATTTCTTTCCCTTCTCTTCTATCTTAAAAAAAAATTAAATCTATCACTTGCACTTATTACAGAACATCTCTGCAACTTACCATCTGCCTTTTTGTACTTTATGTAGTAACACCTTTCTTAGGCCACTTTGGTCTTTCATACATCAGCTGAGGATGATTTGGAGCTCTAGCCAGATAATTACTGCCAATTGAGGAGTGTTTGCTGATAGGTACCCCACAGAGGGAACAACTTGGTAGTGTAATAACCTTCCTCAGGCCAAGAGAATCCCACAGGGCCTCTGTTCAGATGGGAGGCTGGAGCTCACCAACTCACATAGGCAACTTTCTAGAATGGGACCCTTTTCCTCTCTACTGCAAAGCTCCCCCAGGCAGCTGACTTTGGAAAGAGCAAGAAAAATTCCTTTCTTCCACTCTTGATCTAGGTACCCTGCCCTTTCTAGATGGTAGGTTTAAATACCGGAAGGTTGTCTAGGCCTTGACAGGTGGATTGGGGTAGAGATGGCCACAATTTCCCCCTGTACTCTCTAACCACTGCACATTTACATCCAAAAGAGAAAAACAGATAGCTTTTCCCATAAAGCATCAAACATTCACTTCATTTTGTCTTGTATCTGAAGTATCAATAAAGAATCACTTAGATTAAAACTTAACCTAAAAAGAACACCATTTTTAAAAAAAGAAAACCATTTCTGAGAGGTTTGTGGGTTTGTCAGTCTCTCACACTTCAGCATGAATTGATCCAATCTAATTGCTTTCTTTTAACACCTGGTTTAGGAGTTGATTAGTGAGGTAATGGCTGTTCTCATTGAAGAAGAAGCCAATAAATGCTCTAATAAAATAACTGTTGTTTAGATGACAAGGATTGGGGCTGGGGTAGTTATGGCGTAGGGTTCATAGAAGGTAGAAAGAATGGGAAATAATAGTAACATATGGAAGTATAAAAAGGAGCTAAAAGGGCAAAGTCCAAATCCACATATTTCAAAATTATGCCTTTTTAATAAGAGAGCGATAAAACGCTTTCCCATGATCCGGAATTCATGGGTTAACACTTTTAAGTATTAAAATAATTTTGTGGCTGGGTGCGGTGGCTCACACCTGTAATCCTAGCACTCTGGGAGGCCGAGGCAGGCGGATTGCTCGAGGTCAGGAGTTTGAAACCAGCCTGAGCAAGAGTGAGATTCCATCTCTACTATAAATAGAAAGAAATTAATTGGCCAACTAATATATATAGAAAAAATCAGCCGGGCATGCTGGCGCATGTCTGTAGTCCCAGCTACTTGGGAGGCTGAGGCAGTAGGATCACTTGAGCCCAGGAGTTTGAGGTTGCTGTAAGCTAGGCTGATGCTATGGCACTCACTCTAGCCTGGGCAACAAAGTGAGACTCTATCTCAAAAAATAAAATAAACAAATAAAATAAAATAATTTGTACTCGTGATCTTATGGACTAGTCTAGCTCTCATTAGAAATGAGATTGAGGGCAACAAATTACATACTAGCATTTTAAAACACACAGTATGTGTGTCAGTGAATTGAGGTTGGCTTGTACTCTACCTTACTATATGAATAGTCATTTGCACACACTATTCTGCACTAACTGTATACCTAGTCAAACGGGTAGAAATGTCTCTGACTCAACAACTATTATTCCCTGTCACCTCCTTTCTGTCTCATGGGGGGATTTTGCATCTTACAGGTCCACTGGTTTCACACCAGGCAATCTCAATTGTACAATAATATCCTTTTAAATTTTCATCTCTTTTTAAAATCTACCTAGACTTTTTCAGTGTCCTACTAAATTACATATAAAAAACACATAATGGCCGGGCGCGGTGGCTCACGCTTGTAATCCTAGCACTCTGGGAGGCCGAGGCGGGCAGATTGCTCAAGGTCAGGAGTTCAAAACCAGCCTGAGCGAGACCCCGTCTCTACTATAAAAATAGAAAGAAATCAATTGGCCAACTAATATATATATATAAAAAATTAGCCGGGCATGGTGGCTTGTGCCTGTAGTCCCAGCAACTCGGGAGGCTGAGACAGTAGGATTGCTTGAGCCCAGGAGTTTGAGGTTGCTGTGAGCTAGGCTGACGCCACGGCACTCACACTAGCCTAGGCAAGAAAGCGAGACTCTGTCTCAAAAAAAAAACAAAAAAAACACATAATAACATTGCTTCAATGTTCAGTAATAAAAGTACTTAGTATCTCAAGAATTATAGATCATCATTTACAAAAACTCTTTTAAAAAACTCATGACCCACATATAGCTGAAAATAATTTACTAATAATGCCCAAATATAAAAGAACATTCCAAGATTTGAAAACTTTAGACTCAGAACCAAGTGATTGGCACTGCCACCATTCTTGTGCACTATGTCACAGTATTATGTGGAGGACACCCTCTAAGGTTATAATGTAGGGCTCTCAGTGCTTAAAAAAATTTTTTTTAATAATGTAAAATGGAATTCCTACCACTTGATAAAAATCTAGATGCGTAGATACCAAGAAAGAAAGAAAGGTATTTTATCAATTTAGCTACTAAGCACTACCAAATAACAAGACATCTGAAGGATTATTTTATTTCATAAAAGTAAGCTGAGGGCCAGGTGCGGTGGCTCACACCTGTAATCGAAGCACTCTGGGAGGCCTAGGCGGGAGGATTGCTCAAGGTCAGGAGTTCGAGACCAGCCTGAGCACGAGTAAGACCCTGTCTATACTAACAATAGAAAGAAATTAATTGGCCATATATATAAAATTAGCTGGGCATGGTGGCGCATGCCTGTAGTCCCAGCTACTCGAGAGGCTGAGGCAGAAGGATTGCTTGAGCCCAGGAGTTTGAGGTTGCTGTGAGCTAGGCTGACGCCATGGCATTCTAGCCTGGGTAACAGAGTGAGACTCTGTCTTAAAAAAAAGAGTAAACTGAGGCCTAGAGAATGACTCTAGGGTCACAGAGTAATTACGTGGCAGAGTAATACGTGGTAGGAAGTGGGGGAAAAATACAAGGAAGCATGAGAGGAAAAGAAGTAAAATATGAATAATCTTGTCTATATCTACAAAAAAGCCTTGTGGGGATTTTGATAGAAATTGTATTAAACCTGTATATCAATTTGGGGAGAGTTGGTCATTCCGCTTCTTAAATCTTTATGTTTATAATCTGCCAAATGTACAGTTTTTAGCCATTATTTTTAAAATAGTTTTCAGCTCCACCCTTCTTTCTCCTCTCCTTCTGAGACTTTTATGTTAGAATTTTTGTTGTGGTAGTCCTAAAGGTTCCTGAGAGTGTGTTCACTATTATTTGTTCTTTTTCTTATTTAGCTTGTGTAATTTCTACTATTTCATCTTTCAGTTTATTCTGTCTTCTCCATTCTGCTATGAGTCTATCCAGTGAGGGTTTTCATTCCAGTTATTATAGTTTTCAGCTCTAAAATTTCGATTTAATTCTTCTTTATATGTTCTATGTCTTTACTGAGGTTTTCTATTTCCTTGCTTAGACTTTGTATTTTTTCATTTGTTTCAAATGTATTCATAATTACTCAATGAAGCATTTTTATTACACCTGCTATAAAATCCATGTCAGATAATCCTGCCATTTCTGTTATCTTGAAAGTGGTATCTGATTGTATTTTCTTGTTAAAGTTGACATTTTCTGGGTTCTTGATAGGATAAATGATTATCGATTAAAATCTGAACACTTTACTTACTCTTACTAGATTCTAGATCTTAATTAAGTCTCCTGTTTTCCTCATAGTTTACCACTCCAGCAGACAAGACTGGGAGAGGGACCACCTTGATCCTCAAAGGTTGAAATGGAAATTAAGGTTCCCCACGTTGTCTTCCATTTACCCAGGGAAGGTGGGGGAACTCTTGTTACTACTGGGCAAGGGTAGGAATTCCAATTCCCTACTATACCTCCACTGATAACCACCCAAGGCTGGGAGGGACATGAGTGACTCATTACTGCTCCCACATGGCCTCCATTGACACCATGAGGAGAGATGGTGGCCTCATTTTTATTGGGTGATGGCAAAAGTCCTTAATTCTCCTCTATGCCTACTCTGACAGCACTCTAGTAAAAGAAGGGGTTCATTATTGCCCAGATGGGATGAATGTCTCAGCTCTCTGTTGAGTCTTCTCTGGCACCACTCTGGCAGGAGTGTGGGTGCCTTGATATAGCCTGGTGAGAGTATAAGTCTATGCTCCCCACTGGGCCTGTGCTGGCAGGTTTGGGAATGGAGCCAATTCTATTCCACGGTATTGGATGAAGCACAGTGGTTACTGTCTAAAAAGTTTTCTAACTTGCTAGCCGCTCCTTTCCTTTTCTTGTGACTAAAGAAGAGCCAGCTTTTGTTAAGGTTTTATGTTTTCTTTTCTTTTTTCCCCTGTCTATTGTTGCTTTGCCAATTTCTCTAGCACTATACCTAGAATATATGAGGCCAGAAGAAAAATGGGAATTCATATCCATATATTCCTCAGGTAACAAGGTCCTTAGCTATTCTGCCTTTTTCTAACTTTCAGTCCTCTTATACTTGTTTTATATGTGTTTAGGGGTTTTTTTGGTTGTCCTAAGTGGAAGGATTAGAGAAAAGTTCTTCTACTCCATTTTTCCAGAAGCTTAAGTGCCTGTTTTATAATATCATGCACTCATTACTTGTTACTATAGCTAGTTTTGGACATGAAATTATCTAGTATTATCTTTTCAGTTGGCTACCAAAACTATCCAAGCTTCTTAAAATGAAACTTCAGTAGTTTTTTTTTCCTATTTTTATAAGAAATGGATTATTCCTCAAAGGTTTAGTAAAATCTGCCAATCAAAATAGGTGATTCTGGTGTCTTATTTGGTATAGAGTGATAGGTTTCTAGAGATGGGAAAGAGAAGATTTGTTTTTAACAGGTTCCTCAATTCTTTTAATGATTATGGCTTACTGAGGTTTTCAATTTCTTCTCAAGTCATTAGGAAACTCATAATTTTCTTTAAAAATTATCCATTTCACCTTGTTTTCAAGTTTATTAAAATAAGGTTGCTCACATAATTCTCAATAACATTTAAATATATAGAATCTGTATTTCTATCCTTTTGTTGTTGCTAGCGTTAACGGTACCTTTTCTTTTTTATCTTAATCATCTTAGATAATAGTATGTGTAGTCTGCATCTTTTCAAATAATTGGCTTTTAGTTTTGTTGTCCATCCCTTTTTAAATACTTTTTATTAGTTTCTGGTTTTATCTTTATTTCCTTCCTTTTACTGTTTTGGTGAATTTAGTCTCTCCCTGCATCCCCCAACCCCTTATTAACTTATTTATTTTCAGTAGTTCCCTGTTTTCTAATGACTACACTTATGGCTAAAAACTTCCCTCCAAGAAACATTTTAGCTATAGCCCATAAGTTTTGATACAGAGTTTGTTATTCAATGATATATTTTTCTTCTTTTTTTCTTGAGACAGAGTCTTGCTTTGTTGCCCAGGCTAGAGTGAGTGCTGTGGCATCAGCCTAGCTCACAGTAATCTCAAACTCCTGGGCTCAAGCGATCCTCCTGCCTCAGCCTCCTGAGT
Organism: Microcebus murinus; assembly: GCF_040939455.1. Lineage (NCBI taxonomy): Eukaryota > Metazoa > Chordata > Mammalia > Primates > Cheirogaleidae > Microcebus > Microcebus murinus. Next base: position 114,388,446 of record NC_134105.1, on the reverse strand, counting down.
AGCTGGGACTACAGACTTTCGCCACCATGCCCGGCTGATTTTTTCTATATATATGTTAGTTAGCCAATTAATTTCTTTCTATTTTATAGTAGAGACGGGGTCTCGCTCTTGCTCAGGCTGGTTTCAAACTCCTGACCACGAGCAACCCGCCTGCCTCGGCTTCCCAGAGTGCTAGGATTACAGGCGTGAGCCACCACGCCTGGCCTCAATGATATATTTTTACCAATGTCCACCATGTTTCTGTAAGGCATTTAGCAATACATTTTTTTAGTTCCTTTTATCGTTGCTATTTTATTTTAATGGCATCGAGATAATGCAATGTATTTTATCACTTCTATAGAACTTGTCGAGACTTCTTTTAAGACACATTTGAGGTTAATTATTTGTAAAGGTTCCATATATACATAAAAATAGTGTTACTGTGTTTTTCCTCAGGGCAAAGCTAACAGTATTATTCTAATCTTCTCTGTGTTTGTAGAGAATGGAACAGTTAAGAATTTATCAATAGTTCCTTGGAATTACCAGTATTTGCTATACATACTTTTAAATTATATTTTTATGTATAGGGACATTCCTGTTGGTAGATTGTTCCTTTATCACTTTAAAGTTATCCTCCTATCCACTTCTGTCCCTTTTTTGGCCTCAGAATCCACTGTTATACCAGCCTTCTCTTTGATATTTTTTGACTGGCATTTCTTTGTACATTCATTAATCATCTTTTCAGTGTCATTTGCTTTTAGGTATGTCTCTTATAAAAAAAGATAGATGGGATTTTGATTTTTTAAAAATCTAATCTGAGTGTCTGCTTTTATCAGGTTTGTTTAACACATTTATTTCCTTTGTGATTACTAATATATTTAGTCTTTTCCCATCATAACACTTTATAGTTTTTATTTACTACCTGCCCCTGTTGTTGGTCTTATCTCCCTTCTTTCCTGGTTTGTATTAGATGCATTTTCTGTATTGCACCAAGAGTTTGGGAGTTATATAATTTTCTTTATATTCTTTTAGTGATTGTTTTAATCACTAAAAGAAATTTATATTTCTCTACCGAATTCTAAAGTCAATCTATATCCCTAAACCTTTTCCTAATGAGAAAAAGTCCTTACATAAATTATCTTCACACACACAAACTCCTTGAGTTTTTTGGATTCATTTTATATTCTGGCATTATTTGTTCCATAAATAATGTTCAATGAAAAGAACTCAGAGATGACATAACTGAACCAGAATTAACTTAAAAACATTAAAAAGTTCTCACTGTTCTTCATAAGTGACGGAATGTTTTCATATCATGAATGCAATCCATTTAAAACTGATTATATGCCTTGAAATTAAAAATAATCAATGTACAGAGCATCTCCATTACTGTGCTAATTATCTTTTACCCTTTAAAAGTAATAGCTCCTAAGAGTAGGATCAAGATAATAAAAAATGCCTAATTAAACTTAAATTTTCAAAAAAATCCCTTGTAAATAGGCTGTTATAATAAGGCAAAGCATCGATAACAAAGAATTTCTATCAATATGGAACTAATAGGGTTCCAAATTAAAAATAAATAAGAATAGAAGAAGCAAATTAACCAAAGGTGATGCAGCAGAAGCAAATCTGTCCAATTTACTTTATTATCTGTCATAAAAGAATGAACTTCCTTTTTATTACAATTCAGTCCAAAAGCCATAAGATGGGGCTACATAAGGCAGGCATCCGAGCTTAGGGAAGTGAGAGGCAGGGGAGCAGTAACCAGGAGACTGGTTATGTACAGGGAGATTAATCTAGTAAGTAAATATATTAAGGATAATGAGAGCTAAGTTTATCACTGCTGGAGAAGAGAACTAAAACCCAAAGAGAGAAAAAATTAGAATGAATTCTATGATGCTGAACTGGAATTTGAGGTTTTGGTATGAACACAATGGTTTGTAAAATATATAAATACAGAAATAAATATAAAGATCCAATGACACTCTACAAAAAAGACACCTGCACTCGAATGTTTATAGTAGCACAATTCATAATCGCAAGGCTGTAGAAACAGCCCAAGTGCCCATCAATCCAAGAATGGATTAATAAAATGTGGTATATGTATACCATGGAGTACTATTCAGCTCTAAGAAACAATGGTGATATAGCACATTTTATATTTTCCTGGTTAGAGCTGGAACCCATACTACTAAGTGAAGTATCCCAAGAATGGAAAAACAAGCACCAGATATACTCACCAGCAAACTGGTATTAACTGAGCAGCACCTAAGTGGACACATAGGTACTACAGTAATAGGGCATTGGGCAGGTGGGAGGGGGGAGGGAAGCGGGTATATACATACATAATGAGTGAGATGTGCACCATCTGGGGGATGGTCATGCTGGAGACTCAGACTTGTGGGGGGAGGGGGGAAAGGGCATTTATTGAAACCTTAAAATCTGTACCCCCATAATATGCCGAAATTAAAAAAAAAAGAAAGAAATATACCTTTAAGTAAATATACACATATTCATATATTCTATTCTCTAGCTCTGTCTACTGAGTGCCTGGGAGCTACAATTCTGCTACAGCAAGGAGAATACTTGGCAGCCAAACCTTGATTTCTAAATGCTGCTCTCTACTTTAAAGAACCAGGGATGCTCAAAGAAACTACTGGTGGAAGTGCTTTAAAAAATTATGAGAATATGTGAAAAAGACACCTGGAGGCCATTTTGAAGGGATTCCCATTAGCCAAATTTTGAACAATTTGGACAAAATATAAAAAAATAATGATAAATGGACTATAATATTACTTATAGGAATTCATGAGCTCATGCTGATACAAAGAGAGAGGAGAAAGCTTTTCCTTACAGCAGAATGCCAAATAACATAGAATAAATAACTAAAAAATCAACATTTGAAAACCATTACAGAGATAAGCAGTGCAGTAAAGAAACACCACCACGCTAAATCCAGTGGGTCAAAATTTGGTGATGAAAACAGTTTTCTCACAATAGTTATTCATTATAAACAGAAGTGCAACTTTACAGTGAAAAAGTCTAGCGAATATCACCTTAATCAAATGATCAAAGTTAACATCATCAGTCAACGGACAAATCAAAATTGTGCACCACCTGAAAGGATGTAATGAGAAGAGTACGCATCATTTCTGTGATACTCCTGTCAAAGATGCATGGCCTGAATCTCATTATGAGAAATCATCAGATAAACCCAAATTCAAAGACATTCTATAAAATGTATTCTCCCAAAGTGTCATGTATCTGAAAATCAAAAAAAACGAAAGAACTTTTCCAGATTAGAGAATAGTAAAGAGATACTACAACTTAATGCAATGCAGGATCTTAGATTGGATTATTTTATTGCAAGGGACATTTTGGGGACAAGTAAAAAATTTGAATAAAGTCTGTGTTAGCTGATAGTCATGTACTACTGTTAATTTCCTAAGTTTTATCTTTGTACTGTGGCTACGTAGAAGAATGTCCTTATTTGTAGGAAGTACACATTGAAGTATTTTGGGAAGATGGAACATCAAGTCAGCAACTTACTCTCAAAAGGTTCAGGGGCAAGTTATTTGTACTATTCTTTCAACTTTTCTGTAAATCTGAAATTATTTTGAAAAAGAGAAAAAGAAAAACTTTAACAAAAGAAGAAAAAAGAAACAGATCAACAAACTACCACACAGTGCCCGTTTTGTTATCCTAGTGTAGCTTTTCCCTCCCCATCCCTCAGAAACAATCACAACAACAGATGTATATTAACACTGGCAAGACTACAACTCTTACAGAATTCTGAAATATAGGTAATCTATCATCAAAATGCACTTGCAACAATTTAAACAGTATTCTGATGGGCATCTCAAGATCTTATGAAGTCCACATTTTAAAGACCTACATTTTATTAATGGAAGTTCAGATTTAAAGTCAGATCTAAGCACTGAGTCTTGAACAACTTTCCAAGGTTCGTGTCATCATTTATTTATTATCTGAAAAAAAAGAAAGAGTTTGAAGACTATTATAACCCAAAGTTCTATTAACTATTTTAGAAACTTAATTTTAAACAAACTCTCCCCAAATATAAGACAATATTAGAAAATGAATTTTAAAGGTAGTATTATAGATATATTGTCATGTTCTTTTATAACTACCATTTTAGTGTCACTAAAATGTGATGCCTGACTTTCCCACTTAAAAAACCCTTAATATCTGTTATGAACTGAACGGTGTCACCTCAAAAGATGTTAAAGTCCAAATCCCTTGTACCTGTGAATGTGACCTAATTTTGAAATGGGGACTTTGCAAATAAATGATCAAGTGAAGATGAGGTCACTAGGGTTGGCCCTATCCAATATGATTGTTGTCCTTATAAAAAGGGGAGATTTGAACACAGAGACAGATGGGATAGAGGGAAGATAAAAAGAGAGGCATAGAAAAGATTCTCCCTCACAGCCCTCAGCATGAACCAATCCTATGTTATAACCTGGACTTCTAGCCTTCGGAACAGTAAGACAATAAATTTCTATCCTTTTTTTTTTTTTTTGAGACAGAGTTTCACTTTGTTGCCCAGGCTAGAGTGAGTGCTGTGGCGTCAGCCTAGCTCATAGCAACCTCAAACTCCTGGGTTCAAGCGATCCTGCTGCCTCAGCCTCCCAAGTAGCTGGGACTACAGGAATGCGCCACCATGCCCGGCTAATTTTTTCTATATATATTAGTTGGCCAATTAATTTCTTTCTATTTATAGTAGAGACGGGGTCTAGCTCTTGCTCAGGCTGATTTCGAACTCCTGACCTCGAGCAATCCGTCTGCCTCAGCCTCCCAGAGTGCTAGGATTACAGGCGTGAGCCACTACGCCCAGCCTAAATTTCTATCCTTTAACCCACCCAGTTTGTGGTATCCTGTTATGACATCTCTAAAATACGAATCTAACACCTGAATCTTAATTTCCTTATTTGAAAAGTAGGAATATTTATGCTATCTCCCAAGGTTGTCCTTAAAATGAAAATGATATTTGAAAATAACTATGAATTATCAAAATGATATTATACTCTCTTGATAAATATTTAATAAATATTACTGTCAAGATTTTTCTCCTAGTATAAGAAAAAATTTTAAATGCTGCTCTTCAATATTTTCATGCTTTTTAACTAACTTTTAATCCATAGATCAGAAAATCATCTTTACTGTACAAAGTAAGAACAGAGAAACTTAACATTGTTAGGAGACTATCTGAACATGTCTGAAGTACAAGTTGGTTTTCTTTTTTATTTTCTCATGTTTTAAACCCCAAATAACATTTCTTAAAAAGTATAACATTTTCTCTTCTGAAAACTTAAAATTTGAAGGAAAAAAAAAGTCCTTTTGGTGGCCAGGTAAGCACTGTACAGAAATCTCAAGCAGTTATGATTCAAAGCGCTGGAAACAATCAACAGCATTTGGTGCTGCCAAAAGTAGATGAAAAAAGAATATGGAAGATTAACAAGAAGAGCATCCAAACAAAAAGAAATCATTCTTTACACAATGCTTTTTTTTTTTTTTTTTGCTCTACTTCCTGTACTACTATGTATACTAAAAACAAAAGAATATGTGTGAAGGTATCTAGCATATGCCTAGCATATTCAATAATATATTCATATATATAATATATATTGAATAATAATTCAATAAAATTAGCTGCTCCAGCCCTGCCCCTCCTCTTCCTTTTCTACTCAGAGGATGATGAGTAGTTGCAAATAATATTTAGGGTAGATCATCTTTCCAAATTGCCAGATAATGTCAACAAATTTCACATAATCTTTAAAAGCTCTGGTTAGAAAGAAGTTTACTAAAAAAGAGTACCAATCAATGTATCTCACCTTATGTAAAATCCTAACATATGACTGCCCAAAGTAGAAAGGTACCAGGCGTCACTCTGCATTGAGTAAGGTAAAAAAAAAAAAAAAAAAAAGAAAGGTACCAGGCAATCTAATGCACACTGTTTCTCATTATGAATAGCTTAAATGCACATAAATTAAAATTCTTTGCTATAAGCTCTCCACATTTTACCAGGAATAAAATTTATATGACATGAGCTAATAACAGACTCTAATATTCATGTAGGTCATTTGTAAAATGGTAAAATATAGGTTATAATATTCTGATGACTAGATTAGTTTTACAAAACTATTATTTACAAAGTGCTTCTAAACTATCACAGAGATTATTGCTGTTATATTATTACAGAATACAGATGACATAAAAATATATTTATATACTCTACTTACATTTCACAACTTTTTCAAAAGAGACCAGAGTCTAACCTAAGTACTAGGGCCAATCCTAAACTATTTTCCATTGCTGTCTAGGTCACAGGTATCCCAAGCATCACTCCATCATATCAACAAATATCAAACAAATTTCAGAGTTAAAAATTTAAAAATATATATATTTGAGAAGTCATTTTAATAGCCATTCCACAAAATAAAAGGTAATCATAACACCTGGATTTACCAGAGGCTACTAAATTAATAGCTTTATTTAGCAAAAAATATTTACCAGGTATAGAAAGACTGCATTCTTTCTTTGAACTGATTCATTGAAAACTGAGAGTAGTTTGGTAATTAAAAAGGCAGGAAAGCTCTTCTTACTTTTCCAGTCTATGAATACAAAAAGAGAAAAAGGCAAAACTGAGTAAGCTGTATAAAATGACCTAACACTTTAAGAGGGCACAATTATACACAGTGGGGAACACCATATGACTCATCAAGGCATATTAGCTGCCTTATGCAAGCACCTCTCTTATGCCTATTTTCTCATTTACAAAGCAGAGATAACTAGTACCACCCCTTACTAAAGGAACATGGAGGTAAATAAGAAAGTTCTTTGAACGTGTATTGTAAGGTTCTATTCTTCTACTCTTTCATGAAAATTGGATAAAACACTCTACTTAGATTTTCTTTAAAGGCTGCATTTCACTAACATAAAAAAAACAAAAAAACAAAAAACCTGACCAAACCTAACATTTGGGTTTGTAAGTATCTACTTCAATTTGCTATACATATATATACACACACACACACACACACACACACACATATAGATTATAGATATAGATTGATATAGGTGACTATAGTTGTAAAGTATTCTAAAAAAAGATACAAGATCACATTTTATATTTAGAAAATGAGAAAGGCCAACACTTTGATACACACGAGTGTGGAAATTCAACGTCACCGGTTGACCACCAACCACACTCCTTGTCATGAGGCCTCAGAATCCTGATCAGTACAGAGTTCGAGCAGCCTCAACCAACAAAGAGGAATTGATACATGCTCTGACTCTCATTTGCCGTATACCTATGCTGTATGGCTATTTTTGAATTAGTATAACTAATTAGTATAACTGTATAAATTAGTATGACTGGGCCGGGTGCGGTAGCTCGCACCTGTAATCCTAGCACTCTGGGAGGCTGAGGCGGGCAGATCCCTCAAGGTCAGAAGTTCCAAACGAGCCTGAGCAAGAGTGAGACCCTATCTCTACTAAAAACAGAAAGAAATTAATTGCCCAACTAAAAATATATATAGAAAAAATTAGCCGGGCATGGTGGCACATGCCTGTAGTCCCAGCCACTCGGGAGGCTGAAGCAGAAGGATCGCTTGAGCCCAGGAGTTTGAGGTTGCTGTGGACTAGGCTGATGCCACAGCACTCTAGCCTGGGCAACAGAGTGAGACTCTGGCTGAGAAAAAAAAAATTAGTATGACTGATCAAGCAGTATAAGGAATTAATGAAAACTATACAAATTTACATAATCAATACTCACAATAGCCCATATCATTTTTTTCTATACATTCAGTAATGTTCCTGTTTCATGAAACTCTGAACCAACAGCTTGGGTTCATTGGTGCAAACAAAATCAAATGTATAAATAGTTCAAACTGTCTTCTTAAAAAGGAGTTGTTTTTGTGACAGAAGTGGATCACAGTGGCTTATACTACTTAAAAGTAGAGATCAACTTAAACTTCCACCATGATTCTCTAGCAGTGGTCAAAAACTTACTAAGCTATTTTATTAAATAATACAACTGAAAAGAAAGAAATGGAATTCTTTCTCTCTTGAAAAATTATGACCTATACATATTTTAAGTTCTTTAAGAGCACGAAAAGAAAATCTTTAAATTTTAAGAGGATATGCCTAAAACAAAATAAAACAAAAAGCACCTTAAGGAAAAGAGATAGCAAGACATTGAGAAAAATAAATACACAAAACAAACTAAAACTTGAAGTACCCACTAAAACCCTCCAGAGTAGGATCTGTAATGAATAAGGAAAACCCACCCACCCTTCCAATATAGTGGTTACAAACAGACGAGCTCTTTCTGATTGCCCATTGGCACATGTTGAGACCTTTTATTCTTTTGAAATGTCCCCAAACTTAAATTGGATGCAAATAAGCCAGGTGTGGTCCTTATAACAGTAATCCTGCTAGTCCCTACTGTGTTTCCATAGCAACATGCACAGCTGGCAATGGCAAAGAAGTTGTACTGGCCTCAAAGTGGTTTAAAAAGTTTCAATACTCATTGAGTGAAATAACAATTATAGTATCTTACTTAAGAACAAATACAAAGCAAAAATCCTATCTTTACTTGAAATATTAAACAAAATCAAACCAAATGTTTTCTGCTAGTCCAAAGTGGCTTTGAGCCTAGCAGCCACTAATGGGTCTGTGAGAAGTTACAAAACAAAACAAAGTTTAAATGGTAGTAAATCTTTTCCTTAAATAAATTTAATACCACTGCTCCTTGCTTTTATTCATATTAAAAGTGTTTTTACAGCACTGATTCTCAAAGGGCAATACTTGGGTCAGCATCAGCATCACCTGAGACCTCACTGGAAATGCAGATTCTCAGGCCCTACCCCACACCTCCTGAATCAGAAACTCTGGGGGTGGAGGATCCAGCAATCACTTAAAATCCAGCAATTTAAACAAACTTTCTAGAAGATTCTGAACCACTGATTTACAGTGTCAAACTTCAGAGGAGACTGAAATATGAAATAAAAAAAATGCAATGCTTTATCCTACTCCTTGCAACTAAGTGAGGGATAATAGCAAAACAAAATGTGAAGAACTCACTCACTGGCCTCCTGACTTAAGTCGGCTGGCTAGTATATCACTGTCTAAAAGGTATCCAGAGACTAGCAGTGGTTTCATTGTGTCTTTCATTCTTTCCACATGCCAAGCACCAAGGGAAAAATCAGGTGTCTTTTCATGATTACTCAAGGAGAGGAGGGTTTCTGCACATAGGATACTAAATACACTACCAATCACAACCCATTTCCAATCACTGAGGTCTTCACACACAACTGCAAACCTAAACTAACCATATATTCCTTTATAAGAGAATAACTTTTCTAAGATATTAAACATGTAAGGATGAGTATGAAATTTGAGTTATACATTTTAACATTCCTTACTACTTATCAGAATTAAAAAAAAAACATACAAGGATGCAGTTCTTTCTCAGTATCTAACTGATTAGATACTGCTTTCATGTACTACAAAACACATTTTTCATTTTTCCCTTAACTTCAATATAACCACTTACAACTCCTTCCATTATTTCTTTTCTTTCCATATTTCTAATGGGCAGCACTTCAAAGACACAGCTAAACCAGTGACATTAAGGTGACCAACGACACACAGAGAGACTTAATAGAGAAAAGCCACTGGGTAAATCAAAGATGCCATATGCTATTAAAATTGATGAATTCAAGCCAACTTATTTTTTGAAGCTCATAATTAAAAATAAATTTATAAACACCTTCAATATTACACCCAAAAATATGCTTTTAAAATTGTATTTTAAGTGAATATAAAGACCAGCCAAAATTTAACACCACCACCACCAAAAAAAAAAAAACACCTGGAAATTCAAAGGGAAACATTTGTTTACTTACTCTCAGGATTATCTTATAATCTGTTTTATGATAAGAAATATGAAATTTACTCATAGGTCAGATTTTTTTACTCTACATACAAATCAGGAAACAGAAAAGAATGTACATTTAACTTGTTTTCTTCTGCTTGCCTTTTTTTTTCTTAAATTAGACAATGCTTGCATCATAGGTACATTATTTACTTAAATTTTCAAGGAACATTTTTACTTAAAGAATAAATTCAAATGTCAATTTCTAAGTTTAATGTATTTTCAGCATTTACTCTAGTCTTCTGGAAAAAAAAATTCAAAAGAAACGAATCCTGGAGTCATCACTGTCTTATTCTACATCAAAGCAGCAATGTAGAATTCAGGCCCCTCTGGCACACACTCTGTGTTAAATGTTAGTGTTCCTTAGGGTTCACCTCCAGCCCACTTCTTACCATACACCAGTGATTGTCAAAGTATTGTCTTTGTGCTACTATTGGGCCAGAACTGATACAAAAATGCTGATTCTGTTGACTGCAGTATTTGACAGAGGAGTACATACTAGCAGTATATGCTGGTTGCCATTCCAACTCTACCCAATTGAAGAAGAGCTAAGACATTTAGAAAATAACCTCAGCGGAAAGGAAGGACCTGTATGATTTATCCCATCCCCCTAGCTAATGACCTGCTCAAGAGGAGACTGTATTTCAAAATCTTAATTCTGACCAATGAAATCAAGGACAGAGCTCCTGGATTTTTCTGATAGTTATTTTTACTTTTTTTTTTTTTTTTTTGAGACAGAGTCTCGCTTTGTTGCCCAGGCTAGAGTGAGTGCCGTGGCGTCAGCCTAGCTCACAGCAACCTCAAACTCCTGGGCTCAAGCAATCCTCCTGCCTCAGCCTCCCAAGTAGCTGGGACTACAGGCATTCGCCACCATGCCCGGCTAATTTTTTGTATATATATTAATTGGCCAATTAATTTCTTTCTATTTATAGTAGAGACGGGGTCTCGCTCTTGCTCAGGCTAGTTTCAAACTCCTGACCTCGAGCAATCCGCCCGCCTCGGCCTCCCAGAGAGCTAGGATTACAGGCGTGAGCCACCGCGCCCGGCCTATTTTTACTTTTAATAGAGAACACTAAGTGGTTCCTTTCTCTGGACATGGACAAGGAAGCATATTTCCCTGGCTGCTGCTGGCAGTTATCTTGCAACCATTAGGGAAAGAAGATGATGGCAAACACCACATTGAAGAGCAGAGTCAAAATACAGCCCAGTCCTACTGTCTCTGAAGCTCCTAGTCTCTGACTTACATTAGCCAACCAAACTCCTTTGTGTTTAAGCCAGTTGGTCACCTGAAGCTGAAAGCAACCTACCAATAACAAATACATAAATTATTAACACTTATGAATGTAGAGTTCACACAACTTGAAATTAGGGAGTTACCAGAGTTTTCTAAGTATTTTTTCCAGTGTTCTGGTTAAGAAATGTGGCTGCCACATACTCTGCAAAACTCATGCATACATAATATGGACAAATTGGAATTTCCAAAATTTGGTCCTGTTATTAGTACACAATCCATATTAAGTTATGGTTTTCAATTTCAATTATTCTTTGTCTCACATATCAATTTAATTATATACTTGCATACCTGTTCCAACATTTCTAGCCTATAATTTTTCAAAAATCAGCCTTCATGAGATACAAATCATTCAAGTTCAATCCTCATATTTCACACTACAGTGTTCTGCATATAATTGGAATATGTAGGATGAGCTATAGGTATGATTCCACTTTTATCTATACCTATAGACATATCTATGTACATACAAAAAAGGAGTTGTAGGTTTATACCAAATGGTTTATTTTACCATATACATTTCTATTTTTTTTTTTTTGTTTCAATCTTTCAAGGAAGATTTTTTTCAAATACAAGGCTCAGGTTGCTTAGAAATAATATAAATCTGAATTACTTCTGACCATCTCTCCATTTGGTCTGAATTTAAGTCTCGTGTTACCTAAATGCAAAAAGACTAATTGCATGAACTTCTAAAATGCTGCCCTTACTGAGTCTCCACCAATAATCCATCTCCTCCAGTAGGGTAAATTCTTTGTCCAACAGATGACTTAACCGTATGTGAACTAAAGAAAACTTTCTACTTGTAATGTTTTTTGTTAGATAAAATAAAAATTTTAAAAGATTGTAAATATTACCACAGCTACTACAGACCCTTTCTAAATTATCTGTACCAGAAAGTAGTAGCTCTAGAATGTATCTCTTTTATAGGCTCTACTTACTTCAAACGCACTCATCATGCAATTACAAAAAAAAGTTCACTATGACCTTTAAGTCATAGTTCTCTGTTCTCTGTGGTCAAGAAAAAGGCCTTCTATAACCCATTCAGATTAGAATGGTTATGATAACACCAAGTAACTGATTCAATAGGACATTACGAGAAATATTTTATTACAATTTTGGCCTCTGAATCATGTTCATACTCCACAAAAAAATGAAAGCAGAAATTTCTAAAGCTTTCCTTGGTGCTTCAGAGACTAAACTTGATATACATAACAGTTGTCAACAACGTTCAAATGCAGAGTGAGGAAAAAATTCTAAGCAATGAGGAATGGTTATTATTTAAAATGGCATCAATAAATATGGTAAATTTTAGCTAAATCAAATCAAGATCCTATCTTGAATTAGTATACAGTCTGTGTTGTCATTCTTCCTTCTAATATAATAGATATTGTAATAGAGATTTTTTTAGATAGTAACGAAAAGGCAAGTCAAAAAAGCAGTATCTACTTTACCTATAAGAAGCCTCAACAGCTCTTCCTCCCTAGTCTAGAAGCACTGAGAAGAGACAAGGCAATATAAATATTTGTGAGCATGTATGAGTGTATGAACACATACACTTTTCTAACATGAATTTGAAAGAAAACAAGTCAGACAATACAACAGGCATGCCAGATCTTAGGCGCTCCAAGCCAGCACCACACCTACTAGATAGCCAGAATTCATTTTGCCCACTAGGAAGACAAGAAAGCATCTATAGCATTATCATGCAAATAACTTCCCCTACCTCAGACTGTTTAGGAGGTCATATGAGGCTATTAAAATTCTCTGTGCTAAGCTTTAATATGCTAGTAAATTGATTTTATTTTCACCTTGGAAAATTTCCTAAACAATATGCTAACATGCTATAAGAGAATGTTATACTTGATATGAGAGAGGCACCTAGCACATGCCCCCACCCTGCAAAATTAAAACCTTAACATTTGTTTCCCTTATTTATAGACCACTTCCCCACAATCTCCTTTTACTTAGAGACTATCAGGATCCAGACATTTTACCATATTGCCTAGATCCATTCTTGCAAATATTATCACCTGTTTGCCTAAAATAATCTCAATACTAAATAACAAATTAAATAGGTAAAGAGTACAGGCCATTAATGAAAATACAAGGGAACAACTAATCATAACATATAATCAGCTTGTGCAAACTACCACTGAACCTTTTCCAGGGTTTTCCCTTATCACTGAAGAAAAACAGTTTAAGCACTGCTGTCCAGTATCATTAGATTTAGAATCAAATCTAACATAAAAGGCAATCTTTCCTGGTTTTTGCAAATAGCAAAGGATAAGAGCTTTAGAGCAGAGAGAAATGTTAGCAATGATCAATGCAACCCCTAAACTGTATAAACAAGGAAATGATGTGCAAGGTTGCATGGTTTATTTAAGGACACTGTGACTGAATGGCATAGCTGAAATTAAGATCCATTTTCTGACTCCTAGTCGAGATAAGTGTTCTTCATTACATTGACCCCTCCCCTTCAAAAATGTATATTTTCCAAAAATTGTATAAAATGACTCTTTAAAAAGTAATCAATGTTATGGCAATCTTTAAAAGCATACTGATCATGAGTAATTATTCTCAAAAGATAATTGTATGGTAAGTGTTCACACATTCATTTACTCAACAAATAATTCTGAGAGATTATTAGGTATAGGGCACTGTACTCTGCTCCATAAGGCCAGAAAGATGAATCAGAAGTGATTCTGATCTTCAGAAGCTTCAGTCTGGGAGATTGATAAGCTAGAACATTAAAATGATATTAAAAATGATAAAAAATGATATTAAAAATCTATAATTTGAGTAAAAGCTAAAAAAATGTTTTTACTTTGGATAAAAGGGTACAAACATATGCACATCTCAATACAAGAGAAAAAGTAGTTTTCATGCAATTTTAAAGGTTTCTTATTCACACAGAAAATCTATATATAATTACATACTTATGGAATGAAGTTTATTGTAAAGAAAATAGACTAAATGCTTAAATTATGTAACATAATTTGGGATTTTGGATCTCCTTCAAAGGGCTTCCATATCTAAGACACTATAATCAGTCACTCTCTTTTATCTATATAAAAACATAGATTTATAATTCAACTAATTTAGCAACTATTTTAATGTTCTTATATTACAATAGGGTCACTAAAAAGTGTCTAAAAGACAACAGACCACAAGTTAGCAAATAAATCAAACATCTTAGACCAAATGTTTTCCATTTGGGTTTGCGTTCCACTGGCCAAATATAGACTAGGGTAAAAATTAGAGTAACTCATAACACCTGAGTCAGTGAAAGATAAGAATTTTAAGTTATGACAATCTAGCATGATTTTTAGACCATCATAAAATCAAAATTAATTTCTACAAAACATGTCAGATCACATTAAGCTATCAAGTTAATATACCCTCTCAACACTTACAGTACACAGGAATGTACTGCAAGCTTATTTACATGATGGATGTTTCTGTCCCAGTGGCTTCATTTCGATATTCCAGTCTCTGAATGTCACCTCTTCAGAGAGATCCTCCCTTACCATCTAATTTAAAAAACACTGCCCCTCCCAAATCACTATCATGTCACCTGATTGGATTTTTTCTATGTACATCTCATAATTTTAAAACTTGTTCATTTGTTTGGTTTCTATTTATCCCTACTAGAAGGTAAGCTTCCTGAGCGCAGGCACTTTAGCAATCTTGTTCACTACAGCAACCTTGGTACAATGCAGAACATGGCAAGTGCTCAAAAATATTTGCTGAATGAATGAATGGTGCCCCCCAAATCAACAAATATTAGATCAGGGATATTAAGCCTTAAGTCCACAATAAAACTCCTTGAAAGAAACTAGTTCCAAAACAGATAGAAATATATGCTCAGAGCACTCACCCTCTCACAGAGTATCTAAAATTCAAAAGTTTGAAAAATAAAAAAAACTAAAATGTGAAAGCACTGTTAACAAATACTTCTTTTTTAAAGTTAGGGCCATAGGGACAAAGAATAGCTTCTGGTTTGTGATGTTCTTGGCCATTTAAAGAGCAACAAGTTCTATTTTATTTATTATATCTTAATAACATTTCCTCAAGATTAGAATTGATTCTCAGAAACAATAAATTTAGAACTCTCTTCAAATTAATGGATGTGAAATCTAAGAACATTCTGAGTAGAAATTCCAGATTCAAATTATATATATCAACATCAATATTTAGGATGTTGGTAAATACGAGGCAGGGTCAGTTAATACCTAAACTAAAATCTGCTAAGCAGCCTATAAGTAGACACAAATCTTTTAAGAAATCCAGCCATTCCAAATCTCTTCCTAGCGACACTGACTATATCTCTTTACTTTCCAAGATAAGACCAATCATGTTAGGAGTTCTGTTGAGATTTCAGCTTCTCTCTGAAAAATTCTGAATATGAAGTCAATTCCACGGTTTGCCATGGTTGAATAAGAAAACACACTACTTTGGGAAAATGTATATATCATTTCTCTGTAAGTCAAGCCTTTATTATGTACCAAGGACTTAAAATAAGTCTGTTCAGTTTACTCAGATTTACCCACATCACCAATTTCTTTGCTCACCATTTCCCTTTACATCACAGTCTTTCCTTCTGGGTTCAATTTCTTTCTCTCATAAGTACATCCTTTAAAAGTTCCTTTGGTGAATGTGTAATGCTAGCAAATTCATTTTTTATTTGTCCAAAAAGGTCACTTCATCTTTATTCTTAAATAAAAGTTTAAGATGGGTAAAAATTTAAAGGTTGGCAGTTATTTTCGCCTGGCATTTTATATTTTCACTGTTTTTAAGTTTCTACTGTTGCTATCGAGCACTTTAAAAATGTGGCTCTTTTATGGACAATTATCTATTTTCTCTATTAAGATATTCTGTTTATATTTAATTTTCAGTAATTTCACTATAATATGTCTAGGTATAGAATTTTTACCTATTCCACTTAGGGTTTCACTATGCTTCCCAAAGCTGAGAATTCATGCCATTTATCAATTCTAGAAAATTCTCAGCCAGTATGTTTTGAACTGATAACAGCTGAGAACTACTCCAATTAGATTCATTTTAAACTTCATTTTATTCTCCTTATCTCTTCTTTGTTATATTTTTCATTTTTAACTACTAATTCCTGAGATTTATTAACTCACTCTTCAAAACACATCTAATCTACTGCTGAATTTGTCCACTGAGTTTCTAAATTTCAGTAACTATTTTTTTCCTTTCTAGAAATTGTGTTTTTTTTTGTTTTTTGGGTTTTTTTTTTTTTTTTTTGCCAAATCTGGTCATTTTTAGTTTGTGTCCTTGTTTTCAAATTCCTTTTAATATTAAAGTGTTTTTAAATGAACTCAAATAATAAATCTGATAATTTCAATAATCTGAAGTCCTTGGGGGAGGAGGGTGTCTACTTCTTTTTTTATTTTTAATTTTTTAAATATAAAATATTTATTCTTAATTTTTTCCCCTTAACATGTTTCTATGGATTCTGAATATGTTTTTAGTTGGCCAATTAATTTCTTTCTATTTTTAGTAAAGATGGGGTCTTGCTCTTGCTCAGGATGGTTTCGAACTCCTGACCTTGAGCAATCCTCCCACCTGGGCCTCCCAGAGTGCTAGGATTACAAGCGTGAGCCACCGCCTGGCCCAACTTCTATTGTTACTTCTACTCTACTATTTGGCCATAATCTTCTTTTCCAACTTTACCTTTCATTATTCCTTTACTTTCCCTAATCCAGTCAAATGGAATTACTTATAACCATGATTTTATGCACCTGTCCTATCACTTTTCTTCTTTGTTCATGTTCTTGGCATTGGCAACCTCCATACCCCATAAATATTCAGATCCTACCCCATCCCTCAAGATCTATCTTCACTAAAGAAAAAAAAAAATCGCTCTTTTTCGTGGCACCTCGGAGGCAATCAGCTGCTTCATGATGAAGCTGAATATCTCCTTCCCAGCCACTGGCTGCCAGAGACTCATTGAAGTGGACGATGAACGCAAACTTCATACTTTCTATGAGAAGCGTATGGCCACGGAAGTTGCTGCTGACGCTCTGGGTGAAGAAGGGAAGGGTTATGTGGTCCGAATCAGTGGTGGGAACGACAAGCAAGGTTTCCCCATGACGCAGGGTGTCTTGACCCATGGCCGTGTTCGTCTGCTACTGAGTAAGGGGCATTCCTGTTACAGACCAAGGAGAACTGGAGAAAGAAAGCGCAAATCTGTTCGTGGTTGTATTGTGGATGCCAACCTGTTCTCAACTTGGTTATTGTAAAAAAAGGAGAGAAGGATATACCTGGACTGACTGATACTACAGTACCTCGTCGTCTGGGGCCCAAAAGAGCTAGCAGAATCCGCAAACTCTTCAATCTGTCTAAAGAAGATGATGTTCGCCAGTATGTTGTGAGGAAGCCCTTAAATAAAGAAGGTAAGAAACTAGGACCAAAGCACCCAAGATTCAGCGACTTGTAACTCCACGTGTCCTGCAACATAAACGCCGGCGTATTGCTCTGAAGAAGCAGCGCACTAAGAAAAATAAGGAAGAGGCTGCAGAATATGCTAAACTTATGGCTAAGAGAATGAAGGAGGCCAAAGAAAAGCGCCAGGAACAGATTGCCAAGAGACGTAGGCTGTCCTCTCTGAGAGCATCTACTTCTAAGTCTGAGTCGAGCCAAAAATAAGATTTTTTGAGTTAAATAATAAATAAGACCATATCCTAAAAAAAAAAAGAAAAAGAAAAAAAAATCTAGTTTCATTGTCACTTTTTCCATGAAGCCTACTCTGAATAACCTTCTTGAGAAGAGTATCTGTCCCAACTCAACTCTGCAGCTTCCTGTAAACCTACCACAGCGCCTTGCCTGAAGAAAAAACAGCAACTAAGAAATAAACATTTGCCCAGGACACTAGAGAAGAAGTTAAATTCTTACAAGGAAGACTGGGCTTGAACTCTGATATCCTCTCTAATTCTAAGGTTTTGTGATTTTATAAAACCTTTATTAAAATAATCTTAAAATATATCTGAAGTACATACCACTATTTGTGTTTTAATAGCTGGAACTACAGGAGTGAGCCACCATACCTGGCTAATTTTTCTATTTTTTTGTAGAGACAGGGTCTCGCTTTTGCTCAGGCTGGTCCTGGTCTGGAACTCCTAACCTCACGTGATCCTCTTGCCTCGTCCTTACAGAGTGATAGGATTATAGGCATGAGCCACCTGGCCAGGCCATCCTCTTTTAATCCTAATAAAACCCTATAAAGCAGTCAGTCTTTATTTTACAGATGAGGAAAGGAGTGTCAGGTAGATAGTCCTGATACAAATGCTCTGCAAGTGGCAGAATTAAGCTTCAAATTTGATCTTTTAACTTCAAGCCTACTGCTCTTATACCAACATTACAGCTGCCAAGTGATTTAGAATATAATTTAATTTCCACATCTAAGTAAACAAAGAAAAATATGTTGAAAATACCAAACATGAATGAAATATGCATAGCAAATAACCAAAAGTTATTCTTTTATACTTGCAACAAAAAAATGTTTTTCAGCAAAGCAAAACAACTCATCTACTCAGCATGTTCAATTCAATCAACAAAGATTTATTGTGAAAGGCACTAATAGAATTCTAAAAGTAAAAGGCTAAGAATAATATTAAAGTGAAAAGTCTACCATTGTATGTATTAGAGTTTATGGTGATATTGAAGATTTTATAAGATTAAAATATCAAGTTATTCTCCATTTTCATTAAAAAGTCCCTTTTAAGAAAAATTTAATCTAATATTGACAAAATTCACATAATACTGACATAAAATAACAATAAAGAATCCTCACAAGGCAGTGTTGTATAAGAGCAGGGTTTCCCATTTTTGCCTCCACATCAGAACATAGCAAGGTGAAGACTGCCTATGCTGAAATGTATCAAATCTTGGTTATATCAAAGATTATCTATTTTTTGAAAAGTTTCTTGAACCATTCACCGTGGGAATGTGAGCAGTGCCCTACTGAACAAATTCAATGACCCCTATGTAATCACCTTCCTTAACTAACTACTTGACCTTCTGAGCATACTAGTTCCCCCCAAATGGTGGATTTTAATGCACACAGCTCCTAGTTAGTCACACCATGACCTGCCTCAAGGAACATGGCTCCTCCTTTAAAAGCCCATGATCTCCATTGGTCAGAGAAACCATTTGAGGCAGCTTCTTCCACCCTCCTGTCAATAGAAAAGAATCAAAACTCTGGAAAATAATTTAAAGAGGTTTATTCCAAGTGAAGTATGAGGGACATGGCCCGGAGCCACGTCCAAGAAGCAAGTGGTCTTGCTGTGGTTGGGTTACAGTTTCGTTTTATACGTTTTAAGGAGCCAGGAATTACACATAAAGCCATAAATCAATACACAAAAGATGTATATTGGTTTGGACTGAAAAGTTGGGACGCCTCAAAGTGGGGAGGGAAGGGGAATCATAGGTTACAGGTAGATTTAACGATTCTTTGATTTGTAATTGGTTAAAAAAATGAAGCTTTGTCTAAAGGCTTGGAATGTTTTAAGTTAAGGAGGTCTGTTAATCAGAAACAAGCCACCAGATATATACTCAGGTCACAAGATCTATTGGGTAAATTGAGGACCTGAAGGTATGGTTCAAGCTTTGTCTTGGGTAGCCTTATGGCCAGCAACTCAGCTTTAGGGTATTTCTGGGGTCCCACTGATCAAGATGGGGTACATTCAGTCATCTGAGGGGCTTAAGATTTTGCTATAGTTCACACTCCCAAGACATCTGTTGTATTAAGAATTCCTTTTTCCCCTGGCAAACATCGTTGTCTCAATAATTGGACCTAGACCAAAACCCCTTGTGGTTTCAACAACAGGAAGGGCAATGTGAGTACAGTAGGATATTTTCAAATAACTGAAAAATAAACTAGAAATGGATTTTAAGTCTTGCTCATTATTATTCTGTCAAATAACAACGGAAAGAGTGCAATACACAGCCCAAGTTTGGCATAACGATTTAATTGAAGATGGCAAACTCTCACTACATAAAAGCCAGGACAGCAGGAGATGCATGGTGGTCTAACAGAGAGCAAAAACAGTTGAAGCCAGAGGGCTGGCCTTCTAGCTCTCATTCTATTACTAAGAACCTTTGTGATTTTTAAATTACTGACCAATCTGTGAAATGAAAAAGTTGCTATAAATATTCTCTATGGTGCTTTTCAGATTAGAAACATCCAATTTTCAGTTAAGACAAAAAAATACCAACATTTATTATATTTGGACATTAACTTTAAGACATACACTATTTAGAGCAGATAGAAAGCTGAATCATTAAGAAAATTAAAATTATCCTCAATTGAGAACACTGTCCCAGACCCATATAATCTTACTTAACACCCCCTTTTCTGTGCTTCCTTTTCCAGCCTTGAACTCTCCTCAATTCTGATTACCGGAATGCTCTTCCACATTCAGCAGACCAATCTTTTGTTATTCAAACAATTCTTAAAACTTTAAATAAATCTCAAGCAGCATAATTACATCCCAGGGTTCTAAAAGCAAGAACATTTACATGCTACTGAAAGGTATTCTTGGATACAAAATCTCCACTGGACAGGTTCTTTACTTTGTCAATTAAATTTGCCTAATATGTCCACCTGGTTAACCGTGGAATAGTTGTACTAATATCTTTCATCTGTCTAATATTCAGTTCTCTATGTCTTTAAGTTCTGATATTCTTCCTCTTAATAGCTACCACTTATTGAGCCCTTTCCATAGTCCAGTACTTGCTCTAAGCATTTTGCATACATTAGCCTCAAAAAAAGCTCAATGTACAGAGGAGGCAAGAGGGATACAGAGAGGCAGGGGACCAGGACTCAAACTCTGATGGTCTGGTTTTATTATAGAACTGCATTCTTAACCCCTGCCTCCTAAATGCTGGTAAATACTGCATCTACTCCACCTAGTCAAGATTTTATGATGAGATCATATGTAGTCTCAAGGTTTTATTTGTTTTGTATTTTTTGTTCTTTTGTTTTTCTTACAAGAGCATAAGAAAAACAAACTAGTGAGATAGTTGTTTGCACAAATTAGTATCCTGACACGGGCATTATTCTGTAAGTCCATCACATGGCCTATACATAGTTGCTCCTCAAAAAATACTGGTTGAATGAATTCCTAAAATATCCTAAATTCTTATAATAATCCAGATTGAAGTCCTTCAAGTATTTTGTCTTTCTAGACTTTAATTATCCATTTTCTGGACTTTCCTTTACTGATGCACTCCCAAATTTCATATTGGCAGAAACTTAATTCCCAAATTCATATGATAGAGGTGGGGGCCCTTAGGAGTTAATTGGATTGATTTTATTTATTTATTTATTTCTGAGACAGAGTCTCACTTTGTCGTCCAGGCTAGAGTGCCATGGCATCAGCCTAGCTCACAGCAACTTCAAACTCTTGGGCTCAAGGGACCTCCTGCCTCAGCCTCCCAACTAGCTGGGACTACAGGCATATGCCACATGCCTGGCTAATTTTTTTCTCTTTATATTTTTAGTTGTCCAGATAATTTCTTTCTATTTTTAATAGAGACGGGGTCTCACTCTTGCTCAGGCTGGTCTCAAACTCAACTCAAGTGATCCTCCTGCCTCAGCCTCCCAGAGTGCTAGGATTAGAGGTGTGAACCACCACGCCCAGCCTGGTAATTGGGTTTAGATAGTCATCAGAGTGGGGCCCCCATGATGGGACTGGTGGCTTTATAAAGAATAGAAAGAGAGACCGGAGTTGACATGCACACTTTTGCCCTCTGGCCATGTGATGTCCTCTGCCATGTTATGACACAGTAAGAAGGCCTTCACCAGAGGTTGCCACCATGCTTTTGGTCTTTCTAGCCTCTAGAACCATGAGAAATAAATTTCTTTCCTTTTTAAGTTATCCAGTCGGTCTGTTACAGAAATAAAAAACAGACTAAGATAAATCTACATATAGTGCATAGAGATCATTTTGGTACAAGAGCAGAAAAACACTTGCTGTTTCTAATAACCTTTCTCCTAAAATCCAGAACTAGTCTTTTGGCCATAGTACATCAATCTGTTATCTTCAAATAAATGACAATGAGTTTTAAATTCTCTCTTTAGTAATAGCTTGAAAATCATCATCCTACAAGTATAAACTGGATTCTTTCCCCCAAAACACTTTATTTTAAACTTTCATGCTATAGTTCTTTTACCATTTTTCCTTACTCAGATAATCACAGGCATTTGCTACCACTCCCAATGCTTTGTGTACATTTTAAATAAGACTGGTATATAAATGGACCTCTGGAGAACTGTATAACTTACATTTCTTCATCTAAACCAGACCCAAATAAAGACTGAACACTCTACCCTCCTCCTATGGGGATATAATCTTAAAGCTTAAAATTTAAGCTTAAATCTTAAAATTTAAGGCTGCAGTTCCCAACCCCCAGGCTGGTAGACCAGGACCAGCTGTGGCCTGTTAGGAGCCTGGCCGCACAGCAAGAGGTGAGTGGTGAGCACGTGAAGCTTCATTTTATTTACAGCGGCTCCCCATTGTTCACATCACCACCTGAGTTCTGCCTCCTGTCAGATCAGCCACAGCATTAGATTCTCCCATCCAAGTACAAACCAGGCCTGATCCTGCTTAGCTTCTGAGATCAGACAAGATCAGGGGCCTTCAGGGTGGTATGGCCATAGACACAGCATTTGATTCTCATAGGAGCACGAATCCTACTATAAACTGCACAAGGGATCTGGGTTGTGTGTTCTTAGTGACAGTCTAATACCCGATGATCTGAGGTGGAGCCTAGGCGGTGATGCTAGTGCTGGGGAGCAGCTGCAAATACAGATTATCATTAGCAGAGAGGTCTGACTGCATAATAAATGTAATGTGTTTGAATCATCCCCAAACCATTCCACACCCCCTTCCCCCCATGGAAAAATTGTATTCCATGAAACTGGTCTCTGGTGCCAAAAAGGTTGGGGACTGCTGATTTAAGGTCCTTAACTTTGATGGAATGGGGGGGGGGGCGCAAAATACTATTTCTATGAATGCCTTTGAAAATATGATTTGCATTAGTGTTACCTGGCATTTCAAAAGCACTTAATAGATGTGAGTGCCATGTGTTCCTGCTTTATTGCTACAACACAGCATAGTAACAAGCACATATGGACACTTAATAAATGCCTTTGGCATGAGGGCTGCTTGAAATCTAAGCTGATAATTTAGCACAATTAATTTCAGAGAAAGGGTTAGAAAGAAGGAATAACTTCCTTTTTATGTTTAGTGAGGACTGAAAAAAAGGATGAGACTACTGAAAGACCATGCAAAGGAAACTAACTCAGGGAAAAGGCTGAAGAGAGGGCAAAGGCCTACAAAAGGCTAAATTAAAATCATTTCAAAGAAAAGACAAGAAAAATTGGTTTGTAACACATCTTGACTTTCACCTTTAAACAAAGTAAGGGTCATGTAAAAACCTAATGTTTACTATCTTTATAAAGGTAACTGTCAACAGTACTGTTCATACCTTTAAGTAATTCTGGCTGACACTGGCACAGATTGACTGTAGAAATTGCTTTGTTGAAAGCCTGACATGTTTACTAATGGTAAGTATTCAGAGTTATTTTTCTATATTCTCTGAATGAATAGACTAACTATAAAAACTAAAAGGCTAAAAAAACCCCACACTAACTAATGATAATAAGAACAAAAATCTCCTAAAAAATAAATCAAGGTCAAAACACCAAGCATTTTTGCTACATATCACATCCACTATTATTTTCACAAGACCAACAGAAGAAAGCTTTATTATTTCTGATATCGCACATTAATAATATGCGATAATAATATATAATATAATAATAATATAATAATTTATATTAAAATTTATATTAAAATAATATAATAATTTTATCAAGTCAGAACTCTTATGTTTCCAAACATCGTTTCCACTAATCACCACTTTTTTGTCACTCAGACAAGTAAACCTGCTTGCTAAAACTTGCACTTAGTCCCATCCACCATCTCCTAACTCCCACTGATATTTGTTCCCTTTGGAACATTTAGGCTGCAAATCCCTCTACCAAAATTTCTCCCCTGCTGTAAGTCATATCTCTTCTTACTTCTAAAGTATCCCTTAAACTCTTATAACTAAATTATCAAGTATTTCTATATTTATCTAGGTTGCAAGGGTAGGTCACAGGTTATTCCCTTAGCTCTGGTATGTATTCTGTCACAGGGGATACAGCATCTGTAAGAAAAAAAAATGGTTGTTTTTCATAAGCTTACATTTCATAACTTAGAACAGCTCGTCTGCATCCAAACGCAGAGGTCAGTTACATTACATTTATTTTTAAAAGGACTGAATTTCTTCATCAATGTTAAATCTTTTTCACTCATGTTTGCTATATCTCATCAGTTACAACATTTATTATAAACCACTAAATGCCTGGGAAGTATTCCACATATAATGTGTGCTTATTAAACTTTATCAGGCTTATGCCAGAAGCTTGTATACCATTATAGTCAAAGGAAAACAGAAGAACTTGGGGAAAGAGAAGAACTTAGAGACACCAATCTTGTTCCAATAGCATTTGAATACCTTGAACATGCATAATTAAGTATTTTCTTTAGGCAGGGTATGGTGGCTAACACCTGTAATCCTAGCACTCTGGGAGGCTGAGGCAGGGAGCATTGCTCAAGGTCAGGAGTTCAAGACCAGCCTGAGCAACAGTAAGATCCCATCTCTACTAAAAATAGAAAGAAATTAGCTGGACAACTAAAAATATATAGAAAAAATTAGCCGGGCATGGTGGTGCATGCCCGTAGTCCCAGTTACTCAGGAGGCTGAGGCAGAAGGATTGCTCGAGCCCAGGAGTTTGAGGTTGCTGTGAGCTAGCCTGACACCACACCACTCTAGCCCCAGCAACAGAGCAAGACTCCTAAAAAAAAAAAAGCATTCTCTTTAATTTACCTAATTACAGTTATATAAAAAAAACTTTCATGTTTTAATTTTATTTGTAAAGTGCTTTGTTTAAAGTAAGAATCACACTCAAAGACGCAAATAATGTACTCACGCAAAACAGAGGTCTTGAAAACTAAATCTAGGCTTAAAATTACTTTAAATTCCATTACTACAGAAACACAAATGAAGGAGGGTAGCCAATGAAAGTCTGCAAAATGTCTGGCGTATTGTAAGCACTGAAATGTTCACTAGATTAAAGCAAAATCTCTAAGTCACAATGTCTTCTTCTTTTAGGAGACATTTCAGGACATGTAAAAATGGAGTTCCCAATATGAACAGATTCAAGTCCAGCTCAGAAACTTGCTGATTTTACCTGATCTTTAAGTTCCTAAACTGTGTCAAATGATAAACATTACGTTATCTTCATCTTTGAGGCCTAAACAGATTATGCTGCACCCTAAGATTTCCTGAAAATAAAATTTATGGACTAGTGATGGATACCTTGACTCTACACAAAGGACATATCCTAGTCATTTAACCACTATTTATGAACTGCCTACAATGTGCCAGGTGCCAGGGATACAGCAGTGAATAAAACAGACAAGGTCCCATCCCTCTTGGGAGTTTTAAGTCTCATCACAAAGATACATAATGACAAATTATGATAAATGCCATAAAGGAAAAGAACAGACTAGTATGAGACCATATATCAAGAAGCAGTTTTTCTATGGAAACTGTCTTTGTGTTGAGATGAAGAATGAAATGGGAAATGACTAGGCAGAGAGAGATGTGTAAGGTCATACTACAGCACCTGTGAGAATATGAATGAACAAAGGTCTGGGTGGCTCAAGTGCAGAGAGGGAGAATAAGGAAGATTAGAGAAGTAGGCCTGGGGGTTGTTAGTCTTTATCCTAAGAGCAGTGGGAAACAATTTTAAGCAAGGGAATGACATGATTGGATTTGTATTTTCAAAAGATACCCTACCCAAGCCTCAATGTAAAACCAAAACAAATTAAAGAAGGGTTATGGAGGACTACTACTGTGCTGCAAGGGGGAGAAGATGACTACTTAGACTAGGAAAGCCGGGAATATAAATTTGAGAGTTATTAAAAGAAAACAGACAAGCCTTGGTATAGAAGAATTTGGGGAGTGAAGAAAAGAGGGTGTTGGGAATTACTCCTAGGTCTCTGGCTTAGACAACTGGAATGAATAAGATGATGCTATTCACTGAAATGCAGGACACTAGAAGATGGTGTGTAGCATTAGAAAACAGTAACTGAGGCCATGGGGATAAATATACTTGCTAAGTTGCAGAATAAAAAGAAACGGAAGCCTACCACTGAGCCTTCACAAACTCTGATGCCCAAGGACAACGAAGGAGACAAAGCCAGGAGTTACTAGAGAGATAAGAAGAAAACCAAGAGAACATAATTTCACAGCTTCCAGGGAGGGGAAAGTTTCAAGAGACAGTGGCCAAGAGTGTCAATTACTGCCAAGAGGTCAAATAAGAAAAGATCTGAAAAAATGCCCACTGGACTTCATGACCTGGAAATCACTTATGATCTTAAGAATATTTTCAAGAATGGTGAATTATTCCATGGCTTACATCAGCAGTAGAATGTGACAAGAATAGCTTTCTTTCTCATCTTTTTGTTCTACTACTCATTTCTTTCTTCTCACTTACTGATTTCTGCCTTTATCTTTCCCTCCCTTATTTATTATACAATATGGAACTAAAAATGCTTCATTTTTATTCAATACTTTCTATTCTTCCTTTTCTTAATTTTAACATTTTATATAATTCTGAATGGTTGGGAATAGTGGTGGTGGCAGTGAAAAAAATTAACTGCTTTTACTTATATAGAAGCTTTAGAATAATTTATCTCAAAGAGTATGCCAAGGGTTCCAATAGGAAAAGATTTCCTAAAAAGCTGAACTCTTCTTACATATGAATATAGTAACTCCCCCTTATTTGTGGGGGATACATTCCAAGACGACCCACTGTAACTGGCATAGTACCAAATCCTATATATACTGTTTTTTCCTGTATATATTTATACCTACGATAAAGTTTAATTTATAAATTAGGCATAGTAAGAGATTAATAACAATAATTAATAATAAAACAGAACAATTATAACAATATGCCAGCATTACCACTCTTGTGCTTTGTGGCCATTATTAAGTTAAATAAGGGTTACTTGAACAAAAGCACTGCAAGACAATGATAGCTGATGGGATAACATACACACCTACAAAGCAACTAAGAGGTGGGCAGCATATCCAGTGCGGATATACTGGAAAAGGGCTGACTCATGTCCTGGGTGGGACACAGCGGGACAGCGTGAGATTTCATCACATTACTCAGAACAGCATGAAATCTGAAACTTACGAATTGTTTATTTCTGGGATTTTCCATTTAATATTCTGCAGTTTCAGTTCCCAGTTGACCACCATCAACTGAAACCGCAGAAAGCGAAACAGCATGTAAGGGGGGACTACTGTAATCTTCTAGAATTAAGTTAAATATTTTGCTCTTAGATCACTAATTTCTGGATGTTAGGAGGCCAAACTACCATCTCTATTATAAAATCTTAAGACAAGCAAGTTATTAAATAGTAGTCATTTAAAGTAGTTTCTCCTGAGTATTTCTACAGCACAAGGAGTATTCTTAGACAGAAACTCAAAATAGAAAATAACTAAGACATAAGTGGTGTTTCATAGTATACGCAAATCAGTCTTTACTAGGATTTAACAGTTTTACCTAAATTTTACCTAAAACAAAGGGGGGGGGACTAGTAGACAGAAGCAATGGATTAATAGCAAAATATTACATGCTAGATAGAGATTATAGTTCTAGTAATTGAGGAAAAATACATAACTGATATAGTCAAAAAAGTTCTGCGTAGAGTAACCCTTATAACATGAATGGAACCACAATGAAGTAAAGGAAAATATCAACCATATTACTGCTTAGATATGATAAAGAACAAGAAAATCTAATAAATAGATAGGGGGTTGGGGGAATCACATTTTTAGTTAGAAGCTAGTGGCCATTCAGAATAAATCAAATGTTTGATCAGTAATTACTACCCTTGTTTTTTCACAGAAATTAATGAGGAACAATATGCTCCTGGTTCAGACTCAATTATTTAGGAAGGGAAGGAAGATAAGAAAATAAAAACATTTATTTTGAACTATGACTTTTATACCTTTGTTAAACCCAGTAATTTCTTTCACTCTTACATTTTAAAATCTCTAATTTTTCTATCTTAAGCATGTGAAGCTGACAGGAAGAGGGAAAAAAGAATCAGGAAAAAGGGATTACAAGTTTGAATTCTTATCCATACACTACTCCCTACATCCAAGTAAATCGTATACCATGGGTTATTCTAGCTTTTCATATAAAAATCTATGAGAGTTCCCAGTTATTTTCCCAACTTCCACACTTCTACTAGGCATAACAGGGCAAGGACAGAAGGTACTGGCCCTGAGGCCAAGAGAAAGAAAAATCAATGTTTTAAAAAACAAGTCTAGAATATGATCATCTTAATGCATCTTAAAATGCTCAATTTACAAGTTTTAGAAGTCCTAATGCTTTCAAGAAAGACTCCCTATCTCAATGTGCTCAAATGCGGCAAAATTTGTCTGTCTAAATCTAAGTTCTCAAACTTTTCCAAACATAAGTAAACAGTTCTTCTGATGTTCAAGCAATGTAAACTTCTATGTTCTAAGGAAGAGGGAGCAACATAGCCCCCACAAACTTAGAAGAGAAAGTTTGACTGAGTTCTATTTTTTTTTAAATCCTAATGTACTTCGAGAAGGAACATGATGAAAAGAGGAAGGACTTAAAAAGTTGCTGTGGAAGACTCAGAACTGGGAATGTAGAAAAGAAATTAGTGAAACACCAAGAAAGAAACGAGATATTTGAATATCTTATGGAGCCAGAATATACCTATGGAGCCAGAGTAAGAACACCCCCTACCAAAAGGGGGCACTGTCAAGCAAAAAAAAAAAAAAAAAAAGTAATATTTATTATTTTGATATCTTGGAGAAATAATAAAACTCACTAGAAAAAGCATTTGTTCCTCACAAGCAAATATAAGAACACAGAAAACACATGTATTAAGGGCAAATATTTATAGTCTTATAAAAAACTGTATACTGTTCATTCTAACATACTGCATACAATCCTTTATTTCTATGGACAGTACGCATGTCCTGTAAAGTGCCAGAAAGTGAACATTTTACTTTATGGTCCACATGGTCTCTGTCACAACTACTCAACTCTGAAGCATAAGAGCAGCTACAGATATTAAAAAGACAATACATAAACAAATGGATGTGGCTCTATCCCAGTAAAAATTTATGAATACTGACATTTTAATTTCATATAATTTTAATATGTCATGAACTATTATGCTTCTTTCTATTTTTTCCCCATTAAAAACTGTTGAAATCATTCTTAGCTCATGGGCCATATGAAAACATAAAACTTAAAGGATCTGGCCTGAGGACCATTTGTTTGCCTACCCCTGCATTATTTTCATCAATGCTTGTGGAAATAAAAATTTACAAATGTATATAAAAATATCTTGTTTCTTTCTTGGTGTTTCACTAATTTCTTTTCTACATTCCCAGTTCTGAGTCTTCCACAGCAACTTTTTAAAGTCCTCTTTTCATCATGTTCCTTCTCGAACATTCCTCTTCCCAGGGCACAGCTTAAATGTTTTTAAATTCAAATATACCCATGTCAGAAAAAAAACATCTTAACATTTTGTAAATCCTACTTCCTTGAACCAATATAAAGCGCGAATCTTTTCATGCTCCATCTTTTCTTTTCTTTTCTTTTTTTTTTTTCTTTTCTTTTCTTTTTCTTTTTTAGAGACAGGGTCTTTGCTGTTGCTTAGGCTAGAATGTAGTGCCATCATCATAGGTCACTGCAACCTCAACTCCTGGGCTCAAGTGATTCTCCCGCCTCAGTCTCCCAAGTAGGCTAGGACTACAGGTGCCTGCCACCACACCTGGCTAATTTTTCTATTTTTTATAAAGATAGGGTCTTCTCTATGTTGCTCTGGCTGGTCACAAACTTCTGGCCCAAGTGATCCTCCCACCTCAGCCTTCCAAAGTGCTAGGATTCCAGGCATGAGCCACCACACCCAGCCTCAATCTTTTAATAAATATAAATTTGACCAATCTTATTATGCCCTTTCTCTTTCAACCATCATTTACATTTAATTCTATACAATGAGACACCTGTGAGTTATTGGCAGTTAGGCTGCCTTGTTGAGAAGGCAAATTTTAGTCACAAATACATTTAATGTATAAAATCTATCCAGTTACTATTCAAGTGGCTTCTAAGGAAACTTAGGAAAACAGTTTTTTGCTTTAAATTGTTTCTCTCTCTACTTTTCCAGTTAGGTGTTCTTATATATTTTTATTATTTTTAATTTTATTATTTACTTTATTTTTCTAATGACTTATTATTATTATAAAAATATTAGGACAATGATTTAAAATGTTTTTAAAATTTGACATCTCTTTAAATGTAAAGTCACAAGGTTCTAATATGTTAAATTACTTAAATCATTAAAACAGTAGAAACATATATTCAACTTACCACAACATAATATTTGAAATATGTTAAATTAATACTAACTTGGAAAGGTATTATGACAAAACTGGAAAATGTCAAGAAATCATTTATTTCATAGAAGTGACCCTATATTCGAGGAACTGGGTAAATGTGTAATCTCTGGTGCAGGAGAACTTCCACATTAGCATAGAGAAGCATTCAAGAGTTAGTGAAAAGCCATGCTGTAGGGGGCAGAATTGTGTTCTTGAAAGATAATGGGCAGGAGGAGATGGAGCATTCAATAAAGAATGAGATTTCACTCTCCATCTCTCTTCATCCATGAACAATAAGTTTAAATATACCTATGCTGTTATTAATAAAACTGTTCCCAGTGAATTCAGCCTAACAGTAACCACAAAAAATGCCACAATTCAGCAATCTGTGTTTGCTTGTGAAGTGATTTCTTTTAAAGACAGATGCCACCTCAAAAAACAAAAGCAGGAAAACAATCCAACACATTACCAGAGGCAAAAGCAAGAAAATATTAGAATTGCAAGTGTCTCTCTCTCCATCCCTCATCTGAGACTTCTGCTTACATCTTTAGAACATCCAGCACAGACAACAGAAATGGTAATTTCTACACAATACAAAGCAAGAAGCTCTCTGCTTTTTATTTTGCTGCCAAGTATATAAACTAAAAGATTCTTGCAGACTACTGTACCCTCCCCAAAAAAGAAACCTACGATTGGTTCCTGAAAAGCAAAATTCAGGGTCTATTAAAGGTCAAAACATTTCCCTAAGAAGTTAATAATCTAATTTTTGTTTTTTTAACTTCAAGTGCACTCGTTAGGTTTTAATGTTAAAAGAAATCCTTAGGACCAATGGAAAGGTGCTGAATATGCTATGCATTTTTATTTGAATGCCACGTGGGGGGAAAAGGTAGAATACTAAAAATCTTCCCATGAAGATTTTAAAATAAAATGTTACTATTGCTCCTACAAAGAAATTATTTCTTCAATTACTTTAATGTTCTTTTAACTTCATTGAATCACCTCACCTTTATAATCCTAAAAGGGCAGACCTGCAAACCAAGGAGAGTTCAAGATAGTCATAAAACGTTAAATCATAAATTGTCCATCATTAGTTCAATATCAGATAAAAAGAAAACAAACACTGTCAAAAGTTCAACTCTCTTGCTCTTTACCATATGAAAATAACAGTTGTAACTGAAAAATAATACTTCTTCTCCTCATTGTCACTCTTCTTCTATCTTTTTGCCACCTCCCCATCCCTACCACAAACCACTTACTGACTGTCCAATATCTTTCAAAGAATAAAAATAAATAAAATCATAATCCAAACCTCTAGTAATCAGCTGTTTCATCTTTGCTGTGAAATAAGCAGGTCTCTGGCTATTTCAATAGACTTGCTAATCTGACAATGATTTTCTCAGTGATTAACAGTAGGCAAATATCTAGAACCACATACTCCTTTGCAAACACAAATGAAACTTGTCAGCAACATTAAAACAACTTTATAAGAAATAGGCTAATTTCAAGTGTGTAGAACATGAAAGTTCAACAATTTCTCTCTCAAATTTTAAGTTTGGTTCTACATAGGTTACCCTTTTTCTTACTTCCCATTTAAAGCTTTTTTCCTGTTATTTCTCAGCTCACTCCTAATGAAAAATAATGTAGAACCAACCTATAGTAAAACCATCTACATGACACTAAAGAGCAAACATCCAATGACAAGTAGGAGATTAGCAAGAATTTCTCATTACATGAACTGCTCTCAGCAATTAAAATTATTCCCATTTGTCTGTTTTGTTACATGGACAAAGAGACGAGAAACTCACTCACCGATCTATAGTGAATGTAAATTAAAGTTATTATTTAAAAAAATACAGGATACTAAAAGGCACAGAGTAGAAGAATAATAGCAGTAAAATCTTTGGTTCCTTCCACTTGCCCTGGATTCTTGGGTTGCAGTTTCTCTAACAGCTAATTTTCCCTTCTTGTGGGGTTTTAGTTGGTGGCATTGCTCTCCACTTCCATTTCTACCCCTCTAGTTTTTTAAAAGGAGATAAAGCAACTGTATAAGAATGCCTAAAGACATCAAAGACCTAAAGCTTCACTAGTTGTGTGTGGCACAGGAGGATGAGGAGGAAAACGTGAGGTAATGAGGATCTACTGTATTTACCTTATGTGCAGGGCATGTGGGCAACAATAGAAACCATGCAGGGTGCACTTTTGGTCAAAAAAGAACATGGCAGCCTAATGGGAGGCCTTTGTTCTTCAAAAGGGTCTCCTTTCCCCCTTTTGTGCTTCTCTTAATTCATGGCATCAGAGCTGCTCTTGAACTTGACAGACTGAGAGAAAGAAAGGGAGAAGAGGGGGGAGTCAGACACACAAAGAAAAGGGAAAAGGAAGGGCTTGAAAGAGAATTCATTTGAAAAAATTAGTTCTACTGCCAGTTTTGATGAAGTTTTGGGATTTTAAAGGAGTTAGAAAGTACTGAACTGTTGAAATAAATTTAATTTTCCCAGAAATTATAATAAATGATAAAGTAGAAAAATAAAGCAGAAAATGAATTATGTCCTAAGAATTTGTTTTGGATTTTTTCTTGCTAAATGCATTTTTTTAAATAACAGTATGAAAATATCTGTTTTTCAACAATTACATGAATGACAGCATTCTACAAGGAGGACCAGTAATTAAACAATTTCCCAGCTTAGGGGAATTTTATTTGAGTTGCATTAAAAAACAGCACAAAAACCACCAGCGCCACCTGCAGGGCAAATATAGATGAACAGTCTACAACATGCGTATTTCAACCTAAGATTTTTTAAAAGACACAACTAAACTGACACTCCCTTTGAAGTCAAGAATTAAACTTTTTTAAAAGTAGCAAATAACTTCAGATGGAGAACATAGCCCTAAAAATCTATGACCAATTTTAGGTATTCATGAATATAAATAAAAAACTGCAGAAAGATCTTTAGGTATGTACTAATACAAAAGGCTGCTTCAAAACCTTAACAGATCTGGTTATAAAATAAGGTGAACATCCTGTGGCTTTAAAGCAGTTTTTTTTCCCTGATTGTAAAACACCCACTCATTATAAAACTACCAAACAAGTCTAAAATATAGAAAGTTATCTTACTCCCATTAGATTTAGTATTTATTCCTCCAGGTCTTTCTTCTATGCATATCCCACATATATAATTTTGTATTATATGCCATACCTGCCTGTTTTTTTTCTTTTTATAGTTTCCTTCCCCCATCCCCCCATGTAATATATTTATAGCTCTTTTTGCAACAGTACAGATATACTTCAATTTGGGGGTGGTGTATAGTATTCGCTACACAGGTATACTGATGATTTATGGTCAATATGCTGTTGATAAGTATTGCATTGTTTCTATTTTTTCCACTTTACAAAGGAAGCTTCAAGAAACAGCACTATTTGTGTATCTTTCCTTACTGGTGCAAATGTTTCTGTAAACAAAGGGCTAGAGATAGAATTCCTAATAGAAAGGGTACAAACATTTTAAAATTTAATAATATTCTCAAACTGATCTCTAAAAGTTGTGCCAAGGTACTTTATTCATATTATGTGAGAGTGCCTGTTTCCCTTGATCCTTGACAACAAATCTCTTAAATATTTAAAATTCTGACAAATACTGGTTTTGTTTAAATCTTTCTAGATCATCTACACATACTGTCCTTCAATTGAGAATATGATACATTTACTGATGAAAAGATTTCATAGAAGCATTACTTTTAAACTACCTTTAGAGCCAATTACTATTTTATAGTCAAATCTCAAATTCACCTTACAACAGAATTACTACCCAACCTCATTATTCATCACAATGCATTCAGAAAGCACTGGGCATTTCCAAATCTAACCTCCAAAGATAATTTGGTACCAGTAAGGAGATTTAAAGGGTTTGCTTCAGATCTCAAACAGGGAGAATTATACAAATGCATACCCTTTCCAAGAAAACTATTTTGAAGGTATAGCTTTCAACTGGATTTATGTATGTGCATGTGTGTCAGTTATAGCATATTTGTTTATAAGTACAACTATGCTATGCACCTTGAATAGACAAGAAGCTGTACAAGTCTGTGTTATGTAACAGCATAACTGTAGGTTTAGCATCAACATAAGTTGAAGTCTGAGTTTTCATTCTTAAAGTAGTGTTTCTCAACCTCAGCACTATTGACATTTTGGACTAGATAATCCTTTAGGGGGAGAAGAGGAGGCTGACCTATACATTGTAGGATGTTTAGCAGCATACCTGGCCTCTAATCACTAGATGCATTAGCATCCTTCAAATTGTGACAACTAAAAAGGTCTCCAGATATAGCCAAATGTTCAGGGGAGGGATGGTTCATCTCTACTTGAGGACCACGACCCTGGTGTACTTAAATTTAAATGAACTATCACATACATTTCACTACTGCATACACTGTATTTATCAAATTCTTATTAACCTTTACTCTGCAGCCATCAGTGAATATGGCAGCATCCAGTAGACAAACTAAAACAATGACGTTTCGTGGTGGTTTAATGGAAAGAACACTAAACTTGTCAGGCAAAACTGGAGTTATTTTATCATTATGAACTATCCTACTGATTCTATCTCCAAAATATATCTTGAATCCATTGCTTCTGTGCATCTTCCACTATTATCTCAGCCACCATCATCTCTCATCTAGACTCAGCTTTTTAGCTGTTCTCTCAGCTTCTACTCAAGACTCCACAAAGCCATTCACTATTAATTCAACAAATATTTACTGAATGCCTGTTATATACAGCACTCTGTGTACTGAGAATACATCAGTATACAAAACTCTCTTACAAAAACTCTCGATCTAGTGAAATTCACATTCTAGTATAAAATATTAGGTGAGAGAAAAAAGCAGAGAAGGATGGACAGGAGTGGGGTCTGGAGTCAAATACAGTGGCCAGGGATGGCTTTGCCAGTTGTATAAAGACCAGAAGATAGTTAAGAAGTCAGCCACATGACTATCCGGAGAAAAGCAACCCAAGCAAACAAAACAGCTAGTATAAAGACCCTCAGGTGAGAGCATGCCTGTGAGGTTACTCTCAGTGCAATGGGAAGCCTCTGGAAGATGTGCAGCGAAGGAGAGCCATGCTCTAACATTTTAAAGGAAAACACTGCTAACTATGTGGAGAATAGGCTATAGGGCTGGCTGCAAAGGTGGAAGCAAAGACTAGTTAATTCATTAGATTTAGACCAGGGAGGGGATAGTGAAGATGATAAGAAGTAGTTGGAATTTGGAGGCATTATTAATCACAGTGAGTTTTTAAAATATAAATTGGATGTCACTCTTCAATTCAAAAGCCTTTCAGCTGTCACTTTCTTCCCAATGCACTTTACATAATATAAAATACAAAATCAATATGGCCCAAAGGCTCTACATGATCTGGTCCCCACCAAACTCTTCAGCTTCATCTTGCTCCTCAGTGATCAAAGTATGTTCTGGAGACATCACCCTTTCAGGTCATCTACTATCCCAAATTCCTTTCCACTTGGGGGCCTTGGCACATACTATTCTTTCTGCCTAGAATGAATGCCCTTTTCACTCTTTGCCTTGCCTACGTGCTCTCTTATTTTAGTTCTCAGCTTAAAATTCACTTCCTCAAAGAGAACTTCCCCTGACATTCCATTCCAAATTAGCTTCACTCCTTTTCCCTAATATATTATATATATTCTCTTAAAGCATCCCAAGGTACTTCTCATTGATAGGACCCATGCCAGTTTGTAATAACATTGGTTTCAGTTATACCTAATGGTTAATGTTTGTCTCTCTAGATTGTAGACTATAGAGAGTAGGGACCACTTCTGTTTCATTTACTATTATATTCCCAGGGTTTGGCACAATACCTGGTAAACAGCAAGTACAAAAAATACGTGTTGAACAAGTGGCAGAGCTTTCATCCCAGCTCTGCCAGAAAGATATGACCTAGCCACTTAAGTTCTCAAGATCTCAACATATTTCAAACCCCTTCCA
This sequence comes from Microcebus murinus, assembly GCF_040939455.1. Classification (NCBI taxonomy): domain Eukaryota; kingdom Metazoa; phylum Chordata; class Mammalia; order Primates; family Cheirogaleidae; genus Microcebus; species Microcebus murinus. The sequence continues at coordinate 114,351,643 of NC_134105.1, read as the reverse complement.
ATCCATCCCACCCCACGCTTTAATCTTAAGACTCTATGAAGATCACAAGAACTAATGTAAATGAGACAAAGAAGTCACGAGTAGTCTTAAGAACAGTTTGTCTGAAGCAGCCAGGGAATGGTAGGAGACATGAATGAGGAGGGAGGGCCCTATCTGCTGGGTTATAAAATCTGGATTTTATCCAGCAGCCAAATGGAGGACTAATGAAGGCTTTGAGCAGTACAATACACCAGATCAGAACTATGTTTTTAGATGATTAATCTATCTGTAGAGTATAACTTGCTGAAGAAGAGGCTGAATGCAAAAGTTTGAATTAGAAACCAACATATAGTCTCAACTCATTTGAAAAGAGTTGGATATGAGAATACAAATAAGTATTTTTCTTGCATATTCATTAATAAAGATTTTTAGTGTTGTTTGGTAGCTAAATTAAGCTTACATTTGTTTTAGTTATGTTTATAAGGTATACCAAAAAAGTGACCCAACAACGGAAATTACTTTCATTTTTCTCATTCATTCATTACTGACAATGCAACCAGATCAATCTTTCAAAAGCATAGCTCAGATCATGTTACTCAAAAAAACTTCAGTGGCTCCCCACTGTCTACTGAATTAAGTCCAAACACCTTAACCTGATTATTTAAGACCTTACATAAACTGGCCCCAACTTATTTACTTTTATTCCCCTATATTCTAGCCAAATTGAACTACTTTTGCTCCAAACATAGCCAGCTTTCTCTGCATCTACCAGACCTAGCTTCATGCTGTTCCTTCTTTTTGAAATGCAATCCCACCCTCCACTCCTAGTATATCTGTCAAATCAAAATCCTACCTTCCTTATTCAGGGGCCAACTCATATGTTACTGCCACTCTCAGTATCTTTCTCGAATCCCCCTCAAGTACAAAAGGATTTCTCCCTCTTCCATAGCTGCCCCATCCCCAGGGTTTTGTAACTCACCACATTCTATCTTGAATGACTTTTTCCTTATATGTTTTGGTCTCCCCAGTTAAATTATAAACAACTTCTAGGCCCCTCCCTTTCCTAAACTAAGATGGTACATATGTATGTAAAAACAAACTCTATTTACAACTTGAATTGTTTGTTCTAAGAACCTATATTCCCTTTGAGGAGGGCAGGAAGTATTTCTGATTCATCTTTTTTTTTTTGAACAAAGTATATACTAGGTTGAATAAAACACTCAAAATTTTAAATCAAATATAAAATTTGCCTTACTTGAGCCACATTAAAAGAAAGAAGTGCCAGGTGTGGTGGTACACTCCTGTAGTCCCAGCTACTTAGGAGGATGAGACAGGAGGATTCCATGAGCCCAGGAGTGCAAAGCTGCAGTGTGCTATGATCACACCTGTGAATAGTTACTACAATCTAGCCTGGGGAACATAGTATAGTGAGATCTCATCTCAGAAAAAAAAAAAAAAAAGAGAGAGAGAGAGAGAGAAAAGTATTTATTAAACATCTGCACTGTAGTTAGCTATTGTGCTAAGAGACTGTGGAAGACATTAAAAATAAGTCTAAAACACCATCTTGTCCTAAGAAGCTTCCATTCAATATTCTTAGGTACATCAGACATATTTTCAAAGCAATCAGAAAAATAATAATAGTGCTATCAAGGATAATCAAATTATAAATTGAGTATGAATTTCAAAAGAGCTGGTATGGATAAGTACCATGGGAAGTCCAGAATAGAGACCAAAGTTGGCTGGCCAGCCTCAATGAAGAGTGCTTAGTAGAAGCTCGGCTAGAGGGCAAGAGGAGACAAGATTATTTCAAACAATGTGTTCCCCTACATTGCTCCAACATCCATATACATCTTAACATCTTGCTTTTAAAAAGAAAACCCATGCAGGCTGGGCTCACACCTGTAATCCTAGCACTCTGGGAGGCCAAGGTAGGTGAATCGCTCAAGGTCACGAGTTTGAGACCAGCCTGAACAAGAGCAAGCCCTGCCTCTGCTAAAAAATAGAAAGAAATTAACTGGACAACTTAAAAAAAAAAAATATATATATATATATATATAAATAAAATTATCTGGGCATGGTGACGCATGCCTATAGTCCCAGCTTCCAGAGGCTGAGGCAGGAGGATTGCTTGAGCCCAGGAGTTTGAGATTGCTGTGAGCTAGGCTGATGCCACGGCATTCTAGCCCAGGCAACAGAGTGAGACTCTGTCTAAAAAAGAAAATAAATAAATAATAATAATAATAATAATGTAAAAAAAACCAAAAACCCATGCAGAGCCGCATATCTCCAACTTATAAATGTTCATGCTCACTGGCCCTACTCTCTTCATGTAAGAGTCCTCTACCAGTAACACATAAAAAAATCCAGAAATCTAAAAACACAATCATTTTCCAAAGTAAAAAGTCATTTTCCACATTTTCCTCACATGCAATGTGGCAGGGGGCAGGGGCAGATCTCAAAGATGACCGTTCTAGAAAGTCCAATTAAACTCTAAAAACAAACTGTAATGAGTCCTGATAGCCCCTGCCTGACTTGTTCTAAAAATAACTGCCTTGAACATCAGTCATCAGACAAATTTTAGATAGGTTATGGTTGCCTAGGAGCTGCTCTCCTGTTCAAAAGTCTCAAATCGGAAAAGTCATTTATAAATCAAATAAGCAGCACTATAGCACAGTGATTTAAAGTTGAGACCCTGAAGCCAGCTGGCATGGGCTCATAATCCCAGCTAAGTAAGCTTCCTCTAGGCTTCAGTTTACTCATCTCTAAAAGGAGAAGAAAAATAGTTAACTCATAGTACTATCGTGGGGACCAAATGAATTAATGCATTGAAATGTTAAGTATGCTAATCTAGCACACAGTAAACAATCAAAAAATTGCTACCTACCATTAATACCCAAAGTAAGTAAGCGCACTAATTCAGTCAGGACTACTTAGGCAATGATACAGTAGCAAACAAAAAGTGCCAGCTTCAAGGCTGGGCGCTGTGGCTCACGCCTGTAATCCTAGCACTCTGGGAGGCCAAGGTGGGCGGATTGCTCGAGGTCAGGAGTTCGAAACCAGCCTGAGCAAGAGTGAGACCCCGTCTCTACTATCAATAGAAATAAATTAATTGGCCAACTAATATATATAGAAAAAATTAGCCGGGCATGGTGGCTCATGCCTGTAGTCCCAGCTACTCGGGAGGCTGAGGCAGGAGGATCGCCTGACCCCAGGAGTTTGAGGTTGCTGTGAGCTAGGCTGACGCCACGGCACTCACTCTAGCCTGGGCAACAGAGTGAGACTCTGTCTCAAAAAAAAAAGAAAGAAAGAAAAAAAAAAAAGTGCCAGCTTCAAAACTGAAAACTGGACAATATTATGTTAATTAGCATCAAAAGCAATGTAGAACCTATGTATACATGGAAACTCAATATATGACAGAGTTGGCACTGTAGGAAAGCTGAAGAAAGGGGGAAAAATTCAACAAATCATACTGAGAGAAGTGGAAATCCATATACTATAAAAAATTAGATACCCACTTCACACTATATACAAAAATCAATTCTAGGTAGATTAATGATCAAAATGTAAAAAAGTAAACTTTAAACTTTGAGATAACATAAGAGAATTTAAATATAGGAAAGAGAAGAACTTCTCTATTAAGACATAAAAAATATAAACCATAAGGGAAAAGGCTGATAAATCCAACAGTATTGAAATTAAGAACTTTTTTCATTAAGAGTCCATTTAAAAATACAAACACAAACCACAGACTGGGAAAAGATTAGAACATATATAATCAACCAATAAAGGATCAGAATTTAAAAAATCCTACGAATCAATGAAAGATATATGAAATGTCCAATTTCCTTAAGTACCAAGTTTGATAGTTGATATCTCTGACATTTCCCTTTGACACTTCTTGTTTTATTTTTATTGTGAAGGTACATCCTCATTTTAGCAAACACACATTTTGGTTTGTGATTATCTTTCAAAAAATTTTTAGAGCAATTTTTGTGAAACCATGGATAAGTCAAAAATTTATGTTATTTTCAAATAGGAGTTCCATCATGGAACCAACGCAGAACGACAGCTGGAAATATCAACAGAGAGTTTGGGAAGGATGTGGCTAATGAATGCACACAGTATGTCCTTGGTTTAAGAAGTTCTGTTCTGGTGATTTTAAGCTTGAAAACAAGTCACATGGGTGATCTGAGACCAAGGTGTATAATGATGAGCTGAAAGTTGTAGTGGAAGCAAATCCATCTCAATCTATACGTGAATTAGCAGCAAGGTTTGATGTTACTATTACAGCAATATTGGACCATTTGAAACAAATCAGCAAAGTAAAGAAGGTGGATAGATGGGTTCTGCATGAATTAAATGAGCTTCAGAATAGAAATCATCTCGAAGCTTGCCTTTCTTTGCTGCCACAACATAAAGATGAACCATTTCCACACTATATTATTATGTATCATGAAAAATGAAATCTTTTTGACAATCACAAGCATTAGGCACAATGGTTGGAAAAGATGAAGTGCCAAAACACAGTCTAAAACTGAATATTCATCAAAAAAGCTAAAGATGTCTGTTTGGTAGTCCAGCACTGGTATTATCCACCACAGCTTCATGAAAAGTGGTGAATCGATACTGCAACCAATTGGACGAAATGATGAAGATGCTTGAGATTAAGCAGCCAAGACTGATCAATAGAGACAGGCCAATTGCTCTTGCAAGACAATGCTGATCCTCAGGCAACCACATGTTGCACAAATAATGTGGCTCAAACTAAAGTAGGTGGACTTGGAAACTCTCTGACACCCACCACTTCTTCCAGACTTTGGACCACTTCTTGCAAGGAAATACATTCAATTCTCAACAAGCTATGGAAAATGCCTTTTGTGATTTCATTACCACTAGCTCTCCAGGCTTCTACACTGCTGGCATAAACAAGCTACTGTTAAGATGGCAAAACTGTGTTGACAGTGTAGGCATATACTTAGAGTAACTAACTGTACTTTTTCTTATTTGAGATATAATAAACTACACTTTTGATTCAAAATTGGACATTTCATATTTAATGACCTAAATAAAAACAATTAAAAATGAGCAAAATATGTTAACTGGAAATTCACACAAGAATCACAAGAATCAATAAGCATACAAAAAGAGACTTAATCTCAATAATAAGAAAAATACAAATTAAAACCTTTATGAGATGCCGTTTCATGCCCATTGGGACAGGTAAAAACTAAAATATCTTGACAAAGATATTGAGCAATAAGAACTGCATTTCTAGCAAGAATATAAATTGGTATAGTCACTCTCACAATATCTAGTAAAGCTAAAGATTTACATATTATACAATGCAATAATTCTAATTCTAAGCTTACATATGTATTATACATACATTTTGTGCACACTCTTTTAAACATACACACCTTTAATGAAACTCTCGCACATGTGCACAAGGAGATATTTATAAGCATTGCTTATAAAAGTACCAAGAAAAGGAAAAAGTCAAAATGTCATCAAAAGAAGAATGACTAAATCAACTGTGGCATAGTCATTCAATAAGATACTATACAGTTATGAAAATGAATTGTGGCAGACTGCTAAACTGGCTGCAATTACTCCCTTCACTGTATCCACGCCTTTTTGCACTGTGCCTTTGCGACTCCTTCCATCAAGAGCTGCATCCCTCAAATCTGGGATGGACTTGCAATAGAAAGAGGTGAGAGTGATATTATGTCAGTTCCTACACTAAGTAGCAAAAGGCCCTGAACACTTCCACTCACTCCTTATAACCCTGCTCAGCTTCCCGGTGAACAAGACCAGACTAGCCTTCTGCAGGATAAAACATGTGAAATGGGAACACACTGTCTTCACTGAAGCATCTTAGCCTACCCAAACTTCAGCCAACCCAGCAGCTGGTCAAAGACACATGAGCAAGCCCAGCAGAATCACCTAGCTGACCTCACAATCTCATAAGCAATAATAAATGGCTGTTATTTTAAGTAAGCAAGTGTTGGGATTTGTTACGAAGCAAGAGATGACTGACAATGAATTAATTAAAGCTATACATATTACTATGAATAAATTTGACAAATTTCATAAGGTGTACAAAAATATCTAAATGTTATACTATATATAATGTTTTAGAAAGCGTTGTTTAGAGATATATTACATATGTATGAAGACTGGTGGTCACCTCAGGGTTTGGAGGGAGGCGAATGCCATTGAGGAAAGACACATAGCAGCTTCAAGCTTTTTTCATTGAGGACCTCTTTAGCCACCCTAAATAAAACTGCAATTCTCCCCAAAACTCTGTATCTCTATATCCTTCTACGCTTCATTTTTCTACTTAGCACTTAACACCAGCTAATTTCATAAAAGCATGGAGTTGTACTGTGTTTGTCATTGCTTCCCTACCACCTAGAACAATGAGTGGCAGAAATTCTAATTCAAAGCTTCCGAGGTGACTCTAATGAGCACCCTAGATTGGGAAGCACTGTTCTAATGAGAGTAAGCAGCACAGCAGCAATTAAGAACAGGGCTTGGCAAACTGCAGCCTGTGGGCAAAATCTGGCATGATACCAGATTTTTTTTTTTTTGGTATGGTCCAAGAACTAAGAATAGTTTTTACAGGAGAACATTTGCAATAGATTTGCTATGGAACACTAACTTTGGATCCCAATGAAGTGAAATACTCTCCCTTCCCAAAATAATTCTATCCTTCTCATTAGTAGACCTGTATTACAAGAATTTTTACTCAGTTCCTATTATATTTATTTATATTTTGAACTTCATCAATTTAAAATGTATGGAAATTTGCTCTCTCTTTTTATATAAGTACCTACATAATATCCTTGATTTTGTCTCTTGGCCTACAAAGCCTAAAATATTTCATATCTGACCCTTTACAGCAAAGATTTGCCAGCCTCTGATTAAGAGTTTACACAGGTCCTCCTGTATGTGTTTTTTACCAATCAGTCATATGGCCACTAGGTATGTACTAGATATTATTATTTACAATGAAAGCAAAACAAATAAATTAATTATCAAGTTTTTTGCAATTTATAATAAGTGCTATGAAGTAAATAAAGGATCAAGTTAGATAATAACTAGTTGTCAAAAAATTCCCAAGAATCATATACAGTGTGGCATATTTAGAAGAGGAAGAAATATGAAGGAGAAAGTTGCTGATTCCAGCCCCCTTAAGTCACCTGCCCCCAAAGATGGAGATGCTCTCAAGCTATAAGAAATACCAGGAAGTGAGGCAAAGTTTTACCCATGCTCACTTCTGGAGTCACAATACAACTAGAGGTAAGAGCGTATTAGCTCATCTACAGCTGTGGCATACTAGTTAAAAGCAGGGGCATGAGAATCAGCTTGCCTATGTTCAAATCTCAATTCTGACACTCACAGCTTGGCTTGGGTACTTTGGGCAAGTTATTTCACCTAAATCTCAAGATTCCTCTTGTGTAAAAATGGGGGTTAAAAACATCTACTTTGGCCAGGCGCGCCGGCTCACGCGGGTAATCCTAGCACTCTGGGAGGCCTAGGCGGGAGGATCGCTCAAGGTCAGGAGTTTGAAACCAGCCTGAGCAAGAGCAAGACTCCGTCTCTACTAAAAATATAAAGAAATTAATTGGACAACTAAAAATATATAGAAAAAAAAATTACCCGGGCAGGGTGGTGCATGCCTGTAGTCCCAGCTACTCAGGAGGCTGAGGCAGAGGGATTGATTGAGCCCGGGAAATTGAGGTTGCTGTGAGCTAGGCTGACGCCACGGCACTCTAGCCTGGGCAACAGAGTGAGACTTGGTCTCAAAAAAAAAATCTACTTCATAACACTCTTGAGTATTAAATAAGACGACGCAGTTAAGCACAATGCTAGGCACATCATCAGTGTTCAACAAATGTTGGCTGTTATTATAATCATGGGTTGTCAAAGTCTTGTATAAATAGATCCCTATTTCCTACAGAGCAATCATTTATAGTCTATTTTTCCTTTTTCACCAATAGTCGTTTGCCTCAAATAATTTTAATAAAGCTTTTATTTTACTTCTTAGCAATTTTTTCAGATTTGAAGCTACTATATATACTCAGCCCTGTAGATTTCCAACATTTTCAACTGAAAATCGATGTTAGGGCTCAAAAGAGAGATGTTTTCTAGGGGAAAGAATTATAGCAACTGACATTAAGCCAAAATGCCATCCACTCCTCATCATTTGGACATAGGTATATATGTTACTATAGTGCTTTTCTGTGTTTTTATTTTTCATAGAGCAAATAAAATAGAGCCAATGCCTCAAAAAAAAAAAAGTTGTTTTTAAGTTATCTTTCTTATGCTGAGATGAGCATCTGCTGGTTTTTCTGTTTAAATCAAAGAAAAAGTAGTGCCAATGTCAGATTTTAAAGTGAGAGACCATTTGATGCCCAAAATGAGACATGATTCCTCAGCACTCCCTATTCTTGTACAAAACAATAAATGGTTCCCTGCAGGACACAGTCTACAGCTCACCTACCCAACTTAATAACAATCTTATCACCAAAAGTACCTTGAGCAATAGATAGCATCAAGAAGTGGCTCTGTTGTAAATTTAGGAACAAAATTAAAGGTCCTAGGGAGACATTTTCCACAAGCACATCCAGACAGTGAAGAGGGACTGCCACACTCAGACAAGATTTTACTGCTTTATAAGTATCTCTCTCCCTGAAGCAACTCAAAATTATGACTGCCTCAAAATAAAGATTTATGTAGCTATAACCAGTGAACCCAGACCCTAATATATCAATAGGTATTCACTCAGGCTCTTCAGAGCAGGAAAGCCAATGTACTGCTATATCCCAAAGAGTTTTCCAAATACACAACCAAAAAAACAATTTCTTTCCTTTTATCCACAGGCAGCTCATCCAAAGACCCTTTCTTAACAACGACCCTTTCTTAACTTTTCAGCTGGCATAAGTGAGATTATATGGCATAAACTCACTGAGCAAAAGCCTCAGATCTGAATTCTAGTCTCGGTTGTCACTTAAGAGATTCATGACTTTCAGTAAGTCATTTAACCTCAGTTATTATAAACTTGGAACTCAAGGTTATATGGTCTGAATATCCTCACCAAGTTTTCATCTCAAAATTCATGTTATCTTCACCATCTATTCTCCTGCCTCAATAAGCAATCATTATAATTTCTATTAATATATCAGTTAGGACCCAATCAATTTCAAAGGACAGAAAACCCAACAAAAATGAAGAAAGAAGAAGAAGAAGAAAGAAGGAAGAAGAAATTGTCTCAAGTAATTGGAATAGCAAGAAGTAAAGCAGAACTCACTTCAGACACTCAAGTAGTAAGTTCAGGACCTAATATCCATCTCCCCCACTCCCACCTCTTCTTATCTCTTTTCTTATTATATTTTGAATTTATTCTCAGGCTTAACATAGTGGCTAGGTACAGCCACTTTTATCCTTCATCAGGCCCTGGGTTTCAGTACATATATCTCATACACCTCAAACAAAAGCAGAAGCTGTGACTGGCTTTACTTGAGTAATATGCCCACCATGAACCAACTGCATGACTGGGGGAACAAAATCCTGAATCCTGGAACAGAGTCATTCAGCATGGACTAAGAGTAGGGAAGGAGTGTCACTCCAAGCAAAAACACACATGTTCTCTATACCTTCTCTTAGCCAAGGTAAATGCCTCCACTTAGGCTCCTGTTCCCATTTCCCTTTCCCACCAACTATATCACAGCCCCGACTATTATCTTCTTCTAAAACCTAATCATCCCCTTGAAACCTTCACCCTGATGTTTGGCATATCATCCATATTCTTCATGTAGGTGAGAAATCACTTTCTCTTTCCTCATCTCCTAAATCCAGTCACCAATTCCCAAAGATTCCACCTCCTTAGGCTTCTTTTTTCCAATCCTCCTCCTCTCCAACTATGACTCCTTTAGTTTAGGTCTCTGCATCACTCGTGTATGAAATCTTGTGACTATTCCAACCCATCCCCCTGCCTGCAGTCTCATATCACTCCAATCTATGCTTCATATTACCTCCTGTGATCTTTCTAAAGTTCAAGTCTACTCTTATTCTCCTTCCTTTATATTATTCAATGTGTTCTTGCTTTCTGCAGCATAAAAACTATCTTATATTTGATCATCCTCACCTTTTAGTCTAATCAAGCCAACTACATGCAATTTCCAAAATTCACTAAACTGTTTCATACTTCTATCTTTTTGTTCACTTTGTTCTCTAGACTGGAATTTACTTGTGCTACTCTGTGGGCAAGGGGTTCCCCTATTCTAAAACACCTGGGAGAACAAGATTCAGCTAAGGTGTTTCTACTCTTATGCAACCTTCGCTGAGGTGCCCAGTACAACTTCTTTCTTTGCATCCACAATGTACCAGTAAGTTCTCCCTCACAACATCTATAAAACTTTAGTGCACTTACCTACAGACTTGCTCGTACCTGTGGTTCTCAAAAACAAATATGCTTTAGAATCATTTGAAAAGCTCTACATACAGATGCCTGAACTCACACTACACCAAATCTACCAAACCAGAATCTTCTAGATTAGGGCCCAGGCATGTACACTGTGAAAAAGCTTCAAGGTGATTTATGTTATCCATTCACATCTTTACAGATAAAAAACACTGACAGATGACAATCTGCTTAAGAAAAACAATTCCTACTAAATATATCCATTACCTCACTACTTCCTGGCAGTAGGGAAACAATAAATGTCATAGAATGAATGAATAGGCAAATGAACAATAAGTCTTACACACTGCTGTGAATTATTGTCACCAAAAATCACCCAATGAAAGAAAATGAACAATAACACCATTTTCATACCATTTTACTTCAGTTAAATAATTTTTTTAAAAAACATTGGAATGGGGGGGAGTCAATTGGGGAAGAGACAGATAAAAAAATTACCTGAATCACCTTTTTCTCTGATAAATGAGAACTGAACAATATCCTACATGTTCAATTGCTGAAGCCAGGGATAATAAATGTTCCTGATTTTAGCTTCAGGGTCTTCTATGGTTATGAGTCAGACTCTGAGTAGTACTTACTGCTTTTTAACAATAAGTAAAACTAATACTGCCTCCTACATAAGCTTTCTATGCAGCAAAAATCAAGATAATGTGAAACACAATTATGGTATAAATTAAACTTAAGCAATACACAAAGAAACAAAATTATACCTACATCAAAATTTGGTTGATAAATATTTTCTGCCCAACTTCAGGCCAGATATCAGTTTAGTTATACTTAGTAAGGTAAACAAGAGGCACAGTGGCTGCCTCCAGGAAGCTGAGAAACAAATACATTGCAGCTAAAGCACATTAGCTTCATTGCTCAAACTTAAATAGAATTGAGACTGCCAAATGTTTTATTTGTATTCCATCATAACCTTTAAGTCAGATTAATATTCTTGTTTTACAAAAAAAATAATTTAAATAATACTAAGGCATTTTCCTGGTTTAAAAAAGTATCATCAAGTTTTCTCTTCAAAAACTGAATAATATGTGAACAGGCTTTAAAAAATGAAAAGTGCCATTGAAGCAATTTAATTCACCATATTATACATAAGGCTGAAATATTGTGTGAAAGGACCTGACCAAGCCAAGGAGATTCCATTCCACATTCTAGTCAAAAACCAAACTGATAAAAATTCCTTGCTAGTATTTTTCCTTGATAAAAAAAAAAAAGAAGAAGAAAAAGAAATAATTAATTTTATATAAAAAAATTTAAAAATTAAAAAAAAATTCCTAGATGCAACTACTCTGAGTGTTCCTAAAATTATCTTTTTTTCCTACTTGCATCAGAAAAGCAAGGAGCAAATAGAAAAAAATGAAAATATATATTATAGCAAAGACATAAAAACTTTTCCTCAGCCAACATTTTCTATCCTTTTCCTCACTGGAACAGGCAAACTTGGCACCAAGTTAAAAAGAAAAGAAAACCTAAAATAAACTTTATTTCTTTAAAAATAAAAAATTCATAACCAACTACAGTCCCATGTTTCACTCTGGAATAAAAACTAGAAAAATAAGGGATGAAATATGATAGTGCAAAAAAATGACACCTTGTTCTACAAGAGTTAGTAAATCATTATGGAATTCACAGAGGCTAAAAGTTTTGTTTCTGACCCTAAAGTACAAACTCTTTGGCTGATAAGAGATAAAAACATAGTAATTCAAACCATTAAAAGCAATAGTAAGCTTTTCTTTGAAATGAAACTCTTTTGGCCTCCTAAATTAACTTGTCCCTTGATAATCAAGTTTGTCCAAGTTTCAGGAATATTTCATTAGCAAATTCATCATAACATGCTCTTTGGGCCATCTCATTTTAAAATATGCGTTGTAATGAACACTGTACTGCAATAAAACAAGGCTATTTTTTAAAAACCCAAAGGCCCAATTAGATTATGTAAATTTGAATTAAATATATACATAAATCAGTCAATACTCAAAGCTCCTGCCAAAATGCCAGCCAGCACAGTCTTTGGCATAGAAACATCAGAAATGCCATCCTAAAGGGATATATGGTTTTTTTCCTACTGTCATCACACAACAGATCCTAGTCATCCATGTGAACTTGACTCTGCTATAACAAGAAACTATCAAATTCAATTATATATTTTTTTAAATGTTTAAAGTTTTTCTAATGATCAGAACTTCTTTGATTCATTTTGCCACTTGTAGCTCAGTTATGAACATTCCTTGGTTTGGAGTCTGCAACAAAGGAAAAAGCCAGATATAATAAAAGCTGTACTATACCTATATAATTATTCAGACTATAGATAATAATTTGGTTTGTGTTCTCAGATTACCAACAATGGAGTTTAATATCGTGCTGGTTCCCCTTCACAGTGAAAACATTAAAAACAGACTTGGGGAATCTCGGAATCTTAGGTCCTCCTACCAACAAATATATTAGTGATTCCTTTTTTTTTATGGACTTCCAGTCCTGAAACGTAGTAGTGATTCCTGCATGGGCTTCTTCAACATGGAAAACCACATAAGAATAAGAGTTTGGAAAGCACTTTGGAAAACACACTGGTGATCTTCAAATAAGTATTTTAGTGGTGATCACTGTTTCATACTCATAGTCTACAAACTGCAAACATATGTGCTTCTCTTTTACAAAGATATTAACACATGAAACCTGGACTGTTGGTTCTAAACTCTAAACTCTCTGGAGAGGTCTGTAGGATGGCCTTCATTTGTAGAAGCTTCTAAAGGGATTCTGTTATGAGATAAAAGGTAAGAAAACACATTTTAGAACATGGAGAAAACTGCCAGACCTCAGAAAAGAAATACATTTGATTTAAATAATCAAGATATAAAGAAGAAACAGGAAAAATAAAGTTTAATTACTTTACAGCATTATCCATGTGTAAAGCCTAAAACACCATATATATTCAGTAATGGATGACAAAAATGATACGGTGTTCTGCAAAACATAATATGTCAAACAAGAAATCTAAACATACAGGATTATAGAGTCACACCAACAAGCTCAGTCTTTCGGACCAGGAAAAGATCCAAGAAGTATGACCCTTTATGGAAAAATACTAGTATTCCTAGTTTTCAATATATAGAGACTTGGAAAGAAAATAAAAATAAAAATTTCCCAATAATATACTAAAACTACCTCTTCAAACTCACAGTTGTTAAATATATTTCTCTTCATACTGAGCAAAATAAATATATGAATTTGGCAAGTATTGGGACTAATCTGTTAAGATACAAATGAATTCAAGATTAGTTTTCAAGCTAAAAACCTCATGTTGTGCTCATGAGATTTTCATATAATACATCTCACAAAAAGAAACTTATTTATCTGAAACAGTTGTTATTTAAATCTTTACTTATCTTTTGAGAAATACAATTCTGAAACTACTAAAAAAAATGTATTAATTTACTTTTAGAATCCCAGCAAAACAAACTAAAGACTGTTATATGAATTCATTTTTAATCTATCTAAACTGAACATAATTAGGGAAGGTAACAAAATTTCGAAGAAATAAAATAACTTACAATAAAGAAGATGTTATTAAGATACATTTTTAAAAATAATTCTCTATTCTGCTGAGAATCCGTAAATGAAAAAAAAAAAAAAGAAATAAAAATAATTCTCTGGTACACCAGAAAATTGAAGTATTTAAGATATTCTGCACCCTTATATTTCCTGTTTACCAGATTACTAAAAACTACTTTTCAGAGTCAATTTGATCTAACTCTATTGATAAGAAAATGCCTCCACAGTCCACTAAAGCAGTGGTCCCCAACCTTTTTGGCACCAGGGACCAGTTTCATGGAAGACAATTTTTCCACAGGCCAAGGGTAGGGGATGGGGTGTCATGGTGGGATGGAGGTGGCTCAGGCAGTGATAACTGGCCCATTTCCTAACAGGCCACAGACTGCTACTAGGCTCCAGCCCAGGGCTTGGGGACCACAGCACTAAAGGTTTAGCTATGCCAAAATATATAGGAAACCTTTGTTATTTGTATACATCAGTGTTCTGCCCCAAAATAGTATGCTCTCAGGGGAATGTTAACACTAAACTATTTCTCTCAAAACACAAGATTACATTTTTTCCCTCATGTTCCTGGGGTGACATCCTCAAGAATAAAAATGCTATTAGGTATCCTTTTCCATTCTTACCTAAAATTTAAACACCATAACTTAAATTCTGAGAAGTATCTATAACATTCTAACTATACACAATTAAAACAAAAAATAAAAAAATAAAGCAATTTCCCAAACCACAATTACTGTTTTCTAGTTACCTGATCCAGGGTGGACATTTCCCAAAACCATCAGCATAATTCTAACACCCTGAACTAAAGATTAAGTGCCCATCCATTTATTCTTCATCTCATATCCCTTTTCCTTCTCTGTTTTCTGCAAAGAAAATCCCAGAACAGATTGCCCAGAATGACAGAAAAGGTAAACCACTGCTAACATAAGTACTATGCTAGGAAATACACTGAAAAGGTAACACATAAAAGAATATGATTATACAGACAGGCAATGCTCCTTTTCACTGAAGACTACGCATTATCTTAAAAAAATAAGAATAAAATATCAGTTATAAAAATAAGCATAACCCCTGTTAATAAATATCTACCATCTGACAGCAAGCAACAGGCCAAGATAACAATGAGCACCTTGAAAATTATGCTTTCATTCTTTTACTGTTCATGACAGTGCTCCATGGCACACACAAGGCCCATCCTCATCCTAGATGAGTCAGCATCCTCAACTCTTAACAACTGTCACGTTAGTCATTTACATCAATGGCCAGATCATGAACTTTGTCATCACCTAGAACTGCTGCTCCTCTAAAACTTTAAACTCTCCCAATGCTACCCCAATCCTCCCAGATCTCTGACTCCCTTATTTCCATTAAAGACCTGGTCCCCAACCCATCCAGCTCTTCCATTTTCCCCCACAACATCAATTCATCCCTGGCTTCTCTTCTTAATTCCAGAGACCACAGGGTCCATTAATGACTTTCTTGCCAATACTTTCCACTCCCTTGATTCCTTTTATTGCTTGCACATTCTACCAAAGCCCCAATCCTGGAGGGTTGACTTCTCCACTCCTACTTCTTCTACACCTTGGTCTGTCAAGCACTACTGGAAGAAGAAGAAGAAGAAGAATAGAAGGCACAACCCTACAGTGCCTGGCAAGCTTCCTCCTAAATCTCTCTTTGGAACCCAGATTTCAATAGGATAAGGAGGAAATTAAAGGTACATAGCAGAGGCAGGGAGTTTGGAGGAGTTTATATTATGTTCAAAGAAATTTGGAGATAAAGGGAAGGAAAAAGCTAGTATCTAGAGGAAACAAAGAAATGAGAAATTTGAGCATTCCAAGGTATAAGAGGGCTGGTAACCAGGGAAAGTTTAGAGGAGAGAAGATGAAGGATGCCAAACATTCCTACAGAGGCAGAAAAAATGGACAGGATCTATTGCTTCAAATTTTACAAAAACAATTAGTGTTTCAGTAATACAAATTAATTGAAAAAGGGCTGTTTAACTTTTTTCACACACTTATTTTTTGTTTTGTTTTTCAAGTACTTATCTCCAGTGTAATCCAAAGTTTAACTTCTCACACAGTAAAAGCCCCAACTCTGAAATGAGACAACCCAGGTCTAAATCCTAGCTCTTCTACTTTCTAGCTATGTGATCCTAGATAAGTTATTTCTTCTTTCTGTGCATCAGTTCCCTCATCTGTAAAATGGGGATAATTATAATACTTACATAATAAGGTTGTTTTGAGAATTAAAAGAGTTAATACACAGAATACACAAACTACTTGGAATAGTGACTGGCACATACTAAGTACTATATTAAATGTTAGCTATTATTCTAGCTAAAAAACTAAAAATGTTATTAGATGCCCTTATGTTCATTTAGTTGTACAAGGAATATACTGACTCCACCTAGCCTTCTTATCCCAACCTGATCCATGGGATTATTCCTATTATCCTTCAGCTCTGGGAATCTTGTTTGAGAAGTCTTCCCTGACTCTCTTCCTCTCTCTCCTCCCCACTGTTACAACTGGGTTAAGTGAACCTTTTCTATTCTTCCATAGCATACTGGATGATTTATTTCCTCCACAGCATTTATCACAGGGTATTATAATTTTTAGTTGACTCATCTGTTCCTGCTCCCTGACTCCCCTCCCCCGCTGAATTGTGAGTTCTTCCAGGATAGAAGTCATCTTTTCTGATTAAAGTTCAGGGGGTTGTTAAAAATAAGTGAAGTAATGTATATAAATCAGTATAACATGGTACCTGAAGTGTATTTGACAATAAATATTAAACAAATGACTAAATCAGTCACTCTAGCCTTAGATGACTGTTTTCTGCTTTCTTATACAGCATAACAAAGCAAAACAAATTCATCCACTAAGTCAACTAACTTACTGTTTTGTCTATCATTTATAAATGTGCTGCACTTAAACACTTAAGTTAAAAAACATAACTACCCACTGAGTTCTTAAGCATTGCACTTGAAAGAATTACCACATACCAATTTCTTGCAATGTTTTCTAATATCAGGATATGTACACATTACTCAAACAACTAAGTCTTTCCAAAATAAATCTGGGAATGGGTTAAAAGGAGTAAAATTGCTATATATTCTATAGAGGAAAATACATTAACTTCCAACTATACACATCTTTTCACAAACCATAGGTCATTCTATTATCAGAAACTGATACTTTTCTCTCACTGGCAATCAGAAATTGACTAGCGTCCATTGTTGTTTTCTCTCTCTGTATGCAACCTTAAAAAAATAAAGACAGCAAAATTTAAACAATATTCAAAATATGAATGATTTCATCATGTAAGTATTCTACCTGCAGTTTTCGTTGAAGCTCATCTTTTTAAGCACACCTTTTCAAAGGTGTGTATATAAAATATGTATGAAAGCCAAGATATGTTTTCTTTTCTTTTCCAGTAAGACATAAAAATGTATTTTACTTACATTATTGACCAACAATAGAATTCCTATGCAAAAGCTAACAGTATGGTATAATATGTACACTGGATCATTATATTATGGACAGAATAAAAGATAACCTATAAATAAGGCAATGTTCCAACTACTAAGA
The DNA here is from genome assembly GCF_040939455.1 of Microcebus murinus. Classification (NCBI taxonomy): domain Eukaryota; kingdom Metazoa; phylum Chordata; class Mammalia; order Primates; family Cheirogaleidae; genus Microcebus; species Microcebus murinus. The sequence goes on along the minus strand of NC_134105.1, from coordinate 114,334,039 downwards.
AGATAGAAACCTAAGAAACACTATATAGCTCAAAATTGAAACTCAAGTGGGAATGTTTTTCAGAAATTTTGAAGCAACAAAAAAATAAAAAGAAAGAAGAGTTTTGGAAGAGGAAAAAGTTGAGACAAAAAGGAAATTTAGGGAAAGATTTTAAAATACACAGTTTTGTAAGAGTCTTTAACAAATCCAAACTCATTTTAAAATTTGAGGATATACCAATCCAATCACATATAAACCTGATTTACTTAAAAAATTACATTTAGGCCAGGTGCGGTGGCTCACGCCTGTAATCCTAGGACCTTGGGAGGCTGAGGCAGGAGGATTACTTGAGCTCTGGAGTTTGAGACCAGCCTGAGCAAGAGCGAGATCCCATATCTACTATAAACAGAAAGTAATTAGCCAAACAACTACAAATAGAAAAAACTAGCCGGGTGCGGTGGCACATGCCTGTAGTCCCAGCTACTCAGGAGGCTGAGGCAGGAGGGCAGGAGGATCGCTTGAGCCCGGGAGTTTGAGGTTGCTGTGAGCTAGGCTGATGCCACAGCACTCTAGCCCAGGCAACAGAGTAAGACTGTCTCAAAAAAAAAAAAAAAATTACATTTAGCATTAAATCTTAATGCATGATTGTTCACAATCATGGGAACTAAAAGTATAAAGTAGTCAATTTTAAGAAATCTAGCAACTTTTTTTTTTTTTTTTAAGAGATAAGGTCTCACTCTGTTGCCCAGGCTGGAGTACAGTGGCCTGATCATAGCTAGCTTACTGCAACCTCAAACTCCTGGGCTCAAGCGATCTTTCCACCTCAGCATCCCAAGTAGCTAAAACTACAGGCATGTGCCACCATGCATAGCTACTTTTTTAATTTTTTGTAGAGAAGGGGGTCTCACTATGTTGCCCAGGCTGGTCTTGAACTCCTGGCTTCAAGCAATCCTCCTGCTTTGACCTCCCAAAGCACTGGGATTACAGGTGTAAGCCACTGTGCCCAACCTGCAACATTTCATTTTTGTTAGTCCATTAGCAACAGAGAAATTTCTGACAGAAGAAATTATCAATATAAAAGCAAAAACAAAATAAAAGATACGGTCTTCCTCTCTTCCATATAGTGCCAGTGGATACAGCAATCACAAAATTTTAGTTTTTAAAAGGCCACTACATAGAAGTAAACACATTTTACTGGGAAATCTAAATCCAGGATTCTTCTTTTAACTATAAAATCTGGAGTTAACTCCTCTCTAAAGAAAAGAAGGGAGTCCTTAGGACTTCATCTTCTATTTATTCTTTCACTATTTATTAAAAACTTTTTAGGTTTTTGCTCCCTTTACAATGTCTCTCTTAGGATGGTACCACAAGGAATGGCTATAAGTGAGGGCTATGGAAATTAGGGCTTATACCCTGGCTTTACCACTTAGTAACTCTGTAGATCTCAGACAAGTTACTTCAGCTCTCCAAACACGTTTCTTTGTCTATAAAATAGGAGAAATGAAAGTACCTATCCTCTTAAGATTGCTGAGAAGATTAAAAGAGAAAGAGCCTAACATAGTTTTGGCACATAGTAAAATATCCAATTAATGCTAGCTAGCATTAACATCTTATTTTGAAGATTTTTTAAAATGGCATAACTCCTTCCATCAAGAACATAGACACATAATAGCTTACTTAACAATTCCACTTAGGCTATTTCCAAATTTTACCTTTTAAAAATCAAGGAGACATGAGCATCTTTGTGTATAAAGCATTTTCCAAATTTAGGGAATTTCTTTATGGTGTATTCAAGAACTTAGACTACTGGATCAAAAGATATAGATGTTTTAAGGGTTATATAGACTTATACTCCCATCAATAGATGAGTGTCTAATTCACTGCATCTATGTCAGCACTGAAATCATCATTTTCATTTCTTGTAATTTGATTTAGAATGTTTCTCAATGTTGCTTTAATTTCCATTTCTTTATTTGTGAAGATAATTTTTTCAGTTCATTAAAATTTTTATAAGAACTTCAGTTTTTTTAAACAAAGAATTAAAGAAAAAAGTAAAACACATATCAGAAACAACAAACTGAGAAGGCAAGAAGATTAAAATGAGCATAAATTTAGAATGTAAATATGTAAAGATATTCAACTAAGGCATAAACTTGGCCCTAAGACTGCTGGGTAGCTAAAGAAAAGAAGAAACTGATTTGAGCTTTGCTTGAGTAGGAAAAGAGGGACTGATCCCAGCATTTGATTCCTCAAGAAAAGCAAAACTTTTTTCAGGTATCTAGGATCTGAAAGAAACCTCCTAGATGGGTCTTGGTTAAAAAAGGATGCAAAGTAACTTAAAGACAATTTTCTCAACAACAATAAATCTGTTGGAAGGGTTCATTTGCTACAATCTTTCAGGTTTTCCAATGCTATTAAATGCATTATCTATCATTACTTCTATTTTTGTATGTGAATCTTAGAGATTACAATATGGCTTAACTGACATCAACATTCTTCTCAATCACTTTGCTTATTTTTTTACTTGTAAGCAGAAATAAATTTAGATTCTCAAAAAGTATTATTTTGTCTGGCCGTTTAATAAGGAACAGATATGAAAATATAGCTTCTTGTTCAGACTGAATGGATAATATGAACTTCATAATAAATTCCTATCATGGTTTTTAAAAATTGAGTCAATAATGGCTTTTAGCCATATTAAAATTTATCTGAAACATTTAACAATCATTCTAAAAATTATTACTCACAATTTCTTCATTTTTAGAGTTCATTTCTGGAGTTTCCTATCAGGTAACAGATACACAAAGGTTTTTTTAAAAAAATGTTTTGTGGCTCGAAGCAGTGGCTCACACCTCTAATCCTAGTACTCTGGGAGGCTGAGGCAGTAGGATCGCTCAAGGTCAGGAGTTTGAAACCAGCCTAAGCAAGAGTAAAAGCGAGACCCTGTCTCTACTAAAAATAGAAAGAAATTAATTGCCCAACTGAAAACATGTAGAAAAAATTGGCCAGGCATGGTGGCGCATGCCTGTAGTCCCAGCTACTCGGGAGGCTGAAAAAGGAGGATCGCTTGAGGCCAGGAGTTTGAGGTTGCTATGAGCTAGGCTGACACCATGGCACTCCAGCCGGGGCAACAGAGTGAGACTGTCTCAAAATAAATAAATAAATAAGGAAGTTTTGTTTTATTTCTGCTTTGCAGGAATATGCTCCTACTCTTCACTCCCAGACTTTTACTTCTTATAACATTCACTACTCTTCCTGTCACATTTGTGTTACTTCCTAAAAGATGTTGCTAGAAAATACTTATGTAATATTAAGATCCCTCTCTCCAGAAAATGAAGTCCATAAAAAGGGGAGGCGTTCCTCATTTTACATTCACTTCCCATATACAGGTTTCCAAGGCCCAAGATCTTATCTTAGAGAACTTTTTAAGGAAATTATATATTCCACCAAGTTTAACATATACTTAGATCAGCAGTTCTCTAACTTTTGGGTCTCAGAGTTCCTTTATGCTCTTAAAAATTACTGAAAACCCTGGAGTAGGCAAAGACAGCCCCTAGTTATTTCAGAACTCCTGGTATTTGTGCCCTTGTGTAGTCCCCTCCCTTTAAGCATGGGGGAGACCAAGTGACTTGCTTCCAACAAACAGAACATTGCAAAGGGATGAGATGTCACTTCGGTGATTAGGTTACAAAGGCTGGGACTTCCATCTTGCTAATACTCCTTTCTTGCCAATACATTCCCTGGCTTTTCTCATTGTGTTTGCTCTGATGAAGCAAGCTGGAGAAACCCACAAAGCAAGGAACTGAGGGCAGCCTCTGGCCAAATGCCAGGAACAAACTGAGGCCCTCAGTCTGATCATCAGTAAGGAACTAAATCCAGTCAACACTGTGGGTGAGCTTAGAAGCAGATCCTTCCTCAGTTGAACCTTCATATGAGACTACAACTCTGGTTAACACCTTAATTGGAGACTTGTGAGAGGCCTGAAGCAGAGGACACAGCTAAGCCATGCCCAGATTCCTGACCCACAAAAACTCTTTCCCTCTTCCTTTACAGGCTATTCTCTCACCTAAAATGTATTCCCAATTCCATAGCTCCCAAGTCCATATTCTCATACTGCTCCAGCCCTTCAAATCTGTAAGCCTTATACAGGGAGGACCTTTTACTATCCTAGTTGTCCTGTGCTCAGGAATCTCAGAGCCAGAATAAGTAGGTAGCTGGCAATATGATTTAGGACATGGACAGACACACGGAGATTCTACTCTGGGTCAGTAATAGGGGGCAGGTACAGATAAGAGAGCAAAGGAACAAATGATTCTATGTGATAGCTGCTAAGATCTGTGTCTTTCATTATGTTTATCAGTTATGTCTGTGGTAGTGGTCATGATGCTAATTATATGGAACATATTATAATGAAGGCTGTCAATCCTGAAACTAATTTAATTCAAAAAAACTGTTTAGTAAATATTTACTCAAATATCTACGATGAGGTAAAAAGTGTGCTAAAATGAGATAAAATGACCAAAACTTGGCTTCCACCTTCAAGAAGCTCAAAGTCTAACACAGGTTGAATGTTCCTTATCTGAAATGCTTGAGACCAGAAGTGTTTCAGATTATGGATTTTTTTATTTTTAGCATATTTGCATTATATTTACTGGTTGAGTATCCCTAATCCAAATTTCCAAGATCTGATACGCTCCAGTGAGAATTTCCTTTGACTATCATATGTGGGTGCTCAGGAAGTTTTGGATTTTGGAGCATTCTGAATTTTGGATTTTCAGATCCATATATATATATATATATATGATATATATATATATATCTCATGTATGACTCACAGAGTTCTCTAAATTGTATCTATGTGTACAGATATAAGGTTTATCCTATGCAGGAGACATCAAACACATTACTATATCTAAAGGATCATTTCACAGCAAGGCAATTAGCACAAACTCTTGAAGGTGCTAACTCTTCATTTGTTACTTTGTTAGTAAAAACAAATAACATCTCCCAATATGAAAAGTTTTATCTATATGGTTAAGTTGTGGCTCCTGAGTCAGGCTTTTACATATTAACATAAGTAAATAAGTAAAGTTATGTTATGAAAGAAAGCACACATTTGCTTCTCCCATCTATTTCAGGATAAAATCCAGGTGAAAAACCTGGCCTTAGAGTCTTTCTGTGATTTGAAAACTGTTTTTCATCTGCTTTTCAAGTACCAACCTTACAGGTTTTCAGAATCATCAAGGGCAACAGACTCTTCTATGAGGTCTATATCAGGAAATTGGTGCCAACACACACTATCCCAAGATATCTACTTCCTCTTGATTCTCTTCTATCACTGTTCATAGTGCTGAAAGTTTCACTCACGGTGTTTATTTTGACTGTCACTAGATAGACTGAACAACTCAGGATGGATTACAGCCTTGCAAACTCTGAAAACAAAAAGTATTGAAACTGGTACTTCTTAGTTCATACACAATTAGTGTAAAGGAGCAAGCAGCACTTATATGCATAATTATCTCTTAGTTTCTAAAATCCTGGTAAAGCAACTGGCAATAACAAGTAATTTTGCTATAAATATCTTCCTTAACCAAAGCATTGTTTTAAGCACTTAAGAAAACCTAGGCTCTGAGAAACTAACTGTAAAAATCTTTCCTCACATGGCTGTGTTTAGGATTAAATGAGATAATACATCCTTCCTTTAATCAACTAAAGTTAGGATGAAAACTGGAATCAATATCCTTAAATGATCTTTAACTAACTCTACCACCTTATAGCTATATTAACTTTTGGAAAATTATTTAACTTCCTTGTGCTTCAGTTGCCGTATCTGCAAAACAGATAACAATAATGCCTACATCATGGTGTTAATGTGAAGATTAAATAATTCATATAAAACACTTAGAATAGTACCTAGCATACCAAAAGGGCTCAAAAGATGTCAATAATATATGACCAGTATTACAAATAAGTGCTAAAAACAAACTAGATAACTTGTTATTTTTCTATTAACCAGAACCATTCCATCTTTAACTAATACTGTCAACTGAAGTAGTATGTTGATTAAATTTTTTTATCTCAAGCAACAAAGTGCTGTCAATTTATTTATGCATAACAAAGGTGCTTTCAAATTCTTGAAACTGCATCACCTCATCTATTCAAGTAACTTTTTGCTGATATCACTGTTTACAGCTCGGCACTATCTAGAATCAAGGAGATTTCTGATATTTAGTTATTTCACAGGGTACTAAAAAAAGATTCTGCAGATCTTTTTGAGTCATGCCTCTGAAAAGACAAATGGATTACAACAGAGGAGATTGTTCTGCTTTATACTGGCCAATGAGAGGCAGATAAATAAAACAGGAGAGGGAAGCTGGCTAACAGCTATCTCCTGGGTGAGAACTTTGTGGGATAATGTCATTACAGAACAAGAGTCCCCAAAGCAAAAGTTCCAGAAGTCAAGTTCTGAATCAAAACAGATATCCCCATAGAAATAATGTTGAAAAACCTCTAGGGAAGGGCTTTTAACCACTGCAATATAGGAATTTCATTAGGACACCAAAAGCATTTATTAAAGATGCTTATGCAGGAGCACAAGAAAAAAAGTGAGTGAAAACAACACGAGACTGTCAGTTATCTAGGAAACACTTGACTTGGAAGAAATTAACAACCACTACACAGTTTAGGCAAGGTATAAGCTCATATTCATTTATCAGTTGTCCTGCATATTAAATCAGGAATCCCTTCTCTAATTGTCTCATGGTTTTAATTATATTTTCCACCTTTAAAGCAATAAAATTATACATAAATATGTAAAAAAAAAAAAAACACTATCCAATCACCTCTAATGATGGCCAGTATTCTTTTCAACTTTATTCTTGTCCCTAATATTTTAATTTCTCTACTATCCCATCAAAGCATACTTTTTCCAAGTTCCTCATCCTTTTGATTTACATGAGTTGTAAAAGGTTGTCTTTATAGCAGTTTCTTAATCAGGATTCATATCTTTACATTCCTTATTCTAAGTGAATTTCCTATTCAAATACTTTGACCATTTTTCTATTGTATTTGTTATTTACTACTGATATCTAAGAGTACTTACTACAGTAAAAAAAATTAATCCTCCATCTTTCATATAGGCTAATACTTTTCTACCACGTATCATATGTTAATTTCATTTGCAGAGTCTTTCAGCAGGCAGAACTTTAAATATTTTGCATAGTTAAATCTATCAATCTTACGGTATGAGAGTTGCATGCCATGTCAAAAAGCCTTTCCAACCCTAAAACTAAATAAAAATTATTTCTACATTTGTCCTAGTACTTTTCTGAGTTTTTCTTTGAGCATTCAAATCTTTAATCTCTCCACAATTCATTCGTAAGGTATGACCCTGACATACAATTTTTTTTCAAATGGACAGCCAACTGTCCCAATACCATCTGGTCCTTCTACCTAATGTCAATTTCAATCATTCCAATTTCCTAAGCTCTGGTTTAATGCTGTCAGGAAACTTTCATGTCTGCATTAAAGTGATCACTTTTCAAAGTATATCGTCGTTCAAAGGGCTATGTATTCCACTTCTAGCATTCCCAGCACCTGCTAGAATGAAAATAAAAGGGAGGGTTGGAGTGAGAGTATCAAATTTGACTACAATGCCAAAATATAATCATTAAGCTACCACAGCAGTTTACTATGTGCATGTATACCTGTAGTTTAAAATAAAATTACCACTTGCATTGTTGCCTGTGGACAGCACTTTTAGATATTTTTTTCTGTGAAAAAAGCAGTGAAAACTATTCAAGGTAAGAATTGTATTATAATTCAGAGTTAACTACATCTTGATAGCATGGCAAACAAGAACATAAGGAGTGGAGATTCACAAAATAATCCAAATATCTAATCTCAACCATATCTCCTTATTTAAAAATACTTTCTAAGTAGACTATTTAACCTAGTGCTCTTTTCCTGTCAGTGATAATGGCTTTTAGAGAGTGTGTCCAGATTCAGAATAGGAAAAGGCAGCCTAGAAAACAAAATTTTCAGGATATGCTCAGCTCTCTTTAGGTCAAAGTACACTCTAGCCAGCAAAGAAGGTATATCCTGGCCATAAGCATAATTAATTAATTTTCTTGGCCTTTACCAAGGAAGAGCCATTAAAAAACTCTTCTGATTATAATTTGGCTTCTCTTAAAGAGAGATAATATAGTGCTGAATGGCCAAGGATTCTAGTCTACTTCACAATTATATCTCTCATAATAGGTTAACACTAACAGGCATTGTTTCTATTTCTGTTTATGGTATATTTAGTTAGCAAGAATCAGTTCCCTTGAACTCAATTACCTGCAAGTATGCTGATGAAATTGAGTTTCTGAGAACCAGGCCTGCCAATGAGCCTGCCAACGAAGTATTACCCTTTGAGATGCTGCCCGAGTAGCCAACTAGTCTCCCTGAACAACATGACCATCATAATCTCTCTACCTTCAATGATACGCACCAACAAATACAATTTCAAACCCAGTGCAACCCAATATTTACTCTGAAAGCATTTTTATAGCCTATGCTGTGCCAGTAACCCTGTACCGACTGTGAACAAAATAGATATTTATGCCTAAATTATTTATTGCCTGAAGGATATGTAATATCTCCATTTTTCTAATTATTCCAAAATCTTCTTCCCTTTTAAGTCAGACTATTTTGAATAGTCCTCACACATCTTCATCTTCCCACCATATCACTGCCTTCACTGAAAGTGCTCTGGTAAGATGTATTCAGCCTACAGAGGGGCATTATGAACCTTCTTGGTATACCCATAGTAGGACTACTGGTGAGGACACTGTTTATCCCACTATATGAGGTCCTATTTATAAGGCCTCTTAGAAATTTCCTTCAGATCTTAGTGTCAGGAATTGTTGTGCTCTTCTTAAAACAAAAGTTTGTTTTTAAGTTTTATGGGCTAAACTGACTAAGTTTCCTTTTTTACATCATCTACTAAGAAACAAATCTTTGTACCCTATTAGAAGTAAATACTAATTTTTATTTTGCATTTCTTGCTTTAGTTTACAACTGACTCTATAAACCACCTTAAATTTGTATGGGGGAGACAAAACAAAATAAATGGATAAAATTGATATCAATGCATCTCAAGGACATTTTTTTTTAATTTAAGGGATCAGGGGAAAGAGTCACATGAGAAGTCAAGGGAGAGGAAGAATATTCAAGAATTTATGAATTTAAAAAATAAAAACCAGCCAACTCTTAAATAATTGGGGAAACAGGGGAAGGGGAATTACTGAGAGAAGGGGAGCAGAAGAAGGGGAAGGAAAGATCAGAGAATACCCAAAATAATTTTTTTATTTATAGAAACGAGACAAACAGTAATACAGAATGACTTTGTATAAACTTAGACAAGCTTCTGAATGACTAAAGTCAAATAAAATATTTATAAATTTATTATTCCACAGAAGTCACTGAAAATGGTAAAAATAACATACTGACAACTGATAAAGAAAACACAAAAAGTACCTAATAAAAATAGCCAAAATGGTACTACCAGGAAAAACAGAAAAACAAGAGGCTTTTTTATCTGAACTCCTCCTCCCCCTACCCTGAAATATTAGGAAAAAACCTATGCATGCAACAATCTGAGTCTAGTGATATCTCACCTTTCTAAATAACCCAGCAGACAATCTAGGTAGGTGTTTAAACTCTACAACACGCATGATCATGTTCTTGTTAAATATATGTATATATATTTATATACATAAATATATGTATATAAAGGTAGTTGTCATTTTATAAAGACGACACCACAGGAGTTTACAATGCTGCCACTCCTGTGTGTCAACCCTAGTTCACACATATCACCACTGGGCCATCTCCACTCAGAAGTTAAATACCTTCCTCATTATTGTCAGCTTCCTTAAATTTTTTGCTCCCCATGTGCTAAAAAACCCCAGTCCAGCACTGAAAGGATTTTACAATGAGTCTAAAGTCTCATCCTAAGGATAAAACCGTTCCAAGTCTTGGGTAAGAAATAAAGTCCTAGAATGCTGAAACTGTATTATCTTTTCATTCCTCCTATACTTCTCCCTCCCAAATCTTTGCCTGAAAAATTATAATGCCTTTTAGAGTAGGCAGAGTAAAAAATTATGCTCACTCTAGTTTTCCTCTGCTAAAAGAAACATTTCTGTACAAGAATAGGGTATGGCTCTCCAGGACCACAGTGCCAGACTCTGCAACCGTCCCCCCTGTTTGAATGAACAGCTAAAGGAAGGCTGCAAGTAAAGCATCTGACTGGCAACCTGTAGACTGACCCAAGCTCTACTCTCATCCCTAAGCTGCTTCTCAGAAGAGGTATAGGAATTAGTTGAGGGGGCAGAAAGAAGAGGAAAAAAGTACTCATGGAAAGAAAATATTTAAGAAGCCATAAATTTTCAGGAAAACCACAAATATTCTGAAAAGGCTAAAACTAATACAAAAAAATAAATTATTGTCTTACATATGAAAAATATACAGGAAAAAGAAATAAAAATTTAATCAGATGCCCAATTTACACTACAATCATGAAAATTAAAGCAATAAGGTGCTTATCATCTATCAACCTACGAAAAATTTAAACATTGATAATTAATAGTGCTAGAGAAACTGTTGAGAAACTGACACTATTAAATACTGTGGATAAAAATATAGTTTGGTACCACTCTCAAAAGCAACCTGACAACATGTACAAAAATTTTAATTGTGTATATTCTGTTAAAGAAAGTTTATAGGAGGCTATTATTTTAGACTAGCCTCCTGCACTAGGCCCCAGCAGACAAGACCAAATCAGAATGGAAACACTTGTGCTAAGTGCCATGTAATCAAACTGAACTTTGAAACTGGCCAAATTTTATGCAAAACAGGAGATTCACAGCAACCAATCACAAGGGGCCTAGTTACCTGAGCCCACATGAAATGGAAGTCCCTTCTGTTTTAACCCTACAAGTAAAGTAACTTTGAAAGAACCAATATGCTCTTTGTTCCCTCTTTCTTTCTTCAGCCTTTTCCCTCCATAAGGCCAACCTTCTCTACTCAGCTCATGAGAACATTCATTCTACTTTAAAGAAATGAGTTGTTGCTCGAGTCTAGAATCACGAATAAAAGCCAATTAGATTTTTAAACTAAATCAGTTGTAATTTTGTCTTTTGACAGTTCTGTAATCGTAAAATTCTATTACTGAGAATTTGTCTTTAAAAAATAAAACACTGTACATGGATATTTATAAAATAACAATGGAATAAACAATCAAATAACATACATCAAAACGGATCAAGTAAACAGACTGGCCCATAAATACAGTAAAATACAGCGTAACCATTAAAAAGGATAAGGTAAGAACATGGAAGAATTATTTGTGAAAAATTTAGGTTAAAAAAGGCAGGTTTTTGAAGAACGGAAACCTGCAGACATGTTGACATTTTCCAGTTTTACAAGACAAGACAAGGTGAAAATTTTCTCTCTGCTGATTTCACTGGGTCTTTTTACCTAAGATTCATTCTTGATCAGCTATGGGCCACTCTGAATGATAATTCCATAACCAATTCACTGCTTGTCATTCGTGCCATTAGAAGTCATTCCACTAAATACAGAAATCTTAAAAAAAAAAAAAAAAAAAAAGCAAGTTATAGAATAGGATAAAAACTGTGATTCCTTCCTTTAAAATTATGTGCGAATGCATGAGGAGGACACACACACATCCAGGTATCAGTGTGGACATGTGAATGCAATGTGCACACTGGGTCTGTGGATCTGTATATACACAGGAACAAATTCTAGAAAATGGGCTCAACAGAACTACTGGTACTGATAGCATTATGTAACTATAAAGATGTGATTCCAACAGCACAAGTTGACAATGGCTTTGCCACTATAGTTTAATCCCCTGAAATCATACCATGATTTCTTCCAGCAATACTTATAAAATTGTTAATTCATTTTCTCAGGCTACAGTGATGTTTAAAATGTCTCTCACAATATCAGAGGATTTTCACCAATCCTTTCTAACCAACAGTGATTGGCATTATGTGAATATAAAACAGTCTTCCAAATTGGCATTCTCCTTGACTGAGAGCATGAGGAGACACTCAGAGGCATAAGGGGGCACACTGAGAAGGGGAGGGTGGGAAGACTCAGCAATGTGGTATGAATAAAAAATTTCAGAGATAAGCAGCATAATACCAAACAGGATAATAAAGGACATGATTAAACAGGGTGTATATGATTGAGAACCAATGACATTAAATGACTGACTTCTCATCAGAAACAATGAGCAATTGTTATTTCCTCAACTAAAAGCTATACCCCTGATTTAATAACGGCTCGGGAGGGGAGAAGGAAAGTGGTAAACAAATCTACCTTTTTTTTGCATAATTTGTCTGCATATCAATTTTAAGTCACAATCTATTTGAGAAACATTAAAATATTTTAAAATGTATGTTAATCAAAATAACATGTAAACATTATAAATTCCAATTTTCTATCTTGTCAACGGGGTCACAAATATTAATGATGCCCCAAATTAAAATTACCTGTAGGTTAGCATCTGCAATTAGTTTCAGTTTAAAAGTATAATTCTTGATAGAGGCCGGGCGCTGTGGCTCACGCCTGTAATCCTAGCTCTTGGGAGGCCGAGGCGGGCGGACTGCTCAAGGTCAGGAGTTCAAAACCAGCCTGAGCAAGAGCGAGACCCTGTCTCTACTATAAATAGAAAGAAATTAATTGGCCAACTGATATATATAGAAAAAAATTAGCCGGGCATGGTGGCGCATGCCTGTAGTCCCAGCTACTCGGGAGGCTGAGGCAGAAGGATCGCTCGAGCCCAGGAGTTTGAGGTTGCTGTGAGCTAGGCTGACGCCACGGCACTCACTCTATCCTGGACAACAAAGCGAGACTCTGTCTCAAAAAAAAAAAAAAAAAAAAAAAAAAAAAAAAATTCTTGATAGAAATCCAATACAAACAGATTCAAAACACTTTTATAGTTAGCATACAGAAATGCCTGAAAGCTAGATTAACTTGAGATTTGGTAATCAACTGTCTAGCTCTCCAAATTGCAATACAGACGTAAGGATGCATGATTGATTCTAGACCACACAATCTGGACTTGAGAACTGTGCAAGAGCACTGAGGATAAACTTAGAAATAACAGTTGTTAAATCTATGGGTACTGTAGCAGAAATTCTGCAAGCTCCCAACTCTACTTAATATATTCTTCACTACTGAACTGGCTAGAAGCAGAAGTTAATGGTTAACAGCTTGATATGCTCTTAATTGCCTACCTCGTGTGCCATTTAGCCTCTTTAAACCTCAGTTTCTTAATGTGAAGGATGGGGGTGACAAAGATACACATTCCCGTGGGGACACTGTAATTGTTAACAATATGAATGCATATACAGCATTTAGTACAATAACTGGCACAAAGACTTGGTAAATGTTATTTTTTATTGCTATTACTAGAAATCAATGCATTTGTTGAAATGTATGGCATCTCTTAAACAAATTTCAACTGTGAATTTGGTCACTAAAAAGTACAAAGATCATGAAAATAGCCTCATGATTTGAGAATCATCTTCAGCTCTTCTGCAAAATCTCATTCTTCCTGAACCAGCTACGCCAAACTTCACTTCCTTGAAACTGCTATATTTTCACTAATTTCAAGAATTTTATACACAGTCATGTGTCAGTTAATGACAGGGATACATTCTGAAAAATGTGTTGTTAGGCAATGTTGTCCCTGTGTGGTCATAGAGTATAGTTACACAAACCTAGATGGTATAGCCTCTTACACACCTAGGCAATATGGCATAGTCAATTGCCGTAGACTACAAACCTGTAGAGCAGGGGTCCTCAAACTTTTTAACAGGGGGCCAGTTCACTGTCCCTCAGACAGTTGGAGAGTGTGCACTGTGGGTCCAGGATGCTAAGCAGGACAGGTAGTGGCGGCAAAAACACCCAGAGGGCCTGATAAATGTGCTAGGTGGCCCGCAGTGACCTGTAGTGGCCAGCCGTAGTTTGAGGACGCCTCCTGTAAAGCATGTTACTGTACTAAACACTGTAGGTAACTGAAACACAATGGTAAGTATTTGTGTATCTAAACATATTTAAACAAAGAAAAGGTGTGATACAAATATGGCATAAAAGATAAAAAATGGTACCCCTATATAGGGCACTTATAGCTTACTAGGACTAGAAGTTGTTCTGGGATGTCAGAGAGTGGTGAGTGAATGTGAAGCCCTATGACATTACTGTACACAACTGCAGACTTTATAAACACAGTACACTGAACCTACACTAAATTTATTTTTTAAAAATTCTTTTTTCAATAATAAATTAACCTTAGTTTACTATAACTTTTTTACTTTATAAACTCTTTACTTTCTACTTTTGTATTAACACTTAGCTTAAAACACATCACTTTACACCTGTACAAAAATATTTCCTTTCTTTATATCCTTATTCGAAAAGCTTTTTCCTATTTAAAAATTTTTAATTTGATTTTCATTTTTTAAACTTTTTTTAAAAAAACTAAGACACAAATACACACATTGGTCTGAGACTACAGAGTCAGGATCATCAAGACATCACTAGGAGATGGAAGATTTTCAGCTCTGTTATAATCTTATGGGACTATAATCACATATGCGGTCCACTGTTGACTGAAATGTCATTATGTAGAACACAATAATACAGTTGACCCTTGAACAACAGGTTTGAACTGCACGGATCCACTTATACGTCAGTTTTGCCAAATAAACATGAATCAAAAATACATTATTCAGGGTATGTGAAATGCTCATACATGCAGGACTGACTTTTAGTATGCAGGTTCTGCAGGGCTGACTGGAGGACTTGAGTATACTTGGATTTTGGTATGGGGGAGGGTGGAAAGGGGTGGCCCTGGTACTAACCCCTACTCCCTACCCAACTGTATGGACAGATGACTATATACTGTTCCCTTTGCTCAAAAAACACTTTCAATCCTATTTCCCACTCCTAGCTTTAGACTGATTAACTCCCACTTATCTTTCACATCTCAGCATACACATCACTCCTCAGAGAGTCCTTCCCAAATCCTCTTGTCCAGATTAGGGGTCCTTACCTTATGTTCCCAGTGTACTCTGAACTTCCTGTACTTTATTCATTGAACTACTACCAGCGTTATTTAATATATGATTTCCCTGACAGACTATAAGCTTTGAGAGGATGGAGACTGTATATATGTCTTATTTTCTACTCTATCTCCAATGCTGGGGGCATTGCAAGGAGAAGAAGCTCTATAAATATCTGTTAAATTAAATGAATGCAGAAGGACCAGCCAGACTGGTAAATTACAATCTAGTTCATATTCACATTGAGTACTACAATTCTTGATTAAGCTTACTGCTCTTACTCATTCACATTCTTATAGAATGTTTCAAGTTTTAAATCTAAATCCCACCTTTCAGTATGACCCATCGTATATAATTTATTAATAGCTCTCTTGTTAAGACAGGATTAAACTTATACATTCTATATTCTTAATATGTTTATTAAAATGGCACTCAGATGAAAGTCAAACTGCTCAAAGTATCTATTATGTTTACCAGTCTTCCTCAAAAACATCTTTTGAGGAAGACTTATAAAACAATGTGAAAATTATTTATCTAGTCCAGCCCATAATTTTTCAACAAGGACCCCATGAGGTGAAAAAGTTAAGTGACTTGTTCAAAATCAGAAAGCTAGAAGTGTTAGAAACAGAGTAAAGATCCAGGTCCCCTAGTTGTCAGTCTGCCTTTCATAGGGCCTTTCTGGTACAATAATTGAGAACCACTGTTCAGGGTATTTCAAGCAATAAATAATCTTGAAATGTAACAAGTAATCATTTAATGCTACTGAATCACCTGTGAAGCCTTTCTAAAGTATGGATTTTCAGACCTCTACTGTATGAGAAACTCAGGTGAGACCTGGACCTTCGCATGTTGAAAAAGTTCTATGGGTGATTCTTATCCCAGCAAACATTGAGAACCACTAATTTAATCAATCAAGCATTTATTACTTGCTAAACGCCTACTCTGTCCTTACCAGTATATTCCTCCTCTCAAGGCTCTTAGGAAGAAACAAAATTTATTTATATAATCAATTGGAGAAGAAAATAAGACTGTATAATGAAGTGCTGAATTAGCTAAATGAACACAAATTAAGTGCTAAATACAGAGAAAGTAGGACAGGAGCTCAGGCTGAGAGACCGCTATTTGTGGAGATAGGATAATAGACAGATAGGTCCCCCAGCAGGAGTCCTAAGGATATTGTGAAAGTGCCTCCAGGGCTACTGTGGAAAGTAGAGGAGGATGCTTTCCTTGTCCCTACATCCAATTTTAATCAGAAAGGCTCCACTTAAAATAGAAGACCAAAGGCTTTTAAAAGTTTGAAATCCCTCTTATTTTACAAATGCAAAATAAAATTTAAAAACCTGTGGTGAAGTAACTTGTCCTAAAGTTAGGAAGCTAACTGGCGATATAAAAACCAGGTCTCTCAACCCCCAGTCCCCTTTTCACTCTACCACATCACACACCCTGGCATTCCAAGGGAGGGGAGGGTATGAGCAAAGGTTCTCACAGAACACCCCAAACACACTGGCCTGACCAAAACAGTGGGTTTACTTTCAGGTCATGCGTCTCAAAGTGCGACTGGGATGGGAGAGTGATAATAGGGAGAAGGGCCCAGGCAAGCCTCAGGATAAAATACAGCCACCCCTCCAAAGCAAACCTTCAAGTTTTAGGAAGACTTCTTAAAATATTAAAACTGACAAAATGATGTATTTGTGGTAGGTCCATAGGGGACCTTCCTTGGTGGAATTGTTGAGTCATGCTATTTAAGGAAGTAGAAAACGATAAGAATACAGGAGTAAGGGCTAGATAATAAAATGCCTTGAGATCAAAGAGGAGTTTATTATATTTGCTTCAATTCAACACCCCCACTGTACAAGTTTTCAGAAGAGTACTAAGAGGGTACACTCCCAGGATGCTGGCTGCACATAGAAACGGACAATCTACAGTCAGGTGCCTCACAGAATCAATCAGGTGCTAAAGCTTCTCCTCTACAGCACCACAAGTAATAAAATTGCTGATTTTACTCTTGTGCTCATGTAACAGAAACTATTACAGTACTTTAAAAATGCTTCTGCTATCAATTTGTTACTCCCCATAGCATCCCTCTAACACTGCTATTATCACCATTTTATTGTTGAAGAAAATAACCATAGAAGTCAGTGTCAAAGCCAAAATGAGATGTCTAGAATTTACAATGTTCAGACTTAATGCTCCGTCCACATACACAGTGGCATAAGAATAAATCTCAACTTCAGTATTCCTATGTTTATCACACATTTAATTCACTAATAAATTTTCACAAGGAACTTAAAACCTAATAAGATCCACCCAAACATGTCTCAAGTAGCATGTCTAATACTGGATTCATTGCCTTATTCCGGAAATGGCTCTCTCTCTCAACTTCCCTACATGTATGCATGGCACTGCACTTCTCTGGATAACCTATGCTAAACACTCTGATATCCTCTTTGCCTCTAATTAGCTGCTAAACACTTTTAAGGGCCCTGATTATGGCACTGCTCAGAACAACAACAACAACAAAAATCAATGGCTCCCTACTGCCTAGGAAATGAAATCCAAACTCTTACACCAACGCAGAGCATTGAGAGCTTTCCACAATAGAGCCCCAGCCTGCCTTCCACCACTTCTCTACACAGCCTAAGTAACAGCTAGCCTGGAAGTCTTGCTATTCCTCACACACTTAGTGCTTATTAAAGGATATGACCTTGGGAAAGTCACTTAATCTGTGTTTTATTTTATTCAACAATAAAATGGGTATAATAATACTTGCCTGAAAGGACTAACTGAGGTAATGAAAATGAGTGTGGCCGTAAATTTTAAAGTACTATAAAAATACAAACATTATCATTATGTCATAGTTGTGGTAATTTTATTTCATTTATACCTGCCTTGCTCCAGAAAGGATGTAGGGTAGCCCACATAAAACACAAAATAACAAGAGTTTAAAGATGGAAACAATAAAACAAATACAAAACAAATGTACGGACAAAAAAAGAACTGAGAATGAGGCTAAGAGAAATGCACACCATAACTGCCTATATATTTACTTCCTTTCAGGTTAATGATTTGGCTTAACACTGTAGCTTGATTTGAAAAGGAAACGAAGCCAACTAGATAATTCATGTCCAAAAGACTAAAAACAAACCCATTGGTCAGAAGTAAAACAGTTCCTACTGTAAAGACCAGGTGAGAATTTCTCCCAAAGGTCCTTATTCTGTATAATGTAATTAGACAATATTCTCAACATCTTTATCAGGGATTATCTATTTCATTATATCATTATTAGATTAAAAGCATCTTGAGGTCAGGTAATTGCTTTATTATATTTGTATCTCTGGCAGCACTTATAGCAATCAGTCAATAAACCAAATAACTTATATACTGGTTTCTATGGATCCTTATTTCAAATCATCTTGCACACCACATTAATCCTAAAAGATCACTTTTATCACATTGGTCCTCAATTCAAAAACCTCTGACTGCTTCCCTGCACACAGAACAAAAGCCTCCTCATTCTTTACCTACACAGCACAATATTGAACACGACCTCCCTGCAATGGCCTTCCCTGTCCTCCCATTCCTCTAAATTCTTTTTGTTAAAGTTCAGCTTAAAAATATCACTTTCTACATAAAGCCTTTTCTGACTGGTAGCAATGAGGCAGAGAGAGGGACTGGGTGGTGGGAGGAAAGGCACAAGTATTGTGTTCTTATCTGTTAGTCAACAGTTAAGTGACTGTGTACAAGTCACTAAACCATTGTGAGAATATTTCCTCATCTGTGAAACCAAAGCTTTAGGACAGATTATATCTAAATTACCTTCCAGCTATAACATTCCAGGATGCTTTGGTTCTTTCAAACTTGGACACACCCTGATCTACCTGTCACATATTTTAATATGTAATTATATACACTGTTTTTAGACTTTCTCTGTTTAAGTAAATATACCAAGGCCTCCACAGTAGTCTTATGTTAACATTTTCTTCTTATTCCCAAAGACTGGCATAAGACCAGGTACATAGCAGATACTTTATATAAGCTAAGAAATGTTTAAGATAACTATTTTTAGAGATTGATTATAATATTGTTTGCTGCAGTATGAATCAGCAAAAAATAAAGCAATTTTTTTTCATTAAGCAGCCCATTAAAATAAGTGTACTAAAACAAGAAAAAACCTAAATCACTTTTCTCTATAAATGTATATTCACTTAAAGGCATCAATACATCTTCATTAAGGTGACCACATGTTTAACCACAAATGAGTCTTTTAATACATAATATTCATTTCCTAGCCATTCCTGTTTATATCTTCTATTGCAAAGATAAAACTCGGGGAGGGGGGTGCTAAAAACAAAAACCCTGGCATAATTTTTTTATCATTATTTTACTGATTTAATTTCATACACTATTTCTATGATTCCAACATAAAAACCAATAAAGTTACACAGAATTATGAAATAAATCATTGTGACAAATTAAATTGTACTGGCTATGACTTTCAATATTACAGGCTAAGTAAAGCCACTACAAACACTTTTGTTGCTTTTTAACATTGCCTTTTTAAAAAAAATAATGTATCTTCTCTGGATAAATATCCAGTTTCCTGCACAGTACTTTAAAAGAAAATCTGATAAATCTAGAAGTTTGCTTATTCTTCTTTTGCTCAATTACTACTCCTGTCAGCAAAATTTAGGCAACACTAAAAACTTGATATTTGCTTAAATGGAAAAAAAATTAAAAAGAAAATAATAAAAAACAAACAAGCTGTATCAGTCACTGGGTATACAAAGATATCCACTGATATCTTTGCTCAAAGATTTATCATCCTATAGTAAAAGTACACAGAACTCTATAAACCACATGCATTATATGCAAAGAGCTTCTTCAAATCAGAGGTTCTGAAACTCAAGACAATTCTCATTTTCCAAATTCTAAATATATTGTAAATGGATCAGTAAGTCAGTTCCACTCGTATTTTTGTGTTCATTACTGTTACTGGTAAAAGAGTTTCTGAGGGTTCATTGTCAGTTTAGAATAGAGAAATATTCGGTACAAAATAAATCGATTTATTCCTAAGAAGAAATAAAAATCTACAAAGTTATTCAATTATCTTTATTCACAAAATGTCAATGTACAAAAATGTTCAGCGATGCATAAGGAAATTGCTATTCTCTGTGAACCTTAATTATTACTACTTTTAATCACTCAAAAAGATATTTATATAATTTAAGCAACATAATAAAGAATTAAGTAAAATTCTGGCCCACAAAGTTTCCTTAAGAAAAGGAAAAGAGTTCATTCAGGAGGGATACAGAAATTCAAACCCACTGACTCAAACCCACAACTTTCAACTCTAATGCCTAATATTAGATTTCCTTGAAGAAATAAGTAAGTTTGCTCAGACATTTAGCATTTAAGCAGGCATCAGAAACAAGACTATGTGTGACCAAAAAGGGGCATGTTTTGTCTGTGACTTGCTGTGTTCTCTAAACACTAATTATTTGAATAGTTCTAATGCAATCATTTCCACGAGGAAAAACACATCCCAACTTAAAATTAGACTTCACTGGGGTGGGGTGAGGAAAAAATTAGGCTTCATAGCAAGTCTTTACTAATCACAAAAACTATGTAATTGAACCAATACTGATATATAAAAGCAAATTAATAAGTCACACACCATCATTTTTAATGGAGCTTGAAAGAAGACTAACATGCAAAGATTAGGGCTGTGGGTTTTCAACATTAAAAATACAACAAAAATAACTGGTAACAATAAGGCAATCACCACTACACAATAATAGTCTTCCAAGTACAGAGGAAACAGATATTTATGAAAGTGACCAACTTAAAAAACACGAATTCAAGATATAGCAATACAAATTCAAGAAACATTTCAAATATTCCATTTAATAGAAAACACCTAAGAAAGATAACATTCAATTTCCAGTTCTACTATTTTAGAAACCACCTGCCTAAAATATTGAAAGCTCTACTAAACATCTTTGGTGGCTTGATAACAGCAGTTTAACATCCTCAGCCCTGAACTTATTCCAATATCCATTGACCAGATGAATGACAGATTAACAATTACTTCAACCCAGGCAGCTTTATAATACCTATTAATGCAGAGAATAGTAAATTTAAAATATGGCAGAATACTTCACCATTTAAACCTGAATAATAGCCACTGTTTGTTTTTTCCTTGACTACTGAGATTTTTGACAATGACAAATGAAAGGAAATAGAAATTAATTTGAGGGAAGAGGTTAAAAATTACTTTTACAGTAATGGCTTAGAAGCAGAACAGTCCTATAGAAATTAAAAACATTTGGTTGGCTGTCACATGAATTTTCAAAACCTTAATTCAAAAGTATTATAATTAATAGGTGGTCAAGTTAAGAGTGACACCAGATTTTCTAGAAACATGTGGGAAGCTACCAGACAGATGTAAAAGGAGATAGACAGGCAGGTTAGAAGCTTATGAGGGCTCAAAAGTAACCTAAAATACTCTATCAAGTTTGGATCACAAATTAGGGTTAGGAACAAACATAGCAATTCTATCACATTTCCAGAGCATTTAAATCATCACCTTAAGATAAGCTAGTTTAAAATATGATAAGAAATGCCTAACAAGAAAATTCACTAATTTGTCAAAAATTCTAAGTGAAATTACTACCTTGCAATGGAACAATTTTAAAAATCACTAATCAATCAAAACAAAATGCACAAACTTGGCCAGCCTAATTTAAGATAAACTCAAAAAGAATTATGATTTTTTAAAAAAGTATTTTCAAAGCATATACTGTGTATTACTTTATATTATATCAAAGTATATACTGTGTATTACTTTATATTAAACATTACAATTTCAACCTAAAAGAATATAATATATCCCTCATTCTCTTCAACTCTGCTTTATTCACTGAAATTGATTCTAAAGCAAATAGTCTCTCCATTAGCCCCGGCCATGCAGTTTGGGGGATCACAATGAACATATCTAAAATAAGCATGAATATGCATTGCTTCTACAAGTATACTTATTTAAAATCCCACCCCCAAAAATAAATAAAACCCATAGTCTCCATTTGAGAATTTGAGGAAATGAATTTTTACAACAGCAGGGAAAGCCAAACCAAAATGTAAAGCCAGTTAACGATATCCATCTTTTTCTGTACTACAAAAACTATAAGTGAAATTTTGTTATTTGAAATTTTGTTTGTAAAACCCAATGTACATTTTATCATCTTGTATAAAATATCTAAAGCCTCAGTAGTGGTTAAATTGCAGCTATAAAGGAAATTGTCCCGAGATAAATGGTTTCCCTATGAGAAAGCTTCACTGCTACACTTCACCTCAGGACAATAAATCAAATTAACTGCACCTTGTCCTCTGTCCAATGACATCATCAGTTTGACCACATCTTGGGAATCGGGTGCAAAAACATATGCTATTTTAGGCATGAAATTATATTACTGCTTTTTGTCCACCCAACCCTGTATCTCAGGCCTCTGCAACAGTCATTCACCTGAGCATTCTCCTAAAAGCTTCAGATTTTTCCCCCCTGCTGCATTCAGGGCCTGCCCATTGGGAATGAAAGAAAAATGGTCAGAACCAGTTATTTGAAAATAGCTTACTTTTAGTCCACCAAATCTAGAATTTTATTAAAAATTAAACTGAAGACTAATATCCCACAAAATATGTCACTAGCCATTCACCATAAAGTGTCTTAGCACAATTTCAAAGGTTTAAGACATTAGTGTTAAACACCACTCCTCTAATACTTCCCTCAACTAGCAGAGGTAAACATCCACCAATGAGAAGCAATGCCAATAAATAAACACACTACAACTACACGAAATAAAAATGTTAAAGAAAACTTTGCCACAGGAAAGACCAAAAATCAAAATTATTGTTTCCTCTAAACAGGAAAAGTTAATCTGCCTCTCTCACAGGCCAACTGTCCTAAGTCTAGCTAAAACATAAAATCAATTCTGACAACTTAAAAGAAAAGGGGAGGGAGTGCTGGGAAGAGGATACGTTCCAAGATCAGGGTAGACACAATGCCTGTGTTTATTCTACTATTTTCACTCATTTAACCATGACACAAACACTTAAAGAAAACATAACCCCATTTCTGTTTTCAGTAGTGCTACAATTAAAATAAGCAAATCTATGACAGTAATAGCACAAAATTAGTGCCAGCCCCATCTTAAACTAGAATGAAGAGGTTAGAAAGGGAGCACCACACAGAAAAATTACCAAAGTGTTGTTAATTGGAATTCCTAAAATATTCAGCTATTTCACAACTCCTAGGGGGGGAAAAACTGTATAGGTTTGACAAATACTGCAAACTTTTACAAAGCCTGAAAGTGGTTAACTTGAGGGTGAGAAGCAAGGGAGAGAACTATCCACAAAACAAAGTGATCTATTTTTATTAAACCAAAATAGATTTCATAGCCTCTGAAAATTTGTTATCAGTAAGACAGATTTTTTTCCAGGCCCAATATTACTGCAAACTATGAGAAAGTCTTTTTGAGAGAAAACAAACCACCGTAGAGTTGATGCTTAGCTAGGAGGTGTTTCAATGCTGGTAAGGCCCCAAGAGGGTTTGTTTTGCCCGTGGAGGAGGGGTATGTGTGTGGAAGTTGGTGGGGGTAGTCATTTTGGTTATTAGTAAATAAATCAAGCAGCAGAAAACATGAGGCCTAGGCAACTAACTGCTAGAGAAGCCAAGGCCTACCTCTCCCCCTCTCTTCCCAGCACAGCCTGAGTTTGATCTCAGAGCCCTGTGGATTGCCAAGGAAAAAAAAAAAAGAATCATATCGAACCACAAAAGCACATGGGGCGAATGTAAAATATAAACACGGCGTTGGGCTGTGAGTGGCTGTTATTAAAGGTCTGAATTACTAAACATGAGAGGCGGGGAAAGCCAGGCGGCCATTTCAATAATATAAACCTCCCCGAATTAGACATTATTCAAATGAGAAGAGGTTCGGCTAAGCAGAGAGTAAAGAGGACCCAGCAACCAGCAAGAAAACACCACCACAGAACCAGGGGGAGGATCCCCGCCCCAACCCACCAACTCCCAACAGGAGAGGGGAAATGAAGATTATCAACTTGTCAGGCCAGCCCGTTCTGGGGCAGCCCTTTACATCCAAGTTCTCAGGAGGCCTCAGGGCGCTCCTGGGGCCTCGGAGTGAGAGGCCCCCGAGGGACACCCGCCCCGCGCGTCCCCGGTCAGGCGCAGGGGGAGGGGGAGAGGGAGCCGAGGATCAGACCGCGCCAGCCGCCTCCGACCCAACTCCCCCGCTAAGCCCACGAGGAAGCGGGGGCTTTTCCAGGACCCACGAGGACTGCCGACCGATGGCCGGGGCACACGGGCTGCCTCAGAGGGCACCCCCTGCGAGGGGAACTTTCTCCGAGGGCCCCTTCCTACCCAGTCCGCCCCCGAGGGGGCGAAGCGGACTCCAGCGCGAGCTCCCCGCCCCCGCCGCCCCGAGGACACCTCGTAGCGCCCACCACCGCTCGCCCCTACCCACCTAGAGCTCAGGCCTGGCTCGGGTCAGGCCGCCGCCGGGGGAACGAGTGGGGCGCGGCCGAGGTGCCCGGGGCCGTGACCCCCGAGCTCAACCCCGCTCGGACCCTGTGCGGCGGCGGGGCGCGGGCAGGGCGCTCTCCCCCGGCGCACCCGGCTGCCCTCCGGGCCGCCCCGCTGCGGGCAGTGCCCCCCCGGCCCGGGCCCGCTCCCAGGGGGAAGACGCGTGCGGGTGTCCAGCCGCCGGGGTCCGCTCCGGCCCCGCCGCTCCCCGGCATTGTGCTCGCCGCCACCTCCATCCCCCTCCACGCCCCCCCACCCCGCGCCCGCCCGGCCCCGACCGCCAGCCCGCGCCCCACTGCGCCCCGCCGGCCCAGCAGCTATGAATATGTAAAATGTCTTTATTGTCCTCTCCCTCTGCCCCGGCCCCGCCGCCCGCCGCGGACCCGCTCGGGTTCGGGCTCGGCGGCGAGGAGGCGGCGGCGGCCGGCTGAGGAGGAGGGCCGGTGCCGGCGGGCGGGCCGGCGAGCCGGCGGCGGGGTGGGTCGGGGGCAGGAGGAGGGCGGTGGATCGCAGCCCCCTTTGCCCCTTGTCTTCCCCCTCCGCCTGGCCGCTCCGAGCCTCTTTCCCCCTCCGCTCGGCGCCCGGCGGGGGCTCAGTGCTCCCCGGCCCCCCATCTCCCCGCCGTTAATTATAATAATCCTGAGTACTAATAAATTATGCTAAGTCGCGGGGGGGGCAGCGGGAGCCGGGGTTGAGTATGAATATGAATATGTAAAATGCTGTAATGATTACCTGCTGCTGCTGCCGCCGCGGCTGAACTCTCATCTTGACTCGCTGCTCCTCCGTCCGCCATTTTGAATATTTTAACCAAAATCGCCCGGTCGATAAACCCTCCCTCGCTCCCGCTCCCCTCCCCCCTCCCGCCCTGCTTGCCGCCTCCCTCCTCTCCGCCCCCTCCCGTTCCCTCCTCTCCCCGGGCGCGCGCCAGGGGGCGCGCGAGACCGGCGCTGTTCTTCGCCGGCCCCCTTGGAAGAGCTCCACCCCCTCGCGCTCTGCGCACGCGCCTCCAGGGCGCCGTGGCCCTTCGGTAGCTAAAGGAGCGCCCTCAACCTGCCAGTCACCCCTTCGCTTCATTTCTTTTTTCCGTCTCGGCTCCGCGCATGCGCGACTTTCTCCACGCGCCTGATGTGCGGCCGGCGCATGCGCTCCCCGGTTTTCGCCTCTCCAAAAGAGTAATCTGACTATAAAGTGTGGTTATGTCGAGCGCTTGTATCTTCTTACAGTTTTCCCTTTTCTCCTCCCGCCTTACTTCCCTCCCAGCTCTCCTCCGGCTTTCCCCAGTGGCCGGTGGCATTGTAGCCGACGGGTAGGGCACACAGGCCAACAGCGTGGGGACGCGTGGAGGGTCATGGGCGGGCCGGCGCCCGCGTCCCCTCGCTCCACACTTCCTCGAGGCTGTGAGCGCCCTGGAAACCCTGACAATGGAGGGGCCACTCCCCCGCTAAGTAATTTCCGGCCCTCGGGGCAGGTAGGGGCGGAAACTCCAGGCGTGAGGCACCTGCTGAGCCTCAAGCGGTCATCCCGCTTTAAATTTGAATCCCAGCTAATCCCCGCCCCCGACTCGGCAAATGCTGGAGACCAGGCCGGGCGAGAGCGAGGGGGAGTGTCCTGCGGTGGTTTTAATCAGCCCGAAATCTCTTCTGCTCTACTTGTTTCTAACGCCCGGCTGGCTTGCGCGGGAGCTGGGCGTCTCACTGAGTCGCTAATTCCCGCCCCTCGCCTCGCGTTTAGTTTTCGCTCTAACGTTGCTCTGTGGATGGAAACCTACGGCAGATCCCGTCTACGGATAGGTTTTTCTCTCCTTTTCTCGCGCTTTTGGAACATCTTTTTAAAGCCTTGAAGAGTAAACTAAATGACCTAATGAATAAACGTGTCGAAATCAGCAGTAGCTTCGCATGAGTTTCACTTTGCTGTATTTCTCATAGTAAATGTGATAGTACGGAAAGGCTTTCTCCTAAAATATCTTTCTTTGTAACTGGTCATAATTTTGCTGAGATTTCTTTATCTTTGCCAGTAAAATTCCCTGGACAAAGTCTTTTGTAAGACATTTACGGATTCTTAATAAAACCCGAAGATTATTTTATTTAAGAGTGAAAAGAAAAGTGTATTTCGTGGTAAGCAAAGGTTTTTAAAAATCACCTCTAATCTGTCTTGAAGAGAGATATGACTAAAGTTTAAATTGGGTACAATTGTAGACTCTACACTGAAAAAAACAACTAATCTCCAAATGATAGTCAGCAGTTATCCTAACAGCTACAATTTTAACCATGAAGTTTTAACCATGCTCCTTGAATTCCTTACACTGTGCAAGTACAGTTAAAGCTATTGTCAGTGGCAGACAATGATTTGGGATGGGATTGATTTATTCGTGGTATTTAAGGCTTAGGGTGTGTGCATGACTGTTTTAGCCAAATAATTGGACCACCCTATCTGTAATTATTTCAAGCCATGCCAACCAACACGCAGTTAAGAAAATGCAAAATTAACCCATGTTACAATTAATCTTGAAATGTGTCCTAAATTATACTCACGGGCATTACTATAGAGGAAGTCTCAGGATCATCAACCTTATTTGAAATAAAGTTAAGTATGCTCCTGCTACAAGGGCAACGAATTTGAAATCATCTCCACTAATAATAGCTCGAATACCCTTATTTAAATTCCTATCTCCTATTTAATCTTAGTTTTGCTCTTTGGTTCATAAAGTAAATTAGTATGACCTTTAGAAAGTCATTGAAGCTAATGTATGGGCTATTCATTCTTAACCATTTCATTTACGGGCCAGCATGGTGGCTCATACCCATAATCCTAGCTCTGAGAGGCTGAGGTGGGAGGATCCTTTGAGCTCAGGAGTAGGAGACCAGCCTGAGCAAGAGCTGAGACCTCGTCTCTACTAAAAAGAGAAATAAATCAGCTAGACAGCTAAAAATATGTAGAAAAAATTAGCCAGGCATGGTGACACATGCCTGTAGTCCCAGCTACTCGGGAGGCTGAGGCAGCAGGATTGCTTGAGCCCAGGAGTTTGAGGTTGCTGTGAGCTAGGCTGACACCATGGCACTCTAGTCAGGGCAACAGAGTGAGACTCTGTCTCAAAAAAAAAAAAAAATCATTTTCATAAAAGGGAATTTTTGTGGAATAGATTTTTATTTAAGGGTGGATAGTTCTGTGAAAACAAAAATAGTTTAAAATAGTCTTTATCAATGTTTCAGTTTTCTCTTAATGAAGATACTTATGTTTCCAACTGTGTCCCCGTGCCTAACACAACATCTGGGAAGAGTTGTTGCTCATAAATATTTGTCAAAGGAAAAATAGTAAACATGCACTTATATATGTTAAGATTATTTTAAAAATTGGTGAAGTCATTTATTCAACAAAAATTTATAAACATTTACTTTCTCCCATGAAAATTTACTAGGTGCTAAGGATAGGAAAATGTGTAAGACACTGTTTTGACCTTAGCAAACTCATTATGTATCAGCTCCTTTTTTAAATCCTTATAACCCTGGGAGGTATTAGGTCATTAATATGAAATGTCCGGCTTCAAATCAAAAGTATAGTTTATTATATCTCAAACAAGAAGCAGTACAATTAATCAAAGTATGTGCCTAAAGTGTCGACACAGTTTTGCCATCTTAAAGTAACTTGTTTATGCCAGCCAGAAGAAACCTGGAGAGTGAGTGGTGAAGAAATCACAAAAGGCGTTTTCCATAGCTTGTTGAGAATTGAATATCTTTCCTTGCAAGAAGTGATCCAAAGTCTGGAAGAAGTGGTAGTCATTTGGTGCAAGATCTGGTGAATACGGTGGATGGCAGAGATTTTCCAAGTCCAGCTTCTGTAGTTTTAGCAGCGTTGTTTGTGCAACATGTGGTTGCATGTGGGTGAGGTTGTCTTGCAAGAGGATTGGCCAATCTTGGCTGCTTAATCCCAAGCATCCTCATCATTTCGTCCAGTTGGTTGCAGTAGACAACCGTTATAATCAATTGACCAGGTTTCATGAATCTATAGTGGATAATACCAGTGCTGGACCACCAAACATACACCATTAGCTTTTTTTGATGAATATTCGGTTTTGGATTGTGTTTGAGCACTTCATCTTTATCTAACCATTGTGCTGAATGCTTGTGATTGTCAAAAAGAATCCATTTTTCATGACAAGTAACAATACGGTGTAGAAATGATTTGCCTTTATGTCATGACAGCAAAGAAAGCAAGCTTCGAGATGATTTCTCTTCTGACACTCAGTTAAGTCATGCAGAACCCATCTATTTATCTTTACCCTGCTGATTCATTTCAAATGGTCCAATATTGTATGAATAGTAATGTCAAACCTTGCTGCTAATTCATGTTTAGGTTGAGATGGATTTGCTTCTACTATAGCTTTCAGCTCATCATTATCCACCTTGGTCTCAGATCACCCATGTGGCTTATTTTCGAGATTAAAATCACCAGAATGGAACTGCTCAAAACACTGATATGTGAGGTAGATAGTTAGGATATCCAGCTCTTTTAGACACAAGGGTGCCCTGATTTGGTGCTGTCTGGAGCAATTGCTATACCTGGGAAGAAGGATAAGGGTGGGCACTCCATTTTGGTGTTGCCCCACCCTTAATCCTATCCCAAACAACTACTACACCTGAGGAAGGAGAGAATGCTTTATCAACCTGGGAATTCCCCAGCCCAAGCAGGATAGGATTTGGAAAGTGACCTAGAGTAAACCTAAGGATAACTATTATGTCATTAGCTTAAATTGGGTTCACCCTGGCCCCAGATGGACTTTGGGAAAGGGAGCACATATATGCAGATGGAATTTTGAGGACACCTGTTGATCATCTGGTAATATCCTACAAATCCCGAGAGCTCTCCCCTAGACTGGGCCAATGAAAGGAAACAATCAGAGAATTGAAAGAGAGAGTGAGTCAGTCAGTCAGTCAATGGGTCAATCTGTCTCTCTCCACTCGCAGGGACATACCCGTTTTGTTCCATAAGAAAGAGCTGTTTGCATGAAACTGCTTCCTGCTCGAGGTTATTCCATCGCATTGGCCCTGCTGGTGATTTTTCCAAGCAAGGAGTCAGAGGACCAGGATAATAATCTGGACTTGACACTTTGGTATGTCTGGTCATTCTTCAGCCTAGAGCACACCAAGAAGCGAGGGCAGACTGTCACCTTGACAGATGTACTATGCATTCATTAGCCACATTCTTCCCAAATGGTTCATTGATATTTAGAGGTGTCTACGCTGCATTGGTTCCACAATGGAACTCGTATTCGAAGACAACGTGAATTTTTGACTCATCCATGGTTTCACAAAAATTGCTCTAAAAAAAATTGAAAGATAATCACAAGCCAAAATGTATACTTGAAAGACTGAGGATGTACCTTCACAATAAACATAAAATAAGAAGTGTCAAAGTGAAATGTCAGCGATATCAACTGTCAAACTCAGTGCTTAAGGAAATCAGACATTTCATACTTGATAAGCTAATAGGAAACTGTTTATTCCCATTTTCCTGGATGTGAAAATTGAGGCATAGAGATGTCAACTGTAACTTGATCACTGTCACACCACTGTTAAATGGTAGAGCTAAAATTCAAACTCAAGCAAGGGGCTGTACTCAACCATTACACTATGCTATTAATACTTACTTTGAATTGGACAAAAACTTGCAGGTGTGTATAATTCAACGTAGGAAGAGGGCATATTAACAAATAATGTCCTTATATGTAATCTCATTAAAATAAAAATGTATACATGGGTGATAAGTTAACATAAAAACATGTATACAAATAGCAACTCTATTTTAATTGCCAAACACTAGAAACAACCCAAATGTCCTTCAACAGATGAATGAACAAACAAATTGGTACATTCACACCATGGAATAGGAAGCAATAAAAAGGAATGAACTATTGACACATGTAACAATTTCAATGAATCTCAAAGGTATTTTGAGGAGTGAAAAAAGCCAGTCTCAAAGATTATAGACTATATGGTCCCATCCATATGACATTAATGAAACAACAAAACTGCAGTGATAGAAAACAACCGTAGTTGCCAGGAGGTAGCAACAGAGGAAGGTGTAACATAAAGGATAGGTAAAAGGAAGGTTGGGGGGGTGGTTAATGGAGTTGTTCTGTATCCTGAATGTGGTACATGTAGTAAATACATACACAAATAGCACAGAAGTAGTACAGGGGAGTGGTGGTTACTGCTTCCTAGATATGACTGTTACTGGATGTTCCTTCAGTTCCCACTTAAAGTGTCAATGTCATTGTGTCCATCTGTCTTGCTAAAGTGAAACACACAGACTCCTTTGCAGCTAGATGTGGCCATGTGACTAAATTTTGGCTATTCAATTACGAGGAGTTATTGGGTGAGATTTCTGGGGGGAATCTCTTAAAGGAACCAAGTTTGTTTTTCCTCCTTTTGTTTTCCTTCCAGCTGCCTAGAATGCAGATGTGAAGACTGAAATTCCTGCAGTGCTCCTGGACCATGAAGTGCCATTGTTCTCAAGAGACCATACTGTGTGAGAAGCAGCAAGCAGATCAGATATTCTTTTTTCCACAGGCTAAAGGGAAGCTTGGGACTGGGACTCACACACCTTCCTCGTACTAAAGATGCTGCCACTTGATTTTGTTAAAAACTGAGAAACCCAGACTCTGGGAAATGTATTTTAATGATTATATAATAATTGCCTTGGGTGACTAAATTAAAAATTTTATCATTTTTTAAATAAACATCTCTAATACTTCACTTGTTCATAAAGATTAATATTCTAATATCGCAAATTAATTTGTTTGGTGGCCCAGGGGTGCATTTAGTAACTAATTAATTTTATAGCAGAGGCTTTCAAACTACATTTCATGAAGCCCTCAGGGCCACCCTTGAAGTAGGAGCCATTCAGGGCCAACCTGAATGGCTCTGTTTTACCTATATTAGAGTTCAAGATGAGATTTTGTTTGAAAACATGGTATCACTGCTTTGAAAAAAATACATACATACATATGTGTGTGTGTGTATATATATATATATATATATATATATATATATATATATATATGAAATTTACTGTCATGGAAGATTCAACTGGGATATTTAATTGCTTGAAGGTAAATATACTATAGATATGCCATTAAAGAAAAACAAGCTTGGCAACAGTACCTTTAAAAGTTTTTCAGATAAAATGATCAAGGCCATTGAATATGAAGCATTAGGACCTTGATCTCCTTTTTGTCCATGTTTTACAGTCCACACAGTTTTTCCAAGGAAGATTTTGATCCTGCCTCAGATATTTCCAAGGTTCTCCTCCTTGAGCAGGTAGAGAGGCCTTCTATTAAATTAACGAGTGTATCCTGGTCATATGTCCTAACATTTATAACACGATTTCAAACTTACTGTAGCTGACAGCTGCTATTTATTAATATATTTCTACTTCTCAGAAATATTTACAATTCATGACTCATCAACAAGCTCAATGACTTTTATGGAGAACTAGCTGATGGATACACAGCCATTTTCCCCTCTAATTCAGGGTCAACAAATACAGTATATGACACTGCCATTACTACCATCTCTTCCAAGCCCCTGGGCAACTTCTGTAATCCATACCTCTTCTTAAGGTGAGCCTACAATCTTGCTCAAACATGATTCTTCCCAGCCAGTGCTTCAAGCAGCCATTGGCATCTCATCCACATAGGCATACAAGATAAAATCTGTTTGCTATTTCACCTCTAGATACTCTTAAAAGCCAAGCTGTCAGAAAGCCATGCACTTGAAATACATCATTTTGTCCCCTTGTAAGATTCTTTCCTAGAATTGTACTTTGGACTTATGTCATCAGCCTACATTAAAATCATAAGAAGAAAAAACTCTTAAAAGTGTATCTTATTTACTGTAGGAGTGTTTTTGGAGTGTCTGTCTTCTTTCTGATGGTTCTTCCTTAACATCTGAAGGGCAGAGGTTAAGTAACTCGCCCAAGCCTACACAGTAAGGGAGAGAGCTAGGAATTGAACTAAAAATTGCCTAATTCCATATCCTCTCTGCTTTTCCTCTCTGAGCCCCAGATTTGCTCCCTGTCTTGGCTGTCAGCTGCCTCCCCAAGCTGCCTTCCTCCAGTGTCTAGCCACTCAGTCCTTCACTTTTTTTCCATGCATGAGGTGCCTACTTTTTCCTCCACATTTATTGATTCCATTTCTCCCCTTCCTGTTTTTTCCTGCTTCTTCCTATCCTTCCTCATAAGCTTTCTCTAGATAAACTCTTCCTGCATTTACTCATCAAGCCATTATAGTCTGACATCTGCTCCAATCATTTTCCTGAAATTACTTTATTGGAAGCCACTGATGACCTACTAACTTCCAAAGCTGATGACATCTTCACTCCTCATCTGGCCCAACTATTGGCAATTTGACGATGTTGATCATTTCTTCTTTCTTAAAACCATCTCTACCTCTGGGCTCAATGATAAATTACTCTCCATTTTCTCCTCTTATCTCTCTAACCACATCTTGATTTTTCTCACTGGATTCTCTTCTTCTTCTTCCAATACAGGTACTCTCCAAGGATCTGCCCTTGTCCCTCTCCTCATGTTGCAAGCCTGTTTGGTGTCATTACATATAGCCACATTTTCAAATATTATCTCTCTGAAGACAACCCTCAAATCTATACCTTCAGTCCTGACCTCTCCCTGATTGTCAGACTATGTTACATTTGTCTCTCTCACTAGAGTATAAACTATTCAAGGACTGGGCTATGTCCTCTTCATTATTTTTGATATTTTTATTCTTGTTAACTGTATAGAGCCTGGACTTAGTCCATGCTTTGTGTATTTTTTAAAACAAATATTTTTGCATACTTCCCCCTATATTTTAGTGACTATCCATTGACATGAAAATAGCCTATATTTATTAATAAATATTAATCAAATACCTACCATAAACTTGCCATCACTCTAGGCAAAACGTTTTCTTTGGATTTTTGGAACATGGTAGGATCAGTACACATTTAATTCAATTCTTTTTAACCTCCAAGTCTATATCTAATAAATTCTATATTTTATCCACTCAGATGCACTTTTTTTTACACTTTAATATCTTTGAAATTAAGGTGAACTTTACAGGGATTTGATAAGAAAGCATTGTGTCACAGTTTAATTGGCAGCATTTTTTTAATGGTACATAAAATAGTGGTGCATCTTACAAAGGCATTTTAAATTCTATGAAATATAGTATTTTATACTGAGAATTAAGGCTTAGAAACTTCATACTAGTATATTTTATCATCTGAGAAATGTTTAGTAATTCTGAGTGTACTGAACCTTGTAAGGCTGAAAAGACATATTGTTTAAGGATTTTCAATAATAAGGGTTATAACTAAAGGAAAAGGACTTCCACCTACTTGCACAGTAGGTTTATAAATCCAAACATTTCCTTTGCTCCAAATATACAGCGATGATAGATAAAATATAAAAAGAGAAAACCAAAAATAAACAGACTCAAAAGCAATAATCATTTCCATGCACCAGGAAGAACACATAAATGTAAGCCATGAATAGGTTAATTTACTTAGGCCTGTTGGGCCTATTAATCCCAAGTGCTACTGTCTGCAGCCCAGAAGCAGGCGGGGATTTTAACACCACAAAGAGGAAGTATCAGAAACAGGCTCTGGGTTTGAAGCATCCCTGCCCCCATGCCCCACATACAACACACACATTTTTAAATAATTGGGTGGGTTTTCTTTATAATAACATTTATTTTAATAGATATAACTTACATAAATCAAAAATCAAAACTATAGCATTTTATGATACAGAGAAGTCTCTTTATTCCACTTTCCACTTCCCTTCCTCTTTAGGAAACTATTTTTATTGATTTGTTGCATTCTTCCAACATCTCTTCATGTAACTATATATATTCTTATTCCCTCCCCCCCTTTTTTTTTTATTAAGAGATAGGGACTCAATATGTTCCCCAGGCTGGGTACAGTGGCTAGTCACAGGTGTGAGCATACTATATTACAGCCTTAAACCCCTGGGCTCAAGTAATCCTCCTGCCTCAGCCTCCTGAGTAGCTGGTACTACAGGCATGTGCTACCACACTTGACCTCTCTCCCTTTCTTATACAAAAGATAGCATACCATGCACATTGTTCTGTACCTTGCTTCTTTCACTTAACTGTATATACAGGAGATTGTTCCACATCAGGGCATGGAGATTTTACTTAATCTTTTTTTTTTATGGCTGTGTCTACTGCATTGTGTGCATAAACCATGGTTTACTCAAGCAGTCCTCTCTTGCTTGACATGAGTTATCTACAAATACTTCCCATAACTCACAATATCACAATGAATGACCTTGCACCTGTGTCATTTCACATTCCCACACACCTTTGTAAATGAAGGCCGAGTAAAATTGCTCCGTAACTGCTGCCTGGGGCTATAGTTTTTATAGGAAGCTGAGGATTTAGCCAAGTAGGAAGACAAAGAGACAGCCTTGCAACCAGGAAGTGAGTGAAAGCCTGGATTGTTCTAACACTACAGGAGCCCCTAACCACCATCATAAAACCTAGTTATAGACTGGCAGCTTGGGAGGCAAGATGGAGGTAACTACAAAACTAGTAAACAGCAAATAAGAGGGAGAAAGAGACTTCAAAACAAATATATAGAGAGATAGATAAAAATATATATTTCAAAACATAAATATGTGTATATATTATATGTTAAATACATTTAATATTAAATAAA
This sequence comes from Microcebus murinus, assembly GCF_040939455.1. Taxonomy (NCBI): domain Eukaryota; kingdom Metazoa; phylum Chordata; class Mammalia; order Primates; family Cheirogaleidae; genus Microcebus; species Microcebus murinus. The sequence goes on along the minus strand of NC_134105.1, from coordinate 114,298,586 downwards.
TGGTAAATTTATATTTAAGTTATGCTCAAATTATGTTCACTTTATAGCAATCTGTCCAATATTTAAAATTGGATCTGGACATCAAACCTAGACCAGGATTAATTCCCAATGGTTCAAAGATTTGAAAATGAAAAATAATAGAAGTTCTAGATGAAAACATCAACAATTTCCTCTATAAGAAACCTACTTTGGCAATATTATTGTCAGAAAACAAAATGAAATTTAAGGCAAAAAGGCATGAAAATACGTGATAACAAAAGGTTAATCCATCAAGAAGCTATAACAATTACGAATTTATGTGCAATTAGGAACCTATCTTGGAAAATATAAAATAAAAACTGCCAAATTACAAAAAGAAATCAGCAAGATCGCAAGCACAGAGGGTTTTAATAGAAAAGAAGTTCTACCTAGTATTACTTAGGCAGAAATGCAACCAACCATGATGCCCACTCCCCTATCATTACGATCGAGTTAGAGCACTCAGATTAAGCCCAAACTGTGTACACCATTAATGTTCCACTGTGTCTGGACGTATCTAACAGGGTGAGATAGATCAGCAGAAGTTTGTATGATTGAAGAGCTAAGGAAGCTTCTGGGACAAAAACTATCCTAAATGATCCTGATACTGCCAGGTTGACCATGCGTCCAAGTTCATCTTGATCTTTCAAGAGAATGGATCGCTATGATTTAAGCGTGATATTCATCCTTAGGTTAAATTTATAGCTCAGAATCCCATGAACCCTCATCTGTGGAGTCCTATGAAGAGGTAGCTCTAGTAGCAGGGTTGATATTCAAAATATTTAACACCCAGTAGGGTATGAACATTGACTAAACAGGACAGACACCTAACCTATCAGGGCAGCTGCCTGCTATGCGCCATGCCAGGGCATACCTGCTGAATTCCAGCCCTGTCCATAAAGACCATTTCATGAAGCTTTGTGTGAGACACAGGGGCACAAGGAGCACTGATACTCCTTGACATAGGTTACTACATAAAGGAGAGAAAGAGAACTCTGCCCGCTCTGACAAATAAAGGACTCCAGTGCTTTAGGAGAAGGACCAGCGGCATCTATCGAAAGCGACAGCAATGCTTGAAGAGGGAACTCAAAGCAGATGCTGACTCCTAACTCAAAAGCAAATTGGGATGGGAGCTGTTCAGAGCCAGAGGAATGAAGGTGGAGGAGTCTTGACCACTAGCTTTTTGGTTAGGTGACTGAGGATCCCTTAGAAAGACAAGATATAAGTATAAGAGGGGAGTCATGGTCGGAGGTGAGGACCAGCAAACTGTAAGTGTAGGACCACTGCTTCCAAATAGAGAGGATGTAGGGTACGGGAAAGTGCTAAATGTATATTATCTCATTTAAATCTCATGCCATTCTTGGGAAGTGCTATGATTCGGATGCGGTTTGTTTGTCCCCACCAAATCTCACGTTGAAATTTAATCCCCAATGCGACAATGCTGGAGGTGGAGCCTGGTGAGTAGTGTTTGGGTCCTGGGGGCAGATCCCTCATGACTGGTTTGGTTCTATTCTTGTGCTAGTCAGAGAGTTAGGTAGAGAGATTGGATTAGTTCTCATGAGAACAGATTAGTTCCCATGAGAATGGGTAATTATAAAGGCAGGATGCCCCCAAAGTTTGGTCCCTCTTCACACACCGCCCACTTCCCCTTAGACCTTCTCCACTATTTGTGTGTGTGTGTGTGTGTGTGTGTGTGAGAGAGAGAGAGAGAGAGAGACAGAGAGACAGAGAGAGAGAGAGACAGAGAGAGAGAGAGAGACAGGGTCGCTTTGTTGCCCAGGCTGGAGTGCAGTGGCCTCATCACAGCTTACTGCAGCCTCGAACTCCTGGGCTCAAGTGATCCTCTTGCCTCAGCCTCCAGAGTAGCTGAGACTTTGGGCATTGGCCATCAGGCCCAGCTAATTTTTCCGTTTTTTGTAGAGACATGGTCTCACTCTTGCTCAGCCAGGTCTCAAACTCCCAGCCTCAAGCAATCCCCCCACCTCAGCCTCCCAGAGTGCTAGGATTACAGGCGTGAGCCACCGTATCCAGCCTTTCCACTATGTTTTGGCAAAGCACAAAAGCCCTCACCAGAAGCTGAGCAGATGCCAGCATCACGCTTCTTGTACAGCCTGCAGAACTGTGACCTAAATCAACTTCTTTTCTTTATAAATTACGCAGCCTCGGGCATTCTCCTGTAGCATCACAAAACAGACTAAGACAGAAAAGAAGGACGATTTGCAGTGGATGATGATCAGAGGGACTGAGGTTCAGAGACATTTAGAAGCTTGCCCAGAGTTACTCAGGCACTGAAATTTGAGCTCAGGACCACCTTACATCAGCCTTCTTACTAAGGCAGGCTGCCGCAACTCAGGAGAAAGGAAACGTAGTATTTCTTATTGCCAGATAGTTCTGATTGCTATTTACTTTCTCATCTATTTCATATTATGATAATGCTTTACTGGAATTGGATGATATAATACTAGAAATTGAAGATGTTTATTCGCTACAAAGATTATATATGCAGGCTTCCTGTCATAATCAAGCGAAGTTGCTCACATCATTTATGATTCCCAGTCTTCTCTGTATATGATAATGCTTATTTTAGGAAATCTGTTTTTACTAAGCCTGCTGATCTTCAAAAGGAAAACAGGCAGAGGCGAGGACTGTGATATACCCTTTTGATATTTATCGAGTCTGGAGTCTACCTTAAATTAGTTTGCTGGGAAGCATTGCATGTGATGAATAGTATAGCATTTAAATGATGCTGTGGATGTTTTACCTTGTAATAAAGAAAATGACTCTAACAAAACTATTTTGTTTCATTTCTTCATACAAAATTCATGTTTGAATTCCGTGTAGGCCCTAAAAATTTAAATTTCCATAACAAATTTTATGTATTATTAAATTTTATACACCACTGCATTATGCTTTTGAAACTGATTGTAAAATCTAATTAATTCAGAATATTAACTACAATTTCCATAAAATGAATAAGATAATGTTGATGGGGTGAGATGGAGGGCTACAATCATCTCTTCCCCTTTCCCTATCACCCCAATTACACATATATTAAACATCACTTCTCTGGAAGTCCCTCATCCAGTAACTTCAATTTGGGGGAACACAGCCAAGATCAAAAGTTAATTTAAAATGCCTCCAAATAGACAAAATAACTGTTGTAAAGACTGCACTTGCTTCCTAGGCAAAATCTTCTGATGCTCCATCAGAAGTTAGAGCCCCATTTTTTTTTTCATTTTTTTCTTTTTTAGCAAGAATTTTTGCAAGAGTGGTGTGAAAGTAGTCTATATCCAAAGTGGATTAAATATCAAATTAAAAGGATGATGAGGGTAAAGTAGATTCCTAGAAACTGCCTCCCCGAGAAAAGCAAGAAGTGTCTAATGACAGTCTAATAACAAGGGAAGAGAGCAAAACTACCGCAAGTGGACACAAGAATTCAGAGAGCGTGGCAGTCTAAGGACTAGTTCTCTTAAGAGAGGGTAGCCCTGGGTATGTCATTGGATCCTGAGGGCCTTACTGTGCTAGGGTACAAAAAGTTGTCAGTGCTCACGATGACTTGGAGACACCAAGGAATGATTAAATTCATTTATTCCCTCTGCTTAAGAAAGTAGCAAAGTGTATGGTGTATTTTGTCAGGCTTTTTTATTAGAAACATTAAAATATCTTAAATCTTAAAGGGCTGTTGCAATTATTTGGAAAGTTGACTTACTGGAATGCCACATTTCCTACCTGTGAAATAAGTGAGGCTGTTATTACATTTAACTTAATCCTCTTTCTTCTGTTAAAAGAAAAACCACGCAAATCACATTGATATCATATACTTGAGACGTCTCAAGACCCTACTAACCTCTGGATACAAATGAAGTTTAATTGTCACCAATAATCCAAAAGTTCCTCTTCACAGCCCCTATCCCCATCACTGCAGGACATCAGCAGACCCCTCTGGAAGTTGTTCTTTCATGTCCCACTCTGTACAGAGCCACCTGCCATTCCTACTAGTCAGGAGAAGGCTGCCTCCTGGGGCTGTCACAGCCACAAGCCCCTGGGCACACCAAACAGCTTCTGGATCCCTGCGATCCTGCCATGCTGAGTATTCAACTGAAATAGGGAGAGACCATTTCACCCTGTCACTGTTGCAATCTGCCACTACCTGGCCCAGAAATAGCACTGCTGTGCTCCAAGCCCCACCAAGTACTCAAGAAAACTGCTCTCTTAACTTTGAATTGTCCCTTCTCTCCTTTGAGGTCAGGTTGGGGAAGAGGCACCATTTTCTTAACTCTATTTCCTGTCTCTTTTCTAGGTACCCACTCTAGACCGCCTTCTCAAATGTCCTTCTCCAGTATGCATAGAAATAAGCACAGATTCCCAGGGATGTCAGCTGGTGGGTTCAACAAACACACTCAACTAGAATCTGGGCCTGGGATTCGGCTGGAGCAATGGTCCCCAAACTTTTTGGCACCAGAGACTGGTTTCATGGGGAGGACAGTTTTTCCACAAATAGCAGGAGGGAGAAGGGTGTGGGTTCCGAATGGTTCAAATGCATTACATTTATTGTGCAGCCAAACCTCTCTGCTAATGATGCTCTGTGTTTGCAGGCACCCCCCAGCACTAGCATCACCGCCTCGGCTCCACCTCAGATCATCAGGCATTAGATTCTCAAGAGGAGCGCACAACCGAGATCCCTCGTGTGTGTCGTTTGCAGCAGGGTTTGGGCTCCTGTGAGACTCTAATGCCACAGCTGATCTAACAGGAGGCAGAGCTCAGGCCGTGATTTGAGCGAAGGGGAACGGCTGTAAATACAGACACAGCTTTGCTTGCTCTCCTGCTGCTTCCCTGCTGCTGTGTGGCCTGGTTTTTAACAGACCACAGACCCGCACCAGTCCATGGCCCAGGGGTTGGGGACGGCAGGGCTAGAGCATTAAGCCCCATAATGTGTCTTTTGAAATTTCTAAATTCTTAAAAAATATCCCAGCACTATATGGAGCAGTGATTCAAAAGACGCACACACACACAACAGTGGTTTAAAAAAATAGTGTTTTATTCTTCTCTAAAAAAGCGTGCCCTTAGTCTCTATCCTCTCTCACTCTCTCTGGCAGTCTCTATTTTATCTCCACCTGACAGGATTCAGTCCTAGTTCAGGAGTGCATGCAACACAACCTCAGGGATTATCTGGGCGCCATTCTGTAAGGGAACGATATACCCACAGCAGGCAGGAGAATCCTGACTCCATACATTTGGGGAACCCACCTTATGTAGAGCAACTCTAAAAACCTCTATATTGAGTTTTGTTTCAGGACTTGGTGAAGATAACCAAATTGAGTAATTAAGAATAATACAGCTCTCAAAATGGCATAAACTCTTTTTTTTTTTTTTTTTTTTTTTGACACAGAGTCACTCTGTTGCCCAGGCTAGAGTGCTGTGGCATCAACCTAGCTCACAGCAACCTCAATTCCTGGGCTCAAGCGATCCTTCTGCCTCAGCCTCCTGAGTAGCTGGGACTACAGGCATGCGCCACCATGCCCGGCTAATTTTTTCCATATATAGTTTTAGCTGGCCAATTAATTTCTTTCTATTTTGAGTAGAGATGGGGTCTCGCTCTTGCTCAGGCTGCTTTCGAGCTCCTGACCTTGAGTGATCCACCCTCCTTGGCTTCCCAGAGTGCTAGGATTACAGGCATGAGCCACCGCACCCGGCTGGCATATATTCTTATATATAGTTTTCTAGATAACTTAGGCACAGTATTCTAAACAATTGGAATATATACCAATTAAAAATAATATTCAACAATTACTGTAAAAAGATTCTATTGTTAACTCTTTGGGAACTCCTTGTGATGTAATTAAAAGGAAGCTCTTTACCTGGGTCCTGTCTCAATCCTCCTTGTAGTCTGATAGCCCATATTTGAATCTCCTGGAGAGCAGGTAGTAATTTCTTATTATGGTTTTAATTTGCATTTCTTTCATGACTTGCAAGATTGAGTAACTTTTAGTAGGTTTGTTGGCTATTTTGTGAAATGTCTTTTCAAGACTTTTGTTAATTTTACTATTGCATTGTTGTATTGATTTGTAGGAATACATTCTATATGAGCCCTTTCCTTTGTTGGCTAGATATATTGTAAATGTCTCCCTCCCATCCTGTGGGATGTCTTTTCACTCTGTTAATGATGTCTTTTGATAAACAGAAGTTCTTAGTTTTAATGTAGCCCACATTTCAATCCTTTATGGGTTAGAGTGACCAACCATCCCAGTTTGCCTAGAATGTAGGGGTTTCCCAGGACACAGAATGTCAACGCTGAAACAAGGACAGTCCCAGGTCAACCAGAATAGTTGGTTACCTTAGGCTTAACAGTGCTTATTTTGGGGCAAGGGCCCTGTCATGTCACAGATATATTCCCCAATGTTATCTTCCAGAAGTTTTATTGTTTTGTCTTTCACATGTACATCAAACATCCATCTGGAATTGACTTTTTGTTTGTGGTGGAGGATAGAAGTCAACAACCATTTTTTCCCCCAATATGGGTAGATATCAACCAACCCAGCACTAGCTATTGAAAAGAACACCCTTTTTCCACTGCTTTGTACCAACACTGTGGCCATAAGTCAAGTGTCGTAAATCAGTTGGGCTTTGTTTCCATTCCACTCATCTGTTTGTCTCTCTCTGTGCCTTTTATAATAGCATTTTATTTATTTAGCTTTATAATAAGTTTGGATACCTGATAGCATGAAAGTCCTCAGATTTCTTTTTCTTTAAGATTGTTACAGTTATTCTTGACCTTTTTTTATTTTCATATAAATTTTAGAACCAGATTATCAATTTCCTAAAAACATGTTGGCCTTTTGATTGAGGTTGCATTAAATCTGTAGATTTGACATGTTTATGAAACTTGACCTTGACCTCACTCACGCCTATAATCCTAACACTCTGGGAGTGGCCGAGGAGAGGGATTGTTTGAGCTCAAGAGTTTGGGACCAGCCAGAGCAAGAGCGAGACCCAGTCTCTACTAAAAATAGAAAGAAATTAGCTGAATAACTAAAAATATAGAGAAAAAATCAGCTGGGCAAGGTGGCATATGCCTGTTGTCCCAGCTACTTGGGAGGCTGAGGCAGGAGGATCTCTTGAGCCCAGGAGTTTGAGGTTGCTGTGAGCTAGTCTGGTGCCATGGCACTCTAGCCCGGGCAACAGAGTGAGATGCTGTCTCAAAAAATAAAAAATAAAAATACCTTGACCTTCCAGTTCATGAGCATGTTATGTACTTGCATATATACAGGTCTTTTATTTCTCTCAGCAATGTTTGGTAGCCTTCCTGAATAATTCTTTAAGAAACATATCCAAGGGCCCCATTCTAAACCTAATGAGTTAGAACCTCTAGGAATGAGTCATGACTATTACAACTGAAAATAGTTTGGTGTATATTTTCCGGACTTGACTCAATGCTTAAACAAATATAAATGGGTATATGTGTCAGCAGTTACCTGGTCCGTTGAGAATTAAATATAATTGCTGCATTTTGTGCTAACTCCAATGCCTGTCCTCCTTCCCTCAGTATAATATTGCAGATTCCTGGAAGTTCATGGCCTCACGGTCACTTCTGGCACTGAGCCCTGCTCTGACTGAAGCCTGAATCTCACTTTTATGCCACTGCCAGGGACTCTTCTCTTCTTCACAACAATCTAAAACAATCCACGGGCCTCATAAGTGGAGGTTAAACCCTTTCCTGTTTCCTCTCTTTATTACGTATTTAGAGTCACTTTACACGAGACTCAACTTTGGCTCACCTGTTCTTATCCAAGATGCGTTCAGGTGCCCTGACACAATGAAAACCATCTGTTCTGGGCTCCACATTTTAGCAGCAAAGACTAATGAGGATTTAAATTTTCTGTTTTCCTTTCTTCTCTCTCACTGTTCCTATTCCCCACTAGTCTCTATAAGTAGAAGGGACTAATAGGAGATAGTTATTTTTCCCTTCATAAAAATTATTTTAGAATTATTCCTACTTCCACAGTAGAAGCCTCATAGATATGCTTGTGTCTGTGATGTATGTATGTATTCACACATGCATATATGTGGGTGTGGGGGTATGTGTGTGGTGCATACACACATTTAAATTTATTTTTAAGCTAGTTCCCGTATTGAATTCAGTCATGGTTGTTTTAAAAGTGATTCTCTTCTGATTTTCAGGTGCACAACCATGTTATTTGCCCATAACAATAATTTAGAAAAGACAACATTTAAAGGAAGAACTTTAAATTTTAGAAAAAGTGATGGACACTTCGAGACTTTGAAGGCTGTGTGGTACCCATCTCACATTTTGATGTAAGTTCATAAAAAGACTGAAAAAGGCCTCTACTTTGCTACTTCCTTAGTGGGCCTAGATATTCATATTTATTGGCTACAAAGGAGCCCTACTTTTCTGAATTTATGCCATTTTTATGATGAGAGAAAAAAATGGAAGTCATTTTCATTTAGAAAAAAATAAGAGGGTGGGGGGCTAGAAACGTTTTATTTTTTTTATATTGGCTTTTACATAAAAACAATTGCTTACCACTGGTTTAAAATACAGGGATTAATTACATCCATCTTCATTTTAAAAACACATCTCCCCAAGAAAATGCTTAAGAATGTCTTCCCTTAGTCCTTAAGAACACCCACATATTGAACAGATACTTCTGGACTTCAGGAGTGTCCAATCAGTAGTTAAAGCCACAACGGATCATTTGCTTTTGGAGAAGATGAACGGTTCTGCTACAAAAATGGACTTCCACAGGATCAAGATTTGTCAATCAAGCTGCCCCAAACAGATTTTTAACTAAGCAATATGTTAGTAATTTTTATCTACTGTATACAGTTTGTACCCTCAAAATTTTCTTACAGTGTAATTAAGTGGCTTTGCATTTCAAAGATGAGAAAAGGTATGTACTGACAATGCATTTGGCAGAGGGGAGGTAGATGGATGAGGAATAGTGATGGGGGCAGATGAAAGCTGCTAAGGTTATAGTTTCAAAAAGGATTCTAATCTTTGGGGTGGAAATAGCAGAAGTACCCAGACTGAGTATTGAAGTCTTCTCATTTAGGTGCTCAGAACCCTGACACACATACCACTCTGGAAAGTGCCACATATACATTCCCAGAGGGACTTGCAGAAATGTCATCCACATGATCAAGCATTGTGTATGCATAATATGACAATTTCAGATCTTAGCACGGAGTTCAATGTATGTTATTTTGAACCACAGCATTGTTTCATTATTGAATGTCAACAGCTTTTGAGTTCTCACGCCCTTAAAATTTTCTAATTGTTTTAAATAAAAAGAAGTAGCTGCAACAGCTCATTTGGTAAAGAAGATAGATCTCGTAGAGGGAGGACTTGGATGCCAGCTCTTACCTTTTTTTTTGAAAAAAGATAGTGATTTAAGTTAAATGCAAGGGTTTATTTCTTGCACTGAAAAAATATTGTTTCTGACTAAAAGTGTTTTCTGACTCTTAAGGTTTATCAATCTTTTGGTAAAATAGAAAGTGAGTCAAAAGTCCTAGCGTACTCACCATAAACCAGTTTTTCAGCCTCAGGAACTAACCTTTATAGAGCACGGCTTATGAATCATGGTTTTTGCCTTTTGTTTGATACGTTTAAATTTTTCAACAACCCTAAGAGGAGGTCAGCCATACAGCTCACTCATAGATGAAGAAACTGAGGCACAGAGAGGTTGAGTGACTGGCCAACATTCACATGTTAAACGGTGAAGCCAAGCTTCAAATCCAAGCTGATATGTTTCCCAAAGAGTTTCCTAGGCAGTCCAAGATAGTCCTTGCCCTGTATTTTAAAATTGCTTTCATACTACATGCTCACTTAAAAAAATGCCAGAAGCCAAATCTCTTTACACATGCTGTTAGAATAACAATTATAGGTGATACCCACAAGGTACAAATCACCCATCAGCACCCCATATAGTCTGATCACAATCTACACAAACTTTCTGTAATAATAGTTAATTTAATAGTAGTGACACCTTAAACTTGTGCAATACAGAACAGTTTGCAAAGTACTTTCATGTGTTATCTCTATATATGGTAGATTATTTAGACCTGGCCTCATACAGAGATTTCAATTTGAGTGCAGACTCCGATGACCAGCAGTAGCTGCCTGGAGTTCTGTACTGAAAAGAAGACTATGGATCATTCTAGGATCAGCAAGAATCAGGGCCAAGACTGATGAGTCAAGTCTGCCATACCAAAGGGAGTTTGATATAATGGCACATTTGTCAAATGTTTGCTGCCTCTTATCTAGCCTAGTCCACTATTTTTATAAATGAACAAATGACTTGTGGATGGTCACATAGTAAGTGGCTAAGCAGAGACCAAAACTCACATTTCCTTCATTTATCACTGTTAAGCCATGTTATAAGTACACGTACATACTCTGAAGTTTAGTATTCAAATGGACCGTAATTGATTATAAAGTTTTGAGCTCAATGATGTTTAATCTGAAACAAAATTCGATGTTTTCTACAGCAAAAATGCAAATAAAATGTGCTACAACATATGAATAATTATGTAGGCATGGCCTCAGTCACGCAACTGTCACAGAATATACATGTTATACAGCTGGGGCTAAAGACATGCTGGGCTACGTTCAGCTGTGTGCTGCTACCTAACTGATAATAATGTACGGATGGTCTAGGAAGCTCAACACTCCATTTCAAAGGCCAAGAATTTTTTTGGATAGTGCCAGTGTGGCATCAGCATGACATGAGACATCACACCAAGACCTCAGGCTGGCACAGCAGTAATTTTGATTAATCTTTAAATTTAGAGTCTCTAGCCTATGATGGAAGCACATCCAGCTTCTTGAAGAATTTTACTAGTGTAGTGTTTATGCAACTTAGTATGAAACGGGAAGAGAAGATGAGTGACTATACATATGCAAGCAGCGACACATAAATGGCCTTTGGGAATGACAGCAAAATCTGCCAGGTTGTTAAGGCTTATTCAGAGTAAAAGTGATACAGGCTGTAAAACCTTTGACTGCAGTGAGACTTACAAAGAACAGTTATACAGCAGGGAGACTATACTGTCCCCAGTGTAGGTCACGGGTTCAGACACTGCGGCCACACTCTTCTCGGTCAGCAGTGTTATCTTTGAATACAAAAGACAAGAAGGTACATATTATGTAGTCAGCTGTGGCTATCAAAGGCCAAGCGGCTTTTTCTTCCAGCTGGAGCCACCTGCCTCACTACACAATACCCAGGACCCAGGGCAATCCGGTGGCAGCATACCCCACCCCACTACTTAGCCCGAGTCACCTCTGAGAGAACAGACAGGGATTTCTTACAGCTTTACACACTGCCTTTGTTGGTTGTTTCCAAGGTGACAAAGTGTTCTGTCCTTAGCTGTAAATAAAGACAGGAGCGAAGGCATCTAACCCTTTCCTCCTCCTCTATCAGCTTGTCACGTTCAGTGGCGTGCTTCTTGTCAGGGTGGATGTGAAAGGCCTGTTTCCCAGACTCACTTTCTTGGGTTTTTTTTTGTTTGTTTGTTTGTTTTATGTGCATGTGGAACTTTGCTGTCAGACACGGAACCTTGTCGCTGACACTCAGGGCCCTCTGGTGTTTACTCCTACCTCCCTCCAGAATGTTTTCTCATCAGGAGAGGAATAAATTCAAATCCTGTTGAAGATTTTATGGTATATTTCCAATTAGTCACTGAATCTCCCTGTGAGAAGATTGTGTTTTCCCAAGCCATTGACACCAAGTTTGGCATGTGATTGGTCAAGTGTGCTCTCAAAGGAAGTAATGTATACCGTGCCTGAGCGAAGGTTTTACAGCCATTCTCGTGGTTCTGCCATTGTTCTTTCTGCCCCTTCACCCCTAGGTAGGAGCTGCTCCTTCCGCCTAGATCTTGGAATGGAGAAGGCACATGGAGCGCAGGCACGATGGACAGCAGCTGACAGGTAAGTAGAGTGAGACATAAAACTTGGAGTGAGTGGTAAACCACTGGGGTTTTGGGAGTGTTTGTCAGCACAGCCTAACCTAGCAAAAGCTGACTACATGCTCGCAAGCTGTGGGATTGGGAGGTAAGTGAGCAGCTGGACCAGTTGGGAATGGCATCAAAGTGGAACATTTACCCTGGTCTAAAGGGTATAATGGTGATTCATTTAGCTTAAGTTTTTATTGTCTTGTGGACCTGCAGGCTCTTGCCACCCAGACTTTCCAATTTTTAAGGGAATATCAGCAATCTAGATTTTGGTGTGAGTTATACCGGTGTTTCAATGTTCAAACTAAATTCAAGCCAAATAATACAGCTTCTACAGCCCCAAATGAGGCATCAGGCTCTAGTTTGTAACCTCTGTTCTATGCTAACCCTCCACCCTAGCAAAACCAGCCTACTCATTGTTCTCTCACACCACTCATATTCCTTCCTTCCTGCTGTTACCTTCCCATCCTCCCACCCCTACCTGAATTTCTCATAAATTCCCCTAAATTCAAGGCCTTTGTCAAGTTCTCTTTCCTCCATTGCCCCAACCAAGTACTCATCCCTGAACTGAATCTATATTGTATTTAGTATCTCGCATGTCCTTCTAGTGTTACTCATCTCGTTATGCACATACTTCACTCTCAGAGAATCTACAAACCCAGTGAAACAGAAACCATAACTTATATGCTTTGGCATCCTTATTGCTTCATCGACAAAGGAACAAAATTAATGTTGTTTGTATACTGATAGCTTGTTGGTTCAGGGGAACACTCACTGTCAATTATCTGCTTCTGAGGTTCTTAGGGGAAAAAAGATGAAATCCAGATGGAGCCAGATTCTAGGAAACTAGGTGGTTTATTGCCTATTTTTGTCCTACTAAAGAGTACTGCTCATTAAAAAACAAACAAACAAAAACTCAGGCTTGAATGCTATACAACCAAATCTTAATAGTACCTGGGTGTTTTTGTAGATTAAGTTCTGTCTGCTGTGACATATACAATTTGGGAAATAATGTCAGGGTTAATCCAATTCACCTGGAATTGAGCTAAACTACATTATCCATCCTTCTAAGAGCCCTGTTATGACTTGCTTTATACCTTGACAACCAAAAACAGTTACAGCATTCAGCTGAGTTCTTAAAGAAGGACATTTAATTTTTCAAGCTGTTGAGACATCTTTTCAAGCACTGTTTGGGGGGCTCTGCTGTGTGCCATAACCACTGCAGTGTTTTGTTTTTGCTGAGCCCCAATATAAGTTTGTCGAATGAACAAATAAATTAATGAAATGCTGTGATATTGCAGGTGTTCTTTGTCTAGCTCAGAAAGATTAAATTCTCATCACTCTCCCCATCCCCTCATCATCCACATGGGTTTAACCTCTATAATTTTTACCTTTCTTGCAGTAATTCTTTTCTAATAGTCCTCCTACTTTCCCTAAGAACCAAATTTAAACACTAGGAGAACCTAGTTCTTTAATTAGCAAGTACTTATAATAAATATTTTCTTGTATTTTAAAAGCTCAGTGCATATGTGAAAAGGGGCCAAATAACACCCAAAGGTATTAAACCAATTACTAGAAGATATAAGACCAGATCTGTGTTACTAAAATAATATCAGAGTCAAAACAAATCACTTGGAAGTGAATCACTTCCCTTTGGCAACTGAAATTAATTTACCGCCAACCCTCCCCCCCCCCCATGGTTTTGTTTGACATTCCTTTCAAATGCCATTGAGCCCCTCACTTTGTCAAATTAGCTAAATCCAAGCTGTTGGTATTATGTAGCTTTGAAGCAATATGGCCATATGTCTAGGATGTTCCAGGACACCCTGATTTCATGTAATTTAAATCTTTTTAATAAAGGCAATTTGTTAAATGTATAACTAAATATGAAGCCATTTTACATATTCACAAGACATCATATAATTAAATTCACAAGTAAGAATACGCTCTCTATTACCATTCAATTCAATTCAACCAATGTTTACTAACTACTGTCTGTCAGTATCATAGAAATGACATAATCCCTGCCCTCAAGGACCTTACAAAATAAACAATAAGTTACAATTTGGTGATTCACATATAACAATCAAAATATGTTTTCAATCACAAGGGACCATAAGGGGCAGTGACTAACTTTATTTAGTCTGGAAGTGGGATAGTGGCTGAGAAGGTTTTCCAGAAGAGGTGACACTTAGGCTGGGTTTTAAGGGATGAGTAGGAGTACACCAAGGACAGACCTTGGCATCCCAGGCGGATGAGCAGCCTGTATGTGTCCTGATTTCTTATTTGGGAAGATAGGACCACCCTCTAGTGATAATAGAACCAAGAGTCTAAAACAGAGCTATTGGCCTTATGATATTTGTTGTAGGTCAGAAATGCCTCCAAAATTGTAATTTTTGTTTAAAATATTCTCTAGCTAGCCTCAGTTGGGAAGAAAATGTATTATTGGGTACAGTTTTATTTAAAAACTATGTAAAAAACACTCTGTAGATTTTATTTTGTTGGCAATGAAGGAGTATAACTGTTACCTTATTCTTAAAATATATATTCCGCACAGCATTCGTTTTCAAACATTCAGAGGAGAAGACATTTCTCTAAGCATCTTCATTTATTCATTTACCGTGCACATACTGAGTGCCCACCGTGGACAAGGCACTTGTTGGGCAACGTGGCAAATGCCAAGTTGTATGTGACCTCTTACTTTCCTTGAGGAATTTCTCATCCAGGAGGCCGGGAGGATCCCTTTAGGCAGATCCTCTGCACTTGGGTTGGAGCCCTCTCAAAGTCTCACGAGATGCTTAGAGAAACACTTCCAGGCAGCTTTTTGGAGATTTTGGATGATCACGAAAGCTTTTCCACTCTGTTCTGCTCAGGAGGATTGAGAGAGAAGGCGGCCCAGCTCCGGCAGATGCTCATTCACACTGCAAAGAGAGCAATGAATCTTTCCCTGCCTCACTGTAAAAGCTTCCTGAGCAAAATAAATAAAAACCAATCATTTTACGTATTTCCATATGTACAATGATCTCAGTGATGGGTCTCAGTGTAAGGGGTGATAATAATTGATTCTCATTCCATCCTCCAAATGACACAGCTCAGTATTTGAAGCTAAATATACTCTGTCTCGTTCTCTCTGTCTTTTGTTTTTTGTTTATTTTACTCCAGACTGATGGTAGTAACTAGCTCTGGCTGGCTGCCTCTCCCCAACTTCCTGGATGCTGGTAGTGCCCAGATGTAGAAAGATCTTTTAACTAAAGCTCATAGGTGAGTGACATAATATATAAATGAAGGAACTAATTCTAGCCCATGCTCTGCAGGTCACTTCCTCTGGGACCTTGGTTAGCCCACTCCACCATTCCAACACTCAGTTGTACTTTCCGTCAGTGTGGATGGTCAGAGTTTCCTTGAGGTAAACTTCTTTGAGGGCAGAATGAAATAATAATGACAGCTAACATTTATTAAGCACTTACGACATGTTTCCATGTCTTTTTCTGCTAATGTTAACATCTACATCAGCTCTGGGTTGGGCCAGTCCACTTCAATTGATTATTCCCTTTGAACTGCGTCATGCTTTCTTGCCTCCTTGCCTGCCTAGTAATCTTTGATTGGATGCTGGACATTGGGATTTATATCTTATTGGGTGACAGATATTTTTTGTATTACAGTAAATCTTCTTGAGCTTTGTTCTGGGAGGAAGTTATTTGGAAATTGTTTGATCCTTTTGGGTCTTGCTTTTATGATTTGTTAGGTGGGTACAGGGTGGTGATCAGTCCAGAGCTAAATATTCCCACTGAGGCAAGACCTTCCTGAGTACTCTACCCAATGTGCCATGAATTATATAACTGCAATAGCACAATTGCTGGCCCTGTGTTAGGACTAAGCACCTCCGATCCTTTCAGATGTTTTACCCCTGTATTTGGCATTCTGATAAATATTCTTTCTCCGCAAATCTCTATTCACTTTCTTTGCAGCGTGCTCTCTCTCTCTCTCTCTCATGTTCTATCCTCTGAACTCTGGCTGCTTTGGTCTCCCCAGACTCTTAGCTCTGTCTTGTTAACTCAGTGAGATCAGCAGGCTCTGCCTCAGTTCTCCCTCCCTGGGCCATGGCCTGGAAGCTCTCTCAAGGCAGTTAAGCCAGGGTAAGGTAGGGCTCATTAATTTTATTTCCCATCTCTGCAGGAACACTGGCCTTTGTTACCTGATATCTAGTGTCTTGAAACTATTATCTCACATATCTCATCTCCTTTTTGTTATTGTTTCAGACAGAAGGATAAAATCTGTCCCTGTTACTCAGTCCCAGTCAGAAGCAGAAGTCAGAACTTCGAGTTTGAAGTCACCTAAATTTGGATTACATTGCCGACTTTGTTCCTTAAGGCTAGTGTGACCTGAGTCAAGTTATGTAAACTGCCTGAGCCTTGGTTTAGTTTCCATTAAATGGGGTAAACAAAGCCTTCCTCTATATGGTCCCGCAAGGGAAGAACGAGGAAACTCGTGGAGCACGTAGTACGTGCTGCAGGAAGAGAGCGTGAGCAGCCAGGACGTATGGAGGAGAAAAGCCCCCGTGAGAGATTGAGGGTGAAGAGAGTAAGAGACACGAAGCAGAGACACCAGGGAGGGTAAAAGGGGATGGGGAAGAGGTGTGGGGGAGTAAATGGCCAGGGTGGAGGAGTAAATGGAGGAAAGAGACGGCATACCAGAGAGGAGGGAAGGGGAAGGAACTCTGCAGCCACACAAGGTTGTGTGGTTTGAGCTCTGCAAAGGGGTGCCCAGCCTAGGCATGGGCGAGGCTTGGAATCCAACCTGAATGCAACACCTCAGGCTGTCTTCCAGGAGGAAGGCACCTTTACCTTCTCGCAGAGGATCGTAGAACTCAAGCAGTCCTCCTGCCTCAGCCTCCCAAAGTGTTTGTGTTTGGATTACAGGAGTGAGACACTGTACCTGGCCTTTCCTTTCTTTTGATTGTAACTTTGGAGTCAGGATCCCACTCACTGGGCCTGGCTTGCCCAGGGAAAGGGAAAGACAGAGGAGAACAGGGCTCCCAGCCTCAGTGGCTCCTGGCTGAATACGAGTGCAGGTGGGCAGTGAGAGCAAAGGAGCCAGAGGAGAAGCAAGAATGGAAGGGAAAGAAGGAAGGAGGGAAAAAGGTAGGCAAAGTCAGGGCTCCAGAGACATGACTGCTTGGTCCAAGTGGGGCCGCACACTAAAGTTTGTCATCTAACCTAGATCCTGTCAAACTGCCACTCTGTGTTGGAAGAGCTGCTGCAAGAGAGTGCCAGGGGCTTTGTGTGGGAGTTGAGCAGTAGGAAACGCTCAGGGGCTCTCAAGAGGGGACCGTGGACTACCTGCACTAGAATTTCCTGGGGCACTTGTTATACGCACAGATTGTTGACTTCTCCCCCAGTCCACGTCTGTGGGGGGAGAAGCCCAGGACTTTCCATGTTTAACAAGCTCCTCCTGGTGATGTACCCTGATAAGGTGTTCAAGCTCCAAAAATAGTTTGACCTGGGAGAATCCAGCTAGAGGAGAACCCAGGTCTAAGGAAAGGAAAGCAAAAAATTCAAGGTGGAAAATAAAGAACAAAAGAAAAAAAGAGAATCCCTTCCCCCACCTTCCCCCCCAAGGGATGTAAGATGGGGTTCCCTTGAGAGAAGCACTGAGGGGTGGGGTGGCTGGGCGGGGAGCCTGCCGAGCCCCCCGTGGAGCCAGAGGAGCTTCAGGAGACCTTCCTGGACAATGGAGCTTCAGGAGACCTCCCCGTTAGGGTGTTTTCCTGAGTAGAGGATTCCAGCCAACTCACGCTTACATACAACATGAGAGAAGGGGGGGACAGTAAGTTAATCCCTGAGGTCCTGGGTCACTGTTCTTGACCCCTTAGGAAGTCCTGCATTCTCAGCTTGTTTCTGCTGCCAGGTGCCTGCTCACCACCTTCGGGTTGGATTCTGGGGCCTTGCCGTCCGGACTCTAGCTCTCAGCACCTCGGGAGCTTCCTGTCCAAGCCCTAGTTCGCCCACCTTGGGGAGTGCGGGGTAAAGTTTACTGCAAGGGAGGCAAAGCCCTCCCAGCTTTTAGCACTGGTTGCCCTCACATATTTATTTCAACGAAAGTGAAACCTAACCATCTCACACGGTTGTGCTGAGAATAAACTGCGTAGTGTATCGTAGACCTCGGTTTCCAACGCCGCCTGAGTGCCGGTGACCTTTTCGAGGCCGTGCTCTGGGCTCACATGATCAGCGTGTGCTTCATTGTGCATTCGCCAGCATCATTTGAAAATGTGCTCTGCCACGAGGACACCCTTGCTGGAGCAAGTTGTTTTTTTCTTTTTTTGCCTTTGTACAAACAGCAGTAGACTAACTTAGGGCAGATTAATTTTTTAGCCTTAATATCTGTTGACACTTATTTAAAGTTTTATATCTACACAAATGTTCAAGAGAAAAGTCAATGCTTACTCCTATTAGACATGCTTAGACAATTACTACAGCAAAACATTCACCTGGAAGTGAAATTTTTGCAAATTATAAAATGGCTGGTTGATTTTCACAGGGATAATTGTAGAAATTGTTTTCAGAGATACCTAAATCCAGCTTGTGCTATGTAAACAATGTTAGCTAGAAATGCTTCCTTGAAAAGCTTCCAAATTTGCTTTTCTCTGTTTCCTTTGTTTTCAATTTTTCTGTTTATCCTTGCTCCCTCTACCTCTCTTCCTTCTCCTGCCTCTTTAGTTGTTTCAGAAAATTTTGGAGAAGAATCTGAGACAATGGAAAAGATCTTAGAGGGTTTTTGTTTGTTTGTTAAACAATTCCTGTTCATCAAAATCCCCTAGCATGCTTTCCCAAAAATATAGGCTCCTTGGCCCTACCTATGGAAAGTTTATTTCAGTAGGTCTAAGATGGGCCCAGGGAGTCTATACTTTTAAAAGCTTTCCAAGTAATTCTAAGAGGCACTCCAGCCAAGAACCACAGCTATGCAGCATATGACAGGGACTCAGTTCCTTGACTCACTTGTTCACCCAATGTATATAATGCACATTTGTGGGCCAGGCACTATTCTAGGTGCTTGGGATAAATCAGAAAACCAAGCTTAAAAAAATTCCTGCCCTTGTGGAGCTCACACTATAGCATCTATTAAGACAAAACAAAACAAAGACCCTAGATCTGTACACTGTCTACCAACTCATTTACACCCATAAACCCTGTTGTCCATCTTGCAAAAAATGTCTGTGGTCTGGTCATAGGGGACTTACCTATGGAAGGATAAAAGCATGAACCCTGAAAAGTAAAACTGATGGCAGGTATACAAGAGGCATCCATCATTTCCTCCCTCCCCATACTGTCTTCTT
Organism: Microcebus murinus; assembly: GCF_040939455.1. NCBI lineage: Eukaryota > Metazoa > Chordata > Mammalia > Primates > Cheirogaleidae > Microcebus > Microcebus murinus. Next base: position 114,279,268 of record NC_134105.1, on the reverse strand, counting down.
GGAGAACTTGCCCTTAATGCTCCCTCAAAATTTCTGCACCTACAGTTTTTGCCGAGTGAGTCCTGAGCCGCATGAGTTCTACCATGGTCAGTCAAGCTGTTTGGACCAGGGGCAGATACATGATCACAGCTGGGTTAATCTAATTATTTTTCTGGGGAATTTAGAATATGCATGTACTCAGAAATTTCAGTGGGGTTGCTAATTCAAATGCCTGTCAGGGCCAAGCAGGTAACATAGTGAGTGATACTGGCCAGGTAAAGGGAAACCAATAGCACAACCTGGTAGACAGCATCTGACCTGTGATCTTGGGGTCAGGGATACTGCTATGGACAGAATGTTTGTGTCTCCCTGGCTTAGTTCATTTTTTGCTGCTATAACAGAATACCACAGATGGGTAATTTATAAAGAATAGAAATTTATTTGGCTCATGGTTATGGAAGCTAGAAGTCCAGATGGTGCCAACATCTGGTAAGGGCCTGTGTGCTGTGTTATCCCAGGGCGGAAGGTGGAAGGCAGAAAGTTGAAGGGTAAGGAAGCGTGCAAGACAAAGGGAGGGAAGGGGCTGGAACTTATTCTTCTAGCAGGAGCCCACTTTCGTGATAACTAACCTGCTCCTGTGCTAACAGCATTAATCCATTCACAAAGGCAGAGCCCTAACTACCTCTAAAAGATCCCACCTCTCTCTCTCTTTTTTTTTTTTTTAGACAGAATCTCACTTTGTTGCCCAGGCTAGAGTGAGTGCTGTAGCGTCAGCCTAGCTCACAGCAACCTCAATCTCCTGGGCTCAAGCAGTTCTTCTGCCTCAGCCTCCCAAGTAGCCGGGACTACAGGCATGCGCCACCATGCCCGGCTAATTTTATATATATATTTATTAGTTGGCCAATTCATTTCTTTCTACTTATAGCAGAGACGGGGTCTTGCCCTTGCTCAGGCTGGTTTCGAACTCCTGACCTTGAGCAATCCGCCCGCCTCGGCCTCCCAGAGTGCTAGGTTTACAGGCGTGAGCCACCGCGCCCGGCCTGGTCCCACCTCTTAATACTGTTACAATGGCCACATGAGTTTTGGAGGGGAAGTTCAAACCATAGCATGATCCCTCACATTTAGATGTTTAAAAAACCTAACTCCTAATGTGATATTATTTGGAGATGGGGCCTTTGGGAAATAATTAGGTGCTGAGAGTAGATACCTCATACTAGGATGAGTGCCCTTGTAAGAAGAGACACGAGAGAACTTGCTTCCTCTCTCTGCTCTCTGCCAGGTGAGAGGACCCCGGAGAGAGAGCCCTCACCAGAACCCAACCATGCTGGTGCTCTGATTTCAGACGTTTCAGCCTCCAGAATGGTGAGAAATAAATTGTTGCTTGAGACTATGGCATCCTTATGACAGCAACGTGAACTGGGACAGATACGATAGAGAAACTGAAGTTGAAGAGCACATACCCCATGCAAAGGGGAGGCCATTATTCAACTCCAGCCACATGTAAGTCCAATTTACCAGGTTTTCTGACATTTACAGAAGTCCAAAACTTATGTTTTTATATGAAATCTTGCAATTTAACAATGTTGAAATTATTTTACATTAGAAAAAAAAAATCTGTGTTGTCCAAAGCAAACATAGGTGCAGGCCGTATCTGCTGTAGAACACCAGTTTGCAACCTCTCGCTGCTCTTGCCAGTCTCTGCTGGAACCAGGGACACGGAGGCGTGGTGACACGGGGGCTGAGACTGCTGCGCTTGGTCTGTGTGTCCAGGGAAGCCAATGCAGCCAACCTGCACAGAAACACGGTGCTGATGATAACAGCAAAGATTAAAAAGCAACCAACCAACAAAAAACAAACCAAAATAGTGGTAGATGGCTGGGCGCGGTGGCGCACACCTGTAATCCTAGCACTCTGGGAGGCCGAGGCAGGCGGATCTTTTAAGCTCAGGAGTTCGAGACCAGCCTGAACAAGAGCGAGACCCCATCTCTACTAAAAATAGAAAGAAATTAGCTAGATAACTAAAAATATACACAAAAATTAGCCGGGCATGGTGGCGCATGCCTGTAGTCCCAGCTACTTGGGAGGCTGAGGCAAGAGGATCCCTTGAGCCCAGGAGTTTGAGGTTGCTGTGAACTGGGCTGATGCCACAGCACTCTAACCCCAGGGGAACAGAGTTGAGACTCTGTCTCAAAAAAAAAAAAGGGGGTAGTAGAAAGAGAAACCTGAGTCCTGACAGCATTGGGTTTTTTTGTTTGTTTTTAATTCTAGATTTGTATTCTAGTCTGTAGCTTCTGGATCTTGGGTTCTTCTATAAGAGATTCCTGTTTCCTTACAATAAACCACCTTTTTGCTTAAATTTCTGTTACACACACACAGTCACTGATAAAGGTTGTGAGTATTTATCTTCTTCCCAGTCAAAGAGCAGCATTATCACTGAGCATTGATGCAGCTACTATGGACTCCTCCGTGTGTCAGTGGCCTTGGTATATGTCAGTGGCAGCTACGGTCCTGGCATGTGATTTTGATTTATTGAACTGAACCAACGTTCGTCTACACCAGTGGTTGCCCAACCTGGCTGTGCATCAGAATCGCCTGGGGAGATCTGGGAAAAATATCTGTCCTCTGGACAACCCAGACCTAAACGATCAGACTCCCCTGAGGTGGAGCCTGGAGACCACATCCCACGCTGCCTGGGTGATTCTGACGCGGTCAGCCCAGGACCGGTCTGAGAACCAGACTCCAGAAACCACCGTGAGAGACCACATCAGGAACGCACCACACCGTAGCCCGCATGGGCGGCAGTTGCTTAGCTGTTTCTAAGGAAACCTTCTGGAAAAGATCTATAGCTTTAAGTCTCACACCAAGTGTTCTAGTGATCCACTGCTGTGTATTAACCCCCAAAAGTTAGTTATTCAAAACACAGCCAATGAAAGTACTAATAATATTGATGAACTTAAAAAAAAAACTTATGTTAAATTAAAGAAGCCATACACAGAAGGTCACATATCATGTGATTCCGTTTATGTGAAATATCCAGAATTGGTAAATCCGTCTAAGGAGAAAGCAGATTGGTGGTTGCCAGAAGACAGGGGACTAGAGCATGACTGCTTAATGGGTATGGAGTTTCCTTTTGGGGCGACGGAAATGTTTTGGAACTAGACAGAGGTGGTAGTTATACGATATTGTGTTAAATGACATGGAATTATAGACTTTAAAATGATTAATTTTATGCTATGTGAATTTTGCCTCTACTTTTTCAGAGTCCAGACTGCTAACCATTATACTATAGAACCGCTTGCCTCTACTTTTTAAAAGTCACAACCATTTTTATTATTATATCATGATTTTTAAGGCCAGGAGTTCTACAGAAGTTTGGGGGAAAAATCTGGAGCCATCTTTAATCCACCTCTTTTAGTTTCCTTTCATTAGTGAGGTCATCAGTTTTGGCTGATGACCAGATACCTAATAATGCTGAACAGCTACATTTTCCAATATATTTTATCATTAAAATGAATGGCAGTAGTTAACAGTCAATAAACCTTCACTGAGCACCCATGGTAGACAGAGCTTTGTATTGTAATACCAATTACAGAAATCAATAATCAATATTGTGATCACAACGGTAGTAATCACAGTCTTAATGTTGTTAAATACGGTTGGGCCATACTAAATATAAATGGGACACGTCTAGAAGATAAGGTCAAGGGCAAGATGGTCCCGAGCTCTACGACAGGCATTTATCTCAGAACTGAGATCTCTGGTGCTGTGAGTTTGCTCTGTGTCCACCTTGACTCTTGATTTCCTAACATGACACATGAACACTGGACTTACCTTGGCCTTCAAGGCCTACCTCCTCCCGTACACCTTTTTGTTTTCTTTGTGATTGATTTGCTGCTTTTTCCTGCCCTGGAGCCTGGGGTCCTACCTCGCTGCTCCTGACCAGCTCCTGACTAGCACATAGCCTGAAGTTTGCCTTGGGTCTATTTCTAGCTCCCAGGCTTTACCTTGAGCCTCTGTTTTAAGTGTCCAGCTGTTGTACATAGACATACCTGGACTTTGCCCCCTTTCTCAAAGACTTGGCTTACCAGAAGAGACTTCAGACTCATCATACCAGTGATCCTTAACCTTATTTATTCCATTGAGGGCTTTGTAGGTTTACTCCTCCATTGCATTCCTAGAAGTAGTCCCTAAGCCCACTGAGGAAAATTGAGCAGGGTTAGGCTATGCTGGTGGCAGAGGCAAGAACTTTGAGAAGTAGCAGGAAGCAGAAAGCTCCTTGGGTTAGTGATACATTAAAGAGAGACTTAATCTATGAGCCACTGTGGGAGATGGTATTTCACTAGGCTAAATATTTCAGTCCCCTCCCCATGCGAGGGTTATGCTTTGCCATCCCACTGATGTCAGGCTCGGTCACAAGACTTGGCCAAGGAAATGTGAGTGAGGTAGCCAAAGGCCCTTCATGACCATTGCCTTCTGTATGTCACACGCTTGTGTAGTCCCCTTCTACACTGAGTCAGGCCTTTGTGATCCATAGAATATGGCAGAATTGACAATGTGTGATTTCCAAGACGAGGTTATACAAAGCTTCTGCCCTCTATGAGAAGGTCATTCATTATCTTAGGAGAACCCTACAAAGAGATACACATACTCTGTGGGTTATTGGCAGAGCAACTGAAGCCCCAGCCGATAGCCAAGTTGCCAGCCATGGCGTGTGAGTGAATGGCCTTGGCAGTGGATCCCCCAGCCCCAGAAGAGCCTTTGGGTGACGCACCTTCAGCTACAATCTCCTAAGAGACTTTAAGCCAGAACCACACAGCCTGAATTCCTGACCCATAGAAACAGGGAGACAATACGTGATTATTGTTTTGAGATGCTCCATTTTGGAGTGATTTGTTCTAAAGCAATAGGTGGCTAATACAATGCGTATAAGTAATATGAGTTGCCTCCCACAATGTGGAAATACTAAGAGTCAGCTTGTGCTTTGCCAAGTTCTCTCTCCCCTCTAGTATGACATCAGCAATACTCCAGATAAATATTGCTGTATCAGTTTGGGTCCTAGGATAAAGGCAACATGGAGTATAACCACAGCTGATCCAAGATGGATATGATGCCTGAGCAAGAAATAAATCTTTATAGCTGTGAGCCCTTCCAATTTTGGTTTGTTACCACAGCATAATTCAGCTTATCCTGGCTGATGCAGCTACAGATTGTCCATATTCCATTTTTTTCTTTCTTTTTTTTTTTAGACATAGTCTTACTCTGTTGCCTGGGCTAGAGTGCCGTGGCATCAGCCTAGCTCTCAGCAACCTCAGACTCCTGGATTCAAGCGATCCTCCTGTCTCAACCTCCCAAGTAGGTGGGACTACAGGCATGCACCATCATGCCAGGCTAATTTTTTTCCTATTTTTAGTAGAGACAGGGTCTCATTCTTGCTCAGGCTAGCCTTAAACTCCTGAGCTCAAGTGATCCTCCCTCCTTGGCCTCCCACAGTGCTAGGATTACAAGTGTGAGCCACTACACCCAGTCCACATTCCAAGCTAAAGTCAAACTGGCTCTATTTTCTTAAAGATATAGATTATGGGGGATTATTGGAGATATAAGAGAGACCTGATGTATACGTGGGTAGTAAGTGCAGGGAAGGGGGAACCTACAGTTCTTTTCCTGAGCACCCCTTCCCTGTCCTCCCTTTAAGCAGGTCCTGGTATCTGAGAATGGCTGGTTGGGCGATCTGATGAGTACATGTGGTTTGTGCCCAGTGGTTCTCATCTTAAACTAGGGCCATGACTCACGACCAACAGTCATTCTTCCTGGGCTGCTGAGATGAGAAAATGGAGGTGCCTTCCAAACTGTGAGTAGGATTGCTCAATGACTGCTAATAGCCATTCAACCTGTTGGGTAACAGTTTATGGATGAGTTAGGAAAAAAATCCAGATTTTACTGACTTTATTGCTAGTAATTATCCTCTTAGGAAAGGAACCAGCTGGAGAAAGAAAGGAGAAAAAAATTTCAAACTTATCTGCAAAGTTGTATGTGTTTTCCCAGCTTATATACTCTTGAGACAATAGCCTAGAACTCCATGTGTGTGCCGGTTTCCTAATTGAGAGAGATCAAATTGGTGGGAAAGGAGGAGGATATGAGCATTACTGCAGTGTTTATCTCAAGCTGATTTGTTCAGTGGGCACTGTCAGATCCAGGCCCAGGATTCTGCCATGTTTCCCTGAAAATAAGATAGGGTCTTATATTTATTTTTCCTCAAAAAGACACCCTAGTGCTTATTTTCAGGGGATATGTTATTTTTTTTTAAGTATGGTACAACAATCTACATTTATTCAAATATAGTTAAGTCGTCTTCTTCTGGAACATCATCATAACTCTCTAAACCCCGAATTTCATCCTGAATTTCTTGCGACTCTATTTCCTTTAGAACCATTGGCCCCAATGTCTCATGTCAAGCAATGGAGCTCTCATGGGGCAGATGAGAAGGGCTGCTCATCTTGTTTACTACTCCGTGACAAAATGCATGGGTTGTGCAGATCCCCTGCGTAGCCACACCCATCACTAGGTCTTATTTCTGGGGCAGGGCTTCTATTGCGCAAATGCTTAGAAATCCTGCTAGGGCTTATTTTATGGGTAGGTCTTATTTTCGGGGAAACACAGTAATATGATGAATCCTTGGGTAATTCTGGGAGGACTTCTCTGGACTCCTGTGGAGAAAGACAGAGAATCAATTTTATCTCCCCCCATGCAGGGCACCCCATTTTCCAACTCCCATGGCTGTGCTGGTACTCTTCTCCAAGGCTCCTTCCCTGGGGCTGACCTCTCTTTAACTCCGGGCCTGAATTTCCGGCTTCCTCTAGGCATCTCCCTTCATGTCTGTCTCTGCCACACGCACCTCAAAGTTCTCCATTCACCAAACCAATTGGCTGCTCATCCTTTGTTGCCCATTTCCCTTAACTCCCATCTTTCTCCTGATGACCCAGGCTAGAAACTCTGTAGTCCTCTCGGACAGTTTCCATGCAGACTAAGCCTCAGAAAGCCGAGCATGTCTTCAGCCCTTCCCCGAAACATTTCTTCTACCCAGAGCACCCTGCCCACCCACGTGACCTTGCCTCCTCGTCCACAGCTGGTTGGACCAGAGGCGGCGGCAGCCAAGCCATCGAGACCATTGCCTCACAGAGATGATGGATAGAAGCTGAGTTGTTGAGATTTTCCTTCTCAAAGTTCGCACTAGAGCTTCAGAGAGCAAGTCGATTAGCCAGTAGGAAGTAGAAGCTGAAAGACATTAGAGGACAGATGGGAGACAGATATAGAGTCATGGGTGTCACAAGACTGCAAAATCTAAGGGGAAGCAGGTTGTGAGAAAAGAGAAGTCCTGAGTAACAAACTACAGAGCAACAGAAGATAAAAGACCAACGACTAGCTGCTGCTGAGGGGCGGCAAGACCACCTCCTCCACAGAGTTGTTTCCAGTTCCTAAATAACACAGAGGAAGCCTGCTTTATGGCTCGTCCTCTGTCCTCGTTTCCTCAGACATAGTGGGAATGAGTCATGGCTTGGGGCATGTGAGGAAGAGTCTGTTTTGCACAATTAAAAGAGTCTAAGGCGTCTCCCACCCTCTGGGACCCCCAGTTCAATCCATAGACAAGTCCCAACAGTCCTGCTCCCAGGGGACCTCTTATTTGCCACCCCCTCTCTCTTCCTTTGTCACTGCCCAGTCCAGGCCTTCATTCTCTGTCACTCAGACTGTCGCACGAGGCTTCCAACTTGTCTGCAGCTCCTCCCTCACGCAGCCTTCAGAGTCGTCCTATTTAACACACATGTCACTGCTTTGGTCCCCGTCATCTCTGGTGGTGCCCGACTGCTGACAGGCTAGACCCTGTTTCCGGACAGGGCGTTCGAGGCTGACTGTGATCTGGCCTTAGGCTTCTCTTTCAGCTGTGGCTTCCACTCCATCTGTATTAGTTACCTCTTGCTGCATAACCAGTTCCCCCCAGATGCAGCAGTTTAAACCGATAAACATTTGTCATCTCACGTGATTTCTGAGGGTCAGGACCTGGGAACAGACTTGCTGGGCGGCCCCGGCCGAGGGTCACTCCCAAGGCTGCGGTGGCATTGTCAGCCAGGGCTGCAGCCATGGGAAGGTGGCGGGAGGTCCTCAGTGTGGGTGCCTCCCCAGGGCAGCTCAGGACCGGCGGCTGGCTTCCCCCGGGGTCGGGAGAGCCAGCACAGGTGATGCATGAAGAAGAGTGACCATGAGGGGAGCCAGTCGCAGTGCCTTTTATAACTTAATTCCAGAAGTGGGACACCATCCCTTCTGCTGTGTTCTGGTGCTGGCACAGACCAACCCTGGTACCCCGTGGGCGGGCACTACACGGCCTGTGAATACCAGGGGGCAGGGGTGCTGGGAGCCAGTCGGGGGCCGGCTCCCTCAACCTCCCTCTGCAACTTTTGATTTCTGCCGTTTCATACCCTAGCATGGCTCTGGGCCTTAGTTTAATTCTACTCCCTCAGCCTGGGAGCCTTTTTATTTATCAAAACCCTATTAATTTCTCAATGCCCAGTGCAAGTCACCTCCTCCTTGAATCCTTGATGTCCCCAGGCAGAACGGATCACTGTTATGTGTGAGCTCACACAGCCCTCTATTTTCTGCTTTACTCTGTCTTGTGCAATAGTCACCTCTTTACATGTGAGTCTGCTCTCTGGAAGAGCAGGATCTTTCTTTGTTATTTCTATTATACTCATACTCATTGAAGAAACCCCCAGATACTAATATGAAAGGGAAAAAGGAAGAAACTGAAACAAAACTGACCTGAAATCTCAGGACTTACCTAGAGACCATTTTCCTAAGGCTGGATGTGATACAAATGATGGGGCCTGCTGGCCCGGAAGGGGCCAGGGTCCCCCACTGCATGGTTCCAGCAACAAGGCCCTTGCTGGCAGGGCCCCCGGTGTATGCCCCCAGGCCCACGTCTGCTCTCAGGTGCTGCTCCAGGGGCAGTGCTCACCTGGGTGACAGGGCCATGTGGAGGGACGAGCACACACAGCCCTGGGATTTCCTGGCCTCACATTTACCAGCTGTGTGACTAGTATTGTTAAGCCAATAGGAGCAAGAACTTAAAGATTTGGAAAATGCTCAGCCTGCTTATAACACAAAAAATGATAAAGTGTGTTCAGAAGAGAACACCAAGGATATGGCAAACTGACCATTTGATGAGGAGATTAGTGCAGGTATGAATCACAGACTTAATCAGCCAGCTCAACAAAAGTTAGGAATGGAGATGGATTATTTCAGCAGAAAGGCTGCCAGCTGGGACTAAAGGGAAAAGAGAAAACAGGATGGGAGGAAGGAAGGCTGTCAATGTGTGCTATCCTTCAAGACAAGGAGAGGATAGTCACAGATCGTCAGACCATCACCCAGGCTCAACCTCCAACAGAAGCCACGGGGGCCTCTCGGAGCCATGGAGATAATGTTGCCATCCCTGTGGTCCTGGAGGGAAGAGCATTTAACCAAAGAAGATTATTCTTGAGCCTCAAGATCTCATGAGTTTTGCCTTGCTGGGTTTTGAACTTGCTGGGGACCCATCACCCCTTCTTTCTCTCCAATTTCTCCCTTTGGGAATGGGAATGTCTATCCTCCGACTATCCAGCCACATTGTATTTTGGAAGCACATAACTTGTTTGGTTTCACAGGTTCAAAGCTGCAGAGGAAGTTTGCCTCAGGATAAATTGCACCTCGAGTCTCATCCTTATCTGATTTAGATGATATTTAGATAAGAATTTGAACTCTAGCCTTTAGAGTTGACGCAGGAACCAGTTAAGAATTTTGGGTTGTTGGAATGAAACGAATGTATTTTGCATGTGAGAAGGACATGAAGGTTGGGGGAAGGGGCAGAAGATTATGGATTGCATGTTTGTGTCTCCCCAAAATTCATATGCTGAAATCCTAACCCCCAATGCAATGGTATTAGGTGGGAATTAGGGGAGGTAGCTAGGTCATGAGGGTGCAGCCCTCCTGAAAAGGATTAGTGCCCTTATAAGAAGAGACATAAGAGAGCATGCTTCCTCTCTCTTCTGTCCGCCATATGAGGATATAACCAGAAGACAGGCATCTTGCAACCCGGGAAGAGTGCCCTCACCAGACATGATATCTACCAGCACCTTGATCTTGGACTTCCCAGAACTGTGGGAAATACATATTTGTTGTTTAAACAACCCTGTCTATGGCATTTTGCTATAGCAACCTGAACAGACCAAAACAGTTCGTACTGAATTCTGTTTAGGACTCCAGGATGGCCTGTGCTGGCTCTGGGCAGGGTGCTCCACCTGGGACATTCCATCAGCTCAGAGGCCTCACCTTCCACCAAATGCTGAAGACCTCAAATCTACGTCAAAGTGAGACCTCGCCTAAGATCTAGGCTATCAGGTTGTAAGACTTATGGCAGCTTTCATCACTTCCCCTGCTTACTGGCCTTTACTCACCCTTTCAAAACAATAATAGCACTAGTCATGGCAGGAGGCAGCCAGCACGTGGGTTCAGCACTCAGACTCTGGAGCCAGACAGCCCAGGTCCTGCCCTGGCTGGTCTCCATGGGAAACGGTTATCTTCTCAGTATCTCAGTTCCCCCATCTCTAGAATGAGGGTAATGATGATGTCTCCCTCCTAGATCAGATGTGAGGATTAGATGAGTTTAACAGATATAAAGTGCTTACAACAGATCTTGGCACAAACTAAAGCCTTTACTATCTCAGGAACTAGCTTATTCTGTGTTTGTCATTGTTTTAATTTAATCCTCATAATAGCCCTATGAGGCTTTCAGAGACTTGTCCAACTTCAGAGCTTGAGCTGTCACTTTCATGGTGTCTTCTTGTCTTATGACATACTGCACTGCTGAGCCTTGACCAGCGCCTGGCAGAGCTGGGGCTCCCTTGTTTATGTTGCCGCCACACCCCAGCTTAGCTCACCCTGCTGTGGATGTGCATCCCATCTCTGCTAGGCCACCAGCCACTCTTCCCTATAAATCAGGCTTTGTTTATCTTATTCTTGCCATAGAATTCCTGTGCAAATATATACATGCGTAATACAATAAATGATCCAATAAATGAATTCATAACAATATTCATTGAAATGGCTACCAAATAGCATATAATAGGCAATTTGTTTAAAATTGCTGTTTAATTACAAAAGTATTATAAGTTCATTATAGGAAACTTATCTGTTTATAAACAGAGAAAGGAGGAGGAGAGGAGAGAGAGAGAAAGATTGAGAACAATGTGTATCTTCAATGTGGCCCGTCCAGAGGCCACGTTCCCATCTCTGAGTCCATACCATAAATGACGTACACAGTTTTTTAATAAACTTTTCATTTTAGAATATTTTTAGATTTATAGAAAAATTATAAAGATAGTACAGAGAGTTCCCATATACCCCATGCCCAGCTGCCCCCCATTACGTGTCACAATGAATGAACCAATTTTGATACATTTTTATTAACACAAGGCCACAGTTTATTCAGCTTTCCTCAGTTTTCTCCTGATACCCCTTTTCCATCCCAGGATCCCATCCAGGATACCACCTGGCACTTAGTTGTCACGTCTCCTCAGGCTCCTCTTGGCTGTGACAGTTTCTCAGTCTTGAAAGATCTGCAGAACACCTAGTGGGCTGTGCAGATCGGGTCATTCTCCCTGCCGTGGCTCTAGCTGGCTGTAGCTTTTCCTGAAAGGGATTTTCAGATGAAGGTTAACCTTCTGGAGGTTAAATGGGAGCCACAGAGCCAGTTGGTGCACGGCCCTGAGTTAAACCCCACACCTCTGGGGAGCATGTCCAGCCACTCGGGGAGGGTGGGTGAAGCCACGGCAGGGAAGGAGGAGGAGACACAGCACAGTTCAAAGCCCCCATGTGGCAGTGACTTTTTAGCTTGTTAGGCCAGTTTTTTGGTGTTTTCTTCTCCCAGTTCTTACATTAGGCCTTCCCAAGCCAAAGACAATGATCTCTCAGGGGAGAGCTACCCTCCTCCTACCTGCCAGCTCTCTGCTGTCCTCTGGAGTAAGACACTTGTCTCCCTGTTCCTTCCAGCAGCCCCTGCCTCACAACTATGTATTTTCATGGTGGTCATAAATCTGGGGAGACCAAAATTAACACCCCGTCTTGCCCATGGGCCACCATTAACCACATTAGCCACTCTCCTTGCTGGCTTCACACATTTGTCTTTCTTTGTGAAATCTCTTTCTATTCCTTCTTTCTTCCTTCCTCTCTCCACTCCCCTTGAGCCAGCTAGTTTCCCAAATCTGGACTAGGGCAAACAGACAAACAAACAAAAAAGTGAAGTTTTAAGCCTGTCACCTCTGGTCTATTTCTTTTTATTTCCTAAACTACATTCCAAATGGTCGATTGCATTAGTCAGCCCCAAATCCAGCCTTCCCTTCGAGGCCAGCCCCTGAGCTCTCCTCCCTCACTCCTTCATGGAGCTGTGGCACAGTGGATGAAAGTCCTCACCCCTACATTTCCAACCTGCACTCTCCCCAGAAGCTTGTCTCTCCCCAGAGACCAGCCATGCTCCTTGTCACACCTTCCCCCTGGCAGCCAGTTACTGACACAGGAAGCTAGCTGCTGCTGCTGCTCCGGAACGAATGGGGGTGGGGGGCTGGTGGGAGCCCCTCCGGGAAGGAGGCTGAGCAGTGGGCTAAGATGGGATGGAATGTGCAACAGGACCCGTGACGGCTTGCGCTGGATGGGAAACTCAGCATCTGGTAACTAAAAACTAACATAAAAGTTTGCCAATTTTCCTACAAATTTGACATCTTCTCCAGAGTGGCCACGGCTCTCTGTTCTGCGGACAGGGCATAGGCGATTTGGCTAAGACCACTCGTTGTATCTTCTCATCTCTGGCTGCAGCACCCAAAGACACATTGAGATATTTGAAGTAGCCACCCCCTGTCCCTGAGGAGATTCTCTCATGGAGCCTCCATTTTGCATTTTCTCCCATGAGCCCGTGGGGGCCCCACAGTCCCGAAGCCCTTTCTGAGGAGGGATATGTTTTTGCTGCGAGGCTTACAGTCAGAAATGAAGTTACTTGTTATGTGTTACTTTTGCTATTTAAAAATAAATAGGATGATCGATAGATATACAGATAGATAAATTGTTTTAAAAAGAAGTTACAAGAAATTCACTGGCCATCAGACTCCAGGTTATTACCCATTCTGGGCTGATAGCTCTCAAAAATGACTCACTTGTCCTTCTGACTCTTGTTTCGTGCTCCTGTGTGCCAGGCACGGTGTCAGGTGCTGGGAATACTGAAAGGAACAGGACATCACCCTGCCCTCAAAGGGCCCTGAAACTAGAGGGAAACAGACCTCTTTGAAAAATTATGTGTGGGCAAAAATATGGTGTATACTGTAATAGAGGTATTAACAGATTGCTATTTTATAGGACAGAGGGGGAGGAACTAATTTTGGGGGAGTCAAGGAAGGCGTCACCAACCAAGGAATTGACATTTATGCTAAATTGAATAAGTAGGGTATTTTGACACCCACTCGTGAGTGAGTGCAGACTTCATGTGATGGTTAATTTTAGGTGTTAACTTGATTTGATTGAGGGGTGCCTAGATGGCTGGAGGCATTGTTTCTGGGTGTGTCTGCGAGGGTGTGAGTTGGAGGCCTGAGAGAGGAGGACACACCCTCACTGTGGGCAGGTACCATGCAATCAGCTGGGGCCCCGCCTGGCACAAACAGGCAGGAGAAGGACAATTTGCTTTCTCTCTCCCTTCCAGGGTGGGAAGCTTTTTCTCCTCCTGCCTTTGGACATCAGACTCTAGGTTCATCAGCTTTCGTTCGGGCTCTGAGACTTGCATCAGTGGCTTCCTGGGGGCTCTTGGGTCTTTGGCTTGAGACTGAGGCCTGCACTTGCAGCTTCCCTGGTTCTGAGGCTTCCAAACTTGGACTCAACTATGCAGCCAACTTTGAGCTATGCTGCTGGCCTCCCTGGTTCTCCAGCTTGCCGGCAGCCTGTCAGCCTACTGTGGGACTTTTCCACCTCTGGGATTGTGTGAGCTCATTCCCCCTAACAAATCCCCTTTCATGTATCCTATTGGTTCTGTCCCTCCAGAGAACCCTGACTAATACACCCTGTAAGTTGAGGACACTGCCCCAAATTTAGACACTGGCCACAAGTTCAGGAGGTCCCCAGGTCTCTTGCACTTCTGACTGACTAGCTATAAATTCAAGGATTCTCATGACCCCTTCAGGTTATTTTTTTATTTTTTTATTTTTTTTTTTTGAGACAGTCTCACTTTGTTGCTCAGGCTAGAGTGAGTGGTGTGGCGTCAGTCTAGCTCACAGCAACCTCAAACTCCTGGGCTCAAGCAATCCTCCTGCCTCAGCCTCCCAAGTAGCTGGGACTACAGGCATGCGCCACCATGCCCGCCTAATTTTTTCTCTATATATTAGTTGGCCAATTAATTTCTTTCTATTTATAGTAGAGACGGGGTCTTACTCTTGCTCAGGTTGGTTTTGAACTCCTGACCGTGAACAATCCCCCCGCCTCAACCTCCCAGAGTGCTAGGATTACAGGCGTGAGCCACTGCGCCCGGCCCCCTTCAGGTTAGATAATTTGCTAGAATGACTTACAGATCTCAGGAAAGTTCTATACTTCCAATTATAGATACTTCTCAGAAAGAAATGAGATCAGGACCAGCCAAATGAAGAGACACATAGGGTAAGGACTGAGAGAGTCCTGAGTGCAGAGTTTCATTCCTCTCTTCTCATGGAATCCGGACACATCACCCTCCCAGCACACCAGTGTGTTCGCAAAGCACAAAGCTCCACTGAACTTCAGTGTCCAGAGCTTTTATTGGGATCTCATTATATAGGCATGATCGATTAAATCATTGCCCCCCAATTAAACTTGATCTCCAGCCTCCTCTCCTCCTTGGAGGTTGAGCTAGTTCAGAAATCCAACCTTCCAATTACTTGGTTGGTCTTCCTGGTGACAAGCTTCCACCCTCCATCCTAAAGCTGTCAAGGGGCCTACCAGGTGAGCTACCTCGTTAGCATAGTGATAGCAATTGCACAGGGATCCAGGGGCTCATGAATAACAAAGAGACTTCTATCACACAGGGACTCCCACGGGTGTTAGAAACTCTATTCCAGGAACCTGGGAAAAGGACCAGATAAATTTTCTATTATACAACATAAGGTATGCTGGGAAGAAAATTCTATCAAATGATTAAGGGTTGCTGGAAGCATAGATTTGAAGGTCATTGCCCTGAAGTGACCAAACCTAAGTGGAAGGTTTTCTTGGTCCCTGTGGACAAGATAATAGGTGAGCTTAGCACCTTTGTCTCTTCTCTCCCTCTTCCTCGGTTTTGCATTTCCCTCCCCTTCTCTTTCCTATGGTTCCTTTTCATTAATCCCTTCCATCTTTCCTGCCTGAATTGCTTAAACTGCAGCACAAAGCCCCAAACCCCAGTGGAACCACCATTACTTGAGGAGAATCCTCCTTTCCAACTGCCCTCCTCCCAGGGCTGCAAGTCAAAGATAACAGCCAGCACTGTGGAGTCCCACCACTGTGTCGCACATCAGCTGCCAGAGGTGAAATCATGTGGGGGTTCACAGTATTTCAGATTTCATATTCTTTAAAGCAGCCACAACTCAGAAAGAAAAATCTGGAGCTTTTTTATAGTGGCTTTAGAAAGCACAGAGAAAAATAATGTTCCCGAGGATCTCTGTGATGTGAGCTGTGCCTCACATCACGCTCCTCCCTTCATCACCAGATTCATCCTCAGCCTCTTCGGGGAGGTGGGAAAGAAATTGCCATTGTCGTTGCCTAACGGACTGAAGGTTTGTTCCAAAGGGATTGCCATGAAAGAAAGGAAGATTCCTTTGATGGCACATGAACTCGCACATGTTCTCTTTCTCTTTCTCTCTCTCTCTCTCCCTCTCTCTTTGTAGGATGTTAGGATGTTGGTAGAAAAAAAAAAAAACTATGAAAAGAAGGGGAAGGTTCAAACTCTATGTGAACAAAAACGTTTCTTTCCGTGAAATAAAGATATGAGATAAAAACTCTCATTCTTTCCAGGGACATTGTGAGATTGGGTAGGGAAGGAGAAAGTTTGTTTGTTTGTTTTCTCTCGTTCATTTATTCAACAGACACTTATTGAACACCTGTTATAATGGTTAATTTCAGGTGTCAACTTGACTAGGTTAAGGTCTATCTGGGGAACTGGTGCAGCGTTATTTCTGGGTGTGTTCTGAGAGAGTATGCCCAGAGGAGACTGGCATGTGAATAAGTGGACTGAGAGTGGCAGATCTGTTCTCAATGTGGGCGGGCCCCATCCAGTTGTCTCGGGGCCTGGATGGAACAAAAGGGTAGAGGAAAGGCGAATTCTTTTCTCTCTCTCTCTCTCTCTCTCTCCTGGAGCTGGGACACTCTTCTTCTCCTGCCCTTGAACTAAAGATCAGAACTCTAGGCCCTTTGGACTCTAGGACTTACACAGAACCACCCTCGTCTGGGTTCTTAGGCTTTCAGCCTTGGACTGAGAGTCACACTATCAGTCTCCCTGGTTCAGACCCTTTCAGACTTGGATGGAGTCATGCTCTTGGCATCCCAGGGCCTTCAGCTTGCAGACAGCCTGTTGTGGAACTTCTCAGCCCCTGTAATCACATGAGCCAACTCCCTTAATCACTCTCCTCTCCTCTCCTCTCCTCTCCTCTCCTCTCCTCTCCTCTCCTCTCCTCTCCTCTCCTCTCCTCTCCTCTCCTCTCCTCTCTCTCTCTCTCTCTCTCTCTCTCTCTCTCTCTCTCTCTCTCTCTCTCTCTCTCTCTCTCTCTCCTATTGGTTCTGTCCTTCTGGAGAATCCTGACTAATATACCTACTATGTGCCAGGCATTGTACTAGATACTTGAAACATAGCCATTAATGAAATAGAAAAAGTCCCTATGCTAGTGATGTTTATATTTTTTTGAGGAAAGACAAAGCAATAAATATACAATATGGCAGGTGATGATAACTGCTACAAATAAAAATAGAACTGGCTACACAATTAGAGAGTGACGGAAGAGGTGGATTTTATAGGGAGATCAAAGATGGCCTCACTGTGAGGTGACATTTGCAGTGGATGGAGGGAATGATGTCACTGAGGAGAGTTACTAGTGGAGGCGACAAGTGCAAAGGCCCTGAGGTAGGAGTCTTTAATCCTCACAACAACCCTAGAAAGTCAGAACTATTATTATGATTTCTTTTTTTTGTTGTTTATCTCATGCCTTCTCCAAGTCCTCCATCCTTTTGCCCCTCTCCTTTCTCCAATCTTTCCCCAACCTTTTCCTCCTTTCCTCTTCTTCCTTTATTTTCTCCCTCTAAACTTAATACCAGCCCTTCTAAACACTGTCTCGGAATAAGCCTGATCTTGTTCAGAAAATGCTGAAGTTAAACAAAGGTCGTGGAGCGGGGTAGAAAGAGGAACTGTGTCTCAGTGAGTGACACCCTGTCTACATGTAGCCGCCACGTGACCTTGACATGCTACAGGCTGCCAGAGAGCCCTCCTCTGGCTCTGGGCTGCCTGCGGAGTAAACCTCAGCTCTGCAAACCATGGGTGCCCCGTTCTGTCGGCGTCTCTTGCCAGCTCTGAGGAGTGTGGGCAGCGGCGTGGGGTGGAGAGGAAGGGGCTATAGAAAGCACATCTCTCTCTGTCAGCAGCCAAACTGGAAACCCACCAGGATCTGCCAGAAAGATTTCCTGGTTCATGAATCAAAATCAGAATGCTTAACTCTGCTCGGCTGCTTCTGTGACAGAGGCAATACAAACCGGTTAGCTTGTATGCACAGTTTCAGAAAATGCACTGCATTTTATAAAACGAAGTGAAAACAAATCTTTCAATGGCACGATTTCTACATCCTCTGCTCTTTAACCTCCTGCGAAAAGACGTGCAATGATTAAGTCCTTGGCCCTTAAAGCAAAACTCCCATTCATATGTGCAAAGATGAGCATTGCCACAAAGATTAAAGCTTAGTGTGTGTTCAAGACACTGGTAAGGAGGGAAATGCCTAGTGGAGGTGGCTTCTGCCTGGCAACAGAGACTGAAGATGAATTAAGAAACAATCAACCCTAATGTGTTGCCAGTTCTCCATTCTCATGTCCTTAAGTGCTCCTTCCGATCTTTTTTTTTTTTTTTTTTTTTTTTTTTGAGGCAGAGTCTCACTTTGTTGCCCAGGCTAGAGTGAGTGCCGTGGCATCAGCCTAACTCGCAGCAACCTCAAACTCCTGGGCTCAAGCGATCCTCCTGCCTCAGCCTCCCGTGTAGCTGGGACTACAGGCATGTGCTACCATGCCCGACTACTTTTTTGTATATATATTCTTAGTTGGTCAATTAATTTCTTTCTCTTTTTAGTAGAGACGGGGTCTCGCTCAGGCTGGTTTTGAACTCCTGACCTCGAGCAATCCACCTGCTTCAGCCTCCCAGAGTGCTAGAATTACAGGTGTGAGCCAC
Source organism: Microcebus murinus (assembly GCF_040939455.1). Taxonomy (NCBI): domain Eukaryota; kingdom Metazoa; phylum Chordata; class Mammalia; order Primates; family Cheirogaleidae; genus Microcebus; species Microcebus murinus. The sequence goes on along the minus strand of NC_134105.1, from coordinate 114,260,811 downwards.
CACGCCTGGCCTTTCCTTCCGATCTTGTCTCCACTCTGTAAGTCCCAAACTAAGTCACATCGTTCCTGCCGGGACTCTCTCCATCACCTCCTCCTCCGTAGAGTACGTCCCAGCACTGTCTGTACTTTATGTCTCTATTGCATCCCTCGCCGCATTGTAGGGTAACAAGTCATGTCCACATCAGCTGTCCCTGCTAGTCTGTGGTCCCTCACAATCAGCCTCTAGTCTCACTCGTCTCTGTGTGGTCTAGTCCACTTTGGAGGCGCTGAAGTGGTAGACAAATGGGTGAGCAGGGGCTCACTTGGAAGGAGGGCCCACAGCCGTGCCTGAGTTTTACTTCTGACATTCTCATGTCACTGCCATGGCTTTTCTTGAGGCTGTTCTTGACCTTGAAAACTCTTCCGGGTGCTAGTGTTCATCCACCTCCTGGCTACTTCCTGACCTTCTCCTCGTCTTTGCGTTTTGTTTGATTGTTAGATGAAGAGGTGGCTGGTTTGCATCTGGAGAGCACTTGAGACATTTCAAATCTGCGAAACTCAACTTGGAGTTTACATAGTCGGTAGCAAGCTGTTAACTCCCAGCACGTGCGGAATCGTCTGTTAGAGCTGGAACGGTGCCCTGGAAGCCTTACGTTATTTGTATGTCAATGAAAAGGAAGGAAGGAAGGAAGAAGATTTAATAAAAAGAATGGAGATTATTTAAAAAGGAAACACTGGAAAATGATTTCATTTGTTCATTCACTCATTCACGTATTAATTGAATAGGGCAATTTATTGCATAAAAGCATGAAATATTAATTGAGCCCCCATTATCCCAGGCACACTGTTCTGGGTACTGGGAGTAGAAGAGGGAACGTGACATATGGGGCTGTAGGCCTCACAGTGATTATGGTCTGGCACCCCTCGGGGGATGGCTGGGCAATATGTGTGGCCAGGGTCACATAGCTGGAATACCTAGCAGCTTTCCCCCTGTTGCCATGGAGACCCCAGAGAGAAGAGGAGGGAAGTCCTTTCTGGTATCTTCCGGTAGCTTCCAAACCTCCTTTCATCTCAGCCTGGGCTGCGGCCTTTTCTCCAGCTGCAAACACCCACACTGGACCTCTAGGAAAGGGAAAAGGAGCAACTGACCCCAGGGGGCTTCAGGCTGAGGGCGATGCGTGCTGCAGAGGAGGAGGAAGCTGGCTCTGCCTTCAGGCTGCCGAGCAGAGCTGCCATGAAGAAAATTATGAGGTGAATTAAACTTTAATTTGATTTTTATTTGGTTTCAGCGACCAATAAAGGGACAGCAATTTTCCAAGCCCTGTCACTGGTTGGAGGAATGCTTTGAGAACATCTGTTTTATTAACAGCAGCGACAATAAAAGCCAATCCTATATTTGCAGAGGGGCTGCTTTCCAAGGCCCTTGGAGCACTTTCACTGATCTTATCTGCTCTCCTTTCCCTCAGCCGCCCCAGAGAAATTGTATTTACTTACAATTAAGCTTAACCGCTGACCTCTCCTTGCAGCCTGCTGGCCACTTGCACCGCAAGAAGGAAGCCTGGCAAGGTGGATGTGGGGGGAGGTTGGAGGGAGAGAGAGGGAGAGGGAAAGAGCGAGGGGGAGACTTTCCTCCCTCTTCATTTAAGTCTTTCCTCGCCGATTCCTGGACACTCAGCACCAGCCAGCCCAGCACAGTGTTCTCTGGGTCCTCAGGGATTTGGAAGGTGTGTAGACATGGGTAGGCACAGGGGAAAAGTGGAAAAACATTTATGGTTTGCAGAGAATTCTGTTTTTCTGAAAGAATAGAAAAATATAGAAATTTCCTATTTTTTTCCCATTCCTCTTGCTGAGATGCCTAAATTATTTTTAAAAATAAAGACATACTTTATACTAACTCTTTGACAGAAATATAAATCTCCAAATCGACTGTAGTTTAGGCACTAGAAGTGATACTGCTTTAAATTCTATAAGCCCAATGGATAAGCAAAATGTGGTATATCCATGCAATGGAATATGGTTCAGCCAGGAAAAGGAATAAAATACTGATGCATGCTATATTGTGGGTGTACTTTGAGAATATTATGTCAAGTGAAGGAAGCCAGTCATAAATGACAACATATTGTGTAATTCTACTTATGTGAAATGTCCCAAATATGCAAATTCGTGAAGACAGAGAGTAAGGTAATGGTTGCCAGGGTCGAGGGGGTGAGAGTACTAGGGAATAACCGCTAATGGGTATAGAGTTTCTTTTAGGGGTGATGAAAATGTTCTGGAATTAGCTAGTGGCAACACTCGTACAACCTTGCGAGAATATTGAAAACCTCTGAATTGCACAATTTAAACAGGCGAATTTTGTGCTATGTAAAATATACCTCAATAGAGCTATAAAATAATTCTACAGGCCTGGTAACTGGGTGTGATCTCAGGGTCTGGGTCACCAAGCAACTTAATTCCAGATCCTTCACACCTTGTGTAAGGGGTTTGAGATGACTCCCTGTCCTCTGAGATAGGGAACAACAAATGTTTGGTGATGGGATAAATCTTGAAGATACTGCATTGGCTGAGCAAAGTAAGAGATGGTTTGGCACGGAATAGCACTTCATGTATACAGGAAGCATGTTTGCATGTGGATCAGCGATACTTAATGCATTGGGTGAGGGCTCACACAAATCTCTAGACGCTAGCACATATGGTACCGGGGGCTGGGTAGAAATGAGCATCAGGAATGCAGGGAAAGGGTCTTAAATGGATAGGTGATGATAATAATGTACCATAGTTGAGTCTGATTGCTTTCTAAGGTTATTAAGATATTGCAGAAAAGATTCTTAGAAGAGAAGCTGGGTAGATAAACCATCTAAAAGACTAACATAAGGCAAAATGTAACCTGGGCTCATGCATCACCCAAGTTATGAATCAATAGGGAAAGGTATTCATCGTTTCAAGAAATTAAAATTATTTTTTATTAAAGAATATTATATAAATTTAAAGTATAAAGTATTTATTTCTATCATTTTTTCTTAAGCCTAGCCTTTTGGTAGTTGTTGTTATTTTTAAAGTTATACCCACACTGCAACCCAATATCGTAATTACTTTCTTCATTTCATGTTATAAGAAGCATTTATTCATGTCCTTAAACATTCTTAATAAACATCACATTAATCAGGCAACTTTTTGATTATATGTGCTATTAGAGGGAAACATTCAAAATGACTAGCAATAAAAAGTAATCTACACTAAAAGCTAGACAAACTTTGTTTAATCTGAATGCTTAGGGAGTTCCCATGTATAGAATAAATTTCTACCTTAAATACCACACAACGTTCTAACCAGAGAGACAGGAAATGCTTTTAAAAAGCTAAACAGTGCAAAGGCAGAGTTATTATAATATCTTTTCCTCACTAGTCTCTGAGCAATGATTTAAAAACAAAAACAAAAACAAACAAACTCTTCCAAGGATACAGGCAGCTAGAGGCTGAAACAAAGGAGTCAATTGAATTGTCTAACGGGGTTGTTTTAAACTCATAGCTGAAACAATAGACTTGAAAGACAAGGCACCAGAGAGTGGGAAGGTTTTTTCAATTCCCAAACTGGCTTTGAACATCAAAAGCCAAAGCCAGAAGGCAGCTGGGCATAAAATTTATCCACAAACCACAGCACAGGTAAGAAAACACAACAAAATAGGCTGCCTCGTGAGACCTGCTACTGAGATAAGGAGCCTATTCCAGAATGTAAATCAACTTTATCACCCTGAGCACTGTTGAGTTCGGTGGGCACTGTTGTTGTTGTTTCTGTATCAAGACTTTCCTGATGAAGGTAGCCATATGTTGATTTATATGCTGACACACACTAGCACTTACCTTGTTGCAAACCAGCACTTTGAGTAGCCCTGACGTAAGACAGAAGTTTCCACCCCAAAGGGAAAAGGAACGGAAAATTGGGAAAGGAAAGCAAGAGACTAAGGTATGGTTGAGCTTCTCGGTGAGGATGTTCAAAGTCCAGATACCCCAACCCCCACCCCAACCCCTGCCGCTTAATCTCAGCAGTCGGGTATAGGAAATGTGTGATAGAAACTTCTAATAGCTTTAGGAAGCTGGGGCCTTCCTAAGAAGATAAGAGAGCACTTGTGTTTTGCTCCTTAAGGTGTAGCCGGGGGAGACGGTGAGGCCCTTAGAGTGGCACACTCACCCCATCCGCAGTCGGGCATGGTGCCAGAGCAATGGTCCCTGTAGCAGAATGAATTGCTCAAGACGACCTCACAGTGTCCTAACAGCCTTGAGGGCCAGAGAGCTGGTGTGGAGGAAGGAGAACTGTTGTGAGGGAACTAGTAGACCCCAGAGACCTTGAGTTGAGATGAGGAGGGGACAGAATGGTGTGCCTGGTGTTGCAGACATCCACCCCAAAGCAGAGAGGACAGAGTCACACCGCCATGATAACCTGCAGAGAAGAAGACAGCCATGGGGCAAAGGTCACCTCCTGTGCCTCTCTTCATTATGGGGTACTTTACTTTCTTACCCCCTCTATTATTCAAAGTTAGATGCAGGTAAGGGGTGGCAGAGTACATCTCATCTTTATAAATTACCTGTTCTTGGATATTCTGTTATAGCAACACAAAATAGACTAAGACACATAGAATAGCTGTTTGCATAGAGCCTGGGGTTGAATTTTGACTCTGCCCCTTGTAAAGAATAGTATGAACTTAGCTGGCTTACTTAACCCCTTTGACACGTAGGATTTCCCAAGGGGAAGAATTTGGAATTGACCAAGTATTCTCCTCTCAAAGAATGGCTGAGCATTACACTGAAAAGAGTTGGATGGAAAGACTAAAATGTTCTACTATTGGTGGATATGGTGGTTTGAGAGTTAAGTTCAGTTTAGGAGAAATAAAAGTACATTTTTGCACTCTTTAGGTTGTGATCCTATCAGTCAGGATAGACTAGATTGTGCTGTAGTATCAAATAACCCCCAGATTTCAGGCATATGACATATCTACCATGGGCTAACTGGGACGAATCAATGTCGTCCTCACTTCAGGACCTATGCCGATGAAGCTTGTGACTGAGGAATAAGTGACTGAGGAAACGATCTCAACCAATGGAGGTTTATTAAGCTGAAGTTTGAGAACTTACCTGGGATAACCACAAGGAACAGAAATATCTGTGACTTGTACTTGCCGAAGAAGGATCTGGGGACTCGGTATTTTAAGGGGAGAGGACATACAGAAAGAAAAAGGAGGAGGGGGCGTAGGCAGTGAGGCAAATGGTTACATTATTGTGAGGTCCAGGAAATCTACATTTTACATAAGGTACGGTGAATGTTGGAAGAGAAAAAGGGAGTAAAGGAAGAATTAATTATGCAGATGTCTCTGGGCAGGTGAAAGAAAGATTGATTCTGTCTTGTCTCTGTTCTGCACCTGGGAAGGTAAACTTGTAACCAACATTATTAGTGTGGAATCAAAAAGACTTTAGTTTTAGAAGCTCAACTTAGCCTGCAGACCTAAAGTTATAATTTGCACGTCCTTGTTTATGGGAGATCAGCAAAGAATTTCCTATGAATGATCTGTGGGGGCAGTCCTTGCAGATGCCTGAGGCTTTTTAACTTTCCACGAAGATCTGGCTAATGCATGATATTAGTAACAGCTATTCATTTGGAAGGAGGTGTTGCATGACTCAGTCTCCAGGCTTGACCTCCTTTCCTTTTGCATAAGGAGTTGGCAGGGCAGGGTTGTCCTGAGATTTTTATTTTACTTTGTAAGCTGTAATGTGGCCATTTGCAGAAGGAAAGCAAGCTCTGGAGAAACTCCCATTGATGATTAAATGCCCTGTCCAGCAGTGACACACGTCACTTCTATTACTTCCACTCATAACTCATTAGCCTGAACCAGTCACACGGCCACACCCAGGAGGGGCTGGGAAGTATTGTCCTCCTCAGTGTTCACAAGGGGCAATATATAAATATTTGGTGAACAGCACTGATGACTACCCTCGTAGCTGTAAAATTCTTACTCACTATCATGATTCAGGGCTTAAGAACAAAAAACACACAAACAAAAAACGCAAGATGTATGTAGTGCTGTGGTTTGGATGCCATTTGTCCCCAACAAAACTCATGTTGAAATTTAATTGCCAATGTAGCAGTGTTGGGAAGTGGTGCCTTTAAGAGATGCTTAGGTTGTTAAAGATACATTAATGTCTTTCTCAGGACACTAGGTTAGTTCTCATGGGAATAGATTAGTTCCCACGAGAGCGGGTTGTCACAAAGCGAGCGTGACTCTCATGTTTTGCCCATTTTTTGCACACACCTGCTTGTGTCTCTGCTTTTCCACCATGTTGTGACACAGTGCTTGGTCCTCACCAGAAGCCAAGCAGATGCCAGTGCCATGCTCTTGGACCTTCTGGCCACCAGAATCATGAGCCAAATAAACCTCTTTTCTTTATAAATTACCCATTCTCAGATATTCTGTTATAGCATCACAAAATGGACTAAGATGTACAGAATAGCTGTTTACAACATAGAACCTGGGATTGAATTTTAACTCTGCCATTTATGAACCGTAGTATGATCTTAGCTAGCTTACTTAACCTCTTTGGCACCTGGGGTTTCCCTAGGGTTGTTGTAAATACTATATAAAATAACTTCCTGGCACATGGAAATATTATTTTTATCTTTTCTGTTGTTATTCATTTCTTTTCTTAATTATTATAATCTCAATTAAGAAAAAGTGCTGGTTAGTGGGATTCTAGCTATTATTAAAGGCTTTTTTTAAAAGTTTATTTGTTTTTAAATATATAGTCAGACACTTATATTTAGCAAACCACATATATTTACCGCAGTGGCCTTCCAGGGGTCATTTTGAATGAGGGATTCCTGTCCCCATCCTGGCACGAACCCGCACTGTCAGGGCCGGTGGTAGGTGACTGAGGAGTGGTCTACATTTGGTTCTGTGTGCTTTGGGGTTAGTAGTAATTGGGAATGATTGTCCCCCTTCCCGTCTTGCACCCCCCATGACTGACAAACGTGAAATTAAGGAGAAAGTAAACAACAGGAGAGGCCAGAGGGGGAAACACAGCAAGAGAGCTCCCAGGCACCTCCACTGCCATCCCATCATGTCAACCCTAAGCCAACATCAGCATGATTCACAGCTCAAACCACCAGGATTTCCACCAGCAAACGGACTGCCACCTCTCTAGAATGGACCCAGGAAGCCCATGTTCTATATTTTGGCTTAGGGTTTGCAAAGGTGCCCAACAGAACCTGAAAAGGGCAGGACTGTCCATCCACTTCCTTCTTGGGTGCTCTGGGGTTTTAGCAAGGACTAAGGGCAGACAGGGAGTGCAGGGCTTGCTCCCAGCCCCCTGCTGTCTTTTAACATAGCTGTCTCCTCTTCTCTGACCACTTCCTTCTCCTCCCGCTCTGACTCTAGACCTGCGCCAGGGAGGTGGAGGAAACCACAGCCCCGAACAACAACGAGACGTGTTCAGACACCTCCCTCTCTTGCCCTTCCCTCCTCAAGGAAGAGGTTCAGGTTTGAACAGCAATAAAAAGAACACTTCTGGAAGGCACACTTCTCTCTGAGACTGAGAGAGAGAGTGTGTGTGTGAGTGTGTGTGTGCGTTTGCGTATGTGTAGGACAAGCCCAGGGTTCTTTTTAATCGCTGGGGACCAGTACGATGGTTGTGAGCAAGATACTATACGCTGTCTGAAAGTAACCATCAAGGTGAACAGGCTTGGCCCGAGGCAAAATGATGTTTTGTGTAGAGACAGTTGCTGCTGTTTCCGGATATCCCCTGCCAACCCCGATTATGTGGTAAATTGAACTAAGACAGAGAACAAGGATGCTCCCTTAGGTTAATTGTGTCATCAGGCCACCCCATCCTCCAAACCACCCCAGGAATAACACAAAACAGAGGCACCGAAACATTTTTTCCTATAGACCAATCCCCAGTACGCATTTTGCAGAGGGAATAAAAAATGTCCTTCAAGGAAGGACAGCCTCAGAAACTGCGTTCTCTTTTAGAATTAATTTTAAAATCCAGTGGCAAGGGTGGGGAGAAAATCCTTTAGCATACTTTACAAAGCACAGGGTAAGGTCGACCACGAATAGCAGAGCCCCTCCCCTAACTTAGTTTGAAGGAAGGGTGAGACTGAGAGGGCGAGGCAGAGAAAGGCACATGGAATAGAAGAAAGATTTCACAGGAAAAGGACAACAGAATGCTGAAATAAATTAGAAGTACCTGCAGAATGGGAATTTAGACCTCCTGCAGGATACAGACGTCCTCTGCAAATCCTGCCTGGAAATGATGCTGGAAAGGTGAGATTCAGAGGCTCTCTGCCTCCTGAAGCAGTAAAGCGGAACCAGAGAAAGGTCTTTAGGTTTTCCTGGAGTGAGCAACTATTAATCAGGAAACGAACACCCGTGCTGACCAGCAGCTTTGGGAATCGACTGGGCCACGGGCAAGATTCCAGCGTGTGCACACACGCGGTCAGTCACAGGCATGTGAGGAGGTAGGGGAGTAGTTGAAAAGTCCTCGACACCAGAAATGGAAGTTGGGGCAGGCACAGGCAGGACTAATCGCCCTGAGGTCCTATTCTGAATGTCCAGACCAGGAAGAGGCATACAAACAGGTATTTTTCTGACCTGCCCACTCAGGGTAACAGAATGTTGGATGCCACTTAGTTGAGGCCATTTAGATCTGATATCTCTCCCTACACCATCTAAAACGTTTTGTTCACCTATGATTTTATGGAAACAGCAAAATAATTCATTGAGAGTGAATGTGCCTACATTATTGGGACCTGGGACCTGACAGCAGTTTGTATAATGGGACTATAAGCATCAAACTAAATAAATTAGTGTATTTGTTTTTAGAAGAATATTATGGTGGTACAAACGTTTTGGTTACATGAATTGCTTTTGTACAGTTTGAGTCAAAGTTACAACTGTACCCATTACCAGATGTACCCAATAGACGTGAGTTTACCCATGCCCTCCTCCCCTCTCACCTGCTTTATTTCTGTTGAGTTTTACTGCCATGCGTGCACATGAGTGTTGATTGATAGCTTCAATTTAATAGTGAGTACACATAGTGTTTGTTTTTCCATTCTTATGATACTTCACTTAGAAGAATGGTCTCAAGTTCAATGCAAGTTGTTACAAAAGGTATTAGTTCACTATTTGTTATGGCTGAGTAATATTCCATGGTATACATATACTACATTTTATTAATCCACTCATGTATTGATGGGAACTTTGGGTGATTCCACATCTTTGTGACTGTGAATTGTACTATGATAAACATTTGGGTGCAACTGTCTTTTTGATAAAATGACTTTTTTTCCTTTTGGCGAATACCCAATAGTGAGATTGCTGGATCAAATGGTAGGTCTACTTTTAGTTTTTTGCAATATCTCCATATTAGTTTCCATAGAGGTTGTACTAGTTTGCAGTCCCACCAATAGTATCTGAGTGTTCCTTTCTCTCTGCTTCCACACCAGTATCTGTTATTTTGGGACTTTTTGATAAAAGACATCCTCACTGGAGTTAGATGGTATCTCACTGTGGCTTTGATTTGCATTTCCCTGATGATTAGGGATGTTGAACATTTTTTCATATGTTTATTGAACATTAGTATATTTTCTTTTGAAAAGCTTCTGTGCATGTCTTTTGGCCCCTTTTTAATGGGATTGTTTGATTTTTTTCTTGCTGATTTGCTTGAGTTCTTTGGAGATTCTGGTAATTAGCCCTTTAACGGATGTACAGCATGCAAATATTTTCTCCCATTCTGTAGGTTGTCTATTCACTCTATTGATTATTTCTTTGGCTGTGTAGAAGCTTTTTAATTTAATCAGGCCCCATTTATTTATTTTTGCTGTTGCTGTGATTGCCTTTGGGGTCTTCCTCATAAATTCTTTATGTAGGCTGATATCTATAAGAGTTTTCCCAACATTTTCTTCTAGAATCCTTATGTTTTATGCCTTAGGTTTAAGTTTGTTATCCATTGTGAGTTAATTTTTGCAAGTGGTGGGAGGTGCGGATCCTATTTCAGCCTTTTACATCTGGCTATCCAATTTTCCCAGCACTATTAATTGAATAGGGATTCTTTTCCCCAGTGTATGTTGTTGTCTGCTTTCTCAAAGAACAGACGGCAACATGAGGATGGTTTTGTGTTTGGGTAGTCTGTTCTGATCCATTGGTCTATGTCTCTGTTCTTGTGCCAGTTATAGTAACCATGCTGTTTTGGTAACTATAGCCTAAGTCTGGTAAAGTGATGCCTCCTGATTTGTTCTTTTTGTCAAGGTTGTTCTGGCTATTTGAGGTCTTTTCTAGTTCCATACAAAGTACAGAATTATCTTCTTTAGATCTGAGAAAAATGATGTTGGTATTTTCCTGGGGATTGCGTTGAGTCTATAAATCACTTTCAGTAGTATAGACATTTTAACAATGTTGATTCTGTTCATCCATGAACATGATATGTTTTTCTATGTGTTTACATTCTCTGCTGTTTCCTTCCTCAGTGTTTTATAGTTCTCCCTGTAGAGGTCTTTCGCCTTCTTGGTTAGATATACCCCTAAGTATTTTATTTTCTTTGTTCCTATTGTGAAAGGTATTGAATCTTCAATTTGATCCTCAGCTTGACAATTGTTGGTATATAGGAATGCCACTGATTTGTTTACATTAATCTTGTAACCTGAGACCTTGCTGAATTTATTTATCAATTCCAGGAGCCTCTTGGCAGAATCTTTGAGGTTTTCTAGATAAAAATGATATTGTCAGCAAAGAGCAATAGTTTTACCTCTTCTTTCCAAATTTGGATACCCTTTATTTTCTTCTCTTGCCTAATTGCACTGGCTAGGACTTTCCAGCACTATGTTGTATAGAAGTGGTGACAGTGGGCAACCTTGTCTGGTTTTAGTTCTAAGTGGGAATGCTCTCAATTTTCCCCCCATTCAGTATGATTGATGTTGGCTGTGGGTTTGTTGTTATGGCTCCATATATGCCTATTTTGTTAAGGGTTCTTATCATAAAAGGGTGCTGAATTTTGTGAAATGATTTTCTGTGTCTATTGAGAGGATCATATAGTCTTTGTTTTTGCTTCTATTTATGTGGTGAATCACATTATAGATTTGCATATGCTGAACCATCCCTGCATTTCTGGGACAAAGCCCACTTGGTTGTGGTGGATTATTTTTTTTTGATGTACAACTGAATTTGGTTTGCTAGGATTTTATTGAGAATTTTTGCATCTATATTCATAAAGGATATTGATCTGTAGTTTTCTTTTTTTGTTGTGTCCTTTCCTGGCTTTGGTATCAAGGTGATATCAGTGTCATAGAACAAGTTAGGGAGGATTCCTTCCTTCTTGATGTTATGCAACAATTTCTGCAGTATTGGTACCAGCTCTTCTTTGTAGGTCTGGTAAAATTTAGATGTGAAACCATTTGGTCTGGGACTTTTTTTTTTTTTTTTTTTTTTGAGACAGAGTCTTGCTTTGTTGCCTAGGCTAGAGTGAGTGCCGTGGCATCAGCCTAGCTCACAGCAACCTCAAACTCCTGGGCTCAAGCAATCCTCCTGCCTCAGCCTCCCGAGTAGCTGGGACTACAGGCATGCGCCACCATGCCTGCCTAATTTTTTCTCTATATATTAGTTGGCCAATTAATTTCTTTCTATTTATAGTAGAGACGGGGTCTTGCTCTTGTTCAGGCTAGTTTCGAACTCCTGACCTTGAGCAATCCACCTGCCTCAGCCTCCCAGAGAGCTAGGATTACAGGCATGAGCCACCGTGCCCGGCCTCTGAGACTTTTTTATTGGGAGATTTCTTTATTGCTGCTTCCATTTCATTACTTGATATTGGTCTGTTCAGAAATTCTATTTCTTCCTGATCGAGCCTAGGGAGATTGTGTGTTTCCAATAATTTTTCCATTTCCTTAATGTTTTCAAGTTTATATGCATAGAGATTTTTATAGTATTCAGTGACGATATTTTGTATTTCTGTGGGTATCAGTTATGATATCTTCTTTTTCATTTCTCATTGAGCTTAGTGGGATTCTTTCTTTTCTGTTTCTGGTTAATCTAGCAAGAGGCCTGTTGATTTTGATTATCTTTTCAAAGAACAAACTTTTGTTTCATTAATTTTCTGTGTAATTCTTTTGTTTTCAATTTCATTTAGCTCTGCTCTGACCTTAGTTATTTCTTTTCTACTGCTGGGTTTGGAATTTGTTTGCTCTTCCTTATCCAGTTCTTTGAGATGATTCATGAGGTTGTTGATTTGTGATCTTTCTGTCTTCTGAATGTAGGCATTTAAAGCCTATGAATTTTCCCCTTAGGACTGCTTTTGCTGAATCCCACGGATTTTTATAACTTGTTCGAAGAATCTTTTGATTTCTATGTTAATTTCCTCCTTGACCCAATAATCATTCAACAGTAGATTGTTTAATTTCCATGACTTTGTGTAGAGTTGAATGTTTTTGTTGGAATTGATTTCTAATTTTATTCCACTGTGGTCTGAGAAGATACACGGTCTAATTTCTATTTTTTAAAACTTGTTGAGACATGTTTTGTGCCCTAAGATGTGATCAATCTTAGAGACTGTTCCATGAGCTAATGAGTAATATTCAGTAGTTTTGGGGTAGAAATGGTCTGTAAATGTCTGTTAGGCCCATTTGTTCTAGAGTTTCATTTAAGTCCATTATTTCTTTGCTTATTTTCTGCTTGGAGGATCTGTCCCATTGTTTCAATGGGGTGTTGAAGTCCCTGGCTATCATGATGCTGCTATTTATCATTTTGTTTAGATAAAGGAGGGTTTGGAAATACGAGGCAGTACTTCAGGGCCTTGTGCCCACTGTAACGCAAAGGAGAAAAGAGAGATGCTCCTCACACAGCCTTTCGTGCAGAACACATCAGGTTAGGGATAACAGCGGATGAGGCCCAGCATTGGTACTTGGAGATTCGGGGCACCTGGCGGGCCTACAGGGGTGCTCGCAGCTCTGGCTCCAGCTGGCAACGCAGTGAGAAGAGATCTGGCAGCAGAAGATTGCGCTTGGCATGGACAGCAACACCTTCAGTGCCAGCCCTCCCCTGCTTCATGGCAGACAGAATTAAAAGGGGTTGCTATTGTTTGAATGTACATGTACCTTTAAAATTCATATTCTGGAACCTAATACTCAATGTGATAGTCTTAAGAGGTGAGGCCCTTTGGAAAGTGATTAAGGCCATATGGACGGAGAACCTACACTATTGGACCTGGATTCATGCTCTCATAAAAGTGGTTGAAGGGAGCACCCTCGTGCCTTTTGCCCTTCCATCTCTTTGCCCTGTGAGGACACAGCAGCAAGGAGCCATCTTAGAAGCAGAGAGCAGCCCTCACCGGACACCAAATCTGCTGGTGCCTCAGTCTTGGACTTCCCAGCCTCCAGAACTGTGAGAAATAAGTTTCTGTTCTTTATAAATTACACAGGCTCAAGTATTTTTTTTTAATAGCATCCTGAACAGACTAAAACAGGAGTGGAGCAGGGCAGGACAAGGGCAGGGATGGCTGAGAGGACTTCACCATCAGCACACAAGAACTCCTTGGGAACTCCCCTAAATAACCGGTGGGGGTGGCATGAGGGGGATGAAGCATGGGGAGATGGAAGGCCCCCAACAGCCCGTTAAAGCTAGATCCAGAGAAATCCTGTTTGTGTTTGTTAGTGTGACCTTAGAACTCCTGGCTGCTGTGGCTATCGCTTCAGGGCTTTATATAAAATATATAATCAAAATATTTTATTCTCCCTATTCACAATTATTTTAGGTCCACCCTTTAACACACTGACTGCCACACTAGAAGAAAAATATTTTTTCTTGGGGCCATGGTGTTTTACTACAAAAATAGAATAAAAACTTTGAAAACAAAACAATCATTTCTAATTTAATGAAAAATTTGTTATTTTTATGGTTTTGTATGTGTGAGTTATATGCAACCTGAAAAATAGTTCACGTGTCTCCCGAGGTAGAGACGTGTGAGTTACACATGCTTCACGAGGCCCTGGGGTCAAAACTAGCATGAGTTAAACACAACTCATATGGAAGTTAATGCGTTAAATATAGAGTCTACCTCTACTATGTTTTTTGGTTTTTTTGTTTTTTTTTTTTTTTGAGACAGAGTCTCGCTTTGTTGTCCAGGCCAGAGTGAGTGCCATGGCGTCAGCCTAGCTCACAGCAACCTCAAACTCCTGGGCTCAAGTGATCCTTCTGCCTCAGCCTCCCGAGTAGCTGGGACTACAGGCATGCGCCACCATGCCCGGCTAATTTTTTTTTATATATATATATCAGTTGGCCAATTAATTTCTTTCGATTTATAGTAGAGACGGGGTCTCGCTCTTGCTCAGGCTGGTTTTGAACTCCTGACCTTGAGCAATCCGCCCGCCTCGGCCTCCCAAGAGCTAGGATTACAGGCGTGAGCCACAGCGCCCGGCCCTCTACTATGTTTTTATAGATTATAGAAACATAAAGTAAAGATGCAGAGCCAACTGGATGAATTCAGAACAGACCTGGGTCTGGCCATTATTCACAGATGTTGTGAAAAATTAATCTTATCAGGGTCCTAAGGGAGATCAGACTCAGTGGTGCTGACCCACACTTACAAAGCTCATAAAATACAGGTGTAAAACAAAGATGCCCATTTATTAATGCACATTGAGATTTGCATCCACCGAAGTGACCAGGTACTCATGACCCTTGGTCTACAGATTCTCTCTCTGAAGGAAAATGACTGGGGAAGCTCATTGATAATCAGAAGCATTGCAGGTGAGTGTGGAATCAGAGCAAGAACCGGTCATGGGACTCCCCTGTTACCGGCAGCCAGCTGAGCTAGCCTGAGGCGTCCGTGTCCACATACGTGCGGGTCAGAATGGAGAACGGACATCATCGCTAATGGGCTATGCTAGGCTGGGCACTCCCCTACCTGCTTCTGTTCTTTTATTTCCAGCTCCCCTTGCCTACCACATGACTTCTTGAGGAAGCAAACCAACTCTCCAAAAGACAACGTACCAGTTTGTTAAAAATAAGATAGTGTTGTAATTGGTTGAAGAAATGAAACTGTAAAAAAGAAAATAAAAAATAATGAAAAAAATATTTAAAAAAATAAGATAGTGATTCATCAATTTGCCAAATAACAAACTTACCAAAGTATTAATTCACTAAAACTTTGCTTCTGTTAACTACTTCTGGAGCACATAACAGATTGCCTGTGTGAGATTGCTTTAGTCTTTGGGGACTTATTTCCAGCATTTGCTTGGCGTGACTCATGGGACTTCTCCTGCTCAGCTCTCACTGAGAATTCAGCAGGGCAGCTCAACTTGAAGGTCTGCTTTATGTTTTTCACCTTTTAGAGCCTTGTGCTTCTTTAATGTAGAGCATTTTATACGTGAATGGGTGAGTTTGTCCTTCAACAGAGATTATTACCTTCTCTAGTTTCGAGGTTTTAGGTCGAACTTAGATTTTAGCCACATTCTTAAATTTGTATAAAGACCCCCATTTCATGGAAAGGTTTTTTTGCTAGTTTTCACATTTGTTGAAAATATGTAGAAATTGACATGCAGACCAAAATTTTGTTCAAAAGACTGATAAAGTCAGTGAAAATAGGGAAGGGCATATTGGTATAAAACTTTTAAAGGGCAAACTGTTCTTTCATGTATATTATGTCAAATGAAAAGAGTCTGAAATTTGACACATGACACAAGAAAATATTTTTTCTTTTTTTTTTTAGAGACAGAGTCTTTCTCTGTCACCAGGTTGGAGTGCGGTGATGGGATCATAGCTCACTACAGCTTTGAACTCTTGGACTCAAGCAGTCCTCCCACCTCAGCCTTGGGAGTAGCTGGGACTACAGGCTTGAAGCACAATGCCTGGATAATTATTTTATTTTTGTAGAGACAGGGTCTCACCCAGGCTGATCTTTAGCTCTTGGCCTCAAGCAGACCTCCCACCTTAGACTCCCAAAGTGCTGGGATTACCGGTATGAGCCACCACAGAGCATGCACAAAAAATTTGATTAAGCTTATTCATAAAGCCATGATTAAGGTACCGTGTTCCCCCCCAAATAAGACAGGATCTTATATTTGTTTTTCCTCAAGAAGACACTCTAGGGCTTATTTTCAGGGGATGTTATTTTTTTTAAGTATGGTACAACAATCTACATTTATTCAAATATAGTTAAGTCGCCTTCTGGAACATCATCATAACTCAACAAACCCTGAATTCCATCCTGAATTTCTTGCGATTCTATTTCCTTTGGAACCATTGGCCCCAATCTCTCATGTCGAGCAATAGAGCTCTCATGGGGCAGATGAGAAGGGCTGCTCATCTTCTTTACCTCTCTGCAACGAAATGCATGGGTTGTGCAGATAGCTGCGTAGCCACGCCCATCACTAGGTCTTATTTTCAGCGTAGGGCTTATATTGTGCAAATGCTTAGAAATCCTGCTAGGGCTTATTTTATGGGTAGGGCTTATTTTATGGGTAGGGCTTATTTTCGGGGAAACACGGTAACAGGAAGGCATTGAGTTGAATGTATTGGCAGAGAGAAGCGTACCTTATTTTTTATAAAATTTTTGACATTGGAGATGTGCACAATGCATGAAATTTGAAATATCCAGGATCCTCTTGTTACTAATGACATAGACCCAAAGTGCCAAATACACTAGCTTTAGCTAGCCACAGTGACACAATTGTAGCAAACTGACTTATTCTAGACATGGTTTAGGGAACCAGATTTGGCAGTTTGAGGTGAATTAATCCTTCAGCAAATTAATATTTGACACATCAGCTTTGGTGAGTTGGTCATTAAGTGACTTGACTTTTGGTGAATTGATTTTTGACAAATTGATTTTCATCCAATTTACTCAAAGTTCTTCTTTGGATTTATGACCACCATCAGTTATCATTAAATCTTCTCTAGGCTTGGGCATGCCTGGCTTTTTAAGATGATTTCACAAATCCCTGATAAAATCCTACTATGTTGACTTTATAGTTTCCTCTGAGGGAAAGCATTTTTAAGTTCTTGAGAAACATGTCACTAACACTAGTCTGTATTGTTTATCACTATTTTGCTCTTAGTTGCTTTTATGCTACTGAACTATTCATGCCATACATAGAGTTAAGGCATGTAGCCTTCTGCCAGTCACTTCTTGGGGGCACCTTAGACAATGATTCTCAGTGGGGATCATACCGTGGGGGTGTATTTTGGAAATTTGTGTGGGCATTTTAGTGGTCACAATGACTGAGGGTACAACTGGCATTTTAGGCAGTGGGGGCCAGGGATGCCACACTTCCTAAAACACACAAGGTAACCCCCACAACAACTGTTCTGTGTCCCATACGCCTTTGGAAAATCACACTAGACATTTGCATCTATGAAAATCCTACAGATAATTATCTTAGCCTAGACTGTAACTGTTTTACATATAAACAAAACATTTTTCACATAGTTTTAATACACACTGAATTTTCTAG
Organism: Microcebus murinus; assembly: GCF_040939455.1. Taxonomy (NCBI): domain Eukaryota; kingdom Metazoa; phylum Chordata; class Mammalia; order Primates; family Cheirogaleidae; genus Microcebus; species Microcebus murinus. Next base: position 114,243,349 of record NC_134105.1, on the reverse strand, counting down.
GATCATACTGTGTGACTCAAGGGAAGACGGTATTTTATCTTATTCAGAATTCTACCAAGAGTGGTTCACAATTTTGGAAACGCATGTTTCTGAGAGCAACACTTCTCATAATATTGAGTCACCAGTTTAACCACAACTATATCAGTCTGTGTTTGAAGCTGTTATGTTCACGGTGATTTTAAGTAAAGGGTGCAAACGTCTGGCTCTCACTATATCTTCTAGGGTAGTTGTGTACTAGCATTCACATATTCAAACATATTTTATTTTATTATCCATTACTTTCCTTTTATTTTTCTTTATATTAATATTATAGAAAGGGCATTACATTGACTTAAAAATTATATGTATATGTAGGTTATACACATAAGCATTTCATTTCTACACAGTGAAATGGATATTATGAAATGTTTCCTATAAAAGTGAAGTATCGTGTCTGAGAGGGTTGAGGATCACAGTCCTAGGCTTGCTCTCTCCCTGCACTGCTGCATTTTCAGATCCTGCTACTCTGCTTCTTTCTGAGTTTCTCTAATTGCTCTGAGAGGTGGAAGGAGTTTTGTAGCCAGCCCAGGCTCTGGGGCAGGAAAGAACAACCTCCAAGATGAACGCACCTGCCAGAGTGCTCAGGGGGCCTCGAGGTCACTGACTTGCTGAAACTTCCTGTGTTGCAACATGAACCAAGAGCCTGGCTGAGCCCAGTGTGTCTTTACTTTTGGACTTTAGACTAAAAACTACAATATCTCTCCAAAATGCCTGTCTCTTTAGAAACATGTCACCTGGGAGGAGTAAACTACAAAGGCTTCAGCCTTTATTACCAGAGATTGTTAGGCTAGCCAGGTAAGAGAGGGCGGGCCTCTGCAGAAACAGGCCCTGGTGTGAGAAGGGAGACTGGGTCAGGCCTGAGGACCTAACCCCTGCAGGGGTGGCCTGGGGAGGGAAGAGTGGTGGGTGTGGTAGACAGACACAGACTTTACCAAGAGATTGCCAAAGGCTACTCTCATAGCCACTGCCAGGGAAGAAGGGAGACAGACCGTTTCCCACGGGAATATGCCTGGAAAGCTGACGTTATTGCCACATCGAGGTGGGCTTTGCAATAAGAATAGAAGGTGGGAAGAAAAACAAATAATTATCTCTGTTGCTGGAATCAGAGGGGATTTTTATTCTCTTCCTTTTCCTTTTCTGTATTTCATAGGAAACTGTGAGTAAATAGTACCTAGACTGGCTGGAGTCCGGCTCCATGGTCAGACTGCTTGGCTGTGAATCCCGGAGCTACCACTTAGAACTGTGATCTGGGCAAAATACTTAAACTGTCTAAGTTCGTTTTCTCGACTGCAGAATGGGGATAATAATAGAACCGACTTCATACAGAAGGTTGGAGTCCTAAATGAGCCGGCACACACAGAGCACTGTGGTCCTCCGTAGCTAAAATAACCTCAGTGACCGTGACTTTGAAGGAGTGGGTTTCTCTGGGGCTGTTCTGGCCCAGCCATGCCTGGAACGGAGCGTCTGAGGTGGTCACTCTCTGTGCCACCTTGGGCCTGACTCTCCTGCTCTAGGGAGCCACAGGCATTCGGCACCGCAGCCACCCTGGTCAGGTCCTCTCCTGCCCTGAATAAACAAATACAGGGGACAGGACCCCAGGAGGAGCCAGGAAGTGGGTGGCAGATGCAAAGCAGGACAGAGTGGGCCGCTGGCCTGGAGAGGGGTCGGCGGGGAGAGAGATGGCCACTGTGGTGACCAGAGCTGGCCTTGGGCAAACCTGTGGCTCAGAGAAGTTGGTTATCAGTGTCCTCTGAATGCCCCTTTTAGCCCCACCTTCCTCCTTGTTTCTTTTAAAGTGCTGACATTGTAGGCCGGAGCTGCAGGATATTCCTTCCTATATGGGATTTTCCCCCCTACCTTCCATCAGTGTTAACGCAAATCCTAACCATAAACTATCTGCATTTATTTTTAAATGCCATTCTCCTCAACCTTTTCGCCCACACTTAGAAACTCAATCCGCTTTTGCTCTAGTGGTTCTTGTTTTGTCCTCCGTTCAATCCGACCAATATTTACCGAGTGTGGGTTATGCACGGGAGGATAGTTGAGTTCAAGGACTGAATCAGTACGGGCTCTTAAGGTCTACTTCAGGCACAGCAAGTGCCTGGTGCCAGGAAGGGAACGTTGCTTCCCGTTGGGAAAGTCAGTAGTGGCCGTGCTACCCAGTCCTGCGAGCAGGGAGCATGTGTGAATTCCAGGCTCACGAAGGTGTGTGAGCATGGCAGTGATGGGCGTTGGGTGGGATGGGCGGATGGCAGTTTGGATTTGCATGGAAAGTGCTGGAATGCCTCCTGTCTTAGTCCTTCAGAACTCTCCTACCTTTATGAATTAATTCCGTTTTATTGTCAAACTTTTCACAGAACTTTCGCGCTACCACTTTTCTTTAACTAAAAGCTTACCACAGGCCAGGCACGGTGGCTCACACCTACCTATAATTCTAGCACTCTGGGAGGCCGAGGCGGGTGGATTGCTCAAAGTCAGGAGTTCGAAACCAGCCTGAGCAATAGCAACACCCCGTCTCTACTAAAAATAAAAAGAAATTAATTGGCCAGCTAAAAATATATAGAAAAAATTAGCCGGGCATAGTGGCTCATGCCTGTAGTCCCAGCTACTCAGGAGGCTGAGGCAAGAGGATCGCTTGAGCCCAGGAGTTTGAGGTTGCTGTGAGCTGGGCTGATGCCACGGCACTCTAACCCCAGGGGGACAGAGTTGAGACTCTGTCTCAAAAAGAAGAAAGCTTATCACAATTCAAGGACCTATTTCTTTTACTACTCTCCTAAGTGGAAGCTTCTCATCTCAGACCCCATATACCACAGGACCCGGAAATTCAGTTTTGTAGTTTAATGGACACAGACATCTTTAGGGGCTTGTTTCCTACTAACCAAACTTATAGGATACTGGTGCATAAATCTGCATCACGATTTTTCCTTTCCAATGGGAGATACATCTAACCAGTGACCTCTAGGGCATCCTACCAGGTACATGGGTGTTAGGAATTTCATTCCACGGTTAGCAACAGATCTTTGGAACAATAATGGCTTACAGAGGTTGAAGTTTATTTTTCTTGCATGTAAATGAAATTTGGATATGGACAGTTGAAGGCAGATATGCTGGCTCTGTGGAGTCAACAATGCTCCTGCCTCCTTCAATAAGCCGTCTTCATTGTATGGCTTCCATTCACAAGGTCACTTCAAGGTCACAAGTTAGACCTTGCATTTCCAGCCATTGAATCCATCATCCTGGCAGGAAGAAAGAGGAAGGGAGAAGGCCAAAGGGGATGCCCAGCTGATTCAATACTCATTTTTTAGGGGTTTTCCCCAAAAGCCCTATGTATCAGAAGCCAGAATTTAGTCACAGAGTTATCCAATTTCTGTAAGAGAGGCTGAGAAATTCAGGTTTTCATCTGGGAAAATCACCACTCCCTGCTCCTCTCAAAATCAGAATCATGTTACAAAAGGAGAGAGAATGAACATTGGGTAGACAACTAGCAATCTCAGCCATTATTATGGCAACAGGATTGGACAATTTTATAGCAAGTGTGGAATCAGAGATTAGCCACTTAAGTGCTGTAAAGGAAAAATAAAAATCTCAAGACCACCCCCAACTCTTTATGCAAAAGGAAGAGTCAAGTCTAGAGCCTGAGTCATGCAACACCACCTTCCAAATGAATAGCTGTTACTAACATATTCCATGCAAATAGTAACCAAAAGGGAGCAGAGGTGGCTATGCTAATATCAGACAAAGTAGACTTTAAATCAAAAAAATTTATAAGAGACCAAGAGGGACATTATTACAGCAGGGCGATATAACAATTATAAACATTTACACACCTAATAACAGACCACTAAAATATATGAAGCAAAAACTGACAGAATTAAAGGGAGAAATAGACATTTCTACCATAAAAGTTGGAGATTTCGATACACCACGTGTACAATTTTTATGTTATGTGTCTTTTACCACAATAAAAAAATTGAAGGGAGGAAAGCTATTTGACTACTCTTGATAGTTGCATTATGGCTGTATAAGATGTTCAAATAAGGGGAAGGGAGATTTAAGGGAAGTATTTACTATTTACATATATTTTTGCAAATTGTGTATAAGTTTAAAAGTAGTTCAAAATAAAAAATAGCTACTTGAAAGAGCTGCTAATACTAGGCAAAAAAACACACAAAAAAATAGTCAATGGGCAGGATTTGGCCTTAGTTGCTAGTCCCTGCTCTGTAACCTATAGACATTGAATATTTATAAAAATTAGCATACTTTTCAGCTACAAACAACTTAAAAATTAATTAATAAACACTCAATTGGAAAATCTAAAATTCTCTTTCAAAATTCTTTTTTAAGTAATTCCTGGGCCAAACAGGAAATAAAAATTATAATTGCAATATATTTAGAAAATTATAATAATAAGAATAGTAATAAAAAAATTTATGAAAGGTAGCCAAAGCTGTACTCAGAGTCAAATTTGTAGTATTAAATAAATTTATTACAAAACAAATATAAATAAAAAATAAGTGTACTAAATGTTCAAGATTTTAGCAAAAGAACAATAGAAAAACTCAAGGGAAGTAGGAAGAAGGAAATAATTAAGATGAAAGCAAATATTTTTTAGTTAGAAAATAAACAGTAAAAATATAGTCATTTCTTTGGACAAAATACAAAAAAAGCAAATAATCTATCATTTAATCTAAAACAATGAGTAAATAAATATAAAAATTTAGGAAGGAGAAAGAGAATATAGTCATAGGTGCAAATGAAATGTTTACATTTTAAAGAGTATACTCTGTACAGTAAATTTGAAATTTTGCGTTAAATAAGTAGTTTTTAAGGCAAATATTAATAATTGAAATACCTCAGAAAGCTATAAAAAATAATAAGCCAAAACCCATGGGAGATACACTTTCAATACTGCATAGAATAACTAGACAGAAGATCACCAAGTAAATATATTTGAACATTATAAACCCATTAGACCTAATACATATCTATATTACACTACACCCAAGGAAAGCACAATGTACATCCTTCTCAAGAGTACATGGGACATCTCCTGGATAGACTATATGCTAGGCCACTAAACAAATTTCAGTACATTTAAAAGGATTGAAATAATACAAAGTATGCTTTCTCTGGGAAGGGGGGGATGACGAGAGGTAGGTTAATGGGTATAAATATTCAGTGAGATAGAAGGAATAAATTCAGTTTTTGATGGCAGAGTAAGGTGGCTATAGTGAACAACAACAATATCTTGTATACTTCAAAATAGTTAGAAGATTTGGGATGTTCCTAACACAAAGAAATTATAAATGTGCAAAGTGATGGATATCCTAAATACTCTGACTTGATTATTAAACATTCTATGCTTGTATCAAAATATCACATGTATCCCATAAATATATACAAATGTTATGTATCAATAATAAGAAAAAAGTATGCTCTCTGACCAAGATGAGATTAAATTAGAAAGCAATAACAGATGGACATATGAGAAAATTAAACAACAAATCCATAGGTTAGAGAGGAAATCACAAAAGAAATAAAAAAATACTTTGAGATGAATGAAAATGGAAACACAACATGCAAAACTTATGAGATGTAGCTAAGGCAGTACTTAGAAGTTTAGAACTGTAAAAGTTCTATACTATATTAAAAAGAAGAATGGTTTTAAATCAATAACTTAACCTTCTACCTTAAGAAACCAAAGAAAGGTACAAAGTAAACACAAAGCAAGAAGGAAGAAAATAAAGACTAGAGCAGATATAAATGACATGGAATAGAAAAACAATAGAGAAAAATCAATAAAAAGTTGGTTGTTTGAAAAGATCAACAAAAGTGACAAATCTTTACCTAGACTGACCAAGAAAAATCTGAGAGAAGACAGAAATGACTCAAATGGGGAATGTAAAAAGAGGACATCATTGCCAACCTTACAAAAATAAAAAGGATCCCAAGGGAATACTATGAACAGCCGTATGCCAATAAATTAGATAACATAACTAAAATGGACAAATTCCTAGAAAGATAAAAACTACTGACTCAAAAAGAAACAGAAATCCTGAACAAACCTGTAAGAAGCAAAGATTGAGTTAGTGATTTAAAAGCTCCCCACAAAGAAAAGCCCAGGCCCAGATGGTTTCACTGCTGAATTCAACCAATGTTTCAAGAAGAATTAATACCAATCCTTCACAAATTCTTCCTAAAAATAGAAGAGGGACGAACACGTCCCGATTTATTATCTAAGCCAGCATTCCCCTAATACTAAAACCGGACAAAGATATCACAAGAAAACTTTACTGTAAAAATACTCAACCCACTAGAAATAGAACTTAACTTTTATTTTTATCCAAGTAATACATGTAGGTTATTTTGTATGCACGTCATCTTTGAGCGGCCAGGGTGGCTGTCGCATGAGCATTATCAGATGAAAGGGGATTAATGTTTTCAGCCTGTTTGAGAGTAGTGCACAATGGCCGGGGACAAGTGGCTGGGCTGCTGGAAGATCTAAAAATGGCTGACTCACACCTGCTCTTAGTAAAGCGCAGTGCCTGACACACTGCAAGTCTTCAATAACCTTAGCCATCATTAGCATTTTTATGTTGGCCAAGATGAATGTGTTTGATAATGCCAAGCGCAAGTGGGAGTGTAGAGAACTAGGTACTGTTCTGATACTGAATTTATAGACACTTTCTCAAAGGCAATTTGGCAATATGTTACAAAGAGGTTTTTGTTTTTTAGGTATCTATGCATTGAGGTAGTAACTTCATAGGAATTTATTCTGAAGAATAACCAGACAGATAAACAAGCATGTGATTCATCTCAGTGTTGTTTATAATAGGAAAAACTAGAAAACGTAATTGTTCAATAACAGAACTGGTAAAATAAATTAGCCCCAGCCAAAAGATAGAATATTACAAAGTTATTAAAAATCATGTTGTTGGGAAATGTCCTCTATGGGAAAATGTTAAGTACGAATTAACTTTTAAAATAGTCTGTAAAATATGATTTTGTAAAATTTTTCATAAAAATATGATTTTAAATATATGAAAAGTAAAATTTTATATGCATAGAAAAATATCAACAGTGATTATCTCGCATTAGTATGATTACAGACAGTTTTTATTTAATTTCCTTTTTGTGTATTTCTGTATGTTCTGTGTTTGCTTCAGTAACATCTTCTTTTTTTTTTCTTTTTTGTTAGTGGAGGAGGAAAAAAGTCAATAATGTTATTGAAAAGAGTACAGTGGTCTATATTACCCCCATTAACACTTCATTCTCTACTCTTTTAATATTCTCTAATTGATTCTCTAATTGATCCTTGAGTGTCAGTTTTGTCTTTTCCAATCTGGAAACTGTATGTCTTGTCAGAGCCCTTTGACACGAGAAGTTTTCTGTTATTTTCAGCGTGTCTTTCAGACCAGAGCAATTGACCCCCTTTAACCAGCAGCACCACTCTCGGTGACAGCAGAAGTCTGCAGAAGTTACTAATCTCACCAACATCCTTTAGCTGCAGCCCCTGTAATTCAATAATGGAATTACTGATCGTCTGTAATAGGTACAGATCTCTTTTCTTGGCAACGTGAAGAGGGTACTGCAGAACGGCATTCACAAGAGCTCCATGTTTCTTCTGTCTCCTTCAAAGTACCTAGAACATCAAGTATCAGCAACTTAATTAAGAAAGCTGATAGTGGAATTACTAACAAAGGCCATTCTCGCTTTACATGAATATTCTCAGGCAATAGGTATTATCAATGTCTGTGGTGTGTACCAGCAAATCTGAGGAAGCACATCTGATACCTACAGCAAGCTTAAAGCAAAATGAGAAAATTGTTCCAGAAAATAACAGATGCTCTCAGACCAAATATATTTCCCCAGAGGAAAAAGAAACACACAGAAAATAACCCCAGATATGATCAGGACATCCAACTGAGGAAACATCAATTTTATAGACCATTCAATTAAAAATTATGTGCCCAGGGTTTATTTGTCCTTGATTTGGGGGCCTGGGAATGGTAGATAAAATAAATTAGGAGTATCAGAAAAGTCTGTAAACTTCCCAAAATCTCATGCTGTACCTCTTGGACCATTGTGTAATTGGGAGGAAACACAGGGTGGGGAAGAGGGTATTGGCCCAGAGTCAGTCAGAAATGTATCTGAAAGTCAGCCCTGACAATCTAGATGTGTGACCTTGAGCAAGTATTTGAACTTCTCTGAACTCATTTTCTCATCTGTAAAATGGGTGTAGAAATACCTATCTCTAGGGCTGGTGTGAATATCAAATAAAAGAATGTACAGAAAATATCTAGCATAATGCCTGTTGTAGGCACTCCACATTTTTCAGGCACAGTACACAATATCATATAGAGAAGCAAAACAGACTGATAAACAAACACACATCATTGGGTGCTTTAAAGAGGCATCTAGTTACTTACTGGAGAAAATAGCAGAACACTTTTGTTAGAGACTAATCATGGGGTTAGACTGCTGAGTAACTATGGATTGTAACTATACCTAATCTAGTTGACACTCATGTGTTTATAGGAATCTTGAGTTTAACTCTTCTACCTTAAAGTCCACACTCAAATTGTGCCCAAGAGATACCACTATCCCAGAAGAAGTTTGGGTGTAGGGGAGAGTTGTCTAGAAATTTTAAAGCTAATCTTGAAGAAACCCACAATTTTATTTAAAGAAGAAGTTTTCAAAAAAATGCACCCCAAGGAAAGTGATAATATTCCGAAAAGTTCCTAACGGCTAAAGGGTGGGAGTACAAGTGAAAAATGTGGAAAATCATTTTCCTGATCCATAACATTACATTTTTTAAAACCTACAATATTGTAATAGACACATTTTAGTGATTAATTATTTTTAACTAAAAATTTGAATACCTTTACATATTACTTAGGATCTAAAACTAAAATAAATAAGGGTGACACAGTGGAGAAATTGTGGGATCTAAAGTCAAAGTTAGAAGATGGATTCCCTACTCTCTACTCTGTTTTTCCTTAGTTGATTAACCTTGATCAATTGATTTAACTCCATCCAAACCTGTTTCTCCACCTGTAAAATGATGATTAAAAAATGCTCGCCTTTGGTGTGTTGTGTGAGATTATGTAGGGCACAAAAGCTGGAATACGCTGGCTCTGCCTTACATACAGGTCTTGGAAGGGCCTGGAAATATGGGGTGGGATACAGGCTCTCAGAGATGAGCTGAGGGATTTTTGTGGACGCATAGGGAGGAAAGCTGAGGGTACAGCCAATGCAGCTAAGTCCTTGGGTAAGTCAGGGAGGGGACTTCTGGAAATTGCTATAAAACTTTACCCTTAGAGAAACATAATTATATTTAACAACAAAAAAGATGAAAGTCTAAGGTGTGATGCCATTTTATTCTAAAATTTTCTTGACCATTTCTTAACATTATTATCATGATGAAATAAACGCAGCATGACAGTCGTCTTATAGAGACAAATGCACAAGTTAATGAAGTGTTGCTTTCTGGCTAAAAGGAATGAATTTTCGAATGATCTCCGTGGAATTAAATGGTCCTGTTCACTTGCCTTCCGTGGGGAGCACCGCTTGCTTTGCTGAGACGACGGAGGTGCAGTGAGGAGCTGTCGGCCAACCCATTCCCTTCCGTATGGAATTATATTGTCTTCATCTGGACAGAACTTAACGCTGAGATTTGGTGGAGGGTCAGGCCTGCAAGGCCAGGGTTTCAAGTGCTTTAGATCATAGTGTTTATTATGAGGTGGTGAAAATATTTCATTATAGTAGTTGCAATTTTTAAAAATCATCCAGTTTTCAATCATATCAGAAACAATATTTTTTTGTGTTCAGTAAACATTATCACCTAAAACGCCACGATTTTCTTGATCAAATAAAAAGCATTGATTGGTTTAGTTGAACCGCAGACACACAGACTTTAAAAAAAAGAATGTTTTTGTGGCGGAGGGCCAGCATGTTGAAAGTGAGCTCTGGTCCATCTTGTGATGCACTGTACCACCCACGGGATGCCCGGCTGGCAAGGCTCAAAACGAGAGCGAGGAAAGGGGAGAAAGGAGGTCCTTGCCTTGATTTTCAAATGGCCCCACGTTGCCCTTGTTTTTCCTGACACAGCTTTCAGGCTCCTGGATCTTTAGCTACTCCTCCACCAAAACTTACAGTTCTCTGTGTCCTTCCCTTTTCAAAGGATGCTGGCTAATCCATGCCACTGAGTTATCCATCCCTAATTCACAGACTTTCCACACACAGTAGCTGGGGCTTTAACTCAAAGGAGTGAGTGTCACGCTGTGATTTCAAACCGAGGAAGCCTCTGGCCTTGGAGTGCCTTCCTTTGTCAGAGAACTCACTGGACTTGCATTCAAACCCATCAGAGGAAGACACAGGGTTTCAGTCCTCTTGGCATTTCCAGCACCCAGAACAATTCTTGTCCCACAGTAAATACGCCATGAATGCTTGTCAAATGCAAGGAGTGAATGAATGAAGCCAGCAAGGGAGCTCTTTCATGGTGGGTCTCAAATCATTGTTTATTAATTAATATATTTTAGTACATATCTGTTAGATTTTCTTTGTTTGAGAGCTGCTGTGAGGATAAGGGACTTCTCTAACATCTCTGTCTCTCTCACACATACACAGGCAAACACATACCCCAAAATAGATCTGGGGACAGATCCTGCCTCGGCCCAGAAAAACCCTGCTGAAACTCCCCTCCTCCAGCTCTCTGCCTTTTCTGCCTCCCCCACCCCCCAGCAGCCTTTGTGATGAATCGAGAGCCACATAACTACCTGCGCCGCCGTGCAGCTTTACAGAGAGAAAGCTGTCTGAAAGACACACAAATATTGTGACTCCCCGGAATGAAAGCTTCTCTCCCGGGAGTCAGGAAGAGAGAGTGCACAGAAATCTTAACCTCTTTGAACATCCTGTCCTTTAAGTAAAGCTCCTATTTAAGAGCAGTCCCTGGGGCTCCCTGCTTGTCATCTTCCCGGCACTCTTTTGCACAGGACTGTTTATTAGTGAGACGGCTAACATGGAGGATGCAGGAAGGCCAACTCGAGCAGGGCTTTGTTCAGGAACTGTATCTTCTGGATGGCCAATCCATCAGCAGCCCTGTACTCAGATTCCAGATTTCTCTGCAATTGCCGTTTTAATCTCTCCCTGGGCATAGATCTTTTAAAAGGCAACATGGTGTGATAGAAAAAGTGGCTTTAAAATCAGACATAGCTAGGTCCAAATCCTTGCTTCCCTACTTATTATATGACTCTGGGCACATTACTTAATCCCCTGTCTTAGTACATTCAGGCTGTTATAACAAAATACCATAGAGTGGGTAATTTATAAATAATAGAAACGTATTGTTCACAGTTCTGGAGGCTGGGAAGTCCAAGATCAAGGCTCTAGTAGATTTGGTGTCTGGCAAGAGCTCACTCTCTGCTTTTCAAATGGCATCTTCCTACTATGTCCTCACAGAAGGGACAAACAAGCTCTCTGGGGTCTCTTTAATGGGGGCACTAATTGCATCCATAAACGGGGAGCCCTCATGACCTAATCTCCTCCTTCTTAAGTCTCCACCTCTTAATAGTATTGCATTCAGGATTAGGTTTCAAAATACGAATTTTGGAGGGGAACACAAACGTTCAGACCATAGCACCCCTCTAAATCTAAATTTTCCGTTCTCTAAAATGGGGTAATAATACCTGCTTTGCAGAGTTGTATTGGTCAGCAGAGTTGAATGGAACTTGGCTGAATGGTAGTCAATCAGCCTTCCCGATGGAATTCCAAAAGGAAGAGTGATCAGACTCTGGGGGCCTTGCTTACTATGTCCCTCTCTGGGGCCACCAGGGCTGGGAGCAGGAAGCCACTTGCATTGTCTTTCTGTTTGAGAGCTTGTTTGCTTTGCATTTGTGTTTGAGAAACGTTAATAAGGCAATGATCCATTTAAGCTACATGTTCTCAATGTCCTGCAAAGGGTAGTGAGTCATGCCTGCTGTCTGCCCTTTTGCTTGCCGCAGGGGTTTCAGTTACTCTGTGTTCCTTTGAGGAATGCCTGGTTTCCCCAGAACAGTTCTTAGCAGCTTCATGTGAATGAGGTCACAGCAGGCTGGTTGTAGCTGGCATGGCACAGAGCAGGGCACCAATTACTACCGTGACAGCCTTTGAAGCTGCTTTCCTTTCCTCTCCCTTCCCCGCCACCCCAGCCTCTGCTCTGCCTTGGAGGGCGTGGACATTTGTCAAAACTGGGCTATATAGAAGCACTTGCAGCATCTTCGTGGATTAGAGAGAAATGCTTTCAGTAACTCTGACCCAGCAGTCAGTGGGGGTGAAACGGGGGCTGCTCTCCCAAGCAGTTGGCTAAACTGTTGCACCTCCCAAAGATGCACGGAATTCCCTCCAACCTTGAGTATCCTGTGACATACTGTCTCCCATCACACCCTAACCATCTTGCTCACGCATCAGGGAAAAAAAAAAAAAAAAAAGGAAAAAGATTACTCTGAAACTAAACAGAAACAAATTGACTTCTTTGGGTTCTAAATATGATCCATGAAGGATTCATTAGCTAATCAATGCTTCCATGCTTTTAAAACAAGATTAAATAGCTTACAATGCAATGGAGGATGGCAAAGATAGCTTACTGTGCCAGGCATTGTCCCAAGCACTTCCACTGTCCTAAGCACTTCAAGTCTCATGACAGACATGGGCCTTTCTGTTACTTGAGATGGTCTCTGCCTTCCACTGCTTCACAGGGCATGTTCTCTTGACAGCACAAGGCCCTGGTGCAGTGTTAGGAGGAGGCTGGCATTCAGGCAACGTTTATCAAGCTGAGCTAAATTGAATTGAATAGCTGAGGCCACTGCCTTGGTTGCCACTGAAGGTGAATCTAGCTCCTGCCTTCAGGAGCCTAAAGGCAGTTGAAGCTTCAACCAAGTGGATCTGCCCCTGCTCTGAGGGGCTGTGGCCACTCCGGATCCAGGCTAAAAGGCCGGCAGCGGGATGCCCGGCCGCTGTCTCAGCGGATCCCTATGTGAACCTTCTCACAGATGCTACAATACCATAGCGTCCAAACGTGACTATTGGTGCGTCTGGAACCTATAAGAATACAATTACAGGATGTTGTTAATTGTCTCCACAAGCAAAAATGGCTGGATAGGCTTAGTCTAAATTTGGCAGGTATTTTGGGAAATGATACGACTTAAAATACGTTTTAATGAAAGTCACTTGTGCGTGTTTGTGCACATGTATGTGTGGGGTGGAGGGTTCCAGGCTGGCACCTAGGACAGGTGGCAGACATCCTGCAGAGCAACTGGAGCTGAGGAAAGACTCGCCACGGTGGACGTGGAATGGATGATGCTTTAAAACACGAACCTCGAATCAAAACCCGGAAGCGTGGATGTTCCTAAGAACAGGTATAGATTTGTAGTCAAGACTCTTCTCACAGGGCAGCTCTGTGGAGCATGCTTTCAGGCAGGTTGTGACAAGAACTGGTTATTTAATTGTCATGGGTTAATAATTCTTCCAAGCAACACCAGGGATAAGTTTCAAGAGTCCAGAGAAATCCATATTCCCTTTTCTGCTAATATTCCAAGCACGCAAAGAGTAGGGTCTTCATAACCCAGCATCAACAATATGTCACAGGGTAACTGATGCCCTGGACTGAAAATTTGCCCTTGGTGTTGGATACCTTCCATTTGCCCTTCCAGATCTGCACCCATCCTTCTCCCCACCCTATCCCATGCCCCATGGGTCTGACCAAACAGACTGTGAGCATCAACTCGCTTCCCTATGGGTTCGGGCTGGATTTGACCTGTGGGGAGGGCAGGAGACTGGAGTAAGAGAGGCTGCATCCTCCGGCTCCTGCCCTGTGGGGTCCTGTCAGGCTGGCTCCCTAGACCAGAGGCCTCGGCTCTTATAAGACTGGCACCCGCCTCCCCCGACAGCCCCCTCTGTCTCCAGGGTCCAGTAATAGCTCCCTCCCCTTGTCTCCTCAGGCCTGGGAGTGCCATTAGCCCTGGGGTGTGCACTGTGCCTTGTGGTTTCCCTGCACCAAGACCACACCTTTGTAAATAGCTCCTTTATGAAACTCTCTGCTTGAATTACCCTAATTTGGGAGTGGCCTCTGTGTCTTACTGGGATGCTACCTGGTACACCTGGTTTCTTCACAGCCCCCACACTTCCATTCTCTCTCCAGGGCCTTACTTTGGATGAGGACAAAAACATTTGTTTTCTTCCTCTCTCTGTCTCTCCCCAACCCCCACCTCAGGATTCTGTGCAGGATTTTCACTCTTGCTGGGCCCCTTTCTGTGCTCTGGTCTCTCTCCTAGGGAATGCTGCATGACTCAAGAGTGGACAAAGGCCATAGATGCAGATCTGTCTCCTCTTCTTTTTTTTTTCCCCCTGTAAAACAATGTCACTGACTCTAGTAGTTGGTTTTATATATTGGAAACTCTATTCCAATTGTTAATTAATTCTTAAGCGTGGGTCAGTTTGTGTTCGGTGTACAGTGTTTTCGGTCGTTTAGGACTCTATGGAGATGGCCTTTCCACTTACACATGTTAACATTTGTGCTGCTGCTAGTTCTCTGTTTGCCTCTTCTAATCCACTTCCCGTCCTTCTCCAGCCTACTAGGCTCTCCTACCCACCGGCTTCCAGCTAGGTTTGGCCAATGGAAATGACTAGCATGAAACCAAAACCCAGGAGGAGGAGGGGTTGGGGCATTTATTCCCCCCACTCCTCTGCCAGGCGGCCCCTCTGCATGTCCTGGCTCTTGCTGGACTCTGGAAAAGCTCCCTCACTTTGTCCCTTCAGTCCTAGGGTGGCATCAGTTTCTCACTGGTGCTAACCTCTGGGTGTTTTATTATTCCCTCGGGGCTCCCTTAACCCTGCCTGTGCCTCTGTAAGTAGTCTTTGCATTAAATTTTTGTTGGTCACCGTTTTGGGGGTGCCATGTGTTTTCCGTGGGGACTTTTACTGACATATACCTCTTAATGTCATTCAGAGACTGGCAGGCCGGATTACAACCTCTTATCCTAGGTTAGGTATAATTCAGAAGTCACACTTGGGATGCCTCACACTTCAAATCCCAAACATTTCTTTAAACTCATCATAAACCATGTACATTTTCTATCAATGTGCTTTCCCAAAATATACCCTAGACTTCAGGAAAGTAGCTGAATTCAGGATCCGGAATTCTCAGACAGACACCACCCCGAGTACAGGATCCTGGGGCAGCTATGCTTGGACACACAGAAAGCAAAGGTATTTCTCTAGGGTTTGGCCCTGATGATATCTGGTTTCTTCTGGTGAGCCAAGCTGGGCTACATGTGGGCCCTGGGGCCATTATTGCCCCTCTAAGCCTGACAGCTCAACTGAGAGCAGAACGGGTGGTCTCCCAGCCTGTTTCCCCAGGCTCACATCCAGGGCTGGAGAAAGACCAGGGCAACTCTTCAAACCAATATGCTTTATGTGTTTGTTCAACATTCATTCCGGGGAGTATGAGTTGGGATTGACTACGAATGGTTTAAAATTTTTTTCTTGTGACTACGAATGGTTTAAAAATTTTACCTTGACATGAGTGAGATCAATTTTTATATTTTGTTAGTTATAGTAAAAAAAAAAAAAAAAAAATCCAACATGTATGGGGACCTAAGCTAATTGGCTGCTTATGGTTCGGCATTCTCATTCTTCCTTCCAGATCAGCCTTCTAGAGTAGGTACTCTGTTGATTATGCCTATATCAGAACCTTCCCCATAAAAGTGAAATGAGAAAGGAAGCCTTGAGTTCTCCCAGAAGGAAGGTAAAATGGGCCACAGCCAGCCTTCTTGCTGTGGGATATAGTAGGATAATTTTTTTTTTTTTTCTTAAGAGCTGGAGTCTCACTATGTTGCCCAGGCTGGATTCCAACTCCTGGGCTCAAGCGGTCCTCCTGCCTCAGCCTCCCAAGTGGCTGGGACTACAGGCGGGTCCCACCACCCCAGCCGATGCACTGCTTCGCATGGTGAGAATGACCCATCAAGCGTTGGAGACTAGGGGCCGAGACCAACTAAAGATGAAAAAAGGAAGGAGGACAGGGGCAACTGGGACAAAGCCTGAGCACTACTTTTTTCAAGGCCTCTTGTTCCCTGTCAGTCGGTGGAGGGGAGAGTACTACCATTAGCAACTGAACCGTGGCGAAAGCAGTGGAGGAAAAGCAAGCAAACTCATGCAGTTGCTTTGACAGCAACTACATGCAATTCTGAGCTTGCTTTCATGTCAGCTCCCCTTTGCCTTGGTGTATTTACCTTTGTGCTCTTTAGAACGTGTGATGCTGAGCTAATCTCCATGGGAAGGTTGCATCATCTCCACGTCCCATGGATCTCCGTTTGTAGGGAAAATGACGATTATTACTTACTCTTTGTCCCATTGTGGATTCTTCCTTACTCTTCTTCCTCCCATTAATCATTTCCTCTCCAGCTGCGTCTCCCGAATTGAATTTTTCTTTTTTTTTTTTTTTTTGAATTTTTCGATTGATCGAGACATCTCAGACCCCTGCATGGCACATGCCTGTTTTCAAATCCTGCAAGGTGCTGTAGCTTGAAAGGAGCTGCAGAAACCAGTCCATCAATGACTGTTGTATGGTGCTGCTTGCGTCAGCAACTCAACCTGTGTTTTAGGGGCAGAAATGCCTTGGGAACAAAGGGTAAAGAATTCTCACTAGCCTAGCTCCTCCAGAGTGCAGGGAAGAATCAAGTGCACTGTTCGCTAAATTATCCAACGATCTGCCAGGGAATAAAAAGCAAGGATGGCCGCTAGATTTTATTAATATAAAAGTATGTTTCCATCTCCTTGAATTGAGCTTTTTTAATCCGCTCCCCATGGTCTGTTTTTGTTTTTCTGTCATTCCAGAGGGACCCTCTCTCTATATCTTGCCACTCGCACCACAATAAAACTCACTCTCGTTCTCTAGTTCCCTCTGTCACTCTCAAGGGCTTTCCTAATGCAGTCTCGTGCTGCACTGAGGCTAAATACTTGATTATTATTTTTTATAATGAGATGACGGTGATATTGCCTGGAGGCACAGCTTTTGTGGAACAAGGTGAGGCTGGCTCGTGATAACCCATTTGTGTCTTTTTAAGTGGGTATCCCATAATACTCAAAGAGCTAAAAGTGACCAGAAGGAAGAAGAAATATTTGACAACATACCAATTTAATGGAGATCCAAAACAGTAGAAAGAAACAGCCAGAACTGAGCCTTGCCAGGAGAGGTCAGACTTGCCACAGGATAGATTTCCTGGGTCTCATTACTCCACAAACAGAACCATGCCCCGCATTCATGGGCTTTCCAGATATAAGACGGAGTCTCCAACTAACTGCAGTGCTTTCTCAAGCTCCCCTCGCTGGTGTGGGATGAGCACTATCAAATACATTAGGTGAAAGATGGAAGCGTAGAGGGCACTGGGCAAGAGAAAATGGAGTCAGTCGGTGGCACTGGGGCTTCGTGTGGATGGCTCTCCTCCCGCCTCCTCCACCTCCACCTCCACCTCCAGCGCCCTTTTGCTTGGTACCTCTCCTTTCAGCTCTGCCCCTCTGGAAGATGCCCTCTGCCTCCTCATCCCTTGGCGGGTGGTGGCAACACATGCCCTGAGCCCTGTGCTAAGTCCTCCAGTGTTCTCAGCCACTCCCTGGCTCAATCCTCCCTCCTTCTCTGCAGCTTAGTCCTGGTTTCTTCTTGCCGGCGTCTCCAAGCAGCGATGATGGCTTCGTCGTCCATCTCTTCCTCTTCCTCCCTGTCAGTGCTTCTGCGGTACTGCGACCTCCGCCCAGAGGCAAACCTCCCTTCTTCTCTGTTTGCCGTCCTCTCTTTCTCTCCCTCCTCTTCAGACCTCATAAAGCTCTGGGTGAATTTCCTCTTGGCTCCAAATTCAGAGAAGTCTGACTTGGATGACTCTTCCACGTCTTCCGTGTCCCTGTCCCTGTCCCAATGTGGGCGCTGTGGCTCCGGGGACTCCTCCCGTTCGGAGGGCTCGGGGGTCCGGCGGAAGAAGTAGGGCTCTGGGCTCTCCTCTCGGGAGCTTGAGGTCTCACTGAACTTGGACCTGGAGAACTTGTGCGTCTCTCTGCCCTCCCTGGTGGAAGAAGAAGAGAACCTCGAAGTGCTTCTTACAGAGTTGCCATTTGCCTCGTGGTAGGAGGAGGTGTCCTGTTCTTCTGACTGGGATTTGGAGAACTTATAACTGGATGATTTAGACTCCGTCTCCCGGAGCAGGGAAGATCTGGTGTATTTCCCCCTGGAGCTTCCAGACCAATCACTTGGGGGAGGAGATTTTTCCTCTGTCCTGAGGCCACTGAGCCACTTATTAATACTGCTATCCGTCTCTTTGCCAGCTCTGCTGCCACTTGCATAGTGATCACAGACAGCCAGGGAGGAGGAGGTGTCTGTTTCAGGTTTTTGGGAATTACTGCGGGAAGAATACCTGAAGCTCCCTATGGCACTGTCAGTGTCCTCGTCCCTGTCATCCATGCCATTTTCCTCATCTTCCTTGGCCTTCTTCTTCTTCTTGAAAAGGGAGCTGCGCTTGTTGTCTGAGGCCAGCTTCTCCATTTTGCACTCGAACATCTTCTCCCTCAGCTCCGTTTGCATCTCCCTCTCCTTCTGGCCGAGCTCCCTTAGGTCCACATGGTCGGCAAAGAGGCTGTAGATGGGCTTGCTGGTCCCCCTCACCCTGCTCCCGGTGCCTTCTGCCCTCGAGCTCAGCGTGGAGTGGGCGGACAGCACAGACTGCGAGTCGCCGCTGGGTCTGGCCTGGCTCTGAGGCAGCAGGCAGCCGCCCAGGGACGAGCTGCTCTGTCCACTGAGCGTGGAGACCTGGTCATCCCCCAGGCAGCCGGCCGCTGGCGCTGCCTTCACGCCTGCAGCGGATGGGGAGCGGGACAGCAGCAGCATTTCATTTTGCTTCTGAGCGAGAGTCTCGCTGACGACATGGGCGATCCAGTTCTGGATACTGGCAATGGAAACCGCGTCGCAGGGCCCCACTGGCAGGTTAGGCAGGGGGGAGGCTGGGCATGCCCTTGTGTTGCTTGTGGCCTGAGACAGACGGGAGCGGCTGCTCTGGGTGCTGAGTACCGACGCCGTGTCCCCATCAGCACTGGCAGAGAGGGCTGCAGACCAGAATGCAGACAGGCAGATGCTCGAGCTGGCGGCCGCGCTGCCCGCCTCCCAGCCTGCCAGGGACTGGCTCTCCTCCAGCGTCTGCCTGCTCCTCTCCAGCAGCTCCAGCCTCCGCTGCCTCTTCTTGGCCAAGGCAGAGTCCTCCCCCTTGCTGAGCCCCACCACCTCCTCCTTGTTCTCGCTGCCTATCTTCTTCTGGTGCTTGAGCTTCCAGGCCTGGTAGGCCGTGAGGCCGGCATCAGAGGGCTGCTTCTCCCCCGCCGCCTCCTCGGCTCCAAGCTCGCTGCTGCTGTCTCCTGCTTCCAAGTCTTTCTTGTGAAATCCGAACTGGATTCTCTTGATCTTCCACCTTTCCAGGGCAGTGAGCTTGTCCTTGTTCCTGCTGCAGAAGTTATAGAAGGAGCTGGCCTCGGAGCACACGCTCTCCTTGTCATCCTCTCCCGCCCTGCTCCCTGCCTCTGAGCTCGCCTCCTCCTCCTCCTCCTCCTCCCTCCTGCTCTTGGAGCGGTACCTGCTCGAGGCCTCCTTCTCAATCTCCAGCAGCCTCTCGTTCCACGCGTCCCAGGTGCTCTGCGTGGACACAGAGTCGGAGCGGCGCCGCCCAGCGCGGCTCTGCGCGCTCTTCTCCAGCTGCTGCTTCAGGGCCCGGATGTCGCGGCTGCTCTCGCTCTCCGCCGCGCTGCTCTCGCTCAGGGTGTGCCTCCGCCTCCTCCCCACCCAGGAGCTGGCCTCGCCCTCCTCCTCCTCCTCCTCCCTCCCCCACCGCCGGTGCCCTTCCGCTTGGTAGCGCTCATTCCGGCTCTGCCACTCCCGGATGACCCTCTCCACGTCCTCGTCCTCGAGCTCCTCCCCAGCCTGGCTGGAGGTGGGTGAGCGCCTGTCCTCTGCACCCCGGGGGACCCTGCCCGTGGGGAGGCCCTGCCCCTCCTTCCACTCCTCATGCAGTTTCTGCTCCTCCTCCTCGTCAATGAGAGTGCCGGGCTTGGAGGCCTGGCTGGCCGTCCCCAAGGAGGAGCCACTCAGGTGGCTGGTGACGTCGTCCTCCTCCTCCACCGTCAGGGTGCGCACTGTGGCCCTGAGCGTGCTCCCCGCCTCCTCGCCCTCCTCCGCCTCCTCTGTGCCCCCTTCTTCCTCCTCCTCCTCCCTCTCCTCCATCAGCTGCTCGTTCAGCTCCCGCAGCTGCTTCAGGAAGCCGTCGTTGGGGTAGATGGCGCGCTTCCTGCGCACGGTCATCAAGGCCTCCAGGACAGCCATGTTGTGGAAGATCATCAGGTAGGCCACCACCAGCACTGCCGACCGGCTGACGCCCATTTCGCTGCTGACCAGGACTTTCCCTGCGAAGAAAGCACAAGAGATGACGATGGGATTGCAGCGGCTTCCCCGCAGTGTTTCCTTAAAGTGCAGTCCTGATGTGCCGAACTTAAGGTGTTTACTCAGCCAGGCTCAGGGCACGGCGGGGATGAGCACCACTGTCCCATGCCACGGAGAGACAGAGCAGTCCCCGCTGCCCTGCATGGGAAACACTGGAGTGCGTGTCGCACCAACAAGCACCTGCCCTACCAAGTCCTGTGCGGCACCCACCAACCAAGCATCGGAGAGAGGGGAGATAAAAGAATTGGGGGGAGGGGGAAGCAGAAATGGAAGGGGAGGCTAAAACGAATGAGTCCCGGAGAAGTAGAATCTCCATGCTGGGAAGCACCACAGTCACAGTCTAGACTGGAGAGTTCCCTTTCCAACACCCCATGCTGGGTCACCCACCACCTGCTCTCTCCCAGCTGCTTCCAGCCACGTGGAGCTCAAGAGCTCACACGGACACACACCTCATTCCACCTCTGGACCACTCTAATATTTTTAAAATTCTTTCGTGCATTAGGGTAAAGTATACATTTCTGCAACAGGCATCCGGTGCCCTTTGATATTTGGAGTCAATAAGGAATATATCTGTATGAACCGGGACCTTTATACAAAAAACCCTTAAGAAGATCACTATTATATTCTTCCCTAATTTTTTTTTCTTTTCCTAGCTATTCTGCATCTTTCAATCATTATTTGAGCGTCTTTTCATGCTCCCTTACTATTTATTCTAGCTATTCTTCTCCAGGTCAAAACTTGAATTTGTCAGTTTGAATTTGAGGACCTGGGGTTCAGGAGGGGTTCAGGAGGCTGGGGCAAGATAATTCAGCTGTGAACAGACCCCACACAGAGTGGGCTCCTCACTACCCTTGTCCTGGGTGCTGGGACTTCATGATGCCGTCTAAGCTTGCAATGTAGGTGAGATAGGTCACACAGTGAACTCAAATTATCTTTTTTTTTTTTGAAACAGAGTCTCACTTGTTGCCCAGGCTTGAGTGAGTGCCGTGGCGTCAGCCTAGCTCACAGCAACCTCAAACTCCTGGGCTCAAGCGATCCTCCTGCCTCAGCCTCCCGAGTAGCTGGGACTACAGGCATGCGCCACCATGCCCGGCTAATTTTTTCTATATATATTAGTTGGCCAATTAATTTCTTTCTATTTATAGTAGAGACGAGGTCTCGCTCTTGCTCAGGCTGGTTTCGAACTCCTGACCTTGAGCAATCCGCCTGTCTCGGCCTCCCAGAGAGCTAGGATTACAGGCGTGAGCCACCTCGCCCGGCCCTCAAATTATCTTTTATAGCCACTGAAACCTATAAAACTTTTAAAAAACTGCAATTAAGTCATATCTCTCTTTTCCTATGGCATTTTTTAAACGTAAGGATAACTTTACAAATTCCTACTAACCATTTTTGGTAGATGTGGTCTGTTTGTATCGCCTACAGAAGCCTTTGCAAATCTTGACTCTGCCATTCAGTAGAGCAGCTATCTCCTGGCCTCCCTTTCTGCTTTGCATCCTTCGTGAATGTAACAAACATGCCTTGTATGCCTTCATTTTAATGACTGTTTAAAATGCAGACTGGGACCGCCAGAGACCTTCCTCCTGGCTGTTATTAATCTACTTGCCAACAGCCTTTGGAGATGTTTGCTAAATCGGTCAAGAATTCTATCTAACTATATGGGATGGGTGGTGACTCTTTTATTATTATATCTTTGCATCAGTTAAGACCATGTCTTTGTCACACAGAGACTGAGAAGATTCAGGGGAGGAATGCTGAGAGGTGTTATTGGCAAGAGCCAGCAGCCACTAGAGGGAGGTAAGTGAGCAGAGTCAAAGCCTCCAAAGGGGCATCTACAGATGCGCTGGTCTTTTCCCCTCCCATCTTCAGCTCAGGGCTCAGCTGTCTCTCACCAAGGACCTCCCTTAACCATCTGACCAGGCCACAAGCTACTGTGGCTACTCCCAAAGTCTCACTCTCTTCCTTTGGAGGTGGAATCACCAGGCCTACCCACTCCAGGACACTTCAGGATATGACCAGCCAGTCTTCCTCATGGGGCATGAAATACTATCAGACTCAATCTGGTAGACACCAGGTTGAGGGAGCCATGCTTTTCCCTGCTGTGTTCCCAGCACTCTGAAATTCCTTGGAGTAGCCTCAAGGGCAGCCTGAGGGATAAGGGAGAGGCTGGGTGGGTTGGACTCTGGGGTCTTTACCCACTTCTCCCAGAGCAGCAATAGGATTTTCTGTTTTCTCTGTTGGGTACAAGGTCCACTCTGGTGTTGTATAGATTTTGCTCTGCAGGGGGCACCCTTCACACCGAAGGAGAAATATATTTGGTTATGATGAAATTTTTCCATCAGTAAAATGGTTTGAGGAAAGTGGTCTTTTTCTAATTTGCAGAGTCGCCATTTTGACTAGCAACAGGGCTGATGGGGACGGGGGTGTCCCTGTGTTTAAAACTTGAAAAGTGCACCTAGTGGAGAGAGCACTGGACTTGAGTAAGACCGGGTTCAAATTCTGTCTACACGCAGTATGCCTTTATATGGCAGGCAACTGTGTGTACCCTCCCAATTCTTAATTCCCCCTTTCCTCAGAACTTACCCCCTCTCCACACTCCAGGAAAACAAGAAGTATTTGCCCACAGGCCACCCCACCTGCCACTGTTGGTAGAACTCAGGGTAGACGAAGGCCCAGCATCTGCCAAATTCTCCAGAAAATTTGGAAATGGGACCGAGGCAGGATCAGCTAGAGCCATTTGCTATTTAAAGTACAGAGAGAAGGAGGCTGGAAACTGAGACTCCTGAGATTGTTCAGTTCTTGTTCCAGACTCCTGGGGTGCCACGTTTCTATTAATATCTTTGGATTCCTTCCTGTAGCTTCATAATTAGTGCCTTTGCTGCTTGTAAAGGAGTTTGAGATGGTTTCTACTTACAGGCAACCAACAGAATCTTGATTATTACGCTGTGGCCAAGTCACTTAACCTTCCCCGGGCCTCAATTCCCCAATCTCTGCAATGTAAATAACAACACCGTGCCCTGGTGGGGCCACCAGGATTACTATGTAAAATGCCCAGCACCAGGCGTTCTTTTCCCTCTCTTTGTGCATCCTAGACTAGAGGAAACCACAGGGACTGAGGCTCAGGGGGATAATTCCAGGGATGCTACAACTTCTCTGCGGCGACGAGTAGGAATTACCCACCAAAGCGACGACCACAGTGGCAGTCCGGTCCGTCGGCGGCCTCGCAGGCAGAGGAGGCGGAATGGAGAGGAGACGCACCGGGCCCCACGGGGAATCGGGACTCCCCTGGGTGTGGGGCCGGGCGGAGCTGACCCCCTCGCTTCTGGCCAGGGCGACCCAGCCCGACGTGGGCATCCTGGAGGGAGGCCCCGGCCTTCACTAGGCCCGCGCGTCCCTCCTCCCTCCTCCCTCCCGGCTGGCCCTCGCTCTCCATCTCGCTTTGGGAAATGCGTTCCACCCTCTGCGATCTGTCTCATCCGCCTGGGATGGTGCGGGGCGACCCGGGCGACCGCTGTACGGAGGCCACGTCTACGCGCGCTAGCTCCCGCGCACCGGAGCTCGGCGGGTGCGCGCCAGGCCCGAGAGAGCCGCGCGCAAACTCCCTGTGCTGCGGACACTGGACAGATAATCCCACAGGATCTTTAAGCATTGAAAAGGAGAGAAAACTTTTTACTTTTTATTATATACATAACAATTGACACACGTACACATCGTGTGTGTGTGTGTGTGTGTGTGTGTGTGTGTGTGTGTGTGTGTGTGTGTGTGTGTGTTTTCCATTAGAAGTTACCCAGCCTGGCCGTTGGTGGTGACAAGCAATGCCCTTCCAAGGAGTCATTAACAGTATCATCAGAGAAATGGCTTTAATGTTTGAAGCATTTATCATGTGCCGGGTGTTGTGCCAAGTAGGCTCTTTTATTTGCATTTAAAAAAATGTATTCCTCCCAGCAACTTCAGCATTAGATATTTTTGTCTTTGTTCTACATATAAGGAAACTGCAATTCCCAGGGGAAAAGGAAATGGCTCAAGGTCACATGGTAGATAAAGTGTAGCAAATCCTGGATTCAAATACAGGTTGCTGGGGAGCAAATCCTGAACTCTTACCTGCAGGGCTGCCGCCCCCACTGCATGGGCTCAGCCTCTCCTCCCTGAGCCCAGAGCCTGTGAACTCCAGTCTAGTCTCCTACCACTCTCACTTGCATACAGCAGTAGCCTCAGCTCTGCTTCCCTCCTTCCCTACTCAGTCCATTCTCCAAAGAATGAGTTTCCTCAAAGATAAATCAGATCAAGGTGCTGCTCAGCCTCCTTAGCCTGGCCTTTAATTTCCTTTGTGAAGGGGCCCCTGCATCCACTGTGCTAACCCACACCAACCTTTGGATTCCTGAACACGCCAAGTGTATTCTGCTGGAGGATCTCTGCACTAGCAGTTCCCTTGGCCAGGAACGCTCTTCTTCCAATTTTCCATGACTAGCTCCTTGTCAGGTGGCTTAAATGTCCCATCAACAGAAGGACATCTCAACCACCATCTGCAAGGATCTGGCCAGTCCCTCTAGCACATCATCCTAGTTATATAGTCTCTGCCTCGCACTTGTCACCATCTGACATTTTTATTTTAATTTTATTTTCTGCTTTTTAATGTGCATTTTCTCTCCCCTTTCTACAGCGTAAGAGAATTCAAAGGCCAGGACCGGAGCAGTACGTGGCACATGGTAGGCCCTCAAAAATTACTTACTGGATGAATTGCTATCTTGTCCTTTCTCCTCTCCTTAGAGAAAGCGGCCTTCTTAAGACAGATGCCCTCCTGACGCGGCAGATAACCAGGAGGTTTCCATAACATCCCCACTTGCTTCTCCCCTGGGAGAAGCAGCCTGGAGCGGCAGACCCCCTCACCTCTATAGGTCAGCAGCGCCTCATCGAGGAACTCAGCAGCCTTCCGGAAATGCTGGGCGATGTCCACCTCGGGAAAGTCATCCACTTCCACGCCCAGGTACTGGATCTCCAGGCCCGTGTAGAATTCAGGGCCAGTGTAAACGCCAGTGCCGTGCGCAGCATTCAGGATGTGGGTGATTCCCAACCTCTTCAGCCTCCCCTTGTTCACAGCCACGCTCCTGGGGGGAGAGGCAGGGATGTGTTAGCCAGAGTCGGAGCTAGAAAGGTGTTACCACTGCAGCAGGGAGCCCGCTGCAATGGTCAGGGGGCCCCAGCTGGGTGAGTGCCTCTTTCTCTGATCCTGGGTGTCTGGGATCGCTGCAAATGCCATTATAAAAAGGGTCAGTGACTTGGCGGCAGCAAGAGAGAAAAGAGACAGACAGCTAAGCAAGAAAGGGCAAGATGAAGAAGAGAACAGAACTGATGTGTAAGAAAACCTTTGAATGGTCCAGAGACCTTTAGTTTAAAACCTCATGCCTTGGAAATGGACATTCATCAAAGACAAAAGTGGCAGATAAAAAAATAATGAAATTAGGCGTATTCTGCATTGATATGGCACGCTTATAGTTTTTGAAATCTTTTCACATGCATTATTTTATTTTATCCCAATAATGAACTTGAGAAGTAGATAGGGCAACTATTTTTATTCCCATTTGAAGATTATAAAAATGAATCCAAGCTCTTATAACTTCCCCAGACTGTGAAAGGAGAAAAAAAAAAAAGCTCTGAACAAGAATTGGTGTTTCAGATTTCTAGTTCACAGCTTTTTTTGCTGCAGCTGAATAAATGGAGCTTAGTTTGAAGAGGCCCTGAGGACAGGGTGGCCCAAGAAGGAGCAGGGGGCTTCAGTTGGGGATACCTAGAGATGCCTGGGATCCCTGGTGACCACAAGGTGAATGCTTCTGGATCTGCAGATCTATTTAATTCCTTAGGATGTGGTACCCAGCTCTGGGGATCGAGTTCCAGGCAACCAATTGCCTGGATAAGACCCAATGTCCAAAGCTGCCATCCCAACTGCCTTCCCTGGGGCCCCAAATTCCCTCCTTCACTTCTGGATACATGGTAATTACACTGGAAAATTAGTTGCACGAATTAACCTATTGGTGCCAATTATGCACTGGAAAGATCCTGAAGGAATAGGACGTGAATGAGTTCTTTTTTTATTTATTTGTTTATTTTTTTTTGAGACAGAGTCTCACTCTGTTGCCCAGGCTAGAGTGAGTGCCATGGCGTCAGGCTAGCTCACAGCAACCTCAAACTCCTGGGCTCAAGCGATCCTGCTGCCTCAGCCTCCCGAGTAGCTGGGACTACAGGCATGCGCCACCATGCCCGGCTAATTTTTTCTATATATGTATTAGTTGGCCAATTAATTTCTTTCCATTTATAGTAGAGATGGGGTCTCGCTCTTGCTCAGGCTGGTTTCGAACTCCTGACCTCGAGCAATCCACCCGCCTCGGCCTTCCAGAGTGCTAGGATTACAGGCGTGAGCCACCACACCCGGCCTTGTTTTTGTTTTTGTTCTGGAAACCATTGATAAACTTTTTTTTTTTTTTTCAGAGGCAGGGTCTTGCTATGTTGCCCAAGCTGGAGTGCAGCAGCTGTTCACAGGTACAATTATAGCACACTACAGCTCGAACTCCTGGCCTCAGGTAAACTCTTAAAAAAAAAAAAATAACTGTATTCTGTCTACAAAAACAATAAATGTCTACTCTAGAAAACCTTTACAATGCAAAAGAAATCTAAAAAAGAAAATAAAAGCCCCCTTTAAAAAAACACCTCTAGGAGAGAAATATTAACATTTGTTGTATTTCTAACTGTTGCCTATGCAAAGCATATGCACGCACACACGCCCCGTAAATATTACAATTAGCATCATACATATTAGTATATGTACTCTCTTGTAATCTATTTCTTTCATACTATATTGTGAACATTTTCACATGTTGGTAAATACACATGCATGTCATTGTCAATGCTCCTAGTGTCCCGTTCTGTGGCCGTTACAGATGCCATGAGGTGGTGGAGCTGGCAGGACTCTGTGACAGTCCTAGAGGCCCAGAGATGGCCAGAGGGGCAAGGCTGTGGCAGATGGCCCTGGCAGGGGGGCAGAGAGTAAGCAGTCGTGCCAGCATTTTCCCTGGGTTTCTCTGTGGGCAGGCGTGCAGGGCCTTTCTCCACGGCCAGGGCAGGGTAAGTGGTTGGGCAGCTGCAGCATGCTAGGTGGACCCAGGGGGGCCTTTGATGAAAGCTGGGAGAGTTTCATCTCTCTCAGGCCCTAACTAGAGGGTGGGACAAAGGATCATGACCCCCAGCAGCCAGACTCACTTCTCAGCTATGAAGACGTTGGGCCAGACCTCATCCACCTCGTTCCAGGGCGTCTCTTGGCGGTCCTGAACCAGGGCCCGCTGCAAGTCCAGGATGCAGGGGGTGTTGTACAGGCTGGTGTCGTCCATCTTCTCCCTGACACGGTTGTACAGGTCCTCCACCAGCAGCTGCTCGGCGGACTCCAGCATGCCTGGACACTCTGTGTCTGCTTTGAGCTCCCGTGGCTTGAGTTCTAGAGGGGACAGGTGGCATGCTCATCAGAGAGCTGGGAATACCAGGGCCCTCCCTGTTCCTTGGGAGAACCTGCTCTTGGCTGGTTGGCTGCAAGGACTCTGGGCATGGACTGAATGCCAGCAGGATCTGCCAGAAAGGACGCGGTGGGGCCTGGGGGCCTGCTGTGTTGGCCCGGACACCAGTAGTTGGGGTCAGCAGCAGGATTGTATAGGTGTGGGTGAAGGAAACCACTTTTCCCTACTCCTTCCCATGCTTCTCTGAAGCTGGCTGATGGTCCTTAAGTACTAGGTGTACATCCCATTCATGCTTCTAACTCCCACAGTGCCCAGTATAATGTGGGTACTGGGAAGTGTTTGCCAAATGAGTCAATGGTGTACTTTTATAACGTAATTCACTCTACTAGTATGATTCCTTTACATATGGATTGCAAATATCCCTGGGAAAAGTAAAACTTTCAGCAGTCATTTATGTGATATTACCTCCTAATATACATTTAATTTACTTATTTATTTCATTCATTGTCTGCTTCCCTCCATCCGGAGTGTAAGCACCTGTGATTCTCAGCCTCCCAGCCCTTAGACAGGTGGCAAGAGTTTGTCACGAGCCCCCGTGCCAGTCTCAAAACAGGGCTCAGGGCCTTGCTGACAACAGAAAAGCTCAAATTCCCCTTAAACTCAAATCCCAACTCACCCTTTTACCTTCTCTTAATAATATATTTGCTCATGATTTATCCAATGTGGGGGAAAGTAAAACGTTTCCTTTCTCCAAGAAGGTAGACAAGAATAGGGGAGAGCAAAATCTTTCCTCTCACTTGGTAGCCAAAAATACTGACTAGAGAGAGGGAAAGAAGAAGCCGGAAAGGCGTGTCCTCTGTGTTAGCCGTCGCCTCATGCCAGCACCATCTCTGTCCCTGACGAATGGTCTCTGGGCAGACGGCTGCAGGGAGAGGCCGCCTGCAGCCTTGGACCCACATGTGGCCTTCTGGATCCTTGAGTGTGGTCTTTTACCAAAGCCAAACTTTGGATTCAGTCAAGGGTTGCCCTGTGGGATCTGGAGGGCCACAGGTGACCTTGAGGCTGCAGGTCCCCCACCCTCGGCCCTAGCCACATTTGGAAGACAGACTCGGCCCAGCCCTTCACGGAAGCAGCCCCTGACGGGTGTCTCGGATAGCAGCAGGGCTTGCTGTTCAAGGATGCGAATCCTGGGAGCCCTGGCTTCTGCCTGGGGCTCAGGGTTTCATTTCCCTTCCCTCTTTCCTCATCCGAACCCCCTGATGGGCCACTGAGCCCCAGCATCAGGTCTCAGCTCTAACGTTCTCTGATCTCCATTTCAAAAGCAGAAAGAAGAAAACCTTGGCAATCCCAGAGCTCTGTTTTGTTTAAAAATAGATGAAATGTTCCTATTTTCTCCACCACCCAGTTTTCTCCCCTAGCTCTCCTGGGGGCTTACCTAGCAAATGTAAAAGCCCCTCTCCTTCCACCCCACGGAGATGTCACATCTTTCCTTTACCGCAGGTGGAAAATAGAACTTCCGAAGCCTCATTAAAATATACAGTATTGTCTGCCTCCGCTATTTATCTAGCAGGTGGTTGTTTTGATTTCTTCCCTTTTCAGTTTAAAACCAAATGTCCCAGCCCCTCACCCGGGCGAAGGCAACTCCTCCTTGACCTAGGTCTCTGGTTCACACCTCCGCCTCTGTACACTTTACCTCCCTGCATCCATTCCTCCCGTCTATTTCCATTACCTGAGCTTTCTTCAAAAGAAAGTAGAGTTCGCACATTCTCCCTGCACTCGCTCAGATGTGTGGCTTGTGCACACTTTCATGAAAATTGGGGGCCTTCAACATACATTTTCACCCCTCTGATCACTAGCCAGCATGGTAACGTTTTGAAATATCACCTGACACATGTTCCTTTCTCTATAGTGTACTGTTTTTTCTTTCCCCACAGCCTATCAACCACTAAGACTAATGAAACTTAGGCTTAATGTCCCAGAGAAGGGGAGAGTGCATAAGATCTAGAATTTAAAAAGGCATCATGCATCTGCTGCTTTCAAACTAGACTTTGAATGTCCATGGCATTCTATACACTTGAAAGTGAAGCTTTCCAAAAGAGAACATGTTCTGCTCACAACTCCTAAAGCTGGACTTATATTTATCAAGAACCAAAACCTGGAGAGTGGCCCACTGAGTGAAGCAGAGAGTGGGGATAGTACAGGGTGCAAGGTCATGGGAATTCCCAACCACAAAGGGGGGAGAAAAGACCTTCCGGAGCCAGGGTGGTGCTGGGAGCAAGTCAGGGAGAACTAGACCAGGGTGAAGACACTGCCTGGGCCTGGAGGCCTTGGCCTGGCTTGGAACAAGATAACAGAGACACCAAGTTGGGGTGGGGGGGGGGGGAGAAAAAGAAACTCCAGAGTCAGAGGGGCTTTGAGAAGATAGGGCCTCCCGGAGTGCCCAGAGCAGCCAGCAACAACCAACTGACTTTCTGATTCTCTGTGAGGTGTGGTGTGAGATCCAGCCGTCCTCTGGAGACCCTGGTAGAGACCCAAATGGGTCAGGGACCAAGAAAGGCCTGGGATTAGGGTGGAGTAGGAGGAGCATGTGTGGCTTTCATGACTAAAGGCCAGGAAGGGGATGGTGGCCGGCAGCGATGGACACCAGGTTAAGGCCAAAGGCCAGCTGGGCCCTGTTGCATTCAGCATTGCTGCCTCATCCCACCCCACCCCTTCCCACCAGAAGTGTGAGACGACACCAGGGGCAAGGAGGAGAAAGGGGAGGAAAGAAATTGTAAAAGATTATTTCCCCAAAACTGACTAGGGAAAGAAAAATCCATCCAATGAGGATAAGTATCCTTGAATAAAATATGGTATGTTGTCATCTCCATACTCTACTGTGTAAATATAAGCATCGCTCCCCACCCCACCCTTCCCTCATTCCTCCCCATGCATCCTTTGGGTTGAAGACCATCTTCAAGCACTGGTGGAAATGCAGTTCTAAATCTGGACATCCCTCTGAAAAGAAGTCTTAGGTGCTCCTTGCTACTTCTTGGGCCCTCAGGTCTGCATCTCTACCATAAGCCACCTCAGAGCCCTGGGGTGACCACACACTGAGCGGGAGGCCCTAAGAGCAGTCGGAGCTGCCTCCCTGGCTGCTGACTAGAGGACTGTTCACAGAGACGCATAACTTCCACCTCTGTCCCATCACAGTTGATGATGAGGGTTGGCAGAACTGCCTTCTTCAGATCTGCATCTTTTCATGTGATGGGCGGCACCTGAGAAGCACATTTACGCCTTCCAGTGGCCCCTCCAAGGGTCTTCAGATGGCCCCTGGGCTCTGCCCACTGCCACCCACCCTCAGCTTGCATTACCTTCCTTGATGATCTGTTTGGCTGCAATGGCTGAGGACAGATGAATGGGCTCCATGAAAATGCTTTCTGTCTCTGCATCTGAGACCATCGAGTACCTAAGAAAAGAGGGTATCCATGTGAGATGACCCTGGGCAGCAATGGAATGGAAGACATTTTTAAGCAACGAGAAACCTGGATCTGATTTCAGCCGCAAGTGGAAACAATGAGAGATAGAGAGAAAGCCTTCTTCCCAAGTTGAGGGAACCCGAGAATGCCGAACATTGGGTATCCCGTGGCTCAGTTGTGCATCTATTTTCAGGCCAGAGTTGGCACCTGTGGGTTGTAGGGGATGTCTAGTGACATGGCAGTCTCTGTGGGGGAAACCCACCCCGACCTGATTTCACTTTCTTGGATGTCTTTCTCTTGTCTTTTTTTCCCTCCTGTCTCCTGTTCCTCTGCTATCAATACTATAGCATGCCTCAACTGTGCCTTATCGGGGTTCTGCTGGGTTGGGGGGCTGTGCAGGCTGCCACCACGTTCTCTGTTCCCCATGTCTTCTCCCTGCTTGTAAGGGCATGGCTAGTGATGAAGGACTGGCATGCCAGTGAACGCCTGAGCTGTACTCAAGTGCACAGCTCCTGATTCTGAGCACGAGAAATCAAGAGTCGGGCTGAGCCCTGGGACGCAAAAAAGTAACTTGGGTAAATATCAAGGCAATTTCCCAAAAAGAATTCAGTGAGGGTATCAAAAGAAACCTCTAGGGAACAGGGAGACTCCAGGGCAGAGACAAGGGGACTATACCGTGGTTCACTAGTAAACTCCTCCCTTGTGAATTCTCCTGTTTTCCAAGCCTTGTGTTGAGCTTTGGATCTTTTTTCTTGCTTAGTCTAGTCTTTCCTTTAGGTCCAGAGAGGTTTTAAAAAATGGGTGGATTTAATGGATTCTATTTGTGAGTGGCTTCTTTGAATTTAATTGTGAAAAAACCCTCCACAAAGTGTGTATTATTATTATTCCTGCTTTACAGTTAAGAAAACTGTGGCTCCGAAAGGCAAAGAAAATTGCCCAAGGAGGTAGGTAAATGGCAGGGCTACGCTCCAGACATAGGTAGGTTCTGCTCTAAGTCCAGGGTTCTTGCTAAGGGAAACCCCCATCTGTTACTTGGTGTATCCAGAGACCCCCACCACTCATGGAAGACCCGCATCCGCATAATACCAATCTGTTTTCTGGCCCATCAACTAGTCTATTGCCTGACATTAGCGTAACAATAAATTTATTGCCTGGTGCATCAACATAATAGTAACCTATTGCGTGACACATCAAATAAGGTACACCTGGTACGCCACCCCTCGGACCACCCCAACTTAATAAAAGTGGGAAAAATTCAGTAGACAGTGCTCAGAATTTGGTGGCAAGGCCCCTCTGAGCTGGCGAAATAAACTTTGATTCTCCGACTCTCATGTGCCACTCCGTTTGTCCCCGGGACCACCTGCTGTAACAGTCTCTCCACCATACACTGATGCCATCAGATTTGACCAGGCAGGGGAGTCTGCTGGTGAAAGCAACCCCAGTGGGATTCACAGGCCCAATATAGACTCTGACAAAGAAAAGTACTTAAGAAATACTTGCAGAAAGCATGGATGGATGGATGGATTGAGCTGAGTAAAGTTGAGTTGAGCTGAATCTACCTACACTAAAAGCTAACTTGAACTAAGTTAGGATTGAATTAAATTGGATTGATTAGCAGAACACATCTCTTGTAGTAAGCATCCGTAACCAAAGAGTCCACCCTGGGGAAAATGGCATGCTCAGTATTAACAATGCCATGGAGAGAGAAATGCCCTTACTAGGAGGGAGGAATGGTCTGTGACTCTACCCAGGACATGACCAGACCTGCCCGTGCAGCCTAAGAGGCAGCACAACATAGTGTCATCATCCATGGAGAGTTTTCTGAGAGCAATTGTGCTGAGTCATTCCCATCCTTGCACCATGTACTCCTTGTGACCAAAAGATGTATTTGCAAATAATTATGACTAGGGAGTGAGGATAGATTAAAGATGAGGCTTGTAGGATATTATCCTTGAATAAACTAGAGAGGTCTTTAGAATCTCAATGCTTGGTGAAGGTAATAAAGACTAGAACAATGGAGGGGTGGGAGGAATCTCTATAAAGGTACAGATTAGGCGGTCTCACTTACCCGTGTCTCCAGCACATGGAAGGTGACTCATCAGGGCTCGATGACTAAGTGGGTGGATGGGTAGATTAATGAACAGCTGGATGGTTGGATGAATGGATGGAATGTGCAACGTGTCCACATACCACTTCAGGGATCAGACCCTGTGGTCTCCAAGCCCCTGCAGACTCTGGCTCTTCATCCCCCATTTTTCAGATTTTAGTTCAATCATCACTTCTTTAGGGAAGTCTTCCCTGATCTTGCATCACACACCTCTTTTTTATGGCACTTCTATAAGATGCAACTTTACATTTATTTTGTAAATCCTTTGATAATATCTGACTCCTATACTAACTCATACCTGTCTCCTATACTAACTCTCCTATACTAACCTCATACCCTCTATGAGGGCAAGGACCATGGCTGGGTATCTTGTTGCCTCTGTGTCCCCAGCACCCAGCACAATGTCTGGCACAGAGTAAATGCCTGATAGATCTTTCCCGACTCACCGATTGACTGAATTTGTTCTCAGTAGCCCTCTGCCTAAGGGAATGCAGCAGTTACAACAATCAGCAACAGGATTTGTCAAGAATTTGCTGCATGCTCATCATGTCACTTGGATACCAGTAGCAAGCCCAAAAGCAAACCCGGGATCTTAGCTGTGTCCTATCCATGCCTTCTCTCTGTCCTTCTGAGGCCAAGAAGTACGCAGTCTCTAGGCCCATGTTAGCAATTAGCAAGTCTTTTCTTAGGGTAGATTAAAGGTGACTCCAGATTTGTGACACTCCTTGCATAGAGAGGTGGGGTCTACATCCACTTCCCTTGAATCTGAGTGGGCTCTGTGGCTGCTCTGACTGATAGAATATGGTAAAGTTGATGGTAGCCCGTTTTCCGAGTCCAGGTCTTGAGGGAAGCTTCCCCTCCCTGGGAGCCCTGAGCTGCCATAACAGAAGTCCGACTACCCCGGACCACCAACCTAGAAAGGCCGCTTGTCAGCAGTCCTGGACGATGCCACATGAAACAGATAAGCTGCCCAGTCAAGTCCTGTCCAAATTCCTGACCCCCAAAAAAGAGAGCAAAATAGAATTACTGTCTTTAGTCATTAAGTTTTAGGGTAATTTGTTAAACACCAGTATTTAACAGGAACAGTGCTATGCCAAGGGATAAGAAGTGAGTTTTGAGCAAATGCTAAGGCACTCTTCTCCCTAACGGTGACGGAGAACCTAATAAAATCAGTGCCTGACCCGAATACGTTGCCGATAGGCAGTAACAACAGCACAGCGCCAATGTAGGAGAGTAACCTTGCCTCTGTACCAGACCTTGAGGACATTCTGAGCCCAGGAGTCAGGACAGTCTTGGTTTTCAAATATCAACATTTCATAAAATGAGAGTCAGAGTCCCAAATTTCATATAAATGCGAGTCCCATTTTTCATTTCAACAGTGTTTATTAAGGGAGCTTCATAATCTTATTTTTCAATAATTAATATTATTTACACTATTCATAAGATACTGATCATTTTATTTATTGAGGGCTGGTATTATGTAAAATGAGGTTGGGGCAAAACAAAACCAAACCCACTCATGCTGCTGTGGGGATTATAAAGGCTTCCTCCCTTCTCCCACGTGGTCAGTTTTCTTTGTTCCTTCGTGGGCCTCCCGGGCTCTGCATTCCAAGAGGCTTTCTCACATCTGTAGTCTGTATTCCAAGCAACTGACACAGACCAAAAAGAGACACAGGAGGTGCCCTCACCTGCCAGGTGTGCAGAAATGCCCCTCACCTGCCAAGAACTCAGCAGGTGGTGTCGCTGGGTCATCCCTACCCAGAGCCCTCGATCATGCCATTTCCCCCGACAACCTTGACTTCACACTGCGAGGATTTGGTTTGAAGTGACAAATACTAGGGATGGGGAATGTGTCCTAAATATTCCTCAACTCTGAGGGTGTGAGTCTGATAGAGGAAAATTTGAAATTAAAATTTGCAAACAGAAGTGACTGAGAAACATCCTTCCTTCGCGTGGGCGGTAAAGACGGAACTTCTGCTAATGAGTCCGCAAATCTGAGCCATCAGACATGCGGCCTCTGGCCGGTAAGTACGCTCTTGAGATGTTGGCAGCTTTGTAATTGAGAAAAAAGGAGAGCAGATTTCCTTCCCAGCCC
The DNA here is from genome assembly GCF_040939455.1 of Microcebus murinus. Classification (NCBI taxonomy): domain Eukaryota; kingdom Metazoa; phylum Chordata; class Mammalia; order Primates; family Cheirogaleidae; genus Microcebus; species Microcebus murinus. The sequence continues at coordinate 114,207,651 of NC_134105.1, read as the reverse complement.
CCTAGTGTTTCTGTCTTTGGCTACTGATGCTAAAATGTGAGCAACAGTAAACTAAGCTGAGTATTACCCAGTGTGGAACGGAGGATGCAGATTGCAAACGCTTTTCTGAGTCAGGTGCCACCAGGGCAGATGTGAACCTAATAGTCATAAAACTGTTTTGCCACAGACACGGTTTATTAACTCTAATAAGGAAGGGTGTGGGGTAAGACCTAGTAGGACCCTTGTTTTCCACAAAGAAGCTGGATTGCAGAGAAAGAAAGGAGGAAGGAGGGAGAGACCTGCACAACTGGCCCTGTTTATATTTGCAAGGTCAGTAAGATGGCAGCCCGAGAGGTTTTGATTTATGATCATGTCTGTCCCCCAACTAGTGTACCTGAGATGGCGTGGGACGACACTCACACCCTGATTAGAAAGCAGCGAGGGCTGGCTGTTCAAGAAAGATAGGCAGGGAAAAAGAGGACCTAGGATCGATACATACCTCATCATAGGATCAGGAAGCAGCAGCTAAAAAGCCTTGAGGGCGAATTGAAAGAGAAACAATAAAGAGGAGTGTGATGGACTTCCTAACCAAGAGCAGAGACTGCTGCAGCTTTCTTTAAACCTGCCATTTTCAAAATTGCAGACTGTAACCAATTAGTGTATCATAAAATCAATCCAATGGGTTGTGCCCAGAGACTGGGAAAGAAAGGAAAAAAAGGGAAGGAAGGAAGGAAGGAAGGAAGGAAGGAAGGAAGGAAGGAAGGAAGGAAGGAAGGAAGGAAGGAAGGAAGGAGAAAGGAAGGGAAGGGAAGAAGGGAGGGAGGGAGGGAGGAAGGAAGGAAGGAAGGAAGGAAGGAAGGAAGGAAGGAAGGAGAAAGGAAGGGAAGGGAAGAAGGGAGGGAGGGAGGGAGGGAGGAAGGAAGGAGGAAGGAAGGAAGGAAGGGAGGGAGGGAGGAAGGAAGGAGAAAGGGAGGGAGGGAGGGAGGGAGGGAGGGAGGAAGGGAGGGAGGGAGGGAGGGAGGGAGGGATGCAGGGAATAGCACCATCTCAGGCGTTCTCAAACTACGGGCCACATGGGAGCCGCCTAGCACATTTATCTGGCCCTCCGGGTGTTTTTGCCACCGCTGCCTGTCCTGCTTAGCAGCCGACTCGTCCTGGGCCCACAGTGCGCACTCTCCAATGGTCTGAGGGACAGTGAACTGGCCCCCTGTTTACAAAGTTTGAGGACCCCTGACTATTGTAAGGATAAGTAGTTTTGTGAAACTTTTTAAAATTTATATGTACACGTGTATATCTCTGAGTTGAGATGTAAATGGCGTGTCCTACTGCAGATTACAGTCAGCGAAGTTTAAAAACTGCTGCTTTAAACCAGTTGCCAGGCTGTCCAGACACCAAATGGAGGGGAACTGGGGTCCTTCCACCCAGACTGCCCTACAGCTGCTCATGTCCTGTCAAGGAGTCCCTTGGAAATGACACAGAGGCAGAGACCCAGGAAGGGGGTGTCTTTCTTGATTTGGCTTTTGCCATAAAGGACCAGGTTTCTGAGCGCTCTCTAAGTGTCCAGTCACTTTAGAGAAAGTGACCACATAACAGGCTCTAAGGAGAGAGAGAAGTCAGTAATCCGAAGAAAATCGATTTTTAGCAAGCTGCTTCCTTCCAGCAGGCTTAGCGAAAGAGCAGAGGTGGAAAAATCCTCCCGGAAAGAGAACTGTAAAAGAGAAAAGGTAGACAGAGGAGCCATTTCCCCGGGAAACACGACAATGAGGACTCACAAAAATCACCCTCCACGCCTCCATCTCCTACCCCACCCACCGCCAGGGAAAATGCCACCATGAGAGGAAGCCTGACCAAGCCTCGCCAAGGAGTTCTAAAAAATTGCAAAGTCTTGAAAAATTCAGATCTGAAAATCCAAAGCAAAAAATGGATTTTGACTGGGAAAGATATCAAAGGAAACAGAAAAACCTTCTTCAAATCAGGAACAAGAAAAGCATAAAGAAGTCTTTGCTCCTTTATTTAGAAAGAGAAAACGGGTGTTAGCTGAGGAGGAAGAAATAGAAGCAGAGGTTGGTTTGCATCACAGAACTCTTATTTCTGAGGCTGTTTATTTGGGTGACTAGGGAAGTCTAACAGGATGAGTAAGGAAGAAGTCCCCACCAAATTGCCCCACTGAAGGGAGTTTTAAATTTTAGTGTCAACTCATAAATTACCTAGGGAAATTTGCCTACCTGGGAGACGGATGAGTCTCCAGCCACAGGGTTTCTTCCAGAGACAGTGACTCACAGTGGCTAGGTTTGAATTTAAGGTGTTAGAGGCCAGTGCCCAACTCAGACAAAAATGAAGATTTGACACCCTTATCCACTGTCTACACCCCTTTCTCAGGTTCTTAATTCACTCAAGGATGAGATTTACAGATGAGGCTTGAAACGTGAAGGTTCCCTGCCAGGGGAACCTAATTTTGGCTGCTTGGTAGTGGCTGTTTGGAGCACTGAGTGAAGTTTTGGTTCCACAGGAAAGAGTATAGTTATGTCTGCCAGGGACTAGATCTAGGGCTGTGGTGGGTTGAATGGTGGCCCTCCACCAAGGTACGTCTCCTAGAACCTGTGAATATAATCTTTGTTGGAAAAAGGATCATTGCAGAAGTAATTAAGTTAAAGATCTTCAGATAAGATCATCCTGGACTAGGGTGGGCTCTAAAGCCAGTGACAAGCATCCTCATAAGAGAAGGGGAGAACAGGACAGAAGCCCATTTGAAGGAGGGGCAGAGGTTGGAATTACACTGCCATGAGGCAAGAAATGTCTGCTTGCAACCGAAGCTAGGAAGAGACAAGGGAGGAGTTTTTCCTAGAGCCTTTGGAGGGACTGTGGCTCTGCCACCACCTTGATTTCAGACTTTTGGTATTCAAAACTGGGGAGAATAAAGTTATATTGTTTTTAAGCCACCTAGTTTGCAGTAATTTGTTATAGCAGCCCTAGGAAACCTGAGTCTGGTGGTGAGGTATCAGCTGACTCGGTGCATAATTTAGTTTTTAAAAAGATGCAAACCTTTAGCCAAAGAAAGAAAACAAGAAAGATGAAATTTCAGGCACTTGTCAAGTGCGAGGAGGACTGTTCAGGATGGGGACCACTAGCAATAAGTGATGGTGTGTTGCTTAGACTACAGTGCTTGCTTATGGCAGAATTAGAGAAGCATCAAGTCTTAACTAGTGTGGGGGGGGGACTCTGGTTAAATAGAAATTTCTTGAAATCATGAGTTACTGATAATAATTGGTTTCAGATATCTTCCCCTGGAAGAAAAAAGGAAGAGAACCACCATTTATCAAATACCTAATGTGTCTTTATATATATAATGTTATTTATTTTCTACCAGTGGATAAACTGGTATTCCAGTTTTACGATTAAATAATTTATGCACGCTCTCATGGGTAATAAGTAGGAGAGCAGATCTGACCACAATTTTTTCTCAACCACTGAAGTTCTTTCCACAGTACCATGCTGCCTCCCACAAGAGGGTTTTGTTTATTTTTTCATAGCTTTTTAAAAAACAGCTTTATTTAGGTACAATTGGTATATAAAACTCACAAACTTAAAATGTATAGGTTGGTTAGGTTTGACAATTTGACACATGTAAGCATCTGTGAAACCATTACCACGATAAAGACTGTGAACTTGCCCATCATCCCACAATGTCTCCTCATGCCCCTTTACAAAAGCCCTCTCCAGGCCCCCACTGATCTGCTTTCTGTCACTACACAACTTGTTTGCATTTTCTAGAATTTTATATAAATGGAATCATAGATGTACTCCTTTTTGTGTGACTGCTTTATCAGCATACTTATTTTGAAATTCATCTATGTTGTTGTATGAATCAATAGTTTATTTCTTTTTATTGCTCTATAGTATTCCTGCTTATAAACATACCACAGTGGTGTGTTTATTCAGTTGTGGACATTTGGGTTGTTTCTAGTTTCTTAGCTCTTACAAGTAAAGCTGCTGTGAACATTCATGTACAAGTCTTTGTATGGACATAGGCTTTCATTTCTCTTGGGTAAATACCTACGAGTAGGATGACTAGATCGTATAGGTGTAGGTGTGTATGCTTGGGTAGGTGTGTGTTTAACTTTGTAAGAAACTGACAAACTGTAAAAGGGTCGTACCATCTTATATTCCCACCAGCAGTGCAGGATTGTTTACAGGTACTCCATATTCTCACCAACATTTGGCATGATCAGTCTTTTTAATTTTAGATATTCTAGTAGATGTGTAATGGTCACTCATTATGGCTTTAATTTGCATTTCCCTAATGAGTAAGGATTTTTAACATTTCTTCCTGTGCTTATTTGCCATCCACGTATCTGTTTTGGTAAGCATATGTTCAAATCTTTTGTCTAGTTTTAATTGAGTTGTTCCCCTCTTATTGGGTTTTGACAGTTACAGAAAATGTATTCCAGATACAAGTTCTTTATCAGAACTCCCAGTCTGCGAATTGTCTGTTCATTTTTTAAAACATTGTAAAGTCAATCATCTGGATTTATTTAGGCCTGGTTCTGTGTAATGCAGTGGGATTGATTGGATGGTGCTCAAAGCCTGTGCAGCTGTAATAGTTTATGTTTCCTGTTTTATGATGACATTGTGGGAACAGATAGCTCATGAAGCATCATCATGTGTTTGTCTCCCTGAAACTTTCTGAAAAGGCTAGCTAATTGGAATCAGCTTCTAGAAAACACTTTCTCAGTGGTATACACAAACCGAGAAGCTCATCAAAACCAGTAGGATTCAGCAGCAGTCACTGAAAACCTGGAGGAAATTTGCTCTGGATGTGAGACCATGCTTTAAGGCAGTTCAGCCCATTCCACATGTAAGTGGGTCTTCCAGGCTGGGCCTGTTTTTGCCTAGGAAGGCAACAAGCTGTTGGAAGGGCTTAAGGATTGAATGCCATTGAAAATTCCCTATTAATAAATGCTTTTTCTTGGCTGTGCAGAAGCCTTTTAATTTGATCAGGTCCCATTTATTTATTTTTGTTGTTGCTGTGATTGCCTTTGGGGTCTTCTTCATAAACTCCTTGCCTAGGCCAATGTCTGTAAGAGTTTTTCCAACATTTCTTCTAGAATTCTTGTAGTTTCATGCCTTAGGTTTAAGTCTGTTGTCCACTGTGAGTTAATTTTTGTGAAAGGTGAAAGGTGTGAGTCCTGTTTCAGTGTTCAACATGTGGTTATCCAGTTTTGCCAGCACCATTTATCGAAACTATCACCAGAGCAAACAGACAACATATAGAATGGGACAAAATATTCGCATGCTACACATCCGATAAAGGGCTGATAAGTAGAATCTATATAGAACTAAGGAAAATCAGCAAGAAAAGATCAAACAACCCTATTAAAAAGTGGGCAAAGGACATGAACAGAAACTTCTCAAAAGAAGGTAGATTAATGGCCAACAAACATAAGAAAAAATGCTCAACATCTCTAATCATCAGGGAAATGTAAATCAAAACTACAATGAGATATCACTTAACTCCAGTGAGAATGGCCTTTATCAAAAAGCCCCAAAACAATAAATGATGGTGTGGATGCGGAGAGATAGGAACTCTCATACACTGCTGGTGGGACTGCAAACTAGTACAACCTCTGTGGAAAGTAATATGGAGATACCTCAAAGAGCTACAAGTAGAATTACCATTTGATCCAGCAATCCCATTACTGGGTATCTACTCAGAAGAAAAAAAGACATTCTATAAAAAAGACACTTGCACTCTAATGTTTATAACAATTCACAATTGCAAAGATGTGGAAACAACCCAAGTGCCCATCAATACACGAGTGGATTAATAAAATGTGGTATATGCATACCATGGAGTTCTACTCAGCTACAAAAACAACGGTGATCTAGCACCTCTTGTATTATCCTGGACAGAGCTGGACCCCATTCTACTAAGTGCAATATGACAAGAATAGAAAAACAAGCACCACATGTACTCACCATCAAATTGGTATTAACTGAGCAACACTTATGTGCACATATAGTAGCAACATTCATCGGGTGTCAGGCAGGTGGGAGCGGGGAGGAGGGGATGGGTATATTCACACCTAATGGGTGCAGTGCACACCATCTGGGGGATAGAAACCCTTGAAGCTCTGACTCGGGTGAGGCAAAAGCAATATATATAACCTAAACATGTGTACCCCCATAATATGCTGAAATAAGATAATAAATAAAATAAAATAATAAAATGCTTTTGTCCCGTGGCAGGCTAACTTAACATAAAACTGTGAAACTAGCAGAATTGGTCTTCCCTGCTTCCTACCTCCCCTTTCAGTGACTACCCCACCCTTGCATAATACTCACTATTGGCCTTCCCCAACCAATAATCTGAGAATCTTAGTCACATCAAGGTGATAGACAGTTAATAAAATGCACATTTCCTAGGGCAGTGCTATGGCTTGAATATGGTTGGTCCCCACCCAGACTCATGTTGAGTCTGGTGGTGATTTTAAGAGGTGAGTAGGTCTGTAAGAGAGATGAATACCTTTCTCAAGGGAGTGAGTTCTTACTCTGGGAGATTGGACTCTTTGCCAGAGAGCAGGTGTTATAAAGTGAGGCTGCCTCTTGTGTTTGGTCTCTTCTGCACGTGCCTTCTGCTCTCTCTCACGCGTACTCTCGCCATGTGCTGCCATATGCCATGTTACGATGCAGAATGAGGCCCTTGCCAGGATGGCCACTTGATCTTGGATTTTCTAGACTCCAGAAATATGAGCCAAATAAACCTCGTTTCTTTCAGAATTACCCAGTCTCAGGTATTCTGTTAAGAGCAACAAAAATGGACTGAGACAGACAGTGTTTAAAATATGTATAGCAGACTTTATTTATCCAGCCTACTGCCAATTAGACAGTTCATAGTATTATTTACACATTCTATATCCTTAATGACTATTGGTTGCTAAAACAGTCTAGTACTTATCTTCTGGTGCACATATGTACTTATTTCTGCTAAATATTATCATGAGTGAGCCTTCTGGGTCAGAGGACTGGAATGTGTTTAGCTTTAGTAGATACTGAGAAATAGTTCCAAATGGTTGTACTAATTTACACTCTCACCAGCAATGAATAGTTCTAATCGCTTCACATCCTCATTAATATTTGCTATTGTCAGTCGTTAATTTTAGATATTCTAGTGAGCATGCACTAGTATTGAATTATGGTTGAATTTGAATTTCTATTATTTCTTTTTTTAATCTATTTCTACCTCCATTCTTCTATAGTCAGAGAACATATTCTGTATGATTTCAATCATTAAAAATTTGTTGATATAAGTATGGTCCAGTATATGATCTGTTAAGTAAATGTTCCATGTGTACATAATAAAAATGTGCATCCTACAGTTGTTGGGGACATGTTCTCTAAATGCTAGTTAGGTTAATTTTGTTTATTGTTTTGTTCAAATTTCCTACATTCTTAATAATTTTTTGGCCTCATTCTATCAGTTGATGAGATAGTTTTTTTAAAAAAATACATACAGTTGACTAAGATTGTGAATTTTAATTTTTCATTCAGTTCTGTCCATTTTTTGCTTTATATATTTTGAAGGTGTATTATTAGACATAGAAATTTTAAATTATTATATCTTCCTGGTGAACTGAAACTTTGATTGTTACAAAATGTCCCTCTTTTTCTCTTTGTCTCTAATAATGCTTACATTAAAATCTGCTTTGTCTGATATCAATATAGCCCCACTGGCTTGCTTTTGGTTAGTGTTTCCATTTGTGGCAGCTTGTATTTTCCAAAGATGACCACAATATTTCCCATCCCACTCGTTCTCTTTAGGATATCACCTTGCTACCTCTCCTGGAGTGATGGAATCTGTGTTGCCTACTTTTGAGACTTTGTGGATCTTTGTGACAGCAGAGTGTGGCAGAAGTGACACTTTGAGACTTCTGAGGCTAGAAAATGAAAATTAATAAACTTTTGTTCTCTTGGATGTCACTTTTGGAATTTAGCTGCCATGCTTTGAGAAGGCCCAAAGTGGCCCGTATGGAGAGACCATCTTAGGTATTTTGGCCAACAGCCCAGAAAAATCCCAACATGAACTGCCGAACATGTGAAGATACCTCTGTGAGTCACCCTCAGCCTTAAAGTCATTCCCAGTCTTCAAATCTTTCCAGTTGAAGCTACAGACATCTTGGGGCAAACACAAGCTAATTCTACTGTGCTTTTTCCAGGTGGAGAACATAATAAAATATTTTTTTGTGCCACTAAATTTTGAAGTTATAAGCAATAGTAACTGGAACAGTGTAGTATAAGTTTTCTATTTTTTGTTAACCTTTGTATGTCCTTATTTTTAAGGTATGTCTCTTGTAAACAGTATGTAGGCTTTTTAAAAAATTGAGTCTGATAATCTTTGTCTTTTAATTGGAGTAGTCTACTTACATTTAATGTAGTTACTCATATATTTGGGTTAAATCTATCATCCTATTTTGTTATTATTTGTTATGCTTCTTTTGTATTCTTTTTCTCCTCTTTCTTTTCTTCTTTTGGATTGATTATATTTTATTATCTCATTGTCCCCTTTCCTCATTAGCTTGTTAGCTTTATGTTCTGTGACAAACTTTCTAACAATTACACTAGAAACCACAACATGCATCCTGGACTTCCCACCTAAATTTATAGTTTCAGATAACCCTTCCAGATAACTGTCATTGAATTGAGACAAGGAGGCAAAGAAATGAATCAGGACTGACAATGTTATGTAAGAAAGAACTATGAGGGCCGGGCGCGGTGGCTCACGCCTGTAATCCTAGCTCTCTGGGAGGCCGAGACAGGCGGATTGCTCAAGGTCAGGAGTTCGAAACCAGCCTGAGCAAGAGCGAGACCTCGTCTCTACTATAAATAGAAAGAAATTAATTGGCCAACTAATATATATAGAAAAAATTAGCCGGGCATGGTGGCGCATGCCTGTAGTCCCAGCTACTCGGGAGGCTGAGGCAGGAGGATTGCTTGAGCCCAGGAGTTTGAGGTTGCTGTGAGCTAGGCTGACGCCACGGCACTCACTCTAGCCTGGGCAACAAGTGAGACTCTGTCTCAAAAAAAAAAAAAAAAAAAAAAAAAAAGAAAGAACTATGAGTGTGGTTACTAACACAGGGAGTTGTTTGGTCTACATAGATCAGAAACCTATTGAGGTTTTTGAAGGGATCATGTTTCCAAAGAAACCATGAGCTTTGAAAAGCCTTTGGGTGGTGTGAGTCTCAAAACAGCCCTTGGGCCCCCAAATTTCCATGAGCAGGACACAGTCTGCAAAAGCTATATAGTCTTCAAGGAAGACATCCCTCCCACCCCACTTCAGATGTGGCTACAGGGAGGTAACGGACAAGGAGGAAGGCGCAGACAGTAGGGCTACAGGCCAGAGAGAACAACCGACAAGGGAGTGTCTCCCAGATATCCAAATCAAGGTCAGATCTAGGAGGTTTCCCCACATCTGTGCTAGCCATGCTCATTAATCATAGGGTTTCTATCAATATAGCTCCCATTCCTTTCTTTATAAAATGGGAGCCTTTTTGGCAGTTATCCTAGTGAGACCATACGGTGTTACCTTCAGACCTGAGGGAGAGAATGCACATCCCTGGGAGAACCCAGCCTTAGAACTATGCCTGCAGCAGTTGGAGAGTGGGCTGTGGGGCTGTCTCACCTGGGAGGCAGGAAACATGTGCTATGAGTGGGGGGAAAAGGTAACGTGGATTGACTGACTCGAGGGGTATACTGCGGCTGAGATTGCTACGTACCAACTCTTTTGGAGGAGGTACAACCTCTTTTGGAGGAGGAAATAATGGATCTTATTTCCCATCCTTCCCTGCAAGAAAGCATGGCCTTGCTGAGTTCCAGCCAATGGCATATATGAGTGGAAGTGAAGTGGCCATTCTCAGATCTGGCCCATAAAAACCTCCTGGGAAATTCTCAGGGCCCTTCTCCATTCTGTCTTGATACTGATGAGCACAGAGACGTTAGAAGCCATGATTTAAAATGGTACATCCATGAGATGGAAGGGGCCTCAGTTCCAAATTACTGCTCAGGGTCCCCTTTAGGAACTTATTTGAGCAAGAAAGAAACGTCCTTTTGATATAATGGCTAACACTGCCCTAAGTAATACACAAACCTACCACCTGCCCCAACCACACACAAAGCTACCTCTGCCTTACTTATCCTGGAGCGTACAGGAAGGGAGGGGTGTATTTTACATCTCTCAATCCTGATCATTTTTCTAAGTGGCAACATAATGCTCAGTTTTAAAGAGTCCCCAGACTCCACCGAGGCCAAGTGCCCTGGCCCGTGGCTGAGGAGCACCTGCCCATGCTTCCATCTTAACCCAGTGTGGAGGACTTCGAACCCGGAGAAGCAGGAGCCAGCAAGACTCCAGAACCAAGAAAGAGTGAAGTCAAACAGAATTATAAACACTTAGAGGTAAAGTTACTTTGAGGTATTTTTGTTGGGCCTTTCTTTCTCTTTTCACAGACAAGCAGACACAGGCTCAATCGTTTGAGTTATTCTTCTCATCAATTTGGTGACAGAGCTATGATTAGAAGTCAGGTGTCCTGCTATCATTTATAAATGATAGCACACACGATGGTTTTAGCAGGCAGTTAAATATGACACTTCTTTAATGTCTCACGGTTTGTCTTGAAAGTTCATGCAAATTTGCCAGTCTACATCATAATATTTTCTCAATTGTTTTAACGTAAATAAGAAAGTTTTAAATTGCTTGTCATAAAATGAAGAGGACTCTCCAGGAAGATGCATCATGTTTCCCTATCTCCCCGGCACCCTGCCACTTGCCCTGGGCACGCACATCTCCCAGTTTGAAAGACACAGCTTGATCATGGATAAAAAAATTATTTTAGTACTAGGAACCGTTCTATGGGCCTCTTCTATGATCTATGGCCTGTCGTCCCCACATCCAGCCCCAATCCTGGCGCATGAAGCACTAGCAGGTGGATCTGCCAAAATCCTACTCATCCCTCCAGGTTCAGGTCCGACATCACCCAAGGAGCCTCCTGTGACCCTTCCCAGTCTAGTTGCTCCCTTCCCTGGCCACCGCACTCTAGCCCCTGGACATGCTAATATCTAGCGCTTACCACGCCACTCTGCAACCTGTTTGCACGTTCGCCCCCTCCAGAAAGTGCAGCACATAAGCACACTCGGTTATGTTTGTTAAGTGAGTGGCCCTGGATGGCGGCTGTGGATTGCGGGGCCACGGCTCACCCTGCTCCCAGCCCCTCCCCGCCCGGCTGTGAGAGAGGGCAGGACACCAGCGCGCACTTACTGGCTGGGGGAGGGGCTCCGGAGGTAGTGGGCCTGCACCGCCCTCACGTCGTCGCCTTCATCCTCCTCGCCTGGGACCACCTGCTCCTCCTCTGGGTCCCCACTGGTCGCCATGACAGCCTGCCAGCCGCTGTAAGTTTGGCAAGAAAAAGGCAGTCAGAGAATCAGGTTCTAGAGGTTTCTATTTGGGGGTGGGTGTCAGCGATGTCACCTCAGTGGAAGTAGGAATGGGACGGTCACCACATGCTAATACCCTGGTGGGCAAAGGACCCCCAAGGAAAATCCAGGGAGACCCGGCCCAGCTACTGCTCACAGGACACCAAGCAGCACCCCCCACGCACACGCACCCCTGCACCCACGCACCCCTGCACGCCCGCACCCCTTTTGTCTCTGCTGGGAGAGGTGCCGCTGGCCTTCCTTGGTGACTCTAACCAAGGCCACAGGGGTCAGGGCCTCTGGCTCAGGCACCACCAGCAGCCTATCAAGGGATATGAAACCCCCAGCTTGGCAGGGCCTGGCCCTCAGGACAGAGCCACTGCCCCTCGGGGTGTGATTCCCGGGCTCTCCAGGACAGGTGAGGGAGAAGCACACTCACCACAGACCTGCCTATGTCTGCCCAGGGCCGAGGGACCCAGACGAAATGGACAAAAGCTCCAGCCCCTGAGAGAAAGACCAACCTCCTCCTCTCTCCAGTGCTTCTTCCCTGAGGGGCAGGACAGCTGTTAACAGGAAACCTTAGCCACCCTCTAAATTTAGCCTCTGGCCCCACGGGCTGGCAGACCCCTGAGAGGAAGGAATGCAGGCCTCGCTTAACTCCTTCCCTCCCGGCTGACTCTCCCGACACTGACTTTATCATCGGATCAGAAGAGGTTCCCTCTTTGTAGGTGGAGAGGTCTAAAGAAAAGGTTTTCTCTGGGCTTTCTCTCCATACCCTCCTGCCTGGGGCTGCTTATTCAAAGTCCATCTGGAAGCTAGTCTAAATCCAAGGATCTAGAAGAATAAACAAACTCACCTCAGCCTCCTCCTGTCGGCTTAGAGAGGGCTAGAAAAAAAAATAACAGAGTTATAGAATGGAGAGGGTCCTCTGAGTGGTAGGTGTTGGGAGAGAACCACAGTGCGAGTAGAGTAGTCATTGCTGGTGACCAGGGTGACATTCCTTTTAACAGACCTGTCTCTGGACAGTAAACTGGGCTGTTGTGTTTGCCCTCCACGTTCCCCACCCCCTCACTCACAGCCCACGGGATGGTCAGTTGGCAACCCCAGGTGGTACAAAGATTCTGCGAGCTTCATAAACTCCAAGTGAGCTCATAACCTACCCTACCCCATTACACCCACCCCCATCACTATGATCAAAGCAAAGCCCAGCACCTCTCATCCCACACATTCTATAATCACCCCTTCCACCCACTTCTCCATCCATCCATTTGTCCACCCACTTACAAATACTTACCGATTACCTGCTACACGTCAGGCACTGTATTTGGCTGAAGGTAGTAAGACACATAGCTCAAAGTTGTCTTTCTTCCTAGCTAGGTGGAACAATGCCTGGCACGTAGTATCACTAGAAACTGGCTGAATGAATGAGCTCACAGTTTATTAGGAGGAATGAGACACAGACCAAAAATAACTCGAGCATAAGGCAGAATGTAGTTAGTGCCCTAAAAGAGACCCAGAGTGCTGTGTGAGTTCAGAGGAGGGAGAGAGCCTTCTGACTGAGGAAGTCGGGAAAGGCTTCGTGGGAGAGATGGTGACGTGTGAGCTGGCTGGCTTTTGAAGGACAAGTTAGATTACAACAAGTAAACACAGATTATTGCAGGGATGGCATGGAAGAAGTTCTGGAGTAAGAAAGTATGTGTTCCAGGTGTAAAAAGATGTCTGACTCGGTCAGCGCATAAGTTTCATATGCTGGAAGGTCATTTCTGGAAGGTAGGCTGTGTTAGCGAGCAAATGCTGGAGTACCGTAAAGGTCAATTTCAGGAGCTGGGTTTCATTTGTTAGGTTCTGCAGAGTCACTGACGGGACCTGAGCAGACAAGCGACATCACCAGGTCTGTGTGTTAGGAAGACTAACGTGGCGATGGCATTATAAGATGTTGGCCTGAAAAATTATTACATGTCCAATAAGGTACCTGAGTGAATTCAACAAGGTACCTGAGAGAATGTTACATATTCAACAAGGTACCTGAGAGAATTCAATAATAAACAGAAAACAACAACGTTTGTATGTCAACCAAACCTAGTAGCCACAAAGGATTGATGAAATAATTTATGTAGGAAACTCTAAATTCACAATACAAGGAAATAGTGGGGAAGTTATCTGCAATATTTATCGTATCTAAAAGTTAGTTTCCCTGATATACAGAGAGCTGTTATAAATCAATAAGCTAAGACCAAGAGCACAATAAAAATATGGGCAAATGAACTACCTAGTAACACAAAAGGAAATATAAATGATGTACAACTATATAAAAAGATTTTCAATTACACTGCTAATATTTTGAAGTAAATTATATATACATATCATTTCTACTTAGATTGGCAAAGAGCAAAACATTTGATAATTCTGTTATAAATGTTTGATAAATGTATTAGTGTGTTCATGGGGAGATAAGCATTCTCATATGCTGCTAATAGGAGTGTAGGCTGATAAAATCCTTATGAGGGACAGTTTGGCAGTATCTATAAAAGTTATAAATGTGCCTACCCTTTGAGCCATTTCAGAAATTATTCTTTTAAGGATTTATCCTACATATGTAATCACATGTGTGAAATAACATATGCATAATAGATATTAGTTGCAACTCTTTTCATAATTGTGAAAGATGGGGTAAAACATTCTAAAAGTATAGTTCAGTTAAACAAATTATGTCACTCATATATTATCATCCATTAAATAGATGGTGGTACTACTGTATGTATCACCATATGTACTGATACTAAAAACGCCCAAGATATTTTAAGTGAAAAATAGAAAACAAAACCAAATCTCATTGCAGAACAGTGTATATGGCATACTATCACTTGTGTGTATTCTATCATATATATCTTAACAGAATATCTATGGAAGAAATCAGCAACAGTGGCTGCTCAGGGAGAATCATGTTCTCCACAGCATTTATCATTCTTCAAGTAGGGTGACCAGCATCTCAGTTTGCTTGGGACTGAGGGAGTCCCTTGTGGTTTGAAAACTGAGACGGTGCCAGGAGAACAGAACTGCATTGGTCACACTATCTCCAAGATGATCTTCGTTTACTTGTGAACTCACTACTTTCCCCACCAGATTCTCAACTCTGAGAGCAAGGACTTTGCATCTTCTTTGTGACTGTATCTCTAGCGGGCTGTGGGGTGGGCACTGTGCAAGAGGAGAGAAGTAGAGAAACAGAACATACTGCGTCTTGCTTGAAGTGTTTCGGTAAATGTGGGCAACGCCCTTCTTTTATTGGCTTGGACCCTACCTCTGAGAGCATTTCCTTTTTTATCATGAGGAGACAATTTCCTGCCAGTTAGAAGACAGCACCACACCTTTGTGAGCAGCCCAGGACTTTGCACACCTGCTAACCAGGGAAAGGCAGGGGAGGGGACTGGTTCAAGCGGAAAGTACGGCAGACTCCCCTCGGGACCTTGGTGGAGTAGGTGGAGTGTGAGGCCATCCCACAGGTGAGCTCACCTGCCAGTCCAGCTGAGGGGCAGGGCCTGTGGGCCCTGCTGGGCAGAGGAGGGTGAGAAGAAGAAGAACTGCAGGGACCTCAGGTTGGGCCAGGCCAGAGGCTACTGTAGCTGTAACCAGTCAGCCCAGACCTGCCTGGTGCCTGCCGGTGCCAGGCTGGGTTTGGGGCAGAGAGAAAGCAAGATCATGGCGAAGATGTGGGCTGTGCTGTGCACACTCTGTGCAGGTGAGTAAACCTCTTTTCTGCCCGGCACCCAGGGGTGGGCGAGACGGGGATGGAGGGCGGAGGGAGAAGCTCTCCCAGAGCCTCCCCAGAAAGGGCCCCCAGTGACACAGTTGTGTGTGTCAGGCAGCAGTTTCCAGGCCAGCGCCCAGAATCTGATTGGTTTTTATTTGCATATTAGTAAATAAAATTCCAACCTGTTGCTGGAATAAAGAATTCAAAGTACTCTCAAGACCGTATTTTCTTATCCCAAGTTAGCTTACAGGATCAGACGCAAGATCCGATGATGGGGACAAAGTATTTGAAATCAGAGTTGTCCCAGAGTGTCCAGGATGTGTGGCTCTAGGAACCTTCACTATCCAGGATTTTAACTGTTGCCTTAAACCCGGACAGAGCGCTGAAATCTGTACCGCATGCGGGGAAACTGAGCAGAGAGACAATGCACCTTGTCCAATGTCATTCAGCCATTCACAGAGCAAGAGAAAGCTCAAACCCTTCAAAAAAAAAAATTTAGAAAGGCCCTTTCCAAAGGCAAAGCTCCTCAGCCCTTCTGGTTCTTTGGTCATTGAAAACTTGGAAGAGGGGGAAATGCTCCTAAATAGAAATCAGACACTCATGAACACATGGTTGAATCAGGTGCGTGATGGCAAAGTTGTCTTGTGGGGGCCTACGGAGCAGGGAAGGGTTGGAATGGGAGCCTTGGCGTTCGGGTGGGTGTCTGGGCACGGGAAGGAGACAAAATGGAGTCAGGGAAGTTGAGAACTGGGGGTTAGGGAAATTTTAGGGGTGTCTTTAGTTCAGCGTGTTTGGCCATCAGCTTGCAATTAAGACTTTGTCACAGGCTTCCAGGATCCAGCAAGAATGAGGAGGAAGTGAAGAGCTGTACCAGGAAACTCAGGAGCCCCAAGTCTAGGGGAGCAGCCCCAGGAGGCTGCAGTTTAGAACTCACTTCTCAGCATGCCCACGCAAGCCCAGAACCGCCTGGCCACAGCTCACAGAGGTTCTCCTAGGCCCCAGGCTCCCCCACCACCCTCATCTCTCAGAGCCTGGCCTTGGGGCCCTCGAGCAGGGTGCAACCTGATGCTGGGGAGGGGCTGGGTCAAACAGTCTGGAGGTAGATCTAGAAAAGACCATTAGCTGAGGCTGGCCCAGGTTCTGCCAGGAAGTTCATCTGATGAAGGCAGAAGGCCCCTCTTCTTTAGCTTGTTGGTTTTGCCTTGTTGGTTTGTTTCTTCATCTGAACAATTCTTTACTGAGCACATAGTTTGTGCAGGCACCACAGGAATGAGGAATCTGGAATGATCAGTCATGAGTGAGACCGTCTCGGCCATCAGATCCAGACAGGGAAGATGCTTCCAGACCTGAGGGAGGGAGGCTGAGAGGAAAAGACCATCCTCCCTGGCCGGGCCAGTGACTTTCTGATCTTGTCCTACTGGGCCAGAAGCCCTCTTCCTGCCATGCACCCCACCCCTCCTGCCCATTGCATAGCCCCACATTTGTAGTCTGGCTGCATCCATGCATGAACAAAAATAAGTAATTTGGCTTAGGGAAAAAATCCTCAAAACAGAACAATCACTCAGCTTAGAATGAAAAGTGGCCCTAACTCCGGGTTGCCTGGAGCAGGACATTTTGCTTCACCCTGTGAGAAGGCAGGTGACCCCTGGGTGAACTCACCCAGCAGAACCAGTTCTTGGGCATGTTTTCAGACACACTGATGAAGTGTGTCTTCTGTCTCCACCCCCTTCCCTCCGTCCTCCCAGCCTGCCTGGCCCAGGATCACCACCTTTTGTTCCTCTAGATCTTACACGAAGGGGAAGCAGCCAGAGCAGTGGGGCAGCAGAAGCCAGGCTTGGTGGCCAGCTCGTGGCGCAGGGACAGAGTTTGCCGAGTGGTGAGGTAGCCATTGTCATCTGCAGGTGCACGAGGAAGGCCTTCAAAGAGCAAACCTAAAAGCAGCCAGGCAGCCCTCCCCACAATGGAGGACACCACCTCCTCCTTTGCATAGGGGAGGGCCAGCGAGGAGCAGGGAGGTTAGCAGAGGCTTCCTGGAGGAGGTGGAGCCTGGGTTGGGATCCAGAGCACCTCCTGGCCTTCACTCTCCTTCCTTTCCCCATCTGGCCTTGCCCAGGAATCGATCGCGCTGAGACCTGGGCAGGGAAACACTGGCTGATGAGACTAGGTCCGAGGACTCAATGGGACTTTGGAACATTGGGTCATTTGGAAGGGGAACGAACACAAGGCACACGGCAAAGAATTTAAAAATAATTATAAAAGTAACTAAAATTGGCCCACTTTTTATTATCACCATGTGCTGACAATTCTAAACAGAGTTGGTGACAAAACACACCTTGCAGCTGGGGACATGCTCCTGCCCCACCATCCCATGCTTGAGGGGGGCTGGCCCCGTGCCTCTTCCTTAGCTGACTGCAATGTGGTCAAATGACCTCACCTTGCTAAACCTCAGTCTGCTGGTCTGAAACGAGAGGGCGATTTGCAATGTGTAAAATGCACATTGCACCTCCTACCGGGTTGTTGTGGGTGTTACATGACTTTGTACATGTAAAGAGCACTCATCAAAGGCCAGTTACTAGTACCATTGTTACTATTAGTGAGGGCAAGTTGAAGTTATAGGAAATTAACTGGGCTTTGGTGACCAATTGTCTGCAAGTTTGTATCTGGCAGACATGTGCCAAGAAGGGAGTCAGTGGTTGGAAGTCATTGTGGTTGGGCCCTAAATTGTCACCAAAAAAGTCACCATGTACCAGGCCCCTCCCAAAGACTGCCAGAGAAAACGCTCCAATGTGCACACAATATCAGGGCTCTTCCACTCTGGGAATTTTTGCAGTCTCCAGACTCGGTGAAAGAGTTGATGTGTTGGAAAGTACAGCTGTGTGAAAAAAGATGCACAAGGAGGAACCCACCGGGAAATCTCCAGGGGAAAAAAGTCACAAAACAGCTCTGCCCAGAGCCATTGAAATCTCTGAAGACCCGATAACACACACACACACACACACACACACACGCACACGCACACGCACACGCACACGCACACACACACACGCACACACACACACCCTACCTTCCTAGAACTAGAGGAAACTGCCTTGTTTTTCTAAATTCTAATTTAAGAAAAACATAGGAAAGTACCACTTTACACAAGAAATAAAGGAATCCATGATCACAAAATAACATACCAGGTGAGAAAAAAATATTTTTTCTTTCTTCCTTCATATATAAAAGTTTCAACCAATCCATCGATGTTTGATCCATGGTGGATTTTTGATAGGAACTAAGTTTCCACATCGCTGGCTTTTTGAGGCTGATCATGCCATTTTAGAATCCTTCCCTGGCATCTCTGATAGAGGCGCAAGACCCAGCAGGAGAATTTTTCCTAAACGTGGTGCCCTATACTCTCCTGCTCTGAAGTGTCATGTTCCTGTTGGTCACACAGGCTTGGGTTGCTCCCTGGGGTCTGCTCCATCAGAGTGGCATGTCTGAGCCCAGTGTCACTTGCGTGTCTAAGTTCTATGTAGTGGCCCGGCCCAGGCTCTGTGGTTTAAGGGGCTCAGCCTCAGATGTGCACGTCTGTTGAGAATCTGGACCGCAAGAGCGTGGCGTTTAGGCCAGAGCCAGGGTGGTGTCAGCCTGCCAGTGCAACTGCAAGACAGCAGCCCACCCTCCATCCGCTCCAATCCCAAGGCCTGGCTCCCAGCTGGGGCCTGGGCAGCACCTGCTGTCACCGTAGCACCAGTCAGAAGCCAGTGCTCATAGGAAGAGCCCAGGCGCCTGGGGAAACTCACACTGCCGCCTGCCAGAGATACAGTCTGGATCAAAACATCCCAGTCCAGGCTCAGTTTCAACCTCAAAGAAATGAATGGTCAGTCTAAGACGGGCACGTGCTCAAAAGGGGAGGAGTGACAGTTTAGGGCAGTGGCTATCAACTCTGACTCCCATGAGAATCATCCAAGGGGTACAAATACTGATGCCCGGGCTCCTCATACCTTCTGAATCAGAATCCAGAGCAGCAGGATCTGAGCTTCTCTCTGATTTTTGAAGAGTTACCCAGGGGGTTGTGATGTGCAGTAGAGGTTTAGAGTTACAAATTAGGGGTTTAGGAAAAGTAGATTTAATGAACGGTTGTCTCGGATACTCTGCATGTGACTTTCAGCTCAGTTCGCTTTGTCCGGCTGCTTCCCTGCATTCCTGTCCATCTCCTGGTTTGGTGCCTCCACTCAGGGGGCCCAACTGCATGAATTCTCACATTTTAGTGTGCAGACAAGCCACCTGGGGCCCCCACTGAAGTGCAGACTGATTCGGGAGTGTCTGGGTAGAGCCTGAGAGTCTGCATTTCTAATGAGCTCCCAAGTGAAGATACTCCTGGTCCAGGGACTACGATTTGAGAAGCAGGGCCCTAGGGAAGAATGGGTTCGTGGGCACAGGTGTGATCCTCATCTTGCCTTTGTCCTCCAGAGTGCCAGCACAGGGCTTCTTGGCAACCCAGCCACACTGCTTACTGTGATGCTGGTCACCAGGAGGCCGGGGGGAAAGTGTGCCTGGCCCAGCATGTGCTTGTTCTCCTGGCAGCGTTTGACCCCACTCGATGCCCCCTCCTTCCTGAGACACTCTGTTCTGTTGGCTCCCATGATACGTCTTCCCTGTTCTCCTACATCACTGGCCCTGGCCTTTTCATGTCTCCTTTGCAGCTTCCTCCTCCTCTGCCCTACCATAAAATGTCAGAGCCCCCACGCTCGGTCCTAGGGTCTCTTCTATTGTCACTCTACATGCAGGTCCACACCCAGAGCTTTAGTGGCCGCCCATTCCCAGCTGACTCATAAATTTCTATCTTCAAGCCCAGCCTCTCTCCTGAGCCATAGTTCTAGGAGTCCAACGCCCACATGATTTCTCCACTTAGAAATCTCAAAACACCGCAAACTTAACAAGCTGAAAGCCAAATTTGTGATCTTTGTCCCCAAACCTGGGTCCTTCCCAGTGATCTCTCTCAATAAATGACACCCATCCATCCAGGAATGAAAGCCAGAAACCTAGCAGTCATCTGTTACTTTATCTATTGCTATGTTGTTATAAACCACCCCAAAATTCAGTGGCTTAAAGTGACACTAATCATTTATTTTGCTTGCAGATCTGCAGTTTGGATGGGGCTTGGTAGGGACAGCTTGTCTTTGCGCCATGCGAAATGTCAGCTGTAGTGACTTAACTGTGGTAGAAGACCCACTTCCAAGATGGTGCACTCACTGGCTAGCAAATTGGTGCTGACTCTGGCTCCTCTCTCTGCGGGCCTCTCCACAGATACGCTTGGGCTTCCTCACAGCATGGCGGCTGGATTCTAAGGGAAAACATCAAAAGAGACAGGAAGTTAAAACTGTGGGCTTCTTAAGGCCTCAGCCCAAAAACTGACCTAGCATTACTTCCACTGTATTCTGTTGGTGGGCAGGCCGTCGTGGAACCCAATTCAAGGGAGGGCACTCGAACCCCACCTTTTGATGAGAAGAGTTTCGAAGAATTTTGGGACTATATTTTAAAACTGCCACACCACCCTTGATCTCTTTCTCCTTCACCTACAAATTCCAGTTGTCACTCTGCCTGATGATTTTAACTCTCTAACATCTCTTAAATCTGTTTATTTTTCTCTGTTTCCTCTGCCACCCCACTGGTCTAAGCTGCTTCTCCTAACCTACAGCCATAGCCTCCTAACTTGCTTTATGAGCCTGTCTGCCTCTTCTCCTATCTTTTCTTTGTCCTGGAACCAGAACAATCTTTTAAAATATTAGTAAAATCACAACTATGTCACTGCCTCTGTTTAAAGCCCTTCAATAACTTCCCATTTCTATTAGGATAATGACTCATGTCATCGTCATGGCCTATGAGGCCAGGGCCCAGCCCACATTTCTGCCCCCCACCCCCTGGCTGTGGGATGACTCCAGAGTGGCTTGCCGGAGGATTGTGGTGCGGGGCAGGCAACCTGGCTGAAAGACAGCAGATAGCAAGATTTGTCCCACACTGCCCTGATGGAACAAGGGTGCTATTTGCACCTGGCCTGTAGTTTGTCGGAATGACAGTGGGGGCCAATAGATAGCACGTAGGGGAATCGCACACCCCCAAGCCACCGTCTTGGCCCCATCCTTGCACATTGGCCTGTTAAGTTTCTGGAACATGCCCCCACCTTCCACCGCCTCCACACAATGCTCTTCCCTCCCCCACCCTACCTCTTCTCCCGTTTTCTCATGGTTCACTGCTGCTCATCTCCACTCTCAGCCCAAAGAGCCCCTCCTCGGGGCAACCTCTCCTTATCCCCAAATCCTCTCATCGGACTCGCAACACTGGTTACCACGGCGGTTGTACATTGATTTCTATGATTGCTTATTTATTACTGTCTGACACCCCCTCCCTCGAGATCAGGAACTGAGCCTGTCTCTGCCAGCTGTGTACCCCCAGAGCCTGGCACAGTGCCTGGGACACAGTGCCCAGCAGCTGTTTGCTGGGTGCATGCTGGGGGCTGAGCCCAGCCTTGCTGAACCCCCCGAGGCAGCACGCCGGCCTGCCTCGCTGTCCCCCACCTGCCGTTCCTGCTTGCCCTCTGCCCCGGCTGCCCCTGCTTCCCTCCAAGCTCCACTTCCCTAATCTCACTCGTGTCTCTCACCTATGCCTGCCTTGTGTCCCTTTCTGGGGTTCGACGGGTAAGGAGGGCTAGCTGGGAAAGTGGATTTGTGCTGTAGGTGCGAGGCAGAGGGTCGTTCGGCGTGTCTGCCCTCCCTCCCTCCCAGGCCTCCCCTGCTCTTCCCCCGAGCTCCAGTGCCTTCTCTCAGTGGTAGGGGTTTTAGCATCGACATGGCTCGTGCCTCAAGGATATTTTGCAGTTGGAAGGGAAGTTCAGTGGCCACTCAAATCACTCCACATTGGCAGCACTCAGGTTTTGTCCCCATCTTATCCCCTCTGCCTTCTCTGCAGGGCTCTGTTCCCAGATCTCCCGCCCCCAGAGCAGCCCTCTCTGCCCAGGGCACCAACCGTCACACCTGGAACCTGCCTCCTTCCTGAGGGGCTCCCTCCTCCTCTGCTACCCAGTGACCTTTGAGCTGCTTCCTCATTTTCTGCCCTGGTGAGTCAGGGATGCCATAAACACCAGGGACAGGCAGACACTCCCAGTTAGGACCGTCACAAAGTTCACTGTGACAGGGGCATGAAATGTGCGTCCCTAGAGCGCCCTGCCCTGCACCTGCCCCCTCACCCCCGACTTATCTCCATCTGCACCTGGGAACAGGTGAGCAAGCCTGGCCCTCCACCTGTGCCCTGGCCCCCCCTCCCCACCTGCCCCTCCCAGCCTGAGTGGCAGCCATCTGGCTTCTTCTCCACTTTCGGTCTCCTCCTTTCTGGGGGCACCTTCCTATAACCCGCAGCTGGCCCAGGTCTCTGCAAGTTCAAGCCCAGAGGGGACTAAGGAAACCTGCCCAGGATCCTTTGCGCCCCTCTGGCTCCAGCTTTCTCGTCTTCTTGGGTTAGGCGAGCTCCTGACAAAGTAGGCTGCCCCCTCCGTCTCCACTTCCTCGCCTCCTGCTTAGCGTTATAGTGACAAGAGAACTGTGTGTTGCTGCAGAGCATTTGGGGAGTAAAAGTACGCAAAGAAGAAACCCCAAATTGGCCCATGATCCCAGAACCCACAGATAACTGTATTTTGTTGTATTTTCTTCCAGAATTTGCTCTGTCTCTCTCTCTCTCTCTGCGGTTATGTGGCATTGGGATGCTGCTGTATTAATATATGCAGTTGTGCACCCTGCTTTATTCCCTTACATATACAGTTCAACACAGGGAATCGAATCCCCCGGGGGCTAGCGCAAGTCCTACTGCTTTAATAAGCCTTTCCATTGAAATCTCTTTTCCTGGTTGTAACTCAGCCCCTTCTCTCCCCACCGTAACACTTAGGCTCCATTAGGATGCTGGTGACCGTGACCTCTAACTGCTTCCTGGGCAGGACTGTGCCGCAAAGCAAGCACTCAGTCAACAAGGTCTTATTAGCACCCGGCTCCCTGTAGATACCTGGCGGGTGGAGCCGGCATGCGTGGGTAGAAGAGCCGCCAGAGACACAGACCCTGCTCTGAGGAGCCTGCCGAGCGATCTGGAGGGGGGAGCCCCCCACCCCCAGGCCTGCGGCAACCTGAGAATTCCACGTGCCGGGGATACTGCCGCCTGAAGCGGTCCAGCAAAGCCAGCCAGCAGTGAGGGCTGCGGCGGTCGCAGTGGGCTTCCAGAGAGGTGGGCCGGGGTGCCTTGCGCCAAACTAGGACTTAGGGAGAAATTCACTGAATCGATCTAGATTGCTAAAGTTCCACGTTGAACAAACAGTTCAACAGACATTTATCGAGTCCTAAAGCACCCCCCTCCCTGCCTCTTGATCTCTCCTCTCCCAGTTGCCGGTTTGACAGCCTGCAGGGACTGTCCCACCCGAGGAGGCAGGACAGACCTACCTTGTGTGTGGGAACTGCCGCCTTCTCCCTAGAGACCGGCACTTTCCCAGCCCCGGGCGTGGCAGCGAGGCCTGGGGCAGGCTGGGCCCCTTCTGGCCTCCCTAACGGAGAATGCGGTTTCCCCGAGCAAATGGGTTTTCGAGGCGGAGGCATTACTGCCAGTTTCCCCGGGGCTCCCATAATGTGCTGTGCATGCCTCAAGCAGCCAGTTTCATCAAGCATTTCATTACCGTCCCCGGATAGATTACTTTCAGTTTAGCTCTCAAGAGACAGTTTATTTTCTCCTTAACAAATCTTAATTATTTACAAGCAATCATTGAGGCCTCAGGCTGGGTCTCATGCCCGACCCATTTAGGGAGGCTAAATGACCTCTCCTCTTTCCGTCATCTGGGGTACCTTCCGCACTCTGCGTCCCCTCTCCGGGGCCCCGTTGGTCCTTTATTTTATTTTTGATCAATTTCTCGTGATTCCTGGGATAAGTTCTTCCACCAAGTTTCTCCGGTTGTAAGTCCTGCCCATCCTTTAGGCTTAAATTCTCTATAACTCATTCATCCATTGGCTGTCGAAGAGCACCTGTCTGAGACCTCTTATGTGCTGGCCGCTTGCTGACTGTCGGGGATCTGAAGGTGGAGAAAACTGTAGCGGAGGAGAATGACGCAGCGTGCGATGCACGTAGCGTCCTCGCTTGTGTGCCAGGGTGGAGGCTATGCACTCCACGTTAAGTCACGCGACCCTCTCACAACCAGGAGGTAGATACCAGGGTGATGCTCGTGCTGCAGTCGAGGAGACTGAGGCTCAGAGAAGTTATTTCCGTTGCCCAAGGTAACTGCAGCCACGCAAGGTTAGACGAGGAGCCAGGCTGGACAGTGTGCTCTTGGCCCCTCTGCCACCCTGTGCAATAACAAAGTTCCATGAGAAAGAAGCACCAGGAGGCAGGTATTAATAGGTAACACAAAGGACAGAGTTGACAACTCTGCTTGGGAGAGTTAGGAGATTCTAGGGCAATGCATGTGCTCACAACACCTTCTTTTGAAAACTGCTATAATGCAGTTCTACGATTCCTTCTTTGCTTTTTATCAAAGCGCTTATTCTTCCCACTTGTACAACTTGTCTGCCCCTGGAGTCTAGCTCATCAGTCCATTAACAGTTATTAGCACCTTAAATGAATCAGCTGATCAGATGGATACTCTTCTTGAGAGCCCTGAGAAGGAAGGAGAGTGGGGTGGGGAGTGAGGAGGGAAGAAAGAAATCTTCTGCAGCACGAGGGGCTCATGCCAAAGGAAGCAGCAACAGGATGGATGGAAGAGCTGCAACTACTAGAGGAGGGCTGGCTCTGGGCAACTGGAAAAGTGGCACCCAAGGCCAATCTCTACAAGGAAGTAGGAAGGGAGGCAGTTGGAAGGCCCTAGAAATGACCCTCTCCACTTCCCAGCTTTCTGATCATGGATTAAATGTCTCACCTGGTGCTCCGTCCCGTCCGCTGGGTAGGGGTGGGACACAGCACTCCTAGAAGGTCCCACAGAAGAGAGAATGAGGCTGCAGGGCTGATAAACTTACAAAGCCCACGGAAAGAAGGGAAAGGAACTGGATTCATTCCAGATGGAGGCGAGAAAGCTGGTGATTACAAATGTTAGAAGAAGCCTCTGAGGATGTAATGGGAAATTATTAAGAAGGCCAGCCAGGTGTCTTTGTTGCCAGCAGTATCAGAATGAGAGGAAATTGACTGAATCCGTGGAAAGAATTTTCGCTGTGGAGGATTCGCTATAGAGGATTCCCAAGATGGCTGTTGGCATAAAGTTCTTAAACACGCAATAACTTCTCATCCAGGATTATGGAAAATATAAGTGTGCCTCGGGGCGTGGGATCAGCCTTTTAAGATCCTTCTCAGGTTTACAAATAACATCTGAAGACCGCTCTGCATTTGTGCAAGATCGCTGCTTCTTTATGAGCTCTTTGTCATCCGTTCATTTCTATTTCCTTCCTCACAAATCTATTGCCATAAATGGATTTTAACTCGTTGTTATAATGATCTCTAAAACTGATCTAGTCTGCAGTTACGATCATTATCAACTACCATTCCTTTCTGAGAGCTTACTCGTGGTGACGGTGGGTGGCGTCTCCCGTGATTAACTTCTACCAAGGGTGTACCTCGACAACAGACTATTAGATGAAGAAGTAGAAGTGGTTCGATATGAAATATATGTATAATAGTAACTATCATTTATTGAGCACTGATGATGAGTTAGGAACCATTCAAAGTACACCTTTCATGTCACTGGGTCCTCACTCAGTCCATTTTTCAAGTGCGGACTCAGGCACAGAGCGTGTCCATAAACTGCTCAAGTTTATACAAGCAGTAGATAAAGACTCTGGGATTCCAGCTAAGGCATTCTGGCTCCAGGACCTGTGCATTTAAGCCCCATGCTATGCTAGTTCCTGAAATGGCCACGAGAAGTTGTACAGTACGTATAGAGTGGTACAGATATGGGAATAAAACTCTCCAAGGGACATTTCTGAGCTAGAAGAAAAAGAGAGGTGGGAGAGAAAAAGAACAGGTGGCAGGAGTGGCTGATGGGAGTCTATCCCTCCTGGGAAGGGACATTCAGAGACTTTCTGAATCCTGCCACTCCGGCCTGCACCATTCGGTGGAGGCTCATCTCTCGCCAGGATGTGAGAGCCGTGAGGTGCTGGCGAACAGTGGGGTGTTGTTCCTATGCAGTCACCAGCCCTAGTCCTCCTCCTGCATAAAGTCCACATCGATTTCTCTCCTGTGAGCAAATATTGTACTTAGAGTTCAGCCACAAGGGCTTAGTGTGTGTATGAGTCTAGTCTGTGTCCATAAACTCTGCCA
The DNA here is from genome assembly GCF_040939455.1 of Microcebus murinus. Classification (NCBI taxonomy): domain Eukaryota; kingdom Metazoa; phylum Chordata; class Mammalia; order Primates; family Cheirogaleidae; genus Microcebus; species Microcebus murinus. The sequence goes on along the minus strand of NC_134105.1, from coordinate 114,181,151 downwards.
GGGTAAGAAGATGGCTTCGTGGGCGTCTATCTCGTCTCCCAGAACAGGGCAGGCAGCTAGTTTTACGTGGCAGGCGCATATTAAACTCCTGTCGGAGGACCGAAGAAAGCATGTCAGAGTTCCTGTGACGGGGGTGAGGGGTGTGATGTGGTCAAGGAACGAGGTGGGAAATGGATTCTGGCTAAGGAATGACCTAGTGGGTTGGTTCTCTTTGATGTGATGGTGGGACCATCATAGCGAATGTGCCACAGTGTGGGGTCCAGCAGTGCACGGGCCACCCAGTTCTGCCAGTGGCAGCAGTCCCCCAGTGGGTAGTCTATGGGTAGTACGTTAGACAAGACGGGAATCTTACGCAGGTCATGGAGAGGCCCGAGAGCGGTCACCCTGAGGACAAGGCTCTGGGAATGTTCTGGTCCAGGCAAGCATGGAAGAGGTGAGGTAGAGATCAGTGGCAGTTGCCGTGACCACCGGCAGGCATACAGGGAGAGGCGTCTAGACGGGCTCTCTGAACAGGGTGGAGAGCTACAGCTGGGAGCCGGGCAGGTGGCATCAGAGAGCCCCGCTCAAGCAAGCAACCTTCTGATGAGGGATGACCTGTGAGTAAAGATGAAGAATGTGCTTTCTGGTAGCTGGGGTCCAGGCTCTGGTGTCCCCGTGAGGAAAGCATGCAAACGCCAGAGAGGGGAAAGCTGGCTCTTGAAAGCTTCCTGTTCCGCTGGCCCCCATACCAGGCACGCTCTGACTTCACAAGGCGGCCCCAGGAGCCCGCCCGGCCCTGCTGCTCAGCGCCTGCTCTGGAAGGGCGGCGGACTGTCACGTTACAGAGCACTGCGCGCTGACATAGGAACACGCCGCATGCTTAACCACTCCCCAGGAGCCACCTGCATTTTGGGAGCGAAGCGTGTTAATGCAGCTGAGCTCGGATCGGGCAGTGGGGTCTTGCCAGCTGGGAGGCCTTCCGCGGGACACGCTCCTTCCTTGCGCTCTGTCACAGGGACACTTGGGAGGAAACTGCTCGTCCTCCTGCCACCAAATCTACCGACCCACCTGCGTCCTTCGCCACATCCCACTACGTGGATGGATGGCCCCAGGGCCTTTCTAAGGCCTGCCCCCCTTGCACCCTACTCCCAGCCCCATTTGCTCCACAAGGACATCATCTCTGTCCCCATTCTCTCTTGGCTCATTCTCAGCATCAGTAAACACTGTGTCAAAAATATTTCTTACGCCATCGAGCACATATTTGGGAAAAAAGAAAAAGGCACGAATTTCTCCTGACCCTACAGCCTCTTTTAGCCACCGCAGCCCCTTTTCTCTCTCCCCTTTCCAGCCACTACTGTCCACTTCCTCTCGTCCCGTGTGCCATTGCGCCCACTCCATTCGGGCTCCATCCCCACTGCCCCACTGCATCTGCTTACACCAGTGTCACCTCCACGCTGCCACCCTCAGTGGCCGTCTCTCGGTCCTCGGCTCCCTGGTCCAACAGGCCAGCAGCGTTCAGGCAGTCGGCCCTGTGCTTGCACGAAACACTCTTCCTGCCTGGCTTCTGGGAGACACCGGCTCTGGGCTCTCCTCCCACCTCCCTGGCCAGGTCTCCTCCCTCTGCCTTGCTGACTCCTCCCCATCCTCTCCATCCCCAGGCACGGGGGGGGGGGGGGGGCGTCCCCAGGATATCTAACAGCATCTCAAGCTTCACACGTCCACAGACAAACCCTGATCTTCCCCCAAAACCTGCTCCTCCCTCGGCCTTTGTCATCTCGAAAAATGACAATTCCGTTCTTCCAACTTCTCAACCCAAATCCTCGCATCTATCCCTGGCCCCTCTTTTCCTCTCACTCACCAAACCCACGCCACGATCCAATCCTGTTGGCGGTACATCCTAGATAGGTCCCACTCGGGATCACTTCACACACCTCCACCACCATCTAAGCCGCCGTTGGAGCTCGTCTAGACCATGGGGACCAACACTGGCCTGTTCTCCCTGGTTCCACTCTTGCTCCCCACCCCCTCTGCCTGCTCGCCTCACAGCCACCGGAATGACCTTTAGAAACGTCAAAGAGACAACTTCTGCTTAAATCCCTCCCAGGGCTGCCCACCTCATTCAGAGCTAAGTACACAGTCTGAAATAAGGGCTCCAGCGCTCCCTGCAATCTGAGACCCCTACTTCTCTGCCCCTCTCCTCCTCTCTCACCATCCCCCACCCCCACTGCACTGTCTTCCTTCCTGCCACTTGTGCAGGGACCAAGCTTACACCTGCCCTGCTGTGCCTCTGCCCGGAAAGTTCTCACCACCAGTACGCAGGTGGCTCTGTGTGCCAAGCATCTGTTCTGCACAACGAACCACCCCAAAACTTAGCGGCTTAAAGCAATAACAGTATCTATTTTACTCAGGAGTCTTCAGTGTGGGCAGGGCTCTGCAGGCGCCTCTTAGCTCTGCACCCGCTGGCGTCAGCCGGAGTGGCTGGGCAGCTGGGTTTGCTCTTCTCTGGGTCTGAGAGTTGAAGCTGGCTGTCCCAGAGGACGTCACTTGGTGTCCCAAACACCTACCTACACCTCACTCTCTCCACGTGGCTGCTTAGCTTCCTCACAAAATGTCGACTGGGTTCCCAGGGCAGGCATCTCAAGAGAACCAGGCGAAGCGTGCGTCCTGTTACCAGCCAGTCTGGGAGCCTCGTGGCATCCACTCCACTGCAGCCACAGGTCCACCCAGACGCAAAGGGAGGGGACACAGACCCCACCTCCCGCCGGAGGAGAGTCAGCATCCCACGGCAAAAGCACGTGGGGTGGGAGATGCGGGTGGGGCCGCACGCTTTCTCACCGTCTTCTGATAAACTTATAAACTCGCCTGGGAATACCCCCAACTTTCCCTTGACTTAATCTTATTCATAAAATTCTTTACCACATGTAAATGGGCCATGAATATTTGTTAAATAAATGAATAAATCATCACCACAACAAAAAGAGATGGCAGGTAATGTTTATCGAGAGTTTTCTATGTGCCAAGTACTAAGAAAAATATTTACACATAATATCCTGCTTTCCTTTCCCCTGAAACTCTGGGAAGTTAGTACGAGGACTCTACTGATGAAAAACGGAGGCATAGAAAAGTTCACCCAGGGGCAAGAGGGGAGGCCGAGGTTCAGAGCCAGGCAACTTCTTCCCGCGGCTGCAGGGTGGAGCTGAGGTGACTTAGTCACACGAGTTTGCCTTCGCCCCCAAACACTGGGGTGTCGGGGGCCAAGGCCAGAGGTAGCACGTTTAACTGCGGCTGGAGGAGTAAGGACGGCCCTGGGCGCTCCCTCAGAGGTCCTGCAAGTGCTGGGTGGGTGCGACCGTGTCCTTTATGTTTCCCTCCCATCTCCTACTTTCTTTCCAGTCCGGGTGACTGTGGATGCCATCTTCGTGGAAACCACAGAGGACGTTATTCGGGCTGCCCGGGGGAGCAGTGTCACCCTGCCATGCACCTACCACACCTCTGCCGCGGATCGAAACGGACTTATCCAATGGGACAAGCTTCTCAGGAGTCACTCGGTAAGCATCCTTAACAAGTTCGGGGACCATGGGAGCCATCGTCACCTGGCCATGACCCTTGGAAGGCAAGCGCTACAAAGCCTTCCAACAAAGGTCAGACGGAACAAAGGTTAGCTCCCAAGCTGGGGTGTGTGGGGAGGCCGAGGCGATGCTGGACCTATGGAGGGTCAGACCATGCCACCTGCATTCTGAAAAAGTCACCCGCCCTGAAATATCTTTCTGTTGGCCAGTCTCAAATGACCTAAATTTGTGCCATTCAAGTCAGCCACTCCTTTGGATTAGCACAGCCCTCACTCTGAGGCCAAATTTTATTTTACAGAGTGTTTTTTTTTTTTTTCCTATTTGGATTCTTTTGGAAAGTGTGGAGGAGTTTAGTTTTATTTTCTAATTCTATGTTTAAATAGATAATGTAATCCCTTGGTTTGAAAACCAAGACATGGTAAAAGGCATACACCAAGTGGAACAAATAAATTCCAAACCCCTGACCCGCCAGTCCCGCCACCCGGTTCCCACACCCGCATCTCTCTATCCCCCACCCTCCTCCACCCAGGCCAGGCACATACACACGTAGGTATCATGTGTCTATGCACACATGCATATACATATATGAATACCATGTTTACATATACTACACACATACTATTCTGCACTTGGCTTTTTTTCTCTTAACAATGTATCGTGGCCTCTTTCCATATATGCGGTACACTTATATCTATCTCATTTTTTAAACATTTGCAAAAAAACACTTCATTTTGTGAAAGTACTATATGTCCCATTGATGGACATTTGGTTTGTTTCTTATATTTTGTTGCTACAAATAATGCTGCAATAAATATAAATGTCCCTGGCCAGGCATGGTGGCTTGTGTCTGTAGTCCCAGCTACTTGGGAGACTAAGGCAGGAGGATCACTTGAGCCCAGAAGTTAAGTTATAATGAGCTATGATCAGGCCACTGCACTGCAGCTTGGGCAACAACAACAACAACAACAACAACAACAACAAACCCAAGGTCTTTAAAAATGCAAACACTTCTGGCAGAAGTAAACACGAGGTCCCTGACCACTCAGAGTGGAAAAGGACTCAGCTTCTTCTCTGACGAGAGAGCAGGGGTGAGTAACCGCAGCGCTCAGAAGGGACTTTACTTCTGGTTTGCTAAACACCTGCGATGGTGAAAGAAGGCGCCCTGCAGCTCCTGCAAGGGAAAGGCAGCAGCTTTCCTCTTTACGTTTTTGCCCCGGGACTCTGGGAGCCCCCAGGAGAGGCGCCCATGGGCTGTCAGGGTCCCTTGGTGCATCAGGCCAAGACTTGCTCCCTGTCCGTCCTGCTGCGCTAGGACTCAGGTGTCCTGGGCCACCCCAGGGAGGGAGAACAAATAAATTCCAAAGACAAGAGTCAAGTACACAAAGGGGGCTCGGAAGCCAAGGGTGGCTGCCTAGCATGATGCCTGGGACACAGTAGGTGCTCAGTACACACCAGCTACTGGATGAGGGAGGGGAGATGTGGGCTGAAATGGAATGGACAGGAGCCATGCCAGTGGTTACAGAAGAGGAAAGTGTTGGGATGTGAGATGGCCCCATTTACCCACGGGCGCTCCTGCGGTATGACCTGCCTACCTGCCCCACCCCAAGTCTTTCAATATTTTCATTTAAAAAACATTTTTTTAAATGCATATAAAATAACAAAAGAAATCCACGAATGGGTAGCACGTGCTGGGGCGGTTTGCTCCCAGGGTTGGCACGGTGGGCTCTGGGAGCGTGGATGAGGGCAGTCGGGGTAGGCGGGAAGCACCATGCCAGGGCCTTGGGGTGAAGACCGAGCGGCATTTCTTCTTCCTCCCAGGAAAGGGTGGTCATCTGGAATTTCGTGAGCAAAGCCTACACCTATGGGGACCTCTATGAGAACCGAGTCAACATCTCGAAAAATGCCGAGCAGTCGGACGCCTCAATCACCATCGATCAGCTGACCATGGACGACAACGGCACCTACGAGTGCTCCGTCTCGCTGCTGTCAGACCTGGACGGCACGTCCAAGTCGCGCGCCCGCCTCTTGGTCCTCGGTGAGTGTCTCCAGGTCCTTCGCGAGTGGTAGGAAGAGGGAGAAGCGAGATGAAGCCAGAGGCAGCACCGCATCCTCCCGAAGTGCGGTCTGTCCCAGGGCCGGGGCCGCGGGTCCTCCCCTGAACTGGAGAACACTGAGTTCTCCACGAACCACGAGTGTCCCCCACGGCAGAGGGGAGGGCTGACTTGGAGTGGGCCCCTGCTCTGTCTGGTGTCCTTTCTCCGAAACTCTTCCCGTTTTCACACCATACCTATAAAGAGGAGAATCTTAAATTCTATTGCAAAGACTCATTGCGCCTTAATCTGGTCCTTCGAGGGTGGCATTATGGCTGTTTTTTGGGGAGTCCACCTCCCCCTGTCCTTTCCCTTTCTCTGTTCCCGACCCCATGCAAACCCTTCTCCCCACGCCTGCACACCCTCAGCCCCAACAGACGCACTTCCACCAGGTTCCGCTGCCTTGGACACCTGCCCTAAGATAACATTCTCTTCACAGGAATGACTTTGTGTTGGAATTTATAGTTTGGGAAGGATATGAAAGAAAGATCCATCTACTTTAATAAACTCACGTTGTAGATGAGGCCCAGAAAAAGGAAGCAACTGACTCTGCTATTTAGCGAACGCTTAGTCTATGTCCAATATAAGAAACAGCACCACCCCTGGGAGTTAGCGGCACTTTAAATCAAAATAGTTGATCATTTTTCCTTTTACAGTTTTCCCCTTACATTACTTGATGGAATTTTATTTTTTAACTGCATAAGGCGGTTGCCTGACTTTTTGAAAGCATTATATAGCGAATCAAACTATACAATTACACAAACTAGCACTGTATGAAGAATAACTAAGAACTCCTTCCACCCTACCACGAATGAAGTAGCCAGTGGCAACGCTGGTAGGGACTGTATCTTTCCATACTTCTCTTCACTTCCTTTCCGCACGCTTGCATGCTCTTATATACTTTTCTCCTTTTCTTTCTTTTCTCTCAAAAAATGGACTCATATTATAAAAATCACTCTGTGACTTACTTTTTAAAAACAATGTTTCATGCATATTTCTCCAGATGAACACATAGATTCTACCTATTAACAGCATATATTCTGTCATATGGATATACCATGATTTATTCAATTGTTCTGTACTGATGGAAATGCAGGCTGCCTCCATTTTTTGTGTGTGAACAATATACAACAATATACACCCTCCTACACACACATGCACAAATGTGTGTTGGGGGGGTCCCTTTTCCTTTAGTGAAATAGCTCCCATTTCCTTTAGTGAATGTAAGTCCTAGTGTGGACTCCACTCCCCTCTCCCCTAAGCATAAATGCCATTGGTCCCCCTTTCTCCCTTCCGGGGCCAGAGGAATCAAGTTTAATCTGAGATTATGGAACTTGGTGAAACCAATGTTCTCCTTTTTTAAAAGAAGGAAAGGAAAGAAGGAAAGGAAAGGAAAGGAAAGGAAAGGAAAGGAAAGGAAAGGAAAGGAAAGGAAAGGAAAGGAAAGGAAAGGAAGGAAGAAAGAAAGAAAGAAAGAAAGAAAGAAAGAAAGAAAGAAAGAAAGAAAGAAAGAAAGAAAGAAAGAAAGAAAGAAAGAAAGAAAGAAAGAAAGAAAGGGAAGAAAGAAAAGGAAGAAAGAAAAAAAAGAGCGAGAGAGCCCATTTTGTACTACACGTTAAGAAATCCAGTAAAAAATTTTTTTAAAAAGTTTTCTTTCCCATTGGCTTTGCAGCTGGTCTATTTTTAGGCAGAAGGGTTTTAATTGCAGGGGCGGCCCACTGGGGCCCGGCGACCTCCGGGCAACCGCGGCGCGGGGAGCGGCGCGTCCCGGTCACCGGCCTCCCTGCGCGCGGGCGGGACCGGCCGTCTCCCGGCCTCTGGCGCCCCCTGCCGTCCGCAGCGGGACTTGCAGGCTTCGGGGAGGTCTTGGAGCCCAGCGCGGCCCGTCCCCTCCCTCCCCGTGCCTTCTGCCTCAGGTACTCGTCTACATTCGGCTTGGCGGGCAAGACGGGGCAGCTGAGAGTGAGACAGCAAGGCCCGGAGGTCTCCCGGCCCCGACACGCGTGGAAGGACGATTTGAACTAGATCTGCCTGATTCCAGGTCCTCACTGTTTTTAATGGTGGGGGCTGAGAAGAGAGACCCTAGCGAGGGACCTGGGGGAGTTGCGGGCTGAGGTTAAGGGCCAGGGGACAAAGGACCAACACATTCCTCCCTAAAGCTGAGCTCTTTAGGGGTAGCTGGTCTCTTGTTTGTCGTTTGTCATACTTCTGCCACAGGGGGCATTACGGATTTGCTCCTTGTATTACAGTTCTCCCTTAGCAAATGGCAGGGTAATGCAGAGCTAGTCTTTGCATGCATTCCGGTGCTTCTTTACGCTTCTGTAGTTGAGGGGGGGGGGGGGCATCTGTCACTTTCTTTCCCTTTTTGCACTGTATCCCGAAGAAACCTTGTCGTAGAGAGGCTCTGCTGTCACTCATGCACACTTAGGATTTGCCTTTGGGCAGCCCTGGGACTTCTCAGGTGGTCTTGGTATCGGGCCAACTCTCTAATCGTGGGACACAGGCTCAGCCTCCTGTTGAAGGCATTCCTGGGAACAAGGGTGAACGGTCTGGATGGGTAGACAGGGGTGTTTCTGGACCCTTAAAGAGCTCAAGAGATAAAGTTTGGCTCAGTTAGCCTGTCCTAGAGCAGGGTCCCCTGGGAAGTGCTCACCTTCTCTTGTCCTCCAGGGACCTGCTTGCTGGGCCGGCAGGGTGGGCAGGAGGGCTGCAGGTCGGAGTGGTCCTCGGGCGGCATCCTCCCCCTCCCCCCTCTGCTCCAGTCCCAGCGTCCCATGTAGCCTGGCATGGAGGTGTCAGGCACAACCCACAACAGCCTGCCTGTTTCCAAGAGGAGACACTGCGGCTGCTGGGCTAGAGGTGTGTCCAGAGAGCTTCTCCCAGTGACTTCCGGGAGGGGCAGAGATCGGAATGCCTGCCCGATGCTCAGTGGCCCACTCTGCACCTGGACTGTAGAACAGGCAGCATTGTTCATCGGGCTAGCCAGCTATCCAAGGGAGCATGAAAAGAAAGATGCGGAGGGGACAGGCCTGCAACCCAGGGATCCCAATAACAGCCTTCTCCGTGGTGTGTCCTCCCCTTCTCACCCCAAAGGACACTACTTGAAGTCTCAAGCATACTCCATGCTTCTTGCCCCAGTGCCCTTGCACATGCTGTTTTCTCTGCCTGGAGTGCCCTCACTTCTCTTTCTCTGACGACCATCACCACTTCCACCATTGGCCCTGTTGACACTCACACTCCCTTCAGGCCACAGCTGATGCTGTGCTGGGTCAGCGCTCGGGCCTTCCCTGCCCCTGCAGCCTCCTGCCTGGTGACTGTCCGAATACTTGTCTTTTGCCCCCACTGCGTTCCTTGACTCACTCACTGTGTCATACCAGTGCCCAGCACTGTGAGGCACACAGTAGGTGCACAGTAAGGTTTGCAGAAGGCACTGCCCCACACAGTGGTGTGTTAACGATGCGGAGTGAAAGGCCCAGGCTAGAGAGCCCCAGGAATTAGGGGAGATCAGGTTAGGATTGTGAGTGGAGATGGCCTGCTGCTTTTGTAAGCTCCTCTCTGTGGACTTCCCTGTCCTTATCTCTGCCCCCTGCCCCCTGCCCCCGCCCATCCCATTGTCCACCCAGCACTTATCTCTACGTGGCCTGCCGGTCCCTTCTGTCACCCAGCCACTGGTGGCAATTGCATTTTATCAGCAGAGCAGCAGAAGAGGGTAATGGCTTAACCCAAAGAGAACATTCCTAAGAAGTTAGAGTTGAAGGGCTTCGGAGATCATTTAACCCAGAGGTAGGAAAACTAGGGACCAAATCCGTCCTGTTCTTATGTTTCTTAAGCATTATTAAAAAGAAAAAGAAGCAGCAACAGAGACGACATATGGTCTGCAAAGCCTAAAATATTGCCTTCTGGCCCTTTACAGAAAAGGTGTGCTGTCACCTAATTTTACAGATAGGAACTCTGAGGTCCAGAGGGATTGAGGATTTCCCTAAAATGGCACAGATGAGTCCATGGCACCGGGAGCTCGTGTGGGCTGGTGGAGAGAATACTGGGCCTGGAGTCACAAGACCTGGGTTCTAGTCCCAGCTTTGCCAGAACCCATGAACAAGCGTCCTCTCTGGGCCTCAGTATCCCCACCTGCATAATGGCCATGTTGAACTATCTTTAAAATCCATGACTCTAGAAAACACGTGAAACCACACCTTTTAAAGCAACTGTGGCCAGCCCATGACGCTTCCCACTGTATATACTGCCTGTCTGTGATGGGGGCAGGCCACCAAGGAGATATTTTGGGGTGAATTGGTTTTATAGCATTACATCTCACCACTAAGCCATGAATTTCTCTGCCTGTGACAGACAAGGCAGTCCATGTGTGTTTGGGGCGGCACCTGATTTATGCCTTCTCTTTGATCCTCTGCACAGTGCCTCCCTCCGTGCCAGATTGTAGCATCCAGGGAGAAACCATAATTGGGAACGATATCCAGCTCACCTGCCAATCAAAGGAAGGCTCCCCGGCCCCTCAGTACAGCTGGAAGAGGTACAACATCCTGAACCAGGAGCAGTCACTGACTCAACCAGGTAATGGGGTCCGAGGGGAAGGTGGCCCCCACATTAAGGTATAGCTGATTGGCTAGGGCTGCCGGGGGAGACCTGGGATGACCAATCAGATCCCCCTGAGGGCTGCCCCATCCCGATTCCCCCACCCTGCTGTTGCCACTCCGATATCTGGGCCATCTCTCCAAGCACTGGTTTCTCATAATAATACTTACCTCATAGTTCTGGTGAGAAATTAAAACAATTGATATAAAGCACTCAGCAGAAGCACAAAATAAATGCTAAATTGTTTCTTGCATTCCCTATACCTCAGTTCTCTTGAATAAGCTTGTATTGTGCAGAAGCCCTGGGTGGGGTTTTAATTTTGATTGTGATTATGCCCATAGTGATATACTAGTGTATTGTTACGATTATGATTAGGTATACGTGCGAGGCCCCATGTCTAACTCTGCAGCTCCCCCCCAAGGGTGAGGAATTTCCCATTTCCATTCCCCACCCAGGCTGGTCCATCTCAGACTCCACTGACGCCACCGCCCCAACACACTCCCTGTCACGGCCCCACCCACTGACACGTCCACGTCCCAGGACGGTCCCACGTCCTAAGGGAAGGAGATGGTATGTTTGGCTGCAGTCGCCAGGAGGCCCGTTTTGTACTGGGCAGTGTGGTTTTTGACCTCTCAGTCAGGAAACAAACTGCAGGGGGAACAAAAGAGCTATGTAAAGTCCTACTGTCCTTACTCTGGAGCCAGCGGGTGTGGAAATAGCCCCGTGGGATCCCTGAGCCCCCGGTGCCCAGGTGCCCACTGCTGCACCCAGTCCCCTGGCGACAGGAAAGACAAGGCCTGAAGGCGTCCCCTGGGTTTAGCTCCTGGGGGGTCTTTCAGGTCAGCGTGGGTGGAGGAGGAAGCAGGGGGGGGGGGGGAAGGTGGAGAGTGAAGCCGGCAGGGCACACAGCTGTCCCGAGAAGGTGAGATTTGTTTTGTGGGAGGAACGTCCGGTGTCCAGGTGAGGCTGGGCGGATGAACACACGTACCCGGTTCACTCAGACCAGGATGAACTTAATCACTCCAACTTTCCCTCGTTTGGTGGCAAACCAGTTACTTAACAAAAAAAGAATCAGTAGAACCCACTCAACCTAATGTAAAATAGAAGGTGTAATGTGGGTTTCAAGAAGCTTCTAGTTCTGTTTGCATGTTTCCGGCTGGCAAGTTTTTATTGAATGTGTCTGGAATTTTCATTGAAACCACTTGGCAGCTGTCCTCAGGCTCTGGGGCCTCTTCTGTCCACCTGTGAAGGACCCAGAGACCTCGGTGGTGGTCGTGGTAGGTCTGCTGCAGATGCTGGTTGTGTCTGAGCTTCCTTCCAGCGACATATTTACGGGGGACCCACAGCTGACGGTTACAGGTGATGAGCACCACAGCAGTGCCGACGTGACTCAGAGGATGCGTAAGAGGGTCAAAGAAGATTTCTCCAAGGAGGGGCGTTGGGGCTGGCAGTACAGCACGGTGGTTAAGAGCATGCCACGGGCTTGAATCCTGGCTCTGCCACTTGTTAGCTGTGTGGCCTTGGCAGGTGACTTCGCCTCTGTTTTTGCCTTAGTTTCTACACCAGTGAAATGGCACAATACTAGTTTAACTTCATAGGGTTGTTGTGCCGTGCCTGGTGGATAGTAAGTGCTCCATCAGTGCCGGGTCTTATTAGCTGTTATTTGAGCTGGGTCCTCAGGGATGAGTAGGCAGGGATGGAGAGATTGTGGAGGGCCGGTGCTTCCGGCGGGAGGTGGCCTTTGCCCTGTAAGCCAGGGCATGTTCTGAGCAGCCTCCCAAACCAGCACCTGGCTCCAGCCCTCCTGCCTCTATCACCAGACGCCCCCAGAAGCCAAAAGTTTGGTTTTTCTGTGATCCAAAAGGGGAGAATCCTGAGGACGGGAGAGGAGGATAAAGGGAGAATTCTCTCTTTGGTTTGCAAAAGCTTTATCGTGCCTCTAGTGAAGATTTGCTCAGGCAGAATGGGGACCTGGGAGTGACAGAAAAGAACGTGGTTAAGGGTAATCAGAGCATGACCTTGCTTCTGGGTGCTGTTGTGGGGTGAGGTTCTCGAAGCCTTGCGTCTCCACCTGCCACACAGAGCCCTGGGGACGCTCAGTGTCTTCTTCCTCGGTGGGTCCGTCCAGACCCATTTCTGACTTTTAAAACATTTCGGTCCACTGTGGATGATTTGGAGAGGAGGGTTCCCCCGCAGTCCTGCATCTGAAGATAGAGTTTCCAACGTGAGAGATTGGTTCCTTTGAGCAATCAGTGGAAACCAGCTAGCAGGGAGAAGGTCAGGGACTCCGGAACAAGGAAACAAGGGTTTGAGTGTTGAATTCGCCACAGCTTCTATGACCATTAGTATCAACATTCGAAAAAAACAGGGATGGTCATAATACGGCTCCCTGACGATTGTGAAGAGGATAAGAGGAGACCACAAATGTGACGGCTCTGAACGTGCCTTGTAAACCGTGTCCCAGTCAGCTGGGTTTCATGCACCAAATAAACAGGAATTTGGGTATCAAGGACATGGCAGGGGGGACTCTGGGGACTGGAGTGCTTTGCCGGGGAGGTTGTGAAGAGTGGGGATGGGTCCAGGGAGGATCTTGAGGGCCCTGGGTGAGGGTGATAGCCCAGGCTTGTTGACAAGCCATGAGATCTGGGGGGTAGGGGGCAGAAAAGTTAGGTCTTGTCAACTTGGCGACAGTGTCTTGGTGAGACCAGAGCTTTCCTGGAGGGGAATCCACCCACAGGTGGAGCAGAGCAGAGGCAAGAGGCAGATGACTTTCCTGAGCAGTCCCCTTCTTGACCACGAGGTGTCACCACTGCAGCAGAAACTTAGTTTTCTCTGGATTTCAGAAAGGACCCTTTCCAAAGGAAAAGGGGTTTAGGAGCCCCAACTAGGAATCAAAGCAGGTCCGGTGGCACATGATGTGCACTGGCTCATCCCAGAAGAGCTTCTGAGGTGTACTGTTTGCACCAGAGAACTGGGGAAGGATAGCACTGACCCAGTAGACTAAAAGTCCTATCCTAAACAAGGCCTGGAGCTCAAAGCTGGGCTCAGATAACCAAGAAGGTCCTCAGTCCTTGTGCCGTGTGCTGTGTGCCGTGTGCTGCGTGCTGCGTGCTGCGTGCCCCTAACACGTACACTGAGTTTTACTCTCTAAAGCAGTGGGCATCTGTTAAGAGCTCTAGGCCCAGTTCTATGCCCGGGGTCATAGAACATTTCCCAAAGTGTATTCCTTCAAGATTTCTCTTAAAAATAACAAAATGCAATTAGTGTAGAAAATGAGACTATTAATGCCATTAGCCCCATCAGAGATTCCCAGTGCTCATTAGCATGTTAGGAGCTCTGGAAGCTCTGCCCTTACAAAAACTTATTTTAACCCTAACTCAGTGATTTCTAAACTTGCTTTGGTGATGGGCCCCTTTTCAGTACCATTGCAAGCAATACTCCAGGAAATGCACTGAGGCGCGGAGTCCTAGTCTGGAACGGGTAGCATTTTATAGAGAATGAGCTACACCCAGAGAGTAGTGCCTGGGGTTCAAGGGAAGAATTTGAAGAAAATACAAGTGAAAAGATTGGAAGAAGAAAACCCCAAGTCAAAGTGCCGTTATTTCTGGCTAGTGAGATTACGAATGATTTTTATCTCACTCTGTCTTTTGTATAGAGGCTTTCCTTGGCCTTTCGCATGAGATCAAACCCCCCCCCCCCCGCCCTAAACTCGAATAGCTCCTCCATGTTGCACTGTGACCACCCATGAAATCACCATTGTCTGGTGTCTGTCTTCCTTCCTTGACTGAAAAGACAAAGAGGGTAGGGAGCCTCTTCATGTTGTTTAAAGCTGTGATCAGCACATATTTTCTGTAAAGAATTGGATTGAAATAGTTTTATGTCATATATAAATCCTTATAATGGGCATACATTGCTTTTATAATATAAAATTTTAAAGCAAAGTGGCCAACAGCTCCAGGGAGTTCTAGACCTAAAACAGGATTTTGGTTCCAGCTTTGTCACTTCTTAACCTTGCAACCTTGACCAAGTCACTTAACTTCTCTAAGCCTCCAGTTACCTGCATGAAATTGGAGATGGAAATATTTGTTCCACCCACCATTCCAGATTGTAGGAAGGATGAGAGGGCATCATATTTGAGGACGTGCACAGAGCAGCACATGCAGACGAGGCAAATCTCAAGACACAATCTTGCAAGAGACCGGCAGTGGGGCAGGGAGAGGGCTGCTCCCCTGGTTGTGCCCCATGGGACACCAGAGGCAGTAGCAGGAAATAAGGCCGGCGCGACTGCCAGGGCCAGATCTATGACATTGTCACCGTATTAAGAAGCTTGGACTTGTTGCTGAAGATGGCGTGCAGCCTGTGAAATGTCTGAACAGAGCAATGACGGGATCCTCGCTGCAATTTAGAATGTCTCTTGTGGGTGGAGTGTCGCCACCTGGTGGCAGCAGGGAACCGGCAAGGCTGGCCCTGCAGCTAAATGAAAGGACTCCAGTCTCTGACTCTTCTCTCAAAATAGTGGTGACGACCAAGCATCTTTGAGGACAGGGCACACAGGTATGTCTAAGTGGAGAGCTCTCCCTTTAAGATGAAGAAATTCACAGGATCGCAGATCTGGCAGGAAGGTCCCTCGTGAGGACGTTCTCGTCCATGCCCGGGATTCAGGAGGCGCAGGTGTTTTCACGCCCACATTCGAGGCCAGGCGCCGCGGCCCAGAGAAGTTGAGGCTGAAGTGGGGGCAGATGCAGAAGAGTCTCTCCACCCACAGCCTGCCCCGTCCTACCCGGCACCGCACCGACACGCGCCACACACGCCACACCTGCCCACGCTTCCCCACACGCGCCACACATGCCACACCTGCCCACGCTTCCCCACACACGCCACACACGCCACACCTGCCCATGCTTCCCCACACGCCACACACGCCACACCTGCCCACGCTTCCCCACACGCACCACACACGCCACACCTGCCCACGCTTCCCCACACGCGCCACACACGCCACACCTGCCCACGCTTCCCCACACGCGCCACACACGCCACACCTGCCCACGCTTCCCCACACGCGCCACACACGCCACACCTGCCCACGCTTCCCCACACGCGCCACACACGCCACACCTGCCCACGCTTCCCCACACGCGCCACACACGCCACACCTGCCCACGCTTCCCCACACGCGCCACACACGCCACACCTGCCCACGCTTCCCCACACGCGCCACACACGCCACACCTGCCCACGCTTCCCCACACGCGCCACACACGCCACACCTGCCCACGCTTCCCCACACGCGCCACACACGCCACACCTGCCCACGCTTCCCCACACGCGCCACACACACCACACCTGCCCACGCTTCCCCACACGCGCCACACACGCCACACCTGCCCACGCTTCCCCACACGCGCCACACACGCCACACCTGCCCACGCTTCCCCACACGCGCCACACATGCCACACCTGCCCACGCTTCCCCACACACGCCACACCTGCCCACGCTTCCCCACACGCGCCACACACGCCACACCTGCCCACGCTTCCCCACACACGCCACACCTGCCCACGCTTCCCCACACACTCCACACCTGCCCACACTTCCCCACACACGCCACACCTGCCCACGCTTCCCCACACACTCCACACCTGCCCACACTTCCCCACACACTCCACACCTGCCCACACTTCCCCACACGCACCCCACACGCCACACCTGCCCACACTTCCCCACACACTCCACACCTGCCCACACTTCCCCACACACTCCACACCTGCCCACACTTCCCCACACACGCCACACCTGCCCACACTTCCCCACACACGCCACACCTGCCCACGCTTCCCCACACACGCCACACCTGCCCACGCTTCCCCACACACTCCACACCTGCCCACGCTTCCCCACACACTCCACACCTGCCCACGCTTCCCCACACACGCCACACCTGCCCACGCTTCCCCACACACTCCACACCTGCCCACACTTCCCCACACACGCCACACCTGCCCACGCTTCCCCACACACTCCACACCTGCCCACGCTTCCCCACACACTCCACACCTGCCCACGCTTCCCCACACACTCCACACCTGCCCACACTTCCCCACACACTCCACACCTGCCCACACTTCCCCACACGCACCCCACACGCCACACCTGCCCACACTTCCCCACACACTCCACACCTGCCCACACTTCCCCACACACTCCACACCTGCCCACACTTCCCCACACACGCCACACACGCCACACCTGCCCACACTTCCCCACACACGCCACACACGCCACACCTGCCCACACTTCCCCACACACTCCACACCTGCCCACACTTCCCCACACACGCCACACCTGCCCACACTTCCCCACACACGCCACACCTGCCCACACTTCCCCACACACGCCACACCTGCCCACGCTTCCCCACACACGCCACACCTGCCCACGCTTCCCCACACACTCCACACCTGCCCACGCTTCCCCACACACGCCACACCTGCCCACGCTTCCCCACACACTCCACACCTGCCCACACTTCCCCACACACGCCACACCTGCCCACGCTTCCCCACACACTCCACACCTGCCCACACTTCCCCACACACTCCACACCTGCCCACACTTCCCCACACGCACCCCACACGCCACACCTGCCCACACTTCCCCACACACTCCACACCTGCCCACACTTCCCCACACACTCCACACCTGCCCACACTTCCCCACACACGCCACACACGCCACACCTGCCCACGCTTCCCCACACACGCCACACCTGCCCACACTTCCCCACACACACCACACACAGTAATACCACAGCACACACACCACACACACCACACACACGTCATGCACACCACACCACACATACACGCTACACATCAGACACATGCACCATGCTACACACACCTCACACCCCGCATACACCACACACTCACACATACCATCTGCACCACATGCACCACACACACACACTAGACACACCACACACTCCCTACCTCACAACACACCCCACATATATCACACACACCACACTATACATATACCACACACACCACACATCACATATCATATACCACACACACCACACTATACATATACCACACACACCACATCACACACGTCACACATCACACACATACTATACACACAACACAGTACACACATACATATGCACCACACTTCACACATACCACACATCACACACATACTATACACACAACACAGCGCACACATACACACTTCACACACATCACACACCACACACAATACACACCACACACACCCCACGCACATGCCCCTCTGTGACAGAAATCCAGAGATCAGGGTTCTTTGATTTCCCAAGCCACCTTTCACGTGAGTCCAAGCTAAGAGATTCCGTTTCTGAAGATTATAAAAGTGGCGACATCATCTTCTAATTATAAAGCGCTTTCCTGTAGCCCACGATGTCTGTCATGCTTCCTGAGCGCTCACTGCATTGTGTCGTGGGCGTGCATTTATCGGAAGCACCTCGTTTCATGCTCACAGGTACCCTGTGGGGCAGGTACTAGTATCTCCATTATGGACGCAGAAATGAGGTTTCGATGAAGCTAAGTCACTTGCCAAAGGCCCCGGATTTGTAAGCGTGCGAGGCAGACGTGGACCCCAGGGTCCCTGACGGAGCCCTGAGCACTTCAGCGCTGAACGCCTGGTGTGGCCGTCCCTCGGCCCTACAGGGGAGATGTTCTCCGTGCCACCCACGAGGCCACGCCGTGCAGCTCAGCGGCCCAGCTCGTACCTCCCCGGGAGTCGGGCCGAGTCGCGGCGTCGCCGCGCACTGGGGCGCCTCTCCTCACGCTGACCTCCCCTCCCCAGCCTCGGGCCAGCCCCTCCACCTGAAGAACATCTCCACGGACACGTCCGGCTACTACGTCTGCACCTCCACCAACGACGTGGGCACGCAGTCCTGCAACATCACGGTGGCCGTCAGACTTCGTAAGAGCGCGGGGGACGGAGGGGTGACAAAGGCCGGAAGGCGGCTGGCTGGGGTCCAGAGGGTCACCTGAGACACCAAGGAGATGAATCGGGGAGCCCCGTTAGGGCCGCCCGCCGGCAGGGCAGCTGGGGGGCCTGGGCAGGACGGTCCCGTCCCAGCTCCCCCTGCTTTGAGGCCAGTCCTGTTCCGCTGGACTGTTGCTTGGACCTGCAGCCTAGGACTGACTTCCGGAGGCTTCCTCGGTCCTGCCAGCTCCGAGGGCCACTCGGTGAGCACGGGGAAGTGCCCAGAGCCAGCTGCCGCGGGGTCTGGACCCCATCCTTTTGGGGGGAGATGCCACGGCTGGCTGAGGGAGCTGGCAGGGCTGTATCCGAGCCTGGGTAGCCCAGAGAGTGATACGCTGCGCAGCTGTTGGTCTGTCTGTCCTTGTCTGCACCTCCATCCTGAGGAGCGTTCCCCGGCCGTGTCTGGTCACATCCCGGGAGACCACGGCTCTCGCGGAGCGTGGCCAGAAGCTGGCGGCGTGGGAGGAGGGCTGGGGGCCAGGCCGGCTCAGGAGGTGCAGCTGCCCTGTCCCCTGGCAGCCTCCATGAACGTGGCGCTGTATGCGGGCATAGCGGGGGGCGTGGCCGCGGCCTTCATCATCATCGGCGTCATCATCTACTGCTGCTGCTGCCGAGGGAAGGACGAGGCTGAGGACAAGGAGGACGCGAGGCCGTGAGTGTCTGGGCGGGCTGCCTGTTGGAAGGGGCCGAGCTGCTTGGAAACACACATCCCAACTCCTCTGAGCCTCTCCCACTTGCAGCCCCCCTGGGGGAATCGGCCACGCTCTGCAGCAGAGCAAGAGTGACCTGCCGTCGTGCGGTGTGCCTTGCAGTCCTGGCACGCGCCTCCACCGCCCGGCCCGCGGTCTCCAGGCTCAGAGCTCAGGACGGGGCTTCCTGGGGCGGGCCCACAGCCCAGCGCGGGCTGGAGCCTGTGTCCCGGGGCCAGTCCCTTCCTGGCCAGTGGAGCCGGCCCGGCCCTGTGACACCCTCGGCTCAGGAGTGGAACACGTCACCGCGCCCCCCGTCTACTCTCAGCTCTGCCCTTCAGCCCAGCGTCCCTTTGCAGCGGGAGGGGTGGGGCTGGCAGGTCTGGGAGCTCCCCTGGGGGCCAACTGAGGACCAATCCTTCCCCTCTGCCCTCACTGCCCTGCAGGAACCGGGCAGACTACCGGGAGCCGCCGGAGCAGCTGAGAGAGCTTTCCAGAGGGAGGGAAGAGGAGGAGGAGGACAGCTACAGGCACGAAGACCCGAGGAGCTCCGGGCGAGAATCCCCTGAGACCTCTGGGCGGTGACGGGGCCTGCTTCGGGGTGGCGTGGAAGAAGGTCAGGGGTTCGTTCTCCTGCTTCCTGGCCCCCCTCTCCTCTTCAGGCCCCATTCTCCTGACCCTGCATCCTACACCCTGATGGGATGCTTCTTCCCTGTGTCTGCTGCTGGGGCACTTGGCCGGCCTGGCAAGGGGGACCCTCCTGTGACTGACCCTGCCACCAACCCCGTCCTGTGAAGTGTGACACCTCCCCACTGCCACACCTAGTTCAGGGCCTGGCCCTCACCCTGGACCGGGCCGCAGCCTCCACTTCCCGAGTAGCTGGTGGGAGCCCTTGGAAGCTCAGCACCGCTCGGGGGGCTGCCCGGAGCGCCCCCGGGGGGCAGTGCCAGCCCGGCAGGCCTGCCCTGCTCGCCTGTGTGCCCAGCACCTACGGGAGCACCTGGCAGGGCGGTCGCACTCCATGCATTTGTGTTGAATGACTGAAAGAATAAATGAGTATGTGAAAGATTCTCTATTATTTATCCAACTTAGTGCAGACTCCTTGTTAGGGCCCCGCACCGGCCTGGCCTCCAGCCTCCAGCTCCCTTTCCCGCCCCCCTTTCCCGCAAGTGCCCATACATGCCAGGCCCTCCCGGCAGAGGCCACCTGCCACTCCCGCTGCACATGCCCTCGTGGGACTTCTGCCCACTCACTTTCCATCCCTGCCTGTCAAAACCCATCTCAGATCACAGTGATTTCTGTGACCCTACCCTGATCGCCTGCACACGTGGAAACAGTCCCGCTGCTCTGCCCGCACTCCATCTGCCCGCACTCCATCTGCCCGCACTCCATCACGGGTCACATGGTGTGACATGGATCGCCCACCGGAGCGAACGTGTCACTGTGTTGGAGTGTGAGCTCTTTGGGGCGGGCATGGGCCTCACCGCTCCTGCCTCCCCCGGAGCCCCGGCAGCTGGGGCTGGGCCTTACCCTGTCCCACCGAGCACGTGAGCAAGGGGCCGTCCCCTCTCTGGTCTCCCTGAGATCACTGTAGACACAAAGATGACTCCCACCTAAGCTACTGTAGTGAGTTATTAATAAAAACGAGTTGATTTAAAATGACGCAGGAGTGTGCTTGCAGATGGCCCAGGGTCTCATGCCCCGGAGATTCGTCTCAAGGCCAGAATATTAACAACTGGCATCTCTCCCTCCCCAGCCCTCGCTGAGTTCCTGGTTCCTGATTCCTACCCCGGCCCCTCCCAGCCCTCTCGGGCCGGGTTTGTGGCTGGGCTGTCTGGCTGCCCAAGCCAGAAGCCATTTCTTCTGCTCCTGAGAGCTCAGGCAGTGTGAGGGCTGCTTGGGTCTCTAGGCCCGGTGGCTGGTCTCACCCCAGTGCAGTTTACTATTAAATAAATATTGTTGTCTTTCCTGAGTAATCAATCAGAAGAACTATTCCAAAAGTCTA
This sequence comes from Microcebus murinus, assembly GCF_040939455.1. NCBI lineage: Eukaryota > Metazoa > Chordata > Mammalia > Primates > Cheirogaleidae > Microcebus > Microcebus murinus. The sequence goes on along the minus strand of NC_134105.1, from coordinate 114,160,194 downwards.
TTGTCCACTTGTGATTTTTTTGAAGTGTATTTTTATATATTTTGTTAAATTCTTTGCTTCATTCAAAATGTTCTCAGTAATAATAAAATTGCTGGTGGAAATTCTTATTTCTTCTTTAATGTGGGTTCTGTTCACACGAAGGTAGAGTCTGTGTCGGTGTGTCTGTGTCTGCCTGCCACAGGCCTCCTCTGCTTGCTAGGAGATGCTCTTGCGGTTTATGCTCCGGTGGCGCCCCTCCTCGGGGCCACCCTCTTGTTGTGTCAGGGAGAACTGTGACTCTTCTCCCCCAGAGCAACTCAGCTCCACAGCCAGAACTTGGCTTTGACACTGACTCTCCTGGGACACATTCGAGGTCCTCTCCTCCACGCCCTTCCCGAGGGTCCCTGTGTCCCCTTCTGTCCCCAGCGCCTGTCACACGGTGCTGTCGTGAGCTGTGTACAGGTCTGTCTCTGTCCGCGCCTGTGTGATTCGTGAGGAAAAGAACTGAATCTTCCTTATGGCTGGCACACGTGACTCATGATAAAGGTTTGCGGAATGACTGTTTGGTGTCACGGTATCTTACCCGAGGACACCCATCTCCTAGAGCTCTGCATTACTTCGAGGTGCCCTCCAGCCCTCCTGGTGCAAGGTTCCACAGACCTGGCCTTGAGGTGGCTCTGGAAGGGGAGGCAGCCACCTGCACCCAGGTTTGATCTAACTTTTCTCTCTGCCCCTCAAAGGGCTCTGAAGCTTCACCTGCCTTAGCTCCAGGCGTGGGGAGGAAAACGAGGGAAATTAGGACCCATTGCATTAATTCAACAGCAAATATTTTGTGAGCACCTACTGCGTGCCAAGCACCGCCCTGGTTGCAGGGCACAGAAAGGTCACTAAGACACTAATACTCAGGAGAAGGTGACAGACATAGGAACATGCTTATATGAGAGAGGGAAGGGGCTGCAGGAACGCAGCAGAGGACCCGAGTGACCCAGCCTAGGGGACTGCGGGAAGCTCCAGAGAAGACGTGACATTGGGCTGCGTCTTGAAGAAATACAAGTGGGAAAGGGCTGGGGCCGACATTTCCCCCGTCCTCCAGTTCAGGTCTCTATTACTTGGGTGTCAAATCATGTTACCAGTTGGTAAGACTGTAGTTTCCTGCTGAATTTATTTCATTCCACACACTCGGTGGGAATTAGATTATTGTAGGTTCTTACATGGTCAAAATAAGGCCAGCAATATAGTCTCATAGGCTGCTAGGCCTCCCTCCCCAATTTGTGGTTTCCAGCTGACAGTTCAAAGACTTTATGGTATTTTAGAAAAGAGACAAAGGCTGTCATCGATTCAGGGGAGATTGTGTACTAGACACTTATAAGGCACTTGAGACAGTTTTTCATATAATCTTCGCCTGCAGTTTCAAAAATTAAGGTATGTGGCAACATTAGGTGTGCATGTTACCACCAAAGGAAGGACTCTGGCTGTCCAGTGAGGTCCCTGAGAAGTAATTATTTAGGTTGGTAAACTAGCCACTCTTCAGGGTCTTGTTCTTGAGTTGTTTTGCGGCACAGCGACAAGGCATCATTTCTCAGAGGCAGAGCCACATTAACCAAGACCACAGAGCCTGATGTATAATACTAACAGCAAAAGCCAGCGCTTGCTCTGGGCCAGCCACTGTTCTAAGCACTTTCTATGTAACATCTCATAACCCTCACAGCAATGCCATGTGATAAGTGCTATTTATTATTCCTCATTTTACAGATGAGGAAGCTGAGAGCCACAGTGAGTTGAAGCAATCCGAATAAACACAGAATGTCAATTTGTTGCTTACAGCTGTCAAGTAAGACCAGTCTTTATATCCACCTGGGCCAGGCCATCTCACCTCACGGGTGCCATGCCCTCAGTTGCTTACTGGGCGATGGAATCAGAACAAGAGAAGCCGGCTACCTTCACGGAAGCCTCGTCCTCTACAGCTGTATGTATAACCAGGCACCATATCACTGGTGAAGATTCTAGAAGATTCTCTGGCGTTGGCCCCATCGTTGGGTATTCTAGATCAGGAGCCCGACATCTGCAGAAGTGATCCCATTGGGAGGTGCAGACCTGTGGGAAGGGGCTCTTTTGGACACTTGGTTATTGAGTTTGTTCACTGAGATCACCTCCCCTTGGGTTGGTTTCCAGAAAGGCCCAGCCTGGTTTCTGTCTGGGATGGCCCTTCTTCTTCACTCCTCAGCTACCCACATCGCCCCTGAGACTCCCTTCTTTCTCATTCAGACACTGCCTTTGCCTTTGCCAAAGCTTTCCTCTAGTCCAGCTGAGTCGGTAGTTCTGGGAACCTGAATTTCCCCTTAAGGGGATACTGAGCATCCCTGCTGTGATCTAGGATGTCTTGATTCTAAAGTTGAGCGGAGATCTTATTTCACTGATTGCCATGTTGTTGAGTGGATTTTTTGGTCTTAATTAAGATAGGCTAAACTGCTATGAAAAATGGACTAAAATTGTATAACGGCTCCAATACAACAGAAGTTTCTCTCTCGCACACCTGACGGTTTTATAGAGAGACACAGGGGCCCCTCCTTCTGTTTATCTCCAGCTGTTTACCTTGGTGGCTCTTCCATTGTCAAGGGCCAGGCAGTGGCCTCAGGCAGCAGAGAGGAAGGAGGGCACAGCAAGGGACCGCTGCTTCTTCAGTCCCCGATCCGGGAGTGGCCACTCAGACTCTGCCCACTCGCCGTGGCCCCTTGGCGAGCTCTGCTCACAGCACCGCACATGGTGGGGGAAACGGGGAAATGCAGACTGTGACCTTGTTATAGCTGCTCAGGGAGAAACAGAACTGGCTACTGGCTCCGCTCACCTGTCCATTTCCCAGACGAGGAACCTGAGGCTCGGGGAGAGAACAGCGTCAGAGTTAGCACTGGCGGTAGGTGGTGCAGCTCAGACTCAGTTCTGGCTGATTCTGAAGACCTTGCTCCTCGCGTGGACACATTTCCCCCTGGCCCCGTGTACGTGTGCGTAGCCACCACAACTGGACGGGGAAATGTGTGAGTGGAGACAGGGTTAGGTACTTTTTTTGTTTTAAATTTGAATGTGGCAGCTGTTACCTATTATTATGTAATACTGGCATTTCAAGTATAAACTATATATGCATTTCTGAAAAGCCTTGCCTTCTGCAAAGTCACACACTGAAATTAATAGGACTTACAGAAAAATGAGGATTAGAGGCAGACCACATAAAACCAATGGGTCTTTGTAACTGGATCACTTTTAAAGCATTAACAATCCTAGTGAAAATACAAGTGATGTTAAATCTACACTGTTAGGCCGGGCGTGGTGGCTCACGCCTGTAATCCTAGCACTCTGGGAGGCCGAGGTGGGAGGATCGTTTGAGCTCAAGAGTTCAAGACCAGCCTGAGCAAGCACAAGACCCCTTCTCTACTAAAAGAATAGAAATAAATTAGCTGGACAACTAAAAATATGTATATAAAAAATTAGCTGGGCATGGTGGCGCATGCCTGTAGTCCCAGCTACGTGGGAGGCTGAGGCAGAAGGATAGCTTGAGCCCAGGAGTTTGAGGTTGCTGTGAGCTAGGCTGATGCCACAGCACTCTAGCCTGGGCAACAAAGTGAGACTCTGTCTCAAAAAAACAAAAAAAATCTACACTGTTAGCACCAAGCACCACAGTTAGTCAAACTTAATGTGTGCGTTCATTTCTATGACCTACTTATCAAAATTTATAAATTATCCATACAGTTCATCTGACTGTAAAGTTGGCAAGGGGTCTCTCCTTTAAAAATTTGGCTTTTATCATGTATTGATTTTTTAGCTATGTGTTTATCTTTGTACCTGAGTTTTCTTGTTAGTATATAGACATGTCCTGCCTTTGTTGGTCATGGAAATGCTCAGGGTATGTTGCAGAGTGGGGCGTACCATTAGCTCATCTTTTAAAAAATCTTGATCTAGACTGTGGCCTTTTTTATTGATAATTTTTTAACGTACGACCTGAAGAAAGTGTCTTTTGTATCAGTCAGCTTAAGCCAAGTTATGCTGCGGTAACAACATAAAATCCAGTGACTCACAACAAAGGGTTATTTCTTGCCCATACGACATGGTATCTCAGGTTGGTGCAGCTCTGCTCCTCGTCTTCCTCATTCTGGGACCCAGGCTGAAGATCACCTTAGTTCCTGGGACAATGCCCGTCTCATGGCAGACCGGCATGAAAAGGAAAACAAGAAAATCACAAGGTGACTGTTACAGCTTCTGCTTAACAGGGGCTCCTGACACTTCTGCTCCCATATCACTGCCAGATCAAGCCATGTGTCAACAGGTTTGGGTTTTCCAGCCTCCTTCGGGGAGGGGCAAAGAATATATTGAATAATCATACCATCTCCTACGCCTTCATAGCTTCTTCGTCTGGACTCACAGCTTCCCCCTACAGCTTAACATAAAGCAAAGTGAATCAGTTCTGTAAACTGCTTAACTGAAAGCCACTCTTGTTGCATGAAAGGAAGGTTCTTGTGCAGAATATTCCGCTTTTTTCTTAAGGCCATTATATATCTCTTAGCATTTATCTTTTGTTGTGGAAAAGCATATTCCTAAAACATTTATGTGCTGGGAAAACCAACACCATCACCCCAGGCATGAAGGGGCAAGGGGAGAGAAGGGGGTGGACCCTTGCAGAACCCAGTGAGCGCTGGCAGCGTGGAGGGGGTTCCAGTGGGAGATGGAGTCATGGAGCCACGCCACTGAGAGGCCAGCAGCGCCAAAGCAATGAGTGAGCAGGGAGGAAGCACCGAGGCACTTTCTCTTCCCACTGTCCCATCCTGCCCCATCTCGCACTGGCAGAAGCCAAGCACGAGCAAGGGAACCATGGCCCTCTGTGGGGTCGGCTTCCTGGAGCACAAAGTGTGGAAACAAAGGAAGAACAGAGGTGGAGGAAGGAGGAGGGGTGCAGATGAAGAATAACCAACACACCTGCCTTCACCTACAATGGATTGTGAGCATTCCTCTCCGGTACTCTTCACCCCCTCATCCTCTGCACCTTCTTAAGAGGTGGGGGCTCAATCTACCTTCTAAAAGAGTAAAAGCTCATTCAGAGGTAACCCAGGCCCTAAGTTCCAAAACAGGAATTTCAGAAACATTCATATCCTATTTTGAGAGCCTAAAGAACAAGTGCCAGTCAATATGTTTTCAGTTCCAGAAAACGGGGATTGCATCCTCAGAGGGCTGGCCCTGCAACGGGCCCATCATAGCTGGCTGGGAGAGAATGGAGGAGGGACACATAGGTACATGCCTAAAATACACAGGAGGGCGATGTGATTCTGCACTATCCCTCCCCTAGACTTTCCCCTGCTCACAATATTTTTCCTGAAACAATCTCACACTTACAAAAATTAAGCACAATATAAAGATTTTTTCCTGAACCATTTGAGAATAAGGGGCTCCAATTACCCACAAATACTGGAAATAGTGTGTATTTCCTCCCCACACAAGGGTGCTCTCCCACACAACTACAATGCAGCTATCAAAATCAGGAGATCAGCACCAATATAGTAGGACTATCCTAATCCTCGGAGCCCATTCAATTACACCTATTTTTCAGTATCATCCATTACAGCAAATGAACCTAGTTCAGAATTACTCATCACACTTAGTTATCATACGTATTCAGTCTGCTTTGATCTAAGACATTTCCTCAGTCTTTTCTTGATTTTCTTTACTTTGACACATCTGATGATTACAAGCCAGTTACCTTGTAGAACATCTCTCAATTTGGGTTTGTCTGATGTTTCCTCATGATTGAACTCATGAATCGTTGACAAGAATGACACAGAAGTGAAGCTGTATTCTTTCCATTGCATCCTATAAGATGACACAGATTTCAATTTTCCCATAACCAACAATGTTAACTTTGATCCCTGGATTAAGGTGGTGTCTGTAAGATTTCGGCACTCTAAAGTTGCTTATTTTTCCATTGCAATTAATAAGTATTTTGTTCAAAGGTTCTTAAAGACTATGCAAACATCTCATTTCTTATTGAACTTTTAGTTTATTCATTAATTTATTAAGTCCTTATGGACTCTTGCATTTCTATTTTATTCACTGGGTTATACTCCATTGCTATCATTATTTATTTTGACACTCAAATTATCCCTGATTTGGCAATCAGAGGATATTGCTAGCTGGTTTCTTTGACTGATCTTTGACATGTGCCTATAATTCTTTGTAAACTGCCTTACTTTCTGGCATAAGGTATTCCAGGTTCATTTTGTACTTTCCCAGCTGTTTCTTCAAGGGGCACTTGTCCCATTTTGTGGAGAATGGTATTCAGAAATGAAGATCTGAGACCTAGGTGTGCTCATTACTATTAAGGAATCACTGTTCTCAGACCCTCTAAGCAATGGAAAGATATAGTGAATGACACACGCACACACACACACACACACACACACACACACATTCTTGACCTCTACATTTATTTCTATATTTATGTCTGCATATTGAAGACTATTAGTTCACACCAATAACTCCAATTCCAATACAACATACAAAAGGGGTCATTTGAGTTTTCTCTGGCAGAAAACTGGACTCTCATTTTCTTTTATTTATTTACTTTTTTACTTTTTATTTTTAGAGACAAGGTCTCAGTCAGTCAGTCACCAAGACTGTAATGCAGTGGTGTGACCATAGCTCACTGCAACCTCAAACACATCGGCTCAAGTGATCCTCCTGCCTTGGCCTCCCAAGCTGCTGGGATTACAGGTGTGAGCTTACTGCCTGGTTTTTTATTAATATTATTTATTTGATCAGTTTCCCTGTGTGTAACCAATTTCTTTTCACTGCCATTACTCTCTTGCTCATGTATATAACCTTCTAAACCCACCCATGTTCTGACTTCTCTGTTTAGAAGAATCACTTGCTCGCAAAAGCAATCTCCTATGTCTCTTCTAGAAGCATTGTAGTTTCAGCTTTCACATTTAGATATCTGGTTCATCTCATGTTGATTTTGGGGTGTGGTATGAGGTAGAGGTTGAAGTAGCTTTTTTCCATATATTTATCCAGTTGTTCCAGCACCATTTATCAAAAAGATTTTTCTCTCCCCCATTGACTTGTCTTGGTACCTTTGCAAAAATCAATTGACCATATATGTTTGGGTCTATTTCTGTTCTATCTTCTTTTACATTGATCTATTGGTGTATCTTTGTGTCAATATTACACTGTCTTGATTACCATAAGTTTATGATAAGTCTTGAAATCAGAGTCCTCTTAGTTCTTCCTCTTCAAAATTGTTTTAGCTATTCTAGATCTGTTGCTTTTCTATAAAAATTTGAGAATCAACTTTCACATTTATAAAATAAATTATTATAATTTTGTTTGGGATTGCATTTAATCCATAGATCAAGTTAGAGAGAACTGATATCTTAATAATATTGAGTCTTCCAGTTTATGAACATGTTATATATCTCTTCTATTACTTACATCTCTTTACTTTCTCTCATAGGTGTTTTGTAGTTTTCAATGTAAAGGTTTTGCAGGTATTTTGTTAAATTTAAAAGTATTTTATACTTTTGATGCTATTATAAATAAAAATGGCTCTTGAATTTCTATCAATTTTGCTTAATTTATTTTGAAATGCTGTTACTAGGTACACATATTTAAAATAGCTATGTATTCATACTGAATTGATCTTTCTGGCAGTAGGAAGAAATGTCCCTATTTATCTCTGGTAATATTCTTTGTCTTGAGTATGTGTTAGCTAATATTAATAAAACAACTTGATTATGCTTACTGTCTTTATGGTATATTTTTTCAATATTTTACATTCAACTACCTATGCCATTATATTTAAAATGGATCTTCTTTTTTAAATCCATTCTGACAGTCTCTGCCTTTTAAATTGGAGGGATTAACTCATTTACATGTAATGTTATTATTAATATGGTTTGTTTTAAGCCTATCCTTTTGTTATTTGTTTTTTATTCGTTCTATCTGTTTTGTTTTGAGTTTTTGTGGTTACAATTCTCTTTTCCTTCTTTCTTTTGGGTTAATGAAATATTTTTAAATATTCCCTTTATATTTCTTTATTGGATTAGAGATAATGCATTTAAAAGTGTCTATGATGTATACATATATATGTAGTACCATATATGTAGTATGCGTGCAATAGATTATTAGTTATGCTTTAGTTTTTCTGTCAGGAAAATGGGACTTGGTAAATTAATCTCACACAAGCTTCATTGAGGGGATAGAGTAGATTTTGGCTGAAAAGTTAGCTGCTGTGGCTCATATGAAAAGCCTGTGAAATCTCTTGACTCTTGGGATACCCCTGTCTAAAGGCCTCTGATGTGGGCATGGGACTCAGGAGTCGGAGGTCTTTCTCTTTCCAGATATAAGAGAAGTTTGGAGACCATGTCCCATAGCAAATTCAAGGGAAGTAGCCTGTCCCTGATGTCTCTCAACAAAACCTGCCCTCTTCCAAAAAACGAGAAAAGAAAGAAAGAGAAAAAGGAAGGAAGGAAGGAAGGAAGGAAGGAAGGAAGGAAGGAAGGAAGGGAGGGAGGGAGGGAGGGAGGGAGGGAGGGAGGGAGGGAGGGAGGGAGGAAAAGGAAAAGGAAAAGGAAAAGGAAAAGGAAAAGGAAAAGGAAAAGGAAAAGGAAAAGGAAAGGAAAGGAAAGGAAAGGAAAGGAAAGGAAAGGAAAGGAAAATAATGAGAAAATACCGCACTTGGGTCTCAGCAGTAGTCCTGAAGTCATCTGCCATTTTTATGTTACGGAAAATTCACTGGAGTTGCAGGGAAACAAGAAGGAAGTGGGGAAAAAGAGAAAGAGAGGGAAGGGAAAGTGCTGTCAGGCTAGGCTCAGGAGCTACCAAAGTGAATGCTGTCATTTCTAGGCTCATTTGACTTATCCTGGACAGCCAGCACTGCCCCCTCTGGTCTCCCCATGGACACAACAGGAAAAATACCTCCACAGTTGCTCCTCTTCCCTTCCTGAAGCAAGTGCCCATCCAGATTTTCACCCTTACTCTCCGGGAAAGCCTTCCCCATGATGACCAGAAGCTTCTATTTGTATAAATATCTTGAGAAATAGGCCAATGAGTTGGGGAAGCTGAAGGTCAGCAGCCATGGAGTCTTGGCTGTAGGACAGAGAGGTGACCAATTCAAACTGAGGCCTGAGTGTCTTTGATCACCAGATTCAAAGGAAATGACCCTAGGGCAGCATGCTTGACCCATGGAGCTAATCTCCCCTCCACTTCCTTTGTTGTACGGCAGGAGAAACTGAACACAAGGGGTCCGTGAGAAGGGAATTCAAATCCACTCATAAAGTTAAACAAAGAGAACCTAACTTGAACATTTGTAACAAACTCCTTATCTGCTCCTGGAACTTCTCCTATTATTTGAATAATGACACATGTACTTCTAGCAGCCAGATTCTTAACATTTCTTTTATATTTTCTGTTACTTTATTCCCTCCCAGTGCCTTTGTGAAGAAGTCCTTAAATTCAGTCTTCTAGCTGCCTAGTTCTAGGATGGGGGATGGCTTAGCTTGGGTTCCCATGACAGCAGAGCCTGAGATCAAGGGGCCTGTCTTAGGAGATGATGTCAGGAAGCAGAAGTGAAGGAGCAAGGAGAAAAAGTCTGTAAAATCTGTTACCGAGATTTTGGTGTTACCGAGCTGGTTATTGCTATGGGCAACAAGGACTCCATCCCACTGATGACCCGCTGAGAAACTGTGCAGAAGGTATCTCAGGATTGTCCCACTGAAGGGACGAACAGCAGGGGCACTTACCTACCACTTCCACCCCACACAGATTCTGCAGGGCAAGGCTCCTTCCTTGGGCTGCTGCTTCCTTCCCACTCCCAGCTGCCCCTGCGCAGGTGGGCGGCAATCTCCCGAGGCAAAAAAGCAGAGAGGTTGCAGCAGGCACTTGAGTAGGTGCAGAGGCCTCGTGTGTGGACCTGTCCATCATAAATAGCTGCACTGAAATCTGGTGACTGAGGACATGAGGTGTGGGGACCACAAGTGTTTTCCCAGGATCTTGCCCCCAGGGCTGAGAGCCTACAAGGCTGTCCCACCGCAAGGAGACCCTGACCCCCGGGAGCCTCTCTATACCTCAGCCTCAGGCACTGCCCCACTTCAGGAGCCCAGGTCTCCGATTGCAGTCATTGGGCCTCAAGGGTGTGTGTGTGGTGGGGATTCCAGGCAGGGTCCCTCTCTTGTGATTTCCTTTGGGGAATCACCCCGTGGATGCCTGCACCCAGTTCCTGTACTGTCAGGCTGCGGCAGCCTCTCTCCCCTTTATCAGGAAATGATACGGGACAGGGAATGATTTGCCCAGGGCAATCCAGTGGACAGAAAGGTGTACAACATAAAAGTTTTTCCCAACCTGAGAGTCCTCTTAGACTCCATGTTCCCTTTTCAAGTCAATCAGTGGTCACTTTTGAAGATTCTACCCCCTTAGCTTCTTTGAAGAGTCCTCCTCCTCTCCACCCTCCCCGCAGTTGTTCCATGGCCTGGAGACCCGGGCCTCCTCTCTCCTGTGTTCCTGGTTTGGAGCAAACTTTGGACTGTGTTCTGCTAATTGGTGGCCTCTCAGGCCAACTCCGTGCAGAGAAACGGGGAGGGGCTTCTGCATAGGCAAGAGTCTCAGGCATTGCAAACTTTTTTTCTAATTGTTTTTTTTTTCAGGACATTATGGGGGTACAAACATTTTGGTTACATGTTACAACTTTGCCACATCCCAACCATTGATTTGAGATGTGCTCTTTCCCCCGATACACCGCTACAACACTACAACACTCACCACGTCCCTTAGTTGTGAGTTTACCCACCCCCATGCCCCCTACCCCCAAACAATATTACTACTGTGTAAGCAAAAGGATGTCACTCTCTTCCCCCTCGGATGGCTTTTATCTGCACTTAAGCCCAACTAAGAATATTTGCACCCTAGAATCTTCAAGAGATTTGCACCCTAGAAACTTAGAGATCGTAACTTTGAACTCACTGCTAATCAACAAATTTCAAAATTTCTATTGAAACAAATAATACTTACAGAGAATTGTACAAAATACATAATATTCTTTATTTTTCCTTGTCTCAAGCCAAGCCATCAAATCTGCATAGTCAGTTTGTATCATCTTGACTCCTGAAATTCTTTTACATAACTACTTTAGCATCATTTCATGGGACACTATTATAGGAAATACTGTTAGAAACAGTATTGGGGTCTCATTTTTGTGTTTATCATTAGGATGTTGTTAAAGACATTGCTCAGGACATTACAAGTTATCTGTTGATGAGAATCCACTAGGGAATTTTCTCTCAGGTCTGCTCACTAGGAAAGTTTTTTCTTCTTATGAACAACAAATTTGCCATAGATATTGTTTCAATTTAAGGACACCATGAACCACATATGTGTACATATAACTACATACATATCTATACATACAACTTTTGTTTTCCTCTTTGCAATGATTGCTAGGAAGCTCAAAGTCAAACGTAGGCATGTCAAGCAACTGTTGAGAGTTTTTCCAAATGGAGTTGGTAAACTAACTTTGTCCGTGATTTCATCTTTTTTTTTTCCTGCTCTCATTTTTATCTTCACATCGATTTTACCTTTATTCAGTTTCATCTTTGTATGTACGTGTGGAATCCACCTTAAGTGCTTTTGAAAACGAGATGGGATTGGGCAGCAAGGAATAAGGAAAACAAAAGCAGCTGCGGGGAGTGGGGTGCAGGCATCTGGAGGCCGAAGAGAGCTCGGAGGCCTCAGTGCCTCGGGAGCCACAGGCACGGATGAGGGGCAAAGCCTAGACGTGGAGGAGATGCCTGGGTGAGGGACAAGCTCCGAGGACATCTTTAATGGCGGATGCAGGAAGGGAACTCGCACAGGAGGTGAGGACGAAAGGCCTGCGGGAGGTTGGAGAAAAGCCCAGAGAGGATGGTCTAGGAAGCAGTAGAATGTAGATTCTTCCCTGTCAAAGTATTTTAAACAAACCCATCATGTGTCTATTCCCTGCGTTTCCTCATAAAATCAACCAGAGGATTTCCACAGTTGAAAGACTTAATTAGGCACAGCTTATTCAGCGTGACAGTCCTCTATGATTATTTTTTTTTTCCTGAATCAAAAAAAAAAAAAAAAAAGGCTACCCACGGAGAGACAAGCTTTTCTGTTTCCACCTAAAGTTCACTTCCCACGCTCCCAGCAGCCTTGACAGCCCCCTGGCAGTCTGGGCGAAGGCCAGGGAGAGCCAGCCTTCCGGCGCTTTCAGGCTGAGAGCATGCCCCCGTCCACCCGCGGACCCGCAGGGAGCCAGGAGCTCTGGAAGCACCTGCGGCCGACTGTGACGTCAGCGCCCACTGGGCGTCTCGGAGCAGCGGCGAGGCGGAAGTGGATTTCTGCAGGGAGACACCTGGACTCATAATTTAGACTACTTTCACTTCCTCCCCCACTTGGCAATCAAAACCGGAGATGCGTTTGAGCTTCCTTTTGTGCTGCCTGGGGAGGAGATGGGCTCATTGTGGCAACGCGTAATTATTTCATATCGTTCTAAAGAGCACTGGCTGCAGCTGCCTTGGAGCAGGAGCTTTGTGAGGTGGATTCAAAGTGTCCCGTCTCACCAGAAATCCGGGAAGAGGCTTCAAACACCCTGCTGGAACACTTACTGAGCAACTTTTCAGGAAAATTATCCTCAGTGAATCACAACCAGTCAGTCTCCCTATCTTAATGTCTTGTGGTATGTGCATACCTGCTAGGGGTTGTTAAGGGCGGCAACAGTGTATCAGAGGAACGTGGATAACCAACTCTGGAAATGAAAGAAGCATTGAGCTTTATAAAGCATACTCAAAGACATGACCCATTTTAATTTTCACAGCCACGTTCTCAGCCAAGCATTAGCAATCCCAATTTACAGATGAAGAAATTGAGGCACAGAACATTGAAGTGACTTGTCAAGAATTATGATGCAGCTGGCTAGAGACAGAGTTAGGGCCCAAACTCAGGTCTAACTACTTAAGTCCTTGGCTTTATTATAGATTTTTTTCTTTCAGAGAGTGATCCAGAACCCTTAAGTAAATATAGTGGTTGCTTAAATACACTTGTTCATATCATGAGCTTTAGTCCTTCCCTTCAGGAACAATCTATATGGTTTATCAGCTCAGGGCAGCTTTCCTCCTCAACCAGTATGTTACCTTCGTCCTCTTGCTCCCACTTTTCTCCAACTGGATTTCTTTGTCTCTCTCATGCAATTATTATAAAAACATCCTGCAGTCCCTTTGAACCTGTTCCATGACTCAGGAGAGCTCTGTGGCTTGGCTAGGGAACAGTCAAGCAGGAACAATGCCACCACCAAATCCTGCCCCAGGCCCCATTAATAAGAACTGTGCTCTGGACCAGACGGACCAAAGGGCAGGGCTGCATTTGTGTTATTTTTGCTCCCTTGACTTCTCTGCGAGGTTGATGCTGTGGAAATAACCCAGGAAAGACCTGAAAATCAGAGGCCCTGGCTCTGTGTGACTTTGAGCAGTGACAAGATCTCTGGAATTTTCCCCCTCACTGATAAAAGCAGCAGCTAACACGAGAGGTCCAAAGCCCTCATTAGCGCTAACGGGCATCTCTACGGGGGAAACCAGGGTTTTTACCCTTGCTTTTGACTCAGTGGGGCTGAGCCCCAATTTCTGGATACTGCAAGTGGAAAATGAGGAAAATCATATGAAAGAACAGCAAACTCTTTTAGAGACGATCTTTCAGCCTGAATCAGGACAATAATGTCATTTCCTTCTCCAGTGTTTTCTGAGGTAGGAGAATAAGTTCACTGTTGTATCTCCAGTGCCTGTAACAGTGCTTGGACACACTGTGTGCTCAATCGATATTAATGGAATTATTGAATTAATAAATTGAACTGAAATACCCAAGAAATCCAATACTTCTTATCTCATAATTCAAAATCCTAAACAATATTTGAAAATATTTGTGCTTTTGTCCATGTGCTAAGTACACGTATGTGATACTCCATGGTCTCTATATCACCCTCCAACTGCAGATTCAATAGGATCTAAGGTTTCTTTGGCATGTTCTTGCTAGAGTTTGAGGCTGTGTTAATTAACAGAAATATAATAATTTGAAACATGAGGAAAAGCCTCAGCAGAGATGTGAACAGACAATACACAGAAAAAGAAGTGAAAATTACACTCAACCTTTGGAAAAGATGCTCAACATCATTCATTTATCTTATAAGATAAATGTCAATGAAAACTACACTAAGATACAATTTCCCATCAGGCCAAAATCCAAAATTTGGACAACATAGTCTATAGGTGCGGCTATGGTGATATAAGCACTCATGCATTGCTAGTAGGAATGAAAAAATGGCATAATCCTGATGGGAGGAAATTAGAGAAAATTTAGAAAAATTATATATATGTCTACCATTTGGCCCAGCAATCACACTGGAAACTTATCTTTTAGGAATCTAGGTTCTAGAACACAATCTGAAAGCCACATTAGCAAAAATATGACAAGGTATATATGTGCACAAGGTACTGTTATAGCATTATTTGCAATAACAAAAGACTGGCAATGACATGAATAAATAGGACAACAGTAAAATAATCAATGCCTCAGCCAAACAATGATACACTACAGTGTAAAAGGGAATGAAGATTGTCTCTAGATACTGCAATGAAGTCATCTCTAGGGCATACTGTTAGTGAAAAAAGCAAAGTGAAGAAAAACGTGTAGTACACTACCATTTACATAAGAAGGAAAGAACAGTCTCTCTATCTATCTCTGTAGGTATGCATTTGCTTACATTATAAAAACCAATAAAAGAATAATAAAAAATTTAAAGATAGTAGAGGATAGAGAATCTTTGAATATTCTAAAGATTTGTCTTTAAAAACAAATATTTTTTTAGAAGTATAAAACAAAATTAAATAAAAACTTAATCCTTAAACAGCAAAAACAAAATAAAACAAGTAATTATATTTGTGTATCCAGTTAACAGCATTATCAAAGAGAAACTATTTCAAATGACTTTAAAATAAAATTAAATGGCAATTTGATCACATATTCCCATTAGGATCAACCTAAGGACAAAATGAAGGCAAACACACAAGCAAAACCTTGAACTGTTTTCAGTCATCATATTGTTGGTGGTAGAGTCGGTATTGGCATTCTGAGATTGCTGTGTTGCAGGATAAAGAAAGGCAATTGTTTGGTTTCATCGAGAACCAGATATTTTTGGTGTGGTTGAAAGGAGATGCAGATGTAAAATTAATGAGTTTAAATAAGAGCCTGTAGACCTATACTTCATTATATTGTAGAGCTGTACTTCAATTATGATGTATTTGATTTTAAAAATACACATTTTCTAGTTCTGCCTACTGAAGAAACCCTGACTGTAGTCGGAATCCCCAAGACCAACTTCAGGTTTAATGACTCTCTAGAAGGACTGACAGAACTCAGCAGAGCTATTGTGCTCACGGTTACAGTTTATTTCAGTGAAAGAATAGAGATTAAAATCAGCAATGGAAAAAGGCACATACGGAAGTTTCCGAGAGAGACCAGACACAAGGATAGCCTTAATTTTCCCAGCAATGATGTGTGGCAACACACACAAAGTATCATCAACCACAGAAACCTACATGTCAGGTGTTGTAGTGGGGGTCAGGCATGTAGGCATGACTTTGTGGCCCAAGGCTCCTTCCACAAATCACATTGTTAGCACAGACTACTTGGTGTGGCCAAAGGTCCCACATAAACATTTTTATCAGGAAGGATATCCCAAGGGCTTACAAATTATATCCCAGGAGTTGGGCAACGGCCAAAACTTTCTTTGAAATGTGCAGGGTTTGGATAACCCAGACCTGCTGAGTTAATACTTTACTGCAAACTAACAGTGAGGCACCGCTAGCACACAGATTGTAGTCTTTAAATACTACTGTTCACAAAAGAAAATGGGGATTTTTGGAGAAATGGCTGAATCCAGATCTAGGGCAGGAAATGTATAGGGTGAGCCTAGAGCATATTGTTGTACTACAGAGTAACGAAGGAAGTTAGCAAAGATTATTGGAATTGTGTCACTAGGATCCAGAATTCAATCTAAATAAGTTTCCACGGGCAAAAATGAGACAATTTGTGCAACAATAAAGATAATTGTTACAGTAGATTAAAGTTGCATTAAAAACGCACGCATCATTTTTTATAGTGATGCTAAAATAACCACAGCAACTCACTGGTCCTCTTTGGAAAATGCTAGGAACAACCTACATCATTAATTTGAAAACAGGTAAATGAAGTATTTGTTCTCACTTTCCAAAATGATTAGAGAAACCAGGTAGTGGATGTGGGGTAGAGATAAAGGGGCTCGTCTGTATAAAAGTATTTCAGTGGGAAAAAAAAAAAAGGAAAAGGGAATGATAGAATTAGAATATTATTACTTTTTTAATTTCAGCATGTTATGGGGCTACAAATGTTTAAGTTACATACATTGCTTTTGGCCCACCTAAGTCAGAGCCACAAGTGTGTCCATTCCCAGATGTTGTGCACTGCACCCACTAGGTGTAAATATACCTATCCCCTCCTCCCGCCTCCCACCTGCCCGACACCCAATGAGTGTTACTACTCTATGTGCACATAAGTGTTGATCAATTAATACCAATTTGATGGTGAGTACATGTGATGCTTGTCTTTCCATTCTTGTGATACTTCACTTAGTAGAATGGGTTCTAGCTCTATCGATTGTTTTTTTTTTTTTTTGTAGCTGAGTAGAACTCCATGGTATACATATACCACATTTTATTAATCCACTCATATATTGATAGGCACTTGGGTTGTTTCCACACCTTTGCAATTGTAAATTGTGCTGCTATAAACATTCTAGTGCGGATGTCTTTTGTATAGAATGTCTTTTTTTCCTTTAGTTAGATGCCCAGTAATGGGATTGCTGGATCAAATGGTAGTTCTACTTGTAGCTCTTTGAGGTATCTCCATATTACTTTCCACAGACGTTGTACTAGTTTGCAGTCCCACTGATAGCGCATGAGTGTTCCCATGTCTCTGCATCCATACCAACATTTGTTGTTTTGAGACTATATTACCATTTTTCCAACACTACTAAACCAGCAGATTTGGGCAATGGTCATCACCCCCTAAAAAAGAGAAACAACAGAGACTGTTTCTCCTACCAGAAGTGCAGACACCACCTGTAAAGCAGGCTCGAGGGGAAAAAAAGAACCAAAATGTGACCAAGCATCTAGATCTAAATACCAGCTTATAGATGATACAAGGGATAGAGAAACATGTTAAATGAGCGAGGAAGGCAGCCTTGCAGTGAGCAAAATCCAGACTGTGGGAAACTACAGTACAACTACAGAAAACTACAGAGCTTATTTTATAATGAAAAATTTAAAATTTAAATTTGCAGAAAATAAATGGGAAACCTATAGAATAAAAGAGACATATCAACAAATTAGAATCTATGATACTTATTTGCATCCTAATTCAAGCTATCAAAGTATAAAGCAAAAACAAAGCCATTGCTAAGACAACTGGGAAAATGTGAACACTGACTATTTAATATATTAAGGAATTATTATAAATTGATTTTAAGTGTGTGCTGAGATTGCCTGGTTTTTTATTTTATTTTATTTTGAGTCCTTATCTTTCAGAGACACAAATTGAAATCCTTACAAACTACAGAGCTTATTTTATAACGAAAAATTTAAAATTTAAATTTGCAGAAAATAAACGGGAAACCTATAGAATAAAAGAGACATATCAACAAATTAGAATCTATGATACTTATTTGCATCCTAATTTAAGCTATCAAAGTATAAAGCAAAAGCAAAGCCATTGCTAAGACAACTGGGAAAATGTGAACACTGACTATTTAATGATATTAAGGAATTATTATAAATTGATTTTAAGTGTGTGCTGAGATTGCCTGGTTTTTTATTTTATTTTATTTTGAGTCCTTATCTTTCAGAGACACAAATTGAAATCCTTACAAATTAAAATGATAGGATGGACGCCACTGCACTCTAGCTGGGTTGACAGAGACCATGTCTGAAAAAAACAATATAGGATGTTTAGGATTTGCTTCCAAATATCTGGTGGGAAGTACAGGGAATGGGTGGGGTTATAGGTGAAACAAAATTGACCATACTTATATTGATAATTGTTCAATCAGGGTGAGATGTACAGTAGGTTCTTTATTTGTTCTTTCTACTTTTATGTGTTTGAAATTTTTCTATAATAAAAACAACAACAATAAAAACAGAAGCCCTGTATCAAATAACGAGGTGGCTTCAGTGTTTAGATTGAAAAAAAGGATAATAGGTAACCTCATTCATTCAACATATATTTATCCATCATCTATACTGTGCCAGGCAGGGTAAAAACAGCAGTGAACCAAGAGAAAGAAAAATTCTCTTCCCCCATGGAGTTTACGTCCTAGTGGTGGGAAAAGGCAATCATGAATACAATGACTGTGTAAAACAAAGCATGGCAGATGCTTGCTTATAACTACAATGGTGAAACCAATCATGCTAGACTGCTGGAGAATGTGGGGAAATACTGTTTTAAAGAAGGGGGCCAGACCTCACTGAGAAGGGAACGAGTGAGCAAACACATGAAGGAGGTGAGAAGAGAGCTTCACAGAATATCCATGGGAAGAGCATCTCAGGCAGATGGATCAGCCAGTGCAAAGGCCCTGGGGAAGAAGAGTGCCTGGAGCACTTGAAGAAGAGCAAACCCAATCAGGGATAAATGAGTGATTGGGTTCAAGAGCCAACAGGAAGAGAGAATTTGAGGATGGGGAAAAAAGAAAATTATTCTGAGAATTATTCTACGGCTGCAGTAGAGTGAGCAGAGCTGGGGTGGGAACCAAGGCCAGAGAGGTAGTTCAGGGCCTTGGTGGCCACAGAAAGGACTTTGATTTCTACATGAATTGAGATGAAAAACCGTGAGAGGGTTTGTTTTTAAGCAGCTTTATTGAAATACGTATTCGTTTTCTGGGGCTTCTGTGCAAATTACCATAAACTGTGTGACTGAAAACAACAGACATTTGTTCTCTCACAGTTCTAGAAGCTAGACGTTTGAAATTGGGGTGTCTGGAAGCTGAGCTCTGAGGAATGATAAAATTTTGGGGAAGGGAGCTGATGAAGACACAGCTTAGACTGAGGAAGGACAGTAAGACAAGACAGAACCAAGAGAATGCGGTTCCTAGAAGCCAAGTGAAGAACCTGTTTCAACTGTGCCCAAGAAATGTGGCTAATAGGTTAATTAAGAGGAGGACTGAGACGTTGACCATTTGATTTAGCAATGTGGAATCGCTGGTGACCTTAATAAGAGTAATTACAGTTGAGTGACAGGGACAAATGCCTGATTGGGCTCAAGAGACAATGGGAAGAGAGGAATTGAGGACAGGAAGAAAAGACAATTATTCTGAAGAGCTTTGCTCTGAGTTCCCTTCTGAATGCTTCTTTCTTAGGGAAGTGCAAAGCTGGGAGTGAGGATGGGAAGGAAGTGCTGGAGTTTTAAGGACTGAAGAGAAGGTATGAAAGGGTCATCTAGAAGAATGAGAGAGTGAGCAGACTAGGACAACACAGCATGTCTAGGGCGGGAGTGGACAAGGGAAACACAGCAGCGTTAAGGGTCCCCTCGAGGGTGGTGGCTGTGAATGCACAGTGAGACTGGGCAGCACCGCTGTGTGCACTTTTCTCCAGCTTTATTCCGATGTGCGGGAGTTGACATGGAGTAGGCAGAGAGTAGGGTTTAACAAGGCGTTGGATGGTGCCACACAACTGATGGGTAAGGGAGGTGGGGATGTATACAAGGGGGTGACCACATCACTAAATTGTGGGCTTCTAACATGGTAAAGGTCAAAGTGAGAGCACAAGTGTGCTAAAAGACAGGGGGAAATGGTAATAAAGTCAACAGATGTGGGTCCTCGCTGAACCTACGACAAGTTCAACAACAGGAGAATGGCTGGACTTGGGGTACCAGGAGGTTTGCGTGACAAGAATGGAGGTGGCAAGCAGGGAGTGTCATGCTTGCTATGGACTGTATGGAGGAGTTGTGTTACTGGCAACAACAAGGACTATGATGCGTCCAAGAAAGTGGACAGCAGAGGTGAGATGAAGGACAAGTTCACGGAGGAAAGGAAGTCAAAGAACCGAGACATCAAGCCTTGAGACGACCATCTCCATGGAGATGAAATTCCCAAGAACTTTGGCAAAAGTAATATTGAAGAGTGTGACAGAGGACAGACAGCCTAGAGCTAAAATTGTCAAAGAATGAGTGGGAGTGATCTGGTGGGGTAGATGACAGCAACAGTGAGGAATAGTGGTGACAGAACCTGTCAACAGGACACTAAAACCTAGATGCTTTTAGGGAGAAGGAAGGGAAACTGGTGTGTAAGCACCAAGAGGAGCCAGGCACACTCACCTCGCTCTAGGCCTGGGGGTGTGAACCAGCCGCAGTGGAGACGATAAGGAGCATGAAGGTGAGGGGACCAGTCTGCCCAGAGGTGGCGCAGGCCGGAGAGTGTGCCCACGACTGCCCTTGAGCTCCAGAGGGCCGAGTGGAGGGGTTTTATGGCTGGGGAGGGCTGGGAGATGGGGCCAGAAAGGAAATGTACAGAGCTGTAAGGGGATTCCGGTGTGTGGGAAGAGGGATGACCTAGAGTCTGGTGTTTGTGGGCACAGGGTGAGGGCTGGATGATATGAACACAAATAAATGTCCCAGTAGTCTCAAGGAAGATGGTGGTGAAGCCGCCACGTGTTGGGTGTGAGGGAGCCGTGAGGTCTGGGGCCGTAGTGACACTCCTGCCAATCAACCGGAATGAGGGGCCCGGGGAGGTCCTGTCTTCCCCGAGCATTCAGAAATCCCCAGAGGCCTCAAAGTCAGGGTGAGGTCGTCTTACCCAGAACTTAAGTGTGTTAAATCTTTTAAACTCACAGCAACCCTATAATGTAGTTGTTATTATCACCACTTTTAGAGGAGAAGCATAGAGAGGTCAAATAATTTGCCCAAGGTCACAGAGCCGGTAAGTGGTGGAGCCCAGATTTAAATGGGAGCAGTCTGCCCCAGGGCCCACGCTCCTGACCACTGCACTCTCCCAATGTTTGACTTTCATGGAATGTTGCTCTGAACTTGCTAAGAATAGGAACTGCTGTTCACCTTTTTCTCTCCGCACCTGACAGAATAGTTGGTATTTAGAAGATGTTTAAATTAATGTCTGAATGCACAGATGAATGAGTGAATAAATCAATATGTGAAACAGACCAACTTGACTTTGGGAAAGGTAGAGGTTGGGTTAAAAATTGAGTGAAATCATTCCTTTGCCATACCAGATATTAATAACTTGTGGTAAAGCTATAAGTAAACTGGCATAAGAGCACATGAATTGAATAGGACAGAAAGTCAGGAATTTATGAATTTAGTGTATGAAAAACCAGCATTTTGAACTTAGTGTGAAAATATGGATTACTTAATAAGTGATGTGGGGAAACTCGTTAACCATCTGGGAAAAAAATACAATCTGAATCCATATCTCACATTGTCAACCAGTATACAACTTAGATGGATCAAAAATTAAAATATAAAACAATGACATTCTGACAGTCCCAGAAGCAAACATGAAATATGTATATTTTTCATCTCAAATGGGGGAAGGCCTTTCTAAATGTAACACAAAACCCAAATGCATAAAAGATTTATAAATCTGACCAAATAAAATTTGAAATTTCAACATGGCCAAAACCACAATTAGCAAAGATAAAAGTTATATAGCGAGCTGGGGTAAAATATACGCAACTCATATCATAGATAAAGGGCTTTACAGATCAACATTAAAATAAATAACTCAGTAGCATAATGGACAAAGGATAGGAAACACTTAACAGAAAAGGAAATGTGGCCAGTGGCTCATGCCTATAATTCTAGGACTCTGGGAGGCAGAATGCGGGAGGATTGCTTGAGCTCAGGCATTAAAGACCAGACTGAGCAAGAGCAACACCAATACCGGTCTCTAATAAACACAGAAAAGTCAGCCGGGTGTGGTGGTGTGAGCCTGTAGTCCCAGCTACTCAGGATGCTCAGGCAGGAAGATGGCTTGAGCCCAGGAGTTTGAAGTTGCTGTGAGCTAGGCTGAAAGACACTATGGCACTCTAGCCTGGGCGAGAGAGCAAGACTCTGTCTCAAAAAATAAAAAAAGAGGAAATGTAAATTACTCTTAAGCATAAGAAATATCCTTGGCCTCACTCACAATAACAGAAATTACAATTAAAATTATTCTGTGGGCCAGGCATAGGCTCACACCTGTAATCCTAGCACTTTGGGAAGCCAAGGCAGGAGGATCGCTTGATTCTAGGAGTTTGAGATTAGCCCAGACAACATAGCAAGACCCTATCACTAAAAATAAAAAATAAAAATATAAGCCAGGAGTGGCGGCGTGCACCTGTAGTCCCAGCTACTCAGGAGGCTGAGGCAGGAGGATCTCTTGAGCCTAGGAGTTTGAGGCAGCAGTGAGCTATGTTCATGCCACTGCACTCCAGCCTGGACAACGGGGAGAAGCTCCATCCCTAAAATAAAAAAAGAAGAACATTTTACTGTAATACTGTTTTTATTTTAGAGATGAGCTCTTGAAATGTTACCTAGGCTGGTCTCGAACTCCTCATCTCAAACAATTCTCCTGCCTCAGGCTCCGGAGTAGCTGGGACTACAGGTGCGCACCACTGCAACCAACTTGTAATTCTGGCTTTGTAATACCATTTTTACCTATCACACCAGCAAAAATCCAAAAGTTTGACAACATTACATTATGAGAAGGTGGAGAAACAGACACACTTATGTACTTACACATGCGCAAAATTACATATGTATAAGGATATTCATTGCAGTTTTTGTAACAGCAAAATATAAGAAGCAACCAACTGAACATGAACGGGAATATGCTACACCCACACAATGATACGTTGCTTCATGCACACATAAATACATGCACCTGTTAAGAAGAAGGAGGACATGAATGATATGGAATGAGCTCCCAGATACATCAGGTGAAAAAAAGCAAGATGCAGAGGAGTGTTTAGTGTGCTACGCTGTTTGGACATACTACTCCAAAATATAATATTGAATATTTTAAGCTGGAAAAATTTGAGAAGAACTCTCAAGAATTTTCCTTGAGAATTCTGATTTGCTCTCTCTGACCCTGCTCCCCTGAAGGAGGCCTTGAACCTAGGAAGGATTTTTGGACCTTCCCTTGAAGCAGGTTGTTAACAGAAAAGAACCCAAACTCTGTAAAATAATTTAAAGAGGTTTATTCTGAACGGAGTATGTATGAGCACGGCTGGGAGAGCCATGCCCAAGAAGCCCTGAGCAAGTGGTCCCACTGTGGCTGGGTTACAGTTTGGCTTTATACATTTCAGGGAGACAGGCAGTACACATAAAGTCAGAAATCAATACATGAAAGGCGCACACTGGTTTGGCCTGAAGAGGCAGGACATCTCGAGAGGCATTACAGGTTATGGGTGGGTTTGAAGATTCTTTAATTTGTGATCGGTTAAAGAAATGAAGCTTTGTCTAAAGGCTTGGAATGTTTTAAGATAAGGAGGTCTGTTAACCAGAGATAAGCCACCAGACATATACTTAGACTCAAGTGATCCGTTAAGTGAATTGAGGACCTGCAGGTGTGGTTTAAGCTTTGTCTTGCATAGGCTTAGACCTGTTTATGAGTTACAAAGGGTGTCTCCAGGAAGGGAAGGGGGATGGAGAGGCATGTCTGTCTGACCCCCCTTTTCATGGCCAGCAACTCAACTTTAGGGTATTTCTGGGGTTCCTTTGGATAAGTGGAGGTCCATTCAGTCAGCAGGTGTGTGTGTGTGGGGGGGGGCTTAAGATTTTATTTTAGTTTACAAGGTCATAAGATTCTCATGTAAGAGATGCCCTCCTTATACCTGGAGAAAAGGAACATCCTTATTTCCAAAGACCAAGAGGTGCCAAAAAAGAATCTGAACAAACAGAACTTGCTAAGTTTCCTCCAGTTCATTATCATTAGATCAAACCCTTTTTGTCATATTCTATTTCTCCATGACTATCTATTCTTCATCAAATATACTATAAAAAACACTCAGGTTTACCTGTTTATTGGAGTCTTCATTTCCTTATGAAGGCTTCCATGTCATGTAGAACTTATAAATTTATATGCTTTTCTCTTGTTAATCTGTTTTTTGTTACAGGGCCTCAGCCGTGAACCTAAGATGGGTAGAAGAAAAGATATTTTTCCTCCCCCACATTACCATTTCTATATTTTGAAAGAGGGGATAAAGAATATATGAATGTACGCCTGATTGTTATGGTCCTCTAGGTAGAAAATCCTTTGCAAGGAGACGCAAGAACCTGGCCACCTTGGTTTTCTGGGGAAAGGAGCTGAGGACACAGGTGACCTGCCGGTGTACCCTTTGTATCTTTTGAATTTGAACTACATAAACATAGTGCCAATTCCAAATAATATTAGCGAATTAATTTTAAAAATTGTATTTTGTCCTCAAGTTGGGGAGACAAAATATACAAATACTGCTTTACTATAGGACGGAAGGTTTTAAGTGCCCTCATAGGGGTGGAGATGACAGTGTGTGTTCTGGGCTTGGCTAGAAAGTCAGGGCTGGTGGCAACTTAGGCAGGCAGAAGTGTGAGCTTGTACTTTGTTTAAATATACTTCAAAGGAACTGGAATGAGTGCTCTAATCTCCAAGTTCAGTTATGTTCTGTAGTTCTCTAGCCTCTAACAAGTTTTTTGGTTAAAAGAAGGTGCCAGAAAAAAATTTAAAAAGTTCCGTGAGGGTGCTGATAGCATCTGGTAAAAGTCAAGGGTCTAATGTTACTAGTTAAAGGTTTTTAAGCGCTCACCACCCTCCTTTGTAACCTGCTCCAATGCTAAAGTAGCTGTGCTTAACACCATTGTGTGCCAGCGGGAGACAGAAAATGCATGTTATTTTTAGCAAATTCTAGTACAACTGGTAGATGCTCTTTGGACTCTGCTGGCAGATTTGCTTCTTAGCTCCTGGGAAGCTAAATTTATTTAAATTGCCATTCTTGTCTGTCACCTCAAGTGGTGAAATGGACTTTTTAGATTTCTCAAACTGTGATGTGGTGGGTGAATAAAAAATCCCAAGGTGGTATCCAACTAAGGCTGGATTTAAATTTTTGAGATTTTTTTTTTAAAGCTCTATAAGGACACAGTTTCAGCTCAGCAGCTGATAAAGGTATCTAATGAACTGGTAAAGCACACAGAACCCGTCCACCTTTGTTTTCTAAAATAGAAGAAAAGTCTCAGTTAACTCATTAACTCTTTAGCCCTATGCATATGAACTAGAGAAACTGTCTTAAAGATTAACATGCTATAATTTGAGATAAAAAAAACACATATTTTACTATTTTATTGCCTGAGTCATCAAAAAGCTTCTATTAAAATTTTTCTTTATTATCCCTCTAAATGTAATATTTGACATGCCTTCCTCTGTTTTCTTGCTCCTACTCCCCAGGAGCAATCTCTACCTTGAATTCTGGGCTTATAATTTCTAGTTTCTTTAAAACCTCCCCACTCCTTTGGAAAATTAAAAACTGCATCCCTGCTTCAGGCCAGTGGTCAGGAGGGGCAGGGGAGTGTCCTTTGTTCTTTGTACCACAGGAGGAACTCAAGGGAATTGTCTGGATGGAGGTCATAGGACTGTCTTAGCCAAAGAAGGGATGAATCAGAACCATCAACTATATAGTTGAACAGCAGTAGCCTGAGGCTGAAAACCTCTCCTTTAAAAGCTCTGCTTTCCAGCTCAGAGGCAGGACATTGGTACTTTAAGATGGGAGTCTGAAAACCTCCTCATTTGTCAGCAAATTAATAAACTTTTATTTCCTTCTTCTCAAACCACTTGTCTGTTCTTCTGATGTGGCTTTGGGGACAAGGGCTAAGCTTTCAGTAACACTGGAAGTCAGAAAGATATTATTCAACATTTTCCTCTAAAAGTTTTGAAGGTTTCCTTTCTACATTTAAATCCTTAACCCATGTCAAATTGTTTTCGTGTGTATGTGCGAATGGGGTGGGGAAGGGGTCCAATTTCAATTTCTTGCATTTATGAATTTACTAATTGCTACTGGAAAATTTTCTGAATAGTGTCATTGTTCTAAAATGCTACCTCTATTATATATCACAGCTCCATAAATGTAAGAGTCTTTTTATCTGTACCATTTGTTGATTTGCCAATCCTTACTTCAGTATCTCACAATCTTAATTATCATTATAAGCTTTTTAATAAATTGAAGATCTGGTGGGGCAACTCCCCTACCCATCACTATACTATTCTTCTATTGGAGCATCCTGGCTTTTTTTTTTTTTTTTTTTTTTTTGCCTTTATTCTTCCTAGAATTAGCTTGTGAAGTACCATAAAAACAAGGTTGGTATTTTCATTGGAATTGCACTAAATCTACAGATCAGTACAGGGAGAAATGAGATCTTTATAATAGTAAGCCTATCCATAAACATAGGAATCTACTTATTTAAGTCCTTATGTTTTTCACTAAAGTTTTATAATTTTCTGCATATAGGTCCTGTACATTTTTTTGGTCAGATTTATTCTTAGGCACATCATAGTTTTGTAAATGCTATCTCAAAAAATGTGTTTTCTAAACTGTTGCTGATGCATAGAAATGAATTTGTCTTTTTTATATTGATATTATAGTCAGCTGTATCTTATTTTACAGATAAAATTTTTTGAACTTTTATGCAGACCATTATGTTAGTGAATGATAATCTTATTTCCAAACATTGTACTTTTTATTTTCTTTATTATTGCACTTATTAGATTCTCCAGTGCAATGTTGAATAGAAGTAGCAACAGAAGGCATTTTTTTTTTTTTTGTCTTGTTTCTGATGTTAAAGGAAATGCTTTTTAAGTTTTGTGTTGAAACTACAAGGTGGTTTCGGTCTAGGTCCAGTTGTTCATCACACAAAGATCCAATTATTGAGAAGAGGATTGCCAAGGAAGAAAGGAAGTTTTTAATATGACAGACCTCTTGTCGGTAGAATGGGAGAAGCTGCCTCAAACACCTCTCTAACACTAATGGAGATCACGGGCTTTTAAAGGAGGGACTGTGTTGTGCCTTAGGGCTGGTTAAGGGGGATGGAGAGTCCTGGTGGCAGGAAGTCTGTCTTGGGGCCTTCAGAATCTCTACTCCTTTGTCTTGCAGAAAATCCATCATTTCTGGGAAACATTCAAATGGTCAAGTCGTTAGTTAAGGGAGAGGATAATAAAAAACATATAGGGGTCATTGAAATTTGTTCATGGAGCCGGTAACAGTTTCCCCATTAAGTATAATATTTACTATAGAATTTTTGAAGATGCTTTTCATCAAGTTAAGGAAGTTCCAATCTATTTCTAGTTTGCTTAGCGTTTTTAACATGAAGAGGTGTTGAATTTGTCAAATGCTTTTTTTTTTTAATCTAATGATAACATGCTTTTCTCCCTTGAATCTGTTAATGTGATAAATTACATTTATACATTTTTTAATGCTAAACCACCCTTGCTCTCCTGAAGATACCCACCTTGGACACAGACTATTATAATTTTTTACACATTGAAATGATGTATTTTTTGAAAGTTTAGAATTCACCTATTAAACTATGTGGTTCTGGCATTTTATTCTTTAGAATATTTTAAACTATGACTTCAATTTCTCTGTTACAGGAAATGAAGGCTTTCAATTTCTTCCGGAGGAACTTCTAGTGAATTAAATTTTTCTAGGAATTTGTTTCCAATTCATGTACATTATTCACTGTATTTCTATTCTCTCAATGGTTACCACTGAAATTTTGCCATACCTATTTGACTTAATATTAGGTTATTAAGTATGAAATGTCCAATTTTCTTAAGTATTAAGTACCAAACTTATTGATATGAAATGTTCATAGTGTTATTTTATATCTTTAACCCCTGCTGGTCTGGAATTAAGCCCCTTTTTACATTGCTAATGTTGTTTGTGCCTTTTCCCTTTTTTGTTTGGTTCATCTCACTAGAGTTTCAATAGTCTTTTCAAAGAGCCAACTTAGGCTTTGTTGAGCCTTTCCCCAGTTTTATTGATGTTTACTCTTTATT
This sequence comes from Microcebus murinus, assembly GCF_040939455.1. Taxonomy (NCBI): domain Eukaryota; kingdom Metazoa; phylum Chordata; class Mammalia; order Primates; family Cheirogaleidae; genus Microcebus; species Microcebus murinus. Next base: position 114,132,077 of record NC_134105.1, on the reverse strand, counting down.
ATCACCTTCTATTTTTAATGGGCTTATTCTTTTTCTAATTTCTTAAGTTAGATATTTAGTTGCTGAATTTTCAGCCATTTTTTTCTTATAAAATAAGTATTTTCTCAATACTGCTAAGGTAATATGTAGTATAATATGTAAACACTAAAACTAAATATTCAACTTTTGTTTAAATCTTTCAGCATGATGTTGGATTTGTCTATTTTTCTTTATATTCTATTAGGTTTCATTTTTTGAAACTATTATATTAGGTGTGTAAAAGGAAAAGTCATTGAATTAACCAGAAAATATAAAAATGTCTAGAAGGTTAGACTATTTCTTACTAATAAGAAATAAGACTATTTCTTATTTCTTATTCCTGACTAATTGATTTTTATCCTAAACACTCTTTCATTTGATGTTAATAAAAATATGACAGATTGAGGGGATTGGTATTTCTCTGGTATTTTTTTTTCTCTGGTATTTATTATTATTTTTTATTATTTTTTCATCTTTCCATGCCAACTTGCCTCAGGAATAAATCCTATGCACAGCATATAACTGGATTTTAAAAAATCTAATCTGACAAACTTTTAACTGGTGAGTTTAGTCCATTTATATTTATTGTAAGTATTAGTATTTGCACTTGATTCTACATTTTACTTTTTATTTTCTATTTCCCTGCTCCCTGGCCCCACATTTTTCTTTCTTCTTTCTTTTACATCTCCTTTGCCCCCAGAGGAATGTTAATTTTATTGTTGTTGATCACATTTTTCCCTTATTCCAATGATTTTATTTCTATTGGTTTGGAATTATTCACTGTATTTCTGTTCTCTTAATGGTTACCCCTGAAATTTTGCCATACCTATTTAATATTAGGTTATTAAGTATGAAATGTCCGATTTCCTTAAGTACTAAGTTTGACAGTTGATATTTCTGACATTTCACTTTGATACTTCTTGTTTTATTTTTATTGTGAAGGTACATCCTTAGTCTTTCAAATGCACGTTTTGGCTTGTGATTACCTTTCATATTTTTGTAAGAGCAACTTTTGTGAAACCATGGGTAAGTAAAAAATTCATGTTATTTTCTAATATGAGTTCTGTCGTGGAACCAATGCAGCGCAGACAGCTCGAATATCAACAAAGTGTTTGGGAAGGATATAGTTAATGAACGCACAGTACGTCAATGGTTTGAGATGTTATGCTCTGGTGATTTTAATCTTGAAAATAAGCCACGTCAGTGGCCTGAGATCAAGATGGATAATAATGAGCTCAAAGCTATAATGGAAGCAAATCCATCTCAATCTACACATGAATCAGCAGCAAGGTTTGAGGTTACTATTCCAATAATATTGGACCATTTGAAACAAATCAGCAAAGTAAAGAAGCTGGATAGATGGGTTCTGCATGAATTAAATGAGCGTCAGAAGATAAACCATCTTGAAGTTTGCTTTTCTTTGCTGTCATGACATAAAGGTGAACCATTTCTACACTGTTTTGTTGCCTGTTATGAGAAATGGATTCCTTTTTGACAATCACAAAGCATTTGGCACAATGGTTGGATAAAGATGAAGTGCCAAGACACAGTGCAAAACCGAAAATTCATCTAAAAAAGCTAATTGTGTGTTTGGTGGTCCAGCGCTGGTAATAATCACTACAGCTTCATGAAACCTGGTCAACTGATTACAGCACATGTCTACTGCAACCAATTGGACGAAATGATGAGGATGCTTGCTATTAAACAAGCAACCAAGATTGGTCAATAGAGACAGGCCAAGCGTCTTGCAAGACAATGCTCGACCATATGTCGCACAAACAATGCTGCTCTAACTACAGAAGCTGGACTTGGAAACTCATTGTCTTTCCTCTTATTCAGCAGATCTTGCACCATCTGACTATCCCCCTTCTTCCAGGCTTTGGACCACTTCAAGGAAAATATTCAATTTTCAACAAGCTTTGGAAACTACCTTTTACCATTTCATCACCACTTACTCTCCAGGTTTCTTCACTAGTGGCATAATCAAGCTACTGGTAAGATGGCAAAACTGTGTCAATAGTTTCGGTGCATACTTTAATTGTACTCCTTCTTGTCTGAGATATAATAAACTTTTGATTCAAAATAGGACATTTCATATTTAATGACCTAAATATTTTACTTTTCTTGGGAGGGAGAGTTTGGAGCCTTTGCCTACTTCTTTTTTTTAGCCTATCCAAAACCCTCATTGTAACCCTTGCCTACTTCTTATGAGAACAATGAAAACTCAGAGTGTATGACCTGTGCAAGACATAGTTATTCTGCAGTGAGAGTTCTTATGAGCACCTAGTCAGCTACCATACACATAGTGGAAGTCTATTAGCTTATCTGACTTTGCTTCTTTGATGTAGTAGAATCAGCATTTGACTTGAAATAGGAAGACCTGGATTCCAGTTCTGATTTTATTAGTGTTTTGACCTTGAGTTCTTCTACAAAATGTAGGTAATAAAGATCAAATATTAAAATGTTTGTCAATTGTACAGTACTATAAAATTTGCAAGTGACATGTTGTATCTCTCTAGTTCTCCAGTGGTTTTACCCTTAAATAAGCAACAGTCTTAGTTTTTCCTAAATACAGTTCTGATTAACGTGTCTGCATATTCTTTTTGAACAAGGCAAGATTTGGCATGCTTTTACTTCTCCATTCCCTCCCTGCTACACCTCTCATTCAGATGGAGTCTGGGATTTTAGTTTCAGAATGTTATTTTTAAAAACCTTTTAACACTTGTAATTTAAACCAAGAGTTGAACTTTCTCTGTAAAGGGCCAGACAGTGACTATTTCGGGTTTCACAGAACATACAATTTTAATTATTCAATTCTGCAGCTGTAGTGTGAAAGTATCCACAGATAATACAAATGGCATGGCTGTGTTCCCAACAAAACATTTTTACAAAACATTTTTACAAAACGGGTGGCAGACCAGCTTTGGCTAGAGGGTTATAATTTGCTAATCCCTGGTTTAGATAGCAAGTTTTACCAATTTATTTGCTAAATAGTGATTTTGATGTTTGTTTCATTCAATTTCATTTTTCTTCTTATTGGAGAACATCCTCTAGTAGTTCTTTGAGAAAAGAGCCTGTAAGTGATAAAACTTGAAACCCTGTGTGGTAAAAAAATTATGCTATTTTACTCTAATGTTTGAATGATTGCTTGGCTGGATATAGACTTCTGGATTTCTTAAAAACATTTCAAAGATAATACTCCATTGTCTTCTTACAATCAGTATTTACTGCTGACAAGAAGTCTGAGGTCAATCTGATTATCCTATCTTGTAGGTAATTTCTCCCTCTAATAATTTTCAGATCATCTTCATCTCCTTAAAAGGATAAAGTTACAAATAACAGGTCTTGTTATTTTTCTCTTATTTGTGGCACTTGGCCCTTAGTGGGCCCTTTCTATTAGCAATTCTTAACTTTTCTCCTGAGAAATTACTTTTTTAGTGTGGCCTGTATTGTCACTTATATTGATTTACAGCTGTGGAGGTGAGGTACGTGGCTGATTAGTTCTCTATCTTGACACTTGGCTTCCTGGCTTTTTTCTATCAGCACAAAAGCAAACTTCTTCACACAGTATACTATCTTCTTTTCCATTTCTCCCTCACAAGGTTTCACTCATGAAAAATTTCTTAAATTGTCTCAAATGCTCCACTTCATTTTAAATATGTCTGCTGTTCTTTAAATTTCCTTCTACACTTGGTTTTAATTTTCTCATTCTTCATAGTTCCAACATATCCTCCTATAAAATAATTCCTGACTCCCCACAAAAAGAGCTAATCACTCCCTTTGTCCTAATACCTACCTTGTGCAACCTCATAGCACCTTTTTACTGAGAAATAATTCACATGTCATAAAATTCACCTTTAAGAATACACAGTTTAGTGGTTTTTTTTTTTTTTTTTTTGTATATTCACAAGGTTTTAAAACAATCACCACTATTTAATTCCAGAAAGTTTTCATCATACCCAAAAGAAACCCTGTACCCACTCACTCCCCATTACTCCCTCCCCTTAGCAACTGGCAACCACTAATCTGTCTCCATGAATTTAACTTTTCTGGACATTTTATACAGAAATAAAACCATACAACATGTGATCTTTTATGTCTAGCTGCATTTAGAATAATGCTTTTGAGGTTCATCTACATTGTAATATGTACCAATACTAGTTCCTTTTTATGGCTAAATAATATTTTATTGTGCGGATGCACCACTTTTTGTTTACATATCAGCTGATGGACATTTGGGTTGTCTCCATTTTGGGCCTATTTTTCAAATAATGCTGCTATGAATATTTGTGTGCAAGTTTCTACAGAAATGTTTTCAATTCTCTTGGGTATAAACCTAACAATGGAATTGTTGGATCATATGGTAACTCTGTGTTTAACTTTTTGAGGAACTGCTAAATGTTTTCCACAGCAGCTGTACCATTTTACATCCCACCAGCAGTTATGAGGGTTCCAATTTCTCCACATCCTCACCAACACTTACTTTCTTTTTGTTGATGATAGCCATCCCAGTGAGTGTGAAATAGTATCACTGTGGTTTTCATTTTTATTTGCTAATGACTAATGATACTGAGCATCTTTTTATGTACTTATTGGCCATTTGTGTCTCTTCTTTGGAAAATGTATATTCAAATCCTTTTTCTATTTTAAAATTGGGTTGTCTTTTTATTGTTCAGTTGTAAGCATTCTTTATATATTCTGGATACTAGACCCTTATCAGATAAATGATTTGTAAGTATTTTCTCCCATTCTGTGGGTTGTCTTTTTACTTTCTTGATAGTCTTTTAATGCACAAAGATACTTTTTTGAACTTAAGTTTGATAAATTCCTATTTATTTTTTCTTTCGTTGTTTGTGCTTTTGGTGTCCTAATGAGACTGTTGCCTCACCTCAGGTCACAAGGATTGATACTTACATTTTCTTCTAAGGGTTATATAGTTTTAGCTCTTACCTTTAGGTCTTCAATCCATTTTAATTTTTGTGTAAGGTGTGAGGCAGGGTCCTAAATTTGTGTTTATCCTGCTATAACAAAATATCTGAGTGGCTAATTTATAAAGAACAGATATTTATTTCTCATGGTTCTAGAGGCTGGGAAGTTCAAGATCAAGGTGGTAGCAGAATTGGTGTCCAGCAGGGGCTGCTCTCTGCTTCCAATATGGTGCCTTGTTGCTGCATCCTCTGGATGGAATGCTACATCCTCACATAGCAGAAGGATGAAAGGGCAAGAGAATGCTTCCTTCAATCTCAAGTCCTTTTATAAGGGTGCTAATCCCATTCATGAAGGTTCCACTCAAAGGTCCCCCAAAGGCTGCACCTCTTAATACTGTTGCATTGGTGATTAAGTTTTGACATGAATTTTGAAGGAGACACCATTATCCAAACTATAGCAGGTCCAAATTCATTCTTTTCTATGCAGATATCCAGTTGTTCTAGCACCATTTGAAGACTATTCTTTCCTCCATTGAATGGTCTTGGCACAGATGTATCCGCCTATATATCTGGATTCTCAATTCTATTTCAATGATTTACACGTGTCTCTCCTTATACTTAAGAACACTTTTAATAATGCACTGCAATTGTTTACCTCAATTATTCTTTATTCATTTTAGTATTTTTAATCCAGCATTTATCAGACCCTCAAAACATGTTCATTGAACAAATGTAATTAACTACTTAGTTTTGAGGAGATGAATACGAATGGAGTCCACAAGAAAGGTGGTCCTCTTTCCCATGTAGTACTTCACCTTATGAGGTAGCTTTGAAACTTTTTTTTTAATAAAACGTTTTCTACGGCTGGGCACAGTGGCTCAAGCCTGTAATCCTAGCACTCTAGGAGGCCAAGGTGGGCGGATAGCTCAAGGTCAGGAGTTCAAAATCAGCCTGAGCAAGAGTGAGACCTGTCTCTATTAAAAATAGAAGGAAACTAATTGGCCAACTAAAAATATATAGAAAAAAATTATCCGAGCATGGTGGCACATGCTTGTAGTCCCAGCTACTTGGGAGGCTGAGGCAGGAGGATCGCTTGAGCCCAGGAGTTGGAGGTTGCTGTGAGCCAGGCTGTTGCCATGGCACTTTAGCCCAGGCAACAGAGTGAGACTCTGTCTCAAAAAAAAAACAACCCAAAACCAACAAACAAAAAAAAAGTTTTCTATACTCACCATTGAATTTTCGTGTGTGTCTGTGTTTTAGAAACAGGGTCTCACTCTGTCACCCATGCTGGAGTGCAGTGGCATGATCATAGCTCACTGGAACCTCATACTCCTGGTCTCAAATGATCTCTCTGCCTCATCCTCTGAGGAGCTGGGACTATAAGCATCCGCCTCCATGCCCAGCTAATTTTTATTATTTTTTGTAGAGACAGAGTCTTGCTATACTGCCCTAGCTGGTCTTAAAACTCTTGGACTCAAAAGATCCTCCTACCATGGCCTCCCAAAGTGCCAGGATTATAGGTATGAACCACCACACCTGATCTGGCTTTGAAATTGACATCCCTTTTCCATTACTTGTAATGGCAATTATTCATTCTAACATTTGCTGAACACTTTCTCAGACAGAAATATGGGCAGCTGCATGTGTATAACTGAGGAAAAGAGATATGTCATGAGCCCAAATAGCTGTAATTAAAAGCATGTACATGTTCGAGGTGGCCAAGGGAACAAGATGGCTGAAGAAACCTCCAGCAATCATCCCTCTGCAAGAACACCAAATACAACTAACCACACAAGCAAGCACCTTCAGAAAAACAAAAAATCAGGTGAGCAGTCATACTACCTGGTTTTATCACTGTATCAAGGAAAGAGGCACTGAGGAGAGCAGAAAAGACAGTCTTGTACAGCCCATGCCACCTCTCCCTCTTCCCTCAGCAGTGCCACACCAGCACACCGAGTAAGAAGAGAATCTGTGTGCCTGGGGAGAAGACAGTGAAGTCACTGTGGGACTTTGCATTGAAACTCCGGGCCACCCTGATACAGGGGAACATAGCTCAGGGCAGAATTCTGCCAGTGCCCAGCCTGGCTGGAGGAAATTCTCTGGCCCAAACCAGAGCTCTGGCTAGCCCCATCACCAGCTAACAAAAAGCAGCCTAGGGCCTGGCTTAATTTGTGAGGCAATTGTACCACAAAGGCCGAAGTCCTTGGGCAATTCCTGCCGTTGTGCTGGCTAGGAGCCAGTGAACTTATGGTGCACATGACCCAGTGACACACCAGCAGCAGTGGCCAAGCCAGTGCATGTGTCACCCTCTTCTCCAACCACAGGCAGTGTGGCTCAAGGAAAGTCTTCTTCCACTTGGCAAAAGGGAAGGGGAGAGTCCAGAAAACTTTGTTTTGCAACTTGGGTATCAGCTCAGCCATAGTAAAATAAAATACTAAGCAGACTCTAGAGGCCCCTGAGTTCAGGCCTTAGTTTCTGGATGGCATTTCTGGACCCCTCCTGAGCCAGAAGGAAACATGCTGCCCTAAAGGGAAGGACCTAGTCCTGGCAGGATTTACCACCTGCTGGCTAAAGAGACCTTGGGTTCTGAGTAAACATCAGAGGTAGCCAGGCAACAGTGGGTTTTGGGTGAGACTGGGCTGGATTCAGATATGACCTGGTGTTGGTGGCCAAGAAGGAGTGCCCACATCACTCCTTCTACAACTCTAGCAGCCCAGCAGAGAGAGAAAGGGAAGAGAGGAGACTTTGTATGGTAATCCAAAGAATCTTCCTGTATCTTATCCAAGTCCACCAAGGCAGTACCATCAGGAGTCTACAAAAGTCACAGCATTACTAGGCTTGGGGCACCCCAAGTGCTGAGACAGCTGTAGTAACCGAAAACTTAAATCACAACACTCAATCCCCTTTGAATATCTGGAAAGCCCTCTCAGAAGGCTTGATTGAAGGATGGGTTCAAACAAATCCAGAATGCAAAGATTAAAATAAATACCTAACTCTTGAATGCCCATCCATCGATGAACATCCACAGTATCAAGAACATCCAGGAAAACATAACCTCACCAAATGAACTAAAAAGAGTGCCAAGTGACCAATCCTGGCGTGATGGAGATATGTGATCTTTCAGACAAAGAATTCAAAACAGCTGTCCAGAAGCAGCTCAGTGAACTTCAAGACAACACAGACAAAGAATTCAGAAGCCTGTAAGATAAATAAAGAGACTGAAATAATAAAAAAAATTTCAAGAAGAAATTCTGGAGCTTAAAAATTTGATTGACAAACAGAAATGTGTCAGAGTCTCTCAATAGCAGAATTGACCAAGCAGAAGAAAGAACCAGTGAGCTTAAAGACAGTCTTTTTGAAAACACACAGTCAGAAAAAAAGAATAAAGAATAAAAAAGAATGAAGCACACCTATAAGATTTAGAAAATAGCCTCAAAAGGGCAAATCTGAGAATTACTGGGCTTAAAGAGAAGGTAGAAAGAGAGACAGGGGTGGAAAGTTTATTCAAAGAAATAACAGAGAATTTTCTCATCCTAGAGAAAGATACTTATAATCAGGTATGAGAAGGCCACAGAACTTCAAGCAGATTTAACCCAAACAAAACTACTTTAAGGCGTTTAATAGTCAAGCTCCCAAAGGTCATGGATAAAGAAAAGGTCCTGAGGGAAGCAAGAAAAAAGAAACAAATAACATATAAAGGAGTACCAATATGTCTGGCAGCAGACTTCTCAGTGGAAACCTTACAGGCCAGGTGCTGATGAAAAAAAAAACCTTAACCCTAAAATATTACATACTGCAAAAATTTTCTTCAAACATGAAGGAAAAATAAAGACTTTCCTAGACAAACAAATCCTGAGGGATTTCATCAACACCAGACCTATCCTATAAGAAATGCTAAAAGGTGTTCTTCAATCTGAAAGAAAAGAATGTTAATAAATAATAAGAAATCTTCTGAAGGTATATAAAACTCACTAGTAACAGTAAAAAGACAAATACATAATACTCTACTGCTGTAATTGTGATGTATAAATCACTTGTATGTTGAGTAGGAAGACTAAAAGACAAACCTGTCAAAAATAACTACAACTTTTTGAGAAATAAATAGTATAAAAAGTTATGGATGGAAACGGTGAAAAATTAAAAAGTGGGAGAGGGATGGAGTTAAAGGGCAGAAGTTCTGTTAGATTTCTCTTTGCTTATTTGTTTGTTTGTAAGTCAAGCTGTCATATATTTAAAATAATTGGTTATAAAATGTTTGTTGCAAGCCTCACGGTAACGTCAAATCAAAAACCTACAATAGATACACAGAAAATAAAGAGCAAGAAACTAAAATATACTACCAGAGAAAATCACTTTTAAGAAAGGAAGTCAGAAAGTCAGGAAGGAAGGGATGGAGGAAAGGAGGGAGGGAGGACCACAAAACAATCAGAAATCAAATGACAACATAGTAGTATTAAGTCTTTACCTATCAATAAAAAATTCAATGTGAATGGACTAAGCTCTCTAATCAAAAGCTATAGAGTGGTTGAATGGATAAAAAACAAGACCTAATTATATTCTACAAGAAACCCACTTCACCTATAAAGACATACATAGACTAAAAATAAAGGGATGGAAAAAGACATTCCATGCAAATGAAAACCAAAAAAGAATAGGAGTAGCTATACTTGCTTCAGATAAAATAGATTTTAAGAAAAAAGCTATAAAAAGAAACAAAGGAGGTCATTATATAATGATAAAGGGGTCAACTCAACAAGAGGACATAGCAATTCAAAATATATATGCACCCAACAGATATACAAAACAAATATTATAAGAGCTAAAGAGAAAGATCCAAATACAGTAATCGTTAGAGACCTCAACACCCCACTTTCGCATTCGATAGATCATCCGGACAGAAAATCAACAAAGAAACATTGGACTTAATGCACACTATAGACCAAATGGACCAACAGATATTTACTGAACGTTTCATCCAACAGCTGCAGAATATATGTTCTTCTTCTTAGCTCATGGATCATTCTCAAGGATAGAATGTACGTTAGGCCACAAAACAAGTCTTAAAAATTAAAACAAAATTAAAATCATACCAAGTATTTTCTTTGACCATCATGGAATAAAACTAAAAATCAATAACAAAAGGAATGTTGAAAAATATACAAACACATGGAAATTAAACAATATGCTCCTGAATGACCTGTGGGTCAGTGAAGAGATTAAGAAAAAAATTAAAAAATTTCTCAAAACAAATGAAAATGAAAACACAACATACCAAAACCTATGGGATACAGTAAAAGCAATAATAAAAGGAAATTTATAGCAATAAGTGTCCACATCAACAAAGAAGAAAAGCTTCAAATAAACAACCTAGCAATGCATCTCAAAGAGCTAAAAAAACAAAGAGCAAACCAAACCCCAAATTAGTAGAATAATGAAGATCAGAACAGGAATAAATTTAAACAAAAAGTTAATAAAAAGTTGTTTTTTTTTAAAGATAAGCAAAATTGACACACCTTTAGCCAGACTAAGAAAATAAGACAGAAGACCCAAATAAATATCAGAGATGAAAAAGGACACATTACAAGTGATACTGCAGAAATCCAAAGGATCATTAGAGATTACTATGAGCATATGCCAATACATTGGAAAACCTAGAAGAAATGGATAAATTCCTAGACACATACAACCTACCAAGATTGAACCAGGAAGAAAACCAAAACTTGAATAAACCAGTAACAAGTAACACAATAGAAGCAGTAATAAAAAGTCTCCCATCACAGAAAAGCCCAGGACTCAATGCCTTCACTGCTGAATTCTACTGAGCATTCAGAAAAGAACTAATACCAATCCTACTTAACCTATTTCAAAAAATTGAGGAGTAGCGAATACTTCCAAACTCATTCTATGAGGCCTGTATCACGCTGATAACAAAAGCAAAAACACCACAAAAAAAAGAAAATTATACGCCAATATCTCTGATGAACATAGATGCAAAAATCCTCAACAAAATACTAGAAAACCAATTCAACAACACATTAAAAAGATTATAGATCATGATCAAGTGGGATTCATCCTAGGGATATAGGGATGGTTCAACATACGCAAATCAATCAACGTGACACATCGTATCAATAGAACAAAGGAATATAACCATATGAGCATTTCAACTTACGCTGAAAAAGCATGGGATAAAATTCAACATATCCCTTCAAGATAAAAACTCTCTAAAACCTGGGTATAGAAGGAACTTAGCATGACAAAAGCTATATATGACAGACCCATAGATAGTATCACATGGGGAAAGACTGAAAGCCTTTTCTCTAAGATCTGGAACAAGGACACTCACTTTCACCACTGTTATTCAACACAGTACCAGAAGTGCTAGCTATAGCAACCAGAAAAGAGAAAGCAATAAAAGGAATCCAAACTGGAAAGGAAGTCAAATTATCCTTGTTTGATCCTAATATGATGTTTTGATATGATCTTATATCTAGAGAAACCTAAAGACTCCACAAGAAAACTATTAGAACTGACATACAAATTCAGTAAAGTTGAAGGATACAAAATCAACATACAAAAATAAATAGCATTTCTATATGCCAACAGTATGCAATCTAAAAAGAAACCAAGAAAGCAAACTCATTTATATTAGCCACAAATAAAATACCTATGAATAAACTTAATCAACTAAGTAAAAGACCTCTATAATAAAAAACCATACAACGTTGATGATAGAAATAGAAGAGAACACACAAAAAATGGAAAGATAGGGGCGGAGCAAGATGGCGGACGAATAACACCGCTAGACAGAGGTCTCTGCAGAAAAGACAGATACTAGCAGAAATTAGAGGAAAGAAGCAAGAAGACGAGCATACAGAGGACAAGGGCCAGAAGGAGGGGTACCTGAGACCCCGGGAGACTCCACGGGAGGAGGCTGCGGAGGAGAACTAACTGGAGGCTGAGACCACCGGAGCAGCCTGGAGACCAGCGGCAAGGGTAGGTGGATCTGCTGTTTCCCCTCCCCTGCATTCGGGACTGCTGGTGGGCTCCCCAGCGGGTGGAGAGACCTGCGGACACCAGCCCAGAGACCGCCGCCGCCTGCCAACGGTGAGCCTGTAGCAGACGTGGCACCAGGTTCCCAACTTCCTCCGGGCACCTCCGTGTGCACAGACCCGAGCCGCGCGGCAGGCGCCATATTGCCTCCTCCTCCCTTCCGCCGACCCTACCCGCTGCTGCCTAGAGAGACAATATAGCCACCAGCCAGAGGCACCTCCAGGGAACGGGACCTTCCCGTTTGGGACCGTACACCTGACTCAGGGGAACTCAGACTGTGAGCTCCCTACCTGCCCGCCGTCCCAGGTGCTGCTGGCACCGTGTTCCCAGGAGAACGGTGCTGACTCAGAGGCTGAGAGACATAGACCCAGCTTGGGCTCCCTGTGGGTGAATTGGGACCGGAAATCCTCTCCCTGGTGGGGATACAGTTTGAACTCTGGGACCCAGAGGTCGGACCTGCAGACCAGATCCCCTGCACCGAGGGCTAGCATTGCCCGGGGCACAGAGGGTTATATGTGAACAGCCTACTGAGGTGTGTGTGCCTCCAGGGGCGGATCGGCATCCTAGAGGGCAACCCTCCTCCCAGGAGGAGGCCGTGCGCCCAACCCAGGTGGCGTTCCTGTGCAGGGAACCTCCCTGCCGGCATCACAGTCCGGGGAGGCCTGGTGGCTTGTGGTCTGGCCTGCTGGCAGAGGCCCAGGAGTAGCTGCGGAGTTGGGGAGGGTGGAAAGAAGCAAGGCCTGCTCCAGACTGCGGGTCTCAGACAGCCCCACCCCCACACACAAACCTTCTGGCTGAGCAAGACCATTCCAGCCCTGCCCTGACAGCTTTCCCTGGAAGCTGAGAACAGAACTTTGACCCCTGCTAACGGCCTGAGGGCAGGCTTACCCAACCCAGCTCCGCCCAGAACAAGAGCTGTTAACAGGACACAAAATCAACAGTATAGCCTGTTCCTCCAAGCAAACGCCACCTACTGACAGGGACGGCATCTTGCACAGCCTTTCCACGGCACCCACTGACTCAATATACAGGGAGTGGTCCAATTTCACCCACAGACACCACCTAATGCCTCAGAAACTAAACAAGGTGTGTGAATACCCAAACAATAACCTAAGGAAAAAAACAACAACTGATCGACATGGGAAGAAATCAGCGAAAGAATTCAGGAAATATGAAGAACCAAACGGAAAACACACCCCCAAAGAGGAGCACCAGCCCCCTAGAAACGGACACCAACCAAAATCAGGCAACCAATATGACAGAAGAGGAATTTCGTATGTGGATCATAAGAACACTCACCCAGCTGCAACAACAACTCAATAACCAACACAAAGAAACCACAAAAAGTCTCCAGGATATTGGAAAAGAAATAGACACAATGAAGAAAAGTGTAACCGAACTCCTGGAAATGAAGAATCAATTCAAGGAACTAGAAAATACAGTGGAAAGTCTCAAGAACAGGGTAGAAGAAACAGAAGAAAGAATCTCAGAGCTTGAAGATAACACCCTCCAATTAAATAAATCAGTCACAGAAATAGAGCAGAGAAACAAGAGAAAAGAGCAAAGCCTACAAGAGCTGTGGGATTATGTGAAGAAACCTAATGTGAGGGTCATAGGGTTACAAGAAGGGGAAGAAGACAACACTCAAGGGTTGGACAAGCTGTTTGAAGATATAATAGAGGAAAATTTCCCAGGCCTTGCTCAAAATCTCGATATACAAGTTCAAGAAGCTCAGAGGACCCCTGGGAGATTCAATGCAAACAGGAAGACGTCACGACATGCAGTCATCAGACTGACCAAAGTATCAACTAAAGAGGCCCTTCTAAGAGCTGTAAGACAAAAGAAGCAAGTAACATACAAGGGAAAGCCAATTCGAATAACATCAGACTTCTCTAATGAGACCTTACAAGCAAGGAGACACTGGGGCCCCATTCTCACTCTTTTGAAACAAAACAATGCCCAGCCTAGAATATTATTCCCTGCAAAACTAAGCTTCATATACGAAGGAGAAATAAAAACATTCTCAGACAAGCAAAGGCTCAGAGAATTCACCAAGACAAGACCAGCCCTACAAGAAGTATTTAAAACAGTGTTATGCACGGAACATCATAATAATAACCCACGAATATAAAAACAACCAAAACCCAAAGATATTAAAGGCCAGATATTACAATGGCTCAAGACAGAAATCATAGCAATAACATCCAACCCAACAGAATGATCAGTAATCTACCTTACCTATCAGTTCTCTCAATAAATGTGAATGGCTAAAACTCTCCACTCAAGAGACATAGGCTGGCTGAATGGATAAAAAAATACAGGCCAAGTATATGCTGTCTTCAGGAAACACATCTAACCTGCAAGGACGTATATAGACTAAAAATAAAAGGGTGGAGATCAATATTCCAAGCAAATAGAAGCCAAAAGAAGGCTGGTGTGGCAGTTCTAATTTCAGACGATTTAGTTTTTAAACCAACAAAAGTAGTAAAAGACAAAGAGGGTCATTATATAATGGTGAAGGGCACAGTCCAACAAGAAGAGATAACAATTTTAAATATATATGCACCCAACTTAGGTGCACCCAGATTCATACAGCAAACCTTACTGGAGCTAAGCAAATGGATTAATAGCAACTCCATAATCGCCGGAGATTTCAACACCCCACTGACGGCACGAGACAGATCCTCCAAACAGAAAATTAATGAAGAAATAATGGACTTAAACAAAACTCTAGAACAACTGGGTCTGACAGACATCTACAGAACATTCTACCCAAAATCCACTGAATATACATTCTTCTCATCAGCTCATGGGACATTCTCTAAGATTGACCATATCCTAGGACACAAAGAAAATCTCAAGAAATTTAAAAAAATAGAAATCATACCATGTACCTTCTCAGATCACAGTGGAATAAAAGTAGAAATCAACCCTAACAGAAACTCACATTTCTACACAAAAATGTGGAAATTAAACAACCTCCTACTAAATGATTACTTCGTAAATGAAGAAATCAAGACGGAAATAAAAAAATTCTATGAAGAAAATGACAATGGAGAGACAAGTTATCAACTCCTCTGGGACACAGCTAAAGCAGTTCTGAGAGGAAAGTTTATCTCCAGAAATGCCTATAACCAAAAGACAAGAAGATCACAAATAGACAACCTAATGAAATGACTCAAAGAGCTGGAAAAAGAAGAACAGACCAACCCCAAACCCAGCAGAAGAAGTGAAATCAACAAGATCAAATCAGAACTAAACGAAATTGAAAACAGGGAAGCTATTCAGGAGATTAATAAAACAAAAAGTTGGTTCTTTGAAAAAATAAACAAAATTGACACACCATTGGCTAAGCTAACGAAAAGCAGAAAAGAGAAATCTCTAATAAGCCCCATCAGGAATAAAAAAGGAGATATCACAACTGATCCCAAAGAGATACAAGATACAATTTATGAATACTACAAAAATCTTTATGCACACAAACTGGAAAATGTGGAGGAAATGGACAAATTTCTAGAAACACACAGCCTCCCTAGGCTCAACCAGGAAGAAATAGATTCCCTGAACAGACCAATCTCAACAGCTGAAATAGAAACAGCAATTAAAAATCTCCCTAAAAAGAAAAGTCCCGGCCAGATGGCTTCACACCTGAATTTTACCATACTTACAAAGAAGAACTAGTACCTATCTTGCAGAAACTATTCCACAACATTGAGAAGAACGGAAACCTCCCCAACACCTTTTATGAAGGGAATATTACTCTGATACCAAAACCAGGAAAGGATGCAATAAAAAAAGAAAACTACAGACCAATATCTCTAATGAATATAGATGCAAAAATTTTCAACAAAATCTTAGTTAACCGAATCCAGACACTTATCAAAAAAATAATCCACCATGACCAAGTGGGCTTCATCCCAGGGATGCAGGGATGGTTCAACATACGTAAATCTATAAATGCAATTCACCACATAAACAGAAGCAAAAACAAAGACCACATGATCCTTTCAATAGATGCAGAAAAAGCTTTTGACAAAATTCAACACCCTTTCATGATACGAACACTTAAGAAAATAGGCATAGAAGGGACATACCTAAAAATGATACAAGCCATATATGACAGACCTATAGCCAATATCATACTGAATGGGGAAAAATTGAAATCATTCCCACTTAGAACTGGAACCAGACAAGGCTGCCCACTATCTCCACTTCTGTTCAACATAGTGCTGGAAGTCTTGGCTACAGCAATCAGACAGGAAAATGGAATCAAAGGTATCCAAATAGGGGCAGAAGAGATCAAACTTTCACTGTTTGCTGATGATATGATATTGTATCTAGAAAACCCCAAAGATTCAACCAAGAAACTCCTGGAACTGATCAATGAATTTAGTAAAGTCTCAGGATACAAAATCAATACACAGAAATCAGAGGCATTCATATACGCCAACAACAATCTAATGGAGAACCAAATCAAAGACTCAATTCCCTTCACAATAGCAACAAAGAAATTAAAGTACCTAGGAATATACTTAACCAAGGACGTAAAAGACCTCTATAGGGAGAACTATGAAACACTGAGGAAGGAAATAGCAGAGGATATAAACAGATGGAAATCCATACTATGCTCGTGGATCGGCAGACTCAATATCATCAAAATGTCTATTCTACCCAAACTGATCTACAGATTCAATGCAATACCTATTAAAATCCCATCAGCATTCTTCACAGATATAGAAAAAATAATTTTACGCTTCGTATGGAACCAAAGAAGACCCCGAATATCAAGAGCAATTCTAGGCAACAAAAACAAAATGGGAGGCATTAATATGCCAGATATCAAACTATACTACAAAGCTGTAGTAATTAAAACAATATGGTATTGGCACAAAAATAGGAATATTGACCAGTGGAACAGATGTGAGAATCCTGATATAAAACCATCCTCATATAGCCATCTAATCTTTGACAAAGCAGACAAAAACATACGCTGGGGAAAAGAATCTCTCTTCAATAAATGGTGCTGGGAAAACTGGATAGCCACCTGTAGAAGGCTAAAACAGGACCCACACCTTTCACCTCTCACAAAAACCAACTCACGCTGGATAACAGACTTAAACCTAAGGTATGAAACTATTAGAACTCTAGAGGAAAAAGTTGGAAACACTCTCCTAGACATTGGCCTGGGCAAAGAGTTTATGAAGAAGTCCCCAAAGGCAATCACAGCAGCAACAAAAATAAATAAATGAGACATGATCAAACTACAAAGCTTTTGCACAGCCAAAGAAATAGTCATGAAAGTAAACAGACAACCTACAGAATGGGAGAAAATTTTTGCATCCTATGCATCCGATAAGGGACTGATAACTAGAATATACTTAGAACTCACGAAAATCAGGAAGAAAAAATCAAATAACCCCATTAAAAAGTGGGCAAAGGACTTGAACAGAAATTTTTCTAAAGAAGACAGAAGAATGGCCAACAAACATATGAAGAAATGCTCAACATCTCTAATCATCAGGGAAATGCAGATCAAAACCACAATGAGATATCACTTAACCCCAGTGAGAATGGCCTTTATCAAAAAATCTCCAAACAATAAATGCTGGCGTGGTTGCGGAGAGAGAGGAACACTCCTACACTGCTGGTGGGACTGCAAACTAGTTCAACCTCTGTGGAAAGCAATATGGAGATACCTTAAAGCGATACAACTGAATCTACCATTTGATCCAGCAATCCCATTGCTGGGCATCTACCCAAATGATCCAATGACACTCTACAAAAAAGACACCTGCACTCGAATGTTTATAGCAGCACAATTCATAATTGCAAGGCTGTAGAAACAGCCCAAGTGCCCATCAATCCAAGAATGGATTAATAAAATGTGGTATATGTATACCATGGAGTACTATTCAGCTCTAAGAAACAATGGTGACATAGCACATCTTATATTTTCCTGGATAGAGCTGGAACCCATACTACTAAGTGAAGTATCCCAAGAATGGAAAAACAAGCACCAGATATATTCTCCAGCAAACTGGTATTAACTGAGTAGCACCTAAGTGGACACATAGGTACTACAGTAATAGGGTATTGGGCAGGTGGGAGCGGGGAGGGGAGCGGGTATATACATACATAATGAGTGAGATGTGCACCATCTGGGGGATGGTCATGATGGAGACTCAGACTTTTGGGGGGAGGGGGGAAATGGGCATTTATTGAAACCTTAAAACATGTACCCCCATAATATGCCGAAATAAAAAAAAAAAAAAAAGGAAAGATATTCCATGCTCATGGATTAGAAGAATCAATATTGTTAAAATGTCCACACTAACCAAAGCAATCTACAGATTGCAATCTACAGAATGCAATCCCCTTCAAAATATCAATGACATTCTTCACAGAAATAGAAAAAAAAAAAGGCCTAAAATTTATATGGAACCACAAAAGACCCAGAATAGCCAAAGCCATCCTGAACAAAAAGAATGAAACTAAAGAAATCATATTACCTAACTTAAAATTATACATAGAGCTTTTTTTTTTTTTTTTTTTTTTTTTTTTTTTTTTTTTGAGACAGAGTCTCACTTTTGTTGTCCAGGCTAGAGTGAGTGCCGTGGCGTCAGCCTAGCTCACAGCAACCTCAAACTCCTGGGCTCAAGCGATCCTTCTGCCTCAGCCTCCCGAATAGCTGGGACTACAGGCATGTGCCACCATGCCCGGCTAATTTTTTTTTTTTTTTATATATATATCAGTTGGCCAATTAATTTCTTTCTGTTTATAGTAGAGACGGGGTCTCGCTCTTGCTCAGGCTGGTTTTGAACTCCTGACCTTGAGCAATCCGCCCGCCTCGGCCTCCCAAGAGCTAGGATTACAGGCGTGAGCCACAGCGCCCGGCCACATAGAGCTTTAATAACCCAAACAACACAGTACCAAGCATAAAAACACACACATGGACCAGTGGAACAGAATAGAGAACCCCCAAATATATCCACACATATATAGTGAACTTATCTTTAATACAGTTCAAAAAAGACAGTCTCTTCAATAAATGGTGCTGGGAAAACTGGATGTTCATATGAAGATGACTCTTCTCTCTCACCACACACAAAAGTCAAAACAAAATGTATCAAAGACTTGAATCTAAGACCTGAAACTATGAAACTACTAAAAGAAAACATTGGGGAAACACTTTAGGACATTGGGCTGTAACGATTTCTTGAGTAATATTCCAAAGCACAGGCAACCAGAGCAAAATTGGACAAATGGGATCACATCAAGCTAAAAAGCTTCTGCACAGCAAAGGAAACAATCAGCAAAGGGAAGAGAGAACCCACAGAATGGAAGAAAATATTTGCAAACTACCCATCTGACAAGGGATCAATAACTAGAATGTACAAGGAGCTGCAACAATTCAACAGGAAAAAATCAAATAATCCCATTAAAAAATGGGGACAGGATCTGAATAGACATTTTTCAAAAGAGGACATATCAATGGCCAACGGGTATATGAAAAAATGCTCAATATCATTAGTCATCAGAGAAATGCAAATCAAAACTATAATGAGGTATCACCCCACCCATTAGAATGGCTGTTATCAAAAAGACAGGCAATTATGAATGTTGGCAAGGATGTGGAAAACGGGAAACCCTCGTACACTGTTAGGGGAATGTAAATTAGTGCAACCACTATGGAGAACAATATGGAGGTTCCTCAAAAAACTAAAAATAGAACTATCATATGACTCAGCAATCCCACTGCTGGGTATATATCCAAAGGAGGGGAATTCAGTATATCGAAAAGATATCTGCACTCACATGTTTACTGCAGTACTATTCACAATAGCCAAGATTTGAAATCAACCTAACTGTCCATCAACTCATGAATAAATTGGTACATATCCACAAGGGAATATTATATAGCCAAAAAATAATGCAATCTTGCCATTTGCAACAACAGGATGGAACTGGAGAATGTTAAGTGAAATAAGCCAATCACAGAAAGACAAATCTTGCATATTCTCAACTCATATGTGGGAGCCAAATACTACAACCAATTATCTCATGGAGACAGAGATAGAATAACAGTTATCAGAGGCTGGGAAGGGTAGAGGGGAGGGGAAGATGATGTTATATATAAAATGTCCATAAAGTAGGTACTCAATAGTAAGTAATGGGGAATATGAGTATTAATAAAAACCAGAGGCCCATGACAGAGTGATTCTCTGTAATAAAAGGAACCAGGGTTTGGGGTCAGACAGACTTAAATTAGTGGCTATCTCTGGCACATCTACATGTGGTCTTGTCTTGTGGTTCAAAGTAAAAGGGGCTACACTACATCTGTTTTCCTCTTCCTGGGCTATATATACCCCAGAGATTGAGAACACCAGCCAGTTTAAGTCAATCACAGAGTGAATATCTGACTCAACATGACATCTATTTGGTGAACACAAAGAGCTCTCTGGTTCAATGGACCTGGAATTTGGTCACTAGCCATGTGACTTAGGGTAAATTACATAATCTTTCTCATTTTGCCTTATCTTTCAAATGACTCTTTTTGCCAAAGTAAGCATATTTCAAAGACTTTTAAAAAATGTTAAAGGCTAGTTTTGTTAGTTATTTGCAATGAAAACAGCCTGCAGGTTTCTAGTATAAGGTTCCCATTTTATAATAGAAAGAAATAGATTAACACTATTTTAGAACCTTTCATAACAGATATTTGATACTTTTATTGTTGGGGGAAAGTTATTATCAATTTATAACATTCCCAAAAACACAACTCTGAAAATGCCAGTTTTGTTCTTACAGAACTCAAAACTTGAATAGTATACCCATCATACAGTCAGGAAGTACAACAATCCCTGAAAAAATAAAAAAAGCAAAAATGCCAAGATCTTCTCCAACCACAATTATTTTTAATCTATGAAATAGAATTTCCTTACAAATTAGGTAGTTTTTACAGTCGTGATAGTTATCATTGATGTGATCTGTTTGTTTAATATGACTGTAGTCAAAAGGGAAGTTGGGCCTGTTATTTTTCTAGAAATTGAAAAAAGTACCATCATTAAGAAAAGGAAGAGAAAGATTTGTATCCATCCTTTTGGGACATATAAGGTGAGAGTGAAGTCTCACAGTTGGAGAATTTGTGGATATTGCTGGAGGAATTGGAGATGCTCTCTAGTAAGCGGGTAATCCCTCTTCCCCGAACACTGCTGTTTTGGCCAGAAATTTTCACCCCAGATGGGTAGTCACCTAGGGTATTGAAAATATGAAAAAAGAAACATAGCAATTTTATAATTTTATTATAAAGAGATGCCTCAAACAACTGACTCATCCTACTACAGGCTCTTACTACCCATAATTAAATGGATCAAGAATAGGAGAGAGATTCTTACAGACAAAAGACTGAACAAGAATGTTTCTTTTCATTCTTAGGCCAGGAAATGTTAACCAAAATTTTTTAGGCACCACTTGAAATTTCTTGTCTTTTAAAATTTCTTGTCTCCCAAAAGAAATCATCACATCAAAACTATAAAACTATAGCTACTATAAGAAAAACAGGTACCTTAAGTACCTGTTTAAGTACCCTGAACAAAATTCTGAGGAATAAGATACACTGTGTCAAACTGATCCAAAAATGTACACATTGATATTGTTAAAGGTGCTAATTCTAAATAAAACCACCAATTCAACAAGCTACTTATATCCCAAAACTAATTTGGAAACATTGGTTTAAATATCATCCCTGGGATCTAGATAATAAGCTTTGAGGCCCTAACATCCTTTAAGTAAATTTTGATAAAATATAAAATGCTTACCAATGGGTGTGTTTGATCTTTGTTCCTGATTAGAATAGTTGAAATGAGAGAATCCTGGACTCTCAACCCTTAGCTTCTGTAAATAATAAAAATACCAGAGGAAAAAAATGTTTACTTCTTGTCAATTATTGGATGGTTTTTAATTTCAAATTACTCTTTAAAAATGATAACATTCAAATACTTTTCCAATGTCTGATCAACTTCTGCTGCAAAAGAAGTAGAGAAATAGGGTAGACTTTGCAGGAAAATTGGGAATTAGAGGGTTAAGAAAAGGTTTGCTTTTTTTTAAAAGATGAGATTATAACATGTTTGCTAATAAGAATGAATCAGAACATAGAAAAACCTGATGACACAAGAAATAGGAAAATTACTGGAGCCATGTCTTTCAGAGAATGAGATCTAAAATATGAACATTTTTAGATATGAACATAGACCATTCACTAAAACAGAAGTAAAGCAGGAGAGATGCAGGTAGATGAGATGATAGGAATATGTAGACAATCTCTCCTGATTAATTCTATTTTCTCAGAGAAACAGGAGACAAAGGCATCAGCTACAAGGGTTAGGGAAGAAGTGATGGAAGTTTGAAGGCAAAAAAGGTGAGAAGTAACTGTCTAAGAGAGTAGGAGACTAATCACACTACAGAAATGGATAACTGACAGGCAATATTAAAGGGCCCACTTAAAGTTGGTGATGATGAATATTCAGTAAGATCAGTCAGCATGATAGTTTCTTTCCAGCCTTGTTTAGCTTCATAGGTATAAGAGAGTCAAGTAGGAGAAGAGTTAGATTTAATAAAGGTTAGTATTTATCAACTATGATGAAGAAAACAGAGCCAATGGAGTTGACAATGAGTGCAAGGCAGTGGAAATGACAGACCAAGGAGTTTAAGCTGGGAAGGAAGGAGGTGAGAGGGAGGGATGAAGGTAGTAAAGGAGGAGACACGAGGCTGCAGCATTACTGGTGTGAATGGTGCCCCTGGAGTTGTGCAATGCAGTGGCCCTGTAAGGGAAAGTAACATAGTGGAGGCATAAATGAATTGTAGGTCCTTGTAGTGGTAAAAGAACTGCTGACACTAGGGTACTAGAGGAAGAGAGTGGTAGCCAGGATGATGTTTGAAATTTAAATTATAGAGGAAGTGCCATTGGGGTCCAGGATATGATCATGGGAGTGGGAATGCGTGTGGTAGAAGACAGGACCATTGGAGAGGAATCACAGAACTGAGAGGTCAGGCAGCTGGATTACCTACAGAGAAGCTAAAATAAGAAATTCTGATGTGAAAACTGATCTTCTGGCACAGTGATGCTCTAACAATGAGGAAGATCAAATTCAGGAGTCTATTGACCCTGAAAAGGGGTTGTCAGGTCCTACAGCCTTAATGGCATGAGATTCAAAGCCTAGGAATTTTAGAGAGAAGGTATAAGGAAGTCTGGAAGCTGCAATCAAGGACAACTACTTCAAATGCAGGCTCATTAAAAATGAGGGAGAGAAAGATGTCACCATTTGAAAGGGCTAACAGAGAAGCAGCATCCTGGGGGGGAGGGTCAAGTTTTAATTAGAACCAGGAAGGTAAACAGATTTCCCCCCAAAGTGGAAGATAGCTGAGATTTAGCTGATAACTGAGGCTGAGAAGATCCACAGAAAGGTTTCTGAGAAGTTGGGGAGGGCTGGGAAACAGAATCAGCCAAATAAGATGAGTCTGGGAGATGACAGAGAATCTAGGAGTCCTGGGCTTCCCAGAGTAACTGATATAAACAATGAAAAGGCACATTATTGAGATTAATTATGGTGATGACGAGGCAAACAGGGTTTCTTAACCTGGGCACTAATGACATTTTAGGCTAAATAATGCTGAGCTGTGGAAGGCCGTACTATATAGACAAAATACTTAGCAGCATCCTTGGCCTTTATCCACAAGATGTAGGTAGTACAAACCTCCCCAGTTGTGACAACCAAAAATGTGTTGACATTGCCAAATGTCCCGTGCAGTAATAGTCCCCAACCTTTTTGGCACCAGGGACAGGTTTCATGGAAGACAACTTTTCCATGGAGGGTGGGGTGGGGGTGGGGGGTGGGGGTGGAGCTCAGGTGGTGATGCAAATGATAGGGAACAGCTGTACAGATGAAGCTTCGTTCATCTCCTGTGCACACCCTCCCACCACTTGCCTTTCCCAGTTCCGGTCCACAGCCCAGGGTTGGGGACTACAGCCCTGTAGGACACAAAATTGAGTTGAGAACCACTGGGCAAACAGTTAAAATCTGGAGGAGACAGAAGGGTCTTGTCCAGAGTATATGGGGAGAGCTCTGGAGTCCCTCCTTTTCAAGTCTCTTCAAGAATGTCACGTAAATGGAATCATACAGTATGTTTATACAGTACATAATTTTTGGAGACCGCTTCTTTCTTTCACTTAGCATAATTAATGTCTTTGAGATTCATCCTAGTTGTTTGTATCAATAGTTCATTCCATTTTTTGTTTTCTTTTTTATTAACTGTTACCTATTTTTAAATAATAACATTTATTTATAACCTAGTATATTCCAAGGCAAAGGTCTCGACATTTTCACATATTGCTGCATTTAATTGTAAGAGCTACTAGCCCCTATTATTGTTCTTGTTAAGGAATTAGCACAGATCAAGTAACTTGCATAAAGCCTGTATATAGCGGGTTTTGTATTTATTTCCCAAAATAAAATTTAGGATTCTGACTCTAGAACCCACACTCTTAACTGCTACACTTAATAGTGTAAACAGGACTACTAATAAGTAAAAAAGAGAGAGGAACGATGGTAGAGAAATTAAGTTTTTATCCAAATCCTCAATCAGGTCTTAAATATTTTTGAAGAAGATATTTAGAATATTTATGTTATCTACATTCATATATTTAGTTTTTAGAATAGATCTTTGGATGTGTTTTGTATAAACACTAAATGCCAATGTAAATTTTCTTAAAATTTTGTTAAATGTAGTAAGAAAATATACCAGGAAGGAAAAGGATTTTATGCAAGATCCAACTGAATTAGATTTGACATGACACGAGGGATTTGAAAATAATTTTTAAGGGAAAGGAAAGAACCAAAGGCTTGATTCTTAGCTATTATTGACCAGGACTACATTGGGTAGGACAGCCAGAGAGACCAGTAAGCTCCCACAAGTTAGCTCACCTGGTAACGCCCTGCATCCAATACAACCATTTTTGGAGTCACACTATTGCTGGCCTCATAATCTTGTAGTGGTACATGAGCTTCTGTGAGCTGGATTCCAAAGAGAGTAGCCAGAGAATTACTGATGCAGTACCTTTAAAAGGAAAAAAGAAAAAATTCACTATCAGAATCTCATTTTATTTACTCTAAAAGCATTTGTATTTTAAAATCTCTAACATAAAGAAAGCATCTCAAATACCACTTTAAACTGAGAAAAAATAAATTTAGAGATTCAGAGAAGAGAAAGGAATATGTAGCAATATACATCATATAACAGGTTATTATCGGTAAGCAATCTTCTGGTTACCAGATAAAATTTCAGGTTCATTATAAGGGAATGGGAATGAGGGTTAAGATTAACAGGATTCAAAAATATTTAAGGCAAGGAGAGGGCAGCAGCAGAAATAAGACTACAACCATAAACACTCACGTATCCTCAGAACCAATAATCATCTGCTCTGTGAAAGGGCTACCAGAGGACCCAGATAGCTGGGGCTCCAGGTGCTTTTACTACAGAACGAGAACAAAACGGTCTCTGCTTTTAGAGCACCTTCACAAAGAAATGTCTTTAGTGATAGTAGGGAATTTCACTCTCCTACAGGAGTCCTAGAAGAAAATTTTTCTTTTCCTTTTTGAGTCAAGAGTCTCACTCTGTTGGCCGGGCTAGAGTTCTGTGGCATCAGCCTAGCTCAAAGCAACCTCAAACGCCTGGGCTCAAGCGATCCTCCTGCCTCAGCCTCTACAGACATGCACCACTATGCCCGGCTAATTTTTTCTATATATTTTTTGTTGACCAATTAATTTCTTTCTATTTTTAGTCAAGACAGGGTCTCGCTCTTGCTCAGGCTGGTTTTGAACTCGTGACCTTGAGTGATCCCTCCAGCCTTGGCCTCCCAGAATGCTAGGATTACAGATGTGAGCCACTATGTCCGGCTGAAGGAAAATTTTCAACAAGTGCTTCTGAAGGGTTCACACAAATTGCTTAGGTGAATAGTGACATGGACAGACGAATAAAAGTAACATGAAGTAAAAAATCACCTTTGGTTTAAAATAGAACTGTAGAAATAGAAGTGACTAGAGATTCACCCCAGCTGCCAAAGCAACAGCAAGCAAAATGGCAAAGAATTCAATGCAGAACAACACATCACTATGAAGAAACCCCTTTCTCCAACTTACGCAATCTTCCTGCAAACAGCTAAAGCACAGAAGAGAATATCATTTTCTTCATGCCATTTGCACCTGTACATTAAAAAAAAAGAACTTTAATATCCTAACTGAAATAGTATTAAGGGTTTTTATATGTGAAGATTTCTAAGGTACTTACCTGAAATCATTAAGAAAAATTGACACAGTTACTCAGAGATTAAGACTCCTAATTTAACACACAAAAAAATTTTTTAGAGACAAATTCTATGTTATTTCCTCTGATAAAATTCATGATATTATGCAAATTATACATAACCATAACAGTTAAATTTTACCTGGAAATAAAATGAGCATTCTAGTCACATTAGTGACTAAGATTAACATGCACTCATTCAACATTTACTGAATGCACACTATTTGTGCAGGCATTGTTAGGCACTGGAGCTACAATATTAAATAAAATAGAAACTACTGTCCATACAAAACTTACTTTCTAGTGGGGAAGACAGACTAAAAAAGATAGCAAGCATAACACACAGTAATTTAGAAAATGGTAAGTTCTAAGGAGAAAAAAATGAAAAAGATGATATGAAATTTTGGGGAGAGACAACATTTTAGGTAAGGTGCAGGAAAGGCATCACTAAGGTGGTGGTGTTCGAGTGAAAACCTCAGGAGGTGATGTTGGAGAGGAAATTTATGTGATATAATACAAGGTTACATGTACAAAACAACATACTTTCATGACAAGAGCCACTATAAACTTATATCTATCCACTGGGTACATAATCTATTAAGACTCAGAACAGCACTACTCACACAATGCAAAACTTGCCTAAACCTAGCAAGAATTCTTCATTTAAAATTACAAACATGGCCAGGCGAGGTGGCTCAGGCCTGTAATTCTAGCACTCTGAGAGGTCGAGGTCGGGGAGGGTGGATTGTTTCAGTTCAGGAGTTCCAGACCAGCCTGAGCAAGAGCAAGACCCTGTCTCTACCAGAAACAGAAAAAATTAGCCAGGCATGGTGGTGCATGCCTGTAGTCCCAGCTACTCGGGAGGCTGAGGCAGAAGAATTACTTGGGCCCAGGAGTTGGAGGTTGCTGTGAGCTAGGCTGACACCATGGCACTCTAGCCAGGGCAACAGAGTGAGACTCTGTCTCAAAAATAAATAAATTAAAATAAAATAAAACTACAAACATGCTAACAGTACAAGTATAAAAAATCTGTTACTTACACTGAACAAAAGTTATTTAATGGAATGGAAGACTATCTAAAAAATAAGATGAAGAATTTCCTACTGTTTTTCCAAAGAAAACTAATCTAATAAATGTGATTCATAAAATTCTTAACTCTTAAAATTAAGCCTTAGGTTAAAACTAAACCTAATTTCTTATACAAGCACATAGAATCAAGTTATTTGTAGTTTCTAATTAGTTCTGCTCCTTGTCCAGAATTCAAACCCCAAGTATATCCCCTATCTCGTGCACATTTTCCATTGGAGATCAGATCTTAAATGAAAGCAACTAAAAAACTAACAATATACTCTAGGATTAAAACAAACAAAAAAACCTTACGAAAATCTCATCCTGGGGAAAAATGCC
Organism: Microcebus murinus; assembly: GCF_040939455.1. Lineage (NCBI taxonomy): Eukaryota > Metazoa > Chordata > Mammalia > Primates > Cheirogaleidae > Microcebus > Microcebus murinus. The sequence continues at coordinate 114,104,316 of NC_134105.1, read as the reverse complement.
TCCCAATCTATAGTTACACTATTAAGAATGACATTGTTTTGATCTGTTTTTACTCATACTTCTTGATCCTCTTCCTCCAAATCATCCCATTACTCTCTCTAAAAATGAGTGTATTTCCTAGCAAAGGAAGGTTCATTGTATCAATCGGTCAAAAATCAGAATTGCTTTGTATATTTTGTTAAGCTAAAGTCATAGCTTACTCCGAAAGCTCCAACGCAATCTCATTCACTCAAATGATGTGCAGCATAAAGGCCTTCTTTATCTCAAAAGGTCCCAAAGATCTCTTTTCCTCCTATTTCAGCATTATTCCTTCTTCTTTCAAGGATAACCATGTCTTTACCTGCCTTATGAGCATTGTCCTCCTATAGCTACATATATGCTCTAGTCTACTCAAACTGACACAGTGGTTTTTCTTAAACAGTCTCTGGGCTGTCATTTCTCTGAGTCACTATTCAGGCCATTTTCTATCAGAAAGGCCCCCTCTCCTTCAACCCAAATTTCTGCTCACAGAAATTCTATCCATCTTTAAAGAAGAATCAAATAAAACATTTATTCTGTAGCATTTCATAGTTTTTAAACCTTTCACTGACGTGACTTCTCCCTTATCTGATACATCATAACCTTTCGAAACTCTTAAGAATTACCAGAAATTGCTGTATATAACTCTAGTGTCTTCACATGCTTTACTGTTCTTATCAGAGAGGAGACTCTGAGGGCAAGGATGTCACTCTTTCCCATATTTACCACAGAAACCAGTCAAGCACCTATGTACAAGAGCTGCTCAAATTTTTGTTAAATATGAAAAGCTCACTAAATTGGGCTAAGAAAAAAACTATTCTAAAGTGATATCAAAGAATACAATTGCATGTCTTACTTAATACTACTATTGCTGAGGCTTCTGGTTTATGATGGTGAATTAAACACATGCACAAATTTATCTCCTCTTTTTCCCCAGGCCCTATCAAAATGATAGTCAAAGAGTAAAAATGGTAGATGTTCACAATAATGGAAAAAACAGGAATAGGCCTCCACAGAAGAGAGTTTAAAAAATTTGTGGAAAATGAAGAAAACAAAGAAATGGTTAACTGATGAAGCTGGAAGGAAGTCACAGTCTTCAGTGCTCTCATTAGAGGCTACAGCAGGAAAGGATTTGCCTATTAGAACTGTGAGGCTCTGGACTTGTAGTCATGTCCCTACCCAGAGAGCAGAGGTAAGACATGAGGCTGAACTTCTGTAAAAAGAATAGTCAACTTACTTGACTCCATGCAAAAAGTTAAGTGTTCTTGGAGAATCAAGCAACAAGAATGGCTGCTGGTACCCTAGAGCAAAGCCCTCCACATTCTGGTATTTAGGATTTTGCCTCCAACTTAACATTTAGCACTCTTGTCTGCTTTCTCTATAGCAAAGTCTAATCAGTTGATAGTCCCCACTGAACAATATGAAACACTTACTCGGCTTTGCAGCCTGATTTCTAAATATGAACATAATCAAGGATAATCAGACATTCAAGGAAAGCCTGCAATGAAAAAGACCAAAATAGGAAGACCACAACTTACAACCAAAAAGAATGAGATAATCCAAAGAACAAAAGCAAACTAATAGCCTAAACAGGCTATTCTAACACAGAAGAGTATGCAGAAAGTCACACTATTTTATAGAATGGTCAAGACGACTTTTTTGGTCCCACTAAGCACTTCAAGTGGATTTACAAAATGATTTCATCCAGGATCTGAGTTTTTCTCATCTCTTCAACCCTCATCAACATTGATTTGTGTAACATGGTAACAATTATAGGCTGAGAGGTACTGAGACTTCAAAAAGTAAGCCTCTGCCCAAGTTTTAAAATGTCAGAGCTTGTTAGGGCTCTGTGTTGAGTCCTCTTCTCTTTCTGCCTTTTGCCTTGATGATCTCATCTACATGCCATAAAGTCCATCAAGGCAGAGGACTACTCTCTCTTCATTGTAGCTTCAATGCCCAGAACAATGTCCAGCACATAATGAAAAGGGAAGGCTGACATTACGCTTGCCTCTCCACTGAGCTCTAGGTCAGGACGAACAGCTACTTGCTTGCTGTCTCCACACATATTGTCTCACCAGTACCTCTGAACATTCTAAACTTGATCCCTTCTTTCCCATTTGCCTAGTAGTATATACTAAAAACCTGGGTATCATATTTTGTCATTTCTTTCCATTTTCTCTCCCTAGTTTCAGTCTACTAGCAACATCTACTGACTTTTGCCAATCTTAAATCTACCTATTCCACTGCATCTCTACTGTCACCATCCTAGGCACCAGCCATTTCTTGCCTGACTAGAGAAACCACCTAATAATCATAGGCTCTAGATCATAGAAATATAATACTTTCTTTCTTACCTTCTTAAAATCCATCCATTAAAAACTCAGAGATCTTTCAGAAACTTAATCTGACACTTCCCTACTTGAAAAATTTCTTCTTATGGCTAACAAGGCCTTGTGCTTCTGCCCCTCCTTATTTCTTAAATCTCATCTTGTGCATTCTCATCTTTGCTCACCACTCCCCAGTCACACTGATCGCCTAATAATTTCTAGTAAACACCAAGCTTTTGCTTCAAAGTCTTTGTTATCTCTCTGTCCACGATGTTCTTCATTCCATTTTTTTGCATGGCTGCATCCTTCTCCCACACTTTAGTTTACCACCTTTAATATTATGCCCTTTAAAAAAGTCTTCTTGATCATTCTATAAAGTAGTCTTCCTTTTTATACACTCTTCTCTGTTAGAGTATCCTGTTGATTTCCTTCTTAGTACTTACCATAAGCTAAAATTACCATTTTCTTTATTAATGTGTCTCTTTCCTACTTAACTGTTAGCTTCTTGAAAGGGAGACACCACACTAATTTTGCTCACCATTGTACCTTCAGTCCAGTGCCTAGCAGAGGAAATGCTCAATAAATTATTTGTTGATTCAATAAAGGCCACCATGCTTTAATCAGCAGGTCATAGACTGTGAGTTAGTCTAAGGACATCTATGGCAAGAAGCATCAGGAGGATGAGAGATCTATAAAATTATAAATATTCTTAGCCTCCAAAATAATATGATAGTTATTAACAGTCTATTTAAATTCTAATATGCACTTTGTGTAACTGTACTCAATTTCACCAATATTAAAAACCTACCCATTTCTCCTAGAGCTAGACAAAACATTTATCAAAAACTTACTATAAACTTAAAAGTCTCTTAGGAGGTGTCGAAGAGCAGTATTTGAAATGATTCCCATTTACTTATATTAGCACATTCTAAGAACAGTTTCTATTGTCCACTACAATCTAAACTTCCTTATAAAATATTATATATTGGAATATTGCTATGTTATGAAGCTCAGTAAAAAGTAGATTCATCCTGTCCAAAGTAGTTTATCACTAAAGTGCTTAAAGTACCATATTACAGTTTCACCTTTAAGAAAATCGCATGGGATAGGCCTCAAAGAACATCTTACATCAAAGCTACTCTAGTCTTATTGCAGTGTGTACTTACTCTACTGAACTCAACACTGTATTTCTTCAATTATAAAGTGTGCTTTTTTCACATTCTAACTAAAATTAGAATGTATTTTACAGTTGAATGTATTCTACAATTGCTTTGGACAGTCTAGAAATATTAACAGTTGCAATGGCCTAAGCATGTAGAAATTTGGTTATTATTCTTGATGGTAACTAAACAATTGTAATCCTTCAACATTTAGTCAATAAACCCTTTAAAGATTATTTGAGGAAGTATTGCTTTGTCTCTGAAAACTTTCTACTGACCTCTTCAGATAAGATCAAGAAAGAGTCAGCATCAAAACTTGCAGAAAGGGTGTCAGTTGCTTAGAAGAAAACCCCAGAGACAACAGTGGAGTTTTCTTTTTAAAAATGCTGTATACAATAAAAAACATGAACACTGAATGTGTTCATGAATGTGTCATGAATGTGTCATGTTCACTGAATGTGTCACATTCACTCTGAATGTGAAATTTTTGAAATTTCACAGCTGGGGTAATGGTACATAAATACAAATATCCTAACATCATCCATAAACTTTACAGATTAACAAGAACAAAACAACCAAATCAAACCAGACAAAATCTATACCTGCAGCATAATTAGAAGATATAGAACACTACAAAACTCAATTACTTATAAATAGAAAAAAGAAAACTTTAATTTCCAATGGAGCAATTGCTCAATCTCCCACCTCAAGCCTTTATATGGAGAGTAGTGTTCAGGAAAAAAACTGTGAGGAAGCAAGAGAAATGAAATAGAGAGCCTAAGATTAAATTAAAATCATCCTCACAATGATAAAGTCAACTTTTTATATAAATACTGAAACTGAGTTCTGGCAGACAGGAGCACTGACTACAGGAGGAAAACAGGAAGAGAGATGAGCCCTTTAGAAACTGGATGGAGGGGGAAAAAAAAGCAAGAGGGGGAAATTTAGGATCCCCCTAAGGAAAGAAAGGAAAGGAAAGAAAAGAAAGCAAGCCTGAAAGGACCTACAATCCATACCCCTACAAACTCCCCCCAAATCATTAAAGAACCCGTACTTTGCTATGCTGACTAAAAAGGAAGCTCTTGAGCTCTAAAGACTCTCAAACCTCTTCACAAATTATCAGCCCTATTTAAGAAATGCAAAGGAACAATGCATCTTCATCTATAGAAAGCTATTATAAGAAGAAAACATAAAATGAGAAAATACTTTAGCTGATAACTCCTCCTCATCTCCTCCCCCCAAAAAAATGTGAAGGAGAAGAAAACTGTAACATACAATTCCACCTTGAATTAAATATCCTCACAAAAGAATGTTTGGAAACACACCGTGAATGGGAAACTTCAGAAACAGAAATAATTAAAAAAAGAAAAGAAAGTAACAGATTAAACTCAGGATCAAAAGAGAGAAAAAAGACAAAATCATACTGGAAAAGGACTAAATTACAAACTGTCCAAAAAATAATAGATTCATTAGGAAAGTTAATAAGGAAAATTGAAGAAAGCAGAAAATTATCAAGAGAATTATTAAAGTAAAAAGGGTCATAAAAAGTGATTAAAATGAAAAATAGGCAAAGAAGATCAAACATAGATATACTGGACTCTTTTAAGAAAAAAAATTAAGCAGTGGACTAGAACAATATTAAATGATCTAAGAAAAATCTCCAGAAATAGAGCCTTATTCTACATATTGAAAGGACTCATTAAACACCTTGGAAAATGGACCTTCAATAATAAACTCAGAAAACTACCCTAGTAAAACTATTAGACTTTAAAATTAAAAAAAGACTAAGGTTTTCAGGCAAAATGATCAAGTAATTCTAGGCAAAAATATCAGATAACTAAAGCCAAGAGAATTAACTGACTGAAGTTTGCAAAAGGAACACAAAGCAATACGATGGAGTTGTATTTTCTAGAAACTCAAGGAAATAAAGTATAAACCATGAGAAAAAGATTTAGACATGGAAAGAATACAGGGAACACCTGTCCATAAGCCCTGATCAATCTACTATATCAAGGTTCGCAAATTTTAAGGCATCAAATAATACAGTGACCCATTTAAAACTAAAGAAGATGTAATGAGACACTGACAGAAAAATAGTAACTGGAGAGATTAGAACCACTCTCAATACAAGATCAACTGGACAAAATATAAAGAGATAAGAAAACCTGAACATAATCAATGTAGAGCTTATGTATATACCAAATACTATACCCTGAAAATAAAGAATACATATTCTCACATGCCCATAGAACAGTTACAAAAATTAATTACGTATTAAGTTAGGGGAAAAAAAACTCAACACTGATTAACTTCCATCAAGTAGAAATATTATAAACAACATTCTTTGATCACAATGCAAAAACATTAGAATTTACTAACAGAAACAAAAATCAGAAAGGCTTTTTCATCTGGACACTTAAAAGCCTTGTATTTAACTCCTGGTTGAGAGTTGAAATAACAGAATTTGTTAAAAATGACAATGAAAATATTGCATGTTAGAATTTATGAAAATAATGATTAAAAGATAATTCACTCTACTAAATGCTTATCAATAAAAATCTAACAAAAGATAAATGAATTAAGTTCCTAGCCCTCCAAAACTAGAAAAAGAACCATAAAGTACAAAGAGAATAAGATAAAAGCAAAAATTAATAAGAAAATAGAAAAATAGGTACAATAAATTAAAATCCTGTTGTTTTGAAAAATTAAAATAGACAACATACTAGCTAGCTTAAGAAAAAAAAAGGAGAGGGCACAAGAAGTGATGAGATAAACCACCAAGGAAACAAATTGAAAAATTTTAAGAGACTACCTTCCTTGCAGACCTTTAAACAAAAACAATTTGAAAATCTATATAAAATATACAATTTCCTAAGAAAATACAGATCACCAAAATTTACTACATTAGAATTAAGAAGCCTGATAATCAAAGCAATTTCTATAGAAGAGAATGTTATCAAGGAACTGCTCCCACAAAAATGCACCAGTCCCAGATATACACAATCTGTGTGAGAAAAAATTTAAAACATCTTTGAAAAACATAAAAACAGATTTGAACAATGGAAAAACATTGCTTGTCCTTGGACACAGCTCAACATTATAAAGTTCTCCCTAATTTATAAATCTAATGCAATCTCAACAAGGTTTTTTATGGAGCTAGAATGAAGTGACACTTCTGACTATACTTTTGTTTACATATGGTAATGCTTTAGACATTCAAAAGACAATTTAATTAACAAAAGCAGGGAAAAAACAAAAATGGAATAGAAATAAACAAATGAAATATATTTCAAAAAAAGAATTTAAGTATGCTGAAGGGGTAAAAATAACCTAACTTTTGAACAAAGTATTTTGGCTATATACTTTTAGACTAAAAATAAATATAAACAAATTCTGAACCATTGTTGGTCTTTTTTTTTTTTTTTTACAGTGGTGGTATCACATAATTCTGAAAAATATTGAGAGCGGTTTCTTGCTCTCAGAGAAAAGAAATACAAAAATAAAAAAAGCGAAACACTAGAGATCCCTATGGTATTAGATTAAAATTGTAGGTTCAGTATGAAATGTTAGTGAGACAGAAAGAGATAAAAACAGAGAGTCAGAGACCTACCTACATAAAAATGTATATAGAAGGTGGGTATATACACATACATATATACTTCCTAGCTCTCTCCACTAAGGGAACCTAAAACCAATGATACTCTAGTAAAAATTGAGCACACCTAGCACCCAGATCCTATCTTCTAAATACTATATAATATGTTCCACTAAAGTGAACCAAGTATCCTTAGAGAAATGGCTAATTCAAGGCTGGAGCAGAGAAAGTACAAGATGAGCCTGTAACATATTGTGCCAGACAGAAAACAAAGAAGTGCTCAAAGAACGATAAGGCAATGTCAAAACGACACAGAAACCACTGCTTGAAGGGACTCCCACTGGCCACATATGGAACAATTTGAGCATAAAAATAAATTATGGTATTAACAGATAATCTACTGAATAGGAATACACGAGTCCATACTCATATAAATGAAAGAAATAAATCGGTGAAAAGAAAAAATTCTTCTTTACAGTAGAATAGAATACTAATAAATTTAGAAGGAACAATCCAATTAGAAAAAAACAATCACCATTTCACAAACATAGTAATAGTTGATTTGGCACAAATTATCACTGGTGCTAAAACTAGTATATGAAAGTTTGAAGACTAGAATGGCAACCTAATTTCAAAGTATTTCCCTGAAAGATATTTATTAATCATAAGGTGAAAATAGTCAATGGAGAAATCTGACAGATACTACCTTAAGTGATCAAAGTTATCACCAGTAATGAGACAAACTGACACCATATGCCTCCAGATGTGACACACTGAGAAGACACATCATCACTTTTGACATATTCCTGCCAAAAACACAAAACCTCAATCTAATCATGAGGAAATACAGACCAACTGAAACGGAGAAACATTCTATAGAGTAACTGGCCTGTGACAAAAAAAAAATATCAAAGCCTGAGGAACTGTTTCAGATAAAAGGAGCCTAAAGAGACATAATAACAAAGTACAACATGTGATCTTACACTGGACTCTAGATTTGGGGGGGGGCTATAAAAAACATTATTGGAACAACTAACAAAATATGAATATCATCTTCAGATTAGAGTACTGTATCAATGGCAATATCCTGATTTTGGTAATTATACTATGGTAATATAAATATTCTTATTCTTAGGAAACACTGAAGTATTTGGGTACAAAGAGACATAATGAAAGCAATTTACCCTCAAGTAGTTTAGAAAAACAGTATGTTCATATTTAGAAACAAAATTATAAAGAAAATATATTAAAGTGTTAACGATTAGGGAATGTGAGAGAATGATATACTTTGTATTATTCTTGTAACTTTTCTATAAATCTAAGATTATTTCAAAATAAAAAATTCTTTTGCCATTCACAAATATATATTCCTTTAAGTATGAGAGTTCTATGTAATAAAAAAATCTGTCTAAATAATTCTAAAAACATTTTTTCATCAGTAGAAAAATTTTAACTGATAAAAAAGAACAGTGTATTTGGCAGTTTTTGTTTTGAGCAGTACACAAAGTAATGTATCTTACAATCCATAAAATCTTATATTCAAGGTAATACAATGCTTCTAAAGTTTCATAGGAAAATACTGCATAAAAAGGCAAAGATAACTAGTCCTACCATATTTTCTCAGTTCAGAAAAGAAGTCAAAATTACTGTATTTTCACAAAATTACTGTACAAAATTTATATTAATACCTTGTGTTGCTAGAGTAATCCCACATGGCCACATCTAAGAGACTTCGAACCCAGGTCTTGGAGGGCTCCTTGAGAAATTTTTGCTGGTAGATCCCCACTACAAGGTCCTCTACAGTGAGAAGTTCTAGATCTTGCCTGATTTCTTCCATTTGTAGATAGAAAAACACATATACTTAGTAAATTTAGGTTTTTAGAACATATATATCAAATTGGAAACAAATACAGATGTTATAATGTGCTTCTGCAGTGACCCAGAGTTTTACTTACCTGATGCCTTTGCCATATGCTTCAAACACCAGTTGACTCTGGCTCTATCATCAGACTAGAGAAGAAAAGAAAACAACTTATATTTTCTCCTACCTTGAGTTACTTTTAATTAATGCTCTCCTTTCAAAATAGGGGTGGGGGTTCAGAGGGTACAGGAGAGAAAGACTGAAGAGTTTGTGAACTGAAATGAGAACTATAAAAGTAATTGACATAGACTAGAAAAGATACTATTATTAACCAGTTACATTTATATAGCAATATTAACATACTTTGAGAAGCAAGACCTAGGGTAGGTGAATAAAGAAATCAATGTTCAGAAAAAGATTAGGTAATCTGCTCGCTGTTATACTAAAAAGTAGCAAGGTTAAAACCTAATTCTTAAATTCCTAGCCTAGAAGAATTTGGACAACATAAAGAATAAAGTTTCCCTAAATATTACAAAAAAGGGGGGAGGGGCTGTCACAAAGATACTTTTGAATAAAAAGGTAATCTTGCTTGGAAGGATAGGTGTACGGAATGTAGCATCCATTCTTCAGGGTGAAAAGATATTGTAGATATTTCAGAATGGGGAATTCAAAAAACAAGGGATTTACCAAAGTAGAAATATGTTCAGCTTTTGCAGTCTTCAAAATCCCTCTAAAATCAAAGAAATTTTTTTAAAAAGGCATACCTAATAATATTCAAAACAATTCAGAATGAACACACAGCTAATACATAGCAAAAAATTCTTTCTTTTGGCACCTTTTATGGATCTTTTGGCATCTAAATGGATACCTTAAGAGAACTTCTTAACTTGAAATTACCTTGCAGTATATAGGTGGCCAGTTCCCTGGGTATGGATGAATAAATCTATAAAGGTTTTGTAACACAGTTGCTTGGTCATGCCCAGATTCAAAGTTTGAAATAGGAATCTTGTGACTAGAATCACCTGAAGGAAATAAAAAGGAGACAAAAGTTCAAATTTTGAGCAAGAAAAATATTATGGGTTAGGTACGGAAATAGGAATACAAGAATAGAGTAGTGGGTAACTCATATTTAAGCATTTGTACAATGCCTGGTTATGGTTAGGTACTTTACATATTTTAATTCATAATCTCAGTCATTCTATGAGTGATGTATACACAGTAAAGACAAAAAACTGAGAATCACAGAAATCAATAGTTGGTAAACAGCTGAATTATGATCCAAACCCAGGTTTGTTAAGTGATCAGGCCTGCAGTGTTTTCACTACTCCCATGCTGCTTTTCATGAATGTTTTATGAATAAGGCTTGAGAACCTAACAGTAATGATTGCTTTTTAAAAGGTTATAGGATGACAATTTCCACTTCCAGGATAAAAAAGGGTCAAGTAATTCAGATCAACCTTCTCACAAAAAATAAAAAGGCTTGAGGGTATTAGAGCACACAGAGCAGTAAAGAATTATTGGGTCAAGATGCAGGAGACTACCAAAATCCAGACAAGTGAGACTAGCTTTACAGGAGTTTTTCCCCTGGGTCACTTGCCAATTCCAGATGAGGAAGCTCAATGGCCAAGCAGTGTGCTTTTGACAGCCCGTGGGGCCTGGCTTTTTAGGCTCCCAGGTGTCTGAAAGAAGCAAACATAAACTCTCTTTGGGGAAAGGTAACATCATCAAAGGCCTCAAATTACTTTGAAATCATTTTCCCCCCAAATACTCTATAAATAACCAGGTACACAAAGAAAGGAGAATGAGAACCAAAATAAAGTTGATAGAAAGATAAACCCATAGGCATTTGAGATACTGAAGTTATTAATACAGATTTTAAATAATTGTACTTATTAAATTTGAGGAGATCAAATTACAAATTTCAGTATAAAATTAGAAACTGTAAAAAAATGCAGGAGTCTTCTGATGACAGTCTAGGGAAAAGCTGAACAAATGAAACACCAGCTACAGAGCTAGAAATGCAGTGAAGAATTATAGGCCCCAAACCTTGGAAAGAAAGAAATCTTAGATGAATCTGGCCATGTGGGTTTCTCCCCAAGGGTGTTTAACAATGCTGGAAAAGGAGATTTAGAGGCTGAGAAACTGGACAGAGTTTTCATTAGACCCAGAGCTGGTAAGAATTAAAATTATTATTTCAGCATTACTTCTGTAAATTAAAAATCTATAATTAAAAAAATATTCCATTGTTTTCTAGCTTCCATTGTTTACACTGTGAAGTCAACTGTAAATTTTACTGATAATTCTTTGATAGTCATCTATCTACCCTCACCCATTTTCTATTAAAGATTAAATAGAAATAGACTAACTGTTGTAAAGTCTGACTGAAGTCCCTTAATCCCTGAAAATGAATTAGGGTAATCTGAGATTTCAGTGATTCTACCTTTCTGCCATATGCAATCATAAATCTTCTTTGGAGAGAAGTACCAAGTTTTCACATATACTGTTTAGCACTCCGTTGAAAATATTAAATAACTAGATGTATAAAGATATCTGATAACATGACTGAATATCAAGATAACCAACAGATTATACTCAAACCCAATGCTGGGCACAGTGGTTCACACCTATAATCCTAGCACTTTTGGAGGCTGAGGCAGGAGGATCACTTGAGGCCAGGAGTTTGAGATGAGCCTGAGCAATAGTGAGACCCCCATCTCTACACAAATTTTAAAAATTCGCTTGGCATGGTGGTGTGCCCCTCCTGTAGTCTTGGCTGCTTAGGAGGCTGAGGCAGGAGGATTGCTTGAGCCCAGGGGTTTGACGTTGCAACAAGCTATGCCACTACACTCTAGCCCATGCAACAGAAAGAGTGAGATCCTGACTAAAAAAAAAAAAAAAATTAAACCTAAAGGAAAACCCCTATAGAATTATCAGACATAAGATTTTAAAATAATTAGACTTAACATGTTCAGGGAAATTAAAGACAATAATTTCTGCAGAAACAAAAAACAAATTCAAATACTGAAAACCTATTCCTCAGTCCATTTTATGATGGCAAAATAAACTTGATAGTAAAACTAAGTAAGGCTAACCTGAGTCTTTACCGTAAATGCAAAAACTGTGAAATAGTAGCAAACCAAACTCAGTAATTTATTTAAGAGATATACAGTGACCACATTTGGTTTGTCCCTGGAAGGCAAGGTTGGTTTAAATTAGGAAATTACCACACAGACACAAATCTCTGAGATGCAGAAAGAACATTAATTAAAATGTGCAACTGGTATCCTGCTAGCCAAACAGAATATAGGTATACCTTGGAGATGCTGTGTTTGGTTTCAGATCACCGCAATAATGTGAACATCAAAATAAAGTGAGTCACGAAAATATTTTGGTTTTCCAGTACATATAAAAGTTATATTTACACTACTATTCTATTGAGTGCAATAGCATTATGTCTAAAAACATGTACATATCTTAATTTAAAAATACTATTGCTAAAAAATGCTAATGATCATCTGAGCCTTCAGCAAGTCTCAAAATCTTTTTGCTTGTAGTGGGTCTTGTCTTGATGTTTATGGCTGCTGAATGATCAGGGTGGTGGTTGCTAAAGGCTGGGGTAGCTGTAGCAATTTCTTAAAATAATACAATGAAGTTTGTTGTATCAATTGATTCTTCCTTTCATGAAAGATTTCTCTATAGCACAGGATACCATTTGATAGCATTTTACTCATAGCAGAATGTCTTCCAAAATTGCAGTCAATCTTCTCAAAGCTTGCTGCTGCTTTATCAATTAAGTTTATGTAATATTCTCAGTCCTTTGTTGTCATTTCAACAATATTCACAGCATATCCACCAGGAGTGGGTTCCATCTCAAGAAATCACTTTTTGCTCATGCATAAGATGCAACTCCTCATCAGTTAAAGTTTTCTCATGAGATTGCAGCAATCCAGTCACATCTTTAGGTTCCACTTCTAGTTTTCTTGCTATTTCCACCGCCCATCTGCAATTACTTCTTCCACTAAAGTCCTGAATCCCTCAAAGTTATCCATAAGGGCCAGAATCAACTTCCTCCAAACTCCTGTTAATGTTGATATTTTAACCTCCTCCCATGAATCACAAATGTTCTCAATGGCATCTAGAATGGTGAATCCTTTTGAGAAGGTTTTCAATTTGCTTTGTTCAGATTCATAAGAGGCATCACTATTTATGGCAGCTACAGCTTTATAAAATGTTTTTCTTAAATGGTAAAGACTTAAACATTGAAATTACTCCTGTATCTATGCGCTACAGAATGGATATTGTGTAAGCACAAAAACATTAATTTCCTTGTACATCTGGATCAGAGCTCTTGGACAACCACTGTCAATCAGCAAAATTTTGAAAGGAATCTTTTCTTGAGTAGATCTCAACAATGGGCTTAAAATATTCAGTAAACCATCCTGTAAAAATAGATGCACTGTCATTCAGGCTTTGTTATTCCACTTAAATAGCACAGGCAGCATTGATTTAGCAAAATTCCTGAGCCCCAGGATTCTTGGAATGGTAAATTGAGCACTGGCTTCCACTTAAAAGCATCCAGCTGTATTAGCCCCTAATTGGAGAGTCAGTCAATGCCTGGCTTCAAAGACCTAAATGGCATCTTCTTCTGATAAGAGGTAGTTTTACCTCCACTGGAAATTTTAGTGTAGCCACCTTCATCAATTATCTTAACTAGATCTTCTGAATTTGCTGCAGCTTCTACACCAGCACTTGCTGCTTTACCTTGCACTTGTATGTTATGGCAGTGGTTTCTTTCCTTAAAACTCATTAACCAACTTCTATCTTCAAACTTTTCTTCTGCAGCTTCTTCACCTCTTTCAGCCTTCACAGAATTAAAGAGAGGTAGGGCCTTACTCTGGGTTAGGTTTTAGCTTAAGAAAATGTTGGGACTGGTGTGATCCTCTATTCAGACCACTAAAACTTCCTTCATATTAGCAATTAAGTTGTTTTGCTTTTTTTTATCACTGGTGTGTTCACTGGAGAAACACTTTTAATTTCCTTCAAGAACTTGTCCTTTGCATTTACAACTTGGCTGTTTGGCCCAAGACACCTAGCTTTTGGTTTATCTTGCCTTTAGCTTTTGGTTTATCGTGCCTTTCTCACTATAATCACTTCTAGCTTTTGATTCAAAGTGAGAGATGTGTGACTCTTGCTTTCACTTGAACACACAGAGGTCACCATAGGGTTATTAATTGGCCTAATTTCCATATTGTTGTGTCTCAGGGAATAGGGAGGTCCACAGAGAGAAATGATGAACAGTCAGTGAAGTAGTCAGAACACACACATTTATTAAATTTGCCACATTACATAGGCACTGTTTGTGGTGCCCCCACACAATTATAGTAGTAACACCAAAGATCACTGATTATAGATCACCACAGCAGATATAATGAAAAAGTCTGAAATATTCCAAGAATTACCAAAATATGACATAGAGACACAAAGAAACCACATGCTGTTGGAAAATTGGCACGGACAGACTTGCTTGATGTGGGGTTGCCACAAATATCCAATTTGTAAAAAACACAGTTATCTATGAAGTGCAAGAAAATGAAGCACAATAAAATGAGGCAAATCTATAGAAAGAAAGGTCTTTATCCTGATAAAGAGTGCACACCAAAAATATGAGGGGGGGAATACAAAAGAAAACTACAGCAAACAGCATACTCAATGGTGAAAAAAGAAACTAAAGGTCTTAATTAGCATACTAAGATAAAACAAATTTTTAAAAATGTAAATAAAGATAATGTAAGTTTAGAAAAAACAAAAAGTGGTTTCACAGATGACTATATAAGGAATTTATTAAAAACTCAAGAGTTTCGCAATGAATGGGATAAATCAAAATATAAAAGTAAACAATAGAAAATATAATTTCAAGAGATTTGTTGTAGCAGCAAAAAGGTAAGATAAACTATAAATTTAACAAAAGACATTAAGATTATGGAGAAAATTATGAAACTTTATTAAAAGGCATTACAGACCTAAAAAATAAGAGGACAGTCCCATGTTCACAGATAGACTCAATATAATGAAGATACCAGTTTTCTCTAAAACAATCTAATGTCAAACATGAACAACTGATTCTAAATTGCATACGGAAGAACAAATGGTCAAAACAGCCACAATATTACTAAAGAACAAGGTAAAGGGACTTGACGAACTACTGTGTTTAAGAATATGATAATGACACCAAAAAGAGTAGATCAATGTAACAGAATAAAGAGAACACAGAGGCCATATGATAACACTACATATTGGTAACACTACATATTGGCGAACAAATTTATTCAACAGGTAACACTACATATTGGCGAACAAATTTATTCAACAGGTAACACTACATATTGGCGAACAAATTTATTCAACAAATGATGCTGAAACAATTGATTATGCACATGGGGAAAAAGTGAAAGTGAATCTCTATCTCATACCATACATAAGTCAATTCTAGGTAGAATAGGACTTGGATACGAAAAACAAAGTTTTATAATTTTTAGAAGAAAATAGAGATCTTGGGGTAGAGGAAAATTCTTAAATAAGACACAAAAACCCACAAATAAAAGATATGTTTACTAAATTAAAAAGGAAAACAAGCAGGGCACCTGTGGTTCCAGTTACTCAAGAGGCTGAGGAAGGAGGATTGCTTAAGCCCAGAGCTCAAGGCTATATGTAGCATGCTATGATTGCACCTATGAATTACCACTGATCTCCAGCCTAGGCAACACAGTGAGGCCCTGTCTCTACAAAATAAAGAGTAAAAATAAGGCCGGGTGCAGTGGCTCACGCCTGTAATCCTAGCACTCTGGGAGGCCGAGGCGGGCAGATTGCTCAAGGTCAGGAGTTCGAAACCAGCCTGAGCAAGAGCGAGACCACATCTCTACTATAAATAGAAAGAAATTAATTGGCCAACTAATATATATACATATATATATATATACACACACACATATATATATAAAAAAAATTAGCCAGGCATGGTGGCGCATGCCTGTAGTCCCAGCTGCTCGGGAGGCTGAGACAGTAGGATCGCTTGAGCTCAGGAGTTTGAGGTTGCCGTGAGCTAGGCTGATGCCACGGCACTCACTCTAGCCTGGGCAACAAAGCAAGACTCTGTCTCAAAAAAAAAAAAAAGAGTAAAAATAAAAACATCTGTTCATTAAAAGACATAATAAAGAGAATGAAAAATACAAGGCACAAACTGAAAACAGCTATCTGCACACAATTTTAAAAATCAGTAAGCAAAGATATATTAAACTTTCACAAACCAGTAAGAAAAATAATTCAATAGAAAATGGGAAAAAGACATTGAGTTTAAAAATATGGATATAGAAATATATACACAATGTTAATTATATAAAGGTCAAAACAAGCAGAATTAAACACATTACTTAAATACATATGTACATGTAATAAAACTATTCCGAAAAGAAATGATTAACACAAAATTCAGAATTGTGGTTCTTTCAGAAAGACGGAATGGGATGCAATCAGAGATAGATAGGGGCCTTCAATAGTACTGGCAATGTGCTATATTTTAGCTGACTGGTGGGTCCACTATTGTTCATTAATATCCTTTATACCTTAAATGAATGGTATAATCTTTGTATGTATGAAGCTTGATTTGAAAAGCTGATGAACCTTTTGTATAAGAAGCTGAAAGCTTTGTTTTAAAGCAGAACGTCTCTCAAGAAAATCATTAACCAGTAAAATGAAGAGAAGCAGAGCTCCCCTGGCTGAAGTGGGGAAAGAGAAAAATGAAGACCTCCTACCCCTACACTCATACTTCATCAAAGATCAGATAGCATAGGAGCATTTGAGAGTTCTATACGCATGTTCCTTAGCTACTATACTCAGACTCATCACATCCACATGTAAATTTGTTCCACTGCATTACTGTACAAAACATGTTCTCCAAATCAGCTCAATTACATTAGCATAGACATTTTTAGTTATTATGTTGATAACAGCTGTCACTCTAATAGTCATTTATCTTATTTAACTGGCACATTTCCCAGGGTTATCAAATTGGCAATTTAAGGCATGCTTAAATTGGTAAGCACCAAACATTTTAAGATCCCTAGAATGAGAAACATTGTGCTCAGTTTCAATTAGTTTGAATAATAAATTAAGAAAACATTCCTGGAGTCTTTAATAGGTTTTTTAAAAAGAACTACACTTTCTGTTAATCTGATTAATTTGAAAAGTTTGTAAAAATAGGCCTTTAAAAATAGATTGTTCAAAATATCAAAGAAACAGAAAGCCAGTGACACTCTCACAAATAAGTGTCTGACACATAGTAGGGATTGCAATGCATTCAATAAATGAAGAAATCAGAAACAGTTTAAGTAAAAATGTGAAAATTAATTCAGCACCTAAGTTTCTATTTATGGTTTTTTACTATCATATATTTAGTTCAATAACCTCAGATAATTTAACACTTGGGGAGATTAACTACATTCACACTTCAAAGCAACTATAGAATTTGCCTTTTATATCACAAATTTTCTTTTTATTTAGAGCTAAATAAGGGGATCCTCTAAAAATTCTCCCTTATAGTCCTTATTCCACAGCCTACATCCCTGATATCATGCAAACAATGGATTCGCACATATTTTTTACTAAGACTAGAAAACATTCAATACACAACCAAAACTAAGTCCAAAATATTCTCATTTATAAAAAACAGTGTTATAAGTATTAACAAGTATTATAATATAGCTGCTTGTTATGGCAGATTTGCAAAGATGATTTCTAATTTCAAACACTTTCTATAGGCTAGTTGTCCATATTTTTAAATAAAAAAATACTTTAGATACAGGAATCATTAAATGGTCCCTAATCAAACAGTGACACTTTTGAATTAAAATAAATTAAAAAATAAACCTATTATCATGATTTTCATCCTAAGCAAACAGAAAACTGCTTAAAACCTAGTTTCTAGAAAAGAGTTCAGTTCAAGAGCTTAGATATACAGTCATGCCCTTCAGTTGCAAAATAATTAAAATAAGAACCTGTTTTCCTCATCTAAAAAAAATTCAGAATGCTTTTGTCGGTTTACCACTGTTATTTTTGAAACAACAACATTTAAAAAAACTTTTTTGAATGGACATTTTTGAAAATAACCCTTAATCTGGATAATCTGAGACCTCTTAAAAGACTTTTCTAAAGACCTGGCCAATAAAAGCAACTGACCTTGAGGTCAAAGGATATATACACAAAATCAAATGACAATCTCCTGAAATGAAAAGGGATATTAGAAGTCTATAAAGTTTTTTAAAGTTTTTATAGATCACAGACACCATCTATCATTTCTATGCAGACTCTCCAACAATAATCTAAGGTTATTTTTACCCCAGTTTATGTTTTATGAGTTAAAGGAGTAAGTTTTAACTAGGTACGCATATATTCAATTCCTATATTCTACCTATTCCTTTATACTTACTTGCAGCCTGACAATGAAACCGAAATCCTCGTGGAATTTCACCTATAATATAAAATATTTTGTTGAGAGAAGCAGAAATGTAAAAGTTCTCTAGTTGTGCTATAGTAATACTCCATAGGATGACCAAATCACAACATAGGTTAAGTAAATTTTATTACATGAAAATATACAAGAATAAACCTTCACAGTGTTTTTTTTAAACCAAAGGTATGACAATTATCAAATAATTTTTCATATATTGTCTAAGCTACATTTAAAAGCAAGTTACTTCTTACAGAGAAATACTAGACAAAGAAAGTTTGTGCCAAAGGAGTCTTAACTAGGGGTCCATGAATGGGCTTCAGGTGGTTGTGAGGCCCTTGATGTAGCAAGATATATATGAATTTCTGAAGGAGAAAAGTCTCTAAATTCTATCTTTTTAATGCTTTATAACCCCGACGGAAAAAAGTAGCTATCTGACTTGTCCTAATGCCTCACAAATAGGAGTAAGATGATTGATTAGTTTATCTGTCATCTCAAATGAGGAGAAAAAAAGTGCTGGGATTTTCTGATTAATTGACAAAACTAAAGATGAAGTTCTTCCCCCAATTGCTTCTCCCTATGTATCTCTCCTATTTATCTACAGTGTATGGTGTTCCCTTAACTACTATTTACCCTCTTGGGAGCATAATTAAATCTTATATCCTCATACCTATTTTGCTTTTAATGGAGTGGAGTAGTGGGAAAAAGAGATGTTGATAACAACCGAGAGCCTATTAAGTACTATGCTATTTTCATACTTTCTCATCTATTGTTTAGAACAGCCTTCCAATAGGTATTATCCCCACTTTACAGATGAATGAATAGGTTCAGAGAGGTTAAGTAATTTCCTCAAGGTTACAAAGCAACAGCAGCTTAAAAAACTAGTGACCACTGAGTTGAAGGACAGGGTAGAGAAGGAAAAGATCAAGCCATAAAAAGCTTTTAGAAAAATTCCAAGATGTAAGGCCACAGGTAAGCAAACAGCAGGCTATGCATTATTTGGGTATTCTATCCACCCAATTTTAATGCTTACTGGAGGCTAAAAGCCTAAACCAAAAACCCTTGTCAACACCTAATTCTTAAGTTTTTTCAACTATGAAGTCTTGTGACATTTTTAAGAACCCAGCTGTATATTATTCAGCTTTTAAAACAAATATTATTACCAAATGAAGACAAGATAAAAAACATACACTTTTAAGATCTACTGTCTACTCTAACTGGCTACTTACCAGGATTTATAAAACTGTGGAAATCTGCCATAATACCTTCTTGGAGAGAATATTTAACACAGCCAATTTCACAAGGGAGGAAGCGCTGTTCACAATGAGGCGGCAGCTCACCATGGCTAAAAATGTTCAAAAAATAAAAAATGCCACCCAGGAGAGCTAAAAAAACAAAACAAACAGAAAAAAATATATGTGTATGACAAAACTAACAAATGAGTATCTCAGATTTACCCCTTCCACAAAAACCTCTTTAAATCAAAGGAAAAAAAAACGTTTAAGAATCATTTTCATTGTGTTCCTATATTCCTAAATGAGCCGAGAGAAAACTAATCAATCAGCTATACCAAATAAACAAAATTTAATTTTTTAATTGACAAATAATAATTGTACATATGCATAGGATACACAGTGATATTTTGATGCATACAATGTATAATGGTATCAGGGTAATTAGCATATATATCATCTCAAAAATTTTTATCATTACACTTATCAAGGATTAAGTGAAGCAACAAAATTATTCAAACTTGCAGCCAGTTCTACATAACTCAGCTATACATTCCTGAATCTCAGGAATGGCATGACACATATTCAACAAATACATAGCCTTGGAAATAATGCCAAGCACAATCAGTATATAAAAACTCTGTAACATAAACTATGAACCATTTTGTTCATTCCTTTTTTACTTTTTACCAATACATACAAGACCACCTACAAAATCTCTAAGGGAAGAAAGTCGTGTGAGAATGTGTAAAGTGTTCTTATTTACCAGGACTGGACACATTTAAGATTGTTAAAAGTTTATTAGTGTTCAACAAAGGCAGAACACAATAAAAACAGCTAGAAGGAATGGCAAGGATCCTTCTCAACTAGGTTCTCTTCTAGGCTAGCTCAATAATTTATTTTAACCTTTATAACCCCCTTTAAAATTTTTACATTTTATTTTTAATTAACAAATAATAATTATGTATACATTTGTGGGGTACAATGTGGTTTTGATATATGTGTACATTATGGAATGATTAACTTAAGCTAATTAACATACCACCTCACTTTTTTGTGTTGTGAATATTTAAAACCCACTCTTAGCAATTTTGAAATATACATTACATTATTAACTATAGTCACTATACAATAGATCTCATTATTTCTCCTGTCAACCTTTATAATTTAAATATATTCCAGTGGCTCACTATAAAACAAGTCTAAGAAGTATCTCTATTTAATAACACCAAGTGGTAGAAACCAAGAGACCAGTTTAAAAAAATCTCTCCAGTATTAACAATTACAAATTACCTGATCTTTATAACTTTAGCACCATAATATTTAACACTTGTAGGCAATTACTTTGAAATGGAGATCAAAAAGAACAGAAAACATTTTTTCTGATCATTACAATAATGTTTTAAGCATCCAAATTTACACAAAATACTTTAGGATTACTCTACCTTGATCACTTTTTAGAGACAAACTTGACATATCTGGGAGTGAAACATTCTGCTTTGGTACAAGCATGCCTGGCTTCCTCAGTGGTGTGGAAACAGGTTTCTAAAGAGGAAGAGAATGATTGACTACATATTTAAAATCTGGCTGGGCACTTCAGACCATATATTTCAATTTAGCAAAATAACTGCAAAACAGCCCATTGATTACTTCTCAAGGCTAACAAATCCAATGAATAAATATATTTGTCATTAATACCAACATCCAAAGGCAGCTAAAATCTATAAATATTCTGAATATGTATTAATATATTGATGTTCTTTGTAATATTATTCTAAATAAGCAATTCAACTATTACTGAAAGCCATTTGTCCACTACTGATTTACCAAGATAATCATGAGCTGCCTACTATGTGCCAAGCCAGTGGCCAAAAAAACACCACTCCCCAAAGTACTATAATATTATTTGTTTTCACCTAAAGTAAAAAAAAATCAGATCATGTTGACTCCCAATCTCAAATGAGGTATATATACAACACAGCTTAAGCTTTGAGGGGATATAAGAAATTACAGTATGAAAAAAAATCAGAGCTCACAAGTACAACTAAGTACAAATTCAACTGACTACAGCGTCTACTCAAATGTAAGTCCACACAATTAAAATCTCTCCAACCTAAAGCAAGCAAAACTCTTGAGTTTCAACCCAATGTTGACAGTATAAGAATTTTACTATGTAAGAATGAAAAAAACACCTGTGGGGGTGAGGAAACTAGAATTACCTTGCATTTTCCCGATGCAAATCAGCCAAGAAAACAATTTTATTTTGTATTTTAACAGTCTGTGTATTTAATATAAACAGAAAATTATCCAAATAAACTTTACTCAATTCTTTTACTTGTAAGGCAAACATCTCCAAATGGACATGGACATTTGGACATACATCTCCAAATCTCACTATTCCAAATTCCAATATTTTTAACACAGAAACTGGTTTGGTTTCAGGTGTCATTTAAAAGGAATGGTTTGAACTACTTTTAAGCATCCAAAAAAAAAAAAAAGAAGGGAGAAGGAAAAACAGGCCCTTAAATCATGGAAGAGTTGTATTAGATGACACCTAGAGGTCATCTAATACAACTCCTAAATATCAAACACTCCCACTGCTGATCAAAGTTTACAGTCTACAAGTTTCTTAACAGATTCCCGAGGCCTTTCACCACCAAATTACACCAATATGTATGTGCCCTAGTTAAGGAGCCCGTACTTTTTTAACAGGCATTCTGACCCCAGGGGAAAAAGTTAAACTCTTCTTTGCACTAACCCAAATCACCCAGTACTTCACCCTTGACATTCACCCATCCACCCATCCAGCTTTTATTGAGCATGTCTATGTGCCAGGAAGCTGGCTGCTCTTTCTCTTGCTAACTTTACCTGCTTCTCTGAAGGCCCAGAGTCCTTTCCTTGGGCAGCCCTCCATTCTCGAGCCATTTCTGCGTATTTCTCCTTTTCTTCCTCCCTCAGGAGCTTTGGGAGATTGAAGGGGAAGACAAAGAAGAGAAGCAGCCATGAGGAGGGAGGACCCAGCGCCCTGGCCCCCACAGGTAGTTCCAGCGTCGGTTTGCCCAGAGCCAGGAGCAGGGGGCTTCCTTTCCCGCCAGAAGGGTCCAAGGGGTCACTGGCCTCCTCGAGGCCTCTTGCCTTCCTGCCTTGTCCCCCCTGTTGCCCAACTGTCCTGCCTGGTCCCTCTCGCCCTCCTCCAGCCTTACCGCCCAGTCTGAGGAGCAGTAGGGGATGGCATCAGCTACGCGAGCCACCGGCAGGCCTCGCCTCCGTAGCTCGGGGATCTTCTCCTGCACGAAGAAGTAGTAAGCATTGCGGCTGGCCCTGCGGTTCGGCATGGCGAGTGCGGGCAGGCTTCGACGTGGGCCTGAGACAACTCCAGCCACCGGCGCCCTCGGCGGGCTCCCGCCCTTAGCAACCGAGTTGGGCGCTTGCGCGCGCAGCTCGCAGCTCTTGGCCAATCAGGGCGCGACGCGCAGCCGCATTGGCCCCGCTGGGGGGAAAAAGCAGTCCGAGACTGGAAGATTCCACCTCGTGTGGGCGTGGGGGTGAGGGGAAGCGGGAGTGGAGTCACCGGCGCGGAGCGTTCTGATTGGCTGGGGGAGTCGCGGGCGGAGGTGTTGTCACGTGGAAGGCTTGGCGCGATTTCTGCGCATTATTGCGTAATCCGTGACAAAGTAGGTGGAGAAAACGAGGAGGGGGTGGAGCTTCAGGTTGCTTAGTGTTTTGCAACTTAGAAGGGCCCGCTTTGTGCCAAGCACGGTGAAGGTGTTGGGTTAGGAGTACGGCAAATAAGGTCCTTGCCCCTCGAGAAGGTTACAGTCGTATGTGGGGAAAGCATGACAAAACCCCACAAAAATTGAGTTTTTAAAAGTGCATTTTAAAAATAGTGCAATTTTAAAAGTGTTAGGGAGCAAACGACATACAGCAAGAGATTGAGATAAAGTAATTCCCTTGAATAAAGTCTCTTAAAGGTCTGGTTCGTTATTTGGTTAGTTTTATTTCTAGGTAACAATATTTTTGGCGTTTTTATGAAGGAAATGTCTTTCTTGTATTTTGCAATTGCTTAGTGCTGATGTGTAGAGGAGGTATTGATTTTAGTATTGGTCCGGTGTGTTTAGTCACTGCTGATGAACTCCCACATTGGTTAAAATAGTGCCAGTTGATTCTCTTACTTTTTCTGGTTAGATATGTTTCCCGGAGAAAATTCCGTTCTCTGCTCAGCTTCATGTGCGTACGTATACATGGGGTATGTATATGCTTTAAAATCAAGATTGGAAGTTGAAAATTCATTAAATGCTTTTTCTGCATCTTTTCAGGTAATCACATGGTTTTTATCTTTTAATTGGTTAACGTAATAAATGATGCTAGCTTTTTCTAATGTTGAAGCATCCTACCATTCTTTGTGTAAACTCTTCTTGATCATGAGGCTTTGATTATTTTTTAAACATACTTAATATAGGATGTTTGCTTCCTTGATTGTAGATATACTGAATTACGAATCTTGTGGTATTTTTCTTTCCAAATATTGGTATTAGGGTTATGATAGTCTCATACACAAGCTGGCATCTTTTTCTCTATTTCAGATTGAATAATAGATGGGAATTACCTAGTCCCCGACAGTTCGGTATCACTTCTTAGTAAAACTCTCTGATCCCGGTATATCTTCGGGTGCGGGGTGGGAGGGGAGGGATGGGGAGGGTTGACCTTTAACTACCATTTCAATATCAAGTATGGCTATTAGTCTTTTCAGTTTTCCTAGTTTTCTTCACCCAATTTTTGTGGTTTATACTTTCCTTGGAAATCGTATATTTAAGTTTTCAAGTTCATTGATATAAAATTCGGCAAGGATGTGAAGCAACTGGAACTTTCATACATTATTGGTGGGACAACTGCTTGACAGTTATTTATGCTTATCATAGGACCCAGCAATTCCACTCATCTAGGAAAATGAAAATACATATCCACACAAAGCCTTGTAGGTGAATTCCCATAGCATCTCTCTATTCATAAGAATCCCAAACTAGACAACCCACATGTTCATCAACAGGTAAGTTGATAAACAAATCATGGTATAGCCACACAATAGACTACTACTCAGGAATAAAAAAGAATGAATTACTGATATTCAACATGGATCAGTTTTGAAATTTTGTTGAGTGAAAGAAGGTATACATAAAGGTATACATATCATGTGATTCACTATATACAAAACTTGAGAAAAGGCAGAACTGTAGTTATAGAAATCACATTAGCAGTTACCTGGGGCCTGGAGGTAGGTGTAGGGGATTGTCTGAGAATTGACCCAGGGAACATTGTGGGTTAGCAGAAATACCTTGATTGTGGTATTGGTGGTTATAAGCGGTACATATTTATCAAAATTCATTAAAATGCTTTCATTTTATACTGTGTAAATTATAGCTCAATAAAATTGATTTTCAAAAAATTATTGGCATAAAAATAGCATTTGTTTGTAATTTTAAATATACATATACTAATACCATCCCATTTTCATTCTTAATGTTATTTATGTCCACCAGGTTTTTGTTGTCTTAGTACTTGCCAAATATTGTTTATTTTATTGCTCTTTTAAAAACAATAAGTTTTTGTGGGTTTTTGTTTTGTTTTTAAATTTTTGTAAATTGATACATAATAATTGTACTTATTTATGGGGTACATAGTGATGTTGCAATAAATATATAGTGATCAGATCAGGATAATTAACATACCTATCATCTCAAACATTTATCATTTTCCAATGTGTTGGGAACATTCACTGCCCTCCTTCTAGCCATCTGAAACTATATATTATTGTTAATTATAGTCATTCCACATTGGTATATTAATAGAGCACTAGAATTTACTCCTCCTATCTAGCTGTAATTTTGTGTCCCTTAACAAACTTTTCTTTATCCTCCCTTCCCCCTACCCTTCCCAGCCTCTAGTATCCTCTGTTCTACTTTTTATTTTTATGAGATCAACTTTTTTTTTTTACCTTCCACATATGAGTAAGAACATATGGTGTTTAACTTTTTGTTAAACATTTTACTTAACATTATGTCCTCCAGTTCCATCTATGTTGCTGCAAATGACAGGATTTCATTTTATTTTTTATCGCTGAATAATATTCCATTTGTGTATATAATACCTCATTTTCTTTATTCATTTGCTGCTGGATACCTGGATTGATTTCATATCTTGCCTATTATAAATAGTGCTTCAGTAAACATGTGGATGCAGATGTCTCTTTGATATGCCTATTTCCTTTCCTTTGGATAAGTTTCCAATAGTGGGATGGCTGGATCATATGACAGTTCTATTTGTAGTTTTATAAGGAAACTTTATACTATTCTCCATAGTGGCTATACTAGTTTACATTCCCACCAACAGTATATAAGAGTTCCCTTTTTTCCACATCCTCCACACCATTTGTTATTTTTTTGTCTTTTTGATAATAGCCATTTTAGTTGAGGTGAGATAATAATTCATTGTAGTTGTGATTTGCATTTCCCTGATGATTAGCGATGTTGAGCTTTTTTTTTCATGTATTTTTTTAGCCATTTGTATGGCGTTTTTTTGAAAAATGTCTTTCCAGATCATTTGCTCATTTTTTTATTGGATTGTTTGGTTTTTTGCTGTTGAAATGTTTGAGTTCCTTGTATATTCTGGGTATCCTGTAGAGTGAATAGTTTGCAGATATTATGTCCCATACTATAGGTTGTCTTTTCGCTTTGTTGATTGCTTCATTTGCTGTGCAGAATATAATTCCATTTGTTTATTTTTGCTTTTTGTTGTTATTTTGAAATTTCATTCATAAAATCTTTTCCCAGACCAATCTCTTCCAGAATTTGCCCTAAGTTTTCTTCTAGTAGTTTTATAATTTTAGGTCTTATATTTCACTTTTTTTTCATTTTGAGTTGATTTTTATATTGGTTGAGAGGCAAAAGTCTAGTTTCATTTTGAATATGGATATCCAGTTTCCCCAGTGTTATTTATTGAAGAGATTGTCCTTTCCCCAGTGTATGTACTAGGCATCTTTGTGAAAAATAAGTTGGTTATAGATATATGGAAGAATTTCTGGGGTCTCTCTTCTGTGCCATTGATCTATGGGTCTGTTTTAATGTCAGTACCATACTGTTTGGGTTACTATAACTTTGTAGTATGCTTTGAACTCTGATAATGTGATACCTCCAGCTTTGTTCATTTTGTTCAAGATAGCTTTGACTATTCTGGGTGCTTTGTATTTTCATACGAATTTTAGGATTGTTTTTTCTATTTCTGTGAAGAATGTCATTGACATTTTCATAGGGATTGTATTAAATCTGTAGATAACTTTGGGTAGTATGGTCATTTTAAATATTAATACTTCCAATCCGTGACCATGGAATATTTTTCCATTTGTTGGTATCCTCTTCAATTTCTTTCATCAGTATTTTGTAGTTTTCCTTGCAAAGGTATTTTACCTTCTTAAATTTATTCCTAGGTGTGTTTGTTTGTTTGTTTGTTTGTTTTTATAGCTATTGTAAATGAGATTACCTTCTTGGTATTATTTTCAGCTAGTTCATTGTTTGTGTATAGAAATGCTACTGATTTTTGTATGTTGATTTTGTGTCCTGAACTGTACCGAATTTATCAGTTCTAATGGGTTTTGGCAGTTTTTAGGTTTTTCTATATATAAGATCATGCCATCTGTAAAAGAGGACAATTTGACTATTTCCTTTCCAATTTGGGTGCACTTTATTTCTTTCTCTTGTCTGGTTGCTCTAGCTAGGACTCCTAGTACTATATTGAATAAGAGTATTAGAGCAGGCATCCCTGTCTTGTTCCAGTTCTTAGAAGAAAAGTTTTCAGGTTTTCCCCATTCAGTATGATGCTAGCTGTGAGTTTATCATTTATGGCCTTTATTGTGTTGAAATACTTTCCTTCTGTACCTAATTCTCTGAAAGTTTTATCATGAAAGGATGTTGAATTTTATCAAGTGATTTTATGGGATTTTTTTGTCTATTGTACTGATATGATGTATCACATTTACTGATTTGTGTATATTTAACCATCCTTGCATTCCTCATCCCCCTTGATTATGATGTGTTGTTGGATTCAGTTTGCTGATATTTTGTTGAGGACTTTTGAGTCTAGGTTCAGCAGGCATATTGGCCTATAGTTTTCATTTTTTATTGTGTCCTTGTCTTTTTCTGGTATCAGGGATTATGAAGGCCTCATAGAATGAGTTAAGAAGAGATACCTCCACTTTAATTTTTTGAATAGTTTAAGAAGAATTAGTATTAATTCTTCTCTAAAGGTTCAGCAGAATTCAGCAGTGAAGCCTGGATTTTTATCTATTGGGAGACTTTTTATTATTGATTTGATTTCATTACTTGGTATCGGTCTATCCAGATTTTCTCCCAACCAGGTACTAACCAGGCCTGATGCAGCTTAGCTTCTGAAATTAGATGAGATTTTGCACACTCAGGGTGGTATGATGGTATAGTTGTGGTATAGTCAGTTTGGATTTTCTGTTATTCTTGGTTGAATCTTGGTAAATTGTATGTGTCCAGGAATTTATTTATTTCCTCCGAGTTTTTGAATTTATTGGTATATAGTTGTTCATACCCATCTCTAATGATCCTTTGTATTTCTGTGGTATCTGTTGTGATACTTTTTCATTTCTGATTTTATTTATTTGGATCTTCTCTCTTTTTTTAATTAGTCTAGCTATATGGGTTGTTGATTTTATCTTTTCAAGAAACCAACTTTTAATTTCATTGATTTTCTATATTGTTTTTTAAATCCCAATTTCATGTATTCTGCTCTGATCTTTATTATTTCTTTCCTTCGAGTAATTTTTGGTTTGGCTTATTCTTGCTTTTCTAGTTTCTTTAAGATTCATCATTAGGTTGCTTATTTGAAATCTTTCTAGTTTCTTGATGTAGGCATTTATTACTATAAATTTGCCTCTTAATACTGCTTTTTTGTGCCCGTCGGTTTTGGTATGTTGTATTTCTATTTGCATTTGTTTCAAGGAATTTTTTAATTTCATTCTTAATTTCTTCCCTTATCCATTGGTCATTTAGGAGCAGGTTGTTTAATTTCCATGTATTTGTATAGTTTGAATGTTCCTCTTGTTATTGAGTTCTAGTTTATTCCATTGTGGTCAGTTAAGATACTTGGTATGATTTTTATTTTTCAAATTTTTTGAGACTTGTTTTGTGTCTTAACATATGGTTAATCCTGGAGAATGTTCCATGTACTGAAGAAAAGAATGCTTATTCTGTAGCTATCGGATGAAATTTTCTGTAAATGTATGTTAGGTCCATTTGGTTTATGGTACAGTCTAAATCTGATGTTTCCTTGTTGAATTTTCTGCCTAAATGATCTGTTCAATGCTGACAGTGGAGTGTTGAAGTTCACAACTATTTTTGTATTGAGTCTATCTCTTCCTTTAAATCTAATTATATTTCTTTTATATATCTAGTTGCTCCAGTGTTGAGTACATACATATTTATGTAATTGTGATAGTTAGTCTCTTGCTGAATTAATCCCCTTATTATTATATCATGTCATTCATTGTCTTGTTTTACAGCTTTTGATTCAAAGCCTGTTTTGTCTAAGTATAGCTACTTCTGCTTGTTTTCGGTTTCTGTTTGCATGGAATATCTTTTTCTATCCCTTCACTTTCAGCCTATATGTGTCTTTACAGGTAAGGTGAATTTCTTGTAGGTAGCACAGGATTGGGTCTTTTTTAAAAAATCCATTCATCTAGTCTATGTTTTTTAAATGAGAAATTTAATCTCTTTACATTCAGGGTTATTACTGGTAGGTATGGGCTTACTTTTGTCATTTTATTGATTGTTTTCTGGTTGTTTTGTCTATCCTTTGTTCCTTATTGTTTATTTTTGTGTTTAGGTGATTTTCTGTAGTGATAAGGTTTGATTTGTTTCTTTTTCTCTTTGTGTATCAGCTCTACCAGTGAATCTTATAGTTTTGCATGCTGTCATGGTGTTGGTTATTGTTTTTTAACTTCCAGATATAAGACTCTCTTGAGTATTTTTTATAAAGCTTGTCTAGTGGTGATGAATTCCCTTAGTTTTCGCTTGTCTGTGAAAGATTTTATTTCTCTTTCATTTCTGAAGGATAGCTTTGCTAAGTAGAATAGTCTTGGCTAGCAAGTTTTTTTTCTTTCAGTACTTTGCCTATATCTTCCCATTCTTTCCTTGCTTATAAGGTTTCTGCTGAGAAATCCACACTTTATGTGTGACTTGATGCTTTTATCATGCTTCTTTTAGAATTTTTTCTTTGTCTTTATCTTTTGCCAATTTTATTACAATGTGCCTCAGAGAGGACCTATTTGGGTATTATCTGAGGTTCTTTGAACCTCTTAGACCTAGATGTTCATCTCTTTCCCAAAACTTCAGATGTTTTCAACTATGATTTCACTAAATGTGTTTTCTATAAATTTTGCCTTCTCTTCTCTTTCTGGAATGCCCATGATGCAAATGTTTTTTAGCTTATTGGTGTCCTATAAATCCTATAGGCTATCTTTGTTCTTTTTTATTCCTTTTTTCTTATTGTTTCTTTTTGTCTGCCTGTGTTATTTCAAATGACCTATCTTCATGTCCAAAGAATTGTTTCTTCTACTTGGTAGTTACTGAAGTTCTCAGTTGTACTTTTTTTTTTTTTTTTTTTGAGATGGGGTCTTGCTGTGTCATCGAGGCTAGAATACAGTGACATGATCACAGCTCACTGCAGCCTCTGAATCCTGGGTTCCAGCAATCTTCCCACTTTAGCCTCCCGAGTAGCTGGGACTACAAGTGTGAACCACCACACTCCGCTAATTTTTAAAAAAAATTTTGTAGAGATAGGGTCTCGCTGTGTTGCCCAAGCTAGTCTTAAATTCCTGGCCCCAAGATAGCCTCCTGCATCAGCCTCCCAAAGTGCTGGGATTATAGGCATGAGCCACTGCCCCTGGCCTCAGTTGTATTTTTTACTTCATTCATTGAATTCTTTAGCTGTAGGATTTATATTTTGATCTTTTTTATATCTATCTTTCTGTTGAATTTCTCATTGTAATTATGAATTTTTTTCCTGATTTTATTGAATTGTCTTTTTGTATTCTCTTGTATCTCATTAAGATTATTATTTTTAATTCTTTTCCTGTGATTTCATATATTTCCTTGTGATTGGGATTTGTTATTGGAAAATTATTGCGTTTCTTTGGAGGTGTCATGTTTCCCTGTTTTTTCATGTTTAATGTGTCCCTATGTTGATTTCTACGCATTCAGTTAAAAAATTGCCTCTTCTAATTTTATGGAATAGGTTTCATAGGGAAAGACTTAACTTGTATGAGTGTATCTTAGAGTCTCACTTTGGTGAGATGTTGGCTTAGGTTCTAGGTGGATACAATAATATATTCTTCATGTAGTTTTTTTTTTGTTTTTTTTTTTTTTAGCTATAATCAATGCTAGTGACATTTGTGAGTATCTCAGTGGCCTAGGCTGAGAGAGTTTGTGGCAGTGGTGGCTCAGCTTTGCTAAGAATGGGCTCATTGGGCTGTTTTTCAAGTCAGAGACATGTGTGCACATGGTGGGTCTGCCAACTTGGGAATGGGGTTGGGGCTACAGGGCTGTTACTCTTGCTGGGAGCATATGCACACAGTTCCTTGGCTGACCTGATGTCATGCCTACAAAGAGCAGCCTGCAAACAGCATGCAGGCACAAGGTTGCTCAGCTGATTTGGCTGTGTATCCTCTAGAGGCAGCCTGTGACACCGTTTCTAAGATGTGGGTTGCTAGCACATAGCTGCTCAGCTGGCCTTGGGCATGTCTGCTGGGGGTAGGCAGGGGTCTCACAAGGCTGTTTTTTAGGCCTGAGATGCGGGCACATACTTGCTCCGCCAACTTGGGGACTTGCCCACCAGGGTGTCCTGTGGGGCTGTTTCTTGCACTTAGGATGTGGGTGCACAACTGCTTGGCTGGCCTAGGGGACTGTCAGGGGCATGGGTGTGTAGATGCTCCACTGGCCTGGGAGTATGTCAGCTGCTCAGAGGCTTAAAGCCTTTCCTGCTCAGGGGAAGGCATGCAGCAGTTTGGCCAGCTCAAAGGTGAGTTCACCCTGGGCAGGACCGCCAGACTATTCCTCCAGCTGGAAGTGAGGGTATTGAGAATTGGTTTGCCTACTGTGCAGGCCCAGAGTCATAGCCAACTCTGGGCCCAGCTGGTTCTATGCTGCTGGGGCTGTGGCATTCAGCCACTGCTGTAGGCTTGGTGGATGGAATTAAGATGGAGCCCAGTGCTGGAGAGGTGTCTTGACTACTTGCCCCCAGAGCAGGGTACACTCAGGAGGTGCCTCTGATGCTAACACGGTGCTGTGCTGCCATCTTGAGATCAGAGGGGTGGGTGAGTGGGGTAGGGAGTGCACAGTGGGTGGGTGAGTGGGGTGGGGAGTGCATACCCTGTTCCCCTAACCTGGGGCAGTGCAGATGCATGAATTCCCAGAAGCACTCCAAACTGGGCTCAGAGCCTGCAAGGTCTGTGGGCTTCTCCTGTAGTAAGGACTGTAGGTGTTTGTGGTGGCAATGAAAGCTAGTGGGATTCTTCTGCTTACCTTTACCCTGCAATAGGAAGTCCTTCCTGACTTGAGGCAGATCTGAGCCATGTGGGGAACACAGGGCTGCAGAGGCTGGGTGCCTCCACGCTGCCCTCCTGAACTTCCAGTCACCACAGGTGTGTGTCCCCTCCCCTGCCAAACTCCAGGGCTCTCCCTTAGACACTCCAGACAAATCTTACCTGTTTATTGCTTTGGTTCTTTCTCTTGGCGGGATGAACACCAGGTGTCTTTAGTTAGCCCCTTGCTGACATCAGTCTCCACTCTACTCTAAATTTTGGTTTTATTGATCAACTTTACAGCAGTTTTTCTTTTCCTTGTCATTCATTTCTTCTTTTTTAATTTCTTCTTTTTTTTTTTTTTTTTTTTTTTTTTTGAGACAGGGTCTTTCTCTGTTGCCTGGGCTAGAGTGCTGTAGCATCGTTATAACTCACTGCAGCTTCAAACTCCTGGGCTCAGGTGATCCTCTTGCCTCAGCCTCCCAAGTAGCTGGGACTACAGGCACGTGCCACCGTGCCCAAGTAATAGTTCTAGTTTTTGTAGAAACGGGGTCTTGCTCTTGCTCAGGCTGGTCTTAAACTCCTGACTTCAATCAATCCTCCTGCCTCGGCCTACCAAAGTGCTAGGATTTACAGGCATGAGCCGCCATGCCTGGTTGTTTTTCATGTATTTCTGCCTTACGTTTATTAGGTTCCTTTCTACTCATTTCAGTCTGTTTTTGTGTTTCTTTTTTCTAGTTTCTTGAATAAAAAGATTTATTCAATTCTTTTTAGTATCTGCTTACTATGTTTCTAGGTCTCTTATTTTTCCCTTTTCTGCTTTAGTTGGATTGATCAGTGTTTTTTGCTCTACTTTATCTTCTTTTTTTAAAGTTATACATTTTATTTTTCCCATAAATTTACCCATACATCTTAAGGTACTTGTTTAAAACTTTCATTTTTGTAATAACTTCTATAGTTGATAAGTATCCATCTCCTCTCTTTCCAAATAGATGAGAAACTCAGGAAATTATTACTCCTTCCCTCTCAGTCTCCCTCTGCAGCCCTCCACCATCCCAACTTTCATCTTCCTTGTTTATGTCATCTGGGATTTTAGTTCCAGTTTGATTTTTTTATAACAACACTGAGACATGATTGATGTACAATAAACTGAATATATCTAAAGAACAAAATTTGATGAGATTTGACATGTGTACGCCTGTGAAACCATCACCACCAAGGTGAGGGACCAACATATCCATCCTGAAAAGTTTCCTTACCAGCCCGCTACACTGCTTGAAGTTGCCCACAGTTCACTCATGCTCTGTTCATTTTTTTCTTCCTTTTTATTCTGTTTCATTTTGCATAGTGTTCATTGCGGTGTCTTCATGATTAATAATATTTTCTTCTGGCCGGGCGCAGTGGCTCACGCCTGTAATCCTAGCACTCTGGGAGGCCGAGGCGGGCGGATTGCTCAAGGTCGGGAGTTCGAAACCATCCTGAGCGAGACCCCGTCTCTACTAAAAAAAAAAATAGAAAGAAATTAATTGACCAACTAAAAATATATATACAAAAAATTAGCCAGGCATTGTGGCGCATGCCTGTAGTCCCAGCTACTTGGGAGGCTGAGGCAGCAGGATTGCTTGAGCCCAGGAGTTTGAGGTTGCTGTGAGCTACGCTGATGCCACGGCACTCACTCTAGCCAGGGCAACAAAAGTGAGACTCTGTCTCAAAAAAAAAAAAATAATATTTTCTTCTTATAATGTCTAATATGTTATTAATTCCATCTAGTATATTTTTCATATCATATTATTTATTTTTATCTCTAAAAGTTGAGACCTTTAAAAAAAAACTTCCACATTTCTACTTAATATGGTCCATTTTTCCTCAATTTTCTTCTTCTTATTCTTTCTTTCTTTTTTTTTTTTTTGAGACAGGGTATTGCTCTGGCTAGAGTGCAATGGCATCATCATAGCTCACTGCAACCTCAAACTCCTAGGCTCAAGTGATCCTCCTGCTTCAGCCTCCCAAGTAGCTGGAACTATAGTTGGGCACCGCCATGCCAGGCTAATTTTTCTATTTTTTAGTTTGTAGAGACAGGGTCTTACTCTTTCTTAGGCTGGTCTCAAACTCCTGGCCTCAAGTAATCCTCCTACCTCAGCCTCCCAAAATGCTAGGATTATAGGTGTGAGCCACTATGCCCAGCCCTCCTCTACCTTCTTTAACATGGAATATAATTATGATATATAATATAGTTATATTAACTATTAATTGTCCTTGTACCTTCTATCATCTGTGTCATTTCTGGGTGTGTTTCTACTGTTTTTTTTCTTATTATGGGTTGTATTGTCCTGCTTCTTTGCACACTTGGTAATATTTGATTGGATGCTAATTGTAAATTTTATCCTACTGAATGCTGCATATTTCTGTATTCTTATAAACATTTTTGTGCTTTGTTCTGGGACACAGTTGGAAACAGTTTGAGGCTGATTTTTGCTCTTTCTAGGCTTTTTAAATGCTTTGTTATTTGAGATCAGAGCAATCTTTAGGTCTAATTTTCTCCTTTACCAATATAACACCCTTCTGAGAACTCTATCTGATATCCCATGAATTTGGAGGTTTTTCCACTTTGGCTGATGGAAGCACAAACTATTTCTAGCCCTATGTGAATTCCAAGGATTGTTCCTTTTGATTGTTTCAGGTTGTTCTTTCTCTGGCATTGTGTAGTTTCCTCCCACACATGCACTGATCAGTATTTAGCTGAAGCTTCAAAGGAGAGAGCCTTACTAGGTCTCCAGAGCTATTTTTTTTTCAAATCTTTGTGCTGCTCCCTTTGTTCTAGCACTTTGCCCTGCAAACGCTAGCCATTGTGGCCTACCTGGACACCTAACTCCATCTTCTTAATCCCTAGGGAGATCACTGAGCTCTGCCTAGGTTATCCACCTTGATACTGTATTCTGGATACCTCCAGGAAGCTGCCTACCGTGTTTCCCTGAAAATAAGACAGGGTCTTATATTTATTTTTCCTCAAGAAGACACCCTAGGGCTTATTTTCAGGGGATGTGTTATTTTCCCCTCAAAGCCTCAGCTTGGAGCACACACAGGATGGCCGGGACCTGACAGGGGGAGCCGACCTTGTTGGTGGGGCTGCCCACACCTTTCTGGTCACCTCTGGGATAGTAGCTGTCACGGTGGGGCAGATGAGAAGGGCTACTCGTCTTCTTTCCCTCTCCAAGACGAAATGCATGGGTTGTGCAGATACGCTCCGTAGCCACGCCCATCACTAGGTCATATTTTCTGGGTAGGGCTTCTATTGCGCAAATGCTTAGAAATCCTACTAGGGCTTATTTTATGGGTAGGTCTTATTTTTGGGGAAACACAGTGGGACAATCACAGAGTTTATCTTATTTGTTTCTGTTCTTTCAGGGATTACTCACCTTTGCTCCCTGATGTCTAACGTCTGAAAACATTGTTTCATATGTTTTGACCAATTTTGTTATGTTTTGTTTTTTAGAGTCAGGGTCTTGCTATGTTACCCAGGCTAGACTCAAACTCCCAGGTTCAAGTGATCCTCCTGCCTTTGCCTCCCAAGTAGCTGAGTCTGTAAGTGTATGCCACCACACCCTGCTTGACCAGTTTTTTAGTTCTTTCAGACTACTGGAAAAATCTATTTCCTATTATTCATTTCATATTATAACATTTAAAAATAATATTCAGATTTAACTACTAAATATTTAGACAGATGATCAGGGCAAACCTCTCCAAGGAGCAAGTGACTTTAAAATGAGAAAGGATGGAAAAGAAAAGAGTTAGTTGTGTGGAGAATTGAAAGAAGAGCATTTCAGACAGAGGGAACAATACATGTAAAGGCCTCAGATGATAAAGAGCTAGGAATGTCTTTAGAACTGACGGAAGGCTGTTTGGTGTTGCTGGAGTGTGTCCAGGCAGGTGGAGAGTAGTGCATGCTGAGGTTGGAGTGATCGACAGAGATTTGGGCATGACCATTGGAAGGGGTTAAAGTATTGCTCTAAGTACAATGGGTGGTCCTTTAAGAGTTTTATTTAATATTTTTTATTTTTAATTGACAAATAAAAATTGTATGTATTTATTGTGTACAACATGTTTCGAAATATGTATAGATTGTGGAATAACTAAATTGAGCTATTTAACACATGCATTACCTCACATACTTATTTTTTGTTGTAAGAACACTTAAAATCTACTTAAGGTTTTTAAAAATACATGTCCTGATATGGTAAACAGTTTGAGATCTGTCTTATTTGGAGAACGAGTTCAAAGCAGTAAGAATGGGCATGGCAAAACCAATTAGGAGACTCCTACAGGAGTCTATGTGAAAGATGATGGTGACCCAAAACAGAGAAGAAAGGATGAGCTCAAATTGTATTTTAGAAAAATCGAACTAGCTAATGGATTGGATGTGGAAGTGAGAGAAAAGGAGGAATCCTAGGATTTTGGCTTGAGTAACCTAGTGGTAAGTGGTGCATTTACTAAAATCAGGAGGACTTGGGGGGTGGGGAGACAGTGCTAATACCAAGGAGCGTCCAATGCTCCCTTATAATTTCTATGACCTG
The DNA here is from genome assembly GCF_040939455.1 of Microcebus murinus. Taxonomy (NCBI): domain Eukaryota; kingdom Metazoa; phylum Chordata; class Mammalia; order Primates; family Cheirogaleidae; genus Microcebus; species Microcebus murinus. Next base: position 114,067,455 of record NC_134105.1, on the reverse strand, counting down.
CCTCTCTCCTTCCTTGGTAGAATAGATTTTTTCAATCTTACTTAAGTCAAATATAAACAGAACAGTTTTTCCCACACTCTGATAAGATAGATTTTCTTATCCAGAAATTCTAAAGGGTGGCAACAGTAGTTTTTTGTTTGTTTGTTTCTTTGTTTGTTTTGTTTGAAACAGGGTCTCAGTCTGTTGCCCAAAGTAGAGTGCAGTGGTGTCATCATAGCTCACTGCAAACTCAAACTCCTGGGCTCAAGCAATCCTCCCACCTCAGCCTCCAACTAGCTGGGACTACAGGTGTGCACCATGCCTAACTAACTTTTCTATTTTTTGTAGAGACAGAATCTTGCTATGTTGTTCAGGCTGGTTTCAAACTTCTGGCCTCAGCTGATCTTCCCGCTTCAGCCTTTCAAAGTGCTAGGATTACAGGCATGAACGATCATGTCCAGCCAGTGGTGGGTTTTGGTGGGAGTATGTGTGTGGGGCATAGGGATCAAGTGTTTCATTATGGACATGTTAATTTTGAGATGCCTAGTGTGTATTCAAGTGGAGATGTCAAGTAGACAATTGACCATGTAAGTCTGGAGTTCTGGGCTCGAGATAGAATTTGGAAGTAAGCCACATAAAGATGGTATTTGAATTCATAGAATTAGACGAGATCATCTGAGGAGAGAGTGAAGAGGGAGAAAAAGAATCCAGGATGGAGTCCTGAGCAACTTAGCATTTAGAAGTCAGAGACGGAAGACCCAGTAAAGGCAACTAAGAGGGAACATGTGAAGAAGTAGGCAGAAAAGTAGGAAAAACAAGAGAGGAGAGAGATTTCAGTAGGAAATGGTTCATTTATTCAATAAATACTTACTAAGAGTCTACTGAGTACCAGGCTTTATCTTAGGCACAAGGGTAGGTTGGATAGAACAAAACTTGTAATGAGGAAAAAAAAACCAGGCAATAAAGAAATAAGTATATAACAAGAAGTCATAACATCTTATTGGAGAGTATGTCCAAGGAAGAAAAATAATGCAGGATAGGGAATAGTGACTGATGGAGGGTGCGATTTCCAGGTGGTCAGAAAAGGTGCTATAAGAGGAAGTGAAATTTCAGGGAAGGAAGGAAGGAAGGAAGGAAGGAAGGAAGGAAGGAAGGGAGGGAGGGAGGGAGGGAGGGAGGGAGGGAGGGAGGGAGGGAAGGAAGGAAGGAAGGAAGGAAGGAAGGAAGGAAGGAAGGAAGGAAGGAAGGAAGGAAGGAGGCAAACCATGAAGATATTGGAGGAAGAGCATTCCAGACAGGGGGAATAGCAATTGCAAAGGCTCTGAAGTGGGAGCACAATCAGGTATGTTTGAGGGAGAGCAAAGCAAGACTTCTGCTGGAGTGAAATGAGTGAAGGGGAAAGTAGAGAGGATGTTAGAGAGGGAGCTAGGGCCAAATCATATAGGACTTACAAGGCCACCATAAAGACTTTAGAGTTTAGTCTAAATGGGGGAAAGCCACTGAAGATTTGGATGACTTCTACTTGTCTTTTTGGAATATGAGTATGAGGTGTGATTTTCAGCTGAGTAAGTGTTATACAAACCACCCAAGGACACCAAGCATGTTCTTGGAAAACATGGCTGAGTTTTTTCATGATGACAATTTAAGTTAAGGCCCTGATATTGTTCAGTGTGCATCCTCCATCCTGTGCTAATAATAATAATAATAGGTAACAATCACTGAAAGCTACTGTGTCGGACTCTCTGCTAAACATTCCACAAAGGTTCTCTCATCTCCCTCTCATGACGACCCTGTAACATAGACTCCATTATTATCCCCATTTTGTGGAATGGGACATTGAGACTTAGAGTGGTGAAGTGAATTCCCCATGCCACACAGCTTGTGAGTGACTCTGAGCTCTGTGAGATTCCTACTTCTATAACACTCATTTCAATCTGTTCATCAGAGATGCTCAAGAATATTTATTACCTGATGCTTTGCCAAAGTAAAAGGAGGAATTTCCAAGCACCATCTAGACATTACCTGAATGTACTATCACATTCTGGAGTAACTCAATCTAAAGTCTGGTTGATTTCTTCTGCTTGCTCAGTCTACATACATGCGGCCTGTTGTCAGGTGGTGTGAATTCAACCTCCTGTAACTCCATGGAATGTCCCTCTCAACTGACGTTTGCTTCCTGTTCACGCTACCCCTTCTTGGGTGCTTGTTCCTTCTTGGACTTTTGTAATGAGCTCTTTTCATCCATTCATCCTGAACCCACCAGTATAACTTTGCTGAAACATAGGTCTCATCTTATTCTTCTGCTTAGAAATTTTCATGGGTGTTACATTGCCTGTGGAATTAAGTCCAGATCTGGTAGCCTGGTTTCCCTTGTTCTGACTTTGGCTTATCTATCAGGCCTTATTGCTGACTCTGCCCTTTGTAAACCTGTACTCTGAGTAGCAGGTCCCACTCTGACCTCTGCCTGTTGCTTGTGCACCTGTACTACCTCCACCTCCCTTTCTGCCCTTAGAGATTCTGTCCAGATGATGTTTAAGACTTAGTTCAGGGGTTACCTGTTCATAAAGACATCTCTGACAGGCACTGCTAATAAATAATTGACCATTCTCTTTATCCCCCCACCACATTTGGTGTATGTCCTAAGATAAGCCCTGTCACACTGTCATACTTAAAGACCCCATGTGTGCCTTCCTCCCTCCCTGTCCACGCACGGCTACCACTAAATGTAAACTCTTTAACAAAAGGGGCTGTGACGCATTCATCTTTGAATTCCCATTCATCTTGAATTTCTAGATAGCATAGTGTCTAGAACAGAGTAGGCACTCAATAAATGTGTGTTGAATAAATGAATGAATTCAGGAAAGAGAAAAGATGAGGAAAAGGGAAGGTGAATATACTGGAACCGTTTGTAATTAATTAGGCAAATACATACTGATCATCTCTATGTATGTGTAAGGCACCCACTCAGAATTAGGGAAGGGGTACAGAATTAACACTTCTGTGAGAGGTTCTCACCCCATGACTTCAACCCAAGGTCAAAGCTGCTGCTCTCTAACACTGGCCTTGAGAGCCCACATGCCCTTTTTCTTGTTTGAGCTGCTTCTTTTCATGATGCCACAATGTTCTGGCCTTTTTGTTCCAGCTCCCTTCCTTGCCCATTTTCTGGGGGTGAGGTCAATCGGATGACACACTTTTTCTGCCTCACTTCCCTCCCTCAGGTTCCATCTTTGAGCTGTGCCAGGGAAGGAGGCGTCTAGGAGAATGCTTAGGGCCCTGAGAAACAATCTTCTGGCTTAATCACCAAGACCTAGTGCGTTCGCAGCATGATCTTATAAAATACAGGCAGCCCGGCCCCCTTTTTTTTCCTATGGCCTTTGGGCTGTAGGAAGCTACTTGACCAGTGGAATCAGAATTGCTCTGCTGTTCATGTTGGTGGCTGCCAATGCTGTTCTGGTCTCCAAAGGATGCTAACATTGAAACAAAAACAGAAACAAAGGCAAAGCTCAGAGACAGGGGTCCTAAAGGAGAAGCAGCTTTACTTCATCTTTGGCTTTAGAACTTAGAACTTACAGGTTGAACTGTAAGTCAGTAAGGGCTCCCAGGGCCTCAACTGCTCATAATTAACTTGATTAACTGCTCATGATTGAGACATAATGACAGCAGGTGTATATTTGGGAGCTTTGTATCTGGATAAAGACACTGGCCTGACAAAACACCTGTCACTCCTTCTTCCTGCCTCACTCCTTTCTCCAGGGGTGCCCTAGAGACTGAGTGAATTTTGGCATGGGTGTATCTTTTATGTAGCATCTTTTTCTACAGTGTAGAAATATTAAAGTATATAGAAAATTATAAAGAAGAAAACATAAATGAATGACAGTCCAACCCAGAAATAACCATTGTTACTCATTTGTCGTTGTTTTCTTCGTCCCTTTTAAATGCATTTCTCTATATTTGAGACCATGCTCTATAAATACTTTTATGTTCTCTTTTTTTCTGCACATAATCTTTGGGTGGACCTTTATAGGGAAAGCATTGGACAGCTAATTCAGACAGAGACTGCCCCACTATTGAGTGGGGTCTAGCCTCAAGATAGGGTACAGAGGCATCACCTAATTCAACACCTAGCACCACCACAGTTGCATGTGAAGTCTGAGACTGCAGGGTCTTGGGTTAAATCTGCCGGAAGTATATGGAATTTTCAGCACATTCTCCCAGTCTTTTACTTATTATATACTTACCACTGTTCTTGGCAGTTCAGGGTTTTTTTTCTTGTTCTTCTTTTTGTTTTTTGGCATCATGCACTGTGTATATTTGCATTTCCTTTCTTTAAAGCATTTTCTTAATGAAACAATTTATTCCTCAATATGGAAGGCCTTCCATATTGAAAATATTTCCAATTTTCAGTACAGGATGCCTAGAGTCGCCAGTTTTTTTAGTGCCTTGGTTTACTTAATTTAGATTTTTTTTTTAAACTTATAATTCATTGAGGGTGGTTTTGAAGGTATGGAGGATGGGAAAGATAACAAACCTAAAAGGTAGCACAAGGAAAAGAAAGATGAACTAGCCTTAGATAAGAACCATGGTATCTGTTTTAAAGTCATACCTCATATATTCCTCCTGGAATGCAAGATCAGAGAGAAGTAGAAATATGATTTTATCTGTGTGTTTTTAAAAGACCCACATTAAGCAGAATTCGTGTGCATGCATGCCTGTGTGTCTGCAATGAAATCATGTTTTAAAGAGGATTCAGCTGCATTATATTTATAACCATGTGGTTGCTACCAGCTACCAGCTACCAGCATGTCTCCTTGTGGTGGTTCACTTCTCTTTGCTCTGTGTCCTAATTCTGTTCTAAAGTGTGCAGATTTGAGAAAGCAGCCTGCTAGTCCACACCCCACCAGCCCCCTACCACATACAACCCCAGCTGCGGCTTCCTGGGAATCCTGCTCTGGTCTCATGCAGGTCCTTGTTCTGACATGTTTGTCTCTGGTTGCAGGAGAAAGTTTGAAGTGCTGGGGATCCAGACCCCCTCTTGGCTATGATGAATCAATCTCTAGTTGGAGTCCTGTCCTATTTGGCCAGGATAAATGGACAGCTGGAGCTGAAGCTCATTCAAAAACATCAACTTAACATCTTCCCAGGAGAACAAAAAGATGGTTAGGTATTGCTTCTTAAACATTAATGTGTACTGGAAGCACTTGGGAAAGGCGGTTAAAATGCACATTTCCAGGCCCCACCTGGAGTGTCTGATCTCATCATTTTTAGTAGAGCCTGGGAATCTGTGTTTTAAGCAAACACCATAAAGTGATTCTGATGCTGGAGGTTCAGAAACCACACTTGGAGGAACACCAGGATTCTGGGTGTCATACCTACCACCAATATGGCAAAATAATACCCTTGCTCCCCCCTCCTTCCACCTCCTTCTTTTAGGCTATATGTTTTGAATCACTAAGTATAATTTAAAGTTTATATTAACCTCCATCACCTTGGTAATAATATGTACATTTGGGAGGAATACAGACTGTGATTCACCCCAGTTTAGCATTCCCTTAGGGTTGGCTTGGGGACCCACCCACTCAGGAATATCCAGGATAGACTAACTATACCTCTCTAGCTATAATGTAGATATGCAGGGTGCTACACAGAAAATGAATTCCTGGGATGGTGGACTAGGCACGTGTATTCTATGATTTTTTCTGGTACCATGCTCTTCTGCAAGTCTCCTGATTCCTTGTGGAAGTACACATAGGCACATACACTGGGTACACATTTAAAGTTCACTTCTGTGAGCATTCACTTTCCATTTCGTGTGCACATCCTGGCTGTCTTCACTCAGTCCATCTCCCAGTTTTCACATGTATAAACTTGCTTTTATATCCAAATTTTGCACAAAAAGTCGTTATGTGCACTTAGATACTAAACACTATTCAAATTCTTTTGCATAAGGTGTGTATGCACACACACATATACATGCAGTAAATGGCAAAGCATAATACAAATATATCATCATCTCAGCCCTCTGGTGTAGATGTCCCTTTTATGATGCAAAGGCATATGCTTTAGAGTCAGAAGACCTGAGTTCAAATGCTAGTTCTGTCACTGACTAGCTACCTGATCTCAGAGAAGTTAATTAAATTATCTGGATGTAAGTTTCTTCATTAGGATTAAATGAAAAAACTTGTAAAAACATCTAGGCCTATGCCTAGAACCTAATGGGAAACTCACAAATATTAGGTACCTCCTTTATTTTTATTTTTGTAAATGAAAAGAAATAGTGCTCATATTTCTCTCACACAATGTATTAGTCAGGGTTCTTAACTGCAAGCATCAGAAATCATCCTGGCCAAAATAAGCGAAGAGGAAGTTGATGAAAGGATGTTGAATGGCTCAAAGAATTGCCAGGAAAGCTGAAGAGCCAGGTGCAGAAGATGAGCTGGAGTGGCAAAACCGATTCTCCACTGTCCCAGCTTCTTGTATCACTTCCTCCAGATTTAAAAAGCTCTGAATTCCCAGGCCTGCATCCCAGCTGTGATGGTCAGCATGGCAGCTCTAGACTTTCTGGCTTCTGTAGTTGGAATTCCTCAAACTAAGAATGAAATTCAGATGTCAGGCTCCCATAAAAGACCACCGTCCAGGGTCTACTCTCACCATTTCTCACGTGTTCACATTATTATCCCTTTCTATGTTTACATTCATTCTTAACTAAGGAGTCTTTCTGCTTCGGGAACTCCCCTCCAGCCTAGCACCACTCTGTTTTCAACCACTTTCAGACCTTTCTGCTTTGTCGTTCTTTCCTCTGCCCAGAATGCTCCCTGCCTGCCCCCTTTCCACCACCAGTCCATGAAAAGCCCAACTCTTGCCCATTCTGCAGATGCCAACTGAGATGTTACCTCTCCTTTGCTGTGCTGCCCCCCTCCTCCCATCCAAGACTAATTCGCCCCTTCCTCTCTGTTCCCAAGGCCCTCTCTCTATGTCTCCATTACCACCTCTGCCCTATTTTACTATGAACATGTATTATACCTTTAATAGTCTGACCTCCCTCCCTCTCCTGCACCCAAGATGAGGCTCCTTAAGGGCAGGAAGTCTGTCATTCATCCTTTGGCTTGGTTCTTAGCACCTAGTAGATGCTTAGTGTATATTTGTTAAGCAAAGCACACATTTTCTCAGTTCTCTCTTACCATATACATTTTGACTCTTTTCCTACAGACACAGACAAATCTGTCTAAAAATATTAGAAATAATCCATGTAAATGTGTCCTGCAAACTATAAGGTGTTGGACATATTTAAGCCTTTATAATTGTTTATTCCATTCTCGTTTTACATATTTTCTGCCAAAGGGATGCATGCCCTTATTCTACCTCATAATGTTTTAACAGGGAAAAGTTATGACGCGGGATTCCCGCCTACCTTTTCCAATTCTGCTGAGCCTCCTGGTTGCTTGCACTGTCAAAAAGGGAAGCAGACGGAGGGGCGGGGGCACAGCAAAAGCAAGCACCCTTGCTTACACGACTCGCTAGCCTCAGTCCCCTAAGAAGTTATGCCAGGTCCGCACAGGTCCCCCACCTTTGTAGCCCTGTCCCTCTCTCCCAGTTCAGGTTGTTCATGTTGGCTGTTGCCACATGCATGACACAGACTCCCCCTCCTCGAGTCCCTAACCCGCGTTCTCGCTCGGGTCTCCAATCACCGGCTTCCCCGGGAGAAGCCGCGATGGTCGCTGCCGGCCCGCGCGCCTGCGTCCCCCGCGCTCTCCCCGCGCGCCGCCCCGCAGGCCCTCTCCGCCGGTGTGCTCTGTTGCTCCGCGCTGACCCGGGGTTGCAAGGGGCCGGCACGTGACCGAGAAACTTTGGCAGCCCGGCGGCGGGCGGCGGGCGGCGCGGGGAGGCGGCGCGGGGAGGAGGCCGAGCTCCCCCGCGCGGCGGGCTCTGCGGCGGGGAGGCGCTCGCCCCGCGCCGCGCTGCCTGGGCGTGCGGGTGCGCCGGGGCGGCAGCCAATGCGCCGGGAGCGCCGCGCGGAGCCCGGAGCCCGCGGCAGCGCGCGTTCGGCGGGCGGGCGGCGCGGTCCAGCCCCCGGCCCCGCCTGCGCGGCCGGCCCGGCCGGCGGCACCCCGGGAAGCCCGGCGCTCCGCCGCCGCCTGCCGCCGCGGGCTGCTGCCCGTCCTCCCCTGGCAGCCGCTTCCCGCTTTCCCCGCTCCCGGGCTGGATGGGAAGTTGGGGAAAATGGACAGGGTCGTGGTGAGGTGGATTGCTCTCTTCTGGCTAACAGGTAAGAGTCATTTTCTGCAGGGACGAATAACTTTATATATATTCATGGAGTGGTACTGCTCTCAGCACCCCCCCCCCCCATATTTTCTTCCTTATTGACTGTGTTTAAAGCTGCTTAGCGGGCTGGTGGTAAGTGGGGGATGGGGGTAGAGTGTGTGTGTGTGTGTGTGTGTGTGTGTGTTAAAATGATGGGGGAGGCGGGGGAGAAGCCCTGTTACAAGTGAGACGGATCTTGATGCAGGTGTTTGACTCATTGGCGCTGTGAGGTTGTTCTTTCCAATGTGCATTTCCCCCTGCATACAGCGGTTCTTCTCGGTCTTATCCTGAGTTTGTAATCCCGTGAGTCCTGGGAAAAGCCTGGCTGGAAAAAAGGAAGCTGGGAGGAAGCAGATTAATTAAGTGAACTGGTTTTCTGGATGTGGGGGATGGACTGTCTCCATAATTCCTCCCCTAGAGAAGGAGGGAGACCCAGGGGCTTCTCTCCGTGGTTCCCTGGGAAGGGGAGGGGGTTGGGAAGGTGATGGGGATGGAGGCTTGATTGGTCGTGGAGTTTAGTGTCTGGCTGGCTGTCACTTGTTACCATTTGAGGAGTGGTCCCAAATGATACTAGAAAGGAAAAGAGCCTTTCTAATTGGTGCCCCCCCCCCAATACACACACACACACACACACAAAGATAATTTGCAGAGAGATTTAGAGGCGTTGGGCTTTTCCCTAGCACCAGAGTCACTGGTTTAGCTGTGTCCTGTGTTGTCCTCCCTTCCCTTTTTGTGAACTTTCTCCCCATTCTCCCGGGGCCAGGAAATGCTCTTGTTTCTGACATGTTTGCCCACATGGTGATTCTGCTTGGTTAAGGGACAAGTGGCCCTTGGTGGGATGGCCAGCCCTGAGAGATTCTTAAAGCAGCCCTGCTGGGGGTGGGGGGGTGGGATGGGGGTGAGGACCGTTTTGATAGCTTGAACTGGGTCAGAGGCAACCATTCAAAGCAAGGTGGAGACAGAGTGATGGAAGAAACAGAACATGGGGTCAGAAAGGTGAGGACAGGATGGGGTAAAAGGCAGGAGAGAAAAGGAAAATAGCACCACAAAGGAAGAAGTTTTGTTCCCTCTGGGGCACCAACCTGAAGATCTGGGGGAAAAATCAAGTCACTAGCAAAAGGGGAACAAGCTTAAAATATCCAAGGCAAGGCATTCAAAGAGGGTAAAATACATTAAAGAAGGAAGAAAAGCAAATCCCCATTTCCCTTAGCTTCAGAATAAGATTATTGATTGCCTAAAATTTTTTCCTATTCTTTTCCTATAAAAGGTCCCTAACATTGCTCTTGCCTCCCTGCTGGGTTTTTTTAGGAGGGGCACCCTCAACGGAGTTAGCCTCTTCTTTTGGCTGCTTTGAGTTCATCCCTCCTACATTATTCAAATATGAATCATCTCTAATTTCAGGGTTTGGCTGATCCATGCCTCCCTCCTCCCCTGGCCTCCCAGTGTCTTCCACTTCCACTCTCACTGATTCTTAACCTCCTTAATTTTCCTCTACTTCTTTGTTATCATACTCAAGGGGGAAAGTTAGGCCTTGAACCTGTGTCACCTCCTCCTCAAAGTCAGCCATCTGGGGAGGTGTCCCTCAGTCAGAGGTGCTCTTCCAGGTACCCCAAGGTCTGCCCAAGAGACTCTGGGGATTTGCAGGGAGTGGGTGAAGAAGGGGAACATATAGTCCTGTCTAGATGGCTAACAGCTTTTATGAAATGGAATCATATCACTGGAGGGGGGTGGGGGGCAAAGGCAATCTAGTTGAGCACTCTCAGTTTATAGAAAGGGAGGCCCAGGGAGCAGTATGCACACAGCACATTCCTGATAAAAAGGGACTGGGTCCTAGTTCTCTCAAACCCTGGGCCAATCCTATTTGCACTCTCTTAGACTGCCTCTCTGGGTTTTTTGTTGGAGAGCTTTTTGCCTTATTTTTGTATTGAGGGAGGCGATGTTCCTGCCATCTGCACCTGGAGAGGCCACTTCTCCCTGGAAGCAGGCAACAGGTTAGTTATCAGGGCCATCTCAGCTGTCAGATGGCTGGAGCTTCTTTGCTGCACAAGTGAGGCTGACTGCTGAGATCCCACTGTCCACCCACTGGCATCCTGGCCCCCCAGCTCCCGCTTCACACACACCCCCTCCTCCCCTCCCCCCACATCCCATCACTGCTGTCAAAGGTGCAGAGGGACAAGCTGCCTCTCAGCCTCAGCAAAGTAGAGGAGCTAACAATGGCGGCAGGGAGGGGAGGGAGGAGACAGGAGCAGCCAAGGGGGATATGGATTCAGACTCGTTCTTCACCGAGAAACCACGTGAGAAAAGGTGAGAAATTTTAGTCCAGCCCAATCAATGAATTCTCCCTTGAGGGGGTGGTAGAAAGGGAGGGAGACAGGAAAGGACAGATTAAAAATGGGAGGAGAGCCAGGAAAAAAAAACAACATTCATTCTCTCTCTCCCTCCCTTTTTCTCTCCCTCCTCAGCTCTCTCTCTTTCTCTCCTCCCCTCCCCCCCCCTTGTTTCTCTTTTTTAATGCAGGCTGAGCAATTTCTAATCAACACTTCAGTTTTTTTCCCCCCTCAGGCTCTAGCAGCTCCTTCCTTGTCTTTCATTGCTAAAATTCTGTATTCCTTTTTGCTGTGATTTCTTATTGTCATTGTGATGCTGCTTCCTGTAATATATTGGTTTTGTTGTTGTTGTTGTTTTGAACAAAACAAAATGCTTACCAGCTGCTATTTTAGCAACAGGTGCCATCTAGCAGTAAGACTTGAAGGAGGGCTCACTCTGTCTTTGTTCCTGAATATAGATGGCGTTTTATCCTTTCCTGGCAGCCAGCAGAGGCTGTGAGAAACGCTGGAGCTGTGTCTACACTCTGGGAACACACTCCTGGAGCAAGCAGCGTGTTTTCCTGCAGACTCCTTTGGGCATCTCTGTGATGAAGATTGCTTGCTTTGTTATTTTGGTACCCTTTTGGTCTCATCCGTTTATTTATTTTGGGGTACTTTGAGGAGGCTCCTAACCTAGCCTGCAGTGGGAAGGGAGGTAGCAGGGAATGGCTGTTCCCTGGTCCGGTTTGTGTTCAGGAAGACTCCATGTAGTGAGTGTGTGAGGATAGGCTTGGGTGTGGAGAGTTAAAGTGTTATCAGGCCTGGAAAAGGAAGAGTCACTTTGAGAGACTGCTGACACCTCAACTCCTGTTATCTCCTTTCCTGTCCTGTATACCTTCCAATGTCTCTCCCTTCTCTGTTCTACTTTCCTCCATGGAAATGACCTTGTTCATACCAGGGCACCTTCTTTCAAACCTTTGTCACAGCCCTCCCCACTCTGCGCCTTCCCCCAGCCCCAGTGCTTCTCTCTAGACTAGGAAAGGGAGGTTGTTTCAGGATGCTCATGACTCTTTACATTTTAGACATATGAATTTGGTGAGTGGCTAGTTTATATAGACTTGAGTATTAGTACTAGTAGGCTTAGTGCAAACACTTATCTAGTACTAGCTAGTTATCTTGTGCAAGTAGTATTAGTACCGGGACACAGTTAGTGGAAAGAATCCTGACGTGGGAGTTGAGGGTTGAGTTCTAGTCTGAGCTGCTTCATTAATAACTGTATAGGCATGGGCAGGGTTGGATCTTGGTCTTACAATCTGTTGAACCAGGTGATTTCTTTTCTTTTTTTTTTTTTTTTGAGACAGAGTCTCACTTTGTTGCCCAGGCTAGAGTGAGTGCCATGGCGTCAGCCTAGCTCACAGCAACCTCAAACTCCTGGGTTCAAGCAATCCTCCTGCCTCAGGCTCCCGAGTAGCTGGGACTATAGGCATTCGCCACCATGCCCAGCTAATTTTTTCTATACATATTAGTTGGCCAATTAATTTCTTTCTATTTATAGTAGAGACAGGATCTCGCTCTTGCTCAGGCTGGTTTCAAACTCCTGACCTCGAGCAATCCTCCCACCTCGGCCTCCCAGAGTGTTAGGATTACAGGCGTGAGCCAACGTGCCCAGCCGAACCAGGTGATTTCTAAGGTTACTTTCAGCTCTAAGATCGTAGGATTCTGAACCTTTCTCCATTTAATTTTGATGAGTTGGAAATCAAAGCTAAAGAATGACAGGTCCATTCTTCCTTTTATAGTTCACCCAGGAAGAGCCATCCGAGAGACCCAGGTTTTTTTTTTTGTTTTCTTTTTCAGCCTTTCACAGGCTATTAATAATTGGAACGAAAAACACCAGCTGGAAATGAAGAGTTCTTGTTAGAATTTTCAGAAGAGCAAATGGAGTGGCATTCAGTGCTTGGTGGACAGGATAGGGTCCCCTCTGAAGAATTACATATGGTTAAATGTGGTCATATTGAGGACTGGTAAAGTGAGGCAAGTACTTTGGATCAGATAGGATGAATCCTATTTCAGCCAACATAGACCTAGAATGTCCCTTCCAGTCTCAAATTTTTGTTCCAAGACTCACCTCTTCACCCCTTCCAACTGTTTTATCTCATGCCTCCTTTTTCCTAATCAGGAGTATGATGTGGTGATTGCTGTTGTTGTGGCTTATTTACATGCTATAATGCTTTTCTGTGTGTTAAATGACTTTCATGTACATTATTCCATTTGATCCTTCTAAGTAAGTAAGGCTGGAATTACCCATCTAGACTTAACAGGACCAAGGCTCAGAGGAGGTAAGTGACTTGTCCAAGTTCATGATATCTTACTAATTGAAAGAATAAGAAATAGAGTTACTGCCTTAATATCACTTGGTTATTTTAAGCTCTTGAATCCAGGGGAAACCTTCTTTTTTGGTAAGATGGGTCAAACTAGAGCTGATTTACGTGAACAAACATGGTGTCTGTTACGAGACCTTGGATATTGAGGCTCAGAGTTCATAGAACTCAGGGAAATATTGCACGAAAAGTGAGAAAGAATGGCAGTTAGGTTTTCCTATTGAAATCCCAAGATATATGGGAAAGGAGTGAATGAGAAGTACTCCAGCAAGGCACATGAGGGCAGAGGATGTGTCCCAGTGACAAGAGCAGTTACACTGGCACACCAGAGCCCATCTGGGACTGGGGTAAGGGCTGTGCTCCCAGGAGCCACACAGGATGTAGCTGTGGCATATGCATGTTTCAGGCCTTGGTGTTCAACATGGTTTTGGGCTCTCTGAAAATGAAAGAAGGCATTTTAGATGACTAGAGTTTTTTATGGGCCAAGTAACAAGGGAGAACTCAGAAGAAACTGCTGCTTCCTCTGTTCTCCCTTTGCATCTGGAACCCTATAGGAAGTGGTGCTCTGAATTAGGAGTAGGACCCGCACATTCAGCTGAGATCCTGTGTTATCACTGCCCATGCCATTAGCTCATCAGGAGGCAGGTTCAGAGGCAGTGGAGCGAGGGATGGTTAGGCTCAAACTGACGCGGACTTGAGTGCTAGCTTAATCTTTTACCTTATTTTCTTTGGCTTTAAAATAGAAAGCTAACCTATCTTGTAGGGTTGTTGTGATAATTCAAATAAAATTATGTAAAACTCCTAGTACAATGTTTAGCACATGGTAGGTACTTGATATTATTATGAACCCAAATTAGGTGTATTAGTCAGCATTTTGATTCAACAACAAGCAACCCCAAAATCTCAATGGCTTGCAAAAACATGTATTTAATTCTTGCCCTTCTGTTGTATGCGAGCTGCAGCCAGTTGCAGGTAGCTGTAGATTGGCTAGGCTTGGTGGATTTGGCTCAGTTCCAGTTATCTTCTCACTCCGAGACCCAGAATGAAGGAGTAGCCACTATCTGGACATGCTGTTCTCACCATGGAGGGCAAATACTCAAAGGAGGAGGGTGCAGAGCCAAACCATACAACTACCTTTAAAGCTTCTGCTTGGGCATGGCTTATGGCACATCTGCTCACATTCCATTGACCAAAGCAAGTCATGTGGCCAAGCCTATAGTCTGTGTGGTGGTAAGTATATATATTGCTGCCTACAGGAACCAATGCAAGGGTGGGAGAGGAAACAAATAATTAGGAATAAACAATGCAATCTATCAACTGGGTTAAATTATTCAACAAATGTATCCAGTACCTACTATGTAGCAGAGTCCTTAGAAGCCTGCAGAAGAGAGCTCGTTATTAATGGAAGAGACATGACTAAGTAGGAAATTCTCAGGCACTGTGATGCGATTCTCTCTGGTACAGTGACTGCAGTAAGAGGAGGAAGAAGCTTCCAGAGGCAGTAATAGCTGAGCAAGTCCTGAAAGATGAGTAGGAGTTGGTAGGAGAAAAGTGGGATGAAGGAAGAGAAATTTGCAGAGGGAACAGCATGTGCACAGGCCAAGAATCAAAGGAGGATATGATGTTTTCTGAAAACTACGAATACTTTAGTATGGTAGGAGCATTTCATCCTGTAGGAGGAATGGAAGGAAATAGCCTCATCTGAAAGGAGACTTTGTGCTTCTGAAGACTAGAGGCAGTCTTTTAAGAGTCAGAGCAAGGGAATCAGATGTACATTTTAGAAATATCATTTGGGCCTTAGTGTGGAGAGTGGCTTAGACATGGGCAAGACTTGCAGCAGAAATCAACTAGGAGACACTTGCAGAAAGTGAGGCAAGACACGCTGAGATCTTGAACTCACATGGTGCAGAGGGTATGAGAGAAGTGGACAGAGTGACCAGAGATGGAAGAGGTAGGACTGGTTTGGTTGGATGTGAAGGTTGAATGAGAAGGAATGTTAGAGTGCTTCCAGGTTTCAGGCTTGGGATTGCTGGGGATGCCATTGATGTGCGTGAACTAGTATGAGAGGAGAAACAGGTTAAGGGAGGGAGATGAAGCTGGCTCCCTCCCTCTCTCTCTTCCTTCCTTCCATTATATTAAAGTATAGTGTAAGCTGCTATAACTAAGAGACCCTAAAATATTGTGACACACAGAATAGTTTATTTCTCTCTCCCTTAATAGTCCAGATTACAGACTATAGTCCAGATCACAGTCTTCTGTGGGGTTGAGTCTGCCATTTCTAACACATGGCTCCCAAGACTACTCTAGTCGTAGCCATTTCTCAGCCAGCAGTAGCAAGGAAAGCAGAGTTCCAGGGCAAGCAGCTTTGCTCTAAGGGGTGACTCGGAAGATGCACACATCACTTCTCCTCACTTACCTTTGTCCTGAACCTCGTCACATGGCCAGTGTGACTTAGATGCAAGAGAGGCTAGGACATGTAGTACTTGGCTGACTTAGCTGCCAAATTCAAACCTGGGAACTTCTGTTACTAAAAGGAGGAAGGAGATGGTGAGAATCTCCATCTACAGAGGGAAGAGTTTGAGGTGCTTGCATAACATCCAGATGAAGACTGAAGTTGTATTTTTGAGTCTGGAGCTTAGGAAAGAGATCTAGAAAATACAGATAAGAAGTTGGTAAAGATTGATAAGAGCTTTCTTAGAGAAGTTTTTTTCTGTCCAAAATGGTTGATCCATCCCAGAAATCTGACCCACCTGAATGAACCAAGACAGTTTCCAAAGTACCTCTACATTGCAGAGTAAAGACTGACCTCTTTTAGCACTACTTTGATCCCTCTGGAGCAGCTGGACATTACCCATGAACTCATTTCAGATCTGTGGAAGATGAGGCAAATCAGACAGAAAGAAGATATGCTTCTGACTTTTATCTACACAGTGGTGGCAGAGAATAGGAAAGCATGGCAAAGCAGGCACATAGAAAATATACTTAATGAATGGCAAGCTTTGTGTGCACAAGCACCAGAGTTGTCAGCAGCAAATAATAACTAGGCCATGGGGAAAGCCCACCTGGGTAGGGGCAGCACTGGCATTGACTATAACCCTATGGGAAAGGGGAACATATTGCTGCCCTTTGGGACTCTTGGGGGGAAACATGCAAAAATGCTGTCATGTTTTTTAAAAATTTCAAAATGGTACATCTGGTCACGCTAACCCTAAAGTGGACCAAACAATCAGGCACCGTGGTAGCAAACAAGAGAAACTAATTCTGGCTAATTTAAGCAAGAAAGGGATTTATTGGAAAGAAGTTGATTAACTCACAGAATCAATAGGAAAGCTGGAGACTAAGTCTCAGAAAATAGGCAGATACCAAGGCAATGTTTTCTATTCTTGGGAAAGCCCTTTTATTTTATTTTTTAACTGAAGCTTATCAAGAAGATGAATGGTTCTTATTTCTGGAAGGAAAAAAAAAAAAGAATCAATATGCAGTTTCTTTGTCTGTAAACTTTTAACTTGTAGGTCAACATTTCCCAAAAGGTTTTGCTCCCACCCTGACAATGTTATTAATGCACAAGCTTTCTTTTCTTGTCTGAGCTATAGACCAAACCTAGAGGAGATGTTTAGACACACCTCTAATCATCACTTACCCTTAGAAAACCTGCCTATTAGTTTTCCTAAAAAATGTCTTAGGAAATTGGAACAACATGTTAAAAAATTTTAAAACATAAGGTGAATTTCTTAAAGAAGACCTAACTTGAAGGCAGACAAAGGAAGATTTGTACAGGTTGAGTATCCCTATTCTGCAAATTCAAAATCCCAAAATGCTCCAAAATCCAAAACTTTTTGTGTGTTGACATGACACCACAAGTGGAAAATTCCACGCCTGACACCTTAGCCTTCTGATGGTTTACCGTATACAGACTTTGTTTCGTGCACAAAATTATTAAAAATAGTGTATAAAATTACTCAGGCTATGTATATAAAGTGTATATGAAACATAAATGAATTTTGTGTTTAGACTTGGGTCCTGTCCCCAAGGTATCTCATTATGTATATGCAGATATTCCAAAATATGAAAAAATCTGAGATCCAAAACACTTCTGGTCCCAAGCATTTCAGATCAGGGATACTCAACCTGTATTGTTAACACTGAATGCAGAAAAACCTTAGGAGTCTGAATGTCAAGGTATACTGGGGCATGGGCAATTCTGAGGTCACATCTTGCTTTGAAGACTTAAAGAGATAAGGGATGGGTGAGCTTTATACAAAATTTCTACAGATGCCTATCTCTAATGATGATAATTTTCCATGACCTTTTGCGGCAATCTTTGTTTCTCTAAAGTGGGGCTGTGCTTATAGATCTACTTCTCAAAGATGCTGGCAGGAATAGCTTACAACTAGTGGGGAAAAGGAAGTTGCTTTGAAAAAAATGAAAGTGCTATAAATAAGAACATCATTGCCTTAGAGTCTGCTTTTGTTATTGCAAGAACACAGTTTGTCATATATAGACTCCTTTTCTTTACATGAGAATTGGGGCAGGACTTTATTTTGCCACACATAGGGAAGCATTGTCTATACTTGGAGCTGATCTTCCCTAGCCTGGTGACTAGGTACCTACTCCTGGTGAGGTGAGGGCTGCTGCTCAGAGCTGTCCCTCATCATTCCACTTTTAGGCAGCTTTCCTAGTTATTGGCCAGAATCCATCCTCTACGCTGGAGACCACCTGCTAAGAAAAGACTCCTCAGACCCACAGGTTCATTTATTCATTCATTCATTGATTCATTCCCTGTCTTTTACGCATTGACTGTATTCTATGGCTTTGCTGTGTACTGGGGATACAAAGTCAACCAAATCCTGGCCCCTGCTGCCCTCAGGGACCTTATAGTTAGAAACCAAGTTTATATTCAATTTCTCAAGATCAGGGACTGGTCTTTTAAATCTTTCTTACCAGACTCTAGCACAGTGTTTTAAAATGTTTTTGATTGAATTAAAATTAGTGAAGGGCGATTTTCCCGGGGGGGTGGTGGTGGGGGCACCAGATATATTCAAAGAATAGTCTGGTGGTCTAGGAATGACGACTCTGTCCTCTGCAAATGTGGAAAAGCACTTATTGTTACCAGTTCTGGCATTCCCATTGTGCCATCACGTGCTTGTTCATGTGTATGCAAGACCCACTCTCCACACTTCTCTTTGTCTGACTCCCAGAAACTCCTTCAGTTACATGCCCTAATATTTCCTCAGGTGAAGGGAATAGTATACTTATAGTCAAAGGATGAAAAATATTGCATTATGGCTGGAACGTGCGTAGGGCCAAGTCACGGATGAGACCTTATATGCTATGTCAAGGCATGGAAGGAATGGAGAATCAACGGAGGCCTTAAAGCAGGATCCGACATCATTGGATATGAGTTTTACAAAGAATACTCTAGAAGAAGTGTGGAGAGTGGATGGGACTAGAAGTAGAGAGACCAGTTAGGAGGCTATTCTCAAACCCAGGAAGTGATGAGGACCTGTGCAAAGTGATGGATAAGAGCTTTTTAGCCAGTTAGCCTGGGTTCAAATGTGACTGTCACCTGCTAAGCCTGAGACGTTAGGCTGGGTACATACGTTCTCCAAGCATCAGTTTCTTCATCTATAAAACAGGTATAATAATAATGCCTACTTTACAGGATTTTTGAGAGAATTCATTAAAATACTATATAAATTAAGCATTTTATAACTATTATCTATTAGAGGAATAGAAACCTGATTTAAGAGAGTGACAGTGGAAATAAAGAAGGATCAAATTTGAGAGATATTTAGACTTACTGACCAAAGGAATATGGTCAGGGACAAAGGAATTTATTAAAGCAAAGATTTCTGTCTGGGGCAATAGGATGGGTAGATAGTGAGAAGATCTAGGGATATAGGAAGGATGAGTTTATAAGCAAGAGTTGGGGTGGGAAGTGAGAGGAGATGATGAATGAGATTTAGACATGTTTAATTTGAAATATTTGTTAAACATGAATGAAGCTTAAGGAAGTTGGAGTTCTGAGACTTAACTGGTAGTTGGAACCATGGAAGTGAATAAGGTTTCTCAGATCAAATGCACAGCTTAATACTACAAAGAAGTTGGAAGATGTTAATTTATCTATCTGGCTTCAAAATTTATAGTTATATATTCTTATTACCATGTATAGACTCCATAATAAGAAGTACTCAGCTTTTGGCATCTGTCAAGTGGTGAATTAGAAAAATGAAAAACAAAACAAAACACCCTAAGAAGCAGGATCTCAGCTCAGGACATTAAATTAGCCCCAGGATCAGGACAGATCTCTTGGTAATGGGAGCCAGAGAGAGGGTGTCTCCAAGTCAAACCTCAGTGTCCATAGGGTGTGGCAATCCTGATCCCCATCCTAATTAGCTACTATCTCTAAGGGGCCTGATCTGTGGGTAGCACTGGGGTCCCTTGAGAGATATTTTTGGAAGTTGGGTGAATAGCAGCATCACAGTTTCAGAATTTGATCAGCTATGCATGAGGGGTATAGGAAGCAAAACCCAACCCTCAGGAGAAGGGGCTGGTATCAGTTCCCAGGCAAGCAAGCTAGTGTTCAGGGCAAAGCTTCAGTCCCAGTTGTACAACTAGATTGCAAGTCAGGACATTAAGGTGGAAACAGTCACCGTATAAGGTAAACACAGGTTGAGAGAAAGATGCTACTCAATGGGTATAGGAAACCCAAGCTGTCTTCCAGGATCCAGGGTTAGGGCCAGAAGAGCAGTTCTAGATCCCACCCTCCAGTGGGAATGGGGTTCCTGCTAAGTTTGGTCAGGGCAGGCATTCATCTTATGGTTTGGAACCTATAGAGCTGAAGCAAAGATTGGCATTTTTACCTTTATCTCTAACTCTTTACTCTTGTGATCCCCAGAGATCCAATAAACTGACATTTACGTGGAATTCCTAGTTCTGTTGTCTCCAGCTATCCATATCTGTCCTTAGCTTAGAGTCTCGGGGTTCTCATGGTACCTGCACATGTATACATGTCTGTGCATGTCTACACACACACACACACACACACACACACACACACAAGGCTGCTCTCCACTTCTGACTTCTGGGGGGGCATGAGTAATGGGCAGTGATGAGCACCCCCAGGCACTGTTACTGTTGAACTCCAACTGGCATATTCGAGCATTCTTGTGCAGTTTCTGCCATATGCACTTAGCATCTCACACTTTGATATCCATGCTTGCATAGCTCTAGGTTCATAGCTTCACTGAAGTCAGCAGACTGTTCTTGACAACTGTATCAACAACAGCAACAACTGCATTTATTGAATGCTTACTGTATACCAGGTATTATCCTAAGTACTCAGGATAAAATCTCACTTAACCCTCAAACAACTCCATAAGGTAGTTACTATTATTCTGATTTTACTGATGAGGAAACAGAAATTGGTAAGAGCGGAGTAGTTTGTCTGAGGTCATGTGAGGTAGTAAACCATGGACTCTAATTTAGGACTGACTCCAAAATCCATGCCCTTAGCTCCCATGCTGATATCTCTGAGGACGCATTCCTTACTTTTTGGAACATGACTTTATGTGTATGGTCATGGAAGAAGCTGAGAATTGACTAACCTCTATTAATAATTAAGAGAGTCCAGTGGCTTGCTCAAGTGTCTATTCTCAATAACAGAGAACAGAGCTGGAAAGGAGGTTATTCTTAGTAATCATTTAATGACTAAAACCCCAAACTTAACTCTCTAAATAAATAAATAAACAAATAAGCAATCCTTGCAACAATACTTTTGTGTAGCATGTGCCTCCTTTGCTGATTTTGTTTATCCTAGAAAGGCTAAGAAATGTGATTTCCCAAGTAGAGCCTGAATAGGTAGCAGAGCAGAAAGGTGGTGTGGTCAAGCACACAACAGCGTACAATGCCTGTGGTTGGTTATCCAACCTTAAGTGCTGCTAACTGAAGTCATTTCGCCTCTCTATCCCATTTTGTTACCTCAAAAATTGGCATGTGAATAAGGTTTAAAGAATTACAGAGTTAAAAAAAAAATTAACCCAATAGAATTTAAGAAGAAACTGTAAAGAAATTTATTTTCCTCATCCAGCTGTGTGAGTCAGGAAGAATGGAATTTGTCACATCAACATTTAGGGGTGGTGAAGGGAAGCTTGGGAACTGGGGTTCTTCAGTGGAAGCTTCCAGATGGAAATTTTTGCCCTGTGATGGGGCTGACCTACAAAATCTGGATATAATCAAACCTGATGGTGGTGAATGGTCATTAAGGTTCAGAATGGGAGGTGAGGGGAGAGGCTGGAAAGGTGAGGGAGGATGAGTATCTGAGATCTACTGTTTACCTCTCGTGGGGCTCTTCCATTGTGTGTACTCTCTGAAGGTGAGGAAATGTTTGTTAACTACCCTGGGAGTAAGCATTATGAGGCTCATTCTATAAGCGAGGAAAATGAGTCTCAGGTTGCTTAAGAAACTCCATTAAGGCCTCACCACTAGCATATGGCCAGGTGAGATTCAAAGCCCTGCCTATTGGATGCCAACACTATTTTACTGCAGCAGGCTATCTATGACATTGAACTAGTTTCCTCTGCAAAGTCCTAGAAATTCCCATGTCAATAGTAATTCATTTGCTCATCCATTTCTTTATTCCTTATGTAGTTATTAAGCACATGGTAGGTCCAGATTTGATGAATCTCAAATACTCTGCTGCATTCACTTCCGAATTCCACAGAATACGGAAACCTTTTTCTCCTAAAAGGAATTAAGACCTGGTTTTTCATTGTGTCTTTCATTGAAGAGAGGCACTGGTCTGGATATCAGAAGATGTGAGCACAAACATGGTATCTCGCCCTTGTCAAGGATGCTTCAGTAAAGAAGCATATTCATAAATAAGTGTATGGTTGGACTGTTGAAAGTGAGATTGCTTTGTAGGATGTCATAGTGAACATTGGCACTAATAAAGGACAGGACCCCATGGAAAGTAGTCCTTTCTTGCATGCCTCAAGTCCGTGCTGTGGTTCTAGGTGAAACAGTTTTCCTCAAGCTGCCTGGATTCAGTTCAGAAACTCTTCATCATATCTTCGTATTGCCTTTTTTCTGCCTCCCATTATAATTCTATTTCTGCTTCTAACCTCCGATCAAGCTAGTAACTCTTGACTCTCTTGTTCAACTGAGGAAGTTACGTTCTCTTTGCTTGGAATTTGTAGATCTTACCGTTGAGTTCATATAAATCCTTTGCCTCTCAAACACTCCACCGGTCTCTCATTCACTGAAATTTCTCTCTGTTTCTTGGCCACCAAGCCTCAGGTTGGATCTTTTTACCACCTATACTTCTCATCTGCTTTTCTTCTTTTGATTACCCTTCAAAGCTTTTGAACTTAGTCTACTGCTTCTGATCTGCAATCCTCCATTTCTCTCAAAGACTTCTTTTCCCCTTCATCTCTGTCCCTTTTGCTGGGTCACCAGCTGGAAGGGAAGTCACTTCCTCCTGAAGTCACACTTTCTGGTTTCATTGTCATTATTTATCAACTATTTGTTAAGTACCTGTGGGCTCCACAGTGCAGGGCAGCAAGAATAGGATACATTCCTTACCTGGCAAATCTGACAGGGGTGACAGGCATGAAAACAAATACTTTCGAAACTGTTACAGGACATGTCTAGAAGAGAACGCTGGGTTTATTGATGGTGCAGAGGAGGGTATGACAAACTTATTCATTGGTCAGAGAAGGCTTTAGCCCTTGAACTGGGTTTTGAAAGATGTGAAAGAATTTTCCCAAGGAGAGACATGAAGAAAAAGCATTCCAGAAATGGGGAAGATCATATACAAAGACTTATGGATGTGAAACCACATGTCCCATTTGGGGAAACTGTTAGTTCTTTGATATTCTTGGAGCTTGGTGCTTAGATAGAGTTGCTTCAAGAAAGAGGTGAGAGGTGAGGCTGAGGAGGTAGAAGAAGCTAGGGGATGGAGTACCTTGGATTCCTTGCCAAGGATTTTTGGTTTTATCCTGAAGACCATGGAGGACCAGTGAAGTGTTTTAAGAAAGAGATCCATGGCTGCGCGCGGTGGCTCATGCCTGTAATCCTAGCACTCCGGGAGGCCAAGGCAGGAGGACTGCTTGAGCTCAGGAGTTCGAGACCAGCCTGAGCCAGAGTGAGACCCTAAAAATAGGAAAATTAGCCAGATGTTGTGGTATGCACCTATAGTCCTAGCTTCTCAGCAGGCTGAGGCAGGAGGATCACTTGAGCCCAGGAGTTTGAGGTTGCAGTGAGCTATGATGATGTCACTGCACTCTAGCCGGGCAACAGAGTGAGACTCTATCTCAAAAAAAAAAAAAAAAAAAAGAGCTATAACAGTCCAATTTAGAACAATCACCTAAATTATAGCAAGGACAATGTACTGGATATGGACAGACTGAAGGCAGGAGACCAGACAAGAGATTATTGTAATATTAATAATCCAAGCAAGAAATGAAGAGGACCTAAACAAAAGCAATGGTAGTAGGATAAAAAAGAAGGTAAGAAATATTAAAGATGCTAAGAGATCAAGTTGACATGACTTAGTGACTAATTGGATATAGGGAGTGAGGGCATGTTTCTGGACAGGCAACCAGATGGATATTGATGCCATTAATTGTACGAGCAAAAGTGGGGTGGGGGACACAGGTTAGGGAAGTGAGGTGGAAAGACATGTGGTAGAAGGTGAGATCCAGGATATGGACACCGTTTGGACATGTTCATTCTGTTTTGCAGCCATGGCTGAAGGCCTTCAGGTCACAGTGCCCGACAAGAAGAAGGTGGCCATGCTCTTCCAGCCCACTGTGCTTCGCTGCCACTTCTCCACGTCGTCCCATCAGCCTGCAGTCGTGCAGTGGAAGTTCAAGTCCTACTGCCAGGATCGCATGGGGGAATCCTTGGGCATGTCCTCTCTTCGGGCCCAGTCTCTCAGCAAGAGAAACCTGGAGTGGGACCCCTACCTGGATTGTTTAGACAGCAGGAGGACTGTCCGAGTGGTAGCTTCAAAACAGGGCTCAACTGTCACCTTGGGAGATTTCTACAGGGGCAGAGAGATCACGATTGTTCATGGTAATAATGCCCCTGTTTTGAATCTAGGAAATGGGTTCTGTTCTTCCCTTACCTTACGTCTATAAGGGGATGCCAACCTCTCACCCTTTCAGACCCTCAAGATGTTGATTTCTTGGAGATGGGAGCATCAAGAGACCTAGCAGATTGCTTTAATGAGATGATGAAGGGAGGAAGGGTGGGCAGTATAGTATCTAGAGAAGAAACACATGGGCTTTGGGAACAGTCTTTCCAGAGCCCGACATGAAGTCTCAGGGGCTTCTTATCAGAACTGAATTGAAATGGGTTCTAGGGAAAGAACTTCAGACAAACATCCTACACTTTGACATCAGCCTTTGGGCCCTTTCCCACATGTAGAAAGCAGAGCAGACTTTCCTAAGGAGTCCTCTGCTGGGAAAAGGGATGAATTAGTACAAGTTACAGAGCCAGGTAGCTGCCCTGGCCTGAGTCCCAGGTGGTCTCATCAGTCAATTCCACCCTTTCTCCTGCTCCCTAAAGCTTTGGACAACAAAAGGTCCCAAAAGTCTGATATGACCTATTTGATTATTTGAATTTTGAAGAACTCCTGTAAAGTGAGCTTATTCCCAGGAGTCCAGAATAATTCTAGAATTTATCTAGCTCTCAGAGGCCTCTGCAGGCCTGGTTCAAAGCCAGCATCTACTCCTGAAATAGGACTAGCACTAGATGGTTGGTTTCTGGCTGTGCTCTAATTCTCTGTCCTTTGTTTGTTTCTTTTAAATAAAGCATATACCTTTCTATCACTATTCAGGTAAAGAAATAGGACACTACAGACATCCCAGAAGGGCTCTCCCCCCTCCAACCCCCCATTGTTCAGTGTTTTTCTTTCAGAGGACAGGTTTAGGACTGGGTCCTTCTTTTTGTGATAACAGATGCAGATCTTCAAATTGGAAAACTCATGTGGGGAGACAGTGGACTCTATTACTGTATTATCACCACCCCTGATGACCTGGAGGGCAAAAACGAGGACTTCGTGGAACTGCTGGTATTGGGTAAGTGAGAACCACAGGTGACATTTTCGTCATAGACGGCTTGCACTGCCTCTTTTCTTGCTTCCAACCCCGGTGTGGGTCAGCAGGTTGCATTTGTGCACAGACAAACCTTTTTAGAATATGTGCTTTATGAGCAGTAGCTATACTTATTATACCTTGTTGCTTGAAGGCTCTGACCCCCTTTTTGTTAGTGTCCCTAATATTTATTCTGCTTTCTTAGTTTTCTCCTCCTCCTTTCCACTTTCACCTTTAACCCTGATTTCTCTCTTCTCTTATAATTTACTTGTCTTTTTATATGCTAATTTTGAAGAAAATGCCAGAGGCTTCTTGAGCAGGGTACTCCCGGATTACTGGAAGATAAGAATTCATTGATGTGTCAGGACCTCTGGAGACATTAGGAGTCTTTTCCTACTCAATTACCTCCACTTAAGACAATCATAAAGAAAGGTAGCTATAAACTGGAGAGTTTAGTGATAAAAAGTAGCCAATGGAAAGAGCTGTTTGAGAGATGCTAAGTGTTTAATTGGAAGGCAAATTTCATGAAACCTAAAAGTGTCTGAGTTATTCTCAAAACAAATATATCTAATCCTTATTAATATTAATTTCTTCATAAATGAAAACTCATTACTTTTGGCTACTTTTCCTTTTGCGTGGATTGGAGGAATGTCAGTGGGAGCTGGCTTCCTTGTACGAAACTGAAAATTGAGCACATATTTTGTGCTTTATAATTGTTGGGTGAACAAGAAAATTAGAATAAAAACATAAAAAAATTAAGAAAAGAAACTGCATCAATTTGGGGAGAAAAGGTAGCTCAGGGTATATACTTGATGCCATTTTTCACAAGAAATTACATTTTTTGTGGTTTCCAAGAAACCAGGTGACAGCAATTTAGGAGAATATATTAAAATAAGGGTACCTCCTTCTAAAGGCAAATGAGGTTGAAGGTTGATTTTTTTTTTACCCTCTGTGGGAAACTCAATTCCCAAGGAGAACATGGCATTGCTTTAGGATTTCTAGTTTTAGCCTTTATCATAATTGTGTGACTTTGGCAAAACAACTGTTCTGATGTTTTAGTGTTATATTTTCCAAATTGAATTAAGGTAATAATGGTCTACCTTATTTAGAAGGTTTATTTTATTTTATTATTTTTTTCTGGGAAAGAAGTTTCTCTGCTTTTATTTATTTATTTAATTTCAGCATATTATGGGGATACAAATGTTAAGGTTACCTATATTGCCCATGCCCCCCTCCCCCCTCGAGTCAGAGCTTCAAGCGTGACCCTCCCCCAAACATTGCACATCTCACTCATTGTGTTTGTATATACTCATCCCCTCCTCCCCCCTCCCACCTGCTCAACACCCAAAGAAGGTTGATTTTAATTCAAACATAATCCTTGGGTCCAGTATATAAAGTATAACTGTTGTGACTTATAAAAGAATGGAAATATGTCAGATATTCAATAGGAAATGAAACAGTAAAAGACTCATACTGACATTGTCAAATAACACAGGGAGATCAGATTTGGGATCCGCTGTGACTCTGTAAATCAGAAGGGAATAAGAAGATGAATTTTTGCTTAATCATACAACTCTAATGGCCAAGTTTGAAGGAACAAGTGGTTCATTGAGCCTGCAATTAGCTAATTGTGAACACAGTTATTTGGCCGGGGCAGCCATTTGCAGAGAAGTAATTGCCTGTGATGTAAAAAGGAGGCCAGGTAAAAACCACTTTAAATAATTTGGTCCCAGTTGTTCTGCAAACGTGGGGAAACGGGTAGAGTGACAGCACTGTCACCTAAGGATGTTCTGAAGTGTATGGAGGGCATTCCTCTGGATCAAAACATACAAATCAACTTGGGTAAAGATGCTATTCTCAGGACAAAAAGGGGTCAGCAGCTGAGAGGTGGGTGAAGGAAGACTCAGATGACAGTGGTCACCAATGATGGGAGGAAAGATGAACAGAAATCAGTGTTACTCTAAAAGAATCATAAAGCAAACTGGGAAGGCTGCAGATCAAAACTCACGGCAGTAGAAGTAGCACATCTGTGAAATAAGCATACATGCTGGGGTTCTTGGGGAGGAGACACATAATTCTGTTATGTTCCACATTAATTAGAAGCATTCAAAGCATGATTAATTTGTCATGGAAACTTTCAAGGGCAACACTAGTTGTGTTACTTATTTTTAAAGGGGTTAGTTTGAAACCCAAGAAAATTTTCTGGATGCATCAAGTACTACTATATTTACTATACAAATACATAATTCTGGAGGCTTGTCTTGATACTCCTTTATAAAACTTTTCAAAATGCTGTCACAGTTTTAAAAATTCTAATTTTGTAGTTGTTACATCCTTCAGGCCTATTTGTTAGGTGCTCTTTTTGTGTGAGACCAGGAGAACAAACTGATTTCTGAGATCAACCCCTAAAGAGAGGAAGACCTCAGTGGGAAGATAACTGGGGCCCACAGTTTGCTAATTATGTCCATGAGCCTCCGGTTTAGTCATTGAATTTTATATAAGGAATGATTGGAGGATTTGGTCTAGTGAACGAGGATTTGGAACAGAGAGCATGGGAAGTGTCTCCAAGTGTCTGAAGTGAAATTGTGTAGAGGGAATAAAAACATACTCTGGCTAGGTAAAATTGAACTAGGGTGGAAGTTATAAGGGGAGGGAGTCTGTCTTAGTGTAAAAGGACTGTTAACAACTGGAGACATTGAGAGAGAGAATGAGTGTTCTTAGGAGTAGTAAGTTCTATGTCTCTGGAGGGAGGTGTTCAAAAGGATAGAAATTTTCTTATCGGAGTTAGTATATCAGGCACTTATGCATAGGAAAAGGTACTCAGCTGAGTTTCTTTAGAGCTTTACTTTGATTCTAAAATTCTTGGATTAAAAAGTAGATGAACATGATTGATGTGACTACCTTGATGAATAAGAAAATGACCTCCCGGGAATTCAGTCCTTATGATGGAGATAAAGAGTATTACAGGTTGGTCACAAAAACATACAGGGTGATGCCCATTCACAAGGAAGCCAGAAGGAATAAACTGTGGTCTTCTGCAGTAGGTCAGGGCTGATAGGACTAATCTCCCAAGAGTGAATTAAAGAAACTATTGATGGTGGTGTGAAGGAGTCAACTACTTTAGCTCTTCTTAGAGATGATCACAAAATGGAGAGCAGAAAGCTGGCTGGAATTTCAGATAGTGAATTAGTAAGGAAAGATGAGTTAAAGAGATAAATTGGAGACAAAGTTAAGAAAAATTTCATTTCCTCATTATACTCACAACGGTGAGGATGGAAAAGTTGATGGAGCAAGATTGTGAAGTATCTTATGATTAAGACTACGAAGTTTAGACTTCATTCTGAAGACTTTGGGGAGCAAGTAAAGAAACCTTAAACAGAGGAGATGAGATTAGATCTTAGCATCAGAACACTGGTTAGCAGCAGGGTAGGCAATGCATTGGAGAGAGGAGGGCTAGAGCCAGAGAGCTGTTCAGGTGGGATGGCAGCTGCCGCAGCAGCACAACTGAAAGGTATGAAACTCTGAACCAGAAGAGACAACATAGAAACATTTCTGAGATGGAAGCAATGGATCTTGGTGACTAATGTATGAAAGAAAATGAGAGAGAAGAAGGATGAATCAAAGAGGATGCGTGATTTCTAGCTAGCAGAGAGGCCACCAACTAAGGGAGAGGATGCTGGCGGGAAAGCAGGTTGGGTAGGCAGGAGAATGAGTTTGCTTTTAGACATGTTGAATGTAAGATGTTTGTGGGACACCAAGATGGTGATGTCTTGCTGACAAATAAAAATGTAAGTCTGGAACTCAGTGGAGAAGTAAGGATTAGAGATAATAGATTTGAGAATCATGAATGATAGAACCATGAAAAAACAGATGAGTCACCTAAAGAAGATTATATAAAGTAAAGAGGGTCAAGGAGAGAACCCATTGGTCTTATATGCTAGTTTTGCCTTGTGTGAGTGGTAGCATTGGTACTACAAGTATACTTGTCTTGATTTCCCTCACAAAATTGGAAGCTTCTTAATTAATGCTGGACTGTGAGCTCTTCAGAGCAAGGACCAACTTCCATTCGTGTTTATATCTGCAATGGCTAGCAGAATGTCTGCAAGAAAGAAGCTTCAGTGAATGTTTTTTATTTTTTTATATTTTATAATTTATATCTTTTATTAGAGTCTGCTAAATAAAAGCTGTAACAAGATAATTCACAAACTATTATATAAGTCTTATGAATTTAATTTCATAAAAAATTAGGTGTATATTTATACTGGCTAACCTAAAAATATTATATTTCATCGATGGTCTAAAATACTTCATAAGAGAGTTAGTTCCTGCACTAAAAACAATCCCATCCGTTCTTTAATACATGTTTTACAACCAAAAGTTTGTGCTCTTAATCAAAAAGACCCACAGACTAATTCAGCATGTAAAAAATAAATTTTACAAAAAATCCTCGATATCACTTTCAAATCTACTTTTATTTTTCCTTTTTTCCTCCACACATACAGAACTTCCCCCCACACTGCATTTCTTGCAGCTATAAAGGCACTTGATGTTGGCCAGGTACCAGTGAACGTTTTCTTGAATGATAAATAGGCATAATCTGTAACTCATACTTACTTTGTTCCTCTTAAGTATTAGTCAACGCTGAGTATATTTGTTGACTTGTACAGTGTCCAAACAATAAACATTTACAGTCTCAAGTGAGATAACATGATTTAATCTCATTGGTCATAATTCTTTGTCTGGTTATTTAAATTATTACTAGTGATAGATTCATTGGGGACCGTGGTTGAAAGCAACACAAATAGGCTCTGGCTAACTTAAGCAGAAAAGGAGTTCATTGGAAGGATATCAAATTTGAAAAGAAGGCTGGACAATCCATCTTAGAAAAGAATAGGATATTAGGGTAATACTTGTCAGCGTCTATACAACCAACCCCCAAACCTCAGGGACTTACCACGCTAAAAATTTATCAGTTCTTTTTGTCATAGTCAGAGGTAGGTTAGGAAGCTCACTTGGGTAGCTCCCTTCCAAGTGGTGCTGCGGGGATCTGAATTCCTCTGTTGTTTGGCTCTGCTGTGTTGGAGACCTTTGCTCCCTGTTGCACAGAGAGTGAAAAAGGTCATGTGAGACTTTCTAGGGGACATATCTGATAGTGACATGGATCACTTCTGCTGTCTGATAGTGACATGGATCACTTCTGCTGTCGTTTTGTGTATGCCCTGGAAGAAAATAAAAATTATTTGATCACGGCACAGTCTGACCTGCCAGAGATACTCCAGGGTCTGTGTAGCAGGAATGAATGGGCAACATCTTTAGGTCTCCATAGCAAGACAAAATTAACTGTTGTTTTTTTTTTCCTGTTCTTACATTTTCCCACTAAAGAATCAAAGTCTCAGGACAGAAGTTCTACTTGGCCCAGTTTGGTCAGTTGTCTATTGCTTAGCCTTGGGAGATCAGGGGCTTTGAGGACTAGTCCATCAAGAAATGAAGAAGAATTAATTCCCCAGAGTAAATTAGAACACTGTTTAAAAAGAGAAAGACTAGATATGGGATGACAAGAAAAGCACTATATGTTTACCAAAGTGATGCCATTACTATATCTACCCCTAATATTAGTATACACTAACTAATAAGTTGTAGTTCACAAAGTTTTTCTATAATAATCGTATAAGGTAGGAGACAAGGTTATTTTCCTTATTTTCCAAATGAAGAAATTAATGTCCAAGTTTTATGACTATTGTCCCAGATTTTTTTTAAAAAGTGTCAATAATCACACCCAAGTGTCTTGATTGCTAGCCTCATCTCCTTCCACCGCGCCACATGAGCGGGCTGTGGTACTGTGGTATGGTGAAGTGAAGCCTCACTTCAAAGTTGTTCTTAGTTCTCATCTAGACTGCATACCTCCCCACTGAGCATGACTCACACCTCCTTCCACCCCATACATCTGAACCATCCACAAATGGATGCTTCTTTCAGAGGTTTCAGAAATATCCAAAGACATGTGATTCACAGAAATGGGAGGACAACCACTGATTCAACATTAAACATGAAAACTATACTGAACACCCTTTAATGTCTTTGTGATTATTCAGAAGGTAAAGTCATTCTGAAGTTGGAAATGCACCCAGTGTTTTGGGTGCTTTGAGATGACAGTGACAGGTACCTAAGAAAATTCAGACAGACATTTGGGACACAGGGCCATACCAGCAGTCACAGAAGGTGGGAGTGTCCAGAAACCTGCCACTCTGAGATTAAACATTGGTCTAGGATCAATGGCAAGGACAGGCTGTTTATAACCTGGAACCATGCCACTGTTTGGATAGGAATAAAGTTCCCTGGGGCATCTCCAGCTGGCAGGAAAAGGACTTCACCATTTCAGGAAGGCTCAAGCAGGGAAGTTATTATTTTAAAACCTAAAAGCAGCTCTCCTTGTTCTTTCTTCTTTCTATGTACAATGTGAGGGCTTGACCCCTTCTTTCTGATGTCCCATGTGGTAGCTTGTTTTTTAAGGGCCTTTAATTAGAAAAGGGGGGAAAGGCCCTGGTGGAAATGTGGCTGGAGGGACACCCCTGCCCCTGGGCCAAGAATAGAATAAAAGGATATGAGCCAAGGAGTGTTTAGATTGAAGCTAAGGAAGACATTCCTAATGGTAAATAACAATGTTTGGAAATTATGGGTGGTTGTGGTAAATTATAGAAACTCCTTCTCTGATGAGCTTTTAACATGGAACAGGTTCTCTTGTCTAGGATATTAGGTTAAACAAGATGGTTTTTCAGAGTCCTTTCTATGATTTTGACTTTATTTAAAAGATTTACAGATTGCAGAATTTATTCTCTATAGCTGGTGACGCATCAAATACTGCTGTTTCATTTTGTTTTAATAGTTTCTGTTTTAGGGGAAAAAAAAGATATGTGTTTATTGTGAAAAATTCAAAACATACAAAAGAAGAAAATATCTCCTAAAAATCTCACTATCCAGAGCTAACTGTTATATTTCTCAGAACTCTTTTGATTGCAAGGGATAGAGGCTCAAACTGGCTCAGGTGAACTTTTTGGTTTAGGTAACGGATAAATCCAGGGGTATTACTAGCCTCAAGCATAGCTGAGCACCGCTGTTTGGATTATGTGCTAAAGAATCTCTATCTCCTTTTCTCCCTCTCCTGGGCTGCACTCCGCTGGGTTCATTTTGTTTTCAGGCAGGCTCTCTCCATATGGGGCAAAGATGGCCCCCAGTAGGTCTAGGCTTCCATGGTCTTTAGCATCTTCCATTTCAGGATGATCAAGTGCCCCTTGCCCCATAGTTCTAGTAAAAGTCTTGTTGTTGGGGGTGGCCTGTATGTTGTGGGAGGAACGTAATTAACCACCAGCCCCAACTGAACCATATGAATTTGAAGGGAATAGGGAAAAGGAGCCACTTGCTAAAGAAAAAATCAGGAGGAAATTTGTCTCCAAATGAAGAGAAAAAGAATCCCAGCAAGGCAAAAACAAATACTGTTAACATTTGGGGAAATTCGTCAGTTTCTGGGTCTTAATGGGCCAAATGCGATGTTAATCCTGGAAGCCAGAAATAGGTACGTTCCCAGCAGGTCCTTGTGAGTAAGCGCTAATTTGGAATGGATTCTTCCCCAGGAATGCAGTGCCACAGAATTTCCTTTATTTTTCTGCCCTGCTCCTATTTTTTCTTCTATCTCCTCCTGTGTTTTACCCAGAAGTGCACAGTATTTTACCTAGAAAGTGGTGAAGTAATGGGCAGGCATGGATTTCTTTAAAAATCAAGTTACTTACCATGTTGTGCCTGAAGTTGTTATGCTAGTCTAAAATAAACTTTTCTGCCCATTAGTATTAAAGAGCCACTAAGAACCTACTAAGAAATCAATGAATTCTTGGGAGGGAACATCTCAGAATTTGTGATTGACTTTAGGGATGCTCGATGCGAGTGTGTTTCTTCCTAAGGCTGTGCAGAAATGCCCTAGCACCCACCCCTGCATTACTGCTGCCTCGGTTTGAATCCTGTCCACCCTCCACTCCTGTGACTTCAGTTAAATCTGCTCAGAAAGGCTACTTGTTGCCAAGCCTCCCCCTCCCCCTTCTTCCCTCTTTGCCAGCCCGAGCCTGGTGCTGCTAACCAAGGAGATTTGATGATTAAAAGGGCCTCAGCTCCCAGAGTTCCCATGGCAACAGCCTCCTTGGAGGTCTTTGTTGCCTGCTAAAACTTTGATCTCCGAGAGTGGCTGCTGCTGTTTCTCTCTAAGATTTACAAACAGAGGAAGAGGGAAAAAGAATTGGGGGAGAAGAAAGAAAAAAGTTTACTCCTGGCAGAAGGGAGAGAAGGAATTAATTACAGAGCCACACTCTAACCATAAATCTGAAGGTTACTTCTTTGGAACATCTGATTGGGCTGTGCCCACATTTTCATTTGCAGACTCGATTTTGCTTCAGATATGCTTCAGATTATGCGTCAGTGGGGTTGATTCCACTGACAGAATCATCCATTCTATCGTCAGCAGACACCTGTGCCTTTACATTTCCAGAACAGCTGAAATTACTCCACAGCTCCCATGAAAAAAGAGACAGAAAACAAATGAGAAGTGACTTTTCAGGCCTCAGCCCTGCTCCCTTTTCTTCAAGCACTCTCTCCTAGCTCTGGCCTGCTCTGCACTGAGCTTACTTAGATGCCTCTGTTGGTCTTGTTTTTAAAAAGAAGAACCAGAAAAATGTGTTGAAGGGATGGAGGAGAAAGAAGAGCCAGGAAAGTTAGCCAGGCCTCAACTAGAATCTGATTCAGGTTTAATGATTGTCAATAAGAAGCATTCTAATAAATAAGGAGTAGGGTTTATGGTTTCTCCAAAGACATGGGACCATGCCTTTTATTCTTTGTAAGAAGCCTCCTTTGGCCTTCAGACCTCTTTATTGCATAGTCTCAACCTTGCTTCTTGATAGGCAACATGTGGAGTCAGTTTTGCTTCAAGTATGATTTGTATTTAAATTATCCTTTAAATTTGACCAGTATTTTTGCATCCTATGTCTCTAACACAGTGAGGATACAAAATAAATAAATGACAGTATCTTGTCCCTATAATAATTACTGTCTTTTGGTGATGATAAAAGTTATGTTTCTGAAGCAATTAGAGAAGAATATAAAAATGATTAAATCTGTATTTGGATATTAAATATGTGGGTCATTGATTCTCTAGAGGGAGCAGTTTTGTCTTCCCAGGAGACATTTGGCAATGTTTGGAGACATTTTTTGGTTGTCACAACTTGGGGTGCTAGGGCATCTAGTGGGTAGAGATCATGGAGGCTGCTAAGCATCCTCTAATACACATGGCAGCCCTCCTGTACCCAGCAAAGAATTATCTGGCTCCAAATATCAATAGCACTGAGGTTTTGAAACTCTGATTTTGACCAAATGTCTATCTGGATACTGGATAAGTCTGTCTGGATACTTGAGGTCAGGCCACCCTGGACTCAGTACAGCAATATGACGTTGGACAAGTCAATACCTATGAGCCTGGGTTTCCTTATCTGTTAAATGGGGGAGCGTTTTATAAAAGTTACATGGAAGACCTGTTGTGAAGATTAAGTAACATGTGATAACTCTGTAAATGTTAATTTCCTTCTCCCACTCCTTCCTATTTCCTACACCTCATTGCCAGTGTGTCACTCCTAATCTGAGGGAACCCTCTTTAGGGAATGCTACATGTGGAGACTCCTGCTAAAGGGCTGCTTGTCCTGCCCCCTTCCATAGGCGGAGGCTTTAATGGGCCATCTGTGAATTGGCAATCCTATTACTATTAGATTCACATTTTCTCAATGACATCTGTGCTGTGGCTTGCCAGTGGTGACCCTAATCAGCCCTGTGGAAATCTTCCTGCTGGTGGATTTGAGGGCATTGTGTCCCAGCATGCTCGCTTCTGGTTGCTGTATTTTGGTGGCTGTTGGGAGCCCCCATTTCTCAGTGGATGGCCTTTAGTTAATTGCAGGGTGTTCATTGCCTAACCTAAATACAAGGATTCAGTCACACAAGCCATTCAGTGAAGTCTGGAGGGGTTTGGAGAACCCCTAAGACCTGGATTAGGATCTGTGTGGGCCTGGGAAGACTTTAGATAGGGCGACTTCATAACATATGACCCAAACCAGGATGCTCTGTTCAGAGTCCAGGGGAGGAGGTACTCGTAGTAATTTATGCCAAGACAACAGGCCTAAACCGGAACTGTCTAGACCAACTGGTGTGATTGCCACCCATCTTTATATGATGACCACCTTGAAGGATTATCTTACCGACTGAAGAGACAGAAGACCCAGAGGACTTGAGGGCAAGTTAGTGTCAGCTCACTGTCACCTGCTGAACCCTTGCCACTAGTTAATGGGGGCCTACAGTGTGCACATACTTCTCCATTCTGCGCACTTCCACCAAACCGACGGGCGCAGCAAAGCGATGAGGGCTTGACGTGAGAGTCGTCCACCCAAAAATTTGCCCTAAAATTTCCGAACGGTGAAGGGCGTGTGTTGCGGCCGCTCACGGCCCCGCGTCGTGGAGAGAGCAAACCCGAGGGGCTTGCAAGGCGCCCTTCCCCTTCCCAAGTCCCCAGCCCCCGCCCCGGCCGCAGCCTTTACCCCGCCTCACTATTTTCGCTTCACTTGTTGCTCGGCGCCGTGGGAGGAAGCTCGGCCTTCAATCAGCGCGCATTCCTGCCGGCCGCGGTTGCCGTGGTTACCCCGGCGGGAGCGGGAGCGGCTGGGTCAGCCGGCGCGCTGCATTGTCGCCGGCCCCGCGCACGCCGGCCTGGCGGGGGAGGGAGGCGCGGGGCGGGCGCGGAGAGTGGGCGGCACCGGGAGACCGGCTCGGCCCCTGGGAAGAAAGAACCGCAGCCCTTGAAAGCCGGTCGGGAGACAGTCGTTCCATTTTTTTTCTCCCCCCCAAGCCAGCTGCCGCTATTCAAGCGTGCAGGTTTGCCTCTGGCTTGGCTGGACTGGCTTCCCAAGAGAGGGCCTGGGAAAGGCTCCCTGGTCGAAGCCCCCTCACCCCTCGCACCACGAGCTGGCAGGCCACAGAGCAGAGGGCAGCAACTCTTGACAATCTGAAGCCTGCCTGAGACTGCCAGGGCCTTGTTTGGTTAAGGAAAGCAGCCACTGTTGGTGTTTTTCTATCTGTGCTGGTCTGATGGATGGAGCACAGCGAGTTCAGGAAGTCACACTGGGCTCCAAGAAACTCAACCTCCTCCTTCCCTGATATCCCACCCTCCTCCACATCATTTCTGAGTGAAATCTAGCTGTCTTCTGTATTTCATCTCAGGCAAAGTGGAGCATGCCATATTACTAATAATATTTTGTATTTGTTCACTCTCTGGGGGTGGTGGGGTTGGATCACTGTAGCACTTTGCAAAGACAGAGTACTTTGCAATCATTTTTATTGTTTATTAGTTTGCAGCAGCATGGTGAATGCCTTTTAATTAGATCATACTGTGTTATGATATATTCAGTAATCATTTTCCAGTTGCAGCTTTAGAAGGTGCTGAGAATTTCAATGATCTCCAACATTTCCTACATCCAAAAACTATACTTTAATTATATAAATAGAGCAATAATGCCACAAACACAAATTTCAGGGCCATTTACTGCAAATACTAGGAGACTTAAAGAGTAGTTGTTGTACATTTCTAAATCAAGGATCAGCAAATATTGAAGAGTGGTGAGATACTGGGAAAAAATACTGGAATGGGGGTGAATAGACCCAGGTTCTATTCCTGGCTTGATCATTAGTCAGCTGTGTGACTTTAGGTAAGACTGTTAACCTCCTACCTAAAGGTTTCTGAAAATATGGGGTAGAATATAGACTAGATAACCTCTGAGATCCTTTCTAGCTATAAAAATCTTGCTCTTGAATTCCATGTGAATAGAAGAAATCAATTTCTTAGGCCAAGCTTATAATCACTGCCCAATCCTCCCCCCATAGTATTTATTAACAGTTAATTGCAGATGGTCTAATGCTAGTCATTTTATGAAGAGAATTCACTGTCAGCATTATTCTCCTCTAAGACTATAAAGTGAACTAAAATGCAAAAGACCCCAAAAGCAAAAGTAAATACATGAAATTCTTAAGAACATAGTTTATAAATATATATAAAAGAAAGGGAGCCTGTATCCACTTTTATGATAAATAGTCATAAACTAGATTGAATGCATGGTTACCATGGGAATATAGAATAAAAAGAGGGATGTGTATGCCCTTGGGAAATTTCCAGTCTACTTGGGATTCCAGATAGCCATAGAAACAACACTTAAAAGCATAGCCATAGAAACATCTTTACACTTTAAAAGGACCAGAGAAAGGCATCTGCTCTTCTCAAAAACTTAGGAGAGAAATATTTTGGAGGGTTAGGAGCTGAGAGAACAGGGGGTGGATACAGTACATCCTGAAAATGGATCTAGGGCATCTGAGGAAAGCTTGAAAGTGGGATGAATCTGAGATGTGCCTTAAACAGAAGGGAGAAGAAGGGAACCACAAGGATCTGGGGAAGAAAGGCATTCCTCGTTGTCCTAAACAGAAGGTTCATTTGTGTAGTATTGGCAAAGCCCAGGAGGACTCCAAGTTAATAAGTTCAAAGAAATGAATGGAGATAACTATGCTGCCAGCAGTGGTGTCATCATAAGGATGAAGGAAACATTGTTATCCCTCCTTTTCATAATTTCTAATGCAGTGAACAATGTGTCTGTCATCATTAAGTGATTGAGTAGCCGGATCTAGGATCTGAGAATCAGTTTGTCCCAAATACAGAACTTCAGCACTTTCCCTTGCGTTTTGAAGGCTTGGATTAATAATTAGAGCTTGGATTTAATTTTTTAGACCCAAGACAAAAATAATCTCCTTAGCTAAAATTTATGTATATGTGTGTGTGTGTATATATATATATATATATATATATATATATATATATATATATATATATTATATCTCTGTAATGACTTCCTTAAAAATACCCTAGCCTGGTGGTTCTCAGCTCTTGGGTATGGGGTGGGGTGGTGCTTCCATCCCCTTAGATAGCAAGATGGGATGATCCAATGACTGGAGGATGCTCCTTGCATTGAGCCCTGAGTCCAGGCATGCTAAACACTCTGCAACACATAGAATAGTGATGAATGAATGAGTGGATAGTTCCTTAATATTTGTATTAAGAGCCTACTTCCATCTGGGGTTGATAGAAGGCACTATAAAGAGCGGCAGATCAGAAGTCCAGCCAGAAGCTCAGCATACCGAACAATGGGGATTTGCTACTGGACACACATCAAGGTCCTGATGGGGCCGAGTAAGGTGACTTCTCCTGCTGGGGACACCAAGCATCAAGCACAGTCCCTACCTTGGAGGAGTTTCTGTCCTGATAGTTGAGGCACATATAATCAGATCAACCATGAGATAAGTGCTTTAATGAAGCTATATACAGTGGTCCTAGGGAGCAGGGAGGAAGAAGCACCTTCTCAGAGCAGTACTCTTACAGGGCTCTTCCAGAATATATCTGAGTCTTGTGGACTGTGTGTGGTAAGGGATTGAACAAAGCAGTTCAAGTGCTTATCTTAGCAAGGAAGATAAGTAAATTCTGCTTTGAGGGGGCTGACCTACCAAGAAAAGAGGATATAAAAACCCTGGGGAAATGCCACTAGGACATGATTTGTTATGAAATGTGCAAAGATAACATTCTGAGTAGGAGTGGGAAACCAGGCAAGGATTGTGTCTCCAGGGAAAGGTCCCAAGGCCAGGTAGAACCTGATGTCAAAAATGCAAAGACAGTTGATGAAAACAGATTTGGCAGGAAGAAAGTCTTTCTACTTTAGTAAGTCTTGTGACATAGAAGCAGATATCTAAAACTGAGTTCTTATACTCATGCAGTTGGTGAGTATATGAACAGTCGGACAAGCTGCGTGGGCTGGACCTTGAACCTCTCCAGTGTCTTGAGGGAACATGTCTTGTTCCTCTCTGTGTCTCCACGTAGCACAGGATACATTTGTTTGTTGAATGAATGAATGATGAATGAATGAATTAGAGAAATTCCAGAAGTGAGCAGGAACATGTACAAAGAGTTCAGCTGGGGATAACTTCAAAGTAGCAGTGGCCAAAAACAACTGAAATAGAAAACTTTATAGGTAAGATATGTAAATTATTTTAGTCACAGTGTGTGTTTCTACCCTGAGCATTCAGCCCAAAGTGTGTGAACGTGTTTGGCTATGGAGTTTGTGACAGTATGGTATGAAACTAGCACTTGGTGTGTGTGCATATACAAACTATTTGTATGCCTGATTCATTTGGTCTATTCATGTGGAAATTTCTTAAAAGTAGTGGATTCTGCAAGTTTTGGGGAAAACTGTTTGAGTGCTTATATGAAAACTGTATTTTCCACTGATAGTTTGAGCTATGGTTTGAAAAGAAGTAAATGTGGCCTTCTATTTGCAGGGCCTGCTTTCCATCCTTTTCTCAGACATTAAAGTGAATTGTAATTGCCACTCTTAAACTGAATCCTGCAAGAATGACAGTGATTCACAAGTGTTGGTAAAGTGCTGCTGAAATCTGGAATGTATTTACTGCAATTGTTCAGATGCTCCAAGATCAGACCTTCATAGAAGAAGAAAAGATAGAGCATTTCTCTAACTGGTGGTAACATTTCTTAGAAATTGTTAGGGAAGAAGCTGGAAGTAAAATGACTTTCGGAAATATAGGATTCCACCATTAAATCCATTTTTTAAGATACCTTAGTTCCAATAAAATGTAAGACATGGTGTAAAAGCCAGAGAGAACTTTGCACTCTCTCTGCTGTTGACACAATATATTGGAACTGTCCGCTCTCCCAAAATTCCTACTATGTTCTGAATTGTGAAGACACTGAATTTTACCTACCCTACTGCATGACTCTGTTGTTCATATTACTGTGGGCTAACACTACCTACACAGGTGCATTGTGGGAAGTCTTCGTCTTCTTCTGAAGCACTAGCTATTGACTGTTGCTTCAGCGATAAGGAGAAGCTTGATCTATGTCTTCCTGTTGGAGTGACAGGCTTTGTGAATCGTATTCCATTTTTCTGATACACCCTCTCCTTGTTTTAATTTTTTTAATTACAAAAGTAAAATAGTTTAAGGTAAAAAATGAAAATTCCTCCATTGTTCTTCTATGACGCCCATTCTAGCTCCCCAGAAATAAGAAGGGCTATTCGTTTTGTAATACTGTTGCTTTCAGATTTTAATTTGAACATAGGTGGCTAGAGCTTTTATTCATTATCATTCTGTGTGTAGAAGCAGTGTCAGAACACCATTAAAGTAACCTAAACCTATGGGGAAATCCAGCTTTTATGTTTTATCCTCTCATAAATACATCTGTGTGTATATACCCTTCAGAGCTTGCAAACTCATGATCTCTGGGCTCTATACAGCCCAAAGACATATTTTTATGGCTTGTCTAGTGCTTTAAAAATACATTAATTGGTCAGCATGCAGGTAAAAGGGTTTACAGAACTGAAAAATGTATGTATATTAATTGGTTGCCAACATTTGGAAATCAGGATATTTCACATAAAGTCTAGGGTCTGGTGAATCTTGACAAATAGGATGACCTATAACCCTGAAGACACAGGCAAGTGGCTAGAGGTGAGTAGTAGCAGCCCCCTGAAGATAAATGATCTGCCGTCTGCCACACCCCCAGTTGCCTCATGTTGTGTTATTTGCATTACCTCTTGCCCTCTACAGACATTTGAGTTTGCAACTCCAATCTCTGAGTATCAGATGTGAGAACCAAAAATGATATAGATAGGTTCACCATATAACTAACTGTTCAAACTAGGACACTTTAAGAGTAAAAAGGGGTGCTATTAACAATTATATCAGGACCACAGGCATAAACTAGGACCGTCCCAGACATACCAAGATATATGGTCTTTCTATATATAGACCACTTCAGTCAACCCCTTCATTTTACTAATGAGAAAACTAATACCTAGAAAGGGGCAGTAATTTGCCTGTAGTAGTCACCAAATGAGTTAATGACAAAGCTGCCCTAAGCACTCTGACTCCCAGTCCATTGCTTTTTCCAGTATAAGATGCTCTATATAATAAGGATGAGCACTGTATTCTACTTGAATGTATGGATTTTTTTATAGTTTATAATTACCACATAGATAATTTCCTGCAAGAGCTCACAAATTGGTAGCTTATATCATAAATGACATTTCTATTATGCATCTGAGTAATGATTTGGACCATAGCACATCCAGAGATGTTTAAAACATTGATAGGCTTGAGAACTAGAGAGTAAACACAAGCAAAGCTTCTTATTTTACTAATACAAGAGATGTATTTAGACGTGCTAATTTTCCAGATTGGGGGAAAAAAACCAGTAACTGTTTACCTTAAGTAAGTAGCTGATAAGTGGCTTGCTAAACAAACAAACAAACAAACAAACAAAAAAACACTCTGGGCCAGGCGCGGTGGCTCACGCCTGTAATCCTAGCTCTCTGGGAGGCCGAGGTGGGCGGATTGCTCGAGGTCAGGAGTTCGAAACCAGCCTGAGCAAGAGCGAGACCCCGTCTCTACTATAAATAGAAAAAAATTAATTGGCCAACTAATATATATATACAAAAAATTAGCCGGGCATGGTGGCGAATGCCTGTAGTCCCAGCTACTTGGGAGGCTGAGGCAGGAGGATCGCTTAAGCCCAGGAGTTTGAGGTTGCTGTGAGCTAGACTGACGCCACGGCACTCACTCTAGCCTGGGCAATAAAGTGAGACTCTGTCTCAAAAAAAAAAAAAAAAAAAAAACACTCTGTATTGACTTCTTGATCACTGGCTATTGCCTGGTCTTCAAGAGATGTCCAAGATCCCAAATTCCCAAATCTTTGACCATCTGTTTATTGCCTTATTGAGTTTCCAAGAGATATTTGTACAGAGCACACTCCAGATGGGACCAGTGCATGTACTTAATCACTTGCTCAAACTTTGGCCCCAAATCCCTATCTAGTGTCCTACCTGAGCGAACCGTGTAAGCCTTAGGGGCCCCTCTTAACCTTTGGTGAAGGCTTCGATCAAAGGCTAGCCTAGGAAGACACCCTCTTCCAGTGCCCCACGTGGCTTCCACTTGTCCTTCCAAGCGACCTTGCAAGCAGCAGAGCCATCTTAGCAAGTCGAAAGCTGCACAGGACGGAGAACAGAGAGAAGGAAGCCCTTTTTGTTAAAGCCAAAAGCAGAGTTGGCCTAAGCCACTCACCCCTGTACTTCCTTTCCTTTGGAATACACTCTAGTCCCAATTAGCTTTTTAAACATGGGACCATCACCCACATAGACCAGGATACATGTTACCACACTGGCCTCAGAGAGTTGAGGAAAGACCCCTTTTGCCCCACTCAGTAACACCTTGCCGCTGCTACAGTGTCCTCCCCTGGTGTCCTGGATGGAGGACTTCCTTTCCTTTGACCTTTGTCAGAGCTTCTTTTCTGTGGGGTAGCTTGACAGAGCAGCGGATCAGTGACCAACCATGACCTTTAGACTCAAAATATGAACCGTACATATGGGCAACCTTTTCTCTAATGCACCTCAACAAACTTTAACAGGAAAAAGTTGTTTTCTAAACGAGCCAAATCTATATGCACGGCACAGACCACTAGAGCTGCTGTCCAGTAACAACATGTGGGTGCTGAACCCTGAAAATGACAATATTTTGGTGATACTCATATAAGTTAAAAATGGTATTCTACAAATTTCATCTGTTTATTTTTGCTTTTTTAATATAATTGCTAGAAAAGCTAAAATTACCCATGTTGCTTACGTTATATTTCTATTCTAGTCACTGCTGTTCTAGAGGCGGCCGTCATGTACCCACTTGATGTAGAATTTAGTTTTGTGCTTAGGTGCCACAGTGGCTTTTTGCCGTCCCAAGTCTGAAAGGAGGGAATTTTGCTAGTTGTTGCCTAGTGCAACTTACTAGATTATCAAGAGGGCTTCAGTGTGGTAAAGGTATCTGGTACAGGGGCAGAAGTTCATAATACAGTGTTACCTTGATATGAGAACATGGTGAAAACATTCAGGACATCCTTTTATAAATCGGGCTAGTTTTAAAAAGGAATAATTTCCCCCCTCACATCTCCCAGCATCTTGTTTCCTGTACAGCGCTTTGTCTCCCAGCACCCCTGAGGGGCACCTGTTCTGACACCAGCTTTTAAGCTTCTGTGCCATATCATACAGAAGGCACTTGGGTCCATACAACGCCAGCTGTGGGTGCCATATGGAAAAGCCATACCATATACATATGTACAGAGTGTTTCTGAAGCCAGAAGGAGTGTAGAGGAGTGTGTAACCGATCTAGCTTTATCTTTTCCTTGCCTTTGAAAATTTTAATCATTGAAATATCTTTAGGCCATAAATGGAATCATGTAGTGAGATAATTCTGAGTTAAAACCAAATATGTACTTTTGTTTTTATATGGACATAGGACTGTGTATGAATGTATGAAAATGTAGATTGAACATTTAGATCCAGACAAGTTTGACTTTTCAATGAAGTGTATGGAGAGCGTGTATAAATGAATGGGGATGGTGTATGTCAATCTGTTCAACGCAGAGTTTTTCATATTGAAGCAGAGATTTCCTCCTCCTATAAATAGTTGAAGAGAAAGTTCTGTTTCTGCTTCTGCCTAGTTTAGGTACAGCGTTCACTTAGATGGCTGCCAGAGATTGATGGAGAAGGTCATTCTCTTGACTGAGCCCAGCTTTGGTGATGTGCCTCTCATACCACAAAGGCCAGGGACCAGTGGCCCCATGTAGGGATGGTGTGAACTGGAGCCAGGCTTCAGGCTGTGTAATTCCTTTGGATTAACCGCTTTCCTTCTTTTCCTTCCACTTCTTCTAGGCAGGACAGGGCTGCTTGCTGAGCTCTTGCCCAGTTTTGCTGTGGAGATTATGCCAGGTATTCAGTCATTTAACTCTTTATTTACTTAATTTGCTATGACTCCAT
Organism: Microcebus murinus; assembly: GCF_040939455.1. Lineage (NCBI taxonomy): Eukaryota > Metazoa > Chordata > Mammalia > Primates > Cheirogaleidae > Microcebus > Microcebus murinus. Next base: position 114,023,413 of record NC_134105.1, on the reverse strand, counting down.
CTGCCTTGCTTCTGCATTAGTCACTAATTACTCCTTTAATTTATTTGCACATTTGTCTATATACATCTGTGATCTTTTCCAGGATGAACTAAGCCCATCGAAAGAGCCTTTATATTGTATTCCTTCTGTTACTAGGCCCTAAAAGAATAATGATAATTAAAAACAGGCTGAGATGGGAACCTAGTCCTTCATTGTCAGCCATAGAGGCTCTTTGGCAATCTCCGTGCCCATTTTAGTATCTCACCTGTACCCCAGTAGCTATACGTATTCTTAACAGAATAATTATCTACATTCCTTATTTCCTAAGTTATATGTTTACCCATTCATTTTTATTGTACAACCATGTTACTCTGAATTGCCTTTCATAACATTATCAACTTTTTTTCAAACCTTAGGAAAGCTGTCTACCCCTTCTCACTTGAAAAATACACATTGAAAGACCTTTATTATTTTATATACAATTTTAGGGGCTTATTAGTTGCCTTAAGTCTCTAGGGGTCCATGGGCCACATGTCAAGGACCCCTGCCTCAAATATGCATCTCTGTCTTTTTATGTAGCTTCAGTTGAACATCCCAGCCTACAGCAACCCACATCACTATAGTCCCTAAGTAAAGGAGGCTCAGAAAGAAGCAAGAATGAACTGAGGGGAAGGACATATCCAAACTCAAGGAGTAGGAAAGGGTATGATTCAGTCTTGCTTTGGAGGGTTTCTGCCAAAGTTTTAAGGCTGCCTAATAGCAACAGAGATACAATACAAAATATTCTTGGCCATTGGTTTTGGCTGAATTCAAGTTTTAAAAAACATCCAGAGTCTTCACAGTTGAGCTTCACTAATTATTCTTCCATGACTTCTTCTAGTCCTTTCCCACTAGCTGGCCAACCCAAACGTAGGCATTCTTATTAATGTTGCTCCCAAGGACACAATTAGATACCTCTTTGGGAACTATCTAGAGTTCCCAATGTGTAAGCATTTGTTCATCACAAAAAAAAAAAAAAAACAATGTTACATTGTAATGCTTCAAACTAGATGCTATATCTTCCTGTCCCAAGAAAGTGTTACTATATTTTTCATATCTGGCCTTATACACCTGAATTTCCCTCCCTTTTGACTCTAAGAATCCTTTTACAGATAATATTCTTTTGTTTCTCAAATATAACTTGCCAGTCTTTAATCCTTGACTCCCTGACCCAAGTTGTAGCCACCAGTCCATGTGGTTTATCTAAACCTCAGGGCTCCTGTCTGTCTCCGCTGTATCACGTTACTGTGCTCTCGCTATGGCCTAGGCCAAAGGCTTCCGATATCTGACGTCCTTGGCACGAATGCTCTGCAGACCCTGCTGGCGAGTCACGAGGCCTTCTTGCTCCCTCACTGAAGAGAGGTTGACCTTGTAAATTTTAATGTATCTCAGATAGATAAGTGAGGAGGGACATTCAGGAAGTATAAGTTGCTTGTTTGCTAAGGAAATTATATTCTAGACAAAGTCAAATTTTTTTTACCACTTTCATTTTCACCAAAATCAATTTTGCTATTATCACAAAACGCTTTATATAAGAAAAATGTCATATTCTCAAACTCCCAACTAAATGTCCATTTAATTGAAGGAGTATTTAATGATCAAAATTTAAGAAAAACAGTATGTAAATGAGGGTCATTGTAAAGGGGTTTTTGGTGGGTGGCTTTTAACCAAAGTGAACCACTTTAGTTTTTTAGCTTTTAAAGGAAAGCACAGCTCACTTCACAGTCTGTCCAGGCCTCCAGGGGGAAGTTTGGTCCTATTAGCCAAGTCCTAAAAGCATGCTATTGAGACAAGTCACCTGAGGGCTGCAGTCATTTTTATCTAAGCCAATCAGAATTTCTTTCCTTTCTCTTAATCTTTTGGGTGGGTGAATGAAGTATAATTCACATTCAGCTTCTGGCAGAGCAGTGATAATTAGCAGAAGTTGACAAACATACCCATATATACACATCAGCCTTGCCACTCATCAAAGCTCCTAGCCATTTTAGCCCTTTGCTATGCTGACTGTCTAGCAGGGTCAGCTTGAGTGTGATCAAACCAAACCCATTCTCTGGGGATGGGGGCAGTGTCTTCTTTTAAGTCTATGTCTCCAGTTTTCTGTAGCTGTGGACTGTTGTCCTGGTCTAAGCAAAAGGTTTGGATCTTAGCACTGGTGCTGAGTTCAAGAAAGGTGTTATAGAAGTGATCGGCAGGGAAGGCTGATGAATACAGAACGGGCCTGGAGCCTCCTAAATATGGGCTGTGTGTTGACCACATAGACATAGAGACCTTTTTCTCAGGACTTACACTTTTGTAAACTAGATCAACTCGATGACAAAATATAGGTATTCACAGAACGCACCACTTCATAGCTCAGCAGGCAAGGTTCCCCCTCCTCCCAGCCAAGATCTTTCCACCCTTGTCCCATCCTTGTTCTGACACAGTCGATTTGGTAAACCCTTTCCCCGGTACCAGACCCTGAAACTCCCCCATTGCTTTGTGCTGGTCATTACATGTGCCCAATATGATGCAGATCACCTTCTTCCCTTTCCTCCACGCCCCGGCCCTAGGGAGGTCTGCATTCCTCACTCTCAGAGTTTCTCTTGAGTTTGGGGCCTCTGTTCCCCGTTAAGAAATGCTTTCTTCCCCAGATTCCTCCTCCTTACAACCCTTTTCACTAGGGAGGTGCCAGTCAGGGTGCGCCCTGCCCTGAAGGTGGGCTGCCTCAAGTATGGATTTCTCTGTGCATCCCTCCAGAGTGGGTGTTTGTTGGCCTGGTGATCCTGGGAGTCTTCCTCTTCTTCGTCCTGGTGGGGATCTGCTGGTGCCAGTGCTGCCCTCACAGCTGCTGCTGCTACGTCCGCTGCCCGTGCTGCCCAGATTCCTGCTGCTGCCCTCAGGCCTGTGAGTAGAGTGACCAGTGGGGAGCCGTGGGGTGATCAAAGGAAATGCCACCTCTACATGTGACAGAGTTCTTCTTCCATCTCCTTTCCTTCCACCCAAAGAGTTGGTCTTTCCAGACTCTCTCCTCCTCTGGGAGGCCCTGGCTTCAGGGATGACCATCCTTGCTTGCTCCTCACCTACATGTGCCTCTCCGTGCTTTTTATCCATACCTGTCACCCAGTGCATTTGGAACCCTCACTGACGCTACTGATAAAACGGAAGGGCAGGTTCGGGGTGGTGAGGTTGTGGGTAAGACTGTGCCCTCTCCTCAAAGCATTCAAACTAGAGGAGACCTTCTCTGTTCCTCCTCTCCCATGCAGAGAACCTCCTCTTTTTATAAGCAGAGTGGGCAAACTGGCTTTTGGGTACCACCCAACCACAGATGAGTTTTATTTACTCCCATGATGAAATGGGCCACAACAGGGACTAGTCATCATTTGGGGAGTCACAATTTTCACCTTACTGTCTAAGCATTAAGGCATTAAGTTTGACACCCCTGCCATAAACCAAACACATCTTGAAAGAGAGAGGCACACCGGGTATCTTTAGTATCTTTAGGAGTAAAGCAGTTTCGAGGAGGAATGAGGTGTGAAGTCACAGAGCAGAGGCTGTGCGCAAGTTCACTGCTTGCTTTCCTTCTCTAGAAGGGGTTCAGGATCCTCCTTGAAGCAGCCCTGGGCAGCCCCTGTGCCAGGCCTCCTGCAGAAGGGCTGAGACAGCCTAAAGACAGTGTGGTTTTGAGTGGGTTGCTACTGTCACTGAGGCTACTGCTGTGACAGCTCCCAGAACCGCTTAATTACTCAGTTGCCAGGTACTAAACACTGTAATTCCTTATGTCATTGCCTTTTGGTAGAGTGGGAGGGGAGTCAAAGGGAGTGTGGGAGAGTGCTTCTGATGAATCAAGTCAGTCCTAGGAGAACACACACACACACACACACACACACACACACACAGGAGCTCCCTTAAGTGCACCCTCAGGGATGTTTGGTGTGAGTGGGATTTTTGCGGTGGGTGGGACAATATAATCTCTCTTGCTCTTCATCTCCCTCCACAGTGTATGAAGCAGGGAAAGCAGCAAAGGCCGGGTACCCTCCCTCTGTCTCCGGTGTCCCTGGCCCTTACTCCATCCCCTCTGTCCCTTTGGGAGGAACCCCCTCATCTGGCATGCTGATGGACAAGCCGCATCCACCTCCCTTGGCACCAAGTGACTCCACTGGAGGAAGCCACAGTGGTAAATGTAGTTCCAGACTGCCCTGCCCCGTGCTTGTCTTGGGCTCCCGCCTGGTTCCTTGCTGACAAGTGTAGCCAGTTCAGTGACACATCTTTGGAAAATGGCTATCTCCATTCCGGAGGTGGGATCCTTCCAGCTATGTAAGATGTCTTTTGGAGTACGTCAGTCTTTCTAAGGGCCGTAGGACATTGCGACATTGCCGACCACTGCTTTCTTCCTAGGCTCCTCAATAACTAAAATTATGAGAAAAAGAGACTAGGTATCCCTTGAATGCTGATCACTCGGTTAATAAATAGTTATCTCGTCCCTGCCTCATGTTTAGGACTGCACTAGGTACCATGAGGGTCAGTAGAAGTGTAGGACATGATATTTTTTAACAAGCAGTGTGGCCTAATCAGAGAGAGAGAGAATGGACCTTTAAGACAACTAGATACTAAAGAGTACGGTACTTGGAGTCCAAGAAGAGAGTTGGAGTGATTATAGAATCTTCAGGGAGGAGGTGAGATTTGAGCTGGGCCTAGGAATGAGCAGGATTTAGGAAAGTGGAGTGGGGGATGCTGAGCTCCCCAAGTGGGAAGGCCAGTGTGGGGAAGTCCCAGGGCTGGGATGGCACAGTGTGGGTGTCTGGCAGTGTCCAGCTTGTCAGGCTGGTGGAGGAAAGTGGCGGGGCATGGGGGAGCCAGATCAGGGCGGGCCTTGAAACCCCTCCAGAAGAGCCGGGCTTGGTGTGAGAGCCACAGCAGGCAGATGCCTGAGGCAGGGGTGGCACCGAGACAGGGTAAGTGATAAAAGGGAGAGAGTAGAGCCAGAGAGCATGAGCTAAGACGTGATTGAAGCCATGCCGGCGTGAGCATCCGGATTATGATGGAGACCATGGGAGTTGAAATGCGTGGGTAAATCTGAGAGACACTTTGAAAGAAGCAATGAGACGTTGGGGAATGAAGGAAAGGGAGGCTCCAAGATGACCCCAAGTAGTCTAGTGGTACAGATCATAGACAGGAATGAAGTAATTGGTGGGGAGAGCTGATTTGGGTGAAGATTAGCCCCATTTGCAGCAGGATAAATTTGTAGCTATTGGCAGGGGTATGGGGTAGAGGTGGAGGGACAGGGTAGGACAGGGAGGTGGAGGGGCATGAAAATATAGCTTTCCTGTGGCACTGAATAGGATTACAGGGCAGTGAAGTACCCTGTAGTGAATCATTGTATGTGTTGTAGATTTAGGTGATTTTTAAATCCCTAGATGTGGATGAGCCACAAGGCTTGGTAACACAGACATGTCTCCCCGGGAGGTGTCTGCAGTGCCTGCAGGGGGCAGTGGGGAAGAGTCTCAAGCCCACTTAATGAATTGCCGGTGCCTGACTGTGGAAGGAGTAGATATCCTCAGTGAGTAAGTGGTGTATGGGTTTTTCTCTCCCTGGAACTATTAGTAGAATTCTGACGTCTGAGGCAAAATGAGTCACAGACTGAGAAGTAAAAGTTAATGATCAAGGACACACAGGGAATTAGAGAGATAAAGACAATATGGTCCCTCTCCCCGAAGGATGGTGTGGGCAAAAGAGACATTAATGGAACTTGTCTCACGCTCTTTATTGGCTGTTGCTTTTTTCCCAATCTTCTTTCTCCTCCCTTCCCTCCAGAATCCTTTCCCTCTTACTTTTTATTTAATGGATTCTCATAACAAAACTATTCTTATTTGTAGAACAGCAAATACTTCCTCTTTCCCATTTTTTAGTCTTTTTCCAGTTCCTGCTTGTTGTAGTTCAATCATTTTGGCCCCATCCTGCCATACTAACCAACTGTAATTAGAAGTGGCTTTAAAAATAGGAAAATGTGTTATTTCATATGACAAGAAATGCCAAGGTAGGGTAGTTCTAGGGTTGGTTAATTGAACGGTTCAGGTGGCATCTTTCCAGTTTTGGTTCTGTCACCCGGAGCACATCCTCTGTCCTACTCGGCTGGCTCCACTCGTGATCCCTTGATGTCTGCTGTAGTTTCGGGTATTAGGTGCATTCAGAGATAGAAAACGGTCTGACTCTGCCTCGCGCCACTTTTCTCAAGAGTGAAAGAAACTTTTCCAGGAGCTCCTCCCCCACTCAGCAGACTTGTTGCAGTTTTATCTGCAAGAATTGTGTCCCTACCTGTTCCTAAACAAGATTGGCCTGAACTAATCAAGAGGTAGACTACCTCTTAGGCCTAAACAGCTATTGACTGTGGAAGTGAACAAAATCGGGGTTCTGTTAGCAAGGAAAAAGGGGAAAGATGGCAGTCAGTGTCACCACGGCTAGTTTGTCTCATGTCAACACTGGCTGGCTGGCCGAGCCAGGACAGAGCTCTTCGTGACCCCCACTTGGCACATTTCTGCACTCATGGTCCCGTGGGCGGCAGTAGAGATGGTGTTTGGCTAGTCCTCCTTTAAGAAAGGTGGCTTAGGCCAATGTTCCATGTAGATTATTATTTAAAGAACGTTAAAAGTGTTGAGAAATGCTGACTTATAAAAATGTAAATTTAGCCTATTTTATATTTATATGCTACTTCAATTTTAGGGTAATTATCTAGCAACAGTAATTTTTCAAATTACATTTGTACACAATACTCTTTTGAACACTCTGTGTAGTTAGAAAAGGCATCTTTGATGAGCTAAGCCAGTTGGTTACTGCAAGGGATAGAGGTAAGAGGCATCCTAATTCCTTCCCCCATTCATGGCAGCTACTTGAGACCTTCTCTGTTCCAGTGAAAGAAGACTGTCTCCTCCTGTGCTATTCTGGATCCATCCCCTTCAGCTTTTTAAGGCCCTTTCTTTGTTGAATACCCACACTCCACTGTGTTCCCACCTCACCTTTCCAACCTTTCCTTCTTTAGTGACTCCTTTCTATCAGCATTCAAAATATGCTCTGATCTCTCCCATTAAAATGCAACAACTTGCAAAAAACTCTATAGTCTTCTTATATCTTCCCTATTCCTTTTCTCCTTTTCATAGCCAAACTCCTTCCCTCTGCTCTCACCAAGTGCCCAACTAATTTCCATCTTGCTATTGCTTTCACTGCTCCAGAAACCATCTCTTGCCAAGATTGCCTTTTGCAAAATCTAACAGATGCTTTTCAATCCTTACTTCCTTTGGCTTCCCAAAAGCATTTGCCACTCCTGACCCACTGATCTTTCTTTGCCTTTCTCAACACTGGACTTTGTAACTTTTCCTAACATCTCTCTATATGCTGGCTGTTTTTCTGCTGTGCTGTGTCTTCCAGATGTTCCTGTTCTGTCTGATGTCCTCTCCCTAGGAAATCTAATCCACTCCCATGGTTTCAACCATCATCTATATGCTGATGTCTTCCAATAATCATCTCTACCCTCTCTTTTGCTCCTCAGTCCTGTGTATCCAACTGCCTTCTGAATATCTCCATCTGGATGTCTTGTTGGCATTCCTACCTCAGCCTCTAGGAAACTGAATCAATCTGCTGCTTCTTCACTTCAAACCAGTTTCTATATATCTTATCTCAGTGGATGGCATCATTGTCCACCTCCACAGCCCAAACCAGAAGCAGGGACTTCATTCTTTTCTCTTCCTTCTCCCTCTCTTCCCTCATCCAATTGGTCACCAAGTCCTTTAGATTGTACCTCAAAATAACCTTGAATTGGTTTACTTTCCTCTGTCTCTACTGCAACTATCCTAGTCCTTGTTGCTATCTTCTCCCACCTTGCTTAATGACATTATCTCCTACCTGGTCTTCCCGAATCTACTCTTGCTTTGCTCTGATCCATTTTATTCCACATATACCTGTGAATTCTTATTTCTGTAAAAGAATTGAGTAGGCAAGTAGGGTTTTTAAATGTCATTTTCAAAATTAATAAGGATGTGTGTCTATATATATATGCCTACTGTATGTATACAGAGAATATGCAAATTTTAAGAATCACTCCTCCCACAACTGAGCTGCTGTCACCTGGGGGGTGGAATCTGGCAGCTGTTCCATCATCCATAAACAGCCTTACTTAGCTCATTAAGATAGGACAGGAAGAGCAAGGCTATATCCATGGGTATCTGCCTAAAGACTTCTTTTTTGCAAGTTTTACAAGTTGAATTTTGGCTATAAAGGGGAACTTAGCTGAAAAATAGCTGAGCCTTAATTGGGTCAGAAGTATCACCTCAAATCCTTTAACAGGAAGACTTTTTGAAATTATAGTTTGGCATCAAAGTGAATATCCCAATATCCTCTCTTCAGTAAAATCAAAGTTGGCAAGGCTAATAAATTAGAGGAGCTGAAGTGTGAAGAGCCACACCAACCAAAGGACTTGGACCAGACTGAACTCAAAAACAGAAATAAATCATCCATCGACCTTAAACTGAAACATCATCAGGAGAGAAGCCATTTTCCAAATATGCTGGACGTTGGCCAATAGTCTAGGACATTTCCCATTAAAACATCACCATACATCAGAGAGTTCTCTGATCTTCAGACAAATTACAGATAAAAATCAATCTGACACCATTCTATTTGCTTTCAAATCAAGAAAAATTTAATGAATGCCTACAAATTTTCCAAGTCCTCAAGGAATTTACAGTCTAGCAGGGTAGTTGCTAAGGGTTCGTGAATGGAAATAAATTGAGTAAGTAATACAAGGCAATATATGATAAGATTCTTCCATGATGCTGGCTCAGAAAGGAAAATCTCTCCCTTGGAGAAAAGGAATCAGGAAAGGTTTTCTGATGTTTTCTAAGCATATTTGTGACATAGAGCCAGATTCTACCAGGGTGAGAGAATAGTTTAGTGTGCTGCACAAACTTGTAGCTTACCATTTTTAAAAAACCTAATAACACCTTTTAAAGGAAGAATTGCCTAGATTTTTAGCTACTGAAACCAAATAGATGCTACCCCTAAAGTCTAAAGATCAATACTTTGCCTCTGCCTTTTTTTAAAAAAAAAAAAACTGAAGGAATTTAGATTTCTGAAACATCAAAGCTGAAAGTATCTTGTACAGTGGAGTCTCTTTATAATGCCAGTATTGAAGGCAAAACTATTATCTTCATTTGAAGCTATAAATGGTTACTCTAACTTTTCAAGGACATCATAACCTATACATACACAATCAAATCTGTATCATAATGAGGAGTGTAATTTGTTATAATGACATAGACAACAATCCAAGTTCTAGTCCAAGTTGCAATTAACTGAGGATCCTCCAGCTGTTGCTCAGGGCAGCAGCCATCTCTCACTGCCAGGGGACAGCTGGCACACCGTTCCCTGTGGCAACAGCCCCCCCCCCATGACTTTATCTCAGTATCACTGAATGTTTACCATATACTAGAACACCTAGATAAAGCCACAGCTGCAGGTGGACTAGGCCCCTTCCCTAATGCCTACAAACATGCTAGTTTTCTTTACTTAAAAAAATCATCGGCCGGGCGTGGTGGCTCACGCCTGTAATCCTAGCACTCTGGGAGGCCGAGGCGGGCGGATTGCTCGAGGTCAGGAGTTCGAAACCAGCCTGAGCGAGACCCCGTCTCTACCAAAAATAGAAATAAATTAATTGACCAACTAAAAATATATATACAGGGCCGGGCGCTGTGGCTCACGCCTGTAATCCTAGCTCTTGGGAGGCCGAGGCGGGCGGATTGCTCAAGGTCAGGAGTTCAAAACCAGCCTGAGCAAGAGCGAGACCCCGTCTCTACTATAAATAGAAAGAAATTAATTGGCCAACTGATATATATATAAAAAATTAGCCGGGCATGGTGGCGCATGCCTGTAGTCCCAGCTACTCGGGAGGCTGAGGCAGCCGATTGCTTAAGCCCAGGAGTTTGAGGTTGCTGTGAGCTAGGCTGACGCCACGGCACTCACTCTAGCCTGGACAACAAAGCGAGACTCTGTCTCAAAAAAAAAAAACAAAAAAAAAAAAATAAAAATATATATACAAAAAATTAGCCGGGCATGGTGGCGCATGCCTGTAGTCCCAGCTACTCGGGAGGCTGAGGCAGGAGGATTGCTTGAGCCCAGGAGATTGAGGTTGCTGTGAGCTAGGCTGATGTCACGGCACTCACTTTGTAGCCTGGGCAACAAAGTGAGACTCTGTCTCAAAAAAAAAAAAAAATCATCAATAATACCACAATATTTACTGAAACCTTGCTGCTTTCCTCAGGCTACCATTCATGCTTTTCCCTGCCTGGTCAAAATTCTCCAGTAAACCACCTACATAGCCACATCTGCCATCCTTTGTAATCTCTTGTAACATAGTTTCTATTCCCAACTTCTGCTCATTCATTCATTCATTCATTACTTTATGTGAACTCACATGTTTTGAGTGTCTACAATGTGCCAGGCTCTGTGCTAGGTGCTGGGGACACAGAAGTGAGCAGAGAGACCTAGTCCTTGTCCTCGGGAAGTTTACAGTCTAGAGAGGGACGCTCTACTGAAAATAACACTTTTCAAAGAAACTACTAGCCCTGCCCCCATCTCAGGCTGGCTGCAATTCCACAAATATTTATTAAGGTGCCCACTCTGTGTAAAACACAGTTCTAGGCCCATGGAGATCCACAGTGATAAGGGTTCTTTTCCTTCAAGAATCTTTGAGAAGATTAAATATTTATACAAATAACTTGAAACAAACTATAATAAGGGCCATTATAAAAGTTTGAACTAAATGATTTGTAAGTTAGAGAGACAAACACAGAGCTTTTCTAGCTATGAGAATCAAAGAAAGCCCTCTGGATGAGGCAGCATTTGAGCTGGTCCTGATACGTACAAAGAACTCAACATGCTCCACTGATTTGGTCTTAGTTGTCCTCTCTTTAAGAGATTATTTGAAGTTGGGAAGTATCAGTTGCATTTTACAGACATGAAAACTGAGTCCTAGGCATTGGATCATCATTTGAGGTCCCTTAATAAGCCAGAAGTAGCATGCCTACAAGATGCCTAGTTCCCCACCTCCCAGCCCTCATCCATCAGACATAACTGCCTCCAGAACAGACATAGTAGTTCCGTGGGATAATTGCAATTTAATTGAACTGTCTGTACTACTCTGGAAACGCCTCTGCAGAGATGGAAGAATGTGTAGCTCAATAAATAAAATCATTTCTGCTAATAACTGCTTCTGCACAAGGATTATGGATCTAACCTCTGGGAGAAGGTGCCACTAAAAAGCATGTGCTGGGATTCGTTAATTTTTTTCTAAGTAATTCCACAATTTGAGATGAATGTGTACTGCCCAGTATGTTCTCATCTAGAAAATCAGTGCACCTGCAAATGAGTGTGTGGGCGACTTCTCTGTCTTCAGTGCTTGGGCTGTGATTAAAGTGCTGTGGAATTTTATATTTCAGTCTTCCATGTAAATAGCTTGTGTAGGAGGGCTTTGTCCAAAGCCAGGGTAACATGACCAGAGACTATAAAGCAGGGTTTTCTCTGGAGGCACGTGCAGTCATGTGGCTTCTTTACGTATTTGCCCCATTTGGGGAACAGGAAATGGTAGAGTTAGGTCACCAGTTTCCATCCCATTGTACAGTCCTGCCCCATTGGAAGATCGAGCCATGCTGCAGACCATACATCCATGGCACCCCTAAGAGCATTTCCTACTCTGGGCTGTGCTTCCTTGACTTCCTCACCTCCCTCTGCTTACTGTCTCTCTTCCTGGACTCTAGAGAAGCAAGGTGCCCTGATACAGCTAAATGCCTACCCATCACACTACCTGGTTCCAGCCCTGGCACTGCCGAATTATTCCTGGACAAGTTATGAAACTCCTCTGAGCCAAAGTTTTCTCAACTATACCATGCAGCTAGTAACAATATTTCTTTAAGTGGTTGTGAAGAACAGATGTCCCTGTAAAGCATTTAGCACAGTACCTGGCACATTTTCAGTGCCCAGTGTTGTCTAAGTACCATTATTGTTCTGTCTGCATCCCACCATTCCCTTCTCGTTTTTTGTTTTTTTCTTTCTCTTCTCTGTGCCTGAGGCCTGCTGGTGTCTGATCACCCTTGGGGCTGGTGTTGGGCTACACTGATACTTAAGTGACATGGAGCTTAAACAGCCTTTGTCCCTGACAGTATGGGTGGTGGGTATGTAGGAGATGCTGTTATCTCTCCTGCTTTAGTTCTGGTTTTTTCATTAAGCCCTGAAAATAACACCTGCTTGTAACCACATAGATGCAGGTTGAATTAATTATGTCTAAAATACAGTATTCCTTTTCCGAAAAGGAAAATACTAAAGAAATAAAATCGGACCATGATTAAAAATCCACACATTTTGTATTATGTTTTGTACTACTGTGTATATGGTCTCAAATCTAATATTAGCTCTTATGTACCACTCAGTTTAAGGAATTTTTGCAGTACCTCCCAGGCAACTAGAGGCTTTCAGGCCACTCTTGTCAAAGTCCCTGATGTTTGAGTGTCTTGCTTTAAAGCTACCTGTGCTCCCACAGCATGAAGATGTGCTCCTCAGACTGCAGAGTGACATGTGTCCTCAGTCTAGAAAGTGGTCTTTTCTTGGTGTGAGTGTTCTCCTCCAATGGAACTCAAAAGCTCTGAGAAGATGAGCTTTACGTAGAACGGTAGAGGTCAGAAGATAGGAAACAGAGGTTAACAAATGACTAAAAATGTGCTGCACTGGAATTTTGTTGTTGACCTTTAGATCCTTCATTCCAGTCGCACCATCTAATAAAGGGGATCTTAGGTGTGGTCACATGTGTATAAATATAGATTATTATTTCTAGGTGATTTCAAGAAGAGTTGTTACAATTGGGAACCATGCTTTCTACTCGGTAAAATGAATGGAGGCTTCCTTCTCCTGATATTTTCCCTTTTCAGCTCACCTTCTTGTACTTTTCTCAACAGTTCGCAAAGGTTACCGGATCCAAGCTGACAAAGAGAGAGACTCCATGAAGGTCCTGTACTATGTGGAGAAGGAGCTGGCTCAGTTTGATCCAGCCAGAAGAATGAGAGGCAGATGTGAGCATCTGTTGGTTTTATGTGATCTGTGCATCATGCAAGAGTTAGTAGCTAAAGGGGATTTGGAGGTTACCAAACTTGGGCAGCTCTGAGCTTGTAGGGTCAGAACTAGCAGGGTGCTGGTGACACTGTCGAAGAAATTCGCTCATGATGTGAAGAGTAGAGCAATCGTGTACCACCTTGGTTTATGTTGTATCTCTCCACGCGGCAGTCAGTATTGCTGGGGCTTTGTAGTCCTGGAGTTTGGAATGCTTTATTAAAAGTCTTTCCCTACTGTTCCCTTTAAAATACATTCAAAACAATGACTTAAAATGTGGAAATTTGAGTATCGGTTTGTCCCAACATGAAGTGCCCTAGCATCGAACAGTCCAGCCGCCAACCTGCTGCATGGAGGCGTCAATGAAAGTGAAAGAACAAGTCTGGCAACTCAATCTGGGAAAAGAGGCTGGCATTCCTCTGAGATGCCTAACAGCAAAGATTAAGGGCAAGCAAAGAGGCAGCTCCTCTTCTCAAAAGAACTTTTTAATTACTGAGTCTGTGGGTGGCAAGGCCCCAACACTTAACTAGCCCCCAGCCCTTGGAGACTTTGTAGCTGACACAGCTGATTCTTGGGGTGGATTCCAAATTACCGTCTATCACAGGAGGCAACACAGGGCAAGTCTGACATGGACAGGCTAATTATCAGAGGGTGCTGGCAGGCATGGTAGTGAGGTCACTACGCTCTCTCTTTGAACCCTCCTCTTCTTGGAACCAACAAGAGGCTTGATGGAATTGTTGGGGAAACAGTCCCAGACTAGAGGAGCTTTATTCAGATTAAGGACAACATATTCCACCCAGTTTGCAATTCTAAATTCATCCTGTCTGCGTTATATCCATTGCTGTATCCTCCCACCACACTGGCTATAAAAAGACCATCTCCAGATTGGAATGTCAGGAATGCAGATGTCACTGCACTTGACAAGCTAGTTGTAACAGTGTTGTCATGGATCCCTGTAAGAGGCCAGGGACAGAGTGAGTCAGGGATCAAGGAGAAGCCTGTGCAGGAAATCTGTAAATCTCACAGCTCAGAGAAAAAGTTGACAACTAAGGTTAAAGCTGAGGGGTGATTCTGGTTTGGGTCATGTCTCTTGTTTGCCTACATTGATTAAAATGGTCTCCAAGGGCTGGCTGGTCTTAAGGTAATAGAATCTTATTAGAGTCAAAGGGTATCTCAGAGATGGCCTGGGTCAGTCAGCCTTTGCAGTGTGAAGATGAGGAGACAAAAGCCGGAATCAGGACTAGAACCCAGTTCTTCTGATTCCTAGTTCTGTGCTCTTTACACAAGAAACTTTTGAGCAAACTGTGTGTGGCTGGATACTCTGTTTGGAGACCAGAGCCATCTAGCTCATAGAGCTTTAGAACGCTAGAGCTGGAAGGGACTCAGGTTGTTAAATCCATCTCTTTCATTTTACAGAGGAAGAACGTGAGGCAGAGAGGGAAAATAACCAATAGCAGTGCTTAGTGCCAATGCCAGAACGGGAACCCAGATCTCTTGGAAACTGCAGGGTGACATTACCGTGTAGACATGAAGTAGGAATGTTGTTTACTTTGGAGATTTTATTCCAGAAGAGCAAAGTAAACAGTGGCGTACATCAAGGAAGTGGGACAAATCTTGACAATCTCATTATAAAATGGAGATCATGGTTTCAGGTTGGGGTATTGAGTAATAGATTCTGTATGAATTGAGAGTTTGAGGTCCAGACTCATGAATTTGCTAGCCAGGGTGGTCCTCATTTGCCTTGCCCTTGTTAACTGGGGGAGTTGTTTTCAGGATGTTTTTAGTGTGAGAAGTCTTAGAGCAGGGATCAGCAAACTATATCTCCTGAGCCAAGTATGTTCCACTCCCTATTTTTGTAAATAAAGTTTTTTTTTTTAGGACACAACCATACCAATTCATTTACATACCATCTATGATTGCTTTCATGCTGTAATGGCAGGATAGTTGTGCCAGTATGGCTCACAAAGCCTGAAATCTTACTTTCTGGCCCTTAACAAAAAAGGTTTGCTTACCCTTGTCTTAGAGTTACATTATTTGGTGTCTGTGAGGCTGGAGATGTTAATGTTCATGTTCAACTTGGCAGAAATGTTAGTGTAACATACAATTCAGACGGTCCATCACTGTGAACAGTGAAACACAGATAGCCCTCGATATCTGAGAAATGAAGAAGATCAAGTATTACCTGAAGCTTAAGGAAAGTGGTGAACCAACAATGTTATTGTTCCATAGTCTTACTTGGTACGTTTTAAAGTTGTCTTTTGTATGGTCCCTGGATTCACAGGGATCATGAGAAAGGGGAATTTCTAGATTTTATTGATCAATAGTATCTGAGTTATTTTCCTTGAAATAAGCATAGTCCCTTCTCTTTAGAAGGAAGAAAAGGTTTAAAACTTATAATTAAAAACTGCATGATTGAACTGAATATCATTCCTGGTAAATCCCCATGTCCCTGGACTAGGAGGCTGCATTGGGAGGTTCTCCCTCATCTTTGTGCAAAAATTCCCTGTTCCTCCAAGGACTGTTGGGGATGGAGAAGGGGGAAGTAGGGAGGAACCTGAGACACACATTTGTACTTTCCACATCTTATCTTGGCTTACCTCTCACTCAACAGCCAGGCCTTAAACCTGGTGAATATTGTTTTGGATAATATTTTGAAGTTCTGATGAAAGCATTTTAGAAAACAAATGGATTCAGTTACATTGCAAATAGATTCACTAGATTTATTTTTAAAGTACAATGAAATTCAGTACATTTCAAGGCTTTATAAATAAATAGTTGGGTTTTTTTTTTTTCTTTCTAGAATTCTGGTCCTTGTTCACAAGTGCCTTTGTAAAAATCTAACGGATGCCACCTTAGAAAATGAGGAGGCTATGACTAGACCCCCACCCCTTACATTTTTGAGCTGGGGCCAGAGTAAAAATAGAGGCACACAGGCCAGAAGTATAGCCCACCCTCCTTTTCTTCCCAAACCTCTAAACAGCTGGCTTGGCCACCCAAGGTCATATATACCAGGAAAACTTGGATTAGAGGGGAAGAGGCCTACCCAGGCTCTGGAAATAGTCTTGGTGCCACTCAGGCAGGATATTCCAGGTTCCTGGATGAGTGTGAGCTAGAAGAGGGGCATATGGACACTAGCTGTGCATTTCCCCTTGATCTGTGCACTTCTTGCTGTGTGGGGAGTGCACAGACCAAGGAGACCAGAGTGGGGTGCCTCTAAAGCATGTGGTGGTACTGGCTCTGAAGGCCCATCTTGGGACTGGGCCAACAGTAGGGAGGATTCTGTAGCTTCTCTCTCCCTTTTTGGCCCAACATGCCTGGGATAATCACAGCTCATCACAGAATTATACAGGAAGAAGAAAACATTTGAGCAAGGATGATGATGTACTAGGAGGGGCCAGCTACAGATAACCAAGTTCTGGAAAGCCTGCCGTAGGTGCAGCAATAACAGTGGTTCTTCTATTCCAAGAACAGAGCATGTAGGAAGCCTCCCTCTCTGTAAACAAGTAGGCTTCCAACTGGAGCCAGTTCCTGTGGAGCTAAGAACACAAATATTACTAGTTAATGTCTATAACCCACCCTGGACAGGATTGAGGCCCTCAGGCAGGAGTTTCCTGGGGCCTGTGATCTCAGCCTTTAACAGAAGAATTCCATTCCCTTACTGTTCCACGTAGAAAGCTCTAAATCATCGCTGATTTTGTTGTTGCAGATAACAACACCATCTCAGAACTCAGCTCCCTGCATGAGGAGGACAGCAATTTCCGCCAGTCTTACCATCAGATGCGAAGCAAGCAGTTCCCTGTGTCTGGAGACTTGGAGAGCAATCCTGACTACTGGTCAGGTGTCATGGGCGGCAACAGCGGGACGAGCCGGGGGCCTTCAGCTGTGGAGTATAACAAAGAGGATCGGGAGAGCTTCAGGCACAGGTGATGGCTGTGAGGGGCAGACTTGGTGCTGGACATGATGGGGCAGGAACTGGAAGGCAGAGTAGATCTGAGGCTCTTGTTATCCAATACCATCTCTGTCTACCATTCTGGGTTATCCTGCCATATCTCTTTCTATAGGCTGTTGAATGTCGCACATTCATTAAGCAAGGGGACAGTTGAGACACAATGTGTAAATCATTCAAGACGTTTTGAAATGGGTGCCCTAGACCCCTTGAGGAACCTTAACATATCTCTGCCCTTCTCATAAGTCCCACCCATCATCTCCATCATTGTTGATCATTTGTTTTGTGAAAGGTAAAATGCTAACCACTTTGTACTGTTGGATTTAATTCTCATTACTCTAAAAGGCAGCTACTTTTAATGTCCCTATTTTAAGCTGGGGAAATGTGAGCTGACAGATGCTAAGGAGTTTACCAGGGTGATATGGCCAACAGGTATTCAAGGCCAAGATTTGCACTCAGTTTTGTGTGACCACTTCCCCCTGAATAGCACCTTCACCACTTTCCTGTCCTTTACCTTGAAAGACAGTGGACACTGCCTTTCTCTTACCAACTGCACGGGTCCCTGTAGCCTCCTGCCCTAAGAGGTAACTTGGCCCTTGGTTCTGAAGGAGGAAAAGGCCCGTGTGCTACCAATATACTACAGGGGCTCCCGGGGCCACAACTGTGCGTGTTGCCTCTTACGCTGGCTTTGAGGGTGGGTGGAGTGAGATGTGGGGCTGTCAACCAGAGGTCACATCCTGATGGTCAGAAGGCGGCCCCACGGTGTTTCAGCACTCAGTAGACCACGAAATGTTTCTAGCCACACAACTCCATTTTGATCCTTCGCACAAACCCATGAGATACACGCTTACCCTCACTTGAAATTCTGAGGCGTGAGAGGTGCCCGAGATGATTTCATGCAGCCAGGAGCAGAGCTGAGGCCTGCACCGAGGTCTCCTGGCCGAGGCCCCAGATCGCAGTGGGCGCTCTTAGAACCAAGTCTCGGGCTCCCCGCCTTACACGCGGCGGGGTCCGGCGCATGCGCAGTTCGGGGTCCCGCGCATGCGCGGTTCGGGGTCGACTGACCAGTGCCTCCTCTGCCCGCAGCCAGCAGCGCTCCAAATCCGAGATGCTGTCCCGGAAGAACTTCGCCACGGGCGTGCCGGCCGTCTCCATGGACGAGCTGGCGGCCTTCGCAGACTCTTACGGCCAGCGGCCCCGCCGGGCCGACGGCAACAGCCACGAGGCCCGGGGCGGGAGCCGCTTCGAGCGCTCCGAGTCCCGCGCGCACGGGGCCTTCTACCAGGACGGCTCGCTGGAGGAGTACTACGGCCCGCGCAGCCGCAGCCGCGAGCCCCTGACCGACGCGGACCGCGGCTGGTCCTACAGCCCCCCGCGCCGGCGGCCGGCCGAGGACGCGCACCTGCCGCGGCTGGTGAGCCGGACGCCGGGCACGGCGCCCAAGTACGACCACTCGTACCTGAGCGGCGTGCTGGAGCGCCAGCCGCGGCCCGAGGGCGCCAGCCGCGGCGGCAGCCTGGAGACGCCGTCCAAGCTGAGCGCGCAGCTCAGCCAGCGCAGCGCCTCCTACTACGCCTGGTCGCCGCCCGGCACCTACAAGGCGGGCGAGTCGCAGGACGACCCCGAGGACGCGTCCGACGACGCGCTGCCGCCCTACAGCGAGCTCGAGCTGAGCCGCGGCCCGTCCTACCGCAGCCGCGACCTGCCCTACCACAGCAACTCGGAGAAGAAGAGGAAAAAGGAGCCCGCCAAGAAAACTGTGAGGCCGCGTCCGGTGCCCCCCCTCCGAGTGGGCTGAGCAGGGAGCCGCCCGGCATGGCGGGAGGGCTGGGGGTCGTGAGGAAGGAGAGCAGAGCAGGAACCCCCCCATCCTGAGGTGTCGCCTGGGGGCCAGGGTGAGGGGGTCCTGCCGTCCTGCTTGGGGAATTTGTCCCGTGGATGTTAGCCAGGGGTCTTTTTCAATCTCTGTCCAGGGTCTGATGAAGGAAGTAAAGCGTGAGGCCTTGGAGAGTTGAATAAAGGCAGAAAATAGAGGTGTGTAGATAGTTTTACACAGAGCCTTTGGTAATTAGCAACCAGCTTTACGAAGCACTCAGCATCAGGGATTCTAAGCACCATCATAACAATAGGCCTTTTGGGGGTGCTTCAGAGATCTGTGCGCGGAATGTGCAGTGCGTGTTTGTATGTGCATTCCTCCCCACAGTCACCCCTCTTGAGGCCAGGGTTTGGTAACTTATATCAAATTCACGAGAATCCACGTCGCTGAGAAGTTTAAGAGCCACTGCTGTTTACAAAGGGCAACTTACTACTTCTTTCCTCATTGACATTTTATTGAGTATAAACTGTATACTGGGTACAGTGTATGTGAAGAAAATCTTATGATGCCTGCCCAGTTCCCCGTCTCTTCTGTAAGTGGCCTTATACAGACTTTATGACCTACTCCCCCAGATGTGAGCTCTGGACCTCAGAGAAACACTGGGGGACAGCCATAGATGTCTACTGTGGGGTGCAAAAGTTCTTCTGACCTCCATGCTTTGGAGACCACGCTCCAAGCACCAGTGTTTCTGCTCCTGCCTCCTCGCCATTTTGTTTTTAGTGATTTCAAGCTGATATTTTCTTTAGTGTGTAGTATGGAGAGAAAGAATATGAACATAAAGAGATCTTGGCATTATCACTAACCTCTCCAAAACAATTAAGTGTCTTTTTTGTCCTTTAAATAGAAAAATGCAATGACCAAAGTACCATAAATAGGGAAGAAACTTTCAAATGATTTCAGATTTACAGTACACTATCCACACTTGTTTTTGTGGAGCTATAAGCATTGTAGTTACCCTCAGAGGGCGGGAAGTTATTCTCTGGCCACAGAACTAAGTTCTATCAGGTGTATGTTGGCTTCAGCACCAGTTGAGGCTTAGGATCTGTCATCATAAGTCTAATGAAACGTCCTGAGTCAGGGTGAGCCTGGCTCTGAACAGGTTGTGGACTCTGCCCAGTGAACCATCTGTTGTTGGTTGCTTTCTTTACCTAGCGTGTGGTTTAATGTCGGGCTCTTTCTGCTCTTCCCTAGAATGACTTTCCAACCAGGATGTCTCTTGTGGTCTGATGTTTTCGACATCTCTCTGGATGACTAGAAATAAGATGCAGCCTACGGGGACAAGACACAATTCCAAGAGCCAGCAGGACCGGGACCTTCTCTGGCCATCACCTTGGAAGATTTGCTGACCTCTGCTTTGGCAAGGGATGGGAGGCAGCCTTCAAGGGAGGCTGATTTCAAATCTCTGTTGCCATCTAACAAGAAAACAACATGTGGGAATATTCCCACATATAGAGTTTCTCGCCCATAGAGTTAAACCTCCTTCCTTAATGGAACCAGGATTCCATTTCCAGTTTTAAAAGAGAATTAGCTCTGGACTGCTAATCTCCAGAAAGTGTCTATGCCTACAGTATGCTTTTCTATACCTCCTGTGCTATGCTTAGAGACAGAAGAATTTATTACTACTATTAGAAGAAGGCTTTCTGCTGACAAAGGAAGATAGCTTCAAGGCAAAATATACCTTTTATCCCCATCACTTCCCCGTCACTAGTCAATGACTATTGTTACACTAAAATCAAAAAGCCTTTGGTAAGCTCAGTGACAGTGACCTCTGGGACAGTCACAGAAATGACTTCAATTTGCTGTTCTGAATGACAATTCTTGAGTGGTTGGGACAAGAGAGAGTATACCTTTTGAAAGCTGTCTAAATGTTATTTCTTTTTCCATTCTGGGAACATAAACTGCTTTTTCTCCGTATGCAGTACACATCAGTATTTGAGTCTTGGACATTAAGGGCTCTTCTCTTCCTCTTCTCAACTTTCCACAGGTTGGTGCCACACACAGAGCCTCACCTCCCTCTGCACTCTGAGTAGGTTGTCATCAGGTGCCTTTTGATAAATGCTTAAAATACACACATGAAAGAGAAGAGGGAGAAAAAGAAGAGAAAGCAGTAATGCAAATAGAAAAGAATGAGAATGAATTTAAGAGGAAAATAACATAGTTGAAATGTGGGCCATTTCCTCCACAAATTCCACTCAGCCTTTTCTGGTTCTGTATTTCATTTACCATGAATCGTTTCTGCTATTCCAGGACACCAGGGATGTGGAGCATGTATCTCTTGGCCTAACTAGGCAACTCTGTAGATGCTTTCAGGAGATGAAGGATATTGCTTTCTCAGGAAGGAGCACTTCCTGTTCTCACCCTTGCCAAAGTGATACATTTTGCCTAAATCTCAAAGCTAGATCTCTCTGGATTTTGTAATTTGTGTAGATTGCAAAAATGGCCACAAACTCCTCCCTTCTCATCAAGAAGTACAGTGTTTTTTTCCACCCCTTGAATCTGGAATCGGCCGTGTAATTTGATTTGTTCAATAGCCCAATAGCAAATGTGACACAAGTAAAGACTTGAAAGTTCTTGTGCATGGGGCTTGTGCTCTCTTGCTGCTCTTGGGAACCTTAAAACCACCACCAAATAAATGAGCCTGGACTATCTTGCTGCATGATGACAGAAAAGGGCCCAATTACCCGTTATACTGTTTGACAGCCTGTCAACTCTAAACTGATTGCAAACATGAGTGAGTCCAGCCAAAACCAACAGAAGAACTGCCTAGCTGAGCCCAGCCCAAATTTCTGATTCCTACTCGTCCTATGAGAAGTTGACACACTTTATATGTTCATTTCTATTCAAGGACAAAACTGACTCTTCTTTTTTAGTGTTCAGCCCTGAATTCCTTACTCCATCCACACTGAGGTGTCTCACAGCCTCTACTTTGTCTGATAGGCTTTTATCAAAGCATTTCACCCTGCATTCTTATAGTGGGACACATGGTTGGGTGAAATCACTGGAATACAAAAATGCTTGACCTTGCTATCTCCTAATGCATCAGTGACTCATTCCCTATCTGTGGATCCATGGACAACCTCTGAAGAATGTTTCTTCTTCAGCATCTCCTTGGTTTTCTCCAGAACCACCTGACTGGAGCTGGGCCCTATTTTCATAGTATCATTTCACTAGTATCCATTGTACTTCATGGTATTTCCAAAAATGTCCCATGTTTGCAATGAAATAAAGAAACAGCTGGCTGAGAGTCAGAAGGATGAACTGGTAACATTGCTTGGAGAATTGGCCCATCAGAGGACTTCACAGTTGCTTTGGCTTATCCCAGAGGAATCAGCAGGACAGTTCAACCCAGTGTTGGCACTTCCAAGGGCTGGAAGACACAAGCCATAACCCTGGTGCTGAGTTTTAGACTTGCTAGTGTCCCTGGTCTCTGAAAGCCTAGGTCGAGTCTGTTTGGGCCCCAGTTCAGATGGAAAAGATGATGAAAATATTTCTTAGTCACCAGCTTTGGATTTCAACTTGCTCAGGCAATTTTGGAGAATATTGGGTAGCTGCAGTAGCCAAGTATCACTTTATACACTGTGTCAGGCTTCTCACCACCAAAGAGCACCAACTACAGAGACCAAAAATGTTGCTTGTTTTTTTTTTTTTTTCAGTTGTGGGCATGTATGATTTTGGTGAAGGTTGAAGGTAGCAGTGGGAAAGAATTATGAAAATTGGAAACTGTAATTCCAAAGACGACAAAACTACAGACAGAAGATTTAAAAAATACAAAGAAGATAGCAGGCTACTGGATATCCTGAGGGGTTGGGACCAGGTTGTCCTGTGTGGAGCTGCATGAATCATTCAGACTTCCAGGCCTTCAGCAGAGAGAAAAAGCAATTGTTTCTGGGTGTGTGCACAGGAGATAAGGTTGAATTAACAAGGCAAAACTGGCTATCCTCAGCACCCTGGACTTTTCTCTATGTATCCCTTTGTTTCCTTTCCCTTGAATAGTGTGTCCTGCATAGAAAGTGCTTGTACACGTTAGTTTCCTTCCTAGGTTTTATTGGGGTACAAAGTAAGTCTGTGTAGGACAGTCTCTGTCCACTGGGACCCTACAATTTAATAGAGAAATAAGACATGCCCAAGAAAGAATTAGATTTTATACATGTAGTATGAAATAGTGCTATGGATAAATTATAATAAATGCAGAGATTTAAAGGTTTTTTTACATTTAAATGGGAATATTTTGATATTTAAGTGTTGTGTGTGTTTGTCCATCATCCTGCTTGAAGATACACTCAGTAATTTGAAAAGCCAATATTCAAAAGTCTGAACTGAAAGGAGGTGAATTAGGATCAGGAGAGGTGAGCTGCAGGGAGCCCAGAGCAATGGCACATGAGCTGTGTTTGCCTGTGAGTCACAACTGAATCAGGGATGTGCTGGAGGTGGGAGTGTGGATGCAGGTGGCAGGAGGCGTCCCCTGGTAGATGCACTCCTTCTCTAAGCCATGCATAGACTCATTAGGAAGTTGGGGACAGTGTCCATGGACCTGGTGATGCATGTCAGCTATTCTACCCAAGCATGCTCAGGGAGGAGCTTGCTGTCTGCTTCACCAGGGGCTTAGTTACTGCAGCTCTGAGTGTTGCTACCCACCTTCATAACACAGGGCAGGTCTCACAGAGATGGTGGCTTCTCATCTCCCTTCTTATGATCCTACTCTGCATTTGGCATAGGACTGGGCACATTGGGGGTGTAGGGATGGGAAACGGCTGCCACTCAAACTCGAGGTGCCCAGCCATACTGTAAATATTTATGAATAGTCTGCAAAACTTAACGTAGACAACCTGATTAGATCTTAGATAGCCTTTGAGAGAGGCTGAAGTAACATGTAATTCACCCCCTCAACATACTTTTTTAATTGATGGAGAAACCATCACTGTCAATAGTGAAGTCGCAAACCTGTTGGGTCTTTAGAGTCCTAACTTTTGGGCCTTTTCTGCTGGATCAGTGTTTCCCAAAATTACCTAACCATAAGAATTACTGGATTGCTGTTGTTAAAAAGGTATTGTTGGGCCTTGGGGATTGATTGGGTGGGTTCATCCTTTTAATGCGCATTTCAGGAGAGTCCTGCAGTCAGATGCATTTGGAAAATGTCGCCCTAGGTCATACCTCTGGTGTACCCTAAGAAGCTGGTCCTGAGGCTTCCCTGGGCTTTAGAATTTCTTTTTTTTTGTTGTTTCAAATGTCCTAGTGAGGTCCCTCTCACTCCCTTAGGGATGGCAGTGGTGAGGCTTCCAGCAGTCTGGCTGTGACCCTGTTAAGTGGAAAACTGTGAGGCAGAGAGAAAGAGAGTTAGGAGCACTCCCCAAGAGGCTGCTATAGATGTTTCTATTCCCAGAATAGTGATCTGTTGTGACAATCTTAGATCAGACAACAAGATTACAGGTAATTTTCTCACTCCCTTGATGCCATTCTGAACAAAACTTAGATCATGAATAGGAAGAAGAGAGGCCATTGGGGAAATGGCAAAAGTAAATAAGTTTTTAAAGTGCACAAATTATAAGCCTGGCTTAATAAAGTGGGGTGGGCAAGAATAATAAAATCTACATTATATGACTTTCCAAAATCAGATTTAAATGCTGCCAGAATCTTACAGGTGTTTGAAATTGATTGATAGGATGTAGAAATGCAAATCACTAAAATAGGGGCCCAGGTAATTAAAGTCCTAGAAGGAAAAAGTGCCTAGTTTTTTTCCACCAGGATCCTACCTCCTAGGCACCTTGGAAACTGATCAATGAAGTCAAAATAAGAGGCTTTTAACAGAGTGGGGCAAAGATAACGTTTAGCTGCTTTAAGCAGCAGCCTGAGCTTTAGCACTGCCTGAGAGTGATAAGAAAGTTAATAATAATTTGTATTATTTTTATAGTGTGTTAGTGTTTACAGGCCACTTTCACATGCATTGTCTCATTTGATCCTAACATCAACCCCTATGATAGAGGTAGGAAGGATGTTGTGATCCCATCATACAGAACGTAAAACCGAGGTTGAAAAAGGCTAAGTGATTTGCCTATAGTTAAATAGCTTTAAAAATTATAGAGCCAGGCCTTCTGACTGTCCACATAGGGTTCTTTTCAATTCCTACAATACCAGAGAGACCAGAGTCTGGTTTAATTCTCTTCACAGCCAAACATCTGGTGAAAAGAGACCTAGACTTGATGCTTACTCATGTCATGGGTGGAGTGAAGCTATGAAGACAGGCACTGTTGCTGCTTCATCTAACCAAGCACCATTCCTCAAATGTTCTTCTAAGAGGGAGTTGGCTTCACTCAAGGAGAGTTTCATTTTCATTAGTCATGCTGTAAGGGGAAAAGGCTTTGGTAAATATGTGCTTCAGCTTTTTTTGGAAATCCTTGAAGAGGAATTTCTGAACCAAAACTACAGATTTATCTAGGCTCAGAAAATCCAGGATTGGGAGCAGGAGCTGCTTAGAAGCAAAATATCTGGCATCTTCACTACATTTTGAGATTTTAAGTAGAACTAAGAGGGGCCGTATATAGAGAGAAACAAGGAAGGTGAGAAGGAGAAAGATGCAGCAGCTTAGCTAAAAGTTTCGTCAGCGTTTCTTGGTGAGGCTGGACACAAGGTAAATGTGGTCTGACCTATTTCTTCTGGGAAGGCTAAAATAGACATACATAGCTTCTTTTTTACTTTGGCTTTAAAGAAAAGCCACATCATTCGAAAAAGAAAGTTTTAGACACTACCCCATGAGAAATGTCCTTATGGGAATAAAGAATAGAGAATAGAAGAAACGATGGGACAAAGAGGGTCAGAAGTCTGCTTCATGAGTCACATGTCCATTTGTTTTTGTGCCTTGTTTGTGACATCAGAACTGAAATGTTCATATCATTGTTGCCCATGATTGTTTTTTCTGTGTCAGACATATGAAGTGAATTTGGTTGTAATGTTTTAAACTAAATAAAGCATTCTCACCTACATTTGTTACCAAGAAGTCTTAATTAAAACAACTATCGTTAATCATGATCTGACATTAAAGGCCTCAGCAGGAAGAAGAATCATACAATACCTGCCTTCCTCAGATTGTTTAAAATACTATAATAGAGGAAAACCTATTGTAGGGTTATAGCAGAAACCAGTACTGATAGAGAATAATACATGCTTTTACAGATTATAATAAGTTGCAGCCTGGATAAGTTCTGTTGCCACTTCTGCTACTCACCACAGACTGTCTAACGTTCAGGAGGAGATGAGGGGTAAGAGAGGTGGGGTTGGAGAAGGTAATGGTACCTAGCTCATTTTCAAGAGGGGCACAAGCATTTGCCTACAAGAAATTATAGTTAGGGATGGGAGGAAGGAAGCTATTCATGGGAGGATATTTTAAGTTCTAAAAAGAGTTGAGAAATTCCACAGCACCATAATTAATAGAAGGCAACTTGAAACCTTTGTTAGTAAAAGAAGTGATAAGTACCTCAGGGAACTATTAATCCTCTCTTGATAGCCAGACCCCCTTAAGAGAGTTCCAGATTTTATGGGTGTGGTTGAATGGAAAATCTCTCCTTGCTTAAAGCATGTGGGCTCAATTATTTTCTTTTAGTTGTTAACCTAAAAGGTTAATGTGTGGATTTGACTTAAATGTAGACTCTAAAACAGTTTGACTCTGATTACCTCCTCTGAATTTTGTGCTATTCTAATGTTTTAATTCCATCTTGCTTGTTCAGCTGTATAAAATATATTGTTTTTATTTATAAAGTATTTGTTTAGAATCACCCACGTGTTTTTTTCTATACATCTTTTCTTCCTATATTTCAGATCTTCCTTTTGACATCTTTTCTTTCTGAAAGAAGTTTTCTTTAGTGATGATATGTTGGCGGGATACTTACCAGTTTTTGTTGATCTAAAACAAAGTCTTATATCATTCTTGTTCTTGAAAGATAATTTCACTGGTATACAATTCTAGATAGATATTTTCTTTCAGCACATTGAAGTTATTATGCCACTCTATTCCAACTTTTGTTATTTTTGAAAAGTCAATTACCAATTTAATCTTCTTTTGTAAGCAATCTGTTTTCTCTCTCGGGCTGTTTTAAAGATTTTTTTTTTGTCTCTAGTGTTCTTTGGTTTAATTAACAGGGGACCAGGTATAGATTTCTTTTTGTTGTGCTTCCTGAATCTGTGGATTGGATTTTCCATCAAATATGGAAAACACTTAGCTATTAACACATCAAATATTTTCTCTTCTTTTTAAACTCTCTTTTGAGAATTTCAATTAAATGTTAGGTCTTATTCTATCCTCCACATTGCTTAATCTGTCTTTTGTATTTTCTCTCTCTTTGTCTTCTGTTCCGTATTCTGGGTAATTTCTTCAAGTTTATCTTCTAGTTCACTGATTTTCTCTTTAACTAGCTCTACTCTCCTTTTATTGAGTTTTAATTTTGATTAATATATTTTTCATTTCTAGAAGTTTAATTTAGTTCTTTTTAAAATCTGCAGTCATTGTTGATAGTGTCTCACTGCATACTCTTGTGTACAATTCTCTCTTATTTCATTCAATATATTAAACATACTAATTTTAAATTTTATATTCAGTAATTCCAATATCTATAGTCCTTGCACATCTAATTTTGGAGTTTGTTACTGATACTTCTACTAACTCTCACTGCTAGATTTTGTTTCTTTATGTGTTTTATAGTTTTTAATTGTGAATTCATGTTTGGTAGAATGCCATACTACATCAGTGCCAGTCAAGTAAGACCTTTCCTGCTCCTATCTGCTCTCCTTCTCTCCATAATGACTACACATATACACAGCAACCCTGGAGGCCCCAAAAGGAATGAGTGATTGAGTAAAGAAGGAGTGAGGGAAAAAAGGTACATACATTTCTCACTAATGCAAGCTCCAAACTGAAAAAACAAAACAAACAAAAAAACTTAAGATAGGGAGAGCAAGATGCTCTAATTTTATATATTGTTCAGAGTTTGATAAATATAAGAGAATGGCAGAATCTCTTAAGACATAAAACTATTTTAGGGATTCAAAGTGAACAGAAGGCCATTAACTGTTAAGAGTAGCCAAAGAAATTATTATGGATTTATATTTCGTTCAAGAAGCAAGGAAGGACTAGATTCATAGGCTGGATTAGAGTTAGCCAAAATGAAATATTTTATTTTTCCTCACAACTGCTTAATTCTAGTCCAAATTTTTATATTCTTTCAAGAAATAAGAGACTGATATCAGGTTCTCTTGGAAAATTTTGGCAGAACATTCTAATAATATTCATTACACCATTTAGGTGACAGTTACATTTTCTGCTGAATTGGTTATAATCATTTCCTGAATGCATATCAAGTGGCCTGAGATGACTCACCAAATATGGCATGAGGTGTGGAGGTAGCTAGCAAGTAACTAAGAGACGAGTGAGTTAGCCTGACACGCCATCTAGTGGCATGCATCCAAAGGAATGATTGGTAATCTTCCAGTACTCAAAGTACTGCATAGAAGTGTGCTTCACATTACTTAAGAGATGTATTTTTAAAAAGCTATATATGGATTAACTTTTGGAAAACCTAATTAAATGCATTAGGAGCTCTTTATTTAGAAGTTTTTCTGTATGTTTTGCAAGTTTAGAACTTGCCATATTATGTTTTCAGGACAGACTTCTGTGGATACCACGTGGGCAAACCTCACGTTTTTTGCTTGGGACCAAGTGGGAATTAGGCACACGCTTTTTAAGGCTATTTTAAAGTGTGCTTTTTAACACCACTGAGTTACAAATGCTTTCTGAAGTCAGGTCAGGACTCTGATTTTGCAGATTTATAGTGGAGCCAGTTTCTCTGTAACAAGAAAAACTATGTCATTGAACTATGCAACCAAAGGACCTAAATCGTCCATTCCCTGGCCTTTGGCTATACAAAGATGAATCAATCTCTCTCTCTCTCATTCTGTCTCTCTCTCTCTCTTTCTTGTCCTTACTCTCACTGTCTCTATATAACAAGCAGAGGAGAAAATTCCACAGTCTCATGTTAAAGCACTTTTTAAAAAAACAATCCTTGATCTCAGGAGATATTTGCTTATGTCTTGTTACATATCTTTTTCAGTGCATAGTGTATTCTTCCTGGTTCTTTTTTTTACCCCTCCTGAGATATCAGTCTCCAGTAGAGCAAAGCTAAAGGGATATGTGTATGTATATATATATATATATATATATATATATATACATATAAATTTTTGTTTAGCACTGTTCTTAGAAAAGCCCTATGTTCAGCTGAAAGTAATTCATTGATAATGGGCAGCAATAGCTGCCCCTTCCTCCTAGCCTCTTAGAGCTGCTGGTATGATCTGGGCAACTAGCTTTCTCATCCCTTCAGGCCAGGGAAATAGCCACTAAAGTTTCTTTCCTTTGAAAGCTATATTAGCAGAAAATCTTTTGGTCACAAATGACAGCAAGCTAATTCAGACTAACTTAAGAGAAAAAAAAAAAAAGGAGGGGATGGAGGTAGTTTTTTCAAGAGATCCTGGAGTCGCTCACAGGATGGAAGAAGAACTGTAGGGACTGAGGACAAATCTGGGTCTTGATGTAGTAAGATTCTCTCTGTCAATCACCCATATCTGCTTGTCCTCTTACATCTATATTTTTCCCAGGGAAGATAGACTTTCTCTACAAGGCAAGACTATAGCCAACAGAAGTCTGAGAGTCACAATTTCCCAACTTATTTGACAGGCAAAAGGCCTTCTGCATGAGCACAGTGGAGGAAGCCTGTGATTGACCCATACCGAGTCTGTGCCCATATTTGAGCCAATCGTTGTAGACAGGGAGATGGCAAGTCCACGTGTGACCAGGAAGGAGAGGCTGCGATGGGTTGCAATGCGGGATAGGAACATTTCTCCAAAGGAGAGAGGGAGGCGTTATTAATGGAAATGGGAAAGGAGGTGCTGGGCAGACAAAACATGTACACAACAACAACAACAACAACAGGTATCCACTACTGCATCTAGAACATTCCTCTGTAGCCACAGAGCCCTGAACAACCAGCCCTTCTGGCTTCCTTCTGTTGCCAAACTCCTCAGACATAGTATCCCTACCCAGGGCTTCAGGGAGGCTGTTTTCACTGCAGTTCAGTGACAAATCCCACCAGAGCCTTCCACATGCCAGCGTATCTCCTTGGTTACACTTGACTCATTCTGAATTTAGAAATCCATCTGTGTGTCGCTGCCTCACTTTGGACCTTTCATCTCTTCCCTGGATTATTCCAACACCCTCGTTTCTTCTCTCCTACCCCCAATGTCTTCTAGTTATTTACCTGCTATGTTGTTGCCAGAGATTCTAGACAGTTTCAAGAAAAATACTTGATGTCAAACAGGATGCTTTCCTCTTTCCTCTCTAATTTCCATACAACAAGGAACATTTTGCTTCTTTATTGCTATGGACTGAATGTGTCTCCACCAAATTTACATGTTGAAACCCTAATCAACAATGTGATGGTATTTGGAGACAAGGATGTTCAGAGGTGGTTAGATCGTGAGGGTGAAGCCCTCTTGATGGGATTAGTGCCCATACAAGAAGAGATACGAGAGAGATCCCTTCCTTGCTTTCTCTGCCATGTGAGCATACAATAAGGCAGCCCCTGCAAACCAGGAAAAGGGCCCTCAGCAGGAACTGAATGTCCTGGTCCCTTGACCTTGGACTTCTCAGTCTCCAGAACTGTGAGAAATACATTTCTGTTGCTTAAGCTACGCAGTCCATGCTATTTTTGTGATAGCAGCCCAAAGTGACTAAGACAGGTATCCGCCTCTTCGTTCTTTTCTGTACAAGCAAGGAAGGAGAGCTAAGTGGATTTGTGAGAGCCTGAAGTTCATTGTGCCACATTTCACAGCGTAAAGGTGAGTGCTTATGCGCCCCACATTCCTACATCCTCTTGCACGTCCTGTTCTCGGGGAGGGACAGCACCTCTGTGCTTCCTTCTCTCACATGGAGGAGAGCACATTCCCTGAGCAGAGTCCTTCCTATGCATCTCAGCTTCAGACCAAAGCTACATTCTCTAACATGGTTATCAGAAACCCTGCATTTGGGGAGTTATTTGTCCCTTAGTGAACTCCTATTTAACTTGTAATCTTTATGTGTATGCAACATTGGTTATGGAAAAATAGGACTAGATTATCTCAAAAATATATATATATGTACATATGTAATTTTTACATTATATTATATAACTTTTAAAATATATATATATATGTTTAAAAACCTCATTAATTGCTTTCAAGCAACCAATATTTCACACTCATCTGATCATGGAATACCCACTACACCTTCTTTCCATTCCAGCATTTGACACAGGAGTTCAAAAAATATGTTGGACAAGTTGTAAAAAAAATTTAGAATGGCAGATTCTTGGGGGAGAAGTCCATTTATTAGGAGATGTTCCCTCAAGAGAAGTGAATACCATGCCCAGGGCACTCACCAGGAGGAGAACTCGGAAAGTGTTCATTTTTTTCCTGGTGACTCTTCAGATTTAAATGACTCTATCAAGTGACAGTAGATTTTCATAACAATCCACACTCAAGTCACTCTGAGCAGGCCATGGGGGATTTTCAAAAGGAAAGCTCTTCTCCAGGTGTCTGAGGGCTCTTGTGTACACTTTCGGTGCTTCAGAGGGAAAAGTCTTCAAGAACTGGCAGACAGCTCTTGATCACAGCAAATGTATTTCTTGTTCCAAGGGACTTATCAACACTTTTTTTTTTTCATTCTCAAGGAAGTTCAGAACTAAATTAAATGTTTTAAATTCTTGACTTAAGGAGACCAGCAGTTCTGAGAAAGCTGCCAAATGCTCTTCACATAATGAGAAAGAAACAGTTGACCTCAAGACTCGCACGGTAAGAATTATAAGGAGTGAAAGGGAGCTACCTGCCTCTGGCTGTGGTTGAGGGCAGCCCAGCTGTAAGCGGTGCTGACAGGCCCAGAGGACGGGGCGCCGGGGCGCCGGGGCTGCATTCCATGGAGGCCCTGTGCCGACGGTTTCTGGGCTCCCAGGATGGAGGGAAAAGCCTGGAGCATCGCATAGTCCATCTAGGAGGGTAGGCTTGAGGGTACGCCTGAACTCTCACCTGCAGCCACGTCATATTCTCATAACGACCTTCGGCAGTGAAATTCCAGACGTGCAAATGCATGCTAAGCAGAAAACGTAAGTAATAAGTAATTCAGTTGAAATTAAGAGACCCAGCAAGACTAAAGTCTGACTTTGTCACTTTCTACTGAAAACCACTCTGGCTCTCCACAGTCTTTTTTGACAAAAAGTCAAGTGCCTTAGAACACACACGAGGATCTGTGTGATGCAACCCCTTCCTGCCATCACAGCTTCACTGACAGTTTCTACCTCTTCTACTTCCTTGCTATGCTCCAATACGCAGAACCATTTGTTGAGCTGGAGTACACTGTGCTGTTTTGCACCTCCGTTCCTTAATTCACAATGCCTTCCTCCCCCTCTTTGGGCACTTTCTCACACACACTTTAGGATTTGGTTTGGGTGTCTCATCCTTTAGGAAGCCCCACTCCCACCAGGCTGAGCTCAGAGCCCCAGTTCTGTGGTTCCTCAGCACTCTTCATCCTGTCATTGCATTCTATACATTAATTCAAAAAAGTCTTTTTTGTGTGTCTGGCTACTCACTGGAATGTAAGTTCTTTGAAATTATTCTCTCTTTTTTTTTTCCGTATCCTTCATACCACTATGATGTGTGGCACACAGTAGGTTCTGCAGTGTTAGCTTAACTAAACCAGAGTGAGATCATTTGATGATATTCTGAAAGCTCTCACCTCGGGAGTGCTGGGAAGCAGTCACTGCTATGCAGGTTGAATATGCCCAAACCCCTTTACATCCAGGTCACATCTCAGCCAGCACTAATGATCTCAGTCACTTTAAGGCTTTGGCCTCGCTGTACACTGCAGCAGAGGTTAGGAAACTTCTCAAAGGGACTTGGCAAGAAACGTGTACCTTTTACATAAACGCATGGAGGAGTTTGGAGAGCAGGAGATGAGGATCGTTTTTACTTATAAGCCATGGGCAAGAAGTTCTGAGATAGGATGGCCATGTATTTTGGAGGCAGAAACACCTGAGGCCCTATATCAGCTGTCAGCCACCGCTGCCTACTCCAGCTGATGATTTATTTATAGCTATACAGGTTCCTGGTGATGCTGGGCCGGGACATGAAAGAGGCAACCAGTCCGTAGGCCAAAAGCTGCACATGTTTCCATCAGCACCTAGACTAGCAATTCCTGTGCCCACACTCAAGAGAACTACAAAAGAGGATAAGCTGTATATGTGAGAGGATATCAGTGTTGCTCATCCTGTCCAGGCAGAGGGGGGTCTAAGGCACGGAGAAATCCACTTCACCTCTGGGAGGCCCCGAGTCTGCTCCCTTCCTCTCCGCCATATCTGAGCTTCAATTTCTTTTAGTCCAAAAAGCAACCAATCAGTGTGATTGGTAGAAAATAACAGTGTCACGAGCACTCTTCAACCTCTTTCTTTTTCAGTGCACACCAAATTCTCAACAGCCAGCTCAACTTCTGCAGTTCTGTGTATAAACCGATGTAATGGGGTCACAGGGGAAGAAACCAACGGAGGCTGGCCTGGCTCAATTGATTGACATGGAACGAGCAGACTGTGGGACAGAAGAGGATAAACGATCGTGGCCAGGATGGGCTAATAGAGTTTGGAGAGGGAAAAAAATGGATTTGGAGTATAACCATCATTTATATGGGATTTTTGAGAGACATATTAAAAGAGGATGTTAAGGATTGGGGTTTCTTTTTTTGTTATGAACACAATGCCCTTTGGCATTTTTCAGAGAGTTTAGCATATGCCAAGGGATAAACTGGTTATAACAGTATTTCAAAAGTCTCTCTTCTTAGCAAGGCTTCTATCTTGTCATCTAGCACAAAGGGTGTTTTTGCATCTTTTTTGAGAAAGCGTCTCCATGCTGGACATGAAACTCAGGGGAAGAAAGGCCAAGTAGCCCCACCGTGTACAGTGAAGTGGGGGGACTGGTGATTTTGGTGATACGCTCCAGAGGATGGGCTTTGGGCGTCCCTGGTCTCCCCAAGTGACACAGACTCTCCCTGACTCCTGACATCTGGCCCAGGCTGTCCCGGAATACTACCTTCTCTTCCAATAGAATTTTAAATTGTTGCATAGCATATTTATGCATGTTGTTATCTGATGTTTATAACAGCTTGGCAGAAAGCAGAACAGACATTATTTTCTCTGTTTTACAGATTAGAAAACCAGGACCACAAAGAGAGGATTTACTTTCTTAAGGTGATTAAAAAAAGAAAAAGACAACAGTGGAACTGGAGCTAGCAGTTAGATCTTCTGCATTCTTGTCCATTATTCCCCATGACACTTAGTTCTTGCTTTGTAAACAAGTGCAGAGATCGCAGAAGCTCAGATGAAAAGGAGGTGCAGCGAACAGCAGTCGCGAGTGTCCACTGCCACGTGCCAGAGGTGAAGCTGACTGCCAATTGGCGTGAGATGCTGGGAAGGACCTGCAGACTCACTGGCGGTGAACAGGCCCAGAATCACATCCCAAGAGAGCCCCATAGACAGGAGCCATGGGCCAAATCTAACGGAAGGAAATCAGAAGAGATAGATGCAAAACCTTACATTTTGATCTGAAAGATAATTGCACAAGGATGAGATGGGGAGCTATTGCTTAGGATCCCTTATCCTTTTATTCCACTCCTTTTAAAAAATATTTGTTGGGGCCAGACACAGTGGCTCACGCCTGTAATCCTAGCACTCTGGGAGGCCGAGGCAGGCGGATTGCTCAAGGTCAGGAGTTTGAGTCCAGCCTGAGCAAGAGCGAGACCCCAGTCTCTACTAAAAATAGAAAGAAATTAATTGGCCAACTAAAATATATAGAAACAATTAGCCGGGCATGGTGGCGCATGCCTGTAGTCCCAGCTACTCGGGAGGCTGAGGCAGAAGGATTGCTTGAGCCCAGGAGTTTGAGGTTGCTGTGAGCTAGGTTGACACCATGGTACTCTAGCCCTGCCAACAGAGTGAGACTCTGTCTCAAAATAAATAAATTAATTAAATAAATAAAATACATTCTTTAAAAAAAATATTTGTTGGGCACTAATCCATATCTATAACAATGGTCTTAGCACTGAGGTTACAGAACTGAACAAGATTAAAACAAATAAGACCTCCTACGCTCATGGAGCTCAAATTCTAGTGAGGGAGAAAGTCAATACACAAGTAAACAAATGATTGCATAAAAGTATTGGTGTTAGTAAGAAAATAAATCAGGAGTATAGACTTGAGCATCAAGAGGATGGACAATATTAGAAGAGAGGTCAGAGAAGGACTCTCTAAGGAAGGGACATTTTCAAATCATTACCTGAAGGATAAGAAGAAACCAAGATTGTGAGGATCTTGGGCAGAGTTCCAAGGAAAGAGAGAGCAAGTGCACAGTGCAAGAAGTGGGCATGATTTCAGAATGCTCAAGAAACAGACAGGAAGCCACTGTGGCTTCCAATTAGTAAATAAGAGATGATGTAGAAGACGATATTGAGGGGCTGCAGGGGCCAGACCCTTTAGGCCGTGAAGAATAGCAGACTGCTAGGCAACCTCCCAAAATCTACTCTCCTATTCTTCCTTGGAGAATGGATGCCTAGCCACACACTAAATCCCCAGCCTTCCTTACTGGGAAGTGTGGTCATGTGACTAAAGTTATTGCCAATGGAATCTGAGCAGGAGCGTTGTGTGCAACACCCACCTCACTTGATTGAAGGGAAATTGCGTGTCTTTAACTTTCTCTCTTTCCCCTTCCTTTGCGTGACCAACCTTGCAAATAAAGACAGCATACTAGCCCCAGGGATGGGGGAGCAATGAGTTGGGAGGAACCTGGTTTCTGAATGACCTCATGGAAAAACCATCTTGCTGGACTGTATGAAAGAAAAACAATCTTCTATCTTATTAATATGTAAGCCACTGTATTTTGAGGTCTTTATTATAGTGATAAAGACTTTATTATAATTAAATCAATCAGACATTTGGATTTTTTTCTAACTTGGAAACCATTAGAAAGTTTCAAACAGATGAGAGACGAGATCTCTGTTTTGAAAAGAATTATTCTGACTTCTGTATGGAGAATGTATTGCAGGAAGGCAAGAGTAGAAGAAGGGAAAACAGAATAATGCAGATTTTATGTGAGGGACAGTGAAATATGATGGTGGCAGTAGAGAATGAGATACAGGATATAGTTTATGAATATATTTTGGAGGTGGAGCAGGTAGGCTTGCTGATTTATTAAATTTTGGAGAAGGTGAAAGAAAAGAAAAAAAAAGTATGATTTCTAGACGTCTGATTTGAATAACTGATGAAACAGTGGTGGAATTTCCTGAGGTGGAGAAGATTGAAGTGCCAAATGGGATAGGATATTTTGACTGCAAACAAAACAAAACAGAACAAAAACAGAAAACTTGACACAAACTGGCAAAAAACAATAAGGAAACTTATTACCCTACAAAATGTAGAACAGGCTACAATGATTGGTTGTTCCAATAGCTTAAATGCCTTATCAACGTCTTATGTCTAACTCTCCTCTTTGCCATCCAAGTTTTAAGTTTCATCCTGACGCTGGTTCCTCTTCTGGTCAGCGACTGAGGGAATGTATTTCTTTGCTCACCTCCAACAGGGAAGAGAGAGAAGCCATTTCTCTAAACATACAGTACAAGTCCTTCCTTCTAGCCTGAATTTTCTGAAATTTCTGGGTCTGCCATGTTCTGATTGGCTCAGACGAACAAAGCCTAGGCGTGGCGTTACTGCCGTCTGAAGTGAGGCTGGGGTGTAGCAGGCAGTGTATGACGCCGGGGAAGGTCAGGTTCTGTTGGGGAGGACAGGAGGAAGGATCGCTTAAGAGTTTATGTTTTGCACTTCAGCTCTTTGTTTCTTTCTCCTAAGCTGTGAAAGTGGGAGGCAGATATATGTGCAGCCTTGGCAGACAGAGGAGGACCAGGCTCTCACAGAAGAAGAGAGAGAGATTTTTGCATCTGTCAGAAGAAAGAAACTAAAAAACTGGTAAAAAAAAAATACAGCGAGAGTCTCTCTGGCACCAAGGGGGAAGGCCACTCCTAGCGTCAGCTTTACCTTATGCCAAAACTGCTGCTCAGACGAGGTGATGTGAATCTCAGTGACTTTTTTTGGTGACACCAATATGCTGTCTGCAACTGATGAGTCCAAGCAGCCTTGTGGGGTAACTAGGGCAGAAGGCGGCAAAATAAAACTCTTGCTGGCCCTGGTTTTTTGTGTTTTAGGAATCCAGTCTTTTTGGCCTGCTAGGGAATGATCACAAAGGGTTCTAAAACTGTCTCTCTTTTGTAAGTCAAGCCTATGACATTTTGAGAAATCAGGCCTTAAATATGAAAAACAAATTGAGGCAGTGCCATTGAGGGCAAAAGGAAGCTTGGTCCAGGATGAAAGAGTGGGGAGGAGAGGACTGGTGAGAATGGCATTTTGGTTTCAAAAGCCTGACCTGCTGTCCAGGGAGACAGATTCTCTGGGCAGGTGGCTTTCTTTTTTGTCATTCTATGAATAAGAAACTTGTTCAAAAGCTGTTCACAGTTGGCCTTAGAGAGGACTGTTGGGAGAAGGTCTTACTTAACATTTGTGACAACCCCGAAACACCCAATGATTGTAAGGTAGAAGTGGGTCAGGCCATCTGTTTTCCCCCAAGAGGATGGGAGCAGAATTTATTCCTAATCGTAGGTGTTGCTGCCAAGACCTAAGAAACTCAGGGGACATGGAGCATTTGGGATAGTACCCAATTAGTTTGCATCAGATACACAGAGTCTGGACCCCCTGTAGCCCCAGGGTGTACTTCCAGGCCATCAGTTCCAACTGCTAAAAGTGGAAGGTGGCCAAAGAGACCAGGCAAAGCCATGAAGCAATGGGTGCTTTGCCTCTACTTCTCAATGTGTTTTGGGTTTGCTCGACCAATCACCCTGTATTCCTTCAGGGAGAGTTTGGTCTGTGGAATTCTAAAAATCAGAGTTAATAGTTATCAACCTAGAACCTAGAAAGAAGCTAGGGAAATTGAAAAATTTAACCTTAGAAATAAACTGGGAATTCTAATGTAGGAATGTAGGAGTAACAGTAACTTACAACTATCCACACCTCCCTTCAAAACAAAAGTTCTACCCTTTCGTCTATTTTCCCTACCTTTGTTGGTGGCATCACCAGCCCCAGTTAATAAACCTGAGTCTAGGAATCATCACGGATTTCTCTTATTCTCTCGTCTGAGCATTGGGATGAGGGGAGGAAGGGAAATGTCCAGTTCCCAGAGTCAGACTTCTAGGTTCAAATCCCATCTTTGCCACTTTCCAGCTCTCTGAATTAGGCAAGTTATGTAGCCTTCCTGAGCCTTGGTTTCCCCACCTTAGAATGAGGACAAGAACCCTACCTACTTCATAGGTAGCACAGCCCCTGCCTGTGCACTTCTGATAGCCTCCCTGGTGATGTCGATTCTGCTGGATTGTAAATGGTCCACAGCAGAAGGGAATAGAGCCAAGCCTCGCACTGTCCTTCGACTAAAGCAGCCATCTTTGGAACTCTCATACACCTGTTTGCATTCTGCTTCATGGAGCTTGTCCTAGGGTGATTCTCCATCTTCCCCTAGACCGCTTGTGCACATTCACAGAAGTGCAGGGCAATGGGAAAGGGGGTTTTATAGGGGAAAGCTAGCATATAAATATACACAAAAATATGAAAATGGTTTTAAAAAGCAGAACTTAATGTTTGAATGTTTGATGCCAATTTCAAATCCATAAAACATGGAGAAATATTTGATTTTCTGAAATCCAGCTTCTTCTATGTATGAGTTCTTGAGCAGACAGCAAAAAGGCCCATGGCTCATCTTGAATCCACTAAACTCCTGTCAGCTGGTAAAATGGATTTATATTAGGTTACCCCCTCAGGTACAACTTATACAATCACATGATCAAAAAAAAATTGGTTAGCATGTAAATGTTCAAATTCTCTCAGACTGTAAACTCCTTGAGGGTAGCAAGTATATCTTTTTCATCTTTATACACATAATGCTAAGCACATGTAAGGTAGTCCAATGTTTGTTAGGAAAAAAATGAATGTCTTTGGCATTAAAAAATGAACTGTCTCATCGTGTTATGTTATGTACATGTAATAGACAAACTTAACATGCAAAGGTTCATATTAGTGGTTGTTTCCTCCTTATCCAGAAGAGGGAGAAAGGGAAAGAGTCATGTGGGCAGGTTGTCAGATGAAAGTCGGTGAGTGCAGAAGATGCACTGCACCCAAGGTGGGGGAGGGCGAGCTTCCAGCCACCTGCGCATCTTGCTGCTCTGGATATCTGGCTCCACACAGACGGCAAGAAAGTTCCGGGGGCTACTCTGGAGGAAAGGATGGCTTTGGGGATGAGTTTTGGTAGAAAAAGAAAAGACACCAGATGATGTACGGAGTTGGGGGAAAGTGGATGGCAGGAGCAAGGGGCCAAGGCAGAAAGATTTCGGTTTTAACATCCTGTATATGGAGCACTCCTAAATCTTTGCCTCCCACCCGGGCTCCTTCCTGAACTCCAGCGGCACTGCTTCCTAGACAGCTCAACCCTGAAGACAGACTCCTCAAAGTCGACACGCATAACACCAAGTTCATCCCTGATTAGACTTGCACTTCCTGTGGGTTCCTTATACTGTTAAACCTAGAAACTATGGAGTCATGCTTGACTTGGTTTCTTTCACCTTGCAATGCAATCCTGACACCGGCTACCCAGAGTGAAAGCAAATTTCACAGGTTGCTGGCACATTCCCCCACAAGGCTGCCCTCACTTCAGGTGCCAGCTACAGGGCTGGGGATTCCCAGGCCACCTGCACTTCTGACCAATGGGCTACAAATTCTGGGGTTTCCAATGACCCTTCAGCCCTGATAATTCACTAGAACAACTTATAGGACTCAGGAAAACATTCTACTTCTAACTACAGTTTTATTATGAAGGTACAAATCAGGACCAGCCGAAGGAAGAGACTCATAGGACAAGGTATGGGAGAGTCCCAAATGTGAAGTTTTCATGTCCTCAGAATGTGTCACCCTCCCAGGTCATTGATGTGTATGATTAACCAGGAAGCCAGAGTTCTTAAAACACAAACTAAAACCACAATGAGATATCACCTTACCCCTGTTTGAATGGCTTTTATTAAAAAGTCCAAAACCAATAGAAGCAGGTGTGGATGCAGTGAGAAAAGAATGCTTATACACTGTTGGTGGGACTGAAAAAATTAGTACAACCTCTAACAGAATGGAGATTCCTTAAAGAACGAGAAGTAGACTTAGCATTTGATCCAGCGATCCCACTACTGGGTATCTACCCAAAAGGAAAAGAAGTCATTTTATCAAAAAGACACCTGTACTCAAATGTTTATTGCAGCACAATTCAGAATTGCAAAGGTGTGGAATCAGCCCAGGTGCCCATCAATTGGATTAACAAAATGTGATATATGTATACCAGGGAGTACTACTCAGCTATAAAAAAAGAATGAATTAATGACTTTTGCAACAATTTGGAGGGAACTGGAGACCATTCTCCTAAGTGAAGTAACTACAAAATGGAAAAACAAACACCACATATACTTGCTATTAAATTAGAACTAACTAGTGAGTGCACATGTGCATACAGGGAAGTAAAACTCAGTGGAAATCAAGCAGGGGGTGAGGAGGAGAGAGGATGGGATGGGTGAAAACCTACCTAATGGGTATAATGAATGCTATTTGGGTGATGGGCACCTTTATAGCCATGACTCAAGCATTATAAAAGTGATCCATGTAACCAAAAACACTTGCACCCCCTTAATATTTTGAAATAAAAAATGAAAAAACAGTTCTTATTGTGGTGCCATTAGTCATGATTGATTGAATCACTGTCCATGTGATTGAACTCAATCTCCAATCCCCTCCACTCTGTAAGGCTGGCTCACAGCTCCAACCCACTAATCTAAGGTTGGTGTTTCTGACATGGGCAGCTCTCATCCTAAAATTATCTAGGGGCTCACCATGAGCCACCTCATCAGCATAAATGAGGTATGGTCCAAGAAGACCACTGTGAATAATGAAGACACTCCTATCACTCAGGAAATTCCAAGAGTTTAGAGATTACATCAGGGATAAAGACTACCCAAACTCCTTATTATATGACAAATTCCCACAGCCAGGGCATTACCAAGCCATACCAACTTCCCCTCCTAAATATCGTTTAAATACAGCTCCTCTCTTCCATTCCTGCTGCCATTGCATAGGTCCCTGTCAGCTCTCATGAGGACTATAGCCACAGCCTCTTACCTGGTCGCCTTGCTTCTAGGTGTGCTCTCCCACCAAGTCATCTTTGATTTTGCTCATAGTTGTTATTCTAAACCCCCAACCTGATCACGTGCATTTCCTGACCAATGGGCTACAAATTCTTAATAGCTGCCACTTGCCTGTAGCAGCACTGACGGATAGAAATATAATGTACTTTGAAGTTAATTTTAATAATATAATTTATTTAACCCAACATTTCCAAAATATTATTTCAATATATTTATATATACTTATCTATGTGTGTATATATATGTACACATTTAAGACTGCTTCTATTTTTAAATTTACATGAATAAAATTAAATAAAATGAAAACTTCTTCCCCTCAGTTGCATTAGCCACATTTCATGTACTCAAGAGCCATACGTGCTTAGCAGCTAGCTTGTGGACAGCACAGGCCTACAGCGCAGAGTCAACTTCCTGCTCATGGCAGGCAAGTCGTTTACGTGCTGACTCTTGCCTCCATTTTATCCCCTCTCCTACCTCCCCAGCCCTCCTGCTGCCACCACCGGCACCTCTTTCTTTGGCCACACCAAACCACCCTCTCTTCCCCCAAACAGACTGCCTTTTTCCCCATGTCTATACCTTTGTCCATACTGACCTGTCTGCCTTAAAAGTTCTGTCTCTCAGGAATAAAGCCAGGAAAAGTCACATGTATTGTTGGGTATTGATGGAGTTCAGGACATGGTGCACAAAAATATGGCACCTTGGCATTTGAGAATACAGGAAAAGTAGGAAGACTACTCTCACCTTCTCTCTACACTTCTTCCCTGAGGAAGGTCATAAAACCTAAGAAGTTCGCTCTCAAACCTTCTCCCACCCTTCCCCTCTGAAGTAGGTCATAAGACCCTCATTTGAGAGGTGCCCTTCCTACACCCAGAGGAAAGAAACATCCCTATCTCTGAAGACATGGGATCACAGAGAAGAATCTGAACAAACAGGCCTTGCTAAGTTCTCCCCAGGCCATTACTGCTAGAGGATACCCTTTTGCCCTCCAGTCATTTGTCTCCAAGACTGTTCATGAATCACCAAACTTAGGCATAAAAATACACAAGTTTACCAGGCTTCTGTATCCATAAATATATTACATAAATGTGTATGCTTTCCCCTTGTTAATCTGTCTTTCGTTGTAGGGGCCTCAGCCATGAACCTACGATGGGGAGAAAAGATATTCTTTCATCCCCTACAGCATGAAGCTCCAATTTCGCCTCCTCTGTGAGGACGTCTCGGGCCCTCTGGGCTGAGTTTGTCACACTCACCTCTGAGCTTCTGTGCTGCATTAATGCCTCTCTTGGAGCAAACTATTAATATATTTTCTACATCAAAGATTGCAACACATGATTTGACACCTCAACTGACATCTAGGCAGACTATTTGAAAATCAAGGAAAAATGTGTTTTGTAATTATTGTACTTATCATGTTGTATTGAAATTGTGTTTGTACATGCCTGGGTGGTGAGCTCCTCAAGGACACAGACAATCCCTCTTCGGCTTTGTGTCCTCAGTTCTGGGTCAATGCCTGGTGACTGTTCGCTCCTTCCCCACTTACGAGATTAAACAGGACAATCTCTTTCCCTGCACACAGCACGTACTTCTGGGACAAGAAGTCTGCAGGGCAGTTATATACACTGCTTCTTGTTTCCCTTAACCATCACCTGATTTTGCTTCATCAAAACACTCTTAAGGCTGGGCGCCTGTGGCTCACGCCTGTAATCCTAGCACTCTGGGAGGCCGAGGCGGGCGGATTGCTCGAGGTCAGGAGTTCGAAACCAGCCTGAGCAAGAGCGAGACCCCGTCTCTACTATAAATAGAAAGAAATTAATTGGCCAACTAATATATATAGAAAAAATTAGCCGGGCATGGTGGCGCATGCCTGTAGTCCCAGCTACTCGGGAGGCTGAGGCAGAAGGATTGCTTGAGCCCAGGAGTTTGAGGTTGCTGTGAGCTAGGCTGACGCCACAGCACTCACTGTAGCCTGGGCAACAAAGCGAGACTCTGTCTCAAAAAAAAAAACAAAACAACAAAAAAAACACTCTTAGAATGTTCCTAGTCGAGGTATACATAATCAATGACAATGAAACTGTTACCCATTGTACAGGGATTGCCATTCTAACAGAATTCAGACTTAAACTAAGAAAATAAAATATAAAGGGCAGAGGGGAGAGGAATCTTACAATTAGAGGGAAGAACTTGGCCAAGCGGGGGAGTTTTCTTGAGTCATGGAAAACATACCTCATATAGGTACCACTGGGTACAAGATTAAGTCATTTCAAAAATAGACAGTAGTACAGCCACTTTGGAAGACAGTTTGGCAGTTTCTTACAAGACTAAACATACTCTTAAACCATATGATCTAGCAATCACACTCCTTGGTATTTACCCAAATGAGTTGAAAACATGTCCACAGAAAAATCTGCACACGAATGTTTATAGAAACTTTGTTGCCAAAGTTTGGAAGCAACCAAGATGCCCTTCAGTAGGTAAATGGATAAATAAACCGTGGTATATCCAGACAATGGAATATTATTCATTGCTAAAAGCAAATGTTTTATCCAGCCATGAAAAGACACGGAGGAAATTTAAATGCATATTACTAAGTGAAAGGAGCCAATGTGAAAAGCTTATATACTGAACAATTCCAACTAGATGACATTCTGGATTATAGGCAAAACTATAGAGACAGAAAAAAGACCAGTGGTTGCCAAGGGTTAGTGGGGAGGGAGGGATGAACAGATGGAACACAGAGGACTTTTAGGGTAGTGAAAGTATTCTGTGTGATACTATAATGACGGATACATGTCATTATACATTTGTCAAAACCCATAGAATGTACAGCAACAAGAGTGAAGCCTAATGCAGACTGTGGACTTTGCTGATATTGAAGCATCATTGTAGGGTCATTGCAACAGGGAGCCACTCTACTGGGGGATGTTGATAGTGGGGGAGGTTATATGTATAAGAGAGAGGAGGGTATGTGGGAAACCTCTGTACTTTCTGCTCGGTTTTCCTATGAACATACAACTGCTCTAGAAAATAAAGTCTATTAAAAAAAACACTCATGGGTCATGGTCAGCAAACTGCCACCTGAGGGCCAAACCCAGCAGCACACTGCCTGCTTTGATACTATCCCAAGCTAAGAATTTTTTTTTTTTTTTCACTTTTAAATGGTTGAGGCCAGGCGTGGAGGCTCACATCCTAGCACTCTGGGAGGCTGAGGCGGGAGGATCGTTTGAGCTCAGGAGTTCGAGACCAGCCTGAGCAAGAGCGAGACCCTGTCTCTACTAAAAATGGAAAAAATTGGCCAGTCAACTAAAATGAAACAAAAAATTAGCCGGACATGGTGGTGCGTGCCTATAGTCCCAGCTACTCGTGAAGCTGAGAGCAACATCTGTCCATGAGCTTCTGTGGTGCTTGAGGAAAGAGTAGCCTTCTACGCTCCCCAGGGCTCAGAACCTCCCTGCATGCCAAGCTGGGTGAGGTAGGTACTCTATGCACCGGCCACTCCCCAACTCACCCATTTACTTGCTCATCTCCTCTGCTAGGCCGTGGGCCCCTGAGGGCAGGGGCCGAGCTGGTGTAGTGCTT
The DNA here is from genome assembly GCF_040939455.1 of Microcebus murinus. NCBI lineage: Eukaryota > Metazoa > Chordata > Mammalia > Primates > Cheirogaleidae > Microcebus > Microcebus murinus. The sequence goes on along the minus strand of NC_134105.1, from coordinate 113,978,494 downwards.
CTCCCTATTGCTGGGCACAAGGCCCGGCATCTAGTAGGTGCTTAGTGCACACGTGCTGCATCAGCGAATCAGAGCGTGTGATAGCTGCCCTAAAGCATGCTTGCCTCCAGCCGTACCTCGGGTGCCTGGCAGGACGGTTCTCCAGGAAAGCACCCTCAGAACCAGCGGTGCCTGGTGCTCCGAGTGACGCTTTCTCCCAAGAGGATGGGGCAACTCTTTCCATTGGCATGTCGAGTTCTGCTTGAGAGGCATCTGGAAAAGGGGGGGTTTCCATTGCTGAAAATACTGTACAAATGGAGAAAGTTAAACACTAGGATGGAGTTCTTGACTGAAAGAAATCTCTCTAGATAAGGGAAATAACACATCAGCCAATGGAAAACTGACAAGGATTTGGGCAGATCTTGTTTTAGGCCCGGTCCTCTCCCTTACTGACTGCGTGAAGGTGTACATGTCACTGATCTCTGCAACCCTGTTCCCTTGTGAACAGAATGGGAGAGCATTTAGGCTGGGTGATCTCTATGCTCTTTTACTTTTGTGACCCCACAGCAAAGGAATTACTTTTAGCTTTGATGGTCTATGTCTTCTATGAAGCAATTCACCAACTATCTCTGTTGTGCTTTTCATATTACCTTGATTAAAATAATTATTGTTTACAATAATTTTGATTCCATTAGGGTGCTGGTATTTTCAGTGTGCTCCCACTCCAGAGCCACTCTGTGCCTTCTCTGCAGACGGCATCTTCTGGGCTCCCTTGCCACTTCAGTTTGGCCGATGCGAGCACTGGCAGGAGAGCAGAGGGCAGGACGAGAGGAAGGCCAGGGTGTCTCTCCCCCACTCCTTCTCTGCTGTATTAGTTTCCTGGGGCTGTCGTAACAAATTACCATGGGTTGGCTTCAAACAACATAAACTTATTCTCTCACATGGTTCTGGAGACAAAAAGTTCAAAATCAAGTTGTCAGCAGGGTTGGCTCCTGGAGACTCTTAGCGATAATCCCTTCCAGGCCTCTCTCCTAGCTTCTCATGGCTGCAACTCTTGGCATTCCTCGGCTTATAGGTACCTCACCCCAATCTCTGCCTTCATTTCTGCATGACTTTCCCCCCATGTTTGTTTTGGGGTCTCAATTCTCCTCCTTTCTTTTACAAGGATATCAGTAATTGGTATCCACCCTAAATCCAAGATGATCCAGTAAGCCCATTCTAAATCCAGGGTGATCTCATCTTGAGATCCTTAAATATATTTGCAAAGATCCTATTTCCAAAGATCACACTTACAGGTGGCAAGGGTTAGGACTTGAATATATCTTTTGGCGGCCACAATTTAACTCACTACACCTGCCCTGAGGTCGTATACCTGATAAAAGGAGAGACATCTCCTCCATAGTTTCAATTCTCACTGGTAACACTATTTCCTCTCCTTGCCCCTTTTGCCTGAGGAGTTAATGGTTTCTGTTTATTGCCTAGGCTCTGAGTGCAGCAGAGACCCTATTATAAAAGATTGAGTTATTGAATATGCATCTAGTAAAGAATAGTAGCATGGGCCGGGCACGAGCACTCTGGGAGGCCAACATGGGAGGTCAGGCCAACTCAAGGTCAGGAGTTCGAGACCAGCCTGAGCAAGAGCGAGACCCTGTCTCTACTAAAAATAGAAAGAAATTAATTGGCCAACTAAAAAGATATAGAAAAAATTAGCCAGGCATGGTGGCACATGTCTGTAGTCCCAGCTACTCCGGAGGCTGAAACAGGAGGATCACTTGAGCCCAGGAGTTTGAGGTTGCTGTGAGCTAGGCTGATGCCATGGCACTGTAGCCAGGGCAACAGAGTGAGACTCTGTCTCAAAAAAAAAAAAAAAATAGCAGCATGGGAATAAAATCTGTATTCCTGGAAAATAACTGGTGAGAAGTAAAAGTGAGCCCAGATATCTAGAGCTCATAAGGATGCAAGCCAGACATGAAGGTAGAGTAAATTTTATGTTTTTCTCTAAAGAAGAACCATCTTATATTTGGTTCACTTTTTCCAAGTCTTTTCTCAGAGTTCACTTGTTAATACTTTGGTGAACTTATAAAATAAAAAATAAAAAGTTATGATCATATAAGGTAAAGACTCTCTTAAATTTAATGTCATCTCCAAAAGAACATTTAGGTTAAGGTACTGATTTTGTGCCTAACTCTTGATCTGCTAAATTAGAATCCATGGATAGTTCTAGGTGTCTTTACATCCAACTCTCAACACACAAGAGATTACTTTATGAATATTGGGAGTGGAGCAGCTTTGGCTTGGGTTCCCCACAAATCATACTCTGAAATAAGAATTTGAGGACAAGTAGTTCGTGGCAAAGAGGTGGCCCAGGGCAAGGGGTGAGGGTGGGAAGTGAGACAGGGAAAGGAAGGAAGTCAGTAAAGAGTGCATTGTCAAGGCAGTTACCATTTCCTGCATCTGGAACTCAATCCTGATGGGGAATTCTGGGAGGCTACGTGGGAATGGCTCCATCATCCTCGTTGAGGAGTGAGGCATTTGGAGCATTTATCCCTCAAATCCTTGCCCATCTCTGGCTGAGGGCTGCTTCTGAGGTCATTAATTCTTCAGCACATCCTGCTTGTCCTCTTTGCTGGGCTGAAGACAAGTCTCCAGGCAGAGAGTTGTGGATGTTTACAGTGAAGAACGCTGGCTTGTAGAGGTGAATGTTAAGGGGATATAGATGGAACATTGACAGCAACTGCTGAAAAAATTAACGCTGCTAAAGAAAAAAACACAAAACCAAAAATACAGACATGCCAGTAATATGGCAGACTAAGTTAGATTTTTATTATATTCCCCAAATCTTCCTCCTCTATCCTTGCCATTGCTGAATGGTGGGCACAGTGTAATTCCCGACTTTATTGACTTTGGGTTGGCCATGTGACTTGTGTTGTCCAATGGAAGGTTAAAAACGTGATAATAGCAGTTTTAAATGACAAGCATGATGTCATTGACCTCCTGTGCTTCCATTATCTACATTTTTACCTAGAATTCCACATTAGGGAATAGATCCTACAGAAGTGCATGCATACACAAATAAATCATGCAAAATTATGGTCATTGCAGAATTGAGTGTAAACACAAGAAATTAGAAAGAACATTCTAGAAAATGGGTAAATAAGTTACAGCATATTCTTATGTGGAATTTTATGCAGTATGTCCTTACATGGAAATCTGTGAATGATATATTAATATAAACTAGGAAAAGAAAATTTAAGAGCTATATATAATCCCATTTTTTAACAACAAAGATTATGATTATGCATATTCAAAAATACACATTTGCATCTTTCCTATATGCATGAAGAAAAAACTGAATGTAAAAAGTATCTCTGGGCATTGTAGTTGGGGAAGTAGAGAAAAGGACACCCCTACTGACAGTTTTTTAAAATGTCATGCATGAAACATGTATAAGATGAAAAAATTAATGAGTGAAAGATACAAAATGAAAGTGAAAGCCTTTTTCCTTTTCTTCACACAAGCTCCCATCCCATTGTTTCCTGTATTTCAAAACCTCTTTTAATGCATGCATATATTCACATCATATGTGCACCTATTTCTCTTTTCTTATAAAAATGTTACACATTGCACTGCAACTTGTTCTTTTGACTCTTGAGGATAGAAAACTACCTTATTCTTTTCACAGAGGCATCCTGACTCCATCATATAGATTTACTGTTATTTAGTTAACTTGACCTCCACTTATGAATACTGGATGTTTCCAATCTTTTGCTTTTACAAAACAGTATAGCAATAAACATTCTGGTACATAACATTTTGCTAAATGTTTGTAACTCTATCTATTGGGTAAATTTCTGGCACAGGAATTACACATGAAAAGAGATATGTCTTTTAAATTCTGGCAGATATTGTCAAATTATCCTCAAAAAAAAAAATAACAAGGCACATTTCCACCAATGATTTCCCCCCAGGTGTCCTTAAACATCTATATTTGCCAATCAGAGAAGTGAAAAAATCTTATTTATTCAATGTAGTTTTGATCATTTGAATTTATTTAATTGCGTAGGGGGTAGTGCACCTTGTCATTTGTTTTCTGACCAGCCGTGTTTCTTTTACTCAAACATTAATACCCTTTGACCATTTTCTCCTGGTTGGTCATCTTTTTCATACTGACTTGTAAAAGCTCTTTCCTAAGTGAGTTTATCTTTTCACCATTTGTTTCTCAAATACATTTTCCCAGTTTACCATCAGTCTTTACCATCAGACTTCGTTTATGCCATTTTTCCCCATGCAACTTTTTGAAATATTTCTATGGTCAAATATATTAGTTTTGCTGCTTTATATGGCTTCTGGATTTTGTTCTTACTTAAAACAGCCCTTCATCATCACAGAATTATAACTTCTTTTAGAGCTTTTGTAGTTTCTTATGTTTAAATCATTGATCCAGCTGGAATTTATTTTGGTGGAGAGAGGAATGTTTACTTTTAACTTTGTAGGCATCTAAATTGTTTGAGTTTTCTAAAATGAGCATGCATTTCCTCCTGTAATTTAAAATTCCAGTAAATGAAACTAGATGAATGAAATGAAATTTTAAAAAAGATAAGGCATAATAGCTCATAGGACAAAGCCTGGAGACAGAAAGACCAGGTAAGAGCTTTTTTAATAGTCTTGGTTAGATATGGTCGTTCAATACATTGACCGCCTATTATTCGTCAGGCCCAGTGCTAGATTCTGAAGACATAATAATGGCCTGCGCTGAAGAACTGGCAATGGTAATGAGAAGGAGGGGAAGGACTGATGGAAGTGTTTTAGCCCATAGAACAATCACCATGACAACGGGAGCCTGAATCATCACTATGGAGACACAGTGCTCGAAATTATGACTGGAGGGATACTGTGACTCTGTTGGTGAGGATTTTGAAAAAGGTAAACAGGTATGTTACAGAGGTTTCAAAATGACACTGTTAGTGGCCAAATTGAGATTAGTATCTCACTTTCCCCCAGTGTTCTGTGTTCCCCAGGGTTCCCTAGGGGAGGCTAGAGAAAAAATTATTCAGAAACGACATAGATTTAGAGGAGCACAAGCTTTTATTCAGTCATTGCTGCTTATGACTGCGCCAGTTAAAGAGCAGCCTTTTATTCAAAGAAGTTGCCATCCAATATAATTCATATTACATATAAAATGTCCCCATGTCCTAGACGTCTGATGCCCAGGCTGCTTGGTTGTTGGGGGAAACTACTCACACATTTCTTCCCTGCAGCAACCATAAAGACTTCTGCCCAACACTTAAGGCCCAAAAGAAACATATATATATATATATATATATATATATATATATATATATATATATATGTATGTTTGGGAGTGGGGCTTGGTTGATTAGGGCTTGAGCTATAAACTATTGAGCTATTTCATTATTACCAACATGTGGCAGACTTTACACACTTATCATTATGTCCAAATAATAATGCTTCTCTGTCTCTCCCTCTTCACACAGAACATCCAGCCTCACTTTCAGGGGCCCTGGAGACTGGGGTAATCCCGGAGGCAGAAGGGGTTCCCCCAGGCTGTAAGTCAGTCTGTGACACCACCGTATTTCTGCCACTACCTGGCTCTGGACACTGCTCCTTTCTCTGCCTGTGGTCACTGCTCACACCACTGCTGACCCCCTCCCGCAGTGTCCAGCCACCACATTGGCCGAAACAAGGTTACTGCTCCTATTTTATTTGACTCTTCTCTGATTCCCCACAGCACAGCTCAAACCAGGTTGTTGCTTGGGGTGAGAATTTTCTTAATGTTCAGGCATAACCAAAGAAATAACTTATAACTAGTTACCAGACAAGACTACTTTGGGAACCAAGGCCCAGGCTCATCCTCCTCCATGTGACTGAAGTTAGTTTACCTCCATCCCAGATTGCCCTCAACAAGCCCATATAGCTTTTTAGAAAATGATCCTATAAAATGGATTTCTGATTTAAGCCGTAGCAAACATCTTGAAACTTGCCTCCTTTAATTCAGTCTTCCTAACATTCGGGCTTTCCAGGTAAGTTTGGGGTTCCCCACTGCCCTGGCTAATGCTGCAGTTGCCCTCTACCTATTAGCCTATCACCTATTTCTAATAACATTATTATTATCTGTTCAAAAGCTGGCTCTTCTGGGCATTAGAATACACACACACAGTGCACATTGGCACACAGCAGAAAAGGCTGCGGCTCCTGTCATTGGCATTCTGGGAAAACGTGCCATCTAGGCCTGCCAGCAATACAGTAAGTACCACGAGGTTTGAGGCTTCCCAACAATCCATCATGTATAGTAAAGAAATGATCTCCAGTTACTGTCCGTTTTGTATTGGGCAGGCATCCCTCGGGTTAAAAATCACTGCGAGGATAGCAGCCAAATTTTATGACCCAGGTTTACCATAGCTGTAAGCCTCTTCACACACAAATTTAACATCTCAGGCTCCCAACAGATCATAATAATGCAGAAATAGCAAAGGGCACACTTCTGGTATTTGTCTGTTTTGTTGTTGTTGTTGTCATTGTTGATGTCGTAAGCCGCCCAAATCCTACTAGGAAACAGTAAGAGTAAAGCCTGTGCCCGGCTCTACCATAAAGACACAGTCTCACAAGGTCCGTTTCAAACACCACATGGCAATTGTATAGTCCTTCTTCGACATGGAGGAAGCCTGGGTGGGACTTGCCTCATCATGCCAAGCTGGGTCAACCATTCAGATACTGTTTTCTAGGTTTGTACTCTGCAAAACACTTGGTAACTGGGGGGAAGGCAATAAAGTCGGGCATCAGACATTTGTAATGAAGAAAAAGATTATTCCTTCTAAATCTCTCACCTAGCTGATGTGCACCTACTGAGGCCAGGGCAGCCTGTAGAGGGCATCTCTCAAAACATGGGGACAGGGCATGTGTGAGCCCCATCGTAGCGGGCATGGGAACCCAGGGCTGCAGGGAGGTGCAGCGGAAAGCCGATGGTTGAAAGGATGCATCAGCTACACTGGTTGGAGGTTATCGAGGCGTTTTCACACCTTCCCAGCTTGCCTCAGACGAAATCTTTGGGAAGAGATGGTGGAGACACCCAGGCACCTATAATAGGGCAAACAGCAGAACGAGGCAGCTGGTGTTTGAGCTCTGGAGTGGGGCTGCCTGGGCTTAAATCCAGCTCTATCAGGTACTGTGTAACTGTGAGCGAGTTTCTTAACCCTCTGTGACTTAGTTTATCTCCCTGTAAAATGGGGATGACAATAATAGTACCTACCTCCTGGGGTTGTGGTGAGAATTAAGAAAGCATTACAAAAAACAGACTCAGCACAATGCCTGGCAGCTATGAAATGCTCACTGGAGTTAACTCTTACTGCTGTGATTGTTATGGAGAAGTGGATAAGCACGTGGGCCCTGGTGCCAGGCAGACCTGGGTTCTGGTCTTAACTCTGCCACTTACTGTGTAACCGACAGCAGTCAAACTTTCCTAAGCTTTCAGTTTCCTCACCTGTGGCATGGGGCCAGCAGCAGTTCAAACTTCACTGGGTTATGGTTTGGATTAAAGGAGGCAATGCAGTAGCCCCTGGCTAGTAGTTGGTTAATACACGTTAGCTATCATTATGTATTAACAGCAGGTGATGGAAAGAGCGCTCACACCGGGCTGCTTTCTGCCCTCTCCCTTCGTCTGTGCCCATGCTCTCAGGGCTGGGTGAGCTCTACAGACCCCCCTGTATGTCCTGCCTCCACCAGCCAACTGCTGTAAGGTCTCTTGGGTCCGCAGCTCCCAGACTGCTCCCAAATGTGGCAATTAGTCCATTTCTTCCTGCAGGTGATAACCCTGTCTGGAATAGGGCAATGATTTTGAGCCTATCCCTGTCATTCTTGAAGGGTCCGAAAATCCCACCTTTGGACGGCCAAGGTGTGTGAGTCCAAAGGCCAGGACTTCCCAGGGGCTTCTTCTTCTAGTAGACCGGAATGCGCGCGCGTCAGCTGGCCAGCAGAGCCCCGCCGGTGGCCAGTGGTATCATCGTGGCCCGAAAGGCTCTGGCTGGGATGCAGAGACCCGCGGTGCTCACTGGCATCCCCGGCGTCCTGGAGGAAAGGTGAGGGCGCATCACCCCCTGGCGGCCGCGGGGCGCACACCAGGCGGGCGGAGCGGTGCTGCGCGCCCGAGCGCCTCTTCTTCCCTTAGGGAAGGTAGGATGCACTGCCACCGAGACTTGTCGCTCGCCGGGGAGACCAGCCCTGACTGTCCGCTTCTCTTCTCGGGACACAGCCGCTCTGGTGCTGGACGCAGCACCGTGGTGCTGCCTTGGGAAAGATGCACCGACCCAAAGCCAACTCCCCACTCCGGCTTCCTGCAGGAGGAGGGGATTTAAAGCCAAGGGGGGGGGCGGCGCGGGGACCCTGATCTCTCCGCCAGCCGCTCGGGGGCGACAGCACGCAAAGTCCTTCGCGCGGGCACGCCTGGGCAGGTGCCTGCGTCGCGGCGCACCAGCAGGGCCAGGACCGACTCGGGCAGACCTGCTGGCCTGGCGAAAGGTTGCATCGCCGGGAACTTGCCCGCTGTTGCTTCCGGCCCACGGGCCGCCCCGCCACTGTTAAGCTTCTTGGAAGAAGCAGGACAGAGACCAGCCCCGAGATGGGGGGATCTGCTTTCTCCGTGCAGAAAGTTTTGGGGGATGCCCTGGGGCGCCCTTGGTTGGGTTTACTTTGGTGGGGCTGAACATAGATTTTCCAGGCCAGCAATTGCTCGAGTTGCCTAAAAGGAGACCCAGCGCTTAAACTGAATTTGCAAATCTAAGAACATAAACTGCCTCTTAAAAAAAGAAGAAAAAAGGCCTAAGGGCTAGGACTCAGACTTAATGAACCCATAATTCAGCCTTTCCTTCATCTTGTGGCCCTACTGAGTTTTCTTTGTAATAAAGTCCAGCAAATTAAGCCAGAGGTGGGGCCATTCTTTGAGATGTCAGGAAGATAGTTAACAGTGTATCTTGTAGCCACCAAAATGCAAAGAAGGGTGGTGGTGGTAACCAAGGGGATGGGATACTCACACACCTTCAGGAGCCCTTCCTGACCCTAGCAAAATAACCACTGGTCTGGGCGACTTCTGGGGCCCCCCTCTCTTGGGGCCCCAGAACCTCGTCCACGAGTGTATAATAAAGCCACGTGGCTTGGCCCCCACTCTTTCTCTCTCTGTGTATGTCTTTTCTTTTCGCCGCCGCCGATAAACCTTACACCTTGTTCAGGGCCATGCTAATCTTTTCAATATCGTTCCAATTTTAGTATATGTGCTGCCAAAGGAAGCACAAGATTGTATTTTCACTTTTGACACAGGCTTTAAAATAACAAGCACTTACAATGCAAATGCAACCCTAAAAATAATTAGAAAAAAAATTAAATTAAGAAAATAATTTTTAATAAATAAAAATTAAAAAAATAGAAAAAAATAACCACTGGTCAAAACTGAGCTAATTTGAAAACATGGAGAGAAAGGAACTGTATATAGAAAAAACAAACAAACAAAATAACCACAAATTAACTCAAAAAGAAATAAGAAACCCAAATAACCAGGGAATTGAATTGGACAGTTCAAAAATTTTGCCCTCTTCTCTACCAAGAGAACAAGCTCAGATAGTTTCGCTGGGAATTTTCTTAAATTGTCGATGAGAGCAGAGAAGTCCCCCTCCCTTTTTTAAAACATTGTTTCAGAGCATAGAAGAAGTGAAAAAATTCTCCAACTCCTTTCATGGTGCAATGCATAAAATTTTGATATTCAGACAAGGACAGTGCTCAGAATTATTAGGCTAATTTTATTTATGACCATACATACAAAAAAATCTATACAAAATATTATCAAATCAAATAGAGTAGAATTTTTTTTTTTTTTTTTTGAGACAGAGTCTCACTCTGTTGCCCAGGCTAGATTGCTGTGGTGCCATCCTAGCTCACAAACCTCAAACTCCTGGGCTCAAGCAATCCTCCTGCCTCAGCCTCCGGAGTAGCTGGGACTACAGGCATGTGCTACCATGCCTGGCTATTTTTTTTCTATATATTTTTAGTTGGCCAATTAATTTCTATGTTTAGTAGAGATGGGATCTCGCTCTTGCTCAGGCTGGTTTCAAACTCCTGACCTTGAGCGATCCTCCCGCCTCGGCCTCCCAGAGTGCTAGGATTACAGGCGTGAGCCACCGTGCCCGGCCTAGAATATTTTAAAAATGCATCATAACTAAGAAGCATTTATCTCAGAGATACAAAAGTGGACATCAGAAAAAAAAAACAATCTATCAGTGTAACTCTGAATAGATGCCAAGACGCGTTTATGCATTGTGATGGTTAATTTTATGTGTCAACTTGATTGAGCTGAAGAATGCCTAGATACCTCTGTGAGAGTGTTCCCGGGAGAGATTAGTATTTGAATCAGTAGACTGAGTAAAGATCTGTCTTCTCCAATGTGGGTGGACATCATCAAATCTGTTGAGAGCCTGAATAGAACAAAAAGGACTAACTCTCTCTGCCTTCTTGAGCTAAGACATCCATCTGCTCCTGCCCTTGGTTTTGGGGCCTTCTGATTCTCCACCTTTGAACTCTAAGACTTACATTGGTGACTCCCCAGTCCCTGTCCGCACCATCTCTCAGGCCCTTAGACTGGAACTGAATTATACCACCAGCTTTCCTTTTGCTCCAGCTTGCAGATGGCAGATGGTGGGACTTCTCAGCTTCCATAATCACATGAGCCAATTCCCATAATAAATACACACACACACACACACACACACACACACACACTCTCTCTCTCTCTTTCTCTCTCTTTGTTTCTCTCTCTCTCTCTCTCTTTCTCTCTCTCTCTCTCTCTCTCTATATATATATATATATATATATATACTTTTTTCCTTTTTTATTGGTTCTGCTTCTTGGCAAACTGGGAATAAAGGGTGCCTTTCCAAATGTACAGCAAATATCATACTTCTTGCTGAACTGTGAGGAGGAGAGCCATGGAAGCCAGGTGCCAGGCATAAAGGCCCACTTTCAGTACCACTACTCCACACTGTAATGGAAGGTCTAGTCTTGAGCTGCTTAATAGGGTTGCCACTAGCCAAAGGTGGTTATTCGAATTTAAATTTAATAAAAAAATCTGGTTCCTGATTCAAGTGCAAAATAGCCATATGTGGTTACCTTATTTGGGCAACCCAGCTATAGAACATTGCAGAAAGTTCCAATGCACAGTGCTGGTCCAGGCAACACACACAAAAACACAAGAAAATGAAAAAAGAAGCCTAAGGATTGGAAAGAAAAAGACAAAGTTTCCCTTATCTGCTGACAACATGATTGTCTGTATAGAAGATCTAAGAATTCTGCAGGTATGCTATTAGAACTAATAAAGGAGTTTAGCAGTGTTGCTATACACTAGGTAGGCATAATAATAATAGCTATCACATATTTTTTTACTACATGCCTGGCATGTTCCAAGGGCTTCATGTACTCTTACATGTTATAATAATTTAATTTTTATAACAATGAAGTAGTAAGTAGTGTTACTATCCTACTTTTCAGATGTGGAAACGGAGGCAGAGTGATTAAGTAACTTGTTCGGAGTCATACAGCTAAATTAGGAAAAGTCAGGATTCAAACCTCAAGCAAACTAGCTCTGGAGCTTGCACTTTAACACCATGCTGTTTTTCATTCCAAAGTACCAACAAATCAAATTATACACAATAAGGGGACAAGGTAACAGACAAAATAGATGTCTTTATAAGAGCAACAATATTTGTAAAAGAAATTGGGCATAAAGCTAATAAAAGATGCAAGATTGAGCTCCTTACTTTGGGGGAAATCTTAGCTCCCAAGGATAGAAAGCTCTCTTCGGTATAATTGCAGCCTTAACTCAAGGAAGTGAACTATCTCCTGGATTTCAACCAATGGGTCTAGCCAAATCTTCTGAAATTCGCTTATCAAATCCCTTGCCTGGGGTCAGATTTTTTGAGGCAACACCAAAGAGCAATTCATCTTTCTGGATCAACACTGTGGCTTTCCCCTTCCAGGAGACGATGTCATCCAGCACAGTCTTGCTATGTCATTAGCAATTCCAGTGACAGTGCATCAGTTTGGAATCTCCACCTGCCCAGAGTGCCAAAGACCTCTTCAATGCTTGACCTTCATCATGACACAAAAATATTTGTTAGCACTGTGGAGAAGCTCTTGTGCACATTGAATAGTGGTCAAAGGCTTCAGCCAAGTTTTCCAAATTTCATTTGGCTAAATGCTTACAGAGGTTGGAAGGGATCCTTTTCCAATGTGTGCAGTTTAATAACTTATATTTGGAAAGGTTTTAAAAAATGGTCCCATAAATACCTCTGATATTATGCCCAGGGCCAATTTCATCTTTAACAGGAGCCCTTTAAGCCATTTGCTCATGGTCATTGTAGACTGTCCATTTTTGTTACCTTCATAGAACCAAGAGGATCTTGGCTGCCAGGCTCCAAGAAGAAGCAACAGAATTAAGGGCTTCTTCTGTGATTCCCTTCAGGGGATAGAAATATCCTGGGGAGACAAGAGGGGCTTTGTCCATGGTTGGCTACTTCCTTGTGTCCTCAGAAACTAATTAGTGGTCCAGCTCTGCCCCATATTTTGTCCTCCTAGCTGTACAGGAAACTCTACTGCTACTCTGTTCTCAGTGAATGGTCCTAATTCTAAATCTCTGAGTTGTTAATAACACTTGTACTTTTACTAGTACTACTCTAACTGGGGTAGGTAAAATTGCTATAGAATAATTCAAAAAATAGATTTAAAAACCTAAGCTAATATTTGTAGAGTTTTTTTTACATTTCATAATATCTAAGTATTATACAGTTGACTGGCTTCTAATTATCTCCATTTATATGCACAGATCATGCCTCTTTCCTCTTATTCCCTAAATATTTGCTCCTTTATTCTAAGATCCACTAACTCCAGAAAAAAAAAATGATTTGATGTGTTAATTATAAAAACAGTGCCTGCTTTTCAGTATTTTGGGAGTTGTGTAGGTGTCTTTCATTCACTAGAATCTCTAGTTCACGTGCTAGAACTTTAATCTTTAAGAGCTCTCGAGGAAGGGAAACAGAAACTATAGTTAAAGCTCCGTGCCTTCAGGTCAGAGGTGCTGACAAAAAAAAAAGCTCTGTAGTACCACTACTGATTGAATGTTTGTGCTCCCCCCAACCCCACCTCCACCCAATTTATGTGTTGAAAGCTTTAAACCCCAGTGAGGCTGTATTTGGAGGTAGGTAGGGTCCCAAAAGAAGTAATTAAGTTTCAAAGGTGCTGAACAACAACAACAACAACAAAGCTCTGTAGCACTGTTATGAACCTAATGTTTGTATCCTCCATTCCCTCCTCTGCCCTGCCACCACATTTATACGTTGAAGTTCTAACTTCTAGTGCTGCTGTATTTGGACGTGGGCCCCCTAAGGAAGCAATTAAGGTTAAGTGCAGTCATAAGGATGGGGTCCTGGTTTGATAGGATTGGTGTCTATTTAACTCCATTTGGGCTACTATAACAAAATACTTTAGATTCGGTAATTTTTTTTTTTTTTTTTTTTTTTTTTTTTTTTTGAGACAGAGTCTCGCTTTCTTGCCTAGGCTAGAGTGAGTGCCGTGGCGTCAGCCTAGCTCACAGCAACCTCAAACTCCTGGGCTCAAGCGATCCTGCTGCCTCAGCCTCCCGAGTAGCTGGGACTACAGGCACGAGCCACCATGCCCGGCTGATTTTTATATTATATATATTAGTTGGCCAATTAATTTCTTTCTATTTTTATGGTAGAGACGGGGTCTCGCTCAGGCTGGTTTTGAACTCCTGACCTTGAGCAATCCGCCCGCCTCGGCCTCCCAGAGTGCTAGGATTACAGGCGTGAGCCACCGCGCCCGGCCAAGATTCAGTAATTTATACACAGAAATTTATTGCTTATGGTTCCGGAGGCTGGGAAGTCCAAGATCAAGGCAACAGCAGATTGAGTGTCTGGCGAGAGTCTGCTCCTCATAGATGGTGCCTTCTAAGTCTTCACAAGGCAGAAGGGATGGAAGGGCTCCCTCAGGGCTCTATTATAAGTGCATTAATTCCATTCCTGAGGCAGAGCCCTCATGACATAATGGCCTCTGGAAGGTCCCACCTTCAAGGGTTAGGTTTCAACATATGAATTGGGGGTCAGGAGGAATGTGCATTCAGACCTTAGCAGTGATCTTATAAGAAGAGACATCAGAGAGCTCACTCTTTCTCTGTCCTTTAGCATGCACTGGGGAAAGGCCGTGTGCGGATGTAGCTAGAAGGTAGCCAGTTAATAAACCAGGAGGAGAGCCCTCACTAGAAACTGAATTTGCCAGCACCTTGCTCATGGACTCCTAGCCTCCGGAACTGCCAAATAACAAGTTTCTATTGTTTAAGCCACCCAGCCTGTGGTATTTTGTTATGGAAACCTAAGCAGAGTAAGACAAGTGCCTGTAAAGCTTCAGAGGATCTTAAGCTGGGCTTATGGGCCTCCAAAGGGTGCATGGATAGAACTGTACTTCAATAAAATTGTTTTAAATGTAATCTTATGTAATTTATGAATTTAAAAACATTATTCTTACAAGGGCTCCAAAGGCATCACCAGACTGCCAAGGAGGTCCATGGCACTAAAAAAAATAATAATAAAAAATTTTTAAAAAGCCAGGTGTGGTGGCTTGAGTCTATAGTTCCAGCTACTCAGGAGGCTGAGCCAGGAGGATCACTTGAGCCCAGGAGTTCAAGGATGCAGTGAGCTATGGTCTTGCCACTACCTCCAGCCTGGCCAACAAAGTGAGACCCTGTATCTTAAGAAGAAAAAAAATATTAAGAACTCTTTATCTCCTCTGCTCCTTCTGGTAGGCATAAAATAAATATATGTGGTATCAGGAAAAGATGACTCTCAGTTTGTTTTCAACCATAATTTTTACTAGGGCCTAATCTATTCTGCACCTATAACCTTTAACTATACTAAAATCTGTAGATGGGTATAGGCATAGATGAGGAGAAACATTACATAGAATTTTCTAAAATATTTAATTCTAGCAGACATTTATGTTGAGTGTGAGCCACTATGTACCACAGCATAACCATATGTATAGGTACTATATGTATAGTTAGCATATGCATGTACCTTATGTACAATAGAATACCGTATAAGTATTAAAAATCACAGCAAATGTTATAATGGTAAGTTCAACAAGGAAATTAAAAATATTATTAACAATATTTTAAGGCTGAACTTGGAGTATCCTTCTAGTAAAGCAGAGCTGCTGATGTCTGAAATGGAAAACAACTCACATATCTGCTGACACTGCTTAGAGAAAAAGGCTAATGAGTCTATGCTAATGGGTGGAGTAGGAAAGTCAATCAAACATTTCTACTGCGGTAGGTTATTTATATTATTTCAATTATTTATAAAAAGATCTAAAGAAACTAAATATCAAATCTTGGATAAAGACAGAATAATAATTAGAGAATCTCCAGAGGTGGAACATCTCACCCCAAACTCAACATCAAATTCTAAATGCAACAGAAGACAACAAATATTGGTGAGGATGTGGAGAAATTGGAGCCCTTGGACGCTGTTGGTGGGAATGCAAAATGGTGCAGTGACTATGGGAAACAGAGTAAGGTTTCCTAAAAAAATTAAAAGACAGAATTATCATATGATCCAGCAATCCCACTTACGGGTATTTATCCCAAAGAATTGAGATCAGAATCCTGAAGAGATATTAGCACTCCTATGTTCATTGTAGCACTGCTCACAATAGCCAAGATGTGCAAACAACATAAATGTCCCTGGACAGATCAATGGATAAAGACAATATGGTGTATACATACAATGGAATACTATTGGCTTTTAAAGAGAAGGAAATTCTGCAATACACGACAACACAGATGAACCCCGAGGACAGACATTATACTAAGTGAAATAAGCCAGTCACAACAAGACAAATACTGCTGCATGATTCGGCTTATATGGGTATTTAAGATAGAAAAATTTATAGAATTGAAGAGTGGAATGGTATTTGCTAGAGGATGGTGAGAGGGGATATAGGAGTTATTAATCATAGTTTCAGTCGAGTAAGATGAGCAGGGTCTAGAGAGCTGCATTACAACATTGTACCTGGAGTGAGCAATAATGTACTATACACTTCAAAGTTTGTTAAAAGATAGATCTCATATTATACCACAAAAATACCACAATAAACAAATCCCAATGCCAAAAATCCAGTTCTTAACAAAATACAGAATGGGAAGAATTAAGGCGGCAGAAGCCAAGCTTTCATAAATATTTAAGTAAAACACTATGAAAATAAACTTTTTGGAGGGTTTTCCTTTGTACACAATTATATTTATGAGGAAAAGGAGTTGCATAAAAACAGGCAATATATAATATATGACTAATATCATCAACCTTCAGTTATCCATCTGATGAAATGGAAAAAAGATATGAAAAAATATAAATAATGGAAAATTTTATTTTATATATATGAAGAACATATGAATATATATTTATACATACACATCTAAGTGTTTATGAGAACGACTCATAAATACCTAGATACTAGGGAAGGTTGGGTCCTCAGATAATGTCTGTTCCCAATGTCCTATTGAGTTGACTGTACTAGTTATCCTCAAACCAGTTTGTAACCAGCTACAGGATGATACAAAAAATGGATCAAAAGAAAAACAAAAAAACAAACCCCCCCAAAATTAGACTAAACTATCATTTGTCAAGTTCTTTACATTTTATAAAGCACTTTGATACACGTTTTCTGAACATATTTAATAGTTGGCGGTATGCATTATACAAGTATTGCTATAACTAAAAGGATTTAGAATTAATTTCTTTAAAGTAAACTGCCAAATTACAAGTGGTTTTGGTGTTCATTTCTATTAAGTACTACCTTGTTTGGTTAGATGTCCACTTGTATATATTATATTGTTTAACACTACAGTTTAAATGGACATTTAACTGAATACACTAAAATTAGTGCTAATAGGTGTAAAAGTGCTGAGAAAGAAAGGAATATTTAATTGAACTAGATGTAGAGGTATGAGTGTTGTCAAGTATGGATTCAAGAAGAAAGAAAATCTTTGAGACCCGTCATTCTTAGTGGCTAGGTAGAGACGGGGATGATGATATATTCCTAGAATATATACCTAGATGTCTGTACCCTTTCCTGGTCCTGTTGAATTGATCCTTTAATAGGTTCACATATATCCTGATTGAAATAAATGGAGGTAGATACTCATTAATCTCAAAACCAGCAGAGAGGAGGTATGTATAAAGACTGAGCCATGTGGTTTGTTATAGAAAGTCAAGTTAACTGGAATGCAGAGCACAAGTGTGGGAGTGACGGAAGCAAGCCAGGGTGTGTGGAGGGTACACAGGTAAGCTGAGTTCAGGCCATGAGAAAATTTGAACGCTGGAGTCTGGAATTTGTTCCGCAGACATTGGGGAGCCATGGAAAGTTTAAACGGATGATTAATAAACAAAGCAAAATTTTTTTTAAAAGGGTGAGAATTTCTCTGGAGTGTTGACACAAGACAGGAAGACTTTACATGCCTTGTTTAAGAGTACCAGGCACATGATAGGATAGGAGGTCATTGTATGAATTCGGTCCAAATGAAGAGCAGGTGCCCAGCCAGCCCTACGGGCCACGCTGCAGCCAGCGAGGGCTGACGAATTTAGGTTGGCTGCAAGGATGAAATTGAATGTACGAACAGACTTGACGGGGGCCTCCGTGCAGAAATTACACAAGATTTAAAAGCCATTTAGGATTATTTCAAATCTTTTGAGAAGCAATTTGACAACATGCATCAAGGCATTTATAAATATTCCCATCGTTTGAACCAGTAATTCTATTTGTGGGACTCTATCCTAAAGTAATAATCTTAAAAGGAGGAAAAACTTTATGCATAAAAAGTTTATTACAGTTTTACTTTTAATAGAGAAAAATGAAAACAGTCTCTAACAACTGGGGAACTAGCTATTGTGTACATTTTATCTGTGGGGGTATTTAATATGCTGTCATTAAAATTATGAGTATAACGGCAATGTAATACAACGGGTAAATACTTCTAAATTTAAAAAAGATGTGAAATTGAACATAGAGGTATGGTTAGAAGTTATGGGGAGGGTGACGGTGAGGGAGAAGTCTCAGAAGGGTTTGTCAGGGGGTGGTAAAACACGTTTCTTTTGTCTTTATACTTCTGTGTATTCTCCCAGTGTTTTATAATTACGATACTTAATTTACTCAGCAAATATTTACTGAGCGTCTACTACGTGCCAGGCGCTCCTCTAGGAACTGGGGCAAATAGTGAATGAAACACAACTCTTGTCTGGCATATTGGATGATGAGCGCTCAGTAAAAAAAAATACGACAAGGAAAGAGAACAAAATTGATACTACATCTACTTTTTGACCCGGAGAGGGAAAACTATTCCTCCCGGTACACAGCGAGTCTAATCCGGAAGCGGCCCAGGGGTCACAGGCCGAAAGGGCTGAGACGCGCCCGCCCTGCAGGCGCCGCGGCAGCCGGGGCGGGGCGGGGCCGGCGGGTTAGGTTGGGCGCGCGACAAGGTAAAGCCGGTCACGTGACTCGAGGGGGCGGGAGGACGAGAACAGAGTTTGGCTGGGCACCTTCCCTACAAAAAGGCGGGCGGAGCCGAAAACCAAACAAACGTCCTCCGAGCGATTGGGGGGTGGGACCGACGGGAGCGAGCTCAGCTCCCAGCGCCGAGGCCTTCCGCCGAGTTGGTTTTTCGGTTGTTGGTCCCCGCGGCCGGGCGGTCCGCGGTCGGGCGGAGACGCGCGGAGCAATGGCGACCTTTGTGAGCGAGCTGGAGGCGGCCAAGAAGAACCTGAGCGAGGCCCTGGGCGACAACGTGAAACAGTAAGAGCTGCCCCGGCGCGGCCTCCGGGCCGGCACGCGCGCGCCCTCCTGGCCTCGGGCTGCCGACCCCGCCGGCCCGAGGCCTGCGCGTCTCCGCGTCCGCGGCGGCGGCGGGGCCTCCGGGTTTCCCGGGCCGGGGCGGGGCGGGCCGCCCGGCCTCACCCCGCGGGAGGGCCCGGCCTCCTCGGCGGCGACCGGGGCCGGGCGGGCGCGCTCGCCGCCGCGGCTCTGCCCTGGGTGGGGCGGGCGGAGCGTGCTTCCCGCCCCGGGGCCTGCGGACAGGTCCGGGTCCCCGCACACGGGGGCCGCACGCGTGAGCCCGGCCTGGGGCTGAGCGAGCCGGAGCCCGACGCGCCCGGCCGGAGAGGGCGGGCACTGCGCAGGGCGGCCCGCGCCCCGAGGGCTTCCTGGAGGCGGAGGCCTATTGAGCTCGAGTGGTATGCCAGGCATTAGTTAGCGAGCGCTTTGGCTGGAATTTCGGAAGGCTGACGGACCCTCCTGTAAAATGATAGTCATCGGACACTGCGACAATTACAGCGACGATAGCAGTAGGGGACATTTAAACTCCCTTTAAGCGCTCCACAGGCAGTGGCTCCTCTAATCCTCACAACACGTACCAGACTGGCACAATTATTATTCCCATTTGGTAGATGGGAAGACTGAGACCTAGCGAGGTTAAGTAACTCTTTAAAAACCACTACCAGGATGGGGGCCTCCGCTTATGCCTTACAGGGGGTGTGAAGGATCCCAGAGGGCCCGTGGCTCACGCCTGTAATCCTAGCACTCTGGGAGGCCGAGGTGGGAGGATCATTTGAGCTCAGGAGTTGGAGACCAGCCTGAGCAAGAGCGAAACCCCGTCTCTACTAAAAAATAGAAAGAAATTAGCTGGACAACTAAAAATACAGAAAAAAAATTAGCCAGGAATGGTAGTGCGTGCCTGTAGTCCAAGCTACAGTGGAGACTGAGGCAGGAGGACTGCTTGAGTTTGAGGTTGCTGTGAGGTAGGATGAAGCCAGGGCACTCACTCTAGCCTGGGCAACAGAGTTAGACTCTGTATCAAAAACAGAAAAACAAACAAAAAAAAATCCCAGAGGCGTCCAGCCTTCAGCTAGGTTATTATGGTGGAGGACCCAGTACCCAGTCGGGTCAGATGCAGAATGGGTGAGGGTATAATCAATATCCAGCGAAGGCCAAAGCCAAATAATATCCTAGAAGGAACCTCTGAGATACAAGGATAAATTGGGAAATTTTCAAAACGCTATTACAACTTTATTTTCCAAAAACATAGAAAGCAAATTTGAAACATTTAAAATTATAGTGCGGGTGTTGTTGATGCTATCTGGCTTCTGTGGTATTCTGCATATTTGCATTACGCAATAAAATGATGTTGGTGGAGGAGCAAGGTGTTTGTGAGTACTTTCTCTCCAACACTTTTCTTCTTTTCATCTTTCTTTGTTCTTTACTATGACTGGATTGAAGTTACTTGGCTTGGATGTCACAAGTGATTTTTGGAGTTTTTCCTTCATGTGACATTTTGGGGTAGCAGATTTGACAGTCTACTTTTCATCCTAACAAAATACTAATAAATCACACTTCCACAAAGACTAGACTTAAAATCTAATCAATTATTGTAGTATAATTATTTAATTTGGGGTAAACATTTATTGACTCTTAAAGAATGTTCCACTGACAGTTATCTTTTAATATTCATGTTAACTGTCAGTCTGTTGCTTATTTAATTAAAAATTCTTTTTTTTCTTACTAAATTTTTTTTTATTTCGGCATATTATGGGGGTACAGATTTTAAGGTTTCAATAAATGCCCGTCCCCCCTCCCCCCCACAATTCCCAGTCTCCAGCATGACCATCCCCCACATGGTGCACATCTCACTCATTATGTATGTATATACCAGCTCCCCTCCCCCCTGCCCAATACCCTATTACTGTAGTACCTGTGTGTCCACTTAGATGCTGTTCAGTTAATACCAGTTTGCTGGTGAGTATATGTGGTGCTTGTTTTTCCATTCTTGGGATACTTCACTTAGTAGTATAGGTTCCAGCTCTAACCAGGAAAATATAAGATGTGCTATATCACGGTTGTTTCTTAGAGCTGTAATTAAAAATTCTTAATCATTTTAATAGGTAAAATGGACAGCTTTTACCTTCATTATTATAGCTTTTTACTTTTGTAATACTGATAAAATTTACATTTTGTAAGCATGATAGGAGATGTTTCATTCTGTTCCATCTAGAATGCTTGCAAATATCTGAAAGTGAATGTTTATATACCACAGTAAATCTTAAGGACCTTGCTTGTGAGACAATTGACTTTAATGCTGATTAGATGCATTGGTGACCTCTGTGATCGCACACTCATCAATTACACACAGGTTTGGGGCTGCCAGAAGTGTTTTCATAGTTAGCATTCTTTGTTCAGTTTCCCCCTTTTTTTTTGTAATGGAAAATTATCTTTAATGTGTATAAAATTCCCCAAAACAAATGTAAACCAAACCATAACAAAACAGACAAATCAATAAGCCAACAAATTGCTGTACATATAACCTTATTCAGTTTTTAAAGGCCAAAACCGATTGTCTGATGTTGGTCAAATACCAATGCTGTAGCTAAATTTGGTGCATTTGTAGTGTGAATACCCACTAGCAATGCAGTCAAAAGAGGTTTGTGTGCCTGGAACAGTATTGTTCTGTATTTGTTTTTCTGTTCTCTCATTGTCCTTTTCCCCGTCTGCTCCTTAAAGTGTGCCTCTTGGTTAAATAGTCTAATATTGCTATACTGTACAATCATTTCTCACATTTCCCCCATACGCAGTTTGTTTTGGTTTGTACAACCTCGCCATTTAAATGTGGTCGTTGGTGGTAGGAAACACATAAGGTTATACAAGAAACCTGGATATGAATACTCTGCTGTTTATCCAGGGGTCCAGATGCCCTTTACGTCTGACTGGGTCACACTGTGTGCCCATGTCAGGCCCTGCAGAGACACAGGCTTCGCTGGCCACTCATTTTGTATAGTATACTCAGTAAAGTGTCACGTTGAGATAGTTGTTTAATTTTTTTTGAGGTCTTTTTCATGTTATTTAATTTTCTCCAGGTTATCTCCAGTGCTTCTTAGTCTGACTCACACTCCTCACACATCATCCTCACCTTCATAGAGATTGACTAACTTTGTTTTTGGTATTATCGGGGGAAACAGTCATTTTTCTGTGGTTATACTGTGAGTTAACAAAGGGACCAGAATCCGGGAACAAGTATTCTATTGATAACTCTTGATAGTCAGTCCTGGCTATTGGGGCTAGAAAGTTTGCCTTTGGAGAAGACAGATAGCATCATTTTGGCAGAGTAGTTCTGGAACAAGTTCAGTGCTCTAGATATGGTTTCTGTTAGCATCTTTCTTGTAAAATAGTGACACAGGGCTTTTAAATAATAGTTTTCCTCCTATTACTCTTTATCCTTTGTTGGATAGAATGAGATAGGAAAAGACTTTTTTGTGGAGCTTTATTTCATTTCATTATTATTCCTGCTCTTTTAAGAAAGTAGTAAAGTGTGCATTGCTGGGAAGTTACTATTGACCTGGTGAGTAATGAATGTGTGGATATCAGGTGGAAGGGGTGCCAAGCTCTAGAGCTACAAATGTTTTACTGTTGAGTGAAATGGGCCTGAACGGTGGCAGTGTCATGGGATTTGGGCCATTTAAGGCTCTGTAAAAGCTGGGGGCGTGCTCCTGTAAAAAAAAAAAATGCACATGAACCCAAAGCTTTGCATGCAGTTGCTCACTTATGTAGTCAGTTACATACAGAGGTGGTCACGGACATGACTTGAAGCTAATACACATACAGAAGTCTGGATATAATAAGGCAGTGAGAGCATTAAGGCATTTCATTCAGAAATCTGATTTTTTTTTTCTGTTAAGAGCTCAAATGAGCATTAGAAAGTAAGTGGGTTTGAATTGAAAGTGACAGAACAAGTACTGAGTAATTTTTAATCCTGTTCCATGAACAAGAGGCAGCTTCCTTAAGGACCGAAACAAGGGTTGTGAATGTGATGTGAAAAACCATATGTTTTACTGTTATTTCTAACACTGTTACTAAGGTATAAAAGGTCAAATCATTTTTTTCCTACCAGTTACCTAGCAATATTAGGTGTTGGTTTTCACTTTAAAAAAAAGAAAACCATTAAGTTTCTCATGTCCATAGATACTTTCTTTGTGGTGAAAATGTGTTTAGAAACCCATTTCTTCAGCCAGTTAGATTAAAAATTGAGTCCATCTGAAAGGAAAGATACTGTCCATAATGAGTATAAATGATCATTCCCCTCTCTGTAAAACATGTACACATTTTAAAATATAGATCTTAAATGTAGCATTCTGGAGAGTAGGTCTTTTAGAAAAGTGACAGAGAGAGAGAAAGGTATAGCTGTGTTTTTTGCTAAGGGAATCAGAAGTCCAATTCTGCGAATACCTGCCAGTCTCCTTTTAGGGAGGGATTTCCTATCTGTTTCTTTGTTGGTATTCTAATTCCTAGGGGTACTAGTGAGCTAGGCCTGCTGTAACAAAATGCCACAGATTACTTGGTTTATATGACAGAAATTTATTTTCTCACTGTTTTGGAAGCTAGAAGTTCAAGAGCAAGGTGTTGGCAGGCTTGGCTTCTTTTGAGGCCTCTCCTACAGATGACAGCCTTCTTTTCTTGCTGCGCGTTCACATGGTGGTGGTTCTGTACGGGCACATGTCTGGTGTCTTTGTATCCTAATCTCCTCCTCTTATAAGGACACCAATCCTGTTGGATTAGGGCCACTCCTAATGGCCTCATTTTCATTTAATTACCTCTTTCAAGGTCTCCAAGTGCAGTCATGTTCTGAGGTACTGGGGTTAGGGCTTTAACGGATGAATTGGGGGTGGTGGTGCACAATTCAGCCCGTAACCCCAAGGAATGCAATTCCTCCCCTGGGAGTTGGAGCCTGTAAGGTGAGCTTGAGGAAGAAGCCAAATCTGTGGTTCTTAATGTTGTTTCTGCCTCTACAGATACTGGGCTAACTTAAAGTTGTGGTTCAAGCAGAAGATCAGCAAAGAAGAGTTTGACCTTGAAGCTCATAGACTTCTCACACAGGATAATGGTAAAATAATTATCTGAGGAGTTATTTTGCTCTTCTGAAGTTCTCCCAGATGTTCAATAAATTAAAGCTTTGCCACTTTATAAAAAATAAAATTTTGGTTTTGGTGGTGTATAAGGTCATCTTAATAATGTGAATATTTAAACTTAAGTATAAAGAATGACAGAGTAGGAGACATCTAAAATTCTTACAGGCTAAAGTGGTTTCTTCATATTGAAAATATTTCGTATCTGACTTGTGACAATCTTTCCTTTTCAGTACATTCTCACAACGATTTCCTCCTGGCCATTCTCACACGTTGTCAGATTTTGGTTTCTACACCAGGTAAGGGAATAGAAATACTTCCAGTGTACGTCAGCCAGCAAAGCCCATGGCACATTTGGCTTTAGCTTCCTCTGACAGGCACATCTGGTGTTTGAGATGAAATGTTCTTGGAACTGCTCAGAAGAAGAATTTTATTATGTGAGATATGAATTCTTTTACAGACCTTTTTATTTATTTATTTATTTTGATTTTGATTTGGGTTTCTTTATTTTTATTTTCTATTTTTTTTGTGAGGAGGGGTGGTGTTTAGTTGCCTTGTTTGTTTTTATTGAGACAAAGTCTCACTCTATGGCCCTGGGTAGAGTACAGTGGTGTCATTGTAGTTCACTGCAACCTCCAAGCTATCCTCCTGCCTCAGCCTACAGACTTTTTAACGCAGGTGATTTTCTTATACCTAGGTTGATTTTAGGTCTTTACTCCCTACTCTGCTGCATTTTAGATTACTTAAGAAGCGAGGAAGAGGATGGGAGGTCAGGATGAAGAGGGTGAGGGAAATGAAGACAGGGCCTTTGGTGCTATAAGATATTCTGTAGATAGAGGGGAGATGAATTAGTGGAGGGAAAACCACAATGTATGTGGAAAACCCGGGCTTTCACTTGTATTCTTAAGTAAGATAAGCATCTGGAAGGTAGAGTTTTAGCACGTGAATTTGGTTGATTATTGGTAGAGGACAATTGGTAGGGAAGGAATAGGCTCATGTTGGGGTGGTGGGTGGAAACTAAACCTTTTACTACAACCTAAAGAGGGATAAATAGAAACACTGACTCCTTTACCCCTAACTTTTTGGAGCTTAAGTGGTAGATTAAGTTACAGATCACCTCTTTCAACCATCTTATTTTAATCAGTCACTCAAAAACAAACAAATACATTGAGAACCTCCCTTATGATAAGAGTCGTCCTGTACTCTGTTAGAAACTTAGATTGATAGCCACCTCCTCCTGGAGATTAATTTTTTTTTTTAAAGTCTAGGGAGAGTCTGATGATCATATGTCAAAAGCCCATGTTGTATCTAGAAACTGCTGGTATTTTGTGTCATCCCTCTCTGTAACCTCTACCGAATGATAAAAATTTACTTAGGATTTCCAACACCTAGTTCTTCTACCCTCAGAGAAGTTGTTATTGATGTAAAGTGTGGTAAACAGCGAGCACTTGTTTATAGAAGTTGGTGCTGGAGGGCACAGTGGCTGCTCCCCTTAACTCTCACCATACCTGTTGATGCACATTCTCACACTGGGCCAGAGTTTTAATGTTCTAGACGTTCTATTTAATTTAAATAGAAGTAGACTTAAGCCATACCACACTTTTTTTTATTTGAGACAGAGTCTCACTCTTGCCCGGGCTAGAGTGCCGTGGTGTCAGCCTAGCTCACAGCAACCTCAAACTCCTGGGCTCAAGCAATCCTTCTGCCTCAGCCTCCGAGGACTATAGGCATGTACCACCATGCCTGGCTAATTTTTTCTGAATATTTTTAGTTGTCCAGCTAATTTCTTTCTATTTTTAGTAGAGACGGGGTTTTGCTCTTGCTCAGGCTGGTCTCGAACTCCTGAGCTCAAATGATCCTCCCACCTCGGCCTCCCAGAGTGCTAGGTGTGAGCCACTGCGCCCGGCCTAGCCATACCACTTTTATGTCCAAAGTTAGATCATAAAGATAAATCTACTTTGTCCTGTATAATTTAATTTGATCAGTCCAACATTGTGAGGATTAGATCTTTCTTTGTAGGTAGGTATATTATAAAGTGCCACATACTCAAATCATAAGTGGAATGGTCAGAAATAAAAACCCTGGTTGATAGGAGTCAAGAGACTTAGGTTCAAGTTTATGTTTTGCCACTAGTTTGGCAAATATGTAAGTACTTACTTGGGCATCGTTAGCTTTCACATTTATTGAATAGGTTTAGTAATATTTGCCCTATAGGATTATGGAAAAGCAGATGAAAGAACATGTAAAAATTGCTTTTCAAGGAAAAAAATGCCAAACAAATATGAAGTATTAGTAAGTATAGGTGGTTGACTTTAATTAAATAAAAACCTTTGATATTCTTGAATGTCTGTTAATGGTTATTTAAAAATAAGTGAAAAAACTTCCCATTTGGAATTTGAGAATATAAATATATTTCTCCATCAAACACCCAAAACTTATTTCCTCAAGATGAAAATAATATTTACTAGGAGCAAAGAGATGATTTCTTTTAAAAGCAAAATATAGTTATTTATACTTAATAATTTTGGATGGGTCGTTTTATTGACTGTAGTATGCTAGACACATTATCTTTAATCCTCACAACAGTTCTATAGGGTGGATGTTGGCCTCTTTTTATAGATAAGGAAACAAACTTCAGAGAAGAGAAAACGAATTTGCACGACACCCTGTCCAGCTAGTAAGTGGAAGTGCTGGATCAAACTGAAATCTAAGTGCTGCTGGAAAGCCCTCCCTCGTGTCAGGGTGGTCCTTGCTGTGCTGTGCTTCCTGGCCCAAAGCATTTGGCCACACAGCAGCAGCTCGCAAGCTCCTGTTTGCAGGCCTGCTCCTGTGCAGCATCCTCTGCATGGGCGCTGAAGCCAGGCTTCTGCTGAAGCCTGCTTCCTTGTCATCATTTAGCATCCAGTTCCATTCTACCAGGAATAAATTTCTTTGGGAAGTCATCTAGGATTGGCTGACCTTATCAAGGGTGTGCCAAAGATGGAGAAAAGAAACTTGACTTCCCGAATAGTTGTTTTTTAACTGAGGAACTTAGAGTATTATTTTTCCCAAAATTTTAGAGACTTTTCTTTCCAAAAATATAAAAATGGTAGTTAACGTTTTACTGTGATTATGGGTGATTTTTCTTTTCATTCTTAATCAATTTGGGAGGGGTATTTTGTTCAAGTGTGTAATACTATAATGAACTTGTATTTGGGTTTTTTTAAAACAATATATGTTCACTTTTTTAAAAAATCTATAGCACAGAGGGTTTTATGATAAAAAGCTTTTTCCCCCCTCCTAGACCTATTCCCAAAGGCAACTACTTGTGTTTTTTATTCTTCTGGTGGGACCTCCATACCCCCTCATAGTTGCCTTAATTTGTTTCTGATTTTACTGATTTTCTGTCTCTTTGTCTTATTGCTGTGTTCTTTGAGATTTCTTCAGCTCTAATCTTTTAGCCTTCCTGTTTAATATATTCTTTAATTCAGCAATTTTTATAGCATCCTCTTCTTGTTTTATGGATATATATCATATCCAACTTTTATGAGACTACCAGTTAGAAATTTATCAAGGTCCTTTTGCATTTCCTCTCTAGGACCTCTATTTGTCGGTTTAGGTTGGGCTTTCTTGTCCTGTTTCAGAATATCATCAGATGTCCAGTGATTCATTGTTGTCCTTTTCATATTTATTAATAAGAATGAAGCATAGAACTACCTGGAGACTTTGCTTTACAATGAGCTGACAGGAACCCAGCTATTAAACTGGGGGTCCCCCAAATACCATTATGCAGAGAGCTTTGCCCTAGGGTGCTAGCATTCATAGCAATTACTGTAGTAAATCCCAGTAATTTTGTTCAGTTTAACTAGAGAAGAGTCCTTCATTCCCATCCCACCATCCCCTGCCCCCATTATAAATACCCTGTGCATGGGAGTGAGCAGGGCTGCCCTCAGGGTGTGTGAGCTACAGTTCACAGAAGGTCCCTGCACTTGATTTGCTGCTCTACCAGCATCTTGAAATTCTTAATTTTTTTTTTTTTTTGAGACAGAGTCTCGCTTTGTTGCTTAGGCTAGAGTGAGTGCCGTGGCGTCAGCCTAGCTCACAGCAACCTCAAACTCCTGGGCTCAAGCAATCCTTCTACCTCAGCCTCCCAAGTGGCTGGGACTACAGGCATGCCCCACCATGCCCGGCTAATTTTTTCTATATATATTATTTGGCCAATTAATTTCTTTCTATTTATAATAGAGACGGGGTCTCGCTCTTGCTCAGGCTGGTTTCGAACTCCTGACCTCGAGCAATCCGCCCGCCTCGGCCTCCCAGAGAGCTAGGATTACAGGCGTGAGCCACCGCGCCCGGCCTGAAATTCTTAATTTTGAATGTAGGGCCCTGTACCTTATTTTGTACTGAGCCCAGTCCTGGGAGTGAGGAGGGGGGTTTGTGTGGTTGATTTAAGCATATAGACCTTTTGTTAATCTTGTTTTTAGCTTTACTGATCCCTCACAGTTTCCACTGCACTCCTAGTCTCTAAATGCAGATTCTTTGTGGGTTTCTACCAGGAAGGTTGATGTGCTTCTGCCTCATTTGCCGCTTTCCTTGCCTAGCCTACGTTACTGCTTCCATTTGTCTGTTTTGTAAGTCAGCACCCTAAAAGGAGTCCATCGTAAGAATTTTTTGAGATCTCATCATGTCTGCCACTCATTTCCCTTTTTATCTCTGTTGTGGATGTGTGGCATTTACCTTCCTCTGCTTTCATTGTTAGTAGGGTCTTAGAGAGGAGATAAATACATGTGCTTACTAGTTCACCATCTTACCCTAGAAAATTTTGTCCTACTTTTATACTACTGCTACTACTACCACTAAAACAACCAATAAACATTAATTAAAAATATGAAAACATTTTGTCTTCTTAAAAAATTTTGATTACAGCTAGAAAAAAATATGACTTGAGAGACTTTTTAAATTTGTATAGAGAATTAGAGAAGATTTGAATTTAGGCATTTATTATTTATTTCCATTTCTTGAGCATTCTGTGCTTTTTAAGCCCAACATGATAACAAACTTTCAGAGTTAACAATAGTCATTATTTTCACTTATGGTTATTATTTTTCTGTCTCATAGAGGGTGCTGGATCTTTGCCCTGGACAGGGGGTTCTGCAGCCAAACCTGGAAAACCCAAGGGAAAGAAAAAGCTTTCTTCTGTTCGTCAGAAATTTGATGTAGGTTATTCTCCAATAGATCTTGAAAATGAGTGACTGAAGTACTCGTGTGATGGAACTAGCTTTAGTTTTTAAATGAATATTAAAATACTAGTAGTAGAGTTGATAAAATCAGAGGGAGTGTGATTTGGGGAGAAGGGTTTCAAAGATTGTGAGTCCTAGGTGTCTGCATTTTTATATTTTCTTGTTTTATTGCTTGAGTATTAATATGTTATCATTAGTACCTAATGATTTTTCAATTATTCAAAACTTTGCCATTGGTCTTTCTCCTCTTAAATATATTTTTTGAATGAATAATGTTTCTTAGGTTGAGGGTATCTTTTCCAAGGGTTCAGATGGCCTGGAGGCCTTTGGCAGGATCCCGGTGATGCCCAGCTGGGCCCTGAGGCATTCAGGGACCCTGGAGATGTCATAAAGGCATTTGGCAATAAAATTTGTAAACATTTTAAGTAAATTGGTTTTTTCAGTTTTTATCTAGGAAAAAAGTTTCCCAAAAGTAACCCTTTTGTAGGTTTGACTGGGTATCAATAGCTTTATCAATTAATATCAACTAACATTTATTTCTTTTCACCTTTGCTCTATGTTTTATATCAGTCATAATATTCAATCTGGAAGGCATTGATATCTCCAGAGAGGCATGCCTGGTTTAAAAAGGCACGCTTGGTAAAAAATAACAGTTTTATCCTTGGAAAATGGAAAAATAACAATGTTTGTATAATATAAACTTCAAACAGGGACAAACCGTCTTCACTGCAAATCTTGTATGTTGGCCTTATGCAGAAGCTGCCAGGGGCATGTCACCCAGTGATGACAGAGGATATGAGTGGGCTATCAGAATCCTCCAGAGGATGGCTAAGATTTTATGATTGAGAAAAACTATTTTAAGTAGTGTGATTATATTTCAGGTTCTGTACTGAGAATTGTAAGTAGAAAATGACAGTAACTAAATTGTTACACCACACAGCATTATCTTGGAATATTTATTAGATCCATCATATTGATTAGCTAGGCTTTTTAATTGAAGCATTAATTATATGTTTATATTTGCAGAACCTGATTACAGTTATACTTAAAATGTTCTGACTTGTTTGAGTATAGTTCTATATCTTCTACTTCTTTCTAATTGTTATTTTTAGCACAGGGCCATACATTCTTGATCATTAGGGTATTAATTGAATAGAATAAACTGCTATGCATACTACCATTATTCCCCTTAATTCATGTCTTCAATATTACCATGCAGTGGGTGTGAATCTGTGATTATTTGTGCATTTTACTATTTTTGCATTGTTACTATTTTTTTTTTTTTTACCCCTGTGGTATAGTTTTGGTGGCGTTAATTGGTAGGATCTCAAGTTTAATACATGGGTTACTTTTGTTTTTGTCTTAACTTGCCACTGTAACGAATAATTTTGAAAAGTTTTCTTACTCATAGCATAGATTCCAGCCTCAAAATCCCCTCTCGGGAGCCCAGCAATTTGTGGCAAAGGATCCCCAAGATGATGACGACTTGAAACTTTGTTCCCATACAATGATGCTCCCCACTCGGGGTCAGCTTGAAGGGAGGATGATAGTGACTGCTTACGAGCACGGGCTGGACAACGTCACCGAGGAGGCCGTGTCAGCTGTCGTCTATGCGGTGGAGGTGGGTTTGCTGTTGGCAGAGACGATTTTACAGACTG
The DNA here is from genome assembly GCF_040939455.1 of Microcebus murinus. Lineage (NCBI taxonomy): Eukaryota > Metazoa > Chordata > Mammalia > Primates > Cheirogaleidae > Microcebus > Microcebus murinus. The sequence continues at coordinate 113,947,573 of NC_134105.1, read as the reverse complement.
AATGTAACAAGCTTGCGTGTTGTTTAAAGTTATTGCCAGAAAAGGACCTAATGTCACTCTGATTTCACGAGATTGTCATTACTGAAATTGTTTTAAGTGTAGAAACCCATCACAGTCCAATGACTTGTCTTCAGTTAATAGACTAAGCTTTTCAGAAAGGTTACTCACAAACTTCTGCTTGATGTGGTTTTTACTTTGTCAACAAGGGAATAGTTTTTAAGGAAAGAAATGAGATCGAGACTCCTAAAGATTAAAGTCACTTGTTTTTTGCTGTGATATAGCATTTAAAGAGCGTTAGTCTTGGCATGTACAGTGGGGTTGTCGTCTCAGTATGCTATTTCATTCATCCATTCGTTTCATTCATTTAGTTATTTAACAAAATATACTTTGTGGTGTATAGTGCACAGTCGGGTGTCATTGGTTAATTCCTTTCAATTCTCTGGGCCTCATTTCCTCATTTGTACCTCAGAGGTAATAGCTGTCCCATGAAGTTATGAATGTTAAATGAATTCTGTGTGAAAACCTGTTATAAATTGTACAGTGATGTCTTTATATAAGACGGTCCCATTGGTATAATTGCAATATCCTTCCTGATGCTGGCTCCCTGTTAATGATGGTAGGGTGGGGCTAGTCCTATCTCTCTGTTTTCATAGATGTTCCCCAACCTTTTCTTATGTACTTGGCATATGTACTTTCTCATAAAGGTGAAGAGAAATTAAGTACCTGATTTTTTTGTGTTTATTTCCTGTATATCTGTAGTTTATTTGGCTTTCGAGAGAGCCAAGGTTCTTTTAATGCAAAGATTTTGGTGGGTTGGCTATTATAACCAATAACCTCAGATCTTGAAACAATTTTCCACATTTTAAACCAACTTTCAAGGTAACTTACCTCTTTGTAAAAAATTATTTATCTTTGTCCTTTTATTTAAAGCTGTCTAGAAATCATTTTTGAGAGAGAGGAACCAATCTAGAGATGTAAAAAACTTTTAAAATAAATTTCATGTAGAGAGAGCCCATCTTAAAGAGAACTAAGTAAAAATAAGCATGTCCCCCTCTTTCCTGTACCCTCCTACTCCCCTGGTATGGGTCATTTTGAACATTCGTTTGGTTCTAGCATATGCTAAGCCTGTTCCACATCTCCATCTAAATGCTAATAACATTTTTTGGTCAATGGAGGTTTTATGATTTGTTTTAAAGAGAAGATCATGCTATTTTTCTTTTCTTATTTTTACAGAATCACCTTAAAGATATACTGACGTCAGTTGTGTCAAGAAGGAAAGCGTACCGGTTGCGTGATGGCCACTTTAAATATGCCTTCGGCAGTAATGTGACCCCACAGCCTTACCTGAAGAATAGTGTAGTAGCTTACAACAACTTAATAGAAAGGTAAGTGAGGTATCCTGTGATTTTGTTCTATCCTTTGCTAACTGGTTACACTATTCTTATGTAATTAGACCACTGTTAAGTAATCGATTATTGTATTGCTGCAGGTTAAAGTACCTTTGACAGCAGTACAGTTTTATTTCTTAAATCCTGTCCTTGCATGATAGTGAATTATTTTGGTATGCTTTTTATTCAAAGTGAAGTGCCAGAGTTTGGCTGCCGCCTGTGGGTTTAATGTGATTGCCCCTCACTTTCGGAGGTGGAATGGAGTAATTCCCTTGGGAAGTGCATCCTGATGGCTCCCGAGAGGCAGCACCTGCCCGGTGGCGAAGTCAGAAGCATGGCCCCCGATTGTTGGGTCAAGGCTGGATTTTTATGGTGGGAGGAGGAGGAGTGGTAGATTTTTCTCGAGGTCCTCCTGTGGCTCTTGTAGCTGTAGCTCAAGATAGTGGCCTGTGCTGGGTCATCAGGTCGCTTTTGGCATCCTGTTATACAGAGGTGGTCTTGGTTCATCTCTGGGATTCCTGTGTCCTGCATTGAGGGCCTAGCACCTCTCATGTCCTGAGTCACCCCTTTATGAGACAGCCTAGATTACCTTCATCCCTGTGTTGTCTTTCTCACCTTTTGACCTCCCTTTCTCACCACCGTAAGCCCCCCCCAAAATTTCAGTCTGAATTTTAAGCCTTAGGGAAAGAAAAGCAAATATAATTTTCCTCCTGGTTACTGAAGAGACTGAATGTCCCGTGATTGCTGGATTTCGTGTATCTGGTTAGTTAGGGAGAGGAGAGGCAAAGAGATAACGGGGATGCAAGTTCAGAGAAAGATGTGATTGGGAGGGCCGGCAGGGGTGATGGTGGTGAAGAGATAACAGGAAAGGAAGGCAAGAAGTGTCGGAGGGAAAGCAGAGGGCTGGACAGAGCAGCTAGCACTGACAGCACGCATAGGAGGTTGTCTTGGTGCCCAGTTCATGGCTCTGAAGACCTTTACAGGGGTCACAGGCCCCGTTTGAAGACCATCACCTTAAATCGGGTTCACTGTTTAGATGCCGTATATGGTTCTTTATTGTCTAAATCTCATTCTGGCACATCTGTTTGGGATTACTTTCATTTTTAAGTCGTTTTTCTCTAGAGAAAAACAAGCCAAAAAAAGTGGCTCCTTGTAGTGGGTGATGTTGGGAACAGTGTCTGACCCTGGGGGGACTCCTGAGCCCCCTGTCCCCTGCCAACCAGTCCCTGCGAGGGTTTTGTCTCTCTGTGGGCTGCTTGTTACCCCGACAGGGCTGCTTTTGTCTGATGCTGCAGTCCCACGCCAGCGTTCCACTGTGCTTTCCCTGAGTTATGGCCTCGCTCTTTTGTTTTACCTCTTTGTTTCTCGGAATTGTGTAGGTTATCTCCTGCCACTGTGGTCCCCAACCCCCAGGCTCTAGAGCTCTGTCACCGCTCCCCCCCCCCCACTGCTCCCTACTTCTGTAGAAAATTATCTTTAATGATACTGGTCCCTGGTGCATGCAGAAAGGTTGGGGACAACTGTCTTATTGTATTAAGATGTAAAAATCATGCCTGACTTCTCAGCTTGTATCTGTGCTCTATTTTGGGAAATTGGTAAGACCTCAGTGACTTTTACCCACTTTCCAGTTTTGCCTGTTGCTTCTTTTGTGCTCTATCTTCTTTTCTTGCTCTTTATTTTTGAACCTACTGTCTCCAGTACCATTCACTTTCCTGTCTAAATTATTTGTTTATTTTAATATTCCTTTAGTTAAGCCCTATTATTTTTTTTCAACTGGAAGCTCGTTAAGGGCAAGAAACAATTTTGGTTCAGTATCCTAAGTAAATATTTTAATAGTGTAGACGAAGGAGGGTTAATGTGGTTGCATTATATTTTGTTTTCAACCTGATAGATGGGCTGCCTTTAAAAATTAAAATTATGGACTATTCATGTATATACTAGCGTACACTGAATGGATTTCTGATTCATTTAAAGATATTCTTAATAAGATTCTAGCAGGCTACTCCTATTCTAGTTGTTCTGTTGTTTCCATGCTGGGAATGCTTCTGAAATTTCTGTTTTCAGCCCTCCAGCCTTTTCTGCTCCCTGTGCCGGTCAGAATCCAGCTTCCCACCCGCCCCCTGACGATGCTGAGCAGCAGGCTGCGCTCCTGCTGGCCTGCGCCGGGGACACGCTGCCTGCGTCTTTGCCTCCCGTGAACATGTACGACCTTTTTGAAGCTTTGCAGGTAATTCCTGGCTCCTTGAAGTTTACCTAGGTTTAGGGGATAAGAGTTTCTTCTACTTTTTGGCTTTGTCTTTTTCGGTTTTTATTGTTTGTTATTAAAGCCATTAATACTGGCCTAATTTATGAAATCCTGAGCCCAGGAGTCCTTCCTAATTAACCTTCCCCATCTTATACCTCCCTGATAAAAGAAAAAAGTCCCCTTGTTCCCTTATTCCTATTTTAGAACCTCGTTATTGTTTTCTTATTTTACGTGGGATTCATTAACTTCTGACTTAAAGTATATAAGTTGTGTGTTTCGTTGATATAAACCCTACTTTTATATGTTGGGGAAAGTAAGTATACTAAAGTATAATTGGAGGCTGGGCGTGGTGGCTCATGCCTGTAATCCTAGCACTCTGGGATGCTGAGGCAGGAGAATCACTTGAGGTCAGGAGTTCAAGACCAGCCTGAGCAAGAGTGAGACCCCCATCTCTACTAAAAATAGAATAATTAGCTGGGTGTAGTGGTCTGCACCTGTAATCCCAGCTGCTCGGGAGGCTGGGAGAGATGGCAAGAGAATCACTTGAGCTCAGGAGTTTGAGGTTGCTGTGAGTTAGGCTGACGCCATGGCACTCTAGCCCAGGTGACAGAGTGAGACTCTATCTCAAAAAAAAAGGAAAATAATAAAGTATAATTGGAGACTTACTAATTTTTTAAATCCCAGGTACACAGGGAAGTCATTCCTACACATACTGTATATGCCCTTAACATTGAAAGGATCATCATGAAACTGTGGCATCCAAATCACGAAGAGCTACAGCAAGACAAAGTCCACCGCCAGCGCTTGGCAGCCAAGGAGGGGCTTTTGCTGTGCTAAATTAGGATTTGAGGGTATGGGACCCTCACCAGATTGATTACTGAAAATTGAATATTTTTTGGGTCCACATTTCAAGGCTGAAGTGTATAGTGTATATGTAAACTTTCCTATGGAAATGTGACATCAAGTACATTTTGTGTTGCTACTGTGAAGCCATTGACATAAATCTGATTTTGATAATGATCCATATCACTGTATGTTTGTGTTCCCAGTTATGGGAGCAGGCACTAATGAAGGTCTGTGCCTGGTGTGGAGATGTTTAGGCATCTGCGGCTTAGTGTCCTATGCTCTGTATGTAAGATAGATGACATCTTAGAACAAAGAAAGCTGTTATAACTTTGTCCCCACGATCACAGGACATCCAGGTGTTCAGTGACATATTCTGTATCTAAAAGTCTAAAATTTCTGCCTTTCTGTTGAAGAACTGTGCTCTTGGATTTTGGTTGAAATAACCTACACAGTGTTAAAAATCAGATACCACCTTTAATGACTAGTTTAATTTTTAACAGCTCTAGGTAGGCCCCTGGAAAAATTTGTCATTACAACTCCATAGAAAATATGACTTGGAAATGCTGCGTTATTACACAACATAAAGTCCTTTCTTTGCATGTAAGACCAAAACCAAACAAACAAAACCCTTGGAATGCAATTAATTAACCTTATAAAATATCTTCCCATAACTCGTTTTTTTTTAGAGTTGATAATGCCCAAAGACTTTGATTGGCAGGTTCATCTATTATTTTTATAGAATATGTTTTAAGAAATCTATACAAATTGGATTTATGCTTGATAATTCCTATTCCTGAGATATCTGTTTCTACCCTTTCAAGTGATAAAGTGAAGATAATTTACATTTGACAGTGTTACTGATAACCAACTTTGTTTTTTCAGAGATATCTTGGTTTTTGCTCAAGAATAGTGTTGATGGATAAATTAGAATGTATAGATGGGTTTGTGTAGGTCTAAATAATAGATGTATAGATTTGTATATATGGTTCCCATATCTGGATCTGTGTATTTGATTTTGTACTTTACATGTGACAAATAAACCTTTTGGGAGAAAATTTTTGTTGTTTATTAGAGTAAACATAAGGAATACTGCCTTCTATGACATATGAAAACTTTGCTTTATGAGACTTTTCAAAAAGAATATACTAAGTGAGAAAGATTAAAAAGCAGGTTCTAGTTAAGGTATGCCATTTCTTCCTTTTGTGATGTATAGATTAAGACTTAAAAATCAATGGCTTAGTTTCAGTTCTTGGCACAAGCCATTTAGAGTATTAGGAGAAATAATACTTAAGAATTTTTAGGGTTTGGAAGAATTTGAACTGATATTGAAATTAATATGGTGGTTTTGTTTTAGACTACTTATACCCCTGGACCTCAGTGCTGCCCAGGGAGTATGTGTTAAATCAGTTCCACAGATGGAGGCAGGAGCCTCAGCTGTGCCTACTGCCCAATGGCCAGGTGCCGTAGGGTTCTGTACGGCACAAAGGAAACTGCCAACAGGAAAATTCCTCATCACCCTATAGGACCTGGCCTCAATTCCTAGAGTCACCTATCTACCTGGTGGAACCACAAAACACAAGAGGCCTCCCTTTGCCTCGTATTTCAGGTCTGTTTGTGCTCTAAGATCTCTGTCCATTTCAGTCTTCCTCAAGAAATCATTTTCTAAAGTGGGGAGATGGGGCTGAAGGCAGGGCAGGAGTGTGGAAAAAGTAATACTGAGGGTTTTCAAAAGAGCCCTGGAAAGAGATTTGAACTTTGTCCCACCAAAGGCTGGCTCCACCTCTTAACACCACTGCCAGCTGTGGGGATCTTGAGTGCAGGCCCTTATAATTAGGTTAGAAAACCATGAGTGCTTATTACCAAGCATCATTCAGAAAACATAATTATTTTAATGAGGAAAAAAGCTCTTAGAAACCAGATAATTTCAGATTTAAGAGAAAAGCTTATTTTTCCTACAGGAATTTAAGTAACTGTCTTTTAGCTACAGATTTATCACTACAAAAAAACCAGGTTTGATAAAGCCTGCCTTACTTTACTAGACAGGCTGAGGGCCAGCCTAGCATATTCTCATCACCTTTGCCACCCGTGCTGTGATCGACCAAGGACAAAGTTCCTTAAATATTTCTCCTTTCCATTTCCTGAAGTGATGTTCCCAAATACCACAAATTATCTTCTAGATGATTATTCTCTTTTGACCATAGGTAAATGCCTGGGTCCTATCAGGTCCTTGACTCATACCTAAATGACTCTGGGAAGAAGAGTAAGGGTCAGAAAGCTCAATCTTAGGGGTCAGACTTGGAGGGTGTGGTCAACAGATTGGGTCAGCATTAAATTCTGATGGTTTAAAAAGGAAAGAAAAAGTCCATATTATTCATAGAGAGCAGACTACTACTTAAGTGTATGGACATAAAAAATGGCCAGGATTAATTTTACGAAAAGCATATAACAAAAAGACACAAGTTCATCATGCTTTCATTTTAAAAGAAATTTATGAAAACAGGAGACTAAATTCTCTTTTCTATCCATTAACTTGTAAGCATGTTTTCCCCTCATTTTAAATTCATATCCCTTGATAGATTTCCTTCATGTCATTTTGGTAATGTACCATTCCTGAGAGCATCCAGAACATGACTGACTGAGGAAAAGAGCTGTTTATGCCAGACCTGCCTCACCTGTTAAAGCCTGTAAGACCACACACATTCTCTTCCCTTTGTCTTCAAAGACACCAACATTACTTATACTGCATCCCACAAACAATTATTTGATTCAAGGGTGTAAGATACTGATACCAAACTGGATGGAGAATAACGTGTAGATAATAGCTTGAAATGTTAACCTTTCACAATGCTAACAGCTAATTAAATAAAACCACCATGGCCTATTGTCTTTATTATCAAAGTTTATTGTTGGGGTCAGTTCCTATCTACTAGGGCGTACAACTATGTCTCAATATGTGCTATAGTAATAATTCTAGGGTAATAGCCATTCTGCAAAATAGTTGTACTGGGGCTCTGTTAGGTGTAGATCATAATTAAGTCAGTGAAAGAATGAGCCCAGAAAAACCCTGACAGTAGAGCCATTACTCTAGGAAAGTTCCAGTGCTATGCAACCTGTTGTAAGGCATCATCTCTCAGCTGTTGATGAGGCTCACGGAGGTGTTGGTGGAATGAAATAGGAGTTGAACCCATTTTCTACTCTTCTTGGCAGGACAACTATGGCTCCAAGGCAGGAACCAAAAATTAAGTCTTGTAAAATCTTTTAAGCTCCCAAAGCAAGTGAAATAAGACATGAAGAAAGGGCCAGTAACTAGGACAGTAAATGAAAAATTAGGTAGACTTGCAGGGAATGGAGACTTCTGGTATGGAGTAGCTGGGTTTAGATGACATTTGAAATGATCAGGAATACAGTATAGGTGGAAGCAACTGAGGAAACAAGTCAAATCCTGAAAGTTATTCAGAGACTAGAAATTAAGTGAAACTTTCCCCCCTTTGGGGGAAAAGTAGTTTAAAAAGATCAGAAAGATGAATTACTAACAAGAAAATGAGTACCTGAGTAGAAACTGATGTTTCAAGATGCCAAAAAGTTTATAACATACAGGTGAGCTGAGTATACAGGAAGGAAAAGTGGTTATGGCAGCTTGTTATCCAGATTTGACATTGGAAAGCCATTTCTAGCAATGGCTTTTTCTGTGAAGTTCTGGCATATTTTTTGTAGCACAGATAGCTTTCCAGGAATGTTTTTGTAATACTCAACTTATGTGGGAATGCAAATTACTATCATGTAAAAATTCGTCGACCTAGAAGGAGATTAGAAGTCTTAAAACAGCTGTGGTTAAAGGCCCAAGCCATCCCACTACCCCTGTGATAAAAAAATATTAAAGAAATTAACAAAACATGTATCAGATGAGTCAATGGGCCTTGTACCATGTAGACAGCAGATAATTTATAGTGACTTTTTCTGTAGGCAGCCTGAGAAACAGAAGACCTTGTGTACTAATTCCTGCCCTGTCATTAAATATAATAATGAAAAAAATAGGGCCATTAAATGAGACCCTGAAAAAGTCTAGCTGCCAACCAGACTGGGAAGATAAATAAAACAGCATATTTTATTTTAACCTATACCTTCCACGCTAACCTAGTTTGTCTATAGAAAAGCCATCTGCTGGCACCAGGCCAGTATGTCTGTCTTAACTTTGTTATCACTAGTATCTCATTTTTCCAAAAGAGGAAATGTGTGAGTAGCAGGTATACATAAGTGACACATTTCTACAAAGCCTTCTCTGTAGTCTTGACCTGTGTGGGTCTACTTTTGGAAGCATTTTCAAAGGCAGAATAAAACATTTACTCGAGGTTTTATCCATAGAAAGGACACCACTGGAGCTGTGCCCATATGTTGAGTCTCTTGTTGGTGTTGAACAAATGGTCTCTTCTCCAGGAAATACCTTTGTTCGTTTCATATTTACAGGTTTCTTTTGATGGACAGATAGAGTAATCTCCAAAACAAGACATGGAGCAGAAACAGTTTCTTTTCTAATTATGTCTCTGATGCAATTAAGGGTCCTAGACTTTTCTGACACCTTAGGGTGTGGTCAGGCCCCACGGCCTTTTCCTGCTGTTCACTGTGCATCCATACTTTCAGGAATAATCTTCTGAAGAATTCTCCCCAACTGTTTCAATCACAGTTCCATTTGCTGGAAAACAGAGAGAACCTAAGTGTGAATTAACCCTTGGAATTTTGGATATCTTTTTTAACTTTTCACAAACATAGTAATTCTGTTAGTCAGATTTCCTAATAGATGACAAGAGGCAGCTTCTTGCCCACACACCTCCTAAATCTCTTGGTTCACCACAAATCCCTGTCTACTTCATCACTTCCTCAGTCAGCATGTGCAGAGAACTGTAGCAGTCTAGAACAGCAAAAGCTCAAGACTCATAACAGAAGTAAATGCCACGATAGCTGCAGCTTAGCATAGCTTTTCCCTCTTTCCTCATCTGCCAGGTTTGAATCAAGTCCCTGAGGTAGTAAAATTAGAAAATAAAAAATGCACAAAAATACAACCTAACAGGGATGGAAAAGCAAAAGGTAAGTGAGGAAAGGATAAAAACCCACTGTAAGTCAAGCTTGGTAACCAATGGAGGCAGTATAAAGGTCAGCAGAAAAGGGAGCCTGAATTCATGGGGTTTTTCAATAAGTGGGGGACATAAGGGGAAAAAAGCAATTTTGGTGATATTGAATGTAATAATAAGAACTTCTCCTTGCTCTACTGTAATTCCAGATCTCAGAATTACATGGGGTTCAGTGATACAAGTACAAATTGATCTGGGGGCAAGGAAGGAGACATAAGCCACTCATTGAAACACAGATGTGCTGACACAGCATCAAGTGGGCTGAGAGATTTCCTTAGCATTTCATTTGGAGAGCAAGGAGGGTGGAAACACCCAATTATACTTTTTTTTTTTTTTTGAGACAGTCTCACTTTGTTGTCCAGGCTAGAGTGAGTGCTGTGGCGTCAGCCTAGCTCACAGCAACCTCAACTCCTGGGCTCAAGCAATCCTCCTGCCTCAGCCTCCCAAGTAGCTGGGACTACAGGCATGCGCCACCATGCCCGGCTAATTTTTTATATATATATCAGTTGGCCAATTAATTTCTTTCTATTTATAGTAGAGCCGGGGTCTCGCTCTTGCTCAGGCTGGTTTTGAACTCCTGACCTTGAGCAATCCGCCCGCCTCGGCCTCCCAAGAGCTAGGATTACAGGCGTGAGCCACCGCGCCCAGCCCCAATTATACTTTAAAAGAAAGAATGCGTTGAGATGGCTTCAGGTCCTTTGTAAAAGAGATAGCTTCTTCCTTCTACTTGGCAGGGGAATGAGAAGAAGGTAAATGAGCTGTTCCTTCTGTGTTTCCCATACTGCACATGGTCATTCCTCCTCTCAAGGAGTGGGGGGATGGGCGGGGGTCTTGGCTCATTTCACCAGTGTTGTCCCCGTTAGGCCCCTGTTCCTTATATCCTTTTAAAGCTGCTCCTCACCTGTACTCAACTCTTGAGATTTCCAAGCCTGTCATCCTCAGCCTTCAAACTTTCCTCACCAGAGTTCTAGATATGCAACCTGTTTTATTTTTATTTTTTTGGTACAAAATGATTCAATTAAAAAATATCTTCCTTCAGACATCTGCTGACTACAGGAAATTACTGTAATTGCACACTCCATGTGAAGGTCATTATGAGACTAAGATGATGTCTTAAAAACCCTTGAACTCCCCAGGGAAAAAGCAGGCAGAAGCTATTATTTTTATTTCCATGTGGGCATACTACAGACCACCCAAGGACTGTGACCTGAGGACACGGTATGGAGGCACAGTGCTCTCCCTAGGTCATGGTCCTGCAGGCCAGTGAGAGGAAGTACAACTGTTGCAAGTGTACCAGGCACACGCATTGTCCTACATGTTCAGCATGATTTATAAGGGAAAGAAAAAAGTTGGCTTCTCAGACAAAACTGTGTACAAACTGAGCAGTGTCAGATGATGCTCCTTCAGGCCCAAATCATTTCTTTCGACCTTACAGCTCTCAGATTAAATGTTCTAGAAGCTCACTCTTTGTTCATTTTATGTATTATACAAGTGCTTCTGGGTCTAGGCTACAGAGCAAAATACATACGAAGTGAGTTAAGCAATAAAAGTTTCATACAGAGGAGAAAATTCTGATGGCCTGTTATCTACACTACTGCTCTGTAGGCTCTAAAAGAACTTGAAAACAGGGCCGGGCATGGTGGCTCACGCCTGTAATCCAAGCAACTCTGAGAGGCTGAGGCGGGAGGATCGCTTGAGGTCAGGAGTTTGAGACCAGCCTGAGCAAGACCGAGACCCCGCCTCTACTAGAAATAGAAAAAATGAGCCAGGCATGGTGGCACATGCCTATAATCCCAGCTCCTCGGGAGGCTGAGGCAGCAGGATTACTTGAGCCCAGGAGTTTGAGGTTGCTGTGAGCTAGGCTGACGCCACGGCACTCACTCTAGCCTGGGTGACAGAGTGAGACTGTCTGAAAACAAAAACACCCCCCAAAACAAAAAAACTTGAAAACAGAAAAGTAACGGAAATAAGAATGCGTTTGTGGGACACAGACGTGTCAGCCGGCCAGGCGCCGAGCATCACTCCTGACCATTACCTGCCACTCTCCCTTCAGTTGCCCTCGGTCACGCTTTCACCGTCACATTCTTTCGGTGGCTCTCCTCCTCCCGGCAACTCGCTTTCGATTTCCCACAGGACGTCGTCCTCCTCCTCCAGGTTGCTGGAGATGTGGCACTTTTTGAACCCCTGGACGATGGATTCGCTTGGGATGTTGTTCCACGCGACCATGACCCACTCCAGAAAGAGGCCCAGGGGCGGCTTCTTGGCGTTCCCGGTCGGGCTCAGCGCCAGGTTCCCGGCCAGAAGCCAGTTGGAGTACTGAGCCCGCACGCTGTCATTCAGCGGCTTGTAGACCACCACGTCCAGCACCTGCAGCTGCGAGGTCAGGCCGCCCGGGATGATCACCATGTCGGTGTTCATGCTTTCCATGGAGTTCTTCACAGAGTCGGTGGCGTGGCCCCGGAAGCCGTTCAGGATGAGCATCCCTCGCTGCTTGGGCGCCGCTCCCGGCCTCCGCCTCCACACCACCTCCAGCCAGTCCTGCATCAGGTCCTCGGTCATCCACCCGTACCGGTGGCAACGGATCTCCATCCCGCTGGGGAACTTCCCAGGGGGGATGTACGTTCCCCTCAGAATAATGTACGGAGGCAGTTTCCTCCCGTCGGCCAAGACGCCAAGCATGGCCGTGATCTTCAGTTTTTCCCTGCCCGGCGTCTTGACCAAGACGGGCTTTTCGCCCTGGTTGTCGACAGTCACCCTCGACGGCACCTCCAGACAGATGGGCGTCTCGTCCGCGTTCCCCATCTGAGCCACCTCATAGTCATGCGCCCGGCGCAGAGCCAGCACGCTCCGCTGGTACGAGACGAGTTTCTCGGTCAGGTCCTCGGGCAGGTGCTGGGGCACGGGCACTTTGTGCCTCAGAGACAGGTCGTACCTTCTCATCATTCTTCGGCACCAGCCCAGGCTCGCCTTGAACCCTTTCTCTGGAATGTTCATCTCCTGGGCGATTTCAAGGGCTTTCAGCTGCATGGCCTCCCTGGTGATGGGGTCCCCTTTGGCCTGCATGTACCTGACATACTCGGCCACACGCTGGTCCACCAGGGCAAACCTCCCGTTCTTGGGGCCTCGGAATGCCCGCCGCATGGCGTGGGCGTTCTGGAGCTGCGGCTTCACTTTGCGCCAGTCTCGAACGTTTTTTTCCAACACCCCGAACTGCTTGGCAGCCTGGCAGTTGTTGGTGCTCTCGGCATATTCCACCACCATCAACTTGAAGCCCGCGTCGTAACTGCGGCGCATGCCCCGGCTGAACTGAAACTTCCCAGCTATGTCGTCGGCAGAGAGGTCATACCCCGGGAAGCCCATGGTCATGTAGAAAGGGTAGCCCTCACCCCACTCGGGCAGCTCCGTGATGTCCCGAGGCAGGCGGAGGCCAAAGCTGTCGAGGTGCTGAGGCTGAGGGAAGTGGGCGGCGGCGTTCACCGGGCTTGCCCAACCTGGGGGCTTTACGTCCGACTCTTCGTTTTCTGGGAGACAAGCAGGGAGGGGCAAAAATAATGGCAGTAAGTAAAATGGTTTATACCCTAGCTTTTTGGGTTGAAAAGCAAAGAATACCTTAATCTGAGTTTCACCAAAAGTAGTAACTTTAATAACAGGTAACCACTGCCCAAGTCCTTATCCATAGGCCAAATAACTGGATTACCCACATCTAATCCTCTCAATAGCCGTTATCACTGTTCCTTCTTTGCAGATGACGAAAGGGATGGTACAGAGGTTACACAGTGCATCAAGGTAGCCACACAGGAGGAGGCAGAGCTGGGAATTGAACACAGGCACTAAATAATTTAGGGGCCACGTTTAGGTCAAAATAATTTTTATGTGAATGAGAGGCCAAATGTAACCCATTCTGCCACCTAATATTACAGAGATCCGGGTGTCGTCACGGGCTGAATCACATCTCCTGAACCAAGAAAACATATAGGAAAAACCACACTCAGCAAAGTTAAGCTTATAAGGCAGAAGATTAGCTCTTGCACACCAAAGAACTGGGTTTCATTGTACATTGTATATGTATATTTAGAAGGTGGCCACAGAAGTTGGATATGATGAAATTTCACCAAAACCGAAATGCCATCAGCTGTAGAATGCGCCATTATGTGCCATTAAGGAAGGAAAAAAAAAATGCCACTAATGAAGCTATGACAAGCCACTGACTTTAAGAGGCATTCCAGTTTCAAAGATGGTGACGTAGTGGGGGAAAACATATCTTAGAGTCAGTGAAATATGGCATTTTAAACTCTTACCTCTAGAGAAAAGAAAAATAAAGCTATTCTGGCTGTCTGGAAGCTATGCTATATTTACTTGACTGCTACCTTGCTAACCATTTTTCTCGATGAAGGAGTAAGTGCTCCTTAGACATATTTGCTCCAATGTGTACTACCGCTGCTATTGATTTTTCCATCCAGTGTGAAATGGACAGAAAGCCAGCTACCTCAGGAGGCGTGCAGAGGCGTGTGCTGCGCTGAGATGGCCCAGTTCACCCAGGATGCGCGCTGGGCCAAATGCTGCGCAAGCCTCATTTCACTTCATCCACATGCGAGGTTGCACGTCAAGTCTCATTACCCAGAGCTGACAGAGGAGGAGACGGAAGCTCAGAGGTGAAAGAAGTTGTCTAAGGTCACACACTTAATGCTGGGAAGAGGGGGACTTTTCAACTCCAAAGCTCATCTTTCTACCTCACTCTTAAATACCCCACAGAATGTATTTACACATAGAAACTGAAAACCCAGCTTCATAATGCTCCCATTTGGACGGATGCTGAATTAATCGGTTTGTCCACAGTACCTGCAAAGGTTCCTCCTCCTTGAAGCTGCCACTCGTCAGAATTCTGAGACTCCTCCTCCCCTTCCAACCGAGTGATCATGTCTGGCTTAGGGAACGGGAATTCTGTTTGCAGGAAATAAAACAGGTAGCAGCTGTGCGTTACTGCCCTGGAGCACTACCAAGAGGAGTGCTGTACAGCACTTCAGAAACACCCTCCCTTCCCTTGTGAAAGACAAGGGGAAAAGGCTCAGGGATACTTAAAGGGATGGTACCAGCAACAACAAAATCAGAACTGCATTTAGCAGTGAAGTGGGTGGATGCAGCCACTAATCCAATGAACGTTTCGGTACCCGTATGAGGAAACTGGAAAAGCCCTCCAAATAGCCACATTCTGATAAGATGGATGGTACCAGTCCTGGGGAAATGGGGCAGCAAACACTCTTTGGGGGTATGTCCCCAAGCTTCCAAAGCTGACAGTAACTAATGAGGCCTGCCTTCCCTCCTAAGGAACACAGGCCCAGACCCAGGGTGACGTTTCTAAGGTTATGTTTTGTTTGTTTTAAATGCCAATGCTTAGGCTGAATGAGTGCATCTGAGAAGTGACAAGTTGCTGAGTCAAAGGACACATTATTTATATAGTGCCCAAATCAAAACCAGAAAATTGAACGGCTCAGACATTGAGGAGACAAGAGTCCAAGTTCAGGAGAAAGGGACACTGGATACACCAGAGAAGAGAGACATGGCAACAATTCTCTGGGCTCAGAACTTCCAGGAGACAAAAGAAAACAAAGCTTTACCCAGGGACAGGACAGTTTCATAATTCATCCTCATGACTTCCCGATAGAGGGCCTTTTGTTGCTCCGTCAAAACTTCCCACTCTTCATCAGAAAAATATATGGCCACCTCATCAAATAGGGCTGGTACCTGGAATAGTGAACAGGCCTTTCTCAATGACGAACAGGTGTGTGCAGACACAGGCTCTCAGCCCAGACAGCATCTTACGGGCAACCTGGGGCAGCCCTTCCTCTCACAGGTCAGGTAAGGGGCCCAGGGGACAGCCTGTGCACATTCACACGGCTGCTGGAGGCAAACAAGGGCAAGAACTTGGTCCTCCCGTGCCCTGCTGGGTTCTTCCCCAGCACCACGGCAGCTGCCACCCTCAGTTCAGAGATAAGGAGAGCAGCACTTCCAGAAGGAAACTCCCTACTGCCGGATCACCCGGTTGGGGGACGCTGGACACAGTCTCCTCGCTCACTGCAGTGACAGCTGCTCACAGCTCACCCCTGACCCCAGAAACAGAAGCCACCCACACGCAGAGAAAGTGTCCCCACCAACACCTCCATCCAACCCACACCCATACCTTCCAGTCAGACCCTCTGCCCAGGGTGGGGCGGGTTGGCTTGTAAATTCGAATAGGATTACTGCTCTCCATTTCCAAGGGCATTAACCCGAGTGACTTGGGATCCAAACCCACCCAGAGAGGAACCAGCCAGAGAAGGGGCCCTACTTGGCCTTTCCAATCCACAAGAGCGTGAAGAGGAGAGAAGGGCTAATTAGAGCGTAATTTATGTAATGAGATGCCAGAGCAAACTAGTTTGCTTTGATCTCAGACCAGGTAGGCAGAAAGCCCCCAGCGCGAAGACTCCACCCCCCACCCCTTCTTCCCAAGCAGGAGGCGGCTCCTCAGTAGCTAAAGGCAGCTAAGCCACCCACACTAGTCTCCCCTGCTTTTTAAATGACTTGGTTTTCTTTTTACTATGTTTTTTTCTTTCAGTCATTAAAAATCCTACTCCAAAGCTGACCATAGTTAGTGGCAAGAAATCTCTGGGCAGCTTCCTTCTGGATACATTGTATACTTGCCTTCAAAGCCATCCCCACAGCTGTATCTTGGGCCTGGGTGATAATGATATTGCTTTTCCTCAGCTTAGAAAATTGGTGTCTGCACAGCCTGAAGCCTGTCCAGGCGCCAGGCCATCGGTCACTGGGCTACACTGGCCGTTCCTCCCTCACCCACTTATTCCCTCCCACCCCCACAGCCCCTATGCGCACTTACTACCGTGTTTCCCCGAAAATAAGACAGGGTCTTATATTTATTTTTCCTCCAGAAGACACCCCAGGGTTTATTTTCAGGGGATGTGTTATTTTGTTTAAGTATGGTACAACAATCTACATTTATTCAAACATAGTTAAGTCATCTTCTTCTGGAACATCATCATAACTCTGCAAACCCGGAATTCCATCCTGAATTTCTTGCGACTCTATTTCCTTTAGAACCATTGGCCCCAATCTCTCATGTCCAGCAACAGAGCTCTCATGGGGCAGATGAGAAGGGCTGCTTTACCGGTCCGCCACGAAATGCATGGGTTGTGCAGATATGCTGCGTAGCCACGCCCATCACTAGGTCTTATTTTCAGGGGGGCAAGGGCTTACATTGTGCAAATGCTTAGAAATCCTGCTAGGGCTTATTTTACGGGTAGGAAAGGCCTTGTAACTGCTTCATTCATTTCCCCCAACAACCTGGTTGGGGAGCAGAGATGCCCCCATTTAATCAAGGAGGAAACGGGCTCAGAGAGGACTCGTTTCCATGCTAATGTCACACAGCAGCCAGAAAACGGCAGGGTTGCGATTTAGATCCAGCACTGTCTGACGCCAAGGCTCTGGCTACCCAGAGAACAGAGCTGCCTCCCTGACGACTAACCTCCAACTCTCCCGCACCTGCGTGCTCCACCTGTACTCAGCTGCTTGCAGTTCCTGAACAAAACATCGCCCAACACCTCTACCCTGGGCCCACATTCTCCCTGGGCCTCAGGGCCTGCGCGTTCCTGGCCTGGCTAACACCCACCCATCTTCCAAGACAGCCCAGACATCCTGCCCCCAGGGAGCCCACTCTGTCCCATGCGGTGAGCACACCCACATGTCCCCGTGAGGCCCTAGGCTCAACACTATGGTGGCAGTTGTCACACTGTGGGATGCTTTAGGCTTGTCTGCTCCCTGCACTGGAATATGAACTTGGTGAGGACAGAACCTGTGCTTATCCCTGTTTGTTTCCCTGAGCCTGGGAGACTTGCGGTGGCTAGCAAGCACTTAAAAATGTGTTTCTGAATAAACGGCCTAGGCAAATCATCTCTGGATTTCCCTTCTTTTGTTCCGCTTGGAACGGTTTCAAAGAACCATGAAATTTTAACTGTCATAAAGCTGAGCCTACCCTCTGGAGTAAGAATGGACGAAAATCGCTAAGTGTGAAATACTAGGAGGTAAAAACAGCTTGGTTTCCAGGCTTTCTGCAGACTTCCACAACCTGGAAAGCCAGTCAGCCCAGGAATTTCCCACCCCACTCCCTTCCCACTTCCCAGGTTTTTAAACAACTCTCCCTTTGGCCTTTTTTCTCCCTAGAAAGTTCCAGATCTAGGCCATACCTATTTATAGTCCCTTTCCCTTTGCTGATAAAACGGGACACAGGGCTGGCTGTGCGCGCCATTCCAGAGGGGCTACCAATACTCCTAGGGCTAACACATTCTAGGCCTGGTGAAAACCTTAGGTATGAGGAGCCTCGAAGTTGTGAGAAGGCCAGAGGCTGGTGCAGGACTCACCTCCTCCTATTCATGACGGAGCCACGGAGCATCTTCAAACAAGCTCACATTATGCTCCGCAGGCATGGTGCCGTGGCTTAGAAATTCTCCTCTCAGCAGCCCCCCGTGAGAACTGAGCAAGCCTTGGGCCAGGCCCCGCTGTGCGGGCCTCCCCGGGCTCCACAGAGGCCTTTTATCTGGCCGAACACAGCAGAAGGTAAACAGGGCCAGCCCTGAGCAAAACTGACAAGTCGGGCAGTCTGTGTACAACCTCCAGACACCCTTTCTTGGCCTTGCAGGTAGGGGCCCTCCTCCCTTCCCTCAGAAGATCAAGGGCTCGCTGGATAGGTGTTCCTCCTTTCGCTTGCATGCACTGCCTTGCTCCGCCTGCGCTTATCTGGAAGGGCAACTGCCGGGAAGCGCTTACACCTTGCACAGGCGCACTGAAGCCTCACAGCCACCCAGCACAGGTGGCAGGGACCGCAGGGGAATGAGTTTGTACGGATGCACGGATGGGGGGCCTGCTATGAGCCAGGCACTGTATGGGGTACTCCCTCTTACAGGAATATATTAGCTCACTGAATCCTTTAAATAAGCCAAGGACTACCCTACTTCTATGGGTAAGGAAACAGAGTGGTTAAGAGACCTGCCCAAGGTCACAGAGCTAGAAAGTCTGACTCCAAAGCCTGTGCTTTCTCAGCAGGCCACTTAACCTTAGCCTGGTGGCTTAGACAGCCTGAGGTGCCCCTTAGAAAGATGGGCTGAGGACTGACTCCTCACAGCTAAGGAGAGAGCTCACACTCCGTGGCCAAGCACAAGCACACCACTGCCCTCTTGGAGGGCCTGGCCTCCTTTTCCCCTTCCACTCCCTGCTGTGCACTTTAGGTTCCAGCTGCAGTTGCTGCTCCCCAGCCTCTGCTCGCTCCTGCTGTCCTCTGGCCTGGAGTGCACACCCCTCCCTCCCTCCCTCGGCTGCCTCCACTCATGACTAAGACTCAGTTCAAAGTACATTTTTTTTTCCTCTTTTCTACTTGAAATTGTATTTCTCCAATTCTACAGTATTTTATCCTAATATATAGCACAGTTCTTATGCTTGGAAAGCTTTTATTGATCACCCTAACGTAATTCTCTACAACCAAAACGCATATTTAAAAACAGACTCAATTCTTTTCTTTCCCTAATTTAATGCTCTAGAGCAGGGTTTCTCAACCTCAGCACAACTGACATTTTGGGCCAGATAATTCTTTGGGGGGAGGGGGTGTGGATCCTGGGCATTGTAAATGTTTAACAGCATCCTTGGCTTCTATCCACTAGATGCCAGTAGGATCTGCCACTCCCCAACCCCTACCAAAGTCATGAGTGTCTTTAGATATTGTCGAATGTCCAGGGGCGGGGGGAGGAGGGCAAAACTGCTCACTGCTCAAGACTAGGCCTTGCCCATGAAGCCCCTTGAGTCTTCCAGCCTGGATCAGGCCTCCCCACCTTGGCTGACCTCCACCACTGCCTCTGTACACTGTACTCACTGTTGTTTCCTTCTCTGTCTCGCTCACAAGACTAGGAACTCCACAAGGATAGGATCCTGTCTTTACAACTAGCACTGCGCTCTGTAACCTCGGAGATGGATGGCAGATGCCTGGAGGCCACAAAAGCCAAATCCCTAGCCCCAGGAAGCTGCCTGGCCCCTCTAGCTCCTCCAGTTACTTCCTTCTTGCCCAGCCCAAGGACGGTCTCCACCTTGCTCCTTTCTCCTTGTCCCAACGTATTCACTTTTACTGCATCCATTTTCCAAGGTTCTCCATCTACATGTTCTGGGTTGGCCAATTTAGCCTCAAAGCCCAGGGTTTCTACTGCCCTGAGGACTTGCTCCAGGCTAGGTGGTCCTGTCTCCTGCCCACATCAGAAGTGGGAAGGAGGATGAGATAGGCAAAGAACACCGATTACACCAATGCAGCATGGCCTCCACAGCTAGACTGGCAAACCCAGAGCCTGGGCTGCATTGCATTTTATTTTTTCTTAAATTGAGGTATAACATACATACAGCAAGCAAAAGGCATTACTTTTAAGGGTACAGCTCAGGGAACCTGTTCTTAAGAATAAATGTCAGTGCACATGTGTATCCTTGGGGTGAAGCAGATAAACTTTCTGCACCCCAGTTCCCTAATGTGGGAGGGGGTATGGACTGAACAATTTAGAAGCACCATGGTTCTACGGATAGGGTTCTCCCTGGATATTACGTATACTGATAATGTTTATACATAATTGAAAACTAGGCAGAGAAAACAATGCCAATTTGTTGCTTAAAATGTTTATTATTTACGCCTAATCACCGTGAAGTCCAGTAACTACTGTGAATGAGTATATATAACTATAAATATCTGTTGCATTTACATTTGTGTAAGTTTACCTCTATCCCACTATTCTGTCTGAATATGCTAAATCTCTGTATTCCCTGCTGCCTACCATTTCCTATCATTTCAATCCGGGTCCGGAGGACTTGCAGCCGGCCTGTGTGAACTACGATTAAGAGGTACTCGTGCAGAACCGACTGGCCTAACTCTGTTCATGTCAGCTCAGTGACCTGAGTCTTACCTAAAACGGTTCCCTTCAAGCAGCAGTAACTCAGCAAGCATTTATTTGGTGCCTACAATGTACCTGGCATCAAGCTGGGCGTAGGGGAAATGTGGGGAGGAGAGAGACAAGGTCCTGGCTTCTAGAACTTCCAAACTAATGGTGACAACAAGCAAGGCGGCTGAAGGGACTGTTCCCATAACCACCTCCTCCATTCTTTGCACTGGCCTTTAAAAGCCACAGGGCTGTTTTCTCAGGAATGCAAACACACCGTGGCTGGGCTGGGCTATTTTTACTTCCCACGTCTGCCTGAGGAGGAGACTTAAAGCAAGGCGAGCTCCCAGGCCCGCTTCTCAGGGATCCGCCAGCCCCGCGCCTTCTTACTTACCCATCCGCCCTCTGAGCAGATTCGTACTTTCTGCATATCTGCGGGGCCATCCTCCAGTTCCCGGCTCTGAATCTCCTCTTCCTCTTCCTCTTCTTTCAGGGTCAAATTGAGAGGGTAGGCTGTGGACGCCATCTCTGTAAGCAAGATTCGGTTCAGAAAAAACAGGTGTCAGTATGACCTCTCCAAAGCCCACGAGGTGGGGAGGCCCAGACACACACGAACCTCTTTTGCCCCAAGCTTTGTTCTGGCTGGAAAGAAGGGAATAGAAGGTGACATATTTAATTATGATAAGAGGGGCTGTGGGTGGGTAGGTGATGTACCTGGCTGCCTTCAAATATTTAAAAGCCATCTACAGGAGAGAGACCAGACTGGCCTGTGGAGGCTGAAGAACTGAGGCCAGTGGGTAAACATTCCCAGAAGCGGTTTCAAGCAGGCACTGAAAGGCAGTACTTTCTCACAGCCAGTACCGCCCAACAGGCATCAGAGGGAGGGAGGAGTGCAGACTTCCTACTCCACTGGGTCGGTACTGGAAGGCACTTAAGCATCAGGAGTGGCTGGCCCAGAAGGCTCAGCATCTGGATTGTCCAAATTCAAAGGTTCTGTCCAACAGCTGGTTCAGAAAACAGTCGTTCTACCTTAAGGGACTTTCCTAACCCGGGAGTCGGTGACACACAGCGAGGGGTATGCCTGGATACCCCAAAAGGTGCAGAAATCTGCTAGGGCCCGCCCGACCTGGAAGTGACTCGTGGCTTCTGGGCCGCGATTTCTCTATCCGCCGGCTCCCAGGCCAGTACAAAGGGCCACGCTCCTGCCTCCTAGGGGCGTGGGCAACTCCCAGGTGTGGAGTGGGGGCGCTTCTCGAGGGCCCCATCTTCCGGGGCTTCAAAGGAAAGATGCCTCCGGAGTTCAAAGTCAGCTTCTTCGGTATTTCCAAGGATGACGGGCGAACACGGCAGGGACGGGGCCGGGGCGGGCAGGGCAGGCTTCAGGCCCCCGCAGCGGGGGCGCGAACTTGGCCGCGGCCTCCGCGCCCGCCCGCCGCGGGGCAGGAGGCGGGAGGGGCGGCGCGCGAAGGTGCCCGCAGCCAGGCCGCCGCCGGCCCACCCGCCGCCCCGCCCGCCGCCGCCGCGCCCCCGGGCGCGCTCGGGTTTCTCCAGCCATCTTGTCCCATTTCCCGTTCTCCGCGGCCCCGCGCCGGGAGCGCTCCCGCCGCCCCGCCGCCCGCCAGGCGCCCCCGGCCCCGGCGCACCTGCCGGGCGGCGAGAGCCGGCGCCGCCTGCCTGCCCCGGCGGGCCCGCAACAAAGGCGGCGGCGGCAGCGGAGCAGCCTCGGCGTCCCCGTCCCCGCCGCCCGGGGCCCGGGGGAGGGGCCGCGCCGCCCCCGCCCCGCCGCCCGCGCGCACTCACCGCCGGGCCGAGCGGCCGGGGCGCGGGCTGGGCACGCGAGGGCTCCGGCCGGCGGTCACGGCGCCATCCTCTCCGCCGCTCCGGCTTCCAGCGCGCGCGGCCCCTCGGGAGGGAGCGGGGAGGACACGTGGTGGGAGGAGGAGGGTCCGGCCGGGAGCTGAGGGTGTTGGGAGGCGAGGGGAGGAGCGCGGCTGATGTCAGCAGGCCTCGGCGGCGCCGGGGGACGGCGCCCGGGCGAGCTCCGGACCCTCCTCCCGGCGCGGCTTCCGGCCGGCCCGCGCGCCCGGGGCGCCCCTCGCCGGCGCGGCCGAGCGCTCCGCCGGGCGCCCGCTGCCGCCAGCGCCGCGTGCGACCTCCGCGGGCCTGAGGCAGGGAGGGCCCGGATTCGGTTCCCAGCCGGGTGTGGCGTGGGCGCGCGCATCCGTGCGCTGGCTTGCGTTCGCCGGTGGGTTGCGCTTGCTTGGATGGGCACTCGGGGCTTGCCCGCCGTCGCTTCGTGGAGGAGCCTGAGGACGAGACGGGCAAGGGAGTGTAGGGGGATGAGGAGGAGTCTTTGGGGAAGAGTGTTCTATTCTGGCAGGGTTATGTCCAGAACTTGCCAGTGTACACGGAGAAGGAGCTTCCTGATTTTCGTGGTGGTTGCCTGCTAAATCCCAAGCATATAAGGTGTATGGAAGGATCTTTCATCTGCAGATCGTTGCAAGGAGTTGTTTACCTGCATCTCTGTGGACAATACAACGAAAGTGGCCTGAGAAACACCGAAGCGCTCTCTTCTCATTCCAGAAAAAGATTTTGGATTTGGATTATTTTGTTGTTGTTGTTGTTGGGAACTTGTTAAAGAAAAAATTACTCCGATACTGGTTGAAACAGTAAGGAAGACTTTATTCAGGGTTATTGAGATAGGTGTCAAGAGCATCACAATAGGGGAGAGAGATGGCATCCAACACAGAACACAGGAAAGACAGCTGGGAATTTATAGCCAAGGGGCAGAATGAAGAGGGTCGGTGGATGGAAAATTGCTGAGAAGAAGAGTAGAGGGATTCTGGCTAAACTGACTTAACAGGATTCTTGCTGAAGGCCTGCCTGTGTGATCAGATATCAAGGGCAGGGGATTAGGAATTTGATCAGATATGAATGATGATCAGATATCAAGGGTGGAGTATTCTCTCGAAACTGATTTAGAAGGATTCTTGCTAAAACTGGGTTGGGCATGCAAAAGGTTGTGGTGGTGATGGTGGTGGGCTGTTGGGCAGGGCGCCAGGGACGAGGCTGGTCAAGGAGAGAGTCTTTGTCAGACTTTTTTTTTTTTTTTTTTTTTTGAGACAGAGTCTTGCTTTCTTGCCTAGGCTAGAGTGAGTGCCGTGGCGTCAGCCTAGCTCACAGCAACCTCAATCTCCTGGGCTCAAGCAATCCTTCTGCCTCAGCCTCCCGTGTTGCTGGGACTACAGGCATGCGCCACCATGCCCGGCTAATTTCATATATATATATATTAGTTGGCCAATTAATTTCTTTCTATTTTTATAGTAGAGACGGGTCTCGCTCAGGCTAGTTTTGAACTCCTGACCTTGAGCAATCCGCCCGCCTCGGCCTCCCAGAGTGCTAGGATTACAAGTGTGAGCCACCGCGCCCGGCCTTTGTCAGACTTTTCAGATTGTCCCTGAGACCTTAGTACCTGTTGGCAAAGCTCTGTCTCTGCAACTTTTTGTGGCCATTCCTATTTATTTATGTGTGATTTTACTTCTCTCTGCAGTGGGAGAGGCCACTGTTTGTCGTGGTTTTAATACATAAAATACAGTATGACAGACATATCTTGGAAGTGCCATTGTTTCTGACAATCCAAGACCAGGGAAGGTCTCATGGATGGATGGAAAAGATTATTCAAATATGGGGATGTGGTTCAGAATTTTTTGTTTGTTTTAATAAGCAGTTCTTTTTGTGTATGACAGTATTTTTAGAGCAGGTGTGACATCTTAGCTGAGATTGATTGACATTCCCATCTGAATTTTGCCAGAGGAAATGGCAGATTCAAATAGAAAAGTGAGGAGAGTGTCAGGAAGGGAGCAGGGTACCAGGGGCATCACTGGCATCTCAACTTTTTAGAAAAAAATGATACAAGTTATGAGATAACCACAAAGGCATATTATGTCAGGGTTTTAGTCTCTGAGAGTCCCTGATGTTCTCATGCAGCTTTGGTTAGATGTCTCTGAAAGAAAGCTATCCAACAATGACCCACCTGAATTCTCTACTTTGAACCCACAGCCTCATGATCTCTGTTACTGTCATGGGACCCACCTTTATACAGGTCCATAATTGCTAACAAGACTTACTCTAGGAACAAAGTGCTGGTGTAGGCACAATACCCTGCAGACATATTCATGTATAAGAGGTTTTATAAGTCATCTCATTTCTCTTTGCTTGGGTTTGCTCATATGCAAAAAGATATTGTCCAAGCTTTCCCTTAGCTCCGTTATTCGGAGTTTCCATTCTCCATAAGAACTTTGTCTTCGTCTGAAGGAGAAGTGATTGAAGCAAGCCTTTGAGATAGTGTATGCTTTGGTAATTCAGTAGGATGAATTTCTGTTAGCAGGTGGCTGCTACATAGCAGCAGAACACCCATGTAATCAACATAATCTAAATAGTTCTTTAAGGATGGTGTTGTCTGACTTCATCCTTTCTCCTGTTGGATTATTGCAGTACACAAGCCATAGGGCTTCCAAAGAGGCTCATATTCCATAAAATGCTCGTTTTAAACTGTAGCGTCCCTTGGTGAACACACATTTCTGACCCTCTTCCTGGCCAGGTCAGCATAGCTACTGACCCACGCAACTATTCCTCAGCAACTGTGATAGGTTGAGTTCATAGTCTCTGTTCTTTGTGTCCTTGTGGTAGTGTTATACACCATGCCTTTGCTGAGGTCCCATGTGTGCAGAATGTACTTCAGCACCCCTTCACTTGGCCTGGGCATGTGATATGCTTCGGCCAATGGAGTGTGGAGGGAATCTCTGTGTATGAGTCCTGAGCAGAGGTCGTAAGAGGTCTCATATGTTTCCACGTATACCTCTGAAAGTCTTTGATCTCTGCTATGACAAAAAATATGCCTAAATAGTCACTGCCCCTTCAACCAGGGCATCAGAGCGAGGCATGTGTTATAGAGCCATCCTGCCTAACATGAAGGCCAGTGACCATGAGAAGAGATCATTGTTTTAAGCTACTGAGTTCTGGGTGTCTTGTAATGTAGCATTTTTATGGCTCTAGCTAATTGAGACAGTGATAAAAGGCAAGCTTGGACTTAGGGTTGCCAACATTGGCCCTCATGGGGATGCTCTGAGCGGGGAGAAGGAGAGCTGACCATTTCCTGGTGGATATCCTCTGGTCTGTGGATAAGGAAATCCTAGATGGGGAGGGAAGGAGGAGAGAACAAATGGAGGGAAGGAGCCTCACTGCTGACTATGTCCTTCTCTTCCCTAGAATTCTGGAACTTCAGAGGAAGAGAAAGATATGACCCAAGCCTTAGAAATTACCCAATAAAGCCGCAGGTTTTTCCTGGCAGATCTTGACAAAGTGGTAAAGAAAACCCTGTACGGTTCTTGGAAGGGCTTAGAGGTTCCTGGAGAGGAGATGTGTGGTTTGATCCCCTCAGATGGTTAAGGAACAGTCAGTAGTTTCTCTAGACGAGGAAAGAGAATCATAATACTTAATGTTCTACTAGCTACTGTATCAAACAGACTCCCAAATGCATTAAGGCTCAAACACAACAGAAATGTATGTAACAGTGCATTGTGGGTATTCCTGGTCTAAAGGTGACTCCCCCATCCTGTGATTTAGGGAACCATGTTCTTTCCATTGGGTCACTTTGCTATAACCTAAGGCCTTCTGGTTTTCCTCATCCACAGAGTGAAGGGAAAAGAGAAAATGGAGAAGGTACACCTTTCCTTGGCCCTCAAGTGACACATGTCTCTTATGTTCGTTCATATTGCATTGGTTGAAGCTGGGTGTGGTGAAGGGTACCTGTAGTCCCAGCTACTCAGGAGGCTGAGGCGGGAGGATCACTTGAGATCATGAGTTCGAGGCTGCTGTGTTCTATGATCCTGCTTGTGAATAGCCACTGCACTCTAGCCTGGGCAATATAGTGAGACCCTGTCTCTCAAAAAAAAAAAAAAAATGAAAAACAAAAAAATTGTCACACATTCTATTGGTTGGGATCAGTTACATGCTCACACCTATATGAGAAAGAGCAGGAAAATGTAGTGCGTGTCAAGCAGTCACTTCCCAGTGACAGCCCCATACGCTGAAAAGAGAGCATGGATTTTTGTCTCTGCCACAAAGATGCTTTTACTTTCAACACTTTAAACATTTCACTCCACTGTCTTCTTGCTTGTAAGGTTTTTGATGAGACATCCAGTGTATTTTTTATCCTTGTTCCTCTACAGGTAAGGTGTTTATCTTTCCTCCGACTTCAAGATTTTCTGTCTTTGGTTTTCTGCAGTTTGGATATTGTATTAATCAGGATTCTCCAGAGAAACAGAGCCAATAGGAGACATAGGTAGATAGATACACACACGCACGCACACACACACATATGTATGAGATTCGTTATGGGAATTGGCTCCCGTGATTATGGAGGCTAAGTCCCACAATATGCTGTCTGCAAGCTGGAGGATCAGGAAAGCTGGTGGTATAGTTTAGTCTGAGTTTGAAGGCCTGAGAACTGGGTGTGTATGTGTGCGTGTGCGTGTGTACATGTGCTGCTATAAGTCTTCCAGTTTGAAGGCCTAAGAACAAGAAGCTCTAATGTCCTAGGGCAAGACAAAATGGAAGTCCCAGCATAAGAAGAAAGAGAGTTCACCCTTCCTCTGCCTTTTTGTTCTATTCAGTCCCTCAACAGGTGGGACGATGCTACCCGCATTGGTGAGGGCAGATTCAAATACTTGTCTCTTCTGGAAACACCATTACAGACACACTCAGAAATACTGTTTAACCAGTTGTCTGGGTATCCCTTTAGCCCAGACACATAAAATTCACCATCACAGATATGCTATTTCTAGGTGTAAATTTTTTGGTATTTATCCTGCTTGGTGTTCTGTGAGTTTCCTGAATCTGTGGTTTGGTGTCAGTCATTAATTTTGGAAAATTCTCAGCTATTAGTAGTTCAGATATTTCTTTTGGTTTTCTATCTCTCTTTTCCTTTTGATATTTCCATTATGTGTATATTATACCTTTTGTAATTTTCCTGCAGTTCTGGTTTTCTTTTTGCTTTTCATTCTGGAAAGTTTCTATTGACATATCGTCAGGCTCACTGATTCTTCCTTTGACTCTGTCTAATCTACGGATAAGGCCATCAAAAGCATTCTTCATTTCTGTTATGTTGTTTTTGATTTCTAGAATTTCCTTTTTGTCTGAGTTTCCATCTCTGTGTTGAGATTACCCATTAGTTTTTCCATTTTGTTCACTTTTCCTGTCAGAGCTGCTAGTATATTAATCATAGTTATTTTAAATCTCAATTTTGATAATTCCCAAATCACTGCCATATCTGAGTTTGGCTCTGACGGTGACTTTATCTCTTCAAACTGTGTTTTTCGCCTTTTACTATACCTTGTCATTTTTTGTTGAAAGCCAGATATGATCTATTCCGTAAAAGGAACTGAGATAAATAGGCCTTCAGTGTGAGGTTTTATGTAAATTGGCTGGAAATTAGTCTATATTTATTGTTTGCTATAACTGTGGTGTCAGAGGTTAAAATCTCCTTATGTGTTTTTGTCTCCTCTGTTGTCTTTGGATTTCCCTAGAGACTCTATCCTTCATAGAGTCTAAGGCTTGCAGGTCTTTTAGCTGTAAGCCCCTGTTATTAGACAGAGACTGATTGATGTGGTGTTAAGATTCGCAGGGAAGAGAAGCATTCTGTGATCCGATGATTAGGTCTCAGTCTTTCAGTGAGCCTGTGTCCCTGGTCGTGGACCTTCACAAGAGCTTCTCAGCTTTCCTCTCCCTCTGCCTCAAGTGAGACAGGAAGAGGGATCTGGAATTAGGTATTTCCTTTCCCCAGGTCTATTAGACTGTGGTAAGACCCAAGTCGGTTAGGCTCTCATAAAATAGTTTCCCTTGGCCAGGTGTGGTGGTTCACACCTGTGATCCACTTTGGGAGACCAAAGTGAGAGGATTTCTTGAGGCCAGGAGTTTGAGACCAACCTAGGCAACATATTGAGATCCTGCCTCTACAAAGAATAATAATTTAACATATTAGCTGCTATGTGAGTTGTATTTAACTCACACTAGTTTTGAGCCTGGGGCCTTGTGAAGTGTATGCAACTCACATGTCCCTTCACCTTAGGAACCACGAGAACTATTTGTAAAGTTGCACATAACTCACGCACAGAAAACAATAAAAAAAAATTTTTTTTCACTAAATTAGAAAGGGTCGTTTTGTTATCAAAGTTTTTACTCTATTTTTGTAATTAAACCCTGTGGCCTCAAGGGAAAAAAATTTTTTTTTCCTACTGTGGCGGTCAATGTGTTAAAAAAAAATTAGCTGGGCATGATGGGGTGCACCTGTAGTCCCAGCTACTCAGGAGGCTGAGGCAGGGTAGTCTTGCTTGAGACAGACTTTGAGGTTGCAATGAGCTACATTAGTGCCATTGCACTCTAGCCCATGCAACAGAGTGGGACCTTGTCTCAAAAAAAAAAAAAAAAAAAAGTTTCCCTTGAGGACAGGCTTTTGTTAAGAACTGAATACTCTGGGCTTATTTCAAAATGGCTATTTGTCCCTCTCCCTTTGCCAGAAGCATTATTGGAATTTTCTCTGATTTTCAGCCTGAGAACCTGGAGGTAAAACTTCTGAACGTGTGGGGGCTCCACTAAGACTGCCCCCAGGGGGTGGTTACTCACACGCTGGTCCACACTGAGCCTCTGACAAGTGCCCCTACTGCGTTGGCTCCACCTGCTGGCCTCTGCTCCTGTAAGCCGTGATTCTTCCTATTCATCTGTTTCTCCACTTTTTAGGGCAGGAGCTTGTCCTGGGACCTCAATTTTCTGATGGATCTAGAAAGAGTTGTCAATTTTCAGTTTGTTCAGCTTTGTTTCTTCTGAGGACAGGAGTGACCACTTCCGTGCTCTTTACGTGTTAGGACTGGAAACTGCTTTCCTTATTAGAAAAAAAAAATTCTTTTGCTCATGGAAAAGAATAAAAATCACCTGAAATTCTCATCACATACATGTAACTAATGAATATGATTGCTTTTTAGGAAAATCTGCAGGCATAATATTAAAATGTAGCTCAGCAAAGATGACTAAGTAAGGCGATAAATGGTTAAATTTTTATATTTATCCCTTAGGTGTCCAAGTCTTGATCTAAGGAGTGAATTTGAGATTTTGGAAGAGTAGCTGGAAGCTTATTTTTTGTTCAGTCTTCTTAGAGTATCACTGCTCCTGGCCTAGCTTTTGCTAAGACACAGAAAGGAGACAGTACTCTAATGAGAGCTTAAGATGTTGGTGTCTTATATTGCCTGCTGGAAGATTTTCGAATGCTTTGGAATCCACTTTAGCAGGGGAGGAATTGATGTCCAACTACAAAATTTCAAAAATTAAGTGGCCTGGATCTGTAGACATGTAGAAAGGCATCTGTAGACAAAGTCAGACTTTATAAGTAATTTTAGATCAATGTCAGCACATATTTGATTGGATCCTTAATGTTCCGAACCTCAAACATGGCAAAATAATTTTGATCTGGAAAAATTTTAAAGCAGATGTTAACAGTTGTCCTGCAAATGTTATAGAGAAGTAATGGTCCCATGAATATGATGTCCCATCTGCTGTAGTTTGAATGTGGTCTGTCCCTGCCAAAACTCATGTTGAAATTTAATTGCCAATGTAATGATGCTGAGAGGGGTGGTGAGGCCTTGAAGAGTCATTTGGGTCATGAGGGATCTGCTCTCCTGAAGGATTAATGCAGTGTCAAAAGAGTGAGTGAGTTCTTGCTCTCACAGGAAGAGAGCAGGTTGTTATAAAGCGAGACTTTAGCCTCTTTGTTTCCCCTTCCTTCTGCCATGAGTTGAGGCAGCTCAAGGCCATCATGGGATGGGCTGCCTGAACTTGGACTTCCCAGCCTGCAGAACTATGAGCTCAATAAACCTCTTTTCTCTATAAAGTAGCCAGTCTCTAGCATTCTGTTATAACAACACAAAACAGACTAAGACACCATCTATTTGGTCATTCCTATAAGCATAGAAGCATGTTACAATATCGCTTATTTTTTTTTAATTTCAGCATATTATGTGGGTACAAATTTTAAGGTTTCAAATAATGCCCTTCCCCCCTACCCCCACAAGTCTGAGTTTCCACCGTGACCATCCCCCAGACAGTGCACATCTCACTCATTATGTATGTATATATCCACCCCCTTCCCCCCTCCCACCTGCCCTATACCCTATTACTGTAGTTCCTATGTGTCCACTTAGGTGTTGCTCAGTTAATACCAGTTTGATGGTGAGTACATGTGGTGCTTGTTTTTCCATTCTTGGGATACTTCACTTAGTAGTATGGGTTCCAGCTCTAACCAGGAAAATATAAGATGTGCTATATCACTGTTGTTTCTTAGAGCTGAATAGTATTCCATGGTATACATATACCACATTTTATTAATCCACTCTTGGATTGATGGGCACCTGGGTTGTTTCCACAGCTTTGCAATTATGAATTATGCTGCTATACACATTCGAGTGCGGGTGTCTTTTGTAGAGTGTCATTGGATCTTTTGAGTAGATGCCCAGTAATGGGATTGCTGGATCAAATGGTAGATTCACTTGTATCGCTTTAAGGTATCTCCATATTGCTTTCCAAAGAGGTCCCACCAGCAGTGTAAGAGTGTTCCTATCTCTCCACATCCACGCCAGCATTTATTGTTTGGGGACTTTTTGATAAAGGCAATTCTCACTGGAGTTAAGTGATACAATATCGCTTATTTTTTAAAAAACATTTTACCTCATGTCTCCTGCCATGTACCTTTTCTTTGCTCCCTTTATCACCAAACCCTTTGAGTCATCTGTTCTCATTGTCTCCTATGCCTCTTTCTCCCATCTTCCACTTGACACTCTCCAATCATGTTTTCTACCCCAATACTCTTCCACAACAGACTTGTCAAGGTCATCAGTGAAGTCCATGTTGCCTAAGTGCACGATTTGTTCTCAATCCACATCCTACTAGACTGTGGTAGATTGTTCCATTACTGGCCCCAAACACTCCTGCCTCTCAAGATCCATGACCTGTGTGGTCCCCTCCCGCATCAACTCTGGACTTGGCCGTGAGACTTGCTTTGACAGATGGGACATTAGCAAGTCCGAAGCAAGCAGAGGCTTGGTAGGCACTTGTTCATTGGTTCTTGCTTTCTTGGAGCCAAGTTGTCAAGAAGTCTGGGCTGTCCTGCTGGCGAGGTCATGTGGAGGGGAATCAAGGCTCAGCAGCTCAAGCTCACCACCAGACCTGCGGACACAGCCATCAGGAAACATCCAGCTCGCAGCCAGCCTGCCGTCTGACTGTAACCACATAAGCAACCCCAAGCAAGACTAGCAGGTGCACCATCTAGCTGAGCCCAGTCTGAATTGCTGACCCACAGAACTATAAGCAATAGAATGATTGCTTTAAATCACTAAGTTTTGAGGTACTTTTAAATTCTATAATAGACGATGATGTACTTGACTCAGCAGCATTTGACAAAGTTGATCATGTCATGCCTATACAGATGTATATAAATTATTTTAATTATGGTAAAATATACATAACATAAAATTTACTATTTTAATCATTTTTAAGTATACAATTCAATGGCATTAAGCGTATTTACATACTGTGCAATCATTTCCACTGTCCATTTCCAGAACTTTAAAAAATCACCTCAAACAAAAACTCTGTACCCACCAAGCAGTAACTTCTCATTCCTCCACCCTTGCTATCCCTTGGCAACTACCATTCTACTTCCTGTCTCTATGAATTTGCATATTCTAGGTACCCGGTATAAGTTAAGTGATACAATATTTGTCCTTTTGTGTCTGGGTTATTTAACTTAACTTAATTTCTTTAAGTTTCATCCATGTTGGAGAATGGGTCACAATTTCCTTCCTTTTTAAGGCTGAATAATATTCTGTTGTATGACTATACTACATTTTGTTTATCCATTCATCAGTTGATGGACATTGTGTTGTTTCCACCTTTCAGCCATTGTGAATAATGCTGCTCTGAAGATTGGAATGTAAGTATCTGTTTGAGTACCTGTCTCATGACTTTCTTTTTGAAATCTTGTCTTTACTTGGCGTCCAGGATATCACTCTTAATTCTTTTTCTTTTATTGCTTCTTCTCAACTTTCTTTATTGTCTTCATCTCCAACACCTCTTAACATCTGAATGCCTCACAGCGCATTTCCTAGACTTCTCTTTTTACACAGACTTCCTTATTTCACCTGTTCCCCTAGCTTTAAATACCCACCTTTGAAATGAGACTCATGTTAATGTTCCAGCTTGGATCTCTGCTCCAAATTACAGACTTACATATTCAACTACCTGCCAGAAATTTCTATTTGGATGTCCAATAGGCATCTCAAACTAAATCTGTCCAAACATGAACTCTTGACATTACTGCCAAATTATTCTCCTATAGTCTTCCTATCTTGTTAAGTAACAACGTTATCCTTTCAGTTGCTCTGGCCAAGTTATCCTTGATTCCTGTCTTTCTCCTTTATTAGGAAATCCTGTGGGCTGTATCTTCAAGATTAGATTCAGAAGTCCCAGCTACTCCGGAGGCTGAGGTGGGAGGATTGCTTGAGCCAAGGAGTTGAAGGTTACAGTGAGCTATTGATGCACCATTGCGCTCCAGCCTGGAGGACAGAGCAAGACCCTGTCTGTAAAAAAACAAAAAACCCAAACAAACATACAAGCAAACAAAGAAAAAGATAAGAAAAGAAATATGCCCTGAGTCTGTCCTCCTCCACAATTATCACCCTGCAGGAAACCACCACCACCTCTCGCTGGGTCACTGCAGCTGACCTCACGGGCTGGGCACCCCACGTCTACTTCTCCTCCCTCCAGTCTGTTCCCAGCACAGCAGCCAGAGTGTTTTCAAAAGGCAAGGCTCCTCCTCTGCTCGAAATCCTCCAATCAGCACAGTAAAATTGACAGTTATTGCTGTATCTTTTAAGATCTTTTGAGGACCTCAAACCTGCACCCTCCCCTGTGAGAGCTTTGGCATTGCTGTTCCTTTTCCCTGGAAAACTCTTTTCCACTTTCTCACATGCCAATGCCACCATCTCAATAAGGCCTTCCATGACTATTCTTTATAAAATAGTGACTTCTCCAGGCCCCACCTCCCCCACCTCCTATATTATGCTTTATTTTCTCTATCACACTTATTATCCTCTGACATCCTTCATATTTACTTGTTCATCTGTTGTGTTTTCCCCCACTGGAAGGTAAGCTCCATGGGTACAGGAATGTGGTTTATTGTGTTGATTGCTGCAATCCTGGAAGCCAACTACAGCCTGGCAAATAGTACATACGCTGTCAATAAATTAATGCTGAATGGATGAAGAAATCACGAATAATTCTGCCTTCTGGTGTATACACTAAAATGTAAATCTGCAAAATATATATTCAGGAACAGGACAGGCTGACCTTCAGAAAGTTGTTATTTGATGTACACATGTTAGATTGTGGAGATTGTCCCAAAGATAATACATTTCATTTTAATACAGAATAGTTAATTATTTTTTTCTGGCAGTAGTTAGAGAATCAGACCGTTTGTTTATTGCTGCCACTTCTGTGTGGGGTCCAATCAGGAATTTTATTATACTATCATTCACTGATGGAGTGGTGGAGAATAGAGGAGGGAAAGGGTTGTCAAAGCATAATTTCTTTAAAATAAAAATATACTCAGACAAATATAGAGTGAACACACATCAAAGATTTATTAAACTTGTTAACAAAGGAGTCAGCAAGATGAGAAACCTGGTGCCAAGATCATTTGAAGAAGTTTTAGGCACTAAAGAAAGAATGTTGAATGCCAGGTTATACAGAAACCTGGTTAATATCATACAGGCCAATAAAACCATAACTTTATGGTTATCTTTTCTATAGTACAGAATTATTTGTGTCCCTACCTGATGAAAATCTATGAGTTACCATCTAACCTCACAGTGTCTGGGCCCCTGTTAATAATAAATAACAAGTCACACAAAGGTATGTCTACCGTGTTTCCCTGAAAATAAGACAGGGTCTTATATTTATTTTTCCTCAAGAAGACACCCTAGGGCTTATTTTCCGGGGATGTGTTATTTTGTTTACGGTACAACAATCTACATTTATTCAAATATAGTTAAGTCGTCTTCTTCGGGAACATCATCATAACTCTCCAAACCCTGAATTCCATTCTGAATTTCTTGTGAGTCTATTTCCTTTAGAACCATTGGCCCCAATCTCTCACGTCGAGCAATAGAGCTCTCATGGGGCAGATGAGAAGGGCTGCTCGTCTTCTCTACTGCTTCACGACAAAATGCATGGGTTGTGCAGATATGATGCGTAGCCACTCCCACCACTAGGTCTTATTTTGGGGGTAGGGCTTCTATTGCACAAATTCTTAGAAATCCTGCTAGGGCTTATTTTATGGGTAGGTCTTATTTTGGGGGAAACACGGTATGAGAGAATTAAGTAATTTTCCAGTGGATGTGTTTGACAAAGTTCTGGTCTGATCTTAAAAGGGTGTGCAGTCCTCCTTTCGCCTAATTTCCAAGTTTTGGATAATTTTTCTTAACATCAACATAGACTCAATTGATCTTAAAGTGATTTCTACTTATTTAGAAATTTTTAAAAGAAGAGATTTACAAATATAAAAAAATAGTGTGACCTTATTTTAACCCCAAAATCAGAACACCCAATCTGACAAGTCAGCAGGTGAAGGCGTATACACAGTAAGACATCTCGTTGGACACCCAGACTTCCAGACAATTGTGAATGGTGCTCCGCATAAGAATAGAGAGTCTTCCAAGTTAATCATCCATTTTTCCTTTAAAACATTTTCTTGGCTAAGAAGTTTTTGTTTTGCAGCATGTGCAATGTACTGTTTGTGCCCAGAAATTTGTGTGGGCAGGGGAATGCACATTCTGGGGTATTGGTCATAACTGTTAGCCCCTACAGGGGCTGTGCTCTGTGGCTGGACATGGGTCACCCCCAAAGATTTGGGACTGTGTTTCCCGCTCCATCAAGGAGGAAGACACTAACAGCGCAAAAAGAAGAAGGGAAAATTAGAAAGGAATTATCTCATGTAATTTTTGTGTCCCAGTGACCATTTTACTGAAAGAAAAGTGAGACTTTGGAACATTAAGTCGCAGATCCATGCAGTTAGTGACAGGACTGAGTTTATTCATTCCAAAGACAGTTTTTCTTTCCTTTTTCTTTCATTAAAAATGATGTGACGTTGCTTCCATCTGAGGCCACTCAGAAAAGGGGAGGGGTCCCGTTAGTCCTCCTTGTCTCTGCCCCTTGTATTGTCATTTTAGGTGCATTAGTGCAGGTGACGCTCTCGAAGCATTGCCTGGCACGTGGCTGGCATTCAGTGTGTGGGGCTGTCACCTGCCTGATCTGCCCTGCATGCTGCCCTTCCCCACGGCACCAGCGGGCTGACGCTGTCATTCCGATGACCTCGTTTCATCCTTGCAATGCTCCTATGAAGTTGGAAGGGCATGCATTATTTTTGCTGTTTCACAGATACGTAAACTGAGATTTCTATAGATCAGGAGCCCTTCCCATGATAATATCAAATAGCAAGAGGCAGATGTGGAACTAAAACAGGGGCGTCCAGCCCACCGCACACAATGCCACTGCCCCTTTGGCAGACTCGGTTGTTTTCCCTCCCTGTTATCTCCCTGCTCCCCACACCGAGCCTAAGTGACTGTGGAGTTTTCCTCTCTGGAGCGCTCAATCAGTCTTTCCCACCTCCTTCCTCTCCTTATATCTTCTGCATTTGAGGAAGGGGCTTGGGAAATTGAAGAAAGGACAGCACCATGACCTGAGACTCCACGCCCTGCAGGGTGAGGGAGGACCGCAGGCTGAGCGCGCCCTCTGCTGTCGGTTCTGGGTAGGGCCGGAGCCCTGAACAAAGGCTGGGGGTGGAAGTGGGGTTAGGAGTGTGTGGCAAGTCACAGTCCCTAAATGACCCCAAGAAATGATACTGAGGTAAAATTCACAATAATAAGCTAGGAAGAAAGCTCTGAAGGAATTTGCTTTTCCTACTTGTTATTCGTAGCACCACTAGAAAAGATATAAAAAGTTGAGAGGATTTTGAAAAATCAGGTGTGATTATAAGAAGTAATAAGAATCTTATTTGTAAAAATAAAATTCACAAAAATAAGCTAGGAAGAAAGCTCTGAAGGAATTTGTTTTTCCTACTTGTTGTTTGTAGCACCACTAGAAAAGATAAAAAAAAGTTGTGAGGATTTTGAAAAATCAGGCGTGATTATAAGAGGTAATAAGAATCTTATTTGTAAAAATGCATATTATTCATATCACAAAAAGCCTGGGCTTTGGAATCAGAGCCATCAAGGGTCTAATTGCAACTCTGCTATTTTTTTTTTTTTTTTTGAGACAGAGTCTCACTTTGTTGCCCAGGCTAGAGTGAGTGCCATGGCGTCAGCCTGGCTCACAGCAACCTCAATCTCCTGGGCTCAGCGATCCTACTGCCTCAGCCTCCCGAGTAGCTGGGACTACAGGCATGCGCCACCATGCCCGGCTAATTTTTTGTATATATATTTTTAGTTGGTCAATTAATTTCTTTCTATTTTTGGTAGAGACGGGGTCTCGCTCAGGCTGGTTTCGAACTCCTGACCTTGAGCGATCCGCCCGCCTCGGCCTCCCAAAGTGCTAGGATTACAGGCGTGAGCCACCGCGCCCGGCCGCAACTCTGCTATTGATGAGCTGTTTTGGCTCTGGGGAAATCACCCCTCACCTTTCTAGCCTTGCTCCCCCCTTCCCTGAAAAGTGAGTGAGCCAGCGGGGGCTGGGCGCCTCAGGCAGTGTCTGAAACACAGTGGACGCTTGGTGGGAAAGTGAAGAAGGAAGACAGAGAGGGGAGAAAGGTACAGTAGGCATTAAGGAATTAAGTGGACTCTCTTAATGGAAAACTATTCAATTCATGAAATTTACATTTAAAAACTATTTCGTGCATTCATTCCTGAGTTTTGCTACTTTTTATCTTTTTAGACACATACTGGTTATGGAAATCGGCGAACTTGTCCTTAAAAGTAATTGCCTATTCAATAGCCACCAAGGGTGAAAGACATCCCGCCCGCAGAAGAGGAAAAGTCACCATGCCTGTGTGAGCCCCATAAAACCAAGGGCTACAGAGACTAGGCGAGGCTTCCTGGAGCAGGTGGCCTTTACACAGACTTGGGTGCAGGGTTGACATAAGTAGAAAGAAGGGAGGGAACTTACCCTTCAAAGGCCTCTGTGTTTACAAGTAAAGATCAAAGGTTAGAGGAGCCTAAGGGGAGGAGTAATATAGGTGAGACCAAAGGAATGTTTTAAGAGAAGCCTAGAGAAAGAGGCCACTTGGTGTGATACTTTATTTTTGCCCATACTCCCCGACACCTTTATAGTTTATGAAAACTTCAGATTATTTACAATCTGATGAAAGCTTAAAGACACTTATCATTGATTAATAAAAATAGCCAGGCAGTGCTGTCACAAATCTGTGATCCATTATTACACCATTAGAATTACTGGATTAGTAAAAGAAAAAAAAAATGCAAGTTGGGTAGATTCTCCTGGAGCTTAAGCTCTCTGAGTAGAGAAGAGAACAAGCTGGTCAACAAATAATTGCCATTTACGATGGATGGGTCCAACAGATTCTTAAGGGCTGCAAAAACACTATTGCTATCTTTGGAAAGAGAAGTGAAAGATATGGCCATAATTACAGAGTAGAACCATGCTTGCTGGGAATGCTGAGCCTGTTCGTGACTGGGCTTTCTTGGGTCATGGTGTGCAAGATCTTTTGGGGTGAACTCTTAGAGGGGTGCCAACTGCTAACGCTCAGGGGCTACATGACTGCTAGTAGCAACGCTGGCAACAGTGATAACTACTAGTAGTGACAGCAGCACACATCCCCCCCCACCTGTTCCTCTTGCTACCCCTCTTTCACAGAATGACCTTCTTTTCTATTCTAAGACATAAATAAACTTAAGAGCACAGATAACAGCAAAATAGTAAAATCATTAGGAACAGATAACTTTGGGGTATTCGTTGCCTTTGTATTTAATACAATTTATTTAATTTTAAGTTTAGCTTAATTTTTAATAATGGCCACTTATTAAACTGTTTCCCAAAATTCTTGAAAATTTAACAATTGGCTCTTGTGAGCTTGTACATGATTGGGGGACAACTGAAGTAATTAGGTATTGGATAGTTATGAAAAATGGACATTGTGGCTGTCCACTGTGGACAGACTTGCAAGACGAGGAAAAAATATGACTTTTATTTAGTAGTTCACAATTGAAGAGAGAAGAGTAAACGATGCAATTTAATGCCATTGAAGCTGTTAGGTTAGTGCACTCTAGAGATATTTTGTACACTCTGCCACTATCTTTTTTTTTTTTTTTTTTTTTTGAGACAGAGTCTCACTTTGTTGCCCAGGCTAGAGTGAGTGCCATGGTGTCAGCCTAGCTCACAGCAACCGCAATCACCGGGGCTCAGCAATCCTACTGCCTCAGCCTCCCGAGTAGCTGGGACTACAGGCATGCGCCACCATGCCCGGCTAATTTTTTGTATATATATTTTTAGTTGGTCAATTAATTTATTTCTATTTTTGGTAGAGACGGGGTCTCGCTCAGGCTGGTTTCGAACTCCTGACCTTGAGCAATCCGCCCGCCTCGGCCTCCCAAAGTGCTAAGATTACAGGCGTGAGCCACCACGCCCGGCCAGCCACTATCTTTACCATTACCTTTATAGCTCCTTTTTTTCTCCCCCACAGATTTTCTGAATTTTTTTTAAAAAACATCTTTATTGAGATATAATTTATATACCATACAAGCCCCTGTTTTAAGTGTGCAATTAAATGGTTTTTTCACAGCTCCTTTAACTGATCTCCCTTGGAATCTTCTCTCATTTTTTTTTCTCCTCTGAACAGAGTACCGAACAGAGTACCATGTTGATTTCCTGTCTTAAAAGTTCAATTATTTGACCCTATTACAAAACCTTATATACAACAGTAACTTTTTTTCAGGACAGTTGAAACAAACATTTGCAGCGAACTGGATTTCTCACAGATTCGCCTCAAGCCCTTGACAGTGGAACGCCAGGTGATTGGTCAGCAGGCGAAGCTGTGTTCGGTATCAGTTTCCAGGTAGCTTCGAGGAGTCCCGGAAGTCATTCCCTTGATATGCTAGCTAACATTTACTGGGTTTCCGGCACTGTCTTCCATCAGCCTTTCTTTGCCCCAGCACATGGTGGGGAGCCAAATAAACCAAGAAGATAGGACATGGAACCGAAACTCACTATGGATTTATTATATATTAATGTCTTTGTATGCATTATAATCAGTAAAATCACTATTACATTCCTCATTTGACAGATGAGGCGGTGGAGGCTTAGAGAGAGTGGTTTAGCTCGTGTGAAGTCATGCAGGTGGACAGTGGGGAGGTAGACTCCCTTGGTCTGTAGTGACGCTATGCAGGACCCCGTGTTGGTAAATCAGGAATTGCGTAAACCCTGGGAGAGGCAGTGTGGGCAAGGAAAGCAGACCTCGCCCAGAATGGGTTTCAGTTTAGTAAGGACAAATTGCCACCTCGTCTATGGTGCAAGAGGTCTGATGGAATCAACTTGGCACCGCGTAGCTGGCTAGCGTCCTCAAGGAACTGTGCCGTATCAAAGCTCAGTGTGGGCTGTGCTGCTGGCACGCTGAGCATTCAGCAGTGGCAGTAGCTAGACAGATTCAGTGAGAGGGAGCCCAAGCTGCTGGGACTATGCATGGAACCTATTGTTGCCACCATGGCCGCCATGGATCCATTGCATGAGCAAAGGGGTGGCTGAGCAAAGAGCCTTGCCAAGGAGAGAGGATCTCTTGCCAGGTTATTGAGGGACTCCTCTCTCCTGGCCATTAATGTGAGACACATAGATTTACCCACTCTGTACTCACTCCAATAAGTCCATTTGCATGCCTCTTCCCTGTCTCTAATCTTCCAATCTTCC
Organism: Microcebus murinus; assembly: GCF_040939455.1. Classification (NCBI taxonomy): domain Eukaryota; kingdom Metazoa; phylum Chordata; class Mammalia; order Primates; family Cheirogaleidae; genus Microcebus; species Microcebus murinus. The sequence continues at coordinate 113,907,006 of NC_134105.1, read as the reverse complement.
TCTTCCAGCACCCTCATCAACCAGTTAATCCATTGTTCATTGCACAGGAGTCCTAGTAGACCCCATTTCTCCCTCCGTAAGTAAATAATCAAGTGCTCTGCTTGGGACAGTCCTGCCCACTGGGAGGATTTCACTTCCCCACTGTCCTTCCAGATCATCCACCTTCAGCTTGTACTAACACACCAAGGCAATCCATCTGGGAACCAGGACTGAGATTTTCTTCCTCCATCAGCTAGTGGTAGGGACCCCATGAGGTGAGTTAGAGGAAAGATGTTCATGCATTACGGACAGGTGACACGAGGTCTGGACCATGCAACTTATTTGTGCTTTCTTGACCTGCTCAGGCCAGATCCCAATATTTTATTTCCATTATACAGTGATTTGCTGTGGTGCTGTTAATCATATGACTCAGTGGATTTGATCATTCCTAGCTACTTAAGGGCAGCTTTTGTGGCATATTTAGGACATTTTTTTTTTATGACAAGGGGCAGGAATGGAAGAGGCCAAAAGAACCATATGTGTGCATTTAGAATTTCTGGTTGGTCACCATATATGTACACTCCACTCACATTCTACTATTCAAAGCAAGTCACCTAGCAAAACCTGACAGCAAGTGGAAGTTTGTTTCACCACAAGGAGGTTGGGGGAAGGGCTGGATGATGCTTTTCCCAGGCAGGAGCAGACAACTGGGAGCAACAGTACAATCTGCCATTTTCCTGAAGCTTTTTCATCTTTCCTCCCAACATCACCTCTTCCTATAATACCCACTGTCTATACCACTCACCACTTTCTGCTTATATAAAGTTTTTATGCTATTCTTTCATTTAGGTATATTTCATCCTCCTGATAAAGTTTGAAATTAGGAACCAGGAATTATATTTCCCTTAAATCTTTTAGCACTGTGCCAGTAGCACCTTAATTCTTCAATATCCCTTTGCACTTGCTTGCTTTTTTCTTGATTCCTTTATTCTACTCGGGATTTAACTTTTTAAATATCCCGGATTTTACAAAGCGCAGCAGTAGAATAAAAAACTGGAATTTCTTTTCATACAAACTTATTTATTTGGATTATTTTATATTTCAAATTATTGATACATTCAAAGAGTAATTTTAATCTCTATAATTTTTGCTAACCGTGTCAAGTCACACTTGACATCCGAGTGCAAAGGGACATAGTTAACTAAGCAGTTGCCAGCATCTTTATGATAAAATCATCAGCTACAGCAGTGTTCACCTGGTAGCTCTATAATCCCTGAGGATATACTTAGGGGACTTATGCCCGCTACTATTTAATATTTTACGTATATGAGAAGCTACCTCTTTTAAAGCTGGTTCAGAGAAAAGCAAGTTCCGAGAAGAAAAAATGAAGGCTCATTTGGCTCATTCAACAAAAATTTGTTACATGCCTATAGATACACCCCTGCTTCATAGAGCTCAGACTGGGGTGTTTTCTGAGCACCACATAGAGAAAATTCTGATATGATCTTAATTTAAAAAATGATGTAGTGGAAACAACATCAGGGATATATTTCCTTATTCCCTTACAACATTAGTATGGAAAGTTAGTTTATATTTAACCACTAGGTGGTAACATGGTGGTGTAGTTAGACATAATGTACTCAGATTCTGTATTTGCCAAGAAAATTCTAGTCAATTATTACCAGCAGCTGTTAGGCAAAGGAGATAACAGGTCCATGAGGAGATTAAGCCAAATGTTTGCGGCCACCAGATGCTATGAGGCTTTTTCTTCTGTAGAATGGATTAATGCAAGATTCCAGTTTGTTCATATAGTTATTAGAACTCAGCTCTTTATTACGCTGCCTCGGAAAGCAATCTGTGGCTAAACGCTAATCTCTGGCTGGCTTCTGTAAACCAAGGCACCCGGAATCAGGAGCGTGGGAACTGCTCTGGACCCCACCGCCAGTGCACGTGGTTCTGCAGGAGAGGAAGGGGCGTCCCAGAGCCTCGCAGAGGGGGCTGGGGCTCCCAGTTCTGTTCTGCTTGCCCAGTGGCCTGGGAGAGTGACCGAGATAAACTGTAATTTCTAAGGCTCAGTCTGGTTTTGCTTTCTGTGCCTGTCCTATGCCTTATGTAACACAGGCAGTTTTATAGTTAAAAGGACCACTTATTAGCTGCGTGGCTTCAGGCAAGTTATGGTTTCTTATCTGCAACATGGAGGTGATACCAATTTGCTACAGGCAGCTGTGGCAAGGCTTAAGCAAGAATCTCTATTACACAATTCTGTCTACCTCCACACACACATCTATGTCTCCTGATGACACTGCCGTGCCAAAATAGGCACCCAACAATTACTGATGTACCTCCCAATTGCTTTACTCCCCACAGCAATCACTTTTGCAGATGGGCCAGTCTTCTTGCTGACCCCAAATAATGGTTTTCTCATTTCCACCTTCGGAAGGTGACGAAATGGAAAAAAACTGGAAAAGCAAATGCCCTTTCCTCAATCTTCACTTATCAAAATTCTGTCCTTCCTTTGAGATTCACGTAAAATGCAGCTCCCTCTTTATCATAATTATTATGTCTTAACACTTTATGGTCTTATTTTGTTCTCTACTGCAGGTACGCGTGCGTATTCTGATTTCCTAAGAGGATAAATGTCATGGACTTTGGTTGTTCCCACCAGTGAATCTAGCACAGTGCTAGGCATGTGGGAGACTCACAACGCTTAGGGATTTGAAATAGAACGAGGGCTGCCGGCTCTTTAACAGTAATGCACAGAAGAAACATTTACCAGTGATTTGAGGTTTAGAAGATTACAACTGGAGTTCAGTTTAGTTGTTTTTATTCTAATTATTCTCTACCACAGGCTTTGGTGAATTTTTTCAAGACCCATGAAGTGTATCTATTGAAACACAGAATATTGATAAGCATTCTGCAAAGAATAAAGTGTCAGGAAAAAAAATGCATGGAATAACTTAGACCCAGACAGAAAACTTTTTCTTTCTTCTGTAACATGCTTTATTTAAAGACTTTGGCTTGATCGCATGTTATTAGGAGACAGCCAGCTCTGTGCTATGCCTCTTTGAGACAATCCATCTTCAGTAAATTCTAATGCCATGTTGGCTGTCCTTTCAGCCACAATTACCATTGTGTCTGTGGATATAGGTGCTCAGGAGTGACACAAGCCATTTTTATTATTTGCCAAAGCTAAGCATTTTTAAAAACTTGAAGCTGTTAGAAAAAATTCTAAGATAAAGAAATATTAAATATAAACAGGTTCTGGATTATCTGCTGTTTATATTTACCTCACTGACTTTGAAGTCCTTCCTTCTCATCTCACCAGTTTTTCAGTGAATGGATCATTATTCATAATGATGAAGCCTTTTGACATATTTCTTTGGGATCCTGCAATCAGGAATATTTGAACTGTTCTGAGATAGTTCTATATAACTGGAGGTACCATTCAATTTTATAATCAACTCATGATGGCAGGTTTTTGTGCCTGTAAAGATGAGTACATACTCTGTTTTGCTCACTTCCAGAGAAAACAGGCAAACACTTGTGCCAGTTGTATTCGCTGGACTGGATAACATTCAAATAAACTTAAAAATGTAATGAACAGATCAAGCTATGCATAATTCATGATAAATTTCTAAACTTAAGGAATAATAATGGTAATGGTAATATATATCCATTTTCTCTTAAATTTTTTTGTGACTTTTCTCTCTCATAATTTTTTCCTCTAAGTTTCTAGACTCCCAGAGATTTTGTGTCTGGATATACTAACTGATTTTAAAGTGAATTATAATAATTTGATTGTTTTCTCCCACTAAATATCAGAACGTCTTCTAATTTAAAAAATAAAGCATTGCCATTCAAATAAAAACAGTATTATTTATATCTATGTAACTGCTTCGAAATATTCTTTCTAATGTCAGGTGCTGGTCTAACAGATAGACAGGTCCAGACAGGTATGGATCGATAGGTGTATAGATACATATCCACACACACAAATACACAAACGTATATAATCGTTTTTATTATATTTATATTTAGTTTACATTTATTGTGTTTACAACTAGTTTATACTTACTAAAATTTAGATGCTGCCAATATAATATAGTATTAAGAGGTAGGACTATTAAGAAGTGCTCAAGCCATGGAGGGTCCTCTCATGAATGGGACTGAGGTCCTTATAAAAAAGGCTACCAAATGTCTCCAGGAAAGAAAAAGCCTGATGGTTTCTATTTACCGAAAAGGGCTCTTCCAACTCTGGAATTTTAGTTCATTTAGTCCTCTTTATTTTTAAGCTCTTTAATGTCTTCATTAAGATTTTTGTGATTTATCTATTTTTTTCCTAGTTGTTGAAGTGGGAGCAATGAACTGCTGCAACTTGTGTATCCTACCTGGAAGCAAAAGTTCTTTTTGACTTTTTTCCCCCTATAACCTCAATAAATCTCTTGACTTTTTAGGCACTGGCCCTGTACATGACTTTTTTATATGGCCCCTGCACATATGCTTTTAGCATATGTTTTGCACTGTTCAGGAAGAAATAAGGCTTAATTTGAGGCTCTAGACCTGTGTTTTTTTTACTACATGTAATATTTTATATGTATTATATTATTAATATATACTAATATAATTGCATTATATAATAATATAATTTAAATATAGTACATTTAATGTTATATAATGTATACTATATAATATTAAAAGTAATATATATAATTATATATTTCTATCATGTCACATACATAATATATTATGTGTAATATATATATATATATACAAATGCAAATTCTTACTGAGAAGTTTAATATATTAAACTGATGGGCATGGAGTGTCTTTGGTTGAACTGGAGTGGAGGGAACGGAAGCCGGCCTGCCTTGCCTTTCTCCAGTGATAGCCCCTCCTCTCTAAGTCCCAGGACCATGAAGATGCTGGCTTGAAAACCACTGCTTTTATGTATCCCTATTCTAATAATGATAAATATTTGTCAGATTGTTAAGATCACCTGATGAAATCATTGGAATTCGTTTAGGAAAGCAAGTCTTTCGTGGCTTTCTTGATGATCTTGCAGATGGAGTTGTTAAAACTTTGTATCTGCAAACTCTACCATTCCTCGTTTCAAGACCAAGATTTCAGCAAGGAATGAGTCTTGAATAGTCTCTGATGCCAGCTGGCGTGGTTGGGTGTTAATCTTACTACCGTAGACCTAAGACCTGATATACTTGGTCAGTTGCCTTTGGAACCTGTATACTGTTTGATTTGCATTTGTTTAACCTCTTCTCTCTCCCCTGAGCCAACCTCCCTCCCCAGTTGGTTCCATCCATAATAGCCAGGTACCTGCCTCAGTTTACTATTATGTATATGCTATTATGCTGCTAGGAATGAACCTTGTGTTTGACTTCAGCTTCTACAATTGGAGACTTAATATCCTGCTTAGCTCTTACCAGATGGCATCTTTAGGGGGCGGCTTCTTAATCTCCAAACCCTAGCTGGTGGCTGTGATCCCTTCTAAAATAAACAGGTTCCTACTTCAAATAACAGTGTGCCGCCACTTTTACCACCAGGCTGACTTGGAATTTCACCTGACACTGGAATTTACTTTGTTGAAAGGTGTTTGTCAGCTGGGCCAATTTTCTCGTCCCCTTTAACCTCCCAGTTCTGGCTTCCTTTCTCTACCTTCATGAAGCTGTGCTGCTGAAGTTTTGGCTTGTTTTAAACCTCAGACTCAGAAGTTAAGACTAAACTGAGCATTATGTAGAGCAGCGGTTCTCAAAGTCTAGTCTGCAGACCTCTCTGCTCATCCCTGAGACCCTTGCACAGAGTTTGTGAGGGGGAAACTATTTGCATCGTAATATCATCTTTATTTGCCTTTTTCACTGCGTTGACATTTGCTCTGATGGCATAAAAGCAAAGGCGGGTGCCTCAGAACTAATTAAAGCAGTGGCACCAAACCATGCTAGTATTCATTGAATTCCTCATCCATACATTTGCAGTTTAAAAAAATTCAGTTTTACCTAACAGTGAACTTGATGAATTATTAATTTTATGAAATCTCAACCCCTGAGTCTTTGTAATAATCTGTGTGCATATTGCAGTTCTGTGGCCTTCTGAAATGTGATTATCTATGGGAAAAAGCACTTTTGCAACTGTTTTAAGTTGTAAGCTGAACTAATGGCTTTTCTTATGGAACACCATTTATATTTGAAAAGATGACTGATATCCAAACTGTGGTTATTCTGACTTGGGCATATGACAGACATTTTCTTAAAAAATGGATGAAATAAGCCTGTCATTTCAAGGAAAGCAGCTAACAGCATTTGTTGTCAGTGATAAAAGTAGAGCATTCAAGGAAAAATTAGAATATCGGAAAACTTGCATCTGCTACTATAAACTTGATAGCTTCCCAATACTTAAAGACTTTTCTGATGAGAAATGTGATCTTTTGATATTGTGTGTTACATTTGGAAAATCTGCTCAACTCAGGAAACCAGTATTTTCTAAATGACCAATGTGTGATGTTACAAAATTATGAATTTTTAAAAGGTATGCTTAAAGTGAAAGATAGATCAATAGATTTTAATGTAATAGACTATAAAAAGTTCACTGATATAGTTTCTGATCCCATACTGCAGCTAACCTTTAAGAAATTACCACTTGTTGAGTTTTTTTTAATAACAGAGAAATACCCACAATTATCTGAAAAGGCTATTCAAATAATGATTCCCTTGACAACCACATCTGAGGGAGGCTGTAATTCCTTCATAAACTTCAATCAAAACAACATATTTAAACAGATTGAATGCAAAAGCAGATATTAGAATCCAGCTGTCTTCTATCAAACCAGACGTTAAAGAGATTTGCAAAATGCAAAGACTGCAAAACAATGTCACTCTTTTCATTAAAATCTCTTTGTTCTGAAAAGATAGTTATTTTCCATAAATATATTATTTATGTAAGCACCATTGGGGTTTTTATTGTTATTTTTTAATGAACAAGTAAATATATATTTAAAAAGTATCTCAGTTTTAATTTCTAATTTGGTGAATCTCCATAGACATAACTTACAGAAAAAAGAGTTCTTTTGGGGTCTTCAATAATTTTAAGAATATAAAGGGGATTGAGAACCACTGATAATACTTTAAAGGGGGAGAAATATTGTCATTTACTAGATGGCTAGAGGTTCCGTTTTTTAAAATCATTCCAGATAATTTATGTAATTTGTGCATTTTTTCCATGTGTAATAAATAACTTTGGGATAATTTGTCTTGTAAAAAATGTTACTCATTAGGGGCAGCCTCTTAAGAATATGTTTAAATATTAATAGCAAATCACTAAACAACAAAACAAATCAAGGCTAGAAAGGAAATAAAGTAATCTCCTAAATTTAAAAAGAAAAAGCCAAATAGACACAGAACATCCATTATCAAATTCCCAAAGGCAGAAACTTGGATTTAAATGGTTATAAAGAAGGAACTTCTAAGATGAAATGTCTTTTATATAGTAATGAGCTGCTATTCTCATCTAGTAGATATCCTAGGTCATTAACAAAAATGCTTTTACTGATTGTAATTGTTGCAGTGGGGGAAATCAAGATGAAATTAAACCATTTCTCATTGTAAATATTCATCTTGTAGGGTATTGCAGTTGGTGTCAAACTGTTCACTTCTGAAATGTAAAACTCTGAAGTTCAAGTTATAGAGTTATTAAAGACAGTAGCACCTAGAATTAGAGCTCAAAGGACCCCTTTTCCAATTTGTCCAGCCACCTTTGTCATTGTCCTTGCAGGTTATTGATTAACGACTCTAGGGATTGGAAAGTTTTTATTCTTTCTTCAGCACTGTGATACCGTAATATACTGATATGTCTGTGATGAAAACTATAAAGTTCCATAGTTAAAGAGATAAGACATTCTATTCCATTTTTAGATTTTTGAATGTAACAAGATAGATTTGAATGAATTACCTAAATTTTCCAAAACAGTTATTTTAAAACAGAGGCTCGTGGAATTTAAGCCAGAGTAAAGGACAAGTGTGACTTGTTGATACAGAATTGACAGGGATCAGAAACAGAGGGCTGAGATAAAGGAGCACTCTGTTAGATGGTGACATGCTAAAGCTGGTCTTCCTTTTAAAGAATCTTGGAGATTTACCATTTATAGAGGATAGTACTGTCTGTGTAGACAAAGTAGCCAATGCACCTTGAAAGGGATTTTTCTCCCTCCTGCACTTTATTAAGCATTTATCACTTTTCCTTTTTCACAGATGAAAAAACTGAGGCTTATTGTGCTTAAGTAACTTATTCAAGGGATCAGAGCTCTTACATGGTAGAGCTGGAAATTGGTTTTGTAACCTTAAATTCTAAACAGTCTTTCTACTAATGTCTCTATTAGTAGAAATTATTTAAATATTTCTGTAGAGGACAGATATTGAAGCATAAATTACAACCCAGAGAAGACATCCATAAATAAGTACAGATAAGTGGTTTTCGACTAGTGGGGCAAAAAGTCATTACCTGAAGTCTACACGTTCATGGTAGCATTGTCTCTAGACTGACTAATGGGATCTACGAATGGGAGGGCTATTTTAAAAAGTAAGTATCTAGATGATGGTGTGATGAGTGAGATTAGTCAAATAGAAATTTAAAAAAAATCATTGTTAAATGATGGTTTTTGGAGCCATGTTTTCTCAATCAATAGTAACTGGAAGTATAATTACTTTCTTTATTTTTTTTATTTTTTATTTTTTTTTTTTCTTTTATGGATTCTGATCTGTTGGAAATTACTTTCTTTTGAGGGTGTTAAACATTTTTATTTTAAAGTGGCATTTTCATACTTGAATGTTTAGAACAACAATTGTAAAGTATTACCTAGCCTTTCCTGACACCTTCTAGGATCAGGTTGGGGGCCCTTTTCTTGTCTCACAGTGTCCCCTGAATGCTTAATTTCATTTAACAAGCTTTTATTAAGTGTGAATCTAGGCACTGGACGAGGGCTGTTAACACAAGGAAGATGAAGATTCATTCTCTCCACTTTGTAATTATCTGGTTAATTCGCTGTCTTACAGTTGTCAGAGGGGGAGTAGACAAGTGTGCCCAGAGGCTAAGGAGTCTCCTACAGGCAAAGGAATTAAGACCCTGGCCTCTTCTCTCTCTCTCTTTGAAAATTAAATTTATTAAGGTATTATTCATAAAAATGAATATATCTATTTTAAATGTACAGTTTTATGAGTTTTGACATGTCCTTTCCCCTCTTCCTCTACCATCCTGTGAGGCCTGGGTAATCACTGCTATCCTCCTAACTAAAGACTCATCTCCCTGTTCTGGAACACCACATACATGATAGCTACAGACTTAATTTAAAACTCACAGAGCACTAAAAGACTCTGGGGAATTTGGGATCTGACATAGCCAGGGCCCAGTGCTATGGGAGATTCCCTCAGCATTTTTTTTTTTTTTTAAGATGTGGGAGATGGGCAAAAGAATGGTGACGCTGGAAAAAAAAAACACTGGGTGGAAGTGGCTCCATGGTACCTAACTGAGGAAAATCAGGGTTGATAGGGAACTGGGCTCTGGTTGCAGAACTGGAGGAAATAGCAAGCAAGAGCTGAGCTATCAAATCAAGTGGGGTCTCTGGGGCAGATTGAATTTCACTGAGATCAAAGCTGCAATGACTGGTTTTGTATTTGTTTAAGCTTGTGAAAGATTGTTGTTTCCAAAGATGACTACGACAGTATCTCCCGTTCTACATGATCTTTTAAAACCCTTCTACTCCCTCATCAAGAGGTGAAGCCTAATTCCCATCCCTGTAAATCAGGATGGGTTTGTACTTGCTTATAACCAAGAAAATGTAGAAGTGGCACTGCCTGACTTCTGAGACTAGGTCAGGTAGGTAATGCAACTTTCATCTTGCTGGCTGGAAGCCCTGGCACTGGAGCCCTCAGCTGCCGTGTCAGTAAATTGACTGCTGTGATGTTGCAATGTTGTGAGGACACCCAGTTAGCTCACACGAAGAGACCACATGGAGAGAGCCCGAGGCTACAGGGACAGAGAGCAATGCCCAGGACTGCCCTGGCTGCCCTCTCTCTAGCCACCATCTGATGCAACCTCGAAAGAGAGACTTGAGCCAGAGCCTCTCACTAAAACCATGGGAGATAACACAATTAGGGCTGTTTTATACCGCTAAATTTTGGGATGATAACCTGTTTATAATGGCTAGCTGGAATAAGCCTCTATTCATATTTAAATCTTCAATTATTTGTTCTGTCTTCTCCTTTGAGAGAATAATTCTTGGCTCCTGAATCTTCTCCTCTAATTTTTTCACGGTGCCTAAACAGGGAGGTTTTTTTTTTTTTTTTGAGACAGAGTCTCACTTTGTTGCCCAGGCTAGAGTGAGTGCTGTAGCGTCAGCCTAGCTCACAGCAACCTCAAACTCCTGGGCTCAAGCGATCCTCCTGCCTCAGCCTCCTAAGTAGCTGGGACTGCAGGCATGCACCACCGTGCCCGGCTAATTTTTTCTATACATATTAGTTGGCCAATTAATTTCTTTCTATTTATAGTAGAGATGGGGTCTCGCTCTTGCTCAGGCTGGTTTAGAACTCCTGACCTCGAGCTATCCGCCTGCCTCTGCCTCCCAGAGTGCTAGGATTACAGGCATAACAGAGGGGTTTTTATATAGGGGAGACTTGTGAGTGCCATTGACATATATTAACTGGTGGCTGGCTTCCACTGCTGATTTAAAGCTGACTTGCTAATTCTCTATTATTGGAAGAACAGGATCTAAAGCAGGGAATTCCAGGGCTTGATACCTACATAGCTAGGATTCAGTGTGGCACCTGAGGCCAGACACCACTATCTATTTCATTGTTTTTAAGATGATGAAGGTATATTAAAACTTCTATGTTTTAATATAAGGTTATTATATAGGACAATTACTTGGCATTCATAATTGTCTTATGTTTATAAAAATTGAACTTTGAAATAGATTTCATTGGCAGAGATAGAAAAATCACATACCTAAATGAATTCCAAATAAAGAATTGGTTCCTTTAGGCACAATTAAGTCCAGGGAGATAGATAAAGAGAGAGAGATTTATTATAAGGAATTGACTCGCATTATATGGAGGCTGAGAAGTCCCATGATCTGCAGTTAGCAAGTTGGAGACCCAGGAGAGCTCATGAGTCCAAGTCTGAGACGGAGGGTAATAGAAGACTAATGACCCAGCTCAAGGAATCAGGGAGAAAGAGAGAGAGAGAGAGAGAGAGAGAGAGAGAGAATTTCTTTTGCTCTGCTTTTTTTGTGTTATTCAGGCTTCCAACAGATTAGATGAGGGCCACATACAGTGGGGAGAGCAATATGATATATTCAGTTTACCATTTCAAATGTCAAGCTCATCCAGAAACACTGTCAGAGACACACCCAGAATAATGTGTAACCAAACATCTGAGCAACCCATGGCCCAGTCCAGTTGACATATAAAATTAAGCATCACAAGTATACCCTTTGTCAAGGTGGCACCCATACACATTTCCTTAAACCATACTTGATATCCGACTAAAGACAAAAACAAAATCATGATTCTACCTAACATGATATGACTATCCTGTGTACAACTGAAAATGCATTAACCCCTTCCCCAGAAGAGGAAGTAAAGCCCTTGAGTGAGGTTTACTCTTCTTCTGTATCCCATAACTTAAATACTATGACATAAAATTAACAATACTTAAATATATCATAATAATAAGTCACTATCTTATGTCACATGATAAGGGAATAAGAGATGGAGGAAAACAAAGATATTTGCTCTCTATACATATATGTATTGATCTATATACATCTACATATAAAAATGTATATATGGCAAAATAAAGAGAAATACTAGTGACAATTATAGTTGTTGTTTCTGTAACTGGTTGTATGGTTGTAGCTGATATTTCTAACTACCTTCTCCCCCTACCCATTCTGTATTCCCTTTGTCTTCAGCCAGCAACTCAGCTGGTTATGGTTCTTTATCTGATTAAGTGACCCAAACCTTCATTCCTGCAGTGTCTGGGCCGTTAGTAGTCTTGCCTGAATTGTGTTGTAGTTTTCTGCTGATGTTAACACTGAGTGTGGCAATACTAGGAGATGCCCTAAGGGAACTCCTGTATTGCAGATGTACTCTTCCTTAGCTCCATTATGGAGTAGCCATCAAATTTCGTCCAATTTCACCCCAGCCAGCAAAGTAACTCCCTTCTTTGCCTGTTGATCCAGAGGCATGAAGAATTTAAAGTGGCCAGTGGCCTTCTCAACTTCCAGTTCCATGGAATCATTGCTTGTCTCCTGCTAGAAGCATTCTTCCCTCTGGAACTAAGACCCTAGGTCAGCAGAGCATATGGTTCTGGGAAATTCTGCTAGTGGATTGCTGGGGTAATAGTGCCACTTCCAGCTCCACCCTTTGATTCCCGGACCTGTGAATCATGATTATGGGAGAAATAACACTATACTACTGGATTTTGACTCACAGCATATACATTCTTCTGGATAACCTTGTCTCAGCCCTGCAAGGCATTGCCATCTAGCCGGCAGTGCAACCGAGGCTCCACAAGGCCATTCCACTATTGTATCAAACCAGCAGCTTAGGGATGGTGGGAAACATGGTAACACCAGTGAATTTCATGAGCATCGGCCCATCTGCCCCCTTTTTTTTCTTTTTTCTTTTTTTTTTTTTTTTTTGCACTACAAAGTGAGTTCCCTAATTAGAATCAAAGCTTTGTAGAATACTGTGCTGGTGGATAAGGCATTCTGTAAGTCCACAGACGGTGGTTCTGGCAGGAAGCACTGTGTGCTGGGAAGGCAAAGCCAAATCCAGAGTAATGTCTATTCCATTAAGAACAAAATGCTTCTCCTTCCATGATGGAAATGGTCCAAGGTAATCAACCTGCCACCAGGAGGCTGGTGGATCACTCCAAGGGATGGTGCCATACTGGGGACTCAGGGTGGGTCTCTGCTGCTGGCAAATTGGGCACTCAGCAGGGACTGCAGCCAGGTTGGCCCTGGTGAGTAGAAGTCCATGCTTCACCCCTGTGACTATGGCCACTTTGCTTATAAGCCCAGTGGGTGATGATAGGGATGGCTGGGGAAAGAGAGTGACTGGTACCCACAGGATGGGTTATTCTATTCACTTGATTATTAAAATCCTCTGCTGAGATCACACTTTAGTGAGTATTCACATGAAACACAAATATCTTCACGTTTTTGCACATTCAGAGAGCTATCCACATACTTCTTTCCCAAATTTCCTTGTCACTAATTTTCCAATCATGTTCTTTCTAAGTTCCTGACCATCCAGGAAAACCACTGGTGACAACCCATAAATCAGTATATAATTGCATGTCTGGCCATTTCTCCTCCTAAGAAAAATGGATATTTAGGTGTACTGCTTGGGGTTCTGCTCACTGGGAGAATATCCCTTCACTGTTATCTTTCAGAAATGTCCCAGAAAGGGATTGTAGTGCTGCTGCTGTTCCCTTTTGGATGATGCCTGCATGTTGTGCAGAACCCACCTGTATACCAGAGTGAGTCTTCTCTTCTTCCTCTGTCAATTGATTATAGGAAACTCCCCATGAGACTACAGGTACAGACTTGGAGAGAGAAGGCAATGTTGAAAGAGTGGGGACCACAGGCATTTGGGCCACTTCTTTGTGTAACTTATAACTTACTTGTGCTTTCAGGGCCTGCTTGGGCCTAATCACTTATATACCCCTTCAATTTGATAATAGAGTGCTACTAGGCACACCCAACTTTATGGCTTGGTGGATCAGATAACACCCAGATCATGATGGGCAGCTCAGATTGCAGGGCAACTTGTGGCCAATGGTTAAGCCATCAGTCTCTGCTACGGCCCAGTAGTAGGCCAAGAGCTGTCTCTCAGAAGGAGAGTAGTTATCTGCAGAGGATAGCAGGAGTTGCTTCAAAATCCCAAAGGTCTGCACAGCTCTTCACCTGTAGGGGCCAGAAAAAGGCCCCAGACAATATTCCAATCTGCCACTGACAGAGCAAGTGCTGGTCTGTTGGATCATATGAATCAGGCAGCAGAACAACCTGCACAGCAATGTGGACCTGTTGCAGAGCCTTCTCTTGCTCTGGGCCCTCCTCAAAACTAGCAGTTTTTCAGGGCACTCAGTAAATGGGCCAGGGTAGCACACCCAAATGAGGAACTTGTTGCCTCCAAAATCCAAAGATGCCCACTAGGCATTGCACCTCCCTTTTGGTGGTGGGAGGGACCAGATACAACTTATATTTCACCTTAGAAGGGATATCTCAACATGCCCCACACCACTAGACTCCTACAAATCTCACCGAGGGAGAAGAGCCCTGAATTATTGTCAGATTCATTTCCTATCTTCTGACATGCCAAGTGTCCTACAGATAAGTCAAGAATAGTTTCCAACTCTTGCTCACTAGTTCTAATCAGCATAATGTCATCAATGTAATGGGCCAGTGTGATGTCTTGTGGAAGGGAAAGGAGATCAAGATCTCTGAGAACTAAATTATGACATAGCACTGGAGAGCCGAAAGACCCCTGAGTAGGACAGTGAAGGTATATTGCTGTTCTTGCCAGCTGAAAGCAAACTGCCTCTAGTGGGCCTCATGAACAGATAGGGAGAAAAAGACATTTGCCAGATCACTGGCTGAATATCAGGTACCAGGAGATGTATTAATTTGCTCAAGCAATAAATGCACATCTGGTATAGCAGCTGCAATTGTTTAAGTTGAGAATAATCCACTGCCATTCTCCAAGATCCATCTGTCTTCTGCACAGGCCAAATAGGAGAGTTGCATGGGGGTGTGATGGGAATCCTTACCCCTGCATCATGATGGTGGCACTCATCTATGCAACCCTTCCAGGATGTGATATTGCTTTTGATTTGCTATTTTGCTACATAGAGGCAATTCTTCTATTTGGCCTTTCCCACCATAACAGCCCTCACTCTACAAGTCAGGGAACCAGTGTGCATATTCTGCCAGATGCTAAGTATGTCTATTCCAATTATGCAATCTGAAACTAGGGAAATAACCATGGGATGGATTTGAGGATCCAATGGATTCACTGTGAGAGGGAACTAAGCTTAAATTCCACTGGTGACCTGACCTCCATAAGCTTCCATATGACTGGAGTGCTACAGTGATGTTTAGGGTCTCCTGGAATCAATACTGGTTCAGAATCAGTGTCTAGTAGTCTTAAGAAAGGTCTGATTATTTCCTTTTCTCCAATGCACAGTTACCCTGGTAAAAGGCCAAAGGTCCCTTGGGTGAATGCTGGGAGAAAGATTAACAGCATCAATTTTTGGTAGTTTACGGGAGTCCTTCCTTGAGGGTACATGGGCTCCCCTTCATTCAAGGGGTTGTGGGTCTGTATACTGGTTCAAGTCTGGGAATCAACTGAGGGTCCATGACTCCCCATTTTTATGATTCGGGTTAGACTTTTGTTCACTTGACCTAGATTCTTCTGCTTATAGACATCAAGTAAGAACTTAGTAGGCTTCCTATCTATTTCACTTCTAGGAGCACCATGACTAACTAGCCAAGACCATAGGTCTGCACCAGTCAGACTATTCTGACTGCCCATTCAACTCTACTCTCCATCACGGTAACCATGACCAGCTTGCCTTTGACAGTTGACTGTTGACACTTGGGCCCTGCACCCCGGGATCCAATTACTCCCATTACACTTAGGTTTCCCAATTTAGTGACTGCAGTTTTCACTGTAAGGCCTGGCCCACAGAGAAGAGCAATCACAGAGCTTTTCAAGGGATGCTGGGGCTCCTCTCACAAACTTCCATCTCACAGTAGTGCTGAATGCTACGTCTTCTGGAGCCCGACAGTGTGGGTAGTAGGTCTTAAATGACAAATCCACTCTAACATTCCAATCTCCCTAAACTTTTGAAACCTTTGGTCTATGTTAAATCAAGGAAAGTCTGGCATTTCTAATTCACTCGCTGGGGGCCACCTTTTGGTCCCTGTTTCAGCCAGCCAGCTAGCTAACCAGACAGACTGTTATTGCCCTTCAGAGCTCCCTGAACTGCAACATTAAATGTAGAACCTCTACTTAGTGAGCCTGTATCAGTACATTCAGACTTACCCAACTTTATGTTCCTTCCACTGCTATTCTACAACCTCAATATCCATTTATACACATGTTCCCTGGATTTCTGCTGGTATAAGTAGGTTTTTTTTTTCCTTTTTTTTTTTTTGAGTGTTGTGTGTCTTCTCATGGGTCACACTTTGTACCTCACTTTTAAAGGGCTGCTGGGACTTGAGTCTAGTAGGTCTAGGAGCAAAGAGGGGTGGTGGGGTAGATGCTAAGGAGGATCAGGATTGTCTTGATTGGCAACTGCCTCCGGGCAGACCCCTTACTGCTTCTTCAGTCAATGCATGCGGCTACCACTGGAGATTGAGGAAGCCTCTTTCATTGGCAAAGAACTCACCAGAATTTAAGAGCTTGAGACCTCCAGCTTCATCAGCGTCTTTCCACCTGTCCCCATTCCAATGTACAGGATCTCATTCTTTCCCATTCAGTGCCCTTATTTTAACTGTGGATACCCAAGAGGCTGGGAGTTCAACTTGCATTGTAATTCAGCCAGTCAGGATGAGATTATTATTGTTATTATTATTAGCAATCTGAGCCCTGTGGGTATAGGAGATAATGGCCTTCTTCAGGGAACATACAGGAGCTTTTAAGTCATTTATTGAGTTGCTGCAGCTGGAAATTAGAATCCCTGTGCTAATCCTTTTCTTTCAGCACTTTGTCCAGAGACATTAGGAGTAACCAGCCAACCTTGTTATATTCGTTAGTTTTGAAAATATGTTTAAAAGTTTCATATACACACGCACCCAACAACTCCTGGCTTTTTGTAAGTTGTTGATCAGCGGTGTCCAATGGAGATATCTTGCAAATCTCTATTGCCAGATCACAGTATGGACTATCAGTGTTCTCTTTACTACGGGAAATAAGAATCACTACCATTTTAAAAAATCTAACCAAATTAGAGATCTAATTCCAGAAATACCAAAACCAATTCAGAAAACACATCTTTAAAATTCTTCTCCTCTGGAACCACTCTTGGCACCAAAATCTGTATTAGTCTGGATTCTAACAGAAACAGAACCAATGGGAAATATCTAGGTATCTATCCCTCTATATACAGAGAGAGATATTATAAGCAATCGACTCACAAAGTTACGGAAACTGACAAGTGCCACAATCTGCAGTTGTCCAAGCTGGAGACCTAGAAGAGTCTATAATTTAGTTCCAGTCTGAGTCTGAAAGCCTGAGCACCAGGAGAGCCAATAATGTTCCAAAGGTCCAGCCTGACTGAAGATAAGAGAAGGCCAATGTCTCAGCTCAAAGATAGTTGAGGAGGGGAAAGAGAGAGAATTCTCCTTTTCTCCACCTTTTTGTTCTATTTGGTCCTTCAATAGATTGGATGAGGCCCAGCCACACTGGGGAGGGCAATCTTGTTTATTCGGTCTACTGATTCAAATGTTAATCTCACCCAGAAAACAATCTCACAGACACCCCTAGAATAATGTTTAACCAAATATCTGAGCACCCTATGGCCCAGTCAAGTGGACACATAAAATAAACTATCACACCATAGGATCGTGACTCCAAATTTACTAAAAGCTTTCATGTTAGTATTTAACAGAATAATAATAAGTCAAAAGAAGATAATTAAAAATAATATTGATATTATAAAACTTTTTCTTACGCTAATATTATTTACCAAATATTATTTAAAAGGCAAATGACTTACAAACCAGTACTTTATCAAGAATAGGAGTTGGTTGTTAATAAATAATTTTACATGATTAAGTCATGAGGAGTCTATATGGAAGTGGGGCAGATACATAATATTAAAAAACATGTGTATTTCCTAGTCTTGGACTTTTAGGAAAGGCACATAATTTTTTGTTTATAACTCAACATAGTGATACTCATGACTATAGTTCCTGCTCTGACATTCGATTTTGATTTTTACTTTGCACTTGACAGTAACATTTTAATTTATTTTATATATTTATTTATTTTTTGAGACAGAGGCTCACTCTGTTGCTGGAGCTAGAGTGCCGTGGCATCAGCCTAGCTCACAGCAACCTTAAACTCCTGGGCTCAAGTGATCCTCCTGCCTCAGCCTCCTAAGTAGCTGGGACTACAGGCACGTGCCACTGTGCCTGGCTAATTTTTTCTATTTTTAGTTGTTTGGCTAATTTCTTTCTATTTATCGTAGAGACAGGGTCCCTCTCTTGCTCAGGCTGGTCTTAAACTCCTGAGCTCAAGCAATCTGCCCGCCCCGGCCTCCCAAAGTGCTAGGATTACAGGCGCAAGCCACTGCGCCCGGCCGACAGTAACATTTTTAATCTAAAACCAAAAGATCCAATGACACTCTACAAAAAACTGCACTCTACACTTGCACTCGAATGTTTATAGCAGCACAATTCATAATTGCAAGGCTGTGGAAACAGCCCAAGTGCCCATCAATCCAAGAATGGATTAATAAAATGTGGTATATGTATACCATGGAGTAGTATTCAGCTCTAAGAAACAACGGTGATTAGCACATCTTATATTTTTCTGGTTAGAGCTGGAACCTATACTACTAAGTGAAGTATCCCAAGAATGGAAAAACACGCACCACATGTACTCACCAGTAAACTGGTATTAACTGAACAGCACCTAAGTGGACACATAGTACTACAGTAATAGGGTATTGGGCAGGTGGGAGGGGGGAGGGGGGCGGGTATATACATACATAATGAGTGAGATGTGCACCATCTGGGGGATGGTCATGCTGGAGACTCAGACTTGTGGGGGGAGGGGAGGAAAGGGCATTTTTTTAAACCTTAAAATTTGTACCCCCATAATATGCCGAAATAAAAAATAAAATAAAGTGGTAATAACAAAGGCTAGACTTGCTGTTCTGTATCTGTAGAAGTGTGGTTGTGTTAAATCATGCAGAGACATTTGGCCTGTTTCTACCATATCCATTTCTCACCCTTCTCCTGGTCTGTTCTGCACCGCAGGTGGCTGTCCTCCACAGCCTGTGTCTCTGGGCTTCCTTATCAGTTGGATTCTGGCTGGGTTCAACCAGTGGGAGGGACTAGAAGGAGATATGCAGGTTAAAAAAAAAAGGGAAAAAATTCGGATATTTTCCCCTTCATGTTCCCTTGTTGGGTGGCATTTCTAGTAGCAGCTGTGACTTCTGTGGCTCCAGCTCTCCGTGAATGTTTCTTCCATGACCTCAGCTTCCTCTGGTGGTCCCCTATCCCAGGGACCCCGAAGCACAACCTCTTCTCTTTGTACTTCCAGCCCAGGGCTACTAGCAATTTTCTATTGCTGCTAATCTCCGGGTTGCCTCACTGTTCCTTGTGTGGCTTATCACTGTTCTATCGCCTTTGTAACCAACTCCCTGGATTAAATCGTCTCTATTATCAACCTTTCAAGCTGTTTCTGTTTTCCTGGTTGGATCCTGACTGACACTCTTATTGCTTACTACCTGAAGTGGTACAGAAAATAGTCTCTCAAGATGGGGTTATGTTCAAGTATAAATGCAGTGATAACATCTTTTATGTGGGGGAGGAGATGCAATTCAAGTAATTCATGGCTTGGCTGCTCAAAGAGTGGTTCATCATGTCATCAGGGAGTTTGTTGGAAAGGCAGAAATCAGGCTCAGACATGCTGAAACAATATTTTTACTATAACAAATATACCCAAGGGATTTGTATGCACACTAAAATTTGAGGAGCACAAAACCTAAAGCATGCAGAAATATTGCAATTACTTGAATTATCGCCTGTGGTTGCCTGGCATGAAGTGCTATTTGAAAGCAATGCTTTGGGAAATAACATAGTGCCTGTGTTTGACCAGTGTGTTAATAATGATGACTCTCATAGTGCTGGACAGCTATAGAAAGAAAATATAGGCTCATGGCTTTGAACTTGTAGTTCAAGATTTGGACAGAGAACCAGACATCTAAGGCAGCTTTCTGAAAAATCTCTCATTCCTTGTAGCTACAGGACATAGCTGAGGATCAGGCTTCTGAATCCAATTACTTGGAATGCAGAATTATACTGCAAGTTGAACACACATTTACCAAGCTTAAGGAATTAGTTAGGAAGAAGCAGGATGGGATCCTTAAAGCTGGAATAAAGACATTTGGGTGAAGCCAGATGTAACTTAAGAACCTTGAACCCACAATTTCTCTGATCTTTCTTTGCAAGTAGAAGTTGCTATTTCTTACCCCTCAGAAAAAAACTGGTCTTCCTTGCTCAAAGACTGAAATAACTTCATCTGAGGAGTGGGCTTTCAAAGGGATGTGAATCTTCTTCAGGACCAGTGGTTCTTGAACTTTAGCATAGGCCAGAATCACCTGAACAGTTGAGTCCCTCACCCCCATCCCTTGTCCCAGAGCTTCCAATTCAGTAAATCTGGACAGGGACAAATAAATTGCATTTTTAACAGTTTACCAGGGAATTATGATACTTCTGGTCTGTGATCACACTTTAGAACCACAGCTCAAGACCCTAAATATCTTTCATTGCCTCTAAATTCATAATGGAGTCACATTCCAGCATGCTCTGAGCACACACACACACACACACACACACGCATGATCTTGATAATTTGTATCAGTAGGAAGAAGCTGGAAACATACGTGGGAAAGGATTCTAAAAACGTTAGACCAAGAAGAGTAGAATATTTTTTTGGATTAGGTTGAATTATTTCTCAATATGAGTACATTTACCTGAGACTCTAGATTTAAGGCATTAGTTCTTGCAGCTAGAAATGGTTCTAACAGTTTGCTTGGATTGGTTACTGAAGCTTGGATTCTGTGTCGTCCTACATTCCCTGACATAATGAGGACGAAGGGATGTAAAGACATCGGAAGACGGGAATGGTGAAATACATGTATTATACTACACATACCACACCTGCTCACCTTCTTCCATGACTATGTTTTCTGGGAGAGCCCAGAGAACATTCTCTACATTAAGATATTGAAAAATGCATTGGTGAGGAGCATGAGCATCCTTGAAAGTCTGTATGTTGTTAGCTGTCCACCCTAGTTGGGAATGACACTGGGAGATGGCACCATCGAATTAGGTGCCCTGATTTCATTGGGATGATGGCATCCCACAGTAGTAGCAGGCAGGTGTTAGGAATTAATAATCACCATAGACGAGGTGGGTACAATCACAGTGATGGTCAGCGAGGGGGAGTGACAGTGGAAAGTCATGATCTCTTAACTAATTCTCACATTTATGCCAATTCAAAGACTGAAGTTGAGGTCCTTTAAAGGTGAGACTATATCCCCTTGAGAAAGGATCCTAAAATGCTGCCATAAATATGTATTATAGATCTTTCTCCAAGTCTTTTCCAAAGGAATCTCTGACCACTTAGTATGATGGCCAGTTACTAGGATAACTGAATTAATTTTAATCCCTAGCACTCTGAAATATCATCATGGTCTTCTGGGCAGAGTGAGGGCTTCTGGAGGTCCGATGATAAATGGAGTTTTATCCTGAGTCTCTCTCATCATGGGTCCAGTGAGCAGAAAACCTAACCTGTGACTGTTCTCTCCCTCACTTGAACACTTAGTTGAAATAGAGGTACGGTACTAGGAAATGGGTGGAATCTACACATTGCACACTGCCATGGGGAGTGAGGGTTGCTGTGGTGGGAAAGGCCAATCTGTGGAAGCTCCAGGAGCTGCTACTACCTACCTGAATCATAAACCAAAGCATCCTCATAGGTTAGTGCTACCACCAAAGACTGGACAAATGCAGCAGTGGTAATTACTAACTCATACCCATTTAATGTGCCTATTTATTTAGTGCCAAAGCTGGGTGCATTTTAGGGAATGTCTGTGAATTATTATAAACGTTATCAGCTGCTTTATCAATGTGGCTCTGGTAGCAAGGTGCCTAGAGGGATATTCCTTGAGTAAATCAAAACAGCACTCCGGATATCTTTTATACTGTTACTGATCTTGTCAATGCTGTTTCCCCTTAGCAATCATCAAGGACAATCAAAACCCACTTGCTTTTGCCTTGTAGGGATAGGAGAACATCTTTGACAGTTTCACTGCAGGGGTCTATCACTCTCCTGCTCTCTGTCATAATATAGTCTGCAAAGAATTTTTGTTCTCTGAACATTCCCTGTAATGTTACATAACGCTGGCCCACTCCATTGCCTGGACCTGGTGAGCAGGAACAACTAGTGCCCCAGATGCCTTAGGAAAACTCATGTGCTCCAGCTGGTGGGAGGTAATCCCATGAAATATTGGTGAAGGTTTTGAGGACCAGAGGTCCACCGCATGCCTGGATACACCTTATAAAATGAAAGACAAGTTGCTACATTTTATGTTTCCTACTACTAAAAAAGAGGCACAATGCTTTGGGTGGGGGCAGGGCTCTTCCTGGATTTTGGAGGTAACATATACCATGTTCAAATATGCTTTTTAAATCTATTTTCCAAGCAGCCTGTAAGACTGCTAGTTTTAGGTTAGGCCTTAAGCAAAAGAAGGCTCAGCAACAGGACAAAATTGGGGTGTAAGCCTCTTTACTTCTCAAGTCAGCAAATCTGATGTTGCTTGAAATGTCTATGAAAAATACTGATATAGAATGGAGCTTCTGATAAGCCCTAATAGGAGAATCACAGTATAGGACCCTGGGATTGTAGAGCAAAGCCATATACTCCTCTACTGAAGACTATTCTCCATTTGAGAAACACCCCCTGGCTTGATACCAGCCTCTGTTTGAGACTGGCCATGGGACACCAAGTGACTGTCTGGCCGGAGCTGCCCGTGTTGGAGTAGGCCTATGTGATCCAGCGAACCAGACGGCTGGACGTGCACAGCAACAGTCTATCAGCAAATGGAAGCTGTGTACACAGGAGCACACCTAGGCAGAGGTAGAAGGGGGTTTCATGTGCAATTGACTCACACTCCTGTACTACCTACTCCTGCTGCATTCTCCCTTTAACCCATTCCTGGTTCTATAGGCTGTTCTGCATGACAATCAGGCACCAACTAGAAGTGGACAGCCCATGTAAAGGTGGCCCTTAAGAACGAGGTGAAGGGACAATAGTCTGTGCTTTGCGTGTAGAGGGAGAGACGGTCAGAGGTAAGGACGTACATTAATTTTTAGGTGGTGGCGTACAGTTTGGCCGGTTGGTCAGTGATTTGGAGAGAACAAAATTGAAGAACTGATGACAAGAAAGTCCAGGGAAGAAAGAGATGGAGCTTTTGTAATGAGCGCAGATTGTGAGGAGATTTGTGTCTCAGTCAGTGTTCACCACCAGGCAGCCACTGCAGATGAGCACCCAGTAATCAGGCAGCAGGACGCCTTGTGCTATGGATGTCAGCGGCTACCCATCCCTCGGACTTCTCACTTGGTCTGTGGACACAGAAGCTGGCCATGGAGTCAACAACATAAGTTGGCTCCTGCAGACACTTTTCTGACTACTGTGACTGCCACTTCCACAGCTGAGTTCTCAACCTGCTGAGAGCAGATGCCAACAGTGGACGCCCCATGTGCCATCATTCTTGGGGTGGGTGGGTCCTTTATTTGCCTGGTGTCAGGGTGATGACCATGGCCCTCTTACAGCAAGTAAGAGTGATTGATTTGTCCTTCCTGCAATAGTCAACCATTTGGATATGGATTTTCCTTCTCTTCCTGTGGTGCCTCCACCTGTATCACAATCAGTGGAATTAGGGCACTTCTTATTCATTATCATTTTGTTCTATAGAACATTGATTCTAACCAAGAAATATTTCACCACAAGAGCAGGACAGTGATGGGCTCACGCCCATGGAATACACTGGTCTTACCATATAGCCTATTGCTCATGAGCAACTGGCTTGATCAAATGGTAGAATGGTTTACGGAAGGCTCAGTTATGGTGCATACCTGAGAGGTCAGAGCACTTTCCTATAGGATATAGCATTACATATGCTTTGAACAAATGCCAATATTTGTTTAAAGCTGTTTCCCTCATGGGCCTGCAGTGCATGGATCCAGGCATGAATGGGTGAAAGTGGGGGTGGCTCACTCACTATTTTTTTAATTGACACATAATAATCATACCTATTTATGGGGTAATTTGTGATGCTCTGTTACATGTATACATTGTGCAGTTGTCAAGTCATGGTAATTAGCATGCTCATCACCTTAAAAATTTATCGTTTCTGTGTTGTGAGATCACTCAAAATCCTCTCTTGTAGCTATTTGAAATATATGTAGTGCATCACTGTTAACTGTAGTTACCCTACCATGCAATAGAGTACCAGAACTTATTCCTCCTATCTAACTGTAACATTGTGCCTATTGACCAGCCTCTCCTGATCTCCCCCTTTCTCCTATTCTCCCCAGTCTCTGGTAACTGCTATTCTACTCTCAACTTCTAAGAGATCAAATTATGTGGATTCCATGTATCAATGAGATCATATGGTATTTGCCTTACTGTGCCTGACTTATTTCATTTAACATGATGTCCTCCAGGTTCATCCATGTTGCTATGAATGACAGGATTTCATCCTTTTTATGACCAAATAGTAGTCCCTTGTGTGTGTGTGTGTATAATATATATACACCACATTTTTCTTTATCCATTCATCTGTTGATGGGCTTTTAGGTTGATTCCATATTTTGGCTATTGTGAATAGAGCTGCAATAAACATGAGAGCCTTGTGAGCTTTCTGAGAAACTTTTAACGGAAACTTATAATTTGACTAGTAATATATACGCTTTAAAATATTTGATACCAGAAGGATGAATTTTTGATCATGTTTACACTGGCCATCTACCAGATGTTATATTGGTTTTTGATGGCTTTTATTGATTATTAAAGATACATAATATTAGTAGCAGGGAAGTAGACATTTACTATGCTTTTCAAAGTTCTGGCCAAGAGAAATGAGCATGTGCCTATGTCTGGAATAGTTTAGATAAGACCTTCTAGGAACTAGAGAATAAACTTCCAGAGGTCTTTGACAATCTAGGGACACTCAATTTTGAATAATTATTATAAAAATAGCATGACTAGCTCATTTTCCCTAGACTATAAGCTTCTTGAGGGCAGAGGACATGTATTATTCATCTTTGTAACCCCAGAGCTAAGGACATTGGAATATTGTAGGCTCACAATCACACATGTTGAAAGAATTCAATGCTTTAAAGGTAAATATACTTTAGGCCGGGCGCTGTGGCTCACGCCTGTAATCCTAGCTCTTGGGAGGCCGAGGCGGGCGGATTGCTCAAGGTCAGGAGTTCAAAACCAGCCTGAGCGAGACCCCGTCTCTACTATAAAATAGAAAGAAATTAATTGGCCAACTGATGTATATAAAAAAAAATTAGCCGGGCATGGTGGCGCATGCCTGTAGTCCCAGCTACTCGGGAGGCTGAGGCAGGAGGATCGCTTGAGCCCAGGAGTTTGAGGTTGCTGTGAGCTAGGCTGACGCCACGGCACTCACTCTAGCCTGGACAACAAAGTGAGACTCTGTCTCAAAAAAAAAAAAAAAAAAAAAAAAAAAAAAAAAAAAAAAAAAAAGGTAAATATACTTTAGCACTTCCTGGTCATTTTTTAATGCTAGCTTTTCTAAAATTACAAAATCCTAGGAATAAGGTCGCTGAGATTTAACTGACATTAATTACATTCAGTGAGCTTAAGCTCAAAAATTTTTAATCTTCTTTTTGAAAGGGCCCCAAAACTAATTATCTTTCATATTTATTTCTAGATTGAAGTCCTACCTTTGTAGTTCACGCACTGAGCTTTGGGAAGAATTTCCATTGGCTTCTGAAATCTGTTTTAATGACTTCTTTGTCAGCTACCCCTTGAGCTATTAAATAGATGTTACTCAGTCAAAACTGTCAAGTTGTCTTTGCATAGCTCAGGGGATTATGGTTGTATTACACATAGAGGATTTACCTCTTCAGGAGACAGAAAATGACAAGGTACAAGAGTAGGTTAACCTCATAGTGGAAAAATGTTGTCAGCACTGAGAAGTAATATTTTTGTCACATTATAAAAACACCTAGGTCACTCCATTGTTTTGAAGCAGTTGCACAGTTTTCCCTACCTGTCAGCGAGTACTCAGTATTCACAAATGATACATGACTGACAGAGCATTTTAAAAAATGTGTCCCAAATACAACTTTACTCAGTGGGGTTCACCTTACCTTCGTCTGCTTATTAATTGTAATCCTTACCTTCGTCTGCTTATTAATTGTAATCCTGCTTCTTATAAAACCCCTTTGCGGCTGAAATTCTTATTGCTTTTTCTTTTTTTTTTTTTTAAATTCAGCAAACAAATGTTTATAGAGTTCCTGCCCGGTGATGCTTACTTTTCTAGGTGGTTGGAATAAAAAGAGGAAAAGACCTGGTTTCCACCCTCTAATGGACAGCAGAAAACAGACACTGCAAGCTACTGTGGAGTTCTAAAGATGCATCTGCAGTAAAGCAAAGAGGAGGGGGCACCCACGCTAAGTGGAGAGGTTTGTCCATCTAGTTGCCATCTAGTCAGTCACTGCTACTGGGTGGAACTAGTCACACTTACAGCAATTCAAATTGGAAAATGTAGCAAAATATTCTGACACTACTGTCTGTCAAAAACATCACATTGTCCCTGTTCTCAGTTTTTAACTTTCTTTGGTCCATGGCATAGAAATCCCAGAAGTCACAGGCTTAAAAGACATGCTTCCAACACCATATTCTTTGTTGTGCTTGCTCTCAACATGATGTTAAGGTGACTGAGAAGATTTCAAGGTGAGGCCATTACTTCACATATTTGGAGCATCTGCAGTACACACAGGTTACGGAGTGAGGAGTAGTTTAACTATAATAGATTAATTACAATTTGTGTATGTTATAGAGGAAGTGGAAGACATTACTGTCAGTCCAGGTCCAACCAGGAAGCCACCCTGGGAGCTATGAATAGAAGCAGAAGAGAGAACACAGTGGGCATCTGGAGAACAACGAACATAGCCAGGGACAGAGCTCAGGGGAGGTAGACGAAGCTTGAGGGTCATGCAACTGAAGAGAGAACCCTTTCCCCAAGGAAAAACATGGCAGAGGTGTGGCAGCAAACTTTACAGGAAGAGGGTTATAAATAACCCTGAATAAATATAGCTGAAGATGACTTGGCACTTACCCATTCAGCAAATAAAAATAGACCAAGAATATACTGCAATCTTGTTATAAGAAATATAACAATTCTGTTACATTTCTAAGATTTTGCAGAGAGGAAACTTGGTTTTTGTCTCTGTGTTCTGCATGATAATCAGAAGCCCTCTATATTATTTACTGTGGACACTTTTGGAGACATCTGTTCAGGTCTCTGCCACTGTCTTAACTGGCCCTTCTCAATTCATGAAGTGAGCTTCCAGCAGCTACATGAGTATAAAGTAACTCTGCCCTCTGCAGAAAGCCATAGTTACTTGGTTTAGGGGTGAGAATTTGACTCAAGGTGAGCCAAACACAGACCCTTCACTGGGAATTTTGAACAGGAAGTGAGGAACACTTGCTCCCCTCCCGTCTCTGGACCTGTAACTTACACTGGGAGCTGTGGGCAGTCATGTTCTACCTTGCAGGCTGTGAGCAGAGGAAGCTGCTCTGCGGAGAGAGGAGAGAAGAAAGCAGCTATCAGAGCAAGGACCCGAGAGGAACAGAGTCCTGCCTGGGGGTTTGAGCAGCTTTCCTCTTTCTGGAGCCGGTCTTTGAGGGCAGACTGTGTGCCTGGCCTATATCAGGTAGCCTTGCACTCTAAGCAAAGTGTCCTCTCTTTTGCTTAATTTAGCTCTGCACAACAGAGGACCTGGCGAATATGGCATTCATGCTTGATCAAACTGTACAATGAACCCTACCTAGTCCTTATTGCAAAGTGAACATTCCATCATTTGCAGCTAGCCCCTCTGCTGTCTTCCTGGAGAACTCTGTGCCATTGTTACAGTCAAATACCTTAGCCAGCGAGTGCCCGCCTGATGGTCACGGTCAGATTTGGTGCCCAGAGTAGGCACGGAACGCCTTCTACTAATGCTGCCACTTTCTGGCTTTCAGTGAGTGTATGCTGGGTTTTATATACCTGTACATATATTTAAAGCAACCTGGTCTGTTGTTTTCTTTAGAATTGTTTTAGTAAATCATAAATGTACAACAGCTTCTTTGCACACGCACTTAAATTTTTTTAAAGGAAAAATGTTATGTCTTATTACTCCATGATCCTGGCTAATATTTTTCAAAACCTTGAGAAAACTATTTTAAAATGTCTCACATGTCACCTGAAACTGACAAATTTAACATTATCAAAGAAGGAATGCTTCTATACTCATACAAAGACCACTAGAAAGAAAGAATTGAAAACTGTCTTAAAGGTATTTTTTTTTGTTTGTTTTTTACAATCCTTCCTCCACAGCAAGGTAATGTTATTAAATAATCCATTCAGTGGCTCACAGCATCTGCTCTGTTGTCCTCTGCCTTATCACTGCATATTTATGCATAACTGAGGTAAGAGTTTCTTGACATTGTTATTTTGATAACCTGAAGCTGTTGTGTCTCCTCTTGGCTCGCATCCTCTCTTACTTATACAATGAAGCTCATGGCAAAGGGGCAGAAGCTCATCAAGACCCCCACTTCCTCCACTGCCTCCTGGACCACAGTTTCCTCCACCCACGTTCCTGCCACCACCAAAGTTTCTACTCTTCACTGGACCATAGTTAGAAGATTGCTGGTTGTAATTTCCAAAATCCTTGCATTTTCCACTTCCATAATCTCCTCCTCCACAGTTGCCATGACTGCCACCACAGCCCCCACTCTGGTTGCTACAGCCCAGGATCCTCAACAGAATTTGGTGGCTTTAAATATTTAAATGTTTTCAATTTTTTTCTTGACCTTCTAAAACGCCTTAATCTACACACTTACCCCAGCAATTTACTGAGTGTTTCTTAATCTTGGCTAATAGATAGATTATTTTTACTTTTTGTTTATAAATTGAGTTTTTGTTTTTCAGTATATAAACTTTCATATGGTTCAAAAATTGAAACCATATAACAAGGCACACATTGAGAACTCTTACCTTCATCTCCCATTCTCCTGTCTGCTCTAATATGTATCCACTTTCAATAGTTTTCTTTAGTGTCCTTGCAGTGTTTTTCTAAATGTAAATGCAAACAAATCTCACTCTTACCTCTTGCTTACTCCTATGGCAGTATATTATTTATACTTTCTGTACTTTTTTCTGCTTAACACATATCTGGAGATTGCTCCATGTCAGTACATAGAGGTTATCTAATTTTATTTTTCAGTTTATATCCCATTCCGATGGGTGGCTGCACCATAGTTATTTAATTAGTATCCTCTGGATAGATATTTGGGATTTGGGATATTCTGATCTTTAGCAATGATCAAAAATGCTCCAATAAATAACCTCGATAGGCTTCCTTTAAGTGAAAAATAATTCTTGAGGATCTGCCATATTGACTTAAGTTATTTTAATTACATGGTTACTTACAAATGTACAAACATTAAAATCAGATAGAAATTTATTATAATGATAACTCTTATTCAACATATTTAAAATTTAAATGAAAACAGAACCATAACATTAATTTAACTAACAGATGTCATTTTGATGAAACTGTAAGGCTGCTCACAATATGAACATGGTACAAGGCACTGCGTTTCTCTTGGCATAACTGCATCGATATGTGCTGTGTGATGAATTGATTTTTTTCTTATACAACTTTTCTCTCTTTGCACTATTACAGCAACTTTTTTAAGCCTTCCCTTTGTTGCTTATCACTTACATATTAAATTCTCCTCATTTGTTGTTAGACAACTAAGAGTATGGCAGAGAGTAGATGGAACATGGGGTAATCCATGAAGGCAGAAGTTAGATGGGGCTGGGATGTCATGGGGCTAGGAACATTCTAGGTGTCTTTTGTTATCAGCAAAGGATTTGTTTATGGAGGGGAGCCAGATAATTTTTTCTACTCAGATGTTTTTTTCTTGTTTCCTAATTCTGAGAACAACAGGTTTTGAACTACTTCTAGTATGTTGGAGTGGCCAATCAGCTTTCTAGGTAATGATTTGTTATAGAGGTGATGGTGGTACTTATAGGTGTGGGGAGATAGTAGAGGAATCCACAGTTACTGTCAAGGCATGTTCTGGATGAAGAGCAGTAAGTGACTAAGAGCAATCTGGTCAACATGACAATGACCTTTGGATATATCATCTATATATTTGAGCCTGTAGGATTTTTAGTTATTTACAATCTTCATTATCTACTATTTCACATATAATTAATTTTGAGTCAGTTATTGTTATAAATTCTGATATGTTGAAACAAACTAAATTCCCAATAATTGGTGGGTTACTGAAATAAATATGGAAGTTCACAACAAGGTTGGTATAGTATGTTCCAATTTTCACAGGAAAATAGTTTGGGTATTTATGTATATAAAAAGTAATTGGAAAGACAATACACCTATTACTGATGGTAGTTGTCTCCTTCACTTCATACAGGTCTCTGCTCAAGTGCCCTTCCTCAGAGAGTTCTCCCCTGACCACTCTGTTTACAGAACCCACTCCCTTTACCCCTGCCTCAGCTTGGTCTTTTTTCCCTGCTTGATATTGTATTTATCTATCTGTGGACTACCTGCATCCCCCTGGAGTATGTAGCTCACAAGGGCAGGGATGTTGACTTTCTTATTTACTGCTGTATCCCTCGGGCCTAGGATAGTGCCCGGAGCTCAGACGTGTTTGTCGTACTGAAGAATGAAATAGCATAAATGGAAAACACTGCCAGCATAGTGTTAGAACAGTGGTGATTCTTTAGGGGTCAGAACAGGTTCATGGGGGGGGGTGCGGAGCAAGATGGCGGATGAGAACAACTGCCAGCCAGAGTGTCTCTGCAAAAAAGACAGATTTTAGAAGAAAGTAGAGGAAATAAGCAAGCAGGCAAGCATATGTCAGATGATGGTCAGAAGGAGGGGTACCGGAGACTACAGGAGACTCCACAGGAGGAGGTTGCAGAGGAGAACTGGAAGCAGAGACCTCCAGAGTAGCCTGGAGACCAGCAGCAAGGGTAGGTGGAGCGGTTAACTTTACCCTCCCTTGCATCTGGGACTGCTGGTGGGCTCCCCAGCGGGTGGAGAGACCTGCAGACACCAGCCCAGAGACAGCCATCGCCAGCGAGCGGTAAGCCTGTAGTGGACGCGGCACCAGGCTCCCAACTCCCTCAGGGCACCTCCGTATGCACAGACCTGAGCCACGCGGCAGGCGCCATATTGCCTAATTTCCCCTCCCCCTTCCCTATCCGCGGCTGCCGAGAGACAATATAGCCACCAGCTGGAGGCATCTCCAGGGAATGGGACCTTCCCTTTTGGGGCCCTACTGCTGACTGAGGGGAACTCAGACAGTGAGCTCCCCACCTGCCAGCCCTCCCAGGAGCTGCTGGCCCACTGATCCCAGGAGAACGGGGCAGACCCTGAGGCTGAGAGACATAGACCCAGCTTGGGCTCCCCGTGGGTGAATTAGGACTGGCACTCCTCTCCCTGGTGGGGTCAGGGATTGAATTATTGAATTCTGGGGCCCAGAGGTCAGACCTGCAGACCAGATCCCATGCACCCAGGTCTCTCATTGCCCGGGGCACAGAAGGGATATTTGTGAACGAGCCTACTAAGGTGTGTGTGCCTTCAGGGGTGGAACTGCATAACCGTCCTCCCATAGCAGGGCCGTGTGCCCAGCCCAGGCTGCAATCCTGTGCAGGGACCCTCCCAGGCCTCATCACAGCCAGGGGAGACCTGCTGGCGTGAGGTCCTGCCTGCTGGCAGAGGCTCAAGAGAAGCTGAGGAGTTGGGGAGAGTGGAAAGGACCCACACCTTTCACCTCTCACAAAAATCAACTCACGCTGGGTAACAGACTTGAGCCTTAGGTGTGAAACTATTAGAATTCTAGAGGAAAACATTGGAAATACTCTTCTAGACATTGGCCTAGGCAAAGAATTTATGAAGAAGACCCCAAAGGCAATCACAGCATCAACAAAAATAAACAAGTGGGACCTGATCAAATTAAAAAGCTTCTGCACAGCGAAAGAAACTGTCAAGAGAGCAAACAGACAACCTACAGAATGGGAGAAAATTTTTGCAAGCTACACATCCGATAAAGGGCTGATAACTAGAATCTATTTAGAATTCAGGAAAATCAGCAAGGAAAAATCCAGACAACCCTATCAAAAAGTGGGCAAAGGACATGAACAGAAACTTTCCAAAAGAAGACAGAAGAATGGCCAACAAACATGAAAAAATGCTAACATCTCTAATCATCAGGGAAATGCAAATCAAAACCACAATGAGATCTACCTCTTATCTCCAGTGAGATGGCCTTTATTAACAAGTCCCCAAACAATAATTTTTGGTGTAGATGTGGAGAGACAGTAACACTCCTACATTGCTAGTAGAACTGCAAACTAGTTCAACCTCTGTGGAAAGCAATATGGAGATACCTTAAATCGATACAAGTAGATCTACCATTTGATCCAGCAATCCCATTACTGGGCATCTACCCAAGAGAACAAAAGTCACTTTGTGAAAAAGACACCTGCACTCGAATGTTTATAGCAGCACAATTCACAATTGCAAAGATGTGGAAACAACCCAAGTGCCTATCAATACATGAGTGGATTAAGAAAATGTGGTATATATATACCATGGAGTACTATTTAGCTATAAGAAACAATGGTGATATAGCACCTCTCATATTTTCCTGGATAGACCTGGAATCCATTCTATTAAGTGAAGTATCCCAAGAATGGAAAAATAAGCACCACACGTACTCACCAGCAAATTGGTATTAACTGATCAACACCTAAGTGGACAAATAGGAAAAACATTTATCGGGTGTTGGGCAGGTGGGGGGGAGGTGCGGGTATATCCATACATAATGAGTGCAATGTGCACCAAC
Organism: Microcebus murinus; assembly: GCF_040939455.1. Classification (NCBI taxonomy): domain Eukaryota; kingdom Metazoa; phylum Chordata; class Mammalia; order Primates; family Cheirogaleidae; genus Microcebus; species Microcebus murinus. The sequence continues at coordinate 113,874,043 of NC_134105.1, read as the reverse complement.
TGGGTGATGGACAGGCTTGAAGCTCTGACTTGAGCGTGGAGGCGGGGCAAGGGCAATATACGTAACCTTAACATTTGTACCCTCATAATATGCTGAAAATAAATGAATAAAAGAACAGGTTCATGCTTCAGCTGGCATTATTTGCTAATTATATAGGATGCCTAAGCCTAAGGGAAGGATTTGCTGAGCATATAAGGATCTGTCAGTGTTTTGAATTGCATCCAGCCAGGGGATTATGTGATGAGCCATTGTGATACCCACTTGAATTCCAATAAACTTGAAAAGCTGCGAGCCTGTGACTCCCTGTCCTTGCGGGGTCGTGTGAGTGTGAAGCTGACACGTGTGTAGACAGCGCAGGCCAGCAGGTACCCCACCTCCTGAAGCAGTGGAGCCTCGTAGATGTGTTTCCTCAGGGACTAGGATTTCCTTCAAAGCCTTGGAAGCAGCCATAGTGCAGCTCAGTGATTTGAACCACAGGATCTACTCTGGGTGTTCCTGGGTCTTAATCCCTACTCACAGTGGTGCCTTAGGCCAGCTAACCTCACTCATTTTCTTCACCACCTCAAGCATGAAGGGATATTAATGCATCCCTTCATGGCATCCCTGTTTCTGGCATCAAAAGAGCATTATATAGAATTGTTAGCTCATGTTTCAAATTGTTTCATATTTGTGAGTATCATTATTTTGAGATGGATTCTTTCAAAGATTTGGGAAAAGCCACATGGCAAAAATACTAATCTTATAATATGTCTTCTTGCTCATTTACCTGCCTTGGGCATGGGCCTGCCCAGTGGGGGTTACTTAGAAGTGCTGGTTGAGATTTCAGTGAGTGAAGTTCTCTGCTGGGTTTTGTCTGAGAAAAGAGAGAGGGTGGAAACTGTTTCATGCCCTGTAAAAGGATCCATTTGTTCTGACTGGGTATCTCTAAAGGGGACCAAATCGTTCTCAGAAATGCATAATTTTGGCCAGGCATGGTGGCTCACACCTGTAATCCTAGAACTCTGGGAGGCCGAGGCAGAAGATCGCTTGAGGTCAGGAGTTTGAGACCAGCCTGAGCAAGAGCAAGACCCTGTCTCTACTAAAAGTAGAAAAAATTAGTTTGTTGTGGTGGTGTGCACCGGTAGTCCCAGCTAAGAAATGCATAATTTTATTGTGCATATCTATTTGAGAATTCCTAGTACCATCTGATAGTTTATTTATCCCGAAAGAACAGATCCTAGAGTCCATGTGTAGCCTTGGCTCTAAAAGTACCTTGGGTCACCTCCTCACCCCGGAGTGTCTGAGGCATCTAGAAAACTGAGCGCAGCAGGACATTCCTGAACTGGTGCCTGATTTACATGTTACTGCTGCCCAAATCCCTTTGGAACAAAAAAGATGTCTGAGGATTTTGACCCATATCTTTATTTCTAGTAAAACTTTTATTACTGGAATTTCAGGCATCAGCCAGTGGCCAAGGAAGGGTTTGGACACAGGTGCAGGGGGCGCCTTCCGCTCTGCTTGTGACTATGTTACCTGAGGATGAAGGCTGGTGTTTGTATGAAAAAGTGAGTCCCTCAGAGCCCAATGCACAGGGAGGCGGAGGAGGGGATGGCTGAAGTGGAGGTTGTGTTACTCTGAACTAAGGAGGACTGCCCACTTGTTTTGCATGGAGCCCACATAGGACCTGGGTGGCACTGTGGTGCAGAGGTGGGTGCTAAGAGGAGACGAGGCTGCACGGCAGGTGTGCACATGTGCCGACCTCCAGGACAGCGAATCCCACTGAGGGCAGCTCTCCCTCCCCACTCATCCTCTCAATCAGAGGTTCTCCAGTTGAAAAGCACCTTGGCAGTTCATAACTCTCCTTCCAGAGCAAGGGAGTATTGTGAAGGAAGAGAGAAGCCTTGCTGCATGATGGAGCTTAGTGGAGCGAGCAGGTCTAGAGCGAACGCCATGGGTGGACAGTGCTTTGTACCATGGATGTGGAGCCACTGCACTGTCACACACATGGCTGTGGGAGTGTAAATCGGATGATCGATGGAACACTGGCAGAATCTACTACAGCTAAACATTTATCTGCCCCACGACCTAGCAATTCCACTCCTGGGGATATGCTGAAGAGAAACGAGTACTTACACGTCCATGAAATGACAAGTGCAAAAATGTTTGTTCATGGCAGTGTTATTCTCGACAGCCCCAAACCAGAAACAACCAGTGCCCATCAGCAGGAGAATGGCTGTGGACTGTGGGGTATTTGTACAATGGAATACCACTCAGCAATGCCAAAAAGAAAACTATAGCTACACACAAAACATCATGGAGCTCAGAGACATAATGGTGAATGAAAGAAGCCAGACGCAAAAGAACACAAGCTGCATGATTCCATTTATATGATGTTCAAAAACAGGCGACACTAATCTATGGCAATAGAAGTCTGGACACGGTTACTTGGGCAGGGTACTGGCTGGGAAGGGCTGTGAGGAACCTCCTGGGGCACTGGAAATGTTTTGTGTTTTGATTTGGGTAGTGGTTTCATGGACGGATACATACGTAAACCCTCACAGACATTAAACTTAAGGTTTGTGTACCTTAAAAAATAAAAATATCAATATCTAACCTGCACTTTGACTTTCTCTGGACAATAGGGATGCAGCAGGGGATTTTGGTAATCACGACAGCTAACACTTAACAAGGCACAGTTCTGAGACACACCTCTCAGGCTCCATTCATTTGTTGCAGCTCCTCTGTGCGGTGGGGACTGTTATTATCCACATGTCACAGACGAGGACACAGACTCAGTTGGGTGAGACAACTTGCCCAGTATCACTTAGCAGTAAGAGGTAGGACTGGGATTTGAACCCCAGTCAGGCTGACTTTGGAGCCTAAAGCTTTCTGCAATGGTGTGTGTCTAGACCCCTCCCACTGCTTATGTTTTTGGGGATTGAATGTGAAGGAGGAGTTAAGAATGATGCAACTAAAACTTCATTCAATGAAGGTCTTAGACAGGGCTGCTGAACGATGTCTAGGGCATATCATATACTGCATACATTTTTTTGCTATGACATTTTTGTTATCACATTAAATGTTAAAATATTATCTTTTTGGATGAATAAAGACATTAAAAAATAAAAGATATAAATTATGGAAGAAGGGATGCCAATGACTAATCAAATGGCCCAGTGGAATTTTATTTTAAAGTGGCATTTGGCTGGCTCTTATGAAGCCCTCTTTTTCATTTGTTCCTCTGATTCGGAGACTGAAAGTTCCACCTGCCATAACTTTGCGAGGTGGCTTTTTGAGGTGGCACCCTTCTTTTTCTACATTGAGCCCTAAATAGCAGTTCTAAGAAATGGTGCGCTCAGACTAGAGGAGGTGGCGTGCTGGGGAGGTGGCAGTGTTTGGAGTGAGCATGATATCCCGAGAGGTGCAGTATCCTCAGATAAAGCGCTGTAGGTAGGTGGGGCAAAACTAGGGAGAGATATTGACACTACAGTTTTTCATGTGCTTTATAGATTTAGTTTATCAAAGAATTGGATGTTGGAAGTAAGAAAAAAAAAAGCAGGACTGAAACACATGAATGATGACTGGAAACTGGGAAATTAACTGGAGTCTGAGCAAGTCAACGTGCCCTTCAGCTTCTGTTCTTAGAAGAGAATCTGACATTACCAAATACAGAAAGATGTGGGCCAAGGTCAGGACAATAACAGGGCATTTTTCTGAACAACAGAAATGTTCAGTATTGGTGGCTTGCTTGAATAATTTACAAACAAGTCATAGGACTAGATATGGTATAATGCCGTGTTTGAAGAAGAAATAATGCAGACATTTTCAATGCACCTTGATATAATATTTTTGGGGGAACATAAACGAGCTTGATAACTTCTTTGAAAGTTATCTACTTTGGTTTCATGTGACTTTTTTTGTACTAGAGAATATGGAATCAGGATCATAAATGGGCCTACATAAGAGTGATTGAAAGAGCATTTGGTAACATAGCTAATTTTTGGAGTGCTTATGATGTGGCAGGTACTATTTTAAACATTTTCGGTATATTAACGTATTTAAAGTGAGGTGGGCACTATATTATCACTCACGTTTTACAGATGAGGAAACTGAACCTGTTGAGAGCACATAACTTGCCTAAGATCACAGAGCCAGCAAACGACAGAGCCAGGATTTGGACTCAAGCTTTTTGGCTCTAGAGCACAAGCTCTTGGAATCTAAACTACACTGCCTCTTGTGTAAATAAACAACAGGGAGCATCCGGATAGTTAAGACAAGTGTACAGAAATGTGCAAATACAGGAACAGGGGTGGGAAGCCTGCAGCCTTAATTCTGTAAAATTTGGGTTCAGTCAAAAGACCACATTTAAGGACCTAGAAAACCACATGTGGTGTTAATCCCACAGGTTCCCCACCCACGCAGAATACATTTCCAAGAAAGTCTCTTAAGATCTTGATAGATCAAATATTTTATACTTATTAATCTAAATAATCTATACTTAGATTCTGCTACTTCCTCCGTAGGTGGACCTACTAAAGAACCCATCAACTGTACATGCAGAATGTTGGTACAATCAGCTAATTCAGTAAAAAAATTCCCTGAAACTTTTACTTGCTGCATTGCATCATACTACCTTTCTGATTTTTCACCTTGTAACAAAGTTATGATAATATTGTTACAGACTCAAATCACCTCGAGCTGATGAGAATACATTTTGATAGTTAATTATCTCCAAAATGATGAGAATCTTTACTATTATTAGAGAAAGAAGCAAATCCTGGGGCAGCTGTTATAATTTTGAGTTTTGAGAATATTTGGCAATTTTAATTTTTCTTTTCTGAAGAGAGTTCAGAAAAGGTATTTAGAATGATATGGACTTCTGAAACATGCTCACTAATAAACTAATGTATACGTAATAACCTAATGTAATAGATACTAATATATACTCATGGTGGAAATGCCTTAGGCTTAGGCTGCTAAGTCTCTGCTGAATTTTCTTTTATGAGGTTAACCATAGCAAGGTCATCAAAAAACATGTTCTGTTATCCTTAAGTGATTTCTGACCTATTTCCTAAGTTATAACTTAGATAATTGTGTATATGTGTTGGTTGGTAGGATAAGTAGTCAATCTAAAACTCGAAATTTTTTGCCTAGGTTAAAATTAACAGAAGTGAGTGAAAAGGAAAAGAAAAGGAGTTTTTACAGGGGAGGTTAAAGGAAAAGCAACAGGGCCCCAGTTGGAATAGAAGTATGAAAATAAATATGCTTAGGTAATGAAACAAGGAGACAAGGCTATTATTATGAAAGTATTCAGTTAGCTCTGAAATAGTTTTGATTATTTAAAGCTTTTTTTTTTTCTTTTCTTTTTAGGGGAGTCTTCCTTACAAGAAAAAAATAAAGGGCTTTGTCCAGTTCCAAACTGTTGGTCCCTGGGACCAGATAAGTATGATGAATACAAGAGCAAAAATAGCTGTTTTTTAAAAAAGATATATTATATTTCAGTAAGCATTATTTTTAAGACTACACTTATTTTCTTCTGTTCATGTGGGATATCATGCATGATATAAAACCCTGTACACAAATATAGTCATGATTACACACATTTTTATCGGTAAGGGTAGTTTTTTCAGCATCAAATAAACAACACAATGCAGCGTAAAAGAGCGATCCTATGGCACAGAGGGAAATATCAGAACCAGGATTCAAGAGATCTTAGGTCCTACTGCCAAATCTATCAGAGGCCGAATAACCATACAAACTTTTTGAGTTTCAGCTTCCTCATCTGTAAAACTTGGCTAGTGATTCCCCAAATATTCCATGTGGGATTGTTACAGGAATGAAAGGGAACAAGATTGTCTAAAAGTTTCAAGTGCATATGTATGTAAGGTATTACTACTTTGAAAGGAAACTTAAGGAATATATAATTTATATGTCATGAGAGTTCTATTTCCTAGTCAGAAAGGAAACATCTCTCTCACTCTACACAGATACATCAGCCTTCATGAGCATATTTATAAAATTACCTTGTATCTCTACAGTCCTCCAATGTCATTGCTTTTTTCAAAACACACAGGCTTGAGTCCCTCTCCAAGCAGCTTTTTTTTTTTTTTTTTTTTTTTTTTTTTTTTTGAGACAGAGTCTCACTTTGTTGCCCACGCTAGAGTGAGTGCCCTGGCGTCAGCCTAGCTCACAGCAACCTCAAGCTCCTGGGCTCAAGCAATCCTGCTGCCTCAGCCTCCCAAGTAGCTGGGACTACAGGCATGCGCCACCATGCCTGGCTAATTTTTTCTATATATATATTAGTTGGCCAATTAATTTTTTTCTATTTATAGTAGAGACGGAGGTCTTGCTGGTTTCTAACTCCTGACCTTGAGCGATCTGCCTGCCTCGGCCTCCCAGAGTGCTAGGATTACAGGCATGAGGCACCGTGCCCAGCCTCCAACCAGCTCTTAATGGCACCTAATCCACTGACCCCAGAGCCAATCACTGCATTTTTTTTTTTTGCTTGCATGGTCTCTTGATAAAGAAGAGTTCTTTCAGTTTTGTTTTGATGAACAAAATCAAGGTTTATAGCCATGTCAGGGGCCCCTTCACTTTAGCATTATCATCATTTCCTGTGGTAACAGTTTGCTTGCTTCTATTCCAGCTTTTATTATCTTAACTTGGAATATATATATATTTAAAGACCAGATCTTTGGTCATTTTATTAGAATCATAAAAGATTTGCCTCATTTAATCACAATGAAATTTGTACGAATTTCTAAGTGATTTAAATCTTTTTATTGTAGAAATATCCCAGATTTTCTCACAATTTATCAAATTTTGTTCAAAAATACAGTTTTTTAAAAAACATAAAGTGACGGTAACTCTAATATAGCCCACATACTAATAACTAAAGAAGTGCTCAAGGTTGGCCAGAAATGTGCATAGGAATGCTTTATTGGGTCTTAATTCAAAGTCAGAATAGGAGCCAGCCTTTGTAAGACGTTATTTTGACCCAATTAAGTCGGACGAACTATACTTTATAACTACTGTATACCAGCTCAGAAATGGAAAAGAGCAGAACCATGGAAAAATAATCTCTCTTGTCTTCCTATTTAAGATATTGACATGAAATATTTTATTTGATTTTATTTAACATTTTTTTTAAGATTTTTATTTTTAATTATTATGGGCACACAATAGTTGTATATATTTATATATATAGTTGTATATATATATAGTTGTATATATTGTATATATTTATAGGGTACATGCGCTGTTTTGACACAGGCGTACAATGTGTATTAATCAAATCAGGGTAATTGGGGTGTTCATCACTTCAGTCTTTTATCATTTCTTTGTGTTAGAAACATTCTAATCCCATTCTTTTAGTTATTTTGTTGTGTTCTTTCCTGGCGTATACCCTAACTTACAGTTGATTATAGTCACTTTATTGTGCTATCAAATAATGTTCATTCTATTTATCTAACTGCATTTTTGCATCCATTAACCAACCCCACTTTTTCCTCCCCTCCCTGCTACCATTACTAGCCTATGGTAACCATAATTCTACTCTCTGTCTCCATGAGAGCAATCGTTTTAACATTTGGCTTCCACATATGAGTGAGAACATGTAAGATTTGCCTTTATGTGCACGGCTTATTTTTTTAATACTTAACACAATGTTCTCCAGTACCATCCATGTTGTTGCAAATGGCAGGAATTCATTCTTTTTATGGTTATATAATATTCCATTGTGTATATGTACCACGATTTCTTTATCTATTTATCCATTGGTGGACACTAGGTTGAGTCCAAATCTTGGCTATTGTGAATAGTGCTACATTAAACATGGATGTGCAGGTGTCTTTTTGATATACTGAATTCCCTTGTTTTGGATATGTATACCTAGCAGTGAGATTGCTAGGTCATATGGTAGTTCTATTTTTAGTTTTTTGAGGAACATCCATATTGTTCTCCATAGTGGTTGCACTAATTTATATTTCTACCAACCATGGAGGAGGGTTCCCCTTTCTCAGCATCATCACCAGCATTCATTATTGCCTTTTTGATAAAAGCCAGTTTAACTGGGATGAGATGATAGATCATTGTAGTTTTGATTTGCATTTCTCTGATGACTAATGAAGATGAGCATTTTGTCATATACCTGTTGGCAATTTATATGTCTTCTTTTGAGAAATGTCTATTCAGATCCTTTGCCCACTTTAAAATTGAATTATTTAATTTTTTCCTATTGAGTTGTTGGAGCTCCTTCTTTATTGTAGTTATGAATCCTTTGGCAGATGGGTAGTTTGCAAATATTTTCTCCTATTCTGTGGGTTGTCTCTTCACTTTGTTGGTTGTTTCCTTTGCTGTGCAGAAGCTTTTTAGCTTGATGTGATTCAATCTGTCCAATTTGGTGCCTTGTGGGTATTATTCAAGAAGTTCTTGCCAAGACCAATGTCCTGAAGTGTTACCCCAATGTTTTCTTTTAGTAGTTTCATAGTTTCAGGTCTTAGATTGAAGTATAATCCATTTAAATTTGATTTTTTGTATATGGTGAGAGATAAGGGTCTAATTTCATGCTTCTGTCTATGGATATCCAGTTTTCCTAACACAATTTATTGAACAGACCATCCTTTCCCTATTGTATGTTCTTGGCAACTTTGTTGAAGATAAGTTCATGATATATGTGTGGATTTATTTCTGGGTTCTGTATTCTGTTCCATGGATCTGTGTGTCTGTTTTTATGCCAGTACCATGCTGTTTTGGTTATTACAGTTCTGTAGTATAATTTGAAGTCAGGTAACTTGATTCTTTCAGCTTTATTTATTTATTTATATAGCTCAGGATGCCTTTGGCTATTGTCGATCTTTTATGGTTCTATATACATTTTAGGATTATTTTTTCTATTTCTGTGAAGAATGTCATTGGTCTTTTGATGGGGATTGCATTGAATCTGTAGATTGCTTTAAGTAGTATGTATATTTTAATAATATTGATTCTTTTAATCCATCAGTGTGAAAATTTTTCCATCATTTTGTGCCATCTTCAATTTCTGTCATCAATATTTTATAGTTTTTGTTATAGAGATATTTCATTTTTTTGATTAAGTTTATTCCTAGATATTTTATTTTATTTATATCTATTGCAAATGGGATTTTCTTGGTTTTATTTTCAGATTGCTTACTCTTGGTATATAGAAATACTACTGATTTTTGTATGTTAATTTTGTATCTTGCAACTTTACTGAATTTATTTATCAGCTCAATCATTTTTTTTTTTGTGGAGTCTTTATGTTTCTCTAGATATAAAATCTTAGCATTTGCAAACACAGATAATGACTTCTTCCTTTCCAATTAGAATGCCCTTTATTTCTTTCTCTTGTCTAATTGCTTTAGCTAGAACTTCCAGTACTATGTTTAATAATAATGGTGAAAGTGAGCATTCTTGTCTTACTCCAGATCTTTGAGGAAAGGCTTTCAGATTTTCCCCAATTCAGTATGATAATAGCAATGCATCTTTCATGTATGGCTTTAATAGTGGTATTAATACATCACATTGATTGACTTGCATATGTTGAACTATCCTTGCATCCCTGTGTTGAAACTCACTTGATCATGGTGAATTATCATTTTGATGAGCTTTTGGATTCAGTTTTCCAGTGTTTCTTGAGGATTTTTGCATCTATGTTCATCAAAAATATAGGTCTGTAGTTTTCTTTTTTTGTTGTGTTCTTTCCTGGTGTTGGAATTAGGGTGATAATTTTGTAGAATGAATTAGGGAGGATTATCTCTCTTTCTCTCTCTCTTTTTGATGTTATGGAAGAGTTTCATTAATGGAAGAGTTTCAGTAGGGTAGGTACCAGTTCTTCTTTATAAATCTGAAATTTGGCTGTGAATCTATCTGAGCCTGTTTTTTTTTTTTTTTTTTTTTTTTTGCGGAAATTTCTTATTACTGAATCAATTTTGCTATTCGGTATTGGTCTGTTGAAGATTTCTATTTTTTCCTGGTTCAATCTTGGGGGATTGTGTGTCTCCAAAAATTTATCCATTTCCTCTAAACTTTTTGATTTATGTGCATAGAGGTGTTTGTAGTATTTTTCAATGATCTTTTATATTTCTGTGGTATCAGTTGTAATATCTCCTTTTTCATTTCTGATTGAGTTTATTTATATTCTCCCTCTTAATTTCTTGGTTAATCTAGCTAGTGATCTATAGGTTTTGTTTAACTTTTAAAATTTTTGTTTCACTGATCCTTTGTATTGTATTTTTGTTTTCAATTTCATTTAATCCTGTGCTGATCTTTGTTATTTCTTATCTTCAGTTAGCTTTGAGCTTGCTTTGTTCTTGTTTTCTATTTCCTTGTAGTGTGATATTAGGTTGTTAATTTGTAATCCTTTAATCTTTTTCATGTTGAAATTAAGTGCTATAAATTTACCTGTTAACACTACTTTTGCTGTATCCAAGAGATTTGATAGCTTATCTCATCATTGTCATTCAATTGAAAAATGTTTTGATTTCCATCTTGATTTTGTCATTGACCCCCAAAATTATTCAGGAGCAGGTTAATATGAATGTATTTGTATAGTTTTGAGAGTTCCTCTTGGAATTGATTCCTAGTTTTATTCCAATATGGCCTGAGAATATACAGATTTTGATTTTGTACAATTTGCTGAGACCTGTTTTATGGCCTAACATATGTCTATCTTGGACAATGTGTCATGTGCTGATGAGAAGAATGTATACTCTGCAAGTTTTGGGACGAATGTTTTATTTACATGTCTGTTAGCTCAATTTGTTGTAGTCTAGAGTTTCTTTGTTGGCTTTTTGTCTCAATGATCTGTCTAGCTCTGTTAGTGGAGTATTGAAATCTCCCACCATTACTGTATTGCTATTTATTTCTTTTCTTATGTCTAATCATATTTGTTTCATGAATCTGGGAGCTCTGGTTTTATGTATATATATATATATTTGGGATTGTTACACCTTCTTGTTGAATTGATCCCTTTATCATCATCTAATGACCGTCTTTGTCTCTTCTTACTGTTGTTGATTTAAAATCTGTTTTATCTGATATAGGAATATCTACTTCTGCTCTATTTTGGTTTCTATTTGCATGTAATATTGTTTTCCACCCATTTGCCTTGAGTCTATGAGAATCTTTATGAGTTAAATGGTTTTCTTGAAGAGAGTCAATATTTGAGTTGTTTTTTTTAAACCATTATGTCAATCTATATCTTTGAAGTGGGGCATTTAGGCTATTTATGTTTACTGTTAATATTGATAAGTGAGATACTGTTCTACTTATCCTGTTGATTGTTATCAGTTGATTTATATTCTCCCTTGTGTTACTGTTTTATAAGAGCTGTAAGTTTTTATTTTTGAGTGTTTTACACTGGTGAGTACTGACTGTTCTTTTCAATTTTGAGAGCACTTTAAGCATTTATTGTAGGGGAGGTCTAATAATCACAATTTCCCTTAGTAGTTGCTTGTCTGGTAAAGAATTTATTTCTCCTTCAGTTATGAAACTTAGTTTTGAAGGATACAAAATTCTTGGCTGACATTTATTCTGTTTTAAAAGACCAAAGATAAGATCCCCAATCCCTTCTAGCATGTAAGGTTTCTCTTGAGAAGTCTTCTATTAGTCTGATGGGTTTTCCTTTGTAATTGATGTTTTCACCTCACAGCTCACAGGAGTGCCTTCTTCTTCTTGACTTTGGCCACTCTGATGAAAAATATGTAATGCTTCATAAATTTTCATCCTTGAATTGTCATCCTTGCACAGGGCCCATGTTAGTCTTTGTATCATTCCAATTTCAGTATATTTGCTGCTGACATGAGCACTGGATCTTTTTTTTTTAAATCCATTCAGCCATTCCATTCTCCATCTTTCAAGTGCAGAATTCTATCCATTTACATTTAATATTATTATTGATATGTGAGTCTTTGTTCCTGACATGTTGTTAATTGTTTTCTGGTTGTAGTATATATTCCTCCTTCCTTTCTTTTTCTCTTATTGTTTGTCGTTGTGGTTTGGTGGATTTCTGTAGTGGTACCATTTCAGTCCTTTCTCTTCCTCCTTTGTGTGCTTGCTTTACCAGTGAGTTTTATACTTTTGTGTGTTTTCTTGATGGTAAATGTCCCTTTTTTGTTTCCAGGTTTAGAAATCCTTTGAGCATTTCTTGTTGGGTTGGTCTAATGATAACAAATTTCCTCAGCATTTTCTTGTCTGGGAAAGACTTTATTTCTCCTTCGTTTATGAAAGATAATTTTTCTGGATATAGTATTCTTGAGTGGCAGGGCTTTCTTTTTTTGTTTCAGCACTTTGAATATATTATACCATTCTCTTCTGGCCTGTGAAATTTCTACTGTGAATACACTATTAGTCTGATGGAATTTCTTTACAGGTGACTAGATGCTTTTCTCTTGCTGTTTTTAAGAATCACTCTTTATCTTTGACTTTGGGCAGTCTGTCTATAATATACTATGGAGAAGACATTTTTGCATTGTACAAAGGGGATTGCCGAGCTTCCCATATCTGGACATCTAAATCTCTCGCTAGATTTGGGAAATTTTCATCTGTTATTTTATCAAGTAGGCTTTCTAATCCTTTTATTCTCTCTTTGCCCTCAGGGATACTGATAATTTGAATATTTGGTAATTTTATGTTTTCCCAAATTTTTTTAGTAAATATGTAAATTTTTTATGATGTTTTTAGGATATCTTACTGATGTTTATTCCTAGTGCTACAGCTTGCAACCTGCTCAATCCTCATCCCTCACCACACTCAGTTTTACATTCTCATTCCAATGTGGTTTTGATTCTAGCTGGGGACACAGAGAATATCCATTAGCTAAATAACAGAATTAGAGGCTTGGAAGAATTTCACATAGTCAGTGGGAGGAAAAGACATTTGGGGCAGAGAAGACATCCCCAAAATAAAACCAGTGAAGACATCAACTGTCTCACATAGGAGGAAGACCACTCCAAAAGCCAGGCAAAGTGATCAAGCCAGCCAGCATGCAGCTGTATTTGTTACTTGGGTATCAATATAGTCTTGGTCTTTAAAAAAAAAAAGGCATTTTTTTTGTTTCTAGTAAATCACAACCTAGAATATTTTAACCTGTGTCTTTTAACTTTGATGCTGTACACTAAAACTTTTATGTCTGAGTGAGAAATTGAAAGGAAGAATGGATAAGGTTGAAAATAAATTCAGTGATAAAGTAAAACCTTATTTATCAATTCCTATAAGGATAATCCAGCTTCAAGTGTACAATTCAGGTACACTTTATGTTGCAAAAACATTCTGAAGGCTTAAACATGATTGCTTTTAATGATAAACTTTTCTTGTGGATTCATAGTGTTTTATATAGAAATATGATGTATACCCATTTTTAAAGGAATAAATCTATGTGTAAAGCCTATGTAAACATTTACTATAGTAGTTATAGTAGTACTAGATAATATTGGACATATGTTATTGTATAAAAAATAAGTCATATAGTGATCCAAATTGAGTAGAAACTCTTCCATGCTTTTTGTCATCAATATTCATTCATTTCCTCTTACTACGATGAATATATCTAAAGTATGCTAAGCCAGCAGCCAGAAATGCCAGGCCCACTGGTGCCATCTTTATCCAGGAGAGCTGTGAGGATGAGTGACTGTCCTCATTAGGAATTCGAGTCTTCAGAGGCTTGAGAATCCTCTCTCTCTGGGTCAGGATAGCTCTCCGGGCCCCATCCCATTTCCCTGGCCCCTGCAGGCGGTACTGGTATGGGGTGCAGGGACCAAAGAAAACCTCCATGGCCAGCTTTGGATCTGAGAGAAAGAGGAACAGTAGGTTGGGCTTCACCCCTGCCAGGGTGGCGATCTCATCCATGTACTCAACGTGATCCACTTGGATTGTGTGGCGGGGTGTCTTCACATACCTGAAACAAAAGAGAAGAGTGTGGAGGACTCACAGCCTCTGGCAGTGGGAGGAGGACATTTCTCCTACCCTACTCATGACAGGGAAGCCAAAAGCCTCCAGACTTTAAGGGTGCACTTTAGACTCAGGCAATGCCGATGTCAGTAAGGAACAGGATGTGGTGAAAATCAGAGACTGCTCCTACATTTTGGGAAACCACACAAGCTTCCTGGATTATGGTGAGATCTTGAGAGAAAATCCCATAATGACTGAGGTTGAAGTTGAGGGCTATATTTCAGAGACGTAGTATGATTTAAAGAGAATAAACACAAAGTTTACAAACTTTGTAACAGAGAAAACTCCGGATTGAAAAAACTTCCAGGTGCATTCTCATCAATATTTGGGAGGAGTGAATTGATTAAATATTTACTTTGTGCCTACTATGGCAGGCATATTGCAGCATTTCCAACAGGATTATGCACAAGGCAAATGGAGGGCAATATAAAATGACAACACTGTTGTTTCTTCTTATGTAACAGTATCTAAAACAAGCATTCAGTACTCAGATGTGAGCTCTGTAGACTCTGTTAGGGGGAAGATCTCACAACATGAAAAAACTGCTCAGTTCATGTAATAGAAGTGCTCAGTTATTTGTTGCATAACTGAGCCAGGGGACCAAGATTCCTGCTTGTTTAGGAGTTGCGTAACAAGATAGTGTAGGAAAAGGAGAAAAAAAAATGGCCACATAATTAAGATGAAACACAGGCTTAGCATCCCAGATTAAGAATTCCGTGATCCCTACTAAGGTCTCCAATAATTAGTTGTTACTATTTATTTACTGTTTTTCCATGGCCTTCTTCTTCTTGGCAATATCTGTCATCATGTTCTTCATTGAGGGTAATTTGCTTAGCCCTGGAAGAGAGAATTCAGAGTCTATCAGGATTCCTAGAAATAAGAGGGGAACAATTTGTTGAAAGGATAGAACTAGTGTCAAGAAGAAACTGAGGACAAACTTTAGGTGAAATATCAGGCTTTCTCCAACATTTATCCACACACCTTTGAACACACGTGTAGCCCAGCGAGACTGAAGTTCTGCAATAGGTAGGATGATACCCAGTGGCTGGATAAGACCAATGATGGCCAGTGTTGGCTTCTCCAGGTCAGGAGGGAACATAAGCTTGTACAGGGACACTTCATTATTAGTAACTTTGATCAGACCATCCAGGAAAGGAAAAGAGAAACTGTATCCTGTAGCAAAGATGACAACATCAATATTCTCCTCGACAGTGCCATCATCAAAAATGGCATCTGTTTCTGTGAATTCCTTCACGTTGGGCTTCACCTGGACTTTTCCAGAAATTATGTGATTTGGCAGGTCATCACTGACAGTTGGATGCTGACTTAAAGGTCTGTATGTAAAAACAGAAATCCTGAGTAAGCAAATATACAAAAAGGAAATAATGCATATGAGAAGGGATTGAAGGCAACACTTTGCATTTTTGCCCTAACTCTGTGCTTATTCAACTTTTGGCCTGTAATGGCAAAGGGAAGTAATTTTGTGCCCCGAGTGCTTCAGTGGCTATCTCAGCTCTGTATTTTTCGACTCTTCTGTTTTGTCTTGAAAACTTGTGTATATCTTGCATCCTGTGCCATGTTTCTTTTTTTTTGATGTTAAAATACTTTAAACTACTTAGAATTGAGGAAAAAATGATACATGACTATGGATTGTCGTTTGAAAACAAGTCATAGATTATTATTAGCCTCTCTCCACCTTGTTTTCCACCGGATGATTATCATCTGTAGGCTAAATCAATCTCCACGTTAGATATTAATACATTTGTAGAAGAATTAGCTGGAAAGTTACCTGACACAAGTATCCATTCAAATGTTTGTTAAATGGCTAAATTGTCCTCAATAACTCTGCCTCCAGGCATTGAATCCATGTTCCAAAGAGGAGAAATGAGAAAAAGAGAAGTGTGAAGCTTTATGCTGGGAGCATTAGCCTTCTCAGAAACTCTATCCAGTGGACTGCCACTTACTCTACCTGCACAAAGCTGTGTCACATGAACACTGTGTCCAATCTTCTGCTGAAAGGAAAGAGGAGCTACTTGGTAAACACCAAGGGGGTCTGTTATCAATAGATACGATTTGGACTGAAAATGTGGTAGAGGGAAAGGCGTGAACAAAGATATAGATATAGAAAAGCCAAATATATATAGAAAATGGTGTGGAGCTAAGTTTGGCTTTAAAAATGTTAATTAAAGGAATGAGTGTAGATAAAATGCAGGGCCACTAGTTTGGACTTAGTCTGAGGGTAAAGAGAGAGTATATGTATATAAATAAAATTAGACTCTTATAATCACTATATTGAAATTAAACTCTTAATTGATTGAAGACTTGAATTCAAAAAATTTCAAAAGTAAGAATCTTGGAAGTAAACCTTGGAGACTACTTTTACAATTTTGAGGTTAGAAAGACTTTCTTAATTTAGTTTAAAAATGCAGAGATTACAACAGAAGTCACGGACATATAAACGTACTGAAAGTGTAAGGGTTTCACATATTAAAAAGGTAGCATAAACTAAATCAATGGGAAAATGATATGATCAGAAAAAAAATGAACACTGATGATTTAAAAATGTGTTGGTTTCTACAATAGACAAAGAGTTCTTACAAACACAAAAACTCATAATAGTTAGGAGAATCTCTGGCCCTTGTTTTTTATTCCACCAGATAGATTAATTTTCTGAAGTATAGCTTTCGTCAAGTCATTCATCTGCTCTCTTTTCTTCCCTCTTCACTCCTTGAGTTAGCTGAGAGTTTAGCACATTTATTAGGATTTTCCTTATGATACACTCCCTTTGTTAGAAAAGTCTTAGCACTCACATTACACAATCCCAGATTCGATCGATCGATCAATCGATCGATCGATCTATCTATCTATCTATCTATCTATCTATCTATCTATCTACCTATCTATTACATCTATCTTTCTTTTAGTGTGGCTGGGGGATTACCACAAGGGAAAACTCCAAACTGTTCTGAGATAGGACTGGTTGGGATTCTAAAAAAAAAAAAGCACGAAATGTCAGGGAGATCAGCTGAAAGCACTTACTAGGGGAACTGACATACAGAGGAGGCTGCAGTGAATCCTGGCGGCCAACAAGACAAGGAATGTTCTATGTAGGTCTGTTCTCAAGGAGGGAGTCAGGTGATAAAGTTTATTGGGGTCTCTAAGGGATTTGGCTTATGGCTGGGCTAGTTTCTTTCAGTGTTTGGGGCAACAACCTAAACACCTTTATGCAAGCCTGGGAATGGTCAAGGTCAAAGCTTGGGTTTAATCCTCCAGGGAAGAACACGCAGCTGGTCAATATTTCTTGGTCAGGACAGAGAAAAAAGCGAGGGAAACTGAGGAACTCTACATAAGGGTATGCATGTGTGAGAGGGTATATTGGTGTGTGTTTTCAAAAATCCATCCTAAAGTTCGGTGGTCTCTTTTCAATCTGAAAAATTTTCTTCTGTTATTTAAATATTGTGTCTCTTCCATCTGTTCTAATCTCTCTTAATCTAACTAGTAACTATGTTTTTCCTTCAGTCCATCTACTGTTGTCTTTAGTTGACAAATGAAAATTTTTAAACTCCAAAGAATATTTCATGTGGCACTTGAATTTCCTTAAGATAGTTTCATATTTTTAAGCAAATTGACTTCTCTTTCTTTCTCTTTTTCCATAGGCATGTGTTCTGGGTTTTATCTTCTTCTCCCTGGATATTCATTCATTCATAAGGGATAGTATTTTTCTTTGACAGCTTATTGGCGCTGATGTCTGGTTATTAGAATGCCCCTTGTGGTGGATGCTGTATAGGTGGTAAAAAGGGAAGTAGACCACTTGTATGAGCCCAAGATATAGAAACTGGCAGGCAGCCCTTCTTTTATGGAGGTACCTGAACAAAGCCTTCTTGTCCCCTCACTACTAGGACATCCATGACCTCAGGGAGGACTCAGCCTCCTCACTCACCTTTCTTCTTTGACTCAGTGCTAGGGCTAGGCATTTGTCATGAAGGGCTGATGTTGACTTTCACTAAAGAGTCCCACACCAAGTTCTGTCTAGGATCTGCCACTCTCCTGTCCTACTTTGGAGATCGCTGAAGCTGGTCTCCAGGCACTTGTCTGACCCACGGGGAAGACAGCATAGAGCCCACAGCCTAATTGACTCCTGCTGCTCTTAGGCTCAAGCAACTGTCTGGCTCAGGGGACAAAAATAGAGAGTTAGGATGGGAGGGAAAGGGGATCATATATATGGTTTTCTGCTACCAGAATCTTCCTTTCTGTGTTTTCCTGTAATTAAAGATTCTGAAAGAATAGACTGCAATAGTCATGTAAATGTGTTACAGTGAACTTAACCACTTCGGTACCAGCACCCACTATGGTCCACAGCCACAGATGAATGCACACAGTCGAGCGTCGACTTTAGCCGACAACCGTGATATGAAGGCGCACAGCCCAGCATCGACTTTAGTCGACAGCCAAAAGCTTTTACTTTTACAGCTTTTATCTCTGCAGTTGCAATGTGTACATTCAGCTAATAAGTTACTACAAATCTGTGACCTTTTAACAAGTCCTTAGTAGGAGTTAGTATACTTATTTTCCTAAAGCTGCCTGTAAAGTAAAACAAGCTTTTAGTGCTTTAAAGCTTTCCACATCACACAAGAGCAAAATGGATTCGTCGTCAATGCACAGCACAGACTATCGTGGGGACTATGAGTGCCGGCTGTGGGCAAGGTTTCTTGGCCGGTGAGCGCTGTACCAAAGTGGTTAATAGAAGTTATTTAGTTAAGTGCTACTCGGCCACAAAAAACAATGGTGATCTAGCACCTCTTGTGTTATCCTGGATAGAGCTGGAGCCCATTCTAAGTGAAGTATCCCAAGAATGGAGAAACAAGAGCCACATGTACTCACCACCAAATTGGTTTTAACTGATCGACACCTAAGTGCACATATAGTAGTAACATTCATCGGGTGTCAGGCAGATGGGAGAGGGGAGGAGGGGATGGGTATATTCACACCTAATGGGTATGGTGTGCACCATCTGGGGGATGGACACACTTGAAGCTCTGACTCACTTGGGGCAAGGGCAATATATGTAACCTAAACATTTGTACCCCTGTAACATTCTGAAATAAAAATAATTATTTATATGACAAGCTCAGACCGCTCCTTTAAGTTCCAGGCCCACACAGTCCGCTCCCTGCTGGGACTTACAACCCTCTGATGTCCTCAAAGCTACATCAAACCTAACGTGATCCAAACAGAACTCCCAGTTTTCACCTCCTAGCCTATTCTTCCTCGGGATTGCTTCCCATCTTTGTCATAGTAAATGGCTGCTTCATCAGCCCAATAGTTCAAGTAAAAAGCCTAGACGGTCTTGATTTCTTCATTTCTTACACTTTCCTTCCACGTTCCATCCATCAGCAAACACTTTAAGTTCCATCTTTGAAGCCTATCCTGAATCTATCCACTTTCTGTCTACTTCTATCATACTAACCCAAGCCAATTTAATCACTGTCCTAGGCCACTGCTTTTCCTTTTGATCCCACCCCCATTCTCCAGGTTTGCCACTTTCCACACAGCAGCCCGAGTGATCCTTTAAAATTGTGCATCAAATCGTGACCCTCTCATGCTTAAAATACTTAATGATTAGTCTCTGTTCTATACGAAAACATCACTAATCATTAACATCAGTAACCATTAGGGAATGCAAATCAGCACCACATGAGTTATTAGCTCACACCCATTAGCATGGCTGATATCACAAAGACAATTGGCAAGGGAGTGGAGAAAAGGGGAACTTTGAACACTCTTAGTGGGGATGTAGATTGGTGTAGCCACTGTGGAAAGCAGTGTGGGGGTTCCTAAAAAAATTAAACATAAAATTACCACGTGAACCAGCACTCACTCCTTCTTCTAGGTATATGCCCGAAAGAAATGAAATCACGAACTCGTAATAATATGTGAACTCCATGTTCATTGAAGCATTATTCACAATAGCCAAAATATAGTCACAACTGAAGTGTCCATTGATAGGCAAATAGATAAAAAAGTTGTGAGATATATGTATATATATATATGAATATTATTCAGCATTAAAAAAGAAAAGAGGGAGATCCTATCATTTCCCACAGTGTCTATGAGCCTGGAGGATCCTATTCTAAGTGAAATAAGACACACACAGAAAGAAAAATGCTTCATGATCTCACTTATATGTGGTATCTAAAAAAAAAAAGTCAAATTCAAAGAGGTAGAGAATAAAATGGTGGTTACCAGGGAGGGGTGGGGAAGATATAGGTTAAAGGATACAAAGTGGCAAATATGCAGAACGACCAAGTCTGGAGAGCTAATGTACAACAAGAGGCCAATAGCTAATAGTATTGTACTGTATCAGTGATTTTTGCTGAAAGAGTACACGTTAGGAGCTCTTGCCACCCATCCACACACACACACACACACACACACACACACACACACACACACACGAGTAACTCTGTGTGATGATGTCTATGCTAATTGCCTGACTATAGTAACCATTTTACTATGCATATGTATATCAAAACACAATATTGTACATCTTAAATATACACAAATTTAAAAAAGGATAAAATGTAAACTTTGCCCCAACAGCCCAGGAATATGTGACCTGGCTCCAGCCTCTTTGCTTCTTGAATAGTATTTTCCCCTCACTGATTTTGTTCTGATCACACTGGTTTCCTTTCTGCTCCTCAGCTTGCGCCAAGCCCCTTTCTACCTGAAGAATTTGGTAGTGGCAGATCTTTCTGAATCCTTTTCTCCTGACTCTTTTTATTGTGGATCCTTTTTGTCCTTCAAGTCTTAGTTTAAACATCACCCCCTCAGAAATGCCTTCTACATCATTCCGTTAAATTCTACTCCCTTCCCCCACTTGCTCTTTATGACATGATCCTACTCATTTCCTTTTTAATTCTCATTACATTCTGTAGTTTTAAAAATCATCCATCTCTCTCAAGTAGAATGCAATATTGTTCTGCATCCACAGCATGGTAGATGCTCATTAAATATTTTTAATGAATGAATCAATAAATGCCACATTGCTTTGTCTTATTCACTGAAACATTTCAGGAATCTCTCTTTCAGAATTGCCTTTTGAGACAATTAAGTACTCATATGAGAAAAACAATTATTGTTTTATAATCTCAGAGCATTATTCCTTAGGTTGATACTTTGGTCGATACTTTTACTCTTTTAAATGTTATTTTTTCATTCCATTTTTTCCCCCTTTTCTTAACTCAGCTTAGTATTATTTTCCACTTCTATCTTTTGCTTTTTCACCAGAAGCTTCAGATAGTCTCTGAACCAAGAAACCTCCATGGGACAGACCTGGAATCAAAGAGGTGCGCACAGTGAGGAAGGGACATTAGGATTCTTCCCTAACATGTTGTCTTTTCAGACATTTTTCCCCCAACTTCAGTGAAAATTACTGAGTCCCAGTTTGAGCTTCACTGCACCCCACACCACCAGCTGTCACAGCATTAATCACATTTCCTTGCTCTAATCTGTTTCGCGTCCTTGCTTCTCTAGACTTGAAGCGTGGTTGAAGGGAGGAGTCCTGTATTTATTTTTGTACATGGCACACAGCAATTAAATATTAAATGACTGCTGAATGAATGAGAGTGAGTCAATGGCATCAGGAAGCAAGCACATTCATGTGCTACAAAATGCGTTATATATGTATATAATATAGTTGCTATATATTAATGAATATGTAAGATTAATTGGCCAAACTAAATGTTAAATGCCAGAAGCTGTCTTTATGGCAACTTCCTATTTACACACACACATAATTACACAAATTAAGACCCTTTGGTCATCACCTGTGCTGAGGCTGAAGGCCGTAGTGTGCATGATTGAATCTGGAGTTCAGTATCTTTTCCAGTTGGTTATTTATTTGTGCTGTCGTTAATATTTTCTGGAGAAAACTATTAAACCGAGTGAAAAATGAAGTATCCATGGGATACCCATTATGCCAAACACGGTGTAGAATCCACGATCCTCGTCTAGTACTGAGGAATACCTGAGGGAGACAGAGATAGAGCAAACCAGTGAAGGAAAGAGAGGATATTTTACATAAATTATTTTATTCACATTTTACTCATCGCCAAGTTTCAAGAGTGTTGGCTTCTGAGGATTAGGAGGTAAAACACTATGCAGTGGTCACCAGGCTTTACCAGAGCTGCCTGCTGATTTCCAGAAAGAGGCTGCATCTATGACACCAAATTTCTGAATGAAAACAGAAAACTTTATTCACTAGTGTGTATGTTTCTGAATAACTCTTTTTAAAAAAATTCCTGGATATTGACATAGCTATACTTCATATATAAATAGGGATTTGAATTCAGAAGTGAAGTGTCATATTTACTATCATATACTTCTACTGTATTGTTTGCATCAAAATAAAAATGTACATTAAAAACTTTAACCAAGCATATTGTTCAGGACTAGTGTTTTGGTTAACTGAATGTAACTAGAATGACTTTGCAAATCTTTCTGTAATATATTCATAAACTTTTCTGCATTCTGATACAATTAGAAAATGTATTGAATTGTTTATTTGATTATTGGTGCTTTTACAATCTTGAGGATGTTGAATCTTAGTTCTTACTGATCAACTCTGAAATACAAGATAGGTTAGATGGGTGCTAGTGTCCACGTATTTACCTCTTGAAATTTTTATTAAATTTTTTTTTAAAAACACTAAACTCTTAGTAACTGGCTCGGTAATAATTTCTCTTAAAAACTGATGATAAATGATAACAAATAAAGATAAATAAGTTAAAAATAAATAACAATAATCAAGATATCTGAATAGCCTAGTAGGTTGGGTTCTCTATTGATTAAGATTTGATTAAACGTGGTCAACAATCCTGAATGCAAAATGTTATCTCATTTTCTTCTAAATGCAGATCATTATTAATTTTTCAAGAGAAGAAAGAATAAATAAAGCATAAATGAAGTTATTGGATAAATTGCTTTTGTATGAAATGAAATATGCCTGAAGCAGAATTTATTATTTCTTTATATCTTCCCTCATCATTATAGATACATTTAAGGAGGATCATATAGCTGTCATCGTCATTGATTCTCTTCCTTTTCCTGTTCTTTAATTCTACCACCAAGATCTACTGATCACAGGTAGACTCCCAATGACTTTTTGTTTGTTTGTTTGTTTTTCTTGTTTTTTTTTCCAGTGCTGGGTATCTGTACCAATGACTTTTTGCCATTACTGCTACTTGAAGTCTATTTCAGGACCCAGGTGCTATTGTGGTAGTGAGAAAAGTCAGATTAATTATCTAACATTTTGTTTTGTCTGTGCTAATGTTTTACTCAATTAGCTCAGTTAATAGTAATTCGTTCACATTGTGCATATATCCTCTGCTCCCCATGAATTTAAACACCTTGAGGCCAGGGGCCCATAGATTTCACTTTCTTTTCTGGCCCCTTACAGAACAAACCTACATTCTGGATGGCACCCCCCTAAAATGCACAGGTTACCATTAGTGAAAGCTGTGTTTTTATTAGTGAAGTTGTTGAAAACAAACAAACCTGTTTTGCTACACGACTGAGCTCCACTGCAATATCCACTCCGGAATTCCCAGTGCCAACCACTATGATTCTTTTTCCTAAAAAGTCTTCGGGACTTTTGTATTCCCGACTGTGGAAATAACAGCCTTCAAACTTCTCAATGCCTGGCGGACAAAGAGAATTTCTCATCATAAGGAGTAGCTTTTACAGTGCTAACTCAACACACAGAAGTTATGTTCTCAGTAATGTGAAAGAGCAAGATTTGAGTCTGGGTCAGCAAACTTTGATATTGTATTTTGTCTTAAGAATGCAATTTTATATTTCACAGTGCTCGGGGAAAGACGGAATAAATTTAGAATTAAATTTGGATTAATGTGGATTCTAAATTTGGACTAGTGACCTTACAAAGTATTTGGTAAGTCTAACTGTCATGGACTTATCCAAAATGAAAATTTTACAACAATTTCAGGATAATCTACTTTTATTCATTATGCCATTGTCCTATGCAGTCTTAAGCAAAATAATGAAGCAGGAACTGGTTGTTGGTTTTTTTTTTTGTTTGTTTTACTATTCTCTAAGCAGATATAGGGCCTTTCTTCATCAATTTGACAACTCCTCTGTCTTCCAAGTCCCTAATGCCTCATGCTGCCCCTGGTTCTGCTGAGGGCTTCATAGTGGCCCCCACTCTGTGTCTTGCATTCTCAGACATCATCTCCTTTTGGATTTAGTTATGTTTCTTTCTCCCCTGAAACTTACCCAAATGCATTTCCAGCATGTCTGTCTATAGGGAGTGTCTCTCAGCCAAGAAGCAAGTAAAAAAGAAGCTGATACATATATGACAGTTATTAATGTAATTTTAATTAATTGAGATAATTACATAATAATTGTATAATGATTTCCAGAATATATTGCACT
This sequence comes from Microcebus murinus, assembly GCF_040939455.1. NCBI lineage: Eukaryota > Metazoa > Chordata > Mammalia > Primates > Cheirogaleidae > Microcebus > Microcebus murinus. The sequence goes on along the minus strand of NC_134105.1, from coordinate 113,849,647 downwards.
TTAACATTCAGAAGATCAAGTACTTTTATTTAAAACATGATTGTGTTGGTATGTAGACACAGGAAGGTTTGGCATTTGTTATACATAACTCAGCTAGTGAGTTGGACACCAAAATCAAGTTTAAATCCCTTGATTTCCAACTAGGACTCTTCTATTTTCGGTTTGTGTCCACTCCCGAAGTATTTCTTATGATGGCTTGTCAGGCATCATGGAAAGGCACTGACATATCAAGAATCTTGATTAACTCCTGATTGCAATTGATTGAAAGGGAAGTAAAATGAACAGGAGTAAGGAGTGAGGCTCTAGTGAGCGGAGCTGGGAGGTTTTTTTCCCCTAACTAATAGTCTCCTTTGAAATGTGAACCATTTTACTCAAAAAAATTCAAAGGGAGCAATAGCTGAATTATTTTTATCAACCAATGAAAATCCACAATAAATTAATGTTATTTGAGATCATGTCCCAAACTTCAAGATTTCTAAGTTTGTGGACTTGCCAGCTTTTTGCATTTTCTTTTTTGCTTGTCATTTGTCCCTTATTTTTTATGAATTTCACTTTCTCTTGAAGTGAGTGAGATCAGATGAATGGATATGAAAGTAAAACTATTTAAATGTGGGCTAGTTTTTGTTATTTATTAGAAATTAATATGCTAAAATTTAAAAAAGTAAATAAAATAAGCACCTGGATAAAAAAAGAGAAAATAGTCACTTAATCATTTTTTGTAGAACTTAGTTCTCTTGCAGAACCTATCAAAGAAGACTGGTATAGTAACTGAAACTGCTAATAAAATATTACAAGTTGAAAAAAAAAGAAATCATATAAAATATAGTAAGTAAAAAATAAGAAGTGTTGTCTTTGACTATTTTTGTATGTTAGTGTCACCATGTCAATATAAATGTTGGACAGGTAGTTGTCTATTATTAAATATTACCAGAGAAATTGTATTCATTCTAGTAATAAAATTTATGCTCAATCATTTTGCTCTGAAAGTATCTGAACAGAACTTCTCTACCAAACAGATTCTTTGTGACATACCTGGGAAGGACTGAAGTGGTAGGTAGGGGTCTGTGTGATGTCCACTGCAGACCAAGACCCCATCAAAGACCAAAGTCTCTTGTTTCCCATCATTCTCCACAACAACATCCCATTGTCCATTGAAAGGAAAATCTGGGTGCTTCCTCACACTTCGCACTTTGGTCTGAAAATAAGGGCACAACACAGATGATACACTATCTGTATCAACTTGGTCTTAATCCCTTCTCCTCCAAACTCCATAGATCTGAACAACACAACTCAACTAAGACATTTACACTCATTTGGTTCCCGCTCCTGGGTACTCCCACAGCGACTTTGCTGTGTGTGCATTTTCAAGGGAGTATGGGCATTTCGTTAGAAATCTAATTTTCTATAGAAATAGAAACGGTTGAGATGTAACCATGAAAAAGCAGAGGAGTGGCTAAAGCCGCAGGAAAAATATTCTCCTTTCAGAAGGACTTCCACATGAAAGAAAATAGTATTCCTAGTGTTTTTCTTACTTCAGCACAAAGCTGCCCAGCTTCCCTGGGCTTAGCTGTTGAGTTTCAGAGACAAAGTCATGTTCTCTATAATGATGGTTATAGGGATGGATTTTGTATGTGTGAGTTGGGGGCCGTGGCGGTAGATAGCTTGTGGGAACTACCTGGGTCTGAAAAAGTCTTCCTTGTGTTCTTCATATGACCCTGGTTCTTGTTCTGCATACAGGCAACATAATTCGGCTTGGTTACTACTGCCAATATTCTAAGTCTTTAAACATTTTGAATTTAAGGTTAAGAGAGAGGACCCTTACCATGCCATACCAAAATACGATTAGAAGAGGTTCTGTTGGGCAAAATTCTTCAGCCTTACGGTCAAGTGGAATTCTCAAAACATTACTTCATCCTAAGTGATGATTTTCTAGGGTGGAAGCTCACTAATGATCTCTCCCTCTGATCACACTAGAAGATGCCAAGTATAATTCTTATGTGTGCACGAGTGTGTCTGCCAACATCCACACACACATATACACATATTTATTATGCAATATATCAATTAGATTTTTACCTTAAAACGAATATAATTCAGGAGGCCAAAGTGTTTGGTGTACATCCTGAAGTAGTCCATGAGTCTGGAGTTGTGCATGTAGTTGGGAAAATGATCTGGTACGGGGAAGTCACTGAAGCACATCATTTCCTTGGAAGTGTTGATGGTCACAGATTTGTAGATACTAGGCATTTTGTCTGAAGTATTTTTCTACAGGAGAAAGCCTCTCTTAATGACATAAACCTTGCAATAACAAGAGAATCAAAATAAAATATCCTACTAAAGAAAAATAATCTCGGGAATAATAAAACATTACATTGCCTTTTATTTGCTCTGTAAATATTTTCTCCCTCACTCCCATATGTGCTAGAGAAAAAAGTTATATTGAATCAACAATAAGGCATATGTTTGACTTCCCAATAGAAAGGATGCAAGCCAGAAACAATGGAATGGTTTCTTCAAAATGCCGAAATGAAAATATGTTTACCTAGCCTTCTATATCCAGTGAAAGTATCCTTCAAAAATGAAAATGAAATAAACACATACTCAGACAAACAAAAACTACGAGAATTCATTGCCAGCAACCCAACATTATGAGAAATATGAAAGGAATTTCATCAGGCTGAATGGGAATTAATAAAAATGGAAGCATGCACATACAGGAAGGGGTGAAAATTAGAAATAATAAATGTGTGGATAAACATAAAAATGTTAACTGTTTAAAAACATTAATAATAATATCTTGTGGAATTTATACTTAAGAAGTAAAATACATGATAACACAAAGGTGGGAAAATGGATTTAAGCTATTGTAAGATTCTTGCTTTATTCAGAAAGTGGTAAAATACAAACAGAAGGTAGAAAGTATTAGTAAGAAGTCAAGAATGCATATTAAAGTTTGCAAATTAAAAAAGATAACCGAGCCGGGCGCGGTGGCTCACGCCTGTAATCCTAGCTCTTGGGAGGCTGAGGAGGGCGGATTGCTCAAGGTCAGGAGTTCAAAACCAGCCTGAGCAAGAGTGAGACCCCATCTCTACTATAAAATACAAAGAAATTAATTGGCCAACTGATATATATATAAAAAAAAAATTAGCCGGGCATGGTGGCGCATGCCTGTAGTCCCAGCTACTTGGGAGGCTGAGGCAGAAGGATGGCTCGAGCCCAGGAGTTTGAGGTTGCTGTGAGCTAGGCTGACGCCATGGCACTCACTCTAGCCTGGGCAACAAAGCGAGACTCTGTCTCAAAAAAAAAAAAGATAACCATTCTTACCATGGATTTAAGTAAAGAGAAAAGGATAACTGTTAATAAGAATGCAAAAATGGCTATCCAAAAAATGCACAAGAAGAGTAGAAAGATAAAAAAATACATGAGTAAAACAAAAAGAAAAAAGAAATGAGGACCAAAGGAAAAACAAAGATATAAAACAAATAAAAACATGCAAGATAGTTAATTAAAATCAATTATATTCATATTTCATTATATGTAAGCACTCCAATTAAAACAAAAAATCAAAATACCCAGCAAAAGCTTCTTTATGCTATTTACACAAGACAAAATTAGGCTGAAATATAGATATATCATGAAAACACTACTGAAAAGGCAACTGGAGTGGCTATGTTAGTAGGATAAATCAGATATCACGGCAAAATTAGAGGTAAAGAAGGAGAAATAATAATGATATAAAGGTCAATTCTACAGGAAGATAGAAAAATATTAAATTCAAATGCATTTAGTAACAGTTAAAAATACATAAAGTAAAAATGAACATAATTAAAAGGAAACTCATATTCATAGACAAACTCATATTCATAGCTAAAGAATTTAACTCATCTCACTAAGTAACTGATAGAACAATAGAATATTGGCAACGGCATAGAAGATAGGAGAACACAATTAAACAACTTAGCTTAATTGACATATACAGACATATAAACCCCACAATTTTAACTACACATTCTTTTGCAGTACATATGACATATTTTCTGATATAACCACATGATGGGCCATTAAAAAAGTCTAAAAAATTTCAAAGTACGAAAGTCAGAGTACATTGCCCAATAACAATGGAATTAAATTAGAAATTAGTAAGAGAAAGATAACCAGAAACCCCCCAATAGTTTAGAAATTAAACAACACATCTAAATAATCTTTGGCTCAAAGAATGTATCACAGTAATATTAAAAATATTTTAAACTGACCAATAATGAAAAGATAATGCATTCAACCTGTGGGTGAAGCAAAACAGTGACTGGAGGAAAATTTATAGCTTAACTTTATATGTTAGATAAGAAGAAAAGGCTGCAAATCAATTGTCTAAGCTCCAAATCAAGAACCTAGATAAACAGTAAAATAAACACAAAAATAAAGAAAAAGAAAATAATAAAGATATGAGCAGAAATCAATGAAATATAAATTAGATGTACAATAAAGAAAGATATGAACTTAAGTCTTGATTTTTTAGAAGATTAATAAAATTGTTAAACCCCTAGCAGGATTGATCCCTCTCCCCCCAAAAAAGAGAAAATATAAATTATCCATATCAGGAATAAAAATTGAACATCATTATGGAATCTGCATATAATAAAAAGATCTTAAGAGGATATTTTGCATAATAGCCCCAAAACTGCCAACTTAAAAAACAGTGAGCAAATTCCTTGAAAAACAATACTCATCAATCTAGTATGAAAAGAAAAAAAAATTTGAAAAATGTATCTGTTAAAGTTAAAAGTTGAAAATCTTATATCTGTTGAATTTGATATTAAAAAACCCTTCTACAAAGAAAACTCCAGACTTAGCTTCACTGTTGAATTCTTCTGAACATGTAATGAAAAGAAAAGAATACCATTCCTACAAAAATTTTTTAAGAAAATAGAAGAGTAGGAACATTTCTCAACTCATTTCATAAACTTGAGTTAGAATAACTTGATATCAAACCTGACATAGACATTATAAAAAGGGAAAATTATAGTACAATGTCTCTCATAAAGTTAGACAAAAATATTAGTAAAATTTTGAATACTAGCAAGTTAGAAATATCAGCCAAAATTATGAATCTAACCTATCAATAAGTAAAACTTTTAAAATATGACCAAAGAAGGGTTTTTCTAGGAAAGAAAATTTGCTTTATCATTTGAATATTAATCAATGAAATGCATTGCATTAACACAACAAAAAGAGAAAGCATATATTGATCTCAGGTGATGCAGAAAAATCATTTGATAAAACTTATGTCCATGATTTAAAAAAAAATCTCCATAAATTTTGTATAGATGGAAATTTTCATAATCTATGAAAACCTTAGCCAACATCGTGCTTATTGGTAAACAACTGAACAGTTTCTCTCTAAAGTGAGGTTGGGAAGAACAGGATGTCTTCTATGAGCACTTTTACATAACATTGTTCTGGAGACTCTAGCTCATGCAACGAAGAACAAAAAGAAACAAAAGTCATAACTATTGGAAAGGGAGAAGAAAAGCGATTATTATGCATAGAAGTCAGGATTATGTACATAGCAAATCCAAAAGAATCCACACAGGAAGCAACAGTGAATTTAGCAAGGTTGTTGGATATAAGGCTGACATACAAATTAATTGTTTCATATACTAGCAACAAATTGAAAAGTGAAACTTCTGTAATGGCTGTAATTTACAATAACATAAAAAACATTAAATAGTCAGGACTAAGCTAACAAAATGAGTGAATACATTGTAGTATATTCATATACTGGAATACTACGCATCAATAGAAAATAAAAATGAACTACTGCTACATGCACAATTTGAATGAATCTCAGCTACATAGGTGAAAAAACCAATACAAAAAGAACATAAAGGTATGATCCTAAGGATGAGCAAAAGTAATTAATGGTGATAGAAATCAAAACAGTGGTTACCTCTAGGGGTGACTGGGTATTGGCTGGGAAGAAACATACAGGGACTTTCTAAGATTCTAGAAATATTCTGTATCTTGATCTGAATAGTGGTTGCACACATATTTATATATAAATGTATCATAATTATATTGTACACTTAAGATTTGCTTACTTTTATGTACCTTAGTGCATACATTATATCTCAGCATAATTTTTAAAATAAAAAAGACAGAAAGTCTCACATTAGACAATAAAGTAAAATCAGGTTTTATGGAGATAAACCTAAAACAAAATGACACAGTAAATGGAAAAATCAAGTGATGGGAAAAAATATGCTTCTTAAGTTCTAACAAAAAGATAGCTACTTTAGTAATATTTAATGCCAACACAATATAATTCAAGATAAAAGAAACAAAAAGATCTTTCATATTAATAAAAGAAACTATCCACTAAGAAGATATAACAGACATAAACTTTTAAACACTTAACCAACAAACCTTTTGTATTTATAATAGAAATGAAAGAAGAAATAGGAAAAAAAATCAACACATATGAGAGATTATAACATATTTTTTAAATCTATCTAGAATCCTGGTACAGTTTACTATGATCTCACATCTCGATTATTATTGAGTGGCTTTGAAATTCGACAAACTTCTTTAGCCATTCATCCCTTTGGTCTATTCCCAACAGAGCAATGAGGGTGTTCTTTTTAAAACACAAGTCAAAGAAGACTGTTCCTCAGCTGAACACCCTCTAATGGATTTCAGTCTCTATCAGAGTCAAAGCCCTAACCATGGCCAGTAAACACTAACAGGATCTGATCTCCTGTTCCCCCTCTGGCCATCTAGAATTCTCCCCCTGGTCACTACAACCCAGCCACACTGGCCTGCTGGCTCCTCCCTAAAGGCAAGGCATGCTCTCACCTCATGGCTTAGCCCTCGAAGATCCCTCTGAATCCTTTTCCCCAGATAACCTCTTAGTTTTCTTTCTTACAATCTCAATTCTTTGTCAAAAAAACCCACTTCTCATTGAAGCTATCCATGATCCTTTATTTAAATTGTATTCTTCAACTCTCCTCATCTTCTGCTTTATTTTTTCTCTGCTATGCTTGCTACCATCAACCATGCTATTTATTTATTTTATTCACTTTCCCCATTAGAATGTAAACTCCCCAGGCTAGAACTTTTGTATTCGTATTTGCTAATGTATTTCCTGGCACTTATAAAAGTGCCTGACATGGAGTAAGAGCTCAAAGAATATTGGTTGAATGAATGAACTCTTGAATTAAAGAAGAAACAAAATGGATATTATGGAATATTTAGAACTGAAAGTCAATTAAGGCAATACATAGGAAAACCTGTAGGTTACAGAGTGATATTTGATTGACCCTAACAGCAGGTTGGAGAATTTATCTGAGAGTTACTAGGAATGTGCCCTGGGCACTGGTTTGCTCCAGACGCACCAGAGGAAAGTCCCTGTAGGACAGTGATGTCGATTAGCTTGTCTCAAGCCCACTCTCCACAAGGATGGAGAGGTCTCACATTCTAGCTCCCCAAGCATGGCCTCGGTAGGGACGAGAGCCAGGAGCGAGAGAAGAAAATCAGTTCATTGGTGCATACCCATGACAATGCCAGCCATGACTGGCGAGCAGAATGGCTCTCTGGGATTATCAGAACTGGCAAATATTGTTTGGAAGTGCTGGAATTCCAGGGCACTTCCAGTGATAGCAGAGTGAAGCACCAAAACAAGATGGGCACACCTAGGAACTTAAGCCAGTTCACAGTTGGTACCAAGCTTGATCCCCTCGGGGCAATAAATCTCTTGCTACCAAGAGCTGAGAGAAAAAAAAAAAAGACAAAAGATGTAACATGCAGGGGATAGCCAGTTATCAGCTATGAGCACAGAAGAGAGTATGAGACTGCATGGGTGAAGCCCAGCAATAGACCATCCTACCCTGCCCTATACCTGGCCAAGTTAGGTAAAATATACATGATATCTCTAATCTTGGGCATAATATCATCTGATCAGTGGAAAGAATCCTCAACCACTATTCCTTTCTAATATTTATGATGCCCACATGGACTCTCAGCTACCCTGCATAGGATCCTATGAATGTCATGCCTAGGTATGAAATTGACATATATTTACAGATTTCCTCAGTCAATCAGCAATGCAAGGAAGGAGACTGTGGTCATTACATATTTCTTAAAATGTGCTGTATGTACCCTCTGAGGAAACCACCATCCAAATTGTTACAGCGATTTTAAAAAGTTACATGCTTAAAACCAAACATAATCCAAGCTTACGTGAAATTTCCAGAGACCTCCAATATCATCATTTCTTTCAAAGCAGATGGGCTCCAAATCTTCATCTAAGCAGCACTTGATGGCACCCAGTCCACTGATCCCAGCTCCGATCACAGCGATCCGCTTCTTGGCCATGGTGTCTCTGCCGGTTGTAGAAATCGAGAGCTCTGGCACTACCATCCACTCCATTTAAACAAAAATTACTGTCACAAGGACCTACAGTTTGTTGTCCTAATTTTGATTATTATTATTAGCAATGAGAACACCAATGCATTGATTACCAATCAGGGACTGTGATAGGTATAAGGGACACAAAAATGTATAAACAAGGATTTCTTACCCCCGTAAGTTCTCTGTATAGTCAGAGAGAGAAACACAAATGCATGATGCCTAGGCTATATGTGGATAAATGCAATGGAACCCTCATACTATGTGTGCTGTGTGCAGACAGCACAGGGAAACAACACAGGTGCAGAGACCTAAGGGCGAAGGAATCGGAGTTGGCTAGGTAAGAGATCAGGAAGGGTAGGGGGACATGTGTGTGCGTGTGTGCGCACACCCGACATGCCGTGACATTCCGGACAGTGGAGACGATGTGAGTGGAAGAGGAAGTTAGAAAATGAAGAATGGATGTGGAGAACCACAAGCAGTCTAATCACACTGAGTTCAGTAACAGAAGGACTGAAATGGATCCATTAGATGTACCAAGGTTGTGGTCATTTCTGACCTTTGCCAGAGAAGTTTCTATGTAGTAGTGGGGTAGAAGCCATTTCACAGTAGTTTGAGAAGAAAATAAGACCAGAGAAAGTAGACACAATGTTAATTACACTCTAGAAAAGTCCATAAATGCAAAAAAAAAAAAAAAATTCAACATATTGATTTTTTCCCCTCCCTTCTTTAATGATCTAACAAAAGCTAATTAAAATAGCTGGGAGATTTTTTTTTAAACTGCATTTTCAAAATTATTATGAATGTATCAATATTTATTAATAGTACCTCCAAGCCTTATATTATACATTCATGCACTTATTTACCGCTTATTTACTTGTTCAACAAACACTTATGGATTCCTAACTATGGACCAGGTACTGCACTTGTTGCTGAGACTGCAAAGAAGATGACACAGTCTTTGAGGGCTCAAGCCAAAGGGGAGAGAGCATAGTGCAGATACAGTTAAAGGCTGAGGTTAAGAGACACACACGCAAATTGTGCTTAGTCTTGCTGAATCATTTGTAGTGATTATGTAGATTCATGTCCTTTCTTGATGAAAATTTGTTTCCATGGAAACAGGTGCTGTTTCCACTGCAGAGATGTCCCTCCTTTTCTACTGGCCACTAGTTAATTTATTAGTACTGGCTACTGGCTAATTAATTTATTAATAAACTTCCATACCTTTTAATTTTTGCTTGCTAATATGGTTGGGCAGTAAGAATGCTGTATCATAAAATTACAATCTGACAAAATATATTAATGACTATCCCATTTTTCTCCCCACAGCGTATAGTATAAGACAAAGATAAGAGACCAACCTTTGGAAAGAAGGAAATTCAAGTTTAATTTGAGCTTCTTAATGAAAGTAGATATATTGCTCCCTCTGTCTTCTTGAAAACAGTCATTGCACAGCAACTGGAAGACTTTTATAGCTTATTCTTATTGCATTAATTAATGTGTAATCCTTTCCCATGACCCCTCCAATTTGGATTAAAAAAATTGCCATGAGGCTTTTAGGGAAGGGACCATGTCTAATTTGATGGTATTTGTAATTTTCCCACTGATATTGGTCTGCAATACATTTTAATATTAATTTACACATTGTAAAGACCATCCAGATGAAATCACTCACATTGGCTAGAGAAAGCAGAACAAATATTTTGGGAATTAAATAATGTCATTAATTCACTGCCATCATAAGTCAAAACATTTTTATCATTTCAGATAATTAATATTAAGAGACTTTTCATCATAGACAATGAAAATGTCCAGTTAATGCTTATAACTTTTATGAGAAAACAAAACATTCTGTAATTTATGAAAAGAAACATACTAAACTGTTATTAATTATTATATTTGGGTGGTAGAACTATGAGTTATGGTGTTTTTAAACTTTGTACCTGCGAAGTGGAGGGAAAAAAGAGTAAACTTTATACCTTTCTATAATATACAAAAATATATACATAAAAATGATTGCTGTTAAATACCTAGGCTTTGGGTTCTCAGTTACAGTCTAGGAAGAATTATAAACCCACATCTTTGAGCTGAAAGGGAACTTAAAGGTCATCTAGTCTAATCTTCTAGCAAATTTAGGAACCCTCTTTACAGGATAGCTCACCTGTGTTTATCAAGCCTTGACTACAAACAATGATGAGGCTGCTGCTGTTTCATAAACAGTGCATTCCATGTTCAAAAGGCTCTGATTATTAGAATGTTCTTTCTCACCTTACATCTACTTCTCTTATGTAAAATAGTTCTCAGTCAGTGCTTCCCCTGTTTTCTATATGATGACTCTTTATGACAGGTGTTGCTGCTGCTATTCTAGGAGCCAGATAAAAGAGAGAGAGAGAGAGAGAGAGAGAGAGAGAGGGAGAGTTGTTATATTCTCCTATTTAACTAGGAAAATTTTCAAAATTAATTTAACTGTACTCTTAACACAATGTATGGCACAGTACATATTCTGGGTGCTGAATAATTATTTGTTGAATTTGCTTTGGAAGTGAGACCACATCATAGTCACGGGTCCTGTCCCCACCCCAGGGAAGGGAATTATACAAGGCCATGGGTCACTAGGGTTATCTTAGAATTCTGCCTCATGTCCTCTTCCCTTCCTCTGATCTTCACTGGTTCTATGTGAAGGCATTGTATAACAATATTGTATAATTGGATATCCTTTTATCAGTTTTCATCCAATGGCAGAATGAAAATCTTATAATGGTAAAAAAAAAATCTCAACATATGATTAACTGATAAAATCAGAAATGTAAAAGCAAATAGAAAAAGATCCAAATGCACAGAAGCTCTTTAAACATATTATATCATAATTTTACCAAGTAATGTAAAAACTCCACATTCCACTGCTGCAGGCATCTGACTTAGCACTTTCTTCCAGTATATTTCTGCTATTTGCTTCAGAAATTGTAGGAGTTGGGGGACATCACAGTTTTATTGAATTCACTGAAACTTTCAAACGAGACTTTCTTATTCTTCTGAAATGTCTCTTACTTTCTTATTTTCTCAGGGTTTTATTTTCCTCCTTCTAAAAAGATTCATAGATCAAGCTGTCTTCATGTCTTTGATGAACCAATCCATGCCTAATTTATAAATCATATTAAGGTATAGAATCTCTACTCCTATGGGCTTCTGCCCCACCCCTATCCTATTTAAAGCAAACATCATCTCTCATAACTGCTTTGCCCATCCTGATGTTTAACACTACTCTTTTGAAGGTAGGTATGGGGGGGACAAAGAAATAACCAGGCAGTTATAACTGACAAATATTTTTTCTGAAAGCATTTACAAACACCCTTGTTTCTGAAAGATAAAATGCAATAAAACTAACCTTAAGTTACAGGAGAAGTCAAATTTGACTTTATATTCCTTGGTATGGAAGAGAAACGTATTTCCATATGTCCGAAATAAGAAAAGTGAATGCATGCTCTTAATTGGATTACGTTTATCTTTTTGTGATGGTTCATATACAAGGAGGACTCCTTGTTTATCGTTCTCCTCTTCTTGGCATTAATAAATCTGATATGGTTGTAAAAATTAGTGCACTATTAACATTTTCTAAACCCATCATGGTTGACTGACTGCTCAGGGCAGAGTTGGGCTACAGGTTTGTATTGAAGAAGGTAATTTATGAATCAAGCATTTAATCTCACTGAAAATATTGAAAGAAATAATAACTGGCAGTGCAGATTTGTTTGAGAAGTGTTGCCATATCTGTTGCATTATTCTGATTTTTTCTCTCTGGTCCCACTTTACCAGCACCCGGTGCCTCCCCTGCTTAGGAGAGTCTTCTCCAAGACCACCTGCTCCACACTCTCCTCCGTGCTGTCACTTATTTGGGGCACATTTTATTTCCCTGTGTTTTGCAAAAAACATATCTGCATATTTTTTTCTTACATACCCATTTCCTCTTCTAGAGGATGCGATCCTTACATGCAAAGCCCTTATCACTCATCTATGTTGTAAGGACAGAGGACAGATGAGAATGGAGAAAAAACGGTCGTGAGCAACGATATCATGGAATGGCTTCTGAGGTCTGAAATGAGTGAGCCAGTATTTAGTGCCTCCAAAAGTAAGTAGTCAGTATACTCAAATTTCTCTGCCTTGAGCGTGATGTACCACCTTATGTCTGTGCATGGGAAATAAGCCCCATTTAAGAAACTAGCTAAGTATGCGTTAAGGCAGCAGAGCCTGCACCATGTCTTTGCGTCCAGGGCTTGGGAGTCTCGTGATGGTCCCCATAACCGCAAAACACTCCCAGGCCCCACTCTGGCTTCTCTGCCTGTGGCCCTCTGCACTGCCACACATCACCATAGCACTTGCTTCCGCACAGACTCAGTCCTGCTGAAACTCCACTGCTTCTGCTGTGAAGGCTTGAAGGAGCCCAAACCACACAGCTCTACCTTTATCCTGCAGGGGAAGAAATCTTAATGTCACCTATTTACTGCCTAACCTCTTTTGTTGGGAATCTTCTGCTGAGGACTCTGCTGACTTTCCTGATCAGCTTTCCAAGCACTCGAACATATTGAAAAATTGTAAAAAAAAAAAAAAAAAGATACAAAGCAGAGCTTCCCAACTGTGTGCAGAGGGACCCTGGGGAGTGGCAAATGGGTGATGGGTGTGCTGGGGTACTATGAGTCCCTCAGTCCATGGTGGTGGCAAGGAGTGTCCTGAGGCTGCTGGCTCCCCTGGGCCAGGTGCATTACACTTCCGGCAGCCTCATCTGTTCACTCATGTATCATAAACCTTTCATTTTCTATGTGTGCCATGAAGTAAAAACGATTGGGAAGCATTGATATAAGACATTCGTGTGTACACCAGCTAGACTTAACATATATTGCCATTTTGCCCTATGTGTTTTAGAATATTCTTTGAAGTAAGAGCTAAATCTCCTTCTCTGTCCTCCCACCCCCATTCCCCTTCTTCCTTTCCCACCAAAGGTGGCCACTGTCCTGGATGTGGTGAGCTCCCTCCTGTGCCTGAGTGACGCTGTACTTGCACACGCATGCACACTTAGCAGTCTACACTGCTGTGTGCTTGTACATTTTACCTAAGTACTCTCTCACTGCAAGAATTCTTTCATACTTAAGTTTTCAATTAGGCATCATATTTTCATAATTAATGCTTGGCTTATTTGCACTTTTTGGAATTACTGATATATTCTATTGCTGCCTTACTAGTGTGTGTTTTCTATTTACTATGTCTTCTCTTTGCTATTGTTTCCCCTTTTACCTTGCAATTTAATTGATTATATTTCTTTCCTTTCCTTTCCTTTTCCTTTCTTTTCTTTCTTTCTTCCTTCCACCTATGCGCTTTCCTTCTACCAACTTGGAAGTGATGTACTTTTATCTTTATTTTGTTACTGGTTACTTTTACATTTTAATATGAATACCCCACTAATCATGGCAGCTAATGTATAATATAAAAACCTCAGAAAACTTTACATCCAATTACTGATTTCCTTCCCAGTTTTCACTTATTCCAACTTACTGTTTTCAGATAGTTTACTTTCACCTACTTAAATTATCAATTAATTATAATTTATATTATTTTAATTATTCTTTAGGTAATGATTTATTAGTGTTTGTACATGGTTGCATCTTCCAACCTGTTGATTCCTTCTTTGTTAAATCTCCTTTACTTTGAAAATTGTGCTTTAGAGTTCTTTCAGTGAGGATCTGTGAATGGTAAATTCTCACTCATCTCTGTGAAAAAAACAAAAACAAAAAATAAAGCTTTATTTTGCGTTCTTGAATTATAGTCTAGCTGAGTACAGAGTTTTTAACTTTAGAGCTGTTTTTCCCTCAATATTTTTTTTTTTTTTTTTTTGAGACAGAGTCTCACTTTGCTGCCCAGGCTAGAGTGAGTGCTGTGGCGTCAGCCTAGTTCACAGCAACCTCAAACTCCTGGGCTCAAGGGATCCTACTGCCTCAGCCTCCCGAGTAGCTGGGACTACAGGCATGCGCCACCATGCCTGGCTGTTTCCCTCAGTATTTTAAAGATATGTTCTCCTGTCTTTTTATATTGACAAAAATATGTCAGTATAATTATTGTCCCTTTGTTGATAGTGGATTTATTTTCCTCTGTCTGAATGTAGTTAAGATATTTTTCTTGCCCTTAGTATTATGAATTTTCATCATAATATCTTTGAGTTTTATTTTAGATTAAAACTTATTCCGTCAAAACTATTCAATCTGAGGATTCATGTTTGTAACAAATTCAGGAAAATTCTCAGCCATTACCTCTTTGAATTTTCTTTCATTTTCTTGATTCCTTTTCTTTGGAGTTTCTATTAATTATATATTCAACTTTTTCATACAAACCCCAATGTGTCCTAACTTTTTGTTTAATGTTTCTATCACTTTATTTCTCACATTGCATGCTAGATAATTTCTCCAATGTATCTTCTGGTTCTCTGATTTCTTTTTCAGCTATATCTAGTCTAATTTCTATGGTTATATTTTTTAAAGAAATTTTATTTTTATAGCTCTTTTATGACTTATATTTATTCTTTTATCTCTTTAATAATTTTAAACTCATTTTATGTTATCCTGATATTGTTCTATTGTTTTGAGATTATTCTATTGTATTGCATTGGAAGTTGTTCTATTATCTCTAATATTTGAGGTAATCATCCTATTTTTGTGTTTTGTAGCACTGTCTCATCTTAGAATTTCCATTTATGTGATTTAAAATTTTTGATCTTATCTTCAGTGGAGATTTTTTTCCTTTGGGAGTTCCACATACCTTGAAGTATATAAAAGCAATTCTGCACCTGCTTTTGCCATATACTCTAGCTATTTTATGGGTCTGTCAATTTCTTGCCTTGGGAATTGAAAGACCATGTGGAGAGTATGAAATTGGACTCCACATCCATGTAAGTTATAGGCCTGAAGTTTCTGTTTCTCCTGAGAGCCTATTTTCTCAGCCCAGAAGTCCATATAAAATGAATCTCCTTGATGCTCCCTGTGGTAAAAGTCAAAGTTCTTTTGGACCCCATTTTACTCACAGCATGGTTCTTCTAAAGCTCCTGGCTCTATGCAGGGGTCATACTTTGAAATCTTCATGTCACGTGGTCCATATGTTTGTTCAGTTGGATTTTCAGATTCTAACCTATAGCCCAAAGGGTCTATTTAGCCCAATATTTCCCTTGACCATAACATTATAAATTTACTTCTGTTTTTTTTTTTTTTTTGAGACAGAGTCTCGCTTTGTTGCCCAGGCTAGAGTGAGTGCTGTGGTGTCAGCCTAGCTCACAGCAACCTCAAACTCCTGGGCTCAAGCAATCTTTCTGCCTCAGCCTCCCGAATAGCTGGGACTACAGGTATGCGCCACCATGCCAGGCTAATTTTTTCTATATATGTTAATTGGCCAATTAATTTCTTTCTATTTATAGTAGAGACGGGTCTTGCTCTTGCTCAGGCTGGTTTCAAACTCTTGACCTCTAGCAATCTGTCCGCCTCGGCTTCCCAGAGTGCTAGGATTACAGGCGTGAGCCACCGCGCCCGTCCAATTTATTTCTTTGGATTTAAATTCCCTCTTCATTTCTGAACCCAGAAATTTCCTATTTCTTATTTTGAGTTCACTTTGTACTGTTATATTTATGTTTCTTTGTAGTGTAAAGAGGTGAATGGATGTCCCTGTTAGCTCAATCTCCCAGGCCGTTAGAGCTAGAAGTCTCTCAATCTCTTTAGAACCCATAGACTTTTGATAAGAGTACCAAGTCCTCTTTCATTTATGGACTATTAATTAAGATCTACCTTAACATATATGTCTATATTTATACTCATACGTGTATGTATGTGTATATGAATAAACCTGGTTTTATTACAAATCCCCCATGAATATAATGTACATATGGGGTAATTTACCACATAAACAACATTTGTGTTTCCTGATTCATTGACTAGTCTGAACTGCTTCTCAGCTGGTGTGCATGAGATTAGACCAATTTCTTGGGTATCATGAAATAGTCAGACTCGGGGGGAAAAAGAGATAGATATCCCTTATGGAGGCTCTGAACTTCTAAAACCTCAGAATTTCAGGTCTGTGAGTGTCATCAATCAGCTTCCATCACATGCGTCACCATCCTTTATTACATCCTTAGTAAAAGCCACCCATTCTTTCCTTAAAGCTCTCTAGAAATGGGGCTTGTGTAGCTCCCCACGTCAGCCTGTTCATTTTCAGACAGCTCTGATTTTTAGAACAATCTTCTTTACTCCGAGCTGAAGTTCTGTTTCTCTAGAGTAGGTGTACTCGTTGGTCCTAGTTTGTCCTCTGAGGTGAAATAGAGTATGTGCATGTTCCTTATATGATGATTCTCAAATGTTTGAAGAAACCATTATGACGTTTTCACTTTGTGGTGAAATAGTCCTCCACGTAATAGTTCCTCATAGCTCATGATTTGAAATCCCCTCACTGCCCTGTTCATTTTCTTCTCGGCCTGCTCCAGTGTGTTAGGGCTCTTGGTGAGATGCTGCGTCAGTGCAGAGTGTCCCATGTCACAGAGGACTGCGTGGTGCAGGACCAGGGATGAAGCACGTTTCCTTTCCTAGAAGAACTTCTCTCGAAAGTTGGTGCTTTAGTGAGAGCCATTAATACACAACCCTGTGAGTTGGTCAGGCTTTGCTTTAGATCTGTAACAGTAATTTTATTAATCTTCAAAATTATATATAACATAAGAATTGAAGACAACTTAAGAAGTTACAGCTTTTAGGAAAGCAACTTGGGACATGGATGGCAGTAAGACATAAAACACAACAGAAGTCGTTCCTATGCTAATTATCCCTACCTTGTATACCCATCTGTGGTAATAGTGCATCACATCCTATTTTGTGCTAACCCAGGTATGTGTACAAAAGGGTCATTAAAAAACAAAAGGCCCAACAGAAGTTAAATTCACAGTGAGCTTTTCTGGATCTCAAAGGAGAAGCCCCTCTAGGTTGGCCAGCTACACCTGCTCTCGTGCAGGTGGCCAAATCAATAAAGACCAACTTAAACTTTTAAGTTTTCTCGAGGAAATCTAGAAATCCAAAATTCTACTGTTTTCTGCTTTCAAGAAAATATTAAGTCAGAAAAGGGCAAAATACATTTACTGAGAAGAGTCTTTAACTCAATTCTAGGCTTCTGTCTGATGAATAGGCTGCGGCAGTTCAGTTAGTGGTTCTAGACAGTAAGATTGGAATTCCAGGGAGCATGTGATGAAATAGTTCTGGCTGGGGCAACACTCCTTTGGAACAATACTGAGGTATGGAGAATAAACACCAGTCTCCTGGAGCTGTGCCCGAGGCAGAATGTCTTTCATTCTCCAGTCAGGTGGAATGAAATTTAGACAAGCCTCCACTTCTTGTGGGCAACAGAACCGTTAAGCAGAAAATTATTGCACCCAGTTTGGCAGTCAGTTTTGAGCCCTATATTGGATTAAGTATTGAGGTAGAAGCATGAATAAGCTACAGTTCTTATCCTCAAGAAACTTGTTATTAGTGACAAACACAAACCTAAAAACCAATAATATGGTTCATTGGTCATGACAAAGGCGTGGCAAAGTGCCCTGCAGGGAGGGTCAGGATCAAGTAAGGCAGTGGCTTGGTGGATGGGGAAGGAAGGTGATGCAATTTATTTTAGATGTGGTAAGTTTGGGGTGTGTATCCAGCAGGCAGTTGGATAAATGGATCCGAAGCCGTGCTGTGGAATGACTGGAGTTAGGGATACAGATTTGGAATTCATGACCATATGCTTTTGTGATAGTTAAAACCATAAGGGAGGGTAGGTAAACTTGCTTAAGGGGAGACTATCTATTGAAAAGAGCAGTGGGTCAGCATTTAAGTGGCAGGAGGATCCCATAAAAGAAACAACAAATGAATGATTGAAGAGTTAAGAAAACCAGGGAACTGATGATGATGAGGAGGAGGATTATGATGATAGGAAATGCTGACCATGCAATATGCTGTATTTTAAATGCTTTTCACAAATTAATTAATCAAATTATTCCTACAGTAGTGCAATTTTCATCCAAATTTAATTACCATGGAAATTGGGGTACAGAGAGGCTAACTGGACCAACATCCCACAGCTACTAGGTGGCAGAGTTAACATTTGATCCCAGGTGGTCTGACTCTTGCATTTGTGTCCTTAATCACACACTGTCTGGCCTCTGATGGTCAAAAAAGATGCAAGTATAGCTCAGAAGTGGTCCACGTGGTTGGAAGTAGCAGGGAGACCAGTGAGAAAGGTCTGGCCAGGATGAATTCCACTCACAGGTGTGCAACTTGTGCTGTCAATGGAGCCCCACACTCAGGACGCTACAATTGGCTTACTGCTCTGCTGTTGATGTCTTGAAATTCTTCATAAATTTTAGACAAAAGGCTCTGCATTTTGATTTTGCACTGGGCCCCACAGATAATGTAGCCAGTCCAAGGGGGGAGGTAAGCAAATAGCATTTTGTTTTCTTTTAATCCTTAGCACAAATAGTTCCAACAAAAAATGGGCAAGGGAAGCCATTTCTGTGGTTATAACTGTGAGCAGAAAGTGGGACAGAAGGTCTGGGAATGAAGAAGCTTGTTTGAAAAGAGTGAGAGTGAAATGAGCTAAAAAGTCAGGAAGGTTGCAGGGTAGAGAGAAAGTGGTTTTAGAATAACAAAATTCTGTTCATAGCCTGAGTGGGACTCCTTAACTGAGTGAGTCAGGTTGCATCAGTAAGGAAAGCAAAGTGCCTGCCCTTGTGGAGCTTGCATCCTGCAGCGGGATACAGACTGCCAACAATTAATCAACACAATAATTAAATAAAGTCAATAGCATGTTGGAAGGGGAAAGGTGCTATGAAAAAAAGAAAATGTAGAGAGGACTGAGAGTACAACTGATGGACAGGAGGTGTGTATATCTTATTCTTTAATTTGTTTTTTCCTTTAAATATATTTAAGTTGTACAACATGATGTTTTGAAATATATGTATGTAGCAAACTGATTAGAACAGTCAAGTAGGTTAATTAATTTCCTTACCTTAGTAACTTATTACCATGTTTTCTTCTCTAAACTTGTGTTTTAAATACAGGAACAGTCATTTACTTTAAGTATTTCTGTATCAAGATAAGTTACAAAAGATAAATTAATGGTCTGCAAAGCTTGTGTGTTCCTCTGAGAATCTGGGGAAAAGAGAAAATAAAGATACAATGTTCCAATCCTTAGTCCACCTACTTCTAGAAACAGAAACTCAATTGTAAAGATGCCTGGGGAAGCCCCATGGCGGATAATGCACATGATCCTCTAAAGTGGATCCTGGGCACAGGCCAGGAGTTTCTCAATAAGATTAAATAGGAATGAGCAACGTTTTTCACAACATCCAATTGTATTATCATATCAGTAAGAGTAGCTGATCAAATAGCTCAGCTACACCTCTGGCTTCCGCTCCCTAGCAACACTACTTGCTTCTTTTTAATCATACGGACAATGCATTTGTGAACATTCTTTAGGAATCCTTCTGATCTTGTTGGCAAACTAGAAACATGTGATGACATCACCAATGGTCATTTGTGTCCAGTCCAAGGCTAGCAGAGGAAGGTCTGCTCCACTCGGCTACATCTTCTCCTTGAAGTTGCCTTCTCTCCTCATTTTTCTAATCCGTTCGTTAAATGTTTAATGAATGCTTTGTGATGGGTGGCTATCTATTTTAGCACCAAGAAGGATACAAATCAACCAAAGACAAAGAGGGACACAAATTAACAAATAAAAATAAAGTACAAGAAATGAAAAACAGCAGAAGGTATAATCCCAATGTTTGAACAATTTGCATTGTGAAAGAAATGTGCAAAATTCTATGCTTCCAGTATTAGAATTGGTTCATCAATGTTTCTTTTGATTTTGATTCTCTTAATTTAAAAGTATAAAACAGTGCTATTTATCTTGCCAAGGAAAAATATACTGAAACTATCCAGTAATAACATCATTCACTAGCATGGTCCTTGGACAGAGCTAGCATTTACAACTTCAGTTTTTCTAATATTTAAGTCCCAATAATGTTTTATTTATCCTTTGAAAAACACCTCTGTATATTGAATACTGCAAATAATTGTAAGCCATATGCCTTTGTCACGTAGTCTGACCTGTAATGTGATGAGAAATCTCTTTAGGGACTCCTAGGCAATTTTTCTCTGTTGACTTTTCCCTTGATCTCTTTATTACCTGGATGAAAATGTGCATTACTCAAATTTACAAAGGTGCCGGAGTATCATGCTAATTAAATATGATTAAGGTGATGGTCATATGAAGGGAAAAAGGTTTTAGAGTTAAGCACATAAAACAACTTCATGATTTAAATAGGGTTTACCAAATGTAATGATGAGCATATTGTATGGGACTGGATCAGATGTTTTATTTAGAAGTCAACATACATTGTATCTCTTTCCTCCCATTTATGTACAATAATTGGTGGTTTTGTCCTTGAAAGATATTTGACAAGAGCAGGAACTTTGGTTATGTGTGTTGAGTAACTGTGTGTTTCAGTGAGTCAGATACAAATCCTGGTGAACAAAAACAAAATTGAAACAAAGGAAGCAGTTAGAAATCAGAGAGGAGTCCCAGGTTAGGGTTAGAGCCTACACTCTGGAATTGGGGACAGGAGGCAAAATGAATGCGGAATGAGATTAAACACCCAGTAGTTTACCATCGGGAGGAGAAGGGAAAATGCGTGGTCAGAGGAGAAACAACAGAAGACAGAAAGCAAACCCCCAGATTAGCGTGCCTGGGACTTAAAATAGCTCACCTGGTGGAGTCACCTCTTCCCACCTGTGCAGCTTATAGAGTCCTGACAAAATCAGACTATTCTGACAAACCCTCTCTCAAAATGCCCAGTAGCAAGTTACTCTTAATTTTTGAGTACTTCCTTAACAGTCGCTCAACTGTTGAGTACTTGAGTACCTCTTAATTCTTGAGTACTTCCTTAACAGTTGCTCAACTGTTGGCTAACATGGCATCTCTATCTCCTTCTGGATCATGAATGTATTACGATACACCTGGGAAGGGCGCAAGGAGATTATGCAATGACAAAGATCACCTTTGGGTCATGTGAAGCCAACGTGCTTTGTAAAAGGGACTGGTGGTAATGAGTCAGAAGTCCCACCCCAGGGAAGCAAAATAGACAACATGCAACTCAGGGCAAGAATCCCCAGGGAAATATCGGCCAAGTCTTTGTAGTTACATTGAATCACGCCTCCACAGGGCTGTGGATTTTGGTCTGTTTTCTCAGTGAGTCCTGCCAAAAGATGAAAGTGGAAGAAAAGCAAAGACACAGAAGAGGCAGAAAGAACACAAAAGCTACTCTGCGGAGCATTTTTACCACATGTGCTTCTAAGCCTGCATATACACTGTGTTGGGGGGACGACCCCTGGCAACCAAATGAGCAGAGCGGCAGTAAGGACGGCCCGAGAGGAATGTTGCGGGCCTACAACGGTGCACTTCCTGCGGAGATGTCATAGCTGTGCCGCAGGAGAGCACACCTGTCTCCCATCAGTGACCCTCAGGCCAGATTTCCCTACCTGGACTGCACTCACTAAGTCCTTATCCCCCCTTCACATTTAATGTCTGCGTGTATATTTTTTTTCTCCATATATTTTGTATTAATTCAGTTTTGCTCTCTGAACTTGCATTGTGTGTGCTACAACTTGAGATCATGGGTCTGTCAGCCTTGTCCACCGCCTCACCCTCAGTGCCTGGCACGACGTGGGTGTGACGGTTAATTCCATGTGTCAAGTTGGCTGGGCTACGATGATCATGGGCAAACACCCAGTCTCGATGTTGCTGTGCAGGTATTTTTTAAAAGGTGACTAACAATTTAAATCAGTAGGCTTTGAATAAAACAGATTACTCTTCATAACATGGATGGGGGCCTCATCCAGTCAGTTGAAAGCCCTAAGAGAAAGAGACCAAAGCACCCCAAGAAGAAAGGGATTCTGCCTCCAGATTCATGACTCAGTGCCATCAACTCTTCTCTGGGTTTCCAGACTGTCAGTCAGCCTGCCTTGCAAATTTCAGATTTGCTAGTGCCCGCAATATTATTTGATATATATCTACATATCTCCCATTGCGTCAGTTTCCCTGAAGAACCCTGGCTAATACTGTGGGCACTCAATAAGTATTTGTAAGAGGAATGAATAGGGGCGGGGGGAGATGTGGCACAGACACACCTGTTCTAAACAAATAAACTATCCCAGGAAAGTTGGGGCAGTATATTCTGCATTAAGACACTGTTTCATGGTATTAATTGCCTGGACTCATGTATGTACACACTGTCTTTCACAGATGGCTCAAAACAAATTAGTGGGTTAAAAGATATGCAGTAGAGACATGAACTCCGTTTTGACCACTCAGAACTGTTGAAGGAATGGATTTCTTCCAGAGCAGGAGTGGCTTGGTGCCTGGCAGGGAAGCCTACTTCAAGCTCAGGTGAAGAATTCTTTTCGAACTAGGCTAGAACTTCCCATGTCATTCAAAGAGAAGGGCACATATTATAAATAGGTGAGCTGTGATGTTTTTGAAAGGTTTTCCAACATAAGAAAGCTTAATCCAACATAAGAATAAAATTTTGAAAGCTTAATCCAACATAAGAATAAAGTAAAAAAACAATGCATTTACCTAATTTAAAGAAAACATTATATTGAAAGCATCTTGGCTTAATGAAGTTGTTAAGAGTTCTCATGCATGTTGTAAATGCATACTATGCATAATTTCCTAAAAGTTTTCATATGCCCTCAGTTATGTTGTTGGGTTCACTCAGGCATCATTCTCTGAAAAGAAGTAAATTAGAGAATGAAGAATTGGTTTCGATAGAAAGAAAGACTGATATTTAACCTTTATTGATTGTAAAGGAAGAATTACGATTTGGGAAATTAAATAATCTTGTACTTCAAGAAGTTTATAATGTAGCTTAAAATGAAATGTGAAAATGTGGGTTGTTCTACTCTGAGCTTGTTTTGCCTTTCTTTAACACTCAGGGGTTTTCTATACACTTAAAGGAAGGTTGATATTTCATTCTACTTTATTAATAGTATTATAACCATTAATTTATTCTAACTTGTATTATATTTTAGTTTATCCTTTATTACCTAACCTAAGGGTCAGTAAACTGTTTTTTTAAACAAAAAAATAGATAAATGTTTTAGGGTCTGTGGATTGTACAGTCTCTGTTTCAACTGCTTAACTCTGCTGTTATAGGTTGAAACAGCTGTAAAAAATATGTGGACAAATGGCCATGGCCATGTTCCAGTACAACTTGATTTACAAAAGCAGTAGCAGGCTGAGCTAGATTTAGTCCGTGGGCCATAGTTTGCCAATCTGTGGTCTAACCTTCTGGGTCACTTTGTTTTTTCTTCTACATAGTTAAACTTTGCCTTATTCAACCAATTTGAAAACTTAATCCATTTACATTTATTTTCATAAGTGATGTTTGGATTTTATTTCTGTCATTGTGTTTTGTGGTTTCTATATTTTAATGTATCCATATTTTTTTCCTTAGCTGGGTAGACAATGTTTCCTTTGCTTACCTCTCATCTGACATTTAGAAAGTTGTATGTATATATACACTTTTTATTGGCTGACGTTTTCAGAAGTGTTCTGTAACCTGTTCTTGGGTCATAGTCATACAGACAGTTCAAAAAATTACAGTTCTAAGCCTTCCTGGGAATGTGGTAGTATTATACATCTCTTCTCCTTTGAAGTTAGGTGTGACCATGTGACTTACTTTGGCTAATAGTATGTAAATGGTGGAGACAGATGTCACGTTTAAGAGGTTGACGAAGAACAAGTGCACAATTTACTATGTTGGTTTATTCATGTTACAACAGTCTTGGAAGAATGGATAGAGGCGAAGCTTCCCACAGCCTGCGTCCCTGACTGATCACTATGCGTGGTGACCCTGTGCCATCCTGCTATGAGTAGAAATAAACCTTTGTGCTTCAAAGCTAATGAGGTTTCAGGGATGTTTGTAACTGCAGCAAAACCTCGCCTGCTGTGCATGATAGAGAAACTGATACCTTGAAGTGGGATGCTGCCATGCCAAAAATCTAGAAAATTTTTAATGATCTCAGTTATGTAGAGCTGACACTTCTGGTAGGCAAACGATGTAGTAACTTCTAACTCTAGAACAAGGATCAGCAAACTATGGCACATGGATCAAATCTGGCCTCCAGTTGGTTTTGGTATGAGAATGACTTTTACATTTTAAATCGTTGAAAACAATCAAAAGAATACCATATCATGGCATGAACAAATTATAGAGAATTTAAATTTCAGTGCTCATGAATAAAGTTTTACTGGAACCCAGCCATGCTTATTTTAAAAAATATTGTCTATGGCTGCTTTTGTTTTACACTGGCAGAGTTGGATAGCTTCTGCAGGACTGTATAGCATGCAGGACTAAAACATTTACTATCTCACCCTTTACATAAAAAATTTATAGACCCCTGCTTTAGACCATACAGAAAGAAGTTAGAAGAAAATGTTAGAAGTGCATGTTAGTTGCTGTTAGTTAGTTCAGTACTGCAAAAAAGAAAGAAGAGCAGATAAGAGTTGGCCAGTTTGCAAACAAGAACAAAAGGAATAAAGAGAATCCAAAACTTTGAGGGCTTACAGAATTGGAAGAGACAACTGCTTCTTAACTCAATAAATAAATATGAAACTGGGAGGACCTTTGAGTGACAATGGTTGATTAAAATTAAGTCTTAGGGCCAAGATCAAAATAAGGGCACAGCCATCCCATCCATTGTTAAAGCCTGTAAGTAGATTAAGGTGTCAAGGTCCAGCCATGGCAGTGGTGCCCAGGAAATCCTTTCAGTGGATCAAAATAGCTCAAGGTGTTGCTATCCCATTAATATCTGATGGGATTAAAGAAATTGAAATTAACTCAAGGCAAGAGTCGGAGAGAGAAGAGAGAAACAGGGGAGGTGGGAGTGTGTGTGTGTGTGTGTGTGTGTGTGTGTGTGTGTGTGTGTGAAGCACATGTGTGAGGAGGAAAAGAAATATAGCAAATTTAAAAAGTATGTATAGAAAAGGCTGTGGCTATGGCTATTCGTATTTGGAGTTGGCTGGAACTGAATAGATACGAAGCTAAAATTTTGAGAGTTGTACTGACAATGGAGCCATCTGTCTAGACTAAAATAGACTGTTTGAGACTAAAAATGACCCTTAGACTGCCAAACATCTATGGATGTAGATCATAGACAGAAAAAACTGCTTAGTGACTAAGGAGGGTAGAATCCCAAAAGCCCATTTCAGGTGTGGCCAAGGAGGTTAACTGAAAATGCAGAGCCGCCCAGGTGGTGGAGCCGAGCAGGTGGAAGCAGGGCCATATCGGAAACACCCCCCACTCCTGGGGGTGTCCCAGAAGCCCTGCAGTGTAGTCACAAGTAAATGGGATGTTTTTGGTACTCCCGTTAAGATAGGGAGTTTAGCACAAGTTTAGTCTCTCTTCATCTTTTCCATCTCGATTTATCTTAACATAATTTGACATTTTAGATCCAGGTTTCTATGATTATTTTTTAAAACCATCATCGTTATGTAACTTGCTCTTCCAGAAAATAACACTGACCTTAGTGTTCAGCATTGTACTCGGAACTGAAATAATTATTAGACATTACTATGTTTACATGGTGTCAGAGAAAATTCCAGTCTTATATCCTATTTTTTTTTATTTTCAAGCTCTTAATTTTTAAAGTTTCTTTTAGTAATTTTTTTTTTTTAAGAAAAGGGAAGGGACTGTGTCTGGGCAGCTGTGTTGTTTCAAGCACAAGATACAACTCTTAAGAGTTCTGGGTTTTTAATCTCCACACCCAGTGATTCAGTGTGCAGCCTTAGGCCAGACAGCTTAACATATCTGTTTCATGTCCTGAGGACGAAAGGATATTAAAACTTTTTGGCCTCTGAAAGACTTTGTACAAAGTATTACCTGATGCAAACAATTATAATACCTGTGCAATTATTGTTTCTTTGAAATAGACACCATCAAAGATTCAGGATAAGCCTATGGCAAGGAACATACAGAAAAGTACATTTCATTTACACTGAACCCCTCCAGCATATCTGGGCTCAGTGGAATTCGACCATTTGGGCACAAGTATTTATTATAAGCTTCTACTGGAGTGAGCTCTGTGGCAGGTGCTGTGTGCAGAAGCTGAAAGAGTCGGGGGTTTTGTTGCCACTCATAAGCCCATGGGCAGGGCCAGCCTCGGGCAGAACTGGATGTGACCAAGGAAGAATCCCTCTCGAGGTCTTTGCCTCACCCAGAGAGGGTGTTGACTTGGCTGTTCCAGGTCCTGGAGAGTCTGGTGTCTGCCATGTCTACATCTGCCCATGCAACTGCTCCGGAGTGAGAAAGTGGGATCTGTCACTTTTCTAAAACCTTTGTGCTTTCACGTTCTTAGCTGAATTCATTTCCCATGGACATGTAACATGGATTCAGAAGTAGTCTGTTTGACCATGTGGCTACAGCTGTTGTAGGGCAGCGGTTCTCAAAGTGTGGTCCCCAGCGGCACCATCACCTTGGAACTTGTAGAAATACAAATTCTGGGACCCTACCCTAGACCTGCCAAATCATCATCTCTGGGGGGGGGGGAGGGAGAGTACACCAATCTGTGTTTTAAAAAGTTCTCTAGAGGATTATGATGTGTATTGAAATTTAAGAACCATGTTGGAGAGGATCATTTGTCAGTGGGAAGTCAGCCCAACACCATTAAAAAAAAAACACAATGAAAACCAAAACAAAATCTCTTCCTCTTTGCTTGGAATTACCCTCACGAGATGGTGTCTGCAGCAATGTGGAAGAAGAGGGACATGGTAACAAGGAGTCTCCCCAGATGTCTTCAGACTGCTGAAGGAGGGTTGATGTGGGAGCAATTGAAATATGAACCAGATTCAAATTTGAATTCCAGCATTGCCCTTCTGGATTGGTGTAAAGAAAATAGGAACTAAAGGTGGAAATTCTCACTTCATTTCCAACCTATAAAAAGAAACTGAATATGCAAGGTAAAAAGTTTGAGCCTAGTTCCATTGACAATAAAGAGTAGATTAGGTTTTAAGCAGGGGAATGAGGTGGCCGGATTGAATTTTTAGAAACTCAACTCTGGTGGCAGTTTGGGAGATGATGTGGCATGTGTGGAGAGGCTGGATGCAGGGAGACCAGGATCAGGATACGAAGGGGAAGAGAGGGCAGGGGTGGGAGGCTGTGGTTCTGGCTCAGGTGAACCAAAGGCGTAAGGATCCCTGCGGAGAGCAGAGGTTCCTCCAATTCCCCAATTCCTCCTCTGTTCCAGGATTCCAGGCTGTTCCACTCACCCACACGCTACATAGCTGATGCCCTTTTTCACCCCCCAGAAAAACTCCTAAACATCTTTTATGATCCAGGTCAGCTTTTCCTCATCTCTGCAAATCCTTCCTCATTTCCTTCCATTGAGTTCTTTCCTCTGAATTCCACCAGCACTTTGTCCATATTTTTGTTATAGACAGATGCATCAATGTTCAATTTTTATCTGTGTGTTTACCTGCCTATTTTTTTCTCATTGTGAGGCTCTTGAAGGATGGGGATAATATTGACTTGTTCGTTTATTCAATAAACATCTTTTAAGCACCAAGTTTGTGCCATGAACTATTCTAGACAAAACAGTAAAGATCCCTGCCACTTGGAGGAGGGAGATAGGAAAAAAAATGAAGCATAACACTTGATAGGTGTTGTGACAGGAAGCAAAGTAAAGCGTCCTAAGGAGGAAGTAAGTAGTGACTGTTTGGGGCTGTGCTATCTGACACAGAGCGTCAGGAACGACATCCCTGGCAAGGTGGGTCCTGAGGAAACCCCTGCAGGCAGGAGGGAGTGAGGGTTGCGGATATTCCTGGAAAGGGGGTGGAGAGTGGGCTTGGCTTGTTCAAGGGATGCACGTGGAGAAGAGCAGCGGTAGATGAGGTCACAAAAGAAGTGGGGACACTGGTCATGAGTGGACTGCAGGCTGTTGTTATGATCTGGCTTTTACCCTGAGTGATCTGGAAGTCATCCATTGGCTGTTTCGGGCAGAGGTGTCATAATCTGACTTACATTTAAAAAATATCATTTGGCTGTTACCCTGAGAATAGAGCACGGGGACTAAGGGTGAAGCAAGGAGTTGAGTGACCGGACGACTGCGGTAATGCAGGCCAGAGATGGTGGCAGGCACTAAGGTGGTAGCAGTGGAGGTGGTGAGAAATGAGATTCTGGAGTTATCTGGAAAGCCATAAGATTTGCTGAGAGCCTGGATGTGGAATACGAAACAGAGGAATGGAGAGATTTGACACTTTTGGGTTTGAGACTGAAAGATGGAGTTTCCGTGTGTATAGACGGGAGAAGCTCATCTCTAGGGTAAGCCACCAGGGTTTGGTTTAGCTAAGTCTGAACATGATAAACATCACGTGGTGATGTGAGTGAGCTTCAGAGAGAGGCCAGGTCGAAGGCCTGAGACCTGTGATGGGGCATTGTCAGTGCACAGGCTGCATGGCATCCACAAGCCCAGATCCCGTCCAATGCACCTGCCACTCCCGGCGCTCAGCACCATGTCTGGCACAGCGAGTTGTTCAGTACGTACTTTCTGAGTAAGTGAAAGAACGAGTAATATGGTTCAGGTGAAAAACCAAACTTTTATACAGAATGTCAGGACTAGGCAAAGACTTAGCCTGGCGATAGGAGTGATTGAATTAGAGACTAAACACATCATCTCTCTGATTAATTATTAAAGTGTCCATAAATGTTGCAAATCTCTTCTGCTCTTTTCACCCATGTCTGCTTCTCATTCTCCTGAGTGTTTTTATAGAATTTTATATGTTTACTATAGAACTTATTCTATGTATTCTTGATAGACTTAATAGGATACAAAATTATGTATAGTTCCTGACTTCTGTTATTCCCTCTTTTTCTCTTCATGCCACCACCCATACCCTAACAGAATCTCAAAAATGCTGGAAACAGCCTGTTACCTCAATGTCCATGACTCATTGAATGTGGCCCTCCTGAAAAGGGTTTCCGATGACATTTTTCATGTTAACTTTTTCTAGATCATTTGAAGAGATACTTTTTCTTAGCCTATGCTTTGATGCAAAACCATGAATTTGTCAATTGCAAGTAGCTGACAAATTGTGTGCTTACTATAAAGAGACGCCTAGGAATACTTGGTGTAACAGCGAACATTTGTCATGTTCTAGAAACTAAACCTGCACTCCAAAAGCAAAGCTTTACACAAACCACTTGATCTGAAATCTCTGTTAAACAAATCTTCAGTTTTGCCAAAGTATTCACATATAAGAAATGTTGGAATTATTAATATTAGACAATTCATTGCACTGATCTAGTCTGAATTGAGGGAAAACACTTGCATGTACCCAGCCTCCTAATTATTGTGTGCCACTGTTTGCCTCTAATGTAATGATGAACACAGGAGGATTATTCTTTAACAATGACTAAAGTGAGAACAAAGGAAAGAAGGGCAGCTCCACAGACACTTAGCCAGAACAGCACAGAAAGTGGACAGGGGTCACAGGTCAGGACACGAGTCTTCAGAGGCTTGCTGATCCGCATTCTCTGGGTCATGATGGCTTCCCGGGCCCCTGCCCACTTCCCTGGACCCTGGAGGCGGTACTGGTATGGTGTGCATGGTCCAAAGAAAACTTCCACGGCCAGCTTTGGATCCCACAAGAAGAGTGAGAGCAGGTTGGGCTTCACTCCTATTTCAGAGGCAATTTCATCCATGTAATCCACATACTGCACCCTGAGTCTATTAAGATCATTCAGTAATCTGAAATCAGAAAGGCAAAAATCAGAAACCCCCAGCCAGATGACAACTTCTATCCCTGCAAGCACAGTTTCCTCCAAACATTGGGTAGACCTTGTGTGAGGGAATCATCTCTAGGGAAAAAAAAAAATTAATAGTAACTAAGCCATTAATGATTTCTCCAAAAAGTAAGAGATAAAATGAGTTTC
Organism: Microcebus murinus; assembly: GCF_040939455.1. Classification (NCBI taxonomy): domain Eukaryota; kingdom Metazoa; phylum Chordata; class Mammalia; order Primates; family Cheirogaleidae; genus Microcebus; species Microcebus murinus. Next base: position 113,819,211 of record NC_134105.1, on the reverse strand, counting down.
TCTGTTTGCAGCTATCCTGGTCTCATTTCCCCCTCAAATCCTTTGAAGGGTTTTTAGATGGTAATAGGTGGGTTTCAGAAGATTTTTATCTTATCAATAATATTTTTCCCCTTCCTAAATTCTGTATTTTTGCCATACAGTTGGCTCTCCTTCAGGATATAATCTCCTCTTGCTAAATCAGTGGTGAGAACTATGCTATATGATTCATATAGCATAGTCCAGGCCAGTTATTCAGGTATATGTGACAGTAATTTGATTTTAAGTATTACTGAAATGCAATTCCTAGCTCACCTTAAATCAAAGTTACTTGGATAACTGACTGTTCTTAGCATGTCGGCCCTTTGATCTTAGGGAACATGTTGTGGCATTCACTTTGTAGATTCTCAACAGATATTTGTCGAATAGAAATAAATTACGTTCCTAACTCCAGTGGTTGAGAATAGTTTTCTGTTAAGATTTGGCACAATCTACAAGCTTCTGACCTCATATCAGAATTTTATTTGAATTCTATAGTGATTTGACAACTTGTTTCTCTATATCTTTCCCGTTCCTTAGAAGAATGAAACTATCCTTCATTTCATCTTAAATTTTCAAATGCCTTAAATCTCTAAGGCCATCATAAATTTGAAATTGTGTGCTATATCTGCTGTTCGATGGCCTTTAAAAATAATTCTGAAGTTTCCATGGTGGACCATTCTATTCCATTTCACCCCTAACACATTCCATATATAATATTATGCATGGTTAAGAGGAAATATGAAAGTTGATAATTTGAGAACTCATTTTCAAAAATTGACCCAGATTTTATTACGGGAATAATACAAAGGATACTTGGTAGGCAAACAGCTCTGCCTAAACACTTTCAACAAAAAAAAGTTTCTTACTCTTTTCCAAGCTTTGCTCTCTTCTTTCTTATGTCAGCCAACCTGCCACTCACTGAAGGTAGTTTGTTCAATCCTAGGAAAGAAATTCCAGATTTGAACATGTCTTTCTTACTGAGACGATGTGGTTTCAGGAGGAAATAAGTTCAATTTGGCAGAGAACGTCATGAGTAGGTAGCACAGGTGTGGAGGAGATGGATCCTGGAGTTGCTCCAGACTGCCCTCCACTCATGGTTTTCTCAGGGGCACATGGTCACCAGATGCAGACACATGTCCTTGTCACATATCTGAGGGGTCCACATCTTGATGAGCAGACCTTAGCACTCATGAAGAAGAGTGAACCAAAGGGAGTCTCACCTAACTGATAAGTCCCAAATTAGCGTGTTTGTGGTCCTATTAACCGAGTATTCACCTGGTTCTCCTTTCAGTAGTGAGTTATGCTTATTCGTTTATGTTATGGCTTAGTTTCCAAACATAGATTGTAGCTACTAATGGGGACTCAATGTCTCCTGATTGTTTTCATTAAACAGAGATTTATTCCTAGTTTCCTATCTTAACTCATAAGAGGCTCCCTCCTACAGTTCGCCTTCATTCCTAAAACAGGTGACATCCTGTATTTTGAGAAACACAGAATGTTCCAGGAAAATATGGAGAACTTTTTGAAAGAAAGAAAATGAGATAAAAGAGTAGAATTATTACAATATGATTGGAATCATTTCATAAAGGTAGGTTTTGAATCTTTCTTAACTGGTCCATTCTTAAGCTTACAATAATAGTAAAATAAAAACAAATTAATAAAGGATTACAACAATGGTTAATCTCCATTCATTCTATTAGTATTCACTAAATGCCTACTGAAGTCAAGGTGCTTAATTGTTAATTCTTACCACCATGTAACATACATACAAATCTTCCCATTTTTACAAATGAGGAAATTGTGGAGGTCAAGTAACATATTAAAATTATGCAGCCAGTATATGATGAAGTTCAGTTTTAATTTTTTAATAATTTGATTATAAAGCCCTTAAATGTGCTGTAGTGCTATTCCAGTTGCTCTGTGACTGCATATTTACCTGCTTGTCCTCTTTATGCTTTGAATGGACACTTGAGAAAAAATACTCCTTTTGATTTTTGCTCATTCCAGGATGACTATAGCAATGTAGGGAGGTAGTATGAGTGTTATCTCTCTCGTATACTTCAGGTTGAAATCTTCTTTCTCTAACTGCTCTCACTTCCTATACTATATACGTCCCTGTAGTGCTCTAAAGAATTATTTGCCAATAAGTTGCTATTTGATAATAACTTAAGATACTAGTTTTTTTATTTTTCATTTTCACACAGGAATCCTAAATAGTAAATAAATAGCTATGAAACAAGGAAGAAATAAATCTCAAATGGCAAGGTTTCAGACATTGCAGAGGTTTTAACTTCAGAGATGTTTTGCCACCAAAGACCTTTGCAGTGCCTCTTAAATCTAATGGGTACCTTTCCTAAATATTCATATAAGGTGAGAACATACCTTTGAATACACGTACAGCCCATCGGCTCTGGAGTTCTGAAGTGGGAATGGTGGCTCCCACTGGCTTCAGGATGCCAATAAAAGCTAGCGTTGGCTTCTCCAGCTGAGGAGGGAATACAAATTTAAACATGGAGAGCTGGCTGTCCAGGATTTTCGAGTCATCCTCTAAGAATGGGAGAGAGAAAGTGTAGCCTGTGGCAAAGATGATGACATCAATGTCCTCTTCTGTGTCATCTTCGAAGATGGCTGATGTTTCAGTCAACTCCCTCACATTCGGTTTTATCAGAACTCTTCCGGAAATTAAGTGATTGGGCAGATCATCACTGAAAGTAGCGTGATACCTTGCAAATCTGAAGAATAAAATTTGAAGTTCAGGAAAATCAATAACAAGTCTTTTTGGAAAGGCATTGAGCTGAGAAAATGCTTAAAGAAGAAACCACAGTTTGGTTTTACAACAGATTTCTTTTCCTCAATTCTTTTCTTACTTGTTTATTTTTATTTTTTAATTTCAGAATATTCCAGGGGTACAAAAGCTTTGGTTTTTTTTTTAATTATATTTTCTTAATGAAAAATAATAATTGTACATATTCATGGAGTACATAGTAATGTTTCAACACATATAATGTATGGTGATCAGATCAGGGTAATTAACATATCCATCTTCTCAAATACTTGTCACATCTTTGTGTTGGAAATATTCAATATCCTCCTCCTAGCTACTTGAAACTATGTAATATAGTTAACTGTCCTTATACTGTAGCGGTTTAGAACACTGGAACTTGTTCTTCCTATCTAGTTGTAATATTGTATCCTTTAACAAATTTCTCCCTCTCCCTTCTCACTATGTTTCCCAGCCACTAGTATCCTCTGTTCTACTTTTTAATTCTATGAGATCAGCCTTTTTTTTTTTTTTTAGCTTCCACATATGAGTCAGAACCTGTGTGCTTAACTTTCTCTTCCTGGCTTGTTTCACTTAACATAACATTCTCCAGTTCCATTGACATTGCTGCAAATGATGGAGTTTCATTCTTTTTTATGGCTGGGTAGTATTCCATAATGTAAACATACCACATTTTCTTTATCTATTCATCTGTTGTTGGATACTTGGGTTGATTCCATATCTTGGCTATTTTGAATAGTGCTGCAATGAACATGGGGGTGCAGATATTTTTTTGATATACTGATTTCCTTTCCTTTGAATAAATTCCCAGTAGTGGAATTGCTGAATCATGTGGTAGTTCTATTTTTAGTTTTTTGAGACCCTGAATAACCAGAGAGATCTTGAGCAAAAGAACAAAGTTGGAGATATCACACTACCAGACCTCAAAATATATTATTGTACAAAGGTGTAGCAACCAAAGCAGCAAGGTACTGCTATAAAAACAGACACATAGACCAGTGGAACAGAATACAGAACCCAGAAATTAATCCACATGTCTACAGACAACTGATTTTTGAAAAAGGTGCCAAGAACACTCATTGGGGAAAGGACAGTATCCTCAACAAATGGTGCTGGGAAACTAGATATACATATGCAGAAAAATGAAAGTAGACCCCCACCTCTCACCCTATACAAAAATCAACTTAAAATGGACTAAAGACCTAAATGTAAGACCCAGAATAATAAAACTAATGGAAAAAAACACAGGAGAAATGCTTCAGGACATTGGTATTGGGTAAGATTTTATGAATGAGACTTCAAAGCAAAAATAAACAAATGAGATTATATCAAATTCAAAAGCTTGTATACAGTAAAGGAAACAAGCAACAATCTAAAGAATGGGAGAAAATATTTGCAAACTACTCATCTGACAGGAGATTAATATTCAGAATATATAAGGAACTGAAACATCTCAATAGCAAAAAAATAATCCATTTAAAAAATAGGCAAATGGTCTGAACAGACATTTCTCAAAAGAAGACATACAAATGACTGACAAATATAAGCAACAATGTTCAGCATTAATAATCATCAGGGAAATGCAAATCGAAAGCACAATGAGGTGTCATCTCATCCCAATTAGGATGGCTGTTATCAAAAAGACAATAACAAATGCAGGCAAAGACGTGGAGAAAAGGGAACTCTTCTACACTGTTGGTGAGAATGCAAACTTATACAGCCTCAGTTCTTTTTATAAATTATTTACCAAATAAGCATTCTGTATATATCAGAATGGTAATATTTATTAATGCCTACTATGTGCAAAAGGAAGATTTTGAAATTTGGCATAAAAACTTATACCAGTGATACATTAATATTTAGTTTCTTTTAAAGAATTCTTTGGAAAATTTAAAAAAATTAATTGACAATGTGTTCATATTAGAACAGGAAAATCAGATCATATTTTGATTTCCATTTTATTTTGAGAACATATGTATATTTAATTTAACACCATTAGTGATCTCCTTGCTGCCATCCTTGACTTCTTACATTTTCTTCTCTACTCAACAGCCTGAATGATTCTTTTAAAATATAAAAATATTCCCTAATGTTTTTCTATATCACTGAAAATAAAAACCCAAATCCCCACCATGACCTAGTCCTACAAAGCCCTATGTGATCTGCCCCTGCCTACCTCTCTTATTTCCTACCACTTTCTTTCCCCTAATACTCTAGCTACATTGGGCTTCTTGCTCTTCCTTAAGCACATCATGCTTATTCCTGCCTCTTTCCTCATCCCCAGCATATCTGCCGATTTCTACTGTGTCTTCCTGCAGCAGACCTTCAGTCTACCTTCATCATCTTCACTATCTTTTGCATAAGGTTGTTTTTATGGCTCTATTATGTATTTTTTGAGGTCCAGAATAGACCACTCTGCATTTCAGATACATACAAAACCTGTTTTTAATAATCTTTCCTCATTTATTTTCAGCAAATCTCCTGATGAATCTTAGCTTTTTTTTGGGTTTCGGAGCATGGAGGTGGATGGATTCATTCTTTTAACACATACCGCCTACGTACATAATAAGGAACACACAAAAGGTGTTCAGATGATATTTACTGATTTAACACACTTAATCCTTGATGGTTCCCTTCTTGAAATTGTCTCCTTCCTGTTTCCCCATCCTTACTGCTGATTATTTGACTTCTCTAGCTTGCTCTTGCTTCTGCCTGACCAACACTGGGTCTCCCCCTATGGTCCTATGTGGTATGGCCAGCCCCCTTTTCTCCAGAAATGTAAGTAAATGAAAATTCTTTCAATGGCATGGACCTCTCTATGTTGTCACTCAGTCACCTCCAAAAATTAAAGTTCCATGAGTATAGTTTTAATAATCATAAAATTAATAATACAAAATAGCACAAACTAATTGAGCATTTGTTATGCACTAGAGCAGGGGTCCTCAAACTTTTTAAACAGGGGGCCAGTTCACTGTCCCTCAGACTGTTGGAGGGCCGGACTATAGTTTTAAAAAAAAAACTATGAACAAATTCCTATGCACACTGCACATATCTTATTTTGAAATAAAAAAACAAATGGGCAAAAACACCAGCATGTAGCCTGCGGGCCGCAGTTTGAGGATGCCTGCACTAGATGCTAGTACAAACTGTACATGTATTTTCCTATTTAATGATCAAAAAAACTCTCTGAGTTGGTGCTAATGTTGTCCCATTTTAATATAAGGAAAATGAGGCACAAGTACTTAAGTAAATTTAATTATATCACACAGATAGTAAGTGGTGAAGTCAGGATTCAAATCATAGTTGTCTTGATCCAGAGTTCTATTCAAGGCAAAGAAAGCATGTATTGCATTTCAAGGATTCCCTCTCTCCCAAGTCTCCCTTATTAGTGTTTTATATTAACAGATTCCTGATTGTTTCTTTTGGCCTGGGAAAATGGAGTTGAATTTTATGACATAATACATAATCTGCTGCTTGTCCACTCCATCAAAATCTGAGGCTAAAGAAGTGAATCGTAGCCCGAGAACATGAAGGACGGGGACAGATGAAGCTGCCATCATAATCCTGCAACTTGATTTCTTTCCTCTAAGGTAAGTGAGTAGAATGTTCCAAGGAAGCACAAGCAAGAAAACAATAATTAGCATTGTCTTAAGATAGCTGAAGTCTATTTTCAAGGTGGTAAACATGGACTCTAAGCCACCTCTACATTCCAAGTCTGACCTGCTGACTCCAAAAGACAGAGGCAAAATTATATTTTTTAAAAATCCTAAAACATACCTGCGTTGAGATTGCAAACCATAAACTTCATGATTAAATCGAGCATTTAATTTCTTTTCTGCCCATCTGTTCATCAGGAATGCAGGGTAAAATTTGTTGACGATGGAGTTAAAACGAGTAAAGAGGACAGTGTCCATGGGCATCCCATTATCCCAGACCCGATTCCAAATCCATGCACCCTGTCTTGTGCTGAGAAACACCTAGGAGAGAATGCAAATACATTAGAAATAACTGCCTTGCAATATATTTCCTTTCATAGGATGCTTTTCTCGGCTTTTCAGATATCTCTTATTTGGCTCGGAAGGAGAAATGGATAAAAACTCTCCTTTTCAGCCTGAAGTGTTCCTTCTTCTCAAATTCAGGTAGACTGACAGATACAGTCACAATAGACACACACACTCACACATACAGATACATTACACACATTGCATATAGGTCCAGAGATCTACTCAAGCCTCCCTCTGGATCTTGCTGATCTTTGAACATTCTCCAAAGCAGTGTTTGATGTCTACAATCTTTTAAGTTTCAAATTCTGAAAAACCAAAATAATGCAAGAAGACTAGACATCAATGAATTGACAAATAAAATCCCATCCATCTGCTAATTATAGAAGTACAGTATCTAGAACACTTCATTAATTGTATCCCTAGAATCTAAATATAGGAAGGGTCAGAGCTGGGAGATGGTGTCAAGTGTCATGTCAATGAAAAATCAATAAATTAAAAAATGGTTTTCGGGTATGTTCATTTTTTAAACCCTTGGCCGAGCTGATGAAACTGCACTCTGGTACATTGAAACAATATGGCAGTCACTAAAGTTTGGAGTCTTTATTTTTATTCCATTTTCAATTTTTTGTATTTTGTGTATTACCAAGATGTCTACCAAGAAAACAGTGTGAAGAGGTAATTAACAATCAGGATTATGTGTGTGAGCGTTGGGGAACATGTTACAGGCATTGCATGCAATGCTCACATCCTACTGCGGTGGAAGGTTTAACTGAGGGACAGAGAGTTTTAGGCGCCAAACCTGTGCAGTCACGTGACTGAGCTCAATTGCCAAATCAACTCCAGAATTTCCAATGCCGACCACCATGATTTTCTTGTCTCGAAACTTCTCTGGGCTCTTGTATTCCCAACTGTGGATGTATTGGCCTTGGAACTTCTTGATCCCTGTGGACAAGAACAGAATTGCTCACGCCTTGGTCATTATTTTATTAAGTTTGTTTAGACAGCTGGCATATTCTAAAGCTTACTACTGGACTCAAAGGCCATCTTATTTAAACATCTTATTTGCCGGTCTATCGATGCCACTTCCGTGAAGTGTGCCTGGCCAACGTCACCAGGCAGAATGAAACCTCTTATAGATTTGTTCTAGGCTGTAAATTCCGTGTCCAAATAAACCCCAGCCTTCTGAGAAACTCGGATATCTCATTTCTGTCTCCTTTTTACTTATCTATATCCTGCCAAGCTTTCAAGGCACAGAGCTCAGCTCTTATTTAAGTAATGCATCTTCCTCATCCGTCATCCGTGTTATTTACAACTACTGCTCTGGATCCAATTCCCTGTCTTATTTTTCCCTAGCCGAGCTTCATTTTGTCTAGCTGTTTCTTTTGCTTCCTGGGCCCAGGACAGCCTTCCTGCCAGCACTCTCACTCTGTTCTCCTGAGAACGTTTCTCATAGCAATGGAAATGAGGGAAGTCCAGCATCTTCTGAGAACCCCCAAAGAGTCTAAGGTTTGGTCCTCTTCAAAAAGACTGAGCACACATCCCAGCTACCTGGTGTAGGTAAATCATTCCTGCACCATTCCTTAAGCTTCCAAATAGTAAACAATAGCCTCACAGTCTATTTTAAGATGTGTGGTGACACTAGTACTTAGCTATCTATATTTGTCATGCTCCATACATGCACATTCAGAAATAAAGCCAAATCTTAAAATATTTTCTGTACTTTGATATTCCTATTTACTCCAAACTATTATCAAGACCAAACAACCTTCCAATTGTGGTAAAATGTAAGACTTTGCTCTTAAAATAGCCTAGAAGTGGTGGTGGTGGTATCTTAGTAATTATTATTTTCAATTTTATAACATTATGTATTATCTGAATGGACATTCAAAGAGCCTGCATTACTTTACAATCGGAAAAGGTAATATTTATAGTTAAAATAAGATGATTTTCAGGGTTATAAACTTGTTTTCAAAAATAACAACGGCAACAATGATAAAGCCCCACAAAACCTGTGCCTTATGAATGACATACCTGGAAAGTCCTGGAGGGGCAAGGAGGGATGGGTATAAAGGCCACTGCACACCATCACTCCATCAAAGACATGGGATTCCTGCTTCCCTTCTGCCTCGACCACGACGTCCCACTGCCCCGTGCAGGAGAAGTCAGAGCGCTTCTTCACACTGCACACCTTAGACTGGGAAGGAGACAAACTCAGACTCATGACCACTCTGCGCAGTTGCCCTCCTTTCCAAGAACTCCCGGCCTTGGATGAATTAGGTTGCTTATAGCTACTTTCTTCTGGGATTTCATGAAAGCGTCCCTTTAGAATGGGTTTCCCTCCCGAGGCCTCTTTAAGTGGAGCCAGAGTCTGGTTTGTTCCCAGCTGTGGGGTGAATCAACCTCAGGTGTCTGATATGGTTTGGGTGTTTGGCCCCTCCAAATCTCCTACTGACATTTGGTCCCCAGTGTTGGGTGTGGGGCCTGGTCGGGGTGTCTGGGCCACGGGGGCAGATCCTTCAAGAATAGCTTGATGATGTCTTCCCCTCAATGATAAGTGAGTTCTCACTTTATTAGTCCATACAAGAGCTGGTCGTTTAAAGAAGCCAGGCACCACCTCCCACCTCTCTTGCTCCTCCTCTAGCCATGTGACACGCCTGCTCCCCTTTGCCTTCCACCTTGATTGGAGGCTCCATGAAGCACACACCAGAAGCACCCACTGGGGCCATGCTTCTTGTGCAGCCTGCAGAACCATGAGCCGCAGAAACCTCTTTTATTTATATTAATGAATTACTCACCCTCAGGTTATTTCCATTATGGCAATGCAAATCAGACCACACAGGGTCCAATCTGTCATTTCAGCCAACCCACCCTGCTTTTTTTCTTGAAAGAAGTGAGCAAAAAAGCTCTTGCCGACTGCACTGGAGTTGAATGTAGAGTGAACCCCGTGGTGTTGGGGTCAGCCCAGGCTGAATGGGAGCCTCACTGCACCGCGCTCTGCCTGGCCCTCTACTCTGCCCAGAGGTTCCACAGGTGCCGAGTGGCCTCTGCCCCACCTACCAGAAACCGAATGTGCTTCATAAGGTGGAAGTGTTTGGCGTACATCTGGACGTATTCCATGATTTTGGAATTGTGCAAGTAGTTGGGGAGATGGTCAGGGAAAGGGAAATCACTATAGGATGTCATCTCCTTTGAAGTGTTGGTGGTGGCAGATTTATATATACTTGACCTGCCACTTTCAGTCATCTCCTACAACAACAACAAAAAGAACACTTACTGCCTTTAAAATATAGGAATAATGGTTAAAAAAGAAATCTCTTTATATATCATTAAATTATGGGGCTCCTGGGCTGGATTCTTTCAAAGAAAGTCAATTTCCCATTGCTTTCACAAAGAGATAAGATACTATTTCTCTTTTTCTCATTAAAAAGAGAAAAAAAAACCAATTTGTTGGGGAACAGACAGAGGGACACGAAAAGACCATGCATGGAAAGAATATAAAGAGGAAAACGTATGTAGAACACCAGAGGGCGAAAATAAGCAGAGGAAGATGAGGGCAGCCCCTCTGCCCGCAGAGCTTGACAAGGGCTGGCCCTGACAGGAGTGTCCTGGGCAGAGGACACCGGGAGGTCCCGGGCTGTGTGTAGTGACTGAGAGAAAAGAATAGAGATCATAATTAGATTGGATTTTCTTTTTCCTCTTCTTTTTTTTTTTTAATTAGCATTTTTTTCTGATTATAAGAGCGGCACATATATATTACAATTTTATAAGAAATTGTGAAAAAATATCATTAATGATGATTACTTTCAGTATTTTGACATATACCCTTCTGGCCTTAATCTCCCAATCTTCCAGGCTCTATGTATGTTACCTATTTATCTGTATACATGCACATAGGTATGTGGTGTTCTATCACATTACAGTACTTTATAATTTTAGAGTTTTTCATATACATTTCCTGATTTAGTCTTGTGAAGTATGTTATTATTTTAATTTTCCATGTTATAATAGCAGTCCATCCAATATACAGTATCTGTTATGTGTGTTAGTGGGTATTCTTGATTTTTAAAAAATTAAGCCTAGATATTGAAGTAATCAAAGGTTAAGGAAAAACACACCATCACTAAAAGTATGTTGTTTTCTCCCAGAAGAATTTATTATCCTCCCCAATACATTATTTTAATAGATGTACACGTAAAACACAATTTTGGGAATTTTAATAATTTTTTTCTATATCTTAGATGTAATATTGGTGAAGTCAAGGATCAGTAATGCATGTACTATGACTGTTCTAAACTTTAAGCCAAAAAATATGGAATCTAATTCCTGTTAAAGTATATCAGCTTTAAGAACAAATCACAGCATGCATTTTCTTCTTCAAAGTGGAGAGGATTTTTTAAAATAAAACCCATTGCACTGATGTAGCTGCACACAAAACTACCTCTTCTGATAACAATAATCTGTAAATATAAAAAGTATTTTTTTATAAGTGATAGCTTAAAATATGAGCATCAGTGAAATCAGTCTACATGATGGGGTATTTTGTAATATTTTGATGTGACCCTTGAGATATATCATTGCACAGCTTGAAAAAGGAACCTGATATCAAATCATTTCTTTGAGTCTATTTCTTCATCTGTACGTAAGTCCTTGCCCACCTCACAAGGTTGCTGTGAAGACCAAATAATTCACATAAAATGCTTTAAAAATCGTCCATAGGAGATCAACAATCACCTGCATTGTGACAGAAGTACTACCGTGTTTAGCTGAAAATAAGACAGGGTTTATTTATTTTTCCTCAAGAAGACACCCTAGGGCTTATTTTCAGGGGATGTGTTTTTTTTTTTTAAGTACAGTACAACAATCTACATTTATTCAAATAGAGTTAAGTCGTCTTCTTCTGGAACATCATCATAACTCTCCAAACCCTGAATTCCATCCTGAATTTCTTGTGACTCTATTTCCTTTAGAACCACTGGCCCCAATCTCTCATGTCAAGCAATAGAGCTCTCATGGGGCAGATGAGAAGGGCTGCTTGTCTTCTTTCCCACTCCCTGATGAAATGCATGGGTTATACAGATACTGCTGCGTAGCCACGTCCATCACTAGGTCTTGTTTCCAAGAACATGGAAACTACTCTTAACTCTTAACTTGAGACTGGGAATATAATGCAGGGAATTAGTCACACAGACAATGAAAGATCTGAAAAGTCAACAAGGAGTTGGCGAGGCATCCCAGAGATTAGCAAAATCAGCACCTGCTCCACCTCTAGGTCAGCCCTGGGCAGTTACCAGTTAGTAGGCTTCCACCTTCTCTCTTCTCCCCCTCCATGAACCCTGGCAGCCCACGGGTCCAGGAGGTATAACTTTAAGCTGGAGAAGGGCCATTTCGTCACATTCGACATGATCCAGGCCAGAAACAACTGTTACTGTGCTGAGCCCTTGAGATTTCAGTTTGAATGTGAGACAGTCAGTGTTAGTTGCCCATGCGTGTGTGTGCGTGTGTGTGCGTGTGTGTGTGTGTGTGTGTGTAGTTACACTGAAGATAAAGACCTAAAGATCAAGTATTAACATATATGTGGCAGCTGAAGCCAAAGGAGTATAAGGAGGTAACCTAAGGAACTTGCAAAAAGTTAAAAGACCAGAAAACTGAGAATAAAGCCATAAGCAGGCACATTTAGAGGCCAGGTAGAAAAAGATTGAAAAGGAAAAGCAGAAAAAAAAAGACAGTGAAATTACAGAAGCCAGGAACAAGGGTTTTATGAAGGAATTGTGATTTAACATTTTTAAATCCCCTTGATAAAGCAAGAAAATTTAGGACAGAAAGTCCATTCTATTTGACGACATTGGTGACACCAATGAGAACAGTTTTCTGGAAGCGCTGGCTGGGGATGGCCCTCATGTAGCAGTGGTTGAACCAAGGCGGGAGGGGAGAAAGCGTAGAGAACGAGCATATTTTCCTCCTTCTGAAAGCTTCTCTCTGAAAGGAAGGAGGATTGACCGAACATCTCCTTGGGGAGAAGGAGAGATTGGGATCCAACACACAGGTATGGGCATTAACAAAAATAATTACCATTACGCTGGTAATTGAAGGATAAAATAGTGCTGTAGTCCTTGCATTCCTATTTCTCAGATATGGAAAAAAAAATATCACCCTACATACAAAAGCATAAGACTATTCAAACTTACCTCATATCTCCACAGTCCTCCGATGTCATTGCTTCTTTCAAAACAGGTGGGCTCCAGTCCCTCTTCCAGACAGCTCTTAATGGCACCTAAGCCACTGACCCCAGCGCCAATCACCGCAATTCTTTTCCCGGGCATTGCACCTGGTGTGAGGACGAGTTAATACAAAATCAGATTTTCATTGCCATGTGTTGTTTTCCTATAATCCAAGAGCATTCCTTTTTTTTTTTTCCCTAAAATTGCTAGTTAATGCTTTTAAGGACTCTGTTACTCAAAGCTTTTATGCCTTTCAAAGGTTCTTAGAGTGACAGAAAATCCTACCTTACACAATGATTTCTTATTTTTGAGTATTAAGTAGATTTTTTAAAATAAAGGTTTTGACTCTTACAATGTTTCTGGCCATACGACTTAATTTTTACATTTCTCTTTTGATAGCTTCCTTCTACCTGATACATTCATACACACGCACACACACCTGAAAAACTTCTCATTATGCAGCTTTTGCCTAATCTGACTTTTGATTCCTTCTGCTACTACTATCTGCTTGTTGAGATAAGTAATAAGCTAGATGATGATAATCACTAAGGAGAAAAAAAACGAAGCAGGGTGGAGGTTATAGGAAATATCAGAGGGAGACTGTTATTTTATATAATATGATCAGGAAAGGGTTTGCTGATGATATTTAAGCAGGAAGTAAGGACCAAGCCATGTAGACATCTGAAAGAGAATTCCAAGCAGAGTCTCTGGGGCAGGTACGTGCTGGGCTTTTTTTGCAGAATAACAAGGGGAGCTTTGCGAGCAGGCATGAAAAGGGTATAAAGGATACAGTATGGGGTCAGAGAGGCAGAATCAGGTATTAGTATCAGAGTCAGATCAGGCAGATGGAGCCATTCAATGGACAGAGCAAAGAAAATAGGTAAACTACATTATATCAACAGGTATTCAGAAATGCCACTTACCTGGAAATGTCTCTGAGGACCCTACTTCTCTCCTAATCCTATCCACTCCACAAGCGTATGTTCCACCTGCCACTGCTCAGCTGAACCAGAAGGTAATAAGATATGTGGTCTTCTTAATTTATCAGCTAGTGACTGCCTCCCTGTATCTTTGCTCTCTACCTGGGACTGAGAGAAACAGAACAGAATTCTGTACTGCATTTTAACAAGTTTATGTTATAATGGATTGCAGCACCTATTACAAAATGAGACTACTTTTAGATCCAGAGTTCCTGGGTAAGTTTCTTTAATTTAGGGCTTTTAAGCACAACCCTGTACCACTGATATATTGCTACTACTTGAAAATGTATTCAGAGACTAATAAGCAACGAATTTACCTAATACAACAGCAAATACCTAAGTAATCCCTCCTGAATACCCTGCTAATGGGGAGGACTTCCAAATGCTTAGCAGCATTGTAAGGTCAGCCAACGCTCTGAACCACACAATAGCAAAATAAGTCCATGTTAATGAGGAAAATGAAATCACAGAAATACATGGATAAAGAATATTGCATTAATAAATTTGAAAAATAGACCCATATACTCAATGTTCATTTTAAAATGCCAAGGTTATTACAGTTCCATTTGGATATGGATTTGTTTGAAAAATCAGCTTTTGAATATCAAAAATATTTAGTCTAATGCTTTTCTCCGGGGCATTTAATTTTCTTGGCTGTTGAAGTAAAAAAGCTATTAACACATACAATTCACGTTTTTATAATATAGGTGTGTCCTTGATCACTGTTATCCTCTTCTCCTCCAGCCATTCCCCTTAATCTCTGGTTCCCAGCAAGTCTGTCCATTTATCCCCTCATCTGCAACAAACCCAAATGAAACCACAGCGCCCAAATCCCCCTCCATTTTTGTCGCAGACTCGGTCCCCAGCCTGTCTTCCGCCCCACTGGAAATGCTAATTAGTTGCTCTTTTGATGAATTCTTGCTCTATTTTTCCTTCCCTTGTGAATATTCCGTATTAATTAGTTAGCCTTTCTCTTCTGCTTGCATATATGAAACCAAGGGTGTTTCTCTAATCGTGCAATTATATGGCATAAAATGAAAATTTAAAAATTCCATTAAGCCCCAGAACCTTTGAGGAGATAAAGCTCACAAAACTAACCTGAATCAGTAGGAAAAAAAAAAATCAAATATGCTCTAGAAGTCTCCAGGCACTGAAGTAAAGAAACAGGCTCTAGAATGCTGAGCACCCAAAGGAGAGTACTTGTTTCTTCTTTGCTCCGTCCTGTGATGAAGTAGCCCACTAAGGGGAGTTTTATGTGATGGCTAATTTGCAAAAACTCCTCCCCAAGTCTTTTTCCTTGCCATTTGGCTTTTCAGTTGGGGGTTCAGGAAAAGAAACTGGCATGCTGTCAAATTTTTCTAAGCATAGTAATTGTTTTGGTCTCACAAAGTCTAATTAAATCCCAGGTATAAAGAAGCCCAAAAGGAACTTCATTAAGATAGTGATAGGAATTGAGCTATAGTGAAACTTGGAAAGTATGGGAAAACATTTTAGCTTCTAGGATGATAAATAGTAAATATACACGCATTTCAATTTATAAAATTTTGTCATCAATGCTAGACGAGGAAATGAGAGAGGGTGAGCAAAAAATCCTTATACAAGTTTTTGTATATTTCTGACTGTTTCTTTATTTTATTTTATTTTTTTTGGGACAGAGTCTCACTTTGTTGTCCAGGCTAGAGTGAGTGCCGTGGCGTCAGCCTAGCTCACAGCAACCTCAAACTCCTGGGCTCAAGCGATCCTCCTGCCTCAGCCTCCCGAGTAGCTGGGACTACAGGCATGCGCCACCATGCCCGGCTAATTTTTTATATATATATCAGTTGGCCAACTAATTTCTATTTATAGTAGAGACGGGGTCTCGCTCTTGCTCAGGCTGGTTTTGAACTCCTGACCTTGAGCAATCCGCCCGCCTCGGCCTCCCAAGAGCTAGGATTACAGGCGTGAGCCACAGCGCCCGGCCTCTGACTGTTTCTTTATGGTAAATACTACAAAAGCAATGGCTGAGATGGAAGGCATTTGAAGAACAATTTTTCAGATCTTCAATACACCATCCTTAGAAAGAGTAAGTCAATATATCAAAGTAAACAAAATGGTGCACAGGTATCTCTCCACTCACCGTTTCCTCCATGGGGGCAAGGTCCATATCTGTTCCCTTCACCACGTTATCCTCAGAGCACTTGACACATGAAAGGCAATGCAATTAATGTTGATTGATTGGATATATGCATGTATGAATAAAGATGTAAGAACCCTTCCTGAAAAGCAGCCATCACATTGATATACTGTTCTTGGGAATATAAACTGGTGTTGCATTTTAGAAGTGCAATTTGGCATGATCTCTCACATTTCTAAGGTACACACTGTTTGACCTACAAACTCCCCTTCCATCAATTTTTCCTGTAGATAAAAGCCTACAAATTTGCAAAGATGTAAACATGGACATTTATTGCAGCATTATTTGCAATTGAAAAATTCCGAAAACCATATAAATATTTAAATAAATTATGGTATATTCACATGATGGAATAGTATATACTCATTCTAAAAATAGATCTTCATGGAAAGATATTTGAAATCTTTTTTCAAACTTAAACGGCAAAATTATTAAAGAATACATTTGGGGTAAAAAAATAAAAATTAAAAGAAACTGTCAAGGGAGCAGACAACCCACAGAATGGGAGAAAATTTTCAAAAGCTACACATCTGATAAAGGGCTGATAACTAGAATCTATTTAGAACTCAGGAAAATCAGCAAGAAAAAAATCAAACAACCCTATCAAAAATGGGCGAAGGACATGAACAGAAACTTCTCAAAAGAATAATGGCCAATAAACATATGAAAAAATGCTCAACATCTCTAATCTCCAGGGAAATGCAAATCAAAACCACAATGAGATAGATATTACTTAACTCCAGTGAGAATGGCCTTTATCAAAAAGTCCCCAAACAATAAATGTTGGCGTGGATGCAGAGAGAGAGGGACACTCCTATACTGCTGGTGGGACTGCAAACTAGTTCAGCCTCTGTGGAAAGCAATATGGAGATACCTTAAAGTGATACAAGTAGATCTACCATTTGATCCAGCAATTCCACTACTGGGCATCTACCCAAAAGATCAAAAGTCCCTTTATGAAAAATACACCTGCACTTGAATGTTTATAGCAGCACAATTCACAATTGTGAAGTTGTGGGAACAACCCAAGTGCCCATCAGTACATGAGTGGATTAATAAAATGTGGTATATGTATACTATGGAGTACTACTCAGCTTTAAAAAACAATGGTGATATAGCACCTCTTGTAGTTTCCTGGATAGCGCTGGAACCCATTCTACTAAGTGAAATATCTCAAGAATGGAAAAATTAGCACCACATGTACTCACCAGCAAATTGGCATTAACGGATCAACACCTCAGTGGACATATAGGAATAACATTTATCCGGTGTCAGCCAGGTGGGAGGGGGGAGAAGGGGATGGGTATATACAAACACAATGAGTGAGATGTACAACGATTGGGGGATGGTCACACTTGAGGCTCTGACTCGAGGGGCAGGGGGGGCATGGGCAATATACATAACCTTAACACTTGTACCCCCATAATATGCTATAATAAAAAAGTAAATAAATTTTTATTATAATAAAGAATGTTTAAAGATACTCTTTTTTTCATTTTTCGCTAATTACACTAGCAAATATTAGTTTATATTAGGAAATATTCTATTTTCTCATTAATCTGTGATTCTTGGAATACCAGTGAGTCTAAACTCTTTTTATATATTTTTAATCCATTTGTATTTCTTCTTTGGTGAATTTGATAAATATTATATCTGCATTTTTATTTTTATCTAAAGAATTCTTTTCTTATTATAAATAGAAACCGTATTTCCTCTCATATATTTTTCAAAAATTTTCTCCCATTTTGTCATTACCTTTTAGAAATTACATAGATTTTTCTTCCATTTTTATGAAGTTAAAATATAATTTACTTTATAGTTACTACTGTGATGTACTCATGGTCTTCTCTATCTCAAGATTATAAAATTATTCATCTATATTAGTTCTTCTTCTTATGGCTTTATGTTTTTATTTAACTCTTTGATATTTTCAGATTTTGATTTTTCCAAGTGGTGTTGGGAAATACTCTATCATGGTCCCTTTTTACAGCAGGTCACCATGTGTGTCTGCCTGTTTTATTAAACAAGCCGGCTTTCCCTAAATACTGCCTTACAGTATTCTCAATTATTACGTGTGTGACTCTCTTGTAGATCTTCATCTTCTCCTCCACTAATACTTCTTTACATTAGATATCAAAACCACACTATTTATTGTAGCTTTTAAGGATTTTTTGATATTTCCCTGTATAGCCTCTAATTATAATTCTTCTTTTTCAATATTTTCTTGACTTTTCCATCAAGTTTATTCTTATAGATGAAATTGGGAATCATTTTCACAGTTCCAAGAAATACAATTTTATTAAATTTATAGATTAGTGGTGGGATAATTGACACCTTTACGACATAGAAGTTTTCCATTTATTCATTTTTTTTAATATCCTATGGTAAAATTTTCTTCATATTGGCTCACAATTTTTATTGTTATTTTTTAATTCCATATCTTATTGTTGGCAATTTTAATTTTTCCACTATATTTTCTAACTTACTGTTGGCATATTACACACTTAATAGTGACATATATTTTATTTACTTACATATCACATATTAATAGAAAACTATATATATTATACTTTTAATAGTTCATACACACATGTAATTTAAGTCATTTGCTAAACTCTCATTAATTCTAAATATTTCATGGATTCTCATATCAGTCTAAGAATCAAAGAATCGAAATGATAACATAATTTAGTTTCTCCCTTTCTTATAGTTTTTCCTATATTTTTCCTCTTATTGACTGACTTGTCTCAAATTTTTTGAACAATTTCCAACAAAAGTGGTGAATGAGCATGGTCTGTTGTATGCCACTCTTGCATATGATGTTGGTTTTTGGTCTGAGGAACATATTTTAAATCATATTGAGGAGATATTCTTCTCTTCCTAGATACCTTTGTTTGTGTGCATGTGTGTTTTAATCAGAAAAGAATACTAACTGAGTAGCACCTAAGTGGACACATAGGTACTACAGTAATAGGGTATTGGGCAGGTGGGAGGGGGGCGGGTATATACATACATAATGAGTGAGATGTGCACCATCTAGGGGATGGTCATGATGGAGACTCAGACTTTTGGGGGGAGGGGGGGAAATGGGCATTTATTGAAACCTTAAAATCTGTACCCCCATAATATGCCAAAATAAAAAAAAGAAAAAAAAAGGAAAAAAAAAAAGAATACTGATTTCATTGAGTGCATTCTTGGAATCTATTCAGATAATAATATAGTTTCCTCATTTCATCTATTGCTGTGATGGATTATATTAGTAGATTTCCTACTTGAACTGTATTTGTATATCTACCTTAAAGCTTTCTTGGTCATAATCTATTCGTATTAAAAAGAAAAGGTTGGATTCTATTTCTTAGAACTTCGTTTAGAGTTTCTGCATTTAGAATTATAACTTAGATTGTTAAAACTAAGATTGGGCATCTGCTTAGGGTTTTCTTGTGTGCTTTGTTGAAGTTATGCTGTCTTTACTATAAGTGCTATAAAGAAGTTTCCTTATTTACTTTATACTTTGGATAGTTTACACAGTGTGATAATTATCTGTATATTGAAGGCTAACATCAAATTTTCTGGGCAACCATCTAAGGCTGGTTTTTTTCTTGGAGATAATTTTTATTTATTAAACTATTTATTTTATAAGCTTTATACTTTTTGGCATGCCAATTTATTATTTTTCTTTGAAGATTATTCATTTATATGACTTTCAAAAATTTTAATCTAGCATTATATATTAGCCTAATATTATCTTATAACTTTTACATCTCTATTGATTTATAACTGTCCCTTTGTTTTTTATTAATTTTGTATATTGCACATTAGCTACATTTTATTTTAGACTAAGAGCAGAGTTAATTCAACCAGTCCCCAGCAGCTCGCACCAGCGTGTGAATGCATGCACTGCTTCAAGGGAGACTTGCAGCAGTAGAAAGTTAGGCAACCTCAACAGTGGGTTTCGTGACTTAGTCAGTCTGCATTCTTGTATAAACCCCTTGCAGTAGATAAATGACAATCAATCTGAGCACACAGATCACACTGAGCTTGAGCTTTAGCACCGAGGTAGAGCCTTGTTTATTTTATTTTACTTTGTGCTCCCTAAAGACTCAGCTTTTAGATTTACTCATCAAGCCTGTAATTTTTGGTTTATTGATTTATTAATTCATGTTTTTATTTCTATTTCTTCTTATTCTTTCCTTCTATTGGATTTATTTTCTAACTTTTGAGTTTTTATTTGTAATATTTATTTTATTATGCTTTATTCTTCTTCATCATTATAAGTGTTTCTCTAATTAGTAAGTTGGCCAAGTCCCAAGGTCAGGGTTTTTAAGATGTATTTTTAAATTCCCTGTAGTTATAGTTAAGATTTTCTCCATGACTTGAATTACTTGCCAGAACTTTTTAAAAATTATATTTTGTTCTCTTTTGATTTTCTTTTGTTCTTAATTTCTAATTGTACTTATATAATTTTCAAAAAATATTGCATGAATAATTTCAATTTAGTGGTACTTATTGAGACTGTCTTCAAAGTATAACATATTAATTTTATATACATATATCATAAATTCTGAAAAAGAAGATAGCTTTTCAGTGGAAATCAATCAGTGGGGAGAGAGGAGGAGGAGAGGAGGAAAAAAACCTATCTAATGAGTACTATGAACACTATTTGGGTGATGGGCACACCTATAGCCAGGACTTAAGCATTACAAAAGCAATCCATGTAACCTAAAACATTTGTATCCCCTTAATATTTTGAAATAAAAAAAATCAAAGAGCCGGGCACGGTGGCTCACGCCTGTAATCCTAGCACTCTGGGAGGCTGAGGCGGGCGGATTGCTCGAGGTCAGGAGTTCGAAACCAGCCTGAGCAAGAGCGAGACCCCGTCTCTACTATAAATAGAAAGAAATTAATTGGCCAACTAATATATATATAAAATTAGCCGGGCATGGTGGCGCATGACTGTAGTCCCAGCTACTCGGGAGGCTGAGGAAGCAGGATCGCTGAGCCCAGGAGATTGAGGTTGCTGTGAGCTAGGCTGACGCCACGGCACTCACTCTAGCCTGGGCAACAAGTGAGACTCTGTCTCAAAAAAAAAAAAAAAAAAAAAAAAAAAAAAAAAATCAAAAAATCATCTGTAATTCTTGACTGATCTCTTCAATTAGGCAGGATGAGTCTGTTAGCACAATTACACTTCTTTGCACCTTCCCCTCCCATATCTTAGTATTTGTGGGAATTTTATAGAGATTTTTACACTAGATTCTAGATTTTAAAAAACAAATTACAATTCTTTCATATCATCCTCTCTCAAAAGAATTGTCAATGCCATTTGAGTGCTATTTGAAACTGTGTTTAGAAAAGTAAGTGGGAACATTTGAATTGTTTCACTATTTACTAAGTAGTTTAGAAAATTAATTAGTTTATTAATAGATAGTATTAGCGTATCATGAATTTACTGTTCTTTTGTTCTTCGTTTTGGTTAATATATATTAATACTTTAAAATAAGTTTTGTATTAACTGAAGTAACGCCCATACAAAAGAGTGCTGAAAATATATATTTATAGTACAATGAATGATCACAAACCAAACATCCTTCCAGGGTCAAGGAATAAAATGTCCAGATGGTAGAAGCTCCTCTCAGCCACTACCCACTCCTTTTTCTCTGACAGTGGCCACACCTTAATCTCTACAACTATAGCCTAGTTTGATCTATATTGAACTTTTAATAAATGCAATTAATTAATTAATATGCTTTATTTTATATGTGGCTTCTTTCATTCAAAATTATGTATAGAGGTATGAAACTATAGTTAATTCCTCATTACTAGTGTTCAGCTCCAATGTATCAATATGCCACATGCTTGCACATTCTACTGTTTGAATTGTTTCCAGTTTATGGCTCCTACGAATAGCATTGTTGTAAATATTTTTCTGTACGTGCCTTGGCGCACATAGGCAAACATTCCTGATAAGTATACACCTCTATGTGGATTTCTTTTTAATTTCTTGATGTTGTCTTTTTTTTTTTTTTTAGTGAACACAGCTAACACAATTACCTATTAACATGCAAAGATTTTAAATTTTTTTTAAGTCCAACTTTTAAATTTTTTTCTTTTATTGCTTGTGCTGATGGTGTCATATCTAAGAAATTATGGCCCTATCCAAGATATGAAGATACATTCTTATTGGCCTGGATCCTATAATTTCTTCTTTGACCCACTGGTTATTTAGGAGTATATTATTTAATTTCCAGGTGTTTGTAAATTCCCCAAATTTATGTTTGTCGTTGATTTCTAATTTAATTCTGTTGTGGTCTGAGAACACATTTTATATGATTTTAATTATTTTAAACTTGTTTATACTTATTTTATGGCCTAGCATATAATCTATACCAGGGAATATTCCTTCTGTGCTTGAGAAGATTACGTATTGTCCTGTTGAGTAGCATGTTCTATAGATGTCAATTATGTATAGTTCATTAATAGAGCTGTCGAAGTCTTACACATCCTTGCTGATTTACTCTCTAGTTGTTTTGTTTACTATTGACAGTGGTGTATTGATGTCTCCAACTATTTTTGTTAAATTTTCTATTTCTTCTTTCAATTCTATCAATTTTTGCTTAATGTATTTTGAGGCTCTGCTATTAGGTACATATATGTTTATAATTGTCATATCTTCCTGATAAATAGAACCCTTTATCATTATAAAATGTCCCTCTTTGTCTAAGGCAACATTTTTATCTTAAATTCTGTTTTATTAATAACTGATAGGAGCTCTGAAGTGCTTACTCTAGTTGCTCACTCCCTGTTACTTCTAGGTGCAGCCTAGTGCATGCATATAGCCCCCCCAGAGATGCATGTGATCTTAGCAGGGGCATTTTTAGCTGTCTCTTTCTCTGTTTCTCTCTGTCAAACTTCTGCCTGTTGTGCCATTTCATTTTTTTGCAACTAGTTTCATGGAGCTGTTAGCCTTCTCTTAATTACTCTATAAATTCCTCCATAGCCTATTCCCAACAAGGTTAGCTCACTCAATATTTTTGTGGAGCTGCCTGTTCTCCTGTCTCGTCTCTTCTCCCGGGAAGAACCTCTGTGGGGTTGCAGTAGAGGTGGGGACAAAGGTAAGGCAGTGGCCTGTGTCTCCCAGAATATACCACCATCATACAAGCTGAAGTTGTGGGGGGATGATACCCCCATTTTCTTGGCTTGTTCTCCTGGCATGGAAGTCTGGCCTGTGAGAAGAAGCTGTGAAGGAGATGATAGGGGTCGTAGTATTCTTTGCTTGCTGCACCTGGATTACAGTCTCCACCCTGCAGGTGGGAGGTAGGGAGAGGAGGGCAGCCCCAGTTTTCTCACCTCTGCCATGACAGACAGCTGGGGACAGTGGGGAAGAAGGGAGAGATACAAGTGTCCTGTCCCTCCTGAGATGAAACCACAGCCACACAACTGGGAGCTTGAGGGAAAGGGATCTCCATTATCCCATCCAGAGTAGAGTTTCCAGAGCATGGAGCTGGGGGTGGGGTGGAAACAGGTTTGAGCTCAAACAAAACAGAATCTTGGTAGATTATCTTAAATAAATGCTTATTAGATTTGTTGTATGAGCTTAAGTCAAGTTCCAGAGACTTTAAATGGTTGTGTTTTATATTTTTCATCAGTTAAATGGTTGTTTCACTGGGGAGAGGATTTACTGAACTTTTTACATAGGCGTTCTGGAAGTCTCACCCAACTCCTCGAGCACCTTTTTTCTTTAGTTCAGAAATTATATTTTGTTACTTAGCTTGTAATTATTTCTGTTTCTTCTCTTTTTTCTCTTCTTCTGAGATTCTCATTATATGCATATGGGATATCAGTGATTTTTTATTATTTTCTCTCACAGTTTCTATTTTGACTTAAAAATAACACTATCTAGTCCTTCAAATTTACATAATAATTTTCAAATATGGATTCAAATTCACTAATTGATTTTCTCTCTATATATGATCTGTTGTTCACTGCCTTCACTGCTGTTTTAAATTAAGCAGCCATGAGTTTATTGGTGCAAATATTCTTACTTTTGTATCTTTTTCTTTTCATCACTGTTTGCTCTAGATTCATAGATATCATACTATTTTCCATTTTTAAAAAGTTTTTAATTCTACTTTGTCAACCATGTATATTTTCATTTATTGGGCAACTACAATAATCAGCAAAAGGTATAATTTTTTGTTATGACTTTCAGGATGGTTCTCTTTTTTAAGTTTTCAGTAACTTTTCATAAATCTGATAATTTTCCTGAATTTATCCATCCCTTAAGACTGGAGGTATATGCTTGCCCAGTGAGCTAGCATATAGGCTGGGTTGATTTAACAAGACATAAGTTTGTTTACCTTTCACTTGATAGCTTATAAATAGGCAATTTAGAAAAGATAGGCCCCCCCTAATACAAGGGCTTCATATCTGGTCCCCGGGGGTTTGTTTCAGTTGCCATCATTATAACAGCCACTAAAAAGTAGGTAAGGGGCAAATACACATCATAGAATTGGTACCTACCCATTGTGCTCAAAAATCACTAGCCAGAATTGGTTATAGGTCCACATCTAACTGTAAGAGAGATTAGAACTTGCAGCCTTGAGTCAGTCCTATGCCTGGCTACAAATCAGAATTTCTACTGTAGAAGGAAATTTCATATTAGTTGAAAAATGGCTCTCTGACATAGTCAACCTCTGTGGCCACCTGTGGCAACCACAAACTTCCCCATTTAGATATTCTACTGTGAGGAGATCAATTGACTGACAATCCCAACTACCCATCCTTCTGGATCTACTGTGCTCACGCGAAAGCCACTGACTTACCACAGTAGGGATATTAGTGTGAGTTCACTTCTGCGGGTTGCAGGACTTCTCTGGTGGGTGACTTTGAATTGAGAGCTCTCCATTGGCCTGGCTAAAACTTCCGTAGAAGTTATATCCAGTCTGAGACTGTTCCTGCTCAAACCTTCTTCTCCTCCCTCCTTCTTTCACAGCTTTCAGAGCTGCATTTGGTCTGAAACCTTCTCTTTCCTACTGTTAGATGCTCTTATCCTTCCCAGATATTCTCCCAATAAAAACCTTGCATGTCTAATCTTATCTTGATATCTGTTCTTTGAAGGACCCAAATTAACACACAACCCAAATATTTACATGTTTCTTCCCTTAAGAGAAGTAAACCAAAGTTCTATCAAGTTACTGTATTCAACTCAAAATTCTGGCTACCTACTGAAGGCACAGTCTTTTTAGTCCAGTCTGGATATGGCTTCACCAGATAAATTACCTTTTATTATAAGTTACCTGCTTGCCTCCCTGCCCCCCCAACACACAATGTCCATATGTCTGTTAAATAAAATTTATAGAAGATTACTGATCTGGATTGAGGTCTTGCACGTGGCCCAACTGGTTAAATCATCATGGAGTCACTCATGCTGCAGTTCCAGGTCACGTAGTCCAAACTAAATTGTCTGTCTGTCCTTCTGAGAAATCAGGAGAGTGACAGATATTAGCCAAATCTCCAAACAAGCCAGTTTTAGCTGGCATGATGAGGGAGTTCCTCTCTCTTTTGATCTTTACAAGGAAAGTATCTTTGAAACAACCAATCTCCTCTTTGTTCTCTGTTTCTGCTTTCCTCAGCTTTCTCTGTGTATGAAAACAACCTGTCTGCTCAGTTCATTGGAATGCTCATGCTGTTTTATGCAATAATTCCTAAACACATCCTTAAGCCTGATCTCTTATTCACTGGTCTCCATGTGTAGCCCATCCCTTCCTCAGTTCAAGGGTGGCTATCCAGAAGCCATCTGAGACAACTAAGCTTGGGTGGGAAGAAAACATCTTTAATCTGATAAGTGCCTCTGGGCTGATTTCCTTTGTCTCCCAGAGAAGATAGAGGGCAGCACTTGAGAAATGTACAGGCTTTTCTTATTGTGGTAGGGAAGAAGCAATTTAAAATCCGCCATCTTTTTTTTTTTTTTTTTAAATTTCAGCATATTATGGGGGTACAAATTTTAAGGTTGCATATAATGCCCCCACAAATATGAGCTTCAAGTGTGACCATCCCCCAGATGGTGCACATCTCACTCATTATGTAGGTATATACCCATCCCCTCCTCCCCTCTCCCACTTGCCCAATACAAAGTAAATGTAATTCCTATGTGTCCACTTAGGTACTGATCAGTTAATACCAATTTTCTGATGAGTATATGTGGTGCTTGTCTTTCCATTCTTGGGATACTTCACTTAGTAGTATGGGTTCTAGCTCTATCCAGGAAAATACAAGATGTGCTATATCACCATTGTTTCTTAGAGCTGAATAGTACTCCATGGTATACATATACCACATTTTATTAATCCACTCATGTACTGATGGGCACTTGGGTTGTTTCCACATCTTTGCAATTGTGAATTGTGCTGCTATAAACATTCGGTGCAGGTGTCTTTTTTGTAGATTGTCCTTTGTTCTTTTGGGTAGATGCCCAGTAGTGGAATTGCTGGATCAAATGGTAGATCTACTTGTATCACTTTAAGGTACCTCCATATTGCTTTCCACAGAGGTTGAACTAGTTTGCAGTCCCACCAGCAATGTAGGAGTGTTCCTATCTCTCTGCATCCACGTCAACATTGATTGTTTTGAGACTTTTTGATATAAGTGATATCTCATTGTGGTTTTGATTTGCATTTCCATGATGATTAGAGATGTTGAGCATTTTTTTACATGTTTATTGGCCATTATTCTGTGTTCTTTTGAAAAGTTTCTGTTCATGTCCTTTGCTCACTTTTTGATTTGGTTGTTTGATTTTTTTCTTGCTGATTTTCCTGAGTTCTAATTATCAGCCTCTTATCAGATGTGTAGGATGCAAAAATTTTCTCCCATTCCATGGGTTGTCTGTTTGCTATCATGACTGTTTCTTTGGCTGTGCAGAAGCTTTTTAGTTTGATCAGGTCCCATTTATTTATTTTTGTTGCTGCTGTGATTGCCTTAGGGGTCTTCTTCATAAATTCTTTGCCTAGGCCAAAGTCTAGGATAGTGTGTCCAACAAAATCCGCCATCTTGTCACCCGTGTAAAGGTTCTTGTTAATGTTATAGAAAGGAATTTCAGGATACGCACACAACCGAGCAGTAGTGGCAAGTTTATTGAATGAAAGCAGACCAGCTTAGGAAAGCCTTGTGCAGAAGGGAAAGTAGACTCCCAAGAAATGGAGCAGGCAGGCTCGAAAAAAGCAGCTGCCCCGAACCCCCAGCAGTTGCTGTTTTTATTTGTTGAAGTCAAAGAAGGCTGGGCGGTCAGTGTTCATTCTGTTCTTACTCATAGTTCCCCTGTTTTTCCCACAAGGGGGGTCAAAACCACAATGTTAACTTATCGCAATTGTGCAATAACGGAGGAAAGGTCACTTTGCACCTGTGTGATGCTGGGAAATGAATGGGTCTTTTCTTCTCCTAGGGAGAAGTTTCCTTCTTCCTTGTTCATATCTACTGTAACAATGTTAGTATATTTTAATTTATGGCCTCAGGAGGAGAGAATCTCCCTCAACAGGGCTGTACCCCTTTCTCTCTTTGCCAGAAGAATGTCTGACTCTTGCCTGAGTTCTTTCTTGAAGAACTTTGATAATGTGACAGTGGAAGGGAGGTGTAACCTGACCAGCTCCATTTTGCTTCTGACCCCTGTGGTGGTATCTTTTAGGTTAAAAGCTTCTGCTTAACTCCTCAAGTGGACTAGCTAATTATATGAAGAATTCAGTATGTAGCTCTCTAGACGAAAGATGATAACCATCCCTTTCCCAAAATTAACTCACAAGGAGATAAGGAAAGTATGCACACGTATTTAATGACAATGCCGTGCTAAAGCTTTATAGGCACTTTGTGAGCTGACCTATGTCCTCCAAAGTTGACTGACCAAGAACAAAGAAGTTTCACAACCTCCTTGGACCATCGCTGAAACCCAAATGTCTGCTGTCATTCATTGGTCATCTCTTGCAACCCTTCCCCTTTTCCCCCTTCCCTTAACATAAAAAAGGAGCCTAAGGTTGATGGTGACTTAAGATGGTTCTTTAGGACATTAGTCTGCCACATTCTTGCTTTGATGGCTTCCTGAATAAAAGCCACTTTCCTTGCCCCAACACCTTATCTCTCAACTTACTGGCTGTCATACAGCCAGCGGTACAAACTTGGACTTGGTTATAATAAGAGTGACGAGAAGTAGCCGACAAACTCTGATATTTTCTAATCATTTTTCCTAGAGCTAAAGGAAAAGTGATCAGTGAGAACATGATCATTCTGCCAAGGTTTCACAGGTGACACTTTTAAAAAATATTTTGCTCTGGTGTAGTAAGTGTCACAATACCTATGTACCTTTCCAGCCATAACACCCAAGTTTTCACTGCCCCTGACTAATTACGTAGCCATTTTAGGTTTTTGCAATAGAAATTCCCCATGTCCAGCACTATGTTATGTGTTAGTTAGACTATAACCAACCTGCTTTTATAAAGAGAATTGCAAATACAGTGGCTGAAATAAGATTGAATTTTAATTCTCTCATACAAAAGTCCAGAGTTGAGTGTCCAGTGTTAGTTAGCAGGACAACTTTACCATCCTTAACACATGGATTTCATCTTTTGGTCAATGTTGTCTTCTATGGTTCTCATCATTTCATTTGTGTCCCAGATGATGAGAAGGGAAGAATGAGGCCAACTTGCTCATTCTCTTTGAGGGTACAACCAGAAAGTAATATCCATTATGTCCACTGACATTCCATTGGCTGAAACTTAATCTTATTGGCCATGCCTGGCTACAAGGGAGGCTGGGAAATAAAATCTTTGGTTAGGTAATCACTTAAAATTTGGGAATGAGCCAACAAGTGGATTTTGGTTAACAACTAGCAATTTCTGCCACACCAAGTATTGAATTATAAATAAGTGGGAGTTGAAGTGTCTTATACCTAATATTTCTTAGGGTAAATGTCTGAATTGTTTAGAGGGCTCAGTCAATGGGAAGAAAAAAGTATGTTTTTAAACATATGTATGATCACTTCAGTGATCCTCTTCTTGGCTTGGAGTGGGAAGAGAACTAAAACTGGAAAGTCCCAGCTCTCTTTCTTCCTCATTTCTTCTACCTGCTGGTGAAGCTGCAGTTCATAGCATCTGGCTTTCACTTTGGTCTAGCTCCTGCACCAAGAACAGGCAGAGAAGGTGTTCGGTTTCCTTCTCACTGTAGGCGCCTGCCATGCAAACTTTTGCTCACTTTAGCAACCATGGATTTGGGCCACCAAATAACCTTCATGGTGTTTCTCTTGTTTACAACACGCAGACAGCATTTTGTGCTCTGTCTAGAGACAAGCATTTCTAAGTCAGACATATAAAGTTGTGCAATATTTCTGTTGCCCACCACTCCTCTCACCTTGAAGAAAGTTGTTAATTACATGTAACTAGAAAAAAGAAAGAAACAGTGAATGGTACCATTCACTGTTGGTTAATACAGAACACTCAGCAATGTAGCTCAAGGTAAGAAGGGATGTGCCTTTCTTAGCATTGAAAAGCAAAGGTCTTAAGTATTTTCAAAGTTTCAATATTATGTTGATAGAGGGGATATATATATACCTCTTGTAAGGGCTGGATGGGAATTGGTGGACGGGAAATTTATCACTGTGGGTTGTGAAAGTGTTTTGAAATCTCTAGGAGAAAATTACCTTCACGTCATAAACTCCACGTGAACCATCATTTCTACCTTCACTCTCTCGTCCCATTCAAAAGGTCCAAACTCACTCTTCATTTTTCTGTAAAGTTACCCACGGATACTGCCACGTCTCTTTTGCAGAATATTTAATTGGACAGAGGGGAGAAGTCACCGACATTCAGTCTGTGCCTAACACTGTTAAATTGTTAAGACAGAAGGAAGGGCTTGTTGAGGTTGAGAACTGATTCTTCTTAGGAGAGGCAGCAGATCCTGGAGGAAAGCATGAGTTTCGGTAAAGTGTTAAAGAGAGAAGGCTGCAGGGATGAAAAGAAAGGATGAGGAGGAAGGAAATAAATCAGTGTCCCTGAGATGCGGCCCTTTCTGTTCGCCCTGGTCGGATGTGAATGTCCTTCGTGTTCAGGAGTAGGGCAGAAGACACTATAGTGAACACAATGTCCTTTTTTCCACCTCTCAACTCTGTACAACTTGGAAACAGGCATGTAAACCCTTTATTAAAGAACTGTTTGAGGAAGTGATTCTCACAGGCGGAGCGCTGGAGAGCGGCAGCAGCGACCGCAGCCGCAGGAGCAGCAATTTATCCGCGTGCAGCCCCAAACTGGAAAGAAGATGCTAATTAAAGTGAAGACGCTGACTGGAAAGGAGATTGAGATTGACATTGAACCCACAGACAAGGTGGAGCGAATCAAGGAGCGTGTGGAGGAGAAAGAAGGAATCCCCCCACAACAATAGCGGCTCATCTACAGTGGCAAACGGATGAATGATGAGAAGACAGCAGCTGACTACAAGATCCTAGGTGGTTCAGTCCTCCACCTGGTGTTGGCTCTGAGAGGAGGAGGTGGGCTAAGGCAGTGATAGACCCTCCCTCCGTTTTACCTCCCTACCCTGTCTCTCATAATGAGGCATCATATATCTTCTCACTCTCTGGGACAACAGAGCCACTGCCCCCTCTCCTGGATGCCTAGTCATGTGTATCTACTGGTGGGAGACTGTGAGGACCCCAGGATGCAGTATTCCTGGCCCAGAGGGCCCTTGCTGGCTGTTGGGTTTTAGTTTGCAGTCCTGTGTGTTTCCCTCTCTTATGGCTATGTCCCTGGTTGTCAATAAAATATTTCCTGGCCTCCTGGAAAAAAAAAAAAAAAAGAACTGTTTGAGACTTTACCAGCGCCTGATTGATAAGTATGTGTTTGGTTCAAGAAAAAGTAGACTAGGCATTATCTCAAGCATGTGTGTCCATAGGACTGGTGAGGGAGCGTCCGTCTTCTCTTGTTTGAGCCCCCAGTGGTTGGTAGGCACTACCTATCTGCAGACTATACCCCAGCTCCTTCCTTTACTGTCTCTTCCATACAGTTCAACAGGCAGTTCTCTAAGTTCTATCTTCAACTTTTTTCCCAACCCAAGTGCTTCTTGCCATCCCCACTTCTTCCTCTCTAGTCCAAGCATTATCATCTCCCACTTGGCTACTGAAATAGCCTCCTAACTGACCACCCTACTTCTATTTTTGTTTATTCAATCAGAAGCCAGAGCCATCTTTAAAAATATGAATCTGATCATGCCAACACCCCAGACTTAAAACCCTCCAATAGCTTCCCATACCCACACGCCTTACCAGAATCTTTCTACCCAGGCTAATCTCCTGCCACTCCCTCCATTGTTCATCAGCCACACTGGCTGCCTTTCATCAAGTCAAACCTGTTTTTATTTAGAGACCGTTCCTTTGTACTTTCTGTTCCTTCTGTCTGGAGTGCTGTACTCTCATATCTTCTTTCTTTTTAATTTTATGTTTTCTTTTGTAGCTCCCTATAGACCAAGTAAACACTGAAATGTGTAACCCATGGTAAGGGGTTTGGATTTGCTTATTGACGTGGCCCACACTTTTTAAAAGATAATAACCCATGGAATGAACATTATATTGTTGGCAGAAGTGAACATATATGCCAACAAAAAAAAGTAGGAATACTTTTAACATTCATAACTCAACTTCTAAATATCTATTTCAAGATAGAGTAATAACAAAATATGAACAAGTGCATAAATATATTGATGTATTATTTATAGTACTATCATTTGGAAAAAGCTAAAATACTCAATAATGTATAGCAGTTAAATAACTTTAAGAACTTGATAGATTATAATTCTATCAGTCAGTGTTCTCCAGATGATAGAACCAGTAAGATATACGTAGGTGTATACACACACACATATGTGAAAGGGAAAAGTTTATTTTAGGGAATTGGCTCATGCAATTGTAGAGGCTGGCAACTCTAAAATCCATAGGGCAGGCGGGCAGGCTGAAAATTCAGGTAAGTGTTAATGTTTCTGTCTTGAATCCATAATCCACAGGTCAGGCCAACAGTCTGGAAACTGGGACAAGATTTCTATGCTGTAGTCTTGAGACAAAATGCTTTGGTAAACTTCTGTCTTTTAAAGCCTTCACCTGATCGGATCAGACCAATGCACATTATGGAGGGTAATGTGCTTAACTTACAGTCAACAGATTGTAAATCACTTACTTAAAAAATTTCACAACATCTAGATTAGTGATTGACTAAGCAACTGGACACCATAGTTTAGCCAAGTTGAAACACAAAATTAACCATCACAATAATGTTGTCATTTAATGGTTAAGTGGGTTATGTAATCATGTAGGGGAAAAAAAGCTTTGATAATGATATTGAGAAAAAAGCAGAACACAATAATCTCCTATCTTACATGTGGTTAGGTTAAAAATGCAAAAGAAAAAAAGACTGAGGTAAAAACACCAAAGTGCTATTAATTATGAGTTAGAGTGATATTATGTGCGATGTTTCTCTTTTATGCCACAAAATTTTATAATGTTGTTACATTATTGTCATGGAAAAATAAAATTTTCATAGGAAATTCTTCTTTAATGATTATTTTTATAATGGAAAAATAAAATTTTAGGAGAAAATTCTTCCTCAAAGATTGAATTATTTAAAAACAAAGAGCTGAGACATCAACTTGGTGACACTGGAAATATTAAATATACAGGTTTTTTAAATGAGGAAAGAATTACTTTACTGAGTAGAGTTTTAATATTTTAAAGATGGTCTGAACTTTATTTTGGCAATCAGGTTTATCCCTGAGTGGTAAGAAATTCCTGGAGACCTTAACTCAAAATAAGCAGAGGTATAGAGATTTATAAGTACCTCTGAGACCTACAGATATGCTCCTTTTACTCCTTCCCTTAGCACTTTTGGTGCTATTTCCACTCACCCTCAAGCTGGAAGTATAAACTAGGATTACTCCAACACAAAAATTTTGCCAACAATCTTCAACCCATTTGTTATCATTTTTTTATGAATGTTGGCTACTTTAATAAGCAAGTCCAAACTCCTCCCCACAGGTGATAATTCAGTGCTCACTATGTGCCATTGAGTAGACAACGTTTAGTTTTGATGCCCTCAGCACCTAATTCAGCATCCTTGGTGATCCTTCAACCTCATACTCTTTTCACCTAGCCCCTTACCAAAACTCCTATCATGGAAAGTAATTTGATAATTATCATAGCTGGGTTTTGCTGAGCATCTGTTACATACCAGGTGTTATTCTAGAGACAACTATGAGATGGGAGATGGGTACTATTAGCAGCCCCATTTTACAAATGAGACAACTGGAACAATGACAGGTTAAAAACTTGGCACACATTTCTATAGCTATTAATAATGTCAGAGCTGGGGTTTAAGCCCAGGCAGTCTAGCCCCAGAAACCACAGTTTCAACACAAAGGTGTCTTACCTCTCTTGATGAATGTATGAAGATCATGGTACATCAGACCAATGCATGTGTAGCCTGCTGTCTTAAGAGAAAATGCATGTTAACAAGGGTCTACCACTAGATGATTAAACCTGTTTAAAGGTGAATGTGGTAAAGGGGCCATTTGGGATTGAAGGAGGGCAGAGGGACCTTCCTAAGGTCCCTCCATTGAATCCATGCATTGATAGCTCTCTCTGATGTCTGTAAGTCAACTGTAAGTCTGTAAATTGCTTTGGGACAACTGAGACTGTAGAGACTTACCTGGTGGTTTGAGGTGAAAGACTTCTGACCAGAAAAGAGGTGGAGGTTTCTCTTTGGGCTATGGATGAGGTTCACACTTCCTGCAAGTTATCTGTGCAAGGTAGGGGTCTTACGGGTTCTCTTAAGTAAATGCATTGCTTTCTATGAGTCATTCAGTGGTTCTAACTCCTCTTAATCAAGATCCATGCCATTGTATTTTCAACAGATACTCTGGAACTATCAGAAAATGATCAGAACTGGTCTAGTTCTCTCTTAAGGAAATATACAGTGCTGCCTAAATGTTTTCTTAATCCAACATTGCTCTCAATTGTATATGTTTTTATCCTCCCTTTGAAAATAAAGTCCTTCTCCTCTCCGGCCCAATCACACCATGCATGGCGGAGCCCAGGAATACACACTTGAAGGATGATGGAATATGAGAGGAGAGAAGAATAAGGAGAGTTTAAAGCAGGACTTTCAACCACAGCATTGATTTCTGTTGTTTTCTCACCCTCAGGCCAGTCTTGCATCAACTCAGAGAGAAGCCAATTCAGGGGGAAAGTCTAACAGTGTGTAACTCTTTTCTTCTTTTTGAGATTTTACATCGTACAGAATCAGAAAATATCCCAAAAAGTAACCTCTGAGCCACAGAAAAGAACTAACTATACATATACCTATTTTTGTTACTAGAGACCCATAGGCCCTCCATAAAAGTTTCTTTTATCTGCGTTCTTCTGGAAAGCTGCTTTGCTTTTCTGGTGAAAAAGTGTCTTGTATTTCCATCATGATACAGTAACCTGAGAAGAGTTTAGTCTTAAAATTTCTGTATCACTTAAAAGTACTTTCTGTGGCTTTTGTCAGTACCTTAATCCTAATGGAATTTGTACTCTAGTACATTAATATCAGGACAAACAGGTTATCCTAGTTTTGAATTGTCACACCTGCCCTATGCCATGGTGACTCTTTTATATCCTGTGTAGACATCTTTATTACTTTATTGCAGGTGGTAAAGAGTGCAGTTGCAGGTGATAAAACAGTACAGGTCTTCATTACTTTAAGGCAACCTTGCTATGCTTCTATAGTCCACTCAATTTCCTACTCAATGCAACCAGAGTTGCTAAATTTAGCAAATAAAAACACAAGACACCCACTTAAATTTGAATTTCAGATAAACAATGAATAGTGTTTATTAAATATAAGTATGTCCAATGC
The DNA here is from genome assembly GCF_040939455.1 of Microcebus murinus. Lineage (NCBI taxonomy): Eukaryota > Metazoa > Chordata > Mammalia > Primates > Cheirogaleidae > Microcebus > Microcebus murinus. Next base: position 113,784,128 of record NC_134105.1, on the reverse strand, counting down.
AATACTTAGGATATATTTATACTAAAAATTATTTATTATTTATCTGAAATTCAAATTTAATTAGATTTCCTCTACATTATTTGGCAACATTATCAGCAATGATTAATTAAAACTTATGTATTTTTTTCCAAGCATCCATCCAACTAATCTTCCTTTTGCGTATGACTTGGCTTTATTCTTAATGGATAAAAGATGTAATCAAGAGGAAACACACAATTGATATTCATGACCCTGAATTTATAATAGAACTGATCTATCTGGATCTATAACTTTCTCCAGTAATGCTTTTGCCTTGGTGCATGCAGGAAGAAGGCATAAGTTTGGGTTGAAGTGGCAAAGAAAAGAAGAGCAAAGATGTGTTTTAGCAAGATACTATGAAAGATACACCATAGACTCTAGAATGAATAAAGAGAGTGAAGATAGAGTAAGAGTAGCAGAAAGAGAATGTAGAGTATTTTATGTACTAGAAGTCCCAAAGATGTTGAGGAAATTTGTACAAAGGAGTATTAAAGCAAGCAAGCTAGAAAGATAATTGGCTTTATTAAGGGAGGGAAATGCTTGAATTAATGATTCTGGAGTCTAGGAAACTATGGATAATTCACAGAGTGGCCATCAGAGTTGGCAAGTGAAATGAAACACAAAGCATCACTGTACATGAAAAGGCCAAGTAGTATAGAGCTCAGGTGTTTTATAGATCATTCACTTAGGTTTTGGAGTTGTCCCAAAGCTAGGATGTGAAGGAAACTATATACAGTTGCGAACATCTTCAGTGGGTAGGCTGAGTGCCCGGACTATAGAGGTTAAGAGATGGTATCATAGAGTAGGATAGAATGCATGGTAGAATCACATGGCATACATTTCTTTAAAAAGTATGGATTTTTAAAGTGGTGGAGAAACCCTAAGGACACTACGATCATTTCATCTTCATTTAAAACCTTTAGCCACATATTTTCAAGTCTTATAATAATTACCATCAACTCTTTTCCCATCTGGTTTTAACATTTCCTAAACCCTGAGTTGAGTCTTCTAGTTTCCACCACGCAAGTTTATGTGCAACACTTCCTGATTCTCATCTCTGTGAAATACAAGTTTATGTTAATTCCAAATGATGTCCACTACTTGGAGTTTATGTTCAACACAGGATTCTCTGGAACAGTGCTGTTTAGTACAACTTTCTATGATGACAGAAATGTTCTTTGTGTTTCTAGGACAGTAGCCAAATCTCTCTCAGGGCCATTTTTAAAAGCAGAAGCTCAAATATAAAATTGTGCCTCATCTTCTTCTTATTGCAACACTTTCTTGACTGTTCCTTGTCCTATCTCCTTTGGTTCTGAACTCTTCTTTGGGAATCAGAAAGTAATATGTAGAAATGTCTGTCAGTGCTCCTAAAACTGAAACACATGGCTCTTCAACGTGTTATGGTTGGGCTTTGGAAGCCCACGAACCTCCTGACATTGTATGCAAAGGTTACATGCCAATGTGCACTTTTCTGGGGGGAGTACTTGAAACATTCAACTTTCTTTAAGGGCTATGAGATCCAAAAATGCTAAAGGGTTTTGTCTATAGTGAACATAGAAAAATCTTAGGAACTCCAAAGTAGATGATTTCCTGGATGGAGCTGGAACCCATTCTACTAAGTGATGTATCTCAAGAATGGAAAAACAAGCACCACATGTGCTCACCAGCAAATTGGTATTAATGGATCAACACTTAAGTGGACATAAAGGAATAACATTTATCAGGTATCGGGCGGGTCGGGGGGACATGGGCAATATATGTAACCTTAACATTTGTACCCCCATAATATGCTGAAATATAAAATAAAAAATAAAAAAAAAGAACCTGAAGTAAGATCAAGGCATTGGAGAGCAGTTTTTCCTTCCTTGTAATGCCTAGGAAAATGCTAACACATAGTAGGTAATAAAAACTATTTTGTGACTATTTATTCCATCAGTATTGGTAAATGATGAATACATGAAATTGCTAAAGTGTACTCAGATAAGGACAGTATACCCTGATGAACTCTAACCTTCTTAGGGGAGCAGGAGCCCATTAGGCCTTCCAATACTTTGTAAAAATGAACATAGGACCTGTGGATCAGGACCTTGACTATGAGATCCTTGCTTTCTTAAATCCTAGAGACTGTATTTTTTTCATTACTCCCTGACCATTTCCCAAAATGAAAGATCTCAAAACAAACAAAAGACATAGATTACTTATTTGGGGGACTGTATATCCCGCTCTACAGTTAAGGAGCTCCCCGAAATAAACCAGGTATTCACTGGTTTAAAACAGAAACAAAAGGAAGAAGTAGGCAGAGTCTTGACCTAGGGTTGTCTTCAGACTTAACTGAGTGGGGTACTCACTTGGCACCAGACATATAGTGAAATAATGGTTTAGAAGTCCAATGTTTGAAGACACACAATGAATGAAAATGCTTAATAAGGGTGGTGAAGTCAATGGAAAATCCTCTCGAGCTGTCTTGTTCCCATCATCTCATCTTGGCTTGCTTCCTTAGAAGCACAAACTTCTGAAATGCCTTGTGGTACATCTAATTATGGGAGAGGTTCTAAGAATTGAGTCCACTCCAAATTCCTGTATTCATGTTCTCTAAGGTACTGACTCAGGTTTTGCTTTATAAATGATATAAAAAAAATAGATTGTAGCTTATGTAAGTATTTCCTTCTATTTCATGATAATGAATTGTGACATTATAACCTTAATAACTTTACATTAAGTCTTATAAGCCCTTTAAAATCATTGCCAATATTTCTTTAATTAAAACCAGTGAGTCTATTTGATCAGTAATGTGATTATTATAATTAATTAAGAACAGAGAAGGTAAAATATCTCTCAACTAGGGATATGAAGGCTTTGTGGAATATGGAGAAGGTAGGGTGTCTAAAATCAACACCATCATTTTCTTTGAGAGCTTCTAAAGTGAATACTGGAAGCTAATTTTTAAATCGCATCCTAAGTACGCAATTTACACACACAGTTATATTTCAAGTATAAAATTTATTGTCATTTATAAATGATTGATAGGCATACTATGTGCCTTACCTTAAAGACAGCATAACCCATCTATTAATGTTTCAACAGAAAGCAAACATCCAAATGAGGCAGTTAGAAGCATTGTGGGTAGAAAAAGTACTAGACTACTTATTGGAAGAATTACTCAGTTCTGTGTTTGTTGCTATCACTTGTGAAAAATTGAGCAACTGATTCTTTTATTAACCTATAAACTGGGAATATGAATACCAACATTACAGAATTATGATATGGTTTAAATAAAATGCTCTATACAAAGATATTTTCAGAAATACAACACAAGCTACAAATATAGCTTTATTAGTTATAAGCTTATCTATTTTGGTTGAACATAGAAACCTGGTTGAGCATAGAATCACTCGGGAAGTTAAGATAAATAAATGGTGAATGTCTAGGCTTCACCCTATATTTATTAAATCAGATCCTTTGGGAAGGAATTAAAAGATCAACATTTTTATTAAATGACCAAGGTGCTACAGATCTATAACACTAATAAAGCAATATGTACTATTTATAAGATACTTGCTATGTTCTAGACATTTTATCAGGTCAAAATGAGATACCAACTGTTTTTCCTACATTTGGCATCTCATTTATACCTCACAAGAGCTCTGGAAGTAGGTATTATTATCTTCATTTTGTAGATAAAGAAATATTAAATAATGTGTTCAAGGTCTTCAAAGTTACATAATTAGTAAATGGTGGAAACCTCAAGACCATCAGAGTCCAGATCTTTGTCAGCGGTTTTCAACTTTTGGATTATTTGTTACACATTTTAAGACTAGCATTTTTAGCAGGACACTTGAAAGGATTAAAAGACACAATGAGCTCAAAATAAGCCATTGCTAGAGGGTAGCAGTGCTTTTCCAACTGGGTCATTGTCCCTGGGCTGCCCGTCCACATGTGATGCTGTTGGGTCAGAGTGTTACTGCCTGGCTGGCCACTCCTGTTGTCATGAGGTAGAGGCACCTCATGTTCCACTGGACACGTGATCATTTTTCTTTGGCACTGGCTTCCTATTTCATTGTGTCTTTCATTTCTCATATATCTTAAAATTCTCAGTATCTATCTAATATTTATTTCCCTAACAGTCTAGGTACTTAGTTTAATGAAAACTGATTCTGCACATTGGCCAGAATTTGAGAGCCCAACCAGGGGCTGAACGCAGCACAAATTATTCCCACTGTAGCACTCCTCCTTTTTGTTTAAGGCAAGTGACTTTCTTTTTTGGGGGAGGGGCGTCAAATTCTTCCTTATCCTAAACTTAAACTCTTACTTCATGTCTAATATATCTTGTTTTATCCTCTTTTAACATGTCACTTTTAACCTTATTTGAGCTTAGATTTTTAATTACTTTCCAATCAGGGCACAGTTTTAATACCTTCAAAAAATACCACCTCTCGTATTTTCATGGATAGAGCTGGAACCCATTCTACTAAGTGAAGTATGCCAAGAATGGAAAAACAAGCACCACATGTACTCACCAGCAAATTGGTGTTAACTGATCAACACCTAAGTGGACATATAGGAATAGCATTTATTGGGCGTTGGGCAGGTAGGAGGGAGGAGGAGGGGATGGGTATATACAAACATAATGAGTGGGATGTGCACCATCTGGGGGATGGTCACGCTTGAAGCTCTGACTCAAGGGGGTGGGGGGGCATGGGTAATATAGGTAACCTTGACATTTGTACCCCCATAATATGCTGAAATATATATATATATATATTTATATATATATGATTTCTGCCAAAAATGTAATGTTCCGCCCATATGGGATGATACCCTGGTCTGCCCTTCAAAGCAGGGTGACTTTCCATAGGGTGGCATCTGAAAGCTTGTCACATGAGGCACTGGGGACCCCCTCCATGAGGAAAGCCATGGTCCCCAATGTACACAGCAGTTGAGGGAGTGAGCTCTTTTAATGCTGTCCCTTTTCCCAGAACCCTGGTTATAAAGCGTTGCTTTGATAGTGATATTAACCTATTTTTAAACTCTTCTTCCATCTTTACTACATAAAGTGCATTTTCTTCTTCATATAATTTTTGCTGTGTTTTTTCAAGATACTTCCAAAATTTTATACTTTTCTTAAAATATGACTTCAAGGAAACTTTTAGAAGTATCTTGAAAAACAGCAAAAATTACTATGAGGCAGAAAATGTGGCTTGCGAAATATTTCTATGGCATGGATTATTATGGTAGTTAAGTACTTTGATTTAATTTAGTTGGGAGGAATGAGCCATTATTTATTGAGCATTAACTATGTGTCAAATGTAATAAGCTCACTGTGAGCATAATCTTATTTAATCCTCATGATGACCCAGTTAAAAAATGCACTATTTCCATTTCATAGATGAGGAAACAGACTCAAGGAAGATAAATTGTCCAGGAACTGGTACAGCTGGAAAGCAAACCCTTGGCAAAGGGGTTTGCAGGGTTTGCAAAGCAAACCTCCTCATTACATATGATTGGTGTGATTGAGTCTAATGTCTGCAAATTCTTTGATATTCCTCCTATTTAGAGTTGGAGTCTATGCCTCCTCTCCTTCAATCTGAATGAGCTTTTGACTTACTTGTAACCAACAGAATGCAATGAAAGTGAATATATGATTTCTGAGGCTAAGTCATAAAAAGTGATGCAGCTTCTGTCTTATTCACTGGTTCACTCATTTTGGAGCCCCAAGATTCCATGTAAGAAATTTAACTATCCTGAAACCACCATTCTATGAAGAGGCCAAGGGCACTTGGGGAGATCCCAACTGACAACAGCCTCAACCACCAGACACAGGAATGCCGAAGCTGCCAGATTTCTAGTTCCCAATTTTTGTGTCTTCCCAGCTGAAGTTCCAGAGGTTGTAGAACAGAGACATGCCATCCGTATTCACATTGTTGGGGTGGTGGACCCACAGAATCTATGAGCATTTAAAAAATAGTTGTTTGAAGCTTCTGAGTTTAGGGGTGGTTTGTTACAGGCCAATTGTAATGGAAACAATTAGACACTAACTGCCCAGACATATATTTCTCTGCTACCCCCAGGGAAGCCCAAGTTTCTACTTTAAATTCTCTATTGCTCTTCTTCTCTGAAATATCTGACCCCAGCTACACTCTATTTCTCCTTCAAGATATTGCTCAGATGTCACTCCAGAAAAATTTTATTGCCAACCGCACCCTTGCAAACCTTTCTGATGCAATGATCACATGAAATACTTCCCACTCTGTCTCCACAACTTAGCAGGAAGGTACTTCAGGATGCAGATGGTTTCTCTTTTATTTCCATATCTCTGGGGTCTAGAATAGTGTTACCACATGAGACACACTCCATAAAATCTTCTGAGTTGATGAATAAATAAATACTCGAGTGAACTAATCAGAGTATAAATAAGTAGACATAGTTGTATGTAATACAGTGAAAAATATGCGGAATATAACCTCTACATCGAGCATGTTTAGAAAGAAAAATAATCTTACAAAGAATTAGATGGACATTGTTTAGTTAGCATGCATAAAACAATTTAATGTTTGGTGTTTATAGTTTTAAAATAGTTTATAACAAGTGTTCTATGGTTAATGCATACTTCAGAGATGTAGTGAAATGCGTGCCCTATATATGCATAACTTGGATTAAAAGAGATCAAAAAAGTATCAGTAAATATCTTTATATATTGCAAGCAACAATTTTATATCTGCAAAAAAGAGACTGGGTTGAATTTTATAACATTGCTTTTAAAAATTTCCCTAGTGGACTAGATTCTAGCAAAAGAATCAACTAGAAATTATAGAGGTAAAAAATGTAATATTTGAATTTATGCTGCCATGTATGTAGGTAGAATTAACTACAATAGTAATGGTACTCTCACCATAAATAACTGGAAAACCTGACAATTAGTTTTAGACATTTGGGCTACATATTAGTGAGAAAAGAAAAACAGGTGAGATAAACCTTATAATTGCTCTCACTTACTGTGTAAAGGCAAATTTCCAAGCCACAATGCAAGGAGAGATAACCAAAGAGAACCCAGTGATCTCACTGAGGTGAAGAAACAGAGATTGGAGTTCAAAGAGAATGAGGCAGCTAAAATTTGTGGGCATAAAATTAGAGAGGGAAGAGCTGAACAGACAGAAGATTCTAAAGATCTGCCAAAGCATCTCCTTGAATCTTTGAATATTAATATACATATGCATGGAATAAGACTCCACAGGGCTGGCAAAAAAATTAGAAAATAATAAGTCCCAAATTCCTGGAGTTTGTAGTCCAGGATAGTTCACAATTCCAGTGGATAGGGCGGAGGGACTTTGCAATACATGAGGCATGGATAAATACCCTAGATGTGTATTACCATAGTAGTGGGGATAAATTAGCCTTAGGCTAAAACCCACTGGAGATCAGGCTAACCAAAATTAAAGGCAAACTTCAAAAGAATTAAATTGATTCAAAGAAACTTAATGTATGTCAGAACAAAATTTAAAAAACAATTGAAGAAATGCATTAAAATCTACTCTTCTAAAGCATAAAATTTTAAATGCTCAGCATTCTTGCCTCCCCCAAATTATCAGAAAAACTAAGAAGTAGTAAAATAAGATCCATAAACAGGAGAAAAATTTTAAACATGATGTTTTTGTCAAAAATGACAGAGATTATAGAAGGAGAAAAAATTAAAACAGCTACCATAATACAGCTACATGTACTCAAAAAATATAGAGGAAAACATCAGTGTGAGGGCAAAGATGGAAGGCCTAGAAAAGACTCAAATGAAATTTCTACAGGCGAAAAATACAATGACTGATTGATTGCTCTACACACGTCCCAGAAAAAAAGAAAAAAAAAATACAATGTCTGAAATGAAAAAAATGCAGGTTAGAGGTTAATAGCAGAATAGATATTACAGGGAAAAATCAGTAAAATCAGAACAAAAGACACTATCCAAAATGAGGCAAAGAGAAAAAAATTGAAAAAAATGAACAGAGCATCATTTTGTGGGAAAACATTGAGCAATTAACAGAAATGTAATAGGAGTTCCAGAAGAAAAGGTGGGGTAGGGAGAGAGAGAGAGAGAGAGAATGAATTAAAAAATGGTGAGTTAATTTTCCAAATTTAATGAAAGATATAATCCCATAGATCAACAAACTCCAAGCAAAAGAAAGCTAAAGAAAATGACACCTAGGTACATCATGATAAAATTTCTGAAAACCAGCAAAAAAAAAAAAAAAAAAAAAAATCTTAAAAGTAATCAGAGAAAAATAACACAGTGTATCCAAGGAACAAAGATAAGATTGACAGTGGACTGCCTATCAGAAACTATGCAAGCCAGAGGACAATAAAGCACACTACCAAAGTATTTAAAGAAAAAAGATCAACCTGGAATTTCACATCTAGTTAAAGCAAATTTCAAAATTAAAGGTTAAATAAAGACTTTACCAGACAAACATAAGCTGAGGGATGGCATTCTCACTAGCAGATCTTCACTATAAACAAATGTTAAAGATAATTCTCTGGGAAGAAGGAAAATTCAACCAAATGGAAAATTGTGTACAAAAAAATGAAAAACACCAGAAATGATAAGTTTGAAGATAAATATAAAGGCATTTTTGCAATTTAAAATATCTTTAAAAGATAATTGATGGTTGAAAACAAAATTAATAGCAGGATATCGTGACCATGAAAGTATATGTAGAAGTAAAATGTATGACAAGAATAGCACAAAGGGCAGAAGGGGAAAAGAAAGTATTGTGGGTTTTATTTATACATCAGGGGTCCTCAAACTTTTTAAACAGGGGGCCAGTTCACTGTTCCTCAGACCATTGGAGGGCCAGACTATAGTTTAAAAAAAAACTATGAACAAATTCCTATGCACACTGCATATATCTTATTTCTAAGTGAAAAAACAAACGGGCAAAAACACCCGCATGTGGCCCCGGGGGCCATAGTTAGAGGATGCCTGGTATACATTATTTATTTAAGAATGCAATAAGTTAAAAAATGTATTTCATAGGCCATAGAGCAGCCAATAAATCAAAGCAAAAAAGATTAAACAATGTACCGGCAAATATTTTTTACGTGTTGCAAACAATAATTCTATGTTATCAAAAATGGTTGGTTGGGTTAGGTTTAATAATACCACTTATTAAAAAGAAGCTCAAGGGAAAGGAAAAAAATCATATCCAAGAATTAGAGTTCACTTGCAGATTTGTCTTCTAGTTAGGGAGTGATGCTGGTGAAAAAGTTGCAGGCAAAAGATTTGGGAGATCTCACCCATTTCTCAATCCCCACTCTCAGACTGGGCTTCCCAGCAAGTGCACCCTATGTATATATGCTACAAATGCTGTGTGTGTGTGTATGCATATGTGTTTGTGTAAAATGTTTCTATTGAGGCCAGGGCCCCTCTTTTGTTCATTGCTGTACCACTAGTGCCTATACAGTGCCTGCCATAGTAGGTATATAATAGTATTTGATGATGTACTGGCTGGAAGTTTCAGAACCCTCTGGAGAAGCAGGCAGATTGAGCACCATGAGTTAATCTTTGCATCTGGGTGAAAAAAAATAGAAGATGCCGTCATTTGTGGCCTGGTATTTCAAATCCTCAAACATTCTCTGCCTACCTGGGACCTTAAGTCAGAGTGTTTGCTTGACAGCTCCCACCTCTGACTTTGATCTTGGTTTAGTAAAACTTATTGATCTTTGATGCACCTGACATCTTTCTATGGATCCTGATGAACCTTAGCTTGATAATTAAAACCCAATTTCTTCATTCCTCCTTTAATTAACCGCCTCTTAAACTTGGTTTGGATCTAGATTAGACTTATTATGACTATTCAGTACAAGTGGCCTCTGCATTTTATGTCTATTCTACCACAGGCATTGTACCAAGCCTAGGTAATAGGATAGGTAGCTCTTGGCATTAAGGAACAAAAGGTCTGTGGAAAAGGCAAACACATAAGCTGATAATAAAGTATATGTAGAACAAAATTTAAAAAACAATTAAAGACATGCATAAAAATGAGGTAATTGTTACATATTGGCCTAAGAGTAACAATAAAGGTGCAATGGTGGCAAAAACATTGAAATATGCAAGCCTATTACACACAGCATACACAAAAATACCTTTAAAAGCTTGGTTCTGCCATTCTATGTTGCTTGGATGGCATAACAATCCAGTGTTTACACCCAGAAAAATGGTCCTGGTGACATATCTCAGCAAAATATAAGGAGCAGAGACATGCCACTACTCTAAACTTCCGGTTCTTTCCCACATCTGTTGGTGATTTCATCTAATGTTGAAGATGGAAGCCATAATTCCCAAACTTTCCACAATTCCTATCATCTGCTTCTTGCTTTTCAGCAGTTGAAGAAGTAATTATATCATGTCATCGGACTAACCACCAAATTAGGGGCCAAGGATTCATGTCATATGAAAGCTGTTGGGCATCTACCCAAAAGAGCATAGGACATTCTATTATAAAGACATCTGCACCCGAATGTTTATAGTAGCACAATTCACTATTGCACGGTCATGGAAGCAACCCAAGAGCCCATCACTTCATGAGTGGATAATTAAAATGTGGTATATCCTCACAATGGAATATTACGCAATCCTAAGAAATGACGGTGAGCTAGCACCGTTTATGTTATCCTGGATTAAGCTTAAGCCCATTATCCAAAGTGAGGCGACACAAGACATGGAAAATGGGCCCTACATCTACTCGTCATCAAATTGGTACTGACTGATTAAAACTATGGTTTTCAAATGGTGGCGATGCTCACCAGGGATTCGGGGTGGGGGGGACCCAATCTTAGGGAGGTGGTGAGTATTTTGGAAGGGAAGGGCATAACTCTAACCCTTCTTAGGGAGAGGCAAAGATACACAATGTAACCAAAATGCCAAACAAAAAATCAAAACAAAAGTTTTTATCGGGTGGTGGGCAGGCGGTAGGGGGGAGGAGGAAAGGGGTGTATGCTTCCATAACTTGTGTGGTGCACACCACCAGGGGATTGGACACATTGGGGGGGGGGCAGGGGCAATATTTGTAACCTTAACAATATTTGTACCTCCATAATATGATGAAATAAAATAAAATAAAGCTTACCAGTTCTATAGAGACTATAAAATTAATCCAAACAAATTAGATCAACAATGTCGAGATACACCCCCCTCCCGCACATACACACAAAAGGAAAGGTACAACACAATGTTTTCCCCCTGTTTGAAAAGCACAACCCTAATAGTATGCCTGTTATAACAGATGCATTTTAATTAAAAGTAAAAAATTTCATTTTAAGTGACAGGTGGTTGTTATCATTACTTTTGGTTTTGTAAAACCTGTGTTTGGAAACTGCTTAGAAAGGATGCGATATGTCAAAAACTAAGATTCCTTCCCCCAAAACCACGTGGATACAATATTAAGGGGAATGGTCAGTTCTACCTGGGGAAGATCAGGGAAGAAGAACTTCACAAAGAAGTGATAGTAAAACTGGGTTTTGAATGATGAGTGTTGTGGTTTGAATGTTTCTCCCAAATTTATGTGTTGGAAACTTAATCTTCAATGCAACAATGTTGACAGGTGATTAGGACATTGGGTCTCTGTCCTGATGAAAAGATTAATGCCATTATTGCCAAAGTGGGTTGATACTGAAGAATTGGGGTCCTGCTAAAATAAGTTTGCCCCTCCCCCTCTTCTCACTCTCTTGCCTGTGCTTTCTTGCCCCTCTGCTTTCTGCCATGGGAGAACACAGCAAGAAGTCCCTCACCAGATGCGGGACCCTCAATTTGGGACATTTCAGCATCCAGAATTGTAAAAAAATAAATTCCTAGTCTTTATAAATTATCCAGTCTCAGTTATTCTGTTACAGCAGCACAAAATGGACTAAGACAGAGGATTGCCAAGTAGACAAAGGCGAGGGAAGGAATTGCTTATTGAAAAAAATACACTAAAAGAAATTGATTAAAAGAGAGAGATTAGAAGTAGAGGTATATAAAAAGATATATTAGGCAAATACAAGCAGATTTATTTTATTTCAGCATATTATGGGGGTACAAATGTTTAGGTTATGTGTGTCGCCTTTCTCCCTCTTCCCCCAACCCCGGAGTCAGAGCTTCAAGCGTGTCCATCCCCCAGATGGTGCACCTTGCACTATTATGTATGCATATACTCATCCCCTCCTCCCACCTCCCATCTGCCCAATGCCCGATAGATGTTATTTCTATATGTCCACTTAGGTGTTGATCAGTAAATACCAATTTGCTGGTGAGTACATGTGGTGCTTATTTTCCCATTCTTGGGATACTTTACTTAGTAGAATGGGTTCCAACTCTATCCAGTAAAATACAAGAGGTGCTAGCTCTCCATTGTTTTTTTGTGGCTGAGTAGAACTCCATTGTATACATATACCATATTTTATTAATCCACTTATGTATTGATGGGATCATTCTTAACTGCCCTCTTTCTCTCATAACTCATGTCCAGTCTATCAGCAAATATTTGCAGCTCTCCCAAACCTATGCAGCATCTGGCCACTTCTCCAGTCCCCACGCCCCCCACACTGCCCCAGCCCACCTCCTCTCTCCTGGGTTGGTGTAACAGCCGCCTACTGGGCCTCTTGTTCCCACTGTCTGCACCTACAGTCTATTCGCAGCACGGCAGGCAGTGACCCTGCTGCTCATCCTCTCGAAGCAACCCAGTGGCTTCTCATCTTGCCCAGAGTAAGTCAGGCTGCTTGCAGTGGCCCACGGGGAGTTACATGATCGATCGGACTGGGTTCCCTCTGACCTCGCCCTTCTCTGCTCTTCCCCTGCGCCCTCTGGGCACTCGCTGCTCCTCAGACTGCCTGGAGCACTGCACAGCAGGGTTCCGCCCTTGCTATCCCTGGCCTGCTTGCTCTCTCACTACCTTCCAGTCTTTGCTCTTTTCCCAAATGTCAGTTTCTGCGTCCCTTCCTGACCCCTGCACTCCCTCTTTCTTTCTTTTCTTTTTCTTTTTTTTTTTTGCAATCTTTCATTTTTCCTTTATTTTTCCTTCATTGGCACAACACTTTTTTTTCAGCATATTATAGGGGTACAAATGTTTAGGCTACGTGTGTTGCCTTCCCCCCCTTTCCCCCTGGAGTCAGAGCTTTAAGCGTGTCCATCCCCCAGACGGTGCGCATTGCACTCATTATGTGTATATATACCCATCCCCTCCTCCCCACTCCCATCACTCCCTCTTTCTTACTGTGGCTTAACCACCACCCCATGTCATATCCCCTTCTAACTACATAAATATTCATTTTGCTATATTGCACGTCTCCTTTACCAGAATCTGTAAGCCCCACAGGGACAGGGAGTTTCGTTTTAGTCTTGTTGACTTCCCCATTCCTAGATCCTAGCACAGGGCCTGTTGAGCATATGATATATGCTCAATAAGTATTAGTGGGATAAATGAAAGAATTAATTCTATGGACCTTCGTTCTTCATTGAGAAATGGAGCAGGGACGGGGGCTGGGGGGGGGGAGGAGGAGGAATTGGCTTGAGTCCGAAATGGCCTACATTAACTCTCTCAGATGGGAACAACTACTAGATATTTGAGTGACCTCAGACAAGTCTCTCTATCTCTCTGGCCTCGATTTCATCAGCAGTTGAATTTTTACTTTTGCATTCTTTAATTCTCTAAACCTCTTGTCCCCACACCATTTCCAAGTTTAATTCTTTATTTCTCTCCTTTTTTAAATGTTTGTACTCATTCATCAATTCTGCAAGCAATAACTGAGCATATTCTATGGGCCAGTCCCCGGGCTGAGGACTGGAGATAGATGATTGAATAAGAAAAGGACTTGTATTGGGGAGAAGAATGTTCATGAAGAAAGACAGCACAGACACTTCAACAGGGTGGTCACAGTGGCCCCATGTGTCCAGACAAAGGCCAGAGGCTGCATGCATGTTGGGTGTATATGGGGGATGGTGGCGAGTGGGCAGAGGGTAGAGCTGGGGCTTCACTCCTGGCTGTGAATATGCAGGAAGTCCAGGCGCTGACCATCTGAGACGAAGTCTATTGAGTTGAGCACTTTTCTCATATCTGCGCTCTTGCTTTAGTGGCCGAAGTATTGGTCTCATGGCCAAAGACTATATTTGCCACAAAAATACAGATAAGGTGCTGCTACATCCTATTAAAGGCATCGCATGTACCCTATAAATACATACAACTATTATGTACCCATAATAATTAAAAATGAAAAATTTTAATTTATAAAACGGCTTAGCTCATTACAGATGGAGTCAGCGTGTCTTTCTGGGTTAACGCTTATACAAGTGAACAAGCCAAAAAGATTGCTGGCTAAAGCACTCCACCTTTTTCATCTAAGGGCCGCCTTAGATGGCTTCAAATGTTCATGGCATTTAAGGGATTTCCCAAGGAGCTCACATGAGCCTGTGTGTGCTTTTGTGGGCCAAGGCAAGGGGGTGTGGGGGACAAGAGAATTAAAAGACAACAAATGAAGACTTTGCCGATCCCTTCTGGCACGTACAGAGCCTTTGCAACACCTTCCGTTTGCAGACAGATTATCTCTTCAATTATATATTTAAGGGCTTGAGTCAGTCAATCATCTGCCTTCACCCAACTATCTTGCTGTGTAGACAGAATTAGATTCCCCAAGGCTGTCCTTCAATGGCAAATAGTGGGGCACAAGGGGAAGATGGTCAACGTTGCTGTCTGTGTGTTTTAAGGTTCCAGTGTGGTCCCCCATCTCCCGGGGCAGACACACACCTGTGCCCCTCACGTGGGCTTGAGAAGTGACGTGCAGAAGGGCTCAGCATATCTGAGAATGGATGCTCATCTCTCACTCCGAACCCTGGAGCTGCTTCCTGCTTTCCTTTCTTTTTATGCCAGTGATGTAGCCAAAACTACCTGCATTGTTCTCGCTTTATTTTGGACTCCTGTCAGGACTTTCTAATGTACTCCAGTTCTTACTTTTGTAGTTTTTCAAGTAGCGGCCCCATCCATCATCCAGTAAACAAACCTTTCTTGTGGGCCTACTATGTGCTGCTCTCTGGGCATTGCTGGAGGCGCAAGGATCAAGCAGGCACTGTCCACAACCTAACAAACCCCATGTTCTAGTTGGGAGACAAGCACTTAGCAATAATTACAATGCAGTCAGTTACAGGCAGTAGCGGAAATACATTTCAAGAGTGAAAGTGGCATAAGAAGAGGAAATTTATGACTTCAAGGGAGCAGGGGGCAGAGAAGGTTTCTCAAAAGGGATGTTATCTGAGCTAAACAGAAATTTATTGCACAGATAGTCCTGGGCGTGGTGGCTCGCACCTGTAATCCAAAGAACTCTGGGAGGCCAAGGCAGGAGGATCGCTTCAGGGTGAGGAGTTTGAGAACATCCTGAACAAGAGCAAGACCCCATCTCTACTACAAATAGAAAAAAACAAGCCAGGCGTGGTGGCACATGCCTGTAGTTCCAGCTACTCAGGAGGCTGAGGCAGGAGGATGGCTTGAGCCCAGGAGTTTGAGGTTGCTGTGAGCTAGGCTGACGCCACGGCACTCACTCTAGCCCGGGCAACAGGGTGAGACTCTGTCTCAAAAAAGAAATGTTATCACACAGGTAAAAGGCAGAGTGCAAGGGGACCACAGGTCCTTAAAGCACTTTTGGAGTGCATAGCCCAGGTGAGGGTGCGGAGAGAGGACACAGGGCAGGTTCTCGCAGGCCTGGTGGCAAAGGCATCGTCTGTCACAAGCAAGACTTTTCCTACTAACGGCGAGGCAGCACTGGAGGCTTTCAAACAAGACGGTGCCATGGTCAGATTGGACTTTGAGAAAGATTACTCGGAATGGTGGGAAAAATGTCATTGTCAAATGTCAGGAAAACCGATCAGTACAGAAGGAGGTGGGCCACCGTGAATGCAAGGGCCGGGGCAGATAGAGGCTACCAATAGGACTGGCATTTAAGGGGGGAAGATACAGAGCTCAGTCGCTGGGTGGCTGATGCAGTGGCCACGAGTGGGAGGTGAGGAAGGAGGAAGTAGCGAGCTGACTGGCAGGCTCCGGTGTGGTGTCTGGCTCAGGGCTGGCCCCTCCACCTCCTGGCCTCTGTTCCAACATGCATGCCGGCAGCACACATCCTGCTGAAGTGTGTGAGCTGCCTTTTTGCATGCACGGTCCTCTGCCCCAGCTCTGAGCGTAGGGCTCTTCCCTTATTCAACCGGTGCCCTGCCCTACATTTGGCACACAAAATATGCCCAAGTATTTCTTATAGAATTGATGCATGAATAAAGAGAATTTAAAGAGGAGAGATAGAGAGTAAAACCTGGAGACAGGGCTTGGACCAGAGATTTAGAGAATTAAGAAATGTTCAAGAAAGAATACACGTAGAAATTATTTAGTTCAACCCATTAATTATGCAGATGAGGAAACAGAGGCCCAGAATGCTAAAAAAAAAAACAAACAAATCCTTGTCCAATGTCACATGCCTGAGCTAGGAAGACTGGGTGTGGGCAAGTTTGGGACACAGAAGCAGGGGATGGAGGGCTGACACATTCACTTTGGGTGGCATCACGCTGGTGCTGCGCACGGTAAATGCAGATCCCGATAGCCAATGTGCCGTTGGAATGTGGAGCTCGGGAGAGAGTCAAGTCTAGACGTGTGAATTTGGGACATAGATGATGCTGAGGCCATACCTCACAAGAACAGGTGGAGTCAGGAGCCAGGAGGGACCAGGGGAGAGCTCTGGTCACCTCGGAGGCAGCACGGCGTAACAGGAAGCAGCACACCAAGCAGCGGGTCCCTTTGGGTCTCCCTTTCCCCAGCAGCGTGAGTACCTGGTCACAGGGCTGTCATGAGGCTTAAACGAATGAATATTTATGAAGCCCTTAGAGCAGCGCCTGGCACGTTCTAAGCTCTAAGTGAGTGTGAAAACGAATACATGCACACCAGTATTTGATGATGGACAGAGGGAAAAGACCCTGAGAAATAAGTAAACTAGGAGTGATTAAGAAGGGAGGAGGAAAGGAGGCAACCGTGGGCACAGCAAAGCCCAGGGAAGAGAGAGTTTAGAGCAGGAGGGAGCAATTACATGGTGGATGCTAGAGAAGGGCGAACACCAGAAAAGGCCTGTTGGCTTTGGCACCTGCAGGGGCACTGGTGACGTTAGAGCCTCTTTGGGGAGGGTCAGGGAGAGGAGGGGTGGGCTGAGGACTGAGCTGGGGGCAAGAAGTGGGGGTGGGGCGGCCCAGGGCACGGCTGTGCAGAGGGTGGAGGAGCCCTGAGCCTTGAGCCGTGCAGCCCCGTGTGGTCAGGCTCTGCGGGGAGTCCTGCCTTTTGTCACAGCACGGCCCCTTCTCTGTCCCAGAGTCCTAGTGCGCATATGAGTGAGGACCTGATGTCTGCATCCCTGCCAGCTTTGGGGGCCCAACCTTTTTCTTTTCTTACGACCAACATTTGATGGTGATCGAATTCTTTTTGACTTAGAAATGACTCCTGAATCAGCCAACAATCAGCCCTTTTTAAAATCTCCTTTGGAGTTTACAGAGATGGATGCTGTCAAGAGCTGCTTTCTTTTAAAATTTATAAATGGTTTTCCATACACACTTTTGCATCGGATCCTCAGGAACGTATGTTATTGGTATTTCCACTTTAACTATGAAGCAGACTTCAAAGAATGGGGTAATTTTTCTCAAAGTCACAAAAAGAGTAACCCAAAATTTGAAGCTAAGTCTTCTGGCAGGCAAACCCCATGCTTGAGAGCTGCTGGGAGTACCCGGATGGGTGGCACAAAACTAGTTTAGAACTGGGTCTCGAAAGAACACAGTTTTTAATTGATGAAAAATGTCTTTCAGCACAAAATGTCTTCTATCTATTCCTCAAAATAATACGTTTTTCTGCCATGTTTTCTTCCCTTCCAGGAGGGCATAAGATAAGATTTTTCATTTGGAGAGATAAGCTGTGCTGTTTTTTTTTTTTTTTTAATCTTTTGGTTTCTCCTGCAGAAGTAGAGTGTTTAATAATATGTTCAATTATATTTTATGAGACTGATGTGGTTCTGTGTGCACCTAGACAATTTCAAAGCACTTTTGCATGCATTATTCATCTAATTCTCCGAGCCACTCCTTGAGAACGGTAAAACAGGGGTGACTAAGTCCACTTTAGAGGTAAGAACTGGTGTTAGAAAGATCTTGAGACTAACACGAGGTCTCACGGAATTAGGAACACCACTTAGATGCTCAGTTTCCTCATCTCTTAGTTGGAGATAATCCCAGCCAGGGGGAGTCATTGTGCAAGTGCTGATCAGACAGCGTCACTAGGGGCCGGCCTGGGGTTGGCACTCGGAAGTCAGCGAGATCTGGGGGGAAAGGTGCCCCAGCTCTCTGTGTGGTTCTTGCCTTTACCATCAGGGGGTTGGTGGTGGCGTTTTTATCTCTTAGTCATTGAAACTTAAGGGAGAATTAAAAATTAGGCATGGGATGAGAGGGAAAGAGAAAGAAAGGAGGAGGAGGAGGAAAGGAGAAGAAGAAACCTTAGCAGTAGTTAAAAGTTTCAGAAATTTTGGCTTTGGATGATTCCAACATTTGTGCAAATCGCTGACTTCATCATTCTACAAAAAGGCTTTATGGAATAATATTTAAGAAGCACTTTGAGTACCTTGGAAAACAGTCAGATGAATATAAAATACTAGGAACATTAAAGTGGAAGACAATCTCAGATAGATAGTCTATGTGGGAGAAGAAGTAAAATTGCTTTATTCATCAAAATGATCACTGTAAAGCGAATAAAGCTGAGTTGTTGTTGTTGTTGTTGCTTTTCCCCTTGGCAGGATAACCAGCCTGGTTTTCCTAAGGATTGATGTAGTATAAACACCAATGAAAGTATTAACACCAATGAGAGAGACTATGGAAATATTCTTGCCTTGTTCAGTATGAGGATGAAACATTGCTAATTTAATCTCAGCAGAAACGATTCCTTTGTCTTTGGAGCACAAATGGGTATAACTTTAAGTCATTTATAGTAAGTTAAAAATTCTATGAGCGAGTAGTTAATTTTGTCAGGGTGTCAGGCTTGCAGTGTGACCTGATTTTATCTCAGAAAGATATCTTTGTGGACATGGCTCCAGAATAGCTTGGACATTATCATTTAAACTAATTGGCATCATCATTTCAAAGGATAAAAAAGGCAAAATACGGAAATCTTTTCTCAATTTCATTAGTACTAAAATTCTTGCGTCAATTTCAAGAAAAGGGTTTGAAAGTTTGGCTATGAAATACTAAAAAACTGAAAGGAAAACAACTGTTATTTTCCTTTATCCCAGAAACATGCTTTTGAAAAAGAAAAAACCTATGTGTGTGAAGATACTTACAGCTGCATTATTTGTAACAGAAAAAACAGAAACAACTTGAATAATAAACAGTTAAAAATAATTGCATGTTAATGATAGGCTTTTATACAACTATTAAAATGATACATACACTGTCCATGAAAAAGCTGAGAAAATGTTTATAGTATAATGTTTTGGAAAATGTAAACAAAGAAAAGTATATATACACTATGGTTATGCCAATGTAAAAACTGTATGTTTATGCAGATAAAATAAGATGGGGACATGAAGAAATGGCTATATCATTGTATCAGTTAGGATAAGCCAGGTTATGCTATGGTAAAGTCTCTACGTTTCAGTGGCTCACAACAAATGCTCATGGGACATGATAAGACTTGGTTCATTGCAATCATTTAGGGATTCAGGCTGCAGAAGGCTCTATCTTCACAAGTACTTCCTCAATCATCTCAACATCGACAGACGAAAGATATGCTTGGCACTATAACTTAAAGATTCGACATGGGAGTGAAATATGTCACTTCTTACATTTATTTGGCCGAAGTAAGCCACAGTGGCATGCCTAATTCCAAAAGGGTCAGAAAAGCTAAATCTTACTATGTGATCAGAATGAGAACCATAAATATTTGGTGAACAACAGTAATAACCTCAGTGAGATTGATAAAATTATAGCTGCTTTTCCAAATATTTTATAATGTTAAAATATGTTTTATACTACCATTTCCTCTGATTCCACCTGTGAGCTAGAAATTGGGAGTTGATGATATATAATATACTAGTATATATATATATATATATATATATATATATATACACTAATCTTTCAAAGAAAGGCTTTTAACTAAAAATTCTTTAAAATATACATACTTTTATTTAAACATTCTAAATGTATCAAAATGATAAACATTTTCAAGTTAGGAAATACGGTTTCATTGAAAAATATTTCTGGCTTCATATTATTATAATATGTAATTTGTAAACTACATGGAAGAAAATAACTACAAGAAGGTGTTCAGTTATAAATATTTATAAATGTAGTTAGAAAAGTACATCTTTTGCTTATGTACAATTTGCTTGCTTCAGTAAGCAATCAGCAATAAAGAAAATACATGTCACGCTAGTAGGTTTTAAATATTCCAATATGTAAACTCCTGAAAAATATCAGTTGGGAATGAATGGGAGATAGTGTGATACACAGCAAAAAACACTGGCTTTGGTATCTGGTAGGTTCAAATGCTGAACCACTATCCATTAATTACACAACCTGGGCAATCTGTGCTAATTTCTCCCAAAAAAGGAATTAAAAAATTCCTCCTTCATGTATATTGTTGTGAAGCTTATGAAATAACACACGTGAAGCACTTAGAAAATTGGCTAGCATATGGTAGATAAATGTTCATCGATTTACATGTTGCATCTTCATTGATTACACGAACATTTGGCAATTACAATTATACATGATTCAGACATATCCTAATGGGAATAAGTATGCTTTGAATTCTCTCCAGTCTGTTGGGAATAGATATAGAGAGAGCTATTTGGTCAATGCAACCGTGATCGAACTCTTTTTTCTGAATGAAGATACTGTTCAGATATCAATAGAATTTCATATGGTGCCTATCTTCAAACTGATGCTCAATCATTGTGGAATGACTGTCATCTTCGGGTACAGTGCCATGCGTAGAGCGAGCACTGATAATGACAGAGGAGGGTGGTGACAACCAGTCAAACATCCTCTCTTAGCGATCTGTGATGAGTAAATTCCTCTCCCAGAGTAGGCCAGGTGAGGGGAAAGATGCCATTCGAAGGCAGCAGGGATTGCTTTAGGAAGTAGAGGGCCACTTGGGACACTGCGGCCTTTGCTCCATTCTGTCATATGCAGAACAGGAGGCCATCAGTATCAGGTAACCATGAACAGTGAGATGGCCAGGCTGGTGCAAAGAAACCGGAATCGGGTTGGCTTGTGAGATTGGGGGACATTTTCATGGACCACTTTGGTCTTGATGGATTTGAGAATCCTTTCTCTCTGGGTCAGGATGACACACTGGGTGCACAGACCAAAGAAAACCTTGAAAGCTGGTTTGAGACAAGTCTTACTGTCTTGAGTCCTCCCCTTCTGACCACCTTAACCCACCCTGATGTCCACTTCTGCCCTGACTGTTCTTATCACTGCTGCTCTGTGCTTTATGTACTGTCTGGGTGTGTTGCTTCAAGCACATGGGTCTTGTTTTTTCAACTATCCTTTAAGCTGCTTGTGGGCAAAGACCAAATCCTGTGGTCTTTTTTATAGTCTACACAGGTTTCAGCACATATTTAGGTACAGAGTGGACATTTACTGAAATATTTACTGCGATTAACTAAGGATTCATCTGGAGAACTGGCTGCAGAAGGCTAGATTTGGCTTTATTTCTATCCTGTGCTAAATGTTGACATCATTTTCCTTCTTTACTAAACCTAAAGATGGACCTGTGTGAAAGTCTCCTAAAAGTTAACCAAAAAAAAAAAAAAAAAAAAGGAACCTAGAAAATACCTAGTTGCTTTAGGTATTTTCCTGATCAGAGTGTTAAAACTATTCCTTCCACCTTCAGGAATTTCTACTAGGAAATGTGCGTGGCCCTGGCTTGGGTGAAGATTTATTCTTTTAGTCAGCCAGTCAACAAACATTGAATTACCCATCAGTTGGGAGCTATTCGTGGGTGGGAGTTATACCATTGATACCTTTACCCCACGTGGCCTGCTCAGTTCCTGGCATATAGTAAGCGCTCAGATATTGCTTTCATAAGGGAATGTCTGCTTCGTTTCTACACGAGGAAAAGTCTTCTCTTGGCTTGTAAGATAATCAAATTATACCTGAACGTAAAAACCAAGGACAGAGTAAACATCTGCAATAACGAGTTTTCAATCTTTTCTTTGAACATTCCTGAGAGCTGCCTTCCTGACGTTGGGAGTTGCATGTCAAATACAATTGAGCTTTGCTTTCCTTTGACCCCAGACTCTTGGACCTATAAATCCTGTTTCCAGTAATTGCCTGCAACGAAGCCCCTGCCTTTTCCCTGCGGTCTCTTTCCGCCAGACAATGTCAACCGTCATGTCCCTGGAGGGTGGCCATGTCTTCGGTCCTATGAAAGGAAACACAGGATGAGGAAAGGATCCGGGAAAAGGCAGGCAGTATAACTCCAGCAAAGCAAAAGCGTGTGAATGCTGGTGCTGAGCTTCTCCAAAGCTGATTAAAAGGACCTGAGAGAGGAGTCCTAGAAAGAAGACCCATACCTGACTTTCCCTTTTCTCTGTTAGCAATAGAAAAGGGGGTCTTTATTCCTATATTGTTAATGAGAACTGCTGATAAAGCACGTTTTCCTTTCTCTGGCTCCTCAGTTACAGTTGGCTCCATAAAATAGATAAAAAGAAAAAGAATCAAGGAAAAGATCTTATCCCTGAAAGAAAGTGAACACAGATTCTGAAAGGCGCCCAGGTGCCGGGCGCAGTGCTGGTGCCGGCTGTGGACTCTGGCTGGTTTGTGCTGTGCGCAGAGCCCACAGAGTGTGCACCAGGACAGGGAAGTCTTTCAGGTTTGTAAAATTGTTATAAATGCAATTTTTCCACTTTTCTTTTTTAGGTCTTTCTAAACTCTCCAAAAATAAATAAAAAGAAAATATCCCTGTCCCTGTTATTGGCTTTAGCCTAAATAAAATATGGCTGGATAATGGATTACTTTTTAAAATTAAAGAACAGTAATTTTGGTTGTAATTGACCCATCCCTTCATTGAAACTGACTTGTTTCTGTTTTTTTGAGACAGAGTCTTGCTTTGTTGCCCAGGTTAGAGTGTCATGGTGTCATCATAGCTCACAGCAACCTCAAACTCCTGGGCTGAAGCGATCCTCCTGCCTCAGCCTCCTGAGTAGCTGGGACTACAGGGGCACACCACCACACCTGGCTAATTCTGACAATTTTTCTTTTTAATTTCAAAGAATTATGGGGATACAAATGTTCTTGGTTACAAGGATCGTTTCTGTAATGCATGAGTCACAGTTATAAGTGTGCCTGTCAGTATTCATTGTACCTGTTAGGAAGAATTCTGCCCATCTCCTCCCCCTACACCCAACCCCAGTTGATTTCCATTGGGTTTTACTTCCCTCTGTGCACATGTGTGCTCAGCGGTTAGTTCCGATTTAATAGTGAGCACATGTGCTCTGTCATATGCAGAGCAGGAGGCCAAGTGGTGTTTGTTTTTCCACTCTTTAATACTTCACTTAAGATAATTTTCACCACTTACGTCCACATTGTTGCAAAAGGCATTATGTCATCCTTCTTCATAGCTGAATGTTATTTCATAGTAACATATACCACCTTTTGTTAATCCACTTATGAATTGATGGGCATTTGGGTGGATTCCACATCTTTGCAATTGTGAATTGTGCTGCAATAAACATTCAAAATACTAATGTCATATTTCACAGATCTAGATGTAGACTGACTTAATTTTACTACACCTTTGTTTCAGGGTGCCTAGTTGTAGCAAAAAATATTGATTGCTGAATACAATATTCTAGGTTGGCAGGATTTTTTTCTTTCAGCACTTTGACTATATGACCCCATTCTCTCCTGGCCTATAAAGTTTCTGCTGAGAAATCTGCTGTTAGTTTAATGGAGATTCCCTCATATGTGACTTGATGCTTTTCTCTTGATTTTTAAAGGATAGTTTCTTTGTCTTTTGACAATTTGGCTATAATAGCCTCAGAGAGGACTTATTTGGGTTGAATCTATTTGGAGATCTTTGAGCTTCCTATATCTGAGGATTCCTAAGACTTGGGAAGTTTTCAGCTATTATTTTATTAAATATATTTTCCATAACTTTTCCATTCTATTTTCCTTCTGAACCACCCCCCCCATAATGTGGATATTTATTTGCTTAGTGTTGTCCCATAAATCCCATAGAGTTTCTTTATTCTCTTTAAATTAATTTCGCCTGCCCAAGTTATTTTGAAAGTCTTGTCTTTAAGTTCAGAAATTCTTTTTTCTGTTTGATCTAGTCTGTTGTTGAAGCTCTCAATTAGATTTTTTATTTCATTCATTGACTCCTTCAAGCTCTAAGATTTTGGTTTGGTTCTTTCTTGTGATGTCTCTTTGTTGAATTGCTCATTCAAATCATGAATTGTTTTTCTGATTTCATTGAATTATCTATCTATATTTCTTGTACCTCATTGTGTTTCCTTAAGATTATTATTTTGAATTATTTTTCCGGCATTTCCTATTTCCTTATGATTGGTGTGTGTTACTGAAAAACTATTGTGTTCCTTTGGAGGTGTCATGTCTCCCTTTTTTTTTCATTTTTCATGTGTCCCTATATTGATTTCTATGCATCTGGTTCAACAGTCACCTCTTCCGATTTAATGTAGTAAGTTTAACAGAGAAAGACTTATTCATATGGAGGATCTTGATTTAGTGGGGTGCTGGTTTAGTGGGCTGCATTGGATTTGGTTCTAAGTGGACACAGTAGTGTACTCTCTGTGCAGTTTCTTCAGCTGTATTCCATCCTATTGATGTTTGCATGTACCCCGGTAGCCTAGGTTGCAAGAGTTTGTGGCAGCAATGGCACAGCTTTGCCAAGAGTGGGTTCACTTGGCTGTTTCTCAGGTAAAAGGTGCATGTGTGCACAAGGTTGGTAAGCAAACTTTGGGTCTGGCTCACTAGTGTTGGGGCCATGAAGATGTTACTATGGCCAGGGGCAAAGGCACATGGCCATTCTGCCGACTTAGAAGCATGCCCACCTGGGATGGGAGTCCTAGGCTGTTTCTCTGGCCCAGGGTGTCAGTGCACAGCTGCTCAGCCAAACAGGAGCAGAACTGCATGGCTGTTGCTCAGGCCCTGGATGTAAGCACATGACCACTTGGCCAGCCTGGGTCATGTCTGCCGGGAGTGGCCCCATTGGGTGGTTTCTCAGGCCCTGGGCATGGGTGCAGATTGTGAGGCAGGCCGGGGAGTGGGCTTGGCAAAAGCAAGCCCACCAGGCTGTTTCTCAGGCCCAGGACATGGGCACATGACTGTTCAGCTGGCCTGGGAGTATGTGAGCTATTCAGTGCCTCCGAGCCTTTCCCACTCAGGTGCACGATGGTTTGGCTGGCTCAAGGGCTGGTTTTCCCTGGGAAGGTCTGCCAGATTGTTTATCTGGCTGGAAGTGCAGGTGAGCAGGGCACACTCCAGAAGTGGCTCTGGTACCAAGATGGGTCTGTGCTGCAACAGCTTGGCTTACAGGGGATGAGTGGGGCGGGGGAAGTGCACGCCTTGTGCTCCTCATACAGAGCAATGCAACTGTGTGAATTCCTGGCAGCTCCTCAAACTGGGCTTAGGGCTTGGGATGACTGTGGGATTTTCCTGCAGTAAGGACTGCACGTATTTGCTGTGGTGATGGGGACTGGTAGGGTTCCTCTGATTACCTTTTCTCTGCAAGGGGAAGTCTCTCCTGACTCTGGGCCAATCAGGTGAGAAAAATGGGGCTGCAGAGGCAGGGTGCCTCCGTCCTGCCCTACTGGGCTTCCACTCACCATAGATACCTCTGCACTCCCCTGCTGCACTCCAGTGCTCTTTCTTTGACGCTCCAATCAAACCCTTGCTGTTTATTCATTGCCTTGGTCCTTTCTCGTGGAACTGATGAGCACCGGGCACCTCTAGGCAGCCACCTTGCTGACGTCACTCTTCTCTGAATCCTGAATTTAGTTTATTCTCTGTCCAGTTATACAACACAGATGCCATCGTGGTCTTCTTGATGATAGCATTAAAGTGAGTGAAAAGAACAATGTCCGTAGGACAGCCTTCACCCTCTACATGGTTCAATATCCAGGGCTCTTTATTGCTAAGAAACAGAATAAAGTAAGAATGTGTGTAAAGTAGGGTTTGGGGGGCAGCCGTGGGGCAGGAGGAAGAACACAGACGTCACTGGACATCCTTGGTTAAAAAGAAACATGTCATCATGTACAGATGGTGTAGGACTGGAAAATACACGTGAGACAGAAGTCCTGTCCCCGCCCACATCTCCAGCACCAACTCCTGTTCCTAACTGTCTGGAACATGCTCTGGACCTCATTGCCGCTTTGGAAACCCTGCTGAGGTGGCTGGCCTCTGAACCGACAGGAGAAGTGGAACTTCAGCTCTTCCCCAAACTTCAGTGTGTGTTCCTCTTTAAAAAAAAAAAAAATACTTGGAAAACCAACATCTGCGATCTTTGGGTGGTGTAATTATGTATTTTTCCTGCTAATTCATAGAGTTCTCAAGATCAAGTACTTTGTCCCTTACTTATCTAATTCCCCAGAAGTGCCTGCTGTTCCCGGGTCCTCTCCCCTCCTCGATCTTCTAAACTCTGCCAGTCTTCAGCCCTGGATTAACATAACCATTTTCCCAGCTGGGGCTCCTAAACCTTAAATCTTGCAAGATGCTGGGGTCAGCTTTCCTCGTGTTCACTTCTCAATTCACTTTCTGGTGTTTTCATCCAGTTTCTTGCTTATGTGATTTACTTCTATGTGAATGAATCCTAAATACCCATCTCTGCATAAACAGTTTAACTTGGTTCCTTTGTCAAGTCAGTGATCACTACTTAAATATAAAAAAGAAAAAAAAAACTTGCTTGTTTCTTTTTTTATTAGGTTGAAATGTAGCAAACCTAGTGGAAAGGAGATCTCAATTTTAGCACTGGCTGTTTTTTTTTTATAACTTCCTGCCTGCTTTTACACTAGCTATTAATGTCTTGGAACCTCAGTTTTTTTTAGCTCTAAAGTAAAGGATGTTGAACTAAATAATTTCTTTAGCAATTCCAAGTTCTAAAATGCTATGATTTTTTAAATCAATCATGTGCATTTACATCATTTAATTGGCCCAAAGAATTACTATCAGAATTTCTCTAAAATAGTATAAAATTTTGTTTTTCATGTTATTTTTCTAACCTTTTTTGCTCTTCACATTGAATATTTTTGTAAGATTTGAGTCTTTGTTTTATATTAACTATAAGTTAATTTTTATATAGATTGATTCCATGCTATGAAAGAAGATTTAAGTAGGTGTTACTCTTCTTTTTAAAATTTTTAAATTATTTTGGGGACATAACAGTTGTACATATAAATGTCTGAGATGATAGATATGCCAATTACCCTGATTTGATTAATTCATTGTATGTCTGTATCAATACATTGAATATTTTTAATAAGAATACATTTACACATACAGAAAAGTAAAGTGAATTCTATAACAGACATTCATATCATGATGATGATACATATATATACCTGGCACACAGTAGGTGAATAATAAACACTCTTGCAGTGAAGGAATTTCTGGACCATAGAGAAGTCTGCAGTTGTAAAATAGCTATGATTTTCCCAGAATGGCCAGCAGAGGGCATGCTAGCACATGGACAAAAACTGACCCTTGGTTTAGCTGAGTTACCTTGGTGTGTTAGCACCCCTCAGTGTACGACTACATTATTGTTCAACTGCTTAGCACATGTCCAGTGGCTGATCTACTTGCACCTTGTTAACCATACTAAATAAACACAACTTCACATGTTCACAAATTGTTCACACACCTCAAAGTGAGTACATTATTAAGTACTATTTGGAAAATTTGCGATATTTAAGTCTAGATCTAGATCATTCTAAATCCCCCTAAATCTTTTTTGCACGTCGTAGAGATAATTCTAAACCATGCCATACTGGGTAATAGAGTGATGGTCTTAATTAATTCCCCAAGTTGCTTCATATTTTGTTAGTATTTTAAACACACACACACACACACACACACACACACACACACACAGAGTCAAGGTAAAAACAATAAAGCATGAAATCTAAAAGACCCTTCCCCCCCCCCACACCCATTCCTTATCCCCTGAGGAAGCCATTGATAACTATTTCTCGACTCTTTCTGAAATTGCATAAATATAACCATAAGCATATAGTTTTTTTCTATAAATGGCATCACAAATACATGGAGTCCTTTAGCATAATTTTTTCAACCAATATCTTCTCATACTGGCACTTGTAATTATGCTTCATTCTTTTTAATGACCATGGAATCTTCCACAATATAGATGCATTAACTCTTAGAGGTCTTGACAAAGATCAGAAGGTCTGAATATTTCTTGTCTGATTATTGGGAATCCATTTGGCCCAGCTAACACACTCAACCCTCTGCTGTCTTTTGTATGGAAATATGTGTTTTTAGTGGAAAGCTATAAAAATAACCTTTGAATCTTACTTTTTGTACACTTTGTGCATGTGCACATGCAGGTGGAGGATTACCATGTTAATAAGACGCAGCTATAGGAAAACAGACTTGCTTTGCAGTGTGGCAAGTGCTACAACAGCCAGATCAGGGCAGGAATTCCCAGTGCCAATCATGAGGATTCTCTTTCCCCAAAATGACTCTGGATTGTGACAATTTTTGCTGTGGAAATACTGCCTTCAAACTTCTCAATTCCTATTTAAAGAAAATAAATGGAAAATAGAAATTTAGATTCAGAAAATGTGAAGCTTACTTTATATTTTCCATTGCATTCACACAGTCTAATTTTAAAATTTGCATATAGTACCATGTTCAACTTCTTTTACATTGGTGCCTCTATGTTACACAAAGGTCAACCGAAATATCATTTACCACAGTAAACACATGAAGTTATTTTACATACATTTTTACAGAGCAAGTTCATTTTGGTAATGTCCAAATTCACACAGTGTACTACACTTTTTCTATGATTATCTATATGATATGATTTTATTATATCAAAATTAGAAAATCAGAGTCCATCTGGACCAATCTTACCTTATATATGAACAGAGCTTTGCTATGCAAAATATGATCTAAAGACCAGCAGCAGCAGCAGCAGCAGCATCTGGGAAATTAGGCAAAGGCAAATTAAACTCAGGGGCACCACTTCACACGCATTGAACAAGAATCTCAGTGCGTTAGAACTCGCAGTGTGATTTAACAAGGTCTCTGAGTGATTCATACCACACCAAAGTTGGAGAACCATTGATCTAAAAATGCTTTATTAATGGTCATGAGTTTCTGCTTATATACCTCCTTAACTGAGAAACCTACAAGTTCACAAGGCAGACCATTTCATCTGGGACATTCTTGTTAGAAAATTCCTTTTTATTTGGATCCAAGTCAAACCCCCTGGAGCCTCTTCCTACTAACTTCAGTCCTGCCCACCAAGAGCACACAGTGCTGGCTCCATCTTCTGTGTGGTGGCCAGTTGTAGCCAAGAACAGCTATCCTCTTCCTCCCTCACCTCTTATGGTTCTCCTCCTCCCAGTTAAGTATCCTGACTCTTTACTATCTTGACTGTTCCCCTCTGATGATGTTCCCTTTTGTCACCATTCCTTTGAAGTGGGGCACTTCATAGAGCTAAATAAATAAATAAATAAAAAGTTAAAAAAATTAAAAATTAAAAACTAAATAAACAAAAAGAGAGCTGAACACAATTCTTTAGGTGTGGTCTGAAGACACACCCTAAAACAGATGGCTCTCTCCCTTTTGTTGGAACATAAGTGCCATCGGTTTGGGCTTGGACATTCTGATTTATAGCAGGCTTTTTCATTTATAAAACTGAAAAACCTGCAAAAGTCAGGTTTTCTTCTAAAAGAAGTCATTGATTTGGGTTTACGACTTATTGTTTGACATTAGCAAGAGAATTTTAAATTCACTTTGCCACTATACATTAATGATCACTATACATCAGGGGCATTTCCTTGCTTTGCATAAATGATCCCTCTACCTTGAGGATTCCCTGAGATGGGCATGTTGCCTACCTGGGAAAACTGTGGTAGTGAATGAGGGTCATTGTGGTGGCCACTGCAGACCACCACCGAGTCAGAGACAGATGACCTCGGCTTCTCCTTGGCCTCCACCCCTGACATCCGGTCTGCCAGTGGAAGAGACGCTTCCTCGCTCTGCACACCTCTGTCTGCAAACACAAGGGCAAATGTGGGTGTCACATGATCATCTCCTTCCACCTCCTAAAGCCAGAGGACTAGATTGGGACCCAAAGAGGTCATCCAACTTATTTCCCAGATTCCAGAGAAAGTAAATTCTGAATAATCATTTATTTATAGATATTTCTATGTTTAAAAATTGGGGGTAAGATTTACAATCTCACTTAGAGTTCTTTTACAATTCCTATGAAAAGTGAGCAGTAAGTAATAAATAAGTTACCTGTTTTCTATTGTACCTGTTGCTTGACTTTTTTCTCTTGACCATACAGTTTATGAAGGAGATAGATATGCCAACACACCTTTTATCTCAAGACTTCCAAATGGAAGACCAACAGATAAATTAACAGACAGATGACAGATGGATAAGTGTACAGATACATATTCAAACACTGTTTCTTCTTTAGATATTTTTGCAATAGATTCATTAAATGCTACCTAACACTAAGTCATATTCTCCTGTGAGTTGGTAAGCAACCTGCTCCAGGAGGTAATCAAGCAGGGATTAGATGTCCATCCATTGGAAAAATGAATTGTAAGAGAGAGATAAGGCTGGCAAAACCTTTCCACATTTAAGATTCTGTGAGTGTAGAGAAATGACAATCAAAATGGTAGCTAATGGGTAATGTTTACCATAGGATAGGCACCAATCTAAGTGTTCTATGTACATTAACTCATTTAATCTACAAAGTGACCTCTCTGCAAAGAGGATTTTAACAATAGTCTGAGTTTGTGCAAGGAACATGCCAAGTAAGAAAGTCATAAGCACTTATTCACAAAAGACCACTATGCAGGCAACAAGCTTTTGCAAATTAACACAATATTGCCTCTAATTCAATAGTCAATGTTTCTAAACCAGGGGTTTTAATCCCCTGAAATTACATGTAAAATATTGTATTTATGTGTCTATTTCTGCAGAAAGGTGACAATTGCTTTCACCAGATTCTTAAGGATCAAAACAATAAAATAAAACAAAACAGAATACACAGGAACAGATGTATTTCATAAGGTCACGGTATTGCATATTTCAAAATAGCTAAAAGAGAGGATTTTAAATGTTCTCACCACAAAAAAATGAAGCGATGAATATACTAATCAGCTTGATTTGATCATTATACAATTTATATCTGTATTGCAATATTACGTGGTAACCCATAAACATATACAAATATTATTTGTCAATTAAACATAAAATAAAACTATAAACAAATGCTCGGCAAAAATCCTCAGATACTCCAGGAGCTGTGAGTTGGGCAGGTAATTAGGAAAATGACTGGGTAAGGGGAAATCACTGACACAAGTCATCCTTAGAAGTGTTAATGGTCACAGATCAGCAGATCCGGGGCTTTCCTTCTTTTGACTTCTCCTTTAGAAAGCAAAAGAAAACTTTCCCAATGAGTCCCTCATGAATAATATAGCAGAGAATGATTGTGCTTTAAGAGGCATGTGCAAGTCCACTCCACTACTAGAATTCTCCAGCACCTGCAATACAGAGAGCACTGACAGTACTCCATGGAATGTTCTGTGAGAGGAAGACCATGGTTGTGTAAGTTCTCCAACCTGCATCCCATTCATTCTCCTCCTGCCCTTCTTGTCTAGCAGACCATTGACAGGCAGAAGGGGACAGATGGGTGGCATCATTTCCTTGGCCCCACAGCTCATTTCTGACTCACCCTAGGGACCTTGGGGTAACTCAGCACTGTTCCAGACCCTTCCGCTCTAGAACCTGGCTAAGATGACCTGACAAAACCCTGGCAGCCAACACCCTCCACTCAGGCTGATCTAAACTTCAGTGGAGCCAACCAGGAGGCAAAGTTCTCTTTTGGACTCATTGTTAAACTCCTGCCCTTAGCACCTCACCTTCTAACTCCAACATCTCATGCCTTCACTTAGTTGCCCTCTAAGACCAAAAAGTCTTCTCAGATCTCCAAACTAAAAGCCTTTTTCAGTCAAATGGGGATGAAAAGAAATACATCTAGAAGGGAATTAAATTTATGTCCACCAAGGAGTGTCACCGATGAAAAGCTTTATTTTAGCTGACCTTTGAATCTGACCTGCCAAGACCTCAGTTCTCCAGGAGGCCAAAGACTTATAAGGGCTATGGGTGTTTGGTTCTTCATATTGACTTGTGCCCAGCCCTGCTTGGCCTTAGTGAAGCCCCTCTACAAACCCATCACATAGTCCTCCTTTTCTCTATGTGAGGGGGACTTTATCTGATCTGGTATTCACTTATATTGAATGCATTTTGCCATTTCTGAAGGACTTAGTGCTTCTCCCCCAGTTATGCTGACCCTCCCCCCTCCACTCCATTGCTACTTCCTCCAGGAAGGAAAGGAGAGAGATTTGTTGAATGCTAACTCTGTAACCAATGACTAGGTTAGGTGTTCCTCAGAGGTCATTTATCAAGAGCTAAATACTAGTCTCTGTTTACAGGTTAGGACACTGAGACTCAGAGAGATTTAGAGACTTGCTCAGAGCAAGGGTTCCAGCTGAGGTTCCAGTCTTCTGTTCCAGGGCTCTTTCCCCTCCTCAGGCTGCCCCCTGACGCCCAGCCTGCACACCCACACCACCTCCAAGACGCCTGGCTCAGTGCTGAGCACCCTCCGCCTTGTGCTGTCACGATCTGTGCCCGGGTCTTCTCTCCTTTACCATAAACTCTGAGGACCAGAAACAGGTCCTATCTTTCCATCGCCCACAGGGAGCACAGTTTCTAGCTTGCAGTAGGTTCTCATTTCACATTTGTTAAATTGCAGGTTGGATGCACACTGCTTTCCATCATAAGAACAGTAGGACTCACTTGGAATCTCCAGAGACTTCCAAGGTGGTCACAGTGTTCAAAGCAGGTGGGCCCCAGCCCCTCCTCCAAGCAGCACTTAATGGCCCCCACACCACTGATACCAGCTCTTATCACCGCCACTGTCCTCTCTTCCACGTTCCCTGACATTATCTGGAGAATCGAAGACCACCATCAGCACAGCAAACCCAGGGAAATGAGGATGAATTAGAAAACTTCTATGTCAGCAAAGATTTCTAACAATTTTTTCATAAATAATCCAGTCAACTAGAATTTTGGTCAGCTCCTGACTTCTACAACCTTCCCTTGATGGAATCAGTGATGATCCAGCCCCACTTGGTTCCTAAGCCATTACTGACCAGGGAAGGGAGAATGTGTGTCTGGATAATATTTTAAGACATTAATTTTTTAAATGTCTCCTTTACCTGCACTCAAGCAGGTGACAAGCTCTCTAAGCTTTGCCTCTGGGAAGAATTAGACAGAGCAGAAAAGCAGAAAGAGTGGCAAAGTTTCTATTTTTCACTTGTTCTTGTTCCTGAAAGTACCTGGCCAGATGAAAAAAAAAAGGGATTAAAGGAAAAAATAGAGTAGCTGAACAAGCAGGAAGCAGAGGAGTTTCCCCACAATACACATCATCTACCTGCCTCAATGCCAAGCCCTGCTCTTCAGGCCCTGCTCTGCCCAGTCTTGTCTCTCTCTTCCACCCACCCTGGTTTTTATGGGAGTTCTTCTGTGCTTTGCCTCTGAACTTGCCCATGTTGCTGCTATTTCTGAAAATGTACATAGATAAATTTTGAAAGAAATCTTATATTTGCTTAGCTTTTTCTCTAGTTGCTTTATTAAAGGTTTTTTTTTTTTTTGTAATGTGGTCTTTAGAAAAAGTAGATAGGTGGATGTTACTACAATCCCATTTTCCTGATGGCTCATGGAAGAGCAGTCACTTGTTCAAGGTCTTCAAGTAGCAAAGAGTGAAGCTAGGCCAAGTACCGGGGCTGTTTGGCTTCTGGTTAGGTATTCAGCACAGCACTCCCTGGGACCTGCCCACCCACCCACACTGCCTTCTGGGGAGTCCCTGCTGGGTCCCCTACTGCCCTAAACAGTCAGCTCTGGACAGTGTGTCCTTTCCCAGCTCCACTCTCTGCTGACTGGACTGGGAGTGAGCTCCTAACCCTTCAAGGGTTAGCCATGAGGGGGACAGGTTGAAAGGAGGTAATATATGGAGAATTGCAATGCTTTTGAGGAGGCTAAGGCATCCTTAGGAAACAGGGCATCCTTGGCTTTTCAGAATTGCTGCATTGTAGCTGTTTGTCTTTTTGAAATAACTCTATTTTCTCGAGCTAACTGGTCAGGACTCTGTGCTGTGATTTAGCTCTAACTTGAGTCCCAGTGAAGTCAGAGCATGGAGCGCAGAGCTCCTCCTACAAAAGGTGCTGACGAAACAACTCAGATTCCACTATGGATGAGGCTTTGCCAAAATAGGAGCAAGGAATACTTGCAGGACATAAAATTAGTCTTCAATCTTGGGTCCTTTCTTCACCATGCCCCTCTTGGGATATTGCCTTAAACCATTACTTAGCCCTTCCATATTTTGAGGTAGTAATTTATTAAAAGTCTCAACCTATTGTTCAGCCCCATTGCTCACATAAAACTTTATTTACTTCTACACTAAAATATTAATTAGCATAGTAAATTGTGATTTATATATGTATTCGTCTCTCCACTAGACTGTGACCTCAGGAACAGAAGGCTAGTTGACTTGCCTTTGAATACCCTGCGCCCAATACAATGCCTTGCATGCTACAGGGACACAATAAATACGCGAAAAATGAGGGAATGAATAAATGAGTACATTACCAAAGACAGTTCTAAAATGTGCTCTTAAAGCTAGAATACTGTGAAAGCTCTTATTACTGCTCTGAAGTCAAATTCTCTACTGCTGCCCCCTTGAAGAGAATAGGATAAATAAATAGGACATAGCATGATGAATACATATCATATCTCCTTTAAGCTGAACTCTGAGGCAGAGTTATTGAACGCCTATGGCGTAATTTCCATGCACTCTCATGACACAACATCACTGCTGGCTGAGTCATGGCCATGGCTTGGCGGTGGGTCCTGAGACCTGCTCTGAACCGTCCCAACACTTTGCCCAGATAGTCTGCCCTTGAATCATGGCTGCCACAACTGGCCTGGCTTTACGGACTGCTTCTTGTAAATGAAGCCAACTTTCCAGATAATGGCTGCAGGGATTTCTCCCCTGAGAGTCAGAGGCATGGTGGAAGTGACCATTTTCATAGAAAAAAAAAAAGTCACTTTGATTAGAAAAAACGGGTGTACCAGCCTGTGGGATCAGACCCAATTGTTAAGTTCCAGGAATTTTACAAGGTGGTTGTTAAATTTTTAAATAATTTAAACTTATGACCAAATAAGTTTTACTAAAAACAAAGGTAATACAAACTCAAAACCCATCACTTCCTAATTAATTTGCTGCATTTACTATTCTCCATTCTCATGAAGTTATTTCTATGCACTGTATTTGTGTGGTAGAACTACTACATATTCATGTGCTCTCTTTCCAACTCCACATTCAATGACGTCATTTGGTGGTTTGAAATTGGCCTGGGTGGGGGTATTTACACCTTAGCACTCAGCAAGCACTACAAATGAGCATTATTCCCTGCCCCCAGAGCCCGTTGTTAACCACTCGCCAGCACACCTCAGATGTGCACTGGAATAAACTCTTATCAACTTGAGCCATGCCTCACAATAAGAATCAAACATTCAAATGAGGACAATGCTTTAGAGTGCACAGTGGAGGATGTGGTAAACATCTGCTCAACATTCTCTCATTCCTGAGGAAAAAAGTGTTCCATAAAATTGCTAGAGCGGAAGCCCTCCTTTATTTTATGAGAGCCACCATGTGTAGACTGTCACTGCCAGAGACCCTCACTCTTCCTGGGAAGCACTTCGTGGGAGTCAAGCTCAGAACAGATTATGCCTCAACTTCGTTTTAATACTCTGGCTGCAAACCTTTAATGAAAAAGGCAGGGAAAGTACATTAAAAGCCTCATATTGATCCATCAGGCTTTTTATGATCATAGGCAACAGAAATGAAGTGGTAAAGCAGAGGCTATTAACTTGCTGTGATAACAGCAGGACAAATAAACAGGAAAAATGTTAAAAAAGAAAAGTGTAGGTATGAGCTTAAGTAAGCAGATTGCAAGGAAGTTACCACACTCAGAACTCCATCATTTATCAAAGCAATAAAAGAGTCACAATGATTTCCACCAATATCTAGCAGTAGAAAAATGTATAGCCTTACAAATCAGATACTCCACACCCCAATACAATTGCTAAAATCCAATTCTCTGGAGGCAGTTTGCATGTTTTGAACTCAAATTAAAACAAGAAATCATTACCAGCAATGTATGGGCTAATACGGTTTGCTTTTCACCCAAAATTAGGTCACAGTCCAATATAGCAACCCACAGACCCCCTTTTTCTTTCCTGTCTAAGAGACTATATTGTGAAGATGCATGTTAAAATAAGACAGTAAATGCTTGCTTTAAAAAAAAATCACATGAGTCAAAAGCTACAATCATGAAAATAAATGTCCACTTAGGATCCATATTAAATCTGATCATGGTCCTTGGATCAAATAGGTATATATCTTAGCAGACACTTCCTTCCTCTGGTCACAACTGTCTTTCTCAGTTTTAATGATACTCTGGCTTCTGGAACTCACTCAGCACCCTCACTTTTAAGGATGCTCAAAAAGCAAACAGTTTTAGGTAGTCCATTGTAGACAGCAAGTCTTATTTTATTGAATTAGTTTCCTCTATTTTTGCTAAAGCAATTTTCCTATGAGTTATTGTTGAAGTTGCTCACAAAACATTTATGAACAAATAACCTTACTAATTCAGGTTAAAAAGAAAATCAATTTGCTCAGAGAGCAGCTATGGTGATAGAGACACCAATTCTTTTAAGCTCAAAAGAAAGTATGCTGATCATCTTGCTCCACTGTTCTGACCTTCTTTTAGGGGAAGCCTGGAAGAAAAAATTTTGTATGGGTAGGGCTTGCTCCTGGGTTAATCTGCTTATTCAAAAAACAAAGAAGGTTATTTTTTCATTTGCTCTTGTTGATATTATTCCTTCCCTAATTTCTGAAAAAGAGTGATCTCTTTCCTTATCCCTACTTTGGAAAAATATTTGCACAGAAATTTGTCTTATGTGGTGAGCCCCCAGTCTCAGCTATCGTGATGTTTCTACATTATACGAATTTCTACTGCTGATGAATTTTTAGGAAAACATAAAATACTTCTCTCAGTAAATACATCTATCCATAGCCCCTTTTGCAACATGAAATAAGCCTTTGATTCATTTAGATTTCCAATTATAACATTTGTGAATGAATAAAAATATGAAGTATATTCACAGGATCTCAAAAAAAAATTATGCACCTTAGTTTGGAAATTTGATAGCCTTCTAACTGATCACTTGTTTCTTATCTTTCTATACACAGCAACCAGAATTATCTTGGAAAGTATTGATGACTCATGTTACTCCCCTGTTCAATCACCCTTTGAAAAATCTCTGTGATCTACAGAATAAAGTTGAAAATCTTTAATATGGCATTCAAGGCCTTCCAACACACTAGGTTCCAACTTTCTGGTTTTCTTTCCCCTGCAATTATCCACAGGTGACCTACGGCATTTTCTATGAGGTAGGAACTACGCTCAGCACTTGACATTTATTAACTCACTTAAATCTCTCATAAGTACCCTATGAAATAGATGCTATTATCACCATTTTACAGAATAGAAAAACTGAGGCTCAACAAGGTTAAATATAATAACTTGCCCAAGGTCGCCCAAGAGGTCAGTGGTAAAGCCTGATTAAGACTGAGGTATTCTTGCTGCAGTGTTCACGCTGTAACCGCTACTTCTTATCGCTCCTGAGTTCCAGACACCTGCAGACCCTTTGCCCTTGCTACAGCCATCTCTTCGGTTTGAAGTGCCTTTTCTCCCACAACCTCCACCCATCCTTCAGAATCCAGTTCAAATGGTACCGCCTCCCAGAAGCCTTCCCCAACCCCTGTCTGCTGCACTCACTATCAATTTCCCTCCCTCCTCCGCCTCTGAAGGCATTTTACTCCTCTTCTCAGAAGAAAAAAAAAAAAGTCTTTCACTTCCCCAGTGCAGTAGGGGCAGGGCATGTTTCCTCTTTGTATACATTCCCCACAGAGAGCTCCCACAGAATCAGTGATTGGTTTGTGTTCAGTGGATTTCACTGAGTTTAATTGAACATGGCAGCTTCCTGAATAGTAATCCCTTCTCTTTTTTTTTTATTTCAAAATATTAAGGAGATACAATGTTTTTGTTATATGGATACTTTTTATAATGTTTAAGTCAGGGCTTTTAGTATGCCCATCACCCAAATAGTATTCATTGCTCCCAACAGGTAACTTTTTACCCCTCCCCTCTTTCCCTCCCGTCCTCTTGGTTTCCAATGACCTTTACATCTCTCTGTGCCCATGTGTGCCCACTGATTAGCTCCCAATTTTTAGAGAGTACATGTGGTGTTTGTTTTTACCATTCCTGAAGTAATTCAGGAATGACATTGTTTCATTCCATTTTTATGGCTGAGGACTACTCCATGGTATGCATATACCACATTTTCTTTATCCACTCATGAACTGATGGGCACTCAGGTTGATTCTACATCTTTGCAATTGTGAATCGTGCTGTGATAAACATTCAAGTGCAGGTGTGTTTTTGATGAAAAGTCTTCCTTTCCTTTGGGCAGATACCCAATAGTGGGTATCTGCCCAAAGGAACTGAAATCAGTATGTCAAAGAGATGCCTGCACTCCCATGTTCATTGCAGCACTCCTCACAGTAGCCAAGACATGGCAACGACTGAAGTGCCCATCAACAAATGAATGAATTTAAAAATAAATATTATTCAGCCTTAAAAAACAAAACAAAACAACAACAACAACAACAAAAAAAAACCCAGGAAATTCTGTCCTTATAATAACATGGGTAAACCTAAACATCGGGCTAAGTGCACTAAGCCAGGCACAAAGAGACATATATTGTATGATCTCACTAATAGGTGGAATCTGAAAATGTTGAACTCATAGAAGTAGAGAGGAAAAGGGTGGTTACCTGAGGCTGGTTGAGGGTGAGGGGGCTGAGGGGGATAGGGGAGATGTTGGTCAACGAGTACAAAGTTTCAGTTAGGAGCAGTAAGTTCTGGTGTTCTATTGGACAGCATGGAGACTATAATTAATAATAATGTATTGTATATTTCAAAACAGCTAAAAGAGAGGATTTTAAATGTTCTCACCACAAAGAAATGATAAATATTTAATGAATATTTGAGGTGATGGAATGCCAATTAGCCTGATTTGATTATTCCACAATGTATACATGTATCAGCACCCCACATTGTGCCCCAGAGATACATGCAATCATTTTAATGAAAAATTAAATTGAATTAAATTTTTTAAAAAAGAAATATGTCTGTATCTTTTCAAAAATCCTGTGTTTGAGTAACATCATAGCCTACTGGTTAAGTGTGCAGAGCCCTAAAGCCAGACTACCTCTGTTGGATTACCAGATGTGTAAGTATGGTTAAGCTATTTAATTTCCCTATGCCTCAGTTTCTCTCAGCAAACTATGAGAATAACAATACCTACTTCACAGGATCATTATGAGTGCTAAATGAGCTATTATATGTTAAGCATTTAGAATAGTGTAAAGCACACAGTAAGCACTCAGTACAAGTTAGCTATGGTTGTTGTTATTCTTTTCTGTGTGAACAAATCACTCAAAGTTAATGACATAAAGGAGTAACCATTTAGTTACAGCGCCTGTTCTATCCGTCAGGAAAGTGCATAGTGGGGTGGTTTATCTCTGCTCCACAATGTTTGAGAGGTCAGCTGGGTGGGCTTACAGCCCAAGGGTGACTCTATGGTTATGTGCTGGGATCATCTGCAGGTGTTTTCACTCACGGTTCTGACAGTCGATGCTGGCTGTTGTCTGGGAAGTCTGCAGAGTTTTTTGGCTCAAGTATCTATGCAGAGCCTCTCTGTGTGGCTGCTTGGCTTTGTGCCAGCATGGTGGCTGGCTTCCACGAGTCAGTGTCCCAAAGGACAGGAATTGAAGTCTGCACGTTTCTTAAGGCCTGAGCCCAGAAACTGGCCCAGCATTGCTTTCTCTGTATTCTTCTGGTCAAAGCAGTCATGGGTTCCTCCCAGTTTCAAGGGGAAGGGACCCAGACCTCGCCACTTGTTAGGAGGAATGTCAATGTCATGCCGTATGAGAACAGGTGGGGTTGGGGTGTATTGTGGTGGCCGTCTTTGGAAAACGCAATCTGCCACAGTTCTTATCATCACTCTTATGTCCCAATAGTCATCAAAGATATTTTGGCCCTAAGGGATGCCTCTCCGGGACCTCAAAATTTGGATAAAAGAAATGAGAAGAGGGAAATGGAGGAGAGGCATTAGCCATTTATAGATCATCACTACTTAGAAATTATTGAGTCAAATGCTCTTATTTCACAGATGGAAAAATGTGGCTAAGAGAGGGGGAGTGACCTGCCTAAAATCATCCCTGCTGGCAGAAGCACTGGGATGTTTGTTTCTAATACACCACAAATCCTGGAAAAGCAACAACAACAACAAAAGTAGTTGGAAGGGGAAGAAACAGGGAGATGATGAAGAGTGAAAAGGAGAACTATTAATAGAGAAGGAAACAGGTAGGAAAACAAAGAGTTGCCTGCAATAGCCTCTGTTTGAGACTCTGGTATTCTTTGAATGCTTTCCCATCCTTGATTTTAAACTACACAGCTGCTGTGAAACCTTAAGCCCTTGAATAATGTTGGCAAAACTTCTTGGGTCTTTGGGATGATTTCTGTTCCTATCATCCTTTGGGTTGATAAACTCCAGGCTAGAGAGTAAGTGGAAACTGGAAGCAGCACATCTTGATGACAGCAGATGCCTCTTTCTTTCTGTTATTCTCTGTTACCTTGTTTTCCTGGCGGCTTGGAACCAAACTTCCACCCTTTATGTCACTCAAACTCTCCTCAGAATTCAGTTCCCACTTCATCCCCTCCAAGTGGGTTTCTCTCTATGCTTTGCAGTGTTGCTCTGGTCATGTAGGATGCATTTCTTTGGAGTCCTGTTTAACCTGATGTTTGGTCTCAGATTAGAACTCCAAGGCCTTAGGAACAGAGAGCTCATTCTGAAGTTTGGTGTCATGCAAAGACCCCTGTGTGGTGGAAACAACACCTGCTGCAATCTTGAGTCTGCAGGGCCCTTCGCTAGCCTGTCTCCCTGCCTTTATGTTGCTCTGCCCAACTGCAGAGAACAGCACTGCGCTGAGAGCAACCCAGGGAAGTTCACCTTTCTTTTAAATTCATTTAATGTGAAACCATCAACCTTCCTCCTGGGAATCCCTTCTTTACATTCAGCTCAGTTATGTCCAGTTACTAAGCAATCCTGTTTCTCCCTTTTATATGCTCAGTGGTGCTAGAGACTAATAGCCATAAGAGCTTACTGTAATAGACATTCTTATAACTAATAGAGCAGGTGTTCCTCACTCTTCTCCAAAATAATTGTCCAAATTTCTTATTTTTATTAGTCCATCAAGCATTTACCATGCCATCATATGCCCAGTTCATTAGGAATGCAAATATAAATAAGGGATGCTCTCTGCTCTGTTAGAGTTTACAGTCTAGTGAGGGAATTAAACTTAGCATCCATGGACTGGACTCAAGGAGTCTATGAACACCCCAAATTACATGGAAAGCTTTGGGGTGTATGTGCACTTTTCTGATATAGGATAAGTCCTTTTTACTAGATTCTATTTAGGAACCATGACACAAAAGATTAAAAAACCACTGAGATATGAACATACAAGCAAGTGTTATATTCATGGTCGCAGACAAAGGCAGGGGGGAGGCTTTACTTTGTGTAGTCCCAATACAGAAGAGGTCAATATCCAGTCCTGGTGGGACCAGGGAGGGGAGGGATTATTGTTTCCAGCCAGCTGGAGGGGCCTGATGTGGGAGAGAACCACCTGGCTGCTGGGATGGAGGAGAACAGTTAGAGATGCAGATGCAAGTGCTACCTTAGACGCCCTCTTACTGTTATTAAATTCCACTTTGGTGACTTCTTTGCATTCCACAACTTTATCATATTTCATTATTATTCTTAGAATGTATCTCAAGTTTTTCATGTGCCTGTTCATCCATAAGCCCAGGACCAAGCAGGGTTCTCTGGTGAGTTACATAACACAAACATGTTATTATACATCATATTGATGGATACTCTCTTCTTGGCCTCAGTCTGAAACACTTTGGCCAAAAAGACCATAGGTTAATTTTATAAATTATTTGCATAGCACTTACACATTCACTTTAAGATCATTATCCACTTAAAATGTTATTGCTAGCTTCCAAAGTTTGCCATTCTTTAACGTTTTTTCCACTGCTGAT
The DNA here is from genome assembly GCF_040939455.1 of Microcebus murinus. Classification (NCBI taxonomy): domain Eukaryota; kingdom Metazoa; phylum Chordata; class Mammalia; order Primates; family Cheirogaleidae; genus Microcebus; species Microcebus murinus. The sequence goes on along the minus strand of NC_134105.1, from coordinate 113,741,507 downwards.
ATACATATATATATATATATATATATATAGTGATATATGATATATATGTATATGTCATATGGCATATGTAATAGTATATATGCTATATAAAATATATTAATATACAATACAGAATAATAATATGTACATATTTATTATCACTTAAACAAGCCCTCTTATAACTAGAAGTGGAAAACAGAAAGAAAGAAAAAAATTTTGGAGAAAGGCAAAGAGTGAATATTAAAAGGCCCTCCATAATAAATTTTGTGAAATGAATTTTATCTCAGTGACAGTTTAGAGAATCCAATTCCGTGAGAGAATAACTCATAGTTTCTACAAGCCAAGATCATAACAAAGCATTAGAATGGACTTGATTCAGGTTACTCAAGTCAAGTTATTTTGCTTTTATTCAAAGGATGCTGAAGTATTCATCAAATAAGCAGGCAAAGTATGACATCTAGAATAAGGAGAAGATTACTGCAAGTTCCTTTGCATGAAGACATTTGGTGTTTCAGAAGAAATTACATTAAAGAAAGCATCTGATCAAACATACAATTCTGTCAGTACAACATAAGAATCTAAAAATAATTTTAGCTCTTCTTAAACAGCCAGTTTTAATGATTTCATAACCTTTGTCACACAGTCAGAAACTAACTTTATTGGAATATATTTAAGTTGTCAAACATTTACTGAATACCTATTATTAGCAAGGTGCTGTACTAAGCTCTGCAGGGGATGCAGCTATGAATAAGAAATAGTCCTTCCTCAGGGAAGTTACAGAATGGTGAGACGTACTAATACATTTATAAGCACCTATAAGTCAAGGCAGAAACTATTAAATGCTGCAATAGTAAAAAAAAAATCCAGAATGAAAGTAGAAATGAAGAAGAGACTATGTGGATCTGCAAAGCCTGGGGAAGGTCTCACGGAGGAGGCAGAATCCACGCTGAGCCAGGAAGAAGGGACAAATGTCACCAGGTGAAGAGGGAGACAGGGTCTTCAAAGGCCTAGCATATGGCAAAAGGCTGAGAGAAGGAAATTATAAAACATGTCCTGGGAGCAGCAGAAGCCAATTCAGTTAGAACAAACATCTTGAGGTGAGGCAGAAGGCAATGCATCTAGAAAATTATATTAGAGCAAGAATTTCATGAGTTTCAAATATGTAGTAAGGAATTTAGACTATTTTGTAGGCATAGCATATGGGAGCGGGAAGGTTGAGCAAAAGTAATTTCATGAAAGGATAGAAATTGGAGGCAGAAAGGCCACTTGAGGGGCTACTACAATAGCCCACGCAAGTAGAAATCTGACATTGGATGAAGATAAAATGTATGAGCTTGGATCAGGAAGAATATCTGTAAAGGCAAGGGACATCGGCAAGGTAATGGTCTCCAAAGAAAGCTAGTAGAATCACCCTTCAAAGACCTTCTGGCGTAAATCCCAATTTACAAAGTAGAAAAAAAAAAGGCAATATAGATGATGCTCCAGATTAGGAGTATAGCAAATACAGGCTCTGAACCAGAGCAGCCAAGTGGTATTGCACTGAATCATGAAAGTCAGTTTGGTAGACAAAGAGAGTTCCATAAAAGCTTATCTGAAATTGAAAAGGATAAAATTAATCAGGTAGATTATTCACTGATTATATTTGATTAGTCTAGTCTTCATAGGAAATAATTATTTTAAAAAGGTTATCTAATAGGAGAGCATTCAAAATAAACCCAGTTGCAAAGTTATGTACTTGCTTGAACAATTATTTGTGAATCCAAGAGATTGCTGTAATGAAGTTCAAAATTCCAGGTTCAAATCTTATCTATCATCAACTATAATCCTGAACAGCTACTTAAACTCAATAATAACTTTGCTTATCTGTAATATGTCAACAGTAATACCTACCTCATTCGATTATCATGAGGATTCAAGGAGAAATGTATATGGAAATGCCTGGAACAAAGAAGAAGTATAATAATACAGTATTGATATTCTTGCTATTTGTTTTCTTTATAATGCACTTGCGTTGGAGGGGCATAAGCCAGTTATATAGTCCATTCATTGCCTGGACGTGGTGCAGCTTTGCTGGGTTCTGAGATGGTGGCCATATGATCATGCTTTCCAAGCGAGGGAGTGAGGGATTCTCATTACTGCTTCATTCAAAGTTAACAAGTTAGAAGGAAGCAAAATTAAAATATTATTTAGAATCTATTTTACCCACCATTATATATCCACCCACTACATTCCTATTCTTAATGTGAGGATTTTTTTCACTAGTGTGCTTGGCTTTCCATCCTGAGATCTTAAGAATGGAGAAGCCAGAGCTGCCTGTTGGGCAGGCTCCTTTGAGCAGGGATGCAGTGAGGATCTAGCAGCCAACTGTGATGCAGCAGAGAGAGGTATCTCCAACAGAATGAAAGCCTCTCTGGCCAGGAGGGGCAGGAACCTACTTCTAATAAAGGGAGAGACAGATTGGAAGAGAAGGAGCCGACTGGCAAGTCATCAGTGGGGATGAAAACAGGCAGCAGGGTTGAACAGATTGGGATCTACCTTTTTATCTTCCTGAAAATAAATCCAGAACCAGAGAACAGAGACACCTAGTCATGCCCTTCTGTCTGTGGCCGTTGGCCTTATGCAAAGTACAATCAGCTACTTCGCCAGATCAGGCCATCCAGAGAAGGCTTTCACACTTGTTAGTAGGTTTACTAGGATATTCCTTTTAAATGCTGTAATCAAGTTCTCATTGTAGTTTGCCTAACTCAGAAGAGAAGAATGAGGACCATTATAAAGAATATAAGCAAAGTCATAAATGCCTCCAATTTTAGGGATAGTTATAAATACGAGATATAACCAAACTCCTATCATCTCTCAAAGGGGCAGAATGGCACAGAGATTAAAATCAAAGGTTCTAGGCCGGGCCTGGTGGCTCACGCCTGTAATCCTAGCACCCTGGGAGGCCGAGGCGGGCGGATCGCTCGAGGTCAGGAGTTCGAAACCAACCTGAGTGAGACCTTGTCTCTACCAAAAATAGAAAGAAATTAATCGACCAACTAAAAATATATATACAAAAAATTAGCCGGGCATGGTGGCACATGCCTGTAGTCCCAGCTACTCGGGAGGCTGAGGCAGCAGGATTGCTTGAGCCCAGGAGTTTGAGGTTGCTGTGAGCTAGGCTGATGCCACGGCACTCACTCTAGCCTGGGCAACAAAGTGAGACTCTGTCTCAAAAAAAAAAAAAAAAAAAGCAAAGGTTCTAGACCAGCCTACCTGAGTTCAAATCCCAGCTACACTTACGAGTTATGTGACTCCTGACAAGCTATTTAATTTCTCTGTACCTTGGTTTCTGAGTCTGTAAAACAGAGATATTAATTATACTATCTATATGTGATAGGGTTGGTTATGACAGAAGAATTAGCATGCATAAAGTGCTTAGTGAATAGAATGTCCTGTTGAGGCAAGATAAAGAAATATATATAATGATAATCTCCCAAACTTATTTTAATACAACCCCTTCCTCTTACACAAAATTTTAAGCAAAGCTTCAAGAAGGTAGCCGACTGCTCTGTCTCTGGAGACAGCTGTTGAGCACCAAGAAGGGGAAAAGCAAGACTTGGAGAGGGGTGATAAGAGGGAAGAGCGCCTCGATGACTGCTCCCTGGAAAATCCCAGATGGACTTGTCAGCCATCCTGGAGTTCTGTGGATGACACCTAATGTCATATATGTTAAGGACAGAAGCATGGTCACAAAATAGACACCAGGGCTCCTTGCTCTCACCATCTTCAGGACAGTGCCATAGTTATTGGTACATGAGTGGCAGGACAGCAGGCTTAGAAGAGTGAGCAGCAATCCTAGGTATCTCACTGTCTGTGAGCACCAGATTCAAAGCAAAATGCTGTCTTCCTTGACAAGGTATTTTTGCATGGGCTTTGTCTTAACCAGATGAAGTACTTGTGAACATGCTAAGGAATAAAAGGCAACTGGAAAGCTAAAAACACATTTTGTATCATAAGACACAGAAACGCTGTCCTCTAAGCTGTCTGTGGTCTTGGCTATGCCCTGTGTGAAGGAGGATATGCATCAACCGTTCGTATTCTTGACACGGTTTTGAGTATCTACTCTGCCCTGCACGTGTTAGGTTCTTATACTGAAGATTCTTGGCTGAGGAATTACATAGCTCAGCGGTTTGCCAGACAGAGCAAATACTGCATTCATGAGGATGGAAGTAGCCACTGTCCTAGAGTTCTAGATAAAAGGATCACAGTAGATGTATATGTCTATAAAACGAGAAAAATAGCTATAGCCGTCTATTCTCCCTAGGCTTCCAGGAAGAATAATTTTTATGATCATTAAAAATATTTATAAGCCCATAAATGCTTACAGATAAATATTCTTAATAACTTTTCTAAAGACTCTGTGGTACTTTTCCAGCCACATCTAAGGCATTTTTAGCCACCAGAGTCACATTGTTGAGGCCTTTTAGCCTGATTCTGAGGCCATGTTTACATTTGCTATTTAATTTCAACAAAGCCTCTCTCTACAGGGAGCCCTTTGTGGCTGCCAAAGTCCTGCACACCGTTGTAGAGCTCTGTCAATGGTACTGTGCAGTACGGTTTGGTCAGGGTCTAAATTCGGATGGCAGTGAAGCTGAAAGATGACTTAAGTATGCCATCAGGCCTGCCGTCCCAGAGCCAAAAGAGAGGCAGGAGGCAGCGGGGTAAGGTTGGGAGGGCAGGGGTGGGGCATGGGAAGGGAGAGCCAAGAGAGGAGGGGAAGGGAAGTTCAGTTCTCACCAGGGAGCAGGGCAGGGATTGATACGTGGAAAGAGGGGAGCTGACAGCTTGTGGACCAAAACCAGTAGCTTCCTACTTGAGAGTCCATGTCATGTAGCGTGAGCCTCCATCCTCAGTGAATTGGAATACAATTCATCCTTCAAAGTAAAAAATACAGCACAGACTCTAAGTTACTCTAACTCAAACCCAAGCATTACGTTCTATTTATTGCCACAAACAAACAGCAGTGGTAAGTTTGGGGGCTACCTCAGGGAGTAGAGTTTTCTGCATTGCAGAGTGTCCATCAGGTAGCATGAGGGGAGAGGCCATATTAGGTCCCCTTGACATTTCTTCCCAGCCCCGGGGTCCTGCATTTTCTACCATTAGTGAAGTTGCTTTCATAATCAGATGCATGAAGTCTTTTGCTTGCTTCTTTCTTTTTCAAAGATAATTCTGGAGGCAATGTGGAAGATAGATTGGAGGATGGCGTGTCCATTTGCACAGAGACCGGTGAGAGGCTCTTTTGATAACTCAGACACAAGTTTAAAGACCACACTTACACAGTACTATAGGGATTAAGCCACCTTACGGTAAATTATTAAGTAGTAGAATGGATTTTTAGCTAATGCTTTTCTTGGGGATGTAATGAATTTCATAGGAAGAAGATTGGTTCTTTTACAAAAGCAATGCTGCAGATCCATCATCTGTGTTGTATGCATGTGGAGGTGTCACTTTCTAGTCTGAACCCCCTGTAATGGAGTCCTGTATTTACAAGGTAGCTGGCTATGGCTGGTGGTCCAGTCTCCGGCTATGGAACAGAGTCAGGCCAAGCACTCTTACAGAACTAAATTCATGAATTTGTCTTTATTAGCATTATTCTGTGTACAGCTGAGCTAAATAAATACATGCTGAACTAAAGAATGCAAAGAGAGGAGGAGATGTGGATTGAAAGCTAATGTACACACCAGAAGTTCAGTTTCCATTTGCCACTGTGGGACTCCAGGCAAGTTTCTTGTCCCATGTGTCTCATTATCCACTTATCAGCACAGAATATTTGCTGAGCCCTTCTTGTGCTAGAACTATGCTAGACATCTTCAGATGTCAGGTTGGCAAACAGATCAAAGGTGTTGTTATAGACACAATAAAAATTCATATAAAAACAGTAGAGAGTCCTTCAGGTTCTATTTCTAAAAAGCCAGAGAAGAGAGAAAATGAGAGTGGGAATTCACTTTAATTCAACAAATGTTTATCAAATATGTACTAGAGTCAGTGATCTAGGCACCATTGAGGGTGGTAAGGAGGATGTACTACTAGTCAGAGAGACAGAACAAATACAATTGTATTATTATCACAGACACACCCAGAAATAATTTTTTACCAGCCATCTAGGCATCCCTCAATCCAGTCAAGTTGACTCCTAAAATTAGCCATCACAGGGGAGGAGGAATATATGAAGTAAATAATATATACAGAGAGCTGCCTCTGTAACTAGTTAGGGAAATAGTCATAGAAACAATTAAACCAGAGTAGAATGAAATAAGTGTTGCCACCCTAATTGTTATGTGCTATTCATTCTAACCCAGGGGATCACAGAGGAAGTAGCCTTCAGCACAAGCTTTGAAGGAGAAGTGCGGAGGACACACTGGAGGGGAGGAAAGAGACATGTGGAGGTCAAGGATGCCCACCTGGTGTGAACCCAACTCCATTCTGAGGGCAAGTGTAGCTCTCCTTTTCTGTGCTAGGTGTGCTAGGCAATATGCTGGTCATAAGGGATGTAATATGAGGAAAATAGAGCCAACCCCTCTCCTCATGTACCGCATCACCTAGTGGTGAATATAACATTCACAAAATAATTACACGTAATAACACATAGTGGAAACATGAATAACATATTTCTATTTTCCTTTATCATGAGCCAGTTTTTTCTTTTTGTGCCCACTGTTATGGTCCAGGAGAAGAGAGCAAAACAAAAGCCTCCCTGGAAAGAAGGAAGATGTAACATAGGAGAAGTCTGCTAGACAGGAAGCGAAAGTGGAAAACCCATCTTTCCATCCTAGTTGATTACAGAGAGAGGAGGAGACAAAGACACAGTGCTTAGACATGCTTGTCCTACCTTTCCTCCACTCAGAGTAGAACACAGATGAAAGATGAGGAGACGTGATAGATGAACTCAGAGAGTGGGGTATTAGGGGCATTAGAAGCCCTAGTAGATAGTAAATGATATGCCTCTTTGGGCATGATGCTGAAAGTCCCACTGAGGTCATTTCTGGTATAGCAAAAAAGATAGGATAACATTTATAGAGATAAAACTGATGTTAAAATGATCATAAATTCCAGTAAGGTGGTATAAAGATGCTAGGAAATCCCAGAATCATTGCTTAATTAACCAGGATAGGCTAGGTTATTGTTATGAATTGAATTGTGTCCTCCCTTGGCAAGAATCACATGTTGAAGCTTTAATCCCCAATGTGATGATATTTAGAGATAGGATCCTTTCCTTTGTAAGATAATTGGGTTCAGATAAATGGGTTAAGATAAGGGTGAGGTGACTAATCCCATGATGGGATGAACATCTTTATAAGGAGAGGAAGAGATACCAGAGCTCTCTGTCTGCCATATGAGGACACAGTGAGAAGGTGGCCATGTGCCAGGAACCAAATTAGCCAGAAGTTTGATCTTGGACTTCCCAGCCTCCAGAACTGTGGGAAGATAAACTTCCGTTGTTGAAGCCACCCAGTCTATGGTATTTTGTTATGGCAGCTGAGCTGACTAATATGGTTATGCTGCTACAACAGACAAACCTCCCAAATTTTGGAAGCTTAACATAATGAAGATATATTCGCTCCTTTTGCAAAGGTGGCTGCAGTACTGGGCAGTTCTACAGAACAACTGCCCTCAGTGTGAAGACTCAGTGATCTGGGGTGCTTTCATCTGGTTGTTCTGCCATCCCAGCATGGGAAACTGCTAAAAGGTTTAATCATCTCTGAATGCAACCCCCTATCAGAGGCTGCTCTGGGATGGACTTCAGTGGATCTAAGTTTTTTGAAGGCTAAGTGCAGTCTACGATGGGTAAAATGATCACAAGTCGCGATGACCAAAGTGGACCTCAGGAATGAACTTTTATTCCTGGCAGGAGTATAGAGTAGAATCTCTCTCTCTTCTTTCACTTTTACTCTCATGAATCCCTCTGCTGCTCTCCCCTGACAGTCAAAAAGAATCAAATCAGAAACAGTTAGATAAATATACTTCCTTCCTTCTTCTAGTGACCAAGTGGGTATGTGGATCTTCTAAAAAAAAATGCAAAATCTCTTATTAAGATTTATAGGTTGTCTACATATCCAATAATTGCTCCAATTCTACAAATTGGATTACAAAATAATTATAAACACCAAATGTGGTTCAAATTGCCTCTTACAGTTTCAGGCAAGCAGGAAGATGGTGTTAATTTGCTGCACTATTGCTCAGTACATTTTTGGGGCCATTAAAATAAATGTTACATCACAGCAGCACACAGCATCCTAAAATATAGGGAATTCATGGCCCTGAAAGTTTCAAATAATATAATTTACCAATTACTTCACATAAACCTCATTTTGAGTTTCTCCAATTATGGAGACCAGGAAGGCTTATGTTTATGGATATTTGGGATGTCAAGGGAAGGATGTGACTCTAAGCATATGAATTCCTAAATTCCCATTACTATGGGGAATGGCTCGATTAAGTCTCTGTTCTTTAACAAGCAAAATTAGAGACAAAATAGAACTTTCCTCTTTTACTTTCCCTTGGGATGATACTGTTTAGAATTAAAATTCAAACTTCAATATAATGAATGACCCTGCCTGGAAACAGAGCCGAAGGATTAATATTAGATTTTCCTAGTGCTCTCTTTTCCTCTTAGCTATAATCACTCTCTCCCTAGCAAGTGATGGAGAAAGAAGTGATAGTAAAGGATCGAGGGCACGGTGGGAAAAGTATGAACATGCCTCATGACATTCTCGAAAAATGTAAGATATGATAGATAGAATTTTCCCTGATTTTCAAATGAGGAACTAAAGTCTAATGACATGAAATGACTGGCCCAAGATCACATCACTAATGCGAAAAGGAGACAGGACTAGACCCAAGCCCTTGTGATGCCTAAGCCAGTGCTCTTGCCAGGATATTACCCTGTATGCCTGGTCCAAGCTCTAGTATAGGATTCTATTTCCAACAATGGTTTCATAAATATCTGAGTTAAGACACCAAGAAAATTTCCACTCACTGAATTAAATTCATTAAAAGAATATGCATTTTTTTTTTAATTTCCAGCATTTTGGCCATGCATGGAAGGGAAACACAAGAAAATGATGGACATCATAGAAATTCAGTGGTGGGATTGGGGTATTAGGCTGATTGATAAGTAATAGGAATGCTTTGGAAACAGTAATGCAGGTATGGTGGTATCTATGAGTTATTTTTCCCAAGTCAGATGCATTTGAGAGTATGACTTCATATAGAAAAGGAGCTAACCATTTTCTACTTCTTCCTCTTTCTCCTCTTCTTCTCCCTCTCCTCCTCCCCCTTCCCCTCCCCCTTCCCTTCCCCCTCCTCCTCCTCCCCCTTTCCTTCCCCCTCCCCCTCCTTCTCCTTCTCCTCCTCCTTCTCCTTCTTCTTCTTCCTAATCATGAACTCTTCATTAGGAATGTGCTCTGGTGGACTAGTCATTTTCAAAGTAACACTTTAAGGATACTACTGATGGATGCTCTTGTGGAATCCAATGGGTTAATGGAGCCTCCAATGACATACTTTCTTCTGATGTTCACATAGCAGCAGCTGCCTCCAGGCCCTGGGCTCAACAGGAAGGAAATGACCTATTTTTCCTGGCCTGGTACTTGGATCCTAAAAAATGTGCTGACAGAGTCTTTTAGAGATTCACTTTTTTTAGAAATAAACTACTGAGACCGTCAACAGCATTGGTCACATGCATGAAGATAATATAAATGAAAGTGTGGCTGATGCCCAGGTCAGAAGGTGCCCTGTAGCATCTGTGGGTGCATGCAAGGCCTCTGCAAAAGTCTTGTCACAAGACTGGCACTTCAGCTTTTGGCCACTGATAACTATTATCACATTTATGTCATATTTTAATGTAGAGATAGGAGTTAGAGAAAGCAGAAATCTTGGGGATAGAAAGGAAGGATAGTATCCAGTTCCTTGGTGGGGCAATAACTAAGAAGGTCTGACATAGGCTTCTGATAAGAGGATGAAGACAGCAAAGGCAGAGAAGAGGGAATCTACCACAGTAGCAATCATCTCCAGGGCCACCTTCTCTAGGTATTTCTCCCTTCCCAACTCACAGCCATACCTAGTATATAAGCTCGTCGACATGCTGTCATCGCCATCATCATCCACACTATCAAGCTCCAAGTGTTGATAAAAATAAATTGCTGCTCATAATTCAGCTTTGTTAACACATTTGGGAAGCGGGCGAAAAGTTTTTGCCTATTTGCATATGTCAATGACATCAGCCCAAACAAGCCCTTGGCTTGGTGCTCCAGAGCCTAGAGAAGCCCAGGTAGGCCTAACAAATGAGAACAAATCACTGAGTTCAAGGGCAGATTCAAAATGTTTCCCTTCAACTTTCTATTTCCCTTTAATATGATCTTCCCAGCCCACCCCAAACACACACCAACCTCTTATACCTCTTCCTTTGGCGATGATGATGATGATGATGATGATGATACTTAATATAATTCAGCTTCCACCTTGCTTCTACAAGATGTGAGCCTCCCAGAAGCCAAAGAAATACAGTTTGTTAGTAGGAGTTATATACGAGTAAATGATTTATATTTTTAACTGTTTATTAAAGTATAGATACATACAAAAAAGCACACATAAATATACATTATGATATATTATGAATTATAATTATAATATATTATGAATTAATATAAATTATGAATTTTCATAAAATGATCATATCCATAACCAATATCCAGAACAAAACAATTAACATTACCAGCACCCAGAAGTCAATATTTTGCCCCAAGTTTGCCAGCATCTCACTTCTAATAGCATAGATTAATTTTGGCAGATATGCACTTGATAAAAATTAAATTCAACAGTATGTATGTTTTGTGTCTGACTTCTTTCTCTCAATATTAAGTTTATGAGATTTATTGTTTTATGCAGTTGTTGATTATTAATTCTCATGACTGCATAGTGTTTACTGTGTTATTATACCACAATGTGTTATCCATTCTGATGTTGACAGATATTTAGCTGATTTCCATTTTTTCCATTATTTGGCTATTATACATAGTACTGCTATGACTATTCTTAAATATTTTTGGTAAGAATATGCATGCATTTCTTTTTGTATATGCCTAGGGCCGGAACTGCTGGATCTTTGGGGATGCATATACTTAGCTTAAGTATATATGGTGCTTTGCAGTTTTAGCGCTGTTGAAGTTTACCATTTGATATTGGAGTACATTCTTAAATAAATGTGGTTAAGTTATGCATCATTTAATGAACATTTCTCCCTTTATGTTTTTTTTTGTTTGTTTTTTTGCTAATGGGCCCTGGGCTCAGCAGGAAGGAAATGACCTATTTTTCCTGGCCTGGCACTTGGATCCTAAAAAATGTGCTGACAGAGTGTTTCAGAGATTCACTTTTTAGAAGTAAACTACTGAGACAGTCAATAGCATTGGTCACATGCATGAAGATAATATAAATGAAAGTGTGGCTGATGCCCAGGTCAGAAGGTGCCCTGTAGCATCTGTGGGTTGATTCAAGGCCTCTGCAAAAGTCTTGTCAAGAGACTGGCACTTCAGCTTTTGGCCACTGATAACTATTATCACATTTATGTCATATTTTAATGTAGAGATAGGAGTTAGAGAAAGCAGAAATCTTGGGGATAGAGAGGAAGGATAGTATCCAGTTCCTTGGTGGGGCAGTAACTAAGAAGGTCTGACATAGGCTTCTGATAAGAGGATGAAGACAGCAAATGCAGAAAAGAGGGAATCTTTATTTTATATTTATTTTAGACCTTGGAAATGTTAGACAAAAAGCAGATCCAAGTGATTTTCTTATTTGAGTTCAAAATGGGTCGTAAAAGCAGCAGAGAGATCTCGCAGCATCAACAACACATTTAGCTCCGGAACCGCTAACTAACATGCGGTGCAGGGGTGGTTCAAGAAGTTCTGCAAAGGAGACGAGAGCCTTCAAGATGAGGAGCACAGTGGCCGGCCATCAGAAGTTGACAACGACCAATTGAGAGCAACCATGGAGGCTGATCCTCTTACAACTACACAAGAAATTGCTGAAGAACTCAACCTCAACCATTCTATGGTCATTCAGCATTTGAAGCAAATTGGAAAGGTGAAAAAGCTAGACAAGTGGGTGCCTCATGAGCTGACCAAAAAAATAATAATAATAATAATAATCGTCATTTTGAAGTGTCGTCTTCTCTTTTTGTACACAACAACCACAAACCATTTCCTGAATGGATTGTGACATGCAACAAAAAGTGGATTTTGTATGACAATTGGCGATGACCAGCTCAGTGGTTGGACCGAGAAGAAGCTCCAAAGCACTTCCTAAAGCCAAACTTGCACCAATAAAAGGTCGTGGTCACTGTTTAGTGGTCTGCAGCCCGTCTCATCTGCTACAGCTTTCTGAGTCCCAGTGAAACCATTATTTATATCTAAGAAGTATGCTGAGCAAATCGATGAGATGCACCAAAAACTGCAACGCCTGCAGCTGGCATTGGTCAACAGAAAGGGCTCAATTCTTCTCCACAACAACGCCTGACCCAATGCTTCTTAAGTTAAATGAATTGGGCTATGAAGTTTCGCCGCTTTTGCCATATTCACCTGGCCTTTCACCAACTGACTGACTGACTACCACTTCTTCAAGCATGTGGACAACTTTTTGCAGGGAAAACGCTTCCACAACTAGCAGGACACAGAAAATGCTTTCCAAGAGTTCATCGAATCCCGAGGCACGGATTTTTACGCTACAGGAATAAACAAACTTATTTCTCATTGGCAAAAAATGTGTTGATTGTAATGGTTCCTATTTTAATTAATAAAGATGTATTTGGGCCTAGTTCTAATGATTTAAAATTCACAATCCAAAACTGAAATTACTTTTGCACCAACCTAATAGCTGCTGCCAATTTTCCAAAATGAATATACTACCTTACACTAACACCAGCACTATAGAGAGTTCCAGTTGCTCTAGATCCTCCCAACACTTAGTATTTTCCATTTTAGCCCTCCCAGTGAGTATGTTCGTTTCAGGTCTTTTGCCTGTTTTTCTATTGAATCAACTATTGAGTTGACTAGGTTTTTTTGTCTTATTGATTTTTTTTTTATTTCACGTCTTATTAATTTGTAGGAGTTCTTTATATATTCTTATATGAATCATTTGTCAAATATATGTATTGCAAGTATTTTCTCCAACCATGTGGGCTGACTTTTCATTATCTTAATTGTGTCTTTTGATAAATAAGAATTTTAAAAATCCATTTTGCCGGGCGCGGTGGCTCACGCCTGTAATCCTAGCTCTTGGGAGGCCGAGGCGGGCGGATTGCTCAAGGTCAGGAGTTCAAAACCAGCCTGAGCAAGAGCGAGACCCCGTCTCTACTATAAATAGAAAGAAATTAATTGGCCAACTGATATATATATAAAAAATTAGCCGGGCATGGTGGCGCATGCCTGTAGTCCAAGCTACTCGGGAGGCTGAGGCAGGAGGATTGCTTGAGCCCAGGAGTTTGAGGTTGCTGTGAGCTAGGCTGACGCCACGGCACTCACTCTAGCCTGGACAACAAAGCGAGACTCTGTCTCAAAAAAAAAAAAAAAAAAAAAAAAAAAAAAAAAATCCATTTAGAATACTTTCCTAAGATTTCACTATTGAGAAGATTAAGAAACCTTCTTCAGTTCTGCAGAAAAAGACATAAACTCTGCCTGGCCTGGCTGAGGGAAGTAAGAAAATAATTCTGTGCTATGGAATGAAGACAGTATAGCTAACAATAATAATGCCTATCATAGACCCAGCAGCTGGGACAATGCATGCTTCAGTCCCAGAGGGGAGAACTGGAAGTTACACCATGGCATCCACTACAGTCCACTCCTTGTCCTGTCTGTGTCTGCTTGCTTCATATCATAGGTTCTGAGAAAAGCTCCTCCAGGATTTCCTTGGGCCTATTTTCCTGGTTGGAACTAATAAGAGGAAGGATAGAAGCATAAACTACAGCCACTGCCACTGCAGTTGTTCTTGAGGCTACAACTGATATTCATCCTCTCCCTCTTCCACACCCCCTTCCCATTCTAGGGTCCCTTCATTCCCTATTTGTACCTCTGCTGGTGAATGTGGTTTATGTGGTATGGTGACCAGATCCTGATCCCATTGCTGGTCTGCCAGTAGCGGCTGCAGCGGCAGAATCCCAGGTTAGAGTTTCTTGGGCTTCTCCTGGTGCCAACTGTCTCAGGCTGACTTCCCTGAGGAGCAGGCTGTGGGACGGAGCTGTGCATGCAGGGGAAGTAGAGGAAGCAGAGTTGGCAAAGGGAGAAGTTGAACTGAAAATCAGTGTAACAAAGGCCTCGCAGTCCTACAGAAAGCTCTGGAGTTGGATGGCCCTTCAAAGTGATCCCAAATGGGGAAAGGGGCCAAGTCTTTATGCCTCAACATCAACCAGTCATTGGATGTAGCCTGACCATAGGATGGGGATGAGGTTTTTGGGAGGCAGCTTTTCATCTGAGAGCCATTGACCAGCATCTCCTGTCCTGGGCAGGTCACCACGACATTCACTGCAAATATTAATGCCTTACATTTGAGTTGCAATAATTCGGAAGAATAAATTTTGCATTTGGAAAATTTGGGGTGGTATTGGGTAAAGCAGACTTCTGGCAGGGATTTGGGTTTATACAAGTGAAAAAATGCTTCACACTACCAGACTTCATCAAGATATCAACAATTACAAGATGAATTCCAATTTTATTACTTTATGTGCTACAAAAGAAATAAAAAATGCCTCGAATTATGAAACACAATGTTATTAATATCTGTAAGAAGCATCTCAGTTTCAGAGATGGGAAAATGTGAATAAAAACCCCTGCATCTTAGAATTGATGATATATGGTTACGTTTTAATACCCATTCTCTACACACATGTGCACACACACACACACACACACACACACACACAAACGCACACACACAGGAAAATGCAGCGTTTCTCATGCAGTTAATGAATGTTACCAAAATGGCAGTAAAGAAGAAAGGATAGACATTGGCAACATCATCCTCAGTCCAGTTGCCTAGATAAAGGAACAGTCGTTAATTGCCTTGCCTCTATTTACATCTCACCTTTTATCAAGGCATACGTGGTGTAGGCAGCACAACCCAGTGGGTGAGTGGCAGTTGTCATTCACAGGAAAGAAAACCATTCACAGAAAACATCCAGGCCAGAAGAGACCCTACCCACCAACTCAACTACTCAGGAGCCCTTCTCAGCTCCAGGCACATGTGCCTGGGCCTGGCCATTCTCTGTCCCACTCTTTAATCTTAGGAGAGCAGTAGAGGGAAAGAGGCCCTTCACTCTTCCCCTAACCCACCCCAACATTTCCTTTCACCTCTGATGCCACTGAGGACCGGCACAGGGACAAGGTAGAGAGGTGTCTCACCATGTGACCTCAAGGCACCGTTCATTCTCTCAGTCCACCCACACCTCGGGCTCTACCCTCCCCACCCTGCCCACTCTACAGTAAACAATTCTTCTCTTTTCAGTCAGATAAACAGCTCTTCAAAGATTGCCTCCTTCATGTAACCTTTTATGATGATCTGAAAGAGAACCAGTATCTTCCGTCTCTTCCTTTCTAAACTCTAAAAGTCCTCCTCGCACATGTTCCCCACTTTAAACTCGCTCACATCTTTGCCTGAGCAGTACACAGGTTTTGTTTAATTGCAGCATTTTCCTAGGGTGTAGCTGTTGGTATAACCTCCCTGCCCGACACACAACCATAGTGTCTCCCCCACATTGTCAGTAACACAGAGAAAGGACTTGGCGGTGAAAACCGATCACAGACACAGAGCTTCTTGCGAGCCGATGCTACAGCTAACGAATAGTTCAAGATCTTAGATGTACACTGAGATTTTTTCCCTGCAGCCCTGAATGGTGAGACAATGTTCTGCTCAGGGTTGCTCCAATTTTCTGAGATGCTGGGAGGAACTTGAAAGCATCAACATTTATCATGCACTAGAGGGTGCCAAAGTCCTGAGTAACTGAGTCCATCTAGGAAGCCTGTGTGTCTCACCTTGAAGCCCCGGGGGAAGAGAAAGCGGCATGCAAAAGTCTAAAGTGCTTTAATTACTATAGCCTTGTAGTACAGTTTGAAATCTGGTAAATTGATACCTCCTATTTTGTTTTTGTTGCTTAGGATTGATTTTGCTATACGGGGTCTTCTCTGGTTCCATACGAAGCGTAAAACTATTTTTTCTATATCTGTGAAAAATAATGATGGTATTTTAATAGGGATTGCATTGACTCTGTAGGTCACTTTGGGTAGTATAGACATTTTAACTGGCACAAGAACAGAGACATTGACCAGTGGAACAGAACATAAATCCATCCTCATATAGCCAACTAATCTTCGACAAAGCAGACCAAAACATACACTGGGGAAAAGAATCCTTATTCAATAAAAGGCGCTGGGAAAACTGGATAGCCACATGAAGAAGACTGAAACAGGACCCATACCTTTCACCTCTCACAAAAATCAACTCATGCTGGGTAACAGACTTGAACATTAGGTGTGAAACTATTAGAATTCTAGAGGAAAACGTTGGAAATACTCTTCTAGACATTGGTCTAGGCAAATAACTTTTGAAGAAGACCCCAAAGGCAATCACAGCAGCAACAAAAATAAATAAATGGGACCTGATCAAATTAAAAAGCTTCTGCACAGCCAAAGAAATTGTCAAAAGAGCAGACAGGCAACCCACAGAATGGGAGAAAATTTTCGCAAGCTACACATCCGATAAAGGGCTGATACCTAGAATTTATTTAGAACTCAGGAAAATCAGCAAGAAAAAAACAAAACAACCCTATCAAAAAGTGGGCAAAGGACATGAACAGAAATTTTTCAAAAGAACACAGAATAATGGCTAATAAACATATGAAAAAATGCTCAACATCTCTAATCATCACGGAAATGCAAATCAAAACCGCAATGAGATATCACTTATCTCCAGTAAGAATGGCCTTTATCAAAAAGTCCCCAAACAATAAATGTTGGCGTGGATGCGGAGAGAGAGGAACACTCCTGCACTGCTGGTGGGACTGCAAACTAGTTCAACCTCTGTGGAAAGCAATATGGAGATACCTTAAAGCGATACAAGTATATCTACCGTTTGATCCAGCAATTCCACTACTGGGCATCTGCCCAAAAGGTCAAATAACACTCTACAAATGGGATACCTGCACTCGAATGTTTATAGCAGAACAGTTCACAATCACAAAGGTGTGGAAACAACCCAGGTGCCCATCAATACATGAGTGGATTAATAAAATGTGATATATATACATATATACACCATGGAGTACTATTCAGCTTCAAGAAACAATGGTGATATAGCACTTCTTGTATTTTCCTGGTTAGAGCTGGAACCCATTCTACTAAATGAAGTATCTGAAGAATGGAAAAACAAGCACCACATGTACTCACCAGCAAATTGCTATTAACGGATCAACACCTCAGTGGACATATAGCAATAACATTTATCGGGTGTTGGGCAGGTGGGAGGGGGGAGGAGGGGATGGGTATATACAAACATAATGAGTAAGATATGCAACGTCTGGGGGATGGTCACGCTTGAAGCTCTGACTCATGGGGGTAGGGGGAATGGGCAATATACGTAACCTTAACATTTGTACCCCCATAATATGCTGAAATAAAAAAAATAGAAAAGAAAAACAAAAAAACACACAAAAGTCTAAAGTCCTGGAGCTACACGGCATGTGAGAATATCAGCTATAGCACATGCCTGTGATACCAGATGGGCGATTCTAAAACATTCAACAGGTCAGGCCTATGCCACTGCTAGAGATGTTCAAAGGCAATCCCACCACGATTTAAAAAAAAAAAAAGTCAACAATAGTAATAGCTACCTATTTGCATACTGTTTATTATATGCCATACACTATTGTAAGTGCTTTATATGCGTTAGCATATTAAATCCTCCCAACAATCTTAAAAGTTTACCTACAATTTACAAGTGAGGAAACTAAGGCAGAGAGGTCAAGAGATTTGCCTGAGATCCCATAGCTAGTAAGTGGCACAGCCAGGATTCAAATCTAGGAGCCTAGCTTCAGGCCTACCTCAATCACACGTCAACACAACAATCAAATGCTCTATTGCCATGTTTCTTGTCAGAAGTAAACATAAATTTCTTCTAGCTTCTCTAGTTAAGCAACCACCATGTTCAACACCCTTACTACTAAAAGGTTCTTTTTTAACATGCCCTTCAATCCAGCCCCTGCCCTTCACCTCCACCCTAGACTTATTTTTTTAAATCTCTGTATTTTCTTTTTACCTTAGACTTTTTGACCATGTTATGGAGTTTTTACTGACTCTGTCCAGCCTTAATAAATGGCTTCTGACTACCATGCTTCTAAAGGCAATGGCCAAATCTCTCTTGGATTTCAACAAGTTTTTGCCCCGCATTTCTTTAACTCCTGTTCCAAAACAGTGATGAAAGTAACCAAGTGAAAGCGACAAATTAGTTTCAATGACTTGGCATTCCATTTGAACTAATTAACTTCACAAAACTCTCAGCTTTCCCACGTGAAATATTAAAGAAAGAACTAGGTTTTAAAAGAACTAGACAATATAATATCCTGGAATTTTTTTTCTTTACCAAAAAATAGCATTTTTAAATGTCTTCCCTCCTCTGTTACAGTGTTGGCAGAAAGTTCTTAAATGCACCCACAATTAATTGAACTTGGATTGTCTCTAAACTTGATTCTCCTCTGGTTCCCCAGCAACTTGCTGTGAGACCTCGTCCCAGAGTTTCCTCTTTCTGTGGAAAGAGAGAGAACTTCTACCCTTTCTGGAAAAGTTGTGTCCAAATTAGATTATGGTGCATGAAATCACATTATCGGGGCATTTGGAGGGACTCTTTTTATTACAAGGAGCATTACGATTATAAAATGAGGAAGACTTGTTTTATTCTTATCACAAAGTTTCAGTTTACACATATGGGATTTTCTGAAGATGTTTGGGCCAAGCAGATTGTCTTTAGACACCCTAGCTTTGGAAAAAAGTGTATTGACAAAGTATGATGACTACTAGATCTAAGTAATTTGGTGGCATTAGGAGGCTTAGATTCCAATCCTGGCCCCTCCCCTCATTAGCTGTGAAAACTTGGCTAAGTTATTTAACTTCTCTGTGCCTCAATTTTCTCATCTACAAAATGGGGATAATAATAGTACTTACCTCTTGAAGTGGTTGTGAGAACTGAATGAGTCAGCATATGCAAAGCGCTTATAACAACACTAGCGCTAAATAAGTGCTCACTAAATATATGTGCTATTAGTCACTGTTTCCATTTCCAGTAATGCCTAATTGTCTTGGGGGAAGAGGAGAGTGTACTAAAGTTGCTGCCCATGGAAGGTACAAACAGAATCTGAAATGAAAAGAAAGCAGATTTCTCGGAATCCCTGTGCATAACAGCATCGTGCCCCGGTTTCCAGCCACGGCTCTGAACTCAGGCGAGGACTGGTAAAGCAAAGCAGCAGAATGTTGTTCAGCAACAACAGCAGGTTTCAACAGTTCCCTCTGAGTGATAAGGCAATTCCAGAAATGCTTAACAAAGAAGTCTTGCTGGCTTTACCTGAGTCTGATCCAGCAATCAGATCTCCTTTCAGGGTTCAAACACTAGATGTGCCCATGTATGATCCCCCAAAACCTGTGTGGTCTAATTGCATGGTCAGTGATGCCTATGCTTCTACTTAATGGGAACACTGCAGGTTTCCAAGAAATGACTGTGAGTAGTCCTTGGAAAAGATCAGAATTGGATCCTCACGTCATCTCATTCTCTGCTTCTATGGTGCTGATGTTAGCTAAGAAATGAGGATATAAATTCAGCTAAGAGATTCTAACTGGGATGTTTCATGCTGCTCAAGGAATTGGCAACCAGGTTTCAAGACGTGGAGAGGGAAAAAAAGGTGCATAGTAAAGATGGCCTCCAGCAATGGCCAGATGCCTCTCTCAGGCTGATTAAGAGAGAGCCAGACCAGTTTGCTAACATGAACCAACAATATAGCACCCACCCACCCACCAACTTTAGTCATTTAAAAACCTGGAGGATTACAGAAAGGGATTCAGGGAATTATTGAAGTCATGGGTCATAAATTTGTGGGGTATTTTCTCTATCCCCCAAACTAGGTGAAGAAGCCCCGGGGACATCACTTGTTGAAATTGTAGGTACCTGCAAGAAAGGAGAAGTGACTGACATCTCATTCCCAGATTGGGCATCTGCTCAAGGTGCTGACTTGCTTGTTGGCCCCTGCACCTATCTAAGCAGAGGAAGAGAGAGCGATGAACATGAAGTAAGGCGAGGTGGTGGTAGCACAGCCTGCATTTCCACCGGTGGTCACAGCAGGGGTGCATGCATTGCCACCGGGCTACGCAGACACTGCAGAAGGAGCAAGGTGTGGGCATCTTGCTATTACCTCCAACTAAGTGGTCTGGGCTGCAGGTGAGGCAGCCCCAACTGCCAGAAGTTGCAGAAAGTCTTTGGAAGAGATCAAGTCAGAGGTAGCTGTCCAAAGTTGGAGAGCTAAGGAATTAGGAGCTTCCTCACCCATCTCCCAGTTAGCATTCCAAAAGGCTGCGTTCCGAGACCTGCCACACAGAGGCCTTTCGGGGCTGTCAGTGTGAGCCAGAGGAGAAGCAGCAGCTAAAAGGACACTGACAGGTGGCTGTCAAGGGCAGATTGGGCGCACAAAAAAGATTTTTTAGAGGTTACTTTTATTTTGAAATTAATATTCCATTTATTCAAAAATCCAGTTCTTTCTGAAGCTTTTAAGTTCAGCCCACAGATCTTATTATTCTATTTATAGGTCTAGCAGTCACTAACAATTGTCTTTTAAAAGGTCTTTGATTAACATTTAGTCTCATTTACAAACTTAGTTTAACTCCTTCAAATATTTTAAGTTGCATTTACACATTAAATTATTAAATATGTCTAATTTCTCCTTTATGTTCCTCAATTGTCTGACTTAGCAAAAGGCCTTCCTACCTACTTGAATAACTCTTATACAATTAAACTAGTAAATAAGGTAAAACTTAAGATTTCTTAAATGCATTAATGCAAATCTATAAACTTAGTAAGTTTTCCATTTAAAGCCACAAGTTCAAACCAATTAGTCATTTTGAATCAGAGTCACAAGATTAACCTGCTATTCTAATAGGCCAGATTCCCTTGAGCAATGCAACCCCCTTAAATAACAATTTGTACTGAATCCTTATTTAAAAATTATACTGTGTATTTAATGTTCATAAATACATAAATACTTTGTATTTAGTGCTCAAAATTTAAAATCTTATTGGGTCTAAAAAGTACTTCCCCACTTATAAAACAATTAGGTCATCCAATAGCTTTGGAAGATACCTTCTCAATTGTTCAGGTTGAAAGATGATCAGATTTAGTAGCATATCTACCTACGTAAACTACCAGGCCCATGCCATCCAGGTCCTGGGACACTCATGGAAGTCCAAATGCCTGACCCACTTGACTGAATTTTGCATTTATTTGGTATCCTGTAACTGGGTTAAGATATTTATATGCACTCCTGCCTCATTCTTCCTATCTCTTAGGCCACAAAACTCCTACATCTGTAAGAGATAATCAAATGAGTTAATTAATTGATATCCAATTGAATTCTGGATATCTCTTATGGCTTGGTCTGTCCATAATGGTCAGTGTACCATTTCCAAGGTACACTGGCCAGCTACCTAGGACCACCCCGCCCTCTCTCTTACTTCTACCTCATAATACCCAATTAAGCCAGAGCCAGGAGAGGGAGGGTAGGAAGAGAGAAAAAGGCTCTTCCCCCTATAGGTTACTGGGACCACAAGTTAATCCTGAGCTGGAAAGAGGAGAGGAGATAAGATGGATAGTTTAAGTTGGACTGGCCTGGATTTTTAAATAACCAAAAATGAGTGGGAAACTATGGAGTTTGTCTGAGATATCAATAAAGAGAATGAAAGGGAAATTTAACAGAGTTGGGTTGACGACAAATGATTAGAAAATCCTCATTTGAGGTTTATATGTCATTGAGTTAAAACCGTTCAATAAACATGCAACATTTGAGCAAGGAAAGTTTGCCTCTTATTAAGTTCTACTTAATAAGTGTCTGGTTCTCATTGTTTTTCACTGCTTTTAGAATGTACAAACACTTGTTCTCCCATGTCATCTTCTTTGACTTCTAGTTGCTTATTCTGGAACAAAAAGAAGACTCCCCTTTGGCACCCTGTGATGCTCATCACCCAAGTGATACTTTGCCCCCTTGTAAAAACCCACAAGTAAGTCTCTGTCCAGAATTCTGGGTTATGTGTCATGCCCAGACCCTCCTTACCTTTTCATGGTGGATTTTGTGTCTAGGGTCCCTAATGAGTCCAGCTTCATCCTCAACTGCTGAACAAAAATTCATATAGTATCCCAGGTATAGGTTCCTTGCCAGGGCCACCAAGAAGATTGAAGCTCCTACTATGCCTTCCCCTTTCTAAAAGCTTTCTTCTCTGTTTTGTATTTAGTCCCCTTTGGAGACAGCAGGTGCTATAATGGGAAAACCAGCTGGCCAGAATCTGGGTGAACCACACAGGCCCCGGGATGAAGGCTCTTTCTGTGATCTACAGACCCAGGTCTAGAACAGTCCCTCTCCAGGCTCTAGGCCTAAGTGAGGCCCCACCACCTCACCACAGCTGTGCATCCAAAATAAGGGAGAAACTCGGGCAGGAACCAAAGTGAGGAGACCAGGAGAGGAAATTAAAATCCTTTGGTTGTGGTGTATTAAGTCATTGCAGCACTCAAAGGCAGCCATTCATATCATTCGGGAAGCCCTGAATAAATGTTTCAGTAATGAGACATGCAGAAAGGAGCTTGTCACCCTGTGATAGTCTCTCTGCAAAGAATTTGATTTAAGGTTGGTATCAGAGCATGAACCATGCTAAAATACAATTACAAAAGAAACAGGAATTTCATTAGTGGATTGCAAGGAACAGCTTGGACCTGAGGAGGCTGGTGAGAGCTGATAGATGTTTGCAGGAAGAAAGAGGGGAGAAGAAGAGGCAGTGTGTGAGGGAAGAAGCTGCCTGTCCCTCCGGTGCCACACACTGTCAAGGAAGAGAGGAAGAGAGAAGACAATTTCCTCTTTTGAGTTGAAGTTCATGATCCTCCAAAGGGGTCTGGAGCTTCCACCTCCCATGGCAGCTACCACCAGAGTTACTGAAACCCTATGTGCTCCATATTCCCACCATCTCCCTTCTAGCAGCACACCCTCCTTATTTATTAATAGGGCCCTGATTGGCTATGCAAAATGTCATTTCTGGGGAATGTGGGTAAAGGGAATTGGACAACTGAAGTATGAAGTCTCACTTCTTCCATTTACTATCAGTATGACCACGTAGGTACCAGTAACTTCTTAGCAAGTCACCTTTCTGTACCTTAGTTTCCTGTTTGTGATAAAAAGTTGCCTGACACATGACAGGCATTCAAAAAGTAATGCAAAGCTGATTATCATTTGGTTCCAAATGGGCTGATTAAACCACTGGTCTCAAAAGTGGGAGTGAATGCAACCCAAGGTGTATGCATGATGCCTTAAAGGAGTGTGAGAAGAAAATCTTAGAACTTCTCTTGATAAGTACTTTTTATCTGAAAAATGAGAACAAAATTAAACTTTACTCATATTTATCTAATAGATTTACAATAATTAATTAGGTAAAGGTGCTTAGAGAAGTGGCTAGCACACGTAGTAAGCATTATAGATGGGTTTGCTACGATTATATAATTCGTGTGTGTGTTTATGTATGTATGAGATAAGGGCTCAATGTTATTTTAATTATAGAGAGATACAGTTAAAAATTTTGAGACCACTGTGTAACCAATTAGTGCTCCAGAGAGATAAGGGGAGAGAAAAAGAGAGGGAAAAAACAAAAGAATGAGTAAAGGAGAGATGACAATTGGACTGGGATAGCTACAGATGGGCAGTACTTGCTCAGATGAATTTCCTCTTACTTCTCTATCTTTTCCGGAACTAACTTCTCAAATGTGATCTCTCCAGAGCAGAGTCCAGCTTGGGATCATTCTCCTAGTCTGAAACTGGTCTGGGAATTTCTACTCCTTTTGAAAGCACGAGTGGCAGTTGCTTTCCTTTAGGAACAGAGGACATATTCTGAGTCTCATTTTCTGCTTCCTTTCTTCAGGTGTTTGTGGTGGGAGGGGGACAGATAAATCAAGGACCCAGTCCCACAAGGATGAGTATCTTTCAACACACAGCTCTTTACAAGATCTCTGGTGGAATCTCAAAATGGGACAGGATTTCAGGTGCTAGCCAAGATGGAGTAAGCCTATCATAGCTCATCTATCCTACTGGTTACAACCCAAAGCCCTTGAATACAATGCCAAAAACAACTACCCAAGGACTCTGAAAAGTATACATTATCATCCAGATTAGGTTGGGAGGTGAAAACTTGATGAACAACTAGTAAGAAATTGGGGAGCTTTTTGGATATTTCTTTCTTCTGACATTCAGCTTTGACTTGAGGTTACCCTCACGATTGTAGAACTACATAGCAAGATAAACAGCAAAAAGCGTAAGAGAAAAACAACACATCAAAATGTGTAGGATGCTCCTAAAACCCTGTTTAATGGGAATTCTGAAGCATTAAATATATATATAGAAAGAGAAGTAGGGTTGTAAATTGTATATTTTGATAAGTGTCTACCTTAAGAAACCAGGGGTAAAAAAAGAGTAACTAGAATCCAAAGCAAGTGACAGGAAGAAAATAAAGTTAAAAGCAGAAACCAACAATTTTCTTCTAGAATTCTTACAGTTTGATGCCTTAGGTTTAAGTTTGTTACACGCCATGAGTTGATTTTTGTGAGAGGTGAGAGACACAGATGCTCTTTCAGTCTTCTACATGTGACTATCCAGTTTTCCCAGCACCATTTATTGAATAAGGATTCTTTCCCCCAGTGTACATTTTTGTCTGCTTTGTCAAAGATTAGATGGCTATATGAGGATGGTTTTATATCTGAGTTCTCAGTTCCATTCCATTGGTCTATGTCTCTGTTCTTGTGCTAGTGCCATGCTGTTTTAGCTACTATAGCCTTATAGTATCATTTGAAGTCTGGTAAATTGATGCCTCCCAATTTGTTCTTTTTGCTTAAGATTGCTTTTGCTATATGGGATCTTCTCTGGTTCCATATGAAGCATAGAATTATTTTTTCTAAATCTGCAAAAAATGATGTTGGGCCAGGCGTGGTGGCTCATGCCTGTAATCCAAGCTCTCTGGGAGGCTGAGGCGGGTGGGTTGTTTGAGCTCAGGAGTTCAAGAGCAGCCTGAACCAGAGTGAGACTCTGTCTCTACTAAAAAAAATGGAAATAAATTGGCTGGACAACTAAAAATATATATATATAAAATTAGCCAGGCATGGTAGTGCATGCCTGTAGTCCCAGCTATTTGGGAGGCTGAGGCAGAAGGATTGCTTGAACCCAGGAATTTGAGGTTTCTGTGCACTATGCTGGTGCATGGCACTCTAGCCCAGGCAACAGAGTGAGACTCTGTCTCAAAAAAAAAAAAAAATGATGTTGGTATTTTAATAAGGATTGCATTGAATCTGTACATCACTTTGGATAGTATAGACATTTTAACAATGTTGATTCTGCCAACTCATGAGCATGGAAGGATTTTCCACCTGTTTATGTCCTCTGCTATTTCCTTCTTCAGTGTTTGTGGTTCTCCCTGTAGAGTTATTTTACCTCCTTAGTTAAATATATACCTAGGTATTTCATTTTCTAGAAGAAAATGTTGGAAAAACTCTTACAGACATTGGCCTAGGCAAAGAATTTATGAAGAAGACCCCAAAGGCAATCACAGTAGCAACAAAAGTAAATAAATGGGACCTAATAAAATTAAAAAGCTTTGCACAGCCAAGGAAACTGTCATGAGAGCAAACAGACAACCTACAGAATGGGAGAAAATATTTGCATGCTACAGATCCAATAAAGGGCTTATAACTAGAATCTATATAGAACTCAGGAAAATCAGCAGGAAAAAAATCAAACAACAATGAACAGAAACTTTTCAAAAGAACATTGACTAATGGCCAAGAAACATATGAAAAAATGCTCAACATCTCTAATCATCAGGGAAATGCCAATCAAAATCACAATGAGATATCTATCACTTAACTCCAGTGAGAATGACTTTCATCAAAAAGTTTCAAAACAATAAATGTTGGCATGGATGCAGAGAGATAGGAACACTCATACACTGCTGGTGGGACTGCAAACTAGTACAACCTTCTCTGTGGAAAGTAATATGGAGATGCCTCAAAGAGCTACAAGTAGAACTACCATTTGATCCAGCAATCCCATTACTGGGCATCTACCCAAAAGAACAAAAGACATTCTATAAAAAGACATATGTACTCAAATGTTTATATCAGCACAATTCACAATTACAAAGATGTGGAAACAACCCAAGTGTCTATCAATACACGAGTGGATTAATAAAATGTGCTATATGTATATCGTGGAGTTCTACTCAGTCACAAAAACACAGTGGTGATCTAGCATCTCTTGTATTATTCTAGATAGAGCTAGAGCCCATTATACTAAGTGAAATATCACAAGAGTGGAAAAACAAGCAACACATGTACTCACCATCAAATTGGTATTAACTGGTCAATACTTAAGTGCACATAGAGTAGTAACATTCATCGGATATGTGGCAGGTAGGAGGGGAGGGGGGGATGGGTATATACACACCTAATGGTTGCAGTGTGCACCATCTGGGAGATGGACATGCTTAAAGCTCTGACTCAGGTGGGGAAAAGGCAATATATGTAACCTAAACATTTGTACCCCTGTAATATGCTGAAATAAAAAAAGATAAAAGCAGAAACCAATGAAAGTGGAATGAGAAAAACAATACAGAGAGTCAATGAAACCAATACTACTTCTTTGAAAACATAAACAAAACTGTTGAACTAGCCACAGTGACCAAAAGAAAAGAGGAAAACACAAATTACCAATATCAGGAGTGAAGGGGGAGACATCACTACAGATCCCACAGACACTAAAAATATAATAAGAGAAGACCATGAGAACTATATACCCATAATTTTGAAACCTTAGATGAAACACATCAACTCTTTGAAAGTTAAAACTACCAAAACTCACTCAAAATAAATAAGTAATGTGAATACTCCTATCTTTATGAAAGCATTTGAATTTGTAGCTAAGACCTTCCCGACAAAAATTCTCCAGGCTTGGACAGCTCCTAACAAACATTTAGGGAAGATATTCTATCAATTCTACATAATATCTTTCAGAAATGTGTAGAAATGGGAGCACTTCCCAACTCATTCTATGAGGCCAGCAGTATACTGATAACAAAACTAGACAAAATATTACAAGAAAAAAAAAAGACAGGCAAATATACCTTATGAACCTGACACCAAAATTCCTCACCAAATATTAACAAATCAATTCCAGTGATAGTTGAAAAAAATAATTATTATGACCAAATAGAGTTTACTCTAGAAATGCAAAGCTGGTTCAACATTTTTTGAAAATGCAATTCATCATATTATTAGACTAAAGAGGAAAAATTGTATGATTATCTCAAGAGATGTAGAAAAATATCTGACAAAATTTATCACTCATTCATAATAAAACTCCTAGTAGACTAGGAATGGAAGGGAACTTTCTGACCTTAATAAGTGTAATCTATAAAAAAAACAGACAAATAATATAGCATGTAATGATGAAAAAATGAATGGCTCTCTTCCTAATATCAGAATGTATACTTTTCATGGCTCTCACTCAACATCAGATTCTAAGTCTCAGCCACTGCAATATGACAAGAAAAACAAAGAAAGGCTCACAGATTGGAAAGGAAGAACTAAAGCTGTCTCTATTTACAGATCATAAAATTATATGCATAGAAAATTCCAAAGGATATACAAAAACACTTCTAGAACTAATACATGATTTCAGCAAGGTCACAAAATACAAGATCAACATACAAAAATCAATTGTCTTAATATTTCTATATATATTAACAAAAACATGTGGAAACTGAAATAAAAAACACAACACCACTTATAATCACTCCAAAGAAAATGAAATAGATGTAAATCAGTTAAGACATGTTTAGAATCTATGTGCTAAAAGTTATAAAATGCTGATTTAAAAAAATCAAAGAGGACGTAAACAAGTGAAGATAGATGCTGTATTCATGAAGTGGAAGACTCAAAATAGTAAAAATGTCAGTTCTCCCAAAATTGATTTATAGGTTAAACACAACTTCTAGAGATTGGAATAGAAGTAATAAAATTAATCTTTCTTGATAATCTGATAGTGTATATAGAATATCCCAAAGAATTTATAAAAATAATCCTAGAACTAGTAAGTGAGTTTGGCAAGGTCACAGAATATAAGGCAACTATACAAAAATCAATGATGAAAATATTATCAATTTTTTTATTTTCTAGCAATGAAAAATTGGAAATAGAAGTTTTAAAAAACAATTGTATTGTTTATGATAACACCAAAATAAATGAAATGCTTAAGTATAAATCCAACAAAATATACTCTGGTGAACTGCATAGGAAATATACGTGAAAACTACCAAATACTGATGAAAGAAATTGAAAAATGACCAAAATAAATGGAGAGACATGCTATTTTCATGGATGAGGAAACGGAGATGTTAATACTCCCAAAATTCATCTATAAATTCAATAGAATCTTAATCAAAATCAGAGCAGGAGTTTATAGAAATCAACAAGGTAATCCAAAACATATAGGGAAAGGCAAAGGAACTAGAATAGCCAAAACAATTTGGGTTCGGGGGAGAACAAAGTTGGAGGACTCACATTACCTCACTTCAAGATTTATTATAAAGCTGAAGTAATCAAAGCCATGTTCTATTGGCTAAAGGAGATATACAAAAATTGACGGAACAGAATAGAAAGTCTAAAAATGAATCCACACAGATATGGTCAACTGAACTTTGACAAAAGCGTATGGAAAAACCAGTGGAGAAAGCATAGTCTTTTCAATAAACAGAACAATTAGATATCCTTATGCAAAGGGGGAGAAAGAAGAGGAGGAGGACAGAAGAAGAAGAAGGAGAAAAAGAAGGAGGAGGAGGAATATCAAGGGCTGCTGCTCACACTTAATCTTTTGCATGAAGATTAAGTCCAAATGGATCATAGACCTGAATGTAAAATTTAAAACTATAAAACTTTTTTTAAATTGAAAAAATTCTTTGTGACCTTAATTAGGTGAAGAATCCATATATATGACACAAAAAGCATGATTCATAAAAGAAAAAAAAGATAAAGCGTACTTTTTCAAAATTTTAAAAACCTTTGCTCTGTGAAGGGCACTCTTAAGAGAATGATAAAAATTAGCCACAGAATGGGAGGAAATATTTGCAAACCACATATCTGACAAAGGACTTGTATGCAAAATATATAAACAACTCTCAAAACTAAACAAAAAGAAAACAACCATGTTGGGAAAAAATGGGCAAAAATTCAAACAGACACTTCACTAAGGAAGATAAATGTATGGCAAATAAACACATAAAAGATGTTTAGCATCATTAATCGTTAAAGAAATCCAAGTAGCAACCACACTGAGATGCCACTACATATCTATTAGAACAGATCAAATAAAATAAACTGAAAATGCAAGTGCTAGCAAGGATGGAACACCCCAACAATCCTGGTGGGAATGCAAAATGCCGCAGCCACTTTGAAAAATTAAATAAAATTCAACATATACTTACCATATGACCTGGCCATTCCATTTCCATTTTCAGGAAAAATAAAACCTTATATTCACATAAAAACCTGTCTGTGCATGTTTATAGCAGCTTTCTTTGTAATTGACAAAAACTGGAGTCAACCTAATCTTTAACAGGTGAGTACAGAAACAGTTGCTATGTACATACAATGGAATACCACTCAGCAGTGAAAAAGGATATGCTAGTGTTAGATGTAACAGCATGGCTAAACCCCAAGTCCATTATGCTAAGTGAAGCGAGCCAGGCTCAGAAGGCTACATGCCATATGCTTCAATTTATGACTTTTTGAAAGAGGCAAGACTTTGGCACTATGGGGAAGGGTTGGTTCTAAAAGAGTACCATAAAAGAATTTTGGGGAAAGCTACACAACACTATGCATTTGTCAAAATTCATAGAACTATACAACAAGAAAAGGAATTTTACTTCACATAAATTAAAAAAATAAATTGGAAAAAAGAAGGGATCCTTGTGGACCATCTTGTCCATCCTCTCCCCCAGCCGCTGAGGAAGTTGAGGTACACAAAGGGCCCAAGACTTACTCAAGTTCACACAAAAGGCTGACTGTAATCTCAGGCTCCCAATGCAATGCTTCTTTCATTTGCTTGTTTGTTTTTTTGCTTTGGTTTTGGTTTTCAGCTCCAGGAGCCCTCATCATAGTGCTTCTTCAAACTCTGTCTCGTTCAGAATGAATTTCTCCCTCCCTTATACCTCCTGTGGCCTTCGGTCCTTCTCTTTTTCCATTTAGTACTTTCTGCCTTTTATTAGAGTTTTTTTTTTCCCTGAGTTAGCCACCCTACCTCCACTTGGGGTGCATTAAAAGCAAAGAGGTGGCGAGGAGCAGACATGAGGGGCACCCAGCAACACTGTGTTTGTACTTTCATCAGTGACAATTGACACTACATTCCACCGATCACATTCTTCCCCCTAAACTGGGAAAGACCTGTGGGACAGTGGTGAGCTCGCAGATGCTACTAATAGCCTTTTCTGGGAGTTTCTGGAACTCACCATTTCAAAAAATACTAATTTGGCATCCACTGGGAACTGTGCTCAATGCCGTGGGCAAGATGGTGGACAGAAAAACAGACAGGATGCCTCCCACAGCCTGCTGGGAAAGATTTGATCATGTGACTGCAATAGAGATCAACAGAACAAAACCCCAGCTCAGAAGAGTACAGGGAAAGAAGAATATTTTCTAAGAAAATTAGCCAACATCTCAGCTTTCTTCAGAGGTTAATATATCCAGCAAAAATACCACGCAAAAATGTGTTGTCTGTTTGATGACCTTTTTCTTTCTAAATTGACTCTGAGACCTTGGGGTTTGCTGTTCCTTCCTCATCTAGCTTCCCCTGGGTGCTCCAGAGCCCAGTGGGTCTGTCTCAGCAGTCCCCTGGGTACCCGCACTCGGACTGGGACAGGCCACTAAATAACATGCTGACTCCTTATCATCCTTTGCCAGCCAACCCAGTGATTCTCCGAGGATCATGGGAGCTGCAGCCACCTTGGAGCTGGCACACTCTGAGCCCAGATGCTACACAGACGCCAGACAGGACCTGCAGGATGTGGGGCGCAGAGGGACAACCAGACCTTGACTGGTTAAGAGGTTCCCAGCTCTTAACTGCTCG
This sequence comes from Microcebus murinus, assembly GCF_040939455.1. Taxonomy (NCBI): domain Eukaryota; kingdom Metazoa; phylum Chordata; class Mammalia; order Primates; family Cheirogaleidae; genus Microcebus; species Microcebus murinus. Next base: position 113,710,060 of record NC_134105.1, on the reverse strand, counting down.
CTGTGTGGGTCCAGTTCCTTCAGCTTGCTGGAATCTCAGATTTCTTTCTCTAAGATGGAGGTTTACAAGGAAGAAATAAAAACCTTCTTTTATGGGGATGTGGGAAAATGTAATGAGCTAAACACCAAACGGAGTTGCAGAGCATGTAATATGAACTTGATAAAGGCTGGATTTCTCCCTCACAACCCCTGCTTTGTAGATACTGATGACCTACTCTTCTCCAAGGTCAAAGAGGCCCTACCCTTCCGAGAGGGGAGGTAGCCTTGCACCTCAGAAATTTCTCCTCAATCACCCCAGTTTAGATGGAAACCTATAAATTGCATCTTAACCATTTCAAATGTCCCGACCACCATTCCTTTTCAGCTCAGGTTAGTCGTCTGTGTCCTGCCCTCCCACGGCCCCTAACTATTCCGGCTAGGCATTTAACCCATGACACCATGGGCCAGCATGCTGAGGCTTTCCACCCACCTCGGGGTTGACTTCAGACCCCGGGGTGAATGCCTCCTTCCACGTTGCATCAAGTCATACAGGCTCTAGTGAAATATTTTGCCCATTAGTTCAGTTAGTCTCCAAGTAAAAGGAAAAACTAGGCCATCAAAGCTTTTAGGCCCAACTATACATGTGATGCAGTATTAACTGCTCCTTGAAATAAATTTTACAAAGCCATAGGCCCTGAAGAGTTGTCCCCATCCTGTACCCCGGCCCCAGTTGAGCTAATTACACCTTCTTTGTGCTCCCACAGGTTTGCTCTGGGCATCTGTCTGTGAGTGCACTTAACTCTGTAGCTCTGGGTCTGCTTACTCATCAGTACGTCTCACCCAGCAGACTATGGACTCGTTCACGGCTGGGATGGTATCTTATGCATCCTCATATGCCCAGTTGCCAGCACAGTGCATGTTACAGGTGCCTAGTAAATGTTTGTTGAATGAATGGAAAAAGTCCCCCAAGTGAATGAAAAGCTCCTCCTGTAAGTGCTCCATCTGAACATCCTGCCTCTGAGCGTGCAGGCCTGGCATTTCCCTATGGTGTCATAAATGGATGAGGCTGGCTGAATAATTCTACAGGATAAACTGGCTGCCTTCTGGGCCTTTCTCTTAAACGCAGACTGCTATCAAGGCTGCTAATGCCATTTCCCTGGGTGTACCACAGAGGATGCCAAGCTTTATTAGTCCGAGGTGTTTGCTTCATGTAACAACTTGCTTTTTAATGAGCTTGTTTATCTCACCATCTTGGATGCTAATATTGTTGATAAGGAAGCATGCTGATTGACTGTTGCCAAGCAAAGAGCAAAATCTCCACGGAGAGCATCAAATGAATGCTATGTGCTAACAATTATGCAATGGCTAACCTCTCTTTCAAAAGAAAAAAGGAAAAGAAAAGAAAGGAATAAAAGGAAAGGATGCTCTTTTAAGAAGAGCAATAGAAAAATAGAAAGTTGAAAAGTTGCTGGTATTTCCTTCTCTAGGCTTCTAGCGTGGTCTATGAGCTAACTCTATTATCTCAAATTCTGTATTGCAGGTTGAGCCCAGGGGCCCACTGCGTTGTAGGCTCACCTCTGAGCCACCTGCATTACAGGGAAGAAATGAATCCTGAACAGAAAGTCAAGGTTGAAGGCTGAACAGTCCATCCTTATCAACGTTTTCATTTTTAATTTGAGTTTTCACTATCTCGGTCTGCTTATTGAAATACCGTATAGCACTTTGCTCAGAGAATGGCTTCTGTGCTGATAGTTCTCTATTTGCTAGATTCATTCCCCACCCGTCTCTGTTACCCAGAGGCTGGCCCTGTGGCCCCCATGGCCTAGGCTGCCTTCCTTCTGGTTTCTACTGGACTTGGAAAGAGTCAGCAGCAGATCAGAGGGTAGGAGGAGAGAGGTTTTCCTCCCCTGTCCTACCCTACTTCAGCATCAAGCCCCCTAGCAGGGGGCTGCGTGCTTCCGGGGCTACTGCTTCTGCTAGGTCACCTGGTTCCCAGCTCACTCTCTCTGAGTTCCAGTAATGTTATCTCTTTTTCTTGCCCCTTGAGTCTTTGGGGACGTTAACTGTCTCCCACTGTGACTAATCTCTGGGTACCTCAATATATTAATGTCTCGTCTGTTACTTTAACTCTGCCCACACCTCTGTAAATAGTCCTTTTATTCAAGTGTCTTAATTTGAGCCATCTAAGATGAAACCCTCTAAAGCCTGCTATCTCAAATCAGAAGATGTGACCCCTGGTTATTTTTTGCCATGTCACGGCCCTCCATAGTGTTTCCATAGTTTGCAAAGCGCTTCCAATTTCACCAATACATTTAATCCCCCCCCCCCCCAGTGATTCTGTGAGGTAAGCAGGGCAGGTTTTTATCCCCATTGTACAGATAAGAAAACTGAGACTCAGAGATCAAGTCACTTATTCAAAGTCACACAGGCAGCTATCTCTTTAATTTAAAGAAAATTAAAAAATATACTCATTGAGAAAATTGTAACATCAACTTACTCAGAAACTAGAATGTTTAAATTGTTCTCTGTCCTCCTTTCTCTCAAAGTTCTTGAGAAGATGAGAGGAGATGGGCACAAAGTACAAAAGAAGAGACGCAGCTGAGAGAGAAGCAGGGACACTTCCTGCACGGTGACAAGCTGGGAGGCAAAGTCTACGGTGACAGATGCAGCAGATTGGAAGAAATGTCTAAGAGAATGACCTAGTTTTTTTCCCCAAACTATACTTTCAAAGCGAGACCATCAGCTGGGAGATGGTAGTAGAGATTAGAAGGAAAGGAAAGAAAGTATAAAGTAGTCATCTCAGAGAGTGCATAGTGGATTTCTCCCTTTAGAAAAAATTGATTGGATTGTCTGGCCAATGTAAAGTATTCTTTTGAGATTTATGGTCAAAAACTTGAGGATATCCAGCATGCAGAGTTTTTGTATGTATTTTCTTTCCTTTCCTTCTCTCTCTCTCTCTCTCTCTCTCTCTCTCTCTCTCTCTCTCTCTCTCTCTCTCGTTCTCTCTCTCTCACACACACACACACACACACACACACACACACACACACCATGCTCAACTCCAGTGTGGGCATCAAATTAACGGGCTGTTGGTTTGAGCTACTTGTAACTTTGCCAGCTGTTTACCACAGCGGGTAGGGAGAGAAGTTAAGAATTTTTGTGAAGGAGTGGCCACAGTACCGAAACATGGAATCCGGGTGAAGAGGAACTGATGACAAGATGAAGGTAAGAGAGGTGGAAAAACTGGTCGAGGCAAAGGATTTGTGCTCTTAATGGGGTAGAAGGTAATTCTTGAGAAAAGTAGCTGAAAGGATTGAACTTTGCAATTGAAATCAAGATTTTGGATGACCTTGTTATCCCCAGTGTCTCATTCTTGTTTTCATCCTGAGTATTCAGTGCAGTGCTTGGCATGTAGCCAGCAGCACTAGATGAAGGATGCAAAAGCAGATGAATTGTTGGAGTCTTGGGAGAAGCTGAGATGTGGAAGGCAAAAGACATTTTGTCTTTGCTGTCCATTTATTTAACAGGCACATTGCCACCCTATCCTCCTTCCTCTATCTCTCCCTCCTCTCTCTCTCTCTGCCATCTCTCTGTCTCTGTCACACACACACACGCACACACACACACACACACACACACACACACACACACACACACTACTCAAGCAACACTGACCTACTCTCTATTTCCCTGAACTTCCAACCTCTGGCGTCTTGTCTCAACTCTCCCCACGAAGCCCAAGGACCATCCCTCTTCCCCTCACTCCGCTTCCTGCAATGTCTCCAGTCATCTCTTCAGTGAAACTTCTCTGAAGTCCTTTAGCCCAAATACCAGTCATTTTGTCTTACACCCACAGCATAACACCGGTACCATTGTTACAGCCTTCATTTTGCCTTAATGCAAAATGCCTTAAGGACATAAGCTGTCTTTGCCACTTGCTCATAAGCTCCCCGAGGTGAGTTTTCTAGTCTGATTCAGTTTGCGTGCCCCACGCTGCCTAGCACATAGCAGAAACCCCATAGACCTCTATTGACTAAATAAATAATAAATAAATGGAGTTCTGCAAATGAGAGGCACTATCTAATCAAATGACAAATCAACCAAGTTCAGACTGAGGGTGAAAGAAACAATAAAACTAATAAATAGTGAGCTTTCCTTGAACTTAGAGATTCAAAGTAAATCCCCGAGTTTACCAGCAGAGATGGAAACCGAAATTACTGACTCGGAATAAGTCTCTACCAGGTTAGCATTTCCATGATGACATAATTGAAGGAGTCCTGGCCACTCTGCCTCTGTATATTTCTCCAGCTCTTTCTAGATCTCCTGCCGCAACAAATCGAGCAATGGTCGCTCAATATATTAGAATTGATAAACAATAACAACAATAATAATACCAGCTGACATTTGTATAATGTTTAATTTGGGGGTACTTTTTCCATTTGTCGCCCCACTTAATTCTCACAAGGCTGTGAAGTTTTATTTGTAATATCCATTTCTTTAGGTAAACCGAGGCACAAAGAGATTATCTTATTTGTCTAAGTAGCCAAACTAAAATCTCAGTTCCAAATTATTTGAATCCACATTTCATGTACTTTTGATTGTTGATTATGTCTTAGGAATTCCTGAGACCCCACAAGGGGGGATGCTGTTCTGCATGTCCTACCAGACCACTGGGAAGTGGAGATCCCAAGGAACTTGGCTGACACAAACCCAGGGACCTCAGGCCTCTTGTCTCATAATCCAGAGTACCCTCGGCCAAGCCACAGGAACTCGATATTCCTCTGGGTAGTGGGAACATGAAGAACCCCTCCATTTTTAAATTCTGAATCTTCTATTCTTTATTAGTAAGAGGACCCCCATATTGGGTTATGGGGTGATCCACTAAATATGGGCTCATTTGGGGGACCATCACTTCCACAAAAAAGTGGTTCCCTCTCAAAGAAAGTTGGCCACGTAAAAGAGAACTTGAAGAGAGTCATTCCAAGTCAAAGGTGAGGGGAATACCCCAGCTTCCTGAGTCTGGAGGGCCACAGGGCAGGAGCAAAGAGATTTGAACAAAAAAACAAGTGGGGTAGAAGTAGAGTCTTAAAAATGCTTCAGTGATTTAAAAAGGAAAGGAGTATGATGAATGGCTGGTGTGAAGAAGCAAAAGAAAGCAGGCAGATGTAAAACTTAATGTTCAGGAGGCAAGACACCTGCATGTGAAGAAATGAGACTAAGAGGTTCACCCAACATTGGTTTCAGTTTCCACATCAATAAAATAGGATGAGACCGTCTTCCTCTGCCTAACCAAGGGGCTATTTTCAGGAACCAAGATGATCACATGGTGGTCTGGATGTACCATAGCAGCCAAGAGTAGCCTTGGGCCACAGAAGCCACCTGTGCCTGCCCCTGATTAATCTGAGGCCTTGCCTCTCAAACCAGGGACCCAAGAATATTCTTGGGCATCTGAGTGATTCTAATAGAAATTTAAAATTTTATGTTTACATTGTGATAGAAATCTAAAAAATATTAGTCTAAGCATTCTTTTAAACCATCTGAAAAACACTTCATGACCTAGGCTTGCTGTCTGGTCTCTTGCACACATGTAGGTTTGTATGTACCGGCTTTCCAGTTCCTCCTCTTCTCCCTGACCTCTCAAAGTGAGAGTGTCAACTTACTCGGTTGATACCTCCAAGTCTGCTCCTTGGTCTTCTTCTTCTTCATTGATACTCATTCCTTTAGTGACCTCATCAGATCTCATGGCTTTGAAACCTTGTATAAGCTGACAATTCCCAAACGTACAATTCTGGCCCAGGCCTCTTTTCTGAACATCAGCCCAACTGCCCACTCATCCCTCTACCTGGATGTCCAATGGGGTAACTATGTATCTCGGTTGGGCTGGGTTAGTCCTGGGTAACCCTTGTTGTTCTGGCATGACTATTAGTAGTCTCTTTTCTCCTCCACCCTCAAATGTGTCTTAGTTTGGACAATAAATTATATGATCACCCTACCAACAGGTTTCCCAAATTTAACATGTCCAGAACTAAATACCTGATCACCACAAACTACCCCACTTATTGTCTCCCCTATTTCAGCTAAGGGCTGTTCTTTTCATCTAGTTGCTAAAGCCAAAGTCCCTCAGAGTGATGCCCAGCACCTTTCTCTCACATTCCACATGCAAACCAAAGGGAAATTCTGTCGGCTCTACCTTAATGACACGTGCGGAAACTGACCATTCGCTCTACTTCTGTTGCTACCATCCTGGTTGGAGCCACCATCCTCTTTCCCCTGCCTCATTGTGAAAGTCTTTAATCCAGACTCCCACTCCACAATCTAACCTCAACACAAGGGCCAGGGTGATACTCAAAATGTAAGTCAGATCATGTCACGCCTGGACTCAAGTCCTCCAAAGAAGCCCAATTTCTCTAGGAGTAAAAGCCAGAGACCTTTCCATGGCCCCTGTGGGCCAACAAGGTCTGGCTCCCCACTACGTCACTGACGTCTCCCCCATCACTCACACTCATCCAGCCCCGCCAGACTCTTCCCAGGCACTCACGCCTTGGAACTGCATCTTCTCTCTCTGCATCTTATCCCTGACCTCCTGCAGGTCTTTGCTCAAATGCCACTTTCTCAATAAGGCCTAATGGCACCTCTGTTTGAAATTGCAGCACCAACTACTACCCCCGCCCCTGACTCCCATATCTACCTGTCATGTCTATGTATTTTTCTTTGTAGCACTTAGTAACTTCTAACACACTGTGTTAATTTTATTGTTTATTAACTCTCTCCTCCATTACAATGTAAGCTCCTCAAGGGCAGGGATGTTTTTTGTCTGTTTTGTTCAGTAATGTAATGTAGCCCAGGTCCCTAGAACAGCATCTGGAATATAATACATGCTCAGTAAATAACTACTGAATGAATTCTTTTTCCTGCCACTAACACTATTTTATCTGTACCAAGGTAAGAAGAAAATAACTAAGGAGGATGTGTTATATAAATGATGTCTTATTATTGAGTGAGACACAAATGTCATAGGGTTAATGTTTCACACTGATGGGAATTTCAAAAAGTGGTGGTGACAGAAATCCGTCATCACGTGGCAGATGAATAGAGAAGTATGTTGAACTCAGAAGAATCTGTCCCTTACTACTCAGTACCTTATTCATATTCAGAGGCTTAATTTAGTTTCACAAACCAATATCATCTATCACATTACATTAACGCCCCTTTGAATTTCATTGTATTTTAGCTTCATTTAGATTTAATTTATAAATTTGTTCTGGTTTTGTAATTATATAGGAATTAATAAGCGTAATGAGTTTATAGTCAGTTTCATATTTATTCATTAAGTTAAAATACATGCACAAAAATAACAATTTCAGTGAGCCTTATGGAGCCACAAACAAACGTTTACAAAAGATCCATGTAGTATTAAAGTTTAGAAAACAGAACATATTTGGGCTTTTTAGGGTTGCATGTATCAGAGTGACCTCAACCTCCCATCTGTCCAGATGTGAGGCAAATTGGACTCTTTGGTAATTCTACCTTCCAGGTCAGCCAAGCTCATTACCACTCTCATCTCCTGGAGTTCAATGATTTGCATTATTAGTCCCCGAAACATAATTAAGTGCCCACCCCGTGCCAAGCAGTGACTAGGTGTTGGGCATGCAAACAGGAAGATGGTGGGTGTCTGCTACTTTGGGCAGTTTTAACACCATCTACACCACAGTTGATTACTTTATGCGTGAGTAAGATTCTATAGCTCATGAGCACTGCAAGGTACACTCACCCTCTGAGGCAGGAATGTCAGATGTGGAAGCCAGCACTCCCAGAGGTTAACTGACTTGTTCAAGGTCACGTGGTTTGTAATATCAGACCTCTGAACTTAAGTCCTAATTTTTAACCCTTTGCTCTTTAAATTGTAGCTTCTGCCTTCTATAACCACAGCATCTTTTCCTCCATTTCACTCCCTCATCCACCTCCCTGCTTTCCACCAAGTCTTCCCAGGTTTCCTGATGCCTTCTGGCTTCTGAGTGGGAGGATCCCCAAATGGGAACAATGTTTCTTATACATTGTGGTCCCCTTCCTTTCTCATTCAGGTGTGAGATTGCAACCACATCAAGTCTACAGTATGGCATGCAGCCAGGGCCATTGGGAACAATGTGATGTCAAGTCTAGAGGGCTCAGTGCTGGCAGGGCATGCAAATATGGTCATGCTTACGTGTCTGGGAAGAGTCACATTATGAGTTGGGGGCATGAACGCTGTATCCCTTTGGCGTCTCACAGCATCACCTGGCAGATGGGACCAAGACTGCATTCCTGCTGCATTATTCGACCTGCAGTACGTGCTCTGCTATAAATACCCATCTGCCATCTGTGCACCAGGGGCGCACAGCACCCTCAGGGTGTCCCACCAGATCTTACTTCTTCCCAGTTTGGGCTAGTGCCAGCCCTGAACCCAGAAAAGCCTTGCAAGGGCCAGGAAACCCGATTTCACCTGGACTTCCTGTGGCAGTGTCTGCAGTTGTAGTGAGCATGCTTTCAGACAGCCAGCTGAGGCCTGGTCCTGTTTCTACAGCTCAGGCTGATCAACACGTCTGCATGGATTGTTTTCCCCTTGCCATTTTCCTTCTGTTGTTGCATGTGTTTAAAACAGCTAAAAATTGACACTTCACATACATCAGCCTTGGATGGATTTTTTTCTTCCCGAATAACACTTTCCATCCAGACAGCACTTTTCTCCCAGCACTTGCACAGCCAAGTTGTTATCTTCATCCCCATTTACTAGATGAGAAAATGGATGAAGTGGCAGCTTGTCTGATAATAATATGCTGAGTCGGGGGTGGAATTTCCCAAGAACTATGGTGTGAGCAAAGCACTTCCATCACAAGTCCAATCCCAGGGCAGAGGGCACAGGGCATGGGGCTAGGCACCATAGGCTTATGGGGACTAGTAGAAATAATGCCCCATATCTGAGCAGCATTGGCCAGCATGTAGGAAATGCCCAATGAAAAGGGCCATAACACTCACTATCTCATTATAACCTTACATTGGCTCTGTGCGGTAAAGTGAGACAGGTCTGATTATTCCCACCTTATAGAGAAAACACTGAAGGGCCAGTGAGGTGTTCAGTATTACATAACTCAGGCCAAAACAAAGGTTTCTAACTATGATACCAAGTCCCCGAGTATTTGGAATCAGCTTAGAATCCTGCCTCCTTCACTTACTAGCTCTGTCATTTGGTCAGGAGCGTCCACAGCAGTAAATGGTGATGATAATGCTCTTTGGGGAGGTTTAATGAAAATTAAAGGTAATTTATGTGAAGAATCTAGCATAATGCCTAGCTCAGAATGGAGGACTAATATAACTCATATTTTCTACTAAACCATCTTCAGATAGAATCTTTCTTACTAAAAATCCCCCTATTCTCAGGTTGGGGAAATGAAGTGTGCAGAGACTTGTAAATAAAACACATCAAATAGAACTCACAAACAGCATTAGCACCCTGCAATAGAGGAGGCGTGGGCAATGGGAAGTCCTTGGGCACCCTGCCTTTGGTGCCTTTTCCAATAGACATCTACCCACCCCACAACGCCACAACACCACAACGCCTTCTCTGATCGTGGGCCTTTCAGTGGTCTATGTTGCACTGAGTTTTACCTTACGTGCCTTTTCCTCTTCCTCGTACCTTACTCAAATCACAACAGCCCAAGTCACCCATAAGCTGACATCCCAGTAGTCCCAGAGATCCATTCTGGTGGGAAGGGATTCTGGAGGCACTTAGCATTCAGCAGGAGCTGTGCTGGTGCTGGGACTATGCGATGGTGGAGATACTGTTGTCAGCCTCGAGGAGCTCGCATTTCAGATGGGAGAAAGATGAGTAAGTCAATAATAGAGAATAACTTCCGCCGGGCACAGTGGCTCATGCCTGTAATCCCCGCATTTTGGGAGGCCAAAGTGAAAGGGTTGTTTATAGCCAGGAATTAGAGACCAGCCTGGGAAACATAGTGAGGCTCTGTCTCTACAAAAAAGTAGAAAAAAATTAGTTGGGTGTGGTGATGCGCACCTGTTTTCCCAGCTACTCAGAAGACTGAGGCTGGAGGATCACTTGAACCCAGGAGTTCATGATTACAGTGAGCTATGATTGCACCACTACAACCCAGCTTGGGTGAGAGAGTGAGAACTTGTCTCTAAAAAAAGAATTTAAAAATTAGAAAAAAGAGTAACTTCTTATTGTAAATAATTGGGATTGATAAACCTTTGGGAAAGAAGTTATTTGGAGAGATTCTTAATGGTGCCTGTTCATGAGTTCAGGTTCTTGTTTATACATTTAATGAATGATATCAAATTTGATCCTGACAACAACCCTGGAATTATTATTCCTATTTTATAGTTGAGGAAATGGAGTCTTGGGAAGGCTGAATAGCTGATCCAAGGTCCGACAGCCGAGTAGCAGCAAAACAGAGAGCTGCACCCAGAACCTCCACACCTTTCTATGATGCTAGTTCTAGAAGGGGAAGAAATAGCGGTGGGGAGAAGATAGGTGGTTCTAGGCCCAGGAGCACAGCTTGGGAGGAGGGACTCTTAATAATCTAATGACAACCCGGGGTACCTTTCTGTACATTGTCACCCATGTTTGTTTGCTCAGGTGTATCCCCCACTCCTTCCTTACCTGGCCCCAGAACCTGACCCTTCCCCACCACAGCCCCCAGGAGCACAGGGTCTGGAGCAGCCAGCCTGGGCACATGCCTCCCACATATCACCACTTGCTGGATCAGCGACTCAGTTAATCCCCTTCGTGCCTCGGTTTCTTCATCTGGAAAATGAGAAAAATAGCAGTTCCTTCTTCACGGAGTGACTGTGAAGATTCAATGATGTCCTAACATAAAATACTTAGCCCAATGACTGACAAATAAATGCTCAATAAGTGTTGTGCATCCTATTGTGATAATTATTGTCACTACCTGTAGAAACCCCACCTTCAACCACGCTCATCATCTCAACATCCCTTAAACACACATTCCATTTTTCTATCTTCATGCATGTTGCTCATTGTTCCCTTCTGCCCTTTGCTCTGTCTCATAGTCTTGTTTTATTTATCTAGACTTTTTTTAATTGTCATCCTCTGTCACAGCATCCTACATACATAAGCCCTCAATAACTGTAGGTTTAATCGATAATTAAATGTATGTTGGTAATACTACTAAATATATGGTAAACTAGATTTACTTAAAATTCAATTAGCCACATAAAACACACAATGTTTTATAATGTAATCTTTGCAGGTTGACTGCATGATGCTGAAGTGATTTTCCGAATCAAAGAAAATTTAAATTGAGCTCTATATAGCTAAAACATGGTATAACTTATATCGGAATCCTTTAAACATTAGTAGTCATTTATAAAATTTATAGCTTTCATTTTCCATCTTGTCTGCTAAAGAGGAAGTTAAATGTAATTTGTAAAGATTATATCACTTTGAGTTTGAATTTATAGTTAACAATGATAATATTCACATTTGAACTTGACTGTTTCAAATAGCCTCCCAGGCATCAACTTTCATCCTTTCAAATTTCTCAAAATTTCTCAGCAGCTTGGTCTCAGTGGACTTCAGGGTGGAGCCCAGTCAAGGTGAGGCGCAGCCGCCTGGAGCGACATCCACAGTGAGCACTAACGCATCAGAAGACTAAAGCTGAAGTCTGGGCCTCACCTGCCCTTTCCAGACAGATGGAACCTGACTGTGCCCTCCCTCACCCGCCACCAAAGGAGACAGAGCTTTCCAATGGAAAGAATAAGTATTCTTCATTTTGACCTCTGCGAGAAGTTTGTGACAAAATTATGAAAATTGGAACCGGGCCAAGCCACCCACCCCAAAGCCAGCCAGTGATGCCATGTGACACAGTCCCCACAGTCTTCTGGAACTCTGAGAACTAAATGAAATGCTGCTTCCCAGAAAAGACTGATTTACTTCATCAACTCAATCCAAAACCCTTTAATATGCTGCCCCAAAGTTGCCCGATTGAGAACACAACAGAGGAAAAATGAAGAGGTAAAGAGGAAAACAAGAGATGTTTTGCCTTCATGAAAACAAAGAGGAGAAAATGCATATTAAACATTATTAGAATAAGATTTTTTTTAAAAAAATAAGCCTTTTTTCCTATATTGGGTAAATTAACTCTCTTGTTAATGAGTGCTCTGTATTAATGAATCTAGTCATAAGTAACAGAAAAACTATAATATAAAATTAAAGGCTATGCCATATTCATGACAAGTTAATAAAAACTACTTTGAACAGAAGGAAAATTCATATTACTTTTATTTTTAACAAGAGCGATAGCTAATAATGACAACTTACTATGTGCCAGGCACGCTTCTAAGCATCTTACATGTACAGACTCATTTCGTCCTTGCAACAATGATAGGAGGTGCTTGTTATTATGATCTTCATTTTAGCGACGTGGAAACTAAAGGACCAGAAAGTTCGTATGTCCAAGACAGCACAGCCAGCAATAGGTAGAGGTGAGATTTGATCTGGGGTGATTTGGTTCTAGGATCTGTGCCAGTTGCCTTCCCTCCAAATACATGGTGAGCAGACATGTAAATTTGATTGCTTTGAAAGGGCATCAAAATCTTAATCTGCAAGTCTGGTCTGTTGTTGTTTAAGATGTCCCCTCCCTACACCCCTCTCCAATTGCATGGGATATTCAGATTCTAAGACAGAGCCAGCAAATTGAGCAGGGAGTTCACACCACTTCCCTAACCCTCCCCAGGAACCATGAAAAAACAACAGACGACAAAAGCAAAAGCCAAGTACACCACAAATTCTTGAAGGACAAACAATATACATGTTCTACCAAAATGCCACCTATCTGGGGTGGCAGAGAACCTAGAGGCACCAGCCACATCCGGGAGGAGAGTGGAGGAAGCTCTAATTGAGTTTGAGAAGAGCTGGCAAGCAAGTCAGGGGTCGGTCATGGGGAGGGCTACCAAAAGTTCTGAAGGAGTCCTGGATGCTGCCCCTTGTGGGAGGGACAGCAAGTGGTTCAGTTTTCGAAGGTGGTTATAGACCTTTCACCCCTAACGACCTACTCAGAACAGCTCCCTTCACTTTCCTGCTCCCAGGGGCACAGGACCCCACCTCCATTCAAGAAAACCAGTTTGTTACTATTCCCAGGGTGCGAGAGGAAACCCTTGCAATACCAATGGAAGGTTATTGAATCTTAGATCTATTGGCATTGCCACAATCACACAATCTTTGGCAACATATGTGTTTATTTATAATGTATGCACTATGCTGCACTTGTTACAAATTAAGCACTATACTAAGGTCTAGGATGAGGGGAGGGGAAGAAGTGAATGCTATTTAAGTGATGCTTATATTCTAAGAAGGTGGACATGGGCACACGTAATACAAGGGGGAAATGAACAGAAAAAGAAATTAGAAATGTGGGTATGTGCCCTACTGAACTCAAGGTTCCAATTAGACACCAATGTTTAGGTGTGAAGGAATAGCTTTAAAAAAAATTCTTGCCCTCTCACCTAGCTCAACATTATCTGGCCTGGTCTAAGAACAGGTTCTGGGCAGAGAGAAGAAACTGGGAATTGCCAAGGAGCCCTTACACTCCTGGCTGGGGCCCAGGAAACAGGATGCCTCAGCCTGTTGACCTGCAGAGGAGAGCTCTGTACTGACACTGGAACCCACTTTCATTTTTTTCATTTTTCACTGGAACACACCTTTCATTTTTGTTGCAGGAGCAAACATCTGAAAACTGGGAGTGAGGGGGAAGCCAGTACAGCATTTTCTTTGTCCTCACTCCTGTCCTCGGGCGGGAGCATTGGAAAGGGAACACATTGCTGGAGTTGTTTCCCCTGTAAAATACCCAGCAGGGTTGGTCTTTAGCAGAGAATATGGTTTCAGAAAGCACTGCTCTACATTCCAACCTGTCGGGCCTGTGCTTCCTGAGATAACTGCTCTGCTTGTCCCATAAGTGCGGTCCACTCACTTCCCTCCTATCCCAGGTAAATAATGCCTGCCTGCTCCTCTGAGTCTGTCCCTCAGAAGTCATGACGGCTGGACAATGGGTTCAGGGGGAGAGGAGAAGACGAGGTGGGTCATGACCTGCTTGCACTGGAGGAGAGAAAGGAAGACATACAGCACTGGATAGCCTCTAAGTACAAGAATTTTCTGGCAGCTTCTGACTGATCAAAGGCATCCCCAGAGACTCTGGCCATAGCTAGAGCTCACTGTGCCAAAAGGATCTCAGAATGTTCAATGGAGTCATCATGTTCTGTGTGCCATGATTTCTGCTTGGTGCAAGTCTATTACAAAAGCACCTAAGTATATCATTCTGCTAAACACGGGTGTGATTAAAGGAGGCACTCAGCTAATACGCTGATACACGCCAGCTCCACGGGCTATAAAATGTGCTGCTGTTCAGCTGCACAGTCACTGCTCCAGGATCGATTTTGTGGGCAAGGGGAATAGTATTCCCACTGGCAATTCCAGCCAGCTTGCAGGTAGGAAAACTTTTAAGAGGCAAACAAGGTTATCCGTAACCATTACAAAGTACTGGCGACAGGCTGCCCAGGTGGTAACCATCACTTTTAAACACTTAGGGACTCCTTTACCCTATTTGAGGAAGTCTGGATCACTCACAGGGCTGGGTCAGAGAAAAGAACTGGAGCATGTATTTTTTTTTTTCATTTGTCCATTGATTTGTTTTTTCATTTGACCAACAGTTAATGAGTACCTAAAGCATTAGGGACTATTTTAGACATCGAGGACACAAAGATATATAAGACCTGCTCTCTTTTAATTTAGAGCCTCAATGTTTTCTGGGAAAAGCTGGATTAGCACATAAATAATTACAATAACAAACTTAGAAACTCACATTGTTTCCATGCTTTATTTTATTTGATATTCATGACAAGTCTGTGGGAAAGGCAGGAAAATATTGGGTCGGTGTCTATCAGTCAAAGACCACTGGGAACACCTCTGTCGGAATAAAGTTAGATTATTACCTACTACAGCAAGGAAGACCATATACCATGGGGAGGTGTGAGATATCTCCAAACGGGGAGTCAGCAAAGAAGTTTTGGCAGCAGGAGTTATTAATAGTCATAGGGTGGGCGTGGCAGGAACAGACTAGGGAGTTGCTAGAACAGTCCATGGCTTTGAATTTAGAATACCTGGGTCTGTGTGGAGTCACCGTTAGATCAGTTATCTGTGGTCTTGGACCTCATGAGTCTCAACAGACTGATGTTAAAAGTGTCAAAGCTTTGACAGCTTGTGGACACCTTGCTTTTGACTTGCTACAGTTGATCTGTTTTGATAAATCATAGTGCAATCTGTTTTGAAAAATTGTGGTTTCTATTTTCAATTCTCAGTACCCTTCCTCTAGTCTAGCTGCCAGTGGGATCCTTTTCCTCTTTATCAATTGTCATTAATATTATTTCAATTTTACAAGTGAAGATACTAAGAAGCAGGACTCACCAAAGTCTACTTCATCAGAAATGGCTGCAGAGGGCCCGCCAAAGCTCGGTCTCAAATGGGGCACACAAAGATCCCCTTGACTGGGGCAAGCTGCTCAGACTGTAATCTCTCTCTTGCACCATACGCAGCTGCTGCAGGCCTTTCCTTCCTATCTCCCCGACTGTAGGAACAGCGACCACCACTGAAAACTTGTAGCCTGGTGCTGAGACTATGGTCTTCGGTAGTGAGCTTTCCAGCCCCAGAACCCGGATCTATCTCGTACTGAATGGGCACCCTGCGGCAGGTCACCAACCTCTCTGTACCCTGGTATTTCCTCAACTTTAAAATAGGAACAATGTTAGTGTCTCACTTATGGAGTTATTGTGAGGATTAAAAGAAATAATATACCTAAAGTGCTTAGAGGGGTGTCTGCCATACAGAAAATATCCGATTAAAGAATTATTATGATTATTCTTTCCTCTCTCTGTAGCACACCCTAAGGTGCCCTGCAAACTGACAGCTGTGGTATACAGCACAGCTTCTCAAAGTTTAATTTGCATACAAATCATCTAGAGATCTTGTTAAAATGCAAATTCTAATTCTGTGGGTCTGAGATTCTGTGTTTCTAAGGAGCTCCTGGGTGAGTCCTGCTGGGACCACACTTGGAACAGCAAGTCCTTCTCAGCGTGTGGTCTGCAGACCAGCAGCTTCGGTGTTACCTGAGAACTTGCTGAAATGCAAATCCCCCCCAAATGCTCTGGAACAGGGCCAGCAATCTATGTTTTAATAAGTCCATTGGAGTGGAAGAAAGAATAATTGGCTGGAGTGAAAAGTCTTGCATGGCATTCTGGATTTGCCACTTAATAGTTGTGTGGCCTTGGGCAAGTCACTTAATCTCTGAGAGCCGAGCACTGAAGTCCCTAAATAGTTTATTCTTTTAAACCCAGAATGTGACTGCCAAAGACCCCAGGCTAAAATGGGGCCATGTTTCACCTCCATGGGATCCCAAATTCACTGCTTCTCTATTGCTTCCGTAAAACTGGAAACATTGCACCTACCTTGCTCAGAAGGCTGTTGGAAGGTTCCAATGAGATAATGTAAAGGCATTGAAAGCTATAAGATACTACATAATGACAAAGCACTTGAAATATGCTTGATAAATGGTTAAATGAAGAGGTGAAGTATGAAGTATGCAACTAAAACACCTTTGGAAAGCCCAAACTTTCCTTACTAAAAGTCATTTGTTAGGAGGAATGCATCCAAAGTTCCTTACTGACTATAGACTCTTTCTATCACAAGTGGGTGTCCGATCATGATTGCTTAATGCAGAGCAAGGATATTTTATTTTAGCACTACTAATAGAACAGTGGGAAAAACCACTATGCAGGTAAAATAGCCCATTCATTCCAGGTTGCATATACCTTTTATATGAACATAGCCCCATTTTTAAAACTCTGTTACATAGTTGGGCATTTGCTGAGTCACCCGAAGTTGACTGAGACAGCCATTCCTACCTTAATGTCTGGCCCCTGCACCCACACTGGTTATTAATGTGAGGTGTTTTTTCTGGCTGTCTCAATACACTCACCAGCTGGTGCTGTCTATAATTAGGCAAACCTACTGATGAATATGACTCAGTTACTTCTACCTCTATGAGGAACTATTAATTGAGAAGGATGATGGGAGTTTTATTTTGTATGTACAGTAAATCCGCAATTTTTTCAAAATAACTGCTACTGAATGCCTACTAAGTTTGAGCTACGGTGGTAGTAACCAAGACTTCTGGGTCACCTGCCTGTTGCCACAAAACTCCAAAATATGTGCCTCCCCAAACCACGCATCTCAAGCTTGAGAAATATTTTCAAATACAGCCGTCCCACGTGACCTTAACTAACGAAGCCAAAGCTAACAATCCCAACAGAGGCACAGTGTTGTGGCAGAAATGACCTTGGGTCAATCAGCAGGCAGAGAACCCAGGTCTGCTTTTAAACAGCTCCAGGAGCTTCCCTGGCCGTCTGGCCTCTAAGCCCCATTTCCACCGTCTGCATGATGTGAGTTTTGAAATGGTTTTATAAAGTCTCCTCCATTTCTAGCATTCCATTTGGTGCCCGAGTGCATGCCTCAGGTGAATGGAGATGTGGATTGTTCCTAGGCACCTTTCTGTGTACTCGCTTTCCCTTGTCCCATCAGTTCCACCAGATGTAATCATCTTGAAGGCAGACATTGCAGCCTACGTTGCTTTTCAAACATCCACCATAGGACGTAGCCTCAGGGAGCCCTCACTTTATATGGCTGGCACCTGGCAAACTGTCTCTTTCCATTTCTAGCAAACCCAGGAAATGAATATTTACTCCTGGTAAGCATTTTCTCTCGTTTGCCTTACTTATAGCTGATCCCACTAGCTCAGGAGGAAGCTTCCACTAGAATTACTTCTACTACACTGTGGAAGTAATATCTTCCCCACTAGGAGGGCGGTCACAGAGAGCTCAGCAGCCCAGCCTCGCAGCTCTGGAAGCTGAGGTGTGGGCACATGGAGTCTGGTGCAGAGGGATCTGCGGCGTCTTCTGGGGCTCATGGAACTGTCTGAAGTCCTGGAGTCACGAGAAAATGCAAACCCCAGCTGCCCTGGAGATGGTCCAACTCAGGGGCTAGCTGATCCCCTAATCCAATGGGTCTGCGTTATAGACCCATGGTGAGGTGAGAAAGACTCAGAATTGTCCTGCCACCATTTTCAGCAAAAGGCTACAATGCCACCAAAAGCCACAATACCACATGTCCTTAAAAGGGAGAGAAACAAGGAGGAAAAGGTGTCCTGAGCCACCCTCAGAAGAGCAGCTCACTCCTCATTGGCAGAACTGGGTGTCGGTGACACCACTCTTGTCAAAACTAGTGTCCCTGTGTAGAATTGTAAGTAGGAAGGGAGGGTCTCCAGAGAGTAAAGGAATTCAACCACCTTGTGCAATTAACCTGTTTTCTGCACCCTTTGTTTATGAGGCCTGTGACTACTTAGCTGGATAAAACTAGCCCTTCGCAGACCCTGGCAGCCTACAGATGAACTCCAGTGAACTTGCCTCATCACCATGCTACAGTCTCCGTCCTGGGAGGAACTACAGTCTCAATACCATAACATGGGACACGTGTGCAAGCATGACGAACTAACCCTGCATGTGTAAGGGAAATGATACCTCTACATGTAATGACACATCTTTTCGTTTCTCTACTACCCCATAAAAATTCCACGCCACTTTCCCTTGGGGAGACACTGCTCCCCAGAACCTTCTCCCCACTTGCCGCAAGTGATTAAATCTCCTACTGATCAAGACCTGTTTTCTCGTACAGAGTCATTTGTTACTCATGGGGAGAATGATCCCTGATCTTTCATAACAGATCCGCAACCTGTCTGTCTCAGAAGATCTCACCTAGCCCTGCTTCTCCTTATGAGGAAACCGAGGCACTGAGATGGGAAGTGATATGCCCCAGGTCATCTATCTGGTCAGGGAGGTGGCAATTGGGATCCATCTATCCCTCCCTCCACCTAACTCTCAGCGTTTAAATCCAAGTACAGACAGAAAATGTGGAAATATCAGACAGTGTGGGCAGGACAGCTGTTTGAAAGGCTTTCCTTCAAGATATCCCTATTTAGGATTCTGGTGCAAGCCTATTACAGGGTTGACAGCATAGAAAAATTGTCAGACACAAACAGTGAACTTTGATGGGGACAAGTGCCATGGAAAACACTCAGGGAAAACTGCCTGAATACAGAATGCTACAGAAATCTTGCATACGGTAGAATATTCTGACTGGTTATGTGCACATACAGCAAAGGAATATTATAGTCTTAAGGGTCTAGAAGCTAACATGAGTCAGCAGGATGGTGATATTGTTTAATAAAGCAGGAATAAAATTCAGAAGCAGACACAAGGATAGAACATTGTACTCAGCACATTTGAGTGTTCTTGTTCTCTTTTATTATTCTCTAATTGTATCTTGTGTCTAAGTCTTGTCTCCTCAATAAGATTAAAGGCTCCCAAAGGACAGAGGTTAGGTTGGATTCGTCCCTTGTATCTTTTTACCACCAGCAAGAAAATATGACAGAGAGAGAGAGAGAGAGAGAGAGAGAGAATATGAATTTGGAATCTTAGAAAAATGCTGGTGGTGTTTTAGAATTTTATAATTCCAGAAGAAATTTTCTTGAAAGACATGATCATAGAGAAATGGTACATGAAACCAAAATGAACAGAATTGGCTTGACATCAGCCCACGAAAGAGGTGACTGAAGGGACAGACAATGACAGTAGCAGCTGCCATTTATTGAGTGCCTGTTAAGCTGTAGGCAGTGAACATCCATCATCTCTAATTTTTATAATGACCCTACAGGGTAGGTTTTAGCAGCCCCATGTCACAGTTAAGAAAACTAAGAGAACTTAAATAATGCTGCTCATGGTCATAAAACTACTAAGTGACTGACTGAGTTAGAGTTAGAGCCCAGGGCTGCCTGGCTCCGAATTCCAAGTCCTTTCCATGAGCCCATATGCCACGCAAAGAATGGACAACCTGTGTCTTGTCTGTGCTGGGACCAAGAAACAGACCTTACACAGAAAGAGGATCCCCGACCCTATGGAAGTAATGGCTTTCCTGCTAAGAGGGTGGTCGCAGAAAGTATCAGCAGCCCAAGCCTCGCAGCTCTGGGAGTTGAGATGTGGGCAGGTGGAGTCTGGTGCAGAGGGATCCACAGGATCTTTTGGGGCTCATGGAACTGTCTGAAGTGCTAGAATCACAGGAAAATGCAAGCCCCAGCTGCTCTGGACACCGTCCAACTCTGTCTCTATTTGTGTCTCTTCCTTGTCACTTTGGCTGACTCATCCTGCTTCTCGGCACAAGAAAGCTCAATCACTGTCCTTCTTGTCATAATGAAATAAGAAATCTTAAAGCAAGCTTCCTCGCTATCAGGTATGGAGAGAAACAAACAAGAGAAGATCTTCGTTCCAGCAGAAAAAGTGGAAAGAGACAGAACAAATTATTAAGTATTGAACTTAGAGGTTGGTCATTGCTGTTTTGTTTTGTTTTTACACTTCCCCCTTATACTTTTTTGAATTTTCCAGATTTTCAAACTCAAAATGCTCTTCTTAGCCTTGCATAGTGGTGCACACTTGGTGCCCCAACTACTTGGGGGCTGAGGGGAGAGGATCGCTTGAGCCCAGGGATTTGAGTCCAGCCTGGACAACAGAGTGAGACCTCACCTCTAAAAAAAAAAATAAGGCTCTTTCATAACTAGACAAAATATTACACATATTTAAAATAATACAACAATTTAGCAATAAATAAAATAAGCACATGAGGTTTTTAGGAAAATATAGAAAATTATTTTGTTTAATTACAACCTCTTTCAGTGCTCCCCACTGATGAATAATCCCCATGATTTAATTCTATTCTTGATACCTGACACATCTTCCTCCCATGCCGTAAATTAAAATCAACAAGCAAGCATATAAAGAATTTTTTTTTAATGCCAAGAAAGTGTACAAGCTGTAAAGTCGACTAACACAGCAATAGCCTTTGGAATACAGAAACAGTCAACAAACTTGTGGTCACAGAGATAACACGTCAGGCACAAGGAATTTCTCTTCCAAGGAATTTGAGCCAGACTGGCCAGAAACCTCAACACACTTGGCAGGGAAGTCTGGGATTCCATTTTCCTGTGGTGCTGGCCACTTCTAGGGAAGAAATGTCCCCCTCCACACCCAGCACAAAGTGGGGAACAACTCTCCAGGCAAGGAGGGACACGTTGACAGCCAAGTGGGAATTTAGACTTCCCTCATTCCTCTTAGTTTGTAGCTATTTGTATCTGATCTCAGAAGGATCTTTTCAAATAGAGCCAACTTCTCATCCCACTGTATCAAAATGTCCTGGAAGATGTTTTAGAGAAATTTAATAGGTATTCCTTAGAACCAGAAGATCTGGGGGCTGGGTGATGAAATAATTCTTTGATAGGTTTCTGAGATGGAGGGATCATAGGTCATAAAATCATAGCGAGTGGTCACCAAACAGTGTCTTAGAGCAGAACTTCTCAAATATAGTAAATACTCATGGGAACCACCTGGGGATCTTCATATAAGGATTCTGATGCTGTAGGTCCAGGATGAGACCTGAAGTTCTGTGTTTCTATCAAGCCTCCAATTAATGTTGATGCTGCTAGTCTGAGGACCACATTTTGAGTATGCTCAACTTTACTCATAACTGGAGAACTGCCGCTAAACCTATACCTAGGTAACATTTCCCACCATTTTCTCACCATAGACACATCCTTGTAACAACTGTTCACAAGGATACAGATTAACCGGAGCCCACATACATAGCTGGTGAGAATGTAAAACGTTGCCGTCACTTTGTAAAACACTTTGGAACTTTCTTAAAATGTGAAACATAAATTGAGTTATTTCTGTGTCCTCATTCCTAGAGGAATTGACTCAGACATTTTCCTGGAATATAGTTCAACCAGATATTTCCTAGGAGGCTAACTAGAGCTAGCTGTGGCGTAGCGAAGGGTAAGAGCCTTTACCTTGGAGCCAAAGTCCTAGATGTGATGTCTCATTAATCTTTCTGAATGTCTCTAACCCTAAGTTTCCTCTTCTGCAAAATGAGATTAATAACACCTACCTGTCAAAGTGTTAGGACGATTCAATTTAATTAGAGACTGTGTAAATTCCATGGACCTACACAAATAAAAATTGTTTTGTAACCTGAGATTTATTGAGTGGTGATTCCGAGTGCCTGGACGGGCTGGGGGAGAGGAGACAACTATGATAACTGTGGAATATGATGTGATTTTCAGTCTGGTCAGATGGAGCAAGGACAGGCAAAAGGCCTTAAGGATAATGCTATTTTAAAAGCTTATGATGTGAAGCATGTATTTAATTGCTAAAGAGATTTTTGAAAAACCACTGGTTGAAATTGCATAGCCATGAAGCTTGGCAGGACGTTAATACTGAGCTAGGAAATGAAAGAAATGAGGGATGTGAGTTGATAGTGGATGAACAAACTACTTAAGCCATCTAAGTGACCCTTTTCCTCATCTGTAAAATGGAGATGAAAATAAAACCTCACAGGGCTCTTGTGGAAGCTAAATGAAAGCATGCATTTACTGTCTTACACCCAGTAAGTACCCAGTGCTTAAACTTTTTAACCCTTACTGGCTTTCTATTTGAATGTGTAATATAAACCCAACAAACCAAAACAGTGTAATAAAGTGTATACATTGACCAGTCTTGCTCTCATCTCTCTTCTTTTCCAGCAAATTCTTGATTTCCACAGAGGTGCTACTCTTAGCAATTTGTGTAACTTTTCAGTGTTTCTTTATGCAGAACAAGCAAAAACAAATATATATTCTTATTCCTCCCTTCCTTACACAAAGACAATGTGCTATACACACTGTTTTATACTTTCTTCTTTTTATACAAGTAGTTAGAGAAACTTTTCTGTTTGTTTTCAAAATCTTAGTATAAATATATGTTAGTATTCTAATGTATGTTTATAAGATAATTTATCCAGTCCCGTAACTGATGGAACTTAGATTTCTTCTTATTATAAATCTGCTACAATGAATAACTTTTGCATACCCACCATTTTGTATGTGTGCACTTAAACCTATAGGTTGAATTCTACAGATACTATCTAGATGGGCTAATCCCTCTTCATTGCTCTTTGTTTTCAGAATCTATTCAGCTATTTTTGCTTACATATTTTTCTATATGAACTTTAGAATCAACTTGCCCAATTCCAGGGATGGGAGCAATCTTTGTTTTTATTTTATTAGGATTGAATTAAATTTATACATTAAAAAGAATTGACTTCTATATGATTTTCTGTCTTCCAAAGTAAGAACATAATATACAGTTCCATTTGTTGAGTTCCACTTTTGTGTTGTTTGTGGCATTACTGAGTACATCTCACACTGAGTAACTGACAGGTAGAAAGGCATGGGGCCAAAGGCCAACAAGTCGTGATGACTAAGAGCAAAAAGACTAACCTGTCCATAACTCTGAATACCGGCAAAGTGGTAAGAGGCAGGATTAAGTCAGAAAGGAAAAAGTAGGGAAAAAAAAGTCATCATAATTTGGGCTTAATGCTTTAAATTGGTTATTTCATTGAATCCTCATTTCACAGATTGTAATAATGTAATAATTAAAAGACCCATTCCTTAGGATTATTTTACTCGTAAGTGAAAGTGCTTAGCATAGTGTGTGTCACATAGAAAGAGCTCAACACATGTTAGAAATTATAATGCTGATGAAGATGAAAAAGGAGGAGGAGAAATCAAGATTGTGACATGTGAAATAATTTGCTAAATGTCTTACAGATCCATAATTCAAACCCAGGTCAACTAGTGCCTAAAGCCCATGCTCCTTGCATTGTACTACTCTGCCTCTGGGGACATTAATTTAATTCAGTTTAATAAGTGTTTATTAAATATATGCTGTAAACGACTTGACTATTGTGTTCCATTCCAGAAGTCACACCAGCGAAGGTTCATTAATTTATAAACAATAAAAGTAAATTCAACTGACCTAAGCATAGAAAGTATAAAGGAAGGATTTATCAGCTAATATAACCAATTATGGGAAAAGCTAGGGTGAGGTTGGCCCCAGGTATTGCTAGATTCAGGGACTGCAATTACTGTCAGATTCCTTTATTTCTTATAGCTCTCTCTCCCTCCTCCCTTCCCAGTTGTTGGTTCTCTCAGGCTGCCTCCTCTTTCATCTCTGCTTCTCTGTGCCTTGCGCTTTCAGGCTGACTTTCCTGTGAGTCCAGGCTCACATTATTGCTCCAGGCTCACACCCTCACATCAAACTCCTCAGTTCAGCTCCTGTTAGAAAACTCTCCAGTGTTCTCTGATCCACTAGGCTTGGGCCACATTCTCAGAGCTATGGCCAGAGGGCTGGGGTATGGTGACTGGCAGCCCCAGCATCCCCACACCTATCCCTGCCATCAGAATCACATGGTTGAAGTGGAGGAAGATCAGTTGCCCAGTTGAGAGTTGGGGGTTGTTCCCAAGGATATTGGAGCTTTAGGTAGAAAGAAAAACAAATGACAATGACAAAAATAAATTATAAGTATAACCACTCAATGGGCCATCATGCAGCCATTAGAAAGTATGTTTTAATTTTAATATGATATAATAGCATAATGGGAAAATATTATGATAATAGATTAATTAAAGCAGATAATGCATGATAATGTATTAATAAAATAATAGATTAATAAATGCAGATAAATGCATGATAATAGATTTACAAAAGCAGAATAGGTCTGAACACAGCTATGTAAAAGCTAGAAACAAAAACCTGTGCACAGGGAACAGGCTACAAGCAAACACAGAAACAAGCCAACAAACCTGCATCAAATGTGAATACTGTTTATCTTGCATAGTGCAACAATTAGTGCTTTTCTCCCACCTGCTTTGTTTCTTATTGTTTCTGTGGTGGTAGTAGTTTTGACGTGGCTCCAAAACTTTTTCTTTTTAAATTATTTACTTTATTTGCATGTGTCCCAAAATAAGTCCCTTACCCCCCAGCACTGACACCTGTCAGTTCCACTGTCCAGATCAGTCACTTTGAACTCTCATGCTGTGTCTTTTCTAGACAGTATTTTTAAATAATACACTTGTATTGCTTTATCCAGTTTAGACAGTATCTCTTCATTTCTTTTCCTGGTAATCAAAGATTTAGCTCTTAAAGTCATTCAAATATAGTATACACACCCTACCCATTGTCCATAAATAATTATACTAAAATTATTATCTAAATAAGAAAGAGAGTCGATTATCATGATGACATTTAAATACAGTTTACTGGTGATCCAAGCAACATCCTTCTTTCTTGCTTTACTGACTGCTTTTGCTAAAAATTGTCCTCAAGTGGCTTCTTAAAGAATGCTTGGGTATAAATGTTTAGTCTTTATATATTGAAAAATATCTTCTCCCTACAACCTTGATAAATAGTTAGACTAAATATAGAACTCTTGGTTGAAAGCTACTGAAGAACATTCCCCCAGTGTTTTCCAGAATCCGGTATTACTGTTGAGAAGTCCAGTGTCCCTTTGACCTTGAGACCTACACTTTTCCTCTCTTTAGAAGTTTCTTGTTAATCTCTAATGTTCTAAAATTCAAAATTATGTCTCTCTTTTCTCCATGCATTATGTTGGCATTTGATAGACTCATTCAAACTAGAGATGTATACCCTTCAATTCTGGGAAATTTATCTTCCTCGGATAATTTCTTTTCATTTTCTTTGCTCTCTCTTCTGGAAATCTTGTTATGATGATATGAGACATTTGGGGTTGCTCCTATAAGATTAAAATTTTTGTCTGCTATTCCCCATTTCTTTCATGTTTTATAATTCTTTCTGGAATATTTCCAAGGGCCCTTCTACTAACTTAAATTTTTTATTATAATATTTTTAATTTCCAGGAGTTCTTAGCTGCTTTTCTGTCCTTTCATCATAGCATCCTATACTTGCCTGTGATTATCGCGTCTTTTCCTATTTTTTTGAGGATATACTGTGGTTTTGTTTGTTTAAATGATTCTGTTCCCTGGAGAACTACTTGTTTTCCCCAGGAGGCTTCCTTTTACCTGTTTGTTTCTTTGTTGTTTTCCTGTTCCCTTTTATATTTAAAGTTTTTCGGATATCTAAAGCTGTCCTCAAATAAAGAATGACGCTTTATGTTTATACTCAATCTTATGGTGGAGGCGAATGTCAGCTGTTGAGATTTAGAATCAGGTGACCAGGGAGTGAGGCAGGCTTTTCACAGGAGAACGCCCAAATGTCAGTATGTGGAGTTCTTTTCTCCAGAGAAGAATTCTTCAATTTCCTGCCCGGGGACAGCAGGCAAAGGGGGGACAACTAGGGGGGCTCAGCATGCTGTGGGGAGGAGGATGTGGTGCCCAGGGTCCGGGATTGAGCACAGACTTACTCCTCCCCTTTTTGACCCCTTATTCCTCTCCTTAGGAACTCCCACTTCCAGTGGAAGAGGTGGATTGGGAGGAGACACATAGTCAGTTGACTGCAAAGTGGGGAAGGGAATTTTGGGGGGAGATGTCTCACCTCTCTATAAAACATCTTTCAACCCTTCCTCCTCCCCATCACCCCAACAGCTTTGCCTTTTATACTATGTTGAGCCACCTTGGAGTATCTGGTAGGTGAATTGATCTCCTCCTCGCCAGAATCCTCTGTATGGGCATTTGAGTATAACTTCACCACTCCACTCCGCCCATGAGCTCTCTGCCACCTGCTTTCCACTTCTGAACATTTGTTGATATCTGTTCTTTTTTTGTCCTTCCAGGTTAATGCCTTCTAAAAATCATTCACAATCATTTTGTTGGACTTTTCAGAGAGAATAAAAACAAACTCAGTCAACTCACCATGTTTATTTTGAAGTCTCACCTCCTATCTTTGTTTTCAACTTTTTAAAATGAGCATAATAGGGGAAGTATAGCACACTTTAGTTTTGTAAAATAAATAATTAAACATTGATAAGAAAAAAAAGAAAGACTAAAAACTAGACAGAAAATAGACAAAAGAGTTGACATGATGTTTACACACAAAAAAAGTTTACAAATGGCCCTTAAACATGAAAAGATGCTCAACTTTACTCCTAATTGGAGAACTTCAATTATTAATAAAACTATACCTAGATACACCATTTTCACCATTTTCTCACCATATACACTTCACTAGTGTATAAATAAGAACTTTTGACAAAGATATGAATTAACTGGAACCACATACATTGCTGGTGGGAATGTAAAATGTTGCAGTCACTGTGTAAAACATTATGGCAATTTCTTAAAATGTTAGACAAAAATTTACCAGATACATAACAATTATACTCCCAGGAATCTCCAAGAGAAACAAAAGTATATGCCTACACAAAGATATATGTGAAATTTTGTAGCAGCATTATTCACATTAGCCAAAAGGAGAAACAACCAAATATCCACCAACTGGTGAATGGAAAAACAAAATGTCGTGTATTAATGCAATGGAATACTATACAACAATAAAAAGGAACAACGTACTGATAAATGCTGCAACATGAATGAGCCTCAAAAACATTACACTGTGTGATAGATGCATAATAAATAATCCACATATTATATGATTTCATTTATATGAAATTTCCAGAAAAGTCAAATCTATGGAGATTAAAAACTAGATTAGTGATTGCCTGAGGCTGGGAGTGAGTATGGAAAATAACCATACATGGGCATGTTGTTTCATTTTGGGGTGATGGAAATGTCCTGAAATTAGATTGTTGTGAGAGTTGCACAGTGCTGGAAATTTACTTCAAATTAAATTAAATTGTACAATGAAAACAAGTGAATTTTATTGAAATTAGACTTCAACATGTAAATTAGACCTCAATAAAGCTATGAAAGAAAGGGAGGGATGAAAGTAAGAGAAATAAAGAAGAAAGGAACAAAGGAAGGAAAGAGGAGAGAGAGACAAAGAGAAAGAAAGGGAGGAAGAGAATAAGAGAGGGCAGAATGGAGGGAAGGGAAAAGCTCTTGGATTTGGCATTGTGAAAAGTCAAGAATCCAACCAGAAATGTTACCATAGATCTAAAGTTCCTCCTTTGAGAGGAAACAAAGAATTAAATAGAAAGAAAATTCAAGATTGGGATATATGCAAATTCTAAGGCTTCAAAGAAGAGAAAGTCCTCAGGGAATGAACTTATTTAAAATAAAATACAACACAAAATAATATTTGGTTAAATTATAGTAAAACAGTAGAAAATGCATACTTCAGATTAAGCCAGTCCTCAAATAACAAACCATAGGGCTTACTATGATGGCAAATAAAAGACAAATGGTGCAAGAGGCGTCCTTTTTTATTTATCTTGAAACTGATCACACAAATAACTCCCAGGAAAGTAAGCGAAACTTTAGAGCTGATTATTGCAATCTATTTATGTTGAAGGCATTGTGTCATCAGAGTTGACTTGATTTTGCCCCTCTTTTGGGGACAGGTTTTGAGGGAAATGTCAAGGCAACTTTGTCTTGAAATATTATAAGTGAAACAACACAGAAAATCACTTAGAAATCTAAAGGGCAGAAAATCTTCTGGAAAGAATAGACTCTGCTGAGAACCGGACAGATCATGTAGTGCAATGATTGCAGTCTGATGCCTCTGTACAACCAGAAATCATCCCATTGGAAAGGGCCCACCTATTTCATGACTGCCCAACACAATGACACAACCTCTCCAGGATGCGGGTTATGGATGATTTCACCATCCAATTTCACGTCTCCATTAAAACTAGAACATCCTTTTTTAATTTCTCAAATCCACCAAATGGCACAAGTGGTTAAGAACGTGCATTGTAGTGTCTGAGGCTGGCTTCACGTACAGCTGTAGTCTTCACTAGTTCATCTCCTCGTGGAAACTACAGTGTCTTGGCCTGTAACAGTGATTGCAACAATAGGCCGTCCTCACAGGGGCGTCTGTGGGGGTTAAATGAGATGTTGATGCAGGTGAGGTCTGGAGACATGCGCCTTGCAGCTTGTGGGAATTCAGTAACGTAGGCTATGGGACAGGCATTCTGCTAAACACACATCATGCCGTTTGATCTTCATAACAATCTGCCAGGGTAGGTTTTGCTCCTCACTTCTAGATAAGAAAATTGAGGACCAAAGAAGTTAAGTTATACACCATAGCTCACAAAGTATAGAGACGATATACAACAGACTCCAGGTTTGTCTTATACCAAGGTCTAGCATACCTCTCAGAGATAAAAATTAAATCACTACCACCTCTACAACCCACCATAGCTGACCCTGCAGAACCCTAGCATAGGAATTTAATCTATTAATGTGAGATATTTTGGGGAGGTCCTTTTATGAGTAAAGCACTGGAAGTTACAGCGATGAACGGACGTGGACTCATGATCTCAATTCTGGCGTATCCAGAGGGCTTGCGGGAAACAGACATGTAAACATATAATGTCTGGACGAAGCAGAACAGAAAATGTGCTAAACAGAAGTGCAAGACAGGGCTGCAGGAGCACGAGAGAGGAAACAATTAATTCTAGTAGAGTGATACGGGAAAGCCTCAGGGAGAAGCTACAAATAATCTGAGCCGTGCAGGATTGCATAGATTTTGATTAGTGGCAGAAGTAACAGGCATTCCGGGCCCAACAAAGGTGAGGAGTGAGCATCCTGCACGTTTGGGGGCCAGGCTGGTGATCGGTGAAGGAGACTACAGAATGCACCAGCAGATGTGACGGGAAATGAGACAGGAAATCTGGCGAGGGATAAGGGAAGCTCACGAGGCCCTTGAATGCCTGTTTAAAAGACTGAACTATATTAAAAGGGCAACAGGGATCCATTGAAGGTTTTGCGAAGACAACTCTAGCAGCAGCCTCAAACATGGGTTGGTGAAGCAGATGATGGAAACTGTCGGCAGGAGAGATGAAGGCAGAGAAGGAGTGGAAGAAAGCGGTCCACCTCACTCCTCCAGGTAGCCCTGCTCTAAACAATCCCCGAAACACATACATTTGTGTGCATTTATAAAATAAGCATACTTTTCATGACTTTCTAAAGGGAAAGGTGCTGGCGATGGGGGAGTAGCAGTTAGGGAAGACACTTATGGCCCTGATTCCCTCTAAAACTCCACAGGGCAGCGATTGTCACTATGTTTTGCAGAGTGCTGGTGCTGCACAGGGGTGGTTGGGGACGGGATATGAAGAGAAGACCAAGTGGGGGCGTCTCTCAGTTTCCTGCCCTTTCAACCAGAGCAGCAGCCTGTGATCAAATATTAGAGTGGGTTTTTCTTCCTCTTGTTCCCCACCACATCCTAACCTAACAGTGCCGGGCACAGTAGGAGCTCGGTAATTGTTACGAGTGAAAGGACAGATGGAATTACATTGGAAATTTTATTCAGAGAAGAAAAAAAAAATTCACGGGTATAGGAAGAAGGAGGAGGAGAAGGAGAAAGAGAAGGAGAAGGTTTGTAATGCCTCTTTTGGGTAAAAATGTTTGCCAACTTTTTAGGGATCCCATGATAGTATTTAACTAACCCGAGAGGAAATTCTTTCTTATATCTGACTTCAACATTTTACTCAGTGGTAGAAGCCCCTTTTCTCTCCCTGCCCTTTGTAAAGATGAAGGAGAACTCACCACAATAATCACCCATGAAGACAGCCTGGCGCAAGGTCTCAGAGACCAAGAAGGATGAGGAGAGCACCACGCACAAGGGCAGCCTGGCATGAGGTGTCAGAGCCTGAGAGTGGGGACAAGGGCATGCGTGCCTGGAGGAGTCCAGGTGCAGGTTGTCAAGAGGTGGCCTGGTATGAGGGATCAGAGGTCAAGGATATTGGGAAAGGTGTCCACATGGAAGGACATGGCCTAACGCAGGGGTCCTCAAACTTTTTAAACAGGGGGCCAGTTCACTGTCCCTCAGACCGTTGGAGGGGTGGACTATAGTTAAAAAAAAAAAAAAACTATGAACAAATTCCTATGCAAATGGCACATATCTTATTTTGAAGTAAGAAAACAAACGGGCAAAAACACCTGCATGTGGCCGGCGGACTGTAGTTTGAGGACGCCTGGCTAAAGATTCAGAGAATTAAGAATTAAGAAGACTCAGAGTCCAAGCGGCTCAAGAAGTCACCCCTGTGGAGGGATGGCCTGCCCTGAGGTGTAAGGCAGATTAAGGAAGATGTCCTTGTGACATACAAGTAGCCAAAAAGAGTATAGAGGGCATTCATGCTTGGGGCACTTGGAATCAGCCAAAAACAAGGTGAGGTTGGTATCCGTGCAGGGGAGATGGATTAGTGTGGAGTGTCCTCGCCTAAAAGGGGTGAGGAGGGTGTTCGGCTGTGGGGAGTGGGTAGGTGGCCAGAGTGAGGAGGCAGAACCCAAGCATGGTGAGGACGAGGGGCAACCCAGTGTGGGAAGTCAGACCCCAGGCAGGGTGAGAAAAGATTCTACGTACAGAGGACTTCCACATGTGGGGAGGGGGGACCAGTGTGAGGGCTCAAATCCAGAAGGGCAAGGTGTCCCGGCCCGCGGGACCTTCTGTTACTCGCGGGGGCGAGGGGGACCGTGCCTGAAAGAGATGAGCGAGAGAGAGAAACGAGACCAAGCAAATGGTTGTCAAGGTCTGCTTTACTTAGATTTTTAGTAGGTTTTATAGGCATACAAAAACAAGGAAGTCAAAACAAAAAATAGAGTAGTGATGATGAGGCTTGGGTCTGGGTTGATTAGCCCTAATCAGTGTCTTATCAGTATCTTGTTTTTGACTGATTACTCATCTCCAACCGGAACATTTGCAGTCAACACATCCTGGAGCATTCCGTGGTCAGCACGTCATGGACTGCATTCTTCTCGGAGCTATAGCTGGAATTTTCCAGGGCGAAGTTCATGCGTAGGACAAGTCATAGGGGAGTTGAGGGTCTTTGAGGGTCCTTGCCTCTAACATCTCCCCCTCTCTTTATTAATATGAGGGAGGTTTATATAAGTGGGTGGAGAGCCTGTCTTAGGCTACGCGATGTGCTTCCGCGACCAGCACCCCAAACATAAGATCTGGCGATTAATGTGAAGGTGAGGCCTCTGTCTTAGGCTATGTAGGTGGCATCCAGCTCCGGCACTTCTGATTATGAAGTGTGCCCCCGGGCATGGACCTACAATATTCCCGTCATGGAGTCACCTCACAGCTGGCGGGGTGTGCACCTGGTACGCGGCATCGTGATAATCCCGTCATGGGCGTCTCCACAGCCTTTGGAACCAACTGCGTTCCATGTCTGAGGCAAGGTCTGAGAAATTTAAACCCTCTGTGGCTGAATGGGGAGACTCTGTATGGAGGTCTTGTCTGGAGCCTCTTTGTTTTAGCCGTTGGTGAAACACGGAGACCAATTTTTGTGTGGCTGCGTCTACCTGTGACTGCCATGTATAGTTGTAGATCTGATGGATGTTGGTTGCGATGGTGCTCTTGGTCACGACTAGAATCAGGCATAGGAGAGGCAGCGCCTTTTTTCGGGGAGTCATTGTATTTCTGGAAGAGAACAAAATTAAGAATTCTTCTCAGGGGATTCCCTGGGTGGGTTATATAACTTAATCGCTCTCTCTGGTAGCCATCTGGCGTTTCCTGCCTGGGTATCATAGATGCAGGCATGTCCTTTTCCCCATATGAGGACAGGGTCAGGTCCCAGCCATTTGCCTGTAAGCGGCTCTTTCCATAAGGCCTGTGCATAAGTATCGGTGGTGGATGGGTGCCAAAGGCGGTCGGCGGCCGTTTTACCGGCAGTGTCAAAGCTGAGAAAGTTTAAAATGAACAGGGCATGATTAAGCAGGGTTTTGGAATTACCTGTTAAAGGGTACAAAATTCCTCCTCCCGATTGTAGTTTGGAGAGCATATTTTTTAACGTCTGATGAGCTCTCTCTACAATACCTTGGCCCTGAGGGTTGTATGGAATGCCTATAATATGCTTGATGCCTAACTGAGCACAAAAACTTTTGAAATTGGAGCTGATATACCCCGGGCCATTGTCAGTCTTAATAACTTTAGGCTGAGGGAGGGAGGTGAGACAGGCTATAACATGGCTGATAACGTGGCGGGTGGCCTCGCCTGTTTGTAGGGAAGCAAAGATAAATCCACTGCAAGTGTCTACAGAGACATGCACATATTTAAGCTTTCCGAAAGGGGGGTAATGAGTGACATCCATCTGCCAGAGCTCCCCAGGGATCAGGCCGCGAGGGTTGACTCCTAGGTGTGGCTCAGGGAGAAGGGTAAAACAAGCCCTGCATTGGCGGACGATTTCTCTGGCCTGTTCTCTAGTAATGGAGAATTTAAGCCTGAGGGTATGGGCGTTGAGATGGTGTAAATTATGAGCCTGGCGTGCAGCGCAGACAGGATCAACAGTGATATTGTGAACAGCGCCTGCAACGCGAGTCGCCTGATCAACAAGATTATTTCCAGCTACTAGAGGCCCAGGAAGGCCAGTGTGGGCACGAATATGGCCTATAAAAAAGGGCGCAGAACGGGAGTGAATGAGTCCTTGTAGTTGCTGGAACATTTGAGTAGTATTGTTGAAGGGCCGAATATGAGGCACAGTTTCTAAAGTGGCGACAGCATGAGCAACATAAGAACTATCAGTATACAAGTTAAATGGTGACTGATCTACGTATTTGAAGACTGCGACTAAGGCTGCTAACTCAACCAGTTGAGCAGAGGAGAATCTGGTGGGAAAACTGCGGACCTGGCCATTAATGCTATAGGCCGCGGTGCCTGAGGAGGAGCCGTCGGTAAAGACTAAGACGGCTCCTGGAATGGGGGAGACTCTTGTTTTTTTGGGAAATATTACAGGTGTCCGATAGAGGAACTGAATTAGTTTATCAGGGGGGTAATGATTATCTAGTTTGCCCTGGAAAGACATACAGTTAACTGCCCAGTCATCATCATTCTGTATTAGCCACCGAATTTGGGAAGCGTTGTAAGGGAGTATTATGATATCTGGATCTTTTCCAAAGAGTTTAAGGGAGTTTTCTCGCCCCAATTGAATAATCTTAGCTACTAAGTAAGGGTAGGTGGGAAGGACTTTAGGGGAGGAAGCCGATAGGTGAACCCAAAAAAGAGGCTTGCCCTGCCAAAAGAGTCCCGTGGGCGAAAAGGGGGTGGGAAGGACAATGAAGTACAGGTGGGAATCTGGGGAGAAGTAGCCAATGGCCTGGGCATTTATGGCCTGCTCGACTAAATTGAGTGCTTGCTGCCCTTCTTTAGTTAGGGAGCGGGGAGAGGTTGGGTCAGTATCTCCC
This sequence comes from Microcebus murinus, assembly GCF_040939455.1. Taxonomy (NCBI): domain Eukaryota; kingdom Metazoa; phylum Chordata; class Mammalia; order Primates; family Cheirogaleidae; genus Microcebus; species Microcebus murinus. The sequence continues at coordinate 113,675,820 of NC_134105.1, read as the reverse complement.
TGCAGGATGTCAAATAGGGGTTTTAACTGTCCTGTGGTGAGTTTTAAATATGGGCGAAGCCAATTAATGTCGCCTAGAAGACGCTGAAAATCATTAAGGCATTGAAGAGAATCTTTTCTGATCTGTACTTTTTGGGAGAGGACCTTGTTGGGGAATAATTCAAAACCTAGGAACAGGTGAGGGGGACAGACCTGAATCTTTTCGGGGGACAGGCGGAGGCCTCGAGCTTGTAAGGCCGAGACAACCTGCATAGTAACTTGATGTAAGGTTGCCTCATCGGTTCCAGCTAAAAGAATGTCATCCATATAATGAATTATATATAGTTGAGGATGTTGAATTCTAAAAGAATCAATTGTCTGAGCTACATATTTTTGGCAAAGGGTAGGGCTGTTGGCCATGCCTTGAGGCAATACTCTCCACTGGAAACGCGGGGAGGGTCCTATACAATTTACTACCGGAAGACTGAAGGTGAAGCGCTTACAGTCATCTGGGTGCAATGGTATGGAGAAAAAGCAGTCTTTCAGGTCAATGACTATCTTATAGTAGCCTCTGGGGATAGCTACGGGCGAAGGCAAACCAGGCTGGAGTGCCCCCATGGGAACCATTGTTTGATTAACAGCCCGCAAGTCTTGTAGTAGCCGCCACTTGCCAGTCCTTTTTTTAATGACAAAAATGGGGGTGTTCCATGGTGAAGTAGAGGGCTCTATGTGTCCGGCAGCTAATTGTTCCTGCACCAACGCTGTAGCTGCAGCTAGCTTGTTAGATGGGAGGGTCCACTGATCGATCCAGACAGGTGAGTCACTTTTCCAAGTGATTTTATCTGCCTGAAGTGCAGGGGGATCAATGGCCCTTACAAAAAATGTTCTTTGAACCCTAGTCCTGATCTGTCTGACTTAGGCAGGGTGGTTAAGGTTGCTCTTAGTCCCTGACCCTCTTTACCTAAACCCTGTCCTGGGAGGAATCCCTGTGTAAGCATTTGGCTGGCTACAACTTCATTGGGGCTGCACATAATGACATTCATTTGTGCAAGAATATCACGCCCCCATAAGTTAACAGGCAGGTTTGGGACTACAAAGGGTTGGGTGGTGCCTTTGTTTCCCTCAGGGTCTTCCCATGTTAAAATTTTTGAGCTCTGGAGAGTATTATTAGACTGTCCTATACCTTGTAAGTGTGTAAGTGAAGGCTGCAATGGCCATGATTGGGGCCAGGCGTCCTGGGCAATAACTGTGGAATCGGCGCCAGAATCAAGAAGGCCTTCAAAAAGTTTACCATCTAACTTTAACCGCAGGGTGGGTCGTTTTTTGGTGATAGCTTGGACCCAATAAAGATCAGAAGAGCCAGGGCAGGAAGCACCTCGGTTAGAGGCGATGGCTGGGAAGGATGTATTAAGGGGCAAGGGCAATGCCTGAGCTAAGCGCTGTCCCTTAGAGACACACACAGGGCCGGTGAGCGCACTGGCTAAGATGTTGATCTCCCCGGTAAAGTCACTATCTACTATGGAGGGGTGGACTATGAGCCCTGCAAGGGTGGAGGAGGCTCGGCCCAGAATAAAAAAGAACATGTTAGCCGGTGGGGGTCCAAATGAGCCAGTAGGCAAAATTTGAACACCATCTTCAGGTTTTAATATTGTGTCGGAGGAGGCACACAAGTCCACTCCTGCACTCCCTGTGGTCGCTCGGAGGAGTCTAGGGGCTGGGGATTCTCTTGTCGGCTGTTCCCCGAGGCCGACTGAAATTGAATAGGGCAAGGGGCCCGGGGCTGGCCCCTCAGGCCGTTTCCCGAAAGGGGTGGCAAGGGATTTCCAAGGGCATCGGTCTTAGAACGGCACTCACTAGCCCAATGGTATCCCCTCTTGCAGCGAGGACAGAGGGAGGGGGGCCAGGTTGGCCTGCCTGGTGGTCTATTGAGGTTAGGGGCAGCAGAGGAGGTGGCTAAGGGGCATTGCTTCGCAAAGTGTCCTGGCTGACCACACTTAAAACAGCCTTTCTGTGCCGCAGTGCCTTGAATGGCAGCCCCGACCGCAAGCTGCACAGCCTGCGACACCTTATGGGCGAAGGGGTCAGCATCATTACACATTCTAATCATGTCATTAAGGTCTTTATTTTTGAGTTTGCCCCTGAGGATGGCCCTGCAAGCACTGTTAGCATTTTCATAGGCCAATTGTTTAATAAGCCTATTATTCTCATCCTCGTGCCCGAGGGTTCGTTCAGCAGACTCTAAAAGCCTGCCCACAAATTCACTAAAGCCCTCCTGAGCTCCCTGGGTAATTTTTGTCAGGGGAGTGAGAACAGATCCCGTAGAGGGAAGTGCTCGCCAGGCGCCGAAAGCGGCTGCGGCGGTCTGAGACAAAAGCCCGATTGGGAGTCCCCTTTGGCGCTGTTCAGTGGCAAACTTCCCTTGTCCGCTAAGTTTTTCAAGGGTCCAAGAGGCAGAATTGGGGTTTTTTAAATTATTAGTAGCCGTAGTTTGACAGCGGTCGAGAAAATCGGCTTTCCACGAGAGGAACTGTCCGCGAGAAAGGACTGCCTGAACCAGCCTGGTCCATTCTCCGGGGAGCAAGTAGCCGCCTCCCGAGGCTGCCTCTAGGAGGGAGTAGGTAAAGGGTGCATTGGGCCCATACGTCCAACAGCAGAATTTAATTCTTTTAAAGTCTTAAGTTTTAGTCTGCGGAACTCAGTAGGCTCTGCAGTGGGCCCCGGGACTGCCTCTTCTGGGGGGTCATCACTATCACTTTCCCTTTCTCTCCCTTCCGTATCCTCATTATCTGAATCTTGGGGCGGGGACTGGCTCGAAGAAGGGGCGGCACGGTCTCCTTGCCTATTAGACCTGGTAACTACCGGGAATGCTAGGGCTTTATGGGAGGATTTTAAGGATTTTTTATGTAAGGTGACGTGAGACTGGGCGGTCTCATGACGTGGGTGGCTAATGAAAACTGAATCTTTAAGCGTATCTTGGAGGGAGGACAAGTCTTTGGAAAGCTGGGCAAACTCTTTTTGAAGTTGTAAAACATCCTTTAATTGCGTAACCCTTTGACTTAAGTCTTCTTTGGTACGCAAAAGTAAGGGCATTGTAAGGGGGGGTATTAACGAAGGTGCGTAAATCTGGGGTATGTAAGGAGGTGGCCATTTGGGATCGTAATATTGGACCGCTTCCTCTCCGAGGGTAGCCTTTTCGGCGGGGTCGAGGGACTCTCCGGGAGATTGTTTTTTGAACACCGGGTAATTAAATGCATGAGGAGCCATAACCTCAGGTAAGGGAGGGTAGAGGGCCTTGGTGTCTGGCCTACTAACCGAGGGCTCGTCTTTAGATGTCTGGAGCTCAACCGATGGGTCTGGAGGGGGCATATTAATACAAACTGAGGGGCAAGGGGAAGGGCATGTTGATCTTTTAGGATTATCAGGGGGGGCCGACCCTTCGGCCGCTTCTAAAGACGTTTTTGAAGCGGACCGAGACACGGGTCGGAGGCAGAATTCTGCTACTGAGAGCAGCTGCTTTTTATTGGGGTCTGAATCTGCCCCTTCAACAATATCTCTGATTAGTCCCCAGTACGAAAAAACAGATCCAGGGACGGCATCTGGGCCCTGACTTAGAAGTAAATCGTTTAAATCTCTACCTACTTTTTGCCATTTGTGTGGGTGAATCTCAGGTCCACCAATAATAAACCAAGGACAAGCACGATCAATGAACACAAAAAACTTTACTAAATCCTTTTTCTTAACTCTAATTCCTCTCTCTCTGAGTGAGGCCTTGAGATCCTTAATAAAAACGGCCTCCTTAGACAATGAATGGCCCATCTCGATGGGGTGACAATGTAAAATTTTACTCACCAGACCGTCGACTCTGTGAGCGGCAGAACGAGGGTCTCTGTAGGGTTTCCTTCGGCCGAAGAGCACTCCGTGGCGTCACCCGACAAAGGTCCGTACCTCGGGCCCCACGTTGGGCGCCACTTGTCCCGGCCCGCGGGACCTTCTGTTACTCGCGGGGGCGAGGGGGACCGTGCCTGAAAGAGATGAGCGAGAGAGAGAAACGAGACCAAGCAAATGGTTGTCAAGGTCTGCTTTACTTAGATTTTTAGTAGGTTTTATAGGCATACAAAAACAAGGAAGTCAAAACAAAAAATAGAGTAGTGATGATGAGGCTTGGGTCTGGGTTGATTAGCCCTAATCAGTGTCTTATCAGTATCTTGTTTTTGACTGATTACTCATCTCCAACCGGAACATTTGCAGTCAACACATCCTGGAGCATTCCGTGGTCAGCACGTCATGGACTGCATTCTTCTCGGAGCTATAGCTGGAATTTTCCAGGGCGAAGTTCATGCGTAGGACAAGTCATAGGGGAGTTGAGGGTCTTTGAGGGTCCTTGCCTCTAACAGCAAGGAGAATTCCAGATAGGGGCTAGTCTGTACACAGAGTTTCAGAACCCAAGTAGGGTGAAGAGAACATCCTTATGAAAAGGGGGTGGTCTGTTTGCTCTCGTGATAGTTTCTTTGGAAGCTTTTTAATCTGATCAGGTCCCATTTATTTATTTTTGTTGATGCTGTGATTGCCTTTGGGGTCTTCTTTACATGACATTGTTGAGTAATGAAGAGCTGAGGGTTAGATGGAAATTATCAATGTTAGTTTCCTTATTTTGATGATTGCATTATGGTGTTTTCAGGAGAACACTCATTTGTAGGAAATACTAGTGTATTTAGAGCTGATGGACATCATATTATCAATTTCTTTTCAGACGGTTCAGGTTGGAAATGTTCTGTATTCTTGCTATAATTTGTAATTGTTTCAAAGTAAGAAACATAAAAACAGAACTTTATAATTAAGTATCATGGAGAATCTCCTATTCCATATCAGCAAAAGTGAAGAGAGGAGTTGTAATCATGATAACAGGATTAAGGTTAAATAAGACCTCTGCCCCACTGGCTTCTTGCAAGAGCACCCGGTGCTTTCTGCTCACTGTGCTCCCACACTCACTGGTGTGCAAATATTCTCCAGCCTGCCCCTCTCCGTATTGCCAAGAAAGATATTAACAAACACAGCACTTTAAGTTCTTAAGTACTTACGTCAACAAGATTATTTTTTTCTCAAGTCTTCTCACTAAAATGTGGACTGGTGGTTTCTTTTTCATTTGATCCAAGGCTGAGTCACATTTCTCGAGGCTAATAATTTTGTTCCACAGGACGCTGCCTATGCAAGGACCCATGGGGGAAGGTCTAGGAGCTGGGCTGAGCCTTTAGGGGCGTTCTCTGTGATTATCAATAGGTGACTGCTGACTTGAGAAAGCCAACGTCATTCCTGAGAAGACAAGGGAGTTGGGGATCAAATCTGAAATGGGAGGCAAAGACTGGTGAAGGGCAAGGCTGGCACCCTGGAGATTTGCAAGAGCAGCGTGACAACGTGATACAAGGGTCAAGAGACCAGTTCAGGGCTCAGCCCTCCTACTAAAGAGGTTTCACTGGCTGCCCCTTTTGTGTAGGCTCTAGCATGAGATGCAGACTGGGCTGAGCTGCTGAAAGGAGACAGATGGGGCTGACGTACCTCCTGAGTTCAAAACATCTCTTACTTTTGGCCAGAAGGAACCACATAATTTTCCCTAGTCCAATTTGGCCCTGTCTTCCAGGAAGCTTGAAGTCAAAATTATGGCCAGCAAGCTTCCAAGTAACTGACCTCATCCTCTTCTTTATGGAGGCAGAGAAGGTCCAAAAGACAGCATCCTGGAGTTCCCCCAAATTCCTGCTCTTCTGTCCTTGCCCATTAGAGTTCTGCATATCCCTTCCTTCTTTTCTGTCACATTGTCACATCCACTTACCTGTCCGCTTCATTTCCTCTATCTTTATATTTGGTATAAAGTAGCCCCGATTCTTCTGCATTTAAATTTCTCGCTCTTTGCTAAACTGAGTGGGTTTTTTTCTCATCTTTCCTTTACCTGCCTTTTCTACAGTTTTTAAGATATCATCACGTTCTCCACCAAGTTTTCATCGTGACTTTTATTTGTCTACATTCTACTGGATTGGTTTATCTGGTCCTCATACCAGCCCTTCTCAGAATCTTTTGCAGGTTTTTTTCCCCATCCATCCATTAAGTGTTGCTCTTCCAAAGGTTTTATTCTCACCTCCTTTTCTCACTCCATCCAGACTCTAGGCATACTCTTTGATCCCTAAAGTATCTACAGATGGACTCAAGTCATCTGTGTATCATCTGAAAAAAAAGGTGTACACACACACACACACATACATTTTTTTTCCTGATGAAGATAGCTTTCCTCATATCCTCTAAAGGATCCACAAAAACACGAAGTTAGGAACTCTGGCATATGATGGTGCTCTAAAATCCATATATTCAAGTTATATTTCTCCCTCAACTCCAGATTCATACATCCAACACTGCCCTACAGACCTCTCCAAAGCAACATGCCCCAGTGAAAATCATCCTCTTCTTCCCCAAACCTCTCCCAGCCTCCCTGTCTCAGTGAACAGCACAACCATCAATTTGGGTATACCAGCAAGACCTCTTGGAGTCACTTTGAACCCCCCACTCCCCCACACCCAATCAATCTCCAGAGCCCAACATTTCTCCATCTTTCCTATATCTTCCACTGGTCTGCTGCTCTCAATCTCTTGGACGTAACTTCATGTACCTCTCAACTCTGAGCCCCTGTAGCAGCCTCCTGTCTTCCCTGCCACGGGGTCTGCTCCCCTCTAAACCATCCTCACACTGCAACTAGAGCGATCTTCCCGAACAGTGAGTGTGCTCATTTTATTCCTCTTGCTTAAAACTCTTCAATAGTGGTACCTTTCTCATAGGACAAAGCCTAAACTTTTGAGGATGATATATATAAGGCACAAAATAACCTGGCTCTGACCCACACTCTGTCTACTGTACTTTCAGCCCCGCATCAACCTACCATTTTGCTCTCTCATTTTTGCATGCAATCACACTGAACTTTTCACCAATTGCTAAAAGGTACCAACATGTTATGAGATTTTGCAACATGGCACATTTTATTGCTCCAGACCCCCCCGGATCCCCACGTTCATACCCAGTGGACAGCACACTGCCGAGATCACTGTGAGGCTATGCTGGTTTCATACTTTGTCAACCTGGCGACGCTGGAGTTATTTTTCCTAGAACCCCATCTCTGTGTGGTTCCAGGTTAGAGGGGGCCAAAAGAAAACTTACACAAGATTTGGACAGGAGAAGTAATGTGGCAGCCATTGTGCTTCCAAGGTTACTGCGGATGGAGGTGACAAGAGACGGGTGCAGAGGTATTGATGGATCCTAGTCTGTCCCTGTTCTTCTCCATGCACCTGCTCCAAATCTTCTTCCCAACCTCTATTCCTGCTGACCTCCAGCAGCCCAGGCCTACAAGACTGTGAACTCACAGAGACAGTAGCTATGAGGAGCCAGCCTCCAGAAGACACCGGCCACCTTTCACGGTCCCATTGCATTAGCTGGACGCCAGCATCCAGATTTCCCTGCAGGCTCTGACTTGTCCATCCACACCAACACTCAGAGATGGTTCTCTGAACTCCCAGATCTCCTTTTCAGAATGTTACTTACACAGGCTTTTCCATTTTTGTGCAAGGACCAATTCCTCTAGTTAATTCTTTATTCCCTAATAACTACAGTGGCTCTACTCCCTGGCGGAACTTCTCAGTGTGGTTGACTAGATGACTTGTGCACATCCTTCAGCGTGTCCCCTCTGAGGGAAGCTTGTCTCAACACAGTCTGTAGTGGGCTCATGGAGGGAAGAATGCAGACTCCTCGCAGGTACCCCTGATGGCCACCAAGTCCCTGTGCTCACACAGCGAGATGCACACCTGCCTTCCACCCCAAGTGAGGGGAAACCTCGATCTGATTCCTGGGGTGCCCTTCCCAGGTCTGGAATGTCTGGGTGACCTTACACTCTCCTGTAACTGCCTTGCAGACAGCTGGTCCCTTACTGGGAGCTTCCTCACACTTCACACCTACAGATCGGGGGAAGAAGAGGCACAGGCAGTGCTGGGGACCCTTTTCTGGCTGAAAACTACCCTAGGTGGGTCCTAAAAATGCTGCTTCTAGGGACAATTGCCCAGCACTCAGCCTCCCTGGGATCAAGACCAGGCACACACCAGGAGTTGGGGGTGAGCCTTTTGCCCAAGCCAAGGGCTGCTCCAACCCCAGGGTCAAGCCTTATTCAAGTTCATCCTGCACAGGGCTGGAAAGGTGTCAGTGGCGTGCTGGGGCTTTACCTATTCCCACCTTAGAGCCCCAACTATTTGCCCCTCTAATATCCCAATGACAACTCTGCCATGGGAGTAGAACAAAGGCAATTCCATGCACCCCTCCAGAAGCATCTCTGCCTTGATTGTGAGCCTCTTCATTGTGGTTTGCAAAATGGTGCCCACACTGCCAGGATGTCTTTGAGAGCACGGAGACTGTGAGCTCCTCCTCGAGGACCTGGGCCATGCCCTGAAGCCCCCTTTTATGCTGAGCAGAGATGCCTGCAGACCACAGATGCAAAGTCCCTCCCTCTGTGACCATGTCTGCTGGGCATTGACTTTGTCACCACGAGACTGCCCTACATGACCCAGATTTGTCCCACTGCAGATTGCACGATGCTGGCCAGGCACTTTTGCCCCGTCTCCCCACTGCCCAGGCAGAATAGCACGTACTCCCTAAACAGAAGTCAGCTTGCTCAGGGGCCTGGCTTCAGACTAATTCTTCAAAGGCAACTTCTTTAGACAAACCCTGTCACCCATCATAGCTGTCTGCCTTGTAAACCAAGGCCTCCAGGCCTCTGCCCCAGTGAACCATGAGGTCCTTAGGGCTGTGGCTGTGTCTACCTTTATCAGGACTATCCCCAGCATGGGCCCATCACCTGACACACAGCAGGTGTTGACATGAACACGACAAATGTGTGTGGGTGTGGGTGGGGTTTCTAAGGACCCACGAACTTGTCCACCTGTGTCTCCCCCTCCCTGTGAGTATGTCCCTGCTCAGAGTCAGCCACCCATCCCAGAGAACTGACCCAGTGACCCATGAAGTAACTTTATCCTCCTTTTCCCAGATGAAATCTCACTTATGAAATGGCCTTTTTGCCAGGAAGGCTTTGCCTCCTGGAAGTTTTCCTAGTTCAACTTGATGCTGACTGGCTGCCCCTGTTCTTAGCATAATATTTCCTGAGATTATCATTCTACAGGAGAACGAACAATGTTTCTCAATGGAAAAACAGTACAGCAGATTTTCTGGTCTTATTCAGACCTGTACCAAGGTAAGGTGATTACAGACTATCCCCTGCCTCATCTTTCCCATCTACGAAATGGGCTATTATCACCCCCAGTCAATGCAGTGAGATGATGAATGCAATTTAATAATTTTAAAAAGGGTTGCCCCACTCTGAGCTAGGTCTGATGGCCACACAAACCCTGTGATTTCCCCATCACAGTACTTACCCCACTATGATGTCTTCCTTGCCTTAATGATGGTTTCTCCCACCCTTGGCAGTGAGACCTCCATAGCTCTAGAACCTCAGAATAAGCTCATCTTTAATATTTATAGGCAGTGTGCTATGGTCAAAAGCATCAGAAAGTATCAGTTTTGAAAATCAAAGTGACCTGAGCTCAAATCCTAGACCTGCCACTTGGATGCTATGACTCTGAGTCAGTCCTTTGAATTCAGTTTTCTCATCTGTAAAATGGGCTACTACGTGCCCAGAAGGAGGCTATGAGAGAGAAGCTGCAGGTAATGGGTTCCCGGACTATAGTATTAATATATATTATTATTGTTATTAATTAATACATCAGTTCTAAGAAAATAATTCAAAAGAAAGCTAAATCTAAAGGTTATTATAGCATTTTCAGTAAAAGAGTAAAAAAAATTTAAACTTAACTGTCCAAAAAAATAAAAGAATGTTTAATTATAATACTGGCTCCTTCTATCCAGGAGTTCTACTTCTAGGAATAGTCTACAAAAATATTCTCACAAAAAATGGCCACGGATATGTACATAAGAACATCTATTGCAAGATTAGGTGCAATAGAAAAATTGGGAGACAATACTCTAAAATTCCATGCATCTATGTCTAAAAATAAGTATTCCACAACATGGAAGAATATTCATAATATTTGTTGAGTGATAAAAAAACACAAATAAACAAATAAAAAACAAATTGTGGGATACTATGTACAGTGTAAATTCATCTTTAAAAAGAAAAAAAATAAATCAGAGAACCCTATATATCATGTAAATATATCATAGGGAAAAGTTAGGGCAGTCACATACTAAACTGCAGAATGTCAGTAATTTTTAGCCTTATATATGTTTTTATTCTTTTAATTGTACAAAATGTATGGATAATTTTAATATTCTGAAATATGTAATTAAAAATGAAAAAATAAAGATTTTGAAAAGGGGTAGATGGACAAGTGAAAGCCAAAATATTTTGCAAGTAGGCAAGCTCAAAGAAGATAGACAAGTGAAAGCCAAAAGATTTTGCAAGTAGGCAAGCTCAAAGAAGATAAAGCACTATTGCCACCTGTGAGAGCCAAAAAGCTTCCAACAAAGAGAACGGCTCGTAGTGGAGACGGGTCCCCAACAAATGGCAGCCCCTTAGAGAGGAGCCACAGGCCAAGGCCTGACCTTGGCTTCCTAGGTCCAATGATGAACCAGTGACGGGAACTTTGGGAACAAGCTGGGAACTGTGCTAAGTATGTTTGAGCATCACTTCATTTAATCGCCATGGCAACCCTTATAGAGTGTGGGCTATGGTTATCTCCATTTTATCGATGAGGCCATTGAGGCTTGGTTATGGCTAATAAGTGATGGAACCAAGAATAAAACCCAGATCATTCTAAATTTTGAGCCCAAACTCTTAAGAGCTGTAACATATTCATAATTTCTTCTTTCAGTTCACCTAGCATTGGTCAGACACATGAGTTTTATACCTCCATGGTAAGGGATAAATATATAAACCAAATGCCAGTGCCACTGTAACACTTAACAATAGTCACGCCCACCACGCCGAACACCTCCCTTCCCTATAGTAAGTTTCTGGGGAAGCTGATACACAGACTCAGTGACTAAGGGTTGGATAGTTTGGGACATATTTCACCCCAGCTAAGGAAAAACACGGCGAGAAGGAGCAGGAGGCAGGAGAGCAGAGTGGCCAAGACCTGGGCACGGGCAGACAGGCCTGCCTTCAAATCCTGCATCCCCAAGAGCGGCTAGAGGACTGGCTTAGAAAACTCCCTGGCAACTGCTTTTCCCATCAATAAGATGTGGGTGATACCAGTCCTATGTCATAGGATTATTTTAGAGATTAAATTTAAAAATCTGCTAAAGCACGTTAGTATCTATAGGGCCTGACATACAGTGAGTGTTCAGCAAATGCAATGATGTGATATAATGTATGACATAATATAGTTTTACCATCTGCTGCTGCTCCCTCTACAGTGCTCCTTTGAGTCACCACGTCACCGTGTCTTTCAGTTACAGGCCCTTCACCTCTCTCATGGAAGAACGGGATGAACCCTTCTTTCTGCCCAGCGCTCTTTGTGATCCGTGCTACAGACCACACCTTCCACTCATTATTGACCTGGTTCTAGCTTTCCATGGAAACCTGCCCCTCTCCTGAATAAAGCTCGGTCACCTTGACTGGATTTAGGTATTCGCCAGGTCCCCATCAGCAACACCTCCACAAACGGTCAACTGAGGGCTCCTTTCTGCCAGAGCAGGCTTTCTTTCCATTGATTTTAGCTGGGTTCACTTTCCGAGTGTGGCCTCTGCTACCATTGCTAGCCTGGGGGACAGAACAGATGGACTGGAACAGAGATCCAAAATTTACCAATTCGAAGGTTGTCTTCTGTTTGTTTGTTTTTATTCCTTCCACTTTTCAAGGAAGCCACCGACAGGAAATCAGCTGGCTGCTCTTTCTTCCCTGCATGAATCTGACTCTCTCGGGTGGCTGGGGCAGTGCTGTCACCACCTGGAGCACTGGGCTGGGCATTTATAGACAGAAAGATGCTTCCAAGCCCTTATCTGATTTTTTTCACCGCACAATCCTCAGGTCTACATCATCCTGGTCTTTGTTCTCCTCTGCAGATTTCAACCCATACGGCTAGATAGACAGAAATAGCTCACGATTCCAGCCCTGTATGAGGGTGTGTGCAAATGCCTGAAAAGAAGCTCTACGTTCTACACAAAGGCAGCGTACTGTTCTGGAAAGAGTCACCATTACCCAGCAACCTGGAAGTGGCACTAAGGAGCGACCTGCATTTATTTGCTAAGCAAAGAACTCATTCGCTGAATGTTGAGAAAACTCTTAGCCTCCCAGTGCCCAAAGATGTCACCAAAGAAAAGAAGTGACAGGTTCTTCGTGTTTGCAGGGAGGGGTGCAGCCTGGTCCGTGGATCATGAATCCACAGAATGCAAAGCTAGAAAGGCTTTTTGGAGCACCCGGACCAGTAGTTCACGGTGCTAGGGAGAGGCCGGCCACACTGAAACCACCAGGGTGCACGTGAAAAAGACCATTTCCTGGGCTCCTCCCTCAGAAGATTCTGAATCAGTAGGACTGGATGGGTCTCTGGAACCTGGATTTTTAACATGCTCCTTGGGTTGTTCTAATGTCCGACCAGGTTTGGTTTGGAAAACACTGAGCAAATCTAAACCCCTCATGTTGCAAAGCGGACTGCAGCCCGCAGAAGGGATGGGTATAACTTAGACAAAGTGACCCAGAGAATAAGTAGCAGTTTTATGACCAAAACGTTACCCATAGCCAAAGCATTAGCATAAATATTCCTCCACATCACCACGAAACAATGTTTATGTGAGGGACAAAGAGAGAAAAGATGACTCAGAAAGCCAGCCACCCAGAGTCCATGCTCACCACATCAGGGCTCACACACACACAAGACAGAGGAGAGAAATCAATTTTGTCAGTTTGTAAGGGCAGAAATTACTCCTGCCAATTTCTTTAAATGTCTTCCCGAATGAACTACAGACTGTTTCTATTTGCTCTTCAAACACCTCTAGCTCATGTTTGGTACAAATGGGGGAAAGCCTCTGTTATTGTTGTTGTTGCCATGGCACCACCACAATAAGCTGTTTTGAAGTGTTAGATATTCTGAAATGACAGGCTGCGTTTCAGGAAATGAGAATGCTGATGGGGTCAGGAAAAATTGCCAACCTCCTATGTATCTCAGGTTGTCATGAATCAGTAGTGTCACTATACAAGAATTTATTCCTGAGACCAGACAGCACATGTTTTTACAGTCTACCCCAAGCCCAGGTCTTGAGTGGATGTGGGGACAGCTTTCTCTTCTGGCCATGAACCTAGCAAAGAGGTCTCAGCCAGCCAAGAAGCCACTCCTAATTGCCTGCTGTGCGCCAGGTACTGAGTTAGGCCTACTTGTGCTTAACCTGTGATGGAAGGCTGATGTACTCAGATCTGAGTCACAGAGGAAGTGTTAGTCTGATGGAAAATAACCAAGAATGGATGTCCTTCCCTTTGTTTTCTTTTTGCTTAGATGCATCTCTTCCACCACTGAAATAGAAGACATTAACTTCAAGCCTGCTATTCCTGGGACACGTTAGACAAATAGCACTTAAACTACAATACTTGCATTCCAAGCACAACCTTGAGGTGGTCATGTTTTTGTTCCTGGCCTTGTCCTATAATAGTGTGATGTGGACAGGTGTCTGCCTCTCTGCAATGTTAACTCATCAAGGACAGAGGTTGTGGTTTATGAATCTCTACATCTGCTGCTATGACTGGCACACTTCTAAATGCTCATTGATATCTGTTAGGTGTTCAAATATCACATTTAAAAAATAAAGTGTGTGTGTGTGCGCCACATATGTATTTTGGGTGATATAGGCCTGGCTTAGTGAGATGATAGTAATAATAGAAAAGGAGAGAAATCTGAAAGCAGTTTTAGAGACCTCTACAAAGTAGCAAATTTTAGTTGACATCATGAGAGCCCTAGGAGTTTACATTTTTAAATAGGAGATTTCAGGTACCCACCCTTGAAGTTTCTGATTCATCTGGGCTGGGGAAAGATTGAGAACTTTTTTTTTTTAATACAGGTCCCCAGGGCATTATGAGATAGATTAAAGACTCTAGTAGTATATTAAAATGAAAGGGTGAAAGATGCCTAAACATTAGCAGCTCAACCTTTAAGTAATTTGTAGCATTTTTTAGGAGTTACAAACTATAATACTAAACAATTAGGCAGGAAAATAAATACACTATAAAAGAGTACACAAAAAGATGAAAAACAATCTGATCGAGTGCCAAACCCTGAGACTCAAATAATAAATGCCCCTGTGATTCTCAGATGCCATCAGGGAAGACTCCATGGAGAGGTGATATTTGAAATAGCAATGGGCCTTTAAGGGGAAGGAGAACTTTTCTTAGCTGAGATGGAGGGCGCATTTCAGGACAGTAAGTTCCTGAACTCTACCATGTTTTACAATCCTGAAGGTTTATGTACAATGTTATAACCTGGATAGGACCAGAGCAAGATGACAATCTTCTATTCCTGCCACCACCTGGGAAGTTAGGGACTCTGCTATATAGCTATGGATGTAGGCTCCTACACCTGGTTTTCTCAACATTCACCATTCCCAGTCTTCTCCCAGGCTGCCCTATTCTACATCAACTAAAGTTTTATATAGTATTGGTATATATATATATATATATATATATATATATATATATATATATATGTATATATATATATATATATATACAGACATAGTTGGATATGGAGATGATATCAAAATAGAATATATATAGATCATAAGCATCAAATACAAAGTGAAGCAGCCTCTGTGTACTCTCCTTATTTTTCTGACTCATTCAGGGATAAACAAGGAAGTTCTTTTAAAGTTAAGAGCTAATGTCATTGTACAGCTTTTATAATTTTAAAGTATGCCTAGTTTTTATCATAAAAGTATGATTTTAAAGTATGCTTAGTTTTAAGTTTGCATATAATTTTAAAGTATGCCTAGTTTTTATCATAAAAAGGTGAAATAATCATATGGTCTTTTTTTTTTTTTTTTTTTTTTTTGCTTCTGTTTATATGGTGAATCACATTGATTTATGTGTGTATGTTGAACCATGCTTGCATCCCTGGAATGAAACCCACTTGTTCATGGTGAATTATCTTTTCAATGTGATGTTGAATTCAATTTGCTAGTGTTTTTTTTTGTTTTTTGTTTTTTCATGGAGGACTTTTACATTTATGTTCACAAAGGATATTGGTCTGTAGTTTTCTTTTTTGTTGCATTCTTTCCTGGCTTTGGTATCAAGGTGATACTGGCTTCATAGAATACGTTAGGGAGGATTCCCTCTTTCTCAATGTTATGGAATAATTTCTGAGGATAAATACAAGTTCTTCTTTGTAGATCTTGTATAAATTAGTTGTGAATCCATTTGGTCAAGGGCTTTTTTTCTGTTGAGAAATTTTTTATTAATGCTTCAATCTCACTGCTTGTTGTTGGTCTTTTCAGAATTTCTATTTCTTTCTGATTCAGGATTGAGAGGTTGTGTGTGTCCTGGAATTTATCAATTTCCTCTAGGTTTTCTAATGTGTGTACACAGAGGTTTTCATAGTATTAACTATTGATATTTTGTATTTTGATGGTATCAGTTGTAATGTCTCCTTCTTCATTCTTGATAGAGCTTAATTAAGTCCTTTCTCTCCTATTTCTGGTTAAACTGGCTAGTGTTCTATTGACTTTTTTATCTTTTAAAAGAACCAACATTTTGTTTCATTGATCTTTAGTATTGTGATTTTGGTTCCATTTCCTTTAGTTCTGATCTGAGCTTTGTTATTTCCTTTCTTCTTCTGTCTTTGGGTTTAGTTTATTTTTCTTTTCCTAATTCTTTGAGATGTGACCTTAGTTTGTTAATCTGGGATCTTTCTGTCTTTTTATGTAAGCATTTAAGACTATGAACTTTCCCCTTAGCACTTCTTTTGCTTTATCCCATAGACTTTGAAAGTTTGTGTCCCCTTTGTCATTCAGTTCAAAGAATCTTGATTTCCATCTTAATTTCATCATTGACCCAAGAATCATTCAGAAATAGTTTGTATAATATCCATGGCTTTTGTGTAAATTTGAGAGTTTCTCTTAGAATTGATTTCTGATTTTATTCCACTGTGGTCTGATAAGATACATGGTATGATTTCAATTTTTCTGAATTTTCTGAAACTTGTTTTGTGGCCTAAGTTATGATCAACCATGGAAAATGACCCATATACTGATGAGAAGAATGTATACTCTGTAGTTTGGGGATAGAATGTCTTATAAATGTTTGTAGGTCCCTTTTTTCCAGAGTTCCACAAACCCAAGGCCAACATCATACTGCATGAGGAAAAGTTGAAAGCATTTTCCCTAAAAATTGGAATAAGAGAAGGGTGCCTACTGCCACCTCTTCCATTCAACATAATACTAGATGTCCTAGGCAGAGTAATCAGACAAAAGAAAGAATTAAATGGCATCTAAATTGGTGAATAGGAGGTCAAACTATCCCTGATTGCCAATGATATGACCTTGTATCTTGAAAACCCTAAAGACTCTGCCAAAAGACCCCTAGAATTGATAAATAAATTTAGCAAAGTCACAGGGTACAAAATCAATGTACACAAATCAGTAGCATTTCTATATACTAATAACAGCCAACCTGAGAGGCAAATTAAGCACTCAATACTATTTACAATAGCTATAAAGAAAATTAAATACCTAGGAATATACTTATCCAAGGAAGGGAAAGATCTCTATAGGGAGAATTCCAAAACACTGATGAAAGAAATAGCTGACACAAACAAGTGAAAAAACATCCCATGCTCATGAATTGGTAGAATAAACATTATTAAAATGTCCATACTACTCAAAGTAAGTTAAAGATTTAATAAGATTCCCATCAAAATACCAATGTCATATTTCACAGATCTAGAAAAAATAATCCTAAACTTCATTTGGAACCATAAAAGAACCCAAAAGCAATCTAAAGCAAAAAGAACAAATCTGGAGGCATCCCATTACCTGACTTCAAATTATATTACAAGGTTCCGCATGGTACTGGTATAAAGACATGGTCCAATGCAACAGAATAGAAAACCCAGAAACAAAACCATATAGGTATGGCCAATTGATCCTTGACAAGGTAGACAAAAACATACATGGCGGAAAGGGTGCCCTATTCGATAAATGGCACTGGGAAAACTAGATAGCCACATGCAGAAGAATGAACCAGGACCCCTGTGTCTCACCACATACAAAAATTAAGAGAAGATGAAGACTTAAATCTAAGGCATGAAACCATAAAAATTCTAGGAGAAAACATAAGAAAAACTCTTCTAGACATTGGCCTAGGAAAAGAATTTATGACTAATCCCCAAAGGCAAATACAGCAACAACAAAAATAAATAAGTAGGACTTAATTAAATTTAAAAGCTTATGCATAGTAAAAGAAATTATCAATCAAGTGAATACACTACCTATAGAATGGGAGCTAATATTTGCAAACTATACATTCGACAAAGGACTAATATCCAGAATCTACAACAAACTCAAATAAATCAGCAAGAGAAAAGCAAACAACCCCAACAAAAAGTGGACAAATGACAGGAACAGAAGTTTTTCAAAAGAAAGTAGACAAATGGCCAACAAACATATAAAGAAATGCTCAACTTCACTAATCATCAGGGAAATGAAAATTAAAACCACAATGAGATATCACCTTACCCCTATCAGAATGACCATATTCAAAGGTCAAAATGCAGTAGATGCTGGCATGGATACTGAGAGAAAGGAATGTTTATACACTGTTGGTGAGATTGCAAATTAGTATAACCTCTGTGGAAAACAGTATGAAGATTCTTCAGATAAATAAATATAGACCTACCATTTTATCCAGCAATCCCACTACTGGGTATCTACCCAAAGGAAAAGAAGTCATTTTATCAAAAAGATGTATGCCCTCAAATGTTTATCACAGCACAATTCACAATTGCAAAGATATGGAATCAACCTAAATGCTTATTAATTCATGAGTGTATAAAGAAAATATGGTAATATATGCCCTGGAATACTATTTAGCCATAAAAAGAAATGAAATAATATCATTTGCAGCAACTTGGATGGAACTGGGGACCATTGTCCTAAGTGAAGTATCTTAGGAATGGAAAAACAAACACCACATATTCTCACTAATAAGTGGGAGCTAATCCACAGACACACACAGGCACAAAGAGATGTAAAGGACATTAGAAACCAAGAAGGGGAAAGGAGGATAAAAATTTACCCATCACTTTCAGCAAGGTGGTGGACAAGAAAAATCTCCAGCCAGAGTGTCTCTGCAAGAAAGATAGATTTTAGATGAAAGTGAAAAAAACAAACAGGCAGACAAACATAGATTGGATAAGGGTCAGAAGGAAGGATTCCTGAAACTACAGGAGACTCCATGGGAAGAAGTTGCAGAGAAGAACTGGAAGGAGGAAGGTATTGGCAGGGTCTAAACCCCAAGAGGCTTGCAGACCAGGGACAAGGGTGGGTGGAGTAGTAAATTTTCCCTCCCTTGCATCTCAAACTGCTGGTGAGCTCCTAAGCTACTGGAGAGACATGCCAGCACCAGCCCAGAGATGGCCGCTGCCAATGAGTGGTGAACCTCTTGTGGACAAGGCATGAGGCTCCCAGCTCCCTTTGAGGCACCTTCTGCCCTACAGACTCAAGCTAATAGGCAGGTGCCATATTGCTTCATTCTCCCCTCCTCCTCCCCTGCTAATGACTATCTAGAGAGACAATTTAGCCACCACCTGGAGGCATCCATAGGGAATGGGACTTTTCCTTTTGAGCCTCTGCAGTGGGCTGAGGGGTACTCAGACTGTAAACTCCCCACTGGCCTGCCCTCCCAGGTACTGCTTGCCTGGTGACTCCCACAGAACAGGGAAAATCCAGAGGTGGAGAGACATTTATACAGCTTGGGCACCCCATGAGTTACTTGAAACCAGCATTCTTCTCCCTGGCAGAGTCAGGGATTGATCTCTGGGGCCTGGGTAACAGGCCTGCAAGCCAGATCCTGTACACCTAGGTCTCTAATTGCACTACCTGGGAACACAGAAGAGATATTTGTGAACTAGTCTACTGAGCTGCATGTGTCTTCAGGGGCAGATCAGAGTGGGCCCTAGCTGCAGCATGTTCTAGGTGCAACCCTCCTCCCATGGGAGGGCTGTGCTCCCAGCTCAGGCTGAGATCCTGGGTAGGGAAACTTCCAGCTCATATCACAGTCAGGGGAGATCCGTTGGCTTGAGATCTTGTCTGCCAGCAGAGGCCCAAAAGAAACCATGGAATAGGGGAGGGTGGAAAGGAGCAAGGCCTGTTCCAGACTGCAGGTCTCCGACAGCCCCACCTCCATACCCAGACTTTTTGGTTGAGTGGGGCCATTTCAGCGCCCCCCCCCGGTAGCTTTTTCCAGAAGCAGAAAATGGACATTTGACCCCTGCTAAAAGCATCTATGAAGTTTGAGGGCAGGCTCGCCCAACCCAGCCACACCCAGCCTCACTCCCCCATCTGCCATGCTGAGGTGGAGAATAAGGACACACCTGGAAGTCCCAGGGCCCCTCCCACCACCTGAGGCACTATAGTGCCTCACCAGAGGAATCAGAGCTGGTTACAGAACCCAAAACCAACACTGCAGCTTGCTCTTCCCAGAAAGCACCACCTACTGACAGGAAGGTCAATTTGCATACACTTTTATTGCACTTACTGACCTATCATACAAGGTGTGGTCAAATCTCACCCACAAACACTTCCTACTGGCTCAGAGACTAAACTGGGTGTGCCATTATCTAAACAAAAACCTAAAGGTAAGAAGCAACAGTTGATCCAGATGAGAAGGAATCAGCAAAAGAACTCTGGAAGTATGAAGAATCAAACAGAAAGCACACCCTCAAAGGGGAACATCAGCTCTCCAGCAATGGATATCAATCAAATTCAGGACACTTAAATGACAGAAGAAGAATTTTCAACATTGTAAGAAAACTCAATGATATGCAAGAGAAAATGGATACCCAACACAAAGAAACCACCAAAAAAATTCAGGACTTGAAAGAAAAATTCACTAAAGAAATTGAAATATTAAAGAAAAAATCAAACAGAACTTCTGGAAATGAAGAATTTATTCAAGAAATTACAAACATAGTGGAAAGTCTCAAGAATATGGCAGATCAAACAGAAGAAAGAATCTCAGGGATTGAAGATAGCACCTTTCAATTAAATAAGTCAGTTGCAGAGATCGAGGAGAGAAACAAGAGAAAAGAGCAAAGCCTACAAGAAATGAAGGATTATGTAAAGAGGCCTAACATGATAATTATAGGCATCCCTAAGGGTGAAGAAGAAAATACACAAGGGTTGAATAAACTATTTGAGGATATAATGGAGGAAAATTTCCCTGGCCATGCTAAAAATCTACATATCAAGGTACAAGAAGCTCAAAGGACTCCTGGGAGATTCATTACAAACAGGAAGACTCTACAACATGTAATCATCAGACTGGCCAAAATAAACATGAAAGAAGCCCTCCTACCACCTGAGAGAAGTAGGTAACCTACAAAGGAAAACCCATCTGGTTAACTGCAGACTTGTCAACTGAGACATTACAAGCCAGAAGAGACTAGGACACTGTTCTCACTCTTCTCAAACAGAATGATGCCCAGCCTATAATATTGTACCCTGAAAAACTAAGTTTCTTATAGGAAGGAGAAATAAAGACCTTCCCAGACAAGCAAAGACTGAGGGAATTCATCAAGACAAGACCTGCCCTCCAGGAGTACTCATAATAGTGTTACACACAGATCAACACAATAAACACTCACCAGTGTAAAATCATCCAATACCTGAAGGTCAAAGGCCAGATACCACATTGGCTCAAGAGAGAAAACAAAACAACAAAGTTTAATGCAACAGGATGAACAGAAATCTGCCCCACTTATCAATTCTATCAATAAATATGAATGGCTTGAACTGCCCACTAAGGAGACATAGGCTGTCCAAATGGATAAGTTTGCACAAGTCAAGTATCTTCTGCCTTCAGGAAATACATATAACTCACAAGGATTCATTCAGACTCAAGGTGAAGGGATGGAAAACAATATTACACGCAAATGGAAGCCATAAGAAAGCTAGTGTAGCAGGTCTGATTTCAGATAACTTAGCCTTCAAATCAACAAAAGCAATTAAAGACAAAGGTGGTCACTATACAATGGTGGAGTGTACAATTCAACAAGAAGATATAACAATTATAAATATTTATATACCTAACTCAGGTGCACCCAGATTCATAAAGCAAACCCTACTGGATCTAAATACAATGATAAACAGCAACATCATAATAGCCAGGGACTTCAACACCCCTCTGACAGAACAGGATGGATCCTCCAAACAGAAAATAAACAAAGAAACAATGGACTCAAACAGAACTCTAGAACAAATGGGACTGATGGACATTTACAGAATATTCTACCCTAAAACCACTGAATATACATTTTTCTCATCAGCTCATGGGACATTCTCTAAGATTGACCATATGCTAGGCCACAAAGCATTTCTCAAAAAATTTAAAAACAAAATAGAAATTATACCATGCATCTTCTCAGACCACAATGGTATAAAATTAGAAATCAACTCCAACAGAAACTCTCATCTCTACACAAAGTCATGGAAACTAAACAACCTTATACTGATTGATTACTGCATTAAAAAGAACATTAAGATGGAAATCAAAAGATTCTTTGAATTAAATGACAAAGGAGACACAAGTTATCAAAACCTGGGGACACAGCTAAAGCAGTCCTGAGAGGAAAATTTATGTCCATAAATGCCTACATCCAAAAGACAGAAAGATCACAAATCAACAATGTAATGAATCATCTCAAAGAACTGGAAATGGATGATCAAGCCAATCCCAAACCCAAAAGAAGAAAATAAATAACAAAGATCAGAGCAGAACTAAATGAAATCAATTAAAACTATTCAGAAGATTAATAAAACAAAAAGTTGGTTCTTTGAAAAAGTAAGCAAAATTGACATGCCTCTTTGCTAGATTAATGAGAAGCAGAAAAGAAAGGACTCTAGTAATCTCAATCAGGAATGAAAAAGGAGAAATTATAACTGATACCATGAAAATACAAAATATCATCTATGAATACTATGAAAACCTCTACTTACATAAACTTGGAAATGTGGAGGAAATGGACAAATTCTTAGAAACACACAACCTCCCTAGGCTTGATCAGGAAGAAATAGAAATCTCAAACAGACCAATATCAAGTACTGAAATTGAAGCAACATAAAAAACCTTCCTAAAAACAAAAGTTAGAGATCAGATGATTTCACATCTGAATTTTACCTGATCTATAAAGAAGAACTGGTGCCTATCCTGCAAAACTTATTCCACAACATCGAGAAGGAAGGAATCCTCCCCAACTCCTTTAATGAAGCCAACATTAACCTGATACCAAAACCAGGATAGGATGCAACAAAATAAGAAAACTATAGACCAAGGTCCCTTATGAATATAGATGCAAACAATTCTCAACAAAATCCTAGCAAATCGAATTCAGATGCTTATCAAAAAAATAATCCATCACAACCAAGTGGGCTTCATCCCAGAGAAGCATGAATGGTTCAACATACACAAATCTATAAATGTAATTCACCATATAAATAGAAGCAAAAACAAAGACCATATGATCCTCTCAATAGGCACAGAAAAAGCATTTGACAAAATTCATCAAATGAATTTTGATGCTTAACAAAAGAATCAGTAACAAAATAGGCATAGACTGGATTATCTAAAAATGATAAAAGCCATATATGATAGCAAAAGCAATCTTAAGCAAAAGGAACAAATTGGAAGGCATCAATTTACCAGTCTTCAAGCTATATTACACGGCTATAACAACTAAAACAGCATGGGACTGGCATGCGACAGCACAAGAACAGAGACATAAACCAGTGGAACTGATATAAAACCATCCTCGTATAGCCATCTAATCTTTGACAAAGCAGACAAAAACATACACTGGGGAAAAGAATCCTTATTCAATAAATGGCACTGGGAAAACTGGATAGCCACATGTAGAAGACTGAAAGACCATTTGCAACTTTCACCTCTCACAAAAATCAACTCACGATGAATAACTGACTTAAACCTAAGGCATGAAACTATAAGAATTCTAGAAGAAAATGTTGGGAAAACTTTTACAGACATTGGCCTAGCCAATGAATTTATAAAGAAGACTGCAGGCCCCGGCCGCAGCGGCGGCGGCGGCGACCCAGCCCGGCAGTCCGCACTGCGAGCTGCGTGGCGGGGAGGGCGCGACGGGCGGGCCGGGCGGAGGGGTCCGCGCTGCCTTCGGGGCTCCAGTCTGCGCGCCAGGGCGCGGGCAGCACGGCGGGCCCCTCGGGCGGGCCGGCTCTGGGCACCGGGAGTCGGGACCGCCGGCAGGGGCGCCGGGACCATGGCGCTGCGTGCCCGAGCGCTGTACGACTTCAGGTCGGAGAACCCCGGCGAGATCTCGCTGCGGGAGCATGAGGTGCTCAGCCTGTGCAGCGAGCAGGACATCGAGGGCTGGCTCGAGGGCTGGCTCGAGGGCGTCAACAGCCGAGGCCACCGCGGCCTCTTCCCAGCCTCGTACGTGCAGGTGATCCGCGCCCCCGAGCCCGGCCCAGCCAGGTACGGCGGCCCAGGCGCCCCGGCCCAACTCGCCAACGTGCCGCCCAGCGGCTTCGAGCCGCTGCCCGCCCCGCCGCCCGCCTCCTTCAAGCCGCCGCCCAACGCCTTCCAGCCGCCGGGCGCAGGCTTCCCTCGGCGGGGGCGCCCTGCAGCCGTCGCCGCAGCAGCTCTACGGCGGCTACCAGGCCAGCCAGGGCAGCGACGATGACTGGGACGACGAGTGGGACGACAGCTCCACGGTGGTGGATGAGCCGGGCACGCTGGGCAGCCGCGCGTACCCGGACTTCGAGGGCTCTTAGTCGGCGGGCGGCGGCTCCGCCCGCCGCTACCGCCTGTCCACGCGCTCCGACCTGTCCTGGGCTCCCGCGGCGCCCCCGCAGCACCACCCGTTGGGGGCCAAGAGCTCCGCCACCGTGAGCCGCAACCTCAACCGCTTCTCCACCTTCGCTGAGTCCGGCGGCGAGGCCTTCGTGCTCAGAGAGGCTTCGGGCTTCGTGAAGGACGGGGACGAGCTGTGCGTGGTGCTGGGGCCCTACGGCCCCGAGTGGCAGGAGAATCCCTACCCCTTCCAGTGCACCATCCACGACCCCACCAAGCAGACCAAGTTCAAGGGCATGAAGAGCTACATCTCCTACAAGCTGGTGCCCACGCACACGCAGGTGCCCGTGCACCGGCGCTACAAGCACTTCGACTGGCTGCACGCGCGCCTGGCCGAGAAGTTCCCGGTCATCTCGGTGCCCCACCTGCCCGAGAAGCAGGCCACCGGCCGCTTCGAGGAGGACTTCATCTCCAAGCGCAGGAAGGGCTTGATCTGGTGGATGAACCACATGGCCAGCCACCCGGTGCTGGCGCAGTGCGACGTCTTCCAGCACTTGCTGACGTGCCCCAGCAGCACGGACGAGAAGGCCTGGAAACAGGGCAAGAGGAAGGCGGAGAAGGACGAGATGGTGGGCGCCAACTTCTTCCTGACGCTGAGCACGCCCCCTGCTGCCGCGCTCGACCTGCAGGAGGTGGAGAGCAAGATCGACGGCTTCAAGTGCTTCACCAAGAAGACGGACGACAGCGCGCTGCAGCTCAACCACACGGCCAACGAGTTCGCGCGCAAGCAGGTGACGGGCTTCAAGAAGGAGTACCAGAAGGTGGGCCAGTCCTTCCGCGGCCTCAGCCAGGCCTTGGAGCTGGACCAGCAGGCCTTCTCGGTGGGCCTGAACCAGGCCATCGCCTTCACCGGAGATGCCTACGATGCCATCGGCGAGCTCTTCGCGGAGCAGCCCAGGCAGGACCTGGACCCCGTCATGGACCTGTTAGCGCTGTATCAGGGGCAACTGCCCAACTTCCCGGACATCATCCACGTTCAGAAAGGAGCTCTTACCAAAGTTAAGGAGAGTAGGCGACACGTGGAAGAAGGGAAGATAGAAGTCCAGAAGGCTGATGGCATTCAGGATCGCTGTAACACTATTTCTTTTGCTACTTTGGCTGAAATTCACCACTTCCATCAAATTCGAGTAAGAGACTTTAAATCACAGATGCAACATTTCTTACAACAACAAATAATATTTTTCCAAAAAGTGACCCAGAAGTTGGAAGAAGCTCTTCACAAATACGATAGTGTTTAATGACTGGACATTGGATTGTGGACTTTTTTCAAGTTCAAGGATAATTTCTACAGCAGAATAAAAACGGCTATCAAAGAGCTATTGCCAACTATCGGTGGTGGTACAAGGATGGTTTTGTGTTCATCTGAAACGCAGCTGAACATATAATTATGTAGGAAATAAACAGTTAATATGGTTATGTAATAGAAACAGTACCACACATTGTAACTAAATTATACTATGTATGCCTACACTACCATTGTAACTTTTGGAATAATGATTATACTATTTGCCTTATTGCTTTTTGAAGTATGGGTATTATAGTGCATACTTTGTAGACCTCAAAACCCACAAAGGGTCTCAAAGAAGCTGGCTGGATAAAAGCCTGCTGTGGATGCCTTTTTACTCTCACAGATTGGGATTACCTAAATTCAACCTGTTCTCTGTTTACAACTCCAGCTAGAGCAGCTATGCGACTTTGTGCCTTTAGACTCTTGGTTTTTCATTTCTCCCCTCTCCTTCCCCCCTTTTTAAGTAAGACACAACTTTTCTGATTGAAAGAGGGAAAGGCCAGTGCATATAATGACAAACTGATGATAACCTCATGTATGCAGTGGGGCTGGAGTGGGCGTATCAGCTGTCATTGATCTGCACAGCAAGTATTATCTCCTGATAAGATACTGGTGAACACAGGAGTGAGACTCAGTGCTCTTCTTGGATACAAAGTCTATTAGGGAAGAAATGGTGCCACTATATTCCCTTAGATGCTACAGCGGCATAGCTTCTTCACACGAGTGTCCCGAAAACTTGGCGTGAAGATTTCATCAAACATGTCTTACAACACGGAGGAGGAGTCTAATCAATCAGGGGATGAAAGTATAGAATCAGTGACACACTTGGTTTTAGTTCTTAGGAGGGTTTTGTTTTTGTTTTTAGCTTGAAGATTTTCTTTTAATAGTCAGTTTGGTTTTTTTTTTAATGGATCTACACTGTTAACTGATTGAGACTCCACTGTGATTCACTCGTTTACTTAAAAACTTTTCAGGGATGCCTGTAAATTTCAGTGTTTTATGTGATGAAAAGTGGTGTTGGTTGATCTAAGGAGGGACCAGAAATAATTTCTACTATCCAAATACTGAAGGAAAAGAATAATTGATTTATACTGTGTTTTAAAAAAAAAAGTGTTGATAAGCCCCCAGAACATTTAACCTTAAAAATTATTTTAAATATATTCTTTTATTACTATAAGGGAAATACAAATGGCTGATAAATACCAAAAAGATTCAAAAGCAGCTTAATTTAAAAAGCACAAAGAGATTTTGGCTTTAAATGCCCAAATCTCAATGTTTTTATAATTGCTGAGCTAAATAATGTGATTATTGAGTTTACAGATTTAAAAACTATCACTGAAAGGTTAAAGTATCTACTGTTTTTATGAAGTCAGACTTATGCTGCCTCAGAAATCCCTGGGTACTAAAGTGGTAACACAGAAGTAAAGAGGTCAGTTTGAAACATTGGTGAGTCACAATGATTAAAAAAAGGGTCAGTTTGCAGATAGTCATAAAAAGAAAAGGTTATTGAAATTATAACTCAACAGCACATTTACTCTCTAAAAAATAATCTCATGGGTTGAATTTTTAAGATCAGATTATCATAATTTTGATATTTGTCAAAATTTTATACCTTAGGTTACTTAGAGCCAGATTTAACATAATGTGGCTTTGTCTTTACTACAGGTATGTGGAACCGTAACCAAATATATTGCTCTTTAAAAAGTAACTTTCTCTTGTTGATTGCAAAATACAATTGTATAAACAAAACCCATATATATAAATGTTAATTTTATTACAGAAGTTCGGAAATTATAAATATAGCATTTAAGTTTGAGTCTACATTGGACAGATAAGCACTATGCTTTTCAAATAATTTGAAATTCACTTTTATTTGCCTCTTTACGTTGATGGTGGTTTGATTTTTCTTTTTTTTTTTAAGTAAAATCACTAAAATTGTGCAATGGTAGCATGGAAATTATCTGAGGTCTCTTGTATGATTGTACTTTAGCCAGGGTGGACATAAATTATAAAAACTAAAGATGAAAATGCAAGGAAGTATAAGTTCATGCTGCCTACTTCTAAGAGAACTTTCAGTCTTCATAACTATGTAACATTACAATGCCACTGCTTCATAAGGAGTTTAAATTCTATGGGGGAGGACACCAGAATTATTATGTTCATTTTCATCTAAGATCTTTATTCTCTAACGTTCTTGGTCCTATTGAAACATTTCAGTATACAGAAATACTGCAATGTTAATACCCAAGAGAAAAGCCATTATCATGTGTATGCTGGTCATCATGATCAGTGTGGTACAATTTTTTAAAATAAACTATCATGCCTTTAAAAAATAAATAAATAAATAAATAAAGAAGACTCCAAAGGCAATCACAGTAACAACAAAAATAAATAAATGGGACCTGTTCAAGTTAAAAAGCTTCTGCACAGTCAAGGAAACTATCATGAGAGCAAACAGACAACCTACAGAATGGGAGAAAATATTCCTATACTACACATCCAAGAAGGGGCTAATAACTAGAATCTATATAGAATTCAGGAAAATCAGCAACAAAAAATCAAATAACCCTATCAAAAAGTGGGCAAAGGACATGAACAGAAACTCTTCTAAAGAAGGTAGACTAACGGCCAAGAAACATATGAAAAAAATGCTCAACATCTCTAATCATCTGGGAAATGCAAATCAAAACCACAATGAGATATCACTTATCCCCAGTGAGAATGGCCTTTATCAAAAATTCCCATGAAAATACCATAAATGTTGGCATGGATGTTCAGAGATAGGAACACTCATATACTGCTGGTAGGACTGCAAACTAGTACAACCTCTATGGAAAGTAATATGGAGATACCTTAAAGAGCTACAAGTAGATCTACAATTTGATCCAGCAATCTCATTACTGGGCATCTACCCAAAGGAAAAGAAGACATTCTATAAAAAGACATCTGCACTCGAATGTTTATATCAGCACAATTCACAATTTCAAAGATGTAGAAACAACCCCAGTGCCCATCAATACATGAGTGGACTAATAAAATGTGGTATATGTATACCATAGAATACTACTCAGCCACAAAAAACAATGGTGATCTAGCATTTCTTGTATTATCCTGGTTAGAGCTGGAGCCCATTCTACTAAGTGAAGTATCACAAGAATGGAAAAACAACCACATGTACTCATCATCAAATTAGTATTAACCAATCAACACTCATGTGCACATATAGTAATAACATTCATCAGGTATTGGGCAGGTTAGGGGGAGGGGATGGGTATATTCGCACCTAATGGGTGCAGTGTGCACTATCTGGGGGATGGACATGCTTGAATCTCTGACTTGGGACAGGCAAGGGCAATACATGCAATCTAAGCATTTGTAGCCTCGTAATGTGCTTAAATAAATTTAAAAAAACCAAACTTACCTATCGGTAACAATGAACACTATTCTGGTGACAGGCACTCTAAAAGCCCTGATTTCAGCATAATACAATGTATCCATGTAACAAAAACATTTGTACCTCCTTAATATTTTGAAATAAAAAAAAAAATAAAGTCAACAGCAGATAAAGGGTAGCAAGGGCCTGAGAAGAATAGGAAAAGACCAATATGTCTTTATAAATGAAGCACCTGATATTAAGGGGTTAAACAATCATTTGTAGTTAGAAAAATCGAAGGGAGCAAGGTTAGAATCCGCCGTGTCAGTAAAAGCTTACAAAGGAACATAAGGATAGAGGGGGAAAAAACGACAGGAGGGATTAGAAAAATAATAGGGGCTTTATATATATATATATATATATACCTGCCCCAGCCTAAAAGAAAAGAATAGGCAGATGTAAGCCCACTAACAAGTGGACGGCATGTTAAATAAACGATTAATACAAAATGATCCACATGCTGAGCTTCACTCACAGAGAAAAAGAAAGGCAAGAAGCCTGGGACAATTAGGAGCTACTGCAATATGATCAGAAAGCCATGGGGGAGCAGCTGCCAGAAAGGGGGAGGGCTCGGGCAGCTGAGATGCAGGCAAATTAGCAGGACCCGATTTCCAGAGAGCCCAGGGAATCAGTAATGAACCTGGACCTGCCACGGCTGACTCTCGTCAGAGGGAACAGCACAGTGGGGTCCCAGGGGGCTTCCAAGAGCAAAAGCGCAGCTCTAAATTTCTGAAGAGGTCCAGGAAATTAGTGGCCAGTGCCAAGAAATAATAGCATCAAAAACTATATCTATATGAGTCCACTCTATATGAGTCCACACAGTCCACGGCAATGTGTGTAAATGCACGCTATCTGTAAGTTATGCTACTTAAAGCAAGGCTGATCTGTTTACATAGATGCATAAACAATTAGATAGATAGGATAGAGTATATTGGCCATAAAATTGGCACACTTGTATAACTGAACAGCAGCGATGACAAATTAGAACCAGTCCTTTAAGAACTCACAGGCCTAAGGCCTATTAGAGTTACTGAAAATAGTTACCTCTAATTTATCACTTTCCACATACCAAGCAATAGTGCTAGGTACTCTACATAGAATCTTATTTATCCTCAGAACCCTTATGATGTAGGTTTAGGCTCATTTTAGGGCTCAACGTGATTAAACAAATTGTCTAAACTCATATTGCTAATAGATGGCAGAGGGAAGGACAATCCAGATTTGTCTGCCACTGAGCAAGCCTCCGTCCTACCACCAGCCCACAGTGGAACCCAGAATGGGTCCCTTCACTTCCTATGCCTTAGTTATTTTCATGTGTGACATGCAGTGGGCTAGGTTGTCACTAGGAATCCTCTAATAGTACATGGGTAGGATCTAAGGTAGAAAGAACAAAGGCTTAGAACTTGAGCAGAGCTGAGTTCAGATTCCTCTAGTGCCATCATGCTGGATAACTTATCCTGACCTCGGTTTCCTCATTTGAAAATACAGAAAATCACACCTAACTGAGGACAATTGTCAAACTCAGAGAATGCAATGAGAGATCTCAGTGGGTGCCTAGTAGCTTTAATATTCTATGGTTTCATTCTAGTTGTAAACTAACCTTACTATAATTACATGAAAACCAAAAGATAAAATAGTAATTCATGAAAGAAAATCTTTTTTAAAATTAATGTGGTGTGTTAAAGTTATTGAAAAATTATTAGTTTCTAAATGGGTTATATACTGTGATATGCTAGAGTAATAAATTACTTTAAAAGTGGCGTTCAGACTTTGATTTTCTATAATTTAGAGAGAAAAGTTATGAAGGTTATATTCCTCTAAGTCACTCAAAATTGAGTTCTGAATCTCATAGCAGATTCCAGAGCCTCTGAGGATAATGAGGAGATTAGCTTCTAAAGGGAACCTGTTTTCAATGACGTAAAATATCATGTTACCCCAATCATTTCTAATAAAGGGGATGTGTTCGTATAATGGAAATACTTTGGGAAATTTATGCCATTTTATTCTAAAACAATGAACTTTTATTTTTTAGATTCAGTGAGCATTTATCTTTGTAACTTCTTCCCCATACCAATTTAAAATCCTTTATTAGTCATCATTTACTTCAAGAGAGCAGACTAAATCACAAATTGAATTTAAGTAGTTTCTTGATATCCTTTATTGTACTTGATTTGGGCAAAATTAGTCCTCCCCTTAGTTACTGTGAAATCCTCACAGGCAAACAAACAGGAAATGCCAGCCGGCTGAATGGGAATAAAAGTGAACTTCATTCCCCCACCAAAAATGTAGACACGAAGGAAGTTTAATAGTAACTGAGACTGACATTTTCTGATTCCTAATGATAAAATAGGAATGAGAGAATAATGACTTCCATTAATACATACTGAGCACTTACTATCTAGACCTTTTGCTGAGATTTAGAATTCATAGTGCTCAGATGCTCAAAACAGCCCTATAAGATGAGTGGCACCTGTTGCCTCATTTTACAGCAGAGAAAACTGAAGCCTAAACAGAGGAATAACGTCCCAAGGCTTCACAGTCAGTTGGTAGCAGAGGGGTGTTTTAACCCGGGAGGTCCTGCTCTGGAGCCCGAGCTTTCAGCCACCTTCCCGTGTCTGTGCCACTTTCTGAGTGGTCTGAGCTAGCTCCTCTCCTGGCTTGGCCACAGATGCCAAGATTTTAAAATACAAGTAATAACTGAACTCAGGGTTAAGACCATTTTACGGGCGCAGTGGCTCACGCCTGTAATCCTAGCACTCTGGGAGGCCGAGTCGGGCGGATTGCTCCAGGTCAGGATGTTCGAAACCAGCCTGAGCAAGAGTGAGATCCCGTCTCTTCTATAAGTAGAAAGAAATTAATTGGCCAACTAATATATATAGAAAAAAATTAGCTGGGCATGGTGGCGCATGCCTGTCGTCCCAGTTACTCAGGAGGCTGAGGCAGCAGGATTGCTTGAGCCCAGGAGTTCGAGGTTGCTGTGAGCTAGACTGATGCCATGGCACTCACTCTAGCCTGGGCAACAAAGCGAGACTGTGTCTCAAAAAAATAAAAAATAAAAAAATAAAAGACCATTTTATAAGGTAGTATTTTTATTAACAGTAATAATGCATATATTTGCGTAGCCTATTGCTACTCACAAAACATTAGATATACATCTATTCCCTTGGCCCTTTTTTGACATAAGCAGGCACAAACACCATTGATTTCAGTGGGGGGAATCAGCTCTGTGAAATGGGGGGACTTGTCACCCAGCTCACCAGTGGCCCGAAGAGGATTTAAATCTAGGGCTTCTGACTCTAAGTCCAGGTGCCCCTTCCACTCTAGAAATCTTCCCTGAGAAAAATCAAACCCTGGAAGTTGCCAGCAAGTCTGCAGTCACCAGGAACCAGCACCTCACAGCACTTCTTGGACAGCAAGACTGGTTCTCATTGATCATTTATTTTCCTGCCTAGGACTATGTAAAGCATTTCATTTTATTAATCCTGTTTAAGCCTCTGCCTTAACCCTCTGTCTTAACCCTGAGTTCAGTTATCACTTGTATTTTAAAAGTGAGGGATTTGAAGCTCAGATAGATTAAGCAACTCATCCCGGGACACGTAGCTCCTAATTGACCTGACATCCAGCTGACCTAAGCTTGGCCTGGCATTTGATTGCAAAACCAGTGTTCTTCAACTCTAAGCAATAAGCCTGATGAGGTCAGACCTGGTGGTGTCCTTCCAGGACCTGCAGAACTGCTGGCCACAGTCAGTTTCCAACATAGCCCTGGCATGCTGTATTAGGTATCTACCCACGTGTGATAATATTATAACAAACTTAGCAACTAAAACAACACTCGTTTATTATCTCACAGTTGCCGTGGGTCAGGAATCCAGATACAGACTGGCTAGGTCCTTGCAAAGTTGCAATTAAAGTGTCTGCCAGGGCTGTGGTCTCAGCTCGAAGCTTGATTAGGGAAAGATTCATGGCCAAGTACACTTGGGTGTTGGCAGGATTCAGGTCCCTATGGGATATCAGAATGGCCTCACTTTCTTTCCAGCTGTTGGTCTGAGATCACTCTCAGTTCCTAGATGGTTTCTAGCTGGAAGCCATCCTCAGGTCTTTGATACATGGGCCTCCACCACATGGCTTCTTGCTTCCTCAAACACATCTAGGGTCTCCTAGCATGACAACTGACAATCTTAGGTAACATAACCTTGAAAATAGTATCCCATCATCTTTGCCATATTCTGTTGGTAGGAAGCAAGCCACGGGCCCTGTCTGACAAGGAGAGGGATTACACAGGTGTGTTGGGAAGCAGGGATCATTAGGGACTATCCCAGGGTTTGGCTAGGGCCAATCCCTTCTGAAGGCCAGACATACAAATCTATGCTATGAAGAACAGACTTCAGGTTTGATGGAGAGGCAGAGATCATTGTCCCCTCTCTCAGGAAACCTTGAAAAAATCAAACAAGAAAGCAAATTTCTGTCTGTTTGATAAAACAAGGATTCCTATGTGATCCTGAACTGCACTATACAAAGTAGTTCACAAATAATAGTAAAGGCCTCACAGGGGTGCATCAAGGACCAAGAGAAGATGCTCATGACTTCAGAGATTAGGCAAAGCTAGCAGACAAGGGTTCTCAAACATGGGCACACCCTAAGGGGCAAAATCGCAGTCTGCAAGCAGGATTTTCTATACATCCGTTTTGATACATAGCCTTGAGAAGTTGGGAAGGTGGAGCTGAACAGGAATAAAAAAAACAAGCTATGTTTCAAGAAGCAGTCTGTCAGGATGGCAGGAGGAAAGAGAGAGACTCTATATTGGGAACATCCTGCCGTGCCAATCTAGTTTGGCTGGGGAGAAACAAAGACAGGAGGAACACACACTCACACAATCCTGTCATGAGAAAGATTCCTGTTGGCCTGGAACAGGGCTCTGGCGCCTCCCAGACACAAATCTGCACACAGTTCATCCAGAAGGGGTTCGCCTAATTCAAAGATGATTATTAATTTAAAGGAATGAGTACAAGGGCCATAAATGCACTAAAAGAAAAAAGAATTAAAAAGTAGGAAAAGCAAAAAGCACTTGAAAACGCATGCATAAGAAAACTCTTACAACAAAGCAGATGAAAGTTTTACCATGTCATAATCAAAAAATAACAATAATCTGCATGTACTACTAGTCCTCTAGAAATAAGTGTGTTTAAAGGAAAGCAACGTGAAACTCTACACAGGGCTGGTTTTCCAAGGAAGTATTGTTTAGAGGAGCAAAATTATAAGCCCTACCCATATGTGTTGTAAAACTGTTTTGAAAAGTGAGGCTTGTGAATAGACATGTAGTGTTCCAGTCATAATCCACTTAAAACTTGTAACAAATACAGATAAGTTAAAAATAATAATAATAATAATAATAATAATGAAGCTTAAAAACAAGTCTTTAGAATAGAGATTTAAGAGTTCAGGGAAGATGTGGCAAGACAGAAGTTGAAATACAAGCTGGGGAAAAAAAAAAAACATGTGAAAACTACCACAGAACCAAAAAGCAAATTGAAAGCATAATAAATACAAAGAAACCCAACTGAAAACATAGCAAAGGACATGAAGGACAGGAGTGAGAAAAAGTAAACAAAATGGGGCAGAAATTTTTAAAAAATGAAATCAAAGTAAATAAATACTTGAGGAGGATTACAGAGAGAAAAAAGCAATATGAAAGATACACATAAGGATCAACTCCTAACTTGTCCCTGAAAAGAAAAAAAAATACAATAAACAAAAAAAGTAAATTATTTAATATTTTTTAAAAAGTTAAAAAAAAGAAAAGTAAAAAAATAACAAAATAAATTAAAAAATTAAAAAAAGATACACATAAGGAGTGACTTAAAAGATTTTGATACAAATAAAGGGACAAAAACATTATTTTTAAAATACAGTTAAATAAAACTTTACAGTAATCAAAGAAATGTTGGCTCTGCCCATTGAAAGACAAACTGTTCCATGACCAATAGCAGAAATGCTGTTACTAGACCTCAAAGCAAAGAATCCTTTGGCAGCTAGACAAAAAGGTTGGGTCACCTAAACAGAGAAAGAAAACCAGGCTAAACAATAATCAGGCTAAGTGATAATTGGGCTGAGCAAATAAGAAAAGAAAAAACAAAACCAGTGAAGTGATAAGTGCTTCCAAAGTCCTTGAGGAAAGATGTGACCCAATAATAAAACAGCAAAAAAGTCTTTTATGAATATGTTAGAACTCAGAGAATACTTACCATCAGTTCTTCTTGAAGAAAGTATGAGGACAAACTTCATCCAATTAAGAAATTGGACTAGGGGAGGAGAGAATAATTGCCCATAGCTTTTTGATAAACCGTCTAAATTGTGCTTCAAAGGACAGATGGGGCTTTAATAATCTGGAACATTTGCATTTTCAGATGAAACTTCGCTTGGTTGTATTGCACTTGATATGTCTACTTAGATGTATATGTTAAATGTTATAGTTTGATGTAGTATATCTTGCTTGACTTTGTTCCTATTTCTGACAAGGTTCATGGTATAATAAACTAATTTTTTAAAAAAATTTTAAAAAGTAAAAAATTAAGGGAGAAATTGCAGCATAAAGCAAGCAAGCAATGAGATTGAACCCATAACTTTAAGACAGTCTAAACCAGCTGTGGACATCATAGTTGCAGAACAGAAAGAAATGTCATGAACCTTTGGCTTTACAATGTAGTATGAAATAACTAACAATGTTTAGGAGAATATGTGAGGAAGAATGGTGGCAGGTAGTGTTAAGTGTTGATTTCTTTATTTTTGATAGTCAGGTGAAAAAAATATACTATTTAAAGCTGCTAACCCAAGCTGCAGATGTATAAGCCCATTGGAAAAATAGGAAGTTAAACACTAAAAGAATTGCACAGTAAATGGAAATCGAATGGTGTAGAAGAGGAAGGATAAGGGGAGAAAGAGGAAGTATAAAAAATAGTTTTTGCTTATTGAAGATAATCAAGAGACTATCTGCATAGATTTGCATATTATATAAAGTTATAGACACAAAAATGACTGCTAGAACAAAATAGATAAAACAAAAATATACACATACCATATATATACATATGTACTCTATATAATATAATATATATAGTTGTGATGGTTCATTTTTATCTGACAACTTGGCTGGACCATAGCACTGAGGTATTCGGTCAAACATTATTCTGGATGTTCCTGTGAAGATGTTTTTTAGATGAGATTAACATTTAAATCGGTAAGCTTTCAGTAATGCAGATTATCACCCATAATGTGGGTGGGCCTCATCCAATCAGTTGAAGACCTTCATAGAAAAAAGCCTGACCTCCCCTGAGCAAGATGGAATTCTGCCAGCAGATTGCCTTTGGACTCAAACTGCACCTGGGTCTCCAGCCTCCAGTGCTACCCTCCACAATCACATAAGCCAATTCTTTAAAATAAATCTGTCTATATATATTATATATGCACACATCCAATTGGTTCTATTTCTCTGGAGAACCTTGATATTGTCTATCTCTATATCTATGCATAACTCTATGAAAACTGAGACTATAATTTTTTCAGAACCCCAAAAAACTCAAGAGATATTTACAAATATTGACCATTTATGAGGCCCAAAGAAAGTCTCAACATATATTCCAAAATGTGGACAGAATATAGTCAACATTCTCTGATTATGATGCAATAAAACTAGAAATTTATTAGAAAAATTAAGAAAGCCTTTTTTATGCAACTCTTAGTTGAAAGAGAAAAAGTGAAATCATATGTTATCAACAAAATAACAATGATCAAAGCACTGTCAAAATCTATATGCAGTGCTAGAAGACATTGTGTAATTATATTAAATAAAATATTATTTACATAATATTTTAATAATAAATAAGAAAATATACTTAAATAAACTTACAGTAATCAATATGAAAGAATAAAAATAAAATAACTCAAGAAGGTAAGGAAAAAAACTATAAAATAATTCTAAAAAGCATAAGGAAGAAAACATTATAGATGAAAACAGAAATGAATAAGTTAGAGCACAATAATAAAACTAAAGAGAAAATGTATATGTTTTTTTCAGAAAAATAAAATAGCCAAGCCATTAACTAAAATTTAAAAAATAGAATATATAGAAAAAGCTTTCTTTTGTCAAATGAAAATTGAGAAGACTTTTTTTAAAGACTGATAAAGTCTACATAAAATTTGTTAAATTATTGGGGAAAGATACCACTTATAAGGTCAGAGGAAATTGACAAACTAGCTTTTAAAAAAGTCCCATTTAAGTAACAGACAGAGGCTAATTAATGTCTAACGAGCTCCTACGAATCAATAAAAGGTCAACAACTCAATTTTTAAAAAGAACAAAGAACATAAACAGTAAGTGAATTAAAGGTGTCTCATAAAAACAAAGAGATGCTCGATCTCATTCATAAAAGAAATGAAAATTAAAACTATAACAAGTTACCTTTTTTTTTTAACTAATTAGAGGATATAAGATCAAAATGTTTGGAAACATATTATCTATATTCACAACAATGTAAAGAAACAGGCACTCCCCTCACATAGCTGGTGGTAATGTCAATTGGTAAAAATCTCTACTGAAAGCAACATGGCAATACCTATCACAATAACAAAGGAATATATCCTTTGGCTCAGCAATTCTACTTTTAGGATTGTATCCTATGTATATAGCAGCACACATGAATGATGTGTACACTTTTATTCATTAAAGCATTGCTTGTAAAAGCAATCTGTTGGGAACTATCTAAATATCTATCAATAGAGAACTTTTTAAAAAATGATAACATATTCTATATTAAATATATTCTGTAATAATTGAATACTACCACGTATGGCTGTTAAAAGAGGAATGAGATGGCTCAATATGAATTGACAGGAACTAATCTCCAAGACACTATTTATATATACATATATATTGTTAAATGAAAAAGACCAGAGTGTAAAAGAGTTAGTTCAAAATGCCAACATTTCCCTTTTTAGACAGTAAGAAACATATACACATGGTTTTTGCATATGCATAGAATATGCCTGGCAGGATACACAGGAACCTGATAATAGCAATTGCCTTTGGAGAAGGAAACCAAGTGGCAGGTTCAAGAACGGGAGACAGTCCACCATTTACCACCAGCCTTTTGGATCATTTTTACTTTTTTTTTTTTTTTTTTTTTTTACCATGCTCATATATTATTTGCTCAAAAACAAATGACTAGATGTTTAAAAGAGAGAAAATTATATGAGAGCTGAATGTGGCATTTGAGTTCTAAGCAAGTTGGCTCAGAATTGTTTACCCTCACACCCCTGCCCCACCAGCACAATTCAAGATCCATTTCTCTTGATTCTTGCAAGAGAAGGGTGCCCACTCCATTTCTTATCCCTCCCCCTAATCTAAGTCACCCTTAAATAGACTGAGGGAAGCACATGCACACACAAGGACTAACGCAGTGTCCTTTCTCAAGGGCAGTGAACATCATTTATTTGGGTTTTGTTGGTTCCAAGATCCATTGTCTCCTGGAATCTAATTTGCTGTGTTCCCTGAGCTTATTTGGGCTCCATGGAACAGAGATGAGTGCAAGGTTGCAGAGCCTGCACGCAAGCCGGAACAGGGGGGACCAGTCCTTCTTAGTAACCTCATTAATGATCAGAAGGAGAGGTTGAAAAACTATTAAATATGAAAAGAGCCCTATTTGGAACAGGTGGGAACATTTCGGAAAACGTCCTCTGCTTTTTTTCTCACGTTATTAGCACCCAAAGCATTATTTAAATAGAATTTAATCCTCAGGAGTGTTAAACATTTTTTTTCTTTCAGAGTTGCCACCAGCTCCAATAAAGAGAGCACAATTACCGTAGAGCAGAGAGACCTGCAAGTGCCAGGAGGCAGCAATTCAAGGGTGCTCAAGGGAATGCCACCTGGCCAACCCGTTTAGCCTCCACTGGGTGCTAATCTCTGGATTAGAACTACTAGATGAACCAGGAATAGGTTTTCCTAGATAAACCACTTCTTGTCTGCCTGATCCTCAGACCCAAGAGGTGTACTCCAGAGTTCATATTAGAAAAATATAAAAATAAGGTCATCCTTTTATCCGTTGAGTAAAATACCTACTAAGTACACACTGAATACTGGCAAGTGAAAAAGAGGAGGCCTGTGGCACCAAATAAATGTAAGTCCCATGCCTGCCCTCTTGGAAAACTCCCGTTTACAGCATGCACGAAAAGAACCAGAGAAGGCGTGAGTTTGCAATTGTTCTTAAGTGACTTCACGTGCCTATGCTCAAGGGCCGACAGGTTTCCGGACATTCAGGCTCTGCTGCAAGAGTCTCTAGGAGAGGTTCAGAGCACCGACCGGCCTATGCTGACCAAGTGTACCACCCTCCTCAGCCAGGCTGCAACATCGTTTTCAAAAAGAGCTCTTATTACACTTCTTTGAAACCGAGAGAGCAAAGAGAAAATGTAAGACCTTCAAGAACAGTTGTGTTGTTTCTCAGTGGGCCAGAGATGTCGGCTGAAAAATATCCACAGGCACGCCCAGGGGTGGAAAGCTGATTTCAGACCAGGTG
The DNA here is from genome assembly GCF_040939455.1 of Microcebus murinus. NCBI lineage: Eukaryota > Metazoa > Chordata > Mammalia > Primates > Cheirogaleidae > Microcebus > Microcebus murinus. The sequence goes on along the minus strand of NC_134105.1, from coordinate 113,636,444 downwards.
TCCAAAATGGCAGAATGATGGTGAGGAATCTCTTAGGGTTTCACCGTCTGCACCTGTAAGTCTGAGAACTGAAACCCGAGAGAGAACATGACTTTGATCTTCCTTCCTGCATAATGCAAAACGTAGTCTTCCACCTCCAGAAGTGCAGCAGGGATTGGGAGAAGGAAAAAGTGTGGGATGGGGTCTTCGTGGAAGACCATTTAGGAAGGGCTGGGGGTTTGAACTGACCCGGAAGCTAAAGAGAGAGGCCTGGGGAGTGTAAGATACTGGGCTATAAGGACAATAGACACCTTCCAGCTTCTGTTTACTGCTTGTTTGCTAACCGCAAGGCATTATGAGTATATTATGGGATGCAGAGGAAAAAGACAAAGAGAGCAGAAACCGGAGTCTCTCAGCTAGGACCCGGAACAGGTTAGGGCCTATCAGGGGCAGGCTGAAGTAAAAATCACTGTGGGGGTGGATGCATGACCAGTGTGTAAACAACTGAGTTATAAAAAGGGGACTAACACACAAAGGAGGGTCCCTGCCCGGAGAAGAGGCCACTGCGCTGGCACTCTGGGGGCTAGGGCCCTAGCTCGAGCTAGACAATAAAACTCCTTTTGGTAATTACAGCCTCGGTGACTCTGTCTCTCTGGCCTGCGGCCTTGTGAATCTCGAATATAACAGGGAGGGCATGTGGAGCAAGAGAGCCTTATGAACTAGCCCTTGGAGGCCAGGATAGACTTGGTCTGAGAGGGAAGTCGCAGAGGGCTGCCAGAGGGAGCCATTTGTGACGGGGAGGGCTTGGAGAAGCCCTCTCAGTGAGGGGCCAACAGGATTGCCGCCATCAAGACATCAAGACCCGGGCCTCCTCTCCTGGGAAAGCTCATTTCCATTTGGAATTCGGAATGTCCCAGCGATTTGCAACTACTACTAAACATCTGAGACCTAGGGCCCTTTCAGTCAGTCGGGCAGAATTTAGAATTTGCTGCAACACTGCTAGTCCCATGTCATTGACAAATTATCCAATTCTTCCGGTCTATAAAATGAAGAGTTTTCTACTTTGCAGGGTTTCTGTGATGTCCAAATATGAATATACAGAAAGAGTGCGGCACACAGTAGTAACCCCCAAATGGTAGTTATTGTTGCTGGGAAAGGTTAAATGGGCACCTCGAGAAAAGATAGGGAAGAGACACGAGGCTCTCCACACAATGTCTGGTGCTGTCTCACAAGGGAAGGGGACTGATGCCCACTGTGCACCTGGGGCCAGTAATAGATACTCAAATATCGGATGACTAGACAGGCTGTACGTGCCAGTGTGGGTATTTGCTTTCACATCCTTTTATTATTGTCATAAAAGCCAATAGTTAGTGATATGATCCGATGCCTTTTAGGGTTTGGATTATATGAATTTTTAAATTTAAATCCATGAAAATGGCAAAAAAGAATCCCATGCCAGACTACATATCTTGATTTATGCTTTGCAAAATTGTACAGTCATAATAACTCTGGTCTCTCTGTGTTATCCAAATCAAGGTTTTTAAGGGTCACTGCCACCAGGCAGCAAGCAGCCAGCCTCCAAAAGCCTAGGAGCTGGGGCTGCCGGCCAAAAGCCCACACATGGAGCCAGGAGGGGAACCCTTCTAAAGTCCGCAGGTGCAGGATGCTGCTTGCAAATGGCAGGTGTCCCCAACCCAGAGGCTAGTGGCCTAGGAAATTGGCCCTGGGCCTTGCAGGCTTTACCAAAGGACAAGATAAGTGTAAACCTTTATTTGGTTTCTGTGTCCCTCAGGGCTTAAGAAGACTTGCAAACAAACCTGGCTGCTCAGAGCTGCACCATGATGTTCATGGACCCTAGCTAGACCCATTTGTTTTCAAGGACTCCTTCTGCCATAAAAAATATTTTAAATTATATTTTATGCATTGGTATAAAGATTAATTATCAACATTGTATATTAAGACTTTTTTACCTAAATGCTTATTTTTTCTTTCTTTTAAAAATATTGTTCTGGGCCGGGCACAGTAGCTCACGCCTGCAATCCTAGCACTCTGGAAGGCCGAGGCGGGTGGATTGCTTGAGCTCAGGAGTTCAAAACCAGCCTGAGAAAGAGCGAGGTCCTGTCTGTACTAAAAATAGAAAGAAATTAATTGACTAACTAAAATATATATATAAAAAATTAGCCAGGCATGATGGTGCATGCCTGTAGTCCCAGTTACTTGGGAGACTGAGGCAGGAAGATTGCTTGAGCCCAGGAGTTTGAGGTTGCTGTGAGCTAGGCTGATGCCACGGCATTCTAGCCAGGGCAATGGAGTGAGACTCTGTCTCAAAAAAATAAAGATAAATAAAAAATAAAAATAAAAAATTGTTCTGTATATGTCTTTATTCTTTTGCTATTTTCAAGAATTTTTTTGTTTTTATTGATACATAATAATAGTACATATTTATGGCTATATTTTGATACTTGCATACAATGTGTAATGATAACATTAGGGTAACTGGGTTACCCCTCACCTCAAACATTGATCATTGCTTTGTGAGAACATTCCAAGTCTTCTAGCTGTTTTTTAAATATACAATAAATTATTGATAACTATGGTCACCCTACCAAGTTATTGAACACTAGAACTTATTCCTTTTATCTAACTGTATTTTTGTGCCCCTTAACCAATTTTTTTCTTCTTCTGATTTCAAAAGAAATTCAAACAGCTTTGTGGGCCTAGGCACTATGCCTACTTGATAATTAGGTCCTGATAGGGGTAAGAATTAAATTAAAAAGGTGATGGCAGGGAGGGAAGAATTAGAAATATGAAAACAATATACATCACAGAAGAGCACAGAGCAGCGGGTTAAAGAAAGCAGCAAATTGGCTTGCCAAATTATGTCAAGGTCCCCAAAACCAGTGTTACCTTCTCAGAGATTAAAATCTCCAGGTCTTGAGAATTTGCTCATTTTATAATACATTCAGGCTGATTACAGCTTAATGCAAAGCACCGTGGGGATCACTTTTCAGGAGCAAATGTTTTTCTGATTATTTTGCATTTGTGTATCTAAAACTGGTATTCTGTGAATGCTAACTGCTGCAATTTGAGTTTCCAATTGAATTGTCAAGCAGTGACTTTGTTCTCTCACTTGTAAATTTCCATGTAATGTTCATAGTCTCTTCAGCTTTTCCTCTTTCCAGTAATCTCAAAGTGTGTTTAGAAAGCTCAGTCCCTGCCAGGAGACCTGGAGGGGGCTCCACAGTGAGCTGGGAGAATTATGGACAACCTCAGATAGAACTGCAAGAAAATTCACTCTTCACCTGTCCCCAGGTTTGTGTTCTTCTGGCCCAAGAACTGAACACAACCAACACACCTGTCACTCTCACCTGCCAGACAGAGTCCCCAGGACCGCCCCAGAAATATTTAGGAAAGCTGCCATGGAAGCACCCACCCACCCTCTCTAGGTCAGAGGGCGCTACTACTTGAGATGTTCCTTGTAGTTGGGTCATGAAGGTAAATTATTTTTTTTATAAATCTCAGTGTTAATATGCAGCAGGCTTCCCCAAACCCAAATGGAACAGGATATCTGCTTCCTAGAGAGTAGGAAAGGGTGCTTCCTTCCTTGGTGACTCTGTTTTTCTGCCCCATATGAAACAGCACTCCAGCCCCACACAGCTTGCTTCAGTGTCTGGGCATCTGCTCTGAATTGTTTTGCCATTTGTGGAGACAAAGTTACACTGAGTTATCTCCTCTCTTTAAACCAGTTCCCACTCTAGCCACCTGCTGCATCAGAATTGTTTGCCTTTAAAGAGAGAGACTAATACTTAATGAGCACTTAATATTGACCCAAGTTGGTTCCTTCCCATCATATCTCATTTAACACTCTCACCACCTAGAGGTGGAAATAATAGTCCTTAGAAGATGAGGAAACTGAGGCTCCAGAGGAAAAACTTGAGAGCACTCAGCAATGGAAATAAGAGGAAAGAAAGATATGAAAGACAAAATGCACCAGACAAGTAAGGATATAATTTTATTCAGGCTATTGAAATAAAGGGAATGTTCATTAAGGAGAAACATCTCAAAGAAAAGGAAGAGAAACTAGAGTTTTACACCAGAAGGTCAATAAGGGAGCCATTGGTGAGTGTTATGGGAGTAATGAGGAGGGATGGATCTGTCTTGGGATATGCAAGGGCAGGGTGATCCTTTGTGGTTAGCCGCTCCTGGGCCACAAAGGGGTGGGAGAGATTTCTTAATTGTTATAACTTTCAAGGAGCACAAGACAGAAAAAGGACAACATTGTCAGTTCCCCTTTTGTTCAGGACAAATATCACTCATTGCTGAACAGCTCAGAGGTGGTCACAAACGTCCTGAAAGAGTGAAGAAGGATCTAAGAGTCTCCCGAGAGCTCTTGTCAGTGTTCTGTAAAACCAGTTGAACCATCTTTTGAGGGTCAGCAGCAAAGACCAGTTGTTTTGGGGTCTAGAGATCCGACATCTTAAAAGAGGGATGCCTAAAATGAAAAAAAAAGAAGAATTAATATGAAAAGTTGTATTAAAAGAAAGAGTTAGGAATACATAAAACCATAAAAATTCTAGAAGAAAGTGTAGGGAAAACTTTTCTAGACATCAGCCTAGGCAAAGAATTTATGACTAACACCCTGAAGGCAGATATGGCAACAACTAAAATAAATAAATAAATGAATGGGGCTTGATTAAATCAAAAGGCTGCTGCACAGTGAAGGAAATAATCAACAGAGTAAATAGACAACCTACAGAATGAGAGAAAATATTCACAAACTGTACATCTGATAAAGGGCTAATATCCAGAACATACAAAGAACGCAAACAAATCAGCAAGAAATAAACAAACAATCCCATCAAAAAGTAGGCAAAAGACAGGAACAGAAGTTTTTCAAAAGAAGATAGATAAATGGCCAATGAACATTATGAAGAAATGCTTAACATTACTAATCATCAGGGAAATACAAATTAAAACCACCATGAGATATCACCTTACCCCTACCAGAATAGCCATTATTCAGAAGTCAAAAAACAATAAATGTTGGCATGGATGAAGAGAGAAAGGAGCTCTGATACACTGTTGATGGGACTGCAAATGAATACAACCTCTGTGGAAAACAGCATGGAGATTCCTCAAAGAACTAAAAGTAGACCTACCATTTGACCCAGCAATCCCACTACTGGGTATATACCCAAAGGAAAAGAAGTCATTTTATCAAAAAGACACCTATACTCAAATGTTTATTGCAGGACAATTGCAAAGATGTAAAATCAACCTAAGTGCAAATTAATTCATGAGTAGATTAACAAAATGTAATATATATATATATATATATATATATATATATATATATATATATACACGCACACACACACACACACCATGGAGTACTACTCAGCCATAAAAAGGAATGGAGTAACGTCATTTGCAGCAATTTGGATGGAACTGGAGACCATTATCCTAAGTGAAGTATCTCAGGAATGGAAAAACAAATATCATGAGTACGCTCTGATAATTGAGAGCTAATTGATGGGCACACACAGGCACAAAGAGATGTAATGGTCATAGGAAATCAAGAAACGGGGGAGGGGAAAAGTAAAAACCTACCTATCAGATACAATGAACACTGTTCGGGTGATGGACACACTAAAAGCCATGACTTAAACATTATACAAGTTCTCCACGTAATAAAAAACTTTTGCACCCCCTTAATATTTTGAAATTTAAAAAATGGGGAAAAAGGAGTTAGGAGTTGAATCCAAAAGGTAACCAGTCCAATGATTACAAGAGGTTTGCAGAGGAAACTCAGTTATTAAATGCCACTCTTTGAGTTTCTGGAAGCTCTCCAGCTCGGATGTGAATGCTCTTGGTGATATCCATTGTCTTAGTTACCTCTTGTAATAGGGCATGTATGGCCTGAGCATGTCACTGAGTTTCCTTATTGGTCCAGATGCAACTTGTCTGGGGAGAATTCTGGCCTATGCATGCTGCAGTGGTGAGCCCTTGGAGGTTTATATCGAGGTTTATATCAGGTTTTAGCTTGCTAGGCTTCTTCAGATCCTAAGAAGAAGAGCCAGCTGCAAGGTAACCTACAGTCAAGATAGGGATCTGGGCAGTCAGGTTTTAGTTCTCAGTGATGCTTAGGCAGGTTTTATTTCCTAGTGATGCTGAGGCAGCAGGGAGGGAGAAGTTGGAAAAGCTGGTTTGGAGGATTGTAGTCAGATATGGAAGAAAACTGGAAGGATTAAAAATTTGGTAAAGAATGACACTTTAGTCGAGGTGATAGGGCCAGTCCAGTTTTGTCCAGGGGGCTAAGGGGAAAGCCAATTAAATCTCTACCATACAAGACAGAGTTTGCACATCTATCATTCACCTGCAATTTTCAAAGGCGAAGGAACTGATGAGACCTCATGCAAGAATAACACAACTGAGAAGGGAAATTGTTTCTGGGAAAAACAAGATGAAAGTCAATCCAAAAAAAGTTTAGATAAAGTATTTATGAAATAGTGATTAACCCTATTTTCAAAGAAAAGTGGATATTATATCTAACCTATTAAAATGGGTGAATATAATCTTTATAAAGAAAAATATCTTCAGATTTAACATATTATAATCCCAAGACATGACATACCATGAAGATACCAAATATATAGTTAGAAAATACCAAGAAAATATATCAGAAATACCAAGCGAAGAGGTTTTGTGAGCCTGGAATATGTCTTAAATAATCTGTATGTTAAATAAAACTCCATAGGTTAAAAAAAAAAATTCCACTTGAAAACCACTGGCTTAGATTATGTTAGATTCAAATTAAAGAATTAAATTGTAACAGAGTTAACATTTTACAAAATAACTGAATTTATGACTAGCACTGTACTATTGTTTTAGTATCATGCAAAGGAGCACCAGGATTCTGATAAATAGAAATATATCATAGAGCATTGACAAATCCCTAGAAACGTCCCATACAGTGTATGATTCTGAAATAATTGTAGTAATAATATTACCCAAACAAACTTAACCTAGGGAAGGCTAAGCATCTTTTCTGATTTGACAACTCTTTGCAATTCATCAATGGTAACATATCAAATAAACCTCATTATTTCCAGCACCTCTTTTTTTACAATGTCATACCCTTTCACAAGAACATATCCTTTTTTGATTTTCCAGGGCCTCCCTAGAAAATCTCAAAGATGCTTATAGGTGCAAAAGACATCATTTAGGATCCTTTTTGGAAAACGCAAAAATCAAAACTTGTCAGGGGATTCGAACACCTAAGACAGGAATTGGATCATGGGTGTCTGAGAGATAATATTTTACTTCTCCATTTCAAATTGACAATAAAACATTTCAAAATAAACCTAGAAGGTAACATGATTGTGAAGAATCTTAGCTCTTTCTCAAATGAGAAAACTTTATTTTCTTAAATCATCAAGGGTATAATAAACCCTCAACATAAACCCTCAACATAGGTTATTCTGTTAAGACACAGAATCTGTGCCCTTCAGGCAGATTACACAGAGGGTAAAAAATAACCTTTTATAAAGTTCTATTATAAGCAGACCAATGACCCAAGCAAATTTTGTCATTTTAACAAAGATAAAAATAAATTTTTGTTTTGCATCCATGTAATATTTGATACTAAAGCTCTTTCTGAAACCTTATAAATATATCCAAACCTTAGCTAGCCTTGACCAAAAACTAAAATTTCTCTTCCATAAATCTTCCTTAAATTTTTTTATCCATTCAGGTTTTATTGTACTCTTTTCTCTTTCTCATTCTGCAACAATCGGGCATTTTAACTTAAGACTAAACTACTTTTTGTTTTCATTAACAAAACACATCTGCCTGCTGCACATATATAGTTGATCTTTTGCCACTATTGCTCCTAGTGGAATCTTATCCACATATATTGATCATAACTTTTAACCACAGCAACTTCTAGAAAATTAGGAGTCAGATAATTGTGAACCGTTTGTCACATACCAGCATTTTGTAACAGATCAACGGAGCTCACAACTTTCTATAACCATACATATCCCTTACGGTACAGTGTCTCAAAGTGGTGAAAATGAACACCTTCCTCAACACACCCCAAATTTCTGCAGCATATGAAAATAAGCTATAAACATAACAAAATTATAATTAATAATTAATGTTTCAGTACTTTATCTTACTCAGAAATAATGTACATATCCAACAAATATCCATGAATTAACTCAATTTAGTAGAAGTTCAAGGTTTTAAGTTACCTAAAGATCTTGGAAATTATCTTCAAGCGTACATACTACAAAACATAATTAATGTTGAAATAAAGTTTTCAGAATTATGATTCAATTTAGTTAAATACCAACTTGCATTTTTCATAATGTTAAACATTAAGTGGAAGTAATGCTAACTTATTTGATCAGTGAACTCATACTTGTATAAGTGCAGAGACACCATACCCAGGTAGAATAAAAATGTATGCTGATAATGCAGAGAAAACATAGCTATTTTTATCTAACTAAAATTATTAAACTCGTTTTGTGTGCAAACACTTACCTAAATTATGTGAACTTGAATTCTCAAAACAGTTCTGAATTAGTTAATATAACAATACCTTTTTTCCACATTGAAATTATTTAAGGTTTAATTTCTTTGAATTATGGGAATTTTAGGAATATTCAATTTATATAAGCAATCGTTTATCTCTAGGCCAATCACAATAAAGCTCTTTCAGAGATTTTATATCTAGTTTGGTAATGTCATCCAGAGGTAGGTAAATATTACACACACAACTAGAGGCAAAGGCCCCTCAATGAGAGGCCCATGTGTAAACACACAGAAACACAGAGAAAGCTTATAGCTTCAAGCCAAACATTTTAGCCATGGTTCAAACATAAACACAGAAATACAAAATTCACCAGTTTATATCAAAACCTGTTCCCTTCCCAGTGGGTACAAATTCTTAATTGACTTGAACTCAAAACAGACAAATAGACAAACAGAAAAGACTAACAAACCATATTCGTTGTCATCTTTTAGCCAACAGAGAAAAGATCTGTTTACCTAGCATTACATGTGGTACATTTACATTAATCTGTTTACAGAGAATACCAATTTGTCATCAGACCATAAAACCAAGAGAAGCCAGTACCACAAATCAAGCGCTCAAAAAGAATCAAAGTCAAATACCATGCTATGGATAGGCAAAAGTCCAGAGTACAGGACCAGGAGCTGGGCCCACTGCTGGGTCCCCAAGTCACAAACCAGGAAGGGAGTACAAAGGGCTCTGAGAAGCCTCACTACCTAGATAGAATGAACGAGGAGTCAAGGTGAGGTCCAATCCTACTCAGCTCGTAGCCAAAACTATGAAAGACAAAGAGCACCAGATAATTAAGGAAATGATTTTGTTTTCAGGTTATTCCATTAGGAAGAATGTTCACTAACGAGTAATATCTCAAGGAAGAGACCTGAAATTTTACAGAGGCACGTAGACAAGGGAGCCACCACAAGTCTTGCAGAAGAAGTCAGGAGGAAGGATGGAAACCGGTCTCATCTCAGAATGTGCAAGAGCAGGGTGGTCCTTTGTGGTTAGCCACCCCCAGAACACAAAAGGATGGGGGAATTTCTTAACCATATTATCAAAAGCTTTGTTCCTTTAAAGGTTAAGATCCTTTCCTTTATACCTCTAGGCTCCCTGGTCCTGGTTTTGGATCTGCACAGATAAAGCTAAATAATTTTTCAGATTTGGTTTTTTTTTTTCTGATCACTAAAATGAGAATATAATAACATACTTCATAGACTTCTCTGAACCTCCAGAGAGATAATAGCAGTAAAACACCTGCCATATGGTAGGTATTCAGCGTTTCTTCCCCTCTCCCCACTCTCATCCCCACCCTGTTTCTTTATAACGTAGTTCCAGCCCCATCTTACCGTACCGGCATCATTCTCTCACACTAGACTGTGAGCTCTGTCTGCGCAAGGGGTGTATATAATTTACCTTTGACCATCCTTGCTCAGTGAGCATAGCGACTACCCAGTGAATGCCAATTTCTGTACCACGTAGGCAGACACTTCGTTGAGCTGCTACAACAAAGAGCATCTAAAATAAAGTGACTTATATGCACATATAGTAGTAACATTCCTCGGGTGTCGGGCAGGTGGGGGGGGATGGGCATATACACACCTACTGGGTGCGGTGCGCACCGTCTGGGGGATGGACACGCTTGTAGCTCTGACTCAGGAGGGGCAACGGCAATATACGTTACCTAAACATTTGTACCCCCGTAATATTCTGAAATTTAAAAAAAGATTAAAGAATAAATAAACAAACCCAGGGGGAAAAAATGGAGGTTTCTTTCTTTCTCATGAATTAGTCTGTATTAGAGGGTAGCAATTCGGGCTGATGGAATAGCTCTACTCATGTGACTATTTGAGGATCCAGATCTTGACATCTGTGGCTTTGCCTTAAGGGTCAGCAAACTGCCTTAGGGGTCCCCCATGAGTGGACTACCTGTTTTTATAGACAAAGTTTTATGTAAACATAGCCATGTTTATTTGCTTATATATTACCCCAGGCTCCTTTTGTGCTAAAACAAGCCTAAAGCATTTGCTATTCATCCCTTTAGCAGCTGACCCCTATCCTAAGAAATTACCCTCAGCTGCATGGTTGAAGCTGAGTTGCTGTAATGTGTATTGCATGTTCCAAGAAGGGAAAGAGGATAGACATTCAGAACAAGTGGACTTTGTTTTCCTTAGAACATGACTCAGACTATGCATGCATCATTTCTACTCTCACCTCATTGGCCTGAAATTTGCCACATGGCTATACCTAGCTGCAAGGAAAGTTGAGAAGAGTAGTCCCTAGCTGGACATCTGTGTGCTCAGCTTAACTCCAAATAGTTCAGTCGTTAAAAGAAAGGAGGACTGCAAACCATATATCCTAAAAAGGACCAGTAGCTAGAACTTACAAGAAATTCTCAAAACTCAAAAAGTCATTTTTCATTGTATCCAAAACGAACAATCTAATTAGAAAATGGGCAACAGACATGAACAGGTATTTAGCTGAAGAGGCTACACAGACAGTAAAAAAGCACATGAAAAGATGCTCGCTCCATGTCATTAGCCATTAGGAAAATGCAAATTAAAACCACAAGGAGCTATCACTACATACTTATCAGAATGGCTAAATCAAAAAATAGTGACAACACCAAATGTCAGTGACCATGTGGAGAAATCAGATCCCTCATACATTGCTGGTAGAAATGTAAAATGGTAAATCCACTCTGGAAAATAATTTGGCAGTTTCCTATAAAACTAAACATGCAACAATCATATAACACGGTGATTGCACTCTTGAGTATTTATTCCAGAGAAATGAATATTTACGTTCCCCCAAAATCCATGCACAAATGTTCATAGCCCAAAATGGGAAACAATTAGATATTCTTCAACAAGTGAATGCTTTAAACACATTGTGGTACACCCATACCATAGAATACCACTCAACAATAAAAAACTAATCATTGAGATACATGCAACAGCTTGGATGAATCTCAACGGAATATGCTGACTTAAAAAAGTCAACCTCAAAAGGTTACATGCTGCATGACTCCATTTATATAATGCTCTTTTTTTTTTTTTTTTTGAGACAAGGCCTCACTGATTCCCAGGATAGAGTGCAGTGGCATCATCATAGCTCATTGTAACCTCAAACTCCTGGGCTCAAATGATCCTCCTGCCTCAGCCTCCCAAGTAGCTGGCACTACAGGTGCACGCCACTGCGCCCAGCTAGTTTTTCTATTTTTTGTAGAGACAGGAGTGGTAGGCTCATTCTTGCTCAGGCTGGTCTTGAACTCCTGACCGCAAGTGATCCTCGGGACTCGGTCTCCCAGAGTGCTAGGATTACAGGCGTGAGCCACCACACCCACTCATTTATATAGCACTCTTGAAATGCCAAAATCACAGAAATGGGGAAGAGATTAGTGGTTTCCAGGGATTAGGGGCAGTAGGGAGTTGTGTGTCATTAAAAAAGGGGAGAGAGAAATCCTTGTGATGACAGAATTGTTCTGTATCTAAACATAAACACACAAATGAGTACAGGTAAAACCCGAGGGATCCGTGAAAAGAAAGGAAGAAGGAGGGGATGAATGCCAGGGGGAGAACTAGCAGTTTCCACCACAACTGTGTTATTATTTGGGTGCAGGGATAAGAGAGGAATATTCTTATCATTCTGACCTCTTTTTGGCTCAGCTCTTCTGAAACTTGCTATATGGCATGAGAATACTAGCATGCGACCGCGAGTATCTCTCCTTTCTTCCCTCCCAAAAAAGGAGAACAGATGAGAATAGCAGCTGTTCCTTTGCTAGTTAAACAAGGAATTTTTATTATCCCATAAGAATTCCCCATGGAAAAGATTAGAGAATTAGAGATAAACTTTCTCTTTTTACCAGATAACGAAATAATAAGCTGAACACTTGAGGGCTTTAACAGAGCAAATAACAATGAGGTTGTTTTCCTCCTTTGGAAAACTTGGGTGCATGAATCATTTAAATTGCAAGAGGGATTCTTGGAAATGACAAACATAAACTCTTTTATAATCATCTGAGCCTTCCAAGGCAACATGAATCACATAATAATGCATGGTACAGAAGGAGTGGTTGACCAGACTAAAAAAAAATACTTTGTGCTCTTGGAATGTGGGCTAGTAAAGGTTAGTTAGCCCCAGGGCAGCCTTCACTGCACAGAAAGGGTCGTTAAACTGCCCATCTGTTGGTTATGCACATTAATGCAGACTATTTTCTCTTTAATGCCAATATTGCATAAAGGGGTGCAGGAATTTCTTTTCTAGGCTCCCTACAGGGGTAGTCAAGGGTTTTGACTGAGACAGGCACAGGTGCAAGCTCCAGTCCAGAAGCCTGAGCGAACACAGCTGCTAAATTGGGGCTCGAGGGGTAGAGATGGGCTCTGCAGCTTCTTAAACATTATTTTCTTCTACTCAGTGGTTTTTTTCCCACTTGCAAGGCACCATTTACCGTGCGCCATACCTCTGGTATTCCAGAAAGATCCTCCAGGTTACAGGAGAATCTTTAACAAGGGTGGATTCATACTTGGGGAAAGGACTCCAACCCCAGGACCTAAATAAGGGAGGTTATCTCTCTGGTCTCACTCTATTCATGCATTCCACAAGTATTTATTGAATATCAACCATGTAGTCTTCATAAGAATGGGACTAAGCAGGAGTTAAATTCCAAGGTGACCCCGACACCTGACATCACAGATTCCCTAAACTTCATGTCACCAGGGCCAATGAGACCCTAAGGGTGGCTGATCATATGGGGACAGTGTGAGCATGTTTGAGCCTACGTGCCCTACATCCTTTGTTACTGTGTTATTTTTGAGAGGGCTTCACTTAGAAAATACTGCTACACACCATTTGTGTAATTCACTATTATTTGTCTGAGTCAGTGGTTTCAAAGTTTGTTGTACACCAGAATCACCTAGAAGACTATTTAAAACACAGGTTTCTTATTCAGGAGATGTGGGATGGGGCCGGCCTGAGAAGTCACATCTTTAACAAGTTCCCAGATGACGCTAATGCTGCTGTCCGGGGACCACACGTGGCAAACCACTTACAACCATCTTCCCCAAAGTGTCTCCTGCTCCTTACGCACCCTTAGCCATGCACGATACAATGTTGGTGAGGCAGAGCCTAAATTTTTCCCTGAGCTAGCAATGCCGTATTGCTTCTTTGTGTAGGTGGATCCAGCCAGTCCTTTTGACACAGAAATTTATTAGAGGAAAATCTCTTTTGCAATGATCCCTCTTGGTTATATAACTCTAAACCCAGAAGGCATCCAGGAGAAAAAGAAGAAAATGACTTTGGGGCTTGATGTCCCTCCCAGGTCCTGTTGGTATGCAGAGCTCTGTGGCGGGAATGGATTTGCATAAGAAGTCTGGGGTGTATTGGTGGGAAGGGACTGTAACCCTCGCTTATAGTAGTTTTCTGTTGCTATAGAATAAATTACCCAAAATGTAATAGTTTAAGACAACACCCACCAATTATCTCAGGATTTCTGTAGAAGTCCAGACATGGCTGAGCTAGGTTCTCTGCTCAGAAGCTGTGTTTCTTTTTGGAGTTCAGGATCCTCTTTCAAGCTCACATGGTTGTTGGCAGAAATCAGTTTCTTGACACTGCAATACTAATGGCCCCATTCTTTTGTTGGCTATCTGCCAGGGGCTCCTCTCAGCTTCAGAAGCCACCTGCCATTCCTCCTCACATCCCCTGTCTTTCCTCTCAGTCTTCTCACGCTTTGAATCTCTTCTTCTTCCTTAAGGTAGCAAGGGAGTCTCCCTCTGACTTCTTTTAAAAGCTACTGTGATGAGGTCAGGCCCACTTAGGAAAATCTCCCTTTTGATTAACTTAGTTAACTGACTCATAACCTATTCATAGAAATGATATCTCATCATATTTACACATTCCACCCACACTCAAGGGGAAGGAATTATACAGGGCACTGACCCAGGGTTGGGGTGGACTTAAGGGTAATGGGAAAGGTAAAGCTTGAAGGCCATCGTAGAATACTGCTGAGGATACCACCCTTCTCCCTTGAGATCCAAAATTACTAAATAGATTGGGGCAAATCAGAGTGATTCTAGTCTAGATCAAACTGATAAGCAAGGACACCAAGGGACTCAAAAGGTATTCCCATAAGAGAGAGGGGTTGGAAATGGGGACCTGGGCTCACATGAAGGTTTAAAGCCTCCTAGAGGGGGATGTTTCTGGCCCAGCAGTGGGCTGATCCTGCAGTGTGATTTATGTGGGAACAATGACCAAGCAAAGCACAGCAGTGAGACTGGAGAGGCGAGCGGGACCCAAATGCCCTATCCTCATTCTGTAACTCTGTGGTAGGCTGAATAATGGCCTCCAAAGATACCCAGGTTCTAATTCCTAGACCCTGTGAATGTGACCTTATATGACGAAAGGGGACTTTGCAGATTGATTAAGGATCGTGAGATGGGGAGATTGACCTAGATTACATGGGCCCTAAATATAATCACAGGACTTCTTATAAGAGGGCGGTAGAGGGAGATTAGACTATAGAAAGAGTAGGAGATGATGGAGGCAGGCAAGAGGTTGGAGTGACGCAAGGAAAGGGCCATGAGCTGTGGAAGGCAGGTGGTCTCCAGGGGCTAGAAAAGGCAGAGAAATGGATTATCCTCCAGAGCCTCTGGAAGGAACCAGCCCTGAGGGTGCCTTAACTTTAAGCCAGAAAACTCATTTCAGATTTCTGGCTTCCAGAACTATGAGAGAATAAATTTGTGCTGCTTTAAGCCACTACATTTGCTATAATTTTTTACAGCAGCAATAGAAAACTAATACAAGCACTTTCAGCAATCACTCTCAAAGCCCTTTATTTATGCTTCTGTTGAAGCACTACCGCATATTCTAATCACTGGTTTACAAGTCTGTCTTCCTATCAGAGTGAAATTCTCAAGTGTAGGGATTGTGTGATTGTGTCATCTATCCTCGTATGTCTATTGAGGAAAGAAAGGGATGGAAGGAATGGACCGAAGTAAGAAAAATGTTCCCTTGGGCACCTCTCCACCATGTTTGTACCCCTGTCACCCTCCGTTCATCTCTTTCTACAAAGTTTTATAGTTTCTTTTGACCTCTGGGGAATCAGCCATCCCACACACCCAGACTACAATGTGAGGAACTGAAGAGGGATGAGGGGAAATCTGGCCAAAACTTATTCTTCAAGGAAACTGGATAATACAGTTAATGACCAAATGTTTCCTAGGTAACAAAATTGCCCAGTTGAGAACCACTGGTCTTCAGGGATGTTTCCTTCAGGCCACAGGAAATCTGTGTCACAGTAGAACCTCTGTGAGGACCCATACCCACATGGTTGCTAGATGTGGTGCCCTAGGGTGGTTTCTTCTGATGGGATTTAACAGCCCAACTGCCACTTCCCCAGCCCAGTGCAGCCTGCCCATTTAACCAAACCACTCCTTCCAAAGGATTACTAAAAAATGTTTCCCTCTGTGAAATCCAGGCATAAGGCCATACCCTCAGCTGTACTTGAATATTTCCTAAGTCTCCATCAGCACACGGACAAAACACTTCTTGGGGTGGGCCCCAATCTGCCTTGGCCAAGTACCATCCACTGCTTGCTGAATCTTCCTGATTTGTCTCTTGGAAGCTGACCCCCTCTGCCACATTCTCGAAACAACTAACTGCAGGCACAGACTCCAGTGATCTGCTCTTGAGCTGAACCTGACCAGAGCAGGACTCAGAATGACAACCCACCCCTGCACATTGTGCCCAGTCTTGGGTGGAAGATCTTAGTCTTACATTGTTAGGTGTGCTCAAGGATAAGGATTAACTATTTTCTGTTGGTTAATACTGAGATGTTGGGAAAGCATACTTTTGACACTGGCTTTCTTTAAGGTGAAACAGGTCCAGACAAGGCAAATTATGAAATTGGGAAGTGGAAGGGAGCCCTGAGCATTTGGTCAGGATGGGCCTGTAGGTGAGAAGTGGTGAGCTCTGCAAAACAATGCTAAATGAAACTAGAGTGCCCAACCAAATGGAATTAGATGGTCTTTGGGACCAACAGAAAGCTGTGGTCAGCTGAGCAGTAGCCAAAGACATTAGAAAATTGAACATCAGACTCAGAATTTAGAATCCAAAAACAAAAGCGTGTGAACTGAGGATGTCTCAGCTGTTTTGCAGGTCAGAAGTAACTCTGATAGAAAGTCTGACAGTTAAAAACTATCTCCAAAAGCACATACTTCCCTCTCCATAAATACCCAACAAACAAGCACCATTCTATTTCTCTTATATCCTTACTTTTAGCTTCCTTTGAGCATGAAGTTGTTCAGTAACTGTGGATGGATGCTTTCCAATTGAACCATGATGCAAACATAAGAGAGTAGTTATTTAGTAGATGAGGAAACTGAGGCTCGGGCTTGTTTGCAGAGCAAGGGATAAAGCAATGACTCAACTCAAACTCTGGCCTTATGACTCTAAGCCCATTTCTCAGGCACAAACTAATGAGAATCATGTGTATTCCTGCGGTAATATTTTCTCTCTCCCTTTCAAATTATGCCATCCTAAATCATTTTACTGGAACCGATTAGTAAGTAATAAAATGAGGATTTTTCACTTTGCATTATTTTCCTTTCCTTGAGTAGAAGCAAAAGTCATGGGTTAAAAAGGAATTAGGTAAGAGTTCAGGGGATGATTAAGAGCTGGATTTCCCCAGGAGACCCACAAGTTTACAAAACCAGGTCGAAACACCTATACTTTAATTTAAAGAGCTTCAAGGTAAGCACCAACACAAATCTAGTCAAATGAAGCACTAGTCAGCGATGTTCTGCATGAAAAGAGACAGCTGGCTCTGGATTAGCAGGGACAGCCGGCACTGTGGAAGGAGAATGGCCACCTTTGGGAAATGAGATTTGAGTGTGATCCCAGTTCTGCCACTTCCAAGCCATCTGAAGTTAGACAAGTCCCTTAACCTTTCTCAGCCTATTTCCTTATCTTTGAAACAAAGCTAACAATATTCACTTCACAAGGTTATGATGAGGATTACATGAAAAAATAATGACTTTGGGTTTCTTATCTGGCCTGTAAGGGGCTTGAAAGTTATCACTCCATCCTAAAAACAAGTATGAGGCTTAATAAACTAAAAATATTATCAACTCTTCTTAGAGTCATCAGGAAAATAAGGCTGCAATGCAAACTGCTATCCCCAAAATTGTAGAGACAAGACAGGTAAGAATATAAAATCACAATTTACCAGAGCAGAAACCCACAAACAGAAACCTCCCTGGGAACCAGTGCCAGGGGTAGGGAAACCAGAACTGTAACTGCTAGAGGCTCAGTGTACACAAGCCTGAGAGACAAAATCTCCAGAGGTGTGTGGAGCCCACTCACAGTGGGACTCTGACACTTTTGGAAGTTTTACGTCTAAGACTTCTACCAGGTTCTGACAGTGAAGATCAGAAAAGAAAAAAATCCCCTCATGCTTCTGGCAGGGAGAGAGGGAAGGTAGTCATTTTGAAATATGACAGAGTATTCCGTTCTTCTTAATGAGGACTGCCCCAAAAGAAACTATTTTACCAGAGTCTCACCTGTTAGGCTTTAATTAAGCCCAACCGACCTGGCAGGAAGGGAAATAGCCAACTCCAGCCCACTCTAGTTTTCCATGTGGGAGGAGAAAAAATACACAACTCTAGCCTACTCTAACCATCCTGTTCCACATAAGGAAGGGGAAAAACCAAGAAGCATTTGTGAAGTTCACAATTGAGGGTCACAGGCTCACTAAAATAACTAAAACCTAATCATGGGACTATACAAAGCTTCCTTCCCCTCACACCTTCCTAATACATTACTGAAGGCCTATTTACTGCAGTTTCTCTAACCCTTTATGTCATGTCAAGCTATTACCAAAAAATTACAAGGTGTACTAAAAGGCAAAAACACAACATGAAGAGACTAAACAAGCATCAGAACCAGCGTCAGATATAGCAGGAATGTTAGAATTATCAGGTCAGCAATATTTGAAAAAAATTCAGATAAATATGCTAAGGTTCTAACAGAAAAAGTAGACACACTGCAAGAATAGATGGATACTGTAAGCAGAGACATAGAAATTCTAAGAAATAATAACAAACAAATGCTAGAGATCAAAAACACTGTAACAAATATAAAGAATACCTTTGATGGGCTTATTGGACATGGCTGAGGAAAGAATCCTGGGCTTTCAGACATGTCAATAGAAACTTTTAAAACTGAAAAGCAAAGAGAAAAAAAGACTGAAAAAATAAAATAGAATATCCAAGGACTGTGAGATAACTATAAAATGTGTAAAACAAAACAAAACAAACAAACAAACATGTAATGAGAATATCAGATGGAGAAGAAAAAGAGGAAGGAATAGATGCAATATTTGAAGCAATAATGACAAGAAATTTCCTCAAATTAATGTCAGACACAAAACCACAGACCCAGAAATCTTGGAAAATAATAAGCAAGTTAAATGTTAAAAGAAAAAACTCTACACCTAGCTATATCATAATCTTCAGAAAATCAAAGGTAAAGAAAAAAATCTTGAAAGAAGCCAGAGGGGGAAAAAAACAAATTACCTATAGATATAAGTTATGTTGGACATCTCCTCAGAAACTGTACAAGAAAGAAAAAGATGGAGAAAATATTTAAAATGTTGAGAGGGAAATAAAACCCTACCAACCTAGAATTCTTTATCTTGTGAAATTGTCCTTCAAAAGTAAAGAAAAAATGAAATCATTCTCAGATAAACAAAAATTGAGGAAATTTGTGGCCAGTAGACCTGCCTTCCAAGAAATGTTAAAAGAAGTTCTTCAGAGACAAGGAAAATGATATAGGTTAGAAAATTGGTTATACATAAAAAAGGAAGAACATTAAAGAAGGAATAAGTGAAGGTAAAAGAAAAACTTATTTTTCATATTCTTAGTTGATATAACAGATAATAGTTTGTTTTAAATAATCATAGCAACAATATATTTTATGATTCTAGCTTATGTATAAGTGCAATGAATGACAGCAATAATACAAGGGATAAGAGGGAAGAATTAGAAATATTTTGTTATTATAAGGTACCTGGACAATCTGTGAAGCAATAAAATATATTTGAAAGTGGAATTGAATTAGTTATAAATATCTATTGCAAATGATAGGGCAATCACTAAAAATAATTGTAAAAGAAAGAATGATATGCTAAGAAAGAAGAGATAATCAAAATGCTCATATAAAATTATATAAAATGCTCAATTAAACTAAAATGGCAGAAAAAGAGTGGAAAGCAAAAAATTGAAAAAAGTAACAGGGGCAATAAATAGAAAATAGTTACGAATATGGTAAAAATTAATTGAACTATATCAATGATCACTTTAAACATCAATGATCTAAATACATTAAACAATTAAAAGACAGAGACTGTCAGAATGGCTCAAAAAGTCAAAACCCAATTATATGTTATCTATAAGAAACCCACTATAAATATAATGACCCATATAAATTTAAAGTAAAGGGAAGAAAAAAATATACTATGCTAATAGTAATCAAAGTAGCTATAATTAACTTCAGTTAGAGAAGACTTCAGAGCAAGGGAAGTTATCAGGAATAGAGATGTATTGCATAATGATAAGAGGATCATTTCTCCAAGAAGACATAACAAACCTTCATTTACCTAAAAACAGAGTATCAAAATGCATAAAGCAAAAACCTATAAAACTACAAAGAGAAATAGATGAATACTCTATACACTATTATAGATGGAAACTGCAAACCCCTCTATCAAAAATTGAGAAGTCCATTTGTTGTTTGGGGATTTTTAGATAAAGGCCATTCTCACTGGAGTTAAGTGATATCTCATTGCGGTTTTGATTTGCATTTCCCTGATGATTAGAAATGTTGAACATTTTTTCCTATGTTTGTTGGCCATTATTCTGTCCTCTTTTGAGAAGTTTCTGTTCATGTCCTTTGCCCATTTTGATAGGGTTGTTTGATTTTTTCTGGCTGATTTTCCTGAGTTCTAAATTGATTCTAGTTATCAGCCCTTTATCAGATGTGTAGCTTGCAAAAATTTTCTCCCATTCTGTGGGTTGTCTATTTGCTCTCTTCCCCAAACAACAAATGCTGGCATGGATGTGGAGAGAGAGGAACACTCCTACACTGCTGGTGGGATTGCAAGCTAGTTCAACCTCTGTGGAAAGCAATATGGAGATACCTCAAAGCAATACAAGTAGATCTACCATTTGATCCAGCAATTCCACTACTGGGCATCTACTCAAAAGATCAAAAGTCCCTTTATGAAAAAGACACCTGCACTTGAATGTTTATAGCAGCACAATTCACAATTGCAAAGCTGTGGAAACAACCCAAGTTCCCATCAATTCATGAGTGTATTAATAAAATGTGGTATATGTATACCATGGAATACTACTCAGCTTTAAGAAACAATGGTGATATAGCACCTCTTGTATATTCCTGGATATAGCTGGAACCCATTCTACTAAGTGAAGTATCTCAAGAATGAAAAAACCAGCACCACATGTACTTACCAGCAAATTGGTATTAACAGATCAATACCTAAGTGGACATATAGGAGTAACATTTATCCGGTGTTGGGAGGGTGGGGGGGGAGGAAGGGGTGGGCATATACAACTACAATGAGTAAGAGGTGCAACGTTTGGGGGATGGACATGCTTGAAGCTCTTACTTGAGGGGGGAGGGGGGTATGGGCAATATAAGTAAACTTAACACTTGTACTCCCATAATATGCTAAAATAAAAAAATAAATAAAAAAATAAACATTTTCTATCAAAACCATAAAAAAAATTGACAAGTCCAGCAAGCAGATTAGTATGGCTGTAACTGAACTGAACAGTATCCATTAATCAACTGGATATAATTGCCACCTGTAGATTACTTTATCCTACAACAGTAACACAGACATTCTTCTCAAGTTCAAGGGGAACATACACCAAGATACACCACATTCTGGGTCATAAAACACACCTTAAAAAATTTAAAAGAATACAAGTCATACAATGTATGCTCTCAGATCAAAGTTGAATTCAACTAAAAATAAATAACAGAAAGATAGCTGGAAAATTCCAAAATACTTGGAGATTAAACAACTCACTTCTAAATAATGTATGGGTCAAAGAAGAAATCTCAAGAGAAATTAAAAATATTTTGAATTAAATAAAAATGAAAATGCGTACTCATTGAAATTTAAGAGACGTGGCTAAAGCAGTGCTTAGAGGTAAATTTGTAGCATTTAATGCACATATTAGGAAAAAGAGACCAAATATCAATACTCTGATCTTCCGTCTTAAGAAACTATAACAAGGAGAGTAAATTAAATCAAAAGTTAGCAGAATTAAAGACATAATTAAAATTAGAGCAAACAAATCAGTGAAGTTGAAAACAAGAAATCCACAGAGAAAATTAATGAAACCAAAACTAGTTCTTTAAAGAGATCAATAAAATTGATAAGCCTCTAGCCAGGCTAAGAAAAAAGACACAAATAACTAACATAAGAAATGAAAGCAGAGACATCACTACAGATCCAATGGACATTAAAAGGATAATAAAGGAATACTATGAACAAGTCTATGTCCACAAATTTGATTACCTAGATGAAATGGATCAATTCTGTATAAAACCCAATCTTCCCAAACTAATGCAAGAAGAAATAAACAACTTGAATAGGCCTACATCTATTTAAAAAACTAAATCAATAATTGGTAACATTTCAAAGCAGAAAGCACCAGGCCTAGATGGATTCACTAATAAATTCTATCAAACATTTAAGGAAGAAAGTATACAAATTCTCTATAACATGTGCCAGAAGATAGAAATTCATTCTATGAGGTTGGCAAATCCTAATACCAAAACCAGACAAAGGCAGTACAAGAAAAGTATAGAGGCTGGGCGTGGTGGCTCACGCCTGTAATCCTAGCACTCTGGGAGGCCGAGGAGGGTGGATTACTCGAGGTCAGGAGTTCGAAACCAGCCTGAGCAAGAGCAAGACCCTGTCTCTACTATAAATAGAAAGAAATTAATTGGCCAACTAATATATATAGAAAAAATTAGCTGGGCATGGTGGCGCATGCCTGTAGTCCCAGCTACTCGGGAGGCTGAGGCAGGAGGATTGCTTGAGCCCAGGAGTTTGAGGTTGCTGTGAGCTAGGCTGATGCCACGGCACTCACTCTAGCTTGGGCAACACAGCGTGACTCTGTCTCAAAAAAAGAAAAGAAAAGTATAGACCAATATCATAAAAATAAATGAAAAAATAATCAACAAAATAGTAACACATTGAATCAAACAATGAATAAAAACAATTATGTAACAAAACTAGTGGGATTTATCACAGGAATGCAAGGCTGGTTCAACATTTGAAAATCTATTAATGTAATTTATCACATCAACAGGCCAAAGAAGAAAAATCACACAATCATATCAATGGGTGCAGACAAAAGTATTAAACAAAAATCCATCACCCCATTCTTGACTAAAAAAAAATCACTCAGCAAACTAAGAATAGAGGGGAACTTACTCAACTTTATAAAGAACATCTACAAAAAAATTCTACAGTTAATATTGTGCTTGATGGTGAGGAACTAGAAGTTTTCCCAGTAAGATCAGGAATAAAGCAAGATTCCCCTCTCAACACTCCTCTTCAACATCATACTGGAAGTCCTAGCTAATGCAATAAGACAAGGCAAGAAAAGAAAATGTACATATTGGGATGGAAGAAATGAAACTATCTTTATTTGTAGATGACATGATTGTCTATGCAGAAAATTCTAAAGACTTGACAAAGAAAACTCCTGAAACTAATAAATGATTATAGCACAGTTGCAGGATACAAAGTTAATATACAAAATTCATTTTCCTATATACCAGCAATAAGCAAATGAAAGTTGAAATTAAAAACACATTACCATTTACAATAGCACCCTTTTCCAAAATTAAATACTTATATATAAACCTAACAAAATATGTACAAAATCTATACAAGGAAAACTACAAAGATCTTGAGAAAGAAATCAAAGAACTAAATACATGAAGAGATATTCTATGTTCACAGAGAGGGAGATTTTATGTTGTTAAGATGTAAGTTCTTCCCAACTTGATCCATAGACTCAACACAATCCTAAACAAAATCCCAGAAAGTTACTTGGTGTATACTAACAAACTGATTCTAAACTTTATACTGAGATGCAAAAGACTTAGAATAGTCAACACTATACTGAGGAAGAACAAAATCAGAGAACTGACATTACTGAATGTCAAGACTTACTAGATAGCTACAGTGATCAAAACAGTGTAGTATTGGTGCAAAAATAAACAATGGAACAGAATAGAGGGCCCAGAAATAGAAGTGTATGAATATGGTCAACTGACAAAGAAGCAAAGGCAACATAATGGAGAAAAGAGGGTCTTTTCAGCAAATGGTGCTGGAGTAATTGGACATCCATATGCCAAAAAAGAAAAAATAAAGAATCTAGGTTCTGGATCAAGATGGCAGACGAGAAACACTGCCAGACAGAGTGTCTCTGCAGAAAAGACAGATTCTAGCAGAAATTAGAAAAAAGAAGCAAGAAGACGACCATACAGCGGACGAGGGTCGGAAGGAGGGGTACCTGAGACCCCAGGAGACTCCACGGGAGGAGGCTGCGGAGGAGAACTGGAGGCTGAGACTGCTGGAGCAGCCCGGAGACCAGCGGCAAGGGTAGGTGGATTTGCTGTTTCCCCTCCCCTGCATTTGGGACTGCTGGTGGGCTCCCCAGCGGGTGGAGAGACCTGTGGACACCAGCCCAGAGACCGCCGCCGCCAGCCAGCGGTGAGCCTGTAGCGGACGTGGCACCAGACTCCCAACTCCCTCCCGGCACCTCCGTGTGCACAGACCCGAGCTGCGCGGCAGGCGCCATATTGCCTCCTCCTCCCCTCCGCCGACCCTACCCGCGGCTGCCCAGAGAGACAATACAGCCACCAGCCGGAGGCACCTCCAGGGAACAGGACCTTCCCTTTTGGGACCCTACAGCTGACTCAGGGGAACTCAGACTGTGAGCTCCCTACCCGCCAGCCCTCCCAGGTGCTGCTGGCACGGTGTTCCCAGGAGAACGGTGCCGACTCAGAGGCTGAGAGACATAGACCCAGCTTGGGCTCCCTGTGGGTGAATTCGGACGGGAAATCCTCTCCCTTGTGGGGATACAGTTTGAACTCTGGGACCCAGAGGTAGGACCTGCAGACCAGATCCCATGCACCGAGGTCTAGCATTGCCCGGGGCACAGAAGGGACATACGTGAACAGCCTACTGAGGTGTGTGTGCCTTCAGGGGCAGATCAGCGTCCTAGAGGGCAACCCTCCTCCCAAAAGGAGGCCATACACCCAGCCCAGGTGGCGTTCCTGTGCAGGGAACCTCCCCGCCGGCATCACAGTCCAGGGAGGCCTGGTGGCATGTGGTCTGGCCTGCTGGCAGAGACCCAGGAGTAGCTGCGGAGTTGGGGAGGGTGGAAAGAAGCAAGGCCCGCTCCAGACTGCGGGTCTCAGACAGCCCCACCCACACACGCAGCCTTTCTGGCTGAGCGGGACCATTCCAGCCCTGCCCTGACAGCTTTTCCTGGAAGCAGAGAACAGAACTTTGATCCCTGCTAACGACATTGGTGGTGCCTGAGGGCAGGCTTACCCAACCCAGCTCCGCCCAGAACAAGAGCTGATAACAGGACACAAAATCAACAGCATAACCTGTTCCTCTAAGCAAGTGCCACCTACTGACAGGGACGGCATCCTGCACACCCTTTTCACAGCACCCACTGACTCAATATACAGGGAGTGGTCGAATCTCACCCACAGACACCACCTAACGGCTCAGAAACTAAACAAGGTGTGTGAATACACAAACAAAACCTAAAGGAAAGAAACAACAACGGATCAACATGGGCCCGGCCAACATTGGCTTTTTAGATAGAACACCAAAGGCACAGTCCATGAAATAAACAAATGATAAGCTGTACTTTATTAAAACAAAACAAAACAAAAAAAAAACTTCTGCTCTGCAAAAGACACTGTCAAGAAAATGAGAAGACAACCAACAACTGGAAGAAATATTTAGAAAAGATGTAGATGATAAAGTGCTGTTATCCAAAATATACAAAGAACTCTAAAATTCAGCAATAAAAAAACCAACAACCTGATTAGAAAAGGGACAGAAGATATGAACAAACACTTTGCCAAAGAAGTACAGATGGTTAACATATAAAAACATGCTCAACATCATATATAATTAGAGAATTGCAAACTAAAACAACAATGAGATGATACCTATTAGAATGACCAAAATCTAAAATACTGACAATAACAGACGCTGGTGAGGATATGGAGCAATAGAAATTTTCATTCTTTGCTGGAGGTAATGCAAAATAGTATAGCCTTTGGAAGATAGTTTAACAATTTCTTACAAAATTAAACGTACCACACAATACAACAATCATGCTCATTGGTATATACCCAAATGAATTGAAAACTTACATTCACACAAAAACCTGTATATAGATGTTTATGTTAGCTTTAGTCATGATTGCCAAAATTTGGAACCAACCAAGATGTTTTCAGTGGGTGAATGAGAAATAAACTGGGGTGCATCTAGACAATGGAATTATTGCTCAGCCATAAGAAGAAATAAGCTATCAAGTCATGAAAAGACACAGAAGAAACGTAAACGCATATACTAACTAAAAGAAGCCAATCTGGAAAGGCTACATGCTGTTTTATTCCAACTATACGACATTCTGGAAAAGGAAAAACTATGAAGATAGTAAGAGGATCGGTGGTTTCCAGGGGTTGGAAATAGAGAGGGATGAATAGGTGGGGTACAGAGGATTTTTAGGGCAGTAAAATGATTCTGTTTGATATTACAGTGGTAGAATACATGTCACTATACATTTGTCAAACCCATAGGATGGACAATGCCAAGAGTGAAACTAACATGGGCTTTGGGCAATAATGATGTGTCAACGTCAGTTTGTCAATTATTACAAATGTGCCACTCTAATGTCAGAAGTTGACAATGGGGAACACTGTACATATGTGGGGGCAAGAGGTGCACGGGCCATATACTCTCCATTCACTTTTGCTGTGAAGCTAATACTGTTTTAAAAAATAAAGTCTATTTAACATAATAGTAATAATAATAGCCAACATTCGTGGAGGGGTTGCTTTATACCAAGCATGGTGCTTAGGAGTTTAATAATAATCATGGCCAGCATTTGTTGAGTTTTTACTAAATGCCAGGCTATACTAAGTACATTACACACATATCTCACTTATTCCTCCCCCAGATGCTTAAAGGTAGGTCTTGCTTTCCTCATTTCATAGATTAAAAGTACACTTGAAGGGGTTAAGTGACTTGTCCAAGGTCACAGTGCTAGTAAGTGCCTGGGTTGAGATTAAGACCCATTATATTAACCTTTACATAGAAGATCCCCAGGAACACAACATGACCCTTCTCTCTCCTGCTCATCTGTTTTTCCTCCTTCTCATCGGCACACACACATGCTATCTGATCTTGAAGAAAATCTCTTGACCACACATGGCCCTCCAGGTATTGATTTCCCCACTTCCTTGCTCCTCTTCAGAACTCCCGAGTGGCCGGTCTATACTGACTGCTGGCAAGGAGTCAGCGCATAATAAAAGTTAATTTTCTTCCTTCCTTCCTTCCTTCCTTCCTTCCTTCCTTCCTTCCTTCCTTCCTTCCTTCCTTCCTTCCTTCCTCCCTCCCTCCCTCCCTCCCTCCCTCCCTCCCTCCCTCCCTCCCTCCCTCCCTCCCTTCCTTCCTTCCTTCCTTCCTTCCTTCCTTCCTTCCTTCCTTCCTTCCTTCCTTCCCTTTTTCCTTCTGCTGAAAGTCTAAGGCAGATCCACTGCTGGACCACAGCTCTTAGAACAGCAAGTTAAGGTGAGATTCTCTGAACCAAGCATAACTTGGGAAGTTTGGAAGGCCTCCAGTATAAACCCAGAGCTCTATAAAGCCCTCAGACCAAGCAAAGACAGCCAGATGCATCCTGGTGGGAGACATCACTTCTCTGCCATGAGAAGAAATGAGGCTTCATACAGGAATGGACTTCAATGATAAGAGGCAGGTGTGTGAGAAGCACTTTCTGGTCCAATGATTAATGCCAGTCACAGTCCCAAGAGATGGTGAGAATAGAAACATTTCATCAGTGATCAGGTGAGTCTGGTTGGTGAGATTCCCAGCTGTCACATCAGAACACACCAACTCGATAGTCACCTAGCCACGTGGCCACGGGTGACTGCCTCTGCTGCTGGCTCATTCATGACAGTGCCAGGCACAGCTTTTTCCTAGGAGTTCTCACCTGAAGCTGGGTGGGCCCCAAGTCAACTAATTAATCAATTACTTCAATGATGTTTTAAATACCTGAGAGGAACCTGAAGAACGTAAAAGTATAGCATTGTCCCCTTGCCCTCAGAGGGACTTTGAGCATGAGAGGGTGTCAATCACCCCTAAACTCCACGGCTGCTACAGGGGGAGGGAGAGAAGATCGTAACCCCGGGTGCTGTGAGGAAGGCAGAGAGGGGGTACTGTATGCTAGTTAGCAATCAGCAGGTGCCCACCACTGATGGCCTCTGGATCCACGGGGCCTCTCCATCAGCTAGAAGATCACCAGAGAAAACAGGGATATAGATGCATCGAGAAACCATATATGTCAAATACAGTTACCTCATTTCATTCTCCCTGCAATCTCGTAAATTCGGTCTAATTTCCACGTTTAGCAGATAACAGGAGGCCAGAGGATTTCAGCAACTTGCTAAAATGGATACACCCAGTAGGTACCAAAGCCTAGATTGGAAGCCAAGGCTATTTGGCTTCAAAGTTCTTGTTCGTGTTACTGCACCGTTATCTCCCTCAAAAGGCAATGAACAATTTCTTTCTTGGATTCTGCGACTCAACAGTTAGTGAATAGGAAGGGGGGGAGCAAACTCTCAGCCATGAGCACTGTGACTCAGGGACAAGTAAGAAGGCAAGGAAATGACCCTTCTCTCTCCTGCTCATCTGTTTTTCCTCCTTCTCATCGGCACACACACATGCTATCTGATCTTGAAGAGAATCTCTTGACCACACATGGCCCTCCAGGTATTGATTTCCCCACTTCCTTGCTCCTCTTCAGAACTCCCGAGTGGCCGGTCTATACTGACTGCTGTCTTCAAATCCTCTGCTCCCATTTTCTTTTGAGATTCTCCAATTAGGATGTTGTTTCCATGACACATGAATGAGAGACTTCACATGATTAAGCCCAATCAATGGTCAAGTATCCATTCTCCTCTTACTTGACTCAACAGCAACATTGAACACAGGCGAGCAAGCCCTCGACCCGGCAGAGCCTTCTGAGAGCAGAGCCGGCTCCTGATGGGGCCCGGCTTCCCCGGCTGCTCAGCCTCAGTCCCTGGCTGGTGTCCTTGTCACCTGGACCTCTGACTGTGGAGCACTCAGGACTCATTCAGCAGCCCTCTTCCAATCCACATCTCTTTTCTGTTCCATATCTGAATTCACTCCCGTTGGGAACTCATCCAACCTCATGGCTTAAAAAAAAAAAAAATCAAAAACTGTCTACACATCTACCGACAACTCCCACAGTTCTACCTCCCTTCTGCATTTCCTTCTGCCTCTGTCCCCTGTCCTTCCAGTCACTGCTCACATGTCACCTTCCCAGGGGACTTTACCTAACCCCACCAGCCTGTTCCCATTCTCCCTTCCCTACTTTACTTTCCTTCATAATACTTTTTATTTTCTAATATATGGTATAATCCATTTGGTGCTTTTTAATACTGGAATGTAAGCTAAATCCAAGCAATACTGGAATGTAAGCTTCATTCAAAGCAATCCCTTTGGAGCAGGGATTTTTGTCTCTTCTGTACTGCTATATTCTCAGTATTTAGAATTGTGCCAACCACATAGTAAGTGCTCAATAAATACTGTGAAAAGAATGACTGAATAAATGTCCTTACAGGAGCTATTATAATATTAAAAGGCAGAAAATCATAGTTGGAAAAATCCATTTTCTCACAAAATTGGACCTAACTACACATCTGTTTATTCTCACCTGTGAGACAGGTCTCACACCTCACAGCTATATTGTACTTTCAACTTTCAAAGCACCTTCACAAATATTCCCTACAAATTCCTGTGAGCCAAGTATCTGAGCTCCACGGGTCAAGGGGAAGCCAAGTAGGGCAGGCTGGATCTCTCCAACCCAAGGGTCCTCATCCCAGAACCTGTGAATATGTTACATTACAAGGCAAAGGGGACTTTGCATGTGTGATTAAGGTTAAAAACCTTAAGACAGGGAGATTAGCCTGGAAAATTCAGGTGGACCCAATCTAATCACATGAGAAGGCAAAAGCAGAGAGCTTTCTCTGGCTGAAAGCAGGAGCAATGAGGTGGTAAGGTCAAAGACATTTAAAATATGAGACAGGGTCTTGAGCTGCCATTGCTGGCTTTGAAGAAGAAGGAGCCATGAGCCAGGGAATGTGGGTGGTCTCTAGAAGTGAAAACAACCCCGTGCTGACAGCCAGGAAGAAAGCTGGGACCTTGCTCCTACTACTTAAAAAATCTGAATTCTACCAACAATCTGAACGAGCCTGAAAACAGATTCTGCCCCAGAGCCTTCAGATAAGAGGCAGCCTGGGCTAACACCTTGGCTTTGGCATTGTGAGCCCATGAGCAGAGAACCCAGCTGAGCCCACCTGGATTACGGCTATACTGTGAGATAATGAATGGGCATTGTTTGAAGCTGCTGAATTTGTGATACTTTGTTATAGTAGCAGTGGAAAACTGATAGGCCAGGTGGCTATCACTGAGTGACCAGGGGCCCTGAAATATTTATAATCAGAGAGCTTTCTTCCATCCAAGAGTCAGGCCCACTTTGAGAGATCTGGCTTCTGTTGGTTTCCCCAAAATGTCAAACCGATGCTTTGACCTATTATAAAAATGCTCTTTTCTTCTGATTCTCCTGGTATCGGAAATTTAAATGAACCAAAATAGTGGAGGTCATCCTATATCTTTTCCCAGGTTGTAGGGGAGACATTTCCCTTCTGCATGGACTGGACTGGGTTTAACTAATGGTCTGACTTTCTATTAAGCTGCAGGGGAAGTGAGAAATGGCTGCTTTCATAGAATTAGTAAATGCCACCAAAACTAAAGGTCAAAGCAAGTTGACATTAAATACAATATTTCCAGTGGGGCAACGCAGGGTGCTTTAAAGAGCAGTTCCCACAAATCCCTGCAATGCCTATTCACTGAGCTTGTTTTGAGTGCTAATAGAATCCAGTTAAACCCTTTGTCAGTCCCCATCCTTTCCCACCTGCGACCTACATTGGCCACAATAAGCCTGCTTTCACCAACAAAGCCCCCTCGTTGACCAGTGGAGAAGGGCCGTGTGGCTGGCTCCAGGTGTCAGATGTTACATTAGCTTGTGTAGGCTTCAGCATCACTGTGAACTGGACTCTTGTTTATCCTCTCCTGTGGCTGTAGGGCACAGAGAAACAAAGGCAGGTGGACACAGGGCAGACTGCAGCCGAGCTGAATCTGCACGGGAAACTCATGCTTTAACTGAAGGCCTGGTAACCCGGGAGCTTCATGTAGAGCGAGGCAGGCGTGTGATGTAGAGAGAAGATGAACACACTTAAGAACCAGGCTCTTACAGACGCAAATCCCAGTTCTAACATTTATTAGCTGTGTATCCTTAGTTTGTAGTTTTATCCTCTATGAGCCTCAGTTTCCTCATCTGTAAAATGGGGATAGTAATAAAAATAGAATAATGTGCCTTCCATAATAATTTTTATTTCATGACATTATCATCTAGCATCTATATATTTTGTGTTTGTTGATTAATTATGAAGCTTTTTGAACTATGCCTGACACATAGTAGGCCCTAAAAAACTAACTTTACACAGTAGTGTACTGGTATATGGGTTTTTATTGTTATTGTTGTTGTTTTATTGCCCCAAACTGTATGCATATGCTGGTATACAGTTAACGACTGGCTCTCAGAAGATAGGAGGATGATTTTTGGTGTTTGCCTATGTCTGTGGTATAAATACTCCCATCATAGCTGATTTCAGCTACCAATCTGGCACCACTGAACAGAGTTAGGAAAAGATACAAGTAGCATTTCATTACAGAGTATTACTGCCATACAGACGCAGAAAATATAAATAATCTTTAGAACAAAGATAATAGAAAAATACTTAGGATGTAAGTGGTTTTAAGTAATTATTACTTTTGTTTTTAATATAATTTAAATTTGTATAATTTTAATAATTGCTGAGTTTGTTTAATTTTTAAAATAACAGGCTCTCAAATATTTTGAAAAATCTAAAAATTGGCTTTTGTGATCCAGTACAAGCTAATTCCAGCATACAACAGGCTGTATACATGTAACTTTTCCTACCACTAATATTAATAAGTATCCTTTCCCTGCCCCCAAACAGATAGATAGAGCATAAATGCTTGTGCAGAAATCTAGGGCAGACCTCTCTCCCAGGCAGATCAGTGGAATCAGATCCCAAAGAGGAAACAAACAAATCCCCTACCAAACACTTATCCACACCTGGTGGAACAGGTGAAGTCCTAGGCCATTCTCCTCCAAGGGACAGCCTAGGATCCCTGGCTGTGCTAGAATGTCATTGTCTCAAATACTGCTGGAAATAAATGGGCCATTAGCCTAGACGTGGTATCTCTGGATTACATGGTCATTTAAGAGACTAAACTTTAGGGATCTGTCTGCAGGCATGAGCAGAGAGGGAGATACATTGCCAGGGCTAAAGGTGTGCTGGTAATCATTGTCACGGCTGTGACATGTGCATTCTCCCACTGGTCAGCTTTCTTACACTTGGCTTCACATTCAGGAAAACAAAACAGTATGGGATCCAGAGAAAACTCAGTCAATCCCTGTAATATTCCTTTGCTCTACTGATGATAGCCCCCAAATCAGTTCCTCAATTAACCTGGGACATTCCTTGGAGCAGGAGCATTATGGTCCTACACATGTCCTGTCAGTAGGGTGACTCCCCCTCCCTCCTGATTTTCCTGAGATCGTCCCAGTTTTCAAGCTGAAAATTCATAGTCTCAGGAAATCTCTGTCCCAGGTAAACCAGGACAGTTACCCACCCTGTCCCTTGGCCCACAAAGCCAGGATTCTTGTGGCTTTCATTCTCCCAGGGGCACCGAAGACAATGATTCTAGAGGGTCCTTCAGATCAAGGGTGTGAAGAAGGAGCATGAATTGACCCAAGAGGCCAAGAATTGAAGTGAGTGGTCATTGCAAATCCTCGTAATTGCCAAAGGGTGTCCTGAAGTGGCCCATAAAGGTAGACAGAAATGCCTATCAGTATAAAAGGACAATTAAATTGGACTGAGGCACATCTACTCTGTGCCTTTTCTTTTCCTTTCTTTAAACCTGCTTTTCAGAGCGGCAGCCCGAGCCATTCGGAGCAGATGAGAATGCCTTTGTTTGGCGCTAATACACCCAGGCAGCCCTGTGGGCTCTCCCCACCCAGACCGCCACGAGAGTGAGAAGAAGCACTCATCTGGATCAGGTGATGGGACCAGCCAGCTTGAGAGGACTCTCCCATGCCCACCAATGGGCCACCAGACCTTCAATAGGGACAGAGCCAAGTCAAGCACTGATCTGCAGAGCAGCCTGTTTTCTGAGCATGCCCCTCCAGCGTAGCAGGCCTGGCCTCCACGCTCTGCAGCCACAGGCCCCATGATCCTCACTCAGTTCTCTCCCCTGGGCTCCTCCAAGAGCCACCAAAACTCCCTCCTTTTGCGCCTGGCTGTGTCATCATGATCATTTACTCTTCCAGCACGTCCTAGACAAAATTGTCCAAAATAAACTTTTGGTATAATAATTTGGTACCACGGTTTTTATTTCTAAAAATGCAATTTTGTTGCTTTTTAAAACCATCTATTCTTTTTCGTTCTGACCAGTTCTTGTCTTCAGGTTCCTATTCCACCGACCAGTTGCATTCACGGTGTGTGTTCTTGGTGCAGAGTGTGGCCACCTGCCCCGGGAGTGATCTGCAATTGATTCCTGAGCAACACAATTGGTTTTCAAAAGGAGCTAAAGCTGCAGCGCAGACCAAACAGTAATGCTGAAGCTTAAAGGAGATAGAAAGGTATTTCTCTTTCATGTAACAATCCACAGTCAACGAGGTAAGTTCGTGGGTAGTTCTGACCCACACGGTTATTGAAGATCACGGCTTCTTTCTATTTCACTCTTTAGTCATCCCTCGGGTGTTTCCTCAGGGGCATGGTTGGAGCCGGGGTACCACACATCTGGGTTACAACAGTGTGAAAAGGAAGAACGAGCACAAAGGAAAAACCCACCGCCACCTTCAGGTGCCAGCTTGGAAATGTCACTCATCACTTCTGCTCTCATTCCATTGGAGAGAACTGAGTCACAAGGCCACGCCCAGATATATCAGAGGCTGCACAGCAGCACGCCCAGCTGTCATTCCATCTCTGTGAGGAAGCAGAGGACAGGTGAAGGTGGACATCTCAGTCTCTGTGACAGTGGTTAGGAGGCAAGCTCTGCAATGAGTTCTGCGATGAGTCAGCTGTTCAAATCTGGCTCCATTATTTACTAACTGTGCGACCTTAGTTAACCAAAATGCACCTTAGTTTCTCATCGGTAAAATGTGGATAATAATAGTCTCTAATTCACTGGACTGGTGGGAAGGGCAAAACATACAAAGTGCTTCTAACAGTGCTTGGAACATAGTAAGTTCTCAGTATTGTCATAATTTTATAGATTCGTATTTTATAGTCTTTCTAAGACTATTCGGCTTTCTCTAATTCTTGGGATGTTAATTTTACTGTTTCTTTTCCTCAAGTATCTTTCCCTCGTGGGATTTGTTTCCCAGTGTGGTTTGTGATTTTTTTTATTTTAAGCACATCGGCAACAGGAATGATTTCCTAGGGAGCACTCAGATGCTCAGGATCGTGGATTCCTCCTTACAGGGGCTTCTGCCCAGGATCCTTACAGTTTTACTGGGTGGAACAGTTCTCACTTACATTTCTCAAACTGACATTCTGCAGTATAAAGGTGAAGTAAAAACTTTACTGAATATTCAGGCGTGATTCATATTTAGAATTCTGATTTCTGAAGTAAGGTGATATCATTTCTGTACGGAGTCTCAAAGAGATGACAAGCTCCCCAGACTGTCGGATTAGTTTAGTCTTCTGTTAAAGGAAAGAGCAGCCCTTTGAGGTTCCCAGTTCAATGCAGGGGGTTCCCTTTTAACTCTGTACCTGCACAGGCCTGAGGCCTCATTTTCTGCTCCCAGCAGGGGGATGAAACCCCCACCCCAGCCCTGAAGGCATCTGGGTCCCCCCTCTCTCCCCCACCCCACACTGACCACCCCAGCATCGGCTCCCAATTACTCCTCACGATTTCTAATCCCTTCTTTTCTGGCACCTGAGGATTTCTTTCTCTTTCTTTCAAAGTCAGTTATGTATTTAAATAAATTTTTTTAAATGTTTTACTAAGCATTTCTGTGTGCTAAAAGTGGGAGGGGGGGCTTTTATATCTGCTCTGTCTGCCACATTCTTTGCAAGTTTGTTCTAGGCCTAATGAGACAGGGAAAGAGAAATTCCTTTCCCGGGAGAGCACTCTATTTGTTAGAAAGGAATATGCTCATAAGCTGCATGGAGAGAGGTGTGAGAGGAGGAAGGCAATTCTGGCCAGCTACCACTGGTGGGCCTCCCTAGGGATTTCAAAATCTGGGCCCTCCCTTCCTTCCAGGGAAAATAAGCAGCCTCATCTTTCCACTCTCTGGATCCTGCTTGATACACCAACAAGCCTCACTATGGAAGGAAGGGGTTTAATGAGTTCTTTTGTGCTGAGGCCTTACAATGAGAGGAATTGGGACCAGAAGAGAAACAAAGAGAGGCAAGATGTCTTGGTGCCCAAGGGTCAGACATTGGACTCAGCACAGGTTTGGACCAGGGTCCAGGACATACCAAGGGGGCACTGTGTGGCCCACCCTACCCTGGGCCTGGGACAGCTTCCAGGGCAGACTCACCATGAGTGGGCAGACTCCTTGCCCTGCCTTGGCTTTGGGGACTTGTCCCCTGGCCCCATCACCACCCCACCCCATAATACCCCAGAGCCCTCATGTGCTCTAGGAGTCCCCTTGCTGGACAAGGATGAAAGGACACCCACCCCCGCCACACTTATTGTTAACAATAACATTTGCAACTATTCGTGCTGCACTTTACAATTCACAAAACACTATGTTTAAACAAGTATTTTACAACAATCCTATGAGATTCTTCATTTTATTTTACTAACTGCCTCAAATTTAACATCTCCAATGCACAAAATGTGGAGGGGGCAAATACAAATATGTAATTTTACAAAGTTGTACCCTTTCCCTGTATCTGTCCTTACTGGATCTAATTTTACATAATCAAAAATATTTAAATTCCAAGCTAACATTTTTGAATTTAGATTACTTCACAAACTTCAGAGTAAGTCTTTTTTTAAAAAAAAAAAAGAATAGCTATTTGGCTATATTCACCTAAACAGAAAGAGAACTCACCAAAGCTGTTTCTTCTA
Organism: Microcebus murinus; assembly: GCF_040939455.1. Classification (NCBI taxonomy): domain Eukaryota; kingdom Metazoa; phylum Chordata; class Mammalia; order Primates; family Cheirogaleidae; genus Microcebus; species Microcebus murinus. Next base: position 113,600,277 of record NC_134105.1, on the reverse strand, counting down.
GAAACAAGACTCCGCCCCAAAGGCTGGCTGCCACATTCGCACTCTGAGTTAAAGGAAGTAAAATGCCACTATCTTTAGAATAGCCTTTTTGTCTCTATTTCAAGCCAAGAGGGTTCCAAAATTTTGACAGGCAGTCTCAAAGCACCTCATTACACACTCAAAAATTTTAGAAAGTGTAAAATGCTGAGCAGGTGTGTCATCAATTCATTTTACAATTTGAGAAACTGTGTCTATTTTCAATCAAAAGTTTCCATTCTAATACTGAACAGTGGCAAGCCTACATTTTACAGATTAGTAAACTGAGGCTCAGTGAGATTAGATGACACACTGAGGAAAAAAAAAACTGAGTGGGAGGGGCCAGATCTGAGCCCAGTCAGACCTTTTTGTCAGTCACTAAGGTCTAATTTAGTAATAAGTCACAGGATTACTTCTTGGACCATCTGCATTTGACGGGCCCATTCTTCTTACCTGTAATTGTGAAATTTCAAATGTTAATACATGAAAAATAAAGGATTACGGTGACAGGTTCTAGCAATCTGCTGTAAGGTAACAAACCACATCCAAAGCCATGAATCCAAAAAGCTGACACTCTCTCCCATGTTCCAGACTCTGAATTCATGGCTCTGGGTTGTGGCTTTGTGAGGCCAATTTCGGGCAGGCTGTGCCACCTGCAGGCCTTGACCAGGCCAAAGTGACCTGGACACATCATGATGGAGATGAAGATCAAGCCCTAGCTCATCTCCCAGTACCTGCAAGGACATAACAAGTCCATGGTCCAACATTTATTGAGTTCTGTGTATGCCCCTTCCCTGTCCTAGATCCCGGGGGAATCAGGGGTCAGGGAGTGAGGCAGGAAAAAGAAAGATGATAGAAATTAACACAACACTGCACCTTAAAAAAAAAAAGCTTATTATTCAGTTAGGGACAGAAGATATTTATGTAGGGACATTTAGCAAGACAAAATGAAGAGGGAAATTTCCAAAAGAATGTACAACATGGTGGCGGGAGATTGTCAAGGGAGTTTAAAGGATGGAAAGTGGAGGGAAGGAGCAGTGTGCCAGGTACTTTGGTTATGAGATCAGTCAGAGATTATTACAATCTTGCTACAGTAAGTGAAGTCTCCAGTAGGCCAATCCAAAAACTCCTTTTAGCAGGGAAATTACCTTTAAAAAAGAGAGAGAGAATTGTTTAATAATCACCATTGGACTAGAAGCAAAAAGAATGTTTGGTTAAATATCTAGACTCTTGACTGACTGACAGCTGGGTAGGTAGGTAGCATGATTATTTTCCCAGAGCAAAATCTTAATCCCATTAGAGTTTCCAGAAAATAGGTTAAGTACTTTATCAGGAATGCCAATTTCCTCCCAGAACCAGGTTCTGAACTTCATCTCACAAAAAATTCTTGCTCTTAGTCTATGTTTAGGACAATTTTTCTTTTATAATTGTCACATCCATGCCTTTTGTGGCCATGTCTATCCCTACAAGGCAACAAAGACCACATAAAACCCACATTTAAATTGTGTAGAATGCTGCGGAAGACCAGATCTGGACTTAAATATTCACTCTCTAAGGAGAAGGATAACCCTGATTAGCTTATTTATTCTCTGTTGGAAACATACAGGAGCAGATTCAGGTATCATTGGATCTAAAGTTTGTATAATTTGAAGGACACTAATTAATTAAAAAATACAAAATTATGAACATAAAATTAGACATAAAAATGAATATTTATTTAGAATGAGAAATCACCTTGGAGATTCAGGTCTCATTCTTCAGAAACCACTTTTCCAGATATGTATACATAGTGAAAAATAAAAATAAAATCCTAAGCCCCCCAACAGGCTGAACACCCTGTTGGCCAAGGGGACCCCAGAGAAACCTTAAAAACTAAGTTCCTGTCCATGACTGGATGCGAGGTAGGACATGCTTCCTTATACCCCCTCCCTCGCTAACCACCATTAGACTTTCTTTCCTGAGGGATAAACAAAGACCAGCCCTTTTGAAAGACTTGCTCCACTACTTCTTTTGGCCAAGCTTTTTGTAATTTCAACACAACTGGCCAGCATTCCTTTCTGATAGGAGACCACAGACCCTGGGCTGGTTCGGGCTGGTTTACAGAAGTTGCACACAGGATGCCTCTGTGTCCTCTGTTTCACCTTTTGATGTACAGAACCTAACTTTAATACATTTAAATGTTGTCTCCCTTCCAAAGTGAACATAGGATGTATGTAATATGCATGTCTGTTTACCACACATGTGTACCCTTCTCCATGAATATTCATAGCTCCTCTATAACCTATAAATATGTATATTCAGCCAACCCGGTTGGCACAAATTCCTGTTCCATCCCTCCCTCCTTTGAAGTGCTGGCTTTTGGTTTCTGCCAGAGGCTATGCATCCCAGCTTGTGGGATGACCAGACGGCTGGCTACAACCCTTTATGAGAAATAAAGCTCCCCTCTCCAAATTTATAGACCTTGTGATTATTTAGTTGACAACATAATGCTTTACAACTGTGTTCTGGCTTCCCTTCCCAGCCTAGACCATTACAGGTCCCAGCAAACCCTGGCTTCCATGAGAATCTGAAGTTTGAGCTCCATTCACATCTTAGTGAGTCAGCCTCTGATGTGGTCCTCCAGAAGGCCCCTCCCAGCCTCCATACTTCTTACCCTGGGCAGTCAGTATCCAGCCACCCTGCCCTGGCTTCACTTATCAACTAAAAATGACAATTTCCCGGAAAATCAAGGGATTCCTTTGTGGGTGGATTCAACAAGTGCTTGTTGACCTTCATTATATGTCAAGCACTGTGTGGCTGGGGTGGAAATGAACTTCCTATTAGCTGAATCTAAAGTCTAAGAATATTTTGAGTAAGTGGATTCTTATTCTTTCACTTATGTCACAGTATTTACTGAGAATCACCTATACTCCAGGCCTGAGCCACACATCAACCACATATGGTAGTCACAGTTGTTCTGCCCATTTTAAAGGTGAAGAAACTGGGGCTCTCAGAGAAGTTAAGTATCTTGCTGATGGTGGAGCCTCAAGCCTCAAACATAGGTCTACCTTCAGAGCCAGAGACCTTGCCCACTCTCTATGTGTTAAGCATCCAGTAGAGACTTTTGTTTATAATACACACGCATACACGCACTCACACACACACACATACTGTAAACTTATACTTTACAATTTACGAGGCATTTTCACCTAAATTGCATCATCCATCTTTTCAGCAACCGTGTGAACAATAAGGGAGAAAGTGGAGGAGAAGCCTGGGCCCTCATCCTGTTAGCCAGCTGCAGAGCCTTGGCTAAATTACTCCCTGCAGTAAAATAAGGGGATTAGATGAAATCGTTTTAAGGTCCTATAGCTCTGCCATCCCTTGATCTTGGATCAGCCAACCCTGACTATCTACCCTTTCCCACAGGCCCCTTTGGTGTGGGTAGCAGGAACCTGAGTGGGAAGAAAAGGAGAGGAGAGATTTAGGGCAGGGTTTGAATCTACTCAGAGGCAGGAGAAAATCTGCAGCTGTGAGGAAATTCAGAGCTTTCCAGCCAAATGCCCCCAAAGCTGAGAAGTCACCAGAAGCTGGAATTTGTTTCTGCTCAACAGTTGCCCACAGGCAAGCTTTCTGAGCTCTGTCTCTGTAGACTGGAGTCTATAAAATGCTCCCACAGCAGTCCCTTTGTGGCTAAAATCAAACTTTGTGCTAAATGGAGCTCATAAGTAATGGCAGGATCAGGCTTTGCTTCTCAAGCGACTAGGGGTGCAGATGGGGCAGGATCCCACAAGCAAAGGCCAGGCTACTCATGACAACTCTGAGGAGCAGTGAGAAGCCCAGGATTCCTGAATTACATTGTAAGGAACGGCAGAAGCTACTTTCTAAAATATTCAATCATTCTCTTTGCAGAATTTCCTTCTTTTCATTTGACTTTTTCTTTCTTTCTTAAAGTTTTGTCTTACTCTTAAAAAAAAAAAAAAACATTTTCTTATTCACATGGCATTCTCCAATTGGCATTCTTTTCTCAATTAATCTCTATTTCTGAATCCTTTGGTTTTTCTAATCTGGGCTAATAATGGACTTTAGGGGATGTACAGACCACTAAAATTAAAATCAGATTGTCAAAGGCAAAATTACAAGCAATGGCAGCCCTTGGCCCCAGTTTTGTCGAGCTGAGAGCAAAGAGACTTAAAGCCTGTGACTGACTGATGTAACTGAGATGGCAGACGTGTGCATTGAGAGCCTTCCTTCCAAGATCATAAGCAATTATTCCAATTAGAAGATGTCCTGTCCAGTCAAAAGAGGTAATACTTGTTTAAAACTCTTGAAATTAATTAGATTGAGAAGAGGACTATAAGTAAATTAGTTGTAAATTTCCTATGCACAAAGCCCAGAGTTAAATCCATCTGCACCTAATCTAGAGACCGTCCACAATTGGAAGTCATTTAGCTATAGCGACTCTGAACAATCACACCATGCCACTCTTCGACACTCAGTTGCCATGACATCCACCTTTCAGTTAACTTTGAAATCATAGGTGATTCTGTGATTCTGAGTTCTGCCACTCTCTGCCACAGCCTCCAGACAGGTTTCCAAGGATCTCCAGCTATGACCCACTGGCACATTTCTGCCAGGAACGTCTCCTCAAATAATATGTGATTCTAGCATTGAGGACACTTCACTACTCCACCCACAATTACCTACAGAATGAAAAAAAATTCTTAGCTTTCTCCTCATGGTCCCTCACATTTTAAAACCCCAAGTTCTTCCTTCCCATAATTCCCTCATGAGCTTTTCTTTAGTCAAACCGCCCTGTTCACTACCACACCTTTCAGCCACCTCCCTTCCCAGAATGCCTTGCCCCATCTTCTCAAACTCCAAACCTTGTCTGGACTTCCCAAGACCTCACTCTCCCTCCTCCATGGGGCTCTCCTGGACCACCCCAGTTTCCATGGCTCTTCTGTTTGACTTCTTGGCCACACTCTTCCCTGTTTCATCTCTTGTGTTTCTGTGTCATGTTCAAATTTCATTGGACTTGTGGTGTCTTCTCACATCCAGTTATACTTCCTTGAGAATGAGGTGTTGTCTGCAGCCATTTTGAAATCCCTACTATGTTGGCTGCATTGTTTCGAACATGATAGGAACTCTTATTTGTTGAGAACAGAGCATAGGTTTTGTCAGGTCTGCCTGGATCAAAATTCTTGGCCCACTGCTTACTAGCCATGTTTTCTTGAGTTATTTAACTCTTTAAAGCTTCAATTTATTTACTTTTAAGTTGGAACCATCACAATTCCCACCTCAAAGGGGCATTGTAAGGATTAAGTGAGATAAAGCATACACAGTGTTCAGGATAGTCTGATACGTAGTGTCAATGCAGGTGTGATGTTGTTATCATCAACAACACTTATTGCTGGAACCTAAAATATGAAAATTCAGGTAATCCTGAGAAGAGTGTTGAGCCATCCCTTAAGTGAAGATGAGCCAAAGTGGCAGTGAGGCAGCCCTCTCCAACACACCTATCAGTGGGAAAAACTGTGACCTCCTCCCGGCAGGAGTATGTGGGAGAAATTCAAATAAAACAAAACTGGATAAACCAGAACTGGATTAATAAAGCTACTTCCAATTAGTGATTTCTTTTTTTTTTATTTTAATTTTTTTTTATTTCAGTGTATTATGGGGGTACAAACATTTCGGTTGCATTTTATGTCTTTGCTTCACCCAAGCGAGGGTTAGAGGCATACCCTTCCCCTCTACAATGCTCACCTCGTCCCTCATTTGTGAGTTTACTCCCCCCAAACCCGTAATCCCTGGAGAATATTACTACAATGTGAGCACCATAGTGTTGATCAGTCATTACCAATTTGATGGCGAGTACAAGTGGACCCTATGCTTCTGATCCTGTGTTACCTCACTTCAGATAATGGGCTCAAGATCAATCCAGGAAAATATAAGAGGTGCTAGACCACTGTCGTTTCTTATAATTGAGTAGTATACCATTGTATACATATACCAAATTTTAATAATCTACTCATGAATTGATGGGCATTTGGGTTGTTTCCACATCCTTGCAATAGTGAATTGTGCTGCCACTTTACCCAACCAGTGATTTCCAACCAGCAAAGTATCACCTTTCAGTGAGACTGCTCCTGCCAGACCCCTCACTCTCCCAGATCCATGGAGCTCTTCGTAGACCCCTCTCAGCGTTCAGTTCCTGCATCCCTCCCAACCACCAGTGAGTGACTCGACTTCTCAATCCCCACACAACTCATGCCACCACCTCATCTGCCTTGTACCACCATCCCCGTGGTACACGACTTTGAGAAAAATGAAAATACCTTCTCACTAGAGAAACGTGGGGATTCTATATTAGACTCAGAGCCCAGAGCTGTTCTCAATAGTACCAGCTAATCCCTAACTGTTGCGTGTCTGGAGGTGCCTCTGTTCTTGTGGGTTCCTCTTAGCTTTTTTCCTATACCTGTAGACAATCGATAGTGGTTGTAGCATGTGCCTAATTGAGTCATTTTGGAACCTCCTTGCCCTCTGGATGCTGCTGCCCCCATGGAGTGACGTGAGGCCAGCAACAACCTTCAATGTGTTATCAATGCTCCATTTTCCATGCCAGGGAGGAGGTGGTACCAAGATGGGCATCATGTTTGTTAAAAAATTAAGTAAGCAAGTATATGCCTGGCACTGTCCTAAGTGCTGAAAGAGAATGATAAATAAGACGTTTCTTCAGGGGCTGGTATTACCCATCTTCGATCCACTTAGAGGCAGAGTGCTCTTTCTGAAACGTAAACCAGCTCTCATCACTTTCCTGCTCATAGCAGCTCCCTGCTCAGCCAGATCATCTCTTCGACTCCATCTCCAGTTTATTAAAAACAGACAGGTGAGTTGGTAAACATCTGGGATATGTGATTTAGAAATGTTGGCTTGTCGTTGTCCTAGCTCCAGAAGAGCATCTTTAAATTCAGCAATTGCTTGCGGATATATGCAGAAGTCATAGGAAGACAGCTGTGAGTGTGCAGAGCTAGGTTCTTGGCCTAGAAGGTTCCTCCGGGGCCATGGTGAAATGCACTTTCTCTCCAACAACACTTCATCAGAAAGTCGATGTTCTGATTCTAGTCTTTACGCTCCTCCCTGCCAGGAGCTCTTTTCCCTGTCATATCCCTCATATCTTTCTAAAGGTGATCACTCATTCTCCCAGGCATTGCACAGACCTGAAAGTAGTTTGGTTTGCTGGGAGTCTCTGAAAGACACTCAATAATTTTGTGTACTCCGCTGAAATGTCTCACCTCCTCTTCACGGAATGCTGTTCCTTCACTTCTCCCGAGATCAGGCTCAAAGTTCACTGCCTCCAGGAAGCCCTTGAGAATTCATATCCCCATCTCTAATCATTATCCACTCTGTAATTTCCAGCAGTTATGTGGTCATGTGTTCAGTTGCCATTGTGTCATTCTCCACTTGTTGATATGTTGTTACTACAGATTCTCTATCCTTTATCCAAAACCTGTGAAGTTAAAGGTGTTTTGGAATTCAGAACTTTTCAGATCTTAGAAAGATAACAGAGGTTCTGGGGCAGCACCCCCCTTAATCAAACATATTAACATTTGTCCAGTGAAACTTATGAATATTCATGCCAGGTGAGATACATCAAGATTATAATTAGCTTCTTATCAGTTCAGATCAGGTCTTGCCACAAATAAGTTCTGTGTTTCAGATGTGTGAACCTGAGCTATTATAACAGCCTCTGCTACTGAGCCTCCCTTGGTGTGTATTGTCTCATTTAAGCCCACAACAGTACTGCGTGAAGGAGGTATTGTTTTCTACACATTATAAAAGAGAGGTTAAGTAATTTCTCAAGGTCAAACCTCCAGAAAATAAGGACACCAGCATCTGAACCAAAGCCAGCCTGTTGCTCAATGACCCCACAGTTCTCATTTTGAATCTGTTTTCATGTATCTGTTTATACTATTCCATGCACAAAATGGAACACAAACGTTTTCCAACAATGAAAAACAAACAGAAGAACATTAAATTTTTTCATTTGTAATTCACTAGTTATCCTTGTCTTCCTCCAAAAAGACTGCACAGCAGTTAAAATGTTAGTTCTGTAAAGTGAGCATCAAGCATCTGGAAGCCCAGAGGTGCCCGGGTTAGGTGAAATCCAGGGCAAATGCACCCGATGGCAGGTCTCAGGCAGGACACGGGCCTCACTGCCAGTCACGTGCATCCTCTTCAGCTCAGCATTTACAGCTCAGGAAATTTCACCTCAAAGTCCGAATAGTTCCTTGAAATGTTAAAAATACCTTTAAATTGTTCACAGTTCTTTCTCTTGAAAAACTGGATGGTCCCACAATCCCATGTCTTCATTCCTTCATGGCAACAATCAGATGATGCTGAGTAGCAGCTCTACATGGGGTAAGCATTCTCCAGCTAGCCACAGTCCCACTGCTGCTCACTCCTGGATTCCTAGGGGATTTCAGTTTGGGGCCACTACACCCAATAGAGGGGACCATGTCATGCTCCCCAGTAGGCTGGCCGTCTGCTTATTGATTGGAATGAAGTGGATGGGTTGTGTGGTTCTTCTACTACAAAACAAGGACATTCGGCCAGGCATGGTGGCTCATGCCTGTAATGAGCAATGCCTGTAATCCTAGCACTCTGGGAGGCTGAGGGAGGTGGATCATTTGAGCTCAGGAGTTTGAAACCAGCCTGAACAAGAGTGAGACCTCATCTCTACTAAAAAAATAGAAAGAACTTAACCAGACAACTAAAATATACATATATAATATACCATGCCCGGCTAATATATATATATATATATATATATATATATATATATATATATATATATATGTGTGTATATATATATATATATATATATATAATATATCATAGCCCGGCTAATATACCATGCCTGGCTAATATATATATATATATATATTAGCCGGACATGGTAGCACATGCCTGTAGTCCCAGCTACTAGGGAGGCTGAGGCAGAAGGATTGCTTGAGCCCAGGAGTTTGAGGTTGCTGTGAGCTAGGCTGATGCCATGGCACTCTAGCCTGGGCAACAGACCAAGACTCTGTCTCAAAAAAAAAAAAAAAAAAAAAAAAGGACATTCAGTAAGGATGCAGCAAGGACAGATTGAGAGAGAGAGAGAAAATCTATGTGACATAACCCCACTTAGAAACAAGATATATAATTCCTTGTGCCAGAGAGAGAAAAGAAATCTGAGGTGGTAAAGGGGGCTAAAGCACAGCCATCAGACCCATGACCCAGAAAGATGCAGAGGTGGCCCCAGTATCAGTGCCCTAAGAGGTTGAGTTTCTGCATAAGCAGAGCAACCAGAACAAGGTCACTTCTTGAGCCCAGGCTCCAATCACCTCCAAAAGGAAGATGAGAAAAGCCACAACAAACTGCCCGCTTGGGGTCATGGCTTATATAATGCTCTGTGAATAGAGGATCTAGATGAATCAGACAGTGTCACATGAGGACAAGGCCCCAACCACCTGCTGCCTCGGTGACTGCATCTGTGATGAGCTCCATGCCACTACGAAGAGGAAGGCTGCACCTCCAACGCAAGATCTGGTTGGACGCTGAGGGGAGGACGGGATGGGGGTCAATGATCGATTGGCCGGGTGGAGGCAACTGCAAAACAGCCAGAAAGGGGAGTCAGGTGGTGGGGAGGGGAGAGAGCATCATGAGTTCATGAGGAATTCCCACCTAAGCTGAGCTTGCAAACAAAAATTCCAAAACACATCAGAAAAATATATAAGCGAAACAGCTACCAAGGTTGATAATGAGAAGATGCATTCACTTTGCAAGATAAATTTTTGTTCAGAAAAAGAGTAGAAATGTCAGAAAACTCTAGGCTCAGTTAGAAAAAATTATAGCAAAGTAGATATTTTGCTATAAGTAGATATTTAAATATTTTTTAATAACCACCAAAAGAATAGAAATATAATCCCTATTTTCCTAACTAGCAGAGATAAACAGGGGTGGGGAGGAAGAAGATCGGTTCAATAAAAAGCAGGAAAATGAAAAATAAACAATAAAAAAGAGGGAGGAAGTCAATGAAAAATATACCGGACAATGAAAAAATATTTCCTGGCTTTTCCTAGTTTCCAAGATGATCACCCAAAACCCAAATTTCCCAGCTTAGTGGCCTTTTTCAAGGTCAGTAAAAACGCTTTCAGTTAGACCCAGCAGAGTTTACAGTGGAATCTGCCTGTGAAGAAAGGCAAGTTTTCCTTCTCCCCGAGGTTGGGAAACCAGTGTCTGCAGTTATCATCTGAAGCCCACAGTATAGGAAGCACCTGCCTTAGGGATATCATTTCCACGTACTGAATTCCTCCCAGGGGATATCTTGTTTGTTTATCGAACTCTCAGAGAGACTCTTGGGAATAAATAGAGGAGTAGCAGTAAAATCTGGACAACCAACCGTGCCAAAGCTTGTGAAGGCCAACGTGGGCAAGAGGACCTTGACCAGATCTGCTCAATGATGACCCTTCCTCTTGCAACCAGCCCTAAACTTCTGTCAGATGCATTTATAACTCTGTGACTGGGTTCCAAGCAAACACACCTTGCCATCACTACTGCAACCTGAATTGAGGTAATGATTTTGTTAGCCTTCTAAAAATTTCCAAATTTTCCAGATCAGCTCATTTTCCTGGGCCAGGGAGAGAAAACTCATTGGGCTGTGTGCCCTCGTGTCCTGAGAGAGGAGGTGCTTGCCAAGCCTGCTCTCTGGGAGCCAGAAATGTAAAGCAGATAAGGTAAATTGCATTGTTGTTTTGGTTTGGACCTGAGAGGCAAACATCCAATTTGAGATCAAATAAATGGATTCTGGGCCTGAGTAAGCTGATTAAATAGGATTCACTCTAGAGTAGTCTGAAAATTAGAAAGAAGCACCAGCAAAAATTCGGCCTATGGTTTCCGGGCTAAAAAAGAGAAGCCTCCCAAGCAGGAGACCTGTCTATATCAGGTACCATATTTTACATTTAGAAAAGTACAGATGCAGGCAGAGGAAATAGGGAAGGGCCTTATACAATTTTGACTTAAAGGAAGATAAACAGAATTTAAACTTACAGCATCAATTATTCCGAAGTAATGACAGCAAACATTTATTGAGCATTTACTATATGTGCTTGACACTGTTTCAAGTACTTAATAATTACACAGTATTTCCTAACTTACCACTTTCAAAAGATATAAAACAAAGCCAAAACCCTCCAAAACTATGAGGTACATATTATTGTTACCCCTATTTTACAGATGGGAAAACTGAAGAACAGCTAGTATGTCCTGGTGCCAAGATTCAAACCTAGGATGTCTGACTCTAGAGCACATTTGCTCAACCATTAGCCTATCTAGAAAGTAGTCTTAACTTTCAATATATACTTAATAACACTTACTTAAAAACAGACAGTATTATTCCAAAAAACATAAAATTGCAGGGTTTTTGTGTCACACCTACAATGTAGACCACACCGTGTTTCCCCTCCCAATAGTTCTTCCTAGCCTCTTCTTTGGTTTACAGAATTTTAAAGTGATTAAGAATGAACACCTCAATGAAAGAGGGACACTTCTTCAGACCTAGGAGGAGAACCGTGATTGGTGGTCATGTGACACAGATCTAGCCAATGAGAACTGGCAAAATTCTGCTGGAGGTGTCTGGGGAGGATTTTGCTCCATGATAAACAAAGAGACAGTGGGATCATCTGCTGCATTTTTTCTTTTTTTGAATGTGATTGTGTAAAACATGAAGCTTGGAGTTGAGGCAGCATTTTCGGCTTGTCAGCCTATGGACAAAAGCCAATCTGCTGGAGATGGTGGAGCAGAAAGGTCTGTAATAGCCTGGGTTGCTAATGACAGATTGGACCAACACACCACACCTGGAATCCACTGTCTCCAGACTTCCCACTACATGGGATAATTATGTATATTTGTTGCTTGAGGCAGTATTAGGCATTATGCCACTGCACCCAAATGTACTCTAACTTATACATACAGCCTTTGGCTATATATACACATATCTTGTGGCTATACAATTTTCACCTTTCTTTATTCCAGTTGACTTATAGCTACTTGGACAAATAAAACCAGTCAGTCATGAAAGAAAAGGGATTATGTTTGAGCAGGAGTTTATCAATACTGTTCTGAAAAAAATATAGCTCAAGGCCGCTGTACTATCATTCACCAAGCCCCTAAGCCAAATCTTCCTTAGATACGTCACCTGCAAGCTTTGACTCAGCAGCAAACAAAATAAACTACACCCCAGGTACCTCATTAGTAAAATAAGAAATTCGAACCAGGTGATGCTTAGGTAAACTTCAGCACTGACATTGTATGCTTTACCTATTAAGAAGGGTTTATTTTGTAATAATTTCTACCAATATCTTATAAATAATAGCCATATCTTTAAATACTGAATAAAATAATAACAATTTATCAAGAGTTCTACATCCTTCCCCTCTGTAGGTCTCAGTTCCTCATTAGTAAAATACAGAAAATGAAATGGATACTCTGTAAGGTTCTTTCCATCTGAGCCACTCTTGAATCTGGCCAGATTCTTAAATATGTAGTTCTAATTCTCATAGACTTCTATTCAAAGTTTATGCAGTCAGGTACCTGGCAATGTCTGAATTATACATAAGACTTTCTAAAGCATGTACTTTTGCTAAAATTAGAAGTTAACTAACTCGCTTAGACTCTGAGTTCCCTATTCACCTTTTGTATCTTTAATGTCCAGCACAACATGTAGAAGATAGTAGAAACTCCCTATTTACTGCTAATCCAATAATGACCACCATTTTTTTGAGCACCTTTTATTTAACATGTTTTTTAATGGGGTTTCTCAAATTTTCACAACAATCCTGCAAGGACAGTACCTTTACATCTATAGTCTAAAGTAAAACTGGACTGCTTACAGGACAGTCTCAGCATGGTGTCATATCCAAAATAAACACAAAAATCAAACCAAACAATATTAAGAGCCTATGTAGGTCTTTAGTGAAGTCTTGGAAGATATGGAAAAAAGGAAAATTATATTGCAAAACATACAGCAGAAACTCCTTTTATTAATATCTATCTTCCTAAAAATCTTCTCACGGCACCACAAAGACCCCCAATCTCCACCTTCTCCAAACTCCCTAACAAAACTCCTGCATCCTCCCAGTTCTAATCCATTTTTGCTACTCTTCTGTCCTTTGGAAAGTGGCTTCATGCCCTGTGTGACCTAAATTAGTTGAAAAGCTTAACCTTTTCAAGGTCTCCAATTTTCCCCAGTGCCCATTGATTTGCTCAAGTACACTCTACAAGTATCGATTGCACCAGCATTTGGACACAGTCCTCTGGTCCAGAGCCAATGCTGTTCCATAGCACCACGCAGTGGATGGCACCGCTCTGCTTATGCAAGTTTCCTCTCTTCATGCGTAGATGCCCATTAGCCAGTGGCTGCCTCCAAACCACCTGAGGAATGATCAAAAACACCTATGTCTGGTCCCCACACCAGTCCCGCTGAATCAGAGTATCCTAGGGTGAGACCCAAGAGTCCACATTTTAACAAGCTTCCCAGCTGATTCTGAGGCACAGTCAGGTTTTGAAGCTCTGCTTGATGCTGTAAAGGCTTTAGAATTGAGCTGCAGAGGAGCTCATGCCTATAGGAACAGGAACATTCTATTCATTTGAATGTTTGATCTTTCCTACAGCATGATGTTCCAGGCACACATGCAGTACTTGACTTCTGAATACCGTGGGTTTAAAAAAACGTGTTAGTGGTGGTGTGCCACTCAGAATGCATTCCCCAGGGAAACGGTGACTGGAGATGCCAGCAGGCCTGGGAGAGTGCTCCAGAGCTTTATGTCCCTTCTCAAAGTGATTCTGTGAGAAGATCTATGTAAAAGTCTCCAGTGGGGCTGCCAGGAACAATTTCCCCCTGACCCTGACTCCCCTCCTGTCTCAGGGGTTGGTGGCAGCAGGGGAAGTCCAGATGATGACAGAGAGAGCAGAGCTACTGGGGAAGAAGTAGAAAAGTTGCCCTCCACAGAATCTGCAGGAAGCAGACCCCCAGTGAGGAGGTGGCTTCTTTCACAGTGTCAGCGCTCTGGCTGAGAGGGAGAAGGCATTCAGTGGGGTGAGGAGGCACCTTGAGGGAGGAAAGAAGGGCTCAGGTCTTTAGAGCCCTCAGGCAGCAGTCGCCAGGGAGTCCCATCCAGGACTGGGAGGATGGACGGCCAGGCCTATCCCAAGAGCAAGCCTTTTATCAAGGAATTCTTCACTACAGGAGTTCCCTCTCCTGAGTCTTCCTCAGAGCTCTGTTCTCTCTGGAAAGGGCTTCCGCATCCGGAGGCTCCATCTTAGATCCCTCCAAGGGTTTTAGACATGGAAGACAAACATCTGGGCTCCTTATAAGGTGATCTTAACCACACAGATTCTGAAAACAGTTTTAGAGTGAGGACCAGTGTTTTCTGAAACTCAACTGCATTGCATGATCAGTAGTAATTCCCGTCAACAAACGTTTATCAAATATCAACTGATGCACTAGGCCTGGCGAACATGTGGGCCAGGGTGAATCAATCCTTTGGCAGAGCATCAAGTACCAGAAATCAGAACACATGATCTGACAAGCATAAATGTCCTTATGAGTCTGCTGGAACAGAAAATTTAAATGTAGAATGGCCTCAGAAAAGCCCAGGCACTTGCTTGCTCAAAATAAGGCTGGAAAGGTCAGGGAGACCATTGATCACAACAGTCAATTGGGTCTGCACATGTGTGGTTAAATCCGATGTAATTAAAACATGGGTTGTGATCCAACATCAAACATGGGTTCTGTACGGCCATCTGTATAAGGGAGATTTCACCCCTTCCCTGGGGACTTCCACAGTGCATTGACAAATCAATGTGATTACCTCTCTGATTAGCTACAGAGATGTGTGCACGGGTAGCATTTTTGTTATAATACTTTATGCCCCACTATTTCTCATCCTTCTAAGTATATCCCCTCTCCCTTTTTATAGTGTTCCTGCCTTCAGTCTTGTTTGGAATGGACTGACATTGTTCTTCCTCTCCAGTGCTGGTTTGCAGAGTTGATTTGGGCACTGGAATCCTTTTAGCAAAGCAAAGTTTCCATGCAACTCCAATATTTTAAATACATAAACAGAGATCTCTGGATCTCTCCTTCCTTCAGACCCTGTCCTGCCTCAGAAGGAACCCTGGCACCTAAGGAACATAGCTGCCCTAGAACGCCAGTTAGCACCCATTCTTGCCTCTGAGGTAGAGATGGAAATTGTCATCCCAATATTCCTTCTTCGTTAATAATAGAATTCTAATTAGAGTGGAAATGAAACCAACTAAAAGACTACATTTCCCAGCCTGTCTTACTGTTAAGTAAAGCTAGTCCTATGATTAAAGTCTGGCCAATAAAATATAAGTGGAGCATTATATGAGATTCCCCAAAAGACTCCTTAAAACTGGGAGTTGTGTCCTTTCTGGCTTTCTATTATTCCTCCTTCCAGCTGCCTGTAATATAGGCATGATGGCTAGAGCTCTGGCAGCCATATTGGACCAGTATGTTACTTTGAAAATACAGTCTATGATCTAGAGATGGTGGGGAAGAAAAGATAGATAGAATCTGGATCTGAGTGACTTCATGGCATTATTAGACCAGTTCTGCCCTGCCTGCCTTTAGACTTCTTTTAGGCAAGAGAATAAGCTCCATATTCTTGATGCAATGTTGTGTTAGTTTTTCTGTAGTATGCAACCATATATCAAGTCCTAACTGATACAGAATCTGTCTATAGTTAAGTTTTCCAGTGAAAACTTCCTCTATAGTTCTCTTCTTATATGCTATGTCTGGAACGGAAAATTATGGAGAACTAGATTAAGAACAGATAGCCATGATGGCAGATAGCATATGATCAAATTTGTTGATAAAATTAATAATATAGTTGGCATTTACTGAGTGCTTACTCTGTGCTAGGTTGTCTCTAAGAACATATGCATACATAATTTAATTTAATACTCAAATCAACCACATGAGGTAGACAACATTATATAACAGGCAGTATTAAGATGAAAAAATTGAGGTTGAGAGGAGTTAATGACTTGCCTATAGTCATGCAGCTAGTTAGCTGCAGAGCAGAGGTTTGAGACCATGTCTCTCTTCTATGACAATCTCTAAATGTAAGTGGACTTAGAGTTTAAGCAAAATAAGTGCATCAATAAAAAGGACTTTTGAATTACTTTACAATAAAGACAATTTAAGCAGAGAGTGGCTTATCCTAAGAAGATTTGAATTATGTTCTTTTTCATGATCTAAACTTTAGGTGGGGAAGCTCTGGAATCAGATTGACTTGCATACAATTCCTTGCTTTGTGTCTTCCCAGAAGTGTAATCTTGGGCAAAATTCTTTAGCTTCTCTGAGCCTCAGGCTTCCTTGCACAGTGAGGAATGGATTGCCGAAATAATGCATGCAAAGTTTACAACACAATGCCTGCATGCGGTGGATAAGCTATTATCAATTTTGTGACACAGGGCAGGGTGAAATGAGAAAAACGAGGTAAGAGGCAATCTACTTATTCTCTAAAAGAATTTGAAAATAACTCCTTGGAGATCTGGCACAGAATAGTAAAAATGTATGGTGTTTGTGTGCATACCAATTGTGTTAAGCTGAGCAAGAGACCTCTCTTTAGTCTCAGATTTATCATCTGCAAAGTGAGAATAACAATACCTTTTATATAGGATGGTTGAAAAAAAGAAATGATTACCTGCAGAATGCTATACAGTGTTAATTATCTTTGTTACAGTTAACCTTAACTAACTCTTGCTACTTAATTTTTCCAAATGAAGTGACAAACCATCTACCCCACTTTCTTATTTTTCTCATTTCAAGCAGTTACTAGAATTCTTTTCATATTGTGGAAATCAATCATAACAGTTATGCTTCAGAAATGCTAACCCTAATAAAGGTGAAAGAATCAGAATTGGATAACTGAGAAAAAAGAATAGCAAGCACACAAGAATGGCAGTTTTTAAAAGCAAAATGATAAGTTCTAAAATTATAAAACTTGTTAGGAGACTACACCAAAAGTTAAAACTTCTATGCATCAAAGTATACAATTAACAGGGTGAAAAGGAAACCTATAGAATGAGAGAAAATATTTTCAAATCATGTATCTGATTAAAGTTAGTATCCAGAATATATAAAGAACTCCTTTACTCAACAACAACAAAAAACAAAATAACTTGATTTAAAAAAAAGGGCAAGGGACATGAATGGACATTTCTCCAGAAAAGATACACAAATAGCCAAAAAGCATGTAAAAAGATGCTCAATATCACTAATTATTAGGAAAATATAAATTAAAACCACCAGAGACTATGACCACAAACGCATTAGGATGGCTACTATCAAAAAACCAGAAAATGACAAGTGTTGGCAAGGATGTAAAGAAATTGGAATCTTTGTGCACTGTTAGTAGGAATGTAAAATGGTGGGGCCACTGTGGAAATGAGTATGATAGCTCCTCACAAACATGAAAAATAGAATTAGCATATGGTCAGTGACGCGGCTTCTGTGTAAATATCCGAAAGAATTGAAAGCAGGCACTGAAACAGATATTTGCACACCCATGGTCATAGCAGCATTATTCACAGCACTGCAGGAGTGGAAGCAACCTAAATGCTCATCAAAAGATAACAGGATAGACAAAATGTGATATTTACATGCAATGGAATATTATTTAGCCCTGAAAAGAAAGGAAAGTCCAACACATGCTCTGACATGGATGAACCTTGAGGCCACTATGCTGAGTGACATAAGCCAGCCACAAAAAGAAAAACACTGTATGATTCCACTCATATAAGGGACTTAGAGGACTCAAATTCATAGAGACAGAAAGTAGAATGATGGCTATCAGGGGCTGGGGAAGGAGGGAATGAAGAGTTGTTCAATGTGTCTAGCATTTCAGTTTCACAAGATGAAAAAGTTCTGGAGATTACTTGCACAACAATATGAATACACTTGACACTGCTGAACTATACACTTGCAAATGGTTAAGATAGTTAATTTTCCGTTATATGTATTTTATTGCAATAATTAAAAACACTGTTAGGAGAATAGCAACAGGAGAGTGAAAGGGAACAAAAAAGGAAGAATAAGCTGGTAGCAGGAGTGCAGCGACATTGTGTGGCGTCCGTGATGCATTTGTCCTACTTTCGTAAAAGTTGTGCTCCAAATTAAATTGGCCTGTTTTTGAATGCTCGTGTCGAAGTGGAATGCTGGCAGGGTGAAAACAGTGCGTAATCAGGAATAAATGGGAACTACATCTGGTTCGAAGCAAGAGGTCCGCTGGGGCAAGTTGGAGGCTGTTGCCGGAACTGGCCTCGTTTAACAAACTCATTAATGACCTAGAAGAAGGCGGAAACAGCCGCTGCTAATGAAATTTGCAAAGATACGTCGGCAATGCCCTGGACTTGGTCATAATGGCATAAGCATCGCTGGGATGGAGAGAGATTTTCCTCTAGGTAGTTAATTGGATTAAACTGATGACTTCCTGGGATGTGAACACTTGCTCAAGTCCAACTCTTGTCTCCAGAGCAGAAAATAAATTCTGAAATGTGATGCAGTTCATAAAACTATATGTGATAGAGGCCAGTGGAAGAATAATGCTTTCCTAGAGCACAATTCTACTTTTTTCCTTTAGGTAGAAAACAATGGAATCTACACATTCAAAAAAAAAAAAAAGATTTCAGGAAAGAAAGAGTGAGAGAGGTAGGGAAGATACAGTGTTTCAAGCATGGAGGAAGGTCCAGGCAAGATGCCCACAAAACTTAAATGTACGAGGGCTGTGAAGTTTGGCACAGATTTTGTCACTCCATCTCTGCCACCAGGGCCCTTAAGAAAAATCTCAAATTCTTCACAAGGCCCTGAACGATCTGGCTCCTGCCTGCCCATCCAGCTTCCTCTTGTATCCCTGCCCTTCCCACGCACGCACACAAGGGTCGTCTGCCGCTCCACCTGCCCAGCATCAGCTCCCTTCCTCTGCCAACAGCACCACAGTTTTCCTTGGCAGATGCGCCCCTTCCTCACCCTGAGTCACCATTCCATCCCCAGCTACTGTGCTTGGTTCAGGGATGGACAGACAGAGGACTCGAGCTGTGCCAATCTGATTCCAACCCAGGACTTTTTTCAGCAACTATCACTAAGTAGCAGTTCTCCATCTGATGATGTTGGCTGCAGTGAGACTGACCTCAGCCTATAAGGTTTCTCAGATCAAGGTGCTATTGGCATTTTGAGCAGGACTGTTCTTTGTTCTGCAGAACCATCTTGCATGTTGCAAGCATTTAGCATCTCTGACTCTGTGCACTAAATCCCAGTAGTACTCCCTGAATCACTGTGGCAACGACAGCAAAAATACACCTCCCCCTATACCCACACCTGAATAGCAACCCATGGCTGGGCACTACAAGATGCATAGAACTTCCACCCGTGAGATGGAAATCTGAGACGGAGGCACTTTGCCTGGCCACTACTTTCCCATCATGCAAGTCTTCAGTTTGCAAGTCATTTCCTCAAAGAGACCTGTCATGACACCCTCTACTTCTGTATAGTATCATAGCAACTTGCAAATACATATTTAGTTATGTGGTTGTTTGTTTCATACTTATCTTCTCCCATGAGACTGTAAGTTCCATGAAGAAATAGGCCTATCTATTTTGGTTTCCAATGACTGGCATTCAATAAACATTTAGAAAAGAAGGTGCTATGGTCTGAGTGCTTGTGCCCACCTCTCTCCCAGTTCGTATGTTGAAATCCTAACCCCCACTGTGATGGTATTACGGGGTGGGGCCTTTGGGAGGTGATTACATCATGAAGGTGGAGCCCTCAGGAATGGAATTAGTGTCCTTACAAAGGAGGCCCCAAAGAGCTCTCTCATCCTTTCCACCATCTGAGGTTACCGTGAGAAGATGGCTGTCTTTGGGGAAGGGGGCTCTCATCAGACACCAGATCTGCTGGTGCATTGATCGTGGACTTCCCAGACTCCAGAAGTGAGAAATAAATTTCAGTTGTGAGTAAGTCATGGTATTCTGTCTATGGTGTTTTGTTATAGCAGCCTGAACAGACTAAGACAAAGGTTTTTTGGAAACCAGTAATACTTAGTAACTAGGATCTCAAGCCAACCCACAAAAGCCTGTTTAATTTAAGATCCTAAATATCATCTACGCCGATTTTGTGAGAAAATAAGAAGAGCTGAGATTGACCATAGGGCTACAGGAGCCCATCTGCCTCTTCTTGAAATCAGTTCTTGGAATTCTTCTGAAGGGAACAGGTCCTCTTCACAGTGGCAAGGTCCGGAAGACAGAGGTGGAGGGTGGGGGTCTGGTAGCAGCCCCTACTTCCCTCCTCCCTCACCCCTGCCTTAGCAGTGGTGTCAGAAGCTCCACTGGTGGGGAAAAGAGGTAGGGGTGAGAAAGGGATCACGTGAATCGCTTTAGAAATCTGGAAATCAGATACCTGTTTTCTGAAATGCTTCCTTCTCGGGAACATGCTTTGTTCTGAGGTCATCCAGCACTATTTCCCCCTTCGTAACACATGCCTGTTCTTTCAGGGGAATAATTCATCCCACTGTGGGTAGCTCTGGTGGCATGGAAGATCTAGGTGCCTGCCTCCACTTTGGAATCCAGGGAGTTACATCCTTCCCTCCATGGTTGTCATATAGTGGCACAACGAATGTATTCTCTCCCTGGATTGCAAATCTTGAGCGAATGTAAAGGCATGGGAAAATGTAAAGGCATGGGGGGAAAAAAAGAGAGAGACTGGAGGATATTCATCCAGTAATGTGACTCTGCCCAAAATGTTCCTGCTGCTTGAGCAGTCCTGACTTCTAGTTTCCTGGCACTCCAGGGGCGCCTTGACCCTTACCCCTTTTCAAGCCTACTTCTCTAGGCTTTTCTCAATTCCTAGACTCTCTCAATATCATTCCAGTAAGTTCCCTTTGTCTAAGTTACCAATGTCAGAGGCTTTGTTTGCAATGCAAGAGCCTGATGGATTTCTGAGACCTGACCAAGTCATTTGTTGCAGTTTCACATTTGCATTCATTCATTCCAAATGCAGCTAGTGAAATTCCATTATGCCCCATGCACTGTGCCAGGTGCTGGGTGTACAAAAACAAACAAGATTCAAGCCCAGGCCTAGGAGGACACACTCTGCTTGGGGAAGCAGAGAAACAAATTAGCAATTAAAATTGAAGTGGTGTCATCCACCGCAGAGAGTCCTGGGAAGACAATGACCTGAACTCAATTCTCCGCCCTTCAATCACACTTTCAATCTCTCTGCCTTCCCGAGTTCTAAGGGCTTCTGGGGCCTATGGACAGGAGACTCAAGTGAAGATACAGGTGCTGTCGGAATCTCTGCAAACTTTCTGCACAAAGGGCTGAACACGAGCATGGGGAAGCCAAAGCTGGAGAGCTACAGAGTGGGGTCATAGAGCAGGGATCTTGGTAACAGCTGGGGTCCCTGGGAGAGGTCGTCTGGGTTTCCTGGCCCTGAGAGACCAAGAAGGGTAGGATTTTGGCATACTGAGTCCTTCTTGTCACAGAGGCTGGGAGACCTCAGTAAACTAGGAAGCAAGAAAGCCCCTGGCAATCTCCCAGCTCCCACACACTCCCCTAGCCACCTGCCTTCCACCACTATTAGGGCTGCTGCCATATTAAGGACTTAAACAAACAGGCCTAGGCCTCAGGGAGCTAAAATGTCTCTCATTTGGCTACCAGAGAGAGAAATATTCATCAGAAGAGACTGAACACATGCATGGTAAAATGGAGCTGCTAAAGAAGAATGCAAAATGTAACTATATTACATTTGGAATATAAAAATCATGAGTACTTATGGAGATTCAAGTGTAGCACACACAATAAAAATAGCAAAATAATCTTCTGGAATCCAGAAGCAACCCAACTAAAAGATTCAGAGGAGAAATCAAAGCAGAGGGTGGTTATTGCCAAGACCCAAACTAGTGGCCTGGATGATGAATATAAGAAATATTTTAATCACAGAGAAAAAATATATAAAGAAATGGAAATCATGAAGGAAATCATAAGAGACTTGGGGAATATATTGAAGAGACCTAATGTGTGAATTATAGGTTTTCCATAAAAAGAAAAAAAAGTTATAAAAACATATGATGTCTTTGAGTTCTAACATGACTGAAGAGAAAAGAGACACACCAAGGAACATCCTAGGAACATTACAAACTGGACAAAAATAAAAGCTTGCCAAGTATTCAAATAAAAAGAGCATAAGCTCTATAAAGGAAAAATAATCTGACTGGCATCAGATTCCTTTACTTTAAACTTAGAAGATGAAAAACAGTTAAATCAGATCCTACACCCAGTCAAAATCATTCACCTTTTAGAAAGAAAGTAGGACCATGCCAGGAATCAGAGTTTATCACTCCAATGGCCCATCTTAGTAAAAGAATCTAGGAAGGATACCCACATGCGAAAGAATGAAGTTGGACCTCTACTTAATACCATAGAAAAAGTTAACTCAAAATGGATGATAGACCTAAAGGTAAGAGCAAAAACTTTAAAACTCCTAGAATAAAAATAGGAATAAGCATTCATGATCTTGAGTGAAGCAATGGTTTCTTAGATATGACACCAAAATCAGAAGCAACAAATGAAAAAATAAATTGGATTTCATCAACATTTAAAATGTTTGTCCTTCAAAGGACACCATCAAAAAGTGAAGAGACAACCCCAAAAAAGAGAGAAGTTATTTGCAAATCATATATTTAACAAGAGACTTGTATCAAAAATGCTTTCTTTAAAAAGTCCTTTGGAGTATGTTCTGTTATTATTATTTTTTAATTATTTCAATAGATTTAGAGGGTAGACGCGCTTTTTGTTGTATGAATGAATTGTATAATGCTGAAGTCATAGCTTTCAGTGTACCCCTGACTAAAATAGTGTCCATTGTACCCAATAGGTCAATTTTTATCCCTCAGCCTCCCACCCTCCCCTTCTTAGTTTTCAATGTCCATTAAACTGCTTTATGACATATATATCCCTCATTTGGCTACCACTTATAAATGAGAAAATGTGGTATTTATTTTTCCATTCCTGAGATATTTCACTTCCTTTACTCTATGGGTTCACTTAGGATAATGGCCTCCAGTTCCATCCATGTTGCTGCAAAAGATATTATTTAATTCCTTTTTATGGCTGCAGAGTACTCCACAGTACATATACACACCATATTTTCTTTATCCACTGATGAGTTGATGGGCACTTAGGTTGATTCTATTTCTTTGCAATCGTGATTTGTGCTGAGATAAACATTTGGGTGCAGTTGTGGTTGTTGTTGTTGTTGTTGTTTATAAAATGACTTCTTTTCCTTTGGGTAGATACTTAGCAGTGGTGTTGCTGGATTGAATGGCAGGTCTACCTATAGTTCTTTGAGGAATCTCCATACTGTTTTCCATAGAGGTTGGACTAATTTTCAGTACCACTAACAGTGTATAAGCAGTCCTTTTTCTCTGCATCCATGCCAGCAGCTATTGTTTTTTGACTTTTGAATAATGGCTATTCTGATAGGGGTAATGTGGTATCTCATTGTGGTTTTAATTTTCATTTCCCTGATGATTAGTGATGTTGAGCATTTCTTCATATGTTTGTTGGCCATTTGTCTATCTTCTTTTGAAAAACTTCTGTTCCTGCCTTTTGCCTACTTTTTGATGGAGTTGTTTGTTTTTCTCTTGCTGATTTATTTGAGTTTGTTGTATATTCTGGATATTAGTCCTTTGTTAGATGTATAGTTGTTGAATATTCACTCCCATTCTGTTAGTTGTCTATTCACTCTGTCGATTATTTCCTTTGATGTGCAGAAGCTTTTTAATTTAATTAAGTCCTACTTATTTATTTTGTTGTTGCTGTATTTGCCTTTGGGGTTTAGTCATAAATTCTTTGCCTAGGCCAATGTCTGGAAGAGTTTTTCCTATGTTGTCTCCTAGAATTTTTATGGTTTCATGCCTTACATGTAAGGCTTCAATCCATCTTGTATTAATTTTTGTATAGGGGTCCTGTTTCATTCTTCTGCATGTGGCTATCCAACTTTCTCAGCACCATTTGTTGAATATCCTTTCCCCACCCTTATGGTTTTGTCTGCTTTGTCAAAGATCATGTGGTCATAGCTATATGGTTTCATTTCTGGGTTTTCTATTCTGTTGCATTGGCTCATGTCTTCACTTTATACCAGTACCATGCTGTTTTGATTATCATAACCTTGTAGTATAATTTGAAATCAGGTAATGGATGCCTCCAGATTTGTTCTTTTTGCTTTAGATTGCCTTGGCTATTCAGGCTCTTTTTTGATTCTAAATGAAGCTTAGGATTATTTTTTTCTAGATCTGTGAAATATAACATTGGTAGTTTGATGAGAATCTTATTGGATCTGTAAATCACTTTGGGCAGTATAGACATGTTAATAATGTTGGTTCTACCAACCCATGAGCATGGGATGCTGTTCCATTTGTGAGGTTTCTACTGAGAAGTCTTCCATTAGTCTGATGGGTTTTCCTTTGTAATTTACTTAATGCTTTCATCTCATAGATTGTAGGATTTTCTCCTTCACTTTGACTTTATCCAGACTAATGACTAGGTGCCTTTGTGATGTCCTACTTGCCAAGAATCTTCCAAGTGTTCGATGATCTTCTTATACCTGGATGTCCAGGGAACTTCTCCTCAGTTATTCCCTCAAATAGGTTTTCCATGCTTTTTGCTTTTTCTTCTTCTCCCTCAGGGATACCTGTGATTCTTATGAGTTCACTTTACATAATCCTGTATTTCTCAGGGAGATCATTCATTGTTGATTCTTATTTGTACATTTTTGACTGGCTGGGTTAATTTGAAAGCCCTGTCTTCAAGCTCTAAAATCCTTTCTTTTACTTGGTCTAATCTGTTGTTAAAACTTTCTACTGCATTTTGAAATTCCCTAAATGTCTCTTTCATTTCTAGAAGTTCTGTTATATTTTTTTTCTTATATTATTTATCTCTTCAGTGAATTTTTCATTTATATCCTGATATTTTGTTTGTTTCTTTGTGTTGCCTTTCAACTTTTTTCCTCAATCCCATTTATCTTACTGGCCATCCATATTCTGAATTCCATATCTGACACTTCAATAATTTCTTTTTGGTTGGAGCCTACTGCTGGTAGCTTTGCAGTACATCTGTTCTTCTTTGCTGGGAATGCTGTTATTCAGTGAAGTGAGAGAGAGGTCCCTGGATGGTGCACTTAATTCTTACTCCAGAAGATGGACTAGGCAGGAGAAGGGTGGATGTACTGTGAGCCTTTAACACTGCTGCTCTCCTGATACTCCCCATTCCCCTATAGTTGCTGTGGGTGATGAGCCCATACAGCATGAGAACTTGGCACTCTGCCACCCAAGGCCAACAGTGGTGCCAGGAGTTCAGTCCAGAGTGTGATGCTAGCATTTGCTTAACCCAGGTCTGACAGTAGTAGTGTTCATCAGCAAGTGTCAGTGTCAGCACTCACCCCACCCAGGTCCATTGGTGGCAATGGGTGGGGGAGGTCAGTGAATGGTGGCATTAGTATTTGCCCTGCTCATAGGTAGTGGCATTACCCAGGTGATGGTAGCAGTGGCTGTGCCACCCAGATGGCAGCAGCAGATGTCTGGGACCATGGGCACACTCTCCATCTGGGTCCCATGTCAGCTGTGGCTGAGCAGAGCTGCCCAGGCAACAGCAGAAGGCATCAGGTCCTCAGGTGCCTGCTCTACATGGGTTCCACATCAGTGGTGGGGGTGCATGGCACCTGCCCATGGGGCGAGTGAGAGCACCCAGCCTCCCTGCTCCCTCCCTGAACCAGCAAGCATTGTGAGGAGCCAGCAGCAAGAAATCTACCTCCTGGTAGTTGCAGTGCCTTGTGGCTGGGACATCAAAATGGCGCCATCCACAGTGTCCAGTGCTCATAAGCCAGTGGGAACCCACTGTACCTTCTCTCTGGAGCAATGCCATAGTACAGTCTCCAGTCATATCACTGTGTCTGTCTAGTGGCCTACTGCAGTAGAGCCTCCCACCCACAGCTCTGATTGCAGTGTCCACAGGGAAGCGTGGAGGCCCAGGGTTCTTCTCTACTCCTTCTTCACATGCCAGTGCCTTCCCCATGTACCTCTGATCCTGCTGAGCAAGTCACCCCACTTCCCTCTCCTTCATTTTGGAAGCCTCCAGTTGACTCTCTGTTGATTCCCAGTGCTCTGTCTTTCTTGGGTAATTGATCTGAAGATGAATAGCTACTTGCCACTTCCAATCTTCTCTATGAAAGCAGTGTGTGAAGGCTACTTTCAGTCCTCTATCTTGGCCTTTCCACTAAAAAAGTCTTTTTAATTCAATATTAAATTGATAGACAACCCAATTTTATATGGGAAAAATGCTTCAATAGACATTTCTCCAAAGAAGGTATATACAAATAGCCAACAAACATATGAAAAGTTCAATATCATTAGGCAATCATAAGTCATTAAGGAGGCACAAACCCAAACCACAGTGAGCCAGGCAAGATGGCTCACACCTATAATCCTAGCAATTTGGGAGGCCGACTCAGGAGGATGACTTGAGGCCAGGAATTCAAGACCAGCCTAAGCAACATAGCAAGACCTCATCTTTACAAAAAATATAAAAATTAGCTGAGCATGCTAGTGTCCCTTAATAGTTCCATCTACTTGGAAAGCTGAGGCAGGAGGATCACTTGAGCCTAGAAGTCTGAGGTTGCAGTGAGCTATGATGACACCACTGTACTGTAGCCCAGGCAACAGAGCAAGACTCTATCTCAAGAAAAACCACAATGAAATACCGCTTCATACCCACTAGGACAGCCATAATCAAAGAGATGGAAAATAACAAATGTTAGAGGGATGGGGAGAAATTGGAGCCCTTATACATTGCTGGTGGGAATGTAAAATGGTATGACCACATGAAAATGGTTTCCTCCAAAAGTTAAACATAAAGTTATCATATGACTCAGCAATTCCACTCCTAGGATTGTAAAAAGAGAAATGAAAACAATTGTTCACACAAAATCTTGCTCATGAATGTTCATAGCAGCATTATTCATAATAGTCAAAAAGTGGAACAGTTCCAATGTCCATCAACTGATAAATAGCCAAACAAAAGGTGGCATATCTATACAACAGAATGTTATTTGACAATGAAAATGACTGCCGTATTTACGCATTCTACAATAGGGATGTACCTTGAAAACATTATGCTAAGTGAAAAAAGCCAGCCACAGAGAACCATGTATTATACTACTCCATCATGTGAAAAGCACAGAATAGGCAAATCTATGGACACTAAGAATATATTAATGATTTCCTAGGGATAGAGAGGACAGGAGGAATGGGAACCGGGAATGACTGCTAACGGGCATGGGTTTTGTTTTTAGGGTGGTGAAAATGTTCTAAAGTTATAGCATAGTGATAGCTGCATGACTAAATAAACTAAAACTGATACAATTGCATACTTTATTTGAATTATATCTCAACAATGATGTTTAAAAATCAAGTTAAAAAGTAATTTTTTCAATCGCACTAGCCACATTTTTTAAAAATCTAGGGGGCACTCCAGCAAACAACAATGAACTAGAACAGACACTTCAAAGAGGAGGAGAAAAAATTAAGAGGAGAAGAAACAGTGTAAGCAATGAGCTGTGGAACAATATGTGAATAAATCTAAGTGGATCATACTGAACTAAGAATATGAAATATATGTGTTTTAAAAGGACTCTTGAAATAGAAGCTATATGCTACAAGGAAATCATTGTCTGAACTAACAGCACTTTCAAGTCTAGAAGTAGCAAAACCCAGCAGTTGAGATAGAAGGAGTAAAAGTAAAAAACTTTCTGGAGTTTCTATCTCTAGGGTGGAGTGAAGCTGGCAAGAGAATGTCTTAGAGGGGCAAATGTGTAACTTGGAGAAAACAGTTGCTATATTATTTTCAAATAATACAATAAACATATGTATGATTTTTAATGTACAGAAAGTGAATAAGTGCTAATAGAAAGGAATGCAGAGTAGAACTTTCAAATTAACAAGGGGGCTGTGGAGTGTGAGGAATAGAATAAAGAGTAGCTTGAGCAAATCAGCACATATAAGGAAAGAATAACAATGTAAATTAATTTTTATATCCTTAATCTGGGTTTTCCTGATGTTTTCTCATGGTTAGATGGGGTTATATGTTTTGGAAAAGAATATCACACAAGTGAAATACCCTTTTTGTCACATTAAATCAGGGTCAGACAATATCCACATAACATCTATGATGATGTGAGCCTTCATCACTTCCTGCTTGCTAGGTTTCTCCACTATAAAGTTACCATTATTCTCTTTCCCTACTCTATTTTTTGGAAGCCATTCACTAAGTCTAGCTCACCCTGGGAAGGGGGAGGTTAAGGAAGGGATTAAAGTCCAGCCACTGAAGGGGGAAGTATCTATATATATTATTTGGAATTCTGTAATGGAGATTTGTCTCATCTCCCAAAATAAAATAAATGTTTTAAAGTATCAACATAAGAGGAACAAAGTCATGTATATCAGTCATTCCAATAAATGTGAAATTACTGAATTCCCATTAAAAATCAGAGACTACCCAGTAGGGAACAGGAGTAAACTAGCCATATGCTGTTTAATATAACCACGTTTAAAACAATGAATATATTAATTAATTAATTAAAGGAATAGGCATGAAACAACTATGTTTTAAAGGCAGGAACTAAAATCAGACAAGGTAAAATTTAAATGTAAAAATACTAAACAGAGACAAAGAGGAACATTATATATTGAGACAAGGCATTAGGTATAATTTAGGAAGACAATATGAGTCATAACCCATGTGCTTAAAGTACTTACAGCAAAATATTGAAGAACAAAACTATTAGTAATGCAAAGAGAACTTAATAAAATTTCAAATATAATGAGAGACTTCATTATATTTAGACAGATCAAGTAGACAATGACAAAAAAACAAGGACTTTGAAAAACTGAATAATCAAATCAGTAAAAATTATGTTATAGATTTATTTAGAGCTCAAATCCACACAAAAAAAAACAATCATTTTTTTCTTATGTCCCTGGAACAGTCATAAAAACCAAACATGTACTTGACCACAAAGAATATCTTTTTTTCAAAAATTTAAGGTAGAGTTAACAAGATTCAACAGGCCACATTTTTCAGTAAAAAGTCAATAAAAGAAAAAATGACTAATGAAAAAATAATCAAAAGAAAATTTAAAATTTTGGAAACTAAAAAACTTTCATGACTAATCTTTGGATAAGATATAAAATCTAAAACTAAATTATAAACTATAAAGAAAGAAATAAACAGCATAATATTTTATGTACTTTATGCCAAAACCTACAGACACAGAAAAAGCTATACTCAGAGAAAAAATGATAGAACCAATTGTATCCTAAAGACAAAAATCAAAAAAAATTAGCATTTAACTTAAGAAATTTTAATGTGAACAACAAAATAAATGGCAGGAAGAATAAATAAGTATAAATACTGAAGTTAATAAAGTAGAAAGCAAAAAAATAGAAAATTAGGATAATGTATAAGTAAATCTAAAAGCCAATTCTTTAAAAAGAAAAAGAAAATAAATAAACTCCTTGTAAACGAGATTAAAGGAAAAGAGGGAGAAAGCAAAAGTAGATCAAATTAGGAATGAGGAAAAAGACATAACAATAGAAATTAAGTAAATAAAAAAATACAAAAAATACTATATTCTTCTCTATGGAAAACTAAAGGTAATATGTAATATTCTAGACAAACATAAATTATCAAAGTCCATCCAAAAATAAATACAAATTTTAAATAGATAATTTACCATAAAAGGGATCAGGAAAAAATAATAACCTACTACTTTTAAAATCATCAGGATTAGATGAATTTATAGCTCAGTTTTATCTAAATTTTAAACATTAGATAATTATCAACATTTTGTAAGTTATGCTAAGGCTCAGGTAATATAGAAATTTTACCCAATTTACTTTACAAAGGCTATATGACTTTAATAGCAAAACTTGCTTTAAAAAAAGTATTACATGTTTACAACTAACTGATCACAACCAGTTACAGATTCCTTTGTTCCTTCTCCACTCCGACTGCTTCATTTGACCAGCCTTTAAGAAAAACAAGAAAATAAAAATCTCACTTATAAATAAGTGCAAAATTTTTAAATAAAAAATTAATAAATAGAAGCAAACAATCTAACAAAAACTGAAAAGTCTTCTGTTTAAAAATCAGGCAGGGCTTATTTCATGAACACTAGAATGTTCAATATTAGAATCTATCAGCACAAAAAATTTTATTAACAAATTAAAAAGAAAAAATCAGGTAATCCGATCAATAAAAAGGCATTTGAAGAAATTCGGCATATATTTCTTTCAATAAATCTAAGAGAAAACTAAATACAATAGAATATTATAGTCTTTTTAGGCAAAATAAATACTATTTACCAAAGTAAACAGCAAATATTATCCTAAAGGTTAAAATACACACAAAAACAATTTCAAAAAACAGGAATGTTTATTCTCAATAATAATATTATTTAACACCATCTTGGAAGTTTTATCTAAATCAAAATAACAAAAAGGTTTAATAATTGTCATAGACATTGGAAGAGAAAACAACTAGTCTTTTTGCTAATTGTATGATTGCATATCTAGAAAACAAAAGAGAAGCTAGTAAAATTATAAAAGGAAGAGAATTTGATAAGGCGGCTGGATATAAGATAAATCCAATAGATTACAGAAACCAGATTTAGTGAAAATAACTATTAGAAATGCAATGAGAATATAGTAAAAATTCACATATGGTGGGAGACTTTATTATATCTCTTTCATATTTAGACAAACATAGTAGACAAAGAAAAAAACAAGGATAATAATCAATTCAGTAGAATTTATTATAGATCTATAAATATCTATAGTTAAACATAATATATCACCCTTGTCTCAGAAGGAAAAATAATAAACATAATTAAGCATAAAAGTAATAAAACATTAACTATTCTGTCAATAAGCAACTAAAAAATTAAATATGTAAAAAATTTTATTTACAATAGTAACAAAAAATACAAAACACTTAAGAATAAATATAGCAACAAAAGCACAAGAGTGATGTGAAGAAAATATTAAATCTCAAAAAATCTTAATAAAAGATATAAAACAATATGGGAAAATATATAGTATAACATAGTTCAATTTTAAAAACTTAATATTAAAAAATGTTAGTATTTCCAAAATTGAATGTCAGCAAGATGGCCAACTAGAAGCTCCTAGTGCTCTTCTCCACTAAAAAACAACCCAAAATGAATAAGCAACTACATTTTGACCAAAATAATTAAAGGATACACCAGAGAACAGCAAAGAAGCTGCAGAAATCCTGCAGAGCACAGAAACCCAGGATGACCATGTAGAGAAGGAAAGAAAACACCTTGTCCCCACAAGTCCAGATCAGCTCAGAACCAGGAGGGACTTCTTTCTACAAGGAAAAGGTAAGCAAGAGAACCCGATAGCCCCCATGACTACTGTGGACACTTGAATCCTTTACTACTGGAAACTCCTGCAGTCCTCACAGGCTCTGAGCTTAGCTGAGAGTGTTCCCTGGAGTCCACATGCTAAGCTACTCCTAGAGAAAAAGCTAATTCTGTGCCCCATCCCATGGCCCATGCTGCTATTGCTCTGTGCCATCTTGCAACCAGAGCCTCTGCTAGAGAGCATCCTGCACTAGGTGCAAGTAGCCATTGCATTCCTCCATTGGAGGGAGGCTATTGCACAGCCACCACTGCACCATGTCCACCCAGTAGCACATAATTCCCAAGCAGAGCTGCTGCTGTGCCCTACTCCTAAAGGCCAACCTACTACTGAGCTACTCCACTCTCCCCATCCCATACACTGGTGCACACTCCACTTAGGGCCAAGCTGAAGTGGTGCCCCACTCTGAAGGCACAAAGCCTCAAACTTCTTGAGGAGTATGCTCCTGGTGCCACAGCCAACACAACGCCCCATCCCACAAAGCAGACACAATGCTCCATCCTCCAGGGACCCCCAGGAAATGAAGTCATCACTGCACTGTTCCCATTTCTTGGAGCCCAGGCCACAGCAGCATCTTGGCATTCCTGGGTCCTTGCTGCTGCTACACTTTGCCTCACAGAGCCTGGGCTACTGCCATGTCTCACCATCCCAGGATTCAGAGTCACCAGTGTGTGGTACTTCATCCCCTGGAACCTGAGCTGCCACTGTGCTCTCTTGGTTCTGAGATTGAATTACAGCTGTTCCCTGCTCCCTGAAGCCTAAACCTCCAGAGAACCCCTTTTCCCTCAGAGCCATGCCAGTGCTGTGTTCTGCCACTAAGGATCAAAACCACAACTATATCATAGCCTCCCGAGCCCAAGCTGCTGAGGTGTGCCTCAAAGAAAAAGACTTTGGCTTAGTGAAAGAACTGCATCCACTCATGCCTTGGAGAGTGGACCTGCACCTCAAGTCTCAGGCACTACAGTAGTTTCACAAGAGCCTGAATTCAGAAACCCAGCTCCACAGCTGCCCCTACACATGTGCACCGCTGTGACTGCCTCTGAGCCATGTTCAGACCCAACACCAAGAGAAATCCCTTCAGCTAATTCTCCACTGTGAGGAAAACAAAAACAGGAGGATGCCTAAAGCCCTTGCCCTCATAAACTATGCAGCCACTGTCACTGTCATGAACTCCTACAGTCTAGAACACTGAGAAACCAAAAGTGATTTCTAACATTGATGACAACTGAAGAAGCTGTACAGAAGCTACACCATTGTGCCCATACACCAGAGCCACTACACTCTGCCCAACAAACACTCAGTCTCATCTGTAGGCTAAAGTCTTTTCCTACAAAAGCTACTATATAAACTTTGGAAAAGGTGACTGCACCACTAGATGCTCAGACATCAGTGCAGGGACACAGGAAACATGAAAAAGCAAGAAATTATGGCTCAACCAAAGGAACATAATGATTCTCTGGTAACTGACCCCAAACAAACAGAAATTTATGAATTTCAAGAAAAGGAATTCAAAATAATTATCTTAAGAAAACTCAGCGAGATACAAAAGAATACACATTCAATGAAATCAGAAAAACAATTTATGATCTGAATGAGAAATTCAACTGAGAGATGTCAAAAGAATGAACCAAACAGAAATCTTGGAGCTGAACAATTGAATCAATTAAAGTAATAATACAACTGAGAGTTTCAAAGGCAGACAAGATTAAGCAGAAGAAAAAAATCTCTGAACTTAAAAATAGGTCTTTTAAAATGGCTCAGTCAGAACAAAAAATTAAAGGAAATGAAAGAGAGTGAATACAGTGTAACAGGACTTACAGGACAATATTAAGAGAACAAATATTCACATTATGGGGTTTCAAGAAGAGATAGAGAATTGGACAGAAAGCCTATTTAATGAAATAGCTGCCGAAAATTTCCTTAGTGTTGGAAGAGATATGGACATCCAAATTCATGAAGCTCAAAAATTCCCAGATTCAAACCATAGATGTCCTCTCTGAGCTGCATTATAACCAAACTTTCAAGAGTCAAAGATGAAGAGAATTTTTGAAACAGCAAGAGAATAGTGCTCACATATAAGGGAAGTCTCATTAGCCTATCAGTGGATTTCTCAGCAGAATCCTTGCAGGCCAGGAGAGAATGGATGCTGGATTCAAAGGGCTGAAAGAACAAAAAACTGCTAGTGAAGAATATTATATTCAGCAAAGCTGTACTTCAGAAATGAAGGAGAAATAGTCTTTCACAGACAAGCAAAAGCTGATGGAATTCATTACCACTAGACCTGTCTTACAAGAAATGCTTAAGGAAGTTCTTCAAATGGAAACAAAAGGATGATAATTATTATCATGAATACATATGAAAGTATAAAACTCACTGGTAGAAGTAAATACATGCTCAAATCCAGAATATTCTAATACTCTAATGATGGTATGTAAATCATACGTATCCCTAGTATGAAGGTTATAAGTCAAAACAGTCAAAAATAACTAAAGCTACAATAAGTTTTTAAGGAATACATGCTATAAAAATATGTAAATTGTGACATCAAAAACGAATTGTGGAGAAGGGGAAAAGTCTAGAGTTTTTCTATGCAATGAAACTTAAGTTGTTATCAGCTCAAAATAGTGGATTATAACTATGTTTTATGTAAGCCAAAATTGTCTCATAAATTCTTTTCTCTTATAGGCAATGCTTGCTCTGGGACTCCTTCTAGCCTCCATCAGACACCAAATCTGCTGGCACCTTGATCTTGGACTTTCCAGTCTCCAGAACTGTGAGTAATAAAGTTCTATTGTTTATAAATTATTCATTATAAGGTGTTTTTGTTATAGCAGGCTGAATGGACTAAGGCAAGACTAAATGTAAATGTAAAAGCTAAAACTATAAAACTTTTAGAAGCCAATAGAGGGGTAAATTTTCATGTTCCTGAGTTAGGCAAAACCTTCTTAGATGTGACATCAAAAGAACAAGTGAAAAAAGAATAAAATAAATAAATTATAAGTTCATCAAAATTAAAAACTTGTTTTTCAAACAATACCATCAAAAAAGTGAGAAGCCAGTTCACAGAATGGGAGAAAATATTTTCAAATCATATATCTAACAAAGGACTTGTATCTAGAATTTATAAAGACTCTTACAATTCAATTTTTATAAGATAAATAGCTAAATTTAAAAATCGGCAAAGGATTTGAATAGACATTTCTCCAAAGAAGGTATATAACTGGCCAGTAAGTCCAAGAAAAGATGTTCCACAGAATTGGCCATTAGGACAACACAAATCAAAACCACATTGAGATACCACCCAGCAGGTGGTATACCCACCAGTATGGCTATAATCAAAAAGACAGATATAAACACATGCTGGGGATTATGTGGAGAAATCAGAACCCACATACACTGCTGGTGAGAATTAAAACAGCACAGCCATTTTGGAAAACAATCTAGTATTTCCTAAAGTAATTAAACATACAATTACCATATGACTCAACAATTCTGCTCCTAGGTATATACCCAAAATAATTGAAAACAGATAGTTAAGCAAATACATGTACACCATGTTCATAGAAGCACTGTTCATAATATCCAGAAGGTAGAAATAGCCAAATATCCATTAATAGATGAAAGGATAAATAAAATATGCTCTATCTACACAACTGAATATTATTTATCCATAAAAAGGAATAAAGTACTGATACATGTGGTAATATGGGTGAACTTTGAAAACATTATGCTAAGTAAAAGAAGCCAGCCACCACATATTATGCGAATCCATTTATAGGAAGTGTCCAGAATAGGTAAATCTGTGGAGACAGAAAGTAAATTAATGGTTTCTTGGAGCTAGAGGGTTGGGGAGAAATGGAAAGTGACTATTATTAGGTATGAGATTTCTAAAATTGATTGCCAATGTTGGTTGTTCAACTCTGTGAATATCCTAACAACCACTGAATTGATTTCCTCAGAAATACAATTCCCAGTACATAAGAATATAAATTCAAGAATGTTTATTGCATCATTATTCATACTAACACAATAATTAACAATTAGAATTGTAATTAAGGTTATAGAAACAAAGTGACTGTCTCCCTATAAGGAAACTTCTTGATTATTTAATACATTCACTCCGTGAAATATGATACAGCCACTAAAAGCCCTAACAATTGCCTTGAGGGGATTTCCATGAGTTATTATGAGTGAAAAGATAAACTACATAACTGTGTATATACTGTGATCCAATTTTTATAAAATAAACAATGATAAAAAACCAGCTTCCTATGCATATATTTGTGTATACATGATCACTGAGTGTAAGGAAAAGTGTGGAAAGATTCCCCAAGAATGGGTGGGTCATTAGAGTTGTGAAAGAAAATAATATTGGATGGTTTTTCCAACCACATACTGACATCAGCTACATGTCTGACATATGAGCTTAAAACTGAAATATTTAAAGCTACTGAAATTTAAAATCTGTATAATTTATATGTAAACTCCATGGGATCCAGTCTCTGCCACTTACTAGCTAGCTGTGTTACCTTGGGCACATTACCTAACCTCTCCGTGTTCTAGTTTCCTTATCTGGAAGGCAGATGACAATAGTACCTACCTCCTAGAGTGGTTGTAAGAATTGAAAATGCTAATATGCATAAGACACTCAGAATTGTGCCATTTGCTATCATTATTTGTATGGCTAGTAGTTCTTTGCTGTGCATTTTGTGCAAAACCACAACCTGTACTTATTTAGTAAGTTGAGATGGCTATTTCTCTTCTCATTAACTCTTTATTCCTCTTCTCCCCATCTTTTTTTCCCTAATGGAAGGAAACGTGCTCCTGGCTGGTTCTGTGGCCACGCAGAAGTCATGGCAACCCTGAGCTGAGGAGTAGACCAAGCATCGAGCAGTGCCAAGTGGTAATTTAAATGGACTTACTGGATTAGCAATATGGACAGCACATAATGAAATGCAATTTATCTCTGGAGGAAAATGCAATCTACTTTATCTAGCAAGAAATAATTCAATATATAGTCAACCTGGAAGGGAAGAAGAGTGTCATCTCAGAGAAGTAGAGTTAAGGAACACGGAGAGAAAAGGGCACTGGCAGGAATATGGCCAGAGTGCCCCTGCTGTATACAATATGATCCTAGGAAAAGAAGCTAACATCTCATGAGGTGCCTACTGATATTAATAAATAAGTCCTCATCCCATAGACTGTTTTTTATTTTTTCTGCTTGATTTAGATTTTCCAACTCTAACAGAGGCCAGTGGTCAATTGGTTGATGTAATTGCACAACAAAAATATTTTTGTTGGTTGTATTAGTCATTATTTTGGCAGTTTTAACAACCAAATTGGAACAACTATAGACAGTCTGAACCACTGCTAGGCACTGTGCCCTCATGACAAGCACATATACCAAATCTGCTAAAGAGGCAGGTCTCAGTCTCCCTGCATAGACACCGCCTTGGCCTCCAAAGCTACTGTCCAAAACCACGCACTGGCCCAGAGCTGGTGCTGGGAGTGAGGGATGCAGGGCCATGAGTGCATCTCTAAACTGATCACGGTGGGAGCCTGCCTCTCTCCCCCTGGTGGGCCAGGTCACCTCAGGAGGCTTTGGGTCTATAGACAGGAGCAGTGACTCCTTGTAATTAAGAGCTAAGGCCTTAGTATAAAAATGATCAATAAAGAAGCAATCCTACTTGAAATACCTGCCCATTTTAATTGGCTTAAAACTATTAATAACATCAAAGGTGAAGACAAAGATAGCCAGAGCACAATTAGCCCATGAGGTGGGGCTGTGAGGACCAGGAAAGAAGTGGATCTAGCAGACGATGTCAGGATCTGAGTGGGGGCCACCCTGAGTACACCTTTACCGCATTCTCCCCCAGTCCCCATAGGATGCAGAATCCCGGGGGAGGAAGATCATCAGCCTGGGAGCCCAGAGACCTCGAGAGCCAGGGGGCATCTTGGAGACCCTGGAAGAGACCCATATAAGCCAGAAGAATAACTCCTGCTTCTTGACTGTGACAGAAAAGGGTCTCAAGAACTGGATCTACCTTCAAGGCAGGACATTATGTTCCCTTGGTTCTCCCATACAAATATGTCTTGGATCTGTCCCCAGCTCTCCAACAGCACTGATTGTCCCTTAGTTCAATTCCCCACTATGCAGGACCCCAACCTACTGTCCCTCCCTCTCTGCCTCCAAGTCTGCTACCCATCAACACCTCCCCAAGTTCACTCAAATCAGTCCTGATTTTTGCCCTTTCAATAATAAAATTTAGGTAGCTCAAGTGATACACCTAAAGCACAAATCTGATTATGTCAACTCCTCATCCCCCAACTTAAAAACACCCAGTCCATGGATTCAACAAAGCTTCCATGTGCACAGATGTGCCCTGGGCATTGTGGTAGGCCCTAAGAATTTGATGATGAAAATGAGCAAGGAAATTATGCTGTCATGAAGCTTGGTATCCGATGGGAGAAAAGACAACCAAACAATACACAAAATGCTATGATCTAGTGCTATGAGGAAGAGGGGCTGCGAGAACCTCTATCAGGAGCTCGGTCTAGCCCAGGAGGTCAGGAGAAGACTTTTCTGTAGATGGAACATGCGGGAAGAGATCTGAAAGATGAGTAGGAACCAACGAGGCCTGTGGTTCTTGCAACCTGTTAATAGGCCAACGAAATGATTTCAAGTGTCACAACCAGTATCTTTTTTTTTTTTTTTGAGACAGAGTCTCACTTTGTTGCCCAGGCTAGAGTGAGTGCCGTGGCATCAGCCTAGCTCACAGCAACCTCAAACTCCTGGGCTCAGGAAATCCTCCTGCCTCAGCCTCCCGAGTAGCTGGAACTACAGGCATGCACCACCATGCCCGGCTACTTTTTTCTATATATATTAGTTAGCCAATTAACTTCTTTCTATTTATAGTAGAGATGGGGTCTTGCTCTTGCTCAGGCTGGTTTCGAACTCCTGACCTCGAGCAATCCGCCCGCCTTGGCCTCCCAGAGAGCTAGGATTACAGGCGTGAGCCACCGACAACCAGTATCTTTTGAAATGAAATAGTAGACTGGACTGCAACACAGTGGAAGAGAAGATAACAGAATAGAAGAGCAAATAGGGAACAGATCAGAATGTGTTGAAGGTTAGCAAGGGTTAGTATTGTTTCATGAAATGTTTATAAAGTATTACAATATAAAATGTGTTTCTTACTGTGGGTTGTGAACTAGGCAGTGGGAGAAGCAGGGAGAATAGAAGCTCATTCCAGAAAGAGAACGGCCTCTGCAAAGGCTCAATGGTGAGAGGAAGCATGGGATGTTTAGCCTCATTTTTAAGTTGGGAGAGAACCTACTCATCATTCAATCAGCAAGCGATTGTTTAGTTCTTTAATCAAAGCAGCAGGCACCACGGAAGTCACAAAGAAGAGCCAGGCACGGTTCCCTGTCTTGATAAGCTCACATGCCATCAGGAGAGACAGGCTAGTATGTAAATAGATATCAGATTAAATTTGAAAAATATGCAGGAATAAATCAAATATAACAAGGATATAAAGTGTGAAGAAATTACTTCCAGCTACAGAAAATCTCAGAAAACTTCATGAAAGAGGAGGCTTTTTCTTGAGGCTTGGAAGGATGGGTAGAAATTCCATAAATGAAAATGTTGTGAGTGGGGGTGAGAGTTAGGGAGAGGGGTATGAAGACATTCCAGATGAGTGAAAGTGGGAGTAAAGGCAGGGGTACGTAGAACAATGCTTGGGGAATGTTGTGCTGGAACAATGGGGCTAGGAGTGGAGAGAGGGAGAGTCATGGAAAGGAACAAACAGGATAGTAGATGAAGGCCAGCTCCTGCAGGGCCTTGCCTTGCCTGGCTAAAGAATTTAGACTTGGCTTTACAGGCAAAAAATAAAGAATGAAGATGTCTGGGCAGAGGAGTAACATACTTGTTGCTGTACATTAGCAAGATTCCCCTGGCAGCAACATGCTGTAGAATTAGTGGAAGTGGTGGTGAAGAGAACAACTAGGAGGAGATTGTAAAATCCCCGAGTTGCAGCGACTCAGACCTCAACCAGGGCTGGGCAGTGAGGATGCAAGGGGGGGAAGGGCAGGAGTAGGCACTTTGGCCAGGTGTGGGTGGGCACAGGGCTTCAGGGGATGGCGGCTTCTCAGGAGGATCAGAGTGGATCAGGACCTGTCACAGCCTCTCCCTTTGACAACTCAGGCAAGTTCTCGAGCCTTCTCTTCTCTGCCTTGGTTTTTTTCCTCTGTGAGTTAGGGGATATAATTCTGGCTTCTGATACAATCAGCAGAGACTGGGGAAAATAAAGTGTGTTCAACCACATAAAGAGTTTACAACTCACTGGAGTAAAGGTGTCCTAAATCTACAACAATCTAAGCAGCCCCAAAAGCAAGCCAATTATTTTAGAGTAACAGGATGGATGGGTGGTATTTTTCAGTCTTTGCATCCTTCTTATTGTTAAGCTGCCTCAATTTTCTTTTTAGGAAAATGTTTCTTTATTGAGGTGGAAAAGTAAAAGAGCTGAGGACCATCACAGACTTAATATGAGCATCAGACAGGAAAGCTTCTATAATTAATAAAATCATCAACACCCCTTGGAAATCAGAGGGTCTATCTCATGTGGGGATTGATAAGGGGATTCACTGTCAAAATCTGCTGATTTCCTTTGTCTCTGTGAGTCCTGGACTCTTGATTCACTAAAATCTAGTAGATCACAATCTCCACTAGGGAAGCAAACAGAGCCAGCTCAGGTACCTGCCACATCCTCACCACTTGGCACAAACAAGCATCCAGGCCGGTCGAGGTGGCTCATGCCTGTAATCCTAGCACTCTGGGAGGCCGAGGTGGGTGATTGCTCAAGGTCAGGTGTTGGAAACCAGCCTGACCAAGAGTGAGACCATGTCCCCACTAAAAATAGAAAGAAATTAATTGGCCAACTAAAAATATATAGAAAAAATTAGCCGGGCATGATGGCTCATGCCTGTAGTCCCAGCTACTTGGGAGGCTGAGGCAGAAGGATTGCTTGAGCCCAGAAGTTTGAGGTTGCTGTGAGCTAGGCTGATGCTACAGCACTCTAGCCCAGGGAACAGAGTGAGACTCTGACTCAAAAAAAAAAAAAAATTAAATAAATAAATAAAGCAGGCATCCAACCATTGAATGAATGAATGACCTACAGGGTTTCCCCCTGTAAGTACACAGTACCTTCTACCAGCAAGATGTCACAGAATTACTTCAATCAGACCTCTTCAACAACATAAGGGAAAATGTTCAATTGACCCAAGCAAGCTTTTTTTCTAGAGGCAAAAACTATACATTTAAATATATATATATTTATATATATATTTATAATATATTTTAATGTATATATTTATTATGTATATTATATAAATATAATACTATATTATATATTATATAAATATAATATTATTTATATATATTTATATATATTTTTATATATTATATATATAATTTATATATATATTTCTAAAATTCTGAACTTTGTTTTCTGCACTATAACTTATTTCTAGGAAATTCTAATTTTTCTTAAGGCTCAATACACATAGGACATGCTAAGGCAGAAAGGTGATATGATCAGCATCATCATTTGAGTCAGGACTCTTGGTTATAAGTGACAAAAATCACATTCAAACTGTCTCATATAATAGAAAAATATAAGCCTGGGCTTGTCTTCAGGCGTGACTGAATCCACATGCTCAAACCATGTCAGCAGGATTTTGTCTCTCTCTCTCTCTTGGTTCTCCTTTCCTCTGTGTTGGCTTCATTCTCAACTGGGTTCTTTTTTCATGGTGACATAGAGACCAGAAACTTAATGGTGTAGCCAATCTAAAGACCCAGAAAGAAAAGAGAACTCATCATTCCTAGTAGTTCATGCTCAAGTCCCAGGGTTGCCTGTCATTGGCAGAGCTTGGGTCACATGCCCATTTCTGAGCCAGTCGCTGGGGTTCTAATTGTCCAAGCCCAGCCCTGGAGCCAGGGAAATGAGATCAGCTCTACTTGAATCACAGAGAATGCAAGCGGAGAAGGAGTGGGAGGGGAGTATATCCCCAAAAGAAAATCACGTGCTATTAACAAAAATGGACACTAGGAAGAGTAAAACGACAGATGTCATCATCTCCAGCTGTCTAAAATAAGACTGAATAGGGCCACATCTGATGGGCTGTCGGAAAGAAAGTGATTAAGCCTTTTGCCACTATCTATGTTGTACGTGTGCTTAATGATAACAGATGAGATACAGCGCCAGGGAGCAGCCGCAGGAAAGGAGCCAGCAGGGCTGGGAGTGAAAGCCAAGCAACAATCCATCTTACAGCCTAAGAGTTCCCCCAAGTCAGTTTTACTGCACAAGATGCCCAAACTGACTCAGGCACTTTTCAAGTTGCAAAACTTGCTCTCAGACTCAGCAGATGCATTTGGAACCATTTTATGACCAACAGTTAAACAGGAGGAAATTAAGGGAGGAAAAAAATCAAGGGTACAGCTTCATGCATAAAATTCAGCCGTACAATTAACAGAGCCCACATTAATCACACATCAGTTAGGCCTCGGTGGTTTGATAGTTATTCACTGGCAGAAACAACCCCATCCTGATAGGCAAAGAGGGTTGATGCAAGTGCAACAGAAACACTTACATGTAGGGCTCCTGTCATCAATTAATCAAGTAATCGCTCCCTTTGTGGTATTTGTGTGATATTTGGTAATTAGGTTTTTTAAGTGTTTCTCCTCCTTTAGCTTGGCTCTTTATTACACCCAACATTCCTTTATCTAGATGTTCCAGTCGAAGATGAGATGTGTTTTTAATAATAATAAGACCCTAGTATGCATAGATCACTTTGTACTTGGTAAAATGGCTCACTAGAGCCTTCCAGCAGTACTTGGAGGTAAGCAGGACAAATATTATTCTCTCAAGTAACTACTGGAGTGTCTGGCATGGAGTCAGACTCAAATAACTGCCAGCAGAACCCGATTCTCCTGCCAAGGGAGTCAAGTCTCCTTACGCTGTAATGGCAGAACACATGGAGCCT
The DNA here is from genome assembly GCF_040939455.1 of Microcebus murinus. Lineage (NCBI taxonomy): Eukaryota > Metazoa > Chordata > Mammalia > Primates > Cheirogaleidae > Microcebus > Microcebus murinus. The sequence continues at coordinate 113,557,624 of NC_134105.1, read as the reverse complement.
GGTTCTGGGGTACGGCACAGACAGGTGGAGCCCCCTCGTTAGAACAAAACCATGGTGAGCACTTATCCCTGAGGTCACAAGTCAGCCATGTGTAGCTGCAAAGGCATTAAATATACCTGGGCTTAAAGGGAAATCTCCCAGGCCCAGAAATAATCATCCCATGGAGAAGGAAGAAAAACAATAACATGGAAAACCCAAATAGATGCATTTCATAAGGTAATAAAAATATTTTAATGTTATTTCACATTTGTATTGTGGTTTGGAGTCTCCATATCTCTTTGAAATGCAATTATTCCATCTAGTACTGAATCTCCGTGGATTTGAAGTGCCAGCCTCTCTATGGCTCTGAAAAATATTTTAGGAAAGAGGCAAGGTCTTGCATTGCTAGGAGACCTCCCATATCTTTCTTGTATTTTCAGCTGTGAGGTAGAGCTTGGGTCACATGACCATTTCTGAACCAGTCACTGGAGTTTTGATTGTCCAAGCCCAGCCTGGAGCCAGGGAAATGAGATCAGCCCCCCTTGAATCACAGAGAATAAAAACAGAGGAGTGGGAGGGGAGTGTATCCCCAAAAGAAAATCATGTGCTATTAACAAAAATGGTAAATGGACACTAGGAAGCTCTGAGATAGAGCTGAAAATACAGTGAATATATTCAGGAAGTGGTTCTTTGTATTGACTGGGAAAGTACTGGTTCGTTGAATTAACGCTGGTTACCTTTTTGCATGACTCTGAAGTCCACTCTTCAAACTACCATCCTTAAAATGATAGTTATAAAAGCAAAGGCAGCTGAATTCACTTTAAATCATTCACTTATTCATCCATTTAGTGTACATACTTTTTCAAGGACACAATGCCAAGTTCTACAGAGAAACAGAGGATGTAAAGATGAAAAGTTACAGTTGCTAACCTTAATGGCTAGACATGCAAGCCAACCATTACAGCAGCAGCAGCAAAAACGAATAGTAGCAGGTGTTTCAGAACACTTTCCATAAACCAGTCACTGTCCAAGTACCTTCTCCATATTATTTCTTTTAATCCTCACCATAAGCACTGAGGTAGGTATTATTAATGCCATTTTACAGAGGAGTAAACTGAGGATCAAAGTGGGTAAGTGACTTGCCCAAGTTCCCATGGTCAGTTAGAGGTGGAGCTGGGAGCCAAGCTCAGACAGTCTCTCCACACACATGCCCTTCACTGTGCACCGTGAGTACGCTAATCATGGTGTGGTTGTACAAGCACAAAGGCAGCAAAATATCCATGAAAGAGTTAGTTAAGCATCACAAAAGACAGCATTTGAGCTGAAAGCTAATGGATTGGTAGCTTTTTTCCAGATGACTAGCCTGGAAAGAACATGCCAAGCAAAGGAAACAGCATGGACAAAGCCCAAAGGCAAGAGGAAGCCTGGTGCATTCTCAGACACACAGCTAAGTCAGAGCGTCTTAGGCATTGAGTGGGGTCAGGGAAGGGTGGGAGACGAGGCCAGTAAGGAAGGCAGGATATGAATACCATGTCTAATTATATAAGGTGTCTATGTGATTATCTTCAGATATGAAACAAATCTGTAATTTAATTTTGGGTGGTGGTTAATAGCTCTCACTGCTTGAATAACAACTTCACTTTAGTATGCTGGGATCCAGTCTCCTTGACGAACTATCTAATTTTGCTGTTACTGTTTAATGTCAAAGGTCTCTCACATGGAGACTTTAATATCATGTTTGTTTTGGTCTTGTTTTCAATCCTGAGGGAGATTTAAAATATTACAAATTATCTATGGAATCCAAGCTAATCAGTTTAGATTCATGAATTGGAATGCACCAAAATGTATCTTTGCTCTGCATAATCACAACAAACATGTATAAATATAATCAATTTTAAAAGACTGTTGGAAAACACATCAATATTTTAAGAGTTGCCTTTAAATACTGGAAATTTTCTATATTTTCAAATTTTTCCAAAATGAGCCATGTATCAGTTTTAAGAATATAGAAAAAAAAATTCTAGAGTGGAGGCCAGACATTTTTTTTAAGTCATAGTAATGAATGCACACAGTTCAAAAGTCAATTTTGCCAAAGGACTAACAATGAAAACAATGGTTTGCCTTTTGTTCCCACCTTCGGTTGTACCTTCCCAAAGTCACCCTGCTAACTCTTTAATATACTTATTCTATAGTTACATAGAAATACTGCAGTTCTTCTGTGGTTCTTTGGGATGTGTGAGTGTGTATGAGATTTTGCTTACTTATATCACCTCCCACCTGTCCTCCCCAACTTCCTGATACGGTTATAACACTACATTCAGTTCCTCTGACTATCACTTCTTGTTCCACCAGACTAGACAGTCTCTGTCAACATCCTGGTGGGTACAAAGGGAACACTGGTGTTACTAGCCTTGGCTCTGCCACCTCACATTTTCAGCATTCCAGTCTTAGAGTATTCAAGTTGATAGCATTTACATTTAATTCTTGTAATTATAATTAACTCTTCCGTGCTTTCTCTATCAGTACATTCTAAAACCTGAAAAGTAACAACAGCCTTTATATTATAGTGACTGTGTAAGCGTTATTCAGGGAGGACCCATGTAGTATTCTATGAGTATTAATTTCTTTCTAATATGTGTTTTCGTTTCTGCAGATTCTAATACAATTTTTTAACTTTCAGTTATATCAGGTATTCTAGGAAGGCCCCTCTTTTCCCAGAAGATTCTCTTCCAGGGCCCTCTGCTTCACCCTGGATTGTTCTGTAGGTGTAGTAGAGAGTATAGCTGATGCTCCCAAACCCATTCCAACACAGATAACTAGACTGAGCCAAGAGTTACATTCTTAGTGAGGATTTTCCTGGACATCTTCCCTAAAATTCCATCCATCTCTTGCAGGACTGCCTATCCCGTCTTCTGCTATGTCTCCCTAGCACGTGTCACTATGTAGCATGCAGATACTTTACATACTTACCTTGTTTCTTGTCTGTTTACCTGAACATAAGCTCCATAGAAGTGGAGAGTTTTGTCTGTCTCATTTTCTTTTTTTTTTTTTTTTTTTTTTTTTTTTTTTTTTTTTTGAGACAGAGTCTCGCTTTGTTGCCCAGGCTAGAATGAGTGCCATGGCATCAGCCTAGCTCACAGCAACCTCAAACTCCTGGGCTCAAGCGATCCTTCTGCCTCAGCCTCCCAAGTGGCTGGGACTACAGGCATGCGCCACCATGCCCGGCTAATTTTTTCTATATATATTATTTGGCCAATTAATTTCTTTCTATTTATAGTAGAGACGGGGTCTCACTCTTGCTCAGGCTGGTTTCGAACTCCTGACCTCGAGCAATCCGCCCGCCTCGGCCTCCCAGAGAGCTAGGATTACAGGCGTGAGCCACCGCGCCCGGCCTGTCTGTCTCATTTTCTACTTGATCCCCAGTACTTAGAACAGTGCCTGGCGCACAGTAGGTGCTAGGTGGAAGAATCAAAGCTACTGCAGCTCATTTGCTAGAGACTTCCGGGAATGGGCAGCCTCAGCACCATTTGGGCCAATGAGATGTGAGGAGAGAATTGTTGGATGGGAGAACCCAGTCTCTCTCCTGCTATGAATAGCTATGAACAGAAAAAGCATTACTTGGGTTGCTTCTGGCAGTCATCTTACTTATGACCAGGAGGAAAAGCAACCTTAGGAAAAGCCACTACCAGGGCTGATAGAACAGAAAGATAGTCTGGGTCTTTGATGATCTTTGAACCCATCAATCTGAGAGCCTTCCCCACTTTTGTTGTTCTTGTTATGTCAATTTGAGTTGCATTTTCTATAACTTGCAGTCAAAGAATTCTACCTGTTACTTGAGTTGTGCTGAGCACCTGTCATCTTAGGTAGTCCCTTCATTGCTTTTCTGAACCTGAGTCACACTTTCATGGATGCTTACTTTGGTTTACTTCCTGCTTTGACCAGAATACATGCTATAAAACCGTCTAAGAAATCCATAATGGAAATAATTTTTCTTAGTCCTTGAGTGTGTTAAAATATTTCAGTTTCTCCCTTATGTACTTCATTGATGAGTTGGGTAGGTATGGAATTGTAGTTGAAAATCATAGTGTCTTGCAATTTTGAAAGCATCTGTCACATTGCCTTTTACCATCCACTGTTACTGAGGGGATAGTGAGGTGATCTAGCTTTATTCTGGGGAATAGGATAGCCACATTTAGCAAAGAAAAATATAGAACACCTGGTTAGTAAATTCACACTTCAGACAAACAATGAAATATTTGGGACACGCTTACTCTAAAATAATTATTCATTATTTATATGAACTTCAAATTTAACTGGTATCCTGTACTTTACCTGTCAACCCTATAGGGAAAGCCTTTAGTATTTTCTCTTTATCCCTGATGTTCTGAAATTTCACAGTATTTCTAGTTATGAGTTTTTACTTTTAAAAAGCTCATTATATTAGTGCTAATTGAGCCCCACGAAAGAAGATATGGTTCCTGTTGACATGTTTAACTGGTGGCTCACCATAGGCTGCAGGATCCAGCCCTCTGTCAGCTTGGGCTTGAAGAACTAGAGGAAAGAAAGAAAATGTAAAATTATTCATCAACCTTACAGTTTGAAAATCTTTAGAGCAAATAATTAGTAGAGCAGAGACATGGGAATACTATAGTCTATTCCATATAGCACTCTGTAGTCTACTCTAATTATCTGGTTTCAAACCTGGCCACCCAACTGGCATTTCACACAGGCATCAGTGAACAACCTCAGAAAAGGGCCAAGAGTTCAAGCTAAAAGAGCTTTGCTCTGTAAGAGTGAATATTCTGGACACAACCCAAACTCGCCATGTAATTGCCCTGCTGTGAACCTAGCAGAGAGATACGCTATCTCCAAAGGAGAAGATGATTTGCTCCCAAGATACATATTTCCTGGGTTCATCTTTGAACGAACCAGCCAGAAATAAGCAATAAGGCAGAGAGATAAGAAGTAATCGCTTTGGAAAAAGTAGTGGTAAAATCAGGCAAGATAAAAAATAGGTCAAAAAAAAATTAGGGGGAGAACTGCAGAGTCAGGAAAGAGAGGAGATTTTGAAAAATGACTTCAGAATCATTGCCTTACACATGACCTTAGAAATAATCTAAATGAGCCCCTCATTTTACCAGCGACAATACCAAGGCTAAGAGAGTGGAGGAGACTTGCTCAGATTCATGGAAACAAACTAGACCAGTTCCCCTGATTCCCAGTCCAGTGTTTATTCCACTCCTCCGCGGCTGCTGTGTGGGACCTGCCGCACAACAGCCCTATTTAATCATCTTGACAGCCTCGGAGAATGATAAACCTTCTCTGCAATGATCTGACTCAGCTCAGGGTAGCAGCTTCACCAAACGTCCCATTAAAAGGCAGTCAACTCCGGAGGATAATTTCAGGGAGCTTTGAGAATGCTCCCCTAACCGAAAAATATTGCCCGCACCCACCTGCCTGTGTCCCTGAAATTATCTCTTGAAAATGTCTGTGGAAATGCAAATGACTACTTTTAACATTTTGATTGGATCCTTGCAGAGGCTCCTTAACAAAGAAGGTTTTGATGCTACGTGACCCAGGACAAATGCGTTTTGATTGGAAGGGTGTAGAATGATTAGACAATGGGATGTGAAATGTATTAGGACCCATCAGGTGCAAATGGCACCAGGTTCCTACTTCACCATCATTATTTCATGTAAGAACAAAGCAACAGATTGCTTTGTGCTCTAATCATTTTCTTGTCATCAGACTTCACTTTTGGTGTCTGATGTCACAGTAAGATATTTTAGTAGACCTAGTTTCCTTGATTACTTGAATAATTCACATTTTTGTATCTGAATATGGGATGTTTCCAGCAGAACAAAGTTCCTTTAAATGGCATTTTGATTTCAGCATCAAGAATTGCTATGTCTGGAGTCAAACTTGAAAAAATGTTATTTATCATCCAGGAAGGTCATTTGCCTCCTTTTTCCTGTGGCCAAAAGTTAAGGAAGATAAAGTTTGAAAGGTGTCCACTGGTTTTGTCAATGAAGAGGTGATTTTAACCAGAGCAGATGCAGCAAAGTAATACAGGCCAGTGGTAGGTAGCTATGCCTTGTTAGGAAGTGAGCACAGGTGAAAAAGTGGTAGAGATCAATGTAGACAACTAGACAACTTTTAAGAAACTTGACTAGGACCAAAAATAGAAAATCTTTTATTTAAATGTTGGATTGGATATTGGTCGGTTGGTTGGTTGGTTGATTGTTTTTTAAAGGTGGGAGAGACTTGAGCATTTCTATTAGCTGGGGGGGGGGTGAATCAGGACCTCAGCTTCCTCATTTGCATATTGAAGACATGCTAACAGCACTGTAAACAAAGAGTCTCTCCAAGGTCACCTGGCCAATTGGCCAGAGGACCACAATTAAAATTCGGGTCCTACAACTCTTTGTTCTCTTGGGCCCATGTTGTCTTTCCATTTTGGAAATATTCTTGGTGTTCAATGAGTCATAAGAGAATACAGGTGGTCATTTCTGTACAGATATATTTGGAAAGAGCTATAAAGTCCTCTTGGGCATGGCAGGAATAAGGTAATCAAACACTTGATTAAGCAAACACTTCCCATATGCTAGATACTAGAGTAAGCACTTTACTGATAATAAGTTATTTGAGCCTCACAGCAACTTTATGAAGTAGGTAAAGTTATTATCTTTTGTTCATAGGTAAAGAAATTCAGGTTCAAAGAGACAAAGTAACTTGCTCAAGATCACAAAGCTAGCAAGGGCCAAAACAAAGATTACATATCAGATATACTACATTACACTATCTCATGGGAATGCCGAGTAATACTGATTTAGTATCACTAATTAATAATATCTTAAACTGTCATAACTCATTTTCCTAGGCACTGTCATATTGATTGTCATATTTTATATTATTTTCCTTCCAGAACACCCTTTGAAATGAGAGAATGCCATCTCCATTTGAGAATAGGGAAATCGAAGCACTTTCTCTCTTTCTTTCTTCTCTCTCTCCTCCTCCCTCCCTCCCCCCCTCAAATACACACACACTGCACACACACATTAGGGAGGGAAGGGAAGTAACAGAGCCTGGGCCAGTTCAGTGGCCAAATTTTCTGCAGAGCTACCAGGAGCCTTAAGGAAGGAAATTCACTCCTTTGCTGTTTTTAGTAAGCAGCACCTGGTGTCCAGGGTTGAGAAAATAAACCCATTCCATCAAAATGCCAGAACATAGGCCCTTGGGCTGCTGTATCAGAGGTCCAGGTGAGAAGATTCATAAGTAATAACCATGGAAACTATTTCCAAGTAGAATGAACTCTTAAAAAAGTAAATGAAGCAGATCTTGACCACTACTAGACTCCTTCCCTCTTCAAATTCACCTACAGTGAGTCTCTTAAAATCATAGGGATCTTTGACAAAAGAGTAAACACAAGTGGGTCTCGTACACTCTTATTATATTGACAGACTATTTTAAAAGGCAGTGTCCATCAGTTAAGGAAAGGAACTAGTTTGAAACAGAAAGGTCAGCCAAGGCATGCTTTGTTGATAATTTGGTGGCAAGGGCTGTATCTTATTCATCTTTGTATCCCTGGCACCTAGCACAAAGTCTGGCACACAGTAAGTGCCTAATAAATTTTGTTTAATGATTGGTGAACATTATCCAGGATATGATGATGGCCATGTCTGCCACCTGTGCTCCAATGCTCAAAACCAGTGATCATGCTTATAAAATTTACTTAGTTGGACAAAGGAAAATTGAAATGACACCAAACAACTCTGGCCTGAATTTCCCAGGGAACTTTCAACTTTCTAAATGTTTAGCACATGATGTAGCATTCTGGTTTTAAGAAGCAATTCTGTTATTGGTGGGTAAGTTTCTAGGCCAAGCTACAAAATCCTTTTATCCTAATGTAGAAGAAGAATAGTACCCAATAACATCATAGAACCATATTCTCATTGTACGCATGTTTAAGTGGCAACCTTTATCTGAGATGGCAGAAAAGAGGCTTTCCTGCTAGAGTCCCAGCTACAGATTCAAAGACTCCTTCTTAACCCTCTTTCCATTCTGTCTTACCTTCCATAGTGGCGTGTCCCTATCCATGCCACTCTGTGTCCAAATGGAACCCGCTTCTCCTGTTTCCTGAATCTCAGTGAAAGGCACCACCGTCTACCCAGTTGTTTAAGTTTGACACTTTGGAACTATCCACCCTGAATATGTCCACTCACTCCCACAACACACTTCCACATCCATGCACATGTCTAATAGACTATCAGGTACCAGTGTCTCTAAATCAGGTACTACTTTAGTTGAGGCCATTATCTTTCTGGACTGCTGCAAAATGTCCCTGAGTTCCAGAGAGAAGAAAGCCATAAATGCGGTAAGTTTAGGCACTCCAGGCATCTGAAATATACCTGAAATCACAACTTAGTACGTGTACTCTGGTGACCACAACATTGAGGGGATGAGACTCTAGAAGTGGGGTACACGCTCCAAAGAAGGCTTGCTCATGTTCAGGACCTTGGAGAGAACCAGCGAAGGAAGCAGATTTAGAGGAACAGAAACCAGGCAAGTGCTGTGTCAAGACTAGGGCTGTAAACAGGTGTCCAATGCCAGAGGGAATTCAGGCGAAACAGTCCAGTCACACGGGTTTTCTTTCTGATCCTCGAACACATCAAATCCATTCCTGGCCCCAGGCCTTTGCTCTGACTGGAGCCGTCCACCCTCCTACCTGCATTGCAGTCCCCTCGGCAGCATTCAGGCTTTCACCCCAGCGACTCCATACAAAAGCCTTTTCTCAGTCACCTTTATGCCATTTCCCCATTGTATTTTCTTCACTACAGCTATCAGTGTTTTGAAACCATGTTATTTATTCATTTCTCTACCTGACTGTTCTCTTCTGAGCCTTCACAGGAGGTAAGCTCCGTGAGAGAATAGACTGTGTGTGATTCACTGTGATATCTTTAGTGTTTAAAACCATATCTGACGCCTAGAAGGTTCTCTTTAAATATCTGACACATAAGCAAATGAGATAAGACAAGCAATGAGAACAGGAAATTAGACTTGAAGTTTAGGAGACTTTTGAGGACCTTGAACTGAATAGTTTCAGCTGATACTAGACTCTTATTTTGGGGGGTTTAGAAAAATAGGATTCAAGATGCCGTGTATAGATATGTGTTAGCATGACCCATGCAGGAATGGCCATCTAACACATTCATCAGATGGCACTGCCAGTACTATATTTGAATTTCTAGAATAATTAATACATTTTGAACTAATAAAAACTAGGCAAAGGCAATCTCTTATTTGGATTATCTCAAAAGCAGCTACTCTTTCCCATTCATTCTAGTGAAGGGCTTTTTGATTTTTCTCAATGATATCAAGTTGAAATTGGCCAAGCAAATAATTGAGTGATTGTTTGAATACTCCACAAAGGTCAGCGAGTGAGAAGGACTGCCCATGAAGCCCTCACTTACAGAATTCTTAGGAAATAAGACAGTCCCATGGCTGGGGGAGGTTGGATATTACTGTCTGCGACTATGGCGAAGGCACACACCAAGGTGGTGAGACGCACTATCTGCCCAGGAGTTGAATCTGCTAAATACGCTTAGCTAAATATGCCCAGGCAGTGGTTTTACACTTTTTTAAATGGTCAACAATTTAAAAATCAGGAGATTTCACACAAAATAAAGATTTACAGCATCTCTTAAAAATTCAGAAGTTCTAGAAATACCAGCTCTTGAACTTCCACATGACAACAATCCCCTGACATGGAGTAGCAACTGTCCCCCTTTAAATAGAATTCGTGGTCTTAGTACCCCAGCAGTGTAACACCCAGCCTGCTTCACTTATTCACATTAACTGCACGGCCCCTGAATGCACTTGAGTTTGAGGACCACTATTATGAAATATAATGATCAGATGATTCTAAGCATTGGGCATATGAGAATGATCAGAGAGACAAAGTATCTGTAAGGAATCACAGTGTCCATTTTCCAAAAAAAAGCAACAAATCTGTGGTGCATTGCAACAGGTATAAAAATTGTATATATTATATTATAAATGTATTTCTGTGGATATTATATACTATTTCACACATGTGTAGGGAAAATATGTGTTGTGTGTATGTGTGTGTGCATGCATGCATGTGTGCACACAGTGGGTGTTCCATAAATATTAATTGCATAAATTAATTTGAGGCACAAGGGCATTTACCAAGGTCCTAAACCGTAAAAATATTATGACCTACTACTATATAACTTACAGCTTCTGAATCCACTGTACTTCCTTTTTTTTTTTCCTCTTATTTTCTCCAGTTTTTGCCCAAGACTAAGAATAGAGCTGAGGCTTAATTAAAATCCATTAATAATTATAAATAGGAGCTGATGACTCAATCATCAGTTGGTCAGTTTACATTAGTGTGATGTGGTTTGATAGTGCATTCATTACATTAGTGAGGCCAGGACTCCTTGGTTTGGAGATATGGGTTCTGGTCCTGGCTCTGCCACTCTGACTGGCTGTGATTCTTTGAGCAAGTCACTTGGCTCTCTGGTCCAGAGTTTGCTCATCTGTAAAATTACATGATCTCCAGGGCTCCTCTCTGCTTTCTGGTCTCTGTGTCTATGAAAAACAAAGATACATGAGAGGTAAATAACTGAAAACTCAGAGCCATTAGAGTATAGCAAGAAAAGACCAAGAAGAGATTTCCCCCCCAATAATTAAGGCAAGGAGGTCTCCAAATGCCTGGGCAGCAGTCCATGGAGAGCCAAGAGCAGAACGTGAACTCATTAGCAGGATGTTGAGTAAAACTCAGAAAGGAAGAGAAGGTGATGGGGAGGGAGTCCAACTGAAGACAGAATTATAAGGAAAGAATGGAAAAAAGTGCTGCTAATTAGGTCATTTAGAAACTCAACAACTGAATGTAATTCTTGCTGAAGTAATAAGAAAACAGCCAGGGGAATGCATAATAGTAACAAGAATATATGCTAATAGACAAAAACAGGATCCCCAAGTAACTCGGGACAATAAACCCCACGCAAGCTAATAGAAGTCAGAAGAAAAACAGTATTTGAATTTCAACCTAATCTCACTAGAGTACATAGATTTTTAAAAATATATAACAGAAGCACATAGTAAGTGCTCAGAAAATATTTGTTGAATTAAATTATATTTTTGAAAGCTCGGGTGTGCTTCACTATTGAAAAATTCTAACTTGAACAAAATGAAAAATATGACAAATGTCACAGTAATTATTTCTTTTTACAAAAGGATTCACAAGAATATTTCAAATAGAAATATTTTGCCTTTAAGACATAAAATTAGCAATGCTATTTACAAAGATTTTTATTGACATATGGGAACAATATAGATTTCAGAATCCCTGCTTTATTCAGCTTTGCATCTATTTGGCCTAACACACACAATGTCAGGCACAGATGGATAGCTAAATAACTTTCAGTACAGGAATACATATATTTCGATTATCTATTACTGCATAGCAAACCACCCCATTTAATGGCTTAAAACAACAAGCACTTTCTTGTCTCTTGCAGTTCCATCGGTCGACTAGACTCCATGGGAGGTTCTTCTGTGGTGTCGCTTGGATTCTCACATGTACTTGCCATCAGATAGAAACTCAGCATGGAGTTGCCTGGAAGCCTGACTGGGATGTGGGCATGACTTGGCCTCTCCCTGCTCCATGTTTTCTCAGACCTCTCTCTCTCTCCATGTGGTTTTCCCAGCAGGGTAGACAGGCTTCCTACGTGGTGGTTTAGAGATCCCAGACATACAAAATCAGGAGCTGTCAGGGTTTCTTAAGACTTTGGTCCAGAGCTGGTGCAGTGCTACCTCTGCCACATTCCACTGGTTAAAGCGGGTCACAAAGCTGGCCCAGGTTTGATGGGTGAGGGAGCTACAGAAAGCCATGAACACCAGGAGGTGTGGTTCCCTGTGCGTGCAGACTAGCCTCCACATTTGCCCTCCCTTTGGGCCCCAGCTTCCCACAGGGCAGGCAGCAGGATTAGAGCTATGCAGCTACAAAACTGGGCCATTTTTATGAAAGGAAGAAAGACTCAGGCAGGGGCAGATCCCAGAGAGTGAGACCACGATCCGAAGAGAACCACTTCTAAAAAACAAACGTGAGCCTTCATCAGGGAATACCCTTTGCCTCGAGACAGAGAAACTGGGACATATGTCAGTCCGGATTTCAGAACTGCTATGAATCAGTGACTGATCATGACTCCCTTTTTTCCTCTTTTTGAAACAGGGGAGTCAATTGTAGTTTTTCTGTCTCTTTTTCACCACCCTGTGTTGGTGAGTGGGAAGCAGACACTTGTCCTTCTCCTTCCTTGGTCCTTGAACCTGAGCAGGTGCACATGAGGGACTTCATCTAAGGAAGGGAGGTAGTCTTGATGCAATAGCAGCAGGAAGCCATTGCAAATTCTCAGGGAGCACTGACGTGATAAAAGTGTAGCTTGGGAAGGTTCCTTTGGCAGCAGAGTACAGACAGATTGCAGGGAAAGGGATGTGAGCTGACCAGGGTCCAAGCTGGGGTGGATGGATTACAGAACCTGATTAACAATAGAAAATGAAAGCGAAAGGGCTAAAGAACTGAGAGTAGGAGAATAATGGTTCCATTAACATAAAAATGTAAGGATGTGAGATACCTGGAAAATGAGTGATGAATCCACCCAGGTTTGGACTTAGTCATTTGGACAAGAGGACAACTGCACAGAACTATCTCATAGGCAGTCAGAGGTAAATAATTGGATGGGTAAGAGAGAGGAAGGCAGAGACTCAAGATCCCATTTTCTATTTCCATGCTTGGTCTGTTTGGACTTGCCTTTGCCCCACCAGCCAGTGAACAGCGTGGTCCAGGCCACTCATGATAAATGTCTGGATCTGGAGACCTGGAATTCTGAAGTCCTGTCCAGTCCCTCTGCCTCTTAGGAATAACCTAATACTTCCAGGGAGGACCATTTCCACAGTGGAAATGCAGTGCTAGCAAGGAGAGGACATGAAAGACCAATCTAGGGGCCAGTGAGTGACTAAGCTAATAAATTTGACACCCAAAGTAGATTATTTTTTTAACTGTCCACCATGCAAAATTACCTTCAAAGTAGTGCAATTGCATTACCTAACCTTTAAATAGACATGGCACATGGAAATAAACTTGGTGAACTCCCAGTAGGAGTTCCAATAGGAGAATATTTTATACATATATAAATTTACTTTATATATATATATGTAACATATTGGCTCACACAATTATGGAGGCTAAAAAGTCCCATGATCTGCCATCTGCAAGCTGGAAAGCTGGTGGTGTAGTTGGAGGCTGACAGCCATAGAATTGAGGGCAGGAAAAGATCAACATCCTGGTTCGGTTTGAGTCTTCAGGCAGAAAGCCATCAAATTCTCCCTTTCTCTACCTTAGTGTTCTATTCAAACCTTCAGTAGACTGGATGAGGCCTACCACATTAGGGAGGGCAATCTTCTTAGTCTGCTGATTCAAATGCTAATCTCTTTAGGCAACCTGCTGAGAGAAACATCCAGAAATAGTGTTTAATCAGATATCTGGGCAACCCAAGATCCAGTCAAGTTGATGACTAAAATTAACTATCACAGTGCCTGAATCTCCACATGGAGATATACATTAATAGATAGATACAGATATAGATATTGATATAGATAGGCATAGACATGCACAAGCTCAAGCCAGTCTTCTGGAGGACGAGATAGCACTTAGAGTAGAGACAAGCCATCCCAGCGGAGCTGTCTGAGATTAGCCATCCCCCAGCCACCTCTGCAGCTGATCACAGATGGATGAGACACCAAATATATATAAATGGATTGTGACATGGAAATACACCTTTATTGTATCAAGCCACTGTTTATTGCAGCTTATTATCCCACCTTGACACAGTGCCATGATTTGAAGTCAGTTGACTTTAAAGCCTATGCTCTCAAAAGACAGAGAGCATGATTGGTAACAGATCCCACTTTCTAGCCCAAATGTCAGCTGGCTATATAGAAAACTATCCCTAAAATCCCAACATACGTGATCTCATCAGTGGTACCAGACTCTTGAAAAATCTTCAGGAAAATAAAAGTGTTAGTAAGATTTTGCTACATAACAAACCACTCCAAAACCAAGTGGCTTACAATCAAAACCAAAAAATATTATTTAATATTTTAGCTCACAAATATGATAATATGCCTTTTGGGCTTGGCTCAGCTGGGCGATTCTGCCAGCCAGGGCTAGACTCTCCTAATATCAGCTGGGCTCACTCACACATCTGTGATTAGCTACCGAGTTGGCTGGCAGATCTAAGATGGCTCGGCTGGAATAGTTTGTCTCTGCTCCAAATGGTGTCTCTTCTTCTATCAGGCTAGCTCGAGCTTGATCATTTGGGGGCAGTGGGAGAGTTTGCAAGAGCAGCAAGAAGACAAGCCCTAAAATACAAGCACTTTTCCATCTACCCCCTTTGGCCAAAGCAAGATATACATGCCTATACCAAAAGGCAATGTGGAAGATCATTATCAAATGCATGGATACAGGGAGGTGGAAAGAAATGGGGCCATTTCTTTCATAGAAATGGCCCAATTTCTATGATCAATCTACCCCCAAATCCCAGGATCACTGTGTGGGTGCCAGAGCACAAAACAAGTATGTCACAGACTTTAGAACTCCCAAAGTCATTTCTTTTAGCCTCTAACCTCCAAACCTCCAACAATCCAATGGTAATAGAATGTATAGGACATCAGTTGGCTTTTTTTGGAGTATATGGGAAACCAGCATTAGAAAGAAATGACCAATTCATTGTTCCTGAGGCCAGTCTGGCAGAACCCTGGAAGCAAAGAGCTGCCTCCATCTAACAGAAGGACGGTTCCACAGGGTGTGAGATAATTTCTTGCGAAAAGTGAGTTGTGGTATGAATAGTGCCAGGCCTTCCTCTTACTCCTCAATGAGGCAAGGAGGACCGGACCAAACCCCTGATGAATACACTCTCTTTCCTGGAAAGGGGAGGGATGAAAGAGAGTGGCATGAAAAACAAAACTGCTACTGGGAGCTGCTCCCCAAGTGGTAATCCAATCTGCTCTCTGCTAAAGTTTCCCTTTTGCTTTGATTTCTGTGTCCAAGAGCTTCCCTTCGTGGCTTGCTATTGTTTCTATAAAAATACCTTTTGCTTGGCAACATCTTACCCAAGAAAAGCAAAATATCTAACAAGAAAAAACACAGCTTGTCTGCTATTTCAGTGACTTAAGGCCGGAACAGTGATGAGCTGTAACAGTTTGAATTGTGTCCACCCCCCTCCAAAATTCACACGTTAAAGTCCGAACCCTCAGTGCCTCAGAATGTGACCTTACTTGAAATAGGGTCATTGCACATGTGTTAAGATGGGGTCACCCCAGATGGTGCCCTATGATGATGAAGGCAGAGATTGGGGCGACACAACAAAAGCCAGGGAATATCAAAGATTGCCAGCAAACCACCAGAAGCAAGGAAAGAGACATGGAACAGCCCTCCAAAGGAACCACTCCCACCAACACCTTGATCTCAGATCTCTAACCTCCCGCACTGAGAGACAATAAACGTCTCTTGTGGAAGCCACTCCATTTGTGGCACTTTGTGATGGCAGCCCTAGACGCAGAGAACAACCACCTATGTCACGGACCATTGCACATTCATTCTCTTTTTTCACTTCTTGCCCCGAGTTTGTTGGCCGCAGTTCCAGATGAGAACACTGAGGCTAAGCTTTGCCCATGCTTAGCCAGCATGGCCAAAAGCCAGACTCAGACCCAGGTCTCCAGACCCTGTCCAGCCACCTCCCTTTGCCCAGTGTTGCTGCTGTGTAAAGGTGGCTGACAAGGGATGACAGCAAAGCAAAGATGGGAGCTGCAATTCTAAAGGTAGCTACACCCCCATTGTGCAATAAATTGGTTTCTGAAAGAATTAGTTCTTAATCAATTCCTTATAAACTCAATGACATTTTAAGTGCTCTCGAGGAGTTTCCTATTTTAAAAAGCCCTGTGGGAGATCCTTTCATAGAGCAGAGGGGCTTTTTGGATTGTGAATGATCACCTGCCTCCCTACAAATTCATTTGTTTTTGCAGGAGAGATTTTGTGGAAGTGGGCCCGCCTTCAATTCCGCACCTCTGCCTTGGCTGGCGAGGATTCAGTAAATGCTTGCTGTTCCATTGTGCTTAATGATAGCAACGAGGGACGCCCACAAGTAGCACTGCCTTTTAAACACACGTGGTGTCTGGAATGATTTCCTCCCCTTTCAAGCCATTTGGAGCATCCTCAACTGAAAATCATTGCTTGGGTAGAAAAGGGGGAAAACATCATTTTGTTAAATGCCAACATTTAACTATTCATTACTCCCTAACTATTGGTGAGTTCTGTGTTAATTATTATTCCAGATACCTAGGTGTTTGTAAACTAGCAGGTGCTTCGTTTCCTTTTCTGGGGCTGCCTTTGGGCTGCCTGTGCCGAAAGATCTGCTCCTGGGGGTTTTCATGTGACCCACTGGAGAAGTGACACTGTGACTGGAGTGACTAGAATCTTACTACGTTTATCACAGCTTCTATTTGGGAATGCAGGTTCCCAATGTTTTGCATTAGTTTCTAGATTATTTTTTCTGTAATTGCTTTTGTTGTTGATTAATTGATTTCATAGGCACCAGCTGAGCACCTACTAAGTGCCAGACACTGTCCTCAGCCATGGAGTTACAGAGATGAGGAGGACGCCAGCTCTACCCCTCACATCCTCATTGCCTAATGGGAAGGTAGATGGGTCAATCAATAGCCACACTAAAGTAGTAAGTTCTATATTAGAAGAATGAGGAATGGTAACACAGAAAAGAAAGTGCTCCCCTCTGTTGAAAATGGCAGAAACTGTTTCCCAGAGTTGGTGGCTTTCCCATGAAATCTTGAAGGATGAATAGGAGTATGCCAAATGCAAGATTTTGATAAAGGATATTTCCAAAAGAGAGAGCAGTGCACTCAAAGATGCAGCAATGAGAACCTGGTTTTGGAGACCGGTGGGTGGCTGGACATAGGAGACGGTGAGGAAGTAGCAAGACGTGAGCTTAAAATGGTCATCTGGGGCAAGATCACAAAGGAGCTTGGACACTAGTCTGCCACCGAAAGATTTCCTCCAAGAAAAGAGAGTGATTGACTACCTTTTGTGGCATGGGAGATGGCCTGACATGTGAAAGGGCTGAAGGCAAGGAGCTGAACAGAGGGACAAATGCATGATGGAGGTCTCAGCTGGGGCAGCAGCTGTGGGAGTGTAGAGAAGAGCGAGGATTTAAGCACTAGAAGCTTGTGACTGGGAGGTGAGAGAGAGGAAGGGTCTAGGATGAGTGCACATCTCTGGCTTGGGCATCCAGGTTCACTTACCAAAAACAGATAACACAGGCAGAGGAGCAAATTAATGTGTATATTTAGAGTGTAAAAACTGTAAGAAAGCTTTCAGGAGTAAGATTTCCTCTCCTTCCTTCAAGGGTGGTTTGGGACCTCCTTGCTCATTCTGACCTAGCAACTCTTAGGAATCCGTACCTAGAATCACAGAACAAATGAGTTCGATTTGCATGCACATAAACAGGAAGTGCTGGCCCTTAACAACCAACCACCCAGAGGTGTATCTGTCAGGTTCTCATTTACACATAGCAGAATTCCCCTTTGTCTACCTTAAGCAGAAAATGAATGTATTAAAAGATACTAGATAGCTCAGAAAATCTCTAGGAGGGCCAGAAGGCCAGGCTTGGAGATGCCATGACCAGGGACAACACCTGGAGCACACTGTGGATGGCTCCAGCAGAGACACCCCTGACATTGGGCCCTAGAAACCCAAAACTCTGCCTCTATTGCCCCCAGTAGCCAAATACCCCATAGCCATTTTCATTAGAAAATGAGTTACAGCCCTTGCAACCTCACTCTGCTCTTTTCCTAATTGAAGTCTCCCATCAGTGTGTCTGATTGGCAGAACTTGGATCTGGTGAACATGCGCTAACCGCAAAGAAGGTGGGAAAACAAGTATCTAGCTTTCTGCTTGGAGAGGTGAAATTCACAATGCAGAAAATGCCCCAAACACAGGAAGGGCTTCAGAACATGCCAATTAGAAAGCAGACAAATATTGCTTCAGAGGACCACTGTCTAAGGAAGAGGTTAGAACGAAGTGATCTCTCTTTCCTGGGACTTGTGAGTCACTGCTTTTGTAGACACTACAACTTTTTACTTTGTACTATAGTTCTTACCCCTAGATTGGAAAACTCTCTGTGGCAGGTGAGGTGTTGTTTGGAGTTTTGCATGATGTATTCTCGGTGCCACTCATTCAGAAAAAGCTCAGGAAATCTGGCTCTATCCAAGTCCATGACAAACTCTGGAATTCTCTTGGCTTATTCATTCAAAAAGTGGGCATTTACTGTACACCTACTGTGTGTTCTGATCTATGTCAGGCATTGCAGCTGACTCAGGAATATTGGACACGACTGTGCTCATACTCTGCAGTCAACAGGGCCTGCTATATGATGTGCACAGAGATGACACCTGGTGTCTGTCACCACTACAATGCTATAACAACATTATAGGAGTGATTACAGTTTGTCCTAACAAAGAGGCCTTCATAGTCACTCAGGGAGGCGAGAGCGTCCCTTAGCAGGGCCACTCTGGCTGCACCTCCTTAGAATTAGTTTCTATGAACTCTGACTGAATAAAAAGAAATCAGAAGGAAAATTACATTGAGTTCCAAGGAGATATAAGGAAAGGATCATGTAGGCTATTTAGCTAGACTCTTTACAATGAAGATTCCAGGTCTGGGGAAGAGGCTTAGCCTCCTGAGAACGCTATTTCAATCTCTTTGTCCACAGGGCAGTCATCAGAGATGCTCACCCGTCCAGCCCTCTAGTTCCCCTACAACATAGGGAGCTGCCCGACTCTCATTCCTTATTTCAATGGAGTCCCTCCATCCCAAGAAATCTGAATTACTATAAGGAAAGAAAGCCATTTATCATAACTCTGCTACCGCAGAGTTAATCATGATCCCAAGGGCAGAAGTGAGGCCCTGGGAGGATGGGTTCATGTCTCAGTCTTGGATATTAGTGTTGAGGTGTTAGGAGGGCCCCGTGGGGCTCAGGCCTGATTCCCTGGAAACATGGGTAGAAACAGCCTTCAGGGAAACCAGGAAAATCTACTATGACCAGGGGTTCAGGAGCAGGTGGGTTCACTAGAAATAACGGTAAGCTCAGTGGCTCAGCCTCCAATGAAGACTGGGAGCTCCTCTGTTTTGCTCCAGAAAAGTATTCATCAGGGCTCAGTATGTACTTCTGATCTGAGGCTGGATAAAACTGATTGTACAGATTTTAGGCATATTGAGATTATTCTCTTACTCCTTACATTACTCTAGGTTTTCATACTCTGGGTTTTCATGACCATGGCATTATTCTTTGGATCTGAGCCTGCTTAAAAAGTCAGGTCTTTAAGCAATTTTACCTTAAGGTATTTTACATTTACTTCCACTTCCAACCAAGATAGAGTAAGAATGACCAAAGTTACCCTCCCTTCTTAAACAACTAAAAAACTGAACAAAACTTATGGAAAATGCCTTCAGACAATGGACTACAAGTGGTAAAGAACAGTGCTTCCTGAGAGAAAATAAGTGAGGAGACCCCTATAATTGCCCCAGATTATCTCCTGGAAAGAGTTTCCTAGACATAGAAGAGAGAGGGGGATCCCAGGCAAAAAGATTCCCCTGAGTTTAGGGGGTTTAGATAAAGTTGGGAGTTTCAGGAGACCAAGGCAGCTAGATTTTATTGGGCAAGTATCAGAGAAAACTGAACTGCATAGAGAGAGAATTCCAGAGATCTGCTAAGAGTTTTTGAGTCTTTGGCTGAATATTTATTAGTGCCTGTATGTGAGAAAACTACTTAAGATAGAACAAAGACAACTAGAAAAGAGCAGGAGAACTTCTGAAGCTCACAAAGGGCTGGGAATAGTTTAAGTTCTCAACCATTAAAGAGGAGAAACCTATAATATGCGGAGCAACAGGAAGAGTATTCAAGAGAATATTGCCAAACTATCTTCAAATAAAAAGATGCCTGTTCTCACCTAACAAAGTTTAAAAGCAAGCCTCAAAAGGATTACACTGTTTTATTTTTAACTGTATCCTAGAATCATGCACAAAAATATTTAAAGGAGTATGAAAATTTTAGCACTCAAGGACATACCATGTAAGATGTTTGGCATTCAGTGAAAATTATCAGGCATACAAATAGGAAAATATATAATCCATGAAGAGAAAAATCAATCAATATAAAAAGACCTAGAAATGGCACAGAGAATATAATAGAATTATTAAACAAGAACATTAAAGCAACTATTATATTTATACTTCATATGCTGAAGAAGACAGCAGAAATCATGAACATATTAGAGACAAGAATGATATAAAAAAAATCCAAATTAAACTTTTATAGATGAAAATACATCTAAGATGAAAAATACAATGGATGATATTAAGAGCAGATTAGACACTGTATAAGAAAAGATTAGTGAATAACAATACAAAGAACAATAGAAATACTGAAAATAAAACACAGAGAGAAAAAATATTTTAAAAAATGAACACAGCATGAATGAGCTATGGAGCAACTTCAAGAAGCCTAATATAATTTGTGGCCCTAAAAAAGAGGGAAATGAAAGGGAATGGGAATATAAAAAATATTCCAAGATATAATGAAGAAAATTACTTTCAAGTTTGATAAAACCTATAAACACAGACCCAAGAAGTTCAAAACTAGAAACATTACAAAAAGTGTACCCAGGCACATCATAATTAAATTGTTTAAAACCCACAATAAAGCAAAAATCTTTTAAAAAGCCAAATTTTAAAAAAAGATACGAAACATACTGATGAACAAAGATAAGAATTACAGGAGACTTCTCTTTGGAAACAATGCAAGCTAGAAGAAAGTGGAGTAACATATTTAAAGTACCAAAAGAAAAAAAATCATCTTAGAACTCCCTAAGTATTTAGAAATTAGACCATATACCCATATATAAACTATGAGTCAAAGAAGATATCACAAGGAACAATATAAAGTATTTAGAACCAAAATAAAATGAAAGCATAATATATTAAAGTTTATTAAATGCAGTGAAAACAATACTCAGAGGAAAACGTATAGCATTAAACACTTACATTAGAAGAGAAGAAATTCTCAAATCAATAATCTAAGCTTCCATCTTATGAAGCTATAAAAAGAGTAAATTAAATCTATTGTAAGAAGAAGAAAGGAAACAATGATAAGAGTCAATATCAATGAAACAAAAGAAATAACAATAGCATTGAAAGTTAATAAGACCAAAAGCTGGTTCTTTGAGAATATCAATAAACTTCAAACACTTTTACGTAGATTGATCACAAATAAAAAAAAAAGAGAGAAGACGCAAATGACCAATATCAGAAATAAGAGTGGATATCACAGCAAATTCCATAGAATCAAAATGATAACAAGGGAATATTATGAACAAAGTTATGCCACTAAATTCAGCAACTTAGATTAAATGGTACAAATTCCCTAACAGACATAAACTACCAAAGCTCACTCAAAAAGAAGTAAATAACCTTAACAGCCTTACTTATATTTATGTTTAAAAATCGCATTTGGAACTAAAAATCTTTCCACAAAGATTATTCCAGGCCCATGACTTCACTAGCAAATCCCACCAAACATTTAAGGAGGAAATAGTACCAGTTCTACACACACTCTTTCAAAAAACTGAAAAAGAGTGTGCCAGGCAGAATAACGCTCTCCCACAAATGCTCCTGTCCTATCCTTGGAACCTATGAACGTCTTGCCTGACATGGGAAAAGGAACTTTGTGAAGATGATTAAGTTAAGGATCTTGAAACGGGAGATTATCCTGCATTATCAAGGTGGGCCCAATGTAATCACAAGGGTCCTCATAAGAAAAAAAGGGAGGCAGGAGAGTTAGAATGAAAGAGATATTGGAAGATATTATACTGCTGGCTTTGAGAATGGGATAAGTTGGCCATGAACCAAGAAATTGAGGTAGCCTGTAGATGCTGGAAAAAGCAAGGAAACGAATTTTCTCCTAGTGTCTCCAGAAGGATCTCAGCCCTGCTAACACCTTAATTTTAGCCCAGTAAGGTTCATTTTGGGCTTTTGACCTTAAGAACTGTAAGACAATACATCGTTAGTCAGGGATCAAATCTGCAGGTGGCAGATACAAGCCAGGAGGGCCGTTCCTAGGGGCAAAGAAGCCAGGGACAAATCAGGGCAAGGGACTGAAGGAAAACACAGAACACCTGGCAATCAGGTATCTCAATCATCTGGTAACATCCCACACCTCCCATGAGCCCTCTCTGGGACCAAGCCAACAAAAGGAAACCACCTGGGAGTCCTTAACATCCTTCTCCACTCGTTCCTCTCTCTGGAACATACTTTCACTTTATGCAGCTTTCTTCTTTCTTCCTTCTTTTCTACAGTGAAAGCTGTTTGTGTGGAACTGCTTCCTGTCTGTGTTCACTCCATCACACCAGCCCAGCTTGCAATTCTTCCAAGCAAGGAGCCAAAGAACAAGGACATTTCTCTCTCAAAAACCCAACCCTGATCCAATATTTTTGTTGTTTTAACCCAATAAATTTGTGTTAATTTGTTACAGCAGCGATAGAAACCCAATACAAGGAGGGAACACTTCCAACTTATTCCATGAGGCCAGCATTATCTTGATATCAAAAGAAGACAATAGCATCACAATAGAGAAATCTACAGAACATAAACATAAAATGCATTACCATTAGCAAATCCAGCCTACCATAAAGAGAATAATGCATCTTGACCAAATGGGATTTATCCTAAGAAAGCTATTACGTGTCCATATTCCATTTTTTTCCAACCTACCCCAAATTCCTTTAATGGATCTGGCCTCCAGCAGCCCATCCTGTGTAATTCTTGATCTTTCCCCATTCTACCCTTATCTCAGGATTTACCTACATCAGCCTTCTCTCCATTTCCTAAGTGCATAAAGGAGCTTCATGTGCTCAAGCCTTTGTTCATGCTATTCCTCTGAAAACACTGTCTTCTCCTGCCCTTTCATTGGGGAACTCTTACTCATCCCACAGCAAATGTCATCTCATGCTCTGAGAAATGTTGCCTTTCTGCTTCAGGCTCCTCTTCCCCATCTCTCTTGTTTCTCCCACAGCACTCTACTAGGACTTCTGTTCTAGGTCTTCACCCTCCATTCTAATCATTGCCTTCCTCCTAGACCATGGGTTCCAACATGGCAAGAACAGTGCCCAATTTATCTTTGACTCTCCAATGCCTAGCATAATGCCTGGTATGTGGTAGTCCCTTAATTATTTATTGATCAATAGACACCTTAGTAGAGAGTAGTTGACAGTCTCTTGACATCGCTTGACATACAGCCTAGTGTTAGGGGACAGAGGTAACTACTCCAAAAGGGAGAAATGATCCTCAGAGGGGATTGGAAGGTTTCCAAAGACAAATACGTCAATACACCATCTTCTCCACTCAAAATTACATCACATAATTTATATGTGCTCAAAGCCTCACCATGTCAAAACATTTATACATATGACAGTCTATTTGAGTCAGTAAGGAAGATGTGGATAATCCTATTTTTTTGGTGAGAAATTGAAGCTCAGGAAAGATAAATTATTTGCCCAAGTTTGTGGTATGAGATAGTGGCAGAGCAGCAGGATCCACTCCCAGCCGGGCCCATTTTCCTGCATCCCACTGTGTGTTCCTTTGAGCATATGCCACAGTTGCCCACCCCTACCTAAAGAATGTAAAAATGAATAGGGCCTTGATGTTGGACTCTATGTGTCCCATCTTCGCTTTTGAGTTTGCTGCCTTCTGGATGGTTTCCACAGTGGATAAAGTACTGGAAGTCTCCCCAACCCTATAGAAACCCTGGTTACCCCTGTGATCCCTAAATCTTCTAGGCATTGCTTTTGCCTCCAGACAAGCACTGTCTCCTTTACTTCTCTCCCAAAATTCTAATAAAAAATGGAAAAGTGGGTATGTTTGAATTAAAATTTAATAGGTACAACCAGACAGGCCAATGGCCCAGTGAGCCTTTCTCATTGCACATCTTAGTAATCATCCAATCTCCCAGGCACAGCCCACCAGTTCCAAGGTGATGGTGTCTTCCACCTTGGGGATGTTGGGAGTCATTGCCCCAGTCTAATATGCCTGAGAGTGGCCCCTTTGTTGTTTGACACATATCTTATCATACTAGTTTTCCCAGGCTATTCTTTGGTTTTTACCATTTCTGCTCAGGTATCTTCACCTTTACACATTCTGCTCAATTGTTTGCACACCCCCATAAAACGTGGGCGAAATGCAGAAGAGCTCTGTTGCTTTTCCCTCCACTCTTTACATGGAGAACTTGCTTAGATTTCCCTTTTTTAGGTCCCATCGCTCTCTGTTGTCTAGAAAAGGAGCTGAATTTTCTCCCATTGACCATTCGTTTCTTCATTTGTTTAATGTATTTTAATTTCTTCCTTTTTGAGTAAGAAATTGTTCAGTCTCTTTAGACCTCTGCCAAACTTCTCAGCTTTACATTTATTTTAGCTTTGACCATAGCACGGTCAGAAAGATGCTAAGAATGAACAATAACTTTGTATAATGTTTCCAAATTGGAAATTGAGTGAGAAAGTCCAGGGACACAAGCAGAGAAGGTTTTAAGCCTCTGAAATAATATTATTAACCATATCTGACATTGGAAGCTTTTCACATGCATGAGCCTTCTGATGGCCCTTCTCAACTCATGACAAATATGTAAGGTGATCGGGGCAGGGCAGTTTCCAGCAGTAATAAAATAATTACTTATTCCAATGGTAAGTGCTTACAAAGATTTCTGTCCCTGTGTCCTGTTTATTTTCCTTATTTTGCATGTTACCCAGGTGTGCTCAGGTCTTTCTCTCCTTGAGGAAGAAGAATATCATTGGCTCAAATTCTCATCCCATGTTCTCAGAAAATCCATCCCTCTTTCAGAGATTCTGTCAATTCCAGGGCACCTGTGTCCTCATATTCTCCACTGACTTCATGTCACTTCTCAACTCTTGGTCTTTACTTGGACTCATATTGTTCCTACACCTTTGCCCTAGAGTTGACTCAGGCATGGAACTCATCCCTAGCCTTTAACACACTGACTGCCACACACACACACACAAAAAAAACACCCAGAAACTTTTCCTTGGGGCCACAGTGTTTTATTATGAAAATAGAATAAAAACTTTCAGTGTAATTTAAAGGTAAATATAAGTGGAAAGACAAAATGCATTGACATCTATTCATTTAATCCACGTTTTTAGAACTAAATTGTCAATATTACTTGTAACAATAAGAACATCAACAAGATTTTATATATGATTCTCATGGCCCCAGCCTCGCTCTAAATACAACTCTCATGGCAGTTAATGTGTTAATCTACACACACACACACACGGACTTTGCATGTAAAGAAGACAGTGTTGTAGGTTTGGAGACACAGAGGAATGGGTCTTTTACATGAAAGAATAATAGAAACCACTTAAAACTGAACATTAGTTCTCCCTATTCTAATGGGTAGCTCTCGCCACCCATTTGGTAGGCTATCCACTCTCTCCTCTCTCCCTTGTCTTCTCTTTGCTTTATTCTCTTTCCATCCCCCAAATTCATATTCATTTCGCTGGGAGAACCAATTAGCATCCTTTTGCCAGGTCTCATGTTCCTCGTGCTCAGATGTTCATCTTCTATCCCAAGCAGTTATAAGGGTGTTTCCCAAGACAAAAACAGGAGGAAATCTGGAGACAGACATGAAGACAATCTTTTTGAATTACAAATACAAACAAGGAAACTGAGGCTCAGAGAATTCATATGAGCTGCCCAAGACTGGAGTAGTTAATTCCATGACCAATCCTTTGTTAACTGGAAGACACAAAGGCTCAGAGACATGACTCTCCAATAAAGCTCCCAGTGCCAAGCTGTGGGCCTATTTTAAGATGCAATCAATTGTGCTTCGAACATTTTAGGGAAACAGCATGGCCTTATCCATCCAGCTCTGTGGGGGGTTTGTGGAATGAAATTGTGTTGTGTGAGCTACTCGATGTTTGTCTCATGTCAGTACAGGATTGTGGCTGTAGTTTCCAATTGCCTCAGGAAGTGTAAACACCAATGTTATTTTGCTGCCACTGTGTGTGATACTTATTGAGCGATACAGAGAGAATTAGTTTCTATTCCAGTAAACACAATACCCAACTTTAAGAAATTCTCAGGTTTTCTCCTTCCTTTTTGTATCATTTTTCTTCATATACTGCTTATTCCCTGTATTACAGTGTGATTTGGACTTGCTTCCTCTTCATGAATCAATTGTTTCTAGAATTCATAAAAATAATTACTCCGATGGTAAATGCTCACAGAGATTTCTGCCCTCATCTTGTGTTTCTTCAGCCTAGACTAAGGCCCATGTTGGATTTCTAAGTAAACACAGCATACCATAGTGCTCCCCAATCCGTCCCTGAGGGTCCCCTCACCAGCTCCTCAAATGCTCCCATTGCATCTCCAGACTCTTGTCCCTGACACAATTTGGATGGGGCAGTCCAGGAGGGGTGGGACCTGGAACTGACATGGAGATCTCCAACCAGGGGCTGGGAGGAATGTGTCTACTCCCACGGGTACAGCATGGCATCAAGAAGGCTTAGCCTCAGCACCAGAACCTCCAAGGTGGAGTAACGGATGCGTCCTGACCAGGGGAAGAACAGGGACAAATCCAGAAGCAGCGAGAAGGTAGGCAATAGGAGGGAAGTCTAAGAGTATGCAGCAGTGTTCTGGTACCAAGGTGAAGTTCAAGGATGTCTCTCCCACCCAAGGGGGTGAACGAGTATCAAGGGTGACAGAGGGCAACATCTCTAGGACTGGGATACCAAGGTTATCCAGGTTACCAAGACAAGCTTCCAAATTTATTCAACAAATATTTTGTGAACCATCACTATGCATCAGGCATGGTTTTGAGGGCTGGAGAAACAGCAATGAAGAAGATAATTGTGATCCCTACCCTTATGGAGCTTATACTCTAACAAGGATGACAGATAAAATTAAATAACCGCAGACTGATTAATAAATTACTCATAAGTGCTATGAGAAAGAGGTACAGGGCTTTAAGGGTGCACAGTAGTGAGCTCTAGTGGGGTCTGGGAGACTGAAAGCATTACTGAGGAATGAGATGGCTATGTGAGAGTGCAGAGGCTGGAGGTCAGAGGTTGGAGGTCAGGGCAGGGGTGCAGGAGGAAGAGTGATCCCATTAGAAGAAAAAGTTCACATGAAGGCTTGAGGTGGAAAGTAGCTTAACTTATTCAATTATACAAAAGAAGAAAAGTGTGCAGGTGAAATAGATGAGACAAAACATGGTTCAAGATGAGGCAGGAGAGGCATCCAAGAGCCAGATCATGAATATCTGATCATGGTCATGGCACGGTGAGACTAAGAATAGGGTCCCAAGAGATGTAGGAAGACATTGGCATGTGTTTTGAGAATAAGCAACACGATCTTATTTGAATTTTTAAAAGATCATGTTGACTACTGTGTACAAAAATAGGTGGGGACAGGGTAGAAGGGAAAATGTGGAGAAACCAGTTGTGAGGCTCAGGAAAACCAGAGAAGCCAGTTCTTAGGAATGGGGCATGGGGGAAGCACCAGATCCTAGGGAGGAGATGGAAATTCGGTGACCAGGACCAGGGGTTAACATGGGCACTGGGTCTCGGGAAGGAGGCTCTAGATCGGATTCAGCTCACAACCAGGATACCCTGGCACCGCGGAGGCTGAGGGGTATAGCTGGGCGTCCTTGGGAGACCTCAGTGAGGTGACCCTTGATCGTACAGGCAGGGGAGATGCTGAACTTGCAGGGAGCGGCCAGTGCGTTAGCTGAGGGAGAGGACGTGCCTCAGTGTCCTGGGCTGCTATAACAAGGCACCAGAAACTGGGTGGCTTAAACAGCATTGATTTACTCTGTCATCATTCTGGAGGCTAGAAGTCCAAAATCAAGGCGTTGGCAGGGCATGCTCCCTTGGAGACCATGGGTACCATCTTTCCTTGCCTCTCCCTAGTGTCTGGTGTGGCTGTCAATCCTTGGCATTTCTTGGTTGCATCCCTCTGTCATCACATGGCATTCTCTCGGTGTGTCTGTGTCCTCACATCTTCTAAGGACACCAGTCATGTTGGATTGAGGGCACATCCAACTCGTGTGACTCTGCTTAACTAATTACATCTACAAGGATTCCATGTCCAAATAAGGTCACGTTCTGAGGTACCTGGGGATTTGGACTTCAGCATACTTTCTGGAGGACACAATTCAATACATAATAGGAGATTTTTTGAAGGCAGGGCCACAAGGGCCTGACCCATCCCCTCATACATCACCATCTCTCTGCCCGGCAAGACCTATAAGGACTTGGCCTTCACGAGACTTTAGCTTCTGCTGTCTTTCTCTTTCCTTTCTGAAACAGTTATTAAACACTTAGTGTGAAACAGGCACCAGGATATAAAAATGAAAAACACATAGTGACTACCACAAAAGGAGCATGCACATTAGTTGGAGACATCGACACATAAATAAGCAGTTACAAGACACCCTGACAATTGCTAATACGGAGGAATAGTCAGAGCACTGCGGAAAAGAAAAAAGAGCTCAGTGGGCATGGGAGAGCATGAATGTGGGGGCCAGGGAGAGGGGGCTTAAGGCTTCACAGAGGAGGTGACTTTCAAAGGTGGACAGATATCCACCAGAGAGAAAAGACTTCGAAGAAGAGGAGTCAGCATGTGCAGGGCATTGGTGCATTCAATAAATATCGTAAATGCCAGCATGTGCCAAGCGCTGTACTAAGCATTTGGAATACATTCGCAAACAGAAGAGTGGAGCCCCCTGCCCTCGTGGGGCTTACATGCTTGTGGGATGTGAAAATGAAAAGCACTCGGGGTGAAAACTGTTTGGGCACCACTAAGAACCTCAGTGTGGCTAAATGTGAGTGGAGGGGTAGAGTTTAGGCTGCAGAGGGGGAAGGGGCCAGATTACAAAGTCTTACTCATCACACAGAGGAGCATGAGATCACAAGGAGCCCATTTCCCTGGATTCTGTAAGGACAAGGACAGTGTCTTACCCACCTTCGTAACCCCAGCACCTCATTCAGTGCCTCACCCATGGCAGCAGCTCAGCAAGTGAATGAATGAATCAATCAATCAGTGAGAGGTGTGTTTTAGAAAGATAACTCTGAGCGTAACATAAAAGAAAGGACTGAGACAAGGAGACCAGCTAGAAAAAAAATTGCAATTGTCTAGATCAATGGTTGCCACTTAGGTTTACTCATCCATTTATTTATAAATGATGTATGTCAATAACACATAACTAATATATTCATAAATAACACATACCTAAAATAGAAATTTTAATAGGCAAAGTTAAAAAATAACAGAAAATGGAAATTCTATTATCCTCTTCTTCTTCTTCTCCAGGGGAGGCTGTTTTTGGAGGCCAGTGCTCTAGCTGATGAGGATGGAGCAGTGGCAGCAGCAAAGGAGATGGGGAGGACAGGGGGTGGCTCTGCCTTCCACGTGGCACGAGAGCTGGGCGGTGGCCAGCCCTGCTGACGAGGAACCCCCGCAGACACGCACCTGCTCTCAGCTGCCGCTCCACACTGCGCTGCGTACACCTGAAGCTAAATCCCACCATGTGACCCACGAGGAGGGATCGTGGGAAAACACGCCTCGTCCAAGCTTAGCCGGTGTTCAGTAGAAAACCCACAGGTGAAATAAGAAGAGAAAAAAGAAGAAAGGTGTCCAAAAGAAATATGAATGAGGCCAAAACAAATCCAGGAAAGGTAACTGCGTTCTGCTGAGGGTGTTTACAGACCTGGGGCTCCCCGCACGTGGGAATCCCGCCCGGGCCACGGCTGTGCAACCAATTCCCAGCTTATCCCTTCCAGTCATGAAACTGAAACACACAAACGGGAGGGGCTGCAGCCAGGAGGCTCATCCACACTGATGATCTGACCACTCTGGAAACTCCTCCAGGCAGCGATCATGCTTTCTTCGCGATGGCTGTCACACGCAACGGTGATGACGCCCGCCACCACGCACCTGCCATGCACCAGGCGTTACCCCAGAAGATTCACATTTAGTTAATGCCGACAGCAACATCATGAGGTAGACCTCGTGTTCTCCTTATTCTCGTTTTATACACAAGGAAAATGAGGCCTAGGGATAGGGAAGATATACAGCCAGTACTCGTCCAAACTGAGACTAGAACTCAGGTATACCTGACTCCAGCTGCACTAGTTTTTCACTATATCGCCCTCTGCCTTGTGTAGACACTGAGATCTGCAGGCTCTGGTCTCAGCCTCCCTTTTTGGCCTTACCTTTCCCATCCCTGCACCCCCATGTGCTGTGCCCGCCATAATAAACTTCCTGCTGCTCCCTAATACACCACCCCTCCATCATGCTTCTCAAACTTGAATGCCAACACGGCTGGTCCTCAGGCTACACTTTGAGTAACACGGCTCTAGAAGTTCATTCAAAATGAAGAGTCTCAGCCCCACACCCTCCCCTCCTATTGGATCAAGAATCTGCATTTTAACAGGATTCCCAAGTGATTTGTATGTGCATTGTAATTTGAGAAGCACTGGTCTGACTCTGCAACACTGTTTCTCTTCTTCCTCACCAGGCCACCTTTCACTCATTGTCATCTAAGCACAAAGTGCCAGGCACTGTGCTTTGAACTGAGGACACAAAATCAAATAATACACACAAACTCAAGACTATGATAATTAACCAGAGAGTCATGTAAATTGATTGTGGTTTTTTTAAGAGTGAGTGCTATGAGCAAGGTAAGAACCGCATGTAGTATCTTATACTCAGAATCTCTAATCACCGTCATCATTAGGATTTCTAATCACCAAGAGAAGGCTCAGTGATATTTCCAGAAGAAAGTAAGGGGGGAAAGAAAGGGATAGAAAGTAGAGGAGGGAGAAAAGGGAGAAGGAAGCATTGCACTAAGCTGTAATTCCTAAAATGACAACTCAAACAAGATGTGTTCTTCGGTGACTTTGCCACAGGGGAACTTCACTTGAAAACTTCGATAACCTAAGATCAAGATCACTGCAGCCCCCAACCCACCAAACTCTCCTCATGTGATTCACTTTGACAACAGTATTATCATTCTTTAAGCTATTAGCCTAGAAATCTTGGATTTATCCTTGATTCTTCTTTCCACTTTGATCCTTCTATATAAAGATCTATTATGAAATCCTGTTATTTTGTTCATTCACGTGTCCCTTACTCAGTGCCCACTCTGAATTCTGACCAGGAGTTTAGGGGTGGGAAAGATCATTTGCAGCAGAAGTGCTCACAGAATTTCTCATGAGAGCCAGGCAGTATTCGTGTGTGGTCAGACAGAGGTTTGAATCCTGGCCCAGCCACTTACCGGAGCTGACCCTGGGAATATTCCTTACTCCTTGCCACTGTACCCTTACCTGTAAAAAAAAAAAAAAAGATAATGACATTTCCTCACAGACTTGTGCAAGGAATAAATGAGACACACATGATTATTATTATAATTGTCATGGAACTGGGCGGGAATTGGACATGCAACTGGAAGACGAGGTGTAGCCATCACAGAGCCAGATCGGGAAAGGATGGAGGGCAGCTGAGGGACTGGTGAGTCATCTGCTTGGGCTGAGGCCCAGGGTGGGCAGGAAGTAGAGGGGGGAAAAGGCTCAATAGTCCAGTTGGTCGGGATCCCATCATGGAGCACTTCAATATCAACCTGAGGGATTTGTGATGAATTTGCTAATAACAAGAAAACATGATCAGAATATGCTCTGGCTTAGTATGCTAGATAAAGTGGCAAAGATGGAGAGGAGGGAGCCCAAGATGGTTCTGACCTTCAAAACTGGCCTTCAGCCAGAAACCCAGTAGTTGGGAGAAGACACTGGCTTGCAGGAAGTGAGGTACCCACTCATTGAGATGGAAGAGATGGTGGTACATCCAAATGAAAACATCTAGCAGGTAAATGGGTGTGCTGGCTTTGAGTTCAGTCTGCTGGGCTGGCAGGACAAACTTAGAAGATCTCCATGAAAAATAAGAGTTAAAACATGGGTAAAAACCCAGAGGGGGTTCAGGTAGGAAAGGAGAGATCATTAGGAAATACTACCTTGGGAGATGAGAAAGTAAGAGGAGTGGGAGAAGCAAGAGGAGAATCAGAATTTTTAGAATCATGGGATTAAAAGAAGAAAAAAGTATCAAATTTTGCAGAGAAGAATAAAGAAATGGACTTTGAATGTGACAGAGACAGGTCCAGAGGACCTTCAACAGAACAGCTGAGGAACCAGGGCATCCTTCTTCCTAATTTCCACAGCCTAATATAATGCAAGGCCAGTGGGAAAAGCTTGGTAAATATAAGCTACTTGAAGCATACTGGCTGCCACATCTTGGGCTGAATGACTTCCACAAAGCACCTGAGTCTATTGCCATGGTCCACTCCACGTTCAGTTTCTCAGCCTGTCCTGGAGGAGAAATGATAACTCCGGCTATGGAGTGGTAGTGGGGGAGTTCACAACCAAAAAGGATTTGTTTCTTTAATCCTGTACTCTTGGACCTAAGGACTCATTTAACTTCTTGCCTCTCTTTGGGCCTTCTAAGTTAGCTAGAAATCCATCTGTTTTGAACAGCTCCAGAGGCAATTCCTCAACAACTTTTGGTAAGTCTGTTTGTTTCTTGCCAAGGTCAGCTGGAAAATAGGCCCTTGTGACCCAGAATTTCTAAAAAGCTCCCTTGACAAATTGAGTAATGAGTCAATCAAGAGGAAAAATAAAGTCAGAGATCGCCCTGCTTCGGGAAGCACCAAGTGCAGGGTCATCTGCAGCTGAGGGAAGCGATTGTAAAGAAGGCATAGAGGCCAGCATCCTGGAGAGTGTGCTGTAGGGCTCTCACTCGGGGAACTGAGGAGCTCTGTCATGCCCAAGAACATCAAACGCTGGAATTACAAAGGATCATTTGTACTGTGCCCTGAGAACAAGCTCCGATGAAGTTGTTCAGAAGGAATGATTGTCATCAAGGTCTTGCCACTGGAGTTTTTCCATTTCTTGGTGCCTAGAACTGATAACTCTTGAGATTGTGCATAGTGCTCAAAGACAAAGGCCATCACTTAACATCAAGGAGGGACACTGGGAAAAAAGAGTGAAAGGAAAGAGGAACAGTGCAGAGTTAGCCTGAAAACATACGCTTGTTGTAGGTAATGGGAAAGAACTTCCAGGGGAGGTATAGGAAATAATGTTTTATCAGATTTTTAAGAACACTTTTTGTCATTCAAACATTTATGGAGCCGCTCCTAGGGCAGGATGGCACATTCCCTTGAGGAGTGAACGGCCTACTGGAGGAGACAAGTGTTAGCAAACAACTGTGAAACAGCATGGAAGGTGTTAATAGAGGCAGGGGAGACTTACTATGAGGAAAGAGAAGGAGAAACTTAAACGAGCAGCACAGAGAAACTGTTGCACTTCTGGGGGGCTTCATTTGAGCTACATGCATTGGCATCTGCAGACTGAATATTCATGAATGATAATTGTCTCCAGTGAGTGACCTGAAAGGTCCCTGTCATGAGGTAATTTGCCAAGACACAATTTTGAATGGGCTGCTAGGAGGCCAGAATGTACCTGCCAGGCACTTAGCTATTGGATGGACCGTACTGAACACCTGGCATTTGTGTCCCAGTACAGCTTAGCTCTTTTCTTCTCATTGACATCTGCACAGTAATTCTCATACTGTGATTAATTTTTTTCTTTACAGAAAAAAAAAATATGGAGTTAATAAGGTAAAGATATAAAGTAATGAAGTAAAGAGTTTATTTTAATCGCAAAACTTATTAAAATAGCTTTAGAAATTACCTTGGCCCCATATTTATAGAACCATTAAGAGTCTGAAAGGATTTCTTACATTTTTCAGTTACGCTTTACTGCACTTTATGGTGGAAATTATATGCCATGATGACATTCATGATTTTGGAGAATCACCAAGGTCATGGATGAACCTTTTGAGAATGTCAAGGGTCCAAGTCTGTGAATAACATTATATTTTATTGGCACTCTACTGGATATAACAAGGTCTTATTTTAAGTTTGAAAAATAAGACATATTCTCCCTTACATGATTTTCCTATAATTGGGGGAAGGCTACCATTCTCTTTACTGTCTATGATAGTTTAACATGTGTCAGTCACCAGAAGACAAAAAAAGTATTTAGCCACAAAACTGCAGCCTGACAAGTAAACTAATTCTCCAACTGAATGCTTTCCCTTTGGTCTATTTCCTGGAACCTAATAACTCCTGAAACCCAAACTCTGACCCCTTCCCTAAAATGCCCTCCAAGAACCTTAAACTTAACATGACTTCGCCCACAGACCCCAGTACGTTTCCACTTCTGTCTGCTTGTTCTGAACACTTATATTCAATCACCGAAGCGAGAAAACTCAGAGTTGGCCTTCTAGACCTTCTCCCCAACATCTAATCAGTTACCAAGTAAATCCATTTTACTTCCTAAATGACTCTCAAATGCAGCCAGGCCTCCCCAGCCCCATGCCACTGCCCCAGCTCAAGGCCAAATCATCTGTCCTCACAATATCCTGAACCCCCTGCCTGCTCTGTCCTCTAGGTTCATACAGAGTAGTTTTTCTCAAAGTCCTGCCTTCGCTGGCATCCTCTGAAGATTAAGATAGGGTCCTATCAACAAGTGATTTTTGGACTGTGTTTCTGATGCCGATGGCACATAACATTTTGAGAAATGCCTTGACTGTGAGCTGTTTCTCCCTCAGAAAATGCTGAGTTCTCTCATACCTCTATGCATTTTGCATCTGTCAGACTCTGGTCCCTTTCCCTGTACTCAGCGAGCCTCTATCAGTCCCTCAGGATCCAATTCAAATGTTACTGCCTCGGCAGGCCCATGTGTAAATGTCTCAGTGGCTCTCCTGTCTGGCCTCCCATGGCACTGGATACACATCCCTATAAAGCACGGGTTCTGTTGTGTCATGCTGCAGTTTACTGGAACAACCTATTAACATGTTCATCTTCTCCAGTGATCCATGTGCTTGCTCTTGTGCAACTTTGAATCCCTAGTACCTAGCACTAGGTTCCTGCCAGGCAGTCAGTGTTTGCTGAATAAAAGCACCAGTGACCAAAGTCTGTGGCTGCATGATAAAATGAGAGAGGCATGTCATAAAAGGGAAAAAAAAAAAAAAAAACCCTGCCTTTTTGTTAACTATAAAGTGAGCCAAGGTGTTAAAAAAAAAAAGTTAAAACAAAGATGAAGGGCGCTTTTACATTTTTAAATTACTCATCACATCTGTCCCAGCTAAAGACTAACTCTAGCAGCCTCCTGTGGCCTGTTAGTCAAGAGCATTTCACACTTGGGCACCACCAGATCCAGCACATGTTCAAAGATCATGGAAGAAATACTTAAAAGGAAGCGTTTGTCTCTGAAAATATAAATGTAAGATGCCCAGTAAAAGCATCAGCAAAATGTTTTTCCTGTTTGGCACCTTAGACAGCAAAACCAGACACATGACAGTGGTTGCACCATACACAATGTCCAACATCGTGCCAAAACTCTGGCATTCTGGTGGCCCGGTGTTGGAGTGCGGTGGCATTCTTCAGGTACCCTTACTATGCACACAGCGGTGGAAACAAGAGCTTCCAGAACAAACCCAGTGAGAGAAAGAGGTATTTCCACTGAAGACAGGATACTAGGGGAGCTCAAGCCTAAATTTAACCTGACAAGCTAAATTATAAATGACGACCAGTCTCAGCTAAAGCTGCTCCCCGAATCCTTCTGCTGCCCCAAAGGCCAACTCCCCACCCTCAACACGGGGCAGGGCTCCCGCCGGACTCCGGGCAGCGCCGCGCCCTTCCCGGCCCCACCCCCCCCAGCGCCCCACCCCCACCCGCGGGCGCCGCCCACCCGTGCCCCGCCCCGCCCCGGCCCAGCCCCACGTGCCGGGCCCCACCCCGGCGCTAGCGGCCCTTTAAACACCCCCACCCTTACACATTGCCCCCCCCCACGCGGACGGCAGCCGGAGAGGGACAAAACTCATGGCGTACAGCCAGTTTCCTCCGCGGAGCACGTTCCGGGCGGCCCCGGCCGGCGGGGCCCTCCAGCCCGGGCCACAGCCCCTTGGCGCCCCCCAAGGCCCGAGCTGCCTGGCCGAGGAGTGTCGCCGCGGTCTGGCTACGGGGCGGGGCCGGCGGGCGCGCCGGTCTCCGCCGCCGCCGCTGCCTCCGCCTGCGGCTCGGGCGGCCCGCTCGCCCGCCGCTGGGTGCGCTGCACGCGGGGGGCAGCCGCGGTGCAGAGGTTCATGCGGCGGCGGCGGCGGCGGCGGCTGCTGCTGCTGCTGCCGCCGCGGAGGCAGATAGACCGGGCGCTGCCGCCGCCGCCCTCCCCCGGCTCCATGCCGCCGCCGCCGCCGCCTCCTCCTCTCCGGCGAGGGGCGGGGGGCTCCGGCCCGGGGTGGGCACCACTGCTCGCAGCGCCGCTCCCCTCCCTGCCCTCCGCCCGGGCGCCGGAGCCGGCGAGGGCACCCGCCGCCTCCTAGGAGCGCACACCGCGTGCGCCCTGCTGGAGCGAGGGGGCGGGCGTGGGCGGGCGTCGGGGCAGCGGGGACCCCGCGCGGCGGCGAGAGGAGGGGGCTTCCCCGAGGATGCCCGGCGGCTGCTCCCCGCTCCTAGGCACGAGCTGAGCCGCACCGGGAGCGAGCGGCGCGTAGCCATGCCGGCGTGACGGGCGCCCCCGGCTGCCCGCGCGGGCCCCCGCGCTGCCCCACGCCGCGCCGCGCCGGCGCCGGGCGGCAGGATGGGCTGTATCCAAAGCATCACCTGCAAGGCGCGGATCCGGCGCGAGAACATCGTGGTGTACGATGTGTGCGCCACCATCGACCAGTGCCCCACGCGCATCGAGGAGACCTCGCCCATCGTCCTGCGCTACAAGACCCCCTACTTCAAAGCCTCAGCCCGCGTGGTCATGCCCCCCATCCCCCGCCACGAGACCTGGGTGGTGGGCTGGATCCAGGCGTGCAACCAGATGGAGTTCTTCAACACCTACAGCGACCTGGGCATGTAAGCTACCCACCGCGCGGCGCCGGAGCGGGTCCCGGCCCCCGTCTCCGCACTCCACCCTGACCCCCACCCCCCAGCTTTTTCTTACCGCTGTCCCCATCCTCTTTCTAAACCTTCCTCCCGCCTCCTCTCCCACCTCCCTCCTCCCTGCGCTTTTGTTTCAGTCACTGGGCGGGTGTAGGGAGGCTCCTCGCGAAGGCATTTTCTCGTGGTTTGCTTCTGACTCCCCAGAAACGCGAGGAGAACGGTGCGGGGCGGGAAGAACGCGGCAAGGAGGGTTCAGGAGGCGGAGGTGGGGGTGGCTGGCGAGTGCCCTGGGAGTTTCAGGGCGCCTTCTGTGCTTTGTGGGGCTCTCCGGGAAGAGTTTGGGGGGAACCGTAGAGGAGTGGAGTGGAGTGCCGGGGGCGCATGGGCTGTGCCGCGCGTCCTTTGGAGAAACTGGAGCGGGCTTGGAAGAGTAGGTCCCGGGCGTCTGAGCTGGAGTTGGTGGTTCAGCCCTTGCCCCCTCGACTGTTGAATCCAAGCCCTTGTCCCCCAGGCCAGGGAGGCCGGAGGCATTTCTGTCTGGAGCCGCAACCCCGGCAGACCTGCCTCTCTGGCTCCGCGCCCCCTTGGACCAGTTCTGCTAGGAGCTGGAAGGCACCGGGCGCGTCCCGGCCAAGCAGGGCGGATGGCCTTGTGCGAGCAGTCTCCAGCTGGCGTGGCGCGGGGTGTTTCTTATGCTCAAGGAAGGGATGGGTCTTTTGTCTGGGGTCTTTACTTTTCAAAAGTTTCCTAATTGCGGCGCTGGAAGGGATTCCCCGGCGCCCACCGCCGAATCTTGTTGGCGACCTGGGAGCTCTCCAACTTCTTTCAGCAGCGCCGTTGGTGCGCGCCTGGTTTCGCGGCTGCGGCGGAGACCCAGGATCGCCGCGGTTCCTTGGCCGTCAGGGGCCGACAGCCTGTCCCCGAACCGCAGGCTGCGGTGGGCAGTCGCGTCTGGGACTGTTTCATTTGCTAAATTTTCATAACTCCCTGCCCGCCTCCTTTCAGAACCAGACTCTGAGTAGTTGGCAACTAAAATGGCTAAAAGGTTTGGGGCCTGCATTCTACCTGCTGTTACAATGTAGGTCTAGAACACCCTAATTATCCCACAGCCTGTAGGGAAACCCTTTTTCTGGAATTCAACCTCATTTCATTTATTAATCTAAAACTCTAGAGCTCCCAAGGTTCATCTGTTTAATATGGGCATGGGGTGGGGGAGTTCCCATTTTAAAAGGTCAAATCATCTTTTTAGCAGCAGTTTGGAGGCTTTTTATTGCACTCTGAGAGCATGTAAGTTAACACTAGTCATAGGCGCTAAAAGAAATTTTGACAGGTCGTTTTGTTTCTTTTTTCCTCCCAAAGACTTTGCACTTTTCTCTTTAAGCATAAAAGCTCAATGCTGGAGAAAGCTCATTCCTAGGGAAGAAATGTGAGGACCGATTTCCAATATGCTTCTGCACACTGTGTTCTCTTTCTGGAAGATAGCTAAATGTGAAAAAAAAAAATTAGGGATATATTATTTTGGGTGAATCATGCCATTTAAAAACAGACACACCTTCAGAAGAATGATTATATCTGAACACGTGTCTATTAAAACTACTTTTTTTTTTAATTAAACCTAGTATTTCCAGCCAAGTCAGGGAAAGCCACAGGCAGGGCAAGGGCCCTCCCTCTCATTCCCTGGCCTCACACTGATAACAGTGGGTGATCTTGCTGGAGGACAGTAACTGCTGTCCCTGAAGCCTGGGGCCCCTGAAAGAGCAGTTATACTGAGTGTCACTGAGCAGTGGCAGCCTCACTTTTCCCAAAACTGCACATTGGGGCTCTCTGTTGCTGCAGATCGTTTGTAAATCAGTAAAAGTATATATATATAAAATGAATAATTCTTTCCATAAAATATAAAATGTACTTGACCTCAGGAGAAGTGCAGTTAAGATATGAACAGACATGGTAGTTGAACTTCCATGAATGTATAGGAGGGTGCGCCCACTTGGAACCAACTTTAATGAGCATGAACCCATAGCAGTAGTATTTCTGACCCTTCCCCACTAAATCCTTGCATCTAGGATTTGGAAAGAGGTTTTGTTTTTAAACTGCCACTGGTTTTCCTGTTGTTGATTCAAGGGAACAAAAATAGTCTCCAAGAAATCATGAAGCATGCTATTACAGATCTGTGTCCAGAGTCTACCTGTCTGTTCGTGGTTGCAGTATTGCTGTATGTTTAAGGGCACTTTGGAGCCCAGATTTGATTGAATCAATTTCCACAAATGTTTACTCCCTGAAAACTTTGCCAGCGTAAACTTTTTAATGGGAACTCATATTGCATGAAAGTCCATGCCGTCCATTAGTTATTACGTCTACTTTAGCCAGTACCTCAAGTGGAAAAAAACACCGGCAGGCTGAATTTTCACGACCTTGCAATATTCTGTCTCACGAACCATGATACAGTTAAAAGGTTTGGGTTTGAAAGTTGCCTTTTTAATATCTTTAAAAGGGCTGTGCCAGAGCAAATCCACAGCTTAAAATGGCAATAAACATCTATCTAAGGGATTAAAAGAAAACATGAGCTTTTGTAGTTTAAATTTTAAACATTTCCAAGAAGGGATAGGCTTCTAAAAGACCATTTGAAATAATTGATGGCCAGAGCTTACTTTGAACTCGAACTCAGTAACTTGGCAATTCTCAGGTGATTTTGTAGAATCCAGGCTGGTGAATACTTTGCGGCACCTGTTTTTTTTTTCTCATTTGGCCCTGGCAAATCCTGCTCCTGCAGCCTTGAACAGCCTGCTGCAAGTCTTCATCCTTCAGGGAGGAAGGGCCCCTGGCTTTTCTCAGCCAACCTGTCAATAAATAAATACTTACCATCACTCTAGCCTGGGCAGCAAAGCGAGACTCTGCCTCAAAAATAAATAAATAAATAAATAAATAAATACTTACCAAAGTGTCTCTGATGTATAGGCACTACCAAAGAAAACAAAGGAATATGCAGGCAGTCCCGCTCGTCATTGTAGGACAGGTATGGATGCATGCAGAGAAAACCAGTGCCCCTCAGCAGTATGGGAGAGAGAGAGCTGGGTGCCCAGGCAGGGTTTTCTAGAGATGAATGGACTCAAGCCCGACTATGAAGGATGGAGAGCATTCAGCTAGGCAAGCAGGAGGGACTACTTCCAAAGGGAAACTAGAAAATATATGGACGTAGGAAACTATCAGGTGTTTTAAGGGCACATAAGCAGGCTGGAGTGGAGTGTGCAGGAAGGAGAAGAGTAGGAGATGGGTTCTGAAAGGTAGTTTGGGGTCTGTTGGGTGGGCCTAGGACAACACAGTCCAGAAGAGAGAAGGTTAAAGTCAGATCTTCTTGGCCAGGCAGAGGGTTCAGGAGGCTCTCCTCCCTACCTTCTTCATACCTTGTGGGTATGCAGGAGCTTGCCATTAGAGGCAGGAGACTTTAATGATTGAACAGTTTTAAATACCGGAACACCACACCGGAGAGGTTTCCTGAGTGCGATTTGAACAAGAAAGGGGCTCTTGTGCCGGGGATGAATGAGGTGAAGCCCAGGTCGAGAGGGGAAAGCTGGTGCTAGCTAACGGCCCCTCCCATTCTCTAAGTCCATGTGCGCTGTCTTGCAGAGATATAAGGGAACGCTCCGATGGTCAGCCTAGGGCTGATAGTGTGGGAGCCATCTCACATGCCAATTTGGAAAACTTTGGCCTGGGTAAGACGTTAGGAGGTCATAGCTCACTCCTGTCCTTTGGGAGACAGCTCCTGCTTGGCTCTCTATTCCTCCTTCACAGCCAAGGTTGTTGAGGATTTGACTCCACCCAACCCCCTGTTGCCCGCTCAGTGCAATCCCAGCTGGTTTCTATTCATTCTGAAATTGCTCTTGCTAAGTTTGTCTGTGATATCCATGTTGTCAAATGCAGCAGACACTTTTGAGAGACCTTCACCTTCGAGCAGTATTCCACAGAATCCTCTGTCCTGAATCGCTCCCATCTTTTAGCTTCCATGCTATTTTTCCAGCCATTTCTTTGTCTCTCACCTCAAAATATAGTTCATCAGGACATTTTCCTTCTCATTCTGTACTTCTCCTGCATAATTTCTTCCATGCCAGTGGCAGGAAGTGATACACGGCCAACTCCGGTCTGTGATACACGGCCAAGTCCGGTCTAGGGGTGTGTGTGTCTCTGCACAGTTTCCACGTAGCCACCTGAAAGACATCCCCAGCTTGAGGTAGCCAAACCTGAACTCTTGATCTCTGTTACAACTCCTACCCGAAATCTGCACCTCTGCCATTCCTCCCCGACTTAGTAAATAACGCCTCTACTCCCTGAGTTGCTCAAGGTAAAACATCTGTGTGTCACTCTAGATACTTCCCCGCACATCCAGTCCATCGTCAAATCCTACTAATCCTATCTCTAAGATATACCTGTAATCCAGCCACCATGCTCTGTGTCCCCTGCCACCGTCTTAGGACATGTCACCATCACTTGTCACCTGCCCCTGCAGAAGCTTTCTCACTATACTTGCCACCTCCATTCTCGCCCTCCCTCCAGTCTGGTTCCCCCACAGCAGCCAGAGTGATATATTAAAAACATAGATGCTATCACTTCCCTGCTTAACTTTCTATCACAATTAGGATACAATTCAAAAATCTCTTCCCACTCTCTGAATTTCTATTCTTAAGCCATGCCAGCCTTCTTCCAGCTTTTCAAAGGAACCAACTTTATCCCAACTCAGAACTTTTCCATATGCTGCTCTCCATTTGAAATGCTTCTCCTGCCTTCCCTGTTCTAGCTAATCCCTACGCCTCATTAAGGGCACAGCCATCACCTCCTCTGAGAGGCCGCCCCTGATTTCACAGTTTTTGTTAGGGTCCTCCTGTTCTTCTCGTTCACAATGCCCTGTTCTTGTCTTTATTCAATTAGTGAGAATACTATTGTTCACTTAACTTCTGACTTGTCTGCTAGACTATCAATTCCAGGAAAGCAGATATATTCGTTCTGTTCTCTACGAACAGTGCGTGGCCCACGGCAAATGTTCAATAAACATCTTTTCAAAATAAATGAGCCATTTTTATGACCTCAGATAGTCTATGTCCTCTTTATAAATCATGTGTCTTCAAAATTAGCTTTTCATTTTAAGCCTAAGCCTAACCTCACAAAGCTCTTGAACTCGACAGTCCGGTAGAGTTGCTTGCAGTAACATGTACAGTTCAGCTGCACTGTGCCTGTGTGTCATTTTGTCCTGGTCCTTAGCACAGGGCTTGTGTCTGTCATTTCCTCTGTCTCCTTGCAGCGTTCTGTACACCAGGAGTAGTGTTCAGCAGACACTGAAGCCTCACTGTCACATCACCTATACACCTGCCTGCTGTGAAGTAGCACTGGGCGTGTGCCCCAGGAGACACAGTGTAGGACCCTCGATGTAGCACTGCTGCACCTGCGCCACTAACTGGTGAATCCCTCACGACTTGCAGAAGAGAAGTCTTGAAGGCCTTGCCTGGCAGAGTCATTTCCCCCAAGCTAGAGCTCCCCTTTTTGTTACCAGGTGCATACTGCTGCATGTCCAGTGTGGCTTTAAGTGTGGCCTCACTGGTCATAGAGATGTGTCCTTTAGGCATTTTGCTCTTGAGGACCAGCTCGACTCATCTGTCCAGAGAGCCTGGTCTGAGTCTCCAGGCCATTTGCCCAATCGGTACCCATCCCCCCTTACCCATTGCACCCATCAGGAGGGTCATGATCTGGAAGTAGCCAGAGCTGCTCCTCACCAGAAACACAAGAAACCCGGATCTAGAGTATCATATGGGAAAGCAGGA
The DNA here is from genome assembly GCF_040939455.1 of Microcebus murinus. Lineage (NCBI taxonomy): Eukaryota > Metazoa > Chordata > Mammalia > Primates > Cheirogaleidae > Microcebus > Microcebus murinus. The sequence continues at coordinate 113,514,639 of NC_134105.1, read as the reverse complement.
GCCAATTCCTTTATTAAAGTCCTGAATGCCCTTGAAGGGGAGATGGCCTAACCCTTTGCCTCTAATCTCCTCCATCTCTGCAAAAGAGGAGCAGCAGAGGATTAACCAGTCTTATCAGGGAAGCATTAAGCTCACTGGAGATAAAGCACAACTCTGGAGGTGGAGGGGGATGGAGAGATGGGAGAGGAAACAAATGATTAGGGAAAGAAGTAGAAAGGGAGTTAACAAATGTGGCTTGTGTAAACTGGGATGCCAATCTGCTGGATGATTGGGGAAAGCAGGGGCAGGACATGGGCTGCTGGGAGGGCACTGGGCTCTCAGTGACCTTCCCCAGGCAGCAGGAGCAAATGCTGTCTTTGGGGCTGGGTCTGCAAAGGCGTCACATGCCAGGTTAAGGATAAAGATTGGCAGTTGATAAGGAAATGCAAAAACTGGTGTAGGATATAGGATCCCAAATATCCCCTTTCCTCTCCTTTGTGCTGCCCTCTGATCTCATCTGAGCCTCCCAGCCATCGTGGGAGCTAGGTACTGAAATCGTGCTGATCTCACTGATGGGGAAATTGGGCTTCCATGACTTGCCTAAGGCCATACATGTAGTAAGTGGCCAAACTGGGACTGTAAGCTGTGTCTTCTGACCTGTGTCCTGGCTTCCCGTGTACTGCCACAGCTTGACCTGTAGTGGAGACCAATCAGCCCTCCCTGTCAGTACCAGAAAAGCTAGTATGAATAGTTAACGGCTGCTGTAACGGCGCACGGAGCTCTTTTCCGCAAAGCTTCTTGTGCCGAAGTCTAGGGTTGCCCAAAGGCCCCAAGTAGGTGATTTTGTGGCTTCCTTCTTAGCAGCCTCCTTCTTCCCTTGGCCGCTTTACCACAGTGATAAGAAAAGTGGTCACAGATAACAGAGGGGCCACGATTCCTGATGGTGTATTGACACGGAAAATGTTGGGAGCTGGGACTTGGCCGCTTGCTGCCTCCCGTTGCTCCGCATCTCTGCTGGCCAGAGCTGCGCTTGGCCAGTTGGAGGGCACGCTGCTTGCGTGATCCTGATTGGGTAATTTTTGAATCCCACTGTTGTTGATTGGATGTTAAAGCTTGTTGCTGATTGGATGTTAAAGCTTGATGTTGATTGGATGTTAAAGCTTGTAGTTGATTGGATGCTTTTTGAGCCCTACAAAGGGTATAAAAGCAGGAGGAGAACAAGGAAGGGGGGGGTCAGAAGATCGGAAGTCCTGAAGAGAGTTGTAACACTTGTTGGGTTGAGCCTGTGGGAAGAATAAAGACTGTTCTCCGACTCTTCATGTGCTGCTCTGTTCTTTCCCTGGTCAAGAGCTGTAACACTAAGCTGTACACTTGTCGCAGCAGTATTAACACAAAACAGGCTACAGGAAGTGGCTGTAATTTATAAGTTAGTTATTATGGACCCGTGTGAGAGGAGAAATAACGGGAGATCAGTAACAGAGCGTTCTGGTGAACCTCACAGAGGCAGAGCCTTTGCGGGGGGTGGGGGATTGGAGGCTGCACACCAATGGCAGAGAGAGTGGCTCACAGGGTGGGGTCTTCCTCCACGTGGGTAGAGTCATGGGACAGTCCAAACCCATGTGGTCTTTAAGGATGGTTCTAGAGTTGCTGCTGCTGTTATGTTATGGGCGTTAGGAAAGCAGGGTGTGAGTGTGCCTGTGTTGGGAGAGTTGTCCACATGAAGGGAAGCCTGTCGTCTGGGAGATGCTCCTTGGGCGGGAAAGAAGAATAAAGGAACACACAGTCAACATCTGTGTGCCTGGCACCAAGCCGGGTGCTTTCCATACATGACCTCACTGAGGGGGTTTCTTTTCTTGCAAGGTTCGGGGAGGCTCAGAAACTAGCCCAGGGCATCCTGGCCAGCAAGTAGCCGGGCCAGGAGTCAGGCCCATGTCCTCTGGCTACTCTATTTCTGATAGACTGCCTTACCTCCCAGGAAGGAGACTGTCTGAACTTGCTCTGCAGAATATTAATAATAATAACAATGGACCTAGCTTTATTGTTTTTTGTTTTTTTTTCTGATTTGTCTGTTTCCTCACTTCTTTGGAAACTAAGTTGCTCTGAGATACTGTACGTGCACCTCTTTGAATTTCCCCCGAGAATGCCGTGAGTGATTAGCCGTAAGAGCCACACCTTTGTAAGAGGCCAGGAGCAAAGGTGGCGGGAACAAGCTCCATTCGTACCGAAGGGTTCATTCCTTGGGAGCAGGGGGCACCACTCTCGGCAGTCGGGCCACAAGCTGGCTGGTCTGGGCTGCAAGGTTTAGCCCTGTGCCTGCACCTCCGGGAACTTTCCTGTGGGCCCACGTGGGCCTTAACGGGTAGCCCTGGGCCCCGGCACACAGCCACCCAGACCCCCCCCCCCCCCCCCGGTACTGCTTGTGGAGCTCTGTCCATCCCTCATACCCTCCAGACAGTTATTGTTTGAGTGGGTGATTAGGAAGAGAAGGAGAAAGAGGATTCCCTTCTGGTGGTAGAAGGGACCCCTGGCTCTACCATCAGCTCATTGGACATACCTCTGGCTCCCAGGAATTCCTGTACTGTGCCTTTTATCAAGGCCCCTCAGGCCGTCGTGTTAGCCAGGCGGACCCTGCTCCCTCCTTTAGGTTCTGGGATACGAGCCAGCTGGAGATGCTCACTGTGCTGGTTGAAGATTTAGCTGTTGGCTTCCCAGGCCAGGGGTTTGAGTCAGAAGATCTGGGTTCCAGTGCCAGCTGTGTGGCCTTTGGCAGGTCCCTTAACAATTCAGTGTTTAGTTTGGCTGTACATAAGTGGGCAATAATGGGATCTATCCTGTCTCTTTCATAGAGGTTAGGAATCAAGTGAAATGGAAAATGGGAAAGGGCTCTCCGAACCGTAATGTGCTGTGTACATGTTACTTTTATTATTGCAGAGCATGTCTGTTGTTAGTACTAGAGGGTGACTCCAGTTCAGCCTAAAGGATCAGGGAGGTTGTGGTAGGGGCCCTGAAGGTTCCCTGAGCGGAGAAGCATTCGGACTCTGGAGAGGGATTCTTGACATGTCAGCCACCACTTAGAGCTGGAGGAGAGGAGAAAGGCTCGCTTTGTACCTCTGGAGCCAGGGCTGCTTTCCGCTCATACTCAGAGGAGGGCGATAGAGACCCCCCATCCCACCCAGAAGTCACCCTCCCAGCTCTGCTCCAAGCTGGGGACTCTGGGCAGCATCCAGGACCCCAACTGTTCCTGATCCCTGGGCATGATGCCTGCAGCTTAGCCATGTCCCTGTGGGGACTGCCCGCCCACTCCTGAGCCCTCCCTTGATGACAGGATCAGTGGGCTCAGGGAAGGGGCTGGCCCAAACCAAGGACTGGAGGGTGGGGTGTGGCGAGAGCAGGTGAGCCTGGCTGTCTGTGCTCAGGAAGGTTGTGGAGTTTCCAGCTTGGATGGACAGATGAGACCAACATCTGAAATATTTATGTCTACAGCTATTTTTAATATGCTTTATTCTTTCCAAGCCCCTTTCTTGATTTTGTCTCTTTGTAAGAGGACCTCACATAATTAACCTCACAATAATCATGAAACATATTTAGGGTGACAGTTTTTCCCATTTTAGATAAGCAAGCTGAGGTCCAAAGAGATTAAGTCATGTGCTCAAGGTCATGCTGGCAAGCACGGTAGAATCAGGCTGCTGCCCAGGCCTGCCCCCTCCTGCCCCAGAGCCCTCCTGTGCCAAGTCCATGGTCAGCCAACGAGGGGCGGGAGTTGAGGACGGGAGAGACGCCATCCTCAGAGCCATGTGCATTGGGCAAGTCTGGCTCAGCCAGCATGTGGGCGCTTCTAATGGCATCATTTATGGCCTCTGAAGACAAGAGAGAGAAGACTGCACCATCTAAATGTGTTTAGCAAACGCAAAAGAAATTTTCAGATTGTCAGATTTGAACAAAATAAATAAGGCCATGTGCCATCTGATGGTAGGTACATCAGTGGGGTCACTGTGACAGGCCTGCCTGGGAAAGCCGCTGGCTCCCGCTCCTGGGCCCTGACCTTCCAGAGCTGGCTCGTGGCCTGTGTCAAGCCAAGGTGCTCGGAGGCTGTCAGAGGCCTGGCTAATGGGAAGCAGTAGATCAGCATCCTCTGTCCCTAGTTTCTGCAGCGTCCTGGAGAGGCAGGCAGGCAGGGCAGGCAGGCCAGGGTTTCTGGGGCATGCATGGCAGCAGGGACAGGCTTTGGCAAGCCCAGGAACTGCCAGAAACAGGGAAATTAGATGTTGCTTTGCCTGGGACAGGTGGGGAGGGAGAGGCTTGAAGGTAGTGAGATGCGCTCATTCTGTTAGGGCAGGGTCTTAGCTTCGCTTTGTTCCCCCTCCTGACAGTCCACTGCTGAACCTCCATTCCAAACGGCAGCCTCCACGCCTGAGCTGGGCAAACCAATTCAAGAGCTGGTTTTTTTGAAATGACTTCACGATTTGAGAATCTGTTTCAAACTTCCATGCACCATCTTTACATTCTTTAGGGAGGATGGGAGATTCATGCCACAAAACTAAACCCCAAACCCCTGTCAAAGATACTTTCTTGGCCGTTGGGACCAGGGAGCCTGTCTTTTGCTGGGACACCTGTATACTTTCAGTGGTGGGCAGGAAGTCTGCTTATCATCTGTCTCCTCATGAAATCGTAGGCAAGATACTCAACTTAATAACAATAACGACAACTATTTGTTGAACACTTAACGAGTGCCAGATGCCTCACATGCATGGTCTATGACATAGGTACCACCATTATTTTCCTTATATTAGAGGTGCTGAAAGTGAGGCCTAAAGAGGTTGGGTCAGTTGCCCAGCATTACCCAGCTAATTAGTGACAGGGCCAGATTTGGAAATCGGTTCGCTGCCAGTTGGTTAACAAGCACGAACTGAAGTGCTGCTTGGTTCACTCAGCTGATGAGACCAGGGTTTGGAATCAGACTAAAGAGACCATCCTGGCACCTTCCAGCTTACCTTGCAGGTGACTGCCACTAGCGACCAGTCCCAGCAGGATCTAGATTACAGAGTAGAGAAATGGCCAGAAGAACACAAGTGGTAGGTCAGCAGAAGTGTACTTGATGCATGGGGCGTTAGGACAGTGCAGGAAATCGTCTAGCCGGACTGCTCCTTTCACAGACAGAGGGGCCATGCCACAGGCTAGCGAGAGTAGGACCAGGACTCAGGCCCACGGGCCTTTACTCCGAGCGTCAAGGCTAGAGGCACCCCTAGCACCCATAGTCTGTAAAGCAGTCGCCAGTGGTCACCACCTCCTATTTTTCCATCACTGCTCCCCCTGATCTTGTTTCCCTAAGGGTCCAGGTCCACAGGCAAGAGATGGCCATCTGCCCAAGAGAGGAAGTGGCGCAGGGTGCAGGAGGAACCCGTCCCTCGGCAGCCCACAGAGGAACTCAAGTCAGCCGAAGAGATGTCGACACAGCTGCCAGGAGCAGAGAGACCGGCCCATTTTCAGCGTCCACACTGCAGTGATTAGCAAGCAAGAAAGAAGAGGGGCTCCCCAGAGATACCCATCGCAGATGGCAAGGGACGGGAGGGCTTGACAGCCCAAGGGAGGAGGGAGGTATGGAGAAATTGAGATTCAGCCCGGATATCCAACAACCCACCCTGCAATCCTCTTCCCCCCCACCCCGGCCCAGGTGCTGGTGGCATGCACGGGCCTCCCGGCCCCCTGCCCACAGACAGGCAAGGTATCTTCATGGCTTCTGGCAGCTCCAGAAGAAAAAAGATCCAAGTAGTGTCAAAGATGACAGATTGTGAGGGGGCCAGGGGCCCTCCCCTGACAGCAGGGCTCAGCTGGGAGGCCCCGGTGGAGCAGAACAGATGGGGGAAGTCTGAGAGGGATATCCTAGCAGCCTGGAGACTCTGTGTTGTGGCTTTTAGTTGGGTTTTACTTAGTTCTCTTTTTGTTGTTGCTTTGTTTTGTTGGGGCATCTTAGCATAGGGGCATGATCTAAATGAGCTCTGCTTACTCTAGAGAGTAAGGATAGCGGGGTGGGAGGAGCAGAGGAGAACTGGTCCAGCCCACCCCACCTTTTGCTTTGCCCTTGTTGGGATCCAAGGGGGTATAGAGGAAGGATTGCAGAGGTGGGTGAGTGTGTACCTCAGAGCAGCCTGTCACCTCTGCCTGCCTGGCTGACTCCAAAGCTGTAGTCTTTGTACCACTCCAGGCTGCCTCTCGTGAGGACTCTGGAAATCCAGGGCTATGTCAGCTAGTCCACCTCCTTGCATAGTCCTGTTCCAGCCTGGCCCTCCCTCTCAAAACTTGTACTGTGACCTGGCTCCTGCCTTCCCTGGAGGCCTCCCTGGAAGAGGAGGCATCCTCAGGTCTCCTGGACTGATGATTGGACCCCATCCCAGTGTTGTCCCACCTTCCTGGTGAGGCCTGTTCAACTCTTGTAACTCTCGGGGCTCCTGTCTGTCTGATCGGCCCTGCTGCCGGATTCTTCAGTATTTGTTGCTGGGCTCCTGCCTGCCTTTGTCGAGGCTAACTCCTTGTACCGTCTCCGTGTCCATCCCAGTGTCTGCCTGCCTAGGTTCTGAGCCCCTGCTTTTCTTAAGCCAGTCACTCTTTCAAGCTGCAGGGCCTTACCGCTGTTCTCCTGGATCCTCCGACTTCTGACGGGCTCCGTGTCTTGGGCTCGCCCTGTCCCTCTGACGTTGGAGAGACTGATACAGAGGGAGCCACGGCTGGGGGAGCAACACTGTCCTTCCCACTAGGAGCAGAGTCGCCCACCCTGTTCCTGGGGCCTGAGAGCCACTCCGTCCCCGACATCCCCTCCGCACCCGGCTGGGCTTCTGCTTTTTCATCTCATGAGTGCATCTCCAAAAGCTGTGGGCTGAAACACGGTTGAGACCAAAGTTTTGAGGACTTCCCCAGAGCAGGTGGGATTTGGAATCCAGAGAGGGAGCAGGGAAAAGGGAAATGGATTCAGCAAGCACCCAGGGCCGGCTCATTCACAGCAAGGGTGTAGCAAAGAGAAGGAGCAGGAGAGAAGGGTAAGAGCATGGGTTACTGCCCTTGTTGTCTTGGTAACCATCAGGAAGATTAGAAAGACCTGGATGTCAAGGGTAGACCCTAAGATGTGGAAAAGAGGACATTAATGGGGTATATACTGGGCCAAGGGAAGCCATGATGGGCCTAGTTCCTACACCACAAGGGCAGACAAGCTCTTGACCTTTGTCCTGCCCTGTCCTGCCAGTATGGAGCTAGGAAGCCCAGGTGAGGCTGGTACCTGCTCTCATCCCTGTCCCTGGTACCAAGAACAGCCGCCACCATAATCTCTGCTGCAGAGCTCCCTGAGATGATGTGTGCAGTTGGGTGGCTGAGCTGAGTGGCCTTAGCTAAGAGGCTCCGGAGAGGAAAGAGAGGGAAGCTAGGAACACCAAAGTGGCCCTTCCACAGCCAGGGGAGGCCTCCTCCTGCAGCGGCCAGTGCCTGGGCTTCCAGGGTGTCTCTGAGAGAGGTTGTCTTTCCAGTACCTGAATCCCATAGAGAATCTAGACCCTCTTGGTACCTGTGGGGCTGCTTAATCACAATTGAAAAGACTTTCAAAGAGGGAACTGTTCCATAATCAGACCAAGAGTTGGACCTAGAAGAAGGTTGAGTGCCAGGGGTCATGGTGCAGATTTAGGAAGGGTTTAGCCTCCTTCTGGGCTACAGGGCCCTCAAAGTTGAATGGAAGGGGAGAATAGCATTTGTCCACATGACAAAGATTTTGTGGCATCCCCATCAATTGACCTTTAACCTTGGGATCTGTGCATAGTTACTTTTTCATGAAGCAGCTAATGCTCTTTAGCCAAATGGTTGAATAGTTGAGTGGGTCTGGCACTTGAAGCAGAAACAGTCCCTACTGGGGATTGTTTGTGAACACCTGGAGCCTAAGATGGTCTCCTCTCTACTTACAAAGGGCTATGGTTTTTGCAGTTGTCATCAACAACTTCAGACTCCTGATTGAGGAGTCCTAGCCCAGATGCCCCCACAATTGAACGAGCTGTCACTGCCTAGCCAAGAAGAGCAGGATGCATCTGGATCGGAAGGCAGGAATGTTTAGATCTTCATTCTGAGAGGGAAATTGGATGCCGAGAGGTTTTTCTTCAAGATTTACCTTTAGCATCTGGTGCTTGCTGAAATGTCTAGTCATCAGAATTAGAATCTAGAGTTACACCCTGGTACTTAATGGCTTTCCAAAAAGAGGAACAGCATCTTGGAATGTTTTCATGCCATCCCCCAAATGCAAAGACATTGGAAAAACATTCATCAGAAATACCTGTGGTTAAACGGGTAGGAAAGGAAACCGAGACAAAGAAGCGGGTGAGACAGGTTGTCTTCATGGGAGCGTTTCAAGAGCACAGGCCAGTTTACAGGGTAGCATCAAACACCTGAACTGTGACAACTTATTAGATGCAGTGGTTTCCAGGCTCAGTGTTCGGCTTCTTCTCTGATGCCATCCCAGATGACCCAGCACAGAACTGAGGTGCAGCTCCCTGGCCTTCAGCTCCTTGGCAGAAATCAACTTCCATACCAGATCAAAATCCCAGTTCTGGGTTGTACATCCGTCTAACTTCTAAATATTTCTGATTTTCTGTGTATTTCTTTCTTTTTTTTTTTTTTAAGAGACATGGTCTTGTTCTGTTACCCAGGGTGGAGTGCAGTGGCAAGATTATAGCTCACTGCAACCTTGAACCGCTGAGCTGGATGGATCCTCCTGCCTCAGCCTCCTGAGTAGCTGGGACAACAGGCACGCCACTACGCCCAGCTATTTTTTTTTATTTTTTGTAGAGACAGGGTCTCGCTATGCTGCCCAGGCTGGTCTCAAACTCCTGGCCTCAAGAGACCTTCCCACCTCAGCCTCCCAAAGTGCTGGGATTACAGGTGTGGGCCACCGTGCCCAGCCAAGAATGTGCATTTCTTATGTCCATAAGATAAAGCTTGCTAATTGCATTGTACACATGTTCTGTATTCTTGATAATTTTATCTGTTTTATCAATTATTGAGGAAGTCTGTTGAAATCTCTCTATGCTATCGTGTTCATGACTCCTTTTGCAGTTCATTCAGGCTAAGCCTGTTCATCTCTTAATTTTTTGTTTTCCTCTTCATTTTTGACCCCTAGGAATTTATTTTGCCAACTCAATCATACACTCAAGAAGAAATTGGCGATGGAGGGGTTTTCTAAGATATTTAGTCTATTATGAGTTGTTTACTGGATTCTTCTGGTCCTCAATTATAGACAAAAGTAAGCTTTTAATGGCTATTTTTTCTGGTTTGAATGAATGGCTTTCAAAGCAAGCTGCCTGTCTAGGCAAGGTTCTTTGATAAAAAGGACTGAGGTTTGTCAGCACTCTGCTGTTAGGGGTGGAGAGGGGTGCCACGGCACTGTGAGGGTTTGGGTCTAAGGCCAAGGCCGAGAGAGTCCAGCAAGTCACCCCACTGGGCACTGGGCACAACCAACTGGGGCATACGCTGCCTCAGCAGACACAGTTTCTCTGAGCTGTCATAAGGGACTCTGCTGAATGACTATGGCATTTGTCACCACCTGTACACACTCCAGGGCCCTGAGTCTGCCTTGGCAAGCCAGACATTCTGCCGGAGGTGATGCTGCATTCCTAAGATGCCTTGAGCCCCCGGGAAGCACAGCCATCCTCCGTATCCCCCCCACCCCCCAGCATCAGAGAGAAGTCGCTTGCTCCAGGTTTCCCTGCACCTGTTCCCTGCCCTTACCCCCGGGGCTTGTTTTGCACTGGCATTTGGCTTCTGGCAGGCAGTCAGCTTGTCTGCTTCCTTCTCTTCCAGATGGCTCTGAGAAGGACCAGCAGAGGGGGCGGGGGGAGGTGGGAGGAGACCAGGAGGCAAGGCATCTGCCATTTGGAAGGTGCAGCCAGGGACCCCCGAGAAGCCACACATGCCTAGTGTCACTCCGCACTCAGCAGGCCGACACTGTCCAGGGATGCAGTTGAGACGTGGGGATTCTCTGTGATGAGCGGTTCTGGGATGTGGACATCTCAGTGTGGTCAGGGCCATATAAACCTTGAGTCTGATGAAGAAGCCTGGGCTAGAACTCCAGCATTCACAAAAATGCGTCATGCATGTTACTTCTGCAGGGTCTCACACTCACCCTTAGAGATGGGATTATTGTTCTCCACATGACAAGAGAGAAAACCAGGGCTCGGTATGCTGAACTGTTTTTTGGCAAGTTTACACAGTTAGGAAGTGGCCACGCCGTCCATCCCATTTCAAATCGATGCTCGCCTCCGTAGCTGATAGTGGAAAAAGAAAGTGATAGAACTTTAGAAGCTGAAAAGACCTTGGAGGTCCCAGTCTGGCTCCTTTATTTTACAGAAGAGAAAACAGAGGTAAAAAGAGGTAAAGGGAACTGCCCAAGGTCATACAGGAAGCTGATATCCCCAAAGGATGGAGTTTATTTTAAAATGTTTGTTTTTTATGACATTTAAATGCAATGAATTTAATTTTATGAACCTTCGCCATTTCTCTGAGAAACGTAGTCTGTGACAGGATGACAGTGTACAGGAATAACCTCACCTGTTGGACAGTTGCATTGGGAGGAAGGGATCCGAGCCCCTGTTGTCACCTGGCCTTCCTGGCACCTGTGGCAGAATGAGTTGTCTTCTCTCTCCTTTCCGCTTAGTTCCCATCAGAAGACTGAGCCGCATCCCAGCCACCTGCCCAACTGGGGTAAACCCTCTCCTAATGCAGATTCCCATCGTTGATGCATCACGTAATAGGCACAAAGATGAACACGAAATGCTAGTTCGTTTACACAAATAACATCTCATTTAGTGCTCATTCAAACTCATAGTATCTCTATTTCGCACTTAAAGAAACTGAAGCTCTTGAAAGACCATGTAACTTGCCCAAACTTGCAGTGCTAGAACCAGCACATAACACCAGGTTCGAAGAATTCCAAATCTATCCTTCTGACCGGCATTATGCATAGAGATGCTTCACCTAAAGAAGAAAAATGAACCTCAGCTTCTAAGCAGGGCTTGAGAAGGCTGAGAATAGCAAATAATTTGAACATCTTGTGACAAGATGTATCACAAACACTTTTACCAAACTACCGTACTAGGCTATATGGGAGGTATATCATGATTTATCAGTAAGCGAAAAAGCATTCCTTAAAACGTAGTGTCAGAGTTGAGGTGTTTGAGTTACCAGCTCTCTAGACCCCTCGTACCTTTCCTTGTGTTCGCCTGAGGTTTCTGCATGGGTCTCCACACGGGGGGAGATTCGTTGTTGTTAGAGTTGAAGTGTTAGATTAGCAGGAAGAGCGTGCCACGGTGGAAAAGAATGTGAGGTTCAGAAGCCACTGGTCACCAAGAACTCATAGCCCTTAACTCCTTGTTGACTGGAGGCACCATGAAGAAGAAACTTAGTCCTTAGGTTCAAATCCTGCCTCCTCACTTGCCAGCTGTGTGTCTTGGGGCAGATTAACTAACCTCCTGGTACCTCTGCTGCCCTGCCTGTAATAGTCATAGCTATTTCATAAAGTTGTTAGGACGGCCAAATGAGTTAACATTTAGAAAGTGCTTAGAACAGTGCCTGATATGTCATAGGCACCATGATTTTGTTACTTTTTTTTTTTTTAATGGATGAACAAATAAAATGGACAAATATTTATTGAATACCTGCCAGGAACTATGCTAGGAAATTTTTCATACTATGAAGAAAAACTTGTTGTGATTTTTATGAAAGCCCTTTATACAGCTGAACCTGCCAAGTGGTGTGTGTTAAGTACCTACGCTTGGCATCGTGCCAGGTCCACTGTGACCTTCCTGATCGGGGAGGCCCACCGGAGCAGGGGAACCTGCTAGACCCATAACGAACACATGACTGCACCATAAATTGCCTTTCCGTCCAGCCTTCTCCAGGCAGAATCCTGCCCAGTTCCCTAAAGTCCTTACGGGTTCTCACTTACTTACTCCTTGAAGTCTGTTCCTAGAGAAGGTGGGGCCTGAGCGGGCTGCAGCCATGCAAGGACGTCATCGTGCCTCCCGCTCACCGATCCCCATCGAGGCGTTGCTATCCTGGCATCGCGCCTGCTGTTCATCTCTGCAACCACAGCATGCCAGCGAGAGAGGTTGGCTGTTACCCTCGACAGCCCATAGGACTGCTCTGGCTGTGCTCTCCACACACACAACCAGCCTTTCCTGTCTTGGCGTTAATGAAGTTTCCCTCCCCTGTGTCCATTGTTCTTTTTACTGAGCTGCTGAGCTGAACTTTGTTCTTTGCTGCCACCTCTCCTAGGGTGAGGTTCTTTCTGATCGTTTCTGCCTAGATCTGGTCCTTCCAGAACTCCAGCCAGGCGAGAACCAGACACAGAACTCAAAGCCCCGAGATTAGGTTATGAACTCAGACCTTCTAGGAACCCCAGTGGCTTTGTGTGTGTGCTTGGTGGTGTGGGGCTCAGCCATGCAGAGAGAGATTGTAGGTTATTGTCACAAAGTGGTGCAATGAACCTGAGCACTGAGTACGAAGGAGGTGAATGACCTAAAGCTTCCAAAAGAGGAAGCTCAGGACAGTCCTACCAGCCAAAATGAAATAAATGCCAACGCTCAGGTAATTTCTACCTGTGTTGAGAGGTTGGCTGAGATGTCCCCTAAGGCTCATTATCCATGATTTGGCCACATTACCATCCTAGTGGCCCCATGAGTTCTGCCATTGAGCATCAGCTTCCTGAGCCACCCCTGACCCACTGTGTACTCTCAACCTCCCTTTTCTGAATCACGTGGGTACCTTTATAGGAAGCCCTAGACCCTGATTGCCCTTGGCTCAGTGCCAGTCTGACCTTGAAGTGCTTGCATCTCACTTACAGGTTATAGAAATCTCCTAAAACTGGTGAACAAGAACAACTTTCTGTCCATCCTCCTGCCCATAGGACTGCATCATCCTAACTAGCTTGTCAGCAGCTCTTTTTTTCCCCCTGCAGTTTAATGGATGCAAATGTCAGCAGCTCTTTATTCATTATCTTATCAAGCACCAGCTTTCTATCAAGCGCTGTGCTAGGCACCAGGGGGCTGTGAAGATCAGTGAGTTTAATTCAATGTAGAAAAAATGACTCAGGCAGTATCCTAAATAAACATAATGCTTTGTGGTCCCAGATGCTATAAAACCCTGAGTGAAGAAGATAGAAATTGTCCCTTAGGGTCAAAAGTCTTTTCAACAAAATGGTGGTGGCAGTAACTGTACAACATCAGTCCATTAAACTAAAGTCCTAGAGCATCTCCCTGAGTTGTCCTCAGGGAAGACTCTGGACCTTCCAAGCGATGTTAATAATAACCATCCTTCACACAGGTAGTGGAAGCTTACAAAGCACTCTCATTCACAACATCTCTTTGGCTCCTGGCAGTGGCTGTAAGAGGAAGGTAGAGAAGCTATAATCTCTCTTTTGCAAAGGAAGACACTAAGACCAGGGAAGTGATGTGACTTGTCCACAGCCAGAGCAGCAGACAGAAGACTAAAGCAGTATCTTCTGACTCATCATCCACTATTCATCCACTTTACCATCCTACTCACCTTCAGGTCCTGAATTTGAGCATCAGCTTAATGTGTAGCCAACCAAGAAAAAAGCTGCTGGGTGTGGTGGCTCAGAGGTGGGAGGATCACTTGAGGCCAGGAGTTTGAGACCAGTATGGGCAGCATAATGAGACCCCATCTCTACATAAATATTAGCCAGACATGGTGGCTCGTGCCTGTAATCCTAGCTACTAAGGAGGCTGAGGCAGGAGGGCTGCTTGGGACCAGGAGTTCGAGGTTGCAGTGAGCTGTGATCGTGCCACTGCCCTGCATGCAGCCTGGGCAACAGAGCAAGACTCCGTCTCTATAAAAATAGAAGAAGAAGAGGAAGAAGGAAAATAAAAAGTGTTAGTCACCTTTCATTTGGAAAGCTTGCATGGATGAACTCCATTTGGTGCTAAAAATATGTCTTACTTGTGCTTGTCTGTGCTAATGTACAGGTCCAAGACTGGGCATTTTGCTGATTTTTGCTAAGGTAATACCCTGTGTCCTGTCTTAGAGTCATAAAGTGGCTGGAATTTGGGGAAACATCTGATTGATCTCTCCCCTTCCTCATGCACCAGAGGCAGGTGAACGTCCTGTACCATGCAGGCCCTTCCATACTCCTCTTTGCCCAGGGAGAAGCTGTGTCTCCCTTGACAACATAGGCACAGTGCTGGTGCCGTGATGGCACCAGGCACCCACCTGCAGGGCGCCCTGGCAGGCAGGATGCAGATGCACCCTGGAAGGCTGGGTTCAGGCAGGAGAGTGAGACGAACGGAAGCACAAAGCGCACCCAAAGTCTAAAATCTTGCCTTGGTACCATGTTCAGGAGACACCTCTTACTTGTAAATGTGAACTTGATGAAAGCAGCTTTGATGGACGAGATGGGAGTGTGAGGCCAGGGACGGTGACTTCTGCAGTTTGTGGCCTCCTGAGTCTGTGGACGTCAGAGAGGAGCTAAGCTTTGTCGTCCCAGGGTCATCCGGGTGCCACATCCTTTACCGTGACTATGATGGATTCAGCCCAGCTTGAGGGCATTTGCCCACCTGCTTTCTTTGGCGTAGTTTGACATCCAAGGCCCTGGGCGCCGATGTGTAACTTTGAAGTGATGGCCAAGTCTAGTAGGTGGTGTGCAGTCCCCCCAACCCCACCCCACCTCTGGCTTCTCCAGAGAAACCCAGCACTTCTCCTTTCCCTGGACAGCAGGTGAGAGGAGGGGTTGCCTTTTTCGTGGAAGGATGAATGAGTTCGCAGAGAAGCCTCAGGGAGGTGCCGTGGTGAAGAACAGAAAGGAGGTTTCTCCCATTAAGAAGTGGCAGGTCTCCCCTTCCCTTGGGGACTCCATACCTGTGATGTGCCTTCCCCCCTCCACCTTGCAGCTGAAGATTTTGCCTTGAGGAAAGTTAGTTTACACCTTGCTACTGAAGAAAATAGCTGAGGTTTGAGAGGTAAACAGCCACCCACTCCCTGTCTGTCAGGAGCCAGTGCAGCTTAAGATGAATGGGGACCTCTCTGCTCCCCTCTCTGCCTACGCCGTTACTCTGATTCTGCCTGCTCCATCATGAGGACAGCCAGCCTCCCCTTCCCAGCCCTGCCTCCCACCTGTGCAGGGAGGCAGATCAGAATTGAGCTAATGCTTTAAAAAATATTTAATGTTCATATGCCTTCCTTGCGTAGAAGCAGTTGAAGGGCTCCTGCGATTCTGGATTTAAATCTGTCTCCTTCACTTCCTACAAATGTATTGCCATCTGTTGATTTCATTCCTGTGACACCCACATCAAGATCATTCATAAGGAGGCTGGGGCCCGTGCCTAGACCCCTCCCGTCCTCACAGCTCTCTCCCCTCCAAATGCCTGAGCGCGGATCCGTGAAGGCAACTCATGCACACATACACACAGGGCAGGCTGTCAGTCAGTCTTCGAGTCCTGTAGTTTTTGCTTCCTGAATAATTAGAAGTGGGCACCCACCAAACCCCTTCGTCCCTTGGGAACCCTCATTACTGGACCCATTAATTTGGATCCAGGATTTCTTGTGTGCCTTTTGTCAGTTGTTTTGGCTGCCTCGTCATTACTGACTCCTTAATAAAATCACCGTCCTTCTTAACTTTCCTCAAACGTGAGTTAGCACACTGTGTCACCTCTGTCCTGCAGCTCCTATGGGCATCCATTGCCTCCCATCCTGCCCTCCCCCCTCCACGCACACACTGAGGTGCGTAGGGTTTGAGTAAGGACCAAATGAGACGCTTCGTGCAAAGTGTTCAGCACAGGGCCTGGCGTGTGGTTAAGGCCTCAATATCTGTTATTAGTGTTAGTCGTGGTGTTTTAGCACATGCAAGTCCTGGCATCCAACCTCCTAATCTTTCTCATATCTGCCCTCTTCTCTCCGTCCCACTGCCTTAGTGCAAGCTCACCGTCTCCCACCTGCTTTGCCACCACGGCCTCCTGCCTGGCCTCTGCCCTCGGGCTCCAAACTCTTCCCCTCCTCCACTGTCCTCTGCACCACAGCCACTGTGGCCATCTCAATATAAATCTGATCATGTCACTTGCTCCTACTTAAAAGCCTAAAGTTCCACATTCGCTTCAAGATAAAATTCAAACTCCCTAGCAAGGAATGCCAAGCCTCTGGTCGCCTGACCTTTCCTGGATAGAGATCCAGGGGCATCTCTAGCCTGTCTCACCTGCCAGTGCCTCCTCGGTACCTGGGCCAGAGCTATACAACGTGGCCTGCAGTTCCCAGCCAGGGCCACCCTTCCTTCTCCTGGAAGACATCTGTGCTTCTGCCCTGACAGCCTTCCCTGGCAGCCGTCCCCTAATCTGGATTGGGTGTCCCTTCCTCCCACTGTCTCAGCCTCTCCCATGTGTTAATAGCTAACACTTCAGTGTTCCCAAATATTTCGTGTCTTAATACATTTAGTCCTCACAAACAAGGCTGTGTTAGCCACTGTTACTATCATGGCACATTACGGATAAGGAAATTGAGACACCGAGAAATTAAGAGATTTTCCTAAGATCTCACAGCTCTTAAGAGCTGCTATTTGAACCTAAATGGTCTGGCTCCCGACTGTCTCCTCATACCCACTGGGCTCTGTGGCCTCTTGCTCTTGTCCCGTTGACCAAACCATAGGCCTTCCTGGACAGAGATCCTCGAACTGAGAAACCATCTGCTACTCACGTTTGAGTCCTGAACCTGTCTCACTGCCGGGCACAGGGCAGGACTGCAGTTCCTTTTCAGTTAACCCTTCAGGACTATCCTGTGGTACTCAGTAGATTTTAAGACTGATCCACTTTTGCAACCAGTTGTCCACACATCACTCCACAGGGCGCCTTGTATGAGGGTCAGAGATTTAGAAGACAAGGCTCTTCCCTTGAGGAACTTATCATTTGATTGAGGAGATGAAACAGTGATACACAAGCCGAAAGTAATGATAGCAATTCTTCAAATCAAAAACAAAACCAGCTTCTTTGTTTTATGGCCAATCCTTGTATAGAAGTGGTCTTCCTCATTTCACAGCTAGATCGTATGCCCCTTGATAGGCAGGACCATGTGCCACACATGTCACCATTCAGCGTCTCCATGGGCTTCGGGCTCTGCTGCTGCCCCATGCCCTAGCCTCGGTTATGCAGTCTTCCCAGGCTGCGGTTGCAGAGGTCACCCTAAAGACCCAGGTTGGAAGTCAATTTCTAGGAGCAGCGTCCCAGACTGCAATAGACCCGTGTTGTTCAGGACACTAGAACCTCCTTTAAGTGCGGTCTAGCCCCCCACCAGCAACAATTATTTCCCATTGTACAGTGTCCCCTAGTGACCTGCCTAGGTATAGATCTCCACAACACAGCTGTGTGCTTCCATGCTGACTGCTCCAGGTCAGAGCAGGCCACCGTGCCCCTCACCATGCAGCCAGTGTGATCATTGAGGAGCTGTGTCCAGGGTGAGGAAACCCAGGACCCTTGACAGATGGCATGCCCAGGCAGGACAGGCAGAGAATACCACAGCTTTGCAGGACCAAACAAGACCTGCCAGCCTGCCTGCCTCCTCCCTTTCTCCAAATGATCTAGCCTCAAGTAATGTCCCTCCTCCAGAGTCCAGGACACTTATAGTCTGTGCCTGGCAGGTACAGCTTTGCACTTGTCCGTGTGCATGGAAAAGACAATGCAGGCTGGCCATGGTGGCTCACGCCTGTAATCCTAGCACTCCAGGAGGCCGAGGCGGGAGGACAGCTTGAGGCCAGGAGTTCTAGACCAGCCTGAGCAAGAGCGAGACCTTGTCTCTACAAAAAAAAAACAAATAAATTAGCCAGGCGTGGTGGTGCACATGTGTATTCCTAGCTACTTGGCAGGCTGAGGCAGGAGAATTGCTTGAGCCCAGGAATTTGAGGTTGCTGTGAGCTATGATGATGCCACTATGCTCTAGCCCAGGCAACAAACCAAGACTCTGTCTCAAAAAAAAAGACAGTGCAACCTGTCATGGACTGTGCATCAGGTAGCCAGCAGGACAACCAGAGGTGGCTGCCATGTATCCATCAGTCTCACCCTTTGCCAGGCCCCAGGTGAATATGCCCCTCACATCACCTCCAAGCTGGAGCACACTTTCCTCTTCTGTAAAATGGGGATAAACATGCCTACTTTGCAGATGTTGTGAAGATCCTGCATTTTACTAGTTTAACAAATATTTGTCAAGTACCTATTATGGACCCAGCTCCCAGCACTAAGTAAACACTCAATTACAATATCTTTAAGAAAATCTGTCTTAGACAAAGGAGTTTCGAGCATGTGTGGAAAATACATGGGGAGAAATAGTCTACTATCTTCTTTCAGTCATTTGATGATCTCTGTGGCTAGCATGTTCAGGGAGAGGAAGCTCTTGCTCAATAACTGAGTAAGATCTTCCATGTCCCCAAACCTCTGGCGGGTTCAGCATCTGCACCTGCCCTGTCAATCATTTGTCTCACTGTGATGTAATTGCATGGTGACTTGTCTGTTTCTCCCACCAGAGGGCATGAGGGCAGGGATCAGATCTCTGTCCCTTGGACATCATTGTCCCCAGTGCCTGGCACAGCACCCTGCCCGAGTTGGCACCTGCCCCAGTAGGCACCTCATACAGGTTTTTTGGGCCACAGCAGGTGAGCCATTGTGAGTGTCCCACCTGCTCATTGGCCTGGCCTTTAACGTCAGGGGAGCATTGCTGACACATTAAGCGGGCATACGTTTTCTAAACACTTAGCGTCCCTCTCATTCTGCTACTTTCGCTTACATAGGCAGTCAGGCAGCCTGGGCTTTGGTATCCAAAGACCAGATTGCAGTCAGAGCTCTGCTGTTGGTTGTCTGTGAACTTTGAGCAAGTCACCTGGTTTCTCTGAGCCATAGTCTCTCTATCAGAAAAGTAGATGCATTAGTAATAATACCTGACCCACGGCGTTGTTTTCAGAGTGAACAGAATTACAGGAAACCATTTTGTAAACTCTAAGGCATTTTCTCTGCATAGTACAGACCCATGGTGGAACAGAGATCAGGGAGGATCCAAATCATGCCAGAGAATCTTCTTTGTTGTGTTTCATCATCAAGCATTTTCTTAGAGAGCCTCCACAAACCACACTGTTTCCTAGTAATCACCCACTAGCCCATAATATGCAGTAAGGGAAACTGAGGCACACCATGATGACTTATTCAGCATCAGCAACCTAGCAAAAGACAGAGGCCTCCCGCCAATTAGTTTTATCATCCTTCCCTTAAGCAGAGATGATGGCGCCTCTCTCCCTTCTCTGGCTCAGTTAAGAAGACAAGTCTCAGATTTATTAGTCACCCTCACTGTCATTTCCTGAAGGCCTGAAGCCCTGTAATGCTGCTGTCTGGCTTCCCAGATTTATGATCACGGTTTCTAGCCCCCGACAACGTCTGGAGTCCGATTTGCATATTCACGTTCGCTGTCCAATCCAAATCCTCCCAGGCGGCAGTCAAGCTGGGACTGGTTCTCTCGCCGGACTGCGGTCTCACTGTTCCCTTGCAAGTCAGCCTTATTTCTCCAGGACGGCAGCAGAAGTGGTGGTGGTGGATTATGCTGTGGGAAAGAGTGAACATGCAACCTGCACGCTGGAAGGCTGGTGGATATAGAGAGCAATGCCACTGCTCCTGGAACATCCAAGCCACTGTTAGAAATGTCATCTTATTCCTTAGAAGAGTCTAGCCCTGCTGGAGGGTGTCAGAAGCACATGTGCTCTAAGCCTTCTTTCCTGCTCATTTAAAGCAGTCTTCTGAAAAGGTCTGCAGAAACCTGCCTCCGCCCTCCCCTTCACCCTGCATGGCCTCCGTCACTTCCTACATCCTGGGAGCCCTTGGCGGTGGTAGTAGAGAAGTTGCCACCTGGCTTCACATCTGGGAGAGTCCAGCCTCTTACCTCTGCCCCCAAAGCAGGACAGCCTAACTTGGATTTTCATGGGGAAGCAACAGCCACAGAGGGACCCTCATAAAGCTGTTCATCTCTCTGGTTGAAACACCATACTATGCTATTTCTAGACACTGACAGTGTCCACAGGAAGAGCCGCCTTTGGGATGCGCTAGTCTGCATTAAGACCGACAGGCCCTGCAGCCTCCTCTGCCAGCTGTATGCCAAATATGTGCCAGGCTTAGAGCTGAAGCCAGTAGCAAACCCACCCCTTGGTGTTCAAATGCTACCTCATCCTCTAGGAAGATTTCCCACCTCCCTGAGGCTGCCTTAGTGGCTCCTTTTTCTTCTCTGTTCCCTCTGAACTCTGCCCCTGTATCACTGTGCTCATTTTGTAGACTTTTAATTGTTTGCTTGGATGTTGTCTCCATTAGACTGTAAGTGTCAAGTGCATAGAGACTTTTTTTTCAACTCTGCATCCCCAAAACCCAGTGCAGTTCATAGCACATACTGTACTCTCGGTGCCTATTGAATGAATAAAGACTCTTGACTCCATATAAAGCTGTAGTGGTTTGGTTTTGGAATTCTGCTACTCATACAGACAGTATCGAGAAGATGGGAAATATGTTGGTCTAGGATTTCTTTTGCCTACAAAGTTTCTGCATCGTGGAGCTTATCTCAGCTGTTTCTGATGTTGGTCCATCTCCTACTGAATAAAACCTTGAGCCTGGGCTTCCCCTTCTAACGGAGCTGCTCTCTCTTATTTCCCTCTGTTCTCTTATCTATAAAGCGATAGTGTGGGCTAGCTAGTAATATTTCTGATTTCCCCCTTGCTGCTTTGTGATTCTGGAGCACATTCAGAGAATGCCCCAAGATGGCAAAGCATAGCCTGGATAGTCTTCATGTAATGTTCAAGAACTGCAAATACCTAGCAGGGAGAGCACTCAGGGAACATGACAGCTGTCTTGAATTATTTGAGGGGCTGTCACGTAGAAGACGAAAAGGATCAGATTCTTTTGAAAGGCCTCAAGGGCTATAAAAACAAGATCAGTTATTAATTCATTCAACAAATATTGAGTGCCTGCCATGTGCCAGGCACTACTCTGGGCAAACATGATGCAGTAATGAATAAAACAGACAAAAATTCTTGCCCTTATGGAGTTTACATTCTAGTGAATAGAGACGGTCCAAAACCAAAATAAATCCCATGGATAGGAGCTTCTTGGATCCTCAAAACGAGCTGCCTGTGAGCTAATGAGTTATTTGCGTTCAAGAATACATTTATTATTTAGAAATCTGCTCCCAATGGCTGCTGAGACTAAATGACCTTGTTAGTTTCTTTTAACCCCGCAATCCCATGAATCTAAGGTTGTTAACATGAGTGGCCTCTGAAGTTCTAATACCATTAGGCTAAATCATGACCTCTACCCTGTGGCAGTTCTCACTCTAGGAGTGAGAGGCAAGGTAGATGCAGCAGGCTGTTCTTATGAAAAGGCGCTAAACAACAGTACTTTAAAACTGTACGTTGTGGTGGGGGTAGGGATGGAGGCGATGCCTTTTCTTGAGATTACTGTGATACTGAGCCTGAAGAAGGAGAACCACAGGGCATGGACCACTTGTTTGAAGGACCCAAGAGAGTGAATCAAGAGGGAGAGAAGTAGGAGATGGAGAGCAGGGGTGGTGGGGATGGAGGCTTTGATGAGGACAGTGAGGAAGGGCAGAAGTTGGAGGCAGACAAGAAAAAACCACCAAATCAAGACCAAGGAACCAGCCTCACTGCCCTCTAGGTCCTGCTGCCGTCATCCTCTTTTCTGAGGAGGTGGGAGTCTAGGTGCAATGTCCCAGGTACCAATCACAAGTTCCTACTCGTTGACTAGTGGGACATCGCTCTGAGGGCAGGAAGCAGGGATGAGAGGAATATAAGAGGATGGGAGCCCCACCCTGTCAGGAGTTTTTGCCTCCAGCCACACGTTCTGTTCTCAGACATACCTGGGACCACGTGCTTCTGGGGAGACCAGGGTCAGCTTCTGCTATTAGCTGTGATTTCCTTCTGCGCTCCTGCATGTGGGACATAGAGAGGAAGCCTGCAGGTGTAAGGCAGATGCAGCTGAAGCAGAATCCTTATTTTGAGCAATGCTATGCTGCATTAGAGGCTGCTTATGCTTTTCAGTTTTTTCACATCCATTAATAGCATCATGGTGCAGTAACAAGAACATGGGCCTGGAAGCTCAAAGTTCTGGGATTCTCACATTTTATTTGATTGTTAGTAATTCTGTGAGATAGATAAAACAGGAATTATTCTTTCTAATCTGGAGGTGAGGAAACTGAATCATGGGGAGCTCATTTATCCACACCTACGGAGCTATAACTAGTATTAGGACCAAGATAGCATGGCAGTGAAAAAAGTACTTGCAGTCAGGCATCTTGGGTTCACATTTCAGTTCTACTACTGTCCAGCTGTGACTTAGAATTCATCTATTTTCTGGTGTTTAATTTTATTATCTATAAAATAAATAGATTGGACTAGAAAAAGAAAATATGGCAAATGAGTGACATCTTTGGTCCTATTCATCCTTTCCATGCCTGTGGCAGACATGGCTAATCGATCACAGCACACTGTCCCACTAAGCCAGATGCAGCCGCCCCAGAGTCCTCAGAACCAGGGCTCCTGGGAGCCAGCAGCCACTGCTGGACACCAGAGCTAGCACATGAGATGAGATCGCTCGCCATCCCTCACGCAGCTCTCCAAGTTCTTTTCCAGTCTAACCTTCTGGGCACAGAAAACTGGTCTCCTCCCTTCCAGCATCGTGTTCCTTCCACCAGGTCATCCCGGAACATTCCTTTTCTACAGATCAGTGGAAAAAGTAAGCGACTGAGAATTGAGAATGAGAAGATTCATGTTCAGGCCCCTTCTCTCTCCATTACGGGCTTGGTTTCCTCGCAGAGTGTAATAACACCTGCCTCACATGGTAGTTATGAGACGTGAAGCAGATGAGACAAGCGAGCACGTTTCTAAACTGTAAAGTGCAGTACAAGTACATTCAGTCAGCAGATGTCAGCGTGTGCCGGCTCTGTGCTAACACCCAGGCCCTTGAGCTTCCCACCAGGCATCCAGATCCTCTTCCCTCTCAGGGACTGAGCCAGAGCCGTGCCTGCTCACCATCCGAGTCATGAGACACACCACCCTCATCAGGGGCAAGGTAGCCTGGGGCCTCAGATAGATACGGTGGACTTTTTGGTCTCATAATGTTACTTTGCAGGAGCTGACTGCATTTTTCCTTTACTAGATCTTCCTGTTGCCATTTAGCTGCAGTCCCCAACCCCTGGGCCATGGGCCCCAGTCCATTTTGGCCTGTTAGGAACCTGGCCGCACAGCAAGAGGTGAGCAGCTGGCGCGGGAACGAAGCTTCATCCGTATTTATAGCCGCTCCCCATCACTTGCCATTTCCCCTCATTCCCCCACCTGTGGTCCATCGTCTTCCATGAAACCCTGGTGCCTGGTGCCAAAAAGGTTGGGGACCTCTGCTTTACAGGCTTATTTGCTTTTTGGCTCGTTTATTTTTTGCTATTATTTATCAATGACGATACGCTACTCTTAAGAGAGACAGAGGAAGTGGCCCGGTTCATAATAACACCAGGAGTGAGAGTTGGCAGGGACAGCGCAGCCATGAGGGCGGAGGGATGAGGCGTGTGGAGACAGCTGTCCTGTCACCTACGTCACTGATCCGCTCATGGGGCCGGCGCACAGCTAGAAGTCAGCTTCCCCAGCCCTCACGCCCCATCCCTGCAGGCTCAGCTTTCCATTACCCAGGCTCTGTGAAGATTAGCGTGTCATCTTTAAAGCACTTGGCGCTTCTTGGAAAAAGCCATGCTGTGAATTCAGGCATTGCTAAAAGACCGAACTCTTATTAAATCTCTGACACCCTCCATGCATCAGAATTCTTACAGCCTTGTTCTGTAACATCCTCGGTGTCCTTTGCTGGTTCCCAGCTGGCCCCGTAGACAAGCAAATTACTGGCGGGTTTGTTTAAGACACTGTACTTGGTCCACGTGGAATGCTGGTGAGTGACAAGTCCTCTTGGAAAGAACTGTTTGAAAAGATTTAGCGTGGAGGCTTGCGGCGTTCCTTCTGCTCTGTCTGGAGAATGTAGGAACCCCTGGGGATTTCCCAAGTCTTGGGAGACTAGATCT
This sequence comes from Microcebus murinus, assembly GCF_040939455.1. Classification (NCBI taxonomy): domain Eukaryota; kingdom Metazoa; phylum Chordata; class Mammalia; order Primates; family Cheirogaleidae; genus Microcebus; species Microcebus murinus. The sequence continues at coordinate 113,490,546 of NC_134105.1, read as the reverse complement.
CTTCTTAAAATGTCAAAAACCAACTTTTGGAAAATAGGTTTGGTCTGTACTGATTCTAAAATGCCTCAGATTATTCCCCTTTGCACTATCTCTGCAGAACACACACAGAATGTGACTACTGTTCAGAGAAGAGAAGCTCATTTGGGCCTCGGCCCCTCTCCCCACTTGACAGAGTCATGGTGTTGAGTTAGAAGTGCCACGCCTGTCCCTGCGTGACCCAGTGCCCTGAGACCATGGTGAAACTGTCCTATTTGCAGTTCTCTCTGGCTTGGTTCCTTCTCCATCCTTTCCCTCTCCTGGCACAAAAGGAGACTGAGAGGGTGCCGTGTATCTTGCATCTTCAAGGAGAGTGTCTGCACCCAACATGCCTCATGCTATTGGGCTGAGTTGAAAATCAACAGAAGCTTATTACTTACTGCTAGTGAAACAGACAAGGGGCAACACATGCTTTCACTGTAAATCCTGATCTGGAAGGATTCGGGTAATGCAATCACTGGAATGGTGTTTCCCATCATCCCGTCTCCCAGCTATGGACACTGGAGTTGGTCAACCAGTCCCCACTGTGCCCTTTGTCCAGAGAGGAATTGTTTTCAGGGCTGTGGACTTTGAAAACAAAAGAATGTGTTTTCAAGATGTCATTGCCATGATACTTTAGTTATAGATTGTATTTTCCTGCCCCTTGGTCTTGCTTTCCTTCATTTTTCTTCTGGGGCAGATATATACACCATGTCCATATAGGTGTCTAAAGAAAATTCCTACTGAATCTTCCTACTGGAAGTCATCCAGGGAAAGTAAGCCTCTGTAGGTGGACTGAAGTTTCAGGGAACTTGTAGGGACCTCAGAATTGGCCTAATTAATGTGTTTGCATAGTAATATGCCTGTTTTCATTGTAGATTTAATTAGCTTCTTTAAAAAATATTTCTTCAGGCGAAAAATGTTAATGGCTTCTCATCTTGCCCTGCTGAGCAGAGCCAAAGAGCTTGATAGTTTTAGGCCAAATAAAAGGAAGTAGTACTTTGCACCGTAGGTAGTAAGTGTGTGAAACTCCTTATTCCCCAAAACAGTATGGGCTGAAAATGATAAGTAGATTCCAGGCACTTTTAGAGAACATCGTGGATGACAGATATAAATTGGGTTATTAAAGGGAAGTCAGGGGACAGTTCCTAAATGTTTAAAATTAACATTATGGATGAGTCCCCCATATTCTCCCTTCCATGCCCCTCAGGATGCCACCATCAGGGACAGAATATTAGGTGGCTGAATTCTGGTCTGCCCTACTGAAGTGTTTTTAGATTCATATACTCTTTTAGGCCAGTTTAGCCTCTATTCTTTTCTTTTTTGTTTTTAAGTTTTGGTCTCTTTCAAATAGCCACTTCTTCAGAACTTTCTGGAATGATATGGAAAAGCTAGAGAGCACTCAGTCCAACCATAAGACGGGCAACCCGAGCTCAGTCCTGCCTCTGCCACTAACTAGTTGCAGTGCACCTCTCCTGCCTGGTTTTTGTTACTGCAAAGAGAGGGAGTTGCATTAAATGCCCTCCAAGGTCCTCCTGGTGATAAAATTCTGTGAATCAATAAATAAACATTATATGCACACTCGCTCAGAGAGCCCCTAGAATAAAAGAATAGTGGGGGGTGGGGGTGGACTGCTTTGTCTTATTTTCCAAAAAGGATAAAGTAGAGCATCTCTCCCTTCAGACCGGAGAATATGAACATTGCAGTGACAGTGTAAGGAAACCCTGTCAGCATGGGGACATTCCCCGAGCTTGCATTTCTCTGAGCCTGGGAAGGAATGCTGGGGGGGGGGAGGGGGAGTTTGTAGGTGCGGGGAGTCAGGCAGATCCGGGCTCAGTCACTGCTCAATCTCAGTCTCCTGTAGTAGAGCAGAGATAAGAACATGGAACTTGTGGGGTTGTGGTGAGGATAAAAGGAGACTAGTGGGATAAAGTGTCTTGCCTAGTTCCTGGCATAAAGTGTTCAGTAAATAATAATGTTCCGAGAAAGGAGACGGGAGTTCTATAACAGGACGATCATAATGGTAAGCGCCTCGTGAGTGGCCATCAGAGTGGGAGAAGCACTGACGCAAGAGGCCTGGGAAAGGTTGCAGCCTGCAGCCCACAGCTGTGCAAAGACCTGTGCTAATTATATAGGCGTTAGATTAGCCTTGCAATACATTGCTAATCACTAAAAGTCAGATTCACTCTTCCACATTATATTTGCGGTTCTTTTTTTCTTTCAAGATTGCTCAGCTTTACAGATTCATATTTAAAAGTTGCATGTATTTCTGAAACTCATGGAAATAACAGTTACACATTTGCGGAGTTTGAGAGAAGACTCCCCACACGAAGCAAAAACATCTTGTGATTTGGTTCATACTGCTGTCACATGCTGGCAGAGTATGCAGATGGCAGGTTCTTTTGTTAAAGAAATTACAACTCCAACATGCTTACATCTTTAGGAAAGTGTAACTCTAAACCTAAAGTTACACAGTAACAACAAGCTCTCTTCTCCTGAGAGTTCTCACAAGCAGCCCTCGAGGAAGACCAAAGGCACCTTATTTGGAGTTTCAGGTACTTGCATGTAGCTGCATCAGGGCATGCAGCTGTGCAAAGCTCAGCCCTTATTCCTGCTCCAGGAAGCCAAGAGAAGAACACTGGGGTCCAGCCTCTGGCAGAAATCTCATTCTCAAAGAGTAAAAGGAGGGCCACACTGCCATTCCCAGAGTCAGCAGTCCCCTTGGCCTGCCAAGATACTGCCAGTTTGATAAACAACCCATACCTTCTTCCAGTTCCCCAACGAATTCTCAGTGTTGCTGATGACCTTAGACTGGACCCAGAGATTTCTATCCCAGGAGGCATAAATACAACAGTCACACCCCTGCAAACTCCCCTTATCACTTTCATCTTGGGAAGGCAGCAGGTATTCTGAAACAGCTTCATCACACCGATGAACGGGTATTGTAACGCAAGTTGCCCTTTACCTAACAATGATTTGGGGCAGTAGGTAATAAAGCTGACCTAGTGGGTTCACGTAGCTGATGTAGTGTATTTTTTTGTAGTGGATTCTTCACAGAACACAGCTAGAAGCAAGTGGCTTTTGAACTTGGTGATTCTCATCCTAGCATGAGAATCTTTGCCTAATTAGCTGGAATGATTTGGTTGAGAGAGAGCAGCAGTTGGGTGGAGATTCATCCACCGGAGGGATGGAGGAAGGGAATCTCCCACTGCTGTACAGAGGAAGCAGATGACATGGGGAAGCCATGGTGACAGCTGGCATTCACAAGCCACTTACTGTGCACACGCCCCGTTCTATGCACTTCACAAATATTTACTCCTCAACAATTATCCTATAAAGGGTAAGTAGTGTTATTGTCCCCATTTTACAAATGAGGAAACTGCAGCATAAAAATTACATGGCTTGCCCAGGGTCACACTGGTACATTGCATGCCAGAATTTGAACCCAGGCCATGTCAGTCAAGTCCATTGTGCCATACTCTTCACACCGTGAGGGTTAGGGAAGAGGGGTCATTGGGAACCACTTCTCTAACTGACAAAGATAGATCAGAAAAAACAAAACGCCTTTCCGTTATTTATGTGAGCTGCTTAATCCGCATGTTGCACAATAGTAATGATAGGCTATCACTGAACACGTCGTATTCATTTGATTATGTCTTATTTTATGACGGCTAATATGTGCTCAGTCTCGTAGCCTGTTGCTCGTACTGTAGAGACATCTGCTAGCAAATTTTTTAAATTAGAGCTCGTACTGTGGATGTGCAGTTAGTGCACAGGCGTGTAACCTTGAGTTTTCTTTTGTAAAACATAACAGGACCTTGGGAATTCCCAGGTAGGGACTTTTCCAGTGCCCCTTAGAGCTCATGCAGCTTACTCTGAGCCCCAGTGGCATGGAACTTTATCCCATTTTCGACACTCTCCCTGTTCTTCCTCATATTGAGCCCAAATCAGTCAAACTGTATTCTCTCTATGAATCCCAGTTCCGCCCACCAGAGTCCCCCAAGATAAGTCTTCTCACAGATATATGAGGCTGCCCTGCAGAGAATTGAGGGCACGTTCATGCCCCCCGAACTCTCCTCCTCCCCAGGGCAGTCCCTTCCAGCCCTCCTCCACCCCACTGCTCTCACGCAGGTGGTAGGTTTCAGGACACGGGCCCACGTGCTCAGGAGCAGTGGCATTTGGGATCTGTCGAGCCCCTCCCCCTCCTCCATGCCAGCATGCTGCCCTCTGCTCTCTTGAGTCAGGGACTCCAGTAACCAAGGCTTGGTGTAGGATTTCCCATCACAAGGATGTCTACTCTCCTTGGGCCTCTTTCCAGGCTGTCACAGCTCTTTGAGCAAGGAAAACTGACTTGGTGGTGTTTGGTCTCAGCAAACACTTGGTGGTGTTTGGTCTCGGCAAAGTCACTGTCTGCTGGAGGGTTCAGTTATCCACTGTCGGGAGGTAGTTTGCTCTCCCCAAGCCCTGGAGCAGTCTGGCCTGGCCCACTGCGATAGGGCTTAGCTACCCTGTGGCTTCTGGCATTGCTGCCCACTGTCTTGTTTAATTTGAGGCACTGTAAAAAGGCACCTAGGGGAGGCACAGATAGACCAAGTTGTCCCACCTGGGCCCAAAGCCTTGTGCCACCTTGACACACACCAAGCTTAATAATGACAGCGTTCCTTGTCGGGACTGATGCTTCTTGGCCCTAGCATGGAGTATGGTTATGCAGGTGGACACATACTCTAAGAGGGAGAACCCAGGTCTGGGAATCAGGGACCTGGGGTTTAGACCTGTTCCTGCCACTTAAATAGCTGTAACTTGTTTGCGCCTTAGTTTCTTCACCTCCATCCTGGGGTTACTAATGCCTGTTTTCCATTAACTCAGGGTTTCTCAGCTGCAGCACCACTGACATTTTGTTCTCATGGCTCTTTGTTGCAGGAGACTGTCTCGTGAAGTGTAGGACGTTTAGCAGCATCTGTGGTCTCTACCCACTAAATGCCAGTAGCACTTCCCAGTTGCGACAACCAAAAGTATCTCCAGATGTAGCCAAATGTCCCCTGGCAGGAGGGTGGGAGGCAAAATTACCCCCACATAAGATGCAGCGCATTCACTCATAGGAGTATCGGGATACACTAGATAACTGTGCTTGGAAATAAAGGGCATCACGGTTGTCTTCATCCTCCTCCTCTGGCATTTCGGTCTCCTCTGATTTGTCTATACTTACGTAGACGCAGAAAGAAGAAATAGCGTATTCTATACCACACCCACACACGTGGTCCAGCAAGTAGCTCGATATGCCCATGCTTTACATCACACAATTCAAGTCAGTTTCTCCTTTTTATTTTTATTTATTTATTTATTTATTTATTTATTTATTTTTTGAGACAGAGTCTCGCTCTGTTGCTCAGGCTAGAGTGAGTACCGTGGCATCAGCCTAGCTCACAGCAACCTCAAACTCCTGGGCTCAAGCAATCCTCCTGCCTCAGCCTCCCGAGTAGCTGGGACTACAGGCATGCGCCACCATGCCCGGCTAATTTTTTCTCTATATATATTAGTTGGCCAATTAATTTCTTTCTATTTATAGTAGAGACGGGGTCTCGCTCTTGCTCAGGCTGGTCTCGAACTCCTGACCTCAAGCAATCCGCCCTCCTCGGCCTCCCAGAGTGCTAGGATTACAGGCGTGAGCCAGCCACCATGCCCGGCCAATTTCTCTTTTTTAAATGTATTTAATACCCTGTGGGAAGTGAAGGGCCACGAAGATGAGCACAGTGCCTGTTTTCATGGATGGTGGAGTCTCATGGGAGGAAGACTGAAGCATGGAGGTGACTGGAAGCAGAGTTTGAAAGAGGCACTTGGGTGTCAGAAAACGCTGCAGAAAGGAGGTGATGTCGGGATAGGCCCTGGGGGTCGAATAGAATTCAGTAGGCAGAGATGGGCGGCGTAGCCTGAAGGGGTTGAAGCAGAGGGCACAGTGCGGTCCAGGGGAGACAGCATGTGGGGTCAGACAAGAAGATAGCGGAGGTGACACTTGTGGTCGGTTTACGAAGGCTCCGGATGCCAGGGTTGCACGTGGTCCCTGACTTAGTGGGCAGTGGCGTGTCCTGGGCACAGCCGTGTTGAAGGGGGCCGTGTGGCAGTCATGTCTGGAGTAGACTGGAGCAATGGGGCGACACCAGCACAAGGTGGCTGGGCACCTGGCTGGAGCGGTAGCGGCGGCGGCAGGGAGGACAGAGATCAGCGAGGAGGGAGTGCGGGAGACCCAACCCGGGCTGTGAGGGCCAAGGAAGGGGAGGAGGCGTGGGGGCTACAGCTTTGACTCTGGATCCCTGAGAAAAGGGTTTCCAATAATGGAACAAGAGAAGACAAGAGGAGGAAGCAGGAATCAGGAACTTTGAGCATTGGAGAAGGGCCAGGGAAAAGTATTAAAACTGAGCGTTTCCCAAATTCGTCCACATCTGGGGCTGAAAAGGTCTTGCACATTTCCCGGAATCGGGGGGAGCTCATGAATGTTTACTCAGTGCTTTGTTTTTTCCAACAAAATGGATTGCCTTCTCCAATCCATCTATTATTTTTTAAGGACTATATATGTGAACCTCAAAAACAAAACAAAACAAAAAAAACATTAAGAAGAAAACAAAAGGAACCCAGCCCCGGGCCTTTGCCCCTGTGCAAAGCACCTTTTTTTTTTAATTTCAGGAAATTAATTAATTAGGAAGGTACAAACATTTTGGTTACATGTTATGACTTTGCCACATCCCAGCCATGATTTGAGATGCTATAAGCAGAAAAGAATCATAGTTTGGATTTAACGAAGTTAACAGCAGGAGCAGAGTCGCATGCAGAGCAGATGCCATATGCTGTTTTTTACTAATACTCTAACCATACACTGGGATGCTCTCAATCCATATACCCAGGGGTGTGCCCACAGCGGGGCTTCGAGCACCAAATTGGCACAGCTGGGCCTCCCACCACTGCTCACACAGCCGGACAGGAAAACGTAGCCCGGACTCCTGAATGGTCAGCAGGAGCCCCGTGTTTGTGTTCCCACGGATGCCTCGGTCACATTCACGTCTCGTCCCCCCAGCAGGTGACCTGACTTTGGTCTGTTTTTCCTCCCATGGACCTTGCTTCACCTCTCCCACCCTTTTTATTATTTCATTCCCGCCCTGTAGGCAGTGATGATGTTGATATCCTTAAATGCATCTAAGAAGGGACAATCAAAGTGATGGCTCCCAGGATGCCCATCCATCTTCCACCCTGCATCCATACGTAGTCATTAATATTTATCTGCCAGCCAGGCAAAGGGAGGCTCCGCGCGTCGGCGGGCCTGCCACGGGGAATGCGGTCGTCCTGCCTCACCCACGCTCGCTCACAGACCCGGTGCCATGTTCTGTCCCAGTGGGAGAGTGGGAGGAGACACCCAAGGACCAGGGCCCCCTACTCCAGCTCCCGCTTGTGCATGTTGGCAGTGGGGTCCCGCTGCGAAACCTTCTCCCCTCTACTCTCCGGCTGAGAACCAAAGGACAGTGGCTTGCATGAGGGTCGCTTTGCACCGTAGGTTAGGCATTTTACTAACGTTAGCTCGCTCCGTTGTCACAGTGGCAAGGCGTTAAGTTTCTGCTTTATGGGGGGCGGTGGTGCAGAGCGTGGTGTGCCCGGTGCCAGGGCAAGGACCAGACCCCGGTCGTCTGCCGGCCGGCACAGGCTCTGCCACCCTCCGCCCAGGCCCTGTGCTTCCTGTCCTTCCCGTTCCACAGGCTTCTGCGGGTCGTTTCACTGCTCGCAGGGGCCTTCATGGAATGAGGAAGAAATAAAGGAGGAATAAAATGAATAAAGAACAAATTGAATGAATGAATAAATAAAATCAGTCGTAAATGAAGGAGAAATGAAAAAGACACAAAATGCAAAGAAGAAAAGTTTAGCTCCTATAAATAGGTCTAATGAGGGTATCAAAATTGTGTTTGTTGGCTTAGCTCTCCTGTGTCTGCAGTTCCTTCGGTTCCTGCGTCCTGGGCTTTTATTATAAGTTTTCCATGGCTCTTACAGTAAAGCTTATATGACTGAGGCCTATATCACAGGTTTTTTTGTTTTTTTGGTTTTTAATCAAGTAGCAAAATGTCTTGTCTGATATGGTGGCTCTGTATTTTATACTGGTTATTTCCAAAATGATGATAGGTGCATGCAGGCTTCCTCTGGTCCGTAAGTCTGTGTGGATCCATTTGCCACCTGCCGGACCAGGGCTGTTGCCAGTGAGGTATAATCTTGGCACCATCCTCAGCCTTTGGGTTAACCTGGTCAGGCTGGTTCCCAGAGCCCAGGCGGGGTGTGCTCGCTGATCGTGGCACGTTTGTTTCACGGGCCTCACCCTCACACACACACACACACATACACACATACATACACACGCGCACACACACGCACACACACACACAGCAGCAGCAGTCTGACAAGTTTGTGAACTAAATTTGTCCTTCTCTTTTCATCACCAAGGTTTTCCTTACCAACATTTGTTCAGACAGGCAGTACATTTTTGGGTAGCAACAAATTCCCTTTCTACTAGTTCTATTAGTAATAACAATAATAACCCTTTCTTGAGCACCTAGTATGTGCCTTACACTTTAAACAAAATTGTGTCCCCGTATGGGCCACCAAAAAAAAAAAAAATTGTGAGCACATATAGAAGGCCCCAGTGGTGGGTGGAAGAGGGACTGTGGAGCCTCAAGGTTAGGGACCCTTCTAGAACCAGATCCTGAGTCCCCTGGGTGGAAGCTGGGCTCTCCATGCGTATGGACAGAAAGGGAGGTGGTCCTCCACAGCCCCAGGAAACCCCTGTCCCCAGGGTCTGGAGGAAGGCTCCATGCCAAGCTCCCACTGCACCGGTGGCGATTGGGTGGAGGTGATCAATACGCACCGTCTCTGTCTGGGCAGGATTGAACCCGGAGATGAATTGTTGGTGACTGCAGCTGCAAGAGGCTGAGGAAGGAGATAGGAAAGAAGGACCTGTCAGCACTTTTCAAAGCCCTTGTATATATGTATCAATTCATTTAATCTGCACAACGCTGTAAAACAGGGGTGATTGTCTCCATGTGAGGATCCTAACGCCCAGAAGGATGTCGTGTGTTACCTAATAAGAGAGGGGAGGACCCCAGACTTCAGCCTCACAATCATTTGTTCCTTCCATTACACCAGAATTAGAAGAGGAGATTTCTGAGTTCTGTCTAGCTCAAAAGTTTCTGAGTGTTAGGTCCTGCCTTCCCTAATTTGGTGGATATGGGAAGACATCACGACACTTCTTGGATTGCCGTGTGTTGGGAGGAGCTATCTATATGTCATTAGGGTGCACACATGAGCTCTGGGCTTAGACTGCATGAGTCCATTCCCAGCTCCAAAACTTAAAGGTCACGTTGCCTTGGACAAGACATGCAACCTTTGTTTTGCCTCAGTTTCCTCATCTATAAAATGGGGCTGATAATGGTACTCATGTTATGGCCTACATAATAATGTGCAATGGTGCATATTATGGCCCTGCATGATGTGACCCTCACTGCCTCTCATCCTTGTCTCTCCCACCCCCTCTCCTTCCCAGCCTCACCAGCCCCCTCCCCACTCCCTGAGTACCCCAAGCAAGCTCCCACCTTCGGGCCTTTGCCGAGAATGCCCCTCCCCAAGGTGTCCACGTGGTCAGCTCCCTCACCTCCATCACATTTTTGCTCAATTACCATCTTCTCAATGAGGCCTAGACCATCCCCCGGCACTCCCAGTCTCTCTTGCCTGCTCTATGGCTTCATTCACAGTATTTCTCCCCAACCCACTACATGGTTTACCTCGTGGTTTATTACTTGCTTGTTGTGTTTATCGCTTGTCTGTATACAAGTTAAAGATCTTCGTTTTATTTAGTGCCGTCTCCCAAGTGTCCAATATAGAATCAGCATCTATAGGAAAGGATTAACACAGAGCTGTGAAGATTAAATTAGAGAGTATGGTCAGCCCTCTGTGTCCATGGGTTCCACACCCAAGGATTCAGCCAACCGAAGATTAAAAATATTCAGAAAAAAAAATACAACAGTAAAAAATAATGCAAATAATATTGGCCGGGCGCAGTGGCTCACGCCTGTAATCCTAGCACTCTGGGAGGCCGAGGCAGGAGGATCGCTCAAGGTCAGGAATTCGAACCCAGCCTGGGCAAGAGTGAGACCCTGCCTCTACTAAAAATAGAAAGAAATTAATTGCCCAACTAAAAATATATAGAAAAAATTAGCCAGGCATGGTGGCGCATGCCTGTAGTCCCAGCTACTCGGGAGGCTGAGGCAGCAGGATTGCTTGAGCCCAGGAGTTTGAGGTTGCTGTGAGCTAGGCTGACGCCACGGCACTCTAGCCAGGGCAACAGAGTAAGACTCTGTCGCCAAAAAAAAAAAAAAAAAAGCAATATAGTACAACTATTTATGTAGCATTTACATTGTATTAGATATTAAGCAATCTAGAGATAATGTAACATATACAGGAGGATGTGCAGAGGTTATATGCAAATACTGCACCATTCAGGGGTGGGGAACCTACAACCTTTGGATTTCAAGGTTGTTATTAATATATTTTAAGCACCAAAGAAGGCAAGAAAAGCTTCATCTTTTCTTGCTGCACCCCTTTTAATAGAAGAACTTGTTCTATAAAATTTGTATTCAGTCAAAAGGCCACACTTAAGGACCTAGAAGGCCACATATGGCCTTAAGGCCTCAGGTTCCCCACCCCAGCCTGGAACCAAAGCCCCACAGATACAGAGGGGTGATTTTATTTGTTAATAGCTTAGCTCAGTGCCATTGGAAAGACTCACTAAAAAGCTTCTCTTACCATGTCTGACTTCGATATTGGTTCATTTGCTGTTGGGCTGCAGTTCAGTTTCGGGTCCCCCTGGCGGGGAAACATGGGCCGTTGTCACTGACCGGCCTGTGATGGTCACAGTCCCTCGCTCTCACCACTGGGCCTGCTGGTGGAGACGGGTCCTTGTGAGCCCCAAGACCCACTGAGGCAGATTATTAAGAGTCAGCTTCAATATGCAACTGGAGAAGCTGAGTCGGGGCCGCTTGAGAGCTTATTTGAGGAAAGGCAGTGAGTCTGAGGCCTGCCTGCCTGCATGTCGGTCCATAATTGAAGGATGCCGCAGCCCTGGGTGAAAATCACCCCAGCTCGTGTGTACCCGGACACAGGCCTTATCAAGTCATACATGGCAAGGAACTGCAGTTGGGAGAGCATGGTGAGGAAGCCTCTGTCTCATGCCACCAGGGAAGTCTCAGTTTTAACCATAGGAGAAGCCAAAATTGCTTAAAGAATGTGCAAGTTGGAGAGAAAGGGTGGCTGAGTTAGGAAGAGATGTTTCGCAGTGGCGACCAGGTAGGTGCAGGACAGTGTGGCTGGTGTCCGTGTCCCCTCCCCCACACCAGGTCTGCCAGGACACAGCCAGTCTGGGGCTGGACTCCTCTGACTCCATTTCTACAGCCCTCCAAAATCCAACTCCCAAGAAGAAGCGGCCTTTCTTCCTTCCTTCCTCCTCCTCTTCCTGCTGGCCAGTGGAGGAAGTTCTGGTCAATTCTGCCAGACAGTATTTTGTGAGTGACTCAGTCAGCACCAAGAATGTGCGGGTGACTGTCACAGTGTCACCCTCACCGCCCAGCAGGGTAGACTGAGGCCTGTTATTTCTAGATTCTGTGAAGGAGGAGTTGAGAAAATTTTCTTAAAAATTATTTCTAGAGAGCAGAGGCTCAGAGTCACACTTCCTGGGTTTGAACTTGGCTCTGCTGCTTATTACAGTAGCTCCGTGATCTCAGGCAAGTGACATAAACTCTCTGCGCCTCCATTTCCTTACTTCATAAACTGGGGGCTAATAGTAGTACCTGCCTCATAGGGTTGGCGTGAGGAGCAAATGAATTAAAATATGCCAAGTGCCTAAAGCAGTGCCTGGCATATAGTGGGTGCTATATACATTTGTTTTTATTGTCATTTCCATCATTTAGTGTTATTGTGTAGTAACTTCCACAAAGACACACAGATGTGCCAGTATCCCAAAAAGTGACACTCGATCTAGTCTAAGAGCTCTGGGAAGGAATCTCAGAAGAGGTGACAAGGAACCGAATCTTGAAGGATGACTAGGCAGAAAAGAAAAGGGCAGAAGACGTTATAGGAAAACATGGTTGAAAACCACGAGCCAGACAGGGAAGCATAAGACAGCCTGGTGTGTGCTAGAAACTGCAGGGAGACTGACGTTGCAGTTGTGCGGGCTTCCAGGTAGGGCACCTTGAGTGATGCAGCTATCGCAGGTAAACCATGGGGGCCTTTTGTCTTCTTCAGCTCAGCACCCTTCTCCCGACTTCTTTAGCCCAGATCTCACTCCTCTTCCCATTTGGGACTAGGCCCAGGCATGGGACACAGGTACCAAGCACATTCCCCCAGTCCACTGGCCACAATAATTTTGACCCTAATTAGTTGCATGTGACCTAAGCTGGCCAATCACTGTACTCCCCTGGGACTTCTGCTGGAGCTGGGGCAGAAGAATCCGGCTTGCACTGGTGGCATGTCGCCGATGGGGTATGGTTCTCGGCCACTGATGGCCTCTTCCTCACCCCAGGGAGGAGCCCCCAGTCCTGGCCCCTGAAATCCCAGAAACTGCCCAGTTCCTGTGGCTCTTCCTTCTCTGGTGTGAACTGTCCCAGTATCCTGCTAACAAACCCTTTCTTTAAAAAAATCTGAGCTTCCTCAAGTTGTTTTCTGACCTTTGCAAATGCAAAAGGCCTAAGAGACTGAGGAGCTTAGATTTCATCCTCTGGCCAGTGAGGAGCTATCGAAGGGTGAAGGGTGTTAAATTAGGGTCAGTTGTGCATTTCAGAGACATCACCTGACAGCACCACAGAGGATGAATTAGAGAGAGGTTGGAGACGGGGACACCAATGAGGGGCTGTCGTCGCTGTCCCAGAGCGAAGGGATGAGGACCTCATATAAGGTCACTGAAGTAGGAAGGAGGAGAGAGACTGATCTGAGAAACCTGGAGGCAGAGATGGCCAAGACAAGGTGGAGCCAGAGACTGTCGGCTGTGTCTCCACTCATGAGGGCGATGGCCTGAGGTCCCCAGGCCACCTGAACGTGTTCCAGGTGTGGGAGGTCTGGCCTGGCTTTGAAGGTCAAGGCCCAGAAGTGGACCAAGGCCAGCAAAGGCGGCCAGAGACACCTGTTCTCCCCTTGCAGCTGAAGCCTTCCTGCCAAGCCACACTGTCACCTTGCTGTGTCAGGGTCTAGCCCCCACACTCTGCTGTCCCCGCTGCTGAGGGATTTCTTTGAAACGTCTTTGTCTAGTTCCCCGCCTTTCTTAGAAGTGGTCCCTGATCAAAAGTGGGCACTGCTGCGCTCTGCTGTTTTTATACCTTCTTCCCGGAGCTCTCAACCTGACCACATTTCCCTCATGCAAAAGAAGGCCACCCGCAGCTGGGAACAACACACCCCACCGGGATCCTAAAGATAGCCTGAGGACAGGGGTGCCCAGGAGGCAGGAGTGGAAGCCAGAAATGGCCTAAGAAGAGGGGAAAGAACATTTTAAGAGCACATTGTGTATACCACGGGCTTTATATACATTATTTCATTTAATGCTCACAATCATCCTATTAGATACTTTCCATTCCTATTTTACGGGTCAGAAAGCCAAGAATTCAGAGAGATCAAATGATGTACCCAATGCCACATAGCTGCTAAGAATGAGGATTTGAACCCAGATCCACGGTTCTTCACACAATGATGCACTTCCCACCTTTGGGCCGATTTTTTTTAAACCATTTGTGAGTGGGTTGCAGCTAATCTCTATTTTGAGGTCTATTGCTAGCTAAGATGAGTTGGCTGATAAAGTGTTGGTAGTAAACTTTATAAATGTGTAAATGTCAAGCTGATTGGGTTTTCCCTGACATTTGTTATCTGACCCAGGTAGACATGGGCTGGGCTTTCAGAAGAACCAGGATGAAGCGCAGTAGCTCTCTTTCCTTGGGTGTGTACTTGCCCCCAGTTCAAGGGCAGCCCCCATCACCGGCTGCTAGAAACCTCCCGCGTCAGGCAGATCCGTGCCCTTGACAGCAGCCTTCTCTTGGTTATCAGCTAAGGCATTGACCCCCAGTGCCCTCAGAGTGTGCTCGTCCCCTCCCCGGGGATGATGCCATTCCTTAGCCCGGCTGAGCCAAGGGAAAAAAAAATCCATCTCCTGACTCTTCCACCTTTGCAAAATGATGCTTCAGCACATCCACTGCCCAGATCTAGGGATTAATCCATGACTCAGCAAAGCAGTCAGAGGCATGGGGACGTGACAAAGAGTTGTTCCAAACGTTCATGAGTATAGGCCATGAGTATACAGCAGGTGTTCCATAGTGCCTGGCTGAGAGTTATCTTCAGGGCTGAGCTCCGGGAAGCTGCCATAGAAGCCACTGTGTGCCCCAAAGGTGGGCTCTGCTCTGTGTGCAGTTGATGTGACTAGAAGACCTGGCCCTGTCACTTACAACCTTGGGCAAGTTACTTGCCTGCTCTCAGTCAGGTTCCTCACCCGTAAAAGGACAATAATAACAGTACCTACTTCATAGAGTTGTTATGAGAATGAATACGTTGGCACACGTCAAATGCTTAGGACAGCTGAGCATTAGTACCTTGCCCTGGTCCCTGTGCTTTAGAAGACCCTCTCCTGTGTCCTTCTCCACAGGGCATGGAGTTCTGAAGGACCAAGAAAACATGCCCATACTCCTCCTTCTAGACCATTCTTCAGTGGTAGCCAGGACCCTGCCATTCCCCGCTTAGCCTAGAGCTTCCAGGACCCATGTGGACCTTTTCCCCTTAGTTTGCCTCTCTGAGGGTGGGCCCCACTACCTTGTGAACCCTCAGGTGCCCAAGGGTGACTAAAGATGAAGGTGTGGACAGAGCCTGGTCCTGGGGACTTGAGTGCCCCTCCAGAGCATGCAGCCCCTGTGGACTGTGGCGTCCACCCCATGGGTGTGCAGCCCCATGGACCATGTGCCTGCACCTATGTGTATGTGGCCCCTTTGTGCACCATGGTGGTGTTCACACCCATCTGCGTGTGGTCCCTCATGGACCATGATGTTGTCCACGCTCATTTCTGCGCAGCTCCTCATGGACCATGACGGTGCCCGCTCCGGTGCGTGTGCCACCCCTTGCCGCTATAGTCCAGCACAGAGCTCTGTGGAGTCTGGGAATTCTAAGTTTGAATTTGGTCTTCCAGATGTGAAGGTATAGTTGTCAAGGTAGGAGACTATCGCATATTTTATTTAGCAACTTGTAGGCTTGTTTTATAACTTTTAAACATTTAGGCATGTGGTAGGGTAAGCTTTTTCTTTTTTCGCTCTTTCCCCAGACTCTGCCAGTTGTAGGAGTGGGCCTGGTGATGGTAGTGTTGGTGGTGAAGAGTGAGATCAAGAAAGGTCACTCTGAGCTGCAGCTCTGGGGACCAGTGCCGGGAAGTGGCTGTGTTCCTGTATGGACTTGTGTCCTCACTTCCTCCCCCTGCTCAGTTTGGCAAGTCGATGGAAGAGGGGAGTGTGGGAAACTTGGGTGTGAAGAACAAGACAAATGGTGTCAGCGTATATGGTGTGGCCAAGGTTCTGGCGTCAGGCGGACCCCTCCTGCCCAGAGTGTTCACGGTTCTCTCTGGTTAGCTGCGAGTCCACAGTGAGGCCCTCTGCCCGCCACCCACACCTGCTCTTAGGAGCAACTCTTAGCTCCTCCTGTGTTCATCCACCCACCTCACTCCCGGATTCTGCAGGAATCTTGTGCTTTTACTGTCTTCGCCCTCCCTTGCAATGACCCTCCGGGACCCCTCTTATGGACCCCCTAGGGTCCAAGTGAGTACAACTGTCTGCATATATGGCATTCTCACTAGCCACAATCAGTGCAAATAATTCACACCCACGTAAGCATTTGTATTTCCCCACATTTCACTCTTCGGCATCTCCTCTCCAGCTGACCTTCACCTTCAACATGCTCTTGCCTCAACATGATGTGCAGCACACTGAATGCATCTGGGCCTTCACCCATGTTCCTGCAGCTGCTGGGCACGCTGCTACGTGACTGAAGCACAGTCAGCCAGCAACCAGGATGAAAGAGAGTCTCTGGGCTTTGGAAGTGCTGCAGTGTGTTGGGAAGCACACGGGCACACACGCAAGTTCAGTGCTCGGCTCCACCACTAACTTGCTGTGCGTCTTTGGATCAGTTACCTAACTTCTCTGAGTTGTGGGTGCTACATGTATAAAATGAGGATAATAATACTGACCTTATGGCTATGTGAGGATTTACAGAAATGGCTTATGCAAAGCCCCTGGCACAGATAGATGCTCAATAAATGTTAAGGCAAGGCCCCTGTTTATCTTCGATCCCCAGCACCCCACCCAGTGCCTAACACAATCCATGTTGGTTTTCATCGTCTTTAAGCCGCGAGGAGCTGACTTGGTGGTAAGGGGTGGGCTGCGTTCAGAGCCACTGGTAACTGGTAACGGTAGGTCCTCTGGCTGAGCCCCAAGCAGAGCTGCCTTTGTTTAAAGACTCGTCCTCTCTCTCTCATCCTTAGCTTTCTTTCCTCCCTTGGCTGGAAATGTCACCCTTGAAATTCAGGCTTGCGCCCGAGCTGAGCAGGAGCCCCGTGGGCCTGCGGAAGCACGCGTGTGTTCAGCATACCGCCTTGGCAAAGCTTCGGGGAGTCTCCTGTGGCCACTTACGACGTGCATGCTTTATTCTCTTGACCACTTATGTTAGAACTGCTGATGCGCTTTAATCTCTCGCATGAATATTCATTCCTGTCTGTCCAAGAGAGATGTGTAATAGAAGTGGAAGTGCAGAAAATGTAAAGTCTTGTAAATGGCAAGGAGGAGGGAAACAGCTGTCTTAAGGGAGGCAGCTGGAAGAAGGGTCAGAGTGGGGGTGGGCTTTCCATTTATACTCTCCTGGACAAATGTAGATCGCTCTAATGGTCTGACCGATGCTCGCCACTCTGGGAAATCTCCCACACAGAAAGCAGAGGCCCGACCTGGGCCTCCAGTGGGCTGTTTGTTCTTCAAATATGATTGTGGGTAGGCAGGGCTGCTTGCGTGTTTTTTTTTCCCCCTTTGCACCGTCTCCTTTGGAATCTCTCATTTCAAAGGAAGGTAAATATCAGGTTCTCATATGTTTTGCTGTTTGTAGCGGATGCCGCTGAAGGAATTGAAGGCAACTGGTGTGTTAAAATCATTTTAACCCATCAGGGCTGCTTGGAGTAATTTCCCTGGAAACCTGTGAAAAGGGTTTTCAGGTTGAGCTGGAGACAGTTGTAAATGTGTCCTTTTGTTAGATAACAGAAGGTGAATGCTAATGCCGAGAAGGACTTGGGGAGCCGGATGAGTTCTCGCCTTCGAAGCTCTTAGCATCTCTCTGCCTTCCAAGGCCTGAGCTTGGGCTAGCTCCCTGCAGGGTCAGGAATGGAAAGTCTGAGGCTCGTCCTATGCCTGGCAGGCTGGTGGAGTGGCCCTGGGCCAGTCAGCTCACCTCTGCCCCTTGGGGCCTGTGGCCATAAAATGACATGTGGCATGATAAGAAGAGGTGCTTGCCGACAGAGCCACCAGGGTGGGACCCCCTGAGCCACAGCGGAGAAACACGGGCCTGGGAGTCAGATGTCACGGTTCTCCTCCCAACTCAGCCAAAGTAAGCCATTTCACTCTAATGGCCTCAGTTTTCTTGCCTGTTAAATGAGGGACTAGATTGAAGAGTAGCAAACATTTTCTCTAAAGGGCCAGGTAATAAGTGTTTTAGGCTTCTCGGGCCGTGTGATCTTTGTTGCAACTATTCAGCTCTACTACCGGAGCACCAAAACAGCCAAAGACAGTACGTGAAGGAATGGGCTAATAGTTCCAATAAAACTTTATTTGTTAAAAGAGGCAGCAGGACACTGCGTGTCCACCTCTGGATTAGATGACCAATAAGATTCTTTCTAACAATAAACTTATAAGTTTTATCTTGGGAAGGCACAGAACCTATTAGAATGTGAAATTATTATTCTTTTATTTGCAATGTGATTAACTGAAATTATACATTAGATAGGTATCTTGGTATAGATTTTTTTTAAAAATCTCATAGAATTTCATACTCTTATTAGAGCTCAAAGGGATCTTTAGAGGTCATAGAATCCCACTGCCCCCTGCATGCTGGAAGCTCCTCTACAAGTTCCTAATTCCTGGTCATCTGTATTCCACAAAGAGCTTGCCATCTAAGGAGACAGCCCAGTATCCAAGCTGCAGTTCTATTACAGAGCCCACGAGGTTTGCCTCAAAGGACCACAGGTTGCCTCAAAGGACCTTCTTCCCTTTAATCCGAGCCTGACTTGGTATCTCTGGGTCCAGCGTCCCCATTCCCCAGTCGCATCATGTCAGGTTTGTGCTCGTCCCTGCCCAGCTGTCTAGGCTGAGCAATTCTGTGGAACTATCTGTTTGACTTTCCATCCCAGCTGCACCCCGACTCTGTCTTTTGGACCCCACTCGACTCAGCTTCTGTGTTCTTCCCAGACATCCAGAAACCTGCCTTTATGTCCCATCCATCCAGGAAGAAGGTTTAGAATTTGCTATAACTCTTTAGGTATTTAAAGTCTGCTCTTTCCCAGACCACTGAGACATCCAGTGCCTTCCATCTACCTATGTACCCACAGTTGAGCCACTCCTGCCATGAATAAAACAGCTGCCTTCTCGATAGAAATCTATGCTAATGAAAGCATACCTTTATAGAAAAATAAGTGCCGTTAAGACTGCAATGCAACAGAGGCCCTAAGAGCTGACATCTCAGATGGGATTAAATGGAGACTTGCTGTTATTAGCATATCAGAGAAGTAGCAGCTTGTGCTGACGAGGAAACATGTTATGGGGGTGCCAAGACTGTAACAGCTGATTGTCTAAATGAAGAAAGGAAATGTGCTGTTTGGAGTCTATTAATCTGCTGTTGTATTTATTGAGCACCAACAGCAAACTGCATGCCCTACAACTGTGGTCCCCAACCCCTGGGCCACAGCCCGGTACGGGTTCGTGGCCTTTTGGGAAACGGGACACACATCACTGCCTGAGTTCCACACCCCCAGCCCCCCCCAACCCCAAACCCCCACCTCACCTCCAGTCCGTGGAAAAATTGTCTTCCGTGAAACCGGTCTCTGGTCCCCAAAAGGCTGGGGACTGCTGCTCTGCAAGATACAAAATTAGGCAGGAATCCTACCCAGGGGCTTGTGTGTTTCCTTAAACCGGCGAGAAAAACAGAAGGAGACCATGGAAAGACAAAAGACAAGGGTGAAGTTCAGAGACACGGTGACCCCTCAGCCAAGACAGATGACAGGGTGCTGCCAGTGGAAACAGAGGGTCATGGGATCCTAAAAGATTGGAGCTGGGAGGGACCTCGGGGTCATCTGTTCTAATCTTCCCATTTTACAAATAGTCAGTCGTTGAGACCCAAGGAGAGTTCAAGGTCACAGAGCAGAACAAGTATTTGAACCCAGCCAGTGTTTTTCCTAAGTCAAGAAAGGACGGTTCAGCTTAGGCAGGTTAGCTTACTGTAAGACCACTCTGATTGGAGAAACTGCCCCAGAAGACGAAATCCATAAAGCCTTGGGGTTGGCAAAAAGGGACTCTTCTTTCTGAAGGAAACTAGAGGAAACGGGCTTTTTAACTCTGCAAGATGGCATGCAATGGCACTCCATTCTAACTTTATTGTTGAGGATTGTTTGGTTTTACGCTATAACCTTGCCAATCTGCTGATGGAAATTTGCTCCCCAAATACACCTTCTTTATAGAGATGGCAGACTCTTTCCCGGGCTGAGCGCCTCTGGCTACAGAGAAACAAAGCTCTGGGCAGAGCCACACCTGGCATGTGTGGGAACAGCATCCCTCTCCCAAACACGGACAAAGGGCATTGCAGGGTGACCAGACACCTGGAGCCCAGTGGCCACTTCTTGTTTGGAGCCTGGGGAGCAGGGGCAGAGTCCCAGCTCTGGTTCTGGTCGGAGAGGATGAGGAGCCCAGGAGTCTGCACACGCGCTCGAGCAATTCCAGTTAACCAGCGGCTGCACTGATGGCCACAGGATGCACGGAGGCTGCAGGGTACAGCCAGGCCTCGGGCCGAGGAGCTTGGCTCTAGATCTTCACAGACAGAGTGACCAGCTTTGCTGGGTGGATGGAGAGATGCTAGGAGCCTGTGCACCGCTCGTGTGCACTCACCCACAGGCATACGTGTGTAGCAAGAGTAAGTGGCGTGGTGAGATATAGTAGCAGTATTTTACGTCTGTCTAGAGCACTGGTCTTCAAAGCACTTTCACAACTTTGACCTTGTTTTCTCTGTAGAGAGCAAGTGTAGTTATTCCCATTTTGGGCACAAGGAAGTCAAAGCTCAGAAAGAGCAAAGGATTTGACTGAGATGGAAAATGGGCAAAACCGGTTCTAGAACACAGCTCACTTCTGGCTTATTCACAACTGTTCCTGCCACCTTTGGAGCCTTCTTCTCTGGAAGCCTTTTCCTGAGCCCTTGGCCCCTCTAATCACCTTCCAGCACTGGACTCATCTTTGTCTGTCATCCCTTGCTAGACCATAAACCGGGTGAAGGCAGGGACCTTGGCTTGTTTATCTTTGTGTCCCCAGACCCCGGGACATGCCCAGCACATAGACGCTGCATGGTAAATAGCCACAGTCCTTTAAACGCAGCCGCAGGGCCCACAGGATCTGCACCCCTGCTGTGCCACTACCTGTGTGACCTCACCTCTCCCCACCTTCCCCAGGTGAGCTCAGACGTGCCGCAGGGCCTTTGCCCTTGCTCGTCCCCCCTGCCTGGAGCACTCTGCCTCCCGACCCCCGTGCCGTCTCCCTCACTTCATTCGGGTGTTTGCCTAAAATGACAGTGTGACAACATTCTCAAAGAGGCCATGCCTGTGCCTCTGTCTTAAACAGCAACCCCCGTCTCTCATTGCCTTTATCTCCTTTGTCAGTGTGTTGTCTGTTTCCCCCGCCCGGGCACAGGCTCACCGAGAGCAGGAGCTTTGCTTTGTTCACTGCTGTGACCGCAGAGCCTAGAACAGTCTCTGCACTCCGTAAACATTTGTCAAATCAATGAACAAACCGTGCTGTTTCATGGTAAGACACCAAAAGCTGTTTTCTGTCACACTTCGAGGGAACCAGTAGTACCACACACATGCCCCTCCTGAATCTCTCGTTTCTCATCCTTGGCTCTCCAAATTTTGAGAAGCGCCACCTCTGTGCCGTCGGAGGAGAAGGCTGAAGGGAATTTGTTCTGTAAGACCAGAGTATCTCCCCGGCAGGCAGGGGATACACATGAGTCAGACGCAGTCTAACTCTGTGAAGATGTTGGCCAGGATAACCATGGTTTCTGAGTTCGGGGAGGAAAAAAAAAAAAAAAAACACAAAAACCCTAAGCCATACTGCTGTCTCTTTTAAAATAAGGCATCCACACTGCTATACTCTCCGGGGAAGGGTCCCTGTCTTTCTCTGTGTGTCCTTTAAGGTAACTAGCACAGGAAATGATGAGGAAAGGCTACCTCCTTCCTACTCCCACTGTCTGTTATAATGCAGGGTGGACCAAGTTTTTCCAAGTCCTGCTGGAAATCTCGTGGCTGGAAGCTTTCCCAGACACCCAGTTTTTCTTGCTGGAAGTGCATTTCTTCTTTTCTCCTTGGAAATTAGTGCTGGAAAATTTGTCTCTGTTACGAACACCGTCCTGGTGGTAAATGTAGAGCATCCGGTATTCACACAGAACTTTCTAGATATCAGTTTTGTTTTGTTTTTTTTCCAAAAGATGACATATGTATACTAAACTACATCAGAATCGATTCTGAAAAATCCAAACCATTTTATAAATGAACGGATGAATAAATGAATGAGCAAATCCCAGTAGGCTTCAGCCCAAGCTGTACCATCTAATAACAGTGATCTAGGGTACGCTCTCTCTGTGAGCCTCAGTTTCCCGTCCTCTAAATAACCATTAGACTGTGTTCTGTATGAGTTTGTTTTAAGAATTCAGTTAGATCATACGTGTGTGAGCACTTCAAAAATTCTCATATGCAATGGAAATGTGTCTTCATCCTCATGCTTGATCATACTCAGCATAGAGTGTGCACAGAGGAGGCCTTTGGCTAAATAGTGAAAGGATGAATGCTGTCTTACGTATTTACTGCCCTGCGTCTTGTTACATAAAGAGTTTTCATGCCTACCAAGTGCCTTCAGGTAAGTGGACCCTCATGTGGTCCACCTAACGGCACTGAGGGCTCCGATGGGCCACCTTCTTGTCATTCATCCGTGTTGGAACCTCACTGGTTTGCACCAGTTCGGATCCTGACACGGCCCCTGCTGAGGTGGGGACTTCCCCCACTGTCCCCTCCCACTGAGGACAGAGCCGAGTGAAGGCTGGTGGTCTCACAGCTGCACCCATCGCTTGCATGCCCGTCACCTACACCCATGCGGCGGCCCTTCCGTCCCAGGAAACACACACCCATTTGCTGCCCACGGCCGCTCGAGACAAAGAACCCGAGTGAGAGCACGGGAAAGGCCGGCCAGAACACCGCGCAGAGTGGCCCCTTGCAGAGGGTGGCGAGCGCGGCTCCGGTCCCTCCAGCTGGCTCCTGACCTGGACTCCTGAGCTTCAGGTGCTGCATACACATCCCGCTAATCTGAGCCTCATTTGTTGTAGCCAATTCCTCTTTTAAAACGCAGGTGTCCTTGGAGGGTAAATCCTAATGGTCGTTCACACCCTGATAAAAATAAATGAGTGGTATACTTAGTTGCTAATGTTTATAAAGCTTTCACGTGTGTTCTCTCATCACACATTTAATTTAATCTTCATAGCGCTGTGACATAGCTATCAGCGCTGTTTAGCAGGCGGAGAAGCCAGAGCTGGAGCAGCGAAGTTAATCTGAACGTACAGGTCCAAGTGAGAGAGGTGGGATTCCTAACCCGGCACAGTGACCCTGCAAAGCGGGTCTCTTCCCGCTAAACCACATTGTCTCCCAGGAAGTCTCTAGCAGGCAGGACCCTGACCGCCGGGAGGGCTGTGAATCCAAAGAGGTGTCCTGGCCAAAGGCAGCAAACCTGGTCCAGAGGCCATGGTGAGAGTCACCTTGCTCATCCGCCGCTCACCCCTCACTCACCTTGAGCCGGATAGGCTGTGCAGGGTCTGTGGCCATGGCCTGTGTTTAGGCCGAGTGACCATCCGGCAGGGTACAGCTGAGCCTCATTCCCTGCAATAAAATTCTGTGTTTTTATTTATAAATTAGAAAGCAGATTTTTTTTTAAAAAAATCATCCCTCTAACATAGCCAATTGAACAGTGCACTTTAAATGAATTTCTCAAGAATGCAGATGTTAGGGTCTAATGACTTAGGTTTATATCTCAGCTCTGGCACTAATAAGTGATATGACTTTGGGTATTTATATAACCTCTCTGGGCCTCAGTTTCCACGTCTGTGAAATGGGAGTAACCCCGGTATGTGTTCATCCTGAGTGGGAGTGTTGCGAAGGCGAAATGAAGTGACTGTGCAGTACTTACACAGAGCCTGGCATACAGGAAGTACCCTCAGAATCCCGGGTGGCCCAGGGTCTTGCTGCCAAACCTCTGCCCATTCTCAGTTTGAGGGCAGGAGGGCAGGGGCACGGACAACACCTGCCTTTTGGAGTGACAGGGCACCAGCGTATTCTTGCCACTCCTTGAGTAGTAGGGCATCTCCAGAAAGGAGTGGCTGGAATGGGAGGTCAGCGTGTCATCGGTGGATTCCAAGAATTACTATCTTCCTGCAAGGCCGTCCTCAGAGAGCTGCCTTGCCCGAGACACCACCACGAGAGCCTGTGGCTCAGTCTCGCCACATTTGGAGACAGATTCCAAGGGAAAGTGCCCTTTGAGACTCCAGAGGTTTCTCTCCCAGACTGATTCAGACTGTTGACCTAAAAAACCTGATTAGTATTTTTTTAATAAACGGGGGGAAGTGAGGTGAAGATCAGAAGGGAAAAAAAAAATCAGCTGGGCTTCATAGAACCCTGCTTTGGGGCTCACACGTTTGTTTCCCTCATCCTTAATCTGTTTTGTGTCTGTCTATCCAGGGACAGGGTTGTGAGCACAATTATAATAGAAAGGTGATAAATAAGTAAGAAAGCTAATCCCTAGTAAATCCGTTCTGAAGATGGGCATGACTAAGCTGAAAGAGAATTGCAGAGCAGAGGAGAGATACACCCCAAGAATTTAGACAGAGGCAGCAATGCCAGAAAGGCCCGGCTGCTTCTGGGGACGAAATTGCAGAATTATACCCTGGGAAGGCCACAGTGCTGAGTAATGTCTCCTGATGTTAATGAAGTCTTTGAGAGCCTGGCTCATGCAACTTACTGAATGTGATTTATATTCTCTTAGGCAAAATCACTATGACCTGGATGGAAATTTAGCCAGAGAGCAATAAAGAATAGAAAGCCACAGGTGACAAAGGAGCCCCTAGGAAGCCCGGAGCCCTGCTCTAGGGCTGGTTATACTTCAAATATTACAGGCAATTAGATAATTATGAACATTCCCCTAGTGCTTATTATGTGCCAAGAACTGTGCTGTGACTTTGATGACCTGCATCCATCAGATCGCCCCAAAAGCCCCATGAAGAAGACGTTGCAGTCCAGTAGTGAACACTTGACAGTTTTCTGTTATAAAGACATGTTCTTTGGCTGGTCAAGGTGGCTCATGCCTATAATCCTAGCACTCTGGGAGGCCACGGTGGGAGGATTGCACAAGCTCAGGAGTTCAAGGTCAGCCTGAGCAAGAGCAGTAGCCCGTCTCTACAAAAACCAGAAAAATTAACCAGGTGTGGTGGTGTGCACCTGTAGTCCCAGCTACTCTGGAGGCTGAGGCAGGAGGATCGCTTGAGCCCAGGAGTTGGAGGTTGCGGTGAGCTATGATGACGCCACTGCACTCTAGCTGGGGTGACAAAGACAAAATAAAAATAAAAAAGACATATTCTTTGACCTTGGGAGTTTGACTTTTCCACCACTCCAGGTGACCAAAAAGAAGTGGTATTCTCAGTTACTTGTAACTAGAGCAAGAGACTTAATACGTTTCCAAAACAGACTGACTATAGGCACAGCAGGGACACTGTACATGAGGCATAGTCGATGTGTTATTGCTGCAGACAGCTTGTTCCAGCCTCTGTAACAGGTAGCCCTGGACACAACTGAGAATTCTAGCTTGTTCTCTGCACTTGGTCACATCCTGTGTATCAAGCCTCTCAACTCAATAACCCAGCTCTGAAAGCAGAGGCCCATTGGTTGGGGTGCAGAGAAGAAAATGTGAAACCCAGTCTAACCCTATCCTTCCCATCCCTGCCCATCAGTCCTGGAGAAGGTTCCTGTTTCTAACACACTCCATACATTTAGGATCTCCTTGATGCAGAAAGCAGTGCTGGTCCTTGGACAGAGCCCAGCCTCCTGGACCTCGTGGTTGCTTAACATACACAGAGCATGTATAAAAGGGAAGGGCAAGGGCTGAGCCAGTGTTCCTCCCGGGAGAGCCCCATCTACGGTGGCCGTGTCAGCTTGCCTTCATACAGAGGCCTTGCGCCTCCCACTCGCCCAGCTGGGTCACCAAAGATGGGAATTCTTATTGGTCATTTCATTCCTCCCAACTCCTGTGTCCTTTTTCCTACTCGCCCAGCAGGGACCTTTCAGGTTTCTGTCATTCCCGTACACGTGTATAGCACACAGCCCTTCCAAGGCTTGATTATACAGAGCCAGTGTATGCTCACACTTGTCACTTCTTAGTCCACGCCTGTCCTAAGACCACTTTTGCCCCGTCATACCTTATGCCCTGCCGCCCACAGGCCCAGACGTGCTCAGCTCCCCGACGGCTCTGCCAGGTGAGGAATGAAAAGCCGAGTCCCTGACAGTTGTGGGCCACGGGCTCTCCTCTCTGAGAGCTTCGTGGCATCTGAAGTCACCGTTGCCCACCTGGCCACCTGCCAGTGTGCACACCTGGCGCAGTTGCTGCCTCGGTGACAGCAAGCAGGAAGGGAGTGGGGAAGTTGAGGACTCACCAGGCTTCGGGCAGCACCCCGTGGGGGGCGGGGGAGTGGTGATTGCTCGTCGCCACGTGCACCAGCCACGGCCACAGGGGGAAGAGCTGATGAATGCTGGCCACACGGCGGGAGGGACAGAGCAGCTGCAGGCTCCTACTGCCCGACTCTTCAAAGATGCCCAGCTGTGCAGCGGGAGGATCTGAGGCTGGGATTTCACGATACTCAGGAATGGCAGGGTCAGTGATAAATCCTTGCTCTTTTTCTCTTCAAGACAGCCCTTCATCTTCTCTGGATCCTAGGACGCCAGGCTGGTTTCCCTGGCAACTAGCTGACTTCCCGAGTCGAAGGTCAGGGTGGGGTGCGGCGCAGGCATCCCTGACTTAGTGGGTGTGCGAGAGGAAGGCTGGGTGAGGGGACAAGGACAAGAATATTGAAGCAGGCCTCTCTGACCACGTCAGGACAGTCAGAGATACGCTTATCCTACCCTACAAATGAGGAAACTGAGGCATAAAGCAGCTAAGTGACTTGCCTAGGTCACAGAGCTAGGACGTTGTAGAACCAGGAATTAAATCTATCATGGAGTATGAATTTTCCTTCTTAACAAAGAAAATTCTACCACCAACCAACCATCGAGAGATTGTGTACTTAAAGGTTTTTTCCTCTGGCCAGACGTGGCGGCTCACACCTGTAATCCTAGCACTGCGGGAGGCTGAGGCGGGAGGTTCGCTTGAGTTCAGGAGTTTGAGACCAGCCTGAGCAACAGAGAGACCCCATGGTGACACATGCCTGTAGTCAGCTACTCAGGAGGCTGAGTCAGGAGGATCGCTTGAGTCCAGAAGTTTGAGGTTGCTGTGGGCTGTGCTGATGCCACAGCACTCTAGCCACGTCAATAGACCCAGACTATCTAAAAAAAAAAAGTTGTTTTTCTTGGAGAAGAGGTGGATGTATGATAATCTGCTCGTGGGGCTGTTGAGGCTGGCTAGCCTCAGCCAGCTGCCCGTCCACAGATGTGAGCAGACTGGGCTCACTGCCCCGTATCAGAGTGGCCAGGTGCTGACCAGTGACCATCCTGTTATCAGCAGTGGCTTCTGGGTAGCAGTAGGAACTCCAGGACCCAAAGGAGAGCTGAAATCCAAACTTACATTCTTACCACCAGTCAGAGCAACCCTGGATGAAAATTTGCTGAGAGCAGCAGAGGCCCGTGGGACGACTGGCAATTGGAGTTTCTTAGAGACAGACAATATGTTGGTACCAGATGTCATTTTAAGCTAAAAACCTGTGGTTATGGTGCTTAGATGATCTTCTTTATTTACTCTAACCCATAATCCAGAAGCCATTCTAGATTGAACGTGGGCCATTGCGCGTTCCTGTGAGAACCGCAGCTCAGTATTTTTAGGTGTTGCCATTTCCAGCTGGGGAAGCACACTTCAGTCTGCAGCTTCCTGCATTTGGTATTTGATGGTCTCTTTGTTTAACCTGTGGCTGCTCTTCAGGGCTGGCACCTTACTCCTCTCGGCCAGTGGAGTGTCACCACCCTGCCCCCGGGAACAGTTGCTGATTCGCTCCTCTACTCAGGTCCCAGCCACCTTTTCTCTGGGAGATTCTGCGTGTCACTCACTGTATGTCACTTGGGCTGTCCCCTGCCCTTTTCCTCCTGCCCCCTTCTTGGCAGGGCTGAGCAGAGGGCACTCTGAGGTGGCGTGGGGTCCCTGTGGGCTCACGAGAATGGGGACAGATGTGGAGGTGCCGGTTACAGTGCTCCTGCTGGAAACAGTGACGGTGCCCTTCCTCCCCATGCAGTCCCTAGTCTCCTCCCCCTGGAGCAGGGGTCCTTGAACTTTTTAAACGGGGGGGGGGGGGGGGGGCCAGTTCACTGTCCTTCAGACCGTTGGAGGGCCATTGGAGAGTGCAATGTACATTCCATACATGCGCACTGTGGGCCTGGGACGAGTCGGCTGCTAAGCAGGACAGGCAGCGGCGGCAAAAACACCCAGTGGGCCGGATAAATGTCCTCGGCAGGCCACATGTGGCCCGCGGGCTGTAGTTTGAGGACCCCTGCCCTGGAGGCTTCAGACAGCCCACGCCCCAGCACTGGGAAGCTGTGAAGTTTACGAATGTCCCCAGATGTACCCGAACCTCAGGCCAGCATCAGGCCTGTTCAACTTCCATCTGCCTGTCTGTCCTGGTTCCTGCCCTATTGGCTGCGCTGACTGCTCTGCCCGCCCCTCCACCTCTTTGCACCTGTCCAGGCTGCTCCTCACAGCCCCCGTCTCACCTGTGACACCATGTGCGTGCACCCTCCTGGGACAAGCACTCCCCAGCCCGGCTGCTCCGGCCTGTCACTGCTGCAGGGCTTCTGCATTGCATCTGCCATGCTCCAGGGATGGGAAGCCACCCTGAGGACCAGACTCCTGAGCCCTCAGGGCAGGGCTGTCATGGACTTGCCCCTGCCGGGCCCTGCAAGGGCTGGTACAGGCGGACAGTTACCCGGCAAAATGACAAGGGCAGAAGCATCCTGAGTGTCAGAGAGACCTGCCGTCTCGGCCACTTGCAGAGTCACTTTTAACTCCTTGAACTTGTTTTCTCATGTATATAAAATGGGCCTGATAATACCCACGTGTGGAAGAGTGTGTGTAAAATTCTGTACACCCTCGGGCATGAAATAGGCGTATGAACCTCCACAACTGTCCTGCTGCTATTGCTGTCGCTCCCAAGGGAGCTTCCCTGCCTGTCTCAGCCTCACTTGGCCCTCAACCACCCTCCTGCTCCTTTCGGGGCTCCTTCCAGAATTTGTGACCATTTGAACCCACGGGAGCATCCACCACAGGGTCAGAATATTCACCGCAAAAACACAAAGGCACGTTCTGTCCCCACATCTGTGGGGCACTCCTGCACCATCAGTCTTCCAAGAAAAGCGCAGATGTTGGAAGCCGAGGAACACGTACCCTGCAGAACACGACAGCACGAATTCACAGACTCATCGCAGAGCGGTGCAGGATGGCCGCGGGCAGCTCTGGGGCCGCGGGGACTGGGAAATGCCCACTGCAGCTCCCTGTCAAACTGCAAGCGTCGGCATCACACATGCGTCCCGTCCCGGTGGAGAGCCCTGCCGCTGAGCGGAGACCAAGTCCTACAGGGAGCACGGGACACGGCGTCCCTGTGTACCTGTCCCCATAGCCGGGTGGCGGCCTTCTGCTTCTGTCCCCTCCTCCTGGCCTCAGCCTTCTCCAGCAGGGCCTGCTTGACACCCATCACCCTGCCACTCCTGTTCCTGCTGCTCATCTGCCACCATCTTCCCCTTGGCTGTGGGCGTGGGCATGTTCCTAAGCATGGTCCCCTCAGATGGCTTCTGCTCGGGGGCTGCATTCTGCACTTCTGTTTGAGGTCCTCCCTGCATCCCAGCTTCCTGCCTCCCTCCGCTGCCACACCTCTGGCTCCATAAAGCAGGGACTCATGAACACGCGCATCCACACGCCTGCGTGCCCCCTCCCCCGTCCCCGTGTCCCTTCCTCCACCGTGAGCAGTCATCGACCCTGGGCCTGTGCAGCCCCCTCCGCGGCAGCCTGTTCCTCGCCTTCCCAGCCAGTCGGGACACGCTGAGGGACAATTCGGATCTTTCCTAAAAAATCAATGCCTGCCCTGCCTCCAGAGCCCAATCTACCTCTGATAATTATGTTGCTTTCTTTAAGAAAATAATAAAGAGCGCTTCCCAGTAACCTGCTTGTCTGCGGTTTCCAGACCCTGGAGAAGCCTCTGCCGATCAGAGTTCTTTTATTGTGCGAAGAATTGCTCTGATGTACTTTTCCCTCCTGAGTTCGTCCTCCATTGCTTTGGCACGGGTTCAACCTCTCAGAGCCTTTCCCTGTGAGAAGG
Source organism: Microcebus murinus (assembly GCF_040939455.1). Taxonomy (NCBI): domain Eukaryota; kingdom Metazoa; phylum Chordata; class Mammalia; order Primates; family Cheirogaleidae; genus Microcebus; species Microcebus murinus. The sequence goes on along the minus strand of NC_134105.1, from coordinate 113,460,609 downwards.
AATAGAAAGGACATTTTATGTAAAAGAAGGCAAGCTCCTGGCCTTGAAATGGGGACCCGTGAACTCCCGGGCATACAGGGCCAGCCGTGTTAGGGCAGTAATGTTTCTGTCTCTTTCCTTCTGCTTTTGGCCCAGGAGAAAAGGAAATAAAAGGAGACAATTGCCCCATCAGCCCCTTGTTTCTTGGTGAGAGCAATGAGAAGGGCAGGGACTTGGAACAGCAGCTTGAAAATTAGAATTTAAGATCATCTGCATGTTTTTCCTGCTATTCACAAGCACCATTCACACCTATTAATAGAATGAACACATGACTTGGCCATGTCTTCCTACCACCTTTCTGACCAATATCTGTTCTGGGCCATTTCTCACAAAATGCCATGCCCACTTTAAGAAACTATATATAGTTTCACAATATATAGATGACTCGTAAAACAGGAACAATTAACAGGTGCTTATTTATATATTACATACAATCTTTTCTGTTCCAAAAATGCTTCTCCATGAGACGTTTTCAAGGAGTAGCTGCCTGAGTATATTCTATTATTTCTTTTTATTTATTAATTACTACTGATGTTACAAGTGGATTTGAGAGAATATAGGTTTGGGGCTCCGACAGGCCCAGGTCTAATTCCAGCCCTGGCCACTTAGCGGCAAGTTAAGCTGTCTCTGAGATCCAGTGTGCTTGTCTGCGAAGTGGAGACGACCATCCTATCCACCTGTCATTGTGGGGGGGATTTAACAAGTCACTTACTCCTTCATTCATCAAAAATGCGTATCAGAATAGCATTTGTGGGGGCCTCTTTTACTGTCACTATCTCATACAAAAATAACTAGTAGATGTCACCAAATTTAATGAGCACGTTTGGGGTGGTTGGACCTGAAATAAAAGCTGTGTTGTATGCACAAAATTCATTTGGGGGAGCCCGGCCCTGGGGTCCTGGCTGGGCAAGGCCGGCTTGCAGCCGAGGAGCGTGGGGTGAAGGGGAATCGGAGTCTGCGTGCCGGATGGCAAGAACAGGCTTGAGCGAGCTGGAGGCTTGAAGACCAATAGGCAGAGAGTAGGCAGAGAACCAGAACTGGGTCCCAAGTGAAGGTTCTGCAGAGAGAAGAGGCAGGGGGCAGTGCAGGACTAACTAGGAGTGGGAGGAGATGGGGGGTGTGTTGAGAGCACTGGCCACTAGAGAGGCCCCTTTGAGCAAGCCCTGGTGGCCAGGGGCGGTTAGCGACACCAGGCAGGGTTGGGGTACAGGCTACCTGTAGCACAGACCAGCGGGGACCCCACACTGGGGGCAGGACGGCACAGCCCCACCATCCGAGAGACACTGCCACACTTTCTATTCTCCACATCAATGCTCGCCTCCACTGGCACAGATAATTAGCATTAATGGTAGCTCATTAGCTAATTATTTCTGGCTCACGTTTACCAAGTGTATTACAGGCAGTTTGGGCAGATCATCTTTCTGAGAGCCAAGTTCTGGGAAAAAAATCTTCAGAAAAATAGGCTTTTTGATACATAAGCTTCACCCTCTTTTTATTTTACAGAAACATGATGGCTGAGCCATGTTAACCACCGAGTTTCCAGGTTCCCCTGCGGTCTCGCCTCACTGAGAGGCAGGGAGAGTGTGGCGGAAAACATCACAGAGCTAGCATGGGGGTTCAGGACCTGTCTCCATCACTTCGGGCCTGCGGGACCTCGGGAAAATCATTTAACCCTTCTGAGCTTCGGCTTCTGTGTCTGTAAGATGGAAGACATTATATCTGGCTCATAGGATTGTTGTGCAGATTAAATGAGGCCATTTCTATGGGGAATATTCTGTGAAATGTAAAGTAGTAAGTCAATATCTGGCTGTAGTTACTTTCCCATTCATTCAGTCACCAAATCCTGGGGAGCATCTGTCTCTGTGGCAGTAGGAAGTGATGGGACCTCAAAGGATTATGTTTGAGACGCCGCCTCCTTGCACCAAACCAACCGCACAGCCGTGGGGAAGATGTCACGGCCACCACCTGCCCCTCAGCCTTGTCCTCTCTCACTCTTGGCCCAACTTTACGTTCAAGAAATACAGAAACTGCTGCTTCTACGCTTTTCTGTCCTTCCCACACCTTGAGATCATTGCTCACACTGCTTCCTCGTCTGCTGCTCATTCTTACCCCATGTCTGCTCAGGAGCCAGACAGCTTGCATTGAAATCCTGTGTTGCCCTAGCCCAGTTTCTTCACCTCCCAAACCTCAGTCCTCCCCTTTAAAATGGGGACAATAGGCCAGGCTTGGTGGCTCATGCCAGTAGTCCCAGCATTTGGGAGGCTGAGGCAGGAGGATCGCTTGAGGCCAGGAGTTAGAGGGTACAGTGAGCTATGGTCACGCCACTGCACTCCAGCCTGGGGACAGGGTGAGACCCTGTTTCAAAAAAAAAGTAATAATAATAATAATGAGAATAACGTTAATACCGATCTCATTGGGTTGTCGTGAGACTTGATCAGTTAATGCCCGTGAAGTGCCATGAACAATGCCTACACAAAGCCCTCGATAAACATTAGCCATCATTATTGTCACATCATTATTGTCACACCATCCCCCTCTTTCCAGATGGCCTGGGCACTTTCGTTGCTGCCCCTATGATTACATGTCTCTGTCCCCAAATATTCCACATTATATCGAAGTGATTTTCCCCTAAGTCTGTCCTGCCCAAATAATGCAGACACTCCCTGAGAGCAAGCAACCTGCCTTACGAGTCTTGGTGCCCCTTGCATCTAGGACAGCACCGAGCACGTGGTTAATAGTCAAGAAATCATTGAACTCGTGTCAGAGAAGCCATATCTCTGAGGTGCTTTTCTTTCTTACTGCTGTTGAGTGGGACTGCGTCTTTCTCAACATGGTTAGTTGTAGCCCTAGACCGGCAGAGTTAACCCTTTGCACTCCGATGTCAAGTGTGACTCGACACGGTTAGCATCGGTAGCAGCTCGTATGTTGAGCCACACTCAACACGTAGTTTCACTGAGGGGGAAAAGGGAGATTTTTGTCTATTTTTCCAGTATCTTTTCTTGTTTTCATTAGCATGAAAGGACAAGTAAAATGTAAACTATGGGGCATTTAAAAAATTAAATCCCAAGGAGAATAAAGGAGTCGAGAAAAAAGCAAGCGAGTGCAAAGGGTTAATAGCCTGTGGCCTTGGATGGCTCTTGCTCCCTTGTCCTTGGTGTGGCCTCCTCTGGCTCTTGGAACCTACCTCTCTTGCTGGTTGACTTTTAGTTTTTCCAGCCCATCTTCCTGCTGAACAAGGGCTCAGTCTCAGCAGGCGAGGCGTTGTTCTGCCTGTCCGCTGAACGGGCAGGCTCACGTGTCAGTGAATGGACAGGTGGTCGTGATGGTCCTGGCGTGGAAAACGCAGCGTGATCGCCCGTGGCTGTGTTCTCAGGAGTCCTAAAAATCGGTGCGTGCAGGGTCGGGCTTTCGCTTCCCAGTTTTCACATCGGCATCTTTTTCCCTACATGAGAGCGTCGTAGGGGTCAGAGAGGGGACACTGGGAAGAATTCCAGGGCTCTGGGAGGGGCAGGAGCAGCGTTGTATAACTGACCTGGGTACGAACCTCAGGACCTCACTGGTATTTTAAAAGAGCTATTTCTGCAAGGGGCAATTATCAGCTTCCTGCTTGGCTTTTGATCCTCCCCTGCCTCTGCTGTTCACTTTGTAATTGCTGCCAGGAGGACGGAGAGCCCCAGCGTGGCCCAGGGACACTGGGTCCCAAGTCTGGGGCCTCCATGCGGCACTGCCAGCCGCAGGGCCCTGCACCGCCCAGGGAACATTGCTGTTTAACCCCTATTCCACTTGTGTCAACAGAGTCCCCTCTCCCTCCCGCTGGTAAAATTCCAGCTACCTCGGATACCTGGAGGGCAGGGCCACCCCATGACACAGGGACACGGGCAGCATCGGCTCCCCCCACGGAGCCCTATCCCACGTCCTGGCCCATTTCTCATGTCTGGATGCCCAGACCCACAAGACCCCATCCGAAGGGGGGTCCACCCCTTTCTAGGGGCCTCACCCCTAGAAAGCATCCACCCCTTTCTAGGGACCTCAACACAGACCATCCGCCCCTGCTGCTTCCCTGAAATCTCAGATTCAAACAGCCCCCTCCCAGGCCCTTCTGCTGGCCCCTTCTTTCTTGCGCGAGAGCCCTCTGCCTCCTCCCTGCCTGTCCCACCCGGGCACCTCGCAGGCAGATCACACCACCACTCTCCTCCATCCTCTTGTCCCTTGCTTTACCTCCTTTGTGCAGACATTCACTCCTCCCACAGGCTGATGAAATACACCACGTGCCAGACTGTGGTGAGTCCTTGGTTGCTATTAGTAATCAGGGTTAGCATGTTTCAACCCACATGGAGAGGCAGACATTAAATCATACTCACACATACGTGATTACAAACGGTGATAAGTTCTGTGAATAAAAGATGGGATGTTCTGTTAACAGAGATCTAGCTTAGTTCAGCGTGGGGGAGGAGGAGGAGTGTGGATCGGGGAGGGTGTCCCAGAGGAAGGGACACTTGCACTTAGATATAAGGATTATTCAGTTACCCAAGTGAACAGTGGGGAAAAGTACCCTCCAGACAGCATGTGCCAAAGCCCTGAGGCAGGGAGGATCCTGGCATGTTTGGGGACCACGAGGGAAGCTGTTGAGGATGGAGTGCTGAGAGCATGGGGGAGTGTGGTATGAGGCACAGCTGGGGACAGTCAGAGACCAGACCCTGTGTGACCATGTGGGGCACGGTCAGGGTTTCAGTGGCATTCTACCAGTGACAGGAAGCTTCTGAAGAGTTATACACTGGGGAGCCCACCAGCCCAGCACAACCCAAACCCCAGATTAACCCAGCACCTGCCTCCTCTCCCCTACCCTTGGGAAGCCAAGTACCTTGGGCTAAACTCACACAGCCCTCCAGAAATCAGTTGGGCTGGAGCCATCAGGAAGCCCCAGAGGGTGGAGGTGTGTGTGAATGGCTTGCGTGTAGCCAGATGCCACTCAGTGAAGCCTGGGAATTGTGACAGGCATAAAACCCAACATTTTATATTCTTCTCATATGGCCCACAGAGTGGCTCTGTGGGCATCATTTATCCCATGTTACAGCTCAGGAGACTGAGGCCTAGGACGAATTCATGCAGCTGAGTGACAGACCAGAATGTGGCCCTGAATCTTCTGATTCTATGCCCAGTGCTGTCTCTGCCCAGCAGGGTCTTGCAGAAGAGAGAAAACTCCCTTGGAAAGAGAGAGAGGAGAAAGTGGGACACGGTGGAGGAAAGGGCCACGCAGGTGCGGTCCTGGCGTTCCTTTGGAATCCACGTCAGCTCCCACGCAGCGTTGACGGGCTCTTGAATAAAGAAGGGTCCGAAAGCTCCTGGTTTCAGTTTAACAGCTGAAGAGCATGAAGTTCCAGAGGCCTCTGTCGCACGCCGGCTTCCCTGCTGGCTCTCACACCGAAGCCAGAACCATCAGAGATGATCCACCCAGGGACAAAAGCCGGTGCCCTGGGCGGTGGAAGGAGACGACCACAGCTTGAGCAGAATTGGCTCGAGGCATTTGCAGCCTGGGGAGGCTGACTTCTGGGCCACCTTCCCCAGGGTGCAGGAGGAAACGGCAGCAGACACGAGTGCTCTCTGCCATCTCCAGCACCCCGGAAGTGCTCGTTGGCCCGAGCAGCACGCCTCACGTTCCTCCTTGCACTGCAGTCCTTTGCGTGTGCCTTTTGCCTGCCCAGAGCCAGGTCACGATCATCTTTGTGTCCCCTCCCTACATTTTGCCCTGGATGCAGATGGACTTCAGAAATTACCTGTTAAAGGAATTAGTCAGTCAATCAACAAAGCAGATGTGGGGAGAAGGAGAGAAATAGTGTAACTTTTACAAATTGAAAACACAACACGGTCACGTGGGAGGCCCATGGGTTTACGTCCCAGCTCTGCCACATACAAGCCGGGTGAATACAGACAAGTCACTTCGTTTCTCTCCATCTGAGTGGCTGCATTCGTAAGACAGGCTAACAACGCTTTCTTCCTCAGGACTTGTGACAACCGAATGAGTTAACCCATATACAGTATGTAGCCTGGTACCCAAAGTATAATAAGTGTTCAGGAAATAGTAGCATCCTTCCGTGAGTGCTTAGATTTGGGCTGTGGAGGCATTAGGCAGGGTGAGAATCCTGCTTCCATGGCTGGCTGTAGCTGTCATCCTCAAGTGTCACTTAAGTTCTGTGTCTCAGTCTCCTCTGCAAAATGGGGGTGATGATCACCATGGCCACCTAACAATGTTGTTGCAGAATGAGTGAGAGCAAGTGTGCGAGCCACTTGCATTAGTGACAGCAGAAAGGGGCATCCCACCTGGACCGTGCTTCGTGTGGCCACACTAGGGGAACATTTAGTCTAGAAATTTTGCAGTCTCTACCTCTTGAGTTTGGTAACACCCATGTGAGTGCCTGCATCCACACGTGGGTATCAGCGTGGCCCCACCTCTGCCTACTGCAGACAGACACCGCTTCTGTGTGCTAAGCTGGGACCTGTCCAGTGAGGCATTTCCACAGTCCTGTCACCGGGGCACACACCCAGCTGCCAGCATCCTCATCTCTCCTGCCCGGCTCAGCTGCTGCCGGCAACTCCCCACATCTGCCGCCCTGCTCAGCACGCAGTGAAATGTGGCGTGCGAAGAACACAAAGTGGAAAGTTAATGAAAACAATAAACTCTGATTTTAAAAGTCCATACCGCTAGACCACGCCGCCTCCTCCCTTGTTTTCCTGCGTATGCCTCTCTCTGCTCAGCTCTCGTGGGCCTGACCCTTCCCTGCCCTCTCCCCTGTCTCCTTGGGCATTATTCAGTGGGAACTGGGAGGCCCCTTTCATCTTCCTGCCCAGTGCCAGTGAGATATGACTACTCCCAGCAGCCAGCCAGTGGCAGCCAGCAAAGTCCTGTCCGTCTGCCGCTGTGCCTCCTCTAGGGACATACCTCAGCTTTGCTGTCACTTGTGAAGAGACCCAGAACTTTGGGGATGGTTGGACAAGGGGAATCAGGTTAATGGATCTAGGAGTGGACACAGGCGCGCTGGAGGGTCAGAGTTAAGTTCATCCCAGCTCTGCCACTTCCTTGCTTTGTGACATTGGTGAGTAGTTTGGCCTGAGCCTCAGCTACCGTATGCAAAAGAAAGGAAGAAGCACAGTGCCTACTTTGAGGTTGCTATATCAAACATTTGGTAGAATGCTTGGCACATGGAAACCTCCAGTAAATATTAGCCGCTCTTATTGGTAGTAGCAGTATTAATAGCTGACTTTTGAGATTCCTACCCTCTGCCTGCCTTGACCATCTCAACCTTGTCACCACAACTGTTTTGAACTGTGTTCTCCTGGCCTGGTTCTTGCTGCAATAAACACATCTCTTTGACTTTGACTTTGGACCCTTATAGACCATTGAGGCCAAAGAGCCCCTAGTCCAGACTCTGCATTGACCCCAAGGTACCCAGACCTTATGGTCATGGCCTGGTCATGGCCACTTTTCACGGGGTCTCTGAGGCTTTGATAACCAGTGAGGCACGGGAGAAGAGCTGGTGATGCCCTGTACTCCTGCTCTCATGCTTGTGCCCAGCAGCCCTGCTCTGGTTCATCCATTCAGCTGATAAGTATCTAGTGACTCTCATCTTGGAGAAGGTTTGACAGTCATGTCCTTATCGATATCTCCTTGGCCTTAAAGAGTCATTCCCCCTGATTCCCACATTAGTTGGGAAGAAAGTGCAGCAGCTGAGATCTCGGGTTCTTGCCCCAGCCTCCAGAGCTGAGGCACAGCTGTGGGCCCAGATGTCAAGGGATGGCAGAGTGGCCGTCCTTCCCTCAGAGCTGCCCGGGGCCTCCGGCCAGGCGTGCTCACTGGTCACTGTGCCCATCAGATACGTGTGCTGCCATTAGATTCAGCCACAGAAAATCGGTCGTGTCTTTATAAATAACAGTTCGAACCGCAGATGTTTTGTGCTACAACAGTCAATGAGACCACAGCGCGTGCAGTGCCAGACTGTGTCAGTTAACCAAGACAGAGTAGAAGACGGGACCTCAAGATGTCCTCCTCCAGGGATCCACCAAAAGATTCCATACGAGGAATGCCACTTGAATAACACAAAAGGAAATAAGTGAACCACACCTCCTCCCAGTCAGTGACAAGGCAGAAAGCGAAAAAATGAAAAGGAAGAAAGGGGTTGTGTATTCACAGTGTCAAAGCCTTTCCTAGTTGCGGGAGCTGCGGGATTCTGGACTCCAGTGGGCATTCTGGGGGAGGCCAGGCTTTGGGGCTGGGCTCTGAGAAGCGCACAGTGTCTCCTCCCACCCCCCGATGCACAGGCTGGAAGCCTGACAGCCAGCAAATCAGAGACGTGTGTCGGGCTCAGGAGCTGCGGTGCCCCCCTCCCCCCGCCCCCTCCCCCCACCCCAGCTGCAGGTAGTGCAGGAAACTCCATCAGGAGGAGCTGGAACCACGGAGAGGAGAGTGGGTAGGGACCTAGGTGCAGGGAGGCCACCCTGAGTCCCCAGCAGCCTTCGATCCCAGGGAGAACCAGTTGTGTGGGGTCTTGTGTTCTGGAAGGAGTTCGTCCCTAGAGAATGACCACTACATTTCTCTCTTCTGAAGCCACAACTTCTTCCCTTTGCGGCCCTGAAAATCCCACTCCACATCAGCACAAGGACTGAGGTCTTTGGTCTGAGATTATAGGAGCTGACATAGCCTTATCCATGAGGTTGTTTATTCCACTCTCTTGGTTTTATAGATGAGGAAATTGGGGGTGAAAGGGCTCGCATTGGAGAAGATAGCCCAGCAGTCACCCAAGAAGGGCGTCCAGGCTAGTCACCTCCAGAGCAGGTATTCTTAGATTGGAAACCCTGCCCCTCGAAACTGTATGCACAATACGTGTGTGTGTGTGTGTGTGTGTCTTCTGTGTTATCCACAAAGTCTAACACAGTGTTGAGAACAAAGTAGGTGATTTCACAAAGAATTTTCAGAAAATTCTTGTGAAAGGAATACTGTCATGGACGTGCATCTTTCTTGGTGTGTGCTATGAGTGCATCATTTCTCTCTCTCTCTCTCTCTCTCTCCCCCCCTCCCTCCCTCTCTCCCTCCCCCTCCCTCCCTCCCCCTCCTTCAGTGTCTCCATCTGCCCTCCTGTTACTCTGTCAGGATGGGAGGGAAGCAGTTCTCATTCATACGAAGGGAAGAAATGGGTCTTATCCTTTGAGGAAGCTCAGGTCCCAGGCAGTCCGTGTTCTTTTCAAATGAGCAATACTCATAATAATGTTCCAATTTATGAAGTACCTATTGTATGCCAGGCACAGTATAGATTGCTTTCTATAGGCTTTCTCATTTAAAAAAACAACCCTACAAGGTAGGTTTTATTATTATCCCTATTCACATGGGAAATGGAAGCGCAAAGAGGCCTGGTCATTTTCCAAAGTCCATGTGGTCAGCGGGCGGCGATGTCCAGATTTGCGGACAATGTCCCAATCCAGTATGTCCCACCCCACACTGCCTCTTTGGGTCAGCTCGAGCCACCCCTCAGCCTATACAGCTCTGCCCACTCCTCATCTTCTTTCTCTTTCCCCAGAGTGCTTCACAATCACACTATTCAATCCTATTAGGTGACTCATCTCTTTTTATTACAGAATAAAGACAAAAATGTTGTTTAATGAGAACATAATACAAAATTAATAGGAATTACTTATAATCCCATAATCATGGGTAACCACTTACCAGCATTTTGGTGTATCCATCCCATAATGTCTTTTCTCAATTTTAGCTAAGGTTCTACCTGTAATAGCAGAAATTCCAAAATAAGAAGGAAAAAACGGGCCAGGCATGGTGGCACATGCCTGTAATCCCAATGCTTTGGGAGATCGAGGCAGGAGAATCACTTGAGGCCAGGGGTTCGAGACCACCCTGGGCAACAAACACAATGAGACCCTATCTCTACAAAAAAAAAAAAAAATTTTTTTTTAAATAGCTAGGTGTGGTGATGCACACCTGTAGTCCCAGCTACTCAGAAGCTCAACCAGGAAGATCGCTTGAGCCTGGGAGTTGGAGGTTGCAGTGGGCTGAGATCACACCACTGCATTCCAGCCTAAGAGACAGAGCAGGACCCTGTCTCACCAAAAACAAACAAACAACACACACATCCACCACCACCACCACCCCCCAACCTGCCATTTGTCTGGCTTCAAGGGCTGGAAGTAGAGGATGCAGGCCACTTCCGTGGGCCAGATTGAAGTGGGTTGCAGCCCCCTTCCGCCTAACACCGCCACCTGGCCCCCCAGCCTCTCCCAGCCCAGCAGAGCTCGTGTTTGATGCCAAGTGTCAGAGGAGGGCACTCAGCACCTAGCCAGGAGCCCCAGGGACGCGTGTCCCAGTGTGTCTGCATGCGATCCATCCCGATCCCTTTAGCTTTCACATTGGACTCTCCCCTGGACTCCAGAAGAGACTTCCCCATCTTATCCCCTCTGCTGCCCTCTGGAACTCACCTCCGCAGCCAGCCCTGCCTGCTCTGCCAGAAACACTCACCCCGTTCAGTGCAACCACGTCAAGGAAGCACGTGCTCTGGGCTCTGCTGGAGGAGCAGCCGGGCCTGTCCTCAGGATGCTTCTAGTCTGGTGGGGAGCCACACGCTGAAATGCACACACAGTCGGGGACACGCTCAGGAGGTGACTTTGAGCTGCAAGTTGAGGATGAAAAGGAGCCAGGCGTGTAAAGAGCAGTAAGGAAAGGGTTCTGAGCAGAGGGAACAGCGAATCCACAGGCCCAGAGGCAGGAGGGAGCTTGCCTTATTCTAGGACAAGAAGAGTCAGTGTTGCTGAGTCCAGAGTGGCGGGAGGGACGGGGTGGGGATGAGGCCGGGGAGCTGGTGGGGGCAAACAGTGACTCGTGGGCATTATAAATACAGTAGAAAACCATCGTAGGGATTTTCAGAGAGAGGAGGCGTCATCCAGTTTACGTTTGATCAAAACCATATCTGTGGGTGTGGGGCGGGGCAAGCTTGGAAGCGGAGGCCCGGCGAGGAGGGTGTCGCATGGTCCCAGAAGGAGGAAAACTGGCTTGGAACAGTGTGGTGGCCATGGCGCCAGAGAGAAGGGACAAATTCTGGCCATATTGTGGAGGCAGAGCAGAGCGCAATGTTAAGAGAGCAGGATGGGGGAGGGGGTTGGCAAAGGACAGGCGGGGTCCACACTCTGCTTCCGTCTCCACCTGGGACGTGGCCCACATGGAGTGCCCTTTGTCCTTGGGTCCTGCTCCAGCCCCACTTCGCCTGGAAACCTCCGTGATCTCCACTCCTGGCCCGTCACCTCTGCCTCCTCTTGTTCCCCACGGAGCCTGGATGTGAGCAGGGCTTTACTCTTTCAGGAGGATTGGACCGGTCACCCCAGGGGGGCTGTGATCTCCTTGAGGATGGGGCAGACTGCCCGGGCCTAGCACAAGGCCCCGTGCCTGGTAAGGAGCCAGGAGGGCCAGCCACGTGGCCAGCAGACGTGGCCCTTGTAAGGGACACAGCCTGGGCCTGGCCCCCGTGCCCTGCGGGCGTGAGTGAGCGTCTCCCGCGTGGGAGGCTGCCTGGCTTCTGCGGCCTCTGTGTGGGGACCGGCAGGCACTTTGCTCCAAGAAGCTCAGAATTGGAGTCGGAGGTAAACCAGCCTCAGACAGGACCCAGGAAAGTGGCCACTGACCCACGCCCTCAGGACTGTCCAGTAGAAACAAGTCAGCGGAGGCCTCTGGGAACCCAGCCAACTTAGCAGGTGCCAGGTGAACCGACCTCCACGTGAGGAAGGGTAAACACGCAGTGAGAAGACGGCTCCGGTGCTGGACAAACGCAGTCTAAACAGAACGTGAGGGCGGGCGGTGGAAACACACAGCCTCTCCCAGCACTGACGACCCCTGAAAAACACTGGGAATTTTGTTTTCTGCAGTGGAGAAAAATGACTCTCTCTTGTGTGCCAAAAAGGAAAGGATGTGGCCAGAGAGGAAGGGGGCGGAGGTGAAGGTGGGAGGGGAGTATTTACAGCTTCTCCGGGTCTGACATAAGCAGTGCAGAATAAGGAAAATCCTAATTTTAAAACTTACTCTGTAATCATGGTGCAGACCATCTGAGAATCGGGATGTGGGCCAGAGCCAGGGCTGGGAATTGGTGTCTGGGGGCCGAGTGGCTGCCCAGGTGACATGGGGCCTGGCTTAGTGCCCCCCACTGCACCCACCTCCTGGCCCACCCCTGAGCCCACCCCACCCCACCCCCGTGCCGCCTCTCTCCTCTCTCCTCGCCTCGCACCCACTCCGTGCACTGTTGCTTCCAACTCCCCGTGGAGGGCTTGGGAGGAGGGAAGTCTGAGATGACACTGAGCTTGAGGCTCACACGAACGGGGGGCACATCGCTTGCCTCGGTATTAGATGGGAAAAGCATGAATTCTCAAGGGTACGAGGTTCTCTTTAGTTACTTTCCATGTAACTAAATAGTGACTCCTTAGGTATGAGCCATGAAGATGAAGAGAGAAGGTAGGGGCCTCTTCTCCCACCCTCTAAGTGCAGCAAACTTAACTCAGCAGTGGGGATTCCTTTAAAGAGCAGGCTCCACGTGGCAGTTAGATCACTGAGCCTGGCATTCAGGAAGCTACCAGTGGGCTGTGATTAGGGTGACATTAGTAGAACTAACACTGCCAGCTGCAGCTGGGTCCTGGAGGTCCCCTACTGTGCCTGCATTAACCCTTTAGGTGGTGTATTTTGGAGAGGTGGGGTGGGAGGCCTGAGGATCACCTGGGTAGCCAGGGAGAGGACACTGAGGAAGGAGACGGGCTGTTTAGCGATTATTCCAAAAATGTTTCAATCTTTTGACAACTGATATGGTCATAGCAATATGTATGGGTCGGCTGATATCATCAATGACTATTATTATTATTTTTCAGAACTTTTGGAGGCATCATGAGAAAGCATGTGATTTAGAATCAGATTTGGGGTTCACAACTCAGTGGCGCCCCTCAGTAGCTGCGAGACCTTGAGCTAGTTCCTTACAGTATGATGGAAAGTCGAATGATAGCTGTGTCCTGTAACTGATGCACAAAGTGGATGATTGTGAGAGTGCTTTGTGAATATTAAGACTAAGCAGGTATGGAAAAAAACACACATAACAAAAGAAAAAATTCTGGGTTGGAACTATTCAGGGTTTCAGAGCTGTGCATCGAAAACTCCCAGCTCTGTCCATCTTTAAGATATGTAAGTTCCAGGGTAAGAGTACAAAGGCCTGGCTATCATATTTCTAAATACTTAAAAGTTATAGGTCAAACTAACAGAGCACTGAATCAAATAAGTTCTATCTTCCTCCTAGACAAATACACCTTTATAGCAACCTGAAGTCTTTTATGTTCAAATTTACAATAACTTGGCTGCCTCAAAGTTCTGTGCCAGAATGCAGCAGCTAGGAGCAGCAGACCCTCAGCCCCGGCCCCACCCATTCTCTTCCTACCCTTGGCTCTGAACCAGGTTGAGAGATATGTCCTATCGTGCATATGCATGTGGACACTGACATACTGGCCCAAACTCCATGCATACCCCCAACAGACAGCCACCCTCTGGCCACTACATGTGCCCCAAAGTGCACACACAGCAGATTGGATGGCCCTTGGAAAGACAGACCAGGAAAAGACCTGTGTAGATCCTGGAGACATGTTTAGGGCCATTTGGGCTGAGAATACTGAGATCCCACATACCCAGAGGATGGTCTGGAAGGACAGGCACATCCTCTCAGCCCCTCAGACTCCTTGTCCAATGTGGTATTGGTTGGCCAGAAGATACCAGACTAAGTCCCCTTAAAGTGTAAGGCCAGGCCAGGACTCCTCTCACCTGGGTCTAAGGGCAGGACCATTCCAGATCTCAAGGCCTGCCCTGGAAGCTCTCTGGGCTTGGAGCCATCGGTCCTACATGTGTGCTCTCCCTGACTCCCATCCCACACTGCACCAGGGGACATTAGTATCAGTAGAGTCCCTGCACACCTGCCAACTCCTTGCCTCCAAAGATGCTGCTTCCAGCATTGCTCCAGTGACTACAGGGCTTCAGGGAGATCCCAGGGTTGGGGGTGGGTGCTCTTCTCAGAGAGCTTGCTGTGCCCCTCACGGGTACTGGCAGAACTGGCTGGGTCTGGGTGGAGCCTCGACCTTCACCCAGGGACTGCTTATTTGGATGAAATGCTTAACATGAGCTTGTTTGATTGAGATTTGCCTCTTTCTTCTAAAAACCGGATGCAGAAAGCGTGAAGGTTGCAATAATCGATGTTTTCATTATTAGGCCCATTGGCGAGTCCATTAGCTGTGAGCTTTGGGTCAATGGCTGATTGTCTAAAACAAAAACACTGTGTTTATCACAGTGAGGGGAAGGGTTGTAGGAGAAGGAAGGAAATGAGATAATAACTAATATTGACACAGTGTGTTATAGTTTACAGAGCATTTGCTCATACATCATCACTTCATTTGATCCCTATAATAGCTCTGAGATGTAGGGAAGCCTGGAGTTATTTTTCTTCCCATTTTGCAAATAAGGAACCTGCAGCTGGCAGGAGCGACTTGCATGAGGTCAGGCAGCTCTTAACTTGGGACGGACACCCGTATCTGCTCAAGGCAGTTTTGGCACATCTCTGTTCACCACACCAAAGACTTCAAGGCAAGAGGGATGAGAAAATACCCTCAAGAAATTACCCTAAAGAGGGATGAGGGTAATAGGAGCTTTTCCCATGAGCATGGTGCAGCAGGAAAGGCAGGATTGAGATCAGAGTGCCCTGGCTTTGAATCCTAGCACTGCCCCTTCCCATCTGTGACTTTGGACAATTTACTCTGAGATTCTTTTCCTTGTGTGTGACAGAGTATAATGATTCCTGCCTCATAGGGCCACTGTCAAGTGCTCACGTGTGGAAGGGTTCAATGGCTGTTAGTTTCCTTCTTCCCCTAACCCTGCCCCCATTGCTGTTACTTACTAATACCTAAACTTCAATGTCACTTTGTGCCACACACTTCGCTAAGTACTTCCCATTTCTCATCTCATTCAGTTCTCACACCAAGTACATCAAGGAAGTGCTGTTGTCAGCCTGATTTTATAGGAGGGGAAACTGGTACAGAAAGAACCGATCTCCTGAGTTCACCCAGCTAGTGAGGGGTGGCACTGGGCTTGCAAGCTTTGGCACCTGGCCACAGAAACACTGCCTTCAGCTCAACCACCTCTCGCCTTCATCTTACGCTGCCCGTCGTGGCCGGCTTCTTAAAGGAAGGACCTGAACTCTCAGTATTTTCTTGGGCTTGTTCATTCCCTCCATAACCCCTTACAGAACGGCCTCCACTGGGATGTCTTTCCTGCCGTCTTGATAATTAACTAAAGGCTTCTCCTTAACCCTGCTCTCTTCGATTTCTGTGGCTTTTGACAGTGCTGACTCCCTGAAATCTTCCTGACTTTGGAAACTAGTTCTCCCCCTTCACTGGCTGTTCCTTTGCTTTTCAGACTCCTCGGTCTGGCCATCTAAACAAGTCTCCGAAGATCTCTCTGTCGTCCCCAAAGATCTCGCCTATCACCAACATATCAAATGATCCTCTCCATACAGATGGTGGCCAAATTTACATTTCTTGCTCTTTCTTCTGAGCTAGACCCAGCTTTGCAGCTACGTCACAGACACTGTGTTCGCCTATCCAGTCAGCTCTGCAAAAGCAGCAGCCTCCAAATTGACATTCTAAAATTCATGGTCTTCTCCCATCTTTCACATCAGATCAGTTTGATATTATACTTACTTATTCAACAAATAATTTCAAGCTCCTTCTGTCTCCCTGACACTGTTTTAGGTACTGGAGATATAGCAGTGAATAAAATAAATGAAATCTCTACCTTCTTAGGGGTTGAGTAGAATGGAGACAGATTGTTAGCAAAGCGATTAAAGTGATATAGTATATTAGAAGATGCTATGGAGAAAAACATAAAGCAGAGGTGGAGGATAGGAGTGGGGGATAGGGGGCAGGAGATTGGAATTTTAAATTTGATTATCAGGAAAGGTTGCACTGAGAACATGGTATTTGAGGCAGGAATGAAGGAAGCAAGGGAGCAAGCCTTTCAGATATTTGAGGGAAGAATGCTCCAGGTAAAATGAATAGTGAGTGCAAAGGTCCTAGGGTGGCAGCTTACTTGGCTTGATGGTCCATAAGCAGCATATTGGCCAGAATGGGAAGAGAGAGAAAAGGAAATCAGATTAGAGAGGAAGTGAGGAACCAGATGGTGTAGGGCAACATAAGCCATTTTAAAAAGCTTGGCTTTTTCGGCATGGCTTAGGAGACATGGAAATATTTTCAGCAGGTGACACAATTTTGCAAATGTTTAACAAGATCATGGGGGCTGCCATGTTGAAAATAGACTGGGCGGCAGAGTGGAAGTATTATTAGCTAGGAGACCAGTTAGGAGGCTCTTGCAGTAATCCAGGGGTGACAGCTGTAGCTTGGACCAAGGTCGTGGTGATGGAGGTGGTGGGAAGGAGTTGAATTCTAGATATAGTTTGGTGGCGTCAACAGGATTTGCTGATGCTCAGCATGTGGAATGTGAGAGATTGGTCAGGAGTGACTGAGAAGTTTTTGGCAAGTGGGCAGGTGAGTATATGGATCCGGAGCTCAAGGGAGCAATCCAGGCTAGAGATATAAATTTGGAAGTCGTCAGAGTGCAGATGGTACTGAACATCATGAGACCGGATGAGATCACCAAGGAAATGGAAATAGTTAGAAAAGAGAAGAGGACCAAAAACTGAGAGCCCTGGGGCCCTCCAGTATTAAAAGGCTGAGAGACGAGGCAGACCCAGCAAAGGAAACTGAGAGGGAAATAGTGATACTTAAGGAGAAACGTGAGTAGTGAGCGTGTACCACGTGCCAGACACCTTGCTGTGGGCCAGAGAGACAAAGACAAACGTGACTCCACCCTCACTCTTTAGAGGAGGAATCAGGGACTGTCACCCTGAAATACCACTGTGGGCTGATCCAGAAATGGGCAGAGAATGCCAGCAACAGTAAGACCACAACCTTGGTACATCTGTGAATGATTCTTAACACACACACACACACACACACACACACACACACACACACACACACAGAGTCAACCATGCTTAGCTCTTCCCAGTGACTGTTCCACTTTATCCCTTCTTTTGTATCTAATAGGCAATTAATGACTAACCCCCAGAGGATCTAACCTTATAATATCTCTTATATGTGGTGCCTCCTGTTCATTCCCTCGGCCACCAGCCTAGATGAAGTTCTCAATAAAGATCATTCCGAGTGTCTCAAATGCTCTTGAACATCCTCATTCCTTCCCTTTAGCCCTCAAATTCTTTTTACATCACTCTTCCTCCTGCAAATTCACTCTCCTGAGCAAAAGTCCCACCACCTCTAGGATGAAGCCCCCAGTGCCTAAGGCACTCCACAAACTGGCACCACCTGCCCACCCAGCTGTCTCCACTCTTCCCAATGCCTGCCCTCCCTCCCAAGTGTTCTCTTCTCTGTTTCCTGGACACTCCATGTTCATGCTTGATGTCACACCTCTGCCCATGATGGAACCTCCTACCTGGGAAAGCCTACCTTTATTCCCAACAGTTCATACCCCATTTCCTCCACAAAGCCTTCCCTCCTTGCGTGGATGTCCATGTCTCTGAATTTCTGTATCACTTGAAGTCTGTATCACTCATTTTTCTATCTAGGTATATGATGGCATGAATTGTCACTAAAATACGTTCGTATTTACTAATTCATTCAGTTCTATTTGTGTGGCTTGCCCCCTCCTTTTAAGGATAAATAACTTCCAGTGCAAGGCATGGTGCTATTCTGATAATAGATTCTAAATGAATAATCGATGTTAGCTTTTCTTTAAAAGGTGAGTGAATACATAAACTATAAAACTGTGATAAAACACTTTGTTGTAAACAAGTTCTACCAAGCTCCAGGTATATAGGCATGAAAATGACTTGAATAAAATATTCATTCCTCCAATAAAGATTTATTAAGTGCTTAGTGCTAGGAATATGTTAGACACTAATGATTTAAAGATAAGTCACAATCCTAAACCTTTCCTAATGGGAAAGTCAGACACATAAACAAGTAGTTCCAGTATAATCTGGCACCTGCAGATCTGCACACATCCAGGGGTGCATGGAGGAGAAGGCTTCCTGGAGGAGGTGACACACGTGCGATTCTCAGAGGATGAGTACTTGGGTACAGTGAAACTTGAGTAGGAGGAAGAGCAGTGTGGGCAAGAGGGCACAGCGTGAGCACAGGGGCAGAGGTGAGAAACAGCATGGGGTGTGTGGATGGGGAGGCCAGGTCATGGAAAGCCTTGTATGTCCTGTGAACCTTACCCTGTGGGTGGTGCCAGCGAGGTCCATGTATTAATATAAAAGCCATGGAAGGGTTTCTGTATAGAAAGAGCATGATCAGATTTGCATGTTTGAACACTTACGCAACCTAAAAGATGGGTTTGAGAGGGACTAGAGTTGGATGCAGAGAAACCAGTTATAGACCATTCCAGTAGACCAAGTAAGAGATGCTGAGGGCTTGGATTAAGTTAGGGTGGAGAGAGCTGGGTGGAGAAAGGAATCTGAATTCAAGCATCGATGTGGGGCAAGAGGCACAGGATGCAGTGGTGCAGTAGCTGCGGCAGCCCAGCTGATGGGATAGGAGGAGCCAAAGATGACCCTTTCTTCTGGCCCGGAAGATCGGGTGAGCAGTGGGACACCCCCTGGAGCAGAGACAGGGGAAGAAGGCCTGGCTGTCGTGGAGATGGTGAGTTCAGTTTGGGCCATCTGGAACTTGAAGTACCCCCTGTACCTCATTCGAAGTAGTCCCCTTACGTGGTCATTATGTTACTCAAATGGTGCTATCATTCTTGGAACTTTTCAGGGACTTCTCAGAAAACCATTATCAAAGCCATTTCATCAGTTACATAAACTAGACATGCATTTTATAGGCATGACTCTCTTTTTGGGAAAAAAATAAAGAATGGAGGGACAGGGGGAGAGCAGGCCACTGCCTTGGGATGTGCATTAGTTTGTATTTTTCATAAAAGAAATAGAAATAAAAATTTTATACTTTTCAAATAGAAAGTCACTCCATATTATGTTCTAGTCATCTCTATGACTAGACTGAAGTCATTATGAATTTTGGCTATTTCTAAAATCTACACCCCTAATGATGTAGTCCTGGGGTCCCAGGACTATGGAAGAGAGCATGCCTCAGACCTGAGGGATTTCCACAAGAGCAGCCACGGACGTGACAGCAGTGTGGATAGAACTAATGTGTAGCCTCCCAAGATCACTACGCCCAGTGACTACATGTGGCCAGATGTCTTTGTTCTGATGTGATGATTAAGAAGCCTGTTGTATTTCTCTATTTGCAAGAATTCTCCAAGAAAAGGGTCTCTTTCTTCTCTCCTGAGACAGACACAAGAGTTTGCCTTCTTTGTATTATCTCTGTTTTTCATAAAACCTGGGACCCAACTGAGTTTTATGATCTGTCTTACAGGGTTGACCTGTAGACCTTGGGCCCCAAGCCTGCTTACATGGCTCTGGGCAGGAAGAGAGGGGCACAAATTGAGCTGTAAAAGTCTCTATAAGACAGAAATCACTGAATTGGCCCGCAAGATAGCCAGTCTTGAAATAGACAGTGTTGTGACAGAATACACAACACATAAGCTCAAATCCAAATTCCCCAGGCAATATGCTATAGTTAGGATGGGAGAGCAAGTATAATCTGTCACTGCTGTGTTCTCCCATCCCACAGAGGAGCCCAAAGGCCAGTAAGAACTGGTCACAACCAAAATGATTATATGATTATAACTCACTCAAACAATGCCTGTTCCCTTTTATACAGTAAGAAATAATTACCTGGGGGCTACTACCCCCAGCTACAGTAGCATATGTAGCAAAATGAGCTCTGTCTGACTTTCTGCATTAGATCAATTCCTGACTAGTGTCTGCCAACCATGATGTACTACAGTTTTCCCAATAGTTGTCAAGGGCATGGAGACCAGAGAAAAGGCTGTTGTACCTGTGGCTCACCTCCTCCCCAGGCAGCCAGGCCCTGCCTTCACTTCAGGCTCACTGGCATAGGAGCTGCTGTGGGGGGTGGGGGCAGCAGAAGGCAGTGGACAGGGTCCCCAGGTCCCCATGTGACCATTAGGGATGCTGAGATGTATTCAGCATCAACTTGACAATGCAGCTCCCTTTTAGAGCACTTGTGTAAAGCCCAGCAGGATCTTCTGTCACTTCATAGGAGGAAGAACTTTATATCAGACAAGGCCACTGCCTCTTAGCTGATGAATGAAGCAGTCTCATTCCATTCCTTAATTATTTAATTCTAATGCATTATTACCAAGCGTCATCCCTGCCCCCAGGAGTAGAAACATGGAGAATGCATAGCCAGGCTCTGCTGACTAAACACCGGCCCACACCAGGGTCCAGTCCAGCTCCCCACGGCTGCTGTGGGAGCTGCTAGCTCATTGGACAGCCTGAGTCCCCTCCACTGTGGCTTCCTCAGGCACCATGTAGGGGCCCTGCAGGAGGCAGTATGATAGAGTGGTCAAAAGCATGGACTTTGGAGTCAGACAACTCCCAGCTCCACCCCTTGCCATCTGCAGGACCCTTGGCGTGTACCTCAACATCTTTTAAGACCCCATCTCCTCATGTGTAAAATGCAAATAAAAATTGATTTATCTTGTGGACTATTTTGAACATTAACTGAGATAAGGTAAAGTACTTAGGGCAGTGTTTGGAATAGAGTAAGCACTCACTAAGTATTAGTGGTGGTGATGATGATGATGATGATGATGATGATGATGATAATGACTGGCAACAGTCTATGGCAGGGGGAAAAGACATGGTACAAGGTCAGAGGCAGCCAAGAAGAGTAGGCAGGTACCAGAATGGCAAGTTTGCCAAACTTAGTAATGAGGCTCCCAGGCTGGACGAGGAGGCATTGGGAGAGCAGTGTGTTAGGGACTGTGAGCGCCAGCCTGTAGTGTAACTGTCACATCCAGGTGGCTTCCAGCAGATGACCGTTACCTCCCTGCATTATCATTTTCCTTATCTCTGTTTTCTAAGCACAAGAGTGACTGATGGCTAGAATTTAAACAACTCTCTTTGTTGAGTAGAAATTCTACTGCTGTGGTTTCCTAAGAAGTTAGTATAACCTTTTCTTCCTTCCAAGTCCATCAAATTTCAACCACCATCTCTTCCCAACACACAAAGCTTACACTCATACTTCCCAAGAAAGTGGTTCTTGCGATGGAATGCCTCTAAATGTCTGATTACTGTCATCCCAACTAATTGATGTCTCTTTGTGGCCTCCCAACTGCCTCTTTGAACTTCCTGCTCTCAACTGGGTCAGCCATGGTTTTATTTAACTTGCTTTTGGTGTTGCTTTTGTTATTTTTGTTTTGATTTGTTCTCATTTAATCCTGAAACAGCACAGCATAGAACTTTTTGGCCTGCATTCTCCCTCTGAACGCCCCATTTTGCCCAAGTTGACTATGTTAGTGAGTGGTGGGCACCTCTCCAGCTTTTGAAAAATTCATTCAGCCTCTTCTTTTCTTGTGCATCTCTTCTGCTTTGCCAGGTCAAGCTGGGAACTGCCTGACTTGAGGGAAGGGAGAGTAAAAGCCATCAGTGACTCAGATGGGGTGAGCTACCCTTGGTACGGGAACACCACAGAAACTGTGACCCTGGTTGGCCCCACCAACAAGATCTCCAGGTTCTCCGTCAGCATGAATGACAACTTCTACCCCAGTGTGACGTGGGCGGTGCCTGTGAGTGACAACAACGTGCCACTGCTCACAAGAATCAAGAGGGACCAAAGTTTCACGACCTGGCTGGTGGCCATGAATACCACCACCAAGGAGAAGATTATTCTGCAGACCATCAAGTGGAGGATGAGGGTGGACATTGAGGTGGACCCTCTTCAGCTGCTGGGGCAGCGGGCCCGGCTGGTGGGCAGGACTCAGCAGGAGCAGCCCCGGATTCTGAGCCGGATGGAGCCCATCCCCCCGAACGCACTGGTCAAACCCAATGCCAACGATGCCCAGGTCCTTATGTGGAGGCCCAAGCGAGGGCCACCTCTGGTTGTGATCCCTCCTAAGTAGAAGCAGACTGGCCTGACTGTGTGGAGCACATGCCCCCGAGACACGCAGTGAGGGTGCCAGGGGTGCCAGGAGCCAAACTGAGTTTCTGAGCCAAAGCAGACCTCTTGGTTTGCCAGCCTTTGCAGCCACTTGTGAGGAGAAGGGCTGCTCCTTGGGTGGTAGAACCACAATCCTTAGGAAAAGTTTCTTCCTCTTAGGAATAAAGAAATCACTGATTTGACAGACTTGCCGTGATTACCATGCAAGTAGCCATATTTTGGAGCTGACCAGGATGATTCTTTTATCTGAACTATTGACCATTTCTTTCCTGTGAGATGCAGGGGATGGAAACAAAATGAAACAGTGCCTGTGGCAAATGCTGCTTCCCAACCAATTAGAAGAAGGAGTGAAAACATCCACACCAGGTGTTTGTAAGACAAGACAGCCCTGCTGTCTGACAGGAGGATGTTGGGGAAATGGGTGGAATGAAAGTCAAGTGGTGAAAGAATGGGGGATGGGGAGAGGAAAGAATAAGTTGTTATTACAAATTACTACCTGTGCATTTATTAGTTGATCCTCAGGTCTTCAGCACACTCCCTGGAATGAACGGAACGCTCAGAAAACTGGAGAAATGATAACTTGCTTCATTCTGAAGGGGGAAAAGCCTCCTCGGAACTGTCCGTGGTGCTGATGTGAACTGACCAGTGGAGATTCCCATTGGTTCCATCTACCCACCCCTTTCCAAAAAAGATTGTTTATGCAGAGTATTTTTAATCACAGTATTTGGATATGTAGTTGCTGTATTCTGCAGCAGCTATGGTATTTGGGACCCTCATCATGTTTTTAGTGAAATCCAAACTGTGATTTTGCTTACAGCTGCTTATTCTCACCCCATCACCAGCCCTAACTTTACAAAAAGAAAATTTATAAGCCATGAATCCATGCAGGGTTTCACAAACATTTCAACAAATAAGAACAGTATTTTTATTCTTTTTCTTTTTAGTTTCTGAATTATTTAAATGTGGAGTTCACACAAAATATGCGTGCGCACTCACACCAGGATGCATTCAGCATAATTGTTAGCAGATTTGCCAGCAATGCTTGCATATGTACCTGTAGCCTTTGTACGTACACAGTACGTACACTGTGCATCCATATGTTTATTTTAGTTCTATTAATATTTCACAGAAGCTCGACTTGAACTTCTTGAGCATTTGTAAGAAAGTGCTTCATAAGGCTAAACTTTAGAGCCCTTTAATGAAAATCTGAGCTACTTACATTAAGAAATCTTGTACTGCCAAGGTCCAACCAATAAAGATGAGAGGCTAGGTTTCTTTTAGTCAGACCAATACAAAACTTTAAAGTTTTCAGTCTTTACAATGAGGATTTTTCTAGCTCTTCTAGCTTGAATCAACCCTCCCCCCCCCCCAAAATAACAAGAGCTTTCTCCTTTATTCCCCATGATGCAAACTGTGAGATTTTTATATAGATATAGATATAAAATCATATTATATATAATCATATATATATATGTATGATTCCTTATTCAAAACCCCTCATGCAAACTAATTATAAATTTCTCACAATGCCATTGTGTACTTGATGAGTAGACAACAGCCAGCCTAATTTCAGAGATGAGAGAGTTATGGTTCAGAGCAATTATTGCAATCTCATGATTGGCTCCAAAGATCTGTCTTCTACCAGAGTTTGAGGATAGAGAATAAAAGGCAGGAGGACTTGTTTATTGTTTTTATTAAAAATGCAATTTAGTTGAATTTATTTCAGGTTCTATTCCCAGGGGATGGTACTTATTTACATAAGAGTGCTAACAGATTCACTCCAAATTATGTAGTGTTAACCTCACACTCCAACCATCAACTGCTCTGTTAAAGATTAGTTATTGATGGCAAGTTATTTATGACAGCACATTAATGACACACCAGTGACTCACAGAAGACCTGGAAACATTCCATCTAGAAATAATTCAACTGTTACATTTGGATTCCTCTGTCCCTTTTGTTTTTTTATGGGAGAGGTAGCCCCAAAGAGCTCCACGGCTGAAATGTAAAGCTGCTTATTTTCCACGTTGACATCAGAAACAGCAGTCTCTCCCTTGAATTAGATGCCACCCTCATGGGATTCAGGGGTGTGTAGATACTTATACTGGAATTTTATCCATGTAAGCCCACTTTAGCCACTTCAGTACCGCGCTCATCGGCGGCAATGCCTTGCTCACAGCCGGCACTCATAGTCCGCACGATAGTTTGTGCTGTGCATGGATGACGAATCCATTTTGCTCTTGTGTGATGAGAAAAGCCTTAAAGCACTGAAAACTTGTTTTACTTTACAGGCAGCTTTACTTGTAATGTAAATCAGAATAGGTAACATATACATATATGTTTTCATTACGTTATTTTTAAGTGTTCACAATTTTATTTTGATAAATGAAAAATTAGAAAAGTCATATCATGGCTGTCGGCTAAAGTCACTGTGCGCATTCATCTGTGGCTATCGACTATAGTCAACGCTGGTACCAAAGTGGTTAAGAAAACCTGATATTTAAAAATCCAAAATTGTGATGAACACAACAACAGATTAAAAAGAAAGGATTTGCATTACAAGATCCTATACAAGATTTCTGTTTTCAAATTTCCGTGGCCTTTTTAAAATAAGATATGACTTAACATAATTATATTTACATGTAACATAATTTTTCAAAGGCATATCTGTATTTATAAAGCAAGGTGCAAACATACTTAGCTAGACTTGTTCCCCCTGAAAAAAATCACACTTTTCAGAGTTTTAAAAGAAATTACTCCAAGGCAGTTTATTGGGAAATTATATAATGACAAAATGAAAAAAAGAGAGATCGCAAAGTGCTTATAAAAGTTAAAAGCACTATGCAAGTATACATTATGATTATTGTCATTGATAGTATTGCAAACTCTACAGTTGAGTTGCTCAGTTCTGAAATCAGCCTGTCAGAATGCTCTATTGCGCTATAGCCAATTATTTTAAAGTTATCATCGTTTTACAAGGAGATGACCCCTTTTGTTCCTGTGACTTATGGATCATTACCTTTCAGCTTAGGATATTGTCAAATGAAAGCCTCTCTTAAAAGAGAGAATTGACCTTGAATTCTCTGTTGGGGTCACCTCCATCCTCTTATCCAGCCTTCCTTCCCCTCAAAGTGCCTGCATCTGATATCAGATGCAAAGGGGCTCATTCAGTGCCTTGATTAAGTTTTAGTTGGGTGGTCTCAGGACTATATTTAAATTCTGCGCACACACACACACACACAGGCACATACAGAGTTTCTTGGTGGCACAAGAGTTTTGAATTCCTGTGTAAGACAAAGCATTCCACCAGGTCTTAGATTTTATATCAAATCACCTTCGAGGTCTTTTAGTACATGATCTCAAAGGAAATTGAGGCCCAGTTAAATTAGGTCATCTATTCAGGGTCACACACCTAACTGGCAGAAGAACTAAGAGAAGGCCCCAGGTCTCCAAGTCTTATCTCACAGCATGGTCACACTTACCTGTGACCCAGAGCCTCTTCTTGTCTCTAGCCAAAATATCATCACCATCCCTGAACCATTCATTCACAAACCAATTACTCGAAATACTAGAGACAGTTGGATCCATCCTTTAAAGAACAAGGGGAAATCCTTATTACTATTATGTCCCAAAAAATGACTGTTCCAGATGCCCTTTTATCTGTAACAGCTGTTTTGCTGTTGGACCCTTAATCTGGGCTCTCTGCTGCATGCATTGTACATTGCTGGGTCATTACCATGGCCCCCAGCAGGTGGGAAGGTTGGAAGCTAGTCCCCTATCTGCCTCCCTTTGCAGGAACCTTTCTGCAAATCCCTCTCTCCTGTCACTGGGAATAGTACCTCATAGGTCAAAATCATGTTCTAAGCAGCAATTCTGAGCAATAAAAATAACTGTGATTTACAGAGCATTTTACAAGAGGCTTCCACATGCATTTTGTCATCCCCAGCCATTCAAGGAGTGTGATACTGTTGTTATTATTATCCCCATCCGCAGATAGTACATTGAGACCAAGAGGTTAAGTGACATGTCTGCTGGCACACAAACAGGAAATGTCAGGAGCCAGGATCCAAAAGGGGCCTTTGGGCTCCAAATTCCCTGTCCCTCTGCTACGCTGGGATGCCTTTCTACCTACAGGGCACAAAAGGGCAGGAAGGAAAGGAGAAAGCAGTCACCTTCGCCTACACAGGCATGTAGTCGCTACCACTCTATTAAGTGGACACATCAAAAATAAGAGAATGAACACTGTTTCCTTACGCAGAGAGCCTTGTAGTCCTCAGGGACATCGGCCCAGAAAAATGCCTGCCAGGGGCTGCAGTGTGGGTGAGCCGGCTGTGAGTCACCAGCGCTTAGCGAGTCCTGGTAATTAGTGGAGTGGGAAATCTGCTCCCCTGGTCTCAGAATCCCTTAACCACCACAAGCACGAAAGGGGGAGGAAAGCGTGCGTCCCGCAGCTGAGGTCCCAGCTGAGCGAGGTCCTGCCACCCGCTGTCGCTCAACACGGCAGGAGAAGCCTGTAGGGCAGAGGCAGTGGAAACAATGGGTTTCCAAGCTCTGGTTGGCACATCGAACGTTCTTGTTAGAACTGAGGGCACAATTAAACGTTGCCGGAGCCGGCTCCCAACTGAGTTGCAAAGAAAGATGTAAACACACATACACACACGGAGACCCACCACACACACTCTTCAGGCTGAAAAGAAAATTAATCAAAAGCCCAATGAACGCCTGAACTCTATAATTAAAGCCTAAATGATCCTTAGATAGAAAGGGAGCTGAGTGAGCAAGCTCTGTGCACACAGATATTTTTACCCTAGAGTCGTATTGCCATTAATTTCTTTAGAGATCTTGAGGACATCTGGTTCTAGTTTCCCCGGTAGGACATCTGCCTAGGGAAGGCCATTGGGAGAGTTGCCAGTTCAGTGGCCAGAGGACAGCCAAGGTTATTTGGCCATTCCAGACACTTTTATAGGCATGCATCTGGGAGATGGCGTGCCATTCCCCCCACCCCAGGTCAGCCATGCACCCGCCCATGACAGATCCCATCTCTAACCTCCGTCTGTCCCAAATCCCTTCCATGTGTAAATACTTTACAGTTCACAAAGGGTTTTTACTTTCCTTTGTGTAGAGTAAAATGCATCTCTGTTCAAGGCGGGAAATCTTAGTGTTGGCCTGGTCCTTCTGTCATCATTACTATTAATAACAACAGCTCCCATTTGATGAGTCTGTTACGTAGCACAGACACAAATACTTTGTCATTTTATCCTCAACAGTCCCGAAAGATTGTCATTATATCCCCGTCTTATAGTTGAGGAATTTGAAGCAGAAAGCTCAAGTGCCTTGTCCAAAGGCACTGTAATTCTAGTGGTGCTCTAAGGACTTGAGCTTCTCTCCATTCTCACAGAACATTCTCTCCCCTATTAAATGCAAACACTGTTCTCTGCTTGTCCGGCCGCTGCTGTTGCTCACGCAGGGCTGACAAGGAGAGGGAGTCTTCACGGGGCTGCCCTAGCTGATACCCTGGGTGCATGTTAACAAGACAGAATGAATTCCACTGAGGAGTCTGGGCTCGACTGGCCCAGACTCTGTGCCTGCAGGTGATTTCTCTTCTCTCCCAGAGAAGGGAGGCCCACCTAGGTACTCTGAGGAAGGAGGCCAGAGCCCAGGAACTGAGCATGACTTGAGATCTTCTGGACCCAGCTGGTAAGCTGGACTTGAGCAAATAATTTAACTTACCTGGGCTTGACTTTCCTCCTCTGTTAACTGAGAGACTAATACTGCCCAGCCAACATCTCAGGGAAACCTAGTTTTCCTGCCACGTGAGGCCTGGCCTCTGTGGAGATTGGTAGGCTCTGAGCGGCCCCAGCCACCTTGCTTGTTCAGGGAGGCCTGAACCCTGGTGGCCAAGGAAGGAAAGAGACTGTTGCAAAGCCCTGCAGGAAGCAGCTCCAGGAAGCATTTGTAGCTGGAACTCTCAGAGGCCTTTTGGAAAGGAAAGGAGGCTGAACATCAGTTCTGGGCCAGACTCGAAATCCCAGCACAGTTTGCCTAGTTTAAAGCTGACTAGAAAAGCCAGCCAGGAACGGCTACGTTTTTCCTGTCATGGGCTCAGGCAGGAGATAACAGAGGAGAAGATTCAAACCTGCATGTGGGTCTTGACTGGCCTATCTATCCTTAGATAGTTTTTGACCACCCAGATCTTGGCTAGGACCCCACATTACCTAGACATGAAGTTACAGATTTGGTCATGTGGGTACAAATAAAATGAGGAAATACTTCTTCCCACCCTGCAGCCCAATGGGCTCTCTCACCACACTCAAGGCATATTTGATGATGGCCCCTCTCTCCGCACCTGCCTCAGTGGCCCCATTCTCCACGGCCCCACCTGGCCTAGCCACAGAGTTTGCCTAGGGCTGCTCCCCAAGGCCCTCCTGTCCCTACATCCCAGCTGTGCCTTTCTCCAGCTGGGCCTGGGAGTGGTCCCTGAGAGCAGCTCCTCTCCCCAGGACAAATGTGAAGCCAGGCCTCTGGGAAGCAGGCCATGTGGCCCAGCATAGCAGCCCTCCTCTGCCTCCAGGCCCACGTTTGTCCTTGCCTAACCCAGGAAGCATGGGTTGATCCTTACAGCAGCTGAGTGCTGGGTCCAAAATGCCTGGGAGAAGGGAAAACAGACGTTAGAATCACAGCCACTTGGGGAGAGGGCAGAGACACAGCACGACTGGTGCCACACAGACCTCGCTGGGTGCTGTGAGGGGGTTGGACGTGAAGTAGGTGGAGGACGAGATCGCCGCTCTCGGGCTGGTCTCAGGCTGGCTGAGGGCCGGCATCACTGCATGGGGTGGGGAGGAGATAGAAAGGAGGCCTGGCTTTGCTTCATGCCAGGCCAGAGACTGGGTGAGGCAAGCGAGGCACCAGGGTGCAGGGTGTAAGAAGGCCCTCACTGAGGCCAGGTGGGGGGCTCACACCCATAGTCCTGGCACTCTGGGAGGCTGGGGCGGGAGGATCGGTGGAGGTCAGGAGTTTGAGAGCAAGAGTGAGACTTCCATCTCTACTAAAAATAGAAAAAAACAGCCAGATGTCGTGGTGTGTGGAGGCTGAGACAGGAGGATCACTTGAGCCCAGGAGTTTGAGGTTGTAGTGAGCTATGATGACGCCACTGCACTCTAGCTGCGGTGACAGAGCGAGACTGTCACTCACCCTCAAATGTGCGCATACACCAGCCCTGCGCTTGCCCTGCCTGCACGAAGGAGCCTCCTTCAGTGTGTCGCCCCGGGCACCCGCCTTGCCCTAGTCCCAGCCCCTCACGCCTGCCTCCAGCTCCCTGCTTTCTGCGCAAGAGGAAGAGAGGAGAGGGGAAGCACTGTGGGATCCCTCTGAACGCTTATTCTGTCTAAAGTCTTTGCAGTGGCACCTCCCGTGTGCCAGGCTGAGCAGTGACTGCCCTCGCAGAGGCGGTACTCACAGGGAGCTCTGGGAGCCACTCATTCCCCCTGGGGTCACACATCACAGGCAAGCCTGGGACCTCAGAAAGTGTCCCCCTTAGTTCTTCCATGCAGCACATCAGCCAGTCTGCCTGTGAGGGGGTGTTGCCCTCCGTGAGGGACAGGTAAGGTGACAGGGCAGGACTTCCGTCAAGCACTTTGAGCTCCTCCGAGGCAAGGCACCGGGGAAAACCCGCCGTGTCCATGCCTGCGCAGGCACTCGGGATGAAAGGACCAGCTGGTTATCTCTCCATCTGCTCCTGTCCCTTCACCCCGCCCTTCAAACCAATTACAATATTCCACACAGGCGCGATCCAATGAAATGTTAATTGGAAAAATAACAGGAAAGATAATACATGCACTTCAGGCTGAGAACTATTTCATTAAACTGGGCTTTGAAAGCAAGACAGCCAATTAAATTATTTCCCACTTCACTCCCTCACGTACCACAAACTATGGAAAGCTATTACTTCTAATTAATTAGGAAAGAAAGAAAGACTCTGCACATGCATATCAGATGAACAGAGGCCGGGAGGCTACCCCACCTACCTCTTGTGTGCACACACACACATCAGGGAACTAAAGACTCATCTCCCGTTTCACCTAAAGAATTTCATGGCTCTTCTGAAACAGCAAGGAAGTACCTGCTCCCAGGAGCCGCCCACAAAATCAAACAAAGGAAAATGCCTTCTTTGGGCACATTCATCAGGAGGGAAATAGGGCATTTGTTTTGAAAGGACAAACAACTTTAAACTTAGTTGGATTCCAAACCTTTTACGGCCAAAACAATCTTGTCTTCTCCTCTTTAGTGAAGAAGTAGGCATTTCCAAGCCAGTTCTCTATATCCAATGAGACGTTCATTTGCACAGGACGGTCTCATGGACCAGGGGACCTGAGACCCCTGAGGCTGGATTTGTGCTTTATGTGGGTCTGATGGCGACTGCCTTTGCGACCTTCACTTTTCCGTTTGTGAAATAGGAAGAAGGCTGATGCTTCCATCAGTGCCATGTGCACCCTCTCAAAGTCTGCAGGCTTGCGAGAGCACATTGAGAGCTCTTAGCCTCCTGCCTTGCCTTTGAGAAAACTAATAGACAAAAATCCAACCGTGCAGTTAAAATATTTTCTGTACAAAAAAAAAAATATATGCTACCCCAAAGGAAGCCTTACTGTATAATAAGTATAATAGAATTAATATAATATAAAAACATAGTGATGAAATGGTGATCGTATGAAGCAGCCACCATGGCGATGTGACTTTTGCACACAAGCATCTTTCCAGTGTGGTCTGTGAGCAGCAAGCAGACTCTGAGGCTGTCCCGAGGCCTCTGCACACCCCCATCGTGCCCCACTCGTTCCACTGTCCCTGCCATGTCTGTCATTCTGTGACATGCAAAGGATCAAGGGCTCAGTGCCTCTGACCAGTTCTGACCAATCTCATTATTGCAGAAAGGGGAATGGGCACTTACTGACACCAAAGAGCAAGGCAGCCATCCCCGAGCACAGAGTATACAGAGGAACATTTTCTAGAACGGCTTCGAGGCCAAGTCCCTGTTTGTATGTGTAATGGGGTCGTCTACTAACTCCAAACACTTGGGACAAATTTCTTTGACCATCTACACAAGAATTTGAAACCATGCATAAAACCTGAAAAAAGCAAATTATGTTAATTTGTAATCATAAATTTGTGCCATGACAGCGGAACATCCCTGTAGGCAAACACAGTACATAAAAAATCCGAAGATGCAAACAAGAAAAGGATCCGGGAAGAAAGAGGAGAATGCCCCGTGCTTGGCTTGCCTCACAGCAACTCCCTTCATATATTCAAAAATGCTTTTTTTAATTTTATTTTAAAAATTGACTTCACCCACTACTTCTTTTAGGACCACAACTCTTAATAAAAAACAATATATACAAGAACCCACAAAAAATAGTGGCAACAAGTTTTCTTTGTAGAGAAAAAATTGATTGACAACTTCAGGGTGAAGAATAAAGACGCACATTCAAGCAGTCAGTTTGGGCACAGCAGGCGTGAGGGCCCACGCACAGGAATGCCGGGGGAAACTACAGGGCTCGGGTTGGCAATTCCTACAAATTCATTTGTGCTTTGGATGCTGAGAACAATGCCATAGGGGTCTGGAATCCTCACCCATGTCCATAGGTCCTTTTGTGCCTTGCTAATGGGTTACACATTTAAATGACCTGGAATCCTTTAAGAATTTTTAGTTTCTAATCTTTTTAAAGAACCATAGGAAAATTCTAGACTCTCTTTATAGGGGAGTGCATATAAAAATAATTACCAAAAATTTTACATAAAATTTCAGGGCCATTTCCCTCTTAAAGTTTATTTATGAAGCCTACATTGTGAACATCTGCTTTTAGGGAATGACATGTCTTTGATCACTGTCTCAGCGCCCGCTCTATTTACATGTTTCCATATCCACATGCAGGTCTCCCAGTAGGACAAGGCAAGCCCAGCAAGCAGAACCACATGGCAGAGACTAAGAAGGACGAAATGAGCAATGGCTGGCGGCTCCAGAAGCTGAAGCCCTGGACAGCTGAGTTCCCATTAAAACGAGTGCCACCGTCCTGCCTGTGTCCTCGCCATCCTCCCGGCCACGACCAGTACCTCCCACCCTCCTCCGTGTGCCACGCGGCACTCACCGTGGGCTGACCGGGCTGCCCGCTTGGCTCATGGGGAGCCATGTTGAAGTGGGAGTGGTGCCTGCTGTATCTTTTTGTGCGTGGAAAGATGGGGTTCATTCAGATCTCCAGTCCATCCCCGACCCTCGAAGGGAAGCCTCCCAGGGATGAAGAGCTTGGTCAGCCTGGACTTCAGATACCTAACATGGCCCCACCTTGGTTCCCAAACTCTGCCTTCCCTCTCTGCACTTTTGGGTGGGAAACAGAGGGAATTGTGTATCTCCCCTCTTATTCCCTTCTCCACGTGGGCGGCCAGTGTTGACACTCCCTGATGGTTTCTCAAAGGTCTCTGATCCTTGGAGAGCCAGGGCCAAAGCAGTCCTCTTTCCCCTCCCTCATCCAGGCTGCGTGCCTTCAGGTGACCAAGAGCAGAGTGAATGTCCCCAGATCAGCGGGGTGGGGGGGGAGGACCACCCTAAGAGGGCAAAAATGGTGTGCGTTGTTTTATGTATTAGTTTATTTATTGGCTTGCTTACTGATTTATTTATTTATGAAATAAGTATTCATTAGACAACAGAAAATCCGCTTCCAGTTTTGAAGCATCAGCCCCAGAATTTGTCTTCTTGGCCCCATAGAGCACAGTGAATCATTCCCCGTAGAAGCCACAGAAGAAAGGGGGAGAACTCTCTCCCTGTGCCTAAACACCTCCATCCCAGCCAGATTTTCAACCACAAATGGGATTAGAAACCACCAGCCAGTGAGGCCGTAAAGCCACACAATCAGTAGAGGCTCGACTGTCCAGACAGAAGCTGTCAGAATCCTGCCCCGCCCACGCCCTCCTGCCCGCCCTCCCCTCCTCCTCCTCCTCACTCCAGCGGGCTGCAGCCTGACCGTTCGGAGCAGGACTTCTCATTCCACTCTGGCACGATATTCTTAACACAAGATGCACCTTAGAATCTTCTGAGGAGCTTCAAAATATCTGTGCCTGGTCCTCTCCCCAAACCAATTACAGCAGAATCTTCAAGGGTAGCGCATAGGCATCGGTGTTTTTCAAGTTACCCAGGTGATTGCAATGTGAAAACAAGGTTGAGAATGCTTCTAGTGTCTTCTTTCCTCTGCCTCTCCCCACTGCCCAGACCCCCGCATCCATTAGTGCCCACGCCTCCTCTGGAGTCCTGTTCCCATTCCTCCAGCCCCTCCTCCCCACCGAACTTCCCCATCAGCTCAACCCACCCGAGCAGATCCCTGGAGGGGCGGCAGGTCCCATGAGTCATACCCTGAGGCTGGCACCTGCACTGAGCTTGGAGGCTGGTCCTAGATGATTTCCAGCTTTGCTTAGTGCAGGAACCTGTCCCCTGCCAGATTTTCTGTCCACCTGCCCCTCCTCTAGCCTCCCAGACTCCAAAAGTTTAAAGGGTACTTCAATAACATTCTGGTCTCCAAGTCCCCATACTGATGGTAATGTCTGTGCCAATCTTTCTAACGCAAGCCTTGGCCATTTCTGCAGAGCCACCTGAGTTGAGTGAGGGTCTACTGGTAACAGAGGAAGGGGTCACAATGCCCTCAAGCCAGTCCTTTCCCCAACAACCTGGCAGCAGCCACTCTGCATCCAAATCCTCGATGGCTGAGAAGAGACATCTCACCCTTGACACTTACGAGATCTCCACTGCGGAGTGTGAGTAAATGTGTGTGAGTGTGTGTGCGCATGTGCACACGCTACCTACATACAAACCGTCTAGATCTATAGCCATGCTAGACTTTACATATAATTGCATTTTATATGAAAACAATCGAGGACTTTCGTTGTCTTTCACTCAGTGCAGTTTCACATTCATCATGGGCCCAAGTGAATTCTGAATTAGGAATATACGCAGAATGTTGTAATAGATGCAAACTGTCACACACACACACACACACACACAGCCCTAGGGAAACCTGTGACGTGGGACGTGTTCACATTGCTCTCCCACCTCCCCGATGTAAGTGGTTTCCCAGGGAAAGTATTACTACTTCACACACTCCCCGCAGCTGCCCGGCCACTGACCCCACATCCCATATGCCACTAGCCTTCTCTCCCCAGAATGTCCCTGCCCTATGTCCCATCTCTCAGGGTCCTATTCTCTGATAGGTGACAGTTCAGTCAGTGGGTGCTAAAGAGTCGAGTGTTACCCTTCCCAGGTGACCGTTTACGTTTTAACAGGGGCTATAGATAATGCCTTAATCTGAAGGAGTGGCTCTAGTGGTGGGAATTTCAGGCACAGAAGTGGGCCAGGAAGGGAGATTACTTTTTATCAGGAGGACATTATAGAGCCCCTGGTCATGCCTGTCTCTAAGATCAGCCCTTCATACGTGCACGAGCACGAGCAAGCACACTTACCTATGTACACCTTCCATTATTGTCACACACCTCCCTTACATTGGCCCTATCTTTAAAAATGAAAAACAAACAAACAAAAAAAAAAAGGAACCAGCTAAATTAATTCAAACCTCACTGGGAAATGTAGCCTATTTTTTTGCCGGCTGCCAGCCATCTGGCCCACCCCACCCTGTTGAATTTCCCTTCTGCTACGAACATATCAGTTCATTTCCTGGTACGTGTCCCCTCTGCTCTCCCCCGAACCCCCTCCCGCGATGTATTTCCTCCGTTTACTGTTTCCCCCTTTGGAATTGTGCTGTCTTTTGGTGTCGTCCAGAACAGAAGAGCAGGTTAAGAGCATGAGCATGTGTGTATCACTTTGAAGAAAGAGAAACCAGGTATTCTGCTACAGATCGGAGAAAAACCCAACGAAGGAAGAGGCGAAAGCTGGCTCTGCAGAGTGCCTTAAAAATGACTTTAATTAGGAAATTCTGAGTCGTCAGTCTTTGGATGTTACATAAACTCAAACAGATGTTGCATTTCACTTCTCTGGGATTAAAAAAAAAAGTTAAATACAGTATGTATTGAACAACAACAACAAAATATGTTTTCTCTTTAATTTGGTCCTTTAAAGATGCAGTGTTTCGTTTTCTGCAAAACCTGGGGAAGCCCCAGGAACGAGCTAGCTACGGAGTGCACAGAGGGCAGATGCAGGGATCCTGCCCAGCCAGGAAAGCTCTGGCAGGACCAGGCAGAATGTTGCAGTCAGATTTGGTCTAAAAGACAGTTTTGAGATGAGAAAGAAGCATGGACAACCGTAAGGAAAAGAAAGGCATCCTCCCTCTTCACCCTAGTGATAAACTTCTGTCTTAGTTGGTTAGGGTTGCTATAACAAAATAAACCATAAACTGGTCGACTTATAAACAACAGAAATTTACTGCTCACAGTTCTGGAGGCTGGAAAGTCCAAGATCAAGGAGTCAGCAAATGCAGTGTCTGGTGAGGGAGGGCCTGCTTACTGGCTCACGGATAGCTGTCTTCTTGCTCAGTCGTCACGAAGTGAAAGGGCCACTGAGTTTCTTTGGGCCTCTTTTATGGCAGCACTGACCCCATTCCTGAGGACTCCACTCTCATGACCTAATCACCCCCCAAATGCCCCACTTCCTAATACCATCACTTTGGGGGTTTCCATATGAACTTGGGGGAGATACCAGCATTAGACCACAGCACTATCCTACTCTATGGCTCGGTGCTATGAAACTGGGAGGAGAACATTCTAGAAACACTTTCCCCTCCATCCCTTCCCCACTACCATTTCATCCTAGAGCACCCTTGAACAGTTTCTGTCTGCTTTTGCTGAATGATTTGCCTTTAGCTTAACCTTTGCCACCTAGCACCCGACCAAAACAGGTTTTTTTTTTTTTGAAGAGCCTTGAGTTCCTGACGGCAATTCAGTTTCTGGAACGTTCCCTTCTCTCCCTGAGAGTTGCATTTGTAAATGGTCAGACCTCATCGACGATGCAAGACTTGGAAGTGTAGGGTTGGGAGGGAGGCCTTGAGGCGTACTTGGATTCTGAGAACTCTGTGAGGTGGGAAGGGACGGAAGACCACAGCTCTGCCAGCCCCAGCCCATCAGAGGCCTCCTCCTGCCCGTCCCGCCGCTGGGACCCTCACCCTGCGGTTCTGCTTAGAAGCCAGCCCCTGGCTGGGGAGCACTGGGCGTCATCTAGCTAACGGCTGTTCTCCACTGGGCCTTTTATTGAAACCTGTCGTGGGTGTTTTCCACCAGAGATGTGACCCCTCTGTGGGGTCAGCAGTTTTAAAAGGGCTGAGAGTCCCTAATTCATATTCGTTTCCTCTCGCTCCATCCCCCTCCCCCCATCTCCACCCCACACACACATACACCCCTCAGCCAAAAGAGGAACAGAACAGCAAAAAGGAGACTCAGATACTGCAAGAAAGAGTGGTAAATAGTGGTTTCCACTTCTGGAAAAAAAAGGATATTTAAGAAAAGAACCTCTAACATGTATGTCATGGGGTGAGGATGTACATTTTTTTTTCCTTTTTAAAAATTTTAATAAATATAGGGGGTACAAGTTGAATTCCATTATGTGTATATACTGAGAGTAGTGGTGGAATTTGGGCTTTTGGTGTACCCACCACCTTAGTAGTGTACGTTGTACCTCGTAGGTACTTTTTCACCCACCACCCCCTCTCACAGGAGGTACATTTTTAAACATACATATTTATAACCTAAGATGCCCCCCCAGCCCCACCTAGCTAGCTGAGCAGCACATGCTCAACTCTGTGGGAAGCAGCTTCCTAGATACATTCTAGGAAAGGGATTCCTGCATCATCTCTGTCAGAAAACATGATCTCTCTGGAAAGAACAACTTGCACTTTTATCTTTGTTCATTCAGTTCAAGAAATTAACAATGAACCGGCAATTGCTGAACACACTGCAGTACACATGTGTGTGTGTGCTCAGCTCCAGTGCGTGAGTGAGAGTGGGTAGCACATGCTGACACTTGAGACAGACTGAAAATGTAAATGGCATTTCTTTCTCACTTAGAAAAAAAACTGTAAAGTTCCATGTTAATGATTTGGAAAAGGGAACAAGGATGTGTTTGACTTTTAAAAAACCAAACTGTCATATATTTAAAGAAGACACTTGAGGGAGCGAAGACAGAATAGTCAAACAAAACCTTATCTTTATTGTTCCCTATATAAAGAAATGGTATACCTGCCTAATCAACATGGGCTACACATATGGTAGCATTTATTTTTCCAATTAATTACTTGAACCCTTTTGTGTCCTGTTAGTGGAGAGCATAGTAATCCTTTCTTGAGGTTTCCCTGGCCCTCCCACCTCCAATTTCTCAAGAACCTTGGGTCTTGAACTCAGTCCCAAGGGAGTCAAAACACCAAGCAGAAAGAACAGTGTCATACTAACCTGTTCCTGCCTGCCTTGTGCACTGTCTGAGGGAGGATAGCAGTTCATTGCAGCCAAGAAGCCCAGGACACAAGTTGTCACCTTGGTGCAGCCTTGGGCTTAATTCTGTGCCCAATCACTATTCTCAAAGCACCATGATGCCAAGGGGCTGGGACTGCAGACCCGTCTAGAATCAGTCCTGTGTTGTGCTGAAACTGCCTCCCTTACAAATCACTAAGCCTCTTCATTACGACCAGGTCAACAACCTAAACCCCTTATCCTCTCCAAATAAGTGGCCTCGTCACTTTTCCTGGAATCTGAGCCCTGGTCTGGGCCCCCTTGAAGAGCCCAGTGGGCGTTCCGATTTAAAACTTTTGGGAAGAGGAGTTGAGCTACCATTCCTTGCCTTACAGAAAACCCCAGGTTCCCTCTGCAAGTTAACCCACTTCTTTCATGCTCTCCACATCTTTCTTTCTCCCTAGTACCTTACATTTACTTAAGTAAAGGTGACCAGTGGAGTGATCTGAAGAGCAAAAGGATCTATTTTTCTAGCAAGCACTTACTAAGTGACTGTCATGTGCCAGACTATTCTAAATGCTAGGAATTCCTCAGCAAACCAAAGAGACAAAAATTCATCCCTCCTGGAACTTCCATTGTAGTGGAAAGATAGATAGACAATAGATGTAATAAATAAGGGAATTATATGTGTTAGGCAATGAGAAGTACTATGGGAGGAAAATAAAAGAACAGATGAGGGGAACCAAGAGGGCTGGGAGAGTCGCTTCCAGGTGGTTTTCTGTCTGGGCTATAACAAGAAGCAGCTGTCAATTACATTCACTAAAAACAACAATAATACTATTCTAATTTTGGCCTCCCCAAGCACCCTTTTTAATCTCTGCATTAATTGGGCATTCTGAAAACTTCAGATCTACACCTTATACATTTCAAGGCAGAATTAGGTTTATTGTCTCCCATCTTTACAGCAATCCATGGAGATTCCATTTACTGTGGCTGCAAAAGGTGAAATGACTTTCCCAAGTTCTCACAACTGCTGAGTGTCAGAGGATCCCAACATGGCTCTTCTGACTTCACTGTATGGTTTCCTCAATCCATTTTTTTAAAGAACACATAACATGAAGCCAGAAGATCTAAAATAGAGACCCATCATTGCGCCTACTCCTAGGTGTACAAAACCTTGAAAAGTTGGCTGCAAACACGAGATAAAACTGTATGTAAAATTACATTATGAATCATCAGGCACAGTACAATGTGAGGCTTTTGGGTAACTCTCCAAGCTGTCTCAAAACCCCACTTACCTACTATCTGTGTGATTCATTAAGTAAATAAATATAATTAAAAGGAGTTATTCTTATAGCATGCTGCACACAACTCCCAAAGCAATCCTTACTCAAGTTGGAAAAATTAAAACAGTATATATTTTCTGTCTATAACCCAATTATCTGATTCAAATGGGTTCACAGCAGGCTCACTTCTGAGGTGTTCTCTAAAAGCATGTGCATAATTACACCAAATGTATTGAAGAAGCACTGACGCATGGTCCTTACTATGAGCCTCCAAGCAATCTGTGTGCACAACATTCATGTGGCAGATCCCAGGGGTGTAGCTGTGGCTGTGAACAACCAGGTGGATTTATTGTCCCATTCCAGACCTCCACTTCTTCCTTGTTATCCCGGTCATTGGAGAATGCCCACCAGTGAACAGAAAGTGTCACATTGGCCTGAAAGACAGCTGGTACTGAGTCCATCAGTCTGAGCTGGTAAATAAGACTGAATTCTGCTTCTGGAAGAGCTTAGAAGGTGCAAACTATAAGAAGAGAAGCGGCCAGGCGTGGTGGCTCACGCCTGTAATCCTAGCACTCTGGGAGGCCGAGGTGGGCAGATTGCTCAAGGTCAGGAGTTCGAAACCAGCCTGAGCAAGAGCGAGATCCTGTCTCTACTATAAAATAGAAAGAAATTAATTGGCCAACTAATATATATAGAAAAGATCAGCCGAGCATGGTGGCACATTCCTGTAGTCCCAGCTACTCGGGAGGCTGAGGCAATAGGATCGCTTGAGCCCAGGAGTTGGAGGTTGCTGTGAGCTAGGCTGACACCATGGCACTCACTCTAGCCTGGGCAACAAAGCGAGATTTTGTCTCAAAAAAAAACACAAAAAAATAATTTAAAAAAAAAAAAAGAGAAGAGAAGCATACTCTACTTTCTGAGAAGGTTCTGAAAGCTAGTTGCCCAATCCCTGTGCTTTTTTGCCCTTAAAAAACATTCTGTAAAAATAAAAGTAAAACGTACCTTCAGAGAGCTGCCAGCTGCCAGATGTTGCTAGCTCTCTGTGCTCACCATGGTCAGGCTGGAAGACTTCAGAACAACTAGGGAAGACAAATAACCTCCCACCCAGCCCCCCAGCTAGGGGGTGTACAAAAGCATCCCTGCTTCTGAGGTTCCTCACCATCACCCCAAAGACAAAGATATCTTAATGAGACCAGGTTCAAGATAAAAGAAGTGGGCGAGTCTCATTTTCAGGGAGGACAGAGAATGAGCCAAGATAGAAGACGAAAGAACTCCAGGAATAAATTTCAAGGATATAGGGATGCTAAAATCATAGTTTCTAAACCAAAAATTCATGTTGTGTTGCTAACATGATCAAGAAGCAAAATGGTTTAAATCTATTCCCCAAATTCTGGAACTTGTCTATGTCTCAGCCCAACAGCCAAGTGTGTGGTGTAGCAATTGTTCACTCTCATGAGATTATCTGCATTGAAGGTGATGGGAGCCATTTACTTCCTTTCACTGAGGAAAGACAGAGAGAAATGGGCTCCAATTGAAGCTATAGTGATCCTTTGTTAAGGTCCTAAGAGTGGAAATAAAGTGGTACCTGGTAGAGAAGTTTGAGTTTGTTTGGTTCCTAGCATCCCTGTCCCATCCCAAATAGAGACATCCTCGGGGCAGTGGCAGACACAGCAGGCTGCAGGGGGGTGTCCCTGGCCAATTCAGGGTTGACTCCACCCTTTTCCTGGGGTGGGCAGCCTCTGCATCCCTGAGCCCAGCCCCGGCCCGCTGCGTGCTGGGAGGAGGGTGTCTCTCTCTCTCTCTCTGCTGGGCTCAGGGACAGCCACGTGGCTAAGGTAATGGAATGACTCTTTGGACCTCAGCGTTCTCATCTCTAAAATGGCATGACTACATCATATGTAGGCTTCTTTCCCAGCTCTAAACTTCCAAGCCAGAGCCACGATCAGTGCTCCGGATAAACTAAAGACTGGGGAACTCCATCTCAAGTCCCAGCTCTGATATTAATGAGCCATCTTCCAGCCTCTCTGAGCCTGTTGTCTTCATATATTGATCAGTAACAACCAGAGGGTTGTCGGTAGGATGAAGTGAGGTAGCACCGTGTGTCAAAACTTTGTAAACTACCAGGCTGTACGCAATCGAAAGTGCTTAGGAATCTGAATCTGAGAAAGAGAGGAGCACGGAAGTCAGGGGACATATCAGAACCTTAACTCTCAGGGAGCTAGGCCAATTCGCTTTTCTCTCAAACTAAATTGTTTATCTCCCTACCAGTGGATGGCAGCCTCGTGGTCACTGTTCATTTGCCATTGAGGAAATATTTGTGCATGATTAAACACTCAAGCGCATCAGATTCCTGGCCACTTCTTGACAACCCTGAAATGTAATGAGCGTCCTAAACTCTCCCACTTTCCACAGAAGACCCTGCTCCTCGAGGGGCGGACTCTGTAGAAGTGCAATTGGGGGGGGGGGGTCATTTTAGCCATCAGTTTAATATCTTGGAATTCCTAAGCTAGAATCCTGGCTCTGAGCCCCAGGCATGGGAAGACCAGGGGCTTCTTGGGAGTAACATGGAGTCACCTATTTCCTATGTGGCTTCAATTCCATGCCAACAGCTGTCACAGAAATGGGAGTGCCCCAGCAAACCACTTCGTTTAGGGACGTTTCCCCTCCTCAGACACTCCAGATGCCCCAGGAGGACTGGCCCTAGTCACGGTGTGCTGAGTCACCGCCCCATCCGAGCCCAAGCGCCCCGCCCGCCGAGCTCCCCTAGCTGGAGGCTCCCCCTGCCGTGGGTCAGGGATCCTGCAGGCCGCCTGGAAGCCCTGCCAAGGTCCCGAAAAGCCTGAGGGGCACCTCCCACCCCCAGCCCTGAGGAAATCCCCTCACTTGGGCCTGTTCTAGGAAGGCTGGTTTTAAGGAAATTCTCGGCTGACTTCTGAGGAAACGCATTTTGGAGAAGGAGCCCAATCCCAGGCCTAACCCAGCTGGTCCCGGTGGCGTTCTCCTCCCCAGTCTTCCCTCACGGTTTGCTGCCGTGTCGTCCTCCCACTACGACCCTCTCCTAAAGACGGAGGGGGCCTGGGGGCCGGGGGTCATGGCGGGTGGAAGGAGGGCCACCGAGTCGCCCAGTGACCTCGTGGGGCTGGGATCCCAGGGGCAGGGAAGCAGCTGCAGAAGCGGGAGGGCAGCAGCACAGCTTGCTGTTGGCTCCTTCCCTCCTGAGCGAGAGATCTTCCTGCTGCCGCCTTCACACGGGCAGGAGCCCGGGGCTGTGAGCAGGGAAACCGAGTCTCTGTTTGGCACCTTTGTTGCCAAGTCACACTGGGAAAACACTGCCTGGGGAAGGCAGCCCCTGGGGGACTCAGTGTAACATCA
Source organism: Microcebus murinus (assembly GCF_040939455.1). Lineage (NCBI taxonomy): Eukaryota > Metazoa > Chordata > Mammalia > Primates > Cheirogaleidae > Microcebus > Microcebus murinus. The sequence goes on along the minus strand of NC_134105.1, from coordinate 113,418,325 downwards.
TCCATCGGTACCCGCTGCTCAGGGGATGCAAAGACGGACAGGACACTGCCTTCCCAGCCCCAGGGCCCCTGAATGACCCTGTGAAGACGCCTGTGACCCAGGTCTTGTAGAGGGACACGAGGCCTCTAGGAAAGAGGACAGTGGGTCTTAGGATGAAGGGAGCCAGCCCTGGAAACCAGGCTGGGGTGCTCCCTAGTTATTTCTCCTGCAATCCACAGCCACCCTCCATACCTCGCACTGGACATGCGGATGGGCCCAGTCGCCTCTCTTTATTGCCATTACTCAGCCCTCCCAAACATCCGTTTCTTCACCAGTTATTCAGCAAACACGTAGGGCACACTTACCATGTGCCAGGCACTGTTCTGGGTGCAGAGGACTGAGGAGTTAGCAACGCAAACAAACTCTCTGCCTGCGGGAGCTAGCGTTCTAGTTGAGGGCTGGGGAGCGATAGAAAGGACATTACTATGTAAAAGATATGCTGTGATAAGTGCTCTGAAGGAAAATAAAGGTGGAAATGAGGATGTAGACTGGTGAGGACTTTTAAAAAGGGTGGTCAGAGAAGGCAGCATTGAAACCTTAAAAGAAGGGGGGGGGGGAGTCATGCAGACACCTAGAGAAGGAGCTTACCAGGAAGATGAAATGAGCCGTGCAAAGGCCCTGGGGCTGAACAGAGCTGGATGTGTCTGAGGAGCTGCAGAGGCCCAGTGTGGCTTGAATGGCCTTATCTTTAAGACTCAGCTCTCCAGGGGCTCAGTCGAGCACCTTTCTGACTTGGAATTGACACTGCCCACTGGTTTTCATCAGAAGTGAGGATGGTCTGGCTGGCTAGCTAATTTCCCCATGAAAATACTCCAATCTAGTGGTTCCTAGGTCCTCAACGGAGTTGAGTTCAGAACTCTTATTGGAGAAAGGAAGGGAAAACATAAGTAGAAGCGACTACAGGACACTCAGAGCGGCAGAAGGACTGTGACATTGAGCCAGAACTAAGTGCTATGGCCACGCTGTGCTGCTCCCTTCCTGCCTCTGCACGGGCTGTGCCCTCCACGGATTCCCCCGTTCCCCACCGACTCATGCTGCAGCGCCCAGTCACTCCCTCTGCTCGCACACACCTCTGCACTCACAGGACTGGTCTGCAGTTTGCTTATTGTGACTTCCTTGAGGTCAGGATCGATACCATATCCCCGGGACTCAGCATAGATGTTTGCTGAGTGAAGGGAAATGAGATTCCAGGATCACTGAGGCTAGAACCTGTGCTGGGAGGGCAGCTACTGCAGGCAGCATCTGCACTGGTGCAGAACAGTCCCTTTCGGAGTTCCTGCCTTTCCCACTGAGGCTGTGGGCTGACAGCCAAGCCTGGCATAAGGCTCCTGAAACAGTCAGTCTGTCCCATTGCCCACAGGCCTGGGACTGGAGGTGCTTGCCATGGAGCAGGGACTTCCCAGGGCTGGAACCAACCAGACATAGCCCAGCTCCTTGTCTTCACGAGGACCTTGCGGGAGGCATGTGGCTGGGCCTCTCCGGGGGTCAAGGGAGGGACCCCATCCCTGGCACTAAGTGCCCACAGGATAAACCCAAGAAGGACTCTACATCATCGCCATGTTCAGGGACCCAGAGGAAACTTTCATTGGCGTTGACTGTTTATCTTCTGCCTAAGTGAGATTTCAGCTGTGGCATTTGCTACTTCAGGTGTCCAGGGGCTTGTTCTCAAATGCCCCTATCACTGAAGGCTGTTTTGCAGGAGCCAATTACCGGGGTGAGTCACGCTTGAGTGAGAAGAGGCAGCGGCGGCCTGGCCCGATGCCCACGGCAGCCCACTCCAACGCGGCACCTTCCACACCTTGCGAACCGGCGGCCTGGGCCTCTGCCTCCCGGCTGCGCGCAGAGGCACGGCGGCTCACCCGAGCGCCAGCCAGGCAGATGTGTTTGTCTGGGGCACCGGGGTGTGGGAAAAACAAATCCTTTGTAGAACAAATGTGGGAAATGCTTATTTATTTGTTAAACATTTCAAATCATGTCTTTTGTAAAACTGGCTCTCAGGCGAGAGAAGATGCATAAAACATTTGGAGGTTGAGAAAATTAATGCACAGGAACGAAATAAAGGAGATTGTGCAGCGCAGCCCTTCAAACGCGGGGAGCAAGCTTATCTTTTGAGAGAGGGGCTTGGGAACTAGGAGGAGGGGTAAGAAGGAGACCTACCTTTTACAGTGTATTTGTTTTCCACATTTGAATTGTTTCTGTGTATGTGTAATATCTCTTCCAAAAGTTTTTGACTCATCATATGAATATATCTAGAATTTCCCACATTTTATATTGATATTCATACTGTTCCTACATATTTCCTCTTCAAGAAGCAGTAAAAGCTACACTTACTGAGTTTGCTAAGTGCCAACTGCTGCACCACTCCTCAATTCATCTTCATGAGAATCTGCAAGGTAACGGAATGACCATGAGTTTTACAGGTGAGGAAACTGAGACTCGCCGATATTAACTCAGCCCAGAGCACGTGGTCAGTGAGTGGCAGTGTTATATTAATACTTGAACTCCGGGGCCATCAGACTGCAAAGCCTGGGGCCATCTGACTGCAAAGCCCATGGTGGGCCATGTTCCTGACTCGTGTATAAATCCCGAGCAAAGGGGATCTGGATCAGATTGGGGAGAAACTTCGAGAGAAAGGGTACTCTGTTTAAAACTCATCGAGAGGCACAAAGACGAAATCGAACCATCTCCTCCTTCCTCTGGCCTGGAAATAACACTTCCCATTTTCCCATCTGTCATTTCCCCGCTGGGGAGCTTGCTTCCCTCTGAGTCTCAGTAATACCTGACTCTGTGTTGCCTCCCAGACTGTGTGGTCAAAACAACCATTAGCTCTTCTCGTCTCCCAGGAACTTGCCATGTTGACGTGTCTCACCAATCAAGCTTACATCCATCCGTCATCTTTCCCTCTCCCAACACGCCATTTCTGCACCCACTTTCAAATCCGTCAGACCAACACTCTTACACCAGATATTGGCTCTGTGCTGAGCCCCAGAGACTGGAGTGAAACCGTTGGTCCAAGTAGCATTAGAAGGATGAATGAGCAGGATCAACAGCAAAGCCCCATGTGCCCAGGGCTGTATTCCTGTGTGCATGGACCTAATGACACACTTAGGGGTTCATTTTAGGAGCCCCAGAAAACCCCACTTCTAACACCTCACCCCACCAAAAAAAAAAAAAATACCCATTCCCTATCCCCAGTAGGCAATGCCATGATTTTCTTTGATTGAAGGCTTTGATCGTATTAAAATGCACTTGCCCCTGGAAGGGCAGCCTGGTGCAATGGCCAGAGAGACCCTTTCCCAGTTCCATTCAGGCTGCTGTGCACAGTTCTGCAGTCTGTATACTACACAACTCTAAGGGTGTGTTTACATCATAATCATTGTGATTTGTATATATTTATATTTTGTTTGTGTAGAGATGGGGGTCTTGCTATGTTGCCCTGGCTGTTTACAAACTCCTGGCTATAAGTGATCCCCTCACCTCAGCCTCCGAAGTGGCTAGGACTGCAGGTGCATACCACTACACCCAGCTTTAGTTTGTAAATTTTTATGCCAATTTTCCATCAGTTGGCAATCAAAAGTCTGGCACTGGTGTTGCCCACGCCCAACAGGACAGAATCCACTTTGTCCTGATGGCCTTGCTGCCTTCACTTACAGAAGGAATGCAGGCATGGAACACTTGTCTGCCCCGTTCTCTTCTGTCCTCCAGGGCATCTGCTCCCTGAGGGCTTCCGTCTGCTTCCACTGTCCCCCACCCGCCCACCTGCCTCTTGCTGCATCTTCACTGGATCCAGGGTTGAACTCTCTCCAGGAGACCTTGCCTGGCGACAACAGCGCAGGGCTTCTCAGTCGATCAGAGTGAGGGAGAAGGGCTTGGGGAGGGGCATGGGGACGGATCAGAATGGAGGGAATGAGAGGAAGAGGAGTTTTTCAAAATACTCAAAGCTGAGACTCCACCTGCATTAACTGACCTGTAGGAGAAGAGCCAGGCCCATGCATTTTGAAAAGTTCTCCCAGCCCCTAAACCCACTCCCGTTGGAAAGCATTTCGCTGGCCTGTATGGAGGCAGAGTAGACACAAGCCTGAAAAGCTTCAAGGCGCCAAAGCATCTCATCCCTGCCTCACCACAAGACCCAGAATTCCCACATTGCTTACGCCTTTGGGTTAAGGCATCAAATGTAAACCTTACATTGGAAACAGGCACACCGATATTAACTGGCTTTTGTTTATCTCATCTGTGTTATCATTTACCCCGCGCTGAGCAGAAGGTTTTGGTAGGTGACCTCATTCAGCCTTCACGGCACATGCTATCCTTATCCGCATCCTACAGCAGGGAGGACATGCAATCGTCTCTCCCGTTGCCCCGATTGTTCCTTCTGACTTGATAGCCCCCAAGTCCCAGCCACAGCTCACTTGGCAGCAAGGACTGCATACCCTGCCCGACCCTCAAGTCACCAGGCTGGGCTTGAGCAGAAATAGCCAAGGGCTGTGGCTGACCCTCCCCTGCCACACGATGGTAGTACTGGCTCCAGATAGAGCACTGGCTCCAGCTCCCACCAGGTGAATCTCAGCCAGGCAGGACCTCCAAGCTTCCTCCCCTCCCCGCAGAGCTGGGGAACTCACGCAGTCTCCTTCCTGCCTCCGCCCCCGTCCTCTGGCTGCTAAGGCAATCCCACTCCCCAGCTAGAAGGCCTCTAGTTGCTTCTGTCATGCCCCCAGTGTCCTCAGCTCTTCTCATCACTGAGAGATTCAGTGTAGTCCTCTTCGGAACCACAGTGATGACCAGAGTCATCAGCCTGACATGGCTGAGGTCCCAAAGGACTATGTCTCCATCTGTTACAGTTCCCCTTGTAGGGTTCCCACAATGCTGGCTTTATGCATGCCCTCTCTCTCTCTCTCACTCTCCTCCGGTCTTTTCTCATTCTTACAGCTACCTTCCTCAACAAACTAGGACAGGACTCAAGACCGAACTCAAAGACATCTGTAGGGTCCCCACGTGTCCCACCCCAAAACGATCCCACCTCCAGCAATCAGAGTCCCAGGACAGACCCAGGGCACCCCAACTCCCTGCTGTCTCGGGTGAATTCCCAGCCCACCAAATTCATCCTCTGGGGAGCTGGGGTCACCCCTTCATCAAGGCACATCCATGCAGGGCCTTGGAGTCTTCCATTCCCCATGTCCTTTTTCATCCATGGAAGTTTTTCTTCTTAAAAGGTTTAGTTTAAATTTTGTTTTTAATAAAGAAAGGCATGAAGTTACCCCCTCAGCCTCACCCTGTGCTTTTCCCAACACCTCCCCTAAGCCCCCACCCCTGCACCTGTGCAGACAGGACCACACCCCAGGCAGCCCTTTGGGCTCTGCTTGTAAGTGGGGTCTGTAGCAGCTGCCCAGGGCTACAGACTCCCTCCAGGGACACAAAGCCCAGCCTCCCTCCCCTGCTCTCCTTCATTAGGGACCCTCTTTAATAGCTCTTTCTGGGGGATTCTGCCTTCGTTTCACACAAGAGCTGCCAGGGGCAGGCAGAAGCCTCTGTTGAGGTGGGGGTGCGTGCCCCTAGGGCATTGCTCTGCCCCAGGCTTCAGAGATTATTATTTACAGCTCCTTAACATCTGCTTTCCATTCCTGGCTTCTTAAGAAACAATAAAATGGGAGACATGCTTGCAGCTGCTCTAAATACTCACCTGGCTGCAAACAATGGCTTCTAGTGACTAGGTCCCACCCTCTCAGTGGGCCTGGGCAGGGGTTCCCAGGCCCTGTAATTATGCTTCCTGTTGCAAACGGTCTGCAAGTCTGCAACGGGTGGTGTATTTATGAGTAAGCAAGCCAGCAAGGGCCAGTGCAAGCCCATGCTGGCTTACTGGCCTGGGCCAGAGGGCTGGAGTGCGGGGCTGGATTAATCCAGGAGCCCACTACCCATCAATAAAACATCAAAGGCCGGTGCCATTAGAGGAGGCAAAGCAGGATATTTTATTCATGACTATATTTTGAAGGGGCTTGCTCGTGACTCACAAATTATTCATGAGCTTCTTCTATTTTTAAATGTAAATTACAAGGGTGTTTAAAGGGGCGGAAGTCCTATACCCTTCCCCTGGTACCACTCTGCTATTTTGGGGAAAGGCTGCCCCACTTCAGGTGGTGCCCGTTGTTTCCTCCAAGGGAGACCAGTGGGTGGAAAGGCAGGCCCGGCAGCCGCCCGCAGGCCCGCCTTTGTTATACCAACGTCTCCCGGCCAATCAGAGCCAGGGCTTGTCGCTGTGACGGGGACCTCAGAGGTCATCTCTGGAGCGCTGATGAAAGGACATTCTGTAGACCTGCTTCTGAGTCTCTCCGGGCAGGGACTGGAGGTGCAGATTCCTGGGCTGCTCTCTGACCTTCTAAATCAGAACTTCTGGGAGGTTCTTGGGACTTGGGTTTGATGAAGGCCGTCTGTCCAGGTAAGGGAAGAGTCCCCTGGGAGTCCAGGCCTCCTCGTCCCCGAGTCTATGGCCATTATTGACCACTGTCTCTCGTCACCTCCCGGAAGCACTTCTCACTTTTGAGCCTGTTCACAGGGCCCTCTGGCCTGCCAGAATACGGCCAAACCAGTGGCATCAGGTAAAGAGCATGACGACCTGAAGAAAAAAATTGCAAAGCCCCTCTCTTCTATCCCTCATCCCAGAAGTTTCCACATATATTGCACATATACTCCACCTGCTTTACAGAGTGCGTCCAACAAACGCCAGTGAAGCGCTCCGGCGAGGGCCCGAGCAAAGACCAAAGGTGAGAAACAGCACTAGTGAGTGGCCACCCAGAAGCAGGGGAGCTCGGTTTCTTTGGGTCCTCAGTCCGTGGTGGCAGCATCTCTGAGATGTAACGGTGTCCCATCCAAGCCCTTGGGGAGGGCGTGGGGGAAAGTAAAGAGGTGGGGGGGGGGAGCTTTTGTGAGCTGGGCCGGAAAAAGAGAAGAAATCGGAGCCGTGATGAACTTGACCCTGAGCATCAGCTTCCCAGAGAGCACTGATCGAGTGGGGAGGGAGAGAGGACTGAGGTGGCAGAAGGGAGGTTGGCAGAGTCTTCTGGAGAGACCCTGCAGGTGGCCTTGGGGAAGCCGGGCTCCACTGACTGGCCTTCAGGAGAGCCCTGCGGACTCCCTTACACAAAGGCTCTTCCAATCTTGCCTCCCTACGTCCAGATAAAACCCGCTCTTCGTGCCCAGCTTAAATGTACTGTCTCAAGAAGACTTCCCCACTCCCCCATTTAAAAGTAAATTTCCACTCCTCGCCTATAAACTCCTATAGCATTTGATCTGTGCCTCCCTTACATCACACTCAGTTTCCTCGTGTGCTTGGCATTTCCTCCGCGAGAGCAAAGTTCCTAAGGGCAGAGGCCGTGTCTCACTCATTTTTGTATCAGGCGCATAGCATCTGGCATAATACCTAGCCCATATTAGAGGGTCGAAAGATGTTGCATAGATGAAGGACTGAAATGAATAAATAACTGAATGAAATTATTTCCCAATGTGGCCTTGTTCCCAGGAGGCAGACTAAACTGCCAGGTGGTTGGAATGAATATCCAAGAAGAGCTTCCTCTGGATTGTTGGCTGCTACTCACAGACAGCCAGCCTTGGTAAGGAACGGGGCCCTCGCCGAACCTCCCACATGCCGAAACCCTGAATGAGTGACTCAAGCTCTCCAGCCAGCGCTCCTAGAACCCAGCCAGCAGACAAGGGCCTGCAGAGCCCCAGATCCGTCAGAGGCTGACAGTCCGCTCTGCACATGCTCTGCAGATAATTAGCTTGTGTGCACTGGGATTGCAGGCGCTTCGGGAAAATAACTATAGCAGGTTAAAAGCTTAGTCAAAGCAAAATCAACATGAAATCCTATGGGCTGCTGAGGTCAGGAAAGGGATGCTCTGTTCTCTGAAATCCCATCAAAATAATTAGGAGAGGGAGGTTGGGGTGAGGAGGAAGAAGGATGAGAGGAGCAAAAGTCAGATTCCTGCTCCTGAGGACATTGGGGCATTCCGCGTGGGTGCAGACCCAGCCTGACCAAGAACACCCCACCTCTGTCTCCTCCCACCGTGGGGGTGGTGGGTGTGCAGGTGCTGCCCACGTGTGTGTCACTCTTCCTTCACCCCCCCTACACACACACACAGTCACTCCAGTCCCTGTCCTCCTTGAGGCTGCGCCTGGAGGGGTGATTTCAGAGGAAAAGAGCACAATGACAAGCAGGGCGGTGCAATCGCTGGGAGCAGCAGGCCACTCCCGCTACTCACTCCTGAAAGCGGACAGTTTTCTGTTCAGCAGCAATTGTGTGCCCAGGATAGCGCCAGGCTCGGGAGGAGTGGGCAAAAACAGTAAGACTCGTCCCATCCATCACTGGTTTGTCCCTCAACTAGGGAGGAAAACGAGGGTACATGGAACAGCTACAGAAACTACATGGCAAGCTGAGTCGCTGTGAAGCCCTGGCACCCCGAGGGGCTGGAGTGCACTGGAGCACCCATCCATCCCAGTGCGAGCAATGGGGGGTGCAGTGTGTGCACAAGATTTAGAAACAATAGGCTGACTAGAGGTAGGTCTGCTTCTTATATCGCCATTGTCATAACTCTAACCAATACCTGTGATAAAATATTCTTCCCCCAAGAACAGAGGCTGCTCCATACCCTCCCCCATGTGCCACTGCTGGGAAGATTAAGCTTTCCAAAAAGGGGGGAGTCGGCACAAGTTGGTTTGGGAGGAATTCTCAGATGAGGAGGGTCTGAGGTTAAGCCTTGATGTGTGGGATGATGCGAGCAGCCAGGGATAAGCGTACGGATTCCAGTCGAGACCCGGCTCCCGTGTCTGCCGCACTGAGGACCGCCCCTGAGCCTGGCTGGTTATCTAGCAATGCGTGGGCGAGGAGGAGCCTCCTGGGGGTGTCCCAGAGCTCCCCATGTGACTGCCACAGAGAAGGGAGAAGAACATCTCCTCCCTGCAGGCCCTGGGGTGTGCCTGGGGCGCATGAGGCTACAGGCAAGATTCTGGAAGAGGAGGAGGGTGTCAGAAAGAGCCTTGGGTGGGGTCCCAGGGCACTAGAAGGAAAAAAGAAAGCACTTGTAAGACCTAGAAAAATGGAACAGACAGCAAAGCGTATTTCCTACAATCCACAGTGCAAGTAGCAGAAATGGAGAGGCCTCTGTCCTGGGGGCCTTCACACTCTGGAGGCTCATATGGAGGATCGCTTCTCAGCAGGGGTTCCTGCCAGGCAGCTCCAAGTCACTGGAGGGCTGCCAGGAGGGACAGGGATGAGTCTTGCCGTGTAGCTCCAGAGGCAGAATTAGGCTGCATGGGCAGAAATTGTAGGGAGGCAGTTCCCGATAGAACATTATCCTGATGTTCTCTTGCCATTAGAGATGTCCTACGCTAGAGTACACTGTCCGAGAGGTGGTGAGTGTCGCCCAGTCACTGCGTGTGATCAAAAAGTAGCTGGATGACCACTTATTGGAGGGTTGGAGGATGCTATAGGGAACATTCTAGCAACAAGCATGCATCTCAGGAGCCACCTGCAGGTTCCTCTTTAACTCTGAGATTCTGTGATTCCAAGTCCTCCACCGAGCTTTTGGATTCAAATCATGCTGCCCAGTATCCAGACCCACCCACGCCAATCATGGAAAGGTAAATGACAGTCCTCGGGGACACACCCTCCCTGTCAGCACACCAGAGACAGTCAGCCGTTGCTGGAGGGAGGCCAGACAACCATGTGCCCTCCTGTTTATTAATAGTCAGGGTTAGTAAAAAGAACACAGCCATGGAAACAGGAGACGGAGGTTCTGCTGGTAAGCCTGCCACGGCCCAGCTCTGGAACCTTGGGCAAAGCTCTTCTCCAGCCCTTCCCCCATTATCTATCAAGTGAGGAAGACGGTTCATAATTCTCAGGCTCTCCCAAGCTCAGAGCAAGTCTCTTACTCTCCTCTCACTTTGTTGGGAAAATAGAAGCGATCAGATAAGAATGTCTCACCTTCCCACCTGCCTGCTTCTAAAGCCATTTACCCTGCCCCCTCCTTTGTTCAGCTGGAAAAGTATCCCCACCCTCCCCAAAGGCAGCTTCTCTACTTGTGCTCTGGACCTTGCCGTTCAGCACACTTTGGTCCTGAAATTATCCTCTCACTTTCCTGCATCAACGACTTTCTCCTGCCCACCAGAGCGCTACCGAAATACCCACAAAATACACCGTGTGGACCTTATTTCGATGCTGACTTTAAGAAATCTACTCCATAAAAATATCTGTGAAACAATCATGGAAAAGTGAACTCGGACTCAATATTTGATAATATTAAGGAACTTCTAAAAAAATTTTAGCGGCAATAATTCTATTGTAATTATGGGTTGTTTTTTTTTAAGCGCTTTTCTTTAAAATAATCCAGGAGTCAGGAGGAGTATGTGGGGTTAAGGAAGAAACAAGATTGGATACGTATTGATAATTGTTGGCATTAGGGGATGGGCCTATGGGGTTCATTATACTATTTTCTCTACTTTTGTATAAGTTTGAAATTTTCCAGAATAAAAGTTATAAATAATAAACAAATAAGGGACAATGCTCTTGGCAGATTTCATGCCACATCTTGGGAGGACCCTCCCGGGGCCAGCTGCCTTGGCAGGCAGGAGAGGTAGGTCAGCTCTACAGATAAAAGGACTTACCCTCAAAAGGCCGGTCCCACAGGCAGAGAAACAGAGGTGGTCTGTCCCAGGCACCCGCCCTGCAGTGCTGAGATTGCAGGATCCCAGATGCCAGCAGTTCAGGTCTTGCAGAGAGAGATGACTGGACCAGGAAGCCTCAATCAGCCCTCCCCGTCCCCGCAGTGGCCCAGGACAACTCCCGTTTACCCAGTGCTGCACTGCAAATCTTGCACCTGCCTTCCCTCATTTCATCCTCACCACCTCTTTGAGATTGTTCTCATTCTCCTCCACCTGGTTGATGAGGATGTGGGGGCTCAGAGCAGAAAAATGACTTGCCCAAGGTTATTCAGCTGCTAAGAGGCAGCGCTGCGACTTGAACCCAAGTCTTCTCTCTACAAAAACTGTATTCCTCCCTTGTCTCCTCACTAACTGTAAAGTTCTTGAGAGTAACACTATGTTTTTTTCATCTTTGAATGTCAAGTGCAAAAAGTTCTACGAACATGAAAAGAGCTCAGGAAACGTGTGCTGAACAAATGCATGGGTGTGAGCTGTGCCCCCTGCTCATGGAAGATAACTTCTTTTCTTAAGCAGGCGTTTATCCCATCCGTCTGTTACAGGCATACTGAGCGTGCCTGCTGTCTCCCCTAGTGGACTGTAAATTCCCCAGTGGCCAGCAGGGACCCTCTATGCATCGGTGGGCTCCAGCAGACTTCGCCCAGTCTTGAGTAAAACGGTTGGGAAAAGAGGGACAAGGATTCCTTGGGCATGGTAACTGTAGGTGTCTCCACAAGAAGACACTTAGTACATTTGTGACTTTCTCTCCCCACGAAAGATTACAGTTTTATTGTCATTGAATAAATAGGACCATAAGTTATTATTCACACGCTGATTTCTTAAACTGTTGACATATATCACTTTGCTGGCTTTTATAAATTATTTCCTCCGTGTTGCTGAAAAGTAAAATTGGGGTGTTAGCAACCACACCCCTTCTCCATCTCTCCGGAGGCCCACCTCGGGGTCAGACACTGGGCAGGCTAGGGTCCTGCTCTGTGGAATGATGTTGGAATTCTCCAGGCCCATCAATGAGTTGGCAGGGGCTCAATAGGCTTCTGAGTTCACTGAGAACTTCAAGTGCTACGATCCTGGCAAATGGCAAGACTTAGCACTCTCGGGCACACCCTGCACAGGATCGATTGGTTAACAGGCGGTGGGGAGTGCTGGGGAAATGCAAAGTTTAATTTCCTTCCCTGGCTCCCTGCCAGCTGGATATGACAGCAGCTGCTAATATATTTCAAACAGCCAGTTTCATGCAACGCCTGTAGTGTAAAAGCTGGGCTTTTGTCAAACTCTGGGAAGCTGAAATGGTGAACTGCGAACGCCTAGGGCTGGCGTAGTCTGGGTGGGCGTGTCCACAGGCCTTGACCCTGGCAGCTCCAGCTGGTAGCAGCTCTTGTCACCAGCCCTGGCCTGAGGTTCTCCTGCCTGGAGTGAGGTATCAGAGTGTCTGCCAAGAGCAGCATGTCACCAAAGCTACCATGCATTTAAGAGTGAGGCTGGAAAATTCCTAGGGATTTCAGGGACAGAAAACATCAAGAGGGCTCAGACACAAATGAGGCACAGAGCGATCAGAGTTTTTAATAAACGGTGTGCCTCTGACCCCTTCCTGGCACATCTGCGGGATCTGTCCAGGAGGAAGGGTGGGCCAGACAGGATTTGGTTGATTTGTTTGAGACAATGACCAAGTAGGGTGGGCCGACATCTAAGCACATCATTCAAAGACACTCCTCCTCCACCAAGGAACTGGGAGAGATGCACCCAACGCTCCCAAAGGAGCAGCACTGAGGAAGGAAACTATGGGAGATGGAGTCGGGGTGAATGGAGAATCACTCACAGTAGCTTCTAGCTCAGCCCCTTGAGGAAACTGTGGCAGGTTCCAGGGGAGAGAAGAGCTGTGATTAACAGTGATGCACACAGAGATTCCAGCACTTGAGGCACCCAGAGCCTACAGTTTCCTGGGGAGAGGGTTCATTGCTTTCAGAAGATTCTCCAAAGGGAATGTATCCCATCAAAGCTTTAAAATCACTGACACATAGGCAGAAATTGGTTGGTTTACACACGGGCCCCATGGTCGGGCCAGACCTGCCCAAGTAGAGACTGACGCTGTTGATGTTAGATATGGAAAATAAACAAATTAGGAGTTCGCAGATTTCCACTGCCTTTGTAAGGCATCATAACTACTAAACCTGATCTTCTCCCAAGAAGCTCTCAGGGTTTATTTCCTCAGCCTGTTTATTGCAAAGACTGGTGACTTCGCATTTGCATTGCAAATAGCTCTTTTGTGTTGACATTTCTTTTGGTCTTGAAGGGCCCATAATATTTTTGCACAGTTGGGCGGGGTTAATGGCTCCCATCCAAAAACCAGTAGATATTCATATACTCAAAACATAACAGATGCTCAATAACTATAATTTGAATGAATAAATGAATGAATGAATATGAAGATATGTTTCCAACTGTACAATAGCAGTTGTCTCTAAACAATTATAAAATTAAAAAGCTTTGCATTTTTTAAGGTTAAATACTCTTTTTCATCATTGATCCATTCATTCAACAAATGTTTACTCAATACCACATTTAATTCCTGACTGAAAACTCTGTGACAACAGGAAGCCTAGGACTCTGTCATATTTGACTTTACATCTCCAATATCTCCTGGTACATATGAAATGCTCGATAAATATTTGTTGGGTGACAATAGGAATTCATGGATGTCTTTTCGTTTTTTTCAGGGAAGTGTCAAACATATGCAAGCTAAGAATTTGATTTATGTACCAACTTCTGAAATAAGAGTAAAATATCAGCAAGAGGCAGCCTTGGTGGCCCTCTGGATATTAGTAGCATACAGATATAGACTTTAAAAGTTGTAGCAACTCATTCATATATTCATTCGACACATAGTTGCTAAGCACCAGGCACTGCGTAGACACCAAGGATACGGAGGTGAGCCTGCTCTGTGGGATGAAGAGTCATTTTAACAAAGCCTTATTGGCTGAGGAAGGAGGTGAGGGGGCCAAGTCCAGCAGGTCTGAGCCAGTTTCCCAAACGGATGGTGTTGAACTCAGATTGAAGCACGAGCAGGACTGAGAGCCAGGCAAAGGGCAGGGCTGGGGGTGTCACAGGATACATCCCGGAAAGCCAAGGAGTTTTAGGTTGCTATGAGCTAGGCTGATGCCATGGCCCAGGTGACAGAGCAAGACTCTTTCTCAAAAAAATAATCTGTCTCTGGCCGCAGAGATCCCCATGAGGTAGCACGTGGGCAGCTGAGTGAGGATGGTGACCCTGGCTGGGGTGGTGAACGCAAAGGAGTGGATGAATTCAGGAAATATACAAGGGGTAGAATCCAAAGAGCCTAATGATTCTTAGAGCATTTACTGAGCTCTTTCCTATTTAATTCTCCTAACCAGCTTCATAGATTGTTTCTATTATTAGCTCCGCTTTTACAGAAGAAGAAACTGAGACAGTAAGCGGAGCAAACTCCTGAAGACCACCAGCACTGGAGCTCCAACCCTCTCATCCTTCCTTCTTCATCATGATGTCATACCATTTAGGTTTCTGGCTTGGGCAATGGGCCATTTACTGAAGTAGAAAACATAGGAGGATTTAGGAATTTGGGTGAGAAGACAATTATGAGTTCAGTTTTCAACATGCTTGTGGGGACGTCCAAATGAAAATGAGCAGTGAGTAGTCTGGAGCTGGGGAAATAGAGCTGGGGGGGTGGAGTAGACGTACAGATTTGAGAGTCATCAGCAAATAAGCAAGGATCACACTTCACAGGCTTCCTCCTTGGGAATGCTGCTGAGTTTGGGAACAGACTCAACGCTTTCCAAGTGAAGAGGAAGTGGGAAGATGTCAGTAGTGCTGAGCCCAGCTGGGCCAGGGCACTGGTAGCTCCAGCAATGTCCCAGGTCAGTCCCATCCATCTCTGCTCCCAGGTCATGCCCAGTAGCCACCAAAGGGCGTGACGTCAGGCCCGGGGTGTTCTGCAGCCCCCGCCTTGCAAGGCAGTCTTTGGCACTACCGCATGCCCATGCCACGGGAGCTGCCTTAACACTGATTAACTCCTCCTTAAAAAAGTCACGTTTCTACGTTGCCTGCCAAAATGGTAACAGACAGATAATGTACTGTGTCATTAACACATCTCTGTCTATTTAAAAACCTCCAGAGAAGCAAGCAGATGAGCCTTGGAGTTAGCTCGGCGGTGGGAATTATTGCTTGGCTAATTATAAACAGTGTTCTCGGAATGCCAGAAGACGCGACCAGGGGTACAGCCCCTGTCTTCCTTACGAATCTAAGGGTGATTGTTGACAAATACCAGCACAACAGTTAAGACACAGGAAGTTAAGAGGGGACCAGGCAACCTGGCACAGTTGTGAAACCAGGAATAGACCCCTCATCCCCGGGAAAGTGTGCCAGTCAGCCCCTCAGTGATCCTCATCCATTTGTGCCTGTGTGGTCTCCTCTCCCTGTGAATCCCGCTGGCCCCGTGTGGCCGATAGAATATGGCACACGTGTGTGAATTTCAAGGGTAGATCACAAATGGCATCGCACATTCCACGTTGGTATCTTGGATCACTCACTCTAGGGGATGCAGACGCCATGCTGTGAGGTCACTCAAGTAGCCCTGTGGAGAGGCCCTTGTGGCCAGGAATTGAGACCCCCGCCAACAGCCAGCACCTATTTGCCAGTCTTTAGAGTGAGGCACCTTCCAGTTGACTGTTCCAGCCTCAGTCAAGCCACCGCTGACATCTGACCACAACCTCATAAGAGACTTCCAAGCCAGAACCACCCAACCAAGCCATCCCCAATTCTTGACCAAAGCGGCTGTTAGAAGTAATAAATGATATTAATGTTTTAAGCCACTGTGTTTACATTAACTAATACAATCAATAAAAAGACTGGATCCTGGGTAGGGAAAGGAATAATATTAACTGCATCCGTACGTACTATGCCTCAGGGACTCACATATAGTATCCCATTTATTAGGCCCATTTTACAGATGGGAAAACCAAGGCACCCTATATATATATAAGATTGCAAAGCCTGCCTAGTCCCACAGCTAGGAAATGCAGAACAGAGTTTGAATCCTGACCCGCCTGCCTTCAAAGCTCCAGCTATTTCTATCACAGTGCTCTGTTTCCCTGAAAATAAGCAGCCCAAGACCAGAGTTCTAGCTCTGCCGGGAAATAGCTCAGTGATGTGGGGAAATGGTTCATTCTCCTTTGGTTCGTTTTCTGCCCTGGAAAGTGAGGGAGTTAGAGTCTTTGGCTTTTAAGCTTTCAGTTAGCTCCAATATTCTTTGACCGTGTAGTTCCAACCCGACACCACCAACACCTCCCTTCCTTCTAGGACGGGTGTTCTCAGTGACTGCCCTCTGGCTCTGGCTGTTCTGCGCTTAGCAGCAGGAGTTGGCTTCAGTGGTAGCAAGAGGATCTTACGATAGATAGCCTCAAGAAATCTCCGAACGTTCTGGGAAACTTAAGTTACCAAGAAAACCCTATGCAACTTCCTCCTCTGGAGGCTTTCGAAATAATGTTACTAACTATATGTCTTGGAGCCTTTAGGCTAGCTGAACAAATTAGAAAGAAATGAAGCTAAGTCTGAAAGAAACAGGGCGGTGAGCTCCTAATAATTTCTGTCTTGCACACAGTAAGTGTCTAGGGAAAATCCACAGAAAGCGTAAATGAATAATGGGCTTTTTCCTTGTATCGAGTGGAGATGAGACATGTGACAGTGGGCCAGTTACTCAACCATTCTGAGCCTGTGTCCTTATCTGTGAATGGTAATTAACTCAAAAAGATTGTAATAAATATAAAACACAAGCCAGGCACGGTGGCCCACGCCCGTCATCCTGGCACTTCGGGACGCAGAGGCAATAGGATCGCTTGAGCCCAGGAATTTGTGACCAGCCTGATCAACATAGTGAGACCCCATATTAAAAAAAAAAAAATAGTAAAATATTAGCCAAGTGTGGTGGCATGCACCTGTAGTCCCAGCTACTCGAGAGGCTGAAGCAGGAGGATCCCCTGAGCCCAGGAGTTTGAGGTTGCTGTGAACTATGATGACATCACTGCTCTCTAGCCTGGGCAACAGAGCAAGACCCGGTTTCAAAAAAAAAAAAAAAAAAAACATAATCAAGCACATAAAACCTTTAGCAGAATGTCTGGAAGATAGGATGTGCTCAATAAAAATAAATCATTATTCTGTTAAAGAATGACCGTATTCTCAAGCTGAATGTTCTGAGAAAAAAAAAAAAAAGAATGACCGTATTGATTCAGCAGAGATGAAGGACACTTCATCGGGATCACCGACAGCTGGAGTGCAGGTTCTTATTGTTTCTATGAAGCCCTGAAAGGCATCGGCATCTGTGGAAACGGAGTGAATTTTGGAAGAAAGCTAGATGGTAGACTCAACAATCCCTCCCGCCACCCTCCAGCACCTTGACAGCACCTCCCTGCCAGGGTGCTCCAGCCCCAACCCCCACTTCTGCTGCATCCACCCCCAAAATCCATCCGTGACACTGACCCGGAAAATGTCGGGCCCCGGGAAGAGGCCGCTTGCCGCCTCCCTGTCACTCCACATCTCCATGGGCCAGCGCTGTGCTGCTGGGGCCAGCCCAAGGCAGAGAGCCGCCTGGGCCCCACATGTGGCCGCCTGTTTCCCCCAGGCTGATTGTGTGATCCTGATTGGGTAATTTTTGAATCCCACTGTTTTTGATTGGATGTTAAAGCTTGTTGTTGATTGGATGTTAAAGCTTGTTGTTGATTGGATGGTAAAGCTTGATGTTGATTGGATGTTAAAGCTTATAGTTGATTGGACGCTTTTTGAGCCCTACCAAGGGTATAAAAGCAGGAGGAGACCAAGAAAAGAAGGTGAGAAGATCAGAACACAGCAAGAGGGCCACAACACTTGCTGGGTTGAGCCTGCCAGAAGAATAAAAGCTGTTCTCCAACTCTTCGTGTGCAGCTCGGTTCTTTCCCCAGTCAAGAGCTGTAAGGCTAGCTGTACACGTTGCCGCAACGACACCATCATCCCCCACCCAGGCCAGACACCCAGTTTGCCCTCTAATGGACTGAGAAACCTATCAGCTTTAGCACCAGATTAGGAACCTGACTCTGATTGGGGCCGCTTCACCCAGGGACCTTCCCTTCACAAAAGGGGCTTCCATCCCCACCAACTGCGTAGTACGGCAGCCACCTGCATACATCTCTCAGGGAAACTCTGACAAGGGGCTGCCCAGCCTCCCTCCTGCCTATCTCCAGGTCAGACCTCTACACCCCCACTCAGAAGGCTGATCCCCGTTGTTCAGTCCACACAAGGACTTTCCCTGGAGTGTTAGATCCCCTATGGGTCTCTAGGCGGCAGACCCATAGGTGGCACTACATTCTGATTCTCAGGATATCATATATGGTTTCTTATTGAAGTACATAGACTAAAGATGGCTCCTGTAAATCTAAAATGGAGTCAGTCTTGCTGTAACTGTTAGTAAAAGTTCCCATAGGAAGTTCCCAGAGGAGGGAGAAGGGAGTCGAGGAGGCCTGTTCCCAAAAAGAATAGAGAGGTCCTGTTCCAAGAAAAGTCCCTTGGCCCTCACTGTACCTTTCCATTATTCGCTTGATTAATGACTAACCGCAAAGTTCTGCTTCTGTGATTGCTCGCTTGCATAGCTGCCAGCCCCTAAGGTATAAGAAAACTGCAAAGGCTTTGTTCGCTGCTGCTTCTCCCTCCTTGCATGGAGTGGTGACAGCCCCTGCGCAGGTATCAGTAAACTAATTTGGTTTGATTGGATTCTGGTGTCCGAGTCCCCCTGATCCACTGGTTTACAACATTATCCCTCATCCAGCTCAGGAAAAGTGGGTATGGAGAAGGAAAGCGGCCCTGGCGTTGCTGTTATCAAGTCTCTGTAATCCACAAAGAGATCTGTCAGGCTTCATCAGGCACTGTTGATGGGCTAACTCAGTTAAAGCCTCTCATTTCATTAGGTGGAAGAGACCATAATGATATCTGGAAACCCATAAGTAAAGGATCATAATAGTTAAATAAGTGAGGAGGGCTCCAGAACATTCAATAATGCAATTAGGTTAGGCTCAGGGAGAAAATATGATCATTGAATAAAAGACAGCCTTTGTTTTTCATTAGTCCTCACTAACACGGCTGGTGGAGATGATTTGTTTTCCATTCCTCTCCTTTGACTCTAAAGAGTACCCTATCTCCTTCAGTATCCTGTCGTCAAAAAATATCATGAACCTCACCAAGATTAACGCCCTAAAAAGAAAAACAAAAACCAAAAAAGCCAGCTTCATGTTAACCATGAATCTCATACCCAATTTATGGATGAGGAAATCATCTCCGAGTTGTCGTGACAGATATGGATTCAAGTCTTAGGTCAATCCTGTCCAATCTGTATGGCCTTTGCCATTTGCAAAGCCTTGTCACCTGTGTCACCTCATTTAATTTATCCTCACAGTAGCACTTATCCACATTTTTCAGGCACAGAAATGAGATGCCCAGTTCGACATTTATTGAACATCTACTACCTGTTAGACAATGTGTCAGGTCGGGGCGTGGGGTGTCATGCATGACACTTGCCCAAGGTCATAGATCCAGAAAACGTCAAGGCTGAAATTTGAAACTTGCCCTTCCACTGTGGCCTTGAAGTCTGGCCAACAGAATCAGTCCCTCTGACCAGGAGAAAGACACAGTGTGTTTGTTCACCACTAAGTATACATTTGTCATCCCGTGACTCCGATTCTATATTTTGAAAAGACCCATCATAAAATTATTTAAGTCAGCAATCTCCAACCCTTTTGGCAGCAGTTTCATGAGAGACAATTTTTCCACAAACCCGGGCCAAGGGGGTGTCGTGGGTGGGGGAGGTGGTGATGTGAGGCCCATGGCCCAGGGGTTGGGGTCTGAAGATTTAAATGAAATCAGTTTTAAATAAAAGATTTAATCTTTTCTTTTTTTTTTCTTTATGTTCATAGGAAGGATGGACAGATGCATGAAAATGTTCTGAAAGAAGTCCCATCGTATGAGCGTCAGGACTTTGCTGTGTTCTGCATAACAAAGCCACTAATATCTGCTTTCCGTTGTAAATGGTTTTCAGTGCCTGGACTTCTCTGTTCCAAGGACCAATCTTTCTCTATAAAGAATAGTTCAAGGGCCAGGCATGGTGGCTCATGCCTGTAATCCTAGCACTCTGGGAGGCCGAGGCGGGAGGATCACTCAAGGTCAGGAGTTTGAAACCAGCCTGAGCAAGAGCGAGACCCCATCTCTACTAAAAATAGAAAGAAATTAATTGGCCAACTAAAAATATATAGAAAAAAAATTAGCCAGGCATGGTGGCACATGCCTGTAGTCCTAGCTACTCGGGAGGCTGAGGCAGAAGGATAGATTGAACCCAGGATTTTGAGGTTGCTGTGAGCTAGGCTGATGCCACGGCACTCTAGCCTGGGCAACAAAGTGAGACTCTGTCTCAAAAAAAAAAAAAAGAAAGAAAAGAATAATTCAATACAACAAAATCTATGTCTTGTCAGCAATCATTGTTATATACATGAAACTATTTTTACAGGTTTGTTTCACTTACTAGACCATAAGTTCCTCAGGGCAGCAATTGGGCCTAGCACAGTGCCTGATAGCAATTTGGAGTTCAGTTAATGTTCATTAAACTGAAATGATCTCTACGAAAACATCTGTGTGTTTTAGGTGTGTTTCAATTATAGAACACTCTTGGGAAATCAAGTTTTCTACATATGAGGAAAATTTTCCAGGTAACTTGGAAATTCTCTTCTATGCATTGAAACTTTTTACGCAAAACTTCCCCTAATGTTCTTAGATGGGATGCCTTCCTTTCTTCTCTGCTCCTGCTTATTTTATTTTTACCCCTATTATAATACTGGATTACAATAACTTGTTTACACTGGAGATGACTCACACAGATTTAACTTGTATGCTGACATACATGGCTGTATGAATGTCTTTCCCACTAAAATGTGAGCCCCTGGGTTTTTGCATCTACTTCACCCTGTGGCCTGGGACAGAGTATAAAGGGCAGAGACTGTGGAAGGAAAAAAAGGAAGGAAAGGGGAAAAGGAAAAGGAGAAGGAAGAAACAGAGAGGAGGAGAGAGGGAGGAAGGAAGGAAGGAAGGAAGGAAGGGAGGGAGGGAGGGAGGGAGGGAGGGAGGGAGGGAGGGAGGGAGGGGAGAAACAAAGGACACGAGGGACAAGCGAGGGAAGAAGGCATCTGAAAATACTGAAGAGCTGACAGGGTAGTGAAGAATCCCCAAGCCCATATCTAGAAGATTGGAACCATGGAGAAGTGAGACCAACATTGTTTCCCTTGGGGGATATTTGCTAATTTCAGAGTTTTTGCAATCCTCTACACAGTAGAGGGGAAAAAATTGATGGGGAGGGTCTAATAAACTCCTCCTGTTCTTGTTTAGAAACCTGAAACGCCATGAGGATGAGCCGGCCTGTGCAGACACCAGCTCAACTTCCAATCTTCTCAAGCCCCGATGGCTCAGACCCCCAGGTGCCTGCAAGAAGCAAATGAAAATCCTCACTGGAGGCCAAAAACAAAAAAGAAGTCAGAATAAAGACGTTTTCAGACCAACAAAACCAAGAGAGTTTGTCACAAGCAGAACTGTATTAAAGAAAACCTTAAAGTGAGTGGTTTCAAGTAGAAGGAAAATTACCCCAGATGAAATGTCAAAGATGTACAATAAATGAAGAGGAATGAAAGGGGAAACTGTGTGTATCATATTATACACATGTTGTATTACACATAACACGTGTAACAAACCTCTCCAAATTGACATATTGAAAACACTGCACCCAGCAAATGCAAACTACACATTTGTAGTTTGCACATGTCTAAAAATAATTCTACTCTCACAGTTGATTATTTGTCTGTCTATGTATAGAACTTTAGGTTAAAATTCTTTTTCGCTCAGAATATCGAAGATCACCATAGATTACCAATAACCAATGCTGCTGCTTCTGAGTCGGGTGCCAGGCCGCTTCTAGTTTCTTTGCGGACAGTCTATTTTTGTTTGTTTTCTCTTGGGAAGCTTTTAGGAGTTTCGTCTTTGAGTTTTGATTTCACAAATTGGCTATTAAAACCAATGATAAATATGTCTTACAGAGTTTAAAATATACATACACTAAAATGACCACAACAATGGCACATAAGTCAGAAGGGGATAACTGGAGTTTAAGTAACTTAGATCTTTGTGTTTTCTTGGAAGACGGTAAAAGTATCAATGAATAGTGAACCACGATGAGTCAAAGTTGTCATTTCTTAGGTGATCAATAATAGAGGAGGGAAACAAATTTTAAAAATCAATCTAAAAGAAGAGAAGAAAAAAAAGGCACTGGGTAAGAGAAGAGATGGAAACCCAAATTAATCAATGATTATATTAAATGTAAGTAGACACAATGCTTTGATTGAAAGAAAAGATCAACCACCTGGATATAAAAACAAAGCACAACCATGTGCTCTTTACGGGAGATTCAGGTAGAACAAGGAAACAGAGAAGCTGACAGTAAAATAACAGAAAAAAAAATGTACCATACAAACGTCAACTAGAAAAAAGTTGGTGAATCTTTCATAAAGCTGAAGGCAAAAACATTACGAAGAGATTAAGAGGATGCTTCATTATGATAAAAGGCTTAATTTACCAGAAAGACATAACACTTTAAAATTTTTATGTACTTAATAATTTAGTCTCGGGATAAATGAAGCAAAATCTGACTGAACTACTAAGAGAATAAACAAATCCATAAAGACAGTGGGAGATTTAAATACACCTTTCTCAGAAATTGATAAAACAAGCAGGCAAAAATCAGTAAGGACGTAGAAAACTCGAATAACACATGTAACAAACCTCTCCTAATTGACATATTTAGAACACTGCACCCAGCAACGGCAAATTACACATTCTATCTAAGCACACACAGAGCACTTTAAAAAAATTAACCATATGCTGCACCGTAAAGCAAGTCTCAACAAATTTCAAAGAATAGAAATCAAACCGAGTATCTTTACCCACAATGCAATTAAGCCAGAAATCAATAACAAAGAGATTACCAGAAGCCTCACATGTTTAGAAATTAAGAAATATACCCTCTAAATACCTAATGAAGAAATCACAATGTAAATTAGGATACAGTTTAACTAGACAAAAATGCTACATATCAAAACTAACTTCTGGGATTCAGCTAAACCACTAATCTATTAGAAATGAAGCTAAAAAAAAAAATCAATGAATTCTCAATCATATTATACAATTGCAACTTTTCCCCTCAACAGGCTTGTTCCGGTCCAGTCTCCTGAGCCGGACTCCAGGCCTGGGGAGTGGACGTGGCCACTGTCCTGGGCTGTGCCCGCCAGCCACAGCCTGGTTCCCATCCCTTTCTCTTAGCTTAGTCTTCCATTTGGATCCAGTAGTGTCTCCAGCAATTTCCTGAGAAAAAGGAAGAGAGATTAAATGGGAGAGAACATTTCCTATTCCTCACATGTCTAAAAATAATTCTACACTCGCATTTGACTATTCGTCTGTCTAGATATAGAACTTTAGGTTACAATTCTTTTTTCCTCAGAATCTCAAAAACATTTCTCCCTGGATTGCCCATATCCAATATTGCCTCTGAGCCTGGTGCTAGGTTGTTTCTTGTTTCTTTGTGGACAAGCCATTTTTGTTTGTTTTCTCTTTGGAAGCTTTTAGGAGCTTCATCCTTGAGTTTTGAGTTTCACGATGATCCGTCAAGGTCTGAGTCAGTTCGCGTTCATTATGACAGGAATGTGGTGGCTCTTTCAGTGGGGGAACTTTGCTCTTTGGCTCAAGGAATTTGCTTCTATTATTTCTTTAACAATTTTCTTTCCTCAGTTTTATCTGCGTTTGTGTTTGTAGGATTCCTCTCAGATGTTGAACTTCCCATATTGATGTGCCATGCAGTTCGTTTAATTTCCTTAAAGATAATCCTCAGTTTTTGTTAATTGTTTGCCTGAGGTGAGGGAGGGAATGCCTTCCTGGATACGAGTGTTTAGTGTGGGGAGCAAGGGAGAGCTCGGCGATTCTGTATATAGGTCCAGTAATTCCTCTGTTTGCAGCCCTGCATCCTCTCCACCCTTCATCGTGCCCGATGCCTTCAGCCCCAATGCCTCCTAAGTTTAATTTTAACTTGATGTAACATTTTTAAGTTTCCTCCTTAGGTGGAGCCCCTCCTTTCCTCTACCTGTGGAATAGGTACCACTATCCCACATAATCTCCATCTTCCAGAAATTTGTTGAAATTTCTCATTCTCTTCATCGTAGAGATATTATACCTTTGGGGGGAATTTTACTATTATTAAAGAATCTTGGGCCGGGCGTGGTGGCTCACGCCTGTAATCCTAGCACTCTGGGAGGCGAAGGCCAAGGCGGGCGGATCCTTGGAGCTCAGGAGTTCGAGACCAGGCTGAGCAAGAGCGAGACCCCATCTCTACTAAAAAATAGAAAGAAATTAGCTGGACAACTAAATATATATATATATAAAATTAGCCGGGCGTGGTGGCACATGCCTGTAGTCCCAGCTACTCAGGAGGCTGAGGCAGGAGGATCGCTTGAGCCCAGGAATTTGAGGTTGCTATGAGCTAGGCTGACGCCACAGCACTCTAGCCCAGGCAACAGAGTGAGACTCTATCTGGAAAAAAAAAAAAGAAAGAAAGAATCTTACAGACAGAGGAGACACATCTATGTACTCAGTCTTCCATCTTTGCTTGGAAGCTCAGTGATCATTTCTTTACCTGTTAGCCCTCCACAGGGCAGTAAGCAAAGAGCAGCAATAATGTGGGTTTTTCCTCTCTAACTTTAGCTCCAGGCACATGAACAGCTAGCCATCATTCCCTAAATGTTTGCAGCACTGAATGGAACTGCCTGGTGCATATTATGCATGCTCAGTCACCCTAAGATCATTGCCAAGGCCTTAAGGACACCCATAAGGAAAAGAAAGCCTATGATAACCAGAATCTCCAAACCTAAGTCAGAATAAAATTTGCAACAAATACTAGTGAGTCAGTGAGCACCGCAGAAGTGAACATTTTAAATGTGCATGATCTTGAGAAATCTGGGACTTAACCTACTACTTTGTTGAATCTCTAGCATCTAACACGGTGTGCTTTACATACAAGAAATCCTATTGTGTTGCCTTTTATTATGACAAATGAAGTTAGAAGAAATGTCACTTATCTTAATCATGAGAATATCAGGCATTTCCCAAGCTGAAAGCAAGACATTCTCTCAGGGTGAGTAACTGCTGAGTATTGTCCCAAATGTTACCACTTTTATTTTATTTGGGTTGATAAACTTTTCAGATGTTGATCACTGCATTGGGGAGTTCTCCCTCTTATCAATGATTTAGAATCCAGCTAATAGCTGATGAAGGAGTTTAATTTACAAAAGATTGATTTTTTTAAGGTATTCGTAGGAAAGCAGCCATTGACTCCCAGAAAGAATGACAGCTCATTTTTCTCCCTTTGTCTGAGCTGGCTGGGAGGAACGGAGAAGAGCCCAGATTGAAAGGTCAGTTTGAAAGTGTGTACTTAACTCCAGGAGAAGAGAGAGTGTAAATCTTTGAACATCCTGAGATAACAAAAACCCAGTGAAAATACAAATAAAGTCATGTGGGTCGGAATCTAACTCTGCCGCCTGCCGTAGTACTCTGGGACACGTGCCCCATGGTACGGTGGAAAAGCAAAGGCTTTGGAGTTGCACAGATTCAGCCAACTCTGTTACTTTCCCACTGTGTGACCTTGGGGAAGTTTCTTGACCTCTCTGAGCTTCGCTTTCCTCGTGTATAAGATTACTACAGGAAGTCAAATGAGAGAATGAGCGTTAAAGCCCACATCCAGGGAGAAGTACATAGTAGTTGCTCAGAAAATGTTAGTTATACCCTTCCTTTTATGTCTCGGGAAAGACAACCATGGCACCTCGCTGCGAAGCTGCTCCCACTATAGACTGCATTCCCGTGCATCACCCCCTGCCCCCGTGACCCGCGCTGGTAACTCTAGAGGCAGATTTAACACCACTTCCTCCATTGGGTGTTCTGACTGATTTGCTCCATCTCTCGGGACACCTGCTTCCTCATCTGCAAAGTGGTGATAAAGTCTACATCGTCTACTTCACAGGGTTCTGTAGGGCTTTAACAAGAAACTGCTTCCAACCTATGTTTTGTAAATTGCAAAGTAGTAGTAAAAATTGGCCTGCCCTACTAAGTGCTGTGATTGGAGGGAAGCTATAAATGTTAGACAGGATTTCTACCAGCTTGTCACCGATGCCCATATTTTCCACCATGGAAGTTTCACCTCTGGACTAAGGCACTATGACTCCAGGAAGCCACTGTTAAAATGCACATCATACAGGAGAAGGAAGGAAAAAGGATAAAGGGTGAAGTCATTAGGATTCACTGCTATGGAGGATTCTCATGAAATCATCACCCAGATTGGCTCATGCTGAGGGACTAAGAAACAGGGGAGGGTAATGCTCTGTAGTTAAGAGAAGGGAGGTAGGCCAGGCTCAGTGGCTCACGCCTGTAATCCTAGCACTCTGGAAGCCCGAGGCGGGCAGATTGCTTGAGGTCAGGAGTTCTGAAACCAGCCTGAGCAAGAGCAAGAGCAAGATGACCGCCCCCTCCCGTCTCTACTATAAATAGAAAAATAATATAATATATTAATATATAATAATTGGCCAACTAATATATAGAAAAATTAGCTGGGCATGGTGGCACATGCCTGTAGTCCCAGCTACTTGGGAGGCTGAGGCAGGAGGATCACTTGAGCCCAGGAGTTTAAGGTTGCTGTGAGCTAGGCTGACGCCACGGCACTCACTGTAGCCGGGGCAACAAAGTGAGACTCTGTCTCAAAAAAAAAAAAAAAAAATAGAAGAAAATTAGCTGGACAACCAAAAATATATAGAAAAAATTAGCCGGGCATGGTGACACATGCCTGTAGTCTCAGCTGCTCGGGAGGCTGAGGCAAGAAGATGGCTGAGGCAGGAAGATGGCTTGAGCCCAGGACTTGAGGTTGCTGTGAGCTAGGCTGATGCCACAACACTGTAGCCCGGGCAACGGAGGGAGATTCTGCCTCAAAAAAAAAAAAAAAAAGAGAAGGGAGGGAAAGGTCCAAGGTGACACTCAGGAAGGAACACCCAGCTATGCACAGTACTGGCATTCCCTGGCAGCAAGAGGCCCGTACACTATGTCCTTGAGCAGTGCTGTTCTTCCTCTTAATTTTATTTTGGAAGGTATTTCTTCCCTTCAGACAATTATCTTCCTCCCTATAAGCCAAAATATTTTAAGTATACAGGAGAAAAAATTAGAAAAAAAAACATTTCATTTTCTTGCTTACCCTCAACCAGGAATGCTATATAATATTTTACTTTCATATTTCATCTAATCTAAGGTGCCATCAATTATAAGACATCATAATTTTATGTAACACTAAGAAGAAAATTATTTCCCATTTGAGCTGTGACATGATACTGATGATAAAATGTGTCCCAATTTCAGAGATGATAAATGTGAAAAAAAAATGTACATCTTCAAATCCATGAAATATAACATGTGTACATTGATTGGATCGATATGTCTAGTCTGCTGCCACTGTCGGACATAATACCATCCATCTGCTAGGGCGGAGAGCACAGTGTGGAGTTCTGCATATACTCAAGAGTTGAAGACAGTTCCTTGCTTACCAAAGACTTTTTGACAATGATCATGAGGTTGGTACTCCGAGCTTCAGTTTCTCCTGGAGTAAAATGGGGAAACCCTATATACATAACAGACATAAAGGTGGTTTTGTTAAGGATCTAAATAGCTTTATCCCACATCTTAAGAAACAAGTTTGGTTGTGACTACTATTTCTCAAATTGTGGCTGGGAGCCCACCTATAGACCTGAAGAGCCCCCTCCAAGGGTCCCAGAGTGCAGAGAGCGTCCCCGACCCCAAGCAAAATCCTGCAGAGGGCGCACCGCTGTCCATGGCCCCAGAGAGCTCCCCACTCCTCACCCATCACCTGCTCCAAGGGTCCCCACATAACACGGGGACCTTTAGTTCATCTACTCTCCATCAAACAGTGACTATGTGCCCAGCACCAGGTAATACTAGAGGTAAAAAAGGGAGCTGACCACCCATTCCCAGCCCTGCTGTTCACAGAAATCCTAAAACAGAGACTGGGTTCTCAGCACATGGTGAGCTCAGGATGTTCCTGGGAAAAAGCAGACAGGATCCCCGCAGTCAACAAGAGGAAGGGGGGAAGGGGGACGCGTCACTACATTAGCGAGTTCAGACGATCCAGGGTCTGGCACTGGGTCTCGTCGGGTCAAAAACATGGCTTGTCAGCACAGCGAGAGCAGACCCATCCCCTGGGGTCAGGCTCACGGTAAATGATACTGGTGTGCAAAATCAGAATGTAAATTAATCCACTCACAGGAGGAAATTATAACTGTTCCATGGACTTGAGTAGCCCAGTCCCTGTCGCCTGTCAACAGGCGGAGTGAGAAACCGCACCACACACCTCTCACCACAGCTCGTGTCATCCAATGAGCCTGGAAGCAGGATGGAGGAGGACGGGGGATGGGGTGAATGTGCAATGGCAGCTGGCCAAGGTCACTTCTGGGGCACTTACCTCCACGGCGGGGTCTTATCCATACGATTGGAAATGCTAAACGTTTATTGATTACAACTTTTCCTCACATCTTCACTTTAGACACAGCCTTGATAATGGGATCAAAATAACCAAAATTCCATGGCCTCTCCTTCCTAAATGCTACTGGAATGGGCACTGTTCTCAGATTTGCCTTATATTGTTATTCTAGGACTGACCTACCCCCTTCTTTCTTCAAATGTAGTCATTATTTCCAGCAGGCCTGACAGCCATGCTGTCTCCCTAAGTCACATCCGTCCACCATCCATTCAGCAATTACTAATGGAGCAACTACTGTGTGCCAGGGTTCAAGGCATGCTGCTGGGCACTAGGGCCGGAAGAGTGAGCAAGAGCGCTGATGTGTGTGACAGCAGGCCAAGTACAGCATGGACTAGGAGGCTGCATTTGTCTGCTGGGGCTGCCGTAACAAAACAGCACAGAGTAGGTGACTTAAACAACGGAAGTTTATTTTCTCACGGTTTTGAAGGCTGGGAATCTGAGATCAAGGTGCCAGCACGAATGGCTTCTGGTGCAGCCTCTCTGGCTTGCACATGCCACCTTCCCTCTGTGTCCTCACATGACCTTTTCTCTGCATGCATAGAGAAAGAGAGAACTCTGGTGTTGCTTCTGCTTACAAGGACACAAGTCCTATCAGATGAGGGCCTTGCCTTTATGACCTCGTTTTACCGTATTTACCTCTGTAAAGGCCCGGTCTCCAAGCACAGTCACCTTGAGGACGAGGCTTCACCAGGTGGATTTTGTGGGAGACAATTCAGTTCGTAACAAGCCCACGGGAGAGTATCCGGAAGCAGATGCTGGGGAAGAGTCACTGCAGGAAGCTGGTTGGAACGCTGCCTACAGAGCGGTGAAGGACCTGCAAGGGACAAGAAGGGCAGACTGGGCAGGGGGAGAAGCTGGCAGCCACGCACTTGATTCCGAGGCCTCCGCTGATCCCACGGGGAGCTCCAAAGTTGAGACGGCCCTTCAGAGTGCTCCCACATCCACATAAATGCTCCTTTGTCCAACTTTATGTTCTGTCCCCTTCATCCCAGCCACAGGCTCCTGCTCCGAGGGGTGCGTGCCAGCCAGCTCCTGCAGCTCCTTGAGCACAAGGTCCCCCTCCTCCTTGGTAGGCCCAGCTGACCCCACCAGGCCGGGCCGTGGTGTGGCCCGTGCAACTGGTGTGACAGCCGGGACAGCAGACGGAGGCAGACTCTGAGAAGACAAGCATCGGCTTATAAGTGCCCACCTCAGTGAAGGCCTCCACGAGATCTTCAGAATCTGCTCACGGGAGGGAAGTGGGCCACATCTGCAGGCCCAGTGGCTCCCGCAACATCTGTAAGTTCACGGTTCTCGACTGCATCTGTTCGGATATCCCCATTCCTTCCCTACTAGGACCCTGGCTTTGGCACAGGACACCTGCCAGGGCCAGAATTCACCTTGCTCTGAAGCAGCTCTTCCTGCAATTTAGTCCTGGGCCTGATTCTCCTTTCTTTCTGGCCTTGCTGCAGGAGATTGGGGTTTCCTTAACAGCTGTCAAAGAGGCCTTCTGGTTTTCACCTTCTGCCTAGAATTGGTGATTAATCCCATTCTGATCCTATCATAGTCTCTCTTTAATGAATCAATGGCATTCGGTGACTGCCACCCAATTCCATAGTGCTCTTACTTACCATTTCCCTCGAACCCTGCCAGTGCCCAAGATACTGCATGAGCCAGTGCATTGCCTTCCACTGGCGTCCTCTCAGTCTTGACAGCTGCACCGCTACACACAGCCCGGGTACCCTTACTCCACCTACCAGCAGTGTGGAGGCTCTCATTGCTGGATGACTGGTAAGGAGCATCTCCAAAACTCCATTTCAGGGTCTTCGTCCCAGGACCGACCACCCCTGGCACCAATCACCTTAGCTTGGGTTTCTAGGAAACAGACTGCGACAGACAGTTGTACACAGAAAATTAACTGGGGAGTTCCCAGGAGATACACGGGTAAGAAACCGAGGAAGGCAGGACAGGGCAGAGAGAAGCTGGTTCACCATGAGACTGCAGCCAAGGCTCCTGCCAACACTAGAGGGAGCTCTGGAGCTGGTGGCCCTGCAGAGACCCAAACTGAGGCAGGGAGACTGAGCCTTCGCATCCTCAAGTCAGCTGGTCATTACTTGTGGGCCATCCCACAAGGGAAGGACGGGATCTCGGGGAGGCAGTTCCCTGTGGCCCAGAGCAAATCTCTGAAAGAGCTTTCAGCAATTGTTGACATCCCCAGCAGCTGGGGATCTCAATGTCTATGCGGAGAGGTATAGTGTCCTTGGTCAGGACATCAAAAGGGAAGCAGGTATGAGAAGGAAGGTGGGAGTATCTCAGGCAGAGAAAGGACCATGTCCCAGATAGGGCCAGCAAATGGAAAGGTTTACAGTGCGGCTAGAGAGGAAGCAGAAGAGGGACCCCAGGCTTGGTTCTCCGATGGGGAACATGGTGTGCGTGGTGACACGGTGTGCTGGTTCCACCATTCAACCTTTCAGAGGCCATTCTTGTTTCTCTCGTGTCTAAGTTTCGGTGGCAGTGAGTCACTACATCCCCCAAGCATTGACAAAAGGGTTCCTTTTGAGAAATTAAGGTTTGTGGACAAAAAACAAGAAGAGCTCAGCACCTGGCTGTAGAGGGACAGAATGCCCCAAGAACACACAGGGCAACACGCTCCGTCTGCCTCACGCGGTTTCCTGCGGGAGACGCTGCGATCATTCATCTGCTTTAGCGCATCTAGTTACAGCCAGAGGACAGAGGGGGGAGCTTCCCCTGGCACCCCTGGAACTGCATGGGACAGACAGACAAGGGCTGCAAAGCAAAGCAGAGGGCGACGTGAAAGAAGAGCTGGATGGAAGACGCGTGGACATCAGTTCAAGGCCTGGCTCTGTGGGGCTTTGGGAATATCCCTTTACCTCTCTGGACCCGAAGTGAGTAGAACTAGAGTCAGTCCTCTGAGTTCAATGGAACTTGGATTTTGTATTTCTTAGTAAATATTTTGTAACATTTAATGAAAGCAAGACATCACACTTTGATGCCAAACTCAGTCCTGGGTCTTCCTTTCTTTAGGGTGAGGTTTGCGGTGGCAATGCACGAGAGAAGCATGGACACTACCAGTCTCAAGTGCCTTTCTAGAAGGTACGGTGACTTCCCACTGTGGCATCACAGCCCTCAGAAAGGGAGTTAAATCCACTCGCCTATCCTTACCTTCAACTCCCACATTAGCAAGCAGTGCGCCCTTTCTAATCCCACCTGACTTCTTCCCTGGTGCTCTTTTCTCCACACTTCACTTCACGCTGCCTTGCAGTTCCCATTACTTGATTCACAGAAATACTGCATTCGTAGCCCAGGCAAACATGTGGCAAGGCTTTGTCTATGCAATGGGTAGAGAGACTAATACTGAATTATAGATTGAACTTTGTAAAACAAAGTTCAATCTATAATTCATAACTAAGAAGAAATCTATTAATTCGCTGTCCTCAATTTGCAATAGAGCATATCCATGCCTTAAAACCAGCTGATTCTCCTAATAGATGGTAGATGAAGATTGGCTTACAGCACTAGGCACCAATGCACATTAGCAGATCACACGTATTATTTATTTAACCAATGTATTTCTTTAGTGGGTTCAATATACTAAAACATAATGTCTATTTAGCAGGCGTGCACCTGCATCAAATATTTATTCCCAACGGTAAATTTGCTTTGCAAAAAGCCCACTGCCTCCCACAGTGACCAGGTAATTCTGGACTGGCTGCAGCAGCAGCTGGCAGCATCTCTTGGCCAAGCCACCCAAGAGGCTTCCACGTGGAGGACGCCCCCTATGGGGTGAGAAACCATCCTTCCTGCCACCAGCAGGCACGTGATGGGCATCTGCTCTGTGGCCAGGCTGTGCAGGGCTGGGAGACACAGCAGGGGCAACGGAAAGAACATGGGCGTCTGCACTCCCCAAATCTCATTCCAACCCCACTGCTGTCTCTCATGCGCTGCATGAGCTTTGGCAAAACCCTTCACCTCGCTAAGCTTTAGGCTCCTCACCTGAAGAAGGGGGCTGCCTACAGCACTGACGTGAGGATAAACTACCATAGTGAAGAGCATGTGCTTGGTAAAAACTGAAAAGCACCCTTTCTTTGAGAGCTGTTGTTGATGTTGTTGCTGTTAGAAGACATAAGACGATCTCTGCTCTTTCAGTTTTCTGTTTTTAATTGTATCACAAGTTTCTCCATGAAAGAACAGAGATTGTCTTTTTCCTCTTACACTCTCAGTGCCTGATACAGTACCTGGTACATCTCTGACACAATAATTCTTATGTAAATGACTCTGTTCATTATGAGTGATCATTTAATTTTATTTTTAATTATTAAATACGTTTTAATTAAAATAATTATAATTATTAAAATATGATAATATTTATTATTAAAATATAATAATATGAAAATAATTATAATACAAATGATAATTATTAACAATCATTTGACACAATTAAAGATAAATGAAAGATCCCACTATCCACTCATTCATTCAATAAATATATATCAAGCCCCTATTTGATAAGGACTTGTTCTAGGTGCTGGGGACAAAATAAGAGACACACAAGGTTCCTGTTCCACTGGCAGGGGTCCTGTAGAAGGGGAAGGCAGACAGTAAATAAGCACACAGATACCGAGATCATTGCAAAGGTTTCAGTAGAGGGAGGTTTCAGCCACTTTAGAATGATGTCTCAGAGGAGACAATATTTTTATCTGGAATTTTTTAATATTTTGGAATTTAAAAAGGGAATTTGACCCCTGAAGTGCTGGAGTCAGGGTGTGCCAGGCAGAAGGAAAACGTACAAACGGCCTTAAACAGGAGTGAACTGTCAAGTTCAAGATGCAGACAATAACTTAGTGCAGCTGCAGTGGGTGAAGGAGAGAAGGAATGGTATGAAATGAGGCCAGAGTCTGTACCATGTTGAGCTATATTAGGGACTTGGGATATTAATTTAAGTGGAATAGGAACCAAGCAGAGGCTTATAAGCAGAGGAGATATGGTCCACTTTATATTTTTAGAAATTCAGTCTGGCTAATTGCAAAGAAAGATTTATAGAGGTATAATAGGCTATTTCAGTAAACCAGAGTCTTGGTTTGGGTTCCCCCAGAGGCAAACTCTGAAATAAGGATTAATGCAATTAGTATATTTAAGAAATTCAGGGGCCGGGTGTGGTGGTTCATCCCTGTAATCCTAACTCTTTGGGAGGCATGGCAGGAAGATCCTTTGCAGCCAGGAGTTCAAGACCAGCCGGAGCAAGAGTGAGACACTGTCTCTACAAAAAGTAGGAAAATTAGCTGGGTGTGGTTGCATGCACCTGTAGTCCCAGCTACTTGGGAAGCTGAGGTGGGAGGATCGCTTGAGCTCAGAAGTTCGAGGTTACAGTCAGCTATGGTGAAGCCACTGCACTCCAGCCTTGAGTGACAGAGCGAGACCCTGTCTCAAAAAATAAAAAAGAAAAGAAATTCAGAGAATGCCTTGGTAGAAGGTTTGGGAAGTGATGTAGGAAGGATAAGGCAAGCAACAAAGGGTGCACTGTTAACCCAGCTACCGTAGTGAATGATCAGAGCTTCACCCTGCAGGGGAACTTGGAGAAATTGTTCCAAACACACCTCAGACTAGTTCCACCTGAAAGGCAAGGAAGCTGGGGTACACATACACCGACTCCCCACAGTCTTAGGCTGAGGTTGCTGTCAGGATGTGGAGGCATTAATTCCCAGCACTGTAGCAGGTAGGCAGAGTGGCCTTTCAAGACTGGGGGAGGTCAGCCCTCAGGCACCACAACGCAAGTACTGGCAGTGGGAAGTTGGCTGGAACAACACGGAAAGGTCTGAGGGATACAAGCAGGCACAGGCCTCACCTGCTACATCAGGTCGGAATAACAATGGCTTGAAACAGGAGGTCGTGGTGGAGATGGTGAGAAGCGGATGGCTTTGAGGCGGAGCTGACATGATTTGGCAGATGTGTGTGCAGAGTGGCGGAAAGAGAGGAACCCAGGACAGCTCCTGGCTTGAGCTACAGGGTCGATGCGGGGGCTGTTTTATGAGGTGGGAAAGATTAGAGGGAGAATAAGCTTTGGGAGCAAGGAATCAAAATATTTGCTTGGGGATGCCTATAAGATATCCAAAAGGGAACTGTCAAGTGGACAACGGGATTTAGAAATGGAGCTCATAGAAGTTTCAGCTATGCAAGATGAGCAAGTTCTAGAGATCTGCCGTATAACCTTGTACCTAATAGTTAGCAATACTCTATTTACACTTAAAACTATATCCAGGCCGGGCACGGTGGCTCACGCCTGTAATACTAGCTTTCTGGGAGGCCAAGGCGGGAGGATCGCTCAAGGTCAGGAGTTCGATGACAGCCTGACCAAGAGCGAGACCCTGTCTCTACTAAAAAATAGAAAGAAATTAATTGGCCAACTAAAAATATATAGAAAAAAATAGCCAAGCATGGTGGCACATGCCTGTAGTCCCAACTACTCGGGAGGCTGAGGCAGGAGGATTGCTTGAGCCTAGGAGTTTGAGGTTGCTGTGAGTTAGGCTGATGCCACAGCACTCTAGCCTGGGCATTAGTGAGACTCTGTCTCAAAAAAAAAAAAAAACTGTATCCAAAAGGTGATTCTCATATTAAGTGTTCTTACCACCATAAAATAAAATTTTTAATGAAATTTTTTTTAAAAGAAGTTGAGTACATAGAAAATATCCCTGTCCTCAGCCTTCCATGCCCTCTCTAACCAGAATAGCATGGTTTATTTATACCCACTTTCTATGTTAGTTTCCTTGAAAGAATCCATCTGTATTAATGATGCTGCTACTTTAGAAGTATTTGCAAATTATCCACAAGTTAAAATAGGTTGACAGCAGAAATTTAAGATCCAAAACTTACTGAACAGCTATTACATGCCAGGCCTTGTACTTGGCTATGTCACACACATTTTCTTATTTAAGCCTCTAAGAACCTCTCCGATAACAACAACAATAATAATAGAGATTTTATTGACAGCATTTCACAGCTAGGGCAAACTGACTTATCCAATATCACACAGCTAAGAAGGAGAGAGGAGAAATCTAGTTCCCAGCCCCAGATGCACACTCATTCCCCTGCACCATGTTGCCTGGCTCAGTAATTTGAAAGTTAGTTTTGCTCTCCAGCTTGGGTCTGAGAGTTTGGTCCTGAAGGTTTTGGAATCACTTTTTTTAATCATTTATTAGAGACCCCACTTAGAAGAAACTAGAAAGGAAGGTAGTATCTGAGCATTTCTCAGGCTGTGTCTGGGAAAGACTACATAGCACACCCCTCTCGTGGAGAGGGACAGCACACATCAGAATACCAACAATGCTGATGACACTGTAGTTAAAAACAAAACCTGTCACCTTTAGTTTAATCTGGCATTTCCCAAACCTCCCTCTTCCGTTGCACCCTGATTTTATGAGAGCCCTGTCAACATGCCAGAATGAGGGTATTAAAGAACAACTTTGGAAATCCTGTATGTAACCAAGTCAGCGTATCTTGGTTTTCATCCCGTCACCTCGGCATCTGCTGGGCTCTGTATACAAAATGTTTGGCCGTTTTACGTGTACTCTCTGAACCTCGGCCTCCCCATTCTCACGCCTGTGCCAGGCCCCGTGCTGGGTCTCAGGATTCAACCGGAACGGTCGGCTCTTGACTCCTGGTGCTCACCTCCCAGAAGGGGAGGCCACCTGCCTGTCACTACGCCATCCCAGGGCTTTCTCTTTTATTAGAATCTACTCAAGGCTTTTACCAAAGCAGACAAGAAAAATGATCATTTTTCTACAGTGAATCCCAAGACCATTGGGAAATGGCCCTGAGAGCAGAGTTAGCTATATATTTCATGGGGCCAGTGCAAAATAAAAACGTCAAGTCCCCTTATTTAAAAATCGAGGTGGAATTCAGTTAAAGGTTCCAAAATATAAAGCTTTTTCCTTTTAAAATGGTGTGATAGTGATCCATGCACAATAATGTAAATTTACAAATTACAAAAATACATGTTGGTATAATTTTATGTAACATAATAAATAATACGTTATTAATGTGATAGCTTGATTGACCATAAGATTTTTCTGGCTTACACTTCTGGAAATTCACTTATTAGGTTATCAAAACTTATAGCAACGTCATTTTCAATTGATATAATTGAAAACAACATCTCCTTCTTGGTGCATGCAAGATTGCAAATAATTTTTAGTTTTGAGAAGGATTTATGCTGATGCAACTGTTACTGGAACTGTTAAGAGGATTTTATAGGTTGATAACACTGGAAAAATTTTCTGATAAATTATTTCAAAATATAAATTTTGGTACATTTAGAACTGGTGATTTTTGCAAAACAACATTTCTAAAAAGATTTAACTCTTCATACAATTCATATAATGATACTTTAATATTTCATCTGAAATTTCCTGTAAGTTGTAGAGGATGTACAAGAGATCAAAAGCATCATTATGATTTGTATATCATTCAAAACATCTGTGTATGCCTCATACAGCTATAGCTTCAATTATAAGGAAAAAATAATTTTTAAATTGTCTTTCTCAATAATTGCTTCATTTGAAGTATCATATGAATGTGATGATCTTTAAATGTAATTTCTGTTTCTTGCTTTGCAATATGGCAGCAGCTTTCAAACCCAGAAATTCTCAACTCTTTGAAGAATTATAATAACTCTCTTGCATGCTTTATTGCAATGTCCACGTGCACACTTTTATTTTGTAATAATTTGCTGACAAACTTTACTACGTGTGCACCTGCAGATTCTGTTCTAGTGCAGGCAGGAGAGTTAATATCGGTACAGTTGCCACAGGGACAGACTAGGGACATACAGGCAGGCAAGTCTCCCCCCGTAAACCCCGTCATTGCCCCCCTGTGGAGTTCCTCCTCTCTCCCATGGCCATGCCACCAGTGCTGCTGCTAATGCTATTGCTGCCACCGTCATCATCACCAACCTGGGCATAGGTCCTGGCCTGGTTTCAGTCCCTGCAGCACCCTGGACAGCTCCAAGCATGGGTGTTGGGTGGGACTGGGCCACCTGCTCCACGCGCACAATGCCCGCTGCCTGCTGGGTTGAGAGGCCCAGGCCTACCCTTACACATGCACCGCCTGGCACTTCTCCTCTGCTCACATGCATGTTCTACTTTCTTACAAAACACAAGTTCAAAGGTAAAATTATTTAAAATTTCAAGACAATAACAGCAGAGCATTAAGCCAAGCGCCTGGCTCCTTGTGAGAGTAGGGCCCCGTGTAGCTGCACGGCTCTCACACCCATGAAGCCATGAAGCCGGCCCTGCCAGAGGGGCATCGGCATGAACGCTATTCTTCAGATTTGCCAGAAACCCTATGACATCCTTCAGCGTCAATTTTACCGACTATGTGAGCCTGTCCTGGAGAACTACAGTGACACAAGTATGTCATAGCTTGGGCTGGGGCTCTTCTATCAGATCCCTCCCTTGCCTGTGTCAAACCAAGGGGCTTGTCCTGGTGGACTCTTTAGGACAGAATCTTAGCCCATCTTACTTAGACTTCTAATAAATCCCCTGCTCAATAGTGCACTATCTTTACTTTCAAAATCATCCACCGATGGAGGGATCCTCCACAGATGGGTCCCTCCGATCTTAAGATTCCATCTCTCCCGCAGGCTCTGCTCATTTTGCCTTGCTGGGTTCCAACTTGGCTTTTCTAATGGCAGTAAGATCGGGTTTAAAAATAAACAAAAGGAATCATAATTGTGATAAGAAATAGCCAGGAGCAGTGACTAATGGAGGTGACTGTAGATTAAGTGACTAAGCAGTCAGTGGGCCAACTAGCTATTATGAGATAAATTTCAGCTGAGATAAAGAGAAAAGCATCCTGCTCCTTTGGCCTTTCTCCTGTAGGAGCTCCCTCTGCTCTCCGTTCCTCTTGAAATGTTGAATTTTAAGATAGAAGAGCCATGATTATTTTTCTCACTGAGACAGCCCCTTGGAAGATACTGTGAAGGGATGGGAATGAACATCCATAAGTAACCACTCTATGCCAAGCACAGTGCTAGGCACTTTATAAAATCTCATTTACCCCTCGTGACAATCCTATGACTCATCTGACCTCCCTCCCAGAAGGGCAGAGGCCAGGGCATGTGATAAGCCTGGCTCACAGTGACGCAGGAGGCTGGCTGGGCTCTGGGCCTATTGATAGGGTATCCTATGAGGGTGTCTGGCCAGAACCAAGGTGACAGGCTGAGGAAAGGTCATCAGATCCCACTGGGCTAGCCAAGAAGAGAGAGATGCCCAGCCAAGAGGATGAGTGGCCCAGGAGACTCTCCACATGAGAACATTTTAAGAGGGTGGAAGGAAGTCAACAGCTGGAGGGGTCAAGCTGGAGGTTTAGGACTGGATTTACATGGTGGGCACAGCTGCTGATGTGGGCGGGCTGGCACCGGTTCAGGGAGCCAGGGGAGAGCATTCACACAAGTGAGGCCTTTATCACCATTTTATAACCTAGGAAACAAAGACTCATGAAGGTTAAGTAAGTTGCCCAAGGTCGTACAGACAGAGCCTGGACTCTAACCTGGACCTGCCACATGAAGTTTCTACAGTTAACTGGTTATGACACTAAAGCAAAGAGTTTGTTTTGTTAGCTTTTTCCCCCATCAGCTGAAGTACATGAGAACATCGTGTAGACAAGATAGAGACCAAAGTCTCGGCAAATGCTCCATTCAACCAAGCTAACCTGGGCCAGTCTAGGAGCCCTGTCACTCAGAGTTAAGAAAAAAAATTCTAGTCCAAGTTACCCAGCTTATGAAATGAACAAAAATGGCCAAGTTTGTTTCTCTGGATGCCAACATACCTTGTTAGTCTAGTTCTTGCAAATCAGTTTTCAGTCTACTATCACTGCTGTGGGCTCAGACTCCATTTCCAAACAAAATTCTATTTTGAAACAAAACCGAGGAGTGACTTGTTAGTCTAGGCTGTGCTTGTCTTCTTCCAGAAGCAATGAATATCACTGATTCAATGAGTGGGAGCCCTTGAGGCAGTGAGGAACTAGAAACAACCAGGAGTTACCAAGAATAAAAAATAAATCAGTTCAAAGAAAAATGATTTTTAAAAAATTATTCCATCCCATATTTATGGAAGACCTCAAAGTGCCAGGAAGTGACTGGAGGAGGTAGTTGGTGAAGGGGGCAACAAGTAAAGGGAGTGACAATGGGTGTGGCTGGTAGAGTGTTAAAGGATGATATCTACTGAGGGGAGCACTTCTTTCCTTCCATGCATGGTTGTGTCACTCCTGGCATCTCCCATCCCTCATTGCTCCTCCCCAGGAGAAACGTAGTCCCTTAATCTGATTGGTGACTTTGGGAGGAATGAACTGGACATTCTCATCTCAGCCACTCCTTTTATGTCTGTTGGGAGGGAGTCATCTACAGAAAGCACGCATTCTTCTCTTCTCCCCGGGGAGCCTGCCTTCGCCCATGCCGCCTTGCAGCTGAATAGGCAAGTCTGCCCAGGTGAGGGGCTTAAGCTGGCTCTCACACTAAGCTGGGTTCTCTGACTCAGTCTTTATCAGTAATAAGGGTGATATTCTGGCTCTCACATGCTTACTCTTTTTCTTCCGTCTCCATTTGTTCAGAACGCACGCTGCGAAGATGGATGTCATCCGTGGGGCCCCCTCGGAGACCACAGCTCTCAAGCCATTTACCAAGGCACTTCGGAAACGGGTGCTCAGCTCACTTCATCCCACAGGTGTCATCCGGGCTGCATTTCTTCTCATCTGCAGGTTCGTTCTAAGAAACAGCGTCGACCTCTTGGCTTACATCATCAATCTCATCTACCAGTCTAGCTCCCATCACTAAAGGAGGTGACGTGGTTACCTCCACTTGCCTTGCTTGCTTTTAGCGAGCTCATGCCAGTTGCAAAGAGACACCGTTTCCTCTGCTGAGCTTGACTTCTACTTAATGACATGCTCTGGAATTTTCTGTAGGGTCAGTGGCCAATGTCAAGTCTCAGGAACTCACCCCTTGTCCTTTAGGGTATACAAGGAGGCCCATAACCGTGCAGCCCCTGCTACTCCATCACCCTTCAGAGTCTAGGGCAGTGTTTCTGAGCTCCCTTGGAAGAAAGTCACCTGCGTTTGAACTCACTTGGGCCCCTGTACTGTCACCTCGCCTATCTTAGACTTCAGTCCCCTTTTAATCATGTTTGTTCTATTCTTTCCAGTTTTGAGGTCATTCGGCTTGGTGGAGAACACAGAGGCAAAATACCACCACCCTGTCATCGGTTAGCATTATCCCATCTGCCCCTAGCAGTGAGCCTATCATTCTACCCTTATCTCAGCTTCTTATTTCAAAAGTAACTTCAAAAGAAAAAAAAAATTTTTTTTTTGTTCATCACAATTTTTACAAGCTGCAGCTCTTCCTGGGCTTTACCCATTCTATTTCTGTACATCTGTGCCTCTCGTGTTTCCCTGGTTATGTGGCCATCTTCCCATCCCTTATATGTGGTCTTTAAACATCTGAGCTCATCTGGACCCCCGTGTGTGGTTACTTGGCCTTCCTGGGTATCCTCCTGCCTCCGCCCCACACTTTTGCTTCCTCGTCCAGGTTCTTTGTGCTGATGTATTCTCAGAAATCTTTTCTACCATCATATTACAATGTTGACATTTCTTTATTTATCCTCCATAGCCTGCCCATTACTAGACCCATATCAGCAGCCATAAGTATTTATTTTCCCTGTTTTTTCTTCCTTAGAATAACTGGACACTTCCACGGCTCTTCTTTCGATGTCTCTCCTTGTCTGCTGCAGTTAGTGGTTGATAATCTGGCATTTTCCTCCTTGTCCTTGAATTCCAGTTTAAAGCCACCTCAGCCAGATGAGCAACTCCTTTGCTACGCACATGCTTCCCCATCCCCACTTGCATTCTCACTAGCTGAGTAAGCAGTGGGCAGCCAGGGTGCTCAGGGCATGAGCACTGGGTTGGGTAAACAACCCTTGCAAAGTCCCTCACCTCTCCAAGGACATCAGCTTCATGGTCTATAATGCATTTAACTACCTACTTCCTACCTCTGGCCATTTTGTGACAATTAAATCAGGAGAAATCTATGGCAGCCTATGCAAATATTCCCACGAGTCCATCTGTCTTTCTCCATCATCCGCCCCGAGCAGCAGGCCTGTCAGTCCTTGTTTCATTCTACTGTATTTGTTTTTGAATCACACCCCACACTCTGACACTATCTACACAGTCAGAATCTCAGACAGATCTGTGGTTCTAGGCCTGCTCTGTTCTTACTGTACTGGGGAAGAGGAAGACAACGAGGAATAGGGGATTGCCACAGAGTCTAGACTTTTTCTGAGAGTTCCAAGATCTAGGGTCAATAGCTCTTACAGGAAGCCCCAGTGACCATCCTCATGGGAGGAAAAAGTAAGCAGGTCCTCCCTGTCCTTTGAACACCATCTTCCCAAGGACAGATAGGCAGCCGTTCAGAGAGGGGACAACTGGTCTGGTGCCAGAAGTTTCTAGGAATGTTCTCAGCCCACATCCTAAAAGACACCGTAATGATGTTTGGAGGTAGGCATTTCAAAGGCAAATGTGGCACCTGCATAGAATGTCTAGAAAGATGCACAGCTTCTTACTGGTTAAGGCATGAGCGAGATATCTACCTTTCACCCTTCATGTTTCTATTCTATTTTAATTTTAACGTTGTTTAAGTGCAAGCATGTATACATTGGTATATTATAATGGCTGACTGTGAGCTCTTCTGGGGAGAAGAGAATCAATCCCACCTCCACACATTGGTGGTTGGCATTAGCATGGACAGTTCACAAGCTCTCCCGTGATAACTGAGCTGAGATTTCTACAAAATCATTTATTGAATCCTTAGATATTGTGCCAAGGGCTTTGCATATTATAGTAGTTTTCTCAGTCTGCCAAAACAGAATACCATAGACTGATTGGCTTAAACAACAACAATTTATTTTCTCACAGGTCTGGAGGCTAGAAATCCAAGGTCAAGGTTCCAGTTGATTCCATTTCTGATGAGTACTCGTTTCATGGCTTGTGGGTGGTTACCTTTTCTACCATGCCCTCACATGCCCTTTCCTCCGTTCATGTGGATGGAAAGAGAGAGAGTTCTGGTGTCTC
Organism: Microcebus murinus; assembly: GCF_040939455.1. Lineage (NCBI taxonomy): Eukaryota > Metazoa > Chordata > Mammalia > Primates > Cheirogaleidae > Microcebus > Microcebus murinus. Next base: position 113,375,751 of record NC_134105.1, on the reverse strand, counting down.
TTCCTCTTCTTATTAGGACACCAGTTATATCAGATTAAGACTTCATACTTATGCCCTCACTTAACCTTTATTACCACCTTACTGGGCTTGTCTCCAAATGCAGGCACATTGGAGACTAGGACTTCAACATATGAATTCGTGGGGGGCAGGGAGGCAAACTTCAATTTATAAATTTCTGTCCTCTGGCCCCTAAAAGTTCATGTACTTTTTGTACGAAAAATACTTTCATTTCATACCAACAATCCCAAAAGTCTTAATTCATTTCAGCATCAACTCTAAAGTCCAAAGTCTCATTTAAATATCATTTAAATCAGGTACAGGTAAGACTCAAAATGCAAGTTATCATGAAGCTAAATTCCTCTCTATCTGTGAACCTGTGAGACCAGATAAGTTAGGTGCTTCCAAAATACAGTGGTGGGACAGGCATGGGACAGACATTCTCATTGCAAAAGGGAGAAGCAGGAAAGAAGGAAGGAAAGACTGGTCCCAAACAAGTCAACACCTAGCAGGGAAAATTCCATTAGATCTTAAGGCTTAAGAATGATTGTCTTTGGCTGGATAACTTTTTTTGAAATAGCAGCATCATCCCCACATTCCTAGGCAGCAGCCCCACCCTTGTGGCTCTGTAGGGTGGTCCTGCCCAAAGGCTCTAGACAGCCTAATTTAACCCCACTCCTGGAACCAAAATCTGTATTAGTCTGCTCAGGCTAACATAACAAAATGCCATATACTGAGTGGTTTAAACCACAAAAATTTATTTGCACATAGTTCTGAGAGTTAGAAGATCTGGCCAATTTTAACCCATGGAGGTTTGCCCTGTAAGAGTCAATAAAAGCTAGCACAATGTCTCTCCTGTGGTCAAGAACCAAGACTTGTGTTTCTTTAGCATGAAGGAGGCAGGGTATCAGAGTGGTTAAGTGAAGGACGTTTTTGGAGTCAGAAAGGCTTGTGTTCAAGTCCCAGTTGCATCTTCCTAGCTAAATGACTTTGAGTACATTATTTAAAATCTCAGAGCTTCAACTTTTGCATCAATAAATTGGGCATAACAATTCATCCTCCATAGACTTGTGAAGATTAATGAGAATATGCATATAAAGTGCTTACAGCCTGGCACATGTTCATGCACACACATGCACACACACACACAAGTACTGAATAAGTTAGTAGCTACTATTATTCCTCACGGTGCCTAGCTGGGAGCACAGCACAGCATATGTGTTTAGTATATTTTATGTTTCTTTGATTCACTGTCGTATTTCTATTTCCCAGAGACCCAGGAGAGAAAGAATGTGGTGAATGTCCCTCACCAACTATGTAAAGTTGGTGAAATCTGGCCAAATGGATTGGTCTAGAATAGGAAAGGAGGGGTAAGGGAAGAAAAAGAGAAGCTCTCACTAGTTATTGATGCCTGTTAGTAAAAGCACAAAAAGGAATTCCAAAATGGTCACCCTCTCATCCCCCAAAAAGCAGAAATTATTGGTTCAGAAACTTGACCAACAGGATACCCAAAGAAGAGAGACTTTTGTACAAGTCAAATGGGTAAATAATCTCAGCACATTTCCATCTTTTCCATTATTGGAGGCCTTAGGGTCTCAACTGGACTAGCATTTCCCCAGTACAATTGTTAAGTATAACCTGGGAAGTGAAAAGGGTACCATTAGTTTGTGCAGATTGAAAAAAAGGCTCAGTGAACCCCAATCCCTAATGCACTGTTCTCTGCTCAGGAAGGGGCCACATTGAGGGCTCATGTTTTTTCTTTCTTTCTTTCTTTCTTTCTTTCTTTCTTTCTTTCTTTCTTTCTTTCTTTCTTTCTTTCTTTTTCTTTCTTTTTTTTATTTTGGCTATTATAGGGGTACAGATTTTAAGGTTTCAATAAATGCCCTTTCCCCCCTCCCCCCACAAGTCTGAGTTTCCAGCATGACCATCCCCCAGATGGTGCACATCTCACTCATTATGTATGTATATACCCACCCCCCTCCCCCCTGCCCAATACCCTATTACTGTAGTACCTATGTGTTCACTTAGGTGCTGCTCAGTTAATACCAGTTTGCTGGTGAGTATATGTGGTGCTTATTTTTCCATTCTTGGGATATTTCACTTAGTATTATGGGTTCCAGCTCTAACCAGGAAAATATAAGATGTGCTATATCACTGTTATTTCTTAGAGCTGAATAGTACTCCATGGAATACATATACCACATTTTATTAATCCATTCTTGGCTTGATGGGCACTTAGGCTGTTTCCACAGCCTTGCAATTATGAATTGTGCTGCTATAAACATTCGAGTGCAGGTGTCTTTTTCTGTAGAGTGTCATTGGATCTTTTGGGTAGATGCCCAGCAATGGGATTGCTGGATCAAATGGTAGATTCACTTGTATCGCTTTAAGGTATCTCCATATTGCTTTCCACAGAGGTTGAACTAGTTTGCAGTCCCACCAGCAGTGTAGGAGTGTTCCCCTCTTACCTCATCCACGCCAGCATTTGTTATTTGGAGACTTTTTGATAAAAGCCATTCTCACTGGAGTTAAGTGATATCTCATTGTGATTTTGATTTGCATTTCCCTGATGACTAGAGATGTTGAGCATTTTTTCATATGTTTGTTGGCCATTCTTCTGTCTTCTTTAGAAAAGTTTCTGTTCAAGTCCTTTGCCCACTTTTTAATAGGGTTATTTGATTTTTTTCTTGCTGATTTTTGTGAGTTCTAAGTATATTCTAGTTATCAGCCCCTTATCGGATGCATAGGATGCAAAAATTTTCTCCCATTCTGTAGGTTGTCTCTTTACTTTCATGACCGTTTCTTTGGCTGTGCAGAAGCTTTGTAGTTTTATCATGTCCCATTTATTTATTTTTGTTGCTGCTGTGATTGCCTTTGGGGATTTCTTCATAAACTCTTTGCCTAGGCCGATGTCTAGGAGAGTGTTTCCAACATTTTCCTCTAGAATTCTAATAGTTTCATACCTTAGGTTTAAGTCTGTTATCCAGCGTGAGTTGATTTTTGTGAGAGGTGAAAGGTGTGGGTCCTGTTTTAGCCTGCTACAGGTGGCTATCCAGTTTTCCCAGCACCATTTATTGAAAAGGGATTCTTTTCCCTAGCATATGTTTTTGTCTGCTTTGTCAAAGATTAGATGGCTATATGAGGATGGTTTTATATCAGGATTCTCAGAGCTGTTCCACTGGTCAATATTCCTATTTTTGTGTCAATACCAGATTGTTTTAATTACTACAGCTTTGTAGTATAGTTTGATATCTGGCATATTAATACCTTCCATTTTGTTTTTGTTGCCTAGAATTGCTCTTGATATTCGGGGTCTTCTTTGGTTCCATACGAAGCGTAAAATTATTTTTTCTATATCTGTGAAGAATGCTGATGGGATTTTAATAGATATTGCATTGAATCTGTAGATCAGTTTGGGTAGTATAGACACCACCCAGACTCTCTCCTCGACCAGCCCTCACTGAGGGGGAGAAAAGGACACACCTGGAAGTCCCAGGGCCCCACCCACCACCTGAGGCACTAGAGTGCCTCTCTACAAGAACAAGAGCTGATAAGAGGACACAAAAACAACAGCGTAGCCTGTTCCTCCAAGCAAGCGCCACCTACTGACAGGGAGGACATCCTGCACACCCTTTTCATGGCACCTACTGACTCATTATACAGGAAGTCAAATCTCACCCACAGACAGCACCTACCAGCTCAGAAACTAAACAAGGCGTGTGTATACCCAAACAAAAACCTAAAGAAAAGAAACAACAACTTATCGACATGGGAAGAAATCACCAAAGGAACTCCGGAAATATGAAGAAGCAAACGGAAAACACACCCCCAAAGAGGAGCACCAGCCCCCTAAAAATGGACACCAACCAAAATCAGGCAACCAAAATGACAGAAGAGGAATTTCGTATGTGGATCATAAGAAAACTCACTGACTTGCAAGAACAACTCAATAACCAACACAAAGAAACCACAAAAAGCCTCCAAGACCTAGAACAAAAGTTCACTAAAGAAATAAACACAATGAAGAAAAGTTTAACTGAACTCCTGGAAATGAAGAATCAATTCAGTGAATTACAAAATACAGTGGAAAGTCTCAAGAACATGGTGGATCAAACAGAAGAAAGAATCTCAGAGATTGAAGATAACATCCTCCAACTAAATAAAACTGTCACAGAGATAGAGCAGAGAAACAAGAGAAAAGAGCAAAGCCTACAAGAGCTGTGGGATTATGTGAAGAAACCTAATGTGAGGGTCATAGGGTTACCAGAAGGAGAAGAAGACAACACTCAAGGGTTGGACAAGCTATTTGAAGATATAATAGAGGAAAATTTCCCAGGCCTTGCTCAAAATCTTGATATACAAGTTCAAGAAGCTCAGAGGACCCCTGGGAGATTCAATGCAAACAGGAAGACGTCGCGACTTGTGAACCATGCAGTCATCAGACTGACCAAAATATCAACTAAAGGGGCCCTTCTAAGAGCTGTAAGACAGAAGAAGCAAGTAATATACAAGGGAAAGCCAATTCGAATAACACCAGACTTCTCTAATGGGACTTTACAAGCAAGGAGAGACTGGGGCCCCATTCTCACTCTACTGAAACAAAACAATGCCCAGCCTAGAATATTATTCCCTGCAAAACTAAGCTTCATATATGAAGGAGAAATAAAGACATTCTCAGACAAGCAAAGTCTCAGAGAATTCACCAAGACAAGACCAGCCCTACAAGAAGTAGTCAAAACAGTGTTATGCACGAAACACCATAATAAAAACTCACGAATATAAGAACAACTAAAACCCAAAGATTAAAGGCCATATAATACAATGGCTCAAGAGAGAAATCAAAGCAACAATATCCAACCCAACAGAATGAACAATAATCTACCTTACCTATCAGTTCTCTCAATAAATGTGAATGGCTTAAACTCTCCACTCAAGAGACATAGGCTGGCTGAATGGATAAGAAAATACAGGCCAAGTATATGCTGTCTTCAGGAAACACATCTAACCTCCAAGGATGCATTTAAACTAAAAATAAAAGGGTGGAGATCAGTATTCCAAGAAATGGAAGCCAAAAGAAGGCTGGCGTGGCAGTACTAATTTCAGACGATTTAGTTTTTAAACCAACAAAAGTAGTGAAAGACAAAGAGGGTCATTATATAATGGTGAAGGGCACACTTCAACAAGAAGAGATAACAATTTTAAATATATATGCACCCAACTTAGGTGCACCCAGATTCATAAAGCAAACCTTACTGGAGCTAAGCAAATGGATTAATAGCAACTCCATAATCACCGGAGACTTCAACACCCCACTGACGGCACAAGACAGATCCACCAAACAGAAAATTAATAAAGAAATAATGGACTTAAACAAAATTCTAGAACAATTGGATCTGACTGACATTTACAGAACATTCTACCCAAAATCCACTGAATATACATTCTTCTCATCAGCTCATAGGACATTCTCTAAGATTGACCATATCCTAGGACACAAAGTAAACCTCAAGAAATTTAAAAAAATAGAAATCATACCATGTATCTTCTCAGATCATAGTGGAGTAAAAGTAGAAATCAACCATAACAGAAACTCACATTTCTACACAAAAAAACGTGGAAATTAAACAACCTCCTACTAAATGATTACTTCATAAATGAAGAAATCAAGATGGAAATTAAAAAATTCTATGAAGAAAATGACAACGGAGAGACAAGTTATCAACTCCTCTGGGACACAGCTAAAGCAGTTCTGAGAAGAAAGTTTATTTCCATAAATGCCTATAACCAAAAGTCAAAAAGATCACAAATAGACAATCTAATGAAACGACTCAAAGAGCTGGAAAAAGAAGAACAGACCAGCCCCAAACCCAGCAGAAGAAATGAAATCAACAAGATCAAATCAGAACTAAACGAAATTGAAAACAGGGAAGCTATTCAGGAAATTAATAAAACAAAAAGTTGGTTCTTTGAAAAAATAAACAAAATTGACACACCACTGGCTAAGCTAACAAAAAGCAGAAAAGAGAAATCTCTAATAAGTCCATCACAAACAAAAAAGGAGATATCTTTCTTTCTTTCGTTTTTTGTTGTTGTTGTTGTGTTGTTGTTGTTGTTGTTTTGGCACAAGGTCTTGCTCTGCTGCCTGGACTAGAGTGCAGTGGCATCATCATAGCTCACAGCAATCACAAACTCCTGAGCTCAAGCAATCCACCCACCTCAGCCTTCTGAGTAGCTGGGACTACAGGCATGCACCACCAAGCCCAGCTGACTTTTCTCATTTTTTTTAAGAGATTGGGTCTCATCATGTTGCTCAGGCCGGTCTTAAACTCCTGGCCTCAAGTAATCCTCCTGCCTCAGCCTCCCAAAGTGCTAGGATTATAGACGTGAACCACCATGCCTGGCCTACTTCTCCCAATTTATGAAATAAGTTTGGCCTTAAAATCAGTGAGCATGAGGAATGACTCCACAGAGGAATACGTTGTTTGAATCTAGTTGTTGAAATGTGGCAACATGTGAGTAGCTAATTTGCTCCAGAAAATGGATGCCCAAGATTAAAGCCCAGCTTTTACCATTTGTTATGGAGTTCAAGTCCTAGATAATTCAATGTCTAATTTTTACTAAAGCATTCTGGCCCCAGAATGCCTCTCTTCTCTGTTGTTTGACACACATGAATATGCTAAGGGAAAACCAGTAATAGAAAATAGCCACACCCTCTATTCTCCCCCACCCCTCTTCCTTTAACTCTCAAAACATTTGGGTAAATGACAACTGCTAGCACTTATTGAGAATTTACCAAGGTCTAAGTAATTTACAGGTACTATCAAGAATACTCATAACAACCCTACAAGTATTATTAATAACCACATTTTACAGATGAGGAAACTGAGGCACAGGAAGTTAAGTAACTTGCCCAGAGTCACACAAATGAAAGACCCAGAATGTGAACACAAGTTAAGTCCAGTCCACACTTTTTACCGTAATACCTCATGCCTCTGGACATGTTATGTGCTGCCACACCCCTGTGCCTTTATCCATACTTTTCCCTCTGTCTAAAATTCCCTTCTTGCCCCTGATCCATTATTTAGAGAGCTACTGCTCATCTTTTAAGACCATGAAATCATTCCCTAACTCCACTGGGAGGGTTACAGCCGGGCTCTCCTCCCTGTTCCTACGTATATTGCATATATTAATAACACAGCCACATTTCTTCTGCACCACTGTGAGTGCGGCTCCTGTAACCATCCCCTCTGGACCAGGTGACACTGGGGATCCTCAGGGGTAGGCCTACTTATTAATACTCTTTATTTTTGCAACTCCGAAACTAAGCACACATGGGGTTGAGCAGATTGTTGCCATTCAAAACGCTGTTGAAATTAAATTAAAAAGCAGGACCTGGTAGTAAACTGTTTGAATTCAGCAAACTCAGTAAACTGTTTGAGTTCAAGATCTGAACCTCATAATGAAACAGCTGACATCAAATTTTGTGCTGCAGATTTGCCAAGGATGAAATAGGATCCCGGGTTCCGTCGGCTCCTCAGAAATGTTTCTTCCTCGCCTTTACCACCTCCCTCCTCAGTTCTTGGCTGAACGATCGCTGTGGTCCCCAGCTCTTGGGTCCTCAGCCTCTTGTCTTACCCTTTCCAATTTATCCCTCCCTGCACAACCAGAATGATCCACCTAAACAGATCGTTTCCTACCACCCTTTCCACATCCCCACCTCCCACTCTGCTTCCACAGCCCTGCTCTATTGTGGGTGGTGCAATCTCATTTGCCCAGTTACAGCTCTGCATTTCTAAATACTTAAATAATATCACATTTCAGCACCAGAATGCATGTTTGGGAGAAGATGCTGAAGTCATCTTGCAGGCTTAAAGTGAAAAAATTTTAAGCTCATCAGTTTTCCATGCTGACCAAGTTCCAATTGGCTGGAAGCAAACAAATCAATCGCATCATTTTTCACTTAATTAGCCTTGAAGCTGCTGGCCTGGGCATTCTCACTGCCAAGCCAGCACAAACCATGCCTGCTTCATCCCCCTCCCCATTCGTCAGTAGAGGCTGTCACCCTTCCACAGTTAACTCCGAGGCCTGCAGTCACTTCCCCTGAGCTCCTCACTCCTTTACTCACACCTATGCTGGAAGCTTTTCCCATTCTGCCGCATGAAGCAGATGCCTGCCTTCCCACTGGGCTCTCAGTTCTGAAAGGGCAAAGACATTGCTCACTCATCATCTATCCCCAGGACCTGGCATGGAACTGGTACCCAATTAATTTTCAATAAATGTCACATCCTGGAGTGAAATTCCCAAGGGCCATGCTTGAGAAAACTTCTTGTTCTACTCCAATAACTGCATGGGGTCCTGCTGTCCTGCCGCACAGCGCACCCTCACCAGCTTTTCCCTTTAGGTAGAGGGTGGCAACATTCTCCGTGTGTCCAGCTGCCAGGAGTTAAAGCCAAGCTCTGGCATCTGACTGATCCCCTCTCCCCTTTTCAGTGGATAAACGGCTCCTTGGGGTGTTTAAGAACAAGATGTAATTAGCCTAATATTTTGCTTGTTTTAGAGGCATTCAGAGAGTTAGAGGACAATTATGATGTGTGATAAAGAACATGTGCTTTTTTATGAGTCAGTGGTCTTTGGATGATCCTAAGAAGAATGCAACTCATGGCCCCTCCAGGGGCGGGGACCCTGTTGCCTCAAGGCCACATGTGGCTCTCTAGATACCAAAGTGTGACCCCCTCAACCAAATCCAAACTTTGCAGGACAAACCTTTTATTAAAAGGATTTGTTCTGTAGAATTTGGATTCAGTCCACACTCAAGGATCTAGAAGACTAAGACCTAGTCTACTCGTGATCCTGTGGTTGCCAACAATAACTCTATCTGTACTCTTAATCTAAGGCCAAACTCTTCAATTGTGCACTGGAGCCTATTTTCTCTCACTTATGGAAGAACATCATTCCAGCAATTTATCTTATTCTCTCCTGCATCATTATATTTTTTTCTTTACCAGATCATTTCCATCATTGTACAAATGTACTATAATATCTCCCATATTTAGCAAAAAAAAAATCCTCCCTTGACTCCATGTCTCTTTACAGCTACATATCACAGAATAAAACTTTGGAAGAGTTTTCTACACTTACTGTCTGCACTCCCTCTTATCCTTTTCTTTGGAACCCATTATAATTGGCCGATAGCCCCAACATTCCACCAAAACTATGCCAATCAGTCCCTCATGACCTCCATGTTGTCAAAAGCAATGCCACTTCTCAGACTTCTCTTACTTGACCTATCAGCAGCATTTAATATAGTTGATTACTCCCTCCTTTCCTCACTTTGCTCTTGGCATACCACTCGCTTCGTTTTCCTCTGACCTTACTAGTCGCTCCTTCTCAATTACATTCACTAGTTCTTCCTCATCTCTCCTTATCTACACTCATTCCCTATGAGGACTGAACCCTGATCTTTTTCTTTGCCCAAAAAACTCCTTTCTAAGGGGGCCTGGTGAGGTCATACCTACAAATTATAAAATCTCAGTAAAAAGGTTTTTATGATGTGGTTTACTTCCCAACCCGATTCAGGTACAGCATCACATAAAAGACAGAAGATCCTTATCTTAACTCAAGCAATCCTTTCCGCTGATTCCTAGTCTTTTGCATAAAGCCTAACTCTCTCAGCCAATTGTCAACTAAAGAATCCCTAAATCCACCTATGACTTGTAAGCCCCTGCTTAGAGACATCCCCACCTTTTTGGGCCAAGCCAACGTATGCCTTCCATGTATCGATTTATGACTTTACCTGTAACCCCTGTCTCCCCAAAATGCATAAAACCAAACTGTAACCCAGCTACAGTGAGTCCACTTGCTCAAGGCTTCTTGGGTGTGGCTCCAGGCCATGGTCCTCAAATTTGGCTCAGAATAAACATCCTTAAATTATTTCACAGAGTCTGTCTCCTTTTCCATTGACACCTAAATGATTTCATGCAGTCTCATAATTTTAAAAACTGTGTAGATGACTCCCAAATTTATATATCTCTCCTTGAACTTTAAGTTTCCTCCTTAAACTTCAGGCTCATAGTACCAGCTGACTTATTAATATTAGACACCTCCCTTGAATGTCCAGTTAGCACCTCAAGCCTCATATGACTATTAGCAACTGACCTAACCCAATTTGCTCACCCACAACACTTTGTTTCTTTTGATAAATAATGATACCTGCCATTGAAACTTTAAAGCAAATGAAGGTAAGGTACTCTCCCAAACGTTCACTCTCCAGGGGTCCATCAAACTATGGCTCACGGGCCACATGTGGCCCTCCTAGGACATTTATTTGGCCCACCGGGTGTTTTTGCCACCGCTGCCTGTCCTGCTTAGCAGCCGACTGGTCCCGGGCCCACAGTGCGCATGTGTGCAATGTGTGCCGCACTCTCCAACAGCCCTCCGACGGTCTGAGGGACAGTGAACTGGTCCCCTGTTTAAAAAGTTTGAGGACCCCTGGTAGCCTATTGTCCGTCACTCCTGGGGTTGATCACCACGTTGTTCATAGCATCATTTGGAACACAGTCTGTGTTTAACTTATTAATAATATCATTCATGTCATAACTCCCAGACCATGGGTGGGGAACCTACAGCCATAAGGCCACACGTGACCTACTAGGTCCTTAAGTGTGACCTTTTGACTGAATCCAAATTTTACAGGACAAATCCTTTTTTTTCTTTGAGACAATGTCTCACTCTGCAGGCCTGGATAGAGTACAGTGACATCACTGTAATTCACTGTGACCTTAAACTCCTGAGCTCAAGCAATATTCTTTCCTCAGCCTCTTAAGTAGCTAGGACTACAGGTGTGTACCATGTTGCCTGGCTAATTTTTCAATTTTTAGTAGAGACAGGGTCTCGCTCTTGCTCAGGCTGTTCTTGAATTCCCGAGCTCAAACAATCCTCCTGCCTCAGTCTCCCAGAGTGTTAGGATTGCAGGCATGAGCCACCATGTCTAGCCCCTTTTATTTTTATTAATTTTTATTTTTATTCATCTTTTATATTTTTATTTTATTTTTTAAATGAACATATTTAAAATACCAAAGAATAAAATAGATTTCAAGGAAATAATCCTCCAAGATTGACCACACAATTAGACCATTAGTAAGCCAGAAGGGCTAAATTGACAGCTGCTACACACATGATTTTATTCCACCTTCCCCCCACCTGACTGGCACCACTATCACACAAGGCTGCTTTCAAGAGTTCATGGGTGTTGAGTACGCCAGTCAGTTATCAGCTTTTGACAATGGTGCACTGTGTTTCCGTTTGAAGTGGAATTTGTGAATAGTTGCACACAACTCAACAGTATTTTTTAATTGTCTGCTTAACAGCCCATAGTGTCAAAGAAGACCAAGAGAACACAGAAGGAAGAAAACAGATTTTTTTAATGAGGATTGGGAATTGCAGTATTACCTTGTTTCTGCTAAAGATAAGATGATTTGCTTGCTTTGTGATACTGCAATGTCAACATTAAAGAAATTCAATGCTCATCAGCATTATAACATTCATAAGGACCACAAATATTTTAAATTAGAGGGAGAGGCACGAAAGGTTGTATTGCAGAAATTAAAAGGTGAAGAGCAAAAGCAAAGACAATTCTTTCCAGCAGCAATATGACCTGGAAATAATGACACTGAAGCAACTTATAAAGTAGCTTATATACTCTGGGGAAAAAAGGGAAGCCACTCACGGATGTAGAAATTGTAAAAGAATGCATTGTTGAAGTAGTAGGATGCTTAGACCCTGATAACATTTCAAAGTACAAACAGCTGTCTCTTTCAAAGAGCTGACTGGCAGCATAAATTAGCCTTCAACTTAACAGAACAACTTCATGCAATGCTTCAACAGGAAAATATACATTATTCAATCACTTTGGATGACAACTGATGCTCCTGACTCAGTGCACATTTTATGCTTCATTTGGGTCATAACAGAAGATTTTCTTTGCTATGAAGAGTTACCCACTTTGGGCACTCTTGCAAACAGAACATGAGGAATAAATATCTTCAACAACTTTCAAGATAAATGTCATGAAGGTGGACTGAATTTGGTAAATTTAGTGAGTGTATGTATGGGTGGTACACCTTCCATGACAGGAAAACATGAAGGGTTTATTGCATGGATTAAAAAGTATTAACAGATCCAGATGCTCTCAATTCTTTTCATTGTAACTTGCATCAGCAAAATCTCTGTGCTGAAGTTACTATTTTAAATGACACTTTGCAACAAGTTATAAATATTGTTAACTATATTCTTGCAAATGCAACACTGCATCATCAGTTTCCTAACATGCTAAAGTTGAATGATGAGGTATTCAGTGAGGATTTGCAGTATCATTCTAAAGTGTGTTGGTTATCGCAGGAACAGGTGTTAGCCAAAATTTTATCTCAGTGAGAACAGATAATTAAATTTTATGAAAACAGAATAAGCAATGTGAATTGTTTAAAGAAGATTTCTATAGAAATGGAGCATTTCTGTATGATATCATGTCAAATGAAAACGACTTAAATCTTTCTTTGCAAGGTAAAACTAAGTCTATATGTGATATGTAGCAAAAAAAAAAAAATCCAAGCATTTAAAAAAAAAGCTATCTTTTTTCAAGACATTTCTTCAAAAGGAAATTTTGGATGAACATTTTCCCCAGTTAGGAAAGGTCATTGGTGAGCTGGACGATATATGTGAATCATTTAAAGAATATGCAGGCCGGGCGCGGTGGCTCACGCCTGTAATCCTAGCTCTTGGGAGGCCGAGGCGGGCGGATTGCTCAAGGTCAGGAGTTCAAAACCAGCCTGAGCAAGAGCGAGACCCCGTCTATACTATAAATAGAAAGAAATTAATTGGCCAACTGATATATATATAAAATTAGCTGGGCATGGTGGCTCATGCCTATAGTCCCAGCTACTCGGGAGGCTGAGGCAGAAGGATTGCTTGAGCCCAGGAGTCTGAGGTTGCTGTGAGCTAGGCTGACGCCATGGCACTCACTCTAGCCTGGACAACAAAGTGAGACTCTGTCTCAAAAAAAAAAAAAAAAAAAAAAAAGAATATGCGGCTATTATAGACCTGTTAATTGGAGAACACAATGAAAGATTCACTGACTTTGAGAACCATGACATCACACTCAAATTAGCATTTCAGCCTCAGCTAGTTGATATCACCAAGGCACCTAAAGAACTACAGATGGAACTGATTGCACTCTCAGTAGATGACATTTTAAAGTCATTATTTGATGCTAAGAAATGTCTTACTGAAATATGGGGAAATGCAGTAAGATACCCATGCCTTCAGCAGCATGCCTGAAGAATGCTTTCTTGCTTTTCAATCACTTATTGCTGCAAATCTTCATTCTCCTACCTAACCCAAATCAAGATGCTCTTAAGATCACAAATGACTGACACCCATCTAGAGGATCAACTGAAACTGTGGACCTCCATGCTGCAACCAAATATTCAAATGCTTTCCAATAAAGATCAGACAGAACAAAGTCATTAAAAGGTTAGTTAACTTTAAAATTAACAAATAGTTTTCATTTTTTAAAATTAATAAGTACATAGTAATTAGATTTTTACAAAATAATGTACGTTTTTAAGTATACCTGATTGAAGTTTCTTGAATGTGGCCTTATTTGACTGTAGCTAAATTAATGCAGCCTTCCAACATGAAAATGTTCCCCACCCCTGTCCCATACCCTCAGTCTATACTCGCTGGGACATGCACTGAATAGGAAGAGAGAGAAATGCTTGAGTAACTTCTGCTTCCCTATAACAAGACCTCAAGACTGATGGCCCAAGGCCTCACAGTTCCCTGGGTTATAAAATGGAAATGATGAGACCAGATCTGGCTACAAGGCAGCCTGGGCTAATTCAGCTTCCCCCACTGCCCATCCTCAGACCTCTGTACAGGAATGCCAGACAAAATATAACCAAGAAAAACATTTACACACATAACCAAGCTAGAAAGAAATTGAAGTCCTCAAGTACTGAAAGTAAAAAGGAAATTCATAGCCAAAGCAGTATACTCCAAATAGGTCCATGGAGAAGGACCACAAGGACACTGTACCTAGTTATGGGCTCAGGGGACTTGGATATGGAAACTCAAGGCCGTCACAGGGACAGGAGAAGGGAGTTTATGGTCAGCCAAGATAGGAAAATGAAGCCAAGACCTGAAAAATCTGGGAGACTTGAAGAGTTTCTATGTCCTTAAAGAAAGAACGAGAAGTCCTCCAATTCACTCCTATATCTCTGGCCTAGAGAAGTTATTAGAAAGCTCAGTCTTTGTCTCAGACTCTGGATACCAAGGAAGAAGAGTCATCTAGATATTAAAACCTGAAATACTTGACCTTTAAGACCCATGGCACAGTGCATCAGTTAGGATATGTGGCTGCAAGCATCAAAAACATCAATTCAAATGGGCTTTAAAATTAGGGAAGGTATTAACTCTAATAACTAGAAATCTAGAAGAAATGCAGGTATAGACAGGTACGATCAGCATCTCAGTAGTGTCAAGTTGCTTTCATTTTTGTTCAAATCTTTTATAGCCTTACTAATATTTTTTATGCTTGAATTGTTTCTTTCTATAATTATGACAATTTTTGCCTTATCTAGTTTGAGACTATTCTGTTAGATGCATATAGGTTCTAAATATTATATTTTCTTGTAAATTATTCCCTTTATTATTTTATAATAATGTTCATGATCCCCAATCATGCCTGCCTTTTTGTTTTAATTTCTATTTTGTTAGATCATAATACCGCTATACTAGCTTTAATTTGGTTCTTGTCTTCAAAGTATGCCTTTTTTTATTCCTTTGCTTTTAAACATTTGGTGTCATTACATTTAAGGTGTTTATCTTGTAAAGAGTTTGTATCTCCATCTTTCAACAAATGGGTTTAATTGTTTTATATTAGTATGACTACTATTATATTTAGCCTGCTTCTATAGTCTTATTTTACATTTCTGAGTTTTATGGGATTTTTATACTCTTTTGATTGGCCTTCTTTTTCCTTTCTTTCTTTCTTTATTTTTTTTTTCGAGGCAGAGTCTCACTGTGTTGCCTGGGCTAGAGTGCCATGGTGTCAGCCTAGCTCATGGCAACCTCAAACTCCTGGGCTCAAGCAATCCTTCTACCTCAGCCTCCTGAGTAGCTGAAACCACAGACACATGCCACCATGCTCAGCTAATGCCACCATGCCACCATGTTGGCCAATTAATTTCTTTCTATTTTTGGTAGAGACAGGGTCTAGCTCTTGCTCAGGCTGGTTTTGAACTCTTGACCTTGAGTGATCCTCCTGCCTTGGCCTCCCAGAATGCTAGGATTACAGGTATGAGCCACTGTGCCCAGCTTGGCTTCCTTTTTCTACTTTCAATTTCTCCTTGTATTTATTTAAAAATGAAAGTTACACAACTCATGTTATAAGGTTAGTATAAGACTAATACAACCTTATTACCTAAACTCAACATAGAGAATGCATGAAAGAAAAATTACAGATGTAGCTGAATGAAAATTCTAAATAAAATATAGCAAATTGAATCAAGGAATGCATAAAGAAAATATATATTATGATCAAGTAGAAGTTATCTGGGACATAAGGATTATTTAACATTTAGAAAATCTAATTAGACAATTTATCATATTAACAGATTCAAAGAGAATATCTGCTATGGTGTGGATATGTCCTCCAAAGTTCCGGTGTTGAAAACCTAATTCCCAATGCGACAGATTGGGAGGTGGGTTCTGATAAGTGATTAGGTCATGAGGGCTCTGCCTTCATACATGGATTATTGTTGTCATAGCAGGAGTGGGGTAGTTATAGAAAGAGTGAACTTGTTATAAAGGTAGGTTTGGCTGCCTCTGGTTCTTTGGCTCTCTTGCTTCCACACTCTCTTGTCTTTCCACTTTCAGCCACAGGATAACACAGCATGAAGTTCCTCCCCAGAAGCCAGTGCCATGCTCTTGGACTTCCCAGCCTCCAGAATCATGAGCTAAATAAATTTGTGTTCATTATAAATTACCTGATCTCATATAGGTAATTCTCATATAGCAACATGAATTAAACTAAGATAGAAAAGAAATGGACTAAGACAATAAGAATGAGATACTTTAAATAGAAACAGAGAAACATGTGTCAAAATTCACACATTTCTTGATTTTAAAAAATCTCAAAAAATTAGAAATAGAAGAAAGCTGTATTTTTTTAATAGGACAGAGGATATCTACCAAAATTTATAGCAAACATATTGTTAAATTGTGAGATATTAGAAATACTCCTACTAAAGTTCGGAACAAGGCAAAAATCCCTGCTTTTGCCTCAAATATTCACTATGTAGTCAAGGTTTTTAACAGTGTGATAAAACTAGAAAAGATAGAAAGAGAAAAAAAGTGAGATAGGCAGAGACAGAGACAGAAGGATTTGGAAAGTAAGAAACAAAAGTGTCATTATTTACTGATGATATGATTATCTATATATAAAGCCCAAAGAACAAGAATTTAGCAAGGCTTCTAGATATTTAAAAAACAAAACAAACCAAAAAGCAACCATATATTAGCAATAATTAGTTAGAGAAGATAAATTTTTTAAAGTATATGACACTTATGAGTAAAGCCTAAGCAAGATACTTTGTATATAATTATAAAGTCTAACTTGGTAACATAAAATAAGACTTAAATAAATTGAGCAATATATCATATTAATGGGTGGGAAGATTTAATACCTTAAAGATGACAAATTCTCCCCCAAATTAATCTGTACAGACAATGAAGTTCCAATCAAAATCCAAAAAAAGTTTTTGGCAAACCTAGATAACTTGATGCCAATATTTACACAGAGGAGTAAAGAGTCAAGGATAAACAGAACAGTTTTGAAGAAGAAAAATAAGGAAAGAATGTTGTGGCCAGGCGCGATGGCTCACGCCTGTAATCCTAGCACTCTGGGAGGCCGAGACAGGTGGATTGCTCGAGGTCAGGAGTTCGAAACCAGCCTGAGCAAGAGTGAAACCCCCATCTCTACTATAAAAATAGAAAGAAATTAATTGGCCAACTAATATATATAGAAAAAATTAGCCGGGCATGGTGGCGCATGCCTGTAGTCCCAGCTACTCAGGAGGCTGAGGCAGGAGGATTGCTTGAGCCCAGGAGTTTGAGGTTGCTGTGAGCTAGGCTGACACCATAGCACTCACTCTAGCCTGGGCAACAAAGTGAGACTCTGTCTCAGAAAAAAAAAAGAAAGAAAGGAAGGAAGGAAGGAAGGAAGGAAGGAAGGAAGGAAGGAAGGAAGGAAGGAAGGAAGGAAGGAAGGAAGGAAGGAAGGAAGGAAGGAAGGAAGGAAGGAAGGAAGGAAGGAAGGAAGGAAGGAAGGAAGGAAGGAAAGTTGCCTTATTATGAGACAAAAAAACATTAAGACAATGAGACAGGCATGGAGGTTGCCCACCCAAAATCCATTTCCCCTTATTAACCTCTAATAAAATGTCAATTTTGTTTAGTTTAGCAACATGAACAGTTAAAAAGAATCACCTTCTCACACTTTCTTGCAGCTGTGTGTTCACGTGACTGCAGTCTAACCATAAAGATACAAGTTAACTGAGTAAGAAAGCTATTATTTCTCTGAAAAGCAAAGGGCAGCCTTGGGGACATATGCCTTTTTCCTTTGCCTATATTCCTTTTTCCTCAATAGAATAAAAATGCTGTACCTGAAACTGCAGCAGCTGTCTTGTGACCATGAGACAGAAAAAGGCATGGTACTATTGGTGCGACAAGAGGAAGGAGGCTGGATTCTTGAGATCTCCTCAAGCTACTGCATTAGTCTTAACCTGACTACGGTACTTCTGTATTTTTTATTTTTGTCACAGGAGGAAAGTAAGTTCCTATTTACTGAGCTGGTTTAGTAAACTTGCATGCAACTTGATGCACCCCTGATTGATAAAGACAGAATTGTGTAAGTACACAAATAAAAAATGGTTTATGGAACAAAACAGAGGGCCGTCACAGACACCTGCATTTATGGAAGCTACATATGACAGAGAGGACATTACAAACTAGTGTAAAAGGATGGGAAATTCATAAATATTAATAGAACAAATGGCTTTCCATGTAAAAAATCAAATTAAAATTATACCTCACATAATACACATATTTTAAAATCCACTTAAAGTTTTAGGGCAAAATTTTTTCCAGAATACAGTTAATGCCACTGAATTGCATAGTTTAAAATGATTTCAATGGTAACTTTGATGTTATGTGTATCTTACCACAGTTAAAAACTACATGTATGTGAGGGAATGGGGTGAAAGGGCATTTATTGAAACCTTAAAATCTGTACCCCCATAATATGCCAAAATAATATATATATATATATATATATATAAAGAAAAAAAACAAATTTAAAAAAAAAACTACATGTAGCATTTATTCTTTTAAAAAAAACCTTTTAAAATTTTAGGAGAAAATATGTATAAATCTTTATGATATTGGGATAAGAAAAGATTTATTACTTTTATCAGGTGGTGGGCAGATGGGAGGGGGGAAGGATATATACTTACAAAATAGGTGCAATGCGCACCACCTGGGGGTAGGACACGCTTGATGTTTTGGTAAGGGAGGGGGCGGGAGGAGGAATGGCAGGAGCAATATATGTAACCCTAACAATATTTGTACCCCCATAATATGATAAAATAAAAGGAAAAACAAAAGAAAAGATTTATTAACTAATACACAAAAGCATGGACCATAAAAGAAAAAAACTATGAATTTAACTACAGTTTAATCTCAAATGTCTGTGCAACAAAAGTTGCCCGTTAACAAGAGGCTAGGATGGGGAATATCAACTGCAAGCATGAGCTAGATAAGGTGATCGTGGACGGCCCTTCTGCAGCAGTAGCGTTTAAACTGAGATGGAAAGGACCATATGAAGGGCAGGGGAGAGGCTCTTCCATGCAAAAGGAACACCGTGTGCAAAGACCCAGAGGTAGGGGAGCTTGGCAGTTATACAAACCATAAAAGGCCAGTGTGCCTGGAGATGGAGTTAAGGAAGGAGAGTGATGGGCCACACAGTTGGAGAGACAGGCAAGGGAAAGTGCCTCGGGGACTTGTAAGTCGTGATTAGAAGTTTGGACTGACCTGAAGTGTGCAGGAAGCTCTTGAATAGCTGTGAACAAGGAGAACCGTGAGCAAATTACTTGTAATACAGGGCAAATAATGATTGAAGAAGAGCTGACAAGGAACTCTGACTTCCTTCCTGCAACAACTAGATCAAACACAGGAGAGCATGTTCTCTAAGTCATTAGTGGTCTCACAGAAGGAGGAAGACTCCAAGAATGATGCTACCTCCCCACCACCACCAAAAAAAAAAAAAAGACAAATGGCCGAAGTGCCTTTTGGAGGCCTGAACTTAGAGAACTCAGAGTGAGGGAGCTAGGGCCATAAGGACTCTCAGACAGTCAGAAGAGTAAAGTTATCTGAACCTATATCAAGGCTATTGAGATTTTGAAATTTGAAAGAATATCTAGGTGAAAAACCTGTGCCTCTTGCTCTGAGTCCAACCCTTTTAGGAGGGCAGAAGTGGTCATGCCTCAGGGACACTTTTTGCCCATGGGCTGAAACAAAACAAAGCAAATGATCTCTGAAGGAAGCTTCCCCATGTTAGGTCTGCGAGACTCACAAACTAAGATCAAAAGGTGAGTTCAGTGCTTGCTTCTGCAGCACACATACTAACATTGGAATGATACAGAGATTAGCATGACCTCTGCTCCAAGATGACACACAAATTCAGGAAGCTTTCCATATGTTTCTAAGCAAAAAGAACAAAACTAGAGGAATCACACTGACTTCAAAACTTATTAAAAAGCTATAGTAACCAAAACAGCACTGTTTTTACACCGGTGTAAAAACAGACACAAGGACCAATGGAACAGAATAGAGAACCCAGATATAAATCCATGCATTTATGACCAACTTATCTTCTAACAAGGTGCCAAAAATTTTAAATGGGGAAAGGACAGTCTTTTTAATAAATGGTGCTGGGAAAACTGGGTAACTGTATGCAGAAGAATAAAATTAGGCCCTTATCTCTCACCAATAAACAAAAATCCAATCAAAATGGGTTAGAGACTTGAATCTAAAACTTGAAAGTACAAAACTACTAGAAGAAAACATTGAGGAAACATTCCAGGACATTGGCCTAAGCAAAGATTTCATGTGTAAGACCTCAAAAGCACAAAGAACCAAGCAAAAATAGACAAATGGGATTACATCAAGCTAAAAAATTTCTGCACAGCAAAAGGAAAAATCAACAAAGTGAATAGACATAAAGGAAGAAAATATTTGCAAACTATCCATCTGACAAGGGATTAATAACCAGAATATATAAGGATCTCAATTCAATAGCAAAAAAATAATCTAATTAAAAAGTAGGCAGAAGATCTGAACAGACATTTTTTTGAAAGAAGACCTGCAAATAGCCAAGAGATATATGAAAAAATGTTCAACATCACTAATCATCAGAGAAATGAAAATCAAAACCACAATGTGTTGTCATCTCACTCTAGTTAAAATGGCTTGTATCAAAAAGACAGGCAATAATAGATGCTGGCAAGGATGTGGAGAAAGGGGAACCCTTATACACTGTTGGTGGGAATGTAAATTAGTACAGCTACTATGGAAAATAGTTTGGATGTTCCACAAAAAACTAAAAATTGGATGGGTGCAGTGGCTCACACCTATAATCCTAGCACTTTAGGAGGCCAAAGTAGGAGGATTGGTTGAGGCCAGGAGTTCAAGACCAGCCTGAGCAACATAGCAGGACCTCATCTCTACAAAAAAAAAAATAGAAAAATTAGCCAGGCATGGTGGCGCACACCTATAGTCCCAGCTATTTGGGAGGCAGAAGTGGGAGGATCTCTTGAACCCAGGAGTTTGAAGTTGCAGTGAGCTATGATGATGCCACTGCACTCTAGCTCAGGTAAAAGAGCAGGATCCTAACTCAAAGGAAAAAAAACCTTAAAAATAGAACTTCCACATGATTTAGTAACTCCATTACTGGGTATATATCCAAAAGAAAGGAAATAAATACATCAAAGAGAATCCGCACTCCCATGTTTATTGCAGCACTATTCACAATAGCCAAAACATGGAATAAACCTAAGTGCCCATCAATAGATGAATGGATAAAGAAAATGTAGTATATACACCCAGTGGAATATTATTATGCCATAAAAAATGAAATCTGTCATTTGCAACAACATGGATAGAGCTGGAGGCCATTATGTTAAATGAAATAAGCAAAGCACAGAATGAGAAATATACATGTTCCCACTCATATGCAGGAGCGTTAAAAAGTGGATCTTGTGAAAGTAGTTACCAGAGGCCGGGGAAGGGAAGGGGAGAAGAAGGGGAAAAAAACAAATATAAATGTATTTATTACCACTAATCCATAAACTTAAAAGTGGTAAAGATTGGTAAATTATATATGTATATTTTACCTCAATCAAAAAAGGTTTTTAAAAGGAGTTCACAATTTAAAAAGCATCATTCCTCAAAAAATTAAACATAGAATTACCATATGACCAGTAATTCCATTTCTAGGTGTATATCCAAAAGAATTGAAAGCAGGGACTCAAAAAGGTATTTGTATACCAATCTCCATAGTAGTATTGTTCACAATAGCCAAAAGATGTAAACAACTCAAATGTGTATCAATGAATGAACGGATGAACAAAATGCAGCTATACTTATAATGTAATATCATTAGCCTTACGAAGGAATGAAATTCTGACACATGCTACAAAATAGATGAGCCTTGAAAACATGTTAAGTAAAATAAGCCAGACATAAAAGGACAAGTATTTTATGATTCCACTTATATGAGTTACCTGTAATAGTCAAATTTACAGAGACAGAAAGTGGAATGGTGGTTACCTGAGGCTAGGGGTAGGAGAAAATGAAGCATTGTTGTTTAATGCATCCCAACAAAGTTTCAGTTTGGGATGATGAAAAAGTTCTGGAGGTGGACAGTAATAATGGCTGCAAAACAAAGTGAATTTACTTAACGACACTGAATTGTACAGTGGTTTAAATGGTAAATTTTATGTTTTATATATATATATATATATTAATATTTTACCATGATAAAAAGTAGTAAATACACAAGAAGTCACTATGAGCAAAAGTCAGCTGAAGCATAAAGCAATAGATTTTGAACCTAAGGACCTCTTGTGAGAATATTTACAGAATATTTTTAACCACCTATGTTTAAAGAAATAAAAGATGTGATTACAAAGATAAGCATTCAATTAAAAACTATTAGGAAAGAAGAAACAGTTTGGGGGGAAATGGAACAATTAGTGAAAAATATAAAATAAAAAATTTTGACTGATTAAACAGCAGTTTCAGATTCAATTTAGCAGAGAATTAGTGAGGTAGGAGATACCTCCAAAGATATGTCAGACTATAGCAAAGCAAAACGAAGAAGAAAAAAATATAAAATAGAAGTTGAGAGCAATTGCAAATATAATGCGATACAGGGGTCCCCAAACTTTTTAAACAGGGGGCCAGTCCACTGTCCCTCAGACCGTTGGAGGGCCGTTGGAGAGTGCGGAGCACATTCCACACGTGCTCACTGTGGGCCCGGGACAAGTCGGCTGCTAAGCAGGACAGCCAGCGGTGGCAAAAACACCCGGCGGGCTGGATAAATGTCCTTGGTTTGAAGACCCACTCCAACATGTATGTACTTGGAATCCCAGGAGGAGTAAACAAAGGGAATGAAGAAGAGGCAATATCTAAGACAATAGAGATTCCACAGATTTCACAGAGCTAATAGAAAGTATGGATCCCAAAATCCACACTGAAATATCCCAGACAGGGCAGTCATGGTGGCTCATGTCTGTAATCCCAGCATTTGGGGAGGCTGAGGCAGGAAGATTGCTTCAGGCCAGGAGTTTGAGACCAGCCTGGGCCACATAGTGAGACTCCATCTCTACAAAAAAATTAAATATTAGCCAAGAATAGTGACATGCATCTGCAGTTCCAGCTACTCAGGAAACTGAGGCGAGAGGATTGGTTGAGCCCAGAAGTTCAATGTTGCAATGAGCTATGACTGTACCACTGCACTCCTGGGCAACAAAGTTAGACCCCCCTCCTCTCTAAAAAAAAAAAAAAAAAAATCCCAGATTTTTTTATGATAAATAAAAATAAATCCACACCTAGTATAGTAGTGAGCTGCATAATACAAAAAACAAAGAAAAGATCTTGAAAGCAGCCTGATAACAATAACCAAAGACTTACAAAAGATTGGCTATTAAAATGACAGCTAACTTGTCCATGGCAACAACAGAAACTATTCATAGAAAACAGTGGAGTTACAACTTAAATTTGTGAAGAGAAAATAACTGAAAATTAAAATTATGTACCCACCCCAGACCTCACTGCCATACAATACAACCGTGTAACAAAACCGCATTTGTACCCCCTAAATATATTGAAATTTTTAAAAATTATGTACCTCCAAAATGATCTTATAAGACAGAGGGTAAAATAACAACATTTACAGATAAACACTGATGGAACTTAGTATCAAGAAACTTATCTGTAGGACATACTCTCCAAAAAAGAAGAAAAGATACAGAAGGGTGATCTGAAATACAAAAAGGAAGAGACCAAAGAAAATGGAAAACTTGTAAATAAATTCGAACAGACACTGTCTAAATAATACAATAATAGTATCTTGTTTCTTGGATTAAAATGTCAAATCTAAAAAAATTAACAATAGCACATAAGTAGTGCATAAATAGTACATAAATTGGAAATGGAGTGACCCTTAGAATATTTGGAAATGGATGACAAGATACCACTTAACTTTTTCAATGGGTGAAGTGTAGCAACACTGGAAATTTGGAGACCCACTAAGAGGCTGTTGCAAGAGTCCAGTGGGGAGATGATGGTCCCCCAGACTAACAGGTGGCAGTGCAAATGGAAAGAAGCAGACACTTTCAAGACATATTTTGGATAGAGAAAGAATGGGAAGAACCAAGGATAACCTCCAGGTTTTGGATTGCATAACTGTGTGAATGGTGGTCCTAACCCACCCAGATGGAAAAGCCTGGATCAGGAGGGTGGGTGAGAGAGAAGCCAAGTGTCCCATTTGGACATGTTAAGTTTGAGAAGCCTGTGAGTCTACCAGGAAGGTAAGTGACAGGCAATTCTATCATGTTAAACATAGTTCTGAGCTGAGGAGATCAATCTGTGGGGCATCAGCATAGAAATGCCTTTTAAAATTCATGGAATTGGATAAAATTCCTTAGGAAAATAATTTAGAGAGAGATTGGAAGGGGTCTCAGGCAAGTCCTAAGGCACATGGGCTTTTAGAGACCAGGAAGAGCAGGAAGAACCATCAGCTGGACGTGCAGAGAACAAGTAAGGTTAGAGGAAGGAGGGGAGGGTGGTAGCACCGCATCCAAGAGGGGAGGGGTGCAGAAATAACTTCATGCCCTGCAGGGTCGGGTATGATGGGGCCAGAAGCAAGTGCAACCTTGAGAAGTTAATTTAGGGAAGTGGTGAGTGTTGAGTTGAGTGGGAGAGAAGGAAGTGGGGAAGGTGTGTGGGATGTGACCATGAAGGTTGGGTACGTAATGGGACACAGAAATGAAACATACCTGGACAGAGAAGGGAGGTCAACAGAGAGGTGTTTTTGGATTTGGAGGTATTGGACTGCCCCTGTATCGTATAGGGATGATAACGCTGGAGGGAAAACAAATCATCAAAGAGGTGCAATCTTTGACACACCGAGAAGGGCTGAGATCCAGAAGATAAAGAAAAGATTGGCTTTTAATGGAAAAAGGAACGCAGCCTCTATTTTTAGCAAAGGGAAGAAAATGTATTTATGTTTTCAGATTTAATGTCAGGAAGACGAAGGAGTTCACATGGACCTCTTCTAATTTCTCATTGTCATATGAGGTACGATGATCATCTAGGGGTCAGGAAAAAAGGAGCTACAAGTAGTTGTGGGGGGAAAGGCATAAAATAGTATTCTATTACCCCTACATCACAGCACTCCACTGCTTTCCTTTGTGGCAGTTATAACAATCTTTGTTTATTTTTCCATTTACTCGTTTGTTATCTGCCTCCCCTATTAAAATGCAGGCTTCGAGAGGGGCAGGAGCCAGGCCAGCCTCGTTCACAGTTAGATCCAAGGCCTAACACAGTGCACAGCACGTATTACACCCTGAAAAACTGTTACCTGAAAATTGAATGGATAAACATATTAGTGTATTCAATGCCCAATAATTATTAGAGAATTCTAGAACTCAAAAGTAGACGTTGTACTACTGAGACCAGTGTTGAGTCGGTCACCTGCCAGACACGCCTCCACCCCCAGCCTCCCTACCTACTCCATGCAGGCTTCAAGGATAGAGTCAAGACCCTCTGAAGAGGCCAGGCGTGGTGGCTCACGCCTGTAATCCTAGCACTGTGGGAGGCCGAGGCAGGAAGGTCACTTGAGCTCAGGAGTTTGAGACCGGACTGAGAAAGAGCAAGACCTCATCTCTACTAAAAATAGAACAAATTAGCCAGGCAACTAAAGTAGAAAAAAAAATTAGTTGGGCAAGGTGGTGTGTGCCTGTAATCCCAGCTACCTGGGAGGCCGAGGCAGGAGGACTGCTTGAGCCAAGGAGTTCAAGATTGCTGTGAGTTAGGCTAATGCCACAGCAGTCTAGCCTGGGTGACAGAGCAAGACTCTGTCTAAAAAGAAACCCTCCTGAGACCCAGCCACCCTCAGCACTTAGCACACAGCCCCGTGCACAGCCTGACACCTGGCACTGAACACCCTCGCCACCTACTCTGACCGGCTGGCACTCGAAAGTGACAGAGCCTTGAAGAAAACCCTCAGAGCCTCTGACGTTACCAAAAAATGTTTTTTTCTTTTCCTTTCTCATAGGAAGCAGATGGGATTGAAGATGGTCATAACTGTCTATCATTCTTAAGTAAATTAAACCAGCATCAGGTGCTCTGTCCTTAAAGAGAAGCTTCTGAAAAGGAAAAAAAAAAAAAGTAACAATGACAGAATCTCTTCCAAGCCGCTCCATTTAGAAATCAAGCTGGCTTGATGTTCATGCTTC
Source organism: Microcebus murinus (assembly GCF_040939455.1). Lineage (NCBI taxonomy): Eukaryota > Metazoa > Chordata > Mammalia > Primates > Cheirogaleidae > Microcebus > Microcebus murinus. Next base: position 113,349,622 of record NC_134105.1, on the reverse strand, counting down.
TATCAGCATCCCAATTGAGGCAGGGCAATTATAATGATGTCATGACAGGCCCATGATGCCTGCCCCAGGGAAGATAGCAAGAGGGTCCGAGACACCCCTTCCCACTCTTCCTGTCCCCATCACCACTGGCAGTGCCAATTGTGTCTGCAAAGCTTGACTGTGCGCTGTGAGCAAACCTGTCTGGATCCGCCTTCAAGAGCCCCAGACTGTTCAGACACTTGGGAAAATTCCACCTTTAACAGAAGCCTGGAGGAAGCACTGATGATATCTGACTATTGCTCAATGCCAGGTTGGAAAAGGAATAAAGGAGCAGTGGGAACCTTCTAACAATTTCTTGGCTTCCTGAAAAGTCTATCTTATTGCAATTAAAAGAATTAAAAAAAAAAAAAAAGACTCATCCCAGGGAAGGGAGGCGCCCTTATGTTTGACAGGTTCTGAAACAGCAACACACAAGAACACAAATATGTTCACAGACACAACCCTCAGCTCCACAAGGTTAGGAGCAAGCTAGCAGTTAGCAGGCTTGACTAATACGCACCATCCTTCACCAGGAATGAAAGAAGATTCTTCACACACACACACACACACACACACACACACGAGGTGCAAAGGACTGTGTTTCATATGCCAGGTTGGCCCCGTTCACCTCATTGCTTTTCCACGTGCCCAGAATGTCTGCTCCCCACTAAAGTCTGCTTATCCTTCAAGTCTCACTCCTTCCTTGAAGCCTTCTCCAAATCCTCCAATACTTCTCTGAACTTCTACGTTTCTGATCCTGGCCACTGAGTATGTATATACTGCCTCTTAATCTATTTAAATGTTTCAGATTTGTCATCTCATCTGCCCAAAACAAGAACAGGGTAATTCATATATTGCCTTCCCCCAGAGCCACCAGGGTGCTGAGCTCACTGCAGATAGTCAGTAATAATTCAATGCATATTGTCCTACTAGTCATATGCTCAAATGGGTATGCGTAGGTGGCCAATCACATAGCAGGCACAACAATAACAGTAGCAGCTACTCTACTTGAGCAGTCACTATAGAACAGGTACTATATAAGCACTTTCTATGTATTACCTAATTTAAACCTCTCACCAACTCTATGAAATAGGTACTATTTTTATTCCCACTTCACAGGTGGGTAAATTGAGCCTTAACCCAAATTTGTCGGTTAACTTTTAACCAATAAACTGATTCCAGAAAAGTATGTATGTATGTATGCACATATATATATATATATATATAATTTATGAAATTTTAAATAGGACATTATAAGCCCTACTAATAATACTTTCCAAATACGTTCATAGACTGTCAGCCCCCAAAGGACTTTAGAGCTCATCTATTCCAACCCTCTTGTCTTACATATGAAGGAAACAAACCCCAGTGATCTGAAATGATTTGCCCAAGACTATACAGTCAGTAAGAAGCAAAGGTAAGACTAGAGCTTTGAGTCCCTTGCTCCCGGGGTGTGTGGCTTCTACCACTCACAAGTCTACAAATCAATGTTATCTTTTCTTCTCCTCCACACAAGCTTAACAGCAGACTCGGTCTGGCGATCTCAGGTCTAGAGGTTGTTAACACACCCATCTGGAGTGAGCAGGGTATTCCTCAACCCTGCTTTCCGTTCTTTCCCTTCCCTGCCATCCCCCCTCATCCATCTCCTCCTGCCTCCCCCACCCTCAACCCCACCCCGATTGCATTGCCCCCTGCCCTTCCCCATAGCAAAGCTTCTCTCTGGCCAAGCAGAGCCATTAGAGTGCTATTTGAATAAGACTAGATCCCTGGGAGACCAACATGGAGCCACTTCAGTGAGATTTGGGCGATAATTCACAAAGAAGCAGGAAGCTCAGAGGGTCGTGTCACCAGCCTGTACAAAAGCTCATAAGCCCACCCACGTCCACCCTAATTGCAGGAATCATTAGTCCTCTTCCCTGACATTCCAGTCCTCTTCTTTCCAGGCCCATGGTTGGACCATCTTTCCCTCCCCTTCTTCTGACCATATGACTAACCTTGACCAAAGAAATGTGAGTGGAAGTGACAAGTTACTCTTGAGTAGAAGCCTTTACATACTGATGTGCAAATTTCCATATCTCCTGCCTCCAACCACAGCAAAGTTTCAGAAAGTGGGAGCTCCGTCAGCCTGAGCGTGGAGTGAGGGCAGGGAGCAAGCTTCCTGGTGACCTGGGATGGCTTGTAGCATGAATAAAGATTCAGCTTTGCTGATTTAAGCCTCTGAGATTTTTGCACTTGTTTGTTCTTAGAGCATAAGGCAGCCCGACCAAACTCCTTAGGCTGGTACTCACGGACTTCCCATAAGTCAGGGCACCTACTCTTCCAGGCTTTTCTTTCATAATACTTATATGAACCCCACTCTCCAGCCAAACTGGTCTATGTACCATGTTCCAATCATAGCCAGCACCATCTAACAAGTAGGCCTCCCCATGCCCTTGGATAGCACTAAAAAAATAATAATAATAATAATAAGTAAATAAATGAAAAGCAGGCCTTTTCTCACACTAGTCCCTTTGCCCCAAATGCCCTCCTCCCATCTGAATCCTACCGACCTTATAAAATCCAATGTAGTAACTCTCTCCTCCAAGAGGCCTTCCTGAATGACCTGAATTAGAAATGCATCCTTCTGTGAATTCCAATAGCCCTTAAAGCATCGTCCACGAGCATTATATCTTACAGAAATTTCTAGAATATTTGGCCATTTGTCTGTCTCTGCTAGACTGTGAACTCCATGAGAGCAAGGCTTTGGATCTCACTGGTCTTTGTGATCCACACTCCATGTAACCCACACTGAGTGCCTTGCAGATTGCAGTCGACGACGATCATTCGCACAGGCTAGAACATTCCCTAAAAGCAGTTTTCATGAATCATTTTGTCTTATTTCTGCATCAAGAATATGGTGCGCTCTCTCAGTCACATTATGAATCCGAGCCACTGCTTCCAGCTTTTATCCCAAATTTCTGTTTTCTGGCCCACTCTCTTAACCTCCACTATTTTCTTTTCACCTTCATCCTCGATGCTAGTTGTTAGCTTTCTTTCAGAGGCCATTTTGCACTGAAGAACTAAGCTGTTATCCTTGCAAGAGTTATGACTTCTGAGGAGGCGAGGTGCAGGCACTGGGCAGGCAGCAAGCCTCCCTCACCCACCACGTAAGTTCCTTCTGCGCCCAGACTCACCATGCGTGACACAACACTGTTTTTAGCTGCACAACATGAACCTCCAGGTTGCGCAGGGATATCTGAAGCTGCAAGTGATAAGTTCCGTAATTCCCACCTTGCAGGGTTCCCATGAGGATTAGAGACTAGCCTGGGCAGTGCCTGGTACACAGCAGGCACTCAATAAGTGACAGCCATTGTTGTTACGACACAGCTTCAGTCAGGACACACACGCGCCTGAGCGTAGCGGGCATGGGGAGATGTAAGGGAGGCTGGCAAGCCCTCTCTCTTTTCACCACACCCCTCCAGCTCTGGCTCACTCTCCCACACACGCATAGTCTCCTCCCACTCTCTGTACGCTGTCTGAAATTCCAACACTAGAAAGCCTGTCTTTTATGTTTGAAAATACTACCCTTATCCAAGAAAGGCTCCTAGGAAAAATGAAAATAAGTTTATGTGACAACTTAAGCCTCCATCATCTAACATTTCATAGAAGACTCCATAACCAGGGCCAGCCGGCCCAGAGATTGGGGCATAGGATCACAGGTATAGGAGATTTGGTAACCAGGGCCATTCTAAGAAATGGGGTGTAGGATCACAGGCACTGTCCCATTGGTGGGATAATGTGGGGAGAGACCCAAAACTATAGAAAGAATCGTGGATCTTTAAAACAGAAATGACCTTGGAGATCAACCCCTCATCACAAATATAACGATTCTGAGCCCCAGAGATGGGAAGTGACTTGCCTACAGTCCCAGATGTATAAACAGGCATGCTGGCTCCCAATCCCTGACCTGCTGACTCCCTGTTTGCTGCTCTTTCTACACCATGCATCTCCTCGAGACAGAGGATGTTAGGGCCAAAGACCATTTTGCTGGGGCCAACTCCACCCCATCCTCCTATCACCTGCCCGAGTGTCTTCATCCTACCCAAGTTCATACAGCAATCCCTTTCTTATAAGTAGCATCACCATTAATAGAAAATTCTAGTTATCTTTTTTTTAAAAGTCGGTGGGGAGGGGAGGAAGAACCAAAAAATGGAGCTTCCCACACGCAAGTACAAAGCCCTGGCAGGCCCCGGGAAATATACAGCTGCTCTGGTTTTCTCATTTGAGCTGTTAGCGGAGATTCTGGAAACACAGCTGCTCGGAACACAGCAATGGAAGGCTAGCCCGCTCGGCCTCCCACATCTGCTCCTGGGCTCCAGAAGCGGGAGGGGCCGCCCAGCCCGAGCCTCAGAGCAGATGGCAGCGCTGCTCCCGCGGCTGACTTCACTTGGGTAATTACACCTGCCTTGCAGGTTGGGAAGCCGCCTTGCTGATGATAATTAGCCGGGGTAAATAAACTGAGCCCTGCTTGGAGGTCTGGGAGAACATGAAAGATTAATATTAATACAATATTAGTGGCTGCCAGTCACAGGGCACCTACTAAGTGCAGGTACCTTACACACCAGTTTTTTGTTAATCCTCCATGAACCCTGTGAAGTATAGGGTTTTTTTTTTTTTTTTATTGGATGGGGGGTTGTTTTTTCTCCCTTTGATCTATTGATAAATGAAGTATAGGTTTCATGATCTCTGTTTTACATGGGGAAAAAAACCACTAAAGCTTAGACAATATTAAAGCAACACACCCAAGATCACACAGGCAGTAGGTAATGGCTTCAAGGTTCAAATCTTTGTTCAACTGACTCCGGAGCCTGTGTTTTTTCCTGCGGTGCCACACGTATACCCATGTTGTCAACAATGTGGATCCCTCTAGCCACTGTGAATCCAGTCCCTGCTTTATGGCAGACACTCAAATGGCCCTGAGCATCCAAGGATAAATAAGCCACCATCCCCACCCAGGGGCTCACAGCCCTGGGGAAAACAAAAACAGAGACGTCAATGAGAATTACAACACTAAATGAGAAGCTTCTTCACAGAGGTGGGTAGTCACCTGGATGATTTCTGCTGTTGCTATTTAATCCCTTTCTATTGCCCCCAGGACCCTAAATAGAAAAATGTTATTGAGAGAAAGGAAGAAAAGAGTAATAAATGCAAGAAAGAAAGAAAAGGAGAGGGCAAAAGGGACGTATATATGTATATATCTACGTGTTAGAGCAAGAATCTCCAAATTAAACTAAGAGCACACAATAGGGAATTTGTAAGGGCCATTCAGGTCCTTGGCTACCAATGACCAGGGCTCCCTTCCATGGCTCAAAGACATTTATGCTGGATAAGAGATCACCTGAGTCAGACATCTGCCTCTCTTACTCGACAGAAGACCCTATGGCCCACCTCATGTATTCCCACCCTTGGTCTCAAAAGGTCATCGGGCCTCCCACTGCAATCATTTTCCCCCCAGAAATGTAAAGGTAAGATCTTAGGGCTAAAACTGGAAGTAGAGTGATTCCATGTGCATACTAGCTCCGAGAAAGATCTTCAGAGGCTGATGGTCATCTTCCAGGGTGGGACAGGAGGTTTCCTGCACTGAATACATCAGGGAACTAAACAATCTATAAGGTCCCACTCCACTCTGAGGGTCCTCTGCCATGTAAGCTGATCCCAGGCACAGAAAAGGATGAGAAGACATCCCACTGGAGCTTTGAAGTTATTGGGAAACTGGCCAGAGGACAAAAACAAAAAGGTAAAGAATGTCATAGGCCAATCTCATTTGTGAATATATTTATGAAGCAGCCATTATTCACTAGGCAGCATTTCTTAGGAGCAGTGGGCAGCATAGACCAGAAATCCACACTCTAAAGGCACACACGTTCTGGTGGGAGGAGACAGACGATCTCCACATAAAGAGATGTAATCAGATAACTAAAGGCACTGGTAAGTTCTAAGAAAATACAATAGGATAGTGTCATATAGGAGTATGACTAAGCTGCCTAACTGGACAGCTCAGGAAGAACCTCTCTAAGAAGGTGGCATCTGGGTTGGGTTAGGAATGCTGAGGAGGAGGTAGTGCAGAAAAGGTCTGGGAGAAAGACATTGGTCTGTGACAGAGTGAGGTTGGCATGTTCAAAACCAGAGCTGCCGCATCCAGAGGGCAAGGAGAGCAGGGAAGGAGAGCCAGGTGGGAACTGGATAATAAATGGTCTTACAGGTCATGAGATTTTATTTTATTTCCATTACAATGGCAAATCACCGCAGGTATTTAAACAGGGGACTGACACGATCTGACTTATGCTTTAGAAAGATAATTCTGGCTGCTGTGTGGAGTTGGGACTGAAAGAGTGGAGACAGGAGGACAGGTTAAAATACTATGAATGGGATTTGGTACATTAAAAAATAAACTCCTTGACTTCATGGGCCCCTTCCTGTCCCTTGCAGGCCTTCTAAGCCTGTGTCCGAGGGAAGTTTCCTAAATGTAAGAACGTGTTCTGTAATAATGGCAATGATGCCCAATAAAATAAGCCACCTAACATGCAAAAAATAATAATAATAATAATCCCTGAAGATGAAGCCAAGTTCATCCCATCAATACAAGGCTAGTCCAAAACTAAGAAAGCTGTATGTCTTATCACAACTTGGACATTCATGCATCGCTTAATGATTGGAATAAGTTCTGAAAAATGCATCGTTGGGCAATTTTGTGGTTGTGGGAACATTACGGAGTGTATTTACACAAACCTAGATGGTACAGCCCACCAGCCCCTGGGTACCCAGGCTATATGCTGTAGCTCCAGGTCACAGACCTGTACAGCATGTTACCGTACCGAATACTGTAGGCAATTGTAACACAAGTATTTGTGTATCTAAACATGTCTGAACATAGAAAAGGTGCAGTAGTATAACCTTATGAAACTATCATCATATGTGTCGGTATAGGTCTGTCCCTTAATTGCGTCATTAGACAGTAGATGACTGGGTATGACAAAATGCAGGACTATTTCAACAGGTACAAAAAGGGCATTTAATAAAATTCGAATGCATTCTAAATAAACAACATTTTGAAATTTGAAAATAGACAAGTTATTTCTCAATATATTCTGTTTCCAACTGACATTATTTTTAGCTATGAAATACTAGAGGCCCACAACAAAGGTCCTCATCATTTCCATATGGTTCATTATTTTGTTTATAAAGCTCTAGATAATTCAATAAGATAGGAAGCATCAATTTGGAAAGAAGAAACTTGTCATTATTGATAGAGTTTGATTTCTTTTCCTGCTGAAAATCTAACCTTGACACGGGCCTACTGTGTACCAGCTGTCCCCCGTGCACTACCCAATGAATCCCACAACACGTTAGGGGTGACGTCTTTCTTTTTATTTGATAGACAAAGATGCGTAATTTCCCTGGCTAGGAAGCAGGGAAGCTGAGATTTGAACCTGAGTTTGTGATTACAAAGCCTGTATTCTTACACTGTGTTGCCAAAACATAAAAAGGTAAAGCCAGAGGCTGCCAGCACTTGTTTCCTGGGGTCCCAGCACACCTCTAGGATCAAGGTAGGACCTAGAGCTCGCCAGCATCTCAAAACCCTTGGTGCTGGAGGAAGGTGGTGCGGCCAGAAGCTGCCTCCTTCCCCTGCATCCCCTGGGCCATTCCAACTGGGAAGAGGCCCAGAGCTTTGGCTGCTCTGCATAAAAAAATGCTAAGGAACCCTGCATTTCACTGAGTCTTAGCCCTTCCACAGGGAATATTTAAATGTTTTGGTTTTTTTGTAAGACAAAGTTTCACTTTGTTGCCCAGGCTAGAGTGAGTGCTGTGGCGTCAGCCTAGCTCACAGCAACCTCAAACTCCTGGGCTCGAGCAATCCTGCTGCCTCAGCCTCCCGAGTAGCTGGGACTACAGGCATGCACCACCATGCCTGGCTAATTTTTTCTATATATATTAGTTGGCCAATTAATTTCTTTCTATTTACAGTGGAGACGGGGGTCTCGCGCTTGCTCAGGCTGGTTTTGAACTCCTGACTTCAAGCTATCTACCCGCCTCGGCCTCCCAGAGTACTAGGATTACAGGCGTGAGCCACCGTGCCCGGCTGGGAGTATTTAAATTTTAAAAGTACTTTTTTTTATCCAGTCGAATCTGCAATTAGTTGAATTGTGTGAACAACATTTTAAGTGTGGGAGGGGCGAGTCTTTCTAGTTTCTCTTGCCTCCTCCAAGTTTTTGCCATGTGTCACATGTCACATCCCCCTATGCTAGAAGAAAGCTAGAACATCAGCCTGACATGTGAAGCACCGAATTGCTGCCAAAACCATGGAACTTTCTATTCTCATTTTGAATGCCAACACCAGAATAAAGTATACCTCTCCCCATTTTCAAATGAAACCCTCCGTTCCAAGAATTGAGGCCTATTGCCTCTCCAAGATAAAGTGGACTGACATCTCTCTACATTTCCCTCATTACTCTTGAAATGCCATTGTCACGGGCAACAGGCAGTTCACCAGGTGCCTCGCATCTGCCTGAATGCAAAGCTGGCAAGCCCAGGCTGGCCTCTCCCCAGCTGCCAGTCATTTTGAAGCTTTTCACTTTCCTGTGGAGGTTTTCTTTCCTCCCACCCAGAATAACACAAGACCCACCTGCAAGCAGCCTCTGCATCCTGGCCCTTCTCCCATCTCAGTGCTCTGCCGTGGAGCAGGTGGCAGGCCTGGGATGGCAGAGAGGGATGAAGAGGACACACGGAGGGGAGGAACAGGAGAGGAGGACGGAAAAGGGGGAGCACCTAAAGCAGGGCCCAGAGGGTGCAACAGAAGACTCTGATTGGCCGGGCGCAGTGGCTCATGCCTGTAATCCTAGCACTCTGGGAGGCCGAGGCAGGAGGATCACTCAAGGTCAGGAGTTCGAAGCCAGCCTGAGCAAGAGCGAGACCCTGTCTCTACTAAAAATAGTAATAAATTAATTGCCCAACTAAAAATATATAGAGAAAAAATTATCTGGGCATGGTGGCACATGCCTGTAGTCCCAGCTACTCCGGACCCTGAGACAGGAGGATCGGTTGAGCCCAGGAGTTTGAGGTTGCTGTGAGCTAGGCTGACGCCACAGCACTCTAGCCGGGGCAACAGAGTGAGACTCTGTCTCAAAAAAAAAAAAAAAGAAGAAGAAGAAGAGTCAGATCCACAGGGTGGTGGCATGTGGCACCAGCTCTGTGCTTCAAAAGCAAGGGTGCCAGTGGAAGTGTCTCTATCATTGCCTGAAACACCTGTCACTGCATCACGAGGGCCATGCTTTCCCCAGTTGTCTCAACTTGTGATCCAGCCACACAGCTGGGCACTGAGGGAGGTGGCATTTCACTGTCCAGGGACCTTAGGAAATCTGCCCCCAAAAAGGCTTCCTGTTTCCTCCTGACCAAAGCTCGCCACGCACCCTGGAAGAACGGCCAGCGGCCGCCAGCAGCCACTATGCCGCCTTCTGCCCCCGGCCCCGGTCCAGCACCCTGGACAGCTCCCTGCGGCCCCTGCCTGCAGCGGCTTCCCGCAAAGTTTCACATCTCACTGATCTTGGATTTCAGTCACATTGACAGTAGAAACAGATTTTAAAAAATAATAAATTGGGGGCTCTCTGATCCACAGAAAGGGCTGGTCTTCTGCAGAACACTAGGGCTCTTTCAACATGACTCCCACGTCCCCTCTACTTGCCCCGTTTATCATTTATGACAAGATGTTTATTAGCAACAGAGCAGTAAATGGTGAGTGAACATCTGAAAACAGGGCTATAAAATCCTGTAAATCACAACTCTGCACACGCAGCCTCCAGCACCGGGATGACCCCTCCCTTCATGGCTCTGGAATCCATTGTCGGTCTCCCTCTGCACCAAGTCATCTCCCCTGCTTGGACGCACTGGACTGCTCTTTCTTAGGCAGACTCACTTTCCCACCTGCCAATCTCATTTGCAGAGCTCCTACTGTGTGCCAGAAGCTGTGCTCAGTGCCAGGACATGAAAACAGCCCCAGCCTTCCAGGAGCTCAGGAGCTATAAATACGCATGTGGCCGGGGCCGACCCCACGGCAGTATCCTTTGCTCCCTGGGGGACCCACCCCCTCTCTTCCTATATTTCTGCCTCCTACCACCAGCATGCTCCCCAAGCTCATGTTTCTTGTACAGGACCCAGAGTGTCTGTGTCCTGAGATGAGCCTGGCCACGGATCACTGCTTGGTGGGACTGGTGACCCTCCAGGAGGACCGCCTGGTGCTACTGTGTTCTTGTAGGCCACAGAGGGGAGGGCTGGGTCCGGTTGGAGAATGATTCATGGAGCTTCAGCATTGTCTTCCTGGCAGAGGCTGCATCATCGTAGTGTTTCACCTGCAGAGCCCTCTGGGCCCACTGCCACAGCGGTCCCAGTCCCCCACGTCCCTCAAGGCACAATGTGGCAGCACACCGCACACCTCACAGGTCAGTCTTCATGCCTGTGCATCCCGGGACCCCACCCCACCCCCCAGCACACACAGTGCATGGCCCACGAGGCCGCTGCTGCAGGCAGGCGGGGAGGGTGTGAGCAGGCTCACCACCGTCTACACTATGGGATCTGCCTTTTCCAGCAGCTGTGCAGGGGACCAGGCAACATAGCCTAGGAGTTAGGGCCCCAGGGGGGAAAACTCCGACAGATCAGAGCAGGAAGATAGGAAGGAGACAGCAAAACCTCCCAACAGACTGTTCTCAGACACAGTGTTTCTGTACCACCTCTCCAGAGACCTCCCATTTGATGGAGCAATAGCTATGCTTTTTGGCTAAACTGTACCCAGTTTGGTAAGACACCTCATTCCCTCCTTCCCAGCCCCTCATCACCCTCCTTCTCTCCCTCTCGCTCCCCAGAGATTGCACTTCTGCACCCTACACAGCATGAGCGCCTGTGTTTTGCTCCAGGCTCTATTTCCTAAGGAATTCAGACTAAGATACTGCTCAACCATAAATGACCAAAAATAACTTCCTCACGATCTTCCATTTACCCCGCTCAGGCAGTCTCTATGAAGCCTACTTTAGGCTTTGCCTGGGAGCCAGCGCCCTGCTACAGGGTGAAGGAAGAAGTCAGGAAGTAACTTTTCAAAAAAAGCTACAGTGGAAGGTGAAAAGGGTTTACTCTTCAATAAATGGAATAAGATCCCTTATCAGCTTGGGGGCTGGGCTCATCATGGCCTGGCAGATGCAAGTCCCAAGCTGGGAAAGCTAGCTTGTGACTTACACACACACACACACACACACACACACACACTGACATCCTGAGTTCTGCAGTGACAATGGCTTATGTGAGGGGAGAAGACACACAAACTATGAAGTCCCCTTCAATTTGGAGCGCCATGAGGAGCCATTTCCCAGCTTGCCTTTGAGGGGGCCGTGCCAGCCTTAGTTAGTGGGAGCTTCTGACATGCTTGGCACCTTGCTGCAGACACAAAAGCGAGTAAGATCGTTCCTGCCTTTAAGGAGCTTACTTTTCGGTAGAGAGCACCAGGCTTAAAAACTAGCTATCCTCTGTGTGCACACCCCAAACCTCGCCCAAACTGATTCAGACCCATAGTCACGCCAGGCTTCCCTATGACAAATGGTACGCTCTTGCAGTACGACTGTCCGAGAGAGAGTCTACAAAATGGCCCATTGATTGAGGTTTAAGGTGAATGGCCATGTTTGTAATACCGTGTTTCACCGAAAATAAGACCTACCCATAAAATAAGCCCTAGCAGGATTTCTAAGCATTTGTGCAATATAAGCCCTACCCCGAAAACAAGACCTAGTGATGGGCATGGATACGCAGCGTATCTGCACAACCCATGCATTTTGTCGCAGAGCGGGAAAGAAGATGAGCAGCCCTTCTCTTCTGCCCCACCGTGACAGCTACTATCCCAGAGGTGACCAGAAAGGTGCGAGCAGCCCCACCAACAAGGTCGGCTCCCCCTGTCTGGTCCCAGCCATCCTGTGCGTGCTGCAAGCTGAGGCTCTGAGGGGAAAATAACACATCCCCTGAAAATAAGCCCTGGAGTGTCTTCTTGAGGAAAAATAAATATAAGACCCTGTCTTATTTGCAGGGAAACACAGTATGAACCTATTTTTAAAACATGTATTCTGTGCTTACTCCACACAAGCAAGCTAGAGGCTAAAACGTCAAACAAAGATAAACAAGGCCCTGGTTCTGACTTCAAAAAGCTTACATTTATTCCAGGCCACTAACACACTCACAGTTTTAATATGATGTGGCATTCTATTAGAAAAGCATATTAGGAGCAAAAAGGAAGCTATGTGGGCTCATCAGGAGGCTGGGAGAATGCTGAGCTAAGTCTTAAAAAATGTATAAGAAGCAACCTGAGAAGATAAGGCGACACAGGACAAGGGACCGGCATCACTGGAGGATGCAAAGGCTTGGGGGAATGAAACCATTCTGAGATCTCCTGCCAAACATTCCTTCAAGGGTTCCTCATTCAGAAGCCCCATGATAGCCCGGCGTGGTGGCTCACACCTGTAATCCTAGCACTCTGGGAGGCCGAGGCGGGTGGATTGCTCGAGGTCAGGAGTTCAAAACCAGCCTGAGCAAGAGTGAGACCCCGTCTCTACTATAAATAGAAAGAAATTAATTGGCCAACTAATAGATATAGAAAAAATTAGCCGGGCATGGTGGCGCATGCCTGTAGTCCCAGCTACTCGGGAGGCTGAGGCAGGAGGATTGCTTGAGCCCAGGAGTTTGAGGTTGCTGTGAGCTAGGCTGATGCCATGGCACTCACTCTTGCCTGGGCAACAAGGCGAGACTCTGTCTCAATCAATCAATAAATAAATAACTGCCCCATGATGCTGCTACTGCTGCTGCTGCCACTGCCACCACAACTATGACCAACCACACTCTGCAATGGCATAATTTGGAAACCTCCACATCTGTTAGGGACACTAGTTTCCTTTGGCTTTTTCCCCCGAAGCCTTCATGAGTGTTTACTCTACTTGTCGCAGGGAACAGTGGGTTGGTCAGGCAGATACGTAAGGGGCCTCTCGAGTTCTCACCAATAACAGGGCTCCCTAAAGCAGCGACTGCCAGCCTCAGGGGGGTGGGGAGGAAATGTAAGGTAAGAGATTAGAGAATGGGATGTATTAAAACAAAATCCTAGGGAATTGCCTGGGAAGTCCATGAGGGAACTTTCCGGGAAGATGGCAAAGCTCTATGTCATGATAGGGATGTGTTTTATAGAAGCATATTCATTTGTCGAAATTGAATAGTTAAAATGTATGCACAAATGTTGCCTTTTAAGAAACTGTAAAAAGATAATAATAAAATCGAGTGGAGGGTGGACAGTGGGCAGAGGGATGAAGGAAACAAGAGTGGCCAAATGCTCGTCATTGCGGCAGCTGGAGGGTGGGTCCACATACTATTCTGCTCACTGCATGTCGCAAAGACTATATTGTTTGTCATGTGTGGCCACCAACATCGGTGTTCTGTTAGCTTAGTGGTCAGCTGGAGATTACACAGAGACATCCCTGAACACCTGGAGCCAAGAAAAAAAATGAAAGAAAAATGAAATTATTGTCCGAGTCTTTGCCTATTGGCTCTGTGTTGGGGCACTCCTTCAACACCTAGCCAGGCCATTTGCAGTTCTGCCTTAGCCTTCACTTCCTGCTTGCAGGGAACCTAAGATCTGCTGGAAGTGAAAGCTTCGGGCCTTGTCAGGTCTTCTCTGAGCGTGTGTCCAGCCCTGGGCACATCATGGCCTTCTAATTCCCTGCCGTGCATGGGAGCTTTTCCCAGCCTTTCGGCCCCCATCTAGCTCCTTCCCCGGCCTCTTCCTTCCCAGGATTTCCCATCTCTGCTTGGCCTGATTTCCATCCCTTGCCACAGGTGGCTGCAGCTAGTATATTTGCTTCGAGATGCTTCCAACAAACACAGGCTGGGGAAGCCGCTTTAGTCAGGAGAAACAAAGGCAAGCCTATTGTGATTGCATGTTTTGTGTGTGATTGTGTGTTTTAACCTGTCTGAGCAATTCAGTAATCATAATTGTTTGAAAATAAGAGCAAGAATGTTGCTCCCCCTGGTACCCGCAAGTTTCTCCGGGAATGCAGATCACCGTCTTCACAGCTACAGAACTGAGTGGGGGTTGGTGCCGGGTAAGTTAAAACAACACCGTGCTATCTTCGCCAAATTCAGCAGCTTCTTTCTTCATTAGGCTTCCCTTGGTGGTTGTGAGTTTTTCAGTAGATTCCAGAGTTCTGAAAAAGTTGACTCTGATAGTTTTTGCCAACTTATGCATTCCTTTAGTGGAGGAACAGATTTTTGGAGTTTCCTACTTTGTCATTTTCAGTGACATTACTCCTGTTTACTTTGTATGTGTCTCGATTTTTCTGTAATAAAAAGTTTTATAAAAGCCCCAGGTAATTCTTGTAACATCTAAGTTTTTTGGAATCACTAGTTTAAATGGACTCTGGCTCTCCTTCTGATTTGAGCAACCTTAACTCACTGCCCCCTGTCATCTCCGGGATTAGCCAGCCATACAATGACATTTATCCAGTGTCCTCCAAGTTTCCAGGCATCTCCTGTTATCCTGTATACCAACCAGGGCACCCTGTGTCAGCCAGTTGTGTTGATTCATTTCCAGCTGCTACAGAATCCAGCAAGCACGAGGCATTACACAGAGCCCACCATGACTCGGGGGTGGGCATTGGTTCTCCTCTATGTTTCTACGCATCTTCTGCTCCAGATTGCTCTGTCCTTGTATCATTTTCCTCTGCTGACAAGCAGCACAGAGAGAGAAATGAGGAAATTGCAACCACATAAGCACATCTGCAATCCTAAGAACTATTTGTTGCTAGCCCATGGTTTGATTTGGTTTGGTTGTTGTTTCGTTTTGCTTTTAGTCAGTGCGGGTGTTCCTTGCCGCCACTTGCAGAATCTCCAGCAGACCCTCAGCAGATAGGCACCTAAAGAGCAAGGCTTTTCTCCTGCTGAACACACTTCCGGGAAACACCTTCAAGCAGCCACATACGCTGCTGAGTAGCTTGAGTATTTGTGAATGCTTTTTCTCACCTTCTGACTTTCTTTTTCATTTAACTATTTTAGAGAATGTTTCTGGCCACCTAGAGGGAACTCTGAGTAACAAACAGATCTCCATGTGGTTGTTTTCCCTAAACCAGATGCATGTAGCACCTGGCAACTGAGCGATTTGGAGAAAACAGCTTCTTGTCACACCTCTCTGCACTCCACTGGCCCAGGGAATCACTGGGGACTTCAGAATGCACAGAGCTTGGCATTGCCAGTTCTTACTTTTCACAGAAAACTGTGGGGAATATGAAACTCTGCAATCCTCCTTTTCCTTTTATTTAACATATAGCTTCTTGGCTTCATCTCAGAGCAAGATGGGAGTGCATTCCTTCTCATTTGTTACTATTGTGTTGATGTACAACTCTATACATCATGCTACTCCCATGCCAAAAAGATACCTCAAATGTCTCTACCAGTAAATTAAGTCCAACATTTTTCCAAGTCTCGAATAAGCAGAACCCGATCTATCTTTCTAATTCCATCCTGCAGTGTGTAGGGTGCGAATCAACCGTCACCTACTTCCTGACTGGCCCAGGTTATCTCCTGTGACCTTCCTCGTGCCGTCCCCTCCAGCCCCAGCACTCTCTCGTCCCACTGTGCCTGCTGGACATCCGGCCCTCCTTCTGGAATCCACACAGTCCCAACCAGCTCAGAGCTCACCTTCCTCTTAACCCCACAGCGCTTTGGGGGTGCCCCACCTACCACATTTCACATCCCGCTTCGTGTTGCAGTTTTGGTTGGTCGGTCTGTCTCCTCCACTGTCTTCAAGGTCTCCCTCGGGCAGGGACAGTGGTATGGCCACTTTGGTTACTGAGAGTATCTCGAATGTCTTAGGCACTCAAAAACATTCCCCCTGAATGAAGCTTAAATGAAAACAGAGCGAAATGTCATGCCAGTCATTTCTCTTGAGCACTAAGCAGCCCCCAAGCAAAATTAAACCAATATCTGTCTCCTCGCAAGTGCTCTATTTAGTGCCTGTGACACTCCTGAGTTTTGTCCCCCAGTCTAAGTCCTGACCAGCCAGTGGAGTGCTCTTGAAGTTGACAGATCGATGCCCAAGGGATTAGAAAAACTCCATTCCAGATGCACTGCCTCTTCTCCCGCTAATTATCTTCAGTGTCTTCCGAACAAATTGCTCTGTAATCAGTAACTTCATCCTCTACAGAGAGACTGGGTCTAACTTAAGATGTCTGAAAAATAGCCTCATCCTCTCCCACCTCCAACAGGGGTAAGAGGGCAGTAGGCAGGCCTGGGAATGGGGCCTTCACACCAAGTAGGTGCAACAGACAGGGAGGCTGCAGGAGCTCCATCTGGCCTGATGCTCTCATTTCACACGCAGGCAGAGTGAAGACCACAGAAGAAGGCCACTTCCCCAAGGCCGTGTGATGCCTTGAAGGGAGGAATAAGACAGGCACTCTGGAGTCCTGATCCCCACGGCTGTGCTTACCATCAATTACATCGGCGGTTTTCCTGAAATCTGCCTCAGCCTGCAAACCACCTCGTGTTTTTGTAAAGAAGAAAGAATCATCAAGACTTTGTTACCACTGGAAAACGGGAGTTAAAAAATGCAGGGTAAAAGGTGACTCAAGCTTCATGCCTAGGGGATGAGGAAAGGAGGAGGCTTTAAATAGAAAAGGGGAAATCACGGGGGAAAGGGGGAAATCGCAGAGGGCAGTAGAGAGGAGTCAGTGTTAGCACCAGCACTGCAGATAATGCAGAAGTGCAACACAGAGTTCTAGGATCTAACTGGAAAAACTAGACTGGAGTGCATCACCCCAGAGACTTGGAACTCAGCACTGCTGGCATTTGGAGGAGAGGAAATGACTGTGATTACTAAATGATCAGGAAAGGCTTCTTGGAGGAGGTGGTGCTTGAGCCAGATCTTGCTGGTGCGGCAGAGGGGTGTGGCACAAAGGCAGTGGGGAGGAGGGGTGGCCTGCAGGGGTGCTGGAGACCAGCCATCACCAATTAAGGGACCAGGAAGACTTGGGAAAAAATGTTATCGTCAAAACACTTAGGTAAATAAACGATGCTTCTGTTCACCTTCCCCCTCTTGGTGTCACCTACACACCTCTGCGTACTTATTTTCTCACCAATGTCACCCAGCACCTGCTCGGGGCAGCACCCCACTTGGACCTGTCCCGCCCTAGACAACTTCTCCCTCTCTTACAATAATTAGGAAACAGGTACTGAGAGCTCACTATATAACAGCCTGTGCCAAACAAATGACATGTGACATCTAACTTAGTACTCACAGTTTATCACTTAATAATTGGTATTGTTATCTACATTTAATAGAAGAGTAAATTAGGGGTGGTAAGCCAAATAATGCTCCCACCTCCCCACAAAATGTCCACGTCCTAAAGCCTGGAACCTATGACTGTGCTACCTTACGTGTGTTAGAAGATGTTACAAAGGGACTTTGTACACGGGATTAGGTTAAAGAGCTTGAGACGGGAGACCAGCCCAGACTCACTTCGTGGGCCAGTGTAATCACAAGGGTCCTAAAGAGAGGGAGGTGGAGACACCAAAGTCAGAGGGGAGACGTGATGATGGACGCAAAGTCACGGGGTTAGAACCGCACACCTTGAAGATGGAGGAAGAGGCCATGAGCCAAGGACCCAGGCAGCTGCTGGAAGCTGGAAAGAGCAAGGCATTTGCTTCTTCCTAGAGCCACCGGAAGGAACACAGCCCTGCTGAGTGCCTTGATTTGGGCCCATAAGACCCATTTCAGACTTCTGACCTCCAGACTGTGTGTCATTTTAAGCTGCTAAATCTGTGGTCACTTGTTATAGCAGCTGTGGAAAACGACTACACTGGGTTTACACGACCTTTGCACTTCCACAGAGACCTTACTATTTTGATTCAGTGGAGTTTCAAACAAAGGAAACTGTCAATCTGGCAGTCCAGCAGGGGAAAAGTGTGTGAGTGTGAGTGTGAGTATGCGTATGAATGTGTGTATGTGTCTGTCTGTCTGTCTTGCAGAGTAGGAGCAAGAGAGTGTCCCAAGAAGTAGCTGTTTGGGGTACCCAGAAAATCATCATAATGACAATATGTTCTAGCAGAGAGAATTCCCCCAAGCAGTTAATGCCACACCCAGGATGGGTTTCACGTGGCTCTCCCAGCCTCCATCCTGGAAGCAGTGCCTGTAGTCTTTGTTCCCAGGAGCCTGCTATCCACCTGACCAATCAGGGTGGTGCAACAATCAGAAACGGGAACGTCCTTGCCATTTCCTGTTCCTTGTGGGTCTTGTGTCTTGGAGTCTGGCATGATGAAGATCTCTGTGCTCTTAGGCAGCTCCTTCCTCCTCTCTTTGTTGTTTTGGAATCCTTCTGGATTAGACTCAACGATAACTTCAACGTGTTCTGAAGATTGGTTGATAGAGTGAGAAGAAGGCTCTCTAATAATGAAACAACGGAAATTAGAAGCGACAAAGTATACCTAGGAGATCACTGTCCTATAACGAGACTGCTGTTAGATAACTACGAGAGTTTTCTTATCCTGTCACTCATTGTGGGATCAAGAAAATTGTGGTCCCAGGGAATGATGTTGTTATATTATCTGAGACCAATTTTACACCAGTGTTGGACGTTCTCTATGAATTTCCGGCGATTTGCTTTGTGAGGAAGCATAAAGCCCCATCTTTATTGCATTTTGGAATGAATGGGTATGAAGTCAAAACTGTGGGCGATGGCCCTCAAGGGACAAAAGAAGGGCAGGCCTCCTCTCGGCTCCTTCACAAAGTCAAGACTGTGAACTTACCTGTAGCAGCACTAATAGCGACCTGTCCATGAATCACTGCACCGATAATGCCCGTGTTATGACTCCGCTTTTCCCTAAGACACAGGAGCGAGAGGTTCATATTTGTCTTAGAGCCAGTTTCAATAACGCTGTTATTATACCTGTCTGAAGATGAATAGAAATATCTGTTACCTGCTTGAATCCTTCCCAGAATTTTAGATAGCATTAACATATATTATATAAATATAATATTTATTATATTTAATTTTTTATATTTAATTTTTTAAATATTTTTAAATTTTAAATTAATTTTTTAATATTTTTTAAATATTTAAATTTATTATATTTAATTTAATATTTAAAATATTACAATGTGATATTTAAACTTTTTAATGAGTTAATTTTAAGTAAAATTGCCATTCTAACTTCGTGTGTGAGTTTATACACAATAAAGTTTGCCTATATTCAAAAAAAGAAAAAAGAAACAGGAACGTGGCCGGGCGTGGTGGCTCACGCCTGTGATCCTAACACTCTGGGATGCCAAGGCAGAAGGATCACTCACGGTCAGGAGGTGGAAACCAGACTGAGCAAGAGTGAGATCCTGTCTCTACTAAAAATAGAAAGAAATTAATTGGTCAACTAAAAATATATAGAAAAAATTAGCCGGGTGTGGTGGTGCGTGCCTGTAGTCCCAGCTACTCGGGAGGCTGAGGCAGGAGGATTGCTTGAGCCCAGGAGTTTGAGGTTGCTGTGAGCTAGGCTGACACCAGGGCACTCTAGCCCAGGCAACAGAGTGAGACTCTGTTTCAGAAGAAAAAAAAAAAAAAAAGAAACGGGAACGTAAAAGGAAAATTGCCGAGCCGTTGGCTGCCCATTAGAGAAGGGCTGTGCCTATCACTCCCCATTAATAAAAGAAAGGTGGGACTTTGCATCAAATCTCAGCTCTGATATTGCCTGGCTGGCTTTTATCGGCCATAGGAGACTCTGAGCAGGAAATGCTGGAACAGTTCAAAAGCACTTTATTATACAAAATTTACTTTGCATTCAACAAAGCAAAGTAAAGTGGTTCTGCTGGGGGTTAGCTGGTACGGTCGGGTACCTGAGCATTTTGTTTGCAAGATAATATAATCAGTCACTGGAGAAAAAACATAAAGATTACCCTATGATGCGAGGAGAATGGCACTTTACCTCTCTGGTCTTCCTCCCAAAAACTCATACCCTTGTCTAATCCCGAGGAAAATTTTCATAAAAATCACAGTTGAGGAAAATTCTACAAAATAACTGGCCAGCTCTCCTCAAAACTACTATATGCAGTGGCAGCTCCAGAGACTGCCCATGATTTGTGTGACCCTCCCGGCCTCCCCTGCCCCCTCACCCCTCAGCCCCTCTAAAAGTCTTAGCCTCAGGATCAAGGTGGGCAGTTCTCCCAATCTCAGAAACAGCCACCGTAAATGAACACCAAGACTCGCATCTGCCAGGCTCAGGAGACAGGAGCTGTGCCCGTGGGCAAGTCATCCACCCTCCGGAACGGCATCTCCTCGGTTTAAAACTAAGGAGTTTGGTTCAGATCAGGATGACATCTAGCAGGCCCACGAGATGGCTCACGGCGTGACTGACCACCCAGCCCCTCCATGCTCCTCCTCACGTGAAGCAGCACAGAGAAACTGTCCCCACAAATCCAGATGACCTAGGAGTGAGCCCGATGCCCTCGCCTCCCGGCTTGCCCAGGTCTCTGCATGACCTTGGGCGAGTCCCTTTGCATCTTGCAGCCTTGGTCCGCAGCCTGTACTCGAGAATAGCTCGGGGACTTCACGGGGTTGTCGTGAGAACTACGCTAGAGCCAAAATAGGCTACCGACCCCCCACCATGTGCCGGCACCATGGTGAGCACTGGGGCTACAGCCGCGAGCAAAACAGACTAACACCCCTGCCCTGCGGCTCACGGTAGGCCCTGCACATTTTTTGTTGAGTTTGCCCAAGGAAAGTTAATGGGGCGCCTCTCCCTGCGAGCTGGGTCCCACACGGCCTCCAGCCACTCACGAAGGGAAGCTCCGCCAAGCGCGCAGCTGGAGCCGAGGACCCGGGGCCCAGCGAGGCCGCCCCGGGATGAGTTATCGTCAGCTCGATATGGCACAGGGCCGCGGCTGCCTGAGCTTTAAATATTAAGGGTTTCATCATAACTATTTCATTACCCTGAGCAGTACACCGCAGGACACAAAGTGACTCAGCGTGACCCAGGCGGAAGGTGAGGCTGGCTGGTGGCAGACGTCCGGTCTGGGAGCTGCTGAACTGGACAGGGGCTGTGTCCTGAGCGTCAGTGGACAGGTGGGGACAGGTGGGGCAGGCCCCTTCGTGCCAGGCACCTCGCAGGGTCCCGGGGAGGGTGGCCCTCTGGGCCCGAGTGCCGAGTGACAGGCCCTGTGGCTGACTGCTGACCCTGCCCCAGGACCGCCAAGAGCCACAGGTGCCTTTCTGGATGAAGGTTCCTTCTAGATGTCGGCCATGAGCTCTGGCCGGTCAGCACAGCAGGTGTGTTTGAGCTTCCAGGGTCCCCACGCCACGGGTCCCAGCAGTGGCCGGAAGCCATGAGCCGGCCCTGCCCTGGTCTGCCTCCTTCCCTGGTCTGCCTCCTTCCCTGGTCTGCCTCCTTCCCTGCAGCACGACTCCTCCCTGAGACCCGCCCCCCCGGGCCCCTGGCCTTCTTCTTGCTGTCGCCCCTTCTCCCAAGGTAAAGCCCAGTGTTTGGGGTCCCTTCAAGGCTTACCCAGGCTTCGACCCTTTCTCTCTGGACCCCACTCCCTGCTATTCATGTTTAACTAAATGTGATGAACTCTTCCCCCTTGCTGGGCTTAGCGGATACTAACTTGCTAGTGTTACTCCTCACTGACACATGGATTCAGTAAACACAGATTCACGTTTTTCTTACAGGTCTTTTGGAGACTAATTTTTATCCCAAGGGAATGATGGATGTGGAAAATCTGCAGCGTCCCGAAAAAAATGTGAGGAGACAAAAGGTAAGATATGGGGCTATGAAAGCGTTTATTCCTGCTGCCGTGGGCTGCCCCGGTCACAGTAACCCTGAAGGCTAGCTATTACTTGGGCCCATTTTCACAAATGTGGAATCTGTGGTGAGAGAGCTTTAAGGAACTTTCTGAAGAGTCACACAGCTAGCAAAAGACCCAGCCAGGATTTTCTGACCTGAAAATCACATGCCCATCACCTCCTCTGGGAGGAGGGAGAGGCGCTGCACCCTCTGGGAGAAGCCAGCCCTCCCCACGGGCCCGGCCTCCTGTGCTCCTGGGGGGCTCCAGTCTGCAGAACCCCGGCTCCCCTAACACCTGTGCTCAGCCTCCTTCCGCGCTTGCCCTCCCAACCCCCCAAAGCCCGGGTCTGCGGGCTGTAGCTGCAGCAATTAGAGAAAGAAGCCAAGCAGTAAGGCCCAGCCTGTGCCCACGTGGGAATGGAACCAGTTCAGGTGTTCCCTAACAGGAATCCCAGTTTGGACCCACATAGCACCGCCCTCTAAGAGCTCAGAAGGCCAAACTAACACCAGACATCATGTCTCCACGGCCTGCCTGGCATGGCAGCTCACTGGAGCTAAGCTGGCCAGCTAAAGCCAGCTGCAGCCTAACAGCTGGTAGTGGCTTCAAATGCCAGCCCTCCTGGGTTCCATTTGCATTTTAACAGCCACCTTCACACTGGCACACTGGGGAAAGGGAGGTGTGCTTGAGAGAGAAGGGAGGACTTTCCTAGACCCGGGGAAGGTTTTGATTTCCCAAGTGCTATTTTTTCATTTCCTACTCGAGCCTTCCCTGCAAGGCTGCTACTCATTACTTTTCTACTGCACTGGGGAGGGCTCACTGGCTTTCGGGGCCCCCTGCCTGTGTCCTTTCGGGTAAGGGCTCCAGCTAATGGGCTCCCTGGGCTTTTCCCCAGTCCAGTCTGGGAGGGGTCCCTCCTGCCCTTCCTGCTGGCCCCTGACTCCATGCCACCCACCACATACCTCCCCAAACCCGTGGTGGGTCTCTGTGTCTCACAAGGGTGCCTTTGACTCCCATGTCCCTGCCGCCTCTGGAACTGATCCACCCATCACGCCCTCCACTGATTCCCTTCCCGGACCTAAACAATGATGGAGTCACACCTCACACGGCACACACACCCATGGCAAAACAGAAACGGTCTGGGTTTGGTGCTGGGTGATTCAGGTGAGACTCCCGGCTCTGCCACTCATTAGCTGGGGGGACTTAACACATCATCTCTAAGCCTCAGTTTACTCCCCTGAGAAATGGGAAGGAAACCAACACCTGCCTACCTCAGAGAGCTGCTGTGAAGGTCAACTAAGATTTTGCATATAGGGGCCAAATAAATGCTGCTCCTGTCTGCTCTTCCTGAGTCCAGAACTAATTGAGAATAAAGAAAAAAATGAAGCAGAGTATGTTCTTAACGATCAGTTTCATTGCTAGAGCTAAACTGGAGACCATGGATTAGATTTAGGGCCAAGGGGGCTTCTTCACATGTCCCTCCTGGATGCAGACGTGAAGGTAGAAGGAATCTGTGTGTGGAACCCTGGGCCAAGGACTGTACCATTTTTATCTCCAGTAATCACGCACAAGACCTGACACAAGTGTGGCTATACCTGTGACCCAAGAGGCCCAGGACAGCAACCTCGTCACCCAAGAGGCAATACTTATACCTTTCAAGAGGATTTTGTCTTCTTTATCTCATCCACTCACTCATCCATTGAATACATATTTATTGAACATCTCCACGTGCTAAACAGTCTTCTAGATTCCAAGGATGCAGTCGGTGACAACACAAGTCCCTGCCCATAAAAGTTTACGTTCTAGTGCAGGTGTCCTCAAACTATGGCCCGCAGGCCACATGCGGGTGTTTGTGCCTGTTTGTTTTTTACTTCAAAATAAGATATGTGCAGTGTGCATAGGAATTTGTTCATAGGGTTTTTTTAAACTGTAGTCTGGCCCTCCAACCGTCTGAGGGACAGTGAACTGGCCCCCTGTTTAAAAAGTTTGAGGACGGGCGACTTCCGGGGCCCCGCTCTTGGGGCCCCAGAACCTCGTCCACGAGTGTATAATAAAGCCACGTGGTTTGGCCCCCCTACTCTTTAAAAAAAAAAAAAAAAAAAAAAAAAAAAAAAAAAAAGGCCGGGCGCGGTGGCTCACGCCTGTAATCCTAGCACTCTGGGAGGCCGAGGCGGGCGGATTGCTCAAGGTCAGGAGTTCAAAACCAGCCTGAGCGAGACCCCGTCTCTACCATAAAAATAGAAAGAAATTAATTGGCCAACTAATATATATAATATAAAAAATCAGCCGGGCATGGTGGCTCGTGCCTGTAGTCCCAGCTACTCGGGAGGCTGAGGCAGTAGGATCGCTTGAGCCCAGGAGTTTGAGGTTGCTGTGAGCTAGGCTGACGCCAAGGCACTCACTCTAGCCTAGGCAAGAAAGCGAGACTCTGTCTCAAAAAAAAAAAAAAAAAAAAATAACACAAGACAAACACTAGTAAAAAAAAAAAAAAATAAAAAAAAAAAAATAAAAAAAAAAAAAAAAGTTTGAGGACCCCTGTAGTGAGACCAAAAAGAACTACCTAGAGAGGGAAAGGTAAGTGGACGGTAAAGACATAAACGTAGATAAATGTAATGAAAAACTTAAGTCAGGGCTGAGGGGTAGGCAGACTTGTCAAGGATGGCTGCTCTGAGTGTTACATCCAGCAGGAACCCAAATAAAGTGGGAAAATGTGAATGTCAGGAGAAGGACGCTGCAGGCAGGGAGAGGGACCAGTACAATGTTCCCAAGAAGGGAGCGACGCAGGCGTCAGGTGCTGGCCGGGCACTGCCAAGTAAGGCGTTACGGCTGAAAACAGCAAGGAGGAGAGCAGGAGGAGATGAGATCTCAGAGTCGGAGGGGTTTGAGGGGGACATATAATCTTGTTGATCACAAGAAAGACTTGGGGTTTAGTTTTCAGTTCTCCGGTGTGTTAGAAACTGGAGGATTATAGAACCTGTGCGAGTGGCTTGATCTGATTCACATTTTAAAGACAGGACCATGGTCCGACAGATAACGCACCGGGGTGAGATGCTGAGAAGTGGCTGGATCCGGGAGCTACTGTGAAGGCAGTGGGGTGGGTATGATTCCCAGAAGCAGGAAGGGAAACCCAGAGCCAAAGAGCAGGAAAGGGAGGACAAATGAGCACATGTCAGGCATCCAGTAAAGGACAGACGCGCCCGCTCTAAAAGCAGCTGCCCCCACCCCACCCCCCGGGCTGGGGTCTCTGCATTGGATGCCCTGGGACAACACAGAACGTCCCAGCCACAGCCTGGTTGGGCCACGGATCCATCCTGGTCCCTCGGCCCCCTCCTGTCAAGACGGCAGGCCAGATGCACCACCTCACACTTGCTGTGTGTTTTTCCAATGACATTTTCCCAGTAGCAAAAACACAGCTTGCCACTTTAATGCAAGATGGTGGAACAAAGGCACAGCTCTGGGGAAGGCATACCAGGTCCCTCCCATTCAGGGAGCCACACTGTGTGTCCCACAGAGACGTGGTGACACTCCATCTCAATAAATGTGCCTGAGCACCGCACTGCGGGGTGCTTGCGGGGAACCAAGGTGTATACTACTATATGCTCAGCCTGGTGCTGGGGAGAGAGGTACAAACCAAGGGGCCAGTGGCTTGTTCCCCAGGGGGTTGCGGATATAGGAGACCGAGCACAAGATAAATCCAGGGTGAGGAAAGAGTCTTCAACGTGTGCCCTGAACGGGATTCGGTGACAGTGTGTGGCGAGGGGACAATCGGTAGGACAGTGTGCAGAGGCCTGAAGGTGTGCATAGGCCTGGACCCTGAGCAGCCCCTGCAGGGAGCCGTCTAGAGTGGCCTGGGCGACAGGAGCTGTGGCAGAAGCAAGTCCTATGTACTGAGCAGGGTGCCGGGCCCTGCACTCAGAGCTCGTGGGCACCTGCTCATTCACTCGTCCCCACGCTGTGAGGCAGGCGTTATCATGGCCCATCGTGGGGGGTGAGGAAACTGAGGCTCAGAGGCCCATCACACAATGAGTAAGAGGTAAAGCTTGGATTTTTTTTTAAATGTCTTTTATTGAGATACACTTACAGAAAAGATCGCAAATCCTAAGAGTACAGCTTGATAAGACGTCGGAAAGGGAACGCACACAGTAACCGCCACGGAGCTCGAGAAACAGGATCTTGCCCTCTGAAGCCCCTCTCGTGCCCCCCAATCCCTTCCCTCCCCTCCTTCCCAAAGCAAACGCCGTGCTGACTTCCAACCGCACGGATTCGCTTTCGCAGCCGGCGCGTGCCCGTGGGGCCGCGCGAACCCGAGCCGGGATTGCCCGTGCACACAGTGCCGGGAGCTGGGCTTCCTTCCCCGACCGGGTGGGACCCGCGCAGGATGCCGGGGCTGCTTTCCCGGCCCGTCCCGAGCTGTGCCCTCCTCCCTGCAGTCTCCCTGGTGGCGTGTGGGAGACAAGTGACAGCGCCAAAGACAGCCTCCGGAAGCGTGGGGGCCGCCTGCGTCCCGCGCAAAGGAGCCCCTTCCTGCGCCCAGTGACCCGGATGTGCACCAGGCCGCAGGCAACCAGGCTTCCCACCGTCCCCTCTTTAGGAGAATGGGATTTAATGACAAGGGTGTCCTTCCGGAGAGAGCAAATCAATAGCCCTGGGCAGTAACCTTGAATAGATTCCGCCATGTTCTCAAAGTTAAGGGTTTCAATCTGTGAAATGTGAAGAAAACCCTACAGTTATTACGAAATAGAATAGATTTCAGTTGGTCGACTCACGCCCCGCCCCCCATGCCCTTGTCCCACCCTCTGGCCTATGTTCTGATACAAAAAACAAAAAATAAGCATAAACGTTGCTGAGACGTGATTAACTTGGGCCCCTCCTCCAAAGCCCTAAGTCACATGAGCCCCAGCCCATCTGCTGCCGCCTGCACCCCAGTGGCATTTTAGCCAATTCTTCATATGGAACCCCATGGCCCGGGCCTCTGCTGTCCACTCTCCTCTCGCAAGCCTCGTTTTCCCTCCTTCCTCTCACCCAGGACGGGGTCAGCCACTGACTTTCTCAAGCGTCCTCCGTCCGGGCTCTACTCTCCTCACCCCACAGTGCTGGCTAGACACTGCATTGCTGGGTGGGGACGGTCCCCTCTCGGAAGCAGAACCCCTCCTCTCAAAAGCCACTGTGGGTTTAGGAGAACTCAGCCCAAGCCACAGAGCCAGCTAAGAGGAAACGTGGGTGCTTCCATAGCGTCTAAGTTGGGAAAGCGCCCTGAAAATGCAGAGATGAAGGATAAAGTCCCAAGGGGTGTTACAAGGGAACGTGAGGCCCAGGCGAGGGCCAGGCGAGCAGTGACTTCCAGGGACAAGCTCGGCGGGGAGCTGGGCACTCTGAAGGCGGGGCAGGTGAGAGCACAGAACTCAATCTTGGAGATGACATGACATAGAAGAGGCAGCAGGGGTGTAAGGGGATAGGGCTTAAGCTTTGCAGCCAGAAAAACACGGGTTCAAATTCCAGCCACTCCACATATCGCTGACTCGAAGCAATTTACTTAACCCCTCCTAAAGCTCAATTGCCGTTAAGAACAGAGGGGTAATGTAACCTAACTCATAGGATTCGAATGAGGCTTAAAACAAAACAATGCCTTTCAGTGACCGGCATGCGATAGAAGCTAACTAGATAAATGGTTGATGAATGAAATGAGTGGGAGAAATTGCGGTTGCGCCCCCTGGTGGAGTTTTGAAGCCTACCATATTGAAGAATGAAAAGCATTTAAGTCAGGAGATGGTGATTATCATAGGTTGTGTCATGGCCAACACACATACACACACACACAAGCACACAGAGGCTACTTCTACCGGTAGTCTACAGTAGCAAACACAGGTAACCGTGTATTAGGCCTTTCTCTCTGTGCTCACACACACAAAAATGCAACCAAGAGAAAAAAATCTCCAGATCTGAGTGTGTCCAGACACCGTATCCAAGAGCTCTACTATAAAATGTCTGTTAGCAGACTGGATGGTATTGCTGCTGGCTGCATGACCCTTGCAGGAGCAAATAAATCTCTAACATAAAACAGCAGTCAGAAAACTGATTAAAACCCTCTCAGAGAAAACGTTCTTCTAGAATAGCCTTTCGTTTGGTACCCATTCCTACCTCAGCAACCCCCAGCACATACACACACACACACACACACACACACCCCAAAGCGTCTACATGGAAATTTCACGTTAACTGAAGTTTTAAAAACACTGATGTTGGCCGGGCGCGGTGGCTCACGCCTGTAATCCTAGCACTCTGGGAGGCCAAGGCAGGAGGACTGCTTGAGCTCAAGAGTTCAAGATCAGCCTGAGCAAAAGTGAGAACCTGTCTCTACTATCAATAGAAAGAAATTAGCCAAACAACTAAATATAGAAAAAAATTAGCTGGACATGGTGGAGCATGCTTGTAGTCCCAGCTACTCGAGAGGCTGAGACAGGAAGATCGCTTGAGCCCAGGAGGTTGAGGTTGCTGTGAGCAAGGCTGATGCCATGGCACTCTAGCCCAGGCAAGAGAGTGAGACTCTGTCTCAAAAAAATTAATGAATAAATAAAAACACTGGTTGTGATCAAACCAATGAACAGGTTGTTACTGAATTGGAAACTGAAGGAGACCAAAGAATCTCACTGGGGTGTTCTCTGGTGCAACAGGAAGACAAGCATGGTGACACTTCCAGTCTGTCCTCGTCTCCCTCCCACGGACCATGGATAGGCACTTTAGGTCTCCCATCAGCTGGAGAAGGAGTACTTCTCCTTCCCTCAAGAGTGAGAGGAGATGGCAAAGCCCTCCCCAGCCATTCAGTTCCTTTATCACATTGGTCCTAAAACTCGTCACAGTAGCTTTCTCAGCTCTGAGGTTTGTCTGCACCAGCCTGGTATACATCAACGTGTTGTGGGTCCCTTCATTCTAATCAATTCAATAAAAGCCCATGGTGGACCCAACCTTCCTGGGTTATGAAGGAACTTTAGGGAAATTTATATTAACAATGATTTTAGTGCCTCATATATACATGGCACTTATGAATTTTCAAAGTATTTTAACTTTCATTACTTCACTTAAATTTGGCACAACCGTGTGAGGTAGTAAGGACTTGGTATTACCATCCCTTAAATAAAGAGATTAAAAATTGAAGAGTAGGTAATCCAGGGTCATGCAATTAGTCGATTGCAAAGCTAGACCTAGGGTCTCTAGTAAGCACTGATAAGACATGCCCATGAATGGTTGTATGGGTGAGACTGAGCAGGCGGGTGACACAGGTCCTGTAGATTTCCTTCTTAGAAACTGACCAGAGTTCTACAGAGAAGATACCAACAGTTTCACCTTTTTCAGACCCCCTAGATCTAGGAATTGGAAACGTACCTCTTTGTGCACATTCCATTCTGCCTTTTATGAGAATTGTGTTTAAATGTGGGTGCCTGCTGGCCATTTATGAGGTCCCTAGGGGCAGGGAGGGCTTGGGACAGTACCTGGCACACGGTAGGTGTTCTCCAATGTTTCTGAAGTGACTGTCCTCCAGCAGTTCTGAAGGTTACAGCAGGACTTGACTGGGCTGTGGCTCACTCTCCCCATCTAGTGGCCAGTTCTAGGAGTAAACAGACCACAGACGGAGCAGAGTTTTCCAAGCCAATGTGGAGGAACCGCCACCTGTAGGTCAAACCCCACCCCTTCTGGTCAGACACAGATATCCATGAAACTCTTTTAAAACACATGTGCATCCCATGACAGCACAGTACCTGACTCTAAAACAAAAGGCAAATAAGGAAGTCAGCCAACTGTTTATCAAACATTCGCTATGTGGACAAGTACTTTGCAGAAACACATGAAGATATAGGAAAAACACATTCCACAGTTCCTGACATTAGAAGTCTGCAATTTAATTTGAAGCAACAATACTTCATAGCCCAGGCATCCCAGTATGCTCCACATACCTAGAGCCATGGAAGTTTTAGAACACCAAATAACATCTGATCCTGTGGACAAAACAGAATTTCTCTAGAGAAAAAAAAGTTTGATAAAACCAATGAGACACTCTTACTTTTTTTCATTATCATAGCATAGATAACCAGAAAACTCTTCTGCTACAAAATACCTAGAAATTCTAGGTAAAATAATTTTTTAAATCTTGCTTAATGCAGAGCTGAGGAGTACATAAGAAAATTTAAAAATGATACATGTGCCAAGAATAGAAATCGAAAACATGAGCATAAAGCACTGTAGAAAATCAGCAAGCAAATTTGCAATACAATTAAACAGGGTTTTTTAGCTGAACATGTGGTCAATGAAATGAAAACTTCAATGGATAAGTTTTAAACAGCAAACTAAACACAGCTGAAGAGATAATAACTGAGCTGGAAATAGATCTAAGGAACTTAGCTATATGTGTCTTGAGAGATAAAAAGACAAAAAGTGAAATGAGAGAGTAAGAGGCTTAGAGAAAAGAACAAAAAGTTCTACGTTCATGGAACCACAGATCTAGATCTAAAGGGAAAGAATAGAGAGAAAGGTGAGATGGCAACGTTAGAAAAAAAACAGCTATGAATTTTCTAGAATAAATGAAATACATAGATCTTGCTAATCAGGAAGCACAAGCCCTAAATAGGATAAGTAAAAATAAATCCACATCTCAACACATCATGACAAATTGCAAAACATCAAAGACAAAGAAATCTTATTAAAAAAAAAAAAAAGACAGAAGGCTGTAGCAATAACTGTTCAAAATGTTGAGAGAAATAGCTAACTTATCATTCAAGAGTGAGGGTAAAATAAAGACATTTTCTAACAAAGAGTGTCCCACTAATACCCTCTGTCAAAGAATCATTTAACAATATACTTCAGGAGGAAAAGTGAATCCAGAACCAAGATTGATAATGCAAAATGAAATAGTGAACAAAATCATCAGCAAAAATCTGAGTTAATCTAAATGAGCATGACAGCATAAACAATAATGGTAACTATGGAAGGAATGCAACAGCAAGGTGGAATTAATATACGTAGTATCACTGACATGTAGGATGGACAAGGTGATCAGAGTTTAAGCTTTTTAAAGCTGTCATATTTGTTTGGAAAGAGGGTAGAGAAATTGATAAATTCAGATTTTGTCAAGTATGCATATTAATTTTAAAAGATAACCACTGAAATAAGAAAAATATAATGTGTAAGTTTCAAACCTATAAAGAGGATAAAAAGTGGCCTGTAATCCTAGCACTCTGGGAGGCTGAGGCGGGCGGATTGCTCGAGGTCAGGAGTTCGAAACCAACCTGAGCAAGAGCAAGACCCCGTCTCTACTATAAATAGAAAGAAATTAATTGGCCAACTAATATATATATAAAATTAGCCGGGCATGGTGGCGCATGCCTGTAGTCCCAGCTACTTGAGAGGCTGAGGCAGAAGGATTGCTTGAGCCCAGGAGTTTGAGGTTGCTGTGAGCTAGGCTGACGCCACGGCACTCACTCTAGCCTGGTCAACAAGCGAGACTGTCTCAAAAAAAAAAAAAAAAAAGAGGATAAAAAGTGAACACAGAAATCTCAAGAACTTCTGGTTAAACATAGTAGACTGAACTAGTGTTTTATTAATATCTCTGCTCCCTCCTAAAACCCCTCTAAAAATAGTGAGTTTAGCAAGGCTGCAGGATAAAAGACCAATATACAAAAATCAATTGTATTTCTATATGCTAGCAATGAACAATGGCAAATTGGAATTTTAAAAAATACTATTTACAATAGCATCATAAAATACAAAACAAAAGATGTACAAGATCTATACACTGAAAACAAAAAAAAACTCGCTGAGAGAAATTCTAAGAGAATGAAATAAATGGGCAGATACACCCTGTTTATAGGTCAAAAGATACAACACTGTTAAAATATCAGTTCTCCCCAAATTGATCTATGGATTAAACACCATTCCAATTAAAGTCCCAGCATTGGCCGGGCGCTGTGGCTCACGCCTGTAATCCTAGCTCTTGGGAGGCCGAGGCGGGCGGATTGCTCAAGGTCAGGAGTTCGAAACCAGCCTGAGCAAGAGCGAGACCCCGTCTCTACTATAAATAGAAAGAAATCAATTGGCCAACTGATATATATATAAAAAAAATTAGCCGGGCATGGTGGCACATGCCTGTAGTCCCAGCTACCAGGGAGGCTGAGGCAGAAGGATTGCTCGAGCCCAGGAGTTTGAGGTTGCTGTGAGCTAGGCTGACGCCACGGCACTCACTCTAGCCTGGGCAACAAAGCGAGACTCTGTCTCAAAAAAAAAAAAAAAAAAAAAGTCCCAGCATTTTCTTGTAGAAATTGACAAACTGGTTCTTTAAAATTCACATAGAAATGCAAAGGACTTAGAACAGCCAAAACAATTTTGAAAAAGAATAAATTGGAGGGCTAGTACTACTTGATTTCAAGACGTTATAAAGCTATAGTAATCAAAACGGTATTGTACTGACATCAAGATAGACAAATCAATGGAACAGAGAGCCTAAAATCAGACCTACATATGTGACCAAATGATTTTTTCAGAAAGGTGCAAAGGCAATTAAATGGAGAAAAGATAGTCTTTTCAACAATGGTACTAGAACACACGGATATCACATGCAAAATAATGAACTTTCATCTATACCTGACACCACTAAAAAAAAAAAAATCAACTCAAAATGGATCACAGACCTAAATTTAAAACCTAAAAGTGTAAAACTTCTAGAAGACAACATGAAAGAAGATTTTTGTGACATTAGGTTATGCAAAGATTTCTTAGATATGACACCAAAAATATGTGATAAAAGAAAAAATTAATAAATCACACTTCATCAAAATTTTCAACATTAACTCTTTGAAAGACACTATGAGGAAAATGAAAACAATCCAGAAAATAAGGGAAAATACTTGCAAAGCATAAATCTGAAAAGACTTGTATTCACAATATATAAAGAACTCTCAAACTCAGTAAGTAAACAACTCCCCCCCAAAAAGTGAGCAAAAATTTGGTACACACAACATAGATGAATCTCAAAATTATGCTGAGTGAAAAAAGCCAGAGAAAAAGAAAAGGAATATATACTGTATGGTTCCACTTACATAACATTCTAGAAAACACAAAGTAATCTACAGTGAGAAGGCAGATCAGTGTTCACCTGGAGGAGGAGGGAGAATTACAAAGGGGCATGAGGAAACTTTAGGAGATGATGAATAGGTCACTATCTTGATTGTGGCAATGGTTTCATAGGTATATATGTACATATGTCAAAACTTATCAAGTTGTACACTGTAAGTATGTGTAGTTTATGTCAATTATGCCTCAATAATTTTTTTTTTTTTTTGAGACAGGGTCTCACTCTGTCACCAGGGCTAGAGTTCAATGGCATCCAACTCCTGGGCTCAAGCAATCCTCGTTCCTCAGCCTCCCTAGAAACTGGGACTATAAGCATGCCACAACACCTGGCTGATCTTTCTATTTTTAGTAGAGATTGGGTGTTGCTCTTGCTTAGGCTGGTCTCATACTCCTGAGCTCAAGCGATCCTCCCACCTGGGCCTTCCAAAGTGCTAGTATCACAGTAGTATTACAGATGTAAGCGATCGTGCTGGGCCCTCAATGATTTTTTAAAAAATAAAATTACATTAACAGCTATCACATATTGAGTGCTTGTCATGCTTGCTTTTGCTTGTATTATCATTGCACGCTTCTTACTTTATGCAGAGTAGAAATTCACTCAGCTAAAATGCCCCTTAAGAGGTAGATGTAGAACTAGACTAAGTTGTGGGCAATGAGAAGTAAGCAGAAGTTTCATGCGGTACTTTTTGAGAGTCTTCCTAAACAAGAATAAGGCATGCCTTTCTTCTCTTCCTCTGTCTGTATGGAATGAAGATCTGTCGGCCAGAGCTCCATCAGCCTTTTTAAACCATGAAGGGTTTTGAAAATATAAACAAAATAATGATGATAGAAACACAAGGAGCCTGAGTCCCTGATAACATGATGAAACCACCCCATTAGCCCTAGGCTTTCGAACCCTAGAATTTTTTTTTTTTTTTTTTTGAGATAGGGAGTCTCTGTTGCCTGGTCTAGAATGCAGTGGCATCATCATAGCTCACAGCAACCTCAAATTGCTGGGCTCCAGCAATCCTCCTGCCTCAGCCTCCCAAGTAGCTGGGACTACAAGCATGTGCCACCATGCCTGACTAATTTTCTTTTTAAATTTTTTGTCTCACTATGTTTCTCAGGCTGGTCTCGAACTCCTGGGCTCAAGCAATCCTCCAGCATTGGCCTCCCAAAGTGCTGGGATTACAGGCCTGAGCCACTGCCTCCAGCCGAACTTTAGACTTTTTATGAGGAAAACAAGGCTCTACCTTTTTTCAGCCACTTGTTTTGGGTCTTTGTTTTTCTATTACCGTGTTTCCCCCAAAATAAGACAGAGTCTTATATTTATTTTTCCTCAAGAAGACTAACCCTTATTTTGGCTTATTTTGAGGGGATGTGTTATTTTTTTTAAGTACAGTACAACAGTCTACATTTATTCAAATATAGTTAAGTCGTCTTCTTCTGGAACATCATCATAACTCTCCAAACCCCGAATTCTATCCTGAATTTCTTTCGACTCTATTTCCTTGAGAACCATTGGCCCCAATCTCTCATGTCGAGCAATAGAGCTCTCATGGGGCAGATGAGAAGGGCTGCTTGTCTTCTTTACCACTCTGCAACAAAATGCATGGATTGTGCAGATACGCTGCGTAGCCACGCCCGTCACTAGGTCTTATTTTCGGGGTAGGGCTTATATTGCGCAAATGTTTAGAAATCCTGCTAGGGTTTGTCTTATGGGTGGGTCTTATTTTCGGGAAACATGTTATATGCAGCTGAACCTAATCCTCACTGTGTCCTTGGATGATAATGGGTAGGATGGAACTACTTCTCAGATACTGGGGACGTTAGATCTAGTGACAAGCTGACACTTTGACCAGAAGTAAAGAAATGAACCTTGTCTCAATGCATCTTGCTGGCTCACAGGCACTGTCCCCCACCCACCTGGCAGGCGCAGGCTTTGATTCCTGAACCCGCTTTGCTGTTGTCACCTGCTCCCATCTCCTTTCTAGCTTTGTGTGGACACCTTATTTTCCTCACCCGTACACTGGTCTGAGCTGAACTTAATCAATTCTTAATACCACTTTGGCCTAGTTGCACTTTGTATACTTTGTTTGTATTATGGTTTTTATTGTTTCTAATTCATGTTATATCAATTATTTCACACGAGTGTCCACCGAACCACACAGTTGAGGGCAGGGATCATGCTTTGCTGTCTGAGACCAAGAGGACGGACAAACACGTGACCTGCCCACCTTCCAGGGAAGGGGTGGGAAGTTCAGACCAGGAGGAGGCCCCGACTCTGTGCCCACCGTGTTTTTCAAGCCTGTTTTTCAAGCCTGTCAAGCACCTGTTCTAAAGCAGGAACTACACCGTCCCAAGCACTGGGGACACCAAGAGGAGCCAGACACACTCTCAGGTCTCAGCCCAGGAGAAGAGACCACTCACCACACACACTCGCGGCTCCATGCACAAGTGAGCCTTATGTAAGTACAAGAGCATCCTGGTATTTCCTCCTCTTTCCCTTTGATTACCAGTGACTTCCACCTTCCACTTCATAATCATGTCCTTTTGGCCTCTGTGGAATAAACAGATTCTGAGTGTGTTCCTACCTGTTCAATAGCGTCCCAAACATTTTGCCTTACCATATGCCTTATCGGCAGCTTGGTTTTCACTTCTCCCCGACCCTGGATTTCTTTAGACAAGATTCACTTTGATTTTTGGTTTTTGTTTGAGACAGAGTCTCACTTTGTTGCCCAGGCTAGAGTGAGTGCCGTGGCGTCAGCCTAGCTCACAGCAACCTCAAACTCCTGGGCTCAAGTGATCCTCCTGCCTCAGCCTCCCAAGTAGCTGGGACTACAGGCATGCGCCCCCATGCCCGGCTAATTTTTTCTATATATATTAGTTGGCCAATTAATTTCTATTTACAGCAGAGGCGGGGGTCTCGCTCTTGCTCAGGCTGGTTTCAAACTCCTGACCTTGAGCAATCCGCCTGCCTCGGCCTCCCAGAGTGCTAGGATTACAGGCGTGAGACACCGTGCCTGGCCCTAGACAAGATTCACTTTGCCTTCACCCCTTCCTTAACCAGTATTCACTCCTCCTGCTGTGAGGTGACTCCCACGCCCCCCACGCTCCAGCCTTCCTCTCCTCAGTTGTTTGGCTACTCTCCCGGCACCGCCATCAGTCACTGGGCTTCCAGAGAGAGCACCCCCAAAGTCTGGGCTTCTCCTAAGGACTCAAGGCCTCCCTTTGGCCTTAGGGCTAGAAACTGTGATGTGGTTTATTGAAGGGCAGGGAGATGCCCTGTGCTCTAACTAGCTAGCCATGACCTGGGGCAAGTCCCCTCCTCTCTGAGCCCAACTTCCCCCTTAGGGAAAAGGACAGCATTCAACTGGGGCCCCTGCACAGCCCTGACATGATACAATTCCAACTATACTGGCCTGTGCTGCCCAACGGAATGGCCACTAGCCCTGTGGCCACTGAGTCCCAGAAATGTGGCTAGTCCGAGTTGAGTGACACATGCTGCAAGCACAAAACAGACACCAAAACCTTATACAAAAAAAGATGCAAAATATCTCATAAATAATATTTATGTTGATTACACATTAAAATAACAGTATTTTGGCTACATTATATACATAAAATGTTAACATGAATTTCACCTGCTTTTTATTCTTGTAAATGTGGTTCCAAGAACATTTTAAATTATATTCGTGATGCTCATTGTGTTTCTATGAGCCAGAGCCCGCACAGCTGTCTCAAAAGCAGCCCTGCGCCACTGACCAAGGTCCAGCTTGTTCAACACACACAGAGGAAAGGGGCAATCTTCGGTCTGCCTCAGCCACCAGGTGACCTGGGACATCTGGTTCTAGACCAGAGGTTGTTAACCTGAGGATTAACGGCAGAAACACTGAGCAGAATTCAGGTGATCCAAGAACTTGAAAATTGACCTCTTTCTTTTCCACCAGCCCCTAACTGATATTAATCATTTCCTTCCAGTATGAAGGCAATTTGTAAGCAACAAATCCTAGGAATATTGGCTGTATTTGTCAGCAACAGAGATCAGTTACCTTCATAACCCGTTGTTGTTGCAGAGATTTTCAAAATGTCCTTTTGGCCGAGCACTACCACACAATTGTGGCAGTTGTTAGACTTGTCACTGGATCTTGTTATCTGATGTGTTAATAAAGTGACACTTATTACTATGCCACAGATTTATTTTTATAGTTTGGTAACTGTCCTTCCATGTAATTTATTTCCTTTGATGTTTTGGGGGTGTCATTTAATGTATGTAAAAACATTCTGAGAAAATAAGGTCCTTCTGCAGATGGCTGAGAATCCATAGCAAAAAAAAAAAAAAAAACGAGATTAACCCTTTGCACTCGCTTGCTTTTTTCTCGATTCCTTTATTCTACTCGGTATTTAATTTTTTAAATATCCCAGATTTTACAAAGCATGGCAGTAGAATAAAAAACTGGAGTTTCTTTTCATACAGACTTATTTATTTGGATTTTTTTATATTTCAAATTATCGATACATTCAAAGAGTAATTTTAATCTCTATATAATTTTTCATGGTGTCGTATTTTTTGAAACATTCACCCACATGAACACCTGGTTTACATTCACATGTTTCCCAAATATAAATCATCTCTCTTCTTCCTCCTTTGATTTTTCTGTTAGAACAAACAACACAATCTTCGTGGTTTTTGTTAGGGTGAGGTGAGATTATATGGAGCTTTCCATCTAAACGTCGCTCCAAGTTAGTGGATAATAATCTACCCCTGGAAGTTAGTGTACCATCTCTGCATTTACATTTTACTTGTCCTTTCATGCTAATGAAAACAAGATACTGGAAAGATAGACAAAAATCCCCCTTCCCCCCCGCGGTGAAACTACGTGTCAAGCGTGGCTCGACATACGAGCTGCTATCGATGCTAACCGTGTCGAGTCTCACTCGACATCCGAGTGCAAAGGGTTAAAAATGCTAAATGAGAAAGGTGAGGCATTTTCATCAGGCAGAGAGAGTACCAGCACTTCCCGAGAGATGGGGGACCCCGGCCCTGAAGGGGGTTCCAGGCATGACGTGGGCTGTCCCACTGAAGACACCAGTGCCCTTCAGCTTGTCTGACCTCCAGGCAGAGCCTTCAGCTGCAGAACCAGAGGACACTACTTCTGATCCCTTCATTCTGATGCCAGGACGTTTTGACTGTCATTATTTTGAGGTTTTAAAACACACACCATTAAATTTTAAGATCTACTTTAAATTACTAAATAATGCCTGCAGTATCCTTCCTCACTCCATCCACAAACTGAACTTGCATCTCAAGAGTGTCACCCCAGGGTGGGCATCAGGATTGGCAGAGGCCCAGAAAAGGGTGGGCCTCAGGCCAAGGAGGCTCAGAGCTACAGGAGTGGGCTAAACCCAGAAACCCACAGAGTATGTCTCTGCGTCAACATATCCTGCTTTGTTTTGCTAAACCCCCCCACTTCTGCAATCGCTGAGGTTACCCAGGTGGCAGGGCTCTAGCAGTGGCTGCAGAGAAATCTAATTGAGAGATTCTGCCCTAAGGCAGCCAGCCACTCCCAGGTCCCCTAGCAATGCAGCCACCCATAGCAATGCAGTCACCAGCGGCACACCAGGAGCACGAAAACAACCGCCAGTCACCGGGCAGCTCATGCCCGGGCACAGTACTGCCGCTCCGCCCACCGGATGGCATTCAACACTAGACAAAGCAGGGGCTTAGCCCAAGGTTCCAGATGGAGACTCTGAAGCCAAACAGCATGCCCCAAACCAGACAGCTCCTAAATGAGAAAGCCAGGTTTTTAATCTAGGTCTGTTTAACCGCAGACCTATTTCCCCAAACACGCTGCCTCCCCGCTTAGCCCAGGCCAGCCAACACTGTAACTCTTGAGCAAAAGGTGGAACCCCTTTTACAGAACTCAGCTGACACCAACTAACCAAGTGTAATGTTCAAAACGTGTTCCATTCTCTCTACAAAGCCCCAATCCCATCCACTGCACACCTAGAGCCCAACAGTAGGATCTTTGCCCAGTCGCTTTAGGCCCCTGGGCCCATTTTCTCATCTGTGAAATGAGAAGCCTGGACTTCCATAGTTTCCAAGAGAGCCCTGAGAATTCTCAATGGGAGGCTTGAGACCCTCCTTCCAGCTTCAACCATTCAGCTTTACTTTTCTCAGATTTCTACACTGAGACTCCAGGAAAGATTTCCTGAAGGGCTCCACATCTAAAACACATTTGAAGTCAGCCAATGGACTACCTGACGTCTAAAAGCCCACCCAGCTCTGGAAGATGTCCTAGGGAACTCTTCCCAGAAATCACAGCCCAGAGCCTCCTTTGCTGGTCTTGACTGGGCTAGGGGGCAGCCTCAGAACCCTCTTTCCAGTTTCCCTGCAGGCAGGGGAGGGCATTAAGCAACACATAGGACATTTCTGGGAGAAATGGGATCACCAATCCAATGAACACCATGGATTTTAATGGTCTACATGGTTAAATACACAAGGCTCCTGGTGGCATCTGAGTCACCTGTACAGGTTGTTATAGACCCTAGACCACCAGCATCAGAATTCACAGGAATGGATACCAGCAATGGTTTTAACAAGACCTCACTGACTACAGTGACCAGCTGTGGAAGCACTATACCTTGTAGCAACAGAGAAACTAAGAAGTTCAGCTTCTATCGGTTCTATGAAAGCTTAATTACATCAGTACTTAGCCTTTAGGGGCACTTTGACAACTCATAGAAAACATGGTAGCCAAGTAAATGGCATCACTCCAGCAACCCAAGGCAACTCTCCTGTTGCAATCTGAATCCCACCACCAGATGGCAGACGCACGTCAGTGCTGATTATACGTCTTAGCAGCAATTGCTTTGGGTTAAATCCGTTTCCTTGTCAGTGAAACTGGATCATAATGGCATACTTTGCAAGACTCTTTCAAGGATAGAATGAAGCAAAGTGAAAGTATCACCAAGGCTGGAAAAGTGGAATGTGAATATTACCATGCAAGCTGGAAATTTCTAGAACAGAAGAGAAAGTATATGGCACTGAAAAAGGCAAGAACATCCATAACTGTAGTTATCCTGTGGGAGAGAATCCTGCGCTTTTCGGCATAAAATCCGGTCATAGCCGGGCACGGTGGCTCACGCCTGTAATCCTAGCACTCTGGGAGGCTGAGGCGGGCCGATTGCTCGAGGTCAGGAGTTCGAAACCAGCCTGAGCAAGAGCGAGACCCGTCTCTACTATAAATAGAAAAAAATTAATTGGCCAACTAATATATATATATAAAATTAGCCAGGCATGGTGGCGCATGCCTGTAGTCCCAGCTACTCAGGAGGCTGAGGCAGCAGGATTGCTTGAGCCCAGGAGTTTGAGGTTGCTGTGAGCTAGGCTGATGCCACGGCACTCACTCTAGCCTGGTCAACAAGCGAGACTCTGTCTCAATTAAAAAAAAAAAAAAAAAATCCAGTCATGACACAGGAGCTATTTAGGCAGAGGCCACACTGGCTTTCCCAGGACCAGGGCAGTCGGAACTCAACACTGCCTTGAACCTCGTGCCACTTTCATTCTGGGCAACAGGTCATGGGCACCGCAGGTCTAGTCCAAACTCAGGATAAAAAGGCAATGCCAAGCATGGATTGGACTGTATGAAAAATGTGTCTGTATACGGCACAATTTCACGTTCTCCTGCCCCTTGCCTCCATTCATTTAATTGAAAATAAATGTCTTGGGTTTAGTCCTAACTCAAATTGATTCACTTGGCCCTTTTCTTATTTTAGTTCATAGCTATTGAAAAACACGTAATAAGCACAGTCCGAAATCTAGCAAGTGGCTTTACTTCATTCTGGGTTTAGAAAATGGTCTGATTACAATCTGCTTTAAAAGAGAAATCTAGACATGCCCCCAGCACCAACTGATAGAAACCTGTGTCTCTGGTTCCATCCTCTGGAAGCACGGGAGATCCTTTCTCACGTCCCAAGTCTCCTTCTCCACCCCTCTTATTATTTAAAACCTTTCAGCAGGTCCTAACAGGTTTCTCCTAATCTGCACCGATTAATGGTTCGATTAAAGCAGATGCTAGTCACACAGGTGTCTCCTCCTAAGTGTGGGCAGGAGGTTGGCTCAGAGGGTGCTGTGGCTCAAGGTGGGAAGGCAAGGCAAATCCACCCCGGGGCCTCCCCGGCCCGCACCTCCGCCCCTCCAACTACAACAAGGCAGCAAGAACTGAGCTGTGAGGACTGAGCACAGTCCCGAGCAGAGCTTCGGAGGCCAGAGGTGGTCTGTGTGGGATGGGGGAGATGACGGACCACAGCTAGACACACCCGCTTGCACAACCACCATCTATGGGACTTCAGGCAAGTCGCTCGGTGACTCAGTGTCCCCAGCTGCCAGGAGATGAGAGTAATGCCTGACAACACCAGCTCTCATGGAGGCACCTAAGGGTTATTTAAAGACACAACAGGCTTCCAAGGGTGGATTCTGTTTACAAGATCTACCAAACTCCTAGGTGGGGTTGCCCAGTGTCTGTCAAAGTGGAACAAGTAGCTGGAAGGAGTGGAAGGCCCTGCTCATGAACGAGGGCCATCCGGTGCCCAGCAGGCAGTGGGTGAAGAGGAAAGGGAAGCTGAGAAGCAGGTGGTGAGCTGGTAGGGGCTGGGGTGCTACAAAGAGCACAAAAGCTGATTATTTTTTAATCCCTGGTGGCAGGTGACCTAGGTCTTTGAAAAACAGGGATGGACATACATATCCGTTCATTTATTCCGAAGTACACACAGTGCCCGTATGCATTCAAACTGAAACTGCTTGCATGGTTATGATGTAAACTTTCCTCCACCCACCACCCACCCCCACCAAAAGTTCACTTTAGAAGGTTTTGTTTGAGCGAGGAAGGGCTGGGAGACTGGCCCGGGAAGGCAGGAGGGGTGGAGACTGCATAAACTGGATGACGTCAGGGGACACAGAACCAGGACGTCCGAGAACCACAGCCTCCCAGGCACGTTGGCTTGGGCTTCCCACTTGACAAGGAGAACCGCCAAGTCCACTGGTCTTCCCGGCATCCAAGCCCGGCTGAGGTCTGGGATCCGCCCTGCCCAAGTGCCCAGGACCGCGCCCACGAGGCACGACCATGGCACTGCCCTCGCCCCCGTACCCTCCCCCGTGCCCGCTCCGGCCGCTCCACTCCGGCACAGAGCGTCCTCGATCGCTCGGGGCCAAACAAACACCACACAGAGTTGGATCTTTTTTGTTCAGTCTTTATTTACAGCAAAATACATGACATGTGGTCATTTTGTAACTACTAACAATAAATGTAGGGCGGCAAAAAGAAAAGCGGGAACAGCAAGCATCTGAACAGGGAGAAAAAGAAGCCTAAGTCTATACTGAGCTGCTCAGCCTGCACCTGGGCAGCACTGGGTAGGCACGCCCTGCCTCTGAGAGCCACAGAACGGCTGATGTGGAACGCCTGTCCCCTGGCACAGGGAGGGCAGAGGGGCAGAGACACAAGGCTGAGGGGGACTATGAGCTCCAGACGCCCCCCAGGCATGCCTTTCCCAGACTGCTCTTTTCCCTGTTTTATCTGACACCGAGAATGTTCCCCCACTCTGCCCTGAGAAAGGGCAGGGGCAGTAGAGAGGTCCAGTTGCTCCTTTCTAGAAACACAGTCCTGTACCCCAGAACCTACCCTGGTTTCTCCCAAACCGGCGCAGTTCCTTGGCGCTGGAATCTTTAACAGGCACACAGGAGACTCCGGGGCAGAGAAACGTACCTCCCTGTAAGAGGCTACTTCCTTCCCACAGCCTGGGGTGCTGGCACCGTTGGGGCTGCTGGGTCAAGGACCCTGCACAAGGCCAGCACAGCTGCAGACATACAAACCAACCGGGCTCAAGCCCCTCCTGCCTCCCGACTGCTCTGAGGCATACACAAGCCTCCAGCGTGACCCAGTGGCCTAACTGGTCACCCCATCTAACTGGCAGCCCACCCTGGGTGTGGCCACAAGCATCCAATTCAAAGCCCAGGTGAGGCAGGTAGCCAACATCCCCCAAGATGGCTGGGCGGCCAACAGCAGAAGTGGGGGTGACTAGGTCAGTTCCGAGGAAAGGTAAGCTGGAGACTCTTCCCCCCTCAACCCCCTCCTGGCCTGCTCTACAGCGATCCCGTGGTTTAACCCACTGCCTTTCCAAGGCTCTGCCCCCTCCACT
The DNA here is from genome assembly GCF_040939455.1 of Microcebus murinus. NCBI lineage: Eukaryota > Metazoa > Chordata > Mammalia > Primates > Cheirogaleidae > Microcebus > Microcebus murinus. Next base: position 113,306,445 of record NC_134105.1, on the reverse strand, counting down.
CCAAATCAAGGGACACCTGAGGTCACAACACGTGCATCCTTCTCAGACTCCCATATCTCCGGCTGCAAGACCAGGAGCTCCGCCTGCCTGGAGGAGCCGGGCCTTCCCACGACAGGACGCTCGGGCGTTCTGCTTCCTAAACACTTGGTCCACAGACAGCACCTGGGGGGGGGGGCGCGAGCACCGCTGGGCGGCTCCGAAGCCAAGAACTCCCATCATACACGGCCATTCTACTCACGACTCCCTCCTCCCTGAACAATGAAGACTGCCTAGATGACAGATGCCACGGTTCTGGTCTAATTCTACCCCTGACTCTCCATGGAATCAGAGCTCCAGAGGCTTTTTAAAAAACTAAGACCACGATCTGTCCTACAGAAAGCTCACATTCGGACACACCGCTGGCTGGACACTGGGTTTGCCGCACAGGGGCAGAGCCTCCCGCCCCTTCCTCACCCTGGTGGCGCAGAACCGGGCCAGCACGGCTCGGTGCCCCTGGACAAGCCACCGAGAATCCGTGATCGTTTGACTGAGGGCGTGTGACGAAGACCGTCAGAGATTGTTTCCAAGTTAGGAGTGGGCTACGCAGAGACACTGGAGGCCTGGTCCCCAACACCACAGGTAGATGCGGAAGCGGCTAAATAAAGGCTCAGAGATGACAGGGTCCATCTTCCAAGGCAGTGGGACAGACAGCCAAGGCACTAAATGGTTTGGCACCTGGGAGCTTCAAGTAGAGTTGAGCGTGCTGCCCACGGAAAGGCTGGGCCCTTGTGTCCTCAGGCCGCTAACCTAGGCCCGCCACCTACCCTTCATCTCAGAACTGACCAAGGCATGACCACAAAGGTGACAAAGACACCCGCCCAGATGAGTTCCAGCTTCCAAAGCGGGCACCTCGGGGACCTTCCTTGCTCCAACCAGGCGGCTGCCACCGCCGGGGGGGCTTCCTCAGTGCCCGCCACGCACACTCCTGAGCGCCTCAGGGTGGCAAAGCTCTGCTGGGGACTAGGCTGGGCTTTTTTTCAAAATAGCAACGCAGATTTAGAGCCAGGTTGAGCCCAGAAAAGGGTAATCAGACTGGATGGTGCTGGATACACGAGGAAATTTTGGTGAGACTAGATAGTACCGGAGGCAGGTTTGCCTGAATGGCTCGCACGGGCTCTGAGAGTAAACGGAAGAAGGTGGTTCCGGCCACGGAACCTTCCGTGTTTCCAGCCACGGCGGGACAGCTAAGAGTGTGGCCTGCCACGCACTAGGATGGCTAACACTGAAGCGGAAGTTTCTGGCTCTTCTGCAGCTAGAAACCGAGGCTCGGGGCTCTATCATTCACCTCCTCCCCAAGCAGCTTGGTCCGCCCACTCTCTCCACCCCTCCGCCAAGATCGTCAGCAATCTGTGCTTCCTCCAGAGAAGGTTCCACCAAGAGGAAGCTGTCGGGAAAGCTAGGAATCTCCACTGCGAATGCTTTCAACCCAAGACTTCAACGTAGGTACCCATGACTTAAACACTCTCCTTTCAAATACTTTCTCAGACGGGACAGCAGGCGTAGTTCTGCTCCCTCCTTCCCTGTGTCTATCAGGAAGTGATCCTGCCACAAAATCCCTGCCAGGGCGGGAAAGAGAGGCAGCTCGGCTCCACGGAGAGGCTGAGAAGAGACAGAGTGACGGAGGCGTATCGCGCTATCCGAGCAGCCAGAGGTGGGGGCAAGGGCAAGAAGAAAATGCAGAAGACTTGTTCTCCTCAGTGGCCTTTTCCCTGAGTTTGAATTTTGAGTTGAGGTCTTACCTAATTTCAACTCAAAAAAATGTAAGAGTATCTCTCATCGACATATTCATTAAGCTCTGGCTGCAAGATGGCACCTGACACCAGTTGAGGGTTTCGAACTCCTTTCCCATGGAGCTCCAGGGGCACAAGAGCAGTGGGGCACGAGCTACCCCCTCTACCCCCATATGCACAGACGTCTGAGCCCTCCCCACCTGGAATGCAACAGGCACCTTCCCTGTAGTGACATGCCAGCTCCAGTCCCAAAGCACTCAAGTCCAGGGCCTCCTGCAAAATACTTACGGCAAACGGCTTTACAGTATTTGTACATTTACACAAAAATAGATCCTTTTTGTATATATAGATATATATATATATATTTATAGCTGGTTACACGTTGGATTCATAATTAGGCATCACCAGTAGTAGTTGGCACAGTTTTGTCATTTAAGCTCAGGGTCAAGTTCTGTTTCATTTTGCTGTTCCAAAGTACACAAAGGAAAAAAAAAAAAAAAAAAATCAAAGAGCTGAGCGTGGTGGCTCACACCTGTAATCCTAGCACTCTGGGAGGCCTGAACTGGGAATATCACTTGATGCCAGGAGTTTGAGGCCAGCCTAAGCAACACAGTGAATCCTGCCTCCACAAAAAAGTAGAAAAATGAGCCGGGAGTGGTAGCGCATGCCTGTAGTCCCAGCTAACTCAGGAGGCTGGGGCAGGAGGATAGCTTGAGCCTAGGAGTTTGAGGTTGCAGTGAGCTATGATGATACCACTGCTCTCTAGCCTGGGCAACAAAGTGAGATCCTGTCTCGAAAGGAAAAACAAAAACAAAACAAACCCCAAAAAAGGCCTTTCTCTCTTCTGAGGATACAAAAAGAAGAAAAAAAAAAAAAAAAAAACTGAAAGGAAAAAAATAAAAAAAAAATCAAAGGCATTTCATCCTCATGGTGTGTTCTCAAATGCAGCCATGTTGTTGTAGGAAACCGTATGTACAGATGAATGCGGCCTCCAGACCGCTCCTGTGTGGCTCGGAGACGGGGCCGGGGTCTGCAGCAGGCGGGGTCAGTGGGGCCGGCTGCTGGACTCCGATGCTTGCCTCTTGCGTGAAGGCGTGTAGCCGTTGAGATAGCCGTTGGTCTGCCGTTTAGAGAGCCCTCCGTTCAGGATGTCCTGGATGTGCTGCACGATGAGGTTGATGGCCACTGTGGGGCAGAGAGCGACAGCGTGAGGGGCGAGGGCACACACTGCAAGACCGCGATCGTGGGCCGCTGTCTGGGTGAAAGGGCACACAGGAACCACGGGTGAAAGACTTCCGGGGCAAGTGGCTCTGCCAGGCAACCTCCAGGTGCCTCCAACAGGCCTGATGGGATCTCCCTCACAGGAGGGTTCTGAGAGAGACAGACAATGCCTCACACAGAGCCAGCCCTCGGCGAATGGGCGTCTCATCCGCTGAGCAGAGTCACCGCCGGAGGAAGCAAGCAACCAGAACTCTGCAGACCTGCTGAGCAGCCCCGGTCCCAACACCACGAGTCAGCTAGGAGACCCTTCTGCCAGGGAACCTGCCAGCTTTCCATCCCAAGACAGAGCAACCCCATGGAAGATCTCCTCTCGCCAAAACTAAGGTGGAGCTATCTTTTATTAAGATTAGAAATAAATTATACACATTGACCAAGCGATCAATGTTAACATCACCATAAACAGAATAAACATCAAGTGCTTTCTGAAATGATACGTAAAGAATAACAGCACATGACAACTATCCCATGATATTCCTCCAGACTGTAGGAACTGAATCTAATCGTGAGGAAACAAAGGGCAAACCCAAATTGAGGGCCATCCTACCAAGCAGTGGGGCTGTGCTCTTCAAAAATGTCAGTGTCAAGGCAAACAAAGGCAGGCTGAGGAACACGTCTGGGTTAAAGATTATACCCATAGTAAGGTTCCTAAATTTGATGACTGCACTGTGGTGATGGATAAGAACGTCCTTGTTCTTAAAAATATACAGTGAAATATTTATTGCTTTGACCGACTCCCAAACAGCTCAGCAAAAAAAATAAGCTTTTAAAGGGAGGGAAAATGACATAAATTATACAGAGAATAATAAGACAAGGTCCTGTCTTAGAGATCAACTCGGCCACACTATGCCTAGTCCAGGGATACTCATACGTACTTCCCAGACAAGCAAAGAAATAAATATAATAACGGTGGCAAAGGGCTCCGTTTATGAAGGACTACCATGATGGCAAGGAGGAAACCTGCTTTTGCTAGAAGGTGACTTCAGATGCAAGGTATCCACGTGTCACTGCTGGGGAGGGAGTGTTCCTCACTCCTCGATGAAGAGGTCTACAGATCTCTACTTCTGCCTAAGAAGCACCAGTTCACACATGTCCACATATGGGTACGCACATGTGCCCAAGGGCCTGTCCCCAAGGCCAGGTGTGCAGGTGGGCAATGCCTTCCTGGCTCACCATCAGAGACCAGTGGTGCAGCCAGGTCTACAGAGCTCATCTGGTCACCACGTCCTGACTGACAGAGGGCAGAAGTTCTGTGCCGCAGGATGACACTCCGCCAGGACTCACCTAGATTATCTGCACCTCTGGGGATTATCACATCAGCATATTTCTTTGTCTGTAGAGAAAGATGTTTACAATGCATTAACAGAGGAGTTCAGAGACAAACTGGCCCAGCCCTCCGCTCCAAGGGAATGTGGGGAAAGGAGCAGCCTAGCATGGGACTTCGAATATAATGTTGTTTACAACTTCATAGTGAATGCATCTAAACATCTGGGGAAACCTAAGGAAGTGCTTTATTTAGGGGTGAAATGTGAATGAAAGAAGGGAAGCAGGGCCGGGTGTGGTGGCTCACACCTGTAATCCTAGCACTCTGGGAGGCCAAGGAGGACGGATTGCTCGAGGTCAGGAGTTCGAAACCAGCCTGAGCAAGAGCGAGACCCCGTCTCTACTATAAAATAGAAAGAAATGAATTGGACAACTAAAAATATATAGAAAAAAATTAGCCGGGCATGGTGGCGCGTGCCTGTAGTCCCAGCTACTAGAGAGGCTGAGGCAGAAGGATTGCTTGAGCCTAGGAGTTTGAGGTTGCTGTGAGCTAGGCTGACCCCATGGCACTTTAGCCTGGGTGACAGAGCAAGACACTGTCTCAAAAAAAAAAAAAAAAAAAGAAAAGAAAGAAAGAAGGGAAGCAGGGAATGAGGAATGAAGACTATATGTATCAGTGAGGGAAAGTGGTCCAGGCTAAGTGGTTAATTCAAAACCAGTTTATAATTCAACTATTAATGATCTACCATGGATTTTTAGCTATATAATAATTTAACTTTTTCTTGAGTTTTATTACATTGTTTCACCTTACGACCTGCACAGGGAACATGATCTTTGAAACCAAACACTTAATTGCCACCATTAGGAAAAATGTGAATTAGAAAAACCCAAACTTAAATGGGGACTGGTTCATCTTGGACTTTCACACACAATCTGAAAGGTGTTTATTCACTCCTAGCACAGGGACAAAATTATGAAAAGTAATCTTTACCGATGACCACTTTCACTGGCTCTATTATTATACTATTAAAAAAAAAAGTAAAGCCAGAGACACATTCTTTTCCTCCTTTTTTTGTTTTAAATTTACTCAGCAGGGCACCTCACACCTGTAATCCTAGCACTTTGGGAGGCCAAGGCAGAAGGATCACTTGAGGCCAGGAGTTCCAGACCAGCCTGGGCAAAACAGCAAGACCCCATGACTACAAAAAATTAGCCCAGCCTAATGGTGCAAGCCTGTAGTCCCAGCTACTTGGGAGGCAACAGGGCAAGACCTTGTCCCTCAAAAAAAACAAAAAAGGAAAAGAAAGAAAAACTGTCCTGAGATTTTTATGGACCATTCTACAAATAACTGTGTCCTGGCATACAACATAAGTTTAGCATAAGACCACAAAAACAATTCTTTGATTGTGTGAGCATCCTTCCTCTGTGCAGTTTCCATGCTAGAACTGTTGAAATCTGACAGTGTCAGGCCCAAACCCATGGCTTTACAGGGGAATGAGCTGGTCTTCCCTGAGTACAGTGGCTACACAGCGGGGACAAGCAGAAACAGCCCAGAAAACACTTGTCCAGAATTCTGAGCTCCATTACAACTAAGTTAAACAGCAGAAAACTGGCAGTTTACTCTAACTGATATCCAATAATAAATGTACTTTGTATTCTTATTATTAAGTTAAAAAGAGCAGGAGAGATCTTCAGACAGATAAAGGGATGGGAAGGATTTTATGAGCCTCTTTCCAGTAACCTAATCTTGTAACCCAGTCGTCTTCCGGGGTGATGAATCAGGCACCAAGGTTACTCAGCTGACTCAGAAAGACCATCTGTCCCTGATCTGAAACTAAGTCCAGTTTGCTGTAAAACCTACTAGCAGACTTAAAGAAACAAAGACAGCTTGGGATCATATTTTTCCAGGAGAGGAAAAAAAAAAAGAAGTTAATTACTGGAATAGATAAAGCAAGTCCCATACCCAACCTTACTCTAAACCTATTCTCAATGCCTTCGGATTCCACCCTTCCCAAAGACCTCACCCAAGACAGGTGAGACCCCAATCTCCCTCCCCACCCCTCTCTTTCTCTCACAGCTTAATTATAAATAATTAAGGAGCCAGATCATGGTTTGACCAAGCTAGAGAAGACACACAGCTGAGATGTAGGGTTCTCCTGAGTTAAATACTTCTCCTTCCAAAACTAGGTTCTCTCTCACATCTTCCTCCACTGGACCCCACCAAACCACACCTTGTCTCTGGTGCCCTGCCCTGTCCTTCCCCAGGAAATAGAGGGCATTTCCTGGGCTGGGGGCTGATTTGCTAAAAAGCTGCTAGTTTGCCCTCTTCCCTCCTTCGTTCTCTGAAAGCCACCTCCCTAGGGAGTTCCCAGCGACCGTGGAGAAGGACTGGGAAGTGTGTGCCGCAGGCGGTAGAGGCGAGGAAGCTTATTCCAGTTTGGCACGACATTTCCCAGTCGGGCCTTACACAGGGGCCAAAGACACGCTCAAAGTAGGGCTCACCTGTAGCGGTGGGAGAGGTTCAGAGGGCACAGCTTGGGGCAGAGCCCTCAGTGCACCAACACCCCAGGCATCTCGGACCTTGGAGAGACCCAGATGGCTGAGCCTGATCCTCAGACATGAAACGCCCTCAGTACAGGGTCTCATGCCATGACCCCACCAAGCGGGAGTGTGGAGTGTAGAACTTGCTGGGAATCCAAGAGCCAGCCTAAGGACTGGCAGGGCCCGACAGGGCTACCTGAAGAAAGGACAGCAAGAGAGAGCTCCCAGGGAACCTCGAGGCAGGATATAGGACCCAAGGCTGCCCTCTCTTGGGACTTCAGGACAGAGGATCACTCCATCACTTTACGTACCTTCGTATGTATCATTAAACTATAAGCTCTACAGTCCACAAAAACAAACCGAGAACACAACTCACCGGCAAGCAGAACTCCTCAAAGGCGGGCTTGACGAATGTGATGTACTGAGATAAAATCTGCTCGAGGTCCCTGCCTCTTTCGCTGATGTCCCTCAATACTGTAAGAGAAGGGAACACAAGAATCAAGAACACAGTGCAGGATTCCGCAACCATCCGCCCTCTGCAAGGCCGGCAGCAGCTTCGGGAAGAAGTTACGTGTTTATAGCTTTCGATGGTCAAAAATGGTCTCTGAAACAAAAGGTCACCTGGCCAAGGCCCACGGCCTTCTTGTTTCACACGGTATCTGACCCAATCACAATTTCAGTGAGAACCAGGAAAAGTCAGGACCGCCTGGAGAGCGAAGTGGACTGGGTTTCGGCTGCCCCCTTGCACCCATTTACCTGTGCTCAGAAGCAAGTCCAGGGACCCACCGCCCAGGCACCAGCTCCCTGCTCCAGCTCCACCCACGCCCCCTACGACGGGCGGGGGCTGCAGAGGACCCAGCTGCCATTGCCACTCCTGCATACCTCGAGCTCTGAGGTTTGCAAACCGAAAACTCGCTTAGAGAAGCTGAGAAAGAAAATGGTGGGCTGGGGCAGTGACAAAGCCCAGGTTGACACAATCTCACCATCTTCTATCTGCTACCTTCTTTTTCCTGGACAGGGACTTTTCGCCATATGCTTTTTTAAATTTCTTTTTTCTCTGATAGAGTCTTTTGTCAAAAAATAGAAAGAAGACTGATCATTCTGGTTCTGCCAGATACACTAACCTCCTCGAGCCATGGTTTACCCCTTTTAAGGAGTGAGTTTGCCAGGAGAGTCTCTCAATCGAAACAGCCCCTCCTTATAGATGTCATTTTAAATTTTATCGCCTGAGCTGCCAAAACTTTCGCCCCCACCCCAAAAGGTTATCATCTCCATCAACAATGACTTGCAAAGACCCTTCAGCGCCTTCTCAACCATTTCTCAGTTAACAGACTCAAGTGTGGGGTGAAACGCACTGTAAACAAACACGGGGAATATCTGTGAGTGAATTTCTGCAAAGCCAGGCCTGAAAATAATTCTGTGTTTACACACACCCACACATCCACAGGGACAGGGACAGGGAAGGAGGAGGGTGCCTCTGTTATGATCCAGACTGACATGAAATGCAGAATACCAGGACGCTGCAAAACTGGCAGGAAGAGCACATTCCAGAAAGCCAGGTATTAATGCTACCAATCATCTGACTTTAATACCAGCGTCTAGATTTACAAAGTGTTTTATTCCACAGGTGCCCCAGTAATATTAATAAAATGGTTGGCTGGTCCTGAATGTGTCGGGACCTGCCTGCCCAGCCGGGCAGCAGCGACGCCCTCTCCAGCTAGCGGTTTTCCTGCCATTCGCACCCAGAGCCCTGCTGCTCCTGCGGCTGCCCTGGCGGATCTGCCGTGGAGACTCAGCCAGGGAGCAGCCCGGGGACCTGCCACGTGGCTGGCCCGCAGAAGTCCTCGGAGCTCTGGCACACGGAGTTAGTGAGTTTAACCCGGCCAAAGGCCAAAACACACAGCCAGAGCGGCCTGCGATTCTTCACACGTCTCCAGATAAAGCCCAAAGAAAAAAGGAAGCCAGATCAAAAGGGTTATCTGAGCTGGGGAAAAACACACACACACACCCGAACTTGAGCGGCCTTTAATTAAAGCCCTACAGACGCAGATGCCAGGTTTGTTTCGCAACGTATTTTTCACACAACTGACAGCGTGAGCACTGCAGGAGGCTTTGTCATTCTCCCAGCACACAGGTACACGCACCGCACACGCACACTGCCGCCCCGCCCTCCTCCTGCCCGCCCTCAGCCCGGGCCTCGGCCCCCTTGTGTCTGCAGACCCCGTGACTTCATCCTGGTCGCTGGAGAGAAGCTGGCCGGGCGGAGAGCAGGGGGAGGAGGTGAGTCGCGGCGAATCTGCTCTACAGCCCAAAAGCTGCCTATCGGGTGACCCTGACCTGGACCTGAACCCTGACCCTAGCAACTCCTACCTGTGACCTTGGACAAGCTACTTCACACCTCTCTGAATCTCAGTTTCCTTAACTGTGAAATAGGGACAATAACAATTTCTTCCTCGTAAAGGTCATTTAGGAATACGGGGGGGAGAGTGGAAACCCCCTCGGCACAGCCCCTGGCACCTGGTACACGCACGCTAACACGTGTTTCTGTGCTGATGGTGATGCCAACAGAACCTAAGGGAGCTTCCGGAGCGTGGGGGCTCCCCGAGAGGCAGCCCGGCGCAGCGGGAGGGCAGGAACCACAGACTCGGGCCAGCAGCCCCGGGAGGGACTACTGCTGGGCAGCTGGAAAGGCAGGGGTGCCAGGCAGGACGGGATGGCAGGACACAGACACAAGGAACGACAAGCGAAGGGGGAAGAGGGAGAAATGGGGAAAGTAGTGAGGAGACACACACACTACAGCTTCCACGAATCGGGTCAGAATGTGGCCCAGGCCGTGGGGACACACAAAGTCAAAAGGCACTGCCCACCTCTGCTCCCCAGGAGCCTCTGATAGAGCTACTGCCTTAAGCAGTCTGGGACCCCTCCCTGAGCCAAGGACAACACAAGGCCAGCCAGGTCCCTGCTCCTCAGGCAGCCAGGAAACAGGGCCAGGCAGGCCAAGGACTGAGTCAGAGCAGGGTCTTAGCACGAACTGGAAACTCCAACGACTCAAAACCAGCGCCTACATCAACACCCAGACCCCAGCACATTTGCTGGGCCAAGACAGGCCCTTTCAGAGGATGGGCTAAAGGGTAGGAAGCCACAAGTCTACCCGCATTCCCTGCTGGGCTCTCCACTTCAGCCTTTCCAAATCCAAATAACTCCTTCTGGTTAGCCAAAGACAAGAACAAAATTTAGAAGGACCCAAAATAAAGTCAATACCTCAATGGTGAAGTCCACCCACTTTAAAAATTAGATAACAAGTGTGTTACCCTATAGTAAAAGAACAGAATGAACTCGCGCAAGGCCCAGTGCAGCCCGTTTCTACCCGAACAGGCACAGGGACTGGCGCGCCAGGGCAACAAGGTGTCAGCATCCCGAATCCCCCGCCCACTTCCTCCCTGCCCCGTGTTCGAGGGTGGATCGGGGCAAAGACACACACGTGCAGGGGGGGCCGGCAGGAAGGAGGTACATCTGTCTATCCAGGGCTGCGTCACTCACAGGCAGACCCCTCCCACACAAGGGTCAGCGTGGAATGTGGGGTCCCAAGCCCAGGAGGGTAGTGCTACTGTGCTGGGAAGTTTCCACACTCCCCCTGTATTCCTAAATAACGTTTAAGGGGAAGATACCATGATTGTCCCCATTTCACAGTTAAGGAAACTGAGATTCAAAGAAGGTAAGTAGCTTGTCCAAGGTCACAGGCAGGAGTTACTGGGGTCGGAATCCAGGTCAGCTTGGAATGCCAGGGTCCTGTGCCCAGGAGGATGGGTGTGCCTAACAGAGGGGTAAATAATGGGACTAACTCAAACCTTTAGGAATGTCCTCAGGCCCAACAACTGCTTCTGACTAACCCTCCCCACCCACAGCACCCCCACTCCACAAGGCACATGCCGGGGACGTTTGTTACTCTGCGTGGAGAGAGAACAAACAAGTGAAAATAGCATGTGGGAAAGTCCCAAGACTCCACCGGAGAAGTGACCTGTCCCAGGGTGACCTGTGAAGTCAGCAGATCTGAAACGGGAAAGCAGGTCCTTCCCCGGCAGCACCGGGGAAAGCAGGGGCTGGCAGCACCGGCCTAGGAAACCTCAGGGACAGCCACCATCACCGGGGGATGTCCCCCACTTCACATAAGGATGCCGGTACAAGAAGGAGACGGAGAATGCTCTGTTTAACCTACACACGATGACCGGTTTTAATTGGACACTAAGATTCGTTTATTCAAACCTCGGTTTTAATCTCCTGTGCATCCTCTCCCACCTTCTCCTGCAAGGTCCCTGGCAGCACCATGGCACCCTGAGACCGTCCACGTACCACCTACTGGGCTAACGAGGGCATAAGCCCGGGCATCACCAGCTCCTGGGGACAGGACCATACCTGGCCCCCTCAGAGGTCCTGACAGAAAACCCAGAAAGACAGAGCAGCACCGACCACTGCAGCAGCAGATCTGTGACCCACCACAGCTGCCCGTCCACTGAGGCGCTACCAGGCATTTTACCCGCATTACCTCCCATCTTCACAACTATCCAGGAGTACTAATCATTAGACAGTGTTCCAACAGGAAAATGAGGTACAGAGAGGTTAAAACACAATTCGCCAAGGTCATACGTCAAGTACGTGGTGAAACCAGGATCTCAGCCTATTATACTTGACTCCAAAACTTAGTTTTCCCACTGTATCATGCTGCCTCCCCAATCTGGCGAGCTAATACGGACACGTGAGCAGGACAACCAAAGTAGGACCTGGGTTTGTGTATTAAGGTGACAAGCCAGGCCCTGGCACAGAAGTACGGGGGGGGGGGGGGGGGGTCAGGCTCAGGCATCAATTATCTGTCCATACGAGTCTCACCTGGCCAGAGTCCCGACACTAAGAGCAGGCCCACCCTCCTCCATGCTACCCATGAAGAAACTCAAGTCTAGAGTGTCACAAGAACCCAGTCAGTCACAAAGCTAGCTCGGGCTCTGCTGGGACTAAGACACAGGCGCCCTCCACTCCCGTTGTTTTTCCCATGACATAATAGTACCTGTCCCCCACCCCACTTGGGAGCGGAAGTATCGCTCTCACTAACTTAATGGAGCGTGGATCCTACTCCTACTTGGAAGAGCAAAACCCGGGACTTGTTTCTCTATGCTCTGCCGGTTCCACTGACAGATCTTGCGATGACAGTACTCAGCTGAATAAACTACATGTTTGTTTCATGAACCAAGACGAGAAAATTGCCCAGACTCTGAGGTCAGAGGCTCTGGGCTAGAACTTACAAAATTTCAATGTGCCAGTAATTTGCCCTGTGACTAGAAGCTACCTCATCATTTCCTGTGTCTCCCTCCCTCTTTCACACAATGAAGCTCAAACCTTAGCCATCTTCCACGCCTTTGCTCAGTCGACCCCACTCCCTGCCCCTGCTGGGTCCTGTCCATCCTAACTCTGCTAACACCACTCTCTTCTCTCCCCAGCTCCCTCTCCCACCACCTAAGGACGGCAGCTCCACTCTTGTCCAGATCAGCCACCCCAGCTGCAGTCTTCACTTGCATTTCCTCTGTCAGAACCATCGTCCAACACAGAGCAGTGGCCGTTTCACTTGCCTTGCTCCAAGCCCTGTGGTAGCTCTCCCCTGCCTACTGGAACCAAATTAGAAGTCTTGGTCCCCACAACTGGGCCCCAAGCTACTTTCTAGTGTCTCTTGGTGCAAACCTCTGTACACTCCAGCCACCTAACACTCTTGGAATAAGCCACTATCTGTGTATCTGTGCCATGCACCTTCTTGGCTTACCTGCATCAGTCACCCTGTCCTATCACAAAGTCCTGACCCCCTCCCCTTCCACCACGAAGCCTCCCGATCTCTCCTAGTAGAAGCACGCTCTCTGCTCCATGTCCTACAGGCTTAACTCACAGGCTCGGCTCCCCAGCCACTGGCATTTCTGCACCTTCAGTTCACAGGGGACACGGGGCCTGGGAATAGGCAGGCGTACACTCAGGGCACAGGGGATTGATCACGGGCTGGCTGGAGAGAGTGACAGAGCCTCTAGAAAGCGTTCTGGAGACAAAGAGCTGGAAAAGCAGGGTAACAGGACGGGCTGCCCAGTGCTGCAGGAACAGGGCCATCCTGTCCTCAGATGTAGTCCCCAACATCAAGATCTGGATGCTTTGTGGGAAAAATCACAAGTAGCCAATAAGCATTTAACCAAACCTTTTCCCAGCAAAACCAGAATGTCAACTTCGCATTTCATCTCCCTGACCAAAATACTGTGTGACTAATCCCTTCTCGAATGTCAGCAAACGTCTGGGCAGGAGGCTGTGCCCTGTGACCTCACAGCTGCCTTCAGGAAGGCAGGCACAGGCTCTAGACTGGATGGAGGGACGCCCTGCCATGGGCTCCCAGCTCCCTGTCCCCACGGGAGCCACCAACAGGATCACCTGAGGCTTTTAGGACGCACCTCTGCGGGAGAGCCGGGTGTCCGCATCTGTGTCGACGAAAAGCTTCATCTGGAACAGGTCTCGGACCTCCTGGGAGTAGAAGGCCAGGATCCCTTCAAAGAGCACCACGTCTGCAGGGTAGACAGTAACCGTCTCCTCCTTCCTGCAAAGCAAAGCACAGAGCGGGTGACGGCCACGCCAGGCAGGGGACAGCAGGGGAGAGGAGAACGGGGGCCAGAGCATCTGGCTGGGCTGAGTTCTGGGTTCCATCCCCCCCTCGGACTTCAAAAGCAGGGGCGAGGAGCTCAGCTAACTCAGCCTCTCAGAGCCCCCGGACCACCACCAAGAGTCAAAAGGGGGCCGTGCCGCTGGGACAAAGGTCTCCTTTGACCAGTTCTTCTGAGCTTTCACCATAAAGCAGAAACAGAGGGCAGACATCCTTCTCGGAATTAAAAAAAAAAAAATCCTGCTGTTGAATGAAGAATAAAGAGAGACAAAAGCAGATGTGATTTCTTTTTCTCTCCGAAGGCGTCTCCAGGAATGCTCTCAACGCCTGGCATTCCTGGAACCTAACACTCTGAACTTTAAAAACAGAAACTCACAGTTTTCTCTCAACCACCCCACTCCCTCCTCCAAGACCAGAGGCAACTGAAAGGATGGAGGAAGGGAGGGGCAGGGGAAGAAAGGAGGGGAAAACAGACAAGTTTTGGCAGAGAGGATACCAGGCGGCATTTCCGTGGAAGTACAGAATCCCAAGCTCTGTCTGGTCTGGCTCTACCTGCACGGTGGCCACTCACTCCCTCGGGCTCCCCTCCTTATTAGTAAGGCAGGGAGGCACATGGCCCCATCCACCGCCCCACACGGTGGGGACTTCTCAAAAGCCAGGGGAGGGTTTATGAGAGCTGGCCTCTCCCAGGTGGGCCCGCTGGGTCCGGCTCTGCCGTGCCTCACCTCCCGTGTTCTTATCCTCTGACTCTGTCCTATACCCGCCTCACACGTGCTGGTTACACTGCCTCTTGCTCAGAATTCACTGACACGGAAATAATGATCATCGCTGCAAGGTTTATGCTCACTCTAGCAGATTGGAAAAATTTGCGAATAAAACAAAATGCTTTCAAAGTTCCTTAAGACAATAGTTCTATCTGTGCAAACACAGCAACCTCCAACTAAAGAGGATGCCGTTGGAACTTCCCTCCCATAAATGCTCTCTGATGCCCTATTCGCCCAGACCCTCAGGTTTGTGGTTGATTTTTAAAGCCGGCATTGTTGGGGTAACTGTTAAGTGGCAGAAGGCAGGGCATGGACAACAGTAGGAAAAGACCACGTTAGGAAGATTAGGAGATTCTCTAGAACCGTGTTGTAGCCCGAATGCTTATCAGAATCATCTGGAGAACTTTTAAAAATATTTATACCTATCCCCTATGCCCTGAGGCTCTGATTTTCTTGTCTGGGGTGGAGCTAGAGCTTCCGTATTGTTAGAAGCTCCCCGGGCCAGGGCCGAGAAGCACAAGTGCAGAGGAATGTCAGCCGCTGGGTAACAGGGTGCACCTACTGGACATAAGCAAGCAACCAGGGCAGAGTTCAGAAGTGGAGACAAAACAGGATTCATGGATTAGTGAAAGAACGGGCCAGTCTAGGCAATAGTCCTACACCAAGGAGAAGGGAAAAGGCTCTGCTGGGGAACAAAGAAAATGAATTTTTGAGACTCCTAGGGTTCCATTTGAAAAACATGCTAACAGAGAAGACAAGGACTATGCTGGGTTTACCAAGAGGGGGTGAGTACCCCTTATCGCCAATGCCTGGGACCAGAGTGCCTCAGACATGTTGGATTTTTAAATATCTGCATTATACTTAGCTTACGTGTCCCTAGTGCAAGAGTCTGAAATCAGAAATGGTCCAATAAGCATTTCCTTTAATTGTCATGTTACTGCTCAAAAAGTTTCAAGTTTTAGAGCTTTTCAGATTAGGGACACTCAACCTGTACTGACACTACACAAAGCGATTATCAGGATGCCGTGATAAATATTAAAAAGCAATAGGTGCTTTTCCAGGAAGGAGAAAATAACTGCCTGCTTTGTTGTTGGTGCCCTCAAAAGTTGGAATCAATCATTTCCCAAGGCAAATGTAGGTCTGGGTAGGAGAAACTTTCAAAACAGCTCAGAGCTTTTAAAAGTAAGTAAATAAAAATTATTGAGCAATAAATATGCAGAATGTGCAAGGAGCCATACTAGGCTTAATATACCACTTAGGACTCTGCCTGGGAAGTCCCCCAAAGAAGCTCAGACCATCAGATCATAACTTAGTCCAACCACCTCATTTGGCTTATGAGGAAAAGAAAGACAAGAGTATCTGCAGAGAATGGGTGTCTTGGTCTAACAAAGTGTCCCTACGTTACTAAATCCCCATAGGCGGGTGGGATCAGAAAGCCCTACCTAAATAGCTGGATGCCTAACAAGCAGGCCTTGAGATTTGGGGAGGGGATGGAGAGGTGGCTGTGATGCAGGGTGGTCAGGGAAAGTTTCTCAGAAGAGATGGGCTCTGGGCCACTAAAGAGTAAGGTTTTAAAGAATAAGGAATGAGGCAAATCAACAGGAAGAGGGAAATCTGTCTGTATCGAGAATTCTGCTAGGATTTTCTCTGTTAACGCATGGACTTGGTGGAACTCCTACTGCACAAGGCATTCGGCTTCCTCTCCTCTGTTCCTGGACCCGGCACTGGTGGGCCCTGACTCCCGCCAGCCACCCTCCCTTCCACTGCCTTATCCGTTTCTCAATGGGCTGCTCCAAAGGCTTCTTCATAGACGGCATTGTGGGTCCTCTCTCTTCCTGCCAGCACATGATCTTTCTGCTCCGACATTAGAGCCACCTGAGGCTCCCTAATGCCAACATGCTTGTGCTCCTGGCCCTGCCGTCTACAGCCCTTCATAATCCGGGGCCCGTTTGCCTCCCCACTTCCCAGATGCAGGTTCCTACCAAGCTTGTCTGGGCCTATCCCTGCAATGCTTCCCTATCCATCACCTTGGAAATCCCTCTCCAAAACCAGTTTCTCATCCTTTCCAATATAACGCTTACCCATCACCTCCTCTGTACAGCCTGCTCTACACACTCCAGCTCTTCCCTCCCGTACCCTCTTCTGCAGGCCCTTGCCTTGGCTGTCAGGCTGCATTTTAACCCTCTGCACTTGCTTGTTTCTTTCTCATTATCCACTCGACATTATCCACACTCGACATCCGAGTGCAAAGGGTTAACTTTAGTGGGTGCCCACCCTGAACGTGGCAAGTGGCAGGCTAGACTGTCTCTTGTCAACTTGGCACCACCAGGACTCCTTTCTAAGGGGGAGCTACGATTCCCTGAATCCCTCTCCCCGTGTGCTTGCAGGCTGTCTTAGACTCAGAAGGTGAAAGTGAAGCAGAATGTATAACATTCAGGAGACTGTGACAGAGAGACAGGGACGCTTTGCAAATACTCCACAAGCTCCCACACTGAGGCTGGGGCCCAGGCACGGTGGTTTCTTAGACTTTTCCATGGATCCCAGCTCCAGGGCCTCAGGCTGGAGCCACCGGGGACTATTTTTTCTCTGATCTCTCGACAGCTTCTACAGGTCTTCACTCTCCCAGGCCAATGTTTGAGCAAGCTCGAGTTCCTACACTAAGCCCCATTATTCTTGCGTGATCTGTAGTGGTTTGGTGGCAGGCATGACATGACGCACAGTATCTTGATCTTTGAATCCCCCGCACGGTGGAATCTGGCCCAGAGTAGAAAGTGCTTCTGAGGACATCGGTGACAGGTGGGGGGTGAAGAGGCCCACTCTGCATTCCAACACATGCTCTCTCCCATCGCCCTCCTCCAGCCAAATCTTTGCTACGCTCTCAAGTTCTGGCTCATGTGTGCTGCATTAAAGGCTGGCAGAATTGCTCTGCACAGGTCGGAAGGAGGGTGGGCGTCCGGCCAACAGGAGTACCAGCCTCCGGGAGCCCGTTCCCACCACTCAGAGTGAAGGAGGATGGGATGGAAGCGTGGCCACTCCTCTATTCTTAACCAGGATCGTTCAAATCAAGGCTCCTGGTTGAAATGACTGGTTGGATTTGACTGAGAAACTTTCTGGAGGGTTTGGCTGATTCTGAGATTAGCATCTAGTGACCTCAAACCCTCACACCTCTGCACACGGTCTAATCCCAAGTGAACCAGGAGAACGGAAAGAACAACAGTTTTCTTTGTTCGGCTTCCTGCCCTTCCTCTAGCCACCCCCTTACAGCTTGTTCCAAGAACAGCAGCTCAGGGATGCAGATCAGAACACACGTGCAGTCCTCGTCCACGCTCAGTCGTGAACCTCCCGAGGTAGGGAAGCATGATGACGGGACGGCCCCAGGAAGCATCTGGATGAACTCCCCAACCCCTGTGCCCAGAGGCATGTGCTGCTACCACTGCCGGCTGCAGGACTGAAGTGCTAGAGGCGAGGGGGTCTCAGCACAGACTAGAAAGGAACAGGCAGCAAGCCCAGCCCAGCCCAGAACAGCTTACTTACCGGGAATGGGAGACAAAGTCGTACACGGGGATCTGGACTGTTTTCCCTTCGGTGATTTCTTTGAGTGTTTTGAAGATGAGTTCATTGTCAAAGGCATCTGAAGGAAATCAAACTGTTAAAGTGTTTCTTATTTTAAAATAGCATCTCCTACAATCGTGCACAGGGCATCCTCACCGTACACAGGTAAAACCACAACACCCTACAGCAGCAGACTGCCCGCCCAAGCTGGATTTCTACCCGAAGCAGAATGAAAGTGCCCTGTGTGCCAGAATGGATGTATGAATGAGTTCCGACAAACTGATCTCTTTTCTTCTTCTTCGACATTCCATCCCTGGCTTCAGAAAGCTCTCTCCCCTCTCCAAGTTCAGCTGTTACCCCAGGACTGGCACATGTTTACCTGGAAAGCGTACCCATGACTGGGGCATATAGGATAGGCATGAAGCCCAAAAAGTATGATTCCAACAACTGTAAGAAACCCAAACCAGCGAAAGGAGCAGGGTGCTGATTTGGGGCTACCAGGCAAACATCATTCCAGCAGCTGCTCCGACCCCTCCATCTCCCTTTCTGCTGGTGAGTGAGTTTAGTGCATGCACCCTGTGCAGGCATGGGGAGGAGAGGAGGCAGAAGGACCGGCTGTGTACGTCGTAGCCTGCGTCTGGCCCGCCATGAATCACAGGCTCATGTGGAGTCGCCCTTACTCGGGTACAGATTCAATCAGCATTAATATTTAATGAGGCAGGTGTGACAGGAAGTGTTTCAAAATTCCTTCTTTTACATAAGCCCCATGCTAACCCTGCGGGGCGGTTACCAGTCCCCTGTTTTAGAGATGGAAACAAGACTCAGAGAGGTCTAAGCGGCTTGCTCACGAGCAGAAGAAAAACACTCCCCCGGCCCCAGCACACACCCCGCCTTCGACGCCCCAACTCACCCGGGTGATCGAAGTTGAACTGGCCCTTCAGGGCTTTGGCCTTCTGCTCGGAGGTGAGGACACGGTAGAAGCTGTCCTGGCTCACGATGACCACCTTCTTCTGGCGGTAGTCCACCTCATTCTGCCCCAGGAGCTGCACGATCTTGGCACAAACGGAGGACTGCAAGGAGAGAGCGAAGAGTCAGCGAGCTGAAGCACACTCTCTAGGAAAGGGCTTTGGAGGGAAGAAGCCAGAGGCTGCCGTCAGGTGTGATGAATTAAAAGAGAGAGACGAGAGAAGGACCTGCCTCAGACGCCTGCTGCAAGGGAAGTCTAGGGTTCCCGCACATCCCTTCCCGGTATCTGCAGTGATGCTGAGGGAAGGAGAGCAGTGAGCTCTTTCTTCCATAAAAGCCCTTCCCAAAGTCACTGATAAGAGATAATGCTACTTTATTCTGCCTGCCTGTGCTCTGGTACATACAAACAAACGGTACACACACACGCACCAAAAAAGGCAGTAGAAAGTGGAACAAGGACCTTGGCATCATGATGTGACAGCGCTCAATGGGACATTCCTCAGGCCTGTACATATCTTTCTATAAAGAGAATCAAAAAACACAGCCAGGGAGCTCAACTACTTAGCAGGAGAGCCAAGCTAGCCTGTGGCTTTAATCCTACTTCTGTTGGCTACTTTTGCTCTGGTCCATAGCAACAGACTTCTTTGCCCTTAGAGTAAACCAGGCACAAATGTGTGCAAACACTTACATAAGCAGGAGCAGGACACAAACGTCACCAACACCTAAAACAGCTTCGGGGTATCCTATCTAAGAGTGGGGAAGCCAGTTCCAAATGACTTCAAACCCACATGCTTTGTGCCGTGTTGTGTTGTAATAATACATACGTATATCTCCCTCCCTTTCTTCTCCAATAACATATACTCTTTGTGAAAGGAAAATTATGAAAACAAGCACATTCAAAAGACTGAGGTAGCAAATGATTGTATTTATCAAACAATTGATTTCATATTTTCATTTGATACAAAGATTTAAAAATAAGAATGTCTATGTTATAAAAAAAAAAACAACTCTAAAAGACATAACCTAACCCTCCTTATAGAACTGGCTAGCCTAATTATAAGAGATGGAAACATAGCATATTTAAAGGTTTGGGTGCTCAACCTTAGAACCCTTACTATTGAACTTATTTTACCAAATGATTTTAACAAACAAAAACCATGAAATCTTTTTAAAGTTACAATTCTTATGGAAGTTGTGTATTTGATTTGTCTGAGCATGAGGAAAACTGGCCATTTCAGTTGGTAGTCAATGCAAACTAAACCACTTTACACAGTATGTCCTGTTGTACAAGTCCTGACATATAACCAAATAAGGATCTTCGGAGGAACAATAACATGTTTACTCTGATGTTAATTATTTGAAAACAATTTCTTTTATTCTCATGACAATTTTGCATACTAACACAGAAAAGAATTTAAAGACACTCTGGAGTTTTAGACTGCAGATTCCTCCCCACCACCACCCCCCACCAAAGTCACAGGAAGGTAAAACTTGCACATAACAAACCAGATTCAAAAACGAAAATGAAATCAAATTTCAAAAATGAAAATCAAAGGCTCTATACAATTATAAACTGTAAGTTTTTAAACATCTGTAGACCCACAATTTCCTTTCCTAACTGTTATCTGTTTCTTACTTCCTAAGATTGCAGGGAGGTGAAGTCTAATAAATACTATAGCCTTTACTAGTAGTAGACAGAATTCCTTTTATAAGTCCAAAAAACAAAAAAATGAAAAGAGGGCTTCATGGAGCCAGATGTATATCCTCTATCTGGTTATTCAAATTACATTATTTATAGTTAAAACCCATATTTATAGTTAAAACCCATTACTTTTAATATGGACAGTAATCCTATCACCACCAAAAATATATATGTGTATTAAAAGGTTACACTACCTCCCTTTGCTGATGAACTATCACTTCCTCTAACCAGGGCATGACCCAGGACAGAATCTGCACAATGGCCAGCAAAACTGAGTCAATGAACATGGACTTGGTTCAATTCTACAAAGTTGGCACTCATCACAATTCTTGATCAACAACAAAGTATCGCTGGGCATGGTGGCTCACCCCTGTAATCCCGGCACTTTGGGAGGCCGAGGAAGGGGGATGGCATGAGCCAAGAAGTTGAGGCTGCAATGAATTGGGCTGATGCCTCTGCATTCCAGTCCAGGTAACAGAGTAAGACCATGTCTCAAAAAATAAATAAATAAATAAAAAGTACGGCCTTTACTTTTTGACCCACAGCTGCGTATCTCAGTCCCGTGTTTTCAAGAAAGACCTGGCTGGTGACCCTTCGCTTCCACAAACACACCACCACCAAGTGCTGATGCCCGTAACTGATTACTTATTAGGTGGCAGGCCCTACGTCAAATATGCCATCACAACCACCCTTAGAAGTCACATGTGCTCTCCTTCATGGATGAGGAAACACGGCTAAGTGACTTCCCCACAATCATACATTCCTGGCGCTTTACCTCAACCTAGAGATAATAAGATGTCCCAAGGCAGAAGAAATCCGTTATCACTTAGGAGATAAATATGGACTACATGGACAGGTAAAGAAATAACCTGCCTCTGGGTTAATCTCTGGGTTAATATTTCAGGTATTTTCCTCCTCCCGGACTATGTTAGAAATGAGCCATAAAAAAATCTAGATGACTGCTGGATCTGGGTGAAAGGTACAGAGATGTTGGTGATACCATTCCCTGTACTTCTGCGTAGGTCTGGATTTTCACAAGGTGGAGAGGAAGGAGGAACCCTACAGAGGCTCCTCTCTGCCCCAGAGGGTGGTCTTTTCCTTACTTAATGCCCACCTCTTTGCATCTCTTCACTTTAATTACAGTGTTCCCCTTTTCCCCAACCCTGCTCCCCTCTTCAAAAAGATGAAATGGAGCTTTGAGGTGTCTTCTTCCCTTAAAGAAAGGAAATAATTCACTAATGACTGGGGTTTGAGAAGGCAGGCAATCATGAGCCAACAGAAACCTAAAAATGCTTCCCAACAGGTAGAAAACATAAATGCTCCAGGTGATGGACACCCCAAATGCCCTGACTTGATCATTACACATTCTATGCATGTATGTAACAAGATATCACATGTACCATGTAAGTACATACGAACAGTGTCAATAAAAATAATTTTTAAAAAGAAACCTCATGCGAGAAACTGCATTTATCACAAAAAGACAAATATCGTATGACTCCACTTATATCAAGTATGTAGAGTAGTGAAATTCACAGAAACAGAAAGTTAAATGGCAGCTGACAAGGGCTGAGGGGAGGGGGAAATGGGGAGTCACTGTTTCAGTTTTATGGGGTTAAAAGGTTCTGGAGATTGGACATCCAACAATGTGAATGCACTCAATACTATTGAAATGGACACTTAAAATGGTTAATATGATAAATTTTGTTGTGTGTTTTTGACCACAGCCAAAAACAATCATTATTATAACAAGAGGCCAGTTTCTTCCTATGTGCTAGATACTGGGCTCAGCACTTTAAAATTGCCTCATCTGCATACTACAACCTTATATTCACATGATGGGAATTTTGTTTTGTTTTTAATTTTTTTTTATTTCTTTATTGTTTTTTTCTATTTTCAGTTGGCCAATTAACGTTTTTGGTTTTTTTTTGGAAGAGACGGGGTCTCGCTCTTGCTCAGGCTGGTCTTGAACTCCTGAGCTCAAACGATCCGCCCGCCTCGGCCTCCCAGAGTGCTAGGATTATAGGCGTGAGTCACCGCGCCGGGCCATGATGGAAATTATTATACTCACTCTACTGATGGCAAACACTGAGGCAGAGAGAGGTCACATGGCTTGCCCAAGGGCAGGGCATGGTGGCTCACCCCTGTAATCCTAGCACTCTGGGAGGCCAGGTGGGAGGATCGCTTGAGATCAGGAGTTTGAGACCAGCCTCCAGCCTCCAGCCTCATAGCAAGAGCAAGACAACCATCTCTACTAAAAATAGAAAGAAATTAGCAGGGCAACTAAAAATAGGAAAGTGTACTGGCTCACACCTGTAGTCCCAGCTACTTGGGAGGCTGAGGCAGGAGGATCGCTTAAGGCCAGGAGTTTGAAGTTGCTATGAGCTACTAGCCCAGGCAACACAGAGAGAGACTCTGTCTCAAAAAAACAAAAAACAAAAAGGCTTGCCTATGGCACTGGGCGGTGGAGCCAGGATTCCAACCCTAGCAGTCCATCGCCAGAGCCTACTCTCTTAGAGGGTGCAATGCACCATCTCACAGGCCAACTCACACTGCGCACTGGAGCTCAAGCTCAGCTTTTATCTCCGTATTTAATGAGATGCATCCAGAATAATATATTCTGTCCTTGCTAGTTCTAGAACATTATTCATAAAGGGTAGGGGGGGTGATAGGCTTGCTAGGACTGTGGGTTGCTGTCCAAATACAAAGTTAAGAAACGGCCCAATACAAAGTACCTTTAGAAAAAGAAGGAAAAAATCATATGGAAGAATCAGTTAAAGTGATTTACAACTTCTTCACTTACACATCTTCAGCATTCTGAAGATGTTATCTCATTTAATTCCACTACAAAAAGATGTTACTTTATCTCTTATTCTCCTAATGAGAAAATTGAAGCTTAGAGAATCTATCAAGTTAAATGATTTGCTCACGGTCCCAGAGCTCAGTCTCAAAACCACAGATCTAACTCCAAGTGCACAATTCTTTTCACTATTCCAGAACTGAAGCAGCTTTGGCACTGGCCGCAGTGTTCTCTCTAAGTTTACTTCACTTCTGCAGAACAATGATAGGGGAGAAGAGAACTGATTAGAAACAGAATACTGTTTTGTCCCACTGCATCCTTAAAGTCAATATTTATGTTAAATTTCATAAAATTTCACACATCTATAAAGGCAGGCAGGTAATATATATATACTAAAAGGAAGCCAGAAGTCCACCAAAAAAAAAAAAAAAACTGTTCTAGCAATGTTTATGTTCAAAAGAATCCAGCTGTTAGGAGCTAGTAACCATGGGGCCCAGAGTCCACTAGATGTGCGGAACAATGACCTTCTTTCACAGAGACTTCCCATTCGGGAAGCCCCAGGAACAGTCAACAGTTCATCAACAAGCTCCTCCAGCTGGCAGTTTCCAAAAGGGTGCATGTTGCACCTGCACAGGTTCCTGAATTGCTATAGAAAGGACATTTCCCTAAAATCATTTTCACATGGGAGGCAGCCCGGACAGCCTCAACACCCCTTACTTATGCCAGTTCCAGTGTGTGTCTTCCGGGATGTAATCCTCAAGATCCTTGTGCACGCGTAAATCAAAACAAACAGGGCGACAGAGCTCTCATCGCCTGCCTACCACATACCCTCCACCCCCAACAATTAACTGCTCAGAACTGGACGGGGCCCGGGCCTGGACAGCTAAGAGCAGCTCAGCCCTCAGAGGGCTTCAGGCGGGGCGTGTTCGTCCCTAGGGGGATGGCTGGTGCTTCTCGCAGTCAACCTCACAGAGCGTAGGACAAGAGCCACGCTGCCCAACTTGCCGGAATCTCATTCAGCTGTCTGTCCCACTCTGCGTGGGCTGCTTCAGCACCAAAGGGAAGGATGTTCCGGGGGAGGAAAACCTGGCACCCACACAGCCCAGAGCTTCAAAGAGCCAATCGGCCCCCGGTGAGGAGCATGGATTGGTCACTTCCTCCCCCTTCTACCTAATGGGACCGTCAACCCCGCCGCAGGTGACACTGCCAGAAGGCCAGACGCTGCTCAGCCTTCTCAGGCAGGAAGACCCCATGTGGCTCCTTGGCTCTGGGACCATGTGCGGGTCTGCAAGGGAAAACCCATTTGTACAGGCGATAGGTTTCTTAGGCCAGACAAAATGATTCCCATTCTTGCCCGCCTTCCAGTAAGGCGTGAGTCAGCACGGTTATGTAACAATGACGTCACCTCCCATGTAAAACCCATGTGATCGCGCCTTTTCTTGGCATGCTGCCACTATTGTTCTGAGCTGTACATCATGCTCGCCACATTCTCACCAGAGCTGCCATCACCCCGACATAAAGAGTATGTCTCATCTGCCTGCTGCCACTGGCCTCTTGAAAGAACCCTCCCCCCCAAGGGGTCACATCAATTACTCTTGACAGAGGCTTTCCCTGTCACTATCATTAAGTAAGAAGCACATCACTAACTTATATGGTGTCCATCTCAAAGGAAGCCATCACAGCCCCCAGACATTACATCATTCCTTTGAGGGCAGCGGCTGCTCCCCGGGCAGCTCAGAAGCTGTAATTTACAGGCATGAGAAAACCAAAGCACCAGTAATTTGCCCAGGGTAAAACTAAGAACAAAGTTCAAACCTGCTGATTCGACTTCCAAGCAAACTCACCTTGCTGCAGCCAACAGGGAGTGTCACTCAAAGGCCTCCCTGAAATATCTGCAGGGCCATCCAGTCTTGGAGTCGCCGATGGCCCCAGAACCCTTGCATTGCCACTGGGTCTCTACAATAAAATTACTACCATCACCATACACACGCACACGCACGCGCGCGCACGCACACACATGACCTAAATCTCTGGTACCAAAAAGCAGCCATGTGTCAATACAATAACATTACCAAGAATTCCTGGAACACACAGACCAATATTGCGATTCAGCTTCTATTCCCAGGTCCTGGCAGCACTTGGCACCTGGATGGGGTGGGAAGCTGTCACCCAAATGTAACAGAAATGTCTCAATTCACCAAAAGTCCTCTTTTTCCTCAGACCTGGAATTTCAAAAATATAGCTTGCCCTGCTCCTTCTTAGCATCAGCCTTGATTTAGGTTACTCTCCCAAAGTATCCTTCCTAAAGTACAGGAGTTGCTGGGTAGAGACGATTCATGGCGGGCTCCGAGTTTTAGCTGAGCACATGGCTACATTTCCAGCCTCCCTTGCAGCTCCTCGTGACTATGCTAAGTCCTGGCCAATCAGATAAGCAGAGTGTAAATGGCAGCTTCCTGGAATCTCCTTAGAGAATTAACTGTCCCCTCTTTAGACCCTCCTTCCTCTTGGCTGGAATGAAGACTTTCTAGCCGGAGCTTAAGCAGCCAGGGTTTGCAGCACTGATATCATGCGAAGGATGGGAAAGCAGTTGAGTAAAGGAAGCCCAAGATTTAAACGACCACAGAGTTGAAAGAGGAAGGAAAGTGAGTGCTAAGGTCTGAAAGCGTCCCCCCAAATTCGTTTGTTGAAACGTGATCCCCAATGTGATAATATTAGGAGGTGAGGCCTTTAGGAAGTGATTAAGCCATGAGGCTGGGGCTCTCATGGCTGGGATTGGAGCCCTTAGAAAAGAGCTTGAGAAAATGGATTTGTTCCATTCTGCTCTTCCACCACATGAGGACACGGCATCCGTCCCTTTTTGCCCTTTTATCCCTTCGCCATGTAGGATGTGCCACCTTAGAAGCAGACAGCAACGCTCACCAGACACCAACGCTACCAGTGCCTAGATCTTGGACTTCCCGGCCTACAGAACTATGAGAAATTTCTGCTCATTATAAATTACGCAGTATCAGGTAATTTGTTACAGCAGCACAAACAGTCTGAAACGGCAAGGTAAACTATGCTAGTTAAACTGTGTCATTAGAGGTTTCCTGACACATTCAACAGAAGTGATCCTAATCCTGATGTCAGCACCGATATACCCAAGGTCTTGGTGTGAATGTTTTCCTAAAAGCTGAGGAAATCCTCTTGTTCTGGTCCAAGGGGCTGGCTGCCTTAATCATTATAAAAGCCACAAGTAATTCATCAGCCAAGCCATTTCCGTGTGAGTTTTAAAGGGCGGGGTGATGAGCATTTGCCTGGACCAATGTCCCCAGAGACCACTCACTGGGCAGGCACGGTTCTGTCACCTGCCAGCCTCTATGTATTTACGCAGAGTTGTCAGCACAGAACTAAACATCCTACCCCTATCAACACAGCTTGTGCTACAGACTGAGCTCTCCGCAGAGAAAGCAATACCTAGGAGGGGGAAATGCAAAAGATTACTAACAATATTACGCAAAACATTCCTCACAATGCAAGCGCCCTGTTTTAATTCCTGATCCTAACTTTGCTGGGGCTGCAAAGGCGGTCCAGCCCAGACGTCAGACTGCACCTGAGAAAAACTGCGCTGATCAACAGTCACCAACGTAAACACGTTCCCAGGACTTTTCAGTGAATTGCCAATCTCATTAAGCTCTACTGCTAGGAAAGACATTTAGAAATTCATTTCTGGGTTCATAAAATTACATGTTTGGCTCTGCTCTCTTTACAGTCACCAACACTCAGCAAGTAATTGGTTCGAAATGAACTGAAGGATGCTAACAGTTAACACACGGAAAATATCATATGCCAGGAACTGTTCTAAGGACTTTACATATACTAGGTTATTTAATCCTCAAACCAACCCTATTGAGTGAGTATCTTTATTATCCCTGTTTTACATAATAGGAAACTGAGTCACAGTGAGGTAGATTAAGTGACTTGGCCCAACATCATACATTTGAAAAACAGCTGAGTCAGCCTTCAAATTCAGGCGCTGGCTTCAGGACACAAACCCATAACCCCAACACTTGCCTTGCCTTGCTACACCATCAGAAGATCATGGAAACCCCTTCTTTTCCCAAGAGCCACGGTGACCCTACCAACAGGGTTGTAAGTGTCCACATGGTCAAACTGAACACACAGGAACTGCCAGGATCAAAACATCCTCAGCAAGGCTCTGTAATTTACTCCCTAGGAGCTCTGCCAAGCTCATGCTTAATTTTTCTGATAAATATTTTTCCAGGAAAAGACAAAGGTAAGTCACTTCTGATCCCCTATAATTCATTCTTTGGTAGAAAATGGCCCGTAAGAACATGTTTCAGGGGGCTGGGATTGATATTCCAAGAAAGAGGGGAGCCTATGCAGGTGTCTGGCAGCAGAAATGAGCAGACAGCCTGTTCAAAACCTCACACATTATTAAAACCGGTACACTCATACTAGCTGTTGTACTGTGAATTAGCAAGCCCCTTTTAGAAAGTAATACACAGTAAGAATCATAACATTCCTACCCCCTTTCCAAGTAACAATGAAATTGATGGTTTAAAAAAAAAAAAATTTAACCTAGCAAGTAGGGAAAAAAAAAAATAATAAAAAAATAAAAAAAAAGAAGAAAAATAAAAAAAAAATGCCATCTCTTCCCAGAGTCAGGAAAAGCTGGGTTGGGAGGGTGAAAAAAAAAAGAGAGAGAAAGAAAAAGAAATGAGTAAAAGTGTAAGAGGAAAGGGGAGAATACAGTACAAATACTATGACTATAACCGTTGAAAGATTATGGCTAAACATGATGAGGGAAATCTAAAAGGCAAATTGGTCAAAAATGAAAATTGTTGTAGTTCTTCTACATAATCTGAAACAAAAAAAGGCAGGGGGAGTGTCCACAGTATTCACATTAAACCAAGTTCTAGACTCACCCATAGCCTGGTTAACAGCAAGAGCAAAACATCAGCCAAGACAGGGCTGTGCCTGAATATAGCCCTCACCACTGAGTTAAAATCATCCCATATAGAACAATGATTCACTTTGGCTTCCTCTTGCTTATTTCTAAGCCAGAATACGGAATTGATGGGTATTACTTGGTATTTGTTCCTGTGGAACAAACATAAAAGACATCTCTCTTTCTCTCTCACACACGCACATACTCAAATCTGGATGGATCTAGGCCTGCTGCTGGCTGCGGTGCATTTGCTGCTAGTGAAGCCCTCTAGAAGGGGCAGGAGCAAACAGCAGCACTGCAGGAGGATCAGCTGTTACTGATTTGCGGGTACACGGTGCCCGTAAGGCTGGGTCTATTTCCTTCCCCTTTTACTTGAGGGTTAGGAGACGAGTTTGGATAGT
Source organism: Microcebus murinus (assembly GCF_040939455.1). Classification (NCBI taxonomy): domain Eukaryota; kingdom Metazoa; phylum Chordata; class Mammalia; order Primates; family Cheirogaleidae; genus Microcebus; species Microcebus murinus. The sequence continues at coordinate 113,277,782 of NC_134105.1, read as the reverse complement.
GAACCCAACAAACTGAGTCCCCTATCCTGGGAGGCACCAAACCCAGCCACTTGCCACAGTCTGGCTTACTGAGCAAAGATAATATGCCTGTTACAGAAATTATAGACCGAAAGAAAGAACTGAAGTCCTTTATGTAAGAGACACAAAAAGAAAGCTGACTTTCCCATTTTTAAAAAAATGAATGGATAAAGGAGAGTATAATGTACCAGTGGGATCCTTGCTGAATCTTTCCAAATTGAAGGCCACACATGCGTAAACATTTAATGTGGACTTAACACCACTACAGTGCTTTGTTGTACAAAGTATATTTTAGTTAACCCTTCCAATAATTCTGTGATCCTTACCTAAACTGTGGAAAACAAGAAATCAGACTATCCAGTTATCAAGATTTTTCTTTAATTTCCTCTTGAGTTCTCCTCCAGCATCCATATCTAATACCAACTAAGGAGCAGCAAGGAGAAAAAACAGAAAGCGTGTGCCAAGCATCTACTTCCCTTCCCTTTTCGAGAGTCTCTTTTACTATCTACTGTCTTCGGAAGACTCAACTTATTATTCACTGCACATGGCATTTGAGGAAAAGGGTTCAATTCCTCTATTAGCAGTCTCAATTCCCTTGAGTGTTTCCTTCTAAATTTTGCTGAATCCATCATTCATAATCACCATCTCCAAGACTCCAAAACTCCTTCTAGAATTAAAAAAATATATAACAAAAAACAAAAACGAATACTCCCAAACCCACACAGACCGTGTTACTGCATGAAGAATAGTGAGTTGACACACTGGAAGTCATCCTAAATAATTAGGGCTAATCTACTACTGGCAAAAAAAAAAAACAGTGAGAGAGAAGTTAAAGCATATACCTTTGAATATAATAAAACTGAAGCAACTATTAGTAGATACAGGGCAAATTTTTGTTTTAGGCCCAAATACAAATACAGTCAATCGAATACAAATACATTCAAAAAGACCCTTAATCTAAACCTTATGCCTTACATAAAAATGAACTCAAAAAGGATCATGAATTCACTTAAGCTTAAAACTATAAAACTTAATAGAAAAAAGAAAAACGTTAAGTCTTCAGTATCTAGTGCTAGGCAAATATTTTTAGACTTGATACCAAAAGCACGATCCATAAAAGGAAAAGTTGATGAACTAAATTTCATCAAAATTAAAACTTGCTATGCAAACTCTCTCTTCAGAGGAAGAAAATACAAGCTACCAACTGGGAAAAGATACTTACAGACTACATATCCAACAAAGAACTAGTATGTAGAATATATAAAGAATTCTTGAAACTTAACATTAAGAAAACAATCCAATTATAACATGGTCAAATGATAAAGGAGGCATTTCACCCAGGAGAGGATACAAATAGTAAATAAGCACACGAAAAAGAAAAGATGTTCAACATCATTAGCCATTAGGGAAATGGAAACTAAAACCAGAATACCTAAAATAAAAAACAGTGACACCGAATGCTGGTTATATGGGGGGCGTGGGGGGACAACTAGATAAATCCTTCACAGTCAGTAGAAATGTAAAATGTTCATCTACTTAGGAAACAGTCTGCCATTTTCTTTAAAACCTAAACAAGTCAGAAACAAGGTAAGAATGTCCCCTCTTACCAACACCTCTTTTCTTTCACATCGTACTGGAAGCCTTAGCTAATGTGATAAGGCAAGAAAAGGAAATAAAAGGTATATTGATTGGAATAAAAAAACTAAAACTGTTAGTTTGCAGATGACAAGACTGTTTACACAGAAAATCTGAAAGAATCAACAAAAAATACACTGAAATAAGTGATTATATCAAGGATATAAGATGCAAGGTCAATATACAAAACTCAATCGCCTTCTTATATACCAACAATGAACAAGAGGAATCTGAAATTAAAAACACAATATCAGCCAATGGTATTTAGGTATGAAGGACATCCAGGTGGTTTCTAATTTTTAGCTATTACAAGTAAAAATTTTATGAATATTTGTGTACATATTTCTGTGTGAACATGTTTTCATTTCTGTGGGATGAATGATGAGGAATACAGTTGCTAGTTGCAACCTTAGTTTTTTGTTGTTTTTTTTTTTTTTTAGAGAGCAGTTTGGGGGCCAGGTGTGGTGGCTTACACAAGTAATCCTAGTACTCTGGGAGGCTGAGGTGGGAGGATGGCTTGAGGTCAGGAGTTCGAGACCAGCCTCAGCAATAGTGAGACCCCGTCTCTACTAAAAAAAAAAAAAAAGAAACAATTAGCCAGGCATGGTGGTGTATGCCTGTAACCCCAGCTACTTGGGAGGCTGAGGCAGGAAGATCACTTAAGCCCAGGAGTTTGAGGTTGGGGTGAGCTACGGTGATGCCACGGCACCCTACCATGGGCAACAGAGCAAGACTCCATCTCATTTAAAAAAAAAAAAAAAAAAAAAGGAGGAGGAGGAGCAGCTTTAGGTTCCCGGCAACACTGAATGAAAGGTATAGAGATTTCCTCTATACCTCCTGGTCCCACGCATGCAAAACTTACCCCATTATTAACACCACCCCACACACCAGACAGACACATTTATTACAGTCATGAACCTACGCTGGCGCAGCATCACCAAATTCATAGTTGACATTGATGTTCACTCTTGGTGTTGTACATTCTGTGCTTGGACAGATGTGTAATGACATGTATCCACCATTATATTGTTATATTCGAGATTCACAAGGCCGCAGGACAGAGACAGAGTCACCGAGGCTGTAATTATCAAAAGGAGTTTTATTGTCTAGCCCGAGCCCCCAGAGGGCCAGCGCAGTGGCCTCTTCTCCGGGCAGGGACCCTCCTTTGTGTGTTAGTCCCCTTTTTATAACTTAGTTGTTTACACACTGGTCATGCATCCACCCCCACAGTGATTTTTACTTCAGCCTGCCCCTGATAGGCCCTAACCTGTTCCGGGTCCTAGCTGAGAGACTCCGGTTTCCGCTCTCTTTGTCTTTTTCCTCTGCATCCCATAATATACTCATAATGCCTTGCAGTTAGCAAACAAGCAGTAAACAGAAGCTGGAAGGTGTCTATTGTCCTTATAGCCCAGTATCTTACAATAGTATCATACAGAACAGTTTCACTACCCTAAAAGGCCTCTATGTTCCACTTATTCATCTCTTCTTCATGCCTATCTCTTGGTAACCACTGATCTTTTTACTGTATCCATAGTTTTATTCTTCTCTAGAATGTCACATACTGTTGTTGGAATCATACCACGTGCAGCCTTTTAAGATTGGTTTCTTTCACTTAGTATTATGAATTTAAGGTTTCTTCATGTCTTTTCATGGCTTGATAGCTCATTTCTTTTGAGCACCAAATCATATTCCATTGTCTGGATGTACCACAGTTTATCCATTTACCTACTCTAGCGCATCTTGGTTGCTTCCAGGTTTTGGCGATTATGAATCAAGTATCCTGGTTAATAATTACCAAACACACTAAATAGTCTCAACTTGAAAGTAAAACTAGGTTGAGCACCAGGACTTACAATCTAGCGTTTCCTTGGTGACTAAGTCACCTCCAGATCCAACAGTGTACTGCAAGTTCTTCAAAATGCAATTATTACGCTGCAGGTGTGTGAAAAGTGTTATTTAAGAAAGCTTTTGCCGGGCGCGGTGGCTCACGCCTGTAATCCTAGCACTTTGGGAGGCCGAGGCGGGCGGATCGCTCAAGGTCAGGAGTTCGAAACCAGCCTGAGTGAGACCCCGTCTCTACCAAAAATATAAAGAAATTAATTGACCAACTAAAAATATATATACAAAAAAAAAAAAAAAAAGAAAAAGAAAGCTTTTATGTTTTCATAGAAATGAAAACAATAAACTCCTGGGAAAGATGGGTATTAAAAAAGATGGATTAAAAAAAAAAAAAAAGATGGATGAAAACTACTCACCTACCACAATATTCTAAAAGCAAAATGCAGTCCTTTGGAATCCAGCTGGGGAATAGGACCTGGACTGATTCCTGACTCCACCACACTAATGATATCTCAGGCAACTCAACGTGGGCATCCTTATTGTAAATTGTGGGGAAGGCTGTCCACTCCACAAATGGGCTGTGTTAATGGGCTGATATGCATAAGATAACGGCTAGCACAAAATAATGTGTTCAACAAAAATTATTCTCTTCCCTAAGACCCCTCAAATTTTCATTTGGGAGGGTGTATCTATCTACTGGGAGGTTGGTGCACCCCCCTTGATTGCTATTACTTTCAGACCATTCTCCCTCCCTCCCGCCTAAAACTTTGGACTGGACGCACACCATCCCACTCACTCACTACTCCTGAGCCCTTTGTCCCTGATTTTATCTCCTACCTTAGCCTGATAACTGCATTTTGAAGAACTTGCAGTACACTGTTGGATCTGAAGGTGACTTCTTAGTCACCAAGGAAATGCTAGATTGTAAGTCCTGGTGCTCAACCTAGTTTTACTTTCAAGTTGAGACTATTTAGTGTGTTTGATAATTATTAACCAGGACACTTGATTCATAATCGCCAAAACTTGGAAGCAACCAAGATGCGCTAGAGTAGGTAAATGGATAAACTGTGGTACATCCAGACGATGGAATATGATTTGGTGTGTGAACTAAAATGCTCACCCCTCCACCGGCTGACTGAATGGACCCACTCGTGGCCAAAGGAATATCCTAAAGCAAAACTGCCTGCCAGGAGAGTAGGTGGGAAGACAAGGAACTCTTACTCAAAGATCTTTCTGTGCACTGGCAAATTGCAGGCATTCCCTCCAGGAGCAGGTTGGGGTCCCGGCAAGACACCACTGATGAGGGCGGAATACATGTTCCCATCCACCCCCACCTTTGTTTTTAAACTAAAGGTAGTAGAGAAGTAAATTGATAAAATAGATGGTAGTCCTCAAAGAATGGAATGCATGATGTTAAGACTGTGCAGAGAACTGCAGTTCTGGGTAATGGTAAGGTCTAGGGCAGAGAGACTTAATGATTAAAGAAGATTATCTTATCTTTACACCGAAATACCAAGATCTAAAGGGAAGAGTGACACTGGAAAGAAAAAGACAATAAAGTAGGAGATAAAATCAGGGACAGAGGGCTCAGGAGTAGTGAGTGCGTGGGATGGTGTACGTCCAGTCCAAAGTTTTAGGCAGGAGGGAGGGAGAATGGTCTGAAAGTAATAACAATCAAGGAGGGTGCACCATCCTCCCAGCAGATACCAAGGCTCAAGGCAAAAGGGGTGTGAGGAAGCAGGGAAGTCAGGAGAGAGCAGGACTTTTTGTGGAGAGGAAGTAAAGGAAGGCTAAAATGAAGGGGTTGAGAATATGCGGATTTTATCAGTAGATAATGAACCAAGAGCCAGTGGGAGGAAGGGCTTCCATTCCAGGAGTGGTGAAAGAAGGTCAGGAAATACAAAGAATTCCACAGAAGTGGGTAACTTTTCCTCATCATAAAAAATGATACATAATAACAGTAAAAAAAAAAAAGTACAAGTAAAACAAAGAAACAACTGACTTAGGCCAGGGGACTGGTGGCTCATGCTTCCATTCCTAACACTCTGGGGGGCCCGAGTGGGCAGATCGCTCAAGGTCAAGAGTTCAGGACCAGCTTGAGCAAGAGTGAGACCCTGTGTCTACTAAAAATAGAAAGAAATTAATTGGCCAACTAAAAATATATATAGAAAAAATTAGCCAGGCATGGTGGCGCATGCCTCTAGTCCCAGCTACTCGGGTGGCTGAGGCAGGAGGATCTCTTGAGTCCAGGAGTTGGAGGTCACTGTGAGCTAGGCTGATGCCACAGCACTTTAGCCTGGGCAACAGAGTAAGACACTGTCTCAAAAACAAAAAAAAAAAGAAAAGAAAGAAAGAAGCAACTGACTTAATCCTACCCCTAGAGAGAAACGTGGTCCCCATGTTGGCAGACATCTTCCCAGACATCTTTACAAGCATGTGCAGTAGCTTATCTCTGAGCTCAAGCTACCAACTCCTTCCCCCCCTTCCACCATGCAACCCATACCTGCCTGAGGGGAGAAAACTATTCCATCCGTTGTATACTGACTTCTTTTAAGATAACCATGCTTTACTTTTCTCTATCCTAGAACTCTGTTATCTGTCCCTGCTTCACCATTAATCTTGGCAATCTAAAATCAGACATGAAATTCTGGGTTTGTGGGTTTTTTCATTTTGTTGGTAGTTCCTACCCTGGTCTTTCTACTTATACCTTAGTTCTCCTTCTATTACCCTTTTGAAGGCAGTTAATTTATTTTTTATTTTTATTTTATTTTTTATTTTTTTTGAGACAGTCTCACTCTGTTGCCCTGGCTAGTGTGCTGTGGCATCAGCCTAGCTCACAGCAACCTCAAACTCCTGGGCTCAAGAGATCCTCCTGCTTTAGCCTCCCAAGTAGCTGGAACTACAAGCACGTGCCACCATGCCCGGCTAATTTTTATATATATACTTTTAGTTGTCCAGCTAATTTGTATTTATTTTAGTAGCGACGGGGTCTCCCTCTTGCTCAGGCTGGTCTTGAACTCCTGAGCTCAAAAGATGCGCCCGCCTTGGCCTCCCAGAGTGCTAGGATTACAGGCGTGACCCACCGTGCCGGGCCAAAGGCAGTTTAATTTTTTATAAAGTATCTCCAACGTGATATAAAATTCACAAGGTTCAAAATGGCATAGGGTACAAAGTCTGTCTTCTGTGTACCCTATATCCCCACCAAGACTGCTGACCACTTTGCTGACGGCCACTGTTTACAGTCTCAAGCACATCCTTTCAGAGGCAGTCCCTACATATAAAACCATGTGTGTATAAACTTTTCAAATACAAACACTAAGCCATGCTGTCTGTACCTTCATTCACTCATTTATCTCAAATATCATCCCACCAATACTGTTAAGAATGCCTCCTTTTTAAGGGCTTCATGGCATTCCATTGCATAAAGGCATCATAGCTAGTCTTCCGTGGATGGACATTTAAATTATATCCAGTTTTTCTAGAATGAATTCAATATATGGGACTACGTATATATTTGTAGGATAAATTTCCAGCAGACTTGCTAGGGCAAAGAATATGCATTTTTTCACTTCTATACATAAGCCCAGATAGCCCCTACCAACAGTGACATATATATACTATACTACTTATACTGTTAATGATATCTAACTTTTGATCTGTCTAACTTGCCTTTCTATTTTAAGTGAGGGTAAACATCTCTTACAGGCCTAAAAGCTTTCTGTTTTTCTGGAACTAATATGTTGACACCCTTATCCTCACTATCCTGTGGGTTATTGGTCTTTTATTTCTTATTGATTCATAAAAGCTCTTTGTATATTAAGAAAACTAGCCATTGCAGACATTCTTTCCAGTTAACTATCTTTTTACTCTAAGTAATGTTTCCTAAAGAGAAGTTTTATTAATATGGTTAAATTGATTAATCTGATGTTTATCATATTATATTTAGAAATGAGTACCATTCAGAGGATTTTTTAATTTCTCTAAGTCTTGTTCTCAATTTCATGCCTGCCTTCTTTACTCCTCAGTGGCTCTCTCACCCGTTCTTTGCCTTCAACTCCCAAGATCCTGAACAGATCAAAGGAAAACCATGAGAGGGCACCAATCCAGCAGCTCCCTGAACCCTAGAAAGGCGTGCCAGACACCCAGGGAGCACTGAGGTCAAACAACTGAAAGGAAATGAGATCTAACAGCCTGGGTTGTAAGGAACTTCCTGTGCACATACAAAGAGCTACAGAAAGACCTGCAGCTGTGTCCCTCTGGGGTTCATCAGGAAGGAGGCAAAGGATCCACTTTCAACCCTGGAGCCCACAGCTGCACACATGCTGCGGGATCAGACAGGCTCTGTGGCACAATTTGAACAACGGAAATCTGCAGGGAATCTGAAATACATCATAGTTCGTGAAGGCCATTTGTGAAGCTGTTTTTCTTTAAAACACAAGGTATATTTTCCCACCCCATGCAGGGTATTTGGTTAAGAGTATGAAATCCTGTTTCTCCCCACCATGAAAAATAGCTAATAAATACATGCACACACACACACAGACACACACAGAACTCACTTTCCTAAAAAAAAAAAAAAAAAAAAAATGCGCTAAAGACTAACAGGTAATTTCTGTCCAAGCCTTCTGTTCAATATTAATAGTAATACATATGTAACTGAAGGCAGGCAATTAAGAAGCACAATAAATACCATGTGTTTCTAATCCTCCCTTGATAATCTCCTTCTGCTTCCGCTTCTCACTTGAAATGGTTCTGGCACTTTTCTAGAAAACAGGACACAAAGTCCCCTCAGGGAAGCTCCCTGTGGCATGCACTCTACCCACCACAGGGTAAGGCTTGGAGCTCTTCCTCCTGTGTCATTCAGTCAGCACCTCTGCAGCCAGACACGGTGGCTCACCAACTCCTGTGAGTAGCAGCTCACCATCTTCTTTCACACACAAAAATTAGTTTTCAACAAAAGGTACTGGGAAAACTAGATATTCATATGCAAAAAATGAAGCTGATCCTTCCTTCCTTATATCATATATAACTCAAAACAGATCAAAGACCTAAACTAAGGAGCTAAAACTATAACCCTTAGAAGGAAACATAGGAGGTAAGGCATTGGATTTGGCAATGATTTCTTACATAAGATCAAAGCATAGGCAACAACAAAAAAAGGTAAGTTGGACTTCAAAATTAAAACCTTTTGTGTATCAAGATCAAGGGGCACTATCAACAGAGCAAAAAGGGAACCCACAAAATGGGAGACGGTGTTTGCAAGTCACATATCTGATAAAGGGTTAATATCCTGAACACATGAAGAACCCCTACAAGTCAACAACAAAAAACGTGATAGAAAAACAGGCAAAAAAACTGATCAGACATATTCCAAAAAAGATACATAAATGACCAATAAGCACATAAAAAGATGTCCAACATCACTAACCATTACAGAAATGCAAATCAAAAGCACAATGAGATATCCTTTTATACCCATTAAAATGGCAGTTATTTTAAAAAGTAAGAAATAACAAGTGTTAACAAGGATGTGGAGGAACTAGAACACTTGTGCATTGCTGGGGGGATGTCAATTGGCGCAGCCACTGTATGGCAATTCCTCAAAAAATTAAACGTAGAATTACCAATGACCCAGAAATACCATTTCTCGGTATGTACCTAAAAGCCCTGAAAGCAGAGACTCAAACAGATACAGGCATACCTTGTTTTATTAGGCTATGCAGATACTGTGTTTTTTACGGTGTATCACGCAAGGCTACCTGTGCCACTTTTGCAGCAACATGTGCTCACTTCATGTCTATGTTACACTTTAGTAATACTCATAATATTTCAAACTTTTTCATTATTATCCTGTTACGGTGATCTGTAATCAGTGATCTTTGATGTTACTGTAGTAATTGTTTTGGGGCACCGTGAACTGCACCTATAAGATAGTAAAATTAATTGATAAATGAAGTGTGTGTTTTGACTGCTCCACCAATGGCTGGTTCCCCATCTCTCTCCCTCCCTCCCTCGCTCGCTCCCCCCTCCCTCCCTACTCGGAGACAACATTATTGAAATTAGGCCAGTTTATAAACCTAAAATGGGTCCCCTCCAAGTGTTCAAGTGAAAGTAAGAGTCACCATCTTCTCACTTTACATCAAACATAGAAATGAGGCCAGGTGTGGTAGCTCACGCCTGTAATCCCAATGCTTTTAGAGGCCAAGTGGGGGAGGATCACTTGAGGCCAGGAGTTCAAGGCAAGCCTGGGCAACATAACAAGACCCCATCACTTTACAAAAAGAAAAAAAAAAATTTTTTTTTTTTAATTATCCAGGCATGGTGGTGTGTGCCTATACTCCCAGGCAAGAAGATCACTTGAGCCCAGGAGTTCAAGGCTGCAGTGAGCTATGCACACCACTGCACTCCAGCCTGAGCAACAAGGCAAGACTGTCTCAAAGAAAAAAAGCTAGAAATGATTAAGCTTAGTGAAGAAGGCATGTCAAAAGCTGAGACAGGCTAAAAGCTAGGCCTCTTGTGCCAAACAGCCAAGTTGTGAAAACAAGAGGAAAGTTCTTGAAGGAAATTAAAAGTGCTACTCCAGTGGACACACAAATGAGGAGTTTTTTTTATAGCTGGTTGTTTTTTGTTTTTAATTTACAAATTTAATTTCTTTATGTTTTCTTTTTTTTTTTTTCCCTTTCTTTCTTTCTTTTTTTTATTTATTTATTTTTTTTTTTTTTTGCAATCTGGCTAGATATCAACATAGCCTGGTTGTTGATACGGAGAATGTTTTAGCAGTCTGGATAAAAAAAAAATCAAACCAGCCACTATATTCCCTTACACCAAAGCCTAATTCAGAACAAGGCCCTAACTCTCTTCAATTCTATGAAGGCTGAGAGAGGTGAGGAAGCTACAGAACTAACCCTGCAAACTAAAACTTTGGTTCATAGGGTTTAAGGAGAGAAGCCACTGCCATAACACAAAAGTGCAAAGTGGAGGAACAGTGCTCATGTAGAAGCCGCAGCAAGAAGATATCCATAAGATCTAGCTAAGATAACCAATGAAGGTGACTACACTAAACAACAGATTTTCAATAAAGATAAAAACAGCCTACTGTTGGAAGATGATGTCCTCTATGACTTTCATAGCTAGAGAGGAGAAGTCAATGCCTGGCTTGAAAGCTCCAAAGGACAGGCTGACTATCTTGATAGGGGCTAAGGCAGCTGGTGACTTTAAAGTCAATGCTCATTTACCATTCTGAAAATCCTAAGGCCCTTAAGAAGTATGCGACATCTACCTACTCTGCCTGTGTTCTATGAATGGAGCAATAAAGCTAGGATGATAGCATATTTGTTTATAGCATGGGCTGCTGAATATTTTAAGCCCACTGTTGAGACCTACTGCTCAGGGAAAGATCCTTTTCAAAACATCACTGCTCATTGACAATGCGCCTGGTCATCCAGAGCTCTGAGGGAGATGTATTAATACAAGGGGATGAAATGTTGGTTTTCATGGCTGCTAACACAACAGCCAGTCTGCAGCCCACGAATCAAAGAGTAACTTTAACTTTCAGGTCTTATTTTAAGATAATGAATTTCGTAAGGTTATAAATTCCTCCTCTGATGGATCGGGCAAAGTAAATTGAAAACCTTCTGGGAAGGATTCACCATTCTAGATGTTATTTGTGATTCATGGAAGGAGGTCAAAGTATCAATATTAACAGGAGTTTGTGAGAAGTTGATTCTAACCCTCACAGATGACTGAGCTGAGGCTTCAGTGGAGGAAGTCACTGTGGGTGTAGATGCCGTAAGAGAACTGGAATTAGAAGTGGAGCCTGAAGACGACTGAATTGCTGTAATCTCATGATAAAACTTGAAAGGAGAGCAAAGAAAGTGGTTTCTTGAGAAGGAATATATACTCCTGGTGAAGATGCTGCGAATATTGCTGGAATGACAACAAAGGATTTAGATTACATAAACTTAGCTGATAAAGCAACAGCAGCAGGGTTTGAAAGGATTAACTTCAATTTGAAAAGAAGCTCTAAGGTGGGTAAGAAGCTATCAAACAGCATCACATGCTACAGAGAAACCTAGAGCAAACTTCATTATTGTCTTACTTTAAGAAACTGCCCTGGCCACCACAGCCTCCAGCAACCACTACCCTGATCAGTGAGCAGCCATTAACCAGCAAAAAGATTATGACTTATTGAAGGCTCATATAATCATTAGCATTTTTGGCAATAAAGCTTTCTGTTGCCTGGGTTAGAGTGAGTGCCGTGGCATCCGCCTAGCTCACAGCAACCTCAAACTCCTGGGCTCAAGTGATTGATCCTTCTGCCTCAGCCTCCTGAGTAGCTGGGACCACAGACTCGTGTCACCCTGCCTGGCTAATTTTTTCTATTTTTAGTAGAGAGGGGTCTCGCTCTTGCTCAAGCTGGTCTCCTGAACTCCTGACCTCAAGCAATCCTCCTGCCTCAGCCTCCCAGAGTGCTAGGATTACAGGCGTGAGGCCCCCATGCCCAGCCTAAAGCATTTTTTAATGAAGGCATGTACATCTCTTTAGAGATGATGTTACTACACGCTTGAATGCGTAAACATAACTTTTATGTACACTGAGAAACCAAAATATTTGTGTGGCTTGCTTTACTATGATATTGACTTTATTGTGGTGGTCTGGAATGAAACCCACGATGATATCTCCAAGGTATAACCATATTTACTTATACACTCATGTTCATAGCAGCATTGTCCATAATAGCCGAAAAGTGAAAGCAACCTAGTGTCACCAAATGTGATATATACATCCGATGGAATGTAGCTTTAAAAAAGGAAGGAAATTCTGGCTGGGAGAGGCCTAGCACTCTGGGAGGCCAAAGAGGAGTGTTGCTTGAGGCCAGGAGTTGAGACCAGCCTGAGCAAGAGTGAGACCATGGCTCTAGTAAAAATAGAAAAGTCAGCTGGGTATGGTGGTGCGAGAGCCTATAGTCCCAACTACATGGGAGGCTGAGGCAGGAGGATCGCTTGAGCCAATGAGTTTGAGGTTACAGTGAGCTACGGTGACACCACTGTACCCTAGCTGGGGCTACAGAGCAAGACTCTGTCTCAAAAAAAGGGGTCGGGGGTGGAATTCTGACACACAATACACTATGATGAACATTGAGGAATTATGCTAATAAGTAAAATCAGCCTATCACAAAAAGACAAATATTCTATGATTCTACTTATTGTATGATCCCGCTTACATGAGGTACCTAGAGCTGTCAAATTCAGAGTCAGGAAGTAGAACAGTGACTGCCAGGAGCTGGGGAGAGGGGGACATGAGGAGTCATTGTCTAACAGAATTTAAGTGAGAGACAATGAAGAGCTCTGGAGCTGGGCGGCAACGATGGCCGCACAACAATGTGAAAATAATTAATGCCACAGAATTGTAAACTTTGAAGTGGTAAATCTTGTGTATATTTTGCCACAATAAGAAAAACTACCGATTTGTATTACTACTCCTCTCTCCATCACTAAACTAAGTCAAGGACAGAGATCTTAGTGTTATCAACCTTTGTCCACCTATCCCAGTGCCACGCCCTCAATCAAAGTATACTGAGCCTAAGTCACATTTCTCAGGTGCAGTCTCTAAGACCAAGAGGTCTCCAGGCTCAGAGTGCTACAAAAATAGCACCTGAAACCATTAGTGGACGGGGGAGACCTTGTCCTATAGGCTTTTTCTCGGTTAGATAAGTCAATTCACTCAGGAACATATATTTACTTTTTTTCTTAAAAAAAAATCAACTTGCATTACTACTTGTCAACTTCAAGCCAGGCCCTTCCTGGTATCTGCTAAGAGCACAGCAAATACTCCAATCTCCGAGCTAACTTCTTCCTCTTCCAGGAACATTTATTTAAAAGATTGCTCCTTGAAAGTACTCGGCCCCCTACTCCTCTTCTTCCACACCCTACTACTCCCCACACTAGCTTATCACTCCATTTCAAGCAGCCCTTCCTCAGTTTCCAGCCACACACCTCATAACTGTTTACAAAGCCCAGGTTCAGGAAGGGGAATGAAATCTTTCGACTAAGCACGTGGTAGGCATTAGGTCTGGGATCATACTTCATAGAATCAAAAATCCTGGTTGAGTGTTTATGACCGTGGTGACCCCAGTTATCCTCACCCAGCCCCCACCCTGGCCGCCTTTTCCAAGCTCTCTCATCGGGGTGCTGGGACAGTGATCAGGGGCCTGCTCATTTCTGAGCCTCTGGGCTGTCTTCTGGTGGCACAGGCTTTGTTTGAAGAGCTTGCTAATGAAAAGGAATGGATACTCCGTCAGTGGCTCTCTTTTTTTATGTAGGAAAGACATTTAAAAGGCAATGTATCTCACGTGATTGTTCACAGTCAGTTACAGATTGAACTCCTTGTTCTACTATTTCCCCCCTCCTCACCACTGCACCTGACTAGTCTTAAAAAATAATAAAAAAAAAAAATAAAATAAAATAAAAAGGCAATGTAATATAGGAGGTCTATTTTTTTTTTACATGAAAAAAAAACACAAGTGTAAAAGAAGAAGTTGGGAATGACAGTTATTCTAGTTTCTCCTGCTCTGGCTCTTGCTGCTGCCCTGGCAGGAAGCACACTGCACCTGGGAAACTGGTCGCAGTGCTGCCAACGGCAGCACCGAGAAAATTGCCACCAATTTGGCAAGAGCATAGAAAATGTCTGTACTTTTTTAACTCATAAATTCCACTTAATTTATCCTAAGGAAATAATTAAAGAAGAATAAAAAATGTATTTAGGAAGATGTCCATCACTGCACAAAAGCTGATTAACAAACTACATGGTCACCAATGGTGAGGGTTGTTAAATAAATCTGGGTACATCACAAACACAATGTAATGTATACAGCTACCAAAAATCATGTTTGCCAAGAATACTGGTAATGTGGAAAATGTTCAGGAGCCATTCAGTTACCAAAACTATATATAAAATCTGTTTTGTCCAAAACCAAAGCTAAAGTCCATACACATATAATATATAGACACACACACATATATATAAATATATAAGACATTGAAAACTGAGGCAGGAACTACTAAAAACTAGATGACTTTTTATAAAACATGTAAGGTGATTGCCGTATTTAACAAATATATGATGTGACTGACATATACCATATATGTTTTCTATATAAATGTCAGAGAACTTTATCTTCATCACAGATCAAACCAGTCTGCAAACTGGCAATCAGAAACCGCCAGATGATTGGTAGCAAACCCTGCTGGGTGTTATTCAGGCTCAACTGTTCTATGGTCAAGTCAAAAAGTTTGAGCATGCCTTTTTTAGCATCTGGTTCCAATGACAAAACTCCCCTTACCCCACAGAAGCCCTTGGCTTGAAAAGAATGTTCCCTTTTTTGCAAAATACCCTACAGGCAGTCTTCAACTTGCAAACACATTGCCATTGGAAAGTTCACTGGCTGGGCAAAAACTGGGAACACATTTTCTCATACAAATGAGTGAGGATCAGGTTCCTAGCACACTTTCTGATGCCAATTTAACCCATACTGCTGATGAAATACTAAAGATCCGTTTAACAAAATAGAGAAAAAAATACTTCTGCAAATCTAAAACTTAAGAAAAAAAGAAATCCAAAATGCTGGTGGCTTGCCTGTGTTTCTGAAGCTTTTCTGTCCATGCCATTCTCAGCACGTGGCCAAAGTGGCTTGTTCCCCAGCAGAGCCTGCCACCTCCTACAGACTTCCCTGCTTCAAACCTCTCTGTCCTGCTAATTTTCTGAGGTCAGCCCTCAAATGCATAAATCCGTCTCGGGGTCAAGCTGCAAAGCAGACCTGTAGCACGCCTGGACACCTGGCACTGGGGAGAACAGCACCCTCTGACTACAGCTCTTTTCTCTGGAACCCACAGTCTCACACACTGTGACGTGTTTTCTATGTTCCCCATCCGGCTGCGGGCAGTTGAGAACCAGACAGTGAAAATGACTTCTAAGTGGCCCAATGCCTATCGAAATCCCCAATTTAAATAAAGCTTTGCTTTTCTACACAGAAGAAGGTCCTATTGTTTTTTATTTTCACACACAAATCTAACAAGCTTCTCTTTTCTCGACTTCCAAAAGCCTGAAAAAGGGAAGTGAAAGGGAAGATGCCTAACATTTGTTGAGTGCCTCTCTGTGTCGGGCACTTTTTTGCTCTCAATTACAAGAGGAAACTAAGGGTTTTAGTGCCTTGTCAAGATGCCTCAGGAAAAGCCTAAGACCTGTGAGCAGAAACTAGAACCTACCTGGCTGGCCTAAAGTCAGTGGAGGCAGGGTCACAGCCAGCTGCCACCTGACTACAGTAAGGAACTCCAAAGGCCCACAGACTTCACCTGCAGCAGTTCCACTCACCAACTTCCCCTATGGACACAAAGCAGTGCTTGAAATACTGTTCTAACATCTCTCTCTAAAACTAAGTATTCCCAAGTGCAGGCACTTCAAAGGGGCTGTCTGAAACACTGCTAACCTTGAGGTTTCAGGCAGACGGGGTTTTTATACACCAGTGGGCCCCCGTCATCTCTGCTTGCCTTTGCCTTGTGTGTCACGCTACACCTCTGGATGTTTTCTGATCCAGATGCGCGCTGTCCTGACCCTGGCTGCCTTAGCAAGAGCAACTTTGCAATTGTTTGTAAAGCAGCATGGAGAGACATTCCAGAGCACGGGTAAATTAGCTTCTGAGAATTTTATCATCTGAGGCTACAAAACTCAAGGAAGAGAAAACAGAGATTAAAATACTATGCATCTGGGAGGCCAGGGCGGGCGGATTGCTCAAGGTCAGGAGTTCGAAACCAGCCTGAGCAAGAGCGAGACCCCCGTCTCTACTATAAATAGAAAGAAATTAATTGGCCAACTAATATATATACAAAAAATTAGCCAGGCATGGTGGTGCATGCCTGTAGTCCCAGCTACTCGGGAGGCTGAGGCAGGAGGAATGCTTGAGCCCAGGAGTTTGAGGTTGCTGTGAGCTAGGCTGACGCCACGGCACTCACTCTAGCCTGGGCAACAAAGTGAGACTCTGTCTCAAAAAAACAAACAAATAAAAAAGACTATGCAGGCCGGGCGCTGTGGCTCACGCCTGTAATCCTAGCTCTTGGGAGGCCGAGGCAGGCGGATTGCTCAAGGTCAGGAGTTCAAAACCAGCCTGAGCGAGACCCCGTCTCTACTATAAATAGAAACAAATTAATTGGCCAACTGATATATATATATAAAATTAGCCGGGCATGGTGGCGCATGCCTGTAGTCCCAGCTACCCGGGAAGCTGAGGCAGAAGGATCACTCGAGCCCAGGAGTTTGAGGTTGCTGTGAGCTAGGCTGACGCCACGGCACTCACTCTAGCCTGGACAACAAAGCGAGACTCTGTCTCAAAAAAAAAAAAAAAAAAAAAAAGACTATGCAAATCAACAAAGATTGATGAGAGCCAAACTTAGTGACTCAATGTTTTCAGTCAAGAATTAATCCAGGGGGCGGATCACTTAAGGTTAGGAGTTCGAAACCAGCCTGAGCATGACCGAGACCCCGTCTCTACTAAAAATAGAAAGAAATTAATTGGACAACTAAAATATATAGAAAAAATTAGCCAGGCATAGTGGTGCATGCCTGCAGTCCCAGCTACTCGGGAGGTTGAGGCAGGAGGATCGCTTGAGCCCAGGAGATTGAGGTTGCTGTGAGCTAGGCTGACGCCATGGCACTCACTCTAGCCTGGACAGCAAAGTGAGACTCTGTCTCAAAAAAAGAAAAAAAAAAAAAAAAAAAAGAATTAATCCAGGATTTCTACCATGGGTGATAAGAGGACTTATGACTTTCTTTTCAATAAGCAAAGACCAGCCAGGAGGAGTGGCTCATGCCTGTAATTCCAGCACCTTGCTTGGGAGGACAACCAGGGAGGATAGCTTGAGGCCAGGAGTTCAAGGCTGCAGTGAGCTCTGACTGTGCCACCACACTCTAGTCTGGGAAACAGCACGAGGCCCAACCTCTAATAAAGAAAGAAAAAAAAAAAAAAAAGGAAAGGATCTTCAAGTGAAAGAATAAAAAATGCTGAGGGCATCCACCAGAACCCCTTTTATCTTCTATGGACTGCCCATTAATTATCAACCAATTAACTGAAAATGATAAAAAATAGCAATGAAATTATGAAAGTGGCATCACAAAATTGGCAGATATTTCACTAGAGGCAGGAATGGCATAGTGAACAGAAAAAGAAGGTTAAGTCACACAAGCCGATATTTAAATCCAGATGTACTGTCTGCTCTTGAACAAGGTGGTTAATCTCCTTTCCCAAAAGTTCCCGCATCTGTAAGATGGCCAGCTAGGGGACCCCGTCTTATATAGCAACGTAGTAAACAGTCAAACACAAAGTATATTTGACAAGTTGCTGTGGTCTGCATGTTTGTATCCCACTAAAATTCGAATCCCAAAGCAATAGCATCAAAATGTGGGCCGTCTGGGAAGTAATTAGATCATGAGGGCTCTGCTCTCCTGAATGGGATTAGTCCCCTTTTAAGAGAGGCTTGGAGCCCTTTTGCCCTTCTACCAGTGAGGACAAAGAAAAGTCACCTCCTATGAAACAGAAAACAAGCCCTCACCAGACACTGAATCTGCTGGCGCCTTGATCTTGGGCTTCCCAGACTCCAAAGTTGTAATAAACTTCTGTTGTTTCTTAATTACCTAATCTAAGGTATTTTGTTTTAAAGCTCCAAACAGACAAATTGTTGCTTTCTTTACTTCTGCTTTTCAACAAAGATCAGTTTCATGCACTTAACTTACTCCTGGCAAAGTAACAAGCATTTTAGGCAAATCATGCAGACTTCATCCCTTCTCTCTTAGAGTTTATCATCACAGATGCAAGGATACTAATAGAACAAGGAAGTAAAAATTAGTGAATACATATAAAATTAAGAGTTTACTCTGGGCCATGCATGGTAGCTCACACCTGTAATCCTAGCGCTCTGGAAGGCCAAGGTGGGAGGATCGCTTGAGCTCAGGCGTTCAAGACCTGACTGAGCAAGAGTGAGACCCCGTCTCTACTAAAAATAGTAAGAAAAAAAAAATTAGCCAGGTGTGGTGGCATGGGCCTGTAGCACCAGGTACTTGGAAGGTTGAGGCAAGAGGATCACTTGAGCTCAAGAGTTTGAGGTTGCCGTAAGCTAGGCTGATGCCACAGCACTCTAGCCAGGGTGACAGAGTGAGACTCAAAAGAAAAAGTTTACTCTGTACAAACATCATGCACAGCTGCAGGGAGTTAAAGTCCTGCAGTCACAGGCCCCTCTCCTATGAATAGGGGAAGACAAGAGAAGGCTTCAACTAAGAAAAGGCCAACCTCAAAGGGGTGGCGTGTGGCCTTAGACACAAGGCTGAGGAAGAGGGGGAGGACAAAGGTGGATAAAAACAGCGACTGAGAAGGTGATCCGGAAAGCTACAGGCAGGTAGTCAACACAGCCTGAAAGTGCAGTGGGACACAAGCTGAGCATCTCCAATCCGCCCTGCAGTGCAACAGGCATGCAGGGAGTTAAAGCAGGAGTGCTGATCAAAGTCCAGGGGTCTGGACTATGCAAAATATGCTGGTGATCTGAGCCTGCACTGCAGCCCAGACCCCAAGTAGCAATCCAAACGAGAAGAACTGGTCACCCACAAGGAGACTGGGGGCCAGGGGGGAGTGATGCAGCAGAAGGCACAGGTTTCTTTGCCAGAGTTGGGTTTGGGAAGGGACTTTCACTCTCCTCAACTCATTGATCTCATTGGCAGGGAGCTATTTAGGTTTGAGATGCGGGGGAAGGTACAGGGATCCAGACACAGAGGGCAGAATGTCACTTCACTGAGAGCTGGAATATTTTATATAACAAGGAAGAGAGTTCACCAAGGAGGTTCCATTAAGGTTAACCAACTCAGCAGCCGAGGACAGGCAGCGAGTCTCCCAAACAGGAAGAAGACACAGTTCTGGCCTAGAGGGGCTCCCTCTCTACACATCCAGAAAAGGCAGGGGCAGCAACTGGTGTCAACCTCCACTCTCAGTTTGCCAGCGGCCTCCTCCGCAGGGGAGGATGGCCAAGATGGCACTCATTCGGAACACCCGCCCCAGGAAGTGCAGAGTACACATAGAAAATGTGGCCTTTCATGTAGGTTTGATTACATCCTCCATTCCCTGTGCCATAAATGTTACAGCTCAGTGAACCGTCTTATCTTTTTCATTCTTCAAAACACAGTTATTAAACCCGTTGTAGCAACCAAAAGCAATCCCAGCGGAGGATTTATCTAGCAGATGCCAATCTAGAGAATCTGATTCATGATTTACCCGGCCCTTTCCACATTCATGTTGCTAACAAAACAGTCCCTGAAGGCCTCAGAATGATGAATACATAAAACAGGACTCGCTCCCATACTAGTGGTCACTGCTTTGAGCACAGCTAGAATGCCTGGCTTCCTAGTGACCCTTCTCTCATCAGCAACTCATCTTTGCTCTTGCAACAAGTGTCCCCAGCCAGGCCCTTGTGAAGATCCTCTTGGAGATAAGGGAAGTCCCTATGGTACAAGGTACAAAAGTCCCTGAAACTCTCCCTCCTCTTATTGGACCTCTCCTGGGCTGAGGAATGAGTATCAGGCAAGGAGTCCGCACAGGGCACGCAAGCCTGGGTAACAAAGCAGATTCCATGACATGTCCAGACACTTCTGCTGCAAGGCCTGGCTGGCATAACCTTCCTGCACTTGGCCACCCTCTCCAGGGACAAGTTCCCAGGCCGATCAGAACAGCTGGCCGCTTGCCTGTTCACCTGTCTGCAAACTGAGCTAATGTAGGCAACCTGCCAAGGGGGCAGACTGGGAACCACAGCCACTGTGTGTGACACCCAGGGCGGTACTGGCAGACCCATGTACACAGGTAGGAAGCATAGGGCATGGAGGAAGAGATGGCCAGGCCGACATGTGAACCCTTGGTTCCACCCCTTACTGGTGGGGCAAACTTAGACAGGTTACTTAACCTCTGAGCCTCCACTGTCCCACCCCTGGGGTACACAGGACCAGTACCCCACACCTCAGGATCAGAGCACACGGGCTGGCGGTCTTTACCTGCATCTTGTACAGTGGTTGGAACACGCAGTACACGCTAGTGAGGCCTCACTCGCCCACCTCATGCACACACCCGATACACCCTGAACTCAGTGAGTTTTTGCAATGGTGTAGACAAGGGAAAACCTTTCTCCAATCCTAGGACCACGCTCACCCCCTACCAACACACTTTTTCCGAGTGCTAACTCTAGATGCCATGATCTGCAGAACTCCTTCTGTACCTCTGTCTCAACTCCGCCAGCACACACAGACACAGGGAACTCTCTCCTAAAAGGCAGATTAGGTCTGGTGGGGGCATCTAACCGTCTCTGAGAGGCGTGATAAGGCAACAGGAGCTGGGCAGAATGACAGTCCAATGCCAGCCAGAGCCGCAGGGGAGAGACGTGTGGTGTACAGTGGTGATGGGTGGGACATCATTCAAATGCCTTACTTGGCACACAGGGCTGTCAAGCTGGCCTCCAACTGCTGTTCCTGCCTCTTACTCCTGCTCCATACCAGGTGTGAGCACACACTCCTGTTCCAAGCCTTCCAATGCCAGCCTGGAATGCCACCCTGCGCATGCCTGCGTCCCTCTTCCATCTGGCTAGCTCCTGTTCATCCTTCCAACTCCAGCTCAGTCATCACCTCCAACTCCCCACCCCAGGCAATTATGTCTCCCTCGTGGGTGTTCCCACAGTGCTCTGCCACTTACTCAACTGCACTGTCACAGGTATATCAGGTATCCGTCTACTGCCTTACTCATCTTCACGTGCTGGGCACTAGGGACACAGCAGGCTGAATCAATTCATGATTCAGGCTTCACTTAGTACTTTAGTCTGCCTACTGCCTTGATGGACCCTGATCAGAGAGAAGAGGGTTCAGGTACTGGCTGTGCCACTGACTACCTGCACGCACTTGGGGAAGACACTTTCCTTTCTGAGTCTGAGTTTCATCGTGTATTAAAAGAAGGAGGGATGAATAATCATCATCTACCCCACAAGACTGTGTCTGACTCAGGATCACTTGAGAAAGCAGGTGGGAGAATTCTAGTAACTGTGCGTGCTCCTTTAGAGCCCAAATGTTTTCCCAAACCCCCTAAAATGTTCTATCTCCAGAGAATGAAGCCATGGCACACATACAACTGCCTTATGAGTCTCATCTGTGTCAACACATTAGCAAAAATTAAAAAGAAAACCCCTATGAGGGCCGTATTTAACACGTACCCTTAATTCTCAAGCTCTGAATACTTGCCCAGTTGACGTCGGCAGCTGCCAAAGAAGTGACATTTGACTCTGGAAGTGTGTTCCAATTAATTTACTATTAAAGCTTTCCAGCTGCCACTAGATAAGCCCAAGGCTGAAGACTTATGAAGGTTAACAGTTAAATCACCTCTTGGCAAAACAAACATAAGCAATTTGACACGATCATGTGTCATAACTCAATAGTTCACTTACTGAAATCATTCTAAGTCTCTTTTCCTAATAGATACCCCTCTGGCCAATTACGTGATAAATATACACAAGAACGTCAACTAAGAATTTACAACGAAGAACCAAGGATAGAATAGTTAAAAAGACGGAAATTTTTTCAAAAAGCTCAATGCCTTTGAGGCTCATTACAACTTAGGGGGGAAAAAAATCTTAAAGACACAAACAAAACTCACCTAACATCTGAAAAGCCAGGAACTAAGGATATAACAGGCACTTAATGTTTGCAAAATAAATTAATGTATCAGATGGTATTTAGTACCACATGGTACCTATTGCTTCAAAGGACCCTGGATCAACTTAGTAGAAACCAGGATTCAAAGAGAAGATTCAAATACTGGCTATGCCATTGACTAGCCGTGTGAGCTTAGGGATGACGCTTTCATTTCTGAGCCTCAGCTTCATCATTTGTTATAACTGGGTATGTGTGCGTATTTATGTATATATTATATAAGATATATATAACACATAAAACTCTCTACACGAGAAGACACACATCACTTAATCATGGAGGGTTCTTCATGATTTACAAACATTTTCGTATCTATTTTCACATTTTATTCTCGCAACACCTAGGTCCTATAGAGAGAACACATTCCCATCCCCTTGACAGAGATGATCAAAAAACCATGAAGGTATGGCCAGGAGTGTTGGCTCACGCCTATAATCCTAGCACCCTGGGAGGCCACGGCGGGAGGATTACTTGAGGCCAGGAACCGAGATCATCCTGAACAAGAGCGAGACCCCGGTCTCTACAATAAAACAGAAAAATTAGCCAGGCGTAGAGACACGTGCCTGTAGTCCTAGCTACTCGGAAGGCTGAGGCAAGAGGATCGCTTGAGCCCAGGAGTTGGAGGTTGAAGTCAGCTATGATGATACCACTGCACTCTAGCCCCAGGAGACTGAGCAAAACTCTGTCTCAAAAAAAAAAAAACCATGCCTTGCACCATGATATATAGAAACTGAGCAGAGAACAGATTCACAGTATTTTGACTTCTCTCTACACTGCAACTTTTCCCAAGGTTACACACTGGCCAGGACAAGGAAACAGAGTTCCACGTCTCCACCCAGGCACTGCTGGAATATTCATGTTCTCCATCACAGACAGTCAGTCCCAGCCTCTACACACTGCAGTCTCAGACACCGCAACTCCAGCAGATTGCCCGAAGCAAGGTTCGAATAGCACATTTCTACTGCTCTGCACATATTCATCCAGACAACAGCGGAAACCCTGGAATGTGCAACTCAGCTGATAGAGGTTATGTGGGTCCTGGTTAGGCAGGACAGGTGTTTGCAAGGAAAAAAAAAAAAAAAAAAACCACTGGGAAGTGACTGAATATATATGTAAGAACAGTTTTACTTCCTACCATGGTAGATTCTGTGCCCGGTGAAATGTGTTAAACTGCGTGAGCTGTTCTGAAACAAGTAGGATTGGTTGCTATATATAAGCGCCATATCTGGAGACATCTCTGCTGCAAAATAAATGGAGAATCAGACAGGAACTAGGAATAGGTGTTTATGGAATGAATTCAGAAAGCCTGACATATTGCAACTCTTCTTCACATACTAGGAAGGAGCTAGTTGGACTCTATCAATTACCATCTGTCATTCCAGAGATAAAGTAGGTCCTTTTCGGTTATTTTATGAGTCCATCCCTCCAGGGCAGGACAGTTTAAAACAGGGAGGGGGAAAAAAAAAAAACCAGGCTGGCAAACAATCTGCACTACTTATGATTTAAAGCTGAAAAGTAGCAATGGTTAATTAATTTCCCCAGTGGGCTACTTCACAGATTCTGTCCCTTCTCTTTTCAGAGTTCATTTGTACAACAAGGTATCTGGCAAATTATTAATTACTCCTTCATGGAGGAACTTAATTACTATTTCAAACCCAGTTGAGATCTTCTCCATTCTGTTTTCCTAAAGGAGGGTTCTGAACATGATGGAGACCTGTGGGAAAAATAGAAGTACGAGGGAGAGAATGAGGACGGGAATAAAGCATGTAAGTTATTCACGGCCTAGAAGAGATCTGTTGAAGTAAGAGCTTAGTAGGGGGCGGAGGGAGCTGCTTCAGAGTGGGGGGCTAAACAAAATCAGGGCAAACAGGAAGAGAAAGTAAAGATTTCTTTTTTAAACTAAAGAGATTCAAAAGTTACTTTATTTCTCCGAATCTTTAGAATCTTTGAAAAAAAAGAAACTTTTTATTTTATTTTTTTAAGGAGGCAGAGTTGGCAGTGTACAGTCTAAGAGACCGGGCTGGGGAGGGGGTCCCGGCCCCCTGCTACACCGCTCAAGTGGGCCAAGGGGCAGTACACTACCTGTCAGTTCTCCGCGTTGCTGAAGTGATTCGGTCTTACGGGGAAATCAGCTTACTTTCCCACGGGGCACCTGGGAATCACCAGAATGAAGTTTGCTAATATCCAAGGGCCAGACACCACCCCGCCCTGCTGTCGCAGCACCAAACGCCACACACACACCTCCAGCAACAGGAAACAACACAACACACAGACAGGGATGGCTTCCAAGCCGGGCCACAGTCTTTTTGTGAGGGATCATGCAGACATCCCAGCGCCTGAGTGAAGCCATTCCAGCAGGCACCGTTGGACTGCTTCCTACCCCCTCCTCCCTCGGGAACTCTCAATAGGCATTCTGACCCAATTACCCTGATTTGATTAATCCACACGGTGTGCCTGTATCAAAACATCACATGTACCCTTTAAAGATATACAACTACTATGTATCCACAATAATTAAAAATATTTTTTTTAAAAAAAATAGGCATTCTCCCTCACAGAATTTTGAAAGTTTGCCTTACAAACTTTGAAAGAGGAGATCTTTATATTCCAGTAATGCAGCTGTCCCCAGGAGTAGACATTCCAAGAGCCCTTGAGCGTTTGCCCAGAGCTGCTTAGTGCAAGTCAAGAGCTCCCAAGAAGATAACTCACTTGTCTCCAGTCATGAAATACTCAAGAAGGGAGGTGCAATTAGAGCGTGGAGATAAGAATGAAAATGTTCCAGGGAATGGCTAGTACCTAAACCTGGTAATACTAGAGACCCTACGTAAACAAATAGGTTGTTTTCGATGGCTCATAAAAGCATCAAGGAGGGGAAGAAGGAGTAGAGAAGAAAAGAATCACTGTATGAAATACCTTCTGGCTAAGGATGACATTCAAGGAGGGAGGGGCACTAAGGGCAAACAAAAGAACTCCACTCTCAGGTTTAACATTCCTTTTGGGAAAAGGATCCTTTCCGTAAATAGCTGGTTGGAGAGGGGCAGTGGGAGAGAGAACCCACTGGATTTAGCAGGCAAACATAATACTTGGCCTACTTTTTAAAAAATAAACATTGATATTTTTGGTATTTTAAGTTGTCACAAAGACAAAAAAGTTCTAAAATATGCCTGCCAACACATACAGGAGATACAATACAGGAGATACAATAGGGGGGAATATTTTTTCTCCTTTCACTTTGCAAATACAAGTGGGCATTAAAATCACTGAGATAATCTGCTCTACACTCACTTGCTCCCCAGCACCCAGATTTTCCCCCATCTCTGATTACAGATCCAGGAGAGAGACATCATCAGTAATTCAGCTCTACCTGGGGCCTCCGGCACTAACCCGAAAGCCTGCCAGCAGATCAGTTTTATAAAACCTGTTCTCTGTGACACACTTGGTTCTGCAAAACTCTGCTGGAAGACAGTCCTTGGGAGCTCTCATGGAGGCAGGACTGGAATCCTGATATTCACAAGACAAGTACCAAAGAAACCACTTAGAAGAAAAGAAACTGGAGCCAGGGCACTGGAAGAGGATAGCCTAGGGCAGGCGTCCTCAAACTACGGCCCGCGGGCCACATGCCGGTGTTTCTGCCCGTTTGTTTTTTTACTTCAAAATAAGGTATGTACAGTGTGCATAGGAATTTGTTCATAGTTTTTTTTTAAACTATAGTCCGGCCCTCCAACAGTCTGAGGGACAGTGAACTGGTCCCCTGTTTAAAAAGTTTGAGGACCCCTGGCTAAGGAATAATATAGCCTTTAAAGGGAGGACCACTCTTTGATATTTAAGGGACGTTTGACTATGCATCGATCATGCAGAATAGCCCAGGAGTTTGCACGGAGCTGTGGTAACACTCTCCCATCTTATTCCCCAACTATCCATCCACAGACCCATCTACTGTTTCTCCTTTCTAGCCACATAACAAGCCACCCCATCCCGAATCCAGGAGAAAGGACTTAAGAGGACAGATGAGATGCTAAGAGGTAGGTAAAGGGACCTGGGATCTAGGAGTAGTAAATTATGTGGCTCCCCTGCCTTAGGAGCCTTTACAAATCCACAAGCAGCTTCAAGAATTGGGCCCTAAAGAGCATCACATTTTAATAAACATGGGGGAGGGAGAGTACACAAAGCAGCAAAAGCAGCTTTACTACCAGCTTGCCTTTGAGTCTCATCACTTGATAAAGGGGCCTTTCGGATGTCCAAATTAAGCTGGACTATATACCAGGTATCCGGCTAGGCTCTGAGGTCATGCCAAAGAGCCACGCCTAGATGCAGGAAAAAGAGCAGGGGACAAAATGAGGGCTTCCAAAATGTTCAAAAAGAAACTAAGACCAGGGCAGGAGCCTGAGAATTTGTGCCTGTGGGGGAAGCCAGGAGATAAGGATAAACCACAGAGAAAAGCCGTAAAGACAAGGGGCCTTGCACCTTTCCCATACTGCCTCTCTCACTCCTGCCGCCCGAGCTGCACGATCTCAGAGATACCCAGGTGCACAGGGCCAGCTCCAAAGACGATACTCAGATGACAGGGGACACAGAATGCTGGGTTTGCCTTCCCAAAGACTCAGCCTGTGTGGCCTAAAGGGGACTTTAAAGGCTGTTTAATCCCATCCCCTTAATTTTACTCCCAACACAGCTCAGGGACACGTCATGATCTCAGGTTCTTCTAGCCACTTCATACCATTTCTGGGTCACTCCAGTCAAATCTCTACCTGTTAATCCAGGCACTCTGAGTAACAAGTGTTATTAATCATACCTACTTTACGTAGATGATGACTTGCCAGTAGCTACTCAGCAAAATCTGGTAAAAGCTAGATAAAAACTGTGGAGTCAGGCACCATACCAAGAAGAGAAAAGGGGAAGAAAAAATACCTCTGGGAAGTAGAAAGGGAAGAAAACTCTCTGCTACTCAGTCCAGGAGACCAGTTTTCCTCCCTAAAACTAGCGTTTCCATTTTTACAGATTTTCCAGATTCCCTCCCTAAAAAAAAAAAAAAACACTCTCCAAAATCAGTCACTAACTCCGAACACAAAAAAATGGAGAGCCGAAAATGGAAAAAAGGAATTCTGTTTTAGGCAGAAATTAACTCCATGTTTCTCTGTGCATGCTGCAAGTTGTCATTTGGTGTAAAACTATAATTAGGACACAAGCTCCGGTTTCCTCCGGAGAAAAAGGCCAGCCCTTCCTCATCTCACTTCTTCACCTCCCACTCAGCCAGACTCCCTGCAGGACTATTTCATTAACTGGATCCCCAGAGAGAAACCTGTTTTGACCCTGGGTCCCCCACCTTACCCCGAGTTCAAAGCCACGGTTTTTGCCATCTTCTACACAAAGACAGTGGTTTGCCAGAGGCTCTCCACCACCTGACCCTTCCGTCTGGCTCCCTGCCCAACCCTTGAGAGCCACAGAACCCCAAATCCGCCCCTCCCCACCCTGGGTAAACTGTACCAAGTAAAAGAGAATCAATATTGACATTCCAACCGTGAGATCGGCCTAATCCTTTTGTTCAGTGCACTTTTCAAACACCTCTGTTCCTCCCTATCTTATTTACTTTTCATAATCATATTAATTTGCCTTGTCCCACTCTGGGCTCATTTTGTCCCACATCCAACGAGGCAGTCCCACTTGTGCTTTCCTGTGAACCACCGTGTTTTCTGAAAGGAGTTAATAAGGCTTCCCACCCAGAGAGAGGACCATCGGCCTAAAAAAATAAGGACACGAAGCTGCCAGGCTACACATCACCCATTTCTATCCCACACTCATCAATCTAAAGCCTAATGTTTTTCTTCAGTAAGTTTTACCCTTTACCAATTCTTCATAAGATTTCAGACTGTTTGTCTCAACCAATGAGGCAAAGCAGAGCATCTGAGGAGAAAAATGAGCAAGTCTCAAAACAAGCCTAAACAGACTGCAACCACACGACAACCTTTCATTTCACTCATAATTAAAGGCCAATCAACAGATATTCCATTCTCTTTTTTCAATTCAGATTAGCAGTTAACATGCTCATATGATCGTGATGTGAACACTAAACGTCGATTTAGCCAACACGTGATATAATCATATCAAGACAAAGGGGAGAAGTATGGGGAAGGGAATGTCACTTAAAACCTCATCTTCTCAAGCCGTTACCTCTGCTTGAAAAAATAAAAAAATAAAAAATAAAAAAAAAAAAACCTCATCTTCTACAACAGCAAGTCAATAAAGAACACCTAATATGGGGGGGGGGTGCATTGGGAAATAGCAGTGTAAATGTAATTTTTTTTTTTTTTTGAACTATGAAGATAAACAAAAGGGAAATCACCAGAAGAGTAAAAGTAGTTGTCTCTGGGAAATGGGCTGGGATGAAGAAGGAAGGACTCCTGGTTTTTGGTTACAGGCCCTTCAGCAGGGGTAGTTGTCATTATTCTTATCACCACCGCTGTCATGAGAGCTATATCTTATGTAACCTTTACAACCCTCCTAAGAAGGGCAGGCACCAGTTTGGTACCCATTTTACAGAAGAGGAAAATGAAGCCCAGCAAGTAACTCTGCCCAAGATCACTGCACTAGGAAGTGGCTGAGCTGAGAATATGATTTGTCTTTTTATACCATACCCTTTGTTTCACTTTTATCAAAGTAATCATGTACACGCTACATTTTTAACGACGTACATGCACACACACACACTCTGCAGCAGCAGCATTTGAAAATAAAATTGGGTGGCTCACATCTATAATCTTAGCACTCTGGGAGGTCAAGGCGGGCGGATTGCTCGAGGTCAGGAGTTCAAAACCAGCCTGAGCAAGAGCGAGACCCCCGTCTCTACTAAAAATAGAAAGAAATTAATTGGCCAACTAATATATATAGAAAAATTAGCCAGGCATGGTGGCGCATGCCTGTAGTCCCAGCTACTTGGGAGGCTGAGGCAGCAGGATTGCTTGAGCCCAGGGGTTTGAGGTTGCTGTGAGTTAGGCTGACGCCACGATACTCACTCTAGCCTGGGCAACAAAGAGAAACTGTCTCAAAAAAAAAGAAAAGAAAATTGGCCAGTTAAATGAGGGTATAAACTACATAAGGCTCAGGAGGAGACAAAAGCAGGCATGACACTGCCGTCACACCACAATATGATTACTTAATTTGAACAGGTGCCCCCTGGATGCAGGCGGATCCCACACACCCACCTGATGAGAACCCCTGCGCTTTAATGAGGAACAGTCCAAACTGCCCTCTCTCATTTTATTCCCACTCATCTCATTTTCTGGGACTGGGACAAAAAAAAAAAAAATTCTAATTCCTAAATCAAGTCAGCTTCCAGGATCCTTGTTGCCAAGGTGACTGAGAGTGTGCTGATACCCATACCAAAAAGAGCTCTGGCCTATCCTCATACTGGAATCTGGAATGCAATATTCTCCCCAGCAAAATGTGCACGCAACAAAAGTCCACGTGCAGTTTCAGAAGACGGATGGCCCTTTGGAAGCCCATCCATGGAGCCCAGGCTAATCTAAAAGCCCTGACCTACAGGGATATCTATGTGCTCCCACTAGAGGAGAAGAGAAGGAAAGATAAGACTTAACCACCTTTCAGACCAAAAAAAAAAAAAAAAAAAAAAGGGCAATCTCTTTTTTCTTATCAGCACAGTCAGAGACTAAGACCAGAGTCAGTCAAAATTCCAAAGAAAGCATACCCTTGGGAATTCAGGAACTTTCTCTACAGGGGATGCCATCTTCTAATAAGAATCAAGGGAACATGGGTGGCAGAAGCCATCCCCAGGAGTGCCACTCCCTTCCGAATATTTCTGTGAGACTGTTTCCCAAATCTCAAGGAGACTGACATTAGGTAACGTAAAAAAAAAAAAAAACCACCTCAGATCCAGTTCATTGTTACGAAGCTAAGATAATGTCACCTCTCAAGGGACATAACCCCCCAAGGAGTTGTGAAGGAAAAAAATGGGTTTCCCAAGACGGATAGCACTTATGTAATAAGTGCTCTATCTGTGCATAAATGTGTATTTTTTTTTTTTTGAGACAGAGTCTCGCTTGTTGACCAGGCTAGAGTGAGTGCCGTGGCGTCAGCCTAGCTCACAGCAACCTCCAACTCCTGGGCTCAAACGATCCTCCTGCCTCAGCCTCCCGAGTAGCTGGGACTACAGGCATGCGCCATCATGCCCGGCTAATTTTATATATATATTAGTTGGCCAATTAATTTCTTTCTATTTTTAGTAGAGACGGGGTCTCGCTCTTGCTCAGGCTGGTTTCGAACTCCTGACCTCGAGCAATCTGCCCGCCTCAGCCTCCCAGAGTGCTAGGAGTACAGGCATGAGCCACCGCGCCCGGCTTATAAATGTGTATTTGTAATTGAAAAGAAAAGGCTTTATGAGGAAAACAATCAAATTCTAGCAAATCATCTCTGAGGAGGGATGGTCCAAGAAGTTACAGGAAAAAAACCAAAGGCCTTTCCTACTCTCTACTCTCCCCAGAATATTTCACCCCTGGCCCCTGAAACACGTGGGGATTTCTCCAGCAGACAACCAGGTGTCCTGCCTTTCAACTCTGACACTACCTCCCTGGAGTCAGTGTCGGATCCCACAGGAAGAGGGCTCAGTCCCAAAACAATGCCCCCTCTTCAGAGGCCAACCATAAGTCCCAGGTTGTGACTGCACTCCTGACGAGCCAAGCCTCAAATGAGGGTTCCAGGAACCCTTCACGGGTTCAAGCAATTTGCCAGAGCAACTCACAGAACTCAGAGAAACACTTTACTTAAAGGAAACAGATGACGAGGCAGATGGCAGAGACGCCCAGGGCAAGGCATGTGGGACAGGGTGCAGGGCTTCCACGCCCTCTCTGCAGAGCCACTCCCTAGGAGCCTCCATGTGTCCAGCTATCCACATGCTCATCTGCACCCTGTGTGTCCTTTTGGGTCTTTAGGGAAACCTCATTATGTGGGCACGATTGATTACATACTGGCCATTGGTGATCGACCCCATCCTTAGCCTCCTTCCTTCCCTGGAGACGAGGGAGTAGGGCTGAAAGTTCTAACCCTCTCATCGACGGTTGGCTCTCCCTGCCAACCAGGCCCAGCGTGAGGCTATCCAGGAGCCCACCGAGAGTTGCCTCATTAGAACAAAAGATGCTCCTATCACATCTAGCACCTGGGAAATCCCAAGGGACTTAGGAGCTCTGTTATTATTGGGGAAACTGCAAAGGTCTTAGGGGCTCTGGGACAGGAACCAGGGATCGGAAGACCGAATTTTAGAACAAGAGACTCTCTAGTGCTCCCATCCACAGGGTTTTAGGACCACCAAGGAGCAGAGACCAAATATGCCTTTCTTATTATACCATAGTATCACAGGTGCTGAAGGACTGTATTCTTCCTTTTCCCTTGGCATGCTCAATCCCGTGCTCACTCCACACTGAGCACCAACTATGAGGAGGGTGCTGTTCCGGGTGCAGTCACCGCAGGAGCAGGGACACCTACCCTCTTGGAACTGCATGGAGACGCGGCAGCGCAGAGTGGGTTCTTTGGACTTGGAGCCAGGCTGCCTGGATTCAAATTCCAGCCCCACCACTTGCTGGCTATGGCGCGTGGAATACTTACTTAACTTCTCTGTGCTGTAGCCTCCTCAATGTTGAAATTGGGGATAATTGTAGGGGCATACTTCATGGGGCTCTTGGAGGTAACACAGGAGTTAACACACATAAAACACTTGGAACAGCACCCAGCATATAGTCAGTGCTCAGGAAATGTTAGCCATTATTAAATGTACATTGAAAGGAAATAGATGATTAACACATAATAAATAATTTCAGATACTATTAAGTGATATAAGGAATATCAAACAAGCAGTGGAACAGAGAGCAGCAGTAAGCACTCTAACAGGATCATGTCAGCATTTTACAAGAGTACGTATTACTTTTATTAAGGAAAGAAAAGTGGCAAAATGTGATAAAAGTTGTTCTTTCTAATAAAAGCCTGTTCCACCCCTCAAAAACCTATGGCCTAACTTCTTGAAACTCAATCATCTGCCTAACATCGATAGAAAAGCAATAATTTTGGCTAAAAACACAGGGTTCATTTATAGCTGACTTTTCCAAAAACTATACATGTGAGATTAACTTTTTTTTTTTTTTTTTTTTTTTTTTTTTTTTTGAGACAGAGTCTCGCTTTGTTGTCCAGGCCAGAGTGAGTGCCATGGCGTCAGCCTAGCTCACAGCAACCTCAAACTCCTGGGCTCAAGTGATCCTTCTGCCTCAGCCTCCCGAGTAGCTGGGACTACAGGCATGCGCCACCATGCCCGGCTAATTTTTTTATATATATATCAGTTGGCCAATTAATTTCTTTCTATTTATAGTAGAGACGGGGTCTCGCTCTTGCTCAGGCTGGTTTTGAACTCCTGACCTTGAGCAATCCGCCCGCCTCGGCCTCCCAAGAGCTAGGATTACAGGCGTGAGCCACAGCGCCCGGCCGTGAGATTAACTTTTCAGACCTCAAATTCTGATGTTCGAATGAGGAACAAAAACTGACACAGATGAACCCTCACATAGCCCCTGCCCACATTCGTGGCAAAAATATTTCAATACATTCGCTCTCAAGCACTTCTGAGAAATTAGTATATTTTAGGCACAATGGAGAGAGATAAAGACAGTCTACTAGGAAATTGGGAAGACCAAACAAGTGGACAGCCACACAGGGTGTCAGAGGAAGAAAAACACAGGATGGAAAGAAACCTTGATTCAGATCGCAGTGAACTGACAAAGGACACTTCTAGGGGGAGGTGACAGCTGAGGAAGGCTTTGAAGGATAAGCAAAAGTGACCAGCAGAAGCAGCTGCAACTCACACTGGGGTGGGGAGGGGAGAGCCCTCTGAGAGCTGGGAACTGGGAGCAGCTGACAATTCAAGAGGACAGGTATGGCAGATGGGGAGTGACAGGAAGCAAGGCTGGAGAGACTAAGCCTTGCACGGCTTAGCTGGGAGGAGATGATGACGATGACAGCAAGACCAAAGGGAAAGACGAGCCACTAAAGAATTCTAGGAGAGAGACAGGCATGATCAGAGTTGCATTTCTTAGCAGACCCCTGCGCGGCAGCAATGTGGAGAGCAGCTTGGAGGAGGTCCAGATTGGCAGCTGGGAACTCAGTGACTGGAGAGTCACCCAGGCAAGAAATAATGGATACCGACTGGGAGGGGAAGTAATTTCAAGAAAAATTCAGGAAGTAGAACTGACTGCACCAGGAGACTGGATGGATGTGGGAGCATGTGGAGGCGCAGGAGTGACAGGAGACGACCGGAAGGTTCCTGTCCTGTGCATCTGTGTGGAGAGAAAATACAGGCAGGGCAGCAGGTCTGTGGCTGGGAGCAGGAGAAAGCTGAGTATTATTACGAGTCTAGCTCTGGATACATTTAGTTCAAGAACATCAAGTGGAAGTGCTTGGTAACAGATGAATGAGAAAGACACCCAGGAAAGGACTCGAGGCAGGAAATAGCCAACCCGAGAGTGACTGACAAAGGGAGAATACAGAATACGGAGAGGGAGAAAACCAGTGAACCAAGAAGGGGATTCAGAGGCATGACAGGTTCGTAGGCAGAAAAGAACCCACGGTGATGACTGAGAAAGAATGGTGAGAGAGGCAGAAAGCAAACCAACCAACAGTTTCCCAGAGGACATGGGCACCGTCAAATGTCACAGAAAAGGTAAGAAATCACTAGCTTTAAAGGGACTTAGAGACCGGGTAATTATTGGTGACTTTAGCCAAGAAAGCTTTACCATAGCCATTAACACCTTCCAACTCCTCTTGACCCAGGACAGCACTTCCTGACTGCCCCACTTACTGGGCACTCGTCATATGTCTTCAACACTCAGACTGAAGGCCACGCTACATAAGAAGCTGGGGATTCTGGGGACAGTCCACATTTCAGGATCCTGGAATCTAGACGTCAGAGGCATAAACAGCAGACCATAACAGAAGAAAATTAATGTTTCCAGAAACCAGTAAACGGGAGTATTATTTTGTTCAGTTTGACAGACACTTATTAAACACCTACCGTGTGGTCAGGTACTATATGTTGGGCACTAGGTCAGCACAGTCAGACCTAGACGTGTAAGCTCCCTGAGGTCAGGGGCTTTCTCCAATGCACCCCTGTGTTCCCAGCACCTCACAGGTGCCTGACACACTGTAAGTAATGAATACATGCTTACTGAATGAAAGAAGACAAGGACCTTTTCTTTTAGGAGCAAGAAAGGGTGGAAGGAGTTTCCAAGGAGATAATTTGTGATCTGGATTAAAGAAGGATTTTCCAGGCATATGGAGACTTATTTTCGTATTTAGGTATCTCCTACACAAGGCTAAGTTCCTACAGTCACACAGGTCTTGTACACTACAGCTGTAAAACAGCTAGGCCAAGGGCAGTGGGTCACACCTATAATCCTAGCACTTTGGGAGGCCGAAGCAGGAGGACTGCTTGATGCCAGAAGTTTAAGACCAGCCTGAGCAAGAGTGAGACCCTGTCTCTACAAAAAAAAAAAAAAGAAGAAAGAAAAATTACCTGGGCATGGTGGTGCATGCCTTTAAATCTCTGTTACTTTCTACCACATCTGCGATTAAAAAAAAAAAAAAAAAAAAAAATCTCTGTTACTCAAAATTGCTTGAACCTAGGCCTTTGAGTTGCAGTGAGCTACACTATACTTACTCTATCCCAGACAACAGAGTGAGATAAAGTCTCCAAAAAAAAAAAAAAAAAAAAAAAAAGCTTCAATTCTAACATACCCAAAAAAACCTTAAACCCCACCAACACCCAGCAAACAGAGCCTTGGAGCCAGGCCCAGGAGTTCTTCCCAAGGGACACGTCTGAAACACATCCTTTTCCATCTCAAGCTTGGATGTCTCCTGATCTTGTCTTCCAGAAACCAAATGGTCAATCTGATGCCACTTCAGTTTATGCTTGCATTTCCTTCCAGAAGAGTATTCACTGCCTCTCTTGTTCAAACACTACGTACCACTCAATATTCTGCTCCCACTCGCAAACATTTACTTTCACCAGAAAGGTGGCAGAAAGGCCGGGCGCGGTGGCTCACGCCTGTACTCCTAGCACTCTGGGAGGCCGAGGCGGGTGGACAGCTCGAGGTCAGGAGTTCGAAACCAGCCTGAGCAAGAGCGAGACCCCCGTCTCTACTATAGATAGAAAGAAATTAATTGGCCAACTAATATATAGAGAAAAAAAATTAGCCGGGCATGGTGGCACATGCCTGTAGTCCCAGCTACTCGGGAGGCTGAGGCAGCAGGATTGCTTGAGCCCAGGAGTTTGAGGTTGCTGTGAGCTAGGCTGACGCCATGGCACTCACTCTAGCCTGGGCAACAAAGCGAGACTCTGTCTCAAAAAAAAAAAAAATGGTTGCAGAGAAAAATGCAGTCACTGACTAATCAAAAAAGGATATCTCACCTCAATTAAAAAAATCAAAAATCAAGAGGTCCCCACAAGATGCGCCTCACCCGAAACGACAAGGCTCTTAGCCGAGCTCTGCACCAAATTCAGACTTCTGGAGAAATTCCAGGCAAAGTCCCCTCAGACAACCAATATGCCACATGTTAGAACCACAGCCTCAGAAACCCTCCACTGAGATGGAGCAGTCATACCACAGCTGCGTCAATAAATGTCACCCTGATCCCAACGCATCTGTTGGCAGAGATGCCAACCAGTGAGCCACACAGATGGGGCCGGCTACCTGCAGCCCTCCATGTGTTGTCCTGGGTTCTGAGTTCTAAACCTGCTCGGAACTACGTCTTGCCAATCCCATCATAAATATACTAGAAAAGCAAGCACCCTAGCGGCCTCACAATTTACAGGGTGCTTGCATTTCTTTTGTCCAAAAAAGAATGTTTTTAATAGCAGTGTCTCAGATCTTAACACTACTGTTTCACAGCAGAAACGATAAAGTTTGTAACACATATAATTATATATCATCTGTGTTGACAAAAGAAAGAACACTGATCATCCAAATGGGACAATACAAAATTACACATAGAGCTTTGCAAAGTGCTTTTGTCAGGTCTTTTTAAAGTCTCTCGGATTCAATGAGGACATTCCCTATTCCCAACAAGCACACTAAAAAACGCAGCAGATAAGAAGCTGCCAGGCTTTCCCGCCACAAGACTCTGCTCAGTATTCTAATTCCATCCCATACCAGAAACAGATGTATACTGAGACTACTGCAAGCTGCCCGAAGCAGAGATGGGTTTTTTTTCTAATGTTGGATCCATCTTTCCCTAATATAGGGAAGATAATCATTTTGCTTTAAAAGATCTGCTCTTACAGTATTGCTTGAGTTAAAGATCCAGTTCATATCAATTAAGCATTCAGTTAAACAAAATAGGTGACAACCTCATAAGAACTTGACAGCACAAAGTTGTTAAAGTCACTCTCTGGCTGACTTTATATTTTTTTTAAATGCACCATGAAACAGGTACCTAAGCCATCTAAGCATGCACCCTTACCCCAAGCCATAACTGACAATGTGCCAGCAATCTACCCAGGAGAAGGGATACAAGAGAAGTACAAATGTGAACAGCAAAGGGACAAACCATCCATGTATCTCCCAGCAACAGGTTTAAATGCTGCAAACTAATATTAGAAGAGGAAACTGAGCAAAGTAGTGATGCATTCATTCAACAGCTATCTGAGTGTCTATGGTGTACAATTTTAAATAGGGTGGTCATGAGAAGACGCATGAGCAAACACTTGATTGAAGGAGGCCACAGGGTCGACCACACTGATATCCAAGGGAAGAGATGTCCTGGGGGAGTGGACCACCAGTGCAAAAAAGGACCCATTTGCAGGGCCTTGTTGACCTTTTTAAGGACTTTGGGAGTAAAATGGGAAGCCACTGCAGGGTTTTATGCAGAGCAGGGAATTATCCAACTTTAACAAGGTCACTCTGGCTGCTATGAAGAGAACACAGCCTATAAAGACAAGGGCAGAAGAGGGAGATGAGTCAAGAGACAATTGCAATGCGCAACCCAGAGATGGCGGCGGCCAGGCTGTGGCATGCTGAGGAAGGCAGGGCCAACAAGGTCCGAGGTCATGACGGACTCAGCTGTCACGAATGCAAACACGTTTGAAGACCATCGTCCCAAAATCAGCACTCCCACCAGCCCATTCCACCACAAGCTCTCTCTGGAAAGCCTGAGAGATTACAAGAGAGAAAAGAGTAGTCAAGGATGACCCCAAAGTTGCAGGCCTAAAAGGACAGGGAGGATAATCATTTTGGTTTAAAAGATCTGCTTTTGTAGTATTTCTTGAGAAATACTAAAAGGATGAAGCTGTCACCAACTGAGACAGTAAAGGTTGCAGATTGAGCTAGGATGAGGAGTTAAATATTGGACATGTTGAGAGTCCTATCATACATGGAGTTTCAGAAATGAGGTCCTTAAATATTTGGTTATTCAACAAACAATTAAAAACTTACCCTGTCTTTGGACGATACATTAATCTCAGGCAACAATGAGGAAAAACAGTCTCTCTGATGCTGAGAGCTTGGTCTAGAGAAGACAGACTAAACACGCAAGGACCACACAGGGTAGGGGGGAAATCCTCTAACTGAGGTCTGTTTAGGATGCTTTAGCAACACCAAAGAGGAGCAGCGAAAAGGAGCAACGACTTTTTACAAAGGCTTGGAAGTGAAAGTGAGCGCACAGCTGTGGGAAATCTAGCTGGTATCCAGAGGAGGTGAACTGTTGGCAAGTGGCAGGGGATGTCAGTCTTTCAGAACTCCAAAGGAAGTTGACAAATGCCACTTAATACAAGCTCAGATCAAGAAGTATTAATGCTTGGTCTGTGTGACCAGCGGTATGAAAACAATTACAGGATACTCAAGGATAGTCATAGAACTGTGAGATTTTAAGAGCTGTATGAACCCTCTTGTACAGATGAATATACAGATAACTCAGTTAAGTGACAACAGTAGCCTGGAACCCAAGGGCCACGCGTTGAATGTGTTCCCCAAAGGTCCTGTGTAGGACACTCGATTCCCAGTGCAGCAGCGTTGGGAGGTGGGGCCTCATGGGTGGCGTGTGGCCACAGGGTACCACCCTCATGAATGCGTTAGTGCCGCTGTCATGGAAGTGGGCTCCTTATAAAAGGAGAGTCTGGACTCCTTGTGCACAAACCTGCAGGAGACAAACTCTCTCTCCCACCTCCCCACCCCCACCCTGCCCTTCCACCTTCTACCATGGGGTGACCACAAGACAGCAAAAAGTCCCTGCCAGATGCCAGCCCTTCAATCTGGAGCTTCCCAGCCTCTTGAACTGCGAGAAATAAATTTCTATTTGTTATAAATTACCCCAGTCTCAGGCACTGTTATAGCTCAACAAAACAAACTAAGACACCAAGTTATCTTCAAACCATGGTACATGGAGACTTCCCTGGGCGTGTGAGGGCAAGGATAGTTTTAAGGGAATCAATTAGTCCAGACCCAAATTTTCAACTCTCCTCAAAGGAGTCTTTCCCGAGATCACAAATGGGAAATGTCCCCTTTCCACTTACCCCTTCACAACCAGGCTTCTCCACCCACCACCCCTCCATCCTGAGTCCATGCCAACAGGTGACCCGAAATACTAGTGCAATTCTAGAAAAAGAATTGCCTTAAAGACTGGATAACAGGCTGGGGGCAGTGGCTCACACCTATAATCCTAACACTCTGAGGCCAAGGTGGGCAGATTGCTCAAGGTCAGGAGTTCGAAACCAGCCTGAGCAAGAGCAAGACCCCACCTCTACTATAAATAGAAAGAAATTAATTGGCCAACTAATATATATAGAAAAAATCAGCCAGGCATAGTGGCACATGCCTGTAGTCCCAGCTACTCTGGAGCCTGAGGCAGGAGGATCACTTGAGCCCAGGAGTTTGAGGTTGCTGTGAGCTAGGCTGACGCCACGGCACTCACTCTAGCCTGGGCAACAAAGCGAGACTCTGTCTCAAAAAAAAAAAAAAAAATGACTGGATAACAAATCCCTTTAAGTATGAAGGTTCCTGTGTTCTGCTTTAAACAAAAATAGGAGGGGAGCAGCAAGCTGTTTGATTCACAAAAATCCATTCTGTTCTTACATATTATATGAAAGGTTAAAAACTGAGTGACCTTTGTTACAGTAGACTGGTCAAAGAAAAAAAAAAAAGAGTGACCTTCACGTAACAAAACTCCTTCCACTCTCATCCACTTGAGATCTACACAAATGAAAAATATCATGCTAGCATTACGTAGTGATCATCCACAGAATCATGAAACAATTGGGGGTGGGGGGCTCCATCTCTCTCATCAGGATGCTGTCCCTCAAGGTGTCTAATATACCTGTTTGTTTTGATGAATGTTATACGAGCAAGTATAGTAGTAGTAATGCAACCCAAAAGACATTAATACTTAAGAGACTTATGGGCCGGGCGCGGTGGCTCACGCCTGTAATCCTAGCACTCTGGGAGGCCGAGGCGGGCGGATTGCTCAAGGTCGGGAGTTCGAAACCAGCCTGAGCGAGACCCCGTCTCTACTAAAAAAATAGAAAGAAATTAATTGACCAACTAAAAGTATATATACAAAAAATTAGCCGGGCATGGTGGTGCATGCCTGTAGTCCCAGCTACTCGGGAGGCTGAGGCAGGAGGATCGCTTGAGCCCAGGAGTTTGAGGTTGCTGTGAGCTAGGCTGACGCCACGGCACTCACTCTAGCCTGGGCAACAAAAAGTGAGACTCTGTCTCAAAAAAAAAAAAAAAAAAAAAGAGACTTATGAGAACATGAAATAAAATCTCAATGTATATACATACTTTTGTCACATGAGTATGACAGAATGACCAATAAAAGATCTCTAAGCAGAAAAATAAATGAAATTGGCTGGGCATGGTGGCTCACGCCTATAATCCCAGCACTTTGGGAGGCTGAGACAGGAGAACTGCTTGAGGCCAGGAGTTCCAGACATGCCTGAGCAAAAGCAAGATTCCATCTCTACAAAAAATAGAAAAACCAGCCAGGCATGGTGACCGCGCCTGTAGTCTCAGCTACTTGGGAGGCTAAGGCAGGAGGATTGCTTGAGCCCAGGAGTTTGAGTTTGAGGTTGCAGCGAGCTATTGACGACATCACTGCACTCTAGCCTGGGCAACAGAGTGAGACACTTTCTCAGAAAAATAAATAAATCAATCAAATGAAATGAAATTAATATCTGTGGAAGAAATAAAATTGAAATATGATTTCAAGGAAAAAAAAACATGGACATTTCTGACTCAAATAAGAGCTTTTTCATGATTTTTGCATGTATGACAACAGGTCAAATTATTACAGTTATTAGAGCCCACAGGATACATTTACAAGAATAGTGAAACAATTATTATTTTTAAATGTCAGTATTTATAATATATCACAAGTTACTTTCTTGGCAACTCTTTAAACCTATGATGAAAAAAACTGGTATCAAAAATATTCGACAGTCAGACATGAGGATTTTGTAAAAAGAAATGGAAAAAATATTAAAGAAAAAAATTAAAATTAAAAAAAAATTCTACGGGATAAGGAGTTCTTGAAAATTCTCTTAGCAATGATGAATGCAAACATGTTTGAAGACCAGAGTTCAAAATCAGCACTCTTAACCAGCCCATTCTATCCCAAGCTCTCTAGACAGCCTGGGAGACTATCTGCCTACAAAGGGCAAAGACAGGGCTCATCTTTACTCTTAAGGAGGAAACTGCAGACACATCAACAGAACTTTGGACAAGAAGCATGGGAAAACAGAGCATGCCTGCTGAGGTTACAGTCAACCACTGTAGGGGGGAAAAAATGGCCAAAATGTTAGGCCAGAAAGCACACTCATGGACTGATTAAAGCAATAAAGAAGCACAACTCCACAACACCACACACAAAACTCCTATGCTGCTGCCTTGTATGTACCTGGCAAAATTCTTACCACAACCCACGTGTGACTCGAACAAAAGGTACCTGCCTAGTAGGGTGCTGAAGGGTAAGTGTGGTGGTTCAGAGAAACACTCAGACCCTTTTCCTGTAGTTTCACAGGGTAAAACTAAGTAAAAAGTACTGCTTAAAAACAACAACAAAAAGAAAAACCAATGCTATGAAAAGAGCATCTCTAATAGCCAGTTGGCAAAGCAAACTGATTTTTTTCAGAATTATCACCTTTTCCCATTGTTCAAAATCCTCAAAGAATACATTTTAGAACCATTGGCCCCACATCTAATCAAATTACTGCTTTTGAGAGGCCTGAAAGCCCAATGCTGGAGGTTTATATAGTTCTTTATATTTTTCAGGTCATTATATTAAGTTTGGATTTGAAATAGGATTATATTTCAAAATTAATATAGTCAAAATATGATTATAATTCAAATCTAATTTGAATTTATATTAAATGACAGTACTTTTATGATTGTAAATACTTTGGCTTTCTCTATGTGAATTCTCATGTTAGACTTTTACTCTTGCATGCACGTGAACAGAATGCTGATTTGTATTTTTTGTCAACCTTTGACAATTATTACACCTTTCATTTTGTCTTTTAAGAAATCCTGTCCTAGGGCCAGGAGGCCAAGGTGGGAGGATCCTTTGAGCTCAGGAGTTCGAGACCAGCCTGAGCAAGAGGGAGATCCCTTCTCTACTAAAAATAGAAATTAGCTGGACAACTAAAAAGGATATATATAAAAAATTGGTGGCCCTAGTAGCACATGCCTGTAATCCCAGCTATTCAGGAGGCTGAGGCAGGAGGACTGCGTGAACCCAAGAGTTTGAGGTTGCTATTAGCTATGCTGACAGCCACAGCACTCTAGCTGGGGCAACAGTGAGACTCTGTCTCAAAAAAAAAAAAAAGAAATCTTGTCTTTTCCTCTTTATTTTCATGTAAGTTTTGCAGTTACTTGTTCACAGTATTTCACCTTTAAAAAGTTTGACTTGCTATTTTATATAGGATTAAAATTTTATGAAGGATTGAAAGAAAATTAAAACATTAAAAATTATGTTAAAAAAATACTTGAGAATGTTTCCATCGTTAAGCAACTTTGTGGCCAAAAACTGTGTGTACCTATAAAACTCATAAATAGAAACCTGTAAAAACTTATAAAGAGAAATTTTTTAACTATTTTACAATACTCCAAATGAGGCTTTTCAATGGGTTTTTAATCTACTAAACTTTAAATGTAACTCCCTGGTTTGCAAAAACAACTGATGGACAACAGGAGAAAAAAATTTCCTAGCTGGTTTTTAACAAAAGCCACTGCATAATTGGGGGATGGGAATATTATGATTTAGTAAGTCCTGCAAATGATGACTTTCTTCTACTTGAATCTTTTTATGGGTTAACTTTTTCAAATATGACAGTCATCAAATCAAAATTCAGAAGACCAAACTTAGAACAAAACCTTTGGCCTTGTATTATCACCAAAACTAATACCACCAAGGTCATCCAAGATTCACCAAGTATTACACAAGACTTTTAAAAATAAAACATTCTTTTTTTTTTTTTTTTTGACAGAGTCTCACACTTGTTGACCCAGCTGGAGTGCTGTAGCATCAGCCCAGCTCACAGCAACCTCAAACTCCTGGGCTCAAGTGATCCTTCTAC
This sequence comes from Microcebus murinus, assembly GCF_040939455.1. NCBI lineage: Eukaryota > Metazoa > Chordata > Mammalia > Primates > Cheirogaleidae > Microcebus > Microcebus murinus. The sequence goes on along the minus strand of NC_134105.1, from coordinate 113,234,905 downwards.
CTCAGCCTCTAGAGTAGCTGGGACTACAGGCATGCCCCACCATGCCCGACTAATTATATGTATATTTTTTTTAGTTGTCCAGCTAATTTATTTTTATTTTTTTTAGTAGAGACTGGGTCTCGCTCTTGCTCAGACTGGTTTAGAACTCCTGACCTCGAGCGATCCTCATGCCTCGGCCTCCCGGAGTGCTATGATTACAGGCGTGAGCCACCGTGCCCAGCCATAAAACATTCTTTCATCACAAATAAATATTTTAGTTAAGAATCAAAAGAGCCTTATTCCATTAAAGAAATCATGTGTTCTAGATGTTTCATTTTTCTCATTCTTTTATAATTCCTATTTTTGTAGTAATTTCCTAATTTCATAATTACAAATATGGGGTTATAACTATATTTTTCTATACATGACACATATATGAAAAGATGATAAAATGCTTTAATGATAAATCAGCTTAACGGTAAAAATGGTATAATGGACAAGAAAGTATATACACATACATACAGACACATATATAGGGAGTATACTCTCAAACCTTTTCTGTTGATTTGAAACATTGAGACATAACGTTTAAAAGATTTAGAGACCTTGAGCAGTTCCAACAGTGCCATCACAGAGCCCACTAGCAAAAAAGGTCAGGTCTTCAGCAGTGAATTTCCCAAATACAATCTGTCCCCGTCACAGAGCCTCATAAAGACAAAGAAATGGCATCAAGGCAAATGTTATGCAGTGTGCTATAGTTTAGGTGACCACAGACAGAGAGAGCAACAGAAACCAAACTTCAAAGACACCCAAGGAATAAAGGAGGAACTCAGGCCGGGGAAAGGAATATGGCAGCCAGACAGAGAAGAAATGCTAGAGGCCGCAGGGCCTACTGTTTCTTCTTCATTCTACCGGGCACGGTGCTAGACCCCCCGCACAATGAACAAGACAGGAGAATTTTAGGCGGAGCAAACTTCAAACGCGCACCTCCTTGGATGGAGGACAGCATGGCCTGCCAAGCAGCGGGTGTGGCAGGCCTAGCCAGAGCAAGGAGAAGATGGGACATCAGAAGGACCAGATCTCACCAGGCCTTTCCAGCCACAGCAGCAGTTCAGGGTGACAGAAAACACACAAGGCCAGCTCTGAGAAAACCAGGGCAGAAAGAAGGACCAAACCAGTCCCACAGTTCTCGGAACCCGTAACAGAAGGATGGTGTGGCGAAAGTGATCTAGCCCGATGGCAATGGCTGCTGAGGTTCCAGGAACAGGACAATGGGACCCAAGGTGACACACACAGGTCCAAGCACAGTCTGAAGCTCTCCAAAAGCAGATGCTGACTCATGGTCAAGCTGCAAGAGGTGACAGTCCAGACCTCTGAGGGGACCGCGATTTCCTCTCTTGTCCTGTATTACTCACATGCAGACCCACTTCCCTAAATATACTTACAAGGATGCCGCTGCTTGCAGATAACGTTCAAAACACGCACAGATTGAGAAAAGGAAAAATCTGGACCCCAATCCCAGTTCTATTACTAAGTCAAAAGTTCTCCTAACCTCATCTTCCATGGTCATCTACCAGTGGGGAAGACACCTGCCTGACTTCAATGGGAAGAAATAATCAAGCGCTTTAATGATAAACTGGCTTGACTTTAAGCAGCTTAAAAACAGTAAAACACTAAGGACAGAGACCTTCTCTCATATTTCCTTAAATTCTGATTTCCCCCTCTCCCGAGCACACAATACAGTAGTCTCTTATACTCTGGTGGGAGAAGCAGTCAACAAATAAGAATAGTAGAAGGCAAAATGTGGTAAGTCTATGGAAGCAGAAGAGAAAAAAAAAAAATTCTTATTAAGGAAATGGATAACAAAGCTCGCTAGAGGATGTATCAACAGAGCTGAGGCTTAAAAGGACTAAAGGCCATTCCAAAGAGGACTATAAGCAAAAGCATAAGTGAAGGCAGTTCAGTAAGATATGTCTGTGTGCATTTGGCTGAGTAGAATAATAAACCGCCTGGGACTGCATTTGGGGGCTGAGGGGATGTGCGCTGTGCTGAAGTTTTTGACCTGTACTCTGAGCAATCAGGAGTCATTCAAGGTTTCCAAAAAGAAGAATGGCACAACCAGAGCTACACCTAAGGCAGACCACTCTGATAGCAGAGTAAAGGTGCAGATTTAGAAGCTATTTTCATTGGCCGAGGAAGCGGTCACAAGAACAGCAAACATTAAAAAGAAATGGCCCCTAAAAGTCAGGGGTTTTTTTGCAGGCAAAAAAGTTTAGACATTTTTTTTTCCCCTACCAGTGTTACTTCTTGCTATCTCTGGACTCATCCGTTAGGATGAAATATGAGAATCTGGTTTTTAACATAGGTCTGAATAACCTTCTCAACCCTCCACAATTTTAAGATGACCTTTAAACAATAATTTGCCATGTCAGCCTAGCAAAGTTTAAAGTTGTATCTAATTTGTCTTCATTTATAAAACAAACTGAAAAATGTGATATATGGAGCTGCAATCCCCAGTCTTGCCTTCTACAACCAAAATAATTTAGCCTAAGATAAAATACTTACACTCTGGGAAGCCACAACATGGAGACAAATTAGAGCCCACAAAGGAAAATGCCTGCTATTCCTCAAGAAAATCTGTTTTTATAAAGAAGGGATGGGGAAGGGAGAAAACAATCAAGATGGACACATGACTGCTAGGCTACAGGCTACAACACGGTCTACACTTCCAATTTCTTTGGGGTAAGTAACTCTGAAAACCAACATTCATTCCTAGCCATTTCCAAGTAGCAGCCCCTTTCCAAGGTGACAGCATAAATATGTGCTATCTCCTTTCCACATGCCTTCCTCAACTCTTAAACAAGCCAACAACAGGAACTGAGCAGCACTGGTCTAGTCCTAGCTCTACCACTGAATACACAATGTGAATCTGTATTAACTCAAGCCTCATTTTCCTCATCTGTAAGTGATGAAACTGTTGGGACTCCAGAGCCTCTGAGGTTCCTTCTAGGCTCTAAAACCCTTTGCCTTCTCCCAATTCCCTTTAACCAGCACCAAGTATCAACCTGCCTTGCTTCCAAACCCTACTGCACCGCAGTGTTCAGGCCTGAGACTTCCAAAGAGTGGGGTGGGTTGATGCTGACTAGCCTCCTCCTCCCAAAAAGAAAAAGAAAAAAATTTGAATTTCTTAGAAAGGCACGAAGGACTGGAATAATATGACATGTTAGAAATCCAAGGCTCCTTTGAACTTTTTTTTACAACAAAAAATTATAAAAATAATCCCAAACGATGACAAACTATCATATGTCAAAAACGTACAACATGCTTTGACAAGTGAATGAAAACAGACCCTTCCTTTCCTGGGAATTTCTACTCTTCCTCCTGGATGAAAAACAGGGACAGCAGACAATTGGTGACTCTCACATTGTCTCACTACTATCTCCCATTCCACAGATTACCTAAGCAACACATAATAGCTTATGCTGATTATCATCTGCAAACAGGTGACCATTGAGAAACACAAGAATAAGGAGAATGAAGTTATTTTACCTTTCAGGGTCTTTGTGTTCGCCTCTATAGTGATTAAATTATTTACATGACAACCAAGGTCACTGTGTTTCTAAATATTCCACCCATCTGCAAGTTTAAGCGATCCCTCCCCTCCCCCACCCCCAGGGAGACTGGACTTGGGGTTAAAATTTGGACCCCACTATATGCCAGGCACTGTGCTAGGAGCGCTGGAAATACTGCCAAGGACAAAAAGAGATCCCAGTGCAACAGGAACATGCTACGGAAACAAGAGAGCAAGAACAATTCTAAAAGAAACAGGTAAAGATTCCTGAAAGGGCTGGCATTGCTTTGAATTACTGGTTTTGCTTTGAATTACTACTAGTAAAGGACACAATAAGAAAAAAAAAAAAAATGACAAATTTTTTTAAAAAAGCATTCAACCAGGCAGCACACAATACAAACTTAAGGGACCTAAAGCAGGCAGACCCCTAGCCCCCAGGAGCTAGGTACGAAATCAACTTAATAAATAAGTTCCACCAGGACCCGCTGCCGCGCCTGGGTCCCTAGCGCCCAAGCAGCCCAGTCCCACAGGGAAAAACGTGCGACCACAGCGGAGGAGGAGCCACGGGCCCGGGAGCCACAACCTCGTGGCGCTCTCCGCGTGGCGCCAAGCAGCCTTCCCGCTCGGCTCTGCCCCGGCCCTGGCGCGCAGCACCGAGCCCGCCAGACCCGCGCGGCACCCAGCGCGCAGCCAACCCCCGCGGGGCCCGGGCTCCCCGAGAAGTTGCACGCTGTCTGTGAAGCGGCGGGGCAGACTGGTCGCCACGTCTTAAGAGCGGTTAGGGGAGCAAAGAAAGAACCGCCTGGGAGGACCCCACCCTTCACCTGCAGAAAAAGGCCCGGGCAAAGCTGGTGGAAGTCATTCCCCCCCGTCTCCGCTTGCCTGGCAGAGAAGACAAAGGAAAACAGGCGCCTGGAAGTCAGAAACCCACAGGACGACCCCTCCCCGCGGATGCAAGACGCGGACGCCGGAGAGCACGGAGCCAGCGCAACTTTCTCACTGAAGCCGACCACGTTTCCTCTTAATAACCAAAAAGAAAAAAAAAGAAAGAAAACGGAAGCCCCTACTACTGTTACCGTTTCAGTGATGCGCCGCACCGATCAGGCTCTCGGGCTTCCCCAGAGCCCCGGCGCCCGGCCCCAGCCGGTGCTCCCCGGCCCCGGGACGCCGCCTCGCGCGCGCCCGCCGCCCTCGCCACCCTCCCGGGCGGGCTCCCCGGCTCGCTCCGCCCTTGGCACCCAGGCTGCGCCGCGGGACGGGCGCGCCAGTGCCGGGCCTGGGGGAAGGGGCGCCCCAGCGGCTCGCGGGGGGCCCGCCACGGCCCCCGCCCCCAGCGCTGCACTCGCGGAACAATGAGCACCCGCTTCCTCCGCCCCTCCCCCACGGGACCCCGGCCGCGAGTTGCCGCCGCGCGGCGGGGAGAAGCGACCCGGAGCGCGCCGGCCCTGTGCCCGGGGCCGGGGGCCGCTGGAGCCTCGGCGGCCCGGGTCCCCGCCCGCCGCTCGCGCGGAGCCCCGGGCCGCGCGGGGAACTCTCGGCGCCGGAGCGCGGCCGGGAGCGGAGGCGCGCGGGCCGGGCCACGCGGCGGCCGCAGCAACGGACGCGGCCCGCAGCCGCCAGCCGCACGCGCCGCCCGCCCGCCCGCCCGCCCGCCTGCGGGCCCGGCCGGCCGGAGCGCGGCCCCGCCGCAGTACCTTGCCGCTGGCCGTGCCCCCGCTGACGCCGATGAGGAAGGGCTCGCCGCTGTCTGGCTGCTGGTGGTCCTGCAGGGTCTGCTCGCTGTCCCCGGCCATGGCTCGCGCCGCCCCTCCTCCCGCCGCCTGTGCGCACGGGCGCACGCTTCCCGCCCGCGCCCGGCTCCCCGCGCTCCCCGCCGGGGCCGAGGTCGCCGCTGCTCGCCCGAGAGCTGCCCGGAGGCCGGTGGCGGGGCCGCGTGTCCCCGAGGAGCCGACGCCGTCCTCTGCCCGCAGCGGCCGGGCCGGTTTACATCCCGGGCCGAGGTCAGCGTGATGCCGCTGCTCCAATCCGGGCGGGCAGCGCGCTGCAATTCGCCAGGCGGCGGCGGGCGGCGGGCCCCCGCCCCTCCCGGCCCCTCCCGGCCCCGCCGCCGCCCGAGGTCCCGGGAAAGGTGTGAGCCCGGCCCGCCCGGTTAACCCTTTCCCCGAGGCTCCCCGGCCCACCCGGAGAAAAGAAACGGGCTTCTCTGAGTTGCGCTTCGGCATGCCACCACTTATTTCTAAAGAAATCAAAAGCTTGGAGGGATTAGTAGGCGGATTAAAATAATGGGTGGAATAACCCGGGTTTGAGGAGCAAAATTTGAGCACGCTTGGAAGATTAAGATGGAACAAAGAGTTCATGTCATTTACCCATTATCCAGACTAAAACCTTGTGTTTCCAGAAAATGAGATTTTTTTTCCCCCTCCCGTTTCCCAAAATAATATGTCAGCCGCTGGCTTCAGATATTTCCTGACTTGCAAATCCCCAAGCGCAGTCCTCCTCAGCAGGCCTGTCCTCAGGCAACTCCCCAAAGAGCGAGTTGAGGGGCTTCTGTGAAGGGTGCCCTCCCTAGAAAAATCAGTGCCCTTCCAAACCGCAGTATCTCAAATGCCGCACACTGAGGTTCCTGTAGAGCTAGGGTTTGTGGAAACATTGAAATAACCCTAAACGCCATTTTGATCTATTAATACCTTTAACTGAACTGGTTTTTCAGAGACTGGCAGTTAAGTCACTTGGTCGGAAAGGCAGTACCAGACGGTGGCCAAGAACAGCCTCCACGTATGATGCCAGGGTTCCGCATTCACACCCAGGTCCCCGAGCAAGTCACTTAGTCTCCCTGTGTCTCAGTGTTCTCATCTGTTAAATGGGAATAGGAATGGCAGTTACATCCCAGGATTTTTGTGAGGATTAAATGAATTATTATGTGTAAAGTTCCTACAACAGTGTCTAGCATAGTCTATGCCCTATAATTAATGTTTGAAGAGAAAAGGCCTCTAAAGAGCTGAAACTGGAAAGGGCAGTTTGGCTGGGGCACAGCTGACAGGTAGGAATAGACTAGTAACTTCCTGTCTCTGCTCCTGCGAACTTGGGGCTGGTATCAGCCCGCTAAAGGAGGCTACGGTCTAAAACAAAACTTAAAGTCAATAGCATTGTCTTTTAAAACTTACTAAATTGCCTATGTTTTGAAAAGAAATTACTAAAGAAAATTAAGAGTATCAGAAAACACAAACATTGTATCCACTATTGAAATACAGTTGACTCTTGAATAACACAGGTTTGAACTCCACAGGTCCACTTATAGGAGGCTTTTTTTTTTCAACTAAAGTACAGTATTTGCAGGTGGAGCCCACTGATATTGAGGGCTGACTTTTCCTGTTTGAGGGCTCCTAGGGGTCTAATGACAGTCTTGGGTATGCCCAGATTCGGTGATATGCTGGAACTAATCCATCCTGGAACTAATCCCCAGCAGATACCAAGGGATGACTGTACTTTATGTCACCTTCCAACACCAGACTCTACATCAGAAGGGAACCTATAATCCTACCACTTTGGAAGGTGGAGGCAGGAGGATTGCTTGAGGCCAGGAGTTAGGGACCAGCCTGAGGGTTAGCCTGGGGATATTAGATAGCTGAGGGGAAGAAGAGGAGGATAAAAGAATGTGGCATCCTCCATGAACTTTCCCTAAATCTCCACCTTCCTTATCATTTGTATAGCTTAGTTTCCATACTATTTTATCATAAAATTTTTTTTTAATTGTTGAAAGACTTTATAGCAAACACCAATATACCCACCACCTTCACTCTACCATTAACATTGTACTGGCCTGGGGGTGGGGGTGGGGTGGCTCACACCTATAATCCTAGCACTTTGGGAGGCCAAGAAAGGAGGATCACTTGAGACCAAGAATTCAAGACCAGCCTGTGGCCAGTCATGGTGGCTCATGCCTATAATCCTAGCACTCAGGGAGGCTGAGGCAGGAGGATCACTCAAGGTCAAGAGTTCAGGACCAGCCTGAGCAAGAGTGAGACCCCATCTTTACTAAAAATAGAAAGAAATTAATTGGCCAACTAAAAATATACATAGAAAAAATTAGCCGGGCATGATGGCGCATGCCTGTAGTCTCAGCTACTCAGGAGGCTGAGGCAGCAGGATTGCTTGAGCCCAGGAGTTTGAGGTTGCTGTGAGCTAGGCTGACACCACGGCACTCTAGCCCAGGCAACAGAGCAAGACTCTGTCTCAAAAAAAAAAAAAGAAAGAAAGGAAGGAAGAAAAAAGACCAGCCTGAGCAACATAGGAAGACCCAATCTCCACAAAAAGATAGAAAAATTAGGGCGACTTCCGGGGCCCTGCTCTTGGGGCCCCAGAACCTCGTCCAAAAATAAAAAAAAATAAAAAAAAATAAAAAAAATAAAAAAAAAAAAAGATAGAAAAATTAGCCAGACATGGTGGTGCACGCCCATAGTCCCAGCTACTCAGGAGGCTGAGACAGGAGAATCACTGGAGCCCAGGAGTTTGAGGTTGCTGTGAGCTATGATGATGCCACTGCACTCTGGCCTGGGCAACAAAGTGAGACCTTGTCTCAAAAACAACCAACCAACAACAAAAACTACATTGTACTATACTTGCTTTATCACATAACTAGTCATCTACCCATCCCTCTGTCCATTAACATATTATCATAGTACTTATTTCCCTTTGATTTGTTAATTTTAATTGGCTTATTCTAAACTAGTTTATACATTTCTTGCTCTCTTTTCTTTAACTACTATATCCTCAACACCTAGAACAATTTCTTGCACATAGTACAAGAAACATAAATGAAGAGACACCATGGTCTCACTTCTACATTCTCCAGGGCCCACTTAGCAGAATGACAGGCAAGTAGGAGGCATTCAATAAATAATAATTGAATTAATGAATGAACTAATGAATGAATATGGAAAAGTTAAGAAAGTGTCATCAAGCAAACTTCATTTCCACCACCTTGGAGGGAAAGGCAGCGTTCCTTTGATAGTATTTATGTAATTACTGCTCTTATTTCTAAATGTTTTGTTTCCCTGGCATTCCAGAGTAACTGTCTATATCTAGTCCTAATTCGTCCGTTGCCTAGTTGAGCTAACTCATTAACTGAACTATTCATGTCACATCTCTACACCTTGTTTAATAATAATAATATTTGACTTCTGTGCATGAGTTATAATATACATGAAAATGCTATGAAAAAAAATCAAAAGCATTCTATATAAAGGTAAGGCCTAATTAGCAGAGGGCAGCCAGCTGCACTCTGCATGCCCTGTCTTCCTTTCTCTCTCTTACCCCTAGGGCTGGCCCACCTACATATAAGGAAGTTATCTGTGTCCATTTAAATTATGAAGAATACTCTTAGGACCAGTGCCCTCAACAAGGACTTTCGCATCTCTGCTCCCTACAAAGCAAGGCAAGCTGCCCGTGCTATTCCCTGTGCTGTGTCATCCTCTCTTGGGAGGCTGATCACCAAATCCCATAGCTAGGGATGTTCAAATGACTTTTGAGCCTACCGTAGCAATTACACTGCAGATTCTGAATTAAGTGATTTCAAGCTGTCCTCCTTCCCCTCCCATTAAGAAAAAACCAAATGTTTTTAAGAAAATTCAGAGTTAGAAGAGATTCAGGAAATACATTTTCTTGGTATCTATGATATATATTTTTTTCTTTATACAAATTTTAGTCTGATCAAGTTCTGGCCTAGTTAACATTTGAGGATGAAGTCAGCATGAGTATACAAATGCAGCTGTAGCCAGAGAACAATAAGAGACATTGCCATTGACAGTCCTTTGTCTGCCTGCCTTTTCTCCTTAAGTAGCCGTAGTTCTGAACTAGACAAGGAACATTACATTTTGCATCCTATTGAAATGTTCTACCTCTAGGTGCTTCATGCACCACGATCAACTATCTTTTTGCTTATTTCATTCCCTAACCAGAAAAATAGATGTTATCACACTTCAGCATCCAAAGCGTTTTAGTTGTCTGTATTGCCTTTCCAACTGCTTTTCACCTTTTACCAATCTGCAATTGCTTTGACAGATCCTAAGTACTATTCTGAAAGATGACTAGATGATATTAAAGCTACTTCAGCATCTAGCTCTGTGACCGTAGTCAATCACGGTCTCAGACACTATTAGGTAGCACAGTACACTAGACCAGCAGCAGCAACAGCAGCACCTGGGAATGCAAATGCTTGGCCCCACCCCAGAACTAGCGAATCAGAACTCTGTGGGTGGAGCTCAGCAATCTGTGTTTTATAAGCCTTCCAGGGGATTCCCATGCCCACCAAAGTTTAAGAACCACTGATCTGGTGCAAAGATGAATAAGCTCTAGTTAGAAAACCAAGGTTTACAAACTCACTTTGTAACCTTTGACAAGTTACTTAATTTCTTTAAACCTGAGCTTCTTTTTTTTTTTTTTTTTTTTTTTTTTTGAGACAGAGTCTCGCTTTGTTGCCCAGGCTAGAGTGAGTGCCGTGGCGTCAGCCTAGCTCACAGCAACCTCAAACTCCTGGGCTCGAGTGATCCTTCTGCCTCAGCCTCCCGGGTAGCTGGGACTACAGGCATGCGCCACCATGCCCAGCTAATTTTTTTATATATATAGCAGTTGGCCAATTAATTTCTTTCTATTTATAGTAGAGACGGGGTCTCGCTCTTGCTCAGGCTGGTTTCGAACTCCTGACCTCGAGCAATCCGCCCGCCTCGGCCTCCCAAGAGCTAGGATTACAGGCGTGAGCCACAGCGCCCGGCCTAAACCTGAGCTTCTTAAACTGTTAAACGATCCCTGGCTCTTAGGATGTTGTGAAAATAATGATATGCATTAGTACATAGCAGTTATTAAATATCATTTCCCTTCCCCTCCTATTTCTGTCACAGCTCTCTGATTTATCACAGAAGTCTACCATTTAGGGGTCAGGAGTTCCAAAGTAAGAATTTCTAATACCCAACGCACTTTCAAATAAAAATTGAGGCCGGGCGCGGTGGCTCACGCCTGTAATCCTAGCTCTCTGGGAGGCCGAGGCGGGCGGATTGCTCGAGGTCAGGAGTTCAAAACCAGCCTGAGCAAGAGCGAGACCCCGTCTCCACTATAAATAGAAAGAAATTAATTGGCCAACTAATATATACAAAAAATTAGCCGGGCATGGTGGCGAATGCCTGTAGTCCCAGCTACTTGGGAGGCTGAGGCAGGAAGGATCACTTGAGCCCAGGAGTTTGAGGTTGCTGTGAGCTAGGCTGACGCCACGGCACTCACTCTAGCCTGGGCAACAAAGTGAGACTCCGTCTCAAAAAAAAAAAAAAAAAAAAAAAAAAAATTGAAAGGTAATACCCAGAATGGGCAAGTCTACAGGGTCAGAAGTAGATTAGTGGTTGCTTACAGCTAGAGAGGTTATCGGGGAGAAATGGGGAGTGAGTGCTAAAGGGTCCAGGATTTCTTTTGGGGTGAGAGAAATGTTCAAAAATAGATTTTTATGATGGTTGCACAACTCTGAATATAGTAAAAACCATTGAATTATACAATTTAAATTGGCAAATTGTATGGTATGTGAATTATACCTCAATAAAGCTTTTTTTTTTTTTTTTAGACAGAGTCTCACTCTGTTGCCTGGGCTAGAGTGCCATGGTGTCAGCCTAGCTCACAGCAACCTCAAACTCCTGGGCTCAAGTGATCCTCCTGCCTCAGCCTCCCAAGTAGCTGGGATTACAGGCATGCACCACCATGCCCAGCTAATGTTTTTTTCTGTATATATTAGTTGGTCAATTAATTTCTTTCTATTTATAGTAGAGACGGGGTCTCACACTTGCTCAGGCTGGTTTTGAACTCCTGACCTCGAGCAATCTGCCCACCTCGGCCTCCCAGAGTGCTAGGATTATAGGCATGAGCCACCACGCCTGGCCTCAATAAAGCTATTTTAAAAATATGGCCTGCCACCATGGTGGCTCACTCCTGTAATCCTAGCACTATGGGAGTCCAAGGCGGGAGGATCACTCAAGGTCAGGAGTTCCCGACCAGCTTTAGCAAGAGTGAGATCCTATCTCTATTTAAAAAAATAAAAATAAAAAATGTAAAAATAAAAAAAAATTAGGTGTCAACCAGGAGACTAGGAGAAGAAAGAAATTTTTAGGAATTGGGAACAGAAATGGGCAAAAGCATTGAGAAAAGACTGAGAATTATGAAGAATGTCAGAGAACTTTGTAAACTATAAAACATTATGCAAATGTAAGTTATTGATTTTGTTGAGTTCAACATGCACCCTCCCTCAAAAAAGATAATTGTCTTTCAAGGGCCCTTAAATTTTAGTTGACCCAACTTCAAAAATCCCATGTTCTCCAAGAACCTTTCCCAGACATTGAAAAGTTAACATACAGATTTTTAGTTCCATACAGATTTTCTGATTTTCTCTCCTCTCCCCATATCAGGATATACTTTCTAATGTGATTCTATGAAAATAGGCCAAGATAAAGTCAAGAGCTCAGTTGTCTTGCCCAGGCAGCTACCAGCACCCAATAAGAGCAGGTCCCAGAATCCAGGTTGTGTTTACTATGGTTTTTTTTGTTTTTTGGTTTTTTTTTTGCAACAGAGTCTTGCTTTGTTGCCCAGGCTAGAGTGAGTGCCGTGGCGTCAGCCTAGCTCACAGCAACCTCAAACTCCTGGGCTCAAGCAATCCTCCTGCCTCAGCCTCCCGAGTAGCTGGGACTACAGGCATGCGCCACCATGCCCGGCTAATTTTTTCTATATATATTAGTTGGCCAATTAATTTCTTTCTATTTATAGTAGAGACGCGAGGTCTCGCTCTTGCTCAGGCTGGTTTCGAACTCCTGACCTTGAGCAATCCGCCCGTCTCGGCCTCCCAGAGAGCTAGGATTACAGGCGTGCGCCACCGCGCCCGGCCTGTTTACTATGTTCTAAGCTGTTTAACTTCATCTCATTCCCAAGTCTTAGCCTAGACCCATATCTGACCTTTTGCCTCTTTTGTTATCCCTAAACTATGGCACTTATCTGCAATGATCTCCTCCACCTTCCCCAATAGCTCCTAGGGTTACCTTCTCAGCAAACAATTTACTTCTACCTCTTCCCTTCCTAGGGCTGATGCTCTTTCCATCACACCATAATGGATGCATTATGGTTAACTATGCAGGGCTGGGATTAGGGCGAGGCAAGGGAGATGCCTAAGGTGCAAAAGGTGAGGCGGCACTAACTCTCGGGCTGAGCAAGTGCAAGTGCAGGGTGGGCCTTAAAAAGGAAAGCCTCCTTCAATGTTATACCCTAGGCACCTCCCTTGCCTCACCCCAGTCCCAACTGTGGTTGATTGTCAACAAGAGGAGAAGTAGAGGATGGTACCACTCATGGCATCAACCACAGAGGAGTAGTTGCATTTAGTCAGGTGGCTTGTATGTGGACTGGTGACCAAGGATGGCAGGCTTGACTGTCCTCGAGATGATGGGCTGAGGTGCCAATGGGTGTCAGAGGCCAAATGAGATTAGCAGAAGTTGCAGATTAGGTTTTACTCAGTGTTCATGATATGTTGCTAAACAGTTATTTTGGTGTCGTAAAGCAAACTCTACCCAGGTCATTAGGAGAGAAGATTAGTTCAGCTCTGCTTCATAATAAAATTACAGCTGTTCCTGGTGGCAGGGAGGCCTCCGGCTTCAAGTGATGCAACCTACTGTTTCAGAAATATTTTTTAGTCCCAGACATTTTGAAAAACCAATAAAAGCAACAGACTCCTCAGGAAAAATGTGTACATGCACACAAAAGTAGAATTTTGAGTATCATTTAAAATGGTCTGGAGGCCTCAAGAAGCCTATTCATGTAGAGCTCTAGAAATCCTTACTTTTTAATTTTTATTTATTTGAGACAGAGTCTCACTCTGTTGCCCAGGCTAGAGTGCTGTGGCATCCGCCTAGCTCACAGCAACCTCAAACTCCTGGGCTCAAGCAATCCTCCTGCCTCAGCCTCCCGAGTAGCCGGGACTACAGGCATGTGCCACCAGTTGGCCAATTAATTTCTTTCTATTTATAGAAGAGAGGGGCTCTCACTCTTGCTCAGGCTGGTTTTAAACTCCTGACTTCAAGTGATCCTCCCACCTCAGCCTCCCAGAGTGCTAGGATTACAGGCGTGAGCCACCATGCCTGGCCTAGAAATCCTTGATTAAAAACCCTCATGCAGCTGGGGCGTGGTGGCTCACGCCTGTAATCCTAACACTCTGGGAGGCTAAGGTGGGTGCGTTGCTCAAGGTCAGGAGTTCAAAACCAGCCTGAGCAAAAGCGAGACGCCGTCTCTACTATAAATAGAAAGAAATTAACTTGTACCCCCTTAATACGCTAAAATAAAAAATATATAAAAAAATAAATAAAATTAAAAAAAGAAATTAATTGGCCAACTAAACATATATATGTATATATATACATATATTTATTTATTTATTTATTTATTTAAAAAAAAATTAGCCGGGCATGGTGGTGCATGCCTGTAGTCCCAGGTACTCAGGAGGCTGAGGCAGGAGGATCGCTTGAGCCCAGGAGTTTGAGGTTGCTGTGAGCTAAGCTGACGCCACGGCACTCTAGCCCGGGCAACAAAAGTGAGACTCTGTCTCAAAAAAAACCCAAAACAAAACAAAACAAAAAACCCTCATGCACCTGGAAAGACCTAGAACTGCAGGGAGAGGGGATAGTTAAGCAAGTTCTCCTGTTAGGGTGGTAGGGGAGACTGGTTTGACCCCTGGCTGCCTCTCCTGAGAGAGTTTGCAACATCTTCAGTTGGTTAGGTCACCAAAGCCAGAGAAACAAGAAGATACTCCCCCAAAAAATTATGTATGGGTATGTGTGTGTGTGCACAGATGTACATATTTGTATTATATTGATATATCTTAATATATTTTGTATCTTAAGACAGAAAATAAGTTAAAGGTATAAAATTTTTTAAAAGACATAGCATCATAAATGTTAAGGTGTTAGTGTTTGTTTAGGTTCTTGGTAAGACATTAAATATTTCGTCCTGAGAAAATGTCCCACGTCAGTGAAGTCTTTCTTTTTTTAATTTATTTTTTTGAGACAGAGTCTGACTCTATTGCCCACGCTAGAGTGCCGTGGTGTCAGCCTAGCTCACAGCAACCTCAAACTCCTGGGCTCAAGCAATCCTCCTGCCTCAGCCTCCCGAGTAGCTGAGACTACAGGCAAGCACCACCGTGCCTGGCTAATTTATTGTATATATTTTTAGTTGGCCAATTAATTTCTTTCTATTTTTAGTAGAGACAGGGTCTTGCTCATGTTCAGGCTGGTCTCGAACTCTTCAGCTCAAATGATCCACCCACCTTGGCCTCCCAGAGTGCTAGGTTTACAGGCGTGAGCCACTGTGCCCATCCAGTGAAGTCTTTTTTATCCAGTCTTCCATGCTGGCGCCCTGATTAAACAGCCTTGAACACTAATCTCAAGGAGCATGATGGACTTGATTAACTTCCAAATAAAAGCTCTGGGACATCATTTCTACAGCATTTTTCCTAGCCCTAGGCTGGAAGTTCATACAATGCACATGAGAGGATGAATTCAATATGACATTAAATTATAACCAGGATACAGTAGAATAATAGAATCTCAGTTTTTTCAATAAATAATAGCATAATCAGCTCTAGTCAAAAGTTTAACATCTTTTCTAGAGACTATTTCTATTTTTCTCTCCGGATTTCCTTCTTTTAATTCAACTTTCAGAATATATAACAAATTACCTGATTTAATGATATCCTTTAAAAAAAGCCTCATTCCTTCATTCTGTTCCATAAGGCATGTACCTCTACTACTTTGGGGCCCCATCCTTCCCATGAATGCTAATGAGCCCTGTTCTGTGACTTCTCCTACCGCTAGCCCTGGCTTGCAAAGGAGAACCATCACCACATTTCTTAGGGTTACTAGTGTCTCTCTTGCCAACTCATTCCTGATGGCCTTGGCAATGGTGTGTCCTTGAGGCCTTCCAGTGGAGCATAATTCTCTAGTCGGTCTTCCTGCTTGACATGACATATCAATTTCGCATGCTCACCTCCCTCTACTTCTGTCAGGGCAAGTTTTCTCCATCCCGTGGAGGAGTTCTTTTTTTTTTTGAGACAGAGTCTCACTCTTGCCTGGGCTAGAGTGCCGTGGCATCAGCCTAGCTCACAGCAACCTCAAACTCCTGGATTCAGGCAATCCTCCTGCCTCAGCCTCCCGAGTAGCTGGGACTACAGGCATGTGTCTGTAATCCCTGGCTAATTTTTTCTAGATATATTTTTAGTTGACCAATTAATTTCTTTTCTATTTTTAGTAGAGATGGGATCTCACTCTTGCTCAGGCTGGTTTCGAACTCCTGACCTTGAGCCATCCGCCCACCTCGGCCCCCCAGAGTGCTAGGATTACAGGCGTGAGCAACAGCGCCCTGCCCCCATGGAGTTCTTGGTAGAGCATTAAATCTTTTGTCCTGAGAAACTGCCCCCACATCAGTGAAGTCTTTTTATCCAGTTTTCCATGCTGGCACCCTTGATTAAGCACCCTTAAACACTAATCTCAGAAATACTCCCCTGACTCCTGCTAAGTCTTGCAATTCTGTAAGTATGTAGTCTCTTTCCCCCTTATGAGGCCCAGAACAGCCCTGGTTACCAATGTAGCAGCCAGAAAAGGAGGCAGGGGTGAGGGCAGCTTCAGAGGAGGCACTTATCACCAGCACAGTGAAAGTGATAGCTCTTATTAGGAAAGATGGGCCACCTCTTTAGTAAGCCCAGAGGGTCCAGAGGCACAATAATTGCAGAGGCAATTATTCTTCAAAGGCATCTATCCAGATGTACCATTCATATTTTAGGGTCCCAGGTTTTTATCACCTGATCGTCACCTAACACTCTTGCTTTGGCTGATCAATGCAAACAATTATCAGGCTCTAAGCTTCTAGCAATTAGGTCTTCAGTCTACAGCTCAAATGTGCCTGCCCTTCTAGGGGAAGAGATCAGGGTCTTTTTATAACCTACTAGCAGAGGTTCTGAATCTCACACCTAACCATTAGCTGCTTGTTAAAGGCCCTCAGTCTCTCATTATCCTTCTTCTTTGGAGTATCACTACAACTTAGCAGCAAAAAGCCAACTCCTATCTTTGTAAGCATTATTCCCCCATTTATTTTTTCTTTTTCTTTGGAGACAATGTCTCACTCTGTTGCCAAAGCTAGAGTGCAGTGGTACAATCAAAGCTCACTGCAACCTTGAACTCCTGGTCTCAAGTGATCCTGCTGCCTTAGCCTTTCAAGTAGCTAGGACTACAGGTGTGTGCCACTATGCCTGGCTAATTTTTTTTTTATTAGTAGTATTTCAGGAAATTATGGGAGTACAAACATTGTGGTTACATGTTATGACTTTGCCACATCCCAAACACGATTTGAGATGCAACCCTTCCCCCCAACAATGCTCACCGCATCCATTAGTTGTGAGTTTACCTACCCTCAACCCCCCTACCCCCAAAGAATACTGCTACTGTGTGAGCACCTTAGTGTTGATCAGTCAGTGCCAGTTTGCTGGCGAGTACAAGTGGTGCCTATTCCATTCCTGTGATACCTCACTTTGGTGGATAGGTTCAAGCTCTATCCAGGAAAATATAAGAGGTGCGAGGTCTCGCTATGTTTCCCAGGCTGAGTCTCAAACTCCTCCCCTCAAGCAATCCTCCCACCTCAGCCTCCCAAAGCGCTAGGGATTATAAGCATGAGCTACCACGGATGGCCTGATTCCCTCATGTTTTTCAAAGGCCTAAAATGTTGCAGCTACCACAGCTTTCACCTCTATCAGCATTCCCCTCCCGTGATGACGTTTTCCCAGGTTGCCACTAGTGAAATCTCTAGCAACTGAACCTCCACCTCCACCATGTCCCACTTCCCAACCAGCACAGCATCCTCTTCATCTGCGGGACAGTAGGTGAGCCAGTCCCAAGTGAGCCAAGTCCCCATCTTGCCACCTATTTCCTTGGATCATTCCTGGTACCATTTGTGTTAGTCTGGGCCTTCGAAGAAGCAGACACCAGGATGGGATTAAACATACCAACATACAATACCAAGAAATGGGATTGTATTAGAAGAAATGACTGTGAGAGGAAATAGGAAGGGAAGAAGGGAACTGGGGAACCATCAGACTGCAATGTAAGCCTAAACCTGAGTGAAGGAGAGAGACAAGCAAGGTTAGGTGGAAGCATCCTAGACTACTACTGCTCAGTGTAAGAAAGGTTCAGGCAAAACTCTGAGCGTCCTCAAGTCAAAGTTGTTGACAATCAGAAGAGCCCCATACCTCCCAGAAATGAGCCTGCGTTACTGTTCTAGCTACATACAGTCATTTATGTTCTGTGTAGGTAGAGGTTTTCGAGACACTTCTCCTGGCCACCATATATTGAGAATGAAGTACCTAAATCTCCAACTAGAATTGTTTTTTTTTTTTCTTAAGTTTGCGAGATCTGAATCCAACTAGAATTGTTGAATTGTCCATTTTTCTTTTCAATTATGTCAGTTTTTTGGCCAGGCACAGGGGCTCACACCTGTAATCCTAACACTCCGGGAGGCCAAGGCAGGTGGATCATTTGAGCTCAGGAGTTCAGCACCAGCCTGAACAAGAGCGAGACCCTATCTCTACTAAAAATAGAAAGAAATTACTTGGACACCTAAAAATAGATACAAAAAATTAGCCGGGCATGGTGGCGCATGCCTGTAGTCCCAGCTACTCGGGAGGCTGGGGCAGCAGGATTACTTGAGCCCAGGAGTTGGAGGTTGCTGTGAGCTAGGTTGAGGCCACGGCACTCTAGCCTGGGCAATAGAGTGAGACTCTGTCTCAAAAATAAAAACAAACAAACAAAAAAACAAAAACAAACAAATTACGTCAGTTTTTTGTTTGATGTATTTTGGAGCTCCTTTGTTAGATGCTTATATAATTGTTACATTTTTTGATATACTGATCCTTAAGTATGTAGTCCTTTTGATATATTGATCCTATGAAATGTCCCTATTTGTCTCTAGCAATATTCTGTGCCCTAAAGCCTATTTTGTCTGATACTAAAATAGCCAGTGCAGCTCTCTAATGATTACTGTGTGCTGAAGAAATGGTATATCATTGTCTATCTTTTAATTTTAACCTATTTGTGCCTATGAATCTAAAGTGTGCCTCTTATGGGCAATATATAATTGGATATTTTTAAATTTTTATTTATTTATTAATTTTTTTTTTTTTTTTTTTTTTGAGACAGAGTCTTGCTTTTGTTGCCCAGGCTAGACTGAGTGCCGTGGCCTCAGCCTAGTTCACAGCAACCTCAAACTCCTGGGCTCAAGCGATCCTCCTGCCTCAGCCTCCCGAGTAGCTGAGACTACAGGCATGAGCCACCATGCCCGGCTAATTTTTTTCTATATATATTAGTTGGCCAATTAATTTCTTTCTATTCATAGTAGAGACGAGGTCTCGCTCTTGCTCAGGTTGGTTTCGAACTACTGAGCTCAAACGATCCGCCCACCTCAGCCTCCCAGAGAGCTAGGATTACAGGCGTGAGCCAACACGCCCGGCCTATAATTGGATCTTGCTCTTTATTTATTTTATTTTATTTTTTTTTAGAGACGGGGTCTGACTCAAGCTATGTTCAGGCTGGTGGCGAACCCCTGAAGCAGCAGCTATACGCCCGCCTCGGCCTCCCAGAAAGCTAGGACGACAGGCGTCAGCCACTGTGCATGGCCTGGATCTTGCTCTTTTAGACAGTCTGACAACTTATGGCAAACCTGCTGGCAGTATAATGGTCTGCCAGCAACACGTTCTCTCTCTCTTTTTTTTTTTCATCTGGTAATGTCTTTATTTCAATTTCCTTTCTAAAAGTAGTTTTTCCTTTCTAAAAATTGTCTTACTTGGTTGGAGACTTTATTTATTTATTGAGACAGAGTCTCGCTCTGTCACCCGGGCTAGAGTGCCATGGCGTCAGCCTAGCTCACAGCAACCTCAAACATCTGGGCTCAAGTGATCCTCCTGCCTCAGCTTCCTGAGTAGCTGGGGCTACAGGTGTGCACCACCATGCCTGGCCAATTTTTCTATTTTTATTAAATAGTAGAGATGGGGTCTTGCTCTTGCTCAGGATGGTCTTGGAACTCCTGAGCTCAAGCAGTCCTCCTGCCTCAGCCTCCCTGAATGCTAGGATTACAGGCATGAGCCAATTGCTGGCCAAAAGGTTATTTCTTTTTTTTCCCAGCACTTTGGTTATGTCTTTCTAGCCTCCGTTGTTTCTAATGAGAAGTTAGCTATTAGTTGTATTGTTCTCCTAAATGTGATGAGTCATTTTTCTCTTGCTGCTTTTAAGATTTTTTTTCTTTGTCTCTGGCTTTCAGAAAATTGACTATGATATGTCTAGGTGGGTGTGGTTCTCTTTTTGTTCATCCTATTCAAGTTTCATTGAGCTTTTGGGATCTCTAAAGTAAGGTTCTTCATTAAATTTGAGAAATTTTCAGCCATTATTTCTTCAAATATTTTTTTCTGCCCTTTTTCCTCTTTTCTCCTTTTAAGGCTCCTTTTAAGAATCCTCTTACATATTAGCTAAATACTTGACTCCAAGTTTTTCCAGGCTCTATTTTTTCTTCAATTTTTTTTTTTGGTCTGTTCTATGGATTGGATAATTTTTATTATCTTCAAATTCAGTGATTACTTTTTCTGTCAAATCAAGTTTGCTGTCAAGCTCATCTTGTGAATTTTTCATTTGAGTTATTATATTTTTCAACTCTAGAATTTCCATGTATTTCTTTTTGTATACTATTTCCCTATTTAGATTCCCTTTTCGTTGATTCATTGTTAGCTTTCTAAAAATTATTTGAACATACACATGATAGCTGCTTTGAAGTTTTGCTTGTAAAAACTAAAAGCTGGGGCCGGGCGCAGAGGCTCACGTGTGTAATCCTAACACTCTGGGAGGCCGAGGTGGGTGGATTGTTTGAACTCAGGAGTTCGAGACCAGCCTGAGCAAGAACAAGACCCTGTCTCTACTAAAAATAGAAAGAAATTAGCTGGACAACTAAAAATTAGCTGGGTATGGTGGCACACATACCTGTAGTCCCAGCTACTTGGGAGGCTGAGGCAGAAGGATTGCTTGAGCTCAGGAGTTTGAGGTTGCTGTGAGCTAGGCTGATACCACAGCACTCTGGCCCAGGCAACAGAGTGAGACCCTGTCTCAAAAAATAAAAAAATATATATATAAATAAATAAATAAACCTTAAAAGCTGGGGCTTTTCTACTAAGTGTGTCTCTGCTAAGTGCTTTACTCCCACCTATATAGAGATCATGCTTTCCTGTTTTTCGTATGTCTACTAATTTATGGTAAAAAAAAAATGGACATTTTAGATGATATATTACAGTAACCCTTGAGTTCTATTTTCTCAAAATGGACATTTTAGATGATATATTACAGTAACTCTTGAGTTCTGTTTTCTATTTTTTTCTTTGTAATTATTTAATACTTTACTCTTTTTTTTATGACTCAAAGGATATCAAAAGGTACATGTTTTCTATTTTTAATAGTTGTTGGTTTTTCTTTTTCTTTTTCTTTGAGGCAGAGTCTCGATTTGTTGCCCAGGCTAGAGTGAGTGCTGTGGCTTCAGCCTAGCTCACAGCAACCTCAAACTCCTGGGCTCAAGCGATCCTACTGCCTCAGCCTCCCGAGTAACCGGGACTACAGGCGTGCGCCACCATGCCCGGCTAATTTTTTCTATATATATTAGTTGGCCAATTAATTTCTTTCTATTTATAGTAGAGACGGGGTCTCGCTCTTGCTCAGGCTGGTCTCGAACTCCTGACCTCGAGCAATCTGCCCGCCTCGGCCTCCCAGAGTGCTAGGATTACAGGCGTGAGCTACTGCTCCTGGCCTGTTGGTTTTTCTTTTCCCCAGTATCACGTCTGGATTTAAACTGCAGAATCTGTACCCATGGTGTGCAGTCACTGGTGTCTCTACAGTGGTGTGCGACACCACTTGCCTTGAGCCAGAACTTCATACTCAAGCTGGTGGAGCCGTGCATTTTCCCTATTTGTGCCCAACTGAGTGCCCCACTCATCGCTGGCAAGGCTGTGGACTTTTGCCCTTCGTGCTGAATGGAGTTTGACTCCGTTCACAGAAATTTAATCCAAAATGAAAACTTTCCAATGAAATAAAACACAACAAAATAAAATTCCAGGCCCTGACAGTTTTACCAGTGAATTCTATCAAACATTCAAAGAAGAGTTAATGCCAAGATTACATAAACTCTACAATAGAGAAGAAAAGATGAAATACTCCATAACTCATCTGATGAGACCAATATAACTTTGATACCAAAATATGACAACATATTACAAGAATGGAAAATTAGAGGCCAATCTTGCTTATGTGCAAAAAAATGTAAAAATTCTGAACACAATTTTAACAAACCCAATCCAGTGATACATAAAAAGGATAATACATCACAACCAAGCTTTGTTTATTCAATAAATATAAGGTTAGTTTAATATTTGAAAAACCCGCACTTTAAATAATTTATATCTGGCTTATAAACTACGTGCAATGAGCAGTGTACCATTAGAAATGGATAAATCCCGTGATAAATAAGAAAGGGTAGAACCCTTCTTTACCCCTCACCATGAAAAGCACTCTTTCTTGAATTCCCTAAAGCAGTGTTTCCTAAAATGTATTCCTTGGAACAGTAGTCTTGGGAGAGCAAAGGATACTAGGAACAAATGAGTTTGGAAAAACCTACATACTACACTCCATTCCCACTTCAACTTCTTGAAGAGAGTCGCAATATGCATTAGCATATTAAATAGTCTGAGAAATACTGTAGTAAAAACACATTTATCTTTGCTAAATCCAGTGTTTTACCAAACTCACCAAACCACAGAATCTTTTTTCCTGGTATACATATTACCAAGCAGCAAAACTAATGTTTTGTGGAGCTCCCCCTAAAAATGCTTCTCTATGGTAATCAAGTGTTCATGTAGCAAATTATCCATTACAAAGAACTAAAAACAGTATTCTGTTATCTTGGGAGAGGTCCCAAGAGACCTATTTACATAGAGAACATATTCATTGACACTAGCTTTCTATTTAATAAACATCTCATGTTTAATATGCAGTTATTTTTATTTAATAATTCATTATAATTTTTTCTGACTTAAAAAGTTATAAATGTTTGGTACAAAAAATAAATAAAATTATGCAGAAAAATTTTATATAGAATGTGAAAGTCCCCTTTAATACTCTGCCTTACAGATAATCATTATTAGCAGTTTAGGCTTACTAGTCAGCTTTTAATATTTCATATTTGCAATGTTGTTTTAGAATAACTGCTCACTAGTAGAAAAGTTGTGTCTGCTTTCCCTGTCTAACCAAAAATGCACCCATTAATAATATAAAAACATTTAAGCTTGAAAACAAATGTGAAAAGAAATATTAACATGTAAAAAATATGTGGGAGAAGAGAATATCAAAAGTTGAACACGAAAGAGAAGATTTAAAGAAAAAACAAACACCTTAGGAAAAGAAAGCTGAAGACTGTGAAATCTGATAACCTCCAACAAGAAATAGAACACACCAACGATGTGAAACAAGTGATAATTTGTTTATTTGAGCATGCACAGAACATCCTTTGAATGCTCTGACAGTATTATAAAAAAACAGTTTCCTCTATGGCCATTATAAATCAAGATATAAACTTATGCAGGAAAATATTCACAGGCATAAAACTATCATTTATGCCAAAAAGAGAAAATGAATAAAAGACATCACTAGTTGATAGTGATGACTGAGGGGTAGATGTGTCTCACTTGGAATGAAATGATCAACAGAAGAAGGGCTCTAGATACCTGCCACCCTGTTGACATGGGCAGCACCATGAATGGTCACCTGAGAAAACAACTAAGCATTAATTGCCTTTCTATTAGTGGTATTTCTGGGGACAAAGTAGAGTTTGAAATTACAAGACAAAGAGTTTTGTAGATAAGGTCATATGAATCATGATACTGGATCAGTCTTACAGGCCCTTTAATTCATAATAGAACATCTGACAATGTTCCCAGGACTACTTTGTGGAATGGTCTGAATTTATCTAGGTGACGAATTCAAAAGGTAGGGGTGCAGACCCAACAACTGGATTTTCTTTTAATATCTCTAGCTAAAACATCAGAATGTTTTTATTCTATTCTCAACCCTTCCAATTCTCCGATCAGTTTCACTTCCCCTGCGGCCCTTCTCTAGCTTTAGTGTATGTTTTCTCAGGTAAGGACACAGAACTATATACAGTGTGCAGATGTGGCTATTTTCTGTTTTCATTACAATGCCACTTCTAATGATCCTAAAATTTTGTGGGTCTTTGTGGCTGAAGAAGCAATTTCTTTTCTTTTTTTTTTTTTTATAAAGATAGCTGTAGAAGATGAATGAAGAAGCAATTTCAATCGGATTTCTTCTTGCCTGGGTTTAGGTAATAGCCAATCCTTTTTTCTTTCTTAATTTTTTTTCTTTATTTTTTTTTTAATTTTTAAATATTTTTTGTTTGGGTTTCACTTCCATAGGTAGCCAATCCCTTTTTAAGTCTAGTGGAAAGAGAACTAGATCTGCAAGGCAGGAGATCTGGTTCAAGGTCTAATTCTGCAATAACTAGCTCTGTGACCTTACAAGTTATTTAAATCAGATTGCCTTCAATTTATTCATCTATAAAATGAAGGGGTTGAATTTTATTTTTTTTGTCTTACTTAAAAGATGTGCTAGTAAGGGGTTGACTTTGAAATGTTCTAAGATCCCTCCTATCTCTGAATTTTTATGATTATAACATTGTAGCTTCTCTGCCACTTCCCCCTGAATTATTACACCTGATAGGAACTTTTAGTAGTATATGCTTAGTTTGGTATTTCATTTTTGGGAACTGATTAGTGTCAACTACAAATTTAAATATTACACGTTAAAATCTCAAGTCTTAAATGTAGTCTACACTTCTTTCTTCATCAGTGTGTAATGTGCACATCTCAATTGTGCTTTTGAAAACCCTTACCCTAGGGGCCGGTCATTGGCTCATACCTATAATCCTAGCACTTTGGGAGGCAGAGGCAGGAGGATAGACCAGGAGTTCGAGGCTCCGTCTCTATTAAAAACAGAAAAATCTGGGCATGGTGATGCAAGCCTATAGTCTCAGCTATTTGGGAGGCTGAAGCAGGAGGATCACTTGAGCCCAGGAGTTTGAGGTTACAGTGAACTATAATCATGCCACTGCACTCTAGTCCATGCGACAGAGCAAGACCCTATCTAAAGGAAAAAAAAAAAAAAACCTCTTATACCTTATCCTTTATTTCCTATATCTATTTGTACATTCTTACATTAAATGTTAAGTTCCCATTATGTGCCACTAAGACAAATATCATCCCTCCTCTTAATGAGCTTACAATCCAGAAAGACAGGAGTTGATAGCTGCGATGACAACAAAATGTAATGCTAGGAAAAATATTAGAGAATACATCGCAGAGACATCTAACCTAGTGACACAGCAATTTCAATTTTTTTAAATAACCTTTAAAATAACTTTATTTGAAACTCACAAATTTTAAATTAGTTACATCCACAGCTCTCTTTTATTTAAAATAAAGTAATTAAACTAATACTTTTAGAAATTCTCTAAATAACATTTAGAGAATTTCTAAATGATTACATAATAGGGAAATAATAAAAGTCAAAATCATAATAACATTTAGAAATAGTAATAACATTTAGAAATTCTTTTCCTTAAAAGTAGGCACATTCAAACACCTCTGTGGGCCGAGCACGGTGGCTTACGCCTGTAATCCTAGCACTCTGGGAGGTGGAGGCGGGCAGATCGTTTGAGCTCAGGAGTTCGAAACCAGCCTTAGCAAGATGGAGACCCTGTCTCTACCAAAAATAGAAAAAATTAGCCGGGCATGGTGGCACATGCCTGTAGTCCCAGCTACTTGGGAGGCTGAGGCAGGAGGATCGCTTGAGCCCAGGAGTTTGAGGTTGCTGTGAGGTAGGCTGATGCCACAGCACTCTAGCCCAGGCAACGGAGTGAGACTCTGTCTCAAAAAAAAAAAACCCAAAAAACAAAAAGAAAACACTTCTGTGTATAAATAACACCTTATAACCAAGGAGAATATTTGCCAAATGCCTTAATATTTCCTAGTAGCTGGGGGAACTGCTTCCTTTCTTTTGTACAATAGTTGATAAACAACCTGGCATTTTCTCAAGTACTGTGCAAGAGTGGCCTGGTATAGGTGAAATGAGTCAAACCCAATATAATTTATCCATTGTTCACAGAAATGTTTGGCTGTATTCTACACAGAATCAGTGTAATGCGCTACAAAGGAACATAATTAGCCAGCATATACAATAGTCTTTTGTGCATTCAAGAGAGTAAGGCGTCATTGTTGTTATTGTTGAGTAATTTTTATCTTAAATTTTATGATTTTGACTTTTATTATTTCCTTATTATGTAAATAATATAAAGTTGCTCTTTTTATTTTTTAAATAGACTTCAATCATACAGATTTGAACTAATCATAACCCTTATTTTGTAACTCATTCTTATCATTGACACTCTTTAACTTATTATTTAATAGTCTAATAAACATCTGCCATCCTATGCAAGATGTAAAATATTGATAATAAATTATAAGTTGTCTATAGTCCAGATGTTTTTCAATGTATACTGTATATAATTTTTTTTAAAAGAAGCTTTTTTGTCAGAGTTGAGAAATAAACCCTCACATACATGGTCAATTGGGCTTGTTATTTTTTATCATGATAAAAACATTTTAGCTTTAAATTTATCAGCTTAACCATTTTTTTTTTTTTGAGACAGAGTCTTGCTTTGTTTCCCAGGCTAGAGTGAGTGCCGTGGCGTCAGCCTAGCTCACAGCAACCTCAAACTCCTGGGCTCAAGTAATCCTCCTGCCTCAGCCTCCCGAGTAGCTGGGACTACAGGCATGCGCCACAATGCCCGGCTAATTTTTTCTATATATTTTTAGTTGGCCAATTAATTTCTTTCTATTTATAGTAGAGACGGGGTTTCGCTCTTGCTCAGGCTGGTTTCAAACTCCTGACCTCTAGCAATCCGCCCGCCTCGGCCTCCCAGAGTGCTAGGATTACAGGCGTGAGCCACCACGCCCGGCCAACCATTTTCAACTGGACAGTTGAGTAATGTTAAATATTTTCACATTGTTGTAAAACAGATCTCCAGAACTCTTTCATCTTGCAAATCTGAAGCTCCACACCCATTAAGCAACAACTCCCCTTTTCTCCCTTCCCCCAGCACTGCGTAACCACCATTCTACTTTCCTTTTCTATAAATTTGATTACTTTAAATATATAAGTGGAATCACACAGTATTTGTCCTTTTGTGAGTGGCTTATTTCACTTAGCATAATGTATTTAAGGTTTATCTATGTTTTAGCATGTGATAAGATTTCCTTCCTTTTTAAAGATGGATAATATTTCATTGTGTGTATGTGCCACATTTTATTAATATTTATCCACTTATCTGTCAATGGACATTTGGTTTGCTTCCACCTCTTGCTATTGTGAATAGTGCCTCTATGAGCACAGGCGTGCAAATGTCTCTTTGAGACTTTTGTTTCAATCTTTTTGAATATATACCCAGAAGCGGAATTGCTGAATCATATGGTAGCTCTATCTTTAATTTTTTGAGGAACTTCCATACTGTTTTTTATAGCAGTTACACCATTTTATAGTCCCACTAACAGTGTATGAGGTTCCTAATTTCTCCACATCCTCACTAACACTTATTTTTTTGTTGTTGATGTTATGACAGAGTCACACTCTGTTGCCCCAGCTAGAGTACCATGGCATCGGCCTAGCTCACAGCAACCTCAAACTCTTGGGCTCAAGCAATCCTTCTGCCTCAGCCTCCTGAGTAGCTGAGACTACAGGCATGTGCCACCATGCCTGGCTAATTTTTTTATGTATATATATATATATTTTTAGTTTTCCATCTAATTTCTATTTTTTTAGTAGAGATGGGGGGTCTTGCTCTTGCTCAGGCCGGTCCTGAACTCCTGAGCTCAAACGATTCTCCCACCTCAGCCTCCCATAAGTAGATATTCTGAGACACATCATTGTAATAAAAAAAAAGATGAGAGCAATATCTATTCATTCACTCCATCATGTATTCCTTCACATGTTTTGAATGTTTACCATATTTGAGGCATTGTATTGGGTATTAGGAATAACAAAGATTAATTAGAAACCATTTCTACCTTTTAGGAGTCACAGACTCTTAGGAAATGTAGTCATAAACAAGCATTTGTAACACTGCACGATATGTTATTATGGTGCACAGCAGCAACACAAAGGACTGAGTAATAACTTTACTTGTGCTAGGAACAAATGCTAAGCAAACCATGAGCGCCAGCTCAGATGAGACTCAATACAGCCCTATTAAGTGCCTGTAGGGGGCCCTTATTAGTCAAGATCTCATTAGGCAGGTCCCCACAGTAAAGAGATTGCACTAAGAAGCAAAAGTAGCCCTAATATATTTGCCAATAATTTTGGCAATCATTTGATGCCAAAATGAGCCAATCATTTATAATAAGATAATCATTTATAAAATTAGTTCTCAAACATCCTTCCTCATGTAACATGTCTTTTTGTCCCCATTCACCTATTTGCGAATTCATTCCAAATCTCTCAACTTTCATAAAATCATGGAAAATCATAGCAGAGAGCTGCTCAAATCACAAGCAAAGCCACTTACAAAAATAAGGATGTCGTGGAAGTAGACCAGTTAATAACTGAAGAAGAGAAAATCAACAAGGGTGTTGGCATAAACTGATGCTTCACAAGAAAATGATCTGAAAGGAAAAGGATTCAAAAGTAAAATATTAATATCTTTCAAAAACATCCCTTTGGAGACAAGATCACAAACTAATGTTTTTCTCCTTCGACTCAACTGTGAAGATGCCACACAAGTAAGAAAGATGTTGACAGATACCCAAACTTAACATAATTACTGTAAGAAATCCCTGGGAGGAAAAAAGAGTTTATTAGTGTATGAACTGGAAGGAAATGGCGGTCTGGATAAGTAAGAGAGCTAATATCATGAAAAGAGATATTGTGGATGAGAACATAGTTGTGTCTTTCTCTTTCTCCCCTACATTGGACTGGGCACATCATTACATTCTCCTTTTCTGCTGCAGGGTAGGAAAACATCAACAACACAGCGTCAGGCTAGTGCCAGAGCAATGCTGGGGTGCTGTTAGAACTTTGAAGAGGTCATTTCAGGTGCAGGCTGACTACTTGGTTCCAGCTGTTTCCTCTGCATGCCTCCCCACCTCCCCTCACGTCAGGCGACTCCAAGAAAACAGCTCTGTACACAAGAGGGAAGTAAAACTCAGTGGAAATCAAGCATGGAGGGGCTCCAAGGGAGGAGGGAGGGGCAAAAACTGACCTAACGGGTACAGTGAACACTACCTGGTGATGGGCACACTCGACTCAAGCACTATAAAAGTGAACCATGTAACCAAAAATATGTGTACCCTCTTAATATTTTGAAATTTAAAAAAAGAAAAAAAAAAAAAAGCAGCTCTTAGGAAAGAGCAGGGCAGAGATACAAGCTTCCGTGAGGGGCAGAGTTCCCTGATTGGAAGTGAAGTGGGAGTGATGGGCAGATAAAAGGAGATGGTCCAATCCGGACATTAGAGGAGCACAGGCACTGTGCAGGAAAGACAAAATGGAACATCTTACTCCAGAGAATTAATGGATCAACCAGAACAAGAAGTTAAAATAAACATATTAAATATCCTAAAAGAGACAAGAGAGGATATTGGGAAAAGGGAGCAAGAACAAGAAAATTATACTGGGAATAAAAAATATGATGACTGAAAGAAAAAAACCCAATGAAAGGATTAATGTGAAAAGTGAGTAAATCCAAAGAATAACCTAGTGAGCTGAGGAAGATAAGTTCAGGAACAAGACATCTTTGAGAAAGTTAAAAAAAAAATTTAAACAGGGAAAATAGAAGAAAATTTAAGCCATATGGAGACAAGAAATTGCAATGCTGAAATCCATATATAGTAACATGAATCCAAGAAGAAAAAAAAATAGAAGGGAGAGAATATCTGGAGAAGTGACAACAAGAATATCATAGAACTGATGAAAAGTGAAAGTCCTCAGATTGAAATGGCTCACAAACTATCAACAAGGTAGAGAAGGAAAAAACTTCACTTGGACGAATTATAGTGAAAAACTTTCAATATTTTTACAAAAACGTTTAAACAAATAGAGAAATTGACAGAGCAGTACAATGACCTGTATATTACCTAGTTTCAACAAGTATTACCATTTTTTGCAGTATCTGCTTTTTCTCATTTTTGGGGAATCATTTTAAAATAAATTGCAGACATCAAACTTCACCCCAAATATTAAAATATGCATGTTCCAAGGATAAGGACATCCTCCTACATAACCATAGTAACAGTATCATTCCTGAAAAATTAATAAGATTCTCTAATATCATCTAATTTTCAGTGTATATTCAAATTTCCCCACCTGTCCCCAAAATGTCTTTTATATCTGCTTAATATGAACAAGACCTAATAAAGTTTCTTGCATTTCGCTACCTTTTCAGACTTTTAGAATCTAGAATATATCCCCACATTTTTCTTTTTTTTTTTTTTTTTTTTTTTTTTGAGACAGAGTCTCACTTTGTTGCCCAGGCTAGAGTGAGTGCCGTGGCGTCAGCCTAGCTCACAGCAACCTCAAACTCCTGGGCTCGAGTGATCCTTCTGCCTCAGCCTCCCGGGTAGCTGGGACTACAGACATGCGCCACCATGCCCGGCTAATTTTTTATATATATATCAGTTGGCCAATTAATTTCTTTCTATTTATAGTAGAGACGGGGTCTCGCTCTTGCTCAGGCTGGTTTTGAACTCCTGACCTTGAGCAATCCGCCCGCCTCGGCCTCCCAAGAGCTAGGATTACAGGCGTGAGCCACAGTACCCGGCCCACATTTTTCTTTATAATATTGACTTTTCCAAGAGAGTAGGCCTATTTTCTTAAGTATATACCACATTTTTGGATTTGTCTAATTATTTCTTCATGGTGTCATTAATTAGTTCCTATATCTTCTCTATTTCCTGAACACTAGAAGTTAAGCATAAAGTCTTGATTAAATTCAGATGAAAAGGAGCTTACAAGAATTCTTTATAGGTAATGCTATGCATTTCATAATACATCTTATCAGAAGCACATAATGTCAGGTTTAGTGGTGCTAAATTCAAGCTCTTAATTAAATAGTGGATACCATGGCTTATTCAATAATCCCTTACAGATAGACATTTAGGTGGTTTCTAATCTACTGCTATTACAAATTATGTTGCAATGAATTACCTTTGAAATATATTTTTATATGTGGAAATGTCTCTTCACGGTAGTTTCCTGAAAGTTGATTTGCATATTTAATTTAGATAATGCTAAATTCCCTTGTGCGGGGCTGTACAATTTTGCATTGCCATTAGTAATATATGAGACTGTCTAATAAGTCATAGCCATGGTAACAGACTGTGTTCTTGAATTTTTGGACTTCTAACAATTTGACAGTTGAGATAAAAAGACAGCTGAAAAATGGTATCTTAATGATTTTTTTCCTATTTTATTTTTTAGTTTATTTGCCATAAGAAAAATTCAGAAGAAAATTCATGTTGTTTTAAATGGACTTCCTCTTACTATGTGTGAGCTCAGTTATTTTTTCATATGTTTAAGGAATATTTTATTCCTTTTTTTGTGAACTATTTGTGAATTTTGTCCATTCTCATTTCATGATTTTGGTCTCATCTTCTCAGTTTTTAAGGAAAATCAGCTTTTGTCTGTGGTACAAGCTGCAATTATTATCTCTCAATTTTTCATTTGTCTTTTGCTATGCGTATGGTTTTGCTTTCCATGCAAGTATTTTTTACTTTAATCCTTAAGTACTTAAAATTGTCAGTCCTTACTATCATTTATGATTTTGAGTAATAGTTAAGAAAAGATCTGCCCTCTCTTAGTTCCAAAGGAATTCATTCCTATTTTATTTCTGGGGCTTGTATAGTTTCATTTTTTTTACATTTAGATCTCAAATCCATTTTGCTAATAATGTTTTTCAAATCTTTTATATCCTTACTAATTTTCTGTCTACTTGTAATCTAACTATAAATTGTAAATTTATCTATTTTTCCTTCAGATCTGTCAGTTTTTACTTCATGTATTTTGAAGCTCTGAACTGGATGCATACACATTTAATATTGTCATGTCTTTATATTGAACTAACGCTTTGTTGTTGTTGTTTTGAGACAGAGTCTCACTCTTGCCCAGGCTAGAGTGCAGTGGCATCAGCCTAGCCCACAGCAACCTCAAACTCCTGGGCTCAACCAATCCTCCTGCTAATTTTTTCTATATATATTAGTTGGCCAATTAATTTTTTTCTATTCATAGTAGAGACGGGGTCTGGTTCTTGCTCAGACTGGTTTCAAACTTCTGACCTTGAGCGATTTGCCCGCCTTGGCCTCCCAGAGTGCTAGGACTACAGGCCTGAGCCACCGCACCTGGCCAATGCTTTTGTTTTGAAATCTCCTATCCCTGGTGATATATTTGTCTTGAAGTTCATTTTGTCTGATGCCAATATAATCTTCCAGCTTTCTCAAAATTAATGTTTGTATGGTGAACCTTTTGACTTATCTGTGTCTTGATATTTAAGAATATACTTTATTGGCCGGGTGTGGTGGTTCACGCCTATAATCCTAGCACTCTGGGAGGCCGAGGTGGGTGGATTGCTCAAGGTCAGGAGTTCAAAACCAGCCTGAGCAAGAGTGAGAGATCCCTGTCTCTACTAAAAATACAAAGAAATTAATTGGCCAACTAAAAACATATAGAAAAAATTAGCTGGGCATGGTGGCACATGCCTGTAGTCCTAGCTACTTGGGAGGCTGAGGCAGTAGGATCGTTTGAGCCAAGGCGTTTGAGGTTGCTGTGAGCTAGGCTGACGCCATGGCACTCTAGCCCTGGCAACAGAGTGGATTCTGACTCAAAAAAAAAATATATATATATATAGGGAGGGGGGCGGGTATATACATACATAATGAGTGAGATGTGCACCATCTGGGGGATGGTCATGATGGAGACTCAAGACTTTTGGGGGGAGGGGGGGAAATGGGCATTTATTGAAACCTTAAAATCTGTACCCCCATAATATGCCGAAATAAAAAAAAAAAGAAAAAAAATATATATATGTATGTGCGCCACCATGCCCAGCTAATTTTTAGTATTGCATAAATGTATATTTGTGTATTTGTATAATATACAATTAAGTTTCTTGCTTCATATAAAAATTCTGCCTTTTAATTATAGTGGACCATTTGCATTTAACGTATTTATCTATATGGTTGAGTTTATAACTACCATCTTGCTGGAGTGCAATGACATGATCATAGCTCACTGTATCCTCCAACTGTTGGGTTCAAGCAATTCTCCTGCCTCAACCTCCCGAGTAGCTGGGACTACAGAAGTGTGCCACCATGCCCAGCTAATTTTTTTTTTCCTATTTCTGCAGAGACTATATCTTGCTATGTTGCTGTTTTTATTTTTTATTTTTTTTGAGACAGAGTCTCACTCTGTTGCCCAGGCTAGAGTGCCATGGCATCAGCCTAGCTCACAGCAACCTCAGACTCCTGGGGTCAGGTGATCCTTCTGCCTCAGCCTCCTGAGTAGCTGGGACTACAGGCATGCGCCACCATGCCCGGCTAATTTTTTCTATATATATTAGTTGGCCAATTAATTTCTTTCTATTTTTAGTAGAGGCGGGGTCTCGCTCAGGCTGGTTTCGAACTCCTGACCTTGAGCAATCCGCCCGCCTCGGCCTCCCAGAGTGCTAGGATTACAGGTGTGAGCCACTGCGCCCGGCCTATATTTATTATTTCTGAGATCTTCATTCCTTCCTGTAAGTCTAAGTTTTCACCTTATATCATTTTCTTTCAGTCTGGAGAAATTGCTTTAATGTTTCTTGTAGTATAGCACAAATCTTTTAGTGACAAATGCTCTCAGATTTGGATCAAAATATCTTTATTTGCCTTAATTTCAAATATTATTATTGCATTGAAAATTCAGACACTTTTTTCAGAACATTAAAGATGTGGTTAGGCTACCTTCTGACTTGCATAAGTTCTAATGAGAAAGCTGTTGTCATTTTAATCTTTGTATCTTTTTCTGATTACTGTTCAATTTTCTCCTTATTAGTGGGTTTCAGCAATGTGATTATAATGTGACTTGATGTGGTTTTCCTTTTACATTTACCCTGCTTGTGGTTAGTTGAGATTCTTGGATCTATGGAGGTAGTTAAAAACAATATAAAACACTATAATAACTGTATTCCATATGGTCAAAAAGCTAGAGGAAAGACTGCATACGTTAAGTAGAGACATGGAAGATATAAAAATATCCCAAATTGAACTCCCAGAAATGAAAACTAAAATGTCTTAGGTGACAAAACAAAACTGGATAGAACAATATAATAGTGAATTTGTGAATTAGTGAAAACAAAGCAATAGAAACCATCCAAAATAAAACACAAAGATATGGAAGACTGTCTTTGGGTACAGGGTGGTAGAAAAAATAAGAAAAAAGTAAAAAGTTAAGTGAAGGAATAAAAAAAATTAGAAAAAATTAAAAAAAAACAAATACAAAGGGAAGAGAGAAACTTTGCCACAGAGTACCTCACATTGCTAAGAAGAGGTGAGGTTAGTGAATAAAAATGAGATGAACTCTAATGTGGTAAAAGATGAGAGAAAAGTGGGAAGTGTTCCAAAAGGGGAATGGGACAGAGACTTAACAAAGGGGATAAATGAAAAGATTGGCAAAGAGAATACAAAACCAAGGTGAGTTTATATACTATACATACATATTGTAGACAGAGTCTCACTCTGTTGCCCAGGCATCAGCCTAGCTCACAGCAACCTCAAACTCCTGGGTTTAAGCAAGTTTACTGCCTCAGCCTTCCAAGTAGCTGGGACTACAGGTGCCCACCACGATGCCTGGCTAATTTTTCTATTTTTAGTAGAGACGAGGTCTCCTTCTTGCTCAGGCTGGTCGCTAACTCCTGAGCTCAAACTATCTTCCTGCTTTAGCCTCCCAGAGTGCTAGGATTACAGGCATGAGTCACCACGCCCGGCCTATAATACGGTTTTTTGTTATGGATCCATTCTCCTATCCACCACCCTAGAAATATCAGAATTATTGTATTTTCATAATTTCTCTTCTTTTTTTATACTCCAAACCATAACAACTCTCTCCAAATTGATCCTGTGAGTTACTTTCCTGGTTTCTCATATTTGTCCTTCTTTTCAATAATAACACCCAGTTCTGGCTCTTTTTTCTGTATACCTGTTATTTCAAAATACTCTGCTAGCCTGCCATCCTTCCCAAATTGTAATGCTAAATTAATTTTCCTAAGGTACTGCTTTGATCATTTCACTCTTTTTGGCTCTAAAATCTTCAAAGACTCCATTCCTACTGTCTTCTAAATAAAGTTTGGATTTCTGTTTATCTGCAATGCAAAGTTTGACCTATTTTTCTAGCTTTTCAAAAGTCCTATATCCATAGTAAATTATCTATTACCTCCAACTAAGTTTCATTTAATTGCCTCTTACTTTAGTCATTAACTTAATAAATACTTAACTGAGCACCTACCATGTAGTAAGTATTAGTCTAAATGCCAGTGATAAAGTCACTTTCTTTCAATCAAATTTCATGGAGGTTGATCACTGTCATAGAACCCACATAATCAACTTTCTAAACTTTCAAAGTTGAAAATCAGCCCTCAGGTAGAGGTGAGATCATCATGTATAGTCCCTTCAGGAGGTTTTACCTGAAATAGCCAATTGGCATCTCTTCATGTTCAAAACCCATGGAATGAATTACTTCCAGGGGGTTCAAGAGAGAACACTGAGAATAGACCCCAGAGAAATAAGAAAATCTTATTGAAGTGAATGAAATAAGTCTAGCTAGCCCCAGAGAGAGCAATTTCCCTCTACCTGGGAAAGCATAAGTGATCTGTACACACTAATGGAAAGTGAAAAGTTCCCTGTGCTTTTGGATTAAAACATGCACTGCATCTTTTCCACAAATATTTTTGAGTATTTGCCATAGAACAGGCCCTATGTTAGATGTGTAAGTCATTTTGAGACTGAGATTCTGAAAAGGCCTGGAATCAGGGACCTGAAGCTGTGGACATTCAACAATAGTACTTATGGTATTTATCTCTCTGTGTGAATAAGATGAATGCTTGTTAGGCAGCACAGTGAATCACTAAGGTGAAGGGTAAGAGTCTAAATCGTGAGTAAAAGTGGATTATTGGCCAAAAATGTAACATGAGAATACTAAGCATGCATGACAATGTACGTTTGCAATGAGCGAAGTCACATCAGATTTTAGGCTTCTATTAAGACAGCTCAGACTCATGCAAGAAGAAAGGAATGTGAATTTGTTTAGGTATTTAAAGTATATTGTAAGGCTTCTAATTCTAACATCATAAAAGTTTACTGTCAAACTGAAGGGTTTTTTTTTTTGTTTTTTCTTGAGATAGAGTCTTACTCTGCTGACTGGGCTAGAGTGCCATGGTTTCAGTCTAGCTCATAGCAACTTCAAACTCCTAGGCAAAAGCAATCCTGCTGCCTCAGCCTCCCGAGTAGCTGGGACTACAGGCATGTGCCACCATGCCCAACTAATTTTTTCTATATATTTTTAGTTGTCCAATTAATTTCTTTCTATTTTTAGTAGAAATAGGGTCTCACTCTTGCTCAGGCTGGTTTCGAACTCCTGACCTTGAGCAATCCTCCCACCTCAGCCTCCCAGAGTGCTAGGATTACAGGAGCGAGCCTCCGCGCCCCGCCTCAAACTGAAGTTTTTATATTTTCCTCCCCTGATAAAAAGGGCCTTCTCAACCACTCTGTGGCAGACTTGTCACTGTATCAGGTTAAAATCCAAAGACACCAGCCTGAGCAGCAGTGAGACCGACCCTGTCTCTACCAAAAATAGAAAAAAATTAGCCAGGTGTGGTGGCATGCACCTGTAATCCCAGCTACACAGGAGGCTGAGGCAGGCGGATTGCTTGAGCCCAGGAGTTTGAGGTTGCAGTGAGCTATGATGATGCCACTGCACTCTAGCTGTCATGACAGAGTAAGACTCTGTCTAAAAAAAAAAAAAAAATCCAGAGACAAATTTACCATAAAGTTAACAAAACTTGGATTTCTGGGCTCCTCGTTTATACTGGTCCCTTCTAAATGAATCTTCACATTTATACCGAATTGACTCATAATTTTGTATTCTTTTTCTTAAAGAGAATTGTATAAGCTTTGGGTCACATAACACTTTGATAGAAATCTTAGAATTGTTGA
Source organism: Microcebus murinus (assembly GCF_040939455.1). NCBI lineage: Eukaryota > Metazoa > Chordata > Mammalia > Primates > Cheirogaleidae > Microcebus > Microcebus murinus. The sequence continues at coordinate 113,197,925 of NC_134105.1, read as the reverse complement.
TATATTCTTATTCACCTCATCTTACTTCTTTTTAAAATTTGTTTATAATTGACACATACATCTTATTTGATTTTTTTTTTTTTTTTTTGAGACAGAGTCTCGCTTTGTTGTCCAGGCTAGAGTGAGTGCCGTGGCGTCAGCCTAGCTCACAGCAACCTCAAACTCCTGGGCTCAAGTGATCCTTCTGCCTCAGCCTCCTGAGGAGTAGCTGGGACTACAGGCATGCGCCACCATGCCCGGCTAATTTTATATATATATATCAGTTGGCCAATTAATTTCTTTCTATTTATAGTAGAGACGGGGTCTCGCTCTTGCTCAGGCTGGTTTTGAACTCCTGACCTTGAGCAATCCGCCCTCCTCGGCCTCCCAAGAGCTAGGATTACAGGCGTGAGCCACAGCGCCCGGCCTTGATTTTAAAAACTACTATTTCAGGGGGCCAGGAGTGGAAGCTCACACCTGTAATGCCAGCTCTTTGGGGAGGATTGCTTGCTTGAGGCCAGGAGTTCTAGACTAGCCCAGGCAACATAGCAGGATCCTATCTCTAAAAAAAAAAAAAAAAAAAAATTTTTTTTTTATTTTAGCGTATTATGGGGGTACAAGTGTTAAGGTTACTTATATAGCCATGCCCCCCCTACAAAAAATTTTTTTAAAAATTAGCCCAGGCATGGTGGTGTGTGTCTATAGTCCCAGCTACTCAGAAGGCTGGAGCAAGAGGATCACTTGAGCCTAGGAATTTGAGGTTGCAGTGAGCTATGATCATTCCACTGCTCTCTAGCCCAGTGACAAAGTGAAACAATACTGTCTTTAAAAAAGAACGGAACTACTATTTCATCCATGAAAATGTTCTTGGATTTGCTTTCTTCTCAATTTCTGCTAATACCACTTATTTGGTTTAGGGCTTTCTTACTGAAGAAAAATGAATCATGGTGCAGCCTGATAGTTGGTTTTCCTGATAGCAATCATGCTCCCAAATGAATCTATCTGATAGGAGGTTTCCAGGCTCATTTTTTTCTAAAAAACACTGCTTATTTTGAAAATTCCCATCTAAGCTCAAGATATTTCAGTGACTTTCTACTATCACTGATCTTCTAAAATTAGGATGCCTCAGAACCATTTGATAGCATATAGCAATAAAATATAAAATAAAATAGGGATGCTTAAATGCCCATGCAAAAAGTGGCAATCAATCCGAGTGTACTTGAAGCCACAGGAGAAATGTAATACATTTTAGCAGAGTATCAATTTTACTTGATCATGAGTAATTTAAAATATAACTTCTCCCCAACTTTCCCCTTACTTATATCAAGCAGATGTAGAGTTTAATATACAAAGAAATTTTTTTTTGAGCTCAGATGCATAGAAATAGATACATTATTATTCTTGGATCATGACACATTCTCATCATTGGTGCATTCAAGGGCCTCAAGCATTCATTCATTCAAAATAATACAACATATACCTATGAAATCACCACCAACATGAAAACTAGAACATGAATTTCCTTGATCTTCCATTACATCACCCAGCCTCTTCCCAATCAAGGTAACACTACTGAAATCATCATTCTCTTGTTTTCCCTTTTAATAACACATGTAAATATATTCAAAATATTGGTATTTTTGGCCGGGCGCAGTGGCTCACACCTATAATTCTAGCACTCTGGGAGGCCAAGGTGGGTGGATCACTCGAGGTCAGGAGTTCAAAACCAGCCTGAGCAAGAGTGAGACCACATCTCTACTATAAATAGAAAGAAATTAATTGGCCAACTAATATATATAGAAAAAATTAGCTGGGCATGGTGGCGCATGCCTAGTCCCAGCTACTTGGGAGGCTGAGGCAGCAGGATTGCTTGAGCCCAGGAGTTTGAGGTTGCTGTGAGCTAGGCTGATGCCATGGAACTCACTCTAGCCTGGGCAACAAAGCGAGACTCTGTCTCAAAAAAAAAAAAAAAAAAAAAAATATATATATATATATATATATATATTGTTTTTTGGGGATCAGATGTTATTAATTTTATAAAAAGTTTATCACATGCTATATGTCATCCTTAAGGATACTTTTCACTTAATATTATATTGCTAAATTTAATCCAGATTGTGGCATATAATTGCAGTATTTAGACTGTTGTATAAATACATCCTAGTTTATTTGTCTATTCCCTTGCCTGTTCATGGGCATTTGGGTTGTTTTAGGTTTTGGTATTTAAAAACATGCTTACAGAAAACACTTTTATATGCATGCCCCAATATTTGTTCAAAAGTTTGAGTATATACCTAGGAGCAAAATGGCAGGTTAAAGGGCATGCAAGTGTTCATCTTTAAAGAATAATGTCAAACTATTCCAAAGGGGCTGTACCAATTTATATAGGAATGATTAAGAGATTCTGCTGACCTACCTCCTTTATATATGGTCCAACTTTAACTTTAAAAAAAAAAAACTGTGATAGTATATATAACCTCTAGTTTACACTTTAAACATTTTTAAGTGTACAGTACAGTGGCATTAAGCACAACACATTGTTGTGCAACCATTACCACTATTCATTTCCAGAACTTATTTTTCTTCCTAAACTGAAATTCTGTACCCATTAAACAAAAGATAACTCTTCATTTTCCCCTCCCCCCATCCCTTAGCAACCGCCATTCTACTTTCTGTCTCTATGGATATGACTACCCTGGATACCTGATATAAGTGAAATCACACAGTATTTGTCCTTTTGTGACTGGCCTGTTTCACTTTGCATACTGTCTTCAGGGTTCAGCCATGTTATAACATGTGCCAGAATTTCCTTCTTTTTTAAGGCTGCATAATATTCTGTTGTATGTATATACCATATTTTGTTTATCCATTCATTTATCAAAGGGCATTTGGATCACTTCCACCTTTTGGCCACTGTGCATAATGCTGCTATGAATATGGGTATACACATATCTCTGGGAGGCCCTGCCTTCAATTCTTTTGAGTATATACCTAGTAGTGGAATTGCTGGATCATATGGTAATTCTATGTTTGCTTTTTTGAGGAACAATGATACTGTTTTCCATAGTGGCTGCACCATTTTATATTCACCTCAGTAATGCACAAGGGATTCAGTTTTTCAATCTCCTTACCAACACTTGTTTTCTATTTTTTTTTTTTAATAATTGCTATATTAACAGGTGTGAAGTTGTACCTCCTTGTGGTTTTGATTTGCATTTCCATAATGATTAGTTATGTTGTCCATCTTTGCACGTGCTTACTGGCCATTTGTATATCTTCTTTGGAGAAATGTTATTCAAATCTGTTGTCCATGTTTTTGTTGTTGTTGTTGTTGTTGAGACAGAGTCTCACTTTGTTGCCCAGGCTAGAGTGAGTGCCGTGGCATCAACCTAGCTCACAGCAACCTCAAATTCCTGGGCTCAAGCAATCCTGCTGCCTCAGCCTCCCAAGTAGCTGGGACTACAGGCATGCACCACCATGCCCGGCTAATTTTTTCTATATATATATATTAGTTGACCAATTAATTTCTTTCTATTTATAGTAGAGATGGGGTCTTACTCTTGCTCAGGCTGGTTTCGAACTCCTGACCTCGAGCAATCCGCCTGCCTCGGCCTCCCAGAGTGCTAGAATTACAGGCGTGAGCCACCACACCCAGCCCCCGTTTCCCATTTTTGAATCAGGGATTTTGTTGTTGTTAAGTTGTGAGAGTGTTTGTTTTGTTTTTTGTTTTAGAGATGGTCTCACTCTGTTGTCCAGGGTGGAGTGCACTGTCATCATCATAGTTTACTGCAACCTCAAACTTCTGGGCTCAAGTGATCTTCCCAAGTAGCTGGGGCTACAGGTGTGTGCTGCCACACCCAGTTAGTTTTCTTTCTAAAATTTTTTGTAGAGACAGAGGTCCCACTATGTTACCTAGGCTGTTCTCAAACTCCTGGTCTCAGACAATCCTCTTGTCTCAGCCTCCCAAAGTGCTGGGATTACAGGTGTGAGTCACCCAGGCTGGCTGAGTTTTTTTTTTTTTAAGTATACATATATATATTTTTTGAGACAGAGTCTCACTATGTTGCCTGGGCTAGAATACAGTGGCATCAGCCTAGCTTACAGAACCTCAAACTCCTGATCTTAAGTAATCCTTCTGCCTCAGCCTCCCAAGTAGCTGGGACTACAGGCATGTGCCACCATGCCTGGCTAATTTTTTCTATATATATTTTTAGTTGTCCAATTAATTTATTTCTATCTATAGTAGAGACGGGGTCTCACTCTTGCTCAGGCTGGTTTCAAACTCCTGACCTTGAGCGATCCACCTACCTTGGCCTGGCAGAGTGCTAGGATTACACGCGGGAGCCACTGCGACTGGCCTAGACCAGGTACATTTCTAAACACTTTACTCACAGATTCTTAAAAAAAAACACAAAAAACTTTTAAACTTAGGTACTATTATTATTAAGCATTTTACATTCAAAGAACCAAGGCACAATGTGAAGTAATTTGCTTAAAACTGCACATAGTTGAGTGGTGAAGCCAGGATTTGAAGACAGGTAGTCAGACTACAGAACTTTGCTCTCTACCCTATATAAACCTCACAGTAATATTGAATAGTAGGTATTTTTACCTTTACAGATTAAAAAAAATGAGGCTCAGAGAAATTAAATAACTTGCTAAAGTAATATAGTTTACCTGTGATGGAACTAGGATTGAAACCTAAACCTCATATTGTTTCATACCTCAGATATAAGCAGAGATTTGTAATTCCTTCATAACATTTTTTTTTTTTTTGAGATAGAGTCTCACTCTGTTGCCAGGATTAGAGTGCTGTGGTGTCAGCCTAGCTCACAGCAACTTCAAACTGCTAGGCTCAAGCGATCCTTCTGCCTCAGCCTCCCAAGTAGCCGGGACTACTAGGCACATGCCACCATGTCCGCCTAGTTTTTTCTATATATTTTTAGTTGTCCAGTTAATTTCTTTCTATTTTTAGTGGAGATGTGGTCTCACTCTTTCTCAGGCTGGTCTCAGACTCTTGAGCTCAAACAATCCACCCATCTGGGCCTCCCAGAGTGCTAGGATTATAGGTGTGAGCCACCATGCCTGGCCAAATGCCCTTATTGAAGCCTTCCAACTCTCCAGGAAGAACCAATCTTGTTCTCACCTGGGCTCCCACAACATTTAAGAATACCTCTATCATACTTTACTATAATGCATAATCTCCCTGGGGAAACTTGGAAGTCAAGAATATTGTCTTAATCATTCTTTTCACCCTACAGTGAACACTACTGTTTGTGACACACAGTAGAAGCTCAATGATGTCTGTTAAAAGGAGGCAGGGCCTCTGCTGCTAAATCTAGAAGAGGGGACAAGAAATGCACATATAACCAAAAAATGTCAAAAGTAGTGCTATAGGAGAACTATTAATACAAATTAAATGCAGTGGAGTTTAAAACAGCTGGGCACAGTGGCTCATACCTGTAATTACAGCACAGCCTGAGATGTGAGGATCACTTGAGCCCAGAAGTTTGAGACCAGCCCAGGCAACATAGCCAAACCCTGCCTCAACAAAAAAATTTATCAGTTAGGCATGATGGCGCATGCCTGTAGTTCTAACTACTGAGGAGGCTGAGGCAGAAGGATCATTTGAGCCCAGGAGTTCAAACCTGCAGTGAGCTATGATCATGCCACTATACTCCAGCCCAGGTGACAAAGCAAGACCCCATCTCTTTAAAAAAATAAAATAAAAGATCTGGCCACGTTTAACTTCTAAAAAAAAAAAAAGAAACAGAAAGAAAAAGTCAAGGGGAGACAGCTCAGCTAGCTTTCATACACATACACACACACACACACACACACACACAAAAGCAGTCTGAATACCTCCACACAGCCTGAAGCTATCAAGCTACTGTTAGTTTCTTTGACCTCTTTTTAAACTTTTAAATTTTAATGAATTACCAGCATTTGTAGGTTGAATTTTCACATACAAATCAGGCTTTCTGGATATTACTGAAAAATGGAACAATCTCAAAAACAAGGTACACATTCTCCCAGAGAAATTGGTTGGATTTGAATATCAAATACTCCTTTCAGGTGAAGTTAACGGTGCCCTTATCCATCACAGTACCTCCCACCATATTCTTAAGCTCAGCTTGTATAATTTATATTTTCTCATCACTGTAGGCATCTGGTTTAATGACCTCTTCTCCAGACACACAACTCATTTCTCTATTACACACTATGTAACTTCAAGCATCCGTGTCTTTGCCTTTCACTTTGCCTAGAAAGTCATTTGCTTTCTCCAAAAGCACTCTTACTCCTCTAAGCCACTGCTTCAATTCCTTTCACTAGCTCTTTCTGACCACGCCTTCACCCGTGTCACCGCGGCATTCTGGTCATATCTCTATTTAAATCCTAATTACACAGTTTGTACCAGGTTCTCTCCTTCGTTCTGGCGTTAGGTCCTTGAAGTCAGCGGCCCAAGACTAATTTATTTTCGTGTCCCCAGCTCCACGTCCATGGCCTGGCACCTAAACCCAGGCGTTCGGCTCGTGTTTGCGGAAGTCAAGTCTTCTTACTTTACGGCACATCTAAAGTATCTAACATTACGGCCACAGAAGTGGGGCTGGGGTAGAAACCCCCACACAAGCCCAACAAGCGGATCCCGGCCAAGAAAAAGGAGCACGCCAGCAAACCCGCAAGCAAATGCCGCCGGGTAAAGTTCACTGCCACCGCCGCTGCAATTCCCTCTTGCGAAATTTGGCCTGAGAACCAGCGGAACAGCCCCAGAGACTATTCGTCCGGCCACTCAGCCCTCCGGCGTAAGCCTTTCCGGTGCTGTGCCCCGGAAGCGGAAGTGCGATCTGTAGTCCGTCGGAGTCGGTGTATTACTCCGCGGTCGCGGAATCTGGGGAAGTCGTTTTCGCTTCACTTTTACCGGCGCTTCCTCCCCAGCGGGTGGGAGTGCGGGGACGAAGGGGCGCGATGAGCACCATGTTCGCGGACACTCTACTCATCGTTTTCATCTCTGTGTGCACGGCTCTGCTTGCCGAGGGTGAGAGCGGCTATTTCTCAGACGTTTGATCAATCCCCGAGAAGTAGGGTCGCCGGGCCCCTAGCGCCCCCGGGGGAAAGATCTCGAGCCTCATTTGCTTGGGGGGTCTTGTTTACTATACTTCAGGAAATCGCTGGGCAACTCGTGAACAGAAGCGGGAGGGTTTGTGTGGACTCTATTGCCGAATTTTCTGTGGTCTAAGGTAGTTTTCATTTGGGTGTGTGTGGCGATACCTTCACGTCCTGTTACAGTTATTTTGGCTGAAGAGTCAGCTGTATTGACATTTGAAAAAAGTTGACTCCAGGTAAATACAAAGCAAAAAGTTGGATTCCTCCTTCTACAGTAACCACTAATAACAGTTTGTTGTTACCGTTCCAAACTTTTCTCTATTAGCATGTTGCTTTTCACGTTCTAGGTATAACCTGGGTCCTGGTTTACAGGACAGACAAATACAAGAGACTGAAGGCGGAAGTGGAAAAACAGAGTAAAAAATGTAAGTATGGCAACACAGTAGAAATAGTTGCGACACCTCAAGCTTATTGAGTGCAAGTTCACAGTAGATATTTCAGGAGCGCCGCCTGATACAGAAACTTAATAGGAATACAAAGATGAATCCTACTGGAAGTCTATTTAGAAATAGAAGACTTTTATGCAAAATGTATAATACCAACTAGAGAGGAGTGAGGGACATGCAGGTACATGTTATGTGCTGTGGTGGTTCTAAAGAAGAGGTCCTATTCAGTTGTGAGGGACCATGGAAGCTTTCAGGGTGCAGATGACCTTGTAGTCCCTTATGGGTAGTTAGCATTTGGGTAGAGAATGAGTCAGGGGAAGGAAATTCCAGGTAAAGGAAATAGCATATGAGCAAAAACATGTAAATTTTAACATGTAAGGTGGTTTGGAGAATGACAGATCCTTATGACTGGTGCCAAAGTAAGTGGTGTCTTCAGGGATAAGCCAAGTTTCAGTTGGGTGAGGAAGTTGAAGAAGTGTTTGAGGAAAAGATTAAAAACAAGTAGAGTTTGTTGTCTTTGAAATAAAGCACTATTTCTACAGGACACAGCTAAGAGTGCAATGTGAATGGTTCCTTATAGGGCTGATTTAGCTTTCAATGTTGTTTTCTTGCTTATAAGCATTATATATAACTTTTGCTTCTTAGAATTCCTATAACTTTTCATATTCTATGACTTTTTATTATGTCTTCATAAGAGTTTGAATTTTTTTTTTTCTTAAATTATCTCACTCCACATAGCAACCATTTGTGGTCAGTTGTATAAATATTGCCTCCACATTATAGGAAAGGGGATTGAGACTTAGAAAGGTAAAGGCCATTTACATCACAGAACGGAAAATTAGAGACAAAACTCGGGCTTTTTTTTTTATTATTATTATTTTTTTATTTTTTTTTTTTTGAGACAGAGTCTCACTTTGTTGTCCAGGCTAGAGTGAGTGCCGTGGCGTCAGCCTAGCTCACAGCAACCTCAAACTCCTGGGCTCGAGCGATCCTTCTGCCACAGCCTACCGAGTAGCTGGGACTACAGGCATGAGCCACCATGCCCGGCTAATTTTTTATATATATATATATCAGTTGGCCAATTAATTTCTTTCTATTTATATAGTAGAGACGGGGGTCTCGCTCTTGCTCAGGCTGGTTTTGAACTCCTGACCTTGAGCAATCCGCCCGCCTCGGCCTCCCAAGAGCTAGGATTACAGGCGTGAGCCACCGCGCCTGGCCTAAAACTCGGGCTTTTTAAATTACAATTTACTATTCCTTTACTTACTCAGTGTTGGTAATGTATCTCAACATATTTAAAACCAAACTCATTATTTACATTCCAAACATAATTCTTCTTCTAGAATTTCCCTATTTTGGTGACTGGTATCTCTATGCTTCCAGTAGTACAAGCCAGAAACCTTACACTTTATGTATGTGGCTTCCAGGACACCATACTTTCTTGGTTTTGTTACCTTAACAGTAAGGTTTTCTTACCTTACTGGTCATCTGTTTGCAGTTTCATTTCTTGACCTACTATTGTTGGGAGGTGACACAGAGTTTAGTTTTTTGTTTACATTCACCTCTTTGGTGAACTCATTTTTGTGCTGTATTTTCCAGTGATCTTCAAATGTATGTCTCCAGGACTCTTTCCTTAGTGCAAGATTCATATATCCAACTATCAATTTGTCATCTCTGCCTGAGTGATTAACAGACATCTCAATCCCAACATATTCAAAATTAAACACTTATTTCTCACTCCTAAGCCTGCTTTACCTGTAGCCTTTATCTTGGACAATGGCAAGTCTATCCTAGTTACTCAGGCCATAATCCTTATGTAGTTACTTTTGACTCTTCTCGCAACCTATATCGAGTCTGTCAGCAAATGCCGTTGGGCTGCCTTCAAATATATCCAGATTCTGACCACTTTTCACTACCGCCACTGTGGTCCAAGTACTACGATCTTTTGTATAGATTATTGCAATAGTCTCCAACAAGTGTTCCTTTCTCAAAATAATAGCCCAAATAATTTTTTTTAAAGCCCATCAGATCATGTCTCTCCTTTGTTTGTAACCCTGTGATGGTATTTCATTTCCACTTAGAGGAAAGTCCAAGTCTTTATAGTGGCCTACAGAGCTTTCCTGTCATCACTCTGGTATTCTTTCCTTCTGACTCTCACCCACAATGACCTGCTTGCTATTCCTCACACACACTAGCCACACTCTTGTGCTGAGATCTGTCTAGTGGTTGTTCCTTGTGATTGGAAATGTTAATATAAAATATATCTGCTTGGCTAATCCTCTTACCTTCTTCTAATCTTTGTTCAGATCTCACCTCTGAGTCTTTTTTTTTTTTTTTTTTTTTCACTTAAGCATTATAGGAGGTAACACCTCTGAGTCTTAACTTGACCACCCTATTTAAAACAGCAACCTGTCCCGTTTCTCTACCACTACTACTCCTGATCTTCTCTATCTTTTCCCCATGGCTCTTAATCACTTTCCAATATACTATATGATTTACTTATTTATCATGTTGTTGCATATTGTTTATTTCTACCTGCTAGAATAAAGCTCCACTAGGGCAGGGTTCTTTGTTTAAGGTATTCTTGTACCTTAAATATTTATGTAATATGGATTCATCCTGTGGATTTTGTGATTCATTAGTGTCTACAACATTACATTGTCTTTATTTTTTTATTTTATTATTTATTTATTTTTTTGAGACAGAGTCTCACTTTGTTGCCCGGGCTAGAGTGAGTGCCGTGCCATCAGCCTAGCTCACAGCAACCTCAAACTCCTGGGCTCAAGCAATCCTGCTGCCTCAGCCTCTCAAGTAGCTGGGACTACAGGCATGCGCCACCATGCCCAGCTAATTTTTTCTATATATATTAGTTGGCCAATTAATTTCTTCCTATTTACAGTAGAGACGGAGTCTCGCTCTTGCTCAGCCTGGTTTCAAACTCCTGACCTTGAGCAATCCGCCCGCCTCGGCCACCCAGAGTGCTAGGATTACAGGCATAAGCCACTGCGCCCGGCCTTGCATTGTCTTTAATTATTTGTGTTATAAAAATAAATAAAAAGTCTCCTTCACTTTACACTTTACTTCAAACTGTTATATAGTTGCCAGGCTATATACTTCCGTAGTTGTGATTTTAATGTAATTCTTTCATATGCTTGCACTGAAGATAAGTATGAGGTAGGTTGATAATTAAATGGCTCAAGGCATTTCTTGTGGTCTTAAGTCCTCTGTTTTGAATAATCTGTCAAAACTCAGTAAACATGTATTATTTTCATTTATATGATCAATTGACGTATATGCTTGCTATATGTTGAGTTTATCACGTTAAGTACAATATGAAATGAATGGGCATAGATTCTGTCTTATGTAATTTATAATCAAATGCACAACTATTATATTTAGCATGAGGGATATTTGAAAGGAAGAATATAAGGTAAATTCCCTCTTTGAACAGATGCCTTAATTGCAAATATATAATCCCTTCTGACATTTCGTATTCAGAATTTGGTATGGGTCTAGGCAAAAGAAGTTTGTAGGGTTTTTGAAGAATACAAAAAAATTATAAATAGGTTTGAGTTAGAATTCCATGTAGATTTCTTTTCTTGTGCTGACCTGATTCTTAGCATTATTTGGAGAATACTGGTAATATCCAAAAAGCAGACCTACTGATGTGGGACCAGTGACAAAAGATAGGTTTTCTTAAAGGTAGAGAATTGGTTGATTCAGTTCGTCTCTGGACTTATAGGTGTGCCCTAAATGTCAATAGATCTTCCTTCATTGTGTTACTGTTGTAATATAGACTAGTAAAGTAAGTAATGGAAAGAAAGTACAGTATTTATAATTTGATTCTTGTAACAAAATTGTTTATTTAGAGCATTTATTAAGTATAAATTATTGTGAAGTATGAGATATTCCTGTTTACAGTGAAATAGGATAAAGCTTTTTTTTTTTTTTTTTTTTTGAGACAGAGTCTCGCTTTGTTGCCTAGGCTAGAGTGAGTGCCATGGCGTCAGCCTAGCTCACAGCAACCTCAAACTCCTGGGCTCAAGCGATCCTTCTGTCTCAGCCTCCCATGTAGCTGGGACTACAGGCATGAGCCACCATGCCCGGCTAATTTTTTCTATATATTTTAGTTGGCCAATTAGTTTCTTTCTATTTATAGTAGAGACGGGGTCTCGCTCTTGCTCAGGCTGGTTTCGAACTCCCGACCTCGAGCAATCCGCCCGCCTCGGCCTCCCAGAGAGCTAGGATTACAGGCGTGAGCCACCGCGCCCGGCTGGATAAAGCTTTTAGAATAATTTATTATCTGTTTGACAGAACTCTAGAATTCAGAATGCAAGAATACCAGGTCATGGACAGAAATGTGTTTCATAGCTGACATCTTTTATTTTTGTCAAGTGACATTTCCACTTCTTATTATGGTGTAAGGTTCTGGTGAATAAAGAGGAACACAAAAAGATATCTTTACGACCTCATGAAGTTTGAAAAACATTAGATTAATTTATCCCTAAAAAAGATTTGTCTAGTCTCAATCTGGTCTGCTAGAAGACTAATGTTTATAGTATCATCTTATGTTTCTATTCTCTAGCCTTCTTTGTTTTCTCTCTCTTTTTTTTTTTATTTTAGCATATTATGGGGGTACAAGTGTTAAGGTTACTTATATTGCCCATGCCCCCCTCCCCCCTGGATTAAGAGCTTCAAGCATGTCCATCCCCCAAACGTTGCACATCTTACTTGTTGTGGTTGTTTTTTTCTCTTGTTTTTATGCAGTCATGGTTAAATGCCAAGTAGTTGTATTATAGGCCTTCTGGAGTAGGAAGGAAATACTTTTGTTTCTTTGTTTAATAGTAATGATAAAGAATAAAACATTCAGTGTTTTCTGTCCATTTTTGTCTTTTAAAATGTTATTTCTATAACGTCTTGTGGAATTTGACTAAATTTCCTTTTATGATCTCACACTGGTTCATTCTAAATCTCCATGTATGTGTTTTATATTATGTATGTTATATAACATGCCTTATATATAATTTAATATGTAAGATAAAAATAGTACCTGTTAGGTTCCCAGAATGTACACATACACACACCCACCCCCCACCCCCACGCACACAGCCACCCCATACATATTTTATTTTGGTCAGCACTTTAATTGGAGTCAAATTGAATTTTTTATCTCTTTGATAAAGCAGTAATATCAATTTTACATTTATTTATTTATTTATTTATTTGAGATAAGGTCTGGCTCTCTTAATCAGGTTGGGGTGCAATGGTGCGTTCAAAGCTCACTGTATCCTTGAAAACCTGGGCTCAAGTGATCCTCCCACTTTACCAGTTTGCTTTTAGAATTTAGGAATGAGCAGTGTACTAACAGAAAGAGTTCTACCTGCTACTTCTCGTTAATGTAGCTTTTTTTTTTTTGAGACAGAGTCTCACTCTGTTGCCCTGAGTAGAGTGTTGTGGCATTAGCCTAGTTCGCAACAACCTCAAACTCCTGGGCTCAAGTGATCCTTCTGCCTCAGCCTCCTGAGTAGCTGGGACTATGGGAACATGCCACGACACCCAGCTAATTTTTCTATTTTTAGTAGGAACAAGATCTTGCTCTTGCTCAGGCTGGTCTCAAACTCCTGAGCTCAATCAAGTGATCCTCCCACCTCGACCTCCCAGAGTAATGTACCTTTTCAGAATGATCCAACCTACACAGTACTGTTCACTATTAGTATACTAAGATAACATGGGAAACAGATAATGCAAATAAACTAAGTAAAGGTAATTTTTGACATATCTAATGCTAGTCCATTCACAGGTGATTTAAGATAGTAAATATAAAGTAATATATTACACTATTCCTTTTTTAAAAGCTTACTCTATTATCATATTAATTAAAGTGCATCAAAAAATTCAATTTTAGCTTTTTTGACCCCTGATTTTCATACCTTGTGCATATGTCTGTATTGCCACCCTACTATAATTGTCACTTGATTATCCTCTACCATTCTTTAGAAGACAAGAGTGATATTTTCTCATCTACCTAGAATAGTGCCTGTTACTTAGCTAATAATTGAATGAATGAATGAATTTCTACTTTTGTAGTAAATATGAGAATGGAACTACAATTAACCATAGATATCTGAGAGAGTAGAATTTGAAAACTGCTGTGATGCTAGCTAAGATAATCATCCTTACTTGATGGTCTGAAAATCATCTCAGTGTTGATTCTGATTATGTCTTTATACAATGGATTGTATTAAGACACAATCAGAATCAAAATTATTAATATTACCAATATAATATATCAATAATATAATATTATCACTATTATAATCAATCCTATATTATTTGACTAATAATGCTTATAATTATTATATTATTCTTAGTATATTGTATCTACCTTTTACTGTCAGTAGTTGTGTGAATGGGCCAGTCACAACCACATCAAAGTCGGTGTGTAACTTTCTTGTAAGCTTCTTCCATTGGTTCTGCTGTGACAAATTATCCCTTTGTTTCTTTAGAATATTGCATAGTTAATTTTCACTGTGTTACTATGTTGTTTACAGTGGAAAAGAAGAAGGAAACAATAACAGAGTCAGCTGGTCGACAACAGAAGAAGAAAATAGGTAAGATGAGATATTAGTTTAAATAAAATTTGGATTTTCTTGGAAAAAACAAATTCTTGGATGATGAAAATATAATAAAGTTATTAATAGTGATAACTCATGTTACTCATGTTTATGTGATTTTATGATTTTTAAAGCACTTGCATATCATCTCACTTGATTCTTAACCATTTTGTGAAGTAAATTGGACAAATTCAAACAGTTCCTCTTTTTTGCTCCTAGTTTTAGAATTTGCATTTAGTAAAATGACAGTTGTGGCCTTTATCTTGGCTGAGGGCTCTTGGCATAGTTTGTACAAGTGTATTGTTCTTCATATCTGAGCTGTTTATTTACAGTTAATTCTGAGTTACTTGTGTTTATTATTTTCATGGCTTCCTTATTGAGAATTGACTAGTGATAGAAATTCACTAAGGGGTAGGATATTTTCTGCTAAGTAATTTTTACCTACTCAGAGAAATAGTGGGTTTTGGTATTTATGTGTAATTTAGAATTTAAATAATTCCATTCCCAAAATTCAATTCATAAATTAATATGTATGATTTGTGTCTATACTTTATGTTGTTTCCTGATTCTGAAATCAGGAGAAAATTGTTGCCAAATTGTGTATTTGGTTCAGAAACTATGTCTCTATATCTAGATCACTGCTCTTAGAGAGCTCTGGGGAAGAATTCTACCAGGTGGACTATGCCAATGTCTTATTCTGATTAAAGTTTTTCAATGTAGTGTAGGGCTACCAGACATTTTTTAAATGGCCTACTCATTTAATTCCATGGCAAGATACTGTGTATATCTACTTTATGTCAGTGGCTCTATTAGGCATTGCAGAAACAAAGTAGAAAAAGATTTTATGTTTATAAACTCTGTTAAGGAAATCAGACAAGAAAATAGATGATTACTGTGCAGTATGATAAGTACTTTTTATAGAGATATATTTTAAGTGTTATAACAATTAAAAAGAAGGCATGTCCAAATCAACCTAGGGGATCAGGTTTTCTTGAAGATATAGTGCTTTAGCTGAATCTTAAAGCTTTAATATGAGTTAGCTAAATAAATATACTATTTGTATGTTTTGAGCACTTCTGCAACACACTTTGGTAACTTTACACATTTTTAAATTCTCATAATGTATGTGGTAGGGAACAGTGTTATCTCATTTTTATAGATGAGAAAATTAAGACTTAAGTTAAAAAAACTTGCACTAGGTCTTTCAGTGATATGATGGGACTAAGTCAGTGTTTGAGAAGGGATTTGAACCTGGACATTTATACCTTTAGAATCCTGTACATTTTAAAACCATGTACATTCTAGGCAGAAGATAGGCATATGCAAAAGCATGGAGGGCTAAAATAGCAGGTACATACATGGAGCTACAAATTGTTTAGTGTAAAAATAAAAGATATGTGTAAAGTACAGGCAGATGAGGCTAGAGAAATAAGTAGGGCCTAGTTCATAAAGGGCTTTATAAATTAAACTAAGGTAAGGAATTTAGTTTGTATCTAGAAGACTTTAGATAATCATTAAAGGAATTAAACAAAGGATTGGCATCAGATTTTGTTTAAGGAAGACAACTCCGATAATAGTTTGGAGAGGATAAGTTGGAGAGGAGATCATTTTGGAAGTGTGGAAGTTGAGGCTTTTTAAGTATCCCAGGCATAAAAATGGTAAGAACCTAAACTTAGGCAGCGGCAGTGAGAATGGAGTTGATGGTACAAGTTTAGCAAATCTAGAGAAGGTAGAGGCAACAGGACTCTGACTTTTTTGTTGTTGTTGTTTGTTTGTTTGGTTTTTAAGAGATGAGGTCTTGCTCTGTCACCCAGGCTGGAGTGCAGTGGCATGATCATATAGCTCAGCAGCCTTGAGCTCTTGGACTCAAGTGATCCTCCTGCCTCAGTTTCTCAAGTAGCTAGGACTACAGGTGCACACCACCATGGCTGGCTAATATTTTAAAAATTTTTGGAGAGATGGGGTCTCGCTATATTGCCCATGCTAGTTTTGAGCTCTTGGCCTCAAGTGATCCTCCTGCCTTGGCCTTCCAGAGTGCTGGGATTACAGGTATGAGCCACTGCTCTCAGCCCAGTGACTGTTTAGATTTAGAGCATGGAGAGAGGTATGAGTCTAGGAAGATGCCCACATTTCTGATTTGGATAGGAAATATTGGAGGAATAGCAGATTGGGATGGAGAAGAGAAAAAGGTGATGTAAGGTTTGAACATGTTGGATTTTAAGTGACTGTGTGACGGTGGGCATGTTTGGTACAGTTGGATATACAGTTTGGGAACTGTCAGAGAGTTAGGGTTACAAATAGATTTTAGAACCATATGCTTGTAAGTAGTAATTGAGTCCAAAAGGTGAATGAGATCATACAGGGATAGAATGTAGGACAAGAAGAGCAGAAGGTGGAGAGTATCTTGAGGAAACAGAAATTTAAGGGGAAGCAGAAGTAGAGCTCTGAAAAAGTTTTATCAGAGAAGTTAGAAAGGAGTAGTGTCACAGAAGTTGAGGAGAGAATTTCAGGGAGAAAGAAGGGTATGAGGAAACATGTTAAATGTCTAAGAAATGGAAGTTATTCGTGATTTTATTAATGATTTCATTGGCATGCTGGGGGACAAAATCCAGATTGTATAGATTAAGGAAATAATAGATAGTGAGGAAATGAAGGCATTGAACATGGACAACTCTTTCAAGTACCTTTGCTATAAAAAATAGGAAAGATACGAAAATGGAAGGCAGATTACCATCTACCCTTAAATTGACAACACAAAGTATCTGAACTTAAATGATGTCAACATGGAATGCAGCCTTGAATTGTTTGCTCACCAAAAGAAATCTCTCATCAGAAGTTATAAGAATTTATATACGTGAAGAGCGGCTTAAAAGATGGCCTATCCATTCTCTACCCTTGTAAATTATACTCTTAGATTAAACCAGACTAGCTGGGCATGGTGGCTCACACCTGTAATCTAGCACTCTGGGAGGCTGGGGCGGGAGGCTCGCTCAAGGTCAGGAATTCGAAACCAGCCTGAGTAAGAGCGAGACCCTGTCTCTACTAAAAATAGAAAGAAAATAATTGGCCAACTAAAAAATATATAGAAAAAATTAGCTGGGCATAGTGGCTCATGCCTGTAGTCCCAGCTACTCAGGAGGCTGAGAGACAGAAGGATTGCTTGAGCCCAGGAGTTTGAGGTTGCTGTGAGCTAGGCTGACACCATGGCACTCTAGCCTGGGCAACAGAGTGAGACTGTCTCAAAACAAAGAGTATATCTTAATGTACAGACTTAAGACTTTTAATATGAGAGGTAATTAAAAAATTAAACTCTAAAGATTTTTATTTATTTAAATTGGAATATTTTGGTGCTGTGCTACATTTGAATTTTCTGTTAGTACAAAATATACCATAGTCCATATGTAATGATTACTTCATCTTATTAAATGATATTGAGACAAAGTGCTTTTTAAATTACCAGTGACAGTTTATTTAGCAACTGCTTTGTGCTCAGTACTATACGTATTAATCATTTCATTAATTCTTTTCAGAGAGGCAAGAAGAGAAACTGAAGAATAACAACAGAGATCTATCAATGGTAACAATCTTAAATATAACTTCTTGCTAAACCACATAATGTTTTTAGCAAAAGATCCTGATTTGCATCAAGTGCATTGCATTTACCTTTTCAGACATTTATCACCTATGAAGGCTACAAATAATATCATGGGTATTTCTGGACCAAATGGAAGTGAAAATATACTACTGTTCTTAAATTTCATTTTAATAATATAAATAACTTTTAAAGGCTGTCTTGGAGGTCATAATTTATCCTCTTAAATAGGTTCCCTCTTATGTTTTCAAATGAGGTGGTTTATTTTCTTTTTCTTCCTTATGTTAGTGCTGCATCTTCAGTTTTATGGTGACTTGTATAATCCTAGTATAGGAGTTGGAACATTATAGTTGTCTTTTTTTTTTTTTTTTTTGAGACAGAGTCTCACTTTATTGCCCAGGCTAGAGTGAGTGCCGTGGCGTCAGCCTAGCTCACAGCAACCTCAAACTCCTGGGCTCGAGCGATCCTTCTGCCTCAGCCTCCCGAGTAGCTGGGACTACAGGCATGCGCCACCATGCCCGGCTAATTTTTTTTTTTATATATATATCAGTTGGCCAATTAATTTAATTTCTTTGTATTTATAATAGAGACGGGGTCTCGCTCTTGCTCAGGCTGGTTTTGAACTCCTGACCTTGAGCAATCCGCCCGCCTCAGCCTCCCAAGAGCTAGGATTACAGGCGTGAGCCACCGCGCCCGGCTATAGTTGTCTTTTATTTTGTTCTTTAGGAGGCCTTTTGTTCTGCATGTCAGGCATACCATAAAGTGTAAGAAAAGTGATTTCATTACCCATTTACTCATTATTTATAAAGGTAGATTTGTTCAAGCATGTTTTCTTAAGGCATAGATAGGCTAATTATGTGGCTTGACTAGTTTTTCTACTCCTGTATATTTAATACAGAACATATGTGCAACAGTTGTCTTCCACTTACTGGGAGACGTTTTACTTGTACTTATAACTCATTGGCCAGAATGGGGTCACATGGCCATCCAATATTATTCATCATGAGGTAACAAGAAGAGGAATTGGAGGTGGAGGGTGGGTTAGGCAACAAATAGCTTTTTGCTAAGGAGTGCTTTTTTAAAAGAATGATATGAAATCAAAACTTTTGGGACATGCTTTAGAGGTGGGGTTTTCTTTAGTGTCAAATGGTAATTTGTTGTTCTCATTACAGGTTCGAATGAAATCCATGTTTGCGATTGGCTTTTGTTTTACTGCCCTAATGGGAATGTTCAATTCCATGTGAGTATTTTTATATGGTTTTGCCTAATAACTATTACCCTGTATTTGTATGTATGTTAGCATGAACTTTTTGATATTATTTTGTTTTCGAACTCTTGACCTTGAGCGATCCTCCCACCTCAGCCTCCCAGAGTGCTAGGATTACAGGCGTGAGCCACTGCACCCAGCCCACACAGTGGTTTGTGTCCTTATCTGAGAAAACATACACTAAAGCTAGACAAGAGCTGCAGGGGAAGTGAAACTGATCAGAGAATTGGAAGGATTGAGAATAGAATAAAAGCATTCTGATGTTTTAGCTAGAGATATTAAAACAAAATCCAGTTGTTGGGTCTGCTTATTACTACTGTATATAAGTAGGTTATACATTTTGTGATTTTATTTTTCTTTTCTTTCTTTCTTTCTTTCTTTTTTTTTTTTTTTTTTTGATGGTTTACCTTCTTTATTCCACTACATACAATTATTTTGTAGGTTCAGGGAATCAGAACGTGTCTGTTGCAAAGGCGTATGATCTAGTCTCTTAAGGCAGGTCTCTGTTCCTAAATGTAGGAATGTGGTTTGGGTTCCTGTTAGGGAGCGAGAAACTTCCGAGCCCTGGCAAGGAGGGGACGGGAGTACTGACCCACACTGGGACAGAGGGGACAGGACCACTGTCTGGAGTCATGTGCTATGGTCTGACATGGATGTCTCTAACATCATGTCACTTTCATTCATTTCGATTTCAAAGGTTTCTTCCAAGGAAGGTCTGGAATCTGGAGTTTTGCTTGAGGTTTCCAATGGCGTAAGCCCCGTTTCTTCTGCAGTCTGTTTTTCTACTTCAAATTCCCTGAAATCCCAGGGAGGTGAAATAATGTTTTTTAGTGTCTTCATTGTATGCACATCAAAGTCATAACATTTTAATTTGTCTTTAATATCTGCTCCAATATAAGCTTCAGAATCACCAGTGTACATTTCAATGCAATGACCAAGCATTGTAACAGAAAATGTATCATCTCGCCTAAGACCAAGGGCCGTGTGGAAATAGTCCACGGCATTTTCAAAGTTGCCCATCAGACTGTGAATGTAGCCTATGGCAGAGTAGGTGGATGCGTTCTGAGGAATTAACACCAACACCTGACGGTGGTAATCCAAGGCCTCATCGTACTTTTTAAGTTTTCTGCAGACATGCCCCAAGTTGTTCAACAAGGGTTCCCATTTGTCAACTGTCACCTCATTCCCAATGGCTTTAATTTATTCCAAAGCATCAAGAAACCATTTTTCTGCTGTTTTCCATTCTCCGTTCTGAAAGGCAACCACTCCAACCTCGTGCATCACAAAAGGGTCTTCGGGTGCAATGCTCAGAGCTTGGCCGAAGAATCTTTCAGCAAGTTTTGAGTTATTGGTCAAACCTTATTCTAATCTGATATATAGCATTGGCAAATGACACCCCTTCATTAGCTGCGCTGCCCTGAAGTAGGCGGCCATGGCTCGGTTGTGCTTGCTCTCCACCACAAACGAGTGCCCATAGGCTATCCATGCAGGCCCATAGGTCTTCTCCAGTGTCATAGCTTTGCTGAGGTGTCTTCTAGCATGTTCATTCTTATGACCAACCATGAGATAGTAACATCCCACTGCAAACCAAGAGACAGGATTACTAGGATATAAATCTACCAGTTTGTGAGAAAGATAGAAAAGTTCATTTGCTTTATTCAGCTCCACAAGCGTCCCTATGTGCACAGGTAAACAGTTTGCATGGAAAGGATCTTTTTCCGCTACTACAGAAGTAAGCTTGTAGCACATTTTGAAATCACAGTTATAATAATGTCTCTCAGCTAAAGACACTACCACATCCAGATTCTCTTGCAAGCCATCTACTGACTCAGGGATGACAGTTTCACTAGGCTTATTATACTTTTTAAATTTGTTCTCAAATAGAAAACGTAGCAATTCCTGTTCTTCAGTACAGAGCTTGCTAAGAGGCAGCGATTCAAGAAGTTCTTTTTTTGTAACCTTGGACAAGTGACTGAACCTCTCTCGGCCTTAGTTTCCTTTCCTCATTGAGGACTCTGACACTTCCCAGTCATTGGGGGAGTCTTTCAAGCCACTTTCATCCTTTAAGTTTTTTTCAAATAGTCTTTTGTTGATGGGCTCCTCCATGTCGAGAATATCAAGGGCCTGCTGGTGCTCTTTCGCAGCATAATGGCATCTAGCTGCAAGGTAATGATACGCTTCATGTAATTTGTCCAGCTTCCGTGACCGCAGTGCATGGGCTGCTCTATGGTACTGAGCTGTCAGGTACAGGCACTGAGCCAACCAATACACATCCTGGGGCTCCTCATGAGACAGTGAAGCTACTTTATCTGCCCAAAATAGAGCACTTTGATACTGTTGCTGGTCGAGGTACTGCCGGACTTGCTTCCTCAGCTGCTCCAGGTTCATGGCCGCGTGGGCCCGGGGCGAGGGCCTGCCTCAAGTCTTCAGCCGCCGCACTTGGCGCCCGCTGTCCCCAGGTCCCCGAGCCTCTCGCCCCATGATCCCGTCTCAGCCCAGACCAGCCGGAGGCCTCGCGCCACCCTATTTTATTTTTCTAACTGGACATCTTGCTGATCTCTAATAGGTTCTAGTAGGTTTAATTTGATTCTCTGGTTTTCTTGATAATCATATGATCAGACAAATAATATTGTCTCATCTTTTCCAAATTTCCTTCTCTCTCCTTCCCTTTTCTCTCTCCCACTTTCCTCTAGTTCTAGGGTGCATTGAGTGAGAGCAACCAAAAGAGGGTTACATACTTAAGATGAAATATTGAAGATATTCCAGTAAAGATGGAAACAAAATGAAGAGAATGCCTGTGTCACTACTATGATATTTATGAAATTTTTAAAAGATTGAGGTTTTGAGGCTAGGCACAGTGGCTCATACCTGTAATCCCAGCACTTTGGAAAGCCGAGGCAGGAGGATTGCTTGAGGCCAGGAGTACAAGACCAGCCTCAGTAATGCACCTGTGGTCCCAGCTTGGGAGGCTGAGGTTGGGAGGAGGATTGCTTGAGCTCAGGAGCTGGAGGCTGCAGTGAGCTATAATCACACTACTGCGTTCCAGCATGGGCAGCAGAGCAAGACCTGTCTCAGATAGACAGACTGAATTTTTCAAAGCTGTATGCTTCTTTCATATTTATTTTGGCAACAAAAAGGTATATGCAAAAACATGTGAGGAGCAAAATCACTTTTCTTATCAAGAGCCCTCAAATTCATATTCTTCTGCATTTTTATAGCATTGTTACCTATATAAACCATCAAGCACTGAGTGGTAGTCTGTCATGTGTTCTCCAGTGTCATATATTTTCATTTTCTTTTATTTTTGGACTCTTAAAGCTCCTGAGTCAGGGGCCATTTCTTAAAAGCATATATGATTCTTAACAGACTTAATCATATAATAAATAATCAGCAAATATTTGGTGATTAAATTATTAGATCTTAGACCAGGGATTGAAATGCCTGATTATTTATGTAGTTTATGAGTATAAGATAAAGTATTGGATTTTTTTTTTTTTTTTTTTTGTGGTATAGGTCTTCGAAGGTATAGAAGTCAAAGATAGTATCTTCAGGAGAATAATAATATGACAGCTTCATTGTAATCAGGCTTCTTATAAAAGGCTACTATTGACAGGAAGGAAGGCTATTTTTTGTTCTTAAGTATATTATTTTCTTTTTGTCAACTTTCTCATTCAGAACACTGGCAAACAGTAGCTTTTTATTTGCTTATTTTGTTTTTCAGTACTGGTGGAGGTTTATATAATGTAAGTACTTTGCTAATATTAGTGCTATATTCATGTTTTTGTTCTGGTCTTTTTACCCTGTACATTTAAAAATATATATTATTGTGTCTTAGATTGTCAGCACCTGAAGTTAAAGCCTATGTCTCTATTTTTATAAATAAGTATATGAAATTAAAAGTCTAATACATATTTTGATTATACTGAAAACAAATTATTCAAGCTTTAAAACAATTTCTCTGAGTTTAACTTTGACCATCTATTTGGAATATACAATCTCTTAATATCCCTTATAGTCTTAAAATTTGTTGACAGTGGTACATGCTTTAAGAAAAAAGCCTAAGGTTAGACTAAGAAGGGAAGGACTTGAGCTCCCAGGTTGCCAGAGAAGCAATAGAAAGAACTAGATATAGCTACTTACTTTTCTTTGGCTTCTCTTCCTGAATCATTTCTATAAAGCTGAAATAATAGGATTTTGGAATTGGAAAAGATCTTAAAAGTCATTTAACAGTACAGAAATCCCACCAGTAATGTCTCTTGTAGATAATTTTTCATCCTTTTAAAAATTATTTTTGACAATGAGGAGCTTGATTTTTTCCCTGAGATATCATACTTTTATTGAATAGTTTTTAGGGTTTGAAAATAATTCCTTTTACTGACCAAAATGTGTCTCCCTGTGTCTGTACTCATGAGTAGCGGTCCTGTGTTCTAGAGTTGCAGAGTAAGCATACTTTCAGAAATAATCTATCTCTTGTAACTCATATCTCTCTTAGCACCTTCCACTTCTCTCCCCAACTTTTTTATTAGGCTAGACGCCAGTTCATTTAGCTATTCCTTCTAGTCCCCTGAAAAAAATTAGTTCATTAAGAGTTCATTGAAGTTTCTTTCATGTTTTTGCTGGTTTACAGTCTCATGCATAGTAGATGTTCAGCTTCACACACTTTGAATAATTTATAGGACATAGTTTTCAAGTTGAAAATAACAATAAAATGACTACATGAGATGAATTTGTTGGATGTATATGTTAGCAATAAGAAGGATAAACATCATATCTCTTCTATTTCTTCATTTCACAGTTTAATTCTACAGAAGGATAATCAGAGTGGCACACCTAGAACAGCATACTGTATGCAGCATACAGTCAAAAAATAATGGGGTAATTGTATTTAGTACTTCTTGTGAGTGAATGGGAATATGTCCTCTTGGAAAAATTATTACTTTTGTTTTGCTTTTGTGAGGTTAGAAGAAAAGAATGAGAATAATTACTTCAAACAGACCTTTAAATATTTTTGTCAAATATAAGTAAAGTCATCTCATGATTGAGCCCTTATTCTAATATATACTAGGAAGGCAGCGGGAAGTATAGTAGTAAGTAGATAATCATACATATAGAAGATGTCAAATTTATTCTGTATTCTTTGGAGTATAGTTGTACAAGCCTTTTAGAACTGCACAATAGGCTGGGCATGGTGGCTCACGCCTGTAATCCTAGCACTCTGGGAGGCCCAGGCAGGCGGATTGCTCGAGGTCAGGAGTTCAAAATCAGCCTGAGCAAGAGCGAGACCCCGTCTCTACTATAAAGAGAAATAAATTAATTGGCCAACTAATATATTTGGAAAAAATTAGCTGGGCATGGTGGCACATGCCTGTAGTCCCAGCTACTCGGGAGTCTGAGGCAGGAGGATCGCGTGAGCCCAGGAGGTTGAGGTTGCTGTGAGCTAGGCTGACGCCACAGCACTCACTCTAGCCTGGGAAACAAAGCAAGACTCTGTCTCAAAAAAAAAAAAAAAAGAACTGCACAATAGTTGATCTGGATATTTAGGGGTTTTTTCTCCAAAGAAAAAATCTCTACCTCTCTCTTCCCCAGCAGAAACAGTCTAAATACCAAGTGTTTTTCTAAAAGAGGATTTTCTAGCCATTTTAACTGGAATTAAAGACTATTATGATTGTTTGGCTAATACTGTCATTTTTCTGTTAATGTTATTTATAGTTTAAATAAGTATTCCTATCCTTAATCACATTAATTTTTATAAGTTTCATTATTGTCTCATTGTACAGCTTATTCATAGAAAAATATAAAAGAAGCTCATATCCCTAGCACCTTAACATAAATATAAATACTGATGTATTTGCTTCTAGCTATTTTCCTATGCTTTCCTCTTTTAGAGACATTTCTCTTTTCTATTTTAGAAAAAGTAAAAGGAATATTTTCCAAACCCTAAAAGCTAATAAGCAAAAGTAAGGTATCTCAGAATATTGTGTATCCAGTTTAGTAATTTGCTTTTGTCATTCCCCACTATATATTCTATAAACACCTATTCAGAAATGCTTATCTTGTTTAGTGTGTGTATCAGGGATCTTTGGGTCTTGGAAAAGATCTTATTGGTGTTATGATTTAGAATAGTGGCTCTCAAACTGTGGTCTGAGGATCTCTGGAAGTTTCTGAGACCCTTTCAGGAAGTCCTTGAAATCAAAATTATTTTTACAATAATTCTGAAATGTTATTTGCCTTTTTTACTCTCATTTTCTCATAAGTATTCAGTGGCGTTTTCCAGAGGCTTCATGATCCATGATATTGCAACAGCCTGAAGACAATTTTAATTTCTAATATAGATATCAATATCAGTAGCTATAACTTACATAAACAAAAACTTTCTAGGGGTCTCATAATTTGTTAGTATGCAAAGGGATTCTGATTCCAAAAGAATTGAGACCCACTAGTTTAGAAAAGATTGATGGGAATAATTTGAGCCCTTCCTTACATCACTACACTTCAAGTTCATGTCTCTATTTAGCATGTCACCCTTTCTTTGTTTTTCAGAGATCAAGAGACTTAAAGTTCTATTTCTGTCCCAGATTCTTCTTTGGAAGTAAGAAGCTTGTCAGTCTTCCAAAAATAACAATTCTTTCTTTGTTTCTTTTTAGATTTGATGGTAGAGTGGTGGCAAAGCTTCCTTTCACCCCTCTTTCTTACATCCAAGGACTGTCTCATCGAAACCTGCTCGGAGATGACACCACAGACTGTTCCTTCATCTTTCTATATATTCTCTGTACTATGTCAATTCGACAGGTGAGTGATCGTATTTGCTATTTAATATGTATAGTCTTCCTTGCTTTCATACCCCAAATTAGTTCTTACTTTTGTAATACTGGAAATATTTTACCTGTTGCTACTGAGTTCTTTCAGTTATTCCTTTTAGAATTCCAGTGTGTCATCCTAAAGCTGTTTTATATGCCTGTAGGTCTAGGTTACTGATCCTTAGGGATGAGAAGTAGTGATCAAAGCAAACATGGATTCCACATCCCATTCTTATGAGCTCTCAGATTCCTTCTTCATTACAAGTATCTAAAGCTACAAAAGTAAAGAGTGGGTTTGGTTTTCCCATTATCATTTCTTCATTATACTCCAGCACCTTTGGCAGTTCAGGGGCACAAGTAAGTGTAATAATCTGGTGATTTTAGGTTATTCATAGTTGAGATAAAGTCTGTGTTGTGGAATTTACATTTGGCCAACTTGATGATTAGACATTCATAGTGAAAAACAGAGTTAAGAGGGAATTAAAAGGGTTGTGAGGGCCTCCTAGAAAGTGAAGTGGCTTTTCAGATGGAACTTTAAAATTGAAAGGGCTAATTAAAGTCTCCTGCCCAAGAATTCTGTGCATTTTAGGACATCATTCAGTTTCTGAACATACTGCCATTCAGCAGGCATTGTAGTGGAGAGGTTTGCACATGCATCAGATATGAGCATAATTCTTTCAATATTTGTTACATAAGTGATTCTCTTAGAGTTGTCTTTATACCTCCCTTCTGAATACTGTGGCAGTAGATTTTTGGTTGACCAGCATATGAGAATCAGTAGGAATTGGAGTTATAGTTATGGCTCCAAGATCTTTGTGATTGTATTGCTTAATATTTTTTCACAACTCATCTTTTGTCACATCCCCACAAATACAGCATTTTGGCCATTCTGACTTTCTTTTTTTTTTAACCATTTCAATCTCTTGCATGTACTGACTTTCTTAACAGTTTCCATATTATGCTTACCCAGATGTACTTTTTGCTTATATTTTTCCTTCTCTCTGAATGTCTAGCTCTTTTTCCTATTTTAAATGCAATCAAGTTTTAAGGCTTCCTGGAATGATTTTCTGGTACTTATTGCATTGTAAAGGATAGATATAAGAGGAGCAGGACTAAATACAGAAGAAGAGTATCACAATAGTCTAGCAAAAATCTGTTGTTATCAACTATAAGAGTGATGAGAGGGATGAAAAGGAGAGGACAAGATTGAGAAATACATAAAAAAAAAAAAACCCAGTAGAACTTAGTGATTGACTTAATGTAAGAGAAAAAGGAGAAACTAAGATAACTCACAGGTTTCTGGTTTTGGTAACCAATGGGAGGTAATTTCACTAAGAAGTTGGGAATAGAAGAAAGAGAAGGAAGTTGGTTAGAAGACATCCTGAATTTGAGGTGTTTATGGAGTAGCTAAGTGGCTGTGTCTACCAAGAAGTTGTACTCTTGTGTAACTTTCTCTCTAATGGAGCTGTCTTAATCTGTTTTCTGTTGCTACAACAGAATACCACAGATTGGGTAATTTATAAAGAAAAGTTTTATTAGCTCATGTTTTTGGAGACTGGGAAGTCTAAGAGCATGGCACTGGCATCTGGTGAGGGCCTTCTTGCTGCATCATAACATAATAGAGGACGTCATATGGTGAGAGGACAAGAGCAAGAGAGCCAGAGAGAGCTCGCTTTTGTAACAAAGCCACTTCTGTGGTAATGGACCTACTCCCGTGATAGTGACATTAATCCCTTCATGAGGGCAGAGGGATTAAGTTTCTAGCATATGAACTTTGGGGTGATACATTCAAATAGCAGGAGCTTATCCAAACCCAAGGCAGTGACAACACAAGATATCTTTGTTGGTTTAGCAGAGATCCTTTGATCTCTATAGAATATTGTTCTTTAATTTGATTGTTTCAATCTGAAATTTAAAAATTGAAAAAGTTGTTTAGATGTGCCATTCATGTTGCTGCTGAGAAGTCATCTTCTGAAACTGTAGAGTTTTGAAAATGAAATAAATGTTAAGGATGATCATTTAGGAAGCTTAACTCCAGCTGGTCTTTATACTTCTTTTAGTTATTTCAGAAAGTATGATGAGTCATACGAGTATATCTAGCAGTTGATTTTATCAGGAGTGAAATGCTTATTACAATGGGATTGACAAACTTTTTCTGTAAAGCTTTAGATAATAAATATTTTAGGCTTTGTGGGCCATAGAGTCTATGTCACAGCTCTAACTCCACCATTACAGTATAAAAGCAGCCATAGACAGTATATAAATGAATTTGGCTGTGGTCCAATAAAACTTTGTACAGGCAGCAGTCTGGCCATGGTTTGCTAACCTCTGAGAACCAAAGTGTATAATATGTGTTATTAAGTTGAAATAGGAAAGTGTGCAGAACCTAGACTGGTACAGCCTAGTGAAACAAATGCCTGTTGACTACAAAAATGGGGATGGGGGAATGCAGCAAAAAACAAAAAAAATTAATGTGTTTGTTTTCACCCAAGGAAAATACTGTGTACCAGTACTTTTTATTTCTACTTATCCAGCTCTGTGCACTGATATTATTGAGAAAAGGATATTCCCTAAGATCAAGGTCGAGTTTTAACTTCTTGTTGCAGCACCCTGCTGCTGTAAAAGATCATGACTACGTTTACATATGTGAGTTAATAAAATCTCTATAAAATTAACCAGGATCTACTTCTTTTAGTAAGTGTGAGCTACAGTATAATTAAACCAACCAGCACTAGTCTCTTCAAGACATAATGTCCTTTTATTACGATGGAGGTATAATATGAGGTTGAAGTAAAGGTATTCATCTGTTTCAACCACTTTCTTTCCACTCTTAAGAATAGAACATTCAGCCGGGCGTGGTGGCTCACGCCTGTAATCCTAGCACTTTGGGAGGCCGAGGCGGGGCGGATTGCTCAAGGTCAGGAGTTCGAAACCAGCCTGAGCGAGACCCCGTCTCTACCAAAAATAGAAATAAATTAATTGACCAACTAAAAAATATATATATACAAAAAAATTAGCCGGGCATGGTGGCGCATGCCTGTAGTCCCAGCTACTCGGGAGGCTGAGGCAGTAGGATCGCTGAGCCCCAGAGATTGAGGTTGCTGTGAGCCAGGCTGACGCCATGGCACTCACTCTAGCCTGGGCAACAAAGTGAGACTCTGTCTCAAAAAAAAAATAAAAATAAAAAAAAAAATAAAGAAAGAAAAAAGAATAGAACATTCCATCACATTAGTAAGAATTCCTTGATAGCCTTGACTGTCTATTCATTTATTCATTCAATAATATTGGGTTGCATATATGTTTCAAGCATTGTGCTGGATGCTTGGTATATAGTTGTAAACAAAACTGACATGATGGTCCTTGTCCTTATGGAACTTCAGTTTTGTTTGAAAGGTTACTTTTCCACCTATAGCTTCACTTTTTGAAAATCATTATCAAATATGAGGGTGTTGACATACATTTATAATTATTTCTATTTACTAATCCCTTCAGTGTAGAAGAGATTAAGATTCAATTTAACCCTAAACTAAAGCAATTTTATGACATATTACTAATTCACATAAGTATTCATGAGTCTGGTTTTCATCTACTATGTATTTTTCCTAATTCCAGGATGTTATTTTATTTTATTTTTTTTGAGACGGAGTCTCACTTTGTTGCCCAGGCTAGAGTGAGTGCCGTGGTACTAGCCTAGCTCACAGCAACCTCAAACTCCTGGGCTCGAGCAATCCTGCTGCCTCAGCCTCCCAAGTAACTAGGACTACAGGCATGCACCACCATGCCCGGCTAATTTTTTCTAAATATATTAGTTGGCCAATTAATTTCTTTCTATTTTTATAATAGAGATGGAGTCTCACTCTTGCTCTGGCTAGTTTCGAACTCCTGACCTTGAGCAATCCGCCCACCTCGGCTTCCCAGAGTGCTAGGATTACAGGCGTGAGCCACCGCGCCCAGCCTCTAGGCTGTTATTGATTACATGACTCACAGTCGACTTAAGACCTTTCAAGGAAAAGCAGAAATAATTCTATACTGATTATATAATAGATTTTAAGATGCATTCCTACTTCAGAAACCTTAAAATGTTGGGGAGAGAGGAGGAATAGGTTATAAGGTTGAAGAAATACAATATCTGAAGATAAAATATGTAGGTTTGAGTTTTACTGCAGTTTACTGGCTGAGTGTTTTGGGGAGAGTCATACAGCCTTGTCTGAGTCTCAGTTTTCACAAAGGTGAAATGGGATTTGCTGTATATCCTCACCATGTTTTGATTATCAGATAATAATGATACAGAAATGTTAGTAATTGTTCTTAAAGTCAACACTTTTTAAAAAAATCAACTCCCTCCTTTTGTTTACTTCCTTAATGTTTAGTGATTAGCTGCCTTGACCTTCACAGCACAACTGTTTCCTTTGTGTGAATTTGTAGCAGCAGAAATGATAGGTTTGCCAGCTTCCTCCAGAGGTGTAATCTTAGTTCAAGATAATGATGGAATTCAAGAATAAAAAGAAATTTCTTTAACTCCTAAAATTAAGAAAGTTTTTTTTCACTTCTGAAATGTACCTTAAAAAAAGAAAAAAAAAAAGAAAAAAAAAAAAAAAAAAAAGAAAGTTTTTTTTTATTATGAGTCAATAGTGGATTGAGTAAATTGTGATCTCCTCTACATAAAATACTCTAAGCCTCAGCAAAATTCTAAGCAAAGTTACCAGATAAACAGCTAAAGGAAAACTGGTTTATTCTTATAAATTTATATGATTATAAAAGTTATCTGGGTGTAGTGGCTCACACCTGTAATCCTAGCACTTTGGAAGGCTGAGGCAGGAGGATTGCTTGAGGTCAGGAGTTTGAAACCAGCCTGAGCAAGAGTGAGATCCTGTCTCTACAAAACACAGAAAAATTAGCCGGGCAAGGTGGCTTGTGCCTGTAGTCCCAGCTACTCAAGAGGGTGAGGCAGGAGGATTGCTTGAGCCCAGGAGTTTGAAGTTATAAGTGAGCTGTGATGACACCACTGCACTCTAGTCTGGGCAACAGAGTGAGACCCTGTCTCCAAAAAAAAAAAAAGTTATGAACATAATTTTCTTTAAAAGCAACAAGGATTAGTAGTTCTGAGGAAAAGTGGAAGAACGAGTTTCTTGTTTCCCCTTTTGTGACCCACATTTTAATATATAACTGTATGTGTATATGACTATAATCTGAAAAAATATCAGTGAGAGGTTTGTCATTGTCTCCTTCACCAGGTATGTATGCTAAGGACAGTGATAAAAATAGTTTTACTTTTCTCACACTTTTGGCTTCATAGTGCAAAGAATTTTGTGAAATCTAAAAGAAACTCATAAAAGCAGAGAGTAGAATGGTAGTTGCAGGGCATTGAGGGTGGGGTAGGGGAAATTGGAAGATGTTGTCAAAGGGTACAAAGTTTCAGTTATGTGGGATGAATAAATTTTGGAGATCTAAATGTACAGTATGGTGACTATTGTTAATAATACTGTGGTGTATACTTGAAATTTGCTAAGATGGTAGATCTTAAAATGTTCTTACCACAAAAAAAAGGTAATTATGTGAGGTAATGGATATTATAATTAGCTTGATTGTGGCAGTCATTTCACAATGTGTACATATATTAAAACATCACATTGTATACCTTAAATACATGCAGTTTTAACTTGCCAATTATACCCCAGTAAAGCTGTCAAAAAATAAAAATTGAAAAAAATTTAAAAGAATTTTGAAATGCCATTTGTTTGTATAAAAACTGATTCTGTCAGTGTCACCATATCTTAAAGTCAGCAAAATGATAGAAAGACCAAATATCTGTCATCTCCTATACATCATCAATTCATGTCACATTATTTAAGGCATAGAACTTAATTTGTTAATACCATTTGTCTCGGACCATCTTGTACTGCTATGACAGAATACCTGAGACTGGGCAATTTAGGATGAACAGAAATTTATTGGCTCACAATTAGGGAGGCTGGGAAGTCCAAGATTGAGGGGCTGGCATCTTGCAAGGAGCTTTTGCTGCATCATCCCATGGCAGAAGATGGAAGGATAAGAGAAGTTGACAGAGAGAAAGAGGAGGGACAAATCCCCACTCTTATAATAAACCCACTCCTGCAATAACTAACCCACTTCAGTGATAATGGCAATAACCATTTGTTCGGCCTCATAGCATAATCATCTCTCATTGGACCTACCTCCCAACACTAACACATTCAAAGAACAGTACCTGTATCACTCATCTACAAACAGGGTATTTTCATTTGTAAGAGAATGCATGTGGTTCAGAAAATGATAGCTAACTGCTAATTAAGAAGAACAGATTCAGGTGTCTTGTTAGTTTGATCTCTATGAATTAAGTGCCTGGGTTCAAGGCACTGATGATTGATTACCTGTCATTGTTGAAGATCGATTCCAGTCTTTATACTATGCCAGGAATTCATCTCTGATACTGAAAATAGATGGGTGAAAAGTGATGATCCACCCCATGGAACTTACATTCTAGGTATGAAAACATACCCATAAGTAATAGTGAAGTGGTTGATATCCTTCGTGTTTGTAAATATGTATACAAATTTCTGTAAGAGGGGAAAAAACATGCAATGGAAGCATAATAACCACAGGGATTATTCTATGACACTAAGGTTTTGTACAAGAGAGCCATTTGAGTTGTGTCTTGAAGAATGAGTAGGGGCTTTCGAATCTTAACTGTGTTCTTGACACAGGAAACATGAAGCCGTGAAATTGTGTAGTGGATATAGGGACTACTGAGTCTAGAGTTTCTGATGGGATGTAACAGGAGGTGAAGAATGTCGCTAAGGAGGACTGCCTTAGATGTCTGTGCCTCACAGCACACCATTAAGTGATTTCTTTTTCTTTTTTGTGTTGCTTATAGCGTAAGTCTGTTGGTGACGAATTTTCTTAATCTTCATTTATCTGAAAATATTTTATCCACATTATTTTATTCTCCTCCCCTCCCTTCCTCTCCCTTCCCTCCCCTCCCCTCCCCTCCTCTCCCCTCCTCTCCCCTCCCCTCCCCTCCCCTCCCCTCCCCTCCCCTCTCCGACAGAGTTTCACTCTGTTGCCCAGTCTAGAGTGCTGTGGCGTCAGCCTAGCTCACAGCAACCTCAAACTCCCCAGCTCAAGCAATCCTTCTGCCTCAGCCTCCAGAGTAGCTGGGACTACAGGCATGCACCACTATGCCCGGCTAATTTTTTTTATATATTTTTAGTTGTCCAAATAATTTCTTTCTCTTTTTAGTAGAGACGGGGTCTCGCTCTTGCCCAGGATGGTTTCAGACTCCTGACCTTGAGCAATCCTCCGGCCTTGACCTCCCAGAGTGCTAGGATTACAGGTGTGAGATCCACATTCTTGAAGGATATTTTCACTGGATATAGAATCCTGGTTTGACTTTTTTGTTTGTTTGTTTTAATCCTTCAAGCATTTTAAATGCCTTTCTACTGTCTTCTGGCCTCCATTGTCTCTGATAAGTTCTTCATATCTTTGTGTCCCTGTGGGCAATGTGTCACTTTTTTCTAGCTACTTTCAGATTTTTTTTCTGTAAGATTGTTTCTCAGAAATTTGACTATGATATACTTAGGCTATTTTAAAAAACATATATCCCACTAAGGTTTATGGATTTCATTAAGTTGGGGGAAATTTCAACCAGTATTTCTTCAACTATTTTCTGCTTCATTTTTTTGCTCTTATTCTTCTGGAACTCCAATTGCTTATATCTTAGTCTTTTTTTTTGGCATTGCCCAACAGGACACTGAGCCTTCCTTCAATTTTTTAAAATCTTTTTCTCTGCGTTCTTTAGATAGGTTAATTCTATTCATATGTCTTCAAGTTCATAGACCCTTCTAATCTGTGTTAACCATATAGCCCATTTAATGGTTTTAAAATTTTAGATATATTTTTCAGTTTCAGAATTTTAACTTCTTTTGTATCCTTTTTATCTGCTGAGAGTTCCTGTTTGTTCATTTATTATGAGCATATTTTCTTTTATGCCCACGGGCACAGTTATTTAGCTGCTTTAAAAACTTTGTCTGCTAATTCCAACATTTGGAATTTGGACTCTGTTTCCTGTTCTCTTAAATATGGGTCATGTTTTCCTGATTCTTAATGTGTTTAGTAATATTGGATCATTTGCTGGACAGTGTGTATGAACGATAGGTTGTAGAGACTCTGGATTCTTTCATTCTTTGGAAGAGTGTTGATATTTTTGTTTAAGTAGGCAGTAACTTGGAACTTGTCCTAGTCCATTAGGGCTGCTATAACAAAATACCATAAGCTGGGTAGCTTATGAACAACAGAAATTTATTTCTCTCATTTCCAGAGGCTTGAGATATCCAAAATCAAGGCATGGATAGATTCAGTGTCTGGTGAGGGCCTGTTTCCTGCCCAATTCATTGGCAGAACCGTCTCACTACGTCTGCACATGATGGAAAGCACAAAGCAGCTCTTTGAGGCCTCTTTTATAAGGGTACTAATCCCATTTGTGAGGGCAGAGTCCTAGTGACATAATCACCTCCCAAAGGTTCCATCTTCTAGTACCACTACCTTGGTAGTTGGGATTCAACATATAAATTTTGAGGGGCAACACAAACATTCAGACCATAGTAGCGCTCATACTCCAAACTGTCTCCTTTGTGGGAAACAGCAGCTGAAAGATCAGTTATTTTAGTCTTAGCTGGGCTGCTCGGAGGCTGCCTTGCACATGGATAGTTTAAAACTCAAGCAGAGATTTAGGCAGAGTTTATATGCAAAAAATTTGGAGCTCCCTTTTTGTTGGCTCTTTATTTTCCAGGGTTCTTTCTCTAATTTCCAGTTGCTATGGTTTTCCTGAACTCTGTTTTTTGGTTTTGCAAACCAGCAAGACTGTAGTTTCATTCTGAGTTTTAGACTCTGGACACAGTGCCAGCTGGGTCCTGCTCTCCATTATTAGATTTTCAAAAGATAAAACATCTTGTCTTCACTAAACTAAAATTGAGAATATTCTCCCTGACTGATCCTCAAAGAAGGAACTAAAAAAGATCTAGGGACATTTTCATTGGAAACACTGGAAGAGAGAGACATAGGGAAGGAGCGGGGAGGAAAAGGAAGAGAAAGAGATTATTGCTTGCTCCTCTGACCCCAGCAGAAAAGTACTTCATTGCAAAGGAAGGGGCCTTACTCTAGCGCAGATTTTATGTGCTCATCCTTCTTTTGGGATTTTGATTTCCACTTTGCAAATTAGTTTTGAGGTTCTGCAATATGATTTGTAACAATATAGACACTTTCTAGAATGTTAGAGCCAGAGGGAACTATGATTCTACTTGAAGGTGCTTGGTGAGGAAGGAGGGACAAACAAACAAACAGGAGGACCTAGCAGGGAGCTTCAGATCTTTAATCCTATTTTATTTGTTTTCTGTATTGGGCTTTTACATCACATTTTATTTTTAAAAAGGTTTTGTGACTTAAAAGGTCTGAAAACTATTGATCTAGTCAACCCTCTTTTTTTTTAAGGGTAAGGAAATTGAGATTTGGTAAAGTAAAAAGATATTACCTATTGTTTGTCTAATTCAGCAGTATTAGAACCCCTTTTTTTTTTTTTTTACAGAGTCTCACTTTTTTTCCCAGGCTAGAGTGACTGCCATGGCGTCAGCCTAGCTCACAGCAACCTCAAACTCCTGGGCTCAAGCAATCCTTCTGCCTCAGCCTCCCAAGTAGCTGGGACTACAGGCATGCGCCACCATGCCCGGCTAATTTTTTCTATTATATATATATTAGTTGGCCAATTAATTTCTTTCTATTTTATAGTAGAGATGGGGTCTTGCTCTTGCTCAGGCTGGTTTCAAACTCCTGACCTCGAGCAATCCGCCTGCCTTGGCCTCCCAGAGTGCTAGGATTACAGGCGTGAGCCACTGCACCCGGCCGGAACCCAAATTTTTGACTGCTAATCCAATAATATTTCAGCTATACCAAGCATGTACTGTCAGTTTTTTCAGGAAATGTTTAATCTCTATATCATTTTCCCAATAGTATATTCAGATATGATGTGAGGGTCCTGGGAATGTTGGAAGGGATCATTTGAAGTGATTGGATTCTACACATTGCTTTGTTGGCATAGTAAGGATTGGGTTATGGGAACTAATGAGAAATTGTGATTAATTGTAAGCAAAGGCTGGTTAAAGATGCCGGAGAAACAGAGAGTGAACTGAGGATTGCCATAGCTGATTGATTTTAGCTAAATGACTAAGGAATAAAATTTAGCAGAATGTGTTTTTTGCCATTGAGCTGAGTCTTCCCAAAATATCCAGTTAGCAACCAACAGCTTTCTTGATCACTGGTTCTTACCCTTTGCAAAGAAGAAGGAACACAAATACTGTAGTGATATTTCTCTGGATTTCCTGCCAATAGAAAACATGATTATGGGAAAATGTTTTTCTTTTTTTTTCCTTCTGACATACACTTTTCCACTGTTACCCTATTTATTACGCAGGACTGGACAGAAATTCCAAATTATTGTTTTATAGTTTCCCAAAACCTGATCACATCACATCTTACTATATTTTGCATTTGTATTCTCTTCCATAACATCTTTATTATATATTAAAACTCACATTTTTTAGCAAAATGCATTATTTCTCAACTAAATCTTGCTAATTAATAAGACCTGAAAAATTGACCTCAAAGAGGAGGATTGAGAGACGATAGGAAAGCAATCAGGTCAAGTTTAACAGTTGAGATTGCTGAAAGATGTAAAGGAGATAATATATGCAAAAGTGCCTGCTATACAATGTGGTGTTCATGAGTATTTATTGAATTACAACCAGAAAGTTGTTATCTTCTTTTCCTTATCTGTATAGAAGGATAATAATAATGCCTGCTTCATTGAGTCAATGTGAGGATTTAAATGAGAAATACATGTAAAGTGCTTAGAGCAATGTCTAGCATAGTGTAAGTACTCAGTAACTGTTAACCATTATTATTATTGTCATTCTTTCAGCTTCATGCTACGACCTTCACTTTGAGATAGCACCCACAGATACATTCAGAACAGTTTTAGATTCACAGCACGATTGAATGGAAGCTACAGAGATTACTTGTATGTGCCCTACTCCCACATACACACAGCCCACCCCACTATCAACATTCCCTACCTGTTGATGAACCTACATTAACACATCATTATTATGCAAAATCCATAGTTTATGTTAGGGTTCCTTCTTGGTGTTGTACATTCTCTGGAGTTTCTGCATAGTTACGACATAGCATTTATATTTTATATGTGGTTATATAAATGGACAGACAGAGCATTTATTCATCTAACAATATAACATACATATTTTTCTATGGTGTATTCATACATTGTCTTCATAACTATGGTTTTTTTTTATAGGCCTGCTACATGATTTTTTTTACTCCTAAGATAAAAAAATGCATTACAGAGAGTTAGTTTAATAAAGGAAAACTGATTAGACATAGTGGTGGCAGTCTGTAGTCCCAGCCACGCAGAAAGCTAAGGTAGCAGGCTCTCTTGAGCCCAGGAGTTTGAGACTAGAACATAATAGAGATCTTGTCTTAAACAAACAAACAAAAAAACCCAGCCATGGGTAATAAACATTAAAAACCAAAAAGGGAGATTGTTCTTTGCATTATGTCAGTGTGTCAGTTCATTTGCTGACATAACTTTTCTGTGCTTCAACTTTCTTATCTCAAATGCAGGGACAGGAAAAGGCATAAACCCTGGGAAGGCAGTGGCAAGATAGCATCCCTGGATTGGGTGAAGGTGTTGGTGTTAGGAGATTCAGGTGTTGGGAAATTGTCACCAGTCCATCCTCTATGCCAAAATCAGGTGCTGGAGAATTCATCATGGACTGTGGGCTGATCGGTGGATGTCACAGTGTTATTTTAGCACACGACTTAATAATAAGAAGTCATCTCAAAACTTGTATCGTTGGTCATTCATTGGAAGGTCTCAACAGGGGTTTGGTGCCAACTGGAGTCTTGGTGACAAATGGGATTGCACAAATCCACAATACTTAGTTGCAGGTTCTTCCAATCCTGTCAAGCTCCAGTAGGTTTTTTGATAAGGTCACAAGAGAAGAGATATTTTTTTAAGACAAGGTAATCAGATTCCAGGCTTTCCTGATAAAAAAAGATTTGGGGGAGGAACATTAAAGAACTTGCATTATGACTTAATTATACCCATCCTTTGGAAGAGTGAGCAGTTTTTCACAGCTTTCCTCTTGCTATGTCGATTATTAATGTCTTTTAACAAAATCATCTTGAAGTGCTACATTTCAGCCTCACCCTTTAATGGAACATGGAGGAAGTGACAACATAGGAGTCCAAACTTTGCCCCCATTCTCTCTGTTCCTCACTTTTCTGTCCCTATTTATAGATAATGTAAAAGCCCTGTGGAAATATGAGATGTCAAAATGATGCAGTAAATGAGCACGGATGGAGAACAAAATAAAAGGACAACTAAGGACTGTTATCTGATCCTTAGAACTATTTGCAAACTTTAAAGTTTTCTTTAAAGATTTCTATGTAGAATGTTACCACTACCGTGGAGATATTAGTGACCTCTAGTCTTTTTACCCAGGGCTTTTGCATCTTGAGACCATCACTTAGTTCCTACATTTGTTTTAGAGGAAAAGATTTCACTCACAAGGAAGCAGGGGAACTTTTATCTAAGAAAAATGGTCAGAAGACCTAGGTTTCATTTGTGAGACTATAGGAATTTAAACAGATTGGTTTAGAATTTCACTAAGGGATAAGATCGAATGCAGTAAATGCAGAGTGAGTGTATTAAAATATAAACATTTGGGTAATATAAGATTGATACATTTAATTTAGTGTTCCCAAAGGGGGTCTGTGGTAAGAACCACAAGGAAAACAAACTATAGAGCTGTCTGGATTTTCATGTACTTCGGTTATGGCTATTAAAGTGTCTCACATTTAACATTTTTTATTGTTGCTGTTGGAGCTAGTCCTGTCTAGAGCAGTGGCTTACACTTAGTAGTCATTTTTATGTTTTGAGTTGGTAAATGAAACTGTCAGCAGTCTACTGGTTCAGTGTCTGATTTCTTTAAACTATTTTTTATTTATTTTCCTTTCAGTTGTCTTTAAATCACAGTAAACCGTGATGTAAAGGGCATCCAAGATTTTTACATTGGTTTTTATATGTAAAATGATAAGGACTCATTTAATTGATCCCTATTTCTGCAGAATAACTGAACAAGGATCCCTTGTGTATTTTGTCCAGACTGTATTACTGTATTTGTTAACTGGACAAATGTGTTTATCAACAGCTAATTCTGTAATGTCTTACTGTTTCAAACTTTATCTTTAATTTCCCATAATGCCTAGCTCAGTACCAAATACATTGTAGATGCTCGAGAAATACTTACTGATTAAATAAAAGAAATTGGAGACTGTTAGCACATGTGGTCTTTTTATTGCTTTGTGCAATGTTTTTTTAGAGGTGGGCATGAAGGAGCTATTAATATTTTTATTATAAAAGTAATACAAACTCTAGCTTTATTAAGAAGTATGCTGATTTATGAATGATTGATTTTTCTTCTTAACCTGTTTTCAGATTTCTTCTTAAAGTATAAGTTATAGTATTGTAGAATATATGTATTAAAATACTTTCAGTAAATATAATTTAGATGAGTTCTTAAAGTTGTATTCCTCATATTTAAACATTCCATTATATTCGGACAGTGTTACCTCAGAAATACACATAGTCCCATCTGTAATAGTCATCATTCCTTATGATGAAGGATTGAGGGAATGTGTATTTCCAGAGAAGCCTGGGTGTATGGGTATTCTCATAGTGCATTATGTCCAACAGGTACTCAGTAACTATTGAATGAATGGTTCAGTGCATGCAAACCTGCCTACCATAGGGTGACATTTGTTCTGATGAAACAACTGGCCTTTACTTAACCTTTACACATTCAAACATCCTCTTCCTTCCCTCTTTATTGTTCCCTGCATCATACTGGCCACTTATGAGTGCTCTTTAGTACGCCTACACTTGTCCACTTTCACCAGTTGAGTCATTACCTTCAGAGAGTCAGTTGTGTTTATCCCAAACTTGTTTATGCTGGTTTTACTTGTTATTACACTTACATAATTTAATTAAATGTTATTTTAACCAATGAAATCTGAGTATAAAAATAGTTGTTGGGGGGATGAAGAGAGGTTGGTTAATGGGTACAAAACTACAGTGAGAGGGAATAAGGTCTGGTGTTCAATATCATAATAGGGTGACTATAGTTAATAAGATTTATTGTATATTTCAAAATAGCTAGAAGAGAAGATTTAGAATATTCTCAAGACCAAAAACATGATAAATGTTTGAGGTGATAGATATCCCAGTTAGTTACCCTGATTTGATCATTATATATCGTATGCATGTATCAAAATATCCCATGTATCCAGTAAATACATATAACTATAAATATGTACAATTATGTATCAATTAAAAAGATTGTTTTTATGAGAACTGAGTAAGTTTTGAAAAACTGAAGAAAGATGAGTTTTTAAAAAAAATACTGTTGCATTAGACATGAGTGAGATAACTGAAAAAGGTTGGAGGGGTCCTGAAAATTTAGGAGGATTCTGAACTCAGATTGCTTTGCAAGTCTCTGAGTTCTTTCACCACTTTAATGAAATTGAAACTGAGAAGTGTAGACAGTGCAGTAATGACCAAATCCAGCCAGAAGATCCATACTCAAACAAAAGGCCCTGCCACAAGAAATAGCTAATAAATGTACTTTATATGCTTCATGTTAGAAATAAAAGATTATCTCTTTTTATGATTCTCCACTTAAAAAAATCATCTTCTTTCATTAGTAGACTAAGGTCCCCATGAGGTAAAGAGGACTTTTGCTGTTCTGTGATCTTTCTTAACTTGTAAGCCTTTTAAAAAATATCATAATGATAATCATACTGTTACAGGTCATAATGGTACATTTAACTTGTATGAGTTCTATTTGCCTAAGACCTACATAAAACATGTCCTCAGTGTATCTCATGTTAAAACCCAATTCTTACTATGTTTCCTTTACAGAACATTCAGAAGATTCTTGGCCTTGCCCCTTCACGAGCTGCCACCAAGCAGGCAGGTGGATTTCTTGGTCCTCCACCTCCTTCTGGGAAGTTCTCTTGAACTCAAGCAAGAACTCTATAATTCCTGTTCTTTTCAGATACTCACATCAGACTGGCAACTATTTTGCAGCAAGAGCCATAGGCAGCCTTAGCACTTGGGCCACTTTCTAGTTTTGAGTTATTTCCAGGCCTTTTGAATATGATTAGAATGAAAATAGCACCCAACAAATATAATATGCTTTTAGTCATAGATGATTTTTTTTTAAATAAATGGGTTGATTAGTTAAGTTCAGGTGATGTTTCTGTAATGAGAAACAAATAGCATCTTTCTTGTTTTACTTATATAAATGTTTTC
Source organism: Microcebus murinus (assembly GCF_040939455.1). Classification (NCBI taxonomy): domain Eukaryota; kingdom Metazoa; phylum Chordata; class Mammalia; order Primates; family Cheirogaleidae; genus Microcebus; species Microcebus murinus. The sequence continues at coordinate 113,156,666 of NC_134105.1, read as the reverse complement.
TGTGGGACCGACTCTCAAGGCTGTTGTGTGTACCATGGAAGCTGGCTTTCTATGAACATTTAGATAGCTAGAAGAAAAATTTTGTTTGTATAACTCTTAATTGGAGCTATTGTATTGTTTTTTTCCAAGCCAAATAATGACTTGAGATCAGTAAAGCGGCCAAATTTTTAGCTATTTTATCTACAAAGAGAGATCTGTTTTGTTCTGTTTTGCCATATTTCTTGATATATGTTTTTAGTAATCTGAACATAAGGATAAGTATTGGCCAGGAAGGGCTAAAATAAAAGTTTTTTAATATACTATACTTTTTGCCATCTTGCTTCATATGCTCAAAATACAGAGTTGTCCTAGTATAGGAATTGGAAAATAAGAGTGGAAAGGAAGCAAGGTTCTAATTATATGTAGTTAATCTTGCAGAACTTCCTTTTATTATAGTAACAATGGACCTCAGTTTCTGCCATGTTCCTCCATAAGGGAGTGGGATCCTTATGCCACAATCCTCACCCATAATCTGTGGAATTAGGAATCTTATGTGGAGTAATAACTCTATCAATAAATAAATTCATCAATAGTCTCCTTAGATGTGAGTATTCTACCAGTGTAAAAACACATATAATTTGCCAAGTAATAACTTAAACCAACAGCAGACTTCTCATCAGCACCATAAAGTCCAGAAAACAGTGGGAAAATATCTTTAAAGTGGTAAGGAAAATAAGTATCAGCTTAGAAAAAAAATTTTTTAAGACCACCCTAGCTTTAGATCAACTTAGAATTTTATTGGGGGGGAATTTTTCAGACATACAAAACCAAGATAATTGAATTATTAAAGGGCGTATTTCAGAAAAAAAAAGACCCACCCAAAGGGGAGGTATAAGATACAAGAAACAATGGTCAACACAGAAATTGATAAAAATATATGGATAAACCTAAGTGTTTTATGGATTATCTAATTGAAGGATTATCTCACGACAACTCTATAAGGTAATTACTGTTCTTACTCTCATTAAACAGATGAGGAAAGTGGGGCAGAAAAGATAAAGTAACTTGCTCAACATCACAGAGCTATTGAGTGGCTGTGTTAGAATTTGAACCCAAGCAATGTAAAGCCAAACAGTCCAGGCTGTTAAGCCCTATGTTACAGCCTCTCTGTAGGTACGTGGTGATGCTCTTCTCATCACCTTCCCTTATCTCTGCAGCTGTAGTGCGTGAACTCTCTAAAGTTGGGCTTTGTCTTTTTGTTGTTGTTGCCCTTTTCCACAAAGTAGTCAACATGAGTGGAAGCACAGCAGAAACTCAATAAAAGCAGATGAAAAGGAAAAATCCATATTTTGAAGTTATTTTCATCAGGATGATGTCTGATGCTGGATGGTGATGACTATTAATGGTCTTTTCTCCATAACTACTCTAACCAAAGTAATAATTAAAAGAATAATTAAGAATCCTAGCATTCTGGGAGGCCAAGGCAGGAGGATAGCTTGAGGTCAGGAATTTGAGACCAGCCTGAGCAAGAGCAAGACCCTGTCTCTACTAAAAACAGAAAAGTTAGCCGGGTGTGGTGGTACACACCTGTTGTCACAGCTACTCAGGAGGCTAAGTCAGGAGGATCACTTGAGCCCAGGAGTTTTAGGTTGCTGTGAGCTGAGCTGACACCGCTACACTCTAGCCCTGGTGTCAGAACAAGACTCTGTCTCAAAAAAAAAAAAAAAAAAGAATGAAGAAAATGATGCTCATGATAACAATGATGACAAATATGAAGGAATATCTAAAATAAGGCATAAAAGTGAAAGAAACACCTGCAAAATTTCTGTCATCACTGTTGTACATGAGAATGTATAGCCCACTTTACCACTCCTACCCTGAGGCTTTGAAGCTGGTGCTTTCTAATCAGACATAAAGCCATCATATCACAAGGATTAAATTCAAGGAGTTATTAAGAGCTACTGCAGTCTTAGAATTACTTTTTTTTTTTTTTTTTTTTGAGACAGAGCCTCACCTTGTTGCCTGGGCTAGAGTGCCGTGGCATCAGCCTAGCTCACAACCACCTCAAACTCCTGGGCTCAAGTAATCCTTCTGCCTCAACCTCCCGAGTAGCTGGGACTACAGGCATGTGCCACTATGTCTGACTAAGTTTTTCTATATATTTTTTAGCTAAGTAATTTCTTTCTATTTTTAGTAGAGACGGGGTCTCGCTCTTGCTCAGTCTGGTCTTGAACTCCTGAGCTCAAACGATCCGCCCGCCTCAGCCTCCCAGAGTGCTAGGATTACAGGTGTGAGCCACTGCGCCCAGCCTTATAAATATTTTTTTAAATGCTTTATCCAGAAAAAATTTCAAGACTAGTTATTTGGATGATGCTCTAGATCTAGAGCATCAGTGAATCATTGGAGATGACGTTTCAAGCCGTAGAGGTCTCCCAATGTCTCTCAAACACGATTTGGCTATTTTCCCTGTGTAAGAGATAGATTATCCCCTTTCTAGGAAAAAAATAATCAGCCATTAATATTTACATTAAGCTATTCAGGTTGCATTCATAATATGCTAAAGTAGTAACCTTTTAAAAATGCAGATAAACCTGAGTTTGTTTGTTTGTTTGTTTATTTATTTTTGAGACAGAATCTCACTCTGTTGCCCGGGCTAGAGTACCGTGGCCTCAGCCTAGCTCACAGCAACCTCAGATTCCTGAGCTCAAGGGATCCTCCTGCCTCAGCCTCCCAAGTAGCTGGGACTACAGGCATGCTCCACCATGCCTGGCTAATTTCTTCTATATATATTAGTTGGCCAATTAATTTCTTTCTGTTTATAGTAGAGATGGGGTCTCGCTCTTGCTCAGGCTGGTTTTGAACTCCTGACCTCGAGCAATCTGCCCGCCTCGGCCTCCCAGAATGCTAGGATTACAGGCGTGAGCTACTGCGCCTGGCCTAAACCTGAGTTTATTAACAGATTGCATTGCAAAAGCTAAGCTAGTTTGGAATTTAGAAAGCAGATGTGTGTAGGCATTCATATACCCTTTACCAGACTGTGGTCCCTCTCCTCCCCCGTAACACATCGTCTTCAATGGGGTTAGTGACTTAAAATGACATCAGAGGAATGATAGAGCATCCAGATTCCCCATACATCCAAAGCAAAAGCATTTGCCACATACTACTGTACAGATTTTTTCAAAATTTTTGTCACTTATTTTATATATTTCAGTACTGCCCTTCAAGTAAAAGGACCATACATATACTTTTTCCTTTTTTGGATAAATTTTGCTTAAGTTACAGTCTTTTGTTTTAATTTATTCTTATTTGAGTTTTTAAAAAATCTTTCTAAAATGGTAAAAATTTTAAAATATACTAAAGTAAGAAAAGTATAAAGAATACTCAGGTACCGTACCATCATCCAGCTTCAACAGTTATCAACTCCTAGCCAATCTTGTGTCATCTGTACCCCCACCTGCTTCTATTATTTCTGTATTATTTTGAAGTAAATCTCAGGTATCCTATCATTTATCTGTAAATACTGTGGGGCCTATTTTTAAAATATGCATAAGCTGGGTCCAGCGGCTTGTGCCTGTAGTCCCAGCTACTTGGGAGGCTGAGGCAAGAGGATCATATGAACCCAGGAGTTTAAGTCTAGCCTGGGCAACATAGTGAGACCCCATCTCTACCCCCCAAAATTAAAAATAAGTAAATTTCAAAAATGTGTAATTTTAATATCATTTTTATACCTAAAAAAATTGACAATAATTCCTTGATATCATAAGTTGTCTATAGATGTCAAAATTTTTAACAGTTTTTTGGAATTAGAAGCCAAATAAGGTACCCCTATTGCAGTTGCTTAATATGCATCCTAAATCTCTTCTAAACTATTGCAGTGGTCCTCAAACTAGAGTGCATCAGAATCAACTTGTTAAAAGACACGCTAGGCCCCAGCCCAGAGTTCCCGATTCTGAGGTAGAGCCCGAGAGCTTGTGACTCTAACAAATTCTCAGGTGATGCTGATGCTGCTGGTTTGGGGTCCTCTTACCTATTGGCTCCCTACAATCTGTCTCCCCAGTTTATTTGTTGAAAAAATTGTGTTGTTTACCCTGCAAAGTTTTTCGTAGTTTGAATTTTGTATGCCTGTTTTACATACTGTTGGTTGTCTCTTTTGTGATGTTAGCAGCTTTTGATCCATTAATTAACAAGGTATTAAAAAGATGGTATTTTAATTATAGTATTTCTTCATTTATTAGCTAAAATACCTCTATAGATAGAAACTTCTCTTCATCTATTATTTGGGGAAAAGTGGTCAAGTTTTTTAAGAAAGGCAGAATGAATGTTTGATTCCCATATCTTCAAAATAATGAGTTGTTTACCAAGATCCTCCCATGATATACAATTAATGTATGTGTATCATTAGCAATTCATGGATTTAAACATACCTGATATACTTTTTTGTTTCTTTTTAAAAAATTGTGATAGATTTAAGGGGTACAAGTTGAATTCTATTACATGTATATGTATAGTCTGGGTTTTTAGTGTACCCATTATCCAAATAGTGTACATTGTACCCTACAGGTAATTTTTCATCCCTTGCCCCAGTGATGTGATTTAATCTACTGAAATTATTACTCTTGTGGATGCTCAGATTGTCCCATTTTTGGCCAGTGACAGCCTCTTTAATTTGGCTTCTGAGTCCATTTGCATGACTCTAATTGTCACTGGTAGCATCCTTGCTAAGTGATATAGCAAAGTGTTCCAGGCTTATCTTGTGTATTTTCTGCCTGACCCTTTTTGCTGGGAAATGGTATTTAGAGATTGTAATCAGAGCACTGAGAATGTTCATTGAGACTAAGTTACTAGGTTTCTAGGCCTTTCTGTGGACTAAGGTAATATTCGTTATTGTTTTAATATAAAAGACACCACAAATTTATACTGATACTCAGAGCTACAGAATTTTTACTTCATTTCTTTGGTCTGTGTCTCCTTTATCAAACCATGCTAAAAATTCCAGTTTTCAGCACTAAGAATGATAAGTAGAATATCACATAATTACTCATTAATGTAATCCCACAATATACACCCAGAAGTCCCAGAATATCAATATAAATATTACTACCAACAATATGATTACTTAAAATTGTGGGGTTTTTTTTTGGTTGAGGGCAGTGCTGATTGTGTAAAATACATCTCCCTATGGGTTCACAGTCTTTATTACTGAGATTTCAAGTAATCTGGAATGGTTTCTTTGGGGTTATGCCAGCAGAATATACAATTACATTTATTTATTTGATTTGATTTTCAGTTTTTAGAGATTACTCTTTAATTTTACTTTATAATTATATAATGTTTTGATGGGTTTCTAGGCTAGCTGACAAAAGCATTTTTAACCCACATACAGATGGCACCTAACCACCGATTATCACACTTCTTTTATGGGTATAACCCCATCATGTGTAGAAAGACGGGCAGGTACAGATTATTAGCAGAAACATTTTTATCTAATTTTAAGCCAGTAGTGGGGCTGACAGGAACACTACCTTCAGTGACATTGCCCCTTACTGTTGGGGGGCATACTTGTTGGGTAAAGGAAGGAGACCTAGTGGGAGGATAATATGTGGGGATGTCACCAACATTGACTCATTCACCGTCCCCTTAATTTGCCTGCTTGTTGGGTAAAGGAAGGAGACCTAGTGGGAGGATAATATCATGTGGGGATGTCACCAACATTGACTCATCACCGTCCCCTTAATTTGCCTGCAATAGCCTCCCAGGTATTCTACTTTATTCTGGTCACTCCTGGCTCAAGTTCATCCTCTATCCTGCCCAGGCAATATTTATAAAATACAAATCTGACTGTGTTGCTTCTCTAAGGAAAGTTGTACAATGGCTGCCAGTAGCCTTTAAGTAAATTTAAATTAGTTAACCCACAAAATCATCCCAATGTGGATCTCCAACCTCTCCCCACTTCTATGCTCCCCTACATCTTAGGCTTTTAGTCAAGCAGATTTATTAAACAAATTCTGCATTTTTATGTTCTTTTTGGACTTTAGTACCATTGTTTTCTCTGCCTAGAATGTTCTTTCTCTTTTTTTTTTTTTTTTGAAGCAGAGTCTCGCTTTGTTGCCCAGGCTAGAGTGAGTGCTGTGGAGTCATCAGCCTAGCTCACAGCAACCTCAAACTCCTGGGCTCAAGCAGTCCTGCTGCCTCAGCCTCCCAAGTAGCTGGGACTACAGGCATGTGCCACCATGCCCGGCTAATTTTTTTGTATATATTTTTAGTTGGCCATTTAATTTCTTTCTGTTTATAGTAGAGATGGGGTCTTGCTCTTGCTCAGGCTGGTTTCGAACTCCTGACCTTGAGCAATCCACCCGCCTCGGCCTCCCAGAGTGCTGGGATTACAGGCGTGAGCCACCATACCCGGCCTATTCTTTCTCTTATTTGCCTGATTTCCTCCTACTACCTTTCTGACTTAGCGTCACCCCTTTATGCAAGTTTTCTATGACCTTTTTACATAGTTGTGTTAGATTTCCCCTTTCTACATTTCTGTTTGAGCTCTTCATATTTGAGACATGCATTTAAAAATGGGCAGTTGGCCAGGCAAGGTGGCTCACTCCTGTAATCCTAGCACTCTGGGAGGCCGAGGTGGGCGGATTGCTCGAGGTCAGGAGTTTGAAACCAGCCTGAGCAAGAGCGAAACCCCGTCTCTACTAAAAATAGAAAGAAATTAATTGGCCAACTAAAAATATATAGAAAAAATTAGCTGGGCATGGTGGCACATGCCTGTAGTCCCAGCTACTCAGGAGGCTGAGGCAGAAAGATTGCTTGAGCCCAGGAGTTTGAAGCTGCTGTGAACTAGGCTGAAGCCACGGCACTCACTCTAGCCTGGGCAACAAAGTGAGACTCTGTCTCAAAAAAAAAAAAAAAAAAAAAAAAAGCCTCAATAACCTTATCTGGAAAATGGAGTTAACCCAGTCAAAACTCCCTTATCCAGTTTCCACTTATCTGAGTTTTCAGATGGATCCTCTCAGTTAGTTCTCTCAGAAAAGCTTGCTGTCTGGTGCCCACATCACGCTGAATGCTTTCAACCGTGCTATGTGCTTTAGCTCCCACCAGTGAATCATAAAACATATTTTGCTTGTTATTTTAATTAAATGAAATATGAATACAAAAAAAGGATTGCTTCTATGGAAACTAAGCTGAATAATTTGGAATGACTTAATAAAAATGCAAGTTGCTAAAAATAATTGCTGTTTACTGACTTGTGGGTGAAATAACTGAGACTAGAAAAAGTAACAAAAAATTTAGAAAGATTTAGCACTCATATTTGTTCTTAGTGTTCTAGTTCATACTCTAAAGAACCCCAAACTGGAAATCAGGAAATACATTTTGGGTTTGGTTTATGCAGAAAAATGCAACGGCACTCCACTTAATAAACTCACACTCAAGGAAAAAGGCTTGGTTGGCCCTACATCAAAAGTGAACAGGTATATATTTGCATGTTTTAGGTTAAAATAACCATGTCTAAAATATGTTTTTCCCACCCTGTAATTGACTTTTTAGATTTACCTACAAATTACTGGTTCTGGTCACATCAAATAAATAGGTTTTAACCTCATGGTGTTTTTGATATACAAAACAATTGATATACCTGGCATATTGAAAGCATTTACTCTTCAAACAGCAGTTGTATGAGGGAGATAGGATATCTTTTTATTATTCTCGTTTTACGAATGACAAATCAGGTTCAGAGATTTTAAGTGATTTATTGAAGATCATGCACTAGTAAGTGACAGAACTAGGAAGGACCCAGATCCTTAAGTTTTTTTTTTGTTTTTGTTTTTGTTTTGAGATAGAGTCTCACTTTGTTGTCCAGACTAGAGTGAGTGCCGTGGCGTCAGCCTAGCTCACAGCAACCTCAAACTCCTGGGCTCAAGCCATCCTCCTGCCTCAGCCTCCCAAGTAGCTGGGACTACAGGCATGCGCCACCATGCCCAGCTAATTTTTTCTATATATATCAGTTGGCCAATTAATTTCTTTCTATTTATGGTAAAGACGGGGTCTCGCTCTTGCTCAGGCTGGTTTTGAACTCCTGACCTTGAGCAATCCGCCTGCCTCGGCCTCCCAGAGAGCTAGGATTATAGGTGGTGTGAGCCACCACGCCGTGCCCCAGATCCTTAAGTTTCAGGCTCCATGTTCTTTCTACTTACTATAGCACCTAGTAAAGCTGACTCCACTGCGCCTACACTGTAAAACTGCTAAATTTGAATCACATTCGACCAGATACTCTGTGTGCAAAATGTCTTCATGTAAGATAAGTTGAGATCTGCAAAGAGTATCATTTAAATGATTATCACTGTCTCTCTTCCTTTTTTTTTTTTTTTTAAGAGACAGGGATCTTGCTACATTGCCCAGTCTGGTCTCGAACTCTTGGCCTCAAGCCATCCTCCTGCTTCAGCTTCTCTAGTAGCTGGGATTATAGCACACATCACTGTGCCTGGCCTCTGTTCCATTTTTTAAAAAACTTTCTCACATTCCTGTCTCACTGTCTAAATAGTGTATTTTAACTAGAGTTTTTGAATCTTAGAAGGAATTTAAAAATTTTTCAACTATCACCATATGGGTAAGGGAGAGGATAAACATTGTCTACTAAGAGATAACATTTCAAATAGCCTTCTGGAGATGGAGGTAAACACATTTTTAAATCCAGAAATTTATATTTGTATCTAAAGTTCATTTGGCTGCTTAAGAAACCCTTCAGTATACCACCCATTAATGGTAGTTGGATTTTTTTCAAAAAACAAACTATTCTAGAGAAGGAAAGTAGGACATCTCTTTGGCACTTGAATAATTAAGGACATTTGACTAAAGTCAAGTTCAGAGCACTGGAGAACACTATTTAAATTAGATGTGGTGGACTTACAATGACTAGTTTATATTAATAGGTAACTCAGTGAAAAAATAAAGAGCAACCAATTGTCTGGAAAGGCAGCCAGGAGTGACTTCTTTTTTCAGATATTCTGGAATATGCTTTCTGGAAGACCAGAAAGTACAAAGAGCCTGATGTTTGTATCAGGATATAATTGCATACGTTCACTCACCCGTTCAGCAAGCACATTAACAGCACCACCTTTGTGCAAGACCCTGTGCGAGGGGCATTGTGGACAGAAAGGTGAATTGAGTAGGAATCTGTGTTCAAAAATCTATCAACTAGTGGCTAACTGTGAGAACATCAGTTTCTCATCTAATAAAACAAGAATTCCTGCAGTGAGTTGCAAACTCATAAAATTGTTAGAAAGATGAAGTGAGAATAATATATGTAAGAATTCTTTGTAGATAAGGGGACATTACTAAAAATAGCTGAACAGTGAAATGTCAAAAAAAATTATGAAAATTTCATGCATATCCTTTCTATATACTCTAGGCAACCATTTGACAATTCATTTTTCTTTTTTCCCCCCTTTATTCATCAATTTATAATGAATGACTCTAGCTTGGAGTTAGATTATTTTTCTAAAAGTTATTTTCATTTGTCTGAAAGCTTTAACTTTATCAAGTAAAATCTTGCTGATAAAATGCTAGACTTGAGGATGAACAAATTTCATTTCCTTCTAGTCTTGGTTGTGCACCCCATGTTCACTGGATAATTTAAGGTACACCATTTAATTAAAAACCTTATCTTCTTCCAGCAAAAATAAATAATAAAATTCATTCCCTGCTTATCTCAGTAGATAGGATTTATTGATGCAAAATAAGGATTAAAACACCCAGAAGACTTCAAATAACATGAAGTACTCTTATGTCTACTCTCAAAAAAATGACATGACTCCAGAGACAGAGATCATAATCTCTGTAACTCTGCAATCCTTAAGAGTTCCAGCAATATGAGTATCACATCTGCATCATGATTCTTCTCAGCCATGTCAGAGCAACTCAACGGCACCAGGCTAGGTGCAGGGGTTAATAACACAAGGTCAATATCCTCTGCGAGCAAGGGAGATAGACATTAATGATTGTGATGTATACTGCCATAGAGGTAGGCACAGAGAAGAAAATAATTGATTCTGTTTGGGGAGGATTTGGGGTACTGTGTCAGCAAAAGTTAGTAAAATAAAAGCTTTGCTTTCAAGGGGCTGAGAGTATAGATGGGATGGCATTTGAATGAACCAACAAAGTATGGTAAATAGAGATGAACACTAATGTGTTATAGGAGTGTAGAGGAGAATATCTAACATAGGTCCAGGAAGGGTCTTAAAAGAGGTGACTAGAGTCAAGTTCAGATGGATTTAGGAGTTGGCTGGTGAAAAAGTTAGAGGGAAAATCATTTGAGACAGAATAATGTACATAAAAGTAAAGAGGCAAGAAACAGTAGTTTAGGGTGGCTGGAGCATTGGGGATACACGGGGAGGTGGCAAGCGGTGAGACCACTTTGTGATAAGCTAAAGCAGGGGTCCCCAACTATGGCGAGTTGTATAATTATTTCATTATATATCACAATGTAATAATCATAATAGAAATAAAGTGCACAATATATGTAATGTGCTTGAATCATCCTGAAACCATCCCCACCCCACCCCACCCTACCCCACTCCCAGTCTGTGGAAAAATTGTCTTCCATGAAAACAGTTCCTGGATGCAACAGTGCCAAAAAGGTTGGGGACTACTGAGCTAAAGGATTTAGTTTGAAATCTCTGAGAAGCTGTCAACTATAAGCAGGGAAGTGGCATGATCAGACTTACACGTAAGGCTGGACATCGATAAGAAAAAGGCAAGCCTTTAGATAGGTTAGGAGGCCATTTATCAAATGTTTATTAAGTGCCTAGTGTGTGCCAGGGGATACTGTGGTCCCTAAAAATATACATAGTTATACTTTCATGGAGTTCCAATCTGGTGGGGAAATAAATGTCAAACAAATGATCAAATGAAGACATCATTACAAAAAGGTCGTATTATGACAGTGTGACTGTAGCATATCTCTGCTGTTATTGGCTGCAGATAACCTTTCTTCCTTCTCAAAAGTTTCTTTTAGGAAAACTTATCTCTCCTACTTCATATGGTCCTGGGGAGCTGTCAGTCACATTGTCCCTTCTTCCCAAAAGGTGGGCATGTAATAACCAAGGTAGCCAACTAGAGTGATCCTGGCTCTAGTGATAGGGTTCTAGGATGGCAGGAAAAAAAAATAAAAGTTTTATCTTTGTTTTGGGGTGTTTTTTTGCAGTTTTATTTGGGATTTTTTTTTTTATTTCAGCATGTTATGGGAGTACAAATGTTAAGGTTACCTATATTGCCCATGTCTGCCCTCCCCCCTCAAGTCAGAGCTTCAAGCGTGACCATCCCCCAAACGTTGCACATCCCACTCATTATGTTTGTATAGTCCCATCCCCTCCTCCTCCCTCCCACCTGCCCGACACTGTTATTCCTGCATGTCCACTTAGGTGTTGATCCGTTAATACCAATTTGCTGGTGAGTATATGTGGTGCTTGCTTTTCCATTCTTGAGATACTTCACTTAGTAGAATGGGTTCCAGCTCTATCCAGGAATATACAAGGGGTGCTATATCACCATTGTTTCTTGAAGCTGTAGTACTCCATGGTATATATGTATCACATTTTATTAATCCACTCATGTATTGGTGGGCACCTGGGTTGTTTCCACACCTTTGTGATTGTGAACTGTTCTGTTATAAACATTCGAGTGCAGGTGTCCCATTTGTAGAGTGTCATTTAATCTTTTGGGTAGATGCCCAGTAGTGGAATTGCTGGATCAAATGGTAGATCTACTTGTATCGCTTTAAGGTGTCTCCATACTGCTTTCCACAGAGGCTGAACTAGTTTGCAGTCCCACCAGCAGTGTAGGAGTGTTCCTATCTCTTTGCATCCACGCCAACATTTATTGTTTGGGGACTTTTTGATAAAGGCCATCCTTACTGGAGATAAGTGATATCTAATTGCAGTTTTGATTTGCATTTCCCTGATGATTAGAGATGTTGAGCATTTTTTCATATGTTTGTTGGCCATTATTCTGTCTTCTTTTGAAAAATTTCTGTTCATGTCCTTTGCCCACTTTTTGATAGGGTTGTTTGATTTTTCCTTGCTGATTTTCCTGATTTCTAAATAAATTCTAGTTATCAGCCCTTTATCGGATGTGTAGCTTGCGAAAATTTTCTCCCATTCTATGGGTTGTCTATTTGCTCTCTTGATAGTTTCTTTGGCTGTGCAGAAGCTTTTTAATTTGATCAGGTCCCATTTATTTATTTTTGTTGTTGCTGTGATTGCCTTTGGGGTCTTCTTCATAAATTCTTTGCCTAGGCCAATGTCTAGAGTATTTCCAACGTTTTTCTCTAGAATTCTAATAGTTTCACACCTAAGGTTCAAGTCTGTTACCCAGCGTGAATTGATTTTTGTGAGAGGTGAAAGGTGTAGGTCCTGTTTCAGTCTTCTACATGTGGCTATCCGGTTTTCCCAGCACCATTTATTGAATAAGGATTCTTTTCCCCAGTGTATGTTTTTGTCTGCTTTGTTGAAGATTAGTTGGCTATATGAGGATGGTTTTATATCTGGGTTCTCTGTTCTGTTCCACTGGTCAATGTCCCTGGTCATGTGCCTGTCCCAAGCTGTTTTAATGACTATAGCCTTGTAGTATAGTTTAAAGTCTGGTAAATTGATACCTCCTATTTTGTTTTTATTGCCTAGGATTAATTTTGCTATACAGGGTCTTCTCTGGTTCCACACCAGCTTCACTGGTATGGGGTGGGGACAAGAGAAGGGCACTGCACCTGGCCCAGGGCTGATCCTTGACCCACCCACCTACCACCCTGCCCAGTCGGTACCAGTAGAGGCCAGGGACCCCCAACTTCAGGCAGAAGCAGGCAGCAGAGTCACCACCTCCTGTGATCCCATCCCAAGGCCATGGGGCTTGGGGAGACAGGGCAGGAGCTGAGTTGGGGGAGTCAGGCAGGGGGATGCCCAGTGAAGGGCAGTGTGGACTGGGCATGAGTGGGCACTAAGAGTGCGGGGTCTGGCTCCCCTGGGGAGGCAACAGCAGTGCATAGGTCAGCTCAGCCCCCACAGGCCCTGCCCAGCTGCCAGCCACATGTGGTGCCATAACCCACCCTCCCCAGTGGCCCTAGAAAAGGTCTTTCTTGATCAACAAGATGGGGTGGGGGGCTCCATCCACACACAGTCCCTGGCGTCCACACACATCACAGAACAAAGCTCTTGCTGCGCCTGAGGCAGGGAAAAGGTGATAATGTCCCCCTCCTTTCCCCATGGGTCCCACAGCACCTGCTCCTGCCAGCTCCCCCACCCCACAAGGTGCTCACCTCAACCAGGTTGAGGGCCCTTGATGGGCCTGGGGGACCTATTGCCTAGTCACAGAATCTGCTTGACTTTGCCACTCATGGGCCCTGTGCCTCAGTTTCTCCCTCTGTGGTTCAAGATAAAAATCCTGCCCTAATGGCCAGGAGACCCAGGGAGGCCACCACGTTCGTTTAAGTGGCTGGAAGGTGTGCAGGTGGGGGTGAGAGGCACTCCCTGCCCTGGGTCTCCTACACCTGGACTGATGTCCATGGTCAGGCCAGCCTGCTGGGGAGGACCACGTCAGCTGCCTGGGGAACCTTGCACCCCATTCTGGGTCACTACCATTAAGCACCCCAAATACACTGGGGGAGGCACAGGGTGGGATGGAAGTGGAGCAACGCTCCATCTTGAGGGCCTTGGGTAGACCTCAGAGGAGCATCCAATTCAAACTCTTGGCTAAAGCTGGATGCACCAAAGGATTTGGGTTTTGGGGTGAGATGAGGGCATGGGGTGAAGAAACAAAGTGTTCGGGTTTTGGACAGGTATGAAACTCTCTCCAGCTCTCGGAGTTATAGGACCTATGTGCTTTAAAAGAGCTTATGGGGAGGGAGGTGCCTGGAAGGGACACTGATGCCGAGGGCTGTGGCCTGTCTTTCCTGCCTTCCTACCTGTAGACATTCCACTGCAAAGTTTTGAACAAAGTGGGGATGGGGGAAGAGAGATACAGAGGCCAAGCAGGCTGAGGGACTACCAGGACTATCAGTCACTGAAGCGACCTGCCATTATAGGGCCTCAGGGACAAGTGAGGAAATTGAGGTCCCAGGAAGGCACCCAGAGCCAGGGAGGGCAGCTGGCAGCCGGAAGCCCGGAGGTCCGGGCAGACCCCCAATCCCCGCGAGAGGTGGCTCCACTCTGGGCTCATTCCCGTGTAAATCTCTCTCAGGACCGCTCAGGGCCGCCCGCCCTCCCCAGCCCCCTCGCTCGCCTGGCCATGGCCCCTTGTACGGTCCCCGTGCACGTGGCTCCCAGGCTGGGAACAGGCGTCCACCCGCCACTCACCCACACGGGGAGTGGCCTGTTTCCAGGGGGAAGGCTCCCGGCAGTCCCTGGCCAGGCCACCCCTCTCTGCCTAGGTGTGGGGAGCCTGGCTTGGCTGGGGCTACAGGCGCCACAGCCAGGGACCACGGGGCCCAGCGCACTCTGGCTTAAGTCCCCTCCTAAAAGACCCTCCACAGCCTGCCGGTGTAGCACCTTGACAGCCAGCGGCCCCCAACCCTGGGACATCTGCCTGCTCATCTCTGCCAGGCGTTGGGCGCGCATCCCCGTGCAGACCCCTTAGCTTACTGGGCCGGAGGGGCAGTGGTGGCGCTAGAGGGCGCGACCCTCACCATCATGGCCACTGGGGGAAGAGGCTGGCCTTCAGCGGAGGCACTCAACTCCCCCCCCCCCCCAAAGACCAGTCTCGAGCTTCGGCTGCAGCTGCCAGGACCTGCGGCTGCAGACAGGAGCCCCGATGCGGCCACAGCGCTCCCTGCGGCGGCCGCACACTCGGGGGTGGCCCTGCCGCTCTGGGCGCCTCCCGAACCGCCACGCCAGCTCGCCCGCGATCTTCGCCAGGGGGAGCAGCCCATCCCGGGCACTGGCCCAGCTGTGTCACACACCCAGCGATCTTCCCATGCTCCCCCCTACCCAACCCCGGCGCCCGTTCCCAGTCCCTGCCGGCGTGCGCACCACGCGGTGCTCCAAGCCCGGGGGCTCCAGGGCGCCACCAGGGCCATTGGCGTGAAGAGCGCGAGGTCGCAGGGGGGGTGGGGGCCGCAGGGTGCTCAGGCGGCCCAAAGGCAACTGCCCCACGCCGGCTAAGGCACTGGCGGAGGAGGGTGTTGCTCCGGAGGGAGGACACCTTGTTACTTGGGCCAGCAGGGGCGGAAGTGGCGGTGGCCCGGCTCCTGCTCCTCCACTTCTCCCACCTCCAGATACCCCCGCGCCACCCAGGGCCACGGGCCGCCCGGCGTCGGCCACCTCCTCCCTGCCGCGGTCCCTCCCCCGGCTGCTGCGGAGCCCCAGGCAGTGGCCGCAAAAGTCCTAGGGCCCGAAGCCCGCGCCCCGGCCGGCTGCTGCAAGGAGCGCTCCAAATCCTAGCATGCCGGTGGCCGGCCCCGGGCCCCAACCTGGCGCCGCGGGAGCCCAGCTCGCTGCCCGCTGGCCCAGCGCCCGTCCTGTCCCTCGGCTGGGGGTCCCCGGGTGCGACTGTGCCACAGAGAGGGTCCGAAGGGTGCGGGGCCCACGCCCCAGCCCTCCCAGATGTGAACTAAAATAAAATCTTGGCTGAGCCTGCAGGGCGGTGAGCGGGCCGGGGCGGCGACGTCCCTCCTGGCCGGCTGACCGCCGCGCCCTCGACGCGGGCCGGGGCCTCGTGGAGCAGAGCGGGGGCTGGGCCGGTCCCGGGCGCGGGCGGGGTAGGAGCCCACCTGGCCTGCTCGCCCGCGCGGGTGGGGGCGGCGGCGACGATGGACGCCGTAGAAGAAGAGAGCTTCGCGCTGTCCTTTTCCTCCGCCTCTGATGCAGAATTTGATGCCGTGGTTGGCTATTTGGAGGACATTATCATGGATGACGAGTTCCAGATACTACAGAGAAATTTCATGGACAAGTACTAGCAGGAATTTGAAGACACAGAAGAGAATAAACTCACCTACACACCTATTTTTAATGAATATATTTCTCTGGTAGAAAAGTATATTGAAGAACAGCTGCCAGAGCGCATTCCCGGATTTAACACGGCGGCTTTCACAACGACGTTACAGCACCATAAGGATGAAGTGGCTGGTGACATATTTGACATGCTGCTCACATTGACAGATTTTCTGGCTTTTAAAGAAATGTTTCTGGACTACAGAGCAGAAAAAAGAAGGCCGGGGACTGGACTTAAGCAGTGGTTTAGTGGTGACTTCATTGTGCAAATCATCTTCTATGCCAACTTCCCAGAACAATCTACGGCACTAGATCCTACGTGCAGCCAACGAATGGGATCATTCTGGATGTCACAGGCCCAGGAGTCCAAAAGGCTCAGCTGATGACGACAGCAGAATACATCTTACTTAGAAAGACTGACTCCATCCTGCATTCATGTTAAGTATTGATGGGTCAAAACCAAAATGACCTAACCCTCCTGGACCTGGTTATCCTGAAACAACTTCTT
Source organism: Microcebus murinus (assembly GCF_040939455.1). Lineage (NCBI taxonomy): Eukaryota > Metazoa > Chordata > Mammalia > Primates > Cheirogaleidae > Microcebus > Microcebus murinus. Next base: position 113,140,208 of record NC_134105.1, on the reverse strand, counting down.
GTATTCATTAAACCTACCCAGTGAGATCCCTCACTCGGGTGCTTCTGAGTCAGACTCCTCTGGAGCAAGCCCATGGTCAGGCATTCCACTTGGGGGGCCCTTCCCCAGCATACATGTTGGCGTGTCAGTAGTGTGGAATAACCCACCATGACCAACCCTGTTTGTCCCAGTAGACTTTGCATGAACTTGCTTTTGTACACTCAGAGCTCTTTTTCACATAGGTCAAAATTTCAGTCCTTCACCTTCATTGGGGTTTTTGAGTATTTATCTAGGGTGTTACTCAAGCCAGCTGCCCATCTTGATTTCCAAATCTCCTGTGATCACAGCTTGTCCTAGCCGTAGGGATCAACTGAAAGAGATGTCCTTTACGTAGAACCAACTCCCCTAGTCTTAACATTTGCAGTCCCTGTATCACTGTCTTCTGCTGGTCCTGATACTGTAGTCCCACTGTTCCTAGAAGTCTCTTAAGCATTATTTTTGAAAAAATATTTTTATAGATGAAATACTCAGGCTAACCTAGTGGACGTGATCTTGGAACTTCCATGATTACCCACTTAAAGATCAAAGTATTATATGCTGTGTGCTTAGTTGTTCGTGCTATGAAGGCACAAATGCTTTCTATGTTGGCATTCATTCTTCTTTTACTGTGCTCTGATGAATGTATGCTGTGTGCTGGAAATTGACTCAAAGATATCCTGTTCTTAATAGCATGTTAAATGTGTTTGTGCATGTTTGCTGAAAATCCTTTCCATATAAACCAGTTTGTTAGGTTTTCTGTTGGGGTAAGTAGGGACTCCTAATTTCTTCTTCCTGTCAAAATCTCTCCTACCAAGATGGTGTTCCACCAGTCTAGCTCAGCATGAGTAGGAGGTAGTAAACAGCTTTGCTGGTCATCTGTCTGCTTTGGTTTAATGCAATGTTTGGTAGAATATTACGTGTCAGAAAACATGTATATCACATCTCTAGATAGAAGAAAAAACATAGTAGTTCAATTCTGATATGTACCCTTGATTTTTTTTTTAAAGTAAAAATAAGAATCTGTACTGACTTTACGCTGGGTATTCTGGTTTTAAAGGATGAGCTATGAACTATGTGTTTTTCTGTACTGATGTATTGCTTATTAAATACTTTTGTACCATGAAAATAAAATAAAATAAAATCTTAAGGCTTCCCCCTCAGCCGCTGACTGGACCCCCTCCTGGCTAAGGGGATTACCCTAAAACTAAATTGCCTGCAAAGAGGAGGGAGGTCAGACAGGCCTCATGCCTCTCTCCCTGCTTGCAGACATCCTTTATACCCATTAACAAGCCTAAGGGTATGCATGACAAACCTGCAGGTCCTCAATTTTCACAGCACATGTCCCCAAGCTTCTCTCTGATTAACAGACTTATCTTAAAACATTCTAAGCCTTGGCCAGAAGTGGTGGCTCACGCCTGTAATCCTAGCACTTTGGGAGGCCAAGGCAGGCGGATGGTTGAGCTCAGGAGTTTGAGACCAGCCTAAGCAAGAGCAAGACCCCGCCTCTACTTAAAATAGAAAGAAATGAGCTGGACATCTAAAAATATATAGAAAAAAAAATGAGCCGGGCATGGTGGTGCCCGGCTACTTGGGAGTCTCGGCTACGTGGGAGGCTGAAGCAGAAGGATTGCTTAAGCCCAGGAGTTTGAGGTTTCTATGAGTTGGATTGACGCCACAGCACTCTAGCCCAGGCAACAGAGCAAGACTCTGTCTCAAAACAAAACAAAACAAAACATTCCAAGCCTTTAGACAAAAGTTCATGTCTTTAACCAATTATGAGTCAAAGAATCTTTAAAATCACCTATAATCTGTAAGTCCCCCCTCCACTTCTAGATGGCCCACCTTTTTGGGCCAAACCAATGTTTGCCTCCCACATATTGATTCATAACTTTACCTGTAATCCCTGTTTCCCTGAAATGTATAAAACCAAACTGGAGCCCAACCACAGCCAGTCCACTAACTCAAGGCTTCTTGGGTGTGGCTCCAGTCATGGTCCTCAAATTTGCTTCAGAATAAATCTCTTTAAATTATTATTATTATTAATTTATTTATTTTGAGACAGAGTCTCCCTTTGTTGCCCAGACTAGAGTGAGTGCTGTGGCGTCAGCCTAGCTCACAGCAACCTCAAACTCCTGGGCTCAAGCAATCCTTCTGCCTCAGCCTCCCAAGTAGCTGGGACTACAGGCATGTGCCACCATGCCCAGTTAATTTTTTTTCTATATATTAGTTGGCCAATTAATTTCTTTATATTTATGTTAGAGATGGGGTCTCACTCTTGCTCAGGCTGGTTTCGAACTCCTGACCTCGAACAATCCACCCGCCTTGGGCTCCCAGAGTGCTAGGATTACAGGCATGAGCCACTGCGCCCGGCCTTCTTTAAATTATTTTACAGAGTTTTGCTTCTTTTCTGTTGACACAGACCACATTGCTCCTGCTCACCTGGTGGCCAGGATGTTGACCTTCTTCCAGGGTGGTAGGGAATCCGGGTATGTGTATATGTGGGGAACAACTGGTCAAAAGTGGCTTTTTGTTTCCTTTCCAAGGGGAGAGACTGTCTTTGTAATTATGTATTTTTCCTTATTTACTTAAAACTGGTGGAGTCTATTGTAAGGCTGGTGGCAGGTCCCCCTCCCCTCCCTAGATCAAAAAGAAAAGGCTCACGAGACCAGCCCCACCAAGGACACCTGCCAGGCCCTGCTGAAAACAACAACACTTGGATATCCACCCAGATAAGAAACTTTTTGTTTCCTGGATTCCCCAAATACCGCCAGCCCCTCCTATTTCTCAATAACTGCCAAAGGTCACAGTGGAAAATCCCCAGCTCCTCCCACCAAAAGTTCCTAGCCGGCCCCAAACAGTATAAAAGCCTTAACACGCTCCAAATGGACACCCCTTCTCAGCCCCCGCCCCTCTCGGGACCCACGAACCTCACCCAGGAATGCTCAATAAAGGCACGATGTTTGGCCCCACTTCTCTCTCTCTCTGTTTCTTTCACTGCCGGAAAACTTTACATCTATTATATTTTGTACCCATGAATGTTAGTAAATTTGAGCATATCTTGACTAGTTTTTGTCAGTTTAATTAGTTCCTTGGTTGCTATTTTTAAATTCTATCTGAAATCAGTAAGATACCTTCAGAAAAATTTAAATGAAAGGAGGTGAATATTCTCTTTCAAGAGGGATTGATTCTTTGGCTAAATATGTCTCCTTTTGTTATAGTTAGTAAATCAGTTACTTTATTAAATGTTATTTTCAGTAAAATAAAAACTATTAAAAATCCCCTACAATTGTTGCAATAATAAATTCTGGTGCAGTGGTAGTACACTAAGTTTTAGAATTCTTAAATACTCCGATGTTCGAAATTGAGGCCATGTTTGAAAAATTCATTGTATAGCAGTTATGGTATTTTAAAATGCCATTCTTCACCCTGAAAATAAGCAATACATCCATCATAACCCTCCAGCCTCGACAGCTAGCTACAACACTCTTTGAAGTACTTGTAATGAAGTAGACCAGGAATAAAAAAAAAAATCCTTCTGTCTTTTTTATGCCTTTACAAATCTTTCTGAAAGAGGGGTTAGAAATTAAAATCATTGTTTGTAGGGACTTCATTATGTTAGGGGTTTTATTAAGTAATAGATGTAAAGTAAAATTTATGTTAACCTTAGCAGTTGACATTTTTCCATGCCTCAGTAACTAGTCTGACAGTGGCTAATGTAACTTACAGAAAATAATTGTATGCTATTGTGCACTAAAATAAAATCTTAAGGTTCACCACCACCCCCCCAGCTGACTGAATGGACCCCCATGTAGCCAAAGAAATATCCTAAAACTAAATTGCCTGCCAAGAGGAGGGAGGTCAGACAGGCCTCATCATGCCTCCCTCCCTTCTTGGGGACATACTTTGTAACCTATTAACAGGCCTAGAAGTATGCAAGACAAACCTGCAGGTCCTGAATTTACACAACAAATTTATGTCCAGTGGTTTATCTCTGATTAAAAGCTTCTTATCTTAAAACATTCCAAGCCTATAGACAAAGCTTCACATCTTTAACCAATTACAAGTCAAAGAATTTTTAAACCAACCTATAACCTGTAAGCCCCGACACTCCACTGTCCCCCACCCCCACCCCCAACCCCGTTTCTGGCCAAACCGATGTATGCCTCCCACGTATTGATATATGACTTAACCTGTAACCTCTGTCTCCCTGAAATGTATAAAACCAAACTGTTACCTAGCCACACTGAGTCCACTTGCTCAAGGCTTCTTGGGTGTGACTCCAGGTCATCAGAGTAAATCTCTCTCAAATTACTTTACAGGGCGGGCATGGTGGCTCACGCCTGTAATCCTGCTACTCTGGGAGGCACAGGCGGGAGGATTGCTCAAGCTCAGGAGTTCCAAAACAGCCTGAACAAGAGGGAGACCCCGTCCCTACTAAAAATAGAAAGAAATTAATCGGCCAACTAAAAATATATAGAAAATTTTAGGTAAGCATGGTGGCACGTGCCTGTAGTCCCAGCTACTTGGGAGGCTGAGGCAGGAGGATGGCTTGAGCACAGGAGTTTGAGGTTTCTCTGAGCTAGACTAATGCCATGGCACTCTAGCCCAGGTGACAGAGTGAAATTCTGTATCAAAAAAAAAAAAAATGAAAGAAATATTTTAAGGTATTTTAATGCAAACAAAGTTCTTTAATGTTCAGGAACAAAAGTTTTTCTACTGATCGAGATTTTTGAGGTTTTCATGCTCTTATAAGCAGAAATGTATCATTTTTGTCATCAACCTTCTATTTCTTTGTGTTTTCAACAGTGTCCATCCTCTCTCTTTTACATTTAAAAATACTAAAAAACACCAGTCTTACTTAATTCAGATAACATTAACTTGTGACCTTTAACAACTACATTGAAATTTACTTGTTGCTATGTTTTCTTGAGCTAAATACCATGTGAAACTTCCAGAGAAAAAATAGGGGTACTAAATGTAGAAGATTTTTATGATAAAGGAATACTCTTGTCATTCAAGTTCGTAAAACATTACTTTATGACTTCATTACTTGGATAGTTTTAAAGTATTAGAAACACACAGAAATATCCCCAAACCAAAAAATGAGTATGATTTAATCATTCTGAATTTGCTCAGATTTGTTGTTCCTTAAAGGGGAAATTTTTCATAAATGCATAAGATAATTTGTTGTATTAATTTAATAAAATGAGAAATATCAAATAATCAAATAAAATTCCAATTCAAATATAACTTCACAGAATGACCAACTTTCATTCTAAAATGTATAAATTTATTATTACATTGTTATAATATATTGTTACATATTAACAACATTTATACTTTATCTGAAAACACCTAGTTATAATTCAGCAAGATATAAAAACAAAATATGGGAGAATTACTGACATCACTGAGTAAATACTTCCTCCTCCCATTACCCACTTGAGTCTTTTTTTTTTTCTTTTGAGACAGAGTCTTGCTTTGTGGCCCAGGCTAGAGAGTGAGTGCCGTGGTGTCAGCCTAGCTCACAGCAACCTCAAACTCCTGGGCTCAAGCGATCCTCCTGCCTCAGCCTCCCGAGTAGCTGGGACTACAGGCATGCGCCACCATGCCCGGCTAATTTTTTTTTCTATATATATTAGTTGGCCAATTAATTTCGTTCTATTTTTATAGTAGAGACAGGGTCTTGCTCTTGCTCAGGCTGGTTTCGAACTCCTGACCTTGAGCAATCCGCCCGCCTCGGCCTCCCAGAGTGCTAGGATTACAGGCATGAGCCACCGTGCCCAACCCCCACTTGAGTCTTGAACTCTCGCTGTTATTAAAGCTGAGAAACAGACACACAGCTGAGTCTTGGAGCTATTCTGTGTATGTGGACTGTGGTCCCTAAGACATGCTTATATAGAAGAGATGCTGTCAGTTCATCTCCCTTCAGGCTCATAATTGTCATGCCACCTGTAGAATCAGGGAAGCTGTGGCCCTGGAGTTATTGGAAAGAGGAGCCACCAAAGGGGCTAATCCCTGGAAAATAATGGAGTAGCAACAGCTGGGTTCCAAACTTTATGATGTGTGAGCTCATTTTCTTAGGTTGCCTTTCCCAGGTGAGTTGTCTGGTCTCAGTCCTTGTCGACAAAACAGAAGTCAAAAAATAACTCTAACTTCCAACTTTTTTTCAATTATCATGTCAGCTTACCCAGTGTATCCTTGCTTACTCAATAGACACGTGGTGGCCTTCACACATACTGCTCAGTGGGCCCTAGATTTCAGAGACACGGGTAGTTCTATGCACCCCTTTTTCAGGAAAGAAGAAAATGCCCTCTTCACCAGACCTATGTAAGTGAAAGGCTCTTTCTTCCAGAGGTCAAGTCAGAGAACCTGACACACGAAGCAGAAGGCAAATATCTTTTTACTTCTTTGACCCAACCAGTTTGGGAAGGTGAGTTTTAGAGGACAAAAAGGAAACTCCCAGCGAAGGATAATGGAGGGTTGGATTGTGCATTGTCCTTACCAGAATATTTCATTTCAACACGGGCATCCAAGCTCTCCTGGTGCTGGGTTCTGCCACCCTGTCCCCCAGTTCCCTCTGTTGTTTCTATTCACACACTCAACATCAGAGTGTGGTTAATAAAATGATCACACCATCCTTAGCAACTGACAATTTTATTTGCTTCTCTGACACCCATCCACCACACCTTTATCAAAACGAAGTCTAACATTAAACTTAACCTTGATCGTGACTGCCATGTTCATGGTACACTTCCTTATTCAAATATAATCTGATGGTAGAGTGGTAACTTTTCTCCCACTTAACCTATAGATGTTGCCCTAAGCCACCAGATCTAAGTGTATTTGGTTCCAGCCTGCTGCACCCCTCATGTGCCATCTTTGATGCTGTAACAAATAATTTTCTCCTTGGATACAGTCAAGACTACCTGATCACCATACTTCTATTGTCTTCCATTACGATTCTGCCATCTCCAAACCAGCCGGCCTCAGGGCTAGAGGCGAACCTTCCGATTCCTCCTCCTGGGTTCTGAGCTGGCATGAGACACTAGGGACAGGAGTGGCTGCCCACGGAGGCAAGGATGAAGTTTGCTGAGCAGGGAAGGGGGGTCCGGGACACAGGGAGTTACCCAAGGCCACTAGGAAGGTGCCAGGTGACAGTTGACTGACTTAGGTGTCCCACGCCTCCATGAGCCCCGGGCCCACCATGTACTTCTCCTGTCTTAATTGCCAGGGGCTGCTGCCTGTCCCCACTGCTCTTTGGGGTAGGGTAGGTAGGTGGAAAGGCAGAGCCAGGCAAGTCCCAGGGACAGCAAGCGTGACCAGAGGGGTGCCTGGCTAAGTTAACCTGACATGCCAGCAGGGTGCTGGGAGGGAGAGGGTTTTTTCGAGAGTGGGATAGGTCCCCTCCAAGACCCATGGTGAGGAGAGGCACTCCTTTCAGGGGCCCTGAGGGCCCCCAGAGAGCCCAGGAAAAGCAGAGCCTACCTAGGTCCACATGCACAGGCCCTGTTCTGGAGGCTGGGCAGGACAGGCATTCTTTTTTTTTTTTTTTTTTTTTTTTTTTTGAGACAGAGTCTCACTTTGTTGCCCAAGCTAGAGTGAGTGCCATGGCGTCAGCCTAGCTCACAGCAACCTCCAACTCCTGGGCTCAAGCGATCCTCCTGCCTCAGCCTCCTGAGTAGCTGGGACTACAAGCATGCACCACCATGCCCGGCTAATTTTTTCTATATATATTAGTTGGCCAATTAATTTCTTTCTATTTTTAGTAGAGACGGGGTCTGGCCCTTGCTCAGGCTGGTTTTGAACTCCTGACCTTGAGCAATCCGCCCGCCTCTGCCTCCCAGAGAGCTAGGATTACAGGCGTGAGCCACCACGCCCGGCCTGGTATTCTTGCCAGAAGAGAAAGGGATTACCCCAGCAAGTGCACTGACACCCCCAACAAACTCACTGAAGTGGAACACTGCTACCACCCCAACTGCACCCCAAAAACCCCAGTCCTTCCTGCTCCTCCCCCCCCCCCAGTGCAAACAGTTGCAGGCAATGGCTCCTGCCAGGCCCACCCTGTCCTACACTTCCCCAGGAACAGGCCACGCGTGTACCCGACCTACCCTAGACTTGTGCAATTGTGGAATAGACACCTGAGCAAAATTAGGGCTCTGCGCGTCTGGGAAATGGGAAAAATGTCTTTCCATAGGATACAGATTAAGAGTTATGGACAGTGATTCGGGGAGGCCACTCAAATAGAATTGGACTGCTTCAAGGAGTAATTAGGCTCTTGGTTCCTGTGCTTTTTTTTTTTTTTTTTAACTTTTTTTATCTGTACCTTGCAATTTGCTGCCCCCTGGTGCAGGGATATTTCTTTCTACCATGACCAAGTACTCAGCCTCAAGTCCTGACAGGACACCAAAAAAGTAATTTGGTGGTAAAGATTCAAAAGTGCAATTTTAATTTGTTTACCTCATTCTTGAAAGTCCTTCTTTGTTGTATGGGTTTGTTTTTTCTAATTTTCTAACTTTTATTTTTTTCTACAACTCAACTTACTGTTTATGTGCGTGTGCCACCTAGTGATGGTAATTGGCCCTGCCTACTGCTTAGGGAAGTGACGCGCTTTGTATCCGCTGTGCAGGGAAGGGCGGCAGGGCGAGTGGACCACGCACGGAGAAGGTTTTAACAGGTACTGCAGAGGGGCCAGCTGCAGCCATTACGTGGTTGAATATAAAGTCACAGGCCTCATAAATGCATGGCAGTTAATGTGACATTTCTCCATTCCTATACTCACCTGCTGCTCCTCAAGCCTTTCAACATTCTTCCATGAAGACAAACAACAAAACAACTTTAAAAGAGGTTTGTTTTCCCCTTGACAGGATGACCAACCTTAAAAATAGGGGAGAGAGGCCTGGCACGGTGGCTCACGCCTGTAATCCTAGCACTCTGGGAAGCCGAGGCGGGCGGATTGCTCAAGGTTGGGAGTTCGAGACCAGCCTGAGCAAGAGCGAGACCCCGTCTCTACTATAAATAGAAAGAAATTAATTGGCCAACTAATATATATAGAAAAAATTAACCGGGCATGGTGGCGCATGCCTGTAGTCCCAGCTACTTGGGAGGCTGAGGCAGCAGGATCGCTTGAGCACAGGAGTTTGAGGTTGCTGTGAGCCAGGCTGACGCCATGGGACTCACTCTAGCCTGGGCAACAGAGTGAGACTCTGTCTCAAAAAAAATAGAGGAGAGAGAGCACGTAGAGCCGGGAGGGCCTCTCTGGCATATCTTTTGTGTTTTTTTGAGACAAAATCTCACTCTGTTGCCCTGGCTAGTGTGCCGTGGCCTCAGCCTAGCTCACAGCAACCTCAGATTCCTGGGCCCAAGGGATCCTCCTGCCTCAGCCTCCTGAGTACCTGGGACTACAGGCATGCACCACCATGCCCGGCTAATTTTTTCTATATATATTAGTTGGCCAATTAATTTCTTTCTATTTATAGTAGAGACGGGGTCTCGCTCTTGCTCAGACTGGTCTTGAACTCCTGACCTTGAGTGATCCACCCACCTCGGCCTTCCAGAGTGCTAGGATTACTGGCGTGAGCCACCAAGCCCGGCCTCTCTGGCATATCTTTTGGCCTCCTTGGCCCCTTCTGCTGGTCCCCTCACCACTCTTCCCTGTTACTGCCTGTCCCCAATTGACATAGTCCTTCCTCCTCCCTGGATCACCTCCTTTGCTCTGTGTTTAATTATTTCCAGTGTCAGCTGCAGCCCTATTTTTTCTGAGACTTTATCACATCCTCCATTTTATCATAAACTACTCTTTCCACTTTAACTAATATCCTAATTTTCTTATGAGGGAAACATATGATGTAATTATCTGAATATATACAACAATACATGATAGTCCACAGCCCTCTGGAGCAAAGGCTGCTGTTTCCCTGTCCCTCCTATCTATGGACTAAGAGGTGGAGTTGTGCTCTCAGCTACCCATTGTCTCGTCATCTTTTTCAAAAAAACTTTCTTAGGCCGGGCGCGGTGGCTCACGCCTGTAATCCTAGCTCTTGGGAGGCCGAGGCGGGCGGATTGCTCAAGGTCAGGAGTTCAAAACCAGCCTGAGCAAGAGCGAGACCCGTCTCTACTATAAATAGAAATAAATTAATTGGCCAACTGATATATATATAAATAATTAGCCGGGCATGGTGGCTCATGCCTGTAGTCCCAGCTACTCGGGAGGCTGAGGCAGGAGGATCGCTCGAGCCCAGGAGTTTGAGGTTGCTGTGAGCTAGGCTGATGCCACGGCACTCACTCTAGCCTGGACAACAAAGCGAGACTCTGTCAAAAAAAAAAACTTTCTTTTTTTCAGGTTCATATTGTCATTCCATAACATCTTATTTCCCGTCTTAAAAATAACAGGTTTGACTGGGCGCAGTGGCTCACGCTTGTAATCCTAGTACTCTGGGAGGCCGAGGCAGGAGGATGGCTCAAACTCAGGAGTTCGAAACCAGCCTGAGCAAGAGCGAGACCCCTGTCCCTGCTAAAAATAGAAAGAAATTAATTGGCCAACTAAAAATATATAGAAAAAATTAGCCGAGCATGGTGGCACATGCCTGTAGTCCCAGCTACTTGGGAGGCTGAGGCAGGAGGATCGCTTGAGCCCAGGAGTTTGAGGTTGCTGTGAGCTAGGCTGACACCACAGCACTCTAGCCTGGGCAACAGAGTGAGACTCTGTCTCAATAAATAAATAAATAACAGTTTTTAAAAAGAAACGTACACACACATGGTACAAATACAAATATTTAGAAAGCTATAAAATAAAAAGCAAAAATGTATGCCTCTTTCTCCCACACTGTCGTCCTGCCCCTTCCCTTACTTATTTCCTACTCCAAAAGGTAACTGCTATTCTTTTTCTTTTCTTTTCTTTTTTCTAAGTTGTCAATGCAAAGGAAGGTAACTGATGTTAATAATTGGGTATCTGTGATGGTTAATTTTATGTGTCAACATGGCTAGGATATGGGACCCAGTTGTTTGGTCTAACACCAGTCTAGATGATCTGCACAGTTATTTTTTAAAATGTAGACTGATAGTCTACATTTACAGTTAGTAGATTTTGAGTAAAATATATTACCTTCCATAATGTGTGTGGGCCTCATCCAATCAACTGATGGCCTCAAGAGCAAAGACTGAGGTTTCCCAAAGAAGAAGAATTTCTCAAGATTGTGACATAGAAAGCTTACCTTAGGTTCCAACTTGCTGCCCTATAGAATTCAGACTCAAGACTGCAACCTCAATTTCCCTGAATTTCCAGCCTACCAGCCTGCCCTACAAGTTTCAGACTTGCCAGCCCCCACAATCATAGGAGCCAATTCCTTCAAATCTCTCTGTTGTCCTCTGTGTCTATATCCCAGTGATTCTTTTTCTCTGGAGAACTCTAATATATTACCTGTGAAGGAGATGAACTGCCATCTCTCAAAACCCATTCTTCACTCTCATAGTTCGTTTCCTTTGCAGTTCAGCGTGGCCATTCGACTCAGTTCTCTCCACTGGTGTGGGAAGAGCAGTGATGTGAACCACCTCATGCCTAACGCATTAAGACTTCTTGTTTTTTGTCTCTGGATGACTGGCAGGGTGATGCTCAGAGCATCCTGAGGAGCCATGTGTTGAAGACACATCCTGGTCCTTCAGTGACTATGTGGAGGAGAGTCCCCTCTTCCCTGCCCCTGCCCCAAAGCTCTTAAACATTTTACCTAGATGCTCCAGGACTGTTAGGTAAATTGTAAAGACATTTCTACTGTGTTAAAATTATTATGTTTTGAATCTGCTTAATAAAATAGCTTAACATATCCTGACTAATATAGAAATCAAACACTTAAAATATTTTTTTCTAGAAGCTAGGAGTGGGGGAAATGAGGAGATGTTGGTCACAGGCCACCAAGTTTCAGTTATACAGCATGAATACATCCTGGATATCTAATGTATAGTATGGGGACCATAGTTAATGATGCTGTATTGTATGCTTGAAATTTGCTAGGAGACTAGATCTTAAATGTTTTTACCACATACACACAAAAAAAAATGGTAACCATGTGAGGTGATGGATATGTTAATTAACTTGATCATGGTAATCATTTTATAATATATATTTATATCTAAACATCACATTATACACCTTAACTGTATATTATTTTGTTTGTCAATATAGGCACTTTTGCATCTGACATTGCTTAAAGGAAAAACATAAAATCAAATATAGACATTGGCTTAGCACGTGCACAGCAGAAGGTGAGGAACTGATATCATTGGCTGAAAAGATGGCGCCTCTTCTTATGCTATGGCAAAATATTTGGTAAGACTGTTGCTGTGGTAACTTGAAAGGCAGAGACACAATTTTTATTATGTTGGTACGTTTAAGGAAGGTAGTTGGAATGAATCAGAATGTAAGTGTGAGTTGGTTGCCGCTTGCTGTTTTTAGGTAGGTATTAAAAAAAAAAGATGTGAGCTCAGATCAGAATCACGTGGTTTGCAAGCAAAAGAAGGGAATAAAGAGTCCTTAAGGTTGGGGCCTTATAGGTTTGGAAAAGCCAACTGCTTCAGTATATAATCACAATAGATAAGACTTGTGGCTCAGAGGCCTCTCATTAAGACATCTCAGTCAAAGATCTCATCATAATCTTGCTCAATTATTTCAGATGGTTTCAAGGCCAACTGCCACTAAATTAAGAAAAAAAGGCTTCAGGGCAGGGAAGCAAAGAGGTAAAATAAGCTTAAAGACTCTGTTTAGAAAAGAACTCTGAGTTTAGCTACTGGCCTGTGGAACTGAATAGAGTAGACACAAATAGATTAAATGCCTTGTAAGTTTTGGAAGTCAGCGTATTGCTGAAGAAACCACAGGAAGTCTGGCCTAAAAGTCTGTTATAATAAGGCAAATCATGTGCTCCCAAAATTGTGGAAATCAGACTCCGAAAGCTGAATAATCTTTGAAGAAGGCATATTCCTCGGTCCCTACTTTAGAATTCTTCTTTATTACAGATTTTTGGCATTTTGATTAGGATGTGTTTTGGTGTAGTTCTCCTAATGTTTCTTCTGCCTGAGGTTTATTCAACTTCTTGGATCCGTTTGTAGTTTCCATCAAATTTGGAAAATTTTGATCATCATTTCTTCAAATATTTTTCCTTCCACCGCCCAGTTGCCCTATCTTCTGAGACTCCAGTTACTGGATATTGCCCCACAACTCACTAAATTCATTGCTTTTTTTCCAATCTTTTTTCTTTGCATGTTTTACCTCTTAGAGTTTCTACTTCTGCATCTTCAAATCTACTCATCTTTTCTTCTGCAATATCGAATCTGTTATTGCCATTCAGTGTATTTTTTCTATCAGATACTATGTTTTTCATCTCTAAAAGTTTGATATGAGTATTTTATCTATCTTCCATTTTCCTACTTATCATGTTCGTACTTTCCTATACCTTCTTAAGCATATGAAGTATATTTATAAGACTTAAATCTTTGTTCAATAATTCTATCATCTGTTTCTGGGTCTATTTCTTTTTACTGGTTTTTTCTCCTGATTATGGGTTTCTTTTCCTGCTTCTTTGCATACCTGATACTTTTTGACTGGCTCCTGGACATTGTGAATTTTGCTTTGTTAGGTGCTAGACTTTGTTGTATTACTTTAAATATTTTGTCAGTTTTGTTCTGGGACACAGATAAGTAACATACAATTGGTTTGATTCTTCTAAGGTTAGCTTTTAAGCTTTGTTGTGGCAGGCCCAGAGCAGCCACTAGCTTAGGGCAAATTTGACCCCACTATTGGGGCAATACTTTTCTGAGGACCCTACATAATGCTCTATAACATCTTTCCACTCAGGATGATGGGAACCCAAAGTATTCCCAGTCTTATATGAGCTGAAGCGATTTTTCTACCTAATTCTACCTACCCTGAGTAATTGTCTCATTACTGAACACTACAGATAAGTTCTTAGCCTTCAAATTGAGGGGACTTTCTGCAAGTAGAATGGCAGTTTCTAGAAGCTAGGAGTGGGGGAAATGAGGAGATGTTGGTCACAGGCCACCAAGTTTCAGTTATACAGCATGAATACATCCTGGATATCTAATGTATAGTATGGGGACCATAGTTAATGATGCTGTATTGTATGCTTGAAATTTGCTAGGAGACTAGATCTTAAATGTTTTTACCACATACACACACAAAAAAATGGTAACCATGTGAGGTGATGGATATGTCAATTAACTTGATCATGGTAATCATTTTATAATATATATTTATATCAAAACATCACATTATACACCTTAACTGTATACTATTTTGTTTGTAAGTTATATCTCAATAAAGCCAGGGGGAAATGAAGGGGAGGACTCTCAGCAGAGCTCCAAAGTTCTTTTTTTGTATAGCTTCTCTTTTTGTATAGTTCTCTTTTGTACTAACCCTCTTTGTGGTCCTGTCCCACAAATTCTAGCTACCTCTGAATTATGTCTCCTCAGTTCAGGGAAACAACTAGGCTCTATTTGTATTTGCGCTCCTGCACTGTGGCGGAGAAACTCTTTTTAGGCAGAGAGTTGGGAAACTTGAAGGACTCACTTTGTTTCCCTCCCCTCAGAGATAACTGTCCTATGCTACTTGTTGTCCAATGTCTGTAAATCCTTGTTTCCTATGTTTTGCCCAGTTTTCTAGTTGTTTAAGGGAAAGGAAGATAAATCTAGTCCCAGTTATTTCATCATGGTTAGAAGCAGAAATGTCACACCCACTTCAGATGAGGACATGGAGGATAGTGGAAAACAAAGTACCTCCCAGAAGACACTGGCAGGGACTTAACATTGTCTGGGATTTCACAGATCTTGATACTCTCCTTTAGCCACCTACAAGTCAGTGCCCCAGACTTGCTGAGGAATTAATCACACAGCTTAATCTTTTCCTATCTTTTTTTTTTTTTTTTTTTTTTTGACATGGTGTCTCACTCTGTTGTGCAGGCAGGTGTGCACTGGCATTATCACAGCTCACTGCAGCCTCAAACTCCTGGGCTCAAGTGATCCTCCTGCCTCAGCCTCCTGTCTAGCTTGTACTACAGGTGTGAGCCACCACACCCAGCTCCTTTCTATCCTTTTTCCTCCAATATTCAGGCATCTATAACATCCTCATATTGATCAATCCAATAATAATAGCTGTTACTTACTGAGCCCACTGTGCCAGATATTTTATGTATGCTATCTTTTTACATTGCTCCTACCAGTTAGTTATCATTTTCTCTTTTTTTTTAAAAAAAATAAGAAAACAGCAGCTGATGGAGTTAAGCAATTTGTTCAAAATTCATTTGTTGTTAAAGGAGCCAAGATTGAAAGACCCAAGATTTAAAGGTAGCCCTTGCTCATCGTGTACCTTGTCAGCTAGTGTCACAATTCCTAAGCATCCTTCACTGCAGCAACCTTCCCTCCAGTTCACTCCAGCAATTCATTCCCATGAATTGATCTAGTCACCACCTAAAACTCTGAAATAGTGAACACAGAAATCTCTTTGAACACACCCTGTTATCCTTCCAACTCTTCCATGTCTATATCCCCCACCACCAAACCTGTTCTTCCATATCCTAGAAAACTCCACAACTTTAACTTTCCTCTATTCTTCTCTTTTTCTAGTTTTCTTTTCTTACAAAGTTATCATTCCATAGCCCTCTCACAAGGAACTTTGGTTCCCTTGTTCCTCTTTACCTGCCCCATTAATCCTTAACCCTACAGGAATCCACACACGTGCTTGTTCCCCTCTTCTAAGTGTCCTATATTCTGACTCTCAGAACACTAATTTTGCAAGATGCACCATACAAAAAGGATTCTATTGATAAATAAATTTGGGAAACAGAACTTACTATATTCTCCTCTTGGAAATCATAATGACGATTAGCATATTTAGAGCTTAAATAAGTGCTTCTGAGTGAAGATGGAGAAAAATCTATTCAATATTCAACTCAGAATTGAATTCTGCTCAACAATCTTTTTACTAATTCTTAGTTAGCCATGTTATTTATTTCCCATAAATGCTGTTCCAGAACTTTATCTCCCATATGAAGCTTACAACCTTTTTCTTTTCTCCTTACTTTCAGCAGGTGATTTTCTTTCCTACCTCATAGAGAAAAATGGTTCTCTTTAAGCCATGGTCCTTCACTTCCAAACATATGTATATCTGTATTTACCTTTTCTATTTTTTGAGGAAAGCAAAACAGCATCACATCTCTTTATATCTCTACTTGTTCTCTTGACTCCACTCCTTGCTGCCACCTTTGGGACTTTGCATCAGTTATTCCTTCTTTCTGTTGGGTTTGCAATCTCTCCCTCTTCCCTTCTCTTTTTCTCTTCTGGAAATGGTATTGCACTTTTCTTCCTTCCACTGTACTTTTTGAAAGTATAGTGGTATACTCATTGTATCCATTTCACCTCTGGTTCATTCCATAACTTATTATAATCTGGCTTCTTTCAACCAAAATTGCTCTATTTGAAGAGACTAAAGATCCCTCACTTGCTAACTTTAATGGTCTCTTCTCAATCTTACCCCTGATTCTAAAACAGCATTTCTTAAAGCAGCATTTCCTAAAAAGGGTTTAATGGATGTCACCTGGAAAAGCAGTGCTGAGCTCAAATAATTTTGTTAGACACTGGGTTGTATAACATTGAACAGATTTCTTTACTTTTGCATTTATGTGAGCTCTAAATATGCTAGTTTCCAAGAGGAAAATATAGTATTAATATGTCCTGTTTCCCAAAGTTATTTATCAACAGAATCCTTTTCGTATGGAGCATCTTACAAAATTAGTGTTCCGAGAGTGTTTCCCATATAATGGGAAACAATGCTTAGTTGTTTTGAGTGTGGTCCAAAGATGTGGGCACCTGCATCAGAATCACTTTGGATGCTCGTTATTGATACAAAGATCATAGCCATGTATTGGTATGTCAGAAGATTTTCTATTAGAAGCTAAATGAGAACAGCCTTTCAAGGAGCATGGAGAAGTTAACAGGTGAGGGCGTAAGAACAGTGAGACAAAGTGTTTGCCTGGGGCTCTAACACTTTGGCGCCCATCATGTTATCCCTGGACTGCTTAGCATGGACTGTTATGTAAGAGAGAAATAAATTTCTTTTTTTTTTCTAAAAAGAAACAGCATTATTCAAACACCAAATTTTATATTTTCACTCTACTCCAAGACACTTAAATCTTCTCAATTTGTTTTACAAGATACCATCTCCTTAGCCAAACAAAACTGCAGAATACATCTTGTGTCTGTCACACATATACCCACTTTCTGTTTTCCTAAGAAAGAGGTGTTTGACTGTGTTAACAGTTTCTTTCCCACAGAGGAATGCCACAACTGCTACATAAGAACAGCTGCAGACCAGTAGCTGTGGAATAAATTTCTTTCTTGAATAAGCCACTGCTATTTTTGCCTTCAATAGTGCACTTTATAAAGGTGCTGGAAACTTTAGATTAATTATTCATCATGGATGAGGCAACATTCAGTTGATTTCTGGTTTGAGGGCTGAAACAGCTCTGAAATTGCTCTCTAAGAAATCTTGGCTCTGCTTCTGAGAACTCCAGCAGGCCTCCCTCCTCAGTGGTCCTATTTCAAGTCAGGAACTTCAGTTTTCCTAATAAAATATCTTTTTATCCCTTCTTCCTCACTTATATGCCCAAAAGCTAGAACAAAGGTTTTCAAACTTTGTTGTGCAATTGTATCAATTGATCTGAAACCTAATTAATTCAGAGATAAGCAGAGAACCTTCTTTCTGACTAATCATGGTGAGATGAATTTAAGTGTTCCCTGTTCTTTATCATAAAGCATGAATTTCTCTGTTGTGCTTTCCTGCCATTCAAGGTAAAAAGATAAGGAATCTCTTTTCAAAGTGCTTTACTGCAGTCTGTTTTATTCATCTGAAATGTAAGTCTCATTATCTGTTTGGAGATCAAGGTTTGGGAGATGTAGTAATTGAAGAAAATATAACATGGCCAGGTAAGAGATATTGATAATTCATAAAAAAAATCACTTCAGATAGAACTGAGCTTGAAGTGAATTATATTTTAAAAATATTTTCCATTAGAATTAATCTATTCTCCAACATTACAAAAATTTCACTGCAATTTTATGTCTTTGGAATTTCAGTCTGGTTTCTTGTTGTTCTTCTACAGAGGAGCAGAGGAGAAATCGATGAATTCAAGAGATATTTTAAGGGTAGAACTTGGTAATGAATTGGATATGGGGAATTTAGAAGTTACATATGATGGGATTAAAAAACAGTTCTAAATTGTGATTTATGTTAGAAATTGTCCAAAGCACTTTCATTGAACTTCTGATTTCTCTATTGTGTTTTCCTGCTGTTCGGGATAAAAAAATAAAAATAAATAAGTAGACTGGCTACACAACAGTTATTAAGTTCTTACTATGTGCCAGTGTATTTAGCTTTGTATACTCCTAACATATAACTCAATGCCTGGTGCAGAGCAGGTTCTCAAAAAAATAATGTTTATTGGGAAGGC
Source organism: Microcebus murinus (assembly GCF_040939455.1). Taxonomy (NCBI): domain Eukaryota; kingdom Metazoa; phylum Chordata; class Mammalia; order Primates; family Cheirogaleidae; genus Microcebus; species Microcebus murinus. The sequence continues at coordinate 113,121,681 of NC_134105.1, read as the reverse complement.
TGATGAAAAACTGCCTGCACATTAGACTTCTCGATAACAACGTTGTACACTAGAACATAATGGGATATTACATTCAAAATTACGAAAGAAAGTTATTTTCAAATTGGAATTCTATACTTACCTGTACTCACCCAGATCATCAATCATGTGTGAGGAGAGAATGAACATTTTTCAGTTAGGCGGTTTTAAAAAATTTACCTTCCTTGCATCCTGTCTCAGGAAGCTACTACTAGAAGATGTCTCTGTTAAAGTGAGGGAGTATACAAAGAAAGAGGAAGACATGTAAGACCAGAAACAGAAGATACCACGGAGTAGAGATAAAGGCAATGCTTATGACGATAGCAAGGGCTTGGGCAGCTGGTGGAGAGAACAGGAAGTCCAGAGTAGATGAGGAGGTCAGAAGACTTCAATACAGGTGTCTCCAAAGCAGAAGACTTTAAAGAAGAGTTATTTTAAGAAGCTCTGTACAGAATTCTCTTGGTCTTGCCTTCTTATCCTCAAGGATAAAGATGTTGGCCAGGCATGGTGGCTCACACCTATAATCCTAGCACTCTGGGAGGCCAAGGTAGGAGGTCCCTTGAGCTCAGGAGTTCAAGACCAGCCTGAGCAAGAGCAAGACAGACCCTGTCTCTACTAAAAATAGAAAGAAATTAGCTGGACAACTAAAAATATATAGAAAAAATTACTCGGGCATGGAGGCGCATGCCTGTATTTCCAGCTACTCGGGAGGCTGAGGCAGGAGAATGGCTTGAGCCCAGGAGTCTGAGGTTGCTGTGAGCTAGGCTGATGCCACAGCACTCTAGTCCAGGCAACAGAGTGAGACTCTGTCTCAAAAAAAAAACAAACCAAAAAAACAGGATAAAGATGTTACTTCTTTCACTTGGGAATTTCATATATTTTTTTTTTTTTAAGAAACAGCACAAAAGTCAGGGAAATCTTTTTGCATCTGCTGTTTTTCAACTGCCTTTAACTAGTCAGTATGCCAGAATGGCCTATATATATATATATATATTTTTTTTTTTTTTTCAGAATGGCCTATTTTTAACTCCATTAAGTTCTGTATCTTACTGTCTAACCTGGCAAATGACTCAGTCTTATCAAACCTCAGTTTCCTCAACTTAAAATAGAGATAATAGTGCCTACCTCATTGTCTTAGTTTTGTGCTGCTACAAATAAATACCTGAGATCAGGTAATTTATAAAGCACAGAAATTTATTTTCTTACAGTTCTGGAGGCTGGGAAGTCCAAGGTTAGGGCACCAGCATCTGGTGAGGACCTTCTTACTGCGTCCTCACAGGGGAGAAGGCAGAAGGGCAAAAAGGAAATGAATTCCTTCTGTCAAGCCCTCTTATAATGGCATTAATCTACTGGTCAGGAGGGTGAAGCCCTCTTGACCTAAACACCTCCCAAAAGGCCCTACCTCCCAGCACTGTGGCATGGGGGATTAAGTTTCCAGCACATGACTTTTGGAGGGGACACCTTCAGACCATAGCACTTGTGGTGTCATTTTGAGGAATAAATGAGATAATATAATGTAAAACATAATGTAGTTAGTGCTACGTGTTAATGTGTCTCTCCCAAATTCACATGTTGAAACTTAACACCCAACGTGATAGTATAAAGGTGGAGCCTTTAGGAGGTGATTAAGTAAGGAGGGCAGAGCTCTCATGAATGGGATTAGTGACCTTTTTTTTTTAAATGTTTTATTTTTTTTGAGACAGAGTCTCACTCTGTTGCCTGGGCTAGAGTGCTATGGCATCAGCCTAGCTCACAGCAACCTCAAACTCCTGGGCTCAAGCGATCCTTCTGTCTCAGCCTCCCGAGTAGCTGGGACTACAGGCATGCACCACCATGCCCGGATAATTTTTTCTATATATATTTTTAGTTGGCCAATTAATTTCTTTCTATTTTTAGTAGAGACAGGGTCTCACTCTTGCTCAGGCTGTTTCCAAACTCCTGACCTTGAGTGATCCGCCCACCTCGGCCTCCCAGAGTGCTAGGATTATAGGCATGAGCCACCGCGCCTGGCCATAACTCTGCTTTCTTAGATAGCAGGTTCTGGGGGGGAGGGTGGGTGTGGGATAAAAACTTACCTATTGGGTACAATGAACACTATTCTGGTGATGGGCACACCAGAAGCCCTGAGTTAAGCATTAGATAAGATATCCACGTAACAAAAACACTTATACTTCCTTAATTAATATTTAGAAATAATAAAACAAAAAAATGCACAAAAAACAGATTCTAAATATTCTGTAAGGATAGTAGTCTTCAGTTTCCAGCTGATTATTAGCTCCAAGAACAAATTCCAAAGTCAGTGGCCCTGAATTTCATTTGAAAAAAACAGGAAGACACTGCAAACTATGAACATTATTATTATAATAACAATTGCGTAATGCTTTCCAATTTTTATACCACTTTCACATACTGTATTTGATATTATCTGGAATTCATAAATTAAACCTATTTTTGAAAATATGACTATTACAGCCTGAAAAAACTGTTGAAAATGAAAAACACTGGATTCTCCAAGTAGAGATACCGAACTAGCTTCAGGGAATATCCTTATTAGGGTGGTGATTTCAAAGTCCAGGTTTGTAAAACTTTTGACTTGAATTACTGTTCATTTGTTTGTTCAGCAAATGTTCATTAAGGTCCTAATCCTAATGTCAGCTGCCCGGATCATGAAACCTGTTAGTTTTTCAGTGAGAAAATTATACTCTGTATATGAAGAATGTGAGGACACTCAGGCTTAAAATGGAATTCAATCTGTAAACTATTGTAAGAGAAGGGCCCTATTAAAATGGACTGGAACAGGATTTTGAATAGTTTTTTCCTTTCTCTTTTTGTGTGGATGATTTTCTGGCTCCTCACTGAAGGAATTATAAGAATGAATGACACATTGTTCAGGAAATAAAAAATGTGTGTATGTGTGTGTATTTTTATTATATAGTTCTAGAGGACAGACTAAGAGCTGACTACTCCCTAAAGATCTTTTCTTTTATTCTGGAGGTTGTATCCAAGAATCGAGTAATACTGATGGTGGAACTAAGCCAGGGCAACAGCCTGGCAGCTGGGTGACCTGGGCAGAGGGAAGTGAAGGCCCCTGGATCACAGTACCAGTTCCCAAGGCCTCCCTCCTTTGGGAGGCCTGGAGATGAGGAGGGGAATGTAATTGCTTCTCTTCCCTACCTCCAGTTGTCTGGGAAAGGAAATGTGGAGACGGATGGGGCTTTACTGGTACCCAAGCTTGACTGTAAGCAAATTGTGAGTTTATCCTTAGCTCTCCTCCACCTTCAGGAATGATTCTATTCCTTCTCTACATCTCTCTACCCCGATGTCTGCCCTCCAACACACGTCTGTCTAAGGGGCACTGCTTCTTTGCATTCACCCTCTTGGTCTCTCTGAATTTTCATCCTGAACTTGTAGGACTGGCCAACACTGCCTGTGGCTTGCCAGCTGCTTTCCGGGTATTGCTGGCAAACTTGTCCTAGGAAGTTTACATATCCTTTAAATCTCCTCTGCAGGACCAGCTTTCTGGGTTTCAAAAATCCCACTTTTCTTTGATAAATAACCACCCAGATAAGAGTGAATTTTGATAGTATCCTTCATGGGGACATCTGAACCTGGTTTAGTAAGAAGGTTGCTTTGGACTCATATGGAGCTGGACTCCAATCTCAGCTCTTCCATGGGGAAGCTCTATGACCTTTCCGAGCTGGTTTCTTCCTCTGTACAATGAGGATGGTAAAAGTTATGTTGCAGAATTGCCACTGAGATATTTGTGAAAGGGCCACAAAGTAATTCCTAGCTCAATCTGTGTTAGTATCTTTCTTTCGTGGGTTTATTATGAGCATTAAGGGAGAAAATAAATGTGAAAGTGCTTTGCAACCTACAAAGGTGTCTCTCTACATGTTGAATTTTGCTAATAAAAATAATATGTTAATAATAAAAGCACAGATAGGTGAGAGGAACAGCTAGATATTTTGAAGGAGGTTTGTCATTTTTATAATCTATTTTAGTTCAACAGACATCAAGACCTCATTTCTAAAACAAACATCAGGGCATCATGATGTGACAAATCAAACTGGATTTACTGGGTGCAGAACATTTTAAATAGAAATTGTCCCATAAGATTTTACATAGTCTCCTTACACATAAATGACCATCCTTACTCCAGTGATCCTGAAGATCTACAGTGGTCATCACCAACTCCTGATAGGTTTCAATTCTGTTTCCAATGGACAATAATAACAAACATAGTCACTCTTAGTTTGACTTCAGGTGCTTTGAGTTTGGGCACTGCTGTTTTCATTTGAGGACCAGTACCTACCTACACATCTCAGTTGCATTGAAAGGGATAACAAATTGATACAGACGACAGGAAAAATTGACCAGAATAGTTTATATCTACCCTAAACCTGGAAACCACATATCCTAATTGTTAGGTCTGGAGCTGAGAGAGAAACAGAGAGACAGACACACACACACACACACACACACACACACACACACAAAGCCTCATATGTAGCAAAATGCAATTTATTTTGGGCATCTGGGTGCAGATGGGTGGAGGTCAAAGAGCATCCACACTGAGGGAGGGGAAAGCCTTGGGTTTTTTTTTTTTTTTTTTTTTTTATTTTCTCAAGAGTGAGCAAGATGAAATGCCTTGGGTTTTATAGAGGGTTTCTTAGGGGGGAGTGAGTACCTCTACCGAAACAGCAGCAGCAATAAAAAATTTTTTCAAACCACCAATTTTTGGAACCCCTGCGTCAGTCTCATCCTGTAGAGATAGGGGAGGGGAGTAGTTCTGTCCTTATCTGGGGGGATAAGAATGCTGGCTGCAGCTGCCTGTTAGGTTTACAACCTCCTGGGACTCTCCAGAAGCCCCCTGTGGTTGTTGATTCACAAACCTTGGTTTTCCTTTAACCGCATTCTGTCCCATACACACTTTTGAGGTTCCCACCTGGAACAAACCTAACACGAATATTTTGCTGCTGTGCTGGTAGGTGAAGGAAAAAAACATTGAGAAAGACTGCAGCCCCTAGAAAAGAAACAAGCCCAGAGAAAATGTCCAAATTGCCTATTAATTTCTGTTTATTAAAGTCTCTACTGGAGATGCAGGGGAGTTTAGCAGGAGTACTGAACCAGACTGCCTTTGTGTAAGATCACTTAGCTGAGACCTGTGAGTGCCTCCACGTGGCAGATTTGTCTTACTGAAGGCTTCCCCGCCTCCTCCGCCTCTCCCGCCCCGTGGTGGCTTTTGCTCTTTGTACCTGTACGTTAGGCCTCGCTTTGTATCACTGGTCGTCATTAATAGCATTTATATTACACTTTTAGAATTTAGAAAGCAATTTCTAGTCACAGTGTCCTCTATCTCCTTCCCCCCGCGGCCCCTCCCCTCGTTTTTTTACAGTAACCCTTTGAAAAGTATTGTCATACAGATAAACGGTGGCTTCACAGTGAAGTAACCACCAAAGTAATACTCTTGGCACTCCCGTCCTCCGCCTTCCTTAGGCGTGAGAGTAAGGGTGGGATCCTAGGATGGTAACATGCAACGATGGACAGAGAAACGCCTGTAAAGTATCTTGCAGACATCCACCAGGAAGAAGGAAGTCCTTTCCCCTTCCCTCAGTCCCTCGGAGGTTGTGTGGGGGGTGGGAGGGGAGGGAGGACACTGGTACGCGGCTCCACCCCGGCTAGGCGAGGGCCTGCCTTGGACCGCGGGGGAACCGAGCGACTGCGCCCAGAATCTCCCAGACCTGGTTCCCGGAAGTCCCAACTTTACTTTGAGGCGTCTTAACCCCAGTCAGACTGCGCCCCGCCCCCAACCCGCCGCCGGCCCCGCCCCTCCAAGAGGCCCCGCCCCTCAAGAGGCCACGCCCCCGCGGCCCTTGACCCTCCGCCCCGTCGCCGCGCACGCCCCCATGTTTCCCAGAGCCGGCGGGGTCGCGCTCTCTTCGTTTCTCCGCACTCTCTGGGCCGCCCCTGTCGCCGCCATGAGCACCGGCACCTTCGTCGTGTCGCAGCCGCTCAATTACCGCGGCGGGGCCCGTGCGGAGCCGGTGGACGCCTCCGGCACGGAGAAGGCATTCGAGCCGGCAACCGGTAACCGCACGGAGAGGGCAGCCGGGGGCGGCGGGGCTGGGCGCGGACTTTACTGCCGGCCTTCAGGTCGTGGGCTCGGCAGAGGTTTTCCTGAGCAGAGTGACAGTGGAGAAGTCACCGCGCAGAGTCGTGTGTGCAGGCAGCTCGCGATTCTGTGGAGACACAGCGTGTCTGGGCAGGGACGGGAGGGAGGAGGAGGAGGAGCCGGAGAGGTGCGTGGTGGGTCGTGAGTCATTTTGCAGCGGCCGGAACAGAGGCCACGAAGTCCCGGTGCGTGAAGTCGTGCCTCTGTTTACTACTTCTTAAAGCTGGGGCTGTTATGTAATGTCTTCAACTGTGAGCCCAGGACAGGATTTCCAGAAGAACGCTGAAATAAACAAGAATGAGTACTTTGTCGCCATCTTCTAGTGTTAAAATATTTCTGTACAAGAATCACAATTGGAAAAGGAAGAAGCCCCACCTTGATCCACGTCCCCCGGGGGTTAATGAAATGTAATCGACAAATAAAAATTGTATATATTTAAGATGTAGATCGTGGTGGTTTAATATACGTGTACATTGCGAAATGATTACCACAATCAGACTAATTAACATAACTTCTACATAGTTGCCACTTTTTTGGGGAGTTAGAACATTTAGGATTTACTCTCTTAGCAAATTTCAGGCATACAATACAGTATTACATGTATTATATATAATTATATATATAACGTATAGTGCAGTATTACATAGGCACCATGCGGTATATGAGATCTCCACAATTTTTTCATCCTGTTTAATTCAGACTTTTTAATCTAGTGCTTAATGTTTGTCAAGCACTATGCTAGGCACTGGATTTATTCTGGGAACTGCAAAGATCACCAGGCTAAGGAGGAAGAGAGTTTTTGTTTGTTTTTTGCCTTTTGCTTTGGTTTTCTCTTGTGTTTATTCTGCTGGGTTTTATGGAATATTTGTGGGGAGAAAAATGTAAATATTTTGTGTAAAATGAACCTAGAGCAATAAAACTGGGTTGCAGGTGACTGGAGAATTTAGGATTGACCATCCACACTAAAACCACAGAGTTGTGACTTGTCAGAACTGAAGGGGGCCATAGACATCATCACAGCTCTCTTTTACATATGAAGAAACAGCTCTGCCCCCTCCCCCAATATTGATACAAAAGGAAGAAAAATTGCTCTTTATTTTAATTACCTACAATATATGTGATCTTCAGTCACTGCCTTTACCAACTAACTGGCTATTGAAGTTTGTAAGAGAAATTGCAGATTTGTGAAATCTCTCTGGAAAAAGCATAATCCCAGGAGTTCTTGGGAAAAGGAACTGTTGACTTGGCATACTTAAAAGAATTTCATCAGTACAACTCTTGGGATGTGGGTCTGGAAAAATTGGCTGTTTCATATTTTGTCCCAAAATAGGGACATGGAATTTTAAGTTGGAGTAAGAAAAGGAGAGCTTAGATTTTTTTATTTGAGAAAAAAATTTTCTTTTAGGGTTATCTTATCCTGGTATTGCTTATTAACTGTATTTATCAAGTATCAGTAGTATGGTATAAGCTACATAGAACATAGACAAGGGATTTATCTATGTTAAAATCAGGGTTCATAACCCAGTAGACTGATTACTTTCCACTTTGATTTTGCAAGACCTGGGAGATTCTGGGACAATGTTAAGGAATGTTGCAAAATGATTATAGGGAGTTACTATTAGTAAATCCAACTATAGTACAGGGCAATGATTCTTAACCCTTAGTCCATGGTGAGTTTAGGGGACATGATCTCTGTAATTCTGTGATGTGGGTAAGTACATTTTTCTGGAGAGAGGTCTGCAATTTTTATCAGACTTTTAAAAGGGGTTAGTGACCACAAAATATAGTTAAGAAGTGCTATAGAAGTGGTCACTAAATCTAAACCATACTTAAAAATGAATGGGGTACAGAATGTTGACACATAGTATTTTATTTAAATGTGTGGCAATAATTTGAAACAACACTGACTTTTTCCTTTGTTGACACATAATATTTTATTTAAATGTGTGGCAATAATTTGAAACAACACTGTCTTTTCCCTTCTTTACAGGCCGTGTGATAGCTACTTTCACATGTTCAGGAGAAAAGGAAGTAAATTTGGCTGTTCAGAATGCAAAGGCTGCCTTTAAAGTATGGAGTCAAAAATCTGGCATGGAGCGCTGCCGAATCCTTTTGGAGGCTGCCAGGATAATAAGGGTAGGTTTTCATTTATTCCCTTCCAGAAAACTCCTCATACATTGCTCTAAGGGTTCTTTGCAATGATTTGCACTTAGACTTTGATGCAATGTTAGGTTATAACGTTTTTATGAAATAGAAAACCATTTCCACATGCTCACCTTGGTATATAAAACAAGCTTTCATTCAGTAATTCCCATCCGGATCTTGGCTCTTGGACATTTCCCTTGGCAGGTTTTGTTTTCTGTCTTTGTTTTGAGTTACAATATACTCCTTTATTTATGTATTTTTTTAATCATGTTTGTGTACTTGTTTCCTTTTTACTCCTTCCTCTGATGACTCTCAAGTCTACCTTTCTCTTTTAGATTTGTTTTCAGATAAAGCTTCAGATATGGTTTTGTTACCTTAATTGCCTGGGAAGATTTCATAGATTCATATATGTTTCCTTTAAAAAAAAAAAAAGTTAAACTTTTTATAGTCTTAAAAATCAAAAGTACTAGATGCTCATTACAGAAATTTAGAAAATTCAAAAGAATAGACATCAAAATGTGTATCATGGATATCTTTTGAGTGGTAGGACTATGGTGACTTTTTGTCATATGTATGTTAAGTCAGAAACTGTTAAAGGTCTGAGAGTTACTCTGCTTGCAAGGGTAGAATATGTACATATATACACACATATTCTGTGTATGTATATGTACATATTCCATGTATGTGTATATATGTGTACATATTCTGTATATATATTCTGAAAAGAAATGTGAGGCTTTTGAATCACAGGAAAAGATGGTTTATATACACAGCTAAGTGCAGCAGCAGAGCAATGCCTTAGCACGAGGTTTCTGAGCCCCTGGCTCTCCTGGGGGATGTGGTAAGAGCCAGGTGTTACCCTGCACATGAAGTGGGTTGCACCGCAGGAGAGAAATGCTAAAATTGTGAGACTCAGATAGGGGCTGCTGGTGCATCAGCCCATCCTCTCCTCTGGAAAGAAATACTTTTAGGCAGATCTCCAGGGAAGAGAGAAGATGTTTATTACCCTGCAATTTAAGCAGATGTTTCCAGGGACAGGAATTAGAGAGTTTTACAACTCCAAATCTCTCTGGAGGTCTGTATCTTCAGGGAGATGCCATTTCTGCTTTCCAAGGCTTTTGTTATTCAGTCAGCTTGCCAGTATTCTTTGCTCAGAAAACCTGGACCATGCAGACATATCAAAACATTCATGGAGAATTTTCTCCCAACAAAGCATTTTTCCCTATTGTTAAACATTTATTTTTAATTTGATAGACCAAAGGTAATAACACAAAGCTCATAATTTATTATTTTAAGTTGTTCTTCATTTTTCCCAGTGTGTGAGCATGTAGGGTTGTTAAGAATTGGCTCCTTTATTGTTATGAGATGACTTTTATTAATCCTGAATAATATCTAATAATATGTTTTGCTCTGAAATCTAGTATGTCTGATATGAATTTTCTTTTCTTTTTCCTTTCCCCTCTTCCTCCCATTGCCTTTAATACCTATGTATTCTATTCATTAATACCTTTCTTTGAAGCTCTGGTCTGGTAACTATACTCTGGACCTGCCTTTACCCAAAATTATTTCATAACTGAAAAAAATCCCTTACCACAACCTGCAATTATATGAGCTGTCAGTTATTTCTTTTTTTTCTTTTTTTTTTTTTTGAGACAGAGTCTTGCTTTGTTGCCCAGGCTAGAGTGAGTGCCGTGGCATCAGCCTAGCTCACAGCAACCTCAAACTCCTGGGCTCAGGCAATCCTCCTGCCTCAGCCTCCCGAGTAGCTGGGACTACAGGCATGCACCACCATGCCCGGCTAATTTTTTCTATATATATTAGTTGGCCAATTAATTTCTTTCTATTTATATAGTAGAGACGGGGTCTCGCTCTTGCTCAGGCTGGTTTCGAACTCCTGACCTCGAGCAATCTGCCCGCCTCGACCTCCCAGAGTGCTAGGATTACAGGCGTGAGCCACCGCGCCTGGCCTGTCAGTTATTTCTTATAGTGATTTTTCAAGTTAATCAATCTGCAATTATTTGTTCCTTCCATTTTTAAATTATAAACAATTATCTTTTTAAAAGATTTTTAAAATAAGGTAAAAATATTTTGTATTTACCCACATATTTACCATTTCTGGTGCTCTTCATTTGTTTGTATAGACCCAGATTTCTATCTTCTGTCATTTTTCTTTAGCTTGAAGGAATTTCTTTAGCATTTCTTATAGTGCAGGTCTGCTGGTATTCTTTCAGATTTTGTTTGTCCAAAAAAGTCTTTATTTTGCTTTCATTTTTGAAAGAATTCTAGGTACGTAATTCTAGGTTGACAGCTTTTTCTTTCAGTGCCTTAAAGTTGTTGCTCTGCTGTCTTCTGGTTTACGTTGTTTCAGAAGAGAAATTGGCTGTCATTCTTATTTTTGTTCTGTATATAGTGTGATTCCCACACACTGGCTGCTTTAAGATTTTTTTCCTCTTTATCACTGGTTTTAAGCAATTTGATTATGATGTCTTTGGGCACAGTTTTCTTCTTATTCCTTTTGCTTGGGTTTATTGAGAATCTGTAAATTTATAATTTCATTAAATTTGGAAAAATTTTGGCTGTCATTCTTTCAAATATTTTTTCTGCCCCCTCTTCTTCACCTCAAATTACAAATATTTTGGGCTGCTTGAAGCTATTCCACAAGTTGCTGATGCTCAGTTCATTTTTTCCCCTAGTTTGTGTGTGTATGTGCTTTTTTCCCCTCAGCCATTCCTCCCACCCCCTGTGTGTGTGTTTTATTTCAAATCATTTCTGTTGTTATGACTGAAGTTTACCAATCTTTGATAGTGTCTAATCTGCTGTTAATCTCACCCAGTGTATTTCTCATCTCTAGAAGTTTAATTTGGGTCTTTTTTTGGGTGTGCTCCATGTCTCTCCTTAAGATGCTCCTGTTTTCCTGCACCTTCTTGAACATATGGAGTATAGTTTTAGTAACTTAATGTCCTTGTCTACTAATTCTATCATCTGTTATTTCTGGATCTGTTTCTATTGATTAGTTTTGCCTTCTGGTTAAATGTGGTTTTTTTCCTACTTTTTGCATGCCTGGTAATTTTCAATCACTAGATATTTGATCTCTAGTGAATCACTAGAGCATATTAGGTTGTTGGGTGATGAATATTCTTGTACTTTAAAAAATACCCTTGAGCTTTGTTCTAGAGTACAGGGAAATTACTTGGAATCAGTTTTGATCCTTGCAAGGCTTGCTTTAGATCAGCTAATTTTGCCCCATTACTGAATACTCTGACTGCCCAACTCTGTGCTCTGTATATTAGTGAAGTTTTTCTCACCCTGGCTAGTGGGAACCTGAACTATACCCAGCCCTGTGTGAGTTCTGGGGACATTTTTTTACCTTTTCTTCGTTGGTAGTTCTTTTCCCAGCCTTGGGTAGCTTCCTCACACTGGTACTCACAGGAGACTTTCTGCAGATTTCTGGGGTTTTCTTTCTGTGCAGCTGTCTTCTCTTCCATACTTAGCTCTGAAGATTGTAGCCATTGTGTATTCCCTGAATTCCCAACCTGTCTCCTTAACTCAGGGTATCTGCCAGCCCCCATCTAGGTTTCTCCTCCCCTCCTCTGTGGCCTGGAAACTCTCTCCAGGCGGTAAGCTGCAGCAACTGTAGGGCTCACGTCATCGGTTTCCCTTTCTCAGGGATCACTGCCCTGAGCTGCCTAATGTCTGATGTCTGAAAATTATTGTTCATGTGTTTTATCTGGTATTTTTAGTCAACTAAGGTGGCACAGTAATCTGGTTCCTGTTACTCCCTCTTGGCTGGAAGCCCACTGATTCCTAGTGGAAATGAACATTGTTTTCCATATGTTTATTAGTCATATGTTCCCGTTTTTACTTTGAATCTGCTGGTACTTTTAACAGATTATGTAGATCTTGTCTGTGAGACCTAATCACTTTTCAGCTGGAGTCTCCTTTTGAAAGTAACTATCATTTGGCTTAAAAGCAGAGGGAGGATGTTATTTAAAATGATGACAACAGTATTTAAATAAAGAAAAGATTGTGTATGTAGATTATCTGCTTGCCTGCAGTCTGGGCCCTAGCCTGTTTGTCTTGCACATTGCCACCAGCATGGCCCTCCTGCAAGCCCACATTTGACCATGGCACCTGCTGGGGTAAAACTGCCAATGGCCCCTCCATAATGTGGCCCTTGTTTCTCTAGCCCTCAGGGCAGCCTCATTTTCTCTTTTCACACACTATAAACCCTGTAAGACCCACTTGGACTGCTTGATAATTTTTTTTTTGAGTCAGGGTTTTGCTGTGTTGCCCATGCTGGTCTCAAACTCTTGGGCTCAAGTGATCCTCCCATCTTAGCCTCCTGAGTAGCTGGGATTACAGACATGCAACACTGCACCCTGCTTCCTTGGTAATTTTTGTCAGGGACATTTTTTGATGATCTTTGCATGGTATATCAGAAGATCTCATGATGATCGTCAGTAAATAACCTTTTTTATAGGATGAAGAATAATAAAATAAGACAGGAAAAATTTCCCAAGGCCAGCTAGAAAATTGAATTTTCTCTGAGAGCTGAAACCTTGAAACAGTCTCCAAAGCTACTTGCCTATCCATTGTATTAAAAAAAGAAAAAATCTTGAAAGTAAAACTTTCTACTGTCTTAGTAAATATTCTGAAGCTTAGCAGCGGTAGTCACAGATTATTTTCTGTTTGTTCACTCTTATCCTAAAGTGGAAACAGAAGTGCTTCACTATTGCCAGTGTAATATCTCTTTATGTATTTGAAGTATTCTGTACTGATTAATGAGCTAGTACTTACTTCCTCTCTAGTTTCCCTTTTGCATTGTAGAAACAAAGTTTAAGCTACTCATAATTGATTATACCTTTGGGAAACTGCTTCATGTTAATCATACTCTACAAATTCAAGAATGGGGAATAATTTATACTTGGTTTAAGAATTAATGCTTGTTGTCCTCTGCTTACCCTCTTTCTAGTATTAGTATACTAGGAAACAAATTAATTGTTAAATGCTTGTTTTGGTGAGTATAGGATCAGGGAAGGAAAAGGTGCATTACTAGTTAAGAGAGTTTAATTTAGACCATGTTTGAATGTGAAAAAATTATTTTTTTTGAAGGAACATGTGTGTTCAACAATCGCGATATTTATTTAGAATTTACTAATTTCCCCTTTTAGAAGTAAGCTCTTGAAGGTGGAGACTGGATCAATATTCTTTTTCCTAGCAGGGAATGTGAAATGAATGAACCAAAACACTTTACACCTCTAGTCTTTATAGTAATACAACTTGTCCACACTCTACTGTCTTGCTGTCCTTCCCTGTATTTCATATTGATTTCTGTGTTCCTACTTCCATCTTTTCTGAGATTTGTACTATGGGTAAATGTTTGTGTTAGTTTCAGTTGCATTCCATTTTGGTTCTAGTCAGCCTTACTGCCTATCAGTTTTAATAAGAGAATGCTCCTTCTTGTCAATTACTTGATTCATCTTTTATATATGTTGTGATATTTATACTATTTTTTACTTTAAATTGGATTCATAATACCAATTGTCTATTTCTTACATACTCAGTTATTTTATCTTCTTTAGGCCAAAGAAAATCCTTATTTATCTTTCCTTTTTAGGTCTAATTTACTAAACCTTTAAGCTCATCCCTGGACCATGTTTAGAATTTTTTTTTAAGCCAATTTAGCAGTAGGAGGGTATATGTTAACTTTAGTGACACTAATGTTAATGAGTTCTAATAACCCACTACAATCAGACCAGCCTCTACAGTCTTTTTATCCTTAGTAAGTTGTAGAGGCCAGAACTAAAAACAGTGTTTGAAAACAGTATTGATGAGTGCTAAGTATTAGAAAAGAGGGCTGGGCATGATGGCTCATACCTATAATCCTAGCACTTTGGGAGGCCAAAGGGAGAGGATTGCTTGAGTCCAGGAGTTTGAAACCAGCCTGGGCAACAGCGAGACCCCATCTCTACAAAACATAAAAAAATTAGCTTGGTGTGGTGGCACACGCTTTTAGTCCCAGCTACTCAGGAGGCTGAGGCAGAAGGATCGCTTGAGCCCAGGAGTTGGAGGTTGCAGGGAGCTGTGATGATGCCACTACATCCAGCTTAGGGTGACAGAGTACGACCCTGTCTAAAAAGAAAAAAAAGAAAAAAGAATATGCTGCTTTTTTTTGAGTGAATTAAAGTAATGTGTGTTATAACCTCTTAAATGCAATTGTGTATTAGACTATTTTGTATAATTTCCCTAAGGACAATTCTCTCTTATTATATATGCAGAAACATACATATTTATATACATGTACATATAACATTTCTCAATGTTCTTTTACTAACTGATCTTGAAATGAACTGTGATCTTAAATCTTTGTCAGTTAACTTATAGGGAAGAACAGGGCTGCTGTTTAGCAGTAAGCTTTTATCTTTATTTTAAACGTAACATTGCCATTTCTTTATTTTCATTTAAAATGCAAACTGTTTCTATTTTTAAAAATCAAGTGATGTATTCTATTTAAGCATTGACTATTTCAAGCAATATCATAATATGTCTTAAATCTAGTCTCCTGTTTTACCCCAAGGAACGGAAGGATGAAATTGCCACTGTGGAGACCATCAACAATGGCAAGTCCATCTTTGAGGCCCGCTTGGACATTGACACTTGCTGGCAGTGCCTAGAGTACTATGCAGGGTTGGCTGGGTCCATGGCTGGTAAGTCCTCGCCTGGCCGGTATGACCAGCTGACAGGAGCAGAGCCTAGTGGTGAAGGGCAAAGATGTTGGAATTAAGACAGATTAGGGTTAAAGTCTTGAGTTCATCACTTTCTACCTGGGTGGCCTAGGAATTACTTGATCTTTCCTTATCTAAACCGGAGATAATACTCCCTATCTTCTTGGGTTGTTTTAAGAATTAAATGAGATAATGCATGTAAAGCACCTAGCATGGTACCTGAGCTTCAGACCAAGTTGCTGCAAAACCAGTTCTTACAAGAATCACTATGTCATATTTACCAGTTTTACCTAGTTAGCAAAAATATTTTGACAATTTCTAAAATTTACAACAGTTGATATCAATGGTTGGCAGGGTCCAGGGAGGGGAGCCAGAAGTCTGAGGTTTTAGGGTCCTCAGAATCCTCCCCTGCTGCTGAGTCTGGCCCTCCTTTGCATTTCTTATCATCTAAGTTACCTAGTAGAGGTTCAGTAAAGTTTTTGAGAATTAAATCAAGTTGGATGAACATGCACTTGGAGGATAGGTAGGATTCTCTATGTGGAGAGAATATGCAGAAGCCAGTGTAATGTAAGAATGACTGGAATAAATGGGAGGAAGAGGGGTGAGCCCACTGTACTGGGAGCAGTGAGGAGGCTGGTGGGACTGGTTGGGGATATCCTGGGAGTGCAGACCAGCATTCTGCCTTACGCCTCTGTTTTCCCACAGGTGAACATGTTCAGCTCCCAGGTGGCTCCTTTGGCTATACCAGAAGAGAACCACTCGGGGTGTGCGTGGGAATAGGAGCATGGAACTACCCCTTTCAGATCGCCTGCTGGAAGTCAGCGCCAGCTTTAGCTTGCGGTAAGAATGAATTATTCCTCGACTTGTGAGCCATCCATTCTCTCCCCATTCTCTACCCTTCTCCCCTCCACAAACACACACGAAATTAGAAGGGGCCTCCTTTGGAGCATTCAAAGCATCAGCAGGCATGTTGTATTCCTGCCCCATCTTTTCCCTAAGAGAGATTACAGATTGGGTCGTACACACAGATCATGCCTATGTATTTCCGTTTTTATTTATCTAATTTATTTTTGCATATGGAAAGAAAGTTAATTTTTCCTGCTAAATTAAATTAGATTTGTGATACTCATAAGTTCTTTTCCTTTTTGGACAAGAATTTTTACATAGGAGATAGCACTTAGGAGTTGGACTTCATTTAGGAAGCAGGAGATAAACTCCTTTCTTCATTTGTGTCTTAAGAGAAATGATAAACAAGGCTTCCATTAGAGGAGCTTTGGATGATTGACTTAAAAGCAGCTTTCTTATACTATTTTAAGAGAAGAATCTGTAAGAAAAGAAGATTTACGTTAAAGAAGCATTACTGTTTGGTTATTATATTGAAATGCAGCTTCTGTCCTGTTACCATTGCACATTCTTGTTTCAGCACATTGCTGTTTGAGAGACAGCTGTGTTAGAGGACTAATAGTCTTAGAATTAAGTCATTAGCTTTGGGGACTCATCAAATGAACCTTTCTGGCCTTTCATTTAAAGTTCTATAAAATGGGGCTAATCAAACCTACTTCATACTGCTGTTGCGAGTGTTAAATGAGATAATATATATGAAAAGGCCTAGATATGCAAGTGTAAGGTATTATCATGTGAGACTGGATAAGTATATGATTTGGGGTCTATTTCTTTTCTTTTTTTTTTGAAACAGAGTTTCACTTTGTTGCCCAGGCTAGAGTGAGTGCCTTGGCGTCAGACTAGCTCACAGCAACCTCAAACTCCTGGGCTCAAGCAATCCTGCTGCCTCAGCCTCCCAAGTAGCTGGGACTACAGGCATGTGCTACCATGCCCAGCTAATTTTTTCTCTCTATATTAGTTGGCCAATTAATTTCTTTCTATTTATAGTAGGGATGGGGTCTCGCTGTTGCTCAGGCTGGTCTCGAACTCCTGACCTGGAGCAATCCGCCCGCCTTGGCCTCCCAGAGTGCTAGAATTACAGGCGTGAGCCACCGTGCCCGGCCTGGGGTCTGTTTAATGAGAGAAACCAAGATGTATTTACTTATTAATAAGATTTTTGATCTAGCATTTGATGGGAGAACAGGAAATAATTGAAATCTTTCTTGAATTGTCCTCTAGTCCTATCCTCAGAGGATCTCCAGTCTTAAAAAGTCTTTCTGTGTTTGTGTCTTGGGTTTATGCAGGTAACGCCATGGTCTTTAAACCTTCTCCCTTTACACCTGTTTCTGCATTGCTACTGGCTGAAATCTACACTGAGGCTGGTGTGCCCCCTGGGCTCTTCAATGTGGTGCAAGGAGGGGCTGCCACAGGCCAATTTCTGTGTCACCATCATGATGTGGCCAAGGTCTCCTTCACTGGAAGTGTGCCCACTGGCACGAAGGTGAAGATGAAACCAGTCTTGGTTAACACAAATGGCATCTAGATATGGCAAAGCCAGACCTACCCTGAGTATATTTTGAAGTCTTCTTCTCTTCTGATTTTACCTAGCTTGTATTGGGAACAGGGTAGGAGATTTTACTGGGCAAAGGTCTGAAGTTTCCTATGAAAGTGTGAAGGGGGAGGGAAGCACACATGTGTGATTTGTGGTAGTCCAAGGAGGTGGAAGTTATCTCCTGTCTGGGGAAATGATAGGTATGAGTGAGCAGGGGCCTGGACTGCTGCTTGTATTATTTGGTGACTTAATTTCTTGTATGAAAGGAGGGTATTTTCTCAGGTTATTTCAGATTCATTATTTTAACCTTAATTTGTGTTTTGAGCTCTGTCAGCCTTAAACACAGTAACAGTAACACAGAGGAATTTCTGGCTATGATAGTCTTGTGAATTGACAGTATTTTTAAAATGAATGCCCTCTTCAGAATGTCAGATGCAGTTCTGTGGGTCCTATTCAGTTTTTTGGATAAGAGTATTTTAATAAATGGAGGGCAAGGTATATTAACAAGTATAAGGCTGCAGGTTGTACACAGTTCAAGATGACTTTGTAGGATCAGGGTTTTGTGGACCTAGCTTACAATCTATTTTGTTTCTGAATGTTTTGTTCTTTTTCTGTAAGATCATGGAGATGTCAGCTAAAGGAATCAAACCTGTTACGTTGGAACTTGGAGGCAAATCTCCACTCATCATCTTCTCAGACTGTGACATGGACAATGCTGTGAAAGGGGCTCTGATGGCCAACTTCCTCACACAAGGCGAGGTATGCTCCTGTCCCTGGGAAAGGTGTCAGAGGAGTCTCCCCCCCTTCATCCAACAGCATGTTTTAAAGCTTTATATTTTGAAATACTTTCAGACATACAGTTGCACAAATAGAATTCCCATGTACCCTTGAGTCAGATTTCTCAAATCTTAACATTTTAACATATTTACTTTCTCATTCTCTTTATCTGTATGTACATACACATGCATATTATTAAGTTTTTGTGAACTTTTAAGAGTAAGTTGTAGGCCGGGCGTGGTGGCTCACGCCTGTAATCCTAGCACTCTGGGAGGCCAAGGTGGGAGGATCACTCAAGGTCAGGAGTTTGAAACCAGCCTGAGCAAGAGCTAGACCCCATCTCTACTAAAAATAGAAAGAAATTAATTGGCCAACTAAAAATATATAGAAAAAAAATTAGCCGGGCATGGTGGCACATGCCTGTAGTCTCAGCTACTCGGGAGGCTGAGGCAGGAGGATTGTTTGAGTCCAGGAGTTTGAGGTTGTTGTGAGCTATGATGATGCCATGGCACTCTAGCCTGGGCAACAGAGTGAGACTCTGTCTTCAAAAAAAAAAAAAAAGGCTAACTTGTAAACACAAGGCCCTAACCTTTAAATACTTTAATGTTCTTAAAAACAAGTGTGTTCTTTTAACATAAGCACAGTATACTCACTAAAATAAAACCATTAACAATGTAATACTAGTAATCTATAGTCCTTATTTAAATTTTGCTGTTTGAACAATGGCCTCTTAGCAAAAGAAGATAAGCATTTTTTTCCTGGTCCAGGATCAAGTCAATGATAATGCATTGCATTTAGTTGTCTTGTCTTTAATCTCCTTTAAAAGGAACAGTTCTTAGCCGGGCGTAGTGGCTCACGCCTGTAATCCTAGCACTTTGGGAGGCTGAGGTGGGCGGATTGCTCAAGGTCAGGTGTTCGAAACCAGCCTGAGCGAGACCCCGTCTCTACCAAAAATAGAAATAAATTAATTGACCAACTAAAAATATATATACAAAAAAAAATTAGCCGGGCATGGTGGCGCATGCCTGTAGTCCCAGCTACTCGGGAGGCTGAGGCAGTAGGATCGCTTGAGCCCCGGAGATTGAGGTTACTGTGAGCCAGGCTGATGCCACGGCACTCACTCTAGCCTGGGCAACAAAGTGAGACTCTGTCTCAGAAAAAAAAAAAAAAAAGGAACAGTTCTTTAGTTTTTCATATCTTTCAGGATCCTGACATTTTTGAAGAGTACAGGCCATTTATTTTGTAGGATATTCCTTATTTTGGGTCTGATATTTCCAGTCACATGCATATTGTGCATTTTTGGCAAAAAAAAAAAAATACCACAAACATGATGTTGTATTCTTCTCAGTGGTGATTTAACTTTGATCACTTGCTTAAGGCGACTCTTCACTATAAAGTCACTGTTGTTTTTCTTTGTGGTTAATAAATATCTTGTAGGAGGTATTTTGAGACTATCCAGTTCCTCATCAAACTTTCACCCAAAATAGTTTTATTACCCCTTGATGATTCTTTTTTTTGAGACAGATTCTCGCTCTGTTGCCCAGGCTAAAGTGCTGTGACATCATCATAGCTCACAACAACCTCAAACTCTTGGGTTCAAGAGATCCTCCTGCCTCAGCCTCCTAGGTAGCTGGGACTACAGGTGTGAGCTAATTTTTTCTATTTTTTTTAGTTGCCCAACTAATTTCTTTCTATTTTTAGTAGAGACGACGTCTCGCTCTTGCTGAGGCTGGTCTCGAACTCCTGACCTCAAGCGATCCTCCTGCTTTGGCCTCCCTCAGTGCTAGGATTACAGGCACCATGTCACCATGCCTGGCCACCTGCTGATGATTCTTGCTGAAAACAGTTTTTATTGTGGAGGTTGCAAATGATGATTTTCCACTTCCATCATTCCTTCTATTGATTAGTTCGCTTTTTACTATAAGAACTTGCCGTTCTCTCATTTGTCTTTCATTCACTTATTTATGTCTGTATGGACCCATGGATTCTTATTTCATTCTATGGGTTATAATCCACTACTATCATTATTTTTTTTTGGTGCTCACATAATTGCAGATTTGAGTAGTGGGAACCCCTTTATATGACCTTTTGATATGTCTTCATTATTCCTGGAGCACTTCATGACTTTCTGGCACAGCAACGTGTTCTGATTCCTCTTGTACTTTCCCTGGCCGAGCTCTGGAATTAGCCATTTCTCTTAAGGAGCCCTGGTTCCAGGTAGTGGTAAGTGGTATTTAGAAACCAAGACCTGAGTGCCAGGTGTGCTCACTGCTACTGGAGCATCATTGTTTCTAGGCCTTCTCAGAGGCCAGTACTAGGAAATACATGTTTGTGTGTATGTGTATACACATACACACATCTATTTCTGTTTCTGGCTATCTAGATTAATAACCAAAAATTCACACTGATATTTCGAATTATAGTCTAATACCACAGGGTTCATTTGGGCCTTCATCCTTTCTATATCTGTAATTTCCTTCTCTGACAGTAAGAAATTTGGCTCCCCTTATCCACAATATATTATTTAATTGCTCAGTCCTAGAATATACTTATAGTAGTTTCAGATTTTGTGATTCATACCACTGTGGAAAATGAACCTTCTAATTAGAGTTCAGAATTTTTGATAGTTCTTTTTGTATTTAGCCTAAGGGTATAGTCAAAATAACTGTGTTCAAAAGTTACTTTGGTAAGTTCCCCTTCTGCCTTCCCCCACCTTCAGTGTGGTTATGATAGTTACTGAAATAACAGATTCATTTGTTTCTATTTGTATTTCTTTTGGGTTTTATTTCCCCCCATCTTTGCTGATTTTAAAATTTTATTTTATTTTATTTATTTTTTTGAGACAGAGTCTCACTCTGTTGCCCGGGCTAGAGTGCTGTGGCATCAGCCTTAGCTCACAGCAACTTCAAACTCCTGGATTCAGGCCATCCTCCTGCCTCAGTCTCCCAAGTAGCTGAAACTACAGGCATGCGCCACCCACCATGCCCAGCTAATTTTTTCTATATATTTTTAGTTGGCCAATTAATTTCTTTCTATTTTTAGTAGAGACTGGGTCTAGCTCTTGCTCAGGCTGGTTTCGAGTTCCTAACTTTGAGCAATCCTCCCACCTCGGCCTCCCGGAGTGCTAGGACCGTGCCTGGCCTAAAATTTTATTTTGATTAGAGAAACACTAACATGGTTCTAAATGTCAGAATTTTACAAAAAGGAGCATTCAGAAATGTTGCTCCTCCCCATCCCTTATGCCCTGTTCCCGTTACTTCCTTCCTGCCATTCCTATGCATCTCCTGTAGGTAGCCAGTCTAATTGGTTTCTGGTTTTTCCTTCCTATGTTTCTTTTTGTACAAATGAATGGGCATTTGTATATTTCTTATTTCCTCTTCTTTCTTACCCAAAAGGTAGTATGTACTCTTTTGCACTTTGCTTTCTTTGCTTAATACATCCAGGAAATGGTTCCATTTCGTTTCAGTCTTGAGGTTTTTTATTTTTAATCACAAAATAGGTTGCATTTACACTGTTTCCAGTATTTTGTGATTACAAACAGTGCTGTAATGAATGACCTTGTCCATGTGTATTTTCATATTGTTGGAGATATATTTTCAGAGTAAATAGGTAGAAGTGGTAAATATATATGTAATTTTTTGTGATTATTTTTAAAAATAAAAATTGTATATGTTTCCAGTATACAATTCAGTATTATTAACTTGGTCATCGTGTTGTACATTAGATCTCTAGATTTATTCATCCTATGTAACTTGTAACTGTAACTTTGTATCCTTTGACTAACATCTCCCTATTCTTCCCCACCCTTAGTGACCAGCGTTCTACTCTGCTTCTATATAGTAGATGTTTTTAGATTCTACATACATGAGATCATGCATTATTTTTTTGTGTGTGTGCCTGGCTTGTTATACTTAAAATAATGTCCTCCAGGTTCATCTCTGTTGTTTCAAATGGCAGGATCTCATTTTTTTTTTTTTTTTTTTTTTTTTTTTGAGACAGAGTCTCGCTTTGTTGTCCAGGCTAGAGTGAGTGCCGTGGCGTCAGGCTAGCTCACAGCAACCTCAAACTCCTGGGCTCGAGCGATCCTTCTGCCTCAGCCTCCCGAGTAGCTGGGACTACAGGCATGCGCCACCATGCCCGGCTAATTTTTTATATACATATCAGTTGGCCAATTAATTTCTTTCTATTTATAGTAGAGATGGGGTCTCGCTCTTGCTCAGGTTGGTTTTGAACTCCTGACCTTGAGCAATCCGCCCGCCTCGGCCTCCCAGAGAGCTAGGATTACAGGCGTGAGCCACCACGCCCGGCCAGGATCTCATTTTTTTAAGAATGAATAATATTTCATTGTATATATGCGCCGCAATTTCTTTATCCATTCATCTGTTGATGGACACTTAGGTTGTTTCCTTATCTTGGCTACTATGAGTAATGCTGTAATGAATATGCAAGTACAGATATCTCTTCAGGGTACCGATTTCATTTCCTTTGGGTGTATGCCCAGAAGATGGATTGCTGAGTCATATTGTAGTTCTATTTTTATTGTTTTTTTAATAGAGATGGGGTCTTGCTCTTGCTCAGGCTGGTCTTGAACTCCTGACCTCAAGTGATCCTCCCACCTCAGCCTCCCAGAGTACTAGGATTACAAGCGTGAGCCACAGCACCCAGCCCATATTGTAGTTCTATTTTTAATTTTTTGAGGTGCCTCCATACTGTTTTTTATAATGGTTGTGCTAATTTATATTCCCACCAGCAGTGTACAAGGGTTCCCTTTTCTTCACATCCTTGCCTACACTTATCTTTTATTTTTCTGATAGTAGCCTTCCTAACAGGTGTGAGGTGATATCTCATTGTGACTTTGATTTGCATTTTCCTGATGATTAGTGATGTTGAGCATCTTTTCCTGTACCTGTTGGCCATTTGTATATCTTTGGGAAACTGTTTATTTAGGCCTTTTGACTGTTTTTTAATCAGGTTTTTTTTTTTTTTTTTTGATACTGAGTTGTGAGTTGTGAGTTCCTTATATATGGTGACTGTTTGTGTATGTGTGGTAAAACATATGTGACATAAAATTCCCATTTTAACCACTTTTAAGTATACAGTTCAGTGGTACTCAGTATAATTCACCTTGTTATACAGCCATTACCATTATCTATCTCTAGAACTTTTTCTTCACTCCACTCTGAAACTCTGTACCCATTAAATAATAACTCCCTATTACTTTCTCTCCTCATGCTCTGGTAACCACTATTCTACTTTCTCTCTCTATGAATTTGACTATTCTCATGCCTGTTATAAGTGGACAAATATTAAATATAATATTTAATATTTGTTTATGTTTAGATTGTTTCACTTAGTGTAATGTCTTCAAGGTTCATCCATGTTGTAGCATTTGTCAGAATTTCTTCCCTTTTTAAAGCTAAGTAATATTCCATGGTGTTTGTGTGTACTATACATGTGTACACACATACACCTCATTTTGTTTATTCTTTCATTTATGGACACTTGTGTGTTTTCACTTTTTTTTCTATTATGAATAATGCTGCTGTGAACATTGATGTACAATATATTAAATTTTCACTAGGTAGGTGACAATTAGTATTTCAGTATGGCTTTAATTTCAAGTCTCTAATTATGAATGAGACTGAAGATCTTTTTTTTCTATTTACATTTAGTGAAGTTCACATTTTTGGTATATTGTACTATGAGATTTGATTTTCCCCCAATTTTTAAGGGTTCTTTAAATATTAGTGATATTAGCCTTTTATCTGAGATAAATGTTGCAAATATTTTCTTCTAGTTTTTCAATTGTCTTGGCTTAGTTTAGCATATTTGCCATGCAAAAGATTTATTTATTTATTTATTTATTTATTTTTGAGACAGAGGCTCACTCTGTTGCCCAGGCTAGAGTGAGTGCCGTGGCATCAGCCTAGCTCACAGCAACCTCAATCTCCTGGACTCAAGCAGTCCTCCTGTCTCAGCCTCCCAAGTAGCTGGGACTACAGGCACGTGCTACCATGCCCGGCTAATTTTTTGTATATATATTTTTAGTTGGTTAATTAGTTTCTTTCTATTTTTAGTATAGATGGGGTCTTGCTCAGGCTGGTTTTGAACTCCTGACCTCGAGCAGTCCACCCGCCTCGGTTTCCCAGAGTGAGATTTTTATTTTTATGTAGTCAAATTTATCATTTTTTTTCTTTCATTGTGTGTAGATTTTGAATAATAGTTAGCAAACCTTTTCGTATAGTTAGGTTATAGAAGAATGACCTATATTTTCTCCTAGTCATTATATAGTTTAAATATTTTATATTTTGATTTCTGACACATTTAGAGTTTATTTTTGTGGATGATATATGAGATGTGTATCTTATTTTATCTTTTCCACATGGCTAACCATTTGTTCTAGCACCATTTATTCCATCTTTGTCCCAGTGCTTTGAGATTTCACCTTTATCATAAACTAAATTTTCATGAGCACTTGGATCTGTTTTTGGACTTTCTTTTCTATTCTTCTGTTCTTATAGCATTTGAACAGTATTTATGTCTTTAGGAGGGTCTAAATAGTGATTATTTGTATTTTTAGAGATATTTAAATGCTCAATTGAAAAATTAGGTTTAAGACTATAATTCTTAATCTATTTTTACTCTTCAGTTCCCACCACTCTCACCTCCCATTCTTAAAGTATACAGTCAGACTGTGCAGCTGGGGAGGTAGGAGAGGTCCTGTGGGTCATGCAGATCCAGTAATGGCCTTAAGAAAATTTAAACCAGCAAAATAAGAGCTAATTTTTATCTCAAAGATTGTGTGTGAGGGGTGGTATGCCTACAGTTACATGTGTGATCCTTTCTATTCAGTATGGGGACAATTTTCAGAAGTGTAACTGTCCTTTAAAAAATGTGTAGTGCCTCTTTTAAGTTTAAAGCTATTAGATTATTTATCTTTTCCCCATACACACAACCTTTTTTCCCCTTACACACATACAAATTGATGTCTTGTGTCTGTCTTTTAGGTTTGCTGCAATGGCACAAGAGTATTTGTGCAAAAAGAAATTCTTGATAAATTTACAGAGGAAGTGGTGAAACAGACCCAAAAAATAAAAATTGGAGATCCTCTTCTGGAAGATACAAGAATGGGTCCGCTCATCAACCGACCACACCTGGAGCGAGTTCTTGGGTTTGTTAAACGGGCAAAAGAGCAGGTAAGAAATAAGTATTGGTGGAGTGGGATTAGGGGAGAGTCATATTACTCCTAAATTACTAGCTGTCTGCCCATTTCATGTGTTAACATTCATCTGACTATTAGTGTCCCTAGCAATGTTCTGCTTTGTACTTTTTGTACTTGCAGTTGGGAGACTAAGTATGCATTTATTCAGCAGTCACTTAACATTTTAGGAATATTATTGGGGTTGTATGTTTAATACAAAATATGTGATTTTTTGTTTTTTCTTTCTGGCAGGGTGCTAAAGTGTTATGTGGTGGAGATAGCTATGTACCTGATGATCCTAAATTAAAGGATGGATATTACATGCGACCTTGTGTATTAAGTATGTAACCTCTTCTTTGCTTTTAAGTGACTTGAATTAAATATTGAAACGATAAATGAATATTTGTAAACTATGTATAGATGTAAAGCAAGGGTTGGCAAACTATGTGATCCTAGTACCCAGGTTTAAGTAGAAGTACTTTATTACCTTTGAAGCCTTTTATGTGACCCCCCTCCTCTAGGGCAACCATACGTATGAGTTTACCTGGGACAATACCTATTGTTCTGGAAGCAAGGAATTGAAAAAAATGAAAATGCATGTTTTTTTGTTTTTGTTTTTTTTTTTAATTTGAGACAGAGTGTCACTTTGTTGCCCAGGCTAGAGTGAGTGCTGTGGCATCAGCCTAGCTCACAGCAACCTCAAACTCCTGGGCTCAAGCAATCCTGCTGCCTCAGCCTCCCGAGTATCTGGGACTACAGGCATACACCACCATGCCCAGCTAATTTTTTTCTATATATATTAGTTGGCCAATTAATTTCTTTCTATTTATAGTAGAGACAGGGTCTCACTCTTGCTTAGGTTGGTTTTGAACTCCTGAGCTCAAATGATCCACCCGCCTCGGCCTCCCAGAGAGCTAGGATTACAGGCATGAGCCACCACGCCCAGCCGAAAATGCATGTTTGATAAAAAAGTAAGTAGGCTAGGTGTGGTGGCTCACGTCTGTAATCCTAGCACTCTGGGAGGCTGAGGCAGGCAGATCGTTCGAGCTCAGGAGTTCGAGACCAGGCTGAGCCAGAGTGAGACCTTGTCTCTACTAAAAAAATAGAAAGAAATTAGCTGGACAACTAAAATGTGTGTGTGTGTGTGTATATATAAATAAAATCAGCCAGGCATGGTGGTACATGCCTCTAGTCCCAGCTACTTGGAAGGCTGAAGCAGGAGGATTGCTTGAGCTGAGGAATTCGAGGTTGCTACGAGCTAGGCTAATGCCACGGCACTCTAGCCTGGGCAATAGAGGGAGACACTGTCTCAAAAAAAAAAAAAAAGAAGAAGTGAGTAATGCATTTTTTAAAAATTTTACTTTTTTGCAGCTGCATACATGCACCCTGCAACAAGAGCGCACAGGGGCCTGAGTAATGAATTTAATTTCTCAAGAAAATGAAGAATTTTTTTCATTAGAACTATCAGTCTTTAATATAATAAGACTAATTTATTAGATAACATTAATGTTTTAAAAACAATGTAATTTCATAATTTTTAGCACCTCCTTTCAGTCTTAAAAAATCTCTTACTTTGGACAATCAAGTATATATGGTCATCCTACTCACACCCATCTAGTAATATTTCCCTCCTAGCTCAGAGATAACCACTATTATAAATTTTGTTTTCATCATTCTCATGCTTTTGTCTGTCACTTTACAGTATATGTTAATATGCTCTATAAAAATACTATTACTTTTATAGGCTTTAAAAAATTATGTATGTTGAATCAGGTATAATTCCTTACATTTTATCTTGAAGATAAACTCAGCTAATTTTTGCTTCTAAGGTTAATAGTGATATTAGTATTTAACACATGATATTTGATGCAGTTTAACCTTCAAGTCTTGCTAACTAGAGATCCACTGATGCTTAATAGCTGAGAACCTAATGTCCTTATAGGGATTAGCTTATAATTATTAATGAATATTTAATGACTAGGATAAGTTTATCATACATTAAATAAAAAATGTTGCTTATATAATAGTGTATATGGTATTATTCTAAATCTATTAAAAACCAAATATGTGCAAAGGAAAAATAAAGAATGGAGTATGCATCCTAACATTAATAGTAAATTTCTTTGGATGATTTTTAGAGGTGATTTTTGTCACACTGTGTGCATTTCTGAATATTACAGACTTACAACAGAGAACATGTATTTGACAATTGGAAAGAAAGTTTTTTTGTTTTTTTTTTTAAGACAGGGTCTTGCTTGTTTGCCTGGGCTAGAGTGCAGTTGTGTTAGAATAATTCACTGCAGCCTCAATCTCCTGAGCTCAAGTGATCCTCTTGCCAGCCTCCTGAGTAGCTGGGACCACAGGTGCCTGCCACCACACCCAGCTAATTTTTCTATTTTTTTGTAGAGATGGGGTCTTGCTTGTTGTCCAGGCTGGTCTTGAACTTTGGACCTCAAACAATCCTCTGACCTCCCAAGGTGCTGGGATTATAGGCATGAGCCACTATGCCCAGCAGAAAAAAAGTTATTTTTAAACAAGCTGTGAACCTAGGCAAAGAGGAGGGAGCTAACTGTCATAACTTTATTCTAGTGATTCTGAAAGCCTGGTTTGTGGTACACTGCATCAGTATTGCTTGGAAAACTTGTTAGAAAGGTAGGTTCCTAGTCCCTCCCTTATATCCCTGAATATAACTCACAGGGCATGAGGCTTAGAGATCTGCATTTTAATAAGCTCACAGTTTATTTTTATGCACATTAAAATTTGGAAATGACTCCAGAGTGTAACTTGTTAAATTTATTTACTTAAGATTTGGGGCCTATAGTCCCAGCTACTTGGGAGGCCGAGACAGGATAATCCCTTGAGCCCAGGAGTTTGGAAAACAAACAGACAAAAAATGATTCGGGGACTGACATATAGTGGGTAATGTGTTTCAGGCAGTAACCTTTCCTTTTCTTATGTCATCTGCTACTTCATACTTTCTTCATCCTGTCATCTCTTTTGACTTTCGAACATAGAACTCACTGCACATAGACCCATATTCTATAATCAATCTGCATAAGATAATAAAATATTTTCTGGGACTATTGGGTAATAAACTGTCTTGAGTAATTATTCTGGCTAATGATTTCCTCCCAAAAATTATATGTAGATTACTAGTTTTCAAAGAATCAGAACATAATAAACTAACCTTAAACACACCTAAGTATTGCTCACTGTGTTTTTGAAGATAGTTCAGGTGTCTCCAGCGTACTGTGCGACCCACAAGTGATGAGCATGGTATTCTTTGTATATACAAACTCTAATCCATCTCTTAAGAGATTTTAGAATTGTCATATTTGTAGATATGTGAATAGTTGGTTTTAGACTTTGGTTAAAAAAAGCTGGTGTTTATAGTAAGGCTCTGAAGCTTTTTTTCTGCCCTCACATCATTTACATGTATAACACAATTTTACAGGCAACGGCTCTCACCCCATGCAGTGACTATCACGGTGCCTGTTCTTCAGATACAGTGCGGGCAAATGCACACCTCCATTTGGGAATCCTGAGGGTTCAGTGTTGGGTGTCTAGATAGAAGAGCTGCATATTTAAAAATGTCAAGTATCAATTAAATCATTTTAGGGAATTATCCTTTAAAGTATACAATGAGTACCCTTAATTATTTTTTCTAAGTTTATGTTTTTATATTAGATTTTCTTTTTTTTTTTTTTTTTTTTTTTGAGACAGAGTCTCGCTTTGTTGTCCAGGCTAGAGTGAGTGCCGTGGCGTCAGCCTCACTCACAGCAACCTCAAACTCCTGGGCTCGAGCGATCCTTCTGCCTCAGCCTCCCAAGTAGCTGGGACTACAGGCATGAGCCACCATGCCCGGCTAATTTTTTATATATATATCAGTTGGCCAATTAATTTCTTTCTATTTATAGTAGAGACGGGGTCTCGCTCTTGCTCAGGCTGGTTTTGAACTCCTGACCTTGAGCAATCCGCCCGCCTCGGCCTCCCAGAGAGCTAGGATTACAGGCGTGAGCCACCGCGCCCGGCCTAGATTTTCTTTTTTTATAATATTATTTATAATTGTAATTGTACCATAGTTATTTAAAAATGTAGAAAACTATAAGAAAATTATATATGTAATATTTTAACAGAAATTGGGACAATATATACAGTTTTGTATCATCAGTGAATGTTTACTTATTAAGTAACATTTACTTATTAAGTTTTCTTCAAAAACATTACTTTTAGAAGCTTTATAGAAATTCGTTAGCTGGGCATGGGGGCAAACACCTGTTGTAGTCTCAGCTATTTGACAGGCTGAGGTGGGCGGATCACTTGAGCCAAGGAGCTTGAAGACAGCCTGGGCAATATAGCAAGACCCCATCTCTAAAAAATAAAAAATAATTCATCATTGAGATGTGTATATTTCATATGACCATTTCATCTATTTTGAATGTTTAATTTTTTGCTCCCAGTTTCAGTAGTATAAATAATGTTGGATGAACATTCTTATAAACAAACCTTTATTCATTAGCTATTAGCTATTTCCTTATGATGGAGTTTAAAAAGCAGATTGAGAATTGCACAAAAGCTATGACTCTTTAATATATATTAAATTGCCACGCAGAAATGATGTTTCAATTATATTCATACTGTAAGTGCCACATTGAATTTTTTTAAGCTGTGTATAACATTTTCTTGTTTACTGTGAATAAGAAGACATTATCAAGTGTCAGGAATAATACTGTCTTCACTGACATTTGGTTTCATTTTAATGCTTGCAGCTAATTGCAGTGATGATATGACCTGTGTGAAAGAAGAGATCTTTGGGCCTGTTATGTCCATTTTATCATTTGACACTGAAGCTGAGGTTCTGGAAAGAGCCAACGATACCACTTTTGGACTAGCGGCTGGCGTCTTTACCAGGTACATGGCGGACACCCAAAGCAGTTTTGAAGGAATGGGGCTGCAGCATCTGCTTAGATATGTAGTTAATCTTCCTCCCTCACTGGAGTTTGCCCTCACGGGAGCCATCAGCATTTTCTGTTTGCGCACGTTTTAAGTTCGAAGATGCCAAAGCATCTTTTTGCTGAATGGCCTGAATGGCCGGAGAAACCTGCTATTGAGGTTAAATTGCGCTATAAACTGTCGATGAAAATTCTGTCCTTTTGCATTCATTCATTGAATAAACACTTAAGGTTTGGGCCGGGCGAGGTGGCTCTCGCCTGTAATCCTAGCACTCTGGGAGGCTGAGGTGGGCGGATTGCTCCAGGTCAGGAGTTTGAAACCAGCCTGAGCAAGAGCGAAACCCCATCTCTACTATAAATAGAAAGAAATTAATTGGCCAACTAATATATATAGAAAAAATTAGCCGGGCATGGTGGCGCATGCCTGTAGTCCCAGCTACTCGGGAGGCTGAGGCAGCAGGATTGCTTGAGCCCAGGAGATCGAAGTTGCTGTGAGCTAGGCTGACGCCACGGCACTCACTGTAGCCTGGGCAACAAAGCAAGACTCTGTCTCAAAAAAAAAAAACACTTAAGGTTTGATCTGTGCACAGCACTGAGTTAGGTGTCTATTGAAAACATACATGTCAAGAAATTTAGAAACCTATAAGCATATAAATAGTGTGCAGTATTCTTAAAAACATGATTTTTAGTAGCATTGCAATAGTTCCTAATTGGAATGCATTGTGACTCATGGAGGCATTTTTCTGTTGTTGGGTATTTAGGATGCTGTTTCCAGTTTTAACTACTGTAAATAATATTGTGATTAATATCTCTGTACATAAATTTTAACAACTACTAGTAGAAGTAAAAATGATTTGGGAAGGCAAGGTCTTTGAAAATGATTACAGATTATTTGGTTTTATACAAATTTTGATTAGTCTTTAGCAGTAGTAGGCAGTTTTCTAAGGTTGCTTTTTACACTTAGGATTATGCTGTTTCTTGGGTGATGTGCAAAGTTAAATATTTTTATAGCTTGGTGGTCAGGAACCTGGGAAGGAATGCCCAAGTCTCCCTTGACAACCTGATGTTCACTTTGCTTTGAGCTCTGAAGACAAGATTGAAGAGCTACTTTTTTATTTGAGGATAGAGTAGGTTACATGCTCTTACTTTGCTTTGCCACGCAATACAGACAATCCAATGACAAAGAAGGGTAACTCCAATATTGCTTTTTTTTTTTTTTTTTTTTTACAGCTTTACTGGGATAATTCACGCACTGTACGATTCACTCATTTAAATTGTACAATTTAGTGGTTATTAGTATATTTACAGAATTGTGCAGCCATCACAGTAATCTGTTTTAGGGCATTTCATCATCCCAAGAAGAAACTGCACATTAACTGTCATTCTCCATTCCCACTCCTCCCAGCCTCTGGGCACCTGTCTCTATGGATTTGTCTATTCTGAACACTTTATATAAATGAAATCATACACTATGTGTCCTTTCACTTAGCATAATGTTTTCAAGGTTCATTTATTTTGTAGCACATATCAGTACTCTATTCTCGAACAATATTCCATTGTATGGATATATACCACTTTTTTGTTTGTTTTTTTGAGACATAGTCTTGCTCTGTCACCCGGGCTAGAGTACTGTGGCATCAGCCTACCTCACGGCAACCTTAAACATCTGGGCTTAAGCGATCCTCCTGCCTCAGCCTCCCAAATAGCTTGGACTACAGGCACACACCACCATGCCCAACTAATTTTTTATATTTTTGATAGAGACAAGGTCTGGCTCTTGCTCAGGCTGGTCTTGAACTCCTGAGCTCAAGCCATCCTCCTGCCTTGGCCTCTCAGAGTACTAGGATTATAGGTGTGAGCCACTGCACCATGCCAACATACATACCATTTTTGGTTTATCCATTCATCTGTTGATGGATATTTGGGTCATTTCCACTTTTTTACTATTATGAATAATGATGCTGTGAAAATACATATATGAGTCTTTGTGTAGACTTATATTTTCATTTCTGTTGGGTATATATCTAGTGGTGAAATTGCTGGGTCACATGGTAACTTTATGTTTAACATTTGAGGAACTGCTAAACTGCTTTACAAAGTGGTAACACCATTTTATTAAATACATCCCCACCAAT
Source organism: Microcebus murinus (assembly GCF_040939455.1). NCBI lineage: Eukaryota > Metazoa > Chordata > Mammalia > Primates > Cheirogaleidae > Microcebus > Microcebus murinus. Next base: position 113,089,122 of record NC_134105.1, on the reverse strand, counting down.
AATGTATGGAGGTTCTAGTTTCTCCACATCCTTGTTAGCCCTTGTTATTGTCAGTCCTTTTGATTTTAGCCATCTTTGTGGGTGTGATATGGTATCTTATTGTAGGTGTTTTTTTTGTGTGTTGTTTGTTGTTGTTGTTGTTGTTCTTGAGATAGGGTCTCACTTTGTTGCCAGGCTAGAGTGTAGTGGCATCATCATAGTTCACAGCAACCTCAAAACTCCTGGGCTCAAACCATCCTTCTGCCTTTGCCTCCTGAGTAGCTGGATTACAGGTGCATGCCACTATGCCCAGCTAATTTTTCTGTTTTTTGTAGAGACAGGGTCTTGCTATGTTGCCCAGGCTGGTCTTGAACTCCTGACCTCAAGCGATACTACCATCTCTGCCTCTCAAAGTACTACGATTACAGGCATGAAGCACCAAGCATGGCCTTCATTGTAGTTTCGGTTTGCATTTCTGTGGGTTTTCTTTTCACTTTCTTGTTAGTAGTATTTGCAGCACAAAATTTAAAATTTTGACCAAGTGCAATTATTCTGTTTTTTTGTCTGTTACTCTTAGTGTCATATCTAAGAAGTGTTTGTGTAATCTAAGGTCATGAAAATTTATTCCTATGTTTTCTTCCAAGAGTTTTATAGTTTTTTACTGTGACACTTGGAGTATGGATCCATTTGAGTTAATTTTTGTGTGTGGTGTAAGAAAGGGATTCACCTTTATCTTTTTGTATGTAATTATCCATTTGTTCTAGCCCTATTTGTTGAAAAAACTGTGTTTTTCCCATTGAATTGTTTTGGCACCTTTGCTGCTGCAATTTATTTTGTAGATGCCTTTTGGATGACACTATAAAACCCAATCTATGTCTGTTTTGCCTGGATGATAAAATATTTTAAAACATTTTGAAGAAATAAGAATTTAGTATGATTGAGACCCCTAGAACTGGCAGTCTAATTTTTCCTGTTAAAGTGGTAGCATAAGCATAACCAACACATTTTTTTTTCTTCACAGGGACCTCCAGCGGGCTCACAGAGTGGTGGCTGAGCTGCAGGCTGGAATGTGCTTCATTAACAACTATAACGTCAGCCCAGTGGAGTTGCCCTTTGGTGGATATAAGAAGTCAGGTGAGCAGCTGGGAAGTGTGAAAGCAAACCAGGTCTCTAGGGATACTGTCAAAATTCATCATCCACTGTGAAGCTTTTAGATTCAGTTTAGGTAAAGTGTCTCTAATATCTCAGAAAGCTCATAGTAACTTGTTTTCTTTATTTTGCCTAATTAATGAAATATTTTAATTTATATCTTTAACAATCACTTATAGTCATGATTATTATACTAGATAGCATATTGGAATGTTTTCCCAAAGCCACTGCTCATTCATTAGATTTGAAGCATCAGGAATACAGCTATAACGTTGAGGTTCTTTCTTTGGAGTTTGTTGCCTATAAACATTCATTAACTTCCAATACGGTTCTTCTAGACTGAAAAGTGGCTCAGATTTCACAGAGGCACCATTGTAAGAGTCTGACCTCTAGTCTCTGTGGCAGTTATTTATAGCCATTGCAGTGTTGGCAAATATATAAACTCTGATGAATACTGATGAGATAATGGGTGTTAATTTGACAATCTTGCTTGGTATTTAGTTTGGTATTACCCTGGCATTCCCTAATCATACTCCACTAATCATCTTTGTCCCTATGGGGTACTCAGAGGAGCTGTACACACAGACACAAATGCACCATTTTATGAATCATTTCAGTGCAGAGAATCTGCAGCATAGGCCTTTGGGGGGCCTTTTAGGTCAGCTTTCCCTTCCCTTCCATTCGGACCAGGCATACCTGTCTGTATGGGATGAGAAAGAAAGAAAGATGGGCAGATCTTCAGGGCAGCACCTGGCCTGGCATGCCTGACCTTAGCTGTGTACTTAGAGGATTTGAAAGGAACCAGAGGCAGAGCTAGGTCTTGCCAGGACCTTCGTGTATATTACCTTTTGAATGGTGCCCCTGGAAATGTGTACCTTTGGAGACCTGGGTCTTGCCCCTAGAAGGCAGAGCCTTCCTAGGTCTAGTGTGGGGTGCACAAGAAAGGCCACGTGTGGTATACTGTCTTTTTTGGCACAATAACCTCACCTACTAGTAATTGGGCAGTGTTTTGGACTCTGAGAAATCAGAGGTGACCTAAAGTATCCCCTTGCTCACATGAGTGGGGAGGGTGGAAATACTAGGTTACTCCTACAGATTTACTATAAGAAATAGTTAATAAACCTATTATGTAGAGTTAAGTTTTAAATTAGCACCAACTTTCAAGGATGTCAGGTTGGTTGTTGTAGAGACTGCTTTAACACATGATTGGAAATCTGAATGTTTTCAGACCTGAACCCAGAATAGCAGATACCTCGAGTTAAGATTCCTCTTGGTAAGAAATGAGACCTGTGAATTTCCCTGTCCCTATCCCTAAAGGCCGGCCAGTGGGTCTTCTCCTCGTGGCTAGCTCCACCGCTAATGTATGGATTTAGGATGTTAATCCACACATCTAGGTCTGTGTTCTTCCGCAGCTCTGATTAGCCCTGCCTGTCTGTGAAGATGGCTGAGACGTTTCAGACGTGCAGTCATGGCTCATCCTGATCCCTTCTCTTCCTTTCAGGATTTGGCAGAGAGAATGGCCGTGTGACAATTGAATATTATTCACAACTAAAGACTGTGTGCGTGGAGATGGGTGATGTGGAATCTGCTTTTTGAAAACCTGCAGTGAAACCTGCTGCCATGGCCAGGCCATGGAATGATGAGAATCATCGCTGACAGAGGCTTGGCAGAGGCTCGACAACTGATGCCATTTGAAATCCAGGATTTTGGTCATTCATGATGAGAGAATGAATGGTTCAGTGTTATTCTTCATTTCTCAATCACTTTCCTAATTGAAAACGTGCCTAAGTGCCTTTTAGATACTAATCAAGAAAGTTGTGATTTTCTTCAAAGCAAATTTCTGTGCAGTCTTTAAGAGCCAATAATACACTTCCAGAGAACGGGGAGGAGGACTAGGATTACATGTTTTCCACACATTTGGCCCACTGACAGCATTAATTCTCTACTTATTTTAAAGAATTTGTTCCTTTATAGGTTCCTGGTAGAATCAGTAGAGATGATTTCTGCTTAGTGACATTTTTAAAGCCATGTCCCCTTATCATTCCATTATGAAAACTGACAACCAGGATAGGGAAGGGATTAGATAAAGGGTCAAATTCTGTGTGATGTCGACTTGCTGTAGTAAGCACTTTTGTTTCCATCTGGAGCTGTAATAGAGGAAACCTATCTCTGGTAATTGAACTACAGCCTGCTCTCTTACACCAGAAGAGTTACCTTTTAAATGTACCAATTATTTGTGTGCTAATGTAGTACAGTGAAATTAAATCTCATCACTTTTAAAACTGCTTTTACTTTCTTTGACATTCACATTTTGAAACTAAACACGTCTGAAGGTTATAGTAGGACAGAGGAGGGCTAAAGTTAAAAGCACAGGCGGAGGGATTTGATCTTTGTAGTAAGTCCAAAGGGCAGGTTTGGTTGCCGTAATGAACTTTTTATAGCCCACGTAAGCATTTAAGCCCCATGTTTGTCCCCACCTCGATAAGCAGTGCCTGAATTTGGAGAGCTGTCAGATCATCGTGACTTTGCAGACTATTACAGTGATGCCTCACTCTGCCCCTTCTCTTTCTTTCAGGGGAACAGTTTATAAATAATAGCTAATTTAATAGAGATAAGGGATGATTATTGTTACTGGGCCTGGATCTAATTATGTATTATGATGGGCAAATACTATAGTTTCAGAGTATGAGAACAATTGAGTCGGCCTTTCTTGGTGTTTATTTGCATAGAAGACACATATGTGGTCCTGAACCAGGCAACAGAGTTATCTTACCCCGTGTGTCAGGGGAGCCTTGTGCAACTTAAACAGTAGGCACTGCCTGGGAGAAGTCAAGTTTCTGATCATCCCTCTAAAGAGAAAACAGCAGGGGAAAGGCAACCAGCATTTGAGTACTCACCATGCTCCTGCATTCCTTCTCATTTAGTGCTCACACTAAGCCCAAGGAAGGTATTATCCCTGATTTTCAAATGAAGATACTGAGATTTGGAGTCTTGGTCCTAGGCACCTGTGATGTTATGATGTACATACATTAGTTTTCATCCACAATTCCTGGCTCCTAATCCCATTCCCCTTGTTACAGTCTTTTGTTATAAGGTTGGGTGCTTTAGGCCTCAGAAAACAGAATCTCTCTCTCTGACCTTCTACTTTTCTTTCACCTGCCCAAGGCAGGACTCTAATCTTCCCCCACCTTTCTGGTTATGGTCCTAATACACTCATTGTGGAGAGTGTTAAGGCCCGTACCCCTGGAGGAAGGGAGGCTGCACAGAGGCCAAAAAGAATCCAAACAGACAAGCCTTGCTGGGTTTCCCCACCCAGTCTTTTTGTATTAGATCATACCTTTTTGTCCAATCACATTCAACATGGTTGTTCATGGTTGATCATGGCTAGCCAATGAAGTCTCTGTACAAGGCCCAGGAGGACAGGATTTGGGGGCTTCTGGATTGCTGAAGGCATGAAGCTTACAAGGTGAACAAGAACTCATCCATGTGCTGGGAGGGTGGCACCCCTCGACTCCATGGGGACAGAAGCTCCTGTGCTTGGGACCTCACCCTGTGTATCCCTTCATTTGGCTGTTTATTTGTATCCTTTAAAATATCCTTTGTAATAAACCAGTAAACATGTTTGCCTGAATTCTGTGAGCCACTCTAGCAAATTAATCAAACCCAAAGAGAGGATCACGGGAACCCCAACTTGAAGCCTGTTGGTCATAAGTTCCAGAGGTCCAGACTTAATGACTGGTGGGGTGAGGGGCAGGCTTATGGCTTATGGGACTGAGCCCTCAGCCTATGGAATCTGACACTATCTCCCGGTATTAATAGATAGAGTCAGAATTGAATTGGAGGCACTCAGCTGGTATCCACTGCAGAACTAATAACTTGCTTGGTGTGTGGGGAGAAACCTTTCCACATTTAATGGTCACAGAAGTCTTCTGTGTTGACTGTTGTGTGAGAGCAGAGGAAACACACAGTTTGAATTTTTCCACATTCAGCAAGTCTGTTAGTTGAAGAGCACGTTCAAAGCAGGTGTGGGCCATCAATTTCCGCTACCCTTCCCTGGTTCCTAGAACTTAGCCCAGTGTTACTAGTTTCCTATGCCTGCCGTAACGAACTATCAGCAATTTCGAGGCTTAAAACAACACAAATCTTATCTTACAACTTAATAAGATAATCTTACATTATCTTACAGCTCTGACGGTCAGAAGTCCAAAATGATTTCACTTGGCCAAAACCAAGGAGTAGTCAAGGCCACACTCCCTCTTGAAGCTCTAGGAGAGAATCCTTTCCTTGGCCCTTTTCAGCTTCTAGAGCTGCATTCCTTGGCTCATAGCGCCTTCCTCAGTCTTTAAAGCCAGCAGCTTAGCGTCTTCAAATTTCTCTCTGCCCCCATTGCTTTCTTCTTCTCTGTATAGTCAGATTTCCCGCTGTCATGCTCTCATAAGGACACTTGTGATTGCATAGTCCATAATAATTTACCATCTCGAGATCTTTAACTCAGTCACGTCTGCAAAGTCCCTCCCCCCCCCCCAAAATAAGGGAACATGCACAGGTGCTGGGAATTAGGACTTGGACTTACGGGGGGCATTATTCCTACCACACCAGCATGGTCTGAAGTATGTTCCAGGATGTCGTTAGCTATTGTGTTTCACAAATTTACCTGAACAAAGATTTGAACAAAGTTTTTTTGCTTGAACGAATTTATCTGAAAAAAAAAAATCAGTTAATGAAGCATCTTATGAGAGTAATAGTATCACAGAACATAACTTAGGGAAACATTGACTTAATCAAGAGGCCAAGGCCTTCCTTTGATTTGGAAGTGAGTCATTGAGTTAAATTTTCCTGGGCTTTTCTTTTTTTTCTCCACTACTATTTTGATATACTTTTGAGAATTAAGGAGCAGAAGGTACCCTTCTCACTCCCTTCCCCATCTGATCTTATCACCTAGAAGTAACTACTGTTAATGTTTGGGTACACATCTTTCCTAGGATTTTCTGAAAAGGAAGTAACCTTGGATCCTGATGAGTCTGCATGTAAATGGGTCCCCAACTCATACTGTTTTATGTGCATTTATGATTTATTTGATATATTCCTGTGCTAAATGTACTAATACAAGTTTTTGGGGGAATTTTTTTTTTCTCTCGCTCTGTTGCTCAGGTTAGCCTTGAACTCCTGGGCTCAAGTGATCCTCTAGCCTCAGCCTTCCAAGTAGCTGGGACTACAGGTACGACCACCACACCTGGCTTGGAATTGTTTTAATCCAAGGAAGAAGAAAAAAATATGAAGAGGTTTCATGTTGGTTTGCTTCTTTGCAATAGCTCAGAATCCTTTTTTTTCCCTCAAGCCAAAATCATTAGAGTCATCACTGACCCCTCTCTTTTACACTCCACATTCAATCTGTCACAAAATTCAGTTGGCCCTACTTAACATGTAACTAGAACCCAATCACTTCTCCTGACTTCCACTGTTAAATTCTGCTTAAAATGTAACTAAATTCCAGTTAAAATGTAACTAGAATCCAATCACTTCTCAGTATTTTCATAATGGTCTGACTTACCAAAACTTATTACTGTGATAACCTCCTAACTAACACCTCCTACTTTCAGCGTATCAGCTACAGTGACCTTTTTATCATCTAAGCAAAACCATGTCATTTGACTCCTCAAACCTTCCAATGGCTTTCTATCTCAATGAGATGAAAAACCCATGATAAAGCCTATAGAATCTGGCCACCCCTCACCCTTCTGATCTCATTTCTCTCCATTCCCTTCCTTGCTCACTTGACTATAGCCACAGTGGCTTCGGTCCTATTCCCTGAACACACTTTCCACCTCAGGGCCTTTCTACCTGCTCTTCACTGTTCTGTAACATTCTATTCCCAGGTACCCGTATGGTTCACTCTCTCACCTTCTTCAGATTTTTGCTCAAGTGTCACCTTCTCAATGAGGACTTGCTTGACTACCCTATTTCAAATAACACCTTCTCTCAGTCCCTTACCCCTGATTTTTCCCCAGCATGCTCATTACTATCTACCAACTGTTTACATTAATTTGTTGTTTATTTTCTATCTCTCCCTACTGTCATCCCTACAGAATGTTCACAGCTTTACCCTCGGGGCCAAGAACAATACTGGCACACAGAAGTGGCTCAAAGGGTGATTTGTTGAATGAATAAAAAGAGAAATTCTCAGTTTGCTGCTAGAATGTCTTTAGTACTCAACACTTGCTAATTCCCTTTTAAAGCCCAGTGCTTTAGTAGGTAAAAGTATCGAGTCAGAATTTAGTAACATTAAACTGAAATCTTTTGTCTTCATTTTGCTTTTTGATTACTTTTTATTTAAGATACTGGGTCTCTACTCTTGTAGCACAATTAGTTTTAATTTAATATAAATATTTAAGTTTCAAAAGTGAGTTCCATCTGGATGCGGTGGCTCACACCTATAATCCTAGCACTCTGGGAGGCCAAGGCAGGAGGATTGCTTGAGGTCAGGAGTTCAAGACCAGTCTGAGCAGAAGTGAGACCCTGTCTCTACTAAAAACAGAAAAACTAGGCTGGTCCAAAGGTAGTGAGTTATCTCGCTTGATTGTTCACAGTCAGTTACAGATTAAATTCCTTTTTCTACTACTTTCCCCCCTTCTCACTAATGCACTTGACTAGTCTTTAAAAAAAGAAAAACTGGCTGGGTGCGGTGATTACACTTATAATCCTAGTACTCTGGGAGGCTGAGGCAGGAGGTTTGCTTCAGCTCAGGATTTCAAGATCAGCCTGAGCAAGAGCGAGACCCAGTCTCTATTATATATAGAAAAGAAATTAGCCAAACAACTAAAACCAGAAAAAATTAGCCGGGCATGCTGGGACATGCCTATAGTCCCAGCTACTCGGGAGGCTGAGGCAGAAGGATCGCTTGAGCCCAGGAGTTTGAGGTTGCTGTGAGCTGTGGTGTCACCACTGTACTGTAGCCGAGGCAAGAGTGAAACCCTATCTCAAAAAACAAAAACAAACAAACAAAAAATTGTTATTAGTATACGATCTAAACTCCTTAATGTGACACACTACAGGTTGTTCCCAAAGTCTCTCTCCCTAGGGAAAATAGGAGACGTTTTTACCAAATTTTCCCTTTGTAGTCTCCATACAAAGGAAAACTTTTGGAAAATTTTGTAATGAATATTTTGTAAATAAAGGTACATCTGGCTACAATTTTCTCTTTTCCCTATGTATGGTGACACCCTGGAGAGTGCCGTGGCTATGCACAGGTGTGATCATAGCACACTGCAGCCTCAAACTCCTGGCTCAGCCTCCCGAGCAGCTAGGATTGCTAGGATTACAGGCATGCGCCACCGTGGCCGGGCCATCCGATTCCATCTTACATCACCCTGTTGATTACTCGGCCATGCTTACTCTTGCCTCAGGGACCTCACACTTGCTGTTCCCTCTCCTCTCAGAGCATGTTTTCCCCAGATCTTCACCTTTCAGGCTCCTTAAAGCTAAAGTAACCGTATACACCCCATATCCCACTGCCCTATTTTATTTACTTCAAAGTATGTATTGCTATTTGAAATTGTTTGCATGGTAATTATATCTTCCCCAACTAGAATGTAAACCTGCTGTAAACAAGAAATATCATGTCGCTGGGCTTATAGTTAGTACTTGAGGTTTGAATAAGTGATTGGAAAGGCTGGGTTCAAGCCTTGCTACTCAGTGTGGTCCAGGGACCAGCAGCATCTGCTTGTTAGAAATGCAGAGGCTGGGCACGGTGCCTCACACCTGCGATCCAGCACTTTGGGAGGCTGAGGCAGGAGGATCACTTGAGCCCAGGCCATTGCACTCTGGCCTGGGCAACAGAGGGAGACCCTGTCTCAAAACAGAAGAAAAAAAATGCAGACTCTCAGTTCCCACCTCAGACCTATGAATCTGAATCTGTATCTTAACCCTTTGCACTCGGATGTCGAGTGTGACTCGACACGGTTAAGTAGAATAAAGGAATAGAGAAAAAAGCAAGCGAGTCCAGAGTTTAACAAGATCCTCAGGTGATCATACCTACAAGAGTCTGCCAAGCACTGCTTTTGGAGCAATGGTTTTCAATTTTCGAATTGCCCAGAGAGACCTTTAATAGTACTGAAATTCTAATTTAATTGTTCCAGGCATCTGGAGTCTTAAGAGGTCCCCAGGTGAATTTAATGGGCAGCCAAGGTTGAGAACCTCTGCTTTAACAGCTGTGCTATCCAAGTACAGTAGCCCAAGCCACATGTAGCTACCAAATGTAAATTAATTAAAATAAAAATAAAAACAGTCATCAGTTGCTCTAGCCACATTTTTTTTTTTTGAGACAGAGTCTCACTTTGTTGTCCAGGCTAGAGTGAGTGCCGTGGCGTCAGCCTAGCTCACAGCAACCTCAAACTCCTGGGCTCGAGTGATCCTTCTGCCTCAGCCTCCCGAGTAGCTGGGACTACAGGCATGCGCCACCATGCCCGGCTAATTTTTTTATATATATATCAGTTGGCCAATTAATTTCTTTCTATTTATAGTAGAGACGGGGTCTCGCTCTTGCTGGTTTTGAACTCCTGACCTTGAGCAATCCGCCCGCCTCGGCCTCCCAAGAGCTAGGATTACAGGCGTGAGCCACAGCACCCGGCCCTCTAGCCACATTTCATATGCTTAATAGCTACATGAGGGTAGGGCTTACCTTGTTGGACAATGCAGATGTGGAATGTTTCCATCGTGTTAGAAAGTTCTAGTGGGCAGTGTTGCTTAAGAGGGAAGGAACTGAGAGTCTCACTTTTTGATTAAGGAGAGCGTCTTTGGAGGCTGTTAGGTATGAAATGGGAAGTGGGGCAAACTGGGGGGTCCTGAGAACATAAAGATAACCCCCAATTGCTGACTTTTGTCAAATGATTCACACCAGCAGGTGGCTCCTGTGCTTCCAATTACAGCTTGTGATGGAGCCTGAGCCCAGCCTTTGGTGACAAGAGCCCGTGGCAGTCACTGTGCACGTGTTATCATTTGATCCTCATAAATTCATACAAGTATTTTCATTACCCCTTGGCAAGCCGAGGCTTAGGAAGGCTAATAAACTTGCCCAAGGGCACATGGTGACCTGCAGGCAGGGGCACTTAAGGTTCAGCAGGGATCAATTTAGGCATCTATTGGCTGGTATGGTTCTCTAATTTCCACCTATAACAAAACTCTGAATGTGTTTCCCCATAGAAGTAAATCGCCTTTTTGGAATGTACACTGCCTATAGATTAGTAGTTAATGGTAGCTGTATTTATGCCCATTTTTTCTCCACAAGACAAGGGAATTTAACAGGAACTAGCTTGCCAGAAGAGTGTTACTCTCTAAAGCAGCCATCTACCAACTGGATGCGGCCAAGCCCTGGGGTTCCCTGGAAGTGCTGTTAGTGGGGAACTAGGGATTGGAAAGGCAGAGCTCTGGGTGCTACACTTCAACCACAGCACCCTTTATGTACTGGGGTCCTTATAAAACTCCATCTGAGCCCACTGTGCAATAGCAAAATGACAAATATGGATCACATTACAGATGCTCCTTCACTTACCGTGGGGCTACGTCCTGATAAGCCCATCGTAAATTAAAAATATTGTAAGTTGAAAATGCATTTAGTACACCTAACTTACTAAGCATCATAGCTCAGGTTCTCAGCATCATATATGTGCTCAGAACCCTTAGACTAGCCTACAGCTGGGCAAAATCACTGTCCTAACACAGTCTATTTTATAATAAAGCGCTGAATATCTCATGTAATTTATTGAACAGTGAAAAACGGAGTGGGTACTCAAAGTACAGTTTCTTTGGATGTAAGATGTAATAGAATGAAAAAGAGGAAAATTTTATAAAATTTTAATAAAAATAATAAAAAAAAAACAAAGTACTGTTTCTACTGAGTGTGCATTGCTTTCACACCATTGTGAAGTTTTAAAAGGTGGGGAGCGTCTGTACTTTGAAAAGTATGTTAAAACTTCTTGTAATCCTAGCACTTTGGGAGGCCGAGGCGGGCGGATTGCTCAAGGTCAGGAGTTCGAAACCAGCCTGAGCGAGACCCCGTCTCTACCAAAAATAGAAATAAATTAATTGACCAACTAAAAATATATATACAAAAAATTAGCCGGGCATGGTGGCGCATGCCTGTAGTCCCAGCTACTCGGGAGGCTGAGGCAGGAAGATCGCTTGAGCCCAGGAGATTGAGGTTGCTGTGAGCCAGGCTGACGCCACGGCACTCACTCTAGCCTGGGCAACAAAGTGAGACTCTGTCTCAAAAAACAAAACAAAACAAAACAAAAAAACCTTCAAACAAAGGTGAGGAGCCAGCTTCACCTGCAGGTCTGCCCTGGCCTGCTTCACTGCTGTCTGCTACCTGTGCAATGAGAAACGAAACCTCAGCAAGTTCTCCAGCCTCTTTAGGTGCCTTTCTTATAAAACAAAAGAAAACAAACAAAAATCTAGCTTATTATAAATTCTTAATTATATCATATTTTTTCAAGTCAGGAACAAAAATACCCCTACTGTTTATCATCACTATCATTTCGTAAAGAAACATTTTAATGTAAAAAAGAATACAAGGTAAAGCTTTATGAAAAACTGTCCTCATTTTCCTTGCTTTTCTCTCCACTGGTGAAAATGTCTCATAAACTAACACCGGGGTGCATGCTGATGTAGTCTAACCTCCTCGTCCAATGCCACGAGAGCTCCACGCGGTCTTGGCCAAGGCTGACCATCTTCCGTGCTGACCAGAGCACTCTACCTTTATATGATTCCTCTTCAGAGCATAAGCGACCGAGTGGTACAATGGAAAATGCGTGGAGTTTAGAGTCAGGCCAGATTCAAATCCTATCTCTAATCCTCACTGGCTATTCAGCACTTGAAATGTGGCTAGTGCAACCAAAGAACTGACTTTTTATGTTTTATTTAAATTGTATTAATCAAAATTTAAATCATCACATGGGGCTAGCGGCTACCATATCAGACAGCACAGGTCTAGTCACTATATTTCTGTTAAGGCAGTTTATGGCCACATTAGCATTTTTCATTTTGTTTTTTTGAGACAGAGTCTCATTCTGTCGCCCCAGCTAGAGTGCAGGGGCATAATAATAGCTCACTGAAATCTCAAACTCCTGTGCTCAAGTGATCCTCCTGGCTTGGCCTCCAAGTAGCTGGAACTATAGGTGCGTACCACCATATCTGGCTAATTTTTCTATCTTTTCTAGAATTGGGGTCCTGCTCTTGCTCAGGCTGCTTTTGAACTCCTGGCCTCAAACAATCCTCCCACCCTGGCTTCCTAAAGTGCTAGAATTATAGGTGTGAGCCACCCTGCCTGGTGCACATTAGTTTTTGGAGCTACTATCTCACTCTGCCAACTTTCATTGTTTTCTAAATCAACAAAAACCTTTTAAATCCTCCTCATTTTTATATATGCAATCAAATCTTTGTATCCAAATGTTACGTTTCATCTTCTTAAATTAAGCCTATTGCTTCCATTATTAAACAATAGAAACAATCTCCAATGGAGAGTTTTAAAAAAATGCTTACTGTTATCCTAAGTATTAGTTGCAAGTGATAATATTATATCCTAACTAGATCTAAAAGGTTTTCCTTAATTTTTCACCACTATGGCACAATTATGAACATGTTACACCACAATCAGACACTTTCTCGTCTTCACATACTACATAAGCATCCCCTGGCAAGGTGAGGGGAGGTACTTACTACTTGTGTCTCCTCTCTCACCTAGCAGGAACATGCTACTGATTTTAGATGGAGACCCAAAAAGAAATGAATGATACGAGTCAGGAGGTTTAGGTATGAGGCTGATGCCAGATTTAGTTTTTATTATATTTAGAAAAAAAAAAATGTAACTGGAAATAATGGTAAGTCTTTCAAAATGAATTAAGAGTTTTTAAACCCCTACAATTCTTTAATGGCAGCATTTGGACCCACCGCCCAGGCCAGTTTTAACCCAACCAAGATGCTGGAAAGCAGAGCACACAGTTGTTCCCATCAAGCCAAGGAGAGCGATGGACCCCAGGGCTCCTCGACTCCGCTTGCTGGGTTCTGAAAAATAAGCAAGAGCAGAAGTTAGCAGGAATGGTCCAGAATTGATGATGCTCGCAACATCCAGGAGCTATTCTATCAATCATGGCATCCGGGGTTGCACATGAGACAACCTGGCTTCATGAGGTTAACCAGCCCTCAGCCTGAAGTCACGTACTTCCTGACAACTTCAGATACTAAAGCTGTCGGTAAGGGACACCAAGTAACGTGTCCCAGTAGTACTGGTTGGACTTTAGAAAATTATGGGATAATAACTGCATCAATACATTTGCTCTAGGATTTTTAGCAGTATTTCCCTCTTTTTCAAAGGAGGAAATATAGCCAAAAATGTCTTTTTCCCTTCTTTCTCAGGTACACCATTTGCAGTAGCAGTTAGGCTCTGGAATCAGATTGTGTGGGTTTGAATCCTGGTTTAGTAGCACACACTTAGTAGCTATGTGACCTAGACCAATAATGTGTCCATGCCTCAGTTTCCTCATCTATAAAATGGGATATCTATATCACAGAATTGTTGTGAGGTTAAATAGCATATGCAAAGTTCTTAGAATAGCAATTGGCACAAATAAAATGTTCAATGAAAATGAGTTTTGTTACTATTGAAAGGTTAGTTAAGAAAAAGAGAAGATAATAGATCTTTTTAATACCCTTTTTCTTAAAGCCCTAAGAGGAAAAATATAGTAGCATAGGATTTTAATTTTAATTGTGTTTCCTTGTGCATGTACTTACCTCCCGTGTAATAGCCATAAGCATAAAGAACTCGTCCAACAATCCAGGCCAAGCCCAAGCCAGAAACTATACGCTAAGATAAAAGGGCTATGTTAGTATTTACATTAAAGAAACAGGCAAACCTTTATTAACACCTAGGGTTGATTACACAATGTGTCAGCAAAAATTAACAATTTCATGGATTTGCTAAACTACTCCCCACCAAAATTAGGTAGAATTAAGTTATTTGTTTCAGTCAAGACAATCGAAGATCTGTGGTTCCTCTATGAACAGCTCATGGAGCCATGGGATGAGCACTGGCTTCCTAGATAGGTGGGACACAGGGAGCTCCCGGCTCGCCCTGGCATCTTGGGGGAACTTGTGCTGGAGCATAAGAGAAGGACAGGCAGGCCTGGGGTCTCAGGGTTAGCCAGAAGAGGAAACTGTCCCAAAGGCATGGCTAGAGGAAAAGCCCCGTTGTCTCAAATGGGCCTTGGAGCTTGAGACTAGAGCTTGAGACTGACTGAAAAACCCCAGCTGCTGTGCACACAACGTCTCCAGTGAAGCCACCCACCGGCAGGGCTGTGAGCAGGCAGTGCTGCAGGCTGCACCAAGGTGGGGCTCCACGGGACAGAGCGGGAGAGTGTATCATGTTGTGAACCCCAGAATGTGTGGTCTTGGAGGGAAAAGCCTCCCTGTTCCCAACGCCTTTGAGAAGAAAGTCAAAACTTATGTAAGGTGAAAAATCCTTCCCTCTGGGCACCATGCTAGAGTGGCCCCTTTGGCCAAAAGGAGTAAGGGGAGAACAAAGAAGAGAGAATGTGAGAGAGGGCCACTTTCCCTAGTGCCTGTCCCATTTAGCAGTGCTACCACCCAGTAGGCTACTGCATCAGGGTTTTTGTATGGGTTGATTTGGGATAAAGTTAAATATCAACAGGAGCAGTGGCCTCCTCACTGCTCACCAAACGGACCAGCCAGGCGCTGGCCTCCCTCTGGGCTGTTTATGCCTGGATGTCTGGAGACATGTGCAGCACCTGTTCCCTCACCTCCTTTGCTAAACTGTCACCTTCCCAGCAAGGCCCTCCTCCCTGGCCAGCCTGTTCAGAACTGTCCCTGCTCCACAGTCCCTTTCCACCTTCCCTGCTTTGTTTTCTTCCATGCACTCACCGGCATCTAACACACTACATAATTTGCCTGTGTTGCCTTTCCTCTGTGACCTCAACTCAAAGGTAAGCTTTAGGAAACCAGGTGTCTTTGCTGGTTCTGTTCACGGCCAGAACCTTGGGTGGTGAGTATATGTTTGTTGCATGAATGAATGAACATGGCAAATGAAGACTCTCCTGGATATGAAACCTTTAAAATCAGACAGACCTGGGTTCAAATTCTCATACTTCTACTCTGTACCTATTTGACCTTGTGCAGGTTAAATAGTATCCAAGAGACTTTTTCTTATCTGCAAAAAAAAAAAAAAAGAGGGGGGAAACCCCAGCTACTTTAAAGAACTTTTTGTAAAAAATAATTGAATAAAATCCTGTTAAATGCATGGTGCCTAGACACTGATGTTCATTAAATGTTAATTTCCTTCTTCCTTCCCTGATGAGAGCTCAGTAAACTAAATCCAAATAGGTAAACATTCTGTGGCAAAACTTACCGGGTGGTAAACCCCTCCAACAGCTAGAAAAAATAAGAAGGGCGGATACACTTCCAACCTGGAACAGACAGAAAGAAACTTTTTAAAAAGTGCCCCATTTAAGTTTGCCTATGTAGAACCAAGAGTCCTTTACATTCTCACTTGCCAAGTTAGAAACTTGAGAGCAAAAATAAATATTGATGGAGGGAGAAGCCCTGGTCGCTAATATCCACCTTCTTCTGCTTTGCATGGGGTTAGAGGTAACTCAGAACATGCTGAGTGAAAGGACCTCACATCCAATAAACTGAAGAGGAAGGTCTTGGTGAATTATAGTGGATTTCCTTACAGAATCCAAAACTTCTTTGTTCCCTAGGGCTGGGAGATCCAACCTTAATTTAAATGGGACATGCTTCAAATACTGTACAGGGTAATGCAACATTAAAGACATTAAAAAAAAAAAAAGATTATCTAGGCCGGGCGTAGTGGCTCACGCCTGTAATCCTAGCACTCTGGGAGGCTGAGAAGGGTGGATTGCTCAAGGTCAGGAGTTCGAAACCAGCCTGAGTGAGACCCTGCCTCTACTAAAAATAGAAAGAAACTAATTGATCAACTAAAAATATATATAGAAAAAATTAGCCGGGCATGGTGGCACATGCCTGTAGTCCCAGCTGCTTGGGAGGCTAAGGCAGCAGGATCGCTTGAGCCTAAGAGATTGGGGTTGCTGTGAGCTAGGCTGACGCCACAGCACTCACTCTAGCCTGGGCAACAAAGCGAGACTCTGTCTCAAAAAAAAAAAGAAAAGAAAAAGATTATCCGGAAATCCCCACTATTCTAACAACTCTTAAGTTTGCTTAATATTCGATCTGTCCCCATACATAATTTTTAACGAGGTACCCATGATTGTCAACATCACTATGCTCAGCAAATACAGAGCACTAAGGGACAGGGTGTTGGACAGAAAACACCCACTCTGCACATGTCTTTGGTGCCCTGCAGGGCTGACACTCACGTGTTCTGGTGAGCTCTCTGGATGCAGTTGAAGATGTGTCCATTTTCAGGGTCTGTGCTGTACATGGTAGGATACTGTCAAACAAGGCACATGTTGATTAAATGATCAAGAGTACCATTCAGTGTTGAAAGTTAAAATTAACCTTAAAAACAGTATATCCCAAAGTATCACTTACACTCTTAACAGATGGTCATTCTATTTCTGCTTAAATATTTACAGTGACAAGGGTCTCAATTCTCAGAAGCAGATTCAATGTTTTTAGAAAATATCCAGTAATAAGAGTGTATGTCTGTGTTGTAGTTGTACAAGGTAGAGGCAGCCCGTGCCAAACTCAGTGCTTTTCATTGATGTTATGTATCAATGGTAGCTTTCAGATGAATTACAAAGACACCGTAGGGAAATAGCTCTTTCCCAAGAGTCATCAAATACCACATTCTTTTAAGATTTCCCTAATGGAAGAACAGAAATTGACTGTGTGATCATTTTAATGGAAGCATCCATTAGAAGGTGAAAAAAAATAAAAAATAAAAAGGAAGAAACTAGATATGAAAACTTAAAAAAGCTCTCTCTAGTGAGGGAGTTTAATTATAAGTTGCTAAACAGAAATAGACATTTAAAATTGCTCTCACCAGGGACAACCTTAGTAATCATCCCTTCTAGATCAGCTAGAACTGAAGGAAGTTATTTAATAGACCACCTTCCTATGTCCAAGTCCAGGCTAACCTCAGCACCACATGCTTCTTTTCTACTCGGAAAACAGGAAAGCCACCTCAAGACATCATTTTTAAAGTGGCACACCAGGAAACAACGTCACCATTTAATCCTCTGTAGAAAATATAGTAACAAAGCTTCTCAGCAAACAGCTCCAGCCAAAAACCTGCTGTTCTAACCCCAGCATACCCCCAGCAGGGCCCCATAGTTCTTGCCTCTTTCCTTCCAGAAAGGAGCAGAATTTCTAATAGACACAGCCCCGAAACTGCCACTTCCCACCACTAGCTCCTCACCTCTCCCTCCTTGACTAAAGACAAGTTCTTGGATGAGCCCCGCACAAGCCTACAAAAGCACCAGCTTGGGTTCCACTTACCTCCACCTTGTACTTCTTGCGGGCCTTGGCGACATTGATGGCTAGGTGACCCACCATTACAAAGCTGGCAGCACCGGTTAGAAGCACGAAGCCGTATTCCTTAGAGAGGACGGCCATCCTGGCGCTGTGGAAGAAAGAACACCGCGTTGGGACACGACCCCCGCACAGTGGGCATCACAGGGTCTGAGGTCTTAGGGAGTGTGACGATTTATTACATACAGACCAAATGCATACATGCTGATCGAAAGGGCGTGAGTCAATCTGACGTTTCTTTCCTTCTTTTTTCTTTTTTTTGAGACAGAGTCTCGCTCTGTTGCCCAGGCTAGAGTGAGTGCCGTGGCGTCAGCCTAGCTCACAGCAACCTCAAACTCCTGGGCTCAAGAGATCCTGCTGCCTCAGCCTCCCGAGTAGCTGGGACTATAGGCATGCGCCACCATGCCCAGTTCATTTTTTCGATATATATTAGTTGGCCAATTAATTTCTTTCTATTTACAGTAGAGACGGGGGTCTCGATCTTGCTCAGGCTGGTTTCGAACTCCTGACCTCGAGCAATCCGCCCGCCTCAGCCTCCCAGAATGCCACCGTGCCCGGCCAAATCTGACGCCTGCAGAATCCAGGCATGAGCCACCGTGCCCGGCCAAATCTGACGTTTCTAAGAGGTCATTCGTGATACTACCATGTATCATATAACAGAATTTAAAAATTATTCACGTATGCAGTATGCACACAGAAAAGTACGTATTCATATATTGTATTTCCTCTTTTTGTGCCTGGGTTATCTTGATCAACATTATAAGATTTATCTACACCATTGCAATAGTCACTGTTGTAGAGCGACACAGCCCCTAAAAATCACATTTTTGAAAAAATATTTAACGCAACAACATGCTAAAGCATACATTGTTACACGGATAAAGAGAGAGAGGGAGAGTGGGGGAGGAGGGAAAAACAGAGGAAGAGGTGGGGGAGAGGAAAGAGAAAAACAGAATCCAAAACAGCATACACACAGTGATTCCAAGTTTCCTGCCTGAGACACTATAAAAGCAGGAACCTTAGGGCCTCCCTTTGATCCTGGGCACGTGCTGGGAACAGCAGCAGAAATCTCACCCAGGTAGGGCCAGGCCCCACTCGAGGGCTTTGAAAGCAGAGCATGGCTCCTGGGCTTACTTAGGATGCTTTGGGCAGCTCCTGGGAACTTAGGTTGCTCATCAAATCATCACTTCGAAATTTAGCCCCATGAAGTGTTCTGATATCTAGGACTCATTTTGATCCAAATACATAGATCTTATGCATTTTACCCCCTGAAATGATATATGCAAATATAGCAAAATGTTAATCGTAGATGCTAGGCGGTAGCTATATGGATGTTCAATGTGCAATTCTTTTCAACTTTTCTGTATGCTTGAAAATTTTCATAATGACATGTCTGGAGAAAAAGCTAACCCTAGCTCATTTTCCAGTATGAAGTAATTTCTGCTATTTAAGCTACTGTCCTGATCCCCTAGAGGAAAGGAGAGAGAAGGAAGCGAAGAGAGTAGGCATCAAAGTGAGCCACATTTGGCAGGGGGGAGGAAGCCCAACGACCTCACAGGCTCCCCAGCGCCACCCCTCCAACCTCTGAGCTTCGATCAACAGATGGAAGAAGGGTCAGAGCGTGGCAGGACCGAAGGAGCAGCTACCATGCTTGGAGAGACCTCTCACAGACTGCCTGTCGTGCACAAGGCCAACACAAGTCAGCAGCTTCGGTGTGTGTTCAGCTTTAAAATTACCATCCCTGGTAACCGTCTGGCTTCAGTCTCTCCTGTAAACCTCGGGGCGTTACCTCACTCCAAAGTGTGCCCAGTCATCTTCATAAACAAACTAACAAGATGGTCAGTCCTATCCCTATTTTCCAAAGAATGCCTGGAGGTTAAGTACTATCCCCAAGGTCTAAACCACAAAGTAACAAGAGCTGGGATTCAGATTCAGATTCCTTTAGTTCCAACGACCCCTTTCAGTCCCACTTGAATATTTAGAGCCAAACTGACGGGGTATTCTCAGAGCATCTTTCTCAAAATGCAATCTGGGGTTGGCGAGCAGCTCAGCTCCTTAAAAGTAAGTTTCTCTTAGCTCAGAAAAATAACATTCGGGGACTAAATCCTAAAAATTTCCCCCCTTCCTACCAGCTTTCACAATAATTTTCATCAGTTCCCTCTCGAAATTCGTCACCCTGAGCTGCTCTCTGAGTGCACCCACATCCCTCCTCAGAGGGGAGGGGACACAGAGACACACACTGGAGAGGGCTGGCCCCCGGCTCAGCCCAGAACTGCTCTGGTCAGCGGGCCCCACCCATCTGCAGATGGCAGAGTGTTTGGCTGCCCTCCAAGCTTCCCTGTCCTCATTCTCTTCCTACATTTAGAAAATCAGCATGAGGAGGAAGCGATAGTAGTCATTAAAACAAAACTTTCGTGTGAATTCTGAACACCTCTTTAAAATAAAAATGACTCAGCTTTCTAGCCTATCCTTAAAGTTCGACACATTTGGGCCAACCGGGCCACTGAAAATGCAGCCGCAGCAGGGCGCGGTGGCTCACGCCTGTAATCCTAGCACTCTAGGAAGCCGAGGCGGGTGGATTGCTTGAGGTCAGGAGTTCGAAACCAGCCTGAGCAAGAGCAAGACCCCCGTCTCTACTATAAATAGAAAGAAATTAATTGGCCACCTAATATATATAGAAAAAAAAATCAGCCAGGCATGGTGGCGCATGCCTGTAGTCCCAGCTACTCGGGAGGCTGAGGCAGGAGGATTGCTTGAGCCCAGGAGTTTGAGGTTGCTGTGAGCTAGGCTGACGCCATGGCACTCACTCTAGCCTGGGCAACAAGGTGAGACTCTGTCTCAAAAAAAAAAAAAAAAAATGCAGCTGCCTCTAACTCTCTCAGAGCTGCCTGTTCAAGGAGAATAAAATTAAGCATGTTTGCATTAGGTCAAAGTCTGTAAGCCAAGAGAGTCTGCTTCCTTCCAGACCCTAACCTTTGGACGGCTCCCGGACTCCCTGGCTGGGTGTGGATTACCTTATGTTGGTGCAGCACTTTTCAGCTCCCTTTTAAACTTCACAAAAATCCTAGTAGCTCCATTTTACAGAAAAGGAAATGGAGGCTCAAGGAGATGAGGGCAGAGCTAAGAACAAGGCAGGCTTTAGAATTCTTCCCCAAAACAAGTCAGGCACAGTGGTTCACGCCTGTAACTCCAGCAATTTGGGAGGCCAAGGTGGGAAGATCACTTGAAGCCAGGAGTTCAAGACCAGCCTGAGCAACATGGCAAGCTCTCTCCTTTATAAAAAGTAGAAAAATTAGCTAGGTGTGATGGTACATGCCTATAGTCCCAGCTACTCAGGAGGCTGAGGCAGGATTACTTGAGCCTAGGAGTTTGAGGGTCCAGTGAGTTATAATGAGGCTTACTGTACCCCAGCCTGGGCAACAGAGTAAGACTCAAAAAAAAAACCACCAAAAAACAAAAAAAGGAATTCCTGTTACAAACACTTCAGCTAGTCCAGGTAACACATTAGAACTTGGTAGCTTCTTCATTGACCTGTTTTTCTGATTTGTCAGGGGTTGGGGTGGGTAGGTGGCAAGACAGAGAAGCGCCTCTCGAGTAGATGTCTCTGTTGCAGGCAAGAAACACTCTGGAAAGCAACTGATCTACAATCTACAATTAGAATCTACAATTAGAAATTAATATTTGCTCCTGAGCTCCTCTTTCAAGGTATATGTGCAATCTACAAGGTTAAACCTGTTAGGCATTCGCACCTTAGTGGAAGTTACCCCCCTCATGCTTTGTTAAGGTGGTGTGTGCGTGCTGAGTAGGAATCTGGACCGGGGCAGGCAGGGCCAGAACACTAAGTACCTTCGAAGGGCAAATTCGCAGGAAGATGGACCCACAGTCTGACTCTAGAGTGGATGGTTTGCAGAAGACACATAATCAGTCACAGGGACAGTGGGAGTGCACAGGGCAGTAGCGTGCCTGCTCTCCCTGCGGGGGACACACCTGCATAGGTGCAGGAGCAATGACTGCAGAGCTGCCTGAGAGAAGAACTCTCCTAGACATCTCCTTGCACTCCTACCAAGTGAGGAGTCCTGCTTCATACGCCGTAACAGCCTGTACTTGAAACAGAAAGAGCGGCCAATTATAACAGCTGCTAAGCTTCCATGAGGGAGGGACCATATCTGTCTGGCATCTCCCATGCCAAGCAGAGTGCATGCTCATAGATGCTTGCGGAATAAATGATTCAGCTGCAACACCAGGTGGCTGCCACGTGCCTCTGAGATAATGTCCACCATCTGGCACGGTGTCTGGTATAAGGTATGCACCTAACCAATTTGAGTTTCCTTTGCTTCCTTCAAAAGTATCTGTTGAAACCATGGAAGAAGCTGGCTGTATCAATTACTTAAGAAAGAGGAGTTTAGAACACAGAGAAAAGCTATCATCATAGCTGCTAAATCCAATGGGGAATGAAAAATGGTTAAGGTTTGTCTTTTAAGGAAAGAATCAGCTTAATTAAAAAAAAAATTTTATCTAGCTGGGCATGGTGGCGCATGCCTATAGTCCCAGCTACTTGGGAGGCTGAGGCAGGAGGATTGCTTGAGCCCAGGAGTTTGAGGTTGCTGTGAGCTAGGCTGATGCCACGGCATTCTAGCCCAGGCAACAGAGTGAGACTCTGTCTCAAAACAAAACAAAGCAAAACAAAATAAAAACAAACAAAAACTTTATCATTTGCCAAGCTCTTATTTTCTGAGGCTTTCTTATTCACTCACTGACTCACCTAGGGCAACTTCCAGTCCTACAAGCTCCATTCATGAAAAGAACCCTATAAAGGTGTAGCATTTTTAAAGTCTTTTTTTTTTGAGACAGAGTCTCACTCTGTTGCCCAAGCTCGAGTGCCGTGGCATCAGCCTAGCTCACAGCAACCTCAATCTCCTGGGCTCAGGAGATTCCTTCTTCCTCAGCCTCCCGAGTAGCTGGGACTACAGGCATGCGCCACCATGCCTGGCTAATTTTTTCTATATATTTTTAGTTGGCCAATTAATTTCTTTCTATTTTGAGTACAGACGGGGTCTCGCTCTTGCTCAGGCTGGTTTCGAACTCCTGACCTTGAGCAATCCGCCCACCTCGGCCTCCCAGAGTGCTAGGATTACAGATGTGAGCCACCGCGCCCAGCCTTTAAAATCTTTTAGGCTGTATTTTTACCATAACTTGTTCAGACATATTTAGATACACAACTACTTACCATTGTGTTACAATTGCCTATTGTATTCAGTACCGTAACATGTTGTAAGGTTTGTAGCCTGGGAGCAATAGGCTCTCCCATACAGCCTAGGTGTGCAGTGGGTTCTACCACCTAGGTTTGTGTAAGTACAAAGTCGTCTGATGCATTTCTCATCCGTCCCACACGAGAAAGAGACGGCCTCTGAGAGTGGCCTTTGTGTGCCTGGGTGTGCGCTGGGAAGGAACAGCAGCTCAGCTCACAGGGGCCACACCCAGGCGGCCACAGCCGCACCCTGGGTTGTGCCAGCCCCAGGGGCAGCAGATAGCTCTCATGGACAGGCTGAAGGAACTGATAGCTGGAACTGATAGCCGCTCTCTGGCATGAGCACTCATTTGAACTGCATACCGCACTTTGCTGATTGTAACCTGCTCTGTGTCTCCAGCAACCCTTTCATGGACCCAACAAGATAAGGTTCTGCAGAGCGAGAACTTTGCCCTGAACTTTGTTTTCTACATGGTATTAGACACACAGTGCACAGTTCAAAAGTCCTTCCTGAGCTGATCTTCCGAAACAGGTGAAGATTACTTTGCAATTCATTTGGTTATATGACAGCGCTTGTTAATCATCATGCAGTTTTGTGGGTTAGGCAAAAAAGCAGCTGTATAAATTACAATCTGTGAGTTGAAACCCTCTACCACATATAGTCATGCACCATACAATGACATTTCCATCAATGAAGGACTGCATATATGATAGTAGTCCCATAAGATTTTAATGAGGCTGAAATTTCCTATCGCCTAGTGACACCGTAGCACAGTGCATTACTCATGCATTTTTGGTGACACTCGTGTAGACAAAGCTACTGCCCTGACAGTCCTATAAAGGTATAGCACATACAATTATGTACAGTACATAATACTTGGTAATACACTATGTTACTGGTTCATGCATTAATATTTACTATACCATATTTTTTATCCTTATTTGAGAGTGTATTCCTTCTACTTATAACAATAACAAAAAAGTTAACTGTAAAACAGCCTCAGGCAGGCCCTTGAGGAGGCATTCCAGAAGGCATTGTTATCCTAGGAGATGACAGCTCCATGTGTGTTACTGCCCCTGAAGACCTTCCAGTGGGACAAGATGTGGAGGTGGAAGACAGTGATATTGATGATCCTGACCCTGTGTAGGCCTAGGCTAATGTGTGTGCTCATGTCTTAGTTTTTAATAAAAAAGTTTAAAAAGTAAAAAATAAAGTGTTTTGTTTTTTTTTGAGACAGAGTCTCACTCTGTTGCCCAAGCTAGATGCCATGGTGTCAGCAGCCTAGCTCACAGCAACCTCAAACTCCTGAGCTCAGGTGATCCTTCTGCCTCAGCCTCCTGAGTAGCTGGAACTACAGGCATGCACCACCATGCCCGGCTAATTTTTTCTATATTTTTTTAGTTGGCCAATTAATTTCTTTCTATTTTTAGTAGAGACGGGGTCTCGCTCTTACTCAGGCTGGTTTCGTGCTCCTGACCTTGAGCAATCCACCTGCCTCGGCCTCCCAGAGTGCTAAGATTATAGGCGTGAGCCACTGCGCCCAGCCTAAAAATAAAGTTTTGAATAATAGAAAAAAGCTTATAGGATAAGGATGTAAAGAAAGAAGATATTTTTGTGGAGTAAAGGTGTGTTTTAAGGTAAGTGTTGCTATAAAAGAGAAAAGTTAAAAAAATTAACAAATCTATAAAGTAAAAAGGTTACAGGCAGCTAAGCTTAATTTATTATTGAACAAAGAAAAATGTTTTTTTTGTTTTTTTTTTTGAGACAGAGTCTCGCTTGTTGCCCAGGCTAGAGTGAGTGCCGTGGCGTCAGCCTAGCTCACAGCAACCTCAAACTCCTGGGCTCAAGCAATCCTGCTGCCTCAGCCTCCCGAGTAGCTGGGACTACAGGCATGCGCCACCATGCCCGGCTAATTTTATATATATATTAGTTGGCCAATTAATTTCTTTCTATTTATAGTAGAGACGGGGTCTCGCTCTTGCTCAGGCTGGTTTCGTGCTCCTGACCTTGAGCAATCCACCTGCCTCGGCCTCCCAGAGTGCTAAGATTATAGGCGTGAGCCACCGCGCCCAGCTAGAAAAATGTTTTAAAATAAATTTAGTGTAGTCTAAGTGTACAGTGTTCACAAAGTCTACAGTAATGTCCTAGGCCTTCATATTCACTCACCACTCACTGACTCACCCAGGGCAACTTCCAGTCCTGTAAGCTCCATTCATGAAACATGTCCTATAAAGGTGTACCATTTTTTAAATCTTTTATACTGTATTTTTACCATAACTTGTTCAGACATGTTTAGAGACACAACTACCTACCATTGTGTTACAATTGCCTGCTGTATTCAGTACCGTAACATGTTGTAAGGTTTGTAGCTTAGAAGCAATAGGGTATCCCATATAGCCTAGGTGTGTAGTAGGCTCTACCATCTAGGTTTGTGTAAGTATAAAATCGTAATGCATTTCTCAGAATGTACCCCCATCCTTAAATTATGCACGGCTGTACTTAAAAGTACCTAGTTTGCACTATTACACACTGTTGGGGAAGTATAAAATAGAACCATCTGGAAGACAGCTTGTCGACAGCTAATATTCTTTACAATGTTCATACCCTTTGGCTCATAAATTCTATCAGAAATCTATCCTGAGATAATATTCCAAATGCAAGCAAATGTGGTTCAAAGACATTTACTTCAGCACCATTTATAATAGCGAAAACAGAAATAGTAGAGATGTCAAAGAGCAGAGGGCCAGTTATATAAATATAACACAACTGTAAAATAGAATACTATACAAAAAAATAGTGTATATAAAAATTAAAGATGTTAAAACAGGCTTAACATACAGCATAGTAAATGGAGAAATAGAAAACAAAGTATATATGCATTATAATTTTAGTTTTCTCAATAATAAAAATACTAAGGAATTTAAAACATCTCTAAAGACCAAATAAGAAAAAAAAACCACAATAATAATAATAATAAAAAAAATACTAAGGAAGGGCCGGGTGCGGTGGCTCAGTCCTATAATCCTAGCACTCTGGGAGGCTGAGGCGGGCAGATTGCTCGAGGTCAGGAGTTCGAGACCAGCCTTAGCAACAGTGAGACCCTGTCTCTACTATAAATAGAAATAAATTAATTGGCCAACTAATATATATAGAAAAAATTAGCCGGGCATGGTGGCACATGCCTGTAGTCCCAGCTACTTGGGAGGCTAAGGCAGGAGGATCGCTTGAGCCCAGGAGATTGAGGTTGCTGTGAGCTAGGCTGACGCCACGGCACTCACTCTAGCCTGGGCAACAAGGCGAGACTCTGTCTCAAAAAAAAAAAAAAAAAATACTAAGGAAGAACATAACAAAATCATAAGCAAAGTTATTTCTAGATGGCTGGATGACAGGTCTCCCTTTGTACTTTTCTATAATTTCTAAAATGAGCAAATATATATTTTAAAAAGTTATCTAAAAAGTGGCCTGACAGTAATTAGTAATTGAGAAGACAGAGGAACTGGCAGTCATGTTATATGGAAGCAAAGGGTCAGACCTGACTTCTGGCTCAAGTCCTGTCACTCATCTGCCATGTGCAGCACACGAGACAGCTCTGCAGCTAAGAGTGCAGTCTTGGAATCAAGATTGTCTGGCTTCCGGACCTGGTTCTCCCACATCCTAGTTAAGTGCCCCTGGGAAAATTACTCGACATCTTTTCAGCAGCCTCAGTTTCCTCATTTGTTACATGGAGCGAAGGATGGTACCTACCCCACCCAAAAGGCTGTTGTAAGGATTAAATGGAGACACTGTCCATACACATCCATCGTGATGCCTGACACATAGTAAGTACTCAAAAAATATTACACATTATTAGGTTACATTGCACACGGCAGTGCTTTGTTCACTATCACTCACCTGATTCAATTACAAAAGGTTTGACTAAATGATACTGAATATACATTTTACTGTCTCTTTTTTTTTTTTTCTTCAGACAGAGTCTCGCTTTAATGTCCAGGCTAGAGTGAGTGCCGTGGCGTCAGCCTAGCTCACAGCAACCTCAAACTCCTGGGCTCAAGCGATCCTCCTGCCTCAGCCTCCCGAGTAGCTGGGACTACAGGCACGCGCTACCATGCCCGGCTAATTTTTTCTATATATATTAGTTGGCCAATTAATTTCTTTCTATTTTTAGTAGAGACGGGGTCTCGCTCTTGCTCAGGCTGGTTTTGAACTCCTGACCTCGAGCAATCCGCCCGCCTCGGCCTCCCAGAGTGCTAGGATTACAGGCGTGAGCCACCGCGCCCGGCCTGAATATACATTTTAGAATTTAAAGTTGCCATTTTAAAATAGCAAAGCTTAGAACTGCACATATCCCCCTCCTTTTCTGAACTCTCAGTAGCTAGCCACATTAAAATATATCACGTGACAAGTCGGAGCGTTCAGGAGGAAGTGCTGAGATGGGCAGGCCGCAGTCATTCAGACCCTCACCGCAGCCAGACACTGCCGTCACCGCACCAGGTAGCCGTGCATTCACCTGCTAATTCGAGTTTACGGAGTGCCCACGTTCTAGCAGGGGACAGCGGCAAATAAGTAAACAATTACCCAATTCCAGATTTTTCCCTTCGTAGCAATGATCAGAAGCTGGGGACAACGGAACAAAACAAACTAAACAGGTTGGGGAAAGGGAGAAATAAGACAGAAAAGTTTCCGTTCCACCTTATTGGCAATCGCAGAGGTAGCTGCTCCTACCTCTGTTTCTGTTTCTTGGCAGTTTTAAGTCAAAATATTTCAGCTGAGAGAACATTAAATCGAAGAGTAGAGAACATTAAACCAGAGGGTTAAAAGGAACTTGAATCATCTATGTCGGTTTTTTTTTTTTAAATTAGAAAATTCTTGTCACTCATTTAAGAGTAGAGATCCTTTTGGAAAGTTTTTTTTAGCCCTAGTGGACCTGAATGGGAAATCTACAGGAAAAGAGACAGAGGGAATCTGGGAGTCAGACCTGTGTTCACATGCTGCCTCGGCTCGCTCTGAAACAGTATCTAATGTCTCTACGAAAAGGGGGGAGATTCTACTTAGTTCACAGGGTGGTTTGGGGAATTAAATGAGATAAACTAGATACATACCTGGTGTGAACATGTAATAAGTGGCTCGAATGTGAAGACATACTGCAAATGCTGGTTAAGTGCACATATCTGGCCACCTAAGCAGTTCCTAAATGAGGAGATTGATCTTTCTACAAATCAGTAATGTGTGCTTTGACTTAGACATTGGTTCTGATGCTTTTTCAAATGATTCAAATTTGGCAAATGGCTGATCTACTTAGATTGTAAAAGGGTGTTGTTAGATTATGGACAGCATAATCGATCGAAGAACACTTAATTCACTTATTGGACCACAACATATAAAGTGCTTACTACTACATGCCAGGTGCTGCTTAGGTGTGGGGCACGCAGCAGGGAGCGAGAAGGGTCTCTGCCCTCAAGGCATTGCTAAGAGGGACAGGAGGCTGCCAACAAGCACACAAACAAAGCAACTCTAGAGGGTGGTGACTCTTCTGGGGAAAATGCAAGGCACTGGTGCAGAGAGACTGGGCGGGCGCTATTCTATCAGGATCACCCAGAAGATCCCTCGCTGTGGCAGCATCCACACTGACACATGAATGAGGAAGAAAGAGCCACACAACATTCTGGGGAAAAGAAACTCCAATCAGAGGGATCGGCAAGTGTGAAGGCGTGGTGAGGAAAAGCCTGGCACATTCAAGGGACAGGAAGGTTGGCCTGTGTGGCTGTACCACTGCAAAGGGTGGGACGGTAGGAAGCAACTTAAGAGAGACAGATGCAGGTGATGAGGTTACAGGCCACGCAGAGGTTAATAGTGACTGCTTCTCCTTCCAGGAGCTAAGATGAGAGGCTTAGAGGAGGGAAAAGTGTGAGATCGTAGAGTCAGCAGAGGAAGTACAACTACCCAAAGGGAAAGGTGTGTGACCAGACATGCACCACCCTTAACCCAGACAGCCCTCTGCCTGGGCTCAACTCTCAGTCCACTCCTAGCATGCCAGTAGCTTTCCCTAAATTTCAGGGTAGGAAGAGACCCAGAACAGTACAGACCCTAAAGGCAAGGGAAGAACTGACCCCTCTCTGCCAAGATGCACGAACAGACCCAGAATATGATCCTAGCTTTGGGGAGAGGACCCTCTAACAGCCAGGTTTTAGGGGAGTGGTAGAAGGTGGACGGAAGCTCATGTGCTGAGGGTTAAGAAACAAACGGGCTGTGAGGCCATACATCTGGGAGGCGGGCAGTCCCCCCTCCCAAATCTGCTCACACTGTCCGCCTGTCATCACTGCCCAGGGCAGGCATTTACAGGGCCTCTGCGAAGCTTTAACTCCTGACCAACCCTCACCGACCACAGGCTCTGCCCTGGAGTACCTGCACCTTTGCTTCCCACTGCTCAGTTAGTACTAGAACGCTGAGCAGTGAATATGGGGTACATCTCCAAATGGGCTGTATGCTCTTTGAGGACAGAGAGTATGTCTCCTACTTATATTTTTTATAGTAACTTGCATGAAGACAAACTCAATAGAGGGCAATTCTAATTGTAGCTCTGTGGTTCTCAAACTTCATTGGCATCAAAAGCACCTGGTGGGTTTGTTAAAGCACACCCTGCTGCCAGAGTTTCTGACAGTTTTAGGTGGGGCCTGAGAATTTCCTTTTTTTTTTTTTTTTGCTCACATGATGAGGAAAAAAATTTCATTTCTAACAAGTTCTTAGGGGGTACTGATGATTCTGGTCAGGGGCTGCATTTTAAGAACCACTGTTCTGTGCAAAAACAGTGGGAGATGGTGATTTTACTGGTGCAAGATGGTGATTTTATCTGATTCAAAACCAAAGATAGGCTTATCTTGGTGATCTATATTCCACCAAATCCTTGGAAGCTCCCGAGGTGCTCTTCTCCTGTACCAGCCCGAGAACAGAACGGGGCTGATGAGATCAGAGGTTGTTGGGCAGAGCGCGCGCTTCACAGCTAAGCCCTTCACAATTGCTCACTAAGAGTGTGCCCACCAGAAGACGATTTCTTCTTTCAGCTGTGACAGAGGCCCCAAAACAAAACCAACCAAATAGGTACGACAGCTTGGAGTCTCCTGAGACTTTATCTTGTGAGCCTAACCTGTGACAGCCACTGGGTTCCCAGATTTCTCTTTGTGGTCACGGTCACTCACCAGACCAGATTTTATCAGTACTGAAATGACTTACAGGATCCCCATCCCTCAAAGGAGATGCTCATTATGCTACAGGATGACCTCTGGGGACCAGCACTTCTAATCCCACGGATCAGGTGTGCCTCGAACTCTCAACAGTCAGCAACGTGACTTCAAGTGAAAGGCCTATTTAAGGGTTCAGTGGGACCCCCAACTAACTTCTCACAGAATTTTTCATCCTATCTGGCAGAAACAGCAAAATGGGAAATATTTAATAATATCACTGCTACATATTTAACCAGGCACGGTAACAGAGTTTAGATAAACTAATACTTCATTCTCACAACCCTGTATTAGTTACTATTCCTTCTTCTACAGATGAGGAAACTGAGGCAAACAGGAGTTCAGTAATTTGCCTAAGGTCATGCAGCTGGTCTGAATGTAGGGAGACTGACACCACTGTTCATGCTCTTTGCAACTAAAGCACATTACTGAGTTTGCCCTTACCCAGGAGTTAAACGATCTCTTTCTCCAGCATGGGGAGCAATAAAGAGAAGGACCTCTGCAGTGTTCTGGTCAAGGGCAGCACTGCTACACCCTTCGCTGCTACACCCTGCTCTGCTACACCCTGCTCTGCTACACCCTGCACCGCTACACCCTGCTCTGCTACACCCTGCACTGCTACACCCTGCTCTGCTACACCCTGCACTGCTACACCCTGCACTGCTACACCCTGCACTGCTACACCCTGCACCACTATACCTTGCACTGCTACACTCTGTTCTGCTACGCCCTGCACTGCTACACCCTGCACTGCTACACCCTGCTCTGCTATACCCTGCACTGCTACACCCTGCTCTGCTACACCCTGCACTGCTACACCCTGCACTGCTACACCCTGCACCACTATACCTTGCACTGCTACACTCTGTTCTGCTACGCCCTGCACTGCTACACCCTGCTCTGCTACACCCTGCTCTGCTACACCCTGCTCTGCTACACCCTGCACTGCTACACCCTGCACTGCTATATCTTGCACTGCTACACCCTTCTCTGCTACACCCTGCTCTGCTACACCCTGTACTGCTACGCCCTTGGCTTCTGCTCCAGGAACAAACAGAAACAGAGCCAGGGCACAAGGGAGAGGGGGAGCTAGATCCAGGATCTTTGGAATACTTTATATATAGGATCATGCCATCAGCACAGAAAGACAGTTTTACTTCTTCACTTTGAATGTGAATGCCTTTTATTTTACTTTTTTTCTTGATTCATTGCCCTGGCTAGAAACCAATGCAGAGCCAACAGAAGTGGCAGAGTGGACATCCTTGCCTTATTCCCCATACTGGGGGTGGGGGGGACATTCAGTCTTTCACCATTAAATATGTTAGTGGTAGGTTTTCACAGATGTCCCTTTTGAAAATACATTAGAAACCTAATTATTTCTATAATATTTTAAAAACACAGTAGCACTTCTACTTGCAACTTTTAAATTTATCAATGTATTACTTGCCAAGTATATATATATATATTTTGAGGACATCTCAGGTTGGAGGAAGAAAAGTAGGAACTGTATTTTGAAGCAGGTCGGGTACGGCACTTGGGGGCAGCAGAAGAGCCCCAGGCCACAGTGGGTTTCTAGGGGAGGAGTCATGCCCTGGTAACCAGCAGGACCATGAGGTCTGCAGGTGGATGGAACAGCACTCAGGGCAACAACTCTTCAGCGTAGGTGGAGTCAGTGGATGCCTAGTGGGTTTTAAGTAAGCTACAAGGCACCATTGCCCAAGTCTCGCTTTAGGAGTGATCAAATTGGGCTTAAAATGAAGCAATGTTGGTCTAACCCCTACAATGTATACTACATTCCAGGACTTGAGTTAGCAACAGAGAGTTTCATTATGATATTTGGCCAAGGTACCTATCTCCAGAAATTTTACTGACAAGAGTCTCCTGGGAACATAACTATTCCAGTGCCAAAGCTTTGCTCAACCTCTCCTTTAATTCCTGCTTCCGCCACCATTCATCTTATCTCGCTGGAGCAGGGTTCCTTTGGCAGGAGGAAGGCTTACCCAGAAAGCCTCTGTAACTTCATTCAGTGGAACACTCCCAGGGTAAAATTCGCCTTCACTATTTACACAAGTCCCTCCTGGCTGCCCAGCAGAATCTCCCCAGGGCACCACCAGCATTGCTCAAATGGAGCAAAAGGCAGGCTTTATGGATCTGGGCACTTGTCACGATAATTTATCACTTCTGAGTCATGCCCTTACACCACCTTATCTTTTACTAAATGACTAGTTTTTTTTTTTTTTTTTTTTTTGAGACAGAGTCTCACTTTGTTACCCAGGCTAGAGTGAGTGCCGTGGTGTCAGCCTAGCTCACAGCAACCTCAAACTCCTGGGCTCAAGCCATCCTCCTGCCTCAGCCTCCCAAGTAGCTGGGACTACAGGCATGCGCCACCATGCCCGGCTAATTTTTTCTATATATATGAGTTGGCCAACTAATTTCTTTCTATTTATAGTAGAGACGGGGTCTCGCTCTTGCTCAGGCTGGTTTTGAACTCCTGACCTTGAGCAATCCACCCGCCTCGGCCTCCCAGAGAGCTAGGATTACAGGCGTGAGCCACCGCGCCCGCCTTTTTTGTTGTTTTTTTTTTTAAAGACAGAGTCTCACTGTGTTGCCCGGGCTAGAGTGCAGTGGCATCAGCCTAGCTCACAGCAACCTCAAACTCCTGGGCTCAAGTGATCCTCCTGCCTCAGCCTCCTGAGTAGCTGGGACTACAGGCATGCACCACCATGCCTGGCTAATTTTATATATATACATATATATATATGTATATTTTTAGTTGTCCAGCTAATTTCTTTCTATGTTTTTAGTAGAGACAGGGTCTCACTCTTGCTCAGGCTGGTCTCGAACTCCTGAGCTCAAATGATCCGCCCGCATCAGCCTCCCAGAGTGCTAAGATTACAGGCATGAGCCACCAAACCCAGCCCTAAATGACAATTATCAGACTTGTAAGAGAGAGATTTTGCCTTTAAGCTCTCCTTTTGCTCTCAAACAAGTCAAGTCCAGCTTGGACAATGGTAACCCCTTCTTCCAGCTGTGATATTGTTCTCCTCAAATTGTAAGGCAATTTCTCAACTGCTTTTTTTTTTTTTTTTTAATGCATTCAGGAATGGCACAATGACAAAGCATTCACAGATCAACTTGGAGCCATTCCCCAATGTTTCATTAAAATCTTTATTTGGCTGCCTGTGCTATTAATTCAATCTTCCCTGCAGAGTGTATCTTATTTTAAGTGGCAAAATCCAACATTTTAATGAGAGTAACATGCAAGGATAGTAATTTAAAGGGCTAGTCTAAGCATACTAAATGGACCTGAGTCCCAAACACTGGAGAGCAGCTCAGACAACTCTAAAGTCGTGCTGGCAGTTCATCTGGCTCACTTAAAGCTCCCCAAATATCTGCCCAGCCTCGCTTCTGCCTCCAGATATTTTCACAAAGAAATAGGCCTCAAAATTACCTTCAGACAGAGCAGCTGACCCTCCTGAGCCCATAGAAAGCTCAATGGAGACATGAAAGAGCCTGGAGGGAAGTCACACAAAAGCAATCCTCTTGATCCTTACACAATGTATATCTGTATCAAAACATCACATTGTGCCCCGTAAATATGTCCAATTATGCTGTTTCAATTAAAAACAAAATAAAACCTAAAAAAAAGTAATTCTCTGTTTCTGTGAGAGGAGAGAAAAAGGAGAGACGGGATTTCTTTGGTTCAGACTACATTTTTAAAAATGCTTTAAACACATGATCAATCTGTTTGAGTGTCAAACTTTCAAATGACTGACAGATTTGAAAGACATTTAAGAGAAGGAATAAAAAACCCAGGTGATGAAAAGTAACTGTTCTCCCACAGTTTTGTACTGCCTATTCAGTAGATAGTGCTCCATGGGCTAAAAATGAAGTTAGTTGAATAGAAATCATTTTATTTATGGAATTTATTATATATATATAATATATATATATATACATTTATTGAATTTAATTCAAGTGAGGCAAATGGCAGAAGGCAGGTCATAAAGTAGATCTTTCCTACTACTTCATATTCTTCAATTCCTCATCAGTGTTGCTAGTAGCATATTTGGAAAGTAGAAGCTAACTATAAATTAGGAGGATGAAAGATCTGTCCCTTTAAGAGACAACTGTGTTATAATCCAAATATATTTAGCTGAATAGTTAAATGGCCATAGGTTGGCCATATAAAATATTCAAGTTTCAGATTTTTTTTTAAAGAGGTGGGGGTCTTGCTGTGCTGTCCAAGCTGGTCTCCAACTCCTGGCCTCAGGTGATCCTCTTGTCTAGGCCTCCCAAAGTGCTGGGATTATAGGCATGAGCCACCATGCCTGGAGTCGGATGTTTTTATTCCAACACTTTGGTGAATTGTTAGTTCTGAAAACAATTGCTGAATACATTACTGCACTGGCTGGCAGTGGAGGAGGGAAGATCAGCGTGATGCTCAAGTCCAAGTGAATGGTTCTTGGTTATAGGGGACAGGCTTGTACTCACATGAACTCTACTAAGGCCAAATCAACAAAATCTCTGCTCTTTTCTTCTCTGGAGTCTGATTTTATATGATAAGACACTAAACACACATGCCTGAATAGAGCTGAATCTTCCCTGGGAAAAACTGGTAATTCTGCTCTCCAGGAATCTAAAAACACTAGATTTGTAACAAGACAGAACAAATCTCAGGTTCCTCTACTGGTGTGATGACAAATTTCCCCAAAGAGATTCTCCATGCATAAGGCTCCCTGAGTGAGAGTCCTCTGATATCTAATCTAGAAGCTTTTAGCTTAGCTAAACCCTCTGGGGCTGAGAGTCCCAGGGGACATGGTCTCAAGGACAGCCCTCAGGATATCCCCCATGGTCTGAAGCCAACAACTTCAGAGAGCAAGGGAAAGAATGGGGAGAAGCCGTGGGACACAAAAGGAAACAAAACCCAAAACACATAATGCATTAAACGAAACTGATTTGATGACATAAATTGTAGGACAAAGCATTTTACCTAAATAGAATGCTTGCCTCACGTCTATGTCTACCGCCTTCTTCAGTATTTTCTCGAAATGATTCCTTCCCTTATTTATCCTTTACTAAAGGCCATGCACCTCTCGAGGTATAGGACGACAGTGGTGACCAAGACTGACAAAGGAAGGTCCTGACCCTCCAGAACACATGGTCAAGTGTGTATGTCTAGGGGCAACAACATGGGAGGACCATAGAACAGGAGGGTAACAGGTTGGGGTAACGGCTCTGAAGGACATAAACAGTGATGTGTGAGAGAGAACACAGGGAAAGGAAACAGCAAGTGCAGAGACTGGAGACAGGAAAAGGCTTGACTTGCATGAGGAAGAGAAAAGAGACCAGTGTGTCTGAAGGGTGATGATAACAGACTAGAGGAAGAGTAATAGGAGAAATCGATTATTATTAATACTTATTATTAGTATGCATATTGTTTAGTATGGGTCAAACCCTGTTTGTTCTAAGCAGTTCATTGACATTAATTCATCTAAATCCTCACTGCATTCCTGTTATTAATTCCATTTTACAGATGAGGAAGCTGAGCATCAGAGACGTTAAGTAGGGCCAGGCGCGGGGTGGCTCACGCCTGTAATCCTAGCACTCTGGGAGGCTGAGGTGGGGGGATCGTTTGAGCTCAGGAGTTCAAGACCAGCCTGAGCAAGAGCAAAACCCTGTCTCTACTAAAAATAGAAAGATATTAGCTGGACAACTAAAAATACATAGAAAAAAAAATTAGCTGGGCATGGTGGCACATGCCTGTAGTCCCAGCTACTTGGGAGGCTGAGGCAGGAGGATCACTTGAGCCCAGGAGTTTGAGGTTGCTGTGAGATAGGCTGATGCCACTGCACTCTAGCCTGGACAACAGAGTGAGACTCTGTCTCAAAAAAAAAAAAAAAAAAAAAGAAAGAAAGAAAAAAGAAAAGAGAGAGGTTAAGTAATCTGCCCAAAGTCACACAGCAACCACAGAGCAAAGACCAATTCCCACATTCTGGGAAGTCTGGCTCCAGAGTCCATGCTCTGACCCTTGGCTATACTGCCTCTCAGTAAGGTTGAAGAGCATGTTTGGCCACACCTGACATCTCTGAATCATTACCACCTCCCCAGACCCTCTCCTGAGCATAAAATATATTAATAAGAAGAGAGAGCTAATAGCTAACTTTGAGTCAGTGACTGATTAAAGTCTGAGATGTTTCTAATTGAAAGAGGAAAAAAAATTTGGGAAACACCCCCCCAAAATTTCTTTTCTTTTTAAGGAATGTCAGCACTGCAGTATGATAAATGTAGAGATTACAGGATGGAAAAAAATATCCTCCAATCTTTTAGGACATACAGGTTTGCAAGGAACAAAGAAAGACAGAAATTGGTACTTCCTTTTTTATATCTTAAGTCCCACATACCTGTCCCTTAACTGGGATTACACAGCAATCTAGAATCATAGGGAAACTAAGCTATGACTTCTAACAAGAGGAAAAAAAATCTCGAATGAGTCACAGTGACACTACTTGGATTTTCCATCACAAGAAATGCAAGCAGACGGTAGTTAATTCTTACCAGCTGCTGAATCCCTGCTAGAGTACCAGCCATTCCAAAAGAAGGAACCACCTAGGCTGCTAGTTTTTGCCTGAAACAGGGGTTTGACCTTTTCATGCCTGTCTGTACCGAGAATGAAGCTGTAGCACAATCATTCACATCTCTTAAGCTGGAGAAATAAAATATCACTTTTTTTTTTTTTTTTTTTTTTTTAGTGGATGAAGGCACCAAAATTTTAGCACCCAAGTTCCAGTTACAGAGCAGGTCAACTCTAAAAAGAACTCAGAGGGTGGTTACAGGAGGACCTATGATTCCAAATGCTGAAATCCTTAAAGGTATTTGCAAATATGTTTAAAAGATTAAATGTTGCCTCATTACCACTTTTCTCCCCACAAAGACAAGGTAAGAGAGAGTGAGGGAAACTCAGTCAGGAATTTTATTTTACATAGCTATAATCCACCTGATGCTAGCTGCTTCGTTCTTCTTGTCCAGGCAGATGACATGTTCATAAGCAGCATTGATAAATTCAATTGCAAAAACAGTAGGAGTATACCCTTCTAAGCATATATTGCTTTAAAATGCTAAATGGTTCATGACCAATTGTGGTCAGCAGTGGTGTTCTGAATACAGATTCAGAATATTTAAGTATAAATGTAGGAAACAATATGTTTAAATACAGCTAGATGTGCAGAAGGCACTAAATTACGTTTGACAGGTTGACTTGACATCTACCTCATTTCAGACTGCTCTGGGGGCTCTTCAGCATTTGTCTGGAAAAATACATGTATGCTCCTTCTCTGTCCTAACCTCCAGGTGAGGAGCTTTCCTTTCAGGATTGTGTCTCCTCAGAACTCTACGCCAGCGGGAAGAAGTCTAGATAAAGTGGAAGACTACCTTTCTCCAGTTCTGTTCCTTAATACAGCAGTCCCCAACATTTCTGGCACCATGGACTGGTTTCATGGAAGACAATTTTTCCACGGAGGGTAGGGACGGCAGAGCTGGTCCCTAACAGACTGGTGCCTGGGTGTTGGGGACCTCAGCTTCACTCTAATGAGGCTTCTAGAGCACAGTTTCTATGGCTGGCCATGTTTCCTTTTCGTTATATATATAGTAACACTGGTTCAAAAAAAAAAAAATCACTTGACAAAGTTTTCTATTTCTGTAACATTGTGTCAGGAGGGAAGCCTAACAAAATATCTTCCCAGGGGTGAAAGTATTTGTCTGGATTTTAGATGTTGGTTTTAACTCTGTTTAAATTTAACTCCTGTGAGAATAGACATTCTCTGTCTCCTGACTCAGATAAGATATTCTTTGAACCCACTGAAATAAAAACTCAGCCTGTGACTCTGACGGATAATTTTGGCTGCTTCCCAGAGACTGCAGGTTCCAGGTGATGTACTGATTTCCCAAGAGAAGCCCTTGCTCCAGCTCCCACCCGCGAGGAATCTAAAATCTGCAGCAACTCGGCATGGCCACGCCTCGGCCCACAGCACATACATCTGCAGAGCAGGAAGCGGCCTTCCCCTCGAGGACACCTTTCTCCAGTAAAGGCACTAAGATTTCAGCTCCTGTCCTACCCACCCTCGCCTCTGCTTTTCTTTACCTCCTTTCCCATACTCGTCCCGACGCTACAATGTCGCCTGTGAACTTGTGACTCCCAAGGAAAGAATGAGCAGAAGCCGCAACTTGAAGGAATGACTCAGTAAGGAGTCTCCGACGTCTTCCACCGCCCTGCAGCTGCCCCACCGCTGCGGCCCTGGGCCTCCCTGCTGCTGTCACACCAGATAAGCTGGGACATTTTCTGAAATCCCAGGAAGGACATGAAATGAAGATTCTCCCACCCCCACAGAGGTGGCTCCTGCTCTAAGGCAGCGGTAGGAAACGATCCACTTAACAAGTTCCAATACAAATGGGCAAACGTTTCTATGAGGCTGGAGGAAAACAAACACAATTCCCTAGGGGCTCTCCAACGCTCCCTGGCAACACGTCCACATCCGGAGCGCTCGCAGGCCACTTTCGAAACCAGAGTCACCGACCAGGCCTGCACAGCCAGCTCCCCCTGCAGTGCCCCGCTCGCCCATCCCCTGCACCAGAGCTGCAGCCGGCGAGGTCCGGCCAGAAAGAGGGAGCCCCAGGACTGCACAGCCGGGAAAGAGGAAGAGAGGAAAGAAAGGGATTGAGGAGGGGTTGACCTTGAGAATCTCCCTGAGTTATAGATAACGAGGCCCAGGCTCGCTCAGACGCCCCAAACCCAGGGAGAGAGGATACAGGGCAGACGGAGGGCAAAGAGGATGGAAAACGCAGAACTTTAATCTACTGATGGGGGTGGGGGTGCTAGAAAGAGAGCGAGTCCCTCTTCATCTCGGGGTAGCGGAGATATCGACAGTGCCCAGAGCAGAAGCTGGAGTGTCCCCGAAGGGTCAGTGCCCTTGCTGCCCGCAGGTGCTGGCACTCACCTGGATCACCTTCGCGCGGCTGATGCAGGTTCGGACCGAAGCTGCGCGGCGCGGAGTGGGTGCCGCGCCCTCTGCCTGGGGCGGGGCGGGGCCTGGAGCAAGCCACGCCCCCGCCTGGGGCAGCGCACGGCCACGCCCCCAAGTTGGGGCTCCAGGCGCAGAGTCACGCTTTAAAGTTTGCCAACTCCGGGCTGTTCGGGAGGCGGACACTGAATTTTCTTCCTGCCCTTGGTGATCCATGGATTTGCTCCTCTCACTCCCAAATCCACAAATCTGCTCCCCCAGGTGCCTTCGTGGCCGCCGCCTTCCTAAACTGTCCCGGCAGTTCATGCTTGTCAGATTGGGTTTGCGGAACAGTGGCGCGTTAATAATTTATCCCCAGCAAGGCCACCGTAGCTTGGTTTTAGGCGCTTTGGGGTAAAGGGTGAGGCGCAGGCTAGCACGGCGCGTGCGCGGAAGGAGGCGCGCCCGAGTCAGTGCCCTGTGCCGGCGCGTGGCTGGGGCGCGGCGGCCGGAGAGAGAGGATTTAGGGATGTTAGGGCCTGTGAGCTTCCCTAGCTAATAAGTATTAGCGTTGGTTTTGCCGAGAGCTGGAGCCGAGCCCTGCCCGCGCGGTGGGCCGCACCCACCCTCGCCCACCCGGTCTGCGGGCCGCCTCACGCGGCCCCGGGGTTCTCTCTCCAGAGCTGGACGATACCGCTTCCGGGGCCCGCAGGCCTTTAGTAGTGAACACACGGCTCGGTGACGCCCTCGTGTAAAATCATAAACCAATAAATCGATTTGGCCCCAAAAGGCAGGACAGCTGGAATGGGGGGGCTTACAAGGTTGTAGGTGGGTTTAGTATTCTTTGAGTTGTAATTGGTTAAAGAAAGCAAGCAAGCTTTGTCAAAAGACTTGCACTCGTGGAAAGATATGCTTGAGTTAAGATGAGGGGGTCTGTTAATTAGAGAGCGAGCCACAATAGACCTACTTAAAGTGATGTTAAGTAAATTGATATCCTGCAGGCATGATTTAACTTTTGCCTTGCCACGGCCTTAGGTCTAGTTTGCAAGTAGCCTAAACTCCAAAAGGGAGGCGGTATAAGGGGGCTTGTCTCACTCTCCTTCCCTTCATGGCCAGGAACTGAGTTTTAAGGTTTTTTGGGGGCCTGCTTGGCCATGAGGGGGGTTTAAGATTTTATTTTTGGTTTACACTCCCTTCTTTCTTGGGAAAATTCATCATTTTTTGTATGTTCTTTAAAGGTAGTACCTACTATAATACATAAGTTATAGGGCCAGGTCTCCCTGTCCCTCACATCAGAGGTGTTAAGGGGGTGGGCATGTGCCTTTGGCTCTGCCAGTGAGGTGCTCGCTCTGAAGACACTGACCCTTGAGAGAATTAACAGCAACATGGGATGTTTGGAGGTCTCATTCATTACAGTGGCTGTCGTGGGCGGACCAGACCTGAGAGTCTTTTCTGACTATTCCATTAAAAATTACACCCTCCCTTTTCTCAAGGCATACCTTATCCATTTCCTTGTTTTACTTTCTACCATCTGAAATATTTTTTATCTAATTATTTGTTTATTATCTGGCCTGCCTATTCAAATTTAAATACATGAAGGTGGAGATACAGTCTGTCTATTTACTGCTGTATCCCTAGTGCTCTTAAGTGCCTGCCATAGAGAAGGCACTCAGTCATTGTTTAAATGAATGAATAAAATGATTCATTTCTGTTGCCTATCCCCCTGGAGATCCCTGGGTTTCCAAACTTTTTAGGAATCCCATACCTCCAGCCCACCCTTGAGTCTGTTAGCCCTGATTGCCTTCCAAGAATTATCCCATTCAGCAAGTTAGCTAGAGTTACCTTCTACGCACGCTTACTATGTTATAGGCTTCTCACACACAGAATGTCCAAAGCCACATTCATTACCTTTCCAGTCAAACTTTTATGTATTTCGGCAAAGGACAACATCTAAGTAATTACCTTAGCTGGAAACTTAGCATCACTCCTTCTCCTTCACTCCTTGGACTTGGGAATCAGACAGTCCTGCAACAGAATGCAGAAGAGCCATTTACGTATCTGCGAGACTGGGAGAAATTGTATAAGTTCTTTGAAACTTGTTTTGCCTTTTTATCTGCAAAATTAGCACATTAACACTAATTTTACTTGGCTGTTGTGAAGATATACAGAGTTTGGCCCTACTGTAGGCAGTTAATAAATGGTATCTATTATTATTACCAATTCTGTTGATGACATCTTAAAATAGTTTCCTTTCTAGTCTCTCTGCCCTAGTTCAGACCTGAAGTCATCTCTGACCTGAACAATTACAGTAACCTTTTAACTGGCTTTCCTTTCAAGATTCATCACCAACTGTTGCCACAGTTATCTTTCTAAAGCAGATCTCTTCTTCAGTGACTGTGACAAATGTTTTAGGATGAAGTCCACACTCTCAAACATGGCATTTCAAGATCCTTCACAATCTACCCTCAAACTACTTTTCCAGAATCCTCTCATTTAACATTAACCTAAATATTTGTTAAGTGCCTATTGGATACCAGGTACTAATAGAACTTACATTTTAATAGGGGACTCTGTCAGTAAAAACAATAAGGTAATCACAGATTGTGACTTTCTTAACCTGTTTTGTGCTGCAATAGCAGAATACCTGAGACTGCAATTTATAAAGGACAAATTTATTGGCATTTTTGCATTTGGTATTTGAGTTTACCATTTGTAATTTTGTCTACCTATATAAAACTCTGTGTAAATTAAAGATAGCTGTTTGCTTTCCTGTACTGCAAATATCTTTCCCTAGTTTGTCAATGATTTTTAAACTTTATTATTTATTTTTGCTCAAAGAGAAATGAATAAATTTGGTGTGGTTAAATCTTTTTTTTTTCCCAGACAGGCATCTCTCTGTTGCCCTGACCAGAGTGCAGTAATACCATCATAGCTCACTGCAGCTTCAAACTTCTGGACTGTCTAAGCCTCCTGAGTAGTTAGGACTACAGGTATGTGCCACCATGCCCAGCTTTTCTATTTTTTACAGAGATGCGGTTTTACCATGTTGCTCAGGACTTTGCAGGAGACAGAGCTAGAAATATATGAACATACATACATACATATACAAACACTCTAACATACACGCATATACACAACCTAAATCTTTTTTCTAAAGTCACTCCATCTATACATATTCAAAATCATGAGTTCACACCAATATTTCTAGTTCCTAACCAATACTGCGGGACTTTTTCCAGGCTTTGCTTTTCTGTA
Source organism: Microcebus murinus (assembly GCF_040939455.1). Lineage (NCBI taxonomy): Eukaryota > Metazoa > Chordata > Mammalia > Primates > Cheirogaleidae > Microcebus > Microcebus murinus. Next base: position 113,046,741 of record NC_134105.1, on the reverse strand, counting down.
TTTGTAACTCTCTTCTCAGATAGTGAGAAACTTGGATTCCATTTACTCTCAATACATTTACTTCTTCAGTTAATCCCCCAGTGTGTAACCTATCTCCTGGCCTCTCAGACTGTCTCCTTGGCCAGCCCCAACCATGCTGGCTGAAGTCCTACCAAACACACCAACCATACCAGTCAAATCATCAGCCCTAGTGGTCCTGGCCACACTGGCTGATTCTTTGGAGCAGGGGCCACCAATCATGCCAACCGATGCCCCAACCCCAACTCCACTGACTGCATTGGCTGAACCAATCAATCAAAAGGATATTTTTTAAAAGCCCAGATTGTGCTGCTATGATTAAAATAGTCTGTTACTAGAGAAGAAAAAGACATCAGTGGAACAGAATGGAGAATCCAGAAATAGATCTAAATACACATGGCATTTTAGTTCATAGTAAAGGTGCTATTTCAAATCAGTGGATTTGGTGGTGTACTCAGTGATTGACTGATTAGTCAATCTTTCAAGTGCCATCAAGGTATGAGAATCTAGTTTCCAGAAGCAATAATAGCCCTGTAGCAATGAGCATGCCTAGTGCCTAGATCTTGATTTCTAAATATTACTTTCCATGAAAGGAAACAGGATCCTTGAATAAATGGCTGATTTCAGATATGGAACAAACAAGTATAAGATTAGCCCAGAAGGTATTTTTGTGCCAGAAAGTAAAAATTGCTTGAAGAATAATAAGGGGTATTATCTTTTTTATTCATAAAGACACAGAAATCAGCTTAAATGAAGCTTCCACTGACCAAATCTGGGATAATTTAAGCATCAAAACAAATATTGATAATAACAGACACAATCCACTGAAAAAAATAGAAATCCATGAGTCTGTACTGATATGAGCCTGAATAAATACATGAGTAGTTGGACAAAATGGATAAATCTACCTTTCAGTAAGATGCCAACTAACAAATACAGAGGAAATTATAGAATTAGGATCATTATGCAATGAGTATGGTAATAATTAATTCAAGCAAGACCCATCAATTGATGCTACAACTACTGGATGAATGATTGATAAGAAATAGGGTATTTATATAATTCCAAAGTTATTTCCACAGACTATATATTCTTTTTTCTTTTTTTTTCTGAGACAGAGTCTCACTCTGTTGCCTGGGCTAGAGTGCCGTGGCATCAGCCTAGCTCACAGCAACCTCAAACTCCTGGGCTCAAGCAGTCCTTCTGCCTCAGCCTCCCGAGTAACTGGGATTACAGGCATGTGCCACCATGTCCGGCTAATTTATATATATATATTTATGTTTTGTTATTTTTTTAGCTGTCTGGCTAATTTCTTTCTATATATATATTTTTAGTAGAGATGGGCTCTCACTTTTGCTCAGGGTGGTTTTGAACTTCTGAGCTCAAATAATCTGCCTGCCTCGGCCTCCCAGAGTGCTAGGATTACAGGTGTGAGCCACCGCGCCCGGCCACAGAACTATATATTAATGCCAAATACTTATCAGTTAATTTTACAGCAGGGAGATCAGGCAGACACTATCTTATAATAAAAGTTAAAATATAACCAGTAATAGGACATATGAACTCTGTATACTTCCTGATGGGATGCCATTAGAATATGCTATCACTTTTAGGGTATTTCTGTCAAAAAATGTATAACTTATATGTAATTATAAGGGACTTTCTACAAAGTGAGTGTCCTGCTATCTTTAAAAATGTCAAGGTCATAAAAAATAAGGAAAGACTGAGAACTGATTCAGATTGAAGGAGACTGGAGAGACATGACAACTACATGTCATGTGTGATCCTGAATGAGATCCTGGACCTATAGTAAGTATTATTAGGGCAACTGACAAAATTTGAATGTGGTCTGTGAATTAGATGAAATGAGGTGAGCCCTTTAAAAGAAGGTGACAAGTTAGAGAGAGGTTCCCCTGCTGGGCTGTCAGCAAGCAAACAGCCATGCGGTGAGCTGCCTGTGTGTTGGGAGTCGACTACCTCTCACCACCCTACCCAACAGAGAGACAGAGACACCGAGGATGCAAACACACAAGAGGAGTTTATTTTCTGGCTAGCCAGGGTCCAAGCCTTGAGCACCAACGCAGTGGCCACTCTGGTAGGCAAGGACCCCGACGGGGGTTGCAGCGTGCCTTTTATCTCTATGGTGCATACGCTATGCAGTGGCTGATCACGCGTGGATCATGCATTGACCTTTAACATGATTGGTTGGCTGGTAGCCCCACTATACAGGGGTTCGAACAATGCAAAGTTGGCGCAAACAAGCAAGCAAGCAGCAGTTTCCATGGCACAGAGAAGCAACAGTTTCCAGAAGCCGGATGTTGGTCCCGGCTTCACTGGGGGTGCGGGGCCTTGCAGGTGTGCAATGACTCGACCCCTCACATGTGGAGGGTGGACTTTAGAGCTGTCAGTGGTCCCCGGACAGCAAGAAAGAAAACAAGGACCTCAGTTCCACAGTTGAAAGGAACTGAATCCTGACAATGACCTGGATGAGCTTGGAAAAGGACCCGAAGCTCCAGAGGGGTCTGCAGCCCGGCCAAAACCTTGATTTTAGCCTGATGAGACCCTGAGTAGGGAGGCCAGTTATGCTGTGTCAGACTTCTGACCTTCAGAAGTTGTGAGAGAGTAAATGGGTGGGGGTGGGGGGCTGCTAAGTTTGAGGTGATCTGTTATGGAGCAAAGGAAAACAAACACAGACATTCAGAATGCAGATGAGCTGTTGGGAAAGTCTTGACCAGGGGGAGAAATATCAACCCTCTGAAACCTGGTACGGGTGGTGCTGTACTACTAGGGCACATTTTGAAGTTCTTGGGGAATCCAAATTGGAGAGGAACACCCTTGCATACAGAGTAATGTACAGCATCGCAAGTTAGGCAACCGATACTTGAGAGCTGTTATCCCAGGCGGCAGCCTCATTTCATAAAAAATGGTGGCATATTCTGTGATTTTTTTTTTTTGTTTGCCATTATTTTTTAATAGGATCATATTCTACATTCTCTTTCTTCTGCAGCTGGCTTTTATTCTTGGTAGTACAGATTGAACATATTTGCATATTGGTGTACATAGTGATCCACAACATAGTTACAGCTGCCAAGTGGTCTGCTGGACATGTCATAGTTTAGCTACTCCCTTCTTCACATACATTTAGGTTGTCTCTAATTTAGGGGTTGTTATAAACATTGCTAGAGTGAATATTCCTGTTAAATATCTACTTTTCTCTTGTGAGAATACTTCCATAAGAAAAATTTCCAGAGGTGAAAATACTAATGCAGAAGATGCAAATGATTTTACATTTAATAAACGTTTCACCAAATTGCCCACCAAAAATATATCAATTCAAGGTTTTCCTTGAATTTTTATATCCTTACTAACATCAAATATTATCAGTCTTTTCTAAACTTGCTAACCCCAGATGAAAATTATATTGTGTTTTTTTTGTTTTTTTTTGAGACAGAGTCTCGCTTGTTGACCAAGCTAGAGTGAGTGCCGTGGCGTCAGCCTAGCTCACAGCAACCTCAATCTCCTGGGCTCAAGCAATCCTTCTGCCTCAGCCTCCCGAGTAGCTGGGACTACAGGCATGCGCCACCATGCCCAGCTAATTATATATATATATTAGTTGGCCAATTAATTTCTTTCTATTTATAGTAGAGACGGAGTCTTGCTCTTGCTCAGGCTGGTTTCGAACTCCTGACCTCGAGCAATCCGCCTGCCTCAGCCTCCCAGAGTGCTAGGATTACAGGCGTGAGCCACCGCGCCCAGCTTATATTGTGTTTTAATATGTATCTCTTAATTAATAAGATGCATTGTTCTTATATGTTTATTGGTTTTTCACATTTATTTCTGTGAATTGTCCATTCATGTGACTTGCTCATTGGAGTATAAATAAACTAATTTTAATGCAAACTTTAAGACAATCTGGTTAGGCGAATAAACGTAATGTGTATAATGACTTTGAAGGCCAAAGGGAATATTAGAGTTGTCATGGTGTTACATTATTTGTGCTTCAACTAAGAGGTCTTCAGAGCAAAGTTAAATGATTATTTCTTCCCCTTTATAAGAAGAAGTTATTGTACAATCCTCCCAAGATTGTTCCAGAATCACATAGACTTTGTCACTTTCTTGGGGGATTGTGCCTTAGAATGCGAAAGTATAGGATAATCTCCAATTCCCCACGTTCACTCTGGTAATGCAACCTTCTCTGTCCACAGGATTGTTGTGTTGGCCCTTTGGCGAGTGTCTGCAGTTCACTCAACACCATGAGCACAGCTGTGTTCTAACCTCTCAGAGCAATGTCATGCTGGGGGTCCACTCCTCCCTGGCCATGTGGTGATGTCTTTCTTGAGGTCCTTGCCGCTGGTCTCCGGGCTGCTCCAGTGGTCTCAGCCTCCAGTTCTCCTCCACAGCCTCCTCCTGTGGAGTCTCCCAGGGTCTCAGGTACCCCTCCTTCCGGCCCTCGTCCGCTGTATGCTCGTCTTCTTGCTTCTTTTTTCTAATTTCTGCTAGTATCTGTCTTTTCTGCAGAGACACTCTGTCTGGCGGTGTTTCTCGTCCGCCATCTTGATCCTTCCACCCCACCCCCCCATACTCCGTGATTGCTTGATTAGTCAATCTTTCAAGTGCAGTCAATGTACAGGAATCCAGCGTGTAGAAAATGGCCCAGCTTCGGAGTGAAAGGGGAACTGGGTGGAGTAAGATCCTGGCACTCTTACATGCTTAAGGAATGAGTCATTTCAAAATAGCTCAGTTTTCTGAAAGGCTCAGTGCCTTTGTGCACCCAAATATTCTTTCTTAAAACTATTTCGAGTGGGCAAACACTTTCACATCCTTTCTCTTCTTTTTATTTTTAAATTTTCATAAACAAAACGAAAATGTTTATGTTTAAAATCAGATGGGAGGGGAGAGAGAGAGAGAAAGAGTACACTTCTCTCAACTTCTCTTTCCCCACCCTCCAAAATGGTTATACTGTATAACCATTCTCACTTCTTCCACTTGGAATCAGGACATTTTTTTTTAGATGGGGCCTTGCTTTGTTGTCTAGGCTGGAGTACAGTAGAGCAATCATAGCTCACTGCAGCCTTGAACTCCTAAGCTCAAGTGATCTTCTTGCCTCAGCCTCCCGAGTAACTGGGACTACAGATGCACACCACCATGCCAGGCTAATTTTTAAAATTTTTTTGTAGAGACAGGGTCTTACTATGTTGCCCAGGCTGGCCTCAAATTGCTGGACTCAAATGATCTTCCCACCTCTACCTCCCAAAGTACTAGGATTACAGGTGTGAGCCACCATGCCCAGCCAGAATCAAGGCATCTCTTTAAGAAACACATTAAAACCTCAACTTATTCCACAAATGGGACAGGATTTCTTAATTTCCAACTTAGGATTTTTTTTTTTTTTTTTTTTTTTTAGACAGTCTCTCTCTGTTGCCAAGGCTAGAGTGAGTGCCTTGGCATCAGCCTAGCTCACAGCAATCTCAAACTCCTGGGCTCAAACAATCCTGCTACCTCAGCCTTCCAAGTAGCTGGGACTACAGGCAGGTGCCACCATGCCCAGCTAATTTTTTTCTATGTATATTAGTTGGCCAATTAATTTCTTTTTATTTATAGTAGAGACAGGGTCTCGCTCTTGCTCAGGCTGGTTTCAAACTCCTGACCTTGAGCAATCCACCCGCCTCGGCCTTCTAGAGTGCTAGGATTATAGGCGTGAGCTGCCACACCCGGCCTCCAACTTGGGATTTTGATGCTCCCAATGCTTTTTTGCCCCTCTTTACCCCATTTCCACTTCCCTACTTCTGTCAGCTATAGCCCTACTTTGACAATGTCCAGATTAATAGCATTTACACTTTGTCCTGAATCTATGGTTGATTTTTCCATAATTTATATATAGTTCAATTCCATAAGTTGAAATTCTGTAACTAGCATAAATATTATTACAGTAGTGTAAATAAATACTGTTTATGTAGAACCAAATATCGTGTTGGGCTTCCTCTCCTTATTTCATGTCTAATATGACCCTCATGCCTCTTAATGGGTAATGGTGCTAAACAGGAATGTAATGATCCTAATTTAATGTTCCTTAACAACTCAGGATCATAACTGAGTGAATCCCAGCTGTTTTGCTTGCCACAATCCAGTGGTGTCTATAGGGTTTACTGAGGTACAAAGAGTGATTTTCCTTCTAATATTACTAACAGTCATCATTTATTGAGCACCCAATAAGTAAGCATCAGGCATTCTGATAGGCAATTTTTTTGTTCTATCTTAAAAACAACACTGTATCACCCCTATTTTTACAGATGAGAAAATGCAAGTTAATTAGCTGGGAGGGCTCAATTCCAGTGAAGGACTGGACACCAAGTTGGGTTGACAAGCTAATCCCAGTTTGGCTGGGACTTTCCTGGTTTTAGCACTGAAAATCCTACATCCTGGGAATCCCCTCAGTTTTGGGCCAATGGGATTTGTTCACCCTATGAGTCCAGCCTCTCTCTCTCTCTGTTTTTTTTTAAAATAATAATAATAATAATAAGCCATTTCCATGGCTTGGGCTTTATTGCTCTTCTGCTAGTCAGTCATCATTTGCTAATGGACTGTCTGAGTTGTGAGCTCTAACCACAACTGGCTGGTACTGGTGTCAAACTGTGAGCATCTGCTGAGCTGTGCTCCTCTTATTTTTCAATTCTTCTCAGTCAGTGTACATTAGGATGGTGATTTTTTCTATATCAACCACCTTGGAAACCTGCCCTTGGTCATTTCCTCATCTTCATCCCTCCACCATGGGGTACTTCAGAATTCAGACCTTGAACTTCTTTGTTGTCTATGCATGATGAATCATCTATTCTCATAACTTTAAATATCATCCATGTGAGCTAATGACCCTTAAATATAGGCTGTCAGTGTAGACATTCCCCTGAACTCCTGGCATAGATAGTCACTTACCTATGGGACGTCTCCTCTTAGAGGTGAAATAGTTATGTCAAACTTAAGATGTTCCAAAGTGAATTTCTCATCTTCCCTGGAAAACTTGCTTCTCTCATAGTCCTCTGTGTTTCAAAATGACAACTTAATCCTTCCAGTTTCTCAGGCCAACACTAGAGTCATCCTTGACTCTTCTTTTAATCTCTTGCCCTATATAAAATCTGGCAAATTCTGCCAATTCTGTCTCCAAAATGCATCTAGAATTGGACCACTCTCACTGCCTTCATCCTAACAACACCTGGGTCGTAACCATGTCTCTTTTGGATTATTGCAACAGCCTCCTCTAATTGGTCTCCTTTATTCCATTCTTGCCCATCTGCAACCTAGTCTCAAGAAAAATCCAGAGTGGTCCTTTTAAAACATGTGTTGGGTCACTCCTCTGCCCATAGCTTGTTTTTTGTCTCACCCAGAAGAAAGCTTGGCTCTTAGGATAGCCTTGTGTTATGTGCACATCACCCCTGACCCCATCTCTGCTCACCCTGGCCTCCTTGCTCTTTGGAAACTCCAGGTATGCTCTTTGCTGTTCTCTTTGCCTGAAAGATTCTTTCTCCAGTTATTAATATCTGAAAGCAGGACTGGCTACATAATATGTGGGGCACAGTGCACAATAAAAATGTGGGGCTTCTTGTTAAAAAATCATTAACAATTTCAAGACGGTGACAGCAGAAAATTAAACCAAGTGTGGAGCTCTTCTGAGCACTAGGCCTTGTGTGAAAGTCTGCAAGTCTCCCTTCCTCAGCAACTCAGGAATTTGTTCAGTAGTCACCTTCTCATTGACTCCTCTTTCCCTGACCACACTATTTAAAGCTTCATGACCCTTGTCCCACTCCTTATATCCTCCTTACCATTTTCTCTTTAGCATCTCTCAACCTCTAACTCACTCTATAATTTACTTACTTATTCCCCATTTTCTGTCCTCTCTCTCTGCATTAGGATATATGAGGGCCAGGGGTTTTGTTTTAGTCACTGTTGTATCTTCAGCTCTTAGAACAGTACTTGGCATATAGTGGGCACTCAAATATTGGAAGGAAGGAAGGAAGGAAGGAAGGAAGGAAGGAAGGAAGGAAGGAAGGAAGGAAGGAAGGAAGGAAGAATGGATTGATTTATTTTGTAGCTTTCTGGTAGGAATAATCAATGTTTAAATCCATCTTTCAGAGGGAGAATCTCATGGACCTGCAATATCTGTATAAAAATTACATGAATTGCTTTTATCTGCTGCAGAGTTTACCCCAGGACACACAAGGGCCACAGAGCAGCTGGATCTTCTTGCATTCAGAGAATTAGGCCTCCTCACATGGGCTTTTTCTAATGCAACCTGTCTCTCCTTATAAAGTCCTAAAACCTTTTAAATTTTCTAAATTCTTGGCTCTTTTTCCCATTTAAAAGTAATTTTGTAGATGAAAGGATTTAGGATTCAAAAGTTGTAAAAGTGAAAGTCTCTACACTTTGCTTGTCCAGCCACCTGGTTCCTTTCCTCAGAAAAAATACAAACATAATTATTCAAGTCTCTCGTGAGTCCTCCCATGATGGGATTAAGACCACTGGGACTTAGGGATGCTATGCCTGAGGTTGTGACAGGATAGGATATGAAGGAATTGCCTGAGCAGAAGCCTGACATAAGTGCAGATGTTAACTGTCTAGTTGGGGGACATATATCAGTGATTGGGAGTACAGCAAAGCATGCTCCAACCTCAGAGCCTAAGAGATCTCATGCATGTAAAGCCATGGACTTGACATGAAAACTTCTCATGGCTGTAGAGGTAGATTGCAATATGTCAGCCCAGGAGAAGGGTCTCAAGGCTTCCATAGTGTTTGAATGCTGGGCCAAGTTCCTTCTCTCTCTTTCTCTCAACAATGCCTCAGTTAATGTAAAACCAGTCTCCCAGTGGAAAGCATGTTTCCTTGTTCCTTGATCAAATGGGTTGCAGCTATGGACATTAAAGATTGATATCCATGCACATACAAAGCTTGAGCTTGGGATAAAATCAGTTTACCTTGATCAAAAGGGTTGTACCTACCGAAGAATTATGTGTTTTTCACTTCTAGAAAGGAAAAGGAAATTAGCTAAGACACCTTGTGATTTTGGGGGGAGCCCCACAACCTTTGATTATTGTATCTCATGATTTTTTCACATGAGATCATTGTATTTTGCAACATGGCAAAGAAAATAAAAAGCAAGTGCTGGGATTCAGTCACTGCCACCTTGGCACCGGAGTGCTGGTGGTCCCCTGACCTCCCCGCTTTCTTATCTATTATTTCTGTGTCTGTGTCTTTGTTTCTCTCATCTCTTGCAACACAATCTTCCAGGGGACCCTATCTTTATCATGGATGTCACAAGCCCCCAATACTCCCAGAGATACTCTCTGCAGAGACTGTACTAGTAACCGTGGGTGTGATGTGTATGTATGCTCTTTTTCCTCCCACAAAAATAATTGCATAATAGGATGTAAGAATGGGACTGTTTCTGTCTCTGTTTTGACTGAGGTGCCAGGACTCCAAGTTCCAAATACTCTTTGTTTCCCAGGGAAAAGGGAGGGGACCTTTGTATTACTCAGAAAGGAGGTTTCTGCAAACTGATGTTGCAACCCTTAGGCCTTTGCTACTTGAGGGTATAGAAGAGGTTGGCAAGGCCAAGGTAGATTTAGAGATGGATGAGAAGGGAGCTGTTGCCTTGGGCTTCGAGTTCCACAAGGAACCTTGTGGCATTCCTCGCCTTCAGGCAGGGCTGCAGTGGCTTGCCCACTAAGGTGATTTTACCTCCCAGGGGACATTTGGCAATGTCTGGATACATCTTGGGTTGTGACAACTGGGAGCATGCTGCTGGCATCTATTGGCTAGAGGCCATAAATGCTGCTTGTCTTAGTCTGTTTGGGGTGGCTATAACAAAATACTTTAGAATGGGTAATTTATAAAAAACACAGTTCTAGAGGCTGAGAAGTCCAAGCTCAAGCTGCTGGCAGGTTTGATGTCTGGCGAGGGCTTGCTCTCTGCTTCATAGATGGAGCCAGCTGCTGCATCCTCACATGGCAGAACGGCAGACAGGCTCCCCAAAGCATCTTTTACAAGAGCACTAATCCCATTCATGAGGGTGAAGCTCTCTTGACCTAATCACCCCCAAAGGCCTTGCCTCTTAATACTACCACATGGGGTATTAGGTTCCAACACATGAATTTTGGAGGGATACCAACATTCAGACCATAGCACTGCCAAACATCCTAGAATGCAGAGGATAGTCCCCTACAACAACAAAAAGTATGCCCCCAAATGCTAATATTATTGATGTTGAGAAACACTGGTCTAAGGAGAGGGGCTCCTTCAGGACCACTTGAGAACTGGTTAAATGTTTCTTGTAGTTGATGGACACAGGGTACTGGTGTCTGGCCCATGTCTGGAGGCCGGTGCTTGGCTCACTATGCTAGTGGCAGGGTTACTGAATGGGGAGCTATGTCCATTCTCAGAGTGTCTGATAAAGGATGCTGAATGATTCCTGTGGCCCAGATAAGACTGTGAGAGGGAGAGTGACGGAGAGATTGGGGGAGCACTGTATGGAGAGGGGCAGGGAGCTCAGGAGAAGGAGGCTAGAGGGACAGTGACAGAAGCTCTGGGAGAAGGAAGCAGTCATGAGTACTACTCTACCCCAAGGGAGCTATCTCCACTTGGGGGGAGGTGTGGAGTGTGTGAAGTGTTTCCAGAGAACTTCTCAAAAGTACTACAGGAGAGAATGGATCTTCATCAAACACCTGAAAAGCCCAGAGAGCTGATGACAGCTCTCAACATTATTAAGCAAGTGAGAGCTTGACTGACACTCCAATAGCACATAGAGAATAAAATCCAGCACGCACAAGATCCCACTTGACTTGGCCCCTGCTGGCCTCTCTGACTCTATCTTCCCTCTCCTATTTTGCTCCAGTCATGGCAGACCTCAGGGCTGTCCTCAAACATATTGAGCTTGCTCTGACCTCAGGGGCTTTGCACTTGCTTTTTTTTTTGAGGCAGAGTCTCATTCTGTTGCCTCTGCTAGAATGCCATGGTGTCAGCCTAGCTCACAGCAACCTCAAACTCCTGGGCTCAAGCAATCCTTCTGCCTCAACCTCCCGAGTAGCTGGGACTACAGGCATGTGCCACCATGCTCGGGTAATTTTTCCTATATATTTTTAGTTGGCCAATTAATTTCTTTTTATTTTTAGTAGAGACAGGATCTGGCTCTTGCTCAGGCTGCTTTTGAACTCCTGACTTTGAGTGATCCACCCGCCTCGGCCTCCCAGACTGCCAGGATTACAGGTGTGAGCCACGACGCCTGGCCTGCACTTGCTTTCCTGCCACATTTTCCTACCTTGCATCACTGCTGCCTCTCTTCATTCAAATCTGTGCCCAAATGCCACTGTCTCAGAGTGGCCTTTCCTGATCAGCCCATCTAAAACAGGAAAGAGCCTGTCACTATCTCCTTCCTTGCTTTATTTCTCTTCAGATGACTTAACACCTAACCTTTGGTTGGAATGTATTTACTTACTATTTCTCTTCTCCATTATAAAGTAATATCCCTGAAGGAAAACACTTCATCTTTGTATTCCCAGGGCCTAAGGCACATTGAAACATTTCAAAGTTGCCCAATATTATTGAATAAAGGAACGAATGGGTATCTGAGCAATGCTATTGTGATTTGCTGAGCTGTTTGGTTTGGCTTCGGCTTTGTGGATGAGTGGAATCTCAGGTCACTTCTGTTGCTTCTGATGCTGAGCTGTTTTGCAACAGCTGACCTGTTTGCTCACGTGGCGTGATTGGTGCGGCCTTATGTCTGGTGTCTCCTCAGCAAAGATCTGCTCTCCTCAACTCTGACCTGCCTATCCTCCAGCATTCTCCTGTCAAATTCCCCGGCCTCTGAGCAAAAGACAGCCCCGGCAAGGGAATAGTAAGACTAGGTCAACCACTTCACACAGCTTTTCAGATAAAAAACTTGCTAGGATCTTTGCTGAGATCACGCTTCCCTGTTTAGGCACTCAGGTTAAAAGTTGTGAGTGAAAAGAGAGTAATGACAGTCTGTACCCTTTTATTTTTTTAAGTCAAATATGGCTGTATTTTATTTTTATTGTAATTTAAGAGAGATACATATTTTAACACATTAACTGCCACGTGAGTATTTAACTCATGTTAATTTTGAGCCTGGGGCATCATGAAGCAAAACCTGTAAAACCCTGCAGTTGGTTATGAAAATCTTACTTGTTGATGTTCTTATTGTTACAATTAATATTGACAATTTAATTCTAAAAACATGGATTAAATGAATAGAAGTCAATAACAAATTTTTCATCAAATTAGAAAGAATCGTTTTGTTTTCAAAGTTGTTACTCTATGTTTGTAATTAAACACCGTGGCCCCAAGGAAAGAATTCTTTTTTTTTCTAGTGTGGCACTCAATGTGTTAAAATAGGTATCATTGAAGTATTGAGAAATGTAAATCAGGGGCAAAGTGGATAAAATCATCCATAATTCTCTTACTAGACATGATTACTTTTATCATTTGGGTACATTCTTTTCATCTTTTTTCTATGCATATGAAATATATTTTAAAATGACATCATATTAAACAATATATCAAAATAGCACATACAAGTAATGCCACATTGTATTTTATGGATGTATATTGTAAAATTGTATGAAGGCAACCACTATGAATTTTTGTATAATTCCCTCCAAAAACAAAACAAACAAAATCTACACACAATGCAGCCTATGTATCATCTATAATATATCTATTCATTTTTCTATGCGTCTGTATATCTATGAATCAATGTATCTATTTTTATATGCCTTTGTATCTTTTATGTTTCCATGTATCTTTCTGCCTATGAATTCTATGTATCTATGTGCTCATTTATCTATCTATTCATTCATCATCTATCTATTAATATGTATAGATCTCTCTCAATGAACTTATCTACCTACATATCTATTTTTAGGTATGTGTATATGTATGTATGTATCTATTCTCTATCTTTCTATGTATGCATATATTATATATCTATGTATTTATCAATTTTCTATCTATTGATTTATCTTTGTGTCTATTGTCCATCTTTGTTCCTATCTACACATGTATCTATCCATTATCCATCTATTTATCTATGAATATATGTATGTATCCATCTATCATCTATGTATCTATCATTTTTACTTACACAAAAGACTTTCTGTTATACACATTTTGGCACCTTATTCTTCTTTGCATTAAGATGCACTAAATGCATGTTAGAGATCTTCTACATGAGTACTTCAAGAGCTATTACTATTCTTTAATGGTGGCATTATTATCATCATAAGAATGTCCCCATGATACATTTGGTATTTCTTTTATTCTCATTTTATTGTACTATATGACATACATAAAGTTCTAACACACACACACATAATTTATGTACTGCTTAAGTCAAGAAACAGGACATTGCTACCACCCAAAGGTCCACACTGGGCTCCTATTCAATTATAGCCTTATCCACGTATTAGAAGTCACTCTATCCTGACTTTATTTTTCTGTTTATGAACGTTATTTGAATGGAGTCATGCTTTATGAATTTTCTTGTTTCTTGCTTCTTTTGCTCAATGTTGTATTTATGAGATCCATCCATATTGGGGCACGTAGCTCAGTTTATTTATTTTCATTATATTATTCCATTATATGACTAACTCACACTTTGAAACAAATTAATTCTAATGTTCATGGACATTTGAGTTGTTTCCAGTTTAGGCCTATTGTGGAAAAAGCTTTTATCAACATACTTATAGCAGTATTTTGGTGCTCATGTGTACCATTTAAAAAATTTAATTATTTTTATTGATACATATTTTCAGGGTAGATGTGATAATGTTATATAGTCATATAATCAAATCAGGGTAATTGGATATCCATCACCATGTGTATCATTTTTTGTTTGTTTGTTTGTTTAGAGACAGAGTCTTGATATTTTGCCCAGGCTGGGCTAGAACTCGTCATCCTCCTCCCTCATCCTCTCCAGTAGCTGGGACTGCAGGGTCACACCACTGTACCTGGCTCCATGAGTGTCATTTTTTAAAGGCGCTCAGCAGCAAGTCCCCGAACTCCTCGCAGACCACACAGCCCTCGGTGACGGGGTGGGAGTAGCCGCCGCGGAAGTCGAAGCCAGTGACGGCCGGGGCGCGGTCGACGCCCAGCCTGCAGGCCACTTGGGGCCGGCCCGGCAGGTGCAGCTGGACGCAGCCCACGGGCATCATGCGGGCAGGAAGAAGTACACGTTCCCGAACTCGTTCCGCGGCACCTTCCCGGCCACGGCCAAGGGCGGCTGGTACGGTTCTGTCTGCCACGGCCTGAACAGGCCCAGGTCCCGGTGGTTGCGCAGCTGCGGCTCGGCCAGCTGGGCCTTGCGGGCACGGTTCGAGTAGCCCTTGACCATTCTGTAGGGCGCCTCGCCCAGCCTCACCGCTCGCCCCTTCTTTAGCCACGTGTCCCTGGAGCGCAGCGCGTGCTCGCAGGCCCTGGAGGAGACAGCTTCTCCGCGACGGTACCCAGCACGGCCGCCGTCTCGGGTAGATGGCCTCGTACTTCAGCAGGTGCCGCTTCAGCGTGTGGAGAGGGTGGTTCTTGTACAGGCCGACGGCAGTGGGCAAAGGCTGGTCCAGGTGTTTCGCCTGAAACTCCAGGTCCTCCTGCTTCGGCCTCTCCACACTTGGGCCCTGGTGGGGCCTCAGCGTCTCGGCCCACCACGCGGCGTCCACGCACTGCCTGCGGGTGGCCGCCAGCCAGGCCGGGTCGTACCTCTGCGTGACGTCGAGGGCCCAGCCCTCGCCGTCGATGCCCACCACGTAGGCGACGGGCTTGGTGGCGAGCCGGTAGCAGGCCGCGGGCTGGCCCACCGCGCCGTGGACACAGTCCACGCACAGCCACTTGCCCTCACGCTCGCAGAACACCTCCAGCCACTGGTCCACGCCGGCCTCTGCGCCCGCGGGCGTCTTCTTGCCTCTCTTACCACCGCCCTCGGGGCCGGAGGGAGGTGTCGGGGAGTCTGGGCGGTCATGGCGAGTCCGCCAGGCCCCGGCCTTCTTCCTCGGTTCCTAGTCCTTCTCGTTGGTCCTGCCGGAGACCTCGAACTCGGAGCCAACGTCATTGCTCCCACTCTGTTCTTTGTAAGAGACCCTGGAAGCCACCTGCCGCCTCTGGCCACGAGGACATCCCTGGGCCGCCACCTCCTGCCCGCCCCGTGTACCCTCTTCCTCCTCGCTGGAGGAGGAAGGCTCGCCGGTTTCTTCCCGCTCCTCTTCCCTTTGGCCCCTGGGTTGCCGGCGGCCTTAGGAAAGGTTCCCTCTCGTTGGCCTCCTTTGCTGGGCTTGGGTTCGGTGTGGTTTTCTAGAACGTGGCTGGAAGCTTCTGAGGAGCCTCCGGGATCTTCTGTGCATCTCTCCTTGGAGGGTTTCTTTCCCTTGGCTGCGGGTGACTTCGGGGGAACTGGCTGCAGAGACAACAACACGAGTCGGGTCAGGAGCTGCAGGGCCCGCAGAATCAGTAGAAACATGTGGACCAATTCCTGGCGGTCTCTCGCAGAGTAAATCGCAAACCGCCGTTCAGCGCCCGTCCTGGGCGTCGGTCGAAAGCCCCGCGTTCACCGCGAAGGTTCCCACGAGCCACTTGGCCAGGCTCGCGAGGTGGCGGGCGTCCACGGCCCGGGCGGCACTCTGGGGAAGCGCGTGGGGACGACGGAGAGGCCGACGGCCTGCAGGTCCGGCTGGCTGCAGACGAAGCCATGGGCAGCAGGCACAGGAGGTGGGCCTTGTGTGTGTCCTCGCGGATCTCTCTGTCGCGACGTTTCATCGCCCTCCGCAGATGCGTCCCGAACTCCGTCTGCATCTTCTCCCTCCTTTCTCCTGCTTTCGCCTGCGCTGGCGTCTCCATCTCTAAATCCCCCCGCTTCCTGGGCAGAAGGGACCGAGAGGAGGCTGCATCGTCGTCTCCCCCATCACCTGGCGTGGGCTCGCCAAGTTCCTCCACCTCGTCCCGGTCATCTTCACTTTCTTCCTCGCCCTCTCCGTGGTCGCTGCCGTCGTCCACGGTAGCCCCTCTCCTTGGACGGTGTGTCTCCCTGGGGTCACTCGGAACGCCCCCTGAATCCTCCCCTCGCTGAGCGCGTCCTCCTTCACGGCCCTGAGGTTTTCAGATTTAACCGTCACCTTGGCCACTTTATTTTTTTTTGTGGGACCATCCGCTGAGCCCCCGGGGTGGCTGCAGCCTCTCTCCCTCTTTCCCGGTGGAGCTCTGGAGAGAAGGCTCTTCTCTGGGCGCTTCTGGTCTTCAAAGACATCTCCACTTGCGGCGGCGTCTGCCCGCCCAGCCCTGCTCGGCCTCCGAGCCCCCGCTTCCCGGTGACGCTGCGGGCCACCCACCAGATGATGTCCACTGTAACTTTTTTTTCTTTGAAAACTGCCAGTTCTTATCTTTAGCCCATTTTTAAACTGGATTGTCATTTTGTTCTTACTAACTTATATATAAGCTTTTTATACATTAAGGAAATCAGCCCTTTGCTGTCATATATTTTGTAAATATATTTTTTGCTTGACACTTGTCCTTAATTTTTTATTTTATATGTATTTGTATTTTTAACTGATATAGCATAATTGTACATATTTATGGGGCACATGTGATATTTTGATGCGTGTATACACTGTGTAATTGATCAAGTCAGGGTAATTGGGATATCTATCATCTCAAAAATACTTTTCTTTGTGACACTGGTCTTTAGACTTTGTTTAGATAACTTTTATTTCACAGAGAAAAAGATTTGTGTATTTACGTTTACCAGTTTTTTACTTTATGGCCTCTAGGTTTTATATCTTTCTTAGAAAGGCCTTTCCTACAATCATCCATGCTTTCATTTTGAGATTTCATGGTTTATTTTATGTTCAACTCCTTAATATATGTGCAATCTTTCATAACTTATGTTTTAATCTTTGAGACACCAAAATGAGGGAATGCAGTGGGCATCATGCCTTTCGCCTCTAACAGTTTGTCAGTGGTTGCATGTTTTTCCTTCTTCTTTAAAACACCACCTTTACCATGAACTAAAATGCCATATGTATTTTGGTCAGTTTTTAGATTCTCCATTTTGTCTCACTGATGTCTATTTTTTCTCCATTATAGAAAGTGTGTCAAATTTTGCTCACTGCTTGGGTTTAAAAAGCAAAAATGTTATCTTTTCTCTCAATCAAAAAGTCAACATCATATATAGGCACAAGGAACACAGGATGTAGGAACACACCCAAGCAAGGGACACTGAGGGAAGGGTTAATGTGTGGCCATTTGGCACAGAGGAGATTGGGCTGTTGGTGCCAAAAGTACAAAGGTATAATACTCTTGTGGATTCTTGGTGGGAGGAAATGCTCTGTATAGACACAATGCTGTACGTTAGGCGAGCAATATATATCAGGGCCAAAATCTTGGGGCAAAGTCTGATTTCATTCAAAATACCAGCGTACCTCGTTGATTACTTATTCTTTATGTAAGTAGTTACAGTGCAACCAAGCTGGTGTTCAGTGGCTATAGGAAGGAGGTGAACAGCAACCTACTTCAGATAGGAAGAGAAACTGGTGTAGTTAAACTTTGGTTATTTGACACCCCCAAGAAATGGCTCAGTTTTCTAAAAATTCACAATATACTCCATTTTTAACTATTTTGAATGGCTAGCTTTCTCAAATGCATTGCAACTATCCCTCTCTTATTTCTAAAATTTCCATTAATGTAGTTCTGGCACCATTGTTAAATAAGTCAGGTAGCACAGAAAAGTGACAGTTCCCAGTCTTACCTAATCCTGCTACAATGGAGCAACTACACTTTAACTCTTTTTATATTTGATTTTTCTGGTGGCTTCCTCCTTACTTCTACATATTACGTGTATGCTACTATCAACTTTAGACATTCCTTCTTGCCTTTGTGCTATGGTAACTGACTTTTATTGCCCTGTACTCATCCTACTCTCTACAGTTACATCACCTTCCTGTCTTCTACTGTGATTACCTGTGCACTAACCATTTACTCGTGTCTCTATTGCGTTTTCCATAGTCCAGAGGCGGTGTCCCGTAACTCCCCCACGTTTGACCTTGCACTTACACTTTTACCCCACTTTTACTCCCTTTTCCATTTCTCTGCATCTTTTCACTAAGTTTTTACTTTTATATATCAAGGTTGGTAACATCTACTCTGTGTTCTGTAAGCATGGTTAACTCTCCAATGATTTGTTAATAGTTGTGAGCATCAGAAGAAAGTGGTGCTATTGTAGAGCCAGGGGTAGAGCCCACACTGCCTTCAGGGGACTTACTTAGTTCAGGAGGTGAGAGAGACATGTAAACAAATAATTGACAACACAAGTATTGAATGCTCTATAAAGATGATTTTAGAGTGCTGATGGGACTCCAAACACACTAGCAGCTTTCTCCTAATCTATGAATCTCCAAATCTCTCTCCAAACTTTTCATCCCTCAGGTGGTGAAAGCTCAAAGGTTGCAAAACCAGTTTTGAGAAACCTTTCCAGGTCCTGCTTCAAACTATGGGAGTGGCTGGTACTTGCGGTTTTGTGACCAAAGCAAAACAAACGAATGAAAAACTAGTAATAGTTATTGCCTCTGGAGAAGAAGGTAAGGGGCTGGAGGACAGGAGTGAAAGGAGAGGCTTTCTACTTTTGTAAGTTTTGAATTCCAAGCCTCTGTTACCTACCCATAAATATAAATTTACTTAAAAAATATAGCCAAGAATTACTAAAAACATTTTTTTAAATGTCAGTTTGAGGATTTCAGAAAGAAAGCAGTGTTGCACAAAGGGAGGACTGAATTCAAAGATACAGAGTCTGGCACCCTGCAGGATTATCAAGGGAAACCAGCCTGTGCAGGCACAAACACGTCCTGGGGTGAGACCAAGACAGAAGAAGGGAACTCACGCTACTCATGCTGCATAGAAGGGAACTAACGCTACTTTCACATAGGCATCACAGGTCTGTGATGGGACTCCCCTTCTGGGAGCAGACTTGAAAACTTGAAACTCTTTTACCTGTGGCAGCTCCTAACGTAGGCTTCAGTGTAGACAAGTTGGGAAGGGCACGACTGGCTGTTTTTCAAGATGAGTGGTCTGCAGCACTGCAAGTCCACCCTGCTCTGAAGGCGATCCGGCTGTTTCCTGCTCCCAATCCCAATTTAGCAGTCGTTTATCTAAATCAGGCGTCCTCAAACTACAGCCAGTGGGCCACATGTGGGCCGCCTAGCACATTTATCCAGTCCTCTGGGTGTTTTTGCCACCGCTGCCTGTCCTGCTTAGCAGCCGACTAGTCCCGGGCCTACAGTGTGCACTCTCCAACGGTCTGAGGGACAGTGAACTGGCCCCCTGTTTAAAAAGTTTGAGGACCCCTGATCTAAATGATCAAGACTTCATTAGAAGTCCAATCCATGAAAACAGTGAGGGCTATGGTTTTCAATCTTTTTGGGTCACTTTCTCATAGTAAGAAATAGATTTCACATTACAACTCAATATACACATTCATACAAATTCACACAGACATATATATATTGGAAATAGATTTTCATAAAATATTACTTCCTTTAATCACATGAGATGGACCCAATTTTCTATTATATTTTTTTCCTATTTTTATCCATCCTTATTAATTGGAAGGGTATGATTGACAAAACTTGCATATATTTTGGGTGTACAACATGATGTTTTAGTATATGTATACATTGTGAAACCATTGCCACAATCAAGCTAATTAATTTATCCCATCACCTGCAGTTACCATTTTTTTTTGTGTGGTGAAAACACTGAGATTTAGCACAATCCCCTTCATTTTGCATAGGAGGGGAAAAGGGAGAACTAGTGTTTATTGAGTTAGATATTTTATGTATGTTATAAATCCTATAAGATGGATAGTATCCCCATTTTATAGATAAAAAAATGGCACTCAGAAAAATTAAGTAACTGGCCTACAGACACAAGCTAAGTGCCAGGGTTCCCAGGTCTCCGGACTCCTGGGTTACTTGTCTTTAGATCATAATTCTATAACCAAAATCCAGTGAGGCACTGTTCTCTCAATATTTTTTTAATATAGGTGGGGCCTGGCTATGTTGCTCAAGGTGGTCTTAAACCCCTGGCCTCAAGGGATCCTCTCACCTTGGCTTCCCAAGTAGCTGGGATTACAAGAGTGAGCCACCGTGCCCGGCTGATCTCTCAATTTAAATACTCCAATTTATTTCTTTTGTAGAAGATCATATCATCTAAAAAACTCAGACTGACACTGCTCAGCCAATTTTTGAAGGTTAAGTAAGGTAAGTCAACAGCCCTCTATGACTCAGCCTGTTGGACCCCAACTTGACTGGTGAGATGCCAAAACCCGTGGAACCCTGCTGCATGCCAAGCTCAGACTCCACTGAATGTGTGACTTAGAGAGATGCATGGGAGGAGCCCACTTTTTAGAATTTCTGACTACAGGGTTAGCAGCCAGGGTTACCTGGGAGAAAAGGGAATCTGCTGTTGAAATAGTGAAGATTGAGACCTGTTGAAAGAAAAGAGAGATTGGGAAAAGAAAAGGACCACAGACTGCCATGTGGAAGAAAGAGGTACAAGTGTTTGTAAAGGCAGCTTCCAAGGGCACTAAGTTGTAAGAGGGTAAAGAAAGCAGAAATAGAGCCCCTGTGGTTGTCATCCTGTGCCACCTTGTGGCCACCTCGCCACTTCTCACCAGACTCCACTTTCTCTTACTCCCTTTATATCTCTTGCCTTTGAAAGTCCATGTCGCTTGTGCTGTACCCACAACATTGCTTAACTTCAGTGGTGAATCTCAGGACACTTTCTTTGGCCTCTCCTTGGCAGCATGGAAGGATTGGATTATGGAACACTGAGAGTTATGGGGAAGAGAGATGGGGAGCAGAAGAGGTTTTCACATATTTCTTCCTCTGCTGCTAATATACTCATAGAGGAGCCATTATTGAGAAATTCCATTAAGGAGAGCAAGCATGCTCCTTCCAGCACCCTTCTGTTATACCTATTCATACAGCTCTGTGGAGAACAAGATGCTAGACTCCTAATGAAGACAGATTCCAGCTAACATTAAAAAATGAAACAAGAGAAACTCCCGAGGGACCAGTGGGGAACTGACCAGGCAGAGTTGCTCAAGGAAGTAAAAATTATAGTACAACTGGTTTTATAAGCTAGAGCCCAGAAGACCATTAAAACATAGCATAAGGTTAGTAGCAGCTGTAGGTCTCCGTAATGGAAAAGGGAGACCTTTCCTTTTGTTAATAATGTTCCTGGAAAAGCAACTCTCTGTATAAGAAGCTCAGAGGATAGTGCCCTTTGTGGTAGTCAGAAACAGGCTGGAAAATGAAGTAAAAACAGTGTAATGGGAGCAACGGGGAGCAACTTCAGCAGAATGGAGGCAAAGCCCTTGTGAGAACAGGTAGAGGTTCAGCCAGGCACTGTCAGGAGAGAAGGGCAGGAAATGGGGTGACACATGATTTGAGAAGTGCAAAGATGTCACACATGTAGGGCTTTAAAATCCATCATTATTATCCCTTTCAGAAAAAGGACAAGGTCTGCACAACTCAGAAATACAATTCCATATTTTATGTGTGTTTGGTGGGGAAAAAAACCTGAAGTGAATCTTAAATAATTCTGATAAAGAAATGACCATATTCTGTGACTTGTTCTGAAGGTTTCTTAAGGAAGTACCATACACTCTCTGAGGGCTGGTCAGATGTGATTTCTTTCCTGGTCATTCAGATGTCCTCCCATTGGGTGGGTGCAGTGACTCACACCAGTAATCATAGCACTCTGGGGCTGAGGTGGGAGTATCGCTTGTGCTCAGGAGTTAGTTCCACGCCACCCTGAGCCAAGATCGAAACCCCATCTCTCCATCTCTATTAAAAAAAAAAAAAAAATTCAGGCCCCTGGGCCTATGAATAGAATCAGCCATAAGACTGACAAACATACAGTTTGGATTTTCAGGGGCAGAACTAATTTAAATCAGCCCCAACCTTCCTCACAAAATACAGTAGCTTTTTTTTCATCATGTAATCTGATAGTGGACCAGAAAATACAGTTATTCTACCCACAGATCAGAAGCTTAGAGAATTTTCATTTCCTTCTGTTTCCCCCCCCCCCCCCACTGGCTCAGACTTTCCCTATATTCTCTCAAACTTTCCAAGTATTTCTCTTCTTCCCTCTTTGTTATCTTCCGTTATTTTTGCGCGTTCCTGCTGAAGCTCTAGTGCCTGCAAGATCTCACTAGTCTGCAGAATGGGGCTGGCAGAATGCCAATCACATCACCATATCCACTTTTTTCTTTTCACTGACAGTTTTGTCTTCCTCAGAAGCAGCATTTTCTTCTTCCACTCAGAACTTTGCCTCACCTACATGCCCAGATCTCCCCCGAGCCTACACCAGCTGCTTACTTTCATATGGCCTGTTGCAACTGTCCTCTCCCAGGGCAATTATTATTATTGTTGTTGTTGTTGGGTTGTTTTGCTTTTCGATCTCAGGAGCAAACCCTGGAGGTGCTGATCCAGCAGGTTGACCAGATGCCGGCAGAAGGTTCCCCCGGAGCCCTTGACTTAAAAGCCCCGATTCCTCCCCCGGCTGGTGTACCCGGCAGCAGTCACCAGCACCCTTTCTACGCGCGAGGGGAGCGCAGCCTCCCACTCCGTACAGTGTTTCCCCAACCCCGCCCTCCCTGGAAAACTGACCACTCAGCTTCGGGCTTCGTGTGGCAGCACCTGATTGGAGGATCACTGCGAGCCCGTTAGAGAGGGCTGAGCCCATTGGGCGGACTCTCCACGTCTCAGAGCAGTTTGGAAATACGGTCTTCTAGGCGGGAACCCAAGTGTCCGCCGCTGCAGCCTGGAGGCGGCCCGTTGCCATAGCAACCAGGGATGCTTCCCCGCCCGGGTCGGCTAGCTGGCTCTGCGCTGAGCCCGGCCCAGACCCCGGGCACGCCAGGAACACAAACCCCAATTCCTTCAGGGAGTCTTCCCAGATCGACGAGGAGAGACAGCACAGCCCCGATTCCTTCTGCTCAGCGAGGGGAAGCCCTAACTTATTCTTTATCCCCGAAGTATTAATGCTTTTTTTCAACGTAAAAACCCATTTACCTTTAGACATGGGCGTAAGAAACACTTTTATGGGTCAGTGTAATTGATTAAAATAAGTAAACTCTGAAAACATCAGCAGTCAGTCTTTCCATCACTTCTCTACTCTTGGCCTTGGGAATGGGAAAAACACCTTCCCTGGTTGTTTTTTTTTTTACATACTGGCTAGACATGTACATTTTGTTATTTGGTTGTCCACAGTGTGTTTCCTCCCACGTGGAGAGATTACACCATGAATCTCTGCCACATTCTGAAAAGTAGGTGAGTCTACCTACTGTTATTTTTAGATGCGTTAAAAGATGCAGAAAAAGTAAAGAAATACTGAAGTTACCCAGAGTGGGATTGGGGTTGGCCACTGTGAGAGACATTCCCCACCTTCTCATTCCTAATCACCTTGGTTTAAAGATAGCAGACCTGTTTTTCTTCCAGAAGGTGGAGAGTGCTGATGGAGGAGATGGGTATAAGCAGACAAACAGGGAAAGTGAGAGAACCTACCAGGCGTTCTTGTATATCCTCATTGTAAAAATTTCGCTTTTTCGAGAGTAGTTTTTATTTTATTTTTATGTATGTATGCATATACTTTAGCAAATAATCAAAAGACATTTGGAACTAAGTTTGGGAAATAAGTATTAAATAGATCAATAAGCTGGTTGATGCCATTTGGAATTTAAAAAGAGAAAGAAGAAATATAACTGTTACGGAATGTAATAGCTTTCTCACGTGGCTTGGAAGGTAGTTCCAAAGAATTCCATAAACATTCTGATCAATGTGGTGGTGTCATCTGGAATTAGATATTTTAGCTTTCCATGGGGACTCCTTTGAAAAGCAGTCTTCATTTGGATGTGTGTAAATTCTGATAACTAAAATTTGTCTATTTTTCCTGTTTTATTCCCTCTCTTTCTTCCATCTTTGTCTCACTTTCACAAAGGATTTGGGGATATGGGTTAATAGATTCATTTCATTTAAAGCTACTTTGAAATATAAAAATATATAAATGTGGAATGTATTACTATTATTTTAGGCATTGCCAATTTATTACCAAAATTCTTAGTCATCACTGATTATATTCTGTGGTACTCAGATTAAAACAGGCCATAGGTATGTTACTGAAAAATTATGCAGATAAAAATGGAAAACATTGAACAAAATATTTTCCTGTAGACTTTGAATTGTAATTTGAGAAATATTTTTAAAAACTATTTATTTTTGCAAGCTTGAAATTTGTAGAGATTCTTAATACTTTCTTTAAATTTTCTAGCACTTATGTTGTTAATGAAATGTATAGATTGAATTGCAGAATTTGGAGGGGGCTTTGGGTCAAAAATGGTCAAAGATTGGCAATTTCATACGATTCACCTTAGAGTGTGAATAGGAGAAATGTTACTTAAATATATTCTAAAGTTAAACGTTTTTTGATAGAAATGATTATCTCCTAATGTATTGATTTTATAAGTTAAGATTTTATGTACTTAAAGCAGGGCCCATTTAGACTTCACCAGACTTTTCTGTTTTGCACATGTGTGGTATGATATCTTGACTAAAAATTCAGGAATTTAAGGGCAACTAGAAATCTTTCAGCACATGTCTCTCACAGCATTAACCACAATCCTCCCTGACAAGTTGGAGGTTACTGACTTTGAAACATAGCCAGTTGCTGGGAACCCAGTGTGTATTCTTTCCATGACCCTTAGAAACTGGCCTGTTTCTTATTAATGATTTTTTTGTTTTGTTTGAGGCATGTTATGGTCCAGTTTCCTGGTTAATTTCCAGATCTTCTGCCATTCTTCTTTTACAACTCATTTTCTTTGTGGTGGGTCTTACTAAAAGATACCGTGTACAGAAAAGGGGCTTCTGGAAATTATCATGTTTCAGCAACAAAATTGTTTAAACATCTGACAGTCATTTACAACCAAACATCTCTGGTCTCATCCATGGAAAATATCACACATAGCAGAGAAAATTGAAAAGAGCTGGCAGAAGATATCTGTTGAGTTTGCATTGTGCACCGTTCAAATGTGTTCCTAAGAGACTTCAGACCAAGGTTATTATTTTTTTATTTTTTTTATTTTTTTATTTTTAAGAAACTCCTGGAATTGATACAAGGTTATTTTTTATTTCAGTTTAGCTTGTTGGGTGTGTTCTCTTATGCTGAGAGTGAGTGATCAGAGTCAGGCTTTGAAGGTGAACTTGAGAAATCAATTAGTCTGTCCTCCTCCCGTCTGGAAACTCAGCATTATTGTGGACATAGAGCCTGACCCCAAGGGGCAAAAGGAGGCTCTGAAATTCTTGGGCAGGAAGGGGGTGTTCCTGTTGGCATTGGCCCTTGCTGATGAATTCCAGTCCTTGTTATCAATGTTCTGAAGGCCCTGCAGAAGTGGCAACTCCATATGGTTTGTCAGTCTTGGGAGTTATTGACTAAGCTTGCCCTTTTAATCCCTAGTTAGGAACTTTGAATATATCTCGTCTTCAGGCATCCATTGGCCTGTAGATTTCTCTAAGGCCATTTTTTCCAGGGCTGTTTTGACAAGAAAAACCTCCAAGAAACCCTGGTTAGCTTGGATATGAGCCTGTGAGGTGAGTTGGTTTAATCCTAGGGTGTGATTAGTTTTTAGCTCATAATGACATTTCTATCTAGTTTAAAGACATTGAACGAGGTAGGGGTAAGAAAGTTCTGCAGCTTTTTTAAGGAACATGCTTTTGAGTGGAATAGTAATAGTTCCACTTTTTCTAAAGTAAGAATGTGAAGTCATTGTTGACCCTGATAGAAGCCACATGCTTCTAGTACATAAATTACTCTATTATTAACGTAATCTGCAGGATGAAAACTTTGGGATAATTAGTGAACAAGTCAGTCACCCGTAAGACACACAACCAGAGAAAATCAGGCTTCATTAGTTTCCTCATGATGTGAAACTCCTGGTTAATAATTACGGTTGTCTTAATTGAACCTCAGTTGGCAGTTTTCTGCCTATCAACTGAGCAGGAAATAGATTTCAATTTCATGTCTGTGATAATCTACTAATTAGTGTATGAAATGCTTTTATTTACAAAAGCCTGCTGCATATCTTTAAACCAGAGCTATCCAATAGAAGTATAGTGTTATCCATATATGTAATTTAAAATTTTCTAGTAGTCACATTTAAAAAATAAAAACCGGCTGGGCGCAGTGGCTCATGCCTGTAATCCTAGCACTCTGGGAGGCCAAGGCAGGCGGATTGCTCGAGGTCAGGAGTTCGAAACCAGCCTGAGCAAGAACGGGACCCCGTCTCTACTATAAAGAGAAAGAAATTAATTGGCCAACTGATATATATAGAAAAAATTAGCCGGGCATTGTGGCACATGCCTGTAGTCCCAACTACTCAGGAGGCTGAGGCAGGAGGATCGCTTGAGCCCAGGAGTTTGAGGTTGCTGTGAGCTGGGCTGATGCCATAGCACTCACTCTAGCCTGGGCAACAATGCAAGACTCTGTCTCAAAAAAATAAAAAAATAAAAACAGGTAAGATTAATTTGAACACTTTATTTAACCTAATATATCCAAAATAGTATCATGTTACCGTGTAATCAATATAAAAATCATTAATAAGATATTTTATGTTTTGATTTTTATATGAAGTCTTAGAAATCCAGTGTGTATTAATATTTTACATGTACAGTGCATATCAATTTGGACTAGCCAAATTTCAAGTACTCAATAGCCATATGTAGATAGTGGCTGTTGAACTGAACAGCATAGCTTTAAATTGTTACAGTATCTATAGTTAGGCAGAGGATTTTAGAGGGGAGAGGGAAATAGAGTGGGAAGGAAAAAGAAAAAAAAAAGCTCTTGCTGGATAAAGAGAATCCACAGCACCAAATCTCCCAGAGCAAGCATCTGTCCGTTCACTGTTTATTGTTTTTAGAGACAAGGTCTTGCTCTTTTGCCCAGGCTGGAGTGCAGTGCCATAATCATAACTCACTGCAGTCTCTAACTCCTGTGCCTCAGGCTCCTAAGTAGCTGGGACTATAGGCACCTGCTACCACACCTGGCTATTTTTGTCTCACTATGTTTCACAGGCTGGTCTGGAACTCCCAGCCTCAAGCGATCCTGCCACCCCCCCCCACCCCAGCCTTCCAAAGTGCTGGGGTTACAGGAGTGAGCCACCATGCTGGGCTCTGTTTGCTATTTAAACTTTAGACCTGAAGCACTGGTTTCCTTTGTTTAACACCCTAGAAAGAGATCGTGATCAAAACAATCTTATGTACTCAACGTCCACCCTAAACAAATTTGAGAAGTGAGAAAAGGCAGGTTGATTTAGTAGAATGAGAAGGGACCTTGGGGACAGGACAGATAGAACTTCGTTCAAAACAGCCCTGCTTAGAAGCAAGACTTGTCAGTAGAAAAAATAAAAAAAAAACAAAAAACAAAAAAACAACAAAAAAAAAACAGCCCTGCTGTGTCAGAGCTTATGCAAATCTGTAGCCCTCTTGACTACATTCTACTAATGGGGACAAGAGAACTAGTCTCGCAGGGCTTTAGTGGGGGCTAAATTAGATTTCTCATGTGGATGGAGCTCCTTGAGTCCGTGTGAGGCGGATGGGAGGTGCTCACTCTACCAGTGCTGTTATCTTCATCTGTTTTCCTCATAGGGACACTTCACCCTGCCTTTCTCTCTCTCTACTCTGAAATAATTTCCTATTCTACATTCCCCAGTTTCTGCTGCAGCCCCTGCTCACAAGCACGCTTTAATTGCGACTGTGTTATGAATATAAAAGACCTACTGTTGAGGCGCCAGTAATAATGGTAGTATCCATTCAGTTACTGCCCATTCCAAATCCACACGAAACGTTCCATTAGATCACTCTAAACATGGTGAAAAGACCAGCAGTACTTTTATTTTTAGCCGATGAGTGGCAGCATTGTCTAAGTCACTGGTCTCTGAGCAGCTGGTCTGTCGGAGTTAGTTTCCTTCTTGGTGCTTTGTGTTAAATGATTATTGGTGGTTCATTCTCTCGAGCTGAAGGAGAACTTTTCATCAAAAAGTCCAGTGTCAGCCCCCAACATGCTAGAGGAAACCCAGGTTGCAGAGGTGTTGTTCATTCGGACACTTGGGGGGACCGCCCAGGCCCAGAAACAAGGTGCTTATTAAGAGGTCACCCACTGGGGGGTGGGGGAGGGATGGGTTCCTGCCAGGGGCTTCGGAGAGTGATGGCAGGAAACACTTTCCAGCAGGAGACCCCCAAAGGTCAAGATGAGAGGGACAAGAGGGTAGAGAGAGGGATCCTAGGAGGCCGGATGAAAAGTGCAACAGCCTCTGCAAGCAGAGGTAGGCATCAAAGACTGGTCTTCTGGTAGCTTCACGGTAGTAACTGGGAAGTGGCTTTCTTACTCTCACCCCCCAACCCCCACCCCCACACACATAACACCTGTCATCTTTGAATTAGAAGAATGTATTCTGGGAAAAAATGTTATGGTTTTTAAAATATTTTGCCGCCTGCAATTCTATGTGCCCCACCCCACCCGCAACATGCAATACAATGATTGTTGATATTCTGAATGGTAATCTTTAGGAACCATGTTACTCAACTATTTGAATGCTTCTATTTAACTATATTTGCAAATTTAACTATATTTGCAAACTTAAAGTTCTTTCGAGCTTTCTTGATTTTCATTAGGTGGGTCTGTTTTACATATTTGGCCTCGATCAAGTGATTAACCAGAGAACATTAAGAGAATGCAGAAAAACAGCAAGGACAAAATAAGAACTGCCTATTAGCTTTAGAAGATACATATCTTGAACAATAGGATAGAAAACTGTTGGTTCTTGTTCCAGAGGCATAGAAGTCTTATTTTTTAAGACAAAGTCTCACTCTGTTGCTGGGGATAGAGTGTAGTGGTATCGTCATCATAGCTCACTGCAACCTCGAACTCCTGGGCACAAGCGATCCTCCTGCCTGGCCTCCCAGAGTACTAGGATTAGAGGTGTGAGCCACCGTACTCGACCCAGAGCCGTAGACTTAAACCAGAAAAACTTTTGAACTGAAGTCAAGCTAAATGAATTCTATAACTAACCATGCTAACAACAACAACAAAAAGACCAGGAAAACTGTAGGATCATCTTGGTTTGCTTGACTATTCAGTTATTCATTTATGTACTAAACATTTTTTTTTTTTTTACTTTGACACTTCTTTTATTTTGATTGTGAAGGTACATCCTCATTCTTTCAAACACATGGTTTGGCTTGTGATTATCTTTCAAATTTTTTTTTAGAGCAACTTTTGTGAAACCATGGATAAGTAAAAAAAAATCCGTTATTTTCGAATATGAGTTTCGTCATGGAACCAATGCTCTGCAGACAGCTTGACATATCAATGAAGTGTTTGGGAAGGATGTGGCTAATGAATGCACGGTACATCTATGGTTTGAAAAGTTCCATTCTGGTGATGTTAATCTTGAAAATGACCCATGTGGGCGACCTGAGACCGAGGTGGATAATGATGAGCTGAAAGCTGTAGTGGAAGCAAATCCATCTCAGCCGTGCGTGAATTAGCAGCAAGGTTTGACGTTATACTCCAACAATATTGGACTATTTTTTTTTTTTTGAGACAGAGTCTCACTTTGTTGCTCAGGCTAGAGTGAGTGCTGTGGCATCAGCCTAGCTCACAGCAACCTCAATCTCCTGGGGTCAAGCGATCCTCCTGCCTCAGCCTCCCGAGTAGCTGGGACTACAGGCATGTGCCACCATGCCCGGCTAATTTTTTGTATATATATATATATTTTTTAGTTGGTCAATTAGTTTCTTTCTATTTTTAGTAGAGACGGGGTCTTGCTCAGGCTGGTTTTGTACTCCTGACCTTGAGTGATCCTCCTGCCTCGGCCTCCCAGAGTGCTAGGATTACAGGCGTGAGCCACCGTGCCCGGACAATATTGGACCATTTAAACAAATCAGCAAGGTAAAGAAGCTGGAGAGATGGGTTCTGCATGAATTACACAAGGATTGGAAGAGAAATCTTCTTGAAACTTGCCTTTCTTTGATGTCACAACATAAAGTCAAACCATTTCTACACCATATTGTTATATGTGATGAAAAAATGGATTCTTTTTGACAATCACAAGCATTTGGCACAATGGTTGGATAAAGATGAAGTGCCCAAACACCATCCCAAACTGAATATTCATCAAAAACAGCTAATGGTATCTGTTTGGTGGCCCAGCACTGGTATTATCCACTACAGCTTCATGAAACCTGGTCAATGGATTACAGCAGGTGTCTACTTCAACCAGTTGGATAAAATGATGAGGATTCTTGGGATTAAGCAGCTGAGATTGGCCACCAGCAACAGGCCAATCCTCTTGCAAGACAATGCTTGACCACATGTCGCACAAACAACA
This sequence comes from Microcebus murinus, assembly GCF_040939455.1. NCBI lineage: Eukaryota > Metazoa > Chordata > Mammalia > Primates > Cheirogaleidae > Microcebus > Microcebus murinus. Next base: position 113,016,242 of record NC_134105.1, on the reverse strand, counting down.
CTGCTCAAACTACAGAGGCTGCACTTGGAAACTCCCTATTATCCACCATATTCACCATACTTTGCACCAACTGACTACCACTTCTTCCAGGCTTTGGACCACTTCTTGCAAGAAAAAATATTCAATTCTCAACAAGCTGTGGAAAATGCCTTTCGTGATTTCATCGTCACTCGCACTCTAGACTTCTTCACTGTATGATTTTGGGCACTCAAACTCTGTGTCTTAGATTCTTCATTCTTCATGATTTATATGGTTGCATCATATTCTCTTTCAATCTCCATCTTTCCAGATAAGATAAGATTGCTTTTGTAGTCATATGAAAGTCTCTCCATCTTCTTCATCTACTCATAATTTCTCTGGACCTTTTCCATTTTTGAAGCATTTTTCTTGATATGATTTAGTGGGAAGAGCATTGGGCTAGGAGCCAGGAATCCTCGTTGTCACCTCAGCTCTATGTACTAAACATTTTAGGTATCTTTAATTTTTTGTTTTCAGTGCCATGTGCTATGATTTGTGCTAGATGGGGATGGAGGAAGGGAGGGGAGCGATAAATAAGGCACAGTCCTTGCCTATCAGTCCTTACAATTTACTGGAGAAGAGAGACGAGCAAATCAATAATTCTACTATGGCAAGTGCCACAGTAGGAGGATACACTTTGTTATAATGATAGAGAGAAAGGTTTCTAACTGCCCACTGGCAGCCAAGACATCTTCCCAGGGACTTGATACAAGCTGAGGCTTAAAGGCAAATAGGATTTATCCAAATCGGGTGTGGGAAGTATGAAGCTGACGCAGAGTGTGTGAGCACATTGAGGCATGGGGTGTGGGGGGGAATGAGTCTAAACAGGGAAGCAGGAGTAAGAAAATGATGAGCCTTTTATGCCATGCTGGTAGTTTGGAATTGTATCTTACAGGATTTGATGACAGGTGGACGTGGGGGTAAGGGAGTAGGAGAAATGTGGCTTCTAATTTGCATAGTAGGACGAATGCTGGGAATACAGAGGGGCAGGGTAGTGGAAGTGAGAGAGACGATGAGTTTACTTTGGGACTTTGAGAGGTCCTGCCCTGGTGGCAACTGACTACAAAGAACTGGCCATCAAGAGAGATGTAGATTTCCAGTTCCAGATGTGGTTTTGTAATAATTACCATTTACTGAGGACTTACTATGTACCAGATTCTGCATTAATCCTCATGTTAGATCCTCTTAACAGCCCCATAACCATGTTTTACAGATGAGAGAGATCTAGGCACATGACTTGTCCAAAGTCACATGGCCAGCAAATGGTAGAGCTGAGATGTGAACCTTGGCCTACAGCAGAGCCTGCACTCGTAACCACTGCCCTCTACAGGAGCCTTCTGCATGGCAGTTGTAGTTGAAGCAACAAGGGACTTTCAGGGACAGGATGTAGAATGAGAAGACTAAATGACTGAGGCTGGAGCTCTGGGGAATAAAGCCAGAACAGGAGCTCATAGAGACTAGGAAACAGTTGACACAGAGCAAGGAAGAAAACAAGGAAAGGATATTTTCCAGAAACCCAAGAGGAGAATTTCAAGGAGGGAAAGTGTCAACAATGGCAAATATCACAAAGAGGTAAGGTAAGAAAAGGACTGAACAGTATCTTTGGCCTTCCCAAGATACCGCTATGTCTTTCTGGCACCAGCCCCACATTTCTAGCAGATGGCCAAACATAAGTGAGCATTTGGGCATTCCACAGGCATCTTCACCTTCTAAGTTCCTTTTCTGTTGACAATGCTACTTTCTTCTCAGACATCCACAATACACACTTCAGGATGATGTTTTTCCTCCTTGGAGACAGGATCTTGCTCTGTTACCCAAGCTAGAGTGCAATACCATGATCATAGCTCACAGCAGCCTCAAACTCCTGGCTCAAGTGATCTTCCTGCCTCAGCCTCCTGAGTAGCTGGTGTGGGGCCAGTAATAGGTGTGGGGCCACTACATCTAGCTAATTAACAATTTTTTTCATAGAGACAAGTCTCACTATGTTGCCCGGGTTGGTCTTGAATTCCTGGCCTCAAGTGATCCTCCTGCCTCTGCCATCCAAAAATGCTAGGATTATAGGCATGAGCCACCATGCCCAGCCCAGGATGATCTTTGATGTCCTTATTCTACATGACCACCAGTGAGCAAATCCTGTTGACCCTAGTCTGACAACCTTTTTGTCATCCACCTTCCTCTTCATGTCCTCTCTGATGCCACAGTTCTTTGCTGTTTTCCTGCACTATAATAGTTCTATCCTGGTTTGTCTTCTTGCCTCTGGATGCATTATCCCCTAATCTACCTCGCCCAATTAATCCTTCCGAAGCCTTACCATGCCACTCTCCAGCTCCGAAACTGTTTTCAGTAGCTCTTCATTGTTTATGATATAAATTTCAGATTCCAAATTGAAGGCCACCTGTGAAATGGCTCTAGCTTATTCTTTCCTCTTCCCCCCTATTATGTGCCTTACAACTTATTCTCCAGCCAGAAGGAAACGAATGTTTTGTTTCCTTAGATTCATTGCTTAAAACAACCCTTCCACTTGGATGCACTTTCCTTTCATCTTTCAGGTTCAAATCCTGCCTATCCTTCAAAAGTCATCTCAAATACTCTATTCTCTGTGAGGTTGTTCTTGACCCGCTTCCATCAGAAATAATTTCAGCCTTTCTGAACTCACGTGACTGTGGCACTTTATACCCCTCTTGGGGCAGTTAATGCTTGCTATGTTTTTTAGGGAGGGAGGTAAATATGTCTTGACTTAGTTTTTGAAGGCCAGGTATATTTTTAAGACTATTTTTATATTACTTATTTTCTTGCCACATAGATGTTCCATTAATATATGTAGGTGTTTTGTTGAATATTTATTTATTGAATGAATTGGATGGATCCGGCAAAGAGAGTAATTCAATGGATGGCTGATTTCACTGTCAGGATCTGTACAATAGCTGGATGTTTCTTTTTAAATTATCTCTTTAGACCAAGATTGCTTAGAGCCCTGACCTTTCAGCTGGATGGTGAAGACCCATAGCTAAAGTTTGAGAAAAGTTAATTTTAAGAAGTGTCAGTGTCTGTGATAGAAGGACTTAGGCAGATATTTGGTTCCTATAGGAACTATGTTTTTCTTTTTGGGGAAAAATCTGCAATTCTCTGGAGCATCTCAAGATCCAGTCTTGTTATTCTTGAAATGTTTAATGTAGTCACCCTCTGCAGAGGCAATGTTTAGAACGTCCCTTTGAACGTGGATAGGTATCAGGGTAAAAGAAAAAGGTGCTTGTCTTGGGGATGGAATCCTGGATCTCTCGGAAATATCTTTATGTTTGGTGACTGTATAATATTTCCAGGTTTTCCCTTCACTCATAGATAGAATCAGATAAGGGAATTAGAAGCCACAGCCAGGACACTGGACCCAGTTTGGTGGTGCCTGTCTGTCCTGCATGTGCAATTCAATCCAGAGTGGAGTTTCCATGGCTGAGCCTTCTATCCTGCATGGTTCTCTTTGCCCTTCTCTGGGCTTTGAGGGCATTTTCTTCTCTAGCCACATATGGATGAGCTGCTTGTTAAGCAAAATGCAGGCGAACTCGAGGGAGGGATCAATGGAAAATGTCTCATGGTGTTATGTTTATTTGGGTTTCAATGTCAAGTTCAAACTTTATAATTTGAGCATGTGGGCAGTTGGAGCTCTTAGCTTCTTACCTGCTTAGACAGAACTAAATTGTTCCTTGGGGATAAAAAAAAAAAAAAAAAAAAAAGACTGTTGAATTGCTCTCTTTGCCAGATCCTATACCAGGCAGATAATCAGCAACAAATTTAATTTCTCTTGGTCTTCTCTAATGAAGAGAGCACATCCCAGCTGCTTCTCCCCACCCTTGCTTATCCATCTCCTTCCTCTACTCAGTGGTGGGCCAGCCAGCAGGCAGTTGTGAGCCAAGGTAAATGCCGAGTCTTCATCAAAGGTCAAAGCACCTCCCATCCTGGGGGAGAGGAGAAGTGGTGGGAAGTGGTGGGAAGTGACACCCACCAACTGTTGCATTTCTTGAGCAGGTGCTGCAGGGACTGTCTGATTTTTTCCCCCCATCTGGCCCATAGGAACCCATATCCCAAATGTGAAGCTCAAAGATTAAGGATGTCCTAGCTATAGGTGTCATCCTTCTGTTAGCTTGAATATCACTTTGTGCTTTCATCCTTTCTTTGTGTCCCCTTTTGCCCAATCTCTGACTTGTTCACATTAACACCTTCTTACCTGGAATCTAAAGAGATTAATTTGGGATAATTTTCACGGCAAATTAGTGGATCCACATGTGCTTACTATTCCTTTATCTTCTATTTTAGAAGGAATGGTTTTGGTATTTTTGTGTAAGTACTCCTTAATTCCTGTGTTCCTGAGTCCTACATGCTTTTCATTTCTAATTTAGCCCCTTTTATTTTAGTCCCTGTCCCCTTTTAACTTGTGTCTGATGCCTTTGCCTATTGTTCATTAGAAATTTGGAGGTAGGGAGAGTGTCTTGATTTAAAGAATAGAAAATTAGATGAGAGTCCCTCCTTAAAAGGTGGGCTCAGGTCAGAAATACCTTTTTTTGTGCTATGGTCAGAAATTTTAAATGGAGGCTAGGTTGAGAATTAGAAATTCAAACTTAGAATTGATTGTTTAAAGAGTCTGGATCTAATTTATGGGGTACACCAAAATGGGTTTGTAGAATCAGGTGACTCACTAAACAAGCAAAGGTAACCAACCTTTAAGACTTTACCCACAATTGTGAAGAGTGACCAACTAGGAAAACAAACTATATTATATCTCTAATTAGTTAAACGTTCTAGAATGACACTGAATGATATGTATCTAATATTCTAACCAATGTAAAGAATTAAAGCCAGCAGAATTAGAGATCACATACATAGAGCACTTTTTAGCTTGTTATTCCTTATGACAAAACATGTTTTTTTGTTTAATAATCACCATATCCTTGTGAAGAAGGTGTTACTGTTACTTTATCTTATAGGGCAAGGAACTGAGGCCAGAAAGTTTAGGTTAATTATCCCAAAATCACACACAGTGACTGAGACAATCCAGGTCTTCCGTAAGTCTATTTCCATATACTTAAGTCTATATTTTGGTGAGAAAATGTGACAAAGACAAAAAAATTAATTAGTAGGTTTTTTGGATGGATGGCTGCTTTTCCTCAGTGGACTCTGATAATCAGAAAAGGGAGAACTGAAGGAGCCACACTGGTCAGGGCAGACAAGAAGGGAGACAGGAGTATTGCAGAAAAGGGTGCAGGAAGGTGATGACAGCAAATGCAGGCAGAGATTTCATAGTTTTGGGGTGTTTGGGGGCGTGTGAAACATGAAATTGGTAGCACTTCTGTGCTTTATGAAAAAGCTTTATGAGGAAGGGGAGAGGGGAAAGAGGGTATTTTTTTTGTTATTTTTAAAAATTTTTTTTATTTTTTGAGATTGAGTCTTGCTCTGTAGTCCTTGGTGGAGTACAGTGGCATCAAGATAGGTCACGGCAACCTCAAACTCTTGGGTTTAAGCCATCCTCTTGCCTCAGCCTCCCAAGTAGATGGGACTACAGTCTTGCGCCATGATGCCCAGCTAATTTTTCTATTTTTAGTAGACACGAGGTCTTACCCTTGCTCAGGCTGGTCTTGAACTCCTGAGCTCAGTCAATCCTCCCACTTTGGCCTCCTAGCATGCTCAGATTATAGGCATGAGTCACTGCACCTGGCCCGGCAAAGAGTGTCTTAAACATTTTATTTATTTTTTTTTATTTTTTATTTTTTTTTGAGACAGAGTCTCGCTTTGTTGCCTAGGCTAGAGTGAGTGCCGTGGCGTCAGCCTACCTCACAGCAACCTCAAACTCCTGGGCTCAAGCGATCCTCCTGCCTCAGCCTCCCGAGTAGCTGGGACTACAGGCACAAGCCACCATGCCCGGCTGATTTTTATATATATATATATTAGTTGGCCAATTAATTTCTTTCTATTTTTATGGTAGAGACGGGGTCTCGCTCAGGCTGGTTTTGAACTCCTGACCTTGAGCAATCCGCCCGCCTCGGCCTCCCAGAGTAAACATTTTATTTTTATTATGAATGGAATGCTCCCTTGGTGCCTCTGAAAGAAATTTCAGCAGAGATTTCAGTTGCTTTTCAGATCTCTTTGAAGGCTAATTTGTTCTTTCTTTAGGTTCAATGCCTCTCTGCGGCTGGTCCAGCTTTATGTGTGTTATATGGGCTCGTTAACATAAAATATGTTAATTCAGATTTTCACTCTCTTGTGTACAGTTAGGTAGGGAAGGAGAGGTCGACACTGTGTTGAGTCCAACTCCACGGTGCTGAAGACCACTCTGAGGAGCTGGCAAAGGGAAAGTATCTCCCTTATTGCCTTAGCTCTGGTGGTGGGGGCCACAGTCAGGCCTGAGCCAAAGGGTCTGAGGTTTGCACTCAGAAGGACCTCATCTCAGAAGTCCTTCTGTTCTCCTTAAACCCAGGAAATTCTTCTTGGCACCAATATGATCCTTCTATAATTGCATAATGACCAGGAATATCCTTTTATTCACAGAAAGAGAAAGAGCACAGCTCTAAAGGGAGAATTTTTTTTTTTTTTTTGCAATTTTCTCCCATTTCATAGCTTGTGATAAGCACGGTCTTGTGACTCGATTCCACTGGCGTAATAGTCTAGGCAGCAGTGCCGGCCATGGGTCGTGAACTGGGTATGGAAATGTGCCGCCTTAGCTGAACCCCTGACACAGTCCCAGGAGAGATGTCCCTGAGTCTCAGCCCAGTCGTGGCTGGGAATAGGAGAATCTGAGGCCAAAGGTAAACCCTGGCACATGATGTGTCTGAGCATCTGGAGACTGCAGGTCTGATTTTGTTGAGAATTGGTTTTTTTTTTTTTTTTAATTTTAGCATATTACAGGGGTACAAATGTTTAGGTTATGTATACTGCCTTTGCTCCCACCTAAGTCAGAGCTTCAAGTGTGTCCATTCCCCAGATGGACTCACTGCACCCATTAGGTGTGTTTTATCTGCAGGCTACAAGGCTGTTGGTGCAGGGGTAGGAAGCTGATTACTCATTAATTATATACCGATGTTTGGAATGGACTAATTAAACAGAGCAAGAGCCTGTAGTTTGAATAGGAATGGAAACAAATACTTTCCTTTCTTGTCCCTTGAACTACTTCCTACGACAATGTGAAGTAACTGTGCCTGCAAAATGATATATTTTGTTGGTTCCAAAATATTGGTTAGTGCTTGATCAATACTGTAATTTAGGGACATCTTTTCATAGCCTTACCTCTGGTTGCCTATTGACATGCAACTTCATTTACCCTAACACGACTACTCCGAAAGGAACTGCTCTAATTTGGATGAATAATTTTGATATATGAGTTTTTAAGAAGTCATCCACACTATTTTATAGTTTCACCTTGCAGGCGTTCATTTCTGTATTAAATAGGTCCTGTTGGGTTGTAAGCATCAGTTAAAAAGCCAAGTTGTTTTAGTTTCTTTGGGCTGCTATAACAAAATACCATATACTGGGTGGCTTATAAACAACAGAAATTTATTTCTCCCATTTCTGGATGCCAGAAAGTCCAAGATCAGGGCAATGGCAGATTCAGTGTCTGGTGAGGGCCCATTTTATGGTTCAGAGAAGGCACCTTTTCATTGTGTGCTCACATGATGGAAGGGCCTAGGGTTCTCTCTTGGGCTTCTTTTATAGGGGGACTAATCCTATTGATGAGGGCCTCACTCCATGATCACCTCCCACAAGGTCCCACCTCCTAATACCACCATCTTGAGGGTTAGGATTTCAATATAGAAATTTTGGGGGACATAAACATTCAGATCATAGCCAAGTCTAACTAAAGTAAACATTGTAACTTAATGGCTCATGTGACTGAAAAGATCATGAATATGTTAGTAAGGCTTGGTTGTATCTTGAAGGTGCATCTTTCTCCACCTCTCAGCTCTGGCCTCCTCCTGGTTGGCTACAATTTTTGTCCGATTGGGAAGACAGCTGCCAGCACAGACCCAAAGAGACATCAGTAACTAGAGTGGCTTAAATAGTTTAGAATTAGTCTGAGAAGTCTTATGACTTCTCTGAGCCTTAGTTTCCTTATCCATATAATGGGATAACAATACCTCATCCATGGAGTATTACATCAATATTTAATGAGCTAATGAAAGGCTTGTACCTTTGTGGTAAAGAACATGGGCTTTGGAGTCACATCTGGTTCTATCACTTAGAAAGTTACTGTGGGCCAGGCATGGTGGCTCACACCTGAAATCCTAGCACTCTAGGAGACCCAGGTGGGAGGATGGCTTCAGCTCAGGAGTTTGAGAACAACCTGGGCAACATAGTGAGACCACCCCCACCCTTCCTGCATCCCCCACCCCACCCCTGTCTCTGCTAAAAATAAAAAACTAGCCTGGTATGGCGGTGCACACCTAGCACTCTGGGAGACCCAGGTGGGAGGGTCACTTGAAGCTTAGGAGTTTGAGACCAGCCTGAGCAAGAGTGAGACCCTGTCTCTACTAAAAATAGAAAAACTAGCCAGGTGTGGTGGCATGTACCTGTAGTACTAGCTACTGGGGAGGCTGAGACAAGAGGATTGCTTGAGCCCAGGAGTTAGAAGTTGCAGTGAGCTATGATGATGCCACTGTACTCTAGCCAGGGTGACAGAGTGAGACTCTGCCTCAAAAAATACCAAAAAGTTACTGTACATGAGGATACTTAAAATAGTTGGTCATAGGTTGTTTGGGACTTAAGATACTAGAGTGTATGTAAAACCTCTAATGAGGTGTCTGGCATATATTGAGTCTGGCCACTCAGTAAATGGTAGCCATTAATTGAGTAGAATTTTGAAAAGTGACCATAATCGTTTGAATGAAAAGGCATGGGGAATGGAAAGGGCACGGGCAGTGCGATTCATAAAGGGGGCAATTTGAGGTGGGGCAGCAAGGTAAGCTTGGGTAACACTGAGGGGTAGAAATGTTGCTTTTACTCCTTTATCAGAACTCCGATAAAAATGCGAATGTCATAAGGCGATCTGGGGACGAGCCTGTCGGCAAACAGGAAACCAGCACCTCAGGAGGACGGCTCTGGTTCCATCAGGAATGCTGTGCTTTTGGAAGTTTTCCTTTTGTCCAACTACAGTACCCAGCTTAGTGTTCACTGCACTGGCTTGAACTGCCTCTAAAGTCAGGGAGAGTCTTATCGATACTCTTCATGGTGGCAGATCTTCCTTTTATGGGGTGACTTCTATAATTCAGAGCCAAATCTAATGAATAAGGTGGGGGATAAAGCTGAGTAATTCTGATTCAGATGGAAAAAGAAGACTTAAACTAGTGTGATTATGAGCATTGTAACACTTTAAAAAGCAGTTTTATACTTTTATATTTTACATATGGAATATATTAACTCAGCAAATTACTAGTCCTTGCCAGATGCCAGGCATGATAGTAAATGCTGGGGTTACCAAGATTAATAAGTATTGCTCTTTGGGGAACCCACAGTCTGGGGGCGAGAGAGACCACACCAGTCATCATAATGCGTTTGTTCAGGTTCTGTGAGCTGTCAGTGGCGGTGAGTAAGGGGGATTTGGGGCAGGCTGTAGTGTCTGGGAAAGTTTTAAACCAGAGGTGAGTCTTGAGCGGGAAGTTGAAGGATGAGTATGAAATTACAAGAATAAGGAAGGTGTAGAGATGTGTGTGTGTGTGTGTAATTCAGATAGAGAGAAATGCATGTGCAAAGGCCTGAAGACCACGGATGTCAGAAGAATGTTCTGAGGGATGAGTAAGATGAAATACTTAAGGGCAATTTCTCCCCATTAGTAGAGGGTAGGAGAGGCATTCAATTTCTCATGTCCGACCAGGATTAGAATTTGAAGAATTCTTCTAAGATGCTGCCTTTTTGTTTGTTTGTTTAAGAGATGAGATCTTGCTGTTGCCCAGGCTGGAGTGCAGGGATTATTCACAGGCACGATCATAGCTCACTGCAGCCTCGAACTCCTGGCCTCAGGAGATCCTTCTGCTTTAGCCTCCTGAGTAGCTGAGACTACAGGTGCCTGCCACAGCACCTGGCTAAGATGTCCCATCTTAGAAGTCAGCAAATAAAAGGCAGCTGAGAGAGAGCCAGGGTTCCTGCCTGATTACCTGTCCCAGCAACCCTGTGAGGATTTTACAGATGAGGAACCCGACACTGAGTTAAGTAATTTTTCTGAAGTCTCTGCTAGGAAGAAGCAGAACTGGGCTTTCAGTCAGAGTCGGCCTCACCCCAAAGCCCATGATACACTGTGAACATAATTTCATCTTTATCTGACGACTGGGGACTTTGCCTCACCTCAGGACTGCTGTTCTGAGCATGAGATTGTCCCACACAATTTGGCAGCTGAAGATGCCGCAGCAGGTGCAGGGGGCTGAGCACACGGACTGGCCACGGGCTGTGTCCAGACCAGTGGTTCTCTGATTTCGGCGCCCAAGGATCCTCTGAGGAACCCGTAACACTTCAGATTCCCAGGTCCCACCTTAGCGGTCTGTCATGTTATGATGCACCTAGGGTGACTCTGATGCCAGTGGCATTTGGTTCACACTTTGATTAATATCACTCTAAATGAATTTCTTGTATGCATTTGGTTCTCTCTGTCTCTCCTCCTGCTCCCCCCTTCCTTTTCTGCTTCCCTCCTATCTCTCCCTCCTTCCCTTTCTCCTCTCCTCTCTTCCTTTTGCCTTTTTTTTCCCTTTCTGGGTGGTTTGCTTAGTCTCAGACTGTAGTGTAGGGAAAAGCCAAAATAATTGAGGCTTCTATCAGCTGAGTTCCAAGGACTTGAGGAAATGACTCACAAGTGCCATTCACTCTGTGTGTGCGCGTACTTTCCCCGTCCCTCCAACAGGACTGTGCATTCCCTGTGGGCAGCGTTCGTGTATTCTGCGTGCCTTTCATAGACGCTCCCAGGATTCTGCTCCTGGGATTAAAATGTACGCTGGGTATCTTGCACTTCTGATTACAACTGGGCATTTTGAAAAATGTAATTCAGCCAAAGCAGGCTCAGCTGTCTGCCTTAACTCTGTGCCGTCTCTGTGGCTTCCCCGTGAACGTCCCCTGCACAGCCTCTGCCTTTCCTAGCTCTCTGCCCTTCATGCCGTCCCGGAGGGTCCTTGCTGGGTGGAGCGTACACTCACGCCTAGCAAGTCTTTCCAGCCCCAGCTCTCGGCATTTCTCACAGCCTCTGGCGAAACCTCACCCCTTGGGAATCTCCAGACCCGTGCTTTGCTGGTCATGCTCACCTATTTGATGCTTTTCTCATCTTGCGTTTCTAAAAAAAGAAATCCTTTCTGGTTTGCTTTGGATTCCACTGTTCTTGTTGCAATTGGCTTGGTATCTGGTCAGAGCCGTGCGGATGATCTGACCTTGTCCCAGTTAGGCAGTTTTCTCTTCTAGGGCCCCTGGTGAGAGGAGCCCAGCTTTCTCAGCAGGCTGGACTCTTTGCACAACATCACCCAAGCGGGGAATTCCTTTCTTTCTCTCTGCCTTGGCCTGGCTACCCAGACTCTGGGAGTCAGGTTGCATGGATTCCAATCCTGCTTGTTGATGTGAGCTTGCACAAATCTTTTTAATTTGGACAATTTTTCCATTGTCACCATTTACTCATCTGTAAAATGAGGATTATAAGGTGGTTATGAGGCTTAAAGAAAAGGATGCTTGAAACCAGAGAGTGCCTGGTGTACAGAAAATGGCTACTGCAACTATCGTTATTGGGTGATTGTTTTTATTGTTTCTCCCCTTCTCCAATTCAAATTCTATTGGTCTTGCAAGGCTCAACTAGAATGCAGCCTCATCCACGAAGCTTTTCCTGTCCAGTCAAGCCAGCAGGAAACTCTGTCCTAAATTCTCATGGTCACTGATGTTTGAGAGCCATGTTTGATTATTTCCTTTTTTTTTTTTTTTTTTTGAGACAGAGTCTCACTTTGTCGCCCAGGCTAGAGTGAGTGCCGTGGCGTTAGCCTGGCTCACAGCAACCTCAATCTCCGGGGCTCAGCGATCCTACTGCTTCAGCCTCCCGAGTAGCTGGGACTACAGGCATGCGCCACCATGCCCGGCTAATTTTTTGTATATATATTTTTAGTTGGTCAATTTATTTATTTCTATTTTTGGTAGAGACGGGGTCTTGCTCAGGCTGGTTTCGAACTCCTGACCTTGAGCAATCCGCCCGCCTCGGCCTCCCAAAGTGCTAGGATTACAGGCGTGAGCCACCACGCCCGGCCTTGATTATTTCCTTTAATAATTAATATTGTGTTACTATTGTACTAGGTGCTAACTGGTTTTGTTCTTGGTCCCTGATGTAGAGGAAAGTCCTTGAATACTAAAAATAAAGGCTACTTTTTCCTTTTAATCTCTCCACTACCCGTTATGTTATTAGCATTGGCCCTTCTTTTTGGGTGTCACAATTAAGGACATAGAAATCAATACACTCAACATAAACTCATCTGGGTTAAACTGAGATAAATTGGCAGCATCTACACTGCAAATGACATTCTGTTGTCTGACATTCAGCTGACTTTATCCAGTTGGTGCTCTTACTAGGTGGGGAAGAAGTCCTTGTTTAGGGAGTAATGCATTTTAGGCTTTGAATGAGTCACTGGTAGAAGATGGGCATAAGACACACACATCTCCTCAAGCCTCATTCTACTAAGCATCCAAGGCTCAGTAGAATCTCCTGAGAAGCTAAAAAAGAATACTGGTACACAGGGCACATCTGGGCCAGTTAAATCCAAATCTCTGTGGGTGATTTGAATTTACTAAAGAATAGTCTACCTGATATAGTATTATTAAAAAGCTTACAAGATGGTTTAATTATATAGCTGAGGTTGAGAACCTTCCACTCTTCGAAATTCAGTTTCTCCAGCCCCTCCACCTGATAAATGGGGCTTTAGTTTGAATTATCTGCATCCAGCCTGTTTTTCTAGGTGTGTGGGCTGCAACTGGCTTGCAGAAATTAGCTTTCAAGAGAGCATGGAAGTCTTAAGGGTCCAAACCATACCATGAAAGAGTTTATTACGCCAGAATGCCTCGCAGCCTTGCTCACTCAGTATACCTAGGAGTAGAAGTTTCCTTGCTCTAGGTTACTGGTGCCACAGCAGAGAACTGACAGAGCTCCCCAAGGATCTAAAGTATTTATAACTCTTACAGTATTTCTGCAAGGTGAGCTTTGCTGCCAGAGGCCTGAATTGGGGCCGCTAAGTCACTAGGCACAGGAGTTTAGTACAGCTGCCGCAGGCTGCTCGGGAAAACAGTTCTTAGTGTGGAGCTAGAGGGATTCATTTGTCCTTCCCAGAGATCAGAAAGGAAGAAGGCGAGAGAGGAGATTTACTCAGGCTACTCCTTCTCCTGGTTTGTGATATTTTGCAGATGAGTCAGTTAAGACCTATTATTAATAAAAGATAAATTTATTGAGGTCTATTTGGCATACCGTAAAACTTCATCTGTTTTAAGTATGCAATTCAATGAGTGTTAGTAAATTTACAGAGTTGCACAACCATTACCACAATTTAGTTTTAGAATATTTCCATCACCCCTGAAAGATCCCTTGTACCTATTTGTAGTAAGTTCCTACTCCCAGTTCTAGATCCAGGCAACCAAGAATCTGCATTCTCTTTCTCTAGTTTTGCATTTTTTTGGACATTTCATATAAATGGAGTCATACAATATATAGTCTTTTGTGTCTGGCTTCTTTAATATTTCTGAGGTTCATCCATGTTGTAGCATATATCAGTATATTGTCTCCCTTTTTATTTCTGAATTGTTCACTATGTGGATATGCCTCTTTATATTTACTCATTTATCAATTAATAGGCATTTGGATTGTTGCTACTTTTTGGCTATTATGAATAATGCTGCCATAAACATTGTATACAAGTTTTTGTGTAGACATGTTATCATTTCTCTTGGGTAACTAGCTAGAGGTAAACTCTCTGGGTCGTATGGTAAATTTATGCTGAACTTTTTAAGAAACTGCAAAATTGTTTTCCAAAGTAGCTATACCATTTTATATTCCCACCAATAATACATGAAGGTTTCCAGTTTCTCCACATGCTCATTAGCTCTTGTTATTGTCTGTCTTTTTGATTCTGGTGGGTGTGAATTCGTATCTCATTTTTTTTTTTTTTTTTTTTTGAGACAGAGTCTCACTTTGTTGCCCAGGCTAGAGTGAGTGCCGTGGCGTCAGCCTGGCTCACAGCAACCTCAATCTCCGGGGCTCAGCGATCCTACTGCCTCAGCCTCCCGAGTAGCTGGGACTACAGGCATGCGCCACCATGCCCGGCTAATTTTTTGTATATATATTTTTAGTTGGTCAATTAATTTCTTTCTATTTTTGGTAGAGACAGGGTCTCGCTCAGGCTGGTTTTGAACTCCTGACCTTGAGCAATCCGCCCGCCTCGGCCTCCCAAAGTGCTAGGATTACAGGCGTGAGCCACAGCGCCCGGCCCGTATCTCATTTTTTAAAAAGAAAAATAATGATCATATTTATTAAAAGAATGGGTGGATTTTCAAGAATGATGTCTAAAGGATTGTCAGAGCAACAGATTTCTTTTTCTTTTTAAAAATTTTTAAAATTTCAGCATATTATGGGGGTACAAATGTTTAGGTTACCTATATTGCCTTTGCCTCACCTGAGTCAGAGCTTCAAGTGTGTCCATCCCCCAGATGGTGTGCACTATACCCATTAGATGTGTATGCACCCATACTCCCTCCTCCCATCTGCCTAACACCTGATGAATGTTAGTACTATATGTGCACTTAAGTGTTGATCTGTCAATACCAATTTGATGGCGAATACATGTGGTGCTTGTTTTTCCATTCTTGGGCTACTTCACTTAGTAGAATGGGCTCCAGCTCTATCCAGGATAATATAAGAGGTGCTAGATCCCCATTGTTTTTTGTAGCTGAGTAGAACTCCATGGTACACATATACCACATTTTATTAATCCACTCATGTATTGATGGGCACTTGGGTTGTTTCCACATCTTTGCAATTATGAATTGTGCAGCTATAAACATTCTAGTGCAGATGTCTCTTTTATAGAACATCTTTTTTTCCTCTGGGTAGATGCCCAGTAATGGGATTGCTGGATCAAATGGTGGTTCTACTTTTAGCTCTTTGAGGTATCTCCATATTACTTTCCACAGAGGTTGTACTAGTTTGCAGTCCAATTAGCAGCCTATGATGTTCCTATCTCTCTGCATCCACACCAACATTTATTGTTTTGAGACTTTTTTATAAAGGCCATTCTCACTGGGGATAAGTGATATCTCATTGTGGGTTTGATTTGCATTTCCCTGATGATTAGAGATGTTGAGTATTTTTTCATATGTTTGTTGGCCATTATTCTGTCTTCTTTTGAAAAGTTTCTGTTCATGTCCTTTGCCCACTTTTTGATAGGGTTGTTTGATATTTTGCTTACTGATTTTCCTAAGTTCTGTATAGATTCTAGTTATTAGCCCTTTATTGGATGTGTAGCATGTGAATATTTTTTCTCCCATTCTGTAGGTTGTCTCTTTGCTCTCATGATAGTTCCCTTGGCTGTGCGTAAGCTTTTTAATTTGATCAGGTCCCACTTATTTATTTTTGTTGTTGCTATGATCACCTTTGGGGGTCTCAGCAACAACAAAAATAAATAAATGGGACCTGATCAAATTAAAAGCTTTTGCATAGCTAAGGAAATTATCATGGTTTTAATTTGTATTTCCCTAATGACGAATAATGTTGAGCATATTTTCATGTGCTTATTGGTCATTCATATATCTTCTTTGGCTAAATGTTTCTTGAAATCTTTTGCCCATTTTCAAATTGGTTTGTTTTTCTTATTATTTAGTTGTAAGAGTTCTTTACATATTCTAGATAATACCTTATTATTAATAGATATATGATTTGTAAATATTTTCTCTGTGACTCGATTTTTCACTTTCTTAGTGGTACCTTTGAAACTCAAAAGTGTTTATTTTGAGAAAGTCCACTTATCAATTTTTTTCCTTTTTGAATCATGCTTTTAGTGTTATAGCTAAGAAATATTTGCCTACATAAGATCAAAAAGATTTTTTTCCTAGATTTTAGATTTTCTTCTAAAACTTTTATTGTTTTAGCTCTTACATTTAGGTATATGATTAACTTTGAGTTAATTTTTCTGTATGATGTGAGCAGGGATCTACACTCATCTTTTTGCGTGTGGATATGCAATTGTTCCAATACTACTTTTTGAAAAGATTATACTTTCCCCTTTTAATTTTCTTGGTGCCTTTGTTGAAAATCAGTCGACCATAAATCTAAGGAGTTATTTCTGGACTCTCAATTTTGTTCCAACAATTAATATATTTATCTTTATGGTCAACACACTGTCTTGATCACAGTAGATTTTTGTTAAGTTTGACAATGAGGAAATTTAAGTCCTCCAACTTTTTTTCCCCAAATTATTTTGGTTGCTTTGGGTCCTTTGCATTTCCATGTAAATATTAGAATCAGGCTTTTTAATTTCTGCAAAAAAGGCTGCTGGAATCTTTTTTGTGTTGTTGAACCTGTAGATCAAAGTGGGGGAACTATTGCCACCTCAACAATATTGAGCTTTCCAATCCATGAATAGGAAATATTTCTCTGTTAATTTAGGTCTTATTTAATTTCAGCAATGATTTGTGGGTTTTGGTGTACAAGTCTTACACTCCATATCTTCTCGAGGGTTTGTGTGGTCCTGCCAGGGGGGCGTTTCTTTTTCTCAGAGGTCTCACTAAAAGCACTGGAGAGAGAGAGAGAGCAGGAGGCAGCATGCCAAGTGGGAAAGGACCAGCTCTGAGCTGGAGCAAGCAGCTCTCAGCTTGCTGATCTCTGAAATGAGTGTAATACAATTCATTTTCCTTCAAGGTTGTGAGGATTACAGATAATGTGTAGAAGGGACTTAGAAAAATATTGGTGTACAGTGGATGGTCACTGTTTGGTGCCTGAGCTTGTTGGTGCCTGCTATGATGATTGTAAGCTCTGTGCATGCCAATAAAGGGGCTGGGGCCGCAGAGGGAGTTGAGTTGCTGCTCTCAGGACCCTCATCCTGCCACGGAGTCTCTCTACAGCTCAAAGTGGAGGCTAGTGGTGCACAGTAGAGAAGTGAAGACTCCATCTCCTCTGATCTCTAAACAATCATTGCGTTAGCTATTATCATCCACATTTTACATCTAGAAAACTGATGTTCAGAGAAATAGAGTCAAGTTCCTGGGGCCACAGAGCTGGTGAGAGGCAGAGAAGGATTTGAACCCAGACTTGTCTAACTTCAAAGTTTATGCTTTTCTACTACTCCTCGCCACACCACTGACCCCACAAGGTCTCATAAAGGAACCTGCAGGGCAGCAATACATTCTAAGCAAGGCACATAACTAATTCTTCCATGGGCAATGGACACTGATAAGTGATTAGTACATATTGCTTATCTTTTTTCTTTTCTTCAAGTTCTCTCATGAGGTTGCAATATCTTGCTTGTCTTTGCTTCTTATCATGTTAAAGGTTTAATTTAGCCTCGAGATTCAGGAAGGCAGTTATGACTGCCATTACTAAGGATTAGGTGAGCAAACCAAGCTGAATTCATGAGGGGTGGTGATCATAGTGAGCTATAACAAAAAGTCACCTGGGATGGCGACTGAGATCAAATGCAGCCTTTGTTTCCAATTTTTAGTGTGATCTGACTCGAGCATGAAATTTCAAGCTACAAGGCTTTCATTTTCTCAGCTGTGATAGTTTGTGAGAGGAAGGTGGAGCTGTGGCAATGTGAGATTTCAGATCCAGAGCTGCAAATATCCTCCTGCTAGTTGCTCTGGGCTTGCTCAACAGCAGCACAACGACCAACGTGTTATCACACTCTAGAACTGGGCCTAAATTCATGGTTCATCAGCCTTTTCTTGCTTCCATGTGGGAGCCCTAGGTTTGAATTCTTAGGAAATTCTTTAATATGGCAATACAGAGAATACACGGGCTTTGGAATCAGATGAATTTTTGTTCCCTTTCCATTATGTGCTTGCTTTGTGATCCTGGGAAATGTATTTAACTTATCTGAGCCCCAGTTTGCTCATGTAAATGGTGCAAATAATTGTCATGAGGGTTAAAATGAGAAAATGTCTATAAATCACTTATTAGTATCAGGTATTTAAGATGATCTAGACAAATAGTACCTTTTCTCCTTTCTACTGGAGTTTGAAATAATTAGATCTAGTTTTAAAGAAATCTCACTGTGGACAAGCGTATTGGTCAGCCTTTGCTATGGTAACAAACAGCCCCCAAAGCTCAGCTGTTCAAAATTACATATATTTATTTTTTGCTCTTATCTCATGAGGGCTAAATTTGACTGTGGCTTTGCTGGGGTTTGCTGGGTTGGGCTCTGTTCTTTGTATCTTTTCATTCCAGGACCCTGGTTGAAGGAGTATGTTGTTCTCATGGTGGAGGGCAGAAACCTAAGAGAGCTGAAGCCAATCCATGTAAGCGTATTTAAAATTTCTGCTTGGCCATGGCATATGTCACATTTGCTTATGTCCATTGTCATATGGCCAAGTACAAGTCAGTTGGTGGGAAAGTACGCTTTGCCTAAAGGGAGACATGGTGGGAGTTTTTAAATAAATAATGCAATTTACCCTAACAAGTAAGAATTATAATAGCAGCAATTCTTGGTAATCCAAGGATTAATCAGTGTACACATGGAATATTTGAGCCTTCTCGTTTCTATCTTTCCCTTTGGCTGTGGCAATTGGTCTGCTTTTTCAGTTTTTCTTATTTAAAGCAGAGCTGATGAAAGATAATTTGTCAATGTCTGAGAAAAGATTTTCTGTTTTTCCTTCAACCTCTTATTCTCAGCCACTTGTGATTCATCCTTCCCTCGTTTAAACACTGGCATGCTCAAGACTTTCACGGGTCCCTTTCTCTTCTTCTCCTACACTCTTTTCTATGGGGATCTCATACAGAACCATGGCTTTAGTTAACTACTCTCTGAAGATTCTTATTTCAACATTCTCAACTCAGATGCCTCAGAGCCCCAGACCCACACGGCCAGCTGTCTACCTGACGCCTCTACCATTGTTTCTGCATAAGTCTCAGTACAGTGAAACCCAACTGTGATCGCTCTGAGTGTACCCACAAGGATTAGACCATTCAGCCAGTTGTACATGTCAAACACCTAGAATTCATCCTTGGTACCTTCTTCTCCCTCACTCTCCTCTCCAATCCACTTACAGGCTCTCTTGCCTTTACCTCCTCTGGATCTCTCTGGCCACTTCTCCCCATCCCTACTGCCACCACCAAGCCATGACTCTCTTTCTCCTGGACTCTCTCAATATCCTTCAACTGTCTCCCTACATATTTTCTTTTTCCTTTCTAATGTGTTCTTTGCACTACAGCTATAGCCAGAGTAATTTTTTTTTTTTTTTTGAAAAACCTCAAACTTGGTGGTCATACCTGCTTTTGGCTTTAAACTCTTTAACGGCTTTCAGTAGCTTTTAGGATAAAGACCAAATTCCTTTTCATGGCCCACAGGGCCATGCTGATTTGGCCTTTTTCTGTCTCTCCCATTTTATCTTGCATGACTCTTATTGCCTATATTGTAGCTACAGTGTCTCTCCTTTCACATCCTTGAATGTTTCATGCTCCCACCTACCTTAGGGATTTTGCACATGCTCCTCTCTGTTTGGAATGTTCTTACCCTAACCTCCATTCATGAAATCTCAGCTCAGATGTCTTCTTCTTGTTGATGCACTCCTCAGCCTATCCAGGCTGAGAGAGTTGTTTTCTCTTCTGTGGTCAAAAAAGAGTTTATGTATATATTTATGTGTGCAGCATGCATTTTATACTGTTATTATTTGCTTATGTGACTCTGCCTGTATTGTGAGATCTTAGGGTAGGGCTCCATCTCCTTCTCTAAATAATTTTGAAAAATTCTTTTAGGCCAGGCATGATGGCTCATGCCTATAATCCCAGCACTTTGGGAGGCCAAGGCAGGGGGATCACTTGAGGCCAGGAGTTCAAGAATAGTCTGAGCACCATAGCAAGACTACATCTCTATGAAAAAAAAAAAAATAGCCAGGCATGGTGGCATGCATCTGGAGTCCCAGCTACTCAAGAGGCTGAGGCAGAAGGATTGCTTGAGCCCATGGATGCAAGGGGACAGTGAGCTATGATTGCACTACTGCACTCCAACCCGAGTGACAGAGTGAGAACCTGCCCATTAAAAAAATTTTTTTGCTTGTGTAGTAGGCTGCAAAAAAAAAAAATTCTTTTGATCTTAAATAAAATTGTGCCAAAGCCCAGTCAGGGCTTAGAGAATCCAAAATTCTCTGCTTAAAGAGCTCTTTTAGGCTAAACACCATAATCACAAGCATACAAATTTAGAGGGAGAAGGGATACCAGAACTCTTGTTCACAACCTTTATTTTTACTAATAAAGAAGTTCAATGCTAGAGAGATGAAACGATTTGCTTGAGGTTTTGCAGCTGGCAGGTGTCAAATAAGAACAAAACACGAGTCTTCTGAGTCCCACCTGGAGGGTGGGTTCTCATGTGTGGGGTACTAATGTGGTTCATTCTCTGCCCAAAGCCACCATTATTTTGAGGACTTACTTTGTGCCAGGGATTACATTAAGTCTTTTATATACAGAATCTCTAAATTTGAGAACTATAAGCTGAGTTTTACCCCCGTTTTAACTTGAGGGAAAATGAGAATAACAGATGATAATGTGTTCAAGGCTCGTGCGGCTGGTGAGGAAATGTCTCACTATGTCAATAATATTTATCATTATAGTGAATTCCTTTTTACATGTCATTTGTTGGGTGGGGCGAGGGGTTAAGACTAGATCAGCCTAAGGAAGATTTTCACTGGAAACTGATAATCCCTGAGAGACTTTCTTAGCAGGAGACTTGCAAGGTTTCAGTGCTTCAGTGTAAAGTGGTTGCCATCCGGGTTTCTGCGATTCAAGGAGTGTCCTTCCGGAGTGTCTCCCGCGTGTATTGCATTGTGCCCAGTTTGGTGGTAAAGAAGAACATACGAACAGCTTTTGAGGGAGGTCAGATCAAAGGAACGGGCCAGTTCTAATCTATTTTGCCTATTGGAAATAAGCCAGGAGTCACTTAAATGACCCCAGGGCATGCCATGCAAGCAGACCCTAAGTTGTATACCTGGGTGTATTGTTCTTAAGTGTTCATCTCTTGCCTAAATAATTGGCCTGCTTAAGAAATAAACTAGTGCACACCATGTCATCATCTGACTCTCGTCAAACGCTTGGCATTGCTGGAGATGTCCCCGCATTCTCAGAGGTTCCTCTGTGCTCTTCGGTTGTATCAGAACTACTGTTGCCAGAGCTTATTGCCAGTGTGCCATCTCTGCCATCTGGCTCCTCGCAAAGAACGGATAATCCTTTTAAAGTCTTAATAGTAATAGATGATTTGTTTGGCCTTATTTTCTAACATTAGCTTTTAGACAGACTGTGTCAAATCCACAGGTTTTGAATTTGAATCCTAGAGATGGAGAGCAGTTAGTTGGAATCAGGAAAGAGCGGAGAAAAGGATCATGCAAAACCGAATTAGGAAAAATCAACTTTGTTCATTTCCCTAACATGCAAGTCTTCTCTGTACTGGGAGGGAGAGTAGGTTGGTAGAGAAAATCTGAAACTTGGCATCAGGAAGACCTGGGTTGCTGAACATTTCAGTTCTGCCAGGTAATTGCCCGTGAAATAGGGCAGCCGTTAATCTTTTAAGCCTCAGTTTTCTTATCCATACAATGGGGACAGTATTATCTTTCAAAGTTGTGGAACAGCTTTGTGAGTTGGAAATGACTCTAAAAATACAAGATGGTGTTCTAGGTGGAGCCCAGTCCTGTCTTCTTCAAGTGGTCTCTGTGTTTGAGGAAACGTGAGGAGGTGGGTGGGTGTACACGGAAGGGCTGCCGGGAGCTATCCTCAGCCCTGTCGCGACCAGGAATCTCAGAGACAGCTGCTGTGCAGGTGAGCGGAGGGTGCTTCCTGCAGCCAGGGCTTTGCCTGCTCATTCAGGCAAAAAGAGAAACCCCAACAGACAGGTTCAGGGAGGGGGACCGGACACTGTTTCCCTGTCCTCCCCTTTGCATTATCTCAAATACAGACGGTTACATCACTCACACTCCCCAATTAATGCACATTGTCACCATTGTTCCACACCAGGCTCTTCTCTCACTTTATTCAATCCCCTTTACTCCTAAGTCCCTCTCACCATTTCCTACATACGCACTCCTATAAATGTCTTTAAAAGTGTGTCTAAAATAGTGCCTCTTCTGTGGTAGTCTCTGCTCTAACTAAGTCTTGGGAGACATCAGTGAACAAAACAGGCAAACATTCCAGTCCTGGGGAGCTTGCATTCTACCGGTGAAGGTGGGGGTGGGAGGACAGCACTTACCACCTTTCAGACAGGATATAATGTATTTATTACATTTGACTATCATCTAAGTTGAAAACTGAGCCAGGTAAGGGGGATGGTGTGTGTGTGTGTGTGTGTGTGTGTGTAGGGGTTGTGATCCTGGGCAGAGGGGACAGCCTGAGCAAGGTCTGTGGCAGCGCCAGTGCCCTGCAGTTCACCGCAGCAGGGTGGCCAGTCGGGACGGTGAAGGAGATGCCATCAGAGAGGCAAAGGGAGGGGCAGGGGCAGGGGTGGGGGCAGAGCACGTAGGGCCTTGTAGTGAAGACTTTGGCTTTTGTTGGGAAGGAAGTAGGGAGCCATTTCAGGGCTTTGAGTATAATAAGGGGTTCTCATTGTATTTCTGCCTTTGCCTACTCAGCACTGTGTTCATCCACATTGCTGTATATACATCTAGGCAGTTGTTTCTAACTGTTCTAAAGCAATCCATAAATGTTCCCTGGCCACTCGTCCAGCTCCCTGACACCACAAATAATACTGCAGGGGATGTCCTCCTCTGTGTTCCATTGTGCACTTGTGTGACCATGTCTGTAGGAACACCCAGGAACTGGTGGGCTTGCCGGGTGGCAAGGTAGACAGACACTAGATGTTACTCTCTAGGCTGGCTGTGCCCATTCCTTTAGCAGCCCACGAGAGTTCCTGCAGCCCAACATCCCTGACTAAACATGACATTATCTGGATTTCAAATTTTTGCCAATTTAATAGGCATACAGTTACATCTATTGTTTTCATTTGCATTTCTCTGGTATTACTAATGAGTGTGAGAGCCCTCTTCGTATGCTTGCTTGTCGCGCCCGCCTCGCCAGCAAGGAAGACGCGGCAACTGGAGTTCTTCTGACCGTGCTTTAATGGGGTTCCCTTTAAACTTGCATGATGCGGAAGACCCAGCCCGGCAGCGCGCAGGCCACTATATACCCCAGAAGTACAACCCCTAAGCTGCGATAGGCCGCTCAACTGTCAAGCCCCCAAAGCATTAGCCCATATCAGGACCCTTTGTTTGCATTCTCGCGCCACAGGGCAACCGACAATTATGCGTGCGCTGAACTTGTTAGCTGCTCTAGGCAAAGCCGGAAACAGGCGCCAACTTGTAATGGCGTTGACACCGCGCCCCACATCTCCCCCTGTTTTATTAATTTAATGAGAGCTGAGCAACCGTTCAGCACCGTCCTTCGACCGTGCGATCAAGGTTGCAGAGCCTCACTTTCACCAGCAACCACCTATCCTCGTGCAATGAGCACAACTCGGAGGTGTGCAAAGGCTGGCTGTGGGATAGGAGACATGCCTTATTTGGTGCAATGGGAGAGACCCCTCAGAGTACAAAGGCCATGTCTGCTAAAATACCTGGGGGTAGGAGCGGGTGCAACCCAAAACTAGGCTAACCTTTTAGCATGGTCAACCACACCTGTGCAGACTGTCTCAGTTCAAGCGCAGCAAATGTCTGTGCCAATACCACATGGTCCGTGGCTGCAAGACCGAAACAAAGTCATAGAGCTAGGAGCTTCAACAGAAACAGGAATGTATCTAGGCAAGCAGGTAACAATGGCAGAGGGGTGAGGCACGGCATTTTAACACAATGTATAATTGCACGTATTAGAGGAACAATTTACATGTGTACCAGAGGGTTTTTCCGTGGATACCACCCAGATAAACGGGGGCCAAACCCAGACAGGTGTAGGGGCAAAGGTCGAGTTTCGCCCTCCCGCAATCATCCTCACAAAACCTTCAAAAGAGTCGCTAAGATTCCATGCGAAACTAGCATTCCCTGCCATACCCCCAGCCACCAATGGACAGGGGGGCCAAGTCTGTGCAGCTTCTGTTAACCCCACACAAAACACAAAGTCTCCTTCAAGGAGAAGGATCTATTTCCCTTCAGTTTACTACTCTGTGTGTCCAACGGCATGTACGTAGTGCCCAAGGAAACATTAGTAGAAGAGAAGCGAGGGAAAATTGGTGAGTTATGTGTCACAGGCATCGGCAGGGGAAGCACTGACAGGATCCTCCAGCGTGGCTCCGCTGCCATCCTCGCGATCATCCATGCTGTCGTCAGGAGGAGTAGCCACTGGGTCCCCATGCTGCTCTGGAGGCTGCTGCACCGTTCTGGTCAGCCGCGTGGGCACCCAGATGGGATTGTCCTGGTCCTGTGGAAAAATACAAATAGCTCCCCTGGATCTCATTAACACTGGATCCGGGCCTTTCCAAAGGTTAGACAACACATCTTTCCACTTCACTAATTCTTTCTGTGGCGGAGCAGGCATGACATGCCTGTCTGCTGCCGAACGTCCTTTGACATCTAAATTTAAAAAATTTAAAGTAAAGAGAGCAAAGGAGAGGCGTCCTTTGGGTGATAGCCCTAGCTGTAGGGCATCTCCCCCTTTTTGTTTTTGTAAGTACATTTTGAGCGTGCCGTGAGCACGCTCCACGATGCCTTGCGCTTGAGGGTTGTAGGGAAGACCAGTACGGTGCTCCACACCCAAGCGAGTGCAAAACTGCTGAAAAGATTTTGAGGTATAAGCCGGGCCATTATCTGTCTTAATAACCCGGGGCTTGCCCCAGGCTGCCCAAGCTTCTAGGCAGTGAATGATAACGTAACTTGCCTTTTCTCCAGCCAGAGGCGTGGCATGAAGGACGCCTGAGCACGTGTCAACAGACACGTGAACATACTGAAGCTTTCTAAAGGATGGGACATGAGTTACATCCATTTGCCACATATGTAGAGGACGCAAACCCCTAGGATTCACGCCCGTATGAACAACAGTGCGATAAGGAGCACAACTTGGACATTGCAGTACAATCTCACGAGCATCTGCACGTGTGATGCTGAACTTAAGTCGTAAGGTTTTAGCTGGCACATGATAAAGTTTATGAAAGTCTATGGCGGCGGCGTGGCCATCAGACACCCAGAGGGCGCGAGTGGCGCGATCTGCCATAGCATTTCCCGCAGCCATAGGTCCAGGTAACAAGGAATGAGCTCTGATATGCTGAATGGAAAATGGGTTTTTCCTATTTTGAATAGTATTCCTAATTTCTGTAAATACAGAAAAGACTGTACTCTTGGCAAGAATGTGAAAGGAGTTCTCTAACTGTTTAACTGCGTTGACCACATAAAAGGAGTCTGAGATGATGTTGATAGGTTCAGTGATGGTACTGAGAACCAGACCGACTACGGCACACTCTACTAGCTGAGGAGAAGAATAGTTAAACTGTTTTGTATACACCTTGTCCTGAATGACATAGCTCCCAATACCTGTCTTAGAGCCATCGGTATACACATCCAAGGCATCAACCAAAGGTAACAATGAAGTTACTCTTGGGAAAATAAGCTCGTTTCTCATTGCAAACTGCAACAAGGCATGTCTGGGATAATGGTTGTCAATGCTCCCTGGGAAGGTGCATCTCAATATGGCCCATGCATCAAGATTGGCACATAAGGTGTTCACCTGATTGGCAGTATATGGACAAATCAGGCTATCAGGGTGACGTCCAAAATGGGATACAGCCAAACTAATAACCTTTAAAGCTATCTCGGCCACACAGGTAGGATAATGGCCAATCACCTTTCCTGGAGAGGCTTGAGGATGCACCCATAAAAGGGGACTATCCTGCCAAAGCACTGCCGTAGCCATGCCCTGAGGCAAAACCTGCCATTGATATCTTGCATCAGGCTGCTCATGGTTTATGGAAGGAAGCGTGAATGCAAATCTGCTTTTATCTTGTGGATGCAAGGGAATAGAGAAAAAACAGTCTTTAATGTCCAAGATAATTAGACTCCAATGTTTAGGCAAAGCTGAGAGAAGGGGCAGTCCTCTTTGAACAGGCCCCATAAGCTGCATCTGGGCATTAATTGCTCTAAAGTCATGCAACAGTCTCCATTTACCAGACCTTTTCTTAATCACAAAAATAGGAGTATTCCAAGGAGAATGAGAGGGTTCAAGATGCCCAAGAGTAAGCTGCTCTTGCACTAGATTATGGGCCGCGAGTAACTTTTCAGAGGGTAAGGGCCACTGGGGTACCCACACTGGCTCCTCTGTTTTCCAGGGTATGGGCAGAGGATCCCCAGCGGCGAGCAGCCCCCAAGAAAAACCCAGCCCTTCCCAAGGCGGGGCATGCGGAGGTGGGCGGTACCGCTCACAACCTGCCGCTTCCTGAAAAACCGGTTCCTCTTTCTTTTCTAGTTCCTCCCCCGCCTCCTCCCCTGAACTTGAGGAAGTAAGAGAAGAGGAAGAAGAGGAATCATCCTCAGAAATATTTAATTTCTTAAATTCTGACAGAAAAAGGCTATCTCCTCTGTCTTCTGTCCTGTCCTTTCCTTTGTTATTTTTATTCCTGGTACCTTTACATTTCTTTCTCTCCCTTTTTTTCTTTCTCTCCCTTTGCAGGTCGGGCTGCGCTTTCCCTCCCTGCGTTTTCCTTTTTTGAGCTCTATATTTCTTTTTTCCACCTTTCACCGCGGTCCTTCCCTTACTGCTTCTCTCTGAGCTTGCGTCTTGCAAGTCACTCAGTGCACTTTGGCTAGCTGCTACGCGCGGGCCTGAAGTCTCATCATACAGGCATTTCATGATAATAGGCCACAAAAAGCGCCGCAGCAGAATATTACCCATTTTTTGGAAGCAGGGGAGTTTTGGCCGTCCCACACGTCAGTTCTGAACTCACCTCTGTCGCGGTCGTCTCCGCTGGTGCTTCAAAGTTGCACGAGGTCCCGGGTTTCGGCACCACTTGTCGCGCCCGCCTCGCCAGCAAGGAAGACGCGGCAACCGGAGTTCTTCTGACCGTGCTTTAATGGGGTTCCCTTTAAACTTGCATGATGCGGAAGAGCCAGCCCGGCAGCGCGCAGGCCACTATATACCCCAGAAGTACAACCCCTAAGCTGCGATAGGCCGCTCAACTGTCAAGCCCCCAAAGCATTAGCCCATATCAGGACCCTTTGTTTGCATTCTCGCGCCACAGGGCAACCGACAATTATGCGTGCGCTGAACTTGTTAGCTGCTCTAGGCAAAGCCGGAAACAGGCGCCAACTTGTAATGGCGTTGACACCGCGCCCCACACTTGCTAGGTGTTTTTTTGTTTGTTTTTCTTCTATAAATTGCCTGTTCATACTCTTAGCCAATTTTTCTCTTTGAGTTCTGCATTTTTCTTTCTTTCTTTTTTTTTATAATATATAAATTTTTCTTTTTATATTTTTAATTCTTTTTCATTATTATTTGCTGATTCCCTTACATGTTCCTATGGATGCATTTTTCTTTTTGATTGGATTTAGAGGTGGCTTTTGAGGCAATCTAGTCCAACCAGCCATCTTACAGGTGGGGAAGTTGAGACCCAAGCAACGAAGTCACACATAATGGAAAAGCTGCCACTTGAAATCAGCACTTTCCCGCCATATCCTATGAAGTGGGAAGCCTTGTACGGAGGCAGGAATGACAGAAGAGGTGGGCAGGAGCTGTAGTGCATTGCTGGTAATTCACTCTCTGCAGTTCTTTGCAGACAGAGGGGCCACTTGACCTGACCTGTAGGCCAAGGCCAGCTCTGGACCCCAGAGGCCCTTGCAGTCTATGAGGTTCTATCCAGGTCTAATGACCATTTCCTTCTCCTACTCACTGTTACTACCTTGTTTGAGGACTTTATCTTCTTGCTTGACCAGTGTTTCTCAAATTTTAGTGTGTCTGAATTTCACTTAGACAATTTATTAAAATGTAGATTACTGCCCCAGCCCCTCCTGAGGATTGGAAGGACTGAGAGACCCTCAGGATCTTGATGCAGGTGGATACTCATGGACCTTATTTGGAGCAAACTGTACCAAACAGTGTCACCAGCTCCCTGATTGCTGTCTCCATCCTCTAGTCCAGGGGTCCCCAAACTATGGTGAGGTGTATAATTATTTCATTATATATTACAATGTAATAATAATAGAAACAAAGTGCGCAATAAATGTGATGTGCTTGAGTCATCCTGAAACCATTCCCCTCCCTTTGCCCTCCCCTGGTCCGTGGAAAAATTGTCTTCCATGAAAACAGTCCCTGGTGCCAAAAAGGTTGGGGACCGCTGCTCTAGTCACCTCCATTTGTCTTCAGGCTGCTGGACAGAGCTACCATTCCCCCAGCACTTCTCTCTTTGTCAGACCTCCCTGCCCTAACCTTCACTGTCCATCTGGGATGCTCCTTCCTGTGGAAAATTTTATGATTTTTTTCAAGAACTAAGTCAAGCACGGTCTCCCCTAGAAAACCTTCCCTGATTTTTCTGGGAATCAAGCAAGGGGCATGGTGCAAACCGAGAGATACAGCAGTGGGATGACTGTCCCACACACTAGCATATTCCACTGCACGTCCCTCTGAATAAGGAGGGCACAGACACCTCTTGGAGGAAGGTAGCAACATTGCGGACCAGCCAGTCTTTCCTTTTTCTAAACACCTTCATTTTTATCAAGTGTCTGTGCACATAGTTTATTTGAAGAGTAGCAGTCGTACATTTGTTATGAAAAACAGCATCTTCTATCCTTGGTTCCCATGTTTTTCCCTCTTCAGAGTCAAACACTTGAGACTCTTTTGGCTGATTCTTTTGATATCTCTAAAAATATACACTGATATTGCTCCTATTTGATTTCTCAGTGAGAGAATGAGGGGTCAGCTCTCCCTCCTCCCCCTTTGCCTTCCACGCATGCCCTTCCCACTTCCCACATGCTATTGCTTGGCCAGTTTTTGCAGCCAGGATGCTGCGTGGTTGTTCTCAAATTAGAAATTTGGGCACCCTCCTTAACTCCTTCTTCTTTCTCCTACTCCTCCCTCCATTCATTCCCCCCCACCCCCATCCAGTTACTCATGGAATTCTGCCAACTCTACCTCCATCATAACCTCTTAAATTCACACAGGTCTCTGTTCCCGCAGCCTCTGCCCTTGGTCTGTCCCCTCCCCTCCCCCAGGGATACTGTGATACTGCTCATCTCTGTGTTTCCTGTCATGCCTCCTCCTGTCTCCTCTTCACCTTACGGCCAGAGCGAGCTTTCTACAACACAAATCGATTTGATCATGTGATTCTCATGCTTAAGACTCTTAAGACTCAGGAAGAAATTAGAATTTCTTAACCTGGTGGGGTAGAGACAACACTTTGTTTCCCATAGCATTTTGTCTTCCTGGCTCGCAGACTACATTTCCTTTGCGGTGAGGTGAGGTTGGGGCTACGTAAAACGTGGATGCAAGTGGCATGCATCACATCCAGGCAGTTACAAGCTACGTCCTACTGCATCTCTTTTCTCTTCTGGTGTGGCTCCCTGAGGCCGTGTTCTAGGTACTGGAGCTACCGGATGGAGGAGGGCTGCCCTACCCACATCAGACTCTATATGAAAGACAAATAAGTCTTTGTGGTTGTAAACCAATGAAACTCTGGGTTTCTTTCTGTTAACGCTGCACAGCCTACCATAACTCTGACCAACACGAGGTATGTATAAGGCCCTTCAGGGTCTCGCCTTGCTTCTCTAACATTATTTTTCTGCTCTCCCTTCCCTTAGACTCTATATTATATCTGTAAGGACAGGCCAGATATATCTCCACTTCCAGGCCTTTCTACATTGCAGTTCTTGTTGCTTAGAATGTCTTTTGTAGGCACGGCACGGTGGCTCACGCCTGTAATCCTAGCACCCTAGGAGGCCAAGGTGGGCGGATTGCTCAAGGTCAGGAGTTCGAAACCAGCCTGAGAAGGAGTGAGACCCTGTCTCTACTATAAGTAGAAAGAAATTAATTGGCCAACTATTATATATATATATATATATATATATATATATATCATATATAAAATGAGCCGGGCATGGTGGCGCATGCCTGTAGTCCCAGCTACTTGGGATGCTGAGGCAGCAGGATTGCTTGAGCCCTGGAGTTTGAGGTCGCTGTGAGCTAGGCTGATGCCATGGCACTCACTCTAGCCTGGGCAACAAAGCAAGAATCTAAAGAAGAATGTCTTTCGTCAATCACCTCCTCTTTACCACTTTGCCTGGCGAATCCCAATGCTCGCTTCAAGCCTCAGCTTAGATGTCTCCTCCTCTGGGAAACCTGTTCCAAGATACCCCACTTTGTGTGTCTCTCCTTCACTCACCACTCTCTCCTGAAATTGCCTGTTTACTTGTGTCAGCGCCAGACTGGCCTAGAAGCTCCCTGAGCATTGCGGCTCTGCCCCGTCCACTGTGGTGTTCTTAGGGCTGGTCAGAGTGGGCGCTCCGTCCGTGTTTGTGGAATGGGTTATTGTTGGCCCATCCAGGCACAAGCTCGGGGGAGAAGCTATTATAAAAACCTGCAATTCAGATTTCTTCTGCCAAGACTTTCTTGGTAGTTTGAATTCCTGAGATAAAGTATTTTTTTTTTATTTCGGCATATTATGGGGGTGCAGATTTTAAGGTTTCAATAAATGCCCTTTCCCCCCTCCCCGCACTGAGATATAGTATTGATTAGTGGTTTGGAGGAAACTGTCTACAGGCAGAGCTGGTTTGACTTCTGGCCTTCTAGCTGTGCAATGGTTTAGCAAGTTGCTTAACCTCTTAAACCTCAATTTCATGATCTAATGGGAATAATAATAATAATGATAGTGCCCATCTCATAGGGTTGTTGTGATGGTTGAGTGAGTTGTATGTGTATAAGCACTTAGAAAAATGCCTGGCTTATAGAAGTGCCCAATCAATGTTAGATATGTTATTTTTTTAAAAATCCTAAAAAATATCTTAAATGCAAATATGGCATCCTGAGTTGGATCCTGGAACAGACAAAAAGGGCACTGGGGGAAAACTAGTGAAATCCAAATAGAGTCTGGAGTTTAGTTAGTAGTATTCTAATATAAGTTTCTTAGTTTTGATAAATGTACCGCTGTAATGTGAGATAACATTAGGGAAAACTGGGTGAGGGGTGTGTGGGAACTCTGTGCTATCTTTGTAACTTTTCTGTAAGTCCAACATTATTCCATAATAAAATGTTTATTAAAATAGATTCTTATTATAATCAATACTCATTTTATTCTCACAATATCTCAACATAAGTACTGTAATGATTGTCATTTACAGATGCAGAACTGAGGTACACAGAAGCTAAATAACTTCCCATGGCCACCCTCAGTCCAGGAGAACACAGTAGGAATGTTTAGTGGGCTGGGATTTAAGTAGAATGTGATAATAAACACTTATTTGTGTAAGGCACCACCCTATGTGCTACGTCAAGAGAGAATATTGAAGGTAGGTGATCTCTGCCCTCAAGGTCATCTCAAGTAGGAAGCCCAAGTTCACACAGTTCAGCACCTGTGCTCCTGACCCTTGCACTAGACAAAGTGGGGGGCAAGTGGTGATTAGAGTCACGTGCCATTCGCAGTGGAGGTGCAGAGGTAAAAACAGCTCTGGCTGCGTTTAGGGACAGCGGGCTTCAAGGGTGGGGGCTTTGATCTGAGGCTTCGACGTGAACATCATTTGATCTGGGTAGAGAGGAAAAGAAAACCTGGAATGGGTCTCAGGGCCTCCGTTGAGCCTCCCCTTTCTGCTCCCTTTCCCTTCCTCGGACCGGCCCTGAGAGCCGGATCGCGCATGTGACAGCTGGCCATTCTGTTTAGCACTTCACGGAAAACAGCAGCTCATGGTGCCCAGAGCGTGGGCTTTGGCATCAGGCAGCCCACAGTTCGGCACTCGCTCTGTTCTTACCCATTATGTGATCTTGAGCTGCTTACTTTGCCTCTCCCAGCCTCAGGAAAATGAGGGTAACAGCGACCACCTGACCTGCTTGTTGTCGGGGTTAAGACACCGAGGAAATGGGTATCAAGCGAGGTATGATGCGGGGCCCCTGGTAAGGACTCACTGAGAGGTGACCACCTCAGTGTGCCTCCTTTACTTTATTCAAGGCTTATATGATAAACCCTGGTTTATGTTGCTAAATATTTCCTAGGGAGGCAGCTTCACATAAAGGAAAGAGCATGGATTTTAGGAGACTGTGCTACTTACCAGTCGGGTGACCTCGGTCAGTTGTTTAACCTGCACAGGCCCCAAATTTTCACTGTAAAACAGTATTGACATTATAGGATGGTTGTGATAATTATGAGATGGAGTATGAAGATGGTGCATGGACACATCCCATTACTGCTCTTGTCATTGTGTCTTCTCATTGTGTTTTCTCTATTTGATTCATATTAATCTTGACTTTCCCCCCAAATTGTTTGATCCTTAAGGAAGATCTTAAATCTTATATTTACTTTGGGGACATACTAGGTGCTCACTAGTTGGCTTGCATTTGGGGTGACCTTCCTCGGCATTTAGATGCATCCAACGGCTTTTCTAGGTTTTGATCTGCCTCACTCAGCTGGAGCTCAAGGAGTTGTCCTTGGGTTGGTGAAGCGGGCAGGGACCGACCTGTGAAATGGCCACCAAACGTTTTATTTATTTCACTGATAGGCTTCGATCTCTAAGACAGCTCTCAGGTGGTGGGATGGGGAGGGCAAGAGAGAAGGCATGGAGGCCGGGGAAGGCACGTGAGATGGTGGTCTCTCTGGCAACTAAATAAGCTGAGGGAACTCCTGGCTCGTGTTAGCCTTGCTCTGAAAAAACATCCGCTTGCTGACGTCCACCCTGTGGCCGGCCTCGTCCTCGTCGTCTTCGCTGGACTTGCGGCGGGCGTTCTGGTAGACCACAGCGCACACGCCCGTGAGCCAGGCGGCCACGGTTCCCGCGGCGAAGATGCAGAAGCCGATGAGCAGCAGGAAGATGTAGTCTTGGCGGTCCAGGTGCGTGATGCACATGTACCGGAGCGGGTTCCCCACCCGTGTGATGGGCCACCCTTTCAGCTCTGTGGGCTCCACGCACGTGGCATTCAGGTCGTCTGTGAAGAAAAGCACAGCAGGCGGGGCGCTGAAACGGTGGAACTCCCGGGGTCCTAAGGCCAAAGGGGACCTGGAGGGGCTGTCTGGACCCTCCCTGCTCAGCGTGTGGTCTGTGGGCCAGCAGCACCCATGGCACCCGCGTCACCTGGACCCCGGGAGAAACGCAGACGCTCAGGCCCCACCCCACACCTCCCAATTCAGAACCTGCGTCTCCAACAAAGTCTTCCGGGGACTTGCTGCACATTAATGTTTGGGAAGTACTGTGCCTGGACTGCTCCTTGTGCCCAGGCTTTGCTGCACTCAGGTTGCGGAAATGGGCTTTGCTTCTTAAGGGCACTTGAGGAAGGAGAGGCCATACAGGGTCTGGGACTTTGGAAACTTGAGCAAGAATGCTGTGGGGTGTTGGCACCTCCCACACCTCCACCGATGATCCTCATCTCCTTCCCTTTCTCCTCTTGATCCCAACCTCCCCCGTCACTGAGTCCCTTTTTCTTCACCTGTGCCTGAGATGAGCCAGGGACGCCACCCAAGAACATCACAAACCACTTGGCTCAACTCTAGGGAGGGATGAGCTTCCCTGGAAATGTCTACTGTGTGTTCTTTGTCCGGCCCCCCTGCCCCCCAGGAGGAGTTGGGGGAGGGGTGCTCAGGACATAGAGATTGCTAATGGGGGAAGCCGGTCTGCCGCTCACTGGCTGATCACATGGCCTACATGTCTTCTTTAGCAGCTGACTCAGCTCCCTGGCTACTTTTTGAGCACTTCCCTGTATCTAGCACCATGGACTTCGGTACATAACAGGAAAAAAAGTGGGCTCCAGAGCTAAACAGGCCAGGATTCTAATCCAGACTCTGTCACTTGCTAATTTTGTAAACTTCAGTTGAATACCCAAGTCTCTCTCTGAATCCCATTTCCTCGTCTTCCCAGTGCAAAGAATGATCCCTCTTCGCAGGTTTGTCAAGAGGACTGACCCAGGTGACAAGGCGGGCTGTCGTGCCTGGAGCACAGACTCCTCAGGGCTCCAGCCCCAGCCCTGCATTTTTCTAACTCTGTATACTCTGCCATGCTGATGCTGAGGTGCCATACGTGGTGCCAGGGTGAATATATCCAGCACGCATTAGATCAGTGAGCTCCAGCTCAGGGCTGAGATGATCCCGATCAAGATCACAATAGCGCTAATATTTGCCAAGCTCTGTGTGCTAAGTGACTTGCAAGCGTTATCTCCCAACAACTCTGATGCACATAATATTATTATCCTTGTTTTACAAATAAGGAAACTGAGACTCAGGAGGTTTCATAACTTGAATGTTCTAGATAGCCTGCAGGATCTAGGCCGGAGACAGAAGACAGAAATCCAGGAATGAGCTGTCTGAGCTTGTTTTGCAGACGTGGGAAATGCAAACAGAAGCTATCAAGGACAGAAGTTTCTTCTAAACTTTAGGGCAGAAATCTCCTGACTACCTGAAAGCATCAGTGTCCTTGGCGACCCAGGAAGTTAGGGAAATCAGGCTCAGTTAGGGAAATCCTGATGAGAGCAGAAGCAGCATTAGGGAGAGGAGTGCAGAAGTGAGTTGCCTGGGGAGGAGGCGGGGGGTTGGGGGGCTGGAAAGAGCTGTCCT
Organism: Microcebus murinus; assembly: GCF_040939455.1. Lineage (NCBI taxonomy): Eukaryota > Metazoa > Chordata > Mammalia > Primates > Cheirogaleidae > Microcebus > Microcebus murinus. Next base: position 112,981,353 of record NC_134105.1, on the reverse strand, counting down.
GTGCACCTGGACAGCGTTACCAGCACCTTGCTTCTGTATCAGTGCACCTGTAGTGAATGCATTTTGCTACTTTCAGGAAGACAACCTGAAGTGGTGTGTAATGCTGTTTAGGACTCACTCTCAGAGAAAGTTGTAGATATAGGAGGTGAAGCCAGAGCAGGGCTGTGTCATACCCACTGTTTGCAACGATTACAGAGGACAGAGGAGGAAGAAGCCTCTCTCCAGACTGCATGTGACCCTCAGAGCAACGCTGCTCACTGGAACGCTCTCAAGGAAAAGGGGTTGGGGACATGAAGAGGAAGGATCGTTGTTACGCCTCCAGACTGCCTTACAGTCAGCCTGGCTCCGTGACCTCTGGGGCTTTGTCTAGGAGGCCTAAGCATGGGGAATTCTATCTGGGGGGCTCAGGTCACTTGCCCAGACCGCCAGAGACACAGGAAATATACAAAGAAGATGTATTTGAGAAAGGAAAACATGGGATTCTGAGGGTCTGGGGTGTGTCTAGGGTTTTTTTTTTTTATTTTTTTTTATCTCATTCTATTTTTAAAAAGATTGGGCTTTTAAATTGGGGTTGGGTGGCAGAGATGAGACTAAACATTACACACACATTTTCCCATTTTGGAGCATTAGCCTTGAAAGGAGCAATTAGGCGGTGATTTTAATGCATTGTTAGGCTGCTGTTAAGTGAGGGAGGTAGGCCGTTTTGCTGGGAGGGAGGCCTAGGCTTTTCTTCTGTTGCATTCTCTCCCTTTCCCCAGTCCCTGCCACCACCAAGATTTGGGCTGTCCCCTCCCAACCTCCCCATCTCCATCGTTTCCACGTGTCCCAGCTCTGGTCCGTTCCACACACTCCTGCCAGATTGCCTTCCCCAAGTACAGCTCTTTCCGAGCATACTCTGGCTCGAAATCCTCCTCCAACCGCTCTATGGGCCTCAGAACAACGCCCAGACCACCTGGCCTGGCATGCGGAGCTCCTCAGCATCTGCCCCTCCTCCCTTTCCTACCTTCTCAGCACGGCTGGCAGCCCCCCTTTGCTCCAGTCAAATGAAATTACATACTATTCCTTGATTACATCCCTCCCTCGCCCTCATCTGCATCTAGCTTTGTTATATTGCACTTTTTGCATCAATTGTCTTATCCCCCAGGTTTTGCATGATCAAGTTCTTCCCAGGCTGGGCTTGGTGGCTCACGCCTGTAATCCTAGCACTCTGGGAGGCTGAGGTGGGAGGATTGCTTGAGGTCAGAAGTTCGAGACCCAGCTTGAGCAAGAGCAAGACCCTGTCTCTATGAAAAAAATTAGGTGGACAACTAAAAAAAAAAATATATATATATATACACACATATATATATATATAATTAGCCGGGCACGGTGGCACATGCCTGTAGTCCCAGCTACTCGGGAGGCTGAGGCAGGAGGATCGCTTGAGCCCAGGAGTTTGAGGTTGCTGTGAGCTAGGCTGATGCCACGGCACTCACTCTAGCCTGGGCAACAAAGTGAGACTCTGCCTCAAAAAAAAAACAAAAAAAACGAAATATAGTGACTTGACTTGTGCTGTCTGATATGGTAGCCGCTAGCCCCATGTGATGATTTAAATTTTAATTAATACAATTCAAATAACACAAAAAAAGTCAGTTCATTGGTTGCACTAGCCACATATCAAGTGCTCAATAGCCTGTGAGGATTAGAGATAGGATTTGAATCCAGGCCTGACTCTAAACTCCATGCATTTTCCATTTGTTTTACACATTTTAAAGCTGTGTTATTAGATGTATACCAAGTTATAACTGTTGTATCTTCCTGGTAGATTTACCCTTCTGACATTGAATTATATCTCTCATTATATCTAGTAATGCTTCTTGCCTTAAATTTCACTTTATCTGGCATTAGGATGGCTGTATTGAATTTCTTTTGGTTAGTGTTTGTGTTGTGTATCTTTTTACTGTTAATCTTTCTTCATTCCTGTATTCAAAGTACAATTTGGTAAACAACATGTATTAATAGCTGGGTTTTGTTTTTCATCCAAGCTAACCAACTTTGTATTTTCATCAGCCCATAGATACTTAATATGATTACTGATATATTTGGACTTATGTTTCATTTCTTACTATTTGTTTTTCGTTTGTCCCACTATTTCATGTCCCTTTTCTTATCCTTTGTTGCCTTCTTTTTTGTCCTTTCATTTCCTTTTCTTTTGCTTGTCAGTCATATATTCTTTTTCTATTCTGGTATGATGACTTTAAAGATTTTAAAGATTTTTATGATGACTTTAAAGATTTCCATCTACTTAGGCCAGGCGCGGTGGCTCACGCCTGTAATCCTAGCACTCTGGGAGGCCGAGGCAGGCGGATCGCTCCAGGTCAGGAGTTCGAAACCAGCCTGAGCAAGAGCGAGACCCCGTCTCTACTATAAATAGAAGGAAATTAATTGGCCAACTAATACATATAGAAAAAGTTAGCCGGGCATGGTGGCACATGCCTGTAGTCCCAGCTACTCGGGAGGCTGAGGCAGGAGGATTGCTTGAGCCCAGGAGTTTGAGGTTGCTGTGAGCTAGGCTGACGCCACGGCACTCACTCTAGCCTGGGCAACAAAGCAAGACTCTGTCTCAAATAAATAAATAAATAAATAAATAAATAAATAAATAAAGATTTCCATCTACTGACTCTGGAGTACCCCATATGTCCGAGATGCTTTAGAAAATTAAGTTAGAGCTTAATTTAAGCTCCACTCTTGACTACCTCACAGGGTAGTTTTCGTTATTCCCATGTTATGCAATGAATAAACTATATATCACTTCTTCCCCATCTGGCTTTCTTGATCTCCTTGCCTGTCACACGGGGGGCTACCAGGTACTGTTGTGCACGCCGTGCCCTGCATAACTCTAGGCGGCTTCTTTCACATTATAGACAGGGGATTCGGCCCCGTGCTATCTTTTATCCTCAACCCCACTCCAGTGGCCCTGGGGCATTTGCCCCAGTTAAAGCTCCCAGGTACAGTTACAGATGTCATTAATGTTTAACTTCTCCTTGAAAATAGTTCCTAAGGAAACATAAACCACCACTATGCTTATTTCTGTACACAGCTTATTGTTCACAGGCAGAAAACCTGTCAGAACCAGATGGAAAAGGAACTAGAGTTTCTGGGGCTCAGAACTATACTAGTTGGTGTGGGAGCCCAGGAGGCCTCCCTTTCAGAAAACAGTTTTGAACCCCCTGGGTATAGGAAGAATCAGTCCCTCTCCTGTCCTGCAGAAGGGACCACACACCTGCCCAGGGGTCTGCTCCAGGCTCCCAGGGCTTGGTGCCCCAGAGGAGCCAGATCCTGCACAGACTGCTCGGAGCCTCGTGCAGCAGCACTAGCTCAGGAACCAACTGCGGGGATGAGCATCTAGGTGGTGGCAATGGAAAGTGAGAGGATGGAATTTGACAACAACCCCACCCCCACCCCACTGAACTGCAGTTACCTCTTGGAGAGTGGACACCAGTTTCTATCAGCTTAAGCACTTTGTCAGTTTCTACCCTGAACCCAGAGAAATGCCTAATTCCCCATTTCTCCTTCCTAGGCCCCAGCTTGCCCGAGCGTCAATAGGTGTACAGTGCCTTGTCATCTTTTTAATTTTTTCTCCAGCTACACTATGTATGTCCCAAGGAAACAGATTTGCCGCCTATTCATTGTCTGCCTCCCCCCCACTGTATCAGACATGCCATGAGGATGTGAATTTTTATCGGTTTTGTTCACTTTTGTATCCTCAACATCTGTAATGGTGCCCAACACATACTAGAGCTCAGGGCATGTTTGTTGAATGAATTGTTACTTGCTATTATTACTACCCCTTGGGGTGACTGGCACGGACATGCCACTCTGCTGGAGGAAAGGGAACCTGGGCAGTAGAGTATGGTTATCACGGGTGGGTCAGCCAAGCTCTGACCCCCTCGGATTACTACACTAGGTGAGCATCAATCCCTGCCTACCCTGTGGGAGCCCGGGGAGGATTGGGTGAGCTGAGGGAGGTGAAGCCCCCGAGGGGGCAAGCATGGGTGGTGTCTAGGACCAAATGGAGGAGTAAGCCTTGAGCTGGGAAGGGCACCCCCTCTGTCCTCCGAGATTGCAGAGAAGGAAACAAGGGGAAGAGGCTGAGGTTGAAAGTGCTGCAGGCATGACACCAAAAGGCAGTTGTTATCCTTCCCCAATTGTTACCTGAGAACTATTTGAGAGCAGAGACCCTTTTTGTTCACCTTTGTATCCCTAGTGTCTGGCACACTGTAGATGCTCAATAAATGTCTGTTGTGTCACATACATGAAAGAATGGCTGGATTATTGGTCTGATCGCCTATAGTACTTCTTCTCTAGTACTCTCATGTCTTTGGCCTGCTGTTTAGGACAAGTTCCACCGTTGGAATTTGAAGGGATTGCTGTTCTATTCTGCTCTACTGTGGATGGCCCAGAGGAGATGATTTCCTAGAGGGAAACCTAGATTGGGCAGCATAGCAGCCCCAAAACACCAAAGCCAAATGGCCAGCAAGCTCCCCTTCTCCGGGGGTCCAATGAGCATTTTGAGTCCTGACACTGGCTACTACCTTTGGCTTTCTAGAGCTCCATCCCCTCCTCGCCCCACTGTCTTCTCATCATGGCACAAGCAGGGCTCAGCAGACTGCAGCTCGTGGGCCAGATCCAGCCTGCTACCTATTTTTGTAAATTGAGTTTCATCGGAACATGGGTATGCCTATCCTTTTACGTATTTTCTTTTTTTTTTTCCTTTTTTTTTTTTATTTCGGCATATTATGGGGGTACAGATTTTAAGGTTTCAATAAATGCCCATTCCCCCCCTCCCTTTTACGTATTTTCTAATGCTGCTTTTATGCTAAAGACAGAGTTGAGTAGCTGCAACAGAGAACCACAAAGCCTAGAATATTTACTATTGCCCTTTTACAGAAAGCATGTGCTGACTTCTGGTCTAAACCACCCCTGGCATCTTGAAACCTTAAGGATCTGGATGATTTGGGCTTGCACAAAGTACAATTCTTATCTGGTATTCACAATTTTTTTCTCCTTGGATAGAGAGTCTATAGATTTTTAAAGGTTAAATGTGATTCATAGACTCATGGAACATAGAGAAGAGACCTTGAAGTTCAGCAAGTTCAACCTGATTTTTTTTGTGCTTTAAAGGTGTTTGAGGTTACTGGACTGGGCTTGCATGCAACTGGTTGCACATGGGTGTGATTTAGAGGCAGAGAGGCCCCTTTTCCTCTTAATTCCTTCTCATGTGCTTGTCAGTACCCAGAATTCTGTCAGCAGGAGACAAAACCTTTCATTTCACCAAGAAAATAAGACTTAAAGTATAAGGTCTTCTAAAGAAAGAAGCAAGCGACTTAATCCCTACCTAGCTAGGGGTAGCCCCTGCTGCCGCCTTTCTTGAGTGGGTTTTGGTGGAAAGAGGGAGCCAGCTGCCTGGCAGGGCTGGGGACGGTACCAGGTGGTTCTTGGAAGCTAAAGGCAAGCTCTGGATTCTTCTCCGTCTGGCCTAGAGCTGGGCCTGCTTAATGTTGTAACTACCCATCTGCTCAGAAAAATCTAGATCATGGACAGTTGTCCTTGGTGGATAGCAAGCCACTTGTAAACCCTCAGCAGCTAACGAGCACCACCACCAGGCAACCAGGCAGAAACACGGGAGTCCTCTTTGCTTCCTTGCTCACATCTCATATTCAACCATGGCAAATCCTGGTAGTCCTACGTTCCAAGTGTGTCCCAGCTCTTACCTCTTCTCATCACCTGGCCCGCTGCCCCCATGCTGGCCACCATCCTCCCTTGCCCGACCCGTGTTAGCCTCTGAACTTGTGTCCTTGCTTTTCCTACAGTATTCTCTTCTCCACACGGCAGTGGGAGCGGTCTGGAAGCACAGATATGTCACTTCCCTGCTCAAACCCTTCCATGACTTTCCGTCCCACTTAGGATGAAATCAAGGCCTCTCCATGGCCCATCAGACCTATGTGATCTAATTTCCTATCTCGTTTCTTTGCTTTCTCTTCTTCTTTCACTCTGTTCCAGCCATATTCACCTTCTAATACGTCAAACTCATTCCACCCCAGGGCCTTGGCTCTGCCCCCTGTCTGGAACGACTCCTTGCCCTCCACATCCTGTTGCCACAGCTCATCCCTCCTTTTATATTCAGTTCTCTACTTAGAAGTCACCTCCTTAGGCCCACTTGACCTAAAGTATCTGCCTTGTTCTCAACCCCAGGCGCACCCTCCCCTCACTCCCCTCCCTTATTTTCCTTTACGACACTTGCCGTTATTTGACATGATGTCATGTATTTATTTATTTATTGTCTTCCTCTCCCACTAGAATGCAAGTGCCATGAAGGCATAGTTTGTTTCTGTCCTCAGCAGTATGCCCAGTGCCTGCCCAAAGCCCTGGCACCTAGTAACTCAGGGGACAAATGCACTCAGGTGCCAGGCTGGGCTCCTTACCTTTCTGTAAACATCAAAATCCAGATAACAGTGTCTGTACCTCACCTCAGCCAAATGCTGTGGCCAAGGCATCTTGGCTGTTAGAAGAAAACACACTGAAAATTACAAGGGGCTGTCTAACATGGCTTTAATCCCAGTATTAACTAAGTTTTATTTGGATGTATCAGATGTATTAGTTATTCCTTTATCTGGGTTGAGGGGAAGGCCAAATCTACCACTGTGTGATAAAAAAGGATACCATTGCATATGGGCCAGGCACTGGGTTAGGTGCTTTCTCTATGATGTTGTCATTCTGAAAGCTTTAACAAGCCTCCCTGTCCCACAAAAGCTTTGGGACCCCTGAGTTGGACTTTCTGTGCATCATGCGCCCCTGCAGAAGGGCAGCATCTGCTCACCCTGTTTGTTTCTACAAGCCCACACTGCCCTCCCCTTCCTCTGCCTGTCATCTGGCACTCAGGGTCACCACCAAGCATTGAGCTGTTCATTTTCTTTAAGAATTTTAACAACGATAGCTAGCATCAGTTGGACACTTACTATGTGCAGTTCTAAAATCTTCATGTGGGTTATTTCGTTTCGTCATCACAAGTCAAAGAAACAGGGGCTATTTTAGCTCCAGTTTGCAGATGAGAACCTGGGTTGCATGGAGATTGTTGCCCATGGTCAAGTAGTTGGCAAGTGACAGAGGCAGAGCAAAAACCAGGTGGTCTGAATCCAGAGCCCACCTGAGTGTTGCCTGCTCATCGGGGAGGTGAGCATCTCAAGGACAAGAGGGCATCTTATAATCACCTAATTGGGCTGGTGTTATGGAAACATCATAGAAAATGTCATGTGAAGCTGTGTACTTTGCAAAGTCATTCTTCGTCTTTTACCTCCCTGGAAGAGAAATAGAGGCACTCAGGTGGGTCCCTCCATTGCACTCATTTTCTTTCATTCATGCTTCCCTCGATGCCTTCTCTGCAGCCCCAGGGGACAGGTGCCACCCCCCCTTCAAGGCCTACCCTCCATTGGGCTCTGGTGGCTGTCTGCTCCTGACCCCTCGGGGCTTCACCCCATCGGTTATTCCCCCTCGCCTGTGTCTTTGCCCTTTCTCTTTGCACTCACTCCTTCCCATCAGCAGACGAACACACGACTGGATCTCTTTTCTCCTAAAAACACTCCTTCTTTACTCGTCTCCCCTCCAGCTATCACCCTGTTTCCCCCAGTCCACAGCCACGCTTCCTGGGAGAGTAGTTTATGTCGCCTTCTCTGCTCCTTCTCTTCGCTAATGTTCAGTCCACAATCCATTGCTGGCATCGCCCCATGCCACTGACCTGCCCAGAACTGGTGGCTAAATCCGACCGGCAGTCCTCATCTGTCCTGCTCCCACTTTTGGAAGTCATCAGCTCCCATGAGTTTGCCTTTTCTCACTCCCTCCCTCTGGCTGCTCCCGACACTGTCCTTCAGGGATGGCTGCTCCTGAGGGGCCCATCTCCAAAGACTCTGTGCCTGGCCCTTGCTGTCCTCTCCCTCTAAACCCTTTTCCCTGACGGATCTCACCTGCTGTTTGGGTTCAGTGACAGCCAGTGAGCTGAGACGTGTGTATTGATGCCCTGTTCTCTGTTCTGAATTTCAGGTCAGAACCTGCAAGTGCTTGGTGATTTGCGCCCTTCCCCCAAGAGCGTGTGTGTGTGTGGGGGGCACACTTGTCCACGCCAAAGCCTGGGGAGGTATCGTTGATTTTTCCCTTTATTTTATTTTCCACATCTCATTCATTCACTAAATACTAATCGAGCATTTTTTCTGTCGGGCCTTGTGCTAGTTTCTGAAGATTCAGACATGCCATCATGGAGCTTCCAGTCTACCAGGAAAACAAATGTTACATTAATACAAATTTATATTGTGGACGGGAAGGGCATACCTCTAATCCTTGCTAGGGAGAGGCAAAGATATAAAATGTAACCAAAATGTTAGGAAAAAAAAAAAAACATGTATCGGGTGTCGGGCAGGTGGGGGGAGGGGATGGGTATTTACATACATAGTGCGATGGGCACCGTCTGGGGGATGGACACGCTTGAAGCTCTGACTTGAGGAAGGAGGGGAGACAAGGGCAATGTATGTAACCTTAATGTTTGTACCCCCATAATATGCTGAAATAAAAAAAATACAAATTTATTAATTAGAATTGTGCCAGAAGTCAAAAAGGGGATATAAGGAACTGTGAGAAGGTCTGGTTCGGTCCCAAGTCCTGTTGTCTCTGCCTTTTGAGGGTTCCTTCTGACCTGTCTCCACCTCCCGTCCGCACTGCTGCTATAGGCTGCGGTGCTCTCGCCTGGGTGCCCGTGGGGGCCCCTTCCCAGCCCCACCTCCAGCTTGCTTGCTCCAGAGCGTCTCAGGATACGTTGCATGTTCCCCAGAAAATCATTCAAGCCCCTTCATGGCTGGACCCCGTTCTTCCTTCTAGCTGCACCCCCTCTCTGCTGGATTGCCTCCAGGTTGGGGAGCTCTTCACCTCTAAAGATGAGCAAACAGAGCTTGGCTGTTTTGGCCAGGCGCGCACTGCTGTTTTCTAGAAGCCTGAGTGACGTCGGGTGACCTGAGGGGCCAGGCATGAGATCTGGTGTTTCTGAGCTTGAAGGAACCTCAGACCACCTACTCTCAGGGGTCCCAACTGCCAACTGGCCTGAGTTAGGGAGCATGTCAGAGTCACCGCATTGCTTACCCCTTCCATCCCTTCTTGCATGTTCTGAGTGGCTTAGGGATCACTGACTTGTTGCACCCCCTAGAGCCCCCTCATTGCCCCCAGGAGGCTATGCTCCCAGCTGTCTATAGGCCAGGGAGTTTGTCACAAGGCAGCACAGCCATGCTGGCAGGACGGTCGACGGCCTTGGGACCACCTGTTGCCCAGGTGTTCTCTGTTTTTGGCCTCTGGTCTTTAGTTCAATTTCTCTGATGGAGGAGATGGGCTAGCTTAATAGTGGAATGATGTGAGGATCTGCATTCATTCTGGAAATCTAAATTTTGGCACGGTTGTAGATGACTTTGTACTTGGTGGGTTGAAATGGGGCCATTATCCTATTACAGCAGCTCTGAATACAGGATGAAATAGCCTCGTAATGAAGCTAAGATGTTCTCTGCTCAGAATGTCCTCAAAATGACTTGGACTTGAAGCAGCACATGACTGGACCCAGCTGCTCCCTGCAGATGGCCCCGAATGGCTCTGTCCACCCGTCTCTGTGGCACCCTTGCCCAAAGTCCTCTTTGACGTGTGGGCCCTACCATCAGGCTCGCTTAGGACTGCCTAAGGACTATAATTTAAGAGCTGACCCAGAGGGACCCTCTGTCCTCAAACTGCACCACTCTTGCCCTTGGTAGCCTGTCATTTTCTAAATTCTTACTGTTTTTTGTTGCTCCCTGTCAAATTGCAAATTCCCCTTGAGGAAGACATGCAAGTCAATTTATCTGCCAATTGGAGCAGCCGCTGAAGGTCCAGAACACAGGCCATTGCCCTACAGTGTCTGAAAAGTGGCCCAAGGAGCACCTGCATGGGGAGCTCACTGAATCAGAACCTCAGGACCATGATGCAGTGATTGAGAACTGCAGTTTGAGCAGGCCAGGCCTGGGAGGAAAGTCTGGGGCCCTGTGTCCCTTGGGGTGGGGGCATTATCCTAGTCAAGTTGAAGGTGCTTAAGACAGGAGGCGGGAGAGTGCAGGAGTTAGCGGCTATGTGCTTCCTAATTGTCCTTCCTAATTATGTGACTGTCCCCCGAATCACTAGAGACACCTCCATCTCAGCATTGCCCATCACGCGCCTGCTTACCTGGGACTCTGTCTGCTAACCACCGTTCTCCTCTCACATCACGTGTGTCTCATCTTTCTATTTAGGTCCACAGACTGCCAGCTGGAAGGGACCTTTGAGAGCACCTAATCCTACTCCCTTATTTTAAAGACAAGAAAAGTGAGACTCAGGGAGGGAAAGTGACTTTCCCCAAATCACACAGTGGCATTGCTGGGACCAGGACAGGGCTTCCTGGCTTTCAATTCTGTTTTCTGTCTCTTGTATCCCTAGGTTAGCCATTAAAAACAGAAACTATGACTTCTTTCCCTGTGATAAAACCACTCCAGTACTATAATTTTGGGCACAGAATGAGCATATAATACATGTTTCACAATGGTGATATAGCACCTCTTGTATTTTCCTGGATACAGCTGGAACCCATTCTACTAAGTGAAGTATCTCAAGAATGGAAAAACAAGCACCACATGTACTCACCAGCAAATTGGTAGTAACGGATCAACACCTAAGTGGACATACAGGAGTAACATTTATCGGGTGTCGAGAGGGTGGGAGGGGGGTAGAGGGGATGGGTATATACAGCCACAACGAGTAAGATGTGCAACGTTTGGGGGATGGACACGCTTGAAGCTCTTACTCGAGGAGGGAGGGGGGCATGGGCAATATATGTAACCTTAACTCTTGTACCCCCATAATACGCTAAAATAAAAAAAATACATGTTTCAGAGTTGAATAGACTGTGTGGTGTGCTTGATAGTAAGGAAATATCATGGCATGGGGGAAAGCATTGAACTTGGATGTCAGGATATCTCTGTGCTGAGCTTGGCTTCTATAGCTTATGAGGAGGCTAGATTCTAAATTTCCAGCTTAAGCATCCTATGTTAAAAAATGCCCTGACCAGTATAGTAGCCACTAGCCTCGTGTGGCTATTTAAATGAATTGAAATGAAATAAAATAAAAAATGCATTCCTAAGCCAATTTTAAAAGCTCAAGAGCCACATGTAGCTAGTGGCTGTTTTATTGAACACCACATTTATAGACCATGTCCACCACCTCGGACACTGTCAGACAGTGCTGGATCAGACTTTGGGTGTAGAAAGGAAGGGGATGAAGGAGGCCAGATTCCTTAGGGTTCCTTGAGTGAGGTTTTGAGAGCATCCTGAGAGGCATTCGTCCCTGTCCTCCTAGGGAAATCAGATATCCTGGGAAGAACTCAGTTGCCACTCTCACCTTCAAACAGTACTAATGACTGGAAAATTATAGTTCTGGCCAGGAATTAGTCCTCCTACTTGCTAACCTGGGCCGACAAGGAAATGGCATGTGTGGGTCTGTTTTAACTCTGTATTTGTCAGGGCTCACTACAGCACCCTGGGAATGGACACATTACAACATACCTCTGTCTCTGCTATAACTTTTGTGTTTGGAAAATGACCATGTGAATTCCTTGAGGACTGAACACTTTTTGGTGCATCTGGTGAGCTTGCCATTGGAGAGTTTCTTCCGATTCAGACCTTTGATGATAGAACCAAATCTCTTGCCAGTTTGGGGAAGTTTTGACATTCCCGTCCAGTGTAGCCTTGTGATAAAATCAGGTGAATGAAACACTCAGCCTCCTCTCTAGCCCCTCTGTAGGGAGTCCCCTTAGCCAAAATGTGACATAGTGGAAGGACATATTATTGTCCTTCTCATTTAGTTTTTTTGTTTTAAGACCTCTGTTATTTCCTTCCTCCGCCTCTGTTTTTTTGAGTTTCCTCACTGTTGCAGAATTAATCTTAGCTAATCAGATTTCCCAAGTATTCACTCCTCCCCCATTGATATGAGAGCTGATAAAGGCTTAGGGGTATTTGTATTATTCTTCCCAGGAACTCGTGTAGTTTTTCAGGGCCTCTTCAAGACCAGGACACTTTTTGGGGACCCAAAGGGGCAAATCTCTAATCGCTAATTGCAGCTCAGTGGTAGGCAGTGAATGGGGACAGATTGGGGCATCAGCATTGCCAGTACTTTCAAATCACAAATCATACCCTGGAGCTGACTTCTTTCTCCCAAAGCCATGTCTGGCCCACAGTTGGACTGACTCCGTGCCCTAGCCCTAGAAAGCTGTTTGTCCATCCACACCTGCCTCTGGACGTGGAACTTGCCTTTAGGTAGAGCTTCAGTTTCTGGTTCCGGTGACTCAGGGGCAGCCACCTGGCTGCCAGTGGTCCAGCTCTGAGTCTTATGGCCCAGGCTGAGACCAAGCCTTGATTCAGGAGGCTGCTTTTGTTCTCTGCCTGTGTTCCTAACTTGTAATAATACCCAATTCCCTCTAGGACTTTCCTCGCCCCATTTTCTCAGGGATTAGAGTCCTAGGACCTGCTGCCCACCTTTTCACATTCAATCTACCTTCCCGCCTGTATCTCTAGTCAAGTCTCCCAGACAGTGTACACTGTCCTCTAAAGCCACATGTGCTGAACCTTCCTGAAGTCCACAGCTGGTCCAGGGGACCGACTGACTGCCGTCTGCTATTTTACTCTGTTGGGATCCTGTACCTTTCCTACATCTACCAACCATGTGTTTATTGAGTGCTTATGGTGTGTCAAGCTTAACGCTAATGGCAGTTCATGAATGTTCTCGTTTCATTTTATGACAGCCCTAGGAATGTTGGTTCTATTATTATCCCTGCCTTAAAGATGAGGAAATTGAAGTTCAGAGAGGTTAAGTAACTTGTCTGATAACTTACAGATAGCAAGCGACAGGGCTAAGAGTATAATTCAAGTCTGTTTCGCTCTAGAACCTGAGCTCTTTACACCGAAGAGCTACATGGTGGCTGCCCTCTCATCACCTGTAGGACAAGGGGCTGTCCCAAGTGCCTGCCACCCCAGTAGGCACATGCTGACCTCTTTTGTCTTGCCCTGTTTAGTTCTGCTGTGCCTGACTGGATCATGGCATACACATGGCACAGATGACCCAGAGTCACACGAGCCTCCTTACACAGCCCTGGGCTTCTTGGTCAGTTAGCTTCATGAGCACTTGCTTGGGACATATTAGACCACCAGTCAATATTTATATAGATGAATGGATGAACTGAGGGGTGGTGTGGAAGTCCCTACATCACTGCCTTGCTTTTTGGGGATGTATGTACTAACATTCCATTGTCATACCGCCTTTAATATTGCACCACAGCAAAAATTTCCCAGTGCTGAGTAAGGTCCGGTATCTCTGTGGGTCTGAAATGAACCTATCTGTGTTTGGATTCTGATGCACAAACAACCAGGGTTACTCATCTTATCTCATAGAAATCCTTCCTATATCCCAAAGTGTGAACACATGGAGAAAGATGTTGGGCTCCATTCTAAGACAAGTCAAAGATCACCATTTTGATGGCAAATATGGTAGAAATATGTGGGTGTAAGGTTGAGAGTTCACTCAGTGTTTGTCAATAGCGACGGTACTTCCACTTAACAGAGACTGAATCATCATGTGAGAGTCAAATGAAATAAATGTCTTCCCTTATGTTGAGGTATGGCTAAAGGGCAAGAGAAGCATCTAGAGAATTTTACCCTGTGTGTGTTCAACTTTATGTGAATGTGTGTGTCTGTGCACGTGGGTGGGTGTGACTCTGTAGTACATTTATGTGTATGTATTATGTGTATGTAATGTGTGGGTGGGTATGTGTGTGCATACAGCACATATATGTGGGTATACCTTTGTGTTTGTATATGTGTGTATGTGTGTTTGCATGTGTGTTTGTCTGCATGTTTGTAAGTATGTGTGTTTGCATGCATGTATGTGTGTATGGGAGGAGAGAACCAGACTGGATAAGGCCCAAATGAAAGCAACACTAAGGTTAGACTCATCCTTTGGACTTTGGATAGATTAGGATGAAACCTGGGTTTGCAAGGGAAGCGCAGGCATATCATAATGAATTTATGATCGTTAGCATTATTATCCAATGAAGCTCTACCTAAATAGTTCCAAGTGGTAGCCAGATAGAAAATAAACCTGAAGTTTGGATGCTGTGGCTGTGTGTTTGTAACACGGCTTAGATTTATAACTAAACTCACTTATAGGATGATAGTTATTATGTAATTTGAGGATTTAAGAGATAAACGGTCTCACAGAAAAAGACACAAATTTGAAATCAAGAGGTTCAGATCATTTTCTTGCCATTTACTAGCTGTGTGATTTTGGGCAAGTCAGCCTATCTGCTTATCCAAGGATAGGGTTAGAAATACCAATCTGATCCTTTTGCACAGGCTGAGAGTGAAAAATGTAAGGGTTGGTGTGACACTCAGAGAAAATGAGACAGCATATGTGAAACGGCTGCCCCAGCTGCAAAGCTCCGTACAAGTATAGACTACTCTTATGTCCAGTCTTGGGCCTGCTCATGTTTGCAAGAGAAAATAGTGAACTGGAGCGATGAGACTGTATTTCTGCATGAAGTGGACTGGAGGGTTCCTCTGGGCCATCGAATGGCAGAGGGCGATGAACGCAGATTAGCAGTCATGGGTGCATGTGTGGGGTCCCCTGGCAGTAGGTGGGAGCTTTGTCTACCTCACAAGACAGACTATTCATCCATGAGGGGCTTGTGAGCTTGACAAGATAGATACTTCCTTTGCATATCTTTGAAAACATGCAGTGAGACAGACTTGGTTTATAATTCTATTCGGTCATGGATTGGACTGACGAATCAAGGAGTCCCAGGTGGTCAGCCTGAAAACTCTGAGGGGACACAACTGTGCAAGCAAAATCTGATGCAGGGAGATTGAAGGAGAGGTGAGCTGGTGGGCTTAGGGGCTGGGATAGAAGCCAAGCTACTTCACTCTTCCCAGCTGGGGTAGGAGGTCCCTCACGGCCACCTGGTGGGCTCTCCTCAAGGGAAACATGGACGGATGGTGAGAAAGGAGCAAGAGAAGACAGCATCCTTACATAGGCCGGTTATAAGAACACTGACAAGGGAGAATCCCATTTAGGAACCACAGTTCATGCATGAGGATGATTAATACTTGACCTTCTTTTAGAGAACTTTCTAGAAACCCTCCCAGCACCAGTTATGGAGAAAAGAAGATATTATCTCTGGCTCCTAGAGAAGGTGGTACGGAGGCAAGGTGACCTGCCCAAAATAATGGCTCCTGTGTCCTTTTACAATTGGTCTGTTAAGAAGGCGGTCTGACAAAGTTAGTTCTTTTTGATTTATTCTAACAACTCAGGTTGAAGTCTCTGGCAGCAGGGCCAGGTGCCTCAGGCACTCTTGCTCAGCGTGCTTGCTCTCTCAGTGCCTCCTTCAGTGCTGGGTCCCAGGAGCCTGCCTGCCTCACCCTAGCGGCCCTGCCTGAAGACATCTCAAGACAGGCCCACTGGGAGGCCAGGCGGGTGCATTTTTACTTGCTGTCACCACTCAGCACCCTTTCCCCCAGTTCCCCGTGAAGTCTGTCATTCTGGCTAGGAATGCTGCCACATGGGGCAGGACTGCGTAGTGAAAGCTTCAGCAGGACTTCTGTGAAGCTGGGTCTGTGCAGACATTTTCAAAGGCAGACCCCAGGGAAGGGGGAGAAGGCATGGTTTCGACAGGGCTTGATTTTCTATCCAAAGTCCAATTCTGCCAGATTATGTCAGGGGCGCTAGGCTTCCTGGGAGGCGTTCTCACTTCTCTGAAGCTCCAGCTTCCCCGGGGGAAAGTCCTGTGGGTGGAGAGGGAGACTTGGAGGATAAGGACAGGACAGTGAAGTCTCCGAGACGGAGAGGGGGTGAGGCACCGGGGCCGTGGCAGAGGGCCCACGTGGGGACAGGGGTAGAGTGGTAGCAACTAGCTTGGGAATCTCCCAGGTAAGACACGAGAATCTGCCTGTGAGATTGGAATCTCCCTGCTCGACACAGGGGGCACTGGGACCCGTTCTCCATGGATTCGTGCCGTTTTCAGCAACTTGAAAACAAAGCAGCTGTCCAAAGGCTTTTCTTCTCCCTTCTTCCTTCCTCCCTCTCTCGTTGTCTAGGTGGCTCACGGCCCCTCCTCCTTCTCCACCGAACCTTCCCTTGCGTGTTTCACACTCCTATTGAATCCTCTACCGCCTATGACCACATTGACTTTAAGATCCTAGAAAAATTCGGGCACTGAATTAAACACCTTCAAACAGTTTGCCAACAGAATACTGTGTACCCCTATTTGTTACTTTGCAACGATAGCACTTGATCATTTCCACACACATCACTGTGACACAACAGCTCTGTATGTTAGGTAATATTATTGTCCCCACTTGATGGATCAGGAAACTGAGGCTTAGAGAAATGGTAACTTACGCCGAGGGCAGCCAACTAGTAAAGTGCTGAGTTTGGGACCAGAACCCAGCTCTTTGGATTCCTATTTCAGAGCTTTTTCTAAAGAGCCTCATTGCCCCTCCAAGGATGGGCCCTGCAGAGGAATGAGAATGCTCTTCCTTAGCTTCGCCCAGCCCTTCCTCCTCCCCTGACCACCTCTGACTTCGCCTTTCCTGGAACCAATTCCTCCTACTCCCTCCCATCCACGGCCCCACACCCAGTCAAGCCCTCACCTGAGAGTTCCATGTGGGACACTATTAAGAAGATGGCGAAGTCCAGGAAAGAGCAGTTGCACATCCAGGGGTTTCCACTCAGATACAGGGTCTCGAGGACCGTGAGGTGGTGGAAGGCAGCGTGGTCCAAGGTCTGCAAGCCGGTGTTTCTGAGGTCCAGGTATCTCAGGGAGGTGGCGTTGGCAAAGGTGAACTTGTGGAGGGAGAGCAGGTGAGGGTTGTTGGCAATGTTCAGCTGCACCAGGTTACTGAGCACCGAGAAACTGAACGGGGCGACCGAGGTTAGGTTGTTGGAGCTGAGGTCAAGGTAGATGAGCCTGAAGACCCCGATGAAGGTATAGTCCATCACCTCTCGAATCCGGTTGTTCTTACAGTCCAAGTAAACAAGGTCACTGAGGAGTCCTAGGTGCATTGCTGGCAAACTAGTGATTCTGTTGTCATTCAGGAACAGCCTCCGGGTATCCAGAGGGATGTCAGATGGGTATTCGGTTAACTGCTGCCCTGTGCAGGTTACTTCTTGGGCTTGACACAGACAATTATCTGGACACTTTGACCCTGATACCAGCCCCATTCCAAAGGAAAACAGTAACCACCCAGGGCCAGGGCCTGAAGCAAAGGACATAGTAAGAAGCCACAACTACCCTCCTTCCACTTTCCTGCGGGCGGGCGGGCGCTGTCCCTCTGATCCGAAGGCTGCCGGTGGGGGGCAGGGCGGGACGGGGGAGGGGCGCTGGAAAGGACTGTAACACTCTAGCTTTGTGCGAGGCAATTTTCCATTACAGGAGAACTGAACAGAAATTGAAACGGGAGGCCCGATGCCCTGCCGCCTGCCTGGCTCGGTGGCTCTGCCGCTCGCTCACTCCCAGACTGCTGCTGGAAGCTCGCCCACTTGGCTGCCGTGAAAGGTCTCACCCTTTCCCTGCGTTTGCGGGTGAAGGGGAGCCAGGGGAGAGCCACATGACAATGAGGTTGCCGGTCGACACCTTTGTGATGTCAGCAGCTTCAGGACACTGCCTGGCTGAGGGAAAGAAAGAGACTCCTCATCTCTCCTTCTGGGTGGTGTGGGGGTGTTTTGTGTATCTCGGTAAGCTGGCTGTCGCTGGGGGAGTCGGGGCTTGGTAGGTGTCTGTACCAGCCTGGGGTGTCTGTACCAGCCCCCCACCAAGGTGTAGCAGAGGATTAGGCGAGAATGGACCTTGTAACCTGCAGGCCCTAGAGGGACCGTGGGGAGTCTGTAGCTCAACTTCCTTCTTTACTGATGAGCAAAGTGACTTTCTTGAGGTCAGTTCTTTTCTCGGGTATTGAATTTGGATGGGTGCCATTTTTTCGGTATTGTCAGGAGAAGATGGGAAAGGGGGCATTCCTTTGGCATGAGGCAAAGGGAATTCTTCCGATAAGGTGGTTGCCTTTCAAAATGTTATTCCTGGGTTGCATGCATCCCTCTCTGCATTTGGAATATATATCTATGTATTTTAAAGAAACTTTTTGCACAAGGATAAGCTACTCCCCTTACAACAAAACCCAAATGTATGTCTAAAGAAATCTGAGTGCAATGATATGAACTATTTTTTACTTGTATTCCTCTAGGACTTTTAACATAGCGAGTGCCTCTCTAGTGCTTCTAGAGTTTATACTCATTAACTACTTGACAGATGATGGGAGTCTGGGAGGGAGGGTGAGTCGGAGAACCTGGAAGCTTAAGTGCTGGGATGTTATCACACCCTCCATGGGGGAAGGCACATTGGGCAGAAATGAAAATAAAGCATCTCAGGAGTCGAAATTTATATTTTTGGTAAAATAGGATTTCATTTTTTAAAACATTCATATATAATTCAGTCGTGAATATTAATAACATAATGAAACCCATACTTAGCATAGGGCCTGGCATCTGGTATATAATAAATATTTATTAAATGAATGATGCGTGGATGTCTCGGATGATTTGCTTCCTTTTCTTGCTTCTCTGCCAAGAGAGAAATTAATAAACTCAAGTGGATTTGTGGCTAGTTAGCTAATGCTTGATGATGTTTACTTACTCAGCATTCCTTGGGTGACTGGCTGTGAATTAACGTGATGACTTGGGAGTGTTTACCAAATTGAAAGTGACCTTATTTAAGTAGAAATCTTGGACACTTAAAGTAATGACCCAAATGATAGTTGTACTAATTGAAGCATGATTTAATTGATAGGGTAGCCACCCTTTCCTCATAATTAAACACATTCTATTGAAAAATAAATTCCTTCCTAGATCTTACGTGAGTGCCTGGGAGAGAGAGTTGGTACGTAAAATCTATAGAAAAGAATTAGTATCCAAAGTTATGTTTTGCTCTGGGAGCTGCAGCGAGGGTGTGTCTGGTCGGTGGGGTGTGGTGGGGATGCTTATTTGCAGGGGCTGTGTTTGTTGTCTGCTTCCTTCCTATCAGGGGTGATTATTGATTCTCCTGCCCAATCTCATGGAGTGGTTTTGCTAACTTTCCACCTTTTACATCACTCTCCCTCTTTCTGACTCTTCTTTCCACCAAGTTGTCCCATTGAATTTCCAGCCTCCTTATCTAGACTAATTTTCTGAAGATAGTAGCCCCAGGCTTGGGCTTACCTGTTTGGCCATATGTTTACCGGTGCTCTTCCTTAGAAAAAAAGCCTTAGATAAACCTAGGGTACTGAGGGTTATTGGTTGAAAGCAGGCTACTATATCTCACTCTCTAGAGCATTACCACTCTAACAAGGCATCGTGAGTAGTAACCACATAGGTAGCTGTGTATTTTCTTTTTTTTTGGCCTTGAAGTCTGAACAATCACAGGCTAGTTTCAGCTTTGCCAGGTTAGACCAATCCCTAAAATGCATTCCTCATTTTGAGTCTGAATAGATATCTGTTAAACAGAGAATGAGTAGACTAAACAAGGAGAAGAGAGAATGTAGCATTGTCTAAATAACCTGATTTCAGAATCTTCAAACATTTTTTTTTCAAAGAACATCTTGTGAGACTATTATACCAGAGACGGGCTGCTTTGGAAAATTCTAGACTAGGCTGTTTGCCCTTGGTTGAAGTGCTTAACCTTTCTGGGCTTTATTTTTTTCATTTACATATTAGGGGAGAAGGAGTAGATAATTTTCGACTCTCCTTAGGACTTTTAAATTCCTTCCTAATGGAAAGGTTTCAGGCACTACCCAGAAAACAAGTAAAGTATTTTGGGGCCCAGAGGAGAGCCTTCCTGCTCCTTCTAATCATACCATATAACTAACGCTACTTGTCGGGTGGCTGTAAAGATGGGATTTGGTCTCCCCGGTGAGCTGTTCATGAAGCTCCAGTAGCAGCCAGGTTAACCTTAGTGAGTACGGCTGTTTTATGAGCCAAACCCTGCCCCTTTGGGTGGCCAGTGTGCCCAGCCTTCCAGGAGGACAGGGGTAGTGTCAAGTGAGCACAGAGAGAGGCCCCTCCTACCGAACCAACCCTAGCTGAGTCTGGTCTTGGGCAGGCTCGTTCCTAGTCGTATCTGATGGGGGCACTGCCTTCCCAGCAGTGGGTCCTTCCAGGTGCCAGCGTGTTCCAGACGGTTCTCTGGGGATCCAAAGTGCAAGGTGACTTTGTGACCTCCCAGGGTTTTGATTTTCTTTTTGTGAAACGAGACAAGGTGCTCTCTATGGGCCTTCCCAGTTTGAAAATTCCATTAAAATTCTGTTGTGAGCTAAGCATGGTGGTGCGTACCCATAGTCTTAGCTACTCAGGAGGCTGAGGTGCGAAGATGGACTTGAGACCAGGAGTTGGAAGCTGCAGTGAGCTATGATGGTGCCACTACACTCTAGCCTGGGAGATGGAGCAAGATGAAAGAGAGAGAGGAAGGAAGGAAGGAAGGAAGGGAGGGAAGGGAGGGAGGAAGGAAGGAAGAAAGGGAGGGAGGGAGGGAGGGAAGAAGGGAGGGAGGAAGGAGGGAAGGAAGGAAGGAAGGGAGGGAGGGAAGAAGGGAGGGAGGGAGGAAGGAAGGAAGGGAGGGAGGGAGGGAGGGAGGGAAGAAGGGAGGGAGGGAGGGAGGAAGGAAGGAAGGAAGGGAGGGAGGGAGGGAGGGAGGGAAGAAGGGAGGGAGGGAGGGAGGAAGGAAGGAAGGAAGGGAGGGAGGGAGGGAGGGAGGAAGGAAGGAAGGGAGGGAGGGAGGGAGGGAGGAAGGAAGGAAGGGAGGGAGGGAGGGAGGAAGGAAGGAAGGAAGGAAGGGAGGGAGGGAGGGAAGAAGAGAGGGAGGAAGGAAGGAAGGAAGGAAGGAAGGGAGGTAGGGAAGAAGGGAGGGAGGAAGGAAGGAAGGAAGGGAGGGAGGGAGGAAGGAAGGAAGAAAGGGAGGGAGGGAGGTAGGGAAGAAGGGAGGGAGGGAGGAAGGAAGGAAGGAAGGCAGGGAGGGAGGGAAGAAGGGAGGGAGGAAGGAAGGAAGGAAGGAAGGAAGGGAGGGAGGGAGGAAGGAAGGAAGGAAGGGAGGGAGGAAGGAAGGAAGGAAGGAAGGGAGGGAGGGAGGGAGGGAGGGAAGAAGGGAGGGAGGAAGGAAGGAAGGGAGGGAGGGAGGGAGGGAGGAAGGAAGGAAGGAAGGGAGGGAGGGAGGGAGGGAGGGAAGAAGGGAGGGAGGAAGGAAGGAAGGAAGGAAGGAAGGAAGGAAGGAAGGAAGGAAGGAAGGAAGGGAGGGAGGAAGGAAGGAAGGAAAAGATTCATTGAACTGTGAAGGGAAAGGACTGATGCTTGAAGCTGTAAGGGCCGAGCAACAGGACGGAGGGTAAAGCAATGACAAAGCAGTCCGTAAACATTAGTTAGTATAATAAATAGTCCACTCATCTGCCCCAGTGCAAGTGCTTGGGAATTTAATATTGGCATACTTTTATTTGCTGAGGAGAAAAATGACAAAGAAATGAATGTGCCATTTTATTCAGTTAGAACTGCTAATACGTTCAACTTGGGACTTCCATGGGGTTAGTAACCTAGGGGCACACAAGTCAGTACTTTGTTCTGCTTCCTGGGCAGGGAGTGTAGTGGATTCAAGTCTAAAGAACGTCACGGTGTCAAGGACTTAGGTGTAGGAGCTGCTCGTGGTATCTAATTCACCCCAGACTTTTGACACTGCCTAGGCGTCTCTACCAAAGTCATCTCTCAGCCAGTGCAGGGCGTGAGGGCAAGTCCCATGGGGCATAGATGAAAACGAAAAAGAAGTTCAGCTTGAAAGAGGCCCCAAAATGCTCCAAAACATGCCGGGAGAGCTGAGGCTTAAGGACCAAGTATACATCTGTCTATCTGCCTATCTATGAGCCTTGGGTCTGTTTTTAAGACCAGCTGGTGTGGACTATTTTTGTCTTTTTCCTTCAGGCTGCCTGAGTCCCCGCTCAGGAGATTGGACCCTTATAGAGTAGAAACCAGAGGAAATCACTCCAATTTGTTGCATTCCCCAGGGATGTCTTTGTTTTCAGGCTTCATCTACAATATACAATTCTACAGCGTTCATTATCCTGAGGAATTCAAGGGGAAGCCTAGAAGTTGCAAACCGCTTTTTAGGGGAGACAGTGGATCATGTTTTCAGCTTATAACAAATCTATATACTATTGCCCCTGGCTAGGCTTGTGTGTAGTAGTCATTATGCTTGAAACTCGATTTGTGACTTTGCCAATAATGGAAGCTGTCTAAGTTCATCGATTTGGGAGGAGAACAGGGACCCTCTTTATAGGCGGCTCGTAGACTGTAGTGTGAGAGACCGTGGTGTAGTATGAGCTTTGAAATAAGAAGATTCCTCGCTGAGTTTCTTTGGGCAAGCACCTGTGCTTCTGTGGCCATTAGTTTCCTCTTTGGTAAAATAGGGATGGGGAATATTGTTGCAAAGGTCACCTGTGATTTAAGGTAACACAATAAGCACCGTTTACTATTTACCCCGTGTCAGGCGTGAGATCCCCCCAGCAACCCCATGAGTCATGTGGCGTGACCCCAATCTTATGAGCGAAGAAACAGAAGCTCTAAGAGGTGCCACTTGCTCAATGTCACAGAGCTGGTGAGGGATGAAGGCTAGGCTGGCCCAGGAAGTTTTACTCCTGAGCACAAGCCCTGAATTCTGAGCCGTACCCCCGTATCTTGCGCGAGTGCTGCAAAAAGCTCATTACTGTTTTTGTCAGCTCCATGGAATCAGTTGTCCCTTCCTGACATTGAATAGCACCTTGACTTCAGACCACTGTTTTTAAGGTGATTTATTTATGCTTTGGGGTTCCTTGCCTTTCAGAAGTCTTATGATGCTTTCCAGGTTTTAAATTCTTATATTAAGCTTTGAGGTTATTCAGTATATATATATATATATATATATATTTTTTTTTTTTTTTTTTTTTTCCTTTTACAGGTGAAGCAACTCAAAGGAAAAGTAACTTGCCTAAGCTCTCTTAGAAGATGAGTGTTAGAGTCAGCTACAGGTGACCCATCGATGCCCAGGGTGACTCAAATTCCCTATACAGCCACTCTTGTAGTCAGGAATTCCTGCCAAGATAATCTAGAACATGCTGTGTCCACTGGCAAACTAGCGTGCGTATAGCCAAGCCCTGGTGGTGCAGAAGCCCGCTCTGGCGGAAGCCTCTCTGGAACCAGGGGTGGGATCTACTTGGTGATCCCATCCCCGGCCCTACTCTTCAGAGAAATATCTGGAACTAAAATTGCAATGCAGTGAAAGCCTTTGAGTGGTCCCTTGGGTGGGGTCTATTCCTCGCATTGGCTGGTGAGGTGAGAGCTCAGAGGAAGGACGGAAGGGAATTGAGTCCTGTCTGTCCTCAGCATTCTCGTGGGAAGATTGCCAAGAAAGCATGCGATGTTCAAGGTGAGAGCTTTGAATACAGGCACTGCAGACAGGTGCTAGGGGTTTCTCCACTTAATGCTATGTAGAGGGGTCAGCTTGGCATGTGGTTTGGAGGTGGAGAAGGGTAGCATTAACCTCGCCCCCGAGGCTGGGGAAAATGTCTCTAAGTCTCAAAGTTTTTTTTCTCTAGTGTTTTTGAAAGGCTGTTCCTTTTCTGCATTGGGTGGCTAGCAGAGAGAGAAAGGGAATGATAGGGCTATCTCATCACCGTATGCCTGAAAGGACAAAAGGACAAATGGAGTGACACTGAGGGGGTTCACAGGACGAAGGCTGACTCTGTGGTGACTCTGTGGTGGGCCTAGTTCCCAATCCCGGTAGGCTCTTGCTGGCACTTCATTTCCTGGACAGACTGGAAACCTTACTTTTAAGACCTGACTGTAGTTCCAGTGATACCAACCGGAGGCAGGCAGGTAGCTGAGTGACTGGTCCACATTGGGGTCAGGGCTTTTGCTTCTGTTGGCAGCGTGCTCTCCGTCGGAACTCTTCTCCTCGGGACCCCGAGGTGGGAGACCCAGGGCGGGCACGCACCCACCTCCGTGCCCTTAGATCGGTCTGAACATCAGAGGCAGGATTGCTCACCTGTCGCAGGGTGACAGGGCTGCTAAGCTGGCCCTGTAGAGGGTGAAAGGCTGGAAAATGCCCGTGGTCCTCAGGTCTTAATGCATCACTTGGCCACTCGCCTTCAGCCCTGTTTTCTCAGCTTCGAGCCACCACCCTTCTGTGCAGAAACAGGCCACGCTGGGTTCTCTCTGAGATAGGTTCTTGTGCTGTTGCCCTAGTAACAGGATTATTAAACCAAGCCCCAGCCTCGGCAGTACTTGTGCCTGGTGAGGTAATGTCTGTCACATCCAGCCTTGCTTTTCATTCCCACTCCCACTCCCTTGCTTCAGGCCCCCCACCCCTAGACGAATGCACTCGTCTCCTCCCTGGCCCCTGTGCCTCCTGCCCTCCCTCCCCGATGGGGCTTCTCCCTGCCAGCTCCCCCCTGCCTGGCATTCACGCTCCCCATGTTTCCCCCGACCAGGCTTAGTGCGTGGCCTGTCGGTTGGGAGGCAACGTAGTGTAATGTTTAAGCACATGGATTTTAGACTCAGATAGTCTATAAAATCTTAGCTGTCTCTCTCTCAATAGCTGTATGAACTTAGGAAAGTTTGTTAACCTCTCTAAGTCACACCTCCCTCAAATGCAAACTGGAGACAATTGTTAGTATCCTCCTCCTAAGGGTGTTTTCTTTTCTGCCCAATTCTATAAAGTGTTTGGCTTAGCATCCTCGAACATAGAAATGCACCAAAAATGTTAGCTGTGTTGAGGATGACAGGCGAGGAAGGTGGAAGGGTGACCGGGCTGAGAAATGGAACTGAGAACGGCTCCTGATTTTGGTGAGTGGGTGAAAATCATGCAGACAGAGAAATGAGGTGCAGAAGAAACAGGATTTGAGAGCAGATAATGATTTAGTGTTGGGGGCTTATTGAATCTGATATGTCATAGCTCACTTTTATTGATTCTCACTGAGTGCCAGGCACTACACTGAGCACTTTACACCTGTTATCTCTTACATAATTCTCACAGCTGCCTCTTCCCTAAGGGTTATTAACCCATGACAAAGGGAAGTAACTTGCCTACCGTTATTAAGGAGCTGGGATTTGAACTCAGGACTTTGTGTGTCCAGAGGTAGCACACTTTACCACTCTACACACTGCCTCCTGAATATCTTTACTGTAGCTACTGAGTCGATCCTTTCTCTCTGCTTTTAGTACTAAGATGGTCTTTGGGAGGGAACGTAATAGTCTGCTTGGCTTCCTAGGTCATGCCTAGGTCGTGTTCTGTCCCCTCATCTGGGGTCCCCTTGTGTAACTTTGGCCCCTAGACTCTGAGACTTCTTATATGACATGTGCT
The DNA here is from genome assembly GCF_040939455.1 of Microcebus murinus. Lineage (NCBI taxonomy): Eukaryota > Metazoa > Chordata > Mammalia > Primates > Cheirogaleidae > Microcebus > Microcebus murinus. Next base: position 112,955,840 of record NC_134105.1, on the reverse strand, counting down.
CTCCCGAGCTTGTGCTCAGAGTCAGTGGCTCAGTCCTCTCCTCTCGCCTTGGTTCTTTTTTTTTTTTTTTTTTTGAGACAGAGTCTCACTGTGTTGCCCAGGCTAGAGTGTCATGGCGTCAGCCTAGCTCACAGCAACCTCAAACTCCTGGGCTCAAGCAATCCTGCTGCCTCAGCCTCCCAAGTAGCTAGGACTACAGGCATGCGCCACATGCCCAGCTGATTTTTTCTATATATATCAGTTGGCCAATTAATTTCTTTCTATTTATAGTAGAGACGGGGTCTCGATCTTGCTCAGGCTGGTTTCGAACTCCTGACCTCGAGCAATCCTCCTGCCTCGGCCTCCCAGAGTGCTAGGATTACAGGCGTGAGCCACCGCGCCCGGCCATCGCCTTGGTTCTTTTGCCTCACTTTAAATCCCGCCTGGATGGGATCTGTGGTGTTAAAATGACTTAGTGTCTTGGAGCCTCAGTTTCCCCCTCTGAACAATGTATGCAGTTACGGAATTGTAGTAAGTATCGAAACATAGAGTTCATTGAGGAGTGGGGCCATTTCTCATATTCCTCTTAGCATTCTCAGTGCCTGGGCCAGTGCTGGGCACATATCGGGTGTTCTCTGATCATTGAATGAATAGATGACCAACTGAATGCTTATGCTGGTGTATATCATATAGGTTTGCTCCTTTTGTTTAACTCTATTGGGTCTGTTACCTTTTTCAATTGCCCTAGTGTCTTGAGCGATTACCACAATTTATTGTGTTTTGGGGATGACTTTTTTTAAATGGTTGAAATCGTGTATGCCATGATGGTGAAACTAGGTTATAAACACTGGTACTGGGTGGTAGCACATGCCTATGTATGTGTGGGGCATGAGGAGGTGGTGGTGGCAGGGGGCGGGGGGGGGTGTAGACTGGATCATATTTCTTCCACAGACTTTCTTTGCAATGGAGAAAGATGTTCTAAGAACTGAAGGGACATGAAATTTACCTGTAGTTAATAGAACCCACAGTACAGTAAGTGGTTTTTTTTTTTTTTTAAATAGGAGTTTTCTGTTCTTTTACTAACAATGTTTCAACATGGTAACTTTCTAAATATTTTTTTTCCCCCTATCATTCCAGGTACTTAAACTTTCAATAACCTGCATATGGATTTCAATGCTATTTAATTAGGCTCTAAGCCTGTAAAAATGCACATTTAATACTCTGAGTAAACCTTTGCCTTGTTCCCTCTGATGATAAACAGGTGAGATATCTTCTTGAGCTCAGAGTTCTGAGATAATTAAGATTAGTTGCTATAGAAAGAGAGAGAGAGAGAGAGAGAGAGAGAGAAACACATTAAAATGTATCATACTTTCTGTGTTTAGGAAATTCATTTAATGAAATATTCAGAGCCATCAAATCTATCCAGACCCAGATACCTATTAATCTGTTGGCTACTCAGGCTCTAAAGAGATCTTTATTTATTTATTTAATTTAAAAAATTTTTTCCTTTCCTTTTTTTTTTCTTTTTTTTTTTATTGTTTGAACAAATAGTAAATTATCCTATTCTTGGGGCATTTTTTAAATTGTTTCAGCATATTATGGGAGTACAAATGTTAAGGTTGTTATATATTTCCATGCCCCCATCCCCCCTCAAGTCAGAGCTTCAAGCGTGACCATCCCCCAAACGTTGCACATCTCACTCATTATGTTTGTATATACCCATCCCCTCCTGTTCTCTAACTTGGAGAGGGAGATCTTTATTTGTCAGAAAGGCTTTCTGATTGTTCCACTCCTGCACTCAGAAACTTTTATTGGCTCAGCATTGTCCTGTGTACAGGTGATATTAACATGTGATATTCTTGACCTTTTGGGGTCTGACCCCAACCTTTCTTCCCAAGCTCATTTGTTACCAGCTAGCCACATGGGTGCTTATTGGCATTCATGGTACCTTAAGCATCTCTATGCTATTTACCCCGTGGAGTTCTCTTTCTCACACTCTGTTGGCTTTGCAAGTTCCTGCTCACTTTTCAGGACCCAGTTTAAATTCCATATCTAGTTCAAACTCCAGGTCTCCTTGGATTCCTCTAGAGAGCATTCCCCTAAGTTTTCTTAGACTTTGCACTTTCATGGCAATTCTCATCATAATGTACTTAATTATAAATTTCTCCCACTAGACTGTGAGCTCCTGGGGGCCAGGGAACTTGTCTTATTTATTTGCATATTCATGTAATGCCTAGCTCATTGTAGATCCTGAATCACTCTTGTTGAAGGAAATTAAGTTAATGACATCATATTGTCAGCTGCCAGCTAGTAGTATGCTTTATGATGTCATATGGATTTTTAGGATAATGAATTACCTGACCCAGATCTCATCTGTGGCCATATATATAAAAGTTCCACAATTTCCTACTGAAGGAGGATTTTCTTCATGTACCTGGCAGCAGTAGCATGAAGGTAAATCTAGGGTTTATTGCTACCCCTTTGCCAGTAGAAAGCTCAAAGTTAGAGTCTACAAAAGAATCACTTCCTTCACAATGCCCTTAGTATCCTATAAATGCTCTAAATAGTCAGTAATTAGAGGTCATGTAACTTAGTAGTTAAAACCACTAAGTTTAGAGGCAGGTAGACCTGACTTCTCAGCTATGTGACTGGCAACTTTCTGAACATCTCTTTAGTTTTATTACCTGTAAAATGGGGATAATCATAATTTATTACTAAGGTTGCTTTGAGCGCTAAACAAGATATTCAGGCCACTTGATTAAAAAGAGTACTTAGGGCTAGGTGTGGTGGCTCACACCTGTAATCCCAGCACTCTGGGAGGCTGAGGCAGGAAAATTCCTTGAGGCCAGGAGTTTGAGACCAGCCTGGTAAACATAGCAAGACCCTGTCTCTCAAAAAAATAGAAAAATTAGCCTGGCATGGTGGCACATGCCTGTAGTCCAACCACTTGGAAGACTGAGGCAGGAAGATTGCTTGAGCCCAGGAGTTTGAGGTTGCTGTGAGCTATGATGATGCTACCACTGGACTCTAGCCTGGGCAAAAGAGCAAGACCCTATCTAAAAAAAATAATAAAAAAGCACCTGGTATATAGAAAAGTGTCCAATAAAAATAGCAGTTATTATTTTCATTTGATTTTATACTGATTGAATTATTAATAAAATATATAATAGTAATCTAAAATAATATAACAAAGTACATTCCCCCAAAGGCATAGCAATGGCAATAATAATTTCTAATTTGCTGATGAGTTAGAATATGGTTTGCTATTAATAACTGAGTACTGTCAGAGGTTAGAGCCAGTCCCAGAAGAATTCCAAAGGAGCTGCTTGGCTAAGGTCATGCCTCACAGGGAAGCTGCCCAGATATCTGTGGTTCTAAGCACAGCAGGACCAACTGGTGGGGTTCCTGGGCCAAATGTTCAAGGCTGTGTGCGTTCAGGTCCCTCCGTGTGGGTGAGGCTGGGGACAGCTGTGTGGATACAGGCCTTCAGCACCACCACACAAAGCATACATGCGGCAGGCAATCTCTGCGCGAAGCACCATATTGCATGAGCCCATTGTCCCCTGCACTGAATACAAAATTCCAGACAATGAACTTTCTTGGGGACATTGCAGGAGGACAACTCCTAAAACTGCCTCTTGATTCTCTTCCTATCAGACCTGTCATTCCCAAATATTGTCTCCCATGCTGACTAGGAAAGGAAAGTGTGTGTGTATATAATCTTTGATGATTAAATCCAATAAAAATTGATTCTCATGTCCTGGGTGTCTTCTTAAACATTCCTCTATATGATCATGCATTACCATAGAGAAGAGTCGCTTTATTTGATCATTTGGTCTCTGCGATTACCCTTTCCAATCCCCCTCCATTTTTTCTTTTTTTTTTTTAAAGGCAAGAGGTTTTTGTAGTCAACTTAAAATACACCTGCTTCTGATCTGGCGCTGGAGAGGGAAATTGCGTTTGTATTGAGGTTTGCAAAAGGGGGTCTGAGGAGATCACTAGGGTGTCCCTAAAGTCCCAGGAGTGCTCATGAGCTGGCCGTGAGCACTTGTCAAACCCGTGAGAGGCCAGAGTCACTGCAGAGACCCCAGAAACTGCTCTGGTTGTGAACTCTTTCCCCTCCACCCTCCTTTCGCTTCAGCTCCCTGGAAAGCCAAGCACGGAGCTGAGGGGAAGGGTAATTGGGTTGGATTCAGGATTGGGATGAGAGATCTAGTTGGAAAGAGCCCAGAACTGGGAATTTGGGGGGGCCTGAATTTTAGTCCTGGTACTTTGATAAACTCACTGTGCAACCTGGACAAGTACTTCACTCTCTAGACTTCTGTTTTGTCATCTGCAAAACAAGACAGCTATGTCTTTGGGTCTCAGGCTCTGTGGGGCCAGGCCGGGGACCCGCCTTGTGGTAGGAAACAGCCCCTTAATCTCCTGCTGAAAGGCACATGCCAGCTGTCCTTTAAAAATGGTGGTGTAGGCGGGGCGCGGTGGCTCACGCCTGTAATCCTAGCACTCTGGGAGGCCAACGCGGACAGATTGCTCAAGGTCAGGAGTTCGAAACTAGCCTGAGCGAGACCCTGCCTCTACTAAAAATAGAAAGAAATTAATTGACCACCTAAAAATATGTATAGAAAAAATTAGCCGGGCATGGTGGCTCATGATTATAGTCCCAGCTACTCGGGAGGCTGAGGCAGTAGGATCACTTGAGCCCAGGAGATTGAGGTTGCTGTGAGCTAGGCTGACCCCATGGCACTCACTCTAGCCTGGGCAACAAAGTGAGACTCTGTCTCAAAAAAAAAATGGTGGTGTCCCAGTTATTGAGACTGGTACAAACTGGCATTGGCTGTCTGGAGGTCTGGACCGGGCAGGAGCCCCTAGGAGAGCAGGGGACAATGTCACCTGGGAACAGCAAACCTCCCAGCTTCCTTGAGAGGGGCGTGGAGAAGAGCCCCCATCCCTGGAGCCCATGACAGTCGCGTAGTTATGTGACCCCCGGGGGAGGAAAGAAGAAATCACACTCTGGCCTTTGGTCTTGGTGGTGAAGGACCTCCCGCTTGCAAAAGAGAGAACAAAAACGAAACCTACAGCATGTGGTGATCTCCACTCGGTGAAATCCAAGTGAACTGGAAACGCTTAAGAACCCTGGTGGGCAATCGAGGACACTGAGGGGTTTTATCAATCAGGCAAATGTGGCGAGTCCACTGGGCCAATTGGACCAACACATGCGAGCAGACAAGGAGGGGATATTTTTAAAAAATTGAAAATGTATTTTATGCTCATGGAGATAATTCAAACAGTATAAAGAATTATCACTGAAAAATACAGTTCTCTTTTACTGGCACCCCTTAGACTCCATTCCCAGATGTAACCACCGTTTACAATTTCTTGTGTATCCTTCCAGAAATATTCTAGGCAGCATCTGCACTCTGCTTTTGTATGTAACAATGTATCTTGGAGATGATTCTCTAACAGCACATATATTCATTAATCAGACCCCTCACCATGGCCGCAGGGCCTCATGGGCTCTGCCCCTGCCTGCCTCGGCTTCACCGGCCTTCCTCCTCTTCCTCCCGGGTGCCAAGCACATCCCACCCTGGGGCCTTTGTCCCTGTTGTTCCCTCCCCCTGGAAGTCTCGTCCAGCCTGCCCTTGGCATGTGTCACTCCTCTCCTCTATTCCATCTCTCCCTCCCTGGTCATCTCATCTAAAAGAGCTTCCACCTCTTCCATTCCTTCCATAACGCCACCTGACGTTACATTACATAATTATCATTTACTTGTTTATTTTCTGGCATTGCTTCGAGAATGTTAAGAAGGGCCAAGATCTTGTCTTGCTTTTTCCTGATGCTGTATTCTCAGGGCCTAGAACAGTCAGTGCCTGGCCCTTAATGGGCACTCAAGTATTAATGAGTGCAATATTCAGAAAGCATGGGGTGTTTAGTTTAGAGAGGGCTTGGCTTAGGTTAGCATTGGAGATAGGAATATCATCAGATAATATTTTAAATCCTGGGATTGAATGTAGAGAGAGAATAGAGAGAGAAGAAGGTCAGGGACTTACTCCTGGGTCCCTTTGACATTTAGGAGTTGGGCAGAGGAAGGAGGGCCGAAAAAGGAGACTGAGCTGGGACAGCCATGGGGGAAGACAACAGTGGAAGAATGGTGTACCAGGAAGCTCAGCATAGAAAGTGTTGGGTAAATCTGCTAATTCTTTTTCAATGTCTGCATGGTATTCCGTGGCCCTGCCATGCCATAGCTTATTTAATTAGTCCTCTTTCCATTGGTGTTTGGATTGTTACGTGCCTTTTGCTGGTAAACAGTGCTGTGGTGAATGCAGTTGTCTTTATCAGTAGTTCTGGGTGAGGCAATCGCAGGGAACTGTTTAAAGAACTCTGTTTCCCATACAAGCAGAACAAGTTCGTGCATTATTTAGATGTGGCAGGGCAATAACACTGGCTTGCTGAGAGCACCGTTTATGCATATATATGTGTACGTAGAGAGTCAGAGGTTAAGGGCAGGAAAGCCCTTTGGAAACCGCTAGTCCCAGCCACTGCTTCCACGGGCAAGAAAACAAATCGTCTGAAGTCATCTGACACCTTGAACACAGCCAGTGTCAGAACACAAGTCTCTTGACTCTCTGCCCACCCTTGGCAGCAGTCCATATTGCATACAAAGACATTTCTGATTATCGGCTTGCCCAAATTGGCTAAGCTACAGGATATGGATATATCTTGATTGAAAGCCGTGAGGTGTAGATGAATGAGCAAAGATTTGAGGCCAGACAGACCTTGAGTGAATTACGTCTCCATTGCTTACCAGATGTGTGGCAATGTACTTGACTCTGAACCTTTTGTTTTTAGAGTGCTGACAGATAATACCATGGATCACAGATGATGTAATGCTGTAAAATCTCTACCTTCACCCTGCATGCAGCAGGCAGTAAGTGTGAACCCCCCTTCTCTGCCCACCCTGGCTCCTTCTCTTCCTTCCAACCATGAGAGAGAAGTTGGAAACTTTCTCATACACTTTGAAAGAAGTGAGGACCTGAGAAAGCCAACCTAAGACAGTATTCTGTGTATGTATGTGTGTGTAATTTAAAACTCTTTCTTGTTCTGGAAATTATGTCCTAACACAATGTCTGTAAGCAAACTATAAATATATTAGAGTCATAACTCTCAAAGAATGTGTGAGGATGGGAGTAAGAGAGACCAAAGAAACCAGAAATCCCTGGAACGTTCTCATTTTAAAATAAAAAAATCCTATTGTTCTGAGTATAACACAATTTCTGATTATTATGCTTTTTGCAGAAACATGGAAAATATAGAAAAGTATAAAGAACATAAAAATAATCCATCTTGGCATTCCCAGTATTTTTCCTTTGTAGATACAATTAGGGGCCATTCAAATCTCCCTTCCAGAGATACCTTGACTCCAGCTGTTAGTCCCTTCAAGACTTGCTTCAGCATTTGAATCAAGGTCCCATTGTTCTAGTGGCGGCCCCAGCCAGTGACTGAACAAGGTTGTGCTGTAAGAGCCTGGCCATTTCCCCCAATATAGGGCTCCTCTAAAGGGCAGTCTTGGCTGCCTTGCTACCCATTGGGCTGGCAAAGATTTTCTACACCTGCATTGTAGTTCGCATGCCATCCTGCTGTTTCTCCTTTTCTTTTACAGGTATTACTCCCTAATAAAGCTTCTTCCATTCCTAACCTCTTCTTACGGTCTACATCCTAGACAACCCACCTGTCCATACATATAGTTACATGACCAAGATCATATTATATAGTTGCAGTGTGTATGTATGTATATATATTTGCCCTTTTGTTAAAATTCTTTTTTTTTTTTTGAGACAAAGTCTTGCTTTGTTGCCTAGGCTAGAGTGAGTGCCGTGGCGTCAGCCTAGCTCACAGCAACCTCAAACTCCTGGGCTCAAGCGATCCTTCTGTCTCAGCCTCCCAAGTAGCTGGGACTACAGGCATGAGCCACCATGCCCGGCTAATTTTTTCTATATATATTAGTTGGCCAATTAGTTTCTTTCTATTTATAGTAGAGACGGGGTCTCGCTCTTGCTCAGGCTGGTTTCGAACTCCCGACCTCGAGCGATCCGCCCGCCTCGGCCTCCCAGAGAGCTAGGATTACAGGCGTGAGCCACCGCGCCCGGCCTTGTTAAAATTCTTTATATGCATTATTTTGAAAGAATTGCTTAACATTTTATATTACACATAATATGGTATATATTTAGATATAATAAGATATTGAATTATGCAAATTAATTACCATTTAAATATTACTGATGAACATTAACATACATGAATCTTTAAGAATTATCTCTGATTTTTCCCATGTGATAGATTCCCAGAGTGATGGAATTACTTGCTCAACATGTCTCAATATTTTTCAGGTTCTTGGTAGGTAGTCATCAGCTGCTCTGGAAGGGTTACATCAGGCTACATTTTCATCAGTGTAATCGTGGGGGCCACATTACCATCACTTGCACTGTATGTAACCATTACAATTAAATTGATAGATGAAAACAGTGTTTCATTATTTTATTTTTCACGTCTTTGATTCTTACTAAAGTTGAACCTTAAAAATATGTTTATTAGTTCTTTATGTTTACTTTTCTATAAGTTGTCTACTCATTTCTTATGTAAATTTCTTTTGAACAGATTTAAAAAATATATTTGCATGAAATCTATAGCTGAGAAGGCACTCCTTTCTCAGGCAATTTTCCCTCAGATTGTTGGCTTTCTGTTTGGTTTTGTGACATATAAATGTTTTACATTTTTATATAGACTGATCTATTAAATTTTTTTCTTTTGGGGTTTCTTCCATTGTTTTTATGTGTAAAAAAAATCTTTCTTCATCCAGAAATCAGGAAAGTTTAGTACAGAAATCAGGAAAATATTTAACTATGTTTCTCCTTTATTAATAGTTTTATTTTTTTTATGTTTAACCATTTAGTCCATCTGAGATTTATTTTGTTTTATGGTGTCACAGGTGCAGGATCTACATGGAATTATTCCTAAATAGTTTTCCTGGCTCCATATATTGCTTGATCAAAGGCAAGTTACTTAACCTCTTTGAACTTCCATTTACTTATTATGAGAGGATAATGTAAATGCTACTTCATAGGGTTATGCTGAAAAAAAATGAGATCATGGATCTGAAAGTGTTTCATAAATGCTATAGAAATGTTGATTCTTAACAGTTGGTTATCATCAGCATGGCCTAAGTGAGAAAGCAGTGTGTGAACAAATACTTGTTTGATATAGTCCTGTTTTAGTTCATTGAAGGAAACAACCCCAAACCAGGCTAGTCTGCTGAATTCCAACAAACTTAAGACTTCTTAGACAGAAAGAAAGCATTTGCAATACCACAAGTAAGTTAAAATATAGGCTATTTGTAGTAAGTGCAGTTCAAGGGCACATTATGTGTAGGGGTGAGGCGCAAAGTCTTTGTTGGGTTTGGGGGTGGTGACCAGGGAAAGTGGCCAAAAGCCTTTCATAAGGAGACAGGCTCTGATGAAGGGAAGGACTTAGTCATTCTTCTCTGCAGTCTTAAGGGAGCACAGACAGGGTGGGATTTCAGGAATTACTTAAATGATAGAAGACATATGGCTTGGCATGGTGAGAGGGAGGGTTTTTCAGGCAGCCTGTGCTGTTTTGGAGCCTGCCCAGAGGCTGGACCAAGTCATTCTCAGAAGGGTGAGTTGGACTTCACTATCTTGTGTGGCCATGGTTTCAACTCTTCATTTAGACAAGAAGAGAGATGCCTTGCTTCTCATCAGAGAGAGATGCAAGAGAAGTTTTCTGGGAGATAGAGCCAATTTTTAACCACCGAGGAGCAAATAAATAGCTCAAGGTCTAACGTTATAAAGAAGGCACTCAAAATTTAACTGCTTTACTTCCAAAGCCAAATTATTTACTACTTGTCTTTCTTCTCTTTTAAAGCTACTGTCATGATTAAAATGTGTTTATCAAGGAAGGGCTACAAAAGCTCTGAAGTTTGATGGAACTCCTAAATGAATACTGCCTCTAAGAAATGGTAGAGGAGTAGAGAATTGTGGGACAAGAAAAATAAGAGGAAAATATGTTCTTTGAAGTTAAGCATTCAATCTCCTCCATTTTTGAGGGATTTTGGGAGCTTAGTACAGAGAGTAGCACGTAGTGGGTACACACTTTATACTGGTTGGTGGAAAGAGATAAGGCACAGACTAGGAAAGTAGCCTTTGGTTAGCCAGGAGTTAACAGGGTGCTGAAGAGTAATTGGTGGTGGCTGAGTTGTAATACTGCACATTCCCTGCTTAAGTGCACATTTCCTGTTCAGGGACAAAGATTTGATGGGGCCTCTTAGAAGTAGGTGACTTGGGCGGTTCTTTTTATTAGGGAAAAAAAATAAAGAAAATTTGGTCTGGCTTTGGAACCTAGTTTTCCATTATTCCTCATCACAGGGACTCCATCCTAGCCCAGCAAGTCTACTCATTATTCTCTAAATCTAAGTAGACTGTGCAGTTCCTGCCGTGTGCCTTTGTTTATGCTGTTCCTTGCGAGAGTTATGCCTGCCCCTCTCCCCTCTGTTGAGATGCTGCTCTCATTCAAGATCCAGTGCTTGCTGCTTTTGCAAAGCTGCCCTAAAAACCCTTCCAGCTTTCCTCCTTTTCTAGTGATCTCTACTTATCTGAATTCTTCCTCTGGCTATTATAGTCTATGTGGCTTATTTGGCACTCATACACTGTGATGTAAAGTTAGTGTTTCTCATATATATTTAAATCTCTAACAAGGGAATGTATTTCTTATTCTCTGAGACCTACTTCTGTATTTCCTTATTACCACCCCCTCCCCACCATGGTGCTTAGTGCAAATCTGGCCCCACACCACGTGCCCAAAGATTGTTTGATAGATTATTTGACCATTTCAGAAGATTCCATGAAGCTCATCTTCAGGTAAATCATGGCATCTTATTCTCTTCGTGAGGCTAACCAGGTAGGAACAAAGGCAATGTTCTATTTAAGCTTAGCATGTTGGTGGCGCACTTGCTGTGAGGGTGGATATTACCAGTGTTCCTCCTCTGGTATTCTGCTGGGAAAGCTGGTACATGGATGCAATGTCAACTGAGGCTTGGCTTGTCCTCTTTGCACAAGCTAAGTGTGGGAGATAATAAGACACCAGTGACTACAAGACTGTGCAGCAACTATTAAGATAGAGGCATGTAAAAGAGGCTGTGGGAGTCCAGAGGAAGAGCCTCAAAAGGAGGCTGGGTTAGGTAGTCAGGGAAGCCTTCCTGCAAGAGGTAGTGCTTGACCTGAATTTAGACTTAGAAGAAAGGGAGAAAAAGATTTTGTTTGACCCATCACAGCCTGAGTCAGGAAAGAGAGTTTGGGGAAATTCAGAAGGGGAACTTTTCTAAGATAAAGTTCTTTCACAAAGAAGAAGCATTGGGAAATCAGGGAGATTTAATTACAACTGCCTCACGAGCAGGATTTGAAAAGGAGTGGGAGGCTCGTGGAAACCTTAATTGCTGAGAAAAGTTAAGAGGAGAAATATGACAGAAGTAATGGGTCTGTATGTATGTCATGTCTGATTTGTCATTTTTCTAGACAGGCACTCTGCCTCCTGCCTTCTTCTAGGTTAGAGGGGGAAAAAAAGATCCTTCAGCAGCTAAGGTGAAGATACCATTCAGGATGCTGAAATGGGACCTGGAATACTCCTTATTCCTTTTAAGGAAGAAAAGGTCCGTCTTGGGTTACCTCATTTTAAGAATAATAATAAGCATTTGTTCTGTAATAACAATGTGTGAGGTGCCCAAAAGAGCCCTGCATAAGGCTAAATAATTTCTTCCTTCCTTTAGAAAATAAAAACCAGCTTGCCTGGATTCTCATCCAATTTATTCCTGTGGCTTCCCATTTCTTTGGAAACCCAAGAGGATGCTTATTTTATGAGCTGTTGTAAACTAGCCCTTCTATATTCAGAGAGGTTGTCCTTGTGTGCATTAAGCTGCGTCTTTAAGATTAATGTAATATGCAGGAAAATGTGATAAATGATGTAGCATTAGCAGCTTTTGGCTTGTCAAGGTGGCTGCATGTCAAAGGCATCTGGAAAAATTGCAAATTGCAGCATGATCAGAGCATAACTGACAGATGCCAACACAAGAGAAATGGCCAATTGAGAAAGATGGAACTGGACCCAACCCCCTGGGATGTCTGCGTAGGGATTACTAGAGAGAGGGCAGGATTTAAGGATGATGCCTTTTATAACTGTGAGAACATAGAGGTGCTAGAGGGAGCAAGCCTGTTGGTACAGACAAAAGAATCAATGTTGATGAGCAAAGAAAAGCTTTCATGCACAGATAGAATAATAAGACTAGACCATATCCAAGGTCCTGTTCATCTCAAACTGATTCCATACTCTCTGAAACATGATTTAATAAGATTTTTCATAGGCTCTAATATCTCATAGACCAAGGGAGTCTTGGATATATATCTATATATCTGTCCCCCACCCCTGATTTTAATAGTTTACATTTGTATAGTACTTTGAACTTTGTGAGTGTCTAATCTCCCAGGCTATTGGTTATCTGTTGTCAAAATAATGCAGTATAACAAACAACCATGACCTCTCAGTGGCATATAACAATATGTGTTTATTGCTTACATGTCCAGAGCTTCGCAGGTGGCTCTGCTGATCTTGGCTAGGCTTGTTCACATATCTGGGGGTTGGTGGCTATCAGTTGATCTGGGATGGCCTTAGCTGAGATGACTTGGGTGACTCAGCTCTGATCCATGTGTCTCTGATCTTCCACGAAGCTAAGCCAGGTATGTTCTAGAGAACAAGCAAAACTCACAAGGCCTTATATAATGGCCAAAGCAAGTCACATGGCTGAATTCGGTGTCATGGTGTAGGGAAATATATTCTACTCCTTTTGCTGGAGGAATTTCAGTCACCTGGAAAAGGTATAGATACAGGGGAGAGAAAATAATTGGTAAAATTATAGCAACCTACCACACAAATATTGCCTCATTTAATCCCCATAATCCTTGAAGATTGATATTATCCCCTCTTTTGCAGATTACAAAAATGGACACCGAAGTGGTAAGAAAATTTTCTAAGGCTACATGGCTGTTAGTAGCATTTCAGAAAGAAGAATACTGGTCCTCCTATTACAAATGCAATGAACTTTCCGTGAGACCATTCCATGCTTAATTAAAAGCATGAATCCCAGGAATTTTGTCAGGAACTTCCTAGAGGTAGACTGGTAAAATAAAGTGTGTGGCTCTCAATGTTGTGTGAATTGGAGAATATGTGAACTTTTAGCTACCTTTTCTTAATCTATTTATAAAATTCCCAGTAGTCCTATAAAATATAATATTTTCACATAATATGATTCTAAGGGATTCACTAGTAATCTAAAAGTTAAGTTACTTTTAACTAGGTAGTTACTTAGTGCATTTGTCAGGGTAGGCTAGCTGCTGTGAGTACCCCTAAATCTTAGTGATACAGGACAATAAAAGTTTATTTCTTATTCATATTGGCTAGAACTCAAGCACATAGCCACACTTAACAGCAAAGGAGTCTGGGAAATATAGCTTATCTGTGTGAAGGATATTGGTAAACATTTAGCAAGACCCAAAGGAATGGACCATAGCATAGGTAAAATTTGCAGGGAGACTAGGAGGTATATGTTAGGTGATGAAAGGTATAGGGTAAAGGAAGATGGAAAAGAAGTGCCCATAACTTGAGACTCTATTCAAGGAAATGTATAGACCCTTGGCTTCTAAGACATTATGCACAATCTACTTTCTACTTAGCAGGCAGAATGGTTATTATGAATTAGCAATTTAGGAATTTAAATCTGATTATGTCACTCTTCTGCTTAAAAACCTTCACTATTTACCCTAGAAATAAAAAAAAAATGTTTAATGTGGGTTACACAGTCTTCCAAAACGTATTCCAAGTCTATCATCTTTGTCTATCACACCTTCCCATTCATTCTTTTTCCTTAGCCCAAAATGGTCTTTTTTTTTTTTTTTTTTTTTTTTTTTTTTTTTTTTTTTTGAGACAGAGTCTCACTTTGTTGCCCAGGCTAGAGTGAGTGCCGTGGCGTCAGCCTAGCTCACAGCAACCTCACACTCCTGGGCTCAGCAATCCTACTGCCTCAGCCTCCCAAGTAGCTGGGACTACAGGCATGCACCACCATGCCCGGCTAATTTTTTGTATATATATATTTTTAGTTGACCAATTAATTTCTTTCTATTTTTGGTAGAGACGGGGTCTCACTCAGGCTGGTTTCGAACTCCTGACCTTGAGCAATCCGCCCGTCTCGGCCTCCCAAAGTGCTAGGATTACAGGCGTGAGCCACCGCGCCTGGCCCAAAATGGTCTTTTTAATTTGCACAAAATGTGAGGATCTCTCCTCACCTGTAGAGTTATTAATAATAACATTTCCTGCATCTCTTTGACCTCTTCTCTAAAATACTTCTTGCCTTTTCTTTTTTTTTTTTATTTCAGCATATTATGGGGGTACAGATTTTAAGGTTTCAATAAATGCCCATTCCCCCCTCCCCCCACAAGTCTGAGTCTCCATCATGACCATCCCCCAGATGGTGCACATCTCACTCATTATGTATGTATATACCCGCCCCCCTCCCCCCTGCCCAATACCCTATTACTGTAGTAACTATGTGACCACCTGCCTTTTCTTTTTCTAATATCTACTCATTCTTCAGATATCAGCTTAAAAATTCTACCCTTATGATAGCTAAGATGGGTCCAAAATTAAGACACTAAACCACAGATCCAAGAAACTCAGAGAACATCAAGCAGGATAAAATACCAAAACATAAACAAAACATACACCTAGGCACATCATTCAAATCACTGAAAACCAAAGACAAGAGATATTCTGCAAGGTAGCTAGAGAAAAAAAGATGTATTTACCTTTAGATAACAAAGACAACAGTTATAGCAGACTTCTAGCCAGAAACTGTGCAAGCCAGAAGACAATGAAGTGGCATTCTTAAAGTGTTAAAGGAAAAAACTGTCAACATAGAAATCCATACCCCCAGCAAAAGCATCTTTCAAAAATGAGGAAAAAATACAGACTTTATCAGACAAAAACTGAAAGAATTTATTGACAACTGACCTGCACTATAAGAAATGTTAAAGGAAGTTCTTCAGGTAGAACAAAAATGATACTGGACTGAATCTTGATTCTACATAAAGAAATAAAATGCACTAAAAAGGCAACAAAAGAAGATACATTTAAATGTGTTATTTCTTCAATTTTTTTTGCCTTGTTTTTTTCTTCTTCTGAGATTCCAGTGACATGCACATTAGGCTGATATTGCCCCCAGCTCTTAGGTACTCTGCTCTGGGTTTTGTTTGTTTGTTTGCCTACTCTTTTTTCTTTTGGGTTTCAATTTGGGTAATATTTATTAGCTTATTTTCAATTTCACTTATTCTTTCCTTGGCTGTTTCAAGTCTACCAATGGGCCCATTGAAAGCATTCTTCATATCTGCTATTGTATTTTTCTTTGATAGCATTTCCATTTCATTATTTCTATAGTTTCCATTTTTCTTTGGAAATTACCCATCTCATCATGCATGTTGCTCATTTTTTTTCAACTATAGCATTTTAATATATTAATAATCATAATTGTTAAATTCTATGATAGTTTGATAGTTCTGACATCTGTCATATCTGAATCTGGTTCTGTTGATTGCTTTGCCTCTTGATCATGTTGTTTTTCTTGTTTCTTTGCATATCTTTTAATTTTTTGACAAAAGCCATACATCTTGTATAGGATAGTAGAGACTGAGTTAAATATTGTTGTGTGCCACATAATGATGTTTCGGTCAATGATGAACTGCATATGTGACAGTGATCCTGTAAAATAATAACATGTTTTTATTGTACCTTTTCTATGCTTAGATATGTTTAGATACACAAATACCATTGTGTTACAATTGCTTACAGTATTCAATATAGTAACATGCTGTATAGGTTTGTGGCCTGGGAACAATAGGCTATACCCTACAGCCTAGGTGTATAGAAGGCCATAGCACCTAGGTTTATATAAGTACACTGAATGATGTTTGCACAATGACAAAATCACCTAATGACATATTTCTCAGAATGTATCCCTGTCACTAGGTGACTATAGTTGTTACACTTGCAAATGGGCATGTTTTCCTTATTTTTAACATTTAATGTGAGGAATGAGTCAATGTACTAAGGAGTTGAGCCAGTTTGGAGGGCTTTGTTGTTGTTGTTGTTGTTGTTGTTGTTAGTATGGTTACTCTCAGAACAACACAGTTTCAAATTCCTGTAAGTGTATCTTGTGTTAGGTTGGGGGCTGGTTTGCTAGAAGGTTTTTCCCAATGTCTTCTCTACCTCCAGCTTTCTTCCCTTTGATGCTTGTTGGCCTGGTGATGGGGAACAGGGAAGCATTTTTTGTTGTTCTGATTAAGTCTCAGTGGTAGGCAGGCATTGTGTCTCTGGGTCTTGGGTGTGAGGCTTTCTCAGTGGTCACCCTTCACTGTTAGCTTGTGGGTCTGAGCCTGACACATATTCATGCTCCTTCCTATGGAGGGGAGTTTGCTCTTCAACTCTCCCCTTCTTTCAGCTGCAATGACTTTTTTTTTTTTTTTTTTTTTTTAGCAATGACTTCAGAGTGTTAGGGTTTGTTGCCTTTCCACCAACATTTTAAGGCTTTGCTCTGTAGGAGAGATGTCAGGGATAAGGATCCAGGCGTGGCTTCATGCACTCCCCACAGTGGCTGCTGTTCCTTTCTCTCAGGCTTACAGCACAAGGGATGCTATCTGAAGACTCATGTCCTGTTCCCACCCTTTTTTGTGTATAATCAGTGAGGTATGTAGGAAAGAGTCTGTGAGAGGGTATAAATTCTCCTTTATCTGGGTCCCAAAGGGTTCAATAGTCTCTTGCTAGCCTAAACTCAGCCCTTAGCAATTTGTTAAACATTTTAACTGAATAATCTTATCTGGGACCAGTGGCATCTGCCCCTGGTAATCAAGTGCTTGGTTTTGTGCCTCTTTGGAGGTGTCTGTGTTTGCTCACATTTTGGATGTGCTGGTTGCCCTTCAGCCTCAGTTCTCTGATGGGTTCAAGAAAAGTAAATTTGCAAATTGTCCAATTTTTTTTTTTTTTGGTATAAGGGTAGGAGCTATGTTCCTTTCAGTTTACACATCCTAAGTGGAAAATTAACACATAATTTTAAAAACACTGTTTATCTATTTTTCCAGTTGACAAGAGTTTAGAACAGTATTTCTCATGGTTTCATCTCCAGACCATCTGTAATCAGAATGGTGAGCTTATTAAAAATGCTGATTCTGAAACCACATTCTAGACTGATGAATCTGGGAATCTAAGGTGTATTCTTATGTATTTTAAAGTTTGAGAGTTATTGATTCAAATTTAGCAGTGTTGGAGCTCATAACACAATGTTCCAGAATATGGTGCTTTGTCATGCTTAAGAATAAGTACTTTGAACTGAAAGAAATTGGAAGGCCTCAGAAGCAAGGTCTTGCTGACCTCCTCCCATCCTGTCTCTCATCCCACTTTCCGGCAGCAAGTTGTAGAATTGCTCTCGCTCAAGGTGAGTCATAGAAACTAGAACTTCTCTCCCCAAAGTCAGCCATCAAACCTAAGAAGGTCACTCTCTGACCTTCTCCCTTCTCCTCTGAATACCTTATGTGACAGGTGTTCTGCCCTTAGCCTGGGGGAAAGGCATTCTACGCAGAGAAGCCAAGAAGAATCAGAACAGAGGCCTTGCTGGGTTTCCTTCCTCAGTCTGTTACCATGAGATCATACCATTTTTGTCTAAGCACATTTTTACACGGCTGTCCATTCTTCATTGAACCTAAGCCCCAAAATGGAAGGTTTCCCTGGGTCTTTGGGTCTTCATTTCTGAAGTCTCCCATGTCAGGTATGTCAACGGAAAAAAAGCCAAACTCTGTAAAATAATTTTAAAGATATTTATTCTGAGCCAAATTTGAGGACCATGACCCGGAGCCACTGCCAAGAGACCTTGGGCAAGTGGACTCGATGTGACTGGGTTACAGTTTGGTGTTTATACATTTCAGGGAGACAGGGTTTACAGGTAAAATCATCAATCAATATGTGGGAGGCATACATTGGTTTGGCCCAAAAAGGTGGGACATCCGAAGGGGGGGGCTTACAGGTTATAGGTGGGTTTAAAGATTCTTTGGATTCTAATTGGTTAAAGACATGAAGCCTTGTCTAAAGGCTTGGAATGTTTCAACATGAGGAGCTGTTATCAGAGATACGCCACCAGACATAGATTTGTTGCGTAAATTGAGGACCTGCAGGTTTGTCTTGCATACCCTTAGGCCTGTTAATGGGTTACAAAGGAAGTCCCCAAGACGGGAGGGGGGGCATGATAAGGCATGTCTGTGTCTGACCTCCCTTCTCCTGGCAGACGATTTAATTTTGGGATATTCCTTTGGCCACAAGGGGGTCCATTCAGTCAGCCGGTGGGGGTTGAGCCTTCTTTAGGTCACAGGTAAAACTTTGATTTTAAATAAATTTGTGATGCCTGTCTCTTTTCAACCTTTCTTTTGTTATAGGAGTGTTGGCTGTGACCCTTGTGATGGGTGTTCGAAGAGGTGTTGCATCTTTTTCACTCCTACGGCAGCAAACGTTTGCTAGCACTTATGATGTGCCAGTGCAAGGGAGGAAAAAAATTGCTTCCCCCTATTCTTCTAGGTTCTTTGACTGGTCTGCATATTAAATTGACATGAAATAGATTAACAGAAGAAAAACTATTTTAGTAATGTATACATGCTCAAGAGTCCTGCAAAAACATGAGACTCAAAGAAATGGCCAGATGATCAAGGCTTATCTGTGATCTTGAACTACAGAAAGGAATAGGGTTTGGGGATTCTGGGGGTGGGAAGGGATAGAGACAAGTTATGGGAGGGTGAGGGGAGGAAATGTGTGGTTAGTAAATGTTGTCATGCAAGTAAAGATTTCTCAGGTGATAAAAGTTGTCTAGGAGTAGCTATCTTCCTGGTGCAGACATCTTTACTAATAACAATTTTCTTTATGAATGTAAATTCCCTTTAGAAAAGGGCAACTCCTCTGAACTACCCCGGTGTCTGCAGTTTCTCAAAATAACCAGCTCGAAATAACCAATATGTCAAAAAGGTATATTTTAGGGTAGTGTATTCCGGTCTTCTGCAGTCATATGTTGGGGTGGTGTGCCTTGAGCTCCAACACAAGGCACTTTTTACAAAGATTATCTTATTTAAATCTCATAACAAACCTATGTCATAGGCACCATCACCATTCTCTTTACAGACAATGAACTGGGTCTCAAAGAGGTTAACTAATGTGTCCAAGGTTACACAGCTACTATGGGGCAGGGTCAGGATTTGAACTCAAGTGGTCTGATTCTAAAGCCCCAGACCTTTTAAAAATTGAGATATATTTCACATACCATAAGCTTCATCTTTTAAAATGTACAATTATGTGGTTTTTAGTATATCACAAGGTTGTGCACCCATCACCACTACCTAATTCCACATTGCGTTTTCATCACCCTCATATCCATTAGTCCCTATCCCTCCCTCCCTCCTGTCTCTGGCAGCCACTAACTTACTTTTAGTCTCTGTAGATTTATCTACTCAGGACATTTCACGTAAATACAATCATATAATATATGGCCTTTTGTGTCTGGCTTCTTTCACTTAGTAAAGCCAGAGATTTTAACTACTATGTTAGAAAATCAGAAATAGAAATTATATCTGCTTGGACAAAAGGACTAACACCTTTCCAATTGCTCATGCAGAAGGAGTTAGGATAACCATAAAAACAAATACAAGCATTCCATTCAATTTAATTGAGACTTATTGAGTGCCTCCTATGAGCAAAGCCTAGGCCTAGATATTCTACTGGCAATGGTGCATGTCTAAATTACCTGTAGAGTGTGAATGTGACAAAAATAGATTTCTGAGTTTCACTTCCTGGAGATGTTGATTCTGGGGTCTGAACTGGCTCAAGTCCTGTGTTTCTAACAAGCCTCTTCAGGGGATGATAGTTGTAACTGTCAGGGAGGAAGTGGCAAGCACAGCTGGAGAATAATGCTTCTCAACTTGTAATGTGCATATGCGAGGATCTTGTTAAAATTCAGAATCTAACTCATTCAGTAGGTCTGGGATGGGGCCAAGAGTCTACATTTCTGATAAGCTCCTAGGTGGTGCTGATTGGCTACTGTGGGGGCCACCTTTTGAGTGGCAAGGCTGCAGGGGATGAAGGTTAAGGATAGAGAAGCCCTGGTTCTTTCTTAAGGAGATTACTGTCAAGTGCTAGGTCAAGGCGAAGTGGGCTGTCTTGATGAAGACCCAAATATGCCATGGATGGAGACCGCCCGCCCACCCCCTGTGCTTCATTGCAAGCTCATAATGAGACATCCAGAAAAAAAGATGGTCTATGTAGTATTCATTATTCTGTTTGGAGAGATAGGAAAGTATATTACATATTTGACATATATTTCCATCCCAAATGGTTAATATCTTCAGAAAAAAAATATTGAAGCTAAAGTGGTAAGCTCTAATTTTCCAGAAAATTCACTGATGTGGAAAACTTCATTTCCTGATAATGCTGGGTAAATCTGTGTTTTGTAGGGTGTTCCATATGTTGTCAGTGCTCATGAATTGTTTAGTTTTATTATCCTCATTAACAGGGATAATGGTTGCTTTTTAACAACCATGATCACCATCTGGAGCCTGGAAAACCATAGTTGGAGGCTCAGGTAGAAAGAGGAGACTGTCCTGACTGGGTCCCAGCACAATTATTCCCCCGTGCCTCAGCCCTGAGCATGTCCCTGTGCCTGGCTGCCAGTCACACGAGAGCCACACAGACATATGTGGTGTTAGTGCTGTTAGTACTGGTCCAAGAGAAGACAGAAAGAAAGCAAAATAGAATCAAATTCTGAGAGCACAGGGAGCATTCACTCCAACTTGGGTGTTTAATCTTTCTAATCTTAACAAATATTCACAAAGTGGCTCTCCATGTGTGTTCCCCTCACAGCCCTGGTGACCCCTGACTTTGCTGTTGGCATTGTGACAAAATGGACGGTGTGACTAAGTCACTGCTCGCCCAGCTCTTGGGTTTGAGTGCCGGAGGGCGCCTCATGGAGAAGGGTCGCCTTGTTGGGAGGAGGTGGCTGGACCACCAAGCTACCTGGTAACCATAGCAACCATGCAAGTCTGCCCTTGTGAGTTCTTTAGGGCTCCTCTCCAGACCTCTCCCAGCTGGACCTGCCTTTTCAAGCTATCCTGGCCTGTAAGCAAGCAGCATCTGAGACCCAGTCAGTCTTAAGAAACAGGGCCAGGTAAGGACTGTAGCTTGGCAGCCTTTTCCTGGTACCTAAACAATTGGCACCCCATGGGCTGAGGGGAGAAGCTGGGAGAACAGGGAAAGTGACAAAGCCCATGAAGGACATAAAAAACTGGCTTTTGATCAACTCAAAGTAGGAGAAGGTAAAATGCCTACCTTTGAGAATGTGCTCAACCCTCTCTACAGAATTAAGCCTAAGAGTTTGCTGGAGGCATGGCCAGCACGTAGGTTAGTCTGGATGGTTTTCTAGAGAAGAGTTTCTAGCAGGATTCTGGAGGCAAAAAGGGCTGTTAATAGTTTTGTCACCAGGGTGGTGTATTGCTTCGGGGGCAGGGTGGCAGGGGAGAGTACTGTGAGGCCGAGAAAGTGGAACAGAGTACTGGGGCCTGTGCTTGACGGTTGCAGCCCTCAGCCCCCAGCAGAAACTCAGCTGATTCCAGGGAGTGCGGCAATAAAACAGAGAACTCAGGCTCCCCGGCTTTGTTCTCCTGGAACCTCCAGCCTTTCTGTCTGCCATCCCCGGACTCACCCTCCACTGCAGCTTCTTCCTTGCATGTGGCTTCTAGAAAATCAGTGCCATTCCTTCAACTGGCATCAAATTGAAAGAGGTTGAGACCAAATGTCGACATTGCATTGATGCTTAAGACACTACGAGGGGTCACCCAAATCAGCTCATTGTGGTTTCTGTGATGAGATGTAAAGCTAGCGAGTGTTTACAGCACAGAACGCAGAAGGATGCACGTTCTGTCCGCCCCTCACTGCACTTGTCCTGTCATCTCCTGCAAACAAGGGGTGTCGCCGGAGCTGGAGCAGACTGCTAGGTCTTAAGTTTAAGGGATATTTTACCATGGGGGGCGAATACTGGTATTTCTCCCCCCACCTCGCTGTTTTTGCAACAAGGAGGGGTATTATTTTACATTACAAAATAAAAATATTCTACTTGAGCACTTTCTGAAGCTTTTGATCCATTGCTTTGTATTTCTTGACACCTGTCTTGCAAGAGGCCCAGGTTTAGGGTTAGACCTTCTGTGTGGATCTAAAAAGAGTGAAAAAATAATGGTTCAAAACTAGCCATTTTCTCTTTTCAACTTTTTGAAAGACTCTAAGTACCTCACCTACTGGTTTTGCCTGTTAGCGCTGCTAATAACAAAATGCCCGAGACTGGGTACTTTATAAAGAACAGGGAAGTCTGGTGTGTGGCCAGGGCCTGGTCTCTGCTTCTAAGGCAGTGCCTTGCTTCTGTGTCCTCTGGAAGGCTGTGTCCTCCCACGGTGGGAGGGCGGAAGGGCCAAGAGGGCCTGGCCAGTTCCCTCCATCCCTGAGAGCTCCGTCCTCATGATTTAATCCCCTCCTAAAGGTCCCCCCTAGTAATATGATCACATTCAGATTTCAGTCCAAACATACGAATTTTGGAGGGACACGCACATTCAAACCATAGCACTGACCTAGCATCTTTCATACTGTTCTGGAGCCAAGTTTGAGTGATTAGATTATCGCTGCTAATCTGGCTCTCTAAGGGACTGGTGTCATCTAATTTTGTCATTGATTTTAACTCTTCCTGAAGCTACTTTCTCTCCAAGGGCAGTTTCAAATGAGAGTGATCATATCTGTGGTCCACAGGTAAGCCCGATTCAGGCCGTGAGATTGAGGCATATTGACCAGTCCTGGGGTTTATTTTAGAGGCAAGGCCATGTCTTCTTGGGTCCCCCGTGCGACACCCTCATTTCTCTTCAGAATCACTGTGGCTGTCTTCTGCATTTAGGAGATGGCAACTTTTGAGTACAGTGAGAGCGAGCTGAATGTACGATCAGACCCTAGCACGCTGTGCTGGATACGTAAATAATACTTCAATTCTGTACATCCTTAATGACATGGCTTTTTGACAGAAATAAAAGCCACATTGGTAAATGACTATGGTTTTTTTATGGACCCCAAACTGAAGGACTATTTCAGAATTTTCCAGTCCCAGTAAGATGGAAGGGGTAGAAATGTGGACTTTAATTTTTCACTATTTGTTCTTTGGGGGATGCACACATCATATCAGACCTACCTCATGTTACATTTGGTGCTGACTGGGTGAGATCATGACCACATTCTCTACAGCTGGGTGGTGACAGTGACACTGTCTCATGAATTCTAGGCTGCAGCGAGCTACGATGACATCACTATACTCTAGCCTGGGCAACAGAGCAAGACACTGCCTCAAAAAAAAAATTAAAAAAAAATATATATATAATTAATTAATTAATTGAAATAAAACAACAACAAAAAAGTTGACCATGGATCTCAGTTTATAATTCCAGCAAAGGTGGCACATGGTATTTTTCTTTTTTAACATCCTCACCAGCAACGTACAAGGATTCCAGTTTCTCTACATCCTTGCCAACACCTGTTATCTGTTTTATGCGTACAGCCTTCCTAGTGGGATATCTGCTTGCAAAATCCTTACAGACTGGGCAAGAATGTGGAAATTTTTGTCCAGTTTTCTTGCCTGCTGCTGATCCACACTTCGCAAAACACAGACCGTCAGAATGAGAGCGGTAGAGGGGGATGGGCAGAGAAAATAAGCAATTGTTAAATAAGCACAGTATGAGACAGAGCACAGTGTTATGAGACAAAAATCATGAGTCCAATGTACACCTTAGGTCAACACGTATCGTATGTTCCTGCCCTGTGCTAGGTTCTGTGCTAGGCACTGAGGGCTCACACTCGTTAAACAGGAATCGAGCCTCCCACATGTTGATTGTAGAGAGGGGGAGCACAGAGCAGGGACCTTCGCGGTCTAGGCATCAGAAGGCTTCCTGGAGGTGAACGGGATGTAAAATACAGAAATTGTCATCAGATAATAAAGGGCTGTAGAAGTATATTGGAAAAAACCATGCTGGAATATTTGGGAAATATCCTCTGGATGGCTTGTTTTTCTTTGGCCTTTGGGCAACAATCTTGATTAGACCTCTATTTCTTTCATTTCCCAATCAGCAATTGGCGGGTATAATTCTTTCTAGAGGAAAATAAATAATAACTAAGACCTTTGCAAATATTGCTAGCTTTTGATTATTTGCACTGATTAAAGGGGAGCATATAATTCAGAAAGGCAGCAGTATAAACATAGTTCATGTTTTACTTTGGGATATGTTTTTTTCTCTTGCTTCCCAGATGTGGCTGAGACAGTTGTTCTCAGAACTCACAGATCCAACTAAACCATGAGGCCCTAGGAAATGGGGCCTGTAGTCTCTCGGGACGGTGCACTGGCCTAAGTGGAACGGTTTTCTTTTGACAAAACTTCTTGTTCACACCCTTCCTGTGGTGAGAAATAATAATTTGGGTTTTGGGTTTTCTAACTTCTGCTAGACAGGAAGAATAATTCTAAAGCCTTTTGATCTATTTCAGGGGTGGCAAAAAATACTCAGAGATCACCTATGGTGCTCATTCTCTCCTGGTACCATAAAAACGTTTTGCCAAATTCATGGGAGGAAAATAAATTCCTTTGATGAAATAAATTCTTTGGATGAAACTCTGTGGCTTTCTAAATCATCACAAATAATTTATTAATTTATGTCCCAAATAACAGCCTGGACATCATCATAAAATATATATAAACATACATTGACCAGCTTTTAGATGACTCGTCTCTGGGAAGGGGCCAGCAATGGAGAACAGACTCTAATCCCAAATAAATAAAATACCTATTGGTTAAAGAGACAGACTTCACATAAGTACAAAAAACTCTGAAATTTATCTGGGCTACTTCTGGGGAATTAGCAACAAGTTTTTGTTAAATATTTCTTAAGTTTTAGAAACTAAATGCCCTTGGGCATCTGGTTTGAATGAACGATAAAAGTAACTTGCAATTAGCACATGAGTTAAATATTTGTTTTCTATTGCTACACAACAAATTATCCTAACACTTAATGACTTAAAACAACAACAAACGCTTATTATCTTACATGGTTTCCGGAAGTCGATTAGCTGAATGGTTCTGGCTCAGGATCTCTTATGAGGCCGCCGAGGTCACGGTCATTTGAAGGCTTGACAGGGGCTGGAGGGTCTGCTTCCAAAATGGCAGACTCACATGGCTGGAAAATTGGTGCCTCATTTCCTCTTCAAATGGGACTCTCCACAGGACTTCTTGGGTGTCTTCACAGCATGGCTGCTAGCTTCTCCCAGAACAAGCAATCTGAAAGGGCAAGGTGGAAGCAGCGGTGTCTTTTATGACCTGGTGTGGCAGGACAGACATCACCACTGATGCCAGGTTTTATTTGTCTCTCAGACCAACGCTGGCACCGTGTTGGTGCCACTACACAGGGGCACCATACCAGAAAGTGGGGATCACTGGCTGCCATCTTGGAGGCCGGCTGCCACAGTTGTTAAT
Organism: Microcebus murinus; assembly: GCF_040939455.1. Classification (NCBI taxonomy): domain Eukaryota; kingdom Metazoa; phylum Chordata; class Mammalia; order Primates; family Cheirogaleidae; genus Microcebus; species Microcebus murinus. The sequence continues at coordinate 112,930,126 of NC_134105.1, read as the reverse complement.
GTTAATATATAAACTGTAAACAAGTCATTTAAAGAGAGAATTGGCTAAAATACCTCTCTGTTCCAACAATTAACATCTCAATACTTCTGTTACAGAAAAATTCCGCATGAGTGTAGCCAAATTATGAAATTATTGGATCTCTTTTAGGGAGAAAGATTATGATCGGCAATAGGTGGACCGTCTCTCGTTAGCTTGATTCTGTCCTTTGCCATTGTGAACATAGAACCCTGGGGTCTGGGTACCCTCCAGAGATGCTCTGAAATACATAGCAGGCCTTCAACAGCGATTCCGTGGCATGTCTTATATTATTTCCAAGAGGCTACTCAGTTTGCTTGGCCTGAGCAGTGGTTCCCAACCACCTCCCCCTGTGACTGGTGATGTTCCTTAATGTCATATGCCACACTCCCAAGGGCAGTCCTCAGATTATACGCGATTCCCAGTCCCCTGGCTGTTACCCTATATCTTTCTTTGTGATTCAGGGAAAACATTGGAATACCAGTGAGTGAGAGAGGCTTATCACAGGGACAAATTCAACTCAGTTCTAATTTACACAAATAAGTAAAGCATGGATATAAAAAAGACATTTTCGTGCTTTAGCACATTACCACTAGTAACCAATTCCTTAATCCCGAGGTTGAGAGCCTCAGTAAGGACACCGGTTTGGTGTGTCCGAGTTTGGAGCCTGGGCTGGCTTAGCAGTTCTTCCTGTTTCACATCAGGCTTGCAAACACGTGCCACAAATTGTCAGGGAAACCGGGAGAGAGTGTCTGGGTGGCTCCCTTCTGTCCGTTCAAACCCACCCGGCTGCTCCCGCACCTGGGCTGTGAGAAGTATTTCAAGTCCCCCGGCTGTGGACGCTGACTTGCCACCTGAGTGTTTTCCAGACTGTCTCCTGAGTTCCTGTTTCAACCCACTGCCTTCGTTCTCATCTCCCTTTGTTCTCCAACCCTGTTTTCTTTACACTCTGGCTCCTGGTGTCCGCGGGGCCCTCATGCTCCAGTGGGTGGTGTAGACGTGTTTGTTGAATCCACTCTCTGGATCCGATCACCTTCGCTGAGCTGTGATGAAGCACTCCTAACCGTCCAGTGGGAAAGTCTCCCTGCCCTGCCCACAGCCCTGGGGGGCGCAGGTGGGGGTAATACACTGATGATCCCACACAAATGTGTCACTACTCCTAGGGGAAAACAAGTCAAGAACCATTAGTTAGGAGCATTATTGTAACTTGACTCAATTATAGGAGTCAACATCTGTTCCTTCAGGTTTTTTATTCCCTTCTTAATAAGGGAATAAAGAAAACCAGGGCTGAGAGAAGTTAAGCCGCACAGCCACTAAGTTATGGGGGCAGTATTTGAATCTCAGCCTCTGACCCTCGGTCTAAATGGCTTTCATTATGCTACAAATGGCACTGAAAAAAATGTCAGAATAGAGGGTGTCACAAACCAAGATTAATTAATGAATTATTTGATGAGAGTGCTTAATGACACATCTTTTAAGAATGATCTTTTGAGAAAAAACTGGACTTTTTTTTTAAAAAAAGAATGCACATAGGCCGGGCGCTGTGGCTCACGCCTGTAATCCTAGCTCTTGGGAGGCCGAGGCGGGCGGATTGCTCAAGGTCAGGAGTTCAAAACCAGCCTGAGCAAGAGCGAGACCCCGTCTCTACTATAAATAGAAAGAAATTAATTGGCCAACTGATATATATATATATAAAATTAGCCGGGCATGGTGGCGCATGCCTGTAGTCCCAGCTACTCGGGAGGCTGAGACAGAAGGATCACTCTAGCCCAGGAGTTTGAGGTTGCTGTGAGCTAGGCTGACGCCACGGCACTCACTCTAGCCTGGACAACAAAGCGAGACTCTGTCTCAAAAAAAAAAAAAAAAAAAAAAGAATGCACAATATTTCCAACATAAGGATCAAGCATTAGAAAATTAAGTTCAAGTTAGCAAGTTAAGTTGGGAGGAAGGGAAGTGGCAAAAGTATCAGAATTACAGGGTATTTGGAAAGAAGTGCAATCGTAGTATTTCATATACACACATTAAAGTATAGACAGTGCAGAACCAAATAGCTAAGAGTGTTTTTACCTCTCAAATATTTTTTGCAAACCTACCTTGCCACGTAAGTCCTTGAAGGGTCCATATTTTGTGGAATATGAGAGCCCAGTGTGCTTTGAGGCTACTCTAACAAACGCTCTGAGAAACATTTTTGAATTTATCTTGGGGATGCTATGGAGAACCATCATGCGGTATGTCTTTTAATGATAGAAACATCGTTTAGATGGTGGTGTGTCAAAGAGCTTCTAAGCAGCTGTAAATCTCAGAGCCTGTTGTGTTTCCGTCTTTGAGTTTGTCTTATGGTTTGCATGTCTGGGTACTAACTTGACCCTGGCTTTGCCTTTCAGAATCACTCAGCTTGTGTTTTATCAGTGATCTTCCTCACCTATGTGCGCATTCTATTGGCATTTGTGTGACTCTGAAGAGACTCTGGTGTGAATGGATGAGTGACTGGGTTTCCAAATTAATTATGTGTGTGACTCTGGGCGAGTTGCTTGAGCTCTCTGTGCTTCGGTTTCTCCATCTGTGAAATGGGGGTAATTACAGTGCCACCTTCAGAAAGTTGTTGAAAGGATTAAATTAGTGAGTACACTTAGAATAGTACCTGACACATGGTAAAAGCTCAATAGCTGTTAGCCATTGTTACTGGAAGACATGTTTTCATGGAGGGATGGGGGATGTCTCTCTCTAGCTTCCTTCTTTCCATACGAACCCCGTGAACTTCTCCAGTGCAGCCTTCTCTGAGGATCAGCTACAGGCTGGAGTTGCTGGCATGGAGTCAGAACTGAGGATACGCTCAAAGCCCTAACTACTCATGTCATATGTGTTGCCCTAGAGGGAGCCTTGAAATATGAAAAGCTTTCCTCTTCTTCTCAGCATCGATAAGACCAGTCCCTGACCCATGGGGCAGAGAGTTGATTCCTTGCTTGCTTTTTTTGGAGAAACCCTAAGTGTCTAAGAGTGTGTGAGGCTATTATGAAATTCACATAAAAAAATCTCAAAATAAATCACTTATAATGAATTTCAAATACAGCTTTACTGGATTTTCTAAAAATTTATATTCGGGGGAAGAGTCCAGACAGAACCAAATAGGTGTTTGATGTTACAGACCCCCTCCAACATTTGGGGATCACTGTTACAACATTTGGATGGGTTATTTTCCCCGGGGTTGCTGCAGACACGCTCATCAACACAGCCTTGGGGTTTCCAGCTGAGTTAGGTGGCATTGTGAGTTCCCATCTTCCAAGGTTTGAAACTTTCCCAAGATGAAACGCAGCTTGAGTGAATTAAACTACTGTCAATAAGATGAAAAACACCAGATCAGCTGGGGGTTTTTCTTCTGGCAGCCCCCGCAGCCGAGCTGGCTCATCTGTGTAGCTGATCCTTTCAATCATGCACAAGTAGTTGCTGACATGACCAGAAAGAGTGATTGATTTGGGGAGAAATGATTGGAGTTGGAAAGAGCTGGGATTAAGCTCAGGAGCTCAGAGGTTCCTGCTACGGCTCAGTAGCCCAAGGGTTCAGCAGCCACTTTTCCTATTCTTAGGAATAGGAGTCACTCGACAGAGGGAGAGGACACGACAGAGAAGGCTGAGTCAAAGTCTTTTGAGTCCCTTTGTATCTTTGAACCAACGTGGACACGTAGGCTAGGATGTGCAAATTGGTGTCCTGGAGACCAACCCATGAACCTTGCCTCTCTCTCTCCTTCTCATGTTCCAGGCCAAAGAAAATAAATCCTGGCCGGGCTCGGTGGCTCACGCCTGTAATCCTAGCACTCTGGGAGGCCGAGGGGGGCAGATTGCTCAAGGTCAGGAGTTTGAAACCAGCCTGAGCAAGAGCAAGACCCCGTCTCTACTAAAAATAGAAAGAAATTAATTGGCCAACTAATATATATAGAAAAAATTAGCCGGGCATGGTGGCGCATGCCTGTAGTCCCAGCTACTCGGGAGGCTGAGGCAGGAGGATCGCTTGAGCCCAGGAGTTTGAGGTTGCTGTGAGCTAGGCTGACGCCACAGCACTCACTCTAGCCTGGGCAACAAAGCGAGACTCTGTCTCAAAAAAAAAAAAAAAAAAAAAGAAAAGAAAAGAAATCCTAAAGCTCAGTCCTAAGTCCAGCAGGCAGCGTGGATGTGTGTGCCGTGGAGACGCAGCCCCGCCTTCCAGCGATGTGTTCTGTGAGCACCCGGGGCTTTTCCTATCTCGGAATATCTTCCTCCCGTCCCATCCCTCCCACTTTGCCATCTCTCCTCAATGAACCTCCCGGTGAATTTAGCCTGTTGCTTTGACAACAGCTGGAAAGAGGGTGTGGGGATGGCGCTGTGTGGGGGACGGGAGGACATGCATCCCTCTGTGGCAGCGTTGCTGATGGCACCCAGCAGGGAGCACAGCCAGCAGGAGATGTCGGCAGGAGGCTTGGAAGCAGCAACGTAGGGTGGCTTGCCCTGGCGTGGGGGGATTCTCTTACTCCTTTGCCTGCCCCTTGGAATCCCCGGGGACTCTGAAAAAATGGATTTATTTCAGGGGACAGAGCTGGCATCTTGCCAAGAGAAAAGCAAGCTGATGGCAATAGGTTGAAGCCCCCCAACGTGGCGTAATTGATGATGGGGGCTTGTCGGACTGAAAGAGGCAGTCTGGGGCAGCGTGGGCAGGTCCCTCCCTGCAGGAAGGTTCTGCTAGATCCTTTTGCTGCAAGAAAAATGAAGTGTGGGGGACTGATGGGGAGACCCTGTAATGCCCGGGTGATCACACAGACTTGGACGTGGAGCCCGGCTTCAGAGCACGAGAAACGACCCAGGTGATACCACATAGAGTGTGGGGATGATTAATGGGCAACTCACATAAAAAGGTCAAACATCTGACTTCAAATAGCATGTTTCCTCCCGAGCCGAGTAGCCTGGAGTTGAATGAGGGTCAGATTTGCATTCGCATATCTTGCTGTAGCTCAGCTCATAATTTTCTATGTTTTCTCCCGAGGGTGTATTAAAAACAGAGCTGCTTAACATAAATGTGATGGTTCCCATTCAGAACGCTGTCACGACTTTGTCTTCTCCCTCTCATCTTGAAGGGAAAATTATGCTCCACAGTTTCAAGGTCAATTGTGAGCTATTTGGGCTTGGGAATGAAATGAGACCCTCGGAAAGCTTGTCCCTTTCTTCGCTCATGTGTTGCTGGTGTTTAATAAGACGCTGTCATTTTCCAGCCTGGGGTCAGGGGTCAGGCAGCCACGAACAGGCTGCCATAACCTGCAGAATTCATTAGGCAGAATTATTTCTTCTGTCCTTTTGCTACAAAAGGAAAGGTTTGTGTGTGTGTGTGTGTGTATGCGCACATGTGTGTTTTGCTGTTTTGTTTTAAAATAGTTTGCTTTTAATTTATATTTTGTTCCAGTGGCTCTTTAGAGCTGGTCTTACAGACTAAAGTAGTGCCTGGAAATGAATGTGTAAACAGCGGTGGCCTCTCTGCCTGGCCCTCCACACTGCTCCTCAGACTTTCAGCCTTGGCAGCTGGAGTCCCCAGCTCTCTAGGGGACAGACCTAGCCTTCCCCTGGCTGAGGGAATGAACGTAAGGAGACCAAGGTCGGGAGTGGGAGGACTGGCTGCTGCCTGGTCACGTGCTGACCTGGTGCCCTCTGTCCCAAACTGAGCCCTGGTCCTCATGCTCTGTTTTCAGTCCTCTTCCTGTTTGTCTTCTCTGCAGCCCTGGCCACATTGACCACCCCCTGCTCCTCCTTTGGTTTCCAGGCAACCACTGGTTTCCGGCTTCTCTTCCTACCTCTGCTCAAGTCTCCTCAGCCTCCTTGGCAGGCTCTTCTCCACACTCCCTGAAATGCTGACGTTCCCTACGGCTCTATCATTTGTCATCTTCTCTTCTCTGGATCATCTCGTTCCTACCTGTGACCTTAATCACCAAATCTAGGCCGCTGGCTCCCAACCATTGCTGCTAAACTCCAGACATAACGTTTCCAGGGCTCTCTGGCCATATCTACTAGTGTACACCTTAGTAGCTGAGAATTAGTACATCTGTATATGAACTCATTATCTTCCCTCTTGCCTTAGTCCCTTTGGGCTGCTATGACCAATTCATGTAGACTGGGTGGCTCATAAACAATGGAAATTTTTATTTATCACCTTTCTGGAGGCTGGGAAGTCCTAGATCAAAGTGCCGGCAGATTTAGTGTCTGGTGAGGGCTCACTTCATGGTTCATAGATGGTCTTCATGCTGTGTCCTCAATGGCAGAAGGGCAAGGACACTGTCCCAGGTGTCTTTGATAAGGCTAAATCCCATTCATGAAGGTTTTTATGACATAATCACCTTCCAAAGGCCTCATCTTCTAATACCATCACCTTGGGGGTTAGGATTTCAATGTATGGATTTTGGGGGGACACATTCAATGTATAACACCTCTCAAAATAACCTTTCTTATAGCTTTGATTTTGATGGATGAATTACCATTTATCTAGTCTCTCAGGTAAAAAAAATCTCAGAGTCATCTGGACTATTTCTTTTTCCTCATTCCCCATGTTCAATCAATCACCATGTTTTGATGTTTTTACTTCAGAAATTTTTCTTGAATCCTGCCTCTCATTTCTATTTTCACTGCTGCTACTTTGGTCCAAACTCTCATCCTTCTTCCCCTCTAAAAATACAATATTATAATTCTTAAAGAAGCATAAGCTCAACAAATAATAAATAAATGAATGACCTACCTAGTACCAGATAGACTGTCATGAGAGTTAAATGAAATATTTTATGGAAAGCACACTCAGTACAATGATGGGCACATAGTAAGGGCTTAATAAATGAGTTATTATATATTACATAGAGGAAATATTTGAAAGCATGGGCTTTGGACCTATGCAGCCTGGGTTCAGATGGAAATTCTACCATGTACATTTATTATGTATACGATCTGTGTGCCTCCACGTTTTCATCTATAAAATGGGGTGATTATAATAAGGTTGTTGTGAGGATTACATGACTTAATTTTATTTTTCCATTTTTAAAAATTATTTCAGCATATTATGGGGGTACAAATGTTAAGGTTACGTATGTATATTGCCCATGCCTCCCCTCCCCCCTCGAGTCAGAGCTACAAGCGTGACCATCCCCCAAACGTTGCACATCTCACTCATTATGTTTGTATATACCCATCCCCTCCACCCCCCTCCCACCCAATGGACACCCGATAAATGTTATTCCTATATGTCCACTTAGGTGTTGATCTGTTAATACCAATTTGCTGGTGAGTACATGTGGTGCTTGTTTTTCCATTCTTGAGATACTTCACTTAGTAGAATGGGTTCCAGCTCTATCCAGGAAAATACAAGAGGTGCTATATCACCATTGTTTCTTAAAGCTGAGTAGTACTCCATGGTATATATATACCACATTTTATTAATCCACTCATGTATTGATGGGCACCTGGGTTGTTTCCACACCTTTGCAATTGTGAACTGTGCTGCTATAAACATTCGAGTGCAGGTGTCCCATTTGTAGAGTGTCATTTGATCTTTTGGGTAGATGCCCAGTAGCAGAACTGCTGGATCAAATGGTAGATCCACTTGTATCGCTTTAAGGTATCTCCATATTGCTTTCCACAGAGGCTAAACCAGTTTGGAGTTCCACCAGCAGTGTGGGAGTGTTCCTATCTCTCTGCATCCACGCCAACATTTATTGTTTGGAACATGACTTAATTTACGTGAAGCCCTTAGAACAGTGCCTGGAACATAGCTGGTGCCCAGTATGTTAGTTGTTACTCTTATCGTTTCCTGCCTCCTGTCATTCATACGTCAACATGTTGGCTTAATTAGAGGAATAAAGTTGAGTTCTCTTGTATGGTACCCCAAAATGACATAGAGAAAAAAATCATCAACTCATTTTCTCCAACTAAAAATCATATCTCTCTGCTATGAAATTTCATAAAGGCTGAGTCACAGTCTTTTTGCAGTAAAGCATTTTATAATATTTCTTTAAGGTGACCAACTACTCTGGTTTGCCCAAGACTGAGGGGTTTTCTGAGATGGTGGACTGTCAGTGCTAAAACTAGGGGAGTCTGGGACAAACCAGGGCAGTTACAGTCCTGTTTCTTGTCCCCAAAGCCTTCTCCTGTTCAGATGGACTGCAGGGCCCATGGGGCCCGATGGGAGCTGAGTGGCTCTGAGCATGGCCACTGCACAGAAGGCCCAGTCTGCAGTGAAGTGAGTGGGACTGTTACTCCCCACCAAATAGTTAGTGGCTTTTCCTTACTTCAGTCCTGAATTTTTAAACTCCAGTCTCTATCTTCTTCCATTGGCACCAGACCTATCTTCATAAAAAATAAACCAAATCGTATTGTTCCCCACATAATCTGTTGATTCCAGAGGTCCATGGAACCAGTGCCAACTCCTTGACTTGTTCTTCAAGGGCTTCCACAGTGTGGCCCCCAGCTCTCTCTCCAACAGCCCCTTCTCCTGAAACTCCTTGAGTGACCTCTGATTCAGTGACCCAGAACTCACTGCCATTCCTCAAAGCCCACCATGAGTTTTCATTAACTCAAGCTTCTACACGTGCTATCTTGTCTTTGCCAGGCACATTCCTATTCATTTCTTAAAACCCATATAAAAGATCACCTCCTCTGTGAAGCCTTCCTTAGGTCCCCTCTGGGTATCTATAGCACTTTGTTTAGGCCTTAGAGAAATTACCACTCTGTATGAGTACACATTTGTATGTGTACTCCCTGGAGTCTTTGGGCATCTTGGGGGGACTGAAGTTCTTCTTGGAAGTCACTGTGTTTAGTATGGGTCTGTTGAGTGACAAAGCCACAGCCACGACAACAGTTGACCTTGATTGGGAGCATTTATGCTGTGCTGGGTGCTCTGCTAAATGGTTTACAAGCCTCATCTCAGTCCTTTTAAAAAAGCGATGCAACTATTCATATTTTATAATGAAGATAAGTGTTAATTTGGTCAGGAACTGGAGTTCATTTTTCATCTGCCTAGGAAGAAAAAGCTTATGAGGCTCAGACATATTACCAATAGAATATTTTCTAAAACCTCATAAAATAACTTTCTCAATCCATTCTAACAGGTTGGAGGCTCTCATATACAGGTTTGGGTGCTAATCACAAGTCCAGTCTAACCACTAAAGCATCCTCCAAAAAAACTATTATATATTTCCTTAAGCCAATGTCACTTTTAGTTTGTATCTGAACATTATAAAACTGGTTTTCTTTTGAAATATCCTTAATTAGGATGTTTACTACAGCCACATTGGCCTTGCCCTAGTTATTAATAGTATGAAACAGGCTTAAGAGCCACTGAAGGCCGTGCCTCCTACTTGTTTCCCGGGTGATGTCCATGCTACCCTTGGCTGATGCTTTGCACTGGGTGCCCTACTTGGGTGTACAATTTGAAGTGCTAAACACACTCACTGAAAAAAATTAAGTCAATCCATAAATTATAGCTCTGAGAAAAGTCTGATTAGAGGAAAAGATCTAGTTAAAGTTTAAGCATTCTAGGTCATTATAAAGGATAATAAAAAAAATAGTAAAATGTCTTGGGATCCTCGTATGTTTCAGCATTAGCATTGCCTTGATCCCCACAACTATCCTAGGAACTATGGTGTTTCTCCATTTTCAGAAGAGGAAACTGAGGCTCAGGAATTTGTGTAACTTGCCCAGGATCTCCCTGTGAGTGAACAGAGGACTTAGGAATGGAACCAAGGTCAGTCTTACGTCAAATCCCCTGTTCTTCACCAGTGCACTACACAGCCTTACACGCACAGCGTCTGCAGGCCTCCAACATGTGAATCTAGTTTGTAAATCACCAGCCTGTGTTCCCCACGTGGCACTTACTGCCCGTTCCTCACCTCAGCATTTCTAGGGGACATTCCGCATTCTGTGTAACCGGGGTTGGGGGTGGGGTTATCCTGAAGGTAAATAGGTAGTTGTTGGCTGGTCTGTAGGGGTGGGATTCCTTTGGACATTTTTCCCAGGCATGGCAGTGAGCGGGGCTGGGGTAAGGGTACAGTGGGTGACACCTGGCAGGGTAGCCCGAGAGCAGGGAAACTGGCTGACCTGTTTGGTAGGATGTGGTTAAACCTGTCCCTGACCTTTCCCCAGGCACTACTCTATTTCTATCTTATCTTATTTCTACTTCTGGCGTGAAGGATCTAGACCAGGGGTCCTCAAACTTTTTAAACAGGGGGCCAGTTCACTGTCCCTCAGACCATTGGAGGGCTGGACCATAGTTTAAAAAAAACTATGAACAAATTCCTATGCACACTGCACATATCTTATTTTGAAGTAAAAAAACAAACAGGCAAAAACACCCGCATGTGGCTCTCAGGCCGTAGTTTGAGGACGCCTGATCTAATGATGAATGATAACTAATGATGAATCATAACAAAACTGAAGAAATGTTCTTACTGACTATGATTTTTTTAATCTTGAGAATGAAGAGTCTGTGGGCGAGCAGGAACTCCAGGCGAATTCCATCTAAAGACCTGGGTGGCCCTCCTAACTCTTTCACACACTGAGAAAATCTTGGTGGAAACTGCAGTTTCACAAAGCTGGAGCAACTTGAAAATAATTCTTTAGGCTATAAAATTTACCCCAGGAAAACAAACCTAATCCCTTGAGCCAAAGATCGAACTCTTTGCCAGATGTAGTTTTACATTGTCATTTTAACCTTCAGGTCGGGAAAGCAATTGTTTGTTCCATAGCCGAAAGGAAGTGCAGGTTGAAGCAATTAACTGGATCATTCAGTCAATAAATTGGAGGTTTACTGATCAGAGTGTCTAGACCTGACTGCCTTTATCCTGGTTTTAATTTTGTAGTTTATCCAAGAGTCTAGAGTTTCGGATTGGTTTGTAACTTTTATCCAACTACTTGCTTTTCTAAAACTGACCTTGAATTAGCACTTCTTTGGACTTCTTTCTCCCTTTGGTTTGCTCCCCACCGCTGGAATCAGAGACTGGACGGTGTTGAAATCCACTTCTAGGGGGGCTCCCTGGCTGTGAGAACACAGTGACCCTGTGAGGCCAGCATGGACGAAGTTCTCCTGACATAACACGGGGCTGGAGGAGCTCCAGTTTGGGGATGTTATCTTGTTGTTTTACGCTGGCGGTTCAGCCAGCCCATGGGAAACTGAAATTGGGCTGGGCGGTCTGGCAGCAAATCCAAACCAAAAGAGGAATCAGTCCTTTAAGTCCAACAGTGAAAACGTATGCGGGCCCACAGCCTGGATGCCTAAAGAACGCTGGGAGGGGTTAAAGTGGAATCAAGGAAACTTTTGGCGACATTGCAAACACCACTTAATCCAACCTGGTAGTTTTTTTGGTGCACTGAGGTTGGATTATGAGAAGGGCTATTGAACATCTTCCCAGGACAGTAAAAAATTTCAGAATTGCAGTATGTTTAGGAACCTGTTTTCAAGTGGTTTTAGATATTTTTGCTCGATTGATAGGTATATTCTTCTCCTTTTTTTAAAAAAAGTGTTCTGGGATGTATCAGTGATTGGTTACTAACCTCTAACCTCTTCTAATAACTCAGGCACTAAAAAAAGCTAGGACTCCTAAGACCAAGGGAAGGCAAGAGCTGAAAGGAGCATTGAGACTATCCAGGGCAGTGGTTCTCAGCTTGTGCCCACGCTGGAATCACGGGGGGATATTTTAGAAATACTGATGCCTGGGTCCTCTTCCAGACCAATTAAATCAGACTGTCTGGGGGAGACACTCAGATGCTGGTGTGTTCTGACACCTCCCTAGCCGTTCTGCTGAGCAGCCGAGGTGGAGAATCATCAAACTAGACTAATTTTGCATACGGAGCAACTGAAACCCAGAGAGGTAAAATATGTTGCCCAAGTCAGGCGGCTAGTTAGTGTCAAAGCCAGATTCTTATTTAGTGCTGTTATGTCACATTAAGTTGCTTCTCTTTATCGTGGTTTTGCCCTAAATTAAAAGCATACTTCAAAATGTTATTAGTTTACAGGATACTTTTAAGAAATGGATTTCATTTTAAGGAAAACGGATTTAATCACCGATGCACGGATGCATTTCTACATGATCTTCAGACAAGCCTGAATGTGGATTGAGTTTAGGCAGCCGAGTTAAATAAACTTGGGCTCCCTTGCTGCTTCTCCGTTGCTGGCCTAGCAGGCTTGCACTCTGTTTCTCCTCCGGAACCCTTGCATGCTACTTTGATTCACTTTGTTAATGGCAAACATCCTCCATAAACCTTTAGGTGATGATACCTTTCTATTAATACCAGAGGCATTTTTTACAGAGCTCACTTCATATGGGGACCATGTGTTTAACAGGACCATCGTTTTCAGCAAAGGGGACATCCAGACACCTGTGCCAGCGTTACCCTAGGAGACATCTGGTTGCCAACTAAATGTCTACACTGTATGTCAGCAACCAGCCACGGAAACTTACTATTTTTTGTCCAGCCCACCATATTTACTACATTGCAACTAAAATCCATAGCGATTTAATCACATTTCATAGACAAGACTGCAAGGTGTTCAGGTCCATGTACGAAACTAAAATTTCTTCTTGCATTAAAAAAGTGGAACAATTTATGATCTAAATTTCAAGATACTTAGAGAAATTGCCTAATCTGGACAAATGGTCCTCAACCTGGCTATATTAGACACACCTGTGAAATTAAAAAAATTACTAATGCTTGGGCTCCACCCTGAGATTCTGATAACCTGGTTGAGAACCACTGTACCTAACTATAAAACAGGGCTCTGAACTTGGAACCTTTTACTGTGAGCCTAGGGCTATAGCAATTTCATTTTATTTATTCAACAAATTTATGTTTAAGAGGAAAATATTTTTGAAGTACTTCTTTAGGTATCTTTCCTCCCAGTAATCTGTGTACTCTTTTCTTCACCTTTGCAACCTCCTTCTGACAAAGGCAAAGATTGATCACCCTGGGGTAGGAGAAGGTGGATTCTGCCAAGAACGGTGATTTGCAACCCTAGATGCCCTTTAAAATCGCCTGGGGAACTATTAAAAAAAATTGCCAGTGCCTGGGATCCACTCCAGGTTAATTAAATCTGAATTTTGGGGGATGGGCCCAGGGATTACTATAAAAGTACCCCAGGCATAATACATTTCTATTATGCAGCTGAGGTTGAGAACGATGGATCTAGTGAGAAATGACTTGTCAACTTAAAATGAGATTCTTATTTCTTAAAATCTTGCATGTTCTAACTCAAGCTTTTGAAATTCAAGGAAAATTATCTACTTTACCTGTAGTTGGAAGACTTCAAGCTTAGTTTTATAATTGACGATATGCTTTTAGGATTTAATTGAGCACTTACTATACTCCAGAAAGTTGTGATTAAAAACACCTCCTGGAAATTTTCATTTGTTTACTTTGGGTCAGAAAGAAAGAGTTCAGGGTGGATGTTTGAGTGTGGACCCCAGCAGGAAAGAGATGCCATACTCAAACTTGTGATGTGGCATAATGGTGCTGGATACAAATTAGGCTTTGACACTAGCCTCATAGCATCTTAATGTTATTTTGGAAATTTCTGCTTTCATTTTCCTAGATATACAGATGTGTATTTGGGGGAAAGATGCTGCTGAAGAAATTTAGGAGGGGAAAGAGGCCTTTCCTTGTAGCTAGGGATGGTGTTCAGAATAAGCGAGAGATTTTCATTCATTCAAAGATACATTTATTAGGGCTGGGTTTAGTGGCTCATGCCTGTAATCCTCGCACTTTGGGAGGCTGAGGCAGGGAGATTGCTTGAGCCAGGAGTTTGAGGTTGTAGTGAGCTATGACGACACCACTGCACTCTAGCTTAGGCAACAGAGCAGAACTCTGTGTCAAAAAACACAACAAAACCAAGCCAAAATAATTTATTGGGTGATTATCATGTGTAGACACAGGGCAGGGTTTCAGGGATCCCAAAATAATGACAGAATCCCTACTGTCAAGAGACTGGTTTCATGGAACACAAGGGAACACACGGAGGTTGATAGGAACATCATTTACCTGGAGGTTGTAGAATCATCCTTTTGGAATCTCTTGAAAGTGTCTCAGTTGCTTTCAAAGAGAAGGATTTGACTGCCTGCCAAATTCTAGCCTGGAAAGACTTGTGTGCTTTTTTGTGTGCACACACACATGCCTGCCGGCACATTCAATTTTCAGATAGAAAGAGTTCTCCACTGGGATATGGTGGAGGAGGAAGGAGGGAGAACCAATCACTTTTTTCTTAATGTTTTTCTGGTATGAATGTTTTCTGTAGAAACCCTACAACAGCTGAGGCTGTGAGGAAGGAAAATTCATCAGGTCTCAACTAGCCGCACTCTTCTGGCTCCCAAGTAAGTGACATCAACAGGATGTGGGGTTTCAGGCTGAGCCTGGAGTGCAGCGCCATGAATTAGACTTCACAGTGCTTTGGAACAGGGACCTACTGTCATGGGAGTTCCCCAACAGCTTTTGTGGGAGCCTTTAAACAAATGGATTTAGCATCTGGGGTTTTCTGGTAGGTTTGCCTTGCTTTTCTAACATCCTGTCCTTTGCTGAAATCTTTGAACCCAGAGAGTTAAACCGAAGCCCGAGGAGGCAAGTGTCCAAGAACATATGGAAGCCTAAGAGGTTCCTATGCTGCTCTTTGTCTCTGTCATAATGTACATCCTTTCAGGCTTGATTTTCAGCAAGTGACCTTTAGCAGAGGGTCTGTCACTCTTGCATTTGACAGCTGTGGAGATTCATTCTGAACAGAGCGACAGATACAGGTTAAAGGGGCCAGCTGGTTGGCTTGCTCTAGTTTATGTGCGGGGGGGAGAGGGGGGAACCATACCATGGGAGGCCGACTATCCATAAATGGCTATTTTGTTGTTGTTCAAACTCAATGAAAACTAGACTGAGATGGGTCCTAGGAGGAGCAGAGGAGAGGGATTGAGGAGAGTCTGCGTACGGAACAGAGGTGATCGTTGGCATTTATTTAGGGACATTGCAGAGTTGCCTTTTATAGGAATATTTTGGAAGCTATTGGGGAGGAGTAGGGATGAATGCTTTTGGGGCCCTGGGGATTGTTAGCATTCTCTCGTTTCCTGTATACAGAAGGGTATCTCGTTATTGCAGTTGGATGCCCCTTAAATGCTGCAAACGTTCTTTCTGGATGTACCCAGGGTGACTTCGGAGTGTTAACAGTGGCCTCACAGGCAAGGGGAGATGAACGGTGATGACCTTACGAGGTAGTCCTGGCACCTCTAACCCTGCTGTTGTCAAGCCTCTGACCCTTTTCTGCTTTTGACGGGTCTCTTAAACTTCAAGTGACCTATCTTTAGGAGATTATGTAAAAAGGATGGAAAGCAAATGGCCTTTTTGCTCTAAGGTCAGAGTTCTGCTGTGCTCGATAATGCCACCCTGATCTCCAGGACCCTGCCTGTCTAGATCTATGGTGTCTGTCAACTCGCTTCCCTCTGCACTTGACCTTTTGGCTTGCCTGGACCTGTGGTTACTGTCAGGACTCTAATCTCTCAGCATGTCACCTCTGGTAAAATTTTTTTTTTTTAATCTAAAAAAGCCTAAGATTCAGACATTCCAGATTCTATGCTGGCCCATTGCAAAGGCTTTTTGAAATAAAAAAAAAAAATGAGAGGGCAAGGAAATAGTTTCAAGAGGAAATTTCAAACAAATTACAAGACCAGTGTTGCAGCTGGACTTGGTAACAGCAGTTTGCTTGGCCGAAGTCTTCTAGAAGACACTTGGAATCATAAGTGAATTCTAATAGACTTGGGTGAAACGGAGAGATTATTTGTTCCAGCTTCCTGTTTGGGGGCAGGTGACCCTCCAACAATCAAAGACAGATGCTTATATCTTGTCTTTTTGAATTTCTGGGCGTGTTTTCCTTTGATTTTCTCATTTTGATATTTTATAACCCTGGCAGCCAAAAAAGTGCTTCCTCATGTCCAGCTGGAATCTTGCAACTTAATTTAAAAATCTATTTTCCATCCCGTGCCAATTTTGGTTATTTTTTTATGGATCCTTTCCAGATGTGGACATGGCTTTCACAATGTGGTGAACCAACTTGGATATGATACTCTAATAAGGGTCTGACTGCTGCAGAGTGTCTTGGAACCATTGGGCTAGGAGTCAGAAATACCCTAGTTCCCTGCCTGCCAGGAGCCAACTGTTTGACCTTGGGCAAGCTGCTTCCCCTGTCTGGACTTCATGTTTTTCATCACTAAAGTGAGAGAGAATCAGACTTACATGATCTCTAAGATTTCTTCCAGCTCTGATGATTGTGTTCAATGTTTTGCTAAAAACACCATGCCTCAAACAATAAATCTTTGCTTAGCATGCAATTGATAGACAATAAATATTTGTCAAACTGAATCAAATAATAGAAATTTCCATTGAAGGTATCTCTCAATGTGCACTAACCCTTTTAATCACCTTGTTGTCCTCTGTTCCTCCCAGGAGCAATGGATCTCTTCTGCAGAAATAGAAATCACGGCCGGGCATGGGGGCTCGCGCCTGTAATCCTAGCACTCTGGGAGGCCGAGGCGGGTGGGATTGCTCAAGGTCAGGAGTTCAAAACCAGCCTGAGCAAGAGCAAGACCCCGTCTCTACTAAAAATAGAAAGAAATTAATTGGCCAGCTACAAATATATAGAGAAAACTAGCTGGGCATGGTGGTGCATGCCTGTAGTCCCAGCTACTCGGGAGGCTGAGGCAGGAGGATTGCTTAAGCCCAGGAGTTTGAGGTTGCTGTGAGCTAGGCTGACGCCATGGCACTCTACCCTGGGCAACAGAGTGAGACTCTGTCTCAAAAAAAAAAAAAAGAAAAAGAAAAAGAAATCAAAGTGCTGTGGTGACATTGCTTTCTTCTGAAAGTATAGCAGGCACCTGACATTAGGATTCTCTGGTTCTACAGACAGTCAGACCCGCACTGTTTCTAGTCACTTCTCTGCTGCCATAGCCAATCTATTAAAAAGCCTCTGTGATTCTGGAACAAAAACAAGCGCCCATGAGAAGGAGGTTATAAAAACATCCAATTATAAATATCCCATTAAAAATAGATATTGACAAGGAGCTCCAGATAGAGTTGTCCTCAGCAAACTGAGCCAAACGGAACAAAGTGGCCACAAAGCAATTACAGGTGATTCCTTAGTAATAATATCTTTGGGGCTGTACATGCCTTTTAACTAGCTACCGAACAGTGTCAGGTGGTCAGTTAAGGATTTGCCTTGAAAGGTCAGGTAAAGCTAGAATTAGGTCTTAATATACATTTTTCCTCTCTGTGTCACAGAACTTACAAACCCCAGTGTCTAGTTTCTGGGAGGACGGAGCTGACTCTCAAAAGGGAGAGCAACACGTGGCGCTTAACACCCCCGGTCTCCGGCAGTCCCGGGAAGACCCCTGGGGTGCGGTGGAGGAGGGTGGATCCAGAATCAGAGGGCCTGGGCTTGCACCCTGGGTCCCGCATGCCCTACCTGGGTGACCGTGGGGAAACGAATTAATCTCTTTCGAGCCCCAGATGCGCACTAACAATTACATGAGGTGATAATATATGAGCAGCAACCTACTACCGTGTCTGACATTGTAAAACAGGAATGAGAGCAGGAGTGACTCCATGACAGGCTGCACTTCCTGGAGTAGGCCTAAGTTTCCGTTTCCCCGAAACTTCGCCTACTGCACCCTTCCCCGAAGTGACTCGCGCCACTTTTGAAGGAGCCAATCAGGAGCCTACACGATCAACCACTTTTAAAGGAACCGATGGACTAAGGGGGGAGGGAGGAAAGGTGTACCCAGCGTGTAAAACTTGCAGAAAAGTATAAAAGCTTGACTTATACCCCAGGGTGGGGTCCTGGTTCGTAGGAGGGCCACTGCGTTGGTGCTCTGGGACCTGGGCCCTGGCACGAGCGAGCCAATCAACTCCTTTGTGCTTTGCAGCCTCAGTGAGTCCGCCTCTCTGTTCCTGGGCCCGAAGGAAACCGACTCTAACAACATGTGGGGAAAACTCGAGCGTTAGTTGCTTGTCGCGGGGGTCCGAGGTCAGGAGTGACATGGGAACAAAGCAGCCGGGAGTGGGACGAGTGCAGCCCCGGAGCTCCCGGGAACCCTGTTCAAGCTGTGCAGAGAGCTCTTTCCCAGTGTCGGGTTTTGTTTTGTTTGTCTAGGCCTGCCATAAGAAGGTGCCACACGTCAGGTGGCTTAAACTATAGAGATCTATTTCCTCACAGGTCTGGAGGCTGGAAGTTCAAGGTCAAAGCGCCTGCAGGGTGGGGGTGCTCCCTCTTGCTGGCCCTTCACACACACGGTGGTTCCTCCGTGCACTGGCGCCCCTGGGCCTCTCTGTGTGTCGTGTCCTCCTGTGCATGAAAGCACCAGTCGGGCGGGACGAGGGCCCACCCTGCTGCCTCACTGCCACCTAACCACCTCTCTACAGGCCGTGTCCCTGCAGTCACATTCTGACGTACCCGGAGTTGAGACTTCAGGATGGGAATGTTGCCGGAGACACAATTCAGCCCATGACACCCAGGAACTGAGTCTGCACGAGCAGCCTCAATCACACGGTCCATGGGGTCTTTGCAGTCCGGCTCCCGTATGAACATGCGTGAGACTCTACGCTCAAGGCCAGACCTCCTCCCTCCCCTCCCTCCCTCCCTCTGCTCTTCCTGGGAGGAAGACTCAAAGGATCATCTCCATTTAGACAAGTGACCGCCTCTCCTTTCTTTGCAGGGATTCTTCACCCATGGTTGCTGAGTTTATAAACAAGGAAGCTGAAGTCCCCCCTCTCCTACTTCTTGGGGGCGGGGGCCCTGGGTTTGGGGGAATTCTTAAACCCACCCCATAAAATGGTTTCTGAGCACTGAGCCCGTGCTGCTAGCTGGCCTGTGTGAGGCAGCGGGACAGGGCACCGCCCCAAGGACACAGAAGGGGCTTCCCCTCCTCTGTGCTTGTCTGCTCCCTTCCCGCACGGTGAGTCATCCCAAACTGCGCACGCCCAGCGCTGCTAGGCGCACAGAGAATAACTGCAGCCAGAGGCATCTTGGCCCGCTCCAAGCTCTCTTCTCTCCCTCCTTCTCTCTTTTAGTGCTCATTTCCCAAATCTCTTTTACTCCCATCCTTTCCCATCCCCATCCTCCTCAGGGCTTAATTCAGGTATCTGGCAACACTGGGTCTTTGTCAGTCAATGTCTGGGAGCTCATAAAATTAGTATTTACCAAAATAACCATTTATATCACAGTCTTCTTCTATGCACTCAAAATACTGTGTTTCCTTCTTAAGTAGGATCGCTTTCCTTGTTGTACCTGGACGATTAGCGGATATGTAGACTACCAGCTTCTCTTGAGCGGGGACGGTACCATTATCTTCCATGGCCAATACTTTACATATAGTAATGCTCAAAACACTTTTTTGGAGAAAGCAATGAAGCTTTAAAAAATAATATTACTCTCTGAGAGATTTAGGCCTGTAGCTAGCTTTAAAGAAACTTGGGAAGTCCTCTCAATGACTTAAACCTGGGATCAAAGTGTGCTACCAGTACGGATGTTACCAGTTACTTTGGTGGTGCAATTTGAACCACTAAGCTTAGCCATAGGTGTAGTTTATTTAAAAAAAACGAAACAAAACAAACATGACTTCTCTTGATACCAAACTATAAAGCAGGTAATCATATAAAGTAGTTGTCATAGATATAAATGCCAAAGTAAAATGTACTAGCTTATTAACTAAATATGATTTTATCATGTTTATCTGTTTTTTTTTTTTTTTTTTTTTTTGAGACAGAGTCTCACTTTGTTGTCCAGGCTAGAGTGAGTGCCGTGGCGTCAGCCTAGCTCACAGCAACCTCAAACTCCTGGGCTCAAGCGATCCTCCTGCCTCAGCCTCCCGAGTAGCTGGGACTACAGGCATGCGCCACCATGCCCGGCTAATTTTTTATATATATATCAGTTAGCCAATTAATTTCTTTCTATATATAGTAGAGACGGGGTCTCGCTCTTGCTCAGGCTGATTTTGAACTCCTGACCTTGAGCAATCCGCCCGCCTCGGCCTCCCAAGAGCTAGGATTACAGGCGTGAGCCACAGCGCCCGGCCGATGTTTATCTGTTTTTTTTTTTTTTTTTTTTTTTTTTTTTTTTCAACTAATCTTGATCACTGTATGTTTATCTGTTTTTAAAAATATTTTTTTCTCTCTCGTGGCTTTGTTGTTAGAAATACCCTCTTACATACTTGCTCTGGCATTGAAGTCCCTAAAGTTTCATTGAAGTTAATGCCTTCAGCTAAACAGATAGTGGCAGTGGGCTCTGACTGTCTCCTAATCTTGTTTTCTCGCTTTCTCTCCCCCTCTCTGCTATCAGAAGAAAAGAAAGGCAATGAGAAGATAGAACATGTCTCAATTTCCTTTCTCTTACCCTTATTACACTTGTTATCACTTAGTAGAAATAGGAATTGAAGTAAAGATTGGGTACAACTGTGCAATTTGTACTTATTCATTCAACAAGTAGTTAATACGCACCTACTGTATACTAGACATTCTGCCAGGTACAGTCACTACAGAGATGAGGAAGTCACAGTCCCTGCCTGCAAGAAGCTCAGTCTATTGGGGAGTGGGAACGCAACCAAATCATTTCTTTATACTGAGATACGAGAAATATGCATAAAGGGCTATGGGAGTACTGAGGAGGGGTCTGTCTCTCAGCATGAAGAGAAGGAAGCTTAGAGGCGTTGGAACTAGGCCTTGCAGGAGGACATGAGCTCTGTTAGATGGGGGAGAGGTAAGGATGGTCTAGAGCTAAGCTATCCAATGGGGTAGCACTAGCCGCATGTGGCTATTTAGATTTAAATTAATTAAAATTAAGTAAAATAAAAAATTTAACTTTTCAGTTGTTTTGGCCACACTTCAACTGCTCAATAGCTGCACCACCATAATGGACAGCACAGATATAGAACATTCCCATTACTGCAGAAAAATTCTATTGGACCTGTGCTTGAACAAGCTCTCCAGGACCAAAATAAATAAATAAATAATAAGAAATTTTTATTGGCCAGAACTGTCCCAGAAAACGGGAACAACATAATCCAAAGCTCTAGGACATGAAAATCCATATCACCTTTGGGGAATAGTGAAAATCTATTCATCAGACGGGATTAATTGCTGAGCTTTCTTTTAAAAAATAGAAAATTCTTCTTGCTTCTGATCAGCGTAACAGATGCTAGCAAGTTTGTTAGACATTCTGGAAAATTTCAACACAGCCTAACAATAGCACTTCTCTTGGTCACTAAAGGTGACTTTAGAGCAATCTGTAGTTTTATAAGCTACCTAAATTAAAGGGATAATTTATTTTCCTGCAGATCAACTTTTTGGAACAATATTTTAAAAGGAAGGAAGAACTTCTTAAGGTTTTAAAATGTAAGCATATATTAACCCTCAGAGCAAATCTGTGAGGCAGATATTATTGTTTCCCCCATTTAACAGGTAAGAAAATGAAGACTCAGAGACATTAGGGACCCTGTCAGGTTACTTAGTGTCTCTGCTCACTCGGTAGTGGGGTAATAATTGGAAACTTGGTGTTCCTGCTGCCGACTTGTGCCCCTTTCCTCGAATGGTTTCAGGGCAATAGCACAGCCTTGTCTATAGCTCCAGAGCATATAACCACACACAGCCGTCACCATGGTGCCCTGCCAGTACAAAGTGGACCTCCCCGTGCCAGCATCCCCAGTGAAGACTCAACCATCTCTCTTCTAAGTGTAAAGGCACCTTCTCACCAGAAAGGCTGGGACTTCTGTAGATCAGAGGTTCTCAAAGTGACATCTCAAGGCGAGGTCTCCAGTCTAGCAGAATCCTCTGGGAACTTGTTCGAAATGCAGACTCCTTGGCACCTAGACCTACCGAATCGGAAGTGCTCGGGTTGGGCCCAGCAATCTGTGTGTTAACCAGTCCTCGGGGAAATTCCGATGCACACTCAAGTTGGAGAAACTCCGCTTTGCCTTAAAGGATTTTTACATCTGAAATAAAGTTAAAATGAACACTAGTAGAAGGTTAATAAGAAAAAGAAGGCAATGAAAAAATGGCCAACTGGTAAGAAGTTACAAACAAACAAGGGGGAAAATCTAGAATCAATCCTGTGGTGCTGAATTAGACTCAGATATATCAGTATAAACTCGTATTTATTTTAATATAGGTAGGCAGATAGATGTAGGACTTGTAGATGTGTGTGCATATGTAGGTTGGTATACGTAAATGTATTTCCTACCTCTGTCTGCTGAGAGAGATGCTAAATGCAGCGACATCCCGGTAGCAATGAGCATACCCAGCAGCCAGATTTTGGTTTCTAATTATTATTCTCCAATGAAAGAAACTTAGGGCCTCTTAGAGAAATGGCAGATTCTAGGGGAAGCAGGAAAAAGAAAACCCACAAGCTAAGCCTGAAGCATCTTGCAGTTTTAAAGGTCCTAAGGAAAATAAAGATGTCCCAAAGAAACCAAAAATGAGGGTCTGTCAAAGAACACAGGAGCCATCCTGAAAGAGCTCCCAAAGGCCAGAGCTGGAACAATTTAAACAACAAAATAGTCTTGTTCTGTAACCCCCCCCCCAAATAAAATAAATATCCACCAGTCCATACTTAAGTAAATGATTGAATAAATAAATAGAGGGGAAAGGGACAAATATTTTTTACGGAAGAATTTTAAGTATTAATAATATATGTGGACCCTTCCTTCTTCAGGAGGTGGAGCCTGAATCCTCCTCCCCCGAGTGTGGGCTGGATTTAATGATTCACTGCTAAAGACTAAAGCATGGAAAAGAACAAACAGTAACTTTGTGGAGTGAGCTGGCGGCCCCTGTCTTGACCAAGCGTCAGGGTTAGCATCACTCGTGATGTCGTGTGGCTATCATGCGTCTCTGATAAGATTAAGAGAGGGCACCACACCTCTGTGGTATTCTTTCCAGAAACCTACAACTCCAGCCTGAGTATGCAAACCCATCAGACCCACATTGGGAGATAGTCTACAACAGGGGTCCTCAAACTTTCTAAACAAGGGGCCAGTGCACTGTCCCTCAGACCGTTGGAGAGTGCGCACTGTGGGCCCGGGACGAGTCGGCTGCTAAGCAGGACAGGCAGCGGTGGCAAAATCACCTGGAGGACCGGATAAATGTGCTAGGCATCCCGCATGTGGCCCACGGGCCATAGTTTGAGGACGCCTGGTCTACAAAAATACCTGACCAGCACTAAAGTGTCCAGGTCTTGAAAAATAAAGTAAGACTGAAACGCAGTCCCAGACCAGAGGAGACCAAGGAGGCACAATGACTAAAGGCAATGGGCACCTGGATGGGCACCTGGAATAGAAGGAGAACATTAGTGCGAAGACTTGTAAAATCCAAATAAGGTCTGCAGTTTGGTAACCATAGTATGCCGGCGCTTCTCTCTTGGTTTTGATAAAGGCACCGTGGATATGTAAGATGCTAACGTTAGGGGAAACTGAGTGAAAGGTATACAGGAACTCTCTATACTGTCTTTGCAATATTTCTGTAAAGTCTAAAAGTATTCCAAAATAAAAATGTATTAAAATAAGAAAGAGAGCTTGGGGAAGGAGAGAGAGCTCAGCAAGGCCTGGTATTATGTGCTGCCCTGGTATCTGATAAACCTGGGGTGGGGGGGGGGCTCAAATGGCCTACCTGCAAATTCTGCCCCCACTCCTGCAGGTGGCGTCCCCTAGGCAAACAACCCTCCTTAGCCAAGGGACCGGCATGCTTCCTGCTTACCCCTGGGTAGCAGGTTTCAGTTCTCCGCCAGCCTGTGGATATTCAAACGAGAAAGCTGCAGCTTCCTGTGGGAACCAAGGGGCATCCCACCCTCTGATATGGCAAAGCCTGTGTCACTCGACCCCTGGTTGCTCACCTTGTGATCTGGGTTAACCCCCTGTGTGGTCCTGGGTAGCGTATGGTACTATCCTTTCCCTGGACGTGAGCATATGTGGCTAATAAACTGGCTGTGCCATCTGTCCAGGGTTGAGTGTCGTGCGTTCAGCTACCCCATGACCTAGGGCGGGAACCCCTCCCTCACCAGCAACAGGGTGCAGAGGAGGCGATGAAGACAAGATGCCTGAATTCTCACCTGGATCCCAGGGGTGCGTCAGAGGTCTGTCTCCCCAGAGGGGCTCTCTGGGTCAGAGATGATCTTTCCTTGCTCAGGGTTAGGAGCTCTGGGCAGGGAAAGGACAACACGGTGAACGCTGGAGATGAGAAGGAGGAACATGGTGACAGGGAGACAAAGGAAGAGAAGCCAAGGAATGAAGAAAAGGAAGATGCACTTCTAGGGCTCCACGCAGCCCTCGGGATATGCCAAGGGGCGTCGGGGGGCTTTAGGCCGGTGCTCACCATCCGACCATGCAAGGGGCACTGACTTGGGTGTCACGAGCTTGAGAGCTGGTTCCCACCCCACCACCCAGCTGTACAGCCTGGGACAGGCCTTCCAACCAACCTCTCTGGGTCTGTCTGTTGGGTCTAACGGGACCTGTGTGGTCCATCCTTACCAAACTGGGTGATACGCCACTGTAATGATGCATGTGAGAGTGTGTGAAAAGTGTGAAATATCATACCTTTTTAAAACACATTGAACAGATTGCTCTCTGGGGCAGGAAGATTATTAGAGAGTCCAGGAGTTGGGGTGAGACAATACGGCTTCTGCTCTCAGGAAAGCCGTCATCTAGTGGGAAGGACCAACACAGCAGAGGTCATGACAGTCCCAGCAAAGTCAGAGGAAAAGTGTGAACAGAGCGCTGCGACAGGGAAGATTTGCCCTGGGGGGCAGGGGGTGGGCATTCCACAGAGAAAGTATGGTATGAACTCAACCTTGAGGCGTGAGCAATTATAAAATGTTATGTGGGGTGAGGCCCGTGGGTTTGGGATGGACAGAGTGGTTCAAATACTGATAATCTATACTTACTAGTTCTGTGAACTTTGGCAAGTTTGAATCTTTCTGAGTCTCGGTTGCCTCATCTTCAAAAGAGGATAATAACATCTATAGCTGGTGATGAGACTGGAATGGAAAATATAAGCGAAAGTGCTCCCCAGAGTGGCACGTAGCAGGTGCTCGATTAGTGTTGTCTGAGTCTGAAGTATTTATTGTCATAAGGCCTAGACCAGGTTCCACTGGACTCAGGTTGGATCCCAGGAGTAGATTAAGAACTTGACGTAACCCAGAGATTTCCCAGACGTCCTCGGATTGGTCTGAAGTGCTTTCCATGACAACACTTTTCATGCCAGCAGCCTACGAGCCTCCAGGGCTGCCTCACCGATAGAGAGTGGCCCATGGGGCGAGGCCTGGCCAGCTGGGGGCCTGGTGATCACAAAACGGGGCTGGCAGGTAAGCTTCCCTTGTGGGCCATCCACTGTGGGAGTGGGCAGGGGAAGTGGGCACTGCCTTTGTGGCCCCCCATGTGGCCTGAGTGGCTTGCCCCCTCTGCAGGTGGGTCCACTGGGTCATCTCAAGGCCATCTGAGCTCAACACATCCCGTCTGAACGCTCATCTCCAACACCCACCCTGCCCCCACCCTCGGCCCTCCCCTTCAGTGGATGGCAGCTCCATCTTCCGGGCTCAGGCCCACTTCTTAGAGTTGACTTGAATCCTCTCTTCTTCTCCCTCCCGCCCTCCACCCCACTTTTCAGGAACCGTTGTTGGCTCCACCTTCAGAGTATAGCCAGAACTGACCACTTCCCGCCGCCTGTCTGGATCGTGCTCCAGCCCCCTAATGCACCTGGTCTGCTTTCACCCTTGCCACCCACCACGCAGCCTGCTCACAAGGGGACAGCCGATGGGCCCTACTGAAAGTGCCATCATTTTAATCCTCTGTTTAAAAGCCTGCACGTCTCCATGTCACTCAGAGTTAAGGTCCTTGCAATGTCCTACAAGACCCGTGCAACCCTAGGACCCAGTTTCTGTTCCCTCTCTGGCTTCATCTCCTGGACCTTCCTTCCTTCCTTGGGCTCTCTGCCCCAGCCACACTGGCCCCGCTGTTCCTTGGGGCCTTTGCTCCCCGCAGCCTCCCCTGCTTGGCAAGCCTTTCCTCCAGATATCCGCGTGCCGACTCCCTTGTTCCTTCACATTTTTGCTCAAATGTCAAGCTCTCAATGAAGCTTGGTGACAATCCTATTTAAAATAGTAACCTGCACACCTCCCCCTGCCCCCAGCGTGCTCCATCTCCGCTTCCCTGTGCCTCTTCTCACAGAGTGCTTGTCACCTAACAGAACTTTCAAGGTGCCCACTGTGTGCGTTGTTTGTTTTCTGTCTCGCCTCACTAGAATGTAAGCCAGATGACCACAGGGGACCTTGCCAGGCCTGTTCACTGATGTGTCCCAGGTGCCTAGAACACTTAGTGGTCGCTGGGAAATACTCATTTGCTGTGTGTGTCCCTGGCCCCTCTCTGCTGCTGGACGGAGCAGGTCTACTGTACACAGGAGTCCATCCAGGCCTGGGCTAGCAGCCCAGCTTCCCTTTAGGATCTCTGAGTTAGGTTCTAGGAATGAACTGACTTGCCTAAATCCTCAGCCAAAGCTGGAGGCTCAGCCAGGCACGGACCTCGGTGAGCTGACTCCAGTTGCATCTTCTGCTGCCCTGAGGGTCCCAGTTTGAGAGAGGGTCGCAACAGGTGGTTGGAGCATCCGGGAAGGGATCCCGGCAGGGGGTGGCTGAGGACCTTTTGTTTGTTCTGCGTGGGGAGTTTAGCATACCCGAAGGATGTGCCTGGTGCTGGCTGTCCCTTTTCAAAACTGCTAGCCTCACGGGCCTCCTATGGGCATCTCGGGTGCTTCAGTGACTGAGTGGGATGGGAGGATTTCCAACATTCGAGCTGAGCTTGCTCACAAACGGATTCTGGACTCTGAATTGAGCCTCCAAGAGAGGGACAGTGCTGCGGGCAGGGGGGGCGGGAGCTCCAGGGCCCCCCTCACCCCAGCCGCTAAGCCATGAGTTTTCATCTGCTCAGAGGGAACAGTTAAGCCAGCACTGTCTCCCTTCCCGTGTTCTGGGGATCAAGTGAAATAATGTATATGAAAATGTTCCCCGAAGAACAAAGAGCTCCGCCAGGATAAAAAATTGCTTTTATTCCAAGTGATAAGCCAAGGGTGAGGTTTCTAAGAAATCATTTGTGTGTGGGGGACGTTATTTTTAAATCCTGTTTTATTTGTTTAAAAAACACGCACAACAAACCTGGCCCTGCCCTGTCGAGAGAGAAAGAGTGGCATGTGCTCTGCGGCTCCCCCGTCACCATCTCTGGTGGCACAGGGTCCTCCCCCACCTCGGCCGTCCTCACGGGGACATGCCACATGCCGGTGGGTGGGCGCCCCCCGCCCGGCACAACCCGCACTTGCCAGGGCCGCGGCCCAGGCTCTGCCGGAAGCAGGATCGGGGCTGCTTGGTCACGAGGGTGACTCGCTCGTCCCCAGAGTGGCATTGGCCCCGTGGGAGGCAGGGGACGGTGGGCCAACCCCTTGGCTTGTTCAGGACCTGAGTGGGGAGCAGCAGGGACAGAGGAAGGACACTAGAATTCCTAGGGTGCCTGCTCTGTGCCAGGAGCCATCGTCACTTTATACCTCACAACAAACCCCCGTCTCTCTAAGGTATTATTATTCCTATTTTAAAAATTAGAAAACCGAGACTCAGAGACGATAATAACCTGCCTCAGGCTCATTAGTGGCTGGCAGGCGTGGCTGGGGGGGGAGGGGACTCGGGGCTGGCTGGCTTGTCCGTGGCACTGCGCTCCCCTCGCACAGAGCCGGGCGCGGGGCCCTGGCCGGCGCCATCTCCTGCAAATCGTTTACCTTCTCCCATCCGTTTCCTCAGTTGCAAAAGGCAACGATGACTTTGTCCCTCACTGGGTGGTAGTGAGAATCAAGTGACATAAGGCGTGTGGGGTGATCTGAAATAAGGAGCAAAACCTAGCATGCAAGCGAGGAATGGCTGCGACAGTTTTGAAAGTGTTCTTTTCATCGGGGACGGGAGCCTTCAGCGAGTCGCTGTCTTCCCGCCCAGGATCTGCTTCGTCCTCCCCATCTCCGTCCTCCCCATCATGATCCTCCCCATCTCGGTCCTCCCCATCCCAGTCCTCCCCATCTCGGTCCTCCCCATCCCGGTCCTCCCCATCTCCGTCCTCACCATCTCCATCCTCCCCATTATGGTCCTCCCCATCTCTGTCCTCCCCATCCCTTAGGCTCCCACTGTCCCTCATCCAGCTGTCCCTGCCCTGAGCTGTTGTAAATGGCACACGCATCACCCAAAATGAGCTCTTTGCCACCTCTCTGCCAGTCTGGGTCTCTCCTGCCTTTGAAACCTGCCGCACGCACGCACACAGGGTCCCCTCCCTCAGGGACACTGGTGCAAGCGCCCTTCATCTGCTTCATAAGCGCGAGGACCACTCCTCCAGGACGGTTTCGGGTTCTGCGGGGTCCAGGTCACGGCCCTGCGCTCTGGTGAATGTTCTCATGCTACCTCGTGCAGTACTTGGGACCCACAAGCTAAACGTTCAGAAAATGTTGAAGGAGGGACTGAGCCAGGGAATTGGATTCACCCGTCTGCCTTCTCAGGGTTGTGGCAGGTCATGGAAAGTCGCGACAGCGTTTCCAGTTCGCCTCCTGCAGCCCTGGTTTCTCTCCTGGAGGAAGCGGTGTCCTGCCTGCACTCCCGCCAGCCCAGCTTGCGCCGCAGCCGTCCTGTATGCCGGCCAGACTGCTCTGTCCCCGCAGGCCGCCCTGCTCAAGGACTCTGACCTCTGATCTCCCCTTCCCTGTACCCTTTCCATCCTCCGGCTCTGGGCACTTGCTTATGTCCTTGGCTAGTTTTCCAAGAACACTGGGAAAGGAGAGCGGTGTTGGCGGGCCTTAGGCATGCAGTAGGCAGCACTCAGTGCCTACACTTGACCAGGACTGGACGTCGGTCTTAAAGAAGGGTCAGCTGAAATCTGCAAACCCAGATGGCAACAGCTTCCCAGGTGCTTTTTAGTATTGAGCATGAAGGTGCAGGTCCTCCAAGCAAGGGAAGGTAACGAAGACAGCCTAGCCCCGGTGCTGGTCACGTTGGTTTGAACCCTGCTGCCAGGTGCGTTATGTCATCTCTCAGAGCCTTGATTTCTTGACGGTCCCTTGCAGGTGACCATAACGCAGGCATTGCAGGGTTGTCGTGAGCATGACTTTAAATTCCATCCCAAATTGTGTCCCAAACCCCATTGTTCAAGTCTCAGCTCAAGATGTCACCTTCTCAGAGAGACCTTCCACACACTAAGGAAGTCCTCAATATGGTTGTGTGTCATAACACCCTGATTAATTTCCTTCCTAGTACTTCTTAAAGTTTTTTGTGTACGTATGTGCTGTCTGTTTCCTGGTAGAATGTAAGCTCCACGAGGGGAGGGAACGTGTCAGTCTTTTTTTTTTTTTTTGAGACAGAGTCTGACTTTGTTGCCCAGGCTAGAGTGAGTGCCGTGGCGTCAGCCTGGCTCACAGCAACCTCAAACTCCTGGGCTCAAGCCATCCTGCTGCCTCAGCCTCCCAAGTAGCTGGGACTACAGGCATGCGCCACCATGCCCGGCTAATTTTTTCTATATATATATTAGTTGGCCAATTAATTTCTTTCTATTTATAGTAGAGATGGGGTCTCGTTCTTGCTCAGGCTGGTTTCGAACTCCTGACCTTGAGCAATCCGCCTGCCTCGGCCTCCCAGAGTGCTAGGATTATAGGCGTGAGCCACGGTGCCCAGCCAACATGTTAGTCTTACTCACCATTATATCTATAACTCCTAGAACAGTGCCTAATTTTCTGTTCCCTTTCTTTCCCTTTCCTCAGTCCCTAGCACATTGTCAGTTTCGGTGTCCGAGAGATAAAGGGTCTCCTGGAACCCACTCACGCCCACAGGAAGGGTGTAAGAAGCAGCTCCCACAGCCTAAGAGCCTTCCCTTCGGAAAGAGGCAGATCGGGGTGGGGGTGGGGTGGGGGCACGGGCAGGTGCTGGTGACCTATTCATCGGAAGCAGCAGAACAGATGCCCCTCTTACACTGCATGAGCTGGGTTTGGGGTGTCCTCTGCCTCTGCAGTGGGGTACCTGGAGTCCTCAAGCCACAGGGAGAAGTCTGGGCTGTTCCCACTCAACCACTCAGAGAGTTGCAGGGGCGAGGACATTTCTGGCAACAAGAGTCTGGTCTTGCCCAGCTCCCTGCTGCCCCCCCCCCCGCTCCCCCTGGGCCTCGGTGACCAGGCTGTGCCACACCTGGAGTCTGTCTTGATCACAGCCCAGTGTGCTGCCATGTGGCCACCAAGGAAGGTACAGAGTCGTGACCTTTCCCACCCAGTGCACTACACTCGGGCGATGTGTGTGTGTGTGTGTGTGTGTGTGTGTGTGTATGTGTGTGTGCGCGCGACTGTTTTTTGAGAGAAGGAAAGCAGGAAAGGACAGAACAGCAGACAGAGGGGGAAGGCAAAGGCAGGGGGAGGAGAAAAGGAGAGGGCAGGAGGGTGGAGAGAGAATTGTTGGATCAAGGGACTTCTAAAATTTAAATCTGGGACATCAATCCATGAGTGGATTAATAAAATGTGGTACATGTATACCAGGGAGTACTGCTCGGCCATCAAAAATATGATGAATGAACACCTCTTGTATTGACCTGGATGGACGTAGAGATCATTCTTCTAAGTGAAGTATCACAAGAATAGAAAAACAAACACCACATGTACTCACCATTAAACTGGAACCGATCGATCAACACTTATGTGCACATGTGGAAATAAAACTCAATGGAAATCAAGCCGGTGGGAGGGGGAGGAGGAGATGAGTGAATTCACACCTAACAGGTGCAATGCACACTATCTAGGGGGGCAGGTACACTTATAGCATTGACTCAAACTGCACACAAACAATTCACAAAATGTTTGTACCCCCATAATATCTGAAATAGAATAAAATAAATGAAAAATATTTAACTCTGGGAACGGTTTGAGCTGATAGAGAGGAGCCAGTTGAGAGGGAGAGTTTGAAAACACAGGATAAAGAAAGGTCGATGAGAGCAGAGTCCAGGGTGACCGACTGTCCCAGGTTGCCCACGACTGCACAGTTCCTGGGATGTGGGACGTGCAGAGCAGAGGCAGACACCTGGGGCTTCTCTGCAGCCCAGCATTGGCACGGGGGTAGCTTTGCTAGAGAGTGACAATGGCATGACTTCAATAACTACCTTTCCGCACACACCTTCTGAGGTTTCCCAGGTATTGAGCAGAGACCTGCTGGCCTCACCCCGCCTCACCTCCACCCCTGCAAAGGTGACATTCACCAGGCCAGCAGCGTGACATGGGATGAGACAGAGTCTGGGACAGTTTCCAGTCCCTGTTGAGCTTTTTGCAAGCCAATGAGACAGGATGCTTGTGAGGGTCCTGATGGCCCAGGCTGAGGGCTGTCAGTGGGAGAGAGCATCAAGGGACGGTGGCCAGGGAGGGCTGCTTTGGGCTGTCATTGAAAGCCCCTCCCGGTTTGAGGGCCTGGCTTTGGGACAACGGGTGCTCTGACAGGGGTCCTCAAACTACGGCCCACGGGCCACATGCGGCCCGCCGAGGACATGTATCCTGCCCGCCAGGTGTTTTTGCCGCGCTGCCTGTCCTGCTTAGCAGCCAACTCGTCCCGGGCCCACAGTGCGCATGTGTGGAATGTGCACTGCACTCTCCAATGGCCCTCCAACGGTCTGAGGGACAGTGAACTGGTCCCCTGTTTAAAAAGTTTGAGGACCCCTGGAGACGGACAAGTGAGTGGGTGGATACTAATGCTGCAGGACTGTCCTCCCTCAGGAAACCCCGCTGCTAAGGAGGGGTCTGGGCTACCAGGCTCTGGCCCGGCAGTGACAGGACATCAATCTGCGCTGGACTGTGTGCTTTCATCAGCAGCACCCCGCGGCAGGGGCTAGAAGTGACAACAGCAGGAGAGGGGGGTGGGGCGGGGCTGGTGAACTGATCGGATTTCTCAATTATTTCTTTCCGCTAACCAATTTGGGCTGAGTGAGCACCTGGGGCCCTTTAGTTGTGGCGGGGGAGATCCAAAGGGAGATGATTCTGGCCATTCTTCAATTCGGGCAGGTGACAACTTGAGTGATTAATGTGCCTGTGGAAATCAGATATCATTTTATTTATTTTCCAAGCTGGCAGAGCAGGTCATGCCAGTGACGTTAGTTTTTTTGTTTTGTTTTTAAGAAGCAAAACCAAACCAAATATATGTGGGTCTGTTGTGATCTTCACGTGTGTTGGATATTGGGGGGAAGTGGCCGAAATCCCAAATCAATAAGGTAATTGAGTTATTTCCTTCTGGTGTTTAAGGCTATTACTTTAAGTGAACACAGGGCAGTTGGCTGTGTTCGCCCGGCTGTAATCAGCTTTGAACTCATTGGGCGTATTGATCTCTTCCAGTGCTGTTTGGTGTTCTTGAAATATCAGCAGAAGTCTTCCCCTCCTCCTCTCCTTTCTCCTCTCCCTTCCTCCTTCAACCCCCAGGCTTCCAGAAAGCAGAAACTCACTTCTCTCTGCCGGCTGGGCTGTAAATTTTCCTCTCCACATCATCATCACTTGTTCTAAAAGCAAAATTTAATTTTCCAAGACTCCTTATACTTCTACACACACACACACACACACACACACACACACACACACACACACAGCCTCTGTGCTTAACAATGTGCTTTTTAACATAGAAAAAAGCAAAAACAACTGGGCCACTATAGTCCTGCGATATCCTCGGGCAGGGAAGCCATTCCCAATCCAGCGAGACATTGTCCTCATTGAGGCTGCTCTCCAGCTCTGGGCAGCTCACAATCCCAACCTTTGTGATGGCCAAAGAATTGTGGCCTGTCCCCTTCCAATCGGGCTCCACCCTGCTGGACCCCAAAGGTCACTGACAGTGATGTCACGGAAAAGCATGCGTTCAGAGAGCCTGTCCTTGGAGAAGCCCTGGAAACTGTTGGCAGATCCCAGAATACTGGTGAAGTTACCCCTCCTTCCACCCCACCGCCGGCCCCAAGCCCTGGAGAATTTCCCCAGCCTGGAGGTAGTGCACTAAGGGTGGGCTGCATCTGGGCCTGAGTGGCCCAAGTGGGAGATTCCACAGAGAGGGTGGGGTGTGCTGCCATCTTCCCTGCTCTCCGCGTGTGCCCACCCAGGTGTCCATGGAGCCCTGGGCAAGTGGGGCCCTGATCCCCTCCCTCTCATCTACTTTAACCCTCTTCTTACACAGCTGAATTTTTCTCCACTTCCTTTTTGCATTTGTTGGCTTTTTCCATCCCTTTCCCTCCTCCCTTCGCCGTCAGCAGTACTGCCTTACAAATATGCCCAGGCGTGCACACACGCAGGCGTGCACACGCACACATGCACGCACCATCCCCAGGCTTCGGCGTGAGCCCAGCCCTCTCTGTAAGTGTTCGCCCCTTCCCAGCTCCAGGCTGGAAAAATCCAAGCAACTCCCGACTGGAGTGGTGTCAGCAGTGCCATTAACCAGAGTCTACAACGTCCCTTGCCTGTCGAAGACAGCTTCTCCCTGAAAGTTTGGGGGCACGGAACTCATGGGGAATGTAGGCAGGATCTCAAAGAAAACAAAGTTCACATTAAAATAGCATTGACTGCGCACTATGTGCCTGAACTGCCCTAGGTATTTCACATGCATTATTCCCTACGCTGGTCTCCACCACTCTGGGAGGCTCTGTCTGGGCTGCACTTTAGGGCTAAAGAAGCAGGGGCACAGCGGGGAGCCCAAACTCACAGAGTGGATCTGAAACCAGCAGCTTAACTCCAAATCTGAGACTCTTACTGTCTTGTAGTTTAGAAACTGCAATGGTAATAAGGATTGTTAATATTTATACTATAGAAGGGTGGGGTATACATGGGTGTAGGGGATAGCATGGGGCTCGGGGGGCAGAGAGTTTAAGGGATTTGGAGCCCAGGTAATGGGTGAGATGGAAACATTGTGTTTTCCTTTAGTGCCCTCCTGTCTGATATGTGTCTCTTCTTTTGGGGATTAGGGTCTTTCAGATGAACGCTGCCCAAGGCCTCCACTGTGGCTCCCCAAACCCCACTACCCCACTGCCATTAGGAAGAGGCCTGTCTCCCCATCTGGCCCCACCCTCCCTTCCACTCTCTTCTCTGCCAGCTCCTCTCTGCCTCCCTCCCACTCCCTCCACTCGTTGTTACTTACTGTGCCCCAAACAACCAGGTACCTAGGACTCAAAGCTGTGCATTGGCCACACCTGCCAAATCTCCTCCCTGCCACTCTATTTGGTGAACTCCTATGATCTTTCAAATTCCAATTTGTGACACTTTCCCTTAACCCCCATCCCCACTTGTGTCCCCTCAACACTTTGCATATCTGACCCCGCATTCCAAGTCTGCCCAGAGCTGTGTCTTATCAAGATCGCTGTATTGGTCGGTAGAGTTGTTGGACCAGAGGCTAGTGACTGGGAGAACATCAGAAGACTGTTGCACCTGTTCCAGGGAGAGAGGAATTAGAGCAGAGGATGAAAAGAAGAGGCCTGGCTGGAGGTGGAGAGAGATTCTGAAGGTCGAGATTACCAGGCATGGAGCTGAGAGTGATTCCGGGATCAGATTGAGAGAGGCTACAACCTGCCCAAAGTAGGTTTCAGGAAAGTTTTGCTCACTGCAGGAGACTTTCCTAGAAGACCTTTAGAAGATCCTTTCAACCCTTTCACTGATTCTGTTATAGCTGTGGCATTCTTCGGGTTGCTCAGAAGGCAGGAGCTCTAAAAATAGAAAGCATTATTATTACCGATTAAATTTCTTTCCACCCACAGAATTTTCTGAAAGTAATAAGAAGAGGAAGCCTGAGTCTGTGTTCAAGTGTTCAGGGAGCAGAGATGCACTGTGAGGTGATGAAAGAAGAGGGAGGGTGTGGAGGAAGGGAGGGCAGGCAGGCTAGATGGGGGTTAGGGTAAGAGAACACTGATGGATCACACTGGTGGGTAAAGGGGCCTTTCAACAGGCTTTGCTCCTCAAAGCAATAGGTTTCCTCTCCGGGCCCACTGCCTCAGCCGCAGCAGGACTGGGTGCAGGGTGGAGCTGGGCTTTGCACCTGTCTCTGCATGGGGGCAGTGCATAAATGCACAGATGCTGACAGGTGCGCAGCCTCTAATGCCTTCATCGTCTGCTTTCTGATGCATTTCATGCTCATAAAAACTCATCTGCAAGTCTGACTACAGCCTTGCAGTTTCTGAAGAAATCCATGCATCCATGGCCACTAAGGATCTGTAAGATCATGTGAAGAGGTGGTGTGAAAAATATTCAATTTGACATATGTTCTTTTTTATTATATTTTTTTAAAGAGGATCTTTCAAATCGATTCAGCATCAGGTCCTACAAACCTGGATTCACTCCTGTGACTCCATTAGAATAATTTAGCATGATTCTAATGCTCTTTCATACAACATGAAAAAGTGCGACAGGGATACCATGTGTTTCTGGTGGCCTCTCTTCTCCCATATGGCTCAGTTCGTGGTCTGGGTGCCCTCCCCAGTCGTCCCTGCAGGCATGTTCTCATCAGCATGAAATACATGAGGGTGCAGGCTTGAAACCTGGCTCTGCTAAGAACTGGCTTGTGCTACTTGCCTCTGAAATGAAATTATTCCAAATTGTAATTTGTTCGTAGGTAAAAAAAAAATTGTGTTGAATAACAGCATTTTCACATGGTTAACATAATAGTTCCTCTGAGTTTTTTCCTCTTCTGCAAAATAAAGATAATAAAGTCTGTCTCACCTGATGGTGGTGAGGATGGAATGAGACAACGTATGTAAGGTGTTTTGTACACTTTCTAGCACATAGTCAATGCTCAACGAAAGTTAGCATTTGTTAGTGATATTAGCATTAATAGTCATTTTTCCCAAAATCGGCCTTCTCTTTTCCCAGGTTAACACCAAGTTGTCCCTCTACTAGTTAGGGAAGGGGAAAGCTATAGGGAATCCTCCCCTAACAGTCTCCCACACTTTCCTCTTTGTCCTCAGGCTCCCTCTTAAACGACAATCTGCATCTCTTTATAATGACAATAACAGCTAGCACTCATCTTGTGCTTTGTTCTAAGTGCTTAGCACAAATGAGCTCATTGAAGCCACACAAAAACCCTCCAGGATGTGTGTAATTATTTTCTTTACTTGCCTGAGGTCACACAGCTAGTAAGTGACAGTTCAGTTGAGGCTGGTTATTCCAAAGCCTGTGATTTTTGACCACTAAGTCATATGACCTTCACCCAGCCCACCATTGGTTCTGAGTCTCTGGGATGAGACCTCTTTAAATGATTGCCTCCTTTTGAACTTGTAGCCCAAAAAACCCATTAGGCCTTTTTCTCCTGCATCTCAGGTTTGCTGGATATCTTGTATTTGGGAAGTAAGGTCACAGCTGGGGGGCGGGGCTTCATGGGCCTCCTCTCAGGGAGCTCTGTGCTTGAGTCTGTTGGCTCAGAACTACTATTTATTTAAGTTTCTGTATTCTTCACCCACTATTTAAGTAATTCAAGTAATATGTGCACAGGCCAGGCACAGTGGCACACGCCTGTCATCCCAGCACTCTGGGAGGCCAAGGCAGGAGGATGGCTTAAAGTCAGGAGTTCAGTTAGAGACCTGCCTGAGCAAGAGTGAAACTCCATCTCTACAAAAAATAGAAAAAATAGCTGGGCGTTTTGGCACACACCTGCAGTCCCAGCTACTTCGGAAGCTGAGGCAGGAGGATCGCTTGAGCCCAGGAATTTGAGGTTGCTGTGAGCTAGGGTGCACTCTAGCCAGGGCAACAGAGTGAGACTCTGTCTCAAAAATAAAATAAATAAAATAAAAAATAAAAAAGAGAAACTGAACCCCTCTTCTCACTTCTCCCTTTATAAAAACATAATTTAAAAATATACGTAAAAGAATAAAGCAATATATAAACAGAGTTACAAGGACTTGAGCCATGTAGAACAACATAAAACCAAGAGTAAAACTACCCCTTTCCCTTCTCTCACCTGCCATTATGTTCAACCATTTCTGTTTCTTGTTATGATGGTTATTTCCAAGCTGTTAACTATCTAAATGCTCATATAGCATTTTCTTGGTTTTTCAACTTTAAGCAGTGTTTATTGATTTTTTGCTATAAAAGAAGAATAATGTAACTCATTGATAGTAATCTCCTAATTTTGCTTTTTTTTATGTTGCTTCATAGGTAATTTAAAATAATGTATTTAAATTTATATTTTAAAAGATTATCTTTCTTGATATCTCTGCTTCAGACAGAATTTCCTAATTCCGTACTCTGAAATAAGGAATTCCCCTCATCCACACTGCAACTTCTGCCTGCCATTCTATCACTTTCACATTGTTCGGATTGATAGTTTCTATGATTTTTCTGTAATTACCATTAAGTCCTCTGTGTTTTGTTTACATGTTTGATTTTATAAATTGGAAATTAAATGAATATTTACATTATGATTATGTAGTTACTGTTCTCTTCTGAACCAAGTAGTATGAGTACAGCCGTAGAAAAGCCACTATTTTATAGTATTAAACTTCCTCCATTTGAGGGAGAATGCTCCAAAAATCAATGTTAGATGTGTTCTGTGTTCATACATTCTATCCATGCTCAGAATCATGGTAACATTTTCCTTTTTGTACATTTTGGACTGTGACTTTCCTTTATAGCTCTTTGTTAACTTTTCCTGGTATTCCTGTCTTTTTTTCTTCTTATTTACAAAACAATGTCACTATTCCACCTTATCAATAAGATCATCCAGCTTCTTACTCTAATTGCTTGTTACAGGACATTTCCTTGAATCTTGAAGCCATTCTTCTCAAAAGAGCTCCATCCTGCTTTTCTCATTTGCACGGTTACTTTCTAGACCCTGTAGAGAATTGCCACTCTAGGCTTCGATTCATTTCACTTCTAGTTTATTTCCACTCTTTTTGGGTCCCATGTTCTCCTCCTAGGTGTCTGTTTTGCTTGGCTGGAGTATATTTCAGAAGATCTTTACACAAGGGTGCATTAGAGGTTAACTTTCTGGGTCTTTGCATGTCTAAAAACTTCCACTCCCACGATTGGCTTGGCTAGAATTCTATGTTTAAGATCATTTTCCCTCTGAACTTTGATTTCTATCACAGTTTTAGTGATGACTGTCTTATACTTGTTGCTTTGTAGGTGACCATTTACATTTTCCCTTCTCTTGGAAACTTTTAGGATTTTTTTTTATTATTGTTGGTGTTTCTAAACTTTAGTTAAGATGTGGATGTGGATAGGGACCCAATTTGTACTTTTTGTAAGCTCAAGGCATTTGTCAGCTTTTCTTTCTTTTATTATTTTCTCTCTTCCATTTTCTCTGTGCTCGTTTTCTAAAACTCCCATTAAATGGATGGTTCACCTACTGAATTGACCCTCTATGTCTCTGGACTTTCCTCTGGTATTTTCCATCTCTCTCTCTTTTGGTCTGTGGAGTCTGGAAGGTTTCCTTGAATTTGTCTTCCAGTTGTTCTATTGATCTTTTTCTTTAGCAATTGTGTCTTTACTTCGCAACAACTCTTTCTTGCTCTCTGAATGTTTTATTTTCAGAGTAACAGTTTTTGTTTTATGGACGTAATATCTTTTTGAATCTCTCTGAGCATGCCAATTAAAATTATTTTAAAATTTCTCTTCTATTTTGTTCTCTCTGGGGTCAGTATTTTATTTATTCATCTATATTCTTTTGTGATGCTGATTTTTCTCAAATACCCAATGATCTTTGGGAGTCTATTCATATTTCTGGAATGAAAGAGTAAATTGATTAATTTCTAAAGCCAGCACACATTTTCTTTGTGGGTGTACAGTCCTGTTTTCTCACCAGGCTTCTTTTCCAAATGGAAGACAATTGAGATCACAGAGTCCCTGCCCTCATGCCAAGTACAGTCTTAGGGATGCAAACAACATATACATAATGGAATAAATAACTGTAAAATTTTGATGAGAATCATGAAAAGAAGTAACAGGGCTTTCTTTATGAGGGAGTATAGCTGAGAGATCTAATTTAGAGTGGAGTTTTGGGGGTGTCTTTTCTGGGAGGTGATAGTTATGCTGTGGCTTGACAGGTGGGTTGGAGTTGCCTAGCAGAGTGGGTGTAAGGGCCTTCCAAGCAGAGAGCATAACATGTTTAAAGGCCCTACGGCAGGAAAGAGTGGTGGCTTCTAGGTACTGAAAGGAGACTGGTATAGCCATGACACAGTGACCAAGGGCAAGAGCACGTGAGGTTAGAATAAAAACAAAACAAAACAAAACAAAAATAGCCAGAAGTTGGGTCCTGGGGACCTCAAAGATCAAGTTACAGGAAGAGAGTTTATTTTTCAGTGCAATGATAAATCACTAAAGGACTTTAAGCATGGGAGTAATATGATAAAATTCATGTTTTATAAACAGCGTTCTGTCTATTTTGTGGCTAATGGAATGGAGGGGTTAACAGTTGAAACAGGGAAAGAAATCAGGAGGTTTTTACAGAAGTCCAGGCAAAAGAAGATGGTAGCACAAAGCATACACATCAGAGAAGATGAGATGGTGGAGCAGGGGAGAAGGTTGCTTCATGGATTAATCTTAGATTTTTGGGCATGAGTAACTTGGTGGATGGAGATGCCATTTGGGGGTGGATGACCCTGGGGCAAAAGAAAACAGATTTGGAGGGGAGACCATGAGTTTAGTTGGGTTATGTTAGATGTGAGATGCTTGTGAGACATCCATGTGTAGATGTCTAGTAGGCTTGTTGTTATGTGGATCTGGAGAGAATTGTGCCAGGGAGGCCAAAGAGGCATGCTTCCAGAAAGGAAGGGAATGGTCAGTAGTGTCAAATGCTGCCATACTATCAAATAAACAAGAACTAAGACACATTTATTCAAATTTGAAGCAAAGAGATTTTTGATGCCTTTGGAAAGAGTGGTCCTATTAAAGTGGAGGGCATAGAGGCCAGACTAAGTGGGTAGAAGGTGGGCAAATGGCTGGGGCTGGGGGGTCCCTTCAAGAAGTATTGGGTGTGAAGGGGACGTGTAGCATAGCACAGGTTTCCACATCAAGATTGTTCATTAGACTGTGCACTCCAGAAGGGCAGGAACTACTTCTTAAATTGCTTTCAGCCCTGGGGGCCAGCATAGTATGTGGCCTAAGGTAGTTTATTAAACCATCTTTATTGAATCTATTGGAATATACAAAGCCTTAACAAAGAGAACCATTCTACTGCTCCACGGCAGGCAGAGCTGGCTCAGTGCTTAGCCCCCAGTGCTGTTGTTGAGATTGATCACAGATAACTGCACACTGTTGACAGCCGTGCTGGTGTAAGCCATCCTTAGCAATCTGATCCCAAGCGTTGAAGGGTCCACTTGGGAAAGATTAAAAGGATCCAGTGGATGTCTTGGTTAACTCCAGTTACTGGTTTTAGGGTTGAACTGTCCTCTCAAGATAAGAATAGCTGTAGATACCATCACAATTAGGAAAGGAGTAATTAAAAAAAATAGCTGTAGGCCTTCTATAAATTTACTGAGTACATGCTATGTGTCAATCACTGTGTCATGTATGTCTGCATGTTTTCTCATCTTATTTTGGCATCCAAACTTCATAGATAGGAGCATGAGAGCTCAGAGAGGATAAAGATATTTCCGTAGGTCAGAGGTATTGTAAGTAGCTGAGTCAGGATTTGAACCCAGGTCTTCTAATTCACCGTACACACACTTTATAAAGACACATGGATAGCGAAGAAATAATTACTGGAAAAATAAAAAAAAAAAAAAAAGACACATGGAGAACTAGCAGGACAGACAAGGACCAAGACAGGCTTTAATGGTCCAAGAATTTTGTTGGTGTGTCTTTTCAGTAGTTTTTGAGGGATGTGAAAGTCGGATGGTAATTAAATGATGGGCGGGAGGGAGCGAAGGAGAGGGGTGGGGGAGGGACAGCTGAAAGGGACACATCATGAATGTGATGAGACAGTCTAATGCGATTCAGGTGAGTGGGCCTCTGAGGGCTGTGCCCAGGGGATGCTCATAAAACTGGTTTTGAGCTCCAACCTTTTTTTTATTTTTAATAAATCGTACTGTGTCTATTTAAGGTATACAACATAATATAGGATGCATATAGATAGTAAAAGGTTTACTATGGTGAAGTGAATTAATATATCCATTATCTCACATAGTTACCTATTTTTCTCTGCTGTTGTTTTTTTCATGGCAAGAGCAACTAAAATCTACTCGTTTAGCAGGAGTCCTGTACAATACACTTCTATCACCTATAGTCCCATGTTGTGCACTAGGTCTCTAGATGTGTGCATCTTACATATCTGCTACTTTGTATCCTCTGACCTACAATTCCCTGTTCCATCCCCGGCCCTGGTAACTACTGTTGTTCTCTACTTCTGCATATTTGAAATTTTTTTTTAGATTTCACATATAAGTGAGATCATGCAATATTTTTCTTTCTGTATCTAGCTTATTTCATATAGCATAATGTTTTCCAGGCTCATCTACGTTGTGGCAAAAGGCAAGATCTCCTTCCCTTTGGGGGCCGAATAATATTCCACTGCATATATGCACCACAGTTTCTTTATGTGTCTATCCATTGAAAAGTACTTAGGTTGTTTCCATATCTTGGCTATTGCAAATAATGCTTTGATGAACAAGAGAGCTATCTTTACAAATTGCAGATATCTTTGCAAATTGGTGATTTTGCTTCCTTTGGTATATGCCCAGAAGAGGGATTGCTGGGTCATATAGTAGTTCTATTTTTAATTTCCTTAGAAACCTTCATACTGTTTTTCATAATGGCTGTACCAGTCTACATTCCTACCAGTAATATACAAGAGTTCCCTTTGTGTCCGCCCTTGCCAACATTTATCTTTTCACTTTTTGATAATATTTGGATCCCACCTTATGGCTTTTTCAGGGAAGTGAGGATTCTAGGCTATTTTTATTCATTTGTGTTGTTGTTGTTCCTTAACTACTTGCTTTATAAAATAAAATTTTTTTTTTGTTTTGTTTTGTTTGGTTTTGGTTTTGGTTTTTTTGAGACAAGGTCTCATTCTGTTGCCCCAGTTAGAGTGCAGAGGCATTATCATAGCTCACTGCAACCTCAAACTCTTGGGCTCAAGAGATCCTTCTTTCTCAGCCTCCTGAGTAGCTGGGACTACAGGTGCTCACCACCATGCCTTGATAATTTTTTTATTTTTAATAGAGACAGGGTCTCACTCTTGCTTAGGCTGGTCTTGAACTCCTGACCTCAAGCAATCCTCCCACCTCAGCCTCCCATGAAAAATAAAATGTATGGAGGAAATGGGTTGTGACTTTTGATATGCCAATGACATAAACAAACAATTCTGAAGACTAAAGAATATTTTTACTTAAGATTTTAAAATATTTTAATTATTTTTCTCATTGTAAATATAATATTTGGTCATGGAAAATTTGTAAAATATTAAGAGGTTTGCAGAAGAAAATGAAAATCTTCAAAATCACATGACTCAGAGTTAATTACTGTTTAAATTCTGCTGTATTTCTTTCTAATCTAAATAATATTTTTGAAAAAGGCAGAGCTACTTGAAATTCACATAAAATACTGAAAAGAATGGTAGGAAGTTCCTTTTTTTCCTGGAAGGCATGTTCGATCTTACACTAATGAAGGAAAGAAGAACCTATTAATAGATTTTCTTTAAAAATTCATAGAAAAAGAAAAACAACAAACAAAAAATAAAAATTCATAAAAAAAAGAATTAGCCCCCCACGGCACTACCTTCTAATGGGCCTTACGGCCTAATAGCCAGGAAACTGTTTCAGTTTCCTAATCTAAATCCCTCTTCTTTTTAAGATACCCACCTCCTTTCGTCCTGGCAGCAGTAGAAATATCTATATTATTCAATAAACACAGAAAATAGTCTCACTCATGTGCGCCCAAGCCAAAATATAAAACCAAGTAGGAACCAAACTGCCTTCATTATTGTGATTGGCCCAGGACCTTGGTTATATCTGAGGAAATAGCAGGAGGTAAAAATGAAAGCAAAGGTTAACGAGGAGATACTTAGGGACCACACGGAGGGGACAGATTAATAACAGAATCATAAAAAATGTCTGTGAACAGATGTGCTTCCTTTTAAAGAAAACCCAAAGCTCTCCTGGCTGGCTGGTGTCAAGCTGGGCCCAGAAGCCAAGTTATCAGACCCCCTAGAAGAAGCTAATGTGGATAAATGCCCAGTCCAGTGTCTGAAACATAGAGGAACTCATTGGGCATGAGGCTCCTTTCTTTGCCCCATCTAATGTGCTATCCATTGCACCAACAGCCTTCTAAGTCATGCATCATGCTTGCAGATGCATGGGTAGTATGTTAACAAGGTAATGAAGCTTGATTTCATGGATACAGGAACTGGCATTGACCTTCTCTTCATACTGCACAGACTTTCTGCTTCTCCACATTGGTAGGGCTCATGGAGAACAACTTTGACAAGAGGTACAGGAGAACTTGTTAAAACCATCCATCAGTGGATATGAAAACCTTGTGTTTCCTGTTCTTTTGTAAAATCACAACCTGGTTTTATACAGATTTTGCATTTTGCTTATGTCTTTAAAAAGCCATTGACTGGGGCTACCAGCTTAAGAACATGGGGATCCAAAATTGCAATAGCGCCCGAAAATCTGGAAATGTTCAAGACGCCCTCCAGCTAGTGGGACCCAGACAGGAGAAGACACCCTGAGCGAGAGAGGCACCAGCAATACTGTGCGTTCATTCCCTCCGGTGCTCACTCTGTCTTTCCACGTCTGCGTTTTCCTCCACCCCCATCCTGTGTGCATCCCCACCCCCTTTTCCCATCTGCAGCCTCCCTATTCTTATCAAAAGCTGCTCCTCTTCTCCAGATCATGTAATGCCCGTTACCATGGCACCCGGGTACTTCACATTATTAAGACAATCTCTTTATTAGTAAGCCAGCGCCTCCCAGGAAGCCAGGAGCCTTGGAACCCATTTGACAAAATGATGAACCTGTGTGTTGGAGGCTTAGGGATTGGTCAGGGGGTCAGAACAGACAGGTCCAGAGAGCGGGGACCTCATGCTGCACTCCTGGCTGGTGCCTCACTGCCTGGTGACGACCCGAGACTGCTATTTCGTTCCATCGCCGTTTCCTTTCATCATGCGCTCACAATAATTACACATGTTACTCCACTTCACATTTTACAAAAGGCTTTCAAACACATCCCTTCTTTCAATCCTCACAATATCCCTGCGAACTACAAATTTTGCACTCATTTTAAGGGCTGAAGAAACTGACTGTTTCAGAGGGTTCTGTAATGCTCAAGGTCATGCAGACACTCTGGCAAAGCTGGGGCTCAAAACCAGCCCCTGCCCTGTCTCTACAACCACTTCTCTTATCATAGACAAACAGGCAGATAGACAGGTAGACAGGCAGGCAGTTATATAGGTAAAGAATTCTATGCTTTTTGCAGAATG
Source organism: Microcebus murinus (assembly GCF_040939455.1). Classification (NCBI taxonomy): domain Eukaryota; kingdom Metazoa; phylum Chordata; class Mammalia; order Primates; family Cheirogaleidae; genus Microcebus; species Microcebus murinus. Next base: position 112,885,658 of record NC_134105.1, on the reverse strand, counting down.
GGTGCTTGATATTTGTTGATTTGTTGGACTAAATGTGTCTCCTTTTCAATCAAATAGGGTGTTACTGACTCACCATCACTGGCTTTGAATTACTTTCCCAGTAGAGGAATAGATCTGACAACTATTGTTTTTTGAGCACCTACTATGAACAAGGCACTGTTTGAAGTGTGGGGAGAAGACAAAGAGTATCCTACATCACTTACGCTCTTAAAGACAATGAAGGTGAGTGAGACACATACCATGCACACAAGGCTGCAATCCAGTGCAGAGTGTGATAAGTTCCTCTGTTCACCAACTATTTCTTGCCTACCAACTGTGTCCCAGGCACTGAGGATTCAGCGATGCATAAAAGAGGCATGGGTCCCGTGCATTAAACTACCAGTTAGATTACCACGAATATGTAAGAATGGATGCACAATAAGAGCGTGGAAACATAGGTTCCAACTCTGGCCGGGATGGGAGGATGGGGGGGCATGGCAGGGAGAGCTTCCTGCTGAAGAGACTTTGACACAGAGAGGTGGGATGACATGCCCTGTCCCTCAGAAGGGAACTGGGCTCCCTGCCTCACCACCATTAGGCCACCCCCTTGGCATGGAGGCTGAGGTGAAAGCAAAGGGTACAAGGGATGGGGTTTTAGTAGCAGCAGGTTAAATATCAGTTTGTGGGTCTGTTTTACGTTGAGGAAGTCGAAAGGTCACATAGCTAAGCTCATTGCAGATGAGGAACAGAGGGGTACGCGTGCTGGGGGGTGGGGGTGGGGAAGGGAGTTTCAAGAGCAGGGAGAGACAGAGAGATGGAGAAAGAGGCACGTAGAGACACACACAGAGAAGTGAGAGGGGGGAGGCGAGATGGAAGGAGACAGAGACCACCTCGTTGGGATTAGGGTCAGGAAGAGGTGGCATCCAAGATGCCCAGAGAAGGGAGCCCTGGGATTCAGCTAGTGGGGATGGGCAGGGGGAAGACGGTGTTCCAGGAGGGGAAAGAAGCTTGTGCAAAAGAAGGGAACAAGGAATGGGCAAAGCGTATCTGGGAAAGAGTACGCTGTGCCCTTTTCTGGAGACTGAAACGTGCTCAGCCATTTTCTGGAAGACAACTAGAAAAAAAAAAGTACAATCTGAAAGGTGCTCAGTCAAGTGGAGGGCTAGGGGGCATGAGAAGCGGGATGGGGCCCCATGCAGATACCCCTGTGGGCAAAGGGGGAGCCACAAAACGTCTTTGGTCCGAGGGGCCCCCTCTGAGCTGTGCACCAGGAGCGTGCAGGGCGGTGGGGGGTGGCAGGGAGGGGCGGTGGCTGCCCCTCCCCCTCCTCACAGCATCTCCCTGTCTGCCACTGGCAAACCCGCCCACGAACGGGAGTTTTAAAGCAATCCTCTGCCCACCCTCCCATGGGAACACGGCGATTCATTTTTAGTGCTAATCATTATTGCTTTTCTTAACTCTCAGGCACGACCGGCCCCTCACTGAACTGTGGAGAGGGCATATCCCTGTCCCTCGGTCCGGAAGCAATGCATGATCAAGAACCACTTGTTGGATTCATTGAATTCTCTCCCTTTTTGCTTTTGCTCTGGTAGCTCCACATGCTTGGAAGCTCTCTTCGTCTGCCAGGGTGTCCAGGGGAGGGGGGAGGTCCTGTGTGGCCACTGCCATCTCCATCTCTGCTTTCACGGCCCTTCCTGTCGTGGCTGGCTGGGCCTGCAAAGGATCTAGACCGAACGCGTCAGTGCAGGACCAAGCGGCCGCTCGTGGGGGGTGGGGCAGGAAGCATAACATCAACATCAGCCTCACGCACAGGCTTTGATAAGGCGTCAGAAAGCCTCCCGTTCCTAAATTTCTGGGCCCCAGACTGCCGATGCGTCTGAAATTCCACCGCGAGAGTCACTCATGTTTGGGCCATTTCAGAAATAGCGTAGCATCCTTAACAGCTGCTCATGGGTGAGGTCACAGGCAGCCAGAAAAGCCCTCCTCTCTGCAATGGAATTGGTTTCTAGTTTTGACTCCACTCCTTAATAACTGTGACTTTAGGAAATTGGCCTAACATGGCATTCATGCCGGCTCTTCGGAGTAACTACAAGGGACCGATGAATAATCTCTGACGCTGCAATATGGTCAAGATGTGGTCTTCTGCAGACATCATTCCTGTAAGGCTGTGATTCTTGCATTTCGTGCTCAAAGGAATCACCTGTAGAGTGTGTTAAAAATACACATGTCCAGGCACCTCCAGCCCCCAAGATTCTGATTCAAAGGGTCGGAGCAGGGCCTAGAAATCTGCATATTTAAGAAGCCTCCCAGGTGAGTCTGAGGCATATGGTGCCCGGACCCTTAAAGCAGGAATCCTCAAACTTTTTAAACAGGGGGCCAGTTCACTGTCCCTCAGACCATTGGAGAGTGCGCACCGTGGGCCCAGGACGAGTTGGCTGCTAAGCAGGACAGGCAGCACCGGCAAAAACACCCCGAGGGCCGGAGGGCCGGATAAATGTGCTAGGCGGCCCGCATGTGGCCCACGGGCTGTAGTTTGAGGACACCTGCATTAAAGCAACCCTGCTATGGGGGAACGTCTCAGATCCAACTTCTTCTATCTCCCACAGGTGCTATGACTTCTCTTCAGTGTCCCAGGGCTGCTACCAGCCAAACTGGGTCTAGCTCCTCTTTCAAGGCTAATCTGATACACTAAATACAGAGCTTTCTCAAACTGATATTGCTAAATATTCTGACTTTAATGCCTTCTCTGCCTGCCCCAATCAACTGTTTGTCTATCCACAGCCATTTCTGTTAGTTTTTGCGACTGGGTTACCTGAATGCTGGTGCTTGGTATAGCCCTCCCTCAGCTTTTTCCAAAATGAAATGCCTTCTGGGCTTTTGGGATTACCTGCCTGGAAATAGGGGTGTTTACAGAGGGGGTTATACAGTGTTTGGCTTTTGGCAGTAAGGGAACCATGTCTCTGCTGAACACTACCTCAAAAGGCCTGCCCTGCTACAGAGAAAATCATGAAAGAAAGATAAATTCTCATGTCCTGATATCCAACATCCTGTCTGATTGTAACCTTCTTGGGGATTTTGCTTTTAACAATATTTTATACCTGTTCACAAATGGGCTACAAGAGCATGTTGTAAACTAGCAGGTGTTATACATTTAGGAAATTTCATTACTATTGTTTCCGTAACTGCAAGACCTTCTTACGAAGTCAACACCCCAGAACAGAACAAGGTCAGTTTTGCCTAAATCCTACCTTGTGAAATCTATATGCCTTGCTCTGTGGATCTTTGGAGGGGACAGCCTAGTGGTTTTTCCTGCCATACAAAACCCATCCCAAGGAGCTCTTAAAATGAAAACCAAGTCAACTATAATAGACATTTGCCCTTAGGTAAATATAGCTCTACAAGTGATGGGGGCCTTTTGGGTTGTGCTGAGGTTAATGGTGAGGCTCCTGACGTCCCCGTCTGCCCCACCCAGCTCAGCTGCCAGCAACGATAATCTGCCTCCTGCAGTCACTGGATGGTATATTTAGAGCTTCTTCCCCAAGAGTAAATGGGATCTGAAAATAGACTGCTTTGCCTGTGTGCGATTGGGTTGCAGCCTCCAAATCTATACCTGAATACAGGAAAACATGTAGCCAGTAGCCAGCACACAGTGGTTTTAAATATATGTCTGTTCTACAGAATCCAAGTGGCAGTGACTTGGTCTCAGGGGCTGGGCTGTACTTCAGAATTTGTTCCTCTCTCTCAGGGACTTGAACAGGCTTCCCTGAGCTCTAAGGCTGACATCTACCTCTTTGGCTGGGACTCCTTGGATCTGGACCCAGTCTGGCTTAGAGTGTCCCATATTTGCACTGCTGGCTCCTCTCTGGAGGGGACCAGATGTTTTCCTCTAGTCTCAGCCCCATTCTTCTCTCAGCATGATCACAGTTGTTCTGCATCCTGAGAGCTCCCGTGCGTGTTGCAGCTGTGGTTGAGTTGTTTATGACAGGCAGGGCTTTTGTGATCATCATTTGGCTGGGAACTAAGAGATGGAGGCATCCATGCAACTCTTTCTTCCACCTTAAAAATGTTATAAAGACGTTATTTAATTTGGAGTTGAGGGCAGTTATAAGTTAAACTCATAGCTTATAGTTCCATGACAGCAGGAATAAAGTCTGCTCTGTTCGTAGTTGTAATCTCAGCATCCATTCAACGAGCATTATCAAGCACTTACTGGGTACAAAGCAAAAATGCTAGATTCTTTGAAAGTACAAAGATGAATAAGAGGTTGTGCCTGTACTCAAAGGAAGATTCCAGTTTAATAAGTAGTTATGATGCCAAAGGAAATTAAATTAGTGCTGTAATAAGGATTTAAGCATTTTTGGGGGGGAGAGTAGTGGAAGTATTAACTATTTGCAGGGAAAGACTTCACAGAGGAACTGGCCTTTAATAAATAATATTTTGACAGCAGAGGCAGCGGGGTGAGAGCGCGTCATGCTGAGGACATGGTGCCAGCAAACCTCAAGCCAGTGTATGCTAAGTCTACACAGCAGATGGCTATAGTCTCCTGCTAAGCAAGAGCTTCTTGGGTTCATAAGCCCCGATCGTGTCTACTAGCAGATGGGCAAAGTGGATCTTATTGGTTCCTTAGAATTATCCTGGGAAACTGCTTCTCATTTTCTGCTCCTGGGTCCTTCTTAGCTTCTTGTTGTAAGAATGTTCTCTTGTCTTAAGTCAGTGGTTCCCAAAGTTGTCTGTGCATGAGAATCACCTGGGGTTCTTTTAACAGTTCCAAATCCCAGACCACAATCCCAGATCAAGTGAACAATCTCTGGAGTAGAAGACAAGTATCAGCGGTGTTTTAAGCTTCCTGGGTGATTCCAATGAGCAGACAAGCTTGGAAATCACTTCCTTAAGGCAAACAACTCAGTGGGCTGGTTTCCCCAGTGATTGGAGCTAGAGGATACAAACTTACTGTTGGTTCCTAAGCCATAGATGACACCTTGTAGATACAATTTGTGCCACTGGACATATTCAGGCCTTATGGGAGTGGCCCTGTTTTTGATGATTACTGAGGCAATTCTAATTTAAGGCTAATCAGCACTCCTTCTGATTTTGGTGCTTCATTTCCAACCTCAGAGGGTCTCAGTCACCAAGACTGATGGGCTAACGCCAGTGTTGAGCCTGTTAACACCTGAGTCTGATTCCAGGAAAAGGAGCTCATGGGAATGACATTTGGGCTGTTAAAACTGTTGGGGCCTAGGAATGGGCACGCTCACTTCCTCATGCCCAGTGCCCTGGAGTTGACACCCGGAGACCTCAGCATAATCAATGGACTTTTATTCATTCATTCATCATGTAGTTAGTGGGGTTCTGCTATGTGTTAGATTCTGTCGTAAGGCTTTAGGGGCTATAAAAATGACTCAGACTCAGTTGCCAGTCTTCTAGTAAGAGGTTTTATTCCAGACTCATTCATGGTAGTAATATGAAGAACACGTTAAGTGACACAAGAATGTGCCAGCCACAAGCTATGGGAGTCTTGAGATGAGAGAAAGAGTAGTTCAGCCCAAGGACATCTGAAGGCCCTGTGACAATGGCCTTGAGGAGCGGGTCATATTTGGACAGAGGGAGGGGACGTCTACCCTGGACAGAGGAGCAGAATGAGCACGTGCATGAAGGTGAATTACTGAGAGGTGTCATAGGAAAATGGTGAGTCATCTGTTTGACCAGCGTGTGAAGAGGAGGCAGAGCCAGGGAGGAAGGCTTTTTAGCAGTACAGAGCCCAAAGTTGACGTGGCATGTCGAACAGAGAATCATGGGTGAGACCATGAAACATCTAACATGGGAGACCCTAACATTCTTACCACTCAGCTTCTTGGATGCACTGAGTTCATTCCCTCCTCAGGGCTATTAGACCTGTTGTTTTCCCTTCCTGGTACACCCTCTCTCCATCCTCCTCTTTTCCACCCCAGGTTGGATCCTGCTGATCTTTTAGATCTGAGTGTAACTGTCATTTCTTCAAAGACATCTACCCTGACCTTTCAATTTAGATTATATTCCCCTGGCTGCGTGCAGTGGCTCACGTCTATAATCCCAGCACTCTGGGAGGCTGAGGTGGGAGGATTGCTTGAGGTCAGAAGTTGGACACCAGCCTGGGCAACCCAGTGAAACCTTGTCTCTACAAAATAAATAACTCTAAAAATTGGCTGGGCATAGTAGCATGTGCCTATAGTCTTAGCCACTCGGGAGGCTGAGGCAGGAGGATTGTTTGAGCCCAGGAATTTGAGGTTGCAGTTAGCTATGATTGTGCCACTGCACTACAACCTGGGTGACAGAGAGAGACCCTGTCTCAAAAAAACTAAAATAAAAAAAATAATAAATCAAATTCCCCTGCTATACTCTCTCATCTCATGTAATTATTTTCTTTCACAGTACTTATCAAGGTTTATAATGATATGTATGTATATGTGGCTTTTTAAAAATATATATATATCTCCTCCATCAAACTGCATAAGTTCCGTGAGGTCAGGAAGACTACATATATTTTTTCCCTTAGGATATCCCCATCAATTGACAGATAATAAGCTCTCAATAAGAGTTGGCTGAACAATAAATGAATAAATGAGTAACAGCAAAAGGAAAAAACAATACATAGGAAGACCCCGCCCCCCCCACACACATATACATAGTGTAAACATATCACTAATGAGAGAAGGTCATGTCTGCTGAAAGACACATTTGGCCAGGAGTCAGAGTTGAGCTTTTATACTGATTTCTGTCACTAGCTAGTTGTGACACCAAACCCAAAATCTAATGTGTTAGAGTAACTATCTTTTCTTCTCTAACTTGACATCCTTGCTCTCAAATTCCTCATTTATAAAATTGGGATCAGAAAGTCTTCCCTACTTAACTCTAATATTTGGGAAAACACATTGGAACTTAATATGCTGTTTTGTAGGTAAAGAAGTACAAAAATATAAAAAATGTTAATACAAAGTGTCAGTGTGGGGAAGTCAAATGAATGAGTTTGGTCTTTCATTTGTAGTACAAGATATTGTTTTGTATCATCACTGGTCAAAAGAAAAAAAGAGGCTAAAAATAAAACTATATCCTTTGATTACCAGGGTGAATATAAGATGTTATTGGCTGAGTTCGTATTAAACATACCAGTGAGGCCAGGCATGGCGGCTCATGCCTGTAATTCTAGCACTCTGGGAGGCCGAGGCAGGAGGATAGCTTGAGTTCAGGAGTTTAAAACCAGCCTGAGCAAGAGTGAGACCCTGTCTCTACTAAAAATAGAAAAAATTAGCCAGGCATGGTGGTGTGTGTCTGTAGTCCCAGCTGATTGAGAGGCTAAGGCAGGAGGATGACTTGAGCCCAGGGGTTTGAGACCAGCCTGAGCAAAAGTGAGACTCCATCTCTACTAGAAATAGAAAGAATTAGCCAGGCATAATGGCGCATGCCTGTAGTCCCAGATACTGGGAAGGCTGAAGCAGGAGGATCACTTGAGCCCAGCAGTTTGAGGTTGCTGTGAGCTAGGCTGATGCCATGGCACTCTAGCCTGGCTGAGCAAGACTCTCTTTCCAAAAAAACAAACAAACAAACAAAAACACAGCAGTGAAAATGCATGCCCTTTTCATTTACTCAAAGGCACTAATGGCTTTAATAAAAGCAGAACATATTATTTAAGAGGGCTAGATAATTAGCCTTGACAAGAAGTAAGCCCTGAATTCTTATGAATGCATTAGCTGATTTCTACTACGGACACTGAGCATTTGGTCTTTCACTTGGCATCCTAATGAGAATTCAGTAACCACTGGAGACATGCAGTGACTATAGCCAGTGGAGTTGTTTGGGAAGGGCTTAGGTTAGAAACACTAGCCACTTAGGATAATGCTGTTATATCATAATGGTCTTAGACAAGACACAGTGGTGCTAAGCAAAAAATGCAGATTAAAAAGAAAAGCCACAATCCTATTTATTAAACTTTAGGCAATGTTAACGGTTTGTTATGGGATGTTAAACTATATGGAAGATAACACCAAGACAGACAGAATGCTGGGGTGCTCTTTGGCATATTGTTGTTGGCATATTATTAAGCATATCAAACATTTCTGATGCAAAAATATTCATTGTACACCTACTGTGTGTTCTAGCATTTATGTGAGAAATTGAAGACACATAATACATATCACTGCCTTTGAAGAGCTAACAGTCATGTTATGAAGACAAGATACATTCGAAGGAAAGATAACCATTCAGCTCCACTGCCCTGGAGATGCTGCAAGGCCACGCATGTCAACTGTCACCTGGACGTGTCGGGTCAGCAGAGTGAAATGTCGGTTCTTGGTGTGCTCTTGGCTGAAGAATGACCAGACACACTGAAAGCAAGGTAAGCACGAAACAAGGTTTATTTAGGGGAGAAAGGATTACAGAGCAAGAGCAAGATACATTCGCCACTTATGACAAATGAACCCTTTGTGTCTGTATCAGGCCCTCCTTGTGGTTCAGATGTCATCATGGAGCCACTTAGATGGACAGTTGGGAGTTACATGACCTGAGTCTTACTGTGCATGCAGATCTCCCATGAGCCTCTCTGAAAGTCCATTGGGGGATGGGGGGCGGTGAACAGCAATGTAGATTTAAGCTAATGACATGATAATTAGCCTTAGGTTGTCCTAGGTCACCTGCCAGACCCCATTGTACCTGTGCTGCTTGGCTCCCAGGCTAAAGAATCCTTTGCATTCTTCAGCAGTGGGCGTGCTAAGTTCTGATTGGAAGATTTGTAGGGCATTCCCTCCTCCCCAAGATGTGGTAATTGCTGAGGCCAGAGGTCTCTGGCTATTTACCTAACAAACACAGGGACAATAAGTTTTGTCAGACTTAGGTTAGGGGGAGATGGTTGTGGATGAGTGTGGCCATTATGGGAACAGAGGTGGGACTTGAATGATAGGTAAGAATTGACAGATAAGTAAAAGTAAATGGAAAGGAACAATGAGCAAAAATTTGGAATGAACACACCATGCTTCCCCAGTGGGCAAAACAGCCAGACCAGAAGGGACCATCAGAGAAAGAGAGGGGAGAAAATCAGGAAAATATTAATTTTTTTTGCATATATTTTACAAAGAAATTGTATAGAGCTTTGCAGTGTAAAAATGAGCACGTGGCCAGGCTCTGTGGCTCACGCCTGTAATCCTAGCACTTTGGGAGGTGAAGGCAGGAGGATTGCTTGAGGTCAGGAGTTCAAGATCAACCTGAGCAAGAATGAGAATCTGTTCCTACAAAAAATAGAAAAATTCAGGCGTGGTGATGCACACCTGTAGTCCCAGCTACCCGGGAGGCTGAGGCAGGAGGATCGCTTGAGCCTGGGTGTTTGAGGTTGCAGTGAGCTATGATGACGCCACTTGCACTCTACCCCAGGGAGCAGAGTGAGATCCTACCTCTAAATAAATAAATACATACATACACAAGCAGGTGCTCAATTCTTATCCTATGTGATCCAGAAAACAAAAACCCAAACCAGAAACCTCAGGGAGGTAGGGGCGTGGGTACCACTCCCAGAGAATGAATGAGCTTGGCTGAGCTCAGGCAGCGGTGGTGGCGTGGCAGAGCTGCAAGTGTCCTGGGGCTCCTGGTTGCTGCCCCCAGAGCACTTTCCTCCATATAAAGCTCAAAAGGTAGGTTGAGATGAAGTGGTGAAGCCTCTCCATGGCAAGCTAAGGAATCTGGTTTTTATTCCGCAAGGAAAAGAAGTAGACAATGTAACCAACATAGCGAAAGGAGAAAGAAGTAGAGAGTCTGCCACAAATAGCCGACGATCATCTTGACATTGACCTTGGACAAAGCTCTAGAGTAGGCTGCTTTTTGAAGAACGGTTTTGAGTGCCTGAGTACTTGAAAAAACTCTTGCAAGCGCAGGTTCATCAAAATCCCAGTTTGAAATAACTCATTTCCTTCTCTGGCATGTGTACAACGGAAAACTGTAGTTTTCCATCTCCACAGATACCGCCGTGGAGAAAAAATGGACGGTTACAGAATGGTAGATTGGTTTGCATTCAGTTTTAAAGTTGAAGGAGATATGGGAACTTAATTAGCTCTGCTTCATTGTTTTACGAACGATAAAAGGAAATGAGAGGTAAAATGATTTGCTGAAGTTTACATCCTCCTCCACTCCATCATCATGACCACCATCATCATCATCATCATCATCAGGTTAGCCTATACAGATGAAGCATTTACTATTTATCTGGCATATTCCAAATTTATTAACAATGTGTTGCCTCATTTAATCCTCACACTAACCCTATAAGGTAACAAAGGCCCAAGGAGATGCACTTGCTTGCCAATATCATGAGGCTGTAAGCAATGGAGCTGGGATTTGCACCAGCAAGGCAGGCTGGTGAGTTGGTGCTTTCTCTACAGATACAGCCTTCCCAAGCCATTTAACTAGTAAGTTGCAGAGCAAAGCGTCAAAGGCACTGATGAATGGAATTTGTAATGATGTGTTGTAAGATGTTGTCTTTGCTATGTCCTTTTCAACATTTTTATCAATGAGTTGGCTAAGACATGGAAAACAGTTCATCCAGTTTTCAGAGGTCGTGAAGTGGGCGTAGGAATAAGAAATACACCGAGCAAGAAGAAGCAAGATCTCAAAAGATCTGGGATGATGAATGAATCAAAAAAGTTTTCGTTTCAGAGGAATATAGGAAGTATTTCACATAGGCCCTCCAACGGATTGCCCAAGAATGGGACGAAAAATATGTATAAAAGAGAACACAACTTGGGGGAGTGGAGGGTGGAGAGGCTTTATCAAGTTAGTTCTAATTCATGTTACATGAATTAACATGCAGAGCTACCCAGAAGCTAATGCACCAGGCAGACGGTCCTCCTGTCTTCTGCACTGTTTATGTCCACCTGGCTCCAGCACCCAGGCCAGGGGGGCTCCCGGGCTCTGCACAGTGACAGCCTGGATCTTCCTCCCTCCTGTCTGACATGCTGTTACCTGGTCCCCATCTTGGCCTCCTCCCTCTGGCCTTTTATTCTTAGTGTTTGTTGTGGGTTCTCCTAGCATTTGAATGTTGGTTTTTTTTTTTCCTACTGGGCTATGATTTGACGTCTCTCTCTGCCTCATTATGTCCTGCATATGTGCTGCATCACTTGTCACCCTTGTGCCAGCTCCTTAGAGCTCAGCCCATGATGCTGGTCCTTGGTGGGCATGTGGACAGCACCCCCATCACTCCACCAACACATATACCATGAGGAAAATATGCGGACTACATCTGGAGCATTGCATCCAAGTCTCTCCAATCCCCTTCCTCGCCATGAGGGTGTCTATGTAAACTGAATACATTATGAGAAAAAGGACAGGTTGTGAATGGACTTGAACACCCAGTGGTCCTTGGAATGACTGGAAGAGGCAGAAGTGCCTAAAGAAAGTGAGAGCGTGGGCACAGCAGATCTGTCTCAGCATTTGCAGAAGATCTTACATGGAAGACTCCACAGGCCTCTCTTATGTGGCTCCAATGAGTAGCCTAGGACCTGTGGGCAGAAGCTGTAGGGAAAAGAGGCAGATTTCAGCTCAATAAAAAAGCTTTTTCATGGTGAGAGCTATCTAGAGATAGAATGGTAAAGTAGTGAGCTCCCCATTATTGGAGGTATTCAAGTATAGGCTGGGCAGTGACTTGCCAGGAAAGCTGTACAACAGACCCAAACATCGAATGGGTACTTAGACTCTTTGATCTGCAGGTCAGTTCTACACCAGAGAGTCTCTGTGTCAGTGAGGCCCCGGTGGTGTTTTTGAACAGGTGGCATGATGACAGCGGTATATATAAAACGAATGCATCCCTCCAGCAAAACATCAGAGAATGACCTCCACGTCCTCCTGCCCACCTGTAAGTTTTCTGTGCGCGTGAGCTCTGGCTCCCAGCTACACTTGTCAAGCTCCCACTGTCAGCACAGGCAAATGCTTCTGGCCACCAAAGCAGGAGAGGCCCACCCCAGATCTGAGGGCTGCCCGATTTTAGCTTCCCATGGCTAGAGACTGTCTCACTCCCACTTTCCTAATCTTGTGCTTAGGAAACGGCTCTGCTCTCTCTTGGCCACTACCCCCCGCCCCGTTTCGCAGACCAAATGCCAAGTGCATGGGACAGACCTGAGCCAGAGTGGGGAAATGCATTTTAACAAAACCCCGTTGATTTATAGGGGCGCAAGTCAAGGAAAAGGCACCTAAAGAATCTTCCATCCCCTGCCACCTCCCCCCACCCCTGACCTCCTCCGGGGCTGTCACACGTCGATTGGCTTACTAGATAATAGATTGTGCCACCCACCGGGTAGGGACCTCTGGGGACCCGCTGGGAGGTGGAAGAGTCGCTGCTCGCAGCAGCCCAGCCCCGACTTAATCAAACTAGCAACAGGATCTCAGGCAGCAGCGACGGGCGGCGGCGGCAAGAGTGGCGGCGGCATTATGCGTGATTACTGACAGGCACCAGCTGCCGCCGCCACTGCCGTCTCCAGCACACTATGTGGACGCTCCGATCTAGAGGCAGATTCCTGACTAATCCCAGAGGGCTGGCCCAGCCTGTGCTCCCCGGGCTGCTAGGAAGCGATGACCACTCTTGTTAGCCCAAGTTGAAGGAAGCCCGGCGCTGCCTGGGAGCCGGGAGAGGCCGGCACGTTTCGAAGACGCACCACGGGAGAGAGAGGAACATGAACTGAAGAGTAAACATGTATGGAAATTATTCTCACTTCATGAAGTTTCCCGCAGGCTTTGGCGGTAAGTGTCTCACTTGGGCTTCACGGGGTGGACCAGTACCGAGAGACCAAGGGGAACCGGGAAACACCGATAACCGGGGTGGTGTTGAATTAGGAGGATGCATGTTTATGTGCACATACAGTGCGTGTGTGCATAAGTGCACGAGAGAGAGAGAGAGAGAGAGAGAGAGAGAGAGAGAGAGAGAGAGAGAGAGAGAGAGAGAGAGAGAGAGAGAGAGAAGGGTCTGTAGGTGAGGATATGCTTGCACATCAGAATGAGGGATATTCGAAGGAGAGTGTCTTTCTAAACTGATATGCTTGAGAATGTATCTGAGACAAAGAAATAAGAGCATTGTTACAACCCAGTGTGTTTGTGTGGGTGTGAAAAGTGGAAGAGTTAAAGGGAAATTACTATGCTTTTCCCATTATCCAACTTGTAATGAGAAAAAAAAATGTGATTAGAAAGGTTTTGCCTATGTTAAGGGTTCCTGGGATACTTTGCAACAAGGGCAGGATTGTTTTACTCAAAAGCAGATTTCCCTATAATTGGATTTTTAAAAAGAAAACATAGTGCTTTAATTTGCTACAGCGCTTTCCTTTCTCTGTTTTCTTCCCTTTTGATTTGCTAATAGCCTCTTCTCTCCTCCCCCGCTGCTGCCCCCATTCTCTTGCAAGGGTCACTGCTCAGATCACTTCCACTTTGGGGGGTCGAGATCTGGTGTTAGGGGGATCTGGGTTCTTAGAGAATTGGCAAACTGAAGATCCAAGCTGCAGCACCAGGCAAGGCAGCCCGGTCACACTTCACGGAAGCTCCCTGAGCCTGGCTGGGTCCATGGGCTGCCTTAACGCCCAGGCACTTCCGTCCCAGGGGTCCCTCTGTTCAGTGGCAGAAGCAGCACAGCCGCCCAGCTCGGAGTAAATGGAACTAACAGCTGACCAGCTGGCCTCTCGCTTGTCAGTTGGTGGCACGTAGCTTATGTTCTTGGGAGCCAAGCGGGTATTCTGGCAGGCAAGACAAAGCAGAAATTCTTGGTAAGGTCCTGAGAACTGAAAAGCTCCTGACCTCCTCTGTGGACAGCTAGCCAATACCTCTGAATGCATGGGGGTAAAGCAAGCCTCTTTGGCAGGGCAGAACTTCTGTGGGGCACCGCGGAGCGCTGCGAAGTGGAAGGGATGCCTGCCCAGGAGGCGTCAGACCAGGGAGCTGCTCATGCATTCTGGGTCCGCTGGGTAGTTTATATGAGTCAAGCATGGTGCCAGGCACTGGGAGTGCAAATACGGACGAGACACAGTCTCTGCCTTTTGGACTGGGGGCAGGCTTGTTAAACGGACGCATTATAATACTGCGCGGTGTGTGTAATACGGAAGGCATGAGGAGGTTGTACTTGCACCCACGGGTAGGGGGCCATGGGAATATTCCAGAGATAATGTTCAAGTTATTCGGGCCAGTCTGATGACCAAGTGAGAGTGGTGGCCAGTGCCATGAACTGGGCATTTGATCTCCAGTTTATGGGTGGGCCCTGGGTGTGAAAATCCTCCCAACTCCCATCACAGTCCCATTCAGAGCTGAGAATTGCCTTTTCCTTAATATCTCAGTTCAGTTGTTAGGGAAACATGCTTATCCTCAGCCAGATTCTCGGGACCCCCAAGGTCTGTGAGGTTGTGGCTTAATTAATGCCAAAGAGATCCTTGGAGACAGTTGGGGTGAATAAAAGGGTTGAAGGTAGAAAGATTTAAGGAGAGAGCCAAAGTGAAAACTGGAGAAAGAAGGTCTAGTCTAAAATTCACTAGGGCTGCTTGCTGGAATCTTGGAATGTTAGCAGCCTAAGGGACCTTAAAGAGCATCTTAGACTTCCCATTTTATAGATGTATAAACTGAGGCCTAAAGGGGGGCAGGGACTGGTCCAAGTTTACGTGGGGCTGAATTGTACTTCCAGAAAAGTCTCTGACTCGGACTTATTGCTTTAATCTGATACAGTGAAAACAATGTGGGTGGGGAGGGGGCAGGGAGAGACAGTGTGCTGACTTTGAGTCCCAGTTTTTTACTTACTAGCTGAGTGACCTTAGGCAAGCCAGTGAACCTCTCTGAGCCTCATTATCTTTCTCTCCAAAGTGGGATTTATAATATCATCTCAGCCTTGAAGTGTTGTGAGAAATAAACGAGCTAGCACATGAGAAAACAGCTGCTACAGTGTGGTCCATATACATGGTGCCTCATACAAGTTAATATGTACATTCCCTCCCTTTTGCTTAGGGACTGACATGCAAATTAATTTAAAAATCAGATATTTCTGTAGAATTATGAATTAGAAATCTGGGAGGATAAAATTAAATCCTCAAAGACCCACATATTTTACTGGCTTAGACTTTCACAATTGTGGGGGCTCTGGCATTTAGTGTAATTATTAGGTTTCAGATGGAAGGAAGCACAATGGTTTTCTTCCAGCCACGGAAGAAAATAGTTCAATATAACATGGGGAACTGGAGGGGAAAGAGTGATGGGAACTGGAGGGGAAAGAGTGATGGGGGTTGTTTAAACGTCTCCCTCTCATGCCACTTTTCTTTGCATTTCTGAGGGAGGGGAACGATCATCCCGTTTAGTGCTAACGATTTCCATTTTGCTTGCACGTGCCAGTTAGGAGACCTAACTGTGAGCCAAAGGATCCCATCCTTCTGCAGGGAGGTCTGTCTGAGTACTTGCAGTGACGAGGGAGGGAGGGTGCAGGAGGACCCAGCGGGAGGCACAGGGGGAATCCGAAGTTTAGAGTGGACTTCACCTGCAGCCTCTCGAATCGCCTTTGTCCGAACGCTGCAAGTTGTGTTGCACTTATTAAATGACTTGGTGTATCTATCACCCCCTTTCCTTTTACATGTTAGCAAATGGAGGCACAGAGGGCTCCTGTGATTTCTGTGAGGATCTCTAGAGTAGCAATATCACCCTTGGGAAATAACTCCTGGGATTTGTGTCTGGGGCTGTGCCTGCCAGACATCGGAGCATCATCTGATCAGTGAACGCAAGACTGGTCCAACTGGGCAAAGGGTGGTGACCACCTGGTGGCAGTGGCCGCACAAAGACGCCCACTCTCCCAGCTCCAGGCCCTGCCGTGCAACAATGAAATGAGAGGATCCTTCTCTTCTCCTTCTCTGCCGAGTCCTGGCTTTGCCAGCTGCTCAGTAAGAGATTTGTTTTCCTGGGATGAGACAGTTGCTGCCTCTTAGAAGATAGCAAAACAAAGCCTGTAATCCCCTCATCCAATTGTGCGGTAATCCTCAGGGTGAGGAGCAGATCAGGGAGGAGAGGACTTCTCGCATCTCATTCAACAAGCACACTGACACTAATGCCAGCCACCACTGTAAGCACTTTACCAGTGTCAACTCACGTAATCCTCATAACAACCGTCTGAGTAAGTACTGTTACCATCGCTACCATGCTCCCTTTCTAGATGCAGAAACTGAGGCAATGAGAGGTGAAACAGCTCGTTTGAGGTCTCAGTGCTAGAAAATGGCACAGCCGAGGAGTTGAACCCAGGCAGTCTGGCTCCAGAGTTCATGCTCTGCCGAGCTACCTCTCATGGCTTCTGTGAGTGACACACTTTCTCTGTGAAGTTGGGTTGGGCAGCACAGCCCCTGGAGGGGTTTCTGGAGCCCCAGTCCAGCCTTAGAAATCCAGTCCCAGCACCGACGGGTGGCCGCAGACACAACTGCTAGCCATTGAGGACACAATGCAGGATGGTTTAAGAGCCACTGAGGGGCAACAGTGACCTCTGAAGAATTAACTGGTGGCTTCCTCTGGGGACCTACTGATTTGTAAGAGTCCTGCCTAATTGACCCTGACCATTTGTGAAGAATATTCCCTGTTTCATCTGAGGATAGCCGTAGAGGATTGGTTGAGTTGGAGGTGCTCGCATATGTGTGTGTGCACGTGTGTGCATATGCTAGAACATATTTTTCCCCCTCCACAGATATGTGGGTGGCTAACTGGTTGTAAATGGTTTGGCTTCATGTAGGAAGGAGTAACTGTTTATGAGGTTTAGGAAGGAACATAATTAGTATAAACTATTTTCTGAAACATTTACAATCTTTCCAAGAGATAGAGAGCTGAATAGCAACGGGGGGAAGAAATTGTGCAAAGAGGAATCCAAATGCTCCACCTCTTCCTTCCCCCCATTATGTGGCTTCTGCATCTACAGGGAATTTAGGCACCGGCATTGGGTGGCTGGCATGCCAGGGTCTCCCAGAGGAAACTGGTATTTTTCTATCCTTATTTGAAAGTCGGAGACACAGAGGCCCAGGGAATGGAAGTTTATTTTCTAGAATGCCTGGGTTTCGGTGGCTCTCGTGAGATTGACTCAGCCCTGGCTTAGTGATCCTCATGAAAGGGTGAAAATACAGGCTGAGCATCCTTAATCTGAGAACCTGGAATCTGAAATGCTCCAAAATGCAGAACTTCCTGAGTGCTGACATGATGCTCGAAGGAAATGCTCATTAGAGCATTTCGGATTTTGGATTTCCAGATAAGAGATGCCCAACTGATAAGTATGATGCAAATATTCCAAAATATGAAAAAAACCCAAAATGTGAAACACCTCTGATCCCAAGCATTTTGGATAAGGGATACAAATCTGTATTAACTCATTCCATACCTACAACACCACTTGAAGGTTAGTGTTCCTATTACATCATCCTACAGATGCAAAAACTGGAGAAATTAAATAATTTGCAGAAGGGAACAGGGCTAGTAAAGCATTCAAGTGGCATTTGAATCTGGGGGAAAGTAGCAGGTCTGGGTTTTAATTCCAGCCCCACCATATACGATACTATACAACTCTGCAAATTCTTACAGCAGTTACCTGGGGCGGCCCTTCCTGCCCCTTCCAGACCCAACTCTTGACTTCTCTCAGCATTTTGACTGAGGGCCTTTCTGACTAGGACACCTCATCCTGACCCCAGCCTCTCACAGCTCAAACCCCGGCTCCAGGTCCCTGCCTCAGGGCTCCCAGCCCAGCCCCATCTTCCCTCTCCTCCTCCCACACAAGAGCCCCTCAGACACCAGAGATTAGCTAATATGCATTTCTTATATTGGAATTATTCTCAGCATTTCCAAAAGCACGTTCACCCAAACCTCTGGGCTGCGCAAGCACCCTGAGATCAAAGGGGAAGGTAATTTGTGCTTGTCTTACTGGTGCAAAGTTCTGCATTTGAACAGACGTGGAAAACAAGATGTTAAGACTTTCAATTCCCAGTGAGTGGCGGGCAGAGGTAGAAGCCACACAGCTTTTGTTGGGAAGCCGCCTCTGCTACCAAAGCCCTCTCTGGCTTTCTCAATGGGGAAAACCTAGGAACAGCATGCAGAGTGGAGAGTGGAGAGCGGCTAGCAGAGCGTGCAGAAGAGACCCTCCTCCCGTCCCGGAGGCTCAGCCCCCACCGCCTCTCAGCGAGAACGTAAGGATGCAAAGATGCAATAGCCGGTGGGCGCCGCCGCGCTGCACCCAGCCGGGGTCCCTCCAGCTGGCCTGCCTTCTGAGCCGCACCGGGTTCCACCTGGATTCACGCGGCCCCCAACGAGGGTCTGACCGGCTGTTCAGGCTGGGGGCTGGGGATTGTTCGTCTACAGCTTGGAGGAGGGGGGAGGGGAGAGTGGCAACTCTTCATCTCTCTCCCTCCCCTCCCCCTTCCTCCCATCTCCCTCCACCCCCGCCCCCTCCCCTAAAATCTGTAATGATGGAGGTAGTGAAAAGCAGGGAAAGATTGATAATCAGCCTCATTATCACCAGCATTATGTATAATTATAGCAAAACCTCACTCATTTGGATCAATTGAGAGAAAAATCAGTCTAAATTCATGACAAGTTGGCAGATTACTTTTAAATTACAATTTTATTACTTCTAAGTAACACACGTGAATGGTTTGTGTTCCAAGTACCACAAGCTAATGGTTACTAAGTGGGGATTTTATAAAACCTGCTTTAAAAGACTCTTTGTAATTAACACCCCGTTAATATGCTAATGATGTTCCTACTATGCTTTTTAAATTGCTTGAAAACAGATGTATCTTAAATAGGCTCAACACTTCTCCTACCATCTTATTTGCTTAACAAACCCTATTTTTCCGCTATTATTTTGTGAATGAGCAAATACAAATTAGTTCATACTATGACCGATTTAGCCAGTCCAAATTAATTATGTCACAGATTGATAAGATCACACTATTTTTGTTTAGAAACCAGACTTTTAGGACTTGAAGAACTGCCTCATTTTATAGAAGAGGAAACAATCTCAGAGAGGTTGAGAGACTTTTGTAAGGCCACACAGGACAAAAATAGCAGGTCTTCTGGCTCCTGGGTCCAACCTTTTTCCATCTACTTCATAATGCGTCATATTCATAAAACTCTTTATAAATATATGCTATTATTTCCATGTCAATTATTGGTTCAGTAGAAAAAAACAACACATTAGTTGAGCACCTATTATGTGCCATGCCTTGTGCTGGGCACTACAGATAGAGTAGTCCTTCCTAGAGGCCATTGTCTGTGTCATTCAAGCTTCAAACTGACTCAGAGTAGTCTGCAAGACAGGAATTATCCCATTAGACAGATTAGGAAACTGAGGTTCAGAATGGTAAAATGGCCCTTTCAAGGGCTTGCTATGAAGTATTATGATAGATCTAGAATCTGAGTCTAGTCTAAAACAATTTCTGTCAAGCTTTCTGGATGTAATTAATGGCATTTTGTCTGTTTACCACCTTTGCCACCCAGCCAAATTATACACTTTGCTGGTACAGATGGGTATTATGCCATCCCTAACAAATGAGAGGCGCCAGGGGATCCTACTAACGAGGAACGGCTGTCTGTCCCTTTAAGCAGCCAGTTCCTCACACTGGTACACCATGTACTGGCCATTCTGCAAAGATAAATGCCAGTACGTGTTTGAAGCATTTGCTGAGAATGCCCCCAGTTTACCTCTTGTTCCTGAAGTCCTTGAACCCCAATTTTGTTCACTACTCCCAGCTCTTGAATCCATGACCTCTGTCCCTTTCTCTCTCTGGACTTCTTATTCAGATAGGCTCTCCCTAACTCTAACTATGGACTCTCTTCTAAAGATTTCAGTCGTCTTAAAATATAGTGAACTATATTCCTAGTGCAACGCTGCCATTGGGTAATAAAGATAGCATTTTTTTTTGTTCTTGGGTTCTAAATACCTACATTCTTTGGATCCATTCACTTAAACTCGGCCCCCAAGAAAAATTTCCAGAAATAATTACTCTCCAAATATTTTGAAGTCTTCGGAGCTTGTAACTAGTTCAAACATTCAGGGCAGGGGATAGCCCTTATGTTCTCCACGTTCTACACAGCTCTGGCATAAGCCAGGTGCTAAGCCAGTGCGTGCTGAATGACTGACGGATGGCATTCCCCATCAGTCTAGGATATTCTTCCCCTGCTCTCTAACCTCTGCTCTGTTCTCCACTCCGCTGGGGCTGAGAAAACACAACACTGTGAGCCTGAACCTTTCCGAAAGACTGCTTCCTCAGGACGCCAGTGACCAGTAGAATGAAGAGGAGGAACAAAGGAGATGTCGAGTCACAGAAATGAAACCCAGGCAACCATCCCAAAGTACTTATTAAGCATTTTGCTTGCTGTTCCTCTGGCTCTTGTAAATGTTTTTTGAACTAGACATCACAGACCTTTCCATTTTGTAAGTTTCGATGTTAATTCTGAAGTCCCACCAGGAGTCTGAGATGGATCTTCAAGCTAGAAACTCCTGCTGCCTCCGTCCCCTATCCGATTACGGAGGCTGAACAATGGGGACAAGGGACTCCAGGCTGTTCGGTTTGCAGTTGAGGATACTGAGTGGGGTCCGGACTCCTCAATGTCAAGGACTCCTTCAAGGGTCTCCTGAAGATTATAGAAAGGTCGTGGCTCCTTTTCTGCCTGACGTCATGAGCGCCTACCCTGGAATGATTTGTTAAAACGTTATTTTCTGAAACTGAGGCTCTTTCCGAGGCAGAATTCGTATCTTCCTTACTTCACCCTGTCAGCATCTCATAGTGTGCAGTCTGATGTTTAAAGAACAGGCATACCTCCTCTAAGAAAAATGTTCATGCAAAATTCTAGCTGAATTTAGTACCATACTCTCCAAGTTTTCTATGGGAAAAGGGAACTTTTATTGTGCTTACAATATTCCAGGCCTTATTTTATCTAACCCTTACATTGTGGAAGGTTAGCCCTCACCCGGTGTGGACAGCAGCATTAAGCTATGTTACCCAAGGGTGGGAGCAGACTCTCTGGCTGAGCTCCCTCTTCCTGCCACCCCAGGTGGCTCCAAGGGGAACCCAGTTTGAAGACCGCACACAGGCATAGGTCCTCGGCAGGCCACACCTACTTTCCAAGAGTCCTGACCTGTAACCGAGGGGTGAGACCAGAAGATCCACAGATCCAAAGATCTGTCCAGCTTTGACAGTTCAGCTCCGGGACAGGGAAGCCAGAGGAAGAGCAGTGTGGAGCCAGAGTGCTGGGAATCACTGCTAACTGTAAAGCAATCAGAAATGGTCATAAAACTTCTCCAGAATGATCTCCCGGGGTCGGCAAGCTTGCTGGAACACAGCCACATGTGTGTACATTAGTTTATGCATCGGCTGTGTCTGCTTTCACGCTACAACGGATGTTGTGTGTCATCGTCACAGAGACCTCAGAGCTAGCAAAGACTAAAATGTTTGCTGTCTGGCCCTGTAGAGAAAAGTTTGCCAGCCTCTACCCAGAATGTCAAATCAGATTCCACATATTAAAATCAAGTGGGGGGCCGGGCGAGGTGGCTCATGCCTGTAATCCTAGCGCTCTGGGAGGCTGAGGCGGGAGTTGGAGACCAGCCTGAGCAAGAGCGAGACCCCGTCTCTACTATAAATAGAAAGAAATTAATTGGGTAACTAAAAATATATAGAAAAAATTAGCTAGGCATGGTGGTGCATGCCTGTAGTCCCAGCTACTCGGGAGGCTGAGGCAGTAGGATCGCTTGAGCCCAGGAGATTGAGGTTGCTGTGAGCTAGACTGATGCCACGGCACTCTAGCCTGGGCAACAGAGTGAGACTCTGTCTCAAAACAAAAACAAAACAAAAAAAAAAACAACAAATCAAGTGGTGTCCACCTGGAAAAATATTTTAGCTTTTGTTTTATTAGCACCTTCAAGGGGTTGGTCTTTTGTCCCCTGCCCCTTAGGCATTTTATTCATTTGCTATAATTATGTATACTTAAACAAATGCATTATGGTCCATAAGTAGGCTGTGAAGAGCATAGGGTAACCATTGAATATCTTAGTTGTTCTTACACATAATGCCCCATTTGGGGCTTATCTCAGACTCCCCGCCTTCTACCCCAGCAAGTGGCAAGCACTGTGTAGGGGTTACGCACAGCAGCCCTGGCACAAGACTGCCGGGATTTGGAGCCTGGCCCTGCTCCTGACCGGCCAGGTGACCTCAGGCAGTTTGCTCAGCTTCCCCGGGGCTTCTCGTGCCAGTCAGCAGGATGGGGATGGCGACAATAATTGTACCTTACCTCCAAGGGTCCTTGAGATTACTAAATGAGACGATGCACGCAATCTTGGAAGAGTGCTTGGCAAATGGGAGGTGTGTAATAAATGTTAGCTATTACATACAGGTTGGGTATCCCTTACCCAAATGCCTGGGACCAGAAGTGTTTCAGATTTCGAATTTTTTCAGCTTTGGAATATTTGCATTATGTGCTTACTGGTTGAGCATCCCTAATTCAAAAGTCCGAAATGCTCCAATGAGCATTTCTTTTGAGAGTCCTGTTGGTGCTCAAAAAGTTTTGGATTTTGGAGCATTTGAGATTTGGGATTTTCGGTTTTAGGGATGTTCAACCTGTCTATGTAAAATGTTTAGAACCATGTCTGGCGTATGGCAATTGCTCGATAAGCATTAGCTATTGTTCTTGTTGTCACTCAGGAGAGGAGATGACATTAGTGTCAGTTAAAGTGCCTTTGTTGGGCATCTCCTGCTGACCTCGCTCAGCAGCCTGTCTGTGCGTTGAGAGCCAAGCAGGGAAAGGATGGGAGAGTGAGTTTCCCTTAGACAAAGAAGTCAACAAGCCAAGTGTCTGAACGTTCTACGATTGTTAGGCTTATGCGCCATATCCCTCCACTGGAGAAAGGAGGCTGCTTCGGTGGCAATTGTCCACCGTGGGAGAGATCAGAGTGGGATAAGGCCCCATGTTGTGCCCTTGGTTTCCGATGGAGACTCCTGACTCTGAGACATAGCAAGTCTTTAGCTTTGTCCCTTTCCCCCTGGGTGGGCATTAGCCATAATCAATGATTCATTACGAGTTTCCATTCCATCCTGAAGAGGTTGCTAATGGGAGAGCAAACTCTCCAGCCTGCCTGGCTCAGCAGCAAAGGGGTGGAAACGCCAAGCCATTTGCTCCCTTGTGTGGCCAGTCAGAAAAAACGGCATCCTTGACATTTTGCTTTTATTGGCTGAGGAGGAGGTTGCTAAGCAACTTCCTTACCTTGGTAAGAATTCTGTAGTTCTAAGTGCCCAGGCTTTCCTGTCCTCTTTCTCTCTCCCTCTCTCTGTCACGCAAGCACACACGTGCACAAGTACACGCTCACACACGCGGTGTGTTGTTTAGAGATTTTGGTTCTGGTAAACATCAGTGACAGTGATTTCTTATGCCGGTGATTTCTGTTGATAAACTCTGCATCTAGTTATGTACATTAATTAACAAAAAAATTAATGGACCTCATGGTCTCAGGCACTCTTGGCAGTCCTCTGAGGTGGGTGTGTTTGTGTCGATTTATGGCTGAGGAAACTGCAGTTGAGAGAGGTCATGTGACTTGCTCAAGTTTACATGGCTGGGAAGTGGTGGAGCCTTCAGTCTATTCTAGGACTTTCTGGCTTCAGAGTTCTTGTCTCCCCCAGAGTACTGCAGCCCTGAAGCAGCGGTACCATGGCACACAAGGGACTTCAGAACTCATAGAGTCATGCTCTCTGCTGATTCCCTTCACAATGGCAGCTGCTGGTGACATTCTCAGCATCTGAAATCGCAATTCAGAAGACCAAACACCTTCAAGGTCTAACATGGTCCAGTCAGTGACGACAGAGTCCCCTCAGCAAGTGGTCCAGACTCCTCAGATTGTTCTAGACCCCCCCACCCCCCACCCCCGCACTTCTGTCTTTTCAAAGCCAGGGAACCATGTCCTACCCAATGCTCATGAAACAGGAGAGCTGGGAGGGATCTTGGAGGTCACCAAGTGCCAACTCCTTCCAGGGGAAATGAGGCCCAAGACTATGATACACTATTCTTGGGTATGTTGCCAGGAAAGAGGGTACCCTCCTGAGAAACTCCACTAGGACTTTCCCGTTAAATATGTCATTTTCAATACAATCATTGCCTGAGAAAAGAGAATGAGCTCTGCAGAGTACAGAATTTGTGCATTTTCCATGCATCTGGGCAGCGGGCATGGTTTGAATGGCTAGAAGATCAAGAGGGTGCAGGGTCAGGGAGGAGGGTGCAGGTCGGGGTGTGGGTGAGGTGGGTGGGATGCAGAGGCCAGGGTCCCTCCCTATAGCGATTGGGCTGGGAAACCATCTCAGCCCATTCCTGCTGCTGTAACACCTCAGCTGGGTAATTTGTACATAATGGAAATTTATTTCTCACTGTCCTGGAAGCTGGGAAGTCTAGGATCAAAGCACCAAGAGATTGGGTGTCTGGGCAGGGCTGCTTTCTGCTTCCAAGATGGCACCACTAACTAAGTCCTTGCATGATGGAAGGGGCAAAGAAGGGACAAGCACTGTGTCCTCACATACCAGGACATGGAAGGGCCAGGCAGTTCTCTGAGGCCTCTTTTATAAGAGCATTAGCCCCATTCATAAGGCTGGAGCCCTCGTGGCCTGCTCACCTCTCAAAGGCCCTACTTCTTAATACCATCACCTTAGGGTTTAAGTTCCAACATGAATTTTGGAGGGACACATGCATTCAAACTATAGCAGGGACCAAGGGGGAGCATTTGAGAAAAACTTGACTTCGGATTTGGACTAGGCATACCCTGGGCTGAGGGCCAGACAGAGTCGACCCCGGGATCAATTTGCAACGAATGCCACTCATCCTTCAAACAGGAGCCTGCCCTCCTCTCCTGGATTGGAGGGCAACCTGTCAATTCTTCTGTCCCTGTTCATAGGTTACCCAGAAGGCTTGGTGAGGAAGGCAAAGAAGTAAGGTATAACCAGGTTTCTGGAAAACTTGTGGTGCCTTTTGGTACTGGCTGTAGTTTCCATGTGGCTATGAGAAAAAAAGAGTGAGAGAGGCTGACAAAAAAATGTCATGGACAGGTAGCGTTACTGTCTATTTGGGAGAATGAATTAATTTTCCCTTGGGAAACACTTTTGTTATAAAAGCCATTGTTTTCCAACTTGTCTAAAAGCAAAGCTATTTATTTCTAAGAATGACTGGGTCATTGTGTGAGATGAAGAACCAAAAATGCATTTGGGTGAGATGCTATTTGTCTTTTTGAATTCTATTTTATTTTTTTCAAATGTGGTTATAAAATAACCCACCACTTCTGGGTCATTGACTCAACAGAAACGAATCACCTTTTTAAGGCTATTGAAAACCAAACTTTAGCTCACTATCTCATTCTATCTCACTATTGCATTGAGGAGTACAATTGCCTTACTGTTATTAATATAAGTAACAACAACAATGTCCTTTAAATTTCAAATCACTTTCATGTCATCTCTTTTTATTTCTGAAACAACTTGTGAGTTCTTCAAAGTCCATATTTGTGTATTTTTGTGCAGGTTGATGTTTCCTAAACATCATTCCTTTGCATGCTATTTTCATGATATTTTATATCTCCAGTACCCTCTGTCCTTAGACTTTTTTTTTTTTTTTTTTTTTTTTTTTTTTGAGACAGAGTCTCGCTTTCTTGCCCAGGCTAGAGTGAGTGCCGTGGCGTCAGCCTGGCTCACAGCAACCTCAATCTCCGGGGCTCAGCGATCCTACTGCCTCAGCCTCCCGAGTAGCTGGGACTACAGGCATGCGCCACCATGCCCGGCTAATTTTTTGTATATATATTTTTAGTTGGTCAATTAATTTATTTCTATTTTTGGTAGAGACGGGGTCTCACTCAGGCTGGTTTTGAACTCCTGACCTTGAGCAATCCGCCCGCCTCGGCCTCCCAGAGTGCTAGGATTACAGGCGTGAGCCACCGCGCCCGGCTGTCCTTAGACTTTTTATTTACTTTTATAAATAGCTTAGATAGCCATCTTGAGGAAGATAATTTTATACAAAAAAAAAAAAAAAAAACGAGAGCCCAGTCACTTGCTATAAAATAAGGAAACAGAAAACATAAATATAAAACCGAGTTTTTTAAAATAGCGTTTCCCTTCATACCACCCCAAATGTCCCTTGTCCCTGGCGGCACAGGTTCCACGCCCTGGGAACTCTTGGGCTAATGAATGTACGAACAGACTCTTGTTCTTGCTTCTCCCATTGGTCTAGGCCTGGAGTCAGGCACTGGGCTAGACCCCGGGGGTACAGGATTAAAAGGCACAGTCTCTCTGAGATCCTTCTAAAGCAGAATGAAGAGGAGCATGGCGGGGCCCTTTGGTCTGTTTTTGGAAAGCGGAAGCTGGAAGGGAAAGTCGATCTCCCTCAGGTGGCTTGGCTGTGGGGTGGAGGAGACAGCTGCTGTCCCCCCCCAACAGCGGCAGTGGCATTCACGGCTCCTCACCCATCACGCCAGGGCTGGCTCCTGACTCACCTGTCACACTTTCTCTCAGTCATAGACTCAAGGTATACATTGGCCTCTTTAAATGTCACCACCTCCAGGGCCTCAGAAGAGTCTAGCATTGTTCTTTCCGATCAGTGGCCGTCTGGAAAGGTTTTTGACTTCCTTGGCTTGAGCTCTTGAGCACTCACTGCCACCTCTCTTCTCCTTCAGACGAACTTTCAGCTTGAGAGCACTTCATAACTGAGTCATCTTGTACTTGTGACGCAGATGGTTCTCCAGATCATCTTTACTGTCCTTGACTGCACACACAGGTGACAGCGTGGGCTTCACGTTGACAGTTTAAATCTAGGCTCTGCCACTTTACTACCCAGGCGGTGCCAGGTCCCCTGCTAGGGATGGGGAAACAAAGTGGACATGGTTTTTTCCTCTCCGTTTAGTGGAAGAGACAGGGAGATAAACAAACAGGGTAATGCGGTAGGGTAAGCGCTAAGATATGAGTAAGCACAGACAGCTGTGAGAAAACAGAAAAGGGCATTGCACCAGACCAGGAACGCCAGGAAAAGCTTCCTGGAAGAGGTGACACTTGAGTTAGACTTTGAAGGATGAATAAGAGCCTCCTAGGCAATGGAGGTGGGGGCAGGTCATCCTGGAACTGGGAGCAGCGTGGGGGGAGATGGAGACTAAGGTTCCTCACCTGCAAAACACTGAAATAACCCTCATAGGCTTATTCTCAGGATGAAGAGTTAATGTATGGAAATTGCCTGATGCTACCGGGGACAAAAAAGAAAAATGTCTGATTTATTCATTTTAACCCCTTTGCCACTCTGCCACGGGCCCACAGCATGTGGTTCCTCCTCAGTTGTGGTGTTTAGGGTGTTTAGGGTGTGGGGTCTTGGGATGTATCTGTTTATCTGTCCCTGATAGGCTGAAGCTGTATAGGTAGAACGACAAGAAGGTCCCAGCCTCCTTGGATATGGGAGTGGCTTCTTTCCACAAGTAGCCCTTAACTAAGCTAGCAAGAGCTCTAAGAGAAACCCCACGGTGGTATTTTTCCAGTGGGATATTTATGGTTAGGGAATAGTTTCCAGTTATGTTTCTGATACTCTCTGTTCTCTAAAATTCGAAGGAAGTGCCTCCCTGCATCCTACTCCGAACGCCACACTTAGCACCCACTGATGTCTCCCAAAGACTTAGGACAGCGCCCCGCATGTAGCAGGCACTCAAGCAATATTTGTTGCATGAACAGTGAGCCATAAAAAGTCAGGCCCATGACTTAACTACTCTCGGTATCATATCTGCATGGCCTGGTGTCTGGCTCCCAGGAGGCATTTGAGAATCGGGTAGCTTCTACGGCAGGCCGTGCTTACTGACCACTTGATCCTCTCCCTCTCTAACCACGTGGACAATGTGGATGCCATGGCTGGGCCGGGTGCGGCTGTCACGCACACGGTTTCTTTGCATCTGTTCGTGCAAGCCGGCTGTGCAGGGACCCAGTGCGGTGATCCAGGCTGGGCTGCCCCTTCGTGTATTCTAGTCTCTTCTTTGCTGCTGCAGATTGTGAAGTTACAGGTCCTCTCTTCTGGAGAGAATGCTCCATGCTGGGCTCCCAAGATGACAGGAGGGTACCCTCCTTCTGTTTCAACTTGACTTTGCTACTGGCTGCCGGGGAATGTGGGGCTCAATTTATCTGAGGCAAGTGGGACCAGATGACCACCGGGCCCATGTTGCTGTTGTGTCCATCCACCTAGAACTTGCTCCACAGACACTTGTGGCTGTGACATTTTATCCTCAGAGGCAGAAACAGTCTCTGGCAGGCCTGTCTGCACTTGCCTTCCTGCACTTAAAGCCATGCCCAGCCGTTTCAAGCCTTTCCCTGAGTACTGATTATCCCTGTGCCGTAAAAATGGGCAGGAAAAGAACCTCGTGGGCATAAAGTTCTAACAGATATAGGCTGGGCGTGGTGGCTCATGCCTGTAATCCTAGCACTCTGGAGGCCAAGGTGGGCACTCAAGGTCAGGAGTTTGAAACCAGCTTGAGCAAGAGCAAGATGCCGTCTCTACTAAAAATAGAAAGAAATTAATTGGGCAACTAAAAATATATAGAAAAAATTAGTTGGTCATGGTGGTGCATGCCTGTAGTTCCAGCTACTCGGGAGACTGAGGATCACCTAAGCCCAGGAGTTTGAGGTTGCTGTGAGCTAGGCTGACGCCACGGCACTCTAGCCTGCAACAGAGTGAGACTCTGTCTCAAAAAAAAAAATAATTAAAAAAAATCAGATATAGAAAACCAGCTGTGTGACAACAGCCACTGCCTTCCCCATTGTCATCATCATGGGATGGGACCCCGGACAGCAGGAACCGTGTTTTCCTTAGCTCCGAATCCCTAGCACCCGGCACCTTAATAAATGTTCGTTGCACATGAGGGAATGAATGCCAGCCCTGCTCCGGTTCTCAGAGCAGTGTGACTTAAAGGCAGGGAATTCTGGGGCAGCCTGGGCACCCTGTCACTCCACCCCCCTCCCCCATGCCGTGTGGTTTGGTATTGACTCACCTTCCTTGTCTGGCTGGCCCAGGCCACAGTTGCCCAGGCCTGGGGATGTGTGGGCCGTGCCCCTTGCTGCACTTGCTGTGGATCCGACTCCGCCCAGAGTGGCTTCCAGGCAGGGCCCCAGAGAACTGAAACATCGGTGGGGACTTCTGTCCTAGAGCAGGTCCCCTGGTCTCTCTGTCCCTTTCGTGTCTTCATACTACAGCTCGGTGTAGGTGTGAGCACCTAGGGTTCATGGGTGTGTAGGTGCAACCAAAAGGAGCATGCAGGAAAGAAAAGCAGGGGCAGGGCTGGGGCTCTGTCCCCACAGGTCCCTTTTTGTGCTTCCCCAACCTCCTATACTCTTCTTCTCCTTACAGGCTCCCCCGGCCACACTGGCTCCACGTCCATGAGCCCGTCGGCAGCCTTGTCCACAGGGAAGCCAATGGACAGCCACCCCAGCTACACGGACACCCCAGTGAGTGCCCCACGGACTCTGAGTGCAGTGGGGACCCCCCTCAATGCCCTGGGGTCTCCATATCGCGTCATCACCTCTGCCATGGG
Source organism: Microcebus murinus (assembly GCF_040939455.1). Lineage (NCBI taxonomy): Eukaryota > Metazoa > Chordata > Mammalia > Primates > Cheirogaleidae > Microcebus > Microcebus murinus. The sequence goes on along the minus strand of NC_134105.1, from coordinate 112,856,125 downwards.
CCCACCCTCAGGAGCGCTGGCAGCCCCTCCAGGGATTAACTTGGTTGCCCCACCCAGCTCGCAGGTAGGTGTCCTTCCTCTCCAAGGCCTTCCCAGCCTTCTTAAATGCTTTCACCCAGGCTGCTCCTGGAGCTGACCTGGCACTCAGCAGGTGCTTAATGTGTGCTTGCTGAAGGGATTGTATTGTCTCTCCTGCAGATTTCCCTCCTGCAGGGCCTTCATTCCGTGTGTCCTTGGGCTGAGCAGTCCTGGGGAACTGACGACTTCTCATGGTCCAGGAAACTGTGACCACACGGGAGCCTCTCTTGCGGTTTTAATGGTTCAGCTCCGGCTGTGGTTTCAGCATCTCTCAGGGCTATTTGTGTCATCAGTGGGGTGCGCCCCCTTTATTCTTCTAAACTCAATAACGAGTATCTGTTGAGTCATCGAAATGCCATGTGCTCTTGTAGAAATGATCAGGACATGGTCTCTGTTCTCCAGGAGCTGAAAACTGAGTGGGGAAATGGGCAGGTATGGCATATGGATAAATCTAGAACAAGGCAGACTATGCTACATGCTGTCTCTGAGACAATGGAAGGCAGGAGGAAAACTTTACCGTAATTCCAAGCGGTTTCTGCTATAATGGAGAAGATGTGTGTGCGTGGTAGACACTAGGTGCTGCTCTGTTGAGCCCCCAGGGTGACCAGATGTCTTTATTCCCCCTAGCAATGCCGCCCTAAGATCATCATCCTTCCTCTCTCGTAGGTTGGCTGTTGCTGCAATAATGCTGCATAACACACAACCCCCAAATCACTACGATTTGCAAAAACAAATACTTGTCGTCTCACTCCCAAGTTTGCATTAGGACAGGATAGTTCTGCTTTAGATGGTGACTGAGCTAGACTTGGTGGCAGGCTCCTTGTGTCCCAGTCTAAAGGAGCAGCAGCTACCGGGGCATGCTTTTCTCATGGTATCTCACAGGAGTACAAAGGGCCAAGCCAAATCTGGAAAGCACAGTGAAGCCTCTGCTCACATAGTGCCCACAAAAACTCCATCAGCGTAAGAAAACCATATGGCCAATTCTAACAGCGAGGGGTCAAGAAAATAGGCTGTGTTTATCCTAGTGGGAGGTACTACAAAGACTCAATGAAAATGATGTGGAGAATTGGGAAGAGTGAAGAATTAGGAGCAATAATAATCACATCATACCTTCCTCTCTCCTTACGTAACAGCCAGCTCTGCTCTGACCACCAGCACACCTAGCGGTAGAATTAGTAGGTCCTTATCATGGTTAATTTTTTGGTTTTTTGAGACAGAGTCTCACTCTGCTGCCTGGGCTAGAGTGCCATAGCATCAGCCTAGCTCATAGCAACCTCAAACTCCTGGGCTCAAGCAATCCTCCTGCCTTAGCCTCCTGAGTAGCTGGGACTACAGGCATGCACCACCATGCCTGGCTAATTTTTTTTTCTATGTATTTTTAGTTGGCCAATTAATTTCTTTCTATTTTTAGTAGAGACAGGGTCTCACTTTTGCTCAGGCTGGTCTCGAACTCCTGACTTTGAGCAATCTACCCGCCTTGGCCTCGGCCTCCCAGAGTGCTAGGATTACAGGCGTGAGCCACCCGCCCAGCCTCATGGTTAATTTTATATGTCAACTTGACTGGGCCAGAGGGTGCCCATATATTTGGTTAACCATTACTCTGAGTGTTTCTGGATGAGACTAGCATTTAAATAGGTAGATCATTTAAATAGAGTAAAGCAAGGTGCCCTCCCCGATGTGAGTGGCCTCATCCAGTTAGTTGAAGGTCTGAATAGAGCAAAAAGGCTGACCCTCCCCTGAGTAGGAGAACATTCCTGGCCTTCGAATCAGGGCTTCATTTTTTTCCTGCCTTCCACCTTGAACTGAAATGTTGGCTCCTCCTGGGGCTTGAGCCTGCCAGCCTTCGGGCCATGCCGTCAGCTCTCCTGGGTCTGCAGCTTGCTGCCTCTCCCCGTGGGTCTCAGGACTTGTCAGCTGCCATCATCACGTGAGACAGTTCCCTGTGATAACGCTCTTAATAAATACTCGCACACATGTGCACACACATGTGTCTCCTACCGGTTCTGCGTCTCTGGAGGGCACTGATTAACACAGTCTTGAAGCCTCCTTTGAGTTTAGTTTTAAAGAAGAGGCAGGAGCCCCTCGTGTCAGCATTTTCTGCTACTACAGAGAGAACTTCAGAGACCGTGCCTGGATTCTCTTCTGAGACGCCTCACGTTCCAGGGCTCTGAAAGCAAAGTCATGTGGAGCCACAGAATATCGGAGCCTACAGTAAGGACTTCAAAAATGGATTGCTTGGCCAGGCGCAGTGGCTCATGCCTGTAGTCCCAGCTACTCGGGAGGCTGAGGCAGGAGGATTGCTTGAGCCCAGGAGTTTGAGGTTGCTGTGAGCTAGGCTGACGCCACGGAACTCACTCTAGCCTGGGCAACAAAGCGAGACTCTGTCTCAAAAAAAATGGATTGCTCCAGGAATTAGACAATGTGGAGACAGCCTTAGAGGTCCCCTAGTGTAGGGATGGCACAGGTGAGCGAATGAGGGTGTGTGTCAGTCAGCAGGACAGGTGGGGACTGGGGAGCTGTCCAGTGGGGGAGGGAGCTCCAAGCCATTCAGATTCAAAGACTTTTAAAGCACTCCCTGGGCCAAGTAGAGCACCTCTGTGGGTCATCTTTGTCCACACATTTCCACCTCCGTTTCCAGTCTAGGGATTCTCACCTGTAGGATCTTTTTCAGAATAGACATTTCTCCCCCATGCCATATTTTGGCCCTTGTGCAGGTGGCCAGAGCCCCACAGGGGACTCTAACTGCCCCGCCCCTGCCCAGGTGAGCATCATTCATCCTGTCTGCATCCTTCGTTCCACAAATGAAGGAACAAGACTCAGGGACCCCAAATGATCTGTCCAAGCTCACGCAGCCAGTCCCCACAGAATCAGCACCCTGGTCTCCTGATCTCCAGCCCTGTGTGCACTTAGTGCTGCGGTGCATGCTGACTTCAACAGTGACCCCAGTGACCCCAGCCGCTTGGCTGCCAAGGACTAAAGGATGGATAATCAATGCTCCCCAGGAATCTTGTAGGGGAGGTGGCCACGTCACACAGATAAATTGCAATGCTCTGTTGTGTGTGCTGTCATAGATGGAGGGGAAGACGCTGAAGGGAGCAGAGAGAGGGGACCTATGAACTGCCCGATCATATATTCCCTGACCCCAGTGAGAGTGTCAAACTGCTCAGAGCAGTGGGGACAGGGTGGGTGGCGTACATGCATTTATGCCACTCCCACCTGTATAATCAGCAGAGGTGCTGAAAAGCTGGCCTTCTTAATGTATGGGGTTGTTTCATGCCCCTCTTTCCTATGGACAGATTCCAGGGAGGTGAGTGAAAGCCGGTAGTTAGGGCAGAAAGATACATTGACATTCTTGGAATGAAAGTAAAATTTTGCAAAGGCCATCAACATTCATTCCCATAGCTATTTATGAGGACCTACTACGCACCAGGCACTACATGATACTGTCCTAGGTTTTAGGGACAAGCACTGAATAAGGTGGCCAAAGTCTTATTCTTGTGGCAATTACACTGTAGCAGGAGAGACAGAAAAAAACTTAAGAAATAAACAAGATAGTTTCAAATAGCAATCACTTTATCAGGAGGAAATAAAACAGGGTGAGATGATAGAGTGACAGGGCTTGTGGGTAGGAATTGGGCAAGGCACCCTCCCTCTAAGCCCGCTTTTAGCAACCACACTTGAGTCTGACCGAGCCAAACCCGGCCAGTCAATTCATCTGGGCAGCCGTGTGAGTAGCAGGGCCGCTATTCCTGGACCATATGTCTGTACAGAGGGATTGGGGTTGAAAGGTCAGCTGGGAGCTTTGGTCCTGGCCAACTGGGCTGTGTGCAGAGGCCGAGGCCAAGTTTGGCGTTGGGGAGCTATATTAAGCTTGCCAAGTGCTGGTGTTGCTCTGCAGCCTCAGCCTCGGGACAGCGTTCTGGGCTCGGGCTCTGGAACCACATGGTGGCAAAACTCTGCCCAATTAACAAGATGACACCGGACAAAAGGCCACGGTGAGTTGGACCCTGAATAATCTGGGCAGATTATCCCTGTGCATCCTGCCTTCCTTGCCCAGGACGTGGTGTGAGGGGGCCCGTGACGGAAGCACGCTCCTTCTGTGACCTGGGCCTTGCGTAAGCACGACTTGGAGCTCGGGGGACAGGAGCAGGAGGCAGGGTCTCTACTCTGTGCTCTGTGGTTCGGTTGTTTGAGCTCTCTTTTTGCACTGGTTGAATTTTTTATCTTGAGAGGTAAAGAGAACTGAGCTGGTGCTATGGAGACAGGGACTGTGTCACCTTTTGCAAACCACTTTAACTTGTTTTCGTTTCAGTTTCTTTTTCTCTATTGTGGGGTTACAAATACTTGCCCTGATTACAGGGATTTTTATGAATGTCAAATGAATTTTTGTGAATTCATTTTTATGAATGCACGTGTGTGTGTGTGTGTGTGTGTGTGTGTGTGTGTGTGTGTGATGCAGTGTGTTTGTCAGTGTGATGTCTGCTGGCTGGACTCTGAAACAGGCTCTAATGTCTCTGGAATCTCCCACCTCTTTCTTCCACCATGAACCTGCTGCCTGGCCCGGGTTCCCTCCCTGATAATTTCTGCTTATTTATTGATAACTGAATTATTATCCTCTCAAGTCTGTTTGCATTTTTATAGAGAATACTTAGTTAATAAAAATTGCAAATGTTAGAGGTAGAATAGACCTTAAAGTTTATCTAGTCTGATGGTTAAAAAAAATATTAAGCCATAAATTCTTTTCCTCAAATGAAAGCATATTTGGAAGCCCAATATACACGTCAAATAAAAACAGATCTGGTTCTTGCAGCCTCAACTTCCCAGACTCCTGCCCTCTACACACTTGAGGTTTGAAACCACTGATCTAGTCTGGAGATGAGGAAACAGGGTCTCTGCTAGGTGAAGTGACCTGGTTAAGATGGCACAGTGAGGAAGTGGCAGGTGTAGACCAGAACCCAGGTCAGAAATCCAGGCTCAATATTTCTCATGACAGAGACCATAACTAGATTACGCTAGTTATAGCATAACTACAGGGGTGCTACCATAAGGGGTCTGCACCCTGGGACAGGAGCACCTGTCTGCAGCCTGGCCTTTGGTGAATGATTTGGGCTGAAGACAGCTTGGAAATGCAGGGCCCGATATTCTGTGATGGCTCCAGAAGCATCCAGAAAGCATCCGGTCCCTGGCTGAGGCTGCAAAGGGAAGATAAGCCAGCAGGCGAGTATGTTTCTATCCTGTTCTCAGGGAACGGCGGGCTTGCGTGCAGCAGAGGATAGGAGCTGCCTGAGGAATCTCACCTCTAAGTGCTTATTTCAGTAGAGCTGCTCCTAATGGAACAAGACAGCTGGGGTCGGGGGACTTAGGGACCAGACAGCTAATGGGTTTATGCTCTGATGGCTGCCTTTGATCTTATCTGCCATTGCTCTGAGCCCAAACCCCAAGCCGGCCAGAGAGATGGACAGACAAGAGAACATCAACCCACCTGTCCCAACCACTCCCTCCCACTGCCATCCGGACTCATGAAGAGGAGGTGTGCTGGGCAGGGGCTGCTGGCTCTGAATGGGGACAAAGTGCCCCCAAGCAAGTCTGCTCTTCCAGGGGTTCCTGGCCAAGAGGTTGGGGTGGGAAGCTGCTAGGGCAGGTGAGGACTGAGGCTCTCCTGTCACTCCAGGAAGATGACGTGGTGGAGGAGGAATGATGACGTGGGATCCAGGAGTCTGGGGTTCTAGCTCCAACCAGTTAGACCTGGCAAGTTACCTAACCTGGTACCTGGGTAGGTGCAAAAGCCTTGAGTGTCTCCTCCAGTCTTTCCTCATGCTGCTGCCTCATTGACTTCCCTGGGGCCGAGTTGCGGGCAATATTCCTGTGCTCCAAACCTCTAGAGGTTCCTTACTGCCTCCCAAGCTAAACACGTTCTCCTAGCCAGGCATTCTAGCTTCCAGGCTTGCCGCAGCCTTCTCAGCCTTCTCCCCATCCGTCCATGAGCATGTTTGCTCCACACACACTGGGGCTTCCCTCTAGGTCAGGGGTCCTCAAACGTTTTAAACAGGGGCCCAGTCCACTGTCCCTCAGACCGTTGGAGAGTGCGCACTGTGGGCCCGGGACGAATTGGCTGCTAAGCAGGACAGGCAGCTGCGACAAAAACACCAGGCGGGCCGGATAAATATCCTTGGCCGGCTGCGTGTGGCCCATGGGCCATAGTTTGAGGACGCCTGCTCTAGGTCTTTACTCTCAAAGCCTTCTGCCCATCACTGGCCAATGCAAATCCCACCCATTTTTGAAGTCTGTTGAGCCCCAGCTCAAAAGCCACCTCCTCGAGGAAGTCTTCCCTGATCCCAATAGCACGTGATCTTTCCTTCCTAAACTATCCCAACTTATTTTCAATCTCATAATGGCCAATTCCTTGAGGTGGTACCTGCATCTTCTTCCTTTTTGTATCTCTATAGTATTTCCGAATGAACAAATGAATAAATCACTTTAAGGCTCAACGTCCTCACCTGAAAAATAAGAAGACCTCTCAGGGTTGTTGTGAGGATTAACAGGATTAATTAGCAATGAGCAGACTTTCCATAGATGGTAGCAATGACAGTAACTCTTTGGTGCTTCGCTGTAGGCTGGTGGCACTAGAACTGGTCCTGCTGGAGGGGAAAAAAGGGTGGGGTCCTCCTGAGCTCCAGGTAGCGGTGGTCTCCTCCTTATCCCGTGACCTTTCTTGTCCATCTGGGGATTTGGAGGTAGAACCATGTCAGCTAGAAGGTTCTCTCTGACCTAAAATTCTTCCGTTTCATGGGGCGGATCTGAGTGCTAATCTCTGTTTCCTTGAGGCACTCGGGAAAGTTGTTGCCTAGAACTCACACTGGCAGAATTCACACTACCCCAGTCACTGGTTCCTAACCCTGGCTGCACAGTAGCATCTAGTAAACTTAAGGCAGTGACAGAGCCAAGGCGCTAGTAGACCCACTGAATCCCAGTCTCTGGGCCTGGGGCCCAGGCAGCGGTGTTTTACACAGCTCCCAGGGCTCAGAACCACTTTACTACACCAAAACAAAACCAAATACTGGATACAAGTTCCAGATGGTCTTGTCTTAGTCTTGTTTAAAAAGGGGGACGGGGGAGAGAATCTTCCTATCACATATGCACCTTCATCCATTATGCAGATTAAATTTTTTAAAATTCCTGGTAACTCTGATTTTAAGGCAAGGAACTGAAGGCTGTGTCTTTTTTTTTTTTTTTTTAATGTTTCATAGCATTTTAAGCCAGAGCCTCTGTCCCCGTCCTGTGCTCAATAAATAGTTGCTTAGTCAATTGAAAAGCTAGTGAATTTAGAAGAAACGTAACTCAGGCTCTGTTGTAGTTTATGTTTTATTGATCATTCCTTCTGTCCCAAAGGCCTTGGATAAAGAGCAAATTCCTACCTTTGGTTCCATTTGAGAATTACAGTCACTTGGTTTAGGCAGTATGATTCAAAATTCAGATAGACAGTAGGAAGTCAGAGGGGCCTCCTTTCAACCCCAGAGATTTATCAGGTGCCTCTACTGCATATTAATGTATACACCGCACCATCTCTATTTGCACTTGCTTGTAAGTGTCCTTAATTTTTGTGCATGCTTTTCTGCCTCGATGAGATTTTACAGTTTTGAGGAAAGAGAGACATACCTTCTAGGCTTTTTGTCTTCCTTTGCAGGGCCTAGAATGTTGCTCTATGCCCATGGACACTCAGAAATATTACTGATTGGATGACCGGTTTATATTTATTCAACTTGTTTTCTTTGGCGAATACAAAGCACTTAGCAGTAGCTTCTTAGTAAGAACACGGAGAGACACAGGTGGTGATGGGAGCTGATGTGAACGTGTGATGATGGATATGGACAGGGACAACAGCCACTCAAATCCACCAGCTCCCTACTATGTGCTCCCACTGGGAGGGCACAGTGAAGACAAGGCACACCCAGTCTCTGGCTCCATAGAGTTTGAAGTTTCAAGGGAAGGCAATCTGTTCATTACAAACAAGCTCAAAAACATGATCTGGGGATTTTTACCCATTTTTTTGGTGCTACTGCAATGATTTAGGCCAGGGGTCCTCAAACTTTTTAAACAGGGGGCCAGTTCACTGTCCCTCAGACCGTTGGAGGGCTGTTGGAGAGTGTGGCGCACATTCCACACATGCGCACTGTGGGCCCTGGACGGGTCGGCTGCTAAGCAGGACGGGCAGCGGCGGCAAAAACACCCGGCACCAGATAAATGTCCTCAGTGGGCCGCATGTGGCCCGTGGGCCATAGTTTGAGGACCCCTGATTTAGGCATTTGGGTTAGCGTCTTCAGTGGGCTCGTAGGGCTGACCATTGCACATATCCTTCTCTTCCATTTTATTGTGAACTCCTTCTGGGTGTGCGTTTTTCTTTGCTTTTATACCCCAGAGCCTGGCACAGTGCCCGGCACTGTGAGCTGGTGGGGAATATCTGTTGATTGACTAATGAACGGATTTGCATTTTTCTCTTGGCTCTCTGAGGGTATAAGACTTTTGCCTGGGGGCCTTAGCTCCTTGTGGAGCACTGCTGAATAGGCAGTAGGTAGGTGATAAAAATGTTAATATGCACAGCTAACATTGTCCTAGGTGTGTAGTTCGGCATGGATTTCTAGCTCAAATAGAACACACGAGTAAAACGCATACAAGCAGAGAGAATGGAGGTATATTGTGACTTTTGGTTTAGGTTTTGGCTTCTAGAAATGATTTTGTTCCTCTCGAGCCACTTTTCCCCTTCCCTTAAATTCATATCGCAGGTAGGAAGCTTCAGATACTCTGTACTTGGAAACTACTTCTTGAAATAGAACTTGGTTTTTTTTTTTTTTTTTTTTCAAGTATGCTCTCATTGCCTTAGGCCTCAGGGATTGGGTTTACTCTGGCTTGGTGCTTTACAGTATTTTTTTTTCTCTTGCAGCTAAATGTGGTCAACAGTGTTAGCAGTTCAGAGGACATCAAACCCTTACCAGGGCTTCCCGGGATTGGAAACATGAACTACCTGTCCTCCAGCCCCGGATCTCTGGTTAAACACATCTGTGCCATCTGTGGGGACAGGTCCTCAGGTACGTGCCAAAGGTGGCAGCCCTCCCATGTGCCTCAGGGGACAGGGTCCCAGAGAAGGGGTTCTTCCCCTGCCCACCTGGATGCTTTGTACCCAATGAAAGAAAAAAAAAATGGCCCCTTAGGATGGTCCCGCTGGGGCCGAGCCTATCCATTTCCATCACTGGGTTCATGGCCTGCAGTCTTGATGAATTGAAAGTATGTTTTTAGTTTTGAGGATTAGATTTACAGAAGCCCAGCTCCACTCTGGAGCCACACTATTGCATTTGTATCTGGGTTAGAGAAGCTGCTGTCATTATCAGTATCTCAAGCTAGATTTTCCTCAAGTTTTTATTAAAAAAAAATATTTTTTTAATTATAAAAAGTCCCAAATAAATAACTATAAAAATAATATCCTCATGTAGAAAATTTGGAAGAACTAGAAAACTACCAAGAAAAAGTAAGAAATTACCCATAATGTTCTCAAGAAAGATAAACCCTTTAATAGTTTAGCATATTTCCTTCTACAACATTCTAGGTTTAGGACATGTTTATGTGGGCAGAAACAAAATGGGTTTTCACCAATTCGTCTTAAATCTTTTTTTTTTTTTTTTTTTGCTTTTGCCAAAATTATTTCTTTCCTGACTTCTTTCCCTTCTTCTCCAACCTTCCCTCCCGCCCTCTGTTTCCTATTTCCCTCCCCACCAATGTTGAACACGTTCGAATCTCTGATTTGATCATCTGAAGAATGAGAAGATGGGGAAGTTCTTTTCTTTTCTACAGCTGTCCACGACGGCCGAAGACTATTTCCTCATCCTCTTATTGTCACCAAAGCCACTACAGAGTGTCATGCCATTGAAAGTCCCAGGTGCCCGGAACTTATTTAGCTATATGACTTAGTAGCTCTATGTTTGCTCTCAAAAAGTCCTTTCCAAAGCATGCAGACTTGGCCATTGCCTTAGCAGAATGCTGGCCTCAGGCCGACAGAGCGTTCTCTCTGCTCTGGTTATTTTAGTTGAAAGTCTGGGAGGCTCATTCATATATCGAAAAGCCACAGAAACGACTGTGTCACACAGTTGACAAATTGGTGCCTTGTTTCTCTAAGACAAATATTTCAGAGCTGAGAGCATTAGGTTTTTCGGGGCCGAGGATAAAATCCCGTGTTTATCATTGCTGTGAGTTCAGTCAATTAGCGTGGTCAATTAATTAGGCAGAGACTTTTCCTCGGGCAGGCCACCTCCAGTGGCATTTCACCTTAGGGTGGCTTCCTCTGAAATGCGAACTGCTGGGATGCTGGGAACCTGAATAAAACATGTCAGGTGTGTAGTTCAACAGCATCACACATTACATTCGAGAATCAGACCTATATATGTTTTGGGTGATTTCTTATATTTTTCAAGTCCCACACTTTCAATTAATCAGGCATAGCTGCCTGGTGTGCAGCCCTGAGATTTTCACTTAGAAAGAGTATTGTGATTCGGTCATGTCTATGAGTGATGGACATGGTGGCTCTCCTGACACGAACGAGCCACCCCTACCTGGGGCCACTGAGAACTGGAAGTGTGGAGCGGGTAAGAAGGACAATGAAACACGCACTAGATTATTCATGATCAGGAAAAATCACCTTCTATCAGATTTTTATGTCGTGTCTCAAGATTGAGCGTCATATTATGATATGAAGATCATATACTGATTTATTTCCTTAACAGGCAATAACACTTAAAATTGTATAACTCAGGATTCTGTTCATAGTTTATGGTAAAGGATAATAATTTTAAGTGGGTTTCCTGTGACCTTGGGCCTCAATTATGGAGAAATATTAGTTAAGCTGAGGTTCTTTTCCTGCTGGGTAACATATGACCAGCATGCATATTTTTATTTATTATGTACACTAATATCTCAAAGTGAGGCAGAGCATTTGTTTAACCATACCCAAGAGTTACCTTGAAAAAAAAAATGCAAGCAAAATCTTAGGTCAGGAATTTTCTAATAGTGCTATGTGGAATTAGTAAAATAAAGGGAAGACACAAGGAAAAGTATATTCACTCTTAGTTTGGTTCCTGTGATCGAGCCTGCATTCTCTGCGAGTCATCATTTGCTTTCTATCCCAGGGCCCAGGTGATGTTGCCTGTTTCCCTGGGGAGAGCCAAGGGGTTCTTCTGAATGACAGATGCAAATAAACACAAGAACCATCTATGGAATGTTCTTTTCTTATCACCAGGAAAGCACTACGGGGTGTACAGCTGTGAAGGCTGCAAAGGGTTCTTCAAGAGAACCATAAGGAAAGACCTCATCTACACGTGTCGGGATAATAAAGACTGCCTCATCGACAAGCGTCAGCGCAACCGCTGCCAGTACTGCCGCTATCAGAAGTGCCTTGTCATGGGCATGAAGAGGGAAGGTGAGGCGCCCCCACGGGAGACAGGTGCATGGGAGACAGCTCTGCTGGGTTGGACTGTGTGGGAACGAGAAGTTTGAAAGAGAGGTCAGGATGACTTTGTGTACCGTGATTGCTCAGGTGTTGCAACTGAATGTCCCGTCGCCATCAGAAATGTGTATCTCCAGGGCAAAGAGGGCAGAAGGCGTCTTCCTCTTCCCTGTTCACCCATCCTCTCCTGGAGCCCAGATGGTGGCCCTCAGATTGGACCCTCTCCCTTTGCCTCCAACTGCCAGGCAGCAAGTCTGGGAGCCAAGGTTTTAGGGTCCTGTGTCCTGCTCTACCAGTGGGACGTCAGACTGACCTTCGGAGAGAGCTGTCGTCTCCCCTCCAATCCTAGAACTCACTATGGGGAAAAGCTGCAGATTTGTTTTCACTTGCGGGGCTTTTATAAACTTGGCGTGCTATAAATTCTTTCGTATTGTTATATTCCACCCTCTTTTGGTATCGCCGGCATCACGCAGGTCCGACAGACCTGGCCTTCTCGTTCAGAGCGATGACCATTGTGCATTTAAACGGGTACATACTTTATAGTGTGGGTTAGCTGCTCTATTCTAGTGTCAGAGAAAAAGAAATCTGAAAGTACTTTCTGTTCCTTTAAAAGATGGAAAAGTCTTTCCACTGTGTAACACAAATAAATTGAAGTGGGCAGTTAATTAACTAGGGAACTCAAGCAGGTACACGGTGTTAGTGGTGAATTTTAACAGATCGAGAGCGAGGAGGTCCTGCCCCTGTCTAGGAGATAGCAACGAGGGGTTCAGTTGGTTCCAGTGGCCTCCTCGTTCTTGAGGAATTTCTTTTCTGTGAGGAGGGGGAGTCAGACTGAAAGGACCCGTGAGGGAACAGGTTCTTTGTGCCCCTGCTAAGAGGGAATGCCACCAACAGGAAAAAGAAATATTCTTGCAGTCTCAACAGGTCGAGATAGAGGTGGCCTTTCAGAATCTCCTAATCAACTGCAAGCCCCTACAGATGAGGACACAGGCTCAGAGAGGGGAGGGGAGTTTTCCCAGGTGCCAAAGGCAGGCGATGGGTAGACAGACCCAGGTCTCGCGTCTCCTGTCTTGCCAGGGTGTGAAGGAAGCAAGGGCGGCCCTTGCTCCGACATCTAACATCAATCTCAGAACCCACGGACTCAAATCTGAGCTCCTGGCAGCTGCCCCGCAGCCCAGCCTGCCCCCCGCACAGTCTCCTGCTGCTCAGGGAATGGCTGTTCCAGTTTTCAGTTGCTCAGACCAAAGACCTGGGAATCCCCTCTTTCTTTCACACACCACATGCCGCGGGTGAGGAAATCTTGTTTCTTCTGCAGAATAGGTGCAGAATCTGTCCATGTTTCACCACTGTTACTACCACCACCCTCATCAGAGCCACCTATATTTTTTGCAATAATCCAAACAGCATCCTAAGACACCTCCCTGCTCCCATCATTGCCTTTCTACAGTGTCTTCTTGGCAGAGCAGCTGAGTGAGGCTTTGAACAAGTGGGTCAGGTAAAGCTGTTCCTTCACCAGAACCCTTCTCACCCAGTAAAGAGGCAAAAATCTTTGTCAGGACTTCAAAGCTGTACATGGTCTGGGGGCCCCTTTGTCTCTGCTCCAGCCTTCCTGGCCTCTTTGCTGGTCCTCAAACCCACCAGGCATGTTCAGGGCCTCAGGGCCTTTGCACTTGCTGTGCGTCTAGAATGCTTTCTTCCCAGGTGTCTGCATGGCTCACTTCTTCTCTTCCTGCAGATCTCCACTCAGTTGACCTCTTTACAGTAAAGCCTTGTGGCTACACTGTAAATTGGATCAGCTGCCCCCAACCTTTCCTTGTCTCTTTTCTACAGCATTTATCACTATCTAACACACTTATTTATCTTGTTTACTGTCTGTATCCACAAAGGCAAGGGTTTCCACATTTGTTTATCTTGCTTTCTGTCTGAATCCATAAAGTCATGGGTTTCTCTGCTTTCCTTTCACTGCTGTATCACCAGTGACTAGCACATGATAGCCATTTAATAAATTGTTGAAGGAATGCTTTACACTGAATGCTGAAATCAGAAGTCTTAGAAACGCAGGCGCTCCTAAAAATGACTCCTTCATTCATTGAGTATTAACTGGGTAGCTACTTTGCGCTCATGTCCCAGTTGCCATGGCAGAGGGATCAATGATGTTAGAGATTGGAACACATGATGTGAAACATCTGCTGGTGAAGGCTGTCTCCTTCCGATCAGGATAGAATTGATACTTCTCGTAGTTTCCTACACCATGATTGTCAAAACATGAAATTAATGACCACCGACTATGTCCCCTATCAGCTAGAGCATAGTGGCTGCAGGGGTCATTTCCCCCCCACCACCACCCCGAACAGATACGTTTCAAGTTGACTTAGAAAAATAGCAATTTTCATTAAGCACATGACATTGAGTTAAAGGAAGGTGAATGGCCGCAGTTAGAGAAGCCGTCATTTCTACTTCTTTATGGTTAGTCTAATTTACCTCTTACAACTCAAGCCGAGTGTCCCTCACTCAGTTACGATCAGAGTGGTCAACAGACCAAATGGTGGGCAGTGCGGCTCTTTCATTAAAAAAAAAGAAAAGAAAAGAAAAAGGAAGTAAAATAGGAAAGTGTGAATTTTAAGAGACCGGGCAGCTCTTCTTTTAAATCTAACCTGGTACTTTAATAGCATATTGGACCCAGTTTTTTGCTCCTATGTTCTTTAAAAAGAATGTGGAGAAACAGGAGTGATGAAAAGGAGTAAACATAAGGAGTAAACATAAGGAAGGGGAAGGGAGCTCTTAGAGAAATTTCTAAAGAGGTTGTACCATTTACTCTGCCAAAGAGAAGGTGAAAAATTGAATCGGTTCCTCTTCTCACTGCAGGAAGGGCCTCCTTCAAAAGGCCCCTGGACAGCCTTTCCTTCCACCTCCCTCATTTCTGGCCTTGATCTCCAGAATTTGGGGCTCAGTTTGGACACTTTTTTGAAGACAAGAATAATTATGTCCTGGAGCAGAGAACTGAGAGAGGCTACGGGAATTACACAGCTAGACAGAGGTGGCCTGGAGCTGGGCTCAGAATTCACCTGCCTGGGACCAGGGGCCGGGACCTGTTGCCCTTTTAGGACACAAAATGTTAAAGCTGGAACGGCCGTTTGCTGTTCTCTGATGTAACGCATCCATTTCCTGCAAGAAGAGACAGAGGTTCAAAGAGGCAGGGACCTACCTGCCCAAGCTTAAGCCTAAGCAAGCAAGTGGCAGACCTCATCATACAGGATTGGGACCCTCTGACTCCCAGGCCACCTCGGGAATTCTGAGGAAGTCTATTTCCATGATTTTTGGTCATGTGTATGTGGTTTCAAGACTAGAGAAACGAGTCTCTCTGAGCCCGTCGTGGGCAGCATTGGCATCCTTCTGAGCCCTGGGTGGTCATTGTTAATTCACGAGCCCAGCACTTGGAGGCAGCCACTGGGGCTTTGCATGCTGTCTCCACCCCTGTCTACCTCTGTGGCCACAGGCAGGTGACCTAGCTTCTGTGTGGCTGAGAGTACTCAGAGGGTTATCGTGAAGATTAAACACAATATAATCTGTATAAGTTGTTGAGTGTAATCCGTGACACAGAGAAAGAGCTCTGTAAATATTGGCTATTGTCATACATTCACAATAAACATATGTTGGAGGAATGGATAGAATCCTGTTATAAGCAGGAGTCTGGCATGATTTTAGATCAACCGAGAGTCCTGAGCTGTCCCCTGATGTATGCAGCAGAGTGGCTCAGACCGTCTGCCAAATACAAGGTGTCCTCCAATAGCAGGTTGTGACTCCTCATTTATGGCAGTGAGATTTATGGCATAGAGAGGAAAAGTGAGTAGCAAAAGGTTGCTCAATTAATGGCAAAGTTGAAATTAAAATCTAATTCCCTGAAGCTGAGGTTATTTCCTTTGAAGCTTGAAGGTTATTTTCCTTGTTACTAGTCTGTAGAAGAAATTGATTGAGGGCCACAAATAAAACTTAACTTCGTTTGCTTTCCCTCAGATCGACTTCCTTCCCTCCCTCCCTCCCTCCCTCCCTCCCTCCCTCCCTCCCTCCCTCCCTCCCTCCCTCCCTCCCTCCCTCCCTTCCTTCCTTCCTTCCTTCCTTCCTTCCTTCCTTCCTTCCTTCCTTCCTTCCTTCCTTCCTTCCTTCCTTCCTTCTTTCCTTCCTTCCTTCCCTCCCTCCCTCCTTCCTTTCCTCCCTCCTTCCTTCCCTCCTTTATTTCTTTCTTTCTCTCTTTTCTTTCTTTCGAGACATGGTCTTGCCCAGGCTGGAGTACAGTAGTAGCATGATCACAAGTCACTGCAGCCTCAAACTCTTGAGTTCAAATGATCCTCCCACCTCAGCCTCCTGAGTAGCTAGAACTACAGGCATGTGCCACCATGCCTGGCTAATTTATTTTTTAATTTTTGTTGAGATGGGGTCTTGCTATATTGCCCAGGCTGATGTTGAACTCCTGGCCTCAAGCAATCCTCCTGCCTCGCCCTCCCAAAGCACTGGGATCACAGACATGAGCCACCATGCCCAGCCTCCCTCAATTTTTAAAATCAAGACAAATAGAAGCCCATTAGCCTACCTATAAAAAAGTAATACAAGAAGCAGTCAACTTTAGCTATAAATCCAACTACATAAAAATACATATTTAAATTTTTTTTTTTTTAATTTCAAAATATTACAGCAGTACAAATGTTTTTGGTTGCATGTATCAATTTTGTTATGCTTGAGTCAGGGTTATGAGTTTGCCCTTCACCCAGATAGTGTTCATTGTACTCCTTAGGTAGGTTTTTGCCTATCCCCTTCTCCCCTCCTCCGGCTTGATTTCCACTGGGTTTTATTTCCCTCTGTGCACATGTGTGCTCATTGGTTAGTTCCAATAAAAATACTGCTATAGTTTCTATATGTTGTCAGTAAATGAAGACTGACAGAGTGAACACAAAGTAAGGGTGAAACAGAAAGAGGAAGAGAAACAAGAGGAGTGGAGAAGAAGCCAAAAAGGGAGAGACAAGCCCAGGGGGGTAAAAAGAGACAGAGAAATGAGCTGTTTTTTATTGAATTTTTAATAATTATTTCATTAATCCCCACAAAACCACTTAGGTTAAATACTACAATCCCTGCTTTACAGATATGGAAACTGAGGCTTAATAGGCTAAGGGATACGTCCAATGTCATTTAGCAGGTAAATGGTAGAGCTACATCTTGAGAAAGATTTCTTTGATTCCAAGTTACATGTCTTTTGCTCTTCTCCTATTTTCTCCTCTCTGATCTGTCCCCCTTTTGTTTCCTCTCTTCCTCACCCCGCCTGCCTTGTTTTCTCTTTCCTTTCTTCCTTTCTCCTTCCTTCCTACCTTCTCTGCTGCTCTCCCAACCACGCAATGCCATTCTCTTCTTGAGGCTTTTCAGCACCACGCTATTAGACTTTGGTGCATAAGTTGTGTTTCTGCTGCCGTGCCCTTCTCCAACCTACCTGGTGAGACCAGTAACATTGCTGGCGTGGTGAGCTAGGTGTCCAGCCCCTGGCTCAGTCCATTCTGCAGCCACGTGGCTCATTACCACCCCAGAGAGTAGGAGGCGTGTTTGCAAGTGGACTCTGGGGAGGAAAGCAGAGAAGCTGGGAGGTAGGACTTGCTAACGGAGTGGCTGTCACTGAGTTTCAGGCTAGTCATCTGCTTACAGGGCAATTTTCTTGACTCTTGGGATATAAAAGAATAAATGTGTGCTAATATTGAATTCTGCTTATTGCTGCTGGGAATAAGAGGGAAACCATGGCCTTCTAGAGGATGGAAACTAACCCAACAGAGACTATTCTCCCAATGAAGAGGGCAGAATTGGGAAGGCGGGGGTGGGAGGGAGTCTGTCTTACATCCTAAAGTGCAAGCCCAGATGTTCTGAGAGTTGACAGTGAACCTTGATGAAAACTCTAAGTTTGGGGGAGGCTGAGCTAATTCCAGCCTACACCTTTGCCTGGGTACCCTCCCCCACCTCCAAAATCAGCCGCTGATTCTGAAATGTCATCTAGGTGACATCCCTCCACCCCTTCACTTCACTGAATACCCACAGCTGGCTCCCTGAAGATCCTCCCTGACAAGTCAGATCAGGTGACGCTGTGTTCAGGCTGGTGCACGAGGGGCAGACCTAATGGGACGTGAATGCCAAGGATGATGCATAGGATCTGACAGAAGGAGTTTTTAAAGGAGTAGGCTTGCTGCTTAACTATTTCATGCTCACAGCTTTTTAGAAGCAGCAGGTAAAGGAAGATGTGTAGGTGACTGCAAGGATAGCAAGGAGATAGTGCCTTATTAGAAAAAAGGGTGGAATTGGAGTTTATTAAAGCTTCAGATGCAAACTTAGCATGGTCACCATCATACATTGGAAAGAATATGGACTAAGAAACACCTAGTCCTGCACGGGCATATGCATATAGCTTTGCTTTCCTTGTTTCATCCGTCAACACTGCAATATCCCTGACTCAGGACCACAGCGATCCTCATTTTACAGATGAGGAAGTCGAGGTGTAGGTAGGTAAGTGAGTTTCCTGCAGTTTTCCTGGGCATTGTAGTAACCTCGGCATGTCCTGCTGCATGTCAGCTGTGCAAGAAGAAAGGCAGAGGAGCCGGGAGCGAGCTGAGAGTGAGGTGGAATGTGCCAGTGGCGGCCATGAAGACATGCCCGTGGAGAGGATTCTAGAAGCCGAACTTGCCGTTGAACCAAAGACAGAATCCTATGGTGACATGAACATGGAGAACTCGGTACGTGGTGGTCTGAGATCTCCATCCACCTTCCAATTCTTGGGTGGGGCCGGAGATGGGATGTATATTAGAGCCCAGAACCTGACACTCACAGTACTTTGTCCCTTTTTCAGACGAATGACCCTGTTACTAACATATGTCATGCTGCCGATAAGCAGCTTTTCACCCTTGTTGAATGGGCCAAGCGTATTCCCCACTTCTCTGATCTCACTTTGGAAGACCAGGTCATTCTGCTCCGGGCAGGTAAAGCATATGGACTTCCTTTTTCTTGGGACAATAACCTGGGCTGCCATTTTGCAATTACTGTTGGGATCTTAAAATGAGTGACCGAATGGAGCTACCACCCATCCCAGCTGGGTACCATGCTGGCAATAAGATAACCCTATCCACAGTTGTTCTTTGTTATGTTTATTTGTAGGCTCTTACATTTGGATAGCCCTCCCCAAAAACTTTCCTTCCCAAATGAAACATTGCTAATGGAGGGCCTGGACTCTTTTTCCATGCAAATTTTACCATGGCTTTATAATTTGCATTTAATTTTCAAAGACTGTTAAGTCACTTTTATTGGGGATAATTTGAAGCAGTGCTTCATTAAGGTAGTGAAATTGGCAAATACAGATATTCCCATTTCACAGGTGAGATAGAGAAACCAAAGATTTTTGCTCCAGCTTATACTAGATGGATTCCAAGGTCTCTTTCTATTTTAAGATGCCGTGTGCTATATTCTCCCTTGCTCCCTATTTCTGGGACACTGTGCAGTCCGTTGACATGTGCCATATCTCCTCTTTGTCACCGAGCCAGCAGGGAAATTTCACGAAGATCTGCTGAGCATTGGGAAGCAGTCCACTCATTCATCCTTGTTAGATAATGAGCAATCACTGAGTGTCGACTGAAAGCTGCATACTGTGTTGGGTGTTACTAGACAATGCCAAAGAAATAAAACTAGGTTGTCAGGTCCCGGGGGCAGAGACTGCAAGGTATATTGGCTTTATCCACCATGGCAGCTAACACAGTGACTATTATCTGCTAAATGTTCAATCCATATTTGTTGACTGATTTAAAAAAAAAAAAAAAAAAAGAGCCCTTGTCCTCAAGCTGTCATTCTGGGCTGCCCCTGAGAGGCAGTGGGGGACGTGCACAGCCATAAGTCAGGAGACCCCAGTCTTATCCTTTGGTTCTTCACTAATTAGCCGTGTCGTCTTGAGCTAATTCCTAACCTCCCTAGATTTTCAGTGCTGCTTGTACTACATGGGATAATGATACATGCGTTGGATGATTATCAAGGAAGCAAGAATGTGGTCTGTTTTCCCTCAAGGCCTCCTCCTTATCCTTGCAGGGTGGAATGAATTGCTGATTGCCTCTTTCTCCCACCGGTCGGTTTCCGTGCAGGACGGCATCCTTCTGGCCACGGGTTTACACGTCCACCGGAGCAGTGCCCACAGCGCTGGCGTCGGCTCCATCTTTGACAGGTGTCTCCCTTCTGCTCCCTCTGTGTGTGTGTGTACACATGTGTGTACACATGTGTGTACACATGAATTCACATGTAGGCATGAACCTCTGGGTAGTGCTGGGATGTCGGATGGGCAGCCCAAACGGTTGCACATGGCTATGCAGAGACCATTAAATACATGAAAATATAAACCTGGGGATTGAGAGGGGGAATAAAAGAAAGGTTGAGATCACAACAGGCTAGAACCAGTCAGAGACTAGCACGGTTGCTGGGCAGAGGGAGACCCTGTTATCCCTATGGGTTTCCAAAGAAGAGATTGGGTCGTTGACATTCACTAGTGAGCTGGGGGTGGGGAGGGTCAACTGCCTATGCCAGGGGCCAGGGATGGGGGAGGGGTTCGGGATCTGTCCTTAGGAGGCCAGGGAGAATGGGCTCAGGTTTACGCGGGACTCTGTATAATCAGGGGCAGGCTTGCAGTGGGAGTAGACCAATCTCGAACAGGCAGTGACACCCAGGCACTATGCCTCAAATGGTGCCAACGGAAAATTAAGCCGTCGATTTAAAGAGGCGGATGAAATGAATAGATTACTGACTTGCGGGTGAGAAGATGGAGAGCTGGTAAGGAGGAAAGGAAAGTTGAAAGTCGTCTCTCTGTCCAATGCCAGGGCCCCAGGGCTCCTTCCTACCTCCAGATGGTCTTCTTGGGCCCTGTGCACGTCCACCTAAGACGCCCCCACTCCTTGCCTGCCCTTTCCTCTGCATGCTCCATGTAGAGGCCAGGATGGGCTTTGGAATGACTCTGTCCCCCTCATGGTGCCTGGAGGTTCTCCCTGTCGCTGACTGCTGCCCTCTGCTGTGTTCCTCTGGACAAGCAATGCCCTCGCCGGGCTTTGCTGGCTGCATTTCTAATTCCCAAGTCTTCTACGGTGCCTGTCCGGCCCCTGCTCAGAGTTCACTGCTTCCTCCTTCCTGCACCCTTGGACTTTGTTCGTGCCAGTTACTTTCACTGGACGTTGCATTGCTGCTTGCTGTTTCTGTGTCTGTTTCTTTAAACAAACTGTAAGTTCCTTGCACCGAGGGACTGCATCTTACTCACTTCCATACCCCTAGTACCTGGTGCATCGTCTGGAAAACAGAGTGGGTACCTAAAAAATATTGGT
Organism: Microcebus murinus; assembly: GCF_040939455.1. Taxonomy (NCBI): domain Eukaryota; kingdom Metazoa; phylum Chordata; class Mammalia; order Primates; family Cheirogaleidae; genus Microcebus; species Microcebus murinus. The sequence continues at coordinate 112,835,191 of NC_134105.1, read as the reverse complement.
TGAATCCATTTTATCGGTCTTTGGCCTAGCACTCACGCTTTTCTCATGACCTGCCCTTGTCTCCTGTGAACAGAGTTCTAACCGAGCTGGTGTCCAAGATGAAGGACATGCAGATGGACAAGTCAGAGCTGGGGTGCCTGCGAGCCATCGTGCTGTTTAACCCAGGTGACTGCCGTTCCACCTCAGGGCCTGCATGGTGTCCAGCCCTCCTCCGTGGCTGGACGCCAGTGCTACAGTAGTGTTTGGTCCTCTAGCTCAGCTGAGAGACAGAGAAGGCAGGGCCAGGAAACCAGGAGGGCACAGAGAGTCAAGCATTCATGGCATCTGCTGCTAGAGCCATCTAGAAAAATGTTTTGAATGCACGTGTTTGGGGGCAAGTAGGGAGGCTGAGAGATGACAGTGGCCTAGGATGGTAGTGGAGGAGGCGGTGAAAAGTGGTCAGAGCCTGGGTGCATTTCTAGGCAAAGCCACTGGGGTTTGCTGATGGATCGGATACAGGATACAGAAGAAATAGGGGAGTTAAAAATAACTCTCACGGTTTTTTGGTTTTCCTGAACAATTGGCAAGATGAAGTTCTCATTTATCGAGGTGGGAAAAACTCCAGGGGGAGCAGATTCTGAGGGTGGGTAGGGAGCAAGCAGGATTTGGTCTTTGGACATTAAAACTGGAGACAGATTGTAGACATCAGAGAGAAGCTGTCCAGGAAGCAACTGCCTGCACGTGTCTGGACTTCCGGGGAGAAGCCAGGGCCAGAGGTTAACATCGGAGAGCCGTCAGCCTCCACCCAGCATGTAAGGCCGCCAGGCTGGGTGGGGGCATCTGGGGTGGAGATGAAGATAGTGCAGAAACAAGGGCCGGGGACTGAGCCCTGGGGCCCGCCAGCAGCCAGACGTCAAGGGAAAGAAGAGGCAGCAAAGGAGCCTGAGGAGTAGTCGGTGGGGTAGGGAGACAGCCGGAAGAGCAGTGCCCTGGAGGCCCAGGGGAAGAGTGTTTGCAGAAGGAGGCAGTGGTCAGCCTCATCAAATGCTGCTGTGGGCCAGGACAGACGGGCCTTCAGAATTACGTAGTGAGGGAGGCACCTGCTTTATCTCCTGAATTAAGCGGTCAGTCCACCGACACAGGGTCAATTCACGTTTTGTGCCTCATCTCCTTACTCGGTCCATGTGTATGTAGTTGACACTCAGTAAATGCATGAAGGCGATATTTCTAGAATGGCCTGGATAAAATAAAACTTCTCCTCCTTGGAGCCAGTGGTGGGTGCATCTGGCTGTTAACGAAGTGTAAAAACCTTTGCCCCAAGAGTTTGTCGGGTAGATCGGGCACGGAAAGGAGCGCTGTCGGGCACAAACGCCCAGCTTCGTTTATGTCACCGCTGTCCCCATCCAGGGCGTCTCTGATAACGCCAGGGGAGGCGGCCGCAGGGATCAGGGACGGCGTTGGTGGGAGGGCGTGCAAACAGAGGCTAGATCGGTCATCTCTTTTAGATGCCAAGGGCCTGTCCAACCCCTCCGAGGTGGAGACCCTGCGAGAGAAGGTTTATGCCACCCTCGAGGCCTACACCAAGCAGAAGTATCCGGAACAACCAGGCAGGTGAGAGAGTGCTGGAAGAATGGGAATAACAGCAGCAGCTACCCCCACTCTCCTTTTACTGAGCACCTGGCGTGCAGCCGGCACTGTTTAGATGTTTCCAAATGTTATTTAGTCTCCACGACAAGCTGAAAGCCATGAAAATGTTAACTCCACGAAGCCAGAGGTCTTGTCTGCCTTTTCACTGTCCATCACTCTAGCGCCAGCTCCTAAGGCACTGCTCAACGCATAGTCTTCATCTTGAAATGTTGGATGAATGAGAAAATGAATGAATGAATGTGGGAATCGTGGTCTCCAGTTTCTGTCAAGGAATGGAAGCTCAGAAAGGTAAACTAACTTGCAGGAGATCGTAGGGCTGGCGGAGGTGAGATGCGAACCAGGTCTTTCTGACTGCACAGAGCCCGTGTGTGAGCTGTGACTGCGTTGCTTTCTGGTCCACCCCCACGGAAGCTTCCGTGCCGTAGAAAGTACAGGCTTGGGCGCCAGGAGATGCAGCTCCTGGTCCCCAGCCTGCTGTCTGTGTGGCCTCTGAGAAGGTTCTAGATCCTTTGGAAAAAAAAGATGTTGGTCTGAAAGATCTCTGAGGCCATCTGGCAGTATAGGTATTAATGAGTTATTAAAAAAAAATATTCTTATGAGCTGCCCCCAAGTACAGCTAAACAAAAGAGCCTTCCCTCTCTGCTAACTGCAATTAAAATGAGAAACTATGTTCTTCAAATCTCATAGAAAACTGGAAATGAAACTGAAAAGACTGACCTAAAGACTTATTAGTTTTGTCTTTGGGGTTAATTTTACATGCTCCTGATTCTCCCTGATGACTTTTATTTCCCTGTGAAGTTTAATTTCCATTAAGCTGCCTATCCAGGATCATAAGTCACTATCTGTCAGTGGTCCAGAGGTGACAGCTGAGCTGTGTTTTTTGTTGGAGACTGTGGCCAAATATGAGTGGGTGGGTTTCAGCCCTTTGGTGCAATGAATAGGCAGGCCTAGAGTATGAGTTGGAGAGATAGAGCTGTAATAGTAACCTATGACATGTCAGGAATTTGACACAATAGGAGTTTATTTCTTTCTTGCAAATCTGGGTGACCAGTCAGTTCAGAGAGGTGGCTCTCTTCCACGCTGTCATTCAGGGACCCAGCCTCCTCTTCCTTCTTGTGGCTCTACCATCACCCGGACATCGTGTTTTGCATACAGATGATGGAAGAGGAAAGGGGAAGGAGCAGAGAGGCGAGGCCACATGGGTGAGACCTAGGTGTGGAGAGGTCCTTTCTCTCCCTCTCTCTTCCATTGGCTGCGGCTTAGTCTCATGGCCCAGCTAGCTGCAAAGGAGGCTGGAGAATGTGTCCAGCTGTATGCCACGGAATAAGCAGAGAATAGATTTGGGTGAACACCTGGAAGTCTCTTCTTCACCTGCAATAGGTGAGATTGAGAAAGCCCTGCCCAGGGGGCCAGGACCTGTCTGCAGCATTAGCGTGTCCACTGGCAGGGGTGAGCCCTGGGCAAGTTATGTCAACAGAAAGCCCTGAGTTGGATGCTTTCTACTGATTCTTCCACCTCTAAAGCCACATGAGATGTGTTTCTGAGCACATGTTGTGTGTGGGGCATTATGAATAATGAGTCTCATATTCATTCTTTTCCTGGAACTGGCTCTAGGTCCTGTTGTTTATCTTGAAAAAAAAAAACAAACAGACAAAAAACCCGACTCTCTTTTTTCCTAATTATATAAGCAATGCATGCTTTGGTAGGAAATAAGAAAAATACTTTTAAAATAAAGCAGGTAATGAAAACGAAATATTTTGGTATATTCCTTTCCAGTATCCTTGTGTATCTATGTACTGTGTCTCCCCGAAAATAAGATCTACCCATAAAATAAGCCCTAGCAGGATTTCTAAGCATTTGTGCAATATAAGCTCTACCCCGAAAATAAGACCTAGTGATGGGTGTGGCTACGCAGGGCATGCATCTGCACAACCCATGCATTTTGTCACCAAGCGGTAAAGAAGATGAGCAGCCCTTCTCATCTGTCCCATGGTGACAGCTACTATCCCAGAGGTGACCGGAAAGGTGGGGGCAGCCCCACCAACAAGGTCGGCTCCCTCTGTCAGGTCCCGGCCATCCTGTGCGTGCTGCAAGCTGAAGCTTTGAGGGGAAAATAACACATCCCCTGAAAAAAAAGCCCTTGCATGTCTTCTTGAGGAAAAATAAATATAAGACCCTGTCTTATTTTCGGGGAAACACAGTATGCACACATAGATATATGTATTTATAGATATGAAATGATACAGTTTGGGTTTTTTTCTCCCCTTAACCATTCTAGGAATTTTGTCAGATTATTGAAAAGTACAAAATTATCATTTTTAAAGGATTTGTAATATTTCACCGTGTGGATGCATCCTAATGTATTTAGTCTTTGCCCTCTGGTTGACATTTAAGTTGTTTCTAATGAGTATTACTTTGAAAACTTTGGAACTTGACCCTTATCTGGGAGGAGGGCTGCCAGGGGCCTGGGCTGCCTCCAGAACCAGGGGAGAGATGCCAGCACTGGTTGCCTGGACTAGGGCAGAGCCTGGAACTTCAGAGAGGTGGCAGAGGCTGGGTCCCTTGTATGTCCCCTTGTATGTCCAAGCACAGCTTGGACAGAGGGTGACTGCCCTGACCAAGTGTTCATGGGAGGTTCAACAGGGACATCAGGGTGTCGCTGACCAGGCAGGTAAGTGTGCTGAAGGCTGCTCCCCTCTGTTTTGCAGGAAACGGTTGAAGGGGACCCTGGCACACGCAGGGCAAGGTGGTTTTCTCAGTGGTAGAGTGCTGCCACCCCGTGGACACTTTTAAGAAGTGCACGTCACAGAGCCCGAATTCGGCTTTCTCTAGTCAGAAAGCAGAGCTCAAAACCCGGGAGTGAGCAGAACTCACACGCACCTCCTCTGGCACACACGGCAGGCGCCGTCAAAGTCATGAACCCCGCTTGCTTCCAACACGCGAGCGAAGAATGAATGCAATGGTAGTTCCGTGGCTGTGGCCATTAATGGGCGTGTTGATTTCCATTAGCCCTACTCGCAGTTCTAGACCCAGGGCGCAGAGCAAAGACAGCAATATTGTGGCATATTTAGTATTTTGCGGATTGTAAAACTTTGGCATTTTCAGAGTAAAAAAAAAAATTTTTCAGAGTTAACCTCGGTCTAACTTTGCACCTTATAAAGAAGTCATTTCCTTTTCCTACTTCCACAAAACTTTAATGTTAGAGCCGTGACGAGGAGCTCGGCCCCCTCCCTCCTACTCTTCATCCACCTCCTCGCTGCCCGGGGAAGCCGTTCAGACGCCTGCAGGTGCTCCGCCATGGACAGCTTTGGAAGCTTTGTGTCGGCGTTGGCACAGGCCTTTAATTTTTCCATGTAGAGAAGCCATTTCTATTTTATTAGATGATGTTACTTTATTTTCTTACAGTGCTACATTTCCTTAAAGCTTTATGTGGCATGGATATGGAAATGTATACATTATCAAAGAAACTTGGAATTCTGATTTGTAACTTTTTCATGAAATAATGTGATGCTTAGTAAAGATCCAACTCGAACCAGAAATGTCTCACTTAGGGCCACAGTGACTCATGTGATTTTGGTCCTTATGCTTTTTTTAAAAAAATTTTTTTTTTTGAGACAGAGTCTCGCTTTGTTGCCCAGGCTAGAGTGAGTGCCGTGGCGTCAGCCTCGCTCACAGCAACCTCAAACTCCTGGGCTCAAGCAATCCTCTTGCCTTGGCCTCCCGAGTAGCTGGGACTACAGGCATGCACCACCATGCCTGGCTAATTTTTTCTATATATATTAGTTGTCCAGTTAATTTCTTTCTATTTATAGTAGAGACAGGGTCTTGCTCTTGCTCAGGCTGGTTTCGAACTCCTGACCTTGAGCAATCCTCCTGCCTTGGCCTCCCAGAGTGCTAGGATTACAGGCGTGAGCCACCACGCCCGGCCGGTCCTTGTGGTTTTAATTGGAAGCTGTGAGTAGAGCGACTGAGTTTTTAGTAGCCTTCGTAACATTAAAAACGAGCTGGCGTTGCAGTGGCGAAAAAGGATGTGGAGAGATGCAGAGGGCCACTCAGGCAGAGTGAAAACTGTCACAGAACGAGGGGCCTAAAAGGACATGCGGATGTGAGATGAATTCTTTCACACACTGGCCTTTCTCCCTTACGTGAATCTCACAACGAATGTCCTCAGTTATAGAAAAGTGTGTGTGTGAGAGTGAGAGCGTGTGAGTGTGTGTGTGCATACGCATGTAAGAGCATGTGAGAGTGTGAATTTGCATGTGTGTGTTTGTGAGGTTGTGTGTGAGTGTGCACAAGCGTGTGTGCATGTATATGTATGTGAGATCATGTACATGAGGTATATGAGAGTGTGTGTGTAATTGCATGAGTGTGTATGTTGAGTGTGTGACATTGTGTGTGCACATGTGTGAGAGCATGTGAGTGTGTGAATGAGTGTGCATGTGTGTGAGGGCACGTGAAAGTGAGTGTGTGAGCATAAGTGTGCATGTGTGTATGTGTGGTGGTGAGAGAATTGTGTGTGCACGTGAGTGTGAGCAAGCGTGAGTGTGTATGAGAACGTGTGAGTCAGTGTGTGTGCACGCGTACATGTATCGCCTCCCCCAGCAGACCTGGGCTCCTCAGGGGCAGGGACTGCTATTTTCTATTTCTTTCGTTTCCCAACTTAAAGATGAGCACAGACTAAGAAGCCGATCATAAAACTCAGCAACAGTTGGTTACAAATTGGCAACAAAAATTTGGTAACTGCCAAATTTGGTGACCCACCAAACTGCCAATTTGGTGACCCAGACACCTGTAGTCCCAGCTACTCTGGAGGCTGAGGCGGGAGGATCGCTTGAGCCCAGGAGTTTGATTCCAGCCTGGGCAACAGAGTGAGACCCTGTCCTCTGTCTCCCCAAAATACTTGGTAGCTGGAGCAACTGCGGTCACAGTGCCTAACGCACCTGTACTGTGAGGGAAAGTGCAGGCTCCTGAGAGCAGGGACCACCTCGGCTCTTGCTCATTTTCCTATCCCAGCACCTATCACAATGCCGGGCATACAGCAGGTGCTCAAACATGTTCATCTAGTGGTGACCCTGCGTGGTCATAGCTTCTGTGCGTGCGATGCCCGCCTCGTGCTCTGTTCTGAGCGCTTTGGAAGATCTGCCCGGGGAACCCTTCAGGACAATTGCCAGGGACAGCAGCTGGTAAGGTTGGTGACGTGAGGCCCCAGCAGCGGTCCAGTCCTTGCTTTTCGCCACCGTGAGAGAGCAGGGCCAAGGGCAATTCCGGGGCAGGGCAGCAGAATTCGAGGCTCCCAAGGGGTTGTAGGCTCCAGCTCTGCCTTTAAAACCGATGAGCCATCTAGCCCGTGTCTGAAGCTCGCTAGGATTAGAGGTTCTCCAAGCGCCTCTTCTCCCCTTCCAGCCCTTCTGCCACAGATTGGTCGAGAAGACCACACGCCCCGCCTCCTGCCGGCAGGTGGGCCCTTCCGCCCTCCCTGATGCCCCCTTGCTTTCCCGCAGGTTTGCCAAGCTGCTGCTGCGCCTCCCGGCCCTGCGCTCCATCGGCTTGAAATGCCTGGAGCACCTCTTCTTCTTCAAGCTCATCGGGGACACCCCCATCGACACCTTCCTCATGGAGATGTTGGAGACCCCGCTGCAGATCACCTGAGCCCCGGCGGCCGCAGCCTCCCTACCCCCACCCGGGACCGCCCCTGGGCAGGTGTGTGTGGACCCCCGCCCTGCACACTTCCCGCCACCTCCCACCCCGACCCCCTCCCTGTCCCCCAAATGTGATGCTTATAATAAAGAAAACCTTCTACATGTGAGACTTTTATAGGTGGAGTTTCGTATAGATGTTAAAGGTAACCCTTCTTTGCTATCTAAGGGGCTGGGAGATTTTCTGGAAGTTCTTGGGGATACTAACCAAGCCTCTGTACATACAACTGGTTTAAATTATTTTTTCACTTGCCATGGAAAGCAAACAAGCAAACAATAAAATAATATATGTGATATCGGCACTGCTGGCGCAGGGAGTGTGTTATTGCACTGCAGGGAAGTTGTCTCGGGTGTAGGCGGGGGAGGGGTGCTGGTGGTTGGGGGTGGGGGCGGGGCTGGGGTCCAGAGACAATAGATCACAGGGCTGGACACCTGAGTCTGAGTCGATGGGCACCACCCACCACTGTAGCCAGCTTTGCCCCAGGGCAGCCCCGGCAGACACTGGGAAGAGACTAATCTTTCAGAGTCAGCTGGGTTTTTGTTTTTGTTTTTTCTAAGAATACTGAGCAGGAAAACCTTGTTCTGGTTGGGGGCAATTGAGCATAAAGCCAAAAGAAGATGCTCTTCTTTTGCAGAGGGAAGATTCTCAGGTCCTGGGAGTTGGTGGGAGGTGGTAACAAAGGAAGGGATTTCCTGTCATTAATTAAGTGGCAACAACAGCAAAAAGACCAAGTTTATTTTCCACTGTTATCTAACCCTACATAGCATGTTCTTAAAAAGAAAAGAGAAAATAGCTCTCCCAGCTTCTAGCCTAGGATCTCCAGGTTTACCTCCAGGTCTTGGAGCCCTGCTGTTTGCTGAAGAGAGATCTCCCTGAAGGTAGGGACTGTGTCTAATAGACGCCACAGCCAGCATAGCCAGGCCATCGTCTTCAAGTCACCTTTGTGCCATCTACAGGAATAGGGCTTAACAGATGCACACATCTCTGTGTGTGCTATGAGTTACGTGGTGCCTCCAGGGTTGCAAGTGTACAGCCTGAACAGCTGCACATGGCAGTTGCTGTTTACCTTCTTTGTACCACCAGCAACTGACCCCAGGCCTGGCACATGGTAGGCACACAGTAATTTGCATTGTTGACATGGGTTCCATACAACTGGCAAGAATTCCCTTAAAAGGCAATGTGGATGGCATTCGCCTCATTCCCCTTGTCCCCTCAGAAAACCCCAGGGCTAATGCTCCAGTTCAAAAACACCCACCAGTGATCATATAATTGTGGAGAAACTGAAGTTGCTTTATTGCCGGGAAAAGTTTAGGGATCTCTTAGCCTTGGACATTAAGTAATGGGATGGAAATCTTAATCCTGCTGTTTTTTTCCCTTTTCTTTTTTTATCTGCATTTATTGTGGACCATGATGAAAATGGCTGGGTAGGGGGACTGAACTTTAACTGTAGGCTCCCCGAGCTCTTCCCTCCCCCAGCATAACTCACTGAAGACAGTCAGCCGCCTTCCGGAAAAGTCACTGCCCCACCTCAGTTGCTGGTGGTAGCCTGAGTCCCACTCCAGTCTTTGATCCCTTCTTCATGGGGTCATGGGATCATGCTGCTCTGGCCTGCAGCATAAAGCCGGCTGGTCAAGGCCAAGCAGGGCACCTGCACACCCCTCTGGGTGGTGTCCCTCGTAATTGCATGTATAGGACCTCACTGAGCCTGCAGTGCGCAGAAGCCAGGCCGGCCTGTCTTCATAGCCGGGCCGGGGCCTTCAGGCCTCATTGGCTACCTCCTTCAGGGCCGCCTTTCACACCCTGGGATGAGCATCTGAGTGAGTTCTCGGCCCCAGCTGGGGAGGTTCCATCTTCCTTACGGCTTAGCTCCAGAGTAGCCCGGGTCACCTTTCAGGGCCCGCGTCTCTGCACAGAGAGCCCTTCTCGTTCAGCACGCCTTACCGACAAGCGGGATCAGCAGTTTGGGAGGGAAAGGCGGTCAATGCTAAGTAATATTTTCTGGGTCCCACAACACTCTGCTGCCCAGCCTGACTTACACCAGTAATAAAATAGACGGATTTAGCCTTGTTTCCCATGGGGTTCTCGGACAGCCTGAGCCCATGGCTCTGGGGTGAAAAGCTTATGGATTCTGGACTTAGACAGTGAGAGCCTGGCTCCTGGGACTGCCAGCTGCTGGTCTTGTATTTGGGGGAAAGCTGCTTACCCTCTGGCTCTCCTGTCCTTCCCTTACTGTGAAAGCCAGATCACAATACCCACCTCATAAGGATAAACAGATGGAAGATGCATAAGGCCCAGTGTGAGAGCATGTGCTTTGGCATAAGACATCCTTGGGTTTGAGCCCTGACCTTGCCATTCATGATGACCTTGAACTTCGCTGACCCCAGTCACCTAGTCTGTAAAATGGGAGAGTTATACCATATGCACTGCAGGGTTCTTGGCGGGTTATGCGAGCTCATGTGCGTAAAGCTCTCAGCACAGCGACTGGCATGGATGATGGGCAAAAATATTAACTTATTTTCTGCTGAAGAGCGAGATTATAGTTAAAACTTAATCTTGAGTGTTTGAGGAGACCACCAGAACATTCTATTCCACGGCCTGCCCTGGGTCGTTCAACATACTGTACAAGGAATCAAGAATTTCTGGCTTCGAGTTTATTCTAGGTTGTAGCTTCATCAGTCAAATGGGAATAAAGCCCCTCGTTTTCCTAATGGGGCTGATAACGGGAAAGCCTGCGTGTGCTGTCAGGACCGTGGAAGGGAAGGAGTTTTGCAACATGGAGACCGTGTGAGTCAGACTGGAGGAAACGGGTGTAGGAAGGTTTCATGGTTACAGGCAAGAGCTCGGAGGCAGCCCAGCTGGCCTCAATTAAAATCCCATCTGATCGCTGAGCAACCCTGGGCCAGTGACTTAACCTCTTAGACCTTAGTCTTCTGCTTGTGAACTGGGAATAATAACAGTACCTGTTCACAGGGGCTTGCTGGGAGAATTGAATGTGAGGATCTATGGAAGATACACAGGCCTATGTCCAGCACATGGTGAGCTCTCGGTGAATTTTAATACACTCCCCAGCATTATCGATCCAAATACCCTCTTTAGGAATCCTCTTCTGAAAAGAAAATCAGACTCCCTGGAAAAGCCCCCTCCCTGCACCTGACTGCTCCCCCTCGGCCCGTTTAACTGGGATGGCTCCATTGTCCACAATGACAAATCCCCAGCGGAGTTCGGTCCCCGCCTTGCTCCCATGGTCGGTGTGGAAGAAAGGAGGTAATTTCATGGCAGCACTTTGTACGCTGTCAAGGATTATTAAAAAAGACGTCATTTGCACAGTAAACATGTCTTGGTCTTGGCCCCTCCTTTTCATAACATTTAGTGCAATCATCCGAATATCTGGTTATGCTTTATACTATTTGCTTGTTCAAAAACTTTCGATGACTTCCTTTTGTCTGTTAAGCAGTCTCTCCAGGGAGCAAGTTTATCCCCTTTCCACAGGGACATTTGGCAACACAGCGTCTGAAGACATTTTTGGTTGTCATGACTGGGGAGTCATATTGCATAGGGGCCAGGCATGCTGCCAGCATCCATGATGTACAGGATAGCCCTGAATGTCAATAGTGCTGACATTGGGAAACTCTACTATAAAGCATCATTCATGGAATAAAATATCAAATAGTATTTTCGTACTGTTTTGGGATTTGGGTCAAAGCCCCAAGGTGAAATCAGGAGGGTCTCTCATACTCTAAACAGCAGCCTGGGGCCACGGGAACATTGAAACCGCTGCCTGTTCTTGACTAGAGACCTCTCAAGACAGGGTCCATCGGGAGGGTGTCAGCGGGGCAAGGAAAGACAGTGGCAGGCATGCCCCCCCTCCCCCTGCTCTGCGCTTGGTTTGGCCAAGGTGTGGCACTGTCTGTGCGCCAAGTGACTACCTGGGACAGAAGTTGTGTTCAGAATATCCTGAAGGTACCAAGCCCAAGAGAATGGCCTCTCAGGTCAAGCGGACCCGGGAGCAAGAGGCTGTGGGGTGGACTCTTGTGGGCAGAGGGTGGCTTCATGTCAAACCTGGTCACCGGGCAGCACAGAGCTTCCCAGGGGCCTCCTCAAGAACTCACCACGTGCCCTAAGAAAAGCCACCCGCTGGGTACCACGCCCTTCCGAACATTTCTTCCTCTTCTCATCCTTCCTCCAGGGCCCAAATCCCTGGTAGAGAGAGGGGAGGAAGAGAGAGGGGAAACGGGTGTAGGAAGGTTTCATGGTTACACGCAAGAGCTCGGAGGCAGCTGGCCTCGATTAAAATCCCATCTGATCGCTGAGTAACCCCGCGCCAGTGACTTAACCTCTTAGACCTTAGTCTTCTGCTTGTGAACTGGGAATAATAGCAGTACCTGTTCACGGGGACTTGTTGAGAGAATTGAATGAGAGAGGGGAGAAGTAAATTGGAAGAGAGAGGGGAGAAGTAAATCGCTGTAGCTGATGCATTGGGCTGATGGGCTCGGACGGGCCATCTCGGCTCCCTCCAAGGGGAGAAGCAGAAAAGATGTTGCCAAGGCTGAAAGGCCGGTAACCAAAGAAGGTGAGTCAAGGTGGCACATGCCTGGGCCCCAGTTGGTACCAGTGCAGCTGGTGCTGTGTACAGTCAGTGCAATACAAACAGGAAAAGCTTAATTTTCTTCAAGCCAGCACTGTGGTGCTCCCACTCCTTGCCTATGAACACTACCTCGGCAAAGCTCAGCTGATCTCATTGTGGCAGTTAAAAAGTCTAGTCTCATCCAAATTTAGTGGTCATTTCTCTCACTCCTCCTCCACCGTCTTCCCCTCCTTCGTCCTTCCTCTGTGCCTGGCGTGACTGCTTTACCAGCTGTGCCTATCCAAGTCCTACCCCCCCCCCGCCCCAGTCTTTTAAGGCCGGCTCGGACGCCACACCTCTGTGTAGCTTTTCCTGATCTCTCCATCTTTGTAATATTGTTATTTTGTGTCTCTATTTTGAATGCACTCAACACGTTGACTAGTTGCATATGCTATCAACTTTGCTTGTAACCTCCCTGAGAGCAGAGACCATGTCTGATGCAACTGCGTATCCAGGACGGCTCTGAGCAGAGCGTCCAGCCCAAGGTTGGCATTTGATAGCTGTTCAGTGCAACTGGTAGCTCTGCTTGCACTCCCAGTAGATGGCAGCCCACCGCAAGCAGGGCAGCCCCACAGCAGGCCCAGGAGCGCCCCCCCCCCACCAGAGCCTCAAGTCAGAAAACCCACCTGGGCTAGGCTGTTAACGGAAGGTGTAAGGCAGGCATCCTCAAACTACGGCCTGCAGGCCACTACGGGCCACCTAGCACATTTATCTGGCCCTCTGGGTGTTTTTGCCACCGCTGCCTGTCCTGCTTAGCAGCCCCGACTCATCCTGGGCCCACAGTGCGCACTCTCCAACGGTCTGAGGGACAGTGAACTGGGCCCCTGTTTAAAATGTTTGAGGACCCCTGGTGTAAGGTCTCTACTACTTGGCACGTTACTCTTCGTGGGCACAGTGGGCTGTGACCAAAGAAGCTGAGACATATCCTTTGCCTTCAGGGAACTTAAAACAGAGACAAGCAGAAAGCACAAGGATCAAGACATACTAAGAAACGACACGGCTGTAGCACTGTGGAGTTTACAAAGCACGTACGGATCTGTGACTGCAATCTGGCCTTGGAGAAGGTGGCCGGCGAGCTGTTGTGATCTCCATTTAAAGATGAAGAAACTAAGACCCTAGAGACTCGATGACTTGTCCCAGGACCCACGTGGGGGTCAGTGTGAGGCACCCAGCTATTCTCAGCACAGATGCAGAGCAAGTGCCAGCAAACCACAAAACCTCTGGTCCTATACCCAGGGCAGCTAACTTTTTATATTCTTTGTCCAAGAAATATCTGCAGATTGAGGGATTGGTATATACAAGGAGCTAATATAAAATAATAAGAAATGGCGTTTTTTACTAAATGTGGAACCTGGATAAACACATTGACACTTAGCTCACCTCTCCTTCAGGAGTTTAGCTGCAATGATACTTTCTTTGGATAGTTCATTTTAGATTTGTCTTCAGAGCTCCTTTAAGGCCACCCAAGAAACGAGATCTCGTGACTCCATACTAAAAATTCATTAAATCAACAACAACGGCTATGATAAATGCCACATGCCCCAGATTCACGTACCATCCCCATCTACCCAGAATCCATCATACTCCAGGCCCTGGGCTGGTACTTTCTGAGTCCAGCTTTGCTTCCTACATTATTTAATACATTGGGCGCTGCATGATATTTGACTGTTTCCAAAAATCAAAATCTACCCTCTACGAATAATCATCGACCACTACCTCTGTAACTCAAAAACCTGGCTTGGGCTCTCGAAGCCGGATCATCATTGCAGTGGAATGACCTCAAGGCTTCAGGCGATAAACCAACAATGCCTTCCTGCTAGGAGAGAGACTGGGGCCCGGTTGCGGGATCCAGTAAGGGCGGGGTTCCACGGGGAGTGGCAGGGGCAGGGCAGTCCAATCCCTCCCCGAAGACAGGCAGGGAAGGCCCATCTGGGAAGAGATGGGCCTGCTAGCTTGCGAAGGGGATAATGGGAGGCCCAAACTGCTTCCTAGCCAGGATGGGCAGCTTCCACCCTCCTCCGTGGAAAGCTCCATGGGAATGCCCCTCGTGACAGTGGTGGCGCACACAGCCGTCTCCGACCACAGACCACAGAGGCCAGACTCCCCGGGGGAGGCTCCCCGGGCGGCGCAGCTGCAGGGCGTGCTTGCAGCCCGCGGGTCCCCAGCGGGACAGCCGGTGCCCGAGAGTGTTAGGCACGGGCGCCCTCTGCTGTCACCTCGAGGCATCACACGCGCCGTCCCGGGAAGCGGCTTCCAGGAAGGCCTGGGAAAGAGGGCATTTGCAAAAATCGGAAACAAAAGGAATAGCTCGAAAAATGAACCCCGAATAGACTCAGAAGGGACGGTGCTCCTGAGAAAATATCACTCAATAAAGTGTTTGCTTCGGGCTCTGGGGAGAATGCATAGAAACGTAAGCCGGCCCAGGTTGGGAAAAACGATCGCCTTACTGAGCCGCCGCCTCACTAGCTAAAGGGGACGCAGACCTGTAAGTGCCAAGTCACCCCAAGGCTAATGCCACACCAGTACTGGTGCGTTGTGTGACAATAGCGTTCCAGCGGCAGCACTGACATCTGATCTCTCTCTCTCTCTCTCTCTCTCTCTCTCTCTCTCTCTCTCTCTCTCTCTCTCTCTCTCTCTCTCTCGCTTGATCACTCGCAGGTGGAATTTGGGATTTTTGAGAGTGGCTAACCGGGAGTTTTTAATGGGACTATGTTTTAGGGAGAATTTCTGTTGTTCCTATTTTCCGATTGTTTTGCAGAGTGTGAAAATGCCAGCCCAGCCCTACCCGTATTGCAGGGCCAGATGGGGGCATCCAAAGCCAGCGGAGGTTGCGCGCGGCACACCTGAGTTCGCAATGCTCATGGCAGGTTACCTGGTGGAAGAGGAGGAGGATGGGGAGATGAAGAAGGCCTGTGGTCCTCCTCCGGTCATGCAGCGGGTGACATGGGGGGTGGCCCTTGGTCCCCTCAGGGCTTCAGCTTCCTCCCCAGCAAAATCGAAGATCCTAACTAGACCATCTCTAAGGTTCCTTCTACCTCGTCGAATCGATGACGTCTGTAGATTGATTGAAACTCTGTCCCGCCACCTTACACGAAAGCAGGGATCACCCTGAGCTCTGGGCACCGGTTTCAGAGAGAACTCTGAATAATCTTATTCCTTAGAAAGCCCAGAATCTGGAGGCTAAAATACAGATGAAAAAAATTACTAAATTATTCATTGAGCACCTGCTGTAAGTTTAGTGCTCTGTTAAATGATAGACTTATAGAGATGGTTTCTAACCCCAAGTGGATAGAATTGAGTTTATCCTTCTCAGTTCATGGTAAAGCAGACCATTCAAGGTATTTCTTTTGTCTTATTTTCCCCCTGCCATCTGCTGTCTCAGGTCCAAATGCCCTCCAAGAGGAATTTATATATAAGTATATTTTAAAAATATAAGAATATTTTTTTCCTAGTAGATCTTTAAAAAAATCCACTTTACACACATTTATTTCTACATATGATATCCATGGAGATTGTATGGTATTAGTTTGTGGTTTGAAAAATGTACATGAATGATTTTTTTTTTTTTTTTGCTATCAGTCTCATTTTGATTCATTCTTCTCTGTTTTACTCAGTACTGTGCTTTGAGATCTGTCAGTGACATTCTGTGTGACTCTAGCCAAATCCTTTGGATTGCTGCACAGTGTTTCAGTAAACCCTTGGGTGGCCTACAGTTCTTTACCATGATAGGCATTCTTGCATATGTTCTTTGTTTACCTGTATGGGAGTTTCTCTGGGGTATATACCCAGGAGTGGAACTTGCCTACTTGGAGGGTATTCACGAATTCAATTTCACTAGTATATTCATGCTGTTTTCCAAACATTTGCACATATATATGTCTATGTATATATATGTATATATACACGTGTGTGTGTGTGTGTGTATATATATATATATATATATATATATATATACACTACCACCAATGTACAAGGGTCCCAGTTTCACACATCCTTCTTAGAATTTGATATAGTTCAAATTTCTAATTTTGTCAGTGTGCTTCATATAAAATGTCTTTCTCTTTTTAAAAATTTTTTTAGAGATGGGTCTTGCTATGTTGCCCAGGTTGATCTCAAACTCATGGCTTCAAGTGATCCTCCCACTTCGGCCTCCCAAGTGGCTGAAACTACAGGTGTGAGCCACTGCAGCTGGCTGTCTTTCTCTTGCTAGACATGTTGAGAGCTTCTCTCTGTGTTTTTATCAGCCATTCAGATTTCCTATTTCTAATTTGTTGCTTGTCTTAAAAGAATTAAAATTTTGGCCTAACCTAGAGGGGGATATTACCCTTTTGAGGGACAAGTGCCTAATATATATTGAAATACACCGAACGTTTATGTCATCCCCCAAATTCACATGTTGAAATCCTAACCCCCAAGGTGATGGCATTAGAAGGTGGGCTTTGGCAGGTGATTAGATCATGAGGGCAGAGTCCTCGTGAATGGGATTAGTACCCTTAAAAAAGAGACTCCAGAGAGATCCCTTGGTCCTTCCACCATGTGAGGATACAATGAGAAGAGGGTGGTCCATGAGCTAGGAAGAGGGCCCTCATCAGAGACCAAATCTGCTAGCATTTTGATCTTGGACTTCTCAGCCTTCAGAACTGTGAGAAATTTCTGTTGTTTATAAGCCACCCAGCCTATGATATTGATCCCCTATGCTCTATATCCTCCAAATCATAGACTGCCAGGATGTTGGAGCTTCAGTGGCCACTTTGTACATATGTCTGCTCTAGGGACCCAGAGAGCAAAGGTGCCAGCAAGTGAGAGGCAAAAAAATATGTGTTTTCCAAACATGTCACGGAGAAGAGTTCTGCCCATCGCTGGATGCCTTTAGCCTTGAGCTTCTGTTTCAAAGAGGACTAATGTAAATAGTAGAGATTCAACTCAACCTGGTTTAAATTTTTTTTTAAAAAAGGAAAGAATTGTCTCACAAAAACTGAAAAGTCTAAAGGTAGGGCCAGCTCCCGGGTGCTCAGATGACACCTTCAGGACTAGCCACATCTTGGGTCTGCTTTTCTCTTTGTTAGAGTCATTCTCGGGAAGCTTGACCAAAAGTGACCTTTGGGAGCTCTAAGTCGTCATCATTGCAGGCCAAAGACCCAGCCGAAAGTGAGGGGAGCTTATTTTTTCCCAGGTTCCAGCAGAAATCCTAGAGCAGATAGTCACAAGCTTTAATTGGTTGCATTGGGTCCCATATACAGCGTGGGAATGCTGGTAGGGTCAGCAACACCTGAGTCGAGAGTGGTGGAGACTAGGAGGAAATGGTTTCCTAAGAAGAAAACCGCGGTGTAGTCACCAGAAGAGCTGGGAATGGATCCCGGAAGGCAGAAAAGCCAGATGTCAACACAATTGGCAAATGCAACGTGCAGGTAGTAGTGGTATTGCTACCACTACTCTGCTACCGGGCAACCTATACTGCACACACGCAGTGCACTGGCCACCTCTGGGCCAAGCACTCTACGCACATTACCTCGATTTACCCTCAGTGCACTTCTGTGAGGTGGGTACTACCATGATCCGCATTTTAATCGTGAGGATTTCAAAGCACAGGGAGGTTTCATAACTAATTCAACGTCACGTTAGCTGGCCACGGGCAGAATCCAAACTCAAGCTCAGAAATGTCCTTAACTTAAATCACATACTTTTAGCCACTGCACTCCGTTGCAAATAAAGCAGCTAATCCCAGGAGAAGAGGACTGCCTTCATTCTGCAGATAACATGACACAAGTCCCCCTCCCCTCCCCCTTCCCCGGCCACCAAACTGTAGCACAGAAAGCACAAATCCATATTGTCATTGCTTCTGATTTCTTTCTTGAAATCCCGGCTTTCCACTCCATTCACAGACACTTCCTCTCTTGGACGAAGCTGGCCACCCACATGAGAGAGCCGGTGTTAAAAAGGGACAGCTGTTTTGGGCTCGTCTATAGCCAGCGATACACATTATTTGTTTTTCAGTCGAAGAAGGATATTCTTCCCCACGTTGCCTGGTTCCAAACTGGCTAAACCACTTTTGTTCAAACTTTCCAAACGATTTCATCCCTGGGGTGGAAGCAGAGCGTGGAATGATTTGGAGCAAAAGGACAATTTTTGGACAATTATAAGTGAGTGAAAACAGGAGGTTGTAATGGAAGTTGTCTTCCAGCCTTTAACTCCAGCATTTTGTAACCAAGAATTCTGTCTCCCAGGTTTTGGTGGTGGGAAAGTAAATGCTGCACAGTTGTCTGGAACTGCTTCTAGATGTTCCATAATTAGAAACAGCCACGCTGACTCAGGAGCCCATCAGTTGGGGTGCAGAGTGGCCCCTTCACAGAAGAAAAGGAGAAAAAAAAATGTTGCAAACTTGTAAAAATAAAAACTGAACAAGAATCAATAAATATGATGTCATATGTTTTAAAAGCGACTTGTAATTCTCCTTGAAACATTGCATTGTCGGATATCTAATATAAATAACTCCTATTGGAAGGATGGTCTGGAAGAAAAGTTGAAACATTTTCAGTAATGACAAGAAGGCAAAAATCTCTTATTTGGGGGCACGCAGTCAATAGAAAGAGACAGTGTGGTTTAGTCAGGTGACACAACTAGGAAGCTAATTTGTCTGCAAAAAATGTATTTTGAAATTTGGTCCAGGATGGGATCAGTCATGTTCCAATTTCCTCGAAGAGATTTAAAAGCTGGAAAACACCCAGCTATTGTCCATGACCTAGACACAGGCTTCCTGGAGACAGAGAAACACTTTTTGGAGTGTCCCTTTCTACTCGGTGATTTCTCAAGGCCTTTGTGTTTCCATCTTGCAATGAGTGTGGTAACATGGAACATGCGGAGAGCCTGTGCACACACAGACTCACACGCATACGTGCACACACAGACTCACACGCACACATGCACATACACACACGCGCACAGAATGCTCATGTTTAGACAGTAAGGTTTCTGTGGCATGCAGCAGAAGAGAGAATGGAAGGCATAGGTGGAAATGGGAAATTTTCTCACAGCGTGTAACAGGCCAGGACGTGGTGGAAGAATAGAACATTTTCCACTCACCTATGAGTGCATGCATCACAGCAGCTGCAGACAATGTAGCCACCATCTTCTTTCCTGGGTCCGTCCAGGGCAGGCAAAGCCAGGTGGCGTGTGAGATTGAGATGCCTGTATCTTCATATGCCACTCTGCTCCATTCTTGGGATTATTCTGGAAGTAGACATGGTGGGGGCCTGGCACACTGGCAAGTAAGTCTACTCTGTGAATGTCTGTTGAGACATTTACAGATCAGCATTAAGGGACCGGCCTGGGGCTGTCCCCCAGTCTTCAGTACAGACTGTGGACACCAACAGGCTCTTTGGCTTGTCCAGGAGGAACTGAGTGATGCAATGCTGTCTACATGTCAAACTCCAGTGCCCTGGGGAGGTGCCACCCCAACCTCCCCCACATGGCTGGCAAACTGTGCCTTGCTCACACCTCTTCTCTGCGCCTGAAGAGCTCACCAAAACACACCCCCATTCACAGAGGGAGACAGAAGCTCCAACTGCTCACCTTGGACCTGACCCTGATGCTCTGCATTAGGTAGGCCTTTTGAGAAGCTTAAGAAACTTGATAGTCATCAAATATATTAATATAGAGAGCAAACATTTATTCTGTGGATTTCCATGCCAAGTTGAAGGCCAATACATAAAGTATGCATAAAGTATGACTCTATTTATGCAAAAAATAATTGCGTAGGGGATTTATATGGTATATATGACCACATAGGAAAAGGACAGGAAGGATGCGCCTTGTTAACAGTGATTACTTCTGTGAGCAGAGTGGAATTAGTGGCGTGCTAAAGTATACTTTCACTTGCTATTTTATCTTTTCTGTTTCTTTTTTATATTGGGTCTTATTCATATATTACTTCTAAAATTCTTTATAATATTTATAATTTCTTGTCATGAAATCCATATATATATATATATATATTTGTTTACTTTCTGTCTCCCTCTTGAAGACAAGGACTATGTAGGGGGTGTCAAGGACTAGGGGATGTCTATTTTGTTTACATTGTATCCCCAGAACTTAAAAATGTCCCGCACAGATTAAGTGTTCAGTAAATATTTGTTGATTAAGTGAATGAGTTATTCACAAAATAAAAAAATTGGAAAATGTTTGTGCTCCAAGCTGAGGGCTTAGTCTCTGGAACAGAGCCTGGCTTATGCTAAGTATTTAATGTGTGAATTTAAATTAAATACTTTGGTGCATAAGGCTGCATGCCTGCTCTTAGAGCTTTTACAATCCAGACATCCCCACTTGTAACCATGTGACAAAACAGATTATGAAAAGTCTCATAGAGAGGCATAAGCAAAGAGTGAAGGGGCTCAGAAAAGAGAGCTACAATAGCCATCAGAAGTCATCAGGGCAGGCTTCATGGAGGAGGTGACGTCTGAGCAGGACTTGGAAGGATGATGTGTTAGTTTCCCGGGGCTACTGGGACAAATCACCACGACCTTGGTGGTTTAAAACAACAGAAATTTATTCTCTTACAGTTCTAGAGGCCAGAAGTCCCAAGGTGTTGGCAGGGCCCTGCTCCCTCCAGAAGCTCCAGGTGAGAATCCGTGTCTTGCCTCTTCTAGCTTCCGGTGGCTGCCTGCAATCCTTGGTGTTGCTTAGCTCATGGCTGCATCACTCCAATCTCCACCTCCGACTTCACATTGCCTTCTCCTTTGTGTGTGTCTGTCTAATCCCCCTCTTTCTCTGTTTTGTTAGAACACCTGTGATGGCATTCAGAAGAATCCGAGCCAGAATTGGCAGGTGAGGGCATGCAGCTTGACAGAGGGGTAAGGTGGCTTGGAGACTCCCAGCCTGGGCCATTGGCAGTGGCAGTTTTGACCGGCATGGGCATGCAGGGCAGGACAAGGTTTATAGTGGGTGGAGAGTGAGTTCGAGATGCTGGAGCACGTCCTGATACAGGACGAGGAAAGGCCACCTCGGCAGCAGGTGGTCAGGATGTGGAGGAAGGGTCAGGGCAGAGCTTTGGGGAAATGTCCACTTTGTGGGGAAGATGCCAGTAAGGGAGGCAAAGAAGGACAGTACCCACCAGGGAAGCCCAACGAGGAGCTGGGCAAGAGTGTCAAAGTGCTGCAGTGAGAACCAGGAAGATTGTGTGTGCGTTTATGTACGTACTGAGGTGCTGGCAGTTTTTCCCAAGTAGAACAAAGATGACACACGTCTGGTGGGGGGTAGAACAGGCCCCTGAACTCTACTCCCTTCAGCACTCTCAGTTACTCTCTCTTATACCCCACCCACCTGTGCCTCCCGCTCCTGGGCATTTGTGCAATTAGAAACCCAGATTAAAATCCTTGGGTTGACCCCATAGGAGCTATTTCAGGTTCTAGATAAGCCACAAATATATTTATAAAAATAAATATCCAGTCCAATCACAATAAATTATACTCCTAAAATAGATTACTCTAACTTCCCATGGGACTATTACCCAAAATGACAATTTATCATTATTCTTTCTAGACAGGGCCATTTTGATAAAAGTACTTTTAGAGATATTGTCTATTTTATTGTTAAGTGTAAAAATCATTAAAATAAAATGTCTTTTGCTTTCAGAGCTAGAGAATGATTGGCTTTCTATTCCATCTGATGTAAGTTCTCTTACAGACAGCTAAGGGTCTTGTGATATATCCTAGTTCCTATCCTTGCATTGGCAATCAGCATGCTCGTGGCCAAGTTCCACACCAGATTGCAGGAACACCTTGTATTTGGTTTTCTGATACAACCTTTCCTCCTAATCTCACCTTTACCCAAGCCCTCTTCAATATCTGTCCCTTGGCCTACTTCTTTCTCTTAATGGCTTGATGGGTAATGATGTCATTTATTGTAAGTCTTTTCAGATCTTTTTTGAAAGTTGGCAAGATGTAGAAACCAAGTAAATGGGATGATGAAGACAGACTCTGGTTCCATGATGGGCAGATAATTGAGCCAGTGAGGAACATGGGCTTCATTGATCCTTCTCAAGTCAGACCACAGAGGCAGTGGCCAAAATATAAGTGTCACTTGTGGGACCAGGATTGTGTGCAAAACCTAAACCTCCCTGGCATTGTGTAGCATGAGGTTGTATGCCACCAAGAAGAGCAGGGGCAGCCATGAATATCCTAAGGACCTTTGGGCAAGAGAGGTCAGACTTGCACAGAAAGACCACCCTGCACCCCTGCCCTGGATGTTCCTTGTGTGGATTGGGGTCCACAGAGAGGGGTGTAGGAGCCAGGTGAGCCTTTTTCTCTATTCTATTAAGCAGCCCCTCATGTGTTGACGACGAAGAGGGTGTCCGCCTTTGGTTGCCTCAATTGGATGGCTAATTTGCAGCAGGATTCCATTAGACTCCCAGGAACTGAAACACACTCACCAACCAAGGTGGCCACGCGCTTGGCCTCTGCCGCAGAGCCTGGCACCAGGGCTGGGCAAGTTCCCAGCAGTTTGGCTGCAGCATGCCAGCTGAGCGGCCACCCTGAGTTCTGCCAGGAGGCTGCTGAGAAGCTGGAGGTCTTCCTGCTGGTTCCCTGGCATTGCTGCAGTTTCTCCTCCAACCAAGCCCGCAGCTAACGCCACCAGTGTCAGGGTGACAGATCGAAAAGGAAGGGAGGTCCTAGAGCAGGGGTCTATCAGAGGCAGAGCTGAAGAAGCTTGGAAAGTAGTCTGGCTGGTTCTGTGTGGGCCAGGAAGGCATTGCCTGGTGGATGGAATTCGAGAGAGGGAGAGGGCAATGCCCAAAGCAGGAACACGAGGATCCCATTCAGGAGGAAACTTCTCTGGCCTAGAAGTGCCACCTTCCACGCAAGTTTAGGTGCCGTCTCCAGGAAGCCTTCTGCTTGCTAACTTTCCCAGCCCCTCCAGCTCTTTGTATCCAAAGAGGGAGGCCTTATGCACAAAGGCATAGCTTGAGAAGTGGGTTTGGAGCCCCTTGGAATCACACTGACCCTTTGCAGCCTCCCACTTTGAGAGGCTCCTGGAGTCCTGGCAAAGGCCTCAGACATGTTTCTCCCAGAGGTCAGAGCTGGGCTCCGGGAAAGGAAAAACACCCTTCACAAAAGCACACCTACAGCGAGGGCACACCCCAGGTGCTGAAATCACAGAAGGGCATCCCGGAAGGATCTAGTCCAGGGACACTCAAATCTGTTTGTGCACCATGTCTTTTTGAAGCTGCTTAAACCTACAGAGGCCTGTGCACTGCCCCTGATCCGCTGAATCAGAATCTCTGAGGCTGAGTGGATATTTGTCTTTTTAAAGCTCCCCAGGTCATGCTATTGTGCAGGCAGGGTTGAAATCCAAAATGCTTATTCCACATCTGGGAGATGGGCCCAGAAAGGTGACTCACCAAGGCTGGCCCGAGCCTGGCCTCGAACCCAAGTCTTCCAGGACCCAGTCCAGTGTTATGTTACCCTGAGGACTGTCAGGCCTCCCTGGATGTGGCCTGCCCTGCTCACCCCCATGGCTCCCTTGTGCCCTCCTGACCTCACTTGGATGCACATGCCCTGCTCTTCTGTGTGTTCTTGGTGTGCCTGCTCTGTAACCTGCTTTTTAGTGGGAAAAAAGTATTTACTTATCTCTCTGATTCCATCATTAAGTCATAAGACTAATAAGGCTGTAGATTACAACAAATCAAACTCTAAGCCATAGTTCCAGAGCAAAGGCTGTGGGCCCCACGGGGTCTGGAGGAACATAGAAGTTGAATCTCTTCCTGAGTAGAAGACAACATGGTATAGTGGGAAGGGAATCGACTTCAGAATCAGGCAAATCAGCTGCAGAATCAGTTTTTGAAGCTGAGCTTTGAATCCTGGCTTTGCTGAGCTTCTGTTTCTTCCCCTGTGCAATGAGGCTCACAGGAGTTCCGTGGTGAACACATGAGTTAACGTATGGAAAGCACCTGCTTTATTACGTGGATGCTATAGTCAGGACAGGCTAGGTTTGCTGCTGTAACAAACAACCCCCAAATCTCAGTCCATAAAACGAAGCTTTTATTTGTCCTACACACTTCATGTTCAAGGAGGAGTTGGAAAGCGGGCTGTGTTGGCAGGAGGCACTCAGACCCAAGCTGCAGAATCTCCACTGCCACCTCGACATCAGGCTTTGGGGTCCATGGTGACAGGAGAGGAACATGGAGAATCACACAGCGGCTCTAAAATATTCTCCCCTGGAATTAACATACATCATTCCATTTGCATTGCAGTGGCCAGAGCAAGTCACAAGGACACATCTAACTTTGAGGGACGTGAGCTGAGGGGAAGAGAGGCAGAGGTGGTGGGGAGCACTAGGAGCACCCACACTGTGAGTGAGGACTGACTAGGGCCCAGGTGGCAGGAAGAGGTATTACCACACCGAGACTGGAGCCCAGGCTCCAGCTACCAACGGACAGTTTTCTGTTGTATGAACTCTTCCCTCTTCTGAGTCATTTGCCTCTCTTGTGGTCAAACACTGGAAAGAAACATTTCCAATGGGTTACAAAAAGGTCTGTGCAAATAGAAGGAAATTCCATCGCCAAGCTAGTTCAAGGATTGTTTCTTCTTTCAGGGTTTATAACTCTAAATGGCTTACACTTGTCAGCAATAGTACTTTCTCTGTAAACAATGGAATTTGAGGTATGACTTACGAAAGGTACATCACTCTTCAATGCATGCTTTTGACTTGGGGGTTAGGGGATAAGTTCGCATCCTGTGTCACTGGGCAGTTATTTGCAAAGAGCTCCCCTTTCAGCCAACCTCCTCTGGAAGCACCCTCACCATTCTCACTGGGGGAGCCCTGGCTTTGGGGGGTGTCCCAGCTCTGCAGAAGCTGCTCAGGCAGCAGGCCCACTAAAACTCTGACCCAAGAAAACAAAAGGGGAAGAGGGGAGAGATTCAGCCAGCGGACCTCTCCCAGCCTACATAAAAGTCTTCTTTATGAACCACAAACACACCTGGAAGTTCTTTCGATGACCGATTACATATGCATATTATTCTCAGCTCCTGCTATAACCCAGGTTTCGTTCCAGGCTTTGGGATTTGGCAATGAGTAAAACAATTCCCTGCTCTGGTGGGGTTTACGTTCTGGGGAAGAGACAGAAAAACAAAGAAGCTCACTGGTAAAGAATTCTACTTTAGGCAGAGTACATGATAAAGAAAGATGCTCCCACTTTAGGAATGGATTGCGGGACACTGAAGTCAGGTCAGTGGGGAGCTCTGAGCAGCCGGCAGCAAAAGGACCTGCTGGTCAACCCTGAGATAGAAACAGGAGTTCAGAAAACAAATTCATTTTTGCCCAGTTCTTCCACGTCCACCATCTGCTCCCTGCGCCCCGTCGCCCTGGTAATTGTTTTTCTTGGCATTCCAGGGTAGTAGGTCACGTTAGATTCTTTTCTTCCAAATAGTCTACTGACATCAAAGTGGAAGGGATGTAAGGTAAAAAGAAATAAATCGGGGAGGATTCTGCATGTTTCACAACTGCTTTCATGTCCAGGATGTGCAGGAATGCCGGGGTGGGCACACGTCCTGTTATCTCCCCCGGTTCAAGGAAGGGTGGTGGGTGGGAGTGTGGTGTCCAAACGCAGAAGTGATCTGGACTGATAGCAGGGCAGCGGGCTGCACCAAAGCAAGAGTCAAGGGCAAGATTTTTCAAATTGAGATAGTGTGGCGGATAACACAGGGCTTAGATTGAGCAATAAAACATGCAAACTGGTGGGAGCCGGGGGAGGTGATAGGA
Source organism: Microcebus murinus (assembly GCF_040939455.1). NCBI lineage: Eukaryota > Metazoa > Chordata > Mammalia > Primates > Cheirogaleidae > Microcebus > Microcebus murinus. The sequence continues at coordinate 112,809,492 of NC_134105.1, read as the reverse complement.
GGAATGTGGAGAGACAGCAACGAGGCCTTACTGCTTGCATTGTGCCCTTGGGAAGGGCATGTCCCCTCCAGGAGCCCAGATTTTCTCACCTATAAAGTGGCATCTGTAAGTAGGACGCTTCCATGTCTCCTACCTGTCTGAATACTTCCGATTTGGGGACAATTTATTCTATTCCCAAACAACAATTGGTTAGCCAAGGAATCTAAAGCAATGTCATTTTTATAACTTAGCCTTGGTCCTTGGACTTCAGAAGTTTGCAGTCTGATGGAGGAGATAGTGTGAGCACGTGGCAGAGACTGAAAAGTCTCAAGCAGCACAAAGTCAAGAGGGGCCTCAAGTCTTCAGTAGAGAAGGGTTCTTAAAGAGGGGTTCCCTGGAGGAAGCTGTGGAGGATCCATGGAGGAAGAAATTTTTAGAAGAGGGAGGCACTAGCACTGGTGGGAAGAAGGCTGGTGAACAGTCAGAGCATAATAATTGGAAGGTATGTAAGGTATTGTCCATGCCTGTTGTCCATTGTAGCCTTGGGCACACAGAGCTCAAAAGATGTTTAAATTTTAAAAACTTCTCTCTGACTCCTCCTTCTTTTAAATGAAAGCTACATACTCTTTATAGTGCAAACCTGGCAATGTGCCTCAAAATACTTCAAAATGGTCAGAACTTTTTCATCCCCAAATTCTAGAAATGCAGACTAGAGAAACAATCAGGGCTAACGATCGCTATCAATTGAGCTCTATGTGCCAGGAGGCATGACCAAAGCAATTTATACATGCTATTTTATTTTGTCCTCACAATAACCTGTAAGGAAGATAGTATCCCCTTATCTATATGTAAGAAAAAATGAGACCTAGAAAAGTTTAATGAATTGGCCTAAAGTTATATCCAGCAAGTGGTAAAGCCAGAATTTGAATCCAGATCTGAGTGATGCAAAAGCCTATTCCCAATGTCCACAATTTTCTTCCTTTTTAGGCACAGGCGTAATGATATATGTATAAGGATTGATTAAACCAGTTATAGTTCATTCCTGTTGAATATTACAAAAGCATAAAAAATGATGTTGTAGAACACTTTAATGCCATGAAAAATTATTTATAATATGCTATGCTAAAGTAGAAATAGGTTATCATATATTGTGTACAATGTGAGCCCAATTTTATGAAAAGGTTAGATAGTGGTTACGTGGTAATAAAATAAAATATTGATATTTCTATGTGTTATCTTGGGATTGTAGATGTTTTTATTTTCTTATTCATGCATTCTGTAGTTTCAAAATGTTCTGAAAAGAAACAACAATGCTTTTATAGCCAGAAAAAATAAGAAATATTACAAAACAGTTTGCTCTTAATTATAAAACTTAATACCTGGGCAGAAATTTTGGAAACTACCTAAAAGGAGAAGTAAGGAAAGCCACCCTAATTTTGCTACTCAGCTGTCCAAGGATAGCTATTTTGGTATATTTCCTTTCAGTCTTTTATCTGTGCTTGATCTGTTTATTAGTTTATTTTACATAGTTGTGCTCAGTTTTAAATGTGAGCTAAGCTGTTTTAGTGTCAAACAGGAGCAAGAAAATTGCATTCTTGTTTAACTGTTTTCTTCACTTGACTGTAAATTCTTTAAGGGCGGTATGATTTCTTTTTTGTATCTGCAGCCCACAGTGCAGCAGTGCCTGGCACATTATAGATGCTCAGCAAAATATTTGTGGAATGACTGAGTGGTGGAGTAGAGAGGAGGCAGAGGCTGTAAAGTTTTGTATAATCTGAGCAGAAGTTTTGGACTGGAAGAATTTGGAGAGAAGGCCAGTGAGACGGGGCAGGCAAGATGGGGGGCCGTGGGGAGGGCCTTCATGGTCACGGTTGGAATTGAGACTTGACATACGAGGCCGCCGGGACTCACTCGGGCCTTCCAAGTGGGGATGTTACATGATCAAAACCATGGAACGGAAACGCGATTCTGGCAGCTGTGCGCTGGGCGGCTGGGCTGGGGAGCAGCAGAGGGGAAGGGCTGAAGGCAGGGAGGTCGGGAGGCTGCCCTCGCTCGGCCCAGCCAAAAGACGCTTGCAGCTAATCCCTGCCCGGGGAGGCTGGGCTTGGACGGGGCTGCGGGTGCGCGCAGCGACAGAAGAGGGTCGCAGGCGCTCCGCGTCCAGGGCCAGCGTCCCGGCGAGGCCAAGCAGCGAGCGCAGTGCAAGACAATGGGGGGCGGGGCCGAGCGCCTCGGCGGCTGCGGGTGCCAGCAGCCAGTGACACCGAAGTCTCGGAGAGCCCCCTCCCCAATCCCCCGTCTCTTTTGGCTTCTTGGTTGCCTGGGTGTACAGAGGAACAAATTTGTGGTGTGGACGGATTCCAGGCCAGTCATCTATCATGCACAATGAATGCTCGCTAGACACTCATCGCGCACTCGGCAGCCTGGCCGGGTCCAAGGGCCCTGGCTGCAGGCCAGGGTCTGCCCAAGGTGACTTGCCAGATTCTCCCCTGAACTTTGCTCTCTTCTCTGCTCTAGTCCCCTGTTTTTCTTTTAATTCAGAAAAAGCAACAACAAGCGGTTCCCAGCCCCCCTCCCTCCTCGCCCCGTCCCTCCCTCCCTCCCTCCCTCCCTGCGGTTTGGCAGGGAAAGCGCCCAGGCGGTCCCCGGGAAGATTACCTAACCGCGCGCTTGGGGCTTGGGGCCCGCGGCCGGCCGGGCGGGGCGCTGGACGCCCTCGGAGAGCCTGGGCGCAGCGCCCCGGCCCCCTGCGAACCCCCCAAAGGCGGGACAACAGCTCGGCCAAGCCTCAGTTTCCTCAGCTGTAAAACACTAGCGGCAGAGCCCACTCCACTTACCCGTGTGTTGTCAAACTCCAACGCAGGAGCACTCCTAAGCCTTGTGAGTACATTAAGCAAGTTCTTGTATTTAATATTATTAATTATTAGTGTAAGTGAGCTCAAGCGCTGCTCTTAAAGGTAATATGAGGAATCTACCTGGGCGATTTTCTTCTTATTCCTTCTTGTAATGCAGGGCTAGCTCACCCCGGCAGTGGTCGTGTATGTTCCCACGTCTTTAAATGTTTTATGATGATGTTTTCCTCTGGGCATTTGTGCAGTGTGATGGACCTACGCAAATAAAATAATGTTTCTTGTTTTAAAAAGCAGTAACATAGCAAAGCACGATAAAAAGAAAACCAAAATCAGAAATCCTTACCTAGCAGACTGGTAAAATTTTAACATATACGACAGATGAAAATGGAAAATGGAAGTGTAATACCAAGGAAAGGGTTTATTTAAGGCAGGGTGCCAGAAGGCAGAGCCACGTTTCAGGGGTACCATGGCCACTTGCTTTGAGGGCCTCATATCTATGCCACTTTGGAGTGATTGGAAAGCACACCTAGTGAGGTCTTACTCAGGTGAATCGCTCTGTGTCCCCCCCCCCATCCCTATGTCTACCTGGAAGCACCAACTGCAGTGACCTGAAACTGTGTTCCTTGGCCCTCTCCTTGCAGTCAGTGGGCTGCCCCAGAGCAGGGGCTGGCACTAGGCAACCTTGCATGGGGCAGCACCATTCATTGGGATGACCATTTGATTACTGGATGGCCGGTGGGCGTGTCCAACGAATTAAGGTGGAGGTGGAGGGCATTGTGGAGGCCGGATGGTTTTAGGTGGATGGGGCCAGAGGGTCTCAATGGTTGGCCCTCCTTCCTTCTCTCCTTTCAACACACAGATGGTTGCAACTTCAGTTGAGTACTACAATGGCGAGAATTTTGCTAGCAGTAGTATTGACCCAAAAGGAAACAAGCTGTAAGTGTTGTCAGGCTTGTCTTGCCAAGGATTTGAGTGCCTCCATTTTGGAAGGTGATGAACTTGTGAGAATTTGTGGAATGTGTTTTTAATTCCTCTTGGGTGGGGCTGATGGAAGTCACCCACCATGACTCTAAAGGCAGTTTGGGAAGTCTATCACATGATTTCAGCCAGGTGGATTAGTCTTAAGAGGTGGACCATGAAACCTGCTGTCAGTACTTCATGTGGCTGGAAAATCCACTGGGATTTAACTCCCAGTAGCTGGGTTTTCTCACCTGCAAGACCAAAACTATCGAGTCCGGCCTTTGTGCATCTCTTAGGGTGAGGGACAATAGGAACTTATAAAATTTCCTACAGAGAGCTTTGCCGAGGGAATATGCCAAGTCTGAAGTCTGTGTGCTTGGGTCCTGTCGCTGGCTGCCAACCAGCGGGGAAGGGGGAGATGGGGCCACCCCTCCCTCCCACATGGGCAAGTCCTACGACAGCCATGTGCAAAGCTGAGTCATGGATCTTTAGAGTAAGTCGGTCAGTTTGCTAAGTATAAATGTCAACTTTTAAATTACACAAACTTGGAATAAACCATTACATTTTTTTTTGTTTTTTTTCAGACAAGGTCTTGCTCTGTTGCACAGGCTGGAGTGATCATAATCACAGCCTCAATGTAACCTCCAACTCCTGGGCTCAAGTGATCCTCCCGCCTTAGCTTCCCAAGGAGCTAGAACTACAGGCACGAGCCACCATGCCCAGTTAATTTTTTATTTTTGGTAGAGACCTGGAGTCTCACTATGTTATGTTGCCCAGGCTTTAAAATATACAGGGGATCAGTTTCTATCAAACCTGAAGTCTATATATTTCTTTTTATTAAAGAAAGATGTTTTCATTTCTTACAGTAATGCAGGCACAGAAAAAGTTTGTGTTCACATAAAAGTCAACGGAAGGGAAAAAATTCACCCTAAGTCATACTCCAAAGTTTAACCATTGCTAATTTTGCGTGACCTACATAATATGCAGAAGTGTTTGAATGATGCAAAATCTCATGAACATGATCTTAAAGGAAGGCTGAATACAAGACTTCATTTGGCTCTGGCTTTTAGAGGTTGGAATAATTTGGGTGTTCACTGTGGAGTTAGCAGCAGGAAGGATTTTCCAGGCTTTGCTTGGCCACCTGCACGGGAAAAGCAGGTATGAGAGCAAAGGCCATCTACCTTTGGAAGGGGCAGTGACATCTTGAGTTCTGCTCTTTAAGGGGACTGGCATTTGAAAAGGAAATAAAAACTTCTGGAAAACACTAGTTCCCACATTTAGGTGCATATGGGCATCATCAGGCAACCAAGACTTTTATCCATGACTGGATTTAGCTCCACTGGGGGCAGAGATGGGAGAATGAGTCTGAAGTCCTGGCTTGAGATTGGAGAGGGGGCTCCCTCCAGCGCCCTGGGAAATAGACAAGGCAGAGCTGGACTCCTGCTGGGGTTAGAGATATGTTCTTATCAAAGAAACGTGTCCTCCAAGATCACATGGGTACATGTTAGGCTTGGGGTCTGCCCTGAGGTTGAGGTGCTGCCGGGACTTGTGGCATGTGTGAGTGAGAGGCTTGGCTTATGTGGGGTACCTTGGGGCCACACAATCAATGAGAGGAACAACGGAGACCAATTTGTGAATGGAAATCACTATTGAGAGCTGCCTTACCAGTTACTCAATGAAACCTGGAGGGAAAAAAAAAAATCAGTGTCAGGCAAGAATGTTCAACATACCATAGACCAGACAGAAGGGGTACGAGGGTTTTTTTTCAGGGGTTGTTTAGGACATTTCCCAGGAATTATAGCCCATGCATCCCATCCTGCTGTGTACGAACAACTTGGGAAGAACCCTGGCAGCCTAGCAAGTTTCACTTGTCCTGCTTTCAATTCCAGGCTGAGAACTGATAGATTTTATGTGTGATTAGAAAAGCTCCACACTTTTCATGCTCTAAACCTCCAAAATAACAGGGTTGCCCCAGAGCAGTGGAGAACTCACTTTTCTATGTGGTTCCTGCTTGTAGACCAGGTTGCATCTATTGTCAAAGGATTATAGATGGCCCAGAATTGAAGGAGCAATATGCACATATACCAGCCCAAGGCCTACTGCATTCAGAAGTAGTGATCATACAGAAATGTTCCCAATTTGAAATCTACCTTTCCACTGAAAAAAGGAAAAAAAAAATGCAGGTGAATAGCAAGAACCAAGTTACAGGGGGATTGTTTAAACTACTTGAGGACAAATAACATTCAAGGCATTTTAAAGGTATTCTTTGCATAACATAAATGTGCCAGTTAAAACAATCCAAAAATTTAATGCAGTCCTGCAATAACTTGAATCGTCAATGCATCTGGACAAGAAATTCTAGACAAGTGATATTATGAATACCTGGCTCATGAAAATTCAAGTAAACTGAGGTCTTTCTGGCCTTAGCAATCACTCTGGAAGTTTTATTGGGGAAAGAGTGACTTAGAGATTCCCCCAGTTATTGAACTGACAACAGAACAGTGATATTATCAGAGTCTTGGAGGAGTGCCACTGAATGCCCCTTCAATGAGCTTTCTGTAGGTGGTATATTTGATTTCTCTTCCTTCTTTGCCACCTCTGTTCTCATCATCTTTTTCAATTGACTATGTATTTCTAATCTAAATTATCATTTCTACTTCTGTGGCCATAGCTGTCTACCCTTTTGTTCCTCGTTCTCTGTTTTAACTTCCTCCTTTGTTGTTACATTCTCTGTACCTCAGTGGCCTCATCTGCAAAATGGGGATAATAATGGCACACACCTAATGTCATTGTTATATAGATTATGTAAGTAAAATGTGTAAAGCAATTGGAGCAATTGGGGCTATACTCCATATAGTAAGTGCTCAATAAATATTAGTTAATGGTTTGATTGATGTCATTATTGTTATTATTATTATATCTGTTTCCTCCTGTTCTGCTTGACTTGGGTGCTGGCAGAGTTTCACTTTTAAGGGCATTGATAGTCTATGAGAGCAGCACTTTCTTTTGGCTAGAAAAATAACTGAATTTCAGCAAATTTCCTGCTTTTGGCTATTTTTGGCTATTTTCATTGCTGCTTATGCCTGAAGGACTCTTTGATTATTTCTGGGTTTGTGGCTTTTCTTGGCAGTTGAACTGAATTAAGTTGAATGGAGATATTAAGTGTCTGAGTGCTGAATAAAGAGAGTGCCCCTGAATTTGAAACTAATAAAAGTGTACTCCATTGAAAATGTTAAGAGTCTGAACTTTCCAGTGATTCATTTTTGCCTCATTTCTGGTTAGTCTGAGTTAGTGAGGCATTTTATATGTGTTGAGAAGGTATGTTTTGTCAGTTTGTGTATGCTGTACATTTCTGTGTTCATATTGGTAAGAGAGAATAGGAATGTTTATATTTACAATAAAATTATTCCTATGAACTTTGTTCAATGCTGTGTGAAGAAGACCACATTTGGAGGTTGTCCACTTTTTGTATCTTGCTTCTGTTGCAAGTCACTCCTTGTAGAGAGCAGGAGGTTCCCTTGCAGAGTGAGGCGAAAGTTTTTTCCTTTACAAACTTCCTCATTTGTTTATTTATTCATGTATTCATTCATTAGGCATGTATTTATTGGTAACCTACTATGGGCATTGTGGCAGCAGTGATAAGTGAAACAGTTCCTGTTCTTATGGACCTTTCTTCTAACAGGGGAAATAGAAACTCAACTCTTAAATAACCAAATAATAAATTGGATGGTGGTTAATGCTATGAAGAAAACACTGAGTAAGAAGCCAGAATAAAAATGCAGCCGCAGGGTGTGGATTTATCTAGAGAAGCCCTGTGACTCCTTCTCTGACAGGGCAGTAATTGGATGAGCCCAAAAGAAGTGAAGGCAGGAGGCACTTAGCTATCCAGGGGAGGAAGAGTGGGACGGGCTGAAGGGAAGCAAGTGCAAAGGTCCTGAGGTGGAACATGTTCAAGAACGTATTGAAGGAGCACAGATACCCAAATCTTAAAGAAAGGGAGGAGGGACAAGAATTTGAGATATGTACAATTGGCCATAGTTGAGCCGATTTAGAGCTCAGCTTTGGAAGAGCAGATGTTCCAGATGACAATAAATCACATATTTGTATTTTGAAGATCTTAACTTTAAAACAGGTCAGAACCAGGAGGAAGGTTCAATCTTGTTTGTCAAATCCAAATGTGAAGTGGCCGTTTGGTTCACCATGAAGCAGAAATTTGAACTGTATCTGAGCACACTGCTGTGACCAGTTAGTCGGTTTTTCATGGGAGTGAGTGTGTGTGTGTATATGTGTGTGCGTGTATGTGTGTGTATTGTGTATGTGTGTGTATTGTGTATGTGTATGTGTGTATGTGTATGTGTGTGCATGTATGTGTGTATGTGTATGTGTATGTATTGTGTATGTGTGTATGTGTGTGCATGCATGTGTCTATGTGTGTGTATGTGTGTGCATGTATGTGTCTATGGGTGTATATGTGTGTATATGTGTGTATGTATGTGTGTATGTGTGCATGTGTGTGTGTGCGTGTATGTGTGTATGTGTATGTGTGTGTGTATGTGTGTATGTGTGTGTGTGTGTGTGTGTGTGTGTGTGTGGCGAGGGTGAGGTAGGGGTAGAGGTAGGACGGGGACAGGGATGGGGCTGGCATGGATGCCTCATACTCGCCATCCTAGAAATAGGACCGTCTCAAGACCAGGTATTTGTTTTACATTCAGATTTCCAAGAGACCTCCTTGTTAGCTGACGGTGGAACCAGAGCTGGGAGAGAGACGCTCCCTCAGTAATCCCTGCCCTCTCGGCCCAGACTGTGTCGCCCCACTTCCATCCAGCCCCTCATACGCCTGCACCGTGTGCGTGGACAGCGGGAGTGAGGAGGGGTGCTTGAGAACTACTTGCATCCCCTCAAGACTCCTTGGGAAATGGAATTTGAATTCCTACTGCTCGTTAGGAAATGAATTCTTGAAAAAGGAATCCGCTCCTAAGAGGGTTAGGGGCTGGGCTGTGTTTACCCAGGCACGCAGCTCTTCCGAGCCCCGGACCACCGCGCCCAGGGGAGGTGACCGGTTGGTTATCTGTCCTGGCCCAGGGTGTCCTCTGTGAGGTCCGCTGGGAGAGTGGCTCTGGGAAGGATGGGTCGCTCAATGTGCTTTCTCTGCTCGATTCCCTCGGGCTGGTCCTCTATCTAGTCCAGGCCTCTAAAAGCAGAGCGTCTGAGGGGTAGGAGAGGACCCTCCCTCTTCCCCATCGCCACCCCACTCTCAGCCCTCCAGTACAGACCGTCACTCAAAGTGACGACCAGGAGGTGGGCTGGGAACGAAAGAGTGTGCGGCGGGGCTGAGCCACGCAGGGGCCACCTGGAGGGAGAGCTGGGCGGAACAACCAGAAAGAAGAGGGAGACGAGGAATGCGGAAGGAGGACAAAGATCTGGGGAAAGGGCCACTGTCAACCGCCAGGCTGCTGTGCACCGAGTGGGCGCGGAGGGAGGCGGGAGCGGCCCTGCTGCCTTGGCAGCCCTTCGCCACCAGGGCGCGCCCGAGTTCTCGGCAGCGTCCGGCGCCGCGGGAGCCTTGGCGGGGCATTCTGGGAAAGGAGGGCCCCAGACCCCATGGCAAGGAATCCCAGGGAAATGGTCTGGTTGAGTCTGCAGCAATGCATTGCTTCCCGGCAATGACAGCTGAGGGGTTGTGTCTTTTGAGTGCCTTAACCGGCACGTTTCGTCACTTCAGTGGCTCCTGAAGTGGTTTATGGGGTCCAGCTTTGTTCTAAGCAGAGACGTGTCACCTGCCTTTCCCCCTGTCCCCAGCCCCTGACAGCCTTCCCTTCCCACTCTTTCCCCTGCACGGACCCAAATCTGCTGCTAGGAATTTTTAGTCAGGGTAAGCTGTCAGGGAGATAAGTTCTGGGCTTACTTGTCTAATGCCCGAGGTGGCTTCCTTCTGTCTCCCCAGGTAGGGTGCTGCCCGGGAGGGATCGAGTTTGAGAATTGGGGCTGTCTGCAGCTGCAAAAAGGTCTGCGAGCGTTTGACTTTCTCACCAGGCCACGGTGGGGGGGGGCACCTGTTACTTGTATTTTTCTGCGTTCCTTTGGATGGGGTTGGGGGTTGGCTGGGCTGGAGAGAGTCCGGGGGGGGGGAACAAAGAAGGACACATGTCCCTGGGGGAGGCAGCCACTTAGCTTGCATTCTTCGCCACCCCAAAGAGGCGCACCCCTGGAGCTGCCCTGCCAGACAAGGCTGCCCTGCTACCCCCTGTTACTCGATTAGAGAAAATTTAGTGTAAAAAATAGTTAGCTAGACAAAACATCGTTAAATAGGTAACTGAAAAGGCAGGAAGAAGAATACTAGGTTATCATAAATGGAGCGATTGCAGGAGGCCCTGCCACCTGGAGTAGTGGGTAGTGCTGCAGGGACAAAAGGAAGAGTTTGGAATTAGAAAAATGTGGGAACCTGGGAGAAGAGGCCTGGTGGAGCATAGCTAGCTGGTGTGGCCCTCTCAGAAGCGGGCACCACGGAGCTAGCTCTGCAAGGGCAGGGAAGAGGCAAGCTGGATTCAGCTGCTATCAGGGGGAAAGCACTGCTATTCCCAGGGCGCAGAAGTATTGCTGAGTGTCACTCACAGCAACTGGTAGAAGTGAGGAAGCCCAAGGACGCAAACTTCTAGGAAAAAGTAAAGAGGTAAATCCCTTCTTCCTCCACCCTAACCTAGCAGAGCCTGCCCTGGAGCTGCCTGGCAAAGCAGAGGCGTGCTATGCAGAGATCCGGCTTCAGCATTGCAAGAGAGTGTATAGAAGGGTGGGTTTTGAGCTGAGAGAAAATACCCTAAAAACTGGTATAGGGTGCTTGATTGGCCGGAATAGCAAGAGGAGATTCAGAAGTGAGAGGAACTTACCCAGTATCACATATTTGATGATAGACCACCAAGATGTCAGACTAGTTGCCTGGGACCAGAAGGTTTATATGGGTTCCTGCAGAGTAAGATGGCCTGACCATCGCACTATCGAAAGTTCTGTGGCGGCTGGCACAACACTGAGGTCTTCGGCCGTCCCCCAGAGCTGGCAAGGCCACCAGAGAACGGCGAACAGGAGAGCTGCTGCCCTCCTGTGGACACCTGCGGTTCTGCAGGAAGGTCATCTGACCTGTGGCTCGCAGAGGTGGTTGCTTGGCTGGAGACCCCTGCCCAGCTTGAACTCCAGGAATGACCCGCTGAGAAAGGCCAATTTGATCCTCTGATGCAGGTGAAGGAGATCTCAGCACTAATTCATGGTGATGATGGTTTTCTTCAAAAAAACAATAAAAGTCTCATCACAGAAATCCTGTTTGGCTAAGTACAAACAGCTAAAGCTGAACGAGATGAGCCTAATATTTCATCTAGGCGTCTGTCTGCCTTGGGTCTTGCAGTGTCTTTTAGAACAGGAGTTAGCAAGCTTTTCCCATAAAGGGTCAGTAAATGTTTTAGCTTTTCGACCATACAGTTGTTTCAACTACTCCACTGTGCCCTCCTAGTGTGAGAGTAGCCAAAGACAGTAACTAAACGCAAGAGTGTAATTGTGTTGCAATAAAACCTTATTATGGGCACCGAAATTTAAATGTCATATAATTTTCACAAGTTACAAAATATTATTTTTCTTTCGGTTTCGGGCCCATGGCTGTGGTTGACGGACCACTGATTTACAGTCTTCAACAGTTAAAGTCATTAGGCGGTGCCACTGTGAACTAAAATCATCAAAGCAGCTTCTACGCTACCTTGCCAAGTCCCAGGAAGGGGCAGATGTCCCCCCCTGGATCCGGCTCCATAGATCCGGAAGGCTGAGCTATCTGTTCTCTGTGGTTCCAGTTTAAGGGGCTTTCTGGGGGAGAAACTCTGGCTCTAAATTTTACCTGTTTCCTTGCTAGAGAGAGAAAACTGTTCTCATTCAAATTTGTGTTGCTGGGTTCTAGGAAAATGAAGTGGCAACAAATCTGAGCCTCATCAATAGTTTGGGGACTCTCACAGTGTGCCATTTTCCTCACAGATAAGAAGCTGTTCCTGGATATGTTTTAACAACATACCCCCTCGATGCACTGAAAATACAACTGGTTTAATAAAAATGTGATTTTTACGTGATTTTTCAGAACTCAATCATTTTTAAAAGCAAGCTGTACGTCGCTTACGTTAAATAGTGGCTTGTTTCATGGATAGTTAAACCTACAAGTTAAAGATCTAAATGGAGAGAGGGTGAATATGGAGAACTTTGAAGGTTTTAAAAAGGGGCCTTTTGTGAGGAAAAAAAGTTTAGAACAGGGCTACCTTTGGGGCAAGTAAAAGGGGAAGTAAAGGACCTACATTTGTGTTTTCTTGGCTGTGCATAAAGGAACCCTGGAAGGATACGTAAGGATGTGTAATACCTGGTATATTATACATCGCGGAGAGCTGGCAGGGAGAGGGCTGGAGGGAGACTTCACTGCACCCCTTTTTTGCACTCCTGGTTTTTACACCCCATAAGTGCCTGCCTTTTTCCTTCTTCCCTCTACATCTGTCACCAGGGCCAGACACCGCGAGGCTCTGAGGACACCTAGCTCCCTTAGACACAAGTCCGTGCGTTTTCTAGTAAAGCAAGTGGGCAGCTAAAGAGAAACTGGCGATACCTTGTGATAAATGCTAGCAGCCTGGGAAGGGAGCGCAGAGGAGGTGTTAATTACCTGTCTGAGAGCATGAGAAATGGGTTTTCAACCAGGCAGAAAAGAAAGGGGACTTGAGCCGAGGACACAGGCAGGCGTGTGCTGGGTAAAGGCTGGGGAGGGTCTGGGTCACTGGGCGGGTGGGTAGCGTGCTGAGCGCCTGGCGTAGAGTGGAGTGGGGAGAAGAGAGAAGGGCGGTTGAGACCAGGCTGGAAATGTTTGCGGGAACAGTTTGTGCAGAGAAGTCTGTACTTTCCCTGGGACGTGGGGGTCCATCAGAAGCCCTAACTAACAGGTGTGTCCTAAAACCAGCAGATGACAATGTGAAGCAGTGGCAACTACAGCCTGGGGGCCCCTCATCTGTGAGGTGAGAGGCAGGACCAGCTGAGCGCTGGGGGCTCAGCCAGGACGGACTTTTCAAGACGAAGGCAGTGTTTCTTTGTGCGGCCGCTCGTGCCATCCAGCCCAGGCCCAGGCCCCCCTCTCCTTAGCTAGCGCCCTGCTCTCTAGGAGGTGAGGAATTATTGTTATCTGCCCCGTTGCTCCGGGGAGAAGATGCAGCCCGGGGTGCAACCACTGGCCTGTGCCTGGGAGTGAGTCAGTGGTGAAACCAGAGCCTGCTACCCGGCGGGGAGAAAGATGAGACGCTAAAGAGACTCTGACGGCTGTGTTCCTCCCTCCCCGCCCTGCCCAGATGTTCGGGAGACTCTGGCTGAACTCTGGGGCACACCCATCCGTGTTCCTGGCAAGCGTGGCAGGCTGCAGCGTCTGCTCTACCCGGCTCTTAGCTGCTGCTGGAGCAGCACCAGGACGGGGAGGCTGAGCTCCGGCGAGGGGTCGGGGCCGCCTGGAGAGGACAGGGCACCTGCCAGTGGGTGCCCTGGTGTCACTGGCAGCATGGAAGCAAAGGTTTGGCCGTTGGAGCTTGGCAGCTGTAAACAGGGGCAGAGCGGCTCTCAGCTGACATCCAGGGGCGGATCTCACTCCACTTGAACATGAAATCAATGAGATAATGGATGTGAAAACATTTTGAATCGTCACCAAACTCCTCGCACCCCATCCTGCTGCTGGTCCTCCTGCATTTCCTCCTTCTGTTACTGCCCCGCTATTCCCCGGGCCTCCCCGATGCCTTCCCCTCCGTGTTCCTCACCTCCCAACTGAACAGATGCTGAACTTTGTCGACTCCATTTCCGAGATGTCTCTTTCATGCAACCCCCTCAATTTCATTTCCACTGCCCCTGCCCTGGTCCAGGCCCTAGATTTCTTACTTATACGACAGAGACTCAGTTTATCTGTTCTACTTCCCCTTTTTTTCCTCCCTTTGAATTCATCAGCCACACTGATATCAGATTTAATATGCTTGGACCAGGCTTCTGATTATTTTATTCCCCCAACCCCAAACTTCCAAAGACTCTCTGTAGCCTACAGAGTAATAAACTCTAAAGTCTGGTATTCAGACCTCCTGGGCTGCCCCACTTCCTTCTGTTCACAGAGATCCTCCAACTCACCTTGACTTTCTGCACTTTGTACCCTTGTTCAAGTCATGCCATCTACCTGGAATGATTTCCCTTCACCATCCTCCTGAAAATTTTTTTTTTCCTTTTGAACTTCAAGATTCAAAAACGGTTATGGATAAATTATTGGCAGGATGAGGAAGGAGAAAATGGAATCATATTTTAGATACATCAAAGAACCCTTCTTTTTAAGGATTTCATTAATATATTCATGCAGAAAATATTCATGCAAGCCATTATGCAGAGGATTGGGGAGGAAAGATTCACTGTTTGCTTGGGCACAAGGATCTAGAGCTATGAGGATTAAGGGTATTTTTTGTCTAGTCAAACAAATCCACAACTACAACTCTAATACTGGGACAAAAATATCTGTAGACTGGTTATTTCCCTTTTTGCCCTACCTACCAGGAAGCTCCAAGGGAAAATTGACTCTCAATCACAGGATTCATGCGCTCCTTCAAATGTTCACACACAATATAGGTGCCAAGTATGTACTCAGGACTATGTTAGTTCCAACCATGTCATCATAGTTCCTCCTCTAAAGGAACAACTATTAGGTCTTATATTTAGCATAACTATGTTATCTATCTTCTCTATTCCTGATTTTGTAATTCTATCTTATTAATTTGTTGTATATATCATTAGTTTTACGTTCACTAAAATTCTTTTGAGAAGAGGTGAGATACAGTCAATATATAAAAGTATAAAACGTTCAAACACTGTTAAGGAGATCACAGATTTGATCTCCATTGTCATACGTTATATATGTTCGTTCTTTTATTATAGACTCTCTCCTAAAGCCAACTAGACGTATAAATATAACTGATACATAGTTTGATCCAATCATAACAATTTTGTAATGCTTTACTTTTTTCTGTTTCACCTTGTAAACATAAAGTGACATATACTGTTCTATCACAATTCAAATTATTAGCCCAAGGTTACTGTTTTGGGGCGCGATTTGGTTTTCTGCTCCCAGTATGTAACTGTAATTACAAAATTCTTTTCAATATCAATAGTATTTGTATGCCACCTCAAATCCTGTTTGGAAATTAGGTGAGATATACTATGTAAAGAAATTAACAGTTGAATAAACAGGGCATACCCATCAGAATAATGATTGCAGTTATGTATGTTCAGAGGTAGGGGTGTCCTTAGTGTTTCTTTCTGTCCTTACTGTGGTTTAATGTTTTTGGTGGGTAGAGGTACAAGAGGGGGTCCCTTCCTTCCTGAAAATCCCTGTAGGAAGCTGGAGTCTTGCTGCTGGGTTGGGAGAAGTGGCCTCCGTACCTGTGTCAGCACAGAGCTCGTTCAGGCCAGCTGCCTCTGCCGCGGGCATTGCCTGCTGTGGGCCTGTTCACAGCTGCTGTGCCCCAGCTCTGGACACCCCGATGCTGCGAAAGGCTTCAGCCAGGCTCCCAACCGCTCCCTGGGCATTGTGTCCCGGGACCTGTGCCTAATCCACCCACACATGCACCGCACAGAAACCGGAATGCGTTGGCCCTTGACTTAGGCCTGGGAGCTAACAGACCTCTCTCTTCACGGTTCCCTCCCTGCTGCGGTGCCTGGGCGAGTTCACTCCTTGTGCCCCTCCTCCCATTCCCCCTTCATCATTTCCAGGTTTCTGGTATTTGGTGTGAAGTATCACGTGTAGATGCCAAAGACAGGGCTTGTCAGAGCCCAAGAGTGAGGGACCCGTGCAGGAAGCCTGCAGTCTGGGGACTTGTTATGGGGCATGTGGAATTGCTCCAGAAGAAATGCCATCCGAGATTGTGGGTGGGACCAAGGGCCAGACACCCCACGGACCTCGTTCAGTGCCAATGGCTATCTTCAACTCAATTCAGTTTAGTTTAATTCAAGTCACAATCTCCACACACCTACGTCCGAATGCTGGGTACTACAGATTTAAATAAAACGTGGTCCTAGAGGTGCTTATTGTCTAATAATGATGATGATGATGGTATCATAGCAACTAAAATTCACCGAACTGTTACTCTCACTTTGTTAGGTATTATGTATTTATTATTTCATTCAACACACAGAAGAACACCCCACTAATTTCCTCAATTTACCAAATGGGGAAACCGAGGCTTGGCGAGATTAAAGGACCTGCCCTGGGCCAACCCAAGTGGTAGATAATCACAGGTCTATCTGACCCCAGAGCCCATGATCTTAATTGCCCTGCAATGCTACCTCCCAGGTGTAGTCACAGCCCAGCCCAGGCACAGAAGCGCCTCAATTGCATAGTGACAACTGCTATCAGCAGACACAGCAGCTCTATCCGAATGCTGGTGTGGCTCCTGTTTGTTCATGAGAACAGAGCAAAGCCAAAGTGGCGATTTTCCTTCAGGAGCTATAATGCACTCAGTCATGGGGAGTTAGAGAAAGACTTACAGGGTGTCTGAACATCAAGGTAACCAGATAGATCATTAGATGTTTCAAAGCCATCATCTCTATTGACTGTCACAATAACTCTTGAGGAATATCTTAATCCTTTTCTTGTACCGATAAGGAAACTGAAACACGGACAGGTTGAGTAACTGAAGATTGAACAGCTTACAAATGTCAGAGCTGGGATTTGAACTCAGGGCTCCCTATTTCCGAAGCCTGTGCATGCCATTCCAGTCATGCCATGGAGTAGACTACAACTTCAGGGCACTGTCTATTTAGTCAATAAATATTCCTGGGTCTCTTTGGCAGGTGAAGCATTGTGCTGTGCTCAGGAGAATCACAGGTGAGTCTGACATGGATCATTTTCTTAAGGTGCTTGCAGTCCAACGGGAAGATAAAGTGGGCATGCAGATAATTCTATTGCAAGGTCTAAAGAATGCGGTGCTTTAAATGGTACCTTTGTTAGCCTGGACAAGTCTCCCCTTTGCCTGGGGCTGTCCTTGCCAGGCCGTTGGGAGAATCTGGCTTATGCTTAGGGAGTGGTCCACATTTGCATTGCTTGACTTCCCTCCAATTCCAGCAGCCGGTTTGGGATGTCCCCTTTCACCCCAGAAAGCACAGAGGCACCTGGTCCTCTAGCTCTGTTGAAAGATCTGAATGTCATCACAGGACCAGGGATTCGCGGGTAAGTAATCCAGAGGTCAGGGTAGTGTGTAGTTCAAGTGCATCCCTCCACCACGCCAGGCGCTTGGCTGCCCCTGTTAGAATTTTGCCGTCTCTGTCTAGGCAGTAATGTTTCTGCTTCTTTTCCTCTCGCTTCAAATGCACTTTGACATTTCTTAACAAATAACACAATTTTCCCTTTGTGTTTCCCTTAATAAAACACAGAAATGATAGCAAGAAAAGGAAAGTAAAAAAACGTGTTCCTGTCATCTCCACTCTGCAGAAGGATGTCCGCCCCCTCCCTCTTTTCTTCCCTCCCACCGAGTGAGCATTGGTCTCTGGCTCCTCCATCCGCACTCCTCTCCCCAAATCTCAGCCACAAAGATTCATGAGTCTGATATTTTTGCTTCTCCGTTTTCTGCCATGGATAGGTAAGCTCGACGGCTAGTCTGCACGTCTCACCCCCATCTTCTACAAATTGCTGTTGGACTGAAGACAGACTATGGGGAGAACCTGCACAGGATCAGGAGAACCTCCCACTTGGAGAGGCACCCCAAGCTTCCAAGGTCCCTGCACACTCTCCGGGCCCCATAGATACTCCCATTTATTGGCCCAGGCCTGTCTTCCTCCAATGATGGCAGCTTCCAGAGCAACCTGGCAAAGGCCCCACATTTTCTCCTCAAAGCAAAGCACTAGGCTTGAGACATAGTTTCTGGATCTCTTGGAATTGGCTTGACGTTGCAATATTTTCTGATGTTGGGAACAGCCACCCATCTCTTAGCAAGGATAAATGCAAGTTTCTACACTTGGATCCAAACACCAGTGGTACAGATGCAATGTGGCAGAAATGTGCCCTAGCAGCCACCCATGTGGAACAGGACTGAAGAGGTTTTGTTAGTGATACACCCCGTGTGAGTCCAACAGCAGCCACTGAATGCAAGTGCAAACTCAGGTCCCGTTCCTGGGTGTTATATTTCTCGAGAAAGGCCCTGAACACACTATCCCTGGAAAGTTGCAGCAAGTCTGGGTGCCATAGTTTATGAGAGATTTGAAAACTGGATCAGGTTCAGAGGAAAGTGGACAGGAAGGTGAGAGCAGTGCTGCCCTCATCTGAAGGTTTTATTACTAGAAGGAAGATTTGACGTTCTGAATGGCCAGCCCTGAGGAATCAATGGGTCAGAGGGTGAAAGCTCTAGAGAAATGCATTTTGCCCCAATTACAAATAAAATAGTTAGTTGGACAAGATGTGCTTTAAGGTCACTTCCAACTCTAAAAGTGCAATTTTTTGGGGTCCCCTGAGAAGCATATCTACCTCACTTCCACGAATTGTCAGCAGGAAATACTTCTTTCTGATAAAAGGGAGAATGTCTGCTACAACTCATGATGATGGCTTCTGAAAAAAAAAAAAAAACACAAAAGAGAAAAGAAAATAAATAAAAATTAAGAAAGAAAAATTAAAAAATAGAAAAATAAATAAATGAAAGGGAGAATGTGGTTTATTCTTCATATAGGCCTCTGGACAGTGGCTCTGTGACATCGCCATTCATTAAAAAGGTAAAATCATAGCATTTGGGTTTAAGCCACAGGAAACCCACGGAGAAGCTTTCACAGATGGGTCATGGGGACTCGCTGTCCATCCATGTCACCCAGTTGGCTAAGGCCAAATTAAAACCATCCTGGGGTAGGAGTGGGATTCGTGATGCCCACTTCACCGAAAGAGGTTAAATAAATGAGCTGTACCTTGGTTGCTTTAGACACGTCGTTAGACACATAAGGCCGGTCTACACCTAGACAACCACTGCCGAGCACACCATAAGGATCTGTTGCTTCTACAGCCCGCCCCACGGGCCAAGGCCAGTCTGATTCCACAAACTTTAGACTGTGAGGGTCTTGCAGACTACATAGAATAGCCCCTCATTCCAGAGAGAGGAATTGGTGTCCAGAAAATGGCACCAAGGGCCCTCCGGACCCTGGCAGAACTGGGAATGGAACTGGGGTCCTTTGATTCCTGACACTTCACTGCAGTAGTGCTTCCGGACCATAGTGAGAGCTCCACCCCCCCCCCCCAGCCAAGTAAATGGTATTTGTAAATCACACATATGTATCTGGCTGAAGTGGTAGGGCTTATAATGTAATTATGAGATATAGCCCCCATCCTGAAGTGCCCAGTGTCTAGGTGGGGAAAGACATTCTCACCAGAAACTTGAGTGATCTACACTAATCAGTCAGGCTGCCTTCAAGATGTAAGAACCGTTTGAAAGATTTGGGCCTCAGATCACAGGAGAATTTATCCACTTTCAGGATATTCACTGTAAGGAACAGTCTTACCACTAGTTAAACATAGTTCATAAATTCAAGACCTTTAATGAAACCAAAACTCTGCTGGGTATTTATTCCTTATGGTTGTATTTGCCTTCCTGCAGTTTTTCTTGCCTAATTTCTATTTTATATTTTATTTTTATCCTAAGAAAATTCGTTATATATATGTGTGTACACACACACACACACACACATATATGTATATATAAATACCCTGGTCTACTTGAGGTGACAGAAAGGACAAAGGCCAGGTATTAGGAGACGTGCCACTAGCCATCTGGGTAACATCAGAGAAATCTCCCAGCTGTGCTAAGCTCCAAAGATTCATCTGAAACAATGGATAAAACTATTTGCTCTGCCTGCCTCACAAGTTTGTTGTAAAGATCAAGCAAAATCATGTATGTGAAAGTCCCCTACAAAGTATAAAGCAGCATTCAAATATAAAGTATTAAACTCTTTGCCGTTTTCCCTTGCTGCTCTGCAGCCATATTCAGTGTTTGGCTGGCATCTGCTGGCAGAAAGGACTTAGAATGGCGAGTGGGGTCACTACTCCTAAGCACATTGTGAGCCACTTGCTGCCAGCATTTTTTTTTCTTTAAAAAGTAGAAAGTGGTTCTGTCCTTGGAGAAGGTAACAGAAAACCCTTGATATGTGGCATCTCCTTTGCTGCTACGGCTCACCTCGCCAAAGTGCCTGCCAGTTTCAATTCAGTTCATTTCAGTTTAGGAACTGAGGGTGCCCCAGAGAATCCCATTGCATGGAACCTTTCCATGGTACTCAGATGGGACATGGATTCCACAAGCGCTGCTCCATCTCTCTGGCCTGTAATAGTTGCAGTAGTGATTGTCTCCACCTCACGGGGTTGTTGGGAAGATCAAATGAATTGACTATGTAACCAAGGCTGGCACAAAATAAATGTTAGGTAAACCTTAGCCAGTGTTGTGATTTATTTGTTGAACGCCCACTTGGGGCCAGGCAACATGCTAACCTCCTGGGATACACACAGGAGACCTTGTCCCTGCCCCTAGCGGGGGTGAGGGTCTGTCACTGTGAGCTAAAGTTAGGAGGTATAGGGAATTAACACCCCCCCCCTCACCTCCCAGGTGCTTAGCTCCCCTAAGAATGTTCCTTTGGCTGACTTCCCGCTCAGTGGCATTGCAGGTTCATCATCTGGAGGTCAGATCCCACCGAGTTCCAGCCTCGGCCGTGGGTCCTATGGCTCCGGGACACCCCATCACTGAACTAGTTTCCAGCCCAAGGGAAGCTGGGAAGTTGTGAGAGCCCCCGGTAACGAACACGGGTTTGAAGAGCTCGGAGCCGCTGGGGCCCGCAACCACACGCGACAAACAGCTTCTTGGCGCTTCTCGCGGCCCGGGTGAGGACTGTCGTGCTTTTATCACTTGCAGTGGTTGGAGGGCGGCGGGGAAACCTGCGGGCCCGCGCCGCGGTCCGGGTGGCGCGGAGATCTCCACTAAGGCCCAGCTGGGGCGCGGGGGCGCGGGTAGCGACAGGGCCAGAGCGCCTCGAGTTAACAGTTACCCGTGGCGGGAAGGAAACTTTTGGTGCACGGGAGGTCGCGGCGGCGGGGGAGCGCACCCGGGAGCGGCCTCGAGGTGGACGGCTCAGCCACGCTGGGAAAGCGAGCACCGAGGCCCGGCTACTGGACGCGCTGCCAGCCCCCCGCCCCGCGCACCCCACCCCCTCTCTCCACCGCGCGCGCAGCGCCACGGCCGCTGTCAGAAGCGGCGAGATCCGCCCCGGCGAAGCAGGGCCGACTCGCACCCAGGACCCTGGGCCTCCGCCTTCCCTCCGAGCCTCCGAGAAGCACCCGGCCCTTCCCTGCCCCCGAGGAGCGACGCGGGCTGGCAGGACGTCCCGAGAAAGCCAGCCGCTCGCAACCACGTCCCGGCCCGGCCCGGGCGCGCCGAGGAGCAGAGCCAGGGGCCGGAGTCCGCTCGGGCTCCCTCCCGGGCGCGCCGCAGCCCAGGGCCGCCGCTTCGGCTGTAGTCTCGGGCGACGCCTTCCCGGGCCGTGGCTTCCTGCTGCGCTCCCAACTTCCCCCGGCTGCAGCCGCTGGGAGAGAGAAAGCTCGCCTATCAGGTAGGGAAGGCTGCGGGTTCCTAGGCTCCGGCTCCCGCTCGGGCGGGCGTGTTTCTGAAAGTTGATTTGAAATGCATCCAAGAGTGAGCCGGGCCAGCCGCGGCTCCTCCCTGAGGCGACTCCTTTGCTCCTGCAGACATTCCCGGCACCGGCCGACCGGCGGGAGGACCTCCCCGCGCGCCCCGCACGCCTGCTCCCGCGCGCCCCCCGCTAGAGCGCAGCGCCGGAGTCCGGAAGCAGGCGGGACGCTCTCCTGGTCCCTCGCTCTGCCCCTACCCGATCCCGGGCAGGTGAGGGCTGCAACCGGGCGGTCGGGACGCGAGTTGCTGACCCCGTTCCCCGCGTGCCTAGACTCGCTCGCTGCGCGAGGGAGGGCACCCACTCCTTTTATCCCCATCATACCCCAGTAGCTGGGTTCCTGCAGAGACGTCCCTAGGGCCCACATTCGTATAGGTTGGGGCGGAGTCGGACTCGGGATGGAAAACCTGGGCTGGGGACAGAGGTGTTGCGGGGGGGGGGGCAGGAGAAAGAGAAACGCAGTTGGGGGCGGAGGCCTAAGTACATAACGCCTAGACTTCAAGTGAAATCAGATCAGTCAGAGCAGTTCGCTGTGACTGTCTCCCCTCCCACCCTGCATTTCTCTTGGCCGGACTCTACCCTCCCTGCTCACTCTGGTCGCCCTGGTCACTCCCTCCGTTCTTTCCCAGGAGTGCGGCGGCTGCGGGCGCCCAGTCCCAGCGGGCACCGACGCCAGACGCATCGTTGCCTCTCCTCTGCAGGTCTGCCCAGCCCTGCCCGAACATGCTGGACGGCCTGAAGATGGAGGAGAACTTCCAAAGCGCGATCGAGACCTCGGCCTCCTTCTCTTCGCTGCTGGGTGAGTGGTCAGGCCGTGCGCACGGGGCGCGCCCTCTTTCCACCATGCCCCAGCTCTGGAGGCCAGCAGGCTGGGACCCGATCGGCGATGGGGGAGCTAGCGCCCCTCTTCACTCACTCAGTTGAGCCCACTCACTGTCCGTCAGTCCTTGCGGGTCTTCCCTACCCAAATAAAATCAATGAGCCGCCCCAGGCCACACGCGCAGGGCACCGAATTCCCCAAAGCGGCGAGGGGCGGGCAAGCTCGTTCGTAGGCGTGTGAGTGGCAAGTGATTAAAAATACCCAGGGCTGGATTTTTAATCACGGAGCTGATCGACGTCTCATAAATGCCGCCCTCTTCTCCGTGGCCTAGGGGCGAGCATCCGAGACCCGAGGCCGGGAGCGTCCAAGTTCGAGGCGGCTTCTCTCCCCCACCAACTCCAGCCCCAATTTCAGCCTTGGGCACGGCCGAGAGACTTTTCCGGGCCGGTGGGCAGCGCAGCGCGGGGATTAGCCTGCGCGGCAGGGCCCTTGCCTCGGCTTTAATTAACTGGAGCTGGATCCCGGGTCCGGTGGGTCGCCCGCCCCCCAGCTCCTTCCCAGCGACGGCGGAAGAGCAGAGAGTCAAGGACCCCTGAAGAGGGTCCACGCGCGGGGCTCGAGGAGCTTAGCCCAGGGATTCTGCTCTCACCTCCCCTCCCCCGCCCCATCCTTGGCGATTTTCAAGTTTGGGGACGGGCGTTTTATTTTATTTTTTAGCTGGAGGGATTTTCCGTTTTGTCATTGAAACCTCTCGCCTCCTTCCTTCACTGGGAACGGCTAGAGTGGGGTGAGTGTGGAGGATGAGACAGTTCTGCTGGAGAAACCGTATCCGCAGGGGAATCTCCGCACCCCGCACGCAGCACCTCAGACGAAACGAAATCACTCCCCTCTTTCAACCCCCCTTTCGAGAAAGTACGGCCTCTGTCCAGCCTCCGGGAGGCTAGAGTCAGCGCTGCCCCGGCGGGCGGCGCGTGCGGACCCAGGTACACAGCCGGCGTCGCCTTTCGCCCTGTGTCCTCGGCCGGACCGGCGTGGGCTTTTCCGAACGCCTGGGTCGTGGCCCGGGACGCCGAGACGCTACAGAAAGAATTTTAAAATTGAGAACGTCCTCGCTGCTTTTCCTAGCGCTCTTTGCCCGTCCCTCAAAGCGGCCGGCACGGCTCCGGAGCCGGTACCCGGCCAGGCCCCTGGAAGGGAAAGCGAGCTGAGCGTAGCAGTGGAACCCGGCAGCGGCGGCCCTCCGGGACTCCACGCGCGAATGTCGTTGCCGGGGCACGAGGACTTCTTTAAGCAGCAGTGAAATGTGCAGACTGATGCGGCCGAGCGTCCTCCCTTGCAAAAAAGCAACCACCCCCACCCGCGCAAACTAAGGGAACAAAACACAAAAAGTCCGAGAGGTAGCACGCAGTGTATTCCCTGCCCGCACCGAGTCCGTTTGGGGACCGTTTCTTCCCCACGCGCGGCTGCTGAGCTTGCTTGGTTTCGGGAGTCCCGGCCGGGACACTAAGCGGCTTCTCCGCGGCCTGCTTCCCCCTGTTTTCCTACTTCCCTCTATTTTTGATGCTTCTTAATTATTTTTTTTTAAAAAAAGCCATCGATAACTTGCATGCCAGCTAAGGCGCTGCAGTTTAGGAGGGTTCATTGGTTTGAACAATACTGGGTTTGCCTGGGGGCAAGACGGTATTTTACTGTAGCCACAGTACTTTTTAGGAAGAAAAGAGAGACATGTTAAAGTTTCCATCAAAAAATAGAACAGAATAGCATTTTAACATAAGACAAAAAAAAAACCCAAACAAATTATTTTTACTCATTCTCGGTTTAAAAATAGACAACAGACACCAGCCTAGTGAGTGTTTTAATGATTAATGACGACGCTATAAACCTGGGAGCACAAATTTATTTGTTATCTAATTTTACGGATGCGCGCACGTCTGTGCGCATACCTGGGTATATTTGATAATTAAAGGGCACTTATTGATTTCCGCCCCCTTCCCCGGCTAGGATTTAAACCTTCCCACATTGTCCCTGTTTATTAGAAATGGCACTTGATTTGATGTTTCCAAGTCTTGGCTTGGTTGATTAGCAGAGGGCTCCCTGGGGCGGGGACGCGCGGGGGAACCCGTGGGTGAGAAGAAGGGATCGGAGGGGGCCCGGCTGGGTCTGGCAGGGTCGACCCGCCGCGGCGGCTCACCCGCGAACGTCTGTTGCGGCTGCAGGCAGAGCGGTGAGCCCCAAGTCTGTCTGCGAGGGCTGTCAGCGGGTCATCTTGGACAGGTTTCTGCTGCGGCTCAACGACAGCTTCTGGCATGAGCAGTGCGTGCAGTGCGCCTCCTGCAAAGAGCCCCTGGAGACCACCTGCTTCTACCGGGACAAGAAGCTCTACTGCAAGTACGACTATGAAAAGTAAGTGTCCGCGCCGCGGGGGCCCTCCCCACGCGCTAGCACCTGTGTGCGCCCGCGACTTTGTCCTCCCTCCCCTCCCTCTCCCGGCTTCTGGAAGGCTCAAGAGTCACCTGCACTCCCAGAGACGCAGAAGTCCCCTTCATCCCAGTCCTGTACACTCCCCGAGGGGGCGAGGAGTGACAGAGATGTGTGCGCGCCACGGCCCGCGTCCCGCAGAAGCGCGCGCGCGCGATCGCTTCCCTCCCCTGACTGCTTGTCTAGTTTTTAGTCTTCCCGGACCCCTTCCCTCCCCCACCCCCGCCCCCACGACTTGGCCATTCCCAGAGGCCACTCTTTGTCAGGGCCCTCCGACCCCTCCAAGCTTGGTCCCCTTGTTCACCGGGGTGCTCTGCGGACTGCCAGTGACCAGTGTCTCCTTGCTCGTTCCCACTCGGTCTTACCCTGGCGCCTGCGCCATCCTCGCGCTTGTGCCTGGCGGTGCCGGGCTGTGAGGCTGTGTTGTCCCTTGTCTGCGTTTCCGGCTTGGGTTTGTCCACTGGAGTCCGGACAGGTTGGACTCCGAAAAGGCGCTGCTGCAGCTCGAAGCTAAGCACACGATCTGTTCGCCTTTCCTCTCCCTGTCTCCCTCCCGGGTTTCTCCAAAGCCCTCGGGCCACGGGCTGTTAGACCCAGTAGTAGAGGCCTGACCCGAAGCCCTCTCCTCCAACCTGTGCCTTCCCCGAGTTCCCGTGGGGGTACACTGCCCTGCCACGGAGCAGGTTCGGTTCCCTCCCGTTCCCACGGACGTTCTGATGCGTTTTGAGGAGAATTGGGACGCAGGTATTTAAGAAAGTGGATTATTTCGAATCTAGGCTTCTGTGATGCCTAAAGCCTGGATGAGGCCAGGGAGTGGGGGGTAGAAGTATTTCCTTATTCTCCACGGGCAGGCCCTGAGGAGCTCAGAGAATGTAAGGAGAGGGAAACGCTTTTCCTTGCGAAAATGGCAAATGAATTGGGGCATTGCTTTGGCAGGACTGCGGAGGTGACTGAAGGAAAGCAAAGCGCCCCGATTCGGAGGCCTGTGTTTTTGTACATCAGGACTGGTATATTCTGGCTTTGTGGGCGCGCGCGCGCGTGCACGCGCAGGGACATTCTACATTTGTCACCGGTGAATAAAAGGGAGCTATATGAGGATAATCAAAGGAGGGTTAGTGTGAGTGAAAAGCAGTTCCTATCCTGTTATTAAAACACACACAATGAAAGGGGGTGTGCGGGAGAAGTCTCAATGTAACAAAAAGCACTGAGAAAGAGCAGAAATATTTTGTTTTCCGTGTTGTCTGGGCTATGAGGTTTTCTGAAAACTGCCAAAGTGATTTGTGACCACAGAGGAAAAAAAAAATTACTTCTGCCACTCAGTGGTCCTTTGCTTAAAATGCTTGAATTTTTCCCCCAGATGGAGAGGGTACTAGACATTTTTGTTGTTGTTTTGAAAAGAGTAATAATAACTTTTTTTTCAGGGCTGAAAGATGTGCTTGATTTTGGATGAGTTGGACAATACAGAAATATATAAAGAAGCGAACACTCCTTATGACCACTTCACGAAGTGATAATTATGCTTAACATTTTTGAAAGAAGATATGCCCGTCTCTGTTCTTGGTTGTCTGTTTACAGCCACAGTGTCTGTCTGAGAGAAAAGTGCGGTTTTTAGGTAAAAAGAAGCAGATTTTGCCCACACCACTTCAAGTATCACCTCTGAATAAAGCTTCTAGTAGATTGCTCAGGCCCGCCCTCCCCTTGCTTTTCATCCGAAGGTTTGGGCATTGTGTGGACCCAATCTTTAACTTTCTGCTTATAGATTACTGAAGTGTCCACAACACTAGCAAATTCACAAGTATTGGAGCTTAGGAAAGGATTTGGGTTGTGAATTTCTATTCTGTTTGTTAAAAAAAAAAAATCACAAATCAAAGAAGGCTTAAGGGTCAACACAGCTGTCTGGCCAGTCAAATCTTCTTTAAGGAAGTCAGGCTGTGTCAAGAGGAGAAGAAACAGTTGTCGTAAAGTACTTAACACAACAATGTCCCTTCCATTTCATCCCTCCAGGTTTGGCGGGGTTTGGGCTTATTAGCCCGTGAGGGTCAGTCCTCTCCTCACAAAGCTATTTCTGCAAAGGGAAAATTGGAGGGATCAACTTGCCAGCTGTTGGCCAGAACCAAGAAGATTTTATAGAGGGATATAAGCTACATTGTTCAGAGAGGTGTTGGTGTTACAGTGAAGAATTTTAATTTTAAGATATTTTTTGAAACACGGATGTCCAAAATTGAATTTTGTGTGTTGTCCTCTTTAAAAGCTCCTGGAATGTTAGCACTCCTGCTCTGTGCCCAGCCTATCAATGGCTTGTTAGGTTAATTTATTCCTTTCAAAAATTCCTTTTTTCCTCCTCTACGCCCCATCCCGATCCCATTCTTTTTTTTTCAGCAAAATAGGGTATTACTAATATTCGATCATGTTAATGGTGTTAGCCTGCATGGTAGTGCTGGAGCAGAGAAAGGAAGGGTGGTTTTGTTTTGTTTTGCCTTTTTGTAAACAATTAAGCTCAGGGCAAATTCCTTTATTCAACAAGCTTTTATGGAGCTTTTATGTGCAAGACCCTGGGCTAGGAGAGGAGAGGATAGTGAGACAGAGTCTCAGAGCCTGCCTTCAAGAGGCTTATAGCTGAGCACTTTTCCACTTCTGTTGTCCTAACTATCAAGTATTTCTCAACAGCTTCCTCCACATAGAGTGCAGGACTAGGAATTGCACAGAAACTATCTGGAGGGTCTGGATATTTATCCTCCAGAGGGATACAACTCAATTTTAAACAATAGTCACGGAAAGCATTTTTTTCTCTTTAAAAGCTGCATTTATAAAAATAGCTTTGCTTTTTTTTTTTTTTTTTGGTGGCTTTTTAAATATTTTGAGGCTCGGACAAGGGTAAAGGGAGAGAAAACGAGACAGAAGTTAAGTGGTAGGACAATGTTAACTTATGGAACACTTAATAAAATATGAAGATACAGGCAGCACCCTGGCCTCCCAAAATTCATGAAGTTCAAATAGTATTTCTACACATTTAAATGAAATAATATATAGCTAACAATGTGCAGTTTTCAATGATAGTCATAAACATAATATCAACAGAGCAGATTTATCGTATTTATTTTAGGCCTGTGTATGTGCATTTCTGGCTGTTGGGCAGTTTCGCATTTGAATTATTAGCTCGGTATCCATGGTGTCTGCCAGTTAAAAAGTGAAAATTTCATTCTATCAATTAATCGTTACACCTTCATGATGTCAAGCATTACATTTTTCTAATTAAAAAAAAATAGAATCGACAGTGGCGTCTTAGACACACGAACCATTCATTTGAAGACTTTAGGATGTTTTGTTAAGTATTTGTCTCATATACTATGACACCCTTAGGAATAATTTATCTCTTGATTACCTAAAGCAAATAGGCATTTAAGGCAAGAGTATAGAACACTGATTTACGAATGCCCAGAAATTAAGAACTGGAGGCGACATTTGCACAATTGATGGGGCCATACACGTCATATAAAACATTAGGGTGCGATAGGTGTGACTGTTTAAAAAACTGGATTCAACTGTCTTCAATGTTCCTGAAAGTTAGCAGACAACCAAAATATTTTCCAGCCTAGGGGACTTCTATTTATATAACTGTTGTTCCCTATTTAACTGAGTCCTCTATGATCTGGTTAGTTTGGAGTTTTCCCTGAATTTGTTCCAAACAAATACTGCAGTTGGACTTCAGTCTGAGACGGAAGAGACTGCTGAATAACGGGAATGTGGTAATACAATAGATAATTAAGCCTTCTGGAAGGGGTCCCACACTTAAATCAAGTTTAGATTGTTTCTTTCATGTGCCTGGCGCTCCGTGGGCCAGGCGGGGCCCTCTCCCCTCACATATGAAGTTTATCATGATCCCTTGGATTGTTCTGGACATCCTAGGAGCAATGTGGGATAGCGTTGCTGTCATCAGGGCTGTTCTCACAACGTTGTAATTCCCCACATGTCAGCAAATCACAGGCCTTGGGAAACCTTTCCTCAGAGAGCCGGTTGATATTTCCTTCCTTCTCTTTTGGAGCAGACCAATTTTCCAGAGAAAGGGGAAAAAGGGGGAGCAGCGAGTGGATATCACACTTAGAGTTTTTCTCTGTGTGTTACTTTTGACTCCACGGTGAAAACGACTTAGGTAATGATATCTATTAGGGTCAGTAATGAACTAATTTTGCATTTTATCAGGGTGCTGTAGGTGTATGTGTGTAAGGAGCCATTAGTTTGGT
Organism: Microcebus murinus; assembly: GCF_040939455.1. Classification (NCBI taxonomy): domain Eukaryota; kingdom Metazoa; phylum Chordata; class Mammalia; order Primates; family Cheirogaleidae; genus Microcebus; species Microcebus murinus. The sequence goes on along the minus strand of NC_134105.1, from coordinate 112,780,444 downwards.
TGTATTACTGTGACATTACTTGGAGATCCAAATTGGGCATGTAGTTACTCATAAAGTAGCCCATAGATGAAATTACAGAGGCAATTGTTAGATTTTTGCTTTATCTTTTGTTGGCACCGCCCCGGGCACAATAAAATTTAAGGAATATAAGAATCAAACACAGCTAGGTAATAAACTGACGTCTGTGTTAAATTGCAGGGGGCTTAGCTCGACGTAAGCACAGTCCATGGGTTATGGCTATGTTTGTGTAGGCAGCTTTTCTCTCTCTTTTTAATTTTAGAGGGTGATTGGAAACATTCCTTGCTCAGAGGTGTTTTCTCTTTTTATATGTATTGGTCCCTGGGTAAGACTTTCTTGGAATCTAAGACTTAAAATTTTGAAATAAAATCAGATAGCAGAAGTAGATATTAATAGTATTCTGGGAATTAAAATACTAGATATGAACATTCCTTTTTAGAGTAAGGCTTATGAGCTTCTTTTGATCCTTACATAAATGGAACACATTTAAAACAGTTATTTATCCAGTCTGGTTTTACATACTGTAGAGTCCTGGGACTTTTGTCATCTACCTGGGTAGAAAGTAGCTTTTGATATTTAGATTCCACTGACAAGAGCTTTTCTGATACTTCCTTGTTTTGTTGCCTTTTAATTTCATTTTTCTTATTTATAGCCTTTGTATTAACCAACAAAATGTTACTAATTTCAGGAGGCCTCTTCATTGTTGCTTTTTAAATCTGGGAAGGTTTTTGGAGCTGGTACTGTTTCTCTAATGAAAACAATTCCATTTCATAAATCATCAGCTAATGATTTTTTATAGCTAAAGAAATTACTTGGGTTGTAATGGTTAGAAGTGAGAAAATAGACAAAGCTTTAAAATACTCATGATATTATACAAAATTTAATAAAGCTTTCTAGAGTAAATGCATATTACAAAATATTGTTGCATTTTATCAAGTTCAAAATAACCAATATTAAATCATGTTACCTTGATTATTAAGTACGGTTGTACAACACTGGGAAATGAATTATGGTGAAAAAAGTGCAATCATATCCACAATAGAAAGATTTAAAAATAATTTCTGCCCTAACTATGAAATCTTAGCTCTACTTCAGTATTTTTCAATACTTTCTTTCTTTCTTTCTTTCTTTCTTTCTTTCTTTCTTTCTTTCTTTCTTTCTTTCTTTCTTTCTTTCTTTCTTTCTTTCTTTCTTTTTTCTTTCTTTCTTTCTTTCTTTCTTTCTTTCTTTCTTTCTTTCTTTCTTTCTTTCTTTCTTTCTTTTCTTCTTCTTCCTCTTTTTTTTCTTTTTTTTTTCATTTTTCTGGCATGGAATTTTAAATGTTCTTTCACATCTTGGAGAGAGAAAGGTCTTCAGATAAACCACTTGCAGGTTGAGATAAAAACAGTTGGGGGCTGGGTGGGGTGAGGTGTGCCTCTCTTACCTTGGCATGAAGCAGAAAGATTCCTAGGTGGAAGAGTGCTCTGTCCTACTTCCAAGGTGCCTAAGACTCTCCCTTAGGAATACCATGTATGTTTTTCTGAAAGTCTTTTAGGAACATTAAAACAGTGTTGTTGCCAGCAGCCTTTTCAGAATTGGTTTGGGGAAGTTGGTAAGCAAAGTATTGAAAAGGTCTGGAGTAAATGTCAGAGAGGACAGAAAAAAAAGATACCCTTTTCTTCCTCGTGCTCCTTAGAATGGCCTGTTTTCTGGAACCAAGAAAGACTGTGGCTTGGTGTTTCTTAGGATTTACATTTCCTCCGTGGTCTCTTTTGACCAGCATGATATGGGGCATTTTAGTCAGTTTATCACAGTTAGAATTAGTGTTATCTTTGACCAACGTGGACTACAGCTTTGTGTCTCTTTGCTGTTTACTAAACGAAACCTAGCCAACCGTCTTGCTAAAATGAAGCGAACACCCCCCAAATGTCAAATAGTTATTTTAGTAAAGCACGATTATCTGTCTCTATATTTTTAAACAAGATGAAATTAATAAAATTGCTATGGCCCTGGCATTAATTAACAGGAGGATTAGAGCTATATGGGCTAAAAAGGAGGTGTAAACACCGTAATCTTGCTACATGTTTGTTTTCACACTACTGAAAATAAATAAAATGAGACTTAGGATAGGGATTAAGTTTCTTTTGGCATTAGACAGCAGAAGCAATTGGAATGCAGCAGAAACACTGAAGTATTAGTGAAGACATTATGTAAGGAATAAAACTGTGGCCCTATATCCGTTTTCTACCCTGTGTGGGTATACTTGGTCCCATCACAAATAGCCCCATCTGGGTAGTTAAAAAAGGATTTTGAAAGCCTTCCTCTGTGCTGTTCTTTTCAGCGGGTGAACCAAGGCAAGCAAGTCATCTGTAGAGCTTGTGGTCTTGCTGCCATGCACAGATTAGCTAGAATTTAATGAAACCATGGCCAGATTCCCCATTATTGCACCATAATGTCATAACAACTAAAAATACAAAATGGACTGTGCTTTTCCTAGTCTTATAACTGAAGTCACATGAAAGAGTTTGGTCTCTTCCAGCCTTTCAAGATTCCAGTTTGGGGATCCTATTTTTGGATAACAGTAAATATGCCTGGCTTTTCTGACTCTCTGGGCCTCCAGTGTCTCCCCACACCAGTAGATTTGCATTTTATCATTATTGTCATATAATGAACGAGCTCTGATACGTATCTGGCCACTATGGATTGGGCTATGTTGTCTGTCGGGTCTGACTAAGCTCTGTCTATATAAAAAATATCTTAGGCATCTGGCCTTGCTGGGAATGGACCACATGCTGTATCGAGACTCCACATCTGGCCCTGTCTCACTCTCCCCCACCCCATGCCCTGTGGAATTCTATTATTAATAACTTGACTCTTGCAAGCACCAGATATTACTTAAACTCCATCTCATCAACTGTATCATTTTTATCCCAGGCCATTTTCGTTAGTGTTCTTTTGATTTTCTCACTTGGAAGAACCTAATTAGCCTTTTAGATGTACAAAATAATAGCCACATGACCACCCAGTTTTCGGGTGGGGCTCAGGTAAGCAGATGGCGGAGGCGTAACGTAACTCCCGTACTTGCATGACCTCATGACCAGTACTCTTTGAGTGGCCATTTAGAGGCCCCTGAAAACCTTTCTTAGTGTGCCTGGCACCTTAGTGGATGCAGATTTTGTCTACCACTGCAAATGGGTGTGTTTCGGAGGGTCAGGGAAGTGCCTGAGTCTGATGCTGTAGCCAGTAAACCGGGAGGACTCATTTCCTGAGAAGCGTGGATAGCATTCTGATAGGATGCAAACACATCACTAAATTCGACTCTTTGCTGCTTCTCTGGACACTGCATTTCTCCAGCCTGGAAAGAACCATCCCTTATCTCTTGAGCACCAGGTTCTACTGCTGCAATAAGAAGAGCTCTTTGGAGCAGCTTCCTCTCTTAATTCCATCCCGCCCCTTCAGTTGCACTGCAGTCACTCCTTGACTCACAATTCTGTTGCCTCCTCCCTATCAAGCCTCAGGAGCCTTTAAAAGGATCTTTTTTTTTTTTCCAAAACAAAACAAAACACCCCCTCCTGAACTCCAGATTAGCCTCTTAAGCTCATTAAAGTTCCTTTAAATACCAAAATGTTGGGCTCCTGGGGACTATCCCCCCAAACCATATTTTCATTCTTAACATTGTTGTCATTCACTGTGCAGCAGATTAAGGCCAGCTCCCCCTGGGCCCAGAAGCAGTCCCCTCTCTCTCTGCAGGAGGGTCCCAATATGTCTTTGTTTGAGCACCGGGACAGCCTGAGCCTGAGTGGAGTGGGAGTTGATGCCAGTTTGGCCTGGGGCCCCCACCTCCAGGGGGAGAAGAGGTTGATGTCTCTGCTGAGCATGGGGCACAGAGAAGGGAATGGGCAGTTGAGTGGGGCCGGTGTGACTTTTACAGTTTTCAGGAGCTCGATAGTCATTGGGTCCTATCTGATTTGCTGGAGAGACCAGGAATGGGCAAGTGCTCTAACGGCTTAGATTTAAAGAGCTGCCCTTACCCTGGAGAATCAGATTGGTTTTAGGAGCCTCTGTCTCGGACTTGGTGGAAACGCAGCACCCAGTTTCTGTGCATCCTCCAGGCATTCCTGTCCCATCACAGTCCAGAGGTGGATTTCTATGGACACACCTGCCCAGTTTGCCTGGTCCTCCTCCCCTCATTTCGGCATCCTTTCCCAGGGACCTTCTTAATAGCATCCCGCCCCCTCTCTGTCACTTCAGGCTTCCTTCCCTAAAGCTGGCTCTTGGGGAGAGCTTTCTGGTTTTGACAGTGGAACAAATCCTTTTTAACATAACCATCTAGAGTTTCCTCCCCTGCTGCTGGCTCCCCCCCCCCACACCCTTTCTCCTCTTGCTCCTCCTCACACTGCGGCAAGGATTCCTGTTGCGAATGTGTCCCCCAGTAATGACAGCCACCGTCTTCAAAGGGGTGCGGGCGTAGCTCTTCAGAGACGAAATCCAGTTGGCAGTGCCATGAGTCAGTCTTTGGAGATCCAGAAGGGAAGAACGTCCCAAGGCACCCTTCCCTGCCTCTGTTTGGCTGGAGTTTTGCTTGGTCCCTGCACCTCTCTCTCCCCGGGAGCTCTGTGCATCCTGGATCCCTGGATGCGACCACAGCACCAGTTTTCTAGCCTCAGAGTCTTAGCTCAGCTTTGCCCCTTGCTTGTCTGATGCTCTGAACCCATCTCACACCCTTTTAAACTTCAGATTCCTCTGTGGGCAGCTTAGAGAGCTTTCTCTCAGCTAGCTGTCAAATTGGAGAGGATGCTAGGAAATAATTCGCATTGGAATGTACACGGTAATGTTCTATTCTTCTGAAGGCGCTTTCTAGCTGGAAGGGTGTGCTGTCAAGGAAGTGGCTATCTTATGGTAGAATTTTAGGATCTAGCATGGGACAGGCAGTGGAGGAGATAATTTTGGGCAGAATGAATATAACACTTTGTAGGGGGCTTCCCTGTTTGTCTGATGCAAGGCTGGCCAGTATGAGCACCCACTCCTTTTCTTCTGGGTTTTATTCTCTTTATGCTTTGTTATTGGTTGGGATCTTCCTTTCCAAACATCCATGTTTGTAGGTGGAAGGGGATAGACAGGTGAATGATTTGGACACTGCACAGCTGTCTCCATTACTGAAGAAATAGTTTGAAACATGTGTGCCGTGGTTAAGAGATGCCCAGGCCCCAGTTTTCTCATCTGTACAAAGGAATATAATCGTAATGACCTCAAAAGGTTATGGTGAGAATTAGGTAAGATAATGAACATGAAAAACCTTTTGGTAAAACAGAGTACTCCACAGGATTGGATATTATTATTGTTTTTTTTAAGATACATGAGTAAAAGCTTATGCATATTTTTAGGAACTGTGTACGATAACCCAGTGTAGTTTGGTTGTTAACAGCATAGACTCAACAGCCAGAGTGTCTGGGAACAAATCCTTGCTCTGCTGCTCAGTAGCTGTGTTACCTTGGGCAAGGGCCTAACTTGCCCTGTGCCTGTTTCTTCTCTCTAGAATGAGGATAATAATAGCACCAACCTCAAAGGGTCATTTTTGGTTCATATTTGTAAAGCATGCAGATCAGTGCTTGCCTGGTAGGAAATGCTATAAAGGGATTTGTTGAAAAAAGTATTCTTTGTAATATTCAAAGAGACTTCACATTTATTATCTCTATGGATCCTCACAACAATTTTGAAAGTTAGATAAGTAGAGGTTTTTGGCTTTCTCCCCTTGCATTTTATAGCTCCAAGAGGTTGAGAACTTGCCCAAAGTCACCGCCGTTGGTGAAGAGAGAAGCTGGGATGCTATCTGTCCCCAGGCTCCAACTCCTGGTCCAATGGCCTTTCCACTAAATCACACCATCTGCTGCTTGAATTCTGGTGTTCACACCCCAGTGAGATCACAATTCTCAGTTTGTCCTGTTGAACCAGCTTTTGGAAAACAAGTCCCCACCTGCTAGATACTTGAGCTTTTGGGCCAGCCTTCTGATGGTCAGCTGTTTGTCGTAGTCTGTGGTTTTGAAGGAAATTTTAGCATTTGGGGATTGTCTGAGTGTGTGTCTGTGTACGGGAAGGCTGCCTGTGTGTGTGCCTATCGCTCCTGCCTGTCAAAATCCTCCACATGTGCAAAGCCATTCTAGCCCATCCTTTATTGTCCCACAGCATCCACACTGGCCTCCGTTGCCCTCTGGTGTAGCCGTTCTTCCCCACCCAAGAACCACAAAAAGGCAGACAGCATCCATTTTCCTTCTCTCCAGCTCCCAGGGTTTGCTATTGGTGACTTTTGTCCTGGGAGCCTGTCTGCACATTTGGCAGCAGAACTGTTAAATATCTGATCCGGAGCTTCCAGTATAACTTCCACTGGGACTAGCCGGCAGCTGTCCGTCCATTCCTTGCATAACCCTTTTCCAAGTTTTCTTCGGAACTGCGTTGTATTTTCAAACAACTCCCAGCCTTAGCTAGAAAGGATCCCACTGTGCTCTGCATGAGGCTGATTCCAGAACTGTTGACATCCTCTTGTTTGTTACTTGCCCTGGCTGGATCTAAAAGTAATAATGGAATCTTGGTTTTTAAGGAAACCAAGTATTCCTGTATCGTATTTATTATTTCTCTTACCACCGCCGACATTTTGTTCTCTTAAAACTAGTTCCAGTCGATTTTAGAGAGATGAAATATACGTCTGAATTTAATCTTTGTAAACTGGTGTTTAATGAAACAAGAGATTTCAGGTAATACGTGAGCAACTGGAATGCACTTTACCTAGTTGTGTGTGGCGTTCTCTAATTTCGAATTAAATGGACTCTTATGAGAGTTGGCTCATTAATTAAATCACTCGTTCATTCAAAATCAAACAGACTTATTAAATTCCTGTATGTGTCAGGTATGTGAAAATGAATAAAACAAAACAATGATGTATTGCTAACAGATGATATCTAGCAGAGATTGTTTAGAGACATAGATTAAACAGATGCTTGAAAAAGGAGTAAAATTACTTTAAGAGAGACACAGCCAGTGGGACAGAGAACCAGCTTATCTAAATCCCTTGGTTCTGTATTACCGTGTGCTGTTCATTATCTTCAAAGTGCTTACTGCAATTTGAAATATATTTATTGGTTTATTGTCAGTCTGTGACACTAGATCATAAGCTCCATGAGGGAAGGCACCTTCCTGTCTTTGTTTCATTTTTTTAACCCCCGAGCCTCTAGCATCTTGCAGAGTACTTGACACATGGCAGGCAGTTGACAAGTATATGTTGGTTGAATAGATAAAATAATCAGCAGGTGACTTGTCTGGGGTTGTTGACAAAGCTTCATGGAAGAGGTGACATAGTAACTGGCTCTTGGAGTGTAGGAAAAGGGGAGAAGATGGGAGAATTCCAAGTGGAGGAGGAAGCATGTGCCAATGGTTGGAGCTTTGGGAAGGAAGTGTGTTAGTCTCCGTCATCACTGGTTATGGACGTGGTGGTGACCACAGTGTCACGTGCATTGAGGGTAGGACTGGGTGTGGACTGCAGCGTCACTCCAGGCAGTGACGAGCATTGTGTAACGTGTAAAGGACTTTCAGCTTCATCCTGGGGTTGGCAGGCAGCCAGCAGGGATTTCTAAGCAGTGGGAGGATGTGGCCATATTTATTTTCCAGAAAGGTAATTCTGATGGCAACCTGTAGGAGCCTGAGTAGAGACCCGGCAGGGAGGCCAGTTACACGGTTGTCGCTGTAGTCTAGATGAGAGATGATAAAGATTCCAGTGAAGGCAGAGGCCTTGGAAAAGGAGAGGACAAACGTGATCTTGAAAATATTCCTGACATGGGATGAGTTGAACTTAATAAGGTTTGACTGAAGGAAAAGGTGACAGAGAGGGAAGGTTTGAAGATGATCCAGAAGGGGCAAGGTGGACAGTCACGTCAATGCCCAATATAGGAGATTCGCGGAGTGAGCAGGAGTTTACGGTGGGCGGAAGTGGATAGTGGGAATAATTGTGCACACGCCAAATTACTGGGGAGACATTCAGGCGGAGACGTCCAGGAGGCAGTTGTCAAAGAAGATCTGGAAACCAGCCTGGACACAAAGCTTTAGGATACGTTACTATGTAAGTATGAGAAGAGGAGAATGCCCTGGAGGACACTACATAGAATGAGAAGGGAGCCAAGGATGGAGCTCTGGGGACCACCAGCATTCAGGGAGCCTGAGGGAGGCTGTAACCAGATGACACAGAGGCAGGGGAGGACGCCAGTGTGAGCAGGGTTTTGGGGAGTCAGGGACGTGGTAGGGAATATCAAGAAGTAGGGCTGCCTGTTTGCCCTTGGAATTGGCAGTTAGTCATTGGCAACCTCATCAAGGGTAGTTTTGTTAGGGGCCCGGTGAGGACAGGACAGCATTTTAATAGGGATGGATCTACAGTAAAAAAGAAGCTGAGGCAGTAGAGGGAGTGATGTGGCGGCTCTTTCGAGGAGATGGATAGTGAAAGAAAGATGGGAGGAAGAAGGATAGTACTTGGCAGATAGAACGAAGGGAGGATGTCTCAGGATAAGGTAGTTTTGCACACACTTGATGGCTACTGTGAGTTTAGGCAGGAAAAGGGGGAGGTTGAAGATCCAGGAGAAGCCTAGGGCAGGGCAGGGACATTACTGGGTCCCTTTCCCAGCCACTCATTCCCTTTGTCCTTCATGCGTCTGCCTGTGCGGTAGCTGGAGCTGACTGCCACAGGCCAGGGGCTGGCAGAGGTGGGTCTGCTCATGTCACTCCTCAGGGTCTCTCCTGAGGTGGCCCCTGTGGCCTCCCACAGAGCATCTCTGCTAAGGCCTCCTGGGTCACGGGCCTGGGAACGGCAGCTGAGGGAGGCTCCGGCCTCTTTCCTTCCTTTGCAGATACGCAGCGTAGCCTGTCTTCTAACTGGTTTGGCTCCTGCCCCGTGCAGAGCTCTATCAGCCTAGGGCTTGGGCCAAGGTGCGCCACCGCATGGCCGATGCCCCGAGACAGGTCTGCAAGCCTCCCCAGGCCAGGAACCAGCCAGCTCTGCTTCTCTGCAAGCCTGTCCATTGTTGAAGAGCTTTTGCTTTCTGTGATCCACGGGAGAACTCTCAAGAGAAGGGAGTTGAGCATGCGGGTACCATCCTCCTTGTTGATCAGACTGTGGTGGCGTGGTCCTCTTACCCGGCCGTCTCTGTTTTACAGTCTTGTCCACTTGGTTGGTTCACACGCTTACCTCCCCAGCCTGCAGGCTGGCGTGACCTCGTGGATAACAGGGGGTTTTCGGAATCCTTGAGCTTTAATTCTGTCTTTGCCTTGCTTGGGCTGGCTGGGTCTGGGCAAATCATTTAACCTCTTTGAGATTATCCCATTTACTGCAGTGCCTTTGCCTTGAGCTCTCTGAGGTGTGGAACGTGATCACACACAGCCTGATGTGTGCAGCGGTGGAGAGTTAATTGCTCTGACAGACAGGGAGTGGGAGAGCAGGGTGTGGTGAGGTGGGAATCCTTCCTTAGGTCTGGGGCTGTCATATCTATATGACCCTAGGAAAGGAATGGTGACAAGGTCATAAGGGGCCAGACCTCTTAGCTTAGAAGGGAATTAAACTGAACTTGGTGCTGCCAAGGAAGCTGAGTATTTTCCAATGGCCCTGCCTCCGTGGCCAGTAAATTCAGTGGAAAATATATTAGTGATGGATTATTTGATATCATCGACATCCAACTGATTCAGGGAATGAATTATTCTACTTGTCAACTGGTTGTTAGAGTTTAGACTGAGCTCCATAGGGCTAGAAGGGAGACTTGGGTAGAGAACTTTAATACAAATTGCAATACTTAATGATGTATTATTTTTCAGTTTCCCTGTTGACAGTTAAAGAGCAAGGGCCAAATGAAATGCACTCTTTTAAATGGCAACATGGACACAGTGGGATTGCTGGAGAACCATTAGCAGCCAAACCTAGTTACTATCAGCTCAGGTAAATGGGCTCCACCACTGGCCCCTTTCCCCAACTCAATTATTAAAGGATTAAAGGACTTCCCCAATGAACTCCCTTACAAATTTAATGATGTGTAGTATTGCAGAGTTCAAACTGTTACGATGGAGTGATTTCAGCTTTGCCCTGACATCACTGGTTAATCAGAAAGGAAAGAAGTTTCTGAAGCTCTCTCTTTCTGAGAACTGGGTAATCATTTTAGGAGAAGCTAATGGAAAGAAATGTGTCCAGGGCCCTGGTTTGATAGCATAATTGTGCATAAGGGAGTAGTAAGTCAGTTCTCAGTGGTCACTTGCAGCCTTCTTAAACATGAAGCATGTGCTCCGAGTTTCCCTTTTTTTTGGTAGCACACACACACACACACACACACACACACACATGGACACACTCTGTCCCCTGTATAACTGAGGATATGCATTTGTGGGATCAGTGGTTAAGGTCAGAGGTGTGGCCTGTGGCCAGGGAGCTGAGACAGCTCCTCTTGGTTTCCATGGGGACCCAACCCATATGCTTAGACTTACCAGCACCAAGGGATAAATAACTGAGCTAATCAGCCACAAGCATGCTTAAAATCCAGGGACATCCGTGCACAGTGAGTGCTCTGGAAATGCAGGTCTATAGCAGGGAGTGCAGCAAGGGGTGACAATAGCACAGTGGCTGGCTCTTCCAGATTGGTGGCATCTGTCTTTCTTACCACGTCTCCATGGTAAGAGATGACCATGCACCTCATGGGCAGTTATTAATGAATCATTCAGCATTTAGAAGCCCTAAATTTCAAGGGTCATTCCTAATTTTAAAACCTCATTTGGTATAGGCTCTATTATTTGTTTGGTTGTTTGGGAAAACCCACTTCTTATTTGGTTATTCTGATTATTAACGCTTTCCATATATAGTTACCTTTCAATTTTCCCTTCTAAAATGTGAACCCATCTTGATTCAGTTTCTTTTCTCTATTCTCTGAAGTTATCATTCAACTATAAAGATATTGTCGTGTTTACAGTACAATTTAGAATTGTGGCCCTGACCCTCAGTTTTAGCCAGGCTGGAGGATAAATTTTAATGTATTCATTTTTTTTTACTCTACAAATATTTATTGAGCATCTACTATGTGTTAGGCATTATTATCCATACTTGGGGAGCCAGCAGTGAACAACAAAAAGAGAATCCCTGACTTTGTGGAGTTTACATTTTAGAGGGGAAGAAAGAAAATAAACAAAATGTATTTTCCCCCAGATATCCACAAGTTTGACTCCGTCTTCACGTGTGTACTCAAATGTCTATCTTCTCCTGCCATGACCACCTATTTAATATTGCAGCCTACTCCTACAATCCACATTTCCCCAGAACTCCTAGTTTCTCTTTTCCCAGACCCCTTACCATCTTCTAGCATGTGCTATAATTCACTTCTTCACTACACAAATGCGTTGTTTATTCCCCTCATTGGATGGTAAACTCCATGAGTGCAGGAATTGTTGATTTGTTCGCTAGTCTGATACCGGGACCATGATATGCACTTGGAGGTTGCTGTGGAAGGCCTGGAGTAACTGAATGCAAGAGTGAACGAAAGCGAAGATGGAGAGATGGTTCCACGATGTTCCACCCAAACGGGTGTGTGGTGGTGCCCTGTACTTAGATGGCAAGGACGTGGGGAGGGGGCCAAAGTGCAGGATGTGGGCAGAAAGGCTTTTCTTGGATGTTCCACTGTTTTACTCCTTAAAAACTCCCTCAGGCTGGGCATGGTAGCTCACACCAGTAATCCTAGCACTCTGGGAGACCAAGGCAGGTGGATCACTCAAGGTCAGGAGTTTGAGACCAGCCTGAGCAAGAGCGAGACCCAGTCTCTACCAGAAATAGAAAAAATTAGCCAGGCCTAATGGCACATGTCTGTAGTCCCAGCTACTCAGGAGGCTGAGGCAGGAGGATAGCTTGAGCCCAGGAGTTTGAGGTTGTTGTGAGCTAGGCTGACGCCACGGCACTCTAGCCTGGGCAACAGAGTGAGACTCTGTCTCAAAAAAACAAAAAAATAAAAAACTCCCTCAGAAGCCAAAGAGGAGAGAGAAGTGTAAAGGAGATAAGCAAGTGAAAAATCTAGCAGTGTTGATATCTGGGGACTCGCTTTGAAATGGAGATTTTAGGATATTCATGAGTCCCTTGAATTGATTTCCTAGAAGTGTGTGTGTTTGTTTATGGGGGACAGTGCCCATAGATTTTATTAGATCTTAGAAGTTGCCTGTGATCCCCAAATGGTTAAAAGTTAGTGATCTGGAAGAAAGGGAGGGCATTAAGTATTAGGCACTGTTCTCACATGAAGATAACAACATTTGGAGAATGGAGAAAAGGAAGATACTTAGACAACCCCTTCCCCCAGCAGGGACATAGGTTCAAATCCCAGCTCTGTTAACCTCTGAGGGGTCTGTTTCCTTATTTCTAAAAGGCAGGCACTATCTCTTTACATATGTTTTAGGGATTAAAGATTATGTATGTTTATAGAGCATCTAGTAAAGATCCTCAATAAATGGTAGCTTAATTATACTAATAGCTTACTTGTTAATGTTCAGCAATGCCAGCCAATTGTAGATTATGCCCATATGGGCAATTTTATTCTCATACCAGTGGTTTGATTCTTTCATTACCTTTAAACCTCAGCATTACATTTCTAAGAATTCTCAGTGGATATAAGTAATATTTTAAAAGGATATAAAAGCAGACAGATTACTGTGTAAAGTAAAAACACATACCAGATTCAAGAAAGAAAAATCAAGAGCAAGAAATGGTTTGAGAACAGGAGCTTTAGATAAAGCAGATAAAAATATATACTTAACCAGTGGTGGTTTATATGAACTGATTGATGGACTTAAGCTGTATCATCCAGTATTTATTTGTTACATTAACACTAAACTGAAAGATAATCAACAAGTTTGTCAAGTAGGCTGTGTTGACCCTTTTTTCCTTATTTTGATCATTTGTTGGTAACTGAGTGTTGAAGTGAGTTCTACTGACGTGGTGATGGCTGAAATAATACACTTGAATTTCACAAACGTGTGAACTTTGCAGGTCTCGTATTTAAGAAGGGCCCAGTCTCTTTCAGAAAGTTCACATAATGATAAGACTTATTAATTGATTATCCTTCATAAATAAGCCGGCACAAGGGACCCTAACTAATCAGTTTACTAATATTACTTTAGTGAATGGACATACATTCAAATTTTCAAAGGTATCTATGACCTTCATTGACTTATCCATACGTTGTATGAGTATTTTCACTTTTATGAGAGTTCAAAGTCTTTGAATTTATATTTTCTTTTGAAAATCACAAACTGATTTCACTCAACCCTTCTAATACTCACTTTGAAGGTACCCTGCAAAACTATGGGCAGTGGGCGTTGAAAGCCTAAAAGAGGAAGGTCGTATTTTAAATGGATAATACAAATTGTTCCTAACTTATAGTTCTGTTTTCTGCCTTCCCATTTCAGAACCAAAACTAATTTACATAAAAACCCATACAAACTTGAACTTATAGTACATCTCGTAACAAAAAGAGTGATGTGTCAGTGATACAATTCGAGGTCAAAAAAAAAATTCAGGATTTGTGGGAAGAATTACTGCATCAGGGCATGCATTAGAATGGGAATTTCCTCCCTGGCCAGCGTTAGCGGGTGACTCTGGACATTCTGGGAATGCCTGAGGTGGGCTGTGGCTCCCAGGAACAGTGGACAGAGAGTGGGCATTCCTGGAAAGCTTCTGCCTCTCTTAGCAGATCAAGAGGCTGGGACTAGACCCCTGAAAGACCTCGTCCCCCAGCTTGTTCAACTATCGCCCTTTCAGTTGTTATGGACCTGCTAGGTACAAAGAAGAGCAAAGTTCCTCTCCACTCCTCTCATGGCCAGGACAACTTCAGCATAAAAGGAACTTAACTTCAGCATCACTGCATAGTGCTTAGCGACCCTCGGGAATGAGTCATGTGATTATGTACGTTGAGTGTTGAAATAATGGCAGGATAGCGTGAGAGTCAGATCTGGGTTTGAATTCTGGACTTGTTCACTAGTTGTGTGACCTTGGATGGGTCTTTGATGTCTGCACACCTCCATTGCTTCACACGTAAAGTTAGGGTGATATATTATCCACCTCATAGGAATGTTATGAGTTTTATTTAATAAATGAGATGATGAATATAAATAAGTTAAAATAGTACATGTTAACTGTCATCATCATCATCACTATGGAATTGAAGACCGTTGTGACTGTAATCACTGGAATTTTCCGTGTCTGTTCACTTTTGCTTGTGCCTGTCGAACTGAATCGTGCCCTGGTTAGTCGATCTATCCAGCAATCCACTGATTACTTTATTCATGTCAGTTGCGGGTCACTTGGTGGTCTCATGTCTCATGACAGTCACATGCATCATACTAACTCATCCTAGGCTTGGTGTTGCAACTGTTTTGTGTGCCTTGACCCAGCTTTGTCTATGTGAGCCCATTTATCAAGCTTTAGTATATTCTACAGTGTTGGAGGTTGAAAATGTGTTAAAAAGAAATATGTAGAGAACAAATGACTAGATCATTTAGAGAAACACTGTGTAGAAGAGACAGTGAATGCAATGAAACATTTTTTTAACCCTTTGCACTCGGATGTCGAGTGTGACTCGACACGGTTAGCAAAAATTATAGAGATTAAAATGTATCAATAATTTGAAATATAAAAAAATCCAAATAAATAAGTTTGTATGAAAAGAAACTCCAGTTTTTTATTCTACTGCCGCGCTTTGTAAAACCTGGGGTATTTAAAAAATTAAATCCCGAGTAGAATAAGGGAATCGAGAAAAAAGCAAGCGAGTGCAAAGGGTTAAAAATTAAAATTAAAATTTAATAGGGTGATTGATGCTATCAAGGAGTATCACCATGAGAAAGGTGGACTTGAGTGGCACCTTAAAGGAAAAAAAAATAAAAGCGGAGAAGAAGATGAGGGCAGTCCAGGCAAGGGGGTGAGAACAAAGGCCCAGGGAATCTATGAAAACAGACATGGTATTATGTAATCATCACCACAGTCTTGTTCAAGATGAGGAAACTGAGGCTCAAAGAGGCCAAGAGACAATCATGATGTCGTATGGTTTCTAACTGGCATAGATCAGGTTTTCTAATGGCAAGTCCAGTGGTTGTTGCCCTGTCTCAGCTGCTTTGTGAGACAAAGCCCTGGAGATGCTGTCTGCTCTAGTCACCAGGCTATGTCGAAAGGTTAGTCAATCCCTTCCATGAAAATTTAAATCCAAGCAATTCTGGGACAGTTCTGTTGCTAAGAAGATAGGCTTAAGTCACTCTTCAAGAATTAGTAGGGCCGGGCACGGTGGCTCACGCCTGTAATCCTAGCACTCTTGGAGGCTGAGACGGGTGGATCATTTGAGCTCAGGAGTTTGAGACCAGCCTGAGCAAGAGCAAGACCCCGTCTCTACTAAAAATGGAAAGAAATTAATTGGCCAACTAAAAATATATAGAAAAAAATTAGCTGGGCATGGTGGTGCATGCCTGTAGTCCCAGCTACTTGGGAGACTGAGGCAGGAGGATTGCTTGAGCCCAGGAGTTTGAGGTTGCTGTGAGCTAGGCTGACGCCATGGCACTCTAGCCTGGGCAACAAAGTGAGACTTTGTCTCAAAAAAACAAACAAACAAACAAAAAGAATTAGTGAAGTGATTTTTCTGGACACAATTACCCCCAAACTCCATCTTATTACTTGACAGAATGAATGTTGATTGAGAAACAAAATAAGCAATCATGGATATGTTTGCTTGATAAATTGTGCCTTCCACAATTTCTTCTGAGTGTAGGCACACATAAATATGACTATTAATTACTGTAATTGTGTCCTGAGCAAAAAATGTATATTATATATAGATATATGTATATGTGCATATACTCATATACATGTAGAATCATTGGGTTTTAGAAATGAAAGATACTTCTTAGATATAATAGTTAAAAATAGGAAACGGATTACCTGATTTCTAATCTTTATTTTTTTTTTTTTAATTATTTTTTTTATTTTGGCATATTATGGGGGTACAGATTTTAAGGTTTCAATAAATGCCCATTTCCCCCCCTCCCCCCAAAAGTCTGAGTCTCCATCATGACCATCCCCCAGATGGTGCACATCTCACTCACTATGTATGTATATACCCGCCCCCCTCCCCCCTCCCACCTGCCCAATACCCTATTACTGTAGCACCTATGTGTCCACTTAGGTGCTACTTAATCTTTATTTTTTAAAGTACATCTCCTGCAGACAGTAGATAGCTGAGTCTTGCTTTTTTATCCATTCTAACAACCATTGTCTTTTAATTTGAGTATCTAGTTCATTAACATTTAATGTAATTATTAATAGAGTTGGAGTAAGGTCTACTATTTTGCTATTTACTTTCTATTTATGTACTTAGTTTTTTGTTCTCTGTTCCTTCTTTCATGCCTTATTTTGGCTAATGGGATTTTTGTTTTAGAATTTTATCTTAATTTACTTAGTGGCTTTTTAAGTATACCACTTTACATTATTGTTAATTTTTTTTTAGTGGCTGTTGCCAAGATTACAATATACATCCATAACTATTCATAGTATACTTAGAGTTAATATTTTACCACTACACATAACATGTAAGAACCTCCAAACTGTATACATCCATTTGAAATCTCCCTCTGTTCCTTTTGCTATAGTTGTCGATCTTTTTTCCCCCTATGTTCTTCAGAACATACTTTCTAATGATCTATCTTTAAGTTCATAAGCACTTTTTTTGTAATCTCCAATCTGCTGTTAAACTAATCTGGTAAATTTTTAATTTCAGGTGTCATACTTTTTAGTTCTAGAGCTGCACAGCCCAATATAGTATCCACTACCAACATGTGGCTATTTAAATCTAAATTAATTAAAATTGAACACAAAAATTAAGTTCCTCACTAGCCACATTGCAAGTGCTCAATGGCTACATGTGACTAGTGACAACTGAATGAACAGCCAAGAGAGAAAACATTTCCATTATTGCAGAAAGTTGTATTGGACAATGTTGTTACAGAATTTCCATTTGATTATTTATAGTTTGTATCTCTTTGATCATGTTTCCTATCTTTTTGTTCTTTTTGAGCATATTTTTCTTTACATGCTTTAGCATGTTTATAATAGATGCTTTAAAATCCTTTTCAGCTGATTCCAATGTCTGGGTGATCTGGGGGTTAGCCTCTGCTCATTATCTTTTCTCTTGAGTGTGGTGGGTCTTGTTAATTATTAAATGGTATCTTGGACATGATGTATTATAAATAACCTGAATCGTTATGTTCTTTTAAAGATTATTTGTATCTTATTTGCAAAAAATTTCTAATAGGCAGTTAAGTTAGCTGAATGCAAACTGCAAACTCTGTTTTCCCTGTGGTGGGCTTCAGCTAGAATCTCAGTTCATTTCTTTGATATAATTAGGCTACTTGGAGTCAACCCAGCATACGTGTAGTTGAGAGGTATGCTGGACATTTGGACAGAGCTTATAGGTACAATCTGGGGCTCCTCCTTTCTGGGTCTTTCCAGTTTCTTCCTTAACTTTCTAGCTGCTATGGTTGCTATGGTTGCTATGAATTCTGTTCTCTGGCCCTTTTAATCAGTAAGACTGGGAATTTCCCCTCTGAGTTTCTTAGACACCCTGCATGTCTAAAGGCTGTAAAAACAAGAAAATCACCAAGTTCCAGTCCCTTCTTCCATATTGTAACTCCCCTTCGATATCTGCCCACTTTTGGTCCACCGTCTAGTATCTTCACATAGTTGTTTTAAATATTTTGTTAGAGTTTATAATTACCTAGGAGAGGGTTGATTTCATAGGAGAGTAACTTATTTGTTACTGGAAGAGAAAACTTGTTTCAGATTTTGGCTCAGCCACTTCCTATGTGACCTTGTCACTAACCTCTTATGCCTTAGTTTTCTCATCTGTCAAATGGGAATAATAATAGCTACCTTACAAGATTGTTGGGAAGATGAAATAAGTGCAGTTATGTAAAGCACTTAGAGTTGTTTCTTGCATGGAGTAATTGCCCCATGTTAACTGTTGTTAGTATTGTTATGGGTTCAGTCTTCTCATTTTGCATATGTGGAAGTCACATTGCTGATTGGTGGCAGTGTCAGCACTGAGACCCTATTCCCCAGCTGGGCCCTGCAGATACTCCATACTCATATGGACACAATGTGTCAGTCTTGGAGATAGCCATTGGTTATCGATAACATTTTTCATTGTTTGATGTGCTGTGACTCTATACACATTATTTTATTTTCCATGTTTTCTGCTTTTTTGAGAGGTGGATGAGATGGATGAGAGGGCAGACTGACAGGTTTTGCTAATAGTAGCCTTTTCTCTTAGATTTTACCAAAATTCTTTGTGTCCTCCATTTTTTAAAATTCTTTATTCACTTGCATCACTATAAGGCTTTTTTTTTTTTTTTTGCCTGTGAGCACTTACTGCCTTCAACCACTTTGTTCTGTGCTTTTTTTCCCATTTAGTGGGAACAGTCAATTTCACTTCCTTTACTCTGTGCATGAATCAGCTTTCCCAGGCCAGGTCTTGCTGGTTGCCCTTCGTGGAGTGGCCTTCCAGTTGTTGACATGTTTTGGGGACAGAGAGGCCCAGTCTTGCTTGGAGATCAAGCTGGGTCTTTCAGGCTCCTTGCAAGTCTCGTTCGGGAGGGACGCCCTACAGTTCTTAGCTCGGGGCTCTCTCTCACTGTGGGGTGAGGTATGCCCTGGTGCCCATTGTACAGTCACAAGCATCATTTTGTATTTTGAGATTTCTGCCCCAGAGAGAGAATTGCTTCCTTTTGCCTGAAAATTTCAGTGTGAGCCAAGATTGTCTCTGGAAGCTATGTTCTTTCCATGTGGGATAATATCTTGAGATAAGACAACAGACCCCAAAGAGTGAGGTATGCAAAGTGCATGCATTTCCCTTTGTTATTCAGCAGGAAACAGAGAACTCACTGGAAAATTAAGGTCTGCTTCATATTTTATTCTAGTTGTGTCTCTGTGAAGATGGCTGAGTTGTGTGGGGCTGAATCTCTCTGTTGGCCACTTCCCCAAGTCCCATTCCTGCTGCTGTGCCTCCAGGGAATGGCAACCATCGTGGGCACAGGTGCAGAGCTGTAAAGGTGCCCCTGGCTGATGAATCACCTATCTCAGTCTTTGCTGGCTTTCTGGCCAGGTACCAGGACGGACTTGCAGGTAGGTGGGAGAGCTGCAGAAGTACAACTGGGAAGTCGCTTCCAGACCTGTAGGGCTTGTACGAGGCTCCCTTGTACCTGCTTGCTAACTTTCCATCCTGGGCATGTAGCACTATGGGACTGCCTTCGTGCCCAGCGGCAGAACGGGAAACATGTACACTTCTCTGTGACCTGTTTACGTCACACACTGACAAGTTGTTGCTGGAACTAAAATCTAGATGAGTGAACACTCTGTCCCCAACACTGATCACGGTGCAGGTACTTGGCCTGTGGACAGCTCATCAGAATACAGAGGTTTATGGGAAACAGGGAAAAAGAGCTACACAAAGGTGTAGCTTTGTGTTTTTGTTAATGAGATTTTCCTGTCTTCCAGTTTGAGTCTCATGTTCTCTTCCTTCTCTCTCCTCCCACTCTTATCACTCTTCCTTTTTACCCCAATCTCAACCCTAAATGCAAAATGAAGCCATGCAATTGCCTGGTTTCCATATTAGATGGAAATATTTTTCCTTTAAAGTTCCTTGTTGGACTCTCTAAATGGAGGCAGTGGCTGCAGCAGCTTTGGCTTCTCCTATCTTTGAGAATTCCCCAGTAAAAGCCTCTTAGTGAGAAGGATTTACAACTGAGACAATGCTGCTTTCACAGCTTTTAATTACACTTGACTCCTTCTGAAGCTTCCTGCTGGCAGTAGCCACCTTGCTGAAAAGGGACTGGATTTGGGCTGAGAGCAGTGTGGGAGGCTGTCCCTTCCTGGCTGGTCGGTGTGTCCAGACCCCAAGACCCTGAACGGCTCCTACAGCCCCTTTTCAGCATCTCTCCTTGGTGGTAGAGTGCAGGAGGGGCCGAAACCTGAGACTGTCAGTGAGGAGGTGATTCCTAAGTGCCGCGTGTTCAGAGCCATGGAGGAATGGCTGCCCTTGTGTTTGGTGTCCTTTTCGGTGGGTTCTGGGCTAGGATTTGGAGTTCAGGGCTCAGCTCCAGGAGTTGGAGGCAGCCCTGCCCTTGCCTCCTGGCAGTTCTGTGTACCAGAGGGCCATCGTGACACTTCCGAAGTCAGGCTTCCCTCTCTTGGGGACAGGATGACCTAGGGCTTCTGTATCTGGGTGTCCATGTATACTACGGTAGCCCTTTGAAACATAGCCTGGGCCTGTAGTTGGTTCTGGATGATGTGCAAAGGTGGAGTTAGCCCATGGTTTGGGTGGCACTTAGATTTCTTGTCTCCCTGGAGTGCTGCTTCGTCCTCCCATTGATCCCTCTGTGGTCCTCTCCCACGATCCTCTTCTTACCTCTCTTTTGTCTACCTTCTCCCAGCCAGTGAGCTTGTCCACTTGTGGTTTCAGCTGGCATCCAAGAGAGTGACATTTGGATCCCAAAGCTACCAAGCTTACCTCTACCCTAGTCTCTAGACCATGTTTTTAGTTGCCCATCAAGGAAATTTTAAGGCCAGGCACGGTGGCTCACGCCTGTAATCCTAGCACTCTGGGAGGCTAAGGCGGGCGGATTGCTCAAGGTCAGGAGTTCGAAACCAGCCTGAGCAAGAGCAAGACCCCATCTCTACTATAAATAGAAACAAATTAATTGACCAACTAATACATAGAGAAAAAATTAGCCGGGCATGGTGGCGCATGCCTGTAGTCCCAGCTACTCGGGAGGCTGAGGCAGTAGGATTGCTTGAGCCCAGGAATTTGAGGTTGCTGTGAGCTAGGTTGATGCCACGGCACTCACTCTAGCCTGGGCAACAAAGTGACACTCTGTCTCAAAAAAAAAAAAAGGAAATTTTAAGACAACTGAGTTGTTAAACCAGTGTGGGTACGGCAGGTTTACTCTGTCTCAGCACCATTGCCATTTTAAGCCAGATCATTATTTGTAGGGAATGCTGCCGCATGCATTGTAGGATGCTTAGCAGCATCCCTGGCTTCTACCCACTTGATGCCAGTAGCAGCCTCAGCCATGACAATCAAGAAGGTCTCTAGACATTGCCAGATCTCCTCTGGGGGGTGAAATCTGTCCCAGTTGAGAACCACTGGGGTATAGTGATACTGGTAACTGAAATAGAAACCACAGGGAACTAAGCAAGTTTTGAGGAACTAGATGAGTCAAGTTTTGGAGATTTGATACCAGCAGTGTTGACAGGAAACAGGATGAGGAAGGCCTGGGAAGAGCTGGCGAAGAAAAGGGTGTGGTCACTTGCGGAAAGAAGTTGTGCTGGAGAGCAAAAGGCCAGGCAGGGGTCCAGTCTAGGGTCTCTTCTTAACAAGCTGGCCCAGCCACTCAACATTTTTGAGCCTCAGTTTCTTCACGAATAAAACGAGAAATTGGCCAACATGAAATGCAAGGCCCTGCTGCCCTGTGATTCTCTCCCCACTTGTTTAATACCACGGACCAATTCTAAAAGGCTACCGCCTCCGTGGCGGGATTGATTCCTGCAAAGGGAAAGAACGCAGGTGAAAGGGAGGGACACATTTGCTGGGAGTCTGGGAAGCAGTTATGGTTAATATCAGACTGCTTTGCAGATATTCTTAGCTGATCCTGAGAGCACCACGCCTTGCCTAGAGGGTGCGTAGAAGTAGCCATCCTTAGAGGCCATCACATGGAAATCAGGCTCCCTGACAGCTCGGGCACGTCCAAACCCAAATACTTCCCTCCCATCTCATCCACCCGCTGCTGCCCCTCCTTCCTCTCTGCAGCTCCTTTAATCATCATTTCCACCCAGCCTCCTCCAGCCTATTAGAAAGATCTGGGAGGCCGGTGATGGATTTGACTGAACAGTGTGTAATATGAAAGGGCAGAGCTGGGCCTGAAGGGACCGGGGGCTGCACGAGCTCCAATATTGCTTCCTCCAGCAGGGCAGTGCTGGGGAGCCCCTCTGGGATTACTCACACAATATTACTGCCACCGGTGAGGGTAGGGGAGGAAGGGGAGGCAGGCAGGGCGGGGGAGGGTCTTAGGATAGCTGCAGATGAGGCTGAGAATAACAACAACAATAATAATGGCAATATTTTAATAATAGTAAAAGTAGTAATAATTGTGTGTTTCCGGGTTTATTAACTTTGGGAAGTCTGGTTTATTAACTCTCCTGGCTTATTAACTTTGAGAAGTCTTTGCTCATCTCGGCATATGCCCGAGGCTTGCTGGTGTTTGAGTTCATCAGTCTCAGGCTCTCAAAGAGAAAGAGGGGCACAGGAGAGAGGGAAGGAGGGAGGCGCGGTGATATTTGAAGTAATTAGAGAGACTTTATTGAAATCAAATGCACAGGCAAGAAATGGTAATTAACTTAGAGAAGAGGATGCTCTGTTCTCTCCCATCCAAGGGCTGTGGGGCTGTCACAGATAATCCTCATCTTGGGGGCACTGGGTAGCTTGTGAAAAGGCAGTGATGGAAAGAATATATATATTTGTGTGCGTGTGCATATATTTTAAATGGAGATCTAAATCGAACAGTGCAGGAAAAGAAGCATACCTATCCCCACCAAGTTTATCATTGGTACAAAATAAAAAAAAAAAGGACAAAAAAATTTAAAAAAGATAGAATGGTTTAATTAGGAATTCCAGTCCTGTCCCTGAAGTTAGTCGCTGGTACAGATAATCAAAGTGTAAGTAAGCAGAGAAAATGATTACACAGGTTGGGGATATCTTTTGATGAGAATTATGGTGCGGAGCAGGATCTTGGGGGAAGTCTCATTGTTTTGAAACTGACACTGTGATATTGGGGTTAAGAATCTAGTGGGTTGAGTCAGTTTGGATTCCTTTTGGGGGCTGGGCAGTCATGAAATGAAGATGCAGTGGTTACCTGGGCCTGAGGAGTGGGTATAGAGGGGTCCATGGAGAGATGTTCAGCTCACTTAAGACTTTCTAACACTGCTTTTAAACTTCAAATAAGTAAGTCCTTTGTTACCATGTTGGTATAGAAGGTGTTCAAGAATCCTTTTTACGTTAAACATTTATTTACTAGCTACTGTGTTTCAGTACAAAGTAGAAAACTAGCTTAATGAAATGACTTTAATATCAAAAGAGCACTGGATTTTGAGTCAGAAAACCTAGGTTTAAGATGCCCTTTGAACCTCAATTTCTTCCTTTATAAAAAATGGGGCAAATTATGTCTCTGACAGGGTTTGTATAAGGATCATAGGAGACAATGAAATTTGAGTAACACTTTGTAGACTGTAAAGAGCTACACACCTCTAGGATTAAAAACAATTACTGTTATTATTAATATTTATTGTTATTTTATGAATCTGAGGCTCCACGGTCCCGTAGCTGCAAACATTCTTTTTCTCCTCACATCTCTGGTGGTTTTGCTTTAGGTTTGCCCTGCTGGAGCTGGACGATAAAGAGCTGGTCTGTCAACATTGACACAAGGATTGCTCTGGGTCTGGATGTATTCAATCAGTAATTTCACTTGCAGCTTCTTTTGTCAGTGCTTTGAGACTCATGGCCAAAATGCGCTGTGGACACTCAAAGGCTCCCCTGTATTATAGGGATTTACTTCTAATTAGGAGAGTATCAAGTTGAGGACTGGGTCCCTCATTAGGGTAGAGCTGCTTTGGGGCCATTGGAGAGAGGCTTTGATCAGAGCCCTGGGTTCGGTTTTGTGGTCCAGGCCTTGATAAAGCTTGGGTGTTCAGCCCTAGGCGGGCGGTAAGTCTTCCCACGCTCGCTAGTCTGTGCTCATTACCTTCTTTCTCCAGGTCGTCTGTCTAAGAAGGCTGGGCCAGCTAAATAATCACTCCACTTATTCAACATCTGTTTCGCGAAATCTACGGAATGCCTGCAATATGCCAGGCACTAGTCTTGTTTTAATAAACCATCTTTCTCACCTATTGGTATCTGCCTTAGGCCGTTAATGTGTCCATATATAGACTAAGAGACGATGTGGATGAATTTTACTCTATCTTTAGAAATGAGATGATAGAGAACTACAAGCATTTAGTAAGCACTTTTCATTCATTCAGACTTTTATCCATTCAGCAAATGTTTGTTGTATTGTATTAATAGTTGGGCCCCTGGGAGACAGTAAAGTAACAAGACAAAGTCCTTGCCTTTTGGTATTTTACCATCTGGGTTGAAAGCACAGATGTGAAAGTATTGAGAACAGTGGAATCAACATGTGCAAAAGTGATGGGGTGTAAATTAGACATGCAAGGACTTATCGCGAAAGATCAGAGAAGTCTCTAAAATGGGCTGAAATGTAGATCAGGGGAGGTTTTCTAGAGTAAGTAAATTTGGATTCAGGTCTTTAAGAAGGCAATTGGCAGAGAGGAGTTTCCCATGTGTGCCACCAATGCTGGTACAGAAGGTGACTTGACTTTATGTGGAATCTGGGTGCACATTTTGTATTTTAATAGCAGTGTCTTTATTTGTAATAGATGTAAGGAAAAATTACAACCTCAAACCAGTGATGTCATGGTAGTGATGTAAAGTTTCTGTTTTAAAATAAATCTGTTAAAGTAAAATGAATGAGTTGATTACACATAGTAAGTGACAATTGTACAGGTAGTGGGACACTTGGCATAGAGCATGTGCCATGAAAACTCATAAAGCTTAGGGAACACTGGCGTAGCTGATGTTATCACCCTCCGTAGGCTTGGTGCTTTATAGTTCACATGGAGCATTTCCGTATATTTTATGTAGTTAACTGCCCTATATGGTGGATCTGGAAGATATTGTTGCTCAGTCACAAGCTGGAATTTTAATATCTATATTTATTAATTGAATTTTGACTACCCTATTCTACATGTAAAGAAATGAGGCTTGGAGAAGTTGACTTACCCAAGGTCAGGCACCTAGTAAGCAGTGGCCTGGGATTAGATCCCGGCGCTTTTGATTCTGAGACATTTATTCCACGGTAGAGAAGTAAGGGAGGTGTTCCCAGGTGAAGAGAATGGCATTTGAAGAAATGGAGTTTGGAATTAACAAATCGTGTCCTGATCTAAGGGGTACAGCAAGAGACTGGTGTACTGAATCAGGATACCATTAAAAATGAATCGAAAAGTCAGGAAAGACAAGTACAGGAATAATTGAAAAAGGAGTTTCAAAGTCTAGGTGTTAAGGAACCATGTGAGTTTCTTTTTATTTTTTTTAATTAGGTAAAAGTCATATAACATCAATTCACCATTTTAGCCATTTTGAAGTGTGCAATGTAGTGTCTTTTAGTACACGCACAATTTTGTGTGACTGTCACCACTTTCCTTCATGCCTGAAAAAAATCTCTGTACCCATTAAGCAGACATCCCCTTTCTCCCTTGCCCTCAGCCCCTACTCTGTTTTCTGTTTCTGTGAATTTGTCTATTCTGGATATTTCATGTAAAAGAAATCATACAGTGTGTGGCCTTTTTATGTCTGCCTTCTCTCACATAACATAACCTTTTCAAGGTTCATCCGTGCCGTGGCATGTTTCAGCCCTTCCTTCCTCTTTATGGCTGAATAATATTCCACTGTATGTATAGACCACATTTTATTTAACATTTATCATAGGGTGGACATTTGAGTTGCTTCCACCTTTTGGCTCTTATGAATAATGCTGCAGTGAACACCAGGTTCAAGTTTTGTTTGAACACCTGTTTTCAGTTCTCTTGGGTATATATCTAGGATCGGAGTTGCTTGGTCATATGGTAATTCTACGTTTAACCTTTTGAAGAACCATCAAACCATTTTCCACAGCAGCTGCACCATTTTTCTTTTCCACCAGCAATGGATAAGGTTCCAGTTTCTTCATATCCCGACCAACACTTGCTATTTTTCATTTTTTAAAATTTTAGTCATCCTAGTAGCTATGAAGTGCTATCTCATTGGGGTTTTGGTTTACATTTCTTTAATGACTAATGATGTCGAACATCTTTTCATATGCTTATTAGCCATTCGTATGTCATTTTTGGAAAACTGTCTATTCAAGTCTTCTGTCCATTTTAAAAATGTGTTTATCTTTTTGTTGTTGAAATGTTAGAACTCTTTATGTATTCTGGGTACTAGATCCTTATAAGCCATATGATTTGAAAATATTTCCTCCTGTAGGTTGTCTTTTCACTCTCTTATGTCTTTTCATGCACACAAGTTTTTAATTTTGGTGAAGTCCAATTATCTATTTTTTATTTTGTTGATTATGCTTTTGGTGTCATATCCAAGAGTCCATTGCCAAGTAAAAGGTCATGAAAATTTATTCCTATGTTTTCTGGTAAGAGTTTTATAGTTTTGGCTGTTACAATTAGGTCATTGGTCCATTTTGAGTTAATTTTTTACATAGTGTAAGGTACGGCATGGTGGGTTCTAGACCACAGAAGTTATTCGATGGCACTATTAGGAAGATTATTTTGACAGTCATCTTTAGCATGAAATAGAAAAACTGGGAGAAAAACAAGGAAGCTATTATAGAGGAGAGTGGAACAAAAACAATATGGTTTGTTTTTTAAATAACAGTTTTATTGAGATATAATTCACATGTAAAATTTACCCATTTGAAGTATACAATTCAGTGGTTTGTAGTGTATTCACAGAGTTGTGTGACTGTCACTCTCATTTTCATTCTCATTTTAAGTGCAGTCCCTGCACTTAATTTATGTTCAGTGTCTTAGCTAACAATGACATTGGGTTGTGCTCAAGACCTCAGCATACTAAAGACATCAGCTTCTTTGTAGCAGGTTACATATAGCGTGGGCATTAGTCATCCTCACTGTATTCAACATTTCTGAGGTTGGGTGGCTCAGGCTGCGAGATATTTATCAATAGTACTGCCTTTAAACAATGTTAACATGTAGAAAACAGTATTTTCTTAAGCTTTCTAGTGTTTGTGAAAGAAATATTTTTATCCATTTACAGGAAGAAAACATATGTGCCTTATGACCTGAAAAAAAAAAAAGAAAAAAATCTAGGCAGAAGTAGAGATTGTGTTATACTATCTTAGTGGCTGTTATGCAGAACTATACCCCCAGTAAAGTTGGTGGTCCATGTGGTTGAGTGTTACAATGTTGTAATGATCAGAGACACTGCATTATTAGGTAATTTAATGCTTATTAGGGAACATTTGGAAAATATTAAAAAATAAAGAAAATGAAAATCACCTATGATCCCACTAGTCACAAATTACCCTATGATCCCACTAGTCACAGATTTTAGCATCTTTCTTTCCAGTCTTTTTTCCTCCCTTTATTTATCTGTGTTTCTGTTTGTCTGCCTGTCTGTCTGCCTTTTGTCTATTTATTTATACTGTATGCACATTGTTATAACCATATATTTTCATTCAATATTATATTGTGAATGCTTTTCTATGTCATTAACCTTTAAAAGTATGGTTCTAATGGTTATGAAACTTAGTCATAGTATAATCTGTTTACCCATTTGTGTGATTATAACTAACACGTAGGTGGCCTTCCTGAATGATATGTATTTTATTATATATTGGATTATTTCCTTAGATTACTGGAGGGAGAATTATGGCATAAAACATATTAACATTTTTTAAGGTTCTTGATAATCTGTTTCTAAGTTACTTTCCAGAAGGGCTCTATGAGCTTGCAGTCCTATCTGAAGTATATGAAAGTGTCAGGCTTTTTTCATCTTTCCTTCCTCAAAAATAGACTTATCGTTTAGAGCAGTTTTAGGTTCATACCAATATTGAGTTGAAAGTGCATAAATTTCCCCAATACTCCCTGTTCCCCAACATGAACAACCTTATCCATTATCTGTTACAATTGATGAACCTGCATTGACGTATTATCACCTGGAGTCTATAGTTTACTTAGGGTTCACACTTGGTGTTGTACATTCTATGGGTTCCAACAAATGTATAATGACATGTATCCACCACTGTAGTAGTATACAGAGGAGTTTTGCTGCCCTAAAAATCCCCTGTGCTCTGCCTAGTCATCCTCTCCTCCCCACTGACCCCTGGTAACCACTGATCTTTCACGGTCTCCCTAGTTTTGCCTTTTCCAGAATGCCATATAGTTGGAATCATCAAACGTATGGAGCCTTTTCAGTTTGACTTCTTCACTTAGTAATATGCACTTAAGTTTCCTCCATGCCTTCTCATGGCTTGATGAGCTCATTTATTTTTATTGCTGAATAATATTCCATTGTCTGGGATATTAGAATAGACATAGAATAGAATATAGAATATTAGAATAGAATAGACAGTTTATCTATTCACCTCCTGAAGGACATCTTGGTTGCTTCCAAGTTTTGGCAATTGTAAATAAAGCTGCTATAAACATCCATGTATAGTTATTTGTTTGGCCATATTCCTTGGGTTAATCTCAAGGAGCACAGTTGCTGGATCATATAGTGAGAGTATGTTTAGTTTTATAAGAAATTGTCAAACTGTCTTCCAAAATGGCCCTGGTATTTTGTATACCCAACAGCAACAAATGAGTGTTCCTTTTGCTCTATATCTTTGTCAGCACTTGGTGGTATCAGTGTTTTGGATTTTGGCCTTTCTAATAGATGTGTATAGGTATTCTTGTTGCTGTTTTTCATCAACATTTTTACTTTATAAATATTTGCTGATTTGATAGTGTTAAATTGCATTTTTAGATTACATGTGAATTTAAGAATAATTTTTCAAATGTTTATGGGCCATTCGTACTTCTCTGCCTTTGTATTTTTCCTTCTTTTATGTATCTTTCCTCCTTTATAACACATTTAAAATTTTCTTTCCTTTGTAAATATGAATATGTGTTAACCCTTCATCGTACTTATTGGATATGATTTCCCAGTTTCCTATTTGCTTTAGAATTTTTATCATATATGTACATACATTTTATTTTGTAATTGAATGTGACTTTTCTTCCATGGCATTCATGTCAGTTGGTAAACATGTACTCATATGTATCGAAGTCCTTCTTTGTGCCAGTAACTGTGCCAAGCCCTGGAGAAATAACAGTGAGGTCTAGACATGGTCTCTATCTGTGTGGAGCTTGGACTTCCTGAGTTCACCTACAGTTTATTATTGTTGTTAAGTTTTCATGTTTTATACTTCATTCACCCATTCATCTAGAGTTATTTTACTGTGTATTTTCAAGTGAGGAAACAATTTTTTTTTCAATATCCATTTTTCTGACATCTTTTGTAAAATAGCTTATCTCTTTATTTATAATGCTTTTCTTATCATATGATAAACTCTTATGTACAAGAGGGGATTTTTTCAGGGCTACTTAAATTGTTTCATTGATTTGTGTGTCAATTCTAGGGCTGCCAGTGCTATAGTATTTTAACTTTTTTTAGCTTTATAATATGTTTTAATATCTTGATAAAGCAAGGCCTTATCGCCATAGTTTTTCTTAATGAAGACTTCTTTTTTTTCTCCTCAATTCATTCTTTGAGTTGTACTTCTTATTTATTTTGTCAATTTGGAGAAAAAAATATGAGTCAAATTTGGACTGGAATTGTTTTAAGCTTCGGGAAAGGTTTGCTTTAGTACTCCTCTTCAGAAAAATGACATGTCTCTCCATTTATTCAGATCTGCTTTTATATCTCTCAGTGAAGTTTGGCATTTTTATCACAATGGCCCCACGTATTACTTTTTAGCATTATTTCCAGGTATTGTATGTTTTGTTGCCCCCGTGAATGAAATCTCCCTTTCTAATTTCGTTTGTTACTAGAAACATAGAAAACTTAAAATTTTTACGTATTATCTTGTGCCTCGATACTTTACTGAGTCTATTAATTTTAAGAGTCTTTCCTTGATTTTCTTGGTTTTATTCATTTGCTAATAATGGCTCTCGTATCTCATTCTTTCCAGCAATTGTATCTCTATGTGTTTGTTTCAAAAGTATATTTTTTTAAGACAGAAACTTCTTAAGTATTTAAACAGTGAAGGTAATAGAAAGCACTCTTATCTTTTCCCTGAATTTTAAGGGAAAATGAATGCCTTTTGATTTTTTAAAGTATAATGTTGCTATAGGTTAATGATTTTTTATCATGTTAAGGAATATCTCTATTTCCTACTAAGAGGTTGGTAGCACTTCGGGGCAGGGGGTGGTGAGAGAGACACACACAGGGAGAGAGAGAGAGAGAGAGAGAGAGAGAGAGAGAGAGAGAGAGAGAGAGAGAGATCTCAGCTGAAATACTTTCAGCTTCAAATGACAGAAACCCAATTAACCCTGGCTTAACCAGAAGGGGAGTTTATTTTTCCATGTTCCAAGAAGTCTGGGAATGGGCGGTATAGAGGTGGTACGGAGGCTCATCATGTCACCCGTGATCCGGGCTGTTTTGTATACTTCTTTCCGTCGGTAGGCATTTATTCTCATGGCCACAGGAAGACTAGGCAGCTCCAGCCTCAGAGTCACACTCTGGGCAGGAAGAAGAGGGTAGGGCCAAAAGGTGAAGGGTAATAGGTCAAAGAGTCACAGTAGCTGAGTCTTGTCTCCTTTACAAAGCTCTCTTGGAAGCCACCCAGGGGCTTCCACTTAGCCTTGTTGAGTCAAAGGGACAGCCCTTAACAGTGGACATTGTCTGGCAGAAGGGCCTGAAGATGCGGGTTGTGTTAACAAACCAACAGCATCTACCACAGCTTGCAAGCAAATGGCCGGGAGCCCTCAGAGAAGGAAGATAATATAATGCCTCAGCAAATGCTCTGAACCTGAAGCCAGCAGACTTTGTCTGAATTCCGACTTCTCTTTTAATCGTCCGTGCCAGCATGAGCGAGTCACCTCTCCGTCCATACGGGGATATCTGTCTTGGTACCCAGGACAGGAAGATGCTTGTGAAGTGCAGATGAAGTCAAATCCTGAAAGAACTTCTATTTTCCTTCCTTTTTTTGCATTGGGATAATTTGTGTTTGGCTAATGAGTAAACTGCTCTTTCTGCATGATTTTTATGGTGTTATAATTAAATTACTTTTGCCCAGACAGAACCTTAAGGTGAACAGGATGTCAGAGAGGTAGCGGGGACAGCTGTCAGCAACGGGGATGATTCCTTTGAGAACGTCTCAGCTTCTCTCCAACCAGGGGCGGGAGGAAGATAGAATCTGTACCGAAGTGATTTAGTACTTTTCCTCAGTCTGCTTTGCTTCCCCTTCTCTGGCTTAGGGCAAAAGAAGTGTCTTGCTTAGAAGTTTTGATCGAGAAAAGCACCCTGAATCATGTTGCTTTTGTGGCAACTATTAATTGCTTCCTGAATTTATACAGCATAAATAAAACAGGTTGCCAGGGAATAAATTACCGGGTGGATAAATGGCGGGTCATTAATGTAGCGTTGACCTTGAACCCGGAGGATGACGTGAGATCTGTGAGAGCGCTCAAGAAATTTACCAGAACCCATTTCAGCTGGAGGTGATGTGTTTTAAATCCCCCTGTAACGCAATGAGGGGAATCAAATTAGATAATAGTTTGCAGAAATCTTCTGGGCCCAGAGCCCCACTCAGAAGGATTTTGTCCTCCTGTGTTATCATGCTTCACATTTTCGGGCTGTACCTGCGTCCCAGTGGTTCCCAGAATGGCTTTATATTTTCCCCACATGGTAGAAGCCTGAGCTGACACATCTTTGGTGTGAGGCGTGCTCTGTGTCTGTACTTCTTAATACCGTAGTTATTTTGTATTCATAAGTAAATTCCAGTTTCCCCTTATTCTGAAGTCTAAGATCCTAACTAATACAAAGGGAAGGGTAAATTCAGCATGCAGTTTTACCTATCCTGCCGCCTTTCTAACTTTCTCCTTTATAAATAAATATCCAGGTGTCATTCCCCAGGTATCCCAAAGTTGGAATAATTGGAGTATGTGTGTGTGTGTTAACTGTATTTGTGGATAGTTACATTTCTGTGGGCTTAAAAAAAACTCGAATTGGAACTATTGGGGTTTCCTCTCTCTCTTCCCCTCTCTCTGCCTGGGCTCCACAAATCCAGCGCACCCCTCAGATGAGCAGGACAGTTAGCCCTGGTTGAGAACCCCCGTGTACGATGTGAATGCCGGTATTGTGGTGGCATCCGGGTGGGTTCAGAAACACACAAGGGAGAGCCCGCTTTCTTCTGGAGCCATTTACAAATATCACTTGCATACATAATCCTATCATCAGGGCAGTTTTTTTCTGAAGTGCTTTTTTTTTTCCCCTTCTCGTTTTTGTAAACTCATTCTCACACAACCGGATCCCGATCAGAAATGCATCTATCTCAAAAGGAAAGGGAACCTCAGTCCTGTCAAGGGAAGCAGGAGAGAGGGTGGGAGCTTTGCCCAGGCCTGGGTGCGCCTGGGATCCAGGTGGGAAGGTGCCGACTTGACAGAATGACTTGTCTCAGACCCTCCCTCTTCTCTGCCCTTCCAGTTTTTTCTTGTGCTGTGAAAGTACATCTGACTCTGTGGCCAGCTTTGTGTGTATAACTCAGATGTCCCTGGGTCACCTCCCCACTGTGCATATGCATAGGGCATATTAACATTAAAGATTTCTCCTCTGGCTCCATCACCCTCCGCACCCCCGGAAGGACCCCTCCTCCCCCACCAAATACTTGTGTGTGTGGTCATGCACCAGCCTGGCAGCTCCGGTCTCCAAGGGGACTCCGGCCTTTCTCTCCTGCCCAGCTCCTCCCTGCTGTGTTCTCTGCTCACCAAGCGGCTTGAGGGAGTCATGGGCCCTACTGCCCAGGGTCCCCACCACGAGCCTGCTAGTGTAGGGACCAAGGGGTGGTGCCAGTGCCCTTAAGACCACTGGTCCTCAAGGTGACCTCAGCACTGGTTCCACGTGCAGCTGAGTGTTGTGTTCTGTCCCTGGGCCCTGAAGTGGCAATGCTGTGCTCCCAGGCCTCTCCCCTCTGCCCTCCCCCACCTCCCCAGAGTCAGCTCTGAGCATGAGTTCATGGGGCTGGGGAGGGGACAGACACTGAGCAACCCCCTCCATTGCCCAGTGTCACCTGTCTCTCTTTCAGACCTGTGTGCTCTCTCTCACCCACACGTACACATGCATGCTGCACGTACACAAGACAGAATATCACCAAGTAAGCCATCTTGCTATAAAAGATAAACCTTCCTCCCTTTATCAGAAAATGAAATGGCCCTATGTCCCACAGATAGGCTGTGGGTAAAGGGGTGTCTGTCTGCTAATAGCCTGACTCTGACTCTCTGCTATGAGAGATGGAAAGTGGGTCCTTATGTGACCAGCACTCATCTGCCTCCCGTGACGGCATCTAGAATACTACCTGAGGGTCTTTAACGTTTCCGGTTTTCAGAAGCCTGGATTTAGAACCAGGGTTCTGAGAGGGGTGTCCTTGCATCTTGGGCAACACCTTGGTGAGGACAAACTCTCAGCGGCTGGAGACAAGGTTCCAGGAGAGGGGCAGAGGTACTGGGTTGGTCACATGTGTCAGGGGTGGAAGGGACTCTCCCAAGCCGCATGGTGCCTCCCTAATGGTTTGAGGTTTTCCCTGCTGGCTAGAGAGGGCCAGATCTCGAAGTACTGAGACGAAATGCAGAATTGTGAAACCCCGCGCTGTGCTTCAGCCTAGCAAGGAGTCAGGGTGACAAGGATTTAGTTTTACAGTGTTGGATTAAGGACCAAATACGAGATGACTCGGATAATTTTCACTTTGCTGGCTCCTTAGCTACAAGTAATTTATTCTAACCTTCTTCCACAATGCCAATTACAGCTGTTAGCACGTACTTCAAAGCCAGCATTCGAAGTACAAAGCTATGGTTAGGATTTCTGGAGTTCCTGTGCCGATGTTCTGGGCCCAGAGGGCTTTAAACCAAGGTTGGAGTGAGTGGAGATGAAAGGAAGTGGAGCTTTTCCCGAATATTCTCTGGTTATCGTGCATGTTGGGAAAAGGGGAGTGTAGGGAAGGTGGGTGGGGCCAGCCCAGAGATGGGCATGGCCAGAGGGGAGGACCCGTCTAGTCGGGCGTTGTGCATGTGGTGTGTGGGGACGTCCCCTTCACAAACACAAAAGCTGTGACTTACTAGAATGGCTTTTGTCTCCACGGGGAGGGGGTAGAGAACAGAATGAAAGGGAAGATGAAGAAAGGGAACAGGCCTGACAAGAGAATTCATTGATAAGACATGTCGTGCTGGACATGTCAGGAGAGACAAACGGTGGAACTCCAGACTGCCCTTTGCTGTGCAGGGTGTCTGATCTGTCACCTAAGCTGGGGGAATGGGCAGCAGACAAAGGAACTGTGCAGCCGGTCCAGCAGGAGCCCCAGGGTGTTGGCACGCTGGGCTCCTGCCTGGCACGGCCAGCCTGTGATTGCTGTGCTCTCACTGACGGAAAGTGGGTGCCATCGACTACTGTCCGCTTGGTCAGTTATTGCTAATGATTATTGGCTGCTCCTCGTGGGTAAGGACAGCATGCATGGCTACTACAGAGAAGGGAAGCTGCCAGTTTTGCTTAAAGGGAGAAGGTGCTGGGCCCTAGAAGTCTCTTGGGGGTGGAGACCCTGAGCATCCGGGTTCTCTTTCTGTTCAAGCACCGAGAGACAAAAAGAAAAAAAAAAGAGAGAGACAAGGGAGTGAATCTGCAGAATGAGACACAAAAATGAAAATTAAGGATATTGGAACAAAATATGGTTTTTAAAAGGTAGAAGAAAAGCTAGAAGAAATAAAATGAAGCAAGAGAGAGAGAAGCTAAGACCCAAGGAAGGAAAACTTGTCAACAAGATCAGTTAGAGAGGGGGAGCCATCTAACATTAGAGGTATCCACTGTGTCTCTGGCAGGATTTTTTTTTTGTTTTTTTTTTTGAGGCAGAGTCTCACTCAGTGCCATGGCATCAGCCTAGCTCACAGCAACCGCAAACTCCTGGGCTCAAGCAATCCTCCTGCCTCAGCCTCCCAAGTACCTGGGACTACAGGCATGTGCCACCATGCCTGGCTAATGTTTTCTATATATTTTTAGTTGGCCAATTAATTTCTTTCTATTTTTAGTAGAGGCAGGGTCTCGCTCTTGCCCGCTCTTGCTGGTTTCGAACTCCTGACCTTGAGCGATCCTCCTGCCTCGGCCTCCTAGAGTTCTAGGATTACAGGCGTGAGCCACCGCGCCTGGCCCTCTGGCAGGTCTTAAAACCAGAAAAGAGTGACTTGTGAAGATCCTACCACAGACCTGGAGGTAGCCTGCGCTTAAAATGCAAGTGTAAAAGCAAAGTTGCTTGAGCCCTTCTGAAGCACCCTGGGAAGTTGGGTTTGTGGAGGCTGATTGCAGGAAGATGCCCGAACCCCCTTTGCCGTGCTCCCCTCTTTCGCGTGTGGTGACTGTCCTCCCCAGCTCCCACATCTCCCCCACACCCAGCAGAGACAGCAGTTATTTCTCAAGGAGGTGTCAGCTTGTGGAGATGTTTGCTGCCCGGCTTAGGAGCTGGCTTGGTGGCCTCTCTCTGTTTGCTGTTAGCACTCCTTCACGTGGCTGTGGGGGAAGGGCGGGCCCCTGAGTCCCTAGCGTGACCACCACACGCTGCCCTTATCACCCCAGCTGCCCAGCTCCGCCGTGATTTCTGGGAGCAACTTGGGAAATGGCAGCCAAGGGTTCTGCCTGCGATGCCGAGTTTTTAATCTTCAGGGGCTAATAGGAAAATGTTGAGATTTTCTAAAGAGGGCTGTTCCAGAACCCTTAAAAATAGGCTCAACTTTCATGTGAGATGCTGTGAGACTGGCTTGCACGTCCTGCCTCGGTGAACTCACCTGTTATCTGGTTTCTCTCGGTTTGGCCAGAAAGGAGAGCTTGGGGCAGAAGGGAAATGAGTTTGGGTGTTCCTGGTTCCTTCTCTGTGCAGTCCCTACAGGCTGGGCTTGTCCTTTCATCAGAAGCCATAGCTGCTGTGGCATGCCTCTGTTTACACAGCTCTCTCTCGGTTCTGCTGACGGCTCCTTCAGGCTGGGGCTGCTAATGCTCCTCAAAGTGCCAGCCTGGGCACTTTACCATCTTTTGTGCCTTTCCTTAAACCCTGCCTACACTTTCAAAAAACTCTTCTCTATTACCCAACCCCATCAACAACAACAGCAACAAAAGAAAAAAAGAGGAAGATGGGGCGTGTGTGACTAAATATCAAGTTGGTTGGTCATTTCTAAGAGTGTTTCATGACACGAGGCAGATTTTGTCTGGCTTGTTGCAGATGAACTTATCAGGATGGGTTGGGATAAGAGGCAGAGGAGATGGGCTCCTAGGGTTTAGGATGTGTGTGCCTATGATGTGAGTTAGCTAGGCCATTACTCTGGCATGCAGGGGAAAGCTGCTTGGTGTAATTCTCTGCTGTCCCCTCTTGAAATTCTTAATAATTTTATATAAGTATAAAATTATAATTCTCAATTTTTGAACAAGGGACCCTGCATTTTCACTTTGCCACTGGGCACCATAAATTATACTGGTCCTGCCGGGATGAACTTGCCTACGGACTCTCTGTTGTTCCAATTGGGATAAGTTGAGCATGACTAACCTTCTGCCAGTGATGGAGATATAAGACCATTAGACTGGAATGCTACTTCTTCAGGAAACTTTCTTCCCTTGGTTTTTAGCCTCTTTGTGTGAGCTACTGTTGAAAAAGATAAATTTTCTATATTTAGTTGAGCTTCCTTTTCATCTCCCAAAACTCTAAATACAAATTCCTGTTTTTTATTGCCACGTAACAAACCAACCTGAAAGTTAGTGGCTTAAAACAACAGTAGTCATTTATTTTGCTAATGCATCTGCAATTTGGGCTGGGCTCAGCAAGAATGGTTTGCCAGTTGTTTAGTGCAGTGTCAGCTGGGGTGGCTCAGCTGGGGATGGAGGGTCTATTTCTAAGATGGCTCTCACATGTGGCTGGTAAGTTGGTCCTGGCTCTTGCCTGGGAGCTCAGCTGGGGATGTTGGCTGGGGTGGAGAAGGTTCCTTTTCTCTCCATGTGAGCCTCTACATAGGGTTGCTTGGGCTTCCTTACAGCGTGGTGGCTCGATTCCAAGCATGGATGATCTAAGAGACTGGGAGTAGAAGTTGCCAGTCTCTTAAAACCTGGTCTGGGAAACTGTCACAGCATGACTTCCATTGTCACTTCCACTGTTACAGAGCCTACCCAGATTCATGGTGAGGGGGCATGGTTACATCTCTTGATGGAAAGAGAATCAAAGAACTTATGACCAGGTATCTTTAATCTGCCACGATAAGCATACCTATTTTTATACATGAAAACATTAAGGGAAACATCAGAACAACAGCAAATATGGGGCAGAGCTGAACTCAGTGCCCCTAAACTCCTACTTTCCCAGACTGTGCTCTGTCTGGCATACCATACTGCTACTTTGCTAATCTCATACACAGCAATAACTCTTCTCTGTCCTCATGGTCCCAGTTTTCACCTTCAAAACACATTCGAATTATAATAAGGGAGATATTCTAGTACTTTTTCTAACTGGTGCAATAGAGTCTAGGGGCATTTAGAAAACAAAGGAAAACATCCCAACCATTAAAAACAGAAGACATTCTCATCTGTCTGGGTTGATTAGGAGAAAAGAGGATGTAACAGTACATTGTTGCCTCTTGTATTTCTAGAGTTGGAGCGGATAGCTCAGGACCCCCTGCTTGGATGCTCATGACGGTACCAGGAGTTCTTCTCTGGATCACTTTGTAGCTGTCAGTTAAGACCGAAGGCTTCTGAAGATTTCTAAGCCCTCATGAAACTCACATCACACACCAGGGCCCTCTGAGAATCTCCAAGGGAAAGTGGGGCTTATAGCAAAAATTGGCCCCATCCTCTTTCAAAGAGTTTGAATCCTGTTGTTCAAAGGGAGCCCAGAGCTCATTATTTCCTGAGTCTCTGGGGCAAGCACACCTTTCTCTTTCTCCTTCGTTCAGGGTCTACACATTATAACTTGTCTGACCCAGGATGACAGCCCTTAATCTTTGATGATGATTCTGGGAAAGAGGTTGGCGATCCTAGAAGTTTGGAGTGCATGGGACTCCTGCCTTCAGGCAGGTCTATGCAGTTGCTTCAGGGCATGCGGCTATTACAAGCCAGCCAGGAGCCTCTACATCTGACAGTTACAGTACCTGGTGCTCTGAGGGGCAGGGTTCTCCTGTCATGACATCTCTTAGGTGGGAGAAGAATGGGCTTGGAACTTCTGATGATTTCAGGGTCCAGTTGAGTGGTGATTTCCTGACACACAAACCCACCATAGAGCTGGGAGTGTGCTACAGGGACGACTGGGCCTGAGATTCTTTTTACACATAGGAGATCATTTTTCATGTAATTGTGAACCTCTGATAAATTTATCACTTAAGGCCTTTGTGCCCATCATTTTGGAAACCTCTGAGGCGTGGATGCAGTTTATTCCGACCAGTCTGGTTCCAAGTAGGCATTCCCAGGGAGGGCACGGGCCCCTGGGGAAGGAAAAAATGCGAATCCTGTTGATTAAAATGCCTGGTTCTTGGGATTCCATTACATCTGTGGATGAGATTCCAGATAAGCCTTAAACTCCTTCAATGTTAGAACTAAAAGAAGTGGGAAAGTCAGAATAGAAATAGATGCCCAGATTTGGGGGGACATTATAGCAAATATTGTCATAACGGCAGCTTTTGCATATAAAGTTCTTTTGCTGTCCTGTGGATGATCACATGTATCCAGGATTACGCCAGGCCTCATAATCAAGCACAATATGCTTTCTCAAGCCCTCATCCACACAGCCTTCCCTCTTACTGCAGGCATTTGAGGGATGCAGGTGAAAGGAGAGGTGAGCTCTCCAAACTCATAGTTCTGGCCTTCGGGTGTAATTTCTCTCCAGCAGGTGTCAGGGACCCACACCCCATGTGTCCCAGGGAATTCTGCCTGAAATACCTGCATCTCTCCCTAAATCATTCATTAGATACAGGAGTGGGGAGAAGGAAACGGGAGAAGGAAGCAGGTGCGTGGGCATCACCTGCCTCTCCACGCAGCTGGGTGCGGGGCCCTTCTGCTAATTGCTCGCTGAGTACACAGAGGCAGATCTGCTTTGTTTCCAGTTTTGTCCAAGGGTATGATAATGTCCAGCTATGCATGAGAACTCATTTTTACTTATTGTCCCATCTTGGGTGCCCGGTGGCCTTTGATTGAGGCAGCTTTGAGTTTGGAGCGCTACATCCGATAACTTTCTATTAAGAACCCAAGAGAACAGGCAAAGAAGTTGCTTCGTATCACCTCCCCATACTCATTTATTTCATCATTTGAAGCCCGTCAACTATTCTGATCTGTGTAAGAGCTTGGGAGGAAGGCACAAAAAGTTAGGAAGGTGGAAAGAGACCAAATCTGGGTCAGAGAGGAAGTATCATTATCACCCATCGCTGGCAAAGAATTCGAATTTATACTGCATAGTGCCAGGATGAATTTTTGTGGGATGTCAAGTGTCCCTGCCCTGGAGGAACTATCAGGCCACTGTCGGGGACAAGAATTCAGAGAGCCTGAGACTCTGTGAAACGAAGAGAGAGATTGTGACTGCCCCTTACTGGCAGTAGGGCACAGGTCAACATCTCATATTCCTGGGGCTTTTGTTCATCTGTAAAATGGGGGGAATATTTATGCATATCAAATGAAGCAGCTTTGAGGAAATGACTGTTCAGGGTATGTAGGTGAAAATTTTTCTCATTTTAATCTTTTCTGAATGGAAGCACAGGGATGGGCTGTGCTTTCTCTCCGGGATCTTGCAATGTGGTGATTTTTGTAGAGGTTTTCATGCTGTGGTGTGGCTCACCAAGGCCAGCCTACCAGCGAGACACAAGGGTCGTGGGGAGGGCAGGGGGTCCACTGGTTCTCTTGAGCATCCAGCAGAGTCAGGTCCCCAGTGGGGTTTGCATTCCTACCCGGAGAAGCTGCTGAGAGCAATGTGGGGAGTGCGCATTTCCCCAAGAATCTACAGCAGAGGCTGAAGCTCCAGGAAGGACTGGGTGGCGCTTGGCTGAAGGTGTTGGGGGAGGTTTCCTGGAGGAAAAGGGGCAGAAGCCACTATGCATGCAGACAGTCCCTGCTGTTGTTGGATGGGGAGGCGGAGGCCTGGGGGAAGGTCCCGGGGTGCTCTTGCATCTCCTGGTGGGGTGGGAAAGGTAACAAATGAGCTGACAGTCTGCCCTCCAGCCCCCCCACCAGGACTTCCTCGGTTTTGCCACTGGGGGCTCTGGCTAGGCAGAGGTGCCTTCCCTGCCAGGTTTTTGTTATTAAAGTTGATCCCATGTATCAGAAAGTGGAAAGCAAGCCTTGGAAATCGGCATCCAAGTGGGATTCCAGGCTCTCTCTAGCAGCGTGTGCCAAGGGCTGGGGGCGGGGAGTGTGCAGCGAGCTCTTCGGCATCCGGGAGCCCTCAGCATCATTCACGCTGTCAGGGTATCTCGGTGGTAATCACTTCCAAATGGCGGCGGGGTGGGGAGGGGGCTCCCCTCCAATCACCCAAGGAATGTCTTGACTCAGGATGGAAAGGGAGGTTTTCCATAAGCATCTCTTCTTTCCAAAGGGGACCGGCGATAGAATATGAGACGCCCATGAGCCTTTCTTAGCATCATCTATAATAATATTCATGTCAACAAAACAGAGGGGGCAGGAACGATAATCCAGGGTGGTGTCAGGTCTCCTCGGCTGACCCAGGAGGTGCTTTTGGAATGGGCGGATCACCCCTCCGGAAATGACACATTGCTTCTCGGGTGTCCTCTGGGTCAGAGATGGAAGAATGTGTGCACCGGCACAGACTCAGTCTGGACGTGGAAAGATGGGGACAGTGAAAGTCACTCATCACTCGGGCAGAGCCAAGCTGCGGAGGAACACAGTGCCAGGAAATAAAAATGATCACAAGTCCAGGGGACCAATCGAGTCACTTAATCTATCTGAGCCTCAGCTGTCTTACCTGTACAATGGGGATGATAATGACTATTTTACAGAATTATTGTGGGGACTATATGATACAACTGTAGAAAGTATGAATCACCAAGTAGGTGCTCAGCATAGTTTTAAAAAGTTGTGTTAAAGAGATTCAGTGTCTTTGCCGTCGTTTTACCACAGGGACCTTGCTTTCTTCAGTTCTTCCCAGACATTTTGCAGAATCACGCATACACATCATATCTAAAATTTTTATAGAGCCTTGTTGAATTCAGAACTACTTTATCTGTTTCTTGCTGCAGCTGTTATCCGTTCCATTGCAGTAGAGGAACCTGAGACTGGTACAGCTGATGTGACGTGGCCACACAGCCTGTACGGAAGGTGTGCTGACTCCTAGTCCAGGGTGTTCTCCGCGGTCCTCCCTGCCTTCTCATTCTCGGAGGGCTGCCGGGGGATTCCTCGGAGTCCAGCAAGTATCGGCCAGCGGTCTGTGAATGGGGGAGGGGGCTCCTGTCCTGTACATTTGGCGAATAGCATGGTATCAGTGTGTCTATTTCAGACTTGGACTAATAATTTCCTTATGAAAATGCGGTCCGGGTTTTTTCCTCAAAGCTATTTCTTCCACGTGTGGTTCCTTTCCTTCTTTTTCTGCCCCCTTTGGTTGGTAAGCAGGTTCCAGAAGCCCTTCTCTGGCTGCTTGGCCTCCTGAAGTGGTTCCGTGCCTCAACCTTTATGGAACCAAGGAGGAAGAGGGGAGTAGCGTTTGTAAACACGGGTAGTGACCCTCACGGTCTTTTTGCTTTTTCCAAGTTAAAATTTGAAATGCATCGTTGCTCAGGGACTATTAATATTTTTCATGTGAGTCCTGAGTCCAAATGCCAGTTTAAATGTAGATGGTATGTTTGTGCTAATGACTCACTATGCTTCTTCTCAGTCCTTCTACCTGTGGGCCATGCTCCCATGGGTAGAAGTTCCATGGACGTGAGTGTAGAACGCTGGGACCAGCTGACATGGGTCAGGGTGGCTGCTTAGTTGCAAACTCAGATGGATCTGTTATGAGGGTATTGAGGTTTGGACGTTACGGGGGAATCAACCAGCATCTCAGCAGCATATATGTATGGTATGTGCACGCCACCCGGACTCCTTCTGGGCATGGTGTGAAATTGAGGAGGGGTCTTCATGCTCTTCTTCATTCTGCCTGTGGTGCAGGCCCACTTGTGGCTAAGAACTAGTTCACGTTGTGCTATGGCCTTGGGCTTGTTCGAACCAGCCCATTCTCCTCCCTCCCCCGCCCCAATCTGGCACCATGGCTATCCAGAATTCTTGTGGAATGTCAGCCACATTTTATGGATAGCAGATATGTATAAGCCTTTTTGGAACAGGGCTTGGTAAGGTTCGGATGGACAGAGTTATGAAAGCTAATGATGCGATGTAGATTGATTCACAGGAAAAGTTATATTACTAGTTGTGCTCTCACTTTCTTTGTCTCTTGCTCCCTGTTATCTTTCCTCTACTTTCTTCCCACTTCCAGAGCTGTGCCCTGGCAACCCTTCCTGTGTTGGTCAGCAGAATGAGTTTGCTGCCATTTGTTTCACTGTCATTTCTGGAACAAGAAGGGAATTTTGGCCTGCTTTGCCTATACTGCCTGATTCCCTTGCATGAAGCCACAGGGAGTTCTCATTACCACTGCCCATATGCACAGACGTAGCATCTGTCTTCTGCCCGAGAGGACACAGGGAGGGTTGCTGCCAGCAGCTCAGGGCTGAGCCCACCTCCTGCTGACTGCCTCACTCTGTGTGCTGCCTGGGCAGGGGGAGGAGGAGGAGGAGTAAGGTGGCGTGGCACACACAGCTTCCAACAAGGACCGGAGTGGAAATCCTATTGATGGTGGGAAGTCAGGCAGAGGCAGCCAAACCACGTGAGGTGTCAGGCATTGTGTGCTGCATGCGTGGTGGTGTGGGAGCCACCAACAGGCTGTTGGTGAGATTCAGAGACCATCCTATGCTGAATGCACTTGGGAAGGAGCCATGACCGTGTGATGCAGAAATATGGAGAAAGAGCAAGCTTGAGATCAAGTTCAGCTTCTACCAGACTGTATTGGTTAGCTATTGCCACAGGAATGTTGCATAACAAAGCATCCTCAAACTCAGGGGCTTAGAAAGACCAAGCA
Source organism: Microcebus murinus (assembly GCF_040939455.1). Taxonomy (NCBI): domain Eukaryota; kingdom Metazoa; phylum Chordata; class Mammalia; order Primates; family Cheirogaleidae; genus Microcebus; species Microcebus murinus. The sequence goes on along the minus strand of NC_134105.1, from coordinate 112,737,367 downwards.
TTTATTTTTCCCTGTCATGGGTCTCTGGCTGGCAGGGACAGCCCTGTTTAAGACTGTGGGTCACCTGGACTTGGTTCCAGGCTTCAGGTTGCATTCAGGTCTGCTCCACATTCTCTTTGGATCGGCAACCACTTAGACATGTTCTCATGGAAGATGACAGAAGCCAAACCACACACTTACGTTTCCTCACATTCCATTGACCAAACAAGTCATATGTTGAAGCCCAACATAAGTGGAGGAGGGAAATTACTGGAGGAAGTGGTAGGAGGGGAGTGAATATTTATTGCATGATAACCTAAAGCTGCGGTCCCAAACCCCTGGGCTGCAGACTGGTACCATGGCCTGCTAGGGACCAAGCTGCAGGCTGCAGAGCTCTGCCACCACCCCCATCCATGGAAAGATTGTCTTCCACAAAACCAGTCCCTGGTGCCAAAAAGGTTGGGGACCACTGACCTGAAGTATCGAAGTTATACATGCACAAATTCCATTAATGGAGGTCCAAAGATGGAAAGAACAGGTAGGAGGAAGAGGCAGGTTCAAGGAGTGAAGGATGTCTGATGGGTGGACGTGGGTTTAGCTGGGTGGTACGGTAGGGGTACGGATCTAGGCAGGAGTTGGGCAATGAGAAAACTGGCTTTTTGTATATGCACGCCCAGTGGGCGGGAAGGGCTGCGCTGGTTTTGCACGTGCTACTGCTCTTGGTTGGTCAGATGTTGGCCCACTCACTAACTCTAGACTAGTCTGGGTACTTCCCTTGCCATGGTGTCCAGGGAGCTGTGAATGTAGGCTTTCTGCCTACCAGCGAGACAGTACTAAAGGTAAAAGAAGTGAGGTGTAAGTTAAAGACTGCCAGTACTTGGGTCCTATTTCTGTATCTTAGTGGTTCTTTTGAGCAACTGCTGGTTATCCAATTTGACTTTTTCACCCTGGAACGTGTTGTTGGCCGAGCTCTGGCCAGGAGCCTTGTCAGGAAGGACAGCGGTTGTAGGGACTCTCTGCTTCCTGACAGGTATACAGTCCTGTTCTTGCCTCAGCCCTGAATGCAGAGGTTTATTTTAAGATGTAATACATGGTCCTTTCAAACTTAAGCTTCAATATTTTTCTCTTGATGTCTTTTATTCCCCCCACCTCATGCTAGTTTTCTAGAACATTCCAACCCATATAGTGTTATATGCAGGAAGTTCGTTCCTCATCTTTTCTCTTTTTTCTCTTCCCTTTGCTCAGGACCAAACTTTTCCTGGAGGGGCCCTTTCTCCAGGGTCCTGTTGCTGCCGGGTGGCAGAATGTGTCAGTACATCCATCAGACCCATCAGATGCTACTTGGGCGATGTGCTGTTTGGCTAATCACCCCTACCTGTAGACCAATCTCTCCTTCCTTCCTGAGTCTTTCCTTCCACAAATGCTTAGTATGTGCTAGGCACCTCAGACACACAGACACACATAAACACACACACATATGATGGAAAAACACCCTCCTTGCTCTCAGGGGGCCCACACTCTGGAGGGCCCAGGAGACAAGGAAGAGAGATCATTATAATGCAAAATGGTAAGTGTAGTGATAAGACCATTGTGCAGATTATAACTGGAACACGAGGTAGATGCACCCCTGCCTGCATGGAGGTGGGGGGAAGAGCATGGGAGGTGTCCAGAAGGAGGTGATGCCTGAGCAGAATTGGCAGACAAGGAGAGGAGAAGCTTTCTAGGCTGGTGGGTGTTGGCAAAGAGGAGTGTACCATGCACTAGCGGGAAGAAGCAGTTTTGTATTGCTGAACTACAGAGGCCGAGATGGGGATTGGTAGGTGATGAGGCAGGGAAGGTCAGTTGGGCCAGGTCATGGAGGTCCTTGGATGTCATGTAAGCAGCTTGGATTTAGGGATCTTTGGAAGGTTTGACGTGGAAAGATTTGCATTGTGTTTAAGAGCATTAACCATGTACAGTGAATTCTTAACTATCTGGGTTGAGGGAATAGAAATAAGGCACAGACTCCATAATAAATAATTTCCATCTTTCAATTTGCATCTGAACCAATCCTGCACACCTCTGATGGCCAACTTTAGACAAGGCATATCCTGGGTGAGATGGTCCCCAAACAGGAAATATGTTGTTTTTGCAAATAATTGAGAGAAGGCTGCATTAGCCTTCATGGTTGTTGAGTTCTTTTTCCTTTCTGAGACTGGACTATAATCTTGAAGGACAAGATTTTTTTTGGGAAGGAGAGGCTAAAGTTTATATGACACTTGTCCTGAGCCTAGCATATCCATGGGCTTCCTGCTCCCACGAGGTGGGTTGCATTACTGTTCCTGTTTTACAGGTGAGGAAACTGAGGCCCAGAGAGATTAAGCAACTTTCCCAGGGTGACCCTGTTAGTGAAGAATAGAGCCTGGCTTCACCACCTCATTGCTGACCACTTTCAGAACTGGACTTTAAACCAGTGCATGACACAGTGACCACCTGTGACCCCTCCCTCCCTTCAAGACCTGGGTCTGTGAACCTTGGATGGACAGTGTGATGAACTTTGCATTTTAAGAAAACAACCACCTCTGACCTGGGATAATCCCATCCATGTACTGCATAGAACGTCCTGTGTAGAAGATAGAGAAAGCTGTATCCTGTGTGGCTCCTGCCTTCAAGTCCATCCAAGGCTCCATAGCTTGAACCAAAGCCATTTTAGAAAGATAATTGTCAGAGCAGAGGGGTCTTAGGATCCAGCGAGGGACTGAATATGGGGGATGTGGCTTCCTTCTTGGTCCTACCTTGGCCCCTGACATTCCCGTCCAGTACCCGCCCACTTCCCATCATGCTTTGCCTCCCTGGGACCCCAGGGCTGGTGGTCTGAGTGAAGAATAACTGACTGCAGGCGTAGGCGCTGTCTGGAGGAACAAGTCATTGGGCTGCCGAAGCCAAGTCCGTGACCAGCACCATCCCAGGAGGGCCGGCAGTTTGTGGTTACTTGGCCACTCCTTCCAGCTGAGGAATGTGCTTCCCCCTTCTCATCTGTCTTGCGCTTTTGTAAATTTTGACGAGGATCAATGAACAACCCAAAGCACCAGAGTGGGTACAAGGTCAGCCAACCACAAAGCATTCCCAGCCCCCAGCACATTTGGAATAAGCCAGATGCCACTTGTGAGCCATAAAGGAGATGATCACTTTCGTAGATAAATGTAGCAGAAACGCCGTGGGCTATGGAATGGCGGAGGCACAGGGAGCTGGTCTCAGATTTACCTTCACGTTCATGAGCATCTCGGAGTTCTCTGTCTGTTTTGTGTCGTAATCTTGGCACAAAAGGAGTGTTCTCACTAGCTCAACATTCCTGGTTTTGGACCAAGATGCATGGAAATTATACATTATCTTTCTCCTCAAAGCTCTAAAAGTCTTGAGAGTTTCATTTATGATTATTTATACTTTACCCTTCCAAAGAAGATTTGAGGCAATTTACAATAAAGACAAAGATGCAACAAAATGATCGAAACGAGTGTAAAAGAATGAGAGCAGAGCAATGAAGGGGGTGGTGTGGAGCAGGAAGTGTTCCAAAAAACGCAGGCTAAGGGAATTATTTCAGCTGAGTACATGAAACCTAAGTTCTGAGCTTCCTAGAAGCCAAGAGGAAAACCAACTATGCTGAGTTACAAGGGTCTCTATTCCCAGCAACTGGTAGCCTCCCCATGCATCAGGAGAGAGAATCCTAACTCTGGCCTTTTTCTCTAAGGAGGAGGAATCAATTGTAGGGATGATTCCCCTAGAGTTATTGGGCAACTTAGTAGACAATGATTTTGTAAAAGTGACCTTACCAAAAATCCAGTAATACTGCTGTGTAATTCATCCTCACTATGCCCAGGGGACATAAAAAGTGATTGTTTGGGCACAGATATTTTTTTGTGGACAGAAGAGGAAACTGCGGGCAAGGACATGGCACACCATTGTCGAGGGTAGTCAGTGAGTGAGGAGGGAGGGTTGGAACATAACCGAGATCAGCCTCACCAGAACATTCTCTTCTTCCCGTAGTACAGAGGGAAGGAAAGCAGAAGGCGGGGTTTGGATCCGGTTTCATATCGTCCCTGCCGTTTGAATGTCTGTCTGCGTGACATTGGAAAAGTCACTTAATTGTGGTTGAGCAAAATCGGGGCTTTGCAGTTTCTTCCTCGATAAAATGAGAAAGCGAATGACGTTTTGAAGATTCCTTTGTACTCCAGCATTCTGTGACGGGATATTTCCCCCCCCTTCAGAGCCATAAACTTAAGTGGAACCAACTGAAATAAGTCATCTTGCAAAGAAATACTTCACCTTGAAAAAGTAAGTGGCTTTTCAGGGATAAATAACTTGGCAACAGTTGAAAACAAAGGAAAAAGAAAAATGAAAAAAAAAAAAACAACTTAATCTTTTTTTTGTTTTTAATCCTTTCTGTGTTCATCATCTCATTGCTCTTACCCTGATTTTGTTTTCTTTTTAAAGTACATCTTGGAACCTGGCTGTCATTTTTGACACTGGAGGAGCGTATTTAGCAGAGTACAGTGTTCGCACCTTTTTTTTTTTTTTTTTTTTTTTAACACTGAAGTCCCTCAGGTTGGAAGCTGCTTGTCTGGGTAAACAGGGAGGAGGGAACGTCTTAGAAGGGGCGTTGAGTAAGCAGGAACATTAGCGTGGTATGATTCGTTTTCTAGCTCCTTCTTGTCCTCCGCGAGTGTGTTGTCAGTAAACTTCAGGTCTTACAGAAATCGCAGTATGCTATAATATTGCACTGGCAGATGAGCGCGTGTGTGGAGGAGGTGTTATCTTGGACCCAGGCTAGTTCTGGGGCGAGCCCAATGTTTTGCAGGGGTGGGGGGTTCTGGAGTTGGGTATTCAACCATACAGGTGCCAGGTGGGATGATAGGCAGGTGGGTGTAAAGCCCAATAGACCCAGAGCCATGGTTAAAGGGGAAGAGATATTAAAATGGGGGTTTCCACAGATGGCACAGTGTGGCTGCCCTACGGCTTCTCACCAGGTTTGGAATTGTGTTAAGCCAGTCCTGAGAGTTGGTGGGTTTGAGTCAGCATCATGCAAATCTGCACAGTGGGCAGTGAGGAGAATTTTCCTCTGATTTCATGTATAAGGAAAGCAGATATCTGCGATCTGTTTCATTATAGACCAAACCTACTACCATCCAGCCCCTGCCCCTCAGATTCCCTGGTCCTTAGATACCACCAACACTTCCTCCAGTCTATCTCCCCAGGGTGCTGAGTCCCTCTGTAGGATACCTGGGCATCCTGGGAATCTGGAAGAGGAGGAGCAGGCAGGTGGGAAGGGGGAAGGGAGAGTTCTCGGCATTTCTATGATATTATATGCAAGTGCTCTGCAAATAAAATGCAAATTAAAACTGAATGCTCTAGCACTGAGCAAAGGTGATGCAAATTTGCTTTTAATTTCTCTTCTGTGCAGTTGCAAGAGCTGCCAAGGCATCCAGGGATCTGTTGTGCGGAGGAAGCAGGGAGCCTCAGGGAGAAGCTGAGGCTACTTTGTGGTCAATTATGGACTTGACCATTGGGTCTTCCTGCTTGATGTTTATGCATAAAGTGCTGGTCTTCTGAGAACAGCTGATGAGAAGCACTTCCACTCTGCAGTTTTCTCTGCACTTAGAAACAAGGGAGGCTTGGGAGAAGGGAGAAGAGCGCTTAACCTGGGTCAGCACAAGGTTGTGATGGGGAAGAAAGATGAGTTAGGCACTTTCTTTCGAGTCTGAGCAACTCTGTTCATAAAGGCCTTGGAAACCGCCCCAGTGCAAGTGAACATAAGAGATGAGAAAGCCCTTTCCAGAAAATCAAATGGAGAGTTATGTAAACAGATCACACATCAGGTCTAGGGTTGTGAGCACATTCTAGTTGATGGCAGGCCCTGGTCAGTCCAAACTTAAAATGATTTGGTGAAAGCTCAGGGTGTCAGCTGCAAATTGTATGGGTTCTGAGGGTGAGACAGGGGAGGGTGCCCGCCTGGCACCACCTGTTGGGATGGTGCTCAGCAAGGCACCTGATGGGATCAGGATCACCATCTGACTGACACTTCCCAGAAAGGTTTGAGAAAAGTCTCCTGACCTAGTGGCTCTTGTTCTACAAAAGATTCTTGGGCAGCCAGTCCTAGGTGTCTGAATCAGACCAGGCTTCAATTAGGCTTAGAATTTCCCTGACTAGGGGAAGGTCAGGGGGAAAAGAAGGGATTTGGGATTTGAAGTCACTAGTCAGGAAGAACTAACTGCCACCTCTTGGAAGAGGCTTATCGTACAATATAGTTCCTGAAAGAATGCTTTCTCTCTCTTTCAGTGTGTTTCTTGGTTGCCCTGTTATCAGTCATACGTGCAGGAACTCCAAGAGAGAAATATGTTTTAACATCCTGAAACTGAATTATTAAATGGGGATTAACTTGGTGTTGACTCTTCTTCATGGCTGATTTGCAGTATAAACTGGGTTTAAGGCATCTTTTACTAAACCTTCTGGATTTTAGCAGATCGCATTGGATGAGCCATTCATTAAAGATTTCATGCTGATGTTATTTGTTTAGGCTTTGATGCCCTTTTTCTGTTTTCCCTCCCCTTTTATTCAATAATGATATCTTTCAGGCAGAAAATACCTTCCGTCCTGTGGTATTAAGGGCTTTCCATGATAGAGAGCATGGCCTGGCGGCCAGTGTCTAGGCAGGAAATAAGAGAACTTCGCTTCACTCCCTCCCTGATCCCAAAAGAGCCATAGGACTGGCGGCAAGAATGAAGGGTGCTGGACTCCACATTTTGGCAAATGCCTCCTTTAGCTGCCTATTGAATCCTCAGATCCGTTAACAAGGGAACTTGCCATTTCATTTTACTCTTAAACACCCAGAGAGAAGTAATGGCTTAAGTTCATACTTAAGTGTAAATGTCCATTGCCACATTCTTGTTGGAGAGCAGATCTCGAAGGTGAGGAGAGGGACGGGGTGTCCGGGGCTGAGGCACGCCAGGACACTGGCTTTGTTACAGTCATGGGTCTGGAACATACTATACCCTTGGAACAAGGTTTCTAGTCTCTTTGAGTCTCATTATTTTCATCTACAAAATAAAAAAAATAAATAAAAATAAAGATAGCTCTGGGAGTTGTTGTAAGGATTAAATACAATTATTCCTGTAAAGAGCTCAGTATATAGTAGTAGATGCTCAACATTTATTCCCTTCCATATGCAGACACACTTGATACAGCCGACATCATAGTGCTTATATTATTTTAATGTGTTGACTTTATAAAATAAGCACCTTCCTTGAATCTGCAGTCTCTCTTCTCGTCATTGTTAGTGGCCGCCCCACAGTGGGTATGGTAATTTGCTAAATTTATAATTGTTAGTTATATGGGTTGTCTCCAAAAGCAGCAGTCCTTTCTGGGGGTCTTGGAGGCTCCATTCAGGGGGAAGTTAGACCCCGTGTGGGTTCATAGCGGAAAACGGCGCTTCGGTTTCCTTTGGAACACTGGGAGGAGGGACCATCTCAGATGGCATGGTGGCATTTCACACGGGCCAGCACCGTGGCCCTGGACAGGGGCAGCCGCCAAAGTCCAGAAGGGCATGTAGAATGTCATTCTCAGCCCTTCCGGCCCTGTGTCCATCGTGTGTTCCTGCACCGGGACTGCGCAGCTGTGCGTGTCCGGGTCCCGATCGCAGAAACACCGCCCCACGCCCTGCTCTTCATTCAGAGCCTTCTGGCTGGCGGCGCTGAGTCCCTCCCTCTGCCCATGCTCACGGTGGTCTCAGCCCCAGGCTGCGCTTTCCCCCATGAGGGGCCATGAGCCTTTCAGTTTAAAGTTGCACTTGAGCCCCCAGAGTCATTTCAATCCTCAAGGGACCGAGGTCCTCACTGGCAGTAAATCAGCTCTCATCTCCCCAGATAGCTGCGTAAAAACCAGTCTGAGCAGGGAAAAGCGCACCTGCGCTGGGATGCAGGCATGCCGTGATGAACAGAAGGAAGATCAGACGGGAGCTTTGGCATTTGCACCCCGGGAGATGCCTCTCTGGAACATTTTAACTCTTATCTCAGTGTATTCATTTCAAATTCTGTAAGGCTCCTTCTTTAAGGATACACCTCTCATTGTCTTTCTGCCATATATATCTGCTTTTCTGGCTTAGGAAATGAGGATTAGCTTTTAATATGGCAGACACTGGACAGACATTGCCACGTTGAAGCCTTCTCCCGGCTCGAGGCAATGGGCTGGGTTTTGTTACTCCCATTTTACAGATGAGGAATCGGGCTCTGAGAGGCTGAATGACTTGCCCAAGTCCCCAACGGTACAAAGCACAGATGCTGATGGTGGGGCTCAGTTCTGCTTGCTCCAAGGCGTGGAAGTGGCAGAGTGGGGGGGGAGCCTTGTCCCCTGGCTTCAGGGGCAAGGAGACGGCTTGTTGAAGGTCTCAGAAGGGGTCATTCGTGAGGGACCCAGCCCTGGAGGTCACAATGAGAGCCTGAAGTCTCTTGGGAACCCCCTTGTGTTTCCGCCAGTGTCTAGCCACTAGCCTATCCCCACACTACCACTCCATCCAGAGTGTCAAGGTCGTAAGACCTTGTTCTGCTTTTCAGTGTTGAGTGTTCTGCTCCTTAAGTGCAAACTGGGGACACCCAGAGACTTTATGTCAGACTGTTCTAGCCTCACTGGGAGTCCAGACTTTCAAGGTTGCTTTCAGCCCCAGGTTTGCCAGCTCACATAAAGAACGCAATGTGCCTTCCTTGCAAAGCTTAGGAAGTGCTGATGCCAAGGCCCTGCCCAGCCCAGTGACACCAGGATTTCTACCATAGGACTGTGGCCTTAGCATCTGACTCTTTAGAAAACCCACCTGGCGATTCTACTGTGCAGCTGGGATGGAGAGCCTTTATTTTAATCTCTGAAGGAAAGAGATTTCCAGCACCTGGGTGGACACAAGAGCAGAAGTGGGAAAGGGCCGAATGAGCAGAGGTAGAGACAGGGAGTTTTACGCTTTCATTCCTTTATGATCTAGTGTGTTCCGCGCACTGTGCTGGATACTGGGCTCTAGAGATGCCTAAGACACCCCCCCTTACAATCTGATCAGGGAGACAGACACACAGAGAATGAGCTGTGGTTCAGCTCAGACCAGGGTACCTGTTAAGTGGTCTGCAGACCTCCCTGTGCATCTAAATCACTCAAGGAGCTTGCTACACACGCAGAAGACATTTGGCTAACACACTTAACTAAATGTGGGTCTACCCTCCAGCTAAATCAAGCAAAACCACACCCCAAGCCTTTCTTGTAATCCATGCAATATTGGAAAGGAAATGTACGTTCTTTAAAACAAAAACCGAAAGATACATTGCTTGCAGCACTGGCTGGTTGAGGAAGGCCTGTTCTTTGAGATTTCTCCCCATTCATGCAAGAAAGAGTGGGTGTGAGAGGGGAAAGGGGCAGAGGCCTGAACCCTGCTGTATGAGATCTGATTTAGGCATCTTGTGCTGGGGCTCAGGCACCTGCTGATTAGACCACACTAGAGGTGTAGAGAGAGTGCTCTGGGGGAACTCCAGGAAGCAGCGGTTGATTCTGAATGGAGACATTGAAGAAGGCTATGCAGTCCAGGTGGTAACTGGGACTGGCACTTTTCCGTTCAGGCACACCTGCTTACGCGTGGCACACAGACCATTTTGCAGGGCATGATGGTGCTTCTCCTTTGAGAAGGTGCCCTCCAGCAAGGCCTGCCCAGTTCCCTCCACCTCACCGTTCCCTGCCTCTCGCTTCGCTCTCCAGTATGTGTCTCTGTGCCTTGCAGTTGCTCTTCCCCTGTCTGTAGCACCCTTCCCAGTTTTCCTCAACAGATTAACTCCCCTTTGTTGTTAAAACTTAGGCCTGGCCCCTTCTTGTGGCAGGAAGATTTTTGTTATATCTGAGACTTGCGCTTCGAGAAACGTGTAAGTTTGGTACTCACTATTTCACCGTGTCTTTTGAAGATGAAAATGTAAGGATGGACAGAATTCGACAGGGGGAAGAGGGAGAGATATGTTGGGAAATAATAGCAAGATCTGTTGATTTATCGGTTTTTATTTGTGCGTATATATTTTGAATGGGATTGCTTAACCAGATCTTTGATCAGTTCTATAAAGGTTACAACTGTTTCCAACAAACCTTTTTTTGGCTAAAGAGATTTTTGGAGCAAGAGAAAAAATAAATGTGCAATATCCTCTCCTGTAGTTCAGGATGGCACTCCAGACCTGGCACGCAGATTCCAGGCCCATCTGTTCGATTTGCTTCTAACAGTGACATGAGCTTTATGTTTTATCTCAGTTCTCTTCCCGTCTTCTCCTGGGCATGTGGCTGAGACCTGACACTTGGGAAATCCTCTCCTTAAACAGCAGGGACAACCACACTTTTCTGTTTATGGACTTGAAATCCACTGTTTCACCCTCTGTCTTGAAAAGAAAAGTATCACCCACAGTAAATTCTACATACCCAAATGTATATAGAATTTACTAGCATCCACTGGTGATAGACTTTGGTTTCAGTTAGGTGGCTTTGACACAAATGCCCTTTCCTTGGGAGGGCTGGGAGCTTATATCCAGGAGCTGGGAAAAAAATGAATGTCAAGGTAATGTCATTAGGTTGTTTCTCTTTAAAAAATAACTATATCTGATTATAAAAAGTCTACCTATTTGTTGCAGCAAATTTGGAACATATGAAAAATGAATAAAGAAGAAACGAAAATCATCCATCATCTTACTATCTAGAAACAATCACTGTTAATGTTTTGGTACCTAGCCTCCTATGGTGTTTTGTTTTTATTTTTGTATTTTTTCCTGCACATATATTTTTATGGAGATCATATTATATATCTTATTTTATAATCTACTTCTTGATTTAACAATTTATCATGAACACTTTCCCATGCCATTAAACGCTCTTCCAACATCAGTTTAAGTGGCTGCATAATATTAAATTGAACTGATGTACCATATTATCTAAGTGTTAGACATAGATGATTTTTTTAAAGTTATTTATAGCTGAAACTCATAGATGGGCTTCAGATTGACATTCATGAATCCTCTGTAATTGCATGCAAATGTCATGTGCATTTGATTTTTATGGGGAGAAAGACCATAGCTTTTTATCAGAAACTCAAAGGCTTAACGGCCGAAGGAAGGGTCAAAAATGGGGCCAACTTAAGCAGAAATTTTCTTAAGTTAAATTCTTAGAAGATCAATTGCTGGGTCTAAATGATCTGTACATTTTTGAGGCTTTTGAAGGTATTGCCAGAATGCTGTCCCTGCAAGGTGTGGTGGTTTACGGTACCACCAGTACGAGCTGAGGGTGCTTGTTTTTGATGGTGACAGTGAGTGTGACCACGGGATAAATCCCGATGAGGCACCAGACCGGGGTTGGAGGATCGTCTGGAGCCCTGAGTTGTATTTGTTTGCCTCGGTTTCCTGGATCTCATTCATCTCTGAGCCCCGACACCTAGCACACATTTTCAGAGAATCAGAAAATGAATGATCTCTACCTGGGAGAAAGAAAGGGAAATGATTTCCACCAACAGGCATTTTAAAGTATAAACCAATCAGGACTGTTAGCTGGAAGGTGCACAGATTGATGCCATAGCCTGAGTGCTCCTGCTGGGCAGGTAGCCGTCCTGGCGGGAGGCCACTCACCTCTCTCTATGCGAGCCAGCCCGATAGCCACTTCCTGTGTCTCTCCTATCTTTTCTTTCTCTCTGTGCCTTTTGATATAAACAACAACTCCCACCCCTGACTCACTTTCCTGAGCCTCGCTTCCAGCCTTTATCTGTGTGGTTCTCCGAGCTTTAAAAATAAAAACAAATGTTCTCAGAATGGGGAGCGGTGAGTCTTGAGCTGCTATGAAAGAGAATATCCCAGGAGCCACAGTCGTTTTGATCTATTTGTCACACACACAAAAAATCCCAGCATCCTGTTGAAGCATGATACTACATTCTGCTCCTTACAGTTGGTTCACGTTGGCTGTCTCTGAAAGCCAAAGTAAGTGTGCCGGCCTTCCCAAGGCATCCCTGCCCACCTTAGTCCACGGTGACTGACTTGAGGCATATTGGTTAACGTGAGGCATACAGGTTCAAATCCCAGCGCTACTACTTACCAGCTGTATGAGCCTAAGAAAGTTATTTGAAGTTTCTCTGTGCCTCAGTTTCTTATCTGAAAAATGAAGATGATATCAGAAAGTTATTTGAAGTTTCTCTGTGCCTCAGTTTCTTATCTGAAAAATGAAGATGATATCAGAACCTCACAGGGTTGAAATGAGGAGTAAATGAATCACAGTGTTTTAAATAAAAGGATCCTTGCCACTAGTCATTCAGTATCAAGCATCATCATTGCTTTGACTTCTAGACCAGTGGTTCTCAAATGTGAGTGTGCGTCAGAATCATGTGGAAGGCTTGTTGAAACACAGATTGCTGGGCTTTGCCACTGAGTTTCTGATTCAGAAGGAAAGGAGTGTGTGTGTGTGTGGGGCAAGTATTTACCTTTCTAACAAGGCCCCCAGTGATGCTGTTGGTATAGGGACCACACTTGGAAAACCTCTGCTCTCACATGCTTTCCAAATCTGGCAGTCTGTAATTCTCAACACTTCTTGAGAACACAATAGGGTCTTGTTGTCTGCTGTGTACTCAGCACTTAGCACAATGCCTGACCCATGGTAGGTGTCGTAGGCTGAAAAGGTCCCCCAAAGATATCGGTTCCTAATCCCTGCAACTTGCAAATGTTATATGAAAAAAGGGTCTTTGCGGATGTGATTAAATTAAGGATCTTGAGATGAGGACATAATCCTGAGTTATCTGGGTGGGCCCTAAATGCTATCTCAAGTGTCTTTATAAGAGAAGGGCAGATCTCTCTCTCTCTCTCTCTCTCTCTCTCTCTCTCTCTCTCTCACACACACACACACACACACACACACACACACAGAGCAATATGAAGACAGAGGCAGAGATGGGTGTGATGTGGCCATAAGCCAAGGAATGTTGGCATTGGCAGCCACCAGAAGCTGGATGGAGCAAGGAACAGATTTTCCCCTAGATCCTCTAGAGGGAGCATGGCCCTTATTGTACCTTCATTTCAGCCTAGCGAAACTGATTTTGTATTTCTGGCCTCCAGAACTGCGAGAGAATAAATTCTGTTGTTTTCAGCCCCAAGGTGTGTGGTAAATTGTTGCAGTGGCCATAGGAAACGAGTATCATAGATATTCAGTAAACATCAGTGAAACGAATCGGGGAGCCAGATGTAGGTATTATGACGCCCATTTAACTGATGCATAAACTGAGGGCTTGGTGTGTCTGATCTAAATGTACGATGTATGTTTATTGAAAGAGAGGCCCAAGTCTGTTGCCTCTTTAAGTTTCCTTTCTACTAGCCCGACTGCACATTAGAACAATTAAATCAGACTCCCTCATGGTGGGCACTGTGCTTTGTTATTGTTTAAAATGTTCATCAGCCAGGGCTGAAAACTGCCCAGACCTGGCTGCTTCATAGAGGCTGGCCGATCCTCACGGTGACAACTGATGGCTTCAGCTGCGAGGGGCTTGGTAGTGTGCAGAGTACACCTGTCAAATGTGACCCCACAGCAGCCCTCTGAGCTGGGCAGTGTGGCTGCCATCCTCCTTTTCCTGATGAATAGCGAGTCCTGGGAAGAATTCGATATCTTGGAGTGGCTGATCCTTGACCCAGACTGAGCCCCTGGCTCTGTGTCCAGTGCTCCTTGGGCTGCACAGTGCAGTCGTCACGACCCTCAGCAGGGTCGTGTGTACCTAAAGACTGTTCACATGGATGCATTGTCAGGCCTGACATTTCAGACACTGGAAACATGAACGTTTTATATATTGAATTACTTTAAACTTTTGATGGGAGAAGAGGTAGGTAAGATTCGAGGCCAGAGAGCTGTGGCGACATTTCTTCAGAGGGAGTTTCAAATTCTTCCCCAGACCAGTTCCTGGGGCATTTTGCATATGGCTCTTTGGCTAGGCTTGGGTGACAAATGGCCCCAGACATTGTTAGAGTGCTCACACCAGTGAACCAAGGATCTGTCTCGAGAGGTAACTAGATCTGCAGTGCCCCTGTGCTTGTGCGAGTATCAGGGCACCTGGCTCTCACTTTTTATCAATAATCAGAGACAAGCAATGAGCACACATTTCAGCAACTTTGGCTCTGTGGTTCTTAAGGCGAATCAACAATACGCTTCCCCCGCCTTCCAACTCCAGATGGACACATAACCATAACTTCATAAATGTGACCACAAATGATGACATGAAAAGCCACAGAGCAAGGAGGCTGGAGTCTCTGGGGGGGTGGGTGTACTTTAAGACAACCCCAGTGGGGGCCAGAAGTCTGTTTGCTCTGCCCGCTCGGCCCAGATGCCAGCTCCAATAATTCACTCTGCCAGTTGGACATTACCTAGTGATTTTTATGGAGTTAAATCTAAAGGAAATTTGAGGAGGAGATCACTTCCTCTATTTTAATTAGAGTTCTGAGTCTGTTTGCCTCAAACGAGACTGCACCATGGCACGTCTGCAGCAGACTGGCTTCTGGAACAGCAGTAAGGCACCGTGAATGTTAAGTGTCTGGAGATGGTGATTTGAAGAGCCGGGTCATGATAGCTGCTGCTGCATGAGTGCGTGTGTGTGTGTGTGTGTGTGTGTGTGTGTGTGTGTGTGTGTGTGTGAGAGAGAGAGAGAGAGAGTGCACGGGTGCGCAAACATGCACACACAGTGTACCTCATACAGATGTTTGAACAATCCCCGGGGAACACGCATTTTCTGTTGTAATAAAGGAAAACACAGTCCTCAGCTGTAACCTAGGAGACACGGGATCCCACCAGAATAGGAATCTTTAGCCGCAACTCGGCTGCTTGCAGGACCGGCCCACGAGGGGTTTTCTAGCACAGGCATCACGTCGCCTTGTAGTTCCCCGTGGCGGCCAGGGCTGAGGAGACAGCTGCCTGCTGTTCGCTCACACATACATCCCCGGGGGAGAAATAAGAGCTAAGTGGTTGTCACAATGGGACGGTGGGTTTGACTCCCATGGCTAGTCATGAAAACATTTCTGCCTCCTCCCGACCACACCTTCTCATCCCGAGACACCTTTCTGCCCCGGATCTCTGTGCGTGCTTTGGGATCCCAGGGCTGGAAGTGGACTCAGGGGACCCCTGCCCGTCGCCCCGCTGCTTGTCACTTCCTCACCCAAGCTGGCCCGGCCCAGGAGAGCTGTCCATGCCAGTGACCCCCTGGGCTGGGAGTAAATATTGTTATCTCCATTTAATCACGGGGTGCCACTGGAGCAAGGTAGAGCGTGTTTGTTCCAGGGGAAATGACAGCGGTTTTTTAGCCTAGTGACTTGGAGGTGATTTAAAGCTCCTCATCTGGATTTGTTTAACACTCTTCAGGTTTATTATTCCGTCTTCATATGGGAAGTTAATGAATAACGCAATCTGGCTCTATGGCTATACAACCGAACAAGGGACACTGGCTGGGAGGCTCGCTCTTGGGACAAGTGGACCTCCGTTGACACAATGGCAGCATTCCTGGGAAATTGTCTATAAATCAGATTTTTAAAGCAAAAGAGTATTTAGAGAAAAATAGTAAGTTAGGCAATAATAACTGATTCGTTATTATTGTTTGTTTGTTTTTTCAGCAAAGCCAAGATCCATCCATCTTGGAACATGAATGATTTTCTCCTAATTGACTTTTTGTAGATTTGTTGGGATAAGGCATTCCTCGACAAGACAGTATCATCGAGCCTCGGGGTGCCTCAGAGGGCGGGTGTGGCCCTGGTAGGAGGTGTTGCCCTGGTGTGGGGGGGCAATGCTGCTGGATTCTGGAATGTTTGGGCTGGAGTCCCTGCAGAGGGACCCACCTTCACCCTTCCCAGATGAATAAGGAGAGCATACCAGCGCCCTGGAACACAAAGGAACAAAAGAACTCACAGTTGTAACTCACCCCAGGGCCCAATTCCAGCCAAGCCTGGTCACGGCCTGTTTTTTGGCAAATTACTTTCTGAATTTGGGCTTCTGTCTTTAAGGAGAGGTGTAGTTGTTCTCCAGTTTGCCTACCAGGAATGGAGTGAGAGGGAGTTCAGTTTTTTGAGTTTCTTAGACCATCTCATGGACCATCTCATGTGGGGAGAGGATTTCTAAAGTCACTGATCAGCTTTTGCTCCAAGAACCAGCGTCAGGGTCTGACGAATTGGGCTGGGTCAGATGGGCTTTCTGGAAGGCAGCCACCTGGTCCCACCTGAGGCAGCTGACGAGCCTGTGAGGTAGCAAGTAGTCCAATGATGAATACTTTGCTGTTGAGAGCTCCCGTGCTTCCTATCATCAAGCATAATAGGGGACTGCCTTGATTTATTTTTTCTATTAACATATTCCAAATTCCCATTGTATTTGCCTCCTGAATTTTAACCTCGTGGGGTGATGGGAAGAGGCAGAGAGGTGGAAAATTGAAGTTAGATTCACTTTGGATCCTGTGATACTTAAGAATTGCTGGTTCTCCTCCAGCACCAAACATCATTTATAGTGCGATGTTATCATTTACTTTTCTCTAATTATTTCCAGACATGATCTTGTAAATGCTCAGAATGCCTCTGTGAGATGTTTAAAAATTGGAAAGGGGCTTGTGTTCAGAGCTCAGCAGGCCGGGTTTGAATCCTGGTGCCAAACATGATCTGAGTAGTCTCAGGTAATTTACCTTTTTTTGAGCCTCAGTTTCCCCACCTTGCAGGATTCTTGTGAGGATTAAATGAGAGAAAGTGTGAAAAGTACTAAGTTTAGTGACTGGTACATGGTGGGCATCCTCTTTTCCACTCTCGATAGTCTTGTTTTATCTTTACTGAATCAGGGGAAACTGAGGCACAGAGAGCTAAAGTAACTTTCCCAAGGCAAAGCCAGGTGTCAAAACCTCAGATTCTTGTTTTAGAAGCTGTGGTCTTTCATTGTCCAGGTATTCGGAGTTGGGGTAATTCAGGCCAATAGAGGGTCTATCGTGATACAAATCAAAGGAACTGGCCCATCAGACTCACCCTGGCTCTTCTATGGCCCCTGTCTTCCTGGAGAGGACTTTCTACAGTCTATCAGAGCACTTCCTTACAGATCCAGGGCCTACCAGGGAGCCAAGAAGGAAACTGACATTTATTCAGTGTCCCCATATCAGGGGCCTTTATAGTAAGTTATCTGAAACAAGAAGCCTCCAAGATTGGAATTTTTGAGTCCCTTTTCCAGATAAGGAAATTGAGATTCAGGATTTTTAAGTGGCAAGTTGTCCATCCTCACAGAGACTGTGCAGACTCCCCTTGGATTTCAGCCTTCGAGTCTGGATAAGTCTTGGGCTGTGCTTTCTTTACTGGACAAGGAAAGGGGCTATAATTTTCCTAATTAACTAGTCTATGCTCTGGTCACTAGTCTGTGCTCTTAGCAGTGTCACATGTGGCTGGCAAAGGACGGATGCCTCAGAGACCTGTCCTTCCTTCCCACTTCTATACCTGGACTACTGATAGACACAGTCCATGGGGCCAATAACGTCATTTGGAAATGAAGGCCACATGCTTCTTTCTGTCAGTAACCCGTCTCTGTGTCCACTACCCATCCTGATTGGGAATGCTTCCCTACTTCTAGTCCAAGCCCAGTCACTCGGGCTGAGCCCATTCCTTTTTGTTTGACCCTAGCGGTGATGGCAAACGGTTGGTGCTCGCAGGCTCTGCAGTAACCCTGCATGAGCAAGAATGAGTTAGCATGCATTCACCTTGGATGTGGAAGCCTTCTCTTTTCTCCCGTTCAGGAAGATGGTACTGCCAGGCAGCCCGGAGACACGGAGCAGCTCTTACACCAGAAAAGGTCTGCAGCATCTCTGAGCTGTCCTCGATTTCTTTGCAGAATAGTCTCTGATTTTGTGGGTGGCATGGAAAGGAACAAGAAGAATTAGAGAACCGTAGTGTTTAGAGCTGGAAGAATTGTGAACCACAGTCTGATCCGACCATCTTGTTTTGTAGATAAAACTCATCCTACAGGGCCCATACTCACCAGCACGGATGGGGAAGAGAAGTCTAAGTTCCTACAGAACTCTCTCCACCTGAGGATCTCCCTCCAGGTGTGCTATGGGCCATGACTATGAAGTGGAGGCAAGAATTCTTTTTCTTTTCCCCACTGGATCCTTGCATCCAGACCGAGAGATCGTTATGCCTGTTCTAGATTAATATTTAAATCAGGGAAACTAAGCATTTAGTCTTTTTAAGAACAGCACTATGGTCGTATGGCTACAGTATAAATGGCATTCCTCCAAACGTCAAGCACTTCCCATCTGTCTGAAGGACAAGGTCGACCCATTTCACAGTTGGAGAGACTGAGGCACTCTGTCTCTTTTACAGGCAACAGGTATACGTGTTTTAACTTTGGCCGTGGCTTCTGGTTCTGGTGGCTGTTGCAGGCTTGTCAGAAACCTGACAATCTCCTGCCGTCTCTCCACACGTTTTTTTTTTCCCTGCAGGAAAGAACACCCAGACAGAAGCTGCCTTTCTTCCCACGAGGATGCTGAGGCGGGTGCTAGGCGGCCAAGGCTTTGTAAAGGGAAGGACTTCCGTGTTGGCAAACCTGCTTGCGCTCAGCAGACTCGCCTATAAATCTTGCTGAAAACAAATGCTTTAACTAGAGGAGGAAAGTTTAAAAGGCCCTGTGGGCATATTCTAATCACTGCTCACTAATATCAGCCAGCTCAGATTTAGAATGTGGTTGTTCCCAGCGGAGGGGGCTTGGGTAGGCACCGTGCAAAATGCTGCTGGCTGTAATTAACTCTGACCTCCGCAGCCTGCCTGCACACTCGCTCTTAATATTAGCTTTGACTCCCTGAATGAGCCTTCCCTGTTTGTTGTTAGGATGTATTCTTTCAAATTCTTCCTGAGCAGCCCTTCCTCAGCTCCCATTCCAGCCCCAAACACACCCTGAGCCGAGGTAATCAGATGTATCAAATGCAATCAATAATCGGGTAGATTTTGCAGGCATGGGAAATTCCACTTGTCACACGTGCTCACAATCCTTACGTTTATAGTTCTCGCTTTAGGTGTGCAAAGTGCTTTCATAGACTTACTTGTTCCTCATTACAACCCTGTCAGGTGGGCAGGGCTAATGTTGTATTTATCTAACAGATGAGAAAAGGCAAAGCCCAGAGAGGGGATGTGGCTTGTTTGGCATCCTCTGTGTATGCCCAGAGTGGGTGAGCCCAGATTCAAACTTTGGTCTTCGGGCTTCAACACTGTTTCTTAAATACCAGTTTCTGAGTGGACCATAGAGCTAGATTGTAATGATGAAGGTTGGGGCGGGAGGAATGAGTTTGATCTTTACTTCCTGCCAGGCAAGGGGATGATCATTCAGCAATTTTCCTTTCTTCTGCCTCCTACAAAGGGGCATTAGATATAAAGTAATGTACAATCGGCTTGTGTTACATGACACATTGTGGTTAATGAGAATGATGAGGGCAATCTAGCTAATGTGCTAAAAACTAAATGCTTGTGACTGTGAGTATGTGTTTGTGTGTATTTTATTGGTTAGAACAGCTGTACGTTTGAAAAAATGTTTTGAGAACCTGTGATTCCAGGTTCTGTTCTAGTCACTCAGACATGGTTTCTCTGCTCACTGAAGTTAGAGGAAACAAACCAGGAATAGACAAGCAAGTAAGAAAAGTGATGCTGTGCATGGTACATGGCAAAGAGACCAGTTGGGCATATTAGGTTGGGGGATCAAGAAGACTCGTTTGAGCTAAGAGCTGAATGCCAGGAGCCATTCACGTGGAGGCTGGGACAGAGGAGGGGCGGAGAGGGAGAAGGCAGAGGAGGGGGTCCAGGCCGGAAATATGGCCGGTGAAAAGTCTTATGTTGGAAACAAGCTTTATATATAGTCATGTGTCGCTCAATGAAATGGATATGTTCTCAGAAATGTGTCATTAGGCAATTTCATCACTGTGCAGACACCATAGAGTGTCCTTACTGAGACCTAGATGGTACAGCCCGCTACACACCTGGGTTGTACGGCATAGCTCGCTGCTCCCAGGCTACAAACCTGCACAGCGGGTTACTGTGCTGAACGCTGTGGGCAGCCGTGACACCATTGCTGGTATTTGTGTATCTAACCATATCCAAGCATAGAAAAGGTACAGTAAAAACATGGCATTATAATAATCTTATGGGACCACCATTGTATATGCATCCACCATCGGCAGAAATGTCTTTCCTTTGCTCGTGACTGTAGCGGAAGGACAGAAGGAAGTCAGTGTGCTGGAGCTGAAGGAAGGAAGGGAGAGTTCTGTGACTTGGGGCTGGACACAGCAGGAAGGATCAAAGTGCAATATTTTGTAAATCAGAGCGATGATTTTGGCTTTTATTCTAAATCCTCTGGGAAACCACTGGAAGGCTTTATGGGGGGAGTGATGTCTGATTTACTTTTTAGATGGTCACTCTGACTGCTGCGTGCCAACTTACACAGGTGAGAGACGGAGGTAGCAGTGGAGACCGTGAGAAACGGAAGAGCTCTGGGCGTGATTTGGGGGCCTAACAGGACTGGTTGATGGGAGGAGTGAACGGACATGGCAAAAAATTCTGTGTGGCCCTGCGAAGTTTGAGATGTGTGTTTTACAGTCAGCCTCCGTATCCCTGGGTTTTGCATTAGAGGATTCAACCAAAGGTGGATTGAAAATATTAAAAAAAAATACTACAACAATAAAAGTAATAGAAATTAAAAAATAATATAACAACCATTTACATAGCATTTTCATTGTATTAGCTATTATAAGTAATGTAGAGATGATTTAAAGTGTACAGGAAGGTATGCGTAGGTTATATGCAAATATTATTTTATATCATGGACTTCAGCGTCTGAGGATTTTGATATGGGGGGGGTGGATTTCTGGAACCAACCCCCTGCAAATATTGAAAGATGACTGTATATCCAAGTAGAGATGTCAAATAGGCAATTGGCTATGAGTTTGGAGTTCTGAAGAGCAACAGCACAGGATAGGGGTTTGGGCTTCAGGCTGTAGGTGGTATTGAAAACCATGGGGTTGAATGGATTACCGGGGCAGAGTGCGTGGAGAGAGGAGAAGCAGAGGCTCAGTGCCCAGCAGCAATAGTGTGCTTCCTTCGACCAGCTTTCTAAGGTGTCTGTGCTCCTAACCCCGGCCAGCCATTTCAACCTGGGAGCCGCTCATCACAAGAAGGCTGAATAAGAGGTTGATTTACAAGTGAAATCCCGTTGGCCGTCTCTGGGGGAAAAATCATGTGGATAATCTAAAAGTTAGCAGAATTGCCGATCAGTCAACAGGTAACTTGCTGAATATTTACTATTTGGTAGGTGATATGCTAAGCAATATAGCTTCGTTTTCAAAGGACAGTGCATTGTGGCTTCACACACACACACACACACACACACACACACACTACCTCTGTGTACGGTGGCTGAGTGGATGGTCCTTAGCAAACAGTCCCTGTTTACACATAAATACATGCACACACTGGTCTCCCTCATACCGTTGCAGCCATCCTTTGCAGGAAAGCCTGCTTTACAAATGTCTGGCTGGTCAGCCTGAAACCTCCCCTTCCATGCAAGTTCCGTTGTCTTCACCTCCAGAAATCCTGGAGTGTCTTCTTCTCCTGGGCATAGACTTGCACCTAATGGCCAAACTCTGTGTGTGACGTGTCTCCCAGCCTCTGTGTTTGTGACAATCACAGTTTGCATCAGCCTGACCAGAATCCATGAACATTTAGGTCACAGTCCAAGCAGACTTAGCTGTGCCTTCTCAGCTGACACTTTGCAATGGAGACAAAGATTCAAAGGTGGCCACATGCAGGAATTCCAAGAACTAAAAGAGTCCTGGACCTTTTTCAGAAAGCTTGCATTTCTGTATCTTTTTTTCTCAGAGGCACTAAAAGTGCTTTCTCCTCCTTTCCCCATTCACTCTTGAACACGTAGAATATGTTGTTCGCATATTATGGGGGAAAAAGTCCCTGTCAGAAAATACTGCCTGAGGTTACAGCATTAGCAAGTAGTGCTGGTGGGACTCTAACCACCAGGGCTAAGCCTTCAAGTTCTGGAGTGGAGTGGTGCCTTCTTCTGCAGGAAGAGTTGATCCCATTAAATGTGCAGATAGTAAGTATATTCAAAAGGATCACAATCTGGTCTCCGGACCTTAAGTTCCTGCCCCTAAGTCCCAGTTACAAAGGGCCCATCCAATGCACAGATCCTGGGGGTTTGGGGTAAGGGGTCATCGGGATACCATGGGGGTGGTAAAAAAGAGTGAAGCTGCATTTAGTCATAATAAAATTCAGTAATGCCGGTGTTTGGTCCCAGGTGTGTAGGCCTGCTTCCGTACCTTTTGCCATTTCTACCCAGCCCTATAAGTTCTGCAATAGAGACCCAGGCTAAGCTGCAAAAGCATGCCTCCCAGTTTATCACGTTGGCTCTCTGGGTGGGTGCCTGACTACTGATAATGCTAACGATGACCATGGTTTTAAAAATAACACTGACAGAGGCAAAGCCAAAATAGCAAATAAATAAGTAACCTCAAGTTGAACTTTCAGGACCATGGCAGTAAACAGCATAACGCAGTGCTGAATAAACACGAGAGGTGCCACTGGAGGCACAACGTGGAGGGGACCCCTGAACTCCACACCCCGTCGTCTTTAGGCAGTCAGCCCTCAGCCCACTGAAGAGGGCTGGCCCCAGATGATGGCTCATCGGGTGGGGTGCTCTGGGGTGGGGGACAGTTGTTTTTCAGGGTTAGGATCACATTTAAAAGCACCACCATTTACCTTGGTTGCTAAGTCCCCCTGAGCCCGAGGTGAGGAATTCTGATTGGCAGAATCTGTAGGAATTTAGACGAGGGGAGCAGTACGGAAAAACGGGAAGCTTAGGATGGGGACCCTGGCTGCAAAGCAACTCAGTGCTTCAATAAGCCCGAATCTGCTGAGAATACATTTTACGAACATGCAGCTAAGTTGGCTGCCTTTGTTTGGGGGTTTGTTAAGCATTATCTAAAGAATGCCATGGTTCAGCCTGCTCGGTGTGAAGCCTAATTCTTCCCCTTTCTGGAGCCACGGCCTGGTGTGTTCAATTTTTCTCTCTCCATAGGGCTGCAGGCTCTCTGGTACTCCAGCCAAAAAAACACTCATATTTTAGCAAGCTTAGTCCCAGTCTGGTTGCCAGGCAGTAAAACGAGCACTTGCCCGCCCCAGGCAGAGGGGGACTGCGGGGTGGAAAAGGGTCACGTAAACGACTCGCTCAAGCCTCCCCCCAGATCCTCACTTGAGAATCTTTGGGGCAGTTGATATGTTTATTGATGTGGAGAGACACTGCCGCACAGGCCCAAACTGTGGTCATTTGTCGGAACTAATAATACAAATTATTTTTATTATTCTAGAGATGCTAATAGTAGGATAAGTTTGCCCTTTGCCATGTCTGCAGGGTGTTAGATGTACTCTTTTGAATAGTGTCGTTCTGGACGGGCAGCATCAGCCCCATTTAACTGAAGGGGAAACTGAGGCATAAGAAAGCTGGGCCTCTTGCACTGAGAGAACAGGTGAGCCAAGCGCCAGCACCACCCTTCTCTACCAAGGGAGGATGGCATTGCAGATGGAGTTAATGCCAGCTTCTCTCTCTGATCATCTCTCAAGTTCCCTTGGGGTAGAAAGGCCTGCAGGAGAGAAAATTAACATTTAGCTCAGGACGTGCTTAACCGTGTCTGTTATTTCGAACAGGGCCCCGAACTAGGCACACCGGGGCCTCCTCCACGGCCCAGCTGGAACAGGAAGCAAACCTGGGCCAGTGCTTGCTGACCGCAGTGGCGGTTTTGGGGGACAAGGCCTCTTCCCACTGGATGGAGTCTCCACCCACTTATTTCTCACAAACCCGAGTCGCCATCACAGGACAACAGATTTCAGACTTTATTAGACAAGTGGGGTGAGCTTGCAACCCCAAGTTAAAAGGCTCCTAATTCTGTTGTGGAACCCATTGGCAAATGAAAACATATTGAGCGCCCACAGGACATACAGTTGGTAGTGGAAGTTTCATTTTTAGGCTCCTCAAGCCACAGTTCCAGAAAAGGCCCTTGCAAACAGTGAGGAACCTCCTTTCTTGGACAGAGGGTAGCACGTACCTGTGCCCTCCTGGGCTGAGGTTCCCTTGGGGTGCTGTGTAGCAAGGCTCACCCCTCAGCCCCTGGCTGCTGCGGGGCAGCGACCGGTGCTCGCTGTCAGCCCTTAGGGACCTCGGCACGAGGCACAGGGTTCATGCTCTAAGGCCACCCTTTTCTTCCTCTTCGAGCGGCTCCCCAGAGTTGAGTTTTCTCTGCGTGAGAACCAGGCTTCTGTCATGCTGTGCCCAAGGCCCTGCTGTCCCCTGAAGGAGGGGACATGCTGAATTTCATCCAGTCCTGCCACCTCCCACCCAGCTGCCACCCAAACCAGGAGGCAGTCTAGAAACAGGTGGTGTGGGCTGCCCCTGGGGTTTATGGAGCAAGGAAGGTTTGGAGAGACTTCAGGTGGAGAGGGAGGAGGAGGAAAGAGATGACAGAGGAAGGAGAATGCAGAGGTAGGCAGAGAGAGGGAGAGAGAGAGAGAAATAAAACCTGTGGCAGCAAAAATCCAGTGTTTGATTAGGGACTTGGTGTCACATAAGTGCCAAGAAGTGAGAGAATGTGAGAAAGAGGTTACTCCAAAAGAAAGAAGAGAGAGCCTGGATTCTGGAAAGTCTTGATTGGTTCATAGAGAAGCTGCTGGGCTACGGGAGCACGTGCTAGGCACAGTTCTAGATCCTTGGCGTACAAAAATGGGTACATAGCCGTGCATTAGATGTTGATAGCAAGATGCTTTCAAGACAGTTCAGGTTTGGGAGGTCATGGACTCTCCAAGAATATGAAGTGAATTGGGTCAGAACGTCAAGGGGGGGCTTTATGAGCAGAAGCTCTGGGGTCAGGTGGCCTGGGTTTGAATCCTGACTCCACCACTTATTAGCTTTGTGACCTTGGGGACGCTATCTAACCTCCTGGTACCTCCTCATTCTCATCTTTAAATGGAGGTTAAAACAGTTTATATCTCCTGTGTAAGGATTAAATTAGCTGATATGTTTTAAACCTTTATGGTGGCGACTAACACACAGTAGTTGACATTATTAGCTATGGTAGTCATTCCCAGAAATTAACATAAACACACACAAAACAATATAATTTCTGGGGATTCACAGACCTTGTGACCCTTAACCATGGACCCGCTTGGATAAGAACCCCACTGTACCTCTTCATTTATGTCACCCAGCAAAATAAAAGGAGCTGGATTCTTGCCCCGAACGACACCAGATCCGCACTTCCTTTCTCCGCTATTTTAGCAGCAAGCTTCTTAGGTGCTGTGGGGTTGAGGGTGGACTGCACCCAACAGAAGGATCAGACTTGCCTGGGGATTCCAGGAATCTGAAGCCAAGAGAGGGCTGGTGGAGCTGGCTGGAAGACTTGGGTTTTCCTAGAAGCCAGGTGCTTTGCGGGATTCACGTGGAACAGTGACCATGCGGGATAAATACATCTCTGATACTAACATACATCTGCCCATGGTGAGAAGGAATGTGAGGTGAGGGAAGACCCAATGAATGACATTGTCACAGGGCTGAATATTCTGCTTGTGGCCCCTGGACAGTCTCCTAGATGTTTGCACGGCCCTGGAATGCCTTTTCCCAAGGGGAGGACTTGGCAGATGCGTCTTCTTGAAGCTGGTGCTCCTGGTAGTGAGCCCTGGCAGAGAGTGGGGAGGTGGGTCGATGCCAAGACAACTTCATCGAGTGGACATGCCACCCACAGAGCCTCCTGACCCTATGTCCTGGGACCAGTGTTTTCCTAGCATTCAAAATTCCACCAGCCCAGCAAACTTGCCAGACCCTCCCCACGTGCACCTCTCACCAGCGAAGCCATACAGATCCCTTCCTTGGCCACGCACCATTTCTGTCCCAGAGGGTCAAATGCAAGTCTCCAGAGCTGTTGCATTAGTGCACCCTGCGTGCAGCTTCTAACGCTCATTCGCTCCCTCTCCAGAGGTTGCTGATAATTACTAACACAGTTGTGGCATGCCTTGCATTCGGCTGATTACGGATTTTAGAGCCCAAATTTTGGGCTCGATTGAGGCCCTCCCTTTACCTCACTATATCTCTTTACTGTGCAGAACTCCCTTCTCTACCTGTAAGTTGGAATTATCAACAATAACAATATCAATATCAAATTACATGCATGGAGTTTCTGCGTACTTTATAAAGTATGTTCACGTGCATTATCTTACTAATATTATCCTCCTCCCTAACTTCATGAGTGTATACTTTCTTTCCCCACCCACTGTCTTAAGAGCTGAGGAGTTTATTTCCACCAAGAAAGATTTGCCATTGATCACACTTTTAAGAAAATTTTGCTTTTCATTGCGAATACTGCATGATGTGATATAACCTCGTTCAAAGTGATTTTACTGGCCATGTCGTCAGGACAGGGTGGTTATAACCTCAAGTTTTGAGTCCTGTGTTCACCCTGGGTTAGAGGCTAAGGTTGTGGGGCCGCTGGTTGTTCACCCTCATAAGGCTGAGAAACGGGGATTGCTATTAGTTATTGGGGTTGCACGTGCTGATCCTTCCCGGGACCCGCAGCCGCACGCTTGTGCCGGGCTTTGCCAAAGGCAGGAAGGACAAGGGTGGAGGGGCAGCTGTCTCTTGGGCAGGGCTCTCTGGCTGCAGTGATTTCATGTTCAAACAGCTTTTCGTCCTCAAGGCTCTGTTTTAAAAATCCCAGCAGGCTCTCAGTGTCAGAAAATGAGGGGCTTTCCTCGATATTCAAGACCTATCGATCGATCGATTGATTGATCGGCAGGAAAAGGCAGAGTCCAAAATATGTGGTGACCCAGGAGTTTAAGTCTGGCAAGGAGAATCAGAAAGTGCATTCTCGGGGCGGTAGGCAGGGATGAGGCGTCTCAAGGAGCACACCAGTTTTCCTCTGTCTTCCTGACATCTCCGGCCCCCCTCCCCCTCCCAGCCTCTCTGGGGTGTGCAACCATCACTCACGCTCCGCTTCCTTTTGTGAAACCTCAGCGACCGTCCCAAACACAGTTGCGGCTGTCTCCTCGCCCAGCCCCGGTCTGCTCTCGTTCTCTGAGTTGGCTGATGTTCAAACTCACAGGGAGGAAGACGCGCGCGCGCACACACACACACACACACACACACACACACACACACACGCCAGCGCCATAAAAGGGCTAGGAGCCAGAGGCGTGGGAGCACAGTCCCCCCAGATGTCTCTCCCGGATGCTCCCCGCATTTTCATCCCTGCTCTTTTCCCGGCCCCTCCCCTCCACGGGCCTCCTCCCGTCCCAAGAGTGTTTGACTTAGCCGCCCAGATCGCAGCTCTTCTTTCCCTGGAGAAGGATTACTTGGTGTTTGATGTCTGGGTCTGTGATAGAAAGGAAAGGAGGGGCTTTGCTGAGGAGCCGGACATGATGGGTGCTGTACAAAGCGTGGCGGGGGGTGCCTGGGAGTAGGCATGTGCGGGAAGGAAGATAGTGGGCGGCTACTAGAAGTTACCTGGAAGTGAGAAAACCTCTGTCACCCCAGTCAGATTTAGTGTGACATCCTTTGGCGTTTTTTTTTTATTGGGGTGTTTCTCACAAATGCTAATGAGCTCTCACACTGGGCTCTCTAGCAAAGGGAAGACTGCTGCCTATTGGAGGGTGTTATTCACACTTGCCAATGAATAACTGCTAGTAATGTATCTATCAGCAAAGTCAAACGAGTGACTGGAAGGGCCCAGAAGCAGATCGCTTGCCTGATAAAGGCCCAGTGTAGGACTCAGGGCTGTGGGCGCTGGGAAGTTGGGAGGGGTTGAGTCCTGAGCTCTTCAGCGCCAATTTCAGATGTCAGCTTGGCTGTGTTTGATCAATGGGGAGCTTCATTTATTGGAAACCATAGGGTTCCTTCCACCACTAGCTCCACAGCTCCTACAAATCCTGCATTTAAATTAAAAATTGAAGCAAGACCAAAAAGTAAAAAAAAAACAAAACAACAAAACACGTCACTTTGGCAAAATGGAATGATGCTAGAACTAGTATTCCCCCACACAGGTAAGGAAATGGGAATTGCTATCCGTTGTGGAGGGCCTACTATGTGCCGGCCACTGTGCTTTACATATAGTACTGTGTTTAATCCTCCCAACTACCTTTTGTGGGGTAAGTGCTGTTCTCTCCATTTTACAGATGAGGAAACTGAGGCCCAGAGAGGTTAGGTAGCTCACTGTTGCCTGAGAATGGGCTCCTACCAGTGTTTCACCTTTAGGGGAATTTTGTGTTTTGCCTTCATGGCGTGTTACATCCGTGACCACCATGGCAACAATGCCGTAAAGTTTCAAGGGACTTAGCAGCCCTGAGGCTGTGGCTGGAGACTGCGTCCCACAGTTCTTTATGGGGGTCGTGGCCATCCATCAGTCCCGCTGCCACTTCTGATTTCTGCAGTAAACACTCACCCCTGGAGGCCAGCACTGGGAAGGCGCATTAGCTAAGGGCAGTTTGGTCATTCCTCAGCTCTTAGAGTCAGCAGTAAGTCCCGAATTCCATGCCCCCAAGCCTAAACCCCAAATTAGTTCAATTAGATTCAACATAATTCAATCCGACCCACGTTTATTAAGAACCTACTATGTGAGGAGTCTATGCTATGTTCTGGAAATACAAAAATGAATGTGTTTCTCTAGAGACACAGCGCAGTGAGGGTGACAGATATAAACCAGTATTTATAAATAGTGTCACACAAGTCAGAGTGGGTGTGTAAAATATTCCTAGAACGCAAAGATGAAAGCACAGACATTTGTGTGTAGAAGTGCTGAGGATGAGAATGGAGGGATGGCCAAGGAAAGCCGTCATTGGGCCCGAAAGGTAGAGAAGAGAGAAAAAGTCATTTCAGGAACCCAGGCAGGTGTGCTCTTGCCTGGGACCCAGGGCAGACACATTACAGTCAAGACACATTGTGTCACTTAAGCTCCATGGTACCCAATCTCCTAATCTGTAAAATGGGGGTGATAATTGTGTTTGACTCATAGGGTAGTTATGAGGAATGAATGATGTAATCTAGTGTCTTGGGCATGTCCAGTGAGCATGACAGTGACCATGTCTCCTGTCTTCCTTTGGCACTACCTGTGGCAGCCCCCGGGGTCCTGCATGCTCCCCCAAATCATGCCTGATTTGCGGTGGGCACTTCAGTGAATGTTCTCTCGCACCCTCGTCTTGAACTCTCGCTTAACTCTTGTATCGTCACTTAGCTGTTTTCGTGTATATGCTCTGAACCTCCAACTAGATGTTAGACTTCCCTTGGTGAGTGCCATTATGTGCTTTTGTGATACCCATAGCATGAGAGAACTTAATACAGTGGGTGCTTCATAAATAATTTGTTTCCTGCAAATAAGATAGTATGTAACAAGGTGCTGAAATGTGTTTATTTGGGGGAGGGGGCAACATTCACAGCACCAGAAACCAAACAAGAGGGTTAGGTAGGTAAATGCTCCATGCACAGACAGGAGCCCAGGTGGGAAGGTGCGGTCTGCCTCAGTGGACAGGCCCCTGATTGGTCGACCTGGCTTTCTTGATCTTTTTTTCTCCTTTGAGTTGACTGCGTATTCGAATCGGATGGATGAATGGGCTTCGTATGGATGCAGGCGTGGTGACTCGGGACTTGCTGTTAGGAGGCACCCGCTGGTGGTACGGGGTTCTCTGTGAAGCTGGCCAAACAAGCCCTATAGACCTGCAATCTCCAACCCCCAGTACCGCAGCCCACGGCATGTTAGGGACACTGGGCTGCAGAGCTTCTCCGCCCCTGGTCAGTGGAAAAATTGTCTTACATGAAACTTAGGAAGCAGGGGAGGTGTGCAGCAGGCGGTGAGCAGCGGTCCAGCAGGCGAAGAGCTGCTCCCCATTGCTCACATCACCGCCTGCGCTCTGCCTCTCTCCCCCCCACCCCCAGCTGTCTGCGGAAAAACTATCTTCCATGAAGCTGGTCCCTGCTGCCCAATGGTTGGGGACCGCTGCTATAGATCACGCATAGTACTCGCTTTTTTGGAAAGACCTAGGGAGTGAGTCCTGAGGTATGACGGGTCGTCCAGGGACCATGCTGGCTTCCTACATTCCTCCCTCCCGTAAGAGCGTGCTCAGAAAGAGTTCTCTGTCAGTCAGACACGATGCATCTGGCCTTGCCCATTAGCTGGTGCAAGGAATTGCTGCAGAGACAACCGCAGTTGTCTGGCTCTTACCTGAGCTCAAGCACTTAGTGTTGTGGCTCCTCCCAGCTCGCGTCTCCAGCTGAGTCATTGCACATCCAAACCGCAAAGAGCTTCTCCTAGGGTGTGTGGGAATGTGGGTGCAATGATAGGCTTCTGCTTCCCTTTCATGCCGCCAGGGATGTGCTTATAAATTCCTCTCTGTGGCCCCTGGAAGAATGTTCACGGGAGTTCTAAGTCCTGTCTTCCTCCCAGCCATCCACACTGTTTGGGGACTTCGCCAGGCTGCCTTCTAAGCTGAGGGCCTTGCCAGCCCCAAGTTCGCCCTCACTGGCATCTTCCTAAATGACACTATCAGTAACTATTGCCCAGAGACCCCACACAGACCCCTAGCAAACCAGCCTGTCTGCTCTGCGTCCTCTGGGGCTGCCGGGTTTCTCTGCGCCTCTTATTTCAGCATCCACCGGACAGTGGAACACAGCCAGCTGGTTCTCAGTCCAGCCCCTTCCTCCCAGCCTTCCCTGCCATCATCTCTCCCCGCCCCCAACTCCTCGTCCTCCCAGTTCCTCCACGATGGTTCCCTGTTCTGTGTTGATGGAGGGGTCGCACGCTCTTGGGCCAGGGGCATGGGCTTGTTCGGACCCAGTGGAGGTGGGGGCAGAATGGAGGGGAAAGGAGGGAAGGGAGCAGTGAGTGAGGGTCCCTCCCACAGCGTGGTCGCCACCCTCTAGTTGGCCCTGCTGCTTTCAATGAGTGACTGAGGGTAGTTGATGCTTTAGCCACCAGTGTAACCAGATCTCTGCGGGCTCTTGAAAAATGGAGCTCTCTTCGGCAGCAAATGTTTGCAATTAACTTTAACATATGGTGGAATTTGTTTTTGTGTCCGTAAAGCATGATAGGCAGTGAGGATCTGGCAGGGACTGCATCCAGCTTGTCACGCCCCGGGCTTAGCCGGTGGGAGGATCTTTCCACTCAGATGGAGCACTGAGGCTCTTGGTGAACGAAGTGGCCACAGATGAGTCAGCGGGGGCTCCAGCCTGCGGTCTGGCCCGGCACATCCTCTCCCTGCCAGGTGTTTCTACCTGTGCAGCAGCAAGGGTGGAGCGTGCTCCCTTCCTTATACGATGGAGGTCAGTGGCCTCTGGCCTTGGTGACTCTTGCTTCTCAGTCTCGGCCCCTGCCCAGGTCCTGTGCTCTTGGTACACTGTGCCTTCCACCAGAAGGGCGTCCTGTGGGATCCATTGACTGGCCGTATCAACAGGAATTATAGATCAGCTCTATAATGACAAAATCCTGGGTGAACTATATGAGTTCAATAGGTATTGGGCTGCAACTAATACACAACTGCATGAATTGGGGCTTAGAGCAATAGGAGAACTACTTCACTAAACCCGAAGTCTGGAGCATGTGTTGCTGCATTTCTTTGGCAGTTCAACACTGTCATCAAGGGCCCAGCCTCTTTCAGTTCCCACCGCCTGTCTTCAGGGTCTTGGCTTTACCATGTGGCTTGCTGCCCCATACCTGCAGGATGACACCCTTCCTCACACAGCAAGGTCCAAAGTGTGGAGGAAAGAGGTAGGACCAGGGGCTTCTTCATTGTTCACTTCTTACTCACAGAGGAAAAAAAATCTTTCTCAGTAGATTTCTCCTTGTTTCTCTTTGGCCATAACTAGACCCCGCATGTCTGCACCAAGGCTGGTCACTGGCAAAGGGGAAAGAGATTAGTTGGCCTGGGTTAGATACATCACGACTCATTCCTGGGTTGGGGCCCATGGCTGCCCAGCAAAAGTCAGGGTTCTCTGAGCCAGGCAAGAAGGGGTGACTGGGACGTGGCAGTTGGGAAGGCGGCCAGCTGTGTCCCCTGTGGTGGGCCCTCCACTGCTGGAGGAGGCAATGGTCACTGGATGCTCAAAACTGCTGGAGGGGAGAAGTCACCGCTGGGAAGCAGAAGGGGGTGGGTTGTGGGATCCGAGTGGTCCACGCTTATCCAGGCGACTGTCACATCTGTCCTGGGTTCTGTCCCTAACGGAGTATTCTTCCTGCCCTGCTCTTTCCTCAAGGGACCCCTCTGCTCAAAAGCATGTCGAGACCCTCCATTTCCTATGAAAGAGAGGTTGGAGTCTGGCTCTCCTCCATCCTGCTCAAGCCGACCTCGCATCTGGCAGGAAACACGCATTTCCTGTGTTATCTCCCTGTGCTCACCGGTGTGCAAAGCAGGTATCAGTCAAGCTGGCCTATTTTCTCTCTGCCTAACACACCTTGGACTTTTTGCCTCTACACCCTTGCTCTCTCTAGAGTCTCCATTTGGCATGTCTGACCCCATAACTCAGCCTGTTCAGATTCTTACTATTCAAGGCTCTCCTTTAAGTCAGCACTTCCCCGGAGAATACTTCCTCCATTGCCGCAACAGGAAGTTGCCCCCAGTCCCCCACCTTCGAATTTCTGTAGCCCTTGTTATCAGTGTTCCCCCGCGAGCCGCAGAGAGGGCTGGATGAGCACACACCTTATGGGGGTACAAGGCTTGAGGGACCCTCGAAGGCTGGGGGGAGTTGGATGGGTGGGGAGGACAGAACCATGCCAGGTGGCTGGGGCAGGATCTGAATGCACCAGGGTCTGCACTTTCCGACGTTTGCTGCACCTTCAGCATCTCAGCACTCTTTCTCAGGAGCGTGTAACCTGGGCTGGTAGCCACCATATTGGACCGCACAGATAGAGGACGTTTCCATCGTCGCAGAACGTTCTGTTGGACGGGGCTGATCTAGAGGATCACCAGGGAGGCGTCTAGTGGGGCTGAAATCCTGGCATGCTTTGGTGCAGGCACAATTCCTGGGTTTATTCTGTCAGTTCACTGAAGTCTGACCCAGGGATGTCTATTATGAGGATGGAAACGCAGACGATGCAGACAGGCCTCAGGGAAGCTGGTTCTCAGCAGGAGATTCGAAGCAGCTCTGCTCTCAGCACTGGGAGAAAGAACACCCTCTGGAGGTCATGCCCAAATGGAGAGTCTTCTAGACTCACTATCTCACCCTCTTTTGTCTCAGAACCTCCAAGGGACTGAAGTGTGCTTGGCCAGATGATGGGAGTAAGTGATGAAACAGGAAATCCGTTTCTGGGTAGCTCTTGGCGAGCCTGTGGAGGCTTATCTGGGATAAGGTAATGAGCCCTAGACTCTAGCCACACACCCAGGCTGCTGGGGATTTCTGTCTGTCCTGCTCCTTGGCTTTGGGTCCAGTGCATACAAAGTAAAACTCCCCTTGCTGGGATTCTTACGTTGCCTTGCAATGGCTTTCAAAAACTGACAAAAATCGTGAAGCACACCTAGGTTAAAGCCTAGTGCTCTGGATAACCACGGACTATTCTATAAACCGTTTTTAGAGCTATCTCCTCATTTGCTGCTGAGCCCCATTTGACAGTTGAAGCAGTTCAGGCTCAGAGGGGTCCATCATCTTGACTGAGGTCACACAGCTAGTAAGTGGAAGAGTGGGGACTTGAACCCGGTGTTCTTTCTGCCATTCTGTAGCTGTCCCTTATCTGATGTTAGAAAAAATCACTTTTAACATACCGTTTACTTTACTTTCTATTTGTACATTTTGGCAGTAGATGTGAAAATCCTTACTAGTGATCCTACCAAGACAGTGACAACATCTCTCCACGCCATTCTGAAGCCCTCAGCACTGTGCGTGTCGTTTGGGGTGCAGGGCTTGGTTTATCCAGTCCGCCTGCTTACTCCTGACCCATCTGCTCCTCAGTTCACGGTCACGGCTTTAACATGAGCCCAGGAACATCACGAGATGGGTGAACCTGAGGCATTGCAAAATTATTTGGTATATTACACAGCCACATATTAGCACTTTAGTTTATGCAATATTTTGGCTTAAGCTTGGCTTCCGTTGTTATTAGATCAAATAATCCAGAGTGGCCCAGACTTAGGCTCCCTGCAATATGAGTTTCTGAGAGTTTACCTAGAACATCCAGGAGGCGTTACTTGCTCTAAGTTGAGGCTGACACTCGCTCCACGAGTGCAGAGTTTCCCGCTGGCCCCCTCCCATTTACCTGCGGATGCCACTCCAGCTTTCTCACTCACCTCTCTCCTACCCCGAAGATCTCTCTTACAACAGATCATTCTTTATCAGCAAACTTCCTATAGTTACTCCTGTTAAAACAAGTCTTTTGACCCTGGATTCCCTCTCGCCTATCACTCCGTTTCTCTGTGCCCCTTTGTAAAACTCTTTGTTTTTTTTTTTTTTTTTTTTTTTTTGAGACAGAGTCTTGCTTTGTTGCCCAGGCTAGAGTGAGTGCCCTGGCGTCAGCCTAGCTTGCAGCAACCTCAAACTCCTGGGCTCAAGCAATCCTGCTGCCTCAGCCTCCCGAGTAGCTGGGACTACAGGCATGCGCCACCATGCCCAGCTAATTTTTTCTATAAATATTAGTTGGCCAATTAATTTCTTTCTATTTATAGTAGAGACAGCGTCTCACCCTTGCTCAGGCTGGTTTCGAACTCCTGACCTTGAGCAATCCTCCCTCCTTGGCCTCCCAGGTGCTAGGATTACAGGCGCGAGCCACAGCGCCCGGCCTAAACTCTTTGAAAGAGGTGTTTATGCGTGTGCTTTCATGTCATCTCTCTGCACTGAGACTGTCTCCCCAACTGTGTCACCCTTGCCGGACTCTGCGTGGCTGAATCCTGTGCCAATGCTCAGTCCTCGTCTTCCTTCATCTGTCTGCAGTATTTGGTGGGCTCATTATTCCTGTTCCCCTGAAATACTCACTTCCCTTGGTTTTCGCTCCACCTTCCTCTTCTCTCTCCTGTCTCCCTGGTCTCTTCTTCTCAGTCTCTGTCACCTCTTACCTGGTGTATTCCAGTCACCTCCTAACTGGTTTTCCTCCTTCCTCCTTGTCCTCCCACAGATACCTCTTAACACGGCGGTGATGGGAATCCCATGAAAACTTCATCCTAGGTATATACCCCCCCCCCTTAAATTGAAACAGGTACTCAGATAAGTACATGCACATACATGTTCATAGCAGCACTATTCATGACAGACAACAGGTGGGAACAGCACACATGTTGATGAATGGATGAATGGGCAAACAAAATGTGGTATATCATACAAGAAAGGACTATTTAGCCATAAGTAATGGAGTCCTTACATACGCTGCTGCATACATGTTCCTGGATACATGCTACTGAATGCAATGAAGCCAGAAAATGTCATGCTAGGTGAAAGAAGCTGGACACAGAAGGTCACATATTATATGATTATATCAATATATGTATATTGATATATATATCAATATCAATATATATATCAATATCAGGTATATCAATAGGGACTTATTCTGGCTATTTCATATGTATAGAACTCAAATTTGAGGATGGTAGAGAAATGGGAGCAAGAGATTTTATTTTGGAATGGTGAAAATGTTTTAGAACTAGGGACGGTAGAGATGGTAGCTGTACAACATTGCCAATGTACTGAATGACACATAATCGTTCCCTTTAAAATATGTTATGTGACTTTCACCTTGAACATTAGAAAAGGAAAGAAAGTAAGTTCATCCAGCATGTCACTCCCTGCAACATGCTCCCCCAGCTTCCAGAGGAAAAGCTGAAAAGTCCTCCCTGTGATCTGTAGGTGCCGTGTGGCCAATCCAGCCTTTGCCCTGTGAATTCTCTGATCTCGGCTCTTACCGCTCTCCCCTTTGCCCCGTCTGTTGCAGCCATGCTGGGCTCTGCTCTTTCTCCAGTGTGCTGGCCCCGCTCCTCCCTCCCGCAGGGCCTCTGCTCCTGCTGTGTTCTCTGCCTGCAAAGCTCTTGCCTCAGATGCTGGTAAGCTCACTCCCTACCAGCTCCTGCAGGTCTGTGCTCACACATGAGCTGTTCTGTGAAAATTATAACTCCCCACCCCTCACACTTCTTATCCTCCTTGGCTCCTTCATTTTCATCCCTTGCACTCATCTCACGTTGTATTGGGTACCTGTTTGTTTTCAATCAAATACAAACTCCAAGGGCAGGGATTTTTGCCTGGCTTGTTCACTGTTATGTTCTTAGAACCCAAACAGTGCCTCAATATTAGAAGCTACACTACTAGGCATCCGATAAATATTTACCGTATGTAGGAATAAAATCCTTTCCATAAAATATCTATAATTTGGGTTTCCCGAATTCCTTTTGGATATTTGCTAGTTTTAAGAACCTTCATGTCCCTTTGTGAAAGATGCTACGAAATTCATATTTTACCCCCAAATATGCCTATAAATAAGTTGGTCATGACCTTTAAGTTGTTGTCAGGTGGGTGCAGGCGTGTTGTGGAATTTGTCTACCCTTTTTCTCTCTGCCCCTCTCGTGACTGCCGTTTTGGGAAAAAATATTTTTCTTCATGGAGGTAAAGTACTGACCTGTTCTTGGGGGGATTCAGGCCATGACTGTAGTCGAGATAGCAGTACGTTTTAGTGACAATAGCAATGACCAGATGTTCCTCCAGGGTGGTTCTTATTGGCACATCTGGGATGTCAGTGCATACGGCTCCTTTGTCACAGTGGAGGCATGTGCAGGGCTCAGAGAGGCGCTCATGGTTGAGTGCCAGAGAAGTCTCCTTTTCAGGGCTAACTAGGGCCGTGTCTACCGGCCTTTTGAGAGCTCCACAAAAGCTCTGCTGCCTCCTCGTATGCCAACAGGGAAACGGCTCCCTGCCTTTGTTTCTGGCTGTGGGTAGTCCGCCAGCCACTGGGTGATGAAGGCAAGCCATTTCTACCGGAATCAGCAAGAGGAGCCTCTGGCCTTATGTTTTGACTTGGAAGAACAGGTCTGCAATTTCCTAATTGTTCTTGAAATTGGAACCTGGAGGTCCAAGCAGGGAAGTGGCAGACCCCTAGGGATCCTTTTCCTGTGTCTCACCTTGCAGAATGTGGGCGCCCACTGCCCCGGGCAGAATGCAGACATCCCTAAAACTCATACTGTCTTCATGACTTCCTCTGGTTGAAGCTACCCTAGCTTGTCATTATTTATGTCCATGATGGGAAGGGATCGCTATAAATTTTTTTCCCCCAAACTTTTTGCTGTAGCCTGCTCTGAAACCAAACTGTATATCCCCAATCTAAGGCAGCGTGTGTGAGCTTGCGCATGTTGTTGTGTGCACGTGTTTGTATGCACGTCTGTACACAGAACTTACACTGTGATTCCAAACCAGGAATCCTGTTTCAACAGAGATTTTTGTGGTTCTGTAGTTCCTCATGTCTGTCACTGTTCTCTAATCCTTTTGAATGGAGCTGAGTTTGGGAAGCAGAGCGATGTGAAAGGCATCCAAGATGAAAATTATATTGCAGACTTGCGCACGACTGCCGTGGTTGGGCAGGTGGGGGCTGTGTGCTGGCTGCCACTGCACACTTGTCCCCGTTCTTCCTGATTTTTCCATCTTCACCCAGGCTCTGCTTGTGTGTTTCAGCACAAGTTCCAAGGCTATTGCTCTCCTGGGTTAAACCCAACCTGGGTTGTTAATATCAGTCTGGGCTTTCTTTCAAGAAGTGGAGGGCAGCCTCTGGCCTTTCCTTTCTAGGTAAAATATTTTAACTTAGTTGATAACCTCATTCATTCACCTCCACATTATCAGTGGCTTGGGTTGATAGTGGTGGTTGCGTTACCTTGTATTCGCATAGAGCTTTTAATTTGCAAAGTGCCAAGCTACTGTTTGATGAGGAAGACCCTCAGAGCCATGTCAGGCAGCGATATAGTGGCAGACTAAAGCTGAGCAAGTTATTATACTTAAGCCTTCATAAGTCTTCATTTTCTCATCTGTAAAATGGCAATGAGTTTTGAGCAGATGAGTGACATGATCTGATGCAGTTCTTAGAAGGATCATCCTGACTGCTGTGTTGAAAATCAACGTGGCAGGTGGCACAAGGAAGCAGGTGGCCTGTGAGTAGGCCATAGAGGTGATCCAGGGAAGATATGATGGAGGCATGGCTTGTAGTGGGAGAGAGAGATGAGAAGTGATCAGATCCTGGTTACGCTTTGAAGGTAGAACAGAAATGGCCTGTTGTCAGATTGGATATGAGGTGTGTGTGGGGGGGAGGAGTCAAGAATGATTCTGGCATGTTTGTCCTGAGCAACAGGAAAGATGTGGGTGCCACTCATCAGCAGAAAGGGGGAGGTTGGGATGGGTGCAGATTTGAGCCAGAATATGGTGGGTGGGAAAAGATCAGGAATTTTATCTTGGCTTTTGTTAAGTTTCAGATCTTGGTTAGAAATACAAGTAGGCAGTTGGACATACAAGTTAGATTTAATAAAGCATGTTGGGGTGGAGATAGAAATGTCAAAATCATTCAGCATGTGCATGCAATTCAAAGTCGTGAGACTGGGAAAGACCACCATGAGGAGTGAGCGTAGATAGAGAAAAGGACTAAACAGATCTCCGTCTGGGAGATGAGGAGGAGCTAGTAGGGGGGAGGAGCAAGCAGGAGTGCCCAGTGAGGCAGGAGGACAACCAGGAGTGAGCGGTCCTAGAAGCCAAATCCTGCTGATGGGCCCAGTGCGATGAAGACTGAACAATATGGCGGTGTCCTTAGTGACCTCCACAGGATGGCTTTGTGGGAAAGGGTGGGACAAGTGCCTGGTTGGACTGGCCTGACAAGAGAGAACCTGGAGATACTAAATAGAAGTAATTTTTAAAAGTATTTTTTCTACAAAGGCTGTCAGATAAATGAGGAAGTAGAGGAAATAGAATCAAGAGAATGGTATTTTTTTTTTCCAAATGAGAGAA
The DNA here is from genome assembly GCF_040939455.1 of Microcebus murinus. NCBI lineage: Eukaryota > Metazoa > Chordata > Mammalia > Primates > Cheirogaleidae > Microcebus > Microcebus murinus. The sequence goes on along the minus strand of NC_134105.1, from coordinate 112,698,373 downwards.
ATAAGAAAAAACATACAACACTATATATATATATATATATATATATATATATGTATGTATATATATATATAATATATAATGTAAAAACATACTTGCAAAGAGGGAGAATACATGATATAGGTGTTAAGTAAGTGGGAAGTGATAAAGTCTGGTGCCTAAGTGGAGGAGTTTGCCTCTTCCTCCTCCTCCTAAGATAGGAGTGCAGGACGCACCAGACGCCGACTAGGAAGGGAAGTCCCTGAGTCAGCATCTAAGAGCCTAGAGCAGGGTTGCATTTGGTTTCGCGTAACTGTATCCCGACTACAGTGGGTTAATCAAAGAGAGCTTTTATTTTTCTCACTAAAAGGGAGTCAAGAAGTAGGAAGTCCAAGGATGGTGCAACTGCTCAAGAAAGTTTTCAAGAATTTAGGCTTCTTTCTTCTTTCTCTGTATGCTTAACAGGTAGCTTGCATTCTCTTAGTCCCAAGATTGCTGTTTCATCTCTAGGTATTATGTTTTAATTCCAGGCAGAAGAAAGAGAAAAAGGTAAAGAACAAAATGCTTGCACCAGCTCAGACTGCCTCATTTTATCAAGAGAACCATAGCTTTTCCAGAACTTCCTCCACCCAATAAAATGCCATGTGCTTCCTCACATGGCTACTCCTAGTTTCGGGGGGGGGGGTAGGGGAGATTTTCAACTGGGAACACAATCACCTAGATTTTGGTTATAGAATGTAGACATGAATGATCACTGTAACTTCCAGTATTTAAAAAACACTTTTTTTTAATTTAAAAAAAATGTGGTAAAATATGTAATGTAAAGTTTGCCTTCTCAACCATTATTAAATGTACAGTTCTTTGGCACTGAGTACTTTCACAGTGTAGTGCTAACATCACCACCCTCCATCCATAGAACTCCTCATTGTGCAAAGCTGAAACTCTGCACCCTAAATAATAACTCTTCATTCCCTTCTCCTGGCAACAACCATTCTACTTTCATCTACATGAATCTGATTACTCCAGGAGCATCATATAAGTGGAATCGTACAGTGTTTGTTCTTTGCAACTGGCTTATTTCACTTAGTATAAAATCCTCATCATGTTGTAGCATGTGTCAGAATTTCTTTCCTTTTTAAGGCTGAATGATATTCCATTGCAGATTGATACCACATGTTGTTCATCTGTTCATCTGCTGATGACACCTGAGTTGCTTTCACCTTTTGGCTGTTGCGAATGATGCTGCTCTGACTGAGCTCCTGCTTTCAGTTATTTTGGGTGTGTGTGCAGAAGTAGATTGCTGGATCACATGGTCACTTTATTTTTAATTTTTTTGAGGAACCCCCATACAGTATTCCACAGCACTGCATCGTTTTACATTCCTACTAACAAACAGTGCACGGGGTTCCATTTTCTCACTACCCAACACTTGTTGTTTTCTATCTTTTTGGTAGTAGCCATGCTAAGGAGTGTGGTGCCCTCTGGTTTTTAATGGGTAGAGGGAGAATTGAAATGGATGGGTGGGGAGAGAGTTGAAGGATTAAAAAGAGTAAAAAAAATGAAGGGTAAAAAAAATGAAGGGTAAAAATTTTTAAAAATCAAGGAACAAGAACTGTGTCATCTCCACTGGGTTGAGCTTCACCGAAATCTCTATGGCAGGGCTGGGGACCCTGCAGCCTTAAGGCCACATGTGGTCTTCCAGGTCCTTAAGTGTGACCTTTTGACCGAATCCAAATTTTACAGAACAAATCCTTTTATTTTTATTAATACATTTTGTTTATATTTTTTATTTTATTTTTACTGTGAACATGTTTAAATGACCAAAGAATAAAATAAGTTTCAATGAAATGATCCTCCCAGATTGACTGGCACAATTAGAATATTAGTAAGCCATGAGGACTAAATTGATGGCTGCAGCACTCATGATTTAGTTCTAACTTCCCCCACGTGACTGGCACCAACTACCACATGAGGCCGGTTGGCGAGAGTTTATGGGGGTCGAGCACCCCAGTCAGTTATCAGCTTTTGACAGCAGTGCACTCTGTTTCTGTTTGAAGTGGAATTTGTGAATAGTTGCACAGCTCATCAGTATTTTTGAATTCTGCCTGCTTAACAGCCCATAGTGTAAATGAAGACCGAGAGAACATAGAAGGAAGAAAACAGATTTTTTAATGAGGATTGGGAATGGCAGTAGTATCTTGTTTCTGCTAAAGATAAGATGATTTGCTTGCTTTGTGATACTGCAGCATCAACATTAAGGAAATTCAGTGCTCATCAGCAGCATAACACTCACAAGGACCACAAATATTTTAAATTAGAGGGAGAGGCGTGAAAGGTTGTATCGTAGCAATTAAAAGATGAAAATCAAAAGCAAAGAGAATTCTTTTAAGCAGCAATAAGACCCAGAAATTATGCCACTGAAGCAACTTATAAAGTAGCTTATATACTTGGGGAAATAGGGGATGCCATTCAGTAATGTAGAAATTGTGAAAGAATGCATTGTTGAGGTTGTAGGATGCTTAGACCCTGATAACATTTTGAAGTACAAACAACTGCCTCTTTTTTTTTTTTTAATAAGCCTGTTGAATTTAGCAGTGGGGGGTTGTATACCAACTTTAGTGACTAATGTTAATAAGTTCTTTTTAAAGGAGAACCATAACTGGCAGCATGAATTAACTTTCAACTTAACAGAACAAGTTCATGCAATACTTCAAAAGGGAAATATATATTATACAATTGCTTTGGATGAATCAACTGATACTACTGACTTGGCACAGGTTTTAGTCTTCATTTGGGTCATAACAGAAAATTTTCTTTGCTACTAAGAGTTACTCACTTTAGGCACTATTGCCAATAGAACACAGTGAATAGACATACATCTTCAACAACTTTCAAGATAAATGTGAATTTGGACTGAATTTGATAAATTTAGTGAATGTATGTACAGCCAGTGCACCTTCCATGACAGGAAAACATGAAGGGTTTAATTGCACAAATAGAAAAAAAGTATTAACAGATCCTGATCCTCTTATTTCTTTTCACTGTGTCTTACATCAGCAAAATCTCTGTGCTAAAGCTACTATTTTAAGTGACACTTTGCAACATATAAGTATTGTTAACCATTTAACATATTTGAGCAAATGCAACATGGCATCATCAGTTTCATAACAAGCTAAAGTTGAAGGATGAGGTATTCAGTGTGGATTTACCATATCATTCTAAAGTGCGTTGGCTATTATAGGGACAGGTGTTAGCCAACATTTTATCTCTGTGAGAACAGATAAATTTCATGAAGAACAGAATCAGCAATGTGAATTATTGAAAGATGTATGTATGAATGCAGCATTTCTGTGTGATACCATGTCAAACCAAATGTCATGTTGCAACATGACATTTGAATATGTCTTTGCAAGGTAAAACTAAGTCTATGTATAATATGTGGCAAAAAGAATCCAAGCATTTAAAAAAAAAAAGCTATCATTTTTCAAGATACTTCTTCTTCAAAAGGAAATTTCAGATGATCATTTTCCCCAATTAGCAAAGGTCATTGATGAACAGGATGATATGTGTGAATTATTTGAAGAATACCCAGCTGTTTTGGACCTATTAATTGAAGAATACGATCAATGAAGGTTCACTGATTTTGAGAATCATGACATCTCACTTAATTTAGCATTTCAGCCTCACCTAGTTGATATCACCAAGGCACCTAAAGAACTACAGATGGAATTGATTGAGCTCTCAGTAGATGGCATTTTAAAGACATTGTTTACCAGCCTGAGCAAGAGCAAGACCCCGTCTCTACTAAAAGTAGAAATAAATTAGCCAGACAACTAAAAATATATAGGAAAAATTAGCTGGGCGTGGTGGAGCATGCCTGTAGTCCCAGCTACTCGGGAGGCTGAGGCAGTAGGGTCTCTTGAGCCCAAGGGATTGAGGTTGCTGTGAGCTAGGCTGACACCAGGGCACTAACTCTTGCCTGAGCAACAGAGTGAGACTCTGTCTCAATAAATAAATAAGTAAATAAATAAATAAGGCCGGGCACGGTGGCTCACACCTGTAATCCTAGCACTCTGGGAGGCCGAGGCAGGCTGATCGCTCGAGGTCAGGAGTTTGAGACCAGCCTGAGCAAGAGTGAGACCCTGTCTCTACTGGAAAAATAGAAAGAAATTAATTGACCAAATATATATACAAAAAATTAGCCAGGCATGGTGGCACATGCCTGTAGTCCCAGCTACTAGGGAGGCTGAAGCAATAGGGTCTCTTGAGCCCAAGAGATTGAGGTTGCTGTGAGCTAGGCTGACACCAGGGCACTAACTCTTACCTGGGCAACAAAGTGAGACTCTGTCTCAAAAAAATAAATAAATAAAAAGAAAGATCCAGTTGAAATGTGAAAAATGCAGGAGAATACCCACACCTTTGGCAACATGCCCAAAAAATGCTGTCTTGGTTTTCAACCACTTATTGCTGCGAATCTACATTCTCCTACCTAACCCAAATCAAGATGCCCTTAAGGTCACAAGTGACAGATACCCATCTAGAGGATCAGCTGGAACTGCAGACCTCCATGCTGCAACCAAATATTCAAATACTTTACAGCAAAAAAGCAGACACAGAGAAATCATTAAAAGGTTAGTTAACTTTAAAATCAACAAATAGTTTTTAGTTTTCGAAATTATTAAGTATATAGTGGTTAGATCTTTACAAAATAATGTACATCCTTAAGTATATCTAATGAATGTGGCCTTGTTTGATTACAGCTAAATTAATGCATCCTTCCAACATGAGATGGTTCCCCACCCCTGCTCTATGGAGTTCTTGAGACACCTGAGGTCTAACTCAAAGGAAGGCAACACAGTCTCATGGGAAAGAGGCTGCACTGGAGATCCAGGGCTCTGGGATTCTGTACCAGTCTCCACCGCTGGTGGATTTGGGGAGTGTGATAAAGTGTCACTCTACTGTGATGCCAATCTTTTCCTCTGGATGATAAAGATGATAGCATCTGATAATAGAATTCGATCTCCCTTCTTGTTTACTTCAAAGCTGAGATGTTGTACAAGAATGCACATGTCTTGAGATCCTTGAACTAAAGGCATCCTGGAAATTCAAATAATCTGGAGATATTTTCCACCCCTCGCTTAGAAAGGGAAAGTCCCCCAGCAGCTCCCTGTGGCTTTTATGCCATGGCGGGAGATATTTTTTCTCAGATTATATGTAGATGTTTCTCTCTTCTTGTTTGTCTCCCCTAGAAGACAGGGTGTCCTTTGAGAGCAGGTGTTATGTGTGGTGAGGAGGAGGAAGACAGCAGTCGTCATCACTGTTTTGAACATTGTCACGTGCCAGGCAGTGCACCAGATGATTTAGGAATATAACCATTGCTCTGCAAAATAATACATCTAGTTCCTGATATGGTTCCTAATATAGGAGATCTTGAATGTGACAATATAGCCTTTTTTTTTTTCTTTTTTGTTTGGACGTATAGCACAATGGTAATCAAGAGTGAAAAGCGATGGTGACCAAGGCAGATAGGATCTGTAGAGAGCTCAGTGTTGCCCCCGCTGGGATCCCAGAATCTTTCCCATCAAAGCACCATCAATAATGTCCTTGTCCTTCCTATTATGACACCCACACTCACAGAGCCCGGGAAACATACATTCTTTGTAAGAGTATACATTGTATTGGCCACGTGCCATCCAGCCAAGCCAAAAAATTATGGAACAATAGGAATCCGTGCCCAGAATATCAGCTAAAAATACCTCATTCCTCCTGCTCTGTTGTTTGCGGGGTATGTTTAAGAGCGTCCCAGGAGGCTAATGAGGATGAAGGGAAAGTAAAACTGACATTTTCAAAGGAAACCAAACCTTTAACTCTCTAAAAAGAAAACATATATTTTCCGTATGTCTGCTTTATGTTTCTTGCTGTTTTCGCATGTGTGCGTAACAATATGGAAAGTCTATAATATAAGTCATGCCGCCGTGGCTTGAGTTATTCAGATCCACACTTTCACCGCCGTCTTTTGCTCTGGGGCTTGACTCACAGGCAGCTTTTCAGGTTCAGCAATGAAGAAGAGCAGGAGGGAAAAGAAAGCTTCCAAGTGGGAGAGACTCACTGTCCCCCACGCTGTGCACTCATTCATCTGGACAGATGTCATCCATCCACTCGGTCAGGGCACTGCTTAGGGGCCTGGAGGGATTTATTTCCATCACTAGTTGGGCCTCTTTTTGTCTCTTGATCATTGACTGGGCCCCAGGCTCTGGCTGGCCCTCACAATTATCTCAGCTTTCTTTATGGTCTGGGGTAGGTCACTGCTCCTTCCTGGCCCTTGGTTTCTTTCTATTTGTAAGATGATAGAAGAGGTTGGCTGATCTCTCGGGTGCGGGGGAAGACAGCTAGGGGAGCAAGGCAAGAACGTCTCAGTGCAGGTCCCCACGGTGGTCGGCAGCCTCAGAAAGAGGCAGTCACCTGAGGACTGAAATGACACGGAGAAAGGGTCTGGTCCAAATATTTGCCAGATAATGTCAGCATTAACCAAATAGCAACTGCTGGCTCTGGTCGGCTGCGCACGGAGCTGGTGACTTCCTGAACATATGCTGGGTGTTAGGCAATGAATGTGGTGTTGGTCAACACTGGGTGGCTAATGTCAATATTGACCTTGGGTTAGGGTAGACCATAGCCATGGTTGCCGGAGTGAGGTAGACCTTCAGTTTCCTCTCAAGTGTTTGGCCTTTTATATTTGTTTGTTGGTCTCTTCTCTAGTAACATATGAAAGGCTTGTTGAAGCTTAATTTAATTTGTTATGATGATGAAGAACAGAGCCTCGAGACCCATATGAAGTTCTATTTTTGGCTCAGTCAGCTGTCTCGAAATAAATCACCTTACGCAAATATTTACACGGGCAGATATGTTAAATTGATTTCAATAAAGGGAGTTAATAGCTACTACTCATTGTGAGCAGCTAATAAGTGGCAGATACTTCAAATACATTATCTTATTTAATGTCTAAAATATCTCCTAACGTAGTCATGACCTCAGTTGTGGAGGCGAAAAAGCTGAGACTCCAAGAGAGTCTGTAACTTGCTCACGTGCTTAAAGGTGGAGCCAAGATTTGAATCCAGGTTTTGTCAGACTTCAAAAGCCAAGCTCTTCCCAGAGCGTCCTGCCGACCTCTGGCTAACAGATGCTTTGTGGGAACAAGAAAAGTGCTTAGTCTACCATTTCAAGGTAGAAGAAGCCATTGCCAGCAACGTTTGTGATGGGTGTGTGTTACCCCGCTCTTGTTGGTGGGGCCAGCGGCTCACAGAGCCTCCGGGACGTGCAGACACCACACTTAGCGGCTCTCTCTCCCACTCGTCCATCCCATTGTATGGTCCTGCGCACGGCTCCCCAGGAGCCTCGGGGAGACAGAGACCCTGATTGGCTCTGCCAGCCACTCATTGTTTCCCATTTTCTCACCGCAGCAGAGTCTTGAGACTGTCTCCTATAGATGATCCTGCCACTTCTATTGTCCCTGCAGACTTTCCCACCGCCCCGGGACCACGTGCTCAGTTGCTCATTGTGGTGGTGTTGGCTCAGCCTCAAGGACAGAGACCTTGAGCCAGCTGACAAGGTTGCTTGTGTCACTACTTCTAAGGCCACAAGCCATGCTTTTGGTTCCCAATACTTTTGAATACTCTTCTCTCATCATCTCTCCTTCAGTTTAGCCACATGGTCTCCCAGACTCCCAGCAGCAGATTTTCCGGCAGACAGTTCTGGCGCATGGCCAATCCCTGTCTCTGCCTGGATGACCTCAGTTACCAAGTCAACATGGCACCGAATGAATGCTGCTATGCTGCCCCCTGGTGGACAGGGTGGAAACTGAGCGGCGCCCGGATTCCTGCCTTGTTATAGAGCTGCCCAAGACCCTCACCCACTTTCTAAACCAAAGGGCTCATATACCCTTTGATCAAAACTAGTTGCAGTGAGGGGTACCTGTGGGAAGGCAGCATGATCTGTAGTAGCCCACTGTTGAAGGTTAAAGGTGGCTCGGATTTCTTATTTTAGTGGGGCAAAAACAGTACCTAACAATTGGCTTAAATTGGAATCAGGATTTTCCACGTGTTTGTTTTGTCCTCCATCCTTCTACTTGTTTATCTGTGGGGTGGAGCCTTAGAGAAGCTCTTCTTGAGGTCTGCAGGACTCTGGGTCGAGACTGATGTAGATCTTGGTCTTTCCAAACCCACCCTTGGTTCAGGAACTGTCTGGATGGGGCTGTCCTTGTCTTCCTGCTCAGTCCTCATGGGTCTCACAGCCCTGGCCCTGGGAGAGCCCTGAGTGTGCACGAGGCTGCCACAGTCTGCAGTGTTCCTGTGTGTGGGCACTCGTGTCATTAGCCTGGAGAGTGGGTGGGGGATGGCAAAGCAGCTGGTGTCTGGTGGAAGATGGAGGAAGTCCTGGAAATTCATGGGTGAAAAGCTCAGGCATATCAATGCTAAGAAAATGAAGCCTCGGTTCACTGCTTGGTTTTTACTTTGATACACAGAGCAAGAAGCCATTTCATCCAACCATGCCAGAACTTTCAGTACAGTGTATTAATCAGGGTTCTCCAGAGGAACAGAACCAATAGGATGTATATAGATGCAGATAGAGATCTATGAGAGGGGATTTTTTTAATTGTAATTGGCCCATGCCAGTTGGATTATGGAGGCTGAGAAGTCCCACGATAATGCTGTCTGTGAGCTGGAGAACCAGGAAAGCTAATGATGTAACTCTGTCCCAGGCTGGAGGCCTGAGAACTTGGAGTTCTGATGTCCAAAGACAGGAGAAGAAGGACATACCAGCTCCAGAAAAGAGGACAAATTCTTCTTTCCTCTGCCTTCTTTTTGTCCCACCCGGGGCCCTCCACTGATTGGCTGGTGCCTGCCCATACTGGGTGAGGGTGGATCTTCCTTCCTCAGTCCCCTGGTTCAAATGCCACTCTCTTCCAGAAACATCCTCACATACATACCCAGAAGTAATGCTTTACCAGCTTTCTAGGTATCTTTTAACTTGGTCAAGTTGACACCTAAAATTAACCATCACCAGTGGGGTAAATCCAGATAAGTTCTGTGCAGACAGGCTGCACACAAACCCTGCCCTGAGCCCATCACTGTAGGTGGGAACTCAGACCTGGCAGGTCAGGTCTGGCTTCCAAACCCAGGCGAGCACCACCCGAAAGTTGGTCTCTGACATTCTTGCATTGCTCATGGCCTCGATCCTGAACTCCTTGCCCCAGTCCTTCTCTTCCCATGCCCATTTCTCTGATCCTTATTCTCTTAGCTGCTGACTTTATCATTCCTCATCTTTCCTCTCTTATTCCACATTCAGATCTTTCTGTCTACCGTCATCACCAACATTGGAATAGTTACCATTTTGTTGAGGATTTGCCATGTGCCAAGCACTATGCTAAGCAGTCTTAATACATTAGTGCAGTTCATTCTCACTGGGACTCTATGAAGTAGGGCCTTTTATTATTCCCATTTTATAGATGAGTAAACTAAGACTTCCACATCACGACCAAAGTCACATAGCTAGTAAGTGGGAGAGAGTAGGGGCTTGAACCTAAGTTTATTAGATTTCATCATATTGCCTCCTTGTGCTACAATTTTTATAACTCAGCCTCTTTCTGGGTGGGCTTCCTTTGTTCTTTCTGGAGCCAACCCCATTTCCCATTGCTTATGCCTTGAAAACAGTGACCTACCATGTTACCCAGTGAATGGGGTTTCAGCCAAGAATTGTCTTGTTTCCCAATTGTTTCAGAGTCAGAGTAGAGTCTTGGATGGTGGCGTTGGCTCAAAGAAGGTGCCCACACACTATTTGTTCCTAACCCACATTCATAGGATGATAAGGCATCACGAACCAAGCTGAGCTGAAAGACAGTGAGTCTCTTTGAGTTCGTAAGATAGTTCTGTTTACTCCTCCCCCCCAAGGTTAGTGAGATAATGGAACACAGAAATTCCTGGCACTGAGTGGGGTATTCCATAAAGATTAATTCTCATTTTCCTGTCCTCCACAAGCTTCTTTTTTTCCAATGTATTTATTCATTTTCTTTTTTTTTTAAATTTCAGAATCTTATGGGGGTACAAACATTTTGGTTACATATAATGCCTTTGCCTCACCCAAGCCAGAGCAACTAGCGTGCCCATCCCCCATACAGTGTGCTCCACACCCATTAGTTGTGAGTGCACCCACCTGCCCGGCACCCGTGAATATTACTTCCATGTGAGCACCTAAGTGCTCATCAGTTAGTACCAATTTGATGGTGAGTACACATGGTGCTTGCTTTTCCATTCTCACGATACTTCACTTCAAAGACAGGCTCTAGCTCCACGCAGGATAATATAAGAGGTGGTAGTTCACCATCTCCACAAGCTTCTTTTCCTTTGCAGGAATACAATTTTGAGAGCTGAAATATATCCTAACTATGAGGCGCCCGGCATTCAGGATGGTGGATTGATTTTCCCAAGATCACACAACAGGCACCCAAATCCGGGTGTCCATATGGTGTCTTGACACGTCACCATCTTGCTACTGTAATTCCTGCAGTACCGGGGTGGGCTGTTGCTTTCTGAAGTCCTGTGCCTGTTTGTTGATTGCCTTAGACTTGTTCCCTGGTAGTTTCTCAGGCGTCAAGCCTTCATATCTGCGTTTGAAACATTCATGTCTCCTTGGTTACAGAGGAGGCTTCCCAACCCCTGTAACAAAAGCATGAAATGTAAAAATGGGAGTGAATTAAGAAATTATTCAGCCTGGTGGGTTTTAAACATGCCTTAGGAGCAAAATGCTATCTTCCAACAGTATCTTTTGGCCTTAGCTGTTTTATATTTATAGGTATTTGCATGATATGCTTCTGGAAAAGATTTTGTCCAAGAATTACCATAGCGAGGCATTGTCATGCCAAAACGCTATCTGGGGGCCTGGATTTAGGTGCGGGCAGGGTGGGTTTCTCTGGTTGAAAGTGTGGGAGACCTAGGGAATAGAGACATACTGCCTCCCCCGCCTCTAAATTCGTGACAGCACTGATCTAGGGTAGAACTTTTCCATTAGGTAAGGGAATATAAGAAAACTGAGGCCTGGGCAAAGGTGGTGGCTTTTGTGAGATCCCTTGGAAAAGTCAGAACCCTTGAACCCAGATCTTCCCACTCCAAGTCCCAGGCTCTTTCCTTGAATCAGGTCACTTTTCCTTTTCCTCTTTGCACAGGGCAGGGTGGCCAAGGTTGGTCACAAGAAGTATTGCGCCGCTCAGGAGGTCTTGGCCCCTGGTGGGGCGTGGGTGCAGAGCTCGGTGTGAGTGGGGTACTCTGCCCAGAGCACCTGCAGCACATGGAGTGCTGAGCCTCCTGCGTCATCTCCCGGGTAGGCGTGCACGCTGGAGGTGAAGCCATGCCCTTGTCAAAGCTGGGAGGAGTCAGTGCACTGGTTCATGTGCTAAAGAGGAAGTGTTCTCTTAGGCTGGGGCTCACAAAACCCTTAAGCACCAACCACATCTGGGGCAAAAAAGAAAAATCCACAAGGTTTAAAAGACAAAAGCAGGGCAAATAAAAACAGCTAAAGACTGTGCTACACGTTATAGGTCACAAAGCACTCCACATATGTGTTCTTGTTCAATCCTCACTAATCCAGGGGTCCAGGCATCATCATTGCCTTTTACATCCAGGCAAACGGGGGCTGCAGGAGAGGAAGTGATGTGCTCCAGGTCACACCACTCGGAAGTGCCAGAGCCTGCGAACCCAGGCTCTCTCACCAAGACTGAAAGCTGTGCGTCCTGTAGCTTGTGGCTGTACAGGAAAAGATGTCAGCAAGGCGTGGAATGGCACTTCAGCCAGCCTCTACTTCCCTGCCTGGCAGAGTGAGTGGAAAGGGAGCAGGAGAAGGGGTGGGGGAGGGGGAGAGGAAAGGAAGAGAAAGGAGAAGACAAAAGATTCTGTGACCCCCTAGCCTAAGCCAAGTGGATGGGGCTCTCCTTTGTGCCATTCCCAGCTGTGTCTCTCTGCATACCCAAAACACACCCCACTCTGGTCATTCGTTTGGAGCCTGCAGCTTGCTGGAGAATGTGAGCCCCCTAAGGACAGGGGCAGCTGTATTTGTCATGGCATCCCCAGCGCCTGTCCCTTCAGAGAGCCATCAGTAGAGGACAGAGGGCTCTGAGTGCTGACTCTCTGGGGCAGGCACCACCCTGGATGCTTTCCCAGGAGGCAGATACCACCATTCCCATTTTGTAGGTGAGAGAATGAGATGCAAAGAGGAGGTAAGGAATCATTCGAAGAGCTTTGGGGTGGGGGAGGAGAATTAACAGCAGGGAGGAAAGTTGAGTGTGCTTATGAGTGCCCAGACGGGCACTTCCAGAGCACGGCCGGGCTGCCGGGCTCTGAACCCAGAGTGAGGTCTCGTTAGCATGCAGAGGGGAAGAGCCATGGGGGGATGCCATCCAGAGCATTAGGAAGAGACAGGCTGTGTTTTAATTATGACCTAGACTTTTGAGCAAATCCTTTTCTCTGCTTGTCTGAGCCTTAGAGAAAACAACTTGCGGGAGGTGTACAGTCGGCAGCTGGGTCCACAGTGGTGCCCGCACAGCTGTGCACACATCTGGCACGCAGGTGGTGGGCAGCATGCGCCTTTTCCCCTTGAATTGCTCTGGGGTGAGTGAAGGTAGCAAGAGTCAAGGTAGTTCGGTGAGGTTCAGAGGGAGAAGGCGGATGGAGAGAGTGGAGGGAAACAGGACCGGCCCGCTCTTTCTTGTCCCCGATCTCCAGTGACCATGGCCATTCCAGACCACTCCCGCCACTTCTTCCAGCCACCCCCGAGTCAACATGGTGGGCTTTCTTTATCAAGCTCATCCCAGCCCTCCCTTCTCCAACTCGGGGGAAATTTGTGGAGTGGGGGGATGAAATTAAGAAGGGGAGAAAAAGAGGAGGAGATTAACAGGGTGGAAGTTAGACAAGCACAGATGCTACCACCTGCTGCTGCAGATTCTCAAGTGCTTGTTGACTCCCTGGACTCGTTTGCCTTGAGTCTGTTTAACAGTTCATTCCGGGGGAAGGGGAGGAGAAGGAGGGCCTGGAGACAAAGGGCCTTTGACCAGCTCCTGGAAAAGCACTGATTAGTTTGCTCAGGTTGGCAAACAGTGGCTGGGGACTTGGGGCCCAAGGATGAACCGGGTGGATTTGCTGCCGAGTGCACAGCGTCCACCATCGGGGGAGGGAGTGTAGACAAATATTCAAGGGGCTGGCGTGTCCAGAGGTTCAGACGCAGAGAGAGGAAACCATACTGGCAGCCAGAGGAAGGGGCAGGGCAGGGGAAGGGCTGGAGTTCTGGCTGGTGGGCTCTAGCATACCCAATTTCTCCCTGAAGCTGAGAGGCACATCAGGGTAGATATTTCTAGGTGGTCCCGAAGGCCAAGGGCAGGCAGGGTTGGGGTAGTGCCTCATGTTGGTGTGTGTTGAAAGGGAGACAGCCTTTGCACTTCCAGTCTGCAGAATGGCCTCTGTGGGGAGGCTGTTCCCTTGGGGATCCGTGGGAGGTGGCTTCGGCCTCTGCCTCCTGCCTTCGCTTCCTCCACTCCGAGGAGTTTGAACGGCTCCCTCTTTCTTGTGCGGTCTGTGTGTGGTGGGAGCTCCCCCTTGGCTTCCTCTTTTCTCCACCCTCAAAACTCCTCCCTCCTTCTAGGAAGCTTCCAAGATAAACGCCCAGTGCACATGTATTAATTAATTTAGAGTCACAAACCAGTACACTTTTAGAGTTGGGAGGTAATTAAATATTATAATTACTTATATATATGCTATAGCTTTATGTCATTCTATTTCGTATTCATGGGACATTGCTTTGTACCGTTATTATTGATAAATATGTTCTGTTTCCTAAAGGTAAATCCCTAAGGGGAGATCTTTGTTTGTTTGTTCGTTTGTTTGTTAGTTTACTGTCTCTTCTACAAGCATGGGAGCTCCGTGAGGTCAGGGGTGTGTTGTGTATCCTCCTGAGCCTGCAACGATGCCCGACTCACAACAGACACACAACATACACTTGTTTATGTACAAGAATGCTGTTTTCCTGCTTCTTCCTATTAAGGCACAAAGTGTGTGGTGTATTGCAGGGTACACAGTGGACACTTCTGAACAAAGAAAGAATGAATGAAAAGAATAAATGATTGCATGAATGCCTGTTTGAGCGTTTGAGATGGGATTGGCCACCGTTAGGCCATTATGGTAGTTGGCCTGTCTATGGGAAAACGCTTTTCAGTGGTTCACATTTTCTTAGCTGCTGCCAAGGTGAGCTCATTCGTCGAGCAAGCTGGCGTTGGCTCCCTGGGTCTCCTCCGCGCCCGCTCCCGCCTGTCTTTGTGAAGAGCCGAGTGGGCGCGTAGCTTTATCTCTTCGCTCCGGCCCTTCTACCTCTCCTTGCCGTTCTCTCCCTTATACCATCTGACTTGCCCACGTCTATTGGCTCCTTTGGTATGTGGGGACACACGGAGAGAGTGTTTGTGAGAACCTTCCCCTCCCCTCCCCCCATTGTGCTACTGCTTTAAAAAAAGAAAACAACTCTGTATTTTGGAAATAGTAAAATGTGTGCTATGGCGAATGAATCTCAGAGATATTTTTAGGGTATATTATCTCTGTGCTTACGCCAAAGTTTTGACAAATGCAATTATGGTATTATCAAGCAATTTTTAAAAAAGGAAAAAAGAAACAGAGAGATCTGCTTTAAATTTGGGGTCTTTCATAGGCTACCCAGAACTGTTATTTAACTGGAGTGACAAGGAAGGGAAGGGACAGCTTTACCTATTATGTGTTGGCTGCTATGCTAGGCTCTTTACGCATGTTATTTCAGAAAAAAGGGAGAACAAATGAGATCCGTGGGTCCAATCAAATTAACTTTTATTGAGTACCCACCATGTGCAAGAGGTTGGGGAGTACATAAATATTCCATAGCCCTTATTCTTGAAATACGAGCTGTTGACGAGATAAGCCATAGACTTGGAAAAAGTTAAATAATAGGGCAAGATTAAGATAATATTGTGAGCCAGCAAGAGGAAGCAAAGACTGTAGGACTTTTGGAGCTAGCAGAGATGGTCTGGCCTAACATCTTTGACAACAGCCAGAGAAAAGGAGGTGCGAAGGGGAGGGAGAGCCAGGTGGAGGTTTTGCACACAGGTATCTGCAGAGCCGGCAGCAGAAGCCGGGCCTCCAGATCCCACTGCTGTTTGTATTAAAGTCCTGAGACATCTCCAGATAACGGCTGAATGGCCAGCACAGAGGGTTCGTGGTACAGGAGTTGAAGGGAGGGACAGTCACTTCAGGCTGGAGTAGGGCAGATCAGGGCAGGATTTAGGGGCGAAGGTGGGAGCTGAAGGGTGGCTTGGATTCAGTGGATTAAACAGAGTAGGAAGGGCTTTCCAGGAGGGTGGAATGGTATAAACAGGCCCAGAGGTAGGGGATCAGCAACGTTGAATACAAGAGACTGAGCATCTTGTCATCACCTGCCACCCCTCCTGTGGCACCTGCCCCCAACCTGGTAGGGTTCACCCCACAACCTCACGTCCACAATTTCAGGCCTGGGCACAGGCTGTTCCTTGGACTGGGAATGCCCCTCCTCTGCCCCTTCATGCCTGCCAGCCTGCCCTCCTTCCTAGCTTTCGTTTGCTCAAGATTTATTAAACACATAATAAAATGCAAACCCCCCTCCTCACTCCCTGCCAGTTAGTTGTTTTCTCCTCTGCACTCCTGTAGTCCTCTCCTTTAATTGTTTGGATATCGTCTGTCTCTTCCATTAGCCCGAACTCATTTCTGGAAGGGATTTTCTTTTATTCACCTTCACATCACTAGCACTTACTGCTTTTGGCTTTGAATATGAAATAGACACTCTCTAAGTGTTTTCTAAGTGAAAATAAATGAAATAAGAGTTAAGTACCGAGAGATGGGCTGAACACATTGAATATCAGGCTGGGAATTTGGGATGCAATTTATCTCTCAAAAACTGGATGACACATCTAGGAGCTAAACTGCATCTGGGGAGCTCGTTAAACATTTACATTCTGGGGCATACCCTTCACATGCTGCTCGGAGTGGGCCTGGACATTTTTGCTATAGTTGTAGTTGTTGGTTTAAATAATCAGCTCCCTCTGGGATTCTGGACAGCCTGGCGCCAGTCTGGAGACCCACCCTTGGGGACACTGTGTCATGGACCACACTGAATGAGACCCTGGGCATTATTAGCTCAGGCATCCTTCCTCCAGCGTCTTTAGCCCTTCTTTCCTTAAGCCTTTGAAAGAGTGACTCAACAGGATGCTTTAGTTCAGCCTCCTCAGGGAAATAAGTAACCTGGATTCAGAGTCTACTCCATCCTGAGCATCCTCATCCCAGTTCTTGAAGTTCCTTTTGCTGTGGACTTCGGGGGAGACCGAGGCCCAAGCCAGCCCTTCCTCACGGTGCGTGTCCTCCCTCTCTCCCCTGCCGCCAGGCTGTTTGCTGTCAAATGTGGGGGCTGCTTCGAAGCCATCGCACCCAATGAGTTTGTGATGCGGGCCCAGAAGAGCGTCTACCACCTGAGCTGCTTCTGCTGCTGTGTCTGCGAGCGGCAACTTCAGAAGGGCGACGAGTTTGTCCTGAAGGAGGGGCAGCTGCTCTGCAAAGGGGACTACGAGAAGGAGCGGGAGCTGCTCAGCCTGGTGAGCCCGGCAGCCTCAGACTCAGGTGAGTGCCAGCCAGGTGGTAGGCAGGGCCGGGACGGGGTGGGTAGAGTGGGGTGGGGTGGCCATCTGCGTTGCTTCCTGCCTAGAAGACCAGCCACTAGGGCAGCCTAGCTCCATGGCAAGGCAGTTCTGTGTATTACAGGAACTTTCTTTCTTTTTTTTTTTTTTTTTGAGACAGAGTCTCACTTTGTTGCCCAGGCTAGAGCAAGTGCCGTGGCATCAGCCTAGCTCACAGCAACCTCAATCTCCTGGGCTCAAGCAATCCTCCTGCCTCAGCCTCCCAAGTAGCTGGGACTACAGGCATGAGCCACCATGCCTGGCTAATTTTTTCTATATATATTAGTTGGCCAATTAATTTCTTTCTATTTATAGTAGAGACGGGGTCTCGCTCTTGCTCAGGCTGGTTTCGAACTCTTGACCTCGAGCAATCCTCCCGCCTTGGCCTCCCAGAGTGCTAGGATTACAGGTGTGAGCCACCGCACCCGGCCTACAGGAACATTCTTTATAAACTCAGAGTCATCTCTTATCAGTCAGCTACTACCATGACAATGGTGTGTAACAAATTACCCCACAACTCCGTGGTATACAGCCATAAACATCTCACGCACGCACAAGTCTCTGAGTTAACTGGAGTGACCTTGCAGCAGGCTGAAGGCTTCCAGGTAGCTGCTGTCTGCTGATCTCAGCTGAGCTGAGCTTCAGGCTGTAGACCAGCTTTAGGTCTGCTCTGTGCGACTGATTCTGAGGTCCAGGTTTGCGGGGAAGCAGCTACAGGGCATGATTTCCTGGCAGTGCTAAAAGTGCCACACGAGCACATTGCAAGCCTGTGTGCACAGTGTATCTGCTAGTATCCCATTGGCTAAAGCAAACGTCAGTTTCAAACTCAAAGTCAAGTGGAGAGGAAATACACTCCATGCACCACAAAGCCCTGGCGGGGTATAGACACCTAATCCTTATTAAAGAGAATGATGAATTGGAACCAATGATTCAGTCTACCACAGTCACTGAACTGCCCTAGGCTTTTGTTTCCTCATCTGTCAAGGGGGAAGGATGGAGTCTATCTAAGGCTTGGTGAGTCACAGAAAGAAAGGAAATAGAACTGTGTTCCTTCTCCTCCTCACCCACCTGACGTTTCCCCCAATTGCCTTGAGGGGGGGAGAGGAGAAAGGAGAGGTTCAGAGATTTTTACAGAGCAGGTTTCACAAAATCAAAGAAATTGCCTTAAATGAAAACTGCCTACATTAAACCTAGAGTGCCTTTTTGGGGTATTAGACCCCATTGGGCAACATTTGTCTTTCTCAGAAGAATCTGTGAGATCCATGAGATAACATTCACGTGACCTTACCAGTTCTTGCCATTGCCCATCCTGGTCCATTTCCAGGCCCTGTAACATGCTGACCAGGGTCACCTCTGATCTCTCTCACTCTACACTCCAGCCTTGGGGACACCAGCACCCATCAGTGTCTCTTCCCTCTCTGCCCCCCTCCCTCCCTCTTTATCTTGCTAGCTTATCCCTCAAGCTTCCCTCTAACGCCTACTTCATCAGGAAGACTCTTATTCCCCGATGCTGGGAGAGTTTACCCGTAACTTCCCCTGCTGGGACATTTATCCCTCCTTACTGTGGTTACGTTTGGTTGTTTCTCAGTGTGTTCAGAGTGCTAAACTCCATGCGGGACGGTATGAGTCTTATTTACCATGGCGCCCTCAGGGCTTAGCACAAGCCCGGAACACTGAGGGTGCTCCATAAACTCTTTGCTAAAGAATAAACACACGAGATGAAAGCATCATGGTGTGGTGCCGAAGTACAGAAGCTCTGGAGACAGACAGGTGGGTGCTTTATGCAGGCTGTACCACTTACATCTATGTGACTTTGGGCAAAATTCTGAACCCCTCTAAGCCTCCATTTCTACAACTGCAAAACAGTGATAATCAAGCCTACCTAATAGGGAAATACAAAAGATAATGCATATAAAATCCTGGTGCTCAATAAATGCTGGTGCTTAACACCTGCTGGCTGGTGTTAGCATCTTCATAGTGTTGCATTTCGCTTCCTTTACCTGCCAGTTAGTTGGTTCTTCTTGTCTGACCCTGCTTGCAGCCTTAAGACAGGTGACACTAGGACAATCCCAACTCCTACTGGGCTTGTTGGTCTTAAGTTTTCCTGGATTTATTCTAATTTGAGAGAAACTTCTCCTAGTCAGGAACACTGGTGCTGACATACTGAATACCTTCTTCAGGGGTAGTTGGGCCTGTTCTAATGGCCCCCACTTGGAATCACAAGGCCAGCTCACCCTGTCATTTCCCCCAGGTGTCTTGCTGTGCCCACCCACTTAGGTCTCCTCCCCAGAATATTGCAAAATTTTCAAATTCCCAATGGGCTTAGGTGCTATAGTCATCAGTATATCAGCATGACCACAGAAAGACGTGCACACTCCGGGGAACCTGCCATTCTTTCTCACATGGACATAAATGCCGTGCTGTAGCTTTTCTTGGTACATAATTGTGTGTGGGGCTTGATCATTAAGTTATCCAATTGGCCTCTGTGCTAAAAGTTTACAGATTTTCCTTGACTGCAACATTAACGTGTGGCATTAGTGTATTGTCCCCGTCCTCCCACCCCTGCAATAAAACAAAAAAACAAAAGCAATAAGAGAAATCTGGATCTGAGCAGCATTAATAGATTAATAGAATTATAATGTTCAGAATGAAGGAACTGCAACAGGTTCACTTTTCTGGCCGCATTTTCAGCAATATGTCCAGTTCTGGGAATTTCTCTTTGAGGCTGATATAGACAAATTGGAGCTTTCCAGTTGATTCATTCATGTATTCAGTAGGTGTATCTTGAATGCTCACTTTACACCAGGCACAGTCTCACCACATGAATGATAAGAACGGTGTGGGAGTACGGGGGTCTCAAAAGCATGTCCAAGGAAGGAGTTGTCCAGGCTAGAAAAGTAAAGACTAAATAAGGACATAATTGTTGCCTTCAAATGGTTGCATCAGACTGATTTTTTTCTTAAGTTCAGAGAGCAGGATTAAAATTCATTAATTTAATTATTCAATGCAATCATTGAGTACCTTCACTATAGATAGAAAGGCGTGCAGGGAAACACTTTTCAGCTCAACACAGAGAATGTTGGAATGTCATTGTAATTATTAGGTCTCACAAAGAGTAAGACTATTCAAGAGATTATTATCCCCCATTTGTTGAAAGTAATAGTAGTGGTGCGAGAGGGGACGGTAGTTCTAGATCTCTGTTATCCCTCTCAACTCTAAAAATCAATAATTATTTTTGTGGTTTTAAATGAAATGACATTCAAGTCTCAACTAGAATCAAATATCTCATTTGGATCGCCGATTTTGTCAATTATATAAATGCTTCCTGTCTTGCATCGTAAAATGTTCTGTGTATCAAAGCTTCCTTCTCTGATGAGAGGACAAACTTCCAGACAGCAGGGTTGCAGCTTTTCATTCCTTTGTTCCCTTAACAAAGCTTAACATGAGGCCAAGAGGAAAGTAAGTGATCAATAAGTACCTAATGAGTTGAATTAAATCTTCAAGGAGTGAAGTCTTCCTCATATTATAGGTTTACAGAAAGCAAACCATATTAGGTTCTGTCCCAGTACAAATACAATTTCCCCTCTGGTTTCTGTCTTGAGCACCATACGTATATATTGTAGATGTTTGATAAATATTTGTTGAGCGAATGATTGACCTATCATCTTTAACGTTTTTATCAATGATTTGGATGAAGACACACAAGGCAGGCTTATTCAATTTGCAGATGACACAAACCTGGCAGGGAACGCTGGTGTGGCAGCTGATACTCTCAAGGTTCAGAAACATTTTGACGAGCTAACAGATCAGCACAAAGTTGGCGAGATGAAATCTAACCATCAGGCTCGAAAATTCAATTGTAATTGCGTGAAATGGGGCCTGTTTTGGTGGAATTCCATGTGGGGTTGTAGTTGATAAGGTCAATAAAGGCTAAGAAGACACATGCTGCATTAATAGAACTATAGTGCCCCTAAAATGTAATTATAGTTCTGTTATTTATTTATATTTTTTGCATTAGTCAGAGCACATTTATAATATTTGGGCTAATTTTATTTTATTTTATTTTTTTTGAGACAGAGTCCCACTTTTGTAGCCCAGGCTAGAGTGCCGTGGCGTCAGCCTAGCTCACAGCAACCTCAAACTCCTGGGCTCAAGTAATCCTCCTGCCTCAGCCTCCCAAGTAGCTGGGACTACAGGCGTGTGCCACCATGCCCGGCTAATTTTTTTCTATATATTTTTAGTTGTCCAATTAATTTCTTTCTGTTTTTAGTAGAGACTGGGTCTTGCTCTTGCTCAGGCTGGTTTCCAACTCCTGACCTTGAGCCATCCACCCACCTTGGCCTCCCAGTCTGTTCCTGGCCCTGGGCTAATTTTAAATGATTCATTTTAGGAGGTCACTGAGTACCTAGAGAGTCGTAAGAAGAGTGATTAGCTTGTTAATAATAAATAACTAAAGAAACTCAGCGTATTTAGCTTTGTAAAAACAAGGCTAAGGAATATATGAGAGTCACACTCAAGGTCATAGACTCATGTACTAGGGGACAAGTGACAGGTTTCAGTCCCATATAGGGTGGCACTGTGTCCAACAAGGGTGCAGACTGAACTGCCTTTGTGGGGAGTGAACTTGCTTGTCCCTTCGCATTTTAATCACAGTTGGTAGAAGACCGCTCCGATGACCTCCAGGGCTGCTTAAATCTAGGATTCTAGAATCTACGGTTGGATGCTGCTGACTAATCTGACTTACACAGAAGCACCTGACGTGTTCACAACCACGTGGGACACCAAACTCAGGAGATCTTCGGCTGCTGGAGGCTCTTTTCTGATGTGGCTCAACTTTTTTGTCCTGATCCCTGCTTTGCTAGTGGCCTTGAGACAGCCTCCTAAGCAGATGAATGGAATTTGTAGCCAGAGTCAGTTCTCTTGGGGCCCCGTGGGCAACCTGGATGCCCCAGGTCTCCAGGAGAGACCCCGCAACATTCCCGCCTGCGCTCATCTCCTTCACCCGAGAATCAGGGGCTTGCAATTGGTAGGAACATCGGAGCTCATCCAGTCCAGACTTCCAGCAGATACACCCCCCAGCTTCCGCCCGAGTATCTTCCAGTATGGGGAACTCAAGAGATACAAGGGGGGAAATACCAAAGCGCTTTCCCTTTCTTCTATTCTCCACTCAGCAAGCATTACTGACACTAGATGTGTGTGGGTCTCCCCCCATACTCCAGGCAGTTCCCCAGTGGGCACCAGCTGGGTGTCCTCTAATTCAATTCCATTCTGACACTATCTACCCGGAGATGACATCAGATCCACAGGTGAAGGACTCAATCCTGCAGGACTGGCCCACCTCCCTCTTCAGATGTAAGTAGTAGTGGGTCGTCACCTGTACCTCTGACCTGCTGGCTATCAACCGAGGTTCTTAAAACCCTCTCCTTGGGCTCAATTAATTTGCTAGAGCAACTTACAGGACTCAGGGGAACACTTCACTTATGTTTACGCATGTATTACGGAGCATGTTTTAACGAATAGAAATGAACAGCCAGATGAAGAGATGCATGAGGCAAGGTATGTGGGAAGAGGCTGGAGCTTCCATGTCCTCTCTGGGTGCCCCGCCCTGTAGGAGGGCCAGTCCATGTGTTCAGCTATCTGGAAGCTCCCTGAACCCTGCCCTTGTGGGTTTTCATGGAGGCTTCATTGCATAGGGACTGTTGATTACATCATTGGCCACTGGTGATCAATTTGACCTCCAGCCCCTCTCCCCTCCTCGGAGATTTGGGGCGTGGGGATGAAAGTCCCGGCTCCCTAATCATGCCTTGGTCTTTCTGGTGACATACCAATCATCTCATTAGCATACAAAAGACATTCTTACCACTATGGATTTCCTAAGGGTTTTAGGAGCTTTTTGCCAGGAAGCCAAAATGAAGACCACATACATATTTCACAATATCACAGGAGCTCTTGACCTCAATCCTGAATGTGAATTGTCAGAATTGCTGTATCAAGCTCCAAAGTCTGTCTCCATGTGTACCCTCAGACCTTGGTCTTAGTTCTACTTGGAGGAACTCACAGAAGAAGCCAATCTCCCCTACATGTTGCAGCTCCTCAAGTTGAGGACTGAAATCCTTCCTAAGATCTAAGAGACTTTCTAAGGCTTCTTTTTTTCCTTTCTAGTTCTTCCCCATTCTTCCAACCAGCGCTTGTAAGAGACTTTTTGTTCTGTGAAAATACTACAGTCTCTTTAAGAGATGATACCAGCAAGCAGGGAATACAGTTTTCCATATGTGGTCTGAACTAGCAGTGTCGCTATTACTACTTGTCCTGAATATCTTATTCTATTCATGTAGTCCATGATTTCATTAGCTTTTTTTTTTTTTTTTTTTTTCTGAGACAGAGTCTCGCTTTGTTGCCCAGGCTAGAGTGAGTGCCGTGGTGTCAGCCTAGCTCACAGCAACCTCAATCTCCTGGGCTCAAGCGATCCTCCTGCCTCAGCCTCCCGAGTAGCTGGGACTACAGGCCTGTGCCACCATGCCTGGCTAATTTTTTCCTATATATATTAGTTGGCCAATTAATTTCTTTCTATTTATAGTAGAGACGGGTTCTCGCTTTTGCTCAGGCTGGTTTCAAACTCCTGACCTTGAGCAATCCGCCCTCCTCCGACCTCCTAGAGTGCCCCTGGATGCAGAAGGCACTTACGGTTTCTGTCTGGTCCATGTTGCATTGTTGCATTTCTTAATTATCTACCCTTCTTATCTTCACATTTTCTTTTAAAATCGGAGGTCATCTGAGATTGTCTGGTACCGATAAGGGAAACCCCCATCTATTACTTGGACATCAGTCATTGGATTGCCCCACCAGTCATAGACGAACCACATCAGCATAAGACTAACCTGTTTCCTGGCCCATCAACTAGTCTATTGCCTGGCATCAGCATAACATTAAATCTATTGCCTGGTGCATCACCATAATATTAACCTGTTACCTGACACATCAGCTAACCTACACCTGATACCCCACCCCTCAGACTACCCCAACTTAATAAAAGTGGGAAAAATCGGGTAGATGGGGTTCAGAATTTGGTGGCGAGGCCCCTCTGAGCCCGCAGGCAAATAAACTTTGATTCTCTGACTCTCTGTGTGCCACTCTGTTTGTTCTTGGGACCATCCGCTGTTAACACTTGCTGTAACAGTACAGCAGTTTTAAAAAACTTTTTAAAGTAAAATGTTTTTTAACTTTTGAAATAAAATTTTAGATTTACAGAACAGTTGCAAAATAGTACACAAGTTCCCATATACCTTCATTGAGCTTTCCTTAATGCTAACATTTTATATAACCATGGTACATTTATCAAAACTAAGAAATTAACATTGGCATAGCACTATTACTATAGGCTTTATTCAGTTTCATGAGATTTATCACTAATCTTTATCCATCCCAGGATCTAATCCGGTACACCATGCTGCATTTAGTTTTATGTTATTTTTATGTTAAAAATTGCCTTCCTTTTTTCTTCATTTTTGGGATCACTGAAGAGTGTTTAGTCAGAATTTCATTTTTTGCTCCTCTCCCCAGCAATATCTTTTGCATTTCATTTCCTTTTAGCATCTCTCACCATGGGATCGAACTGTGTTTTTTGCTTGTTTATTGGGGTTTGTTTGTTTACCATTAAAAACTTGTTATTCCTGAAAACCAGTTTGTATTTTAGATTATGCCTACTTCAGTACCTGGCCAAGTTTAAAAATTAAAAAAAAAAAAAAAAAAGGAAAAGAAAAAAATAGATTATGCCCAGGATTTATTCCTTGGCTAAGGCAGAGCTCTTTTAGATGCTCTGCTTTTGTAAAGGGATTTTCCCAGAGGAAGTTTGGGTTGTGAAGTCCCCATCATGAGGGCCTCTTTCTGCAAAGAATGTTTTATTATTTGGATTAAGGCAGCAATGCCATGGCCTCTGTTTATGGGGTGGTCTGAACTGCACCATGAGGCTTATGCTGCTTCTCTCCTTGTGTTCTGCACTCACCTGGCCCTAGCATGGTGCTCGGCATACAATAGGCACTCAGTAAGTGTTTGCTTATTGTGTGAATAAAAGGAACTTTGTCCTGTTCATATTAGCCTCTGAGGTCCTTGGCAAAGAAGCACCAACCTCCAGTATGACTTTTCTTCTCACTGGAGCCCCCCAAAAGACTCTTCACACATACTGGAGTCTGTGAATCCTTCTTTCTTCATCCTTCTAATTTTCTTTGGCATATGAGATGTCACTGCTTTGGAAGATTCAGATGCCTCTCTTGCTGCTCTCACCGTTTAATACATATCTTTCTCCTCTTCTGAGTCACACTCATCATCACTGTATTTAGACACTAGTCTTATTTTTTCCTTCTACAACCTTGGAACTGATTTTTTGGGGAGAGGGGATTCATTATAGAAGTATTCCTTTCAACCTATCTTGCAACTCTTCTTGTTCTCCAATAAATTAGACTAGAGAGGCAGTGGTTACCTTATGAATTCTGGAAAATGCCTGACTGTACTTTGGGATTATCCTCGTCGGTTCATAGTCCTGAATATGACAACACAAGTTATAAAAAAAAAATGTCAGCAGGAGTTATGGGGAAGTCTCATTCTCCATATTGTGGTGGTTAGGAATCTAAAGTTAGACAGGTCTGAGTTTGATTCTTGCCCTACACTCACAAGCAGTGAGACCTTGGGTAAACCCCTTCTCCTCTCCAGGACTCCTTTTCCTAATCAGCAAAAAGGGGGTTACAGTACCTTTTCTGTGGGTTGCTATAAGAATGAAAAGAGGTCATGTAAATCAAGGGTTTGAAACTGGGCTGGTTCCTAGTAAATGACAGTTCTCATTATTATCTCATCATGCAGGGGCTAGTCTACTTCTGGGTAGCTCATGGCTCATAAGCTTATTTCACCAAAGATCCATCATTTCACAAACATCTCCTCTTCTGTCTTTGCTCTTTTGTTTTAGATGCCTCTGGATAGCTGACCCTCTGCTTCTCGGGGTACAGACAGAGGGACTGTCATTTTGGGTGGCTAGAATGCATGAACTGGAGATGAGCTGATTCGCACCAGGGGCCTGTGTGTCTCAGGTGTACTTTCACGTTTCTGAATAGTCTAGTTAGCATTGCATTCTGCACAGTCAATGCAGAAGACCAGGGGGAAACAGTCTTGTGGTTGTTTCCAGGACTTAATAGGAATTTTATGGATTTACCATTCTTTTATAGACCAGGAAACTGAGGCTTAGAGTGGTCATGATTTGAGCTGTTTTGAATGCCCAAGTACCTTCTTATTCCTGAACGTAACATTTCCTGTCATGTAGTTATCCTGGGGGTGGGACTTTCTGTGCCTCTTGGTCTGGAGGTGGTGGTATGTCTCCCATCTTTGAATGAGTTGCTTTTAGAGCAGATTAGACTCCCCTCCTGCGACAAAAGTCTTTGAGTGCAGAAAGGACACTGAACCTGACAGTTACCCGTTAGCGGATGCACAGTACAGCTAAGGCCAAAGTTACGCTTTCTATTCCTGAATAGGCCTGCTAGCACTGCTCTGTCATATGTCATAATCCACCTGTCCTTGCAGGCAGGCACCTTACCAACCTTTTAATTCAACAAATATTTCTTACAGTCACCTCCACGGTGTCAGGCTCTGTGGTAAACACTGTGTTTTAGTTGCAGAAAAAGAAAGGCAGAGGAATTAGTGAATACTCAGCAGCACACCTGAGAAAAACATCTCTAAGCCAACATCCTAATGTCAAGAAAATAGCAGGACAACTTTGTGATATAAAGGGGCTGACAGATGGAAAAAAGGACATAACTTGGAAATCAATCTTGCCATCCTTACCTTTAAGAAGCAAAGAAGTGAGTGACTTGGAAAAAAAAAAAAAAAAACAACCTTGAGTAGGTATTAAAAGTACTCCGATAAGCATTATATTTGTGTTTAAATACATTTATAAATGTATTTAAATCATATTTTATATTTCCCCCTAAAGCAGTGTTTTCAAAAGACTCTCCTCTACATCAGCACTTTTCAGAAAAGTTTAACTGCAGCTCTATAAAAAATACATTTTTTATCATGACCTAGATACACATTTCTGTGTGTGTATGAAATTAATTTCAACACTTAGACTGACTGCTTCCCTATGTGATGATATTTTCTATTGTATTTATTTTTTTAAATTCTAGTCTTAGCCCACTGTATTAATTTCATAAGCTACTGATGGACCATGGCCTGGATTTCGAAAAGAACTGCTTCAAAGCACAATTACAAACCTATACCCAGGTTTTGGAATTGGCATAAAGAACTTAAATTTCAAGCCAATAAATATGTCTTAATCATACGTGCTGTGTCAGATGCTGAGAAGAAGACAAAAGATATCATCTCTTGGCCCAAAGTCTCGGTGTAGTATCTTGCACACAGTAAACATGTAGTAACTTATCTCTTTTTATTGCTGTTATGCTTATTGAAGAGACACAAAGAGCACATGTATTATTTGTATTGTGACTAGCATAAAGGGTCTTCATGGACATTTTCTGATTTATTAGTCTGGCATCTCTGGATGGTTGGCAAGAGGCAGTTGTGATTGCCTGAGCCTTTCGGGTTGTTTTCAAAATCAACAATTTTGCCTCCAACACGAAATCACAGCCATAAAATTGACTACCAGAGTTATCTGTTGCCTTCAGTCTGAGGCCCAGAACTTCTTTTCTGTACTGAACCTTTGCCTTCTAGTGTATTTGTTTTGTCTTCATAATGTAGATGGAAAAATAAAGACACAGGATACTTGAGTCAGGGATAAGCCAGAATAAGAACTTAATTCTACCAATTACCAAGTCAGGACACTTGATACTGAAACAGAGGCACTCAGCCCTCACTATAATTGTGAGTTGGGTAAAGTTTATCTTTGGTGCTTAAAAAATGACAGGCAATATACAGATCCAGAAAATACATTATCTCTTTTCCATTGACTGTAATTTAATTTTGGAAATGTGTTCACACAAACATTTTGATTGAAATGAATAATAAAAAGCATACTTTAAAATGACTGCAGTTGCTTCACAGCATATTTAATCTATCATAGTGTGCTGCCTGTATGCATTCATTTCTCCTGCACAACCTTCGTAAAAAATAAAAATTGGCCCAATGGACAATTGATCATTGTGATTTTTGCATGCCGCTGCTGCTGATAATGATGTTAACAATTATTGAGCCACAAGACAATGTTATGATTATTCCCATTCTACAGATGAGGAAGCTGAACATGGAAAAATTGGTAATTGGCTTAAGGTCCTACAGCTAGTAATTGCAAGGCCAGAATTCAAACCCTGTCTAGCTCCAGAACCTGTATCATGTAAGCATCATGTTGTGTTGCCTAGTTGTTAAAATCTGCATGTGAATGAAAATGGACCTTGCATTTTGTTCTCATGTTTCACTGACAGCTCTTCCTGTCTGGCTATGGCAGTGCTCCAGGTACTCAGTAGGACTTATTACCTGAGAGACCCCAACTGGAGAAACTTTTCATATATAATTAAAGCAATGAAAACAAAGTGATTTGAACTGAGTTTACACTCCCTTTCAAAATCAGTCACAAGTTCACCTTCTGTTCTAACCTCCAGTTCCTCTTTAAACATTAATCACCATCACTATACTTCTCATGGGCACCTCTTAGAAGGCAGTAGGAGGCTTTGAAGGATCCAAAGACAATATGGTGTGTGAATGAGGAAGTCCTTTAAAAGTGCACATAAGGTTCTATTACTGGTTTTTTGGTTTGGTCTGTTTTGTTATTATACAGTTACTCAACAAACTTCTGGTTCTTCTGCTACTGTGGCTTATTTGATGGTAGCAGGAAAAACTGTTGACCTTTTTTGTCCAGATGAGAGGTATCAACTGTGCAAACCATGGCCCTCATTTGTTAAATGAATAAAAGTATGTGACAATGGAATAAATTGGTAAACGTCAGAACTTCTTCTAACAGTCTTCTACAAACTGACCTGCGATGTCCTACCATCTGTTATAATCCCACTGTCAGGTGAAATGAACTCAGGTTTGTTTTTCAAGGGTAGTGCTGACATTTTGTCTCTATCCATCTCAGCCTGGGTGAGAACCATCGCCCCAGAAAGTGAAGCTCAGAGGGATGGAGTTGGGGCGCTTCAATGGGCTGTTTTTTCAGTTGCAGGGCTTTGGTGCTCACCCAAGGAGATTCTGGAGCTAAAACAGAAAGCAGTGGTTTCCTTAGAGGGAGAGGATGTAGTTAGGGTTGTGGGATAAAGCAAACAAAAACTCATGGGGTACGGATAAATTTGAATTTCGGGCAAACAGTGAATCATTTTTGTATGAATGTCTCAGGCAATATAAAAATGATTGTTTATCGGAATTGCATATTCAACTAGGTGCCCCATGTTTGGTCCTGCTGTTCTAGAAACATAGATAATCTAGCAGGGGTAGGGCTGAGAGAACCCACAGGGTGGCGATGGGTGCTGGAGCCTGCAAGCGCGTATGGCTCCATGTCTGATTTATTGATTGACTGCTGGGGGGAAAATGTAATTCTGTGCAAGACACCCGTGTTAGCATTTCCCTTCTGTGCGCGGGCTTGGCCCCGACACGGCGCACGGAGGCTTCCCTCTCCGGGGCCTTAGAGGAAGGGGCGGCGGGAGGGAGTCTCCCGTTGCCTTGGCAACTCCCTCCTGCCGTCTGCTCACAACAGTTTGAATTATACCCCTGCCAGGAGTCACCGGTCCGAGTTTTCTCTTTCCAGCCCTCATCCTCCGTCTCCGCGCTCAGACCGCAGGCAGGGTCGGTGCCAGTCGAGCCCGGGCCGGGCTCCGGGACGCGCGGGCGGCCGGGCGCGCAGTGCGGGGCCCGGAGCCCCGGGGCGCCGCGTTCCCCCGCGCGCGCGCTTTCGGCCAGCTCTTCAAAGGCCTCTTAGAAATGCAAGAGGCCGGCCGCAGAAGCACACACGGACGGCAGTTTTATGAGAAAATGCAGATAAAGAGCCCGGCGGTAGGGCCATATGTTCCCCATAATCTCCAAAGCCGTCACTTCAATTAGAGCCTCCCCTGAGTTCTAATGCCCAGTCCTGAGTAAACAAGCCGCTCTGAAAGAAGAACTCGGTTTCCAATTAAAAGTGTACTAACATTTCTCCTTCCCCTAATTCCCGCGGAGCAAAGCCCCGCGCGGGCGGAGGCGCGGCCGGGTCGCGGGGAGGTCGCCGCCGGTCCGCGCCGCCCCGCGCCGCCGCGCGTTCCCAGGTGACGTCAGGCGGGCCCGGGATTAGGGCCCTCCCCGCGCTCCCCGCGCCGCGCCGCGGAGTTAATTAAAAGTAATGCCACGGTAAATCCGCCGGCTCTCCGCTGGCGGAGCCGCGCCTCCGGGCCGGCCTGCGAGAGGTGGCTTTCCGAAGCAGGTGCTGGGGATTTGCGCGCGCGCCCGTGTGCGCCCGTGTGTGTCCGGGTGGGCGCGCGCGCGCGCAAAGGGAGGGCTCGTCGGTTGTTTGCAGCCCGGGATCTCGCTTTCCCCAGTCTGGCTCTCGCCCCCGCCCTCGCGCATGCCCTGGAAGAGAGAGACGCACAGACGTGCCACCTGGACCCTGCCTGCCTTTGGGTTCCCAGAGCCTGAGCTGAGTCCTGGTTTGGTTTTTAGCTCCCCGTGCCACAGATACCACTCACTGCATGGTCTCCCCACGCTGCTCACTCTCTCTCCTTCTTGCCCCGACCTGGAGAATTCTAAGGGCATAAATAAATGGTGGCCAGACGTGAGGTTGTTTAAATATCAGGAGTGCAACACCTCCTGGCATTCTCTAGGAGCTTTTTGGAGTGCCGAAGAGTGCTGAATCTGAACATTGCAGGCCCTTCGACCTCTGCATTATGGCATTCTAAAAACGTGGTTTCTATGGATGTTTTCTGTTCAGCAGAACCGGTTGAAAGTTGCCTGGTTTCAGATGGGAGCGTGATTGTTAGATTAACTTTCTGGCCTGCTCTCTATACCATGAAAGAATCAAAGAATTGAAGCCATTATCTGAAAAATTCCAGAAACATCAATAAGCAGAAAATCCTGGCTAGATCATTCAAATGCAAATGATTTTCCTTCTTTCATGAATTATCTACCCAAGTAATTACTTTAGTTTTTAGTTTGGCCTTGGCGGTGAAGACCTCAGAGAATTAGTCTCACTAAGTCCATGACTGTTTGTTTATTCCTTACTCTCTGATTGATGTTAACTAAATTAAATTGAGGCCAGTTCAGCAAACATTGTGAAGGCCTATCTGTATCTGTCAGACACTGGGTTAGACACTGATGATTACAAGAGGAAGGGAAACTACCTTTGTGTTCTAGGCACTCAGGTTCTTCAGTGGGTAGGAAACTCCTATAAAAAAATAATTGCAATAAAATATAATATGCATGATTGTTATAGCAGAGACACAAAGTGCTACGGGATCATAGAGATGGGAGCAATACTCTCCCTTCGGGTTTGGATATGTGTATTAGGGCAGAGGACCTGAAACTATTTGGAAAGTGCTTATCAATGGATATGACATTGTAGCTAGGACTTGACAGAGTGGGTAATTTGTAGGCGACGAAAGGCAGATGAGTATGTTGTTAGAAAAATGGTATAGCTTAGCCTGTGCTGAGTTGCCGAGTGGGATTGTATCCAGGCATGGGAGAACGGGCTTCATTGTAGAGTTCCTCTGGGGCGCTGAGATCCTGGTGTAAGGGAGTGGTGAGATTTATGCCAAAATGTGAAGGGTTTTGCATATCTTATTTGAATATATTCTGATGGTTATGGAAAGTCTGATCAGAAATTTGTAAACAGGGTTATGGTGTTACTCGATCTGTTGTTTTTTTTTTTTTTTTTTTTCCAAAAGTGAAGTAGGGAGATGGATGGAAGTTGGGTAACATCACAGGCTGGGAAGGTGAGCGGGAAGCTACTGCTGTGTTCCTTCCGAGTGAGAGGTGAAGTTTGGACCTTCACAAGTTAGAGGTTTCAGAGAATGCATTCATTCATCTTATTCCTTCAGTACTCAGTGACTCTTGCTATGTGACAGGCATCATTCTAAGTGCTGGGGATACAGTGGTGAGCAAAACAGGCCAACCACCTGCCAGCAGAGAGCTTAAATTCTAGAGTGTAAATGACTGTGAAATATAAGAAGAGAGGTTGAAATTGAGGAAGACCTTGAGGTTTCTAAATTGTATGAATAGCGATGTCACAGAAGAGATAGAAAGTTCAGGAAAGAAAGACGGATCTAGATAATGAATTCAGGTGGGCATGGCATGGTGAGTTTGAAGGTAAATTTTGGAGGCCATGTGGATGTGGACGTCTGGTGGGCAGTTGAACACAAGGATCTGGGGGTTCAGGAGAGAGATCAGAGGTGGATTTGAGAATCGCAGAAAACCCGAAGGTTTTAAAAACTGGGTACTTTTCAACCAGTGTCTCCAATGATGCAATTGTCTGAGTCTTCTGGCTATGAGAAAACAAACAAACAACCAAACTTGTGAGGCTTGTGTAAGACAGTATATATAAAGAATGTTTTTCATGGTACTGGGTGCAAAGTAAATGCTCAGTGAAGGGAATTCATTATTATACATAAGCATGGGGTACTTCTGCTGGTCCTTTCGATACCCTATGTATACACTGGCTAAGGAGAGTGAGGAAATCCAAGAAGTGGTGACAGACACTCCAAGGACATCTTCCTGACTCACCAAAGTGCCCTTTTCAGATGGTTGGGAAGTTGCATATGAGGCTGCTTGACAGTGACACAAGGAGCCACAGCTGGCATTACCTAATCTAATAGCTGGGGTGTGACCAGAGGGAATTTTGGTTCTTGAAGGAGGGACAAAGGACACCAGACACCATCTCTGCAAAGTGGAATGTGCCGCGGGGAATGTGACATTAGCTCTAAGCAATTTCCCCAAGAAATGGTTTGTGTTGTGAATATGAAGCAGTCAGTTTAGTTTGAGTTGTGTGTTTATTTTCTTCTTAAACCACCACCTGCAACTTGGGAAGGGCTTCATCCTTCCTAAAAGCAGACAAGGCAATGGAAAAATAAGTACAGAAAATGTCCCCCCTCCCCGACTCCTTCCCTTGCCTAGTGTCTCATGGCTCTGCAGGACACTGTGAGCCTACTCACGCCCCATTGCCTCTAAGGGAGGTCCATTGAGACTTAGTTTTCCCCTCCAGAGGCTGGTAGAACCATGCGTTGGCATTTCTGATGCTTTTCCAAAGTTTGAGAAAAGCAATGGAAAATGCCTCCCTCTCTTTGATGAGCTCTGTGTCTCTGAGCCCAGACATGGTAACTCGAAATGAATGAGAAGGGCTCAGGACAGAGCTACAGATCTCCTCCAAAGTGGCATGGTGCCCTTGGGCCTCAATTACCTTCATCTGGGGCCATTTGGTGCTCCAGCACACGGGCATACCCCCTGGCGCTCCCCACACATGGACCTGGGTGTCCCTATCCCCCAGTTCATTTTCTTTGGGTGTACCCAGGGAACATGATGCATTCTTGTGGGACAGTGGACAGAGGTTTTTCCTTCTCTGTGTCTGAGAGAACCCCCTTGAGCATGCTTTGTCAGACACATAAAACATACTGATTTTAGTCACTGTCATGCCTTCAGTGCATTTGGACGGTCTGTGTAGGACAATTTCTAGTAATAACAGATTTGTAATCATTAAGGTTCCAGAAAGTTGGAAGAAACTTGTCTCAGACCATCTCAAGGGTTACAAGTCTCAAATTATAAGCATGGAACTTTTTTTTTTTTTTTTTTCAGAAAAAAAAAAAAAGCCTGTTTAAAACAGTTTGAGCAGGAGGAAAAGGGTAATTCAGAAATAACAACACTTGTGGTTTTGCAACAAACCCTGGTTCATGGAAACCCAATTAACCAATTAACTAGAACTTTCAATAAATCAGAAGAAAGCCTTCTTTAGTATAGTTGTCCCTCGGTATACTTGGGGGACTGGTTCCAAAATCTGGTCATACTCAAGTACTGCAGCCCTGGGAAGCCAGTCTATTCAGAAATTCAGCCCTCTGTACACACACGGTTCCCATCCGGTGAATACTGTGTTTTCCATCTGCAGTTGGTTGAAAAAAATCCCATATAAGCGGACCAGCGAAGTTCAAACCCATGTTGTTCAAGAGCCAATTGTATAAAGAAAGAATTAATCAGAAAGTAAGCTGGTATCAAATATTTCTTTCAAGCGACAACCTTGAGGAAGTGTTTTCCAGTGTTAGTCCCCTCTGCCCAATCTCCTATACTTTCTGCATGTGCAGTTGTACAAACAATTGCTTACATTTCAGACAGTACCCCTCAGGACTGGTCAAAAGATCAAGAACCATCACACACGCAAAAGGACTACTTATGTCGATAAGCTCTAGGTAGCGAGCCGGGAAGATGGAGTAATTTACTTTAGAAAACTTTTTATCAACAAATGTTAAGAGTGTTGGTGCTCAACCCCTTGGATTGAGTTTGTGGAGTTTTTGAGGATAGCGCGTTCCCCGGGCAGTGGGGAGTGTTCACCATTCTGCCCATGAGGAGCCTGAATCTGAATTGCCAAAGGCCTTCCCCTCCTGCCACCTGTGACGGACACTTGGCGTGGTGCAAGAGCACTGGATCTGAGCCAAGAGACTTGGACCCTAGATTTGGAGCTACTAAGCAGGGATATGGTCTTAAATAAGCTACTTTACCTGTCTGGGACTCAGTTTCCCCATCTGAGGAAATGTGAATTGAGTCATTCGTCTAGAAGTTCTCCAAGTTTCTTTATTCTTGGTGCTTACCCTTGGTGCTGTTTCCCAGCATATTTCACCAAGGGGCCACTGGAGGGTAAGTCATAAGTCTACATTCATGTGATGATCTGGGAGCCATGGGACAGAGCAGTGGAAATCTGCTGGTTTCACTTAGACCATAGAGAAAGTTATTATGTATATGTAGGGCTGGTCCTGCCATCAGGAAAAAAGAAACTTGAGAAGTTCATGGGAGAATGTTAGGACTCAGATTGCCATCTAGACAGCAAATTTGGGGATTTCCTTAGGCATTGCCTAAGTGATAGCTTCTCAAGCTATTCACATTAAATCGTTATAATAAAAATTAAATTAGAAAAAAATCATTATGGAATCAGAGTGTAAGCTTAGAGATTTTGGTTCACCATCATAAACACCAACTCAGAAGATTCCTGTCTTAGTCTGCTCAGGCTGCCATAACAAAATACCACAAATGGGGTGATTTATAAGTAACAGACATTTATTTCTCTGAGTTCTGGTGGCTGGAAGTCTGAGATCAGGACACCTTGGTTGAGTTCTGGTGAGGGCTCTTTTCTAGGTTGCGGACTGCTGACTTTTCATTGTATCCTCACATGATTTAAAGAGAGTGAGAGCTCTCTGGGGTTCCTCTCAAAGGGTGCTAATTCCATTTATAACACCTGCCCCCTAATGATCTAATGACCACTCATAAGGCCTTACCTGTTAAGACCATCACTTTGGGGCTTAGGATTTCAACATACGGATTTGGAGGGAATACAAATATGTAGTCTATAACAGTCTCAATCAACATTTCTCAAAATGAGCACCATTAGCTTTTTTGGTGGGGAAATTTGCTATTTTGCATTTATGGCCCCATCCACTAACAACTAGAAAAAGAGCCTTCATCCATTTGCAAATGCCCCTGGGAAACAGAACATTCCCAATTGAGAACCAATAGTCAACAAGTCCAGACAGTGGATTTGTTAATATTGTCCCCTTTCATTTCCAGATATAGAAGATTGTGTTGAAAGTTGTCTAAGACATCGTCTATCACAACTCCCTTATTGTATAGTTGAGGAAACTGAGGTTAAGTGCCTCATCCAAGGCCATGTTATTGTTAGTGGTAATAACAGGCTTTTCCCCACCCACATAGGACTCTTGTGCTACCTCTTTTGGTGTCATATAAACATGACCAAAGAGTTATTTGGGAACATGTGAAGGAGTTGTGACTAATAATGGAAACATGGGGGGCCACCTAGGATGCCTATTAATGGATGTCCTCCCCAGGGTCCTGAACCTTGGGGTTTTCTAGAATGAGCAGCTCTTTAAACAGTTTATATGGTTTAAGAGGACTTGGGTGCCTACAGAAGAGATGATGCCATATTTCATATTCTAAGACACTTTTTTGGGTTATAATTTAACATATCCAAAATTGGTATCTGAGTCACAGTTGATGTGATGAGAAAGCATTGTATCAAAGTTTAATTGGCTGCAATTCTTTCTTTCTTGGTGGTCCATGAAATAATGACATGTTTTACAATTAAGGGTAGCTTATATTTGATGAAATCTGATAGATCATATCCAGGAAAGGCTGCAGGGTTCATTCCAATTTTATCTATTCCTAGAGGTGACGTTGCATGTGATAAAAATCTGTATTTTTAATTGTTTGGTCTGTATATGTCACAGCAGTACAGATACTGGAGACAAATTGAAGAGGAGCTCCACAAGCAAAATGATAAGCTGTCCAGTTTCTCTCTGTGGTCTATGGAATAAGTTTCCTTTAAAGTCCTTTCTGGCCTATGGTTTTTGTCTGTGGCCTCTTGGATCTGGCCATGGTGCTGACTGCTCATAGACCATTAGTATTAATTTCCAACAAATTCTGGACCTAATGTCTATATTCTGGGGTAAATGTTTGCCATGTCTCATCGCCCAACTACTACTCTGGTATAAGCTAGTTCCAAGAACATTAACAAAGGAAGTGAGAAAATGGTTTGAGCTAACTTAGTTTTCAGTATGGCTAGTGAAGTGGAGAGTGTGGGAATGCTTACCTGGCAAGTGAAGGGACGATTGCCAAACCTATGAAATTTGTTGTCACTCTCAAGAACTTAATCAGCCAGGGGACAACCTGGGTAGGAGAAACAACTGTCAACATTTAAAACAGAACCAGTTTAGTACAGAGAATGAACTACACAGCTGTTGAGATTGTTGAGATGCAAACAGATAAGGTAAGACAATGTATACATTAGCAACAAAGGGAAGCTGCTATTATCCCTAAGCTGAGGGACAGAGTGAGGAGGTGATGTAACTTCTGGGGACATCTGGTCCCCAGCTGAAGTGGCCCTGTCAGGTGTGAGTTGGAGCCGTGGAGGAGATGCAACAGCTGCCAGAGACATCTCACAAGGCAGACAGAGACCGGGAAATACCTTGGATTCTCCCTTTCCTCTGACTTCTTTGTAAATGCCTCTCATTGGCTGAACCCAGACAGATGCATCAGCCTGCAAGGGTCAGCTGCTGGGTAACTCAAGGAGACAAAGAGAAGGGAAGGAGTACATCTAAGAGAATGGCACCTATTCTCAGAAACCCATACAATAGACGAGGAAGAAAAGTAGAGGCGTCTAAAATGGTGGAAAGAGAATTAAAAATCAACATCTGTTCAGAAAAGTTGGGGCCTCTTTTTTGCACAGAGAGCAGGCCTTCTAGAGTGGGAGGGGGCAAAGTGTAGAAGAAAGCCCACACTAGGCAGTAAGGGATTGGGACTAGGCTTCTACTCCGATCTCTGCCACTCACTGGCTGTGGCCTCCCTTTGTACTTAGACTAAATCCAAAGTCCCTGTCCTGGCCTGTGTGCCCTACCATGATCTGGCACCTGCCCCCTCACCTCCTTTCGTACCTTTCTTCCCTTCATGGTCTGTGACCTGGATGTAATGGCTGAGCACACCAAGCACATTCCTGTTCCCTCTGCCTAGGACAGTCGGCCCTGAGCCCTTCACTTGGCTTGCTCTTTCTTGTCACCTTCAAATGTCACCTTCTCCAGAGGGTCTTGATCCCTGAGAGGTGTGATCATTTGTCTTAGTCCATTTTGTGTTGCTATAAAAGAATACCTGAGACTGGGTAATTTACAAAGAAAACGTTTATTTAGCATGCAGTTCTGCAGGATGAGATGTTCAAGGGTGTGGCCCTGGCCTCTGGCAGAGGCTTTCGTGCTGTGCTGTGTCACAGGAGGTGGTGAAGGTCAATGGGGCAGCAGGCACGTTTGAAGAGAGGTAAACCTGAGGAGCATCCTGTCTTTATAACAACTCACTCTCGTGGGAACTAATCCATTCTTGAGAGAACTACTCCTGGAGAACTCACTCACGACCACGAGCACGGCACCAAGCCATTCATGCGGATCCACACCTGTGACTCACACACCTCCCACCAGGCCCCACCCCCAGCACCACCACACTGGGGACGGAATCTCAACAGACCTTTGGTGAATGCAAGCAAACATATCCAAACCATAGCACCATCTATCTAAAACAACATCCTCACTACAGATTTCTCTATCACTCTTACTGCTTTCAATCTCTGCTTATCACTTTTCACTGTTGCAATTTTGTTTAGGGTCTAAAATGACCAAGACCATTCTTTACTTATTGATCTTCCCCAAAGAAAGGTAAGTTCCAGAAGACTAAGGGTCTTTTCTGTTTTATCCACCACTGTGTTTCCAATACCTAGAACAGCAATTGCTGCAACATTTTGTGAGGTCAGTAAATGTTTGTGGAAGCCGTGGCTGAAAGAACACCTTTAAATGATATGATAGGCATCTGCTTGTGTGACTATCTCCCTAGCTTGTGGCCATTTCCCCCCTTTCATTTATTCCTTTTCAAAAAAAAATGGAAACAAAAATTTTTGGCTATTTCTAATGTTAATAAGACCCTCTTTGATAGGGTGTGTGATATTATTTACTTGTGACTAAGAATACTAATGGTTTGAATTTCCTGAGTGTTTACTGTGTGCCCAGGAAACAGATTTGGGGAAATTAAGCAATTTGTTCCCCAAAGAACCAGCATTGAATCCAGGTCTCTTCAGCTCCCAAACCCTAGCCTGCTCTTAACCATTTCACTCTGTTGGCTCTGGGTTTTAGAAAACTAAAACACAAAACCCTTGCTTGTCATCTCTGCTTACCCCTCCTTCACCATCCACACTCCTGTGTGCTATCTTGTGCTAGAATATTTTTGCTTCATCCTTTAAATTTATTTTTCCTAAATCCACTCTATTCTTTCTACAAGTCTTCTTGAGGAGGCCTTCCCTGATGTACTATCTGTGACCACACAAGATGCCCCTCCATGGTGTTCTTCTAGCAACCTGTCCTTTATCAAAACACTTCTCAGCCTGGTTTGTAAAGGCCCACTCACCTGTCATCTCCTCCACTAGACTGTAAATTCTCTGAGGCAGGTACTCTGTCTTGTTCATGGATGTATATTAAACACTTTGCAAAATAAATATTTGTAGGTGAATACGTGAATGATGGAAGTATGAGAACCTTATGTATACTGCAAAATATGTATTTATCCCTGAAAATAAAGCATCTGTAAAAGCAAGAACTCCTTCAATGGGAAAATGAAATTCAGCTTCACAGAAGTTTGGTCTATGTACAACTTCTCAGGTGCACATCTGTTCTACAGAGCAAGGCATTTGATGCAAAGAGAAGCTGTATCTACTTAGAACCCGATAGCAAAGTCACACCTAACCCCTCTTGAGCAGCTGCTGTCATATCACATTAGCCACCTACAGTTCCCAAAGCTCTGTGGCACCTGCAACAGCAAGTTCTTTTTCCTTTGCCAAGGTTCCCGATAACTTCTCGCTCCAGCTTTCACTGGCATAGGTGGAAATGACACAGCGGACCGTGAGGGAGGACTCATTTAAAGACTTGATCTAGGATGCTAAGCTAAGCAGGTGCATTTGATGACATTTGTGCTTCGTGAAAGATGCATGGCTTTGAAGTCATCTGAGTCTTGCAGCAGAAGGACTGCTCAGCACTTTGCCTCAATCCTGGAAGAGGTGATAATGAATAGAGGTGGAAGAGAGCAACTTGAGCATGACGGTACAGGAGGGATGAATCGGGGATGAATCAGGATGCAGAGTCCTTGCAGGGGGGCTCACTTACCAGCTTGGGTACCCATGGCTCTGGTGCCTAGTAGCTGTTACACCTGACAAAGGAAGGAGAACTCAGGAGCTGGGTGGTGTACTTCACCACAATGCACATCAAGGGCCAGCCCTGTTCATGACTGCCTTAGGTCACCGTGTACTTATTCTCACATTTCCCTCAAGTCATACCACGATTTTTTTTTTCTTTTTTTGAGACAGGGTCTTACTCTGTCGCCCAGGCTAGAGTGCAGTGGCATCATAACAGCTCACTGCAACCTCAAAATCCTGGGCTCAAGTGGTCCTCTTGCCCCAGCCTCCCAAGGAGCTGGGACAGACACTACAGATGCATACTACAACGCCCAGCTAATTTTTTCTATTTTTGATAGAGATGGGGTCTCGCTCTTGCTCAGGCTGATCTTGAACTCCTGACCTCAAGCAGTCCTCCAACTTCAGCCTCCCAGAGTGCTGGGATTATAGGTGTGAGCCACTGTACCCAGCCCTTGCCATAATTTTTAAAGAGGAAAACATGGTTTTTAAACATACTTTCCACTCTCCCCTAATTATCAAAACTAGCAGGAGTCAATCTGAAGATTTGTTTGAAATAGTTGAAAAGGTATGAAGTTCTCTGTTGAGTGAAAGCAAGACTGTGCTACGATTGTTCATGCCTCTTCAGGAGCTCTCACAGACCTCCTTGTGTGTGCCTGCAGGGCTGGGGGTGGGGAAAGAGAGAGGGGGGAACATTTTGGACCAGTTATCACAAAATGTGGTTCCTGGACCAGCAGCATCAGCATCACCTGGGAGATTATTAGAAACGGGAAGCAACAGACCCCTTCCCAGACCCACGGAATCAGAAGCTCTCGGGGTGGGCCCAGCAATCTGTGCTTTAACTAGCCCTCCGGGTGATTTGGGGGCATGCTTAATTTAAGAACCACTGCTTTAGGGTCTAGACTGTAATTACAGTGGTCTCATGTTCAGAGTAACAATATTTTTCCTCCAACTCCTATTTCAACAATAAACTCTATTCAAGTAAGGACAGGATTGGGAAAAAGAGTCTTTAGTGTTAGAAATTCAAGGCTAACATATTACATGAAATGTTTGAGATGGCACTGTTAGCAGTGATTTCATCAACATCAAGATCATCTTGGGACACCCAATTTCAATTAAGGGTAATAACCATAAGTACTTTCCGAATGGTCGTAATGGAGTTCACTGCACACAATTATACTCAGTTTATAGTTAATTTACAGCAAGCTCCCTTTACGAAAGACATTCATGCTTCCTTGCCTAATCTTGTGTTCTCACCCGTGGAGAAGCGTGGCCGTGGGAATGTCTACCGAAGATCTCTCTGTGATGGGGGCAGCCCAGCCTGCCAGGGCTCAGGCTCCCTGGCCAATTGCTCCCCTGCTTCTTTCCTGCAGGCTGTCTGTCCTTGGAGACCACGTGTTCCAGTCATGGGAGGACTGACAACAAATTGTCCATTGCACGTGCTCCATGGGGCTGTCCTCCCTCTCTGCCCCAGTTTCCATTTTCTTCTCTCCCGTCTTCCTCCTTCCTCTCTCTAACCCTAATTATCACAATTTGCGGTTTCTCTATTTGCATAACCTGCTCCCCTATCTTCCTATTGAAATGTAACTGGACTAATGAGGCAGTGGACTATCGGTAGGATCAATATCCGTGTGGAAGAGAAATTCAGATTGGAGTTTAAGGGAAATAAATTTCATTCCAGCTGAGCCCCAGCTGTGGAGGTAGCCAATAATTCTTCAGTAATTTCTATAATCATAAGAAGTCAGTTGGTGTTGGTGAATAAATTCATGAAAAAAATGGAACGACAGGACTCTGCAGTGTGCTTGCGACCTTGTGACCAGTGTGTTTGCAGCTTGTGACCTTTGGCTTATTTCTGTTTGTTCGATATTAATTGAACCTAAACTATTTAATAGCTAATTATTAATCTCCTGAGTGCTCAGTATGGTGCTGTGTTGTGGAGGGTAAAAAGATAATTTAGATTTGATTTCTGTTTTCTAGAAGCTCATTCTAGTTATATAGAAGATAGATAAAATTATAATAATGACAATAATTCAGCAGCATTGAAGTTCTTACCATGAGCCCTAGGTACCATAAACACTGTGCAAATTGTCTCGTTTAATTCTTATCATTATCTTGTTGGGTAGGTGCTTTCAACCCCTTTTAAAGATGGGGAC
Organism: Microcebus murinus; assembly: GCF_040939455.1. NCBI lineage: Eukaryota > Metazoa > Chordata > Mammalia > Primates > Cheirogaleidae > Microcebus > Microcebus murinus. The sequence goes on along the minus strand of NC_134105.1, from coordinate 112,656,612 downwards.
ATCAAGACTCAATGCAGAGGGAACTTGGTCAAGATCACTAGCTAGTAAATAATGCGGCCAAATATTTGAGTCCAAAGTACTACTTGTAATCACTCTGCTGTAGTCCAGTAGTATGTCATAACAGAATCTTTATATTAGTCTAGTGCATTATTTTTTTTAATGTACATTAGAGCTTATAATATTGTTTTCTTCTGAAATGTTAGGAGAATAAGTTAAGAAGACAACATATAAAATCATCTTCTAATTTTAAGGTACTTGAATAACTAAAGTATTTGAGATAGGCAAACATTAGCCAATTGTGTGCTGTATTTGTTTTTATTTTATTTTATTTTTATTATTTCTGCATATTATGGGGGCACAAATGTTTAGGTTACGTATATTGCCTTGCCCCCCTACCCCGAGTCAGAGCTTCAAGCGTGACCATCCTCCAGACTGTGTGTGTCGCACTCTTTATGTATGTATATTCCCATCCCCTCCTCCCCCCTCCCATCTGCCTGACGTCCAATAAATGTTATTCCTATATGTCCACTTAGGTGTTGATCAGTGAAACCAATTTCCTAGTGAGTACATGTGGTGCTTGTTTTTCCATTCTTGGGACACTTCACTAAGTAGAATGGGCTCCAGCTCTATCCAGGAAAATACAAGAGGTGCTATGTCACTGTTGTTTCTTATAGCTGAGTAGTACTCCATGGTATACATATGCCACATTTTATTAATCCACTCACGTGTATTTGGAAAGGGAGCTGCGGAAGGCTTCAAGCAGAAGGTAGAGTTGGACCTTTGTGTTAGCACAGAATTATGAACGCAAATAAGGCTTCCTCACTGCCCCAGTCAGTCAGTCTTTAGCCCATGGCTCTGTTTCATTTCTTCCTGGCATTTAACGTTGTCAAAGACTAAACTATGTTTTTCTTTATTTATTCACTGTCTTCTCCTACTGGAGGTAGGAAGGCAGAGACTTTACCGATCTTGTCCTCTCCTTATCCTGTGTCTGGAAGGGCAGCTGCACACAGTAGGTGCACTCTACATGGAGTTGTTGAATGATGACATTTTCCACATGAGCAGTTTGAGTTTTATAGACAATGAGGAGATGTGGTAAGTTTCTGGACATCCAAGAAGCATAATCAAAATATATAAAATATATTATATTTTCATTATAATGTTTTTCAAATTGTTTTAAACTGCACTATCTGTATTGAATTCATAACAGTCCTATCAGGGTAGCTTGGCAGGTCTTTATTACCCTGATTTTACAAATTAGGAAGGTAGGGCTCAGAGAGGTTAGGTCATTTGCCTTAGATCACACAGCTGGTGAGTAGTGGAGGTAAGAACAAAAGCTAGGTGTCTGACCCCACTTCTCCCTGCTCTTTTCAGATTGCCTGTCAGTGGTTTGTAGAACGGACTGGGTGGAGTGTGAAGGCATTGACCCAGCTGGGTATTGGCCTCAGTTTACCTCTCCAAACCAGCAAGAAGGCCTGTTTAGAACCAGGCCAAGAGCTCAGGCAATCTGATCAGCTGTGGGCATCCAGGCAACTTCTCTCTATAATTATGGCCACAGTGAATTTGACCAGGGAGGATTCACTTTTGCAATGAGAACATTTAGAGTGCTGGCCAATCACCCCAACTCCCTAGCCACCTAGAGGCTTGTTATCCTGGTTTTTTCAATATTGAGGGATAATTCACCCTTTGTCTTCCAATTCTGCCTAGAAACAATTTAATTTTCTCAGATGATTTAACCTCAAAAAGACTAGTAATTAATACAGCAAAATTGGACTAAAGGGAGAGGGTATTCGACCCACTCAAGTCACTTCCTAAATGGGAGCACACACAGTCAAACCTTGTTAATATAAACCTAATACAATGCCGTGCATGTAATACCCCAGGCCTGGAGAACTATAGGGCAGCAGGATTAATGAACTTTTATCTAGACTGGGCTCCGAGCCCCAAATGTCTGAATCAGCTTGTTATGAACTTCACAGGCTCCCTCTCAGAGGGAGGCAAAGCAAAACAGAACACGATAGGCTTCTCATGTAGTATATTTAGCCATGATTGATTTGAGTGCAGTGATGTGGCTGTAGAGGAATCTTCTGCTGTTCCAATTGTCAGTGTTTGCAGTGTATGACAGTCTCCTCATAGGCACACTCAGCATTTATACCTGCACTTATCAGTTGGACCACATGTGGCTGTGCTTTTATTAGACAGAGAGAGAATGTGTGTGTGTGTGTGTGTGTGTGTGTGTGTGTGTGTGTGTGTGTGTAGAGGGGGAGGGAGAGAGGCAGGATAGGTGTTAGCTTAAGATCTAGTCAAAGTGAGAAGGCCTGAAACCGATGCAATGCAATAGCAATTCCACCAATCAGCACCAATCCCGTCCTGTTTCCCCCGGCATGCCTCGCAAGCACAAGGTCTTCCTTCTCGAGCACCAGCCAGCTGAGGAAAGCGAAGAAAGAGGCACCCAGGCTGTGGCTGGCTGCCAGCACTTGCAGAGTGGAGACACAGGGCTCCCCTTTGGGGCCTGCCTGGGCGCCTGAGCTGGAACGCCCTGCCTCTGACCTGCCTGGCCCCTCCCTCTGCATGGCACAGAAACCGGCATCTGCAGTGGACATCTCTGAACAAAGGTGTCTTTCTTGGGACACTTTACCTGCGGCCTGACTCAGGAGTGCAGCTTGGCTTCTGGCCGCTCCACTCTCGACATGCTTAGTGCACAGTGATCGGAGACCTTCCCTGAGCTTGCCCTGGTGGAGCCTGCAGTGGCAGCCCAGGCTAGTGTGGGGAGGGAGGGGAGAAGGGAGGGTCTGGAGACATATGGGGATTTAAACTAAGCTTTGTCCCTTTTGGACTGAAAAGAATGGCTTTTCCAGCAGGCACTCAAGTTAGATGTTTCATACCCCCCCTTCCCCTTCCCCTTCCCCTTCTTTCCTCACTGTTTAATAACAACACCACCACAGTTGGATAGCACCTGCTGTTTTGCAAGCACCAGGTATCCTTGGATCTTCACAACCCTGCCAGGCAGGTCAGGCAGGCACAGGAGGAGTGGGGGTAGAAGAAAGAGTATCCCAGCTGTGTGCCTTTGGGCAAAAGATCACCTCACTTTCTTCCTGGGCCTCAGTTTACTCATCTGTAAAAAACAAAAAAATGATAGCAATGCATTTCCTGCATTATAGGGTTGTAGTAGAAACAGTGAAATAATGCAATTGTAAAATGATGCCATGCCAAGTATTAGGCAAGTATAAGGAATATTTATATCATCTTGTAGATGAAGAAATTGAGTCTTAGAGATGTGAGTTTTATTCAAGGGTACACAGTTTAGTAAAAAAAACTAGGGATAGAATCCAAGTCTCCTATTTTGTGGTCAAAGTTACTTTCTACCACTCCATCCAAATGCCCTTCCCATATAAAGAATGATCCCTCAGTGGTTGTTGGGAGACAGAGCATCTCATTTTCCCCACAGCTGGGCCAGGGCATACACAGGTGACTGTCATTTGCTGATGCATGCACTCTCTTGCCTTCCCTCCAGTCCACAGGTGGGCTGAGCCCTTTGCAACACCTGCTTCCTCCCCTCCGGCTTTCCAAATCCACTCATCCCTTACCTGTAAGCCCCTTCGTTCACTAACTTCTTTGGCTAATTGATACTCCTCTTTTCTAAATGCTCATATTTTTATATTCAGTTTTTACCATGCCCGAAGAACTTAACTATTTTATATTCTTTATTGCCTCCTAAATGCTACCTCTCTCTAACTCTGTTTTCTGTTCCTTAAGAGCAAGGGGTTCTTCTTTATGATCCCCTCACAGTGTACAGGACAGTGCTGAGTGTTTAGTGGCATGCAGGGAGTGTTTATATTTGAGGAGCCCGCCTTCCTAGGTTGGTCTCTTGCTCCCATGCCATAAATGTCCTGGGCTCTTGGCATAAAATACTCTTCTCTCCTTTTCTACCTGGCAACTTCTGCTCATCTTTTGTGTTATTCCTTTTTAGCCCAGGGGACATCTGGTGCTGTGTGCCCTCCCTTAGTCTCCTCCCCTGACTCCTCTATTCATTATTATCATCATTATTATTATCATTATTTTGTTGCTGGATCTTTCTCTGCTAGTCTGAGATCTCTGTGAGAGTAGAGGCTGCATCTTCATCATCTCGGGACCCCAGGACTGTCCTTGTGCAGTGCCCCACCCAAGAGCCTGTAGAATAAATATTTATTGAGTGCAAGATTCGGTGAACAGGTTCCAAGTCCGATCTTTTACTGGAAACTGTTTTTGGTCTGAGTTGAGATCTCCTTGAAGTACTATGCATAAGACAGTTTCAAAACGGTAGCCGCATGGACTTTGCTTTTCTAAAGAACTGCACTTACTGCCCCTTGGATTTTCAATGCTGCTTTGAGTTCACTGTGTCCGGAGCTGACCACTGCTCTTCTCAGGGAGAATGAATTCCAGTCCTGTAGTGCATGCAGGGCAGTGGCTGAAACAGCTTCCTATACATCCTGTCTTCACAAATTCCTCCCTTGTATCTTTCCTTCCTCCCTCCACCCACAACAAATCCCAGATCCTTCCTCTGCTCCCCGAATCTGAAAGACATTTACGAGCCTCGTCACTGGGGAAGCATCTGAGGCCCATTCCTGCCTCTCCCTTCCCTAGCATGAGGGTCTCTCGTCCCCCTCTCTCACCATCGCCTCCTGGGCCAAGCTCAGCTATCTCTTGCCCTGTTTATGGGCCGTTGGGACTTTTCCAACAACCTGAGATGAATCTCCAAGGCCCCACAGGTAGTGCAGCTCCATCTCCAAGCCATAAACCACGGCTGGGTCTTTCATCTGCGATTGCTTATGTCATAAACGAGTGGGAGGAACAGCGAGGGGAGAGCAACAGCCCTGAACCATTCCAGATTTTTCTTTTCTTTTTTTTTTTTTTACAAGAAAGGGGGGAAAAAGGCCCTAAGAAACATGTCCAAACTTTGCACCAAGCAAATTCATTTCACTCTGGTAGGCTGTGCGTGGAGACTTGATCTCTGGACTTCCCCGCTAGGAGTCAGATTTATGCCGCGTCTGTGCCTAAATGGCCTCCAGGGATGCTGACATTTGTTGTCAGAGAGCAGCGAGTGGTGTTCCTTTCATCTCCGCTGAGGGGTGTCAGCTTAAATTATGAGGGATCGCTGCGGCCTGCATCTGGGTGTGGGAGTCTCCGCAGCAGAGGGGCCGCTCCCTCCCTCCGCTGTGCATCTCTGCTCTTGTAAGTTTTTTTTCCCCCGTCCCTCCAGTTCTCCTGCTGATTCTGAGAGAAATCTCCCAGCTCTTTTAGAATGTTCCTTTCTCTTGGGCAAATTGATAAGTGCATATCTTAGGGTCTGCGTGTTTTCAAGCAGAAGTCGGGATCCAAGCCAGGCAGGGCCTGCCCCTGCCGAAAGAGAAGACGGGAGCCTGAACACTCCAGGAGCAGCTTGGAAATTCCCCAAGAGAGGCAGAGCATGCCATTATGCCCACGATGTTGACAACGCAGTGGACAGAAGCTGGGTGATGGTCGGTGACGGTCCGCATGCCTGGTGGCAGCTGGCTAGTGGCAGCTGTCTGTACTTTGAGAGGTGCCAAGAGGCTCTCCCATCCCTCTATCTTCAGAGTCTCTCTTGCTAGGATGAGCCAGGACACCTGAAATTCCACGTTGGTGACTATTAGGGTAGATGCATTTCCTATTAAATGTTTATATGTTATTGACCGTGGGAGAGAACACATCAGACCGTTCTAACCACGGGCTCCGCAGTGCATCAGAGGAGCAGTGCTTCCTGCCTGCAGTCAGAGCCGGAAAGAATGGGACTTGGGATTGTGTGAGTTTTGATGGAGAGCAGGAGGTCAGGAGAGGTCTAGGGCAGGGGTGAGCGCACTATGGTATGCAGGCCAAATCTGGCTTGGTGCCTGTGTTTGAAATATAGTTTTATTGGAACACAGCCATGCCCATTCATATTGTCTGCGGCGGCTGCTTTTGTGCTACAATGGCAGAGTGGAGTAGTTGCACTACAGACCATAAGGCTTGCAAGGACTAAACTATTAACTCTCTGGCATTTTACAGAGCAAATTTGTAGGCTCCTGCTATAGAGCATGAAGTGCTTCTTAGAATGCAAAATGGGGGTCCTGAAGAAATAGAAGAGAGCATGAGATATTGAACAGCAGAAAGGAGGAATCAGAGGGAGAAAATGTACCATGAAACTGTCAGAAACGCTCCACAAACGAACCACTACAGCTACCACTTCTCTTTCTCTTCCTCCTTCTTTTCTTTCTCCTTCCCCTTCTTCTTTCCCTCCCCTCCTCCTGCTCCTCCTTCTAAAAACAAATACACTTTCCTCTCTCTCTTCTCACAAGGGTGTGGAGAGGATGAAGAAGCAGCTCTCTATGTCCTCCAAAACTGGGCACCGATGGTGAGCCTAGAAAGTGGTTCTCCTTCCCACTTCTCCATCGGCTCATGATGGGACAGCAGCTCTTTGGAGATGCACACACGTCCCGGGCAAGGCCGAGTACAGCTACAGCAGCAGGAGGACCCCAGTTGGCCCTCAGCCATCCTGCCTCTGGGGCTCCGAACAAACTGCAGAAATCATACCTTCCTTCTAGAACAAGCCCTAGCTCCCTCTCTTTCTCTGTCTTCTCACAAGCACTCACACACTCACATTGCACTGGCTCTCTGTATTGGCCAGGGTTATTTCTGCAAGACAGGGAAATGAACACTTGTAGTGTTAAAACTTAACTCAGATCCTCCATTGATAGGAGATTGCCATTAACTGAAAACGTGTGTCTAGGACCAAGAATACATCTTTTATGTTGGAATAATAATAGTGATGATGATTGTTATTTATTGAGCACCAGTCTCTTCTGGATGGTGCCAAACCCTTTACATACATCATTTCATTTAATAATTCCAATAACACTGTTAATTTCCCTGATGGGAAAATTGAGTTTTGAGAATGTGTTCTAAATCACACATATTAACTGTTAGAACCAGAATTTAAACTTGAGTTTATATGACTCCAAACTCACGCTTGTATGTGCCATGTCACATTGCTTTCCTAGATGGTGTCAACACATCCAAACCATGATCATTATATTAGACTTTACATTTTCATTAGTTACATTATCCCCACTTATGCCTATACATTGGCGTCAAACTATTGGAGGAATGACTGTAAAAGAATCAGACTGACTTCCTGAGACATTTGCAAGTACCATTTTGTTGACAAAACCAGCAAAAGACATGAGGTTTTTGCAGATAATAAAATTGCACTTTATGTTTTACATTGCAAGTGTGTTCTACACTGGGCATTGCTCAGCCCTCACTTGCTATTCAGTCTCTTTGCATCACCTGCCTCGCTGGAGATCCGCATGATCCTCAGGGTGGGGTGTTAGCCCTATTTCCTCAGAAATGTCACTGAAGGCATCACCAGGGCCAAAGGAACATCCTTTTCACTCTGGGGAGTCCACCTTCCTGAGAATTCTTGGCCTCACACTGGGATTTGGGGAGTCTCCCACTAGTGGGATGGGTGGGCCTACTAAGGGCCTACCCGTGGCTTTCTTTTTTCTACCTTTTATCCTCTTGTGAGATCTTCTTATTTTCCTGAGGCTTTTAGTTCTTAAGTGCTTGTTTTTTCCTGGCCATTCTGGAAAACCTCCTTCCAGAAAGATTTTGCAACCCTTGCTGCCCAGGTGAGACTGAGATCCTCTTATTGCATCACCCCTGGAAAAAGGCAACCTCAGAGTGAGATGCCAGAGTAGCCATGCCTCATCATGAGGACTCTTGTTTACTCTCTTCTTTAATCTTTTGGGTTTTTTTTAATCTGTGCTATTGAGAAGGATGGGGTAGAGGGAAAAGACATCCTTTTCCCAACCTCAATTGCAAGCTGTCCATGTGCCAGGACCATGCTAGCTGCTTTTCGAGAAAGCCAAGATGAGGGACCCATATAACAGCACTACTTCTGTGACACCCACGGGCTGGGTGTTCTTGTCTTCTTCATGCAGGTGAGGGGGGGGGTCAGTGACATGACGTGACTTGCATGGGGCTGTACTTATAACGAGGGGGCAGAACTGGAATGGAAACCCAGGTCTGCAAACCTCAGCCCATTTTCAATTACATTAAAACAGTCATGTCCTCAAGAACTCACAGTGTGGTGTTCCTTTCACTTTCAAACTTGTATGTTTAAATGTTCCTAGAAAGAAGAAGCCATTGTCCTTTCAGATAAAAATAAGCTTTGGGGCTCTGGTGGAGCCAGAAATGAGAACTCAGCTAATGTCGAAACTAAAACAGCACGTGCAAATGAGCATCTTTTACCGAGCAGGGCGGGAGTGAAGGAAAAGGATGCGTAGCTCACACGCAGTGGGTCCCTCATCTTGGCTTTCTCGAGGTGGCCGGGCGGGGCTGGCACAGGGAAAGCTCTTGGGCGAAGGTTTTCACTGGAGGAAGGAGGACAGCTGAGCTCTGTGAGGATCCAGAGATAAATGAGGGTCTTCTTAGGATCACTTGGGCATACAACTACCTACGGCTTTTAACGCCAAAGGGAAAAAGAAGTCTCTCTCAGTAGGGTGTTTCCCAGACCCTAGAAGCTCCTCCTCATGGGTGAGACGTCTGTGGGCTGCACAAGGTACCCTGGAAAAGAAGGTGGTGCCTACTGGGGGCTTCATTTCCTTTAGAAGTTACCCCTGACACTGTTTACTGCTTATAGAGTTGAAGTAATTCACATAATTGTAGTCACTTTAACAGAGAGTTATTTACTTTACAGATAAGAAATTTTGACTAATTATTAGAGTTATCTGTCCCTACTCAGTTGTCTGCACCTGTAGGTGCTCTAATGCTTGTTCTCTGTGGCCTTTTAAACAGTAGCATTTTCTACCACCTGCCAGTGGCCAGAATTTCAGACGTAGTATCTAGGAAGTTACAAGTAACTTCTCCAGGCCTAGTCTTGAAAAATGATAATCTAAGAAATAATATTAATAACCAATACTTACTGAGAACTCACTATAAGCAAAGCAGCACTGTGAGTGTCTTATTGGTATAAACTCATTCAATCCTCACAACAACTCCAATGGAGTGGGTTGTCCTATGTCACTATTTTGCAGATGAGTAAAGTGAGTCAGAGAATTAAGTAACTTGCTCAAGGCCACACAGCTGGTTAAAGTGGAGCTAGGACAGGTGTCCTCAAACTATGGCCCGCGGGCCATATGCGGCCCGCCGAGGACATTTATCAGGCCTGCTGGGTGTTTTTGCTGCCACTGCCTGTCCTGTTTAGCAGCCAACTCGTCCTGGGCCCACAGTGCGCATGTGTGAAATGTGTGCCGCACTCTCCAACGGCCCTCCAACGATCTGAGAGACAGTGAACTGGCCCCCTGTTTAAAAAGTTTGAGGACCTCTGAACTAGGATGTCATACTGTGTTGAAGTCCTGAGGTGTAACGTAGGTGTTCTGGTTCCTGCCTTTGGGTTTTAGAAGCTTATTCTAAGAGCCTTCCTGGAAGCTTCCAAATCAGTGCACATAGGTTGTTGCACTCTTTTGTTTTTTTTGAGACAGAGTCTCGCTTTGTTGCCCAGGCCAGAGCTGGTGCCGTGGCGTCAGCCTAGCTCACAGCAACCTCAAACTCCTGGGCTCAAGCAATCCTCCTGCCTCAGCCTCCCAAGTAGCTGGGACTACAGGCATGCGCCACCATGCCCGGCTAATTTTTTCTCTATATATATTAGTTGGCCAATTAGTTTCTTTCTATTTTTAGTAGAGACGGGGTCTCGCTCTTGCTCAGGCTGGCTTCAAACTCCTGACCTCGAGCAATCCTCCCACCTTGGCCTCCCAGAGTGCTAGGATTACAGGCGTGAGCTACCACGCCCGGCCAGGTTGTTGTACTCTTACATAAAGCCATCCCAGGAATGTGGACCCAAGAGCCTTGTTATGGAATAACATATAGCTCTAGGAAGTGGATTTTGGGATTCACAGCATTGCTTTTTGCTCCTTTTAGGTAAAAGTGACGATGAAGAAAGTCTTTGCAAGTCAGCCCATGGGGCAGGGAAAGGAGCTACTGAGGATGGCAAGGACCACAAACGCCCCAAACGTCCCAGGACCATCTTGACAACCCAGCAGAGGAGAGCTTTCAAGGCCTCGTTTGAAGTGTCCTCCAAGCCCTGCAGGAAGGTACAGGAGGGAAGAGGGGAGGAAGGAGAACTGGGTCCACTTCTCCTCTGGGATCTCAGTGGGCATGTGGGGGTCAGAGAAGTAAGGAGGGCTGTTCAGACGGAGCCTGTGCAGGTGGCCTTGAGCCCCGTTGGAGACTCTAGGGATCGTTAATCTATGGCCAGGGATGTACTGGAGTCTCCTCATGCTTTTCATGCATGTATCCCGACTCCAGATGGCCCTGGCTCACACCTTTATTTCCTGGAGAGCCGTGGGAATAGTAATAATGATAATAGGTACCAGTCATGATGTAGACCAAGACGCTGTAACAAAGCCTATAAAAGTACAGTGGCTTGCAGTATGTACTCTTTTTTTTGTCTGGCTTGTTCCACTTGGTGGAGTGAATTAGGGATTCATCCAAGTTGTGGTTCATTCCTTTTTTGTTCTTGAATGGTATCGTGCTGTATGGACATGCCATGGTTGGCTTCTCCATTCACCTATTGATGGGCATTTGGGTTGTATCCATTTGGGGCTGTTAAAAATAGGGTTGCTGTGAACACTTGTGTAAAAAAAAATACAGTGGCTCAATGAGATGGGAATTTATTCTTCTCTTATGTCATAGTCGGGAGATGAGCAGGTCAAGACTGGTGGGGTGGCTCTGTCATCCCTCACATGGGTCCAAAGGCCTGCTCTAGTTGTCACCATGTTTCCAGCCACCAGGGTGTGAAAAGAGGAAGTGGAGTGCAGCTGCATTTTTAAGGACATACCCAGGGACTACTCAAATCACTTCCACTCGTATGTATTGGCCAAAATTTGATCCTGTAGACACAACCCCTGCAAGGGAAGCTGGGAAATGAGTCTATCTAGGTGACCACATGGCCTGCTAATACTTAGGGATTCAATTGCCGATTGGAGGAAGGAGAGAATGGATATTGGGGACAATTAGCTGTCTCTGCCACACATAGCTGTGCCCATTTATTGAGTACTTGCCATTTATTGATTGCCTACCATATGCTGGGTACTACCTTTTACACAATAAAAGGAAGAGAAAGAATATTCTTTATTGAAATTCATAAGGGAAATACACTATAAAAATTTTTTTAGCATTGTCTGCATCCCTATTTGTAGTAGTCAGCTTTGGCTGTGATTAAGAAACAACCCAAAGTCTTAGTGGCTCCCAACGAACATTTATTTCCTTCTCTGGGACTGTGCATTGGCTGTGGCCCAGCAGGGCTCAGGTTCAGGCCCCTCCGCCTGCCTCTCCTTCGAAGGTCCAGGCTGCAAGAGCAGCGCCCTCCTGATGCATGCTGTTCTCCTGAGGATGGCAGGAGGCCAAGCCAAAGCAGGAGGCCCACTGGAAACCTCTCACTGGGTATCACATGGGCCAGAGCAAGGCATGGGCTTAGCCCGACGTGGGTGTGGTGGTGAAACATACACCCTTCATGGAGCAGAGGAGGGAAGGATAGATACTTGTTGAACAATAGTACAGTCTGCCACAACTGCTGACCTTTGAAAAGATTCACCTGCAAACTCTTTGCTTCCCCACGCTTGCAGCTCTCTATGCTCCAAGGAAGGTACTGGCAGAAAGTGAAATACTCCAAGGTGGGCTTGCTGCAGGACAAATTATAGCCTTCATCACTTGCTTACTTATTCCATGTGTACTGAACTCTCAGCGTCAGCATGGGCTTGTGCTGGGTGCTCGTCTCCAGGAAGCTTCCAGGCAGCCAGCAAGGAGGAGATGCAGGGGCATACGTTTACTGTAACACCAGAGAGAGAGAGAGCTCTGAGGACCACAGCAGAGGGGCAGCTGGGAGCCGCAGGGAAGGGAAAGGCCACTTTGGTCTGGGGAATCAGGCAAGGCTTTGTGGAACAGGTGGCTTTTGAGCTGGGCCTCCGACGAATGGATAGGGTTTCAGCAGGTGGAGGCGGGCCCCTGTGTGCACTCCTATTTTAGTTGGCTTAGCAGAAGGATGTGCTTTAAAAACCTGCTCGAATCATCCCACTGCTCCTAAGCCTCAGCCCAAGCGTCATGACAAAGGCGACATATTTCCCAAGGCCTCCGGTTTGCTCTGCTCACGTGTTTATTCAAGGAGCTCTTTCAATCCCATCCCAGAATCTAATCAAAAGGGGGCAGTGTCTCTTAGACCCACCCTTTGAAAATCTGTGCTTCTTGCCCTATCTCTTCTCGACACCTTAGCAGCCCCTCACTAGGCGCCTGTATGGTGGGCAGATGTTTAAACACATCTTTTTATTAGCCGGATCGCACTTGTCCCGTCTCTGCATGCCCCAGTACCTGTGTCTGCATCAGAGCTGACAACCTGGCTCTGCCACATTCCGGATTATTCTCGTCTTATTCTCCTTGGGCAGGGCTTACTCAGTATAACAGTGAATATGAATATTCCTGAAACACCCAAAGTCACCTAGAGACAGAACCAAAAAAGATAAGTCAATGAAGTTAGGAAAGAGAAGAGAGCAAGAGAGAACCATTTGTTTTGGCAAGGTGATTTTTACTCTCATTTTTCCTTAAGTAGGTTAATGTTTATTCGTGGCCTATAGCTAAAGCGTAGCAATAGACTTCCCTAATTTCCAGAGTAAGAGAAATCTAGAAACACCTTTTGGTAATGAGCATCTAAATTAATGACCATGACCGTTTCTTTTTTTTGTTTACCTGGTGAAAGGCTCTCTACTGGAAGGGAAGCATCGTTGTGTTTGAGTTTATGCCGGACATTAAACACTAGCCAGCGCCTACATGAGACACAGTCTGTTGGCCTCCCCGTACACTATACAGAAAATGTTCTGCCTCCTACCCTGAGATGGCAATGTTTCCATATTTCTAATGTTCAATGTTTTCAAGGTGAGGGAGACTCTGGCTGCAGAGACAGGGCTGAGCGTCCGCGTCGTCCAGGTGTGGTTCCAGAACCAGAGAGCTAAGGTAACCCGCTTATTACTTTTTTGTCTGTCCCTTTGTTGCTGGGGACATTGCAGCAGGACATTGTACTCATTGCCAGGTTTTCTAATCTGAACTCTTTGGATAGAATAGTTCTCTTGATTCAAAAATTCTGTTATCAACAATCATTTCAGCCACAGCAGCCCTGCAGAAGGGGAGAGACTAGGCATTTGTTTTAGTTAAATGTTTGTTTGTTTGTTTGTTTTTTTCCTAGTGGCCATGACTGTGAATCTGGCCAGCCATCTGTATGAATATTTTCTGTGTCTTTTGGTTAAAGCATGTTCTGTAATTCACATTTATTTAATCCAGATATCAAAGTTCTTTTTTTTTTTCTTCATTTCAAAGAGAAACCCAAGTCACACACATAGATAGGTCTAAGATAACATTATGACTTGGTGGTGGTGGAATGAATGCCTTCACTCATCTCTCCCAGGCCAGCCCTCTCCACCCTAGGCCAATTGTCATACTGCCCTCTTGCCCCTACCACGGGCTGTATTCCTGCATCACAGTCTTTGTTTTATAATTTTTACTCATCTTTCTTCCTACCTCTAAAATTATGTGTGCCCTGTGGCCTATTTCTCTAGGGCTCTGATCTTTAGTGGGTGATGTGAGGAAAAACAAACTCTATTTTCACTCTGTTTTCATAACACAACAATCGACACAGAACACGCCTGTGACCAAATTGGGGGGTGGGGGGTCTTTCCCCACACACCAGGCAAGCAGTCAATTTTGCCTTCGACACCAGCTGGCTTTCCTCTAACTCAGTTCAATTCCAACACCATCTACCCAGAGATGGCGTCAGATCCAACAGGTTGAGGGCTCAGTTCCCAAGACTGTCCCCCCTAACCCCAATTGGCATTTGCAAGACCCGGGTTGTGGCCTGTGCTTCTCATCCACTGGCTATGAATTGGGATCCCACAACCCACTCCTAAGGTTCCATTAATTGGATAGAGCTGCTCACAGAACTCAGGAAACACTTACTTACACTTGCTGGGTTATTATAAAGGGCATTACAAAGGAAATGATGAAAAGATGCATAGAGTGAGAAGTAGGGGGAGGGGTGGAGAGCTTTCATGCCCTCCCCAGGTGAACCACCCTCCAGAACTTCCATGTATTCAGCTATCTGGAAGCTCTCTGAACCCTGTCCTTTTGGGTTTTTATGGAAGATTCATTGTATAGACATGATTAATTAAACCATTGGCCATTCATGATCAACTTAACCTTCAGCCTTCTTTCCCCTCCTTGGAGGCTGGGGGTGGGGCTGAAAGTTCCAATCCTCTAATCCTGCCTTGATCTTTCTGGTGACCAGCACCCATCCTTAAGCTATCTCGGGGCTGCCAGCCATCAGTCAATCATTAGCATACAAGAAGATATCACTTTGGAGATTGCAAAAACTTTTGGAGTTGTATGCCAGGAAACAGGGTTAAAGACCAAATATATATTTTACATGGCTCACACCTGTAATCCTAGCTCTTAGGAGGCCGAGGCGGGCGGATTGCTCAAGGTCAGGAGTTCAAAACCAGCCTGAGCAAGAGCGAGACCCTGTCTCTACTATAAACAGAAAGAAATTAATTGGCCAACTGATATATATATATAAAAAATTAGCCGGGCATAGTGGCACATGCCTGTAGTCCCAGCTACTTGGGAGGCTGAGGCAGAAGGATCACTCGAGCCCAGGAGTTTGAGGTTGCTGTGAGCTAGGCTGACACCACGGCACTCACTCTAGCCTGGACAACAAAGTGAGACTCTGTCTCAAAAAAATATATATATATATATTTTACAATAGCACAGCTGATAAATTACTATCTCATTATTTTATCATGATTGGCTAACGTAGCATTTCCCCAACTGAATTCCTCAGAATAGGGCTATTGATGTGTTAGCCCACCAGAAAAAGACTCCATGGTGCAATAAATTTGAGAGGCCCTATAGCCTATGGATTCATACAGCAGAGGAGCACATTTATAGCTCTGAGAAATCTTGCAATAAAGAAATTTAAGAAAAATCTGATGTTTTCGACACACACACACACACACTCAAAATATAAATTAGCATCTCATGGAACCCTAGTGTTCCATGGAACACAGTTTGAGAAACATTGAGTTAGAATGTTCCTTCAAGGAAGTTTGTGTGTTAACAGGGTGCTTTGGGAGACAAAGCTCCTTACGCAGAGGCATGAATCTCTAGGTAGGCTCATGTCAAACACAAGGGCCAGCAGACAGGAGATGGGAGGGGAACAGCCTCTTAGTGTATCCTAAGTCACACCCTATTGGCAGCCCCTTGCTCTGTAAGTCTAGGCTGGGCTGCAGACCCCATAGTCACACACTTATTCCCTCATGTAACGTTGTCACAGCACAGGCAGCAAGTTTTATTTACTTGGGGGAAGGAAATCCCTGTTCTTGCTAAGATAAGCTGCACCACCAAGGTAGAGGAGCTGTCAGCTGAGATGCCTTAAACTTGAACTGCTCAAATGCGGCTCCCTTACTGAGTAAAAGCCAGGGAAATCGTCCCTCTGCTTTACACACCAGCCCTCGCATGGGGAAGGTGTCACTTCCGGCTTCCCCCTTACCGCGTGCACCTGCCACAGGTCACCTGACTTCTAATCCTGTGGTCCTCTCCTCACCAGATGAAGAAGCTGGCCAGGCGGCAGCAGCAGCAGCAGCAAGATCAACAGAACACGCAGAGGCTGAGTTCTGGTAAGCTGGCAGCTCCTCCCCGGCTGGTCCCTGCTGGAGTCCAGGCCACTCCTGCCACCACAGGTCTCCCACCACCCAGCTCTTTGAATGACATGTCTGGACTCAGAGAAGCCCAGTTCACACCCACTGGAGAGATGAGGCCTTCAAGCGAGGACTGAGCCATGAGGAACTCCTGAGGGGGTTGGGGGCGCCTGGGCTGCAGGCCCAGAACTGCAGATTGGAGGAGCCCCCTGTGCCTGGGTCCCACCACAGAGTCAGGGGAGTGTGTCAGGGCTATGTGCAGTCATAGACATGTCCAATTTCTTGCCTTGCTCAGTTTTTTTTCAAGGCCAATCAGTTTAATAGAAGACATCACTTGGCTGGGCACGGTGGCTCATGCCTATAATCCTAGCACTTTGGGAGGCCGAGATGGGAGGATCGCTTGAAGCCGGGAGTTCAAAACCAGCCTGGGCAAAAAGCAGGACCCCGTCTCTACAGAAAATTAAAAATTAGCCAGGCGTGGTGGCATGTGCCTGTCGTCCTAGCTACCTGGAAGGTTGAGACAAGACGATCCCTTGAGCCCAGGAGTTCAAGGCTGCAGTGAGCTCTGATCCCACCACTGCATTCCAACACAGAGTGAGACTCTGTCTCTAGAAAGAATTAAAAAAAAAAAAAAAAGAAGACACAGTGCTATGATGTATCCCTTTCAAAAATAATATAAAAATAGCAAAAATAATGATAGCAAAATAATACTCCCCTCCTTTGTGGAGCACGTTTATAGCTCACACAGTGTTAGCACATATGCTGACTTTACTCTTATAGCACCCGCCTTCTGAGGCGAGTGGAGAAGTTATTATTATGCCCACCTCACAGATGGGCAAACAAAGGCTCTGCAAGACCGAATACATTCCTGTATCAGTAAGGGATGGGGCCGGGACTAGAACTCTGACTCTGTGTTCCCCTAGGCTGTTCTCCCTTAACTCACCTCTACCCAGGCGGACCCTTTAAAATAAATAAATAAATAAATAAATAAATAAAGGTGGTGTGAAGATCATGGAGAAGGGTGAAGAAGGACAGGTTGTGGGAGTCTTTAAGGAAGTTAAAAGGAAAATAAAACCAGGAATAACTATATTAGAGCAATGCCATTCTTAAAAAGATATGCCCCCGAACTCAGCCATCCAGGAGAATTCCTCGAGTGGTCTATTTTGCAGAGCAGGGCTTCTCGCATTTTAACGTGCATGTAAATTACCTGGGATCATGGTGTTTGAGAACATAAACTCACAGTGCTTGGGACTTTATTTAAAGAACTGTAAGAGCAGGTACTAGGGTGGACTCAAGAAAGCAGAGGGTGGTAGGAAACAGAGTCTCTATTCTCCTCATGTTTAGAGGACCAGAACAAGATGTGGAGGCAAGAACCCAGTCCTCCTTTTCTCATAACCCTCTGTGCGCGAGTGTAGCAAGGTGTGGTTCCAAAGCCCGTCCGCACGAGCTTAGGGAATCTTCAGATCGGCCGTTGAGGTCAGCTGGGCCAGCGGCACGATTTCCACTTGCCTGGTAGGCTCACAGTGGGTTCTTGCAGGAAGGATCCTCATATTCATCCGCCCCAGGGGCTGCCAAACCTGTGCACAGCGTCACAGCCCTTTGTTTAAATGGCATGTTTCAAGGATGTTCTCAGGGTTTAGCTGCCCAGCCCGCACCCATCCTTCCCTCCAAGGTGATCCCTGATGGCCTTTGGTGGGCACAGGCTGGCTCCCACCGATGTCCCCCTCATCCCCTTCCAGTTCGTAAGTGAGGAAACCAGGACCCAGGGGAGTGACACGCTGGGCTGTACGTTGAGAATGACCTGCCTTCCTCTCTGTCCCACAGCTCAGACGAATGGTGGCGGCAGTGCCGGCATGGAAGGGATCATGAACCCCTACACGGCCCTGCCCACCCCGCAGCAGATCCTGGCCATCGAGCAGAGCGTCTACAGCTCGGATCCCTTCCGACAGGGTCTCACCCCGCCCCAGATGCCTGGAGACCACATGCACCCCTATGGTAAGAGGGACCCAAGCCGCACGGGCCCTCTCACGAATGGGTTTCTCATTTCCTCCCAGGCACACGTACGCGCCGAAGCCCCAAAGCAGAATAAGCACCCCACGAAATACCACCTGACTCACCTAGCGGTCCTAGCCAGTGACTGCAGAAGGAAGAGCCACGTGGCATATTCGTTAGTGATGCTTCCGTCTATTCTTGTTTTCAAAGCTTCTTGTCTCTTGCTTTTATATGGAACATTGCACTTTCATCCTGGCCCCTGTTTGTTGTCACTGGATTCCACAGTCTTGTGTTTCATGCCAGATCCCACACTGACAGATTTGCAAGCAATATCGGGGCTGGTACAGGCAGAAGGCCTTAATTAAGCAAACATTTATGTAAAGAAAGAAAATACATAAAAAGCATAGAAAACAAATTTTCTAACTGGACTACCCTACTATGGATACTAGTAGGTGCTCTAATTTAATTCATGAAACATAAACTGACTTGTTAGTATCTCCCTTATACCCATCTCACCCAAACTGGGGTTGATTTGGATGCTGTGTGGGTGGCTGAGCCTTCCCACTTGCCCAGCTTGCTGCTTCAGCCGATGGACAGGCTGGGGGGCCAGGAGAGCCAGGTGGGGTGGGGTGAACTCGGGAGTGAACGTTCAAGTTCACCCTCAGCGCCAAATGCAGGCTGCTCCCTTTTTAAACAGAGAAAGGCCAGTGGTGCGTGTAATGCATCGATCTATGTGTAGTCTGTGACAGATTATCCTAATAATTAAAAAACAAAGTTTTATTCAGCAAGCCTTCAAAACATTAGTATCAGAGCTACAGGCCTCAGCTCACAGACTTTGTCTCGAGACTTCTTTCTTGCCTTCATTAAAAAAAACTCGGTTGTTAAAATCACCCGTACCCCCCCCATGCCACACATGCAAGCAAACATCTTTATTAAGATCCGGCCCTCTGCAGGGCCTTCATTGGCCCCCCTCATTCACTGATACAGTTGTAGGCATATACGTGCACGTTCCGGTGACATCCACCCTTCGGCTTCCTTGGAAGACACAGGTCACGTCTGTATCACAATTTTCTCCACAGCTATGGGAAAACGGAGCAGATGAATGTTTCGCAGATTCTCACATGTTCAGGGTCTCAGGGGTCTTGTCACATAAAGGATGCCTGTGATGAGTCCTTTAGTAAAACGAATAGTTAAAGCCCCATTACAAGTGCCATGAACTCTAGTTGTCACCTCTCCCAGCTTTGACTTGAGTGGGGGCAAAGCATGCAGGTTGCAGCAGTCCCTGAGCTGCTCCACGGTGTCCCCTGCAGACTTCTCTGTCAAGCCTGTGATCAGTCGAGGGTGGGGTCCCAGCCCTCCTTTTCTCTGCAGTGCATATTTGGGGAACAGCGTACACTGAGTGTCTGCTTGCTGTTTGAAAAGACAAATGATATCATGGGAGGTTTCATCAGCCTCACTCCAAGAGCCGATGTTTGTTTTTTTACTTTCCCTCCTTCCAGCACCATGTTTGAGGCCCAAGTCCCATAGCCCTGTCTCTGTCCCTCCAGCCCCTGGCGACATGTCCTGCCTGCTCCTCACATTCCCTGTCTAGACACTCTGACATTTGCTTATGCTGCACTCAATTTAGCACTGTGTCATATCCTAGTTTATATTGTGTTAACTTGTTGCACTTTGGACGTGAGACCCCTACAGAGACTATAGATGTTTTGTGGGCAGGGACTGTGCCCCCTCCTACTTTTCTATGCAGTTCCACCCCACCCCCACTCTTTTCCCAGAACCCAGTAGAAAGTTTCACGGGGAGGGGGAGGGGTGCTCGGGCAACACTTTTGTTGAATTCAGCTGAATTTTCTCACGCTGAAATCGGTCTCTTCTTCCAGACCCTCATGCTGGTGTTTCTTCTCCATTTCAGGTGCAGAGCCCCTTTTCCATGACCTGGATAGCGACGACACCTCCCTCAGTAACCTGGGTGACTGTTTCCTAGCAACCTCAGAAGCCGGGCCCCTGCAGTCCAGAGTGGGAAACCCCATTGACCACCTGTACTCCATGCAGAATTCCTACTTCACCTCTTGAGTCTTCCCCTGGTGTTCCGTGGCTAGGCTCCCGTACAGAACAACCGCATTGTGTGAGGGGTCGCTGGCTTTAGACGGGGAGGCCAGGGAAGAGGTGGGCTGGGGAGGGAGTTTTGCTGGGAATGCTGTTGTATAACGACGATATGGTGTAGCCCGGCATTCCCAAAGACTGAATACATTATGGATTGCATAGTTTAATGTTTCTAATAACAGTCTTAGCGTTAGATGTGAAGATGTGTTTATCATTAAGGACAGGGACTTTTAATCTAGACATTCTCATGCAAACTAGATACCTAGGGACTCCTAACAACTTCCCACCCTTTTGGGGAAGCTTTTGTTCAAGAGGTGCATATGTCTTTCCATCTATACACCATAGACAGACAGACAGACAGACAGATAGATGTGCGTGTGTGAGTGTGTAAACCTTTCATACTTTATCATCAAAGTTTATTCCTAATTATAACAGACACCACTGTACAGCAAAAGTAACTTTATTTTCAGTGTGAACTATATTTAAGGAAATGCTTGATGCACTTAAGTTATAAAATGAGATAATTTACTTTTATAAACTTTATTTTTAGTTTGAAGAGACTTGTCGGCAGGGCAGAGAGGGCTGCTTCACCTAGCCCTGTAGCTTGGAGTGCTTGAGTTCCTTCTGTTTTCAGAGTGTCACCGAGGTCTGGAAACAGCTCTGTGTGGCTGACAGTGTTCTTGCATGAGGGTTCTTGCTCTCTTTGGGGTTGAATTGTCACTGGGCTTGGGTGGGACAGAACAATCCCTGATCATGTGCTTAGAAAACGTAAAGCCCAGACTTTGGGGCTTTCGTTTATTATTCCGACATGTGGTTGTCCGGGCAGCACTGGGAAGGTCGGTTCTGCTCTGGGCTTTCGGCATCTGCAGGTGTGGATGAGGCTGATCGCATGCACCTACCTCACTGGGAAACACCAAGGCCAATTCGCCCCCAGGACACATGAGCAGGGCTCAGACCAATATCTGATATTTGTTTAAAAGGCAACCAGACCTTTGCCTCACGTGGCGGAGGGGGGCACCTGGGGCTGCAGCAGGGGGCTCAGCACTCAGATCCCTGGGGCAACACTGCCCGCCCAGCCCCCTCTGCGAAAGCCTGGACAGGAGAGATCCCAGCTCAGGGCGACTCAGAGGGAAGCCAGAGTCCTTCAGTGGGAGGAGGCTAAGGCTGAGAAGACAAAGGAGGGCACGGGGATGTTCTAGAGCAGGGGTGGGCCAACTACTGCCCGAGGGCCTATATTTTTATGGCTTGCCAGTTTTTACATTTTTATATGTAAAATGTAAATTTTACATATAAAATTTACATATATTTACATATATGTAAAATATATGACCGGCTATAGGTGGCCCAGAAAGCCTAAACTATTTGCTATCTGTATTGTCTGGCTCTTTACAGAACAAGGCAGGGCCCCCTGTTTTAGAGGCGCTGTTTCTAAAGAGCCTCTTGGAGCTTGCTGAGGCAGAAAGGCTGGGCGGAAACCCAGGACTCTTCCTTCCGGCTCACTTTTCTGACCTTCAGCACAGACAACCCAGCAGCCATTGTACATGGGGACAGTTCCACACCCTGGTCCCCAGTTGCGGTGCTAGGATGGGATCCTTCTGTGCTAGGAGGTCCCTGAGAGGGGCTGTGCCAGGCTGGCCCCACTCCTGGGAATGCCACCAGAGACTTGAACACGGTGACATGTCCCCACCGCTCCCCGTGGGACCAGAGGGAGCACATCCTCTTATGGTAGAGTCTATGTCGTGTGATTTTTGTGCTCTTGTTTATGATGTGTGCAAACCGCCAGGAAACCCAAGCAAGCCTGGTGCGTGCGAATCGTGCTGATGCTGTGTGGCTCCGCACCAGTCTGGAGAATGTAGCAGATCCTATGTGAGTGAAAACAAGCAAGAGGTCCTTATTCCACTCCTTAATGGCAGACCAAGATGCAATTAAAAACCTCTTACAAATCGGCTGTTGTTTATTCCAGGGGCGGGGTGGGGGGCAGGGAACGAAGGGAGCCTGGGGTTTTGTCCACAGAGCCATAGCCATGAGTGTGTGGCGGAGCTTTGCATGCACAAAAGGAGTAACTACAGCAAAACACCCAGACAAAGGTGTCTTCCACCTCTGGCCTAAATGGATGAAGACCTCAGTCTTTACAAAAACCCTCATGGAAGGGGGCAATGGGACCCTTCCATCAAGTTCACTCATGGCAGAGGAGTTGGTGACATCCCTTGCATGAATGTTTGCCTGGAAATCCGAGCAGAGCCGTGGGGCGGGAGGGAGATTCCTCACGCAGGGCTGGGGGCAGATGGCTGTCCAGGAGGGAGAGCAAAGCAGTAAACATTTGCTCCCTGACACACTCTCCCGAAGTTCTCAGCAGTTTTAATGCGACATGTTGGATGAGCCATTATGACCACAGAGAAAGAAGACAGGAATGGCATGAATGTTAAGACCAGAAGACATACTCAAAGGATGGCGTCATTTGTTTGTCTGTCTTCTCCCTCCACCTGCAATTACTTGAACCCTGCAACACCCAGCTCTGGCTCACCCACTCCATGCTAGAAGCTGGCTCTGGCTCTTGCTGAGGGCCTGGAAGGAGGGAGATGGAGGACGCCACGCCGGCAGGAGGAGCCCGCCAAGGAAGCCTTATCTCAGACTGGCTTTCGCTGGGCTGGCCTCAGTTCCCAACTCCAGCTTCCAAAGAGCGTCTAGGCAGAGGACCTTCGCCCCGTGTGTCTGCCTAGCTGGCAACTACTCATCCTTCAGAATCAGTGCACTCGGCCTTCCTGAAGAAGCCTGCGAAGGTGGGTTAGGTGCCCATATGCAGTACAGGCTAATGCTACCTGCCGCAACCAATAGCTCCCCCAATTTTATAATGGCTCAAACACAATAGAAATTTCTGCTTTTTACTTAAGCAAACATAAAATTTGAATTGGGAGGGAGTTTGGGTTAGAGGACACTTCTCTTCCATGCAAAATGAAGGCTGTGCTCATGGCTTCCAGGCTTTTGCTGGGGACTGGTTGTCTCCGATCTTCTATTCCTGTTCCAACTGGAAGTGGTTACGTCTAGGTTGCAGACCCAGCTCCCCTACTTACCAGCTGCACGCCCCGGGAAAGTTCCTTCACTCCAGGGAGCTGATTGCTCATGTATAGGGCAGGGCTGGTGCTTGTCATTAACTCAGAGGGTTGCGAGGACAGGCGAGAATGTGTGCGAGGCACTCTGCCCTGCACTGGGCGTGTGGCAGGTGGCAAAGGTGTGTTGGCTGCTGAGCTGTGGGCCAGACCTGCTCCTGGGGTTTGGTCATGGATGGAGAGCTTGTGGGAGGGAAAAGAACGCACCCTCGTTCACCTGAGCTGGGAGGTTCCCCATCGCGTCTCACCATAACTTCCTTAGATCCCAGTGCGGACCATCAACAGCCTGGGCCAGAATGGTGGGGGTGGGGGTGTGTGATTTGTGCTTTGTTTTGTTTTAAAACATGCAGGTAAAATTCCAATTATGAAGTCACATTCAGAACTTTGACCTCAAGGAGGAGCAGCCAGGTCACAGGGGATTTTCTCCTGCCAGCCATTGTCACCTGCTTTTCATGACCTGCGTCAGGGAGGAAGATGAGTTAGGGCTGGGATCGGAGGGGAGAGACTGGGTCCCTTAGCCGAGCCTTCGCTGCCTCGGAGAAACTTGAGTTAACCTAACGTGAATCAAAAACGGGAAGAGAATCAAGTTGCTATGTCAATTCCAAATTCAAAGACAAAATAAATTTTTAACTGAACTGCAAATGAAATCAACGTTTGGCTGTCTATCTCTCTCAGTCTCTTTCTTTCTCTCTCTAAATCAATCCAAACTGGGATGAAAGCTAATGTGATTTAACTAGAATAAAACTGTACCATCAAGAATTACAACTGAATCAGAGCCAAATTCATACGCTGTTCTCCTGAAGCCCTTTGTTTACCATGTCGCAACATTGTGTTCAATGGCAAGAAGGCGAGAGCTAACTTCAGGGCTCAAAAGAAGGCCTTGAGACATTTTTATGCTAAAAGATAGTCCCTCTACACATGGATGGTATGGAGAATTAGAGATTACCTGGGCTTGAAGTTCCCTAGATATTTAACCTTAAGCAAGACTTTGAGCCTTCATTTCTTCATCTATAAAATGGGGCCAATGCCATGTGCCTGTTTTACAGGTTGAGTGTTGAAAGCATCAATGGAAATAATTAGGAAAAAGCTTTGTAGACTGTGAAGTGCAGCACAAATTGGAGAGCTGTTGAGCATTTTGTCTCAGGAGGCACATGCAGATTGGCCTCTTGGGGCGCATAACATCCATGTAGGCGATGCTCCTGTGTGGGTGGGTGCCCACAGCGAGGAGGGTGTACCACACATCAGAGTGCGAACAACTCGCTTCCTACCCCAGCAGCTGTGGATTCCTTCTGCCACTACCTGATGGGCCTTCTCCCCTCCAAGAGAAGATTCTAGAAAAGAGGCCAGGGTGGCCCAGCCCCTAGTGATGGTGCATTAGCTAACTTGGTGCTACTTTTAAATTCCCTCCCAATGTGCCCGGGAAGGGAAAGGTAGAGCCTGCCCCTGACTTGTGGTGGCACTGGTAATAGAAATGCAGGGTAAACAGAAAGATCATGGCCCTGCCCTCACAGAGACGACAACTTATGGGAGAAATAGCCATTAACCGAAAGCACTGATAAATGTAACTTGCATTGTATTAAGTGCCACAAAGGAAAAGACAGAGCTGTAAGAGAGTAGAATGCAGGGAGGCTCGACCTAGTCAGGGAGGTCAGGAAAGACTTCTCTGAGCAAGTGGTGCCAGAGCTGAGAGTTTGTTTTTCTCTCCTGGCGCCCTCCCTCCATCCCGTAGTCATTCTGTTTCTCCTTCCTGTTCTAGCTGCCGTGGGTAGAAAGAAGCTGATAAACTGGTGCTCTCCAAGGTGTTCACTGATAAGGCTGAAAGAAGTAGCTTACAGTATCTTTTAGTGCAAGATGTCTTCAGAGTCAAAGGAATGGGCCACTGTCACTCAATCAACACGTGTTTATTAAGCCTTGTGGTGGGCATTTGCTGCTCTATGGCTAGCCAGCATTCATTCACTTGAGTTCTAATAACATCACCCCTATTTTGTTTAGGGACTTGACCTTCCTCCATTGTGTGTAGTCCTTGTGGGACTGCAAACCAAGGTGACTTGCACTGCTGTAACCAAGGGGCACATACTCAAAGCTTGGCCAACCACTGTGTCCCAGGACGTGAATCTGATGGAGTGGTACAAATTTGGAAATTTGGTTAGAGCTAGTTCATTTCTGGAGATGCATCTGATGAGCTGGTCAAACAGTTCCTGCTGCCTGGCCCCCAGAGCTGCCCTGCACCCCATATCTGTTTCCAAGACTGGTCTCCAGACACCCTTTAATTCTGTGAGAAGTCTGCTCTGCTATTCCAATAAAGACACCCTTTTGCTCAAGTTAGCCAGAGTTGTTGGTTCCTGTTGCTTGCAGTCACAAAAACCCTGATAGAAGCTACATACTTACAATGTTTGTGGTGTTTAGCACTGTACAAAGGGTGTGTGTGTTCCTTATGACAACCCTCTGGATTGAGGTAGGCAGGTATTCCTTTGTTTTGTGGATGAGAAACCTGAAGCTCAGAGCAGTTAAGTTCATTGCCCAAGGTTACAGAACTAGTTAGGGTCAGAGGTGAGATTCTGATTAATTTCTCCTGGCTCTTGGTCTTATGCTTATTCCAGCAACCCTGATTTCTAAGGGACAAGATACATACAAATCTTAGGAGCACATGCATGCCCAGGTACTGTAAAAGGTACAAAAAAGTCATTATCTTTCCTGTCTGCAAGTAACTTAAGATCTAGTTGAAGACGAAAGGCATGCACATGAACTTTATATATATGCACCCAGTATTAAGTGCCACAAAGGAAAAGAAAGAGCTGTAAGAGAGTAGAATGCAGGGAAATTACTAGTATAGATAATGTGTGCTATGGGAGTTCAGAAAAGAGGAAGGTTACTGGGAGAAGGGAAGGTAAGGGAAGGCAAGAAGAGGCTTGCCCAACAAGCTGGAGCTTGAACTAAGCTTTCAAAGGTGGGCAGAGTTTCCATAGCTACAGAGCAGGAGGGAGGGTGTTCTAAACCAAAGGGCCAGAGTGGGTAACAGCATGGAAGAAAGATTACAAGGCATGTTCATGTGTGAATGCATAGAAACCATTCTGGTTGGAGGGGTGGGTTGACTAATGGTGGAATTTGAGGCATTGAGTGAGGTTGCTAGGGCAGGTGTTGGTAACAGGAACATATTACCAGTAATTCCTAATACAGATCAAAGGTACCCTGTTTCAAGGTGTGGCTGAGGCTGCTAATCATTCATCATAATCTATTCTCTTCTGAAATAATACCTTCCATTTTTAGCTGGCACATGATTACTTGTAATAAAGCCTACATTTCTCAATCTCCATTGCAGCTAAATGTGTTCTGACTAGTGAAATGAGAAAAGATATCATATACCATCTTTTAGGTACTTTCCCTAAAAGACAACTGGCATGTGTCCTTTTCTTCTATGTCACTTCTGTTTTCCTTGATGGAATGCAGATGTGATGACTGGAGCTGGAGCAACTATATTAGGCCATGAGTTGATCTTCTGAATGGAGGTCACACATGGCAAAACAACAAGGCAGAAGGAGCTTGGATTCCTGAGGACTCCTGGAGGTCAAGCTGCTATTCCAGCCCTGGACTATCTATGTTTTGACTTATCTATATAATTGGCCCTCTGTGTCCACGAGTCCTGCATTCATGGATTCAACTAACTGCAGACTGAAAATATTTGGGGGGAAAAGTGTCTGTACGGAACGTGCGTAGACTTTTTTTCTTGTCATTATTCCCTCAATAGTACAACTATTTATGTAGCATTTACATTGTGTTAAGTATTATAAGTAATTTAGAGATGATTTAAAGTATACGGGAGGTTGTGCATAGGTTATATGCAAATACAACACCCTTTTATATAAGGGATTTGAGCATCCACAGGTTTTGGTATCTGTGGGCAGTCTTGGAACCAATCTCTACGGATTCTAAGCGATAGCTGTATATGAGCAATAAATCTTTTTCTTTTTTTAAATTATTGTTTCTTATGCTTCTTTGACTTACAGTCAAACCTAATCCTTACCGATACATAAAGCCAAACCCAGTTAAGAAGAAATATAAGCCAATTTTTCCTTATGCTACTAAGATAAACAGTTAAAGGTTCAGACAATATAACCTTGGGTAACGGAAGGCAGCTGAGGCAGGGCAGATAGAGGATGGAATGATTAATTATCTTGTGACTTTAGAATACAGAGATGATCTGAAAAGCACAGACTTTAGAGCTGGGTCCTCTTGTCCCTTAAAGAAAGGGAGATCAAGGTGGTTTGTTTTCTTGCCCTTCCCATCTCGACAAACCTCTCTAAATACCCCTCTTAGGGCATCTACCACCAATGTGATATTGCATCAGATTATCTAGCCTGCTGAAGGAGAATGAACAGGCACTTCTATACACTGTTTCCTACATACCCCAGTTCTAGCCATCAGCGCAACACTAAAAATCAAAATACTCATACACACGTATGCATAATGCACACATATGTTTGCATACACCCATGTATACATACATCCACACATACTTAAAAGGAGTTTTGGCCAGAAGTCACACTCCCATGGCTGGCCAGTTGTTTTTCCTTAACCCAAGCTCTAAGTTGTCATTTGGACAAAGCCTGAGAATGGTTTGTTGTGTGCTTGTGTTGGAGACCCAGAAGAGATGGAGATAAAGAGACTCCAAATGCTCTGTCTCCTGCAATATGAAGAATGCTTCTTCCCAGCATCTGCTATAATTTGGGAATGAGAGCAGAAAGGAGACTGAAATATTAAATATTATTCTAAGGAAGTTTGCTCTTATTCTGAAGTAGGGGCAAGGACTTAAAGATGCCAAAAGCATCTGGCCTACCCCATTCCACCTTGGACAGACGGGCGTGAGTAGAGGACCAATTGAATGGTGGTAGGAGAGGATCGAGGCTTGGAGAAGCCAGGTGGAGTTGAAGTGGTCACAAAATCATATGCCGTGCCAGTAACCAGCTATTTATTGATTTTAGAGAGGAGGCTTCATTCTTCTGGTCTCACCTTTCTGTGAGGAAAATTCTACTAGAGAAGCACTCCTGGCCTTTCTCCTCACCCCTGACTGGCTTTACCTCATGGAAGAGGATGAAGTATCTGACTGGCGGTTTGGGAAAAGGAGCAGGCCTGGCTCGGCCCTGCTGGGAGTGTGGGTCATTGGTGTCATTCTGTGCCCCAGGCTCCGCGTGTAGGCGTCTTGCTTCATCCGTGTGGAAGGATGTGGGGCAGAAGTGCAGTTTGGGGCTGAGTCCCATTTCAGGGGATTGTGTTGGGGATCCTGACTGTGGCTATAGATGTAAGCTTCATCCTTAAGAATTACCAATAAAGCTGATTTTTTTTAAAAAAAATATTGATTTGGCTTGATTCCTTTGTCATATTTGCCAGTCAGTTGCAGTCTTGAGAAGCAAGGACAGAGGTGTTATTTCTGTTCCCCTGAAACTCCAACAATTGAATACCCGTTAGGCCCACCATAAAAAGTTCAGCAATGGTCTGGCAAATCTATACTTATTCATTCACCCACCCAACATCCAAGACAAACTTTTTAGGAGCTCTCTCTGTGCCAATCACTAAGGGTATGGATTTCGGCTTGAAAACTCAGCTTTATAAAGAAACATATATATATATATAATATAACTCTGTTTATTTTCTGGCAACCTAGTGTGTCTGGTTTTAATCCCTTTCCCACTGGGTTGGGTTTCCCTCTCCAACCTCATGGCCATTTTGCAGTCTTGGGTCTTGGACAGGGCCACGGTGGCAAAGGAGCTAGAGGGAGGGCCCCATCTAGTGCTGGTGCTCTGCTGTCACCCTGCGGTACCCGTCACAACAGTCAATGCCATCGACACCTTTCTACATAGCTGCTATGGTCCTGCCACCAACCTTGGTACACCTTGAAGTAATTTCTCTTGGGTCTTCTGACAGCCTAACTAGGAAGCCTGAGCAGTCTCCCACCCTTTCTCCTTTCCCCCACTAATCCAGCCAGGAATCCCTTTTTAATCTGGGGAAAAGCTTTTCCTCCTTATATTTCTTATCCAGACATTCTGTCCATATCCCAAATCTGTACTCTTTTGCCTTTGTTTAATTCTCCTGTGATAAAGTAATATTTTAGAGGTGTAGGTTTGCCTGCCCCACTAGGTTCTGGAAATAAGAAATCTTACCAAGGATAATTCTAGCTGGTGAGAAAAGGTTTGTAAACATTAGGATAGAATTGGGCTTTTCAACAGAGGTATACGCAGAGTTGCAAAGAGGCACGGTGGAGGAGGGTTAGGAATGATGTCATGGTGGAGGTGGCATCAACCAGGGCCTGGAAAGGTGAGGGGAACGCCAGGAATATGGGATGGAGAAGGACAATCCAGAAAGAGGAAATTGGAGCATGGGAAAAATATCCCATTTAGGGGGAAGACAGCCATTGTGCTGGAGCACTGGAGGCATGGGGCAGCAGGGTTGAGAAACAGCAGGTGCAAGGCTATGAAATTGGGGCCGTGTTGGTTGGGAAGAACCTTGGATGACAGCCTGACAGATTGGACCTTATCTACTGGGCATCTGAGGTTACTCAATTCAACAAACCTTTACTGAGCCATCTACCAGAGGTAGGCATTACCCTACCATGGGATGCAATAAAGACAAAGACACAGGTTCTATCCTTATAAAGCTTAAAGGTTAGTAAGGAGAATCCTATTAAATATTTATAGCATGTTTATTTAACAAAAGGCATAAAGCAATTTGTTTAACAATCTATATAAGACGCATAAATATAAAACAAAATACAGTCAGCAGTAGAACAAAGACGGAAGCATAAATCCCAACAGGCCAGGACTCTAACATGGAAGCCGGCTGGGGGGTACAACCCCAGCAGTCAGATGTTTGGATCGCTCTTCATTCAGACATTGGCCAGTGAAGAAACTGACACCACTTAGACAGAAATGGCTTCGGTTATTCTTCTCATGATACCAAGATAGGAAACCAGCGTGCAAAGAACACAGGCTTTGGGCTGAGACATGCTTGAGGTATAATCCTGCCACTTAAGGCCACACATTCTTTTCCCCCTCAAATCCTGTCTCCTTGACAGTGAACGTGCATAAATATGTCTCCTAGCCAGGCTGGTATGAGGAGTAGAAGTGCAAAATCAGTAGCTGCCTGCAATGTGGCGGCAATGACTGTAGTCACTCTGGATGCGAAGCGATGGTATAGGGCATGGGAATGAACGTGGAGATAAAAGGGCACTAATTTCAGGAATCATTTAGTGGCAGAAGTCACAGGACTTGATCACCGATCAGACAAAGGAAGAAGAACGAGGGGAGAGTTGAAAGACATTTTGAGCCTGAGTAACTGGGAACATGCAATGCCTTTAAAATAGGCAAAACCGAGTAAATCCTGCTGCATCCCGTCCTCCTTGCACAAATACAGAATGTGGAAGCGGGTTCGGACCAGCCCTTGAGGGATGTCAGGCGCGCACCTGGGATTCAGCCTGGCGGAGTGAGCTCCTCAGAGAGAGTTTTCTAGGGCGGCTGCTCCACACCTGCCAGTCTTCCGGGGCTGCCCATGAGAACTCTGGCAAAGCAGGACGCTGGGAGGCTTGGAGAGGACGGTCTTTTTTCGTGAAGAGCTTTGCAGGGAGAATGAAGGTCTGCTCAGGTACAGGAGGGTGAGGAGAGGAGAAAGGCTGGATTGGGAGTGACCTTCCTTGTAGGGATTGGAACACTCCATCAACAACCCCTCCTTTGTCCTCAGACCTTGCCTGATGACCAGCCTGAGATTTGCTGGGAGATTGACTTTCAGGTGAGGGGTTCCACCTGATCTTATCAGGAGAGGGAAAGACCTTGCTCTGAGTGATCTTACGTTAATTCCCTCGCTCTGCAAAGGCAGGCAGAGACTCACAGCTTGAAATTAAATAGAGGGATTTCTTCTGCTCAAGTGAACAGGAGCGTGGGGCAGAGGGGTGGCTGGAGCCAGTCACTCTGCTAACCTGAATGTTGGAAGGTGAACCGAGGCTGCGGTCTAGCTCAGCACTGTCCAGTTGGAATATGACATCAGCCCCTATGTAATTTATAATTTTCCAATAGCCATGTTAAAAAGAAATGGGTGACATTAATTTTAATAATATATTTTATTAAATCCAATATACCCCCAATGCTATTTTTCAACATGTGCCACTTAGCTACATTTCAAGTGCTCAATAGCCACATGTGGGTAGTGGCTACCATCTTGGACAGTGCACATTTAAAGAATTTGGGCCAAAAAAGAATTTCAAACACTGGGTCAGGGGCAAAAAGTAAGTTGTAGTTTTAGCTGGAAATATCTGAACAAATATATGAGCAATGGCAACTACAATTTATTAGCATTTTACTTGCCTTGTACTGGCCAAGTGCACCATAAATTGAATTCTCTTTCTTGCATCATCATCATCTCTCTCTCTTTTCTTCTTTTTACCTCCTTGAGGGTATGTCAAATGGACACAGGAATCAACTGAATGAGCTGCCAATGGTCAAAGCTTGAACAATTTTAAGCAACAAACTTAGTAAAGTAGTATTGGATTATAACCCAAAGTATAAAATAAATATCCATGAATCCATGTTGGTATAAATGAATGATTGAATAAATAAATGGGAGGAAAGAGATAAATCTGCAGGAAGAATTTCAAATAGTTTATATGCACAATCCACCCACAAGTGGGTGTAGCTTAACTCCCCACTCTTTAAGTGTGCACTGTAGGTAGGGATTTCCTTCCACAGAGCATAGTACAAAAGAGGGAGGGAAAAGTACCTTAAAGTGGAGGAAACTAACAAATGCTACCTCAGCCAGGTGGCTGAAACCAGTATCAGTAGTCAGAATCAGGTTGACAGTGCGTACCTTTGACGAGGTGTGATGAAATGGCCCTTTACTTCTGTGATCTTCAGCACAAAAATCATAACCCCGGTCTAATCATGAGAAAAACATCAGACAAATCCCAATTAAGGGATATTCTGCAAAATATCTGACCAAGAGTCCTCAAAACTGTCAAAATAAGGAATCTGGGCCAAATTCCTTTTAGTCTGAGAAATTGTCAGACGAGAAAGAGCCTAAGGATTTGCGAAGACTACGTGTAAGGTAGGGTCCTGGAAGTGATCCTGGAACAGAAAAGTGAAATTAGGTAAAAACTAAGGAAAAATGAGAAAAATATGTATTGTAGTTAATAATAATGCATCAATATTGGTTCGTTAATTGTAACAAATGTACCGTGCTAATATAATATGTTAACCGTAGAGGAAACCAGGTGTGGGTATTATGGGAACTCTCTGTACTATCTTTGTAATATTTCTCCAAATCTAAAACTTTTCTAAAAAATAAAGTTTATTTTTAAAAAAACACTGGTCAATCTTGCACTTTGAATAGGTCTTTTAATCTGTGCTTGATTTTGTAACAGCGTTCATTGGTCTTCTGGAAAATATTGTTCACTGAGTTAGGCGGCTCTTCCCAATGTTGACAAATGTCATTACAGCATATTTTTAAAAATGTGTTAATATCTCCATTGATCTCATCAGAAAAGTCTTTACGTATTGAGGAGTTGTCAAGCTCACAAACAAATACAAGTGTTGCAAAGTTCTAATTTTATTTTGAATGCTCAAATTTTATCACTGGCAAAGAAAACGGTGGTCTGTTTTTTTCCCTTGAATTGACAAGCCCAGTTTGCTCATTTTTGAGAAAATGTCTACCAAGAATGTAAGTGTGCATAACCACAGCTTGTCAGGCATTTTTTTCAAATAAAAGTGGTGTTCTATGAAAAGAGCAGCCAGTTCAGCTCTCAGTTTGAGAAATCGCACAGGTACTTTGAACACAACCATCATACTTCAGTGCTGTGTGCATATCGCCCATATCAGTATACTGAATATTAAAAAGTGCTGTCCATATTATCACTCTGAATATTAAAAATATGGGTACTGATGGGTTGAGATTTAATATGATGAATAATTTGTACTGGTTCATCTGTTACATTTTTATGTGAAAATGGCATTTTTAAAAACGGGAATACGTGGAAGTGAAGAACACAAGGACAACCAGCACAGTTTTGTGTTTCCGCCTTGGTTCATGCTTAAGGCTCCAGGAGCTCACCAACCATCGCTTTGAAGAATGTGAAGCATACAGTGACATGATATGTTGAATACCAGATCCCTCCAGCAGCAATGGGGAGGATTGATTGGAGAGCAAGAGATTGGAGGCAGAGGGATGGATTGCCGTGGTCCCCAGAAAGGATGGCGGACACCAAGACTGGCAGACACTCTGCTGCCACGTGCTCTGGGCTTGCTCTCTAGCCAGGTCGGACCTGCCAGCCTAAGGGTGGTGCTGCCTGGCACCTGGTGGCGTCACCATGGATACCTCTGTTAAGGGGCACATGGGTCAATGCAAGGCTAGAAGTGGGTTCATGCCCCACGAGTCTCTAGCCGAAATGCCTAGTCCGCCTTTCCCTGATGGCATGCTTCTGGGGCCTTGCTGGGTCGCTTAGTGCAGGACAGGGAGGCTCTGCTAGCTTTCTCTGGACCCTTCTCTGGACATGTTTTTGAAGTCCTGTCCCTGCATCCACAATAATAGTGTTATTTCCCCCATTGTCCCCCGCAAGGTAGGGTAAGGCTACTCTTTTTTCATGTGCACCCTGAAGCCACAGTGAAGTTTCTTATCTCCTTTTTTTTCATTTTTTTTTTTGAGACAGAGTCTCAGTCTTGCCCAGGCTAAAGTGCCGTGGCGTCAGCCTAGCTCACAGCAACCTCAAACTCCTGGGCTCAAGCAATCCTCCTGCCTCAGCCTCCCAAGTAGATGGGATTACAGGCATATGCCACCACGCCCGGCTAATTTTTTTTCCCTATATATTTTTAGTTGGCCAATTAATTTCTTTCTATTTATAGTAGACACGGGGTCTCGCAATTGCTCAGGCTGGTCTTGAACTCCTGACCTTGAGCGATACTCCCACCTCGGGCTCCCAGAGTGCTAGGATTACAGGCGCCTGGCCCACAGTGAACTCTATGAAGGCAAATTTGGTAGAGTCATTGCTGGCTTTAAGAGCCACACCTTGTCTTTTGCCACCCCTTCCACTTCCCCTTGCACTCCAAGTTCCAGTCCCCAAATCGCCACTTCCTCCAGCCTACCACCTGTCTCCTGCCTCCAAGCTCTCTCTCTCTCTCTCTCTCTCTCTCTCTCTCTCTCTCTCTCTCTCTCTCACACACACACACACACACACACACCTCTAACCAATTTACTGTCCTTCTTGTTTCAGATTAGATATCATTTCCTCCAAGAGGTCTGCTGGCCCCTCCCACATCCAGGGCCCCTTCCCTTCTTAGAGGCTTTCGGAGCTCCCACCCGATGGCATCACAGCTACAGGGTGGGGGCCAGGTCTGTCTTGTTCTCTTTTACATGCCCAGCTCCCAGCCAGGGCCAGGCTCTCACAGGCACTAGTAGCTGCTAACGGGAGAGGGCTTGGCTGGTCTACACTGGCACTGCTTTGCTCTTGGCTTCTTAAGAGCTCAAGGCCTGACGCCATGTAGTCTCGGGTCAGGAGAGAGAGCACAGACTGCTGTACTCGGCAGGCAGAGGAGCAGAGTGGTTAGGACAGTAGGTTCTGGAATCTGACACACTGAGTTCCTAAGGCTAGCTCCGAACCTTACTATTTGTGTGGAACTCCTTGTGCCTCAGTACGACGGGGATAACACCAGTACCTATACCTACGGCAGTCACAAGGATTGAAGGACATCCTGCTGTAAAGCACCTGGCACTTAATGATCATGCAGGAAAATGTGGCTCTTATTATTTTATTATTGCTACTATTATCTCTCACCACTGTCTCTCTTTGACCCTTCAGCGTGGCCAGTGTCCACTTTAGCCTCCACATAGCAGCCCTACATCCTACACTCCTGGGGACTTTTGGCTATAGCTACTGTCACTGCTGCCAGCCACCCTGCAGCCTGAGTCTCACTGCTCTAGAAGCCTCTCGGTGGTGTCCCAACTCCTGGCCCTTACAGTGTGACGTGCGAGTGCTGACCTGGGACAGGTGCTGGTGGGCAGTGGTGGCAGGGGTGTCACGACTGGAACCTCCAGCAGTGTTTCTGCCCAGGAGCTGGTCTTGGGAAGACCCCTGGGGGGGCACATGGGCTTCTTCTGCAGGTGTGGCCTTTGGAGGCCACTCCAAGCCTTCTGACCTGGGCTCTGGTATGTGGATGGAAGGACTTGAGCCACACAGATGGTTCTTCTGTCCCTGTGTCCTAGTGGCCCACCTGTCTGCTCACTGGAGCTAGGCTCAGGTTGGATACTATTCTTAAACCTCCAACCTCTTCGACACGGGGGCCGTGGGAGGGGGACTGGTGGGAAGGTTGGGAGGTGGGGGGAGGTCGGATGGAATAGGTGAGTGGCACAGGGAAGGCCTTTCTCCCAAGGTGAGGAAGCGGTTTGGATTTCAGCCCGCCCCCTCGCCCCTGGGGCCCTCTCAATTTCTTGACCTGAGCCCCTTCCTGACCTGGCTGTGCCCTCTGGGTGAAGCAGGTCATCTTCGCCCTGTCACAGGCTTCATTCACACTCATTCAGCAACACAGGGCCCCGCTGCTCCTAGAGGCAGGTGAAGCTTATTGTCAACACCCTTTCTGAATCCTTATCTCTGATTGCAGGAGAAAGACTGCCTGCCACTCAAGGGGTTGCAGGCGGCCAGCAGGAGGGGGAGGGCTTTACAGTCCTAGGGGCCTCTGGAGGCCAATGATCCAGAAACGTGTTTACAGGGAGGTCTAAGACCTTGGGACCAAAGTTAGTTAGATGGTAGCTAACATTTGCATAGGGCTTTAACAGGTGACCAGACTCTTTCCAAGCTCTGCTGCACTAGATCCTAACCACTGACTGCAGATGCAGGGCCTGCCCCCTTTAGACCTCCCAAAACAGGTTCCCAGCACTTAATTGATGAGTTTACAGTTATAATGCTTAAGCCTTGCAACTCCACAGGCTACCCGTGGGGGTTTAAAGGCCCCAAATATGCAAGCACCTGGACTTAATCTGTGCTCTCTCAGTCTGTCCCTCCCTCCCTTCCTTCCAGTATTTATTTAATAGTAAGTATATGCTCAGTGCCAGGTATTGTAGGTGCTGAGGATATAATGGGGAGGAAAAAAACATCCCTGTTATGGCGTTTGCCATGCAGAACTTTCACTAGAAAATTTGTTTTGGGGATCTTAGTTCCTCATGCACCTGCAACTGTGTGCACAGAACAGTCTCCATGTAGTAACCTCCCTATGATCCTAAATTAGTTGAGGCCAATAGGCTTTAAATTAAACACTGGCCATGGTACGACATTTACAACTCACTTTAAAACTTTACAATAATTCAGCAGAGACAGTGAGATACTGCACTGTAGGTCTATATCCTGTATATGTATTTTTCCAAAACTTTTTTTCACTCAGAATTTATCTTCCTGAGATTCATCCCTATGGCTACGTGTAGCTGTAGTTTATTCATTTCCACTGCTGAGGAGTGTTGCACAATAAAGATAGACCACGGTATTTTTATCCATTCTACTGATGGACATTTAGCTTGTTTCTGATTTGAGGCTCTCATGAAGCAATGCTGCCATGAGCATTTTTGTACATGTTTCCTGGTGCACATGTACAAGAGTGTTTTGCAGACTGTGGATGGTGGCTCACTTCCTGATTAGCATTTTAAAATAATGGAATTAAATATTGTTGAATGTGTC
The DNA here is from genome assembly GCF_040939455.1 of Microcebus murinus. Taxonomy (NCBI): domain Eukaryota; kingdom Metazoa; phylum Chordata; class Mammalia; order Primates; family Cheirogaleidae; genus Microcebus; species Microcebus murinus. The sequence continues at coordinate 112,619,953 of NC_134105.1, read as the reverse complement.
AGAATGTGCCTCATATGGAAAGAATATGTGTTCTTTTTTTTAAAAAAGGGACAAGTATTGTTTTGTGAAATGTTTAAGTTATCTGTAGATCTAGGTACATGCCCATGCGTGTGTGTGGTGCATGCACATACACAGCCCCCACTCTTCCCATCACATACCCTTCAGAGCTGTAGCTGCAATGCGAACAGCACCTCCTACAGTTGTGTGGAATGGCAACACTGCACACTCAGCGAGTGTGTGTGGGAAAGTGCTGAGTCCTGTACAATGTATTCATTTTTTTTATATTGTGGGTGAAGCGTGAAGACCTTGAAATCCTTGACTACATGCAAATGGAATTGCAAAGTCATAGAAGATGTTACTTTCAGATTTACTAATGTGAAATTATTTTCCACTGTGGTTATACATGCCATTTACATTTACATGTTACAATTTGCTTTATTATTCAGTGTGCTAATTTTTTTTACGATTGGCTAATAGCGAAAACATTTCTTGTTGTGATTTTTTTTAATTTCAGCATATTATGGGGGTATGAATGTTTAGGTTACGTATATTGCTGTTGCCCCCCACCGCCGAGTCAGAGCTTCAAGAGTGCCCATCCCCCAGACTGTGTGCACTGCACTCATTATGTATGTATATACCCAACCCCTCCTCCCCCTCCCATCTGCCCAACGCCAGAGAAATGTTATTCCTATATGTGCACTTAGGTGTTGATCAGTGAAACCCATTTGATGGTGAGTACACGTGGTGCTTGTTTTTCCATTCTCGGGATACCTTACTTAATGGAATGGGTTCCAGCTCTATCCAGGAAAATACGAGAGGTGCTATATCACCGTTGTTTCTTATAGCTGAGTAGTACTCCATGGTATACATATACCACATTTTATTAATCCACTCATGTATTGATGGGCACTTGGGTTGTTTCCACATCTTTGCAATTGTGAATTGTGCTGCTATAAACATTTGAGTGCAGATTTCTTTTTCATAGAGTGTCTTTTGGGTAGATGCCCAGTAATGGGATTGCTGGATCAAATGGTAAATCTACTTGTATTGCTTTAAGGTATCTCCATATTGCTTTCACAGAGGTTGCACTAGTTTGTAGTCCCACCAGCAGTGTAGGAGTGTTCCTATCTTTCCACATCCACGCCAATATTTATTGTTTGGGGACTTTTTTTTTTTTTTTTTTTTGAGACAGAGTCTCGCTTTGTTGCCCAGGCTAGAGTGAGTGCCGTGGCGTCAGCCTAGCTCACAGCAACCTCAAACTCCTGGGCTCGAGTGATCCTTCTGCCTCAGCCTCCCGGGTAGCTGGGACTACAGGCATGTGCCACCATGCCCGGCTAATTTTTTATATATATATATCAGTTGGCCAATTAATTTCTATTTATAGTAGAGACGGGGTCTCGCTCTTGCTCAGGCTGGTTTCGAACTCCTGACCTTGAGCAATCCGCCCGCCTCGGCCTCCCAAGAGCTAGGATTACAGGCGTGAGCCACAGCGCCCGGCCTGTTTGGGGACTTTTTGATAAAGGCCATTCTCACTGGAGTTAAGTGATATTTAATTGTGGTTTTGATTTGCATTTTCCTGATGATTAGAGATGTTGAGCATTTTTTTCATATGTTTCTTGGGCATTATTCTGTGTTCGTTTGAAAAGTTTCTGTTCATGTCCTTTTCCCACTTTTTGATAGGATTGTTTGATTTTTTTTCTTGCTGATTTTCCTGAGTTCTAAACAGATTCTAGTTATCAGCCTTTTATTGGATGTGTAACATGCGAATATTTTCTCCCCTTCTGTAGGTTGTCTGTTTGCTCTCGTGATAGTTTCTTGACTGTGCAAAAGCTTTTTAATTTGATCAGCTCCCATTTATTTATTTTTGTTGTGCTGTGATTGTCTTTGGGGTCTTCTTCATAAATTCTTTGCAGAGGCCAATGTCTAGAAGAGTATTTTCAACGTTTTCGTCTATCTTGTTGTGATTTTAATTTTCATTTCTCTGATTACTAGTGTGCTTAAGCATAATTTTTATATGTGTGACAGTCATTCATATTTCTTCTGTGAAATACCTGGGTAAGTTTTTGATTCATTTTTCTATTATTTTGCATTGCCCTATAGAGTAGTGTAACTATTGTGGACATAGTCCTTTGTTTATATATGTTACAAATATTTTCTCTTAATTTTGATTTTCTTTTCATTTTCTTAATGCTACTAATGAACAGAAATCCTTAATTTTAATATAAATATATATCTTTTTTGTGGTTGAAACTTTTTGTAATTGTTTAAGTAAATTTTTTCTACCCCGGGGTTGTAAAAAAAAAGGTTTTCTTTTCATAATTAAGCCTATAATTCATTCAAGATTATTTTTTACTTCTAGCAGTTCTATTTAGTTCATTTTTCAATCTGTTCTTGGGTTTTCAGGTTTTAGTTACTGAAACCTTATTACTTATATTTTATATTCTCATATGATAATTCTAATTTGCAATGTCTTTGTAAATTTTATCTTACTGCCTGCTATTAATGCAGGATTTTGCTCATGGTACACGTTTCCATGTTAATTTAATTCTTTTTAACTGAAAGCTTTTTCCTCTTTGGCATTTTATCTTTGAAAATTTGATGCTTGGGATGGATGTAGGCTTCTTTGGAGTGGAATTGCATTTACTTCTGTCAGTTTGGGACCATTTTGAGTTTTAGGTTCTTTGAACTTGAGGTTCACAGAGGTTCTTTGAGCCATCCAGGTAGTATGAGAGCCTTCTTAAGCTCTGATGTTTACTGGAGATGATCTCCCACCTCCACTCATATCCAAAGTTAGATACAATTGATTTTATTTCACGTCGAGCATACGGCTCTCTGGAATCCTGACACTTTGCAGAGGTCTTCTTAAGACAACTTGTAACTGCTTCTCAGTTCCTAAAAGCTGAGAAAATTGATGCTCAAATTCACAAAACTGGTTTGGTCTCCACTTACTGTTCTGGGTTCACTCCTTCACTTAGATATTGACCTTACTAGTCTTTAAATTTTTACCAGCTCATGGATGCATTTAAGAAGACTAGAAAAATTTATCTAGCATTTTAAATTTTATTTGATTGATTTAGGTATGTAATCCACCATGCTATTGGAAATGAAAGCTATTTAAAAGTTTCAATTGTATTTTATTTCTAGAAATTCTATTTTATTCTTTCTCAGGTCTGTTTGGTAATTTTCATTACCAAGCTCACATTTTAAATTCTTACTTTTATTTCTCTAAACATATTTAGCAAATTTAAAAAGCATACCTATAAAAACAATCTGTGACTGATAATTCCAGCAGCTAAAGTCTTCACAGGTCTGATTGATCTGTTGTTACTACTGGCTCTCACTCATGGTGCCTTGTTTCCTTGTGTTATTTTGTGATTTCTTTTTTTTTTTTTTTTTAATTTTGACTCTGAGCTCATATTCCTTGGAACATATCTATGTTATTATTTGAGGCCTAGGTTGAAAATGGGTACCTTCAGAGAAGATATGAATATTCTTCTGCAAGGTGATAGGGTATACTAAATATTTTTTCTTTTGGAGACAGAATCTTGCTCTGCTGTCTAGGCTGGAGTATAGTGGTGTGCTCATAGCTCACTGTAGCCTCCAACTCCTAGGCTCAAGGGATCCTCCTGCCTCTGCCTCCTGAATAGCTGGGATAATAGGCATATGTTATCCCAGCTAAATTTATTTATTTATTTATTTTTAGAGACGTGGTCTCACTATGTTGCTTAGGCTGATCTCAAACACCTAGCCTTAGGTGATCCTCCCACCTTGGCCTCCCAAAGTGCTGGGATTATAGACATGAGGTACCTTGCACTAGTCAAAGTTTTGACTTAAGACTTTTCAGACAACTCTGGTAATACACATTTACACCTCATTTATGAGAGCTGGCTAATGGTTACAAATTTCTAAGGGACTGTTTTTCTTTTACTCACCTTCCAGGTTTGAGACCATTACTTTTCCTTCTTCTTCCTAGGTGGGAGGATTTTGTATTTCCCTCTTTGCTGAGGCTGTAACCTTTTGGAGTTCCAGTTTTATTTAGAGTCTTCTATTAGTCTCCCCTACTTGTGCACTCCCTGGCCTGTCTCCTGTTCTGCCTGTCCTGTGAAGTATAAAAACTAAAACTCATGATTGCCTGAGTTAGGCAAAGGGTCTCAGAAAGAATACCAGCTTCAGGGCTTTGCTTGTCTCTTTCACCATTTGCCCTGCAGGATTTGGCTTCTGGGCCATCCTCACTTTCCTCTGTGTTCTTGAATGCATTGCAATAGCTTGTCCAAGGTACCTCGTGTACCACACTCTCAGAAATGGATATATCCTGCCCATTCTCAGTAAGACTCATCAGAATATCCAGTGATCTCTACAAAAGAAGGAGCTACAAGGTCCACACAGGGAACATCTTAGTGACAAGACATGTACCCAGTCCTTACTGTTATATCACCTGCAGTCCCTTGCAGGATTTTTTCCTCATCTGACTGGCAGAGATCCACCAGTTTCTTGGGATCCTCTGGCTACTGGAAGGACACCTGCCTCCCGCTCACCTCTGCCCACTGTCCATGTGCATGGCACTGTTAATATGATTGGGACGTGAGAACTTACAAAGCTGGGTCTTATTTCACTCATTTCCAGTGAGTCCACAGGCCCTCTGTGAAAATACTCTTAGAGAAAAAAAAAACAAAAAAAACAGTTCTTAGCTTTACAATTGGAACAGGATAGAAATAAGTCTTTAATTAGATATTCTCTTCCATTCTCATAGATTCATCTTATTTGCCATATGCTGCCCTTGACTCTCCCTGACCCATTCATCTCATACATGTGTACACACACACACACACACACACACACACACACACACATGGCTTTCCAAAGGAAATCAATGAAATGTGGGCCTTAGGGTCAAGGAAGGGATTGGTGAAGTCCATGAACACACTGAATGGCATAACACGCTACACACAGTCATGCGACGTGGGGGTCTAGAAATCAGGCACTCAGACTCCTGTTCCCAAAGCCTGCACGTTAGTTAAATGGAAAATGAGTGTGCACCGTGTGGGCAATACTGCAGTTTGTGCTGGGAGCGCCAACCCTCCAATCTCATTGTGTGCTTGGGACGTTAACCACATGCCTGGTGTTTTTCCACAAAATAGACTTAAACAAGCACTATAAAAAAGATTCAAGCAAGTTTTTATGAGATGGCACAGTGTGGGGATTATCTGCAATTGAGAGGCTGGTATTTCAACTAGATCTTAAATGATGGACTTCAACAAGTGGAGGTCAGGGAAGTGCCTTCCATGCATAGGGAACGAACAGCCTAGACAAATGCAGGGAGGAGGGTTGGAGGAAGATGCCGTTATGTACTCTGATGCAGTGGGAGCAGCATGGAGTCCGCAGTTAGAGCAGAATTGACTTTGGCAGGGCTAGCGACTCAGGACTTAGATCCTCACTTATGAAATGCAAATAACAATGTCACTTGTAGAGTTCTTGTGGGTATTGAGGGACGTTCACATAGCAAGCAAGATACTTCAAAAGTATTAATGCAAACATCATCTTCAGCATAATGCCTACTCTTAAAAGAGGAAACCAAGACCCAGAGAGGTTGTGACTTGCCCAAAGCCACATGATTGGTGGGAGGCAAGTCTTTTTTTCAGTATATTTTTATCGCTGCCCTCATGTACCTGCATGATTCCTTCTTCAGAAAAGTTGTGTGCCCTTTTCTCAACTTGCACGATCACTGTTAAACATACACCAATTGCTCAAACATGTTGACCAACAAATGATGAATTGTGTTGACTTTTTCATCCAGCTAACTGAATTATTGGCATAATTTTAGGGTTTTAATGAACTATCTTTTCTCTTTATTCCTGTTGTGAATTCTTTTTCTATTGAGAGAAACTGGACTGGATTCTAGTATTCACTGTGTTAAGTGCAATAACAACTTTCTCTAGAAAAACTGTACAATATCCGAAAAGAAGGCTTGCTTTGAAGCATGACATGAGATCCACATTTGAAAGGACATCAGGGTAGGGTACCCACTTTAGCAGGCATGTAGGAAAATGACAAAAGGAACGGGAAACCAGATCACAAGCACTCTGTGTTGGTTTCCTGTTGCTGTTGTCATAAACAATCACAAACTCAGTGGCTTAAAAACAATCAACACACATTTGTTCCTTATAGTTCTGGAAGTCAGAAGTCTGAAATGAGTCTCTTTGACTCAGTGGAGGTAGTTGGTGTCAATGGAGATAATTCCTTTTAAAGGCCCCAGGGGAGAATCTGTTCCTTACCTCATTCTACCTTCTGGAGGCTGCTAGCATTCCTTGGCATTCCTGGGCTCGTTATATCACTCCATTCCCTCACTTCTGTCATCATATCTTCTACTTTTGTACTTAAATCTCCCTTTGCTTCCCCTTATGAGAACACCTGTGATTGCATTTTGGACTCACCTGCATAATCCAGGATAAATCGCCTCGTCCCCAAATCCTTAACTTAATCACAGATAAGGTAACACTCACAGGTTCCAGGTATTAGGATGTGGGTATCTTTGGAGGTGATTATTAAGCCTTTTACCATGGTGTTTTATCCTCTGCTGGGCATGGGAGAATATTACAAAACCTCCCTCTTGCACAGTATTCACATATATCATCTCATTCCATCCCCTTATCAACCCAAACAATGCTTAGAGAGGTTAAATGTTTTGCTCATTGTCATGCAATTAAGTCAAGAATCTCAGAGCCTAGTCCAGGGCTTATCCCTCTATACTATAGTGAGCAAACAGGCTTACAGCCAGTGAACCCTTCTTCTACTAGAGGCATGGTATGACAAACTCAGCGCTCAAATATTGCTGGTGCTTGGAACTAAGAAAAATGACAAGTTCTTGGGTCTCTGCTCCTTGGGCATATTAAGAAAAAGGAATTATTAAATCTTTAGTTCTCCTACTCTTACAAATAGAAAAGAAATTGGTTTTCCATAAATACCGCAATCTAACCTTTGACCTTTTCACCTGTATGTGGTCCTAGGTAGTTGCAGTACAGTTGCAGAGGTGGAACATGATTTGCCTAGGAAACCAATTTTCTAAAGGCTGTAGTTTCTCAAAGAAGAAAAAAAAATTAACTTCCAAAAGTAAGCTAGCTGAAATTGATGTGATTTAGGCAAAAGATGTTGGACTCTTTTTCTCAGTTCCATGACATGATGTCATGAAACAATCATTTTAGAGCAGTTTAGATAGGAAACTGAGACAAACTATACATAGTAACTGGTCTATGCCTGTGCCCTATTCAAGACAGATAGTTGGTTAAAATGCCAAAAGTTTGGTTAGAAACATTCATAAATGAACTTATCAGTTAACACATTTTTAGATTGGATCGATTGGTATTGATACAGCCCCAGACATTTCAATCAATAAGAAACAAAACAAAGTGAAACTGATTCATGTGAACTCAGTGATTCATGTGAACTCAGTGAAAAGTCTGTTTAACATCTGGGTATCAAACAGGGAAGTACTTTGATTTTCTTTCTCATTTACAATTATTAATTAGGTGTCATGTCTGCCTGACTTTGATAGGGCTGTATTCATTGATGTTTTATCATATTCCCAATTCACCAAATATTTGCACAATCACTTTTTTATCTGAACATGATAGGGCATCAAAGCATGAGGCCGTGTTGGCTGGGTTGAAGAGCACAGGCTTTGGAGTCAGCCCCAGCTAGGTCTCACTCCCAGCTCTGTCTATACTGCTACTGGGCTATGTGGTTCTCAGGAAGTCTCTGGGCCTCAGATTCCCTATGTGTGAAATGGGCAATAATAATAGTAATAATAATAATAATAATAATAATACTATACTCATCCCAGAGCTATTGTGAATATTAGAAGTGATAATGCATAAAAAAGAACTTAGAATAGAGCAGGGAACATAAAAACCACCCTCCAAGAAAGCTAGTTATGAAGCTTTAAATGTGTATACTTTTGAAGCAGTGAGGGAAATAGATTACCCACAGAGAGCAATCTGAAATGAAGAGGTAATTTTTAGACTCAACGATGTCAGAGATTTCCAGTCATTGTTGATAAAGCACTCATTTCTCTCTTTCCCATGATATTGGAGCCTCAGCTCTGAGCACATGGTTACCAATGCACCCCAAACAAGATATTTCTTATATCCACTAATATAATGGGTAAATCCAGTTTAATCTAACCCACAAAACTTTGGAAGTTTATCTCTTTCAAACTATTGTGGATGTGCTGCATGTTATCCAAACTTTATCATACCATTCTGGGTTAGGGGAATTGAAAAATACGAGGATCAAGAACAATCTGCTACATTTGGCTTTTCACCTGGAAAGTTTTCTAAGATTTTCCTGTCTAGGCAACCTCTGCTGCTGGTAGGAAGGTTTGCCATTAAGGTCCCTGTTGTTCTCATTTGCAGCTACAAGAAAATAACCCATCCAGTTAGTACCCTTCTCATGGTGGGTTCCCCCAGAAAGCAGCTTTATGGGAGCAGGAATGAGGCACAGGCAGAATGGAACATGGCAGGAGTGAGCTGGCCAGTCCCACAGGTGACTGACTGCTGGATCCCATGGGACTTTCTGAGAAGCCCTATGAAATGCGTCTCAAGACAATCCAAGGGGTTCTGAAAAGGAAGCGTTTATTTACTACTCTCTGCCAGCGGTCAGAGTTTTGCCCCATGGGGCGTTAATTCCCTTGCACTCCGGGGTTGTGCAAATGAGGGCTCCCGGTGGGTTTCTGAGGTGTCCCAAGCCACAGTGTCAACAAAGAAGGCCAGAGGTGAGACACAAGCAGTAAAGGTCTCAGGTGAGGTTCTGTCACTCATACCTATATGAGGCCGTTGTAGTAGTTATGCCAAGAGGATCTGAAGGATATTCATGAAGGATATTCAACAGAGGACATAAAAAAACACACCAGTAGACATTTTTACACAACATACCTGGACAGAAGGTTGGAATGTTTTCTTTCTAATCAGTTGCTTTGATGCTGCGTAGTAGGGCTCTGAGAAAGAGTATGCGACTAAACGTTGATAACTTTGCAGGTTTTCCACTAATGAGCTTAGAACTGAAGCTAAACCAAACTCCTTAAGGCAGTTCTCACCTCCATTGCCCAGCTGAAGCATCTGTTACCCTAAGTAGCTGCACTCGGTCCAGTACCAGCTGACACGAACTCGGTTTCAAGCTGGGCTCATATTAGCACTCCGCTCTTCTGACGGTGCCCTGATCCCACCTCCCCATTCCAGTGTAGTGAGCCCCGGGCCTCTGGGTTGCGCGTGATGGACAGCTGTGAGTGCCCCACTCCCCGCCCCATCTGGTATGTTGCTGGGATCCGTCCAAACCCCTCCCACGCAGAGCGCCGCACTCTGCTCTCGGGACACGGGGCTGTGTCAGCATCTCATGATGGAGAAGGATGTGCCCAGCATGCGCCTCTGTTCCAGGTGCTCACACACATGACATTCGTCCCACCTCTGTGCCACTCTACAAATGGGCTGCCTCCCCCTCCTCCCCATTTGAAATGCTCTTCCCCCACACATTTATATTTCATGGATCCCTTCGAACTCCTACTTTTTGTGCCATTCTACACCAATCCTAGCACACAATGACTCTTCCTTTTCTGAGAATTGCAACGACACTTGATCTCCGCTAAGTCTGCATATACCGTGTCTGAGGAATCTTTCATCCCAGCGTTGTGCTGGTAAACCTGCTGTCCCGTTTATAAAAGGAAAACCTGACTGGTAGCATTCGCCACTTTCCACGGGGTAAATATTCCCGCCATGGCCTATTTCAAGCTGCCACGGTTTAACTACCAGGTTGCAAAATCCCTGAATATCAAACGACGGGCTCTACGCAGAGGACAACACTGATTTATTACCGGGACAGAGATGATCGCTACGTTTTTTAAATCGCTAACTTTAGTCACTGCACTTAGTACACTGCACTGTGGGTGTGTGATTTCTGGTCTAGCTCCCTGCTGAAGAACAGAGCTTAAAGTAAGAGCACAGGCTCTGGGACCAAACAGCCTAGGTTCGCAATCCCCGGCCCGGCACTTGCTGGCGGTGTGAGCTTGCTCACGCTCCTTGGCTCTCTGTGCCTGTTTTCCAGTCTATGAAATGAGCATATTAGTTTTCTATTACTGTGCAACAAATCACCACAAGCTCAGAAGCTTTAAACGGCACCTATTTATAAGCTAGTAGTCCTGTAGGTCAGAAGTCTGGGCACAGTGTGACTGACTAGGTTCTTTGCTTGGGGTCTCACGAGGCTGAAATCAAGGTGTCCAATGGGCTGTGTTCTCCTCTGGAGGCTTAACTAAGGAAGAATCTGCTTCCAGACTCATTCACGTTGTTGGCAGAGTCCAAGTCCTTGAGGCTCTATGGCTGAGGTCCTTGCTTTCCTGCTGGCCCCTGGCCAGGAGTTGTTGACGCTGCTTGCCACCCTCACTGTGTGGTCCCCTCCATCTCCAAAGCCAGCAATGGAGACTGTCCCCCTTCCAAATCTCTCTCATGCTTTGAATCTTTTCAGGAGGAGCCCAGTCCCTTTTAGGGTCTCATCTGAGTAGGCGAGGCTCACCCAAGATGATCTTCCCTTCTGAAGGCCAACTGTTTAGGGGCCTTGATGAATCTGCAACCCCCCTTTTGCTATATCACTTAACATAATCACAGAAGTGACATCTCATCAAATTCACAGGTTTTATTCACTTTCAACACAGGGGATAAAAGCCATTGGACGTCATCTTAGAATTCTGCCTCCCACACAGGGCTAACAAAAAGGGTTGTGATTATTCATGAAAAGGGTTCAAAGTAGTTCTTTACACATATCAAATGCTCAGAAAACTTTAGCCAAAGGCACTACTAAAAGAGAGGTTTTTTTTTTTTCAGAGAAGAGTTCTCAGATTGTTTATCTTGGCTCTAGAGCCAAGTACCACTGGGGACTTTTGTTTGTTAAGTGAATGAATAAATCTCTCCCATACAAATAGATAACATAACATTTCACCACTACATGGAACTTTGGAAATCACCTAGGCCAATGCCATGCTTTTTTAAGTGTAACAAAATTGAGGCCCAGTTTGCTGGTGACAGTGCAAGGTCACCAACTGGGAGCAGAAGAGCACTAGAGGACAAACCGCATGATTCTCTGTCTAATATCTTTCACTGCCTCTCACTGTGCTGAAGACATTGACCTAGAATTATCTTCTTAGTCGTTTTATGCAGCAAGACTCTCAGCTGCTTGGGGCAAGGGCAATACTTTCTACTTTAGTGCCTCCTAATAGCACCTAGCTTAGTGCTAGGCAAACAAAGGACGAGTGGACTGAATTATACTGGCTTGTGACATTATGGGACTGATCTGATTACAAGACCAGTGATGGTACCAAAGATAATCTCAACCTCTCCCTAGTCACCAGCAAGATACTTGGTGTGATCCTTCTCAGGGAAGCAGATGTTTTTACACAGGCTTTTAGACACACTTCAGTATAGGGTTTCCCAGGTCATGTTTTTGCACAATGTCAGGTCCAGCTATATTAATAGAAATTATTCTTAAAGAATATCAGCCACTCATGCCTCCCTTTTGGTCCATCAACATTCCCCTAATGAATTGTATTCCATAACACTTAACATCATTTTATATGCCATATATTTTGGCCCACTACGATGTAAGTTTCTTACAGGAATAGATTTCTCTGTGTTTTGTTTCTTGCTGAATCCCAGCTCCTGGAACGATGCTTGAAAAAAAAATAGGTGCTCAATAAATACCTTTTGAATGGGAAAGTGAAATGGGCTTGGGAAAATAATTGTGCAGAGAAATTAAACATGATTGCAGCATTTCCCATGAGTGAGTACTGGCATATCAAGGAACACAGCTGCACCCTGTGAGAAGCACTCAGATTTTCCATATTATTTTTTCACTGCAGAAACTGAGGTCTGGAGAGGAAAAGCGATTGACCCAGGGTTCTGCAGCTCATTCTCTGGGCTGGAACCTCAAGCCTGCTGACATTCAGACCACTGCTCTTTCAACTACACTCTTCCTGAGGCATCATTAAGTCCATTTCTCTGTCAGATAATAGCTAATGTTTTAAATGATAATCTCGATCCAAAAATCTTTTATCGGGTAGAAGCATGAAACTTGATAGAACAGTTCCCAGCTATAAGGAAGCACATAAGATACCTAAATGGACATATAGATCAAATCTCAGTATTAAAAAAAATAATGCCATTAGTCATCTAAATTCCATCCCTGTAATGGAATTTAATTATGATTATACTCACCTGAAGCTATATTTTCAGGAATTTAAAAAGAACATATCAGGCATCTAACCTCTATGATAAATTTGAAAATAAGAGAAAATGTCATAAATGAGGGAAAAGAGGGAGATCGCTCTGTCATTGTCTCTGTCTCTCTGTCTCTGTCTCTGTCTCTCTCTCTCTCACACACACACACACACACATATTCATTTTATTTTTTTGCCTACAGATTCTAGGACTCTTGTGGGTCCTTTGTTAGCTAGGTGAGAACTCTTCCAAGGGAAGGATTGAGGGTTGTTGGAGAAAGAGCTGAACCTGGAAGCATCCAACTTGGGTTTCCTTCTGTCTCTGCAACTAACCAGCTAAAAGCACTCAGGCAAGTCATTTCCTCGGGTCTCAATGGCCAATGGGAAAAACTCATCTTACTGCTATGAGGTCAACAAAGGCCGATGAATGGTTTCCCATCCTTTATTTCAGGAGTCAGTGTTGGTCCTTAGCTTAACCCGTAGGGCAATAGATAAACTCTACAGTACATTAGAATCACCTGGAGTGCTTGGCAAACATTTGGATTTCAGGCCCCATTCCCAGATATCCCTATTTAGGAGCTCTGGGCCGGGGCCCAAGAATCTGCAGTTTCACAGACACTCCTAGAGATTCTGATGCAGACAAACTGAACACCACAGTCTGGGAAGCATTGTCTTGAAGGTGCAGGATTGCCATTCAACTTTGGCAAATGGATCAGAAAAGGCCTCTGCATTATCAAGATCAGGCCGCCATGTTGCAGGCTTATTGTGACTTAATTGAGAACACTATTATAGGGGAAATATTGAAGCCAGGGGAAATGAAAAAGGAACAACAACAACAACAAAAAAATAAGATTGGTTCACAAGAGAGATTATTGATCTCCCGCCGCCCCCCACAGCTAAACAATGCTCACAGGACTCCCTGGGCGCTCCTGTCAGGCCCAGGTGAACACGGAGGGGAAAGGAGGAAGGGGTTGGTGGGACCCAAACACACTGGAGAAACTACACTTAATCTTCACAGCTCCCTGCTGTGTTAGTATAACCTATCCCCTGTTTTCCAATGGAGGGAAATAAGACTAGTGACTTATCCAAGGTCACACAGCTACTCTACAATAGAAGCAAGATTCGAAGCCAGACCTTCTTGGCTTCAAAGCCTTCTTGCAGCTTGTCAGATGCCACACTGCCTTTGTGTTAAAGGAAGCCTGTGAGCGTGTTCGTGGGTGCTCCTACACGCTGGGGCTTGATGAAGTAGAAAGAGAAACAGTGAAGAACTAGAATGAAAGAAGAGAAAGAATGGAGGGGGAGACGTAGAAAATGCAGAGAAAGAAAGCAAAATAAAGAAGTATCCATGACAAAGAGCATTGTAGGATTGCCGATATTTAACATGTATATCACTTTAGGCAGGGCCAAAAACATGTAGAAAGGTTGAGGAGATGAGATTGATTTTAGGACTTGAAATGCTCTTTAAAGTACTCCCAACTCCTCTGACTCAGATAGGAAATCCCAAGGTGCATTATATCAACTGATACAAAGTGTAAATGACAGGTACGGATCAAAGCACAGGCTGCCAGGAATGCCTTGTGTTCCAACAGGGAAGAAAATACGAAGCTAAAGGAATGCACGTGGAATTTCAGACCACAATTGACAATTAGGAGTGGCTGACGTGGCCTCCCCATTGCAACTCAAGAAGAAAACGATCCCGTGATCTAAGAGGCTTCTTTCTCTGCTTTGACTTGCTACAGAGGATAGCAGGACATCATCCGATCTTAGGTTAGACAGTTTTCCAGAGGACAGGTTGATTTGTGGGCTATATCCTGAACCTTAGAGAAGTATTCTGAAGTTGAAAGAAGGCAAACCTCAGGCCATTGTCTTCTGATTAATGATCTTTTCTTTCCTCTTCTCTTCTATGCCTGTGTCCCTACAGCAGGCAGAATCCTTCCCCCTCCCCGCAGCAGAGTAGCCCCCTAGGCTGGTCACTGAGGGAACACCACACCTCTTACAGCCACCTGCGGCTGCCTTGTGTGGCGGGGTCACCCAGCACGAGGGAGACCTGCATTATCAGGGAAGCCTCCCTGACCTGTACAAGTTTCTTTCATTCAGCCCAACAACCTCTGCAAGCCCTCAGAGGTCTGGGGTCAATGACTTCAGCAAACAGTGTCCCTGTGCCTTGAAGAGGTCCCCTGAGGGGGCGAGCCTTTCACCCTCTGTCACCTGATAGGAGAAAGTTTGCTTCTGTCTTGAACCAGCCAACTGGCCAAAGATCAATCCCGGAGGCTTCCAACTTTTATGCTGCCTCTTCTAGATGCCACCAAGGGACTGGAGTGTCGACGCTTTTTCCTATTTTCACTTATGTATTCATTGACAAATAATGATTGGACACTAGTGTTTGGCAGTCACTATACTAAGCACTGTGGGTCCTCAGGGAGCCCAGAGGCTAGTAGGGGAGACAGGTGAGTGGACCGGCAGTTATACTCTAGTGTGCTATGTGCAGAGATGGGGGAAGGGCAGGATGCTGCAGAAATGCATGGAGCAGGGTAGTACACCTTATCCGGACAAGGGAGTCAGAGACGACTTCCTGAAGGAGGTGTCAGCTCAGCTGTGTGCTGCAAAGAAAGGGGATAGGAGACTTCCGGTTAGAGCAACCAGCCTGTGCAAAGGCCCAGAGGCTGGAGAAAAGTTGCATGATGGAGAAATCCCTGGGAGCTTGGAAGCGAGAATGGAGGGGGGCGGGTGCGCGGGAGAATGGGGTTAAGAGATGAGGCAGGGAGGGAGAAGTTAGCCAAGACAGGCCTCGAAGTATTGTTAAAAATTTGATTATTATCCTGAGGGCAATCTAAAGTCAGTTCCAGTCGTCACTCAATTCCTTGTCCCTATGTCATAACCAACAGGTGTATGAAGGCCGCCTCCATCGCCCCTTCATCACCAAATCCACCACGGGCATGGGAATGATCTGCTGGCTTCTGAGAACCTTCCATTACCTCACACCATGCTCCCAAGAGCCCCAGGAACAGATAGGGCGTTCTCTATTGTATCCCCGTTTTACAGATCTTCAAATGCAGCAAGGGTAGCAGATTCAACTCAAGTCACATAGGTAGTAAGTGGTAAAGATAGGACATAAATGCAGGATAATTGCAAATAACAATATAATAGGTGAATCAAAATAGAAAAAGAGGCAGAGTTACTACAAAGCTAATGAAGCTTGAATCTCAGGACACTTATTTTCATGGGTTCTTCAAAGACCCTCGCAGAGGTCCTACCAGTGTGTTTATTTGGTCGTGGGTTTTTGTAAAATTTGCATAAGATGTTCATATGACAATCAGTTAAGACTGTCTCTTTCCACTGTGACTTTCTCTTTATCCTGTTTCCTCTGGTGTTAGGTAGAACTGGAAGAGCTATGAGCAATTTTGAGATTTGGTTAAGGGGAAGTTAAGTCAAGATTACACTTGTTTGGGGATTAGTGTTTTTCACAGTCATTTCTATGTATAGTTAAGCTTATTGCCAGCCAAGCTGGCACGAAATGGCTCCGGGAATACTCCCACCACTGGGATTCCAATTCATCAGTGGAGCAAAGACACAACAGGACCAGAGGGCATATCATGTCTGGCACCCAAAATATGTAGGTCATGAGAAGGAAAAATGATTTGAAATAAATGGAGCCAGACGCTAGTCTCTGGAAAATTCTTTCAAACATCAAATTGCACGTAGAAGATTTGGCTTTTGTGGATGACTAATCAAAATGGAACTTTTCTCAGGTCAGGCATATACTTAATATGAAGTTACCCAGTATAAACATCCACACCAGCTGAACATTCACATGTAGGACACGCATGTGTATGTGGGTGTGTATAATGGGAATTACATGACAGAGAATTTATTAGAGTTCTTGGTGTCTGTGTTTGCAGGGACAAATCTGTAGCTGTAGTAAAATGAAATAAATCTGTGTGTGTTTCCATGTTTTAAGGCATCCCAACTATCAGCAGTAACAAACAAATTTTAACATACCAAGCTGAAATCAAGACTAAATTACCCTTTTGTTCTCTTTGGTAGAAAATGTTACAAAAGTATGCATGTGCACAGAATAGTATGCAGCTAAAAATGTAGAGAAAAATATTAAAAATATATTAGGTGGTTAATTCATAAAAATACACAATTTTTCTGGATTATGTGCTATTTATTGTACTTGCCTTCCTTTTAAATTTTATAGTTTTTTATCGTAAATAAATATTTACTTTTCTATCAAATTTGAATTATAATTTTGTTTTCCTTTTATAAAAATTCGTCCTTTCCACCTCCTCTAAATTGAATAAACTTCATCTCAGACCACTGGGGTCTGCTTTGGCCACGTGTATAGCGTAAAACATTGCGTTTTGGTAGTCCATTGGGGTTGAAGAAGATTTGGCTGAGTCGATCTGAATTGAGCTGGGCTGTAGCAGAGGACGAAATTCTCTGTTAAGCATCCTAACCAGTTACGTACCAGTGAATTTCGGCCATGAGATAATTTTATAGACGCATGAGTGTCTCCTCCACAGCAAGGAGGAGATCTGGTGATGGTGGGTGGGTTTTCACCCAAGTGGGCTGTGATGGGAAAGCTGAGGTTTTCCGCAGATAGCGTGCAGCCTCCTGCCTGCAGTCTTTGTCAGTAGGGGGTCCAGCTCTAACACACATGGGAAAGTGGCTTGAAGGCTCGTCTGAAATGAAACCAAACCCAAACCACCACTTAGTTTGCCTTCCCTGACCACAGGCTCGCCCAGGACCCAGCTCAACAAGCCTCTCCTCTGGGAATTCCTCCCTGCGCCACCCCCAGCACCCCAGATTGGCAAGTGTGGTCCTTCTCGTCTGGCCATTCTCGGTTCACCGAACGTCTTTCAGTGTACTCGTGCGTTAAGAACCCTTAATACTTATTTGTTTTCTACAGACATTTTCCTACAGACAATGAAACTTTTTTAAGGCTAGGGCTGTTTTTTTTTTTTTTTTTCATCTTTTTTCCAATGTCTAGTGTAGAATCTGTTAGTAGATGTTAAATAGATGTTGTTAATGGGAGGAAGGAAAAAAGGAAAGAAGGAAGGAAGGAAGGAAGGAAAGAGGGAGGGAAGGAAGGAAGGAAGCATGGAATTGAAATTGCCTGGATAGATAATCATAGCAATAGTATCCATAACACTAAAAAATTAGAAGCACCCTACATGGCCAATGAAAGAGAAAAAGGTTAAAGATACTATGGCTCTTCCATTAAAAGGAAAATTTTACAACAAGTGAAAATAATTATAAAGCTTAGGAAAAGAGACATGGGAAAAAATTAAAATACCTTGTCATAAAGTGGAATAAAATCACATCTGCCCTAGGATGTTGACTGAGTAACAACAGAGCCCATGCAGCAAGACTGTAAAAAACATATAAAAATAGCCGTGGCTCATCCCTCGCTACCACCTCCATTTATTTCTTGCTATGTTATTTCTTCAAGGAAAGCCACGGTTGTGACAAAAGGAGCAGTGGGCAGGTTCGGATGCTCAGCTGGCCTCCCCTGGAGTTCCCATGCTCACCAGGTGGCCTGCAGGCTTGACAGAGCAAGTCTGTCTTGGGCACAGGTGTGGGAACTATTTTCCTCAGAAGGTGCCCCATGAGAGCGAAAGAAAACCGGGGAGTGTAAGGAAACGCGACAGTTGGTGAAGTGAGTCCCCATCCTTGCCAGGTACAAAACGCCCTGTGAAACTTTTACAAAACACGCTGGCTTGAGCCCAGACTCCTGAGATTCTGATTCAGTGAGTGTTACAGGGGATCACTTGAGTTCCCCAAACACTCTGCAGGTAACCCTGAGGCACGTCAAATATGGAGAACCGGTGGTTTCATTCGTGGTGCGCTGCAAGGGATTTGAAAGCACGTTCGGGCAGCTCTGGCTTTGCATCTTGGCTCTCTTTCTCATTAGCCGAATGATCTGGGGCAGCTTACTTAACTTTTTTGTGCTCCAAAAAAGTCCTTGTTTCTAAAATGGGGATGCAAATATCTCACTTGTCGAGCCATGAGGCTCTTTAAAAGAACTAATGATTATAAAATAATCAATAGAGTGCACAACAGCATGCTTGGTAATTATTTGTGTTACCTAATATCTCTGCAACTCACTTTTTCCATCTTTTGATGGGGATTTAATGGGGTAAATACTGTATTTCCCTGAAAATAAGACAGGGTCTTATATTTATTTTTCCTCAAGAAGACACCCTAGGGCTTATTTTCAGGGGATGTGTTATTTTCCCCTCAAAGCCTCAGCTTGCAGCACGCACAGGATGACCGGGACCTGACAGGGGGAGCCGACCATGTTGGTGGGGCTGCCTGCACCTTTCTGGTCACCTCTGAGATAGTAGCTGTCACGATGGGGCAGATGAGAAGGGCTGCTTGTCTTCTTTCCCACTCCGAGATAAAATGCATGGGTTGGGCAGATACGCTGCATAGCCACACCCATCACTAGGTCTTATGTTTGGGGTAGGGCTTCTATTGCACAAATGCTTAGAAATCTTGCTAGGGCTTATTTTATGGGTAGGTCTTATTTTCTTGGAAACACGGTAGGGTTGTTGTGAGAATTAAACATTACAGCACAGGTAAAGCCCCAAGCACTTGCCTGATCGCAGCAGGCAATAAATACATGTTACTTCCCCTCCATTTCCCTTTCTCCAGTGTAATGAATGAGCTTCCACTGCTCATGCAGACTTCTAGCTGCCTCCTTCCTCTCCAAAGTGCAGACAGTGTTGCTTCGGGGCAGCATGCTGCCTCCCACCTACCCAGCACAATCAGAGGATCAGAGGGGGCCACAAGACGTCCCTTGACTCTATGTCCTTTGTTGCCCTCTCTCCTTTCTAGCCTAAAATTCTAGCCAATAAGTCACTAATCCAGCAAATTTTTTTTTTTTTTTTTTTTGAGACAGAGTCTCACTTTGTTGCCCAGGCTAGAGTGAGTGCCGTGGCATCAGCCTAGCTCACAGCAACCTCAAACTCCTGGGTTCAAGCAATCCTCCTGCCTCAGCCTCCCAAGTAGCTGGGACTACAGGCACGCACCACCATGCCCGGCTAATTTTTTCTATATATATTAGTTGGCCAATTAATTTCTTTCTATTTATAGTAGAGACGGGGTCTTGCTCTTGCTCAGGCTGCTTTCGAACACCTGACCTCAAGCAATCCACCCGCCTTGGCCTCCCAGAGTGCTAGGATTACAGGCGTGAGCCACCGCGCCTGGCCTAGCAAATATTTGATGAGCTCCGCATACCAGGCTTTTGCATACTCGCATCTACTCATGAGAAAGGTACTTTGGCTATTGTCACTTTATTGATAAGGACTCCGACGTCTAGAGAGGTGACACGGCATGCCCCAAATCACACCACTGGTGAGTGGAGCCAGGCAGGACCGACACGGGCTGTTTTCCCAGGCTGAGCTCTTCACCACTGTGCTGTCCTACATCACTGTCCTGCATGTCACACGGAGCCCCCTGACGGCTGCATCTTCAGCTCCCCCCCACCAGGCATTGCCTAAGGAGGGGCAGCGTCCATACGGGCCATCATTCAAATTGCAGGTGGGAGACTAGAAACCCCAAAGACCAGATTTTCTCACTTCTACACAGCAGCAACCTACCGAGGCCTGGTTCTCTTATGAAACATGGGTGTGGCTATGTTTTAATGTGTAGCTTCATTAAAAGGGCTATGGTATTAATCTTCTGGCTTTTAATACCCTTAAATAAACAATCTGGTTTATTTGCTGATTTTTCTCCTGATTTGTGCCAAATTCTACACTGCACATTGCTAAAACCTTAAGATGTGCATCCATCTGTGTGATAGGGCTATTGATACTTATTCTAGTATTTTGGGCGTGGGTGGATGTGGAGAATCTATTTAATACTAAAGCTGTTTTTTGAGCATCTCTCTACGAGGTACCACTTCGCCTGCATTTACTCTCTGTCATCATCACGCTAACTCTACCAAATAGACACCAATATCTGCATTTCACAGATGAGAACACTAAGGCTCAGACAGGTCAAGAGACTTTCCCAAAGCCACACAGCTCATTGGTGGTAGGGTGCAAATATGTATTCAGGGTTATATGGTTCTAAAATCTGTAGTCTCTCCTATAAAAAGACACTATTTCCCTCTAGGATGACGGAATCTTTTCTATTCCATGTCAAGCTACCAACCACGTTTTGTGGTTTGGCCACCAGCTTGCACGTTACAACACACTCAGTGTTCCGATTGTCTCCACAGTCTGAAGCCGAGGACAACCACGTCGTCCTTTCCATCCAATGTCACCTCCAAGGCCGATCGCATCCTGCAAGAAGCCTAGACGGGGCTTTGGAGCTGGAAGTCAGGAAAGAAAATGCTCCGATGACTGCAATGTTAATAAGGAATGAGCCTAAATATGATTTGTCCCTCACAAAGGCCACTCTGTGCTCGGTCGGCAGCCTGGGAGTCCTGTTTCAGCTCTGAGCCCGGCCACCCTGGCTCAGCCGCTGTCTCACCGTGTGGAGCAGGCTGGGCCTGCCCGATAACATCACGCGGGCATAGTGGCGCTTTGTGCGCATTCAGGGCTCCGGTTACCTGGGGCAGGCAGGATGCAGCTCTGGTGCCGGAGGCCAGGAGGGAGGCAATGACTAAGTAAAAACAAGCATGAAAGGGGAGTGTTTTGGAAACCCCAAAGGAAGCTTTCTTTCCCCCTGTATCCTCGAGGTGCTTCCCAAGGAGGCCCTTGATCGCTGCCATCAAATTCGGCAAAGAAAAGGAATTCGGGCAAGACGTTTCAACCGTCAAGCTGCCCTGGGTTTGTGTGTGTGTGTGTGTGTGTGTGTGTGTGTGTGTTCCTACTCACAGCTGGACGTGCGCCAGCCTGCTAGTTCAGACACTTCTTCTCGGTCCCTGGAGCATTCTCCGTGTGACAAATCAGAGGCGAACTGTCTTCCAAAGCAGGGTTGGGTTGCCTGCCACTTCTTCATCTGGAGCCAACTGCTGTGAATTTGCCTCGGAGCAGCACGAGTCGGATGGTTCTTCAGGCTTGCACTTCAGAGAAATGCAGGCGGAGAATGCTTTCCATCAATCTTTCTGCTCGGCCCAGAGCCCTTGCTGATGAGACTGTGCTGGTCAGCTGCTCCCTTGGGGAACGATCGAGTCCTTTCTGGGAGTGAGTCTGACTCTTTGAGCCGGGGGCTGGAACCTGCAGCCACGTCAAACCACAGGCTATCAGGCCAGGGTGCAGCCTGCGGGGCTGGTCGTCCTCAGCCCTCGGTGCCCCGTGGCTGCTCCCGCCACTCCCTCCGGGCCCACTCGCCCCAGTGCCACATCCTCTTGTTCCCCGTAGAGCTCCGGCGTGGCCTCCCTGCCACGCCACATGTCCTGCCTGGGTCTGTCCCCACTGTCCTTCTCCAACATCTCCTACCGCTCCTCTCCCCTCCCGATGACGCAGGCAGGTGCCCTGGGCCCAGGGCTTTGAGGTCCAGGAAAGTGCGGTGGCTAATATAGTAAGTGATCATAGTATGATCGATACTAAGGTGCTGTGTTCATTTCCTGGGGCTGCCGTCGCAAATCGCCACAAACTTCGCGTCTTAAAACAACAGACATTTACATTTATTCTCTCCCGGGTCTGGAGGGCGGAAGTCTGAAATCAGGATGTTGGCAGACACTGTGCAGGCTCTAGGGGACGATCTTTTCTTGCTCCTCCGGCCTCTGGTGGCTCCTCCAGGCAATCCTCAGTTCGGGGCTGCCAACCCCAATCTCTGCCTCCCTCTACACACGGCCTCATCCATTGTGTGTGGGTTCTCTCCTCTTTTCTGACTTGTAAGAGCACTGGTCACACATTCACAGGTTTTGGGGATAGCATGTGATCATATTCTTTTTGGAGGGCTGTGATTCAACCCAGTACGAGTGTTCAAAGCATATAGCATTCTTACGTGTGTTATCAACAGTGTGCCATATTTGCATTTTTTAGAATGGAACTTCAATTTTAATTCAAAAGAAGGGTACATAGTGGAAATCTGAGGCATCCTGGTAGGCAGGCCCCAAATCGGAGCAGGACTTTTTGCTTGTTTATTTTCCTTTCAGTCATACCAAGTGCTCTGCCTTCTAAGAGCCACTCGGGGAGATAAACTCTAAGTTTGCCCGACAGTAAATAGGTGTGGTCCCTGAACCAACATGGGGGCAACCAGGGAGAAGGTTTCTTTCCTGAGTTGCTTTAGAAGAGATGCTGTTATCCTCCAAGGAACTGGAAGGGAACCGAGGAGCTGTTTGCAGGGCTGTCTGCCTGAGACACCTGCTGGGACTAAGAGGACTCATTGGAAGCTGGGCTCTGGGAAAATCCCTGCCCGCAAACTGACGGCTACATTCCAGCTGGTCTTGGAAGAAGTGAGGAGAAAAAAGTGGCGTCCCTTCCTCCTCATTCTCAATGCTTGGCCCTTTCATGACAGAGCTGGCCAGGCCCTCGCACTTCTAAAATGGCCAAAGGAAGCAGGGTTTTGGGAGACATCTTGTCTCCTTGGAAATGTGCACATACTGGAGTCCATACACTCAGAGAATGTACTTGTTCTCTCTGCTTCTTGGAATGCTTTTCCTCCAAGTATGTCCATGGCTCCAGAGTGATCTTATATCAGGGCAGCCTTTCCTGACCGCCCTACTGAGCACGGCTTTCCCTTACTGCTCTCCATCCTCTTCCTTGACTCAGTTTCTCCTTCCAATACCTCACCCCCTGCCTTGCAAATGGGGCTTTGTCTGGATTGTTCTGTGATATATTCTCAACATCTCCAGCACCTAGTAGGTCTTGGTAAATATTTTTGACGAAGTAAATGAACTGTGAAACTGAAAGGGAAGTCATGAAACCATTTATTTGACCTGGCCACCTGCCCTCAGGTAGGCAGCGCTTTACAGTAGAGGCAGGTGAGAGCCCAGGAGGTGGGGCGATTGCCTGAAGTCACATTTTGGGAGATGAGCAAATAAAGCTTGAATCTCCTGATTTCCATTTGAAGGACCTTTCTACTAACCGTTGGATGGTTGCATCAATTTCTCTTTGGTATAGGTGTAGCATTGAACCGAACTCTACACCTTCACTATCAAGTGATTTTCCCCTGGGGTGAGATAAGGAAGGCTGGAGGGGTGGTGGGAAATATGTAGGGGGGTGTTCATCAGACGAGGATAGATGCCCAGCCAAACTCAGAGCACAGAGAGCAATTTTTAAATACCTTGAGTCGGAACGTGTTGTGATGATAACAAGAGCAGCTGAGTGTGTGTGTGTGCATCTGCGTGTGTGTGTGTGTGTGTGTGTGCGTGTGTGTGTGCCCACATGCACACATGGGTGTACAAGGTGCAGGGACATGTATGAATATGTGTTGGGAGGAAACTGTGCAGAAAACAGAGCAAATGCTTCCATAGTAAACTAGTAGTTTTATTGAATCCTCTCTGTCCATCTTATCTTTGCAAGGATCACATTTTTTTTTTTTTTTGCCAAGCAGCTTTATTCCCCAGGCTCTTTAAAAATTAAGATTTCATTTTT
Organism: Microcebus murinus; assembly: GCF_040939455.1. NCBI lineage: Eukaryota > Metazoa > Chordata > Mammalia > Primates > Cheirogaleidae > Microcebus > Microcebus murinus. Next base: position 112,596,205 of record NC_134105.1, on the reverse strand, counting down.
CCTTCCACTCCCCCTGGCTTTCCCAGCCCTCGTGCCCGCTGACCCTTGCCAGACGAGATGACCTGGGCAGGCAGGAATCATACTGTCCCTCTTATGTCATCACAGCCGCCCACGAACGTGTTTCTTTCTTTCCTCCTTCAAGCACCATTCTTTATGTGAAACTGCTTTTGAGTTGGGCTTCAGACGCTAAAGATTAAAAAAGCAAAAAAAAAAAAAAAAGCGAAGAAGGGCCTGTGGAAATAAATGATTAAAGGCTTGGATAAGTGCCCTAGGAGAAAACTGCAAGGATTGGTGCTCTTTGCCCTGGGGTAGGGGTAGCCGACGGGAGGGGGTCCGCCAGGGCTGCCCAGCCCCACCGGGAAGGACGTGAAGAGGCCTCGGCGTGTACAGTAGGGACAGCGCTGAACCAGCTGTCAGGGCTAGTTCAGTGGTACAACTTTAGCCAAGCCCATTCGCTTCCCTGAACCTCAATTTCCTCATCTCTGAGGGTTCTAAACACTCTTGCAGCTCCATTTCTCTGCGATTCTAGACACCCTCTTCCTCTCTCCTAAAAATAAAAGCAGGGAAGAAATGCTCTAATTTTTGCCGATTCTTCCATGCCCACGAACAGATCAAGACATTCACGGTGATTGCACCAACTGCAGTCGAAGTTTGGTACGGTGTCACGAGCATAAGCTCTTGTAGCAGGCTGACTCGGATCAAAATCTTAGATTTACCTCCTCTTGTCGGACACAAGAAACGCAACATCCCTTACATTTGCCTTCCCCATCTGGAAAATGGGCATAAAGATATCTTCCTACCAATCTTCCTGGGAGGATTAAATGGGATAAGTAATCATAGCTAGTATTTATTGTACTAATTTAGGTACTGGGCTAAATGCTTTAGATGGGTTTCTCATTTTATATAGTGAGTTACAGATTTTATAGATGAGGGAACCACTTAAGGCCAGAATAACTGGTAGAACTGGGCATTATGCCTTGGTCTGTCTGTTCCAACCCCCAAATTTGTAACTGTGATGCTATAGCACCCTCACTGACCTCTTTCCTAGTAGGAATTTGTCAGAAGCATACAATTAGATTTCTTTGCTAATCTCCGTAGGCTCCTGGCTGATATCTTATTTTTATGGCTTTTTCAATAAAAAGAAAGATAAAGGCATTTCTTTTTTCTTACGGCAAAATTAACACATGCAGAATATTTATGCTTTTTGAAAAGCAAATCCAAAAGAGTAAAAGCAGATAATAGAAATTACTTAGGAGCCCACCACCCAGAGAAAGTCACGGTAAACATTTTGCTGTTTGTTCTTCCATACTATTGTGTATATTCTCTTCTATAGATACTATTTTTTTTTTCCAAAATATAGCATCATTTTGTTTTTATGGTTTTGTAATTGCCTTTTCCCCATAACAGTATATCACAGATAACTTTTAAGGCCAATTTTTCATTCAACGAATTTTATTCAATGTTTACTATGTGGCACTTTGTAATAAATCAGGGACCTAAATAGATGAAGACACGTGTGTTTAGACTATTCCTTGGGAAGACAGACAGCTTTTTATCTTAGGTCACTTTCTAAACTTGCTTTTATTTCCAAACATATACTATTGTTTTTCTGCCATGTATATTTTTATTAGCATTGACTACTTCATTCTCTCATAATGAGGATCTCTATATTCCTTTTTCCAAAACAGAAGTTAGTTTATTATTTGTTTTTGATTATCATGCTTACTGAAAGTATGTCAAACAATACAAGAAAACAAAATTTTAAAAGTTACATAAAAGCCCAACAGGCTGAAATAATCCACTAATAACTTCTGGTGGAACACTCTTCCAGACATTTATTTCTTTTTGTATAACCTATAACTGTGCCTTGTTTGTATGGGTACATCCATAACTTTGCCCAAATGAGTTCATAATCATAGCAACAGATGTTCTGTAATCTATGTTTCCACTGTATAACAAAGAACATGCATTGTAATACACGTTAAAACAGAATATAAACAGCTTTGCAAGTGGAAAGACAATGATAGCTGTTCCCCAACATGAGTGCTGTGTTTTCTCGTTTTAGTTATCTGATAAATGCTTATTGAGCACCTACTGTGCCAGGCTGTCTGACACCCACTGGGTGTGAGTGTTGGGCAGTCATTATTGCTGTTCATTTGTTTCCTCTCTTTCCAGATACATGTCAGGATTGCACTTCCCTTGGAGTTCGGGTGCGGTCACAAGACTTGCTTTGGCTGGTGAAATGTGAGCATGTGTCATTTCTAGGCCTTGGAACCAGTGTGAGACTTGCCACATTCTTTTCGGTCTGATGTGTATTCTGGAAACACACGTTGCCATGGAACTTTTGTCAGCCTGGCTCCCTGAGGGACTACATATAACCTGAGCCGTCTGCCAAGTCCACTGAGTGAGGCATACACTTTCGCTCCACGAAGCCACTGGGATTCTGTGGCTGATTGTTACTGCAGCGTAACCTCTCCTATACTGACTGATAGTGTCTAAGCAGCGATTGATTTACTTAACTGCACCTGCTTCATAGGCGACTTTCTCACTTGCTTTGCTTAATACTAGATATACTATAGTTACAATTTGTTACTGATTTACCAGGCTAATAATTTTATGGGTGTGACATGGTAAATTACCCTAAACCCAGAGCATAGCAGGGGGAAAAAAGGCTGTGGGTCAGTCACTGTTTACCAAAATGTGCTGTGAAGAACACCCACATCAGAATTATCTGGGGTGCTTATTTAAAAGTGCAAGTTTCTAGGTCCCCCCAATACCAGAGAGCCAATAGGTCTGTCGGGTATATTTCTAAAAAGCTCTCCAGATGATTTTCACATATACCAAGGCCACTTGTGCAAGGAGTGGGTAAGGTCAAAAACATCGACTCAGCAGTTTTTGGACGAGTACAAGAAATTCATCAGTGCTTGACTGAGTTTTTCCTACATGGCAGAAATTATACTGGATCCTGCAAATAACAAAGACAAAATAAAGTCCCTGATCTCAGAAACTCATAGATTATTATTATTGTGGGAGATATTTGTATAAATAAATAGTTTCAATAAATTTTAGGATACAAGCCTTTATAAGATGCTGGGGGGGGCGCAAAGCACAAGCAGTCACTTGGGGTACAGAAAGGCACTGAGGTTAAGTCGATGTGGGCAGGTATGTTTTGAAAGCCAGTGTAACTAACGAGAGCCTGATGTGATGTCTGATAAAGAGGAAATCCTGGGGTGGAGTTTGGAAAGAAAGTTACGTAATTAAGGAATAGCTGTGAAGGATTTTCAGCTGTGAAGAGAGTGATTCAATCAAATATATCATCATCAGAAGTTTTTCTTTGCAGATAACAAGGAAGAGAAGCGCTTGGCTCGATGGGTGTGCTTTGGCAGGTGCCAGGACAGGGGCTGGGTCCTGGCGACACAGTGCGATTTGGACATCTGTATCTTTGCTTTCTGGGTCATTTTCTCCTCTTTTCCTCTCTCCCCCTGGTACTCTTGGTGTTCTCCAGAGGAAAGAGACCGGGTAAGCTAAAATGCATAAATATATTCATATCCTGGCAGCATTTGCAAAGAAATTTCCTGTTTGAAAATAACTAAAACTATAATAGATTGTAGGTCCAGGCAAGAAGTTAAATGTTGTTGATTGACCTATAAATAAAAAGCTGGGACTGAGGATTCGACACTACTGATAATAACCTTCTGAGGGTGAGTGTGGTGCCTTTTGCTCGCAGGTTTAATGCTTTATTAGCTGGGATGCTGAACAGGAGCTCCCCTTAAAATTGGCCTGAAGGTAAATCAGGAGATATTGGCTTACCAAAGTGCTGCGGTGGCTCATGCCTGTAATCCTAGCACTCTGGGAGGCCGAGGCAGGCGGATTGCTCGAGGTCAGGAGTTCGAAGCCAGCCTCAGCAAGACCCTGTCTCCACTATAAATAGAAAGAAATTAATTGGCCAACTAACATATATAGAAAAAATTAGCTGGGCATGGTGGCACATGCCTGTAGTCCCAGCTACTTGGGAGGCTGAGGCAGCAGGATTGCTTGAGCCCAGGAGTTTGAGGTTGCTGTGAGCGAGGCTGATGCCATGGCACTCACTCTAGCCTGGGCAACAAAGCGAGACTCTGTCTCAACAAACAAACAAACAAACAAAAAATCAAAGTGCTGCGGCTGGTGCTTACGGGAAATGTTCACCGCTTCCCTAAGCCTTTGTGTCTGCCCTTTCTGAAACTGAGCAGCTGTCACAGGTTATCCCAGAAAATACTGCATCCCAAGTGCAGAGAGAGTGGAAACAAACACATGGTTCTGAGTTTCCTTAGTTTCTCCAAGATAAACCCCTCCGGAACAGGGAGAATGGAAAACTGAGGTCCTGGGGCCATATCAGCTGAGAAATTGTGGACGGAGCCAGGGAAAGTTAGCCTGCACAGAAGAGGATTATGGGGTCATGAGGACGGCAACTATTGGAAGAATAATTAATGGAAGAGTAAATGGACCTATGTAAATTTGTCAAGTGCAGTGTCTAGCAAATAGTGGACATGTGACATGTTGTAGTGTCCTTTTGTCCCTTTGCTCAAGAGCAGAATAAGAACCACTATGTGAAAATTGCAGGAAAGAAGACAAATGCTCTATGTAAGGATAGATTGTCTAATAATTACATTTGTTTAAATACGGTATGGACTGTCTTAGGAGAATGCACTCACCTATATATTCAACAATCGTTACTGGAACATCGTCTAAGTGCCAGGTGTTGTACTAAGAGTTGAAGATACAAAGATGAATAATGCGTAGCTTTTTCCCTTGAAATGCTCAGAGACCAATAGGAGAGACAGACATGGATGTAAAAAGATAGATTCCAATACGACGTGCTCTGATGGAGTGAGGGTAAAGTGCTGAGGGACCACAAATTATCAAGTAACTGATCCGCACAGAGCAGATGACATTTGATCAGGGTCTTGAAGGATGAGTAGGAGTCTGCTATTCGGTGGTGTGGAGTTCCTTATCACGGGAAGTGTTCAGACAGAGACTGAATGGCCACCTGACAAAGGTGTTGCAGAGGGACTGTGGAGGAGGTGGGAGACTGGTAACATAGGTGACCTCTAAAACCTTTCCAAACTCAAGATCCTATAAAAGAGCCACAGTCGTGGGACGTTATTGTACGAGCATATATATTACCATCTATCAACACGGTACTCCCGATTATCTGCCTCATGGGACAAAAGGGGGCTGCTGTCAACCTGAAGAGGGTTTAAGCTGGGATCAGGAAAGGGGAGAATTTATCTTTTCTTTGCCCTGAGGGTGAGTATCCCTTTACACTTCTCAATTGACTGTACTAACAGGGGGGAGGCAAGATGGACTTCAGGAAAAAGCACTGGGAGTTGGGGCTGGAAGAGACAGCTTCACTCGTCTCCACACTTGGCAGAGTTAGCACAGGGTGTTCCTGTGTGTCCAGGTGGGCTCAGATTGCGCCTGGCTGCACGGAACAGCTGAAGCTGCCTCCTTTGCCATCACCCTGCTTGCCTGAGCCAAGGCAGCCACCTGAGGCTCTCCGTCTGCCATCCAGCGCGGACTGCGCCCTTCTGCCAAGAAAGCAGGAGGGACAAAGGAGAAATACCTAAAGAGAAAAGTGTGTCCAGCCTCTCTCAGTCATCGCAGCTGAGTTTCTCGGCTGGAGAATACTTGAATTGTTCACATTCTTGACTCTGCTCAGGTGAGCACAGGTGAGCACAGGTGCGCTCAGGTGGAGCCACCATCCTTTCTCTTCACCTGCAGGGCTAGGAGGCCCCACTGACAGGCAGGCAGACAGACCTGCTATTGTCACCCTGCATGGGGTGGTATATCAAATGCATCTTAAGAAGGGCTTGAGGCTGGAGGCTTTTGGGCCTCCTAAGAACAGACTTATGAGGAAGAAATGAAGAAATCTTAAAAATGCAGGCTTTTCTACTGGGGGAAAAGAAGAGCATTTAGGCAACCGAGTCCAGCCACTTTCTTGGTGACTTCTCATGGTCAGACAAATGCAGGAGTAAATCATTTTACTTCCACCCTCCAAAATTCAAACCCTGGCTTTCACTCTCGTTAAACTCTGGAACTAGTTAACACGTCTAGTTTCTTCTGGGATGTCTGTCAAGAAGGATTAGCAGCCAGTTGATGGATGTGGGTTCAGGCTGCAGTGAACTTGTAATATCTACTGAGCTCCTGAGAGCTGGCTCTGCATCCCCTGTTTACCCCTCAGCCTCCTCTGAGTCAGGAAGAAATGCAACGTGATCCGGTTGACTTATGTGGTGTGTACACATTGTGCCCTTTCTCTAAGCCACTAATAATCCCAATATTAACTATTATGAGGAAATATACATGCATCTGCTTATTTTTGCCAAAAGAAACACAGGAGCCATAAACCAAAAACTAGTGAGGTTGGTTATTTATAGGGGATGGTGGGAAGAGGGTGCAAGGGATTGGGAGCAGGAAGGGTGTTACTTCTTTAGAAATACCTTTTTGTATAATTTGAACTTTTGGAACCATGTTGATGTTTTACTACTCACAAAAAGTCAAATCCATAAAATGGGAAAAAACATAAAATGGAATATAAACAGGAACAATTGGATCCATTTGTGTTTCATGTGAAAAACATAATCACACTGAAGGAAGAAATGAAACTAATCCCAGTAACTTCTAAACCCCGTATTTTCACTATACACTCTCAATGTAAGGAGAGAAAGAACCACAAACAGATTTTGAACTCTATTTAGTGGTTTGTTTTTCATAGTGCTATGGGTGAGCAATTCTGAAACTACTGTGTGGGTGTTCTAGGACTGGGAAACTTAGTAAATATGTTGCATATAGGAGATTTTTCACCGTTAGGGAAGCGAGGTGCAAATATGGAAAGGGGAAGGGCTGAGATGAGCTGTTCGTATTGGTTTGAATGAAAGAAAAAGTACAAACTCATGTTTTCTTTACGTGTATAGTATGTTTAATATATATGTTTAACATGATGTGTATATATTGCGTTTAAATATGTATGAGTTGTCATAGGATGGGTTTATCTATATATGTATCAATCATTATTGCAAAATCTTTTAGAGTGATTATCTGTTCACTAGAGGGCCTGGAATAATGATATCCCAGTACCAATGAGCACGTGTAACGACCCAGATCTTGACTTCCAAAGGCCTTTCTGCACAACAAGATCCTGATCAGGGCTCTTCAGGGAAATGGAGAATTACAGGGCAGGGAAGGTACAAGATGAGCCTGGACCAGCTTGTTGTGCCAGGAAGTAAGAAAATGCTAAAAGTAAAAATGATGGAAGCATGTCAAAATGATGAGGATCTGGATCAAAGTGGTGCCCATTGGCCAAGTCTGAGGCATTTGAGAATCTAAACAGATAATGACAGTAATGGATTAAAACTTACTGAGTAAAATAAGAATCCATGAGTCCATATTGGTATAACTGACTAACTAAATGGGGGAGAAGTAATAGTTACACCTTAGAATAGGAATCCAACTTTAAAAAGTAGAAGAAAAGATGGAGTTAATAAATTACAATTTGCAACCATTAGAGTAATAATTCCTTCAGCCAAGCATTGCCAATGAATACTAAAATCAGTAGGTGCTAGTTTTATGATGAACAGAATATTTACATCATCTTAAAGTATCTCCCCCCAAATACCTTATGAATTACAAAGGTGAAAATAGTAACTTTGCAGTGGAGAAATGTGGTGGACATCACCTTCTCCAAATGGTCAGAGTTAACTTCGCCAATATCAAGGCAACACAGCATGATGTGCCTCTGGTATAATGCACAGAGAAGGATGTAGCATTTCTTCTGTGGTATTTCATTCAAAGTTCCACAACCTGAATCTAATCATGAAGAAACATCAGGCAAATCCCAAATGAGGAACAGTCTATAAAATATCAAAAATATGTACGCCCGAAAAATACTAAAATCATGAAGGACAAAGAAAGGCTAAAGAACTGTTCCAGGTAAAAGAAGACTAAAAAATCATTATAATAAATTCAGTTGCATCATTCTGGAATGGGAAAATATAGCTATAGAGGATAGCTATTAACAAAATTTGAATATGTACTATGGATTAAATTATAGAATTATATCAATGTTCAATTTGCTGTTTTTGATAATCATACTAGGATGATATAAGAAAATGTTCTTGTCTTAGTGTCGCGCCCACCTCGCCAGCAAGGAAGACGCGGCAACCGGAGTTCTTCTGACAGCGCTTTATTGGGGAATCTGAAGATGACTAAAGCGGAAGACCCCGAGGAGCTCTCGGAGCCGGCTTATATAGGCACTAAGTACATTAGGCAGAATCTGATTGGCTCATGCAAGAGCCCTCATTAGCATACTTGATGAGAGACAGGAAAAAGCCCCTACACATGCGCGGTTCACCCTGTTTATCAGTCTTGTGGTATGGGTGTGACCAGGAAGTCAGCGCCATCTTGCAATGGCGTTAACACCGCGCCCCACATCTTAGGAAATATATACTAAGGTATTTATGGATAAAGGAATATGATATGTACAATCAGAAAGAGGGAGAAAGAATATAATTAAGAAAATGGGGCAAATTGTCACCAATTCATGAATCTGGGTAAAGGACCTACAGGCTTTCTTTGTACTTTTTTTTTATAACTTTTCTGTAGCTTGAAATAATATCAAATTAAAAAGTTATTAATACAAGATAAAAGAGAGAAAAAATATAACTAATGATTATGATTATTCTAATCCCATCTTGCACTGTTTCGGGGAGAATTAAATATCGATTTTATTAAAAGAACTTTCATTTGTATACTAGTTCGGAGAATGCAACATATTTTCACATTCATCCTCTCATTTAACTCTCATAGTAGCCTTTTGAAATAAACAAGGCGGGTATTTTATTGGAAACTCAAGGTGAGACAGCTTAAGCCCCTTTCTCTAAGTCACAGAACTGAAAAGTGGTAATGTCAGAACTCGGACCTGGGCCATCTCACTTTTGGGACCAAGCTTCGCTCATTGCACCAAGGTCATGTCTTTGACCTCTGCAGCATGTGTGTTCCCTACCATCGGGCGTTGAGGACATTGATTAGAGTGTGATGATGTTTGCATGCTCTGTGGTTGCAGCTGTGTCTCGTGCCTATCTTGGATTCTACCCTCCTGCAGCATAGCCTTTTAGCAGAGTGTCACAGGCATTGCACTATTTAATATTTGTCTTGCGGTAGGCGGTCATACCAGCGTCACTGCCCAGACAGTACTATACACATAGATTCAGGTCCCTTTTCCCTCACACGTGCTGCTATGATCTGAATGTTTATTATGTTTGCCCCAAATTTATATGTTGAAATCCTACCCCCCAAGGTGATGGTATTAGGAGGTGGGGCCTTTGGGAAGTGATTAGGTCATAGGACTCTACCCTTACCAATGGGATTAGTGCCCTTATAAATGAGGCCCCGGATAGCTGCCTCGAACCTTCCCCTGTGTGAGGATGCAGTGAGAAAGCATCCTCTATGAAGCAGGAAACCTTGACCTTGGACTTCCCAGCCTCTAGAACGATGCGAAATAAATTTCTGTTGTTTGCAAACTACCCAGCTTATGGTATTTTTGTTACAGCAGCCCATATGGACCAAGGCACCTGCCCACAACTTTTGACTATGTTTATCAAGTAAAAGCCCAGCAGCTTGGGCTATATGCAGCACCTTATGTTCTATAATAGCTCCTTTCCTTCAAATTTTTCAATCCAAGATAATGAAACTCCACCACTGAGGAAGGGGTCATGGGCGAGTGAAAAGCTGTTATGGGATGGACAGGAAATAAGGCGAAAATCAGGTAATAGGAAAGTCAACAACAGGCCATGGTGATTGGTCTAAGGTGTAGGTCTTGGAGGTGTTTACAGTTACAGGCTCTTTCACTTAGCAGACTCAAGATTAGAATTTCAAAGGGCCTTCTCTTCAGAGTAAATGGCCAGAGAATTTCCTGGGATAAGATTTTTAAAATCTGTAACCAGAGCTCCTCAGATTTACGTCCAGGCCCATGGCAAGCCTTCATTTTTCTTTATAGACTTTTGTGGCCCTGCCATTTCCATGGTGTTTTTCCTGTTTTGAATCCATAACCCTCTGATCACGTGCGTACTTCATTGGAATCTGACCACACAGCATCCTGTTTGTAGCTGTTCAGGGGCTTGCACACAACCACCACTCATTCCTTAGCCTGTGGTTAGGCTTCTACTTTGCTGGAATTCTTCTCCAATGGACCACCAACTCCAAAGACCTGTTCTCAGTCTTTACCCTCCTCCATTAAGCTAGAGCAGGCATTTTTGGCCTTTGAGGATATGATCAGAATGCAGACATGCACTTGGACACCATTGCACCTATAATTTCAGTCACTCCTTTTTCTTAGTCCTCTTGATTAAACATATTAGGAATAGGTATTTTGTTCTGTCTTGGTTTGGTTTGGTTTTGTCTGTAGCCATCCTACTTGACTAAGCACAGAGTCCAAATGCTTGACTTCAGGCAGCAGCAGGAAGCACTGTGTGCACTGTGCCCATCTCAGTAGCAGCCAGCATGCCTGTCTCTGATGGCTTTCCCAACCAAGCTTGGTTTTTGAGAGCCCCTGGTTGAGCAGTAATCCCATCACATCAGACGTCTAGGAAGTGTGCTGCAGGAAGTCTGTTCACTTGTGAAAGTGAGAAAAGACAGGGACAGGTAGCGTGCCCTTGACTCAGCGTCCACCTCCAGATGGTTTTCCACCAGTCGGTCCAGCCTCAAAACACCTGGATGATTTTCCTATGAGATTCCAAATATCAGAACTGACTGCCAAGTTAAATGAATTGATCAAATGTGTCAATACTGGGCAGACATACCTTTAAAAATCACACTGTGAGCTTCTAAAATGCTTTCTGCTTCCTAGGGATGTTTGGAGATGGATTATACCACATCTGGGAATGAACTTTGAGCTTCTTGGAGACATTATTACCCAATACTCTTTTGCAAATCTTTTCCAGAATTACCAGGTGGCCAAAATTACATTCATCCCACATAATTGACTTTAGCCCCCCATGTTTACCAGTGTCATGACTTAATCACTAGGTTGACTCTTCCGGTTTCCCCACACTTCATGAGGATGAATGAGAACTCAGGGCTTCTGAATCCATGTCTAGGGCTCTTTGCACCATGACTGCCTGAGCTACTACTAAGGGTGCAGTGCAGTGTTGAGCAATAATAATGTGGATACAAAGAAATGCACCCTACAGTCCCACCTTGAGGAATGTATGATATGATTCGGGAGTGAGACTTACGTGTGCCAAATATAATCCTGTATGTCAGCATTTCCTAAAGTTAGCTCCTTGGCATGTTAGTTTCCCCAAAATTTGACAGGTGATACATGAGAAAGAAAACTTGCCCATTCATGCTTGGAGGGACACACCAGCCAACCATTAACCATCTATAGAATATGCTAGCACATAATAGGAGCTCAGTAAACATTTGTTGAATGAGTACATAAACAAAACCCCAAGGTAAAAAAGTTGAGTGGGGTTCTTTGTTGAATGGTGGGTCAAGTTTTCTAGAAGCAAACCCTGACGTGAGAACTTATGGACAATGGGGTTATGAAAGAAGTGCTCCCAGCAGAAGCCAGTAAGGGAGGGAGGAAATAGGACAGGAAGGGGAGAATCCAACACAGGGCTCAATTTCAGGTGAAGTCTCAGTCCCAGAAAGCTCTGGGCTTAAAGCATCTCACAGTTTACCCCACTTCCAGGAAATGGGTGAGGCTTCCAAATTCCAGCCCATCATCATCATTGGCCATGAACCTCCTGGGGGAACCTGGACTCTGAGGTACCTCATGCTTTCCGTGCCTCCACCAGTTCTCTGCAGAAAGTTGTGAAGGACAAAAAAGCTTGGGATGAGCATGAGGAACTGTAAAGAGACCTCTAAGGATCTGGATAGTGCATTATAATTTCTGCTGCAGACAGCTTCTCAAAGCCTTTACTCTATTGATATAAATTGTGAATGGCCAAGAGTAAAATCAGACACTTAGTGTTTTCTAAATTTATGTGACCACTGAGTACATTTTTTCCTTCAGTACTTCTCAGCCGTTGTGTGTGTGTGTGTGTGTGAGAGAGAGAGAGAGAGAGAGAGAGAGAGAGAGAGAGAGAGAGAGAGAGAGAGAGAAACATTCTTTGGTAAACATTGCTTACATTTTGCTTTCTCCTGAAAATTTTGTTTTAAGTGTTTTAAGAAGACATACATTAAAATTGTATAAATGGGTATGAGTTGGCCAATAATTTCCTGATTTCCAGCACATTCCAGCTGATTGGCCTGCATGTGGCTGATTTTATGGAATACTCTTGAGAGTAGAAGATATTTAATGTCACCTGGAGAAAGTGAGGGGGTGATGGTCCTTTGAGATTTTAAATGGCACTTTGCTTTTGAGTTTCAGGGACCTGAAGAACATGTATAGCAACAAAATAAGTAAATATGAAATTTTTTTACAAAAATTTACAAAGGACAACTTTAAGAGATCTCCTTTCTAACTATTCAGTCTAGCAACTTTCTCTCTTTGTAATATCTCCGGCAGACATTAACCCAAGGCCAATGCCTAGCTTTGTCCACTTTTTCCAGGGAGCTGAGAATTGGGAAAGAATGCTGCAAATGTAATAAATCAATCTCAGATAAAGGGAGAGAAAATGGGAAGGGACAGAAGACAGGAGAAAGGGAAGAAGGAAAACCTATCATTCATGTCCACGAGACCAGTCACGCTAAGGGCAGGCTACATTGATACCCTGTCCTGAGGAACTGGCAGGAATAGCTCTTCCAGGTCCAGAGGCCCATGAGTTTGTATTTTTTAACCCCAAATATTTCCAAATTCAGAAAAAAAAGGAACGATATCTTAGTTCCTCATTTTGCCAAGTGGTAGAGGCAATATTGAGTCCTGTACAATGTTATTCTGCAAGTGTAAAACTGACAGTTTGGTTTTTCACACTTAGGTTTGCACAATGACAGCAATGCCAGAGCCAAACTGTGATCCCGGTCAACCTCCTGATTACAACAGCTTTGTGAGGTGATTTACGCAAAAACTCAAGCAATGAAATATAAATGCTCGCACTGGCTAACGTCCCAGAAGTAATGATGATTTTCAAATGTTTTCATTCTGTTTTTGGTATATTTCCTATCCTGGAAGCAGACAACTCGTTTTTAGTAAAGGCCTACTACCTTAGTTAGAAGGTTAGCACTCTGAAATGCTAACCCTTGTGAAGAGTTTTAGTTTCTCGTTGGTATTTCATGGTAGCACAGCCACTAGCCACCAAGCTATCAACAATAGCTTTGGGGAAAAGGTGCAAAGAAAGCTTCAGGGCAGGGATGGACAGCTTCACCCCTGGGCCACAGGACTTTAGCCTTCAAGTTGCACGTTTGTGTGTATACCTACATGTGCACATCATTCTGCTGTATGTGTGTGTCTGTGTGGACTGCACACATCTGTTGAAACAGTGTGCATCTCTTTCCTCTCACTGACAGAAAACATATTGTCCTACTTTTGCTCAAACCTTCTTCATCAAATTCACTTTGGGCTGAGACCCAATACAGCCAAGAAGGAAAATTTCTCCAACTAATGAACAATTTCACAAGTAAGAGTGGGAGAGTTTGCATGGAACTTGTCATATGACTGTTCGCTTTCCGTGCAGTTCTATTACCATTCAGCTCTGGAGGCTAAAAATAAATATATCAGGAGTCTTTGCTCTCTGACTTCCCTTTGGGTTTTCTGTTTTCCGGGGTGTGAGAGTGCCCTCTGGTGGACATTTGGTTGGAAAGGTAGCGCTGAGGATGCCCCTCGCTCTGCAATGGAAGACAGGACCTACAACTGTGCACCTGGAGCCTCTGTGAAGAGCAGGGACCACAGCAAAGCAAATCCGGATCCAAGGCTCTCCATCCCTCCTCACTGGGCATCCTCCCTACAGTAGTGTCAGAAGCCATGCACTGTCTAAATCAGCACTGTGCAACAGAACTTTCTACAGTGGTGTGTACTTCCACATTTGTGCTGTGCAATACGTTAGCCACTAGCTACTGAGCACTTGAAATGTGGCTAGTGAGAGTGAGAAAGTGAATTTTTTATAATGAGGTGAAAATTACATACCATAAAATTAGCCATTTAAATTGTGCAATTTAGTGGCGTTTAGCACATTTGTGCTGCTGTGCAACCAGCTCTCTATCAAGTTCCAAAATCTTCTCATTACCCCCAAAGAAAATCCCATGCCTATCAAGCAGTCACTTCCCATGTCCACCCTCCCCGCAGTTCCTGGCAACCACCAATCTGCTTTCCATCTCTATGGGTTAATTATTCTGGATGATCCATATAAGTGGAACCACATAACATGTGACCTTGTGTGTCTGGGTTTCTTCATTTAGCATTAAGTGTCGAGGTTCATGCACATTATGGCGAGTATCAAGACTTTATTCCTTTTTATAGCTGAGTAATGTTTCATTGTGTGGATATACTGATATACCACATTTTGTTTATCTATTCATCTGTTGATGGACATTTGGATTGTTCCAACTTTTGGCTGTTCTGGATAGTGTTGCTACAAACCCATTTTCAATTATTTTGAATATATACCTAGGAATGGAGTTGCTAGATCCTATGGAAATTCTGCATTCAGCTTTTTGAGGAACTACCAACTCTTTTCCAAGGAACTCAATTTTTAATTTTATATAATTTTAATTAGTTTACTCTCAACTTCACAAGACCTAATGATTCTACAGCACCTTCATTCTTTCTGAGCACTACAGCCAGGTGCTCAACTGCCAGGGCAACATTTAAAAATGTATTTCTACAGGAAAAAAAATAGATGGCATAATCTTACTCACCTCCCCCACATTATAGGAAAGAGATTTTATAAATGAAGAAACTGAGGCCCAGAGAGGGGACATGTTCTTCATAAATATTTGATGGGTTGGGAAGGGTCTGAGGCAGCATATGGGCACTAGGTGGCAGCAGAGAGCACGGGGGTAGGAGGATCCAGGGGGCAGCTGCGGTGAGATGAGACCTACTTAGGGTCTGGGTGCAGGGGTCCCCAAACTGTGGCCCGTAGGCCACGTGCGGCCCACCGAGGACATTTATCAGGCCCGCTGGGTGTTTTTGCCGCCGCTGCCTGTCCTGCTTAGCAGCCGACTCGTCCCGGGCCCACAGTGCACATGTGTGGAATGTGCGCTGCACTCTCCAACGGCCCTCCAACGGTCTGAGGGACAGTGAACCAACCCCCTGTTTAAAAAGTTTGAGGACCCCTGGAGTGTTGGCCAGAGGCTGGGTGGATGGGGTTACTGTCAACTTGCCTGGTTTTAAATCTAGACTTCACTGTGTCCTAAGCCAAATCCCATTGGTCTTCCGGTCAGATATAACATGAATCAAGCCAATTTTCATTACCTCTGTCATCACCCTCTGGCCCAAGCCTAGACTGCTGCACGACTTTCTACTCCAAACGCCAATCTGCCCTCCCACCCCTACCAATTGCTCCCGCTGTTGTCCATTTACAGTCTCCTTTTCCCCAACAACCGGACACATCCTCATCACACTTAACTATCCAAAAGCCACACTGTGGCTTACAGGACCCTGTACACATGTGCTCCAGCTACTTCTCCACCGTCACCTCTGGTCATTCTCCCTCCTGTTCTCTGGTTCAGGAATAGCGGCTGTCTTGGTTTCCCTGAAGACCAAATGTGCCAAGCACATTTTCCACTTGTTGCTCTGACTGTCCAGGAAGTTCTTTCCAAAGATATCTGAATGGTTCCCTTCTGTCCTTCATCCAGGTCTCTGCTTGAATGTTGCCTTACCAGGGAGGTAAGACCCTGAGCGTCTGTCTTAAATAGAAGCCCTTTCACCACCGTCTTCCTCTCTGTCTGTGTCCCAGGTGTCATTATTCTCAGAGCTCTTCATTTCCTGGAGTTATGGTATAGACACTGTATATAGGGTAGGCTCTCCATGTGTTTAGTCTAGTGCTGAGCACATAGTGGTGCTCAGGAACTTCTTGTTACAACTTTCCCTTTGGAAGTTGTGCCCTCATCACCTGTCCCCTGCAAGTGATCTCTGCAACAGCCCAGAAAATGCTTTGTGGACCCACACTCCTTCTACTTCATGCACACCCAGCTTGACCCATCGGACAGGACCTGCCATTTCTACCTCCAGATGATGCTCTTGGTTCCTCCTCAGTTACCCATGCCTCATTTCTTCAGGGCTCTCCGCTCAGGGTTCATAGTTCCTTCAGGCTCTCTGATGGTTCCCTACCACTTTATCAATGAGCTGCTGTGACTAGTTTTATATTTAGGGTACATGCACACACACACACCCACACACACACTCACATATGCACTATACACCTCTTAGCTTCTCAGCACCCTTTAGAACCATAGTCTCTGATTGACCTAATGAGATTATTTCCCTTTCTTAAAGGAACCTCTGGACAGTTAGAATGGGGCTAGATGATCTGCTTCAGGTAGCCAGGAACAGGTGCCCCAAAGACCTAAGATTAGCTAAGATGTCTGCTAAGAAACCATGGTGAGTCAAAGTTTCCTAGGCTAGTCTTTCTCATTGAATAAGAATGGTGCTGGACCATCTGGGGGATGGTCATGCTGGAAACTCAGACTTGTGGGGGGGGGCATTTATTGAAACCTTAAAATCTGTTCCCCCATAATATGCCGAAATAAAAAAAAAAAAAGAATGGTGCTGGCGGTCTGTCTTTGCACCAAGCCATTGTGTGCTGTGTGACCACGTTTCTCAAGCTGGGGCATCAGTCTTCTGGAGTACACACTCATGGCTCTAGAATGAACACAGCAAACTTTCCTGGAGCATCAATTTTAGGGGTAAGTAGCTTATGTCACTGTTCGAAGTGAAGCATGGATAGACTGCAATATCCTTATAAATGTTTAAGATAAAATATTAATCTTCAAGGATATGTCTTGCTTGTGTGGCGGGCTGGTTCAGTCTACATTCCCCAGGCTCCCTATATTCTTCTTGTCCCCCAAAGATATAAGTTCTCACTCTCTTCTGCTCTTTGAAAACTTTCACGTGACAATCTGAGGTGCATTACTGAGATGATGTGTGGTGCTGTGGAAATTGGCATGCTTTTCACAAATAGATGAGAGTGACCTATTGCCAACTATGTATCTGATTAGTGTGGCTTACGTGAAATATGGCCTAGTCATGCTTAAACCAGTATCCATTCCCACCTCCCAAAAGGATCATCAAATTAGTCTGGAGCTGATACAGGTCTTTGAG
Source organism: Microcebus murinus (assembly GCF_040939455.1). NCBI lineage: Eukaryota > Metazoa > Chordata > Mammalia > Primates > Cheirogaleidae > Microcebus > Microcebus murinus. The sequence continues at coordinate 112,578,972 of NC_134105.1, read as the reverse complement.
GGGAAAAGCTTTATTTTCCAATAATCAATATTAGGAAAAAAAACCATGTTGCATTCAATACCTCTTCATTGTTTTTAAGTGAGGCCTGGATATACTTAACTTTTAAGGTTCTAATGATGGTAGTATTTTACATTCTTTAGGATTCTATTAATGTCCTTTGGCATTTGGAGCCACCTTGACCCAGTTGATCACCCAGGGATTCATAAACCCTCAACTGGTAAGATTGCTGTGCATGAAAAAAATAGAGCTTAACTTGGGGATACCTTCTATAGCAAGCTCAGGTCCTCTGTAGGGGCCCCATAGCTTGTGCCTGGGGCTGGTAATTACACTTAATAATAAGGTGGGTTCAGGATTGTATAGTCAAAAATGCAGTCTGGAGAGTTCAAAAATTCATCTTGTGGCTGCCTCCCTGTTCTTCATTCCTGGACCAGCTTTCTCAAGTTACTTTCCTTTGACCAAAGAAAGTCATAATCACAGGGAAGGGACTTCAACCGAACATCTGCTGGGGAAACAAGTAGAGCTATTCACCTGTATAATCAAAGAGGTTCCTAAATTACACAGGGCACAGCAGTGACCTGGAATCCAACCACAAGAACAGCCATACTGGAGGTCCTTCTTGTAATAAGAAGAAACTGATTGACAGGGAAAATTGCGCGTGGAGAGTGCTTGGGCCACATAACCCCAAAGCCAACTTAACTCAGAGTCCCAGGCCTGCACTGATCCTCTGTTAGGTGGCATTTACACTTGGGGTGGGGGGAGGAGCGGCGTAAGAGATAGAAGAATGATGCTTAATGGAATATACCAATAGCAAAAGAGAGTTGAAATCTACTTCTAAAAGGGAATCACTCCTTTGATAAAATTGATTGATCTTCTAGCAGTTGAAATTTTTCTTTTCACGAAAATTAGCTATGTGAATAGATTGTTTGCTGGGCATTGAGATGTCAGTTGCTTGAAAAAAATTAGTCTTCCCATTATTCAGTGGCAGCATGGTCCCAGGCTAGCTTTCACTCTGAGATACATTTTCTTACGGGGCTTACCTTTTAAATCTCTGTCCCTTTTACCTTGTAAAAGTTGACTAATAGGCTCTGAAGACAGGGGCCAGAGCTTCTGAGCTGACATATGTACTTTAGACCTGTGGCCCTCTGGAGCCAGTAGGTCCTGCTTGTTCCCTGAGCCATGAGTGACACTGGCTATGAGATTGTAAACTCAAGCCCAAGGGGAGACCTCAACTGGGGCTGGGGGAGGGGAGGGGATGGAATAGATGTTTGATGCCCCTCAAGCCATAGCAAGGACCAATCACCTACTCTTTCTTCTGACTGGGGGGCATTTGTCCCTGAGCAGACAGAGATCCAGACAGAAATTCAGCCGTACACAGTGTGTTTGGAAAGAATGTGAAAATCTGCCATCTTCTGGAAGGATGTCTTTCTGCTGTTCCCTGAGAGCCTTGCAGGATTGTCTGTCACCTCTTTTGAATGTCCTCCCACCCTCTTGTCCTCTGTAGCCTAGACTGTCCTTCTCTCCCTCTCCTTCCTTCCCTCTTTCCTTCTTCCCTCCCTCCCTCCCTCCCTCCCTCCCTCCCTCCCTCCCTCCCTCCCTCCCTCTTTCCTTCCTTCCTTCCTTCCTTCCTTCCTTCCTTCCTTCCTTCCTTCCTTCCTTCCTTCCTTCCTTCCATCTTCCTTCATTCACTCATGACACATGGTGGTTGAGAGAGGAGAGAAGTGCGAGGCAGGCTTATATGACCACAGAGAGCAGCAATGAGCCTTTACTTGGGTTGTCTACCTGTTTTCATAGTTCCAGCTGGAGGAGTTCGGCTGTGCGAAGCTTTTCCTAAGTGCCCCCAAGGAAGACCAACTGCTGCTTCCCCTGGTCTCCGTTTTTGTTTGTTTGTTTACACTTTCATTACAGAATTTGCTGCTTTGTGTTATTATCTGATTCCATGGTGGGGGTTGGGGGGGTCGTCTCCCTACCATACAGCGAGAGCCTGAAGAGCAAGGACTAATCCTACTGATTTCTGAGCTTGCAACCGATACATTTTCTTGGTCCACAGTATGTGCTCCACAAGACTGGATTGGATAAATGAAGGAATAAAATGCATCGCTGATTTCCTAGAAGCTGGGGAATACTGTGAGAATTCTTGAGGACAGCCTTCTGTGCTTTACCCTGTCTATTCTCAATGTGTGCTGATGCAGCCGGGGTAAGCCATGCATTGTCCCCTGGGCGTGCGGCACACATTCCCACCTCCTTTTCTTTTGTTTTTTGCAATGGCCCATTCTCCTCTACAATAGTATGATCCCTACTCATTTTTCACTGTGAGTTTTCATCTCATTCCTCTGTGAACGCTGTCCTATCCTCTTCAACCCTGCTTTCCTAGTCTGACACACTCGGCACTTAATCATGTATACCTTGTAGCAACAGGTGGTTTTCAAATTGCTAATCAATGATCAATAACCACTTAAGAATGCCTTTCTTGTCTCTTGTAAGCTTCCTGAAGGCAGGGATGGTGTCACATGCCACCCCCTCCCAGCCCAGCACATTACTGGGAACATAGGCATTGCTCAATGCTCCTGAATGAATGAATGAGTGAATGAATGCATGAAGGCCAGCTCAGAAAAGGAAGACTATGAGCAATCAAGTCTTTGGTGATTTGAGAGTGGATTTGCCTTTTCTGCCTCAGCTGCCCTAGATATCTGCAGGAAGCCACAAGGCTGTGTTGAGTACCTGAGGCAAAGTTGAGGAGAGGCGGGAATGGAGCCAAAGAGGAAGGCTCAAGGACTCCTCCAGACTCCTTTCTTCCACGGGTCCCTATGTTAGGCTCCAGTGGAAAATGGAATCAGAATTATTTTGTCTGCTCCCTGCATCCAACTGTGTGGTTGACAGTGACTCTGCATCTTTCTCCTTGTCCTTTCACCTGCATCCTTAGCCCCCTGCACTCAGTTTCATGGACCACCATATTGGAGTCTGTCTTCTAGAAATGCAAAGCCATTCTGCCTCGTCCTAGAAATGTTATTTTTTTTTTTAAGAGAGTACACCATTTCTTTGCCAAATTTCCTTTCTAAACTGTGCATCCCACCAGTTCTGGATGATACCCAAAAGGTAGCTTTCCTTCCTTTTTAAAAACTTACCAATGCACTATGCTTATTCCTCAAATGCTCTGTGGGAAATCAGACTCAATGTAGGGGGTTATTTGATACCATTGGGCTTTATTTGGTCCTGTTTTGTTGGAGATTAGATTGTGCTGAGCTGTTCAGCTGCAGTCTGTTCTCTTTGTACCCTCAGCTCTTAGCACCTGAGTCCTGTTGCATGGCACTCAACTCAAATGAATCTGCTTTGCAATGGTGGGGTTGAAGGTAAGATCGACATTTGCCTTAAAGAACATCTCAAAGTGTGGGCCCTGGCATCACCTGGGAAATTGTTAGACATGCACATGCGCTGAATCAGGCACAGGTGGGGGACACGGCAAGCTGTGTTTGAGCAAGTCCTCCAGGTGTTTCTGATGCACACTCATGTTTGAGAAGGACTGATAGGCTATTCCCACTGGTTGAACTTATCCAGTAGTGAATTGTTGTACATTAAGGGATGTAAGAACTCAATCCAGGTTTGTCCAAGGTTCTGGTACATTGTATGGAAATATTCAGGGGCAGCAGGGTGGCAGCTGGAGCTTGTTTTCTGTCTCCGACGTTCTCCCAACAGGAGAACGAGCTGCCTGTCTGTCACCACTCACACCCTGGCCTTTCTTTGCTGCCCTCGATTTGCACTTAGCTGCCCTGTCCCCAGCATCCAAGGGATAAGAGAAGTAATAAAGACAGCACTTCATGTAAGCAAGCCCTCCGCTGGCCCCCTGTGCTATGCTTGGCATTCCCATAACCTGGCCAAGCCACCCAAGCCCCTGTTCTGCTGAGATTCACCTGCACCAGGTAGACAGTGAGGGATTGTTCAGAGCAAAACACTGTGCAATCAATTGGAGATAACAGAGGCACAGGGGTCAGGCGGGCTGCCCAGAGCATCTTTCATCTTTGACTTATATTGGTAGGGTGTAAAGTGTGGCATCAGCCTGGCCTGCCTGCCGGTCAATGGCTGCCTTGTTCTGCCCTCTATTTATCTACCATCTCTCTGATGTCACAGGTTTCATTTGGGTAGCTGACTTCAAAGGTGCTTTTCAAATTTTTTTAATTTTTCTATTTCAGGGATAATAGCCCAGCTTTTCAAAAGCATTTTGCTCTGCAATCAAATCAAATATTCTTAAACGGACGGGGCCAAGTTAGCCCAGCCCAGGCACAGAGGCTCCCAAAAGATTGCCAAAAACCTGGTACCAGTTCTGACAGATGGACAAAGAGGAGCTGTGTTTTCTGTCCTCCTCAACTCTATTCTTCTTCTCTCAAACCCCATCCCTTGTGCAGAGATTTAAAAAATGGAAAACAGCCCTCACTATTCCCTGCTCGCTGTGCAAACTGACTCAACTGCGGCATTTTCTACCAGGGTCTGCAATAACTGGGCAATGGAGTCCAATAACTATCTCACTGAGCTTTTCTGATGGATTCACTATTTGTTTCATGGAAAAAACCAAACTGAGCTCTGGCCCTCATGTTTTATAGACTCAGATTTCACTTGAGGCCATAGAATCTACCACTTTGTGCTCTGTTCCTCTCTTTGTTTTTCTCTATTGCCATATTAATGGTTGAATGCTCCAACGTGGGTTGCCTGGATCATATGGTGGCCCGGTCTGACTTTTAGACGGACTGAATTACCAGATTATCAATCTCGGGTCTTTACATGGAAAGACTATATTTTCAGTGAATAATAATGGCTAATATTAATAGGCATTTGTTAATTTCTAGACATTGAGCTAAGTGGTTTACAGGGATTATCTCATTTAATTCTTATTCAATTCTCATAATGTGATTCTGTCATTGTCACATTTTATAGATGAGAAAGTTAAGGCTCAAAGAGTCTAGGATTGAAACTCAGGTCTGTCTGCCTCCAGAGCCAAGTCTCTTAATCACAGTATTTTTGGTGCATTCAGTGTCCCATGCAGGTGGCATCTGAAGAAGGGGAAGTAGGGAAGAGAGAGGAAGAAGAAGACCATGGCTTTCGACCAGGGAATAGATTTCTCTGGGATTCAGAGAAAAGAACTCTGCAAGGGATTGAGGGGAGCCATCGCTTTTGGGATTTTACCCCCAACTCCTATTCACAGCACCCAAGAGTAGAGCACAGAGTGAGAGATATAACTTGTATTTTAGGAATCTAATTGCAAAACATTCAGGGAAAAACAAGTTCGAAGAAAAGGCAGACAAAATTCCCGAGACTAAGACCAAGGGAAATTCTCAAAAAATTCCCAGTATAGAAGAAAAATGGAAAACGAATGTTCAGAAAAACTGAAGTGGTTTCCAGGGAATGTATCTGCACGTTCAGACACAAAAGACCTGGAGAGAGGAATATATAAACAATGAGGGACAGGTGCCACATCACTGACCCCTGGGGGGACCATCTGCAAGTAAATCAAAAGGTGTCAGATGACAAAAGATAGGGTTTTTGTTTGCTTGTATAGTATATCTTTTAAAAAATTGTATTAATATATAATAGTGGAACATTTTGGGGGGTACATGTGAGATTTTTGATACATGTATACAACGCATAATGATCGGATCAAAATAATTGGGATATACATCATCTCAAACATTTATCTTTTCTTTGAAATGCAAATCAAAACCACATTGAGGTATCAGCTCACCCCACTTAAAATGACTATTATCAAAAAGACAAAAAATAACGAATGTTGGTGAAGATGCAAAGAAAGGGGAATGCTTGTGCACTGTTGGTAAAAATGTAAAGTAGGGCAGCATTATGGAAAACAGTAAAGAGATTCCTCAAAAAACTAAAAATAAAGCTACTATATGATCCAGCAACCCCACTGCTGGGTATATAGCCAAAAGAAATGAAATCAGTATGTTGTAGAGATATCTGTACTCCTATCATTTATTGCAGCACTATTCACAATACCCAAGATATGGAATCAACCTAAGTGTCCAACAATGAATGAATGGATAAAAACACAGGTTTTGAGCAAGAAGAGAACAACAACAAAAGTTCAGTTCCTCTGCCAAAGGTCACTACTCAAATGGCAATGGCTCGCAGAGAAAATGGAACTCCCCAATACACATTTTGCTTCTGTACTTTTTAAAGAGGGATTGTACCACTGTGAAGGCCAGCACCAGTATTGCTAGGAGAGGATTTAAGCCCTGGAGAGGAGGAGAGGGTGATAGAGAAGAAACCAGGTGCTCTGTGCGCATGTAAGTCTCCTGGGAGGAACAATCCGCTTTCAGGGTAGGAGAGAACTTGCAGAGCAGCTGGCTGCAAAGACTCTGAGTAGTTTTTGAGCAACCTTGCAACCAATGGCCATTGAAAAGCTGGCTTGTGAGCACCTGGACAAGGAAGCAGTGATCCCTCGGGTCTGGCATGAATGTGTTAAGAGCAAGTGATGCCAAAATAGACATCACAGGCATTTAAAGAAAAATTTGACAAACTCATAGTTCGAAGTTGCTCGTGCTAACTAATATACTGGATGAGATAATTAGAATCTCAAAGGTATTGGAGGACTAGGTTAATAAACCAAATCTAACAAGATAAAAATACCATAAGATTAACAACTATGTCAGTGCAGAATAGGATAAAGTGGCTTGATGGGCATTTAGTTAAAAAAAAATAACTTTAAGGCTTTTAGGTGAATGTAAACTTGATATGAGCCTGGGATGCAATATCATTGCCCAAAGAGTTAGTTCAAACTTGATCTGCACAAATGAAAATACAATGTTTAGAACCAGGAAAAAAGGAAACCAACATATTTTAATGCTTTCCTTCTGCAACTATGTTCAATACATTATTTTATTTTATTTTTTTCATGAACTATAAAGCTCATGTTTTTTGCAGATGAGATAGAGTTCAAGACACAGAAAGCTAATTAATTTTCTGGAGATCATGTAGCCAGGAAGTGGAAATGTCAGAGTTCATACTCAGGTCAGTTGGATCCCAAAGCCCGGCTCTTTCCTCGGCCCCACAAAAAGGCTTCTGCAGAAGCACATGGGGCTCCGTTTACACCACAGCACACTTGGGCTTGGCGATGAGAGAGCCGTGCTGCACTCTAGGGGAGGTGTTGTAAGCGAGAGTATTTTGAGAGGTTGGTTCCCCTCAATTCCGCTCTGGAGTTGGTTCAGAGAACCAACCCCCCCCCCTTTATTTTGGGTGAAGGTGAGGACAAAAATATAATGTAGTTAGATACAATGATAAGACGTCTGAAAACTGTCACACATGAAAACATTGGCAATTTTTAGCTAGCAAACTATAGATTTAGGGGAAATTTGAGATGTGTCTAAAATAGTTGAATGTTGCCATGGGGAAGAAGGAAGCAGAGGTGTTCTGGCTACTCCAGAGGCAGATTTAGAGCCAGCGAGGGAAGGCACAGGGACAGCGGTTTCTACTCTGTATTAGTTTCCTATTGCTGCTATAACAAACTGCCCTAAACCTAGTGGCATAAATAACACAAACTTATTACTTTACAGTTCTGTAGGTCAGAAGTCTGACATGGGTCTCATTGGACTAAAATCAAGGTGTCGAAAGGGCTATGTTTCTTTCTTATTCTTTTTTTTTGTTTGTTGGGAATGCTGGGAGTATTGAGAACGCCTGCCTATGTTTCTTCTAGTGGCTCTAAAAAGTCACTTTCTTGACTCTTCTAGCTTCTAGAGCAGGCGTCCTCAAACTACAGCCCGCAAGCCATATGTGGGTGTTTTTGCCCATTTGTTTTTTTTTTTACTTCAAAATAAGATATATGCAGTGTGCATAAGAATTTGTTCATAGTGTTTTTTAAACTATAGTCTGGCCCTCCAATGGTCTGAGGGACAGTGAACTGGCCCCCTGCTTAAAAAGTTTGAGGACCCCTCTTCTAGAGGCTGCCCATGTTTCCTGGCTCTGTCTACAAAGCCGGCAGTTACATCTCTCTGGCTACTTTTCTGTAGTCACAGCTGGAAAAGGCTCTCTGCTATTAAGGACCTAGATGCTTAGATTGGGTCCACCTGCACAATCAAGGCTACTCTGTCAATGTCAAGGTCCTTACACTTTGCATCACGTCTGCAAAAATCCCTTCGGCCACAAAGGTAATATATTCATGGGTTCCATGGATTAGGACATGGCCATCTCTGGGAGGCTGTTTTTCTGCCCACCGTACATTCAACGTAAGGATGAGTTTTTAATAGAGCTAGGCAACAACGGAGTGGGATGCTTTGACACCCTGCTCCTAGAAATAATCCAACAGAGAATGACCAACTTTGGAAAGTGATGCTGTAAAAGGGATTGAAGTCCCTGATAAGAAGTTGACCAGATGACTTTATGAGGATGCTCCAACCTTGAGACATAAATGTTCTGAAGCAAATGGTGTAGTGGGTGGAATAATGTCCCTCCAAAATGCGCATCCACCTGGAACCTCAGAATAAGACCTTATTTAAAAGGAGGGTCTTTTTCGATGTAGCTAGTTAAGATGAGGTCATTCTGGTTTGGGCCTTAAATCTAGTGGCAGGGGTCCTTGTAAGGAGAGGAGAGGACACATGGAAGCACAGAGTGAGGAAGGCCACGTGAAGACAGAGGTAGGGTTTAGAGTAATTAAGACACAAGTCAAGAAACACCAAGGATTGTTGGCAGCCACCAGAGAGGGGAAGAGGCAGAAGAGGATTCCTCGTAGAGCCTTAAGAGGGAGCTTGGCTTTGTTGACACCTTGAATTCAGACTTCTGTGGTCTAGAATTCAGAGAAAATAAGTTTTTGCTGTTTTAAGCCACCCAGTTTGAGGTCATTTATTATGGCAGTGGTAGGAAATTAGCACACATGGGAAGAGTGAGAGACCCTGCTAGCTATTATTTTGTCACACACTCTCTCTAGCGTCCTAACGCTCATCCTTTAGCATCCTGTTCCATGCATCTTCTCTTCATTCCAGTTCTATCACGATGGCTGAGGGCACAGACCTTAGAGTTCTAATGGCTCAAAGCTGAGTACTTGCTATAATTTGGATGTTTGTCCCCCCAGACCTCAGCTTGAAATCTGATCCCTGATGTTGGAGGTGGGGCCTAATGGGAGGTGTTTGGGTCATGGAGGGGGGATCTCTCATGAGGGACTTGGTGCCGTCCTCACGGTAGTGAGTGGATTAGTTCTCACAAGAGCTGGTTGTTGAAAAGAGCCTGGTGCCTCATCCTGCTCTCTCTTGCTTCCTCTCTCGCCATGAGATCTCTGCACACACCACTCCTCCTCACCTTCTGCCATGAGTGGAAGCAGCCTGAGTCCTTCACCAGAAGCCAAACAGATGCTGCCGCCATGCTTCTTGTACTGCCTGCAGATACATGAGCCAAAGAATCCTCTTTTCCTTATCAGTGACCCAGTCCCACATATTCCTTTATAGCAACACTAAACAGACTAAGACAGCACTCAACTCCTCTAAGAGTCAGTTCTCTTATTTGTACATCAGGCATAATAGCATTGCCTACCTCATAGAGTTGTGGTGAAGATGAAATAAAATATCCATGTCAAAGGAAGCTCTCCAAAAAGCATAGTCACTCATCCTGTTATCATTTGTGGAACCTACCACATGTTCCACGTACTATGCTAGGTGCCTGGGATATCTCCATGAACAATGCAGTCAAAAAGCCCTGGCATCATGGTGCATATATTCTGCCAGGGAACAGAAAGTAATGAACAGCCAACATAATAAATATGCAAATTACATAATATACTAGAAGGATATGAGAGCTATGGAAAAAATGAAGCATAGTAAGAGGCATTAGGATATGGGTGGGGAGTTGCAGGTTGGAATTTTAAATAGAGTAGTCAAGGTAGGCCTTGTTGTGAACGTGAGATTTGAACAAAACTTTGCAGATGAGGGAGCTGGTCATTCAGGTGTCTGGGGAGGCGCTTTTAAGGCATAGAGAATAGGCAGTGCTAAGGCCCTGAGGCAGGAACAGTGTTACTATGTTTAAAGAATGGTAAGATAGTATGGCTGGAACCAAGATAGGGCCATAGAGTGAAGGAAGAGGGGAGGTAAATGAAGATACAGAAAGGAAGAAAGGAAATGAATCTCTAATATCTAAAGACCTATAAAACTCTAAATTATTGATTTTGTAGAGCAAGTCTTAGAGGGTGGTGATTATGTAAAATTCATATCTGAATTTCCAGACTGCCTAGTGAAGAGCTACACAAAGTGACTGTCCACTGACTGACTGAATGCTTGTATTTTACTGAATTTGGTGAGTCTGTACCATAAATATAGGACCCATGTGCCCAGCTCTTATATCCTTCTAGCATGTTATGTAATTTACATATTTGTTATGTTTGCTGTTCATTACTTTCTGCTCCCTGGCAGAATATAAGCACCATGAGGCCAGGGCTTTGGTCTGGATGATTTCTCCTCTGCTAATCATTATTTCACGGCAATTGAAAAGAACAGATTACCTGGCTTGCTTACAAATTAAGAGTCGCTTCTCCTCCTCATCCCCTGAATTTCTTCCTTTGTAACATTTTGAATAACACTGTTCCTAAATGGGTGCAGTAGAAAAAACTCAGGGTGCGGAACAATTTAAGTACCAGGTAAATGTCCCATTTGTTCCCTATAATAAACTGCAAGGAAATTCTGCTACTTAACCCCTCTGAAATTTCTCTTTGCTCTTTTTCCTCATTCATTTATTCATTTAACCCTAAATTCTAATCCTATTCTCTTCTTTTCCATTGCAGCACCTGCTGTGGGCCCTGAAGAGGGCTTTGTCATCTAAGAGCCTCCCAGAAAGACCCAACTCATGATCGCTTCAGAAGCTTAACCCTGCTTTGTCATCTCAAGTATTTAAAACCAGAAGAATTAGCCAATTGCTCAGCATCTTCATTTCTCCTTGAACTCTAACCAGGCAGCCCTTTCTGATTTGAATCTAGACAGAGAAGTACTTATTTTCAAATCAGACCAGGCCTGAACTTACCGTGCAGGTGGCTAAGGTTCCCTAGTCTAATAACTTCTAAACATTAGAATCACATACAGAACTTTTTTCAATTACTGATCCCAGGGCTACACCCCAGAACTATGAATCAGAAACCTCTAGGTCTTGGGCCCTGGAATCTGTATTTTCTGAAATCTCATTGATTCTGACACAGATATTTCATGGATTTAGTCCATGCCACTTCCTTCCTTCTAAAAAGAAGTAGCCTTACACCATCTGAGACATCTCCTCTGTTTTTAAAGTCACCCCAGAAAGAAGTTGTTCAAGCCGCCTCTGCAATTCATTCAATTTTCTCGTAAAAATGAATAGTTGTTTTTAATGCATCTGCAAATTCTCTTTTAGGAGAGATGAGAGTGACCATGCTCGTTATTTATTTGTTTCACTAATATCTGTTAAGCTAAGCAGTTTGTTAGCTGTTGGGAATATAATGATAAATTAGACATGGTCCTGGTCCTCTTAGTACTCTGACAGACAAATAGGCAGTGTGTGTTAGGAGGTACTAGTAGGAATAGATATGCAATTTGGAATATTAATAGGCAGATACTCAGATACATCACAGGAGATGCATGCATATGTGTGAGGATATATGCACAGGTCCATGCAATTTGGTCACAGATACTTTGTACTTAAATTATTTTCAACTTACAGCTTGGAATGAGCCAACCTGATTTACTTTCTTCTCTTTAAAAAGTATTCCTTGGATGCCTGCTGGACACCTCTCTGTGTTAACATCACAGTTGCCACTAAGCCCACAGGGATGCACGGATACAGAAGGCCGTGAGAAAGATACAAGACTCCACAGCCTTCACCATCCAGGCCGGCAAAACTGGCATCAGAAGCAAGAACATGACATTTTCCATTATAGTTTAGCAAATGTGATTCCAGGTCCCTACTGTACTCTGGGAATTTATGGCATCCATTCTATGTATTAGGAAAAACTTTCCATGTAACTTTGTAGTGTAACTACTCCCTCCCCCAACTCAGGCATTGCAAAGTAGTTATCTTACCCATCCTTTGTTTCAGATGTATCAAGGTCCTGCAAATGCTCTATGTTTTCTGCAACTTGCATTTATTATATCATAGCATTGTGGTGAATACCCCCAGGGCAGTAGGGCAGGCAGGGGTTCCCATAAGTATTACTGAAGAATTTTTAATAATGAAATTAATAAAAATGCTTTGCATGTGTGTGCGTGTGTATGCATGCCCACATGTGCCTGTATGCAGGCATAAGTATATACACATGCTTAGCCTTTACTAGTTATGGTTAGGGTGATTTTATTTACAGTATTTCATTTCATCTTTGCAATCCTGTGAAGAAAGTGGGGTAGGTGGTATGATACCTATTTTGCCAATGAAAAAAAAAAAGCAACTGTCAGGTTATGTCTGATTTAATTTTCACAGCTAGTGAGAGGAGAAGCCTGAATGTGAACCAAAGTTTCTGACTCCAAATCCAAGGCTGTCTAGCATATACCATCCAGGTGTCTTAGTGCATTCTTTGGCAGGTCACACCCCACAACACTCCTGAAGAGTACATTATTTTTTTCTACGAGCTTACCACTTTCAGAATTTCTTCTTAGTGTGGACTCCAAAGTCGGGATAATTTTCTCCTTGAATATTCCATATTGGTTCCGTGGGTAGGAAAGTCCACCTGGCCCTTCATCAGTGTTTGAACACGCCTTTTACAAGTGCCATCCGTAATGCTGATGACCTGTGCTGTCACTCTTTTCCCATCATGCTTAGGTTGGCAATGGCTCTCTCTGGCTAGTAGAATGACTTTCGTAAATTGCTTACATTTTTCTATGTAAGATAAGATGCATCTACCATTAGCAAAAGGGGTTCAGTGTGTAATAGAAAATAAACATGTTTTGTTTGGGACAAATTGGGGAGGACTCTACGTCCCCCCACAGCTCTGTCCACGAGGGCTGTTGTCATTTGCGGTAATGATTTACATGGATTAAGCCTGATAGCTTCTGAGGTACTGGGTTGGGTTAATTTTGCCTTTATGAGATGTTGCCCTGAGGTCAGGAAATAAATGTCACAGGCACCTAGAAAACAAGTTGAAAAGGTGAGGGATGCGAAGTCGTGCCTCCAGGGTGGCTGGGGGTGTTCCTAGCACGTCCCTACGAGAGAGCCTGTGCCCGTTGTCCTCATCTGCGAGGGGGGAATGAATCCCCCGGAGCCTGTGATTATTAATGGGGCCCCAGCTGCTCCGTCTTTATTGCTGTCAGTCACGGTGTCTGCCTCTGCCAGTCTGCAGAGATGTGGCTTCTGCGGTCAGAGTGCGGGGCTGCCCATCAGTGTTTGCCTTCTCCCTGCCCTTTCTTACCTTCCACGCCAGCTCCGGCTTACTAAGGGTGAACAATTCCCTGGACGCCAGGAGCTGCTTGAGGGACAACCTGTGTCAGACAGCGCCACCTGCCGAGCTTGGGAGTGACATGTAAAATCAGAATGCTGCCGTGAGCATCTAAGAAGAGGGGGACAGCCATCCCACCTGTTCTCTCTGCTTGCCGGGTGGCCTAGATGTTTTAGCTACCTAGAAATGCAATTTTGGGGTACAAAGAGCAAAATGGTGGTTGCCATGGGTTGGTGGGGAGGGGGAATGGGGAGTTATTGTTTAAAGGGTATAGAGAGTGTCACTTTTGCAAGATGAAAAGAGTTCTGGAGGGGGCTGATGGTATTGGTTTCACAACACTACGAACATACTTAATATCACTGAACGGTACACTTAGAAATGATTAAGATGGTAAATTCTATGTTTTACCACAATAAAATGCAATCCACAAAACTATACGAAGGAATAATTTTTTTAGCAAATGAAGTATCTTAGTAAATGAAGTATCTTAGTAAATTTTAGTAAATGAAGTATCTTGACCATCTAAATAAATAAACAGAGATAGATAAATGAATAAACACACAAATATATAAATAAATACCATTGGAGGGCTTTCCAGGTACTCAATACTCTGCCTCTGCAAAAGTCTTTCTTCACATCTCACGCCTCTTGAAATTGATGACAGGAGCATACAGTCACTCATTCACATGAGTAGCAGAGTAATAACTGCAAATGATCTCATATTGTGAGACTTGGGGTCTGGTCCCCAACTCTGTAGACAGCTGCACCAAAAACTTAACCTTTCTGAGCTGACCTACTAACTCATCTATTAAAAGAAAAAGAGATCTGAGATTTATTTCAGTTCTAAGAATAAAAACCCAAATATTTCTTATGAAGGTGACCATTTGACTCCAGTTCTCAATACTGCGGGGTTGACTGAGACCACATCCCTCCTTAGGTACAGGCTTCATTTAAGCAGAGTGAACAGAGGGAAAGAGCACTTTAAAGAGAGGGGTAACACAGACTAGATGGGACAGTTTTCAAACTGAGAATTTTAATTCGTCAGTGGGTTGTGAAAACAGGCTATTGGGCTTTCCATCAGCATTTCATAAAGGGAAGTAGAACAGAAAATATCTGGTTGCACTGCATGGAGTGATGGTAAGTGGAACTTAACCATTTTGTGGGACTCGTGTTCAGTTGTCTGTCTGTGCTCTTCTCATTTGCTAGTTTGTGCACCTGGGTGGGATAAAGCAGGTTGGAAGCTCCGCAGAGAGGTAGGCAGGTCATGACTCTGCACTGGGAGGCCCCAGGGGCCAAGTGACATTCTTTGATTTGTAGGTGTCCCTTACTTCAGGATCTGCATGCCCGTGTCACATCTGGCCTGGTGGTGTAGGCTTTGGCTAACTCGGACATACCTCAAGGCCTGGGGGAATGGGTGGGAGGAACTAATGGACAGTCAAACTATCAGCACTAAATTCAGTCCTTGCATAGCATTTCTACTGAAAATGTCCACCCCCATCCCATGGTCTCTTTTGCGATCTTCGCAAACATTCCATTTAGTAAACTAGGCAATTGTCTATAGAGACTTTAACTTGCAAATATATGTGTGAGATGTTTGCCAAAATGCAATTAATTTGAATTTGTTCTCATTCTTTGGTCAGAGTTTGTTGTGTAAAGAAGGCTTTTAAGATCCCCAGATGAGGGTTTTCACAAAACCCCTGATATTTTCTAATGAAGTTACATTACAATGGAATAAGATCATAGAAATGGGAACAGTTGCCTGTCATAAATGAGGAATTTCTAATTCCCGATCCTATGTATCTTAGTCAGAGTAGGTTAGATACTATAGAAAAACAACCCCTAAACTCAGTGGCTTAACAATATAAATATTTTTTTTTCTTGTTTACACTCAAATTCAATATGGTGTTCTTGGTCGGTGGATTCTTCTGGGAGGCTTTCCAGCAGGTGCTAACTCAGGGATCCAGAGTCCTTCCATCTTGTGACGGCACCATCTTCAACAGAGTCTTCAAAGTCACCATAGAAGGCAAAAGAATGTGGAGAAGGCATGCTGGATATTAAGCATCTTGGCTTCGAAGTAACACACATCACTCACACTTACACTACCTGGACCAGAACTGGGCACTTAGATGCACGAGGGCTTGAGTAGGTAGTCCTGGCTGGGAAGCAACAACTCTACACCATGAAAGGGAAAGTACGTCTCTGCTGGTCAGCTGGCTGTCACTGCTACACCCTGAACTTAGTATATTGCAGGGGCTTTCGATAAACACCTGCTAAATTTATAAAGGGATGAATGAATAGTAGATATTATCTTATTTTATAATGATTTTATTATTTCTGCGACTGCAACTTCATGTCTTATTTTAGATCATTTTAAAGAATAATACAGAGCAAGTACTCATTTAGTCATTTAATTATTTTGCTGCCTTCCTTGGCAGGTCTTTCAAAATGATTCTACGCTGTGTTTCAGGATAGCCCAGGTGGAATTCTCCTTAGGAAGTAACGCAAGGGTCTGATAAATGAACTTCAAATCCCTTCTGACTTGAACTTTTGTAAGTTCACACAAACTCCACTTTGACATCACCCATAATCAAACGTAGTTAGTTGGCAGCATGTTTTCTTGAAGCAATTTTAGTTCAGCTAATTTGAAGACCTGACTAATGAAGTCAAGGCAATGATTGTAGCCAGCACATAAAAGAATTATTTGTGGCTAAGAAGACCAATTAAACTGCAAACCATGCAATTTTATGGTAAACTTCCCTTACATTATACACTGGGCTCATGGTGACTTTAAAAATCAAAATCTTAAATTTAAAAAGATGTTCAGGAGTTTTTAGTATGAACATAGAGAATATGAAACGATACGTTTAGTGGTTGCAAGAATTCTGGTCACAAGAGAGATATGCTTTACTATGGGATAGACACATTCATTAAGCAAAAACGCTGTTTGTAAGTTGAATGCAGTATCTTGCTGTCTAATTTGCTTTGTTCTAAACCTCTGCTTGTTCCAGAATCTGATTATTTTGGAAACGTTATTAATTGATTACTCCTTATTGTGCTAGAGTAACCAAAACACTCCATTCTTTCAAAAAAACTTATAGACTGATGTCCACAGTATCTTTCATGGAATGTAAAAGTCTAGAAGCTGGCAGTCCAGGCTTAGGTGACAGTTTCATGAGGTTGTTAGGGATCGAGGCTCCCTCCGGGTTCCTGCTCCACTCTCCCTGAAAAGTGACCGGCATCCTCATGGTCCAACACAGCTCCCAGAGTTCCAATTATCCTGGTGCAGGATGAAGACCCCAATCCTCCTTTCTTTTCAACAGACTTCTGGGAAGTATCCCATATATAGTCAGATAAAATATTTAAAACATATATGTGTCATTTTTTAACAATTCTCCACTTTAACCAGCTCATCTAGATTAATAACCAACTACCAATCCTAACGATAGCTGATAAAAGAGTTTCTAATTCTGCTTCCCGTGGTCTTGGGAACTGAACAGGAACAAGATGCTCTGCTGAAGGAATTGAGCATTTCTGCTTTGAATGCTAGACAGTGGGAATGACAAATTGGCATTTGGTTTTTCCTTATCTGTCTTGTGCACACATGGCAGTCTAATTTTATTAGTTAGAGTATGGCCTAATTTACTACAACAAAGAAACCCCCAAACCTGTGCTTAAATTAGATAGAAACTTATTTTTCTCTCATGTAACAGTCCAGTGGTAATCATGTGGCTCAGGGCTGGTAGGACAGCTCTGTCCTCTTAAAAGATATTATTCGCTTCTGGGCAAAGGTGTTTTCTCTAGTGCTTAGCTTTGTTATCCAGCGGGAAGAGTTTTCAATAAGGCCAGGAGAGCATATGCCCAGTCCTTTTAAGAGACCCCAGAAGTGGCATACATACTTCTACTCACATTCCATTGGCCAAAGCCTCATCAGATGGCCTTACTGAGCTGCTAGGTAGCCCGCTAAACTTTGATTTCTGGGAAAGAAGGGGAGAACAGATGTTTTGAAACAACCAGCAATTTCTCACGGTAATTCGTTGTCATCGAGTCTAATCAGTGCTAGATCTGTCAATCCGGGATCTCATATCCGAACATGTAAGTTTTAGGAACAAACCTTGAACTGTAGGGAACTCAACAATTTTACAGACGATGAGTCAGCAGTGGGCCCATGACGGGTAAATAAAACCATTGTCCTTGGTTGTTGAGCAATACCAGAGTCAACCTTCCCACCCTGAAGTGCAAGTGCCAAGCAAGGCTCTCTCACTGCAGGATTGCCCATCCCCCATCCGTGTTGGACCATGTGAGTGGAGACTTTTGTGTCCTGCGAACCGGACATTTCAGCGATTCCACTTTTCATTTTTTTTAAAAATAATCGTGTAGTTACATTCAAATGTTTCCTGAAAGAAAGGTTTAAATTTAAAGGAAGAAAAATCTTCATCATCGTGGTCATCACCATCATTAACTTGCATCAATCAATAGTTTTCAGAAGGCAAGGAATTTGTTGAGGCCCTGGAAAATGGGCAGATAAAGAACGCAAGTCTTTTTCTTTCTTTTTTAAAATACCAGCTTTATTTAGATATAATCTACACAGCATACAACTCACCTATTTTAAAGTGTACAGTTTTATTGCTTTTGGTACATTAACAGAGTTGTGCAAACATCATTATAATCAATTTTGGAACATTTTCATCAGCCCCCCAAAAAACTCATTCCTTTAAAGTCACCCTCAATTCCCCCCTTCCCTGATCTCCTGGAAACTACTAATTTACTTTCTATCTCTATAGATTTGCCTTTTCTGGACATTTCATATAAATGGGATCATCCACAATGTAGTTTTTTTTGTGATAGACTTCTATCACTTAGCATAATTTTATTTCAAGGCTCATCCATGTTGTAGCCTGTGTCAATATTTCCTTCCTTTATATAGCTGAATAATATTCCTTCTGTGGATATAACATATTTTGTTTGTCAATTGATGGACATTTGGGATGTCTCTACTTTTGACTATTATGAATCATGCAGCTATGAGCATTCATTTACAAGTTTTGTGTGGATAGATGTTTTCATTTCTTTTGGATATACATCTAGGGTGGAATTGCTGGGTCATTTGTTTAACAAAGTAGCTGTATCATTTTATAACCCCACTAGCCATGTATGAAGGTTCTAATTTCTCCACAAGCTTGCCAACACTTGTTATCTGTCTTTTTTATTCTAGCCATTGCAGTGGGTGTGAGGTGGTATCTCATTGAAGGTTTGATTGCATTTTCACAATTACTAGGGATGTTGGCCATATTTTCATGTGCTCATTGGCCATTTGCATATCTTCTTTGGAAAAATATCTATTTAGATCTTTTACCCATTTTTCATTGGGTTTTTTGTCTTTTTATTATTGAGGTGTAGACATTCTAGATATAGTCCCTTATCAGATATATGATTTGTAAATATCTCCCAATTCTGTGAGTTATCTTTTTACTTTTTTGATGATGTCAAAGTTTCTTGCCTCCAAGTTGTTGTCAGACAAAAGCATTGCATACATTTATATAAATCTAATACAAATGAGAACTGGATTATAGGGAACTAAAAAAATTATCCCAGCAGGAAAACAAGTATCCACAGATTCCTCAGATAGTTTGTGTGAATCCTTTTAGCTAAAGACCAATGATTTGACCCATCAGCACACTCAAAATAGCAATCAGTTCAGTTAAAAAAAAAAAAAAAAAGCTAATTTGGCTGGGTTTTCTTTTTTAGTAGGCTGACAGATCTTTGACTAAATCAACAGGTTATTTGGTAATGAAAAAATGTCCACAGCCTCCACTAGTCTTCACTCAACTCACGGACTACTTCATCTATTGTACTTGGTTTGGATAACAGGATCGCAGCTGGCTTGGAGCCAGGGGATCCCTTCAGTTTATAGCTGAGGAAGTCAAGGGCTCATCTGAAGTTTCATAGTGTCTGGTGGAGCTGAGGACCAGAAACCATCCCCTGAATTCCAGGCCAAGTTTCTTTCTCCGGCACCACCCTATTATTGCCCCATTGCCTCCTGAACTTTCCAACTTGCCTTTCTGAAAAGCAAGACTGTAAAGAAAGAGAGAGTTTCTATGTAGCATTCAGGGTCTCAGATGACGTAAACAGGGGTGTTGTTGGGACTCAGGGTTGGAGTGGCTGGGCATGTAGACGTGGTCCATTTTTCTTCTTATTTAGCAGGCAGAACAGTCCCCAGTTGCAAAGGGCTTCTGTGCACAGAATCTGTCAGCGAGGCGCTCTGGCTGAGGGTTGCTCTAGCATAGGAACAGATGACAGGACGGCAGGCAGTCTGTCCCCTTCTAGGGAATAAGGCAAGGATTCCTTTAACACAATGTGACAACTAATCTCTCTATAGCATCTGACGGAGAGGTTTTAATTACTACTGTGAAATGCACACGTGATTTCTTTACATACACAAACAGCCGGGGCTTCTACGTGTGTTCCTCTATTATTTTGCAGAGCTTCTGTATCAGCACAGGGTGGGTTGACCCTGAATCCTTCTCCTTCTTTTCTCCTTGTCTCTGCCTTTCTTTCCTTCTTTGTTTTCCTCCTCCTTTCGTTTCTTCTTAATTCCTGGGAAAGGGCTTATTGATTTTATGCTTTGAACATAAGGCTGGATTTGTCAGCTCTCCTGTCCCCTCTCAGAGATGGCAGGAAACCCAGCGGTCACAGGGAATGGAGGTGTTTTCACAGTCTTGCTGGCATTCAGATGAAGCCCTCTCTGGGAGGGAGCGTGCATGTGCTGGTATGAAACAGCATTGGGTAGGAAAGGCAGGGATCACAAGAATGACTTTGGGAGGAGCACCCAGATCAGAGATCCTTCCAGCTAAAGAATTAAACTGTGGCCCAGTTCTGAGCCTGTGTCATCGTAGTATCAACTACGTGCATCATTTGCTGTGCAAACAGATATAGACATCCTGCCTCTGCAATGACAAGGGTCTGAATATTTGGAAGCATCAGGATATTCGACTTAGATTATTTGTTTGTTTATATTCAGTTATGAGATGAGCTAAATGATCAGTTTGAAAAAGTCTTTAAAACATGTCTTTATAAATCCCCCATCTCTAGACAAAAAAAAATATTTCAAAAGATGCCAAGAAAAGTTTTAGAAAATGGAAATATTGATCAGTCATGGTTAGAGCATCAAAGTGTGCCTTGATGAAGCGTTTCACAGCAGTTTAAAAAAACATACATATTTATAGCATAAATATATATAGCATATATGTAATATATACTATGAATATACAGTATATATTTATACTATCTATTTAAATATAGTATAAATATATACGTATATGGACACCTGCTAGATTTATGGAGATAGAATATGAATGAAAGAGAAGGAATCTTAAATTATCACCAGGAGACTTCCATTGCCAGAGTGAAGCCAGTGTTCCTTTGAATATTCTGGCAAAGCAGGCTTGAGAGGGGTAGTTCTTTACACAAAGTTCCTATCACCCCAAGGACTACAAGAGTGTTGAGGGTTCATAATCCTTCTCCCCCAGTTTCAGTTTTTATCTAGCACAAGACTCGAGCCACTTTGCAGAGATGAAGCGACAACACTTAACCTGCTACTGAAAGTTTTGATGGGAAGAAAATTTCATCACCCCTAGTTCCTACTCCAGAAATAGTCCCGTTAATTAATATTGTTCACTGCCTAGACATGCTTCCTGCTGTACACACCTGCAAGTTTTCCTCTCCTGTACCTCCTAAGTCTCTAGCATCTCACCCATTGTTTCCTGCCATGCTGCCCTCATCCTTCTTCCACATGTCTTGGTTTGGCCTGGGTGATACGATGGCTTCCACAGTTTCTGCATACAGCTGCACTGGGTGTTCTAGGTCTTAGCTCTCTCTACTTTACAGAGTCAATTTTGTTACAGTTTTTTTCCCTCCACCAAGGATCTGACCAAGAACTGCACTGTCTCCCTGTAATCCAAATCCACCCTGTACTTTTTCATTTCCAAACCTTCATTTGCTGTTTCCTCCTCCTGGAATGCCCTTCCATCCGCAGTACTACCCAACCTGTCGAAATCCTACACATTAAAAAAAAAATCCAGATTGCTTGAGCTCAGGAGTTCGAGACCAGCCTGAGCAAGATCAAGACCCCGTCTCTACTATAAATAGAAAGAAATTAGCCAAACAACTAAAAGTAGAAAAAATTAGCTGGGCACGGTGGTGCGTGCCTGTAGTCCCAGCTACACAGGAGGCTAAGGTGGGAGGATCGCTTCAGCCTGGGAGTTTGAGGTTGCTGTGAGCTAGGCTGACGCCACGGCACTCTAGCCTGGGCAACAGAGTGAGACTCTCTTTCAAAAAAAAAAAAAGTCCAGCTTAAATGCCTCGTTTTTCAGAATGCCCCTTCTCCCAGCCACCACAGCACTTTCATTGCAACTCTTTGAAGCTCTGTCCACACTCTTTGTGGAGTAGGAGGAGGAGCCTTGTTAGGGATTAGGAGGATGATGCATTAGCTTTAGCTCTGTTACCAAAAAGCTGTGTGACCTTAACTGCATCCCTCAATCTCCTTGAGCCTCAGTTTCCACATGTGTCAATCTGATGGCTTCAGTTTAAAACACAGTGATTCTATGCTGATGGCTTCAGAGTCCACATATTAACTTTCCTACATGCCTGCTAACTCCATTAGGGCAAGATTGACGCCTTATTCACCCAACTTCTCTTCTTTCTTCTTGGTGCAGTAAACACTCAGTTACTTGTTAAATGAAACAATGGATGAAACAATAGCTCTTGCTGCAATTTGATCTCACTTCTTATTTTGTTTTCAAACATGATATGGGAAAGAGCTGACGTGCACTGTTTGTTTAATGAGTACCTACTATCTCCTTGGGTTCATACACAATGTTTGCTTTGGCTAACCAGTTACATACTGGAGAGCAAATCTGGATTAAAAGAAAGGCAGCTATCCCATCCTTCCCTGTTTGGTTGTCCTTTTCTGTGTGCCTATGGACTTTTCTGTTTTCCTAAATAAATTGTGGGAGGTAAGCATTAATTTATTGGAGTGGGTATACTTCAACTTTCTGCCTCTGTCACAAAAAAGGCATGCTTCTGATTTTTTGAAGACAAGCCCAGTGCCTCTATATAACCCCATGGTTACTGTAGCTGTCTGTGCTGGCTGGCTGCACGGAGTAGGTGATTATCCATGTGATGTGATTTCAGAAGTACCAATAGGGCTGCCATCTGCCTACCCACTGGTTGTCATGAAAGAATCACTCCTTTGGCTCCAGAAGGCTTTGCATCTTCAAGAGTAGCAAAGATGGTAAACCTCAGACGATCATTGACGATCCTTTAGGCCAGCAACATTTGCCCTGAGTGCATTCTGCAAAACCCACATTCCATGAGATTTTAATAATTGTTGCATTCAAAGGGGCTTCTGTGGTGAAATAAATTTGGCCGCTACAATAAGTAAGACTAAACATATTTTCCTAGCTGTAAGACTTCTCAGAGCCTTGGATAGGCTACAGTGCATAGTGAGTGCCCAAGATGGCAATGCAGTAAGTTACATTGTCGAAACTTATATGATTATAGACCCAGAACCCTCTTATTTATTTTATTATGTATTTTTTTTAAATGAAGTATCTCAAGTGTCTAGATTTTCCAGAACATATTCTAGGAAAAGCTGCCCCAGAGGGCTAGAACAGCCAGCCAAGTGCCATATTCAGAGGAGCAGGCAAGACTGAAATGAAGAAAAAGATGTATCCGAGACAGGACGTTGCCTCTAGCAGCTCCGCAAAGCTCTGCACGGCAGGTGGAGGCGCTGAGCAGGTGGTGAAGATCCCAGTTCTGCTTGAACCTCAGCTATCACCTTTTCTCTCGCAAAGTTGCACCCGAGTCAGCTTTGATTGGTCATTCTCACATTGCCACTGGGTGACCTTGAGGGATCAAAGAAAGCTGCACCATTTCGCCAGCACATTTGCTGAGCGCTGGGCTCTGCACTTGGCAGGCAGAGGAAAGGATCCTGACCGAGGGGTTTAAGGAGACTATGCCCAGCAGATGCCAAAACTACTGCTCAGCCATTCAATCAGAACTTTAGTCTTCTCTGCGAGGTGGTGTCAAGGGTAGGGGTGGGGCAGTTGAAATCAGTAAAGCCTATTTCTTGACAATGACGTTAAGACTAGATATTGATTATTTCACCTGGACTTACCTAAAGCCCTTCTGGGCTCTTTCCGTATGCAAAGTCCCTAAACAAACAGGTTAACTGCAAACTTTAAAAGAAAGAGCATCCCCTCTGCAGTGGAATTAAAAGCTTCTGCATGACTGATGTAGGGAATGAAGGAAAACCACTGTGACGGGCACAAGGGAGAGAGGGAAGAGACGAGGGGTAGCAGTGAGCCCGTTAGCTCTAAGAGGCAGGGTCTGTGCTGCAAAGCCCAGGTTGGAGTCCGTTGCTCACAGCGCATGAGAAGAGCAGAGCACAGTGGAGGAGCAGCTGCAGAGTGTGCAATACCCTCATCGGGCACCGTGGTCCAGCACCCTCCCTGCCACAGCCCCACCCAGCCCGCTCACACCCTGCTCCTGCTTCTCTCCTCCAGCCCTCTCTGCCCTGCCTGGTCTGTCCCTCATCAGTGTCCCTGCCCTCACTGTGCACCCCGCCTGCAGTGTCACAGGCCTCTGTCTTCACCTCCCTGCTGTGACCTCCTTGAAGTCAGGGGACACATCTTCTGAGTTAGTCTCTGCAGCTCTAGCCGATAGCACACACTAGGCTGGGTGTCTGTCAAGCCCTAGCTCTCCATTTCCTTTGAATTCATTCCATGTGTTACTCGTGCTACTCATTCCACATCGAGGCATCTGTTGCGCTGTTGTTCTATTATTTCCCTTGTCCATTGTGATATCCCCCCTGCCCGGTTAGACTGCAAGCCTTTGTGGGAGCAGCCTCGTTCCCTATCAAGGTGTCCTGCCCACCCTGCGTGGTCCAAATGCGGCTGATCAGACGCTGTGAATGACAGCCCACGTTTAACCAAGAGGAAAGGAGCTCTCGCTGCTCAGTGGCTGCTCGGCCGGATGGACAATGTGTCTTTATGTTTAGTGGGGACGCAAAAGAGCCAAGGATGGAGCTAATTTCTCCTTTTCCCACCTTTAGCCTCCTGCTTCAAGGGCTGGAGGACCATGAATCAGCGGCCAAGGCAACTGTCCGGGTGGCTAGGGGAGGGGTGGGATGGCAGGATGGTGGTCCAGGAGGTGGAGCCAGGGCTGCAGGCGCAGCAGCACTTCCTCATCTGCCAGGGTGGCGGCACGGCGGGGGGCTAATGAGAAGCGAGGTGTGAGGCAGGAGCTTCGGTGGCAGAGGCAATTATGGGCTGCTCAAACTGCTGACAGCATGCGGTCAGCTGCAGGGCCGTTGGCACGGCTGGCGCTACCTGCGCCGCGAAGCCCCCTCCCTCCTAATGAGGTTATTACTGTCCTACTGGCTGAGGGGACCTCCAGGCCTTCTGCGACCCCCACTCCATCTTCCCACTTGTGGGCCAGGCAGCCCTCCAGCCCTCCAAAAAGAGGGCAGTCTTAAAGGTGTAGTCTCTATCATTAAAGAGGGGAAATGCCCACATCTGCCCAGCCGACACTTTGGCCCTTGGTCCTCCCTGGGTTCCAGCCTGGGCAGGGGTGGCCCCAGCACTAACGATCCGTGCCTGCCCCTGGCACAGGCTTGCATCTCCCTTTGCCTGAGCCCTGCCAGCCATTCTCTCTGAGCCTTCAAGACTCAGCGCAGGAGTTCCCTCTTCAGGAAGCCTCTCCTGGGCCCCGACCCTGGACTCAGTTTCTGCCTCTCTCACCCCATCTCATCCTGTGTTGTCCCATTTTGTTTCCAAGCCTCACCTGTGGAGCTCTCTAGCTCCTCTGCATCTTAGTGCCTTATCATGGTGCCTGGCCCAGAGTTGGGTTCCATGAGAGCTGTTGAATGAATAAAACGAGCTCAGCTCTTGAGTGGTGGGATCTGGAGGGGCCAAGGAGCCTGCCCTGACCTCCCCAGAGGGCATAGGAGTGCTCAGGACCCTTCCCTCCCTGCCCTCCTCAATGCAGGCAGATGCACTGATCATTTGATTAGAAAATCACCCACCGTCTGAATGGTTTTCAAGACACGTCTGCTGCTGAGTAGTAAGGTGTTCTAAAACAGCAGTGCAACACCATTTTTTTTTTAAAGTGTGTTTTCTCTTGAATCGTATTTGTCCCACAAACTGGAAAGAGCCCTTTGCACTTTTATAGGTATACCAGGCCTGCACCTGCTCCGGGCACTCCTCTCTCTTTCCTTCCTATGCTCAAGCCAATTCTTGAAGGTGCAGCTCCCCTCCTAAGCCTGCTAGCGTTCCCTCCTGCTGCCCCAGCTTCCCAAATTGCGCTTTCTCCCTCCCTCTTCGCTTCCCACTCCCAGCGGGTATTTTCACAAGCAGAAATAAATCAGATGCAATTTATTTCACAATAAGAGTAGTAAGGCTACAATGATTTCCGTCAAGGAGGGGGAGATTTCTGGTCGCTGAGGGACAAGCGTGCTTCTTGATGTCCCTTTATGGACGCCTGAAGTCCACCTCATTTCTCAGTACCCAGCCTCCTGGCTGTGACCAGGAGAGAAGCCAGGAGACAGAAACAAGATGTGAATGCCCAAAGCCTCCGGCCTGCCCCAGACTTGGAACAAAGACGCGACACTCCTGTCCTCCTCCGCAGGCGCGTCAACCTGCCCGCAAAGCCCGTCCTGCAAGACGCCCGCCGCGCTCCGCCTCTCCCAACAGCTGGCCCGCGTGTCACAGCCAATTAGGCTTTGGAGGGAGTGAGAGGGAAAGGAGTGACACCGCATACTGACCCCTGCTGTCACAGGGCAGATGTGGAGGCCAGCACGCGTCCCCCGCACGGCCACGCCGCTAATTAATCACCTCGGCCACCAAGTCGTGACAGCGCTGTGCGCCGCGCGAGGCGCGCGCCGAGGCAGGGGCCGGGCACCTGCGGGGAGCGCGGCCGGCGGGACGATCTGGGGCCACCAGCCGCCCCCTCTCTCAGCTGGCTTGGCAGCCCTGTTTTTGGCAAGTTTTCACCGAAGCTGTTGGGGTTAAGAGGAAGGGTGGAAGAGAGGGAGCAAACTTTTTGAAAAGTCCCAAGTCATTACGCAGAGGACAGGGTGTGAGTCGTTACACAGAGGACGGGCTGGTGGGGCCGGCGAGCTGCGCGCAGAGCTCGGGATGGGACCAGCGCCTGCCAGAGGCCCAGCTCTCCAGGGCTGACGTTTGTGGTGGATCAGTCAGTGGGAGGCGGAAAGATTCCCACGAGAACGAGCCTGGGAATAGGTGACCCTCAGTCTTGTCTTGCTGTTTCCCTCCTTCCATCAATTTCTCTGATAAGCCCCTTGATCCTGTCGCTGCTTCATAGGACATGCAGGGATGGGTCAGGTCCTCGTCCAAAGGCAGAGGAGAAAGCCTGCTTATGCATCTTTCCAGATTTGACTTAGACTTGACCTAGACTTCCCTGCCCCCAGGAAACTGCCTGGCGTCCACTATGGGTGGCCTCCCCCTGCAACACCCCCCTCCCCCCTGCATTTCCCCAGTCCCTGCGCTCAAGACACTGAACTGCAACTGTCCATTGACTGAGCACAAGGACCCTGCCAGTGTTTCTCAGCTTTGTCACTCCAGTCCCTAGCACAGTGTGTGGTGCCAACTTTGCACTTACAAATATTTGTGGAGTGACTCATGAATAAGGCATGATCCTCACCTTGGAGGAGCTCGTGGCCCGCTGGGAAGATAGGCAAGCACCAGGTAATTGCACTGCAGCCTGTCAAAGTCTGTGCTGTCATTCAGCAGGGTAGGGGGTTGGGGGAGGCGGAGAGCAGAGAAGGGGAATGCCAGTCCAAGCTTAAACCACAGAGAGCATGCGTGATCCTATTTGGTGGGTGACTGCTTTTGTGGAAATCTTGGGTTAAATCTACTGTTTCTACTAAAACTCAAAATAATAGCTGAAGGTGTCAGGTCGAGCACTGTATAACTTATTCTTAGGCAAAAACTCTTTTCCTTCTTCCAGATAAAGCTTGCCCTGGTCACTCACAAACTCAATACAGGCAAGGCTGCCTGAGGTGACAAGAAACACAGTTTAGGAAAGGTTATGTACCTCCATTTGGACTGAGATCCTAAAGGGTTTGTTTGTTCTAAAGCTCATGACCCATTTATGCCTATCAAATTAAGCCCAAGCTCTTAGTGTGTGTGAGAGACGGAAGCTTTCTGGCCTCTGTCCCTGACAGCCATTTCGATATCTCTTGCCCTGTCTCCCCAAACACCGAGCTGTGGCTTTGCAGTTCCCTTTGCTTTGGAAGCCCTCTTACTTTGGTCCATTTGGTAACATTGATCCCCCTTCAAGACTCCCCTGAAACTGCCTGTCTTTGGACTTCCTTTGAAGGAGAGAGCCCTGAACAAGGAACTTGAATGGTCAGTCACAGAAATCCTTCTGTGGGGACAGGTTCCTGCTGTCATGAGAAGAGCCGTCCGTCATAGGCAGCGAAGAGCAATGATGGAAGATTCTGACAAACTTCTTTTCAATTTATCGACTGAGTGAGTGGATGAAAGAATCTATAAACAAACGAATAACGGAACTTTCAACCTCTCTCTCAACATTCATTGAAACAATGATTTTATTCCATCATTTAACCTCTGACAAAGAGATCAAATTATCTGTGGCTCTGAAAGAATTGAAAATTTTTAGAAAAGAGAACATTTTTGTAAGAAATTCCTAACCAAATGTTAAGATCTTCGAATACCCCAAAAGTATCTCTGTTTCTAGAGAAACATGTAAGAAAAATATGCAAAATCAGTAAAAAAAAAAAAGTGGTTAAAAAGGTTAATAAATGATATTTTACAAATGTCAAAAATGGGAATTTGTAGCTCAAACCACGTGGAAAAAAGCGTCTACAGTCAGTAACAAAACCAAGCACACAGAGTGGCTGCTGCACAGTGTAAACTGAAACTGACTAAACATGGCGTGCTCAAGACCTAGAGGGGATTACGTGCAAACACTCAAGAGCTAGCATTTGCCGGGGACGATAGCATAGCCTTAGACCATGTTCCAGGGGCATTTGACCTTGAGACCTCTCTGTATTGTGCCCTTCAATTTGGGATCTCAAAATGGCAGTACTAGAAAAAAATATACACTTTAAAAATAGCTGGAGTTGAATTCAACTGGGGCCACTTTCAACTTGTATGACTTTCATTTCCTTCCTTCAGCCAGTATTTGCCAAATGCACACAGTGACACACACTCATACACACCCTCTTGCACACTCTCACTCATGCTATAGTCTTACATTTATATTCTAAGTAAGAAAGCAACGAGTCGGGCATGCTGCTAGCATTAGGGGTACAAAATGGGATATGCTAGACATGCTCCCTGCCAAGGAAGTGTGGTTTAGTGACAAGTGCCATTTAGTTGCTCCAGGTGTTGGTGTCTTTCTTTGTAAAATGAGGATGATGATGCTAATCTTGAAGTGCTGGTCATACGATACCTTGTCTGGACAGTCTACTTAGAGCAGCGGCCATTCCTATGTGTATAATATTTTGACTTTTGATAATTGTTTCTCTCATATGCTGTAACAAACTCCAGTTTTTGACATTTCTAACATAAAATTTTGGTGAGGAATAAATGGGTCAGTGTTTGCTCTTGCAAAATAAGTTTATCTGGGAAAGAGTTGGTGTGTTAAAAGTTTTCTTCTTCGGCTGGGTGTGGTGGCTCATATTTGTACTCTTAGTGCTTTGGGAGGCTGAGGCAGGAGGATTGCTTGAGACCAAGAATTCAAGACCAGCCTGAACAATATAGTGAGGCCCCATCTCTACAAAAAATTTTTAAAAATAATCTGGGTATGGTGGCCTGTACCTGTAGTCCCAGCTATGGGGGAAAATCCCTTGATCCCAGGAGTTGGAGGCTGCAGTGAGCTATGATGGCACCACTGCACTCCAGCCTGGATGACAGAGTGAGACCCTGTCTCTCTGAAAAAAAAAAAAGCTTTTCTTTCTGTTACACATGTTTTGTTTTTGTTTCTTTGCTTTTGCTTGAAGCCCAGCTCTGTGTAGAAAAATGTTTTAAAATTTCCTATCTTCTTACTTGGGACATATATGTCCCAAGTATGTGCTATAAGTGTGTGGATGGATTTGAGAGAGAGGGTATGTGTGAAAGAGCATGTGTATGCACATGTGTGGATGTGCAGACATGCATGTGGGTGAATGTGTGTAAATGTGTGTTAGTGTGAGAGTGTATGTGTAAGTGTATGTGTGTGAGATATTGAGCGTGTGTGGGTGAGTGAGCACATGTGTATGAGTGTTGTGCATGTGAGTGTGTTTGTATGTGTATGTATGTGAGTGTGGTTGTATGTGTAAGTGTATACATGTGTGTAACTATGAGTGTGTGTGAGTGAGAGACTGTATGGATGAGCACGTGTTAGTGTGCACACTAATGCATGTGTGCACATGTGTGGATCATCATGTATGCATGTTTGCATGTGTGTGAATGTGTGTATGTGTGAAGCTGCATGTTTGTGTGTCTGTGAGAGTACCGTGTTTCCTTTACTGGATAGTTTTGGAGACCAGTCTTATGCTCATGAGAGCAGAAAGACTTCAGGAAGTCTTAATAAAAAATTAAAAGGCAGTTAGTCAACTTGTTTCTCAGTAAATCTCCAAATGACTTTTTTAGACACATCTTTTTCTTCCTAATTAGCCTTTAAATATGGAATCAAATTAAATAAGAAAAAAAATGGAGGAGGAATTAAAAAAAAGAATGGAAAAATTTCCCACAAAGAAAAAACACAGCAGGGATAAAGAATAGCTAACAGAGGCTGGGCATGGTGGCTCACGCCTGTAATCCCAGTACTTTGAGAGGCTGAGGCAGGAGGATCACTTGAGGCCAGAAATTTGAGGCCAGCCTGGGCAACATAGCAAGATCCCATCTTTACAAAATAAAAAAGAAATCAGCTGTAGTCTCAGCTACTTTGGAGGCTGAGTGAGGCAGGAGGATCACTTGAGCCGAGGAGTTCAAGGCTACAGTGAGCTATGATCACACCACTGCATTCCAGCCTGCGTGACATAGAGAGACCCTGTCTCTAAAAAGTAAGTAAATGGAAAGATAATGAAAAACAATTTTAAAAAATAATAAAAAGAGTAGCTGACGGGCTGCACCTTAGTTGTTGATATCGAAACAGCAAAAACAACTAACTTCAGACAGTTCAGGGAGAGCTTGCTTTCAGACTTCTCTCCCTAGCCTTTTAGCAAACGTTCCCAGTTCAAGAGGCAAAGTCTCCATCGTGTGGTCAAATGCAAAACTGCAGCTCCTTTGGAGCAATTGCAAAACAAAATTACAAACCGTTGAGAGCGCAGGGGAGGTCGGCTGAGCCAATGTTAAGGCCGGGCAAGTTGCCTTGTCTTTCTACAGCCCCAACCTTTTCATCCCTTGAAAACTCTGTCCTCCATCCTTCAAAGTCTGTTGCTCTCCCACCATCCCAACCATCAACTCTGGCTAAATATATATCAGTCATTTGTATGTATGTCTTTCCCCCTACATGTTTTCTCCTTATAAGGCACGGTTACCACTTTTCCAAAGAGAAAAGGGCAGCCAGAATGAGAGGCTGGCAGGTGACTGATCTCTGGACTTTCATTACCAAAAGGGCTGGAGTTGAGTTTTGTCTAAAAGGGTGGCACAGAGTGTAAACAGTCACCTTTAAGAGAGGAAGTTCACAAAACCTTCCTGTTTGCCAATATGGATACCTGATTTGACCCTTGTCTGAGGTGGGCAGAGGCCAGGCCATCATGCTAAATAAGGAAACATGACTCACCAGGCAGGTCATGCCTGGTACAGGCCCTAAATCTGCTAATCCAATGACGTTTTTGTCGTTGCCTCTTTGGGTTTAAGGGAAATTACTGGCAGCTTTCTTAGGCAGCCTTGAGAATCTAGGATGTAGTATATCCCAACAGTACAAGTAGGTTCCTTGGCATTTATCACAGACATAAATTTTAGGAATGTAAACCAGAGCGCTGAGTACTCCTCATAAAATAGAATATTGTCACCATTTAAAATGACTTTTATGGAAAAAGAATAATGGCTAACATGTTGAAATGCTTTCGATAGTACCTGGCAGCTATTTAATAAGTATTACCCATGATGATTACTCATAAGGTCATTTTTTAATGGCAGTGCAATCTTCCTAACAATCCTATGATTAGAAATTAATATTATCTGTATCTTACAGAAGAGAAAACTAAAGCTTTGAGAAGTTAGCCACCCTGGCTAGACTCTGGTTAAGCCGGAATGCCAATCCCAATTGTCTGACTCCAAAAATTAGGCTCTCAAGCAGTAGGTCAAATGATTTTTAAGAAAATATAAAGACGTTGAGAGCTGTTCATAGTATATTATTATGTGAAAAAGAAAGGCTTACAAAATGATATACTATAACCTCATTTTGCAAAAACTATGTGCATATGTGTGCACATGTAATAAACAGAGAAATGCAGACAAATGAATACAAAATGAAGGGCTTAAGAGCAAGAGCTTTGGAGCCCTTTTTCTGGGTTCAAATTCTGGCTCCATTTTTTTTTAGCATTGTTAAGGAAGTACAGAATATGGAAGACTTTTATTTTCTTCTTTGGTTTTATCTGTATTTTCAAAGTGAATCTTCATTAGTTGTATAATGAAGGAGAGAAAGCATTTTTTTTTTTTGCATATTATGGGGGTACAGATTTTAGGGTTTCAATAAATGCCCATTTCCCCCCCTCCCCCCAAAAGTCTGAGTCTCCATCATGACCATCCCCCAGATGGTGCACATCTCACTCGTTATGTTTGTATATACCCGCCCCCCTCCCCCCTCCCACCTCCCCAATACCCTATTACTGTAGCACCTATGTGTCCACTTAGGTGCTACTCAGTTAATACCAGTTTGCTGGAGAATATATCTGGTGCTTGTTTTTCCATTCTTGGGATACTTCACTTAGTAGTATGGGTTCCAGCTCTAACCAGGAAAATACAAGATGTGCTATATCACCATTGTTTCTTAGAGCTGAATAGTACTCCATGGTATACATATACCACATTTTATTAATCCATTATTGGATTGTTGGGCACTTGGGGAAAGCATTTTTTTTTAAAGAATGTAGATAGAGTGGGATGGCCAGAGGGGAGCTGTGAATGGACAGTTGGCTGAAGGCCAGGTGGCAGCTGATGGCAGGGAGAGGAAGGGCTCTGTGCATTTTCACTCCCAGTTTCAGCGCAGCCAGGTGGAACTAGGTAGTGGGCAGAGAATGAGATATGGCTCTTGCTTGTCATGGTGCAGTACGGACACCTAGCAGCCACCAACATCTGTTTTCCCTTCCTCCATGGCAGCCCCCAGCTGGGTTTGTGGCCACCCATAATCCAGACCACATTTTCCAGCTTTCTTGTAGCTAGGTGTGACCAGGTAAGACTAATTCAGGCCCATGGGATGTATGTGCCCTGTCATTTCTGGGATGTGTTTTTAAAGGTAGAAGACATTGGCTCTCCACTCTTCCTACTTCTTGTGGCTGGAAGCTGTACTTTGTGGTTGCAGCTTGAGTATTTTGAACCATGAAGAGGAAGCCACATGTTACTAAAAGAGAGGCAACAAGAGGAAAACCAAGGCACTAATAATCAGGGGGCCACCACACTAGCCAGGCTCCTTACTTTTGGACTTCATTTACATAAAGAAGAAATAAATTTCTGCCTTCTGTTAGCCACTGTTATTTTGGATTTTCTGCCATTCACATCTTCTTGGTTTTCAATCAGGGGCTACCCCAGGAGACACATGGCAGTGTCTGGAGATGTATTACTATTTGGTTCTAGCAACTGAAGAGGTGCAACTGGCATCTAGTGAACAGAGGGCAAGAAAGCTGCTAAACAATGCACGGAACAGCCTCCACAACAAAGAATAATCCTATCCAAAATGTCAGTAGTGCTGATTTTGAGAGATCCTGCTCACAGTTGAACTCAAACTTAACTGACATAAAGAGCTTCCTAAGAGCATATCCACGATGACTTTGTAACCAGATTTGACCTGCTGAAGCATGGTCATGAGGTTGGTCTGAGCCATGGAAAATCCTGCTGGGTCAATTACTGCGTGCACCAAGGGCCAGTGAGAACCAAGACGGTCTTGTTGAGAGGATTGTACTTGTGAAGCTTTATCTCCAAGTCAGAGACCCAGGTGGTTCTTTACTTTGCCAAGAGGTCATTGCTCTCCAGCTTAGGGGAAATGCTGTGGTCACATTTATTCAGGGCAGCTTCTCTGCCTTCCTAGACCATAAACCCTTCAGTGACGCTGGTGCATTTGGATGGTAAGCCAGTGTCTCCCTCCAGCACTCTCTGGATCTAGCAGTTGGCTCCTTGTCCACACAAATCCAGTCCCCTGTGCACCAGAGGCTGGATCCCCTGGGTGAATGGTGGTATAAGGAAGGGCTCCGACCTATTGCTTGTGTTAACGCTGGGGCAGGTTAGGGGTAGACAGGACTGTTCCCAAAGATCCAATTGGTTGAACTCCCAGAAATCCCAGAACAGGACTGTTCCCAAAGATCCAATTGGTTGAACTCCCAGAACATCCCAGAAATCCAAGTCCAAAAGTAAGCAGCCTGGCTACTGTGGTGGCCCCCTGATTATTAGTGACTTGGTTTTCCTCTTGTTGCCTCTCTTTTGGTAACATGCGGTTTCCTCTTCATGGTTCTAAATACTCAAGCTGCAACCACAAAGTACAGCTTCCAGCTGTAGAGCGGAGAGCCAATGTCTTCTATCTTTAAAAACACATCCTGGAAATGACAAGGCACATACATCCCATGGGCCTGAATTAGTCACCTGCTTACACCTGGCTACAAGGAAAGCTGGAAAATGTGGTCTGGATTCTGAGTGGCCACAAACCCAGCTGGGGGCTGCCATGCAGGAAGTACCTCCCAGACTGTACCTCGAGGATCAGTTGCACAAGTCATGTGTTGGGAAGTCTGAGGGTGAATTATATCTGCTGGGTCCCTCCTCATTGGTGGGCTGGTGAAACTTGGCCAGGTGAAACTTTGGAGGAGCTGTCTTAGGAAGTAGGTGACCTGACTATCAGAACAGCTGTTTCCTATACTGGAAGAGACTTGGTTATCTGGGACTGGAAGAATTTCCTCTCACTCTGCCCACAATATCCCTCCCAGTGTGTCTGTGAGGCCACAGGTATTTCACATGGATGTTGGGGTTCCCCAGCTTGTCTGTCTTGCCTTGATGTACATACAAGGCATCCCCCTGGTCTGGGCTGAGCCTCCCTTCAGGAGTAATCGTGAATTGATCAAGTTAAGTCGACTGTAAGGATCACTTCATTGAGCACTTCCAGATATGGGCAGTTTGATTCCAACTCAGGTTTTGGGTGAGAAGCTTGGGCATGGAGGCCCATGGATGGACATGTTGTTCCCTTGATGTGTGTGGTAGATGGTGAGGTTGGCAGTTTCCTGGTCAAAGGTGCTTATCAACTCTCTAAATTGACTTTTGGGGAACTCTCTGGAATCTCTTAGTAGGCTTGATGAGAGGTTCTTGTGATCCAAGAAGGGAAACGATGGTAACCAGTGTTAAAGAGTGGGAGTTCTAAGGTCATAGAGATGGGATAGGGAAGAAAAGGTAAAGATCAATAGTAATTAGAGAAGGGAGTGAAGATTCTGGAAACAGTTGCTAAGGTAATTCAGAACTTATTTTAAAGTAAGTCTTTTTGAACAATAAAGAGTTTTAAAATTATAATGTCCAAATATAAAGAGAATAGTATTATAAGCCCGATATGGCCATCAATTCATGCCAATCTTATTTCATTTTGTATCCCAACTATTTTCTGTTATATCCCATACCCCCAAATTATTTTATCTATTTATTTATTTTTGAGACAGAGTCTGACTCTGTTGCTAGAGTGTTGTGGCATCAGCCTACTTCACAGCAACCTCAAACTCCTGGGCTCAAGTGACTCAACTGCCTCAGCCTCCTGAGTAGCTGGGACTACAGGCATGAGCCACCATGCCCGGCTAATTTTTTCTATATATTTTTAGCTGTCCAAATAATTTCTTCTGTTTTTAGTAGAGATGAGGTCTCGCTCTTGCTCAGGTTGGTCTCAAACTCCTGAGCTCAAACGATCCACCCGCCTCCTCGGCCTCCCAGAGTGCTAGGATTACAGGCGTGAGCCGCCTCGCCTGGCCAACAATAATTCTTTAATATCATCAAACATCATTGATTTGTGAACATCAAATGTGGTGTTCACATTTCTTTAATTGTCTTATAACATTTTTCACAATTTGTTTGTTTTGAATTAGGATACAAATAAAGTTCATGCATTTTGATTGATTGACAAGTCTCTTAAATCTCTTTCAATAGGTTCCCCCTCTATATCTTTTTGTCCCTGTTACACTTAATTTGTGAAGAAACCAGGTGGTTTGTCCTATAGATACTACCATGGCGTGGGGTTTTCTGTCTTCATTTTCTTGGTGATAGTTAACGTGTTGCTGTGTTTGCTGTGTATCCTAAGATTAGTGCTTATGCTATGGCTTATGGCTTGAATGTCCCCTCCAAAACTCCTGTTGAGGCTTATTCCCTGTGTAGCAGAATTGAGAGGCGGGGCTTTTAAGAGGTGATTGGGTCATGAGAGCCCTGCCCTGGGGAATGGATTAGTCCATCCATGGATTAATGGTTTTTAATGGGAGAGTGACTGGGGGCTTTGTAAGAAGAGGAAGAGAGACCTGAGTTAGGTGTTTGCACATTGGCATCTCAGCCCCTCCCTGTGTGATGCCTTGCACCATCTTGGGGACCCTATAGAGAGTCCTCACTGTTAAGTCCCTCACCAGACACAGCTCCTCGACCTTGGACTTCTCCACCTCCATAACTATAGGAAATAATTTCTTTTTCCTTATAAATCACCCAGTTTTAGGGATTCTTATAAACAACAGAAAACAGATTAAAATAGCTTAGATCTAGAAGATTCATCAAATTTGGATGTAATTTTGTCATTGTTGTTAAGACTGCTTTAGAGGCAATGGTGTATATTTCCACCAGAAAGGCATAAGGTCTTGTTATTTTTCTTTGTGATGGTTATTGTCTATCTCCATGACTTCTTAGGGGTTCCGAAATGGTGATCTTGAGCCATCTGCAGTGGTCCAGGATGTAGAGCTGGATATCTATTGAACAGCACCTAACACTCTGTATAACTCTTTGTTTATTCCTCTTAAGTATTTGTGAAATGCCCGAAAGCAGTATAGCATCATGGATAAAGTCAAATTGACATTGGTTGGAATCCTAGCCCCAGCACTTAATCAGTATATGACTTTTTCTGTAAATTTCTTAATTCCTCTGTGCTTTAATTTCCGAATATGTAAAATGGAAATAACGGAACATGCACTATATTAATGTGGTGAATATTAGAAAGATAGATACAAAAGATGTTTGATACGTAATAGATTCTCAGTAAAAAGTAACATTTGTAGTTCCAGAATTCATTGATTTTTAAGATGCAAATTTTTTTTTTCACATGCTAACATCTCTGAAACTGGGCTTTATGCATGTTATACTCTAATGTATCTTAGGTCTAATGACATATGATTGCAGTAGAGTAGAGGCAGTTCCTCTTGACTAAGCACATTGAGTCTCAGACATTGGGGTTGCTATGGAGACTCAATCATTCAAAAATGGGCTTTCGGAAGTAAGCATATTCTGTTAATAATTTCAATTGGCCCTAGAATGTTCCAGAGTTTAGTGGAGGTTCTCCATTCTTGAATACTTGATATGGATTTTATGTCTTGTATGTAGACTAACAAAGGTGAATTCTCAGAAGTACTCCGCAAATTTTAATATTGTTATGTGTTATTAGGTGTTTAAGACAAAAGAAAATAGAAATTGAAAAATTCATTACCTCCTTGTTACAAGTCACATCAGGTTCTTCTCTCAAACTTCCCCATTTCCTTTTTCCTTCTTGTCCCACCATGAGGAGTTTAATCTTGTGGATCAGTTTCTGGAGTTTAAGTGGGGCCCTTTTAGTCAGTGGGAGTGTCACTGCACAATAAATTTGTACCTGTGACTTCTGGCCACCTACACTTCCTCTGACTTGGTTATGGTAGTAAATGGAAAAGGTTTGCCAATTGATCTTTTTCATGGCCATGTTTTGTCTAACTTAATCTCATACCATGGACGTATTTCCATGCCTTTAATAGTTAAATTTAAATAGTTAAATGCCTATAGTTAATATTAAGTTATTATTTCACTCTATAATTATACATAATTCGGTTAACAATTATTCTCTATTGACCATCTTTACAATTTTATACTGTCATAAAAACATTGCCATAAACACCTTTGGAGTATGTATTTCTTTTTTTAAGTTTTTATTTTTAATCAGCACATAATAATTGTATGTATTTAAGGGGGACAGTGTGATGTTTTAATATGTGTATACATTGTATAATGGTCAAATCAGGGTAATTATCATACCTATAACCTCAAGCATTTATCATTTCTTTGTGGTGAGAACAAAATCTTCTCTTCCAGCTACTTTGAAATATACATCATTGTTAACTGTATTCACCCTACTGTGCAATAGAAAACCAGAATTTATTCCTCCTAACTGTAACTTTACACTCATTAACCAACCTCTCTCCATCCTCCCCTCCTCTACCCTTCCTAGCTTCTGGTAACCACTGTTCTACTCTCTATTTCTATGAGATTAACTGTTTTACATTCCACATATAAGTGAGATCATACGGTATTTGTCCTTCTGTGCCTAACTTAATTCACTTAACATAGTGCCTTCTGGGTTCATCCACATCACAAATGACAGGATTTCATTCCTATTTTTTTGCTGAATAGTATTCCATTGTATACATATACACCACTTTATAAAAATCCGTTTATCCATCAGTGGACATTTAGATTGATTCCATATTGTGGCTATTGTGAATAATGATGCAATAAATATAGGAGTGCAGATGTATCTTCTACACAATGATTTCATTTCCTTTGGATATACGGTTGACCTTTGACCACATGGGTTTGAACTGTGCGGGTCCACTTACATGTGAATTTTCTGCCACCCTGAGACAGCAAGATCATCTTCTCCTCTTCCTTCTCCTCAGCCTACTCAACATGAAGACGAAGATGAAGACTTTTATGATGATCCACTTCCACTTAATAAATAGTAAACATATTTTCTCTTTCTTATGATTTCCTCAGTGACATTTCCTTTTCTCTAGTTTATTAGGGAAAAGAAATACAGTATGTAATACATATAACAGGTATATAATACATATAACATTACGTGTAATTGACTGTTTGTGTTATCAGTTATGCTGCCAGTCAACAGTAGGCTATTAGCAGTTAAGTTTTGGGGGGACCAAAAGTTATATGCAGATTTTCAACTGCACAGGGAGTCCATGCCTCTGACTCCCAGGTTTTTCAAGGGCCAAATGTATATTCAATAGTGGATCATATGAAGTTTTATTTTTAATTTTGTGAGGAACCTCCATAGTTGTCCATAATGGCTGTACTGATTTACATTTCCACCAACAGCATATAAGAGTTCCCATTTCTCCATATCCTCAGCAGTATTTGTTATTTTTTGTCTTTTTGGTAATGACCATTCTGATTGGGGTAAGGCAATATCTAATTGTGGCTTTGATTTGCATTTCCCTAATGATTAACGATATTGAGCATTTTTTCATATACCTGTTGACCATTTGTATAAATTCTTTTGAGAAATTGCTATTCAGGTCTTTTGTCCATTTTTTTAAATCTGATTATTATTTTTTTTTGCTATTGAGTTTTTGAGTTCCTTGTATGTTCTGAATATTAATTCTTTGTCAGATACATAGTTTGCAAATATTTTCTC
This sequence comes from Microcebus murinus, assembly GCF_040939455.1. Lineage (NCBI taxonomy): Eukaryota > Metazoa > Chordata > Mammalia > Primates > Cheirogaleidae > Microcebus > Microcebus murinus. The sequence goes on along the minus strand of NC_134105.1, from coordinate 112,539,752 downwards.
CCATTCTGTAAGTTGTCTCTTTACTCTGTTGATTGTTTCCTTTGTTGTGCAGAAGCTTTTTACTTTAATGTAATCTTATTTATCTATTTTTACATTTGTTGCCAGGGCTTTTTATGTCTTATCCAAAAAAATCCTTGCCCAAACCAATGTCATGAAGTGTTTTCCTTGTTTTCTTCTAGTAGTTTTATAGTTTTAGGTTTTATATTTAAATCTTTAATCCATTTTGAGTTGATTTATGAATATTGTGAGAGGTTCATTCTTCTTCATGTGGATATCCAATTTTCTCAGTATCATTTATTGAAGAGACTGCCCTTTCCCCAATGTGTGTTCTTGGCACCTTTGTTGAAAATTATTTAGTTGTAAATGTGTGGATTTATTTCTGAGTTCTCTATTTTGTTCCATTGGTTTATCCATTTTTATGCCTGTGAAATGCTGTTTTAGTTACTGTAGCTTTGTAGTATATTTTGAACTCAGGTAGTGTAATACCTCAAGCTTTATTCTTTTTGCTAATATTGCTTTGGTTATTTGAAGTCATTTGTGGTTCCATAAAAATTTTAGGGTTGTTTTTTCTATTGCTGTGGTATTTTCTATTGCTGTGGTATTACTGTGGTATTTTTCTATTGCTGTGGCATTGGTATTTTGATAGAGATTATATTGAGTCTGTAGATATCTTTGGGCAGATTTGTATGGGCATTTTAACAATATAATTCTTATAATCTGTGAGTGAACATGAGATATTTTTCCATTAGTTTGTGTACTGTTTGATTTATTTTATAAATATTTTGTAGTTTGTATTGTAGATATATTTCACTTCCTTGGTTAAGTTTGTTCCTAGATATTTTTTTTTTCTAGCTATTATAAATGGGATTTTTTTCCCCTTGATTTCTTTTTCAGATCATTTGCTATTAGCATATAGAAATGCTACTGATACTTGCATGTTGATTTTGTATCCTGCAAATTTACTGCATTCATTTATTAGTTCTAATAGTTTTTTTGTTTTCTTTATATAAGATCATGTCATTTACAAACAGAAACAATTTGACTTCTTTATTTCCAATTTGGATGCCTTTTATTTCTTTCTTTTGCCTAATTACCCTGGCTAAGACTTCCAGTACTATGTTGAATAGAAGTGGTGGAAGTGGCCATCCTTGTCTTGTTCCAGATTTTAGAGGAAAATCTTTTAACTTTTCCTTTTTTAATATGATATTGCCTGAGGGTTTGTTCATATATTATCTGCATTGTGTTGGTTCATTCCTTCTATACCTAGTTTGTTGAGAATTTTTATTATGAAGGGATGTTGAATTTTATCAAATGCTCTGAGTATAATAAAATGATTACATGAGTTTGTCCTTGATTTTGTTAAAGTGATACATCACATTTATTGATTTGCATATGTTGAACCATCCTTGCATCCCTGAGATGAATCTCACTTAATCATGGTAAATGATTTTTTTAAATATGCTGTTGAATTCAGTTTGCTAGTATTTTGTTAAAGATTTTTGCATCTATTTTTATTGGGGATATTGGCCTGTAGTTTTCTTTTTTTGTTGTGTCCTTGTATGATTTGGATCAAGGTAATGCTGATCTTGAAGAATGAGTTTGGAAGAATTCCCTCCCCTTCAATTTTTTTGGAATAGTTTGAAAAGAATTGGTATTAGTTTTTCTTTAAATGTTTGGTGTAATTTAGCAGTGAAGCCATCAGGACCGGAACTTTTCTTTGAAAAACATTTTATCACTGATTCAATCTCATTACCATTATTGATCTGTTTTTATTATGAAGGGATGTTGAATTTTATCAAATGCTCTTTCTGAGTATAATAAGATGATTATATGAGTTTGTCCTCGATTCTGTTAAAGTGATACATCTATCATTTTTTCTATTTCTTCCTGATTTGATCTTGGTAGGTTATGTGTCCAAGAATTTATTCATGTCTTCTAGGTTTTCCAATTTGTTGGTGTATTCTTGCTCATAACAGTCTTTTATGATCCTTTGTGTTTCTGTTGTAACAACTATAATGTCTCCTTTTTCATCTCTCTGATTTTATTTGAGTAATTTCTCTTTTTTTCTTAGTCTACCTAAAAGTTTGTAGATTTTTTTTATATTTTCAAAACACCAGCTCTTCATATCATTGATCTTTATATATTATATATAATCTATATCTTAGCCTCAATTTCATTTATCTCTGCTCTGATCTTTATTATTTCTTTCCTTCTAATAATTTTGTGTTTATTTTGTTCTTGTTTTTGTAGTTTTTCAGGTGCAACATTAGATCTTTATTTGAGATCTTTCTATTTTTTGATGATGTAGGCATTTATTGCTATAAACTTTGTTCTGGGAACTGCTTTTGCTACATCCCATAAGTTTTTGGATGTTGTATTTTCATTTGTCTCAATACATTTTTTAATTTCTTTATTAACTTCTTCATTGACCCATTTGTTATTTAGAAGAAAATATGTTTAATTTCCATGTATTTGTACAGTTTCCAAAGTTCTTTCTATTATTGATTTCTAGTTTAATTCCATTTTGGTCAGAAAAGACACTTGATATTGTAATCAACCTTACAAAATTACCCCCTCTCTAAGTTATTTTTTGTCTTCTCCTCAATACCTCAGACTTTCAGACCAGCCAAGCCTAATGAACAGAACATTGTAATCTTCTTGCTTAACTAACTTCTCCACAGGACTTCCTGATAATACAACATCCATCACCAATGGCTGACTCTTGATTCAGACCATTTGCAGACCTGATGACTTCAAACCCCATGCAACTTGACCTGCATCCCACAACCTGCTATAAAAGCCCTTGCCCTTAGTTGGTTGGGGAGACAGATTTGAGAAATATCTCCCATCTCCCAGCTGATGTCAATCACAACAAAACCCTTTGTTCCCTAGGAATACTCATCTTATTAATTGGCTTTCTGTGTGGTGAGCAATGAGACCTAGGCCAAACCCCTTTAAAATTTGGTAGCAATATGATTTTTATTTTTAAAAATTTGTTAATATTTGTTTTGTGGCCTAACATATGATTTATCCTGGAGATTGTTCTGTATGCTTTTGAGAGGCATATGTATTCTGCAGCTGTTGGACAAAATGTTCTGTAAATGTCTGTTAGGTCTATTTTGTCTAGAGTAAAGTTTAACTCCAATGTTTCTTTGTTAATTTTATGTTATTTTGGATGATCTGTCTATTGCTAAAGTGGGGTATCGAAGTCTCCCACAATTACTACATCACAGTCTATCACTCCCTTTACATCCATTAATGTTTGCTTTATATATTTAGGTGCTTTAATATTGACTGTATATATATTTATAATTGCTGTATTGACCCTTTTATCATTATAGAGGTCTTTGGAAAGTTCATGGAAAATGTGTATTATGAAAAAACTATGCATGAATTTAAAAATTTTTTGCACCAAGATTAATTCATAATAACTTGTTATAACATGTCTGAACAGAGTCTAGTTTGGGGCATTGAAAAGGATAATACATCAGTTTTAAAAGAGTCCTTAACAGAATAAGATGAATTCTGCTAAAATTGAAGCAAAAATAAACATCACATTTATGGTGAAACTTGTGTGGAAGCATGGTGAAATCGTTGATGCTTTTTTAAAAGTTGTGGGTATAATGCCCCAAAGAAATCAGCAGTTTACAAATGGATAATTCATTTTAAGAAGAGATAAGATTATGTTGAAGATGAACCCCACAGTGGCAGACCATCCACATCAATTTGTGAAAAGATTAATCTTATTTGTGCCCTAATTGAAGAGGACAGACAATTAACAGCAGAAACAATAGCCAACACCACAGACATTTCAATTGGTTCAGCTTACGTAATTCTGACTGAAAAATTAAAGTTGATCAAACTTTCTAATTGACTGTCATGCCCAGATCAGCTGCAGACAAGAGCAAAGCTTTCGATGGAAATTGTAAACAAATGGGATCCAGATCCTGAAGCATTTTTTTCAAAGAATTGCAACAGAAGTTAAAACATAGCTTTACCAGGATGATCCTAAAGACAAAGCACAATCAAAGCAGTGGCTACCAAGAGGTTTAAGTGATCCAGTCAAAGCAAAGCTGGACCAGTCAAGAGCAGAGGTCATGCAATGGTTTTTTGGGGATACCCCAGGTATTTTGCTTGCTGACTTTCTGAAAGGCCAAAGAATGATAAAATCTGATTATTATTAGAGTGTTTTGAGAAAGTTAGCCAAAACTTTAGCAGAAAAATGCCTGGGAAATCTTCATTAGAGAGACCTCTCCACCATGACAGTGCTTTGGTTCATTCTTTTCATCAGAAAAGGGCAATTTTGTGAAAGTTTCAATGGGAAATTATTAAGCATCCATCTTACAGTCCTGATTGGGCTCTTTATGACTTCTTTCTGTTTCCTAATCTTAAAAAATCTTTAAGTGTCACTTATTTTTCTTCACTTAATAATGTAAAACAAAAAAACTACATTGACATGGTAAATTCCCAAGACCCTCAACTCTTTAGGGATGAATTAATGGCTAGAATCAGCACTTACACAAGTGTCTTGAAATTGATGGAGCTTACGTTAAGAAATAAAGTTTATGTTTTTCATTTTGTCTTTTAATTCTATTTTTCCACAAATTTTTGAAGTTATCTCTTATTAATATAATCTCAAATAATGGTCTTCTTTATCTCTTTGACAGTTTTTGGCTTAAAATCTGTTTTATCTTATGTAAGTATAGCTATTCCTGATCTTTTTTGGTTTCCATTTGCATGGAAAATCTTTTTTCATCCCTTCACTTTCAGTCTTATGCATGCCTCTGCAAATAAAGTGATTCTCCTGTAGACAACATATAGTGGCTCTTTTTTTTTCTTTTAAATCCATTCAGCCACTATATGTCTTTCAATTTGGGAATTTAATTCATTTCTTCAAGGTAATCATGGATAGATAAGGACTTACTGCTGCCATTGTTTAACTTATTTTCTAGTTGTTTTGTAAATCCTTTCTTCATTTCTTCTTCTCTTGCTGTCTTCATTTGTGGTTAAGTGATTTTCTCTATTACTATGTTTTGATTTCTTGCCTTTTATTTTAGTGTATCTATTGTAGATTTTTGTTTTGTGGTTACAAAAAACATCTCGTAGTTATAACAAGTTGTTCTAAATTAATAATAACTTAATTTTAATCACAAATAGAAGAAACAAAACAACTATCTCTTTAACTCCAATCCTTCCTCACATTTTGAATTTTTGATGTCACAATTTACACCTCTTTATATTGACTATCTCAACAAATTGCTGTAGTTATTATTTTTAATAGTTTGCCTTTTAGTCTTCATACTAAAGATATAAATGTTTTATGCATCACAAATACAGTATCAGAGTATTGTGAATTTGTCTGTATACTTAATTTTACCAGTGAGTTTTATATCTTCAGATATTTTCTTGTTCCATGTTAGTGTTCTTTCAGTTTGAAGAACTTCTTTAGCATTTCTTATACATTAGGTCTGGTGATGATGAATTCTCTCATCTTTTGTTTGCCCAAGAAAATCTTTGTCTTTTATTTCTGAATAATAGCTTTGCTGGGTATAGTATTCTTGATTAAAAGTTTTCTTTTTTCACCCTTTAGTATTCTATATCATTCTACTTTCTCCTGGACTGAAAGGTTTCAGCTGAGAAGTCTGCTGCCAGCTACAATGGAACTTCCTTATATGTTATTGCTTCTTTTCTTTTGCTGTTTTCAGAATCCTCTCTTTGTGACCTCTGAGAGTTTGATTATATGTCTCGGGGTAATCTTATTTAGGTTGAATATGATTAGTCATCTTTGATCTTCCTATAGCTGGATATTTGTATCTTTCTCCAGGCTTAAAAATTATTCTGTTATTTCTTTGAATAAGCTTTCTACCTTTTTTACTTTCTCTACTACCCCTTTGAATTCACTACTTACATATTTGCAATTTGATGCTATCCCACAGATCCCATAAGCTTTCTTTGTTCCTTTTCATTCTTTTTTCTTTGATCAAATCTGCATATTTATTTTTATTTTTTAGTAAACATGCTGAAAGTTTCGATGACTGTGTATTTTCAAATAGCCTGTCTTCAAGCTCACTGATTCTTTTCTCTGCCTAATCAATTCTGCTGTCGATGCTTTCTCTCTCCCTATTGAATTTTTAATTTCGTTGATTGTATTTTTCCGTTCCAGAATTTGTTTGATTTTTTAAATTATTTCAATCTCTCTATTAAATTTCTCTGATAAATATCTGAATTGTTTTTCTGTGTTTTATTGAAATTCACTGAGCTTCCTTATCACAGCTATTTTGAATTCCTTGTCTGATAGATTACCACATCTCCTTCTCTTTAGGGTCTGTCACTGGCACCTTATTTTTTCTGTTTGGTGAGGTTGTGATTCTCTGATTGTTCTTCATGCTTGTGGATGCATGTTGGGGTCTGCGCATTGAATAATTATGTATTTATACAAGTCTTTACAACCTGGCTTTGTTTGTGCATATTCTTTTTCAGAAGGCCTGTCCAGGTATCTAAGCAGACTATTGCAAAAGCCCATGGCCATTGCAGCCATTTCAGCACTAGAGGAGGCCTAAGCCCAGATTCACTGCAAGTATTGTGAGGGTTCTGAGATTGGCATAGATTGGCATAGATTGCCGTGGCCTAGCTAGACTTGGGGAAGACCCATGTAGGGCACCCAGGCTGTGTGGAAAAGCTGGCCAGGAACCTGAGTTAAGAAACCTGAGCCACTGGCCTAGACAGGCATGCCTTCTGGCAGTTCTCTGCATAGGCAGGGCAGTTACCTGTGTTGAAATAAGAGGAGCCAGAGCTGAGGCTGGCCAACCTCAGGTTCCACTTTGGAATAGAGGCTAGTGAGCCTACTGCAGTGGACCCAGGTGGGTACACATTTCTCAGCGGTTCCCTGCAAAGGTGGAACGATTCTTTGACTGCAGTGACAGAGACTGGAGCCAAGATTGGACCCCTCAGGATCCACTGAGGGGATGAAGGCTGGTGAGCCTGCCCCAGTAGCCAGGTGAGCATGTGTCCCCCAGCTGTTCCCTGTAGGACAGCTCTCTGTAGCAAGAAGAGCCAGAATTGAGACTGGTTTCCTTTAGGATTCACTATGGAACAGATGCCAGTGGCCCACCATGGTAGCTCAGGTGGTGCACACTCCCAGCATTTCCCTACATGAGCAGACGAGCTTCCTGACTGCAATGAGAGAAGGGGAAGGATCTGCTGTGGGATGGAGGCTGGTGAGCCTTTCACAGAGGTTCAGAAAGACAGGTAACTTCCAGGCTGTGCTTAGATATTCCCTCCCCCTGGGTCCTTATATGAGCAGTAATAAGTTGGGACCACAGCTGAGGGGGGCTGGAGCTGGGTTACAGGGTAACTTTCAGGTCCACTTCCAAGACTGAGGTTGTCAGGCAGACAAGCATGTCTGCCAAGCACTAGTGTGTGTGATTCTTCTTGGCCCCTTTGGCAGATGGTTTTGATTCCAGGCTCAAAGCAGGCTATAGCCAAGTGCTTTAAGGAATGGGGCTGTTTCTGGGTTTGAACCCAGGAGCACAGTTGGTGGGTCTGCCACTTGGGTGCTTGTCTGCATTCTCAATATGGCCTTCCTAGGTTTTGGGCTCCACCTGGTATTCACAACTTCCTACCTGAATCCTGAGGTTCCCACAGAGAGACCTTTGTCTATAGATGGGTACAGAAGCCTTGTTGGGGGATATGAGTGGGTGACCTCCTATTCCTATTCTGTCATCTTGCTGCCATCACTCTGCAATAAACACCTTGGAGCCAAGTATTTTTATTTTACCATCCAGATGATTGTTTTTTTCCTTGAGACAAGATCTTGCTCTGTTGCCCAGGCTAGAGTGTGGTGGCGTGACCATAGCTCACTGCAAACTTAAACTCCTGGGCTCAAACCATTCTTCTGCCTCAGCCTCCCGAGTAGCTGGGACTACAGGCATGCGCCACCACACTGGCTAATTTTTCTAGTTTTTGTAGAGACAGGATCTTGTTCTTGCTCAGGCTGGTCTTGAACTCCGGGCCTCAAGCAGTCTTCCCTCCTCGGCTTCCCAAAGTGGTAGGATTATAGGCATGAGCCACCACTCCTGGCCTCCAGTTGAAATTTTTAATTAAAAAAATTAAAGTACCACATTCATGTGGTTAGAAAGTTATAATAGAACAATAGCATTAGTATAGACGTAATGGTATTGGTAATATTTATGTTTTTAAGCTAAGTGGTTCATAGGAATTTATTTTATTGTTATGCTTCAAAATCTATGTGGGTATTAGATGTAGTCTTTTGTAGGCATCCAATATTACATGAATAACAATCTTTAACTCCCCTCACTACCAAATAAACAACAACAAAAAAAGGCAGAAATAAAAAGAAAGTCTCTTTTCGTACCCTGGCACTCTTCTTAAAGGTAACCACTATTTTGATAATTTTTAGTGTATCCTTCCTGAAAAATGCTCTGTGCAAATAAAAGTACACATTTTAAATAATGCCCCTTTAAAAAAAACCTGTAAGGACAGCATAGGGCCCCTGGGCAGTCAGACTCTAGAGCTAAAAACCTTGAGTTGGAATTCTGTCTCCTCCTATAACCAATTATGTAACTTTGGATAAGTTTTTAAATCTCTCTGTGTTTCAGTTCCCTTACCTGTAAAATAGGGTTAATAAACCTCAGAGGATTGTCTTTAGGATTAAATGTAGTATTTAAAAAAGTAGTTTGATTTGTTTATTTAGAATACATTCCCAGAAGTAACTCAAAGGCAGCTGTGGTTAAGCGAAGTGATTACTAGGGAAAAAAGTATTTTTGTAATTTTAGTTTTAAGGAGGTCTGCCCAAGGCTGAGAAAAAAATTCCAGTAGAATAAGGAGTGCCAAAAGGGACAGGAGCCTGACTGGGGTTGGGTAAATCAGGCCCCTAATGAACTAGTGGGTCCAGTAAGAGCTAATGGGTCAATGATGCACATTTTGGTAAGCATTGTTTCTTGCCAAGAGTGTTTCACCTTTGGTACTGGTGCCATCCTTTGCACACAGTGTTGGATAGTCCTGAAGGATCCCCCCGCTCGCTTACGACATAGGGACAATGCATTGGGATTGCATGATAATTAACAAAGAATCCCTTACTGCCATGTCCAATTAGTAAGTTCTATGCTGTGTCTTTGACCAAACCTCTACAATCCTCTTCTCTGAAGAGTTTTTAACATGACATTATGGTGACACAGAAGGAGGCTCCCTGCACCCAACATGCTTTTTCATGTGCCATGAACTTGATGCATGTTTTTCCCTCTGCCTCAAGTACCCTTCCTCCCCATTGTTGCCAATTTGGCTGCAGGTCACAGACCTTGCTGCTTGCCTGACACAAAGTCATTTTCCCCTTCTTCCTTGCTAAAAGAACCTCGACGTGGTTCCAGTGTGGAGCAGCAATGCACTCAGGGTTAGTGAGCTCTTTCTGTGCCCCAGGGGAAGAACCATGATTGATCCAATCATGGTTACCCGATGCTGTTTTGCCAGTGCTTGATTTCAGGCTGTATAGGTGATCCAATTATGGCTAATGGGAGTAAGAGGAAGTCTACTGGAGACTTCTGGAAAATATTTTTCACCCTAATAAACAGTGAGAACTGCTCTTTTCTCTTCTAAATTTCAACACTGTTGTTTAAGGATACGTGTTGTATGGAGCTTCTGCAGCCATCTTGCATCACGAGGGGTGACACGCTGAGTATGGCAGGCTGGAATGACATAAAGAGCCTGAATCCTTCAGAGAACAGAACATCCCACTGTGGGTGGACAGTTACCAGCAGCTTGCTGGCGACAGAGAGTGGAAATCCGGCACTTACAAGTGGTACCAAGTTGTGGCATAGAGCAATGACAGAGTTAGAAACAGACCGTGTTCCAGGTTCTCTTGATCTGGGAACGCTATTTAGCTGCACAAAGAGGTTTTATTACAGTGGCGTAATCACACTTAGGCTTATTTTTCACTTCAACGTGAAAACATGAGGTGAGCAATCTAGGGCTGATGAAGTGGCTTCACGAAGGTGTCAATGCCCCGGGTCCCTTCAGTCATTCTGCTTTGCCACCCTTAGCTTGTGTCCTTCCTTTTGACCGACTGTTGCATCCACCTGCTTTGCCTCTAGCCTGTGTCTACGTTCTAGAGAGAGTGACAGAGGAAGAAGCAGGCATGAAGGGTCAGGGCTTATAAAAGCAAAACGAAAAGCTTCTGAACAGCTTCCACATACTCCTTGCTGGCCAGAGCTCTTACGCTGCCACCTTTAGGGCAGGCTGGGAAGCAACGGTTTGTTTTGTTTTGGTTTGGTGTTTTTTTGTTTTTTGCCACCCCCAGCAGAACTGGGACTCTGAGAGTAGGTGCTGGGGAAATGGGGAAGGTAGACAGAGACATTGTCTGGGAAGATGCTCTGACCACCTTATTGGAATGCATGGGTCTCTGCTGTTCTTCCTTCTCCCAGTGAGTGGGAAGGAGCCACAAGAGACAGACATAATACTTGCCACCATCCGGGGCTTGAGCCAGACTTAAATAAAGCAAGATCACATTTCTTGTTCCCCAGTGCCATGAAGCAAACCATACCACTGAGGGCCAGAAGGAAGAAATGACTTCCACTTAAAAATAGTGCAGCAGCCCTCCCTCTGCATTCTCTGTGCATTATACTGAAACATTCTTCTTTTTTTCCCTCTCCCTGCTGACGACCCAGTGGTCTCAACCTTGACTGCATGCTGTTACCACCTGGAGTGCTTTAACAATTCCTGATGCCCAGATCTCCCACCGGACCAATTAAATCAGGATCTATGGAAATGGGACCCAGGTCTCTGTAGTTTTTTAAATCTCCCAGATGATTCCAGTGTGCAAGCAAGGTTGAGAACCCCTGCACTAGAGCGACGGTTTGAAACCCTGGGCACACATTAGAATCATCCAGGGGGCTTTTAAAAAATGCTGATGCCACGTCCCACCCCGAGAGATTCTGGTTTAATTGGATTAGGCTGGGGCCAGGGCAGCGCTAGTTTTTAAAGCTCCCCAGGTGAGTCTAATGTGCAGCCAGGTTTGAGAGCCACAAAACCAAAGAAGGAAAGAAGAAATCTTTTCTCCTTTTTTCTTCCCCCCCTGGGCAATAAAATTGCTAAAATGCTGTTACCTGGCATGTCTACATGCACAGCCAGAACACTGGTTCTCAGCCTAGGTGGCACATTAGAATTCCCTGGGGGAGTTTTAAAATTTTTTAATTCCTGGGCCCTACTCCCTGAGATTTTAATTCAATTGTTCTGGGCCCAGATGTCATTCTGTTTGTTTTTAAAACTTCTTTATGATTTAGTATAGTACATACTGCCAGAGTGGGGACCACTCACTGCATAATAATACTAATAATGATAATACTGATCCATAAAAAGTTATAACTGTTCTAGTAAAAGACCATGTTAGTTCAGGAGGGGGCAGGTTTCATTTATGCCGGGGGTGTAAAACATCAGTGTTTATATCTTTTTCTATTGTTGTTGTTAATTCAGTGTACTTTCTGCATCCGTAAAGAATTATCTCATCGAGGAATAGGGCCTGCTCATTCCTGGCCTACTTTTTACCGTCACCCAGCATCATAGGAAGTGTCTGGAAGTATTATAGATCAATTCACGGTGTGGTGTAAGGTATCAAAGTCTAACGCCACCTGCTTGAGGCTGTACCCAACGTTCTATTTAAATTACACAGCCTTTTCTGTCCTCTCCCTGCCCTACCCCACCAGTCTTTTTGGGAAGATCTCAGTTACACTGGTGGCTTGGGGTTGTGTCCACAAAACAACCAGCCTGAGCGTGTTGCGGCTGAGACAGATGTTCCTGGTGATCCGGGTGCACCCTGCACGTTAGGAGCCACGGCTGCCGCCCGGCTCGGTTCTCCCCGGCTGTGCAGAGGCGGCAGGTGCTGGCGGGAAGGCACCCAAGGACAGGGGCTCGCCTCTCTGCTCTGCACATCGCAGCTGCGACCGGCTGGGAGGATGCACAGGGCAGCTTCTCGGACAGCAACGTGCACGCACACCCTCGGGCGGGGGTCTAGCCCCAGGCTGGGCACTGGCTGGTGTTGGGAAGGGCAGGCTCTCTCTAGAGTGGGTGCAACCGCCTTCTCCGTTGTCCCTAGACCAGGCGTCCTCAAACTACGGCCCGTGGGCCACATGCGGGTGTTTTTGCCCGTTTGTTTTCTTCAAAAATAAGATATGTGCAGTGTGCATAGGAATTTTTGTTCATAGTTTTTGTAAAGCTATAGTCCGGCCCTCCAAAGGTCTGAGGGACAGTGAACTGGCCCCCTGTTTAAAAAGTTTGAGGCCCCCTGCCCTAGACCTTCCCCCAGCTCTACCATCTGCACTCTCGTCACATCAAGGCTCCCTGAAATTCCTTCCAACTCGCCTCAAGGGGCCGTGGGGGGGATCGCACACAAGACCATCTGCTCTGTGCCGCCTGCTCATGGAAGGCCGCGTGGGACCCAGCTGTGTGACTTGCTGGGACACAAACCTCACATCATCCACGTCTCTCCATCTTCCCTTATGCCTTCAGAGCTCCTTCTTTAAATGGAATTTGATCTAAAATGCCAAGATGTAAAGAAGTTGGAAAGCAGAATTCTGGTCGAAGAGTGAGGGAGGGCCCCAAACACTTCTGTGAACCCCACGGTTCGGCATAAGACAAGCTGGACGCCTCTGTTGACCTGCTCTGCATGTTGAGGACAGCCCGTAACTTATTGGTGGCCCTAAGCTGTATGCTAAGAGATGCAGGCTCTGAATTCAGGCAGGCCTAGGGTGGGTCTGTATGCCGAGGAGAGGAGCACAGCCCCTCCCCCGCCCTTCTTGAGCAGCGAAGCTGGTTGCTTCAAAGGCTGCCAGTAATTCCCAACAGGCACAGACTCTGCAGATTTTAGAGAGCTTTGCAAAAACAAGAAAGGCTACCCCTTCTTGCCCCCACGATCCACCGCGACAGAGACAGAGGACGGGCAAAGACAGCGAGGGGAATAGCGTTTATCAGTACCCAGGTGCATGTTATCAAGAAGATTAGAAAAACCCAATCTCTTTGCTGAGACTGCTTATGTTTGCAGTTTTCCAAGGTCCAGTGGGAATTTTTAATGTGGTTGTTAAATAACAGGGAGCAGCCAGGAGTACAGACTAGAACACAAAATTAGGTCAGAAATTTAAGAAAATGAATTGATTCCTTTCCTCTCTGATATAAACACAAGATACCAAGAACAACCCAGAGTTTCTCAGTGTTGGGACTGTTGACACTCTGGGCAGGAGTCATTGGCGACTGTCCTTTGCACTGGAGGATGTTTAGCAGCATGCCTGGCCTCTACCCACTAGATGCCAGTGGCTCCTTCCAACGACTCTTGACAACAAGAAACGTCTCCAAACATTGTCACGTGTTTCCTGGGAGGCCAAATCTTCTGAACTATTGCTCTCATCAGGTGGCTTGGAAGGCTAAAGACTATTTTCCAAGCCAATTTCAGGCGACAGGCTGAGAAATAAAGACCCTTTCTGGCCTAGAAGAGAGTGATGTTCTTCAGAGCCTGAGGAGAGGACATTAGAGTTAGCTACTAATGGGATTTTTTTTTGAAAAGAGACCAGACTCTGGCCCATCATCCTACAGGCCAAGGCCCATGGCAGGGAGTTGTCTGGAAGATGGGCTAATAGAAATCTACATAAGTTTGGGATTCCAAAGGAGAGGACCCTGGGCCTCAATTCTGTAGTGTAACTTGGGGAGGCTTCCATGTTAGGAATGTTCTAGAGCAGGGGTCCTCAAACTTTTTAAACAGGGGGCCAGTTCACTGTCCCTTAGACCGTTGGAGAGTGCGCGCTGTGGGCCCGGGGTGAGTCGGCTGCTAAGCAGGACAGGCAGCGGCAGCAATAACACCCAGCAGGCCTGATAAATGTCCTCGGTGGGCAGCATGTGGCCCTCGGGCTGTAGTTTGAGGCCGTCTGTTCTAGAGTTTCTCATGCCTCCTTGTGTGGGAATAGCAGCTAAGGTGTCTATGCTCAGGAGAGGGCCTTGGAAAGAGGGCTGGAAGACCCAAAGGGCCCAGAGAGATGGGAGGATGGAGGCCAAGGCTTTATGGGGGAAGGCTAAAGCCAAAGAACAGACAAGATCTACCCTATCAGCAGTGGATGTCACCGAGGGCAGAGCCTGAAGACCTGACACCCTCTCTCCACCAAAGCCTGGAGGAGTAAGGCCCCACCCTGACTTTGGAGAAGTGGAGGGGAAAGCCCTGAATTGACAGAGGACGTTTGCTCTGATGGAGTCTCCCTTGCATTGTATTAGTATTTTCCCCAGAACACTAAATAGGATGGGGTTGAAAAGATAGTTTTTGTTCAGTTTTAGAAAATAGCTACATTCTTGCACCCCTGAATTTGTGAAATTTATGCCTGCTGAAATTTGCTTAAGCCAGCATTTCTGATCTCGGTTGACAAAGACCAGTTTCTTTTTTTTTTGAGAAATATCTATGACTGGCCATTAAAATGAGTGTCCCCCTGAATACAATTTAGGGAATGCTGGCTTAAAGTGTAGACAACTCGTGCCCTTCCCATAAAACCAACCAACAAACAAATGCACTCTTGGATCATCGTGCTTATTATCAATAGTGAATTATCTCTGTTGGGCATTCTTGTTTTTATCAGACACAGACAGTGTTCAGAACTAAGGATTAGAGAGTTGTGCTCTTAAAGGCCTACAAGGAAAAATTCTCAGTGTTCTAACAAGTGTGAGGCCAACCACACCCCTCTTTGAACTTAAGACAAACAACATGCCTGGGAGAGCCATTGGTGCAGACCTGCAGACATGGCTCGGTGACAGTCAGACCCGGCTTTGGAACCCAGCATCCCTGCTCAAGTGCTGCAGAAGAAGGGGTGAAGTCCTGCTCCACCACTCACCAGCTTAAATCGAACCCTTCTCTTCACTCTCCTCTCCCTGCCCCCTCTGGAAAGCCCTGCCCACAATCTCCAGAGTCCCCCCAAAGTAGGAGACAAAAGTCAAGAGCTTCCAGCCGCAAGCCCTAGAGGCAGTCCCAGGCAGAAGACTCCTCTAGGGTGAGGTCTTCTGTGGTCAGAGGAAGGCCCAGGGCAGTGGTTCTTCCCCGCTGTGATTCTCTCCCAAGAGGCCATTTGGTAACCTGTGGGGGCATTGCTGACCTGCACTTGAATGAGAAGTCCTAGCAGTTTCCGTGGGGTGAGACTAGGGTTGGGAAATATTCTAAAATACAACAGACAATCCGGCATGACAAAGGATTCTTGCAGTATCCCCAACAGCTTTGGAAAGTTCTACCAGAACAGGTGACAAGCCCATTTGCAGTTGTCTGAGGAGCCTAGACCCTCACTCCATGTAACATGAAAACATAAAGGGCTTTTTGAAAAATTTTTAATACATCTTAAACCCCCTAGGAATGAACCTAGAGAATATTGTTCCTTGTCTTGTTTAGAATTTTATCAGGTATTCACCTATTTTTTTTTTTTAAACACATGGCATACAGCTATGCTGCTGTGACACTTGCAATGCCAGTGTATTATAGTATATTTCCACTTATTGCATTTGCAGTGAATCTAGCACTAGATGCAATTTTAAGAGTAATCATGTCTTCTAGAACTCTTGGATCTGGACATTTATATATTTAAATGCAGATTGTTATATTTATTTATTTGATATCCACTTTTGTTTATTCATTAATTTAATTTAATTTAATTTTAAAAACTGCTTTCCTTGGATTTTACTTTTATATTACAATTAGGACTTTTGTTGATTATTTTAAAGTTATATGCAGAGGTTAGCTATATTCAATTCAAATAGTAAAGGGAGCACAAAGAATGTGTACGGGGCGACAGGACAGGTTCGGTTAAGTGGAGAAATTAACGTCCTAGTGTCCAGGGGCAATGAGCGCAATTCTACAGAACATCCACTGGAGGTCGCTAGAAACTCATCCAAACGGGTGCGGGACAGCGGCTAGTGAATTCAGTCCTCCCACATTAAATCAATAGCGGTACAAATTGCTATTAACGATATTCATCTCCCCTCCCTCCCCACGAGGGATTGTTTTTTGTTTTTTTTTTCCCAAGTGTCTGCTTCTCTTTTACATTTTATCTTTCACATGTATGCCAGCACCAGCCTCCTTTATTTGCACCCAGTGCAGCAGCCTGTGTGCCTGTCTTCCCTGAAGTTCCAGCACTTTCCAGCACACAGAGCTGTGGAGTGGCATGGGAGCATGACTGCCTTATCCCCCTGCTCCGGGAACGATCAGACAAATCGGCATTTGGAGGAATGTAAAACCAGACCATACGTTACACGCTGTGCTGGAGTTTACCATGCCAGCATTGCCGCCCCAGGGGCAAATAGACTGAGTTCTCCGCAACAGAGTGTATAAATGACACAACTCTTTTAACGTTAAAATAGAGAAATGGCCGAGGAAGGGGAAAAGACTGCATATTTTTTTAAAAAAAAAAATCGATGTGGCTATCAGAGGAAAAAACATTTTTTTTGGGTGCAGCACATCTTCACGGCCCTAGCACATTCTAAAGACATCGGCCGCAGGTGCCTCGCAAGGAGCTGCTTCCAAAGTGAATTGAAATCTCTGTTTTCTTTACGACTCGCAAAACCGATCTGCCTAGGTTTTCACTCCCGTTTAGAGATGAGCCATGTGCGTGGGGCACAACCTCTGAGGATGGTCAGAGCAAATGAAGACTGCATTAGTACCACAGAGTCGGAGCTTTCAAACATGAGATGTCAGTTCCTTGGCCCTTCCCGTCTTAAAGATGAGAAAACCAACATCCCTCGAAGTGAGGTGGGGAGCCGAAGATAAGACTCAGGACCCTGGGCTCTCGGGCGAGGGGAGACAGAGGGACAGGGTGGGGACAGAGTTCAGTGGGGAGGACGGACAGATATTTATAATATAAACAACCAAAGCCAAAAGTGGGCCGTGCCCAGACCAGTGATGAGAGAGTGTCATGAACCAAAAGATTATGACATTAATAAATCCAAGTCTGTGTACCTGAGTTCCCAAAAGGGAAGAAATTTAAAAAGTTGGCAAGGAACAAAGTGGTTCAAGAGGTCACACTTCCAGGCCTTGGGCTGAGATCTTGAAATCCGGTGCTAAACTAAGGCAGCCCTGCCATTAGTCACCATGCCTTTAGCTCTCAGTAGCTTTGCAATGCACACTTGGCTGAAAGTTAGTTAAAAGAATAATAGTAACAAAAGCAATCAAAGAAATTGTATGGGTCCAAATGGGGGGAGGAACATATATGTAACCATGGAGCCAGCATCCTTTACTTGAACAGGTTAAGTTTCACACAGTCTAAAATCAATAGCCCTGCTTCTCTCTGAGGACTGCACTAATTACATGCCAAGGGTTTACCCACCTCTGAGAAAGAAAGTAGTCAAAGCATCCATACCCCATAAAGAGGATCCAGGAAGTTAGAGAATAAAGTAAATTATTAATCATAGCCCTTCCAGAAATAGAACACTATTAGAGAATTTCCTGATTTTCTTTTTCTTCCTTTCAGGTCGGGATTTAGCAAACTACAGCCATAGGCCAAATCCGGTTTATCACTTCTTTTTGTAAAGTTTTATTGCATTGGTTTCAATTGTGATGATTTTGCTCCCTCAAAAACACATGGCAAAGTTGAGAAACAATTTCTGATTGTCACTAGTGAGGGTGGGGGCACTGCTGGCATTTAGAGGGTTAAGAACACGCATGCTGCCAATCATTTTGCAATGCACATAGTAACCCCCTCCAACACAGAATTATTAGGCCAAAATGTCAATGGTATGGAAGTTGAGAATTCCTGGTATTATTAGAAATCATTCTCATTCATTTGTTTCTATACTGTCTCTGGCTTCTATGTGTTACAATGGCAGTGCTGAGTAGCTGAGACAGAAATCCTATGGCCCCAAATATCCCAAATATTTGCTGTCTGCCCCTTTATAGAGAAATCTGTCAACCCGTTAACTAGATTGTCAGTTAATAACAGTTAACAGGTAAGAAGACCTATTTTATTTTGAAAAAATTATGTTTTTGTCTGCAATATTTGCAATATCCCTTAGAAATTCCCTTTGTGTTGGCCCTTTATGGTTATGTTTTAATTCTGTATTGTTCGGCTTACTACCACTGTCTCTATTATGGCTCTGCTTACACACCAGGCACTGAGCTGAGCCCTCTGCCATTCAAACTCAGGCACGATTCTTGCTCTTTGGGGGGCTTATATATAAGCCCAGTGGGGGAGACAGACATTAATTAAGCCATCACCCTAATGAATGTATAAATGACAAACTGCAGTAAGAGCTTGAAGGCTCAAGACAGGTTCTGCGACAGTTGACTGGGGCTCCCCAAGGAAGTGAGTTTTGAACGGAGGTCTATGCAGCAAGGAGAAGGTAACTAGCCCAGGGCTGTGTGGTGTGGTGTTGATCCTGGGGAGGGAGGGCTAGTGGAGATGGTGAGGGATGGGTTGGAACACTGGTGGAAATCAAAAAAGACCAGTGTGGCTGAGGCTTGATGAGCCAGGAGGAGGCCGGCTGAAGACGGGGCTGAAGAGTGGGAGTTCAGTGGGGATCAGGCAAAACCACGTGGGCCAGATGGGGTAGTTGGTCTCCATCGCAAGAACACAGAGCGAAGAGAGGCCACCGAAGGGCACCGGGAGGGGGATGTGACCAGATCTGCAATATCAAGGTCGTAAATTGTCAGACTCTAAGATTGAAAAGCCGTTGGACTCATTTAAAAGCCCAGTTATTAATATTTTGAAAACTAACTGATTAACTTAAAAAAATCTAATTAAACCATTGTGTTCTTTTTTTTTTCTCCCCCCACCCAACGTGGCGAAGGGACTGAATTCAAACACGATCATTTTCCTTTTTATAAAACAGGTTTGGGTATGTAGACTCA
Organism: Microcebus murinus; assembly: GCF_040939455.1. Taxonomy (NCBI): domain Eukaryota; kingdom Metazoa; phylum Chordata; class Mammalia; order Primates; family Cheirogaleidae; genus Microcebus; species Microcebus murinus. Next base: position 112,520,890 of record NC_134105.1, on the reverse strand, counting down.
GCTGGAATTTATCCTACAGTGATTTCTAAGGTCATACTTCTTTTGAAGATCAGTTGGATATTTATGCGTGTGTGTGTGTGTTTTGATGTTGCTAAAATTTCTAATTCTCACTGTGCCTTCTAAGTTTTCTAGGACTTTTAGAACATACTCACTAGAGAGTCAGTAGAATCAATAGCTCATTGTACAAATTCTCTTTGTTTTTCTGTGCAAAATGTAGGGTTTAACCAAGTTTTAATTTCCTTTTTGTCGCGTCTATACAGCTGATCATACCTAGGTTGCTACATTTTATTACTGTCCCAAACCTGCAGATTAGTTATCAGTAGTACCTTTGGAAATTTGGGCTACAAATCCTCTGTGTCACTAAAATCAAGCAAACATTCTATTGTGTGGGTCGCGGGGTGGACAAAGGGATGCAGAACATAATAGGAAGCGATTTTGGTAATTGCTACTGTCAGTTATTGGCTGTTGTCCTTCCTCAAACAATTAATTCTATTCCAAAGCAAGGGTTGTCAAACCACCTTGTCCAGCTGGCTGCGTTTTAATTCTGTGTTGTTCTGATTACTGCTCCATTGTCTGTGTTGTATATAAAGTTTTATAGGAACACAGCCACACGTATTTGTTTACATGCCGTCTGTGGCTGCTTTCGTGCTATAATGACAATGTAAAGTAGCTGTGACAGAGACCATGTAGCCACAAGCCTAAAATATTTGCCATCTGACCCTTTACAGAAAAAGTTTACCAATCCTTATCCTACAGAAAGTAGGGGAAGCTTTTTATATATTGCTTTTATGTGAGAACATTTAGTGGTAACTCCATACGTAGCCTTTGACCTTTTGGCGTCTCCATGGAAACCCTGCGCTTCCCCGCAGGTTAGGTAAGGACCCTGCTAAGCAAGGCCTGATAATGGTTTTCAGCACCTACAACATAAGCAACACTTCACTAAGCATTTTATACACATTATCTCATAGAATCCTCACGGCAGCCCTGTGAATTAGATATTATTATCCTCATTTTGCAAAGGAGTGAATTTGCATTAGAGAAGTTAAATAACTTGTCTCAAGTTCGCAGAACTTGTAAGTGGCAAAAATGGGAATTTGCTTCCCCTTTCTATCTCTTTCCTGGGCTTTATAGCGCGCGGTGAGTACCCTGCGTATTTTCTACAAGCACAAACTGACAAACGGGAAGTGGCCACCGGCTTCAGAAGTAGAATCTCGCGTCCTGCAATGGGCCTCAGTTTGTCAGCCCTGTGCACAAAAGCACTTCCAAGCACTCAGATCTAGTTTTTCTCCCAGAGAGTCAAGCAGACTCCGTACTTAAAATGGGGTGCTGTGAGGTCTACTCAGGAGCCACTGATGGGTTTGACGCCTTCAGACATGCCTCCTGGGATTCATTTTTCTGAGAGATTTTAATTTCCTCCTGAAGCATACCTGAGAAAGAGCTCTGCCCAGAAGCATCTCTTGACTACTGCGGGGCTGCAATACACGCTACGTTCAAGTCTCTCCTTTGCTTAAGACCAGAACAGTTGATGGGGCTGTGGAATATTAAAGGAATGCTCCTTCCTGGCCCCATCTGTCATGATTCGAATATTTGCATTTCACAGGCAAGACGAACTGCCCGATGAGACGCAGCTGCTGACATCACAGAGCTGCCCTGGCCCTGAGATGCTGGGAGCTCTTTGCTGACACGTCGTGGCATCGCCTGCAGCAAGCGAGGCCCTTGATCTGTTCGTCAAGCCGACTTGACTGCAATGGAACTCGCTGGATGGACCTTTCAGAACAGGAGTCCACTCGCTCCCAGGTGCACCAGCTGATTTGTGCAAACCAATTCACATCAACTCCCAGTGGTTTGACTTCAACAGGTTATTTTTTCAAAAGAGCCAGGTATTTGATGCAATTCAGATTTCTTCTTTTCCCTTGAAGCGGTTTGTTTGAAAAAATAATATATTTTTTAAGACTCTTCATAATGGAATAAAATAATGCTGCCCTCTGGGGCTTTTTCTTTGCTCCCAGATAAGTCAAGCATTATTTTAAATCTCTTCTGATCACAACAATACTCCATTACCCTGCCTGGTCTAGAGACAGGTCACTAGGGCTGAGTAAGTTAAAAAAAATATAGAATTTTTAGAGTCCCCAACTATAAAATGAATTACCCAACAGATGTAGCAGGTTCTGAATGGATCGTTAAGAGCTATTTAGCTAAATAATATCTGTGCTAACAAGTTCCACAAAACAGATTTCCGTGTCAATGTGCATTCTACAATGGCCTGAAACACATATCATACCATAAGGGTTCTATCAGCTAATTAATATAGGGTGAGAGCTTTAAGAAAATGGAATTAACTGAATAGGATTCTCATAACAGATATCTCTACTTAAATAGCACAAAGAAGAGCTATTTGCATAGCTCAGAGAATGTTGTGCTGTCTTCATTTGACTTTGTTTTGGCCTCTGAGGACAAGAATCATTCCAGAGTTGTCTCCCTCTTGCCCTTTCAGCAACTCTCCTAGCAAATATGCTTATAGAGCAGTTCTTCGATGCTACTGCCACAGCCTGAGCAATGAGCATTCTCAACTTATAAAAGTCAGTCCTGATCTTCTGCAGAGATATTCATTCATTCATTCTTTCAACAATATTTATTGAGCCTCCACTGTGTACCAGGCACTCGACACGTGGAATAGATGGGCATTGCTGCCTTCATGCCTTAATGCGTCTTAGTCATGCTGGACAACATTTGCCAGTCAGCACAGCTCTGCTTGGGGAAGCTCCTGAAGTTCAAGTTAATGAACCTCAGAAGCCTTCTATTGTGGAGCTGCCATCCCCTGAGCAGTTTATTTCAACCCCATAGTGGCCTTTTGATGCTGTAGATAGGTAGTGCCAAAACTTCCTAGTTCTCAAAATGTCTGAATCAGAAAGTTGCCCTAAATAGATTCCATGCACGTGCATGTGAGCATGTCCCAATCCATCCCCCCAAACCAGAGATGTCCTGGCAAGGAGTCTGGCCTGATCATGACAAAGTTGTCATGTAAGTTCATGTTAAAATTAATTTCCGTTTATTCCTATATCAGACTCACCCAGCCCAGAAGTAATTATGAGTTGCACACCTTTCCTCCTCTGGCTTATCATTTGGGGAATGGATGGTGGAAGTGCATGGGGCTGCTGGGAGTTTGGTCTTTAAGTATAAACTCAACATCCAACTACTCTAGACATACACGCAGTCATTAAATTGTTCATAACCTCGTAAGGGAAGAAGCCAATAAACGATTGCAATCCAGTGTGATAGATCAACAATAGAATGATGCTATAAAGCCTACTAGGTGCATGAAGAATGGAGTGATCATTGCTTCCTTGGCTGGAGGATTGGGAATGATTTCTCAAAGGAAGGGATGAAGCACTGAGCCCTGGAAACATGTTCAACTTGGAGGACCAGGGTGGGGTAGGCCAGCTCAGATGAGAATTTCAGGCAGGGAAATTAACATGATCAAGTTCCCAGTGAAACAGGATGGTATGGTCAGGATTGCATCGGTCATTTAGTGCCACTGAGGCATCTGGTATAAGGCAGAGAAATGTCAGAATGGGGTTCAATAGATATGTGGGGACTGCACAGCAAAGAGCAAAACTTATGTTATTATATCAAGTGTGCTAAGCTCTTTGAAACAACATTGTCTCCTAGTCAACATTGCATTACCCATAGCACCAAACAGGGTGCTTGCTCTTATTAGATGCTTGTTAGTTACTTACTCATCTGTTGAGCAAAGTACTAAAATACTTATTTTTTAAATCATTTATTGACTTTTTTCTATATAATTAGCAGGATCATCAGTATGATAAATGGAATCTGGTCATTCATGGTTCCTAACACATGGAAAGCTAGACACATTCAAACAATAACGTGCTTGGAATAAGTTGCCAGTCTTCGACTTGTAGGATATGATACACACAAAGGGATGGAATTGGATCTGTGGGAGGGATATTGGGGGATGGTTGCTTTTTAATGAGCAAGAGACTAGAACATGACGGAAGGGTGCAGTATGTTGTCTAATTCTTAGACTCTCACTGCCCAATAGAATATGATATGAGCCACATACATAATGCCTTAAAAAACTAAAAGAAACTGATGAAACTAAGTTTAATGATATTTTATTTAACTCTTCAACACCCGAATTATCATTTCAATAGATAATCAATATAAAATTATTAATGAAAAATTTTAAACTCTTTTTAAACATTGTCTCCAAACTTCAGTGTATTTCACATTGAACACATGTCCATTTGGACTAACCCCATTTCAGGTGCTTAATAGCTACGTGTGACTGACAGAGACTGTATTGGACAGTGTAGTCTTAGTCCATCTTCAGGTAACATGAAGATAGAGATCACCAGAATGCTTCCATAAATGTGGTTGGTCAGCAGGTCACTGTCCTATACTAAAGATCAATTACCTTCAAATTGATAAAGTGAAGTCCACTCCTTGTTTTCCGGCATGTAGGGGTGGTGGTACCCTGTTGCATGCTGACTCTCATGATGGCTATTAACTCTAACAAGAGTCCAGAGAGGGACACTAAAAACATAAATACTGATATTTATTGAGCACTTACTATGTGCCAGACACTTCCTGTGGATTATCACATACTCCTCACAACATCCCTATGAGATGAATGCTCTCACTTTCTTCTTTTTACCAATAAGGGATTGAAACTACCCCAAAAAGTTGCTCATCCAAGTTGCATGACTGACTAGAAGCAAGGATGTGATTTAAGCCCAGGCTCATGACTCTGGCTACCTTACCTTTCTGCCTTCCAGCCAGCATGAATGCCTTTGGGAATGAGCCCATGTCTCTGACATAAATGATGTTGGTTCTATTCAACCAAATTCAGCCCAACAACCCTTCCCACAAATAAACCTCAACAAAGACACAGCAGACAAACATTTTGTCCAAGGTCTGGGTAGAAAGAAATTAGTAAGGCACTAAACTTGTTCTGGGAGCTTATAATTTAGTGAGAGAGGCAAAGACATGGGAGAGGAGCTGAAAACTATGTAATACATCAGTGTTACTAATGAGATAGAACCCAAGGGCCAAGGAGGAAGAGTGTGGTCAGTTCAATTGGAGGAAACAAAAGAAAGTTTTTCTAAGCAGGATCCTCAGAGTAGCACTCAGATGGGTTCCCCTGGTCTAGATTTCAGGCAACAACTTTTCATTATTCAACTAAATGAGTCCATTTACCCAATAGACATACATGAGTAAAATGGAACCCATGACTTAATTTATTCTCCACCTTAAGGATCTCTTTCTTCTGGCATAGTGTTTTTGTATACTCAGAAAATTAATTAGGTGAGTTGAGACCAGCATTTATCTCAATGGAATAAATTAAAGCAATAAAGAACAAGAGGGACCAGGGGCAGTTCTGGCCTCAGGATTCCTGTCGTGCCTGGTGGTCAGACGTTTTTCCTAGTAGGGAGTCATGTCCAAGATGTCAGATATTGATCTTGTGTGCTTTGCAGCGAGTAAGGATAAGTGTTATTTCATGAGAATTTTACTTTACTATATATATTGGCGTAGACGGATGCAACAGAACTTGCATTTCACACTGTGGGCATGGTCATACAGTTTGAAAACCACAGCTCTGTCTGTGTGTGTTGGTTTAAGAGTCACCACTTTCATTTTGCCTGACACTGGCCTGGCAACCTCTCCTCCCCTCTCTCTCTGAGCACTGCTATTGGCCGCCCTTCACTTTGGTACTGCCAGCTTTGCAGAACGCCTGGACATCTCTCTCTTGATTCTAACATGCTGTGCCCTCTGCCACCATGCCTGGGGTGAGGAGTGGATGTGGGGTGGCCACACCTCTCTAACTGCCCCACTTCTATTCTCCATAGATCCTCTCCCCAAGCCCCATCCGACCACCATTCTTGACTGAAGAGTTGAGGTTCCCATAGAAGCAGAAAAATCTTGACTTCCCCTTAGTCCATGAGAAAAGCCCTCCAGATGTTCAAATATTTCACAGGGGGCTCATTGGCTGTCATTCCTTGGGTAGTCTGCCCTTCTCTATAAGAATGTCTTCTTCTGTGATGCCCGCTGGGCCAGTGGCTGTGCCACCATTCAGGCAGGCTTACAGGAGCAGGTCTCGCCCGGGACTCACATTCTTTCTGGCAGCTGGACCTTTATTCGAGTCTGAGTTTCTATTATGGAATCATGCCCCAAATTTTAGGCTGGCTAATACACATAGGCACCGTGTGTGTGTGTGTGTGTGTGTGTGTGTGTGTACATGTGTATGTGTGTACGTGTGCATTAGTGAACAGGTGAGTGAGTGAGAGCTCAAGAGGGTGCAAATGCACATATCTGTGTGTGTTTGCACACATATGCCCACCTGTAAAGGCTTTGACGTTCCCTGTCCCGAGGACTTAGTCAGGGCAGGCATAGGCTCAAAAGTTGCCCACCTACCATTCTTAAGTCAGTCGAGGATAACTGCGGGATCAAACAAGTTTAGCTCTTCCCCGCCCTGACACACAAACACACTTCCCAAAGACCAACACTAATCACCCAAATACTAAAATTTACACCAGTGAATGATCCATGCATTAGAAGCATTTCTGGGGCTTTTTTAAAATTTAGATTCTTGGGCCCTCCTCCAAGGAATTTCGGTTTTGGAAGCCTGAGCAGGGCCTGGGAATGTGAATTACAATAAACACGCCAAGCAATTCTGATGCAATCTCATGACCACCCTTTAGAAAACATTGCCGTACTTACTTTTCCATTTCTCCAATTTCAGCCTCTACAACTGGCAAGGCCACCTCTCTGCAATGGAGTCAGCACTTCACATTATTTTGCAGTGTTTTTGTTCCTGTTTTCATCTCTGGTCTGTAGCTCCTCTCCTCCTTGCCAAAAGGCCTACCTAGAAGAAGGATCAAATGCACTGTTTGCTGCGGAGCTATCACCCTAAGTGGTAACTTCATAAAACAACACACTGCTTTAGGATCTTGAAATCACCACCTGTGAGCACTTGATTAAATATGCGCACCAAGGCCTTTCTCCTCCTGAACCTCTTTCTTTGGATGGAAGAGAGGTCTATCTTGGGGGTAGGGTGTCTGATCTTCTCACGATAGTTATGTACCTTCTACAGGTTACTGGATCCATTCGCTCTCATTTAGAGACACAGATGACTTGGGAAGACCCGCAGGACGGGGTTGTTAAAAGCATCTCTGCAGAGGGTCATGACCAGCACCAGGCACGTGGGTGCCGGGGTGGCCATCCTTCTGCACAGGGTGGGGCTGCAAACAATTTGCAGCGCCAGTAAGTCTATACATAGGAATCAAAATCTGAGAAGGCAAGCCCGGGCTTGAGGGGACATGTGAAAGCAGGGTTGTCCTTCTTCTAGGTAGCTGGCCAGTCCTCAGTGCTCTGAGCAGCTGCTCTGCTTGGGTTAATTTACACTTAAAAATAATAACATCCAGTCCTCCTCCAATCCTCAAGCCAATGGAATGGTAGGTCTGCTTCTGTTCTTTTCTTTACACTTTACTCCGTGGCTTTGCCAAACCCCGCTTTCCCCTTGTTCTCCCTTTTTCTCCGCGTTCCATCTCGTTCTTGGTCTCTAGCAGAGAAGGCTCTACCCCTTTGCCAGGTGACTTTCTGTCTGCATCGTCCCAGACCCTCTCCATAGCCAGCTCTGGGCACCCGGTTCTCGTGGTTCCCATGTGTTTACAGAGTGTTAAACACCTTTGGGGTTGGACAGCCATTTTGTCACCTTTTAAACGATGCTTTCTAGCCTTTTATGGTCACATGGTTGCCCTTTTCTACGGTTGAAGCTAACACTAGTCTGGGTGTTCTGTTGTTATGTAATTACTAACAGGGACTGAACCATCCACCAACCGTCCCAGTCACACAGGGCTCCCTCCTGTCCCCTGCCCATCCCTGGGTGCTCTTACTCTAGGGTCTGACCACTGGTGATTTGCTCCACCTGCAAAGCTTCTTCCAGATGTCAGCCTGGCCGAGCCCTCGCCTCCCTCAAGTCTTTGCTCAACTCTCCCCTTCCCAATGAGGCCTACTCTAACCACTCTCTAAAAAGGCAACCCCACCACAGTCCTGATGCCCTTAATGGCACCGTTCATTTTTTGTACTTAACTACTTTTTTGTTGTCTGTTCTTTATTGTCTGTCTTCTCTACTAGACTGTAAGTGACCAGGTCAGGGATTTTGTTCTGGTTTGAGCACTGAAGCGTCCGTGAGCACTTAGACCAGATCATGGCACATAATAGGTGCTATAAGATAGTTGTCATGCAGTGAATTAAAAATGCCCTTGAGGATGTGGTTTCTGCATCTACTCTAGCACTGAAGAGAACGTACATGGGAAGGGCTCGGTGAATTTTCATTGAGCTTTAATTGTCTCTTTATTACTAGTTTCATAATAACCTATGGATAGCATGCAATGTAAAGCTAAAGGTTATTTTCTAAACCAAGGGACAGTATCAGAGGAGGCAGTGCCATTGTCACCCGCATGCCTGCTGGCTGTGCCGTGTCTCCCTCCTCTTTCTGCCAGGTGGTTTCTCAGCACAGCCTCTGCCTCCCGCCAGCCTTCACACGCCAGCCGCCCGCTGTAAGTGCTTCACCACTGAACTAATGAAACAGGTTGGCAGGATTTCCCACCTCACTCTTAAAGTTGAATAACCATGATGCCAGTGCTTGGGATACTGTGTAAGAACTGCTATTATTGACTCGACCTATGCAAAATTGTCATTTTCTTGTAGGCCAAAAATGATCAAATGCCAGCAATTTCTTATGGTTCAACCTAACACATGGTTAATCTGATGCAGTTGCGGCTAGAACAGAGATAATTAGACAGACTCATCAGTGAAGACATCCAGGCTTTTCGTTTCCCCTCCACCTGAGCCAGTTCTCAGCCGATTGGTAGGTGCCATGATTCAGGGTCCTGAGATGTGTCCCACGCTTCTTGCCCTCTGAGCGACAGTGGACCCAGATCAACGTCCCTTCCCAACCTTTGCATGCCATCCCCAGATCAAGGGCCTGTAAGATTTTCAGACTGTGAACCACTTTGGCCGCGCCCAGAGACCTTGGAGACCAGTAAATCCACCCCTATTCATCAACCCGCTAAGACAACCCAGACACTTTCTAGAATAAATGACACATGAGAAGATGCCCACTCCTTTGGATAAGACACCAGGAGGCCTTGTCTGGATTTCATAAAATATTAATACGAACCAGAAAACAAATGCTAATATGTCCTTGTCACAAAACACACGACATCTGGAGCAGCTTAATGAACTGCAAATAGCTTGCAGATCCCATTTTGAGAACCACCGATTGGCAGTCGGTAGTCATATCTCTGTTTTGATGAGCTGTATCACCCCTTTCAGTCTGAGTCCTTGAGCCACATTCATTCATTCAGCAAAGACTGACTGGGAACTGAGGCTGCAGAGCGTCCCGATTAAGAGCAAATAGTCTTAAACCAGACTGTAGTTTTGAATCCTGTCTCCATCATTCACTGACTCTAGGACCTCAGGGAAGTTACTGGACTTCTCCGTGCCTCAGTTTCCTCATCTGTTACATGGGGATAATAGTGCTTACATCATAGGTTTGATTTGAGGACTGAATAGATGAACATGGATATTTTCAAAGTGCTGTGCATAGTACTTCACATATGGTAAGCACTACATAAGTGTTAGCTTAAGCGTTAGCTACAATTATTACAATGTGTCTTCATCTTTAGAACACTGAAAGTGTCCAGAAAAATGCAATCTCGGAAGATGGCAGGGGCTCCATGAGTGACTGCCTATGTGACAAAATGTGGCTGGATGATTGTAATTGCACTGAGCTGACCTGTGCCTGTGTCCACAATTCACCATGCAAACAGATCAGTGCAGGGCGGGAAACATTAGTAGACCCGTTGTTTGACGCTGTGTAGACATATCCCCCCAAAGTGTTACTTATGTTTAATTGCGAGTATGGTTTAATTAATTGTGGCTGCAGGGATATATTCTAAATCATCCTCATGTAAACTGTTATAATGGTTAATTCTCAATTTTCTGGAAGGAAACAGGAATCCCTACCAGAGCAACTGCTTGGGTTTAAAATAAGGTCCTACTCATGCTTCTAGTACCCAAATAAACCCCACTCCACAGAGCAATGGGGAGTATTTCCAAATTAATGCTGCCATGGGAATAGCCATTTAATAGTTTTGCGTAGAAAATTTCTTCTGTTATTATTCAAGCATCAGTTGGGAGAAAACATCTTGATCTGAGCATGCTTTGATGATGCAGGAATTTACAGCTGTGAGCAGAAAAACATCCATTTTCTTCAACAAATTTGGTGGAAGCAGAAAAACACGCAGTAAATTAAACCTGATTTGCATGACATTGTGCACACATGCAGTCTTTCCTGTGAGGCAGGGAGTGCTCTTTGACTGAATTTTTCTATTTCTCTATGTTTGTGTGGTATTCTGGGAACAATCGAGGAGCCCTCTGTTGGCTAATTAACACCTGTAAATTCACATTGCCTGGTGTCTTCCTTATATTGGAAGAGGTAATGAGCCCAAGTCCTGGTAGGGTTGTATTTTTATTAAAATTTCTTTGTATCTTTTTCTTTTCATGTTAGATTGCTACATGTTTAACCCTTTAATGCCTTTCATCTTCTGTCTTTATCCTGGGAAATAAAGCAGAAGTTAGAGAATTATCATTGTGTTGCTAAGAGGGAGAAATCAAACACCCAGGGAAGTGGTGACTGGTGAAATGTAGGTTCTAACTATATGGTGACATAATAGCTGCAGATTGAAATTCCAGCTAACTCAGATAAAAACTCATTAATCCATTAACAGGTATTTCTTGAGTAACACATGGTGATAAAGGCAAGGTGGTTTGCAAGAGGAAAGACGTAGCCACTGCCTCCAAATCGCAGTCTGGCAGGAGAGATAGCAGTAAATAAACACAAACCTGGCTGATACATAGAAATGTGCTCATGGTATTAGGGAAAAATAGAAAAGAGAGAAGCTCACTTATCCTGAGGGATCATAGGCTTTGCAGAGTAGATCAGGCTTGACTTGAATGTTAAAGAATGCTTGGAGTCAGCTGTTGGCCAGGGGTGGGAAGCACTTCAGAAGGAAGAAATAACATAGATACAAGTGCTCTGTTAATGGAGAATGCATTATGCGTGCACAATACCAAGGAGAGTTCTAGTAGATCCCTTCCATGGTGGGATGGCTCCAGTGGGAAAGGCCAGCCCACTCTGGTGACCCTGCTGTGTGAGACCGAAAGGCCATTTGGCTCTAATTCCTAGTTACTCAAACCTGCTGTCCAGCAGGGGCTACTTCCCTGATGGAAACTGACTCTGCTGACCTATTGAGCAACTGTGCCATCAGTGTGGGTAACCACACCTGTGTTGTGAGGATGCTGGTTGCTCTGTGCTTAGTCACCATTCCCTGAAACCTCTGGAATCACGTGTCGCCTTCAGGGAAAGATTCAGGACACACGTACTAGGTAAACTGCACCAAATCCTTCCAGTCTGACTAAGAATCAGGGCTCTTACAGTGTCTGCTTACAGACATGGATGATGGTGTCTGATTCCAAAGGAATCAGGATATACCCCAAATGATGCAGGCTTGGGTCTGTTGTGTGTTGATGCACCAGGCCCCACTGGTGACCAACCTCAAACTTGCATCATTCTGAGTGGACGTTGTTAATGGACACCTCCTTTATGAGAAATTAACAATGATGGAGACCCTACTCATAGGAGTTAGAGTAAAAGGCCATATGAAGAGGTTGAGCCTATTGACTGCTGGCCACCATAACAAATAGATTCCCAAATGTACAATGGCTCTAACACAGTACAAGTTTGTTTTTTGATGTATAACTGTGCTGAATAGGGTGATGGAGCAGCCCTCACTCATGCAATCATACAGGGACCCAGGCTTATGGGGAATGTGCCACTTTTGTATCTGTTCACACTGGCTAGAACTCAGTCACACAGGCACATCTAATGCAATGGAATCTGGGAGTCTAATCTAGCTATGTGCAAAAAGAAAGACAAAATATGGATTTTAGGTAACAGCTAGCAGTCTTCCACGATCTCTCCACCCCATGCCACTTTCTGCTACTAGACCTTACCTGGATTTTGTGCGTGGCTCGATAGCCATCCTGAGCACCAGGACCATAGTTAACTGCTATCACCACCTGTGAGCCATGTGGCTGAGTGCTCCACCCTTACACTGCTGGCCAGATGATGTGACAGTTCATGGCTGATGGCCAAGGCCATAAAAATAAAAGTTGGAGAAGATTCTCTGTGATCTCATGCCTAGAGGTCCACATTGTTTTAAAATGATAGAATTGGAAGCTTTTGTCTGCTTTATTTGTTCATAGTTCTGTATAACATTATAGTTGAACAAAGAGTTCCAAACAAGTACAACATTTTGAAAATAACTGGGCTAGATTTCCAAATTAATTTCCATGATGCTTAGACATAGGTTGTGTCAGAGGAATGACCTTAAAAGTTTGTGACTGAATAGTCAGCCAGTCATAAGAGATATTCAGAATTCCATTTTAAGAGATACGAAGTGTATGAAAAGAATGCAAGATTCTGACAGATACAAAAGTCTTTCGAGTTTTAAGTGGAGAATGCATTCATGTATTTTAAGAAACAAAGAAAAGCAAAATCCGATCAAGCACGCCTGGGTTGAGAATGCAGTCTGACTGGGTAAATGGAAAAATCACGTAATATGTTATTTGACCATAGGGATGTGGGCTAAACAGTCTATGAAGCCACCAGATTGAAAGGTTTTGGTATAACCATTGTAAGTGGAACTAGACATGCCCTATATACAAGTGTTCAGTTACTGTTTCAGCTGAAACCTTTGGTCGTCATGTAATCTTAACTGGGTCAGATAGTATCCACCCAAATTGTGTGGGTGTTGTTTCTTTACTGTGTAAGCATCTTTCAAAACTCAGAGAATTTGGAATTAATTACTGAAATGTTTAAAAGACCAGAACAATAGTATTAATGTCTTTGTGTCAGGAATTGAAGAAAATCTGAAATTTTAGTTATTAGCAATGCTTAAGTACTAATAATGACCTATTAGTTCAATGATTTAGCTTTGTAACACCAATATAAAATGCATAATGGAGTAATTGATTTAGTCTTGTAATTTTTAGTTGAAATCTTACTAATTTTACATATAGTGTTTAAATATTTAAGAGAACTTAAGGTTCACTATATTTAAAAGTCCAATTTATTAGACTTATATAAATCACTTAAGTATAAAGGAAGTTTTCCAGCCAGATAATTGAAGTGTTTAAAGAGGAAATTGAATATATTAAATTTATAAATGTATTTTAAAATTTGTAAAGGAGCTTAATGAATGTTTGAAATAAGACCAAACATTTAATAAAATCCCTCCTCCACAGAAATATGATTAAGATTTGCTAGATTTAAAGGTAAAATAATAAGATTTTTAAATTCAACTAAAAACCTTAAAGAACGATTAAGTTTTTGGATTAAAATAACTCAACCAAAGAAGATATCTGATCAGACTATTCTGTCACATAAAACTACTCTATAGGGGTTACATACACACACACACACACACACACACACACACATATCCCTCATGATTAGCAGATTTTATATTCAGGGTATATTATGACGTTTCAGTAAATTTGTAAAAAACAAGAAAAAAATTCAATCCACCAAATTGTTTGATGGAACTAAACTTTTAATGGAATTAACCAGTTTTCAGATTCTTAATCCAAAGGTTTCCCAAGAGCAAACTCAATAGTTGGAGGACCTGCTCTTTCTGTGCAGTGTTCCTCAAACTTGAGCAATCTATATATTATACTGCAGGGGTCCCCAACCTACGGTGAGTTGTATAAGGATTTCATCATATATTATAATGCAATGATAATAGAAATAAAGTGCACAATAAATGTAATGCACTTGAATCATCCTGAAGCCATCCTCCCCTACTCCTGTCCTGTGGAAAAATAGTCTTCTGTGAAAATGGTCCCTGATGCAAAAAAGGTTGGGGAGCGCTGCATAGATCCCCTTTAAAGGGAGAAAATACTTAAGAATTCCTGTGTTAAGTTATTTTTATGTTACTTAAAGATGTTTAACATAAAACTAGACATAAACTGTTCATGGCAAGAACTCTAATATACCCCAAAACAACTTAACCAACTAAATACAAACTCAAATACAAACATAATAAAATTCGAATGAGCAACATTAATGTACTGACTGTGATGAGTAATGTTTGACTGAAACTCAAGCACAGTTTGTGACATGGGTGTAGTACCGGTTGCCTCAGCCCATGTTCCTTAGAGTTTCACGTGCCTGTATTGCTACCTTGTGTGCTGACTATTTTCCTCTATCTGAACTACTTTGTACAGCCTGCTGTGATGTCATTTGGCCTTCATTTGGCTCAAACGCATCATTTACTATTCAGTTCACCTCTGTTCTTTTCTCATTAGTAGAAGCCATTAAAGTAGTGCCACTTGGCAACAACGTAATTGCTAACAAAAGCAAACAACAGCACTGAAATCTTGTGACAGTGTTCAATTATGAGGTAGTCATTGAGATGATCCAGAATATCCACACATTAAAGTTTTGGGATTATTACAAAATGAAATCTGAATTTAAAACTTACTATACAAAACCCATAGACTTTCAGGGATCCTTTCATGGATCTCTCATGTGAAAACATAGTAAAGCAGCAAGAGCATAAGCTTTGAAGAAAGACAAACTCAAATTCAAATCTTAGCTTTTTTACTAACTTTTTAACCTTGTTATCTCTTTGTGTTTCCTTTACCCATTTTAAAAATCAAGGTAACAATACCAGTCACACAGAGTTGCAATGATAATTAGAGATAGGTATAAAGTTTTGAGCAAAATGGGTAAGCACTCAATTAAAGAGTCATTGCTATTATTAGACATTAACTATACTTAGTATATTTGCCCAATAACCTGCTCTGAAGTTATGTGTGTATGTGTGTGGGAGGGTTGTGTAGTTGGAAATTTTACCTACATAACATACAAATGACAGATGATATAAAGCAATGATTTTCCAAATATTCACTATGGAGCCCAGTAGGGTTAGGGTGGAGATAGGAATTGGGAGATCTGGTAGGGTTCAGGGTCTCTACTGTCTCTTCAACCAGAGTAATTTTGTTTTACATATATGTTTTATCCAGAGGGTTTCCATTTAAGATAATACTTGAATAATAAATTTCATGGCTAAAAATTTAAAAAGTTTGAAAATCATTAGTATATTAACATTTTATTATAATGATAATGATGATGATGATGATGACCAGTATTATGTAGTAGACATAATGACCTTATGAGTTAGACATTATCATTATCTTCAATATACTGGTAAAAAAATTAAATTAAAAGTATATATGAGGGCAGTCCAGAAAGTATCAAGCCATTTAAGCCATGTCATATGAGAATTACATATTAACAATGGCTGGATACTTTCTGGACACCCTATATATATACACACACACATATATACATGTGTATACACACACACACACTCACACACATACACACACATAGTTTTTTCCCTCCTGTGTGCTTTTGAATTGCTATGACAACATCCTGAAATAGTCCTTAAGTATGAAAGTCCTTATAAACAGACCTTCCGGATCTAAATTTCAAATGTAATTCCTCTAACATTAGGCAAAATTATTTTCTCACCTTTTAAAAATACTAACCTATCCTTATGCATAGCCAACAGCTAGAGATTCACACCTCTCAGTGCAATCTCTTAATGAGTCAGCATCCTTCATTTGATTCCTATTAAAATGAAGAAGCGTGAAACCAGTCTCCAGCAAGTTGAGAAAAATAGATTGCCTCTAAATTTTTCACCGTAATTTCATCCCATGGGTCCTAGGAACGCAGACACATGCACGCCCACTAGCTAACACACCACATCTCAAATACACACACAAACACACACATACACACACAGGGAACGGGTTTATTATTGTTATGCAAATGTATCTGTTAACTAAAGGCTGGGATGCCAGTTGTCTAAGGAATTTATTAATTCTAACTGAAAAAAAAATACATGATGAGGAAAAGAGAAAACACTACCTAAATTTCTTGTAAAATTATCTAAGCCATCACCTATGTTTGGGATTGCAAATCTTTTGTTGTCATCTAATGTGTATTTCATTTTTGTCAGTTATGGAAAACTCATTTTGCCCTAGAAAGTGTTAAGTGAATCATCTCATTCACTGGTCAAAGGGTCCCTGTTCACATTGTAACAACCTAGCGTTGATGGAAATTTGGAATGTTGTTACTTAAATCCTCAAAGGCACTTAGGAGCTTTCAATGCTATTTTTCTCCCCTTCAGCTCTCAGCACAAGGGGTGTTCAGTTGCAGCACATGGTGCTTGAAGACTTCTGCCTGAACACCCACAGATGACCTATGAATTGACTTTTTTTTTTTCCTTCAAGAGAGTCATTATTTTCAACAATCTTAAACAGTTTAGTTGATTGAATCAACCATATCATTATTTTAATAGGTCATTAAAATAAATGAAAAAAAAATCAAATGATTATAAAACCTGTTTTTTTCTGCAATATAATCACAGCCAGAAGCTCTATGTGTATACAATAAAACAAGACTGTGGCACAGCTATCACATAATGTCACTCAAACATTCTTTGAAACCAGGAGAGTATAAATAAATAAATTAGTTGGAAAAAAAAAAGTCTAGCTAACATAGCCAAGGGTTAAGGCATGCTGTGATGGAAAGACATTAAACTGAGATTTAGGAAAACAGGGCTTTTGTTTCTGCTCTTCAGTAACTAGTTAGATTGTATTGGAAAAGTCACTAAATCTCTAAGTCAGTCTCTTCCTATGCTAAATAGAAAGATTTCCAGCCCTATCTTCGGTTAGCACTTAATGTGAAAATACCTGCATGTATGTTGTAATTCACTAGTGGAGTTTAATAAGTATTTCTGGCTTTTCTTTTGGTGCATGGTAGGGCTGCACTCCTTGCTTGCTTTCAGAGTGAGTAGTGCCATAGGAAGTGCTTTGGCCCGTGAAATATGAGCAGAAGTGATGTGTGTCCTTCTCAGGTAGAAACTTGTAGGAATTTTTATTGTTGGGTTTTTGAAATGTTGGCGTTACTATTGCAGGGTAATCTAACACATCCTGACACAGTGTGTTCCAGCACTTTGGAGAGTACTAAAAAGACTATTCAAATGCAAGAATGAAAAAAGCACTGGTTTTGAGAGTTTGAAAACAGTTTGCTCTATTTAGGTTTTTTTTTTTTTTTTTTTTTTTTTGAGACAGAGTCTCGCTTCGTTGCCCAGGCTAGAGTGAGTGCTGTGGCGTCAGCCTAGTTCACAGCAACCTCAAACTCCTGGGCTCAAGCGATCCTACTGCCTCAGTCTCCTGAGTAGCTGGGACTACAGGCATGCGCCACCATGCCCGGCTAATTTTTTTCTGTATATATTAGTTGGCCAATTAATTTCTTTCTATTTATAGTAGAGATGGGGTCTTGCTCTTGCTCAGGTTGGTTTCGAACTCCTGAACTCAAACGATCCGCCCGGCTCGACCTCCCAGATAGCTAGGATTATAGGCGTGAGCCACCGCGCCCGGCCTCTATTTAGGTTTTTAAAGACCTCAAAAATGTTGCCTCTTTAAGAATATCATTTTTGTTAGTAGAACACCAAGTTGTAAATGCATAATAAAGTAGTGAGGACATGTAAGAAAAGTATAGGTAACGTGTTCACAGGAGGGATCGTAGGATACGCAGCTAAGCAAGCCAAAGATTGCTTCTTGTTTTGTTTTGGGTTATTTTTGCTGGTTTGGGCATATTTTAGCATCTGTTTTGAACTGATCAGGAGAAATGTAGGCTTGGGGTCTAGGAGAAAATACTGTTTCATGCCACTGGGAGAGACAATGTGGGGAGCGGTCTTATAGACACTATGTTTTGTTTTGTCAGCACAGTGGTTGCCTCTTTTCCTTTTCTTAATTGGAATGCCTTTCTGTGGGCACAGACCTTGCTGTTCCCCAGAGTGCCCGTCACTCCCTACACATCCAGCCCCTCGACACAGCTGTTATCTACCTGACCCCTCAGGTCACTCAGATTCTGCAATCCTTCCTCTGAAGCATGTAGATTACAGAGAGAAATGGGAGTTTAAAGTAGCAACTGAAAACTAATACATCTGTATAAAAAAAAGTAAAAAAAAAAAAAATTAAGCTCTATTCAATTAGAATGTTATTAAGACTATGAAACCATAACAGTGCAGGCAACATGGGGAGTCACTAGAAACCTGGGGATAGACAAGACCTTGAGGATAAGTTCATACTTTTTCCTTTAACCCTGAAAAAAAAAATTAAGGGCTAAGCAATGATTGAAAAGTAAGCTTTGATTAGGTTAGTTCAAATAGCAACTGACTGAAATATTTCTTCTGATTTTCCTCCCTATTTTTTTTATTATGTCCCCATCAAACTGGTTCTTATTTTTTTGTAGTTTTAGATCCAGATATAAATCAATAGGGACTAGGTTGTCTATATAATTGACTGTTTGTCATAACAGTAGTCCTTGGACCATATTTTGAGAAACTTCTCTATAGGTGTTATCTTGTAAGTCCACCCCATGTAAGAGATGGCAAGAGATGCTCCCTCAATGAAGTTTCTGTGGTCAAATACCTTTGAGACTCTGCAAATCCAGGCTAAATCCATGATGCAGAGCCCTGATTGCCCTGATAACGTTGCCTCCCTTGGGCAGGATTGGTCCTAGCTGGAGCTACTTGGAACTTCAAAATCTCCCTTTTAAGAACTTCTCTTTTTTGCACATCCTGGATGCATTCTATCAACACATCTTGCTGCCCAAGTTTCCAGAACATTTCTCAAATATGGCCACTTTCTATGAGGGTCTCTGTTATTGCCAGATCTTCTCATGGGGCTTCTCCTCTTGTTCCTCAAGAGTCTATTTCCCACACAAAGGCCACCTGATCCTTTAACACCTCTGGCAGGTCGTACTGCACTTCTGCTCCAAGCCTGCCAGGAATCTCTCACCCATTAGAATAGCATCCACACTCTTCGCCATGCCTATGACACCACACAAGCCCTGCCCACCGGCTACCAGCCCATCTCCTGGCTGGCCTGGTCACCTGCTCCTTCTGCACCAGCCAGTTCCATCTCCTGTGACATGCTGGGCCCACACATTTGCTGTCCCCTCCTCCTGGACTGCTCTTCCCTCAGACACCTGCCTGGGGCGCCCCCCAACTGTCCACACCCCTGCTCTCATGTCATCTCTTCAAAGGATCCCTACTGTCATGTGCGCTCCCCTTATACTAGCTTATTTTTTGGTACTGCACTCATCATTGCCTCACATTATGCAAAACATTTGTAATGGCATATTAAAATGAGATCCTTCCTGTCTTTGGGGTCCCAAAGCTGAGAACAATGGGTGGCTCACCACTTATACAGGATATGCCAGCTGCTGCTTTGATATAAAAATCTAAGATTAAATTGGGAAGGGGATTTAAAGAGTTTTAGAGTAAGGATTCCTTTAGAGACAGACAGCCAAGTGAGAGTAAGGGAGTTGAATCTCAAGAGAACTAGTGGGGAGAATTTAGCTTGTGTTTCCTGAAGTTTGAGGGTAGCTGGGGACTGATGCCCGTATAAGGATTGAAAATAAAAACTTTCCTTCCAAATGAGAGCCGGCTGATGCAACTGAAGTCAGGGGCCATGGTGAGAGACTGCTCTTCCAGAGATTGATAAGGGGCAAGTATGTGGCTCTATTTCCCTGGCCAGATGTGGACGCCTGGCCTAGAAGGTCAAGGTGACCCCAACAGAAGGGTAGAACACAGGCTAAAGGAGAGACTGGGAGTGGCCAGATCAAGAAGAAAACTGCAGGTGGGAGGCCCCCAGAATGGGAGGTGGGGCGGGGAATTGCAAATGCAGTATCGGGGCTGGAACATACAGAAGGCCTGGACACTGCAGGACTATCCCCCTACCATGATGCCCCCCTTGCCATTCCCACCCCCACCTGGGGAGCTTGGAGAGGTTGGCAAGTGGGGAGGAAGTGGGGTGGCAGGCTTCATGCCTGAGTCAGTCTTGGGCTGAAGTTGGGAGGGGTGGGGAGGAAGAAGCAGGTGAGACAGAAAAGGTTTAATCTGTTACTGGATTTTATTTTTAAATATCTTGCAAAAAAAAAAAAAACCACTTCTACTTCACCTAAAAAAATAGCCAACCTGTTTCTAACCATTTTTGAGCCAGCACCACGTGGGTTTGGGTGGCAGTGTGGTCAGGGTGGTCAGGGGAGAGGGAGGCAGGTGGAGAGATGGCTAGAGGGGAAAAGCCAACCCCCATGAAGGGAGAGCTGCCCTTTCTCAGGGAGGGGACCTTATTTTGGGGACCCTCCTGGCTCCCAGGACTGGGAAAGTACCCCCAAGGGGATTGGCTCTGTGCACCCTGGGAGCAAGAACTTAAGTTTCCACTTTCAGGAGACGGAGGTGCTCTGGATAAGGTGTTTAGAGCTGTGACATTTGTGGATCAAAGACCTGGGGACCACTCTCGGATGCTGAACGCTGGGTAAGATCCCTGGCACCTCTGCAAGGCCCTTCTGAGGGGAGGCCTAGTAATGACTGTGATTTAACTTCTCAACACCCTAACAAGGGAAGACTCAGGCTCATATTTAATTTGATTTAGCAAAGTTAAATAATGTGACATGTCTTGCACCTGAGTGTAGTGGTTGCAAATTTATACCCAGCACACAAGAGAATGGGGCCACAGGGCTTAATTCTGGAAAGCCAGAGGAGGGGTGTTAGGCCACGTCTGATTAACTGGTCTATGCAGCAAGACTGCCAAGTGTGCAGTGGGCAGGTACCTTGGGTCCCATTTTGCCAGTAATAAAATTAAGTCACAAAGCAGCTTGTTGACACCTGTGGGACATTGACAGGGCCAGAGAGCCGGCCAGAATGGGAGGTCAGGCTGCCCAGGCCACCTCCCCACCACCGGTGCCCTCCTCCCTTGGGAAGCTCTGGGCTCCCCAGGAAGATTTAAAGGGAAACATGCAAAAGACCTCACTGCAGATTGAATTAATGCCTGCTGGGGGTGGAAGGGAATAAAAGGAGAATTTACAAATCCATCAGGGAAAAGGGAGCATTATGGAGAGAGGAGAGCAAGTTATAAATGAAAAGGGGTGGGAAATTAATGGGGACTAAAATAGATTAGAATTTTATGTGCTCCACGGGGTTTACAACACTCCACATGCAATTAGGAATAAAATCACGGACTCCCCAAGCCCCTGTTCCCTGGAGTCAAAGAAGGTTTGGTGGAGGGAAGAAAACCCAAGAGGGCTTTTGTTGCAAAGACCAGGCTGGGCGGTGGGTGGGCAGCGGTACAGACTTCCCGGTGCTAAACCCGTCCTCTGTGGACCTAACATTTGTGATGACAGGAAGGGGCGCGAGGGGGAGGGGGAGGGGTGAAGCTAAGCTGCCATGTCCCTTCTCTCTTTTTCCTGTCTTGTCCTGGTAAAGCACAGTAGGAACACTGAGCCACTTCACAGTGGGCATGATTTCTCATGTAAGTGCATCTGCTAATACCTGTGACAGCTCACCTATGTACAGAATTTTCAGTTTGCAAAAAGCACTTTACCAATATTGCCCCGTGGGACACACAAATCTTTCCAGATGGGCAGGAGAAGCGAGTATCTCTCCTGTTCTACAGATGAAGACAATAAGGCTGAAAACAGCTGCATGGTCCGAGGTCACACGAATACGAGGCAATGCAGCCCCGATTCAATTCTAGGTCTTGTTTTAAAATTCTAATCTAGGCTCATTGTCTTCTTGGGGTGAGAAGAGGGAAAATTTTATCTTAAACAGGGACAGAGTAAGTAGAATGGCAAAATCACCACCAAAAGGTCTTCCTGATCCCAGAAATTTCCAACCAGATTTTGTAGGGGTTTTTTTGGGTGGGGCGAGGACAGAGTCTTGCTCTGTTGCCCCAGATAGAGTACAATGGCATCATCTTAGCTCACTGCAACCTTAAACTCCTGGGCTCAAGTGATCCTCCTGCTTCAGCCTCCCAAGTAGCTGGGCCTACAGATGTGCACCACCACACCTGACTAATTTTTTCTATTTTGGTAAAGATGGAGTCTCGTTCTTGCTCAGGCTGGTCTCGGAACTCCTGACCTCAAGCAATCCTCTCACCTGGGCTGCCCAGAGTGCTGGGATTACAGGTGTGAGCCACCACGCCCAACCTTGTAGTGTTTTAAAGTCCACAATTTGATATGCTGCATTTGTGCACTTCAATTGAGGTGCTCTGGGCAGTTTGCGTGGGATAGATTCGTGTTACCCAGGATTGGAAGATGTTGAGCACCATTGCCTTCCAGCCTTAGTCATCACGACAATTCAAATGTACTCAGTCGTTTCCCAATGCTTCTGGAGGCTGGTGCTGTCCCCAGTTGGGTATCGTGTCTCCTAAAAGGGGTAGTACATTCACTTACTGTTAGAGGCTGAACTCTGGAGATCTGGAGTGTGGGGTATCCCCAAGCTTTGCACAGAGGGAAAGCGAGCACAGAACTAAAACACAGCAGTGCATAGTCTGCAGGCTGGATTCACCAACAACTAGCAGACAGGAGGGTGGAGCACCTCAACTTGGGCTCAAGGATGTGCTGTCGGAAACAGAGTCCAGGCCTCCATTGCTCTTTCCTCTAGAAAGACCCAGGAAACATTGTACAAATAGTTTATTTCTTGCAGTGAATGTATCTATATGTGGAAATTTGGGGTTCTTGATTTATGGACAAGGAAACCATACTTCCTAGTTTACCTGAGGGATGATCCCAATTAATTCCTGTTTTCTTGGTATCATTATCAATAACTCCCTCTTTCACCCTGGAATATGTCCTGGTTTAAACAATAAAATATATGTATCCCCTACTAGGGATACAAGGGTAATTCCCTACGTCCTGCACGTCTGAAGAGCTGAGAGATGGGCAGCCCCTATACAACCTAGAAATTTCTTCTTAGGATTACACTCATACTTGGTCACTGTTCTGGGCTGACTTATGTCCCCACGAAATTTATATATTGAAGCATTAATCCTCAATACCTCAGAATGTGACTATATTTGGAGATAGGGTCTTTAAAGAGGTGATTGTGTTAAAATAGGGTCATGTGGTGGGCCCTAATCCAGGATGGCTGGTGTCCTATGAGAATAGAAGGTGAGGACACAGATACACACAGAGGGAAACCATGTGAACACACAGCAAGAAGGCTGCCGTCCATAAACATGGGAGAGAGGCCTCAGAAGAAACCAACCTCTCTGATACCTTGATCTTGGACTTCCAGCCTCCGGAACTGTAAGAAAATAAATGTCATTGTTTAGGCCACTCAGTTTATAGTACTTGGTTATGGTGGCCCTAGCAAACTAACATAGCCACTATCTGAGATACATAAAACAGTATTAACTACCAGGACATAAAAAACCCAGTGTTCCAGGGCTGGTGGGGTCTTGGTCCTGATTTACCAAGCAGCTTTACTTGGTCTGTAATTACAAAAGCGTGAATGATGGCCAGACATGGTGGCTCACGCCTATAGTCCTAGCACTCTGGGAGGCTGAGGCGGGTGGATCTCTCAAGGTCAGGAGTTCGAAACCAGCCTGAGCAAGAGTGAAACCCTGTCTCCACTAAAAATAGAAAGAAATTAATTGTCCAACTAGAAACACATAGAAAAAATTAGCCAGGCATGGTGGCACGTGCCTATAGTCCCAGCTACTTGGGAGGCTGAGGCAGCAGGATCGCTTGAGCCCAGGAATGTGAGGTTGCTGTGAGCTAGGCTGACACCACGGCACTCTAGCCTGGGCAACGGAGTGAGACTCTGTCTCAAAAAAAAAAAAAAAGACTGAATGAAAAAAAGAAAAAAAAACAACACTCTCTAGGGGTCAGGCCTGAAGAGATGGACCTGGTCAGTGTAAAGCTGCCATGAGGTCCGGCCTCTGGGAACTTATGGACATCTGCAATGTCCTGGAAACAAGGTTTGAGGTCACACCTCCTCCCCCGTGGGGCTGGATGGGGAAGGGGCATGTGAGTTTCCCAAAATGAGCTACTTTTAGTGGCTGTGCCTGCCATGTACTGTGAAGTGTGACTTCAGAGGGAGATTCTGGTCAAGGGGTACCATGGTTACCACCATAAACCCTCCCCCCAACACACACGCCCCAGTAGGAGGTGACAGTGGCTTTGCCTTACGCCCTCACCACTCTGGAGCCTGGGTAGCAAGTATAAGCGCTGTCCCCTGCTATCCAGTGTACATCTACCTATTAAGAGCTGTGTTTCAGAACGTGACGGGCATGAATTCACATTTTAGCTCCGCCGTGTGCCACATTTGCCATTTTAGGCTAAATACAGAATCCCTAACAGCTGCAAGTTGGGGTTAT
Source organism: Microcebus murinus (assembly GCF_040939455.1). Classification (NCBI taxonomy): domain Eukaryota; kingdom Metazoa; phylum Chordata; class Mammalia; order Primates; family Cheirogaleidae; genus Microcebus; species Microcebus murinus. Next base: position 112,496,497 of record NC_134105.1, on the reverse strand, counting down.
TGTGAGGATTAAGTGAGCTGATGAATGTGAATTTCTCAACATATCATTGCTGCTGCCCAACCAGGTTCTTTGCCCACTGCACAGGGTAAAGGCAATACACCGAGACAGCAAGGGTTACTGCAAAGAGAGTTTAATATTGCAACACACTGAGTGAGGAGATGGGAGGAATTTATCAAATGCATATTCCCAAGAATTTGGGGGTTCAGGTTTTTAAAGGTAGTTTGGCAGTCAAAGGGCTAGAGAATTGGGTCTGCTGATTGGCTGGAGATGAACTCATAGGATTGGGAAGCAGAAATTGTCTTCTTATGCTGAGACATTCCTGGGTAGAAGATCACAGAAACTGACATGTTGAGTCAGTTTCCCCAATGGCCACTGGTCTGGTTGGTGTCAGTTGATACCGTTGTCTGCCTTAGGAAGCATAGCTAATGCTAGTAGTAATATTTCTGGACCAGCCCTGCTTCAGTGGAGGCAGCTGCCTTTCTGGCCCAAAGAGGTAGAAATCATTAAAAGATGTTCTTTACTGGAGGTTCTGTGACTCAAACACTACTCATGTTTCCTCCTGGTTCTCAACTCTTTCTGAATGCAGACCTGTGGATTCTTTGTTCTGCACACCTATGCCCAGCACTTCACCTTTGAGCTCTTCCTCTAGCATGGCCCATAAATTTCCTAGGCTCTGTTTTATTGCCCATTCCCACTCTGGAGATCCCAAGCAAGGGACTGTTTCAGAATAGGATGTGGAGAAGCTGATTCTGCAACTGCAGTAAGACTCAAGATAGAATTCAGGATCCCCACGTTATCAGGTGCACTGTCTTTGCAAGACCAATGCTGAGACTATCCACACGTCCCACCTCACAGAGGGTGTGCTATTGTAAAATACATATGTGTTCTTCATCCCAGTTTCCAGGCATATGAATCTGAAAATCCTTGGAATCTCCAAAGTGATAAGTGCCTTTTATATGCTAATGAGTTGACCGATGGCCCCTGGGTAATCTCCAGGACAGAGGCTGGTCACGGGAAAATCCAAGGCATGATTAGTGAATTGGGAAGTTCAGTCCCACCACCAACCTCTAGGAGAGGGAGAGAGGCTGAAGGTTGAGCTGATTACCAATGGCATTTAACGAATCATGCCTATGTAATGAAGCTTCTTAGAAACCTAAAGAACTGGGCTTGAACATGTGGAGGTTCCTGGAGAGTGACACTCCCAGAGAGTCCCTGGCAGCTCTTTGCTCTTTCCACATACCTTGCCCTATACATCTCTGCCATTTGGTGTTCAGCCGTATTCTTTGTAATATCCTCTATAATAAACCAATAGGTGTAAGCAAGTGTTCCTCTGAGTTCTGTGAGCTGCTCTAGCAAATTAATCAAACCTAGGAGGGTCCTGTGAGAACCCTGATTTGTAGTTGTTCAGTCACAGGCATAGGTAAAACAACCTGGGGCTTGCAAGAGAGGGGTAATCATGTAGGACTGAGCCCTCAACCTGTGGGATTTGACACCCTCTCCAGGTAGTGTCAGGATTGAATTGAATGAGAGGACACCCAGTGGGTGTCTGCTGCAGAATCTGGAGAATTGTCTGCTTGCTTGATATGTGGGGAAAACACCCACACATTAGGACATAGAAGCATTCTGTGTTGTGAGAGTATAGTAGACAAAGTGGAGTTTGTTTTTTTCTGCTCAGATAGGCACTTTGGCTTATAACCTAAGGACAAAACAGAACTCCATCTGATCTCAAGAAACCAAGGTCTCCCATCAACCACCATCAGAGGCCACCATCCACTCCATCTGCTCTCTTACCCGGCTCAACTTTATAGAAGTCACGTCTAAAGGAGACTGAACCTGTCCCTGAGACTGGATTTGATAAGAAAACAACATTGAGATGATTTCCCAGAAAATTTCTAGGTGCCTAAACACATAATGTCTAACAAGTCTATAGAATACCCCCATCATCATCCAACAGCTATTTATTATAAAACAAAAGTAATTTCTAACATCCCTTATATAATTATCAAGCTTTCTAATTATTTGTAGTTGCTCTCTCTGTAGTAAGGATTATTGATTACTCCCCTAGTATGTGTATTTCTGTTTAGGCAACTTTAAGTATCTATATCTGCCCAGGGGGTGTAGGTTAAAAGGAACAAGCACCTGTTATGCTGTCCCTACTGAAATATTTGAAAGCAAATTATAGCCACATTTTTATGTATTTATGTATTTTTTATATAGAACATTTTTTCATAAGAGATTCACACTCATGCACACAAACAAAAGAACTGTGGAATCAAAAGATATGAGCATTTTTGAGGATCTTGATATATACATGCTGTTTAAGTGGTTTACGGAAGTGTCGTATCATAATATACAGTTCCTCAAGGTCATAGAGAGTAGATATTTTACTGGCTAGTAATATGTATTGTCATTTAAAAATATTTGCTAATCTATAGATAAAAATGATGTATTATTTTGATTTTTGCATCTTTAGAAAATAAATGGCAAGGTTGAACATTTTTCATGGGTTAATTTATTAGCAACATTTTGTCTTCTTGTGAGTTTTTGGTATTTATATTATTATCTTTTAGGGTGCTATTGTTTTTCTTATCGATTGGCATGCACTTTTACATGGAGTTGCTAGACCTTTGCCTGATGCCATTTTCTGCAGATGAGGAAATCTGCCTAAGATCACGTAGCTAGTGGCTCAGATCAAATTCAAACTGAAGTTTGTCTGGCTCCAGAGCTTATTCTCTTCCAATTACACCATACTTCTTTCCAGTATGCCAGGGAATGGTGGATTAGGCAATGTCTGTGTTGGGTCTTAGGCAATGCAGAGCAGGACCCACATAAATATGGAGCTTAATTACTGCGATGCAGGTCCTGGGAATGTCTCATAAATAATTTCTCATTTAACCTCAAAATACTCCTATTAAATAAAAATCAAGTATAATTATGATATTGACATTTTACAGATGAAGCTGCTAGGGTAAAGTAATATTCATGTGCATTAGGTCAAGTAGAGGTCAAATTGAGTCTTAGACTCAAAACTATTATTTTATGATAATACTGTAACACTCCATTTATCTGTCACCATCAGTAGGAAGAGGCAGGTCACTTAAGTTAATTTTCAGTTAAATAAAAATTACCCCTTTAAATACCAATTTTTACAAACCTTTTATGAAACTTTCACAAAAAATATGACTAATCATACATATTTATCTTTTCTTTCCTTTAAGAAGCCACTAAAATGATAGTAAATAGAATTTTCAAAGATATAAAACATGACAATGAAGAAAACATCACAGATGAAAAATTTAAATAAATTTCAGAGAGAGAGAGAGACAGAGACAGGGAATAGATAGGGAATTTGTAACTGTTGAAGTAAGACACAGGAGCATATGAAGACTCTACCAAGCAGAGCTACTCAGACTATGGTCTGTGGATCAGCAGGAATGCCTTCTCCCCCCAGAACTTGTTAGGAAAATTAAATTCACGGGTCCCTTGGCAGACCTACTGAGTCAGATTCTGTGGGTGGGTCCAGGAATATGAATTTAATAAGCTCAGGTGATTCATATATATGGTCAAATTTGAAAAGCACGAACTTAGAGAACACCTGGGTAATACAAATGGGGAGGCTGTTCCTTGCCTTTCTAATCACAAGAGGGCAATTGGACTTTATAAGTACCAGAGATGAGGGAGATTGAAACAAACAAGCTCCCTCCTGTTCCTTGCAGGGCCCAGGGCAATGGTACAAATGGAATCCCCTAACCCCAGTTGGCACTCCTTCCTTTCCTCCCTACCTCTGTTCTGCATGACAGAGGGCCTCCTGTGCACCTGTGTGGTCAACCCAGTTGGTACATTGGAGCTCCATCCATACCCCACAAATGGCCTTCCCTTGGCTACCTTTTGAGGCCCAGAGAAGAGGCCTCCCTTGGTCCCCCAAACTCCTTTCTCAATGCGGTGGGCTAAGACCAGAGGAAAATAATACCAAGAAAAATTTCTCCAAACATAGAACAAATAGGACCCAGTGGAATATATAAGTTAAAAGGTGAGACTTAAAAGATCAGCCCAGCAAAAAGTTACAGACAGAGCAAAGACAGAGTAGGAGCCTCTATGAGATAGCGACCAGGGCAGGGGCAGCAGGCTAGAAGGGTGGGTAGGAAGGTACCATGCAGATACAAATAGAAGGATTAAGGGAAAACACACACATAGAACACCTGGTTTTCTTACCCTCTCCATCACCCCTGACTTTCAGACCATTCTTTTTAAAATTGAGAAATTGGATATCCTTCAGACAAAAGATGTCTGCATATTTTATTTTGGGAATTTCCCTGAAAAGTAGCCACACACTTCTAGCCTAATCATCCCTGGCCATAGCCTGTCAGATGAAAGCCCCACCCACAGGCGTTGGGCCCCTAGTCTGCTATTGGTTGTCACATTTAAGATGCAGACATGACTAAGGATCAATAGACCGTTGAGAGTACCAGTCTCATGAAAGAGAAGATGGAGATAAGATAGAATACAATAATCTCATAAAAAAGTAACAAGAAAAATCTCAGGGAGCATCAGTAAAACTCTAATTAGAACCCTTTGAGATAATAAGAATAACTGCATTCATAAAACAAGAAATGATATAAGAATGAAACGATCAAAATGGAAATAGCTACTTAACATTAAGACTCTGATTGCCAAATGTAGCTCTCTTAAGTTGTTTATGCAATGATTGTTTCCTTCACTTCCTCTTTTCTGGCAGAATCCTGATTTTGTCCACCCTTTCCCAAATGCCTTGGGCTTCAGGGGAAGCTTAGTCCCTCCCCATCACCAGAAGTGAGTCTTGATTGGTTTAAGGAATTATGGTAATTATATTCCCTCTGTCATGTGGCTGGCTTAATAATGAATATGTGATACAATGTTGGCCAAGGAGGTTTGAAGAAAGGTATGTTGTGGGGTTTTGGGGACAGTTTTCTCACTCTTAAAAAGAACATAAGACAGATGTTTCCTTTTCTTCCTTCAGTTGTGTGGAAACATAATGCTTGGCATTGCTGTCGCCATCTAGTTACTAAGAGTCTACAAACCTAATGACAAGGATGACATAAGGAAACTGTCAGAGACCCTATGTCATTGAGCAGGTGAATTAATGAACCCCAGTGCCGCCCACTTCTGGATTTTTTGCTATGGGAGATGATCCCTTCTTTGTTTAAACTATTTTGAGTTGAGTTCTTAGTTAAAGGCCAAAAGCATCTTAATTGACAAATTCAAAGAAAAATATTTGAAAGTTTGGAAAATAATACCAAGAAAAATTTCTCAAAACATAGAACAAATAGGACCCAGTGGCATTTGTAAGTTAAAAAGTAAGACTTAAAAGATCAGCCCAGGAAAAAGTTACAGAAAGAGTAAAGAAAATGGAGGGGGGAAATTATCAAAGAAAGAGTACCATGGCATTTCCCAGAACAAGAGTCTGAAATCCCCAATTGGAAAGTCGTTCCTAAATAGTAAGAAAAAAATATTGTCAGTGAAGAATTTTATACCCCACCAAATTCTAAGTCATATGTCACATGAAGGTAGAATAAATATGTTTTCAAGTATAGAAGGAAGAAGATGATATGTAAAAAATATTATTATTCAGCAAATATTCACTTCTTCCCCTGTGCTCTGGAAGAGTATACTTCCCCATTCCTTTGAGGTTGGGATTGGCCATGTGACTTACATCATCCAATGCACTGTGTGTATACACATACCATATTGAGCATATGAGTTTAACTTTCACCTCTTATATTCCTTGCTCTGTCATCAAAAAGAGCAAGCCTCAGGCAGTACTGCTTTTTCAATCTGGGTCCCAGAATGAGAGACATATGGAGCCAACCTGGACCCATCCTGTTAGGTCTGTCTGGATGTTCCCTGGTCCCCCCCAGTTCCCAGTGTCAAGAATGAGTACTGGTACCGAGTCGAGCCAATGATGGAGTGATCACAAACAGAGCAATTTTATACAAACAGTTTATCACATTAAAGGAATAATGAAAGTAAAGAAAGAAACTACACAAAGTGAAAATACATCCCAGAGAGAGTGTAACAGGTCAGTCTCCATCAGTGGAGAAAGACCCCAAGGTCTAAGCATACCCTTACTTTTATTAGGTCACTAGTTTGTCCCACCTTTTTCATGGCAGGATTGGCTGTTGTTTACCACCTTTTGGGGTGATTGACAGATTGTGATTATATAACAGATTATATAACAGGTTACATAACAGGTTGGTTTGTAACAGTTTTCTTACTACACATGTATCTTCCCCAGAATTCTTGAAGCTTCACCCATGCCATGCTAATTAGATGGTAATGAACTGTAGGTCAGTTAAAAGTTACGCAGAACTTTTTAGTTATGTATGTTCCCACCAGGGAACAGTTCTTGGCCACAATTTCGTTACTAGCTAGAATTCGGTTCCTGCTCTCCACCCTTAGCCACTTCTTTGCCACCTGTTTACCCTCTGCCAGACCTAACAGCCCTATAACCTGGAGCCAAGGTAAACTGCACTGGGTTGTTTCAATGGAAAAGGAAATCTAGATGTAATGGGAAATGTAAAAAAAGAAAAGTAGCACAACCCAAAAAGAAAGGCAATAAGAAACACCAGAAATAAAACAAAATAAAACTTATAAGAAAGGAAATGTAATCATAAAACCATACTTGGCTCTACCATTAATAATAGTTATAGTCTTTGTAGATTTAACTAAAATGACCATATATGGTAGGAGTCAAGGTTCTTTTTTTTATACTAGCTAATTGTTTCAGCATAATTTGTTAGAAGATTTTTCCTTTCCTCATTGAATTAACTTGATAGCTTTGTTGAAAATCAATTTATTCTACATGTGAGGGTCTGATTCTGTATGCCCTATTCTGATCTATCATTATACCAATACCACATTCATTTGATTATTGTAGCTTTATAGCAAGTCTTGAAATCAGGGTTTAGAATTCTACTTTGGCTCCTTTCTCTCTCTGTCTCTGAGATTGTTTTAACTTTGGCCTCTCTTTCAAATTGTTTAGGGTTAATCTGGATTGCGTTTCCATGAATAGTTTAGAATCAATTTACCAGTTTCTCTTTTAAAAGTCTGTAGATGAAAGACCTCTACAGGAAGAACTATGAAACACCAAGGAAGGAAATAGCAGAGGACATTAACAGGTGGAAAACCATACTATGCTCATGGATCAACAGAATCAACATTGTTAAAATGTCTATACTACTCAAACTGATCTACACATTCAATGCAATCCCTATTAAAACACCAACATCATTTTTCACAGATCTAGAGAAAATAATTCTATGCTTCATATGGAACCATAGAAGAACAAAGCAACCTTAAGCAAAAAGAACAAATTGCAAGCATCAATTTACCAGACTTTAAAATATACTAAAATGCTATAGTAACCAAAACAGCATGCTACTGGCACAAGAACAGTGACATAGACCAGTGGAATAGGACTGAGAACTAACCTAAAACCATCCTCATATAGCCAGCCATCCGATCTTTGACAAAACAGACAAAAACATACACTTGAGGAAAGAATCCCTATTCAATAAATGGTGCTGGGAAAATTGGATAGCCACAGGCAGAAGACTAAAAGAGGATCCACACCTCTCACATCTCACAAAAATCAACTCACAGTGGATAACAGACTTAAACCTAAGGCATGAAACCATAAGAATTCTAGAAGAAAATGTTGGAAAAACTGTTATAGACATAGGCCTAGGCAAATAATTTTTGAAGAAGACCCCCAAAGCGATCATAGCAACAACAAAGATAAATAAATGGGATCTGATCAAATGAAAAAGCTTCTGCACAGCCAAGGAAACTATCATTGCAGTGAATAGACAACCTACAGAACAGGAGAAAATATTTGCATGCTATACATCTGATAAAGGACTAATAACTAGTGTGTGTGTGTGTGTGTGTGTGTGTGTGTGTGTGTGTGTGTGTGTGTACACACTATATATAACTCAGGAAAATCAGTAAGAAAAAAATAAAACCATCCATTAAAAAGGGGGCAAAGGACATGATCAGAAACTTTTCAAAAAAGATAGACTAATGGCCAACAAACATGAAAAAATGCTCAACATCTGTAATCATCAGGAAAATGCAAAGCAAAACCACAGTGAGATATCACTTAACTCCAGTGAGAATGGCTTTTTTCAAAAAGTCCAAAAACAACAAATGTTGGTGTGGATGCTAAAAGATAGGAACACTCATACACTGCTAGTGGTACTGCAAACTAGTACAACCTCTATGGAAAGTAGTATGGAAATTCCTCAAAGAACTATGAGTAGAACTACCATTTGATCCAGCAATCCCATTACTGGGCATCTACCCAAAGGGAAAAAAGACATTCTGTAAAAAAGTCATCTCCACCCAAATGTTTATAGCAACACAATTCACAGTTGCAAAGATGTGGAAACAACCCACGTGCCCATCAATACATGAGTGGATTAATAAAATGTGGTATATGTATAGCATGGAGTACTCAGCCATGAAAAATGGTGAACTACCTATTGTATTATCCTGGGTGGAGCTGGAATCCATTCTTCTAAGTGAAGTATCACAAGAATGGAAAAACAAGCACCATATGTATTCACCATTACATTGGTACTAATCGATCAACACTAATGTGCAAACATAGGAAATTAGATTCATAGGGTGTTGGGCAGGTGGGAGAGGGGAGGAGGGGATAGGTAAATGCACACCTAATGGGTGCAGTGCACACTGTCTAGGGGATGGGCATGTTTGTAGCTCCAACTCAGGCAGTGGAAAGGCAATTTATGTAATCAAAGCATTTGTACCCACATAATACTCTGAAAAAAGGAATCATAAAAAAACTCTATAGGTACCATGATTGGCATTGTGTTTATTTGTAGTTCAATTTCAGGAGAATTGACACCTTAACAATGTTGAGTCTTTCAAACAATGGAAATAGTATATCATTCTGTTTATTTAGGTCTTTTCTACTTTACCTCAGTAGTTTTGAATTTTCAGGGTAGAAGTCTTGCATGATTTTCATTAAATTTATTTTTATTTTTTTATGCTTGATGCTGCTATAAATAGATTTTTTTGGGTTTTATTTTCCAATTTTTTGCTTTTTTTATATTGACCTTGTATCTGGTAACCTTTCTAATTCCACTTATTAGATCTAGAAGATTTCTTTAAAAAGATTTCATAGTTTTTCATATAAACAATTATTTTATCTACAAATATTTTATTGTTTTCTTTCCAAACTTCATACTTTTTTTTGCTTGACTTATTGCCCTGGATAACACCATAGTGATGAGAGCAGACATCTCTATCTTGCTCCTAATCTTCAGGTAAAAGCATTCAATAAGTCACCATTATCATCATTAAAAATAATGATCATATAGGTTTTTAATAGATGCCCTTTATCAAATTGAGAAAGCTTGTTTTCTATTTTTAGTTTTCCTAAAAATTTTTTATTATAAATGAAACATGTTGACACAATTTCCTATCTTTATCAAGATGATCATATATTTTGCTATTTTATTATCTTATTGCAATGAATTACTTTGATTATTTCAATTGTTAAACCAACATTACATTTTTTAGCATCAACCCCACTTTGTGTTAATGAGATTTGCTATATTATATTTTGTTAAGGATATTATAGGTTTATGTAATGAGTTTTTGTAATTTTCTTTTCTTATGATGTCTTTCCAACTTTTAATATTAAGGTTATGTGAGCTTTATAAAGAAATTGAGTTTTTCCTTCTCCATTTTCTGAAAGTTTAAGATTGCTGTTATTTTTTCTTTTGAATATTTGATAGAATTTACCACTGAAAAAAATCTGAACATGGAACAAACATCTGAGAATGTTTGTTTTAAATTATCAATTCAATTTTTTAAAAAGCTATGACTACTTAAACATTTTCCATATCTTCTTGTGTCAGTTTTGATATATTGTGACTTACAAGGAATTTGTTATTTTATCTAAGTTGAATTCATTGGTCTGAAATATCACATTATTTTAATATTTATAATTTAGCATTATTATTTGAATATAAATATTAATTATATTTTGGGAATCTTAACACTTTATTTGCAATAATGGATAGAAAAACTGGATGAAAAATCTGTAAGGCTCTGAAGATATTCAGATATGAGTAACACTATCAGCCACTTATCCAAATAGATATTTATAGAACACTATACCCAGCATAAAGAATGGAATATATAATCTTTGAAAAAATGTAATTTGTTGAGCCATAAGTGTCTCAGTAAATTTCAAAAGATTGATTTCAAGACTGTAAGGCTATTATAAGATATTTTAATGTACTTTTATTTATATTTGAAGTATCTCTCTTAAAATTGGATATTGATTTTTATACAAATAGAGTTTCTCCAAGCTACTGAAACTAACACATTGAATCCAAAGCCTTTGCTTATTACATTCCTATCAGTAAATTCCTTCTGGTCTAGTTTTATACCCCTTCCATCCTTATCCAAATGAATCTTTAGGGTTCTTTCCCATATATGTTCCTCCAAATATCTGACTATATAATTGTTAGAATCTTGCTGCTCATTCTCTATGTGTGATACCTCATTAGTTATAGTTCTTAACAGACTCCTTGGGGTCTGCTGGGAGTTGAGTCTGGATAAAGCTCTAAGAGTAATGAGAAATTGTCAGGGTAGGTCTTGAGGAGGATCAGGGTTTCCATGCAAGGCAGGAGATACTATTACAAGTTCTTCAGGAAAGGAGAGACTGGTCTCCTCAAATAGGAGAAAGGTATACATCTAGTAACAAATAAATCATGGCAGAATATAGGGGTTTAATGTTTTTAGCTTCATTTGAATCCATTCATGTATGCCTATTCCAAATATTGGTGTTCTTCTCCTTACCAATTAATGCCCTAAATTTAACATGAGGAATTCTGCAAATCTGTAAATTCAATTTGCCTTATAAAATCAGCCACCCATAGGATTAAACTTTGGGTTGTTTTTCAGGTATCTCAATCTGACGCTAGAAGAAATGAGAGTTACTTTTAGGGCAGCCAGGCTTGTTTTATGGCCATATACCTGGCACTTGATATGGGAATTTAAAGTTCTGAGTATCTTATTTTCTTTCTCCATTCTCTACAATATGGTAAGATGCAACCGACCAACCATATAGTCTCATACTCTTTATTTCCACTAAAATGCTTTATGGAAGTAACTACTTGGTCAATCAAAGTTTTGTCTTCTACGGGCACTTGACTCCTGGTGACCACACATGATGATTTAAACAACTGTTATGTTGCTGCTTGCCATGGACTTCTATTTACCCATGTCTTCTACTTACCACCAGAAATAGGGTCATGAATGCCCTTAAATAAAGTCAGATCAGAGATTCCTATTCTTTAGATTTTGGTCACCTGGAACCACTTCTGGAAGAAATACCTGCAGCATTCAGGTTTCAGTCGGAGTAGCAGAGTGACTTAATGTAATGGGATAAAACATTTATCATACAAATGATGCCCTGCACCATTGTGGGAGGAGTTTAAGAAATGGAGGTGTGGAATGGGAAGTTAGAGGGTCAGAGATAAAGGCACTGGTGGGGTGGACAAGTCAGACCTTGAGAGGGAATCTAAGAAACCAAGTGTGCTAGGTGGCCAAAGTGGGACCATGTAGGGGCAGACTTTGGGGGAATGATTGGAAAGCTGCTGCCTCTGTGTACCTGCCTCTGGGGGGCCGTGCCAAGTGGCTGGAGGTAGACTGGGCTGTTGTTGGTCAGCAGGACAACAGAGAGCTGGACTTGGGGTGAAGGGGAGTAAGGACAAGCTAGAGCTTGCTAGACACCTGTTTCTGTTTGTCAATGTACCAAACTGCAGAATCTGCAGAGAGTAATGCTACTTCACTTCCAGCTCCCAAATCTCAAATCTCAGGCAAATTCTCCTCCTAGCAGCGTTGGCCCAGAGTCAGGCAGAAGGGGACGCTGGGAAATACAGTGGTCACAGTAGAACACGCCAGCACACATGTCTTGAGCACCACTTATTTCTCTCCCACAAATGAATTCTAAAATCAATAAGGGTGACATCAAGCCTACTGATGTAGATCTTGACAATGAATTTTTACATGCTAAGCAAACGCTTTTGGATCACTCTTGAGTGAATATTCCGATTAATTATACACACATGCATTGTTTATATTGAAGAATTTTAAAGTTAATTACCTCAAGAAAGTATAATGTACATACATATGCCAATAAGAACATGATTGAAGATACATAGATGTAAAATATATGCAGAGATATGTAATACATATATTAATATATACACACCCACATACACTCATTGATATAGATGCATAGGAAAAATTATTGAATGAGAGAATATTTTTGTAGTGGTCATCCTGGGGTGGATAATTACATCTAATTTTACTTCTTGATGTTTTTTTCAGTTGTTCCATCTTGGATATATATTATTTTATAATCACGAATGTCATAAATAAAAACCAACTTACTAAATTCTTTCTTTTTCCTTTACTTAGGACTAGGTGCTGAATGGCATGTGTGCGTACCATCCACATTAAATTTACTCTATTAAAACTTATGATCTGGAACTTCTAGGAACCAGCTGAGTTCCTAGTTTTGAATTCTACAAATGGAACAATGACCTTTTTTATGGACTTTTCTACTTCTACCTTTCATGACATCGCAAAGAAAAAGGCTTACTTGTTTATTTTTGCCTAGTTGCAGTCTCTCCCCCACCACATTCTCTTTTACATAAGTGAAGGCGTTAATCTTCTCATTTAATGAAAATCCCGACCTCCAGGCTTTGGCGCTGGGCAGAGGCACAGGCTGCCTTAGGGAGAGGCAGGTTGGCCTTGGCTGCCCCTGGCTGGACCTGTACACTCTGAATCTTCACAAATCAGAGCCCAGTGCCTGGCCTCATGAAATGGTATTTGCATTTGGCTACCGGGAAAGAAGGGTAAAAATCTAACAACCGTGTCTTGGTTTTATCTTTGAGTCAAAGGGTAGGGATATGAGTTTCTGTGGCCCAAAGGGAACAAAGGAGTTGGGCTGGCATTTAATTTCATCCCGGGAATCATCCACAGTGACCATCCAGGGCCTGTGCCCGCCAGTCCCATTCCTCTTACTATATTTAGTCCATTATGAATATGGAATAACGCTGAAAATGATTCACATCGACATCCCTCTGTCCAGCCTAATAACGTCAAAGTCATTAACAACACATGCAAGTTCACCCTGACAGTGCGACTAGGAAACCTCGGCCCTCCCCGGGCCCTCCTCTGCCCGTCCTGGTAGATAGCCCAGGCACAATAACCCGGCACGTCTGCTCTTCCACTCCCCAGTCACCTCCCCCTCCAAAGAAAAAAAAAATAGATGTAGACGCCAGGGAGAGAAAAGGTTGCTGTTGGCTACGTGGACTATTGATGCAGTAGTGAGCTTGCAGGATCGGGCCTTCATGGAGGAGAGCACGAGGGGAGGGAAAGATGAGAGTTAAAGGGAACTCTTCTCTGTCTCTCTCCCTCTCCCTGCCTCCTCTCCCCGTCTGGCCTCTTCTCTCTCCCTTCCTTTCATTCTCTCTGCACATCCCACTGGAGCGGCTGATGCTCTCCAAACTCCGCTGCCTCTCTCTCGCCTGCTAACCTCTTACTATCTTCATCATCCTCATTTCTGCTCAGGCTGTTGCCCACAGGTGACTGCACTTGTTACTCCACGAGAAGGTGAGTCATCTGCTCATTGCCTTTATAGAATTTATCTCTGTGTATTTATAGAGTTTATTTATTTCAATAAATACCTGTTTTCCTCATTAGCCTGTAAGCTCTGTGAGGGCAGGGACTTCATTTTGCCCACCACTGCATGGGTCCTGGAGCAGTGACTTGCATGTAGTAGGGTTAAAGAAAGAGCAGTTAAGTAAATCAGTGAAAGGAAGGTCAGAAGAAAGAAGAGGGAGAGAGAGAGAGCGTGCAAAAGAGAGAAAGTAGGCAGAATTAAATGTTGAGTCCATTTTATAGAAGGAGAAACAGAGATCTTGAGCTGCTGAGCCATTTCATTCAGGCCTTTTGGTAAAACAGTGGAAAAGTCTATATGAGTTACTGCATTTACACATTCTGGCTTTGACATTCCCACCCGATCCCTACCCGGAAACCACTTGTTCCCCTAAAATGATGCATGCCTCACAAGGCTCTGCCTCTCTCTGGTCTGTGACAGATCAGGGTGGGTAAGTTGATCCCTGGATAATTGTGTGGTCAAGCTAAAATACTCTGCAGGGACAGAGTGACCTGCAATCCTTTCTCTTACTTTGTTTTCAGGGTGGACTGGTCATGATGAGCAATTTATCTAACCTCTCTGCAGCTACCTTCTCAACCAAACTATTGAGCCTAATGCTGGCAACCAAGGCTCCATCAGTCTCCTGCCTTCAATGTGCTTGTCCTGCGGAGCAGGCAAACCTGCGGAGCTGCACCATCTGCTGCATTTGTCCCTGCATCCCATCCTACATTCCTGCGCTGGGGGAGGGGTCTGCTCCCCAGCCCCTTGGCAGGGCCTGAGTGGAACTCTCCACCTTTCCCAGCATGAAGGCATCTTTCTAAACAGAGAAACTGGCTCAAGGAGAGGTGAGATCAGTTAGTCCAGGAGTTACTTGCATCCTGCTGAGCCAAGGAAAAACTGGTGGAAAAGACTCAGGTACTTTTCTTCCTTTTGGCCCCAGTCGGGATTTGAGAAGTTCCTCCCACCTGCTTGATTTGGAAGGGAAAAGGAACTCATTAGTACCTTCCTTCTTCTTCATAAAGGGAAAGTGAAAAAGAATTCATCTCATATATTTAATTTACTAACAGATATTCTGTTCAAAGTTAAGTTGACAAATTGGATTATTAACAAAAGTGTTGTGAGTGTTTGGGTAAAGGTATGATGTTCCCTAGGAACCAGCATGGGATCAGCCTGAACAAGTCTTGTCAAACCTTTCTTTTGGGAAAGTAGATTGGAAGTTCAGGGACGTGCTATAGACAGGGTGTACATTCTTCTCCTATATGCGTTGTGATATTAATATGAAGGCCAGATAGAACAGCTAATCTGATGAATGTTGGAAATACTATTGAAAATCATCTCAATTTCCAAGTTTCTTTACTATCAATACTGTTTACTCAATAGTTTTTGTCTCCTGTGCCTGGTTTTCCACCCATGTTTTCAATATTCTTTTAAAAATCAACTTTGGTTTTGTTGAGATAACATTTACTTACAATAAATAGTCTCATTTTAAGTGTACAGTTAGATGAGTTTTGGCAAATATATACAGCCCTGTACCCAGCACCACAATCAGGATATAGACTTTGAAGCTTTTTGATATTGTGATTGAGAATACTAACTGCGTTTTCTACCCTCTGCCAACACCTTCCACTGTGGTCCAGAGACAGAAAGTAAACGAGATACTCGAGATGTCAAATATTTTATTTATTTACTTATTTACTTTTATTTTTAATTGTGGTAAAATACACATAACATGGGATTTACCATCTTAACCACTTTTAAGTGTATACTTTAATAATGTTAAGTACATTTGCCTTGTTGTGCAACCAGTCACCAATACTTTTTCAGAGGTGGAAATTATTTTGAATACCCTTTATTTAAGTTGCCATATAGTGTTGATTAGGCACTTCCTAAGCACTTCCAGTGAGCCAGGTCACGTAGGTGTCACTTTGTGTGGTGTTTAAAATAAAGTCTGGAATCATGTAACTCAGGTTCAAATCCCAGCCCCGCCACTTAATATATTTTATAATCTCTAAGACACCACCAGTCATAAGATATGCTATTATTATATTCAACACTGAGAAGGAAAACAATGCCACCAATTAAGCTAGGAAACAATGGCTTACTGATAGTTCTCCATGATGCATGCATCAGTCCCAACAACCTTCACTGTCTTAAAATTTCTTTCTTCTTTTTCAAGGAATTTATTACAGGGCCTTGGCACATGATGGGTGATCCTTTCACACGTATCTCAGGAATAAAGAGAAACAGCTTCAGCTATTTGTGAGCATCCTCCTTTCTTAGATCCCATGAAGGATGCGGTTGCTATTTTACAAGGAAATATGGAAATTGCTGTTATTTCTCCAGTGATAAATATTTGTTTCGCAAATAAAAAATTTATGATCTGTTGCTCTATTTCTGTCTTTTTGTGTACACAATAACTTTTAAGTTTAATGCCAAGTCATAGCGTACTCTTTTGAAGATATTTTAAACAGCAATTAAACTCGATGTTTATAACATGACTGAAGCAATAAGGCTATGAATAGCTATGACCAAGGCCACACATGTGCATGAAATGGCAATTAGATCAAACTGCTGTCTGGTTGCCAGCGATTGTGAGACATCATTGATTGTAAGAGGCATCCTGATTTTAGAGATGTTAAATGTGCAAAAAAAAATGTGCATCTTATAATCCATAAAGTACATTTCAGGCCATGTGTCCTTGGCAGATATTTAACTTCTTTGTGCTTCAGCCTCCTTTGCTGTACAATGAGGCTAGTAACAGTACATGCTTCATAAGATATGAATGAAGATTAAATGAAACATTTAGCATAGTAACTGATGTACAATGAGCGTTGAATAAATATATTAACCACGGTTATTATTAATGATCATCTTAGCTATATTTAAGTATATCAGATAGCTATTGCTGTGTAACAAATAACCTCAAACTTATTAGCTTAAAACAGTAAGCATTTATTATGTCACAGTTTTTCTGAGTCAGGAATTTGGAAGTGGCCCAGTGGGGTGCTTGTGGCTCAGGGTCCCTCATGTAGTTGCAATTAGGATATCAGCAGGGGCTATAGTCATTTGCAGCTTTGACTGAGGTTCAGGATCCTCTTCCTAGATGACCAGCTCATGTGGCTGTTGGCTGGGGCCTCAGTTACTTACCACACGTGCCTCTCCAGAGCTTTTTCAGTGTCCTTGTGACTTGACAGCTGGCTTCCCCGGGAGCAAGCGATCCAAGAGAGCAAGGAGGAAGTCACAGTCTCTGAAATTGTACACTATCACTTCCACTTTATTTTACCCATTATGAGCAAATTACTAAGTCTTATAAACACTCAAGGATGGGCATTAAGCTCTACCTCTTGTAGGAAAGGATATCAAAGAATTTGTAGACCTATTTTAAAACCACCATGCCATAATAACTTCAGGTAAAAGTAACTATTATCTGCCTTTCTTTCATCATCTCCATTTTCTGTTAACCAATATCTAGTCTCTCATTTTCTTTGCCAACTATATTAGTCAAGGTTACAACAAGAAATAGATGACACAGTCAATTAGGATATTTTGAGAAAGCTTTATTGCAGACAGGATCGGGTGCATTCAGGGTGGTATGGCTGTAGATGGCTTTATTACCAATGGTTTTGTGTTAGGTAGCTCAGGAAGCTGGGGCAAGAAGCAGAAGAGCAGTCACCCCCATAGACCTGAGGGATGAGGGCACGGAGTTTATCAGAATCAGTAAGCAGAGAAAGTCGTGTACAGCGCGCTGTCTTAAGCGGAAGAGTGATCTTTGGTCAGAGGAGACAGGCAGCCCCAGGCAACTTCACAGGGTAGAAGCCAGGGGTGTAAGTATTCTGACCTCGCTTTCCTTCCACTGGAAAGGAAAACAACAACCTTTTTCTCTATATTCTCTATACACTCCCACTTTACTCTTAATACTTCACTTTTGACACCAGATGTGTGGAGTTTTTTTCCCCATACCAAGAAATTCTCCACTTTTCAGCAGACACCAACGGGGTCCTACAATTTAACTCACTTCCGACACCCAGAGATACTACCTGGAGATGCTATTAGTTCCCACGTGTTAAGGGCTCGTCCCACAAGACTGTCCCCAGTTTGGATGCCCATGGCAAGCCCAGGTTGTCACCTGTGCTTCTCACTGACAGCTCTACATCAGAGGTTCCCACATCCCCTCCTTGGGTTTGGCCATTTGCTAGGACAGCTCACAGGACTCAGGAAGAGAGTTCATTACTAGATTACTGGTTTGTTATACAAGGGCACAACTCAGGAGCAGTCAGAGGGAAGAGATGCACAGGGCCCGGAATGGGAAGGGGTGCGGAGCTTCCCTGCCCTCTTCAGGAATGCCACCCTGCTCCTACCAGCATGTGTTCGCCAATCCAGGAGCTCCCTGAATCCCGTCCTTTTGGGTTTTTATAGTGGCTTCAGAGGCTTCTGAATGGAGATACTTTAAAGCGATACAAATGGATCTACCATTTGATCCAGCAATCCCATTACTGGGCATCTACCCAAAAGAACAAAAGTCACTCTATGAAAAAGACACCTGCACTCGAATGTTTATAACAGCACAATTCACAATTGCAAAGCTGTGGAAACAAGCCAAGTGCCCATCAATACATGAGTGGATTAATAAAATGTGGTATATGTATAGCATGGAGTACTATTCAGCTATAAGAAACAACGGTGATGTAGTGCTTCTTATATTTTCCTGGATAGAGCTGGAACCCATTCTATTAAGTGAAGTATCCCAAGAATGGAAAAATAAGCACCACATGTACTCACCAGCAAAGTGGTATTAACTGATCAACACATCAATGGACATATAGGAATAACATTTTTTGGGTGTCCGGAAGGTGGAGGGGGTGGGGATGGGTATATACATACATAATGAATGTGATGGGCACCAACTGAGGGACGGACATGCTTGAGCCTCTGACTCAATGGGGGAGGGTGAGCAAGGGCAATATATATAACCTTATCATTTGTACTTCCACAATATGCTGGAAAAAAAATAAAAAAAACATATAGTGGGTTCATTATACAGTCATAGCCACTTACCATTGGCCATGGGTGAAGAAATCGATTTCCAGTCTCTCTCCCCTTCCCAGGGGTGGGGGCGGGTGGAGTGGGGCTGAAAGCTGCAACTCTCTAATCACGTGGTTTGTTCCCCTGGTAACCAACCTCCTTCAAAAAAATCACCCCATTAACATAAACTCAGGTGTGTCAAAAAGGGCTTGTTATGAATAACAAAAGATGTTTCATTCATCTTTCTCACTCCGATCCCTTAGGAAATTCCAAGGCATTTTGGAGCCCTGTGCCAGGAACAGGGATGAAGACCAAATATATATATTTCTTATTTTAAGTCGCAATAGCTCACATTCTCCAGGCTTCTGCTGGAGTTCCCCGATTAGCTGAAGCCGGAAGCAGGAAAGCCCTGCTGGATGTGCTGCACTCAGATCAGACTGCTGCGGAGGAGACCAGGGTAGAGAAAGGGGACTGCTAGACCCGGGGAGGAGAATAGGCGACAATCGGCACAGGGATCGTCCCTTTCCCCCTTGAGCACCCAAGACAGAGGGCTCAGAAAGCTCCACCAGCACCTTTATCATCCTGGGGAGACTCAGATTGTTCACACTCCCCTGAAACTTGAAATGCCAGCCACCACTGAGTTTGTAAGGAAAGAATGAAGAGAAATTATTTTAAGTAAGCTAAAAAATTATTATCATCTCTGCAGCATCATGAGGTCTTCATAGCCGCTTTCTCCCACCACAGATTTTTTTTTTCTTCTTTTTTTTTTGAGACAGACAGAGTCTCGCTTTGTTGCCCTGGCTAGAGTGAGTGCCGTGGCATCAGCCTAGCTCACAGCAACCTCAAACTCCTGGGCTCAAGCAATCCTGCTGCCTCAGCCTCCTGAGTAGCTGGGACTACAGGCATGCGCCACCATGCCTGGCTAATATTTTTCTAGATATATTAGTTGGCCAATTAATTTCTTTCTATTTATAGTAGAGACGGGGATCTCACTCTTGCTCAGGCTGGTTTCGAACTCCTGACCTTGAGCAATCTGCCCGCCTTGGCCTCCCAGAGTGCTAGGATTACAGACGTGAGCCAACGCGCCAGGCCCCACCACAGATTTCTTATTCCCCTTGCCCTTTGGCAGCATCTCAGCTAAACAGAGTTCTTTATTTTGTAGGGATAATTAAACTTTAATTTCTGCCGAATCTGAGTTCTTGATGGTTAAGTCTTTATTTGGTTGTCAGAGGTTTCCACTAGCCAGGGTTACAGGGCAAAGCAGTAGTAGGAAGCAATTTAGTGGATTTCCTGTGTTCTAAATATAGGGCTTCTTACTGCTTTTGTGTAGCAGTGGCCCAGTTTCTCTCTGATAATTGGCATCAATCACCCCACCCGCTGCAGTGACCCGCTCTCTTCTCTGCCTGTTGGTTTAGAGGCATGAGAAACTCAAAATGGGCGGAGGCAGACTTAGCTCTCAGATCATTTGGAGGATGAGCTGGTTCTCTGGTGGAAGCTTTTCTCCACTGGGCACAAGAACTTCCAAACACGTAGAACTCAAATTCATAGAAACAGGAGGGAGAAATACTCCCAGTAGGTTATTAGGTATAAAAGTGAGAGAGGCTTTCCCACTTCCAGTTTGTGACTCCTGATCGCATGCTTCCTGACCATGGGGAGGTGACGTTGGGTGGAGGCATGTAGTAGCATATAGTAGAGATCTGTAGATGAACCACATCCGGAAGAACAGTATCCCATTGTGCAGAAGTCATCTCCCTACTGGGATTGTACCTGAACCCTCAGGAGGCCAGGCCACTGCCTCACCAGGCCAGCTGCCTCTGGAAGTTGGGGCATGCGATAAAATGGCTGAATCCTGTGGTTGTAAAATACATTGTTCTTTTATAAAATATCTCTACTGTTAAGACACAGTTTTATGTCTTAACGGTATTTTTATGTCTTAACTGTTGCGAGAGCTACCACAATGATGGATGAAGCATTTTTAAGCCTACAAATAGTCGCGCTGACTGAAACACCTCAGGTGAGAAAATAAATCCGTGTGTTTTCCCCTGTGAGGACAAGGGCTGCCCACTTTAGAAGAAGCATGGTCTGAAGCAACCAGCCTGTCAGCTGACGGGACCCTCTGGGGAGTGATGCCCTATAGGGGGCTCAGGTGGGCCTCTGCTATGGGCAGGGTGGCCATTCAGCTGTGACAGCAGCTGGACTTGCTTTGATGGAGAAAGACTATGCCCTGTTGAGCCTTCATCAATTCTTCTGTGGCCGCTTTGTACCGGGGTGAATTGAGTAAGCACTGGGATTGGGTGGGGAAGAGCTGACTGGCATCTTTAAGATGGGTGACATCTTACCCATGTGTTTATTTGGCTTCTCCTCAGCCTTAGACGCCCTCTAGTGGGCACTTATTGGGATAGTCTCTTTGCTCTATTTTCAGAGCTCCGTGGAATAATCATCAATTTTCCAATTTTGTCCTTTCAAAATTCCTGATCAGCTGGTCATAGCTCATGAATCAGTATAGATAGATATGTAAACTGCAGGGGCCAAAGGGAAAGTTCTCCTTGGCCCTCTGAAGGTTTGATGAAAAATCAACTCTCTAAAGGCAGATAAATTGGAGAAAAGGTATACACATTTACTAAATGTGTATTACACTGGAGCCTTCAGAATGAAGACCCAAAGATACAGGGGAAATTGTCCATGTTTATGCTTAGGTTCAAAAAATTATCGACAACCATGTGGAAATATGATTAGACAAAAAGGATGCGATCTAACGCTAATAGACTGAATGGGGAAACCCAGCAAGGCCTGTCTGTCCAGATTCTTCTTGGCCTCTCTGGGTACAGAGCAGGGCCCTGTCTGCAATGGGGTCTAATGAATACTCTCAAGGGAAGTAGGCCATGTAATTTCTTTGTGGCCAGTTTTTACACAAAAAGGTAGAGGGAAGTTATAGTAATATTTTTAAGTTTTATGGCTGGCTTTGGGGAAAAGAGGTCCTGGTTTCCATGATCTGCCTTGGGAAGGGGAATTCTAGTTTTGGTGGCTAGCTTCAGGAGAGAATGAGACTGAGAGACAGGAGGGTAGGAGAAGGTCAGAGAAAAACTTTTGCTTTTGAAGCCTTCATTTTGGGGTACTGTTTTCTGAGTCCCAACATAACTCAGGCCATCTTTTCTTCCATACAAAGTGTATAATAGAATATACTGCATAGAATTTTGCCTTATGGCAGGATTTCTTCTTACCACATAAGAGTGCAGCATCTGCAGACTTTCTGCAGCATATTGTAGAGATCTGTAGATGAACCAGACCAATGCTTTTTTTTTTTTTTTACCTCTTCTGTTCATTGGTCATAGGAAATGCCACATGAGGCCATAAGTGTAGGCTGAGGGAAAAGCAAAGAAACATAGTATGGGCAGGTACTGTACAAATATAGGTTCTTTGTGTGATTTACATGTGCCTTCTTGACTATTTTATATACAATTTCCCTCTTTTAATGTAATGCTTCTGTGTATGTCCAATTTCATGATGCTATAGATAATACCCAGTTCCTTATGGGAAGTTCAGGTCACATAGTTACTTGGTAAGAGAATGTCAGCCATTCAGTTTCTCCCAGAGGCAAGTCACAGGCTGCTGTCAAATGCAGAGTGGATGCTGGCAGAGGAGGGCGTGGCCTTATCCAGGCCATGCATTTGTGGACTTAATAACCATAGCAAACTTATGCTATGGCTTTCCTTGGCTTTCAGAGGCTCCATACTGCATCTATGTCTAGCACGAATGCTTCAGATACAAATGGGGCTGCCAGGCCATAAAGGCCCAGGAAAGAGGATAGCTTGTACCATAGCTTTGACTTGCTGCAGAGCGCTCTGTTATTCTGGGTTTTGCTCAAAACTGACAGACTTATGGGTCACTTGGTAAATGGGTCAGAATAGAGTGCCAAAATATTTTTGTCTTTATAAACCAAAAGGCCTGCGAAGCACTGTGCTTTGGCTTCACCATGGGTGGTGTATATATAAAGAGTATGTCATTTTATGAGGGATATCCAAACGTGCTCTGGACCACTATTGGATACTGAGAAACTTCCCCAATGGTGGAAGGACCTTAAACTTTTGCACGGTTTGATTCCTACACTCTGGCATGCATGTATTTTACTAAGTTATCTAGCAGGCTTATTATTCCATGATGACTGGTTCTAGATAGTATAATGTCATTAATCTACCCATGTGATGTACTATGGGATATCAGGACAATTATGACAGAGCAAAAGAGTGATTATAACTCTGAAAAAAGACTGCAAAAGTATATTGTTGACATTGCCATGTAAATGTAAACTGCTACTGGTTTTTCTTACTGATTGAAATGGCATATTAAAAAAAAAAGCATCTGCCATGTCAATAGCTGTGTATCTGATGTCCAGGATGGTGTTTATTTGCTCTAGTAATTATACCCGATCTAGAGTTACAGCTGTGATTATAATAACATAATTAGGTTTTCAATAATCTACTGCCATTCTTTATGACCCATCTGGCTTTTATATAAGAAAAACAGTCAATTTTATTGAGGATTTGGAAGAAATTTCTACCTCTGCATCTCTCAAGTCTTTGATGGAGATCCCATTCTCTGCAGTTTTCATGAAATTACATTGTTGAATTTTCTTTGCTGTTTTGTTGGAGAGGGAGATAAGTCAGTTTTAAGGACTTTTACTTTTCTTTTCTTTTCCTAAACTGATAGCCTTACTCCATGGAAAGAAAATAATGTAGAGAATCTCCCTTTTGCTATATACAAGCATACCTTGTTCTATTGCATTTCGCTTTATTGTGTTTTGCAGATACTGTGTTTTTTACAGTTGAAGATGTGAGACAACCCTTGGTCAAGCAAGTCTATCTGCACCATTTTTCCAGTAGCATATACTCATTTCCTGTCTCTTTGTCACATTTTGGTAATTCTCACAATATTTTAAACTTTTTCATTATAATTATCATGTGATTAGTGATCTTTGATGTTACTATTGTAATTGTTTTGAGGCTTCACAAACCATGCCCATATAAGATCATGAATTTAATCGATAAGTGTTATATGTGTTTTTACTACCCCACTGACTAGCTATTTCCCCAACTCTTTTCTTCTCCTCAGGCCTCCCTGAAATACAACAACCCTAAAATTAGGCCTCTAAGTGCTCAAGTGACAGGAAGAGTCATACAGCTCTCATTTTAAATCAAAAACTTAAAAAAATTTTTAAAACAATCAAAAGCTAAAAATGATTAAGCTTATGTGAGGAAGGCATGTTGAAAGCTGAGGTAGGGTATAAGCTAGGCCTCTTGTACCAAAGAGCTAACCAAGTTGTGAATCAAAAGAAAAAGTTCTTGAAGGAAATTAAAAGTGCTACTTCAATGAATATATGAATGATAAGGACGCAAAACAGCCTTATTGCTGATATGGAGAAAGTTTGAGTGGTCTGAATAGAAGATTGAATCAGCCGTAACATTCTCTTAAGCCAAAGACTAATCCAGATCAAGTCCCTAACTTTCTTTACTTCTATGATGGCTGAGAGAGGTGAGGACTCTACACAGGAAAAGTTGGAAGCCAGCAAAGGCTGGTTCATGAGGTTTAAGGGAAGAAGACATCTTTCTAACATAAAAGTGTAAATAAAGCAGCAAGTGCTAATTGTAGAAGCTGCAGCAAGTTCTCCAGAAGATCTAGCCAAGATAATTGATGAAGGTGGCTTACACCAAACAACTGATTTTCAGTGTAGATGAAACAAGCCTAGATCGGAAGAAGATGCCATCTAGGACCTTCACAGCTAGAGAGGAGAAGACAATGCCTGTGTTCAAAGTTACAATGGACAGGCTAACTCTCTTATTAGGAACTAATGCAGCTGGTGACTCTAAGTTAAAGCCAATGCTCATTTACCATTCTGAAAGTCCCAGTGCCCTTAAGAATTATGTGAAATTTGCTGTGCCTGTGCTCTATAAATAGAAAAACAAAGCCTGAATCACAACACATCTGTTTATGGCATAGTTTACTGAATATTTTAAGCTCATTGTTGAGACCTACTGCTCAGAAAAAAAAGATTCATTTCAAAATATTACTGCCCATTGGCAATATACATGATCACCCGATGTACCTGATGAAGAGGTACAAGGAGATTAACATTGTTTTCATGCCTGGAAACACAACATCCATTCAGCTGCTCACTGATCAAGGAGTAATTTTGAGTTTCAAGCCTTATTATTGAAGAAATACATTTTGTAAGGCTATGGTTGCAAGAGACAGTGATCCCCCTTGTAGATATGAATAAAGTAAATTGAAAACCTTCTGGAAAAGATTCACCATTCTAGATGCCATTGAGTACATTCATGATTCATGGGAGGAGGTCAAAATATCAACATTAACAGGAGTTTGGAAGAAGTTTATTCCATTGATTCCAACACTATGAACAACTTTGAGATGTTTAAGACTTCAGTGGAGGAAGCAGATTTAGAAAGGGTGGAAATAGCAAGAGAAGTAGAACTAGAAGCAGAGCCTGAAGATGTGGCTGAATTTCTGCCATCTCCTAATAAAATTTCAGTAGGTAAGGTATTGCTTCTTATGGATGAGCAAAGAAAGTGTGAATGCTGTTGAAGTGACAACAAAGGATTTAGAATATTACATAAAACTAGCTGAAAAGCAGTGGCAAGATTTGAGAGAATTTACTTCAGTGTTGAAAGAAGTTCTCTTATGGGTAAAATACTTCAAACAGCATTGGATGCTACCGAGTAAACTTTCATGAAAGGAAGAGTCAATGGATACAGCCAACTTCATTGTTGTCTTATTTTAAGAAATTGCCACAGCCACCTCACCTTTCAGCAGCCACCACCCTGATCAATCAGCAGCCATGAACACTTAGACAAGACTTCCATCAGCAAAAGGATTATTGACTCGCTGAAAGCTCAGATGATCACTATAATTTTTAGCAATGAAGTATTTTTACATTAAGGTATGTACATTGCTTTTTATACATAATGCTATGACACATGCAAGGGACTGCAGTATAGTGTAAACATAACTTTTATATGCACTAGGAAACCAGAAAATCTGTGTGACTTGCTTTATTGCGGTATTTGCTTTATTGCAGTTGTCTGGAACCAAACCCATAACATATGTGAGGTATGCCTGTATTTCTATTTATATGAGACAGTCAGAAACCAGTGAAATAACTCCAGAATGAGTCTACATGAGTTTATTGTGAGAGGAGCTTGGGCCAAGACTTCTTCTATTCTTTGATCTTAACTGTAACATGGACACACTGGGCTAAGATTCCATCCATCGTCTCATCTCCATAGGCCCCTACGTGACAAATAGACTATAGTGGCATTTTGAGTCTCTGAGGATCAGCATTAGTCCAAAGCTAGTATCTAATAACCCCAGGAAAACATGATTATTCCCTCTTCTCCATAATCACCCTGGTAAACAGCCTCAAATTCCTATGGTAAAGTTTTGGTAAAAGTTTCATGGTATGCAAGTCACATGGCACATACTTATGGCCATACTGCAGAATCCAAACTCAAAAGAATCTGACCTCTCCCCTAATCAAAGAGCCCTCAGTCTTTTGACTGGGCTTAATTCTGGGAACTGGTTAAGAGAATGGGAATTACCATTCTGGCAATGTAAGTTAAGTTTCTGCACATGAGACCTAAAATATTTTTCTTACATATGTCAAACAATGTTAGTGGACAGCCCATCTTATTATATCCAAGAACCTTGCGATTAATTCGTCGTCAACTAATTATACATTGAATTAGTCAACACATTGAAACACCCTGATTATCATTTCGTCACTGTGGCCTGTGATAGTAATTGCCCTCCTACTCTCTGATGGTTCAGTGATACCCTCTGTCCTCTACCACACAGGATCCCATAAGTGCCATTGAGATCAGGGAGCCCCAATCTATGGCATCACCCCCACCACTCTGTCTAGCCAGCAGAGGACAACCACCAGGAGAGCCCTTAGCAGTGCTGGTGCCCCTCTCACCAGGGCACTCATGATTCCTTGGCAAAGCAAGTGTCCTTTGTTGGGTATATTTTGGGATTAAGTAGAGCGCACATAAAGGATCCATCCCAACATTCCCATTTACTCCATCTTCAAACCTATTCTTATACAGAATGTTGGTGAAGTTCTGGCATTTTGATCTCATTAATTCAAGGCCATTGTTAATTACAGGTTTCGATTAACCAAAACGTTAAACCCCAGATTTTGAGTTCACGTACCCATGTCAATGAAGTCAGCATGTGTGAGTCTAGTACTTATGTTCCCTAGCCTAATACTCTTAAAAATCCATCATAATGCCTCCCTTGCTTCTGTTTGGGGAGGTCTTATAATTCTTCTCGTACCTCTCTAACTGGGCTGACCCTTGTTGTTGGCCTGGAGGCCACGAGAGGTGGTGGGGCAGAGCCCTGAGGAGAATTGCCATCACTTGTGAGGGAAGTGCCCAGGTATACTTTTGCCCCACTGCAAGTCTTTTAGGGTGCTTTGTGGGAGGAGAGGAGAGGCTATGGAGAGAAGCTGCCTCCTCTAACAAAAATGTTTAGGGATTTTGGAGGTTCAAAGTTCTCAGCTTCATCTGTGCCTCTCCAATTATCTATATTCCACCTCTTGCGATTCCACTCCTTCCCCACAGGATTCTTAGCCTAGGAAGCACAGAGGACAGTTAATAATTGGCATTGCAGTGCTTACAACTCTGCAGCACAGCTTGGGGGCCTGGCCATATTGGCCTTACAACTCTTGGAGATGAAGCGTTCTTCAAAGCTTCCATAGAGGCCTTCTGATCCCATACTCTGTTCTTAAGTACGTCTTCATAGCTTTCAATTGGTTTTCCCAAGGTTTGCACTCTAGAGTAACACACAAAACAATGTTAACTTGGCCCAAACAGAACTCTTCATTTCTTTCTCTAAACCTTGCTCCTTCCCTAGCCGTCCCTATCTCAGTAAACATTATTAATATCCACCTAGTTGCTCAAGCCAAAATCTAAGATTTCTCTCCTTCTCTCTGCATATTCAATCTTTCAGCAAGTCCTGTGACTTCAACTATCTCTAAAATGCTCTCCTATTCACTCACTTCCCAGCCTCAATTGTTAGAACCCTAGACTACACAAACGTCATCTCTTGCCAGTCTCCAAACTGGTCCTCTTAACACCCTATAGTTTATTCTTCACCAGAACTCTGAGTGATCCTTAAGAAACTAATGAAATTGTATTACTCTGCTGTCTAAAAACCCTCCAATGCCTATTGTATTTAGAATTAAAAAACACTTTTTATTTTGTTAAAAAGCTACACCTCCTCTGATCCCTGCTTTTCTCCCCTACCACTCTCCCTAGCTCACTGCACTGTAACAACATAGGCCTTTTAAGTCCTTGAACATGCCAGCTATTCCCATTGCTGAACTTTTGCCCACCTGGTCCCTCTGCCTGTAATGTTCTTTCTTCTGATCTTTGAAGAGCTGGCTCCTTGTTATTTATATTTCAGCAGAAATGTCTCCTCCTCAGAGACCTTAGCATAGCACTTTTCAACACTTGTTTTTGTTTGGTTTTTTTTTTTGTTTGTTTGTTTTTGGTTAGTTATTCCTTTATCTGTTTGTCTACCTATTGATTATCTCTATCTTTTAGAATATAATCAGAAAATCTTGTTTGTCTTGTTCATCAATGTATCTCTATACCTAGAAAATAACCCATAGTAGTTTATCAGTAGTATTTGCTAAAGGAAGGAAGGAAGGAAGGAAGGAAGGAAGGAAGGAAGGAAGGAAGGAAGGAAGGAAGGAAGGAAGGAAAAAAGGAAGGAAGGAAGGAAGGAAGGAAGGGACTGCTGTGAAGGAAACTGTGAGGGGACTGCTTTGGTTAACAAAATGTCACTACAGCAAGGCCAAGGAGTAAATGAACCATTAACTCAATCACTGGGAGTACTAAATACATTGAAAAGAAGTCAGAAATAAAAGGACATATTAATTTCAATGAAATTGATTTCTTTGAGATATTAAGCTTATACATGAGAAAGGAAAATCAAAAGCAGACATATAAGAAATTAATTATAAGAGACTGATTACACAAATGGAAAATGACCAGGCTACATATAAAAATAGAACTCTGACCCACAATTTGTGGCAACCAGTCCAGGAAACCAACCCATTATCTGCAGTAAGTAATCAACCTGGTATTATAGTAGACAAGTCCAGGAAGCCAAATGTTAATAATAACCCCTGTAGCATGTGGCCATAAATGGCCAATACTTGGTTAATAGACAAGCTTTTCTAGTTTTTGCCTCCACTTCCAACTTAGGATCAACTGGAGAAAGCCAAATATGCACCCTTATCCAATCATATAGCGTGGCCTGATTCTAGTTAGCCTGCTTATAATTTTCCCAGGGCAATAGCATCCAGCCAGGACATGCATGAAATCTTCCCTTTCTTCCACTATAAAGCTTTCCCACTCCTCTGCCTACGTCTGAGTCTGTCAAATGCGTGTGATGGTGGCTGACTCCCTTGCTATAGCAAGCTCTGAATAAACAGCTTTTGCTTGTTCTCATTTGGGTGGTCTTTGTTTGTTTCCACAATTATGCCAACATATCGAATACCTAGATAATTCAGGATAATGAAGGCATTTGGCATGAATTTTCCAGATAATTGTGCTGTGCGGACCAGACCTCTGGGATTTGAGATGGACTTTTGCATTTAAATGCTGTGTATAGAGCACCATGTAATGCCAGAATAGTCTAATGAGGTTGCATTGAATTGTGTGATATATATCCCCAGGAGTATTGACTTGATAGATCATTATGCAGTCACATTGCATTTTCTCTTCAAAAAAAGAACAGGAGAAATGGAAAAAAGAGGTTGAATGTGCAAATAGTACAAAGTTCCTTTCCTTTAAGAAATGTCTACCAAATTAAATATATATAATTAAGTATGGTTATTTATCTTTAATGGATGTTTCAGAGACAGAATTATAAGGGAAACTACCTTGCTGTTGTGGTTGCCTGTTTGGGTACTGTGAGCAAGAAAGAAATTGCTTTATTCAAACCATTAATGAAATGTCACTGTCAATCCACCTCTAACTGAATCATGTGCTTTTTATTCTTTGTGTTAAAAATAAAGAAATAAAGAAGGAATGTTTCCAGGTACTATCTTGTGCATGTAGAAGCAGGCTGTGTTCTAACCCAAAGCTTCATACTGATTTCTTCCTATTTATAAATTTCACCATAAAAAAATCAAACATCTATATTTAAGTGCATAAGAAAATATTACCGTGAAGGATTTTTTTCCTTGTCAATCATTATTTCCAGTAACATCCTCTATTTTTCCTGACGATTTTTTGAATTGTTTTCCCTCCCTCCCTCCTCCTTCCTCCTTCTTCCTTCTTATTTTTGTTTTTGCAGGAGAGAAGCTGAGTTTCTTTCTGTTCTTTTTCTTTCTAATTAACATTTTCTTTCTCTAAGCCCTGTACTTTCTTACTCAGCCCCTGATATGTACATCTTGATCCCAGACTTTGAAAACAGTTATTCTTAAGAAACCATAGCAGTTTTGCTGGGTGCGGTGGCTCATGCCTATAATCCTAGCACTCTGGGAAGCCAAGGTGGGAGGATTGGTTCAGGTCAGGAGTTTGAGACCAGCCTGAGCAAGAGCAAGACCCTGTCTCTACTAAAAATAGAAAGAAATTAGCTGGACAACTAAATATGCATAGAAAAAATTAGCCACGCATGGTGGTGCATACCTGTAGTCCCAGCTACCATGCTTCCCTGAAAATAAGATAGGGTCTTATATTTATTTTTCCTCAAGAAGACACCCTAGGTCTTATTTTCAGGGGATGTGTTATTTTTTTTTAAGTATGGTACAACAATCTACATTTATTCAAATATAGTTGTCTTCTGGAACATCATCATAACTCTCCAAACCCCGAATTCCATCCTGAATTTCTTGTGATTCTATTTCCTTTAGAACCATTGGCCCCAATCTCTCATGTTGAGCAACAGAGCTCTCACGGGGCAGATGAGAAGGGCTGCTCGTCTTCTTTACTGCTCTGCGACGAAATGCATGGGTTGTGCAGATACGCTGCGTAGCCACGCCCATCACTAGATCTTATTTTCGGGGTAGAGCTTATGTTGCATAAATGCTTAGAAATCCTGCTAGGGCTTATTTTATGAGTAGGTCTCATTTTCCAGGTAACACTGTACTAGGAAAGCTGAAGCAGAAGGATCGCTTGAGCCCAGGAGTTTGACGTTGCTGTAAGCTAGGTTGATAACATGGCACTCTAGCCCAGGCAAAAAAAAAAAAAAAAAAAAAAAAGAAACAAAGAAAAAGAAACACCAATAGCAGCGCCCAGGGCTATGGAAATTAGCAAACTTTAGAATTTAATTACAAGTGGCACTGAGGTATGTTGAGTCCTTGGTAAACTGGCTTACCCCACAAACAGTAATAGTTCTCTCGCTAACATGTGTTGCATATGTACCATGTGCAGGCCTGGGACAAAATATGTTATGTACATGATTTCTTTTAGTCTTCAGTACAGCTTAATAAAGTGGATACACTTAACATCCACATTTTCTAAAAAAATAAAACTGAGGCCCAGGGAACTTATGAGACTTGCTCAAGCCAGAAAGTTTTGGGTACAGAAAGAATGCAGAATTTCTCATGTCCAAACTCATGACACTAGAAACTATACTATACAGGAGAAATGATACTTACCAACCTAACCCTCTCTCCCTTCTTAGGTCCTTGTTTGTCCAAAACAATTTCCTTTACTTAGGGAACAAATGAGAGGATTTCTCTGATTTCTAGATGGGACTAAAACAAAATGGGGTCCACATCAGATTTGGCACTGGGGTCTAGGTAGTTGCTGTGGTTTGAATGTGTCCCCCAAAGTTCACGTATTAGAAACTTAATCCCCAATGCAACAGTTGAGAGGTGGGAATTTTAAAAGGTGAGTAAGTCTTGAGGGCTGTACGCTCATGAATGAATGGCATTCTGGGAGTGGGTTAGTTATTATGGAGTGAGTTCCTCATAAAAAGATGAGGTCATCTCTCTCCCTCTCCTTCCAACTTTTATCCTTCCACTTTCCACTAAGGAATGCCCTTCCAGCAAGAATGCCCTGGCCAGGTGTGGCCCCTTGACCTTGGACTTCACAGTCTCCCAAACTATAAGAAATAAATTCCTATTCTTTATGAATTACCTAGTCTTGGGTGTTCTGTTATAGCAGCACAAACAGACTAAGACAGTACTTATTTTCTCATACATGTCCCAGTTCTTGGATTTTGAGCTCGATTCTATTTTTCTGTCAAAATCGAATGATGAAAATGTCTGGCCTGCCACCCACTTTATGTCCCTTACCTTTTCCCAATCCCCAATTCTGCTTTTCCTAATGATTTTCAACTATATGGCCACATATAGTGATTCATTTGGTTCCATCTCCATTTATTTTGCTAGTATATTATGTGCTACCTGCTTCATGTTCATCCTCACCAGCCGTTGTCTTTGGAGCTCTTTATCCCCCATCCCAATTTTGGAACAATCATCTATAGCCATTAACCGACTTAACAAATCTTTCTGTCAGTGGGGTACTTTATGGAAATTGAAAACTAATTAACGTTTATCTCAGCGGCTAATCACATAAAATCTACTGCCTTCCTATCTCAGGTTCTAAAATAATGATCGCCCATGAATTGAGCAAGGAAGATCTTGATAAGTCCTGACAGGGCACAAGCTGAGATGAGAGAGAACGGGTGGGATTCAGCCTCTTCTGCTAATGAGGACCACAGGGTAAGCAGCTGAGAGCTTCTAGGGAAGGGTGGCCTCACCACTCTGGCAGGGAGTAGCCAGGACACGCAGGCTGTGTCTGCACACACACACATACACACTTGCAGAGGCAAATATTTAAAAATGGTCCCCTTGTAAAAAAAATAAATAAATAAAAACCATTTAACCTTGTATGTGCTCACTTATTCATTCATTCAGTAAACATTTATTTATTAACCATCATATGCATCTTTTTGTTTGGGTAATGGGGAGATAAAGATGCCCAAAGTCCCTGTGTCATTTAATTTATAAGTTTTTATAAGCAATATAAACTCAGTGGATGGAAAATAAAAGGGATGTTCAGGGACCTGTCTTAAGCAGAAAAAGATTAATTGGATGCTACACATAAACAGAAAGAAGGAAAGAAACTGGTTTTCTTTTGATTTGGGAAGATGTTAAGCTGTGTTTTCTGAGTTTAGCAGGTTTCTTTACTGCAAGACTTTTCAGAGACTTTAATACGCTAATGTGTGCTGTTAATTTCCAAGAGGGGAATAGAACAGGCTGCCTTTCTCAGATTTATGTGATGAGAGGCTCAAGTGTATGCACATGTGTGGGCATGGGCGTGTGCGTGTGCATATGTACGTATGTGAACGCATGATATATATCACATAGGATAACATTTTTCAGAATGTATTTTGGAGAATTGTAACCTAGAATTAAAATCCTTTAAACAAACAAAAAAATAAGATTAGAAAACAGGTATGAAAATATTTTTCTGTGGTGGTTGAGCCTTGGGAAAGACACTGTTAAAAAGATGGTGGCGGATACTGTCTTGAACTGTCTTGGATATTGTGTGGCATAGGGGCTGAAATCACACAGCTGTCTGGTCACAGAGCTGCCATGGGCCATCAATACCTCAGAGCATATTTGGAACAGGCACCTGTTCCTTTGGGCAGCTGCAGTCCTGTGCCAGGTGCATGGCTGGCGAGAGGGGTCAGGGCCGGTATCAGCCTCCACTGCCTCCCCGCAGGTGCCCTTGGGCAGTGTGCAACGTAGACAGCTGAACCAGAGCGCTCCTTCCTGATGACCTTGATTAAACTTCTCGATGCCACACTTCAGTCTTCCAAGCAGTAGATCCGATAGTCACGTTACGATCAACCAGGACGTTGTTGAAAATACAGATTTGGGGCCCATCTCCATATCCACTGAAACCAGAGACACCAAGTTTATCCCAAGAGTTAGTGTTTTTACAAGCATTCCAGCTTATTCTGATGGGCATCCACTTTGGGGAACACATGTGGGGAGAACTCCTTGATTACATTTAAGAGGCAGAGGAGTTAGAGATTTTGCTCTGGAACCAAAGAATGTTTGTTTTTCCCCAATCACAAGAGGTAGATGGAAGGTCTGGATGGGATATAACTAGAACTACTAGGATTCAAACTTATTACCTAAAAGTAATTGAATTAAGTATGTTAATTAAGCTCTGTATAGGTACATTTTCTATTAGCACTTAGTTTATCTCACTGAAGTACCTTCTCTTAAAGTGTATACTAAAGAGATGAGGGCTTCAAAAAGACAGTATTAGTGGGGCCTCCCAGGGTCCTGAGTTCAAGTCTCCAGCAACTCCATTCCCCACATGGTGGTAGGAGAAAAGTCTACAGCTGGACACAAAAGCCCCAAGTGGGTTGACTCTAGTAGAGTGGAATGAAACCAAACACACCTGGAAGAAAAATAAAACAAGGGTTTAAAGCAGGTGTCCTCAAACTATGGCCCAAGGGCCACATGTGGGCTGCCTAGCACATTTATCTGGCCCTCTGGGTGTTTTTGCCATGCTGCCTGTCCTGCTTAGCAGCCGACTCGTCCCGGGCCCACAGTGCACACTCTCCAACGGTCTGAGGGACAGCGAACTGGCCCCCTGTTTAAAAAGTTTGAGGACCCCTGGTTTAAAGAGTTGCTTATCTTTATTTAGTCAAAGGCAAATTTGTTGAAATTAAACTTTTATTAATACTAAATCCATAAAGTCACAGTAATGATCTTAACAAAGTGCAAGTAGTTAGCACTTTATGGTAAGTTTCTTGGGGATAAGAATAGTATCTCATTTATTTCTGCACCTCCCAGAACCTATATTATGTTAGTTGAACAAATACATTCTGATTGTCTATGACTTGGCATATTATAGGTGATCCACGAGTATTTGTGAAATGAATAAACATTTTATTGTTTAAATATTTTAAAAAAGTTTTCCAGTATTGTAAATTGATTGATATAAAAGCATACCCCCAGGCATTGTAAGATCTACTTTGAATAAAAGTTTTTTTCGGTTACAATGAACATATACCTAGCTGAAACAAGAAATCCAGGGTGGCTGGAGCAGGAAGCACGTTGGGGGCTCAGGAGATCTAGACACAGGAATTGGAACTTCCCCAGGTGCTCTGGTTGTCTTGCTTCTCTCCCTCTTTCTCTGTCTCTCTGTCTTTCTCTCTCCCTCTCTCTCCCAGACAGGTTTATATGCCTTGCTCCTCCATGACCTCTCTGTCTCAAGGGCTCCCAACTTAGTTTGTCCTCCATTCAGTTGGATACATAAGGGTCAAATAACCAGCCTCTCATTCCCAACTCCAATTTCTCAGGGGAGAGAATCTGATTGGTTCACCTTGAATCAGGCTTCCATGAACGGTCAAACCATCCATAGCTGCAGGTGGAGAAAGAGGAGCATGTAGTGCAGACGTGGCTAACTGGACTCACACCTGCTCTACGTATGGTGTTCTCAGAAAAGAGGTATGTGAGCTCGGAGGATCCCTGCAAATCATCTACTACAAGATGTTTCCACCATACCGTTGGAATTTGTACCTGCTGCATCCTTCTCCATTTTTAGGGAATCTTCCTGCCTTGCTCTTGTAGGGGACTTTGTCACACACAATAGTTGTGTATTAACAAAACTAAAATTTAGTACATACAATCGTTGTGTGTACTAAACTTTAGTAAATAGGACATGAGGTTTGGATTTTGCAGGAAGAGAGTCATTTAAAGGGATTCTGTGAGAATTACTTTTAAATTTAAAACATCATTGATGTTTATGTTCCCCAAGTGAAAGTTTTACTGCTAAGGTTTTCTTAAAACGAGAACATCAATATTGTATCCATACCACCCCATTTTATGCACCTTTTTTCCTTGTCTGACCAAACACAGAATTTGCATGGAGCACTCAACAGGAAATATTTTTACAAATTCAGGTAGGACCTCATGGATCCTGGAATTATAAACCCTTCACTTTACAGAGGAGAAATATGAGGCTCAGGGTATGGAAGTAATTTGCACAAGGTCACACAGATTGGTAGTGGGGCTTACTTAGAAGACACATATTTTTGTGGGTATTTTGATTACTTCTAAGTTATTTCTTTGTAACCTAAGGGGTGTCTTTGTAATAAAAGTGTTAATGCCAAGAATTTTGTATAGCTTTTTTTTTTTTTTAACTTATTTTAATTACAGGACTTGGAGACTGCCTTGCTTTAAGTTTCTCTCGGAAACAATGCATGTTGACAGTAATTCTTCCAGCGAAGAGGCAGGGAGAGCCAGCATCTGGTTTTAAATATTGCTAGCACAATGGAATGGAAGCCCTGGTGAATTTACACAGACCTTCGCTGTTTACACAATCCAAGGGGCCTTAGGGATAGATTTTTTTTTTCCTGTCTCTTTTGGTGGCTGACCAAGAGACAGACACTTTCCGAGGAAAGCATCTTGGCTTTGGACAATAGTTTTGAAATTTGCAAGGGACTCAAGGACTATTTGGCAAGTGAAGTTCAGCTTTGCGTTGTCTGTGCAATTATTGGTTGTTGTTTTCCACGTTTTTGTGCGAATGTTATTTCTGAGTCCAACGTCTTTTTCCTTTTTTGGTCTGCGAATCTCACTGTCCTCCTCATGCTCTGGCAAAGCATTTGTTCCCAGATAATGTCAAGGAAAATGGCCAGAAAGCAAATATCACACGTACAACAGCTTAGAGGTGGAAGTTTTATTACATTTTCCTTAACACAGCCCAGATGAAAAACAACATCAAGATGCCTCAAATTTTCTTTGGCTCAAAATCCTCATCTTCCTAGAACATAGCAGCAAAAAGAAAAATCATGGGTTTAGGTTGCAATCAGGAACAAGTTTAATTCCCAGCCTGTACGTAGTTCTGTTCATTTGTACCTACAGATGCTTCAGTTCTCTGACCCCTCCACCAACAGGTGCTAATCTCCCATCTCTGCTGCTAGTCCTTAGAGCCATACATACCCTGTCTGATGCTGCTACCACCACCAGGGTGCTGCTTTGCTGCTGCTGGTGCTCCTGCAGCTGCCATGAGCATGCTGAGAGCCATTTCTGCCACCAACAACAAGATAATTTCCCTCTAAGGACAGTAGCCCTTTTAGCCCCAACATCAACACTTTTATTTGCCCATGTGTAAGATGTTTTATTTCTTCATCAATGACAGCATATTACTAAGTTCATTTTTGGGGGACATATGTCCTTGTTTCATTGTCTTACTCAACATATGCTTTAGTGACCTTGAACTAGCAGCCTGAAATGATTCATTTATCTTCCAGCATTCTCATGCCTCAGGGCTAATGCTTTGGTTTCCAAGGCACCCTCCTCTTCCCACCCCTGGCAGTGAAGTAAGCATCACCTTTCTTTGTTGTCAAGCCCTTAAGCCACAGATGTATTTTTTAAATCTTTTTAGGTAGACTGAGAAACCTCACAAAAAGAAGGCTTTGGAATTTTGCTGTGATGCCTCAGAATTCCTATGCAAAGTAAGCATTTCAGACCCTGACCACAGAATTCTGGAGGCTCTGTGACTTCAGCAGGTTTGGAAACCCCAATGTAGAAGACAGAGACCTAGAGTGTGGGTTATAATAAAAAATTTTACCATTCCTAGCTCACTTTCCCCTTTAAATTGAACACAAACTAGTTTTTTTTATGTAGCCAATGTTTGCTTTGGGGTTCTCTGGCCTCCTTTTTTGGACTTTGCCCATCTCCAGCTGTCCCGTGTTTTGTTTAAATGATGCCAAACATTTGGGTGGTTAGCTGGATTTTTCAGCTTTTCACCCAGATGTTTGCAATCCTGTGGACACTGTCAAAGATTTGTTTATTATCATCCAGCAGGTAATCGTGCTGTGTCTGCATACTCTTCATCTTCCAGATGAAAACTGAGAAAGTCAGTCCGTCATCCAGATGTCTCCAAATGTCTGGATGTTTGTCATTGCCAAAGAACATCTGGACAGCTGCTTTTTTTTTTTTTTTTTTTTTTTTTTTTTTTTTTTTTTAGTTTTTAGTTTGTATTCATGTCTTTGGCATAGACACAGTCTCGGGTTTAGTTGCTCTGGATACAGCACAATGAACAGCCTTAATGGAAATGGGGAGATACTCAACAGAGATACATTCACAGGGTTCCTGTGGTTAAAATTTCAGCCATTGGCTTGTGCAATTGGAAAATCATCACCATCCAAGAAAGTCTCCAAGAGAAATGACACAGTGGCCCCTCAGAACTCTCTAGAGGCCTGCCAGCATCAGCGGTATTAGGAAGTTGTGTGCCATCAACATTTATGCAGAGAGTGCCTCCAGGGCTGAAAATACAACTCAGAGAAAAAGGAAAGAACGTTAGCACCATTTACAGCCTCAAACATGAAGCATAAAAATAACCACTCATCATACATATAAGCAGATATCTAAATAAATCTCAGGAAGAATATTTGCTCTTCTTGGGAAGCTGTAAAGTGAGAGAGCCGGATTGGATAATCACTAAGTTCTCTTACAGTTTTGACAGTTTATTATTCCATAAAACCTCCATATCCATTGCACAAAGGAAGTAGGAATCCAGCAAGCAGAATGCCCTGGTGGTTCAGAGTGTGAGCTTCGGAGTCGGAAAAACTCTCTTCACATCCTGGCGATGTTGCTCACCAATCTCCACAAACCCAGCGAGCTCCTACCTTCTTCTAACCTTGCTTTCCCTGCCTTTAAAAGTGCAGTACTTTGGACCATTGTTGTAAGGATCACAAGAGACAATGTATTTCAAGAGCTTACACAATGTCTGATGTACCACCGAACAATAAGAAAATAAACTCAATGCAGAGTTAAGATTCATCCTTCAATTAATGTCTAGAATGAGTCTGGAATTCAGAAGAGAGGCCCCACTGGAGCTGTAAACTTGAGTCAAATGGAAGAGGTAGACAGAGAGAGTAGGAAATGAGGGCCAGAGATGGGAATGAACGCCTGAGATACTCCAATATGCAAGGTAGGGCGGAGAAGGAGCAGTTCCCGAGGCTGAGGGAAACCAGGAGGACTCGGTGTCCTGAAAGGCCAAGGGCGGAGAGTATTTTCAAAAGGATGGAGCGGTTATCTGGACCACATGCTGCCGGTTGGCTGTCAGACAGGGAAATGTGTTAGAGGGTGTCTTAGTTTGGATTCCTTCCGAAGAAACTCAGAAACAAGGATTCAAGTCAGAGCTGTTTATCTAAGAGGTGAGAGTAAGAGAGTGGGGAGGTGAGACCCGGAAGTGAAGACAGCTGACAAAGGTGTGTTATCCAGCCAGCTAGGAGTGTGGACAACTGACGTTGAATCTGCTGGGACGACTCTGGAAGCCCGTGTGAAATACGTCCCTGAGAGGTCACCCCACACGTTGGGACCCCGTCAATCATTGGTCAAGTCCCGCTCTTGGGGCAGGGAGAGGGCAGTGGTCTGCTGGCATTTCCGGTCTGCGACACAGGGACAAGGTGGGCTCCAGCGGCGTGAGGCCCTGAGTAAAGCAGTGCCGGTTCCGGAGAGGTAAGAATGGGAAGTAAAGGCAGAGCCCATGAGTGGTGGGGACAGAAACCAGACTGAAGCGGAGCGAAGAGTGCATGGGGAGTGAGGAAGCAGAAATGGCATGTGCTCTCAACGTGTTTGAGAGGGCTAAGCGTGCAGGGGAGAGAATAAATGGGCTATGAGCCAACGCGAGATATGGTTCCAAAGGTGGGTGTGTTTTTAAAATGACATATTCCTCCATAGAGGATGTTTTTCTGGGGATTGGAATGATCTGACAGAGAGGGAGAGACAGGAGATGAGAGAGTGGAGAGCTGGAGAGAAGTCCTTGAGAAGGGGAGAAAGGGAGAAGGGGAGAAAGGGAGAAGGGGAGAAGGGGAGAAGGGGAGAAAGGGAGAAGGGGAGAAGGGGAGAAGGGGAGAAGGGGAGAAGGGGAGAAAGGGAGAAGGGGCAGGGGTCATGGGCACGCAGAGAGGAATGGCTTTTATGGGTGGGGGACGATGGATTTTCCACTCCAGGAGAGCAAAGGAGGAGAAGGCTGCAGGCAGTGCACTGGTTTCTGTCCTTCCGACCGAACTGTGCGGCAATGTCGCCTGTGTGTGGGATGGCAGGGCAGGGGGTAGGAGGTTTGATGCGATGATAGGAAGTGATTATCTCAGAGAGGAAAAAACAGACTCCCCGATATTTTCGATCTGTTCTCTGAACTTTCTCTTTACTTGCTGCGTTAACTGAAATCTGCCTGTCCCTCGAGGACAATTTTTCCTGTAGCCCTGCCAGGGGGAGGCTGGCTATTTTTCCCTCCTGCCCTGCATCCCGCAGAGCCAGGATGGGGACAGATATCCTACATGCTCCCAACTGCCACTTGCAAGCTACTTATTTTTTTTTTAACCTCTAAAAAAATCTCATTTTCTGCATTCTAAAAGACCATTTCAAAAATTCTCATCACCCTGTAATCCTAGGACTCTGGGAGGCCGAGGCAAGCGGATTGCTCAAGGTCAGGAGTTTGAAACCAGCCTGAGCAAGAGCGAGACCCCGTCTCTACTATAAATAGAAAGAAATTAATTGGCCAACTAATATATATAGAAAAATGAGCCGGGCATGGTGGCGCATGCCTGTAGTCCCAGCTACTCGGGAGGCTGAGGCAGGAGGATTGCTTGAGCCCAGGAGTTTGAGGTTGCTGTGAGCTAGGCTGACGCCACGGCACTCACTCTAGCCTGGGCAACAAAGTGAGACTCTGTCTAAAAAAAAAAAAAAAAAAAAAATTTCCCATGGCATCAACTCATTTGGTTTTCTGCGGCATCGGTTCTCCCCACAATGAGGATTCCAACCCTGTGTGGTTTTGTGTTATTTTTTTAGTTCCCTTGGAAGCATTTCTTATCTCATTTACATATCCTTTCGTTTCACATTGTTCTTTTTCCCCAATCCTGTTGTCCTCTCATCTCAGACTGTTCAATCTTTGTTATTTTCTGCCTCTGTTTGGGAGAGACAATCTCTTCTAGACCTCTATAAGGATGTCAGTCAGTTTTCAATGTTTTCTTCTGTATGCTACTTTTTGGTTAGTTTCAGAGAAATAATCTTATTCTGGGTCTTCTGGTTGCTTTCCTTTAGTCCGGAAGTATTTTTTTCACAGTCCCATTTTGGTTTATTTCTCCTTAATGATCTTTGAAGAAGGCCCCATCTTTGCCCACTTTTGTGATGGGCAGTGGGAGCATGGTTTTCACAGTCTAATGTGGTGGTTTAATCCTCTTTTCAAATCCACCACTGAAGGGGCAGCTGATGAATGCAGCTCCTAATTTATTTCTGTTTCTAGAGAATAAATAAATAAATAAATATTTATAAATATAAATATATAAATATATATTTATATATAAAATAAATATATATAAATACTTCTATATAAATATCTCTAGAATAAATATTCTAGAGAATAAATAAGTAAACCACTGCACTTCTGCTCTCCTAAGATGACAACTTATATCCACTTGGATGTTTCATTTTCTAGTATTTAGAACCAATATGAGTTTTTAAAAACTATCATTTATAACACATATGGTTACCAGGGCTTTTCTAGTGTCTTCCATCAGTGAGCCTTACCCCTTATTT
Organism: Microcebus murinus; assembly: GCF_040939455.1. Classification (NCBI taxonomy): domain Eukaryota; kingdom Metazoa; phylum Chordata; class Mammalia; order Primates; family Cheirogaleidae; genus Microcebus; species Microcebus murinus. Next base: position 112,455,125 of record NC_134105.1, on the reverse strand, counting down.
CCAATTTAACTATTTTCCAGGATTGCAGCCCCTGCCTGACTAAGAACAACCCATGCGTGTGGTTAGGGATGGGACTAGGAGAAGAAATGTTAGAGAAAGCTATCTTCCCACTTACTAGAGTAATAACACCAAGGAGGGAGAGGAACACCTGTCGAGTTTTCAGCTTGAGTCCGGCATTTTCTTATCTTTGTCCCAGTGGCCTCTGGTGTAAGTGAAGTCAGATTACACCATGAACCTAAATCTGCTCAGGGTTTCTTCACCTGGATCTGTTGATGTTGCTATTAGTGTCAATTCCTCCCCACTTCCAGCATTAAGGGATCTGCCATTCTTCTTTTCAGAGTATTATGAACCGTCATCCTTATTTTCTGAATCCTCTTTAATATTTTAGTAACAGTTCAGGAGAGAGTAACTAGATGCATTTTGGACCAGCAGTTCCTATTCTTTAGAGATGGAAATGGCCTGGTGGCTCAGCGTTTCCAAGCATGATGTGATGGAGCATCAATGTTGCAATTGGACCCGTCAGGGCCTTGGGTTGGATTTCCAACTACCATTTTATAATTTCATGGTCTTTCATCTGTTAAATGGGGTTAATCATATAATATTGTCTTCACGAGGTTTACGAAAGGATTTGATAAAATAGTGATAAATTTTGATGGCATGTAAAACACTTGATCCAGTGCATGGCACATAGTAGACACTCAATAACAGCTCATCATCATGTTTCACAGGACATGCTGCTGAAGTCCTAGTAACAAAGCCGTGTGAAAGAGCTTAGTAGCCTGGACCAACTAAGTTATGCCACTGATAACTAACTTGGTATTGCATATTTATAAAGTCCTTTTTTTAAACATACATTTTTTTTCACTGACTCTCATAAGAGTGAAGCAGAAAGTGTTGCCATCAACGCGTCCTACAGAATGAGTCTTAAAAAGTAAAGTGAATTCCTCAATACAAATACCTAATTTGGAACTGGGCCTTGAACCCAAGTCCTCTCATTCTAAAACCTGTGGCTTGCAGCCTCTCCAGTCCTTGACAGTGCTCTGGTGCAGCACCTGTCCAATCAGCCCCAACCCCCCACGAGGACTCTCCACACGATGCCTGCTGGAAAAGCAGGTGAGCTGTCCTCATTTTTGTCTTGAGGACCCAAAGGGCCACTTCTCATCCTACTCGTCATGCTGAAGCACAGCTGTGCAAGATGCTTATCAGGTGTCTTTTGTGCTCCCTGTTAGAAAAGCTTCCCCGTGAACACACTTAAGATATTACTGTTTGTTCTATTATTAACAGAAACTGAGCAGCCACCTTTACCCTGCGGCGACATTGTCACTCAGATCATTTATGTCTTGTTTTTAGCCTAAGAGTAAACTCCCAAGCAACTGAGAAAAATGAACGACTGTTTTAACTACACACCACGTAGAAAGAGAGGTAAAAATTTAAGATGTATAGGCACGACAGGGAAAGAATTCTCGGTCTTGTGGACTCTCTCTTTGCTTTTTTAGATAGAAGATAAATCCAAACCATACCATTCCTTTTACCTGGGGTAGAGGCAGGGGAAGAAATGGGAAAAAGCAAACTTTTGACCACCAATTTTGCATTTGTTGAAACAGCCCACAGGAACTGAGACTGATGTGTAAATTCTCACGTAGTCATCTCCCCTTCCTGGTGGATGTTTACAGAGACAAGGGTCTTCAGACATTTTTGAGTTATGGGCCTGTAAAAACACAGTTGTGTTGGCATTTTCCCAAAGAAGTGCACCTACATTTGTTGTCAAATAATTCAAGGCCTTTTGAACTTTCCTATTTAGCTTGGATATGGACTCAGTTTCATTTACCCTTCCAAGACTTATAAAAGCTGAGAGTTCCTGTGTGCAGTTACTGCAGTGCCCCATATAAGGCACAGAAGCAGTGCTTAGCTGTGTCCGGTGGACAGAATGTATGTGCAATCACACCAGGGATCTCTAAAAGAGATGCACACCATGCATCTCTAAAAAGAAATGTATGCAAATAATTAGACCAGAACAATGAAAACAGAGTAAAAACAATTAGAATCCAAAAGCTTGACAAACCTCGTCAGACTGGTGTATGTACATCTCAATCCTTTGCGTAGATGAAGTGAATAGCTGTCCACACTGTGTAATTATTTCAATTAAAAATACTTATTGAACACGTACTATTTGCTGGTCACTATTCTATTAAGTTTCATGAAAAAGTAATTGCAGTTTTAGCATTGTTGGAGTTTGACATTTGATACTGGAGTACATTTTTAAATGTGGTTATGTTATGCAGTATTTTAATGCACATTTCTAGCTTTATGTTCTTTTGTTAAAGACTTATTACTTGCTGTTTATTTTGTATGTATTTTAGACTATGGAAGTGATATTAGACAAAAAGCAAATTAGGGCGATTTTCTTATTTGAGTTCAAAATGGGTCGTAAAGCAGCAAAGAGAATGCTCAACATCAACAATGCATTTAGCCCAGGAACTGCTAATGAACATACAGTGCAGTGGTGGTTCAAGAAGTTTTGCAAAGGAGACAAGAGCCTTGAAGATGAGGAGCACAGTGGCCTGCCATCGGAAGCTAGCAACGACCAACTGAGAGCAATCATGGAAGCTGATCCTCTTACAACTACACGAGAAGTTGCAGAAGAACTCAAGGTTGACCATTCTACAGTTGATCATTCAGCATTTGAAGCAAATTCAAAAGGTGAAAAAGCTCAATAAGTGGGTGCCTCACGAGCTGACTGAAAATCAAAGAAATCCTCATTTTGAAGTGTCATTATTATGCACAACAACAATGAACCATTTCTCAATCGCGTTGTGATGTGTGACGAAAAGTGTATTTTTACATAACAACTGGCCACAACCAGCTCAGTGGTTGGACCAAGAAGAAGCTCCAAAGCACTTCCCAAAGCCAGACTTGTACCAAAAAAGGTCATGGTCACTGTTTGGTGGTCTGCTGCCAGTCTGATCTGCTACAGCCTTCTGCATCCCGGCAAAACCATTACATCTGAGAAGTATGCTCAGCAAACCGATGAGATGCACCGAAAACTGCAACACCTGCAGCTGGCATTGGTCCACACGTCTCACAACCAATGCTTCAAGAGTTGAATGAATAGGGCTATAAGTTTGGCCTCATCTGCCATATCCTCCTGACCTCTCACCAACCCACTACCACTTCTTCAAGTATTTCAACAACCTTTTGCAGGGAAAACGCTTCCACAACCAGCAGGATGCGGAAAATGCTTTCCAGGAGTTCGTTGAATCCCAAAGCATGGATTTTTACACTACAGGAATAGACAAACTTATTTCCTGTTGATAAAAATGTGTTGATTGTAATGGTTCGTGTTTTGATTAATAAAGATGTGTTTGAGCCTAGTTTTAATGATTTAAAATCCATGGGCTGAAATTGCAATTATTTTTGCAGTAATCTAAATAAATTCAGTAAGGTTTTAGGATTCAAAAGCAATGTACAAAAAATCAGTAACATTTCTATTCATCAACAATGACCAAGCTGAAAACCAAATCAAGAAGTTAGTTCAATTACATTAGCTGCCAATAAATAAATAAATCAATAAACACCTAGTAATATATTTAAGCAAGGAGGTAAAAGATATCTACAAGGAAAACTACAAAACACTGGTGAAAGAAATTGTAGATGACACAAACAAATGGAAAAGCACCCCCTGCTCATGGACCAGAAGAATTGATATCATTAAAATGGCCATATTGCCCAAAGCAATGCACAGATTCAAGGCAATTCCTATCAAAATATCCAATGTCATTTTTTATGGAATTAGAAATAAATAAAATTCAATCAATCAAATTTCATATGAAACAAAAAAGAGCCTGAATATGCAAAGCTATTCTAAGCAAAAAGAACAAAACTGGAAGGCACCACATAACCTGACTTTAAAATATACTACAAGGCTATAGTAATCAAAACATCATAGTACTGGTATAAAAATAGACATACAGATCAATGGAACAGAAGAGACAACCCAGAAATAAAGCCACATATCTAGAGCCAATTAATCTTCAACAAAATTGATAAAACATACATTGAGGAAAGGACATCCTATTCAATAAATGGTGCTAGGAATATTTGATCACTAAATGCAGAAGAACAAAACTATCTCTCACCATATAAAAAAATTAACTCAAGATGGATTCAAGACTTAAATGTAAGACATGAAGCATTAGCTAGTATAATTAGTATAATCTCCCTGATAATATCGTGATATTTGAGCCTCACTTTCCAGATGAAGCTTCTGAGGCTCAGGGAGGTTTTAAGTGGCTTCACCAAGGCAGCAGCCGGACAAAAATATTTCAAGAATATGGGAGGAGCCAACCATGCAAACATGGCCAAGAGCAATGAGGGTGGAAAATTGCTCTTTTGCTTTGGGAAGACCTAGATCAATGTTTCTCAGTCTTTAATGAGCATAGAGATCACCTTATTAAAATCATATCCTGCAGATGGGCCAGGGACTCTGCATTTCTCTTCATTTCTAACAAGCTGCCAGATGCTGCTGGAGCTACTGGTTCTTGGAGCACACTTTGAGTATCAAAGACCAAGGTCACTGGTGACCTTGATAGGAAGTCAAGTTCCAGTGGAGTAATGGCGGGCGAAAGTCCTACTGGAGGCGGTTGGAGAGAGAAAGAGCATTTAGGGCGTGCAGGCAGAATGTGGACAGTTGTGGAGCAATCAGAAGGTCTCCCTCTCTCTCCCCCTGCCATTTAATGTGCTTGTTTGATTTGCATCTGTGTGTGCCTGCACAAATTCATCCTCCTGGTTATGACCCCCTGAGATGATTGCTGTGATTCTTGAGGGAGGATCGGATATGCCCCGTGCACCCCGGTGCATCAGCCGCTGGGCTTAATCCTGGAGTAGCCCCGGTATTAGGGAGTCAGGGCATATGACCTTCAAGCTGCCGTGACCTTTGTGTGTTTGCCACACTGCTGAAGGCATCACAGAGCCACTCAGCAGATTGCTAATGATGACATTCCTTTCCACAGGCCCTCCGAGCACAGTTATTTTTGTTACAGGATATTTTATGGAAAATGCTACATATAAACATATGTATAAACTACATATTGTTTATTACAAGACTATCTTAGGGACTTTTAAAAATAAAGCACATTATACTACTCACATTTCCTCGGTTACTGGAACTCAAGAGTGCTTAAATTCAAAATCTGGCTCTAAATATTTATTACCTTGTAATCTTACTACCTGTAATCTTGAGCAAATCACTCAGTTTCCTCACCTACTAGAGATAAAAGTACCTGATACTTGCCCAGGGGCAGTGGTTCCCACCTGTACTTCCAGAATTTTGAAGAGCTAAGGAGGGAGAATTGCTTGAGGCTAGGAGTTCGAGACCAGCCTGGGCAACATAGTGAGATCTCATCTCTAAAAATAAAAGAAAAATTATCTGGGCAATGGTGGCACGACCTATAGTTCCAGCTACTCAGGAGGCTGAGGCAGGAAGATAGCTTGAGCCCAGGAATTCAAGGTCATGGTAAGCTGTGATGAGGCCACTGAACTCCAGCCTGGGTGACAGAATGAGACCTCGGTCTCTAAAAAGAAATAAATAAGTACCTAATAGCTTCGTTGGGAGGATTAAACAAATTAAAAAAATGTGTTATAAATACCTAGCATAGTAAGTACCTGCCACATAGTAAAAGCTTTATCACTTTTGTCTGTTATTAAATATTACATGATTTAATGCATAAAGTATAAAATATATCCAAGAATTATATCTCTATTAACTATCAAATTTGGTTGACTTTAAAATGGTTTTATGAAATGATCAAAAAAGAGATAATGATGGGTAAATTATCATTTTCAGCCCCAAATTAGCAAATGTAAAGTCAGGTGCTCATATCTGCTTTCTGGCAACCAGAGTCAAGTTTCTGTCCTGCCCCCTCATTATATTTCAGAATCACAGAACATCAAAAACAAATGATTTTAGAGATCAACTCATCTGTCTATTGCTATACAAGTGTATCTTGTTTTATTTTGCATCACTTCGTTGTGTTTCACAGATATTGTGTTTTTAACAAATCCAAGCTTTGTGGCAACCCTGTGTCAAGAAATTCTATTGGCACAAGAAATACATTTCATAAGGCTGTAGCTGTCATAGACAGTGACTCCTCTTATGGATCTGGACAAAGTAAACTGAAAACCTGCCGGAAAAGATTCATTATTCTAGATGACATTAAGAACATTTGTGATTCGTGGGAGGAGGTCAAAATATCAACATTAAATTTGGTATATGCTCACAATGGAATACTATTCAATTCTAAGAAATGACAGTGAATTAGCACCATTTATGCTATCCTGTATTAAGCTTAAACCCGTTATCCAAAGTGAGGTGACACAAGATCAAGAAAACGGGCTCCACATCTACTCGCCATCAAATTGGTACTGACTGATTAAAACTATGATGCTCAAATGGGGATAGTGCCCACTAGGGTTTGGGGGAGGGGGAGATACACATCTTAGGGTTGTGGTGAGCATAATGGGGGGAGGGAATACATCTAAAACTTCTAAGGGAAAGGCTAAGATATACAATGTAACCCAAAGGTCAACAAAAGGGAAAAAACAAACAAACAAACTAACTTTTATTGGGTGGTAGGCAAATAGGAGGGGGGAGGAGGGGAAGAATTTACACTTACAAAATAGGTGTGATGAGCACCACCTGAGAGTAGGACATACTTGATGTTTTGGTAAGGGGGGGATCATGGGGAGGAATGGCAGGGCCAATATATGTAACCCTAACAATATTTGTACCCCCATAATATGAAAAAATAAAAAATTAAAAAAAATATGTCAATATTAATAGGAGTTTAAAAGAAGTTGGTTCTAACTCTCATAGATGACTTCCGAGGGTTCAAGACTTCCGTGGAGAAAATCACTTCGAAAGTGGTGAAAACAGAAGAGAACTAGACTAGAATTAGAAGTGGAGCCTGAAGATGTGACTGAATTGCTGCAATCTCATGATGAAACTTTAACATGGGAGGAGTTGCTTTTTATGGATGAGCGGAAGAAAGTGCCTTTTGAGATGGAACCTATACTTGTTGCGGATGCTGTGAGCATTGTTAAAGTGACAAAGGATTTAGAATAGTGCATGAAATTAGTTGATAAAGCAGTGGCAGGGTTTGAGAGAGCTGATTGCAATTTTAAAAGAAGTTCTACTGTGGATAAAATGCTACTAAACAGCGTCATATGCTACAGAGAAATCTTCTGTGAAAGGAAAAGCCATTGATATGGCAAACTTTGTTGCTGTCTTATTTTAAGAAATTGCAACAGCCACTCCAATCTTCAGCAACCACCACCCCGAGTCAGTAGCCATCAACACTGAGGCAAGACCCTCCATCAGCAAAAAGATTATGACTTGCCAAAGACTCAGATAGTTGCTATAATTTTTTTTTTTAGCAATGAAGCATTTTTAAATTAAGGTGTGTACGTTTTTTATACATAATGCTATTACACGCTTAAGAGACTACAGTATGGTGTGAACATAACTTTTATACACACTAGGAAACAAAAAATTTGTATGACTTACTTTATCGTGATATTTGCTTTATTGTGGTGATCTGGAATGGAATCCGTTGGATCTTTAAAATATAAACATGGTGTCTAGGCTCATAAATTTGGGACGCTCATATAAGGTCACGTTGCCCATAAATAAGTGAAAGAATTAGAATTTAAATATGGGTCTCTGGATTCTCCAACCAATGTTCTAGGATTATATGATTGACAAGATTAGCAGGGTGAATGTTTTGGGTTAAATAATATATAAAGTATCTCCCTGGCATCAGACTGAGACACGAAGAGGCAGCCTGAGCCACACAGGCAGGTGCACACAGTGGTGCTGGCAGAGTGCAACTTCTTGACCTTTGACCCCCTCATCCTTGCCCACATTCTGCCCATCCCTGTAGATTCCAATCTGACATCCTGCTTGTCCCTCCGAGTTCTGTGATCCCTCCTGCTGGTTTGCAAAACATCTCCCTTCAAGGGCAGTCGTGCGTGCACTGGTTGTTGGTGCTGGGTGTGTGTTTGTGAGTCTCTCGAAAAGGCACTGCCCCCACGGGGACTTGGGTGGGGAGTCCAGGGTCCCACGAACCTTTTCTCACCTCAGACGGTTGAACCTGGGCACACGGGATTCCCTTAAACCTGTTAAAGACCAAACTATCCAGGTAACAATTATTAAATAGGTCAACTTAGAACTGCTATCCGTTAGGGTTCATTTGAGTATCTATCTTAATGCACCTAGGGAGGGAAGGCAAATGGCTTTCATTGTATGTGCTAGCTCCCAGTGATTGGTAGTGGCTGTCTAGAATATTCTGAGGATAGTGGTCTGAGCTGCACCTTACCCAGAAAGAAAGAGTATGGTAAAAAAAAAAAAAAAAAAAGGAAGAGTGCTGTGGTCAACTAAAAATGCCTGTCACAGGCATTTTTAGTGTGGAGTGGTGGCTCCAGCTGGCTTCTTTTCAATCTCTGAATAGCTATTTGGAGCATTTTCTGGGACTTGTTTTGTAGATGTGCCCTTGAAGACTTGAAGTTCGTCTCTGATATCCAAGTGGTAAACTTTATACCATTCCACCGTTAGAAGAATAAAACCATATTTAGAGAATTTGAGAAGTTTCAAGGAAGAGAAGAAAGATATCAGCATATGGCGAGAGCTTCCCGAGTTATCCCTCCCGAGTTATCCTTGCATGTTCATGACTGTTGTTTTGAGTATTAAAAAAATGTGCAAAGGGGAAGGAATGATTTGTCCTGACTCTGAAGCAGAGCCTGTTGGCAGGGGTCAAATGTCCCAGCTGTTGGAAGAGGAGCTAGGGGTCAGGGAGCCTGCAGGCCCTGATATTTTTGTGTCACATTGTCACAGTGAAGTGTCAGAAAAGCAGAAAGGCAACGCTGAATAATGAGAGGAAATAATGGGAAGCTTATTAACATATTTTATAAAAATTAATAACTTTGACATTTCCTCACTGTTGCACAGTGCCTCAAGATCCCTGGGTCTGCCTTGTGTTGAAAATCGTCCCCCAAATCACCCAGTTCCTTGCTCTAGTGGGCAACTCTGGAATTCCTATGGGTGGAGACATCATCCCATATGAGAACAAGCCACAATATTAAAAGGTGGGGCCTAGGACCTGTGACTCGGGTCCAGTGTTCGGTTCTGTGACTTTCTGATTAAAAAACACCAGGTACATCCTAATAGCTCTACCTCCATTTCTTTTCTCAGAAGTGAGAAACTGTAGCTCCACTATATACTTGAAAGGTTGCAGTTACTGTGGACACCCTCTTCAAAAAACGTTTGTAGCTGGAAGATGAAGCTTAGCTTTGCTGACCAGTTTGCCCATGGGCTGTTCTCTTGTAGATACAAACGAAGCCATATTAGCTTTAATTTCACTGGTGCCAGTTTGTGGCAGACTTTACACTAAGTGCCACTGAGCTAGGGCACCTCCTTCAAAATTTGAGTTTTTCTACTTGAAGACAGGTGGGTGTGTCTCGAACACACACTCCTATGTCGGGGAGGGTGTGAGAGGGCGAGAGTGTGGGGAGGGAGGTGGAGGTCAGTGATAGCTGAAAGAGCTCTGGACTTGGAATCAAATGACCTAACCGCAGAAACCTGCTGTGTGATTTTATCTGTGCTCACTTAGCTCTTCTGTTCCTTAGTACTTTTTCCTGGACTATGAAGAGGATTAGCAGGTGCACTTACTCATGTGTATGCTCAGCCGTAAGTTCAACATTTACTGAGCCTCCTCGGTGCTCCATGCCTTGTGCCGGATGCTAAGTCACTCCTGCAACTCCTGCTACCTCATACAGCATCACCTCTGGTGACCGCCACGACAACCACTGTGACCTGGGCTCCTGCTAAGGTAGCGGACGCTGCGCTGAGCGCTCCCTGTATGTTTCTTCATCCAGTCCCCAGAACAGCACAGTGAGGAGTTAATTCCATCTCTATTTTGCAGTTGAGAAAGACAAACCTTAGGAGATTAAGGGACATGTTGAAGGCTTTCCAACTAGGGATAAGTGTCAGACTCTGGGTTTGAACTCAAGCCTTTCTGATCCTGAGGCAGAGAGACGAAAAAAGAGTCACTATTCTCCAGTGTCTCATAGCCTTATTCCTTCTGATTTAAACATGATTCCAGGTAGGTAAAATGCATTATGTGTACGTCCAAACAAAGGCACACAGGAATATTCATGAATTTGGTTATCATTGTAATCTCAGAAATGACACGGAGGATGTGCAGGTGTGTCTTGTAAGTAAAGATGACTATAGGTTCTTGGATGCAACATCTCATTCTCTGGAGGGCTTCCAACGCCATTTCAGAGCTGTGCTCCCATCAGAGGGCAACTATCCAGCCAAGCCTTCGTTGTGGCTGCACAGTTAACTGGAGGGAAGGAAGGTTGCCTCCCTTTCTCCTCCCACAGCTGGGCGAGGTGTCTCTTTCCTGAGCTCATCTGGGGCAAAAGAGGAATGGTGCCAGGGAGTGCCACCCAGCTGCACCGGTCGGTGCTGAAGAGCAGTTTTACGTGCACAATCTTCCCACTTGGTGAATTAATCCTTTTTCTTCAAAAGATGCCTCAGACAAATCGATGTCATTTTGGAACACAGCGATTCAGGAAATACTTGGGAAAGTACTCACAAGAAATTGCTCTTGGGTGACTTTATCTCGAAGCATTGCTGAGGACGTGCTGTTATCAAATTAAATGGCAGACCTCAATGTATCCACTCTCCCAATAAGCCACATTTATGATCTTACAAAAGTGACATTTTCCTTGGCATTGAGGTAGTATAGTGAGAAAGAAATAACTGTCCGTAACATTGTCAGTCCCTGGCATGCAAAGTCATTCTCTGGCATTAAACTCAGATGATGTCTTTGATGATGATGATGATCATCATCATAAAAAGATGAACTGGGCTTTGTTATTATGGAGGGGTTTGGGGAAAGGGAGGAAAAAAGGCATTTCCCACGATCCTTTATTATGAGACCTGAGACTGGAATCTGAATGCGAAGGCCATAGTGTCTGGAGATTTAGTCCGAACATCCCCCTTTACCCTGTTGAAATGGGTACCAGGAAATATTCCCCTTTCCCTGGGGGAAGGAGTGAAACTTAGCTTACCTTTACCAAGGGGAACTGGGATGGGAAAAACATTAACAACAGATACAAATCAAGCTGCACAGACAATGTACTTTCCTATTTCCCTGCCATCTCACAAAAGACACACAAGGGTGAGAAAGTAAATAGTACTACTTAACATTTGTATACCAGTTGAACTTTACAATGTCTTTTCACATGAATGGGCCCATTTATATCTCCCAGTAGCCCTGTGAATCAGGAATTGTCATTCACATTTTATAGACAAGGAAACCGAAGCTCAGAAATGGGAATTAAATCCAATGTTTCATAAAATAATGAGCTTATGGAATCCTAGATTTAGAGGGCACCTTAGAAATGATCTAGTCAGAACTCTAGCTCAAATCTAACTTGATTCCATTGGATTCAATAAACATTCATTGAGTACCTGGTTGTGCCCAGCACTGTGTTGGGCACTGGGTAAAAAGATAGGAAAGAGTCCTGGTCACTGTCCTTGAAGAGCATACTGGCGGGGAGACAACCTGGTAAAGAAATAGCTCTCGTATTGTGCTGTAGGTGACACCCAGAAGAGGTAGGTGACACCCAGAGGAGGTATGTGCCATTATTTACCTGGAAAGACAGGTGTGGAAAGCAGTAGTCCAGGGTGTCACTTGAGCAGGGCTCCTAGGGAGGAGGAGGATCCTTTCTGCAGGACTAGGAGGGAGGGCAGGACCGTGCAGGCAGACAGAACCGCGTGCTCCAAGGACAGAGGGATGCTTGGAGAAGGCTGGCCGTGCCGGGGGGGCTGAGTGTGGCTTTGTGGGAGAAAGGCTGAAGAAGAAACAGGAAAGGGAGGTCAGGACTACCCTCTGAAGCTTGTTGAGAACCAAGTTAAGTCATTCAGATTTTCTCCAGTAGGAAATAGAGACTCATCAAAGGGTTTGGAGCACATATGTATCGTGATAGTAATAACAATACTAACGGAAACGATAACAGATAACATTTATTAAGCACTTAACCACAGGCCAGGCACTTTGCAAGACATTTTACATGCAGCAGCTCAGTTAATTTTCTCAAAAACACTTTGAAAAAAGAACTGTTTACAGTCCCCATTATACAAATGTGGAAATGAGGGTTTAGAGAGCTGACGTTACCTGTCGTGGCAGAGCTTGGCTCTCCAGCGGTGACAGGCTCAGATGGCTGTGCTTGTAAGAAGGATCGCTAAGAGTGGGGTGGAAAGTGGGCTTCAAGGGAGAAAGGTCTTGTCCTGCATTCAAACATATGACTCAGACCCCATAGGGATGCCCGGGGTTTCTGGGCTCGGGAGGGAATGGCCCTTTCCTTCAGTGCTTGCTACCTGTCCCAGGAAGCTCGGAGGGGAGAGTGTGGCCCTACTTACCCAGGACATTTAGCTATTGCCTCCCGCCTGTCCCCATCATCTCTACCATGCCCACCTTTCCATTTGCATTCTTCATGAGTGACAGCTCTGAAGCCCATCGCTGTGACAGCTCTGAAGCCCATTGCTGTTGGTTCAACAGTCTTCAGTGAAATCAAGGCTGTTCGCCTTAAGAGAGTGGACAACAAGCAGGGTGTGGGCTCCCTGTCTTCCAAGACAGTTTGGGAAAGACAGGATGAGCCGAGAATGCCATACCATTAGCACCTTGCAGAATGGGCCCCAGAAATGCCCGGGTTCCATGCCCAATTAAATGTGGATAATGCAATTGTGAATGTACTGGTTAAAGAGATGAAAATGGGTGAACTGTAAATCAGTTTATTCAAATGCATTTTTTTTGATAGCAGAGTATAGGCATATCATTAGCTTGTAAATGTGTCTAATAAGCCTGTCTTCACTAATATGCCAAAAAGAGTCTAATTAACTTTTTTTTCCTCCAGTTAGACAGTAGTGTGAGGATCCCTGATCACATTTCCACACTATCTTTTTAGCATCAGCAAAGCAGCACTAAAACAGCCCCGGTGACATCTATAAAAATGCTAGTTTATAATTAGGACGATCTTGGCTTGAACAATAATGTTGCAATTTGTAGTGATGGCTTCTGTTTCTCTTTAATTTTAATGTATTAGCCTACAATGCTCTGGAGATTTCTAGGCAGACTAGCCCGTTTCCGTTTCCAAAATTGCTGGCATTATATGCTTTAGGTTAAAGAAGGGGAAAGAGCTGTAATTTGGGGGATATTTGGGGGGACGAGGGAGGAAGAAATACTGGGGCAGAAGAAATACTGACAAGAAAAGACAACGATAACATTACCCGGATTTTTCTTAACCCATCGACTGAATGTGAAGACCACGTCTAGGAGAACGCTGCCGATGAAGACAGGAATCTCCAAAACAATGGAATCCTGTGTTTCCCAGTGTTCTCAGGTGCCAGGATTGTCAGCCTCTTTCCATCAGAGTCCCAGGGGCCTGCAAAAAATTGGCCATGGATTCCACCAAGAAAATTCAGGAAGGCAGACCAGTGTGATCTTTTAGCCTTATAATTCTTTGTGGAGTCCATTTGGACATTGAAACAAAATGCCAACACCACTGTCAGAACCCCATCACTGAGACTGCGTGTCTCTTTTGTCATGCTTGGGACACAATCACCTCTGTTGCCTAAAGCTAGGGTTCCTAATGTTGGGAGCCAGTGGCCCATGGATGGACTTCTGGAAATCTGTGAATACCCTGAAATAGGACGTAACTCTGAATAAACGGCTGAATGATCCACAGGAGATTTACTCACACTACAATCTGGATCAAATTTTGGGTGGGATTTGAGAATCTGTATTTTTTAAAAGAATCCTCTGATGATTTTAATAATATACCTTTAACTGGGGAGAATCTTCATGACTTTTATCAGACCCTCGAAAAATTTGTGAGCCCAAGAAGTTTATGGACCACTGGTGTAAAGTCTGACATTCCGGGTACTCCTGGCTCTGACCTTTCTTTCCCAACTCTGTTCTCCTAGTGGGGGATTGATGGACCTAATAAATAGAACCACTCATTCCTGGTTGAGTCCTAAGCCAATTGAAAAATAAGATAAATAAGGCAGAAAGGAGATGAACATATTACTTTGATTTTCTAAATGGGTAATTGCAATGGATTGAATGTTTTTGTCCTCCCCACCCCCAAAAAATCATATGTTGAAATCCCGACCCCCGATGTGATGGTATTAGGAGGTGGGGCCTTTGGGAGGTAATAAGAGCATGAGGGTGGAACCTTGAGGAATGAGATTAGTGGGCTTATAAAAGGAGTCCCAGAGAGCTCTCTCACCCTTTTTCTACCACATGAGGATACGAAGAGATGTCAGCAGTCTTTTACCTGGTAGAGGGTCCTCAGCAGCACCCAACTACACAGGGACGCTGATCTCAGATTATCAGCCCCAAGAACTATGAAAACTAAATGTCTGTTGTTTACAAGCCACCCAGTCTGTGGTACTTTGTTCTAGCAACTTGAACTGAGACATTAGTGTTGAAGAACGTGGCATATGATTTCAGGCTAGTGGAGTCATTAACACTGAAACCCCAAGTTCAAGCACATCTACCCATCCAGCCTCAGGCAGCATGGGATGGGGGCAGGCCCCCTCCAACACGCAGGAGCAGAACCTGCCCCCGAGACCTATGAGCAGAGCGGCACCTGTGCGTCCCAGGGCACCTGAATCCTAAGGAGGAGGAAGAACAGGTCCTGGACAACACATGCTTAATTTCTTTCCTAAACGATGCTGGTGCAGAATGAGCGAAGAGTGAAGAGTGGCTGTCACGCTAACAGACGCGCCCTACAAGCTGGGCAGCATTGGGAGCTGCTATTCCTTCTTGACCAACATACCCGTTATTCCCTAATATGCCATGTATGTTCCCGCCTCTTATCCTTTACCCACCCCCTGTGCTATCTGAAATCCGCTTTCCATCATCATTTATCTGAATTTCATTTGCCCTTAAAACCCAGATGGGGTTCAACTTCCTCAGGTCAGTCTCCTCTGACTGCGTCTCTGTGTAAACTTGCCGGGTACTAAGGGAAATCTGGTCTGAGCTCTCGCAGCAGTTCCCTAAAGCCTAACTGATACCAGAATTACCTCCAGGAGAGCTCACCTGCACCAAAACCTGGGTCTCACTATTGGAGAATCTGATCAGGAGATCTTGGGTGCAGTTTGGGAATCTGTACTTCTAAAATGTTCCCCCAGATAATTCTCATTATCTGCCCAGCCCAGAAACCACTATCTGGTCATTATTTGCAAGATCCTTCTAGCACTCACAGCCTTGTTTGTGACAGGGGAGAAGTGCATAGCACAAAAGAGAAGGGTCACAGAAAAGGACATCGGTTGTAGGGTGCAGAGGAGCATAGTTAGGATGGGCACCATGGAAAAGTCTCAAACATTTGGGTGAGGCAACGGTACCAGTTGTGGGGGAAGTAGTGGGAACAACATCTGGCAGTTTCTCTGTAGCTGAAAAATGAGCTCATTATCAAGGAGGCATAAGAGAATTATATGACCATTATCTGTACAGTGATTGTAATAATAATACCCTTATAGAGTTTTGGGGTGGATTAAATAAACAAAGTATAGAAAGTACGTAAAGCACTCAGCAGAGTGCCTAGAATATAGAAGACACAGTAATCTCTCCTTATCCATGTTTGCATTTTCCATAGTTTTAGTTACCTGAGATCAACCACAGTCTAAAAATATTAAATGGAAAATTCCAGAAATAAAAAATTCATAAGCTTTACATTGCATACTGTTCTGAGTAGTATGATGAAATCTCATGCCATTCCACTCCATCCTGCCTGGGACATGAACCATCCTTTGTCCAGTGTATCCTCACTGTATATGCTATCTACCTGTTACTCTATAGGAAAAAACATAGCATATATAGTAGCTGGTACTATCTGTGGTTTCAGGCATCCACTGGGGGTCTTGGAATGCCCCCTTCACTAGTTGTCCATGGAATACTAACTAGCGTGCCCTGATCTGCAAATCAGACTCAGATGACCTCCCTGAAGCCTGGGCTGCAACGAACAGCCCAAGAAGCAGAAATGGCAGGTCTGTGCTCCTCCCATCCTGCTCTCCTCTCCATCACTCTGCTAAAAGCGAAGCCACTATCTGGCCAGTGACCAGATCCCAAATGCTTCCTGAATGCCAGCCCTCATTTGCAGGAGTCTTTCTCAAGCTCCTGATATTTGCTAATTACATAAATACCAAATACTGAATACTCCACAGATAGTAGGTTTGTCTTGTTTGCTATAGTATCTCCAGTACCTATAGTACATTGCTTGGTACATACTGGACACTTGATAAATAGTTGAGCAACTGATATCACTCTTATGAAATAATGTGAAAAAAGAGAGGAGAGGAAATAAAATCAGATTCCATGAATACTGTCTATGTGGCAGACACTATTTTAGGAATGTTTCATTACTCAAGAGTTAGTGCAGAGTTATAAGCTCTGATACTCAGGATGTCTAGGTTTGAATCTTGGTTTTACTTACGAGTTCTATGACTCTGAGAAAGTTACTTAACTCTCTGAGTCTCAGTTTTCTCATAAATAAAATGGAAACGTGGTGGCCAAGCTCCAAGGCTGAGCTCCAGGAAGACACGCCCCCTGATATCCATGCCCTGGTGTCATCTCTTCCCGCTTTCCATCTCTGCTGGCCTGTGACATGACTGAATAAATAGAAAGCAACTGAAAGTGATCTTATGGGAATTCAGAACCCAGGTATGAAAAGGTTTGGTAGATGCTGCTTTTGTGCTTTTGGGATTCCTCAGCCGCCATGTAAGAAGTCCATCCTTCTGGAAAGACCATGTGAAGAGGTCACATGGACAGGTGAGGCCTTGAGACTCCGTGGAGAGAGTGGTCTACCCATTCTAGCATCCCAGTTGAGCCTAGGTGCTTCCAGTCCTAACTCCATCTGACTGCACCACATGAGAGACCCCAAGTGAGACCAGAAGAACCCCAGCTTAGCCCCATCAACTCACAGAACTATCAGATTGAGTAAAATGGTTGTTATTTTAAGCCCCCAAATTTTGGAGCGGAATATTGCACAACAACAGATAATCAAAACCTGGAATGATAACTTCTACTTTGTAGACAAAAAACATAATCATGTGCAGAAAGCACCAGGAGCATCATAATAACTCAGAAAGTATCCTTTAATTATTTAACCTTTGCAAACGGTCCTGTAAGGTGGGTCCCCATTTTTGTGACGCAGAGTCTGCAGCAGAAAGCAGAAGGGAAGGGTAGAAACAGACTTCGGGGGGACCAGGCCCATCTCACTCCAAAGATGTGTGTGTCTTTTCCTTACTTCACAGCCATCTCTCCAGGGGAAGAGAAGTAGCAACTTGTCCCAGAGTCTTAGGAAATCGACAGCCTATTTTTCCATGTCCAGTCTTTTTTAGTAATAAATAATGAGGCAACGTAAGCTGAAGCGTGTGCTCTCGGGGTGGAACCAGTTGCCGTGGCAGTGGCGGTGCTGTCCCCAGGCTGATGATGATTTCGGCTGGGGAAATGAGCGGGTGCACCAGGAAACCACGACTCTCTTTCTCCTAATGCAACGCAATGAAGGGAGTTAAACTACAAATGAATGGAAAGAGGGATGGAATAGTTTCTAAAGATAATGCCTCCCTGCCTCTCCACAGCTCTCTAACGAACACCATCAGCTGGCACGGTGAGAACAGCAGTAAGTGCCATTCAGTGTTAATTACATTTAAATGTAAATCTAAAGGCATCCGGCTCAGACAAGTCATTTTTAATAACACTTCATCCTGGGCTATTACAATTTTTATTTGTCATCATCTAATTGATTTGTGTCCATTTCAATTATTTGCTTTCTTTTTGCTCGTCACTTCCCTGGGCCAGCGGGAACAGGTGGCCAGCAACCTTCTTTTCCTCCCTCTGCTATGTTCATTCCTCATCAACACCTGTGGCCCTGAATATCTGACCTTTTCAAAGTGCTGCACTTCCTGCCTGACCCCTGACTGCTGAGACCAGCTTTGTGGCGATGCTAAGCGACCCTCCAGCCCTTCACAACCCAGCTTAAAAGCCATTGTAGGACGGCTACTTGGAGGAACCACCGCTAACCCTATCACTTCTCTACTCTCGTCACTCAACAGAATCACCTGGAACATGTATTTCTTTTTAGTATATTTCACCTAACAGGAACATGTACATTTTGTCTCGTTAGGTATGTATAGGCTCTGTAAGGGCAAAGGTGTGTGCTTACTTTTTATCTTACTTGTTTTCTATAATGAACATCACACACACACACACACACACACACACTCACGCACACACACCCTACAGTAATGTTCCTGACTCAGATCTAGTTCTTCTCATCAAAATTTACCCCCATCACGCGGCCCATTCTCTCGACTCTCCCACAAGCAGCCAAAGGTGATAATGGATTAGTTAATTAATGAAATGAAGTGCTGCAAACATGTTAGTTTTCTCCTGCGTGACCCTTGCCAGATGACAATATACTCTAAATTAAATAAAAAGGCATGTATCTCCTTAAGATGAAAACTGAGTAATGGAGAAAGTAAAGAACAACATATAAGACTAGAAGAGTAGATAATTTGAAATAGGGAGACCTTTCCAGACCCTTAAATCATATTAGGAAGTCAGCTGCCTGTGGTACCCAAGCCTGTGCATACCAGGTTTGCAGGGACTTTGTTTTGGAGATCTGATGGTAGTAAATGCTGTGACTGGGCCCCGAACCTACTAGCCATACAATACAAAGCAGATGGGAGATGTTACTCGTGGGGCGTGCTTTGGGACAGCATAGGGTAGAGGTAGAAAGGGGGAATCCTCCCCTCCCGTACCCCGGTGTGCCTGTATTCCCCCTCCTCTCACTCCCACACATCATCCTTCATTCGCAGACAACGTGTTCATGCCTTTGCACGCCTCCGTCTCTAGGCATGCTGCTTTTTCCACCGCAGTGTGAATCAGAGTCGACGTGGCTTCCAAAGAGCCAAAGGGAATGGCATTCACCCATCGCTGCAGGGACAGGCACTGGAGGCTCCAGCAGTTGACAATATGTTTGTAACAGATCACTGGGCAATTTTCCAGTCTGATACTTTCACTCTGCCTGTGTCCTCCAAAGCACAAGGTAGCAGGAAAGTTGGCAGTCTAGTGTGACGAAGGCTTTGAAACACAGCCCCATTACACACCACACGCTGGAAGGCATCCAAGCCACAGTACCCCGTTCAATTCATTTGCAAGTCTCCGAGTCCCAGGTTAATTGTACCAAACAATGGCCCTGACCCATCAGTACAAAAAGACGACTGGCAGGCTCACAAGCGTCTGTTCACTTAACCCACCCCTCTAAGTGTCAAGGTACTTAGGCGGGCAAGTGCGCAGGCGGTGAGCACAGGAATACCTATGGCGTATGCACATTAGCACACGTGTATACCTTCATAGACAGCTACATGCACACATGTATTCTCTCTCTCTCTCTCTCTCTCTCTCTCTCTCTCACACACACACACACACATACACACACAAATCAAACTAAATACATCATCCATCAGACTGGCTGTTAAGTCAAGCCAGCTGGACTTGGCCTTTTCAGTCTGCTCCCAGAGCCAGAGAGTGTAGCCCTGCAATGCTCTGAGTGGGAAGCACATTCTGGCTACTGACAGTTACCTGAGCCTAAGTCCCCTCCCCAGAAGAGCCTGGCCAATTTGCTTTCAAAGTCTGCAAGTCCACCTCCTGGCCATGAAACAAAAGGCTTTTCACAGCTACCTGACCTGGTAGATACCTGAGTTGTCCAGGGTGCTCTGCAATTTCTCCCCAAGCAAGGAAAGGCCAGAGACCCCACACTGGTTCCCTCTGCCCTGCAGCTCTGCTTCTTGTCCCTTAGCTCTCCCGTCCCATGGTTGTCATTGGTCACTTGGCTAGTGAGCATCTGTCCACTCTCGCCCCCCCCCCCCCGTTATTCCAGGTATAGGTCCAGCTGGCGGAGCTGCCACACACGAGCCTGGGGAGGCTGCCAAAGGCCTACCTGACACGGCTGAAGGCTCTCGCTGTACCACAGCCTAGTGTGGCAGGAGAGCGAGGGGCTTAATAACGAGGACGTTAGAGAGAACTTGATCTAGGTTTGAGTTGCCACTATTTAACTGTGTGTCCTTGGATAGGATCTCTTTGAGTCTCAGTGTCCGCAACTGTAAGATGTGGATGAATAATGCCTACTTCATGGGGTTACTGTGAGGCTTGAACTTAGCCCCCTTCCCGGCACTAAGGGCTCCACAGATGTTGGGCGTCACCATCACCCTCTCCACCATCATTGTTGCCATCATCACTCATGCTCTGTAGCAGCAGAAAAGCTTTGGGTCCTCATGATGACTCTTGCTGCCTGCCACTTGTTCTTTCTTATCCCACAACCTCAGCTCTTCCAAGTAGGAACCCAAATATTAATTTTTTTTCCTTTTTGCAAAGTTTTGACGTATTTACTTATTGATGCTTTGTTTTGTTGGTTTAGGAGAAAGGGAATGAAAATTTACCTAAGAAGCAATTCCATCCCAGGCACTTCGTAGAGTTAAAAGCTTGAAAATGTCCCCACAAAATCTAGCCTGCATCTTTAGGTGGAACTTTGAGAGAAAGGGTCTTTTTGGGTGGGGTGGCCGGGATATTCCCTTCTGAGGGGAGAAGGAGCCCCACCGCCTGTGTGTTGGAGGTGGTGGGGGCACCGAAGCTCATTGCAGTCTCGAAGCTCATTGCTGGAGCACCCAGCCCAAGCCTGGCCAGGAAGGAGAGGGAGGACTCTAAGGATTCCAGGGGCCCCACTGGGAAGCTAATTTGTGGCACACTGCAGTCTGCTCGGGGACCTGGGGACACATGTTAACCCCTGGAGAGGTGTTGGGCTCAGGGTGTGAAGAAGAATGAGAGGAAAGAAAGTGATTGCCCTCAGAAGATAAATTTAATAAGATCCTCAGACCCATGTCACTTCAGACTCAGTGTCTGGCGCAGAGAATGCTTCCTAAAAGAATAATAATACTAGATTTATCGTGCAATGACTATGAGCCAGGCATCGTTCTAAATAATCTACATGTATTAAGGCATTTAATCCTCACAATGGCTTTGCAAAGTAGAGACTTATTATTCCCATTGTACAGATGAGAAAACTGAACACAGAGAAGTTATTTCTAGCACAAAGTCTCACAGCTAGCAAATGGCCGAGCTAGGACCTGAGCCCTGGAAACCGTCTGGCTCAGGAGCTGACTAATAACCACCATGGAAGCTGCAGAAAAAATAGACACTCGGCAGCATCAGTTGGTGCTGGACCAACTGGTCAGTGGTGTGGGATTTCTCTGGACAGAAGCAATGGCAACCTTTGAACTACTGTGACCAGGTGACTGCATGGAGCATGGATAACTAAAACAGTTTGCAGAATCTCAGAGCTATCGTTTTCCCTCACCCTCGACTAGAAGGGCAGACCTGAATGGAAGCCCCACTCTAGTGACCGAGGGTGAGGGGAAGAAAGAATCTTAAATATACGGTAACCAGGCAATCTTATTGCACCTTCAATGTGCCTCCAGGTAGGTTTGTTCCAGCACAGGGGTCATAAACTACTGCCTGCCTGCCTGGCCTGACACCTGTTTTTGTAAATAAAAATTTATAAATAAAAATGGGACACAGCCGTGCCCATTTATTTATGTGTTCTCTATGCCTGCCTTTGCACTACAACATTGAAGTTGAATAGCTACAGCAAAGACTGTGTTTTCTGCAAAGCCTGAAGTATCTACAACCTGGTCCTTTACAAAAAAAAAATTTTTCTTTGCTGACTTCTAGTTCAGAGAAATACTTGCTCTTTAACATTTTATCATTCAATCCTCCCAGGTCAGGGTATTATGTTTTATTTACCTTATTTTACAGATAGAAAAAATTGGGCCGCAAGAAGTTAGGCAATTTATTCAAAGTTTTATGGTCTCAAAGTTCTATGTGTCAGAATTAGAGCCCAGATACTTGACTCCAAAGGCCATTTTCCTTTGATCTCATCATTCCACAAAAAGTTTCTCCTGTGTGTGTAGACAGCATAGAAGTTTCTGTTTCTTCTCTAAAACTTAAAAACAAAGCCCTAGGGGAACAGGGAAGGTGGTAAGTTATTCATACATGCATCCAAATCCTTAGTATTTTCACTTTTTTTCCCCCAAAACTCAAGGACACTGGATGCCAGTTGAGTCAGATAACCTGTACTTTAGATACATGTATATATGAAGACCTCAGGCTTCTGTCTAATTTCAAACTCATAACTTTTTTGAACCCATAGGAGGGTTGAGATCACAGAATAATCAACTGACCCCAAATCTAAAGAGGGACATATCTACAGGGAAAGAGGACATGCAGGTATGTGCTCACCTGGGATAGACACATCTGGACACAGGTATGAAGATTCCACTGCAATAGTGGACACATTGGTGAGGGCTGAATGCTGGCTGGTGACATGGTGTGATCCTCCAGGGGCTGCAGAAATTGGAGGACTCTGCACTCTCTCACAGTCTCCTCTTCATGAACCTCATCAGGCACTCAGAAATGGCAAAAGAGACTGAGAAGTGTCAATGGTGGTACAGACTTGGGAAAATGGAAGAGCAGCCATGGGGAGGAGGAAGGTATTCTCCTAGATCTTTTCCCTTTATCTCCCCCACAGAGCAAAGGTCTTCATCTGCAGGGAGAAGGGCAATGAGTACCTCTGGCCACCTTAAGCTACTAAAGAATGCTCATTTCAGCTGGAAAAGGAGACAGGGAGGGGAATTCTACTCCTGAGAAGCATCCTGACGGACACTACCTTAGTTAAATGATCAAAGTTAACATTATCAGTGTACATTTTGCCATCAAGTGCCCATGATATGATGCTCTGTGAAAGGCACGTCACATCTGTGGCATCCTACCAATAATACACAACCTCAGTCTAATCATGAGCAAACACCAGAGGCCCTGTGCGGTGGCTCACACCTGTAATCCTAGCACACCGGGAGGCTGAGGCGGGAGGCTCGCTTGAGTCCAGGGGTTCTAGAGCAGTCCAGCCAAGAGTGAGACATCTGAATCTACAAAAAATAGAAAAATTAACTGGGGGTGATGGTGCATGCCTGTAGTCCCAGCTACTCTGGAGGCTGAAGCAGGAGGATCGCTTGAGCCCAGGAGTTGGAGGTCGCAGTGAGTCATGATGAGGCCACTGCATTCTAGCCTGGCCAACAAAGCAAAGCTCCATCTCCAAAAGCAAACAAAAACCAGGAAAAAAAATTCCATCAGACTAACCCAAATGAGGGACATTCTATATAATCACTGACTAGTTACCTTCAAGACAGTCAAAGTCAATAAAGAAAAGGTAAGATGAAGCAAGAGAAAACTATGACACATGATAATTAAATGCAATATAGAACCCCTGATAGGACCCTGGAACAGATCAAAGCACATTTGTGAGAAAACTGTTGAAATCCAAATATTATACATTCTGTGCTTTAGTTAATAGTATTTCAAATAGTTAATAGTATTAACTAAGGTTAATTTTGTGGATTTTATTAATATAAATGTTTATCTAAGAAGGTCACATTAGGGGAAGCTGGGTGAAGAGTATATGAGAACTCTTTATACTGTATTTTGCAATTCTGGTGTAAGTCTAAAATATTATTTTCAATTAAAAATAATAATTAAAAAAGTATATGTGACATCTGCATCCCCAT
Source organism: Microcebus murinus (assembly GCF_040939455.1). NCBI lineage: Eukaryota > Metazoa > Chordata > Mammalia > Primates > Cheirogaleidae > Microcebus > Microcebus murinus. Next base: position 112,431,379 of record NC_134105.1, on the reverse strand, counting down.
GTTTATTGCAGCACTATTCACAATAGTCAAGATATGGAATCAACATAGGTCTCCAACAGCAGATGGATGGATAAAGAAAATGTGGTATGTATCTATACACCATGGACTACTATTTATCCATAAAAAAAGAATGAAATCCTGTCATTTGCAGCAACATGGATGGAATTGGAGGTCATTATGTTAAGTGACATAAACCAGAAACAGAAAGCTAAGACACTGTATGTTCTCACTCATAAATGGAAGCTAAACTAAGTTGATCTCATAGAAGTAAAAAGTATAATAGAAGATACTAGAGGCTTAAAAGAGCAAGGGAGAAAGGGGGCACAGGGAGAGATTTATAGCTAGATGGGAGGAAGAAGTTCTAGTGTTCTATACCATGGTAGGATGACTGTAGTTAACAATAATATATTATATAGTTTTAAACAGCTATTAATAGAAGATTATTGAATGTTCCCAACACAAAGAAATGATAGATATTTGAGATGATGGACATGCTAGTTATCCTGATCTGATTATATGTAACAAAACATCACTACGTGCCCCAGAAATACGTACAATTATTATGTGTCAATGTAAAAAACTTTTTAAAAATGTATATGTGAGTTGAATTTTCCTTTACCATTGATTGCTGCTAGAATTCCAGAAACCTGTTATTTGATACTGATTACTCTTTAGGTACTGACTATAACATGCTAGTTTTCTACATCTTTACTCCCCTAACACTCTGGCAATTATGTCATTATCTGTAAACAAACACATAATTTTACTAGTACAACATGTTTGAAAGAGTTTTGCCTTGATATTTTTCAAATAAATGACATCTTCTGCAAACTTGAATCTCTTCCAAAGACTATGCTTTGTAAATTTAATTTTTTCATATCAAATCACACGAGTTAATGAATAGCTACCAGATTGAACATACTATGGTGTTTCACATCTCAGGATGAAGGTGTGAATCACCTTTGCTTTTTTTCTATTTCTTTATCTGATAATGGTCTTGCCTTTGTTCTCTATCAGTTCTTCTCATTATTCAAGATGCAACTGAAATGGTCTACTTTTTCCATTCTGTGCTTCCAGGGCATGATGTCTCATAGCTATAATTTTCAGAATATGGAAAGGCTGGTGCATCGTGGGCATTTACCTCCCAGGACTGATGCTGGGCAAAAACATCCAGTTGGGCCATACTGGTACATACTTGTTAAATATCATCCCTTCTTTTCTAATTTCATATTCCGTTCACCCCTATAATTTTGCTAGTGCTTTTAAAAGCATGTCTATCTTTATTGAATTGTAAGAGCCTTAGGAATAGCCCCCTCATCTTTATGTACCCCCAATACATTCAGCACAGCGCCTTTTACCTGACACTGGGTCTAAGGGCCCACAGAGCCTGAGTGATGGAGCCAGAATTTGAACCCCATCTTTAGCTTCTATGACTGCAAATTCCATACTGTTGTTTGCACTGTGTCTCTCACGTATCCTGTGCCAATTAGGATGGATCTCACTCCAAGGTCAACAATGGCTTTGACAATGAAGAAATGTAATTATCTCACATCACAAGAATTCTGGATATGGATGATACCAGGTTTATTGCTGAAAATCAACATAGCATCAAGAACCTGGTCTCACTTTCTGTCTCCTCTCTGCCATCCTCCATGTGTTGGCTGTGTCCTTAGGCTTCTTGCCTAATAGTTGCAAAATGGCTCCAAGCCCCACAGTTATACATAACAGCATCTTGCACAGAAAAAAAGGGGGCACAGAAGAAAACCCCAGCACCCCAAGAGACTCTGCTTTATGTCTCACTGTCCTGAAGAGACTCACATGCCTAACCCTAGAGAAACGAAACATCTGTGATTAATTTAGTTCAGTCACAAGTCCTCCCCTGGAGTTGGGGTAGGGACCTACATTCCCAGAACATGTTGTAATCTGTGTCATACCTGAGCAAACTTGGGGATCTATTAGCAAGAAGGAAGGAGGGAACGACTGCTGGAAAGGCAACTCCTGTCTGCTACATATGCTATCCTGAATTGCTCTTTATTTTGATATATATTTATACTCTCTGTCCCTTTAATTATATGAATTATCACCCTGATAGCAGGAATCAAGTCTTCGATTTATTTTGCATTCTCCACAGAGCATGGTCCAGACATGACAGCAAGAAATATTTGGTGAACAGTTGGAGAAAAAAAAAATCACAACCTAATCTTAAAGAGTTGAAGACCCTTGTCATTCATATTGCCTCCATATTTCCATGCCAGCCTCAGATGGGTCCCTCTGGTGTGCTTGCAGAGGATGCCAAGTTGGAAGAAGGGCACCAGGAATTCTTTGTGGCAATATTCAGCCCATTGGCTGGGCATGCACACGTGCCAAATTATACACCAGGCAGGCATCGGGACACCTGCTTTGACAAAGCATGTCTATTATGGGATTTGTGTCACTGCTGATGCCAGCAGCAGAGTTCCCCACATTCATCACACTGTGCCTCATCTCCATATTTTTGCTCATGTTTCCCCCTTTCCCTGAAACACCTTTCCCTCCCCCACCACTCTGTCACCTGGTTAAATCCTGCTTATCATTTAAAACCCCTTCCAGGGGGTCTTTCTTTGCAGATTCTTCCTACCAGGCTGGATTTGGGGGTTTCTCCTCTGTAGTTCTGGGTAGGCATCCTAACGATTGTACTTAATAATATTTTATATCTATGGGATAGTATTTGCTATTTGAGTGCATATCATTTTTTTTTTTACACTTGTGGCAAGTGTTGTAAGTATATTATTTCGATCGGAAAAGCCCTATGACACATTATTGGGCTTACTTGCTAGCAGAGAGCACAATCCAATAAGGACAGAATGAAAGGGATAGTAACAAATGCTGAAAAGCGCTGTGAGGGAAAACACACAGGGCCACGAAAGCATCAAAGAGAGCAAGCAGGCTGAGTCCATCGTGAGGATGCAACATGTAAATTGAGAGTGACAGACCGAGTGGACATCGGCTGGGTGAAGGGCAGAGGGAGACAAGGCTCCAAGCAGAGGCCAGAGCATCCGTGACGCCCTGTGATGGGAGGGGGGTGACAGAGAAAAGGAGACACGCAAGGTCAGGGAGAGAACAGCAGACGGGGTGGGGGAAGGTGGCCAGGATGGAGCTGGGGTATCGGTGGAGGCCAGGCCATGTAAACAGTGTCGTATTATTTGTCTAAGCACCTCTTTTTAAAATATCCTACGAAACAGTAAGTGCATGTGAGGTTTGGGGCAGGAATTACATGAGCAGGTTTCTGTTTCTATAAAAAATATCACTGAGGCCACAGGGTAAGGACCTCAGAGAAGATCAGCCAGAAGGACTCTAGAGAGAAAAATGAATAGTCCGTTTCAGTGGTCCAGGAGAGAGAGAGATGGCGATGGCTTTGACTAGGTCAGTGGTAACAGAGATGGAGCGAAATAGACAAACTTGGTGACCTAAGTCAATACCCATTTACTATCTCACAGTGGGCCAGAGGTCCCGGCACACGGTGGCTCAGCTGTGTCCTTGGGCTCTTCTCTGGGGTCTCTGAGGAAGACCCTGCTTCCAAACCATTCAGGTTGTTGGCAGAATTCCATTGCCTTGAGATTGTGGGACTGTGGTCCCCATTTCCTTGACACGTGACCTCCTTCATCTTCAAGCCAATGATGGCGCATCGAATCCTTCTCTTGCTTGGAATCTCCAACTTCCCCTTCATCTGCATCTCTCTGATTGTCTCTCCTGGCTTCCTCTTCTGCTTTTAAGGGCTCATGTGATTACATTGGGCTTATCTGGATAATGCACAAAAATCTCTTTACCTTAAGGTCAGCTGATTAGCACCTTTAATTCTACCTTCCATGTCCCTTTGGCCACGTAATAATAACATAACCATGGGCACGACATTAGAGGGCAAAGGCTACAGGGGCCAAAATGCTGCCTCTCTGACAAGCTAAATTAAGGAGATAAAATCAACAGCCTTGGAAACCTATAAAAGGTTAATCATAATTATATGCTTCTTCCTGGAAGACAGGTGCAGATGGAGAGAAATTACAGCCCTATATCAGGTAACAGGCTACTGTTATTTATTACCTATTATCATCAGATGTTTTGCAGGCCTGGAACGTACTCCTGAGCAACAAGCACTAGGTCAGAGGAAGGCTGGCCGGAGCCCTAGTTCCAGCTCTGCTGGTCCTTGAGCAAGTCAGTCCACTCCTCGGGGCCTTGGTTTCCTAATTTGTAAAAGGAAAGAACTGAACCAGAGAGTTTCTTTCACCTGCAAATTTCTAACACCGAGTTAATCATATTCATTTGTCTTTTCTTATTGCTACTTGATGGGGAACAGGCCAGGTGTGAGGAGGAGGGCCTGTGAAACTGCTGGCAAATGCTGAATTCATCATGTCTTTTCACGGAGTGTAATGCCAACAGATGTTTCTGAGTCATAATAAAAGGTTAAATATTTTAATAAAAAAGACACATGTTGAAGGTGATTTGGGTTTCTATTAAACTCCCCTATACTCACAATTTTTCCTTACATGCAAATGAACTGGAAGCTTATTAATGAGACGAGAGGCCGGTGCCTAATTAGCAACAGGACCAGGGAAGCTTATATTAGCTGATTCAGCAAACTAACTGGATAATTACTGTAGCTGGACGTTGGCAGCTTCTAGAAACCTTATTAATGGAACTCTCAGAAATTGCCTTGATTATGGCTTCTCAACCCAAGGGTTTAATCCAGGCCATAGATGTTTTATGGCTATTCTGTGCAGGGAATCACTCTCTTCTGTCATCGTTAGCGGGAAGGCAGTACACAAACCATCTTCTGCTAGGTCAAAGTTTTATCAACTCAGGGACCCAAGGGGCTTTCTGCATCCGCAGCTGACCCAATCTTTCCTAAACCTAGTCTTCATTTGCTCCTTGGCTTGGAGAGACACACCAGAGGGTATTCTTCACAGTCACTGCCTATTGGAGACTGGGAGGTCTAGTATTCTAGATATTAATTTTTAATTTACCAAACACTTAGATGGTGATTAGCATGCCAGACACGGTTCTAAGAGATTCATACTTACGAAACCTCATTTAGTCCTCACAACAGTCCTATGAAATAGATGTGATTAGTGTCCTCAATTTACAGATGAAGAAATTGAGGCACCAAGTAACTTGTCTAAGTCAGTAAGGAGCAGAGCCAGGATTTAAACTCAAGAAGTTTGGCTTCTCAATGCTCATTCTCACACACATCATCACACGGTGGTAGTTAAGAGGAAGAACAGAACAGGGCAAAGCACCAGGCTCCCAGACTGAGGCTGGCTATCTGAAATAGTCGTTGTAAAAACAGAAGCTTAACTCTGTTTTGTTAGAAATACTTGATGCTATTTGATCTTTCCCAGATTTTGTTGTTTTGTTAGTTCCTTTCTGTGTTTATGTCTCCAAACCTGTGTGGCCAAATTGCCTTGAAGTCGTAATGACTTTGCCTGGCTCTTGAAGTTGTTAACTGGCTCCAGCTTATGGGTCCTGTCTTAGTTTGTATTACCTGAACTGTTCCTTTGAGCTGCTGTCCCAGGGAATAGAAGGCGGCGGCCAAGGCTCTCATTCTGTTCAACGCATTTCTCCTGCACTACTTCCCTCAACCTTTATTTCACTCTGAAATCTTTGTCCTGGTCTTCCTGCTTTCCACTTAGCTAAATTTGCTGATCGCCTACTCTACTCTATGTAGCACTGGACTGAAGGCTGGAAGTATAGAGAAAAAGAAAAATCAGGACATGGTTCTTGCTCTTGAGGAACTTACAGTCTAATAGGGGCAGTAGACCCCTGCCTTAAAAAATGTCAATATAATATGATGTGTGGAGATGGACGTAAACTTGCAATTCTTTGAAAGATTAAGGAGAAGATAATTTCTGTAGAAGATGATGCCTGAGTTTTGAAAGATAAATAAGATTTAGCCAGGTAAAGAGAAGTGGGTAAGTAAACACGGGAAGTGGTGCCAGGAGAGAATGGGATAGCCTGGTGTACTTGGGGAATTGAAAGAGTTGAGAGTGGAAAGTGTAAGGTGGGGAGCACTTGGAAACTGAGTCTGGAGAATGGGGCTGTCATGGAACAGCACATATGTCCTGCTAAAGTGCTTGGGCTGATTCTGTAGGCACTGCAGGCCTCTCGAAAGACACTAGACACAGAAGTGGGTAGGCCACATTCAGATTCTAAAGAGAAGTCGGGCAGCAGAGAAGGGAATGGATTTAACACTGAAGAAAGGCAGGCAGGCTGAGCTGTTTTTTTGTTTTTTTTGTTTTTTTATTTTTTTGCAGAGGTACTGCTTGCAGATAGCATCTGGTCGACAGCCCCAGTGCCTTTGCACGACAACATTCCACTAAAATAGCTACAAATTCACCACAAACAAAGCCTGATGGACCACACAATGACAGAATTTTTGAGGAATCTTTACTGATTAAAAATAGAAGGAGTCGGATGGAGAAATACCTAGACAGATTTCATGTCACATGAAAGAGAGCCCCTGAGAAAAAGGAGGGAGATGCTTCCTCTCCTTGAACAGGGGACTCGCTGGACTCCCACCATCTTCTTCATGGTTTTCTTGATTTTACTTCTCCCTTTTGGAGCCAAATGTCTTGAAGTTGTATAATGTGCTATTTTCGTTCTCTAACTCCCCATTCTTTAAGCCATCGTAACATGGCCTCTGCCCATCCTGCTCTGCCAAAACTATTCTTGTTAAGATCACTAGTGACTTGTCCGGGCGAGGTGGCTCACACCTGTAATCCTAGCACTCTGGGAGGCACAGGTGGGTGGATCGCTCAAGGTCAGGAGTTCAAAACCAGCCTGAGCAAGAGTGAGACCCCGTCTCTACTAAAAACAGAAAGAAATTAATTGGTCAACTAAAAATATACAGAAAAAATTAGCTGGGCATGGTGGTGCATGCCTGTAGTCCCAGCTACTCAGGAGGCTGAGGAAGCAGGGTTGCTTGAGCCCAGGAGTTTGAGGTTGCTGTGAGCTAGGCTGATGCCATGGCGCTCTAACCCGGGCAACAGAGTGAGACTTTGTCTCAAAATAAATAAATAAATAAAAATAAAAAAATCACTAGTGACATCCCTGTTACCAAATCCAGTGGGATCTCCTCTGTTCTCGCCTTACTTAAACTCTCACAGTCAGCAACACACCCTCCTTCTTGAAAAACATGTTCCCTGGTAACTTTCATGGCACCTTCCTCTCCTGGGTTTGTTCCTACCTCACTGGCTATTTTTTCTCCTTTCTATGATTCCCCCTTCCCTAGGAAAATGTTAGGATTCCGCAGATCTAAGTCCTGTAACTTCTTCTCCTTAATCCCTAAATAGCTTTTGTTAACACTCATAGTTCTCAAATGTGTCTCTTTAGCCCAGAAATCTTTTCTGAGCTCCAGACTCACATTTCCAACTCTCTATTCTTGAAGGTCTCTTACATTTCTTAAACATTACATATCCTACATGAAACTCTTGATTTATGCCTTCTCCTCCGAGCGTGCACATGCCTCCTCTGTACTTGGATATCTGGCTGGATACTCCCAGCACGTATCATCGGTACTCAGGTCAGCGCTGCACGTGAGGAAGCTACCAGAGGCTGGAGAGAGAACTCGCCGAAAGGATTAGCGGGAGTGATGCCTGGTGTTATCACAGGGCCCGCACCAGCCAGAGCGAACAATCTCATAATTCACAGGGCATGCTGTAGAGTACTCAAAGGGTTTTACCACAATAGTGGGGAAAATTAAGGTTACACAAAAATCCTAGGCTGTTGTACTAAGTAGCCGAATAATAGATGAAGTGAAAGAGCTTAAAAAGCAAAACCTGGAAGGACCAGACTGTTTCCTGGTAACTTAAACAGAATTCCCAAACAATGCTCAAGAACAGTTAAAGGAATTCAAAAATATATAGCACTCAACCAGGTGAAATTCACTTCTGATATCCAGTAAAAAATTACTGGGCATGCAAAGAAGCAGGAAAACACTACCCCCAATCCCCCAGTGAGGAGAAAAATCAGCCTATTAAAACTGACCCCAAAGATGATGGAATTAGTATATAAACACAATTGGTTGGAGAGGGTGGGAACAAGGGATTACTCAGGGGCATGAGGCAACTTTGGGGAATGATGGATATGCTCATCATTTTGACCACGTGTAGTGATGGTTTCACAGGCGTATATAAATTATAAAACTGATAAAATTGCATACTTCAAATAGCACAGTTTGTCATATGTCAATTTAACTCAAAGCTGTTTTAAAAAGACTAATTGATCACCACTGGAGACTTTTTTGAATTACTCATTATTTTTAAGCCTAGCAACTAAAGTGATGAGAAATAAAAGGAAATAAAATCAACACTTTGTCCTTCCTTTCCTATATAAACTGCTCCGCTGAGTAGCCACATAATAGATGAAGGGAAAGTTCTCTTATTGGTGTGTTTCAATGTTAAAAAAAAAAAAGCTACAGAGGAATGACAGAATGTGAATGTGCCATATCCTAATCCCTAATGATTAATAGATCGAGGCATTGATAATCAATGCTGCTAAGACTACAAAAAAGAGTGGGAACCAGCCCTTAAGTGTTGCCTGACGTTAGAACACAGTATCACTTCTGCAATAATCTTGCCTAAAACCTATGAACTTATATATCCAACAACTAAATCATGAGAAATACAGAGAACAGGAGAACATGTGGAAGGATACTATGGACATGCAATAGGAAAAATCTAGCTGTGGGAAACCCTACAGGTCAAACCACCCAGATTCTTCAATAATAAATTATAAAGGGGGAAAAAAAAACAGAGCAAGGGAGTTTATAGATTAAAAGACATTTAAGAGGTATTTTAACTAATTCCACCTTAATGTACACACCTAATGTACACGCCTTATTTGTCTCATTATTTAAACAAATGGAAACAGTTGGTGTGATTGATATAAAATTGGTAGTTAGGACACCAGATATTAGATATACTAAGTAATTATCATGAATATTTTAGCTGTGAAAATATTATGCACTTTTAAAGAGTTCATATATCTTAAGAGTTACATATTTAAATATTTGTGAATGAAATAATACAACACCTGGAATTTGCATCCAAAAAATATGGGCGGGGCAGTGGGCAAGTGTATTGGTGAAATAAAATTTGCCATGAGTTGATAATTGTTAAAGCTGGATAATGCACACAGTAGAATTTATTATACTATTCTGTGCATAATTGACCCTTTTCATGTTTTTTAAAAGAATTTTATCTTTAGTAAAACTTGAATTTTAGTCTCTTTTATAATGCTAACAGGGACTACTTTAAAAAATGTGGAATGACATGATATAGAACAAACTGAAGGTTAAATAAAATTTTGGCTTTTTATTAGATACACAACTAGTTCCAAGGGTAGAGAAATGGCATCTGGATACAGGAGTAAAACCTGCTTGTTTACACTCCAGGACAGAAATTAGGGTATTTGTTTAAACCCAAATTGAACAAATCTGACACTGTGAGAAGCTGCAGACTTCCTTACCCTCATCATTGGCAGAAACCCCTGCCTCGGCGGGGTGCGCACATCCAGATTCTTGGATGTTCATCAAGACCAGATTGAGTCTTTAGGGCTTCACCCATCACCAAGCAGAAGGGTGTTTCCCTGCTTTTCCTCATCACATATGCCGCTGAAGATCAGGATTTCCTAGTTAAAACTTATCCTTAGGTAGCTGTTGGGAGCGCACCTCATTTACTTAAGGCCAACAAGTGGATCAGCCTCAGAACAGTAACCAGTCCCCCTTTCCAACAAAGGGGAATGCCAGCCTTGCACATTGTGTTGGTCCCCGGCATGTGACAAAGCTTTAGAAGCCTATGCATCTTTATAGCATCTTTCCGCAGAGTCACTACACCTCTTCCCTAGCTTTGAGTTCAAAATCTTCCCTGAGAGTCGACGTGTAATACAGCTGAATAGGGGACTGCTTTGTAAAAGGAGCTGTTCTCAGAATCCCACAGGAGAGTAAAAGGGAAAAGGGGGTTAAATTATTTTTGTCTCTCTCAATGTCATTCTGCCATAGGCAGGAAAAGATAGTGACATTTAGCACTGGGTATCCATTAGAACCGCTTCAGGAACGTGGAAATCTACTCTCACTATTGGTATGAAGTAGTCCCAGGTGTCAGAACTTTGGTTTTTGTTTTTTTTTTTTTTAGCAAGGAGTTTTTTTTTTTATCATTTTTTTCATTTTATATTTTATTTTTTTATTTCAGAATATTATGGGGATACAAATATTTTGGTTATGTAAATTGCTTTTGTACCATTTAAGTGGAAATCATAAGGTAAAGTGTGACCCCCCCCCCCAGATAATGTACATTGTACCCATAAGGTGTGAATTCACCGATCCCCTCCCCTCAACGTGCTTGATTTTCAAATGAACGTCATTTTTATATACGCACATACGTGTTGATTGATTAGTTTCAATTTAATGGTGAGTACATATGGTGTTTGTTTTTCCATTCTTGTGATACTTCACTTAGAAGAATGGGCTCCAACTCCATCCAGAATAATACAAGAGGTATTAGTTCACCATTTTTTATGGCTGAGTAGTACTCCATGGTATACACATGCCACATTTTATTAATCCATCCATATACTGATGGGCACTTTGGTTGTAACCACATCTTTGCAATTGTGAATCGTGCGGTTATAAACATTTGGGTGCAGGTGTCTTTTTTACAGAATGTCTTTTGGATAAATACCCAGTAGTGGGATTTCTGGATTAAATGGTAATCCTACTTTCAGTTCTTTGAGGTGTTTCCATACTGCTTTTCATACAGACTGTTTGTTTACAGTCCCACCAGCAGTGTAGGAATGTTCCTATCTCTCTACATCCATCCCAGCATTTATTGTTTTGGGACTTTTTGATAAAAGCCATTCTCACTGGAGTTAAGCGATATCTCATTGTGGCTTGAGTTGCATTTCCTTGATGATGAGAGATAGTGAATATTTTTGCATGTGTTTGTTGGCCATTAGTTTATCTACTTTGGAAAAGTTTCTGTCCATGTCTTTTGCCCACTTTTTAATGGGGTTGTTTGTTTTTATCTCGCTGATTTGTTTGAGTTCTATATAGATTCTAGATATCAGCCTTTTATCAGATAGCATACAAATATTTTCTCCCATTCTGTAAGTTGTCTATTCACTCTAATGATTGTTTCCTTGGCTGTGCAGAAGCTTTTTAATTTGATCAGGTTCCATTTATTTATTTTTGTTGTTGCTGTTATTGCTTTTCTGGTCTTCTTCAAAAATTCTTTGCCTAGGCCAATATTTTTAAGCAGTTTTCCAGGTCATTCTGATGTTCAGTCAATGCTGAATACCCCTGATTGGCAGGCCTTGACTAACATCAATAAAGATGTGAAGCTCCATCTGTGAACAGGGTTCCTGAATGCTGTTCACATATCCAATCATGAGGGTTCAGGGAAGGCAAAGGGAGAAAGTGCAGAGTGCAAAAAAAAAAAAAAAAATCAGTCAAATTTTTTTACCTGAACTAAACTTGATCAGTTTTTACCTTAAACTAAACTTCATGCCCTCCAATGACTTCAACAAGCGAAGGGTGCTGTGGTCCAGCTCATTCACTCACTTTTGTATGTTTCTGCCCAATTATGGAATTAATGGGTAGCAAAATAAGTGTGAACAGAGCACAGAAAGGGGGGTCAAGGGAGACAGGTTCTAGTCCCAGTGTGGCTATTGATTTAGTCTCTCTGAACCAGAACCACACCCCAGCTGGCCCCTCTCTGCCTGTGCACTTGGCCACAGTCACCCTGCAGCCAGCAGTAGAGATTCGTCTCAAGGAATTGTTGATCTCTGCTTGGAACTTGTTTTCTTTGTTTTCGTGCATTCCTGGCCCCAGTTTCATCCCATTGCTTTTGCTTTAAACCCAATCTTGATTTCTTTGTTGCCCTAGCCCATTTGGACTTCAGTTTAATGTCGTTTTCAGTCTTCATATTTGTTCCAGTTTTGCCCCAGACTCTGCCTTTCGGATTTCCCCAGGCTCCACAACTCATGGCAGTCCAATTCCATTCCCATCACAGCCCAGCCTATTAGAATAACTTACCCATCCCCACTTTATACTCCACATCCTCCTGCTCCCTGAGTTTGGTTCCCTAGACCACCACTCTTCCGAGAAGTCTAGAACTCATTGGAGAAAACATATAGTGCAGAAAGCGATGGGCTTTGTATTGGCCAAAACTGGATTTGAATCCCCACTCTGCTGCTCACTAGCTCAGTGACCTTTCTTAAACTCTTTGGGTCTCTGTATATTGTGCATGATGATATTTATCCTTTAGATACGTTGTAAGAATAAATAAGGTAATGTATGTAAAATGCCTGTCATACAATATAAGCACTGTGCCAACGTCGTTGTATTGCTTTTCAGCACCAAACCCAGACTTTATTGCCTACTCTGTGAAAATGAAGATAGGCCCTTTAAGTATTTCTCCTTTGCCAGAGAGCACAATGTCAAGCTTTGCCAGTAGAGGATGCTAGCAGGATACTAGTAGAAGATGGAGCTTTCCTTCCTCATTCCTTTGTGCTTTCTTGGCAACGTCCTGCAGTATATGCAACTTCCACCATGCTCCACACATGCAGGGCAGTGTCTTCCCCAGGGCCAGGTTCCTGCTTCGGGCACAGCTTCCTCAGAACGTGCCTTCCATAGGGTGCACATCTTCCCCGCTCCCCAGAGCCTGAAGCACAGGCAGCTTTTCTAGTGCCTGACTCCTACAGCATGGGCAGATTCTTCTGAGCCTGGCTCCTGCCAGTGAACAGCTTCTCCAACGCCTAGCTTCTGCAGCAGGCCCAGTGGCCACATCTTACCCCATGCACCCCCTTAAGTGCCTCTGCAATGGAATACACTGGCAAGGAAGCTCCGCCCCACCCCCATAACATTCCCTGGCTGATCCTTGTGGGTTTTTTTTTTTTAGCAAGTTCTTAGCTGCAGAACTTAACAACTATTGATAACTTCCCCTAGCACCCCAGAGGATGGACTTCCAGTGAAGTCCATGTATTTGACACATCAGTGAATTCTTTATTATCCACAGCTGTGCCCTCCCTGGTTCTCAGCTTGGGGTGGAGACAGGGAAGGGACTCTTTCTTGAAGGCTCTATGTTAGTCCTAGTGGTTATGGCTGTTCCTTTCAATCTGCTATCCTAAATTCTTTAGACATTTCTTTACTTCTTTCTACCCAGTCCCTGTTACTTCCATCCACTGTTACAGTTAATTTTGTATATTAAATTTCCCTCATTCAAGTTATTATGTGGTTTCTATCTCCTGGTTGGACCATGACTAATACAGGGTGACCCCAAGACTAAAGAGATTGGCCTAGATATTCTATTGTATGATATCTCTCTTCCAGGTCTAAGACTTAAAAAAAATTCTATTCCATAACTGGTATTGCTTCTTATGATAGTCAAAAACTGTAAGGCATAAGTTGTGAATTAATACCTGAGGACAAAACAATAATGAAGGCCCTGATATGCATTCATTTTAACACATGGCTGGACCCACACCTAGCAAAAATCCTTCAGTAGTCCACATCTCCTGTCTGCGGACTTTTATTCTGTAGTAACATACTCTCTTCTCTTGCCTTTTAAAGTATTCTTTTCGATTCTATCAAGAAGGAGGTTGTTCTTTTCTGGAATGTACCTCAATATGGTTTCACGGGAAGCGGTGGATTAGTTCAGAGATGAGATTGCTTATCACTGAAAAACAAAATGTTCTTACGACCACAGAAAAAGTCAGTGGAAAATTATCTTCACTAACGGTTGCTAAAGAAACAGAACAAGAATGAGTAAAGTTTGGACAACAAAGGTTGTGGTGTTAATTGTATTACTAAGCTGGTAGTCATTTTAATTTCCTGCCAATGAGACGTTGTTGAGAAGTTTCTCTTAAAATTAAAGGCAGTCCCTTTTCCAATGAGTCAGTCACTGGGAGTTGGTGCCTTTGAAAAGACCCAACAGGACTTATGACTTGAGGTTTCTTTCTTAATTTGCATTTTTAATTAGATGGGATCTCAAAGAATTTCTGTGCCTTTTTTCTTTTTGCCTTTTGCATTGCCTTTTTTGGGTTGTTGCTCTGCAATTAGAATTTGTAACAAATGAGCTGCTGGCATATAAATGTCAACTCTGAGGTAAAATATTATTGTCACTGAAGAACTGAGCAGGATTCTGACCATTACTTTTTAAATGAAAGCACTTTTTAGCACATTCATCTGATGAGAGAGAGTCAGTTGGGCTGGAAGAAAGGATGTTCTGATTTAACTCTGGTTAAGGTTTTTCCTATAAATGTTTTCTCCCTGTAGATTTGAGTAATTTCAGAAACATAGCATGTAACCCCACTTTAGAGAACATTTAATTTTTATTCAAGAGCTGCTGTGAAATTACCAAGTGGATAGAGTGAACAACCTAGATGAAGAGACAGGACTCAGGGACACTTCAAAAGGACTTCTGGCCAAATGGAATGCATCTGGTGAAATTTTGTTTAATTAAATGATTGTAGGGAAATAACCAGGAGGGCCAGTATTTAACTAGCCACACTAGTGGGCTCTAATTGATCACTGCTAAATTATTTTGTCCAAACTCTCAACTTCACTCATTCATTCACACTTACAGAGCCCATGTTACATGTCTGGTACTGGTAAGAATGAGGAGTGCTTTGTCGCCTTTGCTTTCAGAGTTTAATAAAGGCATCACTGTGCCTACAAGGGTATTTTAAATGAGCAATGGACACAGGCAAAGCAGGGCATCCGTCTGCCATTCCAGGAAAAGATCATCTAAGCTATTTTTAAAGGCTTTAAAGAAGAGCATTCTGTAAACTCCCATGACAACCTATCCAGAACACTGCCAGGAACCACTTCCTTATATCTAGCTTAAGCCTCTCATTCTACGGTTAAGCCATTATTCTCTTGTTCTGTTCTTGGCTGAGAGGGAAAACAGCTGCTCCCTATCCTGCTTAGGTGAGCCTTTTATAGACTTCAAGACGGTGTCTGCCTTCTGTCTACTTGTGACAGGAAAGAAACCGGGGCTGCCAACGAAGATAACAATAATAATTTTCACTTGGAGATGGAATTATTATTGCTATGGTTACTAGTAAGATTTCTTTCCAAAGGGAAAAAGGCATTTATTCAGCACTCTGCCTCAAAGAACAAAGTGCTAATAAAGCCCCCTGGTTTGTCTGCTTTGTTGATAATTCAGAAATGTCAAACGAGAACTGGTCAAAATATGTCCCTCTGCCATTTGGACTATGGTGGAAAAACCTGATGAAAGCCAGTCCTTCTCTCGATTTCTGAGCTGCAAACGTTTAATGCTTAAACAAAATAGATTCTCCAGTTTATTAAATCAGGGTAATTTCAAGAAGGGGCTTTGAAGGAATAAACAAGAATGTGATTTAGAAGTTATAATTATCATTAAGAGCAAAGGGATTTAATAACGTTTTTTTTAACCATGAAGAAGCCCTAAATAATTCATGAAATGGTCAAGACAGGCTTATGTGTGATTAGTTGCCTAGGTCTTTTGATTTGGAGAATGCCAGCCATAGCTGCCTTTCCAAAAATATATTTCCTAGTGGACAGCCAAGCATGGCATTCTCCTATTTTTCATTTCTATAGTTTAAGACAGAAAAGTTAAACATTAAAGTAAAATTGTCTTCTGGGATAAATAAAACATTTAGTCATTATGAATTCTTAACTCCAAGACTCAAATTTGTTTGTTAGATTAGTTGTAATCAAGGGCAGGGCTTTGAGGGAACGGGTACAGAACATATGCCTATTATCTGGGCTAAGTGGGAGCAGGGTAAGAGGAAAACCTGGAATAACGCCATTGGGACATTGGCCTCAGGATGGAAATTTTATGGCAGGGGACGGGTGGAAGTGAAAGCCACAGAACAAACATGCCAGTATTCCAATTTTGCCTTAGGCTGGCACTTTGTATACTTAGACCACACATTACCTGACATCTGTTTCTTAGTAGATCTAACTAAATTTAATAAGTGAGTGTTCAGTTGCAAATATTTTTTGCAATTAATAAAATATATTCTTATGTGTTTGTTCTTTTGTGTCCTCTAAAAAAGTATTGGTAGTAATTTAAGTAAAACTTAGTATTTAATACATCAATAAAGAATTAAGAACAGAACTCAGTTGAAAAGCAGTAGTTACCTTATTAAAGATATGTATAATTTTTAGCATCAATTTTTTTCATGATTAAAGTCTTCTTTGAAATATGACATAAAATTAGAAAGTGTACATAAGACAGGGCTGGACAAATCTTTAAAAACTGAATACATCATGTAATCAGCACCCAGATCAACACAGCTAGCACTCCAAAAAACATCATGTTCTCTTCTAGTTACTGCCTCACCCCAAGTATAACCATTCTCTTGACATCTAACAGTATAGCATAATGTTTCCATTATACTTTATATATCTGACATCATACTGTATATATTATTTTCTGTTTCTGGCCTTTTTGTTCTCAATGTTACATCTGTAGGATTCATCAATATTTTTACATGTACTTATAAATCATTTGTTCTCATTGTTGATTAGCATTCCATTGTATGAAAAAACAAAAATGTGTATCTGTTCTATTTTTAATGGACATTTAAGTAGTGTTCAGATTGGGGTACTAAAAATAGTGATAAGAATGATAACAGCAAAATGATGGACTAGGATATTCCAGACCTCATCCCTCCACAATCATCATCCATGGACCAAAAATCTCATCACAAGAGCTCTGGAACCCAGGTGAGAGGCTACAGCACCCAGGTAGAGCACAACAACCAGAAAAGATGCACTGGAGAGGGTGAGATGAACAGTTTCAGTTTACCCACATTACCCCTCCCCAAAGCCTGCACAACACAGTGCCAAGAGAAATCTCATCAGCACCCCCCTTCTTCTCCTTGGGGGAAAGAAGGAACAAAGTGAATATCTGACTTTGCTGCAGACCCAAGCACCAGACCCACCCCAGTGGACCCAGCACTAGGTCTGCCCCCCCAAACACTGGCATGAGGCTTGCCCACCTGTGGAGACTAGCAGCAGTCCCATCTGCCCACCTATTCACAGATAACACCAGTTGGCCCATCTGGAATCTCTAGCTATGCTAAATGGTGAAGGACTTTCTGTGACAAAGCTAGTATGTAAAGACAGGAAAACTGACTGTTTCTTCAAATGTACAGACACCAACTCAAAGCTACAGGGATCATTAAAAATCAGAAAAACATGATACCACTAAAGAAACAAAATAAAACTCAAGTAACTAACACTAAATAAATGGAGCATTACAAACTGCCTTAGAAGAGAATCCAAAGTAATTATCTTAAAGAAGTTCAGTGATCTACAAGAGAATACAGATAGAGCCAAACAAAATTTTATAAAATACTGAACAAAAATTACAGTGCAGCGATGAGATTAAAAACTACAAAAAAGAATCAAATAGAAATTCTGAAGCCAAAGAACACATGGCTAAACAAAAACATTCAGCAGTTTCAACAGCAGATTTGATCGAGCAGAAGAAATAATCAGTGAGCTCAAAGACAGGTCATTTAAAATTACTAAGTCAGAGGAACAAAAACACAAAAATGAAAAAGAGTGAAGAAAGCCTACAGGATTTATTGGACACCATCAAGCAACATAAGCATTATGGGTTTACAGAAGGAGAAGAGAAAGAGAAAGAAGAAGAAAGCTTATTTAAAGAAATAATGGCTTAAAACTCCCCAAATCTGGAGATGGAAATAAACATTGAAATTCATGAAGCCCAAAGGATCTCAAGTAGGTAGAACCTAAAGAAGTCTATGCTGACTGAGATGAAATATTATTAAATTGTCAAATGTCAAAGACAAAAAAAAGAACTTTGAAAGCGGTAGGAGAAAAGTGACTCATCACATACAAGAAATCTTCTATTAGACTATCAGCAGATTTCTCAGAAAATCTTGCAGGCCAGCAAAGATTGAGGTGATACATTCAAAGTGCAGAAAGAAAAAAAAAAATAATTGCCAACCAAGAATACTATGTCTGGCAAAACTGTCCATTATAAATCAAGAAGAGATAAAAGATTTTCCCAAATGAACAAAAACCATATGAGTTCATCCCAACTTACATGAAGTGACAAAGAGAGTTCACCTTGAAACAAAAATATATTAAATAGCAACACAAAGACATATGGTAAAGGTAAATACATTGACAAATACAGAATAATAATTAAATAATTAAAATACAGAATAATTAAATAATTAAATGTGAAGATGGTACATAAATAATTTTAAACCTGAGTATAAAAGTTAAAAGTCAAAAATATTAAGAATAACTATAACCACAAAAATTGGTTTATAAATATACAATATAAAAAGGAGTAAATTCTGATATAAATAGCATAAAATGTGTGTGGGTAAAAGTTTAGAGTTTGTCCATGCAGTTGAAGTTAACTTGTTATCAGCTCAAAATAGACTATTAAACAATAAGAAGTTGTATGCAAGCCTCATGATAACCACAAATATAAAAACCTACAGCAGATACAAAAATGATAAAGAAAAAAGAATTAAAGAATATCACTACAACAATCACCAAATCTCAAAGAGGACAGAAAAAGAGGAAGAGAGAAACCAAAAAAACTGCAACATAGCCAGAAAACAACTAATAAAATAAAAATAATGAGTTCTTACCTTTTAATAATTATTTTAAATGTAACTGGATTAAACTTACCAAGCAAAATATATAGAGTGGCTGAGTGAATTAAAAAGAAACAAACAAGAAATGACTTTAGATTTAAGAATACATGTAGGCTGAAAGTGAAGGAGTGGAAAAAAATTTTATGCAAATGGTAACCAAAAGAGAGCAGCAGTGGCTATTCTTTTTTTTCTTTTTTTTTTTTTTTTTTTGAGACAGAGTCTTGCTTTGTTGTCCAGGCTAGAGTGAGTGCTGTGGCATCAGCCTAGCTCACAGCAACCTTAAACTCCTGGGCTCAAGCGATCCTGCTGCCTCAGCCTCCCGAGTAGCTGGGACTACAGGCATGCGCCACCATGCCCAGCTAATTTTTTCTATATATATTAGTTGGCCAATTAATTTCTTTCTATTTATAGTAGAGACAGGGTCTCACTCTTGCTCAGGCTAGTCTCGAACTCCTGACCTCGAGCAATCCACCCACCTTGGCCTTCTAGAGTGCTAGGATTACAGGCATGAGCCACTGCGCCCAGCCGAGCAGTGGCTATTCTTATATTAGATGAAACAGACTCTAAGTCAAAACTATCACAAGAGATGAAGGTCATTACATAGTGAAAAAGGATAGATTCAAAAGAAAGACATGACAATTATAAATATGTATACACCCAATATCAGAGCACCTAAATATATAAAGCAAACATTGACAGATCTGAAGGGAGAAATAGGCAGCGATACAATAATAGTAGGAGGCCTCAATACCTAACTTATAATAATAGATCATCCAGACAGAAAATCAGTAAAAAAAAAAACCCAGCATACAACACCATAGACCACATGGGCCTAAGAGATACATGCAGGAAATTCCACCTAACATCAGCAGAATAGACATTCTTCTGAAGTGTACATGGAACATTCTCTAGCATAAATCACATGCTAGGTCTCAAAACCAGTCTTAAATTTAGAAAAACTGAAATCATTCCAAGTATCTTTTTCAAGCACATGGAACAAAACTAGAAATCAATAATAAAAGAAAAATGGGAAAATTTACAAATACATGGAAATTAAACAATACATTCTTGAACAACCATAGAGTCCAAAAGGAATCAAAAGGAAATTTTAAAAATATCTCAAAATAAACAAAAACAAAAATACAATATACCAAAACTTATGGGACACAGCAAAAGTAGTATGAAGGGAGAAATTTTATAGTGATAAATGTCCACATTAAAAAGCAAAAAGATCTCAAGAGAAACACCCAACTTTACACCTCAGGGTACCATAAGAACAAACTATGCCCAAACTTAGCAGAAGGAAGGAAATAATAAAGATTAGCATTGAAATAAATGAAATAAAGAGTAAATAAATGTCAGAAAAAATTAACAAAAATAGAAGTTGGTTCTTTGAAAAGATAGACAAAATGGTTAAATCCTTAGCTAAACTAGGCAAAAATACAAAATCTCAAATAAATAAAATAAGAAATGCAGAGAAGATATTAAAACTAATGCCACAGAAATTTTTAAAAAATCATAAGGGAGTATAAACAGCAATTACATGACAAGAAATAGGACAGTGTAGAAGAAATGGATAAATTCCTAGAAATACACCTAACAAAACTGAATCAAGAAGAAATAGAAAGCCTGAGGAGATCAATAACAAATAAGGATATTGAATCAATAATCAGAAACCTTCCAATAAAGAAAAGCACAAGACCAGATGGCTTTACGGGTGAATTCAATGAAACATTTAAAAGAAAATTAACATTATTTCTTCTTAAATTCTTCCAAAAAATAAAAAGGAATAATAAGCACTTCTATTTTTGTGAGGCCAGCATCATTCTGATGCCAAAGCTAGACAACACAAGAAAAGAAAACAAGCCAATATCCCTGATGAACATGAATGCACATATCTTCAACAAAATATTAGCAAGCTGAATTCAACAGCACATCAAAAGGATCATATACAGTGAAAAATATTATGGCAATGGAATCTATCTCTGGAATGCAAGGATGGCTCCACATATGTAAACCAATCATTGTGATACACCACATTAACAGAATGAAGGATAAAAGTAACATGATCGTCTCAATAGATGCAGAAAAAAGCATTTAACAAAATTCAGGATCCTTTCATGATAAAAATTCTCAACAAATTAGATATAGAAGGAACTTATGCATAATAAAGGCTGTATATAAAAAGCACATAGCTAACATCATGTTCAATAGTGAAAAAACTGAAACCGTTTTTTTTCCCTAAGATCTGGAATGAGCCAAGGATGCCCACTCTTATCCCTTGCATTCAACAAAGTATTATAAGTCCTAGCCAGAGCAATTAGGTAAGTAAAAGAAATAAAATTCATCCCAATGAGAAAGGAAGAAGTAAAATTACCTCTGTTTGCAGATGACATGATCTTACATGTAGAAAATCCCAAAGATTCCACACAAAAACTGTTAGAGCAATAAACTGTTTTCTAGTTCATAAAGTTGCAGGACACACAATTCAATAAATTGCAGGATACAAAAATTAATTTGCAAATATTGGTTGTGTTTGTATACACTAACAATGAGTTTTCTGAAAAAGAAATTAAGAAAACGATACCATTTTTAATAGCACCAGAAAGAATATACCTAAACAAGGGGCTGAAAGGCTTATACACTGAAAACTATAAAATACTGATGAAAGAAAGTAAACCAGATATAAATAACTGGAAAGATATACCATGTTAATAGATTAGAAGAATTATTATGATTAAAATGTCCATACTGCTCAAACTTCTCTACAGATTCAATGCAATTCCTAACAGAAGCCCAATAATACTTTTAACCAAAAAAGAAAAACAATCCTAAAATTCATATGGAACCACAAAGACTCCACATAGTTACTGCCATTTTGAGCAACAAGAACAAAGCTGGAGGCATCATATTTCATGATTTCAAAATATGTTACCAAGCTAAGAAACCAAAACAGTATGGTACTAAAAACAAACATATAGACCAATGGAACAGAATAGAAGGTCCAGTAATAAGCCCATGGATATATAGTCAACTGATATTTAATATGAGTGCCAAGAATACATAATCAGGAAAGGATAGTCTCTTCAACAAATAGTGTTGGGAAAACTCAATATCCACATGCAAAACAACAAAATTGGACCCTGATTTTGAACTATTCACAACTCGAAGTGGATTAAAGACTTAAATGCAGGACCTGAAACTGTAAAACTTATAGAAGAAAACGTAAGGAAAACTTCCTGACATTGACCTTGGCAATGATTTCTTAGATATTATACCAAAAGCACAGGCCACAAAAGCAAAAGTAAAGTGGGATTACATCAAATGAAAAGAAACATCTGTACAGCAAAGAAAACAGTCGACAAAATGCAAAAGCAAACTATGGATGATAAAATATTTGCAAATTGTGTATCTTATAAACAGTTAATATTCAAGATAAGTGGAACTCCTATATCTCAATAGCAAATACCAAAAACAAATAACCTGATTTAAAAATGGGCAAAGGAACCGAATATACATTTCTCCAAAGAAAACATACAAATGGCCAAAAGGTATCTAAAAAGGTGCTGAACATCACTAATCATCAAGGAAATGCAAATCAAATCACTGCATATCTGTTAGGATGGCTATTACCAAAAAAAAAGCAAGAGGTAAATGTTCGAAAAGATGTAAAGGAAAGGGAACCCTTGTACACTGTTGGTGGGAATGTAAATTGGTGCATTCACTATAAAAAACAGTATGGAGGCTCCTCAAAAATTAAAACTAGAACTACCATATGATCTAGCAATATTACTTCTGGCTGTATATCCAAAGGAATTGAAATCAGAATCTTAAAGAAGTATCTGCACTCCCCTACATATTGCATCATTATTAACAGTAGCCAATACTTGGAAGCAACCTCAACGTCTGTGAATAGATGAATGGATAAAGAAAATGTGACATGCCTTAAAAAAGAAGAAAATCTTGCCACTTGCAACAATGTGGATAAACATGGAAGACGTTATGCTATGTGAAAGAAGCCAGACACATAAGGACAAATACTCATGATATCCCTTATACAATGAATCCAAAATAGTCAAACTCATAGAAGCAGAGAGTGAAACGGTGGGGCTGGGATGGAGGGGGAAATTGGCACATTCCTACTTCACAAATTCCACTCTTCCGCATAAGATAACTCTAGCTGTCTTTTGTTACTTGTCACCTAAAGAACATTAACAAATGCAGTGGTAGATAACCGATCCATCTGTTAGGAGAAAGCAATATTGGCATATTCTCATCACAGAGGTAATATGTCAGTTAGGGTTGGGTATTGCTGCATAGAATAAAAAAAATACAACCACCTTAGCCAAAATCAGATGAAACTTTTTTCACTCTTGGATAAAATAAGGCTGGAGAGGTCAGCAGTTCCAGGCTGATATGAAAGTTCTTCAGTTATCAGGAAACAAAAATCCTTCTGTCTTTCTTCTTTGCTACCAGTGGTTAAAAATTCATCCCTCAAGACTGCCACGTGGTCCAAGCTGGCAGCTGAAGTTCCAGCCTGTATGATCAAGTTGCAGGTCCAAAGAGGGCAGAAAGGAGCTCTCTCTTTTATGATACTTTTACAGAAGTTCCTCTAAACAGCTCCTACTGACTTCTCATTGGTGAGAACTTAGTCACCTGGCCACTCTTGCTGCCAGAGGCTATGGTAAAATGCCTTTTACCTGGGCACATGGCTTGCCCAACAATACAGGGCCTCCCTTACAAAAAAGAACAAGGAGATGGAGGGTAGGTAGAGAACTAACAATCCCTGCAAGACACACAGTGCATTGAACTATATGCACAAGGAGTGCCAGGTCTTTCTATATAAAAGCACACAAATCTGCTCAAGTTAACTGATTTGAGGGTCTATCAAAATTCTCCCCAGCAAATACCATTAAGGAGAGAGAGGTGGAGAGACCACTGGATCCACGACCACTCTCTAAGGAAGGAAACGAGGGTAGGCACAGACAGGCATGAGGTCATAAAAATTTGCTGCCTGGGTTCACAAACCAGCGGTTGTTTTAAGGGGCTTAAATTTCCCATTAGCATCATAAATTTCCTCTGAGATATTTACACGGAACCAATATCTCTCCTGCTTCCTCCTGTAGAGACGATGTGTATTGTTTCTTCCCAGGAAGCATGCAAAATGGGTTAGTTGGCAGACAGCTACAGTAAGTTCTCTGGAGGCTCTTTTAGTCTTAGGCAGATGCTGTGTATCTATGAGGCAATCTATAGAGAAAAACACAGCCTTTCTCAACTGAGCAAGAAGTCAAAGGATCTAGGAGGGTCTCCAAAGCCCCCATATGCGATAACCGGAAGCAAGAAGGTGAAAAGAGCAAACAGAATAGGAAGGAGATGAGGAAGAAGTTGGGAAAGGGGGTCACACTGGCAAAAGTGAGTGCTGTATTTTTTTAATGTCAGATCCATTGCCGGCAAACTGCCGGCAATAAAAAGAAGATACTAGCTCACCTTGGGACGTGCAGATACTTCTGAATTTATGAGAAAGGACATCTGTGGAGCATGGAAAAAAAAATACATTAAGAGCAGGCAACAAGATTTGCTTTTGGAAGCCTTCTGGATAGGGAATTGAGATTTTCCCCCTGGTTCACAGTGGGAATATAATAGCTAAGAGCATGCTTTGGGGTCAGTGGGGACTTTCTGCATCTCGTTTCAGCCCCCTGAAACCCCCACCTCCACTCCAACTGCTCCACTGCTGAACTAACCCATTTTGTTCACTGTGCAAAAGCATCTGGGCTTGGAAGATAGTATGGGCTGATGCCTGTGCCCTCCTGGAGAAAGGAACTATATATCCTGATTCACCTGAGATGTCCTCTAGTCACCAAGATGTTTTTCTGGGGTGTTGCTATGTCACCTAATAGGGACGTATGATCGAATCATGACCTTGCTATAATTACCAGATTTAAGTTGGGAGGTGGTTTCCCTGTCATCACAATTCTAGCAGTTGCATTGTTTTCTGGAGGCTACAGTGTTTGAATATTATTTGAGAAATATGCATATTCTTATTTATATTTTTAGAAAACCTCAAGACTTCTCTGAAACAGCTATGAAATATGGAAAAGAGAAGTAATTGCAATTTTATTTTCTAGCAAAAAGTCAGACCAATGTAAGGGTTAAGAGAATGCTTTGGAGTCAGACCTCAGGGACCTGAATCCTGGCTCAACCACTTAACTGCTGTGTGCCTGTGGACAAGACACTTGGCTTCTCTGTGTCTCAGTGGCTACACAGTAGTATTAATGCAAGGATTCAAAGCAAAATTCTTAAGACGGTGCCTAGCACATTGTAAGACCTCTATAAATGTTAGCTACTGTTATTAATGATGAGGATATCACATGCTCCTTTAAAAATATCTTTCTTAATGTTCTCTCTGATTTCAAGAAAGCTATTTAATAATACTGACCATGTCAAGGAAAAATCTTTTCTAAATTGTTTGGACAATGATACAAGTTTAACTCACAAGGTCTTCACTTACTGTTAAGAATTCTTGGGTGAAAACTTCCTGTTTTCGATGAATAGCTACTAGATATCCCATTCTCTTATTTGAGAAGATGTGAAACTAAATGTTTATTTGAAGGATTGGAACAGTTACCTCCTTCAGGTGCTCCTAGCCTCACCCATCTAGGGGGCCCTTGGTGGTGGCAGTGACCAGCTCCATGCAGGTCACACCGATGTCACACCTTGCATGTCAGAGCACCTGTCCTCATGCTTCTTCATGCCCACACTGCGTCTACTCTGCTTCCTTTCACCTCCTGCCCAGGGACTGCCCTGTTGCTCCTGAAGCATAAACGACAGGAAGAACAGGGGAGTTCCCTCCCCCAGGAGAAGAACTTTTCATTAACATGAGAAGGGGCCAGCAGATAAATCCTTCTCTCTTCCTCCTCCTGGATGGACTGTCCTGAGAAGCCACTGTTCACAGGCTGCTTCTAAAGATGGTCCTGCAAGACCCAGCAAGCAGTTGCACTTGACCCCAATAGCTGGACAACTTGGAAACATATGCTCGAATCAGCTGTCCCTCCTTCTCGGCCTCCAGCCCATTTTCCCTGGCTTTTGCTCTTCTGGGCTTGCACTCCTTGATAAAGTGATAGCACTTAGGCTCTTGCCTCAGGTGCTCTTCCTGGGGAACCCAGTCTGCAACAAAATCTATAGTTTTAAATTTTGAGTAAGATTGGCTTCTTTTCAGATGGCACCCATTTACTTTGCATAATTGCATATTAGAAGCTCCTATCTCATTTGATGCATTGACTGTTTACAGTGGTTTGGATCTTGATACCAACAGATTTCTTTATGAAAGTGTAATTCAATTATTCATAAATTTCTTCAATAATATTTCTTTTTTCTCTGCAGAATCTGAAGAAATCTTAGAGACGGAGGTACCGTGCTGAGATACACACACAAATTGAGAATCTGAGATTGGTCCTCTTCAGCCATGGCCAAGAAAATGTCAGCCCTAACCCCACCTAAAATGCCTGCTACACCTTCAAGGGTATTTCTCATTGAGATCCCATCACTCTACTCTGCTAACCCTTTAAGAGTTTCAGATATACCTCTGCAAATATTAGGTATTCCTATTTCATTACTCCCCTTATGGCCTCATTGCAATAGGGAAACCTACCTTTCATTAACCTTTTTACAATGGCATCCTTCTGCTGTCTTCCCCCACTCCTTGCAGCTAATTCCAGAACCCCCCATCTACTGTCACACAACACTTCATGCATTTACACACTGTTATTTATACATACTGAGTGTGACATGTAACAAGACATGATACGAATTTGACTCAGGTGTATTGGGGCTCCCTAAATAAGCCTTTGCTTGGTATTATTCACCAGGAAGCTATTTATTATTGAGTTATGTTTATGGCTCTATGGCTATATGGGAAAATGATACCCGTTAAAACACCCAGCATGTTTTAATAGTACTTTACTTTCTCCTCTTTCTCCCCTGCTGACTTAAGCCCTTTTCCCAACTTTTCCTCTTACTGGGTGGCTAATTCCTGAGAAAGAGCACTCCTGTTTCTACTCTCTCTGGGTTTGTTTTGCCTCTTCTTTAACAATGAGAACAAAACTGTGACGTGGGATAATATCTTGACTGTTAACCTAAGCCACCTTCCCTTCCCCATCTCAGATAGCAGTGAGGTGTTCTTTACTCACCACTCAGGATGTAGAAATGTAAGGAGAAAAACAAAGTTCAGCTTTTGT
The DNA here is from genome assembly GCF_040939455.1 of Microcebus murinus. Lineage (NCBI taxonomy): Eukaryota > Metazoa > Chordata > Mammalia > Primates > Cheirogaleidae > Microcebus > Microcebus murinus. Next base: position 112,404,485 of record NC_134105.1, on the reverse strand, counting down.
GTTCTTAAATAGATTTCAGACTCTACATTTTGGTGGGGCAGGGGGAAGGAAGAAGGTGAGGTGTTTTGAGTTTCCCAAATATGGATTTTGAGTAATGAAAGTAAAACCCTTAAGGACATAGGGAATATAAATTATGTCGTATAGGTTGACTTGGAAGAAGACATGCTAAGCCCATTTCTCCCAGCAAGCAGTTGCACTTGACCCCAATAGCTAGACAATTTAAGATCTTATCCCAGAAGAGAAGATCTTAAATTCCCTGCAAAGACAGAGGAGAGCCAGGGAGGAGATGGGTAAGATTAGGCACTGTTGTGGGTCTCTAAGAAGGATCTATGCACCCTACCCATCCACCTCTACTTCCACTCCCCAGAACTTAAAGTCATAGGCGCTCTTCCTGGGGAACCCAGTCTACAACAAAATCTATAGTTTTAAATTTTGAGTAAGATTGGCTTCTTTTCAGATGGTACCCTGAAGCATCCCAGTGCTCTACCAGGAGAGTAGAAATTGTAGCATGTCTTCTCCCAGCACGAGGGTCTGCAGTGGCCCTACCAATTCTCTCATGGTCCATCCCATAGTGGTGCTGGAGAATAACTGATACTGTCTGAGGTGCCCCTTCAGAGGGCCTTTGCAGGAGGGCCAAGAGCTTCTTCAGGCTTGAGGCAGCCTTGCAGTTGGGTGGTGAGGGAGCTACGGTATGACTTTTGGTAACTAATGTCCAAGATCAAATATCATCATGGATGCCAGAGGAGGCTGTGGGTGCTGTGGACTAGGCGTGTGGCCTGAGGACCAGGGACACTGTGTGTATTAATTGGGACTATTAAATAGAAGTGTTATTCGTGATGAATTGAAGACCTACTATGTGCTCAAGCATCCTTGGGGCCTAGATCGTCACTGTCACTTAATACTGAGACTTTGGAAGTTCCACCTTGGCAGCCGGAAGCCAAATCCTCTTTTCTTACTTCCTTGGGAGTCCTCCCAACCATCTAACGTGTCACCCCATGCCCACCTATTTACAGAAATAGGTGGAGGAGTTACTGGCACCAAAGAATTGGTCATCTCATGCTCAGCGGCTCACCTGTTCCTTGCTAGAAGACTGTCCCTTCAAGATGCCTTTCTTCAGTTTATTCTTCAGTAAAAGGAGAGAATGACATGAGATCCTATTTATAGAAAGATGGAAATGCATTAGATGAACATATGGACTCTAATGGACTTTAAGTTCCTTGGGAAAAAGTTGCTGAACAAGGACAATGCACTTTTTAACAACTGACCGCCCCACACAGAGCCAGATACTTTTAACACCACTGCATCGCTGCTGCTTTTTTTTTTTTCTGCAAGATGCCATGTTGTGCCTTTGCAAAGCTTCCAGCAAACAGGAGGGCTCATCAATTTCGACCTAAAGCTATTAAAATGTTACTTTGTTAGCAATAATTAAGGTGTGCAGCCAGGGCTCCCTATAGATCACGCTCAGAGTCAGGGTCATATTTTTCTCCTGTAGCACCTCAGGTGCCTTAAATTATCACGTAGTCAGGGGAGGAGGGGCAGGCTGGGGCCCAGGCAGAGGAGCAGACAAGGAGAGAGAGCTTGCCTTACCCACCAAAGGAGAACTATCAAATAAATCTGTGTCTGAGCCAGTCCCCTCATAAAAGGCTTTTAAAATATTTTCTCTTCATCTCTTGAAATGTTTAAAAACAAATATTAGTCTGATTCAAGTTTTTTTTTTCAATTAGATTTTTTAAGTCATCAGAGGCACTAAAATTCCCCTTCAACCCTGACTTATAAAATATCTGAATTCTATACCGCAGCACCAAGAAATGCCATGTTCTCTATGTCATGTTTTCCTCCTCTTTTGATTTTCCTTCTGAATTTTATTTCCTTCCCCGGAATGTATCTTCAGCTGTACAAGAAAACTCTGCTTGTTTGCTCTTTACTTTGTGTGCTCTTGTTCACCCCAGCTAACTTCTGACACTACAGCAAAATCATAATCACTTGGAAAGTAGTCAAAGATAGGTTCCTATGGAAAAATCCCTTGCGTGAAGTTTTGAGGATGTGGAATATTGAAAGGAAGGCTCATGGAACTTTGGAATTCAAGTCACTGGGAAACATTAGAAGCCAAAGAGGCTGTGACTTTGAAACCTAGAAATAGAGCCAATTGTGTAGTGTGAGGCTGATAATGGCTTAAAATATTTTCCTGTTTCTGCTTCTCATTCTCCTTAGGTGCATAAGGACTATAGGGTACAGTGTATATACCACACTGTGCATTGGAGATGTGTTTTGATCATAAAAGAGATCCAGGAGAACCTATGGGCTAGAGCAGGTGTCCTCAAACTTTTTAAACAAGGGAGGCAAGTTCACTGTCCCTCAGATCATTGGAGAGTGTGCACTGTGGGCCCCGGAAGAGTCGGCTGCTAAGCAGGACAGGCAGCGGCGGCAAAAACACACGGAGGGCCCAATAACTGTGCTAGGCGGCCCACATGTGGCCATAGTTTGAGGACGCCTGGGCTAGAGGTTTGATGAAATGGAAATAGCTCAGACTTGGAGATGGGAGACCTGGGTTATTTTAGCTATGTGACCTTGACCTCAACGTCTAAGAACCTCCTTTTTTTCATCTGTTCAATGAATATATCTCTCACCCCACAGTGTTGTTGTGGGAATTAAATAAGATAATGTACGTGAAAGAGCATTAAAGACCATAAAATGGCATCCCGATATTAATTTTTTAAGTTCTATGTTAGATTGAATAATCTGTCCCAATCCTTTATACTTTTCTAGATCCATAACCCTGGCCATAAGCCTTGCTTTGGCAATGAAATGTGGGCGGATGGCATGTCAGTGGCCAGTTCCTTGCCTAAGCCTTAGAAGTATCATGTGTTTCTGCTTTCCCTCTTGTACCTCTGCCATTGTCATGAGAAATGATGTCCAGCCTAGGCTAACTGTTCCAAGGAGGATAAGAGATTTAACCTGCAACTTAGGGTAGCGGTTCCCAAACTTTAGTATCAGAATCACCTAGAAAATTCATTAAAACACAGGCTGCTGGGACCCACTCCCGAGATCCTGACTCGGTAGGTCAGGGTGGGGTCTGATAATCTGCATTTTTAGTAAATTCCCAGGTAATGCTGATGCTGATCCTGCTGGTCTAGTTATTCTGGGGCTTTTCTTCCTTCTTCTCTCCCTTCCTTCCTTGCTGCTTTTCTTTCCTTCCTTCCTGACTCCCTTTCTCCCTTCCTCCTTCCTTTCCAGTGTGTGTATCACCCCCCTATCACAAGTGGTATGTCTTCTAAAGCACACTAATACGGACAATTTTATCCCATCAATGACTGATGTGCCTGTCTTTACATTTACTTTCTAGCTTGTTTCAGAAGAACACTTAAGAATTCGAGGAATGTCGAGAGTGAGAGTAGAGAGACAGAATAGGGAGAAGAACGGAGCCTCAGAACCACTGGCTTCAAGCTGCCCAGTGGATCCTGTGTCAGCCAACTCCCAGATAGCCTGAGGACATGTGAGCAAAATAAATGCTTATGGTTGCACACCACTGAGAATTTGGGGTTGTTACTTAGCAATAGCTGACCAACATAAGTAATTGCTCAGACAAGTTATAAATTAAAGAATATATAATTACCTTTACTTTTTTTTTTGAGACAGTCACACTCTGTTGCTCATGCTAGAGTGCCGTGACATCAGCCCAGCTCACTACAACCTCAAACTCCTGGGCTCAAGCAATTCTGCTGCCTCAGCCTCCCGAGTAGCTGGGACTACAGGTGTGCACCACAACGCCCAGCTAATTTTTTCTATTTTTAGTAAAGATGGGGATCTCACTCTTGCTCAGGCTGGTCTCAAGCTCCTGAACTCAATCGATCCTCCCACCTCTGCCTCCCAGAGCGCTAGGATTACAGGCACGAGCCACAGCGCCCAGCCTATAATTACCTTTTCCATAACCAGGCTTCTCAAAGCGAGGCAAGAGGCAACCCTAGATTGTAAGGAGACTGTAAGACAGTTCCGAAAGTCTTTAAAATGCTGTGTGACGTTGACTTTTCCTAGGGAACAATCCCCTGCCACCAACATTTTCATGTCTTTCTCAGCTCGGGTCTGTTTCCTGCTCTCTCTGATCTCAATCTAAATGTTCCTAGAAACTTGTTCAATGTTCTTCAGAAGCAGATTGGAAGGGGATTCTAAATTCAGCTACAGTAGTGACTGGTGGAATCAGCTTGTTCCTACGGCTCTGTTTTAGAACACGATAGGACCTATAATATAGGGATGGTGTCCCCAGTGGAGGGGAGGGAGGAAGGGAGAAAGGAGGGGACAGAGGGAGGGAGGATGGACTTGCAGAGCCCCATGGAGTCCGAAGAACTCTCCTTAATGACCCACAGTCTCTTTTTCTACTCCTCCCCCAGTGTCTGCTTGAAGGACAGGAGAACCAACGGGACTGTGGCACCTCTGCTCCTCGAGGCCCCACTCTGGGTTTGAGGAACTGGTTTTATGCGGTGTGGACATGCAGCAGACACCATCCTTTTCTAGATTTTAAGCTCCTTGAGATCTTTGTTTTATTCACTGATGTATCTCAAAAGCCTACAGTAGTCCTTGGCACACACTAGGCATTCAACAATTATTTATTGAACTGAAAATGAACCGAATTGCCCTGAGACAAGGCTATGGGCAATTTCTGGGAGCAGCATGTTCCCGGGCAGATGAACTGTCCCCGCATCCTCACCAAGCTGGTCCCCGACCAGTGTGGTCACCCACCAGCCTGCAGCTCCCAACGCTCGCTCACCCCCGAAACAGCAGCAGCACCTGATTGCAAGAGCCACGTATTCGACTTATTATATCCAGCTGCTTCTTTTTCTCTTAAATCCTTTTTATTAACTCACTCATTTTCCACTTGGTTTCATTTCCTTTAAGTCTTTACGCCTCCATTATTCCTTACTGTAAAAACATTATCACATGGCACTTTTGACCATTTTTGCGGTTTATGAAGTATCTAATTTGCTCTTTAAAACAACACTGAGATGGAGATGGCATTTTTACACCTTTGGAAACCGGGACACAGAGAAGGTGAGCGATTTGCCCGAAATCACACAGGAAGCAGGTGCTGGAGCTGAGACTTGAACTCGCTGACGGGAGTGTTCTCTCTATTGCTTCACAACGCCTGGAAAGCGTTTGGCTCTTTTGTGGGCCAATGTCCAGCCTGTGACTCCTCTGATCAAGCCTATTTAGGTAGCCATGACTGTAAAGCAGAATGTTAGCTGCTAGGCTCTATCATCAGGGTGACAAAAAAAAAAATCTTACGCTTCTAGAAGACTCATAGCTTGTGAAGAGCCTTTGAACGCACAGTTGCATTTGATACTGAAGGACTCTGCCTGGTCGAAGTGATGGCTTTCTTGGCAGACTCCCTCCAGTTCTGCAAGGAATAAAAAGTACCCGGGATGTCACAGTGATAAATAACGCTACATTGACTCTGCCTCTTTCCAAGTCCAGAGAGTCCCCCGATTGAGCGGGCCTGCAACCCTCAAAAAGCAAAGATGATTCTCCGGGTCTCAGGCTGGAGTCTGGAAGCGAGACAATCGAAAATGGAGCAAGAGTGAGGAGCACCGGGCAGAGAGCATAGGAAGGCTCCCCACCACCGAGGCAAATGCTGACAGGAGTATGCACAGTAAAATATTTTACTACGAAGCAGAATTACTCCAAAGACTGATGGACTTGCTCGAGAGACCCACTCACATTTATGAAGGTCATAAGTTACAGACGCCCGGCTCACTTGCAGGAGCGCAGCCATCACCTTTTATGGGTGAAACTTCCTGCAATATATTAAACTCTCCAGAAAACAGACAAGGGGTTTATGGCAAACGATAACTTTAATGCCTAGAAACCATTCGGTGATTTTGGGAGGATTATGAGTAACAGGGGCAAGATGCTGAGTCGTTTCCAGGCACCGGGCCCTCTCTCTCCTGCCTGCTCGTGCCAATCCTCCTTTCTCCTCTGCGTCCCCATCAGAAACGTGGACCCCGAGCCCCTCCTGAGATAAGAAGGGGTGTGGGGAAGAAGCTGGCTGAAGAGGACAGACCTTTATCGGGTGGAAAGGAGTCTCAGCTTCGAAGAGAAGAGGTGCATGATGAGAATCTGTAGTCTGGAACCCCTAAGGGACAGGTGGTCACAGAGACACCCAGTGCCACTGAGCCTTGTTCCTGGTAACAAGGAGCTGCTCTTGCATGTGTCCCTTCCTTCTCATTTGGAAGAAGTTATGAAAACGACAAGGCTGGGGTCACCTTAAGAAATGATTTGCTTTCTGGTTTAGAGGAACCCCGGAGAGTCTTCTCCATCAAAATCTGGTCACTTCTGAGTTGGTTTATTCCGAGTCCTCCTCAGAGGAGCCTGGGAGCCTCAGCTGTCACAGCTGTATGCTGCTGGCTGGCAGCTGGCAGAGGGGTTGTTAGAAGCTGGGCTAGAAGATGTGGACTTGGGGGAGCCTGCAAAATGCCCCATCCAGTGGGGCCAGACTGAGGGGCCCCACTGCATGTGGCATTGCATTTCCTAGGTTGGGAGGGGCACGAGCACTGGACTAGGAGTCAGGCGTTGTACCCTGAAGTCATGATCTGAGACCTCAGGCATGCCACAACTACCATCAGGGCCTCTGTTTCTTTGTCCATAATAGAGATGGACAAGATTCTCCATGGAGTCCTTCGTTTCTACATGCTCTGATCGTGACTTCCTGCCTGGGTTCTGCCCAAACGTGCACCGGCAGCACTCAGAACCAGTTCTCCAAATGCTGTTTAGACTATTTTTGTTTTCCTTGTGGACCTGCTTTTAGAAAGCATGTTCAGATCATTTTTAGTGATCTAGCAACAAACTGCTGAATCGCCAGAAAGGGAAAGGAACAAAAGCAGAAAGTGCCCGGTAGGGAAAGTACAGAGACCTGGACTCTAGTTCTCGTAGAGTCATAAACTAGCTGTGAGGTGCTTCTCACATTGGACTTCCATTTCTTCCTCCGTAAACTGAGCAGAACCAGATAATAACTGCTCACACCTTTGACAGTTTACTGTGTGCCAGGTCTTGTTCTAAATGCTTTACATATGTAAATTCATTTAATCCTCACAACAACTCTTTGAGGTAGAGATCATTATTATCCCCATTTTACAGATGGAGAAATCAAGGTGCAGAAAGGTTTGGTTAACTCGCCCAAGGTCTTACAGGGATTTAAAACTTGGGCCTTCTGATTCCAGCATTATACAGCAGAGATTTTAAATCTCTGGATTCCAGCATTATACAGCAGAGATTTTAAATCCTGCTCTAGGCCAGTGCTTCACAAACTCTTGTGTTTATGTGAAGCTTCTAAAATATTCGGGTTCCAAACCCTCTTCTAGGGGTTCTGATTTATTACTTATGAGACAGATCTCAGGACTCTGTATCCAATGCCAAAGGAGGCTAAAAGAGATGATTGGAAAGCCACAGCACTAGGAAGTACTGTTCTAGAATATCTCCATGTGTTCTAGAAGCCTTTGGAGAGAGTCAGGGATAGACTGAGTGGGTGGATGACTTCTCCCTGTCTTTGAAGAGCTCCCCATGTAACTGGCGAGAAGCCCCACAGAGAGCATATTAAATCACTAGGTGGTCAGGGACACTGTCCCCTTCCCGTCAGGCTAGTGACACTCTTCATCCCACCTACGTATGACTCAAGCAGTAGTTGCCTACATCTAGTACCCTGGAGCAAAGATCAGGGTTCCTGGACCAGGGTTCTCTGGTTCCTGGACTCCCTCACTTGGCAGCTGCTTCTCTGCTGTCATGACCTTTGGCTCTGAGCATGGTCGCGGGCCTCACCTGCAGCTCCAGGTCTGGGTGCTGCATCTCCTCATGCAATCAGAGGAGTGGCGGAGTGGTGGACTCAAGGCGGGTTCTACCGCATCTCCCTGCCTGTGAGTGCATGCAAAAAAGGCAAAGCCATTTGTACCCCAAGGGGAAGTCTTTAGCCAGGATGGGTGCTCTCTGGTCACCTCTGCTTGAAGAAGGAGGCTGGCAGTTTAATGAACTATTTGTGTCTCCTATTTATGAAGGAGAGGTTGTGCTTCCAGTTGCTTACGGACACTTTCGTGTTCCTTCTGCTTTCCCCTCCTGCACATGTGGAAGAAAATGCACACACCCCACTGAGTGATAGAGATCTCTGTCCTCCCACCCCTATCTGCGCATCTGAATGACACTGGCACCCACTATAATCCACCACTCTTTATTGTGAGTCTGGCTGTGGCCGTGTCTTTTGGTTGGCTCTAAGGGTATCTCAGTCTCCCATTGTGCCTTCCTGTCTGTCTCTTGTTATTAGCATTAGATCATGTGTTCCTTGAGGGCAGGGGCTGATATCTGCAAACTCTCTTTTGTAATGTTCACTCAGGTTCTCATGTATGTGGGCCTTTAATGCAGACATCGCTCCTGGGTGAGACTCATTTGATGGTTCCAGGCTCCTAACTCCAAGCAACTCCTTTCCTTTGTTTACAACTGTCTGTCTTTCAAAGATTTTCTGGAGGAAAAGTTTCTGATGCTATCAGAAAAGTTTGAAAATCACTTGAACTTTTCACAATGTCTCTGATTTAGATAATCCAGCATAATGTTGTTCCTCCCAGTTTTCTGTCACCCATAAATGTTTGCTTGATATTCACCAAATAATTGCCAAAAATATTTAACAAGCTGGAACTAAGTCCATCAATGAGACTTAATGATCATATAAATTTTTTAAAAAGTGAAAGTACATGTAAAGCATTAAGTCAATAGATGAGTATTAGTTACTATTAATACCATAATTATTATTACAAACTTTCCTACATTGTTAATATCAGTCCAGGAATGCGTATTTTTATTAGTGTTTTTCGATAAATTTATGTAACCGAGTTCCCAGCCAATTCACATTTCTTCATCTTGTTCATAAGGATACCGTTTTAAAAACTGTCAAATGTATTGGTGAAATAGACATATAGCATTCTCCTTTCTATCAGTCAAATAATCATAGCAAAATAAGTATTCAGGGTTTATGAATTGTTCATAGCAAATTCATGATAGCCCCAGAGACTACTCATTTCTTTTACAAATGATCATCATTTGTTCTCTATTTGAGAATTTCCTTAAATAATACGCAACTAAATTTTATTAGTGTGCAGTGTCTAGATTCAATCCTTTTCCTTTCTTCTTGATAACTTGGATTGCATTCTTTTCTTTTCTGTCTCATATTTGCTATGGTTTCTCAAAGATCTTGGTTCTTTCGTCCTATCTGAAAGCTGTCGATTTTGTCACAAAATGAGAATGAGTCCTTTCCTCTGTACCTAGGTACTGGGACCCTGTCAAGAGCTGAGGTGTTTTCCTGCCACCTCTACAACTAACTCGGACTGCCGCTCCTTTCTGCCGTGAGGATCATGATGAAGAAAAATACAGAAGTAAGTGACGAGTTAGACGTTGTCCTTTGTAGTTGGTAAAATGTAAGCGGAGGTTTGGGAAGTGCTGCATGTTCTGGAAACTGCCCACGTCCACACAGAGTGAGACCGGGAGGCATTTGTTTCTCTGTCAGCATTGGCAGGAGGACTTCATCTCCCTCAGGACAGCCCGTGTGGAAGAAGGTGCTCCTTAAGTTCTGATTGGTCATCTTTCCCAGAATTTCGCGTGAAATGTCACCACTCGTTCCTTAAAGAAGCAGAGAAAGAAACGATCTTTGGATTTTTTTTTTTTTTTTTCATTTAAACATGCCTGAACAATCCCTTTCAGGAAAGACATTCTAGAATCTAAGCCCAAATTCCTGATACTACGGTTTTCAGTTTATGTCTCCTTGTTCTTTTTTTCAGTGAGTTGGAGGACACCTCATGAAGGACATCTCACAAAAGCTGGTGCTCACTCTTATGTGATATGAACATACTCCATATAAATCAAGAACGACTGCTGGGGTGTAAAGGACGTTGGAAACAAGGAAGAGGGAGAGGGGGTGATGGATAAAACCATAACTTTGGGTACAATCTACACTAACTACTCTGGCGATGGGCACTCTGAAAAGCCCTGACTTCAGCATTATTCAATTCATCCATGTAACAGAAGCACATGTACGACGTTAATATTTTGAAAATTAAAAAATATATCTATAATATAAAGTAATATGCCAAAAGTACTATATGAATTCAGGGGAACAAGAGAAAAAAAGAGAGAATAACTACTGGGTATCTACTATATGCTAAATATGATGCCAGACACTGTTTGCTGTAGACTGAATTATGTCCATCCAAAATTCCTTTGCTGAAACTCTGACCCTTAAGGAGGTAATTAGGGTTAAGGTTAAATGAGGCCATAAGTGTGGGCCCCTGATCTGATATTTGTGTCCTTATAAGAGACACTAGAAAGCTAGCCCTTCTCCTCCCCCTCCCCCTCCTCCTCTCCTTTCCCTCCTCCTTTCCCTCCCCTCCGCCTCCCCTCCCCCTTCTCCTTTCCCTCCCCCTCCCCCTGGCCTTATGAAGACACAGCAGAAAGTTGGCCATCTGCAAGCTAGGAAGGGAGCCCTCACCAGAAACCCACCCTGCTGGGCCTTGATCTGAGACTTCCTGCCTTTAGAACTATGAGAAAATAGAGTTCTGTTGTTTTAGCCTCCTGGTCCATGATATTCTATTATGGTGGCCTGAGCAGAGGAATACACTGTGAAAAGAGTACAGGCATCACATCGGACTGCGCTGTGTTTAAATGTAGAGTTAGGCTCTTAAGTGTTGGTTGGCCCCAACAAATGATTATCCTCTTGTAATCTAAGTTTCTCATCTGTAAAACAGGGCTTTAAAGGAACAATGTGTGAAACCGATTGTTCCCGAACTTTGCTACACACAATGGAATCACCTGGGAATCTTCTAAAACGGGCCAGTGCCTGGCTCTCATCTCTGGGCATTGTGAGTTAGCGGGTACGGGGTACTGAGAGTTTGAAAAGCTTCCCAGGCGATTCTAATGTGAACAGAGTCTGGGAACAGGGCACTAGGGTGCCAGATACAGAGCAGGCATCTGTTAAATATTGGCTTTGTATCCTTTGCTTTCTCTTCCACAATAGAGTACCCGAAAGCTTCTCAGAATACACAAGTGATGTGCTCTAATTTTTATATCTGAATGGAACAGTATGGGTCATTTTGGTGAAAATTGATGGCTCAAACAAGGTAAAGTTCTTGCTCCTATGGGGTGACATTCTCATGGAGCGTCTTTTCACACAAATATTGCCTCTACGGTCATCCTCTGTGTTTAGACCAAGCATCTTCAAACTACGGCCTGCGGGCCACATGAGGCCCGCCAAGGACATTTATCCAGCCCGCTATGTGTTTTTGCCACCGCTGCCTGTCCTGCTTAGCAGCCAACTCGTCCCGGGCCCACAGTGCACATGTGTGGAATGTGCGCTGCACTCTCCAACGGTCTGAGGGACAGTGAACTGAAACTCTGTTTAAAAAGTTCGAGGACCCCTGGTTTAGACTGTCCAGTTTCCTGAAGCTCTGCAGATTTGCTGCTTTCTCAAATCGGGATGCACACCTATCTCCAATCTCCCTCTTCTCTTCTACCTTCTGCCCAGTAAACATACCTGTGGCCAGTGCCAAGCCAAGCTTCCCAGCCCCTCAGCTCTAGGAGAGCTGCTGTCAGGAGGAAGTGGAGAGGCTGCCCCTGCCTTTTGCCCTTTGGGGTAATTATCTCTCAGCTGGGTCCTCCCAACGATACTCTGACTCCCCCACTCTCTCATTTCAACGGGAGAATACTCACTGCCTAACTTCTCCTTTGTTGGGGCAGCTTATCTCCAGGACTTGAACACTAATTGACACCTATGTATTGCTTCAGTGCTGAGGAACTGAAACCACCAAGTGCCTTTTACCCCCCTCTTTCTGATTGTCATCCACTTGAAACATGTCATGAATCAGTTTCTGGGGCAAGTCTTCCACCCTTAGTGGCTTCCTTTTCCAACACCAAATTGCTTTCTGGGAGGTCCTTTTGGCTATGTCTTACACTGATTGCAAGTGAGGACTGAACTCTAATTTTTTTTGCTAAAAACTCCTTCCTAAGAAGGCCAGCTGGGTTAGGCTGGCAAATGGTAAGGAGGCCAGCAGGGTTAGGCTGACAAAGGGTAAATTCCCACTAAGTGGCTTTTGTTAACCAAACGAAGCAGTGGTTTACTTCCTGACCTGATTCTGGTATGGCATTAACATCACCTAAAAGATAGGAAGCCCCTGTCTTAACTCAAGCATCCTAGCAGATGCCTATCATAAATTTAAAATATCTTAACTCAAGCATCCTAGCAGGCGCCTATTGTAAATTTAAAATGTCCTCCTGTCTGGACCTCCCAGAGTGCTCATACCCTTATCTTAAAGTAAGCATATCCTTTCTGGTCTTCTAGATAATGTCTAACTCTCTCAGCCAATTGCCAGCCAAAGAATCTTTAAACCCACCTATAACCTGTAAGCCCCCGCTTCGAGATGTCCCACCTTTTTGGGCCAAACCAATGTATGCCTCTCATGTATTGATTTGTGACTTTGCCTGTAATCCCTGTCTCTCTGAAAATGTATAAAACTGAACTGTAACCCAGCCACAGCGAGTCCACTTGCCCAAGGCCTTTTGGCAGTGGCTCCGGGTCATGGTCCTCAAATTTGGCTCAGAATAAATCTCTTTAAAATTATTTTACAGAGTTTGGCTTTTTTCCGTCGACACAAGTTATGGATGTGGACACCTAAAATCCCAGCCACAAGGCAAATGGATGGTGCGGGCATCCCACTGGGGTTTGAGCTCCCAGATAGCCCTGGTGTAGGGTTCTCAATAAAAGTGGGGAAGAGGAGATATAGCAAAACTACCTGCATGATTTTCAAAAGTATACACACAACCTCCATGCTCATTCTACTGTACTTGGGTGGCTGAAAAGAGATGCTGAGTGTGTTTATTTTGGGAAAAAAAAACAATTTTATCTCATCAAACACTAATATCAGTGACTTTGTTATTACCGTGTCCTTAAAAATTACTGATTTAATGGCCAAATACACTTGGTTTCAAAAGCAGTTCTTTCCAATATCTGCTTGATCATTAGAGTTATCTGTGCAGCTTTTATAAAATGCAGACTCCCAAATCTTCCCCCCCAAATCTGCTAAATCCGAATCTTTTTAAGTACAGTTGGCCCTCTGTGTTTATGGATCCCATCAACTGGGAATGAAAAATATTTGGAAAAAAACTAGAAAATAACAATGTAATAATACAAAATAATACCAATTTAACAAATACACTAACAACTATTTACACAGCATTTACATTACGTTAGGTGTTATAAGTAATCTAGAGATGATTTAAAGTATACAGGAGGACGTACATAGGTTATATGCAAAAACTATGCCATTTTATATCAGGGATTTGAGCATCTGAGAATTTTTGTATCCAAGGGTGTCCTGAAACCAATCCCCATGGATATGGAGGGACAACTGTAGTGTCAGAAGTCTGCAATTAGAAAAAAGGCTCCAGGTGATTGTGGAATCAGCCAGGGCTGAGAAGCATTGACATGGTGATTAAGAACCAGGATTCCGGACCCAAATGTGGAATAAATCTTTATAGATGTCACAACACCTAACCTAGCACCTCACACCTCAGGGGTGCTCATAAATCATAATTAAAAGTTGCCATTATCGAGCACCTAGTATATGTAAGTAATGTACCAGGGGCTTTATACACATTATTTCACTCAACTCTCACAATAAGCAAGTTCATACATGAAGTTCAAGGAGATCAAGGCTGTATGTAGCAGAATCCAGACTGAGATCCAGGTCTGATTCCAAATCTGATGCCTATTTCCCATCACATTCTCCCCACACGTGAGTGTTGAATGCATCAATCATTAATCTTGTAGCCTCTCCTAAAAACAAGGAGCCCTTCTATTGCCCTAGTTGCAAATGAACAGTCAGTTGTCACCTCGCTCAGACACCTGAAATTAAGACCCACTTAATCATGTAAAGGCAGCTGAAAACAGCACCAATTCCAGGTAGACTCCTATATGGTAGATTTTAGGTGGCCCAAGATAGGTGACTTCCTAATTTTACATTTTAAGTATCCATTGTCTTGTGGGCATATTTGGAACCTCAGACCAGGGCTGGGAAGGCTGGGCCAGCATCCAGATGTAGGACCCAGCAGGAAGTGAACCTTGGTACAAGATATAAGAAAGGGGCCAGGTCTGAATTGCAAAGGAAAAGGCACGTGGAAGGATTCTAGTGTGGAGCAAGCTGCTTGTTCACTAACTGGTGCTTTTTCCCCCTGGATAGCATTTCATAAAATATACATCCTTAATGCCCTGAGTAGCAAGTTACAGTTATTCACAGGTCCCACACGTTGGTTAACACATGAAAGTAGACATCTGACACTGAGATTCCTAGAACGGACATACGGAAGAGGTAGGCAGCTGCTGAGTCCAGAGAGGTCACCTAAGGGGGACAGGGCGGAAGCAGGCAAGGCACACAGTCCTGGAAATTAAGGAAAGCTGCTCCTGGGAGGAAATGACCCTGGGCTTGGCCGGGTGTGATGAGCTCAGGGCTCACAGGCCATGGGTGGAGATAGAGGCTGTCCAAGTGCATTGAAAGCTTTCTGGCAAATCAGGAAGCCTCCCAGTCCCTGAAAACCAACAGTGTCACTGTGTACTGTAATGAGTCCACACCCCAGAGAATTCTCTGAGTTAGAGTCAGAGAATCTCCTGGTTTCCAGGTGTAGGCAGCCAGAGAAGGTGTGAGGCCGCAGCTTACCCTGTGTCTGCTACGCGCACACGCACAGACACACGCACGCACGCACTCACCAGATTCCTGTCCCTACATGTGCACATCGCCTGGTTCACCCAGCTCTGCTTTCAGGACGTGGCCTCATACCCTCATTTTAAGAGCTCCTACAGGACTCCGGTGTGAGTGGAGACTCAGGACATCCTCAGCTGAGTCTGAAGTTAGAGTCAGGTGACGTTTGCCATGCCTGGTGGCTTCACCGGGGCATCCAGGAGCAAATGAATGAGAGTCCAAGGGTAAAAGGTACATCCTGAGAAAGGCAGCTGACCATGCAGAGATGCAGAAGGCAGTGAGTCCTCCCAGCAAAGGACATCCCTCCCTTTTGGTTCATTCCTGGTGCTGTCATTGATCCAGAAAGTGGGTCTCCATGCCTCATTTGTCCAGAAGCGCATCTTCCCTCAATTGTGTACGTGGTGCTCAGTGACACAGTGAGCCCTTCCCAGGGAAGTTTTCACCTTGTATTGCTTTACCTGTTAAAGGCTTTTAGTTCATCTTAATTAAAAAATAATGAGCACTGCACCAACTGTCTGGGAACATGTCATGGTGCTTCCTTGTGTTTAAGAGAGAGGGCTTGCAGACTTGACAACAGATTGGCAGGGAGGGTGGAATGAGGAAGAAGAGGTTGGGGGTGACACCCATGTTTCTGAGTTAGGCAACAGAGTTGAAGATACGTGATTACCAAGGTAGCATTTTCATAAGTAGGAGCCAATTTTCTGAGAGAACACTTACTCTTCCTCCCCACTTGGATCTTTCACTCCACTGCTGTCCACTGCTTTCTTTTCATTCCCACTGGCCTCTTAGCAATCTGACCCTTTCTCCCCATCCTACTCTCCCTGTCTAGCTCCCACGGTGAGTCCCGTGCCTTATAAATTATGCGTTACAGTTATGCGGATGGCCCACTTGAGTTCTTCAAAACACTTTCACATATATCATCTCATTTTTCTCTACAAAACAACCTTCCTCTTTAACCAAAAATGTACATCCACAGAAATGCTATTCACCAAACAGTAAAAAACGTGAAGACTGGTTTTTGGTTGCTTTATTTGTGTGTTTCCTTCTGTTCATTTTTTTTTTTTTTTACATGTTCAGTTTGTCTGCCTTGTCACTTATTTTAGATTCTGCGTTCCCTACCGGCAGAGCCAGTGCAAGGCATGCTCAGCACAGCAAGTGCTGAGAAGGCTGGAAATTCATGATCATGTCCCTGAAGAGTGAAGTTTACTGACCTAGACCCATACACTTACAGTTGCCCGACTATAGAACAAGATGCTTTGAGGGGTAGTAAGATCCCCGTTCCTGGAGGAGTTCAAACAGGATGGTTCTTCTATGTATTGTAGAGGGAATGGATGGATAGAGTGAGAGGTTAGATTGAGATCTCCTACACTTCTGTCAACTTCTCTGATTTTCTGATCACCTGAAAGTGTTGGCCAAAGGGCCTCATTAAAACTAGTCTCATTTACGAAAAGTTTTGCAGCAAAAGTTGTCTGGGGATTGCATTTTAAGTGAAGCCTTTTGAGTATTTAAATTCTGATAGCCTCTTCCCTCCCGTGACTTAAAAGTATCTCTTGGATAAAATTCTCTGGTCTTCATTCAGTCTTTCCTCCCTTTCACACTACACAGTGCCATCCAGGTCTTAGAGCAAATGCCCTGCTCCTAACTTCTAAAGGCAAAACCCTTCCCATGGAGCTAAATCTCTCAGCCAGAAGCTACTGACTCAGCAAAGTCCAGGCAGGGGAATCAACTTCCCCCTCATCCCCCTGGGCTGATTGATTCTCCCTGCTTTTTCCTTTCTTTTCAAATCTCCTGTGGCAATTTTAAATTCCAATCCTCAGCATGCTACAGGGCTCTTTCCCCAAGCATCATTTGGGCTCAGGGAATGCAAACCATTTTAATGTTAGCCTAAGGAAGCATTTTCCAAAAGTGTGATTAGAGGAACACTTGCCTTAATAGGTGCTTCTGTAAACTGGTCCTTGTGCTCAAATATTGCTGTATGCGTTCGTCCCCTTAGGAAAATTTCCATGCATATTAGCATATTAAAAGTTTTGAGAAATCCTGCACAAAAAAAAACCTTATTTCACTTTGTCAACCCAGAGCTTCCCAAATTTATTTGATCATAGAAATCTTTTCCTTGAACATTAATTTTTTTGGTGGGGGAGGGAAACTGGCCTATGGCAAATGAGTTTGGAACCTGAAATATCTGCAAAGTGTGGCCAGAATAGAGCAAAAATGTCATACTATCATTCACAGTGAGAGGACATGGTTTTGGTTTCTGGATTATGTACAACTGTGCCACAACTCTGCCTCCCAGCATGTTGACAGAAATAATGGAGAGTTGGCAAAATAATAATATCAGGGTCTTTCAGCAACAGCAAGTCCAAGGTACTTCCCTCTGGAATCAGTCTTTAGTGAATGTTATTGACTTAGTTCCAAGTTGCGAGCTATTCAGGGCAGGATGACCTTCATCTTCAGGACTGTGCCCAGGTTGTGTCTGCAGGTTCCTCCAGGAGCAAGTGTATTTCATCTTCCAGCTCCAGGGCATTTGTCCTGCAGCACCTGGAATAGAACGATAACTCCTGCCATGGGAGGCTCCTGGTAATTCGCTTGGCAGGAGCCAGGGACTCAGAGGCTCTCTTCACAAATCTCTAAATCAACTGGCCATGCAGATGCGGGAGCAGCAGCAGCTGTTTGGGAGGCAAAGAGCATTCATCTTCTGCCTTTTATTCTCTTGTTACTGGGGGACATGCAAGAGTGAAGGTCTCGCACCACCAAGCATCACCTGCTGGGCACTCATTAAGGTTCACGCGGGACTATGGAACATGCTAGGTGCTTCCAGAAAACTTCCACATGGAGGGCCAAGTTATGCTATGAAAAGGACTTAGAATCATGGGGGTCTTGTTTTAAAAGAGCTCATGGATACCAGAGTTCCTGCTCTACGGTTTCTGTTGTGACTTCTCAATACAAACCAGGAATTTATTGTGCACAAGCCTATTCTAAGAACTTAGGGAGATTCAGAAAAAATTATAAGATGCTGGATCCGACCTTCTGGTTAAGTAGTGGTAGTAAATTCTAGGGGAGGCTTACTCTCTATCCTGCCCCCGAGCTATCCGAAACAAGCCTGAGATGGATGAAGAAGGAAGACTTACCTGGTTAGCATAGCTAACATGGTTCAGCATCTTTACGTGGATGTTTAAGTCAGTCCTGAGTTGAGTCAGACCACTGTCTGTCGGCAAGTCCTGTTGGATCTACCTCCAAAAATAGCCAAAATCCAGGCCGGGTGCGGTGGCTCATGCCTGTAATCCTAGCACTCTGGGAGGCCTAGGCAGGAAGATCACTCAAGATCAGGAGTTCCAGAGCAGCCTGAGCAAGAGTGAGACCGCGTCTCTACTAAAAATATAAAGAAATTAATTGGCCAACTAAAAATTAATATAGAAAAATGTAGCTGGGCATGGTGGCGCATTCCTGTAGTCCCAGGTACTTGGGAGGCTGAGGCAGGAGGATCACTTGAGCCCAGGAGTTTGAGGTTGCTGTGAGCTAGGCTGACACCACGGCACTCTAGCCCAGGCAACAGAGTGAGCCTCTGTCTCAAAAAACAAAAAAAAAAAAATAGCCCAAATCCTACCACTGTTACTATCCTCACTTCTTGCACCCTTGTCTAAGTCCCCTTCCTCTCTCACCCAGTTCTGCAACAACAGTCTCCTGACAAGTCTCTCTGTTTCAGCCTTTGCCCATTTACAGTCTATCCTCAGTACAGCGGCGTAGTGACTCTTAAAATGGTAAGTCAGAAAATGTGACTCCTCTATCCAAAACAGTGTCAGTGTCTCGCCTTCTTATGCAGAGTATTAGCCGAGTCCTTTGGTCATCTACATGGCTGTCCCCGGCCTGCCCCTCCCCGCTACCTGTCTGATCTCATTCCCTGCCACAGTCCTCTTCCCTTCTGCACCAGCCATGTTTTTCCAAACACAGCAGGCACGGTCCTCCTCAGCACCTTGTATTTGCTGTCCCTTCTACCGGGAAAGCTCTTTTTCTCAAGATATCTGCATGGCTCAACCCCTTGCATTTGCTGGGCCTTTGCTTGGGGCTCTCTCTCATCACCTTCATATAAAGCACTCACTATTTTTCTTCATTGTCTTATTTTCTAGCATTTATCACCACTTGCCAGTTTATAGTTAACTTTTATGTCTCCCCCACTCCCCACTAGCATCTAAGCTCCTTAAAGGTGGGGATTTTTATCTGTTGGATTCAGTGTTTCATAGAACGGGGCCAGGTATATAGAAAGCACCC
Source organism: Microcebus murinus (assembly GCF_040939455.1). NCBI lineage: Eukaryota > Metazoa > Chordata > Mammalia > Primates > Cheirogaleidae > Microcebus > Microcebus murinus. Next base: position 112,385,451 of record NC_134105.1, on the reverse strand, counting down.
AACAAATATTCACTGGATGAAGGAACCAAAGAACAGTAACATTCATCGAACATACGTGAATGTGTCACCTATGAGGCAGATTCTACATAGATGACTTCATTTAATCTTCACAACCTCCTAAAGAGCTACATGTTGAAATCACACACCACTACCCACCCCATTAACCAGGAGAAAACTGAGGCATAGAGAGTTTAAATAACTCGTATCCAATTAGCAATTGTCACAATCAGATTTCAAACTCATACCTACCTACCTCCTAAATCCATGTTCCCAACCACTCTCATCTATTTCTTCTGTTTTGAATCGTCCAGATAACCAGAGCTATTGGCATCCAAAGGAAAGAGAAATGGGTTGTCACAGTGGCCAGGGGAAGGCGGTCAGTGAAAGCTTCACCCAGGAGTTGGAACTTAATATAGAGCTTGGAGGATGAGTAAATTTGTGATAGATAGAGAAAATGCAAGTGGCATTCTGTGCAGAAGGGGAAGCATGAGAGGCATGGAAGCAGAGCAACCCAAAATGTGTTCATTCAGGAGCAACTTAGATAACCTACTCATCCCAGTTTGCCTGGGACTTCCTGGTTCTAACACCAAAAATCCTGTGTTCTGGGAATCCACTTGTTTCGAGGAAAACTGGGGCAATGGATCACCCTAAGTGACAAATGGATCAGTTCTAATAGGTGGAGTATTTGTGTACACTGTTGAGGAAATATCGAGAGTAAAAGTGGAAAAGAGTTTTGAGGCTGAGGGAATGGGTTTGGGGCTCACTGTGCAGCTAAGTGGAAACTTTTGGAGGTTTTTGAGAAGGGGACGATGTGTGGAAATGCAAGGTCGCATCAAACAGGAAAAGGCGATGCAACCCTGACTGTGGTGCAATACTGCCTTGCGTGGGGGCCGGCCATGGATGCCGGAGCAGCGGACAGTAGAAGGAGACTGATCAAGTCAGGACTCACCTATGCCAGGTTCTTTCAAGTGGCTGCTGCCTCTTGAAACTGGCATTGTCCCCTTGTCCTTCCAGTTCTCCCATCCTCGTTACATCTGTTGCCAGCATTAGCTCCTGGGAGTGGACAGAGGGAGGTCATCTTCCAAGCCTTTGCATCCAAGAGTGTTTATGCACCTGGGGGACCCAGGGAAAGCTCCTGTCCTGGACTCCATTTTGCATTGTCTCATCGCCTCAACTTCTCTTTCCTCAGGCACGGATCTCAGGCATGGAGCTGCTTTCCTCCAGAGTGGCAGGGCTTGTGGCCACGGTCCTCTCAGGTGCTGTGCACCTGGGTTGCCTCCATCTGAGCACTTTCCATCCTTTCTTTTGGGGATTCCACACTGACTAACTCAGTGGACAGTCCTTAACTTAAAGGAAAGTGTGAGTACAGTGTCTGTGCGTGTTTAAACAGGTGAGTGACAAGTGCAGAGGCGCCTACAAATGCCCTTAACCCTTGGGCACGATCTATTATACGATCATCCACATAAATTGCACACACGGCAGCGACAGTGGACAAAAACAACCAAAATAAATGCACAGGATCGTTTCTTCCTCACTGCAGTATCCTTAATATCAAGTTCAACAGTCCTGCCATCAGAGGTCCTCAGCACTTCATGAACTGCACAGCGTGGGGAGTGAGGCCTCCAGCGCATACTGCTCGACTGCCACAGGCAAACTCTAGTTCTGGTACAGCTGAAAATTGCCCTCTGCTCCTACAGACATCCTGGCAACACACACACACACACACACACACACACACACACACACACACACACACCTGTTCCTTCTTTTTCCGTCTCCCCAACGTACAAAGGAATATCGTCTTAAAGATACAAGTTGTGCAGAAACCACTGACCTCAGTGCCTATGGAATTATTTGCCTCCAGTTCTCTTTACTAGTAAAGTTAGGCTTTACCCAGAGGTCGGAGAGCCAGAGCTCCGGTCCTTCCCAGCTCGCCCCCAAGCTTGGTTTGCTAGCGCGTAGGGAGACGGTATCCCACCATCGTGCTGAAGCAGGCTCTGCAAATGCAGCACCCGCAGCTGCGTGATGAGATGGCCTCGGCGGCACCGTGCTTTCTGGGGGGCTGGGGATGGGGCAGAGAAAACGAGGCTCTGGCATTAGATCCCCCCGCATGGGCAGTGGCAAAGGGTAGGGCCCAGAACTGCCCCCCTTCTCGCTCTTTGCCCCGCGTCCCACCCCTCCCATTTCAATGTTGCAGATTCGGATCCAGTTCTGGATACATCAGTTACTAGCTGTGTGAACTGGGTCACTTACTTACCTTCTAAACTTAAGTTTATTCATCTATAAAATGGGGAAACTTCTTTCCCGATACCTTGAAAACTGCCACAGTGGTGTGGTGAGACTGTCACCCGGTACCTAGCATGTCATAAGAGGTCAGCCCCAGTAGCCGAAGTCACCGTGCCTTCAGCTTCTCTATTTCCTTGCTTCCTGTAGTCTTCCCTCTCTTGCAAACTCCAACCCCCACCCCGGGGAGGGTAAGCTAATACCTGCTTTCACCTGTCATTGATTGATCTGTGAGATGGGCTGCCTCACAAATCCACTCTTAGGAATTGAACTGGATTTGAAATTTAAAACCATCTCTTATGCATGTGTGGCTTAGACATTGCTTTGAAACCGGTTAGTTCAAAAATTAAAAAAAAAAAAAAAGATGGATATATGTTTAAAAAGCTCACAAGTCCTCTTGGGCACCAAATGGCTCTTTGGAAAGAATCCTGTGACAAGTTAAGTGTAAATGAACCAGAAACATAGAGATTAAATTCCTCCTGAAATACTCCTGGGTGTGGAAATTAAGAAAAAAGCAATTGCAAGATGTCTCTAGTTTTGCAGACCTGCATGCAGCTGGCTTCCCTTAAGGCTGCCTGCTGAGCTGCGGGAAAAGCTCTGCGGGCTTGGCCCAGCCTCCAGGGTCCCCCCAAGAGCTGTGGGGTTACTTATTCCTGGGGTGGGGCAGCAGAGATGACTTGATCAGGGCAGCTTTCACTCCTACAGCTCTTCCAGCAAAGCTCCTCTCTGGGGACCTCAGACTGGCACCTTTCACCATTGTTAAATTCACTTAAGATAAAAGCGACACCAGGCAAATGACAAGGGAAGAGCCATTAAGGGGTGAGCATAAGCAGTGACTGACAGGCAGGCCCTGAGAAGCGCTGAGCTGCCAGCCCCAGCCTTGGCAGGAACCGCTACCCCGGTGCCTTCCCTAGCCAGAGCTTGACAAATGGGCAAGATTGGATCCAAGCTATGGGCTCAGCCCTTTGTTTCCCAGAGCCTCAGTCCCAGGACCTGTCCGCCCGCACCCTGCCAGCCCCTCAGCCATGAATAGCGGCAGCAACCATGCAGAGAGGAGCCCCAGGCTGCTGAAGGTGAGGGCTGTCCTTGCCTGCTTTCAGGTGAGTGTCCGCAGGTGGCGAAGCATGGAGCGCGGGCAGCGAACTCTCTCACTGTATAGTTAGGAGAGACAATATGAAGATTGAACTCAGCAACCCATGGAGAATTTACATACCCTGTCAAGTCTCTCTTTTACACTGTTGTGTTTTTTTTTTTTTGGTCCAAGTATAAAATCATGTTGGCCATTGTGGTCTTTTCTTGGGATGGTGCACAGGGACACCCAGTGGGGCTCCTTGTTGGGATGTGCTCACCCTTCAAGTAGAAGTCCCACAGCAGTAAATTTAATCCTAGATAATTTTTGGAATATCATTAAGATGACTCCTATTATTGGAGAAATCTTGAAAAATATAAAAATAAAAACCCACAAAGAAAAATCGTAATCACACTCAAAGTCCACAGTTGTTAACATATTATTTCCTTTCTTAAGTGCAAGGTCTCCCTAGCCAGAATCCATGGGTTCCTCTTCCAGCTCTGCCTTGTCTCAGCTGTGTGAGCTTAGGAGAGTTACTTAACCTCTCTGTGCTTTCATTTCTTCATCTTTACAATGAAGATAAGTACAGCACCTACCTCATGGAGTTATTAAATTAAAGGAATTTAAAACGTGAAGCCCTTTGTGGTTTTGATTTGCATTTCTCCACTGATTAGAGATGTTGAGCATTTTTTTCATGTTTGCTGGCCATTATTCTGTCTTCTTTTGAGAAGTTTCTGTTCATGTCCTTTGCCCATTTATTCAAGGGGTTGTTTGATTTTTTTCTTGTTGATTTTCTTGTTTGGGTGGGGCAAATTCATAACACGTAACCGAAATGTTTGTACCCCCATAATATCCCGAAATAAACACATTAATTAATTAAAATAAATAAATTAAAAAAAAACACGTGATGCCTAGCACAATACAAAGGCCCAATAAATGCTGGCTATTCTCATGCACCAATTTTCACTAAACTGTGATTACAATTGCAGTTCCATTATATCACTGGTTCTATGCCTGGGAAATTTTGACAGCAGGGGAAAGTTGACAATATCTGGAGACATTTTTTCATTGCCACAACTAGGTTGGGGAGGTGCCACTGTCATCCAGTGGGAGAGGCCAGGAATACTGCTAAATATCCTACAATCCACAGGATTGCCCTCAGTGACAAAGAATTAGCCACTCAAAAATGTCAGCAGGTGCTGAGGTTGAGGAACCCTGCGTTAGATTAGCGCACACATTGAGACAGAACACAGCCCCCACTTGCTCCCTCCAGACGTCCACTCCGCTGGAGGCACGTCATGCAGGGGCCTGGAGTGACCGTGCATCTCTCACATGCTTGGGAGCACAGCTTTCTCCTGCTCCGGCTCCTGACCTCTTTTGCTGCTGCTGCTCCCCAGGAGATGGCCCTTTTGGTTGGCGGACACAGCTGCCCTGTGCTTGTGTCACTCCGAGTAGAGTTGGAGGCTGGGGAGTGGCTGACCAATGATCCTCTCTCAAACTATTTATGTACCTTGTTACCTAGGTCCTGAAGTGGCATAGTTGGTGCCCCGAGGCTAGTAGACTTTTACCAACACAGCTCTTCAGCTTCTCTCCTTAACTTCTCTCTCAGTTGAGACCCAAAACCAGTCGCTGGCTGGGTCTTGAAACACTGGCATCCAGTGGGTAGAGCCCATGTCATTGAAATCATCCCGATCTCCTTTCCCCTCCACCTCCTTGAGTATCTCCATCCCCAAAAATGTCTTTCTCTTCCTTGAGCTAAAAGACACAAAGATCTATCATATCATTCTTAACAACCCACACAAATAGATTCTTAGGGGCAGCAAGCCATAGATACCCATATCTCACCAATATTCTTCCTAGTACACACAAACTTATGGATACATCATTTTTTACAACGAAATCGTGACTACACAATATACCCTGAAGGCCCGATCTTCCACTAAACAAAATGGCGTCAACATATTCAGATGTCACTAAATTGTCAATTTTATTAACTGTGTAGAATTCCATTTCATCACTATATAATATATTTGGGCCCATTCCCCTTTTATTAGGCATTGAGGTTGTTCCTCACTATTGAAAATTGTTAGTAATGCTGCACTGAATATCATTGTAAAGCAGCTTTGCACATTTGTTTGTTATTTTCTTAGGCTAAATTTCTAAATATAATCTTGAGGGTTTTTGATACATATTGTAGAGGAAAGTTGCGATTGCTAATTTCATGTGTTAGGTTGACTGGGCCACAGGATGCCCAGATAGCTGGGTTAAACATGACTTCTGGGTGTGTCTGTGAGGGTATTTCCAGGAGAGACCGGCATTTGAATTGGCGGACTGAGTAATGCAGGCGGCTCTGCCCAGCATGGGAGGGCATCATCCACTCTGTCAAGGGCCTGCAGAGAACAAAAGGGCGGAGGAAGGTTGAATTTGCTCTCTGCTTGACTGCTGGAGCTGGGACCTCCACCTTCTCCCGCCCTCAGGGCTCCTGGTTCTCAAGTCTTCGGACCTGGACTGGGATCTATCCAGGGGTGGGGGACCTGCGGCCTTGGGGCCACATGTGGATCCTTGAGTGTGACCTTTTGACTGAATCCAAATTTTACAGAACAAATTCTTTTAATAAAGTATTTATAGTATAGAATATGGCATCGTCTAGTCTAGTGTCAGCTCTCTGGCTCTCAGGCCTTCAATTACAGCACCAGCTTTCATGGGGCTCTGGCTTGCAGACTGCAGACTGTGGGACTTGGCCTCCCTAATCATACGAGCCGGTACTTTACAATCGACCTTTTTGTCTGTATCTATGTATCTCCTACTGGCTCTCTTTCTCTGGGGAAACCTGACTAATACAAAAGGATGTAAGGATTTTCTTTTTGGCAACACTGTCTGCCCACCCCGAAGCACATTGCAATAGCAATCTAATATCCAAAATGGCTGGGAACGCGAAGGACCTCAGTTACTGGAACGTTCTAGTTAGCAGAGAATTTCCGTCCGCCAATATCGCATGCGGGAGGGCTATTTCTAAACACTTGACACTCACTCACTTCTGCAGAACAAAATCCCATCTTCCTTTGCTAATTCACCAGTCACTTGCAGTCCGTCAGGGTCGTCCTTACCAGCTTACTTCTCCATGGATGTGGGACTTCAGGTGGTGTGTGGGAAAGCTCTCTGTAGGCGGCAAAGATTTATGAGGACGTGAAGCTTTGCTATTTCAGTTTTCAAATAGGGAGAAGCCGTATTGACCAGATTCTCCAATAAATCGCGTATCTTCAAAGCTGCTTTCTGGGGTAAGTTTTTGATAGCAACTTGTGGACATGTCATTTACCTCTTCCTCATAAAAGCAAAATAAAGGATATGTAAAAAAATTCCTGTTTCAGCTTTCGATGAGCGCCAGATGAATGTGTTTTATTATAATTTTAATACCTCAACACATTATTCGGTCATACATTTTTTTCCCAGTATGCTCCAATGACAAAAATGTGGGTGATAATGACAGGGAAGCATCACAACGAAGGAAGAAATACTTTCTCTCACCCAGTGGATTCAGCGACCGAGGAATCCACAGGCAGGCCCAGAACTGCCCCTAACAAGCTCTTGTAGCCATGTCCTAGGGTAAGTCAATTATTCTTTCTGGAACATGTTTTTTCATAGATAATAAAGAGGCAATGATTTCTGAGATTCCCTTTGAGCTCTGAAAGTTCTACGATTTTATGACATGGCTCACTTCTTTTGAAGGATTTGAAATTCTGTTCTCTCAATTTTCTTGAAGAGTTCTCAAGCTGACGAAAACCATTTTTCTTGGGCAGCAAGACGTGGAGTGGGAATTGCCCCAGTGTCCTGGAACATTGGCTAAAGCCCCAAAGCTGAGAACAGTGGGTGAGACGCATCTCTTCATTTTAAAAAGAGGAACTAAAACACCCTGCTGAATATACTCAAAGAAAGCAGAAGCTGTCCAGCAACCTCAAGACAGCAACTCATGCTCAGCAAAGAATAAAAAACTAGTTTAGAGATTCAACGGGTGACCTGAGAGTTGCACTGAAAGGGTTTTAGACTAGTAGGGAGGACCATGGTATCTCTTCCCTGTTTACCTTTCCAAGGTTGCCCTTCCCCAGATCAAGTGATGGGGGGACTCCAGAGAAATACTTGTAGAGGTTGAGGGAGCCTGTGGAGAGCAGAGAAGGGCCGTTCACTTCCCCAGTGGATATTCAGGGGTGATGGAAGGAGATGTAGTGGAAGGGTCTTTGGAAGGCTTCTTTGGGATTGTGTGAGAAACTCATGACCAATCCCTGTTCTCCCCCCAGAATAGGGGTGGAGACCAGCCTTGCCCATGCTCAATGGGAGGGTGAGGAGAGAGAGTAGCAGTAGGCAGCCACTTCCACTGCCACACTTTGGTCTTGCAAGGATGAATGAGTTTCCCATGGCCAAGTGGGATATTGCTGGGCTTGAGTCACCACACAAGAGGGCAGCCTGCAGGGCATGAGTACTCCAGGAGTAAAAGCTATGGGGTGAATTACCCAGATAGCTGGAGTCAGCCAAGAGAGGATTATGGTGGCACCAGTGACGTGAAAGTCTTCCATACTTCATCTAATTCTTCTCCCCCTTACTTGGCCCTAGGATATCCAGAAGACAGAGTGGAGAGGCAGCAAAGAATGAAAGGCCCCATCTGGCCCCCTCCCTCACCACAGGTGCTTGAGCCATGAGTGAGGCTTGGGCTAAAGAGGGCAAAGAAGTTACAGATTGCATCTGAGATGAAAGATTTAACGTTAGACTGGACTGGACCTCTTAATACCCAAAAGAAGTGATAATTAACTAAATGACCCTATTTATAGCTGAAGAGTGAACAAACACTTCTGGGGCTGCCTCAGATTCCATGAGGATGAGGGAACGGGGACATAACTGAGCCGGTGGTGCCATGAGTGGTGGCCCCCACCCTAGTCAATGTGGAACTTCAACATGTCTGGGGGTAATTATTTCAGGACTGCTATTTATTGTCCGTGTTTTTTTTTTTTTTTTTTTTTTTGGCATTTTTCTGGAATGGAGATGTCCGTGTGTTTTTATAGTTGAGAAAAACTAAGACATGGATTATGATCCTTTAACCAAATATCTGCATCACCCATTACATATCCTGACAGTGTGTGATTATTTTTTTTTCTAGGCACATTTTGCTGTGATTTTCTGCCCTGTGGCCTTGTTCACTTTCACAACCATAATATTACTTTAAAATATTAACTCCAGGCCGGGCGCGGTGGCTCACGCCTGTAATCCTAGCACTCTGGGAGGCCGAGGCGGGCGGATTGCTCAAGGTCAGGAGTTCAAAACCAACCTGAGCGAGACCCCGTCTCTACCATAAAAATAGAAAGAAATTAATTGGCCAACTAATATATATATATATATAAATCAGCTGGGCATGGTGGCTTGTGCCTGTAGTCCCAGCTACTCGGGAGGCTGAGGCAGGAGGATCACTTGAGCCCAGGAGTTTGAGGTTGCTGTGAGCTAGGCTGATGCCACGGCACTCACTCTAGCCTAGGCAAGAAAGCGAGACTCTGTCTCAAAAAAAAAAGAAAAAAAAAATATTAACTCCATAGTAACACCCAAAATCAGCACATGCCATTTCTTCTTTAGATACACAGAGGGAGGTTTATGATGAAGTAGTGAAAAAAAATCTATCTATAAAAAAGTAATGTTATATTTTAACCATAGAATTATTACTTCCAGTGAATTCCTTCTTCAGATGTATAAGGAATTTACCAAATAAGAATTGAACATTTTTTATTTAGTTACACAAGTATAAGCTATGTAGAAAAATAAATCTATGCTTTTCAAAGAAATGTCTTTGTAAAGTTGGGTTTGTGGAAAGTTATGATCTTTGATGACAGGCTTGGGTTAAATTCCTGGCTCTTCCACCTACTATCTGTGTGACCCAGGGCAAATCATTTAGTATGTCTGAACTTCAGTTTCTTCATCTGTAAAATGGGCCTAACAGTATTTATTTCATCATATTGTGAGTCTGTAAGGATTAAACGAAATCACATATCTTACAGACTGACTCAAAATACAGTCAATAAATTTTAGCTTCCTATCTGTCTTTTTCTGCTATTTGATCCTGAACACATTTTGCCTAGTTTTTATCTATTAATCTACACAAATGTATTTTACCTAACTGGGTTTGAATAATTACAAACATAATCTGTAATATTTGTTACAAGCCAAAGAGAAGTGTAATAAAATGTTTAATTACCGCACCATTCCCAATCCCAAACTCTTGAAATGCCCAACATTAACAGTTTTGGTGTATTTGGGGAGCGCTCTTTCAAACCTTTCTCATTTCTCATGCAAGCATCTTTTACACATTACTCTGAAGATTACTTTTTCCTCAAATGAGGCACCTGTCCATGCCAGAATAGATGTTGTCAGTGGCTCAAGAGGAGTTTAACAACGTGTTAACACGATGTTAGTTTCCAAAGGTAGGACTTGGTCCTCTGAATGATTTTTTTTCCTCTGGCCATTTGCCCAGGTGAGTGGGATGTGAGCTATTTTCTGGATTGGAAACTGCTCCTGATGTCACCTTGTAAACTCTTCCTGTTTAGAACAAATACAGTCTCTGGGGTCACTAGAAAGCCACATGTCACACGTCACAGACTGTCAGCCTTTCTCTCCCATCACTACTTATTACTTAAGGTTGTTGGCTAAGATCCCAACATCTTTATCTCTCAGGGGTAGGAAGCCTGGGCAGCTTCTCTTCCTCTCTCTCTTTCTTCTCCTATCCCTCCACATTTGTCATTGTGTTTTAGGAAGATCTTGCTCAATATGTCTCAGAATTGTTTCTCTCAGCAAAACCTTTTAAAAACCTGGATTCCAATAGTGATGGCATCAACACAAGGATCCATGGGGGAAAAATCTGTATCTACATCCAACTCTAGGAAGAGTACAATGAAGCCTTAGCCATGGAAGTTGGGGCGTCATGTTCAAAGGATCATCAAAAACTGTGTATCCCTCTGACTTTCTGTGAGTGTGAGGACCTAACATCTGTGAAGTGATTTCTTCTTGGTTTCCCTCTTTTAAAATAATACTAATAATGATAATAATAATCTTATGAATGCTTCCTATGTACCAAGTCTATGTACACTTCTTGTATATTATCTTATTTAATTCTTACAACAACCAAAAAGGGGGGGGGGATTATTTATTTATCTTTCCTTTTTTTGTTTTAGTATATATGGGGGCCACAAGTTGAATTCTGTTGCATGTATATATTGTATAGTGGTGGAGTCTGGGATTTTGGTGTAGCCATCACCCGATTAGTGTACATTGTACCCCATAGGTAATTTTTCATCCCTCATGCCCTCCCACTCACTCCCATATGAGTCTCCAATGTCCATCATACCATTCTGTGTGCTTTTGTGTAGCCATAGTTTAGCTCCACTTACAAGTGAGAACATGTGGCATTTATTTTTCTGTTTCTGAATTACTTTACTTAAGATAATGAACTCCAGTTCCATCCAAGTTACTGCAAAACACATTATGGCATTCTTTCTTATTGCTAAGTAGTACTCAGTATATCATCAGCAAACATAAATAGTTTGACTTCTTTTTTTTTTACAATTTTTATGCCTTTTATTTACCTTTCATATCACATTTTCATATCACATTTTCTTTATCTATTCATCAGTTGATAGGCACCATGTATGAGTCCGCATTTTTGAAACTGTGAACTATATTACAATAAATATACAAGTGCAGGTATCATTTTGATATAGTGACTTCTTTTCCTCTGAGTAGACACCCAGTAGTGGGATTACAAGATCAAATGGTAGATCTACTTTTAGTTCTTTAATAAATGTCCATATTGATCTTCATAGAGGTTGCACTAATTTATACTCCCACCAAGAGTGTTATAAGTGTTCCCTTTTTATCCCATCTGTGCCAACAATATATTGTTTTTTGACTTCTTAATAATTGCCATTCTAATAGAAGTAAGACAGTATCTCATTGTGGTTTTAATTTGCATTTCTTCTATGATTGGTGTTGCTGAGCATTTTATCATATGTTTGTTCACCATTTGTATAACTTCTTTTGAAAAATGCCTGTTCATGTCATTTGCCCACTTTTTAATGGAGTTTGTTTTTTCTTGCTGAGTTGTTTGAGTTCCTTGTATATTCTGGAAATTAGTCTTTTGTGGGTTATATACTTTACAAATATTTTCTCCCATTCTATAGGTTGTCTATTTACTCTTTTGATTATATATTTTGCTGTACAGAAACTTTTTAGTTTAATTAAGTCTCATTTTACCTATTTTTGTTTTTATTGCATTTGCTTTTGGGGTCTTAGTCATAAGTGCTTTGCCTAGGACAATGCCCAGAGAAGTTTTTCCTAAGTTTCCTTCTAGGATTTTTGTGGTTTCAGGTCCTACATTTAAGTCTTTAATCTATTTTAAATTTGTATGTGGTGAGAAATAGGGATCCAGTTTTATTCTTCTGCTTATGGTTATCCAATTTTCCCAGCACCGTTTATTGAATAGTGTGTTCTTTCTCTAGTGAATGTTTTTGTTTGCTTTGTCAGCGATTAGTTGATTATAGGTACTTGGCGTTATTTTTGGAGGCTCTGTTCTATTCCTTTGATATATGTGTCTACTTTTATGCCAGTCCCATACTGTTTTGGTTAGTACAGGCTTATAGCGTAATTTGAAGTCAGGTAACGTGATCTTTTTGCTTAGGATTGCTTTGGCTATTCATGCTCTTTTTTTGTGTCCGTATGAATTTTAGAATTGTTTTGTCTAATTCTGTGAAAAAGTATGTTGGTATTTTGGTAGGAATTGCATTGAATCTGTAGATTGCTTTGAGAAGTAATTTGTCATTTTAACAATATTGATTCTTCTGATTCATGAACATGGAATATTTTTACAGTTTTCCATTTTTTGTGTTATCTATAATTTTTTTCATCAGTGATTTGTAGTTCTCCCTGTAGAGATCTTTCACCTCCTTGATTAAATTTATTCCTAGGTTGTTTTTTATTTTCTGGGTTTGTGTGTGTGTGTGTGTGTGTGTGTGTGTGTGGTTTTTGTTTGTTTGTTTGCAGCTATTGTAAATGGGATTAGGTTTTGGTTCTCAGTTTGGTCTTTGTTGGTGTATAGAAATACTATTGATTTTTGTACATTGATTTTCTACCCTAAGGCTTTGCTGAATTCACTAATCAAATACAGGAATTTTTTTGAGGAGTACTTAGTGTTTTCTAGGTATCAGGTCATATCATCAGCAAACAGAAATAATTTTACTTCCTTTTTTCCAATTTGGATGACTTTTATTTCTTTCTCTTTCTTGATTTCTCTGGCTAGGACTTCTAGTACTATGTTGAATAGAAGTGGTAAAAGTGGGCATCCTTATCTTGTTCCATTTCTCGGGGGGGAATGTTTTCAGTTTTTACCCATTCAATATGATATTCGCTGTGGGATTGTCATATGTGGTTTTTATTATTTTTTTTCTTGACTTGTCAGTATGATTCTTTTTTTATTTTATTTTATTTTATATTTTTTATTTTAGTGTATTATGGGGGTACAAGTGTTAAGGTTACATATATTGCCATGCCCCCCTCCCCCCTTGAGTAAGAGCTTCAAGTGTGACCATTCCCCAAATGTTGCTCATCTTACTCGTTGTGGTTGTATATACCGATCCCCTCCTACCCCCTCCCACCGTCCTGACACCTGATAAATGTTACTCTTATATGTCCACTTAGGTGTTGATCCGTTAATACCAATTTGCTGGTGAGTACACATGGTGCTTGTTTTTCTATTCTTGAGATACTTCACTTAGTAGAATGGGTTCCAGCTCTATCCAGGAATATATAAGAGATGCTATATCACTGTTGTTTCTTAAAGCTGAGTAGTACTCCATGGTATACGTATACCACATTTTATCAATCCACTCATGAATTGATGGGCACTTGGGTTGTTTCCACAGCTTTGCAATTTTGAATTGTGCTGCTATAAACATTTGAGTGCAGGTGTCTTTTTCATAAAGTGACTTTTGATCTTTTGGGTAGATGCCCAGTAGTGAAATTGCTGGATCAAATGTTAGATCTACTTGTATTGCTTTGAGGTATCTCCATATTGCTTTCCACAGAGGTTGAACTAGTTTGCAGTCCTACCAGCAGTGTAGGAGTGTTCCTCTCTTTCCTCATCCACGCCAGCATTTATTGTTTGGGGACTTTTTGATAAAGGCCATTCTTACTGGAGTTAAGTGATATCTCATTGTGGTTTTGATTTGCATTTCCCTGATGATTAGAGATGTTGAACATTTTTTCATATGTTTGTTGGCCATTATTCTGTCTTCTTTTGAGAAGTTTCTGTTCATGTCCTTTGCCCATTTTTTGATTGGGTTGTTTGAATAACTTCTATGCTGAGTTTTTAGAGTGTCTGTATCATTCATGCTACGGTGCTGGGTTTCACTGAATGTTTTTTCTGCATCTCTTGAGGTGATCATATGGTTTTTGTTTTTAATTCTGTTTATATGGTGGATCACATTTATTGACTTTTGTCTATTGAACTATCATTGTATCACTGGGATAAAATCCACTTGATGGTGAATTATCCTTTTGATGTGCTGTTGGATTTGGCTAGCTAATATTTTGTCGAGAATTTTTATATCTATGTTCATCAGAGTTATTGGTCTATAGTTTTCTGGTTTTTGTTGCATCCTTTCCTGGCTTTGGTGTTAGGCTGATACTTGCTTCATGGAATGAATTAGGAAGGATTCCCTCCTTCCTGATCTTCTGGAAATATTTCAATAGGATTGGCACCAGTCCTGTGAACATCTGGTGGAATTCATCTGTGAATCCACTGGTCCTGAGATTTTATTTGTTGGGAGATTTTTTTATTACTGATTCAATCTTGCTACTCATTGTTGGTCTACTCAAGAGTTCTGTTTCTTCCTGGTTCGATCTTGGGAGGTTGTATGTTTTCAGGAATTTGTTCATTTCTTGTAGATTTTTTATTTTGTGAGCATATAGCTGTTTATAATAGTTTCTGATGATCATTTGTATTTCTGTGTTATCAATTGTAATATTTCTTTTTTCATTTCTGATTGTTTCATTTCTGATTTATTTGGATTTTCTCTCTTCTTGGTTAGTTTACCTAGTGGTTTATTAATTTTGTTTATCTTTTCAAAGAAAAAGCTTTTTATCTAACAACTTGTTGATCCATTGTGTATATATGTGTATATATATATATATACACAATGGATCAACAATATGTAAATATATGTATATATATACATATACATATATATGTATATATATATATGTATTTATTTTATTTAGTTCTGCTCTTATCTTATTTTTTTTTCTTCTACTACCTCTGGGTTTGGTTTGCTCTTGTTTTTCTACTTCTTTGAGTTGTGATATTAATTTGTTGATTTGTGATCTTTCTACTTTTTTAATGTATGCATTTAATGCTACAAACTTCCCTCTTAGCACTCATTTTACTGTATACCACAGGTTTCTGTATGTTATGTTTTTATTTTCATTGGTTCAGAAAAATTTTAAATTTTCATCTTTATTTCTTCATCGACCCAGTGATTGTTAAGGATAATGTTGTTTAACCTCCATGTGTTCATATAGTTTTTAAAGTTCCTCTTTATATTAATTTCCAGCTTTATTCCACTGTGGTCTGAGAAGATACTTGACATAATTTCTATTTTTTTAAACTTGTTGAGACTTGTTTTTCAGCCTAAAATGTGTTCTATTTTGGAGTATTTCCATATGGTGAAGAAAAGAATGTATATTCTGTAGTTATTGGGTGGTATGTTCTGTAAATGTTTGTTAAGTTAATTTGATCTAAAGTCCAAATTAATCCAATGTTTCTTTGTTGATTTTTTGTCTTGATGATCTCTCTAGTGCTGTGAGTAGGGTGTTGAAGTCCCTCCCACTATTATTGTGTTGCTGTCTATCTCTTTCTTTAGGTCTAGTAATATTTTTTTTGTGAATCTGGGTTCTCCTATTTTGGGTGCATATATATTTAGTGTCATTACATCTTCTTATTGAATTGATCCCTTTATCATTATATAATGATATTCTTTGTCTTTTTTTTTTTTTTTTTTTTTTACTGTTTTTGATTTAAAGTCTGTTTTATTTAGTATAACTATTCTTGCTTGCTTTTGGTTTCTATTTGCATGAAATATCTTTTTTACACCTTTACTTTCAGTATATATGGGGTAAGGTGAACTTCTTGTAAGTAGCAGGATTGGGTTTGTAATCTGTTTTTCCAATCTATATTTTTTTAAGTAGAGCATTTAATCCATTTACATTCAAGGTTAATATGGGTGTATGAGGCTTTATTCTTGTCATACTGTTAGTTTATTTCTAGTTGTTTTATAATTTCTTTGTTTCTTTTTTTTCCTCTGTATTTTTATCTTATAGTTTGCTGAATTTCTGTCATGTTGTCATTTAGTGCTTTTCTCTTCTTCCTTTGTGTGATTGTTTTAAATGACCTGTGAGTTTTATATCTTTATGTGTTTTTGGTGATAGTGAACATTGACCTTTTGTTTCCATGTTTAATACTCCTTTAAGCATTTCCTGTATGGCTGTCTAGTGACAAATTCTCTCAGTGTTTGCTTGTCTCAGAAAGACTTTATTTCTCCTTCATTTATGAAGCTTATTCTGGCAGTATATAAAATTCTTGGCTGACACTTTTTTCTTTCAGCATTTAAAAAATGCTATCCTCTTCTTTCTTAGCCTGTAGGTTTTTTCTGGGGGTCCACTATTCATCTGATGGGATTTCCTCTATAGGTAACCAGATGCTTTTCTCTTGCTAATTTTAAAATTCTCTCTTTTACTTCAACTTGAGTCATTCTGATTATAAATTGCTATGACGAAGTTCTTTTTGCAATGTATTTGCCTTGGGAATGTTGGACCTCATGTATTTAAATGTCTAACTCTCTTGCTAGTCCTGGGAATTTTTTTATCAATTATTTCTTTAAATAGGTTTTCTAAACTATTTGGTCTCTCTTTCACCTTGGGAATGCTGAGAATTCTTAAGTTCGGTCACTTAATGGAGTCCTTTATGTCTCAAAGTCTTTGCTCATTCTCTTTTATTATTTTTTCCTTATTTTTGACTGACTGTGTATTTAAAAAGCCCTGTCTTTGAGTGCTAAGATTCATTCTTTTGCTTGGTCTAGTCTACTCTTGAAGCTTTTGAATGTGCTTTCTAGTTCCTTCAATGAATTTTTTAGCTCCAGAATTCTCTTTGGTTTGTTTTTATAACCTCTATCTCCTTGATAAATTTTCCATTCATATCCATAATTGATTTTTTTGATTTCTTTGTATTGGTTTTCAGATTTCTCTTCCATCTCACTGAGTTTCTTTAGAATTAATATTTGGAGTTCTTTATTTGGCTATTATAAGGAAATTTTTTTGATTGAGATCTATTGCTGGACAATTGTTGTAATATTTTGGTGGTGTCATATTTCCTTGCTTTTTTATGTTTCCTGTATCTTTCCTTCCATTGATAACTGAGGTTCTGATGTAGCAGTCACTTGTTCCAATTTTTTGAAATTGTTGGGAGAATGTTTTCATAAGGATGTATATATGTTGTTGGTTGAGTAGCATACTTTGGCTTTGATTTTGGTTGCCTGCAGTAGTGTGATCTTTGTATGATTTCCTAGGCAGTACATGGGCTCAGTAGTATCTGTGATTTCCTTGGTGACTTAGGGAACAGTTTTTAGTTGAGGCCATGGTGAAGTTTTGCTTGGGACTGGAACACCAGCTGAGCCAGTGTTTGGGTCCCAGTGGTGGAAGTGGTTGGCTGAATATGCCTGATTTTAGGCCCTAGAACAGCTTACATTGGCAGCAGTGTTAGTGTGTTCTGCGGGGGTAGGCAGTTCCTCCACCTTCAGGTGGCTTGCTCAGTAGCTAGTAGTTGGAGCAGAGGGCCAGGTATGTATAGGTTGGTATGGTGTGGGAGGTAGCAGTAGTGGTGGTTGAGCTGCCCACTAGGATCCAAGTGGTCCATGTTGGTGTTACTGGTAGCTGCAACAGATTTAGCAAACTAGTCCCCAGTCTCATAGATGTCTGTAACAGGGAAGTTAGCAGAGTTTGGTCTCCCATGTCCCTTATTGGCCAGGTGGCAGTTGCAGAAACATCACCTTGAAGTCAGATGGAGGGTGGGGTGCAGCTTAGCATTAAACCCTCAAAATGGTGTCAGGTGTGGGCTTGCAATCAAAAAAGGCAGGGCCCTTTTCAGGAAAGCAGCACTGGCAAAAAAAAACATGGGGAGTGCTGTATGCTCATATCTAAGCCTCATAGGATCCCATAGCAGGGCACTGGGAATTCTCCTGGGTGTATGTAGGACAGCTTGAGTTTCCCTGTCTTTCCTCAGCTGGGTGAGGCTGTAGCTGCTTCTGCCTGAACTCTGCCCCCTAGAGTGGGGTGCTGCTGATCTTTAAACCTCCCAAATGGTATCTTGGGCCTGTGACCAGAAAGGGTGACCAGAAAGGGTGGTCTGCTGGGCAAACAGCATGGGAGGATGCTAGGTAGAGTGCCCTCCATGCACGTCTCAGTCTCACTGCAGCTTGTAGTGGGGTGGTGGAAATTCTCCTAGGAGTAGGTAGGAGAGTTTGGGGTTCCCTGTCCCCCCTCATCTGGTTGAGGTTTCAGTTGCCTCAGCCTGAACTCAGCCTGAGGGTGGGGCACTGCCTGGCTTTGAATTCCCAAAATGGTTTCCTGGGCTTGTGACCAGAGAGGGCATGGCACTTCTGACACAGGCTGAACTAGAAGGAAACTGCAGGAGTGCAGTCCACTCTAGACTTGGTCCCATAGCAGCTGGCTGCAGGATGGTGTGCACCGTTCTAGATGCATGTTGGAAAGTCGGGTCTCCCTGTCCCTCCTCAGCCAGGTGCTGCAGGTGCATCAGCTCAAACACAACCCGAGGGTGGGGCACAGCCTAGTGTCAAACTCTCAAAATTGTGCCTTGGACCTGTCACTGGAAAGGCTGGTGTCCCACCCAGACAGGCAGTGTGGGAGGGAAAACATGGAAAATGCTTTCCACTCATATCTTAGTCTCAATAGCAGCCCACGACAGGGTGGTGGGGACCTTCCTAGGCGTACATGTGAGCACCTGGGTTCCTGTATCCCCCTGTATCCCTCCTCAGAGCCATGTACAGGCTGCAGGTGCATTTTAGAGTTCCTCAGTATCTATGCTCTCAGGATGGCACCCGGCTCCAACTGCTCTAGGTCAGATGCCTGTGGGATTTGGGGTGGGTTTCTTTTCTGCAGCAACATCTCTGTGCAATCTCCAAACAGCTCCCTATGTTAGGCCCAAGACCTGTGTGCGTCAGGAGATTCTCTTTTAACCAAGATCATAAAAGCTCATCTTGGAGAGTGGAGTCTGGGGGCTTCTCTCTTACTGTTTCCCCATGTCCAGGAGCTTCTTCCTGCTGATAGCCAGTCCTCACCTGGGTGAGTTGCCCTGAACCCTCTCTTTACCCACTTTTGTGCTTCGCGTTGCTTCCCTGGTGAAACATGGTGTTTTCTCCTGTTTGAAATGTGAGAATATGCTTACTATTCTAGTTCCTCTCCATGGAAGAGGCACATGTACCTGTTTCTAGGTAGCCATCTTGATCTTATCAGAACAACAATTTTTGGATGACAATATTCAGGAATGTTAGGTGACTTTTTCAATGTACTATAATGTACTATAGTACAATGTACTATAACTTTTTCAATGTACTATAATGACTGAAAGTCAATGTACTACATTGACTTTTTCAATGTACTAACTGGTGGAGTCCAATTTGAACCTAGAATCATCTTCCTGTGAAACCTATGTTCTAATTTAACCACCATGTTATAGTGGTAGAAGAAAAAAAGTCCCACATAGAGCTAATGTAGGCAGAATAAGGTAGGATTAGGTTTCCCACTTACCTAGGCCAGGGACGTTATGAGAAGTTTTCCTTATGCACATAGTTGGGCAAAATTGTTGCATGGTAAGAAAGTAACATGGTCAAGTTTTATCATGCACTCTATTGCTGGATAATCAATTTCAAAGGTAATAAAAATATAAATACTGTATTTGATAAAACGGTGATAACATTATTTTTCTTGTTATTTGCAAGGAACGTCAGTATCTTTTGGGGTCTTGCGATCAGAGAAATGCGGACACTCAAAAGCAGAAGAGACTTACAAGATCTTTTTTACCCTTTATCTGATTCTTACTTCTCCCATTTCGTCGCCTTGAAATGTTTCATTGATCATCTGTTTGGAACTCACTAGCAACGGGGATCTCAACTCAACATGATAAAGAAGAAGAACCAGACATGTAAATAGACAATTAAAACAAAATTTGATGCATGCTATAACAAAGCTTTGTATAGGGAGCTATGGGAGTGTAGAGGCAAGGCCTGGCTTAGAGGGATGTGGAGTCAAAAAAGGATTCCAAGGGAAAATGATATTGTGTTGACTCTTGAAGGAAAGAAGCAAGTCTGGAAGATAAGGGCAATAGTGGGGGGATGAGCAAGTGGAGCTCATTCAGAGGCAGGCAAAAATATCGAATATTTAGCAAGCATGTGAATCACGTGGCAGATGTCTCAGTGTGGGACAGTATGGACTATGGTTAAAGGAATGTTAACAGATGAAGCCAGGCTGAGACTGGAAACTATCCCATGCTGAGGAGTTTGAATTTTATCCGGAAGATGAAAGGGAGTCATTGAAGAGTTGTAAGGGATTGACAGGATCGAATGTGTGTTTTGAATGAGGTAGAATGAGAATGGCCTCTGAGAGACCATGAAGAAGCTAGTGCAAGGCCTGACAGAGGAGCAAGGCATGAGCACACAAAGGGGTGGTTAAAGTTAACAGAGTGTGATGGTCGTGTGGGTGTGGTGTGGATAGAGTGGGACAATTAGAGGATGATGCCCAGCTTTCCAGCTTGGGCACCTCAGGCCATGAGGTAGAAAGATGTAGAAAGAAGCAGAGCAAGTTCTATACCATTAAAAGCTACTGTGACTCTTTAACATTCTCTGGGTTGGTCTTAATCTCTCTTCCATCATTGCAAACGGCAATGAACATTATTTTATAGATGCACTAAGATACAAGTATCTAGAGACTCATACTAATAGACTGCTTAATAAGCCAGATTTTATTGTGTCTCTCTCTAAATATATATACATGTATGTTTGCCTTTGAGCTTCTAGAAAAACAAAAATTACAAAACTCCAAGTGTTCATGTCCCTGATTATGGTTAATATCTGGAAAACACAATTACCTCCTGAGATTTTTAAAAGGGACAAGTAAATAAAAGTTCAGCAAGTGCAGATATTGAGAAGCAATGGATAAATTGCGAAAAAGTAATCAAACCCCATCCTTCCCCTTCACCCACTGGCCTCTTCATTGCTGTGTGTCATAAGTATTGCCATTCATTCCACCATAATGACTAGGAGGCTGACTGCAGCTCTGTTCCTGATACAATACTCCCTGTTTCACAAAAGCCCTTGGGATGAGAGAATCAAATATAGAATTTGCTGAAGGGCACAAATATCAGCAGTATTCAGCTATCCAAATCCAACCTAATGACATGCGGCTGAATCTGGGATGTCAAAGATGCTATTCACCCTCAGTGACAATTGCTACTGCATTTTCCTTTTCCCATCCAGACTTTTCTCAAAAGGAGGATGTCTTTTGACGTGGTCAGTTACTAAACTTCACTGAAGGAAGAGACATGAAGAATGAAGTGATTTGTATAGAAGCACAGTTTTTGGAGGTTATGCCAATTCTTGCTTAAGCCAACATGCCTCTTGCTTAAGAAATCAGCACAAACTCCAGCTGCACGGTCTTTTCTTTGTTCCCTGCAGATCTTTACTAACATGGCAAATTTGCAACCACGTCTTATTTTAATAGGAGTAAATACAAGTATTTCTCATTCTTACATCGAGCCAGATTCACATTTTAAATATATAGGAAAACACTGAGTTTAATACAGTCTCATTAAGTTAAAAAAATGCTATAAAATATCATCTGAGGATGTAGATTTAAAGACAGTGGAATACTCGTATTTTCATTTCACCCCCCTCTCTTGAAATTCACTGAGCCATTGAAATAAATTTTTAGAAAATGAAAGAGTAAAAAGGAGAAAAAGCTCTCTCTGTAATGAAATAAGAAAACTGCACAAACTTGAATCACAACTTGTAAAACACACCCATCTAATGCTTAGGCTGGCTCAAGATGATGGAACATAGGAAAGCCAAATGCATGGCTTCTTAGAATCTAAGTAATTTACCCATCTCCCCAAACTGCCTTGCCAACAAAGTCTCCCTATGGACTTTGGATGAACGACAGAAGGAAGAAAATGGACAGATTGCAATCATTTGGCTTGTGATTATCTTTCCAAATTTTCTTAGAGCAGTCTTTGTGAAACCATGGGTAAGTCAAAAATCCATGTTATTTTCAAATTTAAGTTCCATCATGGAACCAATGTGGAGTAGACAGCTTAAAATATCAACGAAGTGTTTGGGAAGGATGTGGCTAATTAATGCACAGTACATGGATGGTTTGAGAAGTTCCATTCTGGTGATTTTAATTTTGAAAATGAGTCACGTGGGCGACCTGAGACCAAAGTGGATGACGATGAACTGAAAGCTGTAGTGGAAATGAATCCATCTCAACCTATGTGTGAATTAGCAGCAAGGTTTGACATTACTTTCCCAACGATACTGGACCATTTGAAAGAGGTGAGGAAGGTAAAGAAGCTGGATAGATGGGTTCCACATGAATTAAATGAGTGTCAGAAGAGACATTGTCTCAAAGCTTGCCTTTCTTTGCTGTCACAACATAAAGGGGAACCATAACGGTATTGTTACACACCATGAAAAATGGATTCATTTTGACGATTGCAAACATTAGGAACGATGGTTGGATAGAAATGAAATACCAAAACACAGTCTAAAACTGAATATTCATCGAAATAGCTAATAGAGCCTCTTTGGTGGTCCAGCACTGGTATTCTCCACTACAGCTTCATGAAACCTGGTCAATCGATTACAGCATATGTCTACTGCAACCAGTTGGATGAAATGATGAGGATGCTCGTGATTAAGCAGCTGATATTGGTCAATAGAGACAGGCCAACCCTCTTGCAAGACAGCCCTCCACCACGTGCCTCACAAACAATGCTGCTCAAACTATGGAGGCTGGGCTTGGAAATTCTCTGTCATCCACCGTATTCACCAGACCTTGCACCAACTGACTTTCACTTTTTCCAGGCTTTGGACCATTCTTGCAAGGAAAAATATTCAATTCTCAACAAGCTGTTGAAAACGCCTTTCACTACTTCATTGCCACTCACTCTCCAGGCTTTTTCACTGCTGGCATAAACAAGCTACTGTTAAGTTGGCAACTGTGTTATCTAAGTTATCAACTAAGTTATCAACTATGGCAACTAAGTTATCAACTATGGCAACTAAGTTATCAACTATGGCAACTAAGTTATCAGCTGTGTTGATAGTTTAGGCACATACTTTGATTAATTGTACTGCTTCTTGTTTGAGATATAATAAACTAAACTTTTGATTTAGAATCGGACATTTCATATTTAATGACTGATTAGCATGTCTGTGAATTAAAGCAGAGGATTGTCTCCTATTTTCTCTTGGATGGCCAAATTTTTTGTGGATTTATAAGCATTCCTATGCCAAAGATCTTAACTTTTTGTCTGCCTTACAAATCGAATATTTTCTTCTGAATTTTCAATTTTTTATTTAAATTTTGTACATAATTTATGTTGTTTTGGTATTGCTTTTTTTTTTTTTTTTTGGTGGGGGACATTTTAGGTAGCCAAATATATTCTTTCCGACATTTGGTGGTATATTTAGAAAACCTTATCCATCCTGATATTTTTGCTAAAATGTTAGTTCATCTGAAGCTCATCCTAAAATTTACCTTTACAACAAATCAACTGGTTAACTGAGCTGCCTCTCTCCTGTCACCTTTATCACATGTTAACTTCTCTGTGTTAATCTTTTGACTTTTCTTTACAGCTTTTTAAAGTGTTGGAACAAGACTGGGTATTGTTAACAAATAATTGTTAGATTTGATAGATACTGAAAATGGCATTATGATCATGTAAAAAATAATATAAGGGGCACACTGAAGTATTTGGGGGCCTGTAATGTACATCACTCTAGCAAAATTAAAAGAGGGTAAAAAAAAAAGAAGCAATTATGGAGAAAAGTTAATAGCTGCTGAGGCTGGGTGATGGGCAGTGTAGTACTGTGTACGTGTGAGCATGTTTGTGATTGTTCATGATAAACACTTCAAGAAAAAGATTAAGTTGACATCATCTATCAACAATCCTGGATTCACTGCCCTTTAATAATTGGAGATCTATTCTTTCATCTCAATCTATTTTATAACCTTTCATCCGAGTTTGCCCTTTGTCTCAGCTTTGGCACCCCAGAACCCTCTAGTTTTATCTCTCTTACTTCGGTCTCTTGGCAAACTGCTGGTGCTGCCCCATGCATTGGCGCTCAGAGCAGTTTGCATAGGGTTGGCTGCGGCCCCATAAGCTGTCCTCCTGAGAGAAAGAAGGGGAATTTCTGGAGGTCCCCGGTTGGCTTCTTTCCCCAATTGTTCCCCCTATCCCAACTCCATGGTCAAAGGCATAAAGTCATTGTTTCACTCAAGTACCTTTTATTATTTTGCTACCCTTATTCAGAGAAAGCAAGCAACTGATTTTCTATTAGTCACAATTATCTGCCCTCTTATTAATATATATGTAGTTATCCTCCTACCCTCTCTTTCAAGTTTCTAAACAACAAAATTGCATTTCTATAACCTTGTAGAATTTACTAAAGAGGTTCCTAGGGGAGAACATTCCACATAAAATATCCCCAAGGGAACAAGTTGCTTCTCCCAGGTATTTCTTTCAGACCCTTAACCACTGTGTCTCCTCTTACTTTCTTCTCTTTGGCAACCTGTTATATCCTAATTTCAGATAGCAAAACAAAGAACTATCACAAAGTGATAAAACTCAAGCAGCAGAAGATCAGAACCTCTCCATAATAATGCTGAGATCATATTTTTGCTAGGCCTTCTGTGAACTGCTTTGCATGTATTTTCATTTAATCCTCAAAATACTCCCATAAGGTATATGTTTTAACATCACCATTTTACAGATGCAGAGACTGAGGACCAGTGGGGTTAAGTGAAGTCGCCCAGGTCCACAAAACTGGTAAGTATCAGTGCAGGGATTCAGGCTCACGTCTGTCTGAATTCGAAGCTCATGCTGTTGAACACCATCTAGCACTGCCTCACAAATCCTCATTTATTCAGGACTTGCATCAATATTAAACAATCTTCCTCCCCAGCCAGGCCTCTCCCTTGTTGCTGGGTGAATGACCGTGCTGTTAGTCACCACCGTGGAAAGAAACCTTTGTGACAGTTAATGGTCTACATGCATGTAGGAAACTCAAAATAAAGCAAGATAGCCTATTTGCATAAATAGAATCTGCTCAAATGTCAGCAAGCACAAGCTAGCAACAAATCTGAAGACAAGGCAAAGGAGGATAAAGCTCCACCACTTGCCTCCCATTCACCCTTGTCCCTGCAGCCCTCGTCTGGGACGCGGGGACCTGCCAGGGAACACGTCCTGTCAGATAAGCCCCAGCCAGACAAACGTTGTCATTTGACTTTAGCGCCTCGCTCTGATCCCAATCAGTTCCAGGGCCAAGCTTGACACCCAGTCATGAGTAGAATTTGGTTTGACACGTACCTGTCTGTGAAAGTCAAGTTCTCACCCCCACCCCTGCCCACTTGACCCCCATAGCCTCGGATGTCGGGATGTGACATCCCAGGTGTCAGCTGGAACACCAAGTGCACAGAGCCGGAGAGAGATGGGCAATGACAGCAGTGGCTCCTGTGCCCGGCCCAAGCCTGGCACCCGGACCGGCCTCCTGCCTGGGAGGAGGGAGTTGGGGCTACCAGCTGCACGTCAGGGAGGCTGGGACTGCAAAGCCTTCTCAGCTGGGGCCGTGGGGTCTGGAATGTCACTGCCTGCATTTTTCCTTACTTAAGCATTGTCTTCTCATAAATTCTGGATCAGTTCATGTGAATTTGGATATCAAACAGCATTTTTCCTGGCTGGAAGTTTTCAGGGGTGTAAGAATATAGACATACAGTCACCAAAGATCAAGATAATGCACAACTTGCCTAGGACTGACCCTCGAGGCAAAGTTGAAAGAGAATGCGTGGGAAAAGGAGACAGAAACTAATGCTTACTGAGCATTGGGTATCAGCCCTGTATCAGGTGCTTTGTATAAGTTATACGATTTTTGTGTGTGTGTATGTATAAGGATATTGATACTAGCACAATTTTAAAAGCAAAGTAAGAAATAACTAAATAACCAGCAATAGGAAAATGTTAAATAAGTATTAAATAAATAAATACCATATAGTCATTAAAAATCATGTTTTCAAAGAATATTTAGTCCATGAAAGTATAACAAAACCTGGATTCAAAACTACATATAGGCTAGGTACAGTGGTTCACACCTATCATTCTAGCACTTTGGGAGGCCAGGAATTGGCAGGAGGATTACTTGAGGCCAGGAATTCAAAACCAGCCTGAGCAATATAGCGAGACCTCCTTTTCTACAAAAAATTTAAAAATTAGCCAGGCATAATGGCACATGCCTGTAGTTCCAGCTACTCAGGAGGCTGAGAGGCAGGAGGATCGCTTGAGCCCAGGCATTGGAGGTTGCAGTGAGCTATGGTGACACTAATGCAGCAGTGTCCCAATGAAGACAGGAAAGCCCTCTGAACCCACCAAGTGGGTTCTTGGCTTCACACAGGAAAGAATTGAAGCATGAGGTAACTAGTGACAGAAAGTTTATTGACAGAGATGGACAACAGATAAGACTCCACAGATAGAGGAGGGGTCCTCCCCCGAGCAGGAGGGTGACCCCTTATGAGGCAATGGTAACATTTTTATTTTATTTTATTTTATTTTTATTTCGGCATATTATGGGGGTACAGATTTTAAGGTTTCAATAAATGCCCTTTCCCCCCTCCCCCCAACAAGTCTGAGTCTCCAGCATGACCATCCCCCAGATGGTGCACATCTCACTCATTATGTATGTATACACATACATACAAGTCATGCGATTTTATTGTCACAGCAACACTGCAAAGCTCAAAAAGGAAGCTGCTCAAGCTAACACACCTATTAAGTGACATGGCCCTGAAATCTTGTCTGGTGCACTCCACAGCACCTTTCCTTTCTATTGTAGTTCTCCAGCCAGGGTGAAGAGAGTGCAGTGTTGGGCACAGCAGGCACGTTCTCAGTCCTCTGCATTATCTCTCCTGTCTGGCATCCCAGACGGAGATAGGAAGGAGTGGTCAAGTCCAGAGTCAAATCAGCCCAGCCACTTCCTAAGCCCCCAGGCTCCCTGACAGCTGAAAGGCTGCCCCTCCTCATAGACGCTCTATGGCTCCCTTGGGGCTGTGTGGGCTGCTGGCTGGCCAGGCAGGAGCTTTGGGCCCCAGGAGGGCAGGATCTCACCACTGCGGTGCTGTGGCCGGTCAGTGACGACTTCCTGACACAACAATGAGTCAACAGCTCTTGCTCATCTTTGCTGATGCTGCTGGCGACAGTGGAAATGGCACCCTAGAGTCCTGTGTTCCCAGACTGCAAGATTTTTAATTTTTAAGACATTGAGGACTCTCATGTAGTTGCCAATGTTTCCATTTTCCAAAAAAAAAAATATGCAAACCATTATCTTAATTTCATAAAGAAGGGAACTTTAAAGACTAAAGCTGTAGGAAAGGCGTCATCTCATTATGAAAGACGAGCTTTCCCGGGAAAGAAAGTTGGCAAGGTCCTGTTGATATGGTTATGTTTCATATTTGGCGCAGATGTATGAAAATATCATCAATAACCTGGAAGAGTCCTTAGGCTAACATTAAGGGATCCCTGAAAGATGGAAAGGCCTTAGACTGAGAGTCAGGGTACCTGCGGCCAATCCCCTTGGGCAAGTCACACCTGCTCTGTAGTGCTGTGTTTCCTCCCCAATAGGATGGAGTAATAGTACCCACCTGAGAGGGGCGTCCTGAGGATTGAAGGAAACAATGGGTGAGAAACACAGATATCAATTCTTCCTCTGTTCAATGAGGCAATGGGATGAAATGAGCTTTAGCCATCCCTCTCTGTGATTTCAGGAAAGCAGCCCAAGCGTCCTGGCTGGGCTGCAGAGCATATGCCTGAGAGAGGAGACACTTTCTCAGAGAGAGGGCCTCAAAGACGGTATATCCTGTAGACCCAGGACTGATCAGATTTTGGGTGAACCCCTGCAAATTCTCAGCCCCTCTTTTACCTGTGGCCTTTTCCTGGCTGTGTGGTCATCTTCATACACACATAAAAGCAGCCAATGCTTGTGAGCTGTGCCTTGGTAGAGATGGGGCCCCAGAGACAGCCACAGTGGGTGGCCCGCCTTGGGCCAGCTGAGATTAGGGTAGGGAGCAAAACAGAAGGACATGAAAAATTAAATAACAGAAGGTTTCAGCCCAGACTACGTGACTAGCTTTGAATTCGCTGTTGTACCAAGACCCTGAATCCCATTCCGTCTCTGCTGCCCTCTCTTCTAGACTGTGACACTCTCACGAGACTCAAAGCTAAGCAGGAGGCAGGGAAGAAGGTAGGCCCAGGGCATGTGGCATATGTAGTGCTCAGGCACGCGTGAGAAGAAGGAAACAGTGGGGTGTCTTTCTTTCTCCCTCCCCTGTCCTCCGCTGTCCTCCCAGGGCCTCATCCACCTGCGTCCCACTAGGAACAAGAGGGGCTGCACCGCCCAAGTGTGTCAGTGGGGCAGGAGTCACTGACTTATGCTCGCTTGCTCTGCCCTACGTGCAGAGAGATTTACCGTTAGGTGTGTGAGGCCAGAGACAGCTTAGGCAGGAGAAACATTTTGCAAAGTTCAACAGTGATTTAGAAGCACTACAGGCTGCATGCACAAAGCACCAGGCAGGATGCAGGTGCATTGATGGCACCTGTCTTTGCCTAACTGTTGGACCTCATCCTGTCTCTAGACCCCATTGTCACAAAACCTGGCCCAGGCCCAGCCTCTTCCATGAAGAGCATATCCATGGATAATCCTGCCAACCCCAAGAAGTTCTGGAAGGCTGACAATCAT
This sequence comes from Microcebus murinus, assembly GCF_040939455.1. NCBI lineage: Eukaryota > Metazoa > Chordata > Mammalia > Primates > Cheirogaleidae > Microcebus > Microcebus murinus. Next base: position 112,356,948 of record NC_134105.1, on the reverse strand, counting down.
GTGGGGAAGGCCATGAGTGAGTGAGTGAGTGAGGTGAGTGAGTGAGAGAGAGAAAGAGTGTTCAGATTACCCATTGACAAAGAGTGAGGACAATCCAGATGTGGTTTGCTAAAGGACCTTATGTATCAGCATGTTATTAGATAATGTTGTAAAGGTCATGCTTCCAGAGTCAAAGTGCAGCTGATGGTCAGCATGGCCAAGTGAAGTGGCTTTAGAAGTTCTCCCTAGAAAAGGAAGATTGAGCCGAGCACACCACCAACTTACCCCAAACCCATCAGGTAGCCTGAGGAAGCTGCCTCCAGCCCTACAGATTCCAGCACTTGGAAAAATATGTGTGAAGCAGCTCAGGGCTGCATGAGTCGATGGGAGCTGGGAGTGGGCAGCGGTGGAGGCTTGAAACAGATAACAGACCTGGAGAATATTTCATGGCTGCCAACATCAGGTTTCCCATCTGTTCTTTTAAGGCAAAGTTTGAGGCACATCCAAGGAGGGCAGGAGGCAGGTTTCTGAGCTCTTGCCTTATGCAGGGTCTCTCCTTTTTTTTATTATTATTATTTGCACATGTGAACCAGAAGCTTTCAAACAAAACCCTGCAAGTTTTATTGCCTTTTTCTGAGCAGCAGCAGAGAGTTTCTCTAAAAGCTGTCACAATTAAAATGGCACCCGAAGAGGCATTTGTATGGCAATAGAATAAAATAATAAAAAAGATGAAATGCTTTAAGGGGGGCACGCACCATTCATCCCCTCTCTCCACTCATGCTCCCACCTCTTTCCCCCAGGAGGAACTGACTTTTAAAATATTGCAGGTCTCAACAGGAAATCTGCTGAAGACGCAAGAGTGAAGTTTAATAGGGTCTGCTCTGTGCTTGATCACCTTGCTGCCAGTGGGGACACCTACTGTTGGAAAGAATGACAGGTCATATGAAAAGAGAAAGGAACAGCCAACAGGGTGAGCATCCTGGGACAGGCAGCACTTCAGTGAGAAATCTCCTGCCAAAGCAGGGAGGGATCTGCCAGGACCTGCCAGCGCTGGATTGCAGCAGAGAATTTTACGTCTCCTGGGGTTGGATGTAGGGAACAGAGCTAGAAGTGGCTTTATGTAGATTTTCTATAAGTCCTAAACTGGAAAAAAAATATGTGCATTACACAAACACTGAGCTGGGGCTGATCCATTAGCCATTGCCTAGAGTACTGTATTTGTCAGGGTTCTCCAGAGAAATAGAACCAATAGGATATATATATATATATATATATATATATATATATATATATATATATATCAGGAAATTAGCTCACATAGTTATGGAGGCTGAAAAGTCCCACAATCTGCAATATGCAAGCCGGAGACCCAGGAAAGTCAAAGGTATAATCCCAGCCCTTGCCTGGTGGCCTAAGAATCAGGAGAAGCAAGGGTTAAGTTCTGATCCAAGCCCAGAGGCCTGAGAACCAGAGAGCCGAGGGTGTAATTTCCAGACCAAGTCTGAACACTATGGTCGGGGAGTGCTGATGGGGGTGAGGCTCAGTCCGAGAGCAGGAGAAGACCCACATTGCAGTGCAGTCCGGCAGGGAGAACAGGTCCTCCCTCCTTCAGCCTTTTGTTCTCTTCGGGTCTCCAGCGGATTGGATGAGGTCCACCGAGGTTGGGGAGAGCCGTCTCCTCTGCTCAGTTGTAACTCAAATGCTCATCTCTTCCAGGAGCACGCTATCGGACACACCCAGAAATAATGCTTAACCAAATATCTGGACACCCTGTGACCCAGTCAAGTTGATGCATAAAATTAACTATCGCAAGCACCCATCTGGAAAATATTTACTAGTATCCGTTAACTAGAGTCTCTATGTGTAAAATCCTGCACACCAGTCAAAGTGTGCTCTGGTCCTGCTGGCCAGCGTGCAGCAGCTGTTGCCATTCTTACTCACCCCGAAATAATGAGATTCACTGGGGCAATACTTGCTAATCTCCTGCCAACTTCTGAGAGTAAATGGACAAGTGCAGCAACTGCACTGGAGAAGGTCGTGGTGACCAGAACCACCAGATGCCAAATGCACTCTGTCCTTTACCAGTTGGTAGCAGCAGCTCTACCTTCTAACCTGGGTCAGCGACCCCTGTCTCCTTCGCTTGCTTGCCGGTCTCTGTCCGAATGAGCTCAGAGTACCCAGACAGCAACCGTACATGATAACTCAATGGGGCTTCTATTTCTCCCGGAGGACACATTTCTTCTTTGTGACCTAGCCTTCCAAACCCTCCAAACCCACAGAGACTAGAGTTATGGAAACAGGATGCACAAAGCCCCAAAGTGGGTCACTGGGAGGGAGGGAAGTGGGGTCACTCTGACTTCTACCCTTTTGGTCCCAGATGCAAGTAGCCGACATATCAGAGTCACACAGCGCCATATAATGGTCATTGATTTAGAACAGGTGTCCTCAAACTACGGCCTGCCGGCCACATGCGGTCTGCCGAGGACATTTATCCGGCCCGCCGGGTGATTTTGCCGCCGCTGCCTGTCCTGCTTGGCAGCCGACTCATCCCGGGCCCACAGTGCGCATGTGTGGAACGTGTGCCGCATTCTCCAACGGTCTGAGGGACAGTGAACTGGCCCCTTGTTTAAAAATTTGAGGACCCCTGATTTAGAATGTACGCTGTGTCCTGAAGATGGTGCCCTATCACTGCAAGGTATCATTTCTAAGCTGGTGCTGTCTTGAAAAAAGTACATCCTATCACTTTGTCAAGCTAGTCGTGTCTGGACTGCATTGATGTAACAGGGGAAGCGGGTTCCATGTTCACTTGCTCACTGCAACCCCTCCTTTACTATAAAGTGGTTCCTTGGTCCAGTGATATTATGGAGAATCCCGTGTCAGTGGAGCATATGCTTTAGAAGCCCTCAGAGAGTGGTACCAGATAAGGCTCTGAAGGCAGGAAAGGCAAATCCCAATGTCGAATATATGTTGATTCCAGTTGAGATGAATGTTTGCCTTTTAGAGGGCAAAAGAGACCCTGTGTTGTCAAGTTGCTACCAAGTGGTTGGTTTGTCTCCTTGGGGGGACCGTGCCATTCTGGGGAAGAGGATTAGTTGGGTCTCTGTTGCCGGCATACACATGTGTTGATGGCAATAACTAGATTAACCTTGGTAAGTGGAAGCCCATGCTGTCGGGCCTGTTCCCTGCCACCATAAGCCTTTCCATTTGTGTCCCCTTTGTGTCAGCACAGGGCTGGACAATGAGACAAGCAGGCTGGTGTCAACTTTCCTCCGAGTCATTCTATCTATTTGATTGTTTAATGTCTGTTCTATGGTGGATGCTCTTGGGCGAGTGTAATTAAGGAATGCAAACATCTTCATTCTTTGTGCCCAGTCCCATACATCCATCTGCATATGTCCTCCCCAGATCTCCCAGTCTCCGATCTTCAAATATCTCTTCTTCCAGGCTCCCAGCCATCAGCCAAGCCATTGGACATTGCCATGAGTCTCCATAGATTCATACCTCAGTCTACTTCTTTTTCCACACAAAGTTGATGGCCAGTCAATCACCCAGAGGTCTTCCAATTGGAAGGATTTCCCCTTATCATATATTTCAGAGCATTAGCTGAGGGTGGGTGCTGTCTGGCTGCCATCCACTTGGGGCTTGCACCCCACATCCTGAGCTCAAACTTTTCCTCCTAAGCCACCCATCATAAGGGAGCCCTCAAGTAGTCAAAGATGTGAGCTGAGGGAGAGGCACCCCTGGGTCAACATGGGGGTTAACATGGGAGTCTGGGTCCCAGGCTTATCAGTTACTGTGCCCTCTGGGCCTATTTGTATCTGAGCCTGGGCCTAACACTTCCATCTTATGGTGGATAACTGATAGTCCACGGTGTCTTAAAATTTGGTGGGTATGGTTGAATCCAGCTTAGGATAGGCTCTCTGGCCACATGGTCATTTGATATCCCATGATCAGATCCTTATCCTCCTAGGTCCCAGTAGCATACTTGAGCTCTTTTTCATATGGTGTATAATTCTCTGATGCAGAGGCATGATCTTGCTCCAAAATTTTTTGGGTTTATGCGAGGTCTGTCTGGAAAGTCTCCAGCCATTGTTAATATAACGAGAACAGTTTGCACGACATCAATGTAACCTGGCTGCCAAGGAGAGTGGACTGTAATGTGCATGCGTGAGCAATGACGACTTCATTGTACTAGTTGGTGGTGCGCTAGATGCCATGGAGTGAGCATGTGTACTGTGTGGCTGTCGCATTCAAAATGACTGAGCGAGTAGAGCAATGGATCTGTATCAAATGTTTCGTAAACCTTGGACATTCCTCCATGGAAACTATTTGGATGATTTAGAAGGCTTGCAGGGATGATGCAATGAGTGCAGTGAAAATAAAAATGTGGCACAGACACTTCAAAGATGGTGGAGAATCCGTTGAAAGCGATCAACGTTCTGGAAGGCCTGCAGCAACCCAAACACCTGAGAACGTTGAACGTGTACGGGTTAGGTTAAGAGACACTGGGAAAAGTGGGTGAGGTCCCAAGGTGCCTACTTTGAAGGGGAATGAGACGTCATTGTCCTATGTACAATGTTTGTTTGTGATACTTTCTGGACAGACCTCATTTGTGGCCATCTCATTGTGGCTTGCTATACCTCCACAGAGCATCTTTGTCACCACCATAGAGAGCTATAGCACTGGCACTGCTGGGTCACATGGTCCAGTTGCAGGGCACTGCAAACTGAAGCTTCTGTAGAGCTTTTCATCTACTCTAGGCTTCAATTAAAGCTAGAAATTTTCCATATTACCTGGCAAATGGTCAAAGCAGTATTCCCAAGTGTGGAAACTCTGCTACTCCTAGAACCAAAGGCAACTATCATGCATTGTGGTTCCTTCTCAGTGGTAGGAGGTATGAATTGAAATAATTTGCTGTTATTTTTGGAAGGGCAACCCGGACATGCCCCACACCACTGAACTGCTAAAAAATTCACTAATAAGCAGGCCTTTGACTATTCATAGGTTTTTCCCCTTCCCCATGAAGCACATGCACCTTTCTCAAGGCTTCCAGCATAGTTGCAAGTTCTTACTACTTCTTAACATGACCTCATCAATATAGTGGATGAATGTGACATTCTTTGGAATGACCAGATAATCTAGGTCCCTTCTGACTCTAAGATGATAAGGGGTAGAAGAATTTACGTAGCTCTGGGGCTAGATCACAAATACACTTTGTTGTCTGCCCACATGAATGTGGGATGCTTCTTGTCCTTCTTCTTGATGGGGATGGAAAATAACATAACATAATAGCAAAGACTGCATACCATATACCTGAGGCTGTGTTAACCTGCTCTAGCAAAGATACTGCACCTGGCACACAGCAGCTGCAATTGAGGATGAGTTTACAGTAATACACTGTCATCCACTAGGATCCTTCCAGTTTTTGTAGGGACTAAACTAGTAAATTAAATAGAGACATGCTGGAAACCACCATCCCTACATCCTTTAGGTCTTTAAGCATTGCATTAATCTCTTCCACTCACTCTAGGATACAACATTGCTTTTGAGTTACTATTTTGGTTGGGAAGTGAGGATTAGAGGAAGAGAAGTTTTAGAAGATGGCACTTGGGCTTCCTCACTACTATAGCTCTTACCCCACATTCCAAGGAACACTGTGAGGTTTCTATTAACTACCAAGTATATGCATTTCAATTACTCATTCAGGAACTGAGGAAGTTACCAAGTGAGGGTCCATGGGCCCAGTGGATGCACTGTGTGCAACTAACTGTACCTGGTGGATGCCCTAGGAACCTCATGATGACTACCTGGGTCCCACATGTCAATAGGACCTGTATTTAACAGTCCTCAAAATATATAGGTAGTCATCTTCCCCCAGCATGTGATTACCTGAGTAAATGGCCAAGGACCTTTTGGGAAAATAATGGGACAATCATTACCATACATACATTCTATAAAATTTGAAGGGTCCTACCACTTGAGGACCCAGTTTTTTCTTTCTATCACTGGGTTCTGGATTTGAAAACTGACTCGAAGCTGGAAGCTGGATAACATTTCTTGAATTTTAATTGGGGCAGCTTTCTCCAGTCTCTTGATCATCTATCTTTGATGTTTTTGACTGTATAGATTGAACAATACTCATTATTGCTGTCCATTTATCTGGCCTCCAGGGATGCTGAGAGATGCCATGTTTTACTAACCATCTCCATAACTCTCTTAGTGTGTAGTCCCCCAATTGCATCCAATTTTGTCACTCACTACGGTGATTACAGTCAGAGTCAGTGAGATGTAGTTATCCTGCTTCTATGAGAACTCTGGGTGTGGGTAGCCTGAAGAAGAGTAAGATAGCTTATTCCATCATTAGACATCCAACTTTATGGAAATCCTTTTTCACACAGCAGAAATATGCTTTCTGGATTCCCATCTATGTAACACACCTTTAGATATTTGAATGGAACTACCACGCAAACCCTCACAATGACTATTTCCCCTTGCTTCTAGACTAAACGTAGCTCAGCCTTCACATTTGTTAAGAGGTCAAAACGCTAACCCCAGGTTATCTGGAGGGAAAAGAGAATGGATGTGCCCCTTTGATGTGAGGCAAAGTTATACCAAAATGACAATAAAAACAAACAGATACCATGTGTGGAATGTTTACTAGACGCAAGGCCTTGTGCATAGCATTTTACTCATATAATACTCACAAAAGCCATTCATTTATGCAAGAAATATTTATTAAGCACCTAAGTCATTCTAGAAACTGGAGATAAAGCAGTAAGGAAAATAAAAACCCTGCCCTTATAGAGCTTACATTCTAGAGGTGGGAAACAGGCAATAAATGAGACAATTGAGTGCTATATATATATATAAATATATATACAGATAGTATGTGTTAGGTGTTAAATGTTAAGGAAAATAATAAAAGGAGGAAAGAAGACAGGAAATGTCAGATGGTTTGCAAGTTTAGATATCATGTTCAAGAATGTTCTCACTGAAAGATAAGTGGAGTGAAGACCTGAAGGAGGTAAAAGAGTGGCCTTTGTGGATAAGTGGGGAAGACTGTCCCAAGGAGGATGAGCAATAAGGGCAAAGACCCTGAGGTAGGTATTGTCATCTTCATTTTGCAGATGGTTAAATGACTTGCCCAAGAGCCCCGCTGCCTGAAGAAGGAGCCAGGATTCAAACTCAGGTTGGCTTGATGTTAGAGCTAGTGTACGAAACACCTGCCCAGCGATGCAGTGTGGGTGATAGTAGACAATCTAGAGATACTCTATGCTACAGATGATGACACCAAAGACTAGAAGCAGGAAGGAACTTGCTCAGATGACCACGTGGATAATGTCTGAGCTGAGACTAGAGTACGGTCGTTTCCATTCCTTCATCCTTGCCTACAGAACGCAGATGTTCTGGCTAGAAATATTTCCCCAAGAAATTAATGGATATGATAAAACTTTACCAATGTATTTTGCTGGTAGGCATTTTAAAGAGTCTTATCTTGACCCAGCTGCACTAAACGATGTCTCTGAGCTCTGGTTTCTCTCACTGGCAGTTGTGGGTTAGGAACAGAGCATGGACCAGCGAGTCGCGTCTAAACTGGAAAACAAGCTCCACACTTTTCTAGCTATGTGATCTTGGGCATGTTATTAAACATCTCTGACTCCCAGTGTCACCATCCAGGATATGAGGATAGGAATGCTCTCAGATGTGGTGGGGACCAGATAAAACAATACATGTACAGCACCTCGCGCAGTGAGACATCTGGGAAATGCTCTAACGCGTTCATTGTTTTTTCCCCTACATAGTTAGTTGTCTTTTCACATGCACAACTCTTGCTTTCTTAATTTATTATACTTTTTTTTTGAGAGTTCAGAGGTTGTCTTATATATATCTAGCTACTCACCATATTTTATATTAAATGGTGGTGCACAGTCAATGCTTAAAAGTGATTATTTGATTGCTGGATTGATGGGGAAGAGAAAGAGTGATTATTGCTTTGGGAAACTGTCGATGCAACAACTATCCAGTTGCAACATCTGCCGGCTCACTGCTAACCAGAGTTGATTTGGGTGATGTGACTGGCCAGCAGGTAACCTCTTACTTCTTCAAAAATCAGTATGTGTCATTCTGGAAGAGAGGCCATTTTCCAGGTAGAGGAAGACATTTCTTCAGTCAAGAGAAGAAGAGTAGCTGTCATCACCAGGGCATCCAAACCATCAGTAGGTTCTTGCAATTTCCTGGTAAGAAGGCAAAATTCCAGTTTAGCTCACAACGTCAACACCCTCTCCCCACACATCTTTCATCGGGACTGCTATCAAAGAGTCAAATTGACCAATTTCAGTTTTTATTTCTTTTGCCCACCCTCTGGCAAGATCTCAATGAGCAGCTAACCAGCTGAAAATAGAAGGAGAAGGCCTGGACCTAGATGATTTAGGCAATGGCTCATCAGCCACCAAAGATTGAAGTTACTTTTCATTCATATAAAGTGGAAAAAAAAATTCTCCATGATAAATATTAGGGATAGTTCAATGGAGTAACCTGTTTATAATTTCTTTGTGAGAAAAAAAAATGATTCATTTTTGCAGCACCTTCTCCTGCATTAGCTTGTTTAATCTTCACAACTCTATGAAATAGTTATTACCCAGGTTTACAGATGAAGCAACTGATCTTAGTAATATTACATAACTTGCTCATGTTTACACAGCTGGTAGGTTGCAAACCTAGGATTTGAATCTACGTGCTCTTAATTTAAGTCCAGTGGTTTTCACCTGAACTTTGATTTTCTGCCTCTGTCTCAAAGAGGCTGATGAAGAACAATCTCTCCTGATCCTACCATAGGTCAATGAAAGTTAAGAGGAGCATTATACAAGTGCCTCCTTTTTAAACTGAATCATACATAGAACCCAGCCTTCATATAAAAACATTGTCAGAGAAAAGATAGTTTTTCAGAAGTTAATAATGCATCTATGGTTACTTTGTACTTGTTTCTGAATAGCTGAGAACTCGAAGGCATGAAGCCTTACTCCTCGTCACTACAGAAGCAGAGGGTGTCAGCGTTCCCATTCTGTGGCCACAGATCAAGAGGAAAGAAAGAGAGTGTATAGCAAAGTCGGGAAAAGAGCCAGGAATTCCAACTTCTGAGCTCAAATATTGGCCAAGTTCACCTTACTTCTTCAAAAAATAAATCCATCAACAAATTTCTAAATTATTAATTGTATACATACATGTAGGCAAATATTAGAAGGAAATTATGAAAAATGAGTATCGTAGTAGGGTGGTAGAATGATAGGGATATTTCCCCCATTTTCACATATTTTACAATGACTTTATATTATTTTATATAAGGAAGATATTAAGCAATAATTATATTCATTTTGCTGGAGGATCTGAAAGTACCCATTTGCCAGGGCTAGACCACCTCTATCTACCAAAGTCCCAGTCTGACAATTGATAGAATTAACACTGTTGGAAGACGGATTTCTTCCGGGTCAGAGGCGCTAATAACATCTTTTCAGACTGGTACACAGAACTGGGTCTCATGAAATTAGCACCCTGCACCTGAACACTAGCATTCCTCATAATGAGCAGAAAAGTGGAGCTTGATTTTTTTTTTTTTTTTGGCTCAAGAAAAAAAAAAAGAAAAGGTATCTTAGCACTGCTTCTCTAGCAAGATTTTTCCTTACATTTTTATCTTTAAGGGCTTGGAAGTTTTGTGTTTTTTTTTTTAAATCAATTATTTCAGTAAATATGCCTACTTCACTTTGTAATTTCCCATTTAGTTCACTAGCGTTTATAATTCATTTAGCTAGAATGCTAGAGCTTGAGGAAGGGAAGACAGTTAACTTTCTTGTCTGCAGATGAAGAAACTGAGGCTTAGAGAACGTACTCCCAAATTTAAAGCACATAGCCTAGCATTTATCATATTTTTCCAATTATAATTACAGGCTGCCCTATAAAATAAGTGCCCCTGTTCCTCTCCACGCTGTCAGTGGTGGCCTTGATTATAAAATGCTTCAGTTCAGTAGGAAATAGTCCAACCCTTGGTGTTGAAGGCTTAGGAATAAACTTGAATTATAGAATTTTCACACTTGCTAGAGAGAGACAGACAGTGGACGTGTATGAATTTACACATAGACAATGTTAATAATAGGTTTATATTTCACTTGTTTTCCCACAGGAAAATATTATCTGATGACTTTAAAATCTGAAAAAGAATCTATGAAATCAGGAGAAAAGGGAGCAGTGAGACCAGGGGGCACAGGAGAACGGTCCAGGCTCCCCAAGCACTCCCTTGAGTTGCCTTCACCTTCTCAGAAGATGCCCGGTGAGCCACACTCAGGCAGCGCAATCTAGTAGGTAGAGACCTGGGCTCCAGCCTCAGATCTGCCGGTTTCCATCTGCGTGATTTTGGGAAAATCACTATCTCTGGGGCCTCCATCTCATCTGCCAAAGAAGAGGGTTGGACTAAAGAATCCTTAAATCATTTAGATGGCACAAAACCCACTATGGTTAATTTAAGCAGAAAAAGAGTAAATCAGAAAGATATCAGGGAGCTCACAGCGTTTTAGAAAGCCTCCATAACTAGCTTCGGAGAAAAGATGGAACCAGGACAGCTTGAGGGAGGAGGGTACACCAAGGGGTGGGGTGGACGGTAGCAGGGATGCAGTGTATGCAGATGTAGGACGTTCATTGTCCTTGTGTCTCTCTGCTCAAGTCCCAGAGTCCCAGCACTCTGGCTAGTCGGCCTAGGGTAAGTCCATGTGTCCAAATCTCAACTGGAAGGTAGCACCCGACTTAATCAACAGCCTCAGCCAAGACTGCACACAGTAGTGGAGAGTCTGCCACCAAGTAAAGAAGCAGAGGCCAGACAGCCAAACCATGTAGTCTCGTTGGATCTTTCTACCTCTCTCCTTCCTTCCTTTCTTTTTTTCTTTCTCCCCTCCCTCCTCCCTCTCTCTTTCTTCCTTAGGGTTCTTCCAAATATCACCTGGGTTTTATACTGCAGGGAGATTACATTTTAGCACACAAGGGTGAGTTGCTGTCCCTCAGAAAAACAGCCACTTCTCTCAGCCTCCCCCGAGGACCGGGCGGGCTCCCGGTGGGAAGAGCAGGGAGCTGCCCTGGCTGCAGCTGGGCACCGGGAAGCCGGAGAGCAGCCGTGTTCACAAGGACCAGAGCCAGCGAGGGCTGGGAGCGGGAGCTTGGAGCCAAAGACCACTAGGTCCCGCTGCTAGTCAGAGGGTTTCCTTTCAGAGTGCTCCATTAACACATTTTCTTGGCTTTCACCTTATGGCTGCTGGGATGAGTGGCTTTTTTTTTCCTTTTCCAAACTGTCCTTATCAGTAATGCAACAATAGCTAATTTAATTAGCTGTCCTGAATGGCAGCCAGTTTGAGCTAATTTGGTTTTGCTCCTGCTCTCTGGTACAGGCAGACCCGATAAGCACACATCCCTCCAGACCGGCAGTGGGGCTTGGCAGGGGACAGTGACAGTGACAGTGGCTCCTGCAAAGTCAGTCCTCCACCTGTGGGATTTAGCACTTGACCAGAGGCAAGTTATTCTTGAGTCAGTATTCCCCAAGGGCCTGTCAACTCTGTCAGCTGAAAGAGATAAAATAGACAACCAGGAAATTGCAAAGGCAAGGTGCCCAGGATGAGAGTGCTGGGAAGAAAACATTCCCCTTAGCAGAAAGAACACTTGGCCAAAAGATCTGGATCTCGGCCACCGACTGACCTTCCCCGCATCACTCCACCTCTGTCTCAGCTTCCCGATGCAGAATAATAACCACTGCCCTACTTCCTCGCAGATGGGCTGGGGCATGACATAATGCTGAAGACAGTGAGTTGACACACGTAAACAACCACGGCCATGGAGAGCACTTTGATAGTTAGCATACTACCACGAGCATCTTCTCTGTTCCTCAGGGACAGGATCTAAACCCCATTCCTCTTTGTGTCCCCAGCACCAGATCTGGGGTCTATACACGGAAGGTGCTCACATGTGTCTGTCAACTGAGTTATAGAGAAATGGGGGTATGAAGACATGTGTAGTGATAGTTTAAGGTACAAGAATGTCAACACACGGTTGAACATCGCAAAACATAAGCCTTTTTTCAGGTCGGTATCTTAACCTTCTCCATTCTTTCTGATAAAAGAAAAAAGTATCAGAAAGACACGTTGTTTATGTCAGATCTGTTTTCAATATGTCAAAATTGGGCCTGGCACGGTGCATCACCCCTATAATCCTAGCACTTTGGGAGGCCAAGGCAGGAGGATTGCTTGAGGCCAGGAGTTCAAGACCAGCCTGAGTAAGAGCTTTATGAGAAATAGAAAAATTAGCCGGACGTGGTGGCACACGCCTGTAGTTCCAGCTACTCAGGAGGCTGAGGCAGGAGCATCATTTGAGCCCAGGAGTTTGAGGTTGCTGTGAGCTATGATGATGCCATTGCACACTCTAGCCTGGGCAACAGAGTGAGACTCTGTCTCCAAAAAAAAAAAAAAAATATATATATATATATATATATATATATAGCTCTCCTATACCACTGGTGCATCCGCCCACCATTCCCAAACCCAAATTCTTCCAGTGTTACTGCCCCAGCTAGGTAAAGAAGCATGCCCAGGATAGGATTTTGTGTTTGTTTGGGGTCCTTTTCCCTTTTAAGGACTTCATTTAAATGGAGATTAGAGTTTGCACGTACTCGCATGGGATAAATGGCATATGATTGAAATGAGTAGATTTGAAAACATTTGTAATAGGAAAGATCTACATGATGGTATTATCTATTCCCATTATTTTAATATGCCTTCTGATATCGGTATTTGGTCAAACTCATTTCAACCATCATGACTACTGTGTTGACCATCTGTTGTCACTCCACACACTCCCTAGGTAGTCCCACCCATGTTGTGGCTTCAGCCACATCCTATCTGCTGGTAGCCCACCAGTCTTTATACTCAACTCTGACTTCACCCCTTGGCTCTAGAAACGTAACTGCCTGTTGGGGGTCTCCACCTGGATCTCCTATTACACCCCAAACCCAAGGTGATGAAAATTGCCCTCATCGCCTCAGTTTACAAAATCTGTTTTTTCCTAATTCTCTGTTTTTGTGGATGGCTCACAGCTTTCAAAGCCAGAACCTCAACCGTCCCTTCACACCCACTTCCAGGTAGCCACCAAGTCTATTGATTTTGCCTTCTAAATATCATTTGAATTCAAGCCTTTCTTAACCACTGAAATTCTTTTATTTGTACTTTTCCTTCCCTATCCCCCAACTCTAAATAGGAATTGCTCAAAGGCAAAGATCCTGTGCTTATTGGGCAAACAAGAAACATTCGTTCACTGGAACTGAATTAAAATCTTCTTCCCTCTGTTCCACCAGATTCTAAACCTTTAGTGAATACCAATTACTGTACTTAAGACAACTGAAGATGCAGCAGAATTTTTCAATTCTGTTGTGACGGCTATTCCAATGGGCTCTACATTGACAGCCAATCCCCAAATTTGGGATGAGCACAATCTGCTTAGCCGAGACTGTGCAACCTCAGTGATGGGCCTACCTCCTGGGTCTGCTGAGAAACCTGAGGCTCATACATGGGGCACTAAGAAATTTCTCCAGTGCTTCCAGTAAAGGCAGACAGACTCTGCCTTTTTCTTACAGATTCACTGTCTTTGACTCTCTCACAGTTAGTTCTAGAATCAGGTGTGGATTACTTTTCATAAATTCAAATTACAGATGTATACCTATAACACATTTAAAGTATTTGGTAGCCCTTAATAATAACTGGTGTTCTAATAATTTTGCTAGTTTATTGGCCATTTCTCTTTTAATTAGTTACTGGCCTAGTCTTCATATTTAGATTTTTTTTTTTTCTGAAGCGATTCCCCTAAAACCTTAAGGTTAGTGAGTGATGTCTTTGCATGTTCAAAGGTAGCTAGATCATAATGGAAAATGACAGAGTCTTGAGCCAGACTGCTTCAGTTTAAATTCTAATTCTGCCACCTCTCTATCTCAGTTTCCTCATCTGTAATATGGGGATAATGACATGCCTGCATACTTCACAGGTTTCTTGTGAAGATTAAAAGAGCTAATTTCTATGCCACGTTAAGTATTCTACTGGCACAACATTTGCAGGCTATGGTAGTTTGACTTGATATTGAGGACTTAGAAGATATCAAAGGGATTGTGATGAAAAATTTATTTTTATTATAAAAAATTGTATTTTAATTGTGAAATCAAGTGCTTACCATGTATAGATTCTATGGTATGCAGTTTACCTATATAACCTCATCTAATCTTCACACTAACTTTATAATGTAGTTTTAATTATTAACCCATTTCACAGATAAAAAACTGAGTCTCAGATTAAGAAATTTGTCACTTGGCACACTGTTAATAAACGACAGAACTGGAATTTGAACTCTGGACTGAGTCCAAAGCTAAAATTAAGGAAAATACATATCAATTATTCAGAGTGTTTATGTCTTTTTAAATAAAAAGAAAGAAAAATATTTGGGTGAATATTAAAAATACTTGGATGAATCTCAAAATAATTATGCTGAGTGAAAGAAGCCAGACAAAAAAGAGTATATATTGCATGATTCTATTTATATAAAACTCTAGAAAAGGCAGGCTAAATAAAGTGACAGAAAACCCATCAGTGGTTGCCTGGGAAGGGGGTCAGGTGAGAAGGGATAGGAAGGACACGTGACAAAGAAGCAAACTTTTGGGGGTGATGGACATGTTCATTATCTTGCTTGTGGTGATGGCATCACTAGTGTATACATGTGTCAAAAAGTACCAAATTGCACATATCAAATGTACAGTTTATTGTATGTCATTATGTTCAAGAAACCTGTTAATAAGAAAATGCCACTTGAGCTGCTCTTATACCCTCAAAATCTGCCACGTTGAACAACAGGTAAATAATCATTATTAAGAACATAGCCTAGTGATGGGCAAAAAAACCAAACTAAAACAAGACAAACAAACAAATCTCCGAAAACTTCAAGTGTCAGGTCCTCTGAGTTCCCAGCCAGCTTGTGGATCAACTTGGTGCTGACCTCCTCCCCTTTGAACTTTTTGACGACTTATTTAACAAAATAGTATTTTCATCTAAGTGAGGACCTTAAAGGCAATAAAACTTGTTTCACAGGTTTGTCACAAGAATTAAAGGAAATAATGCATGTAAATCCATTAGTTGGGTATTTAGCACATGAGGCCTCAATTACCCATATTTGCTAAATGTTGTGAAGGTGCAGGAAAGGCCTGGGTGAGGCTCCACGAGGCCGTGATGTCCAGGGAGAGTGAGGTCCACGGCAGGGGCTGAGGTGTGAGGGGGAGCAGTTATGGCGTGTCGCCCCACCAGAAGATGTGATTCTTTCATTGCACAAACGTGTGTCCTAAAAGGTCCCAGCATTTGGGGGCTGTGGTAAATCCCGGGATCAGGCTTTCTCTCATTCCCTGGGGGACGTTTCCCTCCTTGCCGCTCCCACTCCCGAATGCACAGAGGAAAACAGCAGCGACGGCACTGGGCTCAGTCTTTCTGCTTTTGTGTAGAAAACAGTAATGCATTCTGCTTCATTCCACTCCTCTATTACCTTAATGTGCTGGCCTGCAGGATAAATGAGATAATAAACACAGAGCACCAGCGTAGTGTCTGGGTCACAGGAGGCCCTCAATAAATGTTAATTCCCTGCCCCCATCCCTTTATAGATTAGCCCTGACTTCTCAGAATGCAGGTCCCTATGCGAGCACCTAAGTCTCCTTTCAATATCCCTGCGTAGGAGCCTTTTTACGGCCCCCTTAAAGCTGGCCAGAATGCCTCTCCTCTGCTAATTGTCCCACAGAGACCAGGCCAGGAGAATGCGGCAGGCCGGGCCCCTGGCAGAGAGACGGTGCTGTTATTGAGCTTTGCGAACACGGTCCTCATTCATCTTCACGGACACTGCTGCGCCATCCATTTTAAATGACATGGACGCCGACCCGTTTATCAAGATCAGCATACTACTATATTATTATGATTATTTAGCATTTACATAACACTCTATTTGCAAAGTGCTTAATAATAATTTATTTATTACCTCATCTAACTACTCACTAATGGAAAATTCAAGGGGTTGCCCTGAGTTCACCGACCTCCACTCCGGAGACACCTTAGGCCATTTCCAATAGCTTGTCCAAATGCCTGCTGTAAAATATTTTTAATAAAAAGCCATTTGGTGTGGGTGCATGTGTGTGTGCGTATATGCCAAATACATATATATATATATATATATATATATATATATATATATACCCCAGATATATATATACAAAACATACATATGCATGTATTTCCTTTTTGACATTTGTATTGTATCTATTGAAACAACACTCTTTTACTTTAAAATGAATAAAAATAAGCATTGCTATTATTATAAAGCCATTGAAATAATATCTCTCTAGAACTTACACGGAACCAACACAAGAGCATGCCAGCTGTGTGGCAGACATGGAAGTCATGCAAATGAACCTCTCATATCTCCCTTCCAGAAAGCACTGGTTGGCCGGCTCCAAGGATCGTGGTCAGCTGTCAGCCTCTGCCCGTCAGCCTTTCTAAGGTCCACTCAGGAGGTGACTGTGCCTGGCGGTGATACAAGGGATGGGACATTTCTGCCCAACATGGAACTCCTCTAAAAGATGGTTTCTGTTCTGGAGCTCTCTGTTGGGTTGGCTGAGACTTTTCAGGTCTGCATCACTATTTGATGGCTTCCCTCCCAATCATGCTTCCTGCACCTTTTTCCTTCACCGGCATAACTCTCTGATAAACTTTTTCAGTCCTAACATCACCTCCCAACCCAGCCAGCACAATATCTGATGCTAAGCCATGTCATTTTAGGCGAGTGTCTTTGGACTACAGATTTTTTCACTGGCACATTGCCGGGAGGTGGCATTGGTTCTTTCAAAAGTGTTTGTACTTCTTCAATTCAGTGATACCTGTGAATCTAAATGGAATGGGATTCAGTATAAATTCCGTGTCTTTAGCCTCCATGCAAAAGGGTTTTGTGATGGGGGAAGCTTTTGAGGAAAAAGTTCACTGCTTCAGAGCATTTTCCTACCTACGAGGATCTGTAATAATTCCACCTCTGTTAAAATGTGCCGTAGAAAGATGATTGTGTGAATTGACGTGTATGAAAATTATACAGTAAGAATTTGTGTCTATAAATAATATTTTTATTTAACATTATATAATATACAACCATGCATATAATTAAAAAAGTAATATTGTAACATAAGTGATCTAATACATATACAAACATAAAATATCAATCAAAACAGGGGATCTGACAGCAGGGAGAAATAGGGAAGAGAGGTCTCACTGTGAGATGGAGGAAACAGGACTGCACTTTGAGAGGGTCTAATTTCTGCATCTGATGGTCTTATACCAAAGTTCTTATATCAAACTATACCCAGTACAGGCAAGAAAAATCCCAAGCAAACCACCCTAAAAGGATGACAGCTCCTTGGACAGTGCACACCTTGGAATTCCAGAGGAGGCAGACCCCTTATCAGCTGCTCAGACTTGTCACCTGTGGGGTCTTTGTTTTCAAGCCAAGAATCAACAAAAGGCACGTGTCCTTTTCCTGCACATCCTTGTTTCTTGTTTTTCTTTTTTTACTGTTGCTCTCTAAATAATCTTTGAAAGAAGTGTGGTCTCTGCCTTTATTTCTGGATTCCTCAGCGGTCTTGGGTCAAACGTATCTGCCACAAAATAAACTACAGAACTGCAAAACTTAATTAGGATTTTTTTAAATTTAAAAGCCAACAGGAAGTTATTTACTTCTGTAATTTAAATAGCAGCTGTCATTGATTGTAAGACTCGTGTATAAGGTTGTCAGTGGGCACTGGCTGCCAGAGTCACATATGCAATTGGAAGTTTATAGCTTGAGGTCTCACTGGCTAAATTTTTAAAGCATGTTCAATAATACTATATAAATTCGTAGGAGATTGATCTATGATTAGTTAGGAAGGGCATGTGGGATGTTTGGGAGAATATCTAGAAGGCTATCTCCGACTTTCCTATGCTGCTGGATTTGTGTTTCTCCCCCCAGCCCCCCAGCCCTGCCTCCCAAGCACTAACTAAGAAGACTTAGCAATAGTCTCGGACAAGAGTCTAAAAATTCTTTAAACAAGGGCTTCGGAGCAAGTAGTAAAAGAATCTGGGGCTTACAGAGGCCAGCATGAATGGACCCAAAATGAGTCCTGCCACATTTACATCATCTACTGTTTGGTAAGGGGCTCACGGAGCAGCACGGAATGACTACAAGTGTCTTCCAAGTGAGGAGCACAGTCCCTCTTGCTATTCCTGGGATCATAGTGAGTAATGCGGAAGTAACGTGCCAACCAAGGAGAAGGGATCACGTTGTATGAATCAACCCTCATCACGAGATCCTGTCCTGTCCTGTTCAAAATCTTAATGACTTAGATCAGGGGTCCTTAAACTTTTTACACAGGGGGCCAGTTCACTGCCCCTCAGACCGTTGGCGGGCCGGACTATAGTTTTAAAAAAACTATGAACAAATTCCTATGCACACTGCACATATCTTATTTTGAAGTAAAAATACAAACAGGCAAATACACTCGCATGTGGCCCGCGGGCCGTAGTTTGAGGACACCTGACTTAGATAAAGGCAGCATAGTAGGATGGCTATACACATGACCTTCAGAGTCAGACAGAGCTGGGTCCAAATCCTGACTCCACTCCATACTGCTTGTGTGTCCTTGCATAAGTTACTTAACCTTTCTAAGTCACAGTTTCCTGATATGTAAAATAGGGACCATAGAGCACACTTTGCAGGGTTGGAGTGAGAGTAGAATGACATCATGTGCTGTGTAAAGCACAGTGTTTGTCAAAGAAATACTCCAGAACTGGTAGCTCTTTGTCACACATTAAACACATTGTCTAAGAGTAATGAGCTAATATGTTGGAAGACAAAATCAGGATGCAAAAAGGTCTCACCAGGACGGACTCAAGGAAAGAAACGAATTGGATGGCATTTAACAAGGATAAATGTAAAAGTACTGCAATTAGATCTGAGCAGCAAGCTGCACAAATGTCTGGTGGGGAGGTAGAGCTTATCACTAGCACACCTGAAAAAGGGCTTGGGAACATTATATGACTCTACCCATTAATGGGCCAATGGTGTCAGATGCCTGCCAAAAACCAAATGCAGTGTTAGGCAGCATAAAGGTAAGCACGGTGTCTGGAACAAAGGAAGTGATGCAAGTCGACTCTGCCTCTCTCTGAGAGCCACCCTTTAATAGGGGTGGTGATAGGCTAGGCTTTTTATGAAGACACAGAAATCAGGGTAGTGAAGAGACATAAACTCCATCAGAGCAAAAAAGAAAAAAAAAAAAGCAGAGGCAAGAGAAGCAAGAAGCCTCAGGATATGTGTCCACAAATATTGGAAAGCAGTTATGTGCCATGACAGGCTACACGCCTGGTGATGGCAAATGTCAAGCTCCTCTCTGTTTAAAGTTGCTCAGTAGAGAACAGGGACTATGGGTGGGAGTTACGGAAGGGAAGGGTGCTATACGGTATATAGAGAAGATACCTCTAACCATGAACACTGTCCCCAAGTAGAAAGGGAGTGAACTCTCCATCGTTGGAAGGGCCCAGGCTGAGGCTGCAGGATCGCTTGTGAAGGATTTCACAGAGTACTATGCTCCCAGAGCAGGGCTCAACCTGCAGCCCCAGCACGCCCAGAAATTACCTGCGTGCAGGTGAATAAGTGCATCTTTCTCTGGGGAGAAGGTTCATAGCCTTCTTCAGAGCCTTTACGGAAACCCAAAATGCAACCCCAAGAAGCTTAGATGGACTGAGCTGGAGTATTATTTATCTCAGTGTATATTGAACATTTACCGTCTGCTACCAGGCTGGGTGCTGGGGACACAGAGATGAGTAAGATATTACCTTTATCCTTGTAAAGGGAACCTTTGAGTCTGGTGTGTTCTTTTAAACAAACAATTGTAAAAAGCTTCCTTATCTGTGCTGTGGCAGAGGATGGTGTGCAGTGGAGCAGCAAGGAAGAGAGTGGCCCGTTTTCCTGGGAGGAGGTTCCCTCTGACTCTGAGATTTGGGGACTCTGTGACAGGCAACAGTGAAAGGTATTTTGGCCCCTTCCACCACTCTTGGGGTGCAAATTATCCTCACAGGCTCCCCAGGGCTCCTTGCCGATTTGGCAAGGTGGCAGATGCCCTGAGACCCCCAACAAGGCTCTAGGAATTGCTGATCTCCAGACCCGGCCTTTCATCTGAGACCTCACCCCACCTTGTCCACGATGGGGCAGGGGCACCAGGGTGCCCCAAAATGAGATGCTATGAAACCTCTAGGAAAATACTTTTGCTCATTTCATGAAAACCCCAATCACCAGCTGCTTGTGCCTGTGTGCACACCCACATTAAACTGCCAACCTGCTTTACATTTATTTTCCCACCATGTAATACCTGCTTTATTGGGCCAATAAATTGGAGGCAGTAATATTCACCCAACAAAATCCGACCTGGCTCCCACCGCCTGGCTCTCACCTACATCCTGAAGAGTTCTCCCCAGGCAGGCCCTCTGACTGCCAAGAGCACTCTATCATCTAAGCCCCTGCAGCACCCACTGTGGGTGCCTTTCATTAGGCACCTACTGTTTACCATTTTGTACTTTTCCTTAGGTGGATCCTATATTTTGTTTAGTTTTAGACTAGATAAGATCTTGCCTGCCAAGATCATCAACTCTGCAAGGACGGAGACGCTGTCTGATACCTTCCCCCTCTGTCTTCCACTGGCTTTTTAACGAGGCAGGGTAGCCACAGGGGCTCCATTAAACAGGATGGAATAATGACTACAACCCTGGAGTGGTGGACAGACGTGGAAAGGGAGTGGTAGTGAGATGGGATTTAAGACTCCCATAGAGAAGTGGATGAGCTTTTTTTTTTTTTTTTTTTACCTCTGATCTGTCTCCCCCAGTCCCGAGCCACATAGGAGATGGGGACAATGCCCCCAGGCTTCCCACTGGGACCCTGTGCAGAGGAACCATGGACAAGGAGGGACGTGGAAATGTGTCCTTCTGACACTAACAAATGGTTTATTTACTTTTAGATTTGCTTGACTCGAATCACAGAAGGTTGGAGCTAGAGAGATGTTTGACTTCAAAAGTACAAAATCCTCATTTTAAAGGTGGTGAAACCAAGATCAATAGAGATAAAGTAATAGCAGGATGAGACGATTAAAATTACTTGGTCACAGAAGCTTGCTAGTAGCAAAACCTAGACTGGGACCTAGGTCTCTTGAGTCCTAAATAAGTATTTCTCTATTTAAACCCTCCAGGGCCTTTCTCGTGTCTTTCTGGGTAAAATCTGCAGTCTTGGCAGTGACCTATGGGGACTTCCCACCAGCTGTGCTCCCTCTTGTTCTCTCTGCCCCAGCCATGCTGCTCCCTGCCACACTGTCCGCTGTGCCTGGATCCCCTTTGCCGCAGGGACCCACGGCCTTGTCATTTCACCTCCTTCAGGTCTTGTTCAAACGTTGTCCCCTTCTTAGTGAGGTTTTCCCTGGCCAAACTGACTAGGATTACACGCCACCACTGCCTGCCCCAGCCAAGCATCACCTCTCCCTTATCTGCCGGCTTTTCGCTTTAGCTCGCATCGCTGGTCTTCTACCTATTTTACTTTTTTATGTCTCTCTGCTGTAAAGTGTGCTGCCAGAGGGTAGGGACTCTTTGATCTGCTTCATCCAGTGATCTGTCTTTGATACTGAGAATAGGGCCTGGCACATGGAAGGTTCTCGGTGAATTCCTATAAAATGAGTGACATGGCAGTGCTCCCTGGGACAGAAGCCAAAGCCCAGGAGTTTCCGTGTAAGATTCGGAGATGTGAGAACCGGTGGGCGGGTAAATAGCCACATTGCAGGCCTGATGTCTTTCCTAGAAACCTGCCAGTGCCACGTGGAGCCACATGTGGGATGTTAACCTGCCTACCCCATGGTGGGAGAGCTGACCCTGGCTCCCTGACAAGCTGAGCAGGCAGACGGATCTCCTGGGTTTGTACCTGTGGATTTAGAACTGTGGCCTTCAGGGTTTTCAGTGGTTTAAAGGCCCCGTGGACCCACCTTTGTCCACTGGCACACCGTATTCTAAATACACCCCAGCAACAGAATGACAGGTCTTGGGCTGGTTGCAGAGTGGCATCATTGAGGTGGCATTTAGGTTTTGTTAAAATAAAGGCCTATTCATTCATGCCAGAGACACAAAAACCGACATCCAAACTGTCAAAGGCCTGTCTGCCAATGGCCGAGGGACCCTCCTCACCTGCCAGCCCCTCTTAGAGGACACCTGACTCAGATGAGGGAGCAAAGCGCAGGTTCGGGACAGTTCAAATCGGCAGCTACTCTGATTGTGAAATGCCTCACTGTCCCAGCACCATCTGAGTCACGACAGTTGTGACTGGCTCTTACCGGGACTCAAAGAATCTGAGTCACAAGCGGCACCTGGCTCCCACCTGAGCATCACCTCGGGGTGGGGGTTGGGGGCAGACGCCAGGCTTGCAGACTGTCTGTCTGAGCCCAGACCTTCCGTAAGGGCCTCTCGCGGACTCCTAGCCACTGCGCCTCTTTAAAGAAAGCGAGGATTCTTTGAGGGCCGAAGAGACCAAAGACAGAGAATTTTTTCCCACTCGCTGACCCCAATCCAGGCAACTTCCAAGCCAAAATGACAGATGGTTTTCCCTTTTGTCCCACCCAACCCTTGGACCATGTTATCTGCACACAAACAAGGTTTCAGAGGTCACGGGAGGCCTTTCTCTCTCTGCCTTTCTTGTACCCCACGTGGGGTCCCTGAGGGTGAGGTAGCCATCTGGACCCAGGTCCAAACACCAACTCAGAGCAGGAAGACTTTGCAACAAAAGCCCAAACGCTGAACTGTCAGCTCACTCTGCTCCCCGAGGCTCCCCCTCCAGCTGCCGGAAGCGCAGAGACAGCCAGCCGGGTCACAGGGCTCTCCCAGCCCTTCCTGCTGCTGTGGAGCCGCACTGAGGGAAGACAGGACGTCTCAGCGGGGACACTGGCCACCCAAATGACCCCCCTCAGAAGTCACCTCTGCCTCTGGCTCAACTGAAACCAGGAGCCATTTTCTTAGGCTGGTACTGAGCACGAATACAAACCTAACGCTGGCTGTTCTACTCCTTCTTTCTCCACAGTCTCTTTTCCTCCTCCCGCACGAAATGCTTGGGGCCCACCTGAGACCTAACATTTGTCTGTTTTGAGAATAGATGAGTATTTATTAGAATTAAACAGCTGGGAGCTCTGTGATATTTAGACGGGTATTAGGAGGAGCGTATGAGGAGAAGATAATGCTCGCTCTTTTTTTCTGTAAACCAGTCTGGGCTTAGTTACTGAGGGGATTTCTTGGGTCTCCTGTGAGAGCCAGATACAGTTAATTTCCTGCAAAAGCTGCGGGCTGGGGCGCGCTGATATTGCAGTGTTATTTAGAATAGAAAGGTCAGGCCTGAGATTGAATAATCATTGACAAGAACTCCGTGGGGGATAGGAAGCAGTTGGTGAGCGGTGACTGAAACCTCATCTGACTCCTCCCGCTTCCCATCCTTCCTGGGTCTCTGGCTGATTCTGGGGTTTGTTTATTATTCTTTCTGCAAATGTTTCCTGAACCCTCGGAGTAATGGAAAAGGTGTGCTGAGCCTGAGAGGGACAGCTTCCAGGCCACCGTTCGAGAAGGGATGCTCCACCTTACAGACTGGACATGCCTAATTCTGGGCCATTCGCCTTGGGCACCTGCACACGAATTTTCAGATCACGAATGGTGGCTTTCTCCTCAGTACCTGGATACACTTTGTCCCCAGCAGGGCATTATTTTTTTTCTGCATAGTCTCTGAGCTATAGTCTGTGTAGCCCAATTTTATGGCCTGTCCTGAGCATGAAGCCAAGCGTAGGACTGTGGGCAAGCACAAAGGGAAATCAGATGGATGGCACACCTGCTATGTGTCAGCCGTGTGCTGTGCCTCTTGAATATAGTATCTCATTAATCCTGGCAACCCTGAGATCCTTGCTTTACAGATGAAGGGAAGCCTCAGAAGGCTCAGAGAGGTTTGAATAACTTGCTCAAGACCCCCCAGCTCCTAAGCAGCAGAACAAAGATTTAAAACTGAGAGCTCTCTGGGTACCAACCTTATGCCTTTCTCTGTGTCTTACTGTCTCATAAATTTTCTAATCTCTGCTGTGGACTCTTTCCCTATGCTGTTCTCCTTCCCTTTGATCCAGTCACCCTAGAGGGTCTCTTGAAAATCCATGTTATCAAGAAAAGGATTTCTCTCTTGCTGAAAACCATCTCTAGCCACTGAATCAGAAGTCAGAGCCACAAACTGGGTGGCATAGGGTTGTGTCCAGCTTGGAAAGAGGAGGAATGGGCCAGGGGACTTCTGAGGCCCCTTCTGAATCTCAGATGCCATATAATTTATTTATTTTATAGTCAGATTCATTTCCTCAAAGGTTGGCCTTAAGATAATTCTTCAAAGCACAGTCATCTTGCTTGATTTGGGAATGTTAAGGGTACAAATAATAAAATATTCAACAAATCATCCATCAGCCCCCAATTTTGAATTAGCACCTAGGTCACAGTTAAATTTATTATGAGGGTCATGAGTGGAGCCAGGTAAGGGTTAGTGCCCACCGTTCTGGTTAGAATAAGGGAAGATGGAAGGTTTATAAAGTCATAAACCCATATCTATGCTTTATGTCTCTGTGGACGGCTCAGCATCTAGGTGAGATTTTCCAATAGGGAATGTCATTCAAGGATGGCTTCCTGGCACGATGGCTTTGGGCCGCAGCTTGTCTGTTGCTGTCCTCTGTTGTCACAGAGTGTTCTGGGATCTGCCTGGGGACTGTGGAAGAATTCACAGACAATAGGCTGGGTCATAGGAAGGAAGTGGGACCACAGCCTCTGCTCCGGGTTGCCCACCAGCAGACACGAGCTGCAAGTATGAAGATCTCCAGTGTGTGATTGTATTACTGAGTCGTCTGCTTTACCTGGGTTTCCGCAAATTCAGCTCCTTCTCTGAGATAATTTGACCACAGCCGCCTAACCATTTACAGAATAATGAATAGAAATAACTTTTTGGCTTATTGGCTTTAAAACATAGATTTTTAAAAAATAGTACATGTTTTCAAGTGCCACTATCTAGTGGCTGGTATATGGCTTAGAAGCTTGGAGTCCTGAGTTTTATCTCCAGATTGGACTCCCCTTTCTCCTGAAAGAGTTGAGACAGCTTTGTGCCTCGAGACTATTTCCTGATGGCATTGATAGTTTATTTATTTGAAATGTCTGAGTTCCTTAGCAAGGCAGAGATTCCTCTCCCCTTCCTTTCCTGAGCCCCCAATCTTACACTGAAGCAAGAACTGCCTCTGTCATTCCACCTGTACCTGCACTCTGGCAGTGAGATGGCTAGGACAATAGACAGGTAGGGCAGAAGCTTGTATCTTCTGGAAAAAAAATAAAGTATGGGTGGTCTGGCAGAGCAGTCAATAGCTCAGACTCTGAAGCCACACTTTGGTTCCTCTGCTTTGCATCTTTGTAATCTTTTGGAAAAGGTGCTTAACCTCTCTGTGCTTCAGTGTCTTTATTTATAATTAATATAATGATAGCACCTGTTCAGTGGTTGTTGAGAAAATTAAACAAGTATGTTCAAAACCCTTAGAACTGTGCCTAGACCATCGTAAGCACAATAACACAGAGACATATCTTTTCCTGCCTACTGTGCATCTACCTTCAAAGCACCACTCTCAAGCACTCTGGCATGCACAAGAATTAATTAGAGGGAATTGGTGGCAATTTCTTACCCACCTGGTTCGGGTCAATGTTGCAGGCTCCTAGGATCTTAATCCTAGACCTTTCTTTGGATGTGAGTTTAGAAGCAAACCCTAAGATGTGCCTTTCAGGCTGCTTTTAGGGCAGCATGAACTGATTCATTCATTCAGCACACGATGAATGAGAACCTGCTCTGAGCCAGGTACTTCCTTGAGCAATTTACTCTTCCGTCCCCACGTCTCAGTTTATCACCTGCAGAATGGGAATCATGACATCTGCGCTGTCATGTTCCCAGGACTGTTGAGAGACTTCAAAGGAATGTGTTAGCACACCTTATAAAATGCTAGACAAGTCGGTGGTGCTGATACTATAACCATGACAACTGTCACCTCTGAAGGGTCACAGCCCAGCTGTCAGATGGCCATCTCCCCAGTGCAGAGCAGCAGTAGATCAGACGGATGACCTCGAGAACACGAGCTCCATGGCACCATCTGGCATCCTCTTTGCCTTTGATTTATCAGTGCGGATCTCTCCCCATGCGACACCATAAAGGCAGGTTGTGTGACACCTTTACTGCCTGGCACAATGTGGAGCAGGGTGATCTTATGCATGCAGGGACAAGGTGCAGAGGCTCACCTCTGCCTTCTGAGCACGGGCTTCCCAGGCAGGAAAAGGCCACAGTTGCTGTCCGGGAAAACTTGGCCATTCTAGCTGCCCTGGGGTAGGTCAGACCAAGCCAGGGCAATAGCAGGTCAGCCAAGGTCCAGCCAGGTGGGACGTGTTTCTGCAACCCCACTCCACCCATCCCCCAGTTTGCTCCTGTGGCTGCCATGCCCAAAGTTTATAGGTATCATTACCTATGAAAAATCTGTTCCATCTGAAGACAGTCGGGGTTGGGGATGGGTGGCAGATTGCAATTTAATGATCGGATTAAAATATGCTAAAGCAAACAAATAAATAAATAAAAAGCCCAGCAGCCTGGAGCTCCACAATTCATTCCATGGGCAACAGAGGCTGGGGCTCCGGGGACCAGCTCGTAATTCACCCCGCAGGCAGGTTTAGTAGCCTGTTACTGTATGACCACAAGGAGAAACAACTCTCCGGGAAAGATTTACACTGACTGGCGCTGGAGGCTGAAGGGCCAGGGCTGGGAGAGGAGAGAGATGTGGGAAGCTAACAGGTCCTGGGGCTAATCATGGAAAAAGAATGAGCGCTGAACTTATTCCTGCCAGCAACAGTGACCCACGTCTTCCCTGGCCCCTCCCAGCTCACCACACAAGAGTCAGTCTGTCCCAGGACAATTAAACATAACTTGCTAACACCACTTACCACACGTAGGATCGTTTTTCTATTTCCACATCTTACAAGACTGTGATCTCAGGAGGGGAGAGGGTGTGAATTACTCCTCTTACTACCCCTACTTCCAGGCACAGAGGTGTTACTCAGTAAGCAAATGCTGGAAGGACGAATGGAAGAACCATTATTGTATCAGAGCTTCACTCCTCATGGAGAACTACTCTGTGCAGGTGGTGGGGCTGCGAAGTGAGGGGTGAAAACATGACATCGAGACCCCATGTAGTCCTCTCCTCTCTACGTCCATCTCTGGCCTCCTGGTCCTCCTTGGGGACCACCCTTTGCTCTCTCTGGCCTAAATGCAGGTGCTGGTACCTGCCATCGTCCCTCCTGCAATACAACCTTTGCATCTACTGATTCCTCTGCCTAGAACTCTCTTTTGGTCCATCATTACGTACTTAACTAATTTGCCCCTTTATAGCGTGAGAGGCAAGTTCTCAAGAAGGCACCGTTGACCTTGTTAACTAATTCAATTATCCTTATCATGGACTCTCATAGGATCACATGTCTTTTGTTCATGTTGCATATCAGAGTTGCAGATTTACACCTCTCTGTGTGAGCAATGAATTGATGTTAGATGCCCCCACTAGACAGTAGACACCCCGATGGTCTCTTTGTTTGTCAACCCTGGCACCCAGAACAATCCCCACTTCCCGGTGGGTTTCAGCAGGAAACATCTGCTGATTAGAGGAACAGCACCTTCTCCTAGGGACCTCACATCCCTGGAGCCCCCACCTCAGCCCACCCTGTTACTCCACGACCTTTCAGCTTTTGCCCTCCACAGAAATGTCTACAGTTATTACAGCAACCAATCTCCATGAAGCCAGAATGTAAAACCGATTAGGGCAGCTCCCCACCGGGGCCCAGCGTGGCTGTGGATCGCTGTTGTGTCTAAAGGCAGAGACGAAGGGTGAGGAGATCCGAGGTAATTATTCATTCCTCCCCTTTGGGGAAACTTTTTTTTTTTTTGTTCACACTCAGCAAATGATGCTCTTGTACCAATAACAAATGTCAAATGCTCTGCCTGGGACTTGAGGGAGACAGAACATTAGCAAAGGAGGAGCAATTCAGTGAAAAGGACAGGATTTCTGTTTAAGAACTGGAAAGTCAAGTAACAAATGTCACCAAGAGACTCTGGGGAGACAGCTTTGCATCTACAGGCACCAACTGCAGAAAAAAATAAATACTTCCACGACTACCTTTAATCATCTTGCACTTCCTGGAATCTTCCATGGGGGCCTCCCTCCCTCCCTCACTATGACAAGATCCTTAGCTCTGGACACTGTGGCATTGATGGGCAACCGTCCTTGCTGGACCGAGAGCTGGTGCGGTGGCCACAGGATGAAGATGAAGCCCTGCACGACGACACCTTAAACAACACTGCAAATAAGGACACCAGCTCTCCCGCAGCCCAGGGTGTTTTGGCTTCTGGTAAATTTCTTTGTTCACTTATTCACTTGACAACTGTGAGCCAAACTCCATGGTGAGGGAGGGAGTGATTGTTCAGTCTCCTCCCATATGGGGTGGGAATGGGGACACTGTCTTATTTGCTTTCTTCACCCCACTGAGTAGAAGTATCTGTGAACTGAGCTGAAATCGAGGTGTTCTTGAAGAAAGGCAGAAACGCAAAGGGATAATCGCAACACAATACGACGAGGTGAGCAGAACGCTAAGGGGGCAATGATCCTCTCTGGGGACTCTGGATGACGCGTGGCATTGGCCTTGAAGCCTGGCCTGGGAAAGCGTTCTAGCAGGGAGAAGGTCATTCCAGGCAGAAGGAATTGTGTGTGCCGAGGCAGGTTCCAGGCAGGGCCAGTGGACCGTACTTATACTGGGATGTGCGCTGGGTCCACGCTGCCCTCACCTCTTGCCCACAATGTTGCCATCACCCACTGACGGGGCTCCCCATTCCCAAACTCGCTTCCTCGTGGTGGGTTCGCAACACTGCTGCCAGAACCACACTGCTAGAACTTATGTCACATCACGCTGCTCCTCTACCCTAAACCTCCCAAGGCCTCCAGGTTCACTCTAAGGAACAGGCAGAGTCCTTACCAGGGCCCCCAAGAGGCCCTATAAGGTCTGCTCCTCCCTTTCACCATCGATTTTCTGACCACATAACCTAATAAATAGTCTTCCCTTCACTGTCTCTGGTCCAGCCACACTGGGCTCCTTGGAATTCCTCAAATCTACCAGATGTGCTCCTGCCCCAGGGCCTTTGCATAGGCCATTCTCTCTGCCTGGAACAATCTTCTCAGATACCCTACTGGTTTGCTTCCTCACCCCCTTCACCAATGCTTCACCACAGCACCTCCATCCTCCTTTCTGACCTCTTTCCCCTGGCTCTTGTCCCCATTTAATATGTCACTTAGTTTACTTATTTATTTTGTTTACCATGTGTTTCCCACCCCACTGGAACCTAAGCTCCCTGACAACAGGGAATTTGATTAAGGTTGTATCCCTAATACCTAGTTTAGTGCCTGGCACATGGTGGGGGGTATTTGTTCAATATTTGCTCTGTGAAGGAATAAATGAATGGGTAGTTGCAAATAACATGCGTTCAAATAAAATGTGGCAGGAATATTCAGGACTGTTAGACAATCCAGGCTCTCATCTCAAAAAGAATTAGGATTCTTTTTTTTTTTTTTTTTTTTTTTTTGAGAACCCAGGCTGGAGTGCAGTGGTGTGATCATAGCTTACTGTAACCTTGAACTCCTGGGCTCAACAGATCCTCCTGCTTCAGCCCCTTGAGGAGCTAGGACTATAGGTATGTGCCAATACTACTGGCTAATTTTTCTTTTAATTATTTTTTGTAGAGATTTTTTTTTTAATTAGTTTTTGGTGGGTTTTTTGTAAAAAATATTTTCTAAAGTTTTTTTGTTTTTTGTTTTTTTTTGTAAAATTATTTATGCTGCCCAGGCTGGTCTCAAACTCCTGGCCTTAAACAATCCTCTTTCCTCCACCTCCCAAAGTGCTGGGATTACACGCGTGAGCCACAGTGGATTCTTTAAATAAACCACAGACTTGCTATTTAGAAGCTAGGTAGGCAGAGTTGCTCTTAAACCACGCTGTGAGAGGTCATGCCGTAGAAGTCTGTCTTTCTATCTGTTCCACACATTCTCTGAGACCTTGTTCTCTCTTAGTGCCTCCTGTGTGGCTTTTCACTACCAAGGTGCTGAGCATAG
This sequence comes from Microcebus murinus, assembly GCF_040939455.1. Classification (NCBI taxonomy): domain Eukaryota; kingdom Metazoa; phylum Chordata; class Mammalia; order Primates; family Cheirogaleidae; genus Microcebus; species Microcebus murinus. Next base: position 112,326,593 of record NC_134105.1, on the reverse strand, counting down.
GGGAGAGGATGTGATGTGTCTCTTATGTCTTATTGGAATGGTTCCAATCTCCCCTCCTTTTGTTCCCCCTCTCCTTAAACCTCTCTCCTTCTCTGTTTTCCTTCTTCTTTGCTTTCCTATTATTTTCTTTCCTCGCTTGCCCTATCTACGTCCTTTCACCCCCTCACCCTGACCCTGACTTTCCTCTGTCTTCCCCTACTTGTTCTTCCCTCACTCTATTATTCCCTCTTTCCCTCTCTCTTCTTTTTTATTTTTTTTTCTTCCTTCCTCCCTCTAATGTCTGAGCAAGTACTAAGTGTGTAACCTGGTGCTTTGCTCTTTGTGTGAGGGCGATCTGACCCTTCCAGTTCTAGCAATTTGTGTGGGGAGATAAGATACTTAAAAAAGCAATCAAGGCAGGGCCAGAGACACCTTCGAGGAGCTCAGAGGAGGGACAGATAGCTTGGGGATGAAGGAAGGCTTCCCAGGAGAGATGGACACCTGCTTGGAGGATGAGGGTGCAGGTTGGCCTGGGAGTGTATTAGGGACCATCATTCTAGGTGGTTGACATCGTGACATGGTGAGCAAAGGTAAAAAGATGAAAAAAAAAAAAAAAAAAGAAGAAGAATGTTTGGAATTTCTAGGTGTGCTATAAGAAGACCAGTCTGGCTGTAGCCAACAGCTGTTATTTGAGCCTCTAAAAAAATAGGAGAAAAGATTAATGAAGGCATCTCAGAATTCAGAATATTTCTTGTCTATCATTTTAACATGATTTCTTTACTTCTACAGAGCAACCTAAGTCTACATACATGGTTTTTTTTTTTTAAGAAAGCAACTGCTAACTCATCTTAGTGATCTTGTGCATTCGTGTGTTCCCGGCACTCAGCTGCCAATAAGTATTGATTGAATTGGATGGAATTAAATTTCCGTGTGGCTGGGGGAAAGTAGAGCAACTATAATCCAGGCCTCAGAAGGTTGCAAATCAGCATCATCATTGCTTCTGGGTGTCAGGGATGCCAGCCTAAGCATCATCCTTCCACCGCTCCTTCAAGCTAGACAATTTGAAATAATTGGGTCATAACATTTCCTCAGCAGCTTTCTTGGGCTTCCTATTATTCTATTCCTTGATGGAATTAACTACTTCAAGTCATCCAATAGCAAGAACTTTTAAAATTTTAATCCACATCTGTTTCCATAAGCTTAGCCTAATTCTATTTCCCCCTGGTTTACGGCTTTGTTAATGGGCATGATAATTTCAAATTCTTGCCCAAGCTTGTAAACTGATGAACACAGTGGTATTCATTACCAAGGACCCAGAGATATGGGTTGTGTTTTGTTTAATTTTTACTCTTTCTCAGCCAGTCTTTCCTGTGGCAGATCTAGTGGAAGTTAAGGCACTCCTGGAGTACAACGCAGTGCCTGACACCTAGGAGGTGATCAGAGCGTGCTTACTTGTTGAAGAAATGCAAGGCTGGTCTACAGATAGCTCCCCATTTGGGCACAGTCTATGATGCCCCAAGGAACAACCCTTTGAGAGAGGAGCCCAGGGGACTCTCAGAATCCTCAGCAGAGATTTTGCTATTGGCCTGGTAGGGGTGTGCGGTGGGCAGTGGCAATGCAGAGAAAGTCCCAAGGAGGGGGTGCCAGCAATCTGAAGAAAGCAGTAACGTGTGCAGAGGTAGGACTGTAAACCTAGGAATAAAAGAGCTAGTTTTATGTCATTTAAGGTCAAGATGCGGTGACTTGACTGGGATAAACTTGGGTGCAGAGGATAAATGGTTAATACGACTGACAAAGTCACAGTCTCTTGTTCTCTGGAACCAGGTGCAGAGGCCCCTCTCTGAGCTTCAGGGCTATGTGGATACACAGGTGTCAGGGCCCTCCAGGGTCACTACTCACTGCTCTGTCCTCTTAGATGTGTCTCCAGAATGATTCAGGCCAGCCTGTGGTCTTAAATTTGAGGTAAGATATGGAGAGTTGGCTTCCTTCTCTAAGAAAGAGCCCTGCATTTGGTGAACCTCCAGGTGTCTCTTGAGCCATTAGTAAAAAATGGCTTCTTGATTCACAGTCAGTCACTGCTCCTTGCACTGACAGGTAAGAAGATGGAAACCCCTGTCCTTCAACTTGGTTAGATAAACCTGGAAGACTTGCAGATAAACCCAAAGACTAGCATTTGAAGAGCAGAGCATCACCCCAGGGGAGATTTTACATACTGAGATATCTTATACATTCTTTCTCCACAGCTTGGCAGTGAGAAACCTAGAAAAGAAATACTAGAAGAAAACAAGGATTCAAAGAAAGTACACGGCATGTCTGAAGAAAAACTTCAATGACGTCATAGTTTTGTCCAAGACCAACTCTGCCTACTTTACTTCTAAGCCTGAATTTTGTGATTTCTTTGAAGAATCCTAAATTTTCTTAAGATGAGAGTTTGGGGTGTCTCAAAGATCTGAATATCCTTTCCAGTGTTTGGCTGGAACATACTGTTGTTTGCAGCTCTTCGCATATCCATGTGAGCCTTTGGGGTCTCTGAAGCGTAAGTGGGCACACTGCCTCAGCCGCCCCAAGTTCTCCCTTTATCTTTCTATTTTTGAAATACAAGATCCATGAAGGAAACATTAGCAGGGCTTCAGACCCCACCACAGGATTGCACGCTGGCTCTTATGGGAATGGGGGGTTTTAGAAACTCAGATTTGTGTTCAGCCACATTGTGTGTGTGTGTGTGTGTGTGTGTGTGTGTGTGTTCTAATGGTGGTAACAGAGCATTTTATCAGTGAGACGCAAAGGAAAGGGGGCCCCTGTTTATTGGAGGTGCCCATCTACTCTTGGGTTGAGGTGAGGAAATATTTTGATGGCATTTTTACAAATCCAAGGCTACAAAAGACATCAAGAAGGCACCCACCTGAACAAGTCTGGCCCTAGGAATCCAGTTTGCTCAGATTTTCAAAGAGAAATGGGATCAGTATTTTGTTTTGAAGTTTGTAATTGTGTGATCAAACTAGGAGCAGTGGAAAAGTGAGTGAGAAATGACAGAAGACACACTGACTGAGCTGGGGTGATGATAGGAATTTCCTCAGTAGGGCTAAGATCTTCGAAGTCAGGCTAGACCGATAAATAAAAAAAAGGAAACACATCCATAGCTCAAAGTTCTTTATGATGGACCTGGGAAAGAGGAGCATATTCTAATTGTTACTAGTTCAGGTTTGGAGATGCACCCAGAGAGACATACTTGACACTAGTAGCAGACACATTTTTAGCATTTGCTGTGTGTCAGGCATTGTTCTTAGTCCTTGCATACATCAACCTATGTAATCCTCCCAACAACTCTATGAGGTAGATACTAGTATTATCTCCATTTTATCGATGATGAAACTGAGGCACAGAATGACTTAAGCAACGTATCTAAGGTCACATAGCTAGTAATTAGTAATGGTACAATGGGGAATATATATTTGGTCTCTGTCCCCAGTTCCTAGTACAGAGTAACTAAAACCTTTGCAACTTCCTGGGTGATAAGGGTGATAGGAGAGTCTTTTGCTCCAGGGAGGTGACTCTTGGCAGGCCATCAGACAGTTCCAATATGGCGGCTGGTCACCAAAAGACCAAGTCTTAACTAAAAGCTTAAAACTTTCAGCCCCACCCACCATCCTTTGAATGAGAGGCTAGAGATTGAGTCACCCATGCCAATGGCCAATGATTTAGTCACTCATGCCTATGTAATGAAACCTCTATGAAACTCCTAAACAATGAAGCTCAGGGTGTTTCTGAGTTGGTGAACACTCCTGTGAGCCAGGGTGGCACACCCCCAACTCCATGGGGACAGAGGGTCCTGTGCTCAGGACCCTTCCAGACCTCAACCTATGAATGGGATAGTAGGACACCTAGCTGGTGTTGGAGAACTGGTTGATGTCGGGGAGAACCGGGCAGTACTAGAGAGTAGTAGCACAGTCGTAGAGCTGGGATTCAAATCTGTGGGGTCTGGTTTTTAAGATGTCAGTGAACAAACCAATGCATTCCTTACATCAAAGGATCCAGAAAGCACCCAAAGCAGCAGACAGGTAGCCAGTGGTGAAAGCGATTGCAAATATTCTCATGGATGGCTCAGAAGGCTTCATGCGGTAATAACACAAAACACTGGACACATTTGAGGGGGGGAAATCAAGAAGGTCAGGGTGAAATCCTTTGAGGATTGTTGGTGAATTCTAACATAGCAGTTACTGTGTGGCGGGGGAGAACAGACATGCCATGTGCTCTGAAGGTGCCGCCCAGGAGATGGCGCTTAGGAGGGTCCCAGGAAGGAGGGGGGTCATGACGAGGGACCCCTTTAGGGCACAACAGTCAGCTGAGCCTGGGTGTGGTGTGACAGGAAGACACCTTCTGTGAAGCCTTACTCAACTCGAGGAGTTAACCACTTCGGTACAGCGCTCACCGGCCACGAATCCCTGCCCACAGCCGGCACTCACGGTCCACATGATAGTTTGTGCTGTGCATTGATGACAAATCCGTTTTGCTCTTGTGTGACCAGGAAAGCTTGAAAGCCCTGAAAGCTTGTTTTACTTTACAGGCAACTTTACTTGTAATGTAAATCAGAATAGGTAACATATACATATGTGTTTTCATTATGTTATTTTTAAATGTCCACAATTTTATTTTGATAAATGAAAAATTAGAAAAGTCATATCACGGCTGTTGGCTAAAGTCGCTGTGCACGTTCATCTGTGGCTATCGAGTATAGTCGACGCTGGTACCGAAGTGGTTAAAGCTGAGCAGTGGAAGCTTTGGACCGGTATAGAAGTTTGGGGAAAAGATTTCAAAATATAATTTAGAAAAGTATGTTAGGAAAACAAATGCCTGGACCCACCAGCAGAGAGTGAGCTCAACAGGAGACAGAAAGATGTGACTAGGGAAAGGAGCAGCTTAGAAAATTTTAAACGTTGCTGGCTCTGCTTAAAAGGAGTTGGGGAACAATAGGAGAGAAACATCAGGGGCAAACCTCAAAGAGGTGGCAGAAAGGAATGCTTCTGCTGAGACTGAAGCAGAGCCAGCAGCGGCTTGAGGCCGAGGGCGGGGGAGGCTTGGGGGAGCGGGGGTCTAGCGGGGAGCAGCCCTGCCCTGTGCACGGTGAACCACAGCCTGCACTCAGGATTGGAGACAAAGGAAAAGCCCAGAGCGGGTCAGGAGCTGGAGAGAGTCCAGAGAAGGGAATGTCAGATCACCGGGGTACAGGGATTAGGAATGCAGGGTTTACAGGGAGATGGACATCCACAAAACTTAAATATGTATGCGAATACCAAGGGGAAGAAGGGAGCCTCGAGTAAGCCTGTGGACTGGAGAGGACCCATTTTACATTTTTGAATTTTTCACAAAGACATGAATATTTCAAAGGTCATTCTCAGACAGAGGAGGCAGGATGCAGAGATTGGATTGTTTCCCCCAGGATATAGGAAGCAGAGTGCAAAATTAACCTCTTGGTGGTGGCTCTTTTTTTTCAGCATTACATTTGGTACCGCTCAACTGGCATTGTAAAGATTGAAAATAAAGATTTTACTCTTACTTTTTAACATGCTCTCTGTCTTTTTCCTGTTTCCTTACATTATCAAATCTCTGCTGTGGTCCTTCCTTAGCAGTAGTTATGTGGGTTCTGGAAACTTAATTTTGCTATGGAAGTCTGGACTTAGCTTGTGTTTTCTAAATTCTGTGGGCCAGCCTGAATTGTTTGCAGGCTTACTAAGTGACTTTCTAGAAGAAGTAGGACACTAGAGAGATTCGAGTTTGGATTAATTGCACTTTGGAGAAACCAGAATGGTTTATCCCCATTTTGGTGGTAGAGGCCCCTGCTTCCACTGCATAAGGAAGGCCCTAAACTCTACTTCTGAGTATGGCATGAGAGCAGACTGGCTGAGAATGAGCATGGCAGGAGGAAAGCAGGGAGGGTAGAGATGTAGACTAACATCTCTTTGAATTTTAATTTACAAAGGAGAAGGATTTTATTTTGAACTGCAATTCCTCCCTGGGTACTGAACAATGACAGTTGTATTCAAATGTACTATATGACTTGGCACCTTTGTCAAAACATCCCAGGTACCCTATACATATATATACAACTGTTATATACCCATAATAATCAAAAACAAATTTAAAAAAATAATTCAAAAAAAGAAGTGCATGTGGATAATATACTCTGGCGAGCTACACTAGAAATCGGGGATGGGTATCCGGCAAAGGAATAAATTCTAACCCTGGGGATAGCATAGCCTGGACGTGAATGAGTAGGTCCTTCTGGTCTACCCAGAGGCATCCGGGAACGAGCACTGCACCATCTCTCGCATGGGTCCCGGGAGCATGTATAAGGACAATGGTTCTCCAAAGCATGTGCCACTGCCACAGCCATAACCCTTTCCAACACCTCTTCCCCACCCCTGCAATGTCCAGGGTGGCCTTGGCAGTCTGCCCAAGGCTGGACGCCATAGAATGTATCTCACTGGCCTCAGTGGTCAGTAAACTCTCTGATTTCTTGATTTGTACTCTGCAGTAGCTCTTATGCCAGGAATGAGAGGGAGGTTTTCAAAGCTGGTATCGTTCCTAGCTCTGGCCCTCTGGTTCTGGGATTAAAGCAACTTCCTTGAACTCACCCATTAAATGATTTCATAAGACTGGGTACTTGTGCCACCCTCCACACTGGATGTTTCCAGAAGGGAGGTTATATTCTGGATACCAAATGGTGGTCAGCAAAATTGGTATCTTTCTGCATTTCTTTTTTTAAAGTGGAGAAATGGTGGCCGTCCATCGAGATAGCCAGGTAGAAATCTATGGTTTGAGAGGAGCATATCAGATTTTATGATTTTAAGGCTTTAGACCTATAGTCTCCCACACTCTCACAGATGACTGCTGACCACCAGACTTGATCCCTCCAGCCAGCAGTGAACATGGGGGTGTGACATGAAGGTGGGAACAAAGCTGCTGTAATATACTGCAGTTTTCTCCTTGTGACCACAGGCTTGGTGCTGAGGCTTCAGTTAGAAAACAAAATATGGAAAATGCTGGGGAAAAGGGGGTGCTTCTCCCCATTCTTACACTCCTATAGAGGTGGGACTTCAGTTTCCTCTACCTTGAGGGGGCTATATTGGATCGAGTACCTATGCTCCTTGTTGTACCCCTTCCTTGACCTCCCTACTGAAGAGTAATAAAGCCAAGGGTGAAACATTGACTGGAAATGCTTTTACTGAGAGTGTTTTAGTCAATGAACCAGCCATGCGGGCTTGTCCTTTGCTCTCACTTATCCTTTTGGTCACTGTGTGTGACAGATATAGCCAGCTGTCCAAAAAGTTATTGTGCAGAGTTGTGGCCAAGCAGTGGCTGCTCGCCAGGGACTACATTTCCAACCTCCCACCCTAACCCTAACCCTTGCATTTAGGAATTAATAATGGAAGAGAAGAGTTGGTCAAGCCTTTCAAGCAGTCAGGGAGCCTTCTTCATATTCTTTCCCTTCTGTCGGCTAAATGTGGAGGACTACAGATTCCTGGAGCATGGCTGAGCCACAGAAGGGAAAGCACTGGATCCCTGAATCACTGTGTGGAGAGGAAGCACTCTGACCAGGAACACCTAGGCTAAGGCATAGGTGAGAAGCAGACTTGTACTTCAGTTGAGACAGTTTACATTTTTGGTCTATTTATTACAACAGTTTAGTACCACTCTAATTAATACACCAGGTGGGGTAAGTCAGGTCCACAGTTCACCATGTAATTGAAAAAGGAAGGAGTCTGAGCCCACTGGCTCCTTTAAGTGTGTCCCAATGTTTAGATTTGAAGAGGGAACACAAGTCCTTGGTTTTGGCCTTTGGCGGTGCTCACCAACTCAACATTAGCAGATAGCTGCATATTTTTGAGACCACTGGGCAGGCACTTAGCTTTCCCACTAATAAAAATGATATTTGATCCCTATTGATTGTCCATTTTTTAAAATCTAGTTTCTATTGATGAATGGGAAAGTGACTGGTGTTTCAATTTTCAATACATACTAGCCACTTAGTAGAGTTACAACATGAAAGGGAGAATACAATGCATGTGATGCCCCTAGACTAGCACAAGATGTCAAATGCCAGACCAAAAGTTCCGTATCATTCTATGGATGGAAAGGTGGTGTGAAGGGCTGTGGCCCAGGCGTAGGTGTGGACGGCTGGTGTTCCAGCCAGAACACTGAGACACCAACCTCGGTAGCAGACTGTAACCCCAAAGGTCAGGGACTCAGTGTGAGTGCAGACAAACTATTGGGAGAGATGTTTATTTGGGATGGTAGACGTTAACAGATGGTAGATGGGCAAATCCACGGTAGTGACAGCTAGCATACTTCTGAAAGTCTACACCTGAGTATTAGTTGTAAACTAGATTCCTTCTTCTGAAACATCTCTTGGGAACCACAATTTTCCTTATGGCCAGATCACAGCAGACAAAGAGAAGGAAAGGAAAATCACTGGGCAAACAGCCATTACTTGGACACTTATAATTATGGAAAATTTCCCTAGTATTTCTTTGAACTGGTGCTTGGTGGATTGATGGCTGCCAGTCGTAGACAAGCAGGCAAGAAGGGGGATCTCTGCCCCCCATAGTCAGCTGATGTTTGCCCACAAGTGATCCTTCCTTCCTTCCTACCTTCCTTCCATTTCCTGGGTGAGGAAGGTGGCCCATGAGGTCTTTGCCCCACTGCCATGGTATGTAGATCTTTAAATAATTAGGGCAACAGTTTAAACCATGATCAATACTAATCCAGGACTAGCTTGGGGAAAGAGAAGTTGCCAGAACATAAGAGAAGAAATTTGCACAAAATACAAGTATCTTTTTTTTTTTTGCAACAAAAGAAACTATTTATTTGGAATATGCATTACCAGTACAAATTAGGAGACTGTAAAACCTACACCGTGTTAGTATCATTAGAGAACACAAAAGTTCAGTTGGAATCAAAAGGGACAGAAGAAGCCTGTGCTCTCACAGAAGCAGAAAAGCTTAAACTTTCAAAACCAAAAACAGAGCAGAGCTTTGCAGGTTTATACTCTGAATAATAAGAAAAGGGGAGGGGGAGGGGGAGAATAAAAGCAACAACCAAAGGAAAGCATTTCAAAATGAAAATGCCAAAGGAAAGAAAAGAAGTAATGAGAGAAAAGGGGGGAAAACATTGAATGTTTTATTTATTTTAACAAAAGAAAAAAAAAAGTTTACAAAAAAATGAAAGATTCCAGAAGGCTTTGAGCTTAGGGATTGAAACCACAAAGGTGATGTGAAAAGCTCGTCATTATTTTATTATGACTTAAACACAAGAGCACAAGTTTCCGGATAGAAATATTTCCTAAAGTATTGCTCCAATAATTCTGCATTCTTACTTCACTTTTTTTCCCTTAAGTTCTGGCTGCTTTCTGAACTTCATTTGTTGGATGAGAGATGTTTAAAATTAAGTTTCTTCCAGATAACATGGCTTTCTTTTTTTCTCTAACTAATAAAAACATTCCGAATCATGCCAGTTTTGCGATTTGCTTTAAGCAGCTGCCTAAATCAGAGGTTAATAAAAGGTGTACTGTCAGTAAAGCAAACTTAACCTCTTAGCATTAAAACTACAGCATTAAAACGCAGTATCTCACCAACTCTTCATACAAAATCAGGACTCAAGGGATAAGCAGGCAGACCAGCCTCAGGGACTGCTTCCTGGATCTAGTCTACTTAGCCATTGGTGTCCATCATACTAGTATCTGCCACGGAATTCTTCTGGAAGAAAAATCCTCTGTAGTTGGAAGAGGCCTCATGGAATGTTGTTATTAACCAGGGAGAAAGAAAAGAAAGCACTTAGTAGTGACATTCAGAATGAACAAAGGCAAAAACCTTTCCCTATACTATAAAAAGTTCTCCTGGACCCATTTCTTGAAATTTTAAAGGGCTGCAGGGAAAAGCAAGCCCCTGATTTTATTTTTCTCAGGGACTTCAGGCGTGCCACACACTTTGGAAATGCAGGTGAGCAATGAAACAATAGGGGCTTTACCTCCGCTTTTGACGTCAACTGGTCAACTGAATTCGGAAGCAAAGCAGAACAAGAAAACAGCCTACGCTATCAATGTCATCTTTTCACATCACCTCATATACATATTAAAGGAAGAAAAACAGCAAGATAATAATCCTGACAATTAAAAAAGCCCCCCCCCTCAAATAAACAAACCAAAAATAACACAAAAGAAAACATAATTTTTTTTTTGTATTTTTAAGATTAAGAATAAAGAAAAGAAAAGAATTTATTTCCGGGTCTCAAAGTTAATAAACATAACAACGTGTTAGGTTGTACCTATTATGCTCACTATTCCAACCTTTTTTTTTTAAGTTTACAAAATGAATTACTGTCACTTTTAAACATTGTGAAACAAGAAATGGATGTGCACAACTCGACACTTTTCTAGCATTCTTGAACTAATTCACAAATGCAAGAAAATAAAAGAAAAATGGGGGAAATGATGAATGTAGGTAGTTTGGTGTTAAAAACTAATGCAGGAATGATGCTCATTGTCACAGAAAGAAGAGGGAAACTCCCCATCCTGTTTTGCGTGCTATGAGGGTCATTTTTAAAATTTTTATTATAAACACTATTAAATTCAGACCGCTTTTTTGGTTTTTTTTTTCTCCTTTATCTGAATATACAAGAACATTCATTATCAAATGTTCATCATCAATACTACAAAGAACGAGACACAAGTCGCAAGAAACAATGGAAAATGTTAATAAAGCTGAAAGAATCGTTGAGTATTTTTTTTGTGTTTTTTTTTAAGTTTTTTTTTAAATTTGAGTTTCTGTAGTTTCATCTTTTTTGGTATCGAAGTCAGGTTTTTCTGGGCAGAAAAACAGAAAGCAGAAGCAAAGAGGGGAAACAAGATATGTGTGAGAAAAGGCAACCAGCAAATAAAGAACGACCACCACAGCAAAATAAAAACGAAACCGCAAAGAAGGCGCCACGTGGCAGAAGATTGTGTGGGAGTCAATTCCACATCACGGGGGGGAAGTTGGGGGTGAAAAGGGGGAGATAATGAAGAGTTACAAGGTGGGCAAACCCAAGGTCTGCTATCGCTTCTCCAGGGAAATTTGCTGTCGGGGAAAACGGAGCACTCCCACTTCCATTAGACAATGAAGGGATCCTGGTATCTGTGGGACTGACTTAGTCTGAATTCCCAGAGGCATGCTCTTTCCAGACCCGTCCCGCCCCTCTCAGTGTTCTCGTGCTTGGCTTAACTCGGAGGGACCCCACGGCTGCCACGCCGGAGGTGGCAGTGGGCCTGGGGGGAGTCTGTGGGGAAAGTATTGGGTACAGAGAGGACGGACTGAAGTGCTGGGTGGGGAAGATGCTGTGAGAGTGGGCGCCAGTGCAAACTGCTGCCTGCAGAGAAACTGCCTGTGCAAACGTAGCACTGCTCTTGAGCTTTCGCATGCACTTAACATGGCAACCGTTCAAGCCAAATCTGGAGTCAGACTTCTTGTTGCCAAGAGAACCCTTTCGGATTAGTTATCTCTTTCATTCTTTGCCCCAAGTCAAGCAGATGCGATCCAGCCATGGTCCTATGTGGGCAGTCACAAAGACACTCCTTCCGGGCACCCTGTTTATCTAGCTCTGTTCTGATTACGGCACAGATTAGTAGACACGGCCTTAGTCATCAAGGCATAATCTCATTTTGCCAGATATTTACTTTTTGCATTTCCTGCAAATACACATAGCCTTTGAGTTTCTTAGGTAGCGTCCCGGGCCGCTGAGAGCACACAGAGAGGAGCGTCTTCCATTCACTACTGCACTGCTATGCACAATTTCCACGCCCTTGTCAGCTAGCCATCCTCACCCCTCAGGGTCTTGTACTTCTCCCTGGAAGCCTCCCAAGTAGAGGAGATGAGACAGGAACCAAGTACGTGCAAGGCCACGTGTTGGGTTCAAGTACAAACTAAGAGAACCAGGTCCTATTTTTCTAGATTGGGAGCTTTTCTCTACCCTAAGAAACCAAACACAGCAAAACTAAGAAAAACCAACAATAACTCTTCTCTTTGTCATCATGGTGATGGCATCAGAGTACCAAGGGTAACCAGAAGTTAGAACAGGATGGACATTTATTGTCCCTACATGGCTTGAACCACAGTCTATCTCGGGGGTGTTACTTTCCCTGACTTCACATTTGCAGACTGGCTATGAATGAAATCACTCTCTCCCGTCTCTCACAAGCCTCTTGGTGAGGCAGGCATAACAATCCCCATTTTACAAATGAAGAAAATGAGGCATCAGGAGAGCTGACCACCCCGCCACTTGATCAACCAACAGAGCTGCCATCTTTATTGCTGGTAGGGCCGGCTCTGAAGATGGTGAGCTCAGGTGACATTCCAGAATAGCTTTCTAGTACTCTCTCTTAGATGTCCCCAAGGAATAAAAGTCACTGATGATTTCAAGGTAAACATCCTTCCCGCCTTTCCCCAATGCCTTTTAAGTCTCCAGATTAAGCCACCAAAAAGTTCACACGAGTCACGTTCTTGGACAACTCCCCTCCAGAGCAATACGTCAGGGTCAAGAACATGGGGGTGCGGTGTGACACTTTGGGTAATCAAGACTATGTGCCTAATATGAAACCACAAATGCAACAGATCCGAGTCCTTTACAGACATTGCAAGTACCGTGCGTGGCTGCCTGAGCACACAGAGGTGGTGGGAACAAGAAGAGGTGACACGGGCAAACCTGGCCTTTGTCACGATCAGGTCCTGTGCATGTCATTAAGTGTAAGCGCATGCTATCGGGCCTGCAGGTCCCGGAAGCCCGGACACAACGGTGACCTTCACTCAAGAGTCGCTAATTCCCTGTCTTGGGCTCATAAGGTCTATGCCTGGGTTACTAACGCAAGTATTTGTAAATGGCATCTGGGGAGCGTGAAGGGGTCAGACCGGGCGTGTGCCTGATATGCACGTGCGTGTGTGTGAGGGGAGAGTCGAAGGGTTTCGGGAGAACAACCTCGTGCTTGGTGACGCATTCGTCACCATGCCTACCTCAGGCCTGGTTCTGTGATGAGTTCTAAACGTTGCTTACTGAGTGTCGAACGGTGTCCAAAGACTGCGCTTCCGACACGGAGAGCCGCTGTTCTGGGGGGTATGACAAAGCCTGGAGCGATCCTGCCCGTGCTGTGCCCGCGCCCTCCCGGCTGCCTGACCTCCTGCCTGGGAATCAACCAACGCTGCGGAGCTGAAAGCCAGAGAACGTGGCGCCTTCGGAAGCCTAGCTACGGCGGCCCCCAGTGGGCACCGGGGGCCGGGAAGGAAGAGGAAAGCGTTCCAATCGGTGTTGTCCCCAGGGAGGAAGAGGAAGAGGAGGCAGGGGGCCCGGAAGGAGCAGGGCAGTGTGGCGTGTTCCTGCTAAGAGGTAGTGAGAGTAGCAAGAGAAGCAGAGAAGGGCTGTCTGTCAGCAGAGGGAGCGAGGGATCGAGTGAGGTAAATCTGGCTCCTCAAACCACCAGCATGAAAACATACAAACACGTTTATTATTTTCTTCGTCATTTTTTTTTTCCTCTTTAAATTCCTCTAATGGTTGAAAATATCCTTCAGTGATGTCATAGAGGGCAGGGGGGGGGCCCGGGAGTCTAGGACAAAGGCAAAGGGAAGATGACGGGAACCAGGCTGACAGCTGGAGGCAGGGAGGGGTGGCTTCTACCCAGAAAAAAAAAAAAAAAAAAAAAAAAAAAAAGGGAAGAGAGTATAAAGAAGTGTCCAGATTGGCTGAAATAGCATCCCAAAGAAGAGAAGAGAAGGAGACTCTTATTGTGTTTGCTGATCGCTTCGACCTCCAGTCTGACCGCTTCAGCGTTGGGAGAGAAACCCTCCCTCCTGGCCCTGCCCCAACGGGGGCGCGGGGTCAGCCGGGATGCGATTGCTGGGAGATCAGTTGGAGGTATCAGAGTGAACACTGCCAGGGCCTTCTGTAGGGGAGGTCACTGATGAAGGGGTAGTAGCATCCTGCCAACCTCCATTAGCCTAGAAGGGAAAAAGGGAGAGAAGTCAGTCCTCTGAGATCGGGTGGCCATTTTCAGCAGACAATGACAACCAGGCAACTTGAGGAAAGGACCCAGCACGCGGCCTGGCGCATGGGGACAGTTATCAAATGGGGTGATACTACTCTCCCCCCACCCTCAGAGGAGTTCGGGTCCCCCCCAGCGAGCCTTTGGATATGATGTTGTCACTCTGTCATTCAGTCCCAGCCATCCGTGGAATGACAGCCGCCCTGCAGGTCAAGAGACCCAAGGTTTTGGTTCTGACCATGATAACAACTAGCTGTTGTCATCGATAGTGAAGCACCTTCACCTTTTTTGACCTTGCTCTCCCCTTTTGAAAAATAAGAAGTTTGGCTCAAATGCTTTCTAAGGTTCTTTCCAATTCTGGATGCTCCGTAGGTTTATGAGAATGCAGGTATCTGCTCTATACAAGGCGGTATACTAGTGAGTATATAATCATGAGTGAGTTATGGTCCATGTCCTCAAAGGGGGAGAGAAGACAAGCCCAGGAATGAACTATGTAACTCAACGGCAGAACCTAATAAATGGTAGAGCCCCGTCGTTATGAAGTTTCAAATGAAGGCAACACCGCATCTCGCTGGGGCATCAGGAAATACTTCATGTAGGAGGTGCTCTTTAAGGTGAGCTCTGAAAAGCACAGAGGTTGTTTCAGGTGAATATAACAGATTAAACAACGGTGCTAAGACCATAAGGACTGGCCTGCGTAAATACATCTAGAAAGGCAGTGAAATGGGAAGCTGTAGAGTGAGCTACATTTGGAGACTATTTTTCTAAGACTCTAGACCCAGGAGCACCCAAACAATGAAACTGTTCTAAAAAGATTTGTTTATCGACCACCCTTTAAAAAATATCCCGGCACTAAAATAGCTTGAGAATGATTTGCTATAGTGGTTAATTCATGATGCATAATTCATGACTGTTTGTATGTTCTATAGCATTAAAATATATGTGGGCTAAAATGCCCTTTCCGCCCCCAATCACTGTGTTCCTTTGGAGTTAATAAACCTCAACTCTGGAAATGTTCATGTTGAATACACCAGGTCTTAGATGTTCCTGGTAAAATGTCTGCTACTGTACACTTGCCTCTCATTTTATCCTCTGAAAACTTTAGGGTAGACAGGGCAAGTACTATTACTGCCATTTGCATCAACCCTTGCATAATCTATAGAATTTAGGAGAGTGCCCAGCACTGAACAGGTGCTAGCAAATGTCTGTTTACATTTCATTCATACCAGCGCAGAGGTGTAGGAGAAAAGTGTCCTGGTTCATGACCGAGACAGAACACAGGCCTCTGAACTTCAGAATCAGGCCCCCTTTTGTCCGCCCTTTTCATCTACTTGGCTCTCTTTTTCACTGGCTCACCCAAACAATGCTCCAATTTTCCCAGGAAAGCCAGGCTTTTAATTCAAAGCAGCTCCTAGCAGTCACTTGAGCATAAGGGTAGGTTTTGTCCACACCTCACTGAAGAGCAGATCGGGTCACCAGGAGGGCATCCCGGGCAATGCCAAGAACACACCTCCTCGATCACGGGTCAGTGAACAACTGCTCTCAAGTTCCAACCTCCCACCTCCTAACCCAGTCAGGTAGGCACTCCCACTCTTCTTCCCTGCTGGAAGACATTTCCCCCTATTGTTTGTGATAGAAAGATTAGATGCAGAACAATGAGGAGCAAGTGAGAATTCATTCTTTCATAACAGAAGGCTTTTCCATCTTTTTGGGGCCAAGACGCTGTAGTATAATCAGAATCAAGAACAGAATTAATTCAAATTCGTCATGCAAGAATGTCACGGGGGTGATGATATTGTAGCCTCTCTTCCCAACCAAGAATATATATTCTGGTGCTATTTTGGGCTGACTAAGAATGGCAGTTATGTTTATTTCCCCCCCCCCAAAGAAAATCCTGTAATGCCATATATCTTTTTTATTATAAAAGTAAAGAATGCTTATAATCTTTGGAAAATAGAAAAGGATAAAAAACAAAATATACAACACCCACAATCCTATCAGAGATAATTACTGTTAGCATTTGGATATCTGTCTATTCTAATCATATTTATATGCATATGTTTACCTGATAGGTATTTAGATAGATAGATAACTAGGCAGGTGTGTACGTATGGAGGTGGAAGGTGGGTGCTGGCTGAGCAGTACAGAATTTCAAGGAAACTTGACAGAAGTTCTTCAAGTACAATGTCATGAAGCAGAGTAAAATGCTGGTAAGAAAGAAAAAAGCCACCTATCTTAGAATCAACTTGGCACGGGACAAGCAGATAAGGACGCTCTATGAAAACAGTTGGTATCCACATCACAGCACGTGGAACAAAGCCCTTTTATTAATTGCTTGCAAAACCACTATTACTATTATTCAGCCATGCCATAACTGCATTAAGATAATAAGTGGTACCAGAAATGAAGCCATTAGTAAAGAAAATTAGTTCTGTGGTGTTTCGTTAAGAAGAAATTGGCTAGGCATTCTGTATCGTCCAGAGGTTCTGGGAGACTTCTTTTTGAGCCGTCTCTGATCTGAAATAACTCAAACAGTAGACATTTGATCTCTTTTCTTAAAAAGTTCTGTTTTCTCAGACCAGTGCATAAGATGCCGGTGAGTACAGAGAACTCACTGATGTGAGAGACAGGAATTGGGTCAAGCTGATATCAGAACCAGCATTTTAATCATGCCAGTTGGTCTGGTGAAGAACAAAATGCAAAATCTTCTATTAAAAATAAACGCATTAAACAAATCTCTTTAGCTCCTTTTTCTCCCACTCCCCTTCCATCCATAAACATGCACGCGATTTGGCGACCAACCATCCCAGATTGCCCGGGACTCTCCCACGCCGGCACTGAAAAGTCCTCTATCCCAGTAGACCCATGAGGCCTGGGGAAAAGGGCTCTGTTGGTCATCCTACTTTCAGGATATGCCGAAGAGGACCCCCTACTCCCTGCCAAACTTAGGGCACTGTAGCCAGTGGCAGTCCAAATACTTTTTAGAATAAGCGTGTCTAACCCTGAGAAACGTGGCAGAACCCTTGCCTCTAGAGGTGCTTTTCACAATGGCATATTATCTGCTTCCGTTGCTGATAAAAGCCCTGCAGCATCAGAAACTACGTGCAAACCCAACTTAACCGGGACCCGTAAATCACGGAGTCTGCTTCAGCAGCACCGTTCCAGCTTTAATGCAAGGCGTTGGGAGGCTGCACCTTCTTGGGAAACAGCTGACCTCGCTTACTGCCACGCTAACCCTGGGGAGCAATTCCTTCCCTCTTCCGCCACTGCGGGTGAATATTAAGTAGGAAACTCCGCCTTTGTGTGTTTGTTTATCTCTGGGCTCCCGGAGAGTAGAGGTTGCTCTCATTAACGACCCTGTGGGGGTAGTGGGAAATAAGAATTTCATTTTTATTTTTCTTCTGCACCCCAACCTTGCCCTCCACTCTCTGATGCAAACTTTCCTTTACGATGGACGCAATCTTCAAAATGCTAATGACAGACAGGGACCACCCTAAAGGGTTACAGGGGTGGGAGGTAAAATCTGCAAAGCCAAATGTGCCCTTTTTATCTCTGAAAACAATACTAATAGAAGGGAATCTACACTTGCACCGGGTGATAAAGATAATTCTGTGTGTTCTGGGAAGCAAAACCCAACGTAAGCTTTAATTCCATCAGATGGAGCCTAAGCCAGGAGAGAAGGCTCAGCCCGGAAGGGAGAAGTTAACAGAATAGGAAATCAGGACAAAATGCAAGCAGGTTTCCATGATAAGAAAATCTAGATTTTCAAAACACAAATTGAAGATATTTGGGAGCAAAGTGTTTCAGGAACAAAAAAGCAACTACATACTGTATAGCCTGTGCCTTACTGAATTTGGCACATAATTTGATATATACTACGTTTTGCTAGAACTCCATCTCAAAGATAAGGCGAGGCAGGCCTGCCTGAGGAGGTAGAGGGAGCCAAGGATGATGGGGCCGTGGTGGAAAGGACAATCCATGTGGTTTTTCCTGATGAAACACAGGGCACAGAATCACAGCTGAAGCCCTGACTTCTCTCTTCTCTGCCACCCTCCTGGAACCAGAAGAAGGGCCCATGAAGCGGCCCCTCCCTCACTGTTTTGGATCCAGCACTGCTTGCAGCCCAGAGCAGTGGCTGGGACGCAGAGGATGGCCTGTCCCATCTCCTCTCCTTCCCACTCTTGCTCTGTGCTCACCTTAGCAGCACGCCATTGATGCAGAGAATTCATCACCTGATGTGACAGCCCAAGCGAGCCTGGCACTAAGAAACTCTCATTTGCAACCCAGAAATACGCTGAGGTGCCACAAACCGGCTGATGTCAGCACCGAGTGGAGCTCGATCTGCATACGGGCCAGATGCCATTACCAGAGATGCCTTGAGCGTGGGTGAGGAGGTGTTCGTGCTCTAGGCCCTCAATCACCCAGGCACTGGTGGGGCCAGCCAGGAAGGAAAACAAAAGAAACATCAAGGCATCCTCTCTCCTTCTGTGTGCAAACGCACCCTCGCGCGTGCACGCATATGCAAACACACAGAGTCACTATGTGTCGGGCAGACATAGAGGTTCCACCCTAAATCAATCATTTTTCTATCAAGGTAGGACAACTATGTTTTCCTGATACACAGAGAGAATTACACAGAGACAATTTACCAACAGATGCTCTGGGATGAAAAGAGGCTACTGGAAAGTCCCGTTGGGGACATCGAAGGATTCACAGTCTCCCTGGGGGATTTTACCATGGTAAGCGGATCCCTGCCCAGTCTGGTGCCCCTCCAGTCCTATCTCTAGCTGCCACCAGAGTGATCTTTCAAAAATGTAATCGTGATCTTATCACCTCCCTGTTTATACCTTCAATGGCTTCCCATTGGCCTCAAGATGAGGTTCCATGTCCTCCCTCAAGGTCAAGGTCTACAATGTCCTTGACCTTGCTCATCCCATCCCAGCATTCGTATTTCATACTTCAACCATATCCGGCTACGCAGAAATTCCCACAACAGAGCAGCCAGCCACCTCATGCCTGTGTCTTTCCTCCTAAATACAGTGCCCTCGCTCATCCAGTTACGTCCAGTCCCCCTGGGCTGATTTTTAAGACTGAGCTTAAGTATCCTTGTACTTCCATCTGTCCCCTGGCCATGTCTCTTCCTCCTGCAGTACCCCAGCTCTCTGTCACAGCGCCTGTGCTGCTGTATCACATTTGTTCTTTCGCAAGTCTACCCCACCTACCGGATCGTAAGAACGGGGCTGTGGGATTTCTCTTTGATTCCAAAGTGTCTACCACAGTGCCTGACACATCACACATTTTCGTAAATGTCTCTTGCACAGGCACAGGAAGAAGTAAACACTTAGTGGCACTGTGGCATCCATCCTCCATCGTAGGCGTGGAGAGATAAATGGTTATAAGATCTCTGACTTCTACAGTTCAGTCTCACTACACATACACCTAGCCATGTACACCTAGAAAATATTCAAAAGACAGAGCAGAAGCAGTACCCCGTTTCTGGGTAACTTTTATATTCAGGCACTGAACTTTTCTCTTACTTCATAGCTTATCTCAAACAAATAACAGAGATTAACAATTAAACTGTTTGATTTTAAGGAAAGCAGCCGGGAAAGACACTGGATCTTGTCTTGTGGCAGTGCCACAGCTTAGACACCACCTCAACAAGGACTGTCCTCTGGAAGGGCACAAGGACAAGGAAGACCTGCCGCCCTGTGCCTGGAACAGTCTCCAAGTCACCGCCTTGGGCATAGTGGGAATTGCGAATGTGCAGAAGGGCATAGTGGGAATTGCGAATGTGCAGAACAGACACAGTCCCCTAAAGGCCAGTTGAGTCTTTCCACCCTGTCTTTCCTCTCTCCAGGGTGAGACCCACACGCAGAATCAACTTCCACCTTACAATCTGGGGATGAAGTTGCCAGATTAAAATACAGGATACCCATTTACACTTGAACTTTAGATAAACAGCAAATCATTTTTTTTTTGGCATAAGGATGTCCCATGGAGCATTTCGATTTGCAAAATCTGGCAACCCTATCTAGGAATTAACGTGTGCTCTCAGACAGGAATTTTCTTCTGGCCTAGTTACACAGGTAACTCAGAATCAATCGTGCTGTTTGTCTTCCTTTGATAATTTGCATCAGTATCTTCACACAGAAACTTCATCTTTGTGGCTGAGACCATCCCTGCCAAGCCTGTGTCTAGCTTCTGCTTAATTTTTTGCCATTTATTACAGTCCCTTTAAGACTGAGCTAGTGACTTGCTCTTGTGGTTGGAATACTGCTCTGGAACCTCTGCTCATCAACCACCTGCCCTCGTATTTCCCGGAAGTTAATCCTCTGCTTGGATTATCTCATGCTGCTGACTCTAGGATTCCTACCAATGGCACTCACCACCACACTCCTGTCTAGCCTGGTTTCCAAGAAGCCTCGTGGGCCCAGTGATCTTGCTGGACAGGGATGTATGTTCAGGGAGGTCAGCAGTGCAATCAGCCATTCCTGGTAGAGAATAGATCCCCTTGCTACAAAGACTTCCGTAGTTTAAGCTACTGCAAAGAAATAGTAGGTCTTCCACTGCCAATGTGAGACCCTTTTTACTCCATGGAAATGTCTTGAGAAGTTTTTTTGCCCTTGTCTGTCCATCTCCTCCAATCTCTAGAAGTTCATGTCATCTTCCAAGGCCCAGCTTCAAAGTCACCTCCTTCTTGCAGGTTTCTTCAAGGTACATTATCACCCACTTCTTTCAATTCCAGCACTTTCTTTCTGATCATTCATTTTCACCTTTAACCATGAGTGGCTCTGATTCATCCTTTAAAATCTCCATGAGGGCTGCAGATTTTTTTTTTGATGTAATTATTCAGTTTTTAATTCCACAAATTATGTATCCAGTGCCCACTATGTGCCATATAGTGGGCATATGGTGGTAGATAAAACAATTTTTTAAAAAAATCTGGGTTCTGCTATCAAGGAAATAGACATTTGATAAGTCATCAAAAGAACATATATAGATTCTGGATGATAATACGTGCTAGCAGAGAGTATAAAACAGGTCCCTCACTGGGGCTTATGCAAAGGCAGGCTGCAGGTGAACAAAAAAAGAGACAAGTATAGAGAGGGGCAAAGAGAAGGCTGTCCGAAGGCTCCTAGGAACTCCACAGAGGCCAGAAAGAATGGAGCAAAGGAGAAGAGTGGTGAGCAAAGCAAGATGGGACTGGAGGGCGGAAGGGCCTGGCCATTCCAGGCTTTGATGTTTAACCTCAGGGAGACAGCAAATCAACAATAAGCCTTTAGAGGACGAGGATATTGTTTGACACAGCTGCCACTCAGCGAAGCACTTGAGCTGAATGGGTGGAGAAATGAACGCTTTGAAGGCTTCCCTTGGTGTCCCGCCCCTGGGAATCCTGGGCTGCCCGGCTGCTGGTGCCCGTCCTAACTGCACAGTTATGAAGAATTGTTGCAGGTAAGTCTCTTACCTGGATCACAAATATATAATAACATAAATCTAGTGTGCACTCTTCACCCTACTTCTCAGGAAAGGAAACTAGAACTCGGAAACTACCATTTGCCAACCTTGGTCCCCATGACGTGCTATTGCTTTTTGGCCATTTCAAGTTTCAAAAGCTAGGCGGTGGGACTGCATGTGAGTACCACATGCAGAGTGTGTCCACCATGGATGCTTATGGCCAAAGGCAGATAACTCGTGCTCTTCAGATCACCTTCAGGGAATCTTTGCATTGTTTATTAAGATGCTAGAACATATGAACCACAAGACTGGCCTAAGAAAATTCAGGGGATTCTAATACCCCCTGCTACTAAGCCACAATTCATCTCACCAAACCTGGTTTTGGACAAGACAAACTCTACTCCTCCAGGTCTATATTTCTGAGGCACTACCATGGGTGTTACCATCTTGCCAGTTAATATGGTTTCACTTACACTGGTAATGCAGAGTCTAAGACTGTGGAATAAGATGGCAAATCTGACCCACGTTCACTTGTTATGAATACAAACTCTCTTATTACAAGTCACTACCTCAAATTTTATCTTGCATGCATGCACTACTATCTCAGTGCACTGGCGTGCTCAGTCAAAATCCATCTGCAAGTCTGTATTGACTGCAACACTGTCATAGCGTGCCCTACTGCCAGTATTCTAATGCCACATTACTGAAGCACATTTGCAGATAAACACAGAGATCAAGATCTGCGTTAGCTCTTTCTTAGCTTTATCCTTTTCTATTTAATCTGTTGCCAAGACCCAGAATTAATACTGCCACTTAAAGCATGTGAAACACACAGGATGGTTTTAGTTGAATCTCTCTGTAGCACACACAGGATATGAGGTAGTATGCATTTTGAGGTTTAAAGTAGAGTTGCTTTCATATTTCTGTTAAAAGTACTAATAGAACAGTTATACATAAGTTCCCATGTCCCACAGACTTAAAGGGTCCTTAGGCTAAATGTATATAAAGAAGGCTTAAACTTAAAGTTCATTTTAATTTAACTTTTCAAAGGTTATCCTGATCTGACAAAGAAAAGCTCAGCTCAGCTTGATTCAGCTAAATAGAGGCATCTTGGCATAGAGAACTCTATTTATATCTGAATAAACATCCTCTATACTCACAACTGCACCAACCAAAAACACAAACACACATACATACATCAACAGTGTTTAAAAATATGTATAATTTCCACATATATTTATTATGTAAATGCACATAGAGCTAATGTACAGTCAAGAATGTACTCACAACACCTAAGAATGCACACAGACACACACACACACAGAGATGGCAGCTTGTACTGGAAAAGAGTAGCTATATAAGATAACAGACAAATATGTTTACTCATAAAGCCAAACCTAGATAATTTAAGCAAAGGGTATTCTTTTTTTTTACTCTCAATATAAATTATCTGATTGGCTGATTCTATACAGCACTGAATTCTTCATTTCATTTTTATAACCTTTTATTTTGCTTTGGCTCTGTTGACAAAGCTATTATTTACTAAAGGTACACTCAGAGATCGTATACACATCTTATGGATGAACGGTGGCTATACTGGAACACACACAGAGCCATGTGTGTGAACAGGCCCTTGTGGGCTAAATCTTAGGGCTATGTACCATCAGAGAGGAGGCTAAACTCCTTACACTTTTCTGACCATCCAAGAGACAGCAATTACCCCAGATTATCAGACCAACAATGACATGCCACGTAAAGAGAGACACTGAGCCAACTCCACATCCCAAAGACTGGCATATTCAAGTACACTTAGGACATTAATAGCAATTTGCGTGCCATCACTGAGACAAAGCCACAAAGGCTCCGTTGGCAGCCTCTTATTTTGAAGCCTATTATTTGTGGGAGTTACAGGCTATAATCACAACAGAAACTTTCAAAACCCTTATCTTCCGTGACGCACCAAATCTATTTCAGAGCCATAATTGCTATGTCACCGGAGAGTTTGCTGCTTAATGCACTCAAATGCCATTTAGTGTTTGCAGGGTCATTACAGCTAACAGAAGGGTGGGGGGGAGATATGGTGGAGGCTGGGAGTGGGATGCAGACAGAGGATGTTGAGGAGAATGTGTTAGAATGGGGTGCTAGCCTCCACTGTGCTTAATTTACTTATGCGAGGATATTGTTGTTTTAAAAATTCTATTTACTGGTGAAACGAAAACAAGAGCTTGAAAACAATCTATGTACTTGAGAATTCTGAATTCATTTGATGCCACCCTAGAGATATTCAGTGAGTGCTGGGGATGTCCTCTTTTATTCTGGGATTCCTATCTAAGTGTAAGGTGGTTTTTTATTTTATTTATTTATTTATTTATTTATTTATTTATTTATAGACAGAGTCACAGGTGCACACCACCATGCCTGGCTAATTTTATTCTATTTTTGGTAGAGACGGGGTCTCCTTCTTAATAAGGCTGGTCTTGAACTCCTAACCTCAACTTACCTTTCTGCCTTGGCCTCCCAGAGTGCTAGGATTACAGGAGTGAGCCTCCAGGCCCAGCCTGATTTTTTAAATTTTTTCCTTTTAAATAGTTATAGAAATTTCTGCAGTAGAAATCTTCCAGCAGTACTGTGGGCTCATAAGTCTGAGCTTTTCTGCATATGCCCTGCTACGGAATAAGAAGGCAGAGTGGATGATGGTGAGATGTCAAAGTTCAATAACCTAAGAACATGTTACCTTACAGATGGTAAAAGAAGACACAAGGTGACTGACGGAACATATAAAATAAGAGAAAACATCTAATTCATTCAAAATACCAGTTTCTAGATCTAAGTCTAGCTGAGGTCATAAAAAAGCTTTTAAAATATATATATATTTAAAAAAATATATTCTTCATATAAAAACACACATATATTCTTCAACCTGGCTATAAACTAGCCAATGACTTATTTATTTGGCTTACGATAATACTAGGCATAGGGTAGAACTTCAAAGAAACTTTTGACTGAGTAACATATCTCTAGGTTCTTTCAGAAAATGTTAGGTTCTATTTTATAAGTCTGAGTTTTTTTTCATAGACCAGAAATATAGAAAATGTCAACCTAATTCACATTTCAGGGTTAACTGGTTTTTTTTGTTTGTTTGTTTTGTTTTTAAGAGCAACACTAGTATCACACACAGATCTGCCTTTAGTTTTCCTGCAATAACAATCCTGCTTTCACTCTGAAGAACCTTCTACAAGAAAGAAACAGGATGAGACTTGGGGCCTTATTTCACATGAAGCCCTCCTCCACTTAGAAATAGAATTTTGTCTATTTTTTAAATGTTGGCCAAGTGCAGAAGGATGAGTACCCTTATTATGTAAGAGTTCTTAGAAACTGATAAGAAAAAGATGAACATTTCAAGAACACATATAAAAGAATAACAATAAACATAAGAAAAATGTTCAGCCTCACTAGTAACCCAAGAGATACAAATTAAAATAAAAATGAGATATAATTTTATAATTTGGTAATTGACAGACATTGGAAAACTGTTAAGATATTACTATTGAGGGTGTGGGGAAATTGAAATTTATCATAAACTGCTAATGGGAACCACAAATTAATAGAAGTTTCCAGGAGAAAATTCACAATATATCACAAAGACCTTAGACCTGTTCATACCCTTTGATCTAGTAATTCTATTTATAAGAATTTATCCAAGGAAATAATAGAAAATATGCACTGAATTTTCTGTACTTTGAAGCTTACCACTATATTATTAGTAATAGTAAAAAACCCAAAACACAGAAAACAGCTTAAATTTCCACAGTACATATTGATTAAATAAATTATGTATTTTCCGTATAACAGGTTTCTATGCAGTTATTTAAAGTAATGTTTGAGAAGAATGTTTAATGATATGGAAAATATTCAAAACATATTTTTAGTAAAATAAGTAGGTTATGAAATGATATGTAACTTTTTTACACCCACACACACACAAAAAAACACACACTTTAACACAATGCTAGAAGGCCTTTGAGCACAAAGTTGGCAGTTAATTTTCTTCTGTGTGATTTTTTTTCTGCATTCTCCAAATTTTCTACATCAAACATTTTAATCAGAAAAGAGGTAAATATAAAATTTAGGATGCTTTATCTAACTTCAGTTTTGTTTTGTGTGGCCAACCTCCAGAGCTCATTGGAGAAGAGAAGCCAATGCCATTCGTGGCCAAATACAGGTCTCAGGAAGAAAGGCTGAGGAAACTGGGACTCTTTCCCCAGAGAAGAGAAAGTTAGGAAGTGATTTCTTCACTGTCTTCAAAATACCTATGAAGGGTATTAATCAGTTGTTTTCCCCTTCCCATGAAAAATAGGGCCGATGGAAGTATGCTAAACAGAAATCAGCTTAGACAAGATGGAGAGCTGTTTGAGAACAGGCTCTGGGTCTGTTTATTCTTTTCTCTGCCTTAATGCCCAACACAACTGCTGGTTAATAACAGCTCCCAAGAAAATGTCTGCTGAACGCACGAGTGAATGGATGAGTTGTAGATCAAGCTCAAGGCCACAGAGACAACAATTGTCCCAAAGAAAAGTATGGGGAAGAGAAGAAAAAAAACAGCAACTGATATCTGGGCTCTGAATCTATACTCGTAAAATAGTTCTGGCATGAGTTAGTGGAGATCATAGGGTCCACAAGGTCTAAATAAGGCAGAGGGAAAAAAATGGGTTCTGGGCTGTGGTAAATGGAAAGAAAAGGAACAAAAAAGCCATTCTCTTATGGGAGAGACCCTCTGGACACCAGAAATACAAAAATGTGTGTGAGGGTTCTGGGAAGGCAGAAAATCCAGTCATGACAGTCTGGTTCGCTGGTGAATAAAACAAAACCAAACTCACTGACACCAGGTTCAACTCGGCTCACTTCAAAAAGCATTCATTAAGCACCTACTATGTACCAGGCCTGAGTTGAGGGGCAAGATACAAAACTATGATCCCTCACTTCCGAAATGTATGGTCTAGAGGGGAAGTAAAGATGCGTATCGGGAAAGAACTCCCTCTCCAACTCCAGCGTGCTACGTACCATGCAGGCGCAGCCTGAAGGAACTAGGAAGTACTTCCAAGAGAAGACGGGGTTGAGCGGAGTCCAGTAGGGTGAGTAGGATGATGAAATGTTAGCCTGCTGCCACGGGCTCTGGGCTATGAATTCTACCAATTGAGAACTTTTGCCACTGAGGATTGCCTCTAGGAAAAGCCAACCTTACTATGACAAGAGAGCAAGAAAGCACACATTTATAGCAGTAAGCACTTCAGAAACCTGTGGTCTACAGATGAGGTAAAAGAAATGTACCAGGCCAGGCACTTGGTGCTTTTCAACAGCAAAAGTGATTGCATTAGATAAGGAATGAAAATCGACACCGGCCAGCCCATTGTGCTAGCCTTCAGATTTTTGGTTTTTTATTATTGTTGTTCGGATGCCTGGTTTTCTCCCCTCTGACAATTTTTTTTTTGCTTACATTTAAACAATCATAGTTATTTTCACAAACTTGAATTAAATAAGTTAATGCACATAAAGGGCCTACCACATTAAAAAGAAGTCAATAAGTGTTAGCTATTAATACAATTATTAAGTGGCATTTTGGCCTGTTAATTTTCTATCCTTATTGTTTTTTAATTGTTCTTTAATTTACTGCTTTAAACCACTTCCTTATGTTATTACTACTTGATCTTTTTGTTAATCTTTGTGTCTTATTAGCTGATGTTATTTTAACTACTCTGTCTAGCTTATTTTATGCTTTTATTGTTCCCCTTAGTACTTGTATATCTTACTTGTCTTTACCCTCTTTAACCTTCATTTTGCCATTTTACGTGAATTTATAAGTCTCCTGCCAATATTATCCTTCCATTACTTTGTAGTTCATTATTAAATTCTTAAATTTTTGTTATTATTTTTCTATTTAATGTTTCTACTTTTATTCATATCATCTTTGCACTCCATTGCATTTATTCTTTTAACTTAATAAAAAAGTCTATCTCTACTTATATGGCACACCTAGATTCCTAGAACAAACAGTCTTGCCTTCTGTTATAATGAACCACCAAATCTCTCTATAAAGAGACACTGGGTCTAAAATCTTGTTCTCTCTCGTGTACGATCACTGGGTCACTAGCTAAGTTGGCTAGCCAAACACGACACGGTAGAGACATAGAGTAGGCTATATCTAGGAAAGGACTTTGTATATAATTTTCCATATTTAATTTTCATAAAGGAATTGACTAGTCTTAAACCTTCTATATAATACCACCCTGAGAGGATACACAAAATACTCACAACTAAGTTCTTGGAGTTCTTTTCCATATCTTCTAGGCATAAAAATTACCAGGCAACATAACAAATTCTCTTACTATGTGGTTCTTGTCGACTCCCTTCACTTAGCATAAGGACTAGGGGTCAAGGGTCCATCTAGATAAAGGGAAATAATAAAGGCTTTGGCATGTGACTGACCTGGGGCCCCATCCTGGCTTGAGTACTTACTGCCTAGTTGGTCTGGGGTGACTACTTAATCTTTCTGAGTCTCAGTTTGCTTATGCATAAAATGAAGATGATAACATTTATAAAGACAGACATTCAAATCTAGTGGGGGGGGTGTCTCAATAAATGTTATGCGTTAGTATTCTTAGTATGGATATTGGTGGAGGTTCAAGTTATCCCTAGAGCTTTAAGCATGTAATTAGTCGTGCTATTGAGCCTTTATCCCTCTAAATAAGGCACAGGGCCCTCAGTGCTTATGCCGAGTCTCTTCAGAGCCCAGCGCTCTGGTGAGAGAAGGGACATAAGGTTCCTTCCTCAGGAACCCCATCCTTTTATAGTGTCCTCTTGGTGTAAGGCTCAGATGTGGAGGGGCTTCCCCACGCCCAGGAGCGACCACTCTCCTAAGGAGAAATAAAGTATAATTTTGCATCAGAAAATGAGGTGGACTTCAAGCTAAGAGACACTAGAGAAGAAAGGGGAGAAATGGCAAAAGACAAAAGAAGGGAAATGTAATATCTTACAAGTGAAGGAATCACATTATAATTTAATTTTCTAATATCATGAGTTTTCTATTTTTATATATTTCAAAAGCTTTCCTTATTAAAAAAGGAATACAGGCCCCTTTAAAAGTAGGCATACCTGATCAGAACTCAAGGCAAGTGTAGAATAAGCCACCTAATTTGATTTAAAATGGTCGTTCTAGCAGGGCGTGGCTGTAAGATAGGATGACAGGGTGAGAAGACGAGGCTGGGGGTGGAAGTGGAGCCTCAGATTGGAAAAGAACAGACTATTCTGTGGATAACTTTGTGTTCCATCTATCTTTTTCTTTCTTATTTTGTTTTGTAAACTATGAGAGTGAGGTAGATACAAGAAGATAAAGGGTAGTAAATTTACATGCAAGTGTGTTATATTTGTCAAAACTCAGAGGACGGACACTTAGAATTTGCATATTTGTGTGCAATTTTGTCTCAGAAGAGAAAAAAACTGCAAACAAATATTAAACTCTAGTTAATGATACACATGCTATTTACTTTGAAATGCATGGAAAAAACCAAGATGGATAGAAGAATGAATAGAAGGATAACAGAAATGCCAATATACATGATGAAGCCAGGAGAGTTAAATATTAATGATAAACACTAGGTCGTGGTATGCTGGTTTCACTGTAAAATTCTTTCAGCTTTTCTGTATGTTTGAAAATGTTCAAAATAAAATGTTGGAAAATTTTAAAAAGGTAGTATTCTTTAATGCAAAGAGAGGAAGGTAAGCCCTAGATAGCATTTAAAGACTTTAGACATTAGAGCACAGCTTCTCAAACTTAATGTGCTTACAAATTACCAGGAGATCTACTTAAATTGCAGCATTTGATTTAATAGGACTGGGTGGGGCCTGAGATTTTACAAGACTCCCAGGCTCCTAGGTGATGCTGTTCATCTGCAGGCCACACTTTGAATGGACTAGCGGGGCAGGGAGGAAGGAACAGATAAGTCGAGGCTGCCAGCAAAGGTTTACGTCTTCTGGGAGACCCAAAACAGAGCCTGTACCTCGTATAAGCGCCAAAGCGTTCAGACTTAAAACAAGGGTTCAAGATGAGTTCGAAGACACGTCCTGCTTAGGCTTGAAAAATGACTAGGTTACATGAATTAGTGGCTGACAGAGTTGAAAATTACTGCAAATAGAACCATAATAAATGTAGGTATTTCTATATCTACATTTAAGTCTTCCTTGACATTATGTTATTGTTTAAAGCATATTATTATGCTATTCTGAGTTAACTTCTTGTACATGGTTAAATTTTGATAAAGAGTTCTATTTATCTCAGGGAAGTCTTACTCAAGCAGAAAGCATGCCTTCCTGTGTTTTGTGTTAGGATGTCTGCTCCGTTCTCACAGCATGGTCATACTTCTAATACCATCACCCCGCCTTTGATGGCTACCAAACCACTGTCAGGGCATCTAGAACTTCACTGTCCAATATGGTAGCCACCAGGCACAAGTGGCTATTTAAATTTAAATTAATTAACATTAAATAAATTAAAAATTAATTGTCTTTGTCATCCTAGCCACATTTCAAGTGCTCCTGAAGCAATGTGATGCTAATGGTTAACTTCTCGGACAGTGCTGAAATGGAACATTTCTATTGGTGCAACAAGTTATATTAGACAATGTGGTTCTAGAAGAAGAGCTTTTGCTAGAATCACTTGCAAAATCTGTAAAAGAATGGTAATGTCAAATCTTGTTTATAAGAAATTCATATATCTTATAGTTAATATGAATATATAAATATATTATATTGATTATATTGGGTGTGTAGTTCTTCCCTTTAAGAGAATCAGAGGACTAAACCAGATAACTCTCAGTTCTTTTAGCTTTTATGAAATGTAAGAACTATGTCCTACTCATGTTTGTATTCCTGGTGCCAAATATTAGAAAGATCTCAATAAATATTTGTTAAACTTGTTACATGTTTGTCAAAAAACATTTGATTTATTCATTTACTTATTCCGTCAAATTGCAACATATTTTGAGTTCCAAACATTTAATATTTAGAGTTGTAAGAAAGAATTTGTCCAAACTCAAACATAACCAGATGGAAATTTTTTTTAAAAAAAATTATCAAATTTTAATATAACAGGAAATTCTCAGATGCTGAATTGGCGTGGTGTTAGGTTTAAAGGCCTTGTAATGTAAAAAGCAAAGGAACTTAACTCTGTTTCCCTTTGGTTCTGTCATGAGGGAAAGTCAGGCTGTTGAGCTTCCTGAAGATGGGAGTCTATCTATTCTATTCCTCCTGCCTTCAAATTTTCAGAGACTAGTCCACCGTGTAAGACCCCTTGATTCTCCTCAGTCTCTTTACCCTCCGTCCCTAGCTGGGGACTAGTCACTGGTCTTTGGCCACAGCAACAGAAGGTACTCAAAGAAAACCAACTGGGGAACACATCTGGGTATGATTTCAGCCCTTCAAAATTCAAATTCGGCTTGGTAAAATAGAAGAATTGAAATTTTTTATCATTAAAATGAGTTTTTAAAGATTTACGTATGAATTTTAATGATCACCCTCACTTCCCAGTCCCACAATTCCACATGTAGCAACATCTCATTAATATATCCTTTAAGTGGAAGGTGGTCTCTCAGAAGTAGTTTAAAAAAAAACTGAAATTACAGCATGTGGCCGAGTGTTACCAAGTAACTCTTGTGATATCCAAATGTCTGAAATACATTCACTTAAATAGGAGGCCACTTTTGTCCTAATGGTTTACAGCCTATTTATTACTTAGTAAAATTTTTCCCCCCACCTAACATAGGAGCAAAGCAAAGCAAAACAAAAACACCTGTATTATGGTTTACAAAGATAAAAGCGCCATCTCTGTTTTTTCTGCTACTGTAATGATCACAAAGCAAGATTAAGGATATTTTTTTTCTGTCATAAATTGATGTTAATGACAGGTTGCCTTTAGAGAGATGACACTAACACTTTTGGTGGAAATGGATAACAATTTCCATTTTCACCAAAACTTTTGAATAAGAAAAATCTAGAGGGGTATCTATTGACATTCAAGACTGGATGGAGTGAATTCATTGCCTTAACTCACATTTTAAAACAACTAAAAATAAATCGTTTCGCCCTGAAGAATAATGCTTTCTGCTATCACAAAATTCAAGAAATCAAAGAGAAAATTTCCTGTCATGAGAGAGCTTTTTCCTTCCCATTTAGGTTTCAAGATACAATTTAAAAGGGAAATAATAGCGGGGTGGGCTAGAAAGTATGGAAGATACTAACTCTAAGGAAAGAGGTTTTTTGGGAGGTGATCTACAATTTAGTCTGGTGTCCCTTGAGCTGACACTAAGAATCAAAGATCATAATTATAGAATTCTAGAACCACTGAACTGACAAGGCATCTTCAAGCTTCCTTATCTGGTGAAATTTGCAAATGAAGGAACAAACTGAGAGAGGTGAAAATATTCCTCCAAAGAAAAGCCAAAAGAAGGATCCAAGTTCACTAATTTCAAGTTGTTTCCATTTTGCATGGGGTTATCCTTGGAGGTTCCAGTCCCACACCTAATAAGGAGGACAGTGAGAGTCCCAGGAGAGACAATGTTGTATCGTTAGACAGATGGCTATCCCACACACAGGTATTCTTTTAAAGGGATTCTTTTAGGATAGGAATACAATGACTCTTTTAGGCTAGGAGGAGTGAAAGGAATTAATTATAGGAATTATCCTATTGCTAAGGATAGTTCAGCACTATCATCACCATGTAACTTCATATACTAAATGCTGATGTGAATCTTATTCTCAGGGAATCTGCATTGATCAAAACGTTTGGAAAACTTTTTCCAAAAAAGAAAGACTTAAGAACATTTTTTAAGATTTTTAAAGACGGTATATTTATGGATAAGAGAAGCATTTGAGATAAAAATTCTTACTAGATACTTTAGGGCTGGTAGACCAGATGTGGCCATTGGTTAAACATGCATTTTTAATTTAGTAGCATCTTTTCCTCTCCTATCTGATGTATCCATTCAAAAAATATGTTCTGAACAACTCGTATGTGTGTTTTAGGACCACAGGCATATGCAGGAGTAAAAGACACAGAGAGAATTAAGTATCCTTTGTGCATACAAAGTAGAGAGAAGAGGGGAAGAAGGACTAAGAAAAAGAAGACGGGCACCAAGGACGAGCTGCACTTGAGAGAGTTAAGTGTGATCTTGACAGTAGGGTGGGATGGGCAGGCAGTGCAGGAACGACAGGACATCTGTGTAGATGGCATACATGAGTGAACATAGGGGGAGAAAGTACGTAACCAGGCAAAGGTGAGCCGACCACACTGAATGGCATCCGGAGTTTACTTTGATGATGGGGGTATGAGGTGGCAGAGGTGGAAAGCCCTGAAATTCGGACTCAGGGTTTGAGTTTGCTTAGGCAGGAAACAAGAGCCACTGATGACTTCTGAGCAAGAAATGATAAAATTCAGGGGATGCATGCAGGAGAGAGGAGGAACTACAGACAGCAGCAGTGACTGGGAGGCTATTACAACGGTCTAGTTAATGAACTATTTCTAGGACTACGATGGTGGCAGTGGGAATGGAAAGGAAAAATATGTGATAGCTAAGTGATCTTTAAGCATGTCTGATTGACAGAGAAGTGGAATAATCTCCCTCCGTTACTTAGAGCCACTCTAAACCCAGTAAGTATTGCTCCTTGTCATATGAGAGCACAAAGTGCTTAAGGAGGTATAATTTAACTCTCACAGTGGCTAAAGAAGGGGGTCTTCAGGCCTTGCGTAACACTATATCCATCTCAAAAGCATACCTTTCCATCAAAAGGGAGAAAAAGTGACAACTGTGTCCTAACCTATCCTCACCAGGAACTACCTACTGAGAAAACTGCTCACACAAGAAGGGGGAAAAAAAAGGTCAAATTAGAAACTTATCACTTATAAAATTTCATACTGTATTCATGTGGAAATAATTTATGCCTTGCCAAGCCCTTTCCTACTTATTTTCTCATTTTCCATAAAGCAGTCCTTGAGGTACAGAGGGTGAGAATTACTGGCCCTGTTTCATAGAAGAGAGATTCGATGTGGGCACACGAGTTGCTGGGACTAGCGTTTCGGCTCCCTTTACAGAACTCTTAACACTACACCTGGCAATCCTATTGCCACGTGGTCAGTCAGTTAAAGGCAAGTGGTCTGAACTTTACAGGACTTAAAATAGATGCTGGTTGGATAAGATACGGGTGCTGTGAACACCCAGCCAGGAGAGTAGAAAAAGGCTGCCCAGAAAATGTCTTCTACCAAATGAAACATAATCCAGAGCCTGGCTGGGAATTCCATTGCAGCTTTGGGTTTAGGAACTGTTTATTTTTATTTCTGGGCATAAACCTTTCATTCCTGTCCTTCCTTGTCTCTTCTTGCCTCTCCTTCTCTCTCTCTCTCTCTCTCTTTCTCTCTCTCTCTCTCTCTCTGTTCTCTTGGCAGCCATGGTCCTACTCTATACAGGCACATGTCTGAGCATCTAATACCACTGGCTAAAAATATGTCTCACCATAACTAGCTGAGCCTTCTGCAGGTGGTACAATTTAAAGTTGATATCAAAGAACATATCATGATCAGCCTTTGATTCATTTACCCTGCATATTAAGGACCCAGAAACAAAATAACCACGGTTCACAAGGAAAAAAAATTAATGCAAAATGAGAGACTCTTTCAAGTGGCATTTTCAAGCCCAGTTTTTGTGGTGGGCTTATGTAATCAGAAATAATCGTCTGCACATGTTTGGTTACACTATTTCAGAAATTATTCCCAGCCCACCAGCTGACGTCATGGGGGTCGTGTTGACCCCTCTAGAGTCTGTCTGCTGCTTTCTTCTGTGCTACTCAGTTCAGAAAGAAAAATGCCAAATAGCAGAAGTGTCAACCCCATTTCCTGCCCAGTCACGTGGACTTTCTTCAGTTCCCTTTCTGAGTGTGCCCACATTCTTGTCCCCACTCCACTGCACCGTCCTCACATTCCTCTCTTCTACTTATGCACAGAACAAAGCTTTCTCTGGAAGAACTGATCTTTTATCTCAAAAAGATTTAGGAAATACATAAATGCATGTGAGCTTAAGCCTGCACACACAGACAGACTAGAGCAACTTTTTTCATTTGGAATTCATTTTGAGAATATCCTTTCCCATGATGGTTCCCTGTGTTTTTCCAAGTAGGCTTCCCAGCAAGTCAGCCATGAATACAGTAATAACAGTTTGGTGTTGTTAGCAAAGCACACGACGGGAGGAATCCCTCTGCTCTTGGACATTCTTCCTTGAAAATGACATGATTGCCCAGAATATGTTTAACAGTGCTGACTTGGACCTCCCAGCTGCCTTCCCAGAGAGGGACAAATATTGCATAAACTCAGAGCGGATTCTGCCCGGAGAAGGTAGAAAATAAAGAACTGCTGATGTAAGTGGCCTTCACTGTCACCAAGACAATCACAGTCTAGTGTTTGACTCCCTTCCACAACATTCCTACCAAGTAGCTAGGCAAACAATGTTAGAATTTTCCAACGATGGGGGAATTCTTGACTTCTAAGGGCAGCCAATCTTTCCTTTTGGAGAATTCTGACCGGGACAAAAGTCCATAAATGCTCAAGTGAAATCTCTTTCTCTAAATCCACCACTCAGTGGTCCTGTCCTATGCTTTTTATATACAACATTTATGATGAATCGAATCTCTCCCACAGGTGATAGCACATCTAAAATTAGCATGCACTACCCAAACCTTATCTTTTATGGGGTAGGAATTCCTAATTCTTTCAACCATTCGTTATCTGATGGAATGGGTGGCATTCTCTGATTTTCTCCCCAGACAGCAAGAATCATGTACGACTTGACCAATGCAGAGTTGAAGGGGCCATCACCTCCTTTGCTGCAGATGTTATACCTCAGTTAGTACAGTCTAAGACTACATTAATAAATCACTCCTAGCTTTCCTTCCTTCCATCTCTGATTGACTTTAATCATAACAACAGAAACAAATAATAAAAAATGATCACCACCAACCAACCACAGATTTCTTCACTAGTTCTGAGCCAATAGTTCCACTGGAGCCTCTTGTGACCTCTAAAAGCCCAGGAATCACCCCTGATCTAAAAGACAGCCTCCTTTTCCAGGCTGCCCTCTTGTCCCAGCTTGCTGTCACCGCTGCTGAGATAGCGGACGATTGATCTGAGAAATCAAGTTGGATTGCTGTCCCAAATCTACACTCGGTTCTCCTTGTGTCTGTCTGATCGATTTCACTCTGTGCGACATAGCTTGTCGCTATGAATTTTCATGCTAGTCAGGAGCCGCCAGCACACCCAAGAACAAGTAGAAGATGGTCTGCACCCCTCCCCGTCCCTTGAACAAACCCAGCCTCTGCGTTAAATTTTTTTTTTTTTAATCGTCCATAGACAGATTGGAAAAAGGTTATTTTTTAAGACCACAGACCTGGATGCAATGGGTTTTGACCACTAGGTTTTCCATCCTAGGTTCCCAGGCCCCAGCTTGTGGTGACATTTCCTACCACCGTTGTACTAGGTGTCACCTGTTTAGCAGCTCCTCTAGCTGAACGCGTGTGGCCGCAGGTGCCATGCAAACACTGATTGCGTCTGACAGCCCTAGACGCCAGCTGCCTGCATGAAGCCTGCCCAATCACCACTTTTTTTGTGGGTAGGATGCTGCCGATGGCATGACCGATAACAGAAACAAGAAACTAGGTGACCGTAAAGCTAAGACAAGTCCTACTAAGTGGCATTCTGGGCCCTATGGCCTTGAAATAATTGGTAGTGATAGAATAAAAACAAAGGGTGGGGGGGGGAGCCTTGTTTTCTTACACTGATGCCCTGCGGACTGTACATCTGACTGGCTGCGAGTCCGTCATTGTATCCTCCTGTCTGGCTGATAACATGGCGAAGGGTATCCACCTAAACGGATGAACGACAACAGAGAGGAAGTTAGTCAGAGAGGCGCAGGGCAGGGGAGGCAGCTCGTCACCATGCAGGCTCCCCTCTGGCATGCCATAGCAACACAGTCATTTTGGAGACAGTCTTCCTAGGAAAGAGTCCAGGTAGAGGAGGCCGGACCTCCTCTCCATGCCAGGTCGGTTACCAGTTCTCAGTTCAGTAGGCAAGGCCGTAAATGACAAAAGGGAACGGGGGCTCCCAGCACTGAAGCTAACCCAGCAACCAACGCTGCGTGAGATGGTGGGGGCGGGATGACCAAGGGGAGAGTGAAGGAACTGTCCCTTCTCCCTCTTTGTCTTCCCCAATCATCCTGTATGGGCTTCTCCTTTGCTAGGTGTCTCACAAAAGCCAGGGTTCTGTTTGGAGGAGATTTGAGCAGCCATCTCACAGAGACAGCAGTGGGTGACTAAGACCTGTTTGTTTGTTTGTTTTTTTGTTTTTTTTGAGGGCTTAAGCGATGGCCAGTTGCTTAGTCACTTGACCAAAGCCTGACCCTCTCACCTCAAGCTTGTTTCCAGGCAAGGCTGCCCGAGCAAGGGGCCGAATCACGGACCGGTTGGTCTAGTCCAGGCACGTACGTACGGCTTCCTGTTCCACGTGCAGTGTGGGAAACGGGACTGACGCGGCCCAGAACTTCCCTAGTATTCTGACCCAGAGCATAATACTTTAACCTCTCACATCACGCTTCATGCTGACATGGTAGCAAGGCTTCCTGAGCTATCGTGAGGCAATGTGCTCCCTGTGGAGCCCTGAGCTTTGACATGGCATGACTCGATTTTTGCTTCCCAGAGTAGACTCCTACTCATCACCCAAAACCCAAGTCCCTTGACCTGAAGAATGACTAGGAAGACGAGTTTAGTCACCATGGCTAGGTGTTTTCAAAGCTTAAAACGAAAACATGAGATACGAATAATGTATTTGCCTGCTCACTGATTACCTCCTTATTTGGCAAATGTTGAGGGCGGGAAATCAACAAATGAGAGGGAGACCTGGAAATTGAGATGGTGGCCTGATGTCCTCTCTCTCCCTTTGGCGAGTGAAGAACATGCTGGCTCTCCTCACCTGATATGCCTCGACCTGTGCTTACTGCTCCTCTCTTGCTCCTACCGTGACTCAAGAGCCAGAGCCAAACACGCTCACAACATGTGGATGAGATTCCCCATGACAATGGTTGTCTTTGTTTCGGTTTGGTGTGGTTGTCATAAGGTCTTGGTTCTGATCTCTCTCTCTCTCTCTCTCTCTCTCAATCTCTCTCTCTTTCTCTCTGGACAAAAGCAGGAAGCGCCAATACGACTGAGGGCTCTTGGACTCTAGTGCATTCACCTGGCAGCATATTGGCTGGGTCCCTACCTGTGATTGCACGTTGGCTCCAACCTGGGCCCCTTGGTAAGAATCCCCATTGAGTGACTGCACGCTCATGAACAAATCTCCAGAGTTTGACATGTTAAAAGAACTGGAAGAACCTGGAAAGGAAAGAGTGAGGCACCTGAATCACAGAAAGGAAAAGGCTCAACCCCCGCAACTAACAGCCAAGAGGAAGAATGACATGCAAAGCAACCCCTCGAATAAAAACTAAAATAAAAATAACATCAACAGAGTCTGGTTAGTAGCATGAAGAACAGAGCAAGCAATAAAGGGTGCATATTGTTTATGTTACATAAAGCCACGCCTTACTACAAGTTGCCAGTGGGACTTAGCAACTTCAAGCTGAGAAAGAGAACATGTATTCTTCTCAACTTTTCTATTCGGATTGCCGTCTCCAGACCTAGGATCTCTCTTCCATGCCTGAGTTGGCCAGGGGACCACAAGATAGAGAATATGTGCTGGTCAGTTATACTTCTGCCCCATGGTGGAGCACATAAGCTATTTAACTGGATTCTAAATACGCTATTGCTAAACCCATCTACTCTCAGGTGGGAAGCAGCACCTAGGAGGGAGTGCATGAAGGCAATGTCACACACAAGGGCTGGCCCTTCGTATGGGTCTATTGACATTCTTAATTTCTAGAAAGAAGGTGAAGTTCCTTTCTGGGTGGCAAACAAGCCCAGGGAACCTTGAGGACTGTAAGAATATGTGGGGGTGATCTACCCTTCCCTGCCACCTGCCAGGATTAACGAGGATGAAACAAATAATGGGCCAGGAATTCTCAAACATGCATGAAATATGAAATGCTGCTGACAACAATAATATGAATAATAATAATAAAAGAGAGCCTCAAGAATGGCAGTTAAACATCTGCTTTCACTTCCCAGAGATGGAGGCAGCATCCAGAGAGCTAGCCTTTAGGTGCATCCTGGCACCACTGTGCTAAACCTAGTCCAACCTCAACCTCAACATAAGGGATTGCAAAAGCTTCATATTATTCTGAAGTTTCATCGTGCAGCTCAGCGCATTAGGAAAGAAAGCTCAACGTGCAAGGTTTGGTTAAAACATGACATTAGCCTGGAAAAGGAGAGACCTTAGGGACCCAGGTCAGTTGCACTGTCTTATTTCCAACCCTGCGTTGCTCAAAATGTGCTCTTGCCCTCATATTCTGAGACAGCCATCCTCAGGGTGGAATCGCCCAACAATGATTCATGCCTCAGCTCTGACACTTTCTTTCTTTTCTCCCAAGGCGGGGATTTGAGTTCTCCTAGAAAGCTTTCCTGCCCCACATGAAGAACTGCAACTAAGCAGAAAACGAGGCTTTTCTTTCTTTTTTTTTTTTTTTCCATAGAAGGACCACTTATCAAGTGATGAATTCTAAACTCTGACACTGTGCTCTACGCTTTAACTATCCACATTATCTTCATACTTCAAAGGCAAGGGCCATTTAGAGGAACCAGGTGATTTATGAACTTGGGGACAACCCCAAGTTTTAAAAAAAATCTCTATTTTTCTTCGTTCTCTGGGATGTACATCCACATGCAAAGAAACTAGCTAACTCTTTTGCTCCACACACTGATCCTACACCTAACTCCCTTCTCCTTCCTTCTTTCCCAGGAAAAAAGAAACACTTTCTTTGGGGGATAGGGGGTGACTCAGGCATCAAACCAAAGGACTATGCCATCTCCATAGCTCTGTAACCTATCCTGTTTCACCTGGCCCATACTTCTCTGTTTAGCTCATCTCAAAGGAATCGGAAAAGTTTGGTCGTGGCAAAACAGGCATGAGATCTGAGTAGGTGTGGTTTGTACCCAGTTAGTAGGATGAAGACTTGGCTTGTAACTCCCTTCCATTACTGTGGGACATGTCTTTGAATCTGTCCTCCTTAACGTGTGGGTGAAGCAGTGTGCAGCACAGACCACATTCTCATGTGCAGATATATAATGCCTAGGTCTCTGCATGTTAGTTATATTCCTCTCAAATCTTCTTTGTAATCACAGAGATGTAATCTAAACAATAAAAGCCATTTTGGAATGAGTGTCACAATAATGCTCCCATTTAGATGTCATCAGAACCAAGCAGAGTCAGCTCCAAGAACCCAAATTATAATCGTCTATATGTCATCAGACCCCCCCCCCTCCCTTTAAAAGAGTCCTCAGTTTGAAGCCCAGTTATTTTATTTCTCTCCCAAATATCATGTAGGAAACATGCATGCTATATGCTTGGCTGATGGTTTATTGGAAATTAGTACACAAACTTAGCAGTGGGAGAAACCCCAAAGGGCCATGCCGATGCCCAGCAACATGGCATCCGTGGAACCATGAAGGTATGGAATGTGCCATTTACAAGATGTACACTGCAATTGACACAGATGATTTAAAAAATATATGTGCATAGATAAATTGTAAATATGTCTGGCTGCCTAATGTGCACAGAGATAAATATGCGCATATAAATGTACTTCATGTACAAATGCATTTGTATCAGAGCAGTAATTGCAAAAATAGTCCCTCGTGCTCTTGGCTGTGCTGGTTCAGCATTTTGTCGTCTCTGTACACCCATGTACAACACCACATAACTTCCGACTCTGTGATTAGTATCCAGAGGCAATGCCTGTGCTAAAAGAAGAGACCGGGTGCCACTAATACCACAGGAAAACCTAAATGATGAGGAGAGGACATGTTCTTCACCCAGCATTGGAAGTTGGAAAGAAATTATCACGGAATGGACAACCTCCTAGGAATCCAGAGGCCAATAGTGCATGGGCTGTCTTGGAAGTGCTGTGGAATTCTCAAAGAGCTAGGACAGAATTACTTGGCTTGCTGAAGAAGGTCATTTAGGAACCTTATTTGCAGGTTGTTGTGAAGTAATCAGCAGTTACTAGAAGCACGTTTTAAAATGTGCTTGTCATTAAAAGATTCTGAATTTGGCTTGGGAAGGGAGGCAAGTGGCTCATTTAAACTGCCACCCAGACATCTGGGGTATATATGGGGCTAAATCTGCATTCAACCAGACAGAGAAGGAATAATGGATCACCTATGGCTCTAATGCATTTGCCTGGGCAAGCATCATGATGTGAAAATGTCTTAACATCCATTTTTGTAAGATAATTTCCTAAAAATTGCATTTTTACTTTAAAGAATCTTTGGGAGACTTAAATTTGTTCAGAACAACAACAACAACAACAAAAACCAATTAACTTTATAATCCACAAGATAGAATAATGATAAAACCTATATCTGGGGCAGGGTTTCTCAACCTTGGCACTGTTGACATTTTGGGCCAAATGCTTCTTCACGGTGGGGGATGTCTTATGCATATTAGACTGGTTAGCCACATCCCTGGCCTCTATCTAAGAGATGCTACTAGCACCCTCCCTCCAAAATTGTGACAACCAAAAATGTATCCAGACATTACTGAATGTCCCCTGGGGTACAAATTCACCCCTAGTAAAGAACCAACGGGCTGGAACAAGAATGGATTTAATTTTTCCTCTTAAGGAGCTCAAAGTGTTTAAAGGTATTAGCTTAGTATTTCTTATAGCATTTTTTTATGAAGTACTGCCCCAATTTCTATAGTTTAGAAATCAAGGCTTCAGATAGATTATGTGGC
Organism: Microcebus murinus; assembly: GCF_040939455.1. Classification (NCBI taxonomy): domain Eukaryota; kingdom Metazoa; phylum Chordata; class Mammalia; order Primates; family Cheirogaleidae; genus Microcebus; species Microcebus murinus. The sequence continues at coordinate 112,285,125 of NC_134105.1, read as the reverse complement.
CAGTCTGATTAGATTGGACTCTCATGCCATTTGGGGATAGAATCTCTTTACTAGATGTAAGTTTAATGATGCCTCTTGCTTGCTTCTCCATTTCCCCTTCCAAATTCAAAAATGCATTGTTACTTTCTACTTAGTAAAAGAGTAAAGGATTGTCTGGTTCCATGTAAAAACCCTACAATGGATGTGCTTGTCAAGGTTCTAGAGTTTCAATTCCAGGAAGAATTGTGTTCATTTGCCACTTAAACATAAAGATGAGAAATACAGAAAGAAAGAACATGAGGAAAAACAGCAATGGGATGATTTTTTTTTTTACTTGGTTTTAAGAAACAAAATTATAAAGGTTCCTGGGGATTTGCTAAAGGGTCAATCGACTTCTCAGGATGCATTACGTCCTAACTGTGTGTACTATATAGAAACTTCTCATAGGAAAGGAGGATTTGGAGTTTTAATATGATAACCTTCCACCAATACTGAAATACACCAAACCTCCTATTAGGGGTGTCACAGATTATGTACAAGTGTTTTCCCTTGACTAAAATAGTGCCAGAGGAAGGATTTTTTTTTTTTTTTGGCTGAGTTTTCGGTTCTCTTTTGACACACACACACACACACAACTAAGCAAAAGAATTCAGATCTGGGGGTTCTGAGCCTTAATAAGCCTGTGACTGCTTAGCTAATCACAGAACCTGATATATCATCAATGCCGGTGCTAAGCTATTGCAGCAAACATCTGCAACGCACAAGCCAACTTCTTTCTTCTTGGATGTCAAAGTATTCTCCAGAAGATAATAGCTCAAGCTTCCAAGAAGAGTCTTATTTTTCCGAGGTCTTAATTCTTGCTTTTATAACCTCATCAAAAATAGGAAATTGAGAATGTATCATTTTAGGTGACTTCAGAATAATTATGGACCCAGGGTTTAAACTATTGCTTCAGGGGTCCCCATTTTTGCTTTTTTTTTTTTTTTTCCAAAACTTAATTTTCTCTCCTGCCTTTAATTTTTTCTCTTTACTCCATTTGTTTTGCCCAAATCTGCTGGTATAAACTATGAAGAATGTTAAATGTCTCTAAATGGTTGCTAATGCCCCCTTGCAGGTCCTAGTCCTAAGGGTTATTTTTATAAATGATGCTTTAGGAAATAGGAGTCAAGGCACATATCAACAAATAGGAATATTTAGAAGTGGCCTAAATAAAGGTACTGAAATGCTGCCATTGATACAGAGCCTCTAGAGCAGGCGTTCTCAAACATGCGGGCCACTTAGCACATTTATCCAGCCCTCCAGGTGTTTTTGCCACCACTGCCTGTCCTGCTTAGCAGCCGACTTGTCTCGGGCCCACAGTGCGCACTTTCCAATGGTCTGAGGGACAGTGAACTGGCCCCCGTTTAAAAAGTTTGAAGACCCCCGCTCTAGAAGGAAGATTTACTTGCAAAGTATCTTCCTTGCAGTCGAAATGAGTACATGTATTTACTAAAACTTGGGGTAAAACTTCTTCTCCAATATTGAGGATATAAATATTTCTGAGGTTCCTTCAAACTCTGCCAAAAAGAGTTTTCACTTATTAATTTCTTATTTAAAACTTCCTATTTCAATTGTCATTCATCCTTTGAAATTATTAAAGAGCCAGCAAACAACATAATAAACAGCCTGTGTGAAACTTACGAACATTTCAAAGTTTTTACTTTATCTGTGCGATGATTTAGGTTGGTTAAGAGCAGAAGAAAATACAGAAAAGCTCATTTATGGCTTTTCCTGTTAGAACATTTATCTTTTAAAATTCCATGCTATTGCACACAAAGAATAGTCTTTTCTTTCATCTGTACTTTAGAAAAAGCACTACAAAGGGGTTCCTCTGCATATTATTTCCAACAACTTAGGCACAACTGGAAGGCTTAGCTCAAATTTTCCATAATAATTTACTTTGTGCTCAGAATAGTCACATGAAGTTTAAGCCACCAGAAAAATTCCTTAGAAAACTGTAATCACAGACTGACATTCCATAAGACATTCCATAATTCTTAAACACAGAGTAGGGGGTTAAAATGCTTACTTTTCTCTTTTTAAGGGCTTTAGGAAAGAATAAATAGTTACGCATTTAGTAATGAGGGGAGTCCACAGGGCCCTTCTAAGGACTAGTCATAAATCATGCTAAGCCATCTGCGATGCAGATATATCAGGGACAGGAAAAAGTCATTTTGATATCTGTTTTGCATTATGATAACCTTTGCAGGAGTGTTGAGTGCATTTTTGCTAATGTTGACAGAATTGTACTCCTTCCAAAGAGACAAGTGAAAATGTCTGCCTAGCAGTGCAATTCAACTTGCGTTGTTGGGTCTGAAATGCTTAATAATTGACCAGATGGGGAAGAAGGAAACTCTCTGGTTATTGAACTTGTTAGCCTTGAACCTTTGTCAGTCACACCATGATAGGGAAAGAAGAAAACAACAACAACAAAAAACCCTCAAAAAGCAAATGTGCTCCTGATTCAACCTGCACTGCTGGGAAAAATAAGACTGGACTGAATTCTCCGTTGTCTTACTATACCCACGCTTAAAAAGCCCAGGCCACTCTCCATGCATTTAAATCAAAGAAGGCCATGATGGTACAGCCCAGTGACTTGCAAAAATCTTAAAATAACAAATCAGTGCATCTAGAAGCTCCTAGAAGACGTTAATGTATGGAGCCTTAGATGTCTCCAATAACAAGCCACCATAAGACAGAAAATTTATTTTAGTGGACAAATTTTGGGGTCTAAGATACCACATCCTCTAAAAAATGGTAGAAATTAGGTTTGTAATCATATGATAATCAAACATATTTAAATTTGTAACCCTTTAAAGTTAGAATCATCAATTTTCTTAGATGTGTACCCCAGTCAAAATTGATGCATTTTGTTTATTATGGGAAAGTACCATAATTTGATAACTTATTTAATGAGGAAATATTAGTTTCTCTTTTACCAAAAAAAAAAAATGTACCAACATACCTTCTATAGCATATAATCACTAAGGTTATATTTTACACATTATTAACTTTGTTCCTTCACATGTGGAAACTCAGCACCAATGGCACGAGGCACACCTAAAAATATATTATTTTAGCCTAAACTCTGAAATTAGTGATATGATGCATATTCACTAAAATAAAACCTAGAGCATAGCACATGACTCATATTAGAACAAGAACACTAGAATCTGAATAATTTGAATTAAGGATTGCCAATGTTCTTTGTAATTCCATAAAGAAAGCCAACAACATAAAACAATAAAGAACAATAACTATAAATAACATACAGAAATAATCATAGCCTAGCTTGGTAGACCTAAATACTATAATGAGATATTTGCTAGAAGAGTAAATATTCCTGCATCAAATGCATGCTAATAGGTGACCCAGACATTACGTGAGAGACTATCTCTAAGCATTACGCTTAACTTATTTATTGGTATCCCTGAAAGGGAAATTTAGAGGTCTCATCAAAACAAACCAATTTACCTCTGTCTCAACTTAGACAGACACATTAATACAAACCTGCTGACACTCCCGTCTTGTTAGGAGTGTAACACATTGCTTTTTGGAAACGAAAGGAAAAACCCAAAGTTGCATCAACAACAAAAAAGATAATTCAATACATAAATCAAACAATCAGAAACCTAAAGAATGAAAAGAAAACTCCAATGTATAGGAAAAGCAAAGATAAAAATGGAGAACAATCCCCCCCAAATCAAAGGAAAAACTAACCCGCTGAGTTGGGAGTTGAGGGTGAGTTAGCTTGGCTTCCATGGGCTGACACATTGGTGGCAGTGACAGCCGTTTTGGCAGCATAAATATTGGCTTCCTCTTGAAATTTACCTATGTTCTTCTTGTACCGGATTCGCTTATTTCCAAACCAGTTTGATACCTATAACAGTTTAAAAGAAGATAAGAAAAGTTACCATCTCATCCTTCAGAAACTTGACAGAAGAAAAAGAAGCGCTTATGTGAGGATGAAGAGGTAGGCTAATTGGTCTCATTCTACGCGTGATTTTTGCGACATCGATAAAAAGACGTGGAAGAATTTTAAGAGGAACCACTGCAGAAAATGAGATTCTCTTCTTAACATAACCAAAATTTAACAAAATCACTGTGATAAAAGTTTTCCTATAGAGGAGCTGCTCATTTAAGCTAGGACCCTTTTAATTTACAGCAAGCATTTTACGTTTGCTTACCTATTCAGTTGCGGCAATAAAATCAACCTTTCAGGAGAAATGTCTCTTATCAGTGCTAAATGTGACTGTGCATAATTAAAATACACAGGCCTTTAAATATCCCTACAAAATCTATATCAATATATAGGTGCTTTCCTGCAACAGATTAATTTCAAATTTTTAGAAGTTTAATAACTTTAACACTCAAATTAACTTAGATTTGTAGCTGTTTTTTTACTATAGACCTTAGGATCAATATAATTCAATCCAATGGATTTTACTGAGTATTTTGTGTAAAGCTTGGTATTGTCTACATCAGGAAACACTGAAGCATATAGCTGAATATTCCTTTGAATTCCAGGCTTTAAATGTTAAAGCCAATGAACACAATAAACCTAATTTGCTTTCATTTGTTAATTTATTTTCTTCATGTAGCTGTCTTGGTTTGGTCTGGTACCTCTGTTCCCTTTATACCAAGACCTCTTCCAGACACAAGTAGAGATACAGTTAAAACTCAAGTTTTACTCTCATAATTCCTGTGTTGGGGAGGCAAGTTTTATACTCCATATTCCAGATGTGATTTTGAACCAAAATGTTATGGCTTTTGTAAAATTACAAAACAAACTACAAAGTTGATGAGGATGGGGGAATTAATCGAACACATACGATAGCTTACATATAATTTATATTAATATTTACTTCCCGATAATGGCAGATAAAGACAATTCTTACAAAACTACACTTATTTTTTAAATACATTAGCTGAGTTAAAACATCTTACAAGGCTAGCCCTCAAAGGCTTACACTACAGCAGAAATGCCAAGCATTCGTTAAAAAAATCAAACTGTACCATTACAGCATTAGTAAACAAGAGAGAAAAAGTTTAAATAAAATGCTTTATTTATTGTAAATACTGGTGTCTACAGAAAAACAGAATTAAACTGGAGGAGGAAGGGGACTTCACTTTTAAATTCATGTTTTTCTTGATATAACTTTCACTGTCCATATGAATCAATCATAATTAGGGTAGCTTTTTGATTTATAAGTGGTACAGGAGAGGGAAAAAAGGTAGGGAGATTTTTCTCAGGTATCTAGACGACCTGGAACAAAGAGGGGGAAGATGATAGTTTAGGAGGACTTTTGAGGAGCAAAGGAAATACCAGAGGTCAAATTAAATCAGCTATATGTGAAAAAAAAAATGAGTTGGAAGGAGGTGGAGAGGGGAGATGGTGTGGGAACTATCCCCTCGTAAATGAGAAGAATGGCACTGGTAGGAAGATTCTAGGTCACTTCAGGCATTTCCTGCACTGTCCACTAGCTCATATCATATGCCTGGACAATGCACAGAGTCAGTTTTTTTCTGACATTGGTCAACTAATGATTCATCAGCTCATGGATTAAAGACCTAACATGTGTTAGGCACTGGAGATGCCCAGATGACAGACACAGCATGAGACAGGTAATACGGAAAGAACAGTAGATTTTATAGGAAGAGTTGGATTCACATTTCAAACATACTAATATTGAAGACCCTATGGGGAGAGACACAGCCAAGTCCAGTGGGAAGGAAGATGCATGAGTTTGGTGTTCCAGGAGAGAGCTTCCATCTGGATATTCAAATTGAGGTACATTAGTAGCTGTGAGCATGGAAGACGTCACTCAGATAAAGTATGTAGTACAGGGCTTTTCAAAGCTACGTGTTCACGGAGAGCTTGTTAAACACATTGGCTCCCGAAGGCTCATTTTTATCTTCAACAGGTATTTGAAATTCTGAATCCTACACTTGGAATTCAGACAATAAAGTGATTACATTCTACTTGAGAAGCAGAAGACTCCATGACTAAAAGTCACCGATTTGTGAGTTAGTGATGTAATTCATACCTGGAACCATTTATCAGACGTGCAGCAAATGTTAAAAAGCTTCAATTCCTTTTTTTTTTTTTGTTCTTGCAGACAGGTGTCTACATTTGGACAAGAATGGTTACAGCCTTATAACAAACTAAGCTACTTGAGTTTGACCACTGATGTTCTGCTTTCCCAGAACTGTCAAGACTGGCAATGACCCCCAGCTGAGTCAAAGCACCCAAGAAAGGCCTGGAGTCCATTCATTCTGCCTTAGCTGAAAGGATGTTTGCAGCTGCAAAATCATCTATAGCTCACTGTGGCGGCCCTGGCATTCCTCTCATTGTAGGTATCTTCCGTGGAGTTCTGTATTCTGACCAGACCTAATTCTGGCTTAGCTAAACACAAGTTGATGGGATCACACCATGCAGGGAGTAACAGGAGACAGGATTGTCTCCTGCAATTGAGGACTGCAACTCAAGGAGGTGCAGTTTATCCAAAACAGCATCTACTTCATTTGAAAACTATTAAGTGAAGCTTCTCACTAGAGCAGGCTTCTCCACGACTCCCTCCCCCTCCTCCACTTTTAGTGGAAATATTAGTACATTTAGTTTTCTTGCATGTTACATAATTCTGGGGAAAACTTTCTCTGACACATTTTAGAACAATCACTACTGGTCTCAACTGTAGACCAGTGGTGGTATCTGAGGTTCAGAAGAATGAGAAGGTTGGATGGATCCTCTGAGTGGACACAATGTATACACATATAAAAACTGTCTGCTTTTCTATCTCATGTTCATGTTGAAGACTCCGGGTGTATACAAATTTTACATCATGCATTCTAAGTCAACAGGCACCGGTTATGGTTACTGCTCTTTGGGGGAAGGGGTCACTCAGTGACATTTTGTGCGACCATTCCATTTAATCATAGTGACGTGTTAAAATTCCTACACTCAGTCACAGAGTCAGCACATCAAGAGAAGGCATTTAAGTTCCTTTCATTTAAAAGGCTATGTAACGACTACTTCCATTCACTGACTCTTAAAGTTCCTGGGCTGGGCAAAAAATGGCTAAGGAATTGACTAAGTTTGAGAAGAGAGCAGGAGGAATTCAGATAACTTTGCAAGTACATTAAGACATTTGGAACAAGGGAGTGGTCCGTGGGAAGAACACTATCCCTGTTTTTACACTGTACTCTACTATTCTCCTCCTGCTAGTCCCTCTCAAGTTTTGCCAGGTACTTACCTGGAAACTCCTTTATATACATCAAGTGCCTACCTTGCCATTTTAAGGCTTTAGCTGACAGAACCTGCAAGGCATGAATGTTTCTTAAAGCAAGACCTCCAGGCCCCTGCCTTGTGGTGCCACCAGGGCCAGGCTACAGGCTGGGCCTTTTGAGGGGCCCCTTACCTGGGAGACTGTGATGCCGCACTTCTTGGCTAACTCCTCTTTGGCTTCCTCACTGGGGTAAGGGTTGCTGAGATGGGAATAGAAATATTCATTCAGGATTTCCGTCGCTTGCTTGTTGAAATTCCGTCTCTTCCGCCTTCATAAAGAGAAAGGAAACAGTAACAAAAAAGTTTGCACCAAATAAATATATTCATAGGGAGAGAACAGGATCTACTTCTGGGAGAAGACCAATGTTTGAGCAAAAGGTGAATTAGAGAATATTTGCCAAAAAAAAGGGCTGGATACCAAAAGCATCACTAAAAGCATTTGTTCGATACTTCTTTGTGCACCAGCTGGGCACCTGGGCACCAAAGAGAAGAATGGTGACAAATATTTTTAGAGAGTGGTGAGGAGCATGGAGTTGCAGAATTCAGGCCATCTTGGTTTTGAATCCCGGCTCAACTGAATACCCGCTGGGTGGTTTGGGCTGCCTCTCTGGCCTCAGCTTTATCAACTGGAAGTGAAGAGAGTCATACTGACCTCACAGGGTCAGTGGGGGAGAAATGAGGTCACACACAGACAGCACTTGCCACAGTGCCTGACACTCGGCAAATGCTAGGACTAATGGTGACAGTTTTTCTTCCTACCAGGCTCCAGGTATTGGCCTTAGTCTTCATAGCAATCCAGTCTGGTTATTCATTTTTCACAACTAGGGAGGTAGACATGCTTTTTCCTATTTACCTATGAAAAACTGAGTTCAGAGGTCACTCAGCTGGTACCCTACAGAGCCAAGATATTCATTCAGGTGTGCCCGACTACAAAACCCAGTCTCTTTCTTCTATACAAACTGGCTCCTGGCAATTACACAGAGACTCTGTAGCCATAAGTTAAAAATAAGTTATCATTTTCTTTCTATTCTATCCCCATGTAAATGCATGAAACATTTTTCAAAGGCATCAGGGGAAGAGAGGGCATAGAGCTGACTGAAATTAACCCCCTGAAGGCCTGACCTCTCTTAAAAAGAAAGAAGTGGCACTTCTTAAGCAAGAACAGCTGCTAAATGGTAAAACAAAAGCCCACAGAAATCTTTTTCATATACAGGTTGCCAAAAGGAAGAAAAGCACTTTTTTTGAATAAAAGCATTTTGCTGCCTTTTAAAAAAAGGTGCTAATTGAACTAATTTAAAGTGAGAATCACTTTATTGCTTCCTCCCAGCCAAGGCCTGTGGACCACTGAGAGAACAGCTCAGGGGACTGACTGCAGGCTCACTGGCCAGCCCTGCTTGACGTTGTGGGGCCTTCATCTTTAAATTAGCTCTCTTAGCACTTTTGCCTTTCTTGCTTTCTTGCTTTTCCTTATGGAAAAGATTTCCAGAACACCCCTGATTACGCCAGGATACAGGATTTCTCAATTTAGCCAACAGAAAGCACTGATGGCCTTGCTAGACAGGAAATTCAGCTAATAATGTATTTTCAGGGTCCCACTTGGATTAATTAACACAATAAAGTGCCTGATTTTACCGGATGAACACCATCTGTCCACAGGTATTAACCACATCTGTCCAGATTATGCCAAGCCCAAGTCACTCTCCCAAATCATGCTGAGTTTCTGGGTCACCCAGCATCAGAAATTGTATAGATGGGATTTAAAAGCCCAACTAAAAAGTAGGCATGTGTTAAAAGCTCTTGCATGAAGGGAATTTGGGGAAGACAGCCAAGTGGCTAACTCAGGTCTCCAGGCCAGTCTTTGGATAATCTTTCTCTGCTGCTTCTTCGCCTAAGGAAGACTGTTGTTTTAGGCCTGAGGAACTGGACCCTGAAGGCTCCCCTGATTGGGAGAGCCTCTGGTTGTTCATTCAGTTGTTTGCATTAGCATTGCAGTGTATTTTTTGGGACTCTTCCAACTGAGCTCAAAGGAAGCCTCTCTGGAATGAGCTGCTGGTGTGCCGATGGTGCAGACAGCTGTTCCCGGCTCCCTTCTCCTCGTGATGTGCAATCTTCCCTAGGTGGTCTCATCTATTCTGATGGACTCGCTTATCGCCTCTTTCGGTAGCTGTCTCAATCTAGGGGCCTTTGAAATCCTAGGATCAGGATTTTTCAGAATCGCAAGAAGCCTGGCGAAAATAACACCTTTCTGACAATAAGTTTGTTTGAGTTAACTGAGACACTTGGTTTCTTTGTGTTGGCTTGAAGTGTTCTCAGGTGGGTGAGTTAACATTTGTGATTTCAAGGCAATCAGAAGCTTTGAAAGTTGGGTCTCTGGACTTTTAATTTATGAAATGTGGCGTTGATTAAATATTACTGGATAAATATGGTATTTTTAGGGACAGAAACCTTCCGAATCAAGGGGTTCTTGTGGGAAAATTTTTATAAAAGACTTGTGATCGTGAGAGGTGTAGGTACCACAGATACATGTTGCTAATTACCAAATATGTTGTCTCTTGCCCTAATGCCTCTCTTAACAGCCATTGGCCGATTTATCATTGCATACGTCAGGCACCTTCAAACAAACTGTGTATTCAAAACTATTATCACTTTTCACCCAAATCAGCTCTATCTTCTTTATCACCCACATCATTTAATAACATTATCACAGATACAGTTCATTGCACTTCCTAATTTGTTCATTCATTCATTCATTTGTTCAAACACTTGAGTACCACCTAGCCAGAACATGGGGGTCTCAATCCCTCCTGCTTTCTTATCTTCATCCAATGATTGGCTCCAAAGCAAGTCCTGCCAGTCCTATCTTTTCAAATCTATCCCTCTTATTCAGTTCTTGTTGTCACTGCTATTTTCTTTTCCTTCAAAGAGGAGAGATGTTTTTATTATGATCTTTTATATATGTGGTTAAAGTGACGTATTTTTTTTAATTTCAAAATATTAAGAGTGTACTGCTATTTTTGAAATGAGGTTAGAGGACCAACTGCCTATCACGTGATTGTATGACTAGTGCTGTCTGTGCAATAGCACTTTCTCCAATGAGTGGAATGTTCTATGCCTGATCTATCCAATACAGTGGTCACTAGCCATATTGGCTGCTTAGCAGCTGCAATGTGGCTGGTGCAACTGGGAGACCTCATTTTAAAAATTTTATTTATTTCAATTTAATATTATTTTAATTATTTTTTTGCGTCTATAGATAATATTGCTATAATTAATTTAAATTTAAAATTAAAGAGCCATATCCTAGACAGCGCAACTCTAGAGCGATGTTTTCCAGAAATAGTGCCCATGCAGCCCTCCTGGAAAAAGAGCACATCTCGGCTGGGCACGGTGGCTCACGCCTGTAATCCTAGCCCTCTGGGAGGCCAAGGCGGGAGGATCGCTCAAGGTTAGGAATTCAAAACCAGCCTGAGCAAGAGCAAGACCCCATCTCTACTATAAATAGAAAGAAATTAAGTGGCCAACTAAAAATATAGAGAAAAAATTAGCCGGGCATGGTGGTGCATGCCTGTAGTCCCAGCTACTCAGGAGGCTGAGGCAGGAGGATCCCTTGAGCCCAGGAGTTTGAGGTTGCTGTGAGCTAGGCTGATGCCACAGCACTCACTCTAGCCTGGGCAAAGAGTGAGACTCTGTCTCAAAAAAAAAGCACATCTCTGGGGACACCATCAAAAGCATGAAATCTCTTTGAAACCTCCTGTTTTAGTTTACTCCATAACATATCAATGTGTATCTTCAAATAAATATATTTTCCTCTCAATATTTACATAAAATGTGGAAGCTATTTCGTACTTATTCTGCACTGTTCCAGGGTGAGGAACACAGGCTTCAACAGTGGTTGTTTTTACCTTATCTCTTCTCTAATGTGACTCATCTTCATGAGACTCTCGAGTAACTTTTCTACACCATAGATCTGATCATGCCACTAATCATTATAAAATTGAATAATACTATATATATTAATAATACAATATATAATAATAGTAATGGTAATATATAATAGAGTAATCATTCTTTTATAATAGCTGAATCAGGATGTAAATATTATGCACTAGACATTCTACTAAGTTGGTTTTTCATAGTATCTTCTTTATTCCTGTTTCTACATTATTCCCATTTTACAGATAAGAAAACGGAGGCTTTGGGAGAAGAAGCCACTTATCCAGGGTCACAAAGGTCATTATGGTTATAGCCAGGATTTGAATCCAGTGCAATTTTAGAACTTAGGTGGCAATTTCCCACACTCCCCCCTTAAACAGCTCTGAGGGTTTCTGCTGCTTAATAAATTCAAAATCACTGGTACATTTAAGGTTTTCCAGTGCATCTTTCCTATCCCTAAAGCTTCATTTCCTCCCAGTCCAACACATGCTGTGCATAATTTCATGTAGCCACATCATGTGCGTCTGAATTCCCCAAAGGCTGGTGGCTTTCGTGCTCCGGTGCCTCCCCACACCACCCTGCACGTTCCCCTGCCGCAGCATTTGCCACAAGTTTACATGTCTCCCCAACCAAACAGCAAAGTCCTCAGGGGTGGGGGCCATGTCTCGCTCACACTTGAAACCCTCGTGTCGAACATACAGTAAGCACTCGAGTACATAATGCTCGTTGAAGTCTAATGATGTTGTTTTATTTTGCCCATGTTATTCCTTCTATTTAGCAAATATCCTGGGTCCTCTGAGACACAGTCTTGCCTGCCCTCCCCCTGATCCTCTGCCCTTCTGATGCAGGGTTAGGTGGTAGGCGAATGAACTTAACGGGTAACATGCAGTGTTAGATTTAGTTGCAATGGTGTCGGTTTGTCTCACGAGATTGCAAGCTCCGTAAAGGTGCGACCCACATTTATCTGCATTTTTTCATCTTTGTTATTGCAGTATTGTTATTGCATCTTTGTTATTGCAGGCAAATATAGCACCTGGAAGATAGTAGCCGGTCAACTAGATGAGTAAATATGTCTAAGTAGAGTGCAGTGTGACCAGACCTTGGTGCACATCCTTTCCCCTTTGGTAATTCATTTTATGTAATCCCATCTATGGGGGGGGAATGAAAATGCAGAGGTGTACTTTATTTTATTTTTTAATTTATTTTTATTTATTTTATTTTTTTTTGAGACAGAGTCTCGCTTTGTTGCCCAGGCTAGAGTGTGTGCCGTGGCATCAGCCTAGCTCACAGCAACCTCAAACTCCTGGGCTCAAGCAATCCTCCTCCCTCAGCCTCCCGAGTAGCTGGGATTACAGGCATGCACCACCACGCCCGGCTAATTTTTTCTATATATATTAGTTGGCCACTTAATTTCTTTCTATTTATAGTAGAGATGGGGTCTTGCTCTTGCTCGGGCTGGTTTCGAACTCCTGACCTCAAGCAATTCTCCCGCCTTGGCCTCCCAGAGTGCTAGGATTACAGGTGTGAGCCACCATGCCTGGCCTCAGAGGTGTACTTTTAATCACCTGTTTATGTTACTATTGCTATTTCCAGCAAATTGTAATGGAAAAAAAAAGTTAAATTTATTGCTTGAAAATCAATTAGAGGGTTCATAAGTTCTCTCTCTCTAAGAAAAAACACGATCTATGGTCCTAACAATAAACTTACCAGTGGCAGGCACAAAGCTTGGTACATGGCGTGGTATGATTAAAGGTGAATGAATGAACCAATGAATACAATTGTTAAGGTTATACTTCCCCAGCACAGCTGATTCCATGTAAGGACGAGAGAAAAGACATGACCCGAGTGGGACAAACCTGTGCCCGGCACTCAGTTGAGGAGTGTGGCAGACAGAATCCCAAGGTCCCAGACCCCAGTACACATACCTTCCCCTCGAGCGGATGGGACAGTAAATATGAAAGGATGTCGCTCCTATGATTAAGTTACTAATCGGCTGACTCTGAGTAAATGAAAAGGGAGATTCAGTTAAAGCCTTAAAAGGGAGAGTTTCTCCCGTTGGCTTTCAGGAAGAACGCAAGCAGCCAAGTTGTGAACTGTCTATGAGCAAGGATGGCCTCTAGGAGCTAAATAAGGCTCTCAGTCCCACAATCACAAGAAAACTGAATTCTGCCAACAACCAGAATGAGCCTGGAAGAGGACCCTGAGCCTCAGATGAGACCACAGCCTCAGCCTATAGCTTGATTACAGCTTTGTCGAGACTACAGCAGAGCATCCATCCAGCTCGGCCATGCCCAGACCCTGACCAACACACACTGTGAGATAATAATTCGTGTTGTTTTAAGCTGCTCAATTTGTTGTAATCTGCTACACAGCACTACAAAGCTAACACAATGAGGGTTCCATAACAATTCTACACCCCTATTAGATTACAAAGGCTAATCCTATTACTAAAGCAAGTCCTCTTTGTATTTTATTTGTCTTCCATGAAATCTTTTTTTTTTCCCTGATGAGGTCCTGCCCATCAGATGCATGGTTTAGAGTAGCATGTGAATTATCCGCAGTGAGTGAGTACACCTTTCTTACTAAGGTTTGCTTAAATATCTCTCCGAATTACGGTGACGCCAGAGACACTGGTGTGAATTCCCCCATCAGTAAGTCCTGCAAACATTTATTTTTGAGCCGGGAAAGCCATTTGTTCAGCCTTGGGCTGGCATATGGGGTTATGGTCTTTCACTGATAATAAATATACCCCCCCAAATAAAATGATAATAGCCATGACAATAGGTTAGTTGTTTTAGTTTTGAATCTTGGCTTGAGAGGCAATGATTCAAAGGCTGTAACCAAAGCAAGAAGAAAAAGACCCTGTCTGAACGTGATTGTCCTTCTGGTGCCAACTGGAACAATCTAGGCAAAGGCTGGTAGAAGTGAAAGGAACTGTGTACAAAGCTCGCCTAGTTTTGTGTCTTTTAGAGCCTGACCTTCAACTGGGCAGAGCAGAATTACTGCGAGAAGATATCCAAGGAGACAATGATTCTGCTCAGATTTCTTTCTTGAAAAGAACCCAGTCTGGACCCAACTTTTCTTTTCTTTTTTTTTTTTTTTTTTTCAGTATCTGCCAACGTAAATACCAACCCCAGCATTTTAACTAGGGGTTACCATGGGGATGCAAGGAACACATGCAGCATGGCAGTGGCCGCAGCAAAAAGGAAGGACCTAGACAGAGGCCACCAGTCACTTGCACATTGTAGAACGGGCTGCACTAAAGAGGCCAGGCTGGCAGCAGGCCATGGGGGAGGGGACTGCACAGAGGGTCCTGCTTTGGGGTGACTTTGCCTACTCCCACTCCATCGCTAGGCCCAGCTGGGAAAAGCTGTCTTCATTTTTACTTTCTCTTGACCTACCCTATAAAATTCTATTGGCCCAGAGACACAATTGGCTGCTGGTATTCTCATTTTGTATTCCACGCAACCCAAAACACATTGAATAAAAAGGGGAGTGTAGGAGAAGATGCCAGGCAGTTTTGCAGAGGTCCACAAACTGTGAAGACCACAACTGGGAAGAGCAAGGTGGGGGGGGGGTCGCGGAAAATGCAGGTAGGAGAGCTGAATAAAACCCGATTTCAGGGGTGAAAAAATTCAAGAGGAACGGCAGATCTTTTCGTCTGACCGAAAAGAAACAAAACTATAGACTGTGAAACGGTACACTGACCCTCACAGAGCTAGCGTTCTAATAATAAAAATCACAGTTTGGAGTCATTTTTAGCAATTGAAATTGTGAATGATGATGTCTGAATTCACAGACGACTAATTTAAGACGAACCATACATGGCAAGTCATACCCACACTCGGTAAAATGTATTTGCTAGATCAATTATCAAAATATTCTCCTAGAGTGGGTGAAAGGTAGGATTATCACCATCTTGCAGGCTGGGGAAGAGAAGCAAAAGGAGTCCAAGGGATTCATGTAAATCCACTGGTCTAGACAGTAGTGGAAATAGGAACTGACTGCTTGTTCTCTGGTCTTAGTTCTTGTCTTTTTCTAAAGGGCCTTCCTACCCATGCTTTCTTCAACTGAATGCTTCGAACTCACAAGTAAGTGCATGAGCAGCAGTGCCAGCTAGAAAACATCAGTTAATTGATGATCATTTTGGACCATCTCCTTGCCCTTCTATGCCCAAAGTACCACGTCTTATTCATCTCTGTACTCCTAAAACTTATGCCTGAGTGTGGCACTCACTTGGTAATCTACTGATAAATATTTCTTGAATTGAACTGAGTGCATTCCCTGCCTACACAGAGTGTACAGAAGACCCCAACGTTCAAGCAAATGGAAGTGACTTTTTTGGACGTATGTCACTACAGCGTGCTGGTAAGATGACTACAGGCATATAGTTATGAGATTCACAAGAGAGGTACCCAAAAAATCCTGCCTTCTCTCTTAATGTAGCTAAGTCTTCCTTTCTGCCCACCTGGAGGGAGGAGCAGTGGAAATAAAAATCATTCCCTCTGAGGACGTATTTCCCTGGTTCTGTGTGAAACCAACGGCCTACCCGGCCTCACAGCCCTCCTTTGCCAGACCTGAGAACCGTCCTCGGGCTACTGCTTGGATCGGCGCTGACAGGGTGAATCGGGAGCCCCTAGAGAGGGCCAGCCCGTGAACTCCGGCCCCCGAGCGAGACTCACCGCGCATCCAGAAACCGGGAACGCAGGATCATGACGGCCTCGCACGTGCTCTGCTTGAGCTGCATCTGGATGGAGCTGAACTTGCGGTGGATGATGCTCACCATCCGCTCGATCTCCTTCGGGGAGATGGGCCGGGTCCGGCTCTGCTCTCGCAGGAGGTTCATCACGTGAGTGGTGAACTCGTTGCATGCCTGGAACGGCAGGACAACACACGCGGGGTTACGGAGGGTCCAACCCTCAGCACGCATCGGGTCTGGGACGGAAGGCTGGGTGGGCTTTTCTAGAGACTTGTGCAGATAAGGAAAACCAGGAGAGTCTGTGGTGTTTTGTCATCTCAGAGGGTGGAATAAATGACTACCTGGAAAACCCCCTCAGCCCCAGTGGCTCTAAGTTTTGGCCATGACGCTGATTTTTTTTTTAAGGGGAAAAAAATTCCTAATCATTTTTTTCTTAATCATTTTTTCCATGATTTTACTATAATGAAAGGTAAGAACACGAATCCTAGCATAAAACATACTTCACCACCCTTTGCCCCCAAACTAACAGCCCAGCAGCCAAAGAAAGTTTAGGTTCAAAGATAGCATGAGCCTTCTGCCTTGTTCATTTGATTATCTCTGGCATAGGAGAGCTTGCGAACATTCAACTTTGAGATGCATAAAGAGCCAGAAGAATTTAAGTGGGATCATGGAATTAAAAGCTTTGGTAACTCTTCCGGGAGATTTTTCATCAATCTATTTCTACTTCTACTTTTATTGTAAGAACCCCTCTTGTGCTGGCCTTCTAAAGATCCACTATGTCTATAACACGAAGCGAATTTGTCTCCAGTGGCCTCAGAGAAACAGCTTCAAAACATGATTTAGAGCTGCAGCCCTCAACCCCCTGGCCAGAGACTGATGCCAGTCTGTTGTCTGTTAAGAACCATGCCACACAGCAGGAGGTGAGCAGCAGGCAAGTGAGCAAAGCTTCATCTGTATTTATAGCCGCTCCCCATTGCTCCAATCATCACACAGGCTCCGCCTCCTGTCAGATCAGCAGCATTAGTTTCTCACAGGAGCGTGAACCCTACTGTAAACCGTGCATGCAAGGGATCTAGATTTCCCAGCTCCTTATGAGAATGCAATGCCTGGTGATCTGAAATAGAGCTGAGGCGGTGATGCTAGTGCTGGGGAGCGTCTGCAAATACAGATGATCATTAGCAGACAGGTTTGACTGCACAATAGATGTGATGGGCTTGAATCATCGTGAAACCATCCCCCAGTCCGTGGAAAAACTGTCTTCCATGAAACTGGTTCCTGCTGCCGAAAAGCTTGGGGACTGCTGATTTAGAGGATTCAGGAACTATCTCTGCAGGAATAAAAATTCTCAGCCCAACATACCATCAGCTCTGGAAGGAAAGTAAGAGATCACATTTTCCCACCTCCCTATTTTATAGTTGGGAAGACAGTGGCCCGGAGGGATGAAGGGGCTTTTCCAAAGGCACAGACCAAACAAGAAGAGGCAGAGGCAAGGCCCGAATACTTCATATTCCAAGCCAGGACCTCTGGTCCTTTCCCAGAGCCTAAACTTGCTACTCTGAAAACTCCTGCCCTCTGTTTTAGCCACTGAGCATCTACAGTCTGGTTTCCTTAGCTGGGCATTCAACAAAACATCCATTTACAAATTGACTCACAGCCATGCTGTAAAACTGTGTTAGATTTGCAATGAAAAAGACAAGATGATGCTATGAGAGTTGAAGAACTAAGGCCTCAAAGGGCTCCAATTTAACAGCAGAAACATGCTCATCAATTGATGACATTGTATCGTTGTTGCTTCTATAGCACAAACCCTCTCATACATGTCAATAATACAGTTAACAGTAACAGTACACATCTACTGATTATTTATCTAAGAAACGCTTTGAGGCTGGTTGGCCAAAGGGACCTAGGCAGATGCAGGCACCCACTGGGCTGTGTCTAAACAGGTGGTGGGAGGCCTCATTTGTGATCCTGCTTCCATGTGTATTTGGACAAATCCTTTCACCACTGAGTGCCTCATTTCATTCACCTGAGAGTGGACACAGTCATTCCTAACCCTTTAGCAAGGCTAACAGGACCATGCTCTTGTGCTATGGCCTGTGGGTGGAGCAAACTGCTCACATGAACACAGTGACCACACAGCCTGCCCCGGTGAAGGTCCTGCCTCTGGGACTCTTGTAGCTGTGGGACCTTTGAAAGTTGCTTAATCCCTCTGTGCCTCATTTTCCTTATCCGTAAAATGGGGACCACAATACCCACCTCGCAGGATATGGTAAGGGTGAAATGAGTCACCATGCCTGTGTCTGGCCCTACAAATGTGTGTCATGATGATCTCTTCCAAATACAGACCATATTACAAATCCAACCTATCTGGGTATGTTGATAATTGGGTAAACTTCTCCAGGCTTCGGTTTCCTTTTTGGTGAAATTACAGGCGGTAATAAATACCTCCTTTCCACTCTGCAGGCATATGCTGAAGACAAACCCACAGAGGACAGGTCCGTATAGCATTTTGCTCTTCACTCGGAAAAGTGCTACATGATCACAAGATCTGTATTAGAAGCTTATTCCCTATTGAACCCCACCCTGGGAACTGTACAAGAAAGAGAGGGAAGCAAACCCTGGCAGTGAGTTGGCTGAAATTCTAAGGCCACAGGATGGAGAGTGGAGGGACAGGCACAGAGCAAGCACCCCAGTCATCCTTATAGGGAAACAGAGCGTCCCGCTGGGATGCAGTCTCCCCACCCTGTCGTCTGGGCTCAAAGGGAGGAGGGGCTGGCTGTGAGGAGGTATTGTCAAGCGCACCGGCTCTCAGCTGGGAAGCCACAGTGCTCGGCTAATAATAATGTGCTTCATTACAGTGAATAAAAATACTCACAATATCTGATGTTTATTCAGGGCAGTTTATCCCGGGGCCCTTTCTGCTCTGTAATAAACAGACAGTGGCGTCGTTTCACCCACTGCTGAGGTGGAGCAAAGCAGCTGCTCAACAGCTGTTCGGGAACGCACACCAGAGAGCAGAGAAGAGCCCGAGTCCGTGTGAGATGCACGGAACATAATGGCCCGGACGTTCCCAGTGTCTGAGCTGCCCACACCGCAGCTTCACTTCCTCCCAGCTCGGCGCCCGCAGACTCCGGGCGGCTCCCGTTAGGCCAGGCACTCACCGCGCTGTTGAGTATGCGGGGTTATAGCCGTTGATGGAATAAAATCCTCACAGGCTGAGGTTTCTGCGACAGAGGAGACTCTGCTGTGGACTGTCACATGGAGAGTCACTTACTGGAGTTCAGGCTGCTGCCTGGGGCAGAGGGATTCCTAAAAGGAGACTTCCCAGGTTCCAGGGCAAGGGGGGTTCTGGGAGCAGAGAACTAAAGAGAAGTCTTCTTGAAAAATCTCACATACAGTTTGAGTATACATCCCGCACTATGTAAACCATAGTCTTCCCCGACTCTTCAAGGAGATGGATTGGATTGAAATCCAAGAACGAGATAGGCTTTGGCTGCCTAGCTCACCCACCAAAGTAACTGGGATCTTAGGGCTCTCCTAGCTGTGAACTCAATGAACCCAATCCAGTTCAGCATTAAAGATGTAGTCCTATCAATGCCCCAACAGCATTATTTATAAAAGCTGAAGAACCCCACAAAGCTACAAGAGGATCATTTCTTTTAATAACACTTAGAATAAAATTCAGGTTTCTGACATCATGGTTTTATCTATTAGACTATGCCAGCTCTTAAATACCTTAGCTACCAACATGATCTGCTGAAAAAGTGTTTTACCAATCCCATTTAATGAATAAAACAATTTTCTTCCTTTTTTTTCTAATGAAAGTCTCTAGAAGCCTTCTTTAATTAATAAGCACAGGGTGAAACAATGATGGCTGATTCGGTAGTTTTTTTTGGGGGGGTGAGTAGAGGGAGGGGAGCTATAATAGTTAATTATTGTGTGACTACCTGCCACCACCATACCAAAGGTAAAACAAAACAAAAACAACAGAATCAACTGTTAACTAATCAGTTTGGTAATTTCATATAGATACTACTAAAATAGATAGTGACATTTTTGCTTGACCAAGGTTTTCTCTTTTTAAGAAAAACCCATGAGGAACTGTTACAGAAAAATGAAGAAGATATATCTCTCAGACACACTAGCTAGAAGGTTAATAGCATAATTTCCCTACAATCTGCTATTTACTATAATTAACAACACAACTAATATTAATACGTTATTAAGCATGCAGAGTATGTTAAGCAGTATTCACTCCTTAACCCGAAAATGCCCATATAAATAAGAAAATGATGTTTCAGTTCTTTTTAAAAATAATAAATATGGATGACTGCTACAACTACTAGATTTACATTATTTGCTCTGTACTGACAAAGCTTTTCCTTAGGTTCCCAATTTTCAACATCTTTATTATTTAGAATAGATAGGTACCCAGGAGAAGTTTCTGAAGCAAATATTTTTATCACTAGCGTCTCTTAGGTGCCAGCAATCTAGTCCAGGGAAGTAACAGAGGACGAGCTGGTTACCTCAGTACCTGCAGACGTCCACACTCTCTTCTCGCTAAGTAGAGTCAGGCGTAGTTCCAATAAGAGCCCTTGGGCTAAGGGTCAAAATTCAGAACCTAGGGTAAACTCTGTCCCTCACTGCATGTGTGACCTGAAATGCATCTTAACCTCTTTGATCTCTGTTTCCTCACCTGTATCAAAGTGGAGATGATGACAGTACCTGTCCCAGGTACTCAGCCACAAAACTGCCCTGAGAACAAGTACAACTATGTCGGCCAAAGTGTTCGGAAGTGGTAATGTGCTACTGAAATGTCAGAGGTTTTACTCATTTGGGCTGAGGATGGAAGAGTGACCGAAAGCAAGAAAACAGTCAGCTCTTCTATGTTGCTGGCAACCTGAGCTAAGAATAAAGCCAGTTTTCAACACTTCCCAACCTAACATCCATTCCACTTATGGGTTTAGTGGAGGGAGCCACACTCTGGGCTCTTTTCTTGTGCCTTTCTTGGCATGGGTGACCCTGGATGACAGGTCTGGGCAGGCTGCTCTGCGAGAGGCCAGGCTTACTGGGTGAAGGTGAAGTAGGAAGAGCAATGAGTGGGAAGAACCCAAGAGGCCAGAGACAAGTGTTTATAGGAAACATCCCACCTCCATTCCAAAGTTATTAGCCCATTAGGTTAGGGCAGAGACTCTAAGTTCTAACATGATGCTCCAGGTGGGGGGAACTGTCATGGTTCAGTCAGTTGTCTGAGCTCAGCATCTCCTGGGATCTGGGGAAATGTTTACATGAGCCAATATGGCGTCAAGAACATGTGATCTTTCCCAAGAAGGCGAAGGACCATGACTCACGGGTTCTTATCACAGCTTGCTTCTATTTCCCTCTCCTTCCCCCCCACCCCCACCCCACCTTGTCTGATGGCTGAATTTCACAATGCTTGGCTTAGAGCTTCACAGCAATTTTTTTTTCCATGTAAAAGAGAGGATTCTGTAGGAATCTATTTCAAAGGTAGATACAAGTGCAATATAATGAAACTTTCTTCACTTTAAATTTTTAAATGCCCATTTCTATTTTAAAATTTAAATTTTCTATTAAGTTTGCATTTGCCGTCTCCCTAGACAGTTACAAGTGGACTGCAGAGAGGGTCTTCTATCTTTTGCTTTTTCTCCCTCTTCTTTTTTTTTTTTTTTGGCTCTTAAAAAAGGGAAAGAAAACCTAATAATTCAATCGAAGTAAGTTAATGCAGAACTTCAGTATAATGCCATCCAAAGAGGTGACAACACACTTATTTGTCAGCTAAATGACAGGAAGGATGGCTGATTTTAAAGGACTCCTGGTAAAGTAGTATTGCTCAGACTGACCAGAGGAAACATATTGACATATAAATGTGTATATGTTGGAGGGTGGGCTGGGGTGGGGGAGGCGTCTCTAACAAAGAGAAGCCCTGTTATCATGAGAACACCTTATGCTGCTTTGTAATTAAAAGCCTTTCTTATCCTTTCCTTTATATGATTATTATGGTCCTTCATACTCTTGACTCCAAATCCATAGCTCTTTGCCATACACCATCAGCTTTTGGGGTACACAGAACACTGGACCCCACAGATGGTCAGTGGAGTGCCAGGACTGGAATCCAAGCTTGTCTGGTGCTTGAGACCTTCTAGTCTTCTTACAGGGGAAGGTGTATATCTTGCTGTATATCATATATTACATAAAAAGCAGGATTTGTTTGACTCTCTATTGAACTAAGTCTAATTGCAATGAAGGACTTTAGGGCCAAGTTTTAATATCCTTTCCCATAGGATACCATGAGCATCCAAAGAGTAATCATTTTCAATAAAGAACAAAAAGACTAGAAAAGTCCTCCCATGTCCCTGCAGGTTAGGTGGTGACTCTGCTAATGACCTCTGGCACCCTGACCAGCCCTGGTACTGCACGTAATGGGAAAATGTTCCACAGTTGCAGGTGTTAGGCATTCCTTATATTGACTTGTCGTCTTCTGAAATCCTCATTTACAACTTCAAACATTTTTGAATGCCTTCGTCTCCATATAATGCCTAGGTTTTTGTTCTGTTTTGTTTTGAGACAGAGTCTCGCTTTGTTGCCCAGGCTAGAGTGAGTGCCGTGGCATCAGCCTAGCTCACAGCAACCTCAAACTCCTGGGCTCTAGCAATCCTGCTGCCTCAGCCTCCTGAGTAGCTGGGACTACAGGCATGCGCCACCATGCCCGGCTAATTTTTTCTATATATATTAGTTGGCCAATTAATTTCTTTCTATTTCTAGTAGAGACAGGGGTCTTACTCTTGCTCGGGTTGGTTTTGAACTCCTGACCTCGAGCAATCGCCAGCCTCGGCCTCCCAGAGTGCTCGCATTACAGGCCTGAGCCACCGCGCCCGGCCAATGCCTAGGGTTTTTAATAGTTGAGGCCAGGACTCTGGGGGCTCAAATTTGGCCAGGCTCTCTGGCACCATGGCAAGAATGTCAACGTCTGGGAAAGGCTGACTGCTCGGTCTCTGTAAAACCCGGAGTTGTAGGTTTCCTCCACCCCTTCCCAGGGGGTCTAGGTGCTGAGCACCCCACGTTTGTGGCTACCTGCTCGTATTTCTCCAGCTCCGTGTGGTAGATTTGTCTGATCTGTGAGAGTTTGGCTCTGTAATCGGAATGCTCCACTGAGTTGTCGGAACCTGCCCCTCCGGAAGCCGCCGCCGCTGCAGCTGCTGCAGCCGATCCTCCGCCCTTCTCCGGCCCCGCCACCCCTTCCGCTAAGAGCATGTTGTCCAGTCGCATCAGCTGGGGGTCTGTGGGCTCCTCTTCCTGGGCTCCTCGAATACTCAAAACTACGGGAAAAGACAAAGGGAAAGGGGAGTGTTAATGGCAACCCGAGAGAAAATTTAAAGCAAAAACAATTGAAATAATTTGCTAGACAAGCCTCCAAATTACTTGCAACAGGGCACTTGAGGAAAAGAGTAAGGGCTGCAAAAAGAGACAGATGAACTGGGAGGGCAGGAAAATGGAAAGAAGGCTCACTTTGTTCCAGAATCATACTCCATCTATGTGAGGCAGCTAGAATAGTCGAATTTATGGAGACAGAAAGTAGAACAATGAGTGCCAGGGGCTGGGGGAGGCGGGCATGGGAGTTATTGTTTAATGGGTACAGAGTTTCATTTTGGGAAGATGGGAGTGTTTTTGAGATAAATGGTGGTGCTGGTTGCACAAAAATGTCAATGTTCTTAATGCCACTGAACTGTTCACTTAAAAATAGTTAAAACTGTTAAATTTTATAGTTACATGTGTTTTAACTACAATAAAAAATGTTTAAAGTATAAAAAGTTTAATTATAACAATGCAATTTTTACTTTTATCCCCAAACTATCAATTTTGAGAAGCATTTCCTTCTTTATTTCTACTATTTGATTTCTGTAAATGTGTGGGTTTGCACTCATTGACTTTCTTTGTAATATTTGATCAGTCTAAAATTTTCATTTCCAGAATAATCTAAGCTAGGTAAATCCAGTAAACTTGGAGCGAAATCTTAAGACTGTACCTCTGGACTAGGAGAGAGCAGAGATAAGTCTAATATATTGATAGTAGGAAGACAAATTGGCTTTGGAGTAGGGACATCTAGCTCCAAAACTTGAGATCTACCTGTTCCAGGTGATAAGGACTCTGCCCTGTCGCAAACAAGGGTGAAGCCCTTTAAACAAGGTGTCTCGGGGATTCAGAGAAGACAGTGCTCTGGGAGGATGGAGTCTCCATCAGTGACATGGCTGCTTTTTATTAAAACACCATGAATATTGGTGGTGATTTGGACTGAAAGAGAGCGAGTGATTTAGTGAATCAGCAGAAGAGCTAGACAGTCTTTTTTACTGCCCCTCCACACAACCTGCCATAAAATAAATCACTCATCTGCATCCGGTTTAGTCACCAGCAGTCAAGTCTTTGTTAAGAGGGAACGTGAAAAGTATTTTCAATTTTTAAAAACATTGAACAAAATTTTTGGATAAGGTAGGAAAAGGAGGGAAGTGATTAAAGGCAGAGAAGGGGTCTAGCGTTCATTTACATTTTGGGGATGGAGGTGGCAGGACCTAAGTCCCCAGGAGATATATGAGCACCAGAGCAGAGTCCAGAGCTGCTTCTGGGCGGGGTGTATCAGGTGAGCCCCATTCCAGTTGTATCCTGAGCCCTAGCAAGGCAGCCCCTTGTGAGTCCCGACAGGGAAGGCAGATATGAGCTCAATGCAAGAGGACATCCAGATGCTCAGGACATTCTGTCATGTGTAATACCAGCATCACTGCTGGCTGTGCCCACATGCCCCTGGCTTTCCAACAGACATGACAAGAACCAACCTTGCAACTGCTTAAAAGGAAATCCCAATTCCTGTGCCCAAAGGGATAGCTTGGCTCTCATGAAACATGAAACAGTCAAGTGGACCATCAAGCCATGTGGACCAGTGGTGGCAGTGAGGAGCAAAGACGATGATGAAAGGTACAGGGGAAACACTCGTGCTTCTTGATGAAGGAGAGGAAGGGAGAGAGGGAGCCAGGATAGGGAAGGCGGTTAGCCAGGAGGGAGAAAAGAAGGAAGCCCAACTTGGACACTTGGACACCTAGACACAGACCACAGCACTTCAGTACCAGGTCACCGTATTCCCTTTCTAGCCTGAACTTCTAATATTCTGCTGCATGGAAATAAAATTGCTATAGTGGCGATAGCACAAGGTCAGAGGATCATTGAGATTCTTTATGTGGATTTCTTCCCCCTCGCCCCCAAAGAAATCCTTCTTTTGTAGGCTCAGGAGACTGAATGGAAAATTGCCCCTTTGGTTGATCTTTGAATTATATTGAGTCGCATTATTCTGTTTCTTGAATTCATTTACACAAATCTCCAAAGTCTTCTTAAGAACATATCACCACCCATAAAGGTTTCCTTAAGAAAGTAACCAAATGCTGTAACCACTTCCTGAAAACCAGGTCCTAAAGGTGCTGAAAAGAATCTGCCCATCCAAGCACCTGGCAGGCCCAGCAGGGCCTCCTTCCTCACCTCTATGGTCAGGGCTGGTGGGGTTTATGGGTAAATTTAATTTTATTTGGTCAATTTCAATTGCTTTATCAACAAAGATATTTATGGGCCATTGACAGATTTAAAAAAATCATCTCTGAGCCATTAATAAACAAGTGTAATTGTTTCACCTTAGCTTGGTTATTAAAAAAAAATTACACTGATGAAAATTCTACTCTTTCATACACTGTACTGAGTCTCATGCCTAGTATATATACTCCCTTCGAAAGAGGCCGGAAGCCCCCAAGCAGGCAGGAAAATTGTCCGAGATGCTGCTGAGGCTGGGAACACTTCAGCCAGGGGGTGATGTCTCCCAGTGGGCCCTCCTGGTTATGCCTTCACCGACCCCTCTGGCATGCGGCCCAATGCTGAAAGATCTTATGACAGTTTCTTGCCTCAACAACAACACCACCAATGCAAAAAGGAATGCTATCATCTTAATGGTCAGTTCTTACCAAGGTGCATGTGGGCACTACCTACCTGAGGGGGCATCAAATACCCATGCCTCCAATAGCAGGTGCCTAAGCCTGCCCCTTCACTTCCTGAGCCTAGCCTTCTGGCAAAACTCAGTTGAGCCGAAGGAGGAGGTAGAGAGGTAAGATAGCCACAGCCCAGAGCTCTGGTCCTAGTGATCACGGACGCATCACTGCTAATATTTCCCACATGCCTAATATTTCCCTCTGAGAATATTTTCTCCTTCCAGGCTTTCTCAGTTTCATACCTATGCTCCACTTTTTCCTTGAACAATTGACAGGAGGCACAATCTATTCCACGTAAACTCTACACACCTGCCTAATTATTATTTTGTTTGGCCTTGAACCCTAACCGCTCTTAAAGAAAATGAGAAAGGAAATTGCTAAGCCTGTCAAAGGACACTGAAAGGACACACAGGAAGCCCCTACCCATTGTGGACATTTTGCGAGGGTCACAGAGTTTAAAGCACTGATTTTTTTTTCAGGTCCGAAGGATACATTTAGTTTTCAGAGGGTGGGGAGCAACAAAAAAGTGTTAGCATTTTGCTTAGATTTGGCAACATTTTATGAATCCTATAAACAAATACTCCTTAAACCGAAATTCGGAATCGCCAAGATTGAAGAGAATTGATTTCTTAGTGTAGCCAATTAGAAACTGGCATGATAGAAATACAACACACCATAATGCAAATGTTGCCTTGTTTACACTCAAGAGTTCAGCATGCAAAAATAGGTCCCAAACCAGAGATCTGAAGAAAATAAAAGAATGAAAAGATGTGGAAAAACAAAAAAAAACCCCATCAGTCCTCTCCAAATCACACCCTTTAAACTATACACAGATTACAGAAAAATAGAAAAGAAAATGTCAGAGTATGTGCAAAAACAAACAAACAAAAAAGAACAATATAAACGAGGGAAAACCTTAAAAGAAAATCTTCATCTACTTTACGTAGAAGATTCTGGTCCTGGTGGACTCAGGCTGTGTACGTATGCTTGGAGAGGGCAGGGCTGGGCCAATAAACAACACTTCATGGTCATCTTTCTATCCAGAACAGGGAGAATCTGAATGTACCACTATAAAAATGGGCGTTGGGATTCACTGGTACAGAAACTGTTCAGCTAGTCAGTAAAAGAAAAGAAAAAAAAAAACACCAACATTAAATAAATGAAAACGGTGATATGTCTAAGCAGAAGCGATTCCACCTATTTATTGCTTGAAGCCCGCACTAGGGCGAGTAGGAGACAAAATGATTATTTAAAAGCTCCTATTTTTTTTTTTTTTTTATCTCTGCGGCACCATGCAAGACTCAAATGAACCTTTCGCCAGGACACCAGAGATGTTAACACTCATCTTCCAAGATCCAATTTCAACCAGCGGAGCTGTTACCTAATCCAGCAACCATCACATATGATCAGGTTCCTGTCCCTGACGGGCGCCCCGCTCTGCACCCTCCCCCTCACCGCTTCCCTCCCCAGCCCAACGGCTTTTCCTGAAACAGCTTTTAAAGGGCCAAGTCCCCACTCTGTGCTAGCACATATAGGACTGTAATGGCCAGGCAGGCCTGTATACTTCCACTACCAGAAAAAAAAGGAAAAAAAAAAATGGCACTAGGTTTGCAATCTGTAGAGGGTTTTGCCTATGAAGATATGTAACCCATTTAGCAATAATTCTTACAGAGGGAGTTTCCTTCTCACAGATCTACCCCCTTATGGAAGAGATCAGTCAAGACAGGTGAGTGATTTATATAGAAATTGTCACAAGCCCTTTGAAAAGCATCTGATGTCACATCCACCTTGCTGCCACTGCTTGCCCTGGGGTGAATTCTTTGGTAAAACTCCCAAGATAAGGGGACTGTCACAGCACACAGTCGGAGCCTCTCTCACAACTGGTCGCCTGCTGCTCCTTCTTTATTTTTCTTCACACAAGGAGAAAAACAAACCCAAACCCAAAGGCATATATATATTCAAGATCATCATCCTTGGCGGGAGGGCTGTGTGCGGGTTGTTTTGTCCTTGGATGAGCGACATGGGTCTGGAGCAGCTCCGGCCAATGCCCACTAGAGGGCACTCTTTCTTCACCAAGGACTGGTTCTGCCGGGAGAAATGGCTCCACAGTCCCGGGAAGTGTGGGGCGGGGAATGCCTCTGCTCAGATTCAACTTCTGCAAGCGGGGCAGGTAGACGGAAAGGGGAGGAGGGCAGACCTATAGAGAGGGTTGTCTTCAGATGTGGACAGCAGTCCAGGGGCCCAAAGCTGAGCAAAGAGAGATAGAGACAGAAATAGAGAACAAGAGAGAGAGAGAGAGAGCGCAGAGAGACAGGTGGTCTGGGGAAAGGCAAGAGGCAGCCTCCCGGGAGTGCATGCAGAAAGGCAGGCTCTCTCGGGCCCATCTCCTTGTTTGATCTAAAGGCACAAACCTCCATGCAGGTGGCTCTACTGCCCACGAATAAGTCTTCACTACGCCCTAGCCGGAGGAGGGTTAGGAAAGAGAATGAAGCCCTCCCAGCCTCAGCTCTGCCACCTCCCAGTCCCTCAGAACTCTGGAGAGAGGAACGGGAGGGAAATGTGTTGCCTTTGCATTTTCACAAACAGAGCAAAGAACCTGCCAACTCCTGAGAGCACCAGAGTGACACCTTTTATTTGTTCATAAAGTACTTGAACACACAGAATTGCATCACCCTATACGACATGAAGTCATGTTCCAAATCTACATAGCAGATAATCGAAGATTATAAAGGCAAAGTAGCTTTCCCAAAATCAAAGCAAAAGAGACATAGTCAAGACTAGAATTTAGGTCTTTAACTCTTTGGCACTTTATCCTCCACAGCCTTAGAATCCTAACTCTCTTTCACAAAAGGTGGCTAAATGGGTGACAATTCTGTGTGTGTGTGCATATGCAAACATGCACACACACGCACACGCACACACATGCACTCACACGGTATATCTTTTGATGCTCTCTCTAGTTGCATCCAATACTCTGGGCAAGAAGAAAACCACCAGATATGAGGTCGGGAAGGAAAGTTCTTCCTCCTGATTTCTTAATTTTTTTTTATTACTAATAGTTACCTCTTTCAATGAATGGCACCATTACAGTAAGAGACACTGTTGGATGACAGAATGCCCTCTTCCCACGCTGCCATAGAAACCCACTTCCCACAATCACATCCCATTTTAAATCTCAGCTCAAAATCCTTCTCCAGGAACCCTGCCCTGACGAGAAAAAGTAAAACTGGACTCTCTAGCCTCTGTGCCACCAGGGCACATGCAGTCTACACCACGGCCACAGGGCATCTCGGGACGCCCCAGGGCACATCTAGCATCTCGCCAGCAAGCTGTGAGCTCACGAAAGACAGTGGTGACCTGTCCTATCTCTGTCCATCACCGTGTGACCTCACAGAGCCTGTTGCTAAGCGTCTGCTCCAGGATGTCTTAAGGGTGAAGTACCAGAGTGACGGAGGGAAGGAGGATGCAGGCTGGTGACATCCACAGCTCTCTGCCTCAGCTCCCTGCTCTCCGCCAGGCAGTCAGAGCTGGCTCTATGTGCTCCCCTCCTTCCCTTGCATTCCGGTTACGAGCTGTACCAGAGCCAGCATGCTGGTGGGGAGAGGCTGTTCTCGCCGCCACCTCTTC
Organism: Microcebus murinus; assembly: GCF_040939455.1. Classification (NCBI taxonomy): domain Eukaryota; kingdom Metazoa; phylum Chordata; class Mammalia; order Primates; family Cheirogaleidae; genus Microcebus; species Microcebus murinus. The sequence goes on along the minus strand of NC_134105.1, from coordinate 112,255,526 downwards.
CACAGCCGCTTCAAAAAACTGTCAAATCTGCCTTTTCAAATCTGACAATTCTAAACAAGCAAAACTACACTGGCCTGAAGCCAGAGCTTCCTGGACCCAGCCCGGTACGTCCCCAGTCAGCCGGCACTGCCCGTGACCAAGGCCCTGGTGCCGGGAAGACCCGCACACGAGGGTCACCTGGGGAAGAACCCCTGCAAGGGCGGGTAGGGGCCTGGCAGTGGAGGGGCCACTCATGGGCCACCTGAGGAGTGCTCCGTTCACTCAAACGAATGACTGACCAAGTGACGACAAGATGCCAGGAATGAGCTGGGCACCGGGACGTCCAAGATGAATCATACGAGGGCTCTGCTGCAAGAAGCTTACGGTTTATATTCTTCTCGTCCCTTCTGACCAGTACTCCCACTGCCTTGAGGCCTGTGGACACACAGAGCTGCCAGAGCAGGCGGCTGGCAACTGAAAAACTCCAACTGGTACACAACTTCTTCTCCTTCCTACACTTTCTTTCATCTCCTACAAGCACAACGATACCCAGAAACCAGAGACTTCTCAAGTTGAGAAATACCTGTGACACCATTTGATTCTCCTAAACCAAAGGTGGGAAAACTAGAATCTTCCATGAGCATCCTCAAGTTTAGGGTAGTGTGCGCTCATGTTCTTCTCTCCTAATCCTCGATCCCCTGGTTTCATGTAAAAGCTCTTTTTTGGGTGGGGGGAAGTGATTTTTAGAGTTTTCCATCAAACAAAAGGGAAATGATTGACAACTGGACTTCCTAAATGTTACGAAGCAGCATTACAGATGGCTGCCAGTCAGCACTACTGAGTAGCATGGGGACACCCGTCAGCACCTGAGCTGAGACCTCCCAGCCATGCATGGAGGTGTTTCATGCTGCAGCTGGACTGGAGCAGCCTCTTCGGGTGAGAAGTCCTAGTTCATGAAACTACCCTCAGACCCACAGTGCTGTCCTCTCAGCCCTTCAGAATCTGAGAGACACCGAGGTGGGACTTAGCCTAGGTTCCAGGAAGGTCTCTTAAAGTACCTCTGGGGAATCTGCTTTGAAGACAAGATGCCTTTCAGCCCCTTCAACTGTTTTTCTTGCTTTGTTAAGCGGTAGCCCACACTATAACCAAGCTCAGGAACTTGCGGGTTTTTTAGTGCAACAGCAGCAAGACTTTGAGGTCCTCAAGCATTTGATCCCACGAATATTTATCAAGCATGTGCCGCGGTGCCAGGCCCTGCGCCGACTTTCCAAATAAACGTGGCCCCGTGAGGAGCTCGGAGACCCACTCGTTTGATTCTTCACGTGTAGCCAACAGCCACCGTGTGCTGAGCTCTGTGTGTGAGATTTTAGGGCAGGGGATGAAAACAAAAATATACGACGCTCTTGAGACAGTCTGAGGTTTTTGTTTGTTTGTTTATGTTTTGGGGTTTTCGTTAAGAGAAACATTCTAAGTTTTTCTTGTCATTATTTTTTTTTTTTCTTTTCCTCTGGGCTAGGTTTTGGCGGTTCTGGTCACATGTATTTCCTCCTTCTCAGGGGACGCACAGGCATGGATCCCATTCACACGTTCCCGGCTTGGCACACGGAGCCTCCCCGGGCCAGCTGGCAGGGAGAAAGCTAATGTGCCGGGCAACAGGCTCCTGCCTTTCTGGAAGGGTGCCGGCTGCCTGGGCGAGGGGCTTCGGGCCTTAATAGCTCCAGCTTGGACGGCTGCTCGGGAAACCCCTCTGCCTACAGAGGAGCCGCCGAGGCTGGGAGGAGGGCGCGACTTCACACTGGCTTTGGCCTCAGACCGACAGCCCCCAGGTAGGAGGGAAGGAGAAAGGCCACGGGACAGGGCCAGCGTGTGTCAGCTCTGGACTGCACCTGTTAACTCACGATGCAAGGAGCAGTTTCCTTCTTTGTTAGACATAAAAAGCATGGAAAATGGGGAGCCCCTGGCTGGCAGCTTGCTGTGCATTCCCTGCGCACGAAAGCTTCTCCCTACAGTGGCATTTCCTAAAGGGAGGTAGCACAGAGAAAGCAGAAGACATTTCTCGATACTCTCCCACCTTCAGGTGAAAATGTTTGGGCAGCTCGGAGTCTCAACGAGGCACCGAGCACGTGGCTGGTTCTTGGCAAGAGCTAATACATGACAAATTTCCTCTCCGACCATAGTCTAATACCCAGAAAAGTGTAAGCAGGGGCAGGGCTCTCTTCTGCTAGCTCCATAGCAGGGCGCAAAGAAAGCACGCCAGGATAGGCCTCGGCTATCTCAGCACGAGGCCAGGAGGAAGGCTCCCACTGTGTGATTTCGCCTCCCTTAAATTTGGTTTTTTTATCGCCAAGCAGTGGATGATCGCATCAACTATGCCACAGTTCTTATTAAGGATTAAATAAGGTTATTTTTACAAAAGCACTTGTCCAGTGCTTGGTAACTGGTAGCTTTTCGATTGTTGGTTAAATCTGAATCAATCGCATTGATAAAGGTCCCTTTGGGAAGAATAAAAAAAAAAAGCAGGGAAGATTCAGAGTTAAGGGCTTGGTTTCTGTATGTGAGGAATCAGCAACACAGAAGGAACTAGGATAAACCAGAGACTGCACCCACATGCACACGCATGCACACGTATGCACACGCATGCACACACATGCCCTACCTCACCATCCCGTGCTCCCAGGCAAGCTCATACTGATACCATCACAGGCCAAGAAATCAATCGATCCCTGGCCAATAGAACAAATTGCAAAATGTCTTCCCCTCTCTCTCCTTTCTCCCCCCTCTTTATGTCCCTTTCCTGTTATTCTTCTCCCAAGCACATTAAGGATCTCGCTGCTTCTGAAGCCTGACGCGTCTCCTCCTCACACAGAGCCATCGGCTCCCCGCGCCAGAAAGGAGCACCGTCCTCCTGGGCTGGCAGAGCTTACACTGGCAGCCTTGGTCTTTCTGGAAGGCTGGAAGACCCTTCTGGGAACCACTTAGCTCCAAAGCAATCTCACCTGGTGTCAGACAAGAGAGCCTGCAAGCCATCTTTAATGGCTGCTGTCAAATTTCCATTAAAAAATAAATAAATTATAACCAGAAGAGGGTAAAGACTCTATTTGTACTCAACATTTGAAGGAAGCGCATTTAAGTTCTGACTTGGGGTGGAATTCAGTGCTCACACTCTGCTGGGACCCAGAGAAATCCCAGGCTCAAAACAGGAGAACGATTTGCTGTGGCTGTGTTTGCACCACACGTGTCGCCTTCCCTTGTTGGCATCACCACCCCTGTCTTAGCACTACGAATGACCTTCCCTCCCGCTCCTGTTGACAAAAGTGGGATTTTTCCCGCCCATATTTACAAACTGAATAGTAACAGAACTAGTTTTTCTCTAAATTTCCAAACAATTTCATCAGAACTAAGTTTGAAGTAAAGAGCATTTTCTACCCACAGGAATCTTTCCCAATTTTTGGAAACTGCTGAATAATTCAAAGACAGGGTCCCCAACACAATGAGCCCTTGGCCTTGAGGGGTCGTTATATAATTCAACCAATAATTTAATCTTTATTCAATCCATGAGTACTTCAAATTCCACAAATCGCAGGAGACTAATATACTGCTACTGATAGAACACCTTCACCCTGCTGGACTAGGCTTCCTTTCCAATGAGGTGAAAATGCAAACCTCTGGCAGGTGACAGGTACAGACAGAGGTGTGCAGACCAAGGATGGACAGAGGAATGATGTGACTGATGCCAAAGAGCAAATTCCAACCAGGGTAAGGTGGGGTCCTGGAGTCAGTGAATGAAGTGCAATACTCTAAATTACTCCATCCCTTTTGCCTATTTGGTGGTTCTTCTACTTCTCTCTCCAGTGGACTCTACCAGGAGATGGAAAATTGAAGTGTGGGAGAGAAAAAGGACAAGTATGTTCTGCTTGACTAAGGCAAGACGAAAGGAATCATGGAATCCCTTGACTACCATTGCCACTACAACAATCACTGATATCAACAAGCTCATTTAATGTGAATGTGTATGTTAAGTACACTCATATTTCTGCGGAGATATGAGATATGATAGAGCATGTGCCTCTCTCCTACCTGGGACCTAGGAAAGGGAACACTTTGGGAAGGGCCTAGCAGAGAATGTTGGCACAAAGATGAAGGAAAAGTTCATCTGCTGGTTTCTTCCAACATACCAGTAACAGGACCCTAATTTTTAGCTGAATTCATAGCCACTAGGAGGAAAGACACATTCCAGCTTCCCTTGCAGCTAGATGTGGTCTTGCCTCACATAACATGAGACAAAACTCCAGTCAGGAATGTCTTTAAAAATGGGGAATGCCATTCTTGACCCTTTATTTTTTCTTTCTGTTGGATGGAATGTGAATATAATGGCTGGTGCTCCAGCAGCCACCCTGGACCATGAGCTGGCCTGAAGATGAGAAGCCATACTAGGGAGAGAAACTGGATGTAAGTTCTCACACCCTGGAGAGCAGCCTAGATGGTCACCTTACGGCTCTAAGAAAGGAAAGGAAGAAATAAATTTGTATTTTGTTTAAGGCATGTTATGTGGGGGTTCTCAGAGGGTTCTGTTTGTTTGGTTTTGGCAGCTTAAACAATCCAAGCTAATCCAAACTGTTGGAAAAGAAAATAAGAAAGCAAGCTACAAGTCAGAGTGATTTCATTGTTTGGTATAAACAGGTAAGAGTGTTACAGAGGAAATTAGAAAGAGGCAGACTTAATAACTTAAAAAGAGGTTAAGTCACAGAAAAACTCGAGGGTGGCCTTGAGGAGTGGGCTAGAGCAAGCATACCGGGGTGGGAGGTCACGGGTGGCTGGATGTGGAAACCAGCCGGAAGCGTTCAGCCATCTCTGTGACGAAGGAGGGAAGAGAAGATTCTCTCTTGACCAGGGAAAGCTAAGCTAGACTAAACTGTAAACCTGGAGGTGAATATAAAAGGCAGAGCAACGTGAGACTAAGTTCTAACAAGTTACTTTACATGACTGTCACCTGCCTTCCTAGACATAGCTTGTATTGGGATGTTTCCTTTCGCTACAGCAAAGTAAGGTTTTTACCCTCACCAGCCTGCTCCATTTGTCAGGTACAGAGTCCTGGAAGAGAGATCCCAGCGCGCCCTACGCAGAGAAGAAATCACCTCCGTGCACCCTGGTAGCAGTAGAATTCCCCAGCTGAAGGACACAGGGACTATTCACGGGCACCCCAGGTCCATTTCAAAGCACAGACCAATTAGCTTTCCTTTTTCCGTGACCACAAACAACACCTGTGACCCCAGACAGTCATCTCACAAACGCATACAAGGTCATCAGCCAGGGGCGGGGGGGTCCCTTGGGGGAGAGTATGTGGACCATCCGTCACCACTGGTTACAAACACCACCCCAAGCACACACCGTGCTGCTAACGAGCCCCCCGCCCCCGTGCCACCCGCAGACACGGGAGCCCAGAACACACGGGCCAACGGGCAGCGTGAGAAGCGGGGGGCTCGTGCTGCTTCTCAAAGCTTCGAAAGTAGCCTCGGAAAGCACCAAGGCTACTTTGACTGGCTGGGAAGATCGGATGGCAGGACAGGACGTTAACCGTGTCTAGACCCCCCTCCCAGACGAGAGGCTACATAAGAAATGTTGGTTGGGGTGGCGGGATGGGGGAAGGGCGATTGAGAGGAAGAGCTTCGACTGCAAAACACGCCTGTAATCTTCCCTCCGGATAAAAGGTAAACATCTCATGGGGACCAAGAAAGCAACTGACTTGATGTCTTACGGCATATGTGACATTTCTGCTTTGGGGAGGAGTCCACGGAGCCATCATTTCCTGCCTGTCTCATCTCAGCACTTGTGCCTTCCCATTGAGGGATGAGCTGTCAGGGGTGGTGGCCCCGATCTCCCGGACGGTTGGTCCTCCATGGCATCTCTTCCTCCCCTCCCAGTGGAGTCTAAGTAACTGAAATCTAGGACGCACAGATACCTGGGGGGGGGGGGCAATGGGTTTAACTTTTCTTGAACTTGAACGCGAACATTCAAATTCCATCCCGAGCGAGGCTTCTCAGATGCCGATTCGAGTTTCCAGGGGGACATTTTAAAGGAGAAGTAGATTTCAAGCGAATGATTGCAACTTATCGAAAATAATGTGCTACTTAGCATCTGCGGCAAACATCCTGGCAGGCAGCGAGAGAACACAGCACTGGAGCAGATGGGAGCGATTAGGCTCTGATTTTCAGACGGGCTTTCTGTGGATGTTGCCTCCACTTGCTGTCCGCATACTGGTAAGATCGGGAACTCGGGGTGAGAAGGGAGTCTGCGGCCCATTTCTTCTTCCTGAGCACTGGAGATGGAGCACCCCACCAAGTGCTCCCACATTGGAGGCACCAACCCCTGTGGGGAGGTTACAGCGGTCATCGTGACCATCATCATCAAAAAGCATTTAGCACCACAAGGCGCTGGCTAAATGCATCAACGGGTGACAGAGAGATAGATGAGAAACTATCTTAATTTTCCTTCAAAGATTTGTTTCCCCGAGGCTGGCCCTTATTTACTGTGGTTCTTACCGCATTTCTCTGAAGAAGCATCTTGTTTTCTCGTTCGCTGAGTGAGCCAGCATCTCTCCCACCCACATAATATCTGCTCCGGAAGTTCCCCGAACTGTCCCACCTGCCAGACGTTAGCATGGCCCTTCTCGGGCACCTTGCTGATGGGACTTCACTGAGCCCCACTCTGGACTCCTGGGACGGCCCCTAGCAAGCTGTACCTATTTCGATGACAACACTGAGGCCCGGCATACTAAGCACCTAGCGAGTCCCCTGCAGAACACCGAAAGACTCCAACTGTCCCCACGTCAGCAGAGGCCCATGAAGGGGCTCACGCTCTCTGGGGCAACAGACATATGGTCATCTAAGAAGCCAGATTCGCTTTTCTCTTCCAGTGCTGCCTGCTCTCCCGCAGCACTGTGTTCAACTCTGCCAGACTGGTCATGTCCACTTATGTTTAGTGACAGCCTTACAGCTCAGCTAAAATAAAAATCTCTCAGCTTGCACAAAGTGTGACTGGCCTGTACAATTGCACCAACACTGCTACTCCTGCAAGGCCCCACGCTGCTCTCCCGGTCAGCTGTTCCTTCAACATGATAGACTGAGTACCTACTCTCCGCCAGGACCTATATTTCCGCTGGGGAGACTTTTCCAGAAATAAGACAAGTTTGCAGAACCATGTGGGAAAGAGCCAATAAACGTGAAATCGCTGGAATAGCTGTGTGGACAACGTGGTGTGGGAGAACTGCGCACGCCACCATATTTTCTTTCGTGGGAATTAAACTTTACAAACCAATTTGTCAAAAATTCGCTCTTTTGCCTGTGTTCTCACCTGACTGTTATGGGGTATTATTAGCCCCTTTATTCGGATGAGGCAACTGAGGTCCAGGGGAGTCCGAGCGGTGCATGGGCACACAGCTGGTTCTGCAGGTGGCTTAGTTCAGGTCACGCCCCCCCCCCCCCGACCCCCACGTCATAGCTGCCTCCAGCCGTAGCAAGGATGCTGGTGAGTGAAGGTCAGTGCCCTGAAGAAACAAGGGCTGAAACTCACCAGGGTAACTGGCAAGTTTCCACAGGGTGGAGGCCAGCGTGGACTTTCATGCTGCCTTTTGCAGAATTTCATTTCTCTTCTTTCCTGAATGAGCCTAAACCAAGAAAAACTACTAACAACACATGTGGTTGTTGTCCCCGTTTCAAGGCCCTCTAGCCCATTCTGTCTTAAGGGACACCAAACGGTCACAGAACTGTTCACACGCCACACTACCAAAAATTACAGTTGTGCAAACACTTTTTAAAATGCTGAATTGGACTTTGCTTTTCATAACGGAGAACGTGGAAGTCACATGAAAGTTACTCTGCTGTTGCTCGGGTTGGTAATGGACAGCACCGGGGGCTGGTACAAGACCTTGGTCATAAGGTTCAATGTCATCCAACAGGAGACTGTCCTCCTGCAGGCTCCGGCTTCCAATTTGCAAACCAGAACTGCGGGGCCACCTCTCTGCCTTCACATTCTACCAAAATGGCAAGTGGGCTCATAGGAAGAGTGAGAAGAAAAGCATTTTGAAGTCCTCTAATGAAAGAAGTGTCTAGCTTCTTGTTTCGAGATTGTTGACTGTATGCATATATTTATTGTTACTAGAAAAAATACATTATGGAATCATCTCAGCCTCAAGTAAACTAGCTAATTTTCAGATTCTATAAGCCAATGTGAATAATGTTGATGCAGTTTTCTTCCCTCTTTTAGAGGGAATCCCAGGGTACCAACACTGGTATAGATCTGGAGATTTCTACTTTAGGCAAACAGTCAAAATAACGCCGCTGGTGGTATGACTGAGGATGGCAGCAACATGTTCGAGATCAGTTGCCCAGGCTTTAAGTGACAAGGATGTTAAGAATGATGCACAGAATAAAAAAGTAGGGATTTTCTTAATTCCTCCCTCCCTCGTTGCTACTACTGCAATCCTGCATAGCAGGTAGGACCCCCAGACTTTTGAAATGCCATAGTGGGTGCTCATGTCCTGCAAGAAAACGCTCAGACTTTAGCTCTCTCCCTGGTCAGAGTCTCTGGAATGCAACGTTGTGATTCATCTCTTGACCCTATAAACTCCTGAGATTATTTCAAAGATGCTAAGGGGAATTTCAAGATGCGGTTTTCCAATACAGTTATTCTTTTGATAGACAGGCATTTACTCAGTTCACACACAGAGGGGGAAAGTCCTCACTATTCGTACCTCCATCTTCTGAATGGCAGCACAGACACCCTTTCTCCCTCCCTCTCACACACACAGGACACACGGACATAAACCGTGAGAACTGGTGTAGAGATTCAGTCTTAAATTTTAGCCCCTATTTCGATGCTCGAGTGATACACACAATGATGGCGCTGGGGCTCAGAAACCAGCACCCCAAAATGAAGGCTTCAGAAGCAAAAGTTTTTCTCTGACCTTCTCCTGCCCTCCTGTCTCTCAGTCCCACTCTCCCCTGAGGCTAGCCGCAGAAACTAGAATCCCTCTTCCTCAAGGCAGGTCGTAAAGATCAGAACCCCTTTTTTCTCAAAAGCCAGCCATAAAACCTAACATTTATTCTGTGTAAAAACTGGTCATAAAGAAATTATCTGGCCTACCTTGTTTGACTGTAGGTCATAAACCCTGCCCCCTAATTCAGAGAGGGGGGCTGCCCCACATTCAGAAGGAAGGAATGCATGCTCAGAGAGACCAAGAACAATCTAGACAGACAGGCCTTGCTGGGCTTCCTCGTTTAGTCTAGCATTAGATCATAGCCTTTTTGTCCAATTATATTCTACATGGCTCTCCATACTTTGTTGAACTTAAGCATAGAATGGGACAATTTCCCCTGTATCTTTGGGTCTTCATTCTGAAGGCTCCCATGTACACATGTTAAATACATTTGTATGCCTTTTCTCCAATTAGTCTGCATCTTGTCGGCGATTTTTCAGCAAACCTTCAGAGGGCCAAGGGCTCTTGGCCCCTACAAGAGGTATATTAAGCTGATAGATTCATTAGCCTCTTAAAATTAAAGAAGGGAGAGTTAATCGCTGCACATCAAAGAAATCTTTCATTGCTCAAATTAGGCTTACAACTTTGTAGTCACTTTTCATAGCTCTGTTTGAATGTACAGCAACCTCTGTGGCTCCTTTGGATTTTTTTCAAAGACTATAAATGAAGTTCACAGGGAAAGGGAATCCCTCTTGGGGTACAATTCATCCATTTGGAGAATATGCTGATCTTTAAGAGACAAGTACTTCCCTAGAAAAGGTTAAGGGAAGAGGATAGTTTAGGGGGAAATAGAAGAGGACCAAGAAAAAAAAATGGGGGAAAATGAAGAAGAAAAGAGGGAGATAAAATACCAATCAAGATGTTTGTGAATCAAGAGGTACTGTGTGGACCAGATGTCCCAGAGTGGGGGAACATAGCACAGTGGCCTTTCCTTCCAAATCCCAGGCCATCGTGCACTCTCTAATGCAGAATAGTGTCTCTGTCCCGCCTTTAGCTGGCCATGCCCTTTACACCTAAGGAACACAGCCCTGTCCCTGGGAACTTGGATTCTCTGCCTCCTAGAAAGAAAGGCCAGAAAGGTACGTGAGAAGGAACCCACCTGTGGTGAGCTGTGATAAATGCCTAACAATTACTCAATCTTGGACAGTCCTCCTCTTTACTGAAATCCAGTAATTAGTTCACCCATTCATTAAATCATAAAACCATTGCTTGACTGGTCACTGTGTGCCAGGCAAGTACCAGGGACACAGAAATAAAAGACAAAATGCCTGCGCTAAAGGAACTGCTGGCTTCGTGGGGGAAAGCAGACAAATGCACAGATTATTAGAATACAGTGGTGTGGAGGAAGTTGACTCAACAAAAGGCCTGTGGTTGTGAAATCATCACAATTAAGCCTGTTGACATTCATTCTTACTTCCTTACTCCAGTAGAGGCTGACCTCATAGTCAAACATGCAAAGGGATCTCAACGTACATGCGTGCAGCAGTAGACAAAGGCCAGGTGTTCGTGTTTACCTGTAATGGTTTCAGCAGGCACCCCATCCTCACACCATTCAACCCAGTAACCGCGGGTAGGACTTAAACACCTGAGAGCCAGCACTACGCAGGACCCCCGCTCTGCATCTGGGGACAAGCCAGCCCACGAAGGGGTGGCAATCCCGAGAGTAGAGGCAGCATAAATCATGATGCCCAACCTCACTTCGCAGACAGTCGTAACGGAATGCACTTCCTCCTCCACGAAGAGCAAGGGCTTTGCAGACGGCGCCCAAAGCCACGAGCTGCACACCAGATCAGAGACGGGCCTGTCGGGAGAGGCGAAGGTGGTTTCGAGGCTTCTCTGCGGCTTTGCAGAAAACACTCCGAGTGGGAGGAGGCATTCACGCGGTCTCCGCGGGCGTCCGCTCCCTGCGGTTGGGCACTCGCAGGAGTCTGTGGCTGCTGATTTCACCACACACTCAACTTGTCCCACCATGGTCCTCCCTGACCCAGCCCTCAAGACAGCAGACCGTCCGGATCGCCCCACACAAGCGATCTTTCACTCTGTGATCTCCCACACCAGGTCCCGGGGGCAGAAGTCTCAGACTCTCAAAAAAAATCTTATCTGACCCCTTCCGTTGTCAACAGAGAAGGGAAGCAGGTATTTAGCAGGGAGGAGCATAGAAAAGCAGCTGCAACCAACACTCCACCTGTGACCCCTCCCGGATCCGAGGTGAGGCCCGACCGCCCTGAGCCCTGGGCCAGCTTCCCCAGTGCAACCCCAGCCAGCCATAATTCCACACATAAACAACTCTTGCTAGGCATGAAGCACACACCAGACAGTAATCAGCTTATCTAACAGAACAGGCCTCTTTTCCTAACGCAGAGGAGGATTAGCAGGCTTGAATTACAGCCGTGAAGTGTAATCAAGCCCTGATGGACACTGGCAAAGGATACTGTATATTCCTGCTGGGCCCCCAGTGGCTGGCGCAACGCGGCGTACCTACGGGGGACGGACAGGAAATGCTCTCGATGGCAATTACCCCGGGAGAAGGCAATTGTGGGATGGGGACAAGCAAGTATTACGGTGGAGGGGGGGGAATTAGATTACAGCTGATGACCACATCCTCTGCTGCTTCCAGTCTTGCGAAAGTCTTGAAGTTACTGCATTTGAACAGATTTTTCTGCCCCCATTAAAAAAAAAAACAACGTCACCTAAATGCTAATGAAGGACTAATTCCTACCCTGCTTGGCCACAGAAGCAGCTCCCGTGCTGTCTGAGACACAGCGCCCACGGCTCTACCCGCAGTGATGGGCACGGCCTGGTGACCTGCAGCTCGGTGGGGCCCAGGGGGGATCGGCGGACATGAACTTCGCAAAGGAATTTGTACCAGGACTCAGAAATAGGTAAACAATTTTAAGCATTCCATCCTGACCTTGAAGATGCCAAAACCAACCCAAACCAGGTGGGGGTTACATTTTATATCTCCCACACCGAGACATCCCATCTCGCTTGAGAGGCCAGTATTTAACGATATGCTTGCAACAAGGTCTTTCTTTACTTTAGTACATTCCATGAATGAATAGGGGACACCACGAATTCCTCGAAGCTTCCTAAAAGAATCTGTACCTTGCACTTTAACTTTTATGTTTTTCTTGTTCATTTATTCGTGAAGAACTTTTCTTCACATTCTCATCGCAGCACCTCTTCATGCAAAACAATTCAACAACTCACTAGTCTTCTCTTCTAAAGAAGTAATCTTAGCCCCCTTTGAAATTCCTCATCTCTCTTGCCACCTCTCCTTTTCTCCTATTTATATTTCTTAGACGGCAAAGAATCCGAAGTGGATATAACGATGGGGAAACCGCCTGCCCCAACCTGGGGAGTAGGAGAAAAATAACTTCCTGACTTTCGTTAAGTTCTGGGTCTCTTGAGGCAAATCCCTTGCATTAACCCTGCAGACATGCTGCTTTCTCTTCAGTTAAATCTCTACTCAAATACTTCTTTCCAATCCTGGATTTTCAATGCCTTTCCAACATCTCATTCTTTCCAGTACACTTGGAAAGAGTAGGTGACTCCAGGTGTGACACCATGAAGGCCTCCAGAGGTGGCCCAGGGGTGAGGAGGGCCATGGCCTACAAAGAGTATGATATAGTTAAAGGTTCTGAAATGACATGCCATGGGCCACTTGTCCTACCAGTACCATCCCCATCCTCACTGTCTTATCCCTTTAGGCACTTACAGCTCAAAACATCCTCTATAGGCCGGGCGCGGTGGCTCACGCCTGTAATCGCAGCACTCTGGGAGGCCGAGGCAGGCTGATTGCTCGGGGTCAGGAGTTCGAAACCAGCCTGAGCAAGAGTGAGACCCCGTCTCTACTATAAATACAAAGAAATTAATTGGCCAACTAATATATATAGAAAAAATTAGCCGGGCATGGTGACACATGCCTGTAGTCCCAGCTACTTGGGAGGCTGAGGCAGCAGGATCTCTTGAGCCCAGGAGTTTGAGGTTGCTGTGAGCTAGGCTGATGTCACGGCACTCACTCTAGCCTGGGCAACAAAGTGAGACTCTGTCTCAAAAAAAAAAAAAAAAAAAAAACACCCTCTATACTTAATCACAGCATGGGAACTCTACAGCCATGATCGTTAATGCCATGGTCTTTGCAGGAAATTTTGAGGCCAAAACTTTCAGACTCTTAAACAATTGATAAATATATATAATTAATTTTTAAAACAATGTAATAGACTATAGTCTGAACGCTAGTATACATGAAGATACAAAGTGTGTCAGCAGTGTCTGTTGTTGTGTCATCCAGTTCGGTCCATCGGGTTACAATGTGCCCAGAGTATTAGGCAAGAGACAACATAGTATCAAGAAGGACTAAGTGTGTGTTGACCATATTCAACAGCTGGATCAGGGAAGAAGAGTTCTGCTCAATGAGTGACACAGTACTGAAGATGCTTTGAGAGAACTTTAATAATTTTAGTATTCAAAATTGTGCTGCCAATACAGAGAGGCTGAGGATAACTGCCCTTAATGGGGCAAAGCCACAAAATGCAAGAAGGAACTGAGGTCTACCAGCAATTACTTTGGTGATGAGTTAAGCTGATATGACTTTGCAATAGTTTTGATGGCCAAGGAACAGGTTATGGCTGGAGCCCAGAACTAGATGTGGTCATATCTGAGAAATCAGCTACTCTGAGTAGGAGACACCTTCCTGGGGCTGAGTCAGTAGCTACCTCCCACCTCGGACAGGCCTGACCACTTATGAGCCGGGCATGCACTCTGGGGGTGCCTAAATGCTAAGTACTCCCAGCTCTGCTAAGACTCCCAGCCAACCCTGGAGGTCATCCCTGGGGCCATCCAACTGACCTTTCAAACCTCATTCTGATAGCTCTACCTAAAAAAGCATGCAGGGCTGCAACAGTTCCTCAATACTATGCCTTTTAAGGGTGTAGGGTGGGCACTGTTCAGGGAGTGGTCAGTACTGTTCAGGGACTACACTCCAAGCCACAGGTCCAGTTTCTGTTAGAGTTTTCCAAATGGATAAATGGATCCTGGTAACAATAGGTCATTCTCTGCGCTGGAATGAGTTAGCACTATCCGTAAAATGGGCCAGTGCCTTTCCTTTCCATATCTGTTGTGAGTTTTATAAATATGCTCTTTGCAAAGCCCTCTCAAATTTATTTTCCTAGCTGCTGTCTTATACGGCTCCATCAAACAAGCACGGTTTCAGAGTGGCTTGTCAGAATGGGTAAAATGGTGTTGCTTCTTTGGCTAGGATTTCAAATGTCTGAAAGGGTTTTAAACCACATGTTCTTTCAAACGTAGACTTTAAAAATTGCATTGCCGAACCCCAAGGTCTAATGGTGAAGAATTCTGGTATAGTAAATCTGTTCCAAGTTGTAAGTTATGTACGGTGGTGGAAAGCATTGCATAATTACAAGGTATTGCTGCTATAGGAATCTGGAGTTTCCTATCTGTACCTAAAATGGATTTTGCAGCAGATCTTTGGATAAAAGTTATCAGGTACTTTCCTGAGAAAGAATGATCAGACAAAAGGGCTGCTTGAATTCTTGGGACAGGGTTTGTTTTTTTTTTTTCTTTTTTTTCCCCTATATTTGGGGTAGGGCCCAGACTTGAATTCACCTCTATCTTCCCTTACAAAGATCTCTGGTTTCTACATTCCATTCTCCTTCCCTCATGTTTGCCCAGCCCCCCTTCCAGCCAGGAGGCCTAATCTCGATCTCAGACAGGCAGGTCTGGCTCTGGCGGGGGCAGATGGGTAATTTTTCCTTTCAGCTTTAATGGCTGCTATTAACAATAAGTTGCCCTGCCCTACTAATGGCTCAACTTTCAAGCTTTTTCTCTGATTGCCTATGAGTAACTCTGTGTCACATGAGCTGTGTTTAACAGAGGTGTAATAAATGCCAAAGAGAAAATATTACCCAAAATAAAAAATAGTTTGTCCCAGTGTGGCCAGGATCTCATGACTCACAACAATGTTCATTTCAGCTTCCAGCGTAATTTCTATTTGCATTCTTTTTTTTTTTTTTTAAGGGTCTCTGGGGGCTTTCAAAAAGCTGTTTAAGAGAAAAGGCAGAAAGACTGTAGTGATTATCAAGTGCAGGGAGTTCTGCGTTCCAGACAAGCAAACTGCAGTGCACCAATACCAGACAGACTGACAACAAGGGAACCCTCTGGGCAAAGGCCGCAGAGGCAGGTAGGCAAGAAGGCTGATTACTAAACCCCTGCCTTTGGTGAAAGGCAGCCTGCCCTCCTTGCAGTGGTTCAGAACATCAACTTCGGCTACCAGGAGACAGAGATGGAAGAAAAGAAAGCTGAACACCATTCCTGCATTCATGCGCACACGCACTCGTGAGCGCGCGCACGCGCGCGCGCACACACACACACACACACACACACACATACACATACCCTCGGGGCAAGAACGATATCAAGTTCTCATTTAGTTGCAAGAAAACTACAATCTCCTTTTGATAATAAGCAAAAAAAAAAAAAAACTTCTGTGTTTTCCAAATAGTAGCTGGTCGGAGCTGTTCCAAGCTCAGAGGGAAAAAAAAAAAAAAAAAAGCAATAAACACTGAAATCCCCTGGCAGTCCCCTGGTTGAAGACGTGGGCAGGAAGTATTCCAAATCTGCAAGGTTTTCAGAGAGAAGGATGAAAACAGTAGAGGGAGGGTGGAGGCCTCCCAGGAGGCCTGGGAGTGAAGTGTGTGCCCTGCTGTCAAAGCCAGGATGTGAGGGCTGCAGAATCAAGAGGTGCCTACTTTTTAACTCACCTTGCTGAGAAGGGTTGTTGGCCAAACACAGCGCAAGCAGCAGTCTGCTTGTACTGGCCTTTGCCTCTCTTTCAGAGGTCACGGCCTTCCTTACACCTCATTCTTTGTGCATATCTCAAGCCTATGTAATTAACACCAAAATTTTTGCTGCACATCTGACAAAGGAGACCAAGGGCACCAAAGACAGGGTGGTGCTGGGGCTTGGCTTCAGAAGTGCACTTTGCTCAAGGAAATTCTCCAAGTTGGCAGAGTGAACTATTAGAGATGGTGACAGACTTCAGAAGTTACAGCAGAAAGTAGAGACGAGCAAATCAGATAACTGCATGATCACACCCTGCAGGGGAAGATCCTTAATGGGAAAATGGTGGTAGATTACTGTAGGAAATCCTGGCAATGAAACCCGGCAGGAAGAAGAAGACGGTGGCTCTAGCCTGCATGGTCAAGAAGGGAAGGACATGTTCACCAGAGTGTGAGGCACAGAAGAGCACACAGAGCACAGAAGGTGACTCTGAATGATCTTGGAGATTTCTCAAGAAAGAGGAGGCTCCAGTGGAAAACCATAGGTTTTCAAGTGAGAATGAGGTCCTCGGTCTGCCATTCTTGATCTTTGTGATCTTGGGCAAGTCACCCTACTTTGTAAAAAGCAAAGATGGGACTCAGAGAGCTCCATTTTTAAACTCCTGATTAGTAAGGCATGTATCTGGAAAACCAGCATTCTTTAAAAAGGCGGAGCTAGTCAGAAAGCCTTTGAACGGCAATCTGGACTCCTTTTCTCCTATAGAGCTTTAGCCGACCAAATGCTTTCATACTATCTCGTCAACGTTGTCCGAACTGATCTTACACATCAAGCTTCAGAAGTAGATCTTGACTACTCGTTTTTTAGGAAACTGACTCAGAGAAATTAAAACCGGCCCAAAGTAACACAGATCACTCGAGTCTAGTTTTTCAACATTCATGCTCTTTGTACCACCCTGGGTGGGTCCCCTGGAACTCAGAAAATGGGCAGTCTGGGTATGTGCAGGTATGTACTGGTCCCAAGCCAGTTCTCATCTGGGCGCTGGGAGACAAGAGTCAAAAGACAGGGAAGTGGAAAAGGTGCGGGCAAGCAGAGAGAAAGTACGGTCATATCCACAGATGCTGACTTTTTCATGGACCAAATAGAGTGAGGCATGATGGCAGCAACTGAAACCAAGTTCCTTTTAGTAATATAGCATTTCATCACTTACATAACAGTTATTTATAAAGGATTTCATTTGGTACCACGGTAATAAAAATTGGCTCAAGGTCCAGGCTTGACATGTTCCCCAGCTTTCTAACTCAAACTTAAGCTTCCTGGTTATGATGATGTCATTTGTATTTGAATAGCACACACGGTCCCTCACCTGGCCCTTACGATAGCCTCGTGGGAGAGACTATTTATTTCTATTGGGCTCATTTAATAAGGACAAAGTGAGACTCCACCATGAGAGGGGCGAGGGAGACAGTATGACCCAGACACCTTAATTAGGAGCAAAGTGCCTTCCCAACTTTATTTATGGTATCTTCCTGGCCTAATTCTTCCCTTGCTTCACACTTTCCCCCTCAGGACCAGAGTCAAAGCTGAAGCCACTTCTTACATCAAAGGGAATGTGTCTTCTGCTCAGCTCTGTAGGGGCCGAGAAATAAAATGGACTCAGAGTACAGATCCACCATTTGGGGCCAGCGGATTATTCAATCTCTGTGAGATTCTTCACCAGCCCCTCAAAAACCTTAATCCGGCAAATTCAATGTATTTGCAAGGGAGTCAAATCACGTGCAAATTCAGGAAAAGAGTCCGATGTTCAAATCAATTTGAATGGATTTCCTAAAGAAAGTTTTCTTATCTCACAAATCAGTTGACATACTCAAGGTCAAAGGTGAAGAGGTGAGGCAGCCTGGGGTGGGCAGAGAGAGTGGCAAGATAGTTACATTTCTTTCTCTCCTGAAAGAGGTGATAGGCTTCTCAGTCCACTGGTTTCTTTCTTTCTCTCTCTCTCTCTCTCTTTCTCTCTTTCTCTCTTTTTCTTTCTTTCTTTCTTTCTTTCTTTCTTTCTTTCTTTCTTTCTTTCTTTCTTTCTTTCTTTCTTTCTTTCTTTCTTTCTTTCTTTCTTTCTTTCTCTCTTCTCTCTCTCTCTCTCTCTCTCTCTCTCTCTCTCTCTTTCTTTTTTTTGAGACAGAGTCTCACTCTTGTTGCCCAGGCTACAATGCCGTGGTGTCAGCCTAGCTCAGCAACCTCAAACTCCTAGGCTCAAGCGATCCTTCTGCCTCGGCCTCCCGAGTAGCTGGGACCACAGGCATGCGCCACCATGCCCAGCTAATTTTTTCTATATATTTTTAGTTGATCAATTAATTTCTTTCTATTTTTAGTAGAGATTGGGCCTCGCTCTTGCTCAGGCTGGTCTCGAACTCCTGACCTTGAGTGATCCTCCGGCCTCGGCCTCCCGGAGTGCTAGGATTACAGGCGTGAGCCACCGTGCCCAGCCTGGATTGGTTTTTATTCCCCTGCTACCTTCAGCACAAGGCTACTGTTCTGGCTGGCTGGAACCGCTCTACCAGGGACTAGTGGGTTTTGCACAATGGAAAGGCATCATAAGCTACAGATCCAAGCCACATTTGGGAAACATTTAAGGGAACAAAAGCAAATCTATAAAGCAGTACTCGGCCTCCACAAGGACCTGGAGAATGTTAACAGCCGGGCTCACCCTCTTGAGGACACAGTCCCTGCAAGGCTGAGAGGCTGGAGGGCTCTGCGAGCCATGTGCCCCGCTGTGTCCTTGTCTTCCTGGAATTCGGAACAGGGTCGGCAGCCTGGTGTGTGGGAAGAACACAGGCTTTGGATTTAGAATTCAAGTCCTAAGTCCAAAGCCAGTACTTATCGGCTGGGAGCCTTGGATGACATCTCAAAGCTTGTTTCCTCAACTGTAAAATAAAGTCGGCTGCGCTCACTGTCTATAGTTTTGCCGAGTGCCTGGTACATGGCTGGTGTGAAATAAATGTTAGGCTTTTTACTCTTTTATCACGTCCCTTTGGATAGTATGCTTAATTCAAAAGAGTACTATATTTTGGCTTAGTCTCTCTCTCAATGAGTAAAGTTGTATTTGTTAAGTAGGCGTATCTACTGATATGAAAAAAAAAAAAATATATATATATATATGTATATATGGAAAGACCAAAAAATACCCTTCCTTTTCAGAATATGTAGAGTTAAACCACATTCCGGTTCAATAACATGAGTCCTCCATTTGAAATCTTGTTCTATTTAAATACCCTGTGGTTTTTAGTTGCAATTTCATGTTTTGCTTAATTGTCCAGAGTGGCAGATGTGATTTTTGTGTAAGTTTCTATCCCATCTGTTTTTCTGTGCCAGAAATATATGTGGAAGGTACTGGGACGTCCACATAAAAATGGGCTTTTTATCTATACTTACAATAATAATAAACTTACAAACTTGAAAATGAACCAAATCTGAGTTGGCAGTCATTACAGAAAGCCTATTTTTTTGATGTTTGTGTTGCCTCCCACTTCTCCATTCTCCCCTTTGCTCCAAATCAGAATTCTTTGGGAATGACTTATGAAGAGAGATCTTTTCTTATGCAACTGAGAGTTAACACGTTCCTGGTACTTAGGAGCATCTAACACAGATGCGGGAAACCACATCCAACCTGCAGCCTGCCTGTTGCTCCTTGCCAGCCCCTAGGCATGGACGGATGCAAGCCCTTCTTGCCTACTCTCTATTTAGGGAGGCCCTGATAAAACTTCTAAAGATAAAAGATATGTTAAACCAAACCTCCAAACAGTGTTGGCTTTGTAGGCGTGAGACTTGTGGAGTATTTCAGGGTCCCTCACTCAGAAGGACCCTGTGTGTCTGTTTTAATGGTCTGATGTCACCATCTTGAAGTACTTAATTTTTGAGCAAGGGGTCCACGCTTTCATTTTGTACTTTTTCATTGTGGGACCCACAAATTATATGGTCAGTCCTACTTCATAATGCATTGTTGTAATTAAAAACTATTTTATAAATAGTGATCATGCATAATTGAAATAGAACAAGCAAATCAGACTCAAGGCACATTCTATTTTGCAACAGGCATCTATGTTTGGGCCTCAGAATCTAGCTCTATAACACTTTTGAAAAATGTGTTATAGGTAGCAAAAAAAATGAATAAAAGGTAAAAGAAAAGGAAATGGGAAAGAAAATTTTTGGAATGCAACTCACTTGTAAACTGCAACCTGTTGATAGGGAATATCAAAATCTGGAAAATTCCCTTCCTTTTTGTTCTAACTTGGAATCAGAGGGTGTGGGATTAGGCTGAGTCCCTGCTTCTCACTGGCTGTGTGACCAAGAACAGGTGTCTAGCTCCTTCTCTCTCAGCCCTAGATCTTCCACTCATTTCCCCAAGAGCCCTTCTTAGAGCCCAGTATGTGTCAGGAATGGCGCGTGATTGGTGCTCCTCATGTGTAAAACAGCGGCAATGATAATAATAGCTGCACCTCCATTAAGTGAGGAAGTGAGAGAAAACTGAGACAAAGAAATGTAAGTGCTCTGAAAACTGTAAAGTGCCAGGCAGCTCTTACTGTCCTTAAATCTGCAGGTGCTGTGTTACGTTCTACAGTCTCTGTGCAGTCTAGGGCTTCCTCTCAGGTCTTCCCTCCAGCCGTCCACCCCGCTGCACTGAAATTGTCCTTCTAGGTTCCATTCAACCTAGCAGGTACTCATCTCCTCCCCCTTCTCTGCTTCAGGACATCTTGTTTGAATGATATCATACAGTTCCTTAGTTTCTGTTGACACCTGACAAGTCACAAATTCATTAGAAATTGTCACGGCCATCCGCTGTTCCATGCACTGCTTTCTCATGGCCAGTGGAGAGTTACCCACGCAAAGGCAGGCACCATATTTTATCCTTCTTTTGTCCCCGCACGGCATTTGGAGCTTTGCTGGGGGCAAGGAACATGTTCATAAATACTTTTTAATTTATTCAAACAAGGTTAGCGGAGTCAGTGAGGACAGTCCGTAAAGCCACCAGCTATGATTTCACTTAACAGTATTTTAAGGGGCATTTCACACCCTGACATAATGAGAGTATCTGACTCACAGTGACACAAGTTTCCATGGTTCCCTGGAAACTGGGTGGTTTTATAATCAGACAGACCTGGAGTTACATCCTGACTCCTCTGCCTCTTCTTAGCTGTCTGACTGGGCTAGTCGGCTCAGTCCTCAAGCCCCAGTTTGTGTCCTCAGAGGAGGACACAGGGAGAATGACATTCATCTCACAGGGCTGCTATCATGCTTCCACGAGCTCATGTGTGCAAAGTCGCTGGAATAGAGCTGGACACGCAGAAGGCATCCGATAGTTGTCAGCTGCCTTCTCACCTACTTCCACCAGGTGAACTGCATTTTGAAGAGCTATCTGCTTCCCCCTCCCCTAACTCTGACACCAGAAGAGACTCCTTATTGGGAGCCAATCATCCTCGCTGATGAAGCTGAGTTTCTCCCTGATCCAAGTTCTCTCCTGATCCAAGTTTCCAAAACAAATCAGAATAAAAATTACTCTGCTTTCTTCATTCAGAAAAGGATATTTGATGCCCCTACTTCATCACACATGTGCACAATCTCTCTCTCTCTCTTTTACACACACACACACACACACACACACACACGCACGCACACACACGCACACATATAAGATATTTGAGGCAAACTTTAAAGATAACATTGGCTCTTGCTGGGTAGAGACAAAATCATTGAAGAATTAAGGGTAGGACTATATGAATGTCTTTACACTGCTTGCCACTTCTTGTCAAGACATCACCTTTGTATGTTCCTGAAACTGAGGGTTAAATCGGTATCTGTATACTGCTGATGATCGTATACACAGTCGCTGATAAAACAACAAGCTGGAAAAGCCAGGACGGAGGAAGAGTATTTTAATCTGTCACTATATGGAAACCTTATGCTCCAGTGCTGGTATAAAGTCCTTCCCAAAGGAAGACGACCAATTCATGGGGGCATTATAATAATGGCAATTTGACTTACAAAAATGAAACAAAAGCCTTAAATTAGAAGTATAATGTCTTTAGAATTTGTTGCAAATGTTGCTATGAGAAACAATGTCAGTAGTTGCAATAATTACAAAGAAATATACTGACCTGCCTATTTCAATAAATGTTTCCTATCTAACGACATTTCACTTTGCATTTCAAATTATATTATATATACATTTGTGGACCAAAGTTACCACAAATAATAGGGGTTTTCCATATAGGTAGACTATAGCTATTTGGACAAATTCCGACAAAATTATAAAGGTGAGATAAGCAAAAGAAAAAAAATGTAGCTGAAAATGTAACAAAATAAGACAACTAAATTATGAGACTGGACATCTGTGGTCTAAATAAAATATGTGGTGGCATACTCAGCCACATAAAGTTTCTCCTGACATTCTGAAGAGGCCAGCAGAGCTCACTTATGAGTGATGTGGTCATCCCCACATTACTGCAACAAAAATGTTAGAGCAAGCTACACTGTCAAATATTCTATATGGACTTGTAACCCAAGAAAAATTGTATTAAGAGGCTAAAGTAATATACAATGTGAATTATTATACATAGGGACACAAATACAAAATGCTTCCTGTCATGAACATATTAAGTGCTCGATTTTCATCTTATTCTTTAAAAAATACAAATAAAAAATAGCTATGAGCCATCAGTACCTCTGAGATGCGATGTGTGTGTATATCGTGACTCCCAAAGCCCTCGGGGCAAATGATATAGATGCCCAAGAATTTGAGGGCAGATACTCCACTTACTTGGCTTATTGACAAGGGTTTATATAATGTTTGCGCTACAAAGAATAAGGTACATGCCCAAGTACTTGGAATTTTTTTTTTTTCCTCCAGAAATAAAGTAGATAGTAAGAAGCCTAAGGTCACATGGAACACTTAGGTTCTCTGATCATTGGCACCAGAATAACCAAAGAGTTGATCCCATAAATCTCCACAATCCTATAAACCATTCTATTACGATTTAAGTGAAAAGTAACACCAAGGGGGCATGCGAATTTAGCAGGCACATACTACAAAAATTCTGCTGGGAGCACGATAATTAATCTTTAAGAGTTTACACCAGAGCTTGAAGGTCACTCCTGTCCCCGTGGAAGGACCACCATGGCATGATTAGACTCTGACCCTTTGCAGTGCTGCTGTTGCTCTTGGAAACACACCACCTCCTCTTCTCTGATGTGCCACACCATGAATATGGACAATTGCACCCCATGCAGCAAACATTTATTAACACAATCAAGATCTGCCTTTGCCTTTAGCCAGGCTCTCTAGTGTAACACGACACCTATGTTCCAAATCAGATCTAGGCAATAAAAATGACTACTCAGTCTGTCTTACCTGGCCGAAGGAAATTTGGGGGCTACAGCTAAGCTCAAGTGCAATAGTATTTCAGAGACCTGCTCTGTTTCTGAGTGCTGGAACATTTCCACCCAACTACATTTCCAAGGTTCTCGTGTAAGTGACCTGATATGAAAGTGTGGTCATATCAGTAAATCCTAGCCAGTGGGATGCAAGTAGAAGCATGGGTAGTATGCTAGAAAGACTTCTTAAAAAGGAGTAAGTCCACTCTTCTTCCCTAGCCTTTCCTCCATTCTAATGCCTGCAATGCATATGAGATGGCTGGATCTCTAGCAGCCATATTGTATTATGAGGATAACAAAGGATCCCAGTTCAGGGAAGGCAGAGTGAAGATCAAGAAAGAAGCCTGAGTTTCTGTGAGCTGTGGAGCCACTCTGCCAGCCCTAAACTGTCTGTCTCTTGCTTCCTACTTTTTAAAGAGAGTGGGTGTGATTTCTTTTACTCACAGTTGAACCTATCCTAACTCGTTCATACGGTATTTGAATTTTAATTTTGGCTGTTTAACCTCTTTAAGTTTATTGTCCCACCTGTACACTAAGAAAAATACAACCTGTCCCTTCAGAATTATTGTGAAGGTCAAAACTGAGATAATGCACATGAAAAGTACTATGTATACTGAAAATTTTTACAATACTGGTACTACTGCTATTATTTTTCAGTTTATTTCAAATTTCCAGAGAAAAGTAGGGCAGTGATTGACAAATTAAAACTAGCTGAAAATAGGAACTCCACTTTCATTATTCTGGTAAGATCTTACATTAGCAGAAAATTAGTGTAAGATAATTAGCTGTAGGAAAGTGACCATAGGTTATTAGACATTTCTAATTGTTGTGTTCCCCTAAAAAGATATTATTTTAACTACCTGAAAAATATGGAACAACAGCATTTCTAACTCCATTTATGTTACAAATTTTTATTCCTTGCTCACCTAATATTATTTAGATATCAGAAGCCAAGTCAGGAGTCAAAGTAGACTGGGGCACATGGAAGAAATCTATCTACTGCATACTACAGAACCAGATTTTCAATTACAAGATCAACTCCAAAAGGTGGGTTATCAAATAAGCCCCTGTGAAATGAAGCACACTTTATTTTTTAAAGTATGTTATATTCCTGGAAAACTTGGCTCTGTTTTGGGTTAATTTTCACTGTTATCTCTAGAGTAGGTTGCATCTCATTTAACTGAGTCGGAAAAGGAAGTGAGGTGCTGAGCTGAGAAATGTTGCAACTGGGATCAGAAAAGAACTGAGTTCCCTAAACCATGAGGCTTCTGCTAACCTGTGTTTCTTGACCTAGAGTATCACAGCATTTACGGCAACATTCTAACACTTTCTCTTTTAAATTGTCAATTTCTCTGTAGGCTACTATATCCTTCACCTTCATGACTTAAACTTACAGAACTGTAGGGTTTATAGGAGATACTATCAATGTATATCCCTGTTTAACTTTACAAGGGCAAATCATCAAAATAAGGGCAGAAACAATGTCAGACCTACAGGTGTCACGCTACTAAGCTGGTTTCCAGCAGCAGGTGAGGAACAAAGTGAAATTTAAAAAAAAAATGGATCTTCATGGAGCAACCACATAATCTCACAAAATATCAATCAATGCTAGAGAAACATGGCCAGTGTTTTTCTCCCTTCTTTGGAATTACTGGTAGATATCTGAATTACTCACTCCACTAAGAGTATCTATAATACTGTGTCTGCCCAATATTTAATGCTCATGAATTTGGGGTTGATCAATGATCTCACATTGATCCCGAAAATATGCAGCCTGAAATAAACCAGCATGCTTTGCTATTTGCCAAAATGTTCATGAAAATAACGCCCAATTTAAAAAAAAAAAATGCATTCAATGTTTATTTTTTTGAATGTCCAAAAACACATCAAACCCCACAGCCTTTTGGCATGTGTGTACGCACACACACCCTCCACACTCGCACACATTTGAAGCACTACTAGTAGCTAATAAATATGTGCATATAAGATCATATTCATAAATTTGCATAATTTACCATACACGTGTGTTCTATTTTTATATATTGATTTGGTGAGCTGAGTGTACATGTCTTGCTGTGAGGAAAAACCCTTCTCCCTGACCACCAATGTGTCCCTAAGCAGGATGATGGGAGGGGACACGGGACGTTTAAGGGCACAGAGGAGAGAAGAGGTTTTTACTCAAGGTTCTTGAATAAATCATGCAGTCATTGCTAAGGAATCAATGAGAAACAGAGACTAAAAAGAAAAGGACGAGTTGGGGGGTGGCAGGGGACAGAGGTGGCTCATACTTTTAAAATACAGCCCTATTCCAAGTGAGAGGAAAGCAAAAAAATATATATAAAAAAATTATACATTTGGCTTCAAATGTGAATGCAACCCAAGCACTCTGAGCAAAGATAATTGGGTAACGTCCGGGGTGAAAGAGAAGCAGTTTGAGAAATTCTTACCCATCAAGCTTTATTGTGTTATTCCAACTAAGCAGAGACAAAAAGACAAATCTCAGCTCCCTATTTTCATTTATAATTGAACCAGGTCCAGAAGGATGAAGCAAGTACCATCTGTAACGCATGCTGCATTAGCAGCCGGGAGAATGAAATATTCAAATTACTCTAGGCCACCTCACATAATGACAGGGCTACGAAAACTGACTTGCAAAGAGGGAGGGGAGAGGAAGGAAAGAAAGTTTTTTTTGTTGTTGTTGGTGGTGGTGTTTTGTTTTGTATTGTTGTTGTTTTGGGGGGCAACAGTTAACCAAACAAAATGTTATTCTTAAAGAGGGAGAGAGCATGGACGAAAACATGTTCTTACAAAAAAACCTTTTCAATTTATTTACCATTTTCAGGAAAGCTGAATAAGGAAGGAAAGAAGGAAGGGAAAGAAAGGAGGGAGGGAGGGAGGGAGGGAGGGAGGGAGGGAGGGAGGGAGGGAGGGAGGGAGGGAGAGAGGGAGGGAGGGAGGGAGGGAGGGAGGGAGGGAGGGAGGGAGGGAAGAAAAGTAAAAGGGAGGAGAGGGAGGAGGAAAGGAGGGAAATACCACCCCAAACTTGCTCCGTTTGGAAACCCTCCCACTCCAGACATAAGATCCTGTTGTTCCAGTATTTCGCTTCATGTAAATAAGGGGTGCTGTTTTGGGGAGGGTGGAGTTTGAGCAGCTCATTCTGATACCGTTAATCAGGGCTGCCGAATGCGTGACATGGTAAGTGGCTCTAGCCCCTAGCAGTAGTCAAGACGGAGTGACAGGCTCCATTTAAGATGTCACTGCACATAATAAAGTGTAAAACTATACTTAAAATAAACGGGATAGAAACAATAAACTTGACTCGGTATTTGAACTTTCACAGACACACGGAAACTCGAGGAGCAGCCTGCGTGGCTGTGTGCTTGGGGACTTCCCAGGGGCCTCTCCTTCTACTGTGCTCTCAGGGGTGGCATTTTGGGGGGGGGTGCAGTTCGGGCTCCAAGTGGAGGTCAAGTGGTCGTATCTTATCGTGTGATCAAACACGAGCCACACCCATGGCCAGGCCCTGCGTTGGTGGTCTCCCCTGAGAGTGCCTCGAGGGGGGGTTGGGACCCTCACGTCCCCTGCTGCGGCAGTTCTCTGTGTTCCCCGACTGTCCCCTGCACCAGGTTGCCTTGCTGCCGCGTGGCTTCACCTCTCCAGAAGGTTTAACACCATATTGTCAAGGCTGGTTGGCCCCAAATTGGAATGATACTTTTTTTTTTTTTTCACTCCAGGCCCTGCAATTACTGTTACATGTGGGGGTGGATTCAATGTCAAAGCAAAATGTTTTCCTTATGTTTCTTTCTTAGAAAAAGAAAAAAAAGTCATAAATGGGAGCCAGCGGACAAAGCTCCTGAAGCAGCCACCCAGGATTCCGCGTCACCCAAGGAGAGATGGGTCTGGTCTTCCTCGTGCCACGGATGCCGGGGCCTCAGCTCAGGAGGCGAGCCGCTCCCCGGAAATCTGTGTTAACTCCGCACATAAGGGCAGGGCTTGGAATGAACCATTCTTTCCCCTGCTAGCACAGCACGTTACTGGAATGTGGGTTCAGCCAAACGATGTTATAATTTGTTACCTGTATGTTGGTTTCTACACCCACCTCCCACCCTCACCTGCAATAAGATTATAAGGTACTTGGGAACAGACACTGTGCTTTAAAAAAATCTTTTTTATTGTAGAAATACATTAAATAAAAGTACACAAATTATACTGTTCAGCTGCATGAATTTTCAGAAAATGCATGCAGCCCAGTACCCGGAACCAGGACCAAGAGAATATTATTGGTAGCACTCAGACCTCCCAACCAGCCCCTTCGCCAGCACTACCTCCAAGGGTAACCAGTCTCTGGACCCCTCTTAAGCTGAGGTTTGTTTTGCCTTCCGTTGGACTTTAATTTTCCCTTGCATTTCCTTACCACTCCCATTGCAGCCTGACACTTCCTTGTGTTTAGCAATGCAGCAGGAATTTAGTGAATACCCACTATGCGCCAGGCACGGCTTGAGGTGAGCACAACAGGCACTCGGCACATGCTTATGTAACTGACTAAACCGAAAGGAAAAAGAAACAGATTTTAGTTTGCAGATTCTTGCTGCTGGTATTAAAAGAGAGTAAGAAAAAAAGAAAAAAGAGTCACCTAACTAGTACACTTTGGTGGGGGGGGGGCTAAGTATAATTTTATCTGGACATTTGCATTTATTTGCATGCTTGTCTTGCACTTGGCTGGTTGCTGGGAAGGACAGGACAGGCCGCAGCATGAATGGTGATGAAGATACACTCAGAAGGCAGCCAGGGCAGACAGGCTTCCACCCCACCAGGGCACCGGAAGTCACCTTCTACCCATCCTCAGGCAGGGACCATTAGACAGCGTCATGCCTCTGTCTTCCACTCTGCACGAGCAAGATCAACCCCTGGCATCAGGGCACATCTAAAACCTGCCTCTTCCGAGTTTGCCGGCAGCTCACAATGTCACTTCCCACCAGGCCGGGCTGCAGTCCCTCAGAGTGGGAGTTCTATCAGCCAGAAGCCATGACACCCAGTGTTGATATATTTAAGCAATAATGAACAAGAAGATGGTGGTGGTCAGAAACTACCATAGAAGTGGCCAAAATAACCAACAGTGTTTTGTGAGCACAGAGCTCCACTCACAGATCTGTGATTCCGAAGGGATGAAAATAACACGGGTTTTTAGGAGGACAAGTCGGGGGATCGAAGAGGAAAAACTGCTCTGAAACATCAAGTGCTACAGGAACACGGGGTGGCTGTGGGTGAGGACACAAGTGGAAAACTGTGTTTTTCTGTGATGGTTCTGCGTAGATTCGCTGCCAAACTAAAAATCAGCTCCTTCATGTAGTTCGGCCTGTCCAAAAAGTCTAAGCATCCCAAAGCCATGAAATACAATTTTAAATCATAAAACTAAAAGTGCTGTAGTGAAAAACACTAAAGCACAGGAGGACTTACTGGGTCTTATCAGATCCATATCGGTCCAAAGGTTCACTCTGACCAGCCCACCAAAGGCTCGAACCACAGCCTTGGGCTGCAGTCTGCACTGGGTCAGCCCAGCCTAGTGAGATCATTTCATGGAAACATGCCGGGCGACAAAAGAGTAACAGCATGATTTGGAGGTTAAAAAAAAAAGCTACATGGAGGTTGGAAAAAACGTCTTTTAGAAATCTTTTTTTTAATTTCATGTCAATACCCAATGGTCTGCAGATGGAACACACTGACTTCATTGGCTAGATATGTTACAGGGGTAAAATAATTTGTATGATTAAAAGAAATTACAGTATTTCCTGAGTTTTTCCCATCTGTATTCTTTCAGCTTGACCTTTCAAAGTCATGGCCAGCCCATCAAAAATATCGCTGTCCACCATTAGGTTATAGGCTATGTCCGTGAATCCCAACATATTTTCTGTATGTCTCCCCTAACAAACTCCGGGATCCATGGAGGGGGTAGTAATGTCCTCCGCCTTGTTCATTGCTATATCCTTGGTTCCTCTGGCAAAAGAGGGGCCGTATAACTATTTGCTGCATCTTTCTCTTGAAAAAAAAAATTCAGATTTGTTTCAGAAATCCGGCTACTAAATACCACCTCCACCTCATCAACTCCAAACTGCCTCCCCTATGTCCCCAATGCATCACAGAATTAGGACTGTTGAGTCCTTCAGTGAGTTGCTACACAAATACAAAGTTTTTCTCCTCCTCTAGACCTTATCTTGGGCAACTAATTGAATTAATTACATGTTACAGTTGAACTACATGATTTTTACTATACTGCTGTATTTGCTACATTATCATATTAGAAATTATTCTTTGTTCATATTGTGATAAACCTAAATGCATATAGTTATATATATGATATAATGTATATATGATATATATGATATAATGTATTTAGTAGAAACAGAGTTTGTACTAACTATATTACCTTCCTCTATTTGTTTTATAAAGACTGAACCTGGTGAACTAAGAAACATACCAGGAATTCTCAAATCAGTTTTCCTCCAGTGAGTAGATTTTATGGTTCTAGTATTTTCACTAGATAGGTTTCTATTATGAATTACCAAAATTTATGTGATACTTTTTCTTTCTGTGCCTATGTATGCAAGGTTAGGATACATACCTTAAGGAGTTGTGGCCAACTGCATTTTTTAAACTCACAGCCAAGAAAAAGTAATTATAAATATGATTATGACCATATGTATACAGCATTTCTATGTACAAACATGCAAATTATCTCTCTGGGAAAAAAAAAACAAAACAGTTTTTCAATTTTTAACATGTTTTGCAATGCCCAAACTAAAGGATGCTTTTTTAAAAATTGGTTGGTTTCCAACTGAGGCCACTCTTTTCCATAAGACTTTGAAAAGGAAAAAAATCAGAAAGCCCTTTTGTGACAAGGACTTGGGTTATGCAGGGCACTGTGAAGGAGGGATGGGGGAGACTAATCTTTGTGCTCGGCCATCCCTGTGCGGTGCTATTCATGTAATATGACAATGATGGCTTACATCAAAAGCTACACTGCAAATAATCCCCTTCTCCATGCCATCCCAAAGCAAAAGCCAGCCCCTAAACTACGGGGCAATGTGCCAGCACAGATATTCCTTGTATGCCAGCTAGCTCTGTGCAGAGGGAAAAGCAAGGGAGGTTTTTTTTTTTCCCTTGAATTGGGTTTTACAATGAATGTTGACTTGCACCAGGAGGCTACCTTGGGCCCCCAGAGCCTTCTTAAAAACCTGGCAGCCTGCCAGGGGAGCTCCAACTTTGCAGCCCGGAGAAAGCCATGTTGGCAGCTTGTCAGGAGCCGGGGAGTTACATGGCGCCCTGGGGGTAATAATATTTTCCAGAACACTCAAGCTAATAGTCCCATGATGGGCGATTGAAAGGACTGTAGGTATGCTCTTCCCTGTCCCCAGCCTTGGAACTCTCATCCATCTCTGCAAAGCGCTGGATCAAACTCTGCTGACCTTCATGGCAGAGTTGGGGACACTGCCCTTCGTTTCACTTTGCCTCACTGCCGGGTGTTATGTTCAAGCCAAGCCAGGCTTCTGCTTATTATCATGGTTTGGATTCATTTCTTTAAGAAAAAAAAAATATGTTGTACATGTACCTAGAGGCATTCTGGCACTGACTACAATTTTATATCTTCTTTTTAAAAAAACCAACAGAATTATGCATACATAAATGCATTTTTTTAAATAACCGCAAGTTTAGTAGAATGTCTAGTTCACACTGTATCCTTCCTACATCACTGAATTGGAATCTTCTATTGTTTTTCCTAAAGTAGCTGAGGAGACTACTGACAGTTGACTCACTTTCGTTCTTCTACCACCAAAGGTCCAAGGAGAGAGAGATTGTGTTCAGACTCTCAAAATTCATCCTTTGTTGGCCGAGCTCGGTGGCCGGGCGCGGTGGCTCTAGCTAATCCTAGCTCTCTGGGAGGCCTAGGCGGGTGGATCGTTTGAGCTCAGGAGTTCGAAACCAGCCTGAGCAAGAGCGAGACCCCGTCTCTACTATAAATAGAAAGAAATTAATTGGCCAACTAATATATATAGAAAAAAATTAGCTGGGCATGGTGGCGCATGCCTGTAGTCCCAGTTACTCGGGAGGCTGAGGCAGGAGGATTGCTTGAGCCCAGGAGTTTGAGGTTGCTGTGAGCTAGGCTGATGCCACGGCACTCACTCTAGCCTGGGCAACAAAGTGAGACTCTGTCTCAAAAAAAAAAAAAAAAAAAAAAATTCATCCTTCGTGCCTCCAATTTTAATCTCTTAGCTTGTCTCATCAACATGGCTTTTAATTCTTAGCATCACTTTCAATATCATACAGAAATTTGTAGGGCTCTCTGTTTACATTTTATTCGTTAAAAGGATAAAGATAGGATAATTGAGTTCATTCTTTTTAAGCTTTGGATAAAAAAAGACCCATGGTGTCGTTGAGGCTTCTAGGTGAGCTAAACTATTTCAGGGGAGCTGGAGTACCATGTAGAACACGTTCACCACAAAAAATAATGAAGTATAACATGCCTACAAACTGATTTGTTTTATCCTAATATCTCTTTCTTTCTCTCTGTCTGTCTCACTCTCTCTCATGCACACGCACGCACACACACACTCCTCTATTTGTTCTAGAACAATAAACTGAATTTCGTTACCCTGCTGAAAAGTAGGGTAGCCATTTCTCTTTACACAATGACTTTTTTTCAGGCCCTGCAATGCAACGGCATTGAAACCCACATACAGGTTTGATGCCAGTTTTACGTGTTGAAACAAACCAGTCACTCTTTCCCCCGCTAAGCAGTTAAATTAGAGAGTATTCAATTAATAACAGCTGAATATTCTGTCACATTTAGGAAGATGTATGGTAAGACAAGCGAGTTGTGATGTATCTGACAGAAATGATAAAGGTTCTCCCGACACAGTCTGGCAGATACTTGGCTCCTACCGCGGCTCTTTCTCATGTTCTAAAACGTCAGCAGCACAGACCCAAGATCCAGCACTGGCTTCAAGAAAAGAAACACTCCAAAGTGATCAGAGAAGCCTTTGCCAAGTTCT
The DNA here is from genome assembly GCF_040939455.1 of Microcebus murinus. NCBI lineage: Eukaryota > Metazoa > Chordata > Mammalia > Primates > Cheirogaleidae > Microcebus > Microcebus murinus. Next base: position 112,223,243 of record NC_134105.1, on the reverse strand, counting down.
CAAAAGGAGCCCGGCCTCTGCTCTCCCCCGCGAGCACACGGACCTGTGTTCCTGTCCACGCGCCTGCCAGGCAGGACAGCGGGCACACGCTGTCCCCTAGAGACCAGGAGAGGCACCAAGTCCCCCACCCGCCCAAGCCCACCTTGCTGAGATGCATACACATTTTCCCCAAGCCCAGTCTCCCAACGCTAAGGGAACACGCTTTTCTTACTCGATACACACTAAATGACGACAGACAGTACTGACCCCTCTCCACCACCCTGCACGGAAATCTCTCCTCTCCCGGGCCTTTCAAGGCTACTCCTTCCACCTTCGGAGGGTGGGGAGGCCAACTGCTCGAACTGCATTATTCCCGCCTCCCAGCACTGAGAGCCTCCATCCACATTCCTGTAGGAAACTGCTCAGGCCCAAATTGAAAAGGAAATAAAAGAGACCACAGTAAAATTGCTAACATACGGGGAGTAACGGAGCAATTCATGACACACAATTCTATTACGCTTTTCCCCCCAAGTCCAGCCGGCCACAGTCGCCCACGGGAGGAGGAGCCACTCTCATTTCCAAGAACCAAAGGGGTCAGAACCACCACGCAAGGGCTGTGTCACTCACAAATGGGTCTGGCTGCACTGCAGGAAGGCAAGCGTGGTCTTGCAAAACGCGTTTTTAAATTCCAAGGGTCTCCTTCTCTAAAACTGAAACTGCAATGTCACCAACTTGGGGACCCATGTACCAACAGCAATGTAAAAACGAGAAGGTTTAAAGAAGTCCTGCTACAAAACAATGTGAAACAACCACCACCAAAAACAAAACAAAACAAATAAAAGAATAAGGAGAATCAAATAATCCTGCATTTACACAGAGAAATGAATGAAGCATTAGTCTAGAAGCTTTTCAAAAATAAAGACTAAGAGTTTGCTGATTTAACTCACGGCAATTATTTTCGAAATTGAGTTACACCACCTACAGAAATCTGTGCACTTCTTAAAAATTATTAAATAAGTCAAAGAAGCAAAAAAAGGTAAAGGCAATATTGTGCATTTATTTTTATTTTCCATTAAGATTTTTAAAAGCTAGAAAAGAAATTGATACAAAGGCTCTTTTCTCTTGCAGTGTATATTATATACAGGAGTCAGGTCATTTTTACTGTTCTCCCACCAGACCCATCAACGGAAAATTTGCAAAACACAGACCTACTCCTGTTGGTTAGGAAGAAATCAAAATCATCTCTGCAACCCTTTCAAGTTACATTCTTTTGAAACTTTCATGCTGAAGCACATACACATAATTTTTTCCCCCAAAGGTAGTTTATAAAATTGAAACTGGTCTTAGGAATTCAATATACATTTTTTCCACGAGCAAAAAATACTTATGTAAATGTGGGATGGTACACAACAACCTCATCTCCCTTACCCAACGATGGGCCGAAGCATATAGATTATCACCTCGGCTAATTCACTGCACTCCTTTCCACATCAAAATTGCCCCTCCAATTCTTCCATGTTCCATAAAATTATTATTATTGCCGACTTTCCCATCTACTTTATTGGCAAAGGCCTTGGATTAATAAAGCCCTCATGGTGTTTATGAGCAGAAGATCACTTTATTCCCCTAATACACTGAAAGACACTGTGGGGCAACAAGACCTACCACTTAATTAGATTATATAACTGTCAGGAGTTGGTGAGGTTTTAAATTTATATTTCAATTAATATTTAATAGAGCTTAATTAACAATTCCCCCCTCTGCTCCTTCCACGTTCTGCATGCTCCCCTATGTCTTATTTCTCAGATCTTGTTCTGGAATGGCAATTGGGCTCACTGTCTTTGGTCGGTGGTGCCTATACCCAGTGGCCATTTTCCTTAGAAATGCATTTGCCATGGCACCAGCAGAAGAAAACTATGGGGAGCGATGGGTCCTTTTCTTAAGAGTTCAGTCTCTATCTTCCTGAATATCCAAGCACTGAGGGAACAAAAATCCCTTGGAGGGAGCTAAATGGACATGCCAACTACACGACAACTCTTAACTTGTTTGTTTCTTAGGAACCACCTTGGAACCTCCCACAGCATTCGAAAGGAAGTAGTGTTGGTGACTTTGCCAACCCCAAGAATCACACACAGGTACAGACAGCCAGTTTTTAAAAGCAGTGGTTCTCAAAACGTTTTAAGCCCGGGACCCCTTTACGTTCTCAAAAATTATTGAGGGCTCCAAAGAGCTTCTGTTTACATAGCTTTTATCTATCAATATTTACCATATCAGAAATCTGAAACTAAGAAATTTTTAAATGTTTATCAATTCATTTAAAAACAACACATCCATTACATATTAACATAAATAACACATTTCTATAAAGAATATTTTTGGAACAAAGACATTAGAAGAGTGGGTTTGTTTTACATTTTTGCAAATCTTATCAATGCCTGACTTAATAGGAGTTAGATTCTCATAGCTGTTTCTGCCCTCAGTCTGTGGCAATATCACACATTGTGTAGCCTCTGGAAAACTCCACCAATTCACTCATGAAAGACTTAAGAGTAAAAAAAAAGCAAATGCCATATTAGTGTTAGGATCAATATAGTTTTGACTTCATAGTCTCCCTGAAAAATGTTGGGGATACCTAGACCATATTTTGAGAATTGTCATGTTAAGACAGTTTCAAAATGCTTTAAAGACGCAACACAACAGAGGCCTAAAGTAGCTCAATTCCTTCTGTTCCAGGTCTCATGTACTAGTTCTTACAGAACTTTCTAGCCTAGGATGTTTTAAAAAAAAGAAGACATTGAAAGGAACACGAAGAAGGACAAAGAATGTCTTTCCCAAGCCTCCTGCAAGCTACCTTTAAGAAAAACTGCCAGTGTTTCTGAGAAAAAGCTACCTCGACCAGTGAAACTGACCAAGGGCAGCTGGACCAGCCAGAGGACATATTTGCTGGTTCACATCAATTTCATTCCTATGCAATAGGAATAGCTTACCCAGACACATCAACTATGGGTATATCTTTTTTCTTTTGTGGGCTTTTAAAAAAATGTTAATGCTCTTGTTTGAGAATATATTTTAGTTGCTAAGAAACTAGTTCCTTATTGTAGACTCAGTGAGAGTAAAGATAAAGCAACTGTCAAAATAGCATGTTATTTTGACAGTAGCCATATCATGACCATAAATGATATAGATTATCTGCACATTTTTTACCCTCACTAATGGAGTCTAAATACTGTATTCTCAGATATTTCATACATGCACAAAGACACACACACAAGCATTTTAGTAAGAATGGTCACCACACCCTTAGCAATGAGCAATTAGAAAATGCACACACAGACACGCACACGCACACACATCACCTACAACCCAATTTGAAAGCTCCTGTTAAATGAAATTTCAGAGAAGTATAAATACAGTACCAGCTTTATTACAGTTCAAATATATTCAAAGTATTTTTTTATTTCGGCATATTATGAGGGTACACATTTTAAGGTTTCAATAAATGCCTTTCCCCCTCCCCAACAAGTCTGAGCCTCCATCATGACCATCCCCCAGATGGTGCACATCTCACTCATTATGTATGTATACACCCGCCCCCTCCCCCCTCCCACCTGCCCAATACCCTATTACTGTAGTTCCTATGTGACCACTTAGGTGCTGCTCAGTTAATACCAGTTTGCTGGTGAGTATATGTGGTGTTTGTTTTTCCATTCTTGGGATACTTCACTTAGTAGTATGGGTTCCAGCTCTAACCAGGAAAACATAAGATGTGCTATATCACCGTTGTTTCTTAGAGCTGAATAGTACTCCATGGTATACATATACCACATTTTATTAATCCATTCGTGGATTGATGGGCACTTGGGCTGTTTCCACAGCCTTGCAATTATGAATTGTGCTGCTATAAACATTCGAGTGCAGGTGTCTTTTTTGTAGAGTGTCATTGGATCTTTTGGGTAGATGCCCAGCAATGGGATTGCTGGATCAAATGGTAGATCCACTTGTATTGCTTTAAGGTATCTCCATATTGCTTTCCACAGAGGTTGAACTAGTTCGACATATTTTTTAAAAGAGATGAAATAGCTTGTTTTTAAGATAATATATATTTCCCCCCTATTCAGCAATGTTTTTGTTTAAATTCTAACTTTTTATGTAAAGTAAAAAGGGCTTTGATGCATCTGCATTCATTCAAACCCTCATTTCCACATGTTGACTCTCAATCCATCAGATGATGGTGATCACCATGAGATAAGGCAAACCATCCACACTGGTCTGCTAGGTCCATCGTGGTCCTAAACCATGCACAGGTGTTTTGATCAAAGACAGATTCATTCTCTCCCTCTCTCCCTCCCTTCTAAGTTATCCATCCATCCATCCATCCATCCATCCATCCATCCATCCATCCATCCCCCAGCTACTGTACTTCTATAAAGTCTTCTATGCGGTCAAAGGGCCCAAGCCTTGCTAATAACAGTAAGTTCATCATGTAAGGGATCAAATCAACCAAAAATCTCCAGCAACTCAAAATCAAATACCTAAATATGTATTTCATTTCACTGCGGTTTTGCTGACACGTGGTATCTGGCAGAATTTGGAGGAGAATAAAACCAAAAATATATCATTTTCTCCCTGTGTTTACCCAAAATTGACTATAATAAATGCTATTTGTCATTACTTTCACCTATTTGTAGGGCAATGACACTTAAAATTCTGAGAAACATTAAGTAGTTGTTAAAAATAATTATATCAAGTAATATAGCAACATATATTTATACCTTTTTAAGTTGTGAGTTTAATAAGCAAGATATTTATTGTTCATGTCTCAATTTTAACTATCCAATGTATTATATATGCAAATAGAATAAAAACTGAAAGGGGATATTAAAAATGCAATGAGTTGCTATATCTGAAGGGCAGTACTATTAGTATTTTTCCCATTGTTTTCCAAACTTTTTGTAATGCTTGTAATGATCATGCAGACAAGGAAGGGCATCCTAAAGGGCTTTAGTTATGTTTGATTTTTCGTACTTTTGGTTGCTTGGAAAGTTTTTCCACTGGGAGCAAAGGCCTACCCCATCAATGTCAAGATGAAAAGAGTATGCTAAAATCAAACCTACTATAGAGTTGTGAGCTTGTTCTTTTTGGCTTCCTCCTATATTTCTGATCCATCCCACCTTGAAGTGAAGAAAGATCACTTCCACTCTTCTCCATTACACACCTCTGCTTCCACCCTACACCACCCTAGTCCTATGTGGTTAGCGTGGCATGCTCAAATCCTCACGTGACATCTAGTGCCATGTTGTGGACCTTTCTCCCCATCTTATGTGGAGCGAAGGATGAATAGGATGGGCGTGAGCTTCCCACTACCAGGATTCCTGTTATCCTCAGAGCTCCGGGAAAGCTTCCTCTGAATTCAGCCAGATTGCAATGTGCAAACGTTTCTGCCATGAGATATGAAATTTCTGATAGAAATTCCAAGAAGCCAGAGGCTTCTGCACAATATGTGAATCACGGGGAAAGAATTTGCTCTTTTCTGATTGAAGCTTTTAATGACGTATTACTTAACCTCAGATGATAGAGATCACAGAGCCTGCCGCGACCTCTTCTAATGACTGTTAAGATGACCTTAGGCAACAAAGCCAGCAAGAATCAGAATTGATTAGGAGGATTTGCTACCTCTTTCCGAAGAGGCCGGATATAGAGTTCTTATTTCCACTTAATTATCTCTTGGCCTGTCCTCTGATCCACATGACTGCTTCTAGAAGCCAGCAGGAAACGTGAGACAAGGGAAGTCAGCTGAACTCCAATGAACTGGCTCTCCTGCTAACCCTGGAGACACACACACACACACACACACACACACACACACACACACACACACACACCTTTTGTTTTATACAGTTACTATTTATGGTGTGATATGATCTCTCTATACCTCATATTTTTAATAAAGGATTTGATACACAGTTTTTTTTTAACACTTTGCATCTCAAATCCTGCCAGTCTGTTTGTATAATTAGCAGTAGCTTGACAAACAAAAGATTTAAAAGAGAATGAATGGTGACTATAGTGTTGGTCACAATGGCTAAACTTCATTGTTTTGGAATTAGAATGGTGGGTAGATCTCATTTCCTGGACCGCTTGGCATGCATCATTTACTAGTGATGCATACTCATGATCTGTGCATGTATTAGTAGGTGGATTAAGAAATGTTGCTGTTCCGACTTGTAAACCTTATCTTCTGGCTCTCAACATCCAATCTAAACAAAATTCTAAAGCTATCTAGCCCTAGGATTCCTCCATGAATGGACAGATCGAGTCCCAGGATATTGAAACCTCACCAAAGTCCAGCAAATTTTTCTACTCAAGGATTGTTAATGATCTTACAATTGCTCTATAATGCTGGTTCTAGGAAGAAACAGCAGGCAAAATCCTGCTTCACCCACTTTTCATGTGAAAACTGGCAAATATTTTCATTTCCAGTGTGCCCACAGTCACTCAAGATTCAGAGAGGTACAGTTACTTGCTTAAGGTCACACAAAGTCAATGGCTGTTCTGATCTAAGGTCTATACAGCAGATGACAAAATATGCAAAAATATGCTGTTATTTTAGATACATAACAGGCCAAGAACATGAATAAACTTGTCTTTGTTGAATAGTTTCAATCCTTCTTTTAGTACTTTGAAATATGCATATAGAATACATAGATACATACATATATGTGTGTGTATTTATAAGTGTATGTAGATATATACATTGTTCATACATATGTAGTGATACATTTACATAAGTAGGAGAGTTATAAACATAGTACTCTCTGCAGCCTGAACCTATGTAAAAAAAAAAAAATAACTCTCAAATTTACTGGTATTTTAAAGCTGAAAAACGGAGTTAGCAATATTTAGTGGCAAGTAAACAAAATTTAGAGTCAGAAGAGAAGAATTAGTGCAGGTACTCAGCTATTTATGAGTTAGGTACTCTCTGGAAACTCACTTAACTTGTTTAGGCCTCAGTTCCTCATCTATACAATGGGAACAATGACACCTCTGAAGAAAAGTGGGATCTTATAACAGCTCACCTGCCGCCCCACCCCCCACCCCCCCCATGCGCTCTTGTGGAACCATGAGAATCCAATGGAATTCTTTGGAACAACATCTGTGATAATTCATATAAAAGCAACATAAAACAGCTGCTGTCGGCTGGGTGCGCTGGCTCACGCCTATAATCCTAGCACTCTGGGAGGCTGAGGTGCGAGGATTGCTCAAGGGGAGGAGTTTGAAACCAGTCTCTACTAAAAATACAAAGAAATTAATTGGCCAACTAAAAAATATAGAGAGAGAGAGAAAAAAAAATTTGCCGGGAATGGTGATGCATGCCTGTAGTCCCAGCAACTCGGGAGGCTGAGGCAGGAGGACTGCTTGAGCCCAGGAGTTTGAGGTTGCTGTGAGCTAGGCTGACGCCACGGCACTCACTCTAGCCTGGGCGACAGAGTGAGACTCTGTCTCAAAAAAACGGCTGTTGTCAAAATAACAACGGCTGATAAGAATCTAGACGAGAATAGATTAGAAAACAAAAAGGGCAGCTATTCAGCAAAACTTTCTTAAATTATATTTACAATTTTACCTCTTGTTACCATTCTTACCCATAAATTCTGTGCTCAGTGGCTAAGATTTAGGAGTGAGGTGTTTCCCACCACTATATACCGTCTGCTCTGAACCCCTCCTGTGACCAGGATGCCACACTCAGGAAAATTACTTCTGTATACTTCGAAACCTAAAAGCTGACGTTCATAGCTTTCCTTTGGCTACCAGAAAATTAATTTAACACTTTATTTCAAAGTACTTAGGAGAGCCACTTAAAAAATATATGTGCTTTATTGTTCTATTATAAAATAATCATATGCTTCTTTGGGTAATGCCAAGGGCCATGTGTGAACTGCGGATCAGTGACTGATTATTTGATTATGATATTTACAACGTATCAAGGAGGGCGATGGGAGGGGAGGCTTTATAAGGACATGACTCAATAACATTAACTCTGGCTGCATCTGGAAATAAGAATATTTGGAGGAGAATGGAACTCAGGAATATGACATTAGTCACTTTTGGTCACATACGCATACAGGAAGGCACGCAGTAGAATTCATCAAGAGATTTCTCTGAAAGCTCTTGGAAGGGTTCTTTTGCAGATGGGCTCTCACTCTGTTAATGTCCTTATTAGACACTTCAGAGCAGGAGAAAATTCTCCGTGGCAGAAAATGCTTACAAGCTTTGGCCCGGCCTGCAGCTGGTTGACTAGGTTTATTACTAATTACTATTGAACTGATACTATTACTATTGCTACTACCTTCTTTGGGTGCTTTAAATTTAGATGACGCAGCTCAATTAGAAGATCCAAAATCACTTTTCCGAGTTACTATGTTGACAAGTAGTGATGTGTAAAAGGCCCATTATCTGTCGTTCTCTGAGCACTTTCCACAGCACTTTGATGAAGAAAACAATATTATTAGCTCAATTTTATAAGGGCAGAAATGTAGATACAGATGTAACTGTTATCATTACGATGAAATATCACTTACTCATATAGGGTTCGATTCTTTATAAAGCACTTTTAATACACAGCCTGTGATGATAAAGAAAAGTCCCAAGGCAGCATGGAGAAGAGACAGAATTCAGTAATTCTAATTTCCGGGCCATTGCTCAATCTGTGGCCCATGCTTTCCATCTATTTTTCACTATAAAGTTTAAGTTTCCTGCTCTGATATTTTTTCCTTGAAAAGGCAATGTGGCATAGGAAAAAAATAGGGATTTTAATATCAGCTTCGCCACTCATTAGATATGTGGCCTCGAGCAACTTGCTTCATCTGTCTGACTCAGTTTCTCCATCTTTAAAATGAGAACAGAAGTATTACCTTGCAAGTTTGGTGTACAGAAGAAAAATATTACCTTGTAAGTCTGGTGTATTAATTACATGGCAGGGAGTGTGGCCAATGGCAGCTCATCAACCAAGATGCAACCCCCTCCTTTCTCTCCCCCGGTACACCCCTGTGTCCTTAGATAACATATGAGCCCAAATAGCTCAACTAAGGTTTGGGACCCACATATAATTTTTACCTATGCTGTTGAACAAAATGTCCTAAAATTATCTACCTGTCCACTGCTTCCTGATCAACAAACAGCTCCCTAAGAGCAGGGGCCATATCTGCAACTTCTTTTCTATTAGCCCTTATAACTCTGTGCATGCAGTATCTGCAGGAAGGCAGAGGGAAGCCACTAATTGGGCACCTACTCTGTCCCAGGCACAGTTCTAGCTACTGAGGATGCAGAGGGGATCCAGCCAGATCAGGATATTCTCCCATAAGTGAGAAACTGCTCACCACTGCCTTATAGGCTTTTGAGAGGAGCTAATGAGGCGATGAATGGGAACACACTGGGTACCCTATGGAAGCCGTACAAATATCCCAGCATAGCCATGAGTAGTATTGTTGTTTCACATAAGAGGAGCTCTGTTCAATAACTATTTGTTCATGGGGCATAGCTAAGTTGTTATGGTTGGAAATTCTTCCGTAGTATGGGTAATTTTTGATATCTCGATCCAAACACGTAAGACAGTAGGGAACTATGGAAAAGAGGAAGAGGGATTCTTCCAAAGTTACAAGATTAGACTAGAAATAAACCTAGGAAACATAATCTGCTGTTAAGTCAGACACATGATTTTAAATTTCTGACTTTAACTTCCCAGCACTAAACACAGAGGCGCAGTTTGCCTACGTCTTCTGGTATTCCTGAAATTCTGCCACCATTCTCTCAGGTTCTCCGACCCTATCTGCTGATGTATCTCTTGGTGCAGTGGGACAAATGTGGAAATGAAGTAATTAAGATTAATAAAATGTGTCCGTAAGTTCCCATCAGACTTCTAGTTACCTAGCCAACACCCATTCTAGCTTTCCTCCTTGGAAACAGAACTCTAATTTCTTCAAAGAATATGCCCAGGTCATATGTATTTTATCAGAGCTCTCAGATGAGAAGTTTGCCCATGTTATCCTTCTTCGTCTTTCCTTGCCTCTTGTCTGGAACATGAGTGCGTGCAAAGGGTGGAAATCCAGCAGCAGTACGAAACTACGAGATGGTCTTGAGGACAGAAACTAAATGCAGAATGATGACTTCGTAAGGTCCTTATAAGCTCCCTAGTGACTCACCTTAGGAATTCTATTCCATTAGATATTGTTTTAAGCTGCCATTTTTTTTTCTTATTATTTAAAGGTTATTAGCAGAGAGACCTAATCCTAAGTGCCACCTACAGTGCTGGTAAGCTGTCTGACAAATCCTGGATTTCCTGGGAGTTAATTTTGGAAACATACATGAAAGATGATTCACCTTGTCTTAATAGCATCTGATAAATTCTGAGGGGCATAGCATACGTGCGTCTGCACGGTGCAGGCTGGGCACACATCACTTCCAACCGCAGCAGTGGGGAGTAAGTATTCTAGTAAAAGCATTAAAATAGTGGATGGCAAGGGCTAGGAGTGTTGTATCCTTGAGTGCTGAGGATGCCTTATTTACACAGAGAGAGAGAGAAAGAGAAAAAAAGAACATAATTCAGCATGTCAGAGTCAACCCAGATTCTAAGACTCTGCAGTCAGGAAAGGAAATGAACAAAACAGGTCAATAGAATCATATCAATTTTGTTATCATGGCAATAAATATTACTATTATCATGACCATTTTATTATGTTGTCATTGATTGGATGTGTTGTGCAGAAGGAATGCAACGGCTAGAATACCACCCCAGGCACCCGCTTTAGGCTAGCTGGGTTTCTTTGCTTGGCTTCATCACTGGTTCTGCACCATAGGAATCTTCTTCCCTGGCTTACGTGCTACTTGCCAGAAACTGACCCCATTGCAGGAGAGTGGATTGTATCATTGGAGTCAAAGCTGTGTGCCACTCCTTTTGTCCAGTAACTAGTATGCAAAACCATGACATCCCTGCTCCATTATGAAGTTATTCATTACTATTTCACATTCATCACTGTCAATGGCTCTATAGTTGCTTTCAGAAGCCATGACTCTAGCATTTTCAAGCAGCAAACTGGCCAGGACTATTAACTCCCATTCTGTAGATATCTAAATATAAAGCCCAAATTTGGTACATTGATCTCCACGTAGTCTTTTTTTTTGGGTCAACCTGCAGCTCCATGATTCACCCTGTCATTTTTTTAAAAGTCAAAGGAAGGTTAGGAAAAGGTTATCTAAAAATGGACTGTTTTTATATAGCAGTTTCCTTAAGTAGATACCAGAGTTATACCATAGATATTAGCCTCAATGTGTCTTTCTTTTATTTATTTACTTGCTTATTTTTTGGTCTAAAATGGGTCTACTACTGTACTGAAAAGCTAGTTTTAGGATCCTTAACATTGAATACATTCTGAGTCCTCCAACCCATAACTAATAAAGATACCCTGTCACTGAAAGGCTTTGAGACTTTTATGCCCCTACCTGAGAGAGAATAAAGTATCTGCAAGTTTCCCTATTCTGGAATTTCTTCAGAACTCATTGCCCCATGAATAAGAAAGGTACCCTTCTTTTCACAAATCCCTAGAAGACTGCCTTTCAAAAATGGGTATATTTTATTTGGCTATCACATGAAAACTATAACTTTCAGCTTTTTTTTCTTATGCATAAATTTGCCTTTTTCTAGACAGCATATAGTTTTGTCTAGAAATGTTAAAAAAAAATTTGACCTTAAAAAAATTAAACCATTGGCTGTTAGCTTCAGGTTTAGAAGTCCCTCTTGGAACTGATGGTGATTTTTTTTTTTTTCACTGTTAACATAGGTGATTTTCACCCTAGTACTTCACATGGCTTCAGTGGTTCATAAATCAAGCACACACATATGTACACACACACACACAAGCATACATGCTGACTCCAACCTCCTAGGATACCTGTCTCACGTAGTTGTTTTCATCTAGAGATCATAACGGCAATGATGGCCAGGGGACTTATTACAGCACACTTACCATTTATTAGAACAGTACAGTGAAAAAGAAAGAAAGAAAAGGTTGGTTACCATCCTACCAGCCCAGCCAACAGGGACACACAGACCATTTCTGTAGTTACTTCCTCGTACAGATATTATATTTAAATGACAGGGGCATAAGACCACATGATGCACGATATTATTGCTCTATCATCTTTGGATCCGAAATACATTTTACTTATAAGACTCTTTCTGGCTGCTTTGAGGAGACTGCCTATTAACAGAAATTACAATTTATAATCTTAAAAAAATCTATCTGCCATTCTTTGGAATAGTAAAGGCACAGCACACATTTGAATCATATGAATTCTGTACCACTAAAAGAAATTTTACCAAAAAGTTCTCCTAACCCAATGAGTATAGAGATATATTCCTCCTGTCCCGTGGATGTCATCTTCACTTCACGAGCCTCAAATAGCCACAAGGACAACTTGCCCAACTTCTCCACTTACGTTTTAGAAAATGTGTCTCACAATCTATACCTTAGGTAGGATAGGCAAGACCATTAATCCTATATGGTGGTAAAGAAGAGATGGAAAAAATAGCCCTTCATTAATGTGAACACAAACACTCACAATAAACTAGCTCTTGTAAGATTCTCATTTTTACATTTTTTACTTTGGCTGCCATATTTAACAGTATTCCACGTTTGGTAGTTTCAAAATCTTTATTCTATATCTAAGATAGAACAGTTGATCCAATATCTATATCCACAGGTAGAATAAGTTCTCCCTTTTCCGTCTTCTCATAGAATTGTATAAATATCTATATTATAAAGCACTTATTTATCAAATAATGTGGTCTTATAAAAAATAAATCACTTATTATCACATACTGAAAAGAGTTGATTATTGTGTATGTGTCTTCTTTTTTTTTTTTTTTTTTTAAGGGGAGTTAATACAGTTGTATATATCTGTCTTCTATATTAACTGTGAGTTCCTTGATAACAAAGAAAATGTCTTATACATGCCTGGCACATAACAGACACACATTCAATAGTTTCTGAATTGATTAGTGAATTCATCTTTGTATCCCAAGCACCAACACAATCTCTGCCACATACTCAGAAAATATACTAATTACTCGTTACATAAATCATTACACAAATAATTACTTATTACACAAATAAGTGGGGTCTGAGCTTTGAGGGGTTCCCACCTACACCAAAAATAGTCACGGGTTTGTTTTGTTCATTTGCTGGTCTTCTCTGACATGGTCACCTATGTCCAATACAGCTCCCTATTATTAGGGGTGAAGTCTAGACACTAGACTGTGAGCTCCCTGAATACAGAACTGAGTCTCTTCATATTTTTTATACTTTCTATAATTTAAAATGTATTTTTTTAATCATATGGTTCAGCACATATAAAGCATATAGCATCAAGTAATGGCTCAGCATGTTTGTTGCATAGATCATGGAAAAAATAACTGTTTGACCCAGGGGAGCTGGACCCAAGGTGTGTTGGGTCCATGGCTAGAATGTTCTAATGACCTCTGCCAACTAGCCACAGCCTTTCATCATCATCTTACTCTACTCGTCTCTGCATCCCCATCCCTAGTCTTTCACTGGCACTGTTTAATTCCTCTCCCCACATTTATATCAAATTCTATTTCTTCTTCAGATAGAAAATCCTTAAAATGTAACAACCTATCTTGCCTAATCCTAAGTCTATAAGGCTAGTGGCTCCCATAACTTCCTCAACAAAGAGACGAAGATATTCCAATCAGGTGCATTTTTATTTTATTTCTGACTTCAAAACTCTAGTATTTGGGCCTAGAGAAAATGGACCCTAGAATTAAAATATAAATTATTAATTAAAGAGTTTAGTATAATCTTATTTTGTTTCTGAGAGCTCAGGTAAATGAATACAATGTGTGTGGAGATAAACACACACACACACACACACACACACACACATGCAGGCACGCACACACACACACACACACACACACATGCATATACAACCACTTCATAAACCTTGCAGCAGGAACTGTGTCCAATCTCAGAAATAGAGATGGTGCTGTACTGCTTAAATGAAAAGGAAGGAAAAAGGCAAGAGAGGAAAAAAAAAAGTATAATCATCTAAACTTTTAAAGACAGCAATTTAAGCAAATTGCCATATCTGCTTTTAGAAATGAAAGGGGAAGAGAAATTCTCATTTCTTTTGAAGTAAAATTGCGTAGGTCAATGGCTGTGACAATCCTCTCAATAACCACTAACAAAAGACCAGTTTGGGTGGTTAGGGAGACCGCTCAATAGCAGGTATTCATTGAATCTCGGAATAATTTTGCTTTACCACAAGCTGTGAGAGAGAACCAAGCACTGTGTAGAATACAGCCTGCTAGGTAACACATCAGCAGCCGAGGTGGAAAAATAAAACCCACAACCAAATATTTCTTGAGCTTTATGGCGTGATTATTTACTCAAAGGCAGGGAGTGGAATGCAAAGCCCATTTAATGCACATGAGAAGGAGCTGAACTGCACGTGAGTGTATGTCTATAACTGGCCTGTGCCAGGGGGGGTCTCTACATGTTATTTAAGACATCTTACCTTAGATGAGAGAGTGGTAGTGAGTTTTTTGAACTATAGCTCCTGGGAACTAAGTTCACGTACTCAAGAATTTACTGAGCACCTGCAGGGTACATGGAGCAGAAGACAAAAACCTACCACCCAAATTTTGGACCCTATACCAAAACCGGTGTCACTAAACAGACCAACCATCACACCAACTAGAAATAACTGAATAGTTACAAAAACATTGTCCAAATGGGATGGCAGGCACTACAGTATCATTTACATAAATAATAGAGAAAGGAGTGACAAGTAAGGATGGACTTATTTAGGGAAAAATTCTTGGAAAAGGTGAGACCCAAGTAGGATGTTAGAGAAATTAGGACATGTAACCTATTGGTAGCAGAAAAGTGGTTTTATGGTTTTTTTAAATAACTGTACAATTCAACTAGATCAACTAATGATTAAGAACTGCAAACTTCAGAAAAGTTTTATTCTAATAATATCTATCTTTTTAAAATGGAATAATATGAACTATTCATGTACACATAAAGACAGCTTTATAGTGCATGACAACCCTATACATTGGCTATGCCTACTTCTATCTCTAACTGTATATCTCATCTAATTTGTCCCATGTAGAAAAGATAATACAGCCTCACTTAAGGAGATCTAGAGGTATAACCATTTTGGGAAACAGTTTGGTAGCATTATGAAACTACCAAACAGATCAGCCATCACACCAACTAGAAATAACTGAATAATTACAAAAACATTGCCCAAGTTGAAATATAATATTTAATTATGAAATTATTAAATATATAGGTACCATATACTTGGGAACACAAGTGCTAGGTATTTATCTAAGAGAAGTGAAAATACATGGCACACAAGTTTGCATACAAATGTTCATAATAGCTTTACTCATAAGAACCCCAAACTGTAAATGATCCAAATGTCCATCAAAGTATAAATGGATATATAAATGGTGGTATATTCCCACAGTGAAATATTGCTCAGCAACAAAAAAGAACAAACCATTAAACCAAGCAACCATGTGGATGCACCTAAAACCACCATTATTTAGATCATATATAAGAAGCCATATATATATATATATATATATATAAAGCATGACACAAAAGACTATATTCTGTATAATTTCATTTACAGAATGAAATTCTAGAAGAGCTAACCTACAGTGACAGAAAGATCAGTGATTTCCAGGTACCAGGGATGGTGGCGGAGAGGGAGTTGACCATAAAGGGGCATGAGGGAAATTTTGGGTATGACAGAAATGTTCTCTATCTCTACTAGGGTCGTGGTTGGGAACGGGAAAATGTTTATTTGTCAAAACTCACCCAACTGAACACTTTAAATAGGTATATTTATTCATGTAAACTATACCTTGAGTTGATCAAAAATAAAAACAAAAGATAGCATTACTGAAAAATTCTGATATATTTTCCTAATTTCATCCTAATTTATTTCTTGATTTAGGGGCCTGATCCAGTCCATCTTTAAATACTACTAATGTTGTAAGTGATTGGTGTCAAGCTAACTTCAAATAATGATTGTTCGGAGACCTGAAAAGTGGACGAGCCCAAGGCTCATGGAAGGAGCCTTACTGGTGGGGTTCTGCCACCAGGTGCTGAGAAAATGTATGAAGGGGAAGCTTCTAGGGACTGTGGAAGGTCAAAGCAGGCAGCTGCTCAAGAACCACTGTTGGGTAGAATCCACTTAGACACACACCTTTCTTCCTTGTCTCCCTGAATCTCTTGTCAATGGCTTTGCATCTGATCTCACCCCATAATCCTTCCTGAATACCTGCAGAGAGTACTACTTACAAACTGAAGATCAAAGGCGTATTCCCATACTATCTGTTTTCTGGCTTCACCATATTCCCACTCTACTGTTTTTCAACAGAGTGAAACTCTAGGCTCCATTTAAACAAGGACTAGAAATAAATTCGTCAATGAGAAACACAGTATTTGTCACCATCTCTTCTCTCCCTCACTCCCCCCCTCTGATTTTCATGCATGTTTTTCTCTCCTTCCTCCCTCCTTTCTTCCTATCTCGCTTTACTGGCCTTTCTTTCTACGTCTCTCTCCTCCATCCGTCCGTCTTGTCCCAACTCACATTCGCTTGACAATTATTTTTCTGACTTTTGGTGCATTTCCTGACGCGTGCCTTTGTTAAAATCTATGTATTTTCTGGAGGATAATATATATGTCATTGTTCCTCATGTGGCATTTTCCCTTTTCTTTATTCAAGTAGCAGAGGAGTGGATTTTTCTCAGAGAAGAGAAGCAAGATGAAAGGAGGAATTAGGTTGAGACGAGAGAGCGTGGAATGAGAGAGGAAGGTGTCAATTAAAAAAATGAACCCCACTGCATCCCCCTCTTGACAGGTGGGGTGAGTGGAGCTGACAGCCGTCGCATCCGCTGGCCTTGGTGGAACCCTCATGCCTTGTGGTCCCTTGAGCTCAAAAGGAGTGATTCCAGGGCCAGCGGACACACTCACACATTTTAACTTGGTGTTCCAATGCCTCCCCCGCAGCTATTTCTAATAATGGTAATTATAATGATTTGAGGCTTAAGCAGGGCGATTCCGGCCTAAGGCAGATTGTAATGAAGTAGTCAGAGTGAGGGGAGGGGACAGGGGCAGCAGAGGGAAGAGGCTGGATAGGGCGCTTGCTTGCAAGCCTTCAGTAGCTTTGTCTAGCCAAGTGCAACCAGGGCAGCCTCGTGTTATGAGCCCAAAGTTCTGTCCTGCAGGATATTCGGAAACCTGTTTCTGCCGGAGACAGGGGATCACTTACACCCCCAGACCGGCGGCGCTGACTCCTGGGCAAACCACTGCCCCGAGAGCCTGCGGCCTGTGGTTGCGGCTGCTCTCTTGGCTGGGGCGGGCTTCAATCACACCCTCTATGCTCAGTCCAGCCCCTCCCTGTTCCTTCACCGTAGATAATACTGTCCTACCAGCCTTGGCCAGAATCCAATTACTGCTGATATACATCTTCCCTTGACTCCAAATGACTCCTTTCTGCCATTGAAAGATACCCCGGAATGTTGAAAACTTGTCCTGATTGCAGAGTTAATGGTCATGTGGTCCTGGGCACTGACGGAATGGCCTTAGGGGGAGCCTTGATGGGTCTCTCTAGTCGTCAGTGTTACCCCACCTCTCCGCTCTGCCCTTATTAAAGCCATTCGTTCTGAAAGCTAAATGAATATGTTTCATCTCCAAATGCTGGAAAACAATAGCAGGCAGCCAGCGATCTATACAGAACAATGCTAGCTTAATCACTACTATTCTCTTTCCTTCTCTCTCTTTCTCAATTGCTCTCTTTCCAGCTTTGTTCCTACTCTCATCAGTGAGGCCCTGTATCCAGCTCCGTGATTCTGCACGCGTGGATGTGAGCACACACGTAGGCACGTGGAAATCTACGGTATTTACAATAAATACGTGAGATCGGCAACATATACATATTCTATAGATGTATAATATGTATAATTTAATCTCATCATACATAGACTATGCGTATCTATGCACAGTCATTTGGGGCCTCTCTAAACACCCAATAAAATTGTATGCTGCCAAGTATTGAATGGATACTTACATCTAAATACTTTATTTTCCAAAAGCAATATTGTTTTCAAATAATTGTGGTGATAAAAATATGAAATGCATTTATATTGTAATTGAAACATAGATAAGCTAAACTATAGTGCATATATAGGTGTATGTGATATAGTGTAAATAACTGCATAATACACGTAATCAAATAAATTATGCATTTACATTAAATTTTAGTAGGAGATATGTATTTTTGTAATAGTGTTAATACATTACAGAAGCATTTGGAGGGTTCCACATTTCACTTTTCATCCCTTCTTTAGAGCTCTTGCTATCAAGCTTGGAAAATAATAACTCATGATATTATGTCTTTATTTCACATCTCCTTACTTCGGAGATATTTCTGAAGTAATTGTCAGAAAGGTGGTATATGAATATTCCCTCTCCAAATCACAGTACTAGCCTATAAAATTTCATCTTTCCATTCCTGTCCCCTTACGTGTTGTCTAGGCACTTGAGTAAATATGACCACAAGGGTGAAAAGTATTCAAAATGTCAAACAATATTTGTTACTCGTCATAATGGAATATTATTAATTTTATCATACTGTAGTTCATCACTACAGATAATTTAATACCATGTTGTCCTCCGGGCCTACTGCTGTGTGTGACACAGAGCAGGCATTCAATAAGTGTTTGTTAAGTGAACTAGTTATGTTATATCTATTTCATATATTGGGGAAAAAGTACTCAATCCTCAACTTCCTAAGTTAGCACTTGGTGAATAACAGCAAGCACTGTTATCTGATGGTGATGATCAGGCAAAACAAAAATCACCTTAAAGGAGAAATTCAAATCATAAGTTAATTATTCAGACAAGAAATAATAGGATGTAGTTAACTAATTTGGCATTTCAGTTTATATATTTTCTGTATTTTACAAATGCAAATGAGCTATTCACTGAAGTTCGATTCTGGTTCATTGTGTACAAGAAATGAATCCTTCAAACCATTACTGGGAATCTGAACGTTCAGTAATATACTCCTTACAACTAAATTCTAGGAGAAAATGAGAAAGTAGATAACTTCAAAACGCAGAGTATTAGAATCTAATGTATTTGTGTACTGTGTGTAAAGTGCACACGCACTGAAATCACATGCATCTGAATGTCCATTAAAATCACAATCAGCAAACACACAGTGAAAAATACAGAGCACACATACAAGATGAATCCACACTTATACAACATTAACAATATATAGTGAGTAAATACATGCAGATATATGCTAAATAATCCATTTGCAAATTAGCCAACCAAAGGAAAAAAACTAATAGAAAATGTCAATGGACTCAACAAACAAGAAACAAACACAAAAGAGGTCTATTAAAAAAAACTGCACAGTTTAATTGTATAAAAGTTACTTTTTCTTTAGTTGGTCAACAAGGTTAGTGTAAAATTTAAAAATATTTAGTAAAATGTAAAATCTCACTTATAATTAATTCAAATATAAGGTTGTTTGATTTTTGAAATTTATTGAAAATTTTAACTGGATATTAGGATATTAATATTATTTAATATTAAATAAAATAAAATATTTAATATTTAACAAAAATTAATTTCAATGTCCCTTTGGGCCCAAATGAAGGTTTCTTTTACACTTGAGCTTTATCGTCCAGTCAATATGAAGACAGCCTTACTTGTGTGCAAACAAATTGCTTCTGTAAATGGGTGGTAGTATACAAAACAAAAACATACTACATGGTATGTCCACTGTACCTTTTATATATCAACAATGTTCTGTTTGAAATTTTATTATCAAAAAAGATCTTCTTTGGACCTCACTTTGAAATAATGTAGTCCTAGGATTTTCTTAAATGACACAAAGACCTTCCTCACCCCCAAAAGACAAATCCTCCTGTATAGGCAAAAAGCAGCCCAGAAAACAAGGAAGGCCCTAGAAAGCTGCCTTGGTGGGTACCCAGGTATACATATGAGCCAAGGTTCCACGGTCCAGCAAGCAGAAGGCACCCATTGTGTTGACGGTAGCACTACATCTTTCTGGAATACAACAATGAAGGAGACACATGGCTGACATCAAGGAGTTTTCGGTCTAGGGGGGAGTCATGAACACCCTGAGAGTGACAGGATCTTTCCAATAAGAGTGTAGAATGAAATCCACGCATAGTCAATCTGAGGTCAGAACTCAATGCAAACATCAGTATCTTGGGACCTGGTGGAGAAGATGCCCATTAAGGGGAACAGAGGCCAACGGAATAATAGAGCTTCTGAGAAGTCATGAAGAAAAGTATCAAATACAGCTAAGAAAGAGGTTCTGTAAGTTGAGGACTGAAAAATACACACTGTGTTAGGCAACTGTGGGGTCTTGATACATTAACCAGAAAAATATCAGTCCAAGATGGAGACAAAGGAAGAATGAAGCGGGCTGAGGAACTTCCATCTTTGAGAATATGAGGAAGGGAAAGACCGCATGTGGCTGAGAAGGATGAAGTCAAGTCAAGGGAAGGTTTCTGTAAGTTCTGTATGCTGGAAGAGCGTGCTCACAGGCTACAGGAAGGAAGCAGCAAAGAGAATCACAGCTAAAGTGAAGGACTATAAGAGAGAGGAGGCTAGTGTAATAGGTACAGGGAGAAGAATCACCTTTACACAGAAAAGAGAGAGCCTCACTGAGAAAGGAGAGAAGGAAGTGGGGGGATTGGGAGAAAGGGTTCAATTCTCTTCATGAACTAGGAGGCAATGCTATCTGCAGGGAGGAAGCTGATTTCAAGACTCAAGGACAGGGAAATAAGTTTTAATAGTCACTAAAGTCACAAGCTTCTCCAGAACAAGTGAAAACATTGATTGTCAGAGCTGAAAGCCCAGGTGAAGTCGGAGAACAGGTATTAGGGGTGGCACTACTCCTCGTATTTGTATAATTCGCTACATGCTTTGTGCTCAACCATCCTTTACCTATTTCTTACTTCAAAAATAGGAACATGTTTTGAGAAGGGAAAGTGGTAGTCAGAAAGAAATGGATGACCTGGTACTGGTTTCCAGCCCGTTTTATTTTTGCTCCAATTACCTGTACCTCCGCACCAACACAGAGCGTGGACATCTTATCCGCTCGCAAAGCCAACAGGAAGAGAAGGCAAGACCGGCTCCCGGGCTCACTGGGCAAGCCCGGGGCTGTGCACGTGTCTACGCAGGTTGTCCGGGCCATCTCCCCTGCACTGTCCCTGTCTCTCTGGGTGCCCACTGTGTACAGAAGTACCAGGTAGCTGACGCACTGTGAGGGCCCGAGCGCTGACCCTTCTCGAACCTTTGGCTTCCCATCCCGCTGGTGATGCTGGAAGGTCAGGAAGCTTCGAGAATGCAGGGGCCCCGGCAACACACAGAGACCCGCAGAGCTCACACAGGCCGCCGAGCCCGTGCTCACTTCTGTGGCAGACTTCATAAGGCTCCGCTCTTTGACTGGCGTTGAGTTTATGTGAAAGTAATTAACAGTAATTAATCCTTAATTACAGTAATTAGCCAAGTCGCAGTAAATTAAACCACATCTGGAGCAGATGAGGGCTTCCGAATGGGAGGCAAAGAGAGGCGACAATCGGGGAGATGCTGAATTCATCTGACAGCATCTGATTAAGTCTACCTGTTGCTGGGAGCCTCATTTGCATGTTGTTTTTGTTTGCATTTCCCAGTAACCCTTTCAACGGCATTCACAGTGTGGACCTCTTGGTCCCCGCTTAACTACCAGTTAGACAGCCCTGCTGCCACAATATGAGGGAGTCCCTTCATATCCAGCAGGGTGGCTGGGTTTGCCTGGGCTCTATTTATATGTTTCCCCCCTCCCTCCTCACAAACAAAAATATAAATAGCAGGGACCTCATCAAGTGACAGGCTGAAATCAGAGGAGAAGCCAAGCGAAGATTTTTTTTTTTTTTTTTGGCTGGTGAAAAGGGAAGATGATATGAGCCATTAACATATCTGATGGGGGCAGGGAAGCAGAGGGTAGGAAAAAGGCAAAAGACACCTGCAAAAAATAGGTCAAGTGGGTCTTCCTCTTGTAGAGAAGTCCCTAGATGATACAGAGAAAGAGCCCAGCCTCTGGAGAACCTGTTGTCCATATGTCACAAACACATACACAAGCATGCATGTGTGCTCACGTGTACACACACACACACACACACACACACAGAATGATACACTGGCAAAAAATACTGGTGCCTCCATTTTTCTGACCTCACTCTGATGCATGCTATCCATCCATGCATTATGTCTTTGCACATTAAGCAAAGAAATATGTGTACATTTTTTAAAAATCTAAAAGTGTAGCAAAATATGGTGATAAAAATTAAAACCACCCCAAATGTCACCATTCAGAGAAAGGGGATGACAAATCTCAAAAGGAGAGAAAATATGGCAAAATAATGGGGGAAAAATGATTATTATAGTTGCTTCTTTAGCAACAAGGGGACAGAGCTGAGTGAGTTTATCTGACTTTGTGTCCTGCCTCTGCTCTGGTCTTGATCGAGCTTACACAAAACAGGACTTTTTTGGGGTTGTGCATTTTGGAGCCTGGTCTGCAACCCAAGATCGGTTAGATCACAGTTTAGGTGTGGCAGCTAAAACAAGGAGAACAGGGAGAGCCATAGGGACCTTTGCTTTGCAAAACTTTTCAATACTCTGGGTTGCAGAGTACTGAACTTTCTCAGAGGGGTGAATGGGGTCTGGGGTACAAGGTGAGAGGAAGGAACTACCTCCCCCCCAAAAATCTTACACCCACTATGTCATAAGACTGAGGATAAGAAAGTGACACGTAACTGCTTCATCCTCACCATACACTAAGCAATCCCAGGACCCGCACCTCCTACTCCTGGGGCGTGTGTTGGAGAGGTCAGGGCGTCCACGGGACTGGATTCTGGGCACAGAGCAGCATCGCCAGGTCACAGACAATGACACACGAGCTTCAGGAACTGATCTGTACCCAGATCCTGTTGTTCTATTTCCCCACCTACACCATCAACTGGGGGACTAGCAGTCAGTGGCTGTGTTCATGGAACAGGGCACAACTAAGTGATCGCTAACTCCCTGTTCCAACCAGCTGATCAGCCTGCCTCTCCTAACCTCCTTTGCCTTCTGCTACCCTCACAGCGATTTACCATGGCCTTTAGATGCCCTGAAGCTCTTTGGGATCTACCCCCAAGAGTGGCTTCCTTCTTTCCCAGCTGTGTAACACAGAGCAGCAGGTTTAGAAACTAAGTTTGTTTCTAAATATCTGAAGTGGGATAATAATGGCAACTACATGATCAAATTACCCAGAGGATTAAACAAGACAATAAATGTAAAATGTTTGCCACGATGCTTGATGCATAGGAAATATTCAGTAATGCTTACTTATTATAATATTAACTATTATTATAACTATTTTATTATCTGTCCTTTGCTTATTATACCTACACTGAGAAGCAGCACGGTGTACTGGTTAAAGACAAAGACTCTTGAGCCAGACTGTCTGCCTAGGTTAAATAAATATGCCACTTACGAGCTGTGTGATCTTGGGCAAGTTAGTTAACCTCCCTAGGTCTCAGGTTCCTTAACTGTAAAAGATAATAATTATACCTGTCTCATCTACTTCTTTTAAAAGCTTAAATAAATTGCCTGAAAAGTGCTAAGAATAGTGCCAGGCAAATACCGACAGTAAATGCCAAATAAGTGCTTCCTATTACTCATATACATAAATATATATCTATGCATATATTATATTTATATATATGTATATACATATTTACATAATACCTTTGAAATCTTGATCTCCATATTAAAAGTATATGTTAATTTGTGAGTCCCTAGAATGCAGGTCCAACCCATTGCTACCTTCATACATAAATTCTTTTTTTTTTTTTTTGAGACAGAGTCTCACTTTGTTGTCCAGGCTAGCTCACAGCAACCTCAATCTCCTGGGCTCAAGCAATCCTACTGCCTCAGCCTCCCAAGTAGCTGGGACTACAGGCATGCACCACCATGTCCAGCTAATTTTTTCTATATATATTAGTTGGCCAATTAATTTGTTTCTATTTATAGTAGAGACGGGGTCTCACTCTTGCTCAGCCTGGTTTCGAACTCCTGACCTCGAGCAATCCACCCGTCTCGGCCTCCCAGAGAGCTAGGATTACAGGCGTGAGCCACCGCGCCCGGCCCATAAATTCTTAATAAATTCTTCTTTGATGACAAAGATGAAGAAAGAAAGGAAGAAGAAAAAAATGAAAGCACAAATATAAGCACATAGATAAATGGCAAAAGGTAATTTAGTCAGTCAAATCTGACCATTTCATGGTGAGTAGATCTATCAGTAGGATATCATCTAGAGAAAAAACACTTTTTATCACTAAAGGTACTCCAGTCATTTGATGGAGACCGTCTAAGATTAATGTCCTGCTCACTGTAAAAAAAATTCAACCACATATTTTTATTTTTGCTTTTTCAAACCTCTAAGATTAGTCCCCAAGTATTCCTGGAAGTTCTGGTTGAAAATGTAAGTCAACCACCTTTATTCAGGTGTCCTACAAAATGTACTGAAAAGAGAAGTGGTTACTGTGAGGTGAACAGGGAAGAGCATAAACATCTAATGCGATGGTGAGGAGCCTCCCAGCAGTAACCCCACAATTATCTTGTGGTTTCCTAGGAGTTATAATGAGCTGACCCACTTGGCATATCAAATTCCTCCTGACTGGTTTTGTAGTTCTCACCCATGCAGAGACATGGCTCTGTGAAGAAAAATAACAGGCTATTTAAACTGAAATATGTTGTGGTGGGTGGGGAGAATATTGGAAAAGAGATGCATCCTGCAGTTAAAAATTACTCAACTGGTGTTGTAAAGTTAAAAACCAGAGGCCCTCAATAAAAAAAAATATGCATTTTGGGGAAAATAAACAATTCTTTGGCTGAGAGAGCTTCCCTCCTTCTGTTGAGTGAAGTATGTGTACTTCACATGAATACCCATATTTCCTACATTCCCTCCAATTTCATTATTCTGGCCCTGTCTGAATCAAAATACATTATAATTCTGAATAATGGGCTATCTTGCTGCCTGTGGGGAAATGTTATAATGATAACAAATAATTTCTGAAAATTATGAATTACTTCTACCCTATTGGAAAAACAAGTAAATTATATGTGTTTGCACAGGAAATGGGAGCACACGTGTGCAAGACCTCTTCAACACTCGTGGGCTCCTTGCTCACTTCTCTGGGAAGCAAGGCTTGACAATGGTTCGCCTGTCTTAACCACGGCCACGCCAGTTCTCGCCAGAATGGACAGGAAGGAGCTGGCTCCACTTTTTGTTCGCTGGTTTCTTTTTCTCGCATCCTTAGCAGGTGAGGAAGGGTGGACACAAATGCAGACAAGTCACCCCCACTCAAACCAGGGCGAGACAACTCTTCACAAGTATTCCTTACAGGTTGGGAGAAGGCAGTACTGACTGCTGACCTTGAGGTTGGGACAAAGACTTCTGGGGCTCAAACAAGAAGAAGCCTTTGTACCATGTCCCTGCATCTAAATCCTAGCAGCAGACAAAGAGCCTTACTTCACAGGACAAAGTGGTTGTGAGTCCTTGCTGGTGCCTGGGAAGGGACTGTTGGCTTTTGCCCCAAACCAATTCAAGACCCCTTACGATCCCGTGTGCATGTGTCACACTCTCAGTGAATCTCTAAACCTTAAGACTAAAAAGCCATTGCCATCACACAAGGGAATGAGATGGGACAGACCTACCCAAAAGAACTGTAACTCTCTGCTCCAAATTACAGAACCACAAAATGAAAGCTACTTTCCCATTTATTTTCTAAAGTATAGTGGTTCTTACAAAATGTACTTTATTAAAACGTCCTGATCAAGAGTTGTACTCCTCTGAATTCTAACCAAATATAGTTTTATTAGTACAACGCAGTGAGTGGTAAATAAAACTACACAGACACAGTCCCTGTCTTTTAGAATCTTACAATCAAAAACAACAGAATTGTAGAGATTTTGTAAGATTGTAATACAAACAGTAAGGGCACACATTAAACAAATACATAAATAAGCGAATTACTAAATTTGATTACATGTTCATTATGTGCATGCCAAGGGATGAATGCAATAACTCATTCAGGAGCTGCTAAAGGATCAAAATCTTCATTCTTAGGGGTCTGTAACTTAATAAAGCCAAAGCTCGGTGGTGAGCTCTAGCAAAACCATAACACCATATTGCATTGCTCAAGCATCTGACTAAAATGAAGAGATCAAAAGGAGTAGCTGGAGGGAACCCAAAACACTACAGCAAAGGCTTCCTCCTGCATTATGGAGGCACCAGTGACTTTCTTTGGGGAAAAGAACACTAAGACAAATGCAGAGCCCCAACTCCGCCTCTATACCAAGGTACTCTGACAACGCCACTTTGCCTAGAGGTGCCGCTAGGACTATGATGTTCTAGATGTACTTCTAGATTCCCTAGATGTGCACCAGAATTCTTTTTTGAAGAACTGGAGAACTGTTTCACAGTGTGAGGAACAGGGCTACTTTCCCTAGTAAAGCATTATTTGGTCATTATAGGTTTTAAGAAATATCTCTTTTCCCAAAAGATCTTCTAAAGACCATTTTATACTCAACGGACCTCTCTGTTGTATACTCAATCTATGTCAAACACAGTGCTAATTCAATGATGAAGCGAGTGGCCATGCTCACAATTTTATGTGATTCCCTGATATGGCTTCGGCGTGCATCTATTCACATGCCCAGATGTGACCAGGTTGTTTTGGTTAATTTATTGGTTCCAGCCATATGTATGGCTGAATGCCACATGGTTGATTCAATTGATCATATGGCAATCTCAGCTAATCACTGTTTGCGTGGTTAAAATACCTGCACCAACAGGGCCACTGTCCAGGTATTCAGATGACATACAAGCAGACTCAGGAACCATCATTCCCATTTTGCTCCCTCCACTTACACCAAACGCATGGCACAAAAAGACAACAGTCCCTCTAAATTTTAATCAATGCATCTGAATCAGAGAAATCCTATTCCTAGGAGGAGGTAACTGTAGGTTAACCAAATGTTTGTATGTAGAAAGAGAAAGCTCACTTTTAATCTTGTTAAAACAGATTAAACTCTTAAGGCTAAAATGGTCATATAAGAAACCACGTAGTATAATACTTTTCCAGTAAGATAACACCTAATTCACCCAGGGACGTCAAAAACCTTCAATGGGACACAAGAGAAGGAAATTCCAGAAGCTCTGAGGTAGTTAACCAAATCCTGGAGTCATCAAAGACTCCATCTACCAACAATAAATCCCATCATGGTGCCAACCACTCTAGTTGTCTTAGGCAAGTCACTTATTTCCGTCTTGGCTTTCTTGCTCAAAAATGATGGATAGCTACCTCACAGTCAGGACTTAGTCATGTAAGCAAAGTGCCTTGAAGACAGGAAGCCAGACATATTATAGGACCACAATCTTCTGCCTTGAAATGCATTTGGTATGGGTTGGGCATCAGATGTTCCTGATTTGTGCGTTAGTCTGAGAATGTTGGACATGGTTTAATGATTGCTAGGAGCAAAACAGAACCTTGAGATATGTTTATGGGTAAACTGCCAGTTGGGCAAACTACCAGTAGCTGAAACCTTACCTGTGGGGAAACAGAAAGGTGCTACAGAAGTCAAGGCCATGTAAGCAGAAGCAAGTTAGGGGAAGCATGCAGATCAAAAGAGAAGGAAAGAGACTGGTATGCAGAACACTGCTGCATGTGAGGCCCTCAAATCCTACGAGGTATCACTGGCCCAACTTCCTCCTGGTGCTTCTGGTTACGTATGTGAACACAGAGGCAGACAGAAAAAGCCTTTGTGTGAGGGACAAATAAACATTCTGAAACCTAAAACTGTGAAGTGAACTGAGCCTCGATTCAACCCAAACCTTTGGGGGCTTATGCCTCATTAGTCTGTATCATGGCTTCCAGTCATTTGTCCCTTTAGAACAAGAAGTCTCAAAGGCCTGACAAAGAGAAATGGACAATCACAGATTCCTGTTTTGCCTTCTCACTCTCTGCAAGTCCACTGGGGGAGGAGGGACCTGCCATGTTTAGGAGGCTTAAATGCTAGGAGGGATTTTCTAATGAAAAGGACAACCCCAAAATCCCTCTGTTTACTGTGGCACCACAGCATTCATCGTTCAAAACCCAAAAAAAAGGACACACCTGTATAGGCATCCCTAAAGATACAATAAAGAGAGACCAGCAGATGTCCGCAGATTACATGGAAAACACCTCCCAAGTTACGTAGCAGCACCAGTAATGAGCAGAACCGCTGCCTCTTACACCTAGAGAAGTAACAAAGACAAGCACTGCCCAGTTGCCTAAAAGAAAGGCAGAGCGGGTTTAGAAATTTGCAGACCGGTCCCCCCCCCCCCGAATGAGGCACTTGAACTGCTTTCCCTTCACTTTGCTGCTACTAGAACGGCACTAAAAATTATTTTTCTGCGGCTATCACAGAGGACATGTGTGATGGAAAATGAGATACTAGATGTGAAACATAACATTACCACCGTCCAAAGGAAGTCGTTTGTATGTGCTGTCTGTGTGGCCCTGTGTACGTATGAAAGAGAGGCAGAGTGAGAAAGAACATACTTATGCTCAGAGACCCATGGGCGTGGAAGCTCCATAGAACTCCTGAGTTGCTGGATTGGATTTATGTCCTTGTGAACCACAGAAGGGAGTGAAGGTTCTGATGACACTTTCTGCAGGACCCCCAAGCCGCAAAGATTTGTAGCCCGGTGACAACTGACAATCCCATCTCCCCTTTAACAAGATTCTTCTAGGATAAAGAAAGGGTGAGTCAAACCCAATTCAAATGCTTTTGAACCTCAAAGAAAGCCATTCCAAGTTTTAGGTGAAAGTACCTTGTCTCAGCCAAGCCTACGTGGCCCACAGACTTGCTACACCTAGCCCGCATGCAGATTTGTACTATTTGGGGCTAGAAGCCGAGTTCGGTAAACACTCCCCACACTTCAGCTCCTTCCAGGCTGTGGGCTCTGGCCTTTCTTCTCATCTGCACGGTTCAAATTAATTATACACTTTAATTTCATGAATTATTAATTTGATTCTGACTCGGCAGCTTATGATTATCCAGTGCTACAGACTATACAATTCCAGCTTCATTAAAACATCACCAGCTGCCTGAGAGACAGACATTAAATAGGGGAGAGCAATAATAAAATTAAGCTTCCGGCGCATAGCAACAGAGTCTTCCTCAGCCGCAGGCAGTGCGGGGCTCTGCTGCCTGGCTGGCCCAGGCAGAAAGGAAAAAGTCATTTTTAGACAAGTCCATGCTCCTTCACAGAATGCGTTTCTTGGCCTTCCACGGCACGCACGACTTCAGACGGTCAGATGGCATGACTTGGGGGTGTTACATTTAATCTGTCGCTTTCTCCCTACAACCCCTTCCGTTTGCTCACCACCCACACTTATCCAACATTAACTCTTTGATGACTGCCAATGTTTCGGTCACATCCAGACTGGCCACCCCACAGCGTCTGCCAGAGTGCCGGTTTCTGGGAAGGGTCTACTACGATTGCTGCCAGCTTAGCAGGCAGAGTGCAGCATAAACCTCTAAAGAGTTAGCTCAGGAGGCCAGGCGCGATAGCTCATGACTGTAATCCTAGCACTCTGGGAGGTGGAGGCGGAGGTGGATTGCTTGAGCTGAGGAGTTCGAGACCAGCCTGAGTAAGAATGAGACCCCATCTCTACGAAAAATAGAAAAATTAGCCAGGCGTGGTGGTGTGCACCTGTAGTCCCAGCTACTCAGGAGGCTGAGGCAGGAGGATCGCTTGAGCCCAGGAGTTTGAGGTTGCTGTGAGCTAGGCTGATGCCATGGTATTCTAGCCCAGGTGACAGTGCAAGACTTGGACTCAAAAAAAAAAAAAAAAAAAAAAGAGTTAGCTCGAGAAACTTCTTTGCACTGAGTCTCTCTTTCCTCTCTTTGGCTGTTTGGTTTAAGAAGATGCAGTATGGTGATTGGAAAGGGACGGGGTTTTAGCAGCAGCCTGTAATTATGTCCAACACGGTTACTTCACTCTTCAGTGGTCATATGCTCAATGCCTAGTCTAGGGCCTGGTACATAACAGGTGTTAATCAGTACCAGTTCCCTTACCCCATCTTTGCATTTATAAAATGACGGAATTGAGCTCATAATCTCTAAAGTTCTTTTCAGTGCTGATTTCTGAACCCCTGTGTGGGAAGGTTCATTATTCTTAAAAACCATATTACCCTGAGACAGATTTGGTGACTGTCCCCCAGAAATTCCATGCTTGCTATTAACGAGGAATACTAGGAAACTAAATAAGTATAACTCAACAAGATCACTGCCATATCCTCCTAGAAAACACTCTGGGCAGGTGCTTTTTGAAAAAAAAAAAGTCCTGGGCAGAGCTTCTATACCCTTTGTGAAGGCCAAAGAGTTCTAGAAGTCACTGGTTGCTAAAACGTGGTCTCAGCTGAGCCAGCATTATGGAAGTAAGTGACAAAGAAGGAAGATGACCAAAAAAAAGAAGAGAATGAGGAATGGAATCCTGACGGGGGGGGGGGGGGGGGGGGAGGCCGCAGGGGTTGAAGGAGGGGGAGAAAGAGAGAGATAAAGAGAAAGAGGAAGAGGGAGGGGGAGAGATACCCAAGCATCATTTTTTTTTGCCCTTATACACAAAAAACCCAGTTAAGAATGCAGAGTCCTCTGTGGATTAATATACTCCTTCAAATAAATAAAACCACAGCACTTCCTCCCCCGTAACTCTGTGGCAAAACAATTTGTAGAAGGAAAAGGTTGGAATTTAGACATTCCATTTAGCTGCTTCGGAAATCTAAGGACCCTGAACCTTGTGGGATTTCAAATCGATGGAATTAATTAAGGGAGATGTCCAGCACTCTCCACTAAGTAATCAGCAGGTACAGTAGACCTGAAAGTCTATAAAGAAAAATGGAACGGAATGACATTGAGAGAGGCAGTAGGGATTAAAAAATGAGCATCCGAATGGGAAAGGCGCCCACCCATTGATCGCGGCATAAGAGATTAAGGCTTCGGCGAGCAGCAAGAAGATTCTATGGCAGAAAATGGTTACAGAGCATGAGCATAGGCCCTGCAGATATCTATAATCGTGACAGCCAGGCATATAGCCAGACAGGAGACCACTGGCCTGGGAGTCTGGACTGAAGAGTCGGTCTAGGGATAAGATATAAAATCTATAAAATCGGGTTTAAAAGATGTTAGTGTTATGTAGGATAGTGTATCATTTTATACCACATTATATCATATTCCTTGTCCATTTCCTTCACTAAATGGAAGCAACATGAGGGCAAGCATTTTTTGTCTGTTCTGCTCACTGTGACTAGAATACAACCTGCCACACAAAAAAATTGTTCATTAGAATTTTGTAAACTGAGTAAGTAAATGACGAACACACGCACGAAGCACTGTGTACACCCCTGCTTGTCCTTGAGTGCCACTGACCATTTCCCTGGGGCAAGCCAGAGCCAAGTGGATAAAAGGGAGCCACAGACCAGCTGTTCATGAGACACTAAATAAAATGTTCAGTATTCACACCTGTGGAACATGGATGGTAACTTGATTTTTTTTTTGCACCAATGACAGCAAACACGAAAGAGAGAGAAGCCAGATAAATGTTTTTGAAGGCATCCTGCAGTGGAAAATAACTGCAATCTCAGGACAGAGCACTGTAGCTCAAAGAATTCAATTGTTTTTGCTTTTAAGTCATTATCCTTCTTCCTCCATTCTCTCCCACTCCTGCACAAGGGGGAAAAAATACACTGCCACCCAATTTTACAGATGGAATGTCACTGAGGTTTGAAGCAGTGCCCTAAAGAGAATTCTGGCCACACTGAGAATCAAGTAGAAAGCCGTAAAACCCCACGGCTCCCAAGTTCACAGGCAACAGTCAAATGCCTGCTCAAGTGCCCGAGAAGGAGAAGACTGGTGAGTCCCACGTTCCTTGGTGCTCAGCTGACCTGTCCACCACAAAGCACAGCTAGAAAAAGCCCCCTGCAAGATCATGCCAAGAGGCAAATTCCAGAAATGGCAGTAGACAGTCTCCCATGAGCCCTAAAATGCTTTCTTGACTCTCAAGATTAGAAGAAACCTTTATAGACACCCACACTTGCCCTTGCTTGCTCACTTATCTTCTTGCTGGATCAAGTAAACAAATCATGATGCCTACAAAAGATATCCTAACATTCTTTCCCCCTGCCCAAGAGGATGACCTAAAATTTATCTTTTGCTGCAAGGAAGGTGCAGCCACTGTAAATATACCTAAGGAAGGAAATCACAGAAACTCTAAGTCAACCACAGTTCTAGTACAGAGGAAGAAGCATCCTTAGACTAAAAGTCACAAGGCCAAACAAGCAATATTCCACTGGGCATCTCTGTTACCTTAATAGGCATCTCGCCACCTCCTTGGCCCAACACCACTTGCTATTATTCATACCGAGTAAGACATTCGCTGGGCCTGCAGGCAGGGGTACTCAAGGTCTGATGATCATATTGCTTCACATGAGCCCCCACTTTGGGCACTGGCAGAAGGCATCCTTGAGGGGCTTCTGTTTATGTCAGCAGATGTTAGCCTGAGAAGTCGCAGCCTTTGTATCTGTGACTTCTTCCAAATGAAGTTAGAAGCCTCCAGGGCTCCTGGATACATCATCAAGTCCTAGGAGCATTGTTTCCTTTGTGGCCAAACTATAATGTGAGGAGGAAAATGCTGACTTTCACTGCACAGTATAAAATGTCAGTCGTGTCTCCAAGAGTCTCTCAAAAGGACCAACACAGATCCTTGGCACTACTGGGGACTTCACGTACAGTAAAAGATCCAGCGGGCCCTGCCATCTAGGAGCTTAAAATCCAGATAGGGTGAAGTTTCCCATGGGCCCAGATATCTACAAAACAGCCTGGGGTCATTAGACCCACAGCACTGTAAAAAAAAAATAAAAAAAAATAAAAATGTGCAGGACAATGAAGGAAGGATTTTCTGAAACAAAAAAACACAATCTTTCATTGTTTCCCCTGTCTTTACAATAAAAACAGTGTCGGACCTGTCTGGACGTGGGGGACTTTCCAGTTTCCATGTGAGGCTGGACATTTTGCATTCAATACAAATTAGTTCCTCAAAATCAGAATCAATTGTCATAAAATGTAGGGAAGCATTTTCCCATGGGGCAGGCATTTGTAGTAAAACTGGAAATGTTCAACTTGATTATAATGCTTCACGAAAAGGTCAGCGTGGGATTTCAGAGCTTTACCTTGAGGATGTTAACTCTTTTTGCAGGCAGGGTGAAATGGGGAAAGTCAGTTTGCCCAGGCTTGCCATGTCCACATCGCTCTGATCACCTGTCACAGGGCTGGCAGCAGACCGTACGCTTCAGAAAACAAATGAATGCATGCATACACATGCACACACACACACACACACTTTATCCACACGCACATCCCGTGTGCTTTCCAGAGTCCAAATACCTCCAACTTCGATGACGGGAATAGTGTACTGTTGCTGCTATGTTCATTGGACAGGACAAAAACGTGACTACATAGCAATCTAAAGCGATGGGTCTCAATTCAGTGACACATGGCATAGAATCACCTGGGGAGCTTTCCAAAAATACACAAGCCTGGGCCTCCCCACATCTAGAAATTCTGATCCAGGACGTGCACTTATTTATAAAAAGCTCCCCAGGCAATTCTAACATGCCATACACCTACTCCCTGGGTTCCTGTACATAACACTATTTACAACTCCAATTAAGGGTCTAAAGCTTCAAAATACTCAGGCCAAGTGAAAAAAAATGGCTAGCACTTCCTGATTATATAGGATCTGGTTACATATATTTGTCAAAGATCTTCACTACATTTGGAATCTCAGTTCACATTCACCGTAGGCTTCCTAACCCTCCCTCTACTAGATGAAGCACACAGACAGAAGAATTTCTCCTAGCCCTACCTCAGATTTAAACCTGAATGAGAGTGGATAGAAAAATGAGTTGTTTGCTCCTAGGACACCACCCTGACCATCATCCCTCTCGCAGGCGAGCATCACTGTCTGTGTAGGTCTCCTTTGCAGCTCTCGGTAGCCCCTAGCTTGTTCAGTTTATCAGATCTGACGGGGTCACTGCCCGTGAGCAAGGCTGAGTAGAATTCTGAAACACTTTTGTTATCAACCAAAAGTTGTCATTTGGCCAGATCCTGAGGGTTGGCCCCCTCCTCTTTCAGTAAATTCAAGTGTGATTCAATTTGGGGGAGGGGGATTTACTAAGACTGGAAAAACAGGACTACAATCTCAGTTTCAAAAGACCCAAACTATGCTTTACTTGCAGGTCACAACATGGTTCCATTTTTTTAAAACCTTAAATTCTGAAATAGACCTCTTTTTCTAGTTCCCACCACAAAGAGGCTCTTGCGGTATCACCACCGTCTTCATACAAAGTCTGGGTGGCCAAAGCAATTCAGAGCCTGGCTGTCCATGTGCTCCTAGCTCAGCACTCAGTGAATCTGCACGATTGTTTTAAACACTACACTTGCCACCCAAATCCTAAATATTCCTGGTTGTCAAATATCCCTCTTAGACTTAACATGTACCAGAGTTAATCCTACAGAAGCAGCGCCCAAAATAAGGTCACCACATCTTGACCACTCAGAGCTATGGTCCCAAAATTCCTAAATGTGATCCCACTGGAAGCTTCAACTGGAAACAGAAGATTTCGCCCTCCACATGGCTGTCCTTATGGAGGTTGGGGGTGAGAGATCCTTGTGCCAAAAACAACCTGGATTCTCCGAAATTACCTCGAATATGCTACAATGCCAACAACACAAGTTTTTATTATATATTAGTGTATATGGCAAGTTTAGAGTAAAAAAAGAAGGTAAAACATGCCATATTAATGGCAAGTTCACGTTTTCACTCAGCTATCCATAGTTCAGGAATCAGACTTGTATCTTGACTTCCAACTCTGTGACTTAAAGCATTTGTGCCCTTAGACACGATACTTAACTACTTTGAACCTTAATTTCTGAATCTATTCAAAAAGGGATAATATTATTTACCCCAATATTCTTTTGATGATTAAATAAAACAACAAATACAGTATCTGATGCATAGTAAGTGCTTAATAAAAGACTGCGACTGTATTAAGAGTTACCATTATATGACTGTTAATACAGATCATCTTGCCTTTGAGGTGGTGCTGAGTACTACTTGTTGGTAATGTGTAAGTCCTGGTCAGGAAGGAGACAATAATTCCACTCAACTGCTCTGAAACCAAAGTCTCCCCCTGGTGGAGGCCTATTAATTTGTTTGGTTTTGAGCTCTACCTCTGACACCTTCAGCCAAGGCCCACCTGTTTCCAGGCAACGCTGGATGAAATAAATGCTTTGTTTTGTTTCTCTGTCGGAAATGAGGCTCTGGTCCATGCAGGGGATGTGTCTGGAGTGTGTTTGTTCTAACTTTCTGGAGCCAACACACACCTGCCCAAGTAGCTGGGATGCTGTGCTCCCACCATCCCAGAGCTAAGGAAGTCCCAGCTGTTACCGGAAGTATTTTTAGCTGCATTATTTATTTGAACACCTGCCTGACAATCCTAGACAGAGCTCAGTCTGGGAAGGGAGGGCCACTGGGACACACAAGGATTCCTTCCCGACATTGGTTGCATTTGCTGATCTGTATCCACCCTGTGGCCAAGAAGCACCTTCTCCCTTCCAAAGAATGGCTGTGATCATACCACACAACCAGCAGATAACAGTCTCCGAAGAAACACCTCCAATGTCACGTTCTTAACCAGAGGTTTTCACAAAACCCAAGAACCTTAACGCCAATGCCATTATCAAACACAGAGCCTCTCACCCTAGCAGCTACTAACACGTTAGTCGCCCTCAGCCCTCCTTCTGGTGGTGGCACACTACCAACCAATACCATTTTCTTCATTTCTACTAGTACAAAACCTGAAACTCCAAGAGAACTGCTGCAAAAATGCTGTCCTCTTTCCAACCACTCTCCCTTTGCCCATCTGGTTCTTCTCAAATGTGATGTCCATTCCTCTATTTTCTGCTGACCCCAATCCTACCCATGTTTCCATTCATAGCCCAACTCCTCTCTCTATCAATTCCTCCCCACCACCACCCTGAAACTTAACTGCTCTCTGCCTCCCAACCCGCATATTGACTGTATTCCAGCATTTAATTTTTTAATTATGTTCCATATTGAACTGTCTGGCACCTAGAATGTGGGCAACAAATTGAAAAAATGCTTTTTAGGTCTTGTAAAAAAAAAAAAAAAAAAAAAAGCTATGGTGCATGCTTTGGTCTTTTTATTCCCTTTTCTTTAATAGTTTCTAGCTCAGTACCGTGCACATACCAGATACTGAATAAAAGCTTGCAGACTAACTGGAAGCCCCTCTCAAGGCCGCACTGCCATCTGCCATCACTAGAATGTTTAAAGATCAAAATCCTTGCTGTTGGCACTTAGGTCTGGCTCACAGGGGTCACGCTTTCTCTGCTCATTCTGCCTTGGGCTAAATTGCCTAATTTTTCAATACATAGGCTTAATATTCTTTTCAAGGGGGTAAGCATCTTATTATTTATTTAACTCACTAGAATCTTAAGTGACTGACTGTTTATGGAAGGTTCTGAGGCCGCCGAATGAACGATGCTGCATTTAGTACAGAGTACGACTGCCTTACAGAGAGCAGTGGGTGGTGCGCGCAGAGACACACACATAAAAACACTACTTGGCAGTCACCACACACACCGTTTCTGTATGATCTGAAAACATCTTGCTGGCATAATTCATAAGCAGAATGTCTTTATATTTAATGACCCAAATATGCCAGTCACGTGCTTCTGAAAAGCAAGTTGGAGCCAATAAAACTGCAATTTTGTTAACCCTCCCTCCACCTCCCCACCAAATAATCTCTCTGCTTTAAATTCTGACCTTTCTGTATAGTTGCTTTGAGGAAGCCTAAGTGGGCGATAGGCCTTCGTGGGCAATCGTCTCATGGTATAGGGATGAGAGGTGGCTTGGAATACAAATGGTCCCGGTGATGCGAGTTATAGGTCCAAAGATACAGATTTATAAGGAACTGGCAGAATTTATGTTTTGAGAGGAAGAGTTTATCCTGGCTTAGATTTCTGAGTCAGAGGAATAGACTCAAATAATTCACAGAATCGTATTTTTGGAAAGGAACTTAACAGTCATCCAGTTCAGTTTTGCACTCTGAAGGCATGAACTAATCAAGCAAAAGTAGACCTTCAACAGTTACTCATTTATATAACAAATATTTATCAAGTACCTACTGCAATCCATGTGCTGCTATTCTAGGCACCGAGATACAATAGGGAACAAATTGTTCCTGCCTCCTTCTCTCTTCAAGACAAATGGCAAGATGCCACAGCAATACCCCAGAGAAGGGCCTTGGGCAGCTAAGAATGCACCAACCTCTGCTACTGAGGGCCTCAAAATCAAATGACCTTCAAGATCTCTAGGCCTTCCCAGGTCTTTGTGATCAACCAACTACAACTAAAACAAATAACAATAACAAGATTCCATGATTCTAATCAGGCCTCTGCAGTATTGAAAGGTCTTCCATGAACTACCAAAGACATCATCATTTTTCCTTGCTTCTCCCAAAAGACATGTAAGAAACGAATGGCTGAGAATGTGCACACACTTAGAGAAAAATCATTTAATGAAAGAGTCATCACTTGAGAAGTCCAATTAAAAGTCATATTCATTCATTCATTCAACTATTCAATAGTCACCATCTATTGAGCAGCTCTGTGTGCAAAGCGCTCTATGAGTTAGGTGCCTTGGGAAATAATGAGATGGATGGCACAGTCCCAGCTCTCAAGGAACTTAAAAATCAATTGGGTAATTACAATCCTCATTTTACAGATGAATAAACAATAGCATGGACAGTTAAGGGATTTATTTTAAATGCTTCATCCTATAACTAAATCATAATATAAAGTCATCAAAAAGATGAAAAAACACTGAGCTAGAAGGTAGGATTATCCTAGTTCCAGCCCCGGTGCAGACTCATTGGTCAAATCCAGTTCCCTCTCTGGAGTTTCAATCTCCTCTTCTGCAACGGGAGGAGGTAGTCTTCAGAGTGGGTCCTTTCAGCTCTAAGATGATATGATTCTAACACTTGCGAACAATAAGGTTTGGTGATTAGAACTAAGGAACTCGGTCTCTTGACAAAGGAAATGAATTTTAACGAGAATTGTTATTTAGAGAATTCAAGTCCTACCTAAAGGAATACGGAAGCTATTTCATCCCATTGGCCATTGCCGCATTTCTGCTTAGAAGACGCTCAGGCCTAAATGAGAATACGTCCCCCTCCTATGGACTTTCTAACTGGTGTGTCTGCTACTTTAGCAATAATGGCAAAGAAAGCTGGAGCCCTTCCCTACAGCTCCCTTCAGCCCCTGCTAAGTATCTATAACACGGGGTAATAAGTGTTTGCAAGAGTTATGTTGCTCCCTGAAAGAATAACTGCTCCAAAGATAATGTAACCCATCTATGCGTGATGTGACAAAGGGGAGCTTAGCCTACGTGTAAAGAACTCTTAATTAAAGGTTTAATAGACAATGAGAGGCTTGAACTAGATCATATGCAAGGCCCTTTTCAGCTTTAGCTTTCTACATTACTACAAATTTTTGAGAGGAAAATGTTAAAGATTTCTTTATTGAGTTAATCAGGAAATCTAGAGCATTAACCAAAATCATTTATATTCAGTTTATCAGTACTCACTTCTATAAAAGAACAGAAATCCATGTAGGAAAAACCTCAGTTTGGATCTTTTAATAATTTCATTACATTTTGAACCCTCCCTAGAGATGTTCTCTGAACTTGGATCGTGTCTTCTAAGTTGCCAATCAGCTGAACACTTTGCAACATGTGAGTCATAAAATCATATATGTGAAGATCCACATAACAGAAGGATTGGATTTGAATCCTTTTGTTTGTATTTAATTTTTGTTTTCCTGCCTCGACATATCGTTTGTCCCTAACACTTTTATTTTTTGGTCCTAGAGGCACAGGTGGTTCTCATTTCAGGCCTTATGAACAGTTCTGCTATTCAAAGATTAATGAATAAAGGGGGCCTTGTAAACAGATTAGCATGATAATGGTAATAATGCTTTCTGCTGCCTTCTGTGCCTACTTCAATCTGTTTGTCCCTGAAAATGCCTCCCCTCCCCTGTGCCTGGATCCCCTCGCCCCTCTTTCCCACCACCTGATTCTACTCTTTCAGTCTTAGGAAGACAAAGTGACTCATGAATCAAGCAGCTGCACAGAGAGCAAGGAGAAGATGGGAGGAAGGGGAGAAGAGGGCTGGAGGGAGACAGACAGACAGAGACAGAATAGAGAGTAAAAAAACAAAAACCTAATATACTCTAGGACAGGAAGGTTTATGGAGAATGCACAGAGAAACCACAAGGCTTCACAGTTTAATGCAGATAATA
Organism: Microcebus murinus; assembly: GCF_040939455.1. Lineage (NCBI taxonomy): Eukaryota > Metazoa > Chordata > Mammalia > Primates > Cheirogaleidae > Microcebus > Microcebus murinus. The sequence continues at coordinate 112,183,605 of NC_134105.1, read as the reverse complement.
CTGTCACTCTTCCTGCTTTTTTATGACACTGGTTGCCTAACACCATTGGAAATTTACCTCCTCGTTTTTATTTTAATCCCATGTGTGACCTCATATACATACCTTTTGATCTGAGATTCATAACTATTCTAGAACCATGCACAGGTCAAGATTTTGGAGAATTGGGTATAGAAGTAAAAGCTAGTTGCAAATTTGTTTTTTTATCTATCGCTGCATAGGCACAAGTTCAAAGGGCCTTTCCTTAAAGGCTTTACTAAGAGGCAGATATGTGGACCTCTCTAACACTTACAGCTCCTCCCCAGGGGTTCGAATCAGTGATTAATGAATGACTTAGTGGGACCTCAGTTTTCATCCTCCTTGAGCCTCAGTCAATGTAAGGAGATTGCAAGGACCTCACTCAGGACTCGGGGAGCTGCCTGTGTTCCCTTCTGCTCAGCCTAAATCGCCCGGTCTCCACGCATCTATCTGTAAAGATGAAGCGCCAGGCAGGGCAAGTCATTCTGGAGGGATGCCACAAAGATGTCCAGGCAAAGTGGATTTAGACAAACGGCAAAAGTCCCTACCGCAGGAGAGAATGTGGAAAGAGATCAATCTTTCACAGCTCCAGCGCCGCTGCCTGCCTGCCCAGGTGGAGACCCCAACAGCAAGCAGCGAGATGCTGAGCCGTACAGGCAAGGAGCCCACACACCAGGCCAGGAAACAGGGGCCTCCCTTCCTTTGTCTCCTAAGACCTGCCTGTGTTTTCCCTCATTTGAAGGGAGCCCGGAGCACTGGGAGCCGGGCTGACCCTCTGCCTCCCCGTGTTGATTAACATCCCCCTCCGCCTTGCTCTGACCCCCACGGGGGCCCCCATTACGATCCACCCCACCTCCCGCCTCTGGGCCCCCTGATATCAACTGGGAAAAGGGGAATCTAAAAATAAAGCCGGGGCCAGAGTGTGTACCACTCGATTGGGCTCCTGTGCTCACAGATCTGCTTATTCTGGCCTATCTCTCCCCAGCGATAAGACTGCTAACAGCCTGTTATCAGCCAGTCGGTGAAAATGTGCTCCAGCCTGATTAGGCCTCAGTCTTTGCCAAGGTTATAAACAGCCGTTATCGTTTTCCCGAACAGAATAATCCGGACAGTATCAGCTCAGAAACATATGGGCCACACAGAGAAGATAGCCGCTGACGGACACTTCATTTTAATTGTAACGAGTGGGTAGCAGCAGCCTGCAGACAGCAGACAGAGAGCTGCCCGACTGGCAGCAGGGCTTTCTTTCCTTTTTTTTTTTTCCCCACCCCTAAAATCCCTTCTTCCTTCCCTGGTGTGCAGCACCTAAGCTGCTTTGATATTCTGGGTGGCATAATGCAATGGACCCTACCCCAGATGTTACCAGTCACCAAGCATGACCCTTCTCCAGAAGGCAGATGGGACCCTTCTGATTCTCCTACAGGGAGGAAAAACCAGCCAGCAAAGGGGAACCGATGATACAGCTCTCTCTGTTCTTCAGCCCCGATTCAGTTTCCATCACCTGTCCCCTCGCCCCACCCAGATCTCGACACCACCACCCCCACCCCCCAAGCCGCGCTTCTCCAAAGACCCTCAGCCTCCGAAAGCCACGACATTCCCCTGTCCGGCAGACAGGCAGCAGGCTCTCGGCACGCGGTGGCTGAATACTGAATGTGAATGGAGTGTTTATGTCATTTCCTTCAACCTTCCACACGTAGACATATACATCAACCAAGATTAAGCTTGTGGGGGGCAAGCCCATGCGTGTAAGGATTTTGTGTCCTGAAAGCAATTTCCAAAATCTGGCTTCTCCTCATTCTCTTCCATGACAGACTCGTTCCTCAGGCTTGTCACAGAAAGTCAACTAACTGGGGTGAGGTGGGGAGGGAGGGGGGCATGCCAAGGAAGAAAAAGTCACAATGGCTAATATTTATTGAGCACTGGTGCATGTGTCAGACACGGACCTGGGCAGCATTCTACGTAAATTTGCTCATGTCATTCGCAAAACAATTCTGTTTCACCCCCAGGTGGCCTGCTTGCTGCCGCATCTATACGATTCCAGGGTCCCCTGGGCCCCCATCAGCCTCACACCCAGGGAACACCCTTTCCCACCGGCCTCTGGAGGCCTGTGACCAGCTCGACTGACCCCCCCCCCCCATCTCCGTGCCATCTTCCTGCAGATTTACCTGGACCCACCCACAGGACAGACAAGCACTCTGGCCCCAACACTACTTCTGGTATTTCACTGTCAAGTGAAAATTGAGTCTATGGTAATGTTCCTGCAATAATATCAAATTCAAAAGGGAAAGAGGACGGAAATTCTGCTGCCAGCTGAAACAAGCCTGAGGCGCATTTTTGTTTTAATTTTTTTTTTTTTTTCATGGCTTTTCAACACCTGCCTTCACTCTCCCACTCTCCCAACAAAATATGGCTTAGGTTGCCCTGCAGTATTATCAAGAGACTGGCCAGCAGATCTCTGCAAGAAACTCTGCGGTGGGTGGTCTGCGTGCAATGTCTTGGTGGTCTTGAGCTCAGTCCCCCGACAAAGTTTCAAGGTTACAGTGGTCTTTCCCTAATTGCCATCAGAATCGGAAAATGTCCTGGAAACAGGAGAATGCCCCTCTGAACTCACCGAGTTGGCTCAGCAGTTGTTTATTCAACTTAAAGTGGTTTCTCCCCCCTGCCCTTTTTCTGTTTTTGTTTTCTTATTCTTTCTGTTTCAGTGGAGCCCGCTTTGTTCTTCCACAATTTTCGGGCGAACAAGACTGGAGGATTTCCTGAAACAGGCAGCTGGGCCTGTTTCTCTGGGGGCCTGCTTCCCATTTTGTCCACAGCCACCTTCTGCTGACCAGCTTCCACTTTCTTAGAAAGAAGGCTGGCCTGCTCGGTGTCACACAGCGGAGGTAGGTGCAGCCTTGAAAGCAGTGGATGGTAACAAGGTGGGTGGACTGCAGCCACCCCGTCCCTGCTGCGTTGCTGACACTGCAGGGACGCCAGGCCCTATGAGTACCATGCCCAGCCTTCTTGGAGCATGTATGACACCACTGCCATTATTGATTTGCTGGGTGTCCCCATGACTGTTGGCACCTGACACTGGCACTGTTTTCCTCTAGTCTATATCCTCGGCACCTAGCATGGTACCTGGCATACAGTAAGCACTCAATAAGTGGTGTCTGAAATAAAGAAATAGATTCATCCCAAATCTGCCCAAATGAGTGTTCAAGGCCAAGTACTTTGGAGATAGCCTAAATTCAAACCTGACGTATGCTAACTCTGTATAGATTACTTCTTTAGCCTCAGTTTCCCCATCTCTAAAATGGGCACAATCATAGTACCTGTACTATAGATTTGTTGTAATGAGTATATGCGTTAAAAGCACTTAGCCTAGCTCCTGACACAGAACAGTCACCTGATAAATATTTCTTATTAATGAATAACTATCCCTGTTCATTTCCATCTGCCTATTATGTAACTACGATAGCAGTCAACCTCCTCTGACCAAAGAAAAGGCCGTAGTCAAGGAACTCTGGTTCAGATTCCTGCTTTGTTAGGATTCTACTGTCACTTAGTCACTAAGCCTGTCTGCTTTTGTGGCCTGCTGTCAGGCTGAGGGTCACTTTGCTTCACCTAACTGATTTGCAGGTGGTCCATGAGACAGCATGGCCTAGCAGATGTGGAAAGGTGTGGAAAAGCAAAATCTAGGCTATCAGATCTGCTGCAAGTCATGCTCTGGCAAGACAACTGGAAGTCTAGCACTCCATGGACCTTGCTACACGCCCCAGGGTCCCTACGGCTCTCTGGGGCTCTGCCAACACTCTTGCCTTAAAGTAGGGCCCCTAATCAAGATAGTGTAGTCGAAAGCATTTGCTTGGTTCATAGTCCTCATGCTGATCTCTACTGAGTTGGAAATTAAACCACCTTTAAGCTAACACCCAGACTACCTCTCTCTTGCCTACAGTGCCATTTTAGCAGGACACAGGCATCCCTCTCTGGGAGCAGCACATCCTCATTTTCATATCCTCCCAGGGTCCCTCCTGTCTCCCGAGATTTTCTTTCTCTTTCCTTTTCTTCTTTTCCCTTTTCCGAAAAAGGGTGTCTAAGTTTGGAGACTCTTTAAAGCCATTTGCATTCCCAAGACAAGCTCTTAAGCATAAATTCATTTCAGCATTGGGGTCTTCTTATTCTCTCTCCTTCCTCTCACTATGCATCGAGCTGCATGCATAAACAGCTCTAGCGGTTTCAGCATCAGGGCCTTACACGAGGCAGGATTAGAGAGGATTCAGTCTTCTCTTTCTCTTTCTCTCTCTCTTTCTCTCTCACCCATAGGCACGCGGGCGCACACACACACAGACACACACACACCCCAGACAATGCTGCTACTCCCGTGAGCCATGATACCATTCTTATCTCTCCCATCTCTAGATCTGCCCTACCCCTGGCTTAGTCAAGGCTCTCCTTCCTGGCCTCCTGTGGGAACGCTGCCAAATAAAATAACAAAATATTCATATGGTAAGGCACGTTAAAACCTTGGGAAAGATTTAAACCCGGGCTTCATGTCACGGACTCTCCCTCCCGTAATCTGTATTCCAATCTCAGTGCCAGCGGAGCTGTGATCAGAATATCCAAGGTCTCATAAAAGATGCAGGGCTTACTGACTTCCCTGACATTTGCTGTTTCATGTTGTTCCTGCTTGCTCCCTTTCAGCCTCCAAAGAGCCCACAGTCCCTTTCAAGTCACCGCTGCCGATGGCAAACTTGCCAAGACAGTCCAGTAACTCAGGACAACTACAGGACCTAAATCTTCCTGGGAATTTAGCTGGGACTGGGGTTAGGGTTCTTGGTTCTTTCAGCAGCATCTTTTGTTTGGTTGAGGGTTTGTTTCATTTATTTTTTCTTTTTTTCTGATTGAATTCTTGCTGCCTCCTCCATGGTACCCGGAAGTGGGACTCAGACATCCAGGAAGTTAACAAGAGAAAGATTCTCCCCCTTCACTTAGAGAACCTTGGAGGACAGGGTTGCGTGAGGCTGACTCAGTATGTTTGAATCTTCCTTGTTCTTATTACGAATGAAGTCAGAGATTGTGTTACTTAGCCTTGTAAAGTGTCGTGGCTATAATTTGTAGCGATGACAGTTCACCAAAGAGGGGTTAAGCATACACTCCAGTGGTCCATGTCCAAAGAGAGGTATATTAAATGTATGTGACTTCATGAATCCAGATGAGACACAGCTATCATACATGGGCACCACACTGATATGGATATTAGTAGTTTAAAAATTCAAGCAAGGTATACCATGATTTAAGGAAACCAGGAGACCCAGAGTGGTGGCTATGAATGGATCTACGATTTACTAAGCGGGTCACCATAGGTGTTCCTGCCAGACCCACTGGCAGATTCTAATTTGACTTGTTTTCCATTCATATAACTTATTCCCAGCTTATATCAGAAAGATAGTTAGTGAATAAAGGAAGTTATATTCTACTTCTTAAGGATGTCACACATCTTAACAAATGACATGCCCACAGTTTAGGGGCCCACTGACCTAGAGGGATGGCAAAAAGGTGAGAAAACACATAATCATATGGCTAACATCACTCAGCCATCAGAGCCCATAGAGGCAGAAAAGAATGAAGATTCCACTGAATAACAAAACTGAGATACTTTCAGGATACCCCTAAGTGTCTGGAATTAAAAAAAAAAAAAAAAATCAAGCATAAAACTCTAAAACTCAGCAGTTAAAAACCAAAAAAGGCCTATTATAATTTAATCTCTTTTGAAAACATATTAGCTTAATTATTTCTGTAAATGCTTTGGGCATTAGACAAATTAACACAGAATTCTAGATCAAAGTGCCATTCACACATAGTTACTTGCATAACATTAGGGTAGCAGGAAGGTGGACAGGTGCTACAAATAACTTCTTTGAATGTTTTTAATGTATCTGCTACTACAGCCTTCTGGAGAGGTTAAAAAAAATTCTAGAACACAAATTGAAAATTAAAGGCAAGTTGATGGTACTTCAAAATTAAACTTGTCAAATGAGAAAATTATAATCAAAATTGTCACTGTACTTCTCAAATCCTTCACTATGTTCGTCACATAATATATACATACACATGTTTCTGCATATGCATATGAAAAATCAAAAAGGCAAACAGCTATCAGTGGTTAATCATAACAGAAAAAGAATATGAGATCTGGTTTCATAAGCGATTATGCCCATAAACATATGCCCTCAGACTGAAGCAGGCAAACAGGGCCTCTACTTGTCATTCAGCGATATGGTCCTGAAAAGTTACGTGTAAAACTTTAAAAGTTGAGCTATGTTACATTCTCTGGGGAACACGTTACTTAAAATAAGTCCATAGTAAGATATTTCTGAAGGCAAATAATGCTATAATTCATCATGTTTGATAATAAGAGGGTTTTCTTTAACTACCAAACACAATTCATATTATTTATTTACAGTAAAAATGTATTTTTCCAGACATACTATAATACTATATAGATGGATGGTTTTCAACTGGGGATGATTTTGCCAGCCAGGGGACATTTGGCAGTGTCTGGAGCCATTTTCGGCTGTCACAATGGGGAAGTGGGGTCGCTGCTGGCATCTGTGGGCAGAAGCCAGGGCTGCAGCTCCATGTCCTACCGGGCATGAGAAGCCCCCACAATAAAGAATCATCTGGTCCAAAAAAGTCAGCAGTGCTGAGCTTGAGAAGCCTTGGCACAGATTATCACAAACATCACAGAATGTTATCAAATCATGTTCCCCCAAACTTTTAAGAAATAAAAAAATGAGAAGTTCGGGGGGGGGGTGTAGAACTCCTTTTAGCAATATTTTGATTATCAAAAGTATAGTTGCCTTTTGTGGGTGCTACAACATATTACTTCACCATAAAATCTGCTCTTAAAACCTACCACTTGTACTTGCATTATACCTGCACACTGAGAAGTGCTGGAAAATCAGCAAAGATCTGAGGAAAACACATTTAGCCTGAGACATCCTTCAATGAACGGACGAGTACCCTGCCCAAGTGTGTTAAAATCAAATAAAGTAAGATATAACAAAAGCTAACTTTTTAGCCAGTGAAAAACAAACACATCTGGTACACAGTGTCCTATATGTGTGTATCCATCCAATTCTATAGCACCAGAGCTCTGACGTTCAGTAATATAATAATATTATTTTTGAGATCAGTTAAGGCATAAAATGTGCGTACTCTCAGTCTTTAATATTAATAAGTCTTGTAACTAGCAGTTTCTCATAGCTCCGAATTCTTGAGCACAACTAGAAAGGGCACTTATCCTGAAAAATCTAATAAATTTACAGTTTTATATACTTCCTTCAATTGTAAAAGTCTTGTTCAATAAACTTTAAAATGCCACTATAGAGCAATAACACAGACAGTATAAACCCAGCCCTGGGAAAGCTGTGCAACCAGAAATTGTTCCCCTTTCTGCTAGAGCAATAAAGTTTTATATGTTTGAACTGACTGTAAAAAGGTTTGAATGTTGGCAACTGGGGAATAATCTGTCTTCTTTATAGTTATTATCATATTTCCCACAAGACCCCTTGCTCTGTGTCAATCCTTCTTGTATATGACACCTTTGTACTGTCAGCGAAAGCAAGACTACTTACTTTTTTTTTTTTAACTATAGGACTTGTATCTGTTTTCCTTCACATTACAGCTAACAGGAATAAATTATTTCTGACAAGCATCTATTGCAGCATTTTACCAAATAAAGCTGGTTGTGAGCTGCTTTTTCAAGAGGGGGGGGAAGACCTCCTCCCTTCTCTTTCCCTCTCTTTCTCTCAACTGATTCAAATGCAATTCAGCGCTGGTTAAATTGGAGGAAATGCCAATAAAAAGAGATTTGTAGGAAAGTTGCTCTGAATGTCAGAGCCCGTTGAACGTGGTGGTTCCGTCCTCACGGGTGCCATTGGATGTGTGTGGAGAAGGGGCTTAGGAAAAGGTAAGAGAGGAATCATCCCTCTTCCTCCCCCACCTCTCTCAGGTCTAAGAGTATCTCTGCACCTTGGTCCAGGCAGAAAGAATAGTGAGTCCAGCCAGCAGAAGTGGCTCCAATTTCCCAGACTCTGGCTAACAGCCGGTGAGGAGAGCCAGGGCTGTGACCAGCAGGGTCAGACAACCACGCTGCCATGCTTGGCTAACTGGTCATCTCAGCTGAAGTGAGTTTAGGCTCATGGCAATCAACAAAGAGCCATTTTGTATGTGTGTGTTTGTGCTTGTGCGTGTGGGTGGGGTAGGGGTCTCCCTCTGTCCCTTTCCCAACCCCACCCCACCACAGCTCAAGGGGTACGTGGGTCTACACCCATTAATCCATTATACACATTAAGCCACGCTAAATACATTCTCCTCTGGCTCACAACTCTGCACCACCACCCTGAAGTTTCTCTGTATGCCAGCTTTTACAATAACAGAAAAAAGAGAAGAATAATAGATATTTGCAAACATGAGGTTTTTAAAAGCCAGAAGATATTATATGGTTGGATATTAGTGAACCTGGCACCATAAGTTAATTACCTCTGCACTATGGAATAGATAAAACATCTCTCCAAAAGACCATAAGAATCAGATGGCCAGTCTGATTGAACATATGAACACAGGCACATACACCTATACACATATACATATGCTATATATCCATGTCTATGCATATATATGTATATATACACTCACACTCAAACACAATTCAGCCAACTCAAAATGTAGAGTCAACTCAATATGGAAGCTATGGTGTGGAAGGGTGGTGTCATCATGCCAAATGATGTCTATGAATATAGCAACCCTACTAGAATGAGGCAATGCAAATAAAATTGAGTAAATACAATTATATTTCAGTGACTTTGGGAAAAGCTTGAGCCTTGTGCTCATGAATGTGAGCTCAGGATGTCCTCTATTTTCTCCTCACTACCCATATCTATCTGAATGTTCCATGTCCACATTATGATGACTTTTCCTTGCCCAGTTTAGAAAACAAAAATTTTAATCTATACATGGTAGACATCATGGTAATTGCATCATACTATCAGGAGGGATGGGGAGCAGCACTGTGCCCCTTCCTCCATCCCCTGCAACCACAGAAAAGAATTATTACATGAGCTATGCCTTTTAACAGAGGCGTACTCACGTGCATCTTAATAGCTCTTAAGTGGCAACCCCCACTTGGAAAACCCTGGATCCATAACAAGACATTTTTATTCTATGTCCTCCTCATACACTTTGTCTATGTAAAGTTTACAAATTATTTACTTTTCAATAGGTTCTTGATGTGGACCAAAAGGTCTTGGATTTGAGACATAACATCACAGTACCATTAATACAGGGAAAATAGACATGATTTTTAAAAACTTTTTTGGTCTGTAATACAGATAATAGAAAAGCGTAAAAATCACAAGCATAGAGGTTGGTCAAAAAATACAGGATATTTTCAAAATGTGCACCTCATCCTTCCACAGGCCCCACGTGCTGTCACGGTGAGTGCACAGGTTGCATTTTAACTGCTCTCAGAAAGCCATGGACGATCAGCTTCAAGACCAGAAACTAGACCACCACCCACTGCGATGGGAGACACGTGCAGGTAGAGGTGGTTTCCAAAAAAGGAGGCATGCACCATGGGCATCAGATTCACTGAACGTGCTTATGAAATGCAGAGATTTCTAGCCCTATGTCAAGGCTGAGGTAGGACCTGTGAATCTGCATTCACGAACACCTTCAGGTTTTCTTGAAAACCACTGAGCTTGGCTAAGGAAGTACACCAGCAATTCCCCTGCTAAACCCCAATCACACATCCTTTTCCAAAGACAAAGGGCTACTGCCCTGCCTTTCCAAGGCTTTAAAAGCATGGACATCTCTGAGATAACAGTTGGTAAAGTTAAAAAAAAAAAAAAAAGTAATTGTGCTTTAACACAGAAAATAAATTTAGAAAAATAACTGATCAACAAGGAAATATTGTCCTGGCTTATTCTGACTTTTCCCTGAACTCCACATGCTATATGTCCCACTATTTCATACATCCTAGTGAGGAAAAAAAAAAAATGCAGAGAGGCAAAGAGTCTCCTGAAAGGTCAAGAGTTGGGATCTCCACCATACACTATTTAACACACATTTATTGTTTTGTTACAACACAAATGATCATGCTTAGCTCTCTGCATAATGTCCTAGGGCCTACCACACTTTCATAAGCACCATTATGTTTAATCTTGCTAACTAAAAAATGTATGAGGATTTTATTGTCGTCATGTTATAGACGAAGAAACTAACCAGAGAGGTTAAGTGACTTGCTCAAGGCCACACAGCAGGTAACTGCCAGAGCTAGATGGGGGTCCATATCAAGTGAGCCTTCATAATTTACTTAACACTTGTCATGTGCAAGACACAGGGCTGGCCACCACCAAATCGCGAAGATGGGTGGGAAAAGTTACAGGAACCCAAGGCGAGGGAAAAAGCACCTTGCTCGCTGAACCTGGCAACCTTTCCGTCCACTTCACACACCTTACCCCGGCGAGCTGGGTCCCTTCCATCACCCCGTCGGCTGCAGGGTCTCCACCTGACACGGTCACCTTTACTGCTACCTCTGCAGCATGTACTGTGCTGGACAGGCGGTAACAAAGATGACCGCTGTGTGCTCCTATGCCTCCCACCCTATTGCAAAGCCACCACGTTCTGGTCAGCGGGCGAACAGCTAGGCGTGTGCCACGCAGAGAAGCTAGGAACCTTTGGGGGTCATCAGAGAGCCGAGTGACACGCTTCTCCCCCGCTCCTAGGTAACCAGGGCGCTGCTCTTCAGTCTGCCACGGAGCAACCGCCAGAGCCTCGCGCCACCCCGGACGTGCCCTCCCTGCTTCTCCCCAGCCCAGCAACCCCCGGAACATTCCGGCACATTCCCTCTCGCCCGGCCACGGGGACCCCGCGTCCCTCGGGAGCTGCCAGGCTCTCTGAGGCACACAGGCTGCTAACACCGCGTTATTAAGCACGCGTCTGTCTCCACTCCTCTGAGCCAGCCGGCTCCCCTGCCTGAAGAAAAGCCACGCAGGCTCCCACCGAGGGACCCTGCGAGAAGCCCTGGAGCCCACAAAGGGAAACCAGCAAGCCAAGGGTTAAGCACCCCCCGCAATACGTATCTCTGTTCCGGCATGTCGCGAAAGCCCATTACCTCCCGCCACATTACCTCATTCATTTCTTATATGCGGATGGTTTATTTTCCCATGAGCACCCTGGCTCTCAGTATTAAGTCCCCTCCTTCGCCTCTATTTCTCTATCCATCACATTTAACACTCTGACAGTAACAGTCTATAATGTTTCTATTCTACAAAACCGCTCTGTCAACTCCGGGCTTCCAGAGCAGCAACTGAGGAAAATAAATAACATCAACGCCAGGGACGACAGCATCACAGCTCCCTTTCTGCTGGGCCTTTTTTTTTTTTTTTAGTTTATATTATTCTACAAAGTGAGAAAGAATAAAGGGCATGGGGCGGGGGAGGTGGGCGCGAAGAAGAGAAGAATTTTCCTCCTTGCCCGTGGACACTTAAGAGACCTGCAGGGAGAGGCCAGGCACTACCCTTCCAGACAAAGAAGTGCTTTCCCCTCTCTCCTCTCCATGCCCTGACCGCCTCCCCCCTCCACGCTCAGGCTGCTTTAGAGAGGACTGATATTTATGGCCCTGTGCTCGCTCCCTCCACCTGCCACTGGAGAAAGCGGAGTGGAGCGTGTGTGCGACACCCTGCTCAGGGTGTAGGGGGATTCTTAAATTACTGTCACCTTTTCTGGAGCAGGAGCCCAGTGAGGAGGTGGGGGCAGTGCGAGGGTCCCCAACCCTCGTCCTGGGGAAGACACCAGGGAACAGAAACCCTGGCACGCAAAAGGCAGGGAGAGAGGTAGGAAGATGTTAACTACCGAAAGATAAATCACTTTCAAAAGCCTGTCTCCCTGTTACTGGGGCTTTACCAAAAAACTGTTTTTATTTTCATCATTTTGGATAGTAATCTTTTTGAGAACGTTATATTTCCATCTAGCTTCTTTTAAAAATATCTAGATAGCCCGCTAGATAGGTGTCTTGGCCACTATGTAGCCTCCCCTCCTCGACACAAATCATCTATCGTTACAAATGCTGACGGTCACCCAGGCCACTGCTGCATGGAGTGCGTGTGCCTGTTCTATGTGAACTCAGTCTGCTGGGCGTTTCAAATCCTCCAGTCTCCTTTTTATGATTTTACTGCCTCCCAAAGTTCCCCCCTCTTCTGAGGTGGCAGTGCTTTTCTTAGTAACGTAGGCTGTGGCTATTAACTGGTCAGATCATGGAAGTCAAAGCTGCCTACTGGCTGGGGGACCCTGATCCTGAACCCCTCTGTGCCGTGGCCCCACCTGTAATATGGAGACGACTGGGGTACCTCAGTTAATGGGCGGTTGTGAGGATTGCCCGAGTTAACACCTGTGAGTACTGAGGATAGTGTCTTAGTTAGTACGTGGTCAGTAAATGTTAGTGATTGCCACGTGTATAACCATACAGCGAGAATCACGTTTAAAGTAAGAGTAAAGAGATCTCGAGTGGCAGCTTTGGGCACTCTGATGAGTCAATGGCACAGACTGAAGTCCACAGGCCTTTATTTGGGGTACGCAGAGACCCTAAAATCTAGCGTCCTGGCTCTTGGTTGCTTCAGATGGGTGAGGCTGCCAACCCTGAGTTCTGAGAGTGGTGAGACGTAACCGTAGAGACACTGGGATAAGGAAAGGATGAGGGAACAGGGCACAAAAGGAGAAAAACAACTGCAGGCCTCTAACCGAACACTGCCAAACACAAGCCTGCAGTTCCTTCTATTCAACCTCACGAGGCTGTTTCTCAAAAGAACAAGAATGAGAGGCACTAGGTATAAAATTGCTTTGATAAGTATGAAGTACTCTGTGCATTATTATTTTTACCAACAGGACTATTATTATTACTTGACTCTGTACCCTAAAGCAGTTGAAATGTACTTCTACATCTGCAGGTATTCAGAGGGGGGGAGTCTTGTTTTCACCCTCTACTGCTACTCAAGGGGCCATGCATGGGATTTCTTTTTTCATCTCAGGTGTGCGGCAGAATGGAAGAACGACCATACTGAGGGCCCAACTTCCTTGGTAATGGGAACCCCGGGAGATTGACTCAGGTATGATAGATTCCCCCAGACCTGCTCCTCCTCTTCCCTGCACAAGGGAAGAGCCAGACTCTAGCAAATCCAAGGCACAAAGCTTCAGAATGATGCCTGCAATCCAACCAAAGGGGCAAATGTGGGAAAGCTTTAAGACCAACTTTGATAGAGCATGTCTGATACCCAGAGGCAAGGAGGCACTGGCTCCTGACACCTCATTTCTTGTCTAGTTCAATTCTAAATATCACAAACAATCTAACCCACTGAGGCAAAGGTCATTTCTGCTTTTATGACTTTTTTTTTGGGGGGGGGGGAAGTGGAGGGAAGTGATGTAAAGACCACAATCAGGCTAAGTAACATTATTTCATTATTTTAAATGGTCATATTTCATTTCTACTGCTCACAGTACTCTTTGACACTTCAATTTTTCCATTCTTGGGACAGAAAGGCAAAGGTGACCTCACAGCACCAAATGGCTAAAGGTGTCCCCTAGGGAAGGAGTGAGCCTTTCAAATAATTTCTCTCCAACAAATTAACATGAGAACTCCTGTGTGTAAAGAAGGCACTGGATGGAAAGCACCCACAGGTGGAAACAGTTCTCATATTCAAAAGTTTATAATTCAGTGGAGAAAAGGGGTCATAGGTACAAAGGCATGAAATCAAAGGTTGAATAAAGGGTTGAAAATAGGATAAAATAAGTACTAATTAAGGCTTCAGAAGGGGTGATTAATCCAAATGGGAGTCTAGGTAAAGCTTTTACATTTTCATAGAGAAGGCAATATTTGGGAGGCTACAGAGCTTTCAGTTACTAAAGGCTCAACTTTTGTAGTCATTCATCCTAGGTTCAAATCCCTACTCTGCCAATTCCTAGCTGGGTAACTTGGGGCACGTTATTTAACCCCTCTTCTCGTCAATATAATGGGGGCAATGATAGTATGTAACCCATAGGCTTATGCAGGGAGGATTCAATGAGATGATGAATGTAAAGTAAGAGTGTCAGTATCTAACCCCTAAAGTTAGTATTAGCTATAATCTTCACCAACCCCTATGAAATAGGTGATATTATCTGCACTTTTAGTTTTGACAAAGACAGGCAGAAGAGAAATTGGGTGACCTGCCCAATGTCACACAGTAGAGGAAGGGTACAGAACACAAATTCAGGTCAGTCTGACTCCAAAACCCAAGTTCTTTCTCACTATAATTTTATTCCAGTCCATTGTTACTCAATAAACTCTGGCCTCCTTCCAGAAAGGAGGTCTTTGGAAGGAGCGAGGAATTATCTGAAAATAGAGCATGATTCTAGCAGATAGAAAGCTAGAGACACAAAGTTCAGTGAATGTCAGAGAAACAAAGCCAATGAGAAAGTCGACAACTTCATAGAAGTTATCTGGAAAAGAACAAAACTCTACCTGGCATCCAAAAATCCCCTCCCTTTCCTAATTGCCTTGTTCCCATTAATGCCAAACCCATTCTCTCAGGTAGCCAGATCACAGAACCTACAAGTATAAACACACAGGCATAGAGACGGAAGACGTCTCAGAGTCTAGTTCAAACTTGCACGCAATGCAGCCAACTCCCCTATGGCAACCTCGGCAAAGCCTCATTTCTGACAGTTATGTGATAAAGTGGGCTTCTGTGACCACCGCCTCCAGCCATTTGTGAACGGGTATTGTGAGACAGTTTTCACTGTACTGAGTCATCTCCCATCTCAAACCCACACCTTTCCTTCAACCTGCATAGCTAGAGGGTCGCCAGTCTCTATCAATCTTGCTTTCAAAAACTCTTTCACAACAGTCTGGTCCTTTTCAGTCCCAAGACACCATTCTCTTGCCCAGACCCCAGCTCCTTTTGTCTCCTGACAGAAATCCCTGTCTTTAATCTCTCTCCACTCTAGCACACCCTGCACATTTTTACCAGACTAAAAGTTCTTAAATCTAATTTCAATGCATGTCATCTGTGCTCAAATAACCACTGAGGCTCCATGTATTTCCACAAGTCAGAACCGCTCAGCAAGGCATTCAATGCCAGACCAGCAATGGCAAGCACGGGCCTCACTTTACCTATTATATCCCATTTTCCATATTGTCCAATGCACATCTTCCAACTTGGTCTAACCAACCATTTCCTAGGACAGTCCCACTAACAGACCATGAACACAAAAACTGAGATGTAGGCCGGGCGCAGTGGCTCACGCCTGTAATCCTAGCACTCTGGGAGGGCGAGGTGGGTGGATTGTTGGAGGTCAAGAGTTCGAAACCAGCCTGAGCAAGAGCTAGACCCCGTCTCTACTATAAATAGAAAGAAATTAATTGGCCAACTAATATATATAGAAAAAAATGAGCCAGGCATGGTGGCACATGCCTATAGTCCCAGCTACTCAGGAGGCTGAGGCAGGAGGATTGCTTGAGCCCAGGAGTTTGAGGTTGCTGTGAGCTAGGCTAATGCCATGGCACTCACTTCTAGCCTGGGCAATAAAGTGAGACTCTGTCTCAAAAAAAAAAAAAAAAAACTGAGATGTATATAAATTTTACGTAACATGTCAAGGGCCATAGAACCATTACAGATAAGCTAGGATTAGCTCCTTGAACTCCCTGCCCAGGGCTCTCTCTAGCCCATCAGGTTATGACACGGTACTAAAGTCTCTGCCTCTGAAGAAAGTTGTAGCCAGTGGAGAAGATTACAGAGCACCTACTATATACCTAGGCTTGTTCTAAAACATGGGAGAAGAACATAAAAAGGCATTAACCCCGAAGAGCTTACCGTCCAAAGGGAAAATAAACATGCAAAAAGTGCCATGTCATATAAGTCACAGTGAAGGAATATATACAGCAAAGTGGATACAAAGGGGGAGAGAATATCTCAGACTAGGTCAAGATACTCAAGGAAGGCCTCTGCTAGGATGCAAATGATTAGTAGTAGTTTTCTATGGGGAGGATGAATACAGGGAATTCCTGGTAGAAAAGACAATCTTGAAAGGTGTAAGAAAAAAGTGGCAAGTTTTAGGTATTGCAGGTAACTCGGTATGCTCATAGCATACGACGAGATAGAAGAAAAGGGTGGGAAACAGGTCTGGTGAGGAAGGCAACAGCTAGATCACAATGTGGGTTATACCAAGGAGTTTAGATTTCACCCTTCACCTTTCAACATGTGTCCAACGTACACGCATACTCCGTGATGATCACATTGGAGAAATACCGGAGACGTGTGCCCACAGAAATGCATAAAAAATTCTCAGCAGACTGCAATGCCACTCTTTCTCTTCCACTCAGGAAACCATGTGGGAATTCAAAAGAGTGAAAGTGACATTTATATGGCGATAATTTGAATTAGTTTAAAATTTTAAATAATTTGCAAACCTTAGGTCTTAGACCATTATTAATATCAAAATTACTTGTGACATACTTCACAACCGATCACGGCACAACAGTTTTGAGATTCGGGACTACAGCTTTTGACACGGGGTGTTCCAGAGAAGAATTCTGAATAAGGGTATGGGCAAGCAGGATGTCATGTTAAGAGTATCCTGGTAGGTCTCAGAGGGGGTGGGCTGCTTGAAAATAGTAGGGGCAAAGATATCAGTGAAGAAGTCAAACTGCTGTCTGGGTGACAAGACAGTGAGAGCTGGACCTAGGACAGTGGCAGACGGAGGGAGAGAAGGAAAGGAAACGAGAAATAGTTAGGATGAGTTTAGCTTTGTATTCTCTCGCCTGGCACCAAAGCCTGGCATAAAGTGTTCATTAAACGCTTGCTGGTAGAATCAACACAAATGGCTAATGATCAGATGAAGACAGGGGTAGGGGATATATAAAAAGATTAAGAGTCTGATACAAATATGAGGTTTCCGGACTGGGCAGATGAAAGGGAGAAGGAATACAGGAGAAAGAATCGGTGAGGGATTGATGAGGTCTGCCATGGATATGGGTGTCCTTTGAACATGGATATATAGAGAGATACCTGCCAGGCAGTAACATGTGCAGATCTGAAACTCACAAAAACAATGTGGGCTGAAAATACAGGTTTTAATTCACCATTTGTTCAATGAATATTTACCGGCTACTTGCTTTAGTCGAGACATTGTGCTGTTTGCTAGGCATGCAGAAGTCGACAAGAAAGATAAGGTCCCTGTCCTCAGTGAGATGACAGGTGGATGTATGTGTGGGCTGTGGGTATTTAAGTGATAAATCAAGGCATGGGAATGCTGGGGAGTATGTAAGTCATGGGTTACGGAAGAGGCACCACCAAAGTTAACTAAGAAGCCCCCTGCCCCCAAAAGAGCTATGAAGCAAACCAGGAGAATAAGGTAATAAAAATCCCTCGCCCCCCCCCTTTTAGATGCTTAGAAGGTTATTGTAAAGATTAGGTAAGCTAATACGTCTGAAAGTATTTTTGATTTTAATATTACTTTTAAGTAATACATTTACTATATAAGACATACATTTACAATATGCCATACATTATGATCGCCGTATACTGCCCCGTCTTGCTCCCGCTCTTGTTTGCCCCCATTCACCTAATTCCCCATCCTCACACCCAGCCTCTACAGATAACCATTTTTGTTCATTTCTTGTCTATGTTTTCAGTGTTTCTTGAAAGGGTTGCTTCAAATGCAAAGTGCTGTATGAATCAACTATCGTAGTTATAATGGGCAAGTAGGAGAGGAGGGCTGGGCAGGGGAGGGGACAGGTGCCTGTGTTACCTGCAAGGGGCATGAAACCCTGCCTGAGGGTCACCACAGTTCACACTGTTCCCCTTCACTCATTCATTCATTCATTCATCCATCCATTCAACCAACATTTGTTAAGTGCCTGCTGTACTCCAGGCACGGGACTGAATGACAGTGTAAAGGACACTAAAATTAACAAGTGCATCTATGGCACTCCTGAGTTCACACCACCCCCCTCTGTACTTACCCTCAACCTCATGATATTCCCTGCTGCCCAGGTATGAGCTGCCTGGGGCCAGTGGCCACATAACTTTCGATATTTCCCACAGCCTACTGTGTGGTGCACACAAATACATATACAGGTTGGGTATCCCTTATCCGAAATGCTTGAGACCAGAAGTGTTCTAGATTTTGAATTTTTTCAGATTTTGAAATATGTGCATATGCATACTGAGATAGCTTGAGGATGGGACCCAAGCCTAAACAGGAAATTCATTTATGTCTCACACATACCTTACACACATAGGCTGAAGGTAATTTTACACAACATTTTTAGTAATTTACGTGTGTGTGTGAAACAAAGTTTTCACTGTGTTTTGACTGTAACCCATTACATAAGGTCAGATGTGGAAGTTTCCACATGAAGTGTTATGCCAGCACTTAAAAGGTCTCGGGTTTTGGAGCTCTTTGGATTGCCAGATTAGGGATGCTTGAGCCCGCTAACTTGAGCTGCTCATGGGCCCAAAGGCTCATGGAATGGTGGTGCGACAGTCGTCAGGCTATCTTGGGTCCAGCAGCCCTTGAGAAAACCCAAGGTTGCCGCAGGCTCTCTGCTCTCCATCAAACCCCCAGTCTGCTCTGGCCTGACAGAGCTTCAGCCTCACGTGCGGCCAGATGGGACAGAGAAAGAATGCATCGCGGCTTCTCGCTTGGCAAGTGGAAGTGACGGAGCAGGATGAGCAAAGGAGGGGAGCTTAGAACACCTGAAAACACAGCTAAAACTGTCAAGAAGATAAAATTACTCTTCAGAAGGAAATGATATGTGCCCACCATTCATTCTCTGGCGTGTTTTCTGTTGTGTCGGGATGTGACATTCCAGCAACTTCTGCCATAAACACTCCAGACACTTTTTTTTTATTTTTAAGATTTAACAACTCTCGATGACTGCATAGCACATCTTTGGCCTGCCCTCCAGAACCCCCTGCATTCTGAAGGATCCCTCCTCCTTTGGGGACCCAGTGGCTTTGTGACCTCAAGCTGTAACATGGTGTAGCTTCTCCGTGTCTCCGTAGTGCCATGTGTAAAATGGGCGGATGATTCCTGCTCTACCTGCGTTGTCAGGTGCTGATGGGACTCAAATGGGTTAACATATGTTCAATACAGGTGTGCTATCAAAACAAAATGTATCACTGCTAGCAGAGTATTACTGTTTCATTTAAAAAAAAAAACAAACATTCCTTTTAAACGAATCATTTCAAGGTAAGGACTAACTAATCACACACACAGCAGTCACCTGACAGCTCTAGAGAGACCTTTCTGGATTCTTTTTATATAGCAGGCCTGACAAACCACTTCCAAAAAATTGGAATTTTAAAGGTTCATTCCAAATGCAAGCATAGAGTCCTTTATAACCCTTCCCAGCCAAGCCTTCCAGAGAAGTCTGTCTGTCTGATATGCTTTCTCTCCCAGAGACCCACAGGCCCCTCCCTCGGCAGCCCCCGGCCCGCATGCATCCAACCCGGCAGAGATGATAACCGATAATGAAAACCTGCGGCCTGCAGACACCGGAGAGAGAAAGCACAGAGGGGAGGCCGAGGAGGAGCCGGTCAGGATGCATGTAATCAGAAGGGTTATCTAATGCTAGTTTCATTCTAATTGAGTCAGTACCATATGTCACCCTGCAATAACATCGCAAGCAGCATGCAACTGAATACATATTTAATTCACATAATGGGTACAGCAGTAGAAGTAATCAAGGCAGTTTGCCATAAGCCATAAAGAAATGTAGCTTGTTCCTATCAAGAAACATTTGGCACTTAGGGAGAGAACTGTATCACCAGGCAGAGGGGAGCTAGCTGCACTACTGCAAAGGGGAGGGGGAGGGGGCGGGGAAGGGGCGGGCGTGGGGTGCGGCGCGTGGGGAGGGAGAGGAGGAGAGGGGGAAAGACGCTGAAAGAATGAAAACACCAAAGAGATCCAAGCCAGAACATGGAGTCACTGCGGAATGAAAATCAATGAAGGAATATTGTCAGCGGATCGTTGGCCATCTCAATATAATTAACAGTAATGGATTTATTGGCAGAAGCTTAATGATTGAACGTTAAATGTGCCCCAGAATTTCCTGTGCTGTCGTGGGCCCTTCTCATTCCCTCTTGGCCCAACCTGTGTCCCAGGAAACGGATGTAGCTACGGAGGATTTAAAAAATACTTTTTTTTTTTTTTTTTACATCTCTTCATCTGGATTGGCATCTGACAGAAACCTGCTCGCCCAGTCCCTTCATTTCCTCCCTCAAGGAGATGATTAATACGGCTGGGCAATGCTCATCAATATCTTTGGACAGATCAACTGGAGTTTTCATTAAACCCATATTAATGTCCTAGATACACAGCTGTGGACAGGTTATTCTGGGAGGGGGAAAAAAAAAAGGAAGAATGAAAAAGAAAAAGGAAAAAAAAAAAAAAAAACCTCTCCACCTCAGTTACCTATCTGCCAGAAATTAACAGGAACCTGGCTCTTCCCTCATTAGGGCTTCTTCCACCAACATGTTTTGATGTATATTTCATGAGGATAAACAAACATTCATTTCACTTTGGGAAGGTGTTTGCTGTAATGTATTGTCAGCGTACCCAGCAATGAGGGGACATTAATTTCAATTCTGGTGTTTAAACACTTTGGCGAGTCCCAATTACTCATTCCCCAGCTCGATATCAGGAGCCCTGGAGGAAGGTCGCTCCTCTCCCCTGCTGGGCTCCACCCTCCAGCCTCTGGGCACAGCTCTGCTCAGGGTGAGGAGAGCGGAGAGCAGGATGAGGAAGGATGGGACTGTCATCCTCCTGCACCTCAGTCCCATGGTGACGTCAAAGGCCACTTCAGGGAATACCCAGCCTTCCATTACAGTGATTTTCATGAAAAGTTATGTGCAAACCAGAGTTTAGGATATTCAAACCTATTTTTTCTTGGCCTACCCCCGAGGATGCCAACCATGTAACAGAGAAGGGCAAAGTTTTGGAATCTCTTAGAAAGGGAAAATAATGAGGGGACAATGGAAGAGTGGAAATGAGTCATGTGTCATTCATGAAGACCTTAAAAATAATGGTGGAAGAGATCGTGGTCCTGCTGCTACTGGAGGGGCCCCAGCAATTTCCAGCCACCCCATTGCTCATTAGAAATGTACGTGCAGCCCTTCCATCCTGCAAAGGAGCATGGGTGGAGGTCCCATATGTCACAAGAGAAAATGTGCAGGTAAGTTTTGCAATCTATGGAACTCAACACATTTCAATGATTATCGTTTATTTATCGCTCCATTTCTGAAAGTACCTGCAACTTTAGCTAAAAGTTCTTTAGCCATGCACCAAATCTCTCTTTCAAGCTGTTACTGATCCGTATACACCTGAAAATACACCAGAGAATCTCTCTACTTATAGGAGCCTAAGAGCAAAGACTTTACCAAATTGAGGAATCTTTTTAAATAATGTGTATTGCTACCCTCAAGTCTACCTGAACAGAAGTTTCCAGTTAGTGATAAACTGTCTAAAAGGTAGATGTGCATGTGTCTCAAAGATACAGCTCTGACTAAGGTTGAGAAAATGAAGATGAACGATGGCATGAGATGCATGGGACTTAGAATGAGGGAAGAAGACTGGGAGAGGCAGGTGTCCCCCAGACAAGGCCGTTGGCCAAAAAGATCAGTCCCAGAAGAGCACCATGGGAATGCCACGGGGAAGAGCCCAGGGCCCATGCAGTCTCTTGGGGATGCCATAACACAGTCTCAAATAGGGCTCCGGAGCAGGGCACAGCTGGGGAGAGTTAGTGAGATCTGAAAAACATGAAACCAATAAGGAGCATGAAAAACCCACCTGGTTCTTATCAAAGTTACTTCTCTTTTAAGTGAGTGCTAAGTCCAGTTTCTCCATAAATAAGTTCCTCAAAAAGAACTCAGAACTAAGTACCAGAAGCCAATGCTGCTTACGGTTACTAACTATATGGCCGTTCCACCTCATATCGTCAATAAGACGTATAAAATACTCTTAAAACCTTGCACGCGTTTTTGGCTTCATTCAGACGTGCACTGAGAATCCCTGTAGTCACACAAGCAGGGCTGACACATAAAACCCACCAGTGCAAGGGGACCAGGGGCTTAAATACTGAAAAACTCCTGTACCAGTTGATAAACAGCTGTGCCCTAACCTACCTATCTATCCCTACATGCCACCCCCTCTTTGCTTCAGTCTCTCCTCTGTACTTTCCAAGGATCCAGCAGTTGAAGTGTTAATATCCTGCACACAAAGCTGGTCTTGACGACCCTGCTCCAGCACTATGTCTGTTGTCCACCCTGCCTGGTACCCATGCCATCCTGCTTGCTATAAATATATGGAATAGTACTTTTTCACCTAAGATTTATGAAAAGTCAATACATCACTTAACTTGTTGAACAAACGTATCCAAGGAGACTGAGGATGTACCTGGCTTATACCAGGGAAATTAAATGGTAACCTTGTGTATCCCACTGATTTACCTCTGTGAACCCAAGGAGGAATCTCCCACCACCCCCATCCCATGCCACCTTTCCTTTCTGCCTCTACTATCTTATTGTTCACTTCCTCCCGACCACTTCAGGGCAGCCAAGGAAGGTTCTTGCAGCCCATCTGTTCCTGATGCTGCCTCTGCTGCCTCTGTCCCTGTTCTCACCCTGCCTGATCCATCACATGGGCCAGGGAGCCTTCCCGAGGAGCCAAGACCAGACACAAATGACGGCTTTGGCAACAACAGAGAAGCCTGGTAAAATCCTGGTCTCCAACAGAGTGGAGAAAATAGGAAATTGGCAAACAGTTCAGCCACAGATCAAAAAGTCTGTGTGTCGAATAGCTCACACTTACAGGGTCCAGGCGACCTAATACTTCCATCTAAAAGAAGTATCCTGGTGATCATCACCATAATAATAAGGAATATCATTTAGTGGGCAGCTACCAAGTGTTAGGGCTTTGCACTTACCCCTTCATCTAATCCGTATTAAGTCCCCTGCCCTGTAGGTAGCTCTCCCCTTTGAAGGTGACTAAATGGGGGCTGGAGGAATTCAGCAGTGTGCGGAAGCTATCAGTAGGAAATGTCCGAAGCTGGATTCAAACTCGGGTCTGACTCCTAAATCCAGGCTCTTCTCTCTGGGTGGTGCTGCACTTCACAACACTCGCCACGGAGAATGGGCACCTAAGGTTCTCTACAACAGACCCTCAACTCTCCCTGGAGGAAGGGGGGCCTGTGCAAATAGAATGCACACAGGCTTTGGAATCCCACAGCTCTGAGCTCTTGTCCAGGCTTCATCTCTCATTAACTGTGTGACTTTGGAAAAGTTACTTAAGTCTCAGTTTTCCCATCTGCCCAATGGGAAAATGCCCACCCTCTGTTGTAATAATTGAGAGCTAGTAGAATGATTGAGAAAGTGTTTATGAAAGTCCTAACACTGTTGCTTGTACAGAGTAAGTTTTCAATAAATAGTCATTCCCCTCTTGCGTCCAGAATCCCCTCCCCTCTGCAGGAGAAACAAACGCTCTCCCGTTATTTATGGCTGTTGAGAGGCAGGTGGGAGGAAAGAGTGGAGTACGGAATCTGGCTTGATGTCCACTGGGAGGAAGTTGGCTTTGCATTCTTTCCACCCCCGGAAGCATGAAGGTGTTGCTAATTCGTAGGTGAGGTAAGGCCCCTCCTGTCTGGGACACTCTGATAAGCCGCTGCTATGCTATTTTCATGGGCTAAAAGTACATTTTTCATGAAAATAGAACTAAAAATAGCAGCAGTAACAATGCAGAGAAATACAGAAAAAGCCATTGCCATCTCACAGGAACAACCATGACAGCAAGAAGCCTTCAAAAAGTGGGCTGCAGAAAAGTGTGAATAGAACTCTAAGATTCTGCTGATACTTATGTATTATTAGAGCACCTCTTAACAGGGCTAGAACTTTGGATTCAGAGAACTGGGTCCAAGTCTTGATCAGACCAAGGAAGACCCTGTGCTGCTGAGGAAGTCATTAACCTCTCTGAAACCCAGTGTCCCAATCAGCAATTGGTTCTCATAATTGATGTCTAATTCTTAGGGTGGTGGTGAGGATTAAATGCAGTAATACAACTATAAGTGAATCCTCTTTTGCTTCTAACTGAAGTTCGACACACAAGGCTAAGTGGTTCTTAACCATGAAATGCTACATAAAGTTTATTTACTTTCTATATTATGGATATGAATGCAAGCAAAAGAGGAATATATTCTGTAAGTGTATCAGTATGAGAACAAAGAAATACCATTACCAAGCACAGTGTCCCAGATCTCTTTTTGCCAATGCAAGGTGACATAAGGACTCTGTTTCAGGAAGCTCATAGGAAAAGCACTCCCTCCCTTTTTAAGTGATTTCTGGAAGCGTGGGGTGATAATTCTCTTTCCATATTTATTGTCCTTGGGAAGTAACATCTACATGCATCTTGGTGTCCAGAGAAAAGAAAGGTCATGAATCTAGGACACTTAGAGAAATATCTAAATACTTTCTTTTCGACCAAAAGACTGAGGTCAGAGAAGTATCCTGACCACATGGGATCCTAATTTTTAGTGTCTATTATGGCTTCTAAAAATTTTAAAGCATTTTTAAAATCTGCTCCTCAAAACTTAGGGAAAGCAGCAAAGCATAGATTTCCTTTGTTCTCCCTCAATTCTTCAGAATTCATAAAGCACAAGAGAGGTCAAAGAATAAAGACAGTTCTTTTATTTCTGCAATGCTTTCACAAAGTATCGAGAAACAGAAAACAGGATGATAACACTATCTGCCCGAGGTAGTAAGGTCTATCTGCTGACATCTACAAAATGCAAACAGGATGCTTGAGCTAGAGGAACTCACAGGATACTCATAAGGCTGCTTTTAAAGGTAAGCCCAGCTGTTAGATATTCTGTATATAAACAACAGAAAAGAAGCCTTAAGAATAACTATAAATCTTAAAGTGATCTCCCATCAACACTAAAACAAAAGAGTGCACACAGTAACACAGCACATACCAAAACCAAAACTTAATTTGACCATTACAGTACGTTTCTGGACCAGGTTCAGCAGTCCTCAACTGTTAACAGTTTACCCTGTGATGGATCCATACACACACAGAGATAGAGAGAGAGAGAGAGAGAGAGAGAGCGAGCGCATGTGTGTGCGTTTGGGGAGGTGGAGTGCTGGTTCCTGCCATTAACAAGGTAAATCAGCAGAAAGACTTAGATTCAATTCAGATGATCTGGTTTTGAACCCCAGTTCTGCCACCACCTAAGCAATCCTAGGCAAGGCGTTTAACCTCTTGTCTCATTTGTAGCACAGGGAGGATAATTACATGAGCCTGGCTTAATCTCATTTGTTGTGTGAGTCAAAATAATAAAGGCGAAATAATATGGTCTGTTAGAAAGATCTTTTGGCCTTGAAATCACAAGGTTCGGGTTAAAGTCTTATCTTGGACCCTTTCTATATGACTTTGGGCAAATTCTTTGGAAACCTGGGTTTCTTCTTCTATGAAATAGGGTTACCTCTTGTGCCTCAGGACATCCTAACTGGAATCCAGTGAGACAACTGACATGATATGAAATGTGGAAGGCTGTTCACCGCTACACAATGTTTGTTCATGCCATTGCAGGATAACGCGGTTACGCGACATAGGGCCATGCAAATGCAGTGTAAGTTACTATATATCTGCTTACTGATACAGATCAAGCAACTTTGAGCTTCAAACCAAAATTGGATGATGGTTGTAGAATCACCACTCTCTTGGAGGCTTTCTTTCCCTTCATCCTCTCCCTCAAGACATGCTTAGCAAACAGCTCTCCACATCAAAACGCAAACAAACAGAAAAAAAAAAAACCTTCCAGCCTGGGTTCTGAGCAATACTGGCCTACGGGAAAACAGGCAGAATGAAAGAAATGGGCACGACGCCTCCCAGGGCTGCTCTGCCCTTGCAATGATCCCATCTGCGAGGGAGGAAGGGGTGAGGCGAGCAAAGGAAGAATCCCCCGTCTCCAGTTCTTCTGTCTCCCAGTGACGCACTCTGATCCTTGGTGGACTCTGCGTGGCAGCGGCCTCAGCGTTCACGTCCCCAAACACAGCGCCCTGATTACTCAGCCACCAATTGCATCAGCAGCCTGGGGAAGGAGGCTGCTATTTGAGAGTAGGAGAAAAATAAAGGTGGAACCTGGGACTTGGTCATCCTTAGGGCACATCATTCGTTTATTTTTTTTTTAAAGTTGGAAGTATTCAGTTCATGAGTAGAGTTGACGGTCAACAAAAACAGCAACTGTCAAATGACTAAAAGTCGTCATTCCTAAAATAATGATGGTGCTTTTTTGAGGTAAGGAGAAATTTTTTTCCCCCTGCTTTGTTTACTGATGTAGTCCAGGCATCAAGAATAGTACTCAGCATCTAGTAAACACTTAATAAGTATTTACACAATGGACAGAGGGATGGATTGATGAATAGGTCCTTCCTGGGGTCTAGGAAGAACTGTACCAAAACCATGCTTATTTCTTAAATACCTGCAAAGAAAGTAGGTGATTCCAAAATCCAACTATGTGCTTCTCACCAATTCAGAACAACCAGAAAGACTTGTCTGAATTAGTGATGGACTAAAGAAAAATAAGATCATTTCATTCCAATTCTTTCCATCAGGTCTACAACATCCTTAGTAGATTGCCATCTGTTTTAATAAATCTGTAAAGAAGATTTGTAATTGTAATTATGTTATCATTGTATGTAAATGGCATTTTAGCAAGACATATTAATACATTTTTATTGAGTACCTACAGCATGCACTACAGAAATACTTGAAGGTGCTATTTTGCTTGCTTGACAATATATCTGAAGTCTTGTTTATATTACTAACTTATTTAATAAGTTTCTTTATTTCTAGATATATATTTTAACCAGTAAAATCAAAGGTAAATTTGAGTTCCCAGAGACATAAGATCAAAATAGTAAGAACAACAGAGTTTAAATTAATACCTTTTTTACTTTTTTTGCCATTGAGGGTTTTTTTTTTTTTTTTTTTTGAGACAGAGTCTCATTCTGTTGCCCAGGCTAGAGTGCCGTGGTGTCAGCCTAGCTCACAGCAACCTCAAACTCCTGGGCTCAAGCAATCCTCCTGCCTCAGCCTCCCGAGTAGCTGGGACTACAGGCATGCGCCACCATGCCTGGCTAATTTTTTTCTATATATTTTTAGTTGGCCAATTAACTTGTTTCTATTTCTAGTAGAGACGGGGGTCTCGCTCTTGCTCAGGCTGGTTTCGAACTCCTGACCTGGAGCAATCCTCCCGCCTCGGCCTTCCAGAGTGCTAGGATTACAGGCGTGAGCCACCGCGCCCCACCTGCAGTTGAGTTTTCACTTACTTTCTACACCCTGGCTGGAATAAAATCCAGAAGGCTTTTCTGCCTTCTGGCAGAAGGCTGAGGCTGAGTCTCTCTCCTCGCAGGCATCTATCTAGGCCTGACATTCAGCTGTGATGTGTCTCTGAACAGTTCTGTCTCTAAGAGGCGGCTATAAATGAACCCTAAAATTAATATCTTAAACCAGCGGTCCCCAGACCCCAGGCAGAGGACCGGTAGCAGTTCTGTGGCCTGTTAGGAACCAGGCCACACAGCAGGAGGTGAGCAGCGGCCAGTGAGTGAAGCTTCACCTGTATTTGCAGCCACTCCCCATCGCTCACGCCACTGCCTGAGCTCCGCCTCCTGTCAGGTCAGGGTGGCAGTAGAGTCTCATAGGAGGGAGAACCCTACTGCAAACTGCACAAGTGAGGGATGTAGGTTGTGCGCTCCCATGAGACTCTAATGCCTGATGATCTGAGGTGGCGCTGAGGCAGTGATGCTAGCGCTGGGGAGCAGCTGCAAATACAGACTATCATCAGCAGAGAGGTCTGACTGCACAACAATGTAATGTGCTTGAATCATCCCCAAACCATCCCCCCACCAGTCCGTGAAAAAAATTCTCTTCCATGAAATCAGTCCCTGGTGCCAAAAAGGGACCACTGTCTTAAACCATCAAAAGTCAAAAGCTTTATTTCAAACGTGTAGTTTTTCAACTTCTTTCTCATTTATTTACTTTCTAGTGTTCATTCCCTATGATTAAAAATGTATTTGTATTTACATATGTATGTGTGTATAAATAGCTCTCTTTTCCCTAAGTTCTCAGATTGTAATTCATATTACAAGGAAAAGGTTTTAAATAAAAAAAAAAAAATACCAGACTCACACATAGTAGGTGCTCTATAAATGCCTACAGAATTATAAATTAAGAATAAGTAAAGTATAAATAATGCACAGAAACACAAGGAATTGGAAATGTCCAGCCTAGGGAAGAGAAGGTGAAGGGGTAAAAAAAAAAACAGTCTTCCACTAAGCACCCTTTTTACAGAAGAGCAATAAGTTTGCTCCATGCTGTATCCAAAGGGAGGCCTCAGACAGACGTTTTGTTGAGGCAGATTCAGTTCATCATGAGAAAAAAAAAAAGTGTTTGACATATATAATAGCCTAGCAGCTTTGTTGTTGTTGTTGTTGTTAAATAATAATTATCTTGAAGGTTTCTTTAAGAAAAACTTATGATTCTGTGTGATCTTCCTACCTATTTCTAGAAGTACGTAGGCAATATTTAGATGACATGAGCCAGCCCTGTAGCAGTCGTTGTAGTGGTAGGTCCTTGCAACATGAAAAGGCCAAAAGGGACTGCCTACTTGTATCAAAAATTGGATCCCTTATGAATCTGCAATTCTAAAATTGTGCGTGTCATCGCTTTCAGATACCTCCAATACAAACTCACGGGCTTTGCTTAAAAAAAATGCAAATGAATATAATAAATGTTTGATTTATGAACTTCTAGCATACAATATCTTAGTAACTAAGTTCTAGTTCCTTATGGAATATCTCCTGGGCCTATCTGTCTGGAAACAGACTTCCCTTCTGCTTTCATTAAACCACCTAGGTCCATCCGACCAACAATGTATAGCTTGAGTCCCGATTTCCATGCAGGGCAGACTAATGTGTCTTCTGCACTCTACAGTCCCATTCTCACTAGCAAGGAAGAAACCATTAATTCATTCCATATGACTTTTATTTTCAACAGCACCCCTCTGTCCAACTAAGATCAGAATAGTAGCTTTCAAACAACCAAACCAGCAGGAGTTTGGAGGCAGAAGACCTAATTTGTGAACGCCATCCCACCATGTCATGTCTCTAACTAAGCCTCAGGTCTGCCATCTACATAAGATGAGGAGAGATCAGTGTGTATCCCAAGAACCTATGTCACGGGGTTGTTACAAAGATCAAATGACAACATGAACATTAATGGAAACCTATAGTGCTGTCCACACGTGAGTAAGTGATTGTTTTCTGGATAAGTTTAGAAAAGAACTGCAAAATATAAGATAATAACAAATTTTGTCTCCTAATTACTTAGACAACACTTAAATGAATACCTGTTTTTACTTTCCTTAAGAAAGAATTCAGATATTAGGTCTCAGATCCAATGATCCTGGATTTTTTTTTTGTTTTTGCTGTTGACAATCTGATGATCTCAGACTGTGACTTCGTACATGAAAAGGCCAAAAGGGGCTGCAGACTTAACGCAAAAGGCCAGAGAACTGCACACACTGTGTCCCACCCACCTATATTCAAAGGAGCATTTCCACTGTATCATAATTATACTAAGGCCCCCAAGTCTTGAAGGCACCATTCCCCCCCCCAATAGCTGTCTAGCTCTGCAGGGTCCACGGCAGTAGACCGTCTCATTCACTGCCTGAGTCCTTCCAAAGTGAAAACGAACAAACAAAAAGTGCAAACAGAGTTTGGCAAGGGTTTTGTAGCCTTGCATCTCCTCCTCAACATCTCCTGTCTGGCAATCATGCATCAGCTGAATAAAAAGGCATCGTCCCGCTAACCCAGCCTTGGAAACAAATTAATTGCTGTGGTTAATTAAGAGGGTGAACACCTACGTGATTTTTATGGGGAAGATGAGTAGCGGGAGGAAAATCTAAGGATAGATTTCATATCTATTGGCAAGTCCAAGTCTAAAAACACTGGTCTTGATACGAGAAGATGCATGTAGAATCTGAATTTAGATTTTTTTTCTCCCTCTGCCTAGGTGAGGACAGTTTCCTTACCACGTATGTGGTTTTGTTCCAGTCTCAGATAAATCTAAATTAAAATAACCTTAGAGTTCTTCCTTCTTCCATCACCAGACAGGTCTCCTCTGGAGCTTGGGATGCATCTGATTAGCAGATGCCCTAAGAGGGAAAAGAAAGTTGTCCATAAAACTACCCTGCAACCTGGGGACAAGAGAGGGATTCGTGGAAAGGGTACCCTTAAGTTTGCTCTCCTTAGCACTGTTAGGGAGCAGCAAACTTTCTGACAACAAATGTATCACAGGAAAGCATCTTATTCTTTAAGAAATAGTTATTTTGCTGGGATAATTATTAGTGTCTACATGGGCTAATGAACACCAACAGATTACAAAACGTAGCTTGCATCAATCCCAGGCATGGGGGCAGCTTCCCCCTACCTGGGCCGCGGCAGCCGAATGACTGGTTCCCAAGATTTTTCACTCAGGCCCAGCCACCGGCTCCTGTTCTCTACCAGTCACGTGAAGAAGGGCCAACAGCTTTGCTCATCAAAAATGCAATTTCCCACACACAGAGGGCAATCGCACAAAACTATTTTCTTTCATTGCCAAATGAATTGTGTTTGGTAATCTGAAAGCATCATAAATTATAGAGACACAGAGCCGAGAAGGATTACGCCTTTGATGCTGGCTGTAACGCACAGAGAGCGCCGTGTGTGTAGGAATGGGGCCGGCTGCTGCTGGGTGCACAGGGAAAGAATGCAGAGCCCAGAAGTTGAATGTAGGATTTGACATGCAGCTCTGCCTCTTTGATTCCCCTACCTGTTCCACCAAAGGGTTTTCTTATCCTATATGGACACATGAATTTGCATACAGTGAACAATTCCATTAGATAACCCCCTTTCATTTATACCTCCTCTGCTCAGGAACCCACAATGGCTCCCCACTACCAGGCACAGAGAGCCTGCCATCCTGCCTTGGGTGCAAGGCACCACATGGAATGGGAAAGAGCTTGACTTATATATGCACACCACCATGCACATTTTCTTTAAAATGGAGCCAGTAATACTAAACAGATAGGGTTTTAAGAGAATTAAGTGAAAAAATACATGTGAACTTCCTACTTTAAATTCCTTTGATCTATGGCCCATACCACCCTGAACGTGTCCCATCCAATCTGATCTCCGAAGCTAAGCAAGGTTGGGCCTGGTTAGTACTTGGATGGGAGACTGGGTGCCATAGCCTTTTAAAAAAAATTAATTAAATTACATAAATAGATTCCCTTGTCTCTTCTCCATAATCTGTCCCTGCTGGTCCTACCCTACTCCATCACTACTCTAATCCAAATCTTGCGTGAGAGGCAAGCCAACCTCCTCATTGTCACCCACTTCCCTTGCCAGTTCGTTCCCACCTCCATACTCCTTCCATGCTTCCTCAGTGCTGGTTAGTGTCTCTCTTACTACGCCTAAGCCCGCACTGGGCACGCACTAGGATTTCTATGTATCCGTCCTGCCTCATTTCCTCACCCCATCCCCACCCCCTCTCTGAAGCCCAGCCTTATCATCATGAACCCCAAATCACTACTTTTGTCCCAGAAATGTCATTGTACTTTTAATCCATGCCATGTAATCATCAACTTCACTAAACATTATCCTCTGCGGGTAACGTGTTTTAGCCTTTTCTTCCAAACACTGGAAACTCCTCTAAGGCAGGGATGGGTTCTTACATTTTTCTTGTGGCCCCCATAGCACCTTCAAAATTGTAAATGGTGCAAATAAAGGCACTTTGTAAACCCATAAAGCGATATATGCATGGAAGATGCTCTCACTTGTCATAAACCATGAAGACTTAGCTGTAAGCCATGTTGAGACCTTAGCATTACACCTTCCCATTGGGAAAGGAGTAGAAACTAGGCCAAGAATCCTACGTGGAGTGTCCAAGTGGGTGTGACAGTGATCAGATGAGCCTGACACAATAGTGTTATGCAAAAAGAAAAACATTCAGACAGTCATTGCTTTGGGTAGAGTGGACCACGTTGGGCAGCATGTCCATTCAAAAGCAGACCTCAGCCCCTAGCATAAAAGTCAGGGTCTAAGCTTTGGTAAAAGGAACTCTCAGCAGTGAGGGAGTGGATCAGGCCAGGCTCTTAGAAGAAAACAGCAACAACAATGCTAATGCATATTAAGCAAGATGATTAACTAGCCTCAACTTCACTTAGCTAGCAAGTTGGGAGGAAGGGCAGACTTTGAACCCAGGTAATCCCATTCCAGGATCTGAAATATTTCAGTTATAATCCATTTCAAGACTTCTTATCTGAGCAAAAAAAAAGCCCTTGACCATAAACTCCACACCCAAGGCAGCCAACCCATACACCTTGAGATTTTGTAGTCTCCTTTCCTTGGAAACCATCTTACTTCAATCTGGTGTTGTAGTTGCCACCTGCATACACGATCCTGCCTCTTGGCCTGGTCCTCTTGGTTTAACACTTTGGCCTACCTGGGTTTCATTTTAATTTCATTGGTGAATCTCGGTTCACCCTTCAGTTCCAATCTCCGCTGGTATGGAGCCAACTCTACTCTACTCCTGCTACTCAAACCCAGTACGTTAAGGGGTCTTCTTGTTCAGGAGAAGATCTAAAAATTGAAGGAATTGAAAGTAGAAGCCCAGGCATGTGGGCTGGGCAAACGCGCCATGGTTATACAAACACTTCAGGAGCCCATGGAGTCTCTGGTTTATTCCAGGCAATTCAAAGACTAACCTGTAGCAGCACAAAGAAGGCAAAACGCCTCCTTTTCCTTCTTGCTCTCCTCCATGCAGTGAGCCATTAAATCCAGCTCTCTTCTATCAGGGTGAGCTAAAGAAGTGGGTGGGAGGACTGCAAAATGCCAAATGTCAACAGCATGGCCCTATCAGCAGGGAATGGGGGTGTGTGTGGGTGGGGCGGGGGTCCCCGGTGAGGGAAGGGGGTGAGAGGTTACTAGACTCAAACTGCACGAGTGGAGAGGACCCGGCATACAGCTCTCACGGAACCCAGGCTTGCACAAAACTTCTAAAACCAAGCCTGATGAAATGTGGAAAGTTTGAGTCCAGTCTCCACCATGATCTGCCTAAAGTGTTCATCCGAGCCAGTGCGGTGGGATATGGCACCTTATTGCCAGATAGGAATCTGAGTCATGGTCCTGGAGTTCATTCATGATGATATGAGCAATCCCGGTGAAAGGATCTTGCAGCCACAAGAGCAGCAAAATGACAGGATCCCTTATCACAGTAAGAAGTAAGGTATGTCAGAAGAGTTCCTGATGGCCCTTGTGGATGAGAAATGTCCCCACTTGCTCAGCCAGCTCTGCTCTGGCTGGCTCAGCCTGGGTGGCGCTGGGCAAGGGTGGTGGTTGGATCAGGCAGACCGCTGCCTCCCCCAGGGAGGAGCTAAGAAGATAGAGACCGATGATGATTATTATTAATACTCTTTAAGTGAATGGTAAAAAAAAAAAAAAAAAATCTCCTCTTCAACATCAAGGCTTGGATGTCACAGGTAGAATAAAGACTTAGAAGGAAATCTATATTTGGATTCCATTTCCATTAATGGAATGGTTTCACATTTTTTCCACCAAAACTCCTAGGGAAGAGATTTGGTCACATTGTCTATCAGCTGAGGACCAGAAATTAAAGACTTGGATTATTGCCTTGGCTATGCCATCTACCAGCTCTGTGACATTAGACAAACTACTCTAGATCCCCAAACCTCAGTTTCCTCATCTTAGAATGGGGTTGATCATACCATGTTTCCCCAAAAATAAGACAGGGTCTTATATTTATTTTTCCTCAAGAAGACACCCTAGGGCTTATTTTCAGGGGATGTGTTATTTTTTTAAGTATAGTACAACAATCTACATTTAATCAAATATAATGAAGTCGTCGTCTTCTGGAACATCATCATAACTCTCCAAACCCCGAATTCCATCCTGAATTTCTTGCAACTCTACTTCCTTTAGAACCATTGGCCCCAATCTCTCATGAGAGAGCAGTAGAGCTCTCATGGCGCAGATGAGAAGGGCTGCTCGTCTTCTCTACCGCTCTGCGACAAAATGCATGGGTTGTGCAGATACGCTGCGCAGCCACGCCCGTCACTAGGTCTTATTTTGGGGGTAAGGTTTATATTGCGCAAATGCTTAGAAATCCTGCTAGGGCTTATTTTATGAGTAGGTCTTATTTTTGAGGAAACACAGTATTTTCCTTGCCAACTTCTAGGTTTGTTTGGAGAATCAAATAGCAATATGGATGTGAAAGCATTTGGTAAACCATAAAGTACCACGCCGAAGGAATGAGTTGTTTTCATAGGTACCATGAAACCATAGCATCCCTCCATCAAGCTTAAAGGTCCTTTCAGCAACTGAATCCAGACTTTGAAGTATTTCTTCATTTTTTTCCAATTTGTTAGAGTTGGTAGTTTTGCTCCTTTGAAGCTGTGGCACACTGGGTGGTTTCTAAATTTTGGCAGCATTTGTAAAATTTCTGCCTATTTAGTTGACATCAAGTTCTCAATGGTACTTAGTGGTTCAGAATTAATTGCTCCACCACAGAATTATCCAGGACATTCCAGGCCCATTTGCAGTTTTCTCAGGACTCTTTGACTCCTAGCTTTCGGTCCAAGGCCACAGGCTGTCTCTCAAACTAAAAAAATGGATTTTGGTGGCAATTACCAAAAAGCAGATCTAGCATCCCAACTGAGCAAAGCAATGGTAAGCTTGGCAGAGCAGAGCAAATTAGAGCGCAAGGGAAGAAAACTGACTATATGCATAGCTAAGCCAGAGAATCAACTAGATTTGTACAGAAAACAAAATGATACTATGATTCTTTGGTCTAGAGTCAACTCCTGCTTCTTGCTTGTCCATGTGTAAGTCACGACCCCAGTATTACCAGACTTGATGCCACAAAAGGGAATCTGCTTCTGGAAATAAGCTTTTTGGGGACACAAAAAACAGCATCATCTCCTGTGAAATTAGGAAGACACAACCATAATGAACTCGGGGAGAAGAGACAAGGAGGCTGACCAGGGACTGACGGCAAACAAGCAAACAAACCCTGACATCTGACGAAAGGTCAACGGGACAGGGAAACTAGCTCATGGTGGAGACTATACCTGTAGCGATGTCTTGTTTTCAACTCAGAGTCACTTCATCTCTGTGCCCCAGTTTCCCAATGTGTAAAGCATCGACAGTTATTCACAGCCCCCCTCTGTACTTTCCCTACAAGTTACGAATTGTGTTTTTATAGCAGAGGACAAAAGCCTCCTCCAGAGACCATGCCAACTATGATACAAGTCTGCCGGTCTGCCCCCTAGTGGCTGGGTGCAGCATGGGCTGAGAGATCAGTGTGGAATCACAACATGTTTCCCCCCTCCTCCAAAAAAGTTCCACCCAGTTGGGAAGTCTAGGGTTAAAAGAAATATTTTCTTTACTAAATTTACAGTGTCGAAATATAAGCATATTCATAGGAGTTAAGTGTCTCATGGCAACTTAAAAATGTCAGTAACTTTCCAGAAGAAAAATAAAATGCCACAGAGGTTGCAAAAGTAGAGAGAAGTTAGGTTGTGGCCCTGAAGGCTTGGACTCAGCGTACAAGTTGAGCTCCCCTTTGGGAGGCATCTAGGTTCTGGGCATGCCCACCCCCACTCTGACCCTTTGGAGCGAGCACTGGTTACTTCTTTCTATCTTACATTACCGTAGGTGACCAACATTCCAGGGACTAATCCTCTAAGGAAATCCCTTAACCGGGCTATGCTTTCTTTCTTTTTTTTTTTTTTTTTGTCAGCCTTAATATAAAAGATAGTATCAGATACTATGATTCTTTTCATGGCATTTATATGTCTGGTAGTATGTATGTATTGTATAAATTTGCTTGGCCCCAAATACGCATTCTGGAATGCCTCAAAGGAGGACCCCATATAAAAACTCAGAATTGTATTGCATGCACAGCACACCCACATCTGAGTGAGCTCAGTGTTTCGGTGTTGCCCCTTTCAGTCAAGCACAACTGTGCCTTTAACGTAGAGGGGGCAACTTAGAGGATAAAAGAAGAAAGAAAACAAGAAAGGAAGGAAGAAAAGGATGACATTTTACCCCTGCCTTTGAAGTGGCTGCATATTTACCAGATGGATTTTGAAAGGACAAATTATAGGTAGGCCAAAAACCAAAGACAATGTGACTAAGGACACTCCCCAGATAAGAACAAAAACAGAAATCCATGTGCCTATGTGTGCATACACATTTGTGAATAATCAGAGGCACACACAAAATGCAAAGGCACGCCACCGCACACTTATGTGATGTACAGACGTATGTTCAAATAGGATGAAGCAAATATCTTTTTATAAATACAACTGAGCAAGTACAAGAATGCCAATCAGCTGCAGCTTAAGAAGAAAGGGGAGAAAAATCCTATGGAAATTATTAATACTCCAAGAACCTCTAAGACTCAACCTGAATGCAGACACTTAAGCTCTCAGCTTTGCCATTAAAGCTGGGCCCTAAATTATTGATCTCTTGCCTTTATCAGCATAACAGTCACGTCTCAGTATCGAGATCTAAGTACACTGCGGTCCCTCTGCTGCAGCCACTGAAATAATTAGGAGAAATTCTCATTAAAGGAGAGTGAAAGGTTCAGAGACAGAGGCAGAGCAGAGGGTCTGGAGGGCTGTTAAATGTCTTCCACGGGGTCGAGAGATTACTGGGATCAAATCCCCGGGCAGTACCCACTGACGACAGCTTATCAAAGGGAAAAAGTACAAACAATGCACACATGTGGTGGCCCTGTCTGGTGTGTTTACAGCCGTGAGTATCTATGTGGAGACACACACATACTGCAGAGAAACTGCGACCCATGGCTGTTCATACAGAGGGATGGGAGGGAGGAGGGTTGGGCTGTGTATGTATGTGGTGTGTGTCAAAGAGAACAAGATTTAAAAAAAAGAAAGAAAGAAAGAAAAACAATCAGAGTAAGAAAAATGCATGAAAAATAAATAAAAAGAAACAAATTAATAATGAAGAATCCACTGTGGACTCCCTCGATGTAATTTATGCATTCTTTGAAAGTACAAGAGGGTGTAGGGAAGAAAGGGGAGGTGAGGCATATGGGCGAGCAGGCCCTTTCTGATGAGCTCCCAGTTGGGCTGGCAGAGATACCAGGATAATATACACCACTGACTCAGACACCCACACTCGTGCAAAATCTTCATTCCAAAGGCACACTGGCTTTCTATTGATTTGAATGCAGATTTAACTAGCTTCTCTCACCCTCCCCAGCCGCTTACAAAAAAAAAAAAAAATCAGCCTTTCGCACATGTTCCCAGAAATGGTCCAGACGTATGGGGAGAGAGCAAAGGACAGAGAACAGCCTTTCAGAAATCGTCCTGGCAGAGGGAGAGGGTTGCGACAGGGTGGATTAAAGATGAGGCCGGCGGTAAAGCAGAGCAGGGAAAGGCCGAGAAGGAATAGAAGCCTCTCGCCCGGCTCAGGCAGGCCCGCACGCACGCACACGCCAAGTCTGCCCGTGTTTAATGCCAGCGTGCGGTAATCTAAAAGAAAAATTCCATCTCACATGGCTAATCAGAATTGTGGGAGAGACTATTACCACAAAACACTGGGAACATCTGAAATTGATTATTTTTACTTCATTTCGCTAATGAAATCCTCCAGCCACCGAGAACTAGCCCTGGATGAATTTCTACATAATGAAAAGAAAAACAAACAAACAAACAACAACAACAAAAAATCAAGAGTAACTTCTCTGACTTGAAAAGGAAGGCTACCTTTGTACTTGAAAAAAATATACAGGCACACATATATATTGTGATTTCTGTCGGTGCGGAATAATTGAGTCGGGTTGAAGTCTGCTCCCACCATTTTGCAAGAGTGGCGATATTAGCATGGACCTCACATCCCATAAGGAGCAGCACATCATTAAATGTCTTGGGCTGGTGCATGGTGAAGAGAAATGCGGGATGTCACTGGCTGATAGGGAAGAAGACTGGATGTTATTTATTAGGGAACACTTACCAGAAACTGCATTTTC
Source organism: Microcebus murinus (assembly GCF_040939455.1). Classification (NCBI taxonomy): domain Eukaryota; kingdom Metazoa; phylum Chordata; class Mammalia; order Primates; family Cheirogaleidae; genus Microcebus; species Microcebus murinus. The sequence goes on along the minus strand of NC_134105.1, from coordinate 112,145,397 downwards.
TCCATTTGCATTAGATACAGCACGGCTGCTTCTGCAAACTGCACAGAGGCGCGCGGACACAGGCAGAAGGAGAACGCTCCTTCTCATCCTCCCCCCACGCTTTGTTCACTGTCCCCTCAATCTTAATGGCATCGGGGCCTCGGTTTACATGACGCCTTGCCCTGTCACTCTCTATTTCCTCCCCCTGCTGTTCCCAGTGCTCTGTTTTTCTGCTCCAGAGTTGCTCTGTGGCTCTAAAAGTCCCTTTCTCTCCCTTGGCCTCTCTGTCTCCATGTACTCGGCATCGAACGCTCCCCTGCCCGCTCCCCCGTCTTCCTTCCAAAGCTGCCCCGCGTGCCTTCAGTCAGCTGCTATTGAGATGTCAGAATGCCTGCGAGGAAAGGCCACAGCAGCGGTGCCTATAGGTGGAGTTCCCCTAAATTCATAAATTGCAGAAGTCACACCGGGTGGAGGAGAGGGGGGTAGCTGACATACATATTTTTTAATGAGAGTAAAGGGAAAACGGAGCTAAAGCTTCCAGGGGAAGTGCTGAAATTTCCCACCGGGGGATTCTCTTGGAAAGGGATTGTGTGTGGAAGCATTAATCGCCAAATCCCTGGCCTCCAGGTTCCTCCCAGCACTTCTTCTTCTTTGGCTGGGCAGTCATCAAAACAATCCGGAGATTTGCTTTAAAGATGCAAGCCTCGGGCCATGAGCTGTAAGAGGCCCTGGACCTTACAAGGGGAAAAAAAAAAAAAACGCATGCCTTGGCTGCCTCCTGGGCTCAGGTGCGGTCACTTGAGGGCAGAGTCCCGCTTCTGACTCTGCCCACCGCTGTGTGCTCTCACACTCCTGTTGCAGCCACATGTGCGGGGGAAATGTTGCAAGCTCCTAGTCCAGTCTCCACACTGCTGGCAGCTTTGGAGCTGGGAGAAGAGGAAAGGGCTTGTAGAAGCCAACACCAGGAGGGTCCATGGCAACTCATCAGGAAGATATAACAATCAGAAACATACATGCACCCAACATCAGAGCACCTAAGAATATAAAACAAATATTAGCAGAGCTAACGGCAGAAAAAGACAGCATTACAGCAAGGCAAGGAGACATCATGAGGATCCATGAAATGCTCTCTAACGGGCACATACACAGCAAAACCCAACTGGGTAGCAGGAAGTACTGGGAGGCTGAGAACATCTGTTTGGGGCTTGAGGATAGAGCAGTGAATTCCCTAGGAGAACAGAGATTTGTTGCCTGAACCCAGGAAAGGGAAACAGGGTGGGCCCAGAGACAGAAGGGCAGAGAGGCAGAGAGGCAGAGAGTGTCGTACAATCCAGAAAATTCAACCTCTGGAGAGGATTACTGGGAGCTAGAACTCAACCCATGTCTGAGACTACTTCCAGGAAGTAGAAGGAAAAGGAAGCGAATGGGATTTCGGTAAGACAAGTTTTGCTCACCTGCAACGCCCATACCTGCTAGGAGAGTCTGTCCCCTTCCCACGTCCTCTGTGCATTTATTAGGGGGCACCCTTTACCCCAATCCCCTGCTCCCGACTCCCTAACACAGCGGCTTCTCCCCCACGTAAAGGAAGTGGCCGAGTGTAATTATGCAGAAAGCACCACTGGAGCTATATCAATAAGACAGACGTCTGTTGTATCATTCTCTCTCAGTAAGGCATTTCTTCTCCCCAATTGCTCATATAGAATCATAGCCTAATAGCATCCCATTAACATAATTGCCAACACAACTAGTGTTCCGTGTCTCAGAGCCATTTACTTACTTTACCATAAAGAATACCAAAACAGCCCTAAAATCACAAAGAGGAGAGAGAAGAAGAGGGGTGGGTGATGGGGAAGGCAAAAGGAAAATGTTACCCCCTTTATATCCCCTTTCCTCCCCAGAGTGGGGCTCCAAGATGATAAACACGGGAGTGCCTCTCTCATCTGCGGGAATCGTAACACAGAGCCTTCCTACCAGACTCCCAAGCAGACGTGTGCTAAAATCTAAACGGATTCTGCCAGGCGAAATGAAATTCCCATTATTTTTAATTAATCCTTAATTAAAATATATTACTCCGCAGATTCCGCAAATCTCTCTTAATATGCAAATGCGGCCCATTCAAGGATATTTACATATCATTAATTAAAACGGCACATTCTTTCAGTCTAACAAGCTGAGGGGCTGTGGCTGCTGCCACATTGGCGCGAGGAGCCGGCCCTGGCAGTGCCAAGCTCATCTGATAAAAAGATGTCAAGTGTTGGCTGTGCCCAGGGAAGGTAAGGCGAAAAGGGGGAGAGTGCGTTATTCTTTGACACTCTCGAGCACAAGGGCTTCAAATATTAGCTTGGGGTTGCAGCCAAGTGATTCTGGCAGGGCTCGGAGGCTCCCTGTTATCTACACCTATCTAAAGATCACCTCCGGACCCAGCCCAGCTGGGCTTTGGCTGGGAGACCAAGCGTTTCTCACTCGGGCGATCTCAGCTCATGGAGGGGGCGGCCTGGGTGAAGGAAGATGCCAGAGGGTCAGAGGACAGAGGATTTGGACACACTTGTCCACCTTTCGCTACAGAAGCCTCGAAGTCAAACCACCTCCCCAAATCAAGGTTCGGTGGGCAAACGTGGAACGCAACATACCCAGCCCTTTACCAATTGCTCAGGTTAACAACAAAGGTCTTCCTTTGGGGGAAAAAGAAAAAAAAAGTCTCTTGGGTGGGGGACTTTGTGCTCTATCTCACAGACTCCCGAAAAGACAAGTTCAGGACCAGGTGGCAAAGGGTTGGTTGATCGTCAACAACAGATGATGGGAGGGTGGTGATGACATAGTTCCTGACCAAAACATAAAGGAGGAGTTCACCTAGGAAAAGCATGTGGAGACGGACATCAATCACTCTCTTTCCACAGACAAGCCCTATCAATCAGGGAGGGATCTGCAACCGGCGCTCCACCCACTCTGGGGGCTGGGGGAAGGGGTGGCCCTTCGTGTAGGGCCAGAAGGACAGCCTGCTGGCCTCATGCACTTCACTGTCCGCACCACCTGAGACCACCTGAGACTAGGACAGGGTAGGAGACAACAATACAGGGAGCGCAAACTGCATTTACAATGGACCTTGTTGTCCTGAAGACTTCCGGGAATCCCCACATCTGAGAATCTCACTCAACGAGATGGGGCCGCTGGTAGCTAGCTGGGCTCTGTCACCATTGCACAGTATTTGAGATGTGTGCTCAGCAAAATTATAGCTGATTACATGCCAGAGATGTTCATGGCCATTTTTTAACAGTTGAAACCAAGACTATTGAATCTTTGATTGCCAATGGTCTACTGTGCTTGACTACGAAACTACTTATCACATTATGACAGGGGCCTTGTCCCTATGATGTCTTGAGGCTGAATCAACTATCCAGTGACCACATGTCCTCTGCTTCTCTGCAGTTCCACTAGGGTTGGATTTACTGCTCCGCCAATATTTTCTTTTTCAGATTATAAACTTCTACAAGGCGGGGGGGACCTTAGCTAAAGAGGTCCTTGCATTGCTTTTTACTTAGCTCACAGTCATGCAAAGACAGGAACTAAACACACACACAGTGGAAGACTGAGATGAGATCAGTAAGAAAAAGGGAAGGTCACAAGTCCAAGGTTCATGAAGAGGGAGCAGCTGGCCTGAAAAAGCTTTGAGAAGCAGTGTCAGTCTGGGTGAGGAGAGCAATGAAGCCTTCAAATTCATTAACCAGAGGGAGCAGAACCATCCCATGACACACATGATTGTCAGGCTCTACTTTCAGGTGTAGATTGGTGCTTAAGTGAAAATCCAGGTTCAAATCTCAGCTCCACCCAGGACAAACTGTGTGACAAAGAGTGGTTCCATAAAATCTCTTAACCTCAGTCTATTCATGGGAGCAAAAGGAAATCAATGCCTTCTGTGAAGAGTTCCATAAGGATGAGGTGAGATAACCTAATAAGAACTTCAGCACATAATCAGGACTCAATAGAAGGCAGCAATTATTAAATTATGATTCACTGTTCCTACTTTTTCTTTTTGCAAATGGCTTAGTCTCTGAAATCTCTCCCAATGTTAAAATTCAGTTACTTTCAGGAATCCCCTTCTCTTCCCTTCCCTCAATCTCCACATTTGCTCCATCCCCTCTCCTGGGCCTAAATGCATTATTTACTGATATTCTTGGAAAAGAATAGAGGGACACTGCCATTACTAGAATAGCAATAACAAAAGCCCCACAATTCTACGAGTTTATCAAGCTACAGAATATCTGCTCCATCAGCCAGAATCTGTTATCAGGCTTCTTAAAGCAGGTATCATTATTTCATTTTTCTTTCTCAGACTAATCTGAGAAACGAACACACTAGTGCATTACAACAACATAAGCATTAGCTAAATACACCACTGAATTTTTGAAACCTTAGGCACATGTATATCCAAAAGCATCAATAAGAATAATGATAATGATGGCCTTAAGCCTCCTGGAAGCATTTATAATGTGTCCACTGAATGTAGCAATGAACAGAGCCTCCTTTCTTTCCATACAGCTTTTGAGGCTTTGGGGAAGAAAAGCTGAGATGCTATACCGCAGTTGAGAAATCCTCAGGAGAGAGCACTAAGTTAGACAGACACCCCAAGAGTATGGCAAATGGGGACATCCTCTGGGAGGTGAGGGATTCATGGGAATAGTGAACGGTACCCAAGAGTCACATTCCATATCTCCTCAACTCCATCTCATCTCACGTGCTGTTCCCTCCCAGAGCTGCCCAAACTGAGAGTCCCATAACCTAGAATGTTATGGCCGTCTAACATCTTTGAGACATCTTGATCATTCCCCACATTATGAATCCCTCCTTCCCAAAGTCAAGGCAGCAAACCTAAAACCCCAGACTCCCTTGCCACTAGGTAGAGGTAGATAAAATGGGTTCCCCCAATCTGAGAAGGCCTCCCAAGACTTGGACTCTGAAGAGCAGCAGGTGAATTCAGTGCAGCTGCGTGTCAGGCCCTCCAGACATTCTGTGAGCTAACCAGTGTCCCTTGTACTTTTTAACCTGTTTTTTTTTTTAACCCAAAGTCTTTTACTAAGTTTTTGTTCTACTTAAAGTAGCCAGAGTGGATCATTTTTAGTGCAACCAAAATTCCTGACCAATCCAGCTATACTGCCAATGTTTGAGAGATCATTTAGACAAGAATCTTACAGCTAAACTATTCACATTAAAGGGTTCAAACTGCACTGAGGAAGGCTCACAGTCCTCCCCTTCCCCCTCTTACAAAAGGTCTTTTTCCTAAGACCCTACAACACAGACTCTAAGTCTGTGCCATCATGAAGCTCCAGAACCATGGAGAGTGATGCCAGGACCTGCCACTCATGGCGGGGGTTCAACTCAAGCCAAAAGCCTTAATACACGTGCAGGTTGATATGGTGGCCAGCGTTGGAACTGTCACTACCTATTATCCAAGGCAGCATGGACACCTGACTAGAAAGACAGCCACCAACTAAAAAACGTCCTCATCTTACAGAGCAAGATGCAGAACCTCGAAAGGTCAAGACACTTAGACAAGGTCCCCAGCTGGTTAATGTCAGATGGTAATGAGAAGCAAAGACTTCCTTATGTGAAGATGAGGGAAGAGTAGACTTTCCAAACTCCATGACCTCAGGTAATCTGTTTCAGTGGAGACATCTGTGTCCTTCTCTTTGACATACAGCCACCTCCCTTGGTTATGTGGATTAACATCAAGTAACACATTCACCCCATGCAAAAGGCTGCTTGGCTGCTCAGACTCTGAGAGACAATGCAGCCTTTTTACTCTTTGGGGATTTACCTGTCACAGATGGGGAGACTGTCTGAAACCCCTTGACAAAATAATCAGGTACTGTTCGGCAGGTGCTTGGATTCCCACACAGAGGGACCATCCTCTCTAACTTTCTTCAGTGCTTGGCTTCTGGGAAGAGCAATTAACTTGAACAACCATAGGATGAGTCATAGCTGCACTAGGAAAGTTGGCCTAGGGTTCACCCCACACTTACCTGGCAATTGATATTTCACTTAAGGCGCCAACACACTTCACCATACTTTGCTAATATAATTATTTGCAAAGGACTATGATGGATAGGATATCATACCAAGAGCAATACATTGAGGAGCACTCAAAAAGTGTTTGATGATCTCATAAATGTTTTAATTGTGATGACAGACAGGTGCAATCATCTCATTAAATGTAAGTATCTTTGATATAGCTTTACTTTGAAAGAACACACAGGGTGTCGATGATAAGTATCTTTGCACTCAGGGCCTAGACCAGGCAGGCTGCAGGCCAGAGCCCAGAGCACATAATGCTGAATAGGTTGCACATTACATGAACAGTAATATATCATTATACCAGAAAAATCATGTTTTATCCATAGGAAGAAGTGCCCCACTAAGATACCCTGTAGTCTCACCAAACCTCCAGATAAAAGATGGATGGAAGGATGGAAGGAAGGAAAGAAGGAAGGAAGGAAGGAAGGAAGGAAGGAAGGAAGGAAGGAAGGAAGGAAGGAAGGAAGGAAGGAAGGAAGGAAGGAAGGAAGGAAGGAAGGAAGGCAGGCTGACATTTTGCTTGTCATCCTCCTGGCTGACACATGCTAAAGGCTGTGGCTTATGGGAAACTATCTGAAAGTTACAAAGCTGCACAGGACATATTTTCACTACTTGTACTGATATTAGCACCAACGTATTTCTACAATATCATAGTCAATTTAAAAACATTTGTGTTTTAGAGATGTCGTTCTTTGTAACTAACACTCACAATAATAAAAGAGTAAGGGAGGAAGATATTTCTAGTTTAGGAACAAGAAAAACTATTTCTGATCAAAGTTCTGCACATTAACCACCAACTACCAAAAGAAAATAAATGCACATACATGTTCACATGCTTATAATAACACAGAATGATAAACCTTCACAGCACAAGGAGACAATGAACAAGAAAGAGTGATCACAAGAACTAAGCAACCAAGCTCCAGGCAACTGTGGAAAAGACCAGTACAGCCTGGGGGTGGAACAAAGGCATCCCACTGCCACCGGGCTGGGCAAGAGGTCCCGGTCCAAGGAATGCTCACCGTCCACAGTCGTGAGTCCTACAGGGGATCCCACGGGTCCAGGGAGGCTTCAGGCTTGTCTGGAATAAGCTGAAGATGTCTCCTCTGACCCTGAGCCATCAGGAATGACACTAGATCATCACAACTCTGGGAACGTACAGCTGGCCGATTACTGGAGACAGTGCAAAGATGCACCAGGGCTTCCCATGGCTTCAAGGCATTCTGTAAAAGTCCTATAAACTCTGCCTAAACCCTGTCTCCTAGAAATCCTAAAGTCTGATTGGATTGAAATTTCCAAAAACAAACTAAGGAGGTATTTAAAAGAAGGCTCTTCAAGTCTGGGAGGAACTGACTTGATAGATTTGGAGAGCATTCAAGGAGAAAACGTTCAGACAATTGATGCTCTCCATGGATGTGTATTTTTAGGTCTTCAGTTTTTCTTTTTTTTTCTTTTTTACTCTATAACCAACCTCTCTATTCCTGCTTGAAAATATAAAATGAAAAGAAAAGCTGGCACTACTTTTTCTGAATTTCCAATCAAGTGATAATACCTGTATATACATTAATTAGTACCAAAAATAAAATTGCAAAGGTCAATATGAGAAACTGGCTTCCAGGGAAATTGCTGGTGACCCTGGGCCACACTGAGGACACAGGGTCCCAGCGCTCTCTCTGAGGATGCGGAGTTCTTTGACATGAACCATGATAGTGTTATCCCTCATGCTAGATGGGAGGTCCTTCAGACACACCCCTGGGAGAGAGGGCTCTGCTGGATTCATTAAGAGATGCTCGAACCATTGGCACTCCTTTTCTTTCTCATGACTACAGATACTGAAGAAGTAAAGGGCAAGGAAATGTGGCTGCAGGGCTATAATTTCGAAAGAATTCACAGTCCAATGAGGAAGAGTTGTTGGGTACAGAGAAAAACAGCTGCTTCCAACCTGTGTTGACTTAAATAAAGTGAACAGACACAACAACAATCCACGTTTGCCTCGAAATGTGATCAGCTGTTTTTTTTTTGTTTGGTTGGTTTTTTTTTTGAGACAGAGTCTCGTTTTGTTGCCCAGCCTAGAGTGAGTGCTATGGCATCAGCCTAGCTCACAGCAACCTCAAACTCCTGGGCTCAAGCAATCCTCCTGCCTCAGCCTCCCGAGTAGCTGGGACTACAGGCATGCGCCACCATGACCGGCTAATTTTTTCTATATATATTAGTTGGCCAATTAATTTATTTCTATTTTTAGTAGAGATGGGGTCTCGCTCTTGCTCAGGCTGGTTTTGAACTCCTGACCTCGAGCAATCCACCCGCCTCGGGCTCCCAGAGTGCTGGGATTACAGGCGTGAGCCACTGCGCCTGGCCTTGATCAGCTGTGTTTGATGTCACAATTATCTGGTTGTCCTCTTCCATCAGAATAGCGCAGATATTTAAAAAGGTGCTTGGCTCCCCAGGTAAGATAAGCAACCTACTGCTCAATGGAATTTGTGGGGAGGAATATATGAATCTTACAATTAGTAGTATCAATAGCTAACGTGTTACTTATTTGTAGGCACAGATCACGTTCTGTATTATTGTTAGAATGGAGATGAAATACTACACTAAAAAAAAAAAAAAATCATCCTATGTTTGGTTTTCTAAGCCCAATGACTAGCAAATGCACTGAAGAACTGTAGTCAAGGATAATGTACATGAAAGCAGCACTGTTTCTTTTAACCAAGAAAAGAAAGCAATAGCAGCAGGCATCAATACAACCACTAAGTGTGACCTCTAGACAAAACCACTTCCTTCTTCCTCTGATGATGTTGCTGCAACAGACTTTGGTTTTATCTGGCTGGCTGATAGGGTGACAAAGAGCAGCAAGTTAATATAAAGGAAATATATGGAAGGGCAGAGATCCTACACTTTATCACAAGAGATCCCTAAAGTGTCCTTGATCTTTCGCCAGTCTTACCATGCAGGTGTTTCCTGGGTCTCCATGCTGCCATGTCAGCTGCAGCTGAGACTCCTCAGGCTCCCTGCAGCTGCTTTTCAAGTCCAAGGTAAGTTCCCCAGAGCTCCAGGCCCCAGCATGTCCCATGCAGGCAAGGTCCCCAAAGCCCAAACCTGTATTTCAGGTTTAGACAACATTCCCTTATATTCCAAAGCCAGGTGCAATCCTTCCCCAGTTTGCTTAAACCTTATTCTCTACCAGAACCGTTTTGTTCACTCAGAAAACCTTATCCTTATCATCATCTACCCTGAAGAAAATTACCCCCAGCCCCCTCCTCCTTTTCCTTTGGGAAGCAGTTTCTGAGACAGCATTTGATCTTCCCCTAACGTCTTCTGCCAGTCAAGGCTTTCGGTTGCAAACTATAGAAATGGACTCTGGCTCACCTACCCAGGCAAGGAATTTACTGGACAGATAGGCAGTGCCTTACAGAGTCAACAGGATACCTGGACAATCAAGCTCAGAAAAACAAGCACAGGCAGCTGAGAACACAGCCAAGGCACTGCCAGAGGAAGTCTGTTAGAAGACAGACTGGTCTTGGGGACTACTCATCCCCACCATTGCCACCATTCTCTGCTTCCTCTGAAGCATCTGTAAAATCCTCTTTCTGCTTGTCTCCCTCAGAACTCAAGGCTGGAGATATATGTATTTCCAACTGGCCAAGTGCTAAGTGCTCATGCCCAGGCTGCAGGGGAGAGGGGAGAAAGGAGGATGTACACACAAGGGAGGCAGGCTCTGCAGCTGGCGGACCTGCAGGCCAAGGCAAGGCAGGAGTCCCCTCCACGTGGCAAGAGGATGCCCTTCCAGACTTACCTCCTGCCTCCCAGTACAAATCCCAACTTCCCTTTACTCACTCAAAGAACCCCATTTTAGTTCGGCAACTACTTTTTTAATATACAGCACATGTTTGGTACTATATGTAACGTGCTTTGAGGATACAAGGGAAATATATCCTGCAGATCTTCTCCTAAGAGAACTCAGACATTAATATAAAGGGAGGAGAGTTACACTCCCAATGAGGAGGTGGCAGAAAAATGCATGTTGCATGCTTAACACTTACAAAGAAAAGATCTGTGGATGCCCCTGACTTGCCCCCTACTCATGAGGTTAGGATGAAGAATTCCTAATGGTATTTCACCCTTTTCCGGCTACAAAATTGTGAATCGATGCGTACCTTGAAATCTGGGCATATGCCCAGGACATGATTTCTAAGCTTGAAACAACAAACCTAATTCCCAACATTTGGGGAAGGACATATTCCCTCTCTGTGTCCATGGCACATTGTTCATAGTAGAGAAAGGGGCGGTGAAAGAATCGGCCCTTTCCGAGTGCCTCCTACCCACCAGGCCCTGTGCTCCGTGGTTGGCATGTGTGATTGCCATTGGTTCTCCTCATAGTCTTGGCGAGGCGATGGGACAGGCAAGGGCTTTGGAAATCATGAAGTCTGAAATCGAACCCCAGTTCTGCCATTTAATAACTGTGCCCACCGAGGCAAGTTACTCAACTTCCCTGTTTTTTTGTTTCCTCAGCTATAAAATGGGGATAATGAGACCCTCTATTGCAGAAGGTTGTAAGGAATAATAAAATAGATAATATATATAAAAGTGATTTTAACAGCGTCTGGCCATGTATGCATTCAATAAATATTGGCTATTATCATTAATATTATAAATAGCCATTAAAACTCCCATTTTACAGATGAATAAATCTGAGGTTTGGAGAGGCTAAATAGCCCATCCAAGGTCATAAAGCTTGACCTTGTAGGTGGATATGTGGCAGAACTGGAATGCCAAACTTGAGTTTGACTCTAAAAACCAATGTTATTTCCACGCTGTGTGTATACTTACATACGGTCAGGCAAACACACTCAGAAACATCAAGCTGCTATCCAGAGAAAAAGCTGTAGTTCCTTTAGATGTTGAGGAACTGCCATGGGGGCAATTATCTATATTAATAGATCTCTAGGATTTTATCTCTAATAATTATCTGTACCTATTTTGGTCATTCTTCAAAAGGCAAGAATTGAAACTGCCAAGAAACCCTTATGACCGCCTCAGATAAAAGGCAGTTTTCCATGGGTTGATCTCTACACCAGGCTGATGGGAACCTTTGGAAACGATGGCATTTGCTTTACTGGTGTTTGTGTCACTTTACAGTTGAGCTAAGTCATGGCTGTAGGATTACAGCAGGTAGTAGGATTGATTTGGCTTTCTTTCTTCCAGTTCTCCTCCTCTTTGTTCTTCCTTTTTTCTTTCTTATCCATTATTTGCAAAATAACCACAACTTCTGAATGCCATTGTGGCTTAAGAGAGAAAAGGTCCAACTTTTGAATTTCAGGTCTCCCCATCCACCACCCACCTGCCACCCATCACTCTTGCTCCCCCTCTCTCCCCTAGAATCTGCCTCCCAGTGGGACACAAATGCCTGCAGCCACGACCAGAGGTGCCTTAGCAGAAGGCCATCCCCCAAATCACCCTAATGAAGGGATGGCAAGCCACGGAGCAGCAGGGACACCAGGAGTTACTTCAACTCTGGGACTATCTGCCCATCACCTTTCTTTCCCGCACAGCATGCAGGCTACACAGGCTTACACCTCAGCGGTCCAGAAAGCCACACAGAGCAGTGGAGTGAATGAAAGACAGCAAGACAGCAAATCTAACTCAGGTAGGAAAAAGAGCGATGCCTTCCTCAACCACCCTCTCAAAGTAGAAGTGGGGTTCCCTTCTACTTGAGCAGACTCTCAAAAACAGGCACACTTAGATCAACTCGTGTTAAACAAGAAGGGCTCCATATTTTAGAACCAACCGAGTTGTTATTAGCACCTTGTATGAATTTTCGAGTCTTATTTCTGCCCTGTTGGAACAGATATCGTGAAATATTATCTGCTAGAAGGTAAAATTATTGTTTCATTTCTAATACTGAAGTAAATATTACTTAACACGTTGTATAAGCATTTACTGTTACTTTGATTTTATTGCTTCGATTAATCCAGTTTTAATGCATCATGATAATATGAGGTTTGGTTTACCATATTATTATTGCCTACTGTCGAGATAAACGTCTCCCAATTACATGACAGACAGCGGATGTCCCCACCTTCTGAATAGATACCAACATATGATGCATCTCCTAAGTCCTAAAAATGTTTAAGTAGAGCACTTGGAAATACCCCCGTCACTGAAATAATTGCCCTACTCTGAAGTCTCTCCATCACCACATATTTCCCAACTTTGTCTCTTGGAGCCAACTACTCTTTTATCATCTCTACATTCCTGTTAGTTTTTCTACCCTGTGGAAAACAGTATTAATACACTCCATGGTTTTGTTTTATCAAACAGCAAAATCTACCCTTATTTGTACTGGAATCCATTATCTTTGTATTATTGCTTTAGTCAAACACCCCCCATAGGAAAAAAAAATTTTTTTAAACAGGCCTGGTAACATACATATAATCCACAGTTAACCCACTTACAAACTCACATTTTGGATCACCCATTGATGAAAAAAATCTTACCATCTATGTTCGGTATAGTACGATAGTATAATATATATCATATATATAAAGCATATAATAATACAATAATATGCCATTTATATGGCATTAGGATACTAGCAGAACTGATCACAAACCTCATACACAATTAGTCCTATTATAAGAATTTCTTGTATACTGAGGCATTTTATTGTCCCTTATACTTCTATTTTGTATTGAGGGTTTTTTTTTTTCCTGCATTTCCTCTGTGTCCATCACTCAATCTTCAATTGACACAACAAATCCTCCAGTGGCATCAAATAGCATGCTGCTATGTTTTAGCCAAATTCCAGACAGTTTTCTCCTTATAATTTGTCTAAGATGAAAGAAATAGATGTGTTGTGGTACTATATGGATTGGGGAGCCTAATTAATTTAGAAATGCTGTAAAGAAGTATTCTTCATAATTTAATATTAGGGAAACGAAAATGCTCAGCATTACCAGTATGTTGATCTAAACCAACTAGATGAGCTAGACTCTATATTATTTTAATTTTGTGATTTTGCAAAATATGGATTAAATTTATTGGAACAGAGATTCTATAGACATATATGGCTAGGACAAAAATTTCTAAGAGATGTGCTAAATATTTGCTTTCTCAATTGCTGTTTTTATATTTATTTCAGCATATTATGGGGGCACAAATGTTTAGGTTACATATATTGCCTTTGCTCCACCTGAGTCAGAACTTCAAGCGTGTCCATTCCCCAGATGATGTACACCATACCCATTAGGTATGAATATACACATCCCTCCTCCCACCTGCCAGACATCAGATGAATATTACTACTATATGTGCACATAAGTATTGATCAGTTAATACCAATTTGATGGTGAGTACAAATGGTGCTTGTTTTTTCATTCTTGGGATACTTCACTTAGTAAAATGGGTTCCAGCTCTATCCAGGAAAATACAAGAGGTATTAGACTGCCATTGTTTTTTGTGGCTGAATAGTACTCCATGGTATACATGTACCACATTTTATTAATCTACTCATGTATTGATGGGCACTTGGGTTGTTTTCACATCTTTGCAATTGTGAATTGTGCTGCTATAAACATTCGAGTGCAGATGTCTTTTTTTCCTTTGCGTAGATGCCCAATATTGGGATTGCTGGATCAAATGGTAGTTCTACTTGTAGCTCTTGGAGGTATCTCCATATTACTTTCCACAGAAAAGATCCCTGATTCTATTAACTATTCAAGTATAACTGAGATTTGATCAGGACATAAGTGCTTTTGCTATTATCCATATTTGCCCCAGCTACCTGACCAGAGTTACATAATTATATATGTATTAGTCTAATATTTATGTAACATTTCCTACCATTGAGTAGTTATCTCAGTAGAGCCTAGGAGTTATTCATTATATTAAGCAGCCCAATTTCTGGTCAATTAATCAGAAAATGACAGTGTCTTATTTTGACTCTCTTTAAAAAAATAATTTCTAAAAATTTAAGAATGTACCATGTTAATTCTCCAGCTGTAGTTGAAGGCTAATCATATATGATCCCCAACTGTTAAAGTGTTATGGTGAATAGCTACATTCCTTCTTGTTCCATATATCTGGTTAGGCCTTGCTAACCATCCATGTGCTCCAAAACTATTTTAAAAATTTGTCTTACACACCAAATAATTGCAAAAAAAATTTTTTTTTCTTAAAAAAAGTGACATATGAGATTGGGTAAACCAATTGTGGTACATTCATGCAACAGAATACCTGCTGGGCAAAATAATATATCTACTAACCCCAAAGGCAGCCACGGCCTCGTTTGCCACACAAAATCTTCAAGTCCTTTATACCATATTAGACTATAACAATTGTAGTAGCTTCACTGTAAAATCAACATATCCGTGCCTTGCAAGATCTCATTCACTAAGATTTAGGGCAGACTTAGATCACATAATTGCATGCAGTGCTTTATAGATCTAAAGCCCAGCACAAACAAACACACAAAACAAAAACAGATGATCACAGTCAAGGAGGTCAACTAGAGTTCCAGACCAGCAAACAGAAACACCAGGTCATCGCAAGAAAGGAATTCACTGATCATTATCAGAAATAGTCATATTGTCTTGATTGTCTCAATAGGACAACATTAGAAGTAACTCACCCTTAGTAGATTAAGCATTGTCACTACATGGGGAAGGGAGGTGAGGGGAAAAAAACTACCTATTTGGTGCAGTGTACACTATTTGAGTGACAGTACACTGAAAACCCAGACATCACCAGTATACAATTCACCCATGCAACCAAAACCCACTAAATCTATAAAAATTTTAAATTAAAAAAAAATTTTTTAAATAAAAATGAGTGGTCACAACAGCTATGTACCTCAACGTTGCATTCAACACTGGACACTTTTCTACTCTCAAAGCCAGACCACACTCTCACAGCATGATACGAGAAGAAGACAGGTGCTCAAAAATTATGTCAGAGACTGGGGGAGGAGAAATGCTGAATGAATGAATAACTTCTTTAGCTGATTTCCATAAAACTAGTTCCTCCCCTGGGTTATCCCATCAGGGATGCTGTCCCTGGACCAAGCAGGCCACACTAGGGGCCCTTCTTCCATTTCCCATCACACCTGTACTTTTCTCTGCAATACTAGAGACCACACACCTTCTTCCAACTGTGAGCTTCTGGGGGGAGGGACTGACTTATCTATTTCTTATATTCAGTTCAATCAATAGTACTGAATGAATAAATGCCTAAGATTTGGTTAACTACCAATAGGTCGTAAAATGCTACAGAACTGAATTTCTAAGTTTACATGTATAGGGGTGGAGAAGAAAGTAGGGCTGGGCAACTGAGGTGCCGCGGCCAAACCCACACTCTCAGATCACTCTCTCCTCATTTGGACTCTGCACAAAGTACAAACATCACCAGGACAAGATTTAAAAAGAAGGAAAGAATTTAGATTCCAGTGTCCCTGGCTTCACTTGGCCCATCTTTCAAAAACTTTCTGATCCTGCTCCTACTCTAATGTGCTCAGCATGGCTGCAGCAGAGGGTTTAATGAAAATGACCATCAGTGAAAAGATAATAACATAATGTAATAAGTTTCAAAATCAACGAAACCTGAGGATTGATATCTTTCCATGATGTCAACTCCAAGCAGAGTACCAAAGACTGGACGTCTTTTCTGTCAATACAAATGGCAACTCTCAGGGACCCTGAAAACAATGCAGGCATACACACAAACACACACACACACATACATGCCTGTGTACCTACACACACACACACACACACACACACACACGCACACACACACACACACATACACACACATACATGCCTATGTACCTGCACACGCACACACACACACACACACACACACACACACACACACTACCCTCTTGATTCAACTTAAAAGCCCTGGGTTATAAGTCAGGGAACTTTCTTGCTATTCTAAGTGTCAAAATATCTTAGTGAGTGACAAAGTTTGCTACATTGTCCCCGCCCACAAAATGGGGATATTATAGCTAGACACCCTGCCCCTAATGCACTGTGTTTATAAAATATCTGCCAGAGATTTCCAGTTTTTATCTGTGATACTTTTGAATTGACTCTACTATTGGGAAAGGAAATGGTGGAAATCACGCAAAAATAAAATTCCACTTTAATCTTGGGAGGGAGGAACAGAATTTTGAAATCAAATAACCATTATAGAAAACTCAAAAAAAGAAGAGGCATGCCATTCTATTATCATACGTATTGTCACCAATAGAAAAGGACAGTGAACCAGAAAATGAGCCCTATGAAAAGAGAAAAGTCTCGAAAGCATCAATTTGTGGGTCAGGGTTTGACAGAGATGGCCACAAAGCCTTTGTTTGCCCTGTGCCTCCACCCACCTGACCCTCTTGCCAGGCAGCATGGCTCTCCCTTGAATCTAGGAGAGGCAGGCCTTGCTAACCATCCATGTGCTCCAAAACTATTTTAAAAATTTGTCTTACACACCAAATAATTGCAAAAAAAATTTTTTTTCTTAAAAAAAGTGACATATGAGATTGGGTAAACCAATTGTGGTACATTCATGCAACAGAATACCTGCTGGGCAAAATAAAGGAGCAAACGATCAATGTTAGCAATAAGTTGGATAAATCTCAAAAAGCAGTATGATGAGTTACACGGGTATATTCACTTGTCAAAACACACCAAACTGTGTATTTTAGGTCTATCCATTTTAGTGTATATAAATTTACTTCAATTTTTAAAATTCATAAGCTTATTTTTCACCAACCTTCTCCTACCTCCTCTTGATAAAATCTAGGAAGTTTAGCGGTATAAGGCAAAAACCGAGAATTCTGCAAACAGAGAATCTGAAATGTAACCGCTGTTCTCCCCCCTTCTATCTCTATGATCTTGAGCAAGTGAGTTAACATCTCTACTCCTCATTTGCCCCATCTGTAAAATTGGAAGATTCTGGTAACAGTCATCTCAAACAAAATGCTCCCAGGGTAAAATGCTGATAACATGTAGTAAAATGTTTTGTAAATGGTATAAAGGTTATATATAAAAGGGATGAAGGAAATCATTATTTCCCAAATTGGAGTGGAGTAAAAGAAGGGGAAATCTGCCAGAGAGCACCCCCGCTGGGATTGTTTAAATTTATGTGATGATTTTCTCTTTTCACCATTTTGAAACATGGATTCCTGCAGCTGATCAGAACCACTAAACCAGAAGCTCACATTTGGCATCTACTTTTACACACGCGTGCGCACGCAAACACATACACACACACACACTCCATAGGCTCTGCCTGCTCTCACTTGCTCTGCCTGCTTTGCAAGGTGCCCAATCTGCATAAACCATGAAAATAAATCAACCAGGCAATGAGAAAAAGGCAACAAACCGTAGCCAAGGCCAAGGTACAAAACCCCACCCCTGTGAGGAATAGGTCATTAGGCTCCCGCTGAGAGTCACGGAGGCCACCTTGCTTAAAATGGATTTGGTCACAGGAAGGAAGTCACCCATTTGTGTGGGGTTCCCCTCTCTCCCACTCCCCGGTCCCCTTCTCCCCCCACCTTCAGCTGTTCTTCTTTTTGGAAGGTTGTTTATGTGTTCTCCGCCACCTCCCTCTTCCCCTGCTCTTGCATCTTCTCCCGCACTTTCCCTCTCTCTCTCTAGGCTGGGTTTAATTTGACACCTTGAGCTTTGGTAACGAGGTGGGGAGCAGAGCAGCCACAGCGGAATTCATTAGGCTCAACACTGCAGGGCCCGCTCTCTGTGCGTTAATGACATCGGAGGGTAGGGAAACGAGACAGCCACCACGCGAGATGAAATAAACATGAGGACTGTCAGCAGTGACAGCCTAAGCAAAGGGGACAAAATGAGCCAGGTAGAGACCTTTCCCCGTCCCCACAATGCAAACCGACAGCTTGCAAAGCCTCCCCCCCCCCACCCCACAGCCTCCACCCCGCCTTCCCCAAAGCTGAAGGGTGAGTAAGGGGGAGGAGGGAAGTGTGATAGAAGTGTGGATGGGAAAGGAAGGAAAGAAAATACAATTAAATTATCATTGTTTTAACATACAAATTTCATTCATCAGTTTAATGGTGGCAGAAACCAAATTCATCACCCTCCTGTTCAGAGACAGCAGGTACCAGGAGGCTGAGTGGGGGGTGCATAGAGGGCTGCGCTGTGCCTGGGGTGTTCTCTTCTTGCCCCTCCCCGCTTAAGCCCTCTTGGCTGATGCTTTTTTCTTTTTTTTTTTTCTGAACAACATCATTTTCCCACCTTCAACCACCATAACTCCATCTCTCCTTGTTACCCAAAGAATGCCAGGGGGAGGAAAAGAAGGGAGAAAGAAAGCAGAGGTAGTGGAAAAAGAATAGAAATGCCACCTCCTGCACATGGTTTGTTTTTTTTTTTTTTTTTTTTTTTTTGGTTTATTTTTTTCCTTGGGGTTGGGGTAGAAGGGGAAGAAGATGACAGTGAAAATTCAGGCAGCAGGTACTGGACTACACAGCTACATCCACACGGTGCAATGTCCTTACTGTGGACACCCAGAGAAGCAAGGGCCCGGCTCCCCGTTACAAGTTGTCAAGAGACAAAGACAGACTGTCCTGCAGGGTTAACTGACAAGGAAAGTTTCAGGCACCATGACATGGCCTTCTCTCCTCCACACAGTGCAGAAGGAATGGACTGGCTAATCAGGCTAAATCAGGGCTGCCTCCTCTTCCAATAGAAACAATCCTACATCTGCAGGAGCAAAACGAGAAGTCTCCCTTTATTTACTCAAACTGCCCAAGACTCTGATGGTTTCCCAGTCTCCAAAAAGGGCTGACTCTGTCTGCTTGGCCACAGTGTGAAGCTCAGGGCTCCCATCCGTAGCCCCTAGTTTTCCCTAATTTAGTCTGCAGATCCACATGGCCAGAGTTGAGAGCTTCTTCTATGCACCTTTCCAGAAACCTTCAACTCTTTCTCCACCTTTCTCAAAAGGGGACCTCGGCGAGCAAAGCCCAAACTTTAAAGCCAAATATCACTGTTTTTTCTCTGACCACGGACTTCTCAAGCAAGGTCTTCAAAGAACCCCCAAGGCTGGCGATGTATAATGAGAAGAGAAAATCAAGCCATCATATTTTTATTAACTAGCATTAAAGGGAATTCATAAGAGAAAGTACGTGAAGGCTGGATCAAGGTTAAAACTCAACCTTAGAACAGATCCGGCATGGCCATTTCAAGTTGTGTGAGTGCAAGTTGCCCAATCACACCCCTGGCAGGGGTGGGGCGAAAAAAGCTAACTTGGATGTTTGTGACAGGGTCTGCCACAGGGTGTGATGGATGTGGGGACCAGGTACAGCAGAGTGGGAGCTCCTCATGCTTGAACCTGTAGATACAATCTAGGCCGCCAAGTGGCAGTGACTCCAAAATCACCTGTTTTATACACCAGGGGCAACAAACTGATAGAGTTAAGACATCACCTTTTCTGGGGGCATGACAATTCTGTCAAACAGGCCCTGGGTTTAAAGCCCAGAGAGGCCCAACAAAAATGTAGTCTACATTGAAAAATAGTTAACACCTTCCTTCCCTGAGAGGCATGAAACAGAGGAGTTAGCACCTCATCCTAAGCACTACAGTCCCTGAAGGGAAGTGATCCATTAATAAAAGTGTGTTAGACATGTTTTACATTTAAAAGACTAGTTTTGTTTTGAGCTAGAAAATACGATTGTGGAACATTTTGTTAAGGGAAGGAGACACACACACGGTCCATTGTTTGGGAAGGCAGTAGATAAAGCGATTAAGAACATGACCACGTGAGAGGTCTGAACTAGGTAGGGAAGCCAGTGTTACCGCATTTGAGAACATTCTAGCATGGGCACCTGAGATGAGGCTGGGAGTCCATGGCGAACACAAAGGCAACACCAGAGAGCCCTGCCACGTTAGAATGAAAAAGGCAGAGAACTTAGGTAGTCACATCAGTGACACCAAAGGCATGGCAGTTAAACGAAAAGCATGTTTCCCATACTACTCATTTGGACCCTCTCAGTTTTATTTCTTTTGGCCCAGTTCTAATTGCAAGCTTGCCCTGAGGCTAGAGGCCCTTGCATGTTTTCTTTACACTACACCGCCTTGCTCAATCTCTAAGGTAATCACTGCAGAAGTTCATTTCTCCCCTCATGTTTTTCTCTCTTATCTGCAAGAAGAAAGCCAAAGGCCTGCTCACCAAGAAGAGGCAGCTGACAAACTCCCAAGTCCTGGTCATTTTGACTGTGGAAAGAGGAGGGTGACTTAGAGAGAGATAAACAGGTTGGATCCCCTTCTCCACTATTTATAAGTTTGGGGACCCAGAACAAACCATTTATCCTCTCTGGGCCTTTGTTTCCTTCTCTGTACAATGGGGAGGATAACACCAACCTCTCTGCTATATGACACTTAAATATCCCACCTGTGATATCCGTAGAACAGCACCTGTTATGTGGTTGACACTTTCAGTGAGAGGCAGGGAGTGAGGAAGTGGCCAAAGAAATCACCACAAAAATTCTGAGATTTCCCAGCCTTGAAGTTTGTGAAAAATGAGCTACGCAAGCCAAATGCACTGCACTTACGACAAGAATAACCTATAGCTTGAAAACGTCAAAGCATAGTTTGCAATTCCCTTCCTCCACCGTTTATTAGGAGAAGCATTTAAAATCACACCCCCAATAATAAGCCCTTCCTTTCCTTTCTTTGGGCG
Organism: Microcebus murinus; assembly: GCF_040939455.1. Lineage (NCBI taxonomy): Eukaryota > Metazoa > Chordata > Mammalia > Primates > Cheirogaleidae > Microcebus > Microcebus murinus. Next base: position 112,124,655 of record NC_134105.1, on the reverse strand, counting down.
GTCTTTGGGCATCCTCAACCTCACCTGCTCTCCTCAGGTCCCCAGGTATTTTGCAACCCTGGTGGCATGACACAAAAGCTGGGGTGCTCTGAGACACTACAGATGTTCAGAACCAGCCCCCTGAGGTTCTGATTTCACTGCTCCAGGGTGGATCCAGGCATTGGTGGTGTTTTCTAAAAGTTCCCCAGGTGACTTTAATGAGCAGCCAGAGCTGGAAACCACTCTGTACCAAATAACTTGTCATTGAAAGGTTTATGCATAACATTAAAAAAAAAAACATTTTTATTGCCATAATGATTTGGTGAGAAGGATGAGCCTGCTGTCCTAAAAAGGAAAGCTCCTCAGCCTTCCTGAAAGATCATACCTGGGAGGTCGACTGGGTCACCCCCCATTTTATGGAGGAGGCTCAGAGAGGGAAGTGACTTTCCCTGCTAGCAAGGCTGGATCCCTCCCACAAAGCCCTGGTCTTTATGGCCTGTCCCCCTTTGGAAGGTGGCTCTGGGCTCCGGATGGCCAGGATGGCCAGCCCCTTCTCTCTGCTCTTCTTCTTCCCTCTTTCCTCACTTCCCCAGGGGTTCCCCCTCTGCTGGCCCCCAGCCCCAGCCCTTAGCACTAAATGCTATCAGTGTGAAGCATTCCATACACTGCCTTGAGCTTTGAGAGGAAAGGGGCCATGAAAATCTTAATAAACAAATAAATAATTCATACAAGGCACTGGTCTATTCTCTGCACCACTGGATTTCAAACAATTCTTAAAAGCAGACTCCTACCCATAAAGCCACACAAATAAAATCCACGGAACAGAGGTGCAGGGGTTGAAGGTGTGGGGGGGCCCGGAGCCTTGTGGCAGCCCTGGGACAACCTCCACACTCTTCCCCGACTAGATACAACTGCACTGCAGGACACCCCGTGGTACGAAGTGCTTGTGGTGGGCAGTCCGAAGGATGCAATTACATTACTTCACACATTCCCACCTCTAAAAAGGACTCGTTGCAAATCCAAGTACACCTCTGTGAAAAAGTGCACGTATAGAAATTGGGCGGTGAGAAAAACAAAGAGATGCAGTAGTGGTTGGACCTGCTCAATCCACTCAATTCTGAAACGGGATCTAAGTTCCCCCCAAAACTATACAAAAATCTCTCTCGTCTCAGCAAGAAGGGAAATATCCCTAACAAACGGGCATGAGTGTGTGTGATTCTCTACCTGATACCTCTCCTGAAGACTTAAGTGTCCCCAAGCCCCTTCTCCCTTCAGAAGGAAGGAATAATGGAAAACAACTGGGAGAAAGAAGTCGATGTGGCCACATTTCCTCCTTGGAAGCAGCGCAGGTCTCTGGCAGCCAGGAGAGCCGGTGCCTGGTAGTCAGCCTACACCAGAAGCTCTGAAAACCACCGTCAGATTGATTCCTTAATTCACGTGGCTGGCAGTGGCAAGCTTTCCCCGCTCTTGATCAAACCAGTTATGCGGCAACCACTACCGATCCAGTGACTAAATTTGCCAAAAACATCAGATTGATTATTTTAAATGATTTTTATAGCATAGAAGGGTGAAGATTGAAACAGGATGTTTTGCTTGTTTCTTTACTTGTTTGTTTATTCTTTTAATCATCATCCTGCTCCTGAATCAATTTCCCCTTCATTCTTAATGCTCCAAAGAAATTCTGGCTTGCTGAAAAGACTAGGTCTGAACATCTAAAAAGCCCTTCTAGAAAAGAAGGCACACAGAGAAAAATAAAATCCCTTCGGATTTGCATTTTGTGCTACTCATCACAGCACTTTTGTTTGATCCTTGTAATTTTCCACAAGGCCGTTATAACCATCCTCATTCACAGATGAGATAACTGAGGTTGAGAATGATGGAGTGACTTGTACAAGATCACACAGTTTGTGTCTCTGAGGCTTGGATCCAAGTCTTCAATTTCTTTTTTTTTTTTTTTTTTTTTTTTTTGAGACAGGTTCACTCCGTTGCCCGAGCTGGAGTGCTATGGCATCAGCTTAACTCACAGCAACCTCAAATTCCTGGGCTCAAGCAATCCTTCTGCCTCAGCCTCCCGAGTAGCTGGGACTACAGGCACGTGCCACCATGCCCAGCTAATTTTTTTCTATATATTTTTAGTTGGCCAATTAATTTGTTTCCATTTATAGTGGAGACAGGGTCTCTACTCTCTTGCTCAGGCTGGTTTCGAACTCCTGACCTTGAACGATCCACCCGCCTCGGCCTCCCAGAGTGCTAGGATTACAGGCGTGAGCCACCAGGCCGGGCCCAAGTCTTCTATTTCTAAATGCAGTGAGTGCTCTACCGACTACACAACTCCTGCCTCAAAATGCCTAGTGTCCATTATTAACTCGCACTGAAGTAAGTCAGAAATCACTGAAAACCTAACTTGAGGAGGGTCACGTCACCACGGTGTTGTCATTTCTTCCCAGCATAATCTTACTACCACCTCCGATTTCCCTGCAGACAAATCCGCACACTGACCTCGAGGGTGAGGTATGTATCTGTGTGTAGGTGTTGGCAAGAAAAATGGGCCATAAACTATTTTCAAAGGGCCACTTACTTTGTCCTAAATATTTCTATCCCAAGTCCGTCTGCCCTGGTTTTTCTCCCACCTCTCTTGTTCCAAGTTCTTTTTGATCACCACCCCCCTCCATACTCCTTATCCCTCAGCCCCCCTTCCCTTCTGCCTTAAAATCAAACAGCCATGGAGTTTGTTCAGATTCCCTATTCATCAAGGAAATGAATTCCATATGCATAATTCATTTCTTTTGTGAACTTTTTTCCCCTTCAGGGAGTTAATGCTCCCCAATGCACTGGGAACAGAGACAGTGACAGAAGGACCAGAGAGCAAGGGGGCAAAAATGCCTTTCCCTGTATACCCAGGACAGATAGGGGCCAAAGGGTCTGGCCTCTGCTGGCTGACACCTTGAGCTCCACAATGCTATATCACCAAAAGAAAGGGGGCACCGTGTACTGGTTGTTAGGGGATAATGGGCTTCGTCCTTAAGGGTGAGAAGCCCGGGGAGCCCAGAGCCTTTCGAAGCTGCAGGCCTCATTTCCAAACCCAGTGGAAGGCTCATGGGGAGAAAGAAATCGATAAGAGTCCTCCCACTCCTCTACGTCTCTGCTCATATTAAAAAACCCAAAACTAAACAAAGAGATATACACCGTGCCCAATGCATCATGTTTAACAGCTGTTGCATTTGGAGAAAAAGCAGTCCCTAGTCCAAAGTCAGATTTGAAAAACGGCTTTATTAAGAGAAAGATTTACTGTATCTGAACTCCAAGACTAGAAACCGGAGGAGGAGCAGCTGAGAGAGACAGTTCTGCCAGACGGAGAGCCCAACTGATTCCACTAGCTGATGTTACCTCTTGGCAGGAGACACTGACCCACACAACATCCTGGACGTTACAGGCCTTCGGTTATTAACTCTTTAATAGCACTCTCCAGTCCCCAAAGTTCAAAACTGATTTAATAAATGGCAGAACAGACTTGAAGGCCAAGATGGGGTTTTTATCCTAACACAGTTTATTTCTGGGAATTTATGTTAGTTAGCATCTTATTTAAAAATTATTTTTAAAAAATCTATCCTTCTTTTTGCTTTTTAACTTCCACCTTTTTCTATCCCCATATTTAAAAAAAAAACAAAACAACAACAACTGATAAACCCTCATAGTTCAGGGTCTGCATCTTGGGAAAGCAGATTGGCAGGCTTCCTATGGGAAACTGGCTGGGATCCTTGGATCAGCATAATTTTGTGCATGGCTCCTAACATAGACTGCTCCAAAGATGCTATTTAATAAGTAATAATGAAATTTCATTTGGTACGCCCTTTTTTCTCTGTGTGGACGGATACAGATTAGATAGGAAAAATCCGGTGAACTAGTAGGAAACAAATGTGAATCCACCAATGAACTGAAAGCAACAGAAATTTTGCTGTGATTCCTACAAGATTAACTTTTAAAGGCAAATAAAATTCCCAATGGCTTTCATCTAATGTATGAAAACCGGCAAACAGGCGGCCAGCTTTTCAAAACCATCCACCAGAAGCACAGTGGAAAAGCAAGCACTCCATGGACTAAGCAAGGGATATCATCAGCATTTGAAGGACACGAGAGGGCCCTGACCCTGGCCCTCAGAGAGCTTAGGGTTTACTTAGGAAAGAAAGACTGGTAAATGGAATCTCAAAGTTAAAGTGAACCCAAAGAATATATAAATATATAAGTAAATCAAGCTGCTCCCAACGGGTATCAGGGATTTCCCACTATACTCTCCATAAGAGCCATCAGATTGTGATGGCTTCGTGAAGCCATCTTTGGAGTCAGATGGACATGAGTTTGACATGCCACTTACTGGCTATGTGATTTTGGACATGACTTTAACCTCTCAAGCCCCATCTATATAATATATGCTATATTTTCAGTTCTTCATAGGATGTTTGTAAGAATTGAATTAGATTAAGTTAGATAAAAATAACCTGGTGCTATGCCCAGCATGTAGTAAGTACCCAATAGATTGCAATTTAAAAACAAAAAAAAAAAAAGGCCAAGGTATTAGCTCATTTACTCACTGGAAACAAACAGAGTGATGCAAGCTGACACAGTGACAGATAACCTGATTTGGCACTAAGTGGGTGGTCACATTCTGGAACTTAAAAATGCTGCCCCACCTGCAGTGTGCCACATATCTGGTTCTTGCATGGACTAGATAAAGGGTGAGCCTAAGAGAAATAAAGAAAACAACCCCTTCACCAAAAACCAAGCTCTTCCATCCTATTCTGGAGTGTAGACCTCTGAACCTTAACCCTTCCTTTTCCCTAGGTGGAACCTCCCTCCACCTACCATCCTCTCTGCCACCACAATACCACGTCCACATTGCTCTCCTTCCTATACTAAATCTGGGCAGTAAGTGGCATCGCCCTGTCACGGGGGTACAGAGAGCGTCTGCAACGCCCCATTTAACTGCTCTGTGCTCCGATCTTCGGGCTTCATTAGCATATTTCAGCGGTGCCTTGATGGATGAAGATAGATGGGGCAACATCATCCTTGGTGAAATCACTGTTTCATCAAGGTTAAACCAGCCTCGAGCTTCACCACCACCTCCCTTTGTTTGGCTAGGTTTCTAATAACAAAATTAACGGCAGAATTAATGCCCAGGAGGCTCCCAGTGAAATATACTGATGGCCCCAGAATGAAGCTTTATCCTGAACCTCCCAGTTTATAATCCATCAATCAGTTGCTTCCATACTTTATCTTAAGATAAAACATCACAGATGCCTGCCTCTCCATCCTTTCATCTCAGACAACTGGGCTGGTTCACAGAATACGAGGAGCCCGTTACCTGACAGTCATCACAGTGACACCAGTCCAAGCAGACAGCAGAGGTTCTGTGTGTCCCGTCTGCGTAACTAGACTGTGAGCTCCTTGCGGGCAGGTAATTTTTGCTCTATTTCCTTTTAACATCTCATGTCTCTTTTTCTGCGAGGCAAATAGCACATGTTCACTAACTTCCTGTTGATATTAAAAGAACTGTATTTACCATGATAAAAAAAAAAAAAACAACACCTAACCAAACCAATAAATCAATACTGAAGACTTACTATCTACCAAAAACTTTGCAAGACAAGGTAATGTGCTAATCCTAGACCTCAGGACCTTAGGAACTGCCCTGACAACTTTCAACATCACTCCTAACAGACTTGGCCTCCGAAACAACCACTGAGACGTACTTGAATGGTTCTGTCTACTATGAAAACAGAGAGATGCCCTGAATGTCCTGGTTTTAGGCCAAACTGAGAAATTACATAGGTGACAGCTGGGTAAAATGTCTGGAGTCATACCTGGGTTCCGTTTTTAGTTCCATTTCCTATGAATAGTCAGATGGCAAGACACTTCTTGGCAAGACACTTGCCCCTCCTTAACAAGACACTTCTATTTGCTGAGACTCAGTCTCCACAAGATAGAATAAGGCTGGACTTGGTTCCTTTAGCGCTGAGGCGGGTTACAACTAACCTGTCATGCATACCTTCTCCAAGAGCTGGTGATGGCAATGTGGGAAGGCACCTCAGTCCCCTGAAAAGTAGGCATGATGGAAATAAACAGCACTAGGGATGGGGCTTATATGAAAGCAGAATACTGCAAATCTGGACATTAAAATGATTTGTTAACAATATGAGGGAGAGAGAGAGGAATAAAATTAAAACAACCAAAAAGCAGTTGAGCACATTATATAACTTATGAAGGCACTTTACCTCACCGGACCTCAATTGTCCAAGAGTATTTTTGAGGATCAAAGGCTTAAAATTTATCAAGTGCTCTAACTTCCTTAAAGGAAGGGTGTTAGCTGGATACCAAAAGTTACCCTGAGCATGTGAAACCAAACCCAATTTATGATATTTGTCATGGAAAATATGCAAATCCACAGGCTCGCATCATTTAGAGGGGGTTGAAACTCAGCAGACAATAAAAATCTCCTTCCTCACAGTATTCTCTGACTTAGAATAGAAGCTGAAATTCTTGAAATCCACAAGAAGAAAGAGAAGCAGGGAAGACACGGAAGCCTTGAAACTGTCCCCCAGGTCTGGCATCCTTGTGTCTTCTTTATGATTTGCACCTCAGTGAATAACTGAGGGAAGGCCACTGAGCTGGCCTACACCCCATGCTGCACCATAGGCTGCCATGGGTGGCAACCAAGGCTTTTGCCACCAGCCACATAGCCCCTGCGGAACTGGGGCACAGGAAGGCAGGCCATTCCCAGGTCTCTCCGCTGGGAGGGCAGCTGAGCAAGCATGTCTTAGGCAGGACAAAGCCCTCATTGCTTTGTTGGTCTAGACTAGGTCACTGGGTGGCCTTCCCATATGAGCAGATTCCTGGGTGTCATAGTGGGAGTTGCTTGACCCCCTAACCATGGACAGATGGATGAATGGGCCCCACCCTCTCCTCTCCTCTTCTCTTTTCTTCTCCCTCCTTTCCCCTTGCCCACAACTGCCAAGTCAAACACTGAGATCAGTATCGCAAGTCAGCTGTGGCACACGGCCATGGAATGTGACCATCAGAGGCGGCTGGGAGAGGACACAACTGCAAGAACAGGTGGTGTGGAATTTTAGAAGCACGCTGCCTTAAGCATTCTGCTTGAAGTCCCAGAACGGTTGCTACTAGGGGAGCTTTGTGAGGGATGGTCCCTCCCTGCACAGAGAGTGAGAGACGGCCGAGGATGATGGAGTAGTTCTAACTTTAAAAGCTAGAAGGATTTTGAGCGAGCAAGTCCCTCCTTTGACAGAGATGTTAAACTATTAACATTTTTTTGCCCAGAACACCGTGCCTGTGTTCGCTTTAAGATACAGGAGCCACTGAAAATAAGTATACGCTGTCCTTCCTGCTAGGGTCGTCACATTGTTTCCAAGTACCTGTGCTGTGCAAAGAGCAATCTGCCTAGTGGAGAACTGTACAGTAGCCGAAACTGGCAATTCCCACCCCCAAGGCCTACCCTATGCTGAGAAATAGTCAATATTATCATCTCCTAGCAGAAGAAACTGAGGAATCAGAGTTCTTAGCAGGACTTTGATGAGATGACATTACAGGCTGGGCCTTTACATTACACCCAGAGCCTTCCCCATTTGAACACCTTTGCCACTGTGCATACTAGCGGACATTCAGGTATAAACTGATCAAAAAAGATGCAAGGCTTTATTTCCACCCTGCTGACCCACCTAGTATATCTACCACAAGCCACACTCCATGTCCAGGGAATGCTCACTGATCACACAATTCTAAAGCCTAAATTTCAAGTTTTGTCAGTGCCTAGAACCCTCAGACTTTCCAGTGACTTCCTACCCTCCTCCATCCCTCTGGCTTTTCCGGAGGCTTTAGCTACCCCACCAGGCTGTAGGATTTTGATCCCATTTTAGAACCAACAGTCTCTAGGATTCCAAACACATAATCTCACTGTTATGCCTGTCTCGTCATCTGTGAAATGGGACCAAATCATTCTAACTGATTCTGTAAAGATTATCTAAGACACCACTAAAAATAAATTAATGTTCTTCGAGGCACCCAAGGAACCAAGTCCAGCATCAAAAGAAGAGAGATCTTGCATCTTTTCTAACCTAAATGGAGGACAATAAAGGTTCTGCATTTGGAAGGCTAAAACTGATGTCAAAAACGAAGATATTGAAGTTTTTAATACACAGGGTAGCTACAATGCTCACCTTCTCTCCCCAACTTCCTGCTCGCAAACCACTGGGAGGAGGCTAGCAACGACAATTACTATGCACTTGCTGCCTGCCAAATGTGCCAACAAACTCATGCTTCTTTTAACCTTCCAGTCCACCCCATGAAGCTATCCCTTACAGACAAGCGCACTAAGGGTCTGATGGGACATGGAGCTTGCAGAATGATACAACGCTGGTAGGTGGTGGAGATAAGGACTGAACTAGGGCCTCCTGATACCACATCTGTACTTTGGCTACTATTCAACTCCTACAGAGGAAAACAGGCAAGCGGTCCTCATCCCTACTCCCTTTTTCTTGCTGCCAAATTACGTCTTCCTTAAGCATTGAGTTCCAAACACTTCCAATGCTCCGTACACACAACTGCCAAGAGCAGAGAAGGCTGGCACTCTGACCCAGGCGGCCTCTGCCAAGCAAGCCTCTTTAGAACCTGTAGTGAGCAGGTGACCTCATTGAGGAGTGTCATGTGTGAGGGTGACGGTCAGAGCCAGGAGAAAGGGCAAACCAGCAGGGATCGCCTGCCTTTATCCCTCCCAAGTGCTTTGTTCCCCGGGCCCCAAAGAACAATCAGTAGTCTGCTGCTCTGCTCCACTTGTCTTTTTCACTCGCGGTGTGTGTGTGTGTGTGTGTGTGTGTGTGTGTGTGTGTGTGTGTCTGTCTGTCTTTATCAGAAAATTGGCTGTTTTATATTTACTTATGCAGAGGAAAGGCTCACCAGGATCAGCAGAGGCAGCCCCCAAAAGGGTCTAGCACTTTTCTAAGATTCCTCTTCTGGCTTAAGAGTCAACCTGCACATGCACAATAACTTCAAAGGGGAAACTGAGGAATGCTATGCAAAAATCAGTGCTCAGCCCTAGACAGTCTGGAACACAATCATATTAAAACATACAACTATGTACGTACCCACCCTGGTTTATAATGTTTTCCTACAGCTCACTGTGGCTAGGGCAGAGAGAGACCCATAGAAGCCATCTGTATTTTCCAGCAGACCAAACAGGAAGAGGCGCAGAAATCTGTGCAAGTGACCACGCTGCTGCTGTTGCTAGGCAGCAAGATTATGTCCATTCCCTGCTGCTTGGCAACCAGCATTTCCCATCACATACACACACAGCCACAGCAGCAGTACAAGTGCCCTTAACTGTTGTCTCACAGCTTTCAAAGAAAAAGGCCTGAATTTCAAGAGAACTCAGAAGCATTAATAGACCCCTCTCAACATTCCACTGATATCCAGATGGCCACTAGAACACGATGGCCCCATTTAATCAGAAAGCGTCTCTTTGGTGACACTTGAGTTTGTACCTGATGGCTGCACAAATCTTCCACTGAGTGCAGTGACATGGCAGAGAGATGAGAAGAGAGCTTGAGTCAGTAAGCTCAAACTTTTGGAGAAGAAAGCCTGTGCTATCTGCCGCATGACTCAGAAGAATCCATTGGTGCAATAATCTTCTTCCCAAGATCAGCCATCTAGTGGACTAGGACAAAATAAAGACAGCCAAATGCCTTGAATGGTGATGTTTCCTTCTGTGATCCCCAAGCAAATGTCAGTGGAACTCGGCATGCCTCTCCAAACCGAGGGCAAAATTGTCCTAGTCACCCAACCTCACTGGTCACAGTCTGCCAGCTCCTCAAAGCAGGGCCAAAGTCATCACCTTATTGTTTAACTCAAATAGCTGCCTACTGAACAACAGGACTCCCTCAACCTGCCTCCTGCCTCTGAGTGATAAAGAAACAGATGCCTAAAATCCCACAGGAAGTTAGCAGCCCAGTGGGCACTTGAACTCGGGCCCCCTTGGCTTCCAATCAATTGCCCCAACCACCACTGACCAGCTCCATTGCTTTCATGCCAGCCTCACATAAGAAAAATGTTAATTCGTTTTTCCTTTCAGTTTAACTTTAGCCCGACTTTTTAATATGTTGACTTCCCAAGTAATCCCTTTAGGAGGGACCATATAGAGTTCTTCCCTGCCTCCCAGAGGAAGCAGTCTCTTAATACTATCAAAGGCATATGCATTCTCTTCTAAATCTCTCTACAGGAGTTTAGACAATTCTCCAAGCATTATTCCAATTGTACTATATGAATTCAGTGAGACCATGCAAAGTGATAACCTCATTGGTTATCACATTATTTTCTTCTCAGCCCCAGCTGGAGAATTTTTCCCCTCATTAAAATTAACGAGGTCAGTTTCCCAAGCTCAAGATATTGAGCACTCCTGTTGGTGGAGTTTTGTTTCTTAAATTGAGCTACAGTTCTATAAGTGCAAAGTTATACTAAGCGTCATTTACTTTATTGCTGTGTAATAAGAAACCAAAATGGAAGTCCTAAGCTATCCTCCTAATATATCCTACACTTCAGTGGCCACATGCAAACACACGCACAAACCACACATCCCCAACTCAGCCATGGTTTCTCTGCATTCTGGCCACAAAAGAAACCTCCCTCCAGTTTAGAGTCAATAGCTTGGTGGAAAATATAAAACACTCGGGACTTCTAAGTGGCCAGGGGATCTAGTGCTACAGCCAATTTGAGAAGAAAGGCACACAGTCTTCCCGGGCATTTGACAAAGCCATGGTGTCTGTGCAGAAAGTAACAGTAAAAAGATGCAAGCGGACGGGTAGATTTCTGTCTCCTTCTCAGGCTCCTCTCTGCAGCCAGCAAGCAAGTGACCAGACATCCAACGTTTAGTGAGGCCTTAGTCAACAGTCATAAAACACCCCAGCCGCTCCAAAAATCAAGAGGAAATACTATGGTTAACAAGTGAAAGATATGCCTAACAGTAGTACCACTCTGGTGCAAGGGAAGAGGAGAAAAGGACTAAAATCAAAAGCCAATTCCATAAATGAGGTGGAAAGGCACTCTGCAAGGGAACTATAAATACGCACATCCCACATGCAACAAACACGCTGGGCTCCTGCACCTTGTTCCAAGTTGAAACAAGATGCTTTCAAGACGGGCATGTGGAATGGAAAATAGCCTCGTTCAGACTCACTCTCTCAGTCCTCCTTTCAACGTCCTTCTCCTTGGGCAACCCAGCAAACTTTGTTTGCTCTCTCCTTCTCACCCCTGTCTTTGCAGACCTGAGTTTCAACATAAATAAAATCTAACTGTAACTGAGATCAAAGGGGGCGGGGAGACAAAGAGAAGAATATGCTGGGGGCTAGAAATAAAGCCTAGAAGGGAGTGCCCCCGACTCCAGGCCACCAGGTTTGTCAAGGCCCATCTACCCAGGCTGGGCAGGGAAGGGGGAGCTGGCTGACCGAAGTCCAATCAGAAAGTAAGGGAGGAACCCGGCCAGTCTCATGTGACCCAGCACAGGAAGCCAAGTCTAAAGAAAATGAGCTGTGCTTGTGATTAAGGTACACCAAGATATCTGCACTGAGCATGCCAGAGAGAGAGAGAGAGAGAGAGAGAGAGAGAGAGAGAGAGAGAGAGAGAGAGAGAGAAGGAGAGAGGGAGCGAGCCAGCCAGGGAGAAGGGAGTCTATTCGAAGCAGCATCCTAACGAACCTTAATAAGTTAATGCAGAAGTCCTCCCAAGGAGTCTGGCTATAGGAGACACTGGTCTCTACTGAATCAAAATCTGTTATGTTGTAATATAATAGATGTAAATTAAAACAGAAAATCTATCATGCCTCTAATGTACCCTGATGGCTGAGTGTGTGGATCCGTCCGAGGAGAGGCTCAGGAGGAAGGGTGATATATGGCGAGGCTGGATGGAGGGTGAAAAGCGTGGCGAGACGAGCGGGAGAATGGCGCAGCCCGCGCGCAGCTCAGACCCAAGGGCAAGAGACGAATAAATGTTGATTAGTGTTGATTTTGTCCGACAAACGCCTGTCGAGTGACAGTTGGGCTAAGCTGCACTGAAAGAGAACCATTAATCTTGGTCTGGTTTAAGTAGAGTATATTAATTTGTGTCATTTTTACTAAGTCGCACTGAGAAAGGCCTCTTACTGCTTTGCATTTGACTGCTTTGGTGGTTTAGCCTGGTTCCCCTCCCTCCCTCCCTTCCCCCCCCACCTCACCCCCCACTTTTTAAAACAGATACCATGGTGGCAGCGGTGGCAGCAGCGAATTCAAATGACACAGCAGGGGAGCAGGGGACTGAGAGCTCCTCTCTTGGATTAAGAAAATAAACTCCCAGGGTGTTGGCATAGCAACAGCATTTCAGATGAACTGCTATATATTCAGTGATTAATAAATTAACATTTTTTACAGTTGTTCCTCCTTTTCTCCCCACCCCCACCCTCGCATGCCCCCCCCCTCCCCCACACACACACTTCAACCCTCTCTAAGCTGCCTATGAGAAGAAGGAAGGAAAGGCTCAGAGGACTCCCAGCCTAAGAGTCAACTCCTGCCCACTGTTCTAAAGACAGATGATGACATGGCCTCTTGTCACCGGAGGCTGTGAAGAGGATGCATGACCCACTGGGCAGGTCTACGTGGAACCGTGCACACACGTGCTCCACGGAGAACTCTCCAAGATACTGACAGCAGCAGCAGACCCCACCCCCAAATTTTGGGGTCTTTCTAAATCCTGACAGGCTAGGAAAATAACTAAGCGTTATCATTCCTCCCAAAGAATATCCCCCTAACACAAAGACCCTAAATAATGCCCAAGGGCATCCTGACCTCTCACAATTGTGCAGGATCAAAGGAATCGGAGCCCATGGCAGTGGTGCTGTTGTATATATATGAGAAACTGACACTTACTTCGCTTTTGAGCTCACAATCCTCTACCAGACAGGTCAACCAATTTGAGCAATTCATATTCCAGAAATGAAACTCAACTAGCATTGTAACAGGGAGAAAAGAACGAATAGATTTTAAGCACCGCCATGGTAGTCTGGTACAGTTTCAACAGTAACCCAAGTTTAAAAAGCACTCGCTTTTCAAAGCCTTCACGAAAATAACATATGCTTAAGGAGATAAGGAACAGGGAAAAGGGCAAATTTTGTTTTCCATAGCTCTTACCTGTATCAGTGCTTTATTATAATCATCCCGTCAGTCCAAGGTAAGCTTCCGCAGGTGGGGAGCCAGGTAGGGTATTGCAAAGGTCAATGGCACTAACCTTGGCCTTCGGGAGTCACCTGGCCACTATACCTCTCAAGAAGCCTCCTGCCAAATCTCCCAGAAACTACACAGTTATATGTTCGGGGACACCAGGAGGAAGAATATTCAGAGAGCAAAGTATGAGCTACCTCTCAACAAGAAGGAATAGCCTTATTCTGTGCAGGTCCAGAAGACAAAGTGGGCATTAAAGATTGAGCATCACAGGTGCTGGGGGGATGGCTCACAGGGCGGAAACTTGCTCAGCAGCTGGGCAGGAGCAAAGCTAGAGAACATTACCCAGGACTGTTACCAAACAGCTCCTCCCTCAGTTGAATAGGAGATTAAATCACATAACCTTTTAGGTAGCTTAAGGCTTACAAGCATGAAGGAAATAAAGAAATAACAGCAACAATAAATATACTGTGAGGCTTACTTAACATGTGCCAGGCACTGTTTTAATTGATTTATGTGTATTAACTATGACATATTTACGAAGATACTATTATTCTTCCTATTATATACAGTAGGAAACTAAAGCAAAGAAAAGTTAAATAATATGCCCAAGCCTCTTTGTTCCAGCAAGTTTACAGCAAGTGTTAGCAGCGACTGACCAGGGAAAGAACTGAACAGCACACAGAGGGTCAGAGAATTAGCCTTTATTCTGCCAGCGGGCTTAGTGGGGCATGCCACCAAATTCTGAGCACCACTTCCTTGTTCTCCTCCAGTTTCATACACTTCTTGGGGTTACACACAACCAATCAACTATGAGCATGAGGAATTACCCAATCAGCGGTAGGATCCAAAAAGTGTCCAGTCAGCAACAAGCTTTATCCAATCAGCAACAAGCTTTACATCCAATCAGCAACAAGCTTTAATATCCAATCAGCAACAAGCTTTACATCCAATCAGCAACAAGCTTTAATATCCAATCAGAAACAAGCTTTACATCCAATCAGCAGTGGGATTCTAAAAGTATCCGGTCAATAGTGAGTTCGGCCACGGGGCCCTGGGGGGGGGGGGGGTTCCCTATCATCCCAGCATGTAAATGAAAGAGCTGGGATTCAAACCCTGGCAGCCAGCATCTGGAGTCCATGTCCTCAACCACTACATTACACTTCTCCTTGTGTGCTATATGCCATCTCTGGGGAAATGCCCAAGTAGTTCAGTATTCCCGATGATGTGTTCCATTCGAATTCTACCGGGTCCAAGAAACAGCTGGTACTGAGGCCCTTGAATAATAAATAGCAAAGTAGACCTGGCAACAAAAACACTAGTATAGAAAATGATGTGACTGGCTGAGCGCGGTGGCTCATGCCTGTAATCCTAGCACTCTGGGAGGCCGAGGCGGGCAGATTCCTCAAGGTCAGGAGTTCGAAACCAGCCTGAGCAAGAGTGGGATCCCCGTCTCTACTATAAATAGAAAGAAATTAATTGGCCAACTAATATATATAGAAAAAATTAGCCGGGCATGGTGGCGCATGCCTGTAGGCCCAGCTACTCGGGAGGCTGAGGCAGCAGGATTGCTTGGGTCCAGGGGTGTGAGGTTGCTGATGCCACAGCACTCACTCTAGCCTGGGCAACAAAGTGAGACTCTGTCTCAAAAAAAAAAAAAAAAAAAAAAAAAAGATGTGATTATTAATAGTATATGGGGGGGGGGGGTTCCTCAAAGAAAAAACCAAAAAAGTAACACCATTCATTTGAGAACACTGAGACGCTTTGAAAATGTAGTACGGTGGACTTGTCAGGAAAACCGGTTTTGAGTCCCTGCTATGCCACGGGCAAACTATATGACCTTAAGTGGATTAATATCCGCTCTGGGTTTTCTTATCTATAATACAACAGGTTGGGGATTTCTAAAGTCTCTTCCAGTTCTTAACCCTATATGAGCAGCCCTAGGGTCCAAGCACCATACGAGCAATTTCCCACTGTTTAGGGGACTTCCAGAGCGGCCCTAATTACATCCTTTTGTGCCGCCATGCTTGCCTTTCCACCACCATCAAGGCTGTGGAGAGCACCAATAAGCTCATGGTTACATGAATATGTCACATGGTTCATGGTTCACGTTACATGGTTACAATATTCTCTAGACCATAGACACCACGTGTATCCAATGTGTCCATACCATTGATTCTTCCTAATCTATTCGTCATTACAAAGGCCCACTTGCCAGCGTGTTGGGAGGTTGCTATAAAGCCATCAATTGAGAAAAAAAAAAAAAAAAAACCAACCAAACCCAGGATTCGTGCAGTGCTGAATCCACAGCGGGCATTGTGCATGTTCCACACTAACGGTACATCTAGAATTCCTGGAATTATTTGCAGATTATGAAACTCTGTATGCTCAAGGTCACCGGTAACTTGGCTTTCCTCCCACTCCCATGTCCAGCAGGAGAAAGGCTGTGCTGTGAACCTGAGGACAGGGGCACCAGCTCTCACTTCTCTGAACGCAGGGCCTGACCTCCTCCCCCACCCTCCTCTGAAATCAGAATATCTGAGGTTTTAATTCCTCGGGGAGATGCGCAGCACCATAAGGAACGAATGCATGATGACGAGGAAGGGGGCTAGGGTAGCAGGGCACTAAAGAATAACACCCTGCTGCTTTGTAGCCTCAACTCCAGCGTGCCAGGTCAATGAGGTGCCGTGAAGGCTACTAATGCCTAGGCTGCGGCAAGGTCCCGGGGTTTCAGGGCAGAGGGATATTAGGTCAGCCTCAAGTAATCAAAGTGATAACAATAACAATATTAGTATTTGTCCAGAGAGGGGACAGTGTGAAGGGAATCACATTAAATCTGAGAGGACTCAGATAAAATGATGCTAAGGGTCAGGCTGACTCTAACAACAGGCTGTGATTTGTGGCTTATGCCACTACTCTAATTTGCCTCTCTACGGCCGATGGCCCATGAAGGTGAGGGGTGTTATTGAGTGTTGCCCAGCTCTGCTTGTGGAACAAGCAAGTCACAACGCGGTTCCCGACTCTGCCGCAGCCCAACTGTCTTTCCAAAACCGTGTTTCAAGGGATGAAAATAGTCAAATGTGGACCAAATCTGCTTCCAACTCCTTAATTCCTATTACTTTTCCTCACGCGCTACAACAACTGATTTACCTTACTGATTTCATATACACATTAATTGCTTCACTCTTATTTATTTAAAGTGTATCTGGATGCATCTGTCTACAAAAATAATGTCTTGTTTATGTATTATCCATTGTAGATTGTAAACAGTAATGGCAGGGACTATCTTTTTTCTATCACACTTGTAAATATGCCCAGAGGCTAAGCAGCAATGAGCCTCTCCAATAACTAAAAGAAATAATGAATTAAGTAAGTGGACATGTCACTCTCTATGTGGATTATTTATGCTTTGCACCTTATCTCAGTAAAAGGGTCAAAGCAGAGGGATAGCTTTTAGTTTCCTCTTTTTCTTAATTTTTTGCCCCTTTCCTACAGCCCCATGCTTTTATTCCTTGAATCTAAGAGCCATGTTTTCTGACTTCTCTGTGCTGCTTGCATCCAAAGCCATTTAAAGTTTGTCCGGAAAGCACTTTGAACCCTGCAGAAAATAAAAATTTACCCCTCCCACTGGGTTTATGAAACTATTTGCTTTGTTTTAACCTTTCATCTAGCACCTAAGCCAGATGGTAACTGCTAAAAAGTATCCTAAAAAAACAAAAACAATAATAATGAGATAATACTTTATGTGCATTAACCTGCAAGAAAAGGGAAAAACTTTTTGTGTTAGTAAGGTTAATATATTGCTCCTTCTCTCACTCTTCCACTCCACACCCACAACTTCGGCCAGGCTCTCAGAGCTCCCAGATGTGTCCATGTCCTGCTATTTCACAATCCACTCTGTCGGTGACGTCATGCATTGTACCTGGAAAGCTGCTGGAGCTGAAACTGCCGCCTTTATAGTAAGGTGAGACTTGCCGACTCTCAGGCTCGTGTGTGATGATGCCAAAAGCTCGTCATCCTTATTTTACTATGAGTTATGAAGGGAATGATTAAGCACATCATCAAAGCAAAGATTACACAAGAGAGTAATTTCCAAGTCCCTGGTAGGGCCAATGTGACTCAGGAAGGAATTTGGGCTTTGAAATCAGAGAAACCCAAATTTTGTTACTTATCAATTATAGACGATTGGGCAATTTATTTAATCTCTCTAGGGCTCAGTTTCCTCATCTGTCAAGTGGGAATAATAATCACTTTCAAGGTGATTCTATGTACATGACATCCATTATTTCATTTCATCTGCTTGGTAGCAGCCCAGAGCATGTTACCTCTTTCTCTTTTATCTAGTATTTGGGTAACAGAAAAATGATACTGAGTATAGTATTATGGGGATCCCTGATTGACAGATGGATTGATTGCTATAGGCAGCAATCAATGGCAATGGTGATTGCTATAGGCAGCCTATATGCAAAACAGCATACCTACTAGGCAAATATGTGAGCAACGCACAAGCCCTACAAGTTAGAAAGTCCAAGTGAAGATCTAAAACAGAACATGACCCATCTCCTAAAATGCCATATGACTCACCAATGTAAAATTCCTCACTCAGACTTTGGAAACGTAGAAAAGAAAAATATATTTAGGATTCTTTTTCACGTCATCCAAAAACGAATTATACAATCTTTCTGTCTATGCCCATGCCAAAAGACTCTTCAGGTCTGAATTCTTTCCCCAGTAACAATCACTAAAGTCAGCCACGTAGTATTGCATAAGCATCCCCCTCCCAGTGGTCACAGGCACTAGATTTTTTGATGAATTTGCAAAATGATATTAGGAAAAATTTTACATTGTTTTTGGGTTGTTTTATTCACCTTTCTAAAAAAGTGCTTCTATTGATAACACTTTTCATATCATCTGTGATTTTTGGCATATTCATTTACACTGTCTTTCAAAAAAGAAACAGTCAAAATATTGCCCATAAAGACATATAAATATATGTAGTCATATATACAAGCATCCCAAATGTAGCTGAGATAACAGATTACAGAAACTCCTACCTTTTATCAAGGAATTGGCAAGCCAACCTTCTTGTTGGAAAAAGAATTAAGAGATTTGGGAGGTAGAGTCTCACCACCTGTCAACATTTGCCAAATGATCTCTCCATTACAGCAACATCCATGTTTAAAAGAAATATTGAGGTGGCTTCATGGGAAATTAGCTTGTCAGTAAAACCTTTTGAATAATGTCTATTTTAAAGATATCAACTAATTGTGGCCAAGTTGAAGTTCAACTGGGGGCTGGGAGATGTGGGTGTTCATCCCATCTGTACCACTAAAGGATGTGTGACCTCCATAAGCCCCATTCCCCTTTGGGCCTCAGTTTCCCCATAAATATAATCATCAGTGGGTTGGACTCAATTCTGTGACTCCCTTTCAGGACTAACATTCCATGATTCAAGGAGAAGGAATGTCTGCTGGAAGAGACTGTAAAGACATAGAGAAAGAATCTAAAAATGCATACAGTAACCTCTCGAAACTGTGCCTATGAGGGAATTCCAAAGAGAACTTTGATATGTACAGGAAGAGCTATCCTCACCCTTTAGTGTGGCCACAGTATTCACTATGCACCCAACCACTTATAAAGCTCCATATTTAACTCAAAATGCTGAACGCTAACTTTTCTTTTTTTCAATTTTTAGATCACGAGTGTCAGCTTCTTCCCATTCCTTGGAAAACAGGTCCATGGAGACAAGGCAAATGATTAATGTAGGGACAGACACAGCAGTCTAATAAACAAAGCCTCGGGCATAAAAGAGAAAACAGTGCCACAGATGACCAGGGTATGGGCCACAGCCCTGGCCCCAAGCTCAGTGTTTGAGGTCAGTCCAAACAAGCATTATTGACTTAAAGAATCTTGCATGAGGACGTCACTCCTCTCTACCCTAAGAAAACAATGGAACTGTTGCCATGGCAACGAAGGTACTTGAGAGGGACATGAGCAAAGGGAGACTTAAAAAGAAAAAGACAGTATGTGGCCTAAACAAAAATATGTGATGGTGTAAGGGGTCCTGTAAAGCCTTTATTGCCACTTGTTAAGGAAGACCTGTATAGCTCACTCGTGAGTAATAAGGCGGTCAACCCAAACTAAGGCACTAAAAATTTTATAGCACCCCACATATCATATATATCTAGATAGACAGAGAAACAGAGAGATACATATATAAAGAATCTCCACAGATACACTCACAAACGACGCAAGCAAATGTTGCTACTGTTCTTGGAAATGCTGTCTTCTAACAGAGTCATTACATTTACTAATATCCTTAATTTATTGGCTATCAAATTCTACATCCCATCAATTCAGTTCCTAAAAGGTTCAGAAAGCTCAGCTGCAAGGAGAAGGAATAGCAATGGTTTCTTAGGGAGTGCAGACTAGCCAGGTGTAGAAAGCTAGGACTCCCTGTTCCAGTAAGGAACCCACAGCTAATTTATTGTTTCGTAGCTGGAATAAATGCTCCCTACTGCCATCAGGGATTATCAAGGTGGCAGCGGGGACTAGAACAGAGCAGAACACAACCGCAGCCCAGGGTGGGAGATAGGAGTCTGTTGTGTTGCACATTTTATATCCCTTACTTTACCCCAAAAATATGCTCCTGAAATATCAGTTGTAAACTGATGTATAGTCTCATTAGAAGACTATAGGACTAGAAAATTTAGAGATTTAAAGTAAACCTATAGTAAACCCTTTCAGAGTAGAATTTTAAGAACATTTTCTTAAAGTAGATATTGACTTTTTTAATCCCCCCCAATTTAGGATTTTACTGGGCATTGTGCTAGCAACAGTGTCCCCAAAGAGCAATCAATGTGCTTCTCTCAGTCACCTGAATCTAAAACAGGTGCAGAAAAATGCCTTCTTGGGGGTCCATGCTCTTATTTATTATGACTCCCAATTGCCAATTTCAAAGTATGGTCACAGCGGGGAATCAGCTTGGTTAATTGTGGAGGCCTGATCCTGCCCATCTAACTATTTCACAGTGATGTGTGAGAAAAATGAGATTACATGGATGGAGGTGCTCCAAGCTCACTAGAGAAAAAGTACTACAGAGACGCAATGTATTGGTATTGTTATTTCTACTGAGCCATTTCTGAAGCACAGACATGAAAGCCTGCCCAGCTATTAAAAGAGAAAATGATGTCCATCCCCCTACAAAAAACGCCATGGCCAACTTCTTGTGGAGCTCAGAAGATGTGAACATCCTAGCCCACCTTCCCCGAAACATCTCCACCATCACACGGGCTTCCTATCTCTTGAGACTTCTTTCAAGAGAAATATTATCTCCTTTCCCTGCTATTCTGACTTTCCTGTTCCAGATGCTAAAGGTCCATTCTCAAATGCTACCATCTCTGATCCTGGACTGAACACGCATAGGCTTCAGGTGATACAAGGATCAGGCCAGGCAACTGCCAACCACACATCTATACCAACACACTCGAAAATCGATAGGGCATTTACAATAATGAAAATTCGACGGCTTCCATTTTGTGAAGTATTAAATGTGCCAAGAGGCTGAGTTAAAGCTCAGGCTACTGTAAGTTATACTTCCTTTAAAAAAATTAGCAAATGGTTCATTTTTCCTTAAGGGGAAAAAAAAAAAAAGGGAGGGGGGGGGCATTTTCAATTAGGTGAGTGGAAGGACAAATGCTCCAAGTGCATTTTGCTGAAGTTATAAGTGCTTCTGAAACCCCTCCTGTCAAGGCGTTAGTAATACAAGATTTAAGATGCCCAATTAATTTTTTCCAGCCACCAGCCAAAAGTAGATGCAGGAGGAGGTTAAAAGCTAAGTGTTTAATTAATATTAAATTTATAAGATTCTCTATCACTGAAAGCATTGTAAAATTGAAAAAGCAGTTAATTTTACGGTTGCTGTGTATTCCTCTGCTTTGATCTTTGATCTATGATATAAAATCACCAACTGTAAAGATTCCCTAGCTTTATTATACCTGTTTAATGGTGAGAAGGAAGAAAGAGAGGGGGAACCTACAGACGTGATGGGGAGTGAGGCCCTGAAAGTTATCATTGTTGATCAGAAAACCTAAATATGGGAGATTGAGGAAATAGCCTTTGACTAAGCCACATCACACAGAGACAAGGCATACTCGTCTTGCCCATGCTTTTTTACACCCTATTTTTCTAAAGTTTTAAGACAGTGAAACAGCACTTAGCAATCTCTGGCTTAAAACAAAACACCAAAGCAGAAAAGATTTAGGCTGGATTGTGGCAGAATTTTCTGAAATCGAGATTTGCCAAAGCGGAAACTCTTCATTGTAATAGACCAACGGCCCTGCCTTTCCTACAGTTAGAAATTTTTACATTAGAAAAGTTTGTGCCTGTCTTGAACAGTCCATATACTGACTCATTCTACGCAGGGCTCCATCTACTGACTCTTGATGGCAAAAATACAGTGTTTGCCCACATGTAGACACCCAGGCCTGGAAAAGAAACACTCAGCCCTGAGCAATGGACCCTCTTTAACCAACGGCATTTTCAAAAGCCTGTTCTGATCAAGGGCAATGGGATAGGAACGGTGTTAACCTAGAGGGAAACCTACTACCAAAAACGTTATCCTGGGCGAGGTTTCCCCTAGGTTTTGAAACACGGTATTTTTGCCATCAAGACAGATGTTTGGTTACCTCAATGCCTGGGTCAGTCAAACGTGGGGTAAAGAGATGTATGCATCTCAAATAAACTGAACGTTTAACCTGCAAAGGCATCAAATACTTACCTTTGCCTTCCCTCTTCTTGGGGGGTGGTTACATGGGGGGGTAGAAGGTAACAGGGATATGGAGAAGCTGGACTAGGAGGTGGCAGGAGAGGAGAGTTCTTCCTGCCTAACAGAACTTAGTATCCTATTCACCAGGAAGAACAATGGGGGGCATTTCCGACTCCTGGCCGCCTTCAATTCTGTCTCCAATCCAGAAACAAAGACCTATTATGCAGAATAGATTTTACAGAAAGGCAGAAGGAGGGTGAGGGAAATGGGATAATTCATGTGAGGTGTTTTTTTCTTTCTCTCTTTTTTTCAAATCCCATCAGGGATCTCATTATAATTTCATTATTAGCAGAAAAACCAAATAAGTGGCAAGAAAAAGAATCTCAACTTAATATTAACACACACACACACTCACACACACTCACACACACACAAAGATGAAAGATCTTCTGAGCTTCAAAGAAGCTGCTAATTTTCCCAGCTTCAAACGAGACTCGGTGAGAAAGACACTGATAATGAATGTGCTTTTTCCACTGGCTCACTTACAAACTTTTCCCCTGTCTGTCTTCCTCCCAAAAATTAGTTCTCATTTTTTAATTGGAACCAAATATCAAATGTAATAACAGGATCCTGAGTTTATAGGTAACCATCCTTCAGGGCTTTATTCATAAAAATTTAAGGGAAAGAGGGAAGAACTTCCCCGATGGTAATTGGGCACACTGCCCTGATAAAAACAGCCAAGGAAAAACTACAAACATGCTTCATTGCCAATAATGTGATAAAATATATTTCAAAAGTACAGAACTAATACATAGAACACCTGCTTTCTTTGTCCCCATAATTGTCTTTATCTAGCAAGAAGCTACAAAGTTGGGGCACTGTCACATAAAATATGTTTCTGAACGCTTGACTTTGCCTCTCTTAGGCATTTTAATCCTAGACAAAAAAGTAAAAGACAGCAAGTTTCTGGAACTGAAGTTCTCATAAGCTAGTGCCACCTATGCACTGCAGTGCCCAAGATTCCACATGGTGGGCTGTGGGACATCACGTTCTTCACGAAAACTGTTGACTACAGGGGATTTTTCTACTCTATGGAAATATATTTCAAAATGTATAATAATAGTCATTGGAAAAATAGACAACACTTTAAGAAAATATTCACAAACATATTTTCTAGAGTTAAAATAGTTGTCAAAAGCGGAGGCTACTTGCTTAAATTTTTATGAGCAGCTTTGGTGACAACAGGCTAGGCAGAGGTTCCCAACCTTCGTGAATATATGGTCTCCTTTTTAACATCAAAACTTTGCAAGTGTCACTGCAAGAGAGTCATTATATTTTTAGCTTCTACAGATGGAGGAAAGATACACATGAACAAAAAGCCAATAGGAACTGGGGAAAAAAGCTCTTTTAAGTATTAATAAATATGCATTTCATTAACCATGATAGCATTTCATATATTCAAAGAATTTTAGTAGGTATATGTATCTGCGTGTGTGTGCATGGCATCGCTCTGTTTACAGACAGGGGGTGGGAGGGTGTGCATGGATTTAACCAGATCTTTTCAACAACTTCAAGGCTCCCCCAGGATCCATTGCACACAAATTGGGAATCACTGTAGAGGAAGGAAGATACTAACTAAAGGAATATCTGCCTCCAACCAACTCTTTCATTGAGAGAAAATGACATTCGAACAGCTGAATGATTTTACACACGCCACTCCTTGTTTTACTCCTACCAACGTTATCAAAATGTTGATAGACACAATACAGATTATTTCCCAGTTTACATGGTCTTGATTGTTGGTTTATAACACAATAAAATTTCCCTTTGGCACCAGAACCTATCTTCTGTGTGTATATCTCCTATTACAAATGGCAAGTAAGGATATTGTGGAGAATAACATAATCAAAATAACATTTCTAACAAGGATGTATGAGTATGATCAATGGTAACAGTAGCAATCGCTTAAGAAACATTAGTAAATAATTCTTCAGATGCAGTTAGCTTTGTGGTTTTAGGATGGTAGAAGGATGGTAAGAAAGCAACGTTACCCTTAAGAAAGGCTGAGCCCCACATAAATGCACACAGGGGCATTCACACCCTCAATGCACACCTCCTCCCTCCTTCTCCCTGTCTGATTTCCACTCATCCATTCTCAGCTCCTGTTTGTCTGAGGCCACATGCAACTGGATTTGTCAAGCCCCCTTTTAACAACTTGTTGTCACAGTCCATTACCAAATTGCATATAGTTATATATTCCACTAATTAGGCTTCTAAAATATCATTAACATGTCTCTTGATCATTAGCATAACGTATGAGGCGTCCTCGTTAGGCACGACTCGAGTTTGTTAACGCGGTAATGAAAGGCGCAAGGCTGGCTCGGCAGGCAGGCAGGGAGAAGCACAGAGAGGTGGGGAGTATCCAGGCACTGGGAGGCCGGGCCACAAAGGCCTAGGCAGAGACACAGGGGGACAGAGGCAAGCACACAGGGAGGAGGCAAAAAGGCAGAGAAACACACCCAAAATAGAGCACCAAGAAAAGTCCATGACTTTGGCAATTCGATGGCTGTTTGGGCATAAAGGTAAAACCTAATGCATGTCCCCTCCTTCTCGGGAATTTGAACCAGGCAGGATTCTAAGGAAAAGAAGCTTTTAAAATTTCCTGGACAAGAAGAAAATGAGAAACAGAAATCTCCTTCTTTCCTCCACCCTAACGCGTGGGTACACAGGGGTGCACCCCTTCTCCTCCCTCCCCACCCCACCTGCTCTCCATCCTGGTTACAGAAGACCGCGGCAGCCACCGCTGCATGTGCTCAGAAGTACCAAGGTGGCGACACTTGTCTATTCCTCACCAGGCCTTTTATGAACACACTGCTAGATGTCTCTAGCTCTCTATACGCACTGCATGAGTGACGATCACCTTGCATAGAACCGGGCAGGACTCTGGCCTCCGGAGACAATGGGCATGCTACGTATAGAGAAGAGAGAAGGAAGGGGGGGGGGCACAAAAACAGATGACAACGGTGCGTACGTACGGAAAGTGTGTCAGCGTGCGTGTGAGCGCACACCAGAAGTGCAGTTTGTGGGCTGCGATCTCAAAGAGCCAGTTAAGCGTGGATTTCGAATTTCATGGAAATGTTTCCAAATGTGCCTGTTAGGACTCACAGGACAAGAAGAGAATAAAGCATTTCGTTTAGGCAAGTGGGAAGCATACTACGATGGGTAGAGAATTGGAAGGTGTTGGGAGAGATGAGTCTTACAGTACATACGCATTTCAAGTGCTTAATTCCTCCTGAACAAGGAAGAGCTGTACTTTGGTCACAGGCCTTCAGAGCGTAAGGAGCAGCCTCAGAAACAACCAAGAGAAACTCACCCATCTAGTCACTGCTTTATACAAAGATGCAGCAAGAACTTGTGGGTCCAGGAGTCCTACCAATCTTTCAGCACAGAGAGTCCAGGCTAACCTCGATGGACTTGACATTTCATGCAGATAAACTGGAAGCACCCAACACACGCACACAGCACAGGACGAACAAAAATGTGGCTTTCCTGGAAAGGTCTCAGCAGAGACAACACTGGGAATAGGTGCCTGGCAACCCACTGGTTCACACCTGCTCCTTCTACTATGATGCCTTCTTCCTACCTAGTGATCATTTCCAGCCTTGTCTTGCCTCCTGGGCCCACACTGAAAGAAGACTCTACTCAGCATTTAGGACGATTAAAGCCAGTGTGCCTGCAGAAGAGAGGCTGGGTAAACTTAGATGGCACCGAAATGGAAGTATTTCCTGTACCGTTTAGCCCATCTAACACCTGAATGAGTCTAAACTGGATCTAAACAATCCCATGACTGACACATTAAAAGTCTATGCAACTGGGCTCATTTATAGGGAGAAAATAGATCAACATTACTTGGTTTTATAGACCAGATTTGGCGAAAATGATAGGGCCTTTTTCTCTGGTCCTAACTTCTTATTCTTAAGCAAGATGGAAGTCAAATGGTAAGACAATATCTACCCAAATGCGTGTTCTATGGACAGAATCAGGGGCAATCCTCTGTGAGCTTTGAATGTAATTCTTGCATTTCAGAACCACAAGAAGCCTTTATCATCAGGTATGTTCATACATGCTTTTTCTCAAAGGAGTTGTTAAAGAAACTCCATGGGCCAAATGCACACCTTGGATGTGAATGATTCTTAATTCTGGCCAAAAAGATAGAATGTGCAACAAGAAGGATGGCCACGTTTCATGCTTATTTCAGTCCACAAGCCCTGTGTGGCTTATGGAACGGGCAACTAAGCCAGCCCAGGACTACAGAGCTACCAACCTAAAGCAGCTCCTAAAGGAGAACCTCCAGTAAACCAGTCTACACCCCATGCCCTAGTCCTAAATAGCTCTCCCAGGCAGTGCTTTGCAATGCTTTCTCATACCCCTACCAGCCAGGCAAATGTTCAAATGTTCATGATAGGTTCAGGGAACCTAATTCTCTCCCTCACTGGAGACAAAAAGGAAGGCAAAATACAGAGAGAGAGAGAGAGACAGAGACAGAGACAGAGAGAGAGAGACAGAGAGAGAGACAGAGAGAGAGAGAGAGAGAGAGAGAGAGAGAGAGAAAGAGAGAAGGAAGACTATATTACAAATGTGGAAAAGAAAAAATTTCTTTGAATTTCCTCTCAAACCTAAAGTCAATAGTTACTAAATTAATCATGCATTCAACAACTTACTCTGCTCCAGACCCGGTTTAGACCATGAGGACACAAGTCCCTACCTCATGTCAGGGTGGGGAGGTAGGACATAAAGAAAAAAAAATTGCACATATATCCATATGCACAAATATGCACACATTCAAAAATGCACATACAAGCAAGCATAAAAACTGGTAAAAAAAAAAAAAGGCTTAAATTGCAAAAGGGGTATTTTTAAAGATATAAAATTTCAGCATGTTTAGATGCATACAAAAATTCAAATTAGCTAGAACTGCACTAACAAAATATAGCCTCAAAATAGTTCCTAATGAGGATCTGCTTTAATAAAGAAAATAGATCTGCATTTTGGATCTTTAAATACAAATGGTGCTTCTGATGTACCTGAATACAAGTGATTTTCTAAAGTAGTTTATGGTTTTCCACGAAAATTTGCCCAAGTGTTTACAGTACTTACTTCATGGGCTCTGCTTTTTAAATGAAACTGAAGTAAACTTCAGCCATTTCCCAGCAACAATTCTCACAAAAGCAAAATCAGGAAAACCAGACTTGGTGATGTCTGAGTACAGATGAAGAATCATTCTATCCTCTTGCTGAACACTGAGGCAGAGACGGCCCCTACATCTCTTAACAAGGTCGCCACAATCTCCACGTCTCTGAAGAGGCTTCCAACATAATCCCATCTCGCTCTCCCTCGACCAAGCATACAGTTAGGTAGGGCGAACAGGGAATTTTGATCTAGAAAGCAACTGATGACAGGCATGACAATATAGTCTACCTCACAGGATTGTGATAACAGCTAAATGGTATGTTTTTAAAAGTGCCCCGTAAACTACAACAACACAAATAGGTGAAACTTATTATTATCATCCCTGTGGAGCAACAGGCAAAGAACGGCAGACAAAATACTCCGAAAAGCCACGATTCACGAGAGCTCTCACTGAGGTGTCCTGGATACCTGCAGTTTTATTCCTCCGGCATCTAGAAAACTTCCCAGACCTACCTCTGGAATCTAAGGTGGGAATTTTTAATCTGACAAAACTAGGAGATCCACAGATCTTCAGGGGTTCTTTAGTACCCTTAAATTACATAGGGAGAAAACGTGGGTATATCTAAGCTCATTTTTTGGAGAGAGGG
Organism: Microcebus murinus; assembly: GCF_040939455.1. Classification (NCBI taxonomy): domain Eukaryota; kingdom Metazoa; phylum Chordata; class Mammalia; order Primates; family Cheirogaleidae; genus Microcebus; species Microcebus murinus. The sequence goes on along the minus strand of NC_134105.1, from coordinate 112,096,828 downwards.
TCATAAATTTCATCAGAATATAAAGGTGCATGTGACCCGTAAGAGGTGAACTGCAGTAAAGGGGAGTGCGCAGGCTTGGTACCAAGGGTTAAGACCGTGTAGGAGTTAATATTTCTAGAGTTTAAGAAAGCACCAACTGCCTTGTCCAAAACAGCTGGGCCTACAGGTCATTTTTCTCCCTTTGAGCACTCCCCACCGATTCGCCCCTCACCGCCCCTTAACCGAATAATCCTGTAAATCGCTGCTTGAAAGATATTGTAAATAGCTCCAACCGGAGTGCAGTTTGGGGCAGCTTCCAATTAGCCTTCACTTAACGGTCTTTTTTTCCCTGCCAACTCTGTGCAGTAAGTATCCAACGCCCCACCCTCTGCTTGGCTCTGAGTTCAGGGGCAGGGAGGCATCAAGTTTGTGTGCAATCTGGTAGTTGTCAGCCACAGAGTATACATATATCCCACCTGAAAGCTGAATCAGGGAATTAAAGGTGCTTCCAACGGGGTGTGCTTGGCAGCGTGGCAGAGAACGGGGCTGGTTTCCTGCGAGTTTCTTTCTTTTGTTTCTCTCTCTCTTGCCTAACCCTAAATTTCCCTGCTGCCACTTAATTACCCGTGATCATTTTACCCTTTTCTCTGCTTAGTGGCTGATTATCTCCCCATTTCATTTGAATCCCAGTGGAAATACATAGGAGCTAAAAACAAAGCTGATGGCCAATTAAAAGGTAAGTGCCTTATGTTAAAAGCCAGAACATTATACTTCAATATTCATAATTAGGTAGCTTTGCAGTGGCTGAAGAACAACTGAAGTCCATACTGGGTATGGATAAACAGGGCACCTCAATTTTGCAATCCAAATCCTATTGCCTATTGCCAATCCGATCCAAATGCCTATTTAACTGATTGCTGGGAATTGCCTGCATCCATACTGGCTGGCTCAGAGCCTCTCAGTACTTCATAAATATTAGAGATGTAAAAGACCAAGGAGTTCCTAATGTGTTTATTTCGTTATAATGAATTCTTCAGGCAAATGATAGGATTACTGAAGCAGAGCTTGGTTAAAAAAAAAAAAAAAACTTACTGATTTTGGCAGCTCTACCATTCTTCAGGAGTAACATCTGAATATGACTGAGGAACAGAGCATAAAGATGATTCACTTGGGTGTAATTTTTTTTTAAGAAAAGAAAATAAAAATTTATCTTCCACTCTTTCATTTATTTTCCAAATTATCAGATCACCAAAATTGCCACTGGAGCTGTACAAAATTAAACACTGGAGAAATAAAGGAGAAAGTGGGCACTGGAGTAAGAGACAGTTTTTGGACAAGAGTCAAAGGCACTTCAGCATCCCTCGGGGAAACCCTCACTCCGGCCTCAAAGAAGGTGAGGCTGGTGGTGATCATCGCGAGTTTCCCACTGTGATTATTCTCCCCTGTAGAAAGTCAACTTAGAATCTGCTCTCAGAACATTTAAGGAATGCTTTTAAGTGTTTGCTAATAATGCAGTTAATTCGGAGGAAGAGAGGGGAGTTGTTCAGTCTTGCTTAGAGAGTTAAGGCAATGCCACTTTATAAATTAAGGGCAAAGGCGGGCCAAAGAAATGCTCACAGTCACCAAGCAAACCCTTTCTGGAAAATAAGCATTGAAGATCTCTGCTCCCTGCAAATGCTCTGTCCACTGGGAGGCAGCATAGGCTGTTGGAAAGAGAAATGGGTCAGCGCCCAGAGACCTGGGTTCTAGTCTCTGCAGTGTCTCTGATTTGGGGTGGGTGCTATGCATGGCCAGTGACAGAATCTTGGTTTTAAAAAAAAATAGGTTAAAAAAAAAAAGAGAGAAAAATGAGACAAGAGATGTGGAAGCCCTTTGGAGTAAAGACACAACCTGCTGAGAGAGATGCACACAGATAGAAGTTTGGGGAATGTGAAAACTGGTCCTTTTAATGGTAACCGACTATCCCCTGATGTGGAAAGACACCACCACTACCACAGGGATTTAAAATAAATAGAACAACAGAGCAAATGCACTTTAGGATAGAATTTTCTAAAGTGTCTTTCTAAGAATCCTAGTCTAGGGAGAAGGTCCTCTGGTCACACAAATTCTGAAAATTCTAACTACTACACCACACATACCCCGCTGGGAGGTTTACAACGCGGGTGTGAACTGGCTGAAGCTCAAGAGAAGCAGCTGTAGTTAAGGAAACTCACAAACTTGACAATACAACCTCTTCTCACACACAAATAGTAAAACAAATACTAGCTCCACTGAGCACACTCAGAAATGCTGTTTTTTAACGATTAAACCTGGCAATAATATCTAGGTCCCATATTGGAGAGACAGCCTTTGTGAGCCACCATCTGTAGTCTTGGGTGGCTGGTCAAGTGGTTTGCACCATTTTGTCCACAATCCCCTCCTTATTCTCTCTGATCAACAACATGCATTTGTGAGGCAGCTGGCCAGGGTGAAAGGTTAATTCTGTGGCCGTGAAACCCAGCCCAGCTAACAGACTCATACGGGAACTGAACCTCGTCACCTTGGTCCCATTAGCTCTAACCAGCTGAGCTGACTAGCCACAGACATTAGCCTTAGTTATAATCTCAAAGGGAAATAAAAATTTAAAGGCACCAGCACATGGCCAATGGCTTTTAGCTTTTAAATAAAAGGAGTTAAAATAATATTTAAGACGAAGTTATGCTATTTCATCCTAACAGGAAAGAAATAGTCAAGAGGTAATAAAATACAACCTCTGGAGCCCGACTCCAGGTGGGTTCAAATCCCAGCCCTACCACTTAACAGCTGTATGGCCTCGAGCAAATTACTCAACTTAGTTGAGCCTCAGTCTCAAAATCTGTAAATTAGGATAAATTTATTCCATTCCTCACAGGATTATTATGAGGATTATGTGAAATGATCTATGTCAATGGGTTTAGCACTGTGCCTAGCACATGATAAATATCAATAAATATTAGTAATTATTACTACATTTGAAAGGACTGAAGAATCTCAGAAAATGCAGCTCCCTCTCAAGTCAGCATCAGAAAAATGTAATTTTGGATTTTTGTTGTTGTCGTTGTTGTTACATGAAATGCTTTTTACCTTGTAACTGATCAGAAAATATGCCTCTTAACCTTCCCCGAAAATCTCAGTGTGAGGTTGAGGTAGCCTTGGTCAGGTTTTCATCCTTGAGAATAAATTTCTAAATTAATAACTTCAATAGTTTATAGCCATAGATACAATTCAGCTCACTGGAACGCATTTTACTGGTATACTTCCGGGAATATGTCTCTCAAGAGACATACACCCAAGATAATACAAAATAATTGCAAGGTATTATTATTTGGGCTAGCCTCGTGTTTCCTACCAACACCCTAATACAGATTAGCAAGCGGAGTTTCCTACCACACATCCCAGGGGCAGGAGTGAGAGAAAGGTGGGGTGGGAGACCTCGGGGCAGGGAGAGCAGCAGGAGACGCAGGAGTGAACACAAGGGAATACACGGGCACACGGCAGCAGCAGTGTGCCTCCTGGCCCATACCTGTTCACACCAGGTGTGAAGAACAGCCACTTCAAAGCTTACCTTTCCCTTCCCTGCCCCATGGTCCACGTGACCATATTGCACATACACATACCCTGGTTTTTCATCTCTGGAGGCCCCAGTGAAAGGGGTCTCCATAATGACCATTTGGAGCCAAATGCAATAACCTCAGGGACCAAACACAATAACCTTTGCCTCCCCAGACTCCTGGCTCTTAACCTCTGCGACACTCCCAGGCATATCCAGCCCAGGGAAGCCAAACCCCAAAGTCAATAGGGTGCTGTGGTCATTCACAGAAGGCCTGTCCCCTCCCTCTCCTGCTCCCTCTCCTACTTCACTCCTTCCCTCTTGTGACAGGTCATTTGTAACTGTCTCGTGGGGTTTTTGTTTCGTTGTGGTGGGCAAGATCAAATGCTGTTCTAACTAACGGAATCCTTGTCCAGAAAACAAAAACCACACAAAAGTCAGTCTAGTCACTTTGGCCACATTTAGTGACTGTTTCATACCCCTACCTTGTGGATGCAATCAATGGTGTGTGGTGGCTGGCTGTTAATAAAGCTGGGATAAAAAACAAATTGATCGCCAAAAGGTCAATCGGGCACCTAATATTTAGAAGGCTAGAGTTTGAACACTTAGGTGTGGGAGAGCACCACAGTATGAAATCAGAAATATTGTATCTGGACAAATAGTTACTTGCCTGAAAGAAGGAAAAATTACTCTAGAAAAATAATGTTACTGCTTCATTATCTTTATATCTACCAGCAAAGAGAAAATTGAAACTAGAGAAAAAGATAGTGAATTGGCTTTTTAAAAATTCCTTGTGGCTATCTGAAAGATTATCTCAGCCATAAGTGGAAATGGAATTAAAGTGGTCAACAAGACCAAGCTAACTCATAGCTTGTTCATAAAAGAAAAAGAAATGAGGTCCAACTCAACTCCTTTCTCTTATCTTCAGAAATGAGCTACCGCATATAGAAATAAACTTCCTTTGAATCCCTGAGAAATATATATAGCTGTGAAGCGTCCTGATGACCCAAGAATTAAGGAGACAGTTGAATACGCTTAAAGAGTTCGACTGACACAACCAGGGAAACCAGCCTAAACCGCCAGCCAGTCGTGCCCTAGAAAATCTGTTTATCATTATCAGGTGCCTTGTATTAAAGTCCAATTTGGATCTGCAAAATGTGTGGAAGTCACCTTTTATGATCTGCTTCCACATTTCAGAGGGTTAAAAGAGAGGCAGGGCGAAGTGGACGGCACACCCATCACCAGCCAGGTGGGCAAACATCAGTGATCTAGGTAGGAACTTCGCAAATGCCACGAGTCAGTGTGGAACAGAGAATGGGGGAGGCGGGAGTAGGGGTGGCAGCCTGGAGAAAGAAAGAGGAAACAGATAAGAAAGGTCCAACTGAAGAAAAGGGAGGCCTCTATGGGGCTGACCTGGTGGTGTGAACCCGAAATCCAGAAGGCAGCACGGCTAGATTCTGGAAGAACTATCACCGGTATCCTAAGATCGGGCTCCCAAGCCTCTTGTCTTTCATAAAATAGGTCTGTGTCCTTGGTCCACTCACTTGACCACTCTCTGCCTCACTCTCCTTATTTGTTAAATGAGAAGCACTGAACGAAATGGTCTTGAAAATACACTCACCCACCAAAATAGGTCTCCACCCTGCTTCATAGATGTGCACACACGAAGGCTTGATCGCTGACAACCCCAACTCAGTAACAGAATTGTACTTTGCTTCCTGAATGACACTGCGCAATGAACCGTGCTTGTTTTCTTCTGTTTTGTGCTTCTCCCCGCTCCATGCACACAGCCCCCATCAGACACCCCACAGAAAATACCCTAGGAATTTACCCTTGGACTTGATGGCGTTTGCCTGCTCTAGTTCTACTTCACTGGCAAGACAGTAAGTACATGCCAGGTCTTCCAGGGTCCTGGGTGCCCAACTGGGGTCTCCACTGTAGGTTCCAAGAGAAAGAAGGGACCGTACCTGAAGGGGCAGGCTCGCTGCAGTCCCCAGGGAAAATCCAGCATTGTTGGAGTGAGCACGCGCTGCAGTGATCCTGCCTCAGACTAAGAATTTGGTCCCGTACCACAGTGGAGTTTGATTTTCTTTGTTTCTTCCCCAAAGTACCCTCACACCAGAGATGGAGACAAGACAAAGACATTTACACTGTTGTCACCAAAAAGTACTTATTTATTTGTTAAAAACACAGAGTACCAACTATGTGACAGGCACTGTGCTAACTGCCAGTGCTCATCCCAGGCGAGCTCCATCCGGGCTCCCATATGATAGACTGTAAAACTGCCACAGCGTGCAGAGGCTAGCTCAGAGACACACGTACGCCACGGGGGCTCACAGGAGCAGCCTGGGGAAGGTTAAGAATAGCTCTGTAGCAATCCTGATACTTGAGCCGGCTCTTGAAGGAGGAAGAACAGTCTGCCAAGCTGCACGGAGTGGTGGGAATGCACTCGGGGTCAGGGGACACGGTGCAGAGGCTGAGCCAGCAAGGGGTGTGACCTGCTCCTGGAAGGGTGACAAGTTCAGGGTGGTTGTAATAAAACGTGTTCCCTGACAGTCCAGCAAGGTTTTTGGTGGACATATTTAGGTAATGGCCTCAGATGACCTGACCTACAGGGATGGCAACAAAACAGTGTAGATCAAAAACCGGAACCTAAGGCTTGAGCACACGGGCACTTAAAATCTTTGAGTCCAACACACATAGCAAAGAAATAAACAAAAAATGTATATAAATAAATAAAAGCAAGGTACAGTGTGCATAGTAGTCTACCACTTATATTGACAAAATTATAAAGAGAAAATATATTTTTAATTTCTAAAAATATTTCTGGAAGGATTTTATTTTTTTTAAGGAAATGCTCATATGGCATTCCCTAGGTGCCACACACTGACGTAAACACTCTGTGTACATTAACTCATCTAATCTGCTCAGTAACCCTGGGAAGTCGGCCTACTGTCCCCCATACTTAACAGATTAGGAACTGAGGCAGTGGGTTCAAATTACATGCCCAAGGTTAATTAGCCAATTAATAACAGGGCCAGGACTGGAAAGCCAAGTTGGACTCCATCTCCAGGGCTCTTAACCAAGGTGTGTTACCACCTCTCATGAGACACTTGTACCCCAGTCACCCCCAGAAGGGGAGAGGGATGAGGCGGATGGGGACAGAGGTGGCAGCCCCATCACATTCCCTCTCTCTTCCTCCACCTAGGTAAGTGCCCCTGAGGAGCACCAGGCCACTTTCCACCACAGAATCTTATGCACCTTTTGATTCAAAACAAGCAAATGTCAATACAAAAAATGGGACTGTTCTGCAATTTTTAGATATAAGGCATTACCCACAAAAAGGCCACAGGCAGCTGGCTGAGAGAGGGTGCACCCTGGCTTGGGGGCCCTTTCCAGTCCTGCTACCAGACTGGCGGCTGAAATGCAAGCCTAGAAGACTGGCCCAGGCACCCGGAAGTTCCCCATGTCCTTCTTTCCTTTCTGCGATCACTTCCTACATCAGTCTCAACCATTTGCAGCCACTCAACAGCCACATACCAGAAATCAGGACTATGGCAACAGGCCCCAGCAAGACAGCACTAAAAGGGGCAGCTCCTAGGCCTCTTTCCACAGGGGCACTTCCCAAAAATGAAAGGTCAGCTGAGGCACCCAGAGATGGAAAGTCCAGGCAGGAAAAAGCCTTGCTCCTCACTACCCACTCCAGTGCAGTCCACCACCCTACCCCCCGCCTCCACCCTCCTGAACTAGGAGCCCATATATTATTCCATGCCGTGGTTCATTTCAGCAAAAAATCAACCAGCATTCTTCTGACCTGGGGCAAAAAATTCCCTCATTGAGATCCTGAAAAATAACATTACATCATGTTGCCTGTGTCAGGTTTATAAATGGGCCAAGGGGAGGCTGGGGTGTAACCTGACACTATCAAAACACTGGCCCTGGGAGAAGAAAGGAGGCCATTGTTGTAGGCTGTCAGCTCTCCTCTAGCTGGAGGTAAAGTGAGCTTCGAGAAATGTTAGTGGGAGGCCAGGCACGGAGCAGGCAGGCCCTCACTCCCCATCTCCTAAGAAATCAGGCAGCCTCCCTCCAACGCAGGCTTGTCCCCATTTCCTGGGGTGTGTGTCACCCTCTCTGCTATTCTCTGGGCAGAGTAGATGAGCTAAGTCATTTTTATTCCCATGCCCCAAAGCAAAGAAGCAGGCCTACCTATGGCAAAGCCTGGGAGCCAATTTTCTTTTTTTCCTGAGCAAGACTCACTTCTCTAAACAGTTGACCAAAAAAGAGAACTGAGCCCCAACGACTGTGTGTACACAAGAATCATAATTTTATCTGAAACCCAGAAACGTGAACACAGCCCAGAGCTAGAAAGAAAAACAGAGCCCAAGAAGGGTCAAGTGAACATCCAACCTTAAGGCAAGAAATCCTGAAATCTGAGAAAGAAAGACGCATTGCAAAGGGACAGGCTGGGGTTCCGACAAGGACACAAGAGAGTGACCAAAAGAAAGCGCGGGGAGGATTACAGAGCTGGGACAGGCACAGAACCAGCCAAAGGACAAAGTGCTGGCACAGAGATTAAAAACATCTTCGTGGATAAAAGGAGAGGAAAAAGGATTTATGGTGAGAGAAAGTCCAGAAAATAAAAAGCGAGACAAATGCAAGCCAGCCTGACTGGAGACAGGATTCATTCTGCTGGTCAAACATTCAATTTGATTTTCTCTTTTCTTTCTTCCCCAGCTCCCAGCTCTGCCTTAGGGAGAGGCGAGCATGCAAATGTGGGATCCATGGCAGAATGCGTGCAGATCCTTTTGGCATCAGCCTGGCAGCCCTGTGATCACTCAGGACAACAGGCCTAAGGTCCCCGGTGAACCAGCGAACACAGGGAGGTGGCAGACTGATCACTGGTCGTCCCCCTGGTACTTGCTTGTTTCCACCAAATTGTTGCTAATCCTATCACCACTCCACCAGGACCTTAACCTCTTACAAAAGCTCTCCCCAGCCACTCCCCCAATGCCTTGGAGGCTTAATTCCCCAGCAATTAAGAAAGCAGGCCATACAGACCACTGGGTTCCTGCTTGCTAAACTCTGCTTTTATGTCAACCCCACCACATTTTCTTTGGAACACAACAGGGACCCCCTCAACTAAAGTGGCATGGTGCCCCGTGGCCCAAGTGCATGGCCCTTCAAAAGAGCTTTCCCACAGAGCCCTGGACCCAGCCCCCCGCCCTGCTTCAAAGAAGAGAAGGGGAGGGGCCCGGGGACCACCCTCCATGCTCAGAGCCTACATTTCCCTCGCAGCCCCAGTTCCTCAAGTCTCTCATTCGGCGACAGAGAGACTGTTATTGGCGCCAGAGCGTGCTGCACTGAGCTGATGGCAAGCAGGGACCCCGGGGCAGGCGAGGCAAAAGAGGTGGCAGCCAGCGACCGCCTGGGTGCGCAGAACCAGGCAGACAAAAGGAGCGCACAGGCGTGGAAGGCCGGGGCCTTGGACAGAGGGCATCTGTGAACTGGCACCAACCCTTTCTTCGGTACAACAGGTTCCAGTCTGGGAGATTCTCGGATCACTTCTGTCACTATGCCAGGGAGCCTTTGCTCCCCAGTCACGGGACTCCCTTCTCTGCTGAAGATGCTCAAGAGTTGTCTAACTGCCCTCTACTTCTTTCACAGTACCCCCCAACTGAACTGGGTCTTGCATTTCAGTGGAGAGAGACCAAGTGCCTATTATGTGCCAGTCACTGGCTTAGGTGTGGGGACTACGGTGATAAACCCATGATAAGCCCAGCAGGAACAGTCTCTGCCTCTCGGCTTTTCTGCTTTCTTTCCCAACCCTGTTTGCAAGTCTCTTGCCAAGCCCAACAGAAAGGTTTTGGGTGATTTCATAAAATCCATGTGGCTCACACGGATTTGCCCGAAAAGCCTTCCCCAGACTCTAGAAGAGGCTAGAAAATCAGAGTATCCAAAGAAATCAGGGGTGAAAGGCCTCAAGGAGCCAAGGGAGAGGAATAGAGTTTAGGGGGATGGAGGACATTTACAAAAGAAGGGGAAGAAGGGTTTGAGAACATGAAAATGGTAATTTTGGAAATTTGCCTACACATTATTTTTTTATTGTGATACATGTCCTGCCATGCTGTCTATCCCCTCAGGTGTTCTTGTCTCCGATTATCAGGAAGAAAGTTCTGGTGCAAAAAATCATTTGCTTAATGTGCTTTAGTGTGCTAGCTAGGGTTAGGGGAACGGCTGTGTCCAAAAACACGCTAAATTTTGTGTTCTTAGAGACTCGGTCTCTTGTTCTGAACTTACCACTCTCTCAGGGAAAAAAAGAAAAAAAAAAATCAGTGTTAAGAGAAGTGTCCTGAAAAGTCTGACACCTCTGGCCCTAAATTTATTTTCTCATTAATGAGTAGAGGGGGATTTATTGTTCGAAACAATGTCTGTTTTATATCAACTCTTTTCCCCCGTTTTTCCCCCAGACAGTGGAGCTCCAAGGAGACTAAGCGCAGATGTTTTATATTTCAGGAGAGAGCAGTCTCCCCGATTCCTAAGAGATTCCTGGAATTCTTATACTTAACAAAAATTAGCTACAGAGAAAGGATCGTGAATCTGAGAGCCCACGAAGCCCCTGAGAGCCAATCATTTCTTCTCCTCCCCCTACCAACCTTCTACCACCCAAAATGTCGCCCATGGCCCATCATGTTCCACGGGAAAAGCCCTCTGAATAACAAAGTGCCAGGCTCTACTGGCTGCCAGAACAGCTCAGCCATATTTTGCGATTGGAGTTGCCAATCCCTGAGCCACAATCACAAAAGCTTGAAATGGGAATCAGACCAGGGTTCCAATCCTGGCTCAATCTCTGCTTTGTTAATCATTTAAGTAATAAGTATCTTTATGACCTCATCTGCCCAACAGAGAGAGAGAACAACCTAGGACCTATCTCTCTTGCTGGATTCATGCAAAGATCCAAGTGAGACGCAAGTGTACACTCATAAATTAAATACTTATAAAAGCGAAGAGTATTTTTAGGAAAATCATTAACATCTGTTAACAGGACTTTGTGTTAACAAGTCCACTTTGCATAGGTGCAGGACAGTTTTCACGGAGGCACACAACACTGAGACTGGCCTCGGCTGGGCTCTCAAAGGATGCTCCATCCCCCGTCGGGTCCTGTCCCATTCCTCACAAAAGATGTTGCAAGCCTTTAACCATTCAACATTTATTCAATAAACATTTATTAAGCACCTGGCACAGTACCTGGCACATGCTGGGTACTCAATAAATATCTGCTGAATAATGAATGAACAAGTGCCTAATGCAGAGATGAAAGATACATGGCAGGTTGCCACCGGTCCCTGATCCTGAATCCGTATCAGAAATCACTAATGGATTAAGGCACTCTTCTCTGAAGCCTCGGGGTCTCAGCTCAGAATTCTCAGACTTGGCACATGAAATGAAATCTATTTGCCATCCCTGGCCTAGGCACAAAGATGAAACACATTTTACCGCTGCTTTCGTGGAGCTCACAGACTCATGGGAAACAGACAGTAAACAGACAAATGTAGCATAATATATGTTAAGACAGAAGTAGAAGAGCCCAGAGGAAGGTTGTGGCATTGAATGATGTCCATGAACCTATAGGTCTCAAACTCACCTTGGCTTTGAAGATGCCACGCCCTCAAGATATCTCTCCTGCCTCTTTAATAATCCTTTTTCTCATTCTCTCCACCACCCACTTTACATATTTCACCTTCTCAGGGTTCTGCCCTGGTCCTCTTCTATTCTGTACAGGCTCTTTTCGAATCACCTCATTCCCTCTTCCGACATCAATTGCCATTTACATGCTGATTACACCCAAATGTATATCTCTAGCCCTGACTTCTCTCCCTGAAGCTTCTGACATATATTTCCAACTGCCTCCTAGACTGTCCACTTCACTGTCCAATAAGCTACTCAAAACCCAACTCCTTAGCTCTCTCTTCTATCCTTCCAGGCAGCTCTCTTCAGACTCTGATAATCCTTACGTCCTTTATGGCATTCAGGGCTTTTTTTTTTTTTTTTTGAGACAGAATCTCACTTTGTTGCCCAGGCTAGAGTGAGTGCCATGGAGTCAGCCTAGCTCACAGCAACCTCAAACTCCTGGGCTCAAGCGATCCTCCTGCCTCAGCCTCCTGAGTAGCTGGGACTACAGGCATGCACCACCATGCCCGGCTAATTTTTTCTATATATATTAGTTGGCCAATTAGTTTCTTTCTATTTATAGTAGAGACGGGGTCTCGCTCTTGCTCAGGCTGGTTTCGAACTCCCGACCTCGAGCGATCCTGCTGCCCCAGCCTCCCAGAGTGCTAGGATTACAGGCGTGAGACACAGCGCCCTGCCAGTATTCAGGGCTTTTGACCTAGAAATCTTGGTGTTAACAGCAACTCAGCAACTCTTCCTTCTCCCTCAAATCTCTCCATTAACATGTCTTTTTAATTTAATCTCAAAAACAGCTTTTCTCACTCCTTTATCCCACTCTGCCAGGCTATCTCTCACTTTCTAGCTCACATTTTCCCTAATCTCACTCCCTCCACTTTCATCCATCCTCTTCAGAGCCAACAATATTATCTCAAATCACAAATCTGATCTTGATACCTCTATTCCCTTCCCTCCCCCTGTCTTCTGGTTTTCAGTAGCTCCCCCACTGCCTCCAAGATTAAGTTTTTAGTTTGGCATAATCTGACCTCAATCTACTTACCCCTGACATGACCCCAGTTCTGGCCACGCAAAAGGCCTTCCTTCGCCCACGCTCTGCACTCAGCCTGGTTGTCCTGCAGACTTGCTTTTTTAGTGACCCTCTTGCATCCTCCAACATCCACGAACCCCATTCCAACGTCACTTTGAAATATCCTACACTTCCCCAGTACCTCACAGCAGAGTTACTTAATGCCATCCTCTGCAAGTGACTACAAGACTCTGAAATTCCTCTCTCATCAAAAAAATAAAAATTGTTATACATTAATATAAGGTAGTGTTAATGCTTATGTATCTTATAAAATTTGCAAATATCCTAAGTTTCCCCACACAAACAGAGAATTAACTGCTACATTCATTCATTAAATAAATATAAAATTCTCACCATGTAGCAGGGACCGTTCTAGTTGCTAAGGAAAGAACACCTCACTGTCACCAAGCCGGTGAGGTGCCCACCTCAACATTCCCATGACACTCTGTCCATATCCCCATCACAGCATTTAATGCACAAGACTGGGGCTGCTTCCTTGTGTGTGAACACAAGTCCCCAGGGTCTACGAGGTGATCACTGGTGTCTTCTCCACCTGGAACACAGTGCTCGATACACAGAAGGTTCTCTGCTTCTATGGAAATCCCTGCTATCATAGAGTTTATATTCTAGCGGAAAAGACAGACAATTTGTAAATATACAACATCAGATTACCAGGTATCATAAATGTATCACAAAATCCAATTATAAGAGGGACTGAAAGATGAAAGATGTTTTAAATATATACAGAACGTTTTAACTCTTGAATAATGAAAGATTTTTTTAAATCCTTTAAAGCTGAAAGGAATTATTCTTAGCCTACCCACGCCCTTGGCTCCTGTTCACTATTATCAATATACATATTGTTATTATAAAAAAAATGGAGTGCAACCACAGTAAAATCTACCCATTCTAGGGAACGTGGAGAGAAGGCGTGAATTACCAAAAATGTCTGAGTTCGAAGAATTTTAGTGAAAAGGAAAATCTTAAAATTTTATGAGACATAAACACTAACTGCTAATAAACTGTTTCCACAAAGAAGCACCATCAGACCTGCTTTTGAGAACAGGGCATAAATTGGAATTGGTATGCAAATAGGTGCTATTTCACTTTATAAATCGTTTTAAAAGTTTGTTTCTTTAAACTGGCTAAATAACGCCCCCCAGCAAACTTGAGTATATAAACCCTGTACTCTACACATTTAAATTCTTTATATATGTGTGTTAATAGTTATATTATTTATATGCTTGTTCAGCTGCTTTTTAAGGCATCACAAATCACCAAACATTTTAAACACCGGAGTTTGAATTACCAGGATGGTATTATTCCTTCTCAGAAAGCAGAGTAAAACCCATCAGCAGAGTTAGGGGAGCCAGTGTCTCTTGCCTCCATAAAAAGGTCCCTGTTCTCCCCACAGAAGTGCCTCCTCTACAGGAGTCCTACAGAGGTTAAACTCACTAGGCCACCCCTGCTAAAAGGTTTGTTCCTCTGCTTTAGAACACCTTAACCCCTATTATAGTCCTGGAAGCTCTGCCATAGAATTTTAGAGGACAAAAAGTCACATTTTGTCAAAACCAAAAAAGCATGTTAACAAAAATGTTCTTCTACCACTCTGCTCCCCTTTTTGCCCCTTACCACCCGACCCCCTCACCTAGTGTCCTCTCTGTAGAAGAAACTTCTGTGACCACCTCACTGTCACCAAGCCAGTGAGGTGCCCTCCTAAACATTCCCGTGACACTCTGTCCATATCCCCATCACAGCATGTAATGCACAAGACTGGGGCTGCTTCCTTGTGTGTGAACACAAGTCCCCTGGGTCTACGAGGTGATCACTGGTGTCTTCTCCACCTGGAACACAGTGCTCGATACACAGAAGGTTCTCTGCTTCTGTGGACTAAAGGAAGATGTTTGTCTTTTCTAGTTCCATTCTTTATTTTTGTTTCATTATTTACTTGGAAAACAGAGGGAGACATTTTAAATGTACCTTGTCTAAAAATGCAGTATTTCAAAAGCAAAAAAAAAAAAAAAAAAAAAATCAGTGCCTGATACAAGAAGGTCTTAGGAAAAGCCTCGAATGAATGACTCATCTCTACACCAAGGTGCATTTCCTACTTATTACTAAGAATTCTTCCTATTAAAATGGAATGCAGTCTTCTCCCGTAGTTCATTTTGTCTGCCAAGTCCTTTATGACTATTTTGATAAGTTACTTATTACATATAGATGCCACTGTAATAAGTGGATAGCATAAGCAACGGCTCACGGAACAGAATGAAAGGCCATGTCCAGTCCTGATTTGTTAAGTCTCAGTCACCAGATCCTGTGACCAGCAGGCATCACTGAGTGCTGGCCTGAATGGCAGGGCATACAGTAGGCGACTGCTGAATGCATGAATGAATGAATATCTGGGGGAAGGGACTTCAGATTGTAAACCTTAGAGTAAAGGGACCCCTGTACAGTTGTGATGATACACAGGTGGGCAGCAACCAAACGAGTGTGTGGTCTAGATTACAGGCCGTCCTCAAACTACGGCCCGCAGGCCACATGCCGGTGTTCTTGCCCATTTGTTTTTATACTTCAAAATAAGAGATGTGCAGTGTGCATAGGAATTTGTTCACAGTTTTTTTTAAACTACAATCCGGCCCTCCAACGGTCTGAGGGACAGTGAACTGGCCCCCTGTTTAAAAAGTTTGAGGACCCCTGGTCTAGAACAATTTATACAACCTCTATAAACCTTAGTTTCCTCATTTCTAAAATGAGCATGATTATAGAAATAAATGAAATAAGGTATAAAGTGTCTTGCACTATGTCTGGCAAACAGTGGGTGCTTAAAATTATTATTTGTTATTATTTCATAGGTACAATTCAAAGTTACTAAACTGAAAAGCACACCAGACTTAAAACTCAAAATGTTTAGAGTAGATGTCTCTAGGAAAACGCTGCGAACTACGAACCCAGGGAAGTAGAATATGCAGGTGTTCACACAATTTGTCATAAATATTCTATTTGCATAGAAATGGATCTTTGGTAAAGGTAATCACACCTCAAACAAACTCAGAAGTTCGTTACCTAAAAAGAACCCAGCACCTTGCACGGCTTACACACTGCAGCTTAAAAACACATATTACATTGACTTATGCAAGGACGTTTTTTGGAAATGCATGAATCTTTTTGTATCTACTTGTATGGATCCCTATTTCCACATAATGGAGTTGCTTAAAGTCACTTAAGTTGCTTAAAGGGGTAGAAGACTACCCCTTACCCAGGTTAAATACATCAGCACCGTGATGGTCCCCTAGCTATATCTGGCCAGGCCCTCCAGGACAACAAAGCTGCGTTATTCTGCTCTAATTTTTTAATACGTGGGACAGACCTGAAATTTCTCTCTACATTTTGTTGAACTCGGGCAGTTATTCAACATTCCTTTCTTTTGCAAGCATCAGTTCTGACCTTGGCTTAACGAGAAAGAAATGAAGCAAACACACAAAAAGAAAAATAGGAAAAAAAAAATTTCTGCAGGAAAAGAAAGAAATACTGCTTCTCTAGCCTCATTATTCCCACTCTGTTCCTCATGGTTGCTTTTAGAAAAAGTCCAAAGGGGAATGGGTGGAGTGGGTTTGGAAGAAGGAAGGAAAGAGATGGATGATAAGGAAAGAAGGGTGGAAAAAAAAAAAGAAAACAGCTACAGCAGAAAAGATGAAAAAAGAGAGAGAAGAAAGGAGAGCTGAAACCCGACACTCAGGAACTGAGGCCTCCGGGCAGGCGACTTCTTGGCCAGCAAACCTGCCAGCCAGGGATGTGGACTGGTTCCAATCGCAGCCTTCATTAACGCTTCATACACTCAGCCCCTAATTTACAGCCATTTAACGGCAAACATTCTACAAGTACCTTTGGGGACCTCTGAGGACAGAAAGAAATCTAAGAGAAATTAGGTGCCTAGAGAGCTCCCCTCAAAGGCAAGAGCCCTTTCGTGCAAGCAAGCAATTCTGCTGCTTTTTTTTTTTTTGGTCTGTTTGGGGCTTTGGAGGATGGGGGGGGGGAAGGTGGTGGAGTGGAATAGAGACCAGGCCACAGCCGGCCAGCAGCAGAGGGGAGGTTGGCAGGGGTGGGGTGCGGGGTTTGTGGAGGGGGTACAGAAGCTTTGTGCCCGTGGGTAAGCACTGTGTCCACGCCGGTGGACGCAAGTATGGTAAAGGCACGAACTCGCCCCATACGGCCAAACCCTTGTTCAGGCGATTTAAATAAACAAGAACATTAAAAAAAAAATTAAAAACCCACTAAAACAATCCTTGTGGAGCAGTTTCCTTGAGTGCTAAAGTAGAGACCAACATTTAAAAAAAGGATTAAGAGAAAGCCGCATAACCGCTGCAGAAACTGAAACCTAGCTGGGGGTGGGGGTGGGGGGAGATGTTTAGGGGGGTGGGGACCCCCAGCAGTAATTTTGGCAAATGCTGTCACCCTCTCCAGCTTTGTGTTGCTCCTCAGCTCCTACCTGCGTGCACTGTGAACAACCAGGGTTTCAACTAACCAGGGCCCAGAACTGGTTAGGCAGCTTTTCTCCCAAGGCCACGATGAAGAATCAGTCTCTGCCAGAACACAGGAGTCCTGGAAAGAAGACTTGAACTCCCTCTCCTCTGGCAGAAGAAAGAGAATTGGAAAGGGGAGGCTAAAACAGATTACCTTTGAACTAACAGCTTTACCTAAACGGATTAACACTGAGGATTAACCTTCCTGAAGCCACACAGCTGGATCACCACCCTTGGAGTATGTGGCTGAGTGGGTGCTGGTCACTGCTCTCAGCCAGGGTCTGGGCAGGAGGGAGCTCCAGCCCTCAGTCTGAAGAGGAGGGCAGTGTCCTAGCTAACTTCCCTTTCCAAGGTGCTCTCCCAAGTCTCTCCAGAAGGGGCTCCCTGGAAAGTCAATCCCACAGGCAAAGGGGGTCTCATCTAGAAAGTACCCAACTGCAACATTTCAACCCATTTAATCTTCCCTGGACCAAAGTAAAATACCATGAAAGCTCAAAGTGAGGCAAGCGAGCGGCAGGGATTGGGAAGAAGGGCTCGTACTCAACGGGGAGCCAGGTGAGAAGCAATGCCATACCTGTTCCAAAGGACAGAAGACCTTGGTGCCACAGCTTAAGCTGAAGTCTGTGCACTCCCGCCTTCCCACCTGCTCTAGAAAAGGACACGGGCATGCTCCTCCACTGAAGTGAGGTGCAAGCCCCTCCACCTTAGGCTCTTTCCCCCTTTTCCCAGGGAATGCAGTAAAATCCCTATCACCTTCACAAACAGGCTTACCTGAAAGCGAATGAGACTTCCTGGGAAGACCCCTCTAAGAAATCTCAGGAAGAACTATAGTTACCTTCCTCTTCTCTCCTTCTCATCTTATCACAATCATAGAAGCTTTCCTAGCTCCTGGACTCCAAAAGGTAGTTGCTATTGAATTGTAAATTTGGTTAATTTCAGAAACGGCCTGTGGGTTAAGTTAAATTCACCGCACAGTGTCTGCTATTCTGAGGTTAGCAGAATCCCAAATTTTTATGAAATGTGAGCCATTCCTTAGGTATGAGGATGATAACCCCTGGCCTATTACAAGTGAGCTGTTTAGATCACTCCAGTCGCTGGATCAGCCTTGATCCACATGACCTGAAGCGAACATGTCTGGGATGGCTAGACCGCTTTAGGGATGGAGTCTGTAGCCAATGAATACAGCAAACTAACATGCCCACAAGGGATTAAACCCCTAATCATGTGTTTACTAGCCCAGTGCTTTAACCAGTTAAGCTACACTGTGTTTAAATAGGCCTGGTGGTGCCTCAGCGATGGAAAAGTGCTAAGAACCCTGTTTGTCTTTTGTGGCAAGAGAGGGAATGCAGGCAGACTTTAGTTAAAAAGCAGTATAATTCTTTAGGTCTTTAATATTTTCATTATTTTAGTCTGACCTTAGAGCAGCAATACATCTTGGATTTTTTAGGACAGGCCTGACTCATATATCCTATCCAAACTTTTCCATAATTATACTTACAACTGTCAGTCCAAACTAAATTGAGATATAGGGAATAAGAACAATATATTTAAAGTTCTCAACTTTGGGAGAAGGTGCTTCAGGTTGCCAGGATGATCTGGGTCTTAGCATTGCCCCGAAACTGGCAGCTGTGAATTAAAATTTGCTTTGGGAAAGAAATGTTCATGAGGTGAGAGCTGCAGACACACTGGCTTCAACTTTTGTTGGCTTGTTTCAAAAGAGCACAGAAGCTTTTTAAGAAAAGAAAAAAAAAATGGGGGAGGGGGACTGTACACAGCCTGCTGTTTGCTTAGCAAACCAATAGGAAAAATGAAATAAAAAAGGAACATACGCCAAGATGTATTTCCAGTTTCAACTCCAACAGTAAGCTTTAACAAGGGTGTGACCCATTTAGTCTAAGCTTCCCTAAGCGTTTCTATTATATAACAGGGCAAGAAATGACACAAGTGTCCCAGCCATCACCAGGCTTCCAAACACCATACCCAGTTATCCCCCCACCCCAGGCCTGTGCCCCCTCCTCCCCCACCCCAAGGGACAGTCCCACTCCAGGCAGCTTTTGTAAGTTTCAACCCTCAAAAGAAAAATGATGGGTCTGAACTATTAACCCCTCCCCAGAAAGGACTGAAATTAAGAAGAGGCCACTGACAAAATATTCACATGGGAATACTGTAAAAAAATAACAAGCTAAACATTTGCCCAGCAGTTGCAGATTTGCCTGAAGTAAGAGAAGAGAAACAAAAGGGGAGGGGGTGGCCAGACAGTACAAGGAGACTGTGGGTCAAGCTTAGGATCTATTAAGAAAGAATTACACAATTTAAGGGGAGAACTGGAGTTCATACTGGTTTCAGAGGGGATCAAAGTTAAAGAGTGGTGTTAGACATGAGACCTACAGGGAGAGGATGAAGAGGAGGGGGAAAGAGAAATCAAACTGATAAGAATACTGGCAGAAACACTCTTCTTTGCTAAAAATCAGGATAGAGATAGGAAATGGGTATAAAGAAAATAGCGTGCAGTATTGTCTATGAGCAGGGTGGGGTTGGTTAGAACACACAGACTGGAGCCAAACAAACCAGGATTCAAATTCAAGCTCAACCACATACCTGTTGAATAACCTGGGGCACCTAAGCCTCCGTTTCCTTTTATGTAAAAAGGGGATAATGATACCACTCTTTCCTAACTCCAGGTGGTTTGAAAGGTCAAATCCGATAATGTAAATGAAATGTGTGGTACACTCCAAGGTACTACACAAATGTCAAGCTATTTCAGGTATGAGGCTCTTTATGAAAAATTTGGCTGCCCAGGTAGCCCTTCTGAAAGTTAAAAAGGATTTAAAAAAAAGGCAGTGCTGTTGGGAAGGGTGGAGCTTTTTGCTCAGAAAGGATAAGAACCAGTGACAAAACCAAATGTAATCAGGTTTGTCAAGGACTTTATCATATACTGAGGGCTCCAGTCATCTAACAAAATATTAATAGGCACTAGAGTTTGCTCATCAGAAAATTCTGGAAACTGGACTAGGTCACCTCCAATGAGTGTACTGTCCAGCTCTAAGAGTGATGATAAGCCTCTGTCCACATGGGTTGGAGGGAAGAGATACAACAAGAAGCCAAAAGACATATGACAAAGGAAGGCAATGAGTCCCACCACAGTGTGCCTTTGTCTCCACCTTAATTCCTGTCTGGAATTCTCCAGTTCTGATCTCTACTACCCCCTAGGAAAGGGGGGGGGGGAGAAAGGAAGGGAAAGGGAAAAGAATTAGAGGTGGGAAAGAAGTTTTATTCTCATAGCCAAAAACAAACTGCTACAATTTGAATGTGTCCTCCAGAAATTAATGTGCTAGAAACTGAATCCCTCTGCCCTCAGGAATGGATATGAGTGAATTCATTGTTGTCATGGAAGCAAGCTCTCTCTGGGTCTTTTGCTCTTGCCCTTCTGCCACATTATGAAGCAACAAGAAAGCTCTCAGGAGATGCTGCCAGCACCATGCTCTTGGACTTCCCAACCTCCAGAACTATGGAGCAGAATAAACTTCTTTATAAATCACCCAGTTTGTGGAATTCTGTTATAGCAACATAAATGGTCGAAGACACAAACAAAACCAGAAACCCAGGAATTGGGAATCCTGCAGAAATGTATGGCAACAATTAACAAGTGTTTCTTAAAAGGCCAAGGCTTTGTTGAGGGCCCAGAGATATAAGCTACAAACCCTCCTATGTGGTCACATGGCAAGACCCCAAACCAAAGGCCATGAAAAGTCCATTATTAAAGGTAATATCTTACAATGTGGAAGAAATTTAAGGGATTTGTGGAGGAAAAGTATACACTAGGTCCTGGCTTCAAGGCAACAACTTTAGAATCATCATAGATAGAGGCACTGAGATGGGCATATAATGGTCCTTTTAAGGTCAAATAAAGATTTGGGAAATTCTTGCTCTTTGGCCAACAAATTTGGAAGTGTGGTAGAAAATTACCTCTGCACCCCCAAAAAGCTCATGACGATACTGTCATTCCAACAAAGCTACATTGTTCTACCTCCTCAAAGAAGTATATTGTATTTTCCAACCATCAACACTGCTGTCACCGTCTCCCTTCCAGGAAGATGAGATGACCACCCTGTCCAGTGACAGAGCCAACAACTCTTTATTTCCCAAAAGACAAGGAGGAGGTTCTGCCTAAATGGCCCTCAGGGGCTGCATAAACCCATCCTAGCTGAAGGAGTGAGATAACTGGTATTACAAAAAAGAAGCAGACGTGACTTAACGCAGACTTTTAAAAAGTTTTCAGACTTTGTACCTGAACAACCATCTCTCAAAAGAAATGTTATTCCATTGGGCAATTTATAAAACAAAACAAAGCAAAACAAAAATCAGCAAGAACTCTTATCTTAAAGCCTAGATCCTGGAACATGCCTTCACTGAACCTCCAGGACTTCAACCCAACTGCAGGCAGAGGGTGCAGTGCACATACAAATAACTGACTCAAGTCTGGAGACTGAGTCCCACACCACAGCTGCACCATTTATTTGCTCAGTGGCCTTAGCTAGATATTAAACTTCTCTGAGCTCTTCCCAGAATTTTTTTTTTTCATTTTAGAAAAACTGAGCAACATAAGAATTTAAAAAGCTCAGAGATGAGTGTGGAAACAAAATCAGAGTGGAGTTATAGTGGTAGAAATAATATTATAATGCCTTAGTTCTTAATATACTATTATACCATTAATATCCCCATTTTATACATATGAAAACTAAACCTGGAAAGTTAAATGTTGCATCTAAAATCGGGAAGAATGAAACAGAAAATTCCGTCCCACAAACAAGTACTCTTTCCACTAGATCCAATAAACTCCCCTATCATGGGCAGATCTATAATAATGACTCTGATAATATTCAGAGTCATTTAAAATGCAAACAGTACACACTAAAATATCATAAAAATGAGCTTGCATATGACAACCAATAATGTCCCCAGATATTGCAAAATGGCTCCTGGAAGGCAAATCACCCTGGGTTAAAACCACTACGGTAGACATATGAGTTGAAATTGCAACTGCCTTTATAAGGACCAGGCACGTAAAGGTAAATGAGCCCCGTGTGTGCAAGGTGGGACTATGATGAACTAAAAAGATCATGCACCATCTCAAAGAGAGGGCATTTTTATCATGCAGGAAATGAGGTCCAATTTTACCATGTGATTTTGCAAGGATTCAAACCTGGATTTATATGTCAATGTGAGTTCCTAATGCTCTTCAGGGTGACCTTTCTGCACAGAAAACATTTCAGGGGCTACTTTAGTTGTTAAGGATATTTGATTTATTAATGCATTAAAGTTCAAAGTTGAGAAGCCAAAAAAAAAAAAAAAAAGAACCTGTATGCCAATGCCAATAAAACAAACCAAAACATGTGTCCAACTTTTGCCTTGTACTTGTCCTTTACAACTCACTCTAATATTAAAACGGGACTCCAGTAACGACTTTCTTTTACTACGATTTTTTTTTTTTTTGAGACATAGTCTCATTCTGTTGCCCAGACTAGAGTGCCTTGGCATCAGGCTAGTTCACAGCAACCTCAAACTCCTGGGCTCAAGCAATCCTGCTGCCTCAGCCTCCCAAGTAGCTGGGACTACTGGCATTTGCCACCATGCCCAGCTAATTTTTTTGTTTCTGTTTTTAGTTGCCCAGCTAATTTCTTCTATTTTTAGTAGAGATGGGGTCTCACTCTTGCTTAGGCTGGTCTCAAACTCCTGACCTCAAGTGATCCTCCTGCATTGGCCTCCCAGAGTGCTAGGATTACAGGCATGAGCTACCACACCCGGCGTTTTACTAGGAAATTCTACTTTTCATTTTTCTAATCCGTGTTCAGAATACTACACTGGACACCACCAAAGCCCTAAAAATTATAATCTTTGGAACTATTTTCTCAGCTCTATTTCCCTAGAATATATTTTTTTCCTAGCTAGCCCAGGCTGAATGTCTCTTCCTGTCATTCTTTTCTTATGAGCCCATTTGCAAAGACAGGGTCTAATTCCGTGTTCTTTAGAGCACCTTTCATGTGGCTGTTGATTAACACTAAATAATAATGATGTTTATAATAATGGCTGTCAATAATCATAACCATAACCATCATCCCCATAAATAAGATTTCCCACTGGCAGTTTCTTGAAGCCAGTAAATATACAACAATCACATCAGTTTGGAGATCACCTGCTAAAAGCATAGCTGAGCTGGGTGGTGACAATGAGCAAATGAATCATACATAACATGCCAAAAAGTAGGGATTAATAAATGGCTCCTCTTCTCCTTTAAAAGAAGGCTCCCACAGTCGTATTCCAGCCAGGTGACTGACCTTGTTTTCCATTAAGGCTGCTCAGTCTTAGCTTGAAGAGCCATCATTCATGTCATCCTCAACTGCTTCACAGCCAGCCTGCCACCGTGGGACCATTACTGAAAACGGCTCTCCTGGCTCTGCCCACTTGGCTCACCACAGCCATTTGCCAAGGGCTCTGCTCATGGTTTCCAGGGATTTTAAGGGAGAATCTTGCCCAAGTCCATAGAGTTGTGCAAGGGACGTTCTGAACAGCAACGACGCCACTCCAATAAATGGGAACTTTGCAAAGCAGAAATTCTATTTCCCCTAAAGCAAGTATGCTCTTAGGAATCAGAAAGCTCCCTCTGCTATTGGAAAGAGCACAATGTAAGTCTGGGGACAGACATGGCACTGTCTTAGTCTGTGAACAGTGAGAACCACTCCAAGCCCCAACTACAGACTGGAAGAGGGATTACACAGAATTATGAACAGAAACCAGGTTCTCTTGTCTTCACACTGAAGACAGTTAAAAGAAGACAGTGTAACGAAAAGTGCTTTGAAGGGAGACTTGTTTCATTTCTGCCACGTATTATTATAGTTAATAATAACTCAGGGCCTCAGTGTCTATAAAATTAAATACTTATACTAGATCTGCACTGTTCAATAAGGTAGCCACTAGCCACATGTGGCCATTGAGCACTTGAAATGTGGCTGGTTTAAATTGAGATGGTGTGTAAAAAATACACCAAATTTTGAAGACTCAGTACAAAAAAGAATATAAGATCTCTCATTAATAATTTTTATGTTGATTACATATTAAAATGCTATCTTGGATATATTAGAATATATTTTATCAAAGTTAACTTCACCTGTCTCTTTTCACTTTTTTAATGTGGCAGTGGCAATGAAAGATGTTTCTATTTATACTGAAAGTATCTCTTGTTTTCTCGGTGCTAGAGTAAATGATCTCTAAAGTCCCTGTTGCAGCTTTAACATTCTGTGTTTCACCTTGTGCTTCTGCGTGACCTTTCCACAGCAAGTTGGAAGGAGAGCAGGATTTAAATCGTTTCTTTACAACAGAGACTCAACTTCCTTATCTCTAAAATGGGGATAATATCACCTCTGACGTGAAATGAAATGGGAAAGTGATGTGAAATTAATAAAGTGGTCTAGAAATTAAGTTATTATAATCATCACACTATGCCATTAATTCCCAGGAGGCCCTACCAAGAAACAGCGACCTAGAATGACAGGTGAAAGGAAAGGTAGAGTGGGAAAAGTGAAGCTTCTCCCAAAGGAAGAAAAAACATCAGCCTCACCTTAAAGTTACCAAGCTTACAGGCATGAATGAACTCTGAGAGAATCAGGAGCCGAACCTCTGGGGAGCAAGAGATTCTCAGAACAGTCATGCAGAGCCAGGGAAGAAACTGAGATAATAACAATAAGTGCCTGCATTATGTGTGAAAAGCACCTTGGTCCCCAAAGCACAAGGCACTTTATACTTTACAGGAAGCAAATGACGGTGTATTTTCGACCTAGTAAAAGCTAGAAAGGAAAGGAGAAACTTAGCAACATTTTTTTTTGCAAAGTTCTGGCTATTTTTCTGGCCCCCTCGACAACTTGTAGAGGTAAACCAAACACCCACGTTTTCTTTACAGATGAAAAATAAACAAAACAAAGCCTCACAGAAGTTAAGTAATTTGCCCTGGGTTATGCAGCTGGTAACCAATGAAGATGAAATTTATAGCCATGCCTTCCTATCTGATTCATTCCTCTCATCAGGAAAAAGGGGAGAAGGAATGGGTGCAAATATAATATTTCTAACCTTTTGGAGGCAGCACTTAATTCTTGTTAAGTGACCTTGGCATCTGGGGTCCACCTAACATTTGAAAAATAGAAGTGCTACCACAATAGTGCACTGGCAGTCAAAATCCAATAATATAATGGTGTCTGGATAGATAAATAGGTAGGTTGGGTTTTAAAAGAATCTAAGGGCTGTGTGCTACAAATTCTAGGAAAGTATTAGTTCCCCATAGTGGGAAGAGTGAGAGAGGAACCTGTCATAACTGAGTGCTCACGACAGAAAACCCAGGGGGCAATCTTCATTTTCAGCAAGGCAAGAGGGGTGGGGACTGGTGTGTTTGCAGGAAGCAACAGGAACTCCACTCAGGAGGGACAGAGTAGGGAGGAAAGGATTCCCAAGGGACAGAATTCAAAGCCAAGGGAGCAATAAGCCCTGACACCTGGTGGGCCAGCTGTGGTCACAGATTCTGTAGCACTTTCCCATTTACCGAGTGGAGGTGCCACGCCAATGCCAGCAAGCCAGTTTCCTTTCACTCCTCCTGAACCAGGCTAGACTCTGGCCAAAAGTCTCTGCAGCCAGTGCCAGCACCCTCAGACACGACACTGCTCATCCTCAATGACAATGAGAAATGATGACCGCAATTGTGGCCTCAACTTCTCCTTTCTTTTCTCAACACACCATCAACTTTGCAGACTCTTAAGAATTAAACAGCCAGCCAGAGACGAACATAACTTTGGGCCAGCTGGGCAACTAAGCAAATTTGAAGCAATAGAAGCTGCTTTGTGAATTCCCATAAACTCAACCAAAATGGCTGGCATGAAAGTTTACAAGTGAGAGCTAAGTGTTTCTATTTCCTTTCCTAAGACACACACTGGGGTGAACTAGAAAAGCCTCATCCAGACTCTCATACCCACACCACGGGCGCTAAGAGGCTCTTGCATGCTAGGATTCCCTGTCGCCTTTGCTCAGAACTGCAGACTTAGAACATAACTGGGTTTGAACAAAGACCCTCCTCCCCATCTCCCTCCAGCTTCCCAACCCCCACCCCCTCCATCTGCCTTTCCCCCAGCCACATTAACTGCTCAGACACACAGTCACTCCACTCTAGAGTTACTCAGGAATCACATTCTTAGAATAACTCATCAATTATACCTGTCAACTTGCCAAAAGTGCCACAGGGGAGGTGGGAAGTCTAGACTGCATCGAACTGCAGCAGCACAGCACCCCTGTTCACAGAAAGCCCCAATTTTGCAAATGCCTTCACAATCTCACAAGACACGAGAATCCAAGAAAATGCAAGAGCACCAGGTTAGCACGTAGACACTGTCACCAAGTTACTGTCAGGTTCATGGTAGGGCACGGGTCTCTCTCCTTGCAGGACAGGAAAACCTGCAAAAGTCTGCTAACACAATGTTCTGCCACAGAAAGCCCAGGTTAGGAAACACTGAGAAAGAAATGTCACTGTATTATTTAAATATGCACAAAAAAATCATCGTCAATAAACGTGCTGCCAAGAAAGCAGCACCATGACAGACACACTTTTTAATTAGTTGGCAAGGATCATTAGTAATTAAAACATTTATTGTATGCAAATACTGCTGCTAGTACTGAAAAGTTTACTCTCTGAAGTAGGCTAAACATTCACATGAACACCACTTACGCGAATACAGTTAGAAAGTTCCTTTTTCCATGTGTGAAAAGATAAGTTTTCATTCAGTTTAGCCTGAAATGATTCAGAATCCAAGTTATCCAGGATCCTAATTAATAAGGTTTTCCCCTTGATTTCAAAATTATTTGAGAACAGAGCCACTTTATCAAAATATTTCATTGAAAATGTACTGTATTTCCCATGATAATAAACTATTTACTAAACTGACCTCAGGCAAGTTATTTCTATCATTCTGTGCCTCAGTTTCCTCACTTGTTAAGGATTAAGAATTCCCACCATGTAGGATTGGTGTGTGGATTAAATGAGATAACATAAATGAACATATAGGAAATGCTCTACCTCTGCGGTCCCCCACACCACCTGACACCCACACCCACCACCACCCCAGGACACCCCACCCCCCTAGCTCCAGTCCGTAGAAAAACTGTCTTCATTGAAACCAATCCTTGGTGCCAAAAATGTTAGGGACCGCTGCTCTATACAATCAATAACACATAAAACTTCAATTGGCCGGGCGCTGTGGCTCACGCCTGTAATCCTAGCTCTTGGGAGGCCGAGGCGGGCGGATTGCTCAAGGTCAGGAGTTTGAAACCAGCCTGAGCAAGAGTGAGACCCCGTCTCTACTATAAATAGAAAGAAATTAATTGGCCAACTGATATATATAGAAAAAATTAGCCGGGCATGGTGGCGCATGCCTGTAGTCCCAGCTACCCGGGAGGCTGAGGCAGAAGGATCACTCGAGCCCAGGAGTTTGAGGTTGCTGTGAGCTAGGCTGACGCCACAGCACTCACTCTAGCCTGGGCAACAAGTGAGACTCTGTCTCAAAAAAAAAAAAAAAAAAAAAAAAAAAAAAAAAAACTTCAATAAATATCCAGAATTATAATAATGTATTCAAAGACTTATGTTTTGTTTTTGTTTTTGTTTTTGAGACAGTCTCGCTTTGTTGCCCAGGCTAAGTGAGTGGCGTGGCATCAGCCTAGCTCACAGCAACCTCAAACTCCCGGGCTCAAGCGATCCTCCTGCCTCAGCCTCCCAAGTAGCTGGGACTACAGGCATATGCCACCATGCCCGGCTAATTTTTTCTATATATATTAGTTGGCCAATTAATTTCTTTCTATTTATAGTCGAGACGGGGGTCTCGCTCTTGCTCAGGCTGGTTTCGAACTCCTGACCTTGAGCAATCCACCCGCCTCAGCCTCCCAGAGAGCTAGGATTACAGGCGTGAGCCACTGTGCCCAGCCCAAAGACTTGTTTTAATATCACAAATCCTCAGCATCATCCCTGCAAAGAGTATATTTTGTTCTTTATTTGGCTTACAGTTTATTTAATAATTCCTTCGATCAATTCCCTTGTTCACCCCAACAGACCAAACTCCCAATTCCTTTAATCGTCCCAACTGCAAAGGGCGAGGTGAAAGCAACTACTCTCAGAAGCCATATATAGTCCGACATGATTGCGAAGATTTAGGGGAGGAAAAGGCAACGTACATCTATCTTTCTGGTCACAATGCAAAGCAGGACTTCACACTGTTGTCCTCATTAAGGATCTGCAAAAATAGCAACTCTCAATTTAACTTCCTCCTCACCAATTTAGGCCCCATTATTCACTTCCCACTCACAGCTTGTTTACCTGATGGGGAGAGCAGGGGCGAGTTGGAGGGGGCGGAATGGCGATTGGGAACCTTAGGTGGGAGGGGTGAAGCCAGCAGTCCACGTGAGTGAGCCCAGCGCCTGGGCGCTCACAGAACACAGGGCAGGCGGGAGAGCCCTCTGCCACACATCACCGAAGTGTTCTCCTGGGGGACCTCTTCCTCACCAGTTAGAGCCGTCCAGGGTATTTATTTCCCGGATCCTCTTTCTGCATGAGGCTCCATGTGAGCATTAAGATGCTTATTTTCCTCTGAAAAGCAAGGAGCACTGCAACAGGAATACAAATGTAATTCGACCCCAGAAACCAGCTGGCTCACTGTAAGACCTTGGAAAAGTCACTTTCCCTCCCTCCGCAGCAATTCAATCCCAGGTACAGGAACCAGAAAGGTGGCTGTCAGACCCCTTCCTCATGGTGACAGGTGGATGGTATTATCACCTCCACCCTAAATGCCTCTCGGGGATGGAGGAGGATGGATGCGCAGGCATTACGGCCAATATTCTACTCTCTGGCAATAGACGACTCACCTTTTGGAGGTAAACGGTCTCTTTGCAGGGCACCAGGGGATCGTTTAGCACTCTGCAAGAAGTAATTTGCTCTGTGGTCCTCTGGTGTCCTGAAAAGTGTAATCCACCTCCAAGAGGTGAACACTTACATCCCAGAGAACTTGTTTTCTCACAGTAGGATCAGAACGTTCAAACGCGTTCAGCTTCAGGAAAAAGCACCACAGGTATCATTTTCTGGCTTCTTCTCTCCCTGGCGGCGTCACAACCCCCCCTCCCCACCCCCTCTGCTCCTTACTGATCGTCCCATACTCTCCTCTCCTCAAACAGAAACCAGATGAAACCATCTGCAAACAACTTTGGGAAAGCGCAGTGTGTGCCTGGGGAAACTTAAACAAAAATCCTTTCTAGGCCGTCCCCCTCCTCCTCCTCCTCCTCCTCCTCCTCCTTCCCGTGGCTGTTACGGGCCCAGAGAGTTAATGGGAACTTTTCTCCTCTCCCCTCCCTCCCCCACTGCCCCTCTCCTGGCTGGGTCCTCAGCATTTGATTCCTGTCTGTCACTGAGTGATGAGGACAAAGGGTGAGGAGTCAGGAAAAGGTCTGCGCCACTTTGTTCAGAGTCTGGATTCGAACTTTGGATGAACCCTTCGTCGGGGAGGGGGCTGGGGGAGGAGAGGGGAGGCCAGCCCGGAGAAATTCTCCCTGCTCTCGCCCCGCTCAAGCCTCAAGAAAAGAAAGAGAGAGAAAGATTCTCTTCAAACAACAGGAAGGGAAAAAAAGGGGGTTAGGAGGGTAGAAACAGCCTCCCTCGGCCCCATTAGGAAAAAAGAGGGCATGGTGGGGGCTGGGGGGGAGGGGGGCTGCGCTTAAGAAAACAGAAGGCCCCTGGCAGCACTCACATGGGCCCATGCTGCGGCGGCCAGCCAAGAGCTAGTTTTGTTTCTACCCCCTCCAGCCTCTCTCTCTCTCTTATTTTTTTCCCCTACACCAAAGGGAATTCCTAATAAAGCCACAGTAGACTTGTAGAGAGCAAAGGGAAGGAAGAAGGAACCAGGGTGGGTAGGAACAAACAGATCAAACTCATTGCTTTCTGCAAGTCCAAAATAAAAGACACATATATGCACATAAAATTATAACACACTTCGTCACATGCTTCAAAACCGAGAAACACCCAGTCCTGAGTCTATTTCTCCTTTTCCTCATCCGTGTGTAAGTGGGCACTCGCCGCATATACCAGCAGTGGGCAACTTTTACTGTGGGAGGTTCCCCTCCCACCCCCTAAACCCTGTACTGTAGTTTTTAAAAAGCACCATTAACATAGAGTTGAAACCACTGCAAAAGCCAGTTTGTCTTTCTTGTGCTCAATAAAACCTAGCTAAAACTCTTTCACCTCCACTTACTATTGATTTTTCTATTGTACTCCACAGGCATGTGTATCTCACTCACTCATCAGACTGCCTTTCATTCTGTGAACCCCTCTGACCACATCTGGACGTGAGGTTTTTCAGCTCCCAGTGATGGGCAACCCTGCTTCATTCAATCATTTGGCGCCTGCCTGCAACCAGGCAGTCACTTTTGGTCTGGTCTCTCCGTCCTTAGGGCTTTGCCTGAGACTCTGGATTTCAATTCCCAAAAAAGTCAGGTGTCCTCCCCAACAGGGCAGATGAAAGGTGACAAGGTGTCCCTGAACCCCCAGGGCTCTCTCCTCTCTCTTTCCGCATATGAGAAGTGGACTTCGGTGACTGGATAGGAGAGTCAGAAGGGAGTGGAAGGGCGGAGGATCAGCTACTGCAACATCTAGCACCTGGTCTCTCTACCTCTCCTGGGAACACCCCCTGGTGTGGCGAATGTGCAGCTGTTTCCCGGAGGCAGTATGCGCCTGCCCTGGACTGCCGCAAATCAGAGTTCTGCGTCTGCGTGTGCCTCAACTTCACAACAAAACTATGTGGAGAAGAAAGGCAGAGAGATGGGTCAACAAGATGACCGTTCATAAATTTTCTGAGAAACTGGGGTTAGGAAGTGAATCCGTGTACTTAAAACTTCTCGTTTTGCAATCCTATGAACAGGAGCAAAAACTTTCCTCTTCGAATAGTATGCATGACATCCTAGCTCGAAGGAAATCAGACACACAGAGATCATCGGCTGATGACAACAAACAGGCAGATAAAATGCCCGGTGAGTATTCACATGACAAAAAGGCTTCCAAACCCTTAAAAAAGGGAGTTTTAGAAGCCTAGCCCTGAAAGGGATCTTATTCATCATTCGTATCTAACCCCTCTGCTTGGAGATGAGATATCCAAAACACCAAGTATGTAGGGATCTTACTCAAGACGCCACTTTCCACAATACCCCGCCCCTCCAGTGTCCTTTCCATCACTGCATTGCTTCCAGGAAGTGAAGGACTATATTTAAATATAAGATATGCTTTACCAGAATCAGATCCACACTTCTCAGGCACACATCCATGCAAACATGAGAGACAGCAGCATACCTTACATGAAGCTACAGCAGGAGTTGCAGCACCCTGTGGCCCAGTTATGTGAAACCAGGGGATGTGGGGACACACCACGGGCACACACCCCCACCCCCGGCCGCGATGCACTATGCTGTCCAACCCCAAGCATGGGCTTGCTATCTCCCGTTTACCTCGTTATGCGCTCCATCGTTACAACTCAGAGCTGTTACTGAAATTGGGTGTGAGGTTGATGTTCAAGTTTCACTCTCCATATAGCATCCTGGTGGACTGTTGCCACAGTTCCCTCGATGGGCAAACAGACTTCATCTTCAAGTTTCCTCTGTGAATAACGGGAGATTCACAACCTCCCTAGAGCAGGACAGGGCCCAGATAATGAGTGTAATTAGTACCTGGGTTACAGATAAGAAACTGTCCTGAGTGAGGTGGTCCTCATTACCTGTCAACTCAACAATAGAGCAGGCCAGTAATTGTTCTCCTGCATCATAATGCTGCTCCAAATGGGCTTAGATGTATCCATTTTGCCTTGGAAATGAAAAGGGAAACACATGCATTTATTGAGCACTCGCCATGTGCCTAGTACTGTGTTTGATGCTTGTTCTTGCAACAGGGATAATGTCAACATTTTTATGCATGGGCAGTTTCCTCTAGCACAGCAATGAAATGCATACACATGTATCTTCTGCAGATAACACACACCCTTTACTCTTCTTATTACTACCTGTCTGGACACAATTAGAGCAATAAGTCCACCAATATAAACCCCTAAATATAAAACGTGTAGATTTGCTAGTAGGGTGACAGTGAATGCCTTTATTTAGGGTTCTTTGAACATACTAAAAAAAAAAGTTGTAATTTCCGAGAGTGTGAAGTACGTGTATCTTCTCTGTGTACATCAGAGTTGTACTGTCAGGTTCCCAAGCTGCCCTTCTCTATCTTTTACTTAGAACCCCTGGAAAAAGCCATTTGTTAAATATTGGAATGAATGAATGTATATAAGCACCATTTATTCAATGGATGTTATAGAGAATCGAGACTATATATTGAAATGTATTTTGTTTATTAATCACACAAAGGAAAGAGTGCTTATTTAAGAAACAACTACACATGAGCATAGGATATAAAGGAAAAAAAAATGTACAAACCAAAATGCTAAAAGAGTCTCAGCTAGATATAATTATTATTATCTGCCAAGATGCCCAACTTAGGGTGAGAGTCTTGGCAACTAAGAAGACCATGAATAAGAAATCCTAACAGATTGTGGTTCTGCTGAGCAAGAAAGTAGTAACAGCCACAGAAAAGAATCAGAGAAAGGAACTAACTGGTTCTAGTGGTCTCCAAAGTAAGCCAAAGGAAATCTTCAGGGCATTTTTATTTAAATGTACTGATCCTCCATGCCCAACTACCCTCCTCAAAGCCTACAGTGAGATTCCTTGCCTAAGACCCTTCAACCCCCCAGGAGAAGGCTGCTTAGCAAAACCACTAAAGCAAACACAGACCCAACATTGAATGGGACTGATAAGGAGGATCGTTTGTAGGGAAAACTTTGCTTCTTACTACTTCTTACTCAGAAACGTTAGAACTGCCCTGGGATTGGGGGAAGGGTGTCCCCTAGGAGTGACCCTGAAAAGTGACAGCCAAGTTTGAGATATCCCAGACTGAGACCAGGAATTTTCACTGAGGGAGGAGGGGAATGGAAGAAGGTGGGGACAATTCTTCCTTTACTTCTTCCCAGGGAGAGGTTTAAATTACACATAATAACGATGGAAGGGGTGGGGGGAGGAGCGTGGCGTGTGCTGAAAGAGAGAGAGTCTTATTCAATTATTTCCCTCGCCTTAGATTCTACTTCTTTCACCTTAAAAAAAAAAAAGAACAAATTCCCACTTTCAACTTCTTGGTTTCACTTATTTATTAGATAGAAGACTCCTTTTCTAGCATTTCGATTGATCTGATGGGAGGAAAACTGGACAAAAAGTCTGCTTGAGCAGACAGAAAGTTAGTTTCACTCTTGGGAGAGGGAAAAGAAAAAAAGGAGGCTTTGCAGATGGGAAAAGACAGGACATTTTGTGGATAGGCATAACAAGAAGGTGCTGGAACCTGAGGCCTTGATCAAAAAGCAGCAGCTGCCCCTCCCACCTCTGCTTCTGCCAGTGTAAGGCTGTGTCCAGCCAACTCCCTAACTCTAATTATCATTTGTCTTTACACAGTTCTCATGTGTCCTCTCTTGCACACTTGCCATCTGACCTCACCTCCATCTACTCCATGACACCTCTCTCACCCTTCATAACCCCAAAGTCCAAGATCATAACTCAGAAAACAGAAAAGCTCTTCAAGAATTTTTCCCCATTCAATAACATTGATTTTGACCAGAAATCTCTCACGGCACTTAATTGGAGTGATGCACCAGATCTAAGAGGTACTTCCGTCCTGTCTTCTCATTCTTTGAAACATCACAAACTAGTACAAACTAGTACCCTGAAAGCAGACAGTACTGATTTTGGAAATAACTTCTTTCTTTCTTTGTTTTAGAGACAGGGTCTTGTTATGTTATCCAGGCTGGCCTCAAACTCCTGGTCTTAAGTGGTTCTCCTGTCTCAGCCTCCAGAGTAGCTGGGACTACAGGTGCACCTGCCTTTTAGAAATAATTTCTTAAGATGTTCCTTTTAAAAATATAAATAAGTCCAAAGGACATTTAGATGAATTCTCTGTGACTCCTTCCTTCCCTCTCTCCCTTCTTTCCTTCCTTCAACTAACATTTCTTGAGCATCAGATACATATACCAAGCACTGTGTTAGGTATGCATGAATAAAGGAGAAACTTACAATCTTACAGAAAACTGGACAGGTCTTCTGGGATATTTTCTTTGGGAGCAACTTGTGGGCTAACTGCTATGCTACTTGATCAAGAGCTGCCCTAAAGGTCCTTCGTTTTCTCCCAAAGGTGAGCAATTTGAGGATAGGATCCTATCTTGCATTTCTCACTCTGCCTCCCAGTAGAAATACCTCGTAAATGCTTTTTAAATGGAAGAAAGGAAGAGAGGAAAGGGGGAAGAAAGGGAAATAAGGAAGCAAAAATTCTCTCTGATACGTGTAATAATGAAAATCTAAGCCAGGCGCGGTGGCTCACGCCTGTAATCCTAGCACGCTGGGAGGCCCGAGGCAGGAGGATCGCTCAAGGTCAGGAGTTAGAAACCGGCATGAGCAAGAGCGAGACCCCGTCTCTACTAAAAAACTAGAAAGACATTAATTGGCCAACTAAAAATATATAGAAAAAATTAGCCGGGCATGGTGACACATGCCTGTAGTCCCAACTACTCGGGAGGCTGAGGCAGAAGGATTGCTTGAGCCCAGGAGTTAGAGGTAGGCTGACGCCACGGCACTCTAGCTCAGGCAACACACACAATAAAAAGAAAATCTACAAATTAATAACACAGGATAAAACCAGTCTGGTGGCTATTTGTTTCTTGCACTCTTCGTTTTACATGTGTGTCTCAGGGACTGTCCCTCCTGGTCTTAGGACCCATATTTTCTCTGTAAACCAGTCACAGGAATGACAGTACTGGGCACAGCTACAGATGCCCATGAAAAATGGACCCACAGTGTCTCCCAGCTGAGGTTGCCAGGTCAAGTTAGGAGTAGACAACAAGAGGGGCCCCACCCCCTCTGCCCTGTGACCTGAAGGTCAGAGAGGTTGGGTTAGTGAGCCTAGGAATAGGACACTCTTCCCTAAAAGAAAACAAAAGTGAAAAAGCAAATCTACAAGACAATTGCCTCTCTTGTCTCAGAAAACTCTCAAATGTCCTATCATTCCAATTTTTCTCTGCTACCCTTAAGGATTCAAACCCCAAATTCCAAAGGGAGAAGGTAGCTATATTGAAAGTATATGTTAAGGAATCTTATACTTCATCTCACAAAAGATAGAATGTTTACACTTCCATTAGGTAGCACTTATCCAGCTAGAGTACAATGTGTCTATTAATGTGTCTATTAATACCTGTTTACTCCCAGTAGACCATGAGCTCCTCAAGGGAAGGAACTTTTGCTTTATGCCTCTTTTTATTTCAGAGTCAAGAATAGCAAGTACTCAATAAGCCTTAAGAAATGAAACTTTTCCTTTTTGGATAAGCATATAAAAAAACACTTTTCAATTCAAAAAATGCTGAGTATCTACTAGGTGCTGGGCATATAAATCCTGATCATTGTTTTCAAGAAATTCAAAGCCTAGTAAAAGAATTAGATAATAAACCAATAATTATAATAAAATCTGGTGAGTGCTATGGAGAGGTTATGTGTAAAGGGCTATGGTAAAACATCTAATATAATATTTTATCATGTTGCTGAGGACCATGCCCATTATATCACTAGCATCTTCTTATTTGGAACTACAGAAGAAATTTTGCGTAGGGCCCAGTACTAGGGGAAAAAAAAATTCGCTTCCCCTGAAACAACTGATTCATTTCCAATTCAAAATACTTTACAATTTGAAACTGCTCCTAGTCCCCTTTTTTGCTCTTGCTACTAGGAAGCACAAAATCAAATCTGTAGGCAACCTCTCCAGGATATAGAATGAACTTGGTCCTGGACTAGTTTGATCCAAAGAGACAAGCAGCCATTCCCCTACTAGCAAAAGGCCTGAGACGTTCACAATGATAAAGGATCTTATGAATGCAATTTTACAAAGTAACATTTCCTTGCATTTTATTTTACTGCCCTACCTGATTTTTTTCTTCTAATTTCCTCATCTATTTAGTAAATCTCTTTGCATCACTCGCACCTTTTGGTAAGCTGCTTGAATTCCTTTTTGAAATGAGAGAAGTAATAAATAAATTAGATACATATGAATAACAAGTTCTGTTGAGAAATAAAAGAGAAGTTTGTCCCTGAGTACATAACCATCCCCAAGAAATAGAAAATGCATGCAGCTGTAAGGAAAATAACAGGAAGAAAATATTTAGACACGGGGAAAACGAAGAACTGAAAATAGATGTTGAGCTAGGACGACACAATTAAAGGTGAATTGGTGAATTTATGTCCTTTTTCTTTTGTAAAATGTCCTTACTAAGGTCTTCTTGGTAATATTAATATCACTATTAATATTATTAATAATATTGTTTTGTAAATAAATTTAAGCATAGGCTACCTTGAATTCTTTTTTTGTTTGTTTTTCCTTTCCAACACCTGGCCTGAAGGTAATAGGTCCTGCAAGTGTTGTTACCATCACAACTTGACGGCCACCCAGGTCCTGCATACCAGGCTGCTCTCCGGGCCACCACCACTGCTCAGAACTGATAACACCCACTTATCAAAAAGCGGAGCTCCTGGATGTGCCTTTCTGACCAGAGTGGCTCCGTAACTGGAGAGATGTGATTTTCGGGTCTCAGCAACGAAGCCTCCATCTGCACCGCTTGATCACAGGGAGGTGGTATGACAGAAGGACAGCGGGCCCAGAAGGGTGTGCAAACACAGGGTATGCAACACTTCGCCCTGCTCTCTGTTCCTGTCAAAATGCTGGGCTTCGCAAAAGGAACCAGAAAAGCTGCCACAGACAACACGGGTGGTCAAGCTTTAGACCACCCGTGAAAGTCACACCCGTTGCCTAAAAGAAATCGGGTGGATTCTAACAAGAAAACAGGCAGAGGCCTAATGGAAATCAGGAAGTAAGCCCAAAGTGAGTTTTAGATTTATCCTCTTATGTTTTGCAGCCTACCACGGCCAAGGGAAAATCAAATTTCTGTACCTGAGAAACAGGACCAGAAATAAGTAGAGCCAAACAATTTGTTATTTAAACAAGTGAGTAGTATTCCCACCTAATTTTCTTGGAAGAATCACAATTTGAAGGGCTGTCACTTGATGGGAATGAATATTTTTGTAAAAAAATAAATAAATAACTAAAATAAAGAAAGAAAAACTACATTTGGTAAAACTTAGTGAATAAAATCTGTTCCAACTGAGCGTCTCATTAGCTGTGTGACTTTAGGTAGTAGGTTCATTAAACTCTCTGTGTCTGTCTGTATACTCATCTTAAAAACTGGAGTAATAATAGTAGCTGTGTATCTAATAAGTGCTTTTTTATATATGCATTAACTGTTATTACGTACGGACAGAAGAATTCTGGGTGCCACAGGAAAGTATGAGACATCTCGCTTCTGCTGACACTTTCTGCTCAGCCTCATTCCCGGATGATCCACCACCACTCCCCTCCCAGCCTGGGGCCCAGAGCACTCTTCCCCTGAAATCACTCTGAGGACACAAGTAACAGCTTAAAGTAACAGCTTAACCATATACACTGCCTGTTTCCCTTCTTCAGCTGACAGCCAGGACAGACAGACTATGCGTGTGTTCCAAGAGCCAGAGAAGCCTCCAGGGCTGGCCTGTCCCAGTAACTGGACTGAACAAGCTCCTAGACCAGTTTGATCCAAAGAGACAAGTAGCTATTTCCTTACCAGCAGCAGGGCTGGGAAGCCACAATGAGAAAGCCATCACCCTGAGTATCATAAACCTTAAGGAGACAGGCTGGTCTAATGGCACAAGGCCTCAAAGAGCATTATGTTAACCCAGTGTCTTCTAGCAGCAGGAAGGAAGAGGAAGAAGAAAGAGGGTAGTTATGGTAAGGGAGGGTATGAATGTGAAAGACGAAGCTAACCATGAAAATTTAATTTGTTAAAAAAAAAATGACTAGAGAATGGCAGACAATGCACAAATTGTCTACATGCACTTACTGAATGCATAATAAATGTATGTATGAATATATATAACTATATACTTGCACCGTGATAAAAATTAATTCCAGGTTCTAGAAAGCATCATTTTGTTCATTTCCTAGCTAGCAAGAACCCTGGAGCATAGAGGTAAATTCCACACTTCCTCTCAGCACTCCTTCAAGACAGAAGCAGACCATGTAGCTTAAGCTGCCCAGGTGAGCAAATGTCACAGAATGCCTATTCAGCGGGTGGTAAATTTCAGCCATCCCAGGGAAATGCCAAGTGGTCTCAGGTCACAAGTTTGGCAAATAGCAATTTGGGGGGGTGGAGCAGTGGTGGAGGGGGGAGTGAGTAGGCTCCAGTGGAGAGGAGGAAAGGAACAAAAGAGAGCAAAAAAGAGACAGCAGAAAGGAAATGAAAGGGGTTACAAGGTTGAAGGAAAGGCAAGAAGGCCAAATATGCAAGGACTCAAACAAAAACATTTCTCAGGCTATCTAAGTGAAAAACTAGAACTCTTTGATTCAAAGAAAGCATGCTTCTCTGCACGCATCACTCAGGGTGGCAATGAACTTTGGTTCAGAATGACCTTCACAGCTACAGCCCTGGCTCTAAGGAACAGCCCTGGCTCTACAGTCCTGTCATGGACACAGGGGCTTAGGGAGTGTGGCAGATGCCCATGTTTCAATGACTGTGACCGTGATTTAGATCCCTTATTGGGCTAGAAGCTCCTTGAGGGTAAGGGCCACAACTCACACGCATTTGTATTCCTCAGTCTCTTTCATAACACTTCATACACAGGAGAAGTTGCATAAATATTTGCTAAAGCAATGAGCAGACCAAAATAGAATACAGATTCTTCAGTCTCATCACGCCCTCCAGACGGTCTAAAAGAAAAATGTTTAACTGGCGTTTCTAAAATGAAAAAATAAATAAATAAATAAACCCAACTGGGATGGGGGATTCATCTTTAACTTTTTCACTATTTGACCTGTTGAGGCTAAGAGTTTTCCCAAACATCTCTAGAACAGATGATGTTCAAAAATATCTGGTGAGACTTCCTTAAAAACAATCGAGCTTCTATAACCTCCACTTACGGAAGGGCAAAATTCAGGAGGTGACATTCTCTGACAAGACAACCAGCCTTTGCATACTCATGCCCAGATGGAAGCCACTAAGGAGTTGTTTCTCTCCTTAGAACCGGTATAAACCCACTAGGAAGTCACCAAAACATCCCAGCCTAGAAAGAGAGGAGTCAGGAGAGGAAATGAGTAGGAGAGTGGGGGTGTCCAAATCAGGAGCAAAGAGAAACAATTATTTCCAGTCTTTAGTATCACCATTGCTGGTACGATTATTGCTGCGCTTATATTTAAGCCACATCTGTAACAGTCAGAAGTAACATGTGAACTCTCCAGCTACCTACTAACCCTTTCTCCTCTCCCCCAGAGTTACTAAGGATGGGAAACTCACCCTGTGAAACTAGCAATGGGCCCCATTCTCCAGCTGGTTGGTGGATCAGAGACTGGGCTGGTGGAAATTTATAAAGGGAATTAATGCATAGACTTTCAAAGTAATGAGGGAATTCAACCTTCCTGACTTCTAGCTCTCCCACGTTCATGCAACAGAAAGTTTCTAGAGGGTCTACTGTGGGAACTGGTGGGTTGTCCCGTAAGGCTGTAACAGAGCAACACTGGCACAGCACAAGAATCCATTTAAGAATAATAATCACACATCAAGAACATCTTTCCTAGTGTAACTTTCTAAGAAGAAAAATAAAGTAATACGGCTTAGGCATGTGCATGGTGACAGCCCCTTCCTGCCTGGGCTCCAGCAGGCTGGGTGGGGGAGGGGAAGCAACTAGGAGGCATGGGTGGGAGAGGGGCAAATACTAGGATTAATTCTCTCTTTTCTGAAGAACGCGAAAATAAGGCAGCTTGAGGACCCTTTATACTGTCCTGGGAGACAAAACAAGCCGCCATCTAAGAAACTAGGTATGCTTGAAGGCCCCAGACCTTCTTCGAGTGTTAAAGAAATCAGACCAAGCTTAACGAAAACAAATGTCAGTGCTGTTTAAAGTACATCAAGGTTCTTTGGGTTAAAAATCTCCCCAGGGGAAGATGACGCGCTCCCTTGTAAGGGCTGAGAGATAGAGAAGACGCGAATGTTTCTGCAGTAACTCCGGATGGTATTATTTAATTCATTTCATTACCATAAAGCAACAACTGGGATATTTATTGAAGGGAGCTGGAAGTACACTGGGCCAACTAAGAAACGGAGCTGCAAATTAACATGCGTGCGTGTGAGCGCGCACACACACACACACACACAGTCACCCACGTGCTCACACGCGGCCTTGT
This sequence comes from Microcebus murinus, assembly GCF_040939455.1. Classification (NCBI taxonomy): domain Eukaryota; kingdom Metazoa; phylum Chordata; class Mammalia; order Primates; family Cheirogaleidae; genus Microcebus; species Microcebus murinus. Next base: position 112,056,563 of record NC_134105.1, on the reverse strand, counting down.
GAATTTCACTTCTGCATGCAAAACCACCACCACCACCACCACCCATGTCTGCAGGGCGCGGGCACCGTGCATGCCAAAACCGCGGCTGCAGCGCCCCCCCCCCCCCCCCCCCCCGCCCCAGCCCCCGTGCGGGAGCAGCCCCTGGGCCCGGTCCCCGGGGGCGGACTGCACGCACAGGGCCTCAGAGGCTCTCCTGGTGACAGTCCCAGCCCACACAGAGAGGTGTTTAATAAAGGAAGTATGGCTCCCGAGAGAGGGTGTTTTTTCCCCCTTGGGGACGGCGGTCCTCGCCTTACTACCCTTTGAGAAAAAAAAAAAAAAAGTGAGGTCAGAGGAGGTGGGGGGACACCCAAGCCGCCCGGGGCCGCGTCCAGGAGCGAGCGCCCGCGGCGGACCGCGGCATCCCAGGCGAGGCCAAGGGAAACGCTGAAAACGCAAGCGAGCCCCACGCCGAGGACACTCGACTTCGCGGCCGGCGACGCGTGGCCTGCGCGGGTGGCTCGAGGCCGGGCCGCGCCTGGCGGAGCGGGCGGGCGGGCGCGGGGCGCGGGCGCAGCGGAGGCCCGGGCGCCACGCGGGGCCGGCGGCGCGGAGCTGGCTGCCCGGGGACGGCGGCGGGCGCTCCCCCGCGTGCCCTCTGCCGCGCACCGGCCCTGCGGTCAAGTCAACAGATTTGCAAGCGGCCTCCCTGAGCCCCCTCCTCGGAAAGGGTAACTGTGCAGGCTTTTGCAGCCAGACCCAGACGTCTAGAGGCCCGGGTCCCAGCACCGTTATACTGGTCTGAAAGAGGCCTCTCGTCTCAGCCCAAGGCCACCTTGCCAGGCACCCGGTGGCTTCTCCACCGTTTGTTAGTTCCAAAAGTTTTATGTTGTGATGCATCTCCTTAAACTCCTTCCACTCGACTTTGATTTCTCTTTTCTCCCTGGTCTGGGAGGAACATGCTCTCTCATCTCTTGAGGGTTTTTTGTTCTGGTGGTGGTTTTCTTTTCTCCTTTCCCCCTTTAATGGGCCTCAGGACAAGCTCCTTTAATTTATTCCTCACACGACCGTGGTTACTTCTCCAGCCTTTCTACTCGGTGCTGTGTGCAGCACCACCACCCACCCGCACCCACCAAGGCATTTCCCTGGCAAGGGGCTGGGGATTACAGGCACCCTAGCAAGGAGGCTGCACAAAGGAAAGCTGTGCATGTGTTGCCTGCTCTTTGTTTTTAAATGTTTATTAATGTAAGCAGGGTGCATGGCCCCAGAGCCTCTGCATGCAAATTCTCTAGAAAGGAATTAACATCTACACCCTCATATCCTTAGAGTGCCTTTCAGGATGGATGTGTAGGCCCAGCTCATCATTACAGTCTCACAGGGTCTTTCTTTGTTAGGGACAAAAAAATTAATGCAAAGTTTCAATTCTATTAACAATGGTAATTATAAGGAGCATTCTCCTACAGTGACAACACTGTAAGTTTCAAATCACCTAAAGCCCTCAGGTAAAACCACTCACTACTTTCTCTCTCTTTGCCCTACCAACACAGGCCACCATGTAAATGGATTCCTTTGACCTACTGGCAGATTCAACCTGTCTCAAAGCAAGCCATATATATAAACTTTGCTCTCACACTTACTGACCACACTCTCTCAGGGAAGCTGAAACATCTTTCTAAATATCCTCACTTTAAGTTTCCAGAAGCCCCACTAACAGGTAGGGGGGAGGGGGAGATACAAATTATTTCAGTAACTCAGCTGAGGCAAATGGTCAACAAGTAACTCCACCATTCCAAGGTGAAAACCAAACCTCTTTCCTAACTTCCTGGGTTCTACCACATGAACTCAAAAAGGTATACTGCACTTCCAATCCTACAACAATACATCTTCGTATATTACAAAAGAGTTTTCCAGTCTAAAATCCAGTAGCCATAAATGCATAATATGGAAACAATATTTGCATTCAGTCACAATGTCAATGAGGTAGATTAAACTGAGGCTGGCCTCCAACTGGCCTTATAATGCCTCAATAATAATAAAAAAAAATTTTTTTTTAATTCCACTTATTTTTTTCCCTCCCAGTTTGCCCTCATCCCATTCAACTTGACTAATTGAATTAGCTTTAACACCACGATAGCAGTTTTACATGACTGTTTGGGAAAGATATTAGGATTCACAGGATAAACTAGAACTGCCACAACAATGAAAAAGAATTTCCTTTTATAAAATGTTCTACCTGCTTTCCCTTCTATGAACCTCGGCCTTGGCAGGGATCATGTTGGGGCTCATGATCAACGGAATATGGGGTCAGCCTAGTGTCTTTCTAGAGTCACCCATTCCCTGGACAGGGAAACCTGAGACCAAGAGGTTAAATGGTGTTCTCAAAATAATTATGCTGCCGTAGGGGCAGTCGGTGTTAAGCCTCAGAACTCCCAGTGCAGGGTCCGGCAAACTCTTGTCACGCTATGAAGGTCTTCTATACTTGTTCCATTGTGTTCTAGCTAAAGAAAACAAAGTGACTGCTTCGTTCCACTCATTCTATTTTAGGGAACATTTCAGATTTTGTTAAGGATAGAGAAAGAAAGTGTAAAATGAAGAGTTGTGTAAAGAAAGAAGTAAAAAAGAGAGAGGAGGTGGTGGAGGGGAGTCACCCCATCTTAGCTCCCATCAGTGACCTCAACAGGGTGCAGTGGGAGTTCCCTGCCAGAAAGATAGGCCTCAGATGTGCTTTATTCTGGAACGTGGCTATCCATCAGGAACCAATTTCAATTGCTACAGAACTACCAGATCAAGTTTGACTAGGGAACAGCCATGTGTCTTCCTCAGAGTGTAAAAACTATGCCAAAAAGGAACAAAACAAAGATTTATGCCAGAACAACCATTCTATACGGCTGTGCTATCCAACATGGTAAATACTAGCTAGCCACATGTAGCTATTGAACCCTTGAAGGATAGCTAGGCAAAATTAAGATGTGCTGTAAATGCAAAATACACAATGAATTTCAAAGCCTTCACACAAAAGAAAGAAGAATGTAAACTATTTCATTACTTTTTATGTTTATTACATATTAAAATATTTTACATATATTTGGGTTAAACCAGACACATTACTAAAATTAATTTCACCTGTTTCTTTTTACTTTTTAATGGGTCTATTAGAAAATTCAAATCATCAAAATTACAATTTTAAGACCTTAGCACAAAAAAATGCAAACTATCTCATTGATTTTTATGCTGATTATACGTTGAAATATTTTAGATATATCTGGGTTACATAAAACGTATTATTTAATTTCACCTGATTTTCTTTTTTACTTTTTTTAATGAGACTACTAGAAAATTTAAATCATCAAGTTTAAAATTACATGTGTGTTCAGTGAATAGCATTGTTCTATGGGATACTACTCTCCCCAGAACTCCAGGATTGGCAGAAAAGGGTATAAGAGTGTTGGAATGCTTTTTGCTGAGATTTGCCCAAAAGTTATAGACAACCATTTTACATAAAAGCAGGGTCAGGAAGCATGTTAGTGAGCCTCTAAAAATCCTAGATAAACTAGTAGAAAATACAACCTGAACAGACAGGGCCAAACTGCTGAGAGAGGTGGTCAGCACCTCTACAGTCACCTACTGCTATGTGGTTTCAGAAAAATAACAGTAGTTGCTATTTATTGAGCAAATTCATTGAACTACGTGCTTTATATTATTGTCTTTTTTAGCAACCCTACATAGTAGGTATTATTATCTTCACTGCACAGATGAGCAAATTGAAACTCTATTAAATTAACTCACTTACTGATGTTATGCAAAAAGCTAGGATTTGACCCAGGTTGATTTGACTCAAAGTCCATGCTCTCTCAGGTATGACTGGATTATTATTCAGAAAAGTTTCCGATCTTTCTCAAAAGGGTATTCTTCTTCAGGAACCTGACACCTGAAATTCCAGCATTAGAGATTCATTCCTTTAACTTACTTTTTCTTCTCTTTAAAATGCAAATACTTCTGAGAGAGGTTTCACATAAATCCTCATCATGCATACTTCAAGTCAAATAAATTTACCAAAAGTGTTTTTTCTCAAGAGTAAGAATTGACCAAAAGAGGCAAAAAACACAGTAGAGTCCTAAACACGGAGAAGACAGGTTGCTGAATGGAGAAAGAGGTTGAAGGAATTGAAAGCAGGTATTGCTAAAGACAAAACTTAGTGCCATTTACAGTATGACTTAAGAGAATACCTATTACACAGTCATCAAATTGTATACATTAAGTATGTGCAGTTTTTTGTATATCAACAGGCTGTTAAAAAAAAAAAAACAAAGAAGAAGAAGAATGCACCTACTGCAGACACTGTGTGAAACACTTTGGCAGTTTCTCAATATCTAAACCATGTGAGCCAGCAATACCGCTCCTATATCCAGAGAAATGAAAATATATATCCACACACAAAATCTTGTATGCAAATATTCATAGCACTACTATTCATAATAGCCAAAAGGTGGAAACAACCTAAGTATCCATAAATTGATGAACAGATAAGCAAAATGTGGTATATCCATACAATGGAATATTATTTGGCCATAAAAAGGAATGAGGTACTGATACATGCTACAGCATATATAAACCTCAAAAACATACTAAGCAGAAGAAGTTAGTCAAAAAACATCTGATATTGTATAATTTTATATATGTGAAATGTCCAGAAAAGGCAAAATCCATAGAGATAGAAAGTAGGTTAGTGGTGACCAGAGGCTAGGAGACACGGGAAATATGGACTGAACCGTAATAAGTATTGGGGGTTCAGGGGGTGGCAATGAAAATGTTCTAAAATTAGATTGTAGTGATGGGCTCACAACTTAGTGAACGTACTAAAGACCATTGAACCGCAAAGTTTAAATGGGTGAATATCATGGTATTGGAAATATAATTTAAGAAAGCTATAAAAAAATAACTAAAAAGAATAAATCTATTAATATATCAAGGCTGTCCTTATGACAAAGATAACATTTTTCCTAAATAAGGATCATATTAGGAAGGCAAAAAATGGTCAGGTTGCCCTAAATTCATTTTGTGCTACTTTTCCCTGCTTTGAATTCTTGCAAGTTGAGTGGATGGGCCTGTGTCTTCAGAGAGAAAATATTTTTAACTTTGATTACACAATGTCTCCAGTTGCTGATGCTAAGAAAACATCGTCACTAACATATGCAATTCTAGCTTTTCGGGCAGTGATTGTCCAGTTTGTAAGTGATTAAAAACCTTTGTGTCTAGCTCTTACTCATTTTCTCCCCCTCCCCCTTCTTCCAACCTAGTCCCAGACTTTTGGCCAGATATAGCTAATTCTTACCTTAAGAGAATGGCAAGAGAAACAAAAGCAAGCAAATCTTAAATTCAGCAATTTTTCTCTCTTTCCGCCATAAAATCACAATCTTAGAATTGGCTCAGTCTTTAGGGACCATCTGGTGTAAGCCTCTCTCTTTCATATAAGAAAACAAGGCCAGAAATAATAAAAGCTAGCAGTTATTGACTGTTTACTCTATGCCAGGCACTGTAATTTACATGTCTTACCTCATTTAATCTTCACAACAACTCTCTAAGAGAGATTCCATTATGATCTCCACTTTATAGATAAGGAAAAGGAGCCACAGAAAAGTTTTATGACTGGAATAAGATCTGCTAAGAAGTAGCAGATCTAGGATACAAACCCAGGGAGTCTGGCTTTAGAGTTCAAGTCCTTTACTACTACTATTTTAATTTCTCCTACAATTATTTAAGCAATTTGCCTAAACAGTATAACTACTTAGTATAAGCTCCAGAACCACCATGGAAGTAAAGCACCCACCACAATACCCACTAAATGAGAAAAGTTTCAGTAGAAGATGTATTTAAACTACAACCTAAACCAAAATGGATGAATTTTCCACTCATTGCAGTCTCGATTTCCACTGATAATTGAGAGATTGAAAGAGAGCTGTCAGAAGTAAGAAGACCTTCCGGTAAGTCACTACTGACCTTATTCTGCCATAATGGGAGATAGGTGTTATAATCTTATGACAGTCTATTTCTACACTTTTTTTTTTTTTTCTGGGAATCATTCTGCCAAGTTCTGAGAAGTGACATCTCTGAGATGCAGATGGGGCAAAAATGCAACCAGAGAATTTTCCTCATGAGAAATGACTGACCACCCCATTATTTAATTATTGACCAGTAGATGTATGGGATTTTTGGCCTGAAAGAGTTAATGCATTCACATCCTGTGAAATGAAATAAAATATGAATCCTGAGGTAATTTTTATAGAAAATACAGCATCTTTTATTTATATAGCACAGAGAGCTCAAAATACTTTGCAAAGAACTCATTAATCCTCTATTTATTTTATTCATCAATTATTACATTCCTTAAATCTCACCACACCATTGCAAGTAAGAGGCAACGGAGTCAAAATTATTATATCCTCTAACCCAGGTTAATATGGCACTACAAATGAATGGGTACTTCTCAGGGTCATATGAAAATGGAGCTGTCTTTAGAGCTGAACCTAGGATCACGTGGCACTTTCAGTGAATTTTTTAAAGGAAAAGCAACAAAAGTATATTTAGATTCACTTCACCAGGTTCAAATATAACAGTATCCATCTAAAAGAGGTTTGAAACCAAAATCTAAGGACAAGCTTTCCTAAGCATGCATGTAAACTATGTCTCAAAAGAAGCCAGGGTTACATCTTAAATTAAAAATGAAAACGTCTTCCTATTTAAATAGGTTCAATATCTAGGTTTTGGTTTGTTTGCTTGTTTGGGTGTATTTTCGTAGTTTTGCCAACAACAACAATAAAAAGTTCATGATGTCAACAGAACACAGGAGCAAAAGCATGAGAAAAGGCCTGGCACCAGCAGTCAGCTAAATACACAAGCAAGTAATGCCCCCCTCTCAGCCCAGAGCGCAGCCTGCTGCCCAACTTGGAACCCACACCCTCACTCCTCCCAGCTCAACACCCTACAGCCCCTGGGTTGCAGATTTCTCTACACATTTCCCCTCTCGCAAATCCACTTCCAGATTTCTCAGTGTAACCTAAATCTTCCTCGTTTCCAATCCTCACAGATATCCCCCATTGTTGGAACACACCGCACCAAATTTCCAAAAATCTCATTCTAGTAGGTATGACCACACTGTTCTTTGCACCCTCCTTTTCCACTTCCGAAAAGTCAGAATTTTTCTAATTCAAGGAGTAGACTAAAAATGGAGTACACAAAAGTGACAGGAGAGGAGGGACATTTCTTGTCACAGTTCATCTTGTATGTTGTCTGTTAGAGCCATATTATTGTAAGTCTATAGCTTATACCCAGGTCATAATAAATAATACAGAATCTAACCACATTACTTCTGCCTTAACACACTGGGGTGCCTGATAGGTAGTATCAGGTAAAACTGACTTGTAGTTTCCCTTCATTTGCCCCCCCTTTTCTCTCCTCGGCCCCTTCTACCAGCTCTTTTCACTGCAAAAAACAAAACAAAAAGGACCAAATTCTTTAATTTTCTCATCAGCAAGAAAAAAGTTTTTGCATTTGCCAGCTATGAATGGGCTTCTATGAAAATCAGTCCTGCCACTGCAACCCCTGAAAGAATCTGATCAGAGGCTGCTCTAAATTGTCTAAAGTTATTTCACTCTTGTTCTGTTCAAGGCCTAATACCATCAGAATTATTTCCCTACAATCCTACAGCTTCCTTCAATAATGCCCCCCCCACCTATACATGCGAAGACACACACGTATACATAGACACACAAATTATTCTCTAATGCTCTAAAGCAGAGAGGAGAGAAGTAGAAGTCCTATAATGTAATTGCTATATTAAAAAGAAGTGGCAGGCGAGAATAATAAAGGGAAGGTGTCAAAAGTGAAATACAGTAGTAGACTTAAAAAAACACACACACTACAGTTCTGTGATGGGGGTGTTAATTGAACACAGAGAGCAAAGGAAAGAGAGAGAACAAAAGGGTATTAAGGAAGCAAAAAATAATTTTTTTTTTTACCTCCTCCGATGATTTGATTTAACTTCAGTGCAGACAATGCACAGAGGGAAACTGGCTGAAAAGTGCCATATATAGCTATAACGTTCTAAAATTAAAGACTATTCACAACAATTGCAGCTATTCATTGCTATCTATAAATATTCTCCTTAGTAAATGGCACCCAATATTTTGTGTGTTTTCCTAATTTTTAAACCTGCATGATTTTGACATAAAAGTTAAAAAAGAGAAAAATGTTTAAAAATACATTCAAGGTTTTTTTAAAGAAATGTAATATACCTGAATTTTCTTCTCCTTATCTTCCATCCCATCAACCCCATTACTACCACATATATGCATATGTAAAACTCAGCCTATTGCTAACATGTCAGAAGACAAACAATGATTCTTAAAATCCAAAATAAAATGTGCTATTAAATGGTCCAAAACTCTAATTAAGTCTCTGTATTCCCAGAATGAGCAAACAGATAAAAGCTACATCTGAAATACATTACTGTAGGTCTTAACAGGGCTTTTCTTGCTGCTGTTTGAGATTTGTCACTCAAGCATTTTGCTGGCATTCTTTTTCCTTAGCATTTATATATAAAAGCAAAAAGGTAGCAAAATAAAAACTTACCCACACGTTGAAGCAAGAAGACACATGGGTACTCCTTTTTTTTTTTTAATATCCCCACAGTAATTTCTGACTTAAATACCCATCAATCAACTGCAATTTAGACAGTGCTGCCTATTTGGGGTGTTTTGTGTGTGTGTGTGTGTGTGTGTGTTTAAAGTTCCAAAAGGTTGATAAGACATTCTTAGCCAGTTTTCCTATTTACTTACTTCTAAGTCTTCCAACTATAAAATCGTTAGCAAAAGCACAAAAGCAAAAAAAAAAAAAAAAAAAAAAAGGCAACAAATGAATGCAATTACCAAGCTCCTCTCTAGAGTTCTCCCTAGGTGAGCCAAATGTGTGAACTTCCATGTTAGAATACAAACAAACAAAGCCCAACCTAAATCAAGGAACCTCTATAATACTTGAGATGGAAGCTCAAAAACACTCATTAAATGCAAGGAGGCTTGAAAGTAACAATAGGAAAAGTCCTCAAACAATTAAGGAATGTATGTGAACTGATCATTCAAGTGATCTTTTCACCAGCTCTGTATCAATGGGAGGGGGAAGCTCCTGCAACTTTACAGACACTTTGTTTCTGCGACACATGCATGACACATGCATGACACATCAACTGCATGGAAGATATGCTGGCGCGTAGAATGAGGGCTCCGCAGATCCTGAGTAAGGAAGTAATCGCGCTTTAGAATCAAAGAGTTCTTTTCAACACACCTCGGTAGACTCCTACCTTTAACACAACACTCAACATTCCAGGAGAGGTTTCTTCCTTCCCCTCAATCCTTCCAACTCACAAGTGGAAGAATAAGAGAAAGGCCTTTTTTTTTTTTTTCTTTTCTACTTTCACCCAAAGGTACCCTCTCAATCCAAACTGAATGTGTGCACAAGTGTGTGTGTGTGTGTGTGTACGTGTGTCTGTGTGTTTCCTCCCTACAAAGGGGGCAATGAGTCTTATCGCTTTCCACTTACATTATTTGATAAACTATTTTTTAAAATATATTATTTGAGACAACAAAGAAAAACTTAATTGCTATTTAAAAAATCCAAAAATCTCCAAACGTTAAATGTGTTGGCATAAAAGTCAAACAACAAAATATGAAATCCAACCATAAATTACACTTTTAGAATGTTATTTTGCCCAATACGACTGCTTCCTATCACCATACTTTACCCAGCACGAATAAGGAGCAAACTCTAATCCACACCTGAACCGGATCTCTATTCACCCCCACCTACTTTGATCTACTGCCTCAGTAGGTTTTAATTAGGAAACTAGAATTAAACACTTTGACCACAATGTACATTTAAGTGCACTCACGGGCTTCCTTTCAATAAAAATCTGATAGTGTCTTTAAAAATAGACTCTCTTTAGTCCGGATTATCACATATGCTTTTATATTTTGAGCCTACCTTTTATGAACCAAGATCAGCAGGAACTCATACTCAAATTAGAAACAAATTTCAAGGAACCAAATATGCAAAGTAAATAAGCATCAGAGATCAAAGAAGGAAAAAAAAAGAAAAGAAAAAAAGAGAAAAGAGAAAATAATATATACACCTAGGTTTCCATCTCTGGGCTAATAGAAAATAAAAATCCTAAAAAGTGTGACCAACTGAAAAAAAGCTCTTTTGATATTTGTACACACAATCCACAAATCTCTTAAAGCATGTCTCACAGCTAAAATAATGCAAGTAACAGCTCTGCAATAAAGGTTAAGCTTTGGCAAGGCAACCTGGAAGACTTAAAGGTCTGAATATCACTTCTCAGGTGCTTTGTCTAGGATGCTATGCACAACACAAATAACATTCAACAAAGGAGCTGCTTACTAATTTTATATGCATTTCAAGACCCGAGTAATTACATATTCGATCAACAGTCACATCTTGAAACTATTTATTTTTGAAAAGAGAAACAGAGAGCTCTCAAAAAGAAAGCCACCCTGCGTGCCCTCTACCCCCCACACACCCCCCGCTTTTTTATGTGTAACTATCAATGTATATCAACTGGGCATGCAATCATATTTATTGTCACTTTCATTCATGTCATGCCCTTGCTTATATGGTTTAGATATGAATTATTGACTGTTACACTCCTTGTTGTAAAAAATAAATAAATAAAGAGGATGTCAGGTACTTTGCACTGGTCTAAAGCGAGCGAGTAAGAGTGCAGCAGAAGCTCCGCTTTATATAACCAAGCCCTGTCCCTCATCTTTATGCTCTGGTTTCAGATTGCCTTCTCAAATCTTTCTTCTTACAAGGGAGAGATTTACCCACTTTGGAAAATTAAGGATTAAAATAAACAAACAAGAGGATCTCGCTAAATGTCCTTCCCAGAGCATCTGTTGTTTAAGAACACCTCTGATTGATGACTGCTATTTTTTAATTGTTGCTTTAAAATTTAAATGCCCTCCTGGGATGTGTTATAAGTGTGTTAGTCCATGATATGAGGTCTAGAAAGTAGAAAAACAACAGAGTGAGTGATCTAATGGCATCATACTCTCCTAAACCCAACGATTCTCCCTGCTATAAAATCACAGGCCACTCAAATACCAATAACTTAATGTTGTATAGCGCTTTCCACAAAGGTATTTGACAACACTCTCTTTAGAGAACCTTTAGTCTGCTGTTTTCTTGTAATTACAGGAAAAAAAAGGAAAGGAAACTGTAAACAGTTTAGGACCCCCACCCTTGCCCAATTCCAAAAAAATCAGGGTTTTAAATGTAGGCCAAAATATATTTCTTCAGGAAATGAACTTTTACTTTCATATTTTTCCTTCCAAAGACACACCATTCTATAAATTTCCCTTCAGAACATAGATTTTAGCCTGAATTTCAAATAGGCTGGGAATAGAGTTAAGGAAAATAAACCAGTAATGCTTGATAATAACTGTCAAAGAAACTTGACGCTTTCTTTAAAAGAAAGCAGGACTAGGACTTCCTATTGGAATATGCGGTCAATCTTGATAATATTTTCATTCTGAAATTATAATATTTAAATAACAGGTTCATGATTGCTGGTGAAGTGATTCAATTGGCCAAAGAAAATGCTAAAATGTTAAAATCTCATTCCTACCTGTTTTTTCTTTGATTTCACACAACACATTAAACAAGGCAGGCTTCATTCTGTGGCAGTTTAAAGCATGTTTTCTGCAAGAAAGAAACAACAACATGATAGCTTAGGTGGACTCTCAAGATCAAACTGCTGATAATGCACAGAGGAAAAAAAAATCTGAACATTTAGCCAAAATTATATACCAAGCATAACTCTGTGGCATGCTTCAATTGTTTTTATGACTTAATATACAGAGTCCCGCCACAGAAAAAGAAATAATGTTAATTAGCAGGGAGAGGGTAGGGAGTTAACTACAGAACAGAACTAACCTAAATTATGCCCATTGAGGGAGAGTTGTTTGTTTGGGTTTTTTTGGTCTTTTTTTGTAAAGTAGTTTAATCAAAGTAGAATTCTTAAACCAATAATTCTACCCAGGACAATGAATATAGCATAAACGCAAAGGCAAGTTTTGGATAGTCTATGTAACGACCACAGCCTAGAAACTGTCTGCCTCTCGGTCTGTGTGTTTTCAAATTTAATTCATCCATGTGTTCGAATTCATTCTGCAGATGCCCCTGTATTCTCATAAACACAAGATGCTTGAAAGGTCTTCTGAGTAGAACTGTCAATTTATAAAATTTCAGTCCCCAAGTTAAAGAGTATGGAAATGCATTGCCAGGGGGCAAACATACCCATATGGGGAATAAATTCATTTCTCTGTGTTCACATTATGCCTCTTGTGCACACGCTGCTTATTTGCAGGTGTTGAAATTCAATTGTTTACAATTAGGACCTTGCACCCATTGGGGAAAAAATAAATACAATTTTGCCTTTTAGATTAGTGATTTACCTGGTTCATGTGTGTGTGCGCGCGTGTGTCTCTGTGTGTGTGTGTGTATGTGTTTGTATTCAGAATGCACTTGAGAAACAAAACAATACCTTTCCTTCTATTTTATTATGGAATCACTTAGCAGAATGATATTGTTTTGGAAACAAAATACAGATCGTATCAGCTATTAGTTAAGGGAATTCTGTTTAACTAAAATTAATGTGTAAAGATAAATGGAAAGTTCTGGCACTCAAAACACATGCAATTCTTTTTAATCCCTTTGAAAGTTAAAAAAGACACACATGCTCATGAAGAACAGATCAGAAACACGTTCTATATACTATACAGCAGGGGAGTAATAAACTCAAAATACAGGACTATTAAAATGAACACATGCATTATTGTATCTAGAATACTAATGGTTTACTTTATAAATAATAACTATGCATTATGAAGGTGTGCCTAGGAAAAGGGAAAAAAGGACACAGTATCTGCTAAGTAGAGTTACATTGTTTAACCAAAAAGAAAGCTTAGGGTTGATTTAGTCAGTTCTCATGTGGGGTGGGGAAAAAAGACTTTAATGTATTAAAGAGCTTTCCTAGGTCTTTTAAAATACTTTTCATTAATTGTATTCTTATAATAGGCCCAAATGCAAACAAAAATTCTCACGCAGCTTCATAAAAATATTGCATTTCCATGGCAGACAAATAAAGCTATAGAAAAAGCACTGAAAATTTCCCCAACCCAAAATTGTATCTGCTCTCTCTCAGCATCTAGGCCATTAAAAGAGGGAACTCATCAAGCCAGGTTTACCCTCAGTTTCACAAAAAAAGAGAGGGACTAAGCATCAAAAAAGTAGTGAGTATCTATTCTTACTGGCCCTTCCACTTCATAAACTTGTTATTAAACCAGTTATTGGTATGTCCGAGTGTATTTTTCTAGAAACAATGTAATGGAGAAATCTGTTCCAATTCAAGAGAATTGCCAGTGGAAAATCTTTCACTTATCATACCTATTAGGTTTTCTTCAGATAATAAAATGTGAAAAGAACACCAATTAATTTTTAAAATTTTCCCCCTATTTTAAAAAAATTAGAAGAGTTCAAATCTTTGAACATTTCCAAGTTTTCAAGCACCCGTAAACCTTAGTACTTTTGAGTTTACATGTTGCATGTGCTTGCAGCTAAAATTAAGAGTGTAATTCATAACATCCATGCTTTTAGCTGCCTTCCTCTCATTTTCTCAACTCAAATTCTTATGTCCCTTAGACAAAAAATATATATCATGTATTCTCCATATAACTAAGTCATTTGAGGTATAGGAATTGTGTGTGTTAAGTTTAGAAGATTTTTAAAGCAAAAAAATAAATTTTAAAAGCTACTTCGGAGACTTAACAAAGCTGGGTAGTATAGATATATGTGGTCATTAGATTTTTTTAAATTCTTCCTTTCGTTCGGCCTTGGGCAAGCTGTTTAGTAGGTTGTCACTTAGTCTATGTTTTATTTTGAAAGAGAATTTGCTGTAAAATCCCAGAGTAGAGAACTATATACCTGGCAGTGGATTCAGTTGAGAAGCTACACAGTTTATCATGTTTCCTTAATGAAAATCTTCATGTCATATAGTATAGAAATACATAAAATTCTTGCATGCTTTCATTTCTAAGTGGTGTTGAAAGAAGTATGGGGGGAAAGAGCATGCTTGATTTTTGTCCCCTCACCCCTTTTTAAAGGACTATACATAGCTGTCTGTGTCACGGAAGGTTTGTAAACTGATTCAAATTAGGAGACAATAAAGTTAAACTAAAAATCTGAGTCTCTTAAAACTAACAAATATGCTTAAAAGCAAAATGACCTTTTCTTTCTATTAACTTTTTAAAAAAAAAAAAAAAACAGAATTAAGTGAATGCAAAATATTTTCTGGATAGCTGATAACTACTGACAAAGAAATACCCTGCTTTTTTTTTTGTTGTTGTTATGTTGTCTTTGGGGGAGGAGGAAGGGAAGGGGGGGGAAAGATAAATATTAATTTTGGACGGGCAAGTCAAAAAAGAAAATCAAACTTAGGTGAGGAAGTCAACTAAATTTGCAAATAAAGTGTTCTCCGGGACATTTCATTTTGTTATGTTACAGAGTCCCTCAACAAGAAGGCATGGAATGCCGTTCAAAACTTGACAATTCTGCTCTCTCTTATACTTTTTTTAAAGCAGTAAAAAAGTGCCGAGGGCCGCTTTTGGATCAGTTGGCAGTATTTTCGGCGTGCCTGTGTTTGTGTGGATGCATACGAATACCTCTATATTCACACACACACACACAATATATATATCTATATATATACACAACAGCCACAGCACGGCATGGGCGATTACACTTTCGATAACAACACTCCTTCAGATTTTACTCCTCCGCCATGTAGTTGCTTGTCAAAATGGGAAAAGAAATAACATTTAAAAAGAAAGCGCTGTGGTGATTCGGTTCCCATTGTTTCCCCCGGCGAGAGGGAGAAAAACAAAACAAAACAAAAAAAAAAAACCCAAGAAAGGAAAAGAAAAGCCTCCATCTCACCTGGCCTGCGCCTCATCCAAACTCTGGTCTGTGATGGTCATAATTTGCTGTAAAATGTCTCCAATGTCCTGCTTCCTCCCGCCCTCCCCCTCGGTCCCTCCGGCCCCATCCTGCAAGTGCTGGGACAGGCCGGGGTGCCCGGCCATCCCGACCCCAGCGTGGGAATGCATCAGCCTGGGCTGCTCGTCCATCTCCGAAGGCTACGGCAGCCCCCGGCTCTTCCTCTGCTGCTCCTCGGCTCGGCTCCCGGGAAGCACCAAGGCTTTTTATCCTTCAAGCTTGTCTTCGAATCCTTTTCAGGATAAACAGGGAAAGGGGGGGGAAATAAAAAAAAAAAAAAAGAAGACCAAAAGAAAAAAAGAAAAAAAAAAAAAAAACCCTTTGCCTCTTTGGAGGATGGTGGGAGGATGGGGAGAGGGGAGGGGGCGGGGGCGTAAAGGGGTTGCGGGGTGAGGGTGGGGATAAGGGCTGGTGGGGAAGGGTGTTGACTCCAAAAAGCAAGAAAAATAAACCACCTTCCCACTTGGCGAAAAGAAATCAGAGCTGGCTTTTGGTTTTTCAGTCCGGTCTCCTTTGCAAGGCAGAAATGGGCTCCCGGCGCTTAAATCTGTGGCTTAATCCTTTTGCAAATATGCATTGATCGGGAGAAAGGAGAGGAAGGCAGGGGGATTGCAATGCAAACTTTCCCCCCCACCCCCCGCTGCCCCCCACCCCCACTCCGGGCCAGAGTGATCTCAAAGGGGGTGGGCTGTTGCAAAAGCCAGATCTCCCCCAGCCGCGGCGGCAGGCAAAGCACAGGCTCTCTCCTCCTCCGTGTCTCTGCAAACTCCAGCAGCCCCGTCAGCCTCCTGCTTTTGTTTAGCTCGGGCTCAGGACTCCAGAAACATATACAGAAAAACCACAGCCTGAGAGGAGGAGGAGGAGGACGAGAAGGAGGAGGAGGAGGACGAGAAGGAGGAGAGGGGAGGGGGCAGAGGGAAGGGGAGGGGGCGGGGAAGCCGGGAGGCGGGGGAGAGGAGGAGGGAGGAGGGCGCCCGCGGGCCCGCCCCCCTCTCCTGATTGGCCATCAGAGAAAAGACGGGCCCCTCCTCCCCCTACTTCCCTCCCTGCGCCTCCTCTCCAGCCTCCTTCAGCTCCTCCTCGCCCGGCGCCCTGTCAATCAGAGTTCAGAGGTGGGCCGGGAAGGAGGCCGAGCTAGCGCCAAGTCTCCAGTCCTTAAAGGTGCACTGGTACCGTAGTTCCAGCTCCATTTGAGTCAGTTCCCACTTCTCCTGCGGGTCTCACTTAGGTTGCGTCCTTTAGGAAAACCTGGCTCCACTTAAATGCAAACGTATAAAATTAACACGAAAGAACACAGACCCTGTAGGTCCTCCCTCCCACCCCTGGTTTTCTTTTGCTGTCTGTGGCATTGCTATTTAAAACCTGATTCTTGTAAATGCTTGGACCTCAGGGAAACTGCTGAGAGCTAAAGTTTGTCTGCACGAAGTAGCTATGAAACACAATCGAGCCGTTAATATAATTAATAATGTTCTCTAATAAACGGCAGATGTAGTAATAGATACATTTTTTTAGGGAACCAATTCTAGCACAGTAGAGTTAAAAAAAAAAAAGAATACTAAACTGTCATTTTTGTTGCATGAAAACTAAATTATGAACTATGAAACCGAATAATGCTGAAGAAAAAAGATTAATAAGTAAGTTCGCCAAAAGAAACTAATTCAACAATTCTCTCTTCTTTCCTCTAGGGGAAATTAGTTATTTGGCTTAAATGCCTAATGAAGAAATGCATTATCACAGGCTGGTTCTAGTTTTTAATATAGTCTAATAAGCATTACTAACTGGGAAAAGATACAAGCTGACATTTATTGAATGCCTACTATGCACCAAGTAATTTACATGAGTTATTTTATTTAATCTCCATGAGTTATGGATTATAATTTCCATGTACAGAAAGAAAATTTAGAAAGGTTAAATAACTTGTCCAAGGTCCACAGTAATTAAGTGTCAAAGTTGGAATTCAAACCCAAGCCTGACTCTCCTCAAAGGCCTGGTGTTTCAACTGTACAACCTGCCTCAGTCTAACAGAAATGTGTGAATAGTGTAAAAATTAGTTACACACCTATTGCCTGTCTAGTTTAAAAACAGACTTAAGGTGCTTAAAAGGATATATATTGAAACAAGATGACTCAACTGAAAGTGGGTAGGAAAAAATAAAACAATAAACAAATAAAATGGAAATCAGGAGAAAAGCCAATAAGAAACTGCTAGCTAGAGTCCAATACCAGAGCTCAAAATGGACACAGATTTGCATCCAATGTTTTCATTAGGCAAGGCCAAGGGAAAATCTGACTGGGTACACAGTCACAATAGACATAAGATAAAATAGCAGACCAATTGCTTAGGGAAAGCGTACGATATTTCGGAATATCAAATATTCTACTGTGTGGCCAGCCCTCTTCCTGGATGGCTGCACAGCCAAAGGAAATACGTTGAACCACTGCAAACTACAGTGTAACCAGTCTGCAAAATGGAAAGCAGCCTTGCCAGGTGCTTTGAGATCCTCAAATAAAATGTTATTCTTTTCATCAATCATTAGGCAAAACAAGTTTGGCAAGATAAGAAGCACTAATGAAAGCATTTCAAAGCAGTTCTTAACAAGCTACTTGGCACTTATTGGTATGAGGGCATGCAATAGAGAGTATTAATTGTAATTATGATGTTATATTACTTAATAACAATTATTTTCCTCACATATTCCAACTTGTAAAGTGTTTTTTTTAAATCAACACTAATCAAAAGTTGAGCCTCAAACTCTATGCTCAAATCACATATCAATCACAGTGTGAATTAACATATCCCTTACAATGATGAAGTTATCGCATCTTAAAGCATGCAAAGAAGTCAACCTAGAGCCTATAAGAAATCAGTTTGTAAGCAATTAATTCTAACTGCAAACCTAATAAAAGCTCTTCAAGCAAAGTATTGGAAATTGTACCATCAATACCAAAAGATAGCATCAACACCTAGGTCCCTGGAAAAATTGTCTTCCATGAAGCAAGTCCCTGGTGCCAAAAAGGTTGGGGACTGCTGCAATATGAGATGAGAGAAGGGGGTAAGAAGGGGTAACCCAGTTAGAGGAAACACAAGCAGTCTTTAGGGTGGACCTAAAGGATAAGTTGAATCTGGAGGGCAAATTTAATGAATTTGACAGAAATACCGGTATCTCTTCAGGGAAATGAAAGTGAAATTAGGGAGGTATGATTGGGAAGTCTTTGAACAGCAGCATCATTTGAAAAGGGAAGGTGAAATTAGGAAGATGGGGCTGGGCATGGTGGCTTACACCTATAATCCCAGAACTTTAGGAAGCCAAGGTGGGAAGATCACTTGAGGCCAAGAGTTTGAGGTTACAGTGAGTTATGATTGTGCTGCTGCACTCTTCTAGCATGGGCAACAGAGCGAGACCCCTAGCTTTAAAAAAAAAAAAAAAATGAATAAACCAAGGTCCCCAGAGGTTGAATTACTAGACAAAGTGTGATGTAAAAATTCTGATTTTGAATACATTACAGAGAATAAAAGAAGTCAAGAAGAGAAACTATCACAGATGAAATAAAATAAAAATTAGAATCTTCTATTTGCATTTAGAAAGTTCTAAAAGTAAGTTCCAAGGAGAAACTTATACACGCAATTTCCATACCTTACAAGTTGTGACAAAAGATGGATGATGCAGTACTTTAATTGTAATAGATACTTAACAAATATGTGCTGAAAGAATTGATGATGCTAGTAATCATGCTGTATTTTTTTCAGAATAATCTGTGAATCATGTTCTAAGGACATGAGTCATTATCAAAGTTTGGCCAACTAGCAAAGTAGTTATCAGTCTGACCTCAGTCTTACATTTCTACAAAATCCTCTTACTCTGTTTACCTCTATGTTAAGATTTAGTTTACCCTGAGGATTCTCTTTCAATCTTCATTAGAAGCCCACTAGTACATATTCTCATCTTCACTACAGGACAAAGAGCAGGTGCAAGGAGGATGTGCAAGGACCCTGATCTATTTTCCAGAAAACAAAATTATTGCAAAGAGATGGATCTCTTGGCATGATCTCAGAAATAAATTCACTACCACATGGCTTTGTGTCATCTGAGCAGACACTCATATATGTATATTTATGATCATATTTGAATTGGCCTCTAGGTTTTTGTAACTTCCCTATTTATGTGGGAAAAGACATTTTCCTCTGCTCAAGAGAGTCAGAACCAGAGATATTAGGTCATTAAAAATTAAACGTCTGATTTCAAATCAAAAGTGTAGTTTATTATATCTCAAACAAGATGTAGTACAATTAATCAAAGTATATGCCTAAACTATCAACACAGTTTTGCCATCTTAGCAGTAGCTTGCTTATGGCAGCAATGAAGAAGCCTGGAGAGCAAGTGGCAATGAAATCTCGAAAGGCATTTTTCACAGCTTGTTGAGAATTGAATATTTTTTCCATGCAAGAAATGGTTGAAAGCCTGGAAGAAGTGGTAGTCAGTTGGTGCAAAGTCCGGTCAATATGGTGAATGACAGAGAGTTTCCAATTCCAGCCTCTGCAGTTTGAGCAGCGTTGTTTGTGCGACATGTGGTCAAGCATTGTCTTGCAAGAAGATTGGCCTGTCTCTATTGAACAATCTCAGCTGCTTAACTGCAAACATCCTCATTGTTTCATCCAACTGGTTGCAGTAGACATCCATTGTAATCAACTGACCAGGTTTCATGAAGCTGTAGTGGATAATACCAGTGCTGGGCCACCAAACAGACACCATTAGCTTCTTTTTATGAGTATTCGGTTTTGGACTGTGTTTCGCCACTTCATCTTTATCCAACTATTGCGCCAAACACTTGCAATTGTCCAAAAAGAATCCATTTGTCATCACACATAACAATACAGTATAGCAATGGTTCACCTTTATGTCGTGACAGCAAAGAAACACAAGCTTCAAGATGATGTCTCTTCTGACTGTCATTTAATTCATGCAGAACCCATCTATCTAGCTTCTTTACCTTGCCCATTTGTTTCAAATGGTCCAATATTGTTGGAATAGTAACACCAAACCTGGCTGCTGATTCACATGCAGGTTGAGATGGATTCGTTTCCACTATAGCTTTCAGCTCATCATTATTCACCTCGGTCTCAGGTCACCCCCACATGGCTCATTTTCAAGATTAAAATCACCAAAACAGATCTTCTCAAACCATCAACATACTGTGCGTTCATTAGCCACATCCTTCCCAGACATTTCATTGATATTTCTTAGCTGTCTGTACAGCATTCCTTCCACGACAGAACTCATATTCAAGTAACATGGATTTTTGACTTATCAATGGTTTCACAAAAATTGCTCTAAAAATTTTTTTTGAAAGATAATCAGAAGCCAAAACGTGCATTTGAAAGAATGAGGATCTACCTTCACAATAAAAATAAGAAAAAGAAGTGTCAAAGTGAAATGTCAGAGATATCAACTGTCAAACTTAGTACTTAAGGAAATCAGACATTCCGTACTTAATAACCTGGAGTATTATCTGAGGCAATTGCAGGTATCTATTCCTCTGCTGAAGGAGTCCTTTCTGTCTTTTTCATCTCTTCTCTGACCCTTTAATTTTTGCTTTTCTTAAACTTTTGCACTCAGTTCTCTAAGCCCATTCCTCTTGCTCTTTTCTTCTGTCCAATCTCATCTGTCTTGCTCCCAGAGATCTTCCCCCTCCCAGCTCAGTCCTATCTCCTTGACCCATAGGGCAGGCCCTGCAGCAGTGCTGGGACCACCAGCCTGCATGGGACATTGAAGTTGTGCATGACAGCAGGGAGAGCCTAGAACAGGAAGTCTTAACCCAGAGTCCACTAAGCATGCAGCAGTCCCGACCCTTTTTGGCACCAGGCACCAGTTTCATGGAAAACAGTTTTTCCACGGACCCGGGGTGGGGCGGGGTCAGGCCGGGGGTGGGAGGAGGCTGAGCTCAGGCAGTGATGCCAGTGATGGGGAGCAGCTGTAAATACAAATGAAGCTTTGTTTGCTCACCAGCCACTCACCTCCTGCCGTGCACCCCCCTTCCTAAGTTTCACAGAAGACAACTTTCACAAGCAAGCAGGTGGAGGGGTGACCAAGTTGTACAGCCCAGTCCCTAATAGGCCACTGACTGGGGGTTGAGGACTGTAGCATTAATGAGTTTCAGGAGTTTTATTGATGTGGAAGATGTCGGGCGCTGGGATGCAGCCGCTTGCCGCCTCCCCGTGGCTCCGCATCTCCTCGGGCCATCGCTGTGCATGGCCAGTTGGAGGGCACTGGCTGCTGGGGACCACCCTGCGGCAGAGAGCCTCCCAGCCCCACGTGCCAGAATGTGGCCAGGCCCACAAGCTGCTGCCTGTTTCCGGCCATGCTGCTTGCGTGATCCTGATTGGGTAATTTTTTAATCCCACTGTTTTTGATTGGATGTTAAAGCTTGTTGTTGATTGGATGTTAAAGCTTGACATTGATTGGATGTTAAAGCTTGTAGTTGATTGGATGCTTTCTGAGCCCTACCAAGGGTATAAAAGCAGAAGAAGACAAAGGAAAGGTGAGGAAGGGTCAGAAGATTGGAAGACCGGAGGAGAGCTGTAACACTAGGTGTGCTGAGCCTGCTGTGGAAGAATAAAGGCTGTTCTCTGACTCGGTTCTTTCCCCCACGTCAAGAGCTGTAATGCTAGCTGTACACACTGTCGCAACACTATCAACACCCGGAAATTATATACAAAGTTGGTGGCATATACTACTTTATTCTTAGAGCAGGGTCCATTATGTTTATCAGGATCTCAAGAGATTTCAAGACCCCCAAAAGGTAGCGTCTACTATCCTTGGATTATCAAAGAAAGTGGATGTTTCAGATTTATCCTGCTGGTCTGAAAAAACTGGCTGGCTCTTGGCAGATGAGATTGTCTAGGAACTATCTGCTTCTATTTCCTAAACAGAGCAAGATCACAGTCTGTCAATATCTCCTTAGAACTGGCTATTGAATGATAGTCAATGTAATATCAATACCAGGGCTAAATAGCCAAGGGTACATACCCTTGAAAGCAAATCAAAAGGAAGAGGGGGGGTTGTACAGATGAACATTGACATTGTTATTTTGTTCCAAGCCCTGGGACTATGGCGGTGACAAGACAAACTGGTTTCCCTGATTTCATGAAGCTTGAATTAGAGAGTAGGAAATAAACAATAAGGAAGGAAAAAAATGTATAAGCCCAAAGACTCATAAATGGTATGAACAACATAAAATAGGGTAATATATCATGGAATTGCTGGGGGCAACATCAGAGAGGGTGGTCAGGAAAGGACTTTCTTTTTTTTTTTTTTTTTGAGACAGAATCACACTCTGTTGCCTGGGCTAAAGTGCCGTGGCATCAGCCTAGCTCACAGCAACCTCAAACTCCTGGGCTCGAGCCATCCTCCTGCCTCAGCCTCCCAAGTAGCTGGGACTACAGGCATGCGCCACTATGCCTGGCTAATTTTTTCTATATATTTTTAGTTGTCCAGCTAATTTCTTTCTATTTTTTAGTAGAGATGGGGTCTCACTCTTGCTCAGGCTTGTCTTGAACTCCTGACCTCCAGCGATCCTCCCACCTCGGCCTCCCGTAGTGCTAGGGCATCACAGGCATGAGCCACCGGGCCCGACCCAGAAAGGGCTTTCTTAAAGACATTTGGGTTTAGTCTGGAGCCATGAGAAGCCAGATATGTACAGACCCTGGGAAAGAGCAATTGGAAGAGAGGGGTCAGAAAGAGGGAACAAGATATGCGACGGGCCTGTGCTTGGATAATTTGAAGTAAAGAAAGCCAGAAAGACTGTAGCATAATGAATAAGAACAAAAGTTTATAAAAACAAAATCAGAGTGGGAAGCAGAGAGCAGGTCACATATGAATTTTAGGCCATGGAAAGAAGTTTGGCTTTTATTCCAATCGCATTTGCAATCCCTGGAGGATGCTAAGAAGGAGAGTGACATCGAGCATTGATTCAACACATATTTATTGACAACATAATATATGCCAGGCATTTTGCAGTCACTAGTGAGTATGCCAGCGGTGGATGTGCCAGGCACGGTGTCTGCTCTCATGGAACTTACATTCTAGTGAAATAAATGCACGAATGCAGCAAGAAGCCAACAGCATGGGGTAATAAGTTTTATAAAGACAATGAGGTACAAAAATGTGATAGGTGGTGACCTGGGAGCTACTTTAAATCGAGTGGTCAGGAAGGACGCACTGAGGAGGGACATGTAAGATCAGAAGGGGTAGGCCACGTGAGGCCAGGCAGAAGAAATGGCCAATCCAATGGCTCTAAGTGAGGAATCAAAGTGCTTGATTCCGAATGCTTGAGGGATGAGAACTAAAGCCAGTGAGGCAAGGTGGGAGGGGGGCGGGGGTGGGGGAGCGGTACAAAGCTGCCGTCAAAGAGGTGGGGAAGTTTTAGATCAATGAGAAGGGAAAGCACTGGAGAGTTTTCAGCAGGAGAAATGACATCATCTGACTTTTGTTCTAGAAGTATTATTTGCCTCATTGCAGAGAGGGGATTGCCGAGGTGGGACTGGAGATGAGAAGAAAGCCGAAGGAACTACGCAGTCGCTTAGGCCAGAAATGATGGCACCTGGGACAAGGACAAAAGTATCAGATGCGGTAGAAGATGGATAGATGCACAACATTTTTTGGAGGGAAAGTCAACGAGCCTCACTAGAGGCTGGGATGTGGATGGAGAAGAGGAAAAGGAATCAGAGCTCACTTCTGGATTTTGGTTTTACCAACTAAATATGTGTTATTGCCACTTATTGAGATGGAGAAGGCAACCTCTCTGAGACAAATATTATCGTTCACATTTTACAGATGAGGAAAGTAAGGTTCAGCAAATGCAATTCCAAAACATATGCTTTATCACCACACCTTTACTAGGTATAAAGGTTACTTGATTTGGTTGATGATCATTTTGAAGAAATAACATATATAGCAAAATCAAGGAAGTAGTCTCACAGGGTATATATACTATGTAGTGTACATGTGAGTGTCCGCATGTGTGCCTATGTGTGTCTGTGTGTTCTAAAAATGTTGCTGAGAAAGGTGTCAGAAGAAAACTATTTTGGCTGGGTGCAGTGGCTCACGCCTGTAATCTATCACTTTGGGAGGCTGAGGCATGAGGATCATTTGAGGCCAGGAGTTCAAGACTAGCCTGGGAAACATAGTGAGACTCCATCTATACAAAAAAAAAAATGTTTAAAAATTAGCTTGGCATTGTGGCCCACGCCTGCAGTTCTAGGTACTCAAGAGGCTCAGGCAGGAGGATCACTTGAGCCCAGTAGTTTGAGGCTGCAGTGAGTTCTGATAATGCCACTGCACTCTAGCCTAGCTGACAGAGCAAGACCCTTTCCTCCACCCCCAGCCCCCAAAAGAAAAAAAGCTATTTTATTGTTTCATCCCTTTCTTTATCTTTCCCATATATGAAGGGAGTGTGTAGTAGGCAAATGAGGAGAAGACTCTGGACTTAAGACCAGCTTGTGCTGGTGATACTAGACTGAACTCTGACAAATCGTGGTTGACAATGTAACAAAAAGTTTATTACCTATGGTAAGAGTGCAGAAAAGACTTTCAGTCACCCAGCAATGACCTCTAGAGTCCTAGGCACAAACAGGAGATGAGCAACAGTTAGGTTAATATCAGATCTTTTTTTTTTTGTTTTTTTGAGACAGAGTCTCCCTTTGTTGCCCAGACTAGAGTGAGTGCCGTGGCGTCAGCCTAGCTCACAGCAACCTCAAACTCCTGGGCTCAAGCGATCCTCCTGCCTCAGCCTCCCAAATACCCAGGACTACAGGCATGCACCACCGTGCCTGGCTAGTTTCATATATATATATATATATATATTTTTTTTTTTTTAGTTGTCCAGATAATTTCTTTCTATTTTTAGTAGAGACGTGGGTCTCACTCTTGCTCAGGCTGGTCTTGAACTCCTGACCTTGAGTGATCCACCTGCCTCGGCCTCTCAGAGTGCTAGAATTTCAGGCGTGAGCCATCGCGCCGGGCTAATATCAGATCTTGATGAATGTTAAGTATTTAGTATAGTGCCTGACGGAGAACGGATGTTCAATATAAATTACTAATTTTCTGACTCTTACTATTATTCTTGGGTGTTTTCTCCCAGAGATATATTATTTCCCTCTCTCCTTCCCTGCCCTGGAGAGCTCTAATAGAAGAATAGCAACAGGATTATACCCTTTCTCCAGGATTCCTAACTCTCACAGCCCTTCCAGGCAGTGATCTGCCTGCGTAGTTTCTCTCTTCTAGCCTCCAAACCAAACTTCCTTTCAGTTGAGATTGTTACCATTGAGAGTTAACTACAGCAATTTGTCTCACAGTGTAAATGAAATATAAGTGTGAAGCCCTGAGATAGTTGTAGAATCCCAAAAGGAGGCTTTATTTTAGGGAATCCCAGTTGGCATTACACCAATTGCCCATTGCTGTGTGCCAAGCCATTCCAAAATTACTGGCCTCGAACCATAACCATTCGTAATTGCTCACAACTCGACAGACCAGCTAGTTGGTTCTGCTGAACTGGGTCATGGTCAGCCGAAGTTAGCTGGGCTCATTAAGACAGCTGGAAGGCTGGCTGGGACCTGCCTGGTCCACGATGGCCTCAGTCACATGCCTGACATCTGGCCAGCTATGCATAGTCTGGGCAGCAGCAGTGATTGGGTCTTGCATTTCTCATCATCCATCAGGCTGGCTTAGACTTGCTTACGTGGGGGTAAGAGACAGGGGTCTGAGAGAGAAAGTGAAAGTGCACAACGTCTTCTGAGTCCTGAACTTGGAACTGACATACATTCCCAGCATTCTGTCAACCCAAGGGAGTCCCATGGCCAGCCTAAGATTCAAGGGTTGAAAAATTGACACCACTTGCAATATGCCTTGATGGTAACAGCTGCAGAGTCACATTGCAAAGGAAGGGGTGAAGAATTGGGAACATTTTTGGAATTAAAAACCAGAATGGACCCTGGGCCTGGAGCACTCTGACCGTCCTCGATTACCCTAAGTGTCCTTCACCCCTTCTCCAGTGAGTAGGTGAAATTTAGCCTACCTCTGTTTGCTCCGGTGCTACTAATCCAGGCTGCTCTGCTTTCCTAAGTCTAGCCTTTCTGGATTAGAATTGCCTTGGAGCCCTGAACACTTCTTTACCTCTATTAAAGGGAGAAGTTGAAGTGGGGTTGGAGGAGATATTAGAAAGGCACTTGTGGTTAACAGGTTGGACCTCTCCTCCCTTAGAATCTTTCAGCATTCTTTTCCTCCATCTTTAGTATTTGTATATCAAAAAGACCAGTAGAAACTGTGGCCTATAAGAGAACATTCTACTTTCTACATTTAAAAGGAAAATATGACTGGCAGGTGCAGCTGGTTGTATGCCCCAAACAAACATTCTTCCTCACAAATCACAATTTATTTTAACAGCAAGGTACCAGCTCAATACCAATCTCCCAGGCTTCCCCTACGTTTAGGTGCGGTCATGTGTTGTAGTTCTGGGCAATGAGATCTAAGAGGAAATTTCTTGGTCGTGGGTTGAGCTTCTGGGAAAATTGTTTTTCCTCTTTTAGCGCTAAAAATGGATAGACTCAGCACGCTCATGCCTTTTTTCCTTTCCCTTCTTATTACTGCCTGGGACATTCACATAATATCTGGAAATAAAATAGTCATTTTCAGACCATGAGAATGAAAGGTGTTGTTATGAGGAAACTAGAAATGGCCTGGATCTTTGATGATTTTTCCTTGAAAACCATACCAATCTGTGACCACCCACTTCTGGACTTCTTACTATCTGAGAAATTTAATTTCATAATTATTGAAAAAACTGTGATGCTTTACTAACACATGTAGATAAATACTATTTTATTATTTTATTATATTTTTTATATTTTATATTTAATTATATTTATTACATTTTTTTAGAGATGAGGTCTTGCTCTGTCACCCAAGTTAGAGTGCCAGTGACCCAGTCATAGCTCACAGCAACCTCAAACTCCTGGACTCAATGATCCTCCCACCTTAGCCTCTCTAGTAGCTGGGACTACAAGCATGTGCCACCACACCTGGCCCAAACACTATTTCAGGCAACATGACAACTGAAGTTAATCACAAGAGTGCAAACTGATGTTAGCAATGTAAGTGACTCAGAGAAGAAATAAAGACGTCATTCTCCTCCCAAGAACAAGCTATCAGCAAGAGTATGTCGCTTCTCCCTGGATCATCAACTCTAGTGGGACATAGGGTATGGGAATCAGGTAAAAGCAAAGAAAATCTTGCAGTAGCTCTCTGGTTGTGTAAGAAGATCTCCAGAGAAAGAAAGTATCGGTAAGCCATTCTATGGGCATGCACCATATCAAAACTTTTCTCCGAATGTCACACTGAAAAGCCAGCCAACTGGAAGCTGCCTGAACTCATCATTCTCCTCCTGAACTTCCTCCTTGTGAGTTAAGGACATCTAAGTTAAGGGCATCACCATCCACCCATTCTCCTTCAACCCCACAGCCCCTTGACCACCAAATCATCTCAAGAGCTCCTCTTTAACTCAGACCCTTCTGTCTGTGTGGATGGGGAAGACAGATGCGTAAAGATAATCGTCAATCCCTGCTCAAGACGTCTTTGTCTCTCATCTGGACAGTTGCGTCACTTTCCCAGCCACCAGTGTGTCCCTATTCTCATCTTCAATCTAAAATACTGGCACAGTCGTAGTCCTAAAAACCAAAATGTATCCTGTTGCTCCCTTGCTTTAGGATATTTAGAAGCTTTGTGTTTGGATCATGCTCAATTGCCTTTGCATGGCATATTAGGACTTTCAGAACCTAGCTCCAGGCGGTGTCTCTGGCCTTATTTCTTATTACTGCCTCTTATTACGAACTTCTGCTTCCCAAGCGTGCCGTGCAGTTTCATAAATACGTGAACCACTATGTGCTCCAGCAGAAGTAGTTTTCTGTCTTCGTTCATTGACTAAATTGAGCTCAAATTCCTTTCTGACTTCCCCAGGAAAAATTAATTATTAATTCTCTCGGCCCCCCTACATACTGTTCACAGAGCTCTCTGTTTATGGGTATCTGCCTGTGGACTATGAGTGCCTTGAGGAGGGCTTCAGTGCCTGGCTTGGCAGGCACATGAAAACATCTTAGTATATCAAAGACAGAGAAAAGGATTGGGACAGAATTCACATTGCAGGTTTTTTTTTTTTCTTGTCTTTTCTTTGTGTTTATTTCTTCTAATTAACATTAAATCTATGTCTTCATATATAAAATGAATATTTTCAGACAATTATTTTTGGGAGAAGGGATTCGTGCTTCCGTAAAGGGTAAGACTACAGAGACATCTAAAGTCCTTTCTAGCTCCAAAATTCTGTGCATCTTTTTTTCATTGCAGCATTGAGATATCATAAAATAAAAAATTATTAGAACTCAGTTATACAACTAAATGTCTAAAGTCTTCCCTTTACTTTGAATTTATACGTAGATAAAAGTAAAGAAAAATCAATGAACTTTATATGCCTAAATTTAGCACTTGGATTTCAACAAATTTCAAGGCAGCATAAAATAGTTTAATAGACTAAGTAATGATGATAAAATGATGGAAAATTTTATGTTTCTCTTCATCGCATCAAGTTTTGTAAAGTCAATATCAAATATATAAGTTAATAGCGACTATCTTTTGTGAATCAATATTAAGTACCTACATTAGCTGGGATTAAAGGATTATTTTATCTGACACTTTCCAAAATTATGATATAGCTGACAGCAAGATGCTACTTATCAAACAGAGTAGAGAACAGTGAGGGGATACTACTTCTTGATTTTGCCCAGATTTAGTTCTTCCTGTCTGGATAAACTGGAAGTAGAGTATAGATGAGAGCTGTACCACATACACACATCACACGTATGGCCTCCCACACAAAGGTGATCACTCTTTCATCCAGTGACAAAAAGCAGAAACTTTCTACAATGTCACTTTCTACAATGGAGGCTTATTTATGAACAGAAGAACTGAAATTTGTTTCTTTTTTTCACTGTAAAACAAGACCCATCAAGTTCAATTCTCCAAAGCTACAAAGAAAAAGCCACTGTGACTCTGCAGACCAGCTTGTGTCAGACAAATACTCCTGACAATGACAACTAGAGAGGGTTAAATTAAAAAAACAATACTCTTTGAAGGCATTCAAGAATTGCTAAGTCAGCAAAGATCTAAGGCTCTAAGATCCAGGAGACAAGGGGAGTTCAGAGAACTAGCTTTCAGCCTTTTTTTTTTTTCCCTTTTAGTAATTTGCTGATTTTTAAGTGGCTGTCAAGAGTCTGAAAAACTGAATAAATAGTCTCACAGTACTACTAGGGAGATAAACATTATACTTGAGGGCTCCTGAGAAGGAGGATTTCTTATAGACACCTCAATGCTTCATTAAGAATACAGGAAAACCAAAAAATAGAATAGCCCTCACAAAGCTCTCTCTGAATCTCAGAAGTGATAACACTGGTAAGCACTAGAAGTGATGTTTAGAAGTAGATAACATCAACCTGAATCTCAAATTTTCCCTAGGATTTTTCATGTGCAACATTCATGATCATTAGAAAATTAGTATACATTCTAGCAAACAAGGCCAAATGAACAAAACCTAGGAGAAAAAAAAAATGTACAGTAGTATCAGATTCATGCACAGGAGGCCCAGATATAAGAACAACTTATTACACATGGACTTTAAAATAACAGTGATCTTGGCCGGGTGCGGTGGCTCACGCCTGTAATCCTAGCACTCTAGGAGGCAGAGGTGGGCAGATTGCTCGAGGTCAGGAGTTCGAAACCAGCCTGAGCAAGAGCTAGACCCCGTCTCTACTATAAATGGAAATAAATTAATTGGCCAACTAAAAACATATAGAAAAAAAAAAGTTAGCCAGGCATGGTGGTGCATGCCTGTAGTCCCAGCTACTCGGGAGGCTGAGGCAGGAGGATCGCTTGAGCCCAGGAGTTTGAGGTTGCTGTGAGCTATGCTGCCGCCACAGCACTCGCTCTAGCCTGGGCAATAAAGCGAGACTCTGTCTCAAAAAAATAAAAAATAAAAAAATAACAGTGATCTATCTATATGCTCAAGAAAAACAGAAAAAAATATGGAGAATTTCAGCAGAGAATTGTAATCTATACAGAAAATAAACAAAATGCAATTCTGGAATTGAACAATTTAATAACTAAAATTAAGAATGCCATAGACAAGTTTTTCAGCAGAAAGCTGAAGGAAAGACTAGTAAGCCAGGAGATAGGTCAATAGAAAATATACAGACTGAAGCATAGAAAGAAAAAAAAAAAAAAGGATACGGTTTAAAGAAAAACCTACAAAATGAACAGGACACAGTGACAAGGTCTAATATACCTGTAATTGGAGTCCTAAAGGAGAGGAGGAGAAATGAGAGCAAAGGCAGTATTTGAAAATAAATTGCCTGAAATTTTCCAAAGCTGATGAAAGGCATCAAGCCCCAAATCCAAGAATATCTATGAACTAGAAGCAAGATAAATGAAATGAAAGCCACACCTAGGCACACAATAATATACCTGCTGAAAACCAATGGGAAAGAAAGCTCAAGAGGCATCAGATAAAATGCATATTAATACATTACTTTCAACAATATGACTGAAAGCTGACTTCTTAGTAGAAACATTTTAAGCCCAAGAAGGCTTTCTTGCAAATCGCTGGAAGAAAATAAGGGCAAAAATAGATATCTATACCTGAAAAAACAGCTTTCTGGTGATCTTAAAGGCAAATAAAGTAGTAGTAGTAATGTTATCTTATGCTACTCTTCAAGAATAGCATAAAAGATTTCAGCTCCTTGCAAGCAGAGACCGTATCATGGCCTTCTTTGTATTCCCAGAATATATCAGTACTTAAAAGACTTTTGTAGAACAAATGAAGAATTTGGAGCAGTTAGCTCTTCCATTAGTTGTTCAGCTCTTTATACCTGGGAAAAACTGATGTCACTTCAATGCTCGAGTATAATAAAATGTTTTAATCTGGACCCCGCTACTTCTTTACTTAAACTCATTTTTATTTTTACAGATGGGGAATCTCACCATGTTATTAAGGCTGACCTAGAACACTTGGTTTCCTGTGATCCTCCCAACTTCAGCCTCCAGAGTAGTTGGGATCACAGGTTCACACCACTGCATGTGGCTCCCACTACTTTTTAACTGTGTTATAACAGAAAATTATCTAAACCCTTGTATTAGTTTCCAAGGGCTGCCATGACAATTTACCACCAATTGGGTGGCTTGAAACAACAGAAATTTGTTCCTTCAGTTCTGGAAGTTAGAAGTTTAAAATCAAGGTGCCTTCAAGGCAATGGTCCCTTTGAAGGCTCAAGGGAAGAACTTTCTTTGATCCGTAGACCACAATCTGTAGATTCTGGAGTTTGCTGGCAATCCTTGACATAATTAGGCTTGTAGCTACATTCCCTCCGATCTCTGCCTTCGTTTTCACATGGTCATCTTCACTCTGCTGTGTCCTGTGTCTCCAAATCTCCTTCTGCAGTCATTGGATTTGAGATTTTAGTCCTTAGGACTAAAATCCCTTAGGGCCCGACCTAATCCAGTATGACCTCATTTTAAGATGTTTACATTCATAAAGATGAATTTCCAAATAAGATCACATTCACAGGTGCTGGGGGAAAGGACTACAGCATATCTTTTTGAGGACATAATTCAATGCACTGTACACCTGAACCTTAGTTTCCTCTTCTATAAAAGAAATGTTATACAAACACCACATGTACTCACCAGCAAATTGGTATTAACGGATCAACACCTAAGTGGACATATAGGAGTAACATTTATCGGGTGTCGGGAGGGTGGGAGGGGGGAGAAGGGGATGGGTATGTACAACCACAGTGAGTAAGATGTGCAACGTTTGGGGGATGGATATGCTTGAAGCTCTTACTCGAAGGGGGAGGGGGGCATGGACAATATATGTAACCTTTACACTTGTACCCACATGATACACTAAAATAAAAATTAAAATTAAAAAATTAAAAAAATAAATTAAAAAAATGAAATGTTATAATACTACCTTCAAGAGTTGTTATGAGCAATAATTGAGTAATGCATAGGACCTACAATAAATGGGTAATATATATTCAAGGCAGGTTTTGAAAAAAATGTATAAATATATATCGATAGAGTCAGGAAGGAGTGCTTGGATGATTGAAAAATCCTACTAACTTTATTTTATAATCAGGTTCTGCCAAGGAGGAAACTTCTTTTTTCTTCAAGAAACTATAATATTTAGTATAATAGCAAATGGATCACTAAGAAAATGCAAGAACCAAGTAGACAAAATTGAATTAGTTTTTCAACCTTTTTCTTCCTTCATGTCAAGGTTTGGTATGTTCCTATTTGATTCTATTCCTATTTCTGCCATCAGCAAGATATGCCAACATTGGCTATGTTGCTTAATTTATCTTTGCCTTTGTTTCCCCATTTTTAAAACAAGAGATGCAGGTCCTGTTTCAATTAGAAGGCAAATGAAAGAAAATCCAACTAAGAGTGGCTTAAATAAATAGAAGCTATATTTTTCTTATATAACAATGAAACCAAAGAAAGGCAGTTGCTGGCTTTGAGTCAGATGCACTTAGACAGTGGGGCCCTTCTGCATTTCTGCTCAATAAGCCGTTGCATTTTGGCTCTTACTGTCATGGTAACAAGACAGATGCTAGAGATCCAGCCATTATATCCCTGTTTAAGGTAGAAAGAAAGGTGGAATCAGTTCCCTTACCAAAAAAAAAAAAAAACACTCTTCCTCTCTGTGTATATATATTACATCGATCCATTATAGGTAATCTAGTTTTTCTCTGTATACTTTTAAAATTTATTTTTGGAGTTTTCAGTTTCATTAAAATGCATGTTAGTGTAGTTTTCTTATTGTTTGTCCTGTTTAATCCTATATTAGTGGATTCATGTCTGTTATCATATCTGCAAATAATCTCTTCATATATTAACCTACTTCATTTTATCAATAATCCCTTTCTTAGCCTCTGATGAGATATATGCTGTATTTGTCATTCTATCTTCTATTTTGTTTAATCGATTCTTTATATTTTCTATCTCATTGTGTCTTGTTACATTTAAAATTATTTGCAGCACAATTATTTTCCACTTAAATAATTCTCTCTTCAGCTGTATCTAATTAGTGATTTAATCTATTCATTATATTCTTAAAGTTAAGCCATTATTTTTTTATTTCTCAAAAAAACTATTTGACTCTTATTTAAAAGTACCTAAATATTTTTGAAGCTTTTTGTTTTACTCTTTTTATTTTTAAATTCCTCTTTGCCTCTTTTACTTTAAATGGTATATATTTTAAATAAATTTACATATTTTAAATAAATTTACATATTTTAAATAAATTTACATATTTTAAAAATATATTTTTATAAAATACATGGTCATGTATTGCTTAAGACAAGGATATATTCTGAGAAATATGTCAAGTGATTTCATTGCTGTGCAAACATCACAGAGGGTACTTACACAAACCTAGGTGTTATAGCCTACTACACACCTATGCTATGTGGTATAGCCTATTGCTTTTAGCCTATTGGTACAAACTTGTACAACATGTTACTGGACTCAATACTATAGGTAATTGTAACACAATTGTAAGTATCTAAACATATATAAACATAGAAAAATTACAGAAAAAATATGATATAAAGGATAAAAAATGGTACGTCTGTACAAAGCACTTAGCATGAATGGAGCTTGCAGGACTGGCAGTTTATCTAGGTAAGTCTGAGTGCTGAACGAAGGTGAAGGCGTAGGACATTACTGTATACTACTGTAGACTTTATAAACGCTCTACACTTAGGCTATATTAAATTTATTTTTATTATTTATTTAGTTTTTTGAGACAGAGTCTCACTCTGTCGTCCAGGCTAGAATGCTATGGCATCAGCCTAGCTCACAGCAACCTCAAACTCTTGGGCTTAAGCAGTCCTCCTGCCTCAGCCTCCCCAGTAACTGGGAATACAGGCATGTGCCACCATGGCTGGCTAATTTTTTTTTATTTTTGGTGGAGACAGGGTCTCACTCTTGCTCAGCCTGGTCTCAAACTCCTGAGCTCAAACAATCCACCTGTCTTGGCCTCCCAGGGTGCTAGGATTACAGGCGTGAGCCACGTCGCGCAGCTGAATTCATTTTTAAAAATTCTTTATTCAACAAGAAATTAACCTCCACTCACTGTAGCTTTTTTACTTTATAAACTTAAATTTCTTTAATTTTTGACTCTTTTATAATAACATTGTACAGTTATATAAAAATATTTTCTTTCTATGTGTCCTTATTCTATAAGCCTTTTCCTATTTTTAATTTTTTTTTTTTTTACTCTTTAAAGTTTTTTGTTAAAAAATAAGACACAAGCATACACATTAGCCTAGGCCTATGTAGTGTGTGGACCGTCAATATCACTGTCTTCCTGTTCCATATCTTGTCCCACTGGAAGGTCTTTAGGGGCAGTAACATGCATGGAGCTGTCATCTCCTATGACAATATTGCGTTCTTCTGGAACACCTCCTGAAGGGCATGCCTGAGGCTGTTTTACAGCTAACTTTTTTTTTTTTTATAATTAGGAGTATACTCTAGGATAACAATAAAAAGTGTAGTATAATAAATACATAAACCAGTAACAGTCATTTATTATCTTTATCAAGTATTGTGTACTACACATGATTGTATACACTATAATCTTATAGGACTGGTAGCACAGGGGATTTGTCTACACCAGCATCACCACAACCTTGTGAGTAATGCATTGCACTAAGACATTAGGTTGGCCAAAATGTCACTAAGTGATAGGAATTTTTCAGCTTGATTATAATCTTATGGGGCTACCATCATATATGTAGTCTGGCGTTGACTGAAATATTGTTATGTGGTGCCTATGTATGTGTATATATATGTATATATATATAAATACTCATATATTATGTATTTATTCATATGTACATGTACATGTGTGAATGTGTGTGTATAATATTCTGGTTATGATCATTCTACTATCTGGAGTTGTTGAAATCTAAATCTGTTTTTTGTAGTTTCTATTAAATCACAGTCATGGTAATTTGTGTTCTTACATGTTTGGTATTCTTTTGAAGTACGATTGATCTTAATGTATAGAAAGCCTAGAGAACAAAACAGAGGATATTTTCTTTCAAAAGGTGAGGGTTTGGATGTTCTTCAAAAACTTATGCTATATGCAAATACTACATCATTTAAAAAGAAAAAAATCTACGGGTCATGGCTATGTGGGAAGCATGAGATCACTTTTCTATAGTTCCTGACTTAATCTGGGCTCTCGAATTCAGTGCCCTCTGTTACTGGCCTAAAGATTAGATGACAAAGTTGGTATAGGCATTTGCTCTCTGGGCAACCCACCTTTGCATGTAATTATTATTCAGGTTTCAATCCATTCTGTTCGGTTTTTATTCTCTTTTCTCATTGTCTGTCTTTCTTTTCTTTTCTTTTTTTTTTTTTTTTGTCTTTTGCCCTCTTAACAATTTTCTTCACTTCTAATAGGTTCACCAATATAATAAAATTGTGTGTCATTAAATGTATAATTGCTTTCTAGTGGTGCTTTATAGGTGTCCTCTGCAATACTACTAGAAATTATTCCATTTTATCCCTGATGTTCTGAAATGTCATGACGCTGTATTTTGATCCATGTTGTTATTCATTCATAACTCTGAGCATTCACTAGGCCCTTCCAATCTGAAATCTTACCTTCTTCAGTTCTGTGGAATTTTCCTGTATTACTTGCTTAACAATTTGTTCCCATTTTTTCTCTCTTTATGGAAAAAAGCGAGAAATTCATTTGGTGTTATTCTTCTTGGATGGAGCCTCTAAATTTCCCACTTTTCCCCACTGCACCCATCCTCATATTGTTACTCTTATTTGATTATTTACTTGCTTGTTTTCGCTTTTTGAAAGATTTCCTTAATTTGTCAAGCTTTCTATTTGACTTTTCATTTTTGTTACATTTGTAATTCCTAAGAACTCTTCTTATTCTCTCTTTCTTTTTAGTAAATAGTGTGATTTCTCCCACCTATAAAATTTCTTGTCTTATCTCTATGAGATATTAAGTATAATATTTGCTTTTAAGATTTTTATGCTTTATGAATTATCTCTTTCTCCACATTTCCTCCTTATATTTGTTTGTCTTGGTCTCTTTTACATATGCTAGTCTTTTCTCTAATGGCTGGGGCTCTTGTTTCTCTGCGTTTATGAGTGAGGCACTAAGAGGTTGATTAAAATCTGTGCGGGGTGGTCTCCTTAACTGACGGGTTTCAGATGATGATCAGGTCTGTGTTGGCTGTTTTGCTGAGAACCCTCAGAAACTTATTTTTCTCCTGAGCTAAAAGCAAATCTATTTTCCAAAGAATAGTCCTTAAAGTTGTGTATAGGGGATATGAGCTTTCATGTTGACATTCTGGAAGTTAGGTTGAAAAAGGAAGATAAGGTCTCCTCATATAAAATGAAGAACTTCTCTTAATTTTCCTTCTTTTAGAAAAAGAATATACCTTCATATTTCGAGTAACTGGAGCACCTAGCCCATTGACCCTCGTCTTCTGCCATGATGGGCCAGGTGCTATAATCTGGCTTGTTGGCTGGGAGATGGGTAGGGAGTTATCACTGACCTATAAAACATTCTGGGATGATGGATGTGTTCTTCTATGCTGCCCGATAAAGCAGCCATTAGCACTTGAAATATGGCTAACAAAACTGAGCAACTGAGTTTTAAATTTTATTTAATTTTAATCCATTTAAATTTAAATACCCACATGTGGCTAGTGGCAACCATATTGAACAAATACAAATCTACAAATTAAATTTTATTTAATTTTAATCAATTTGAATTTAAATATCCACATGTGGCTAGTGGCAACCATATTGAACAAATACAAATTTTTACTTCTAGAAAAATTTAAACAATACTTTTTACCCCACCCCCCAAGCCTGGCTTCAGAAGTTAACTGAGCCTTTTCTAACTTCTGCACCAAAGATCGAGTTGCCTTTTGTTGGCCTGCTTTGACCATTCTCCTCACCAGCTAAACACATTCTAGGTGAGACAGCATTGATTCAGACATTTTTCATTCTCTACAATATGTTGACTCATCTCATTTGCTATTGTCTTCTTTCCGGTTCTCTTTGTCGTTGTTTGTTTATATCCTTTTCTCCCACAATGTCCTTAGAGAAATCTTAGTAGGAGTTGCAAATGGAGCAGTTGGAAAACCAGACTGTGGCTTTTCAATCAGTTTTATTCTTATAAATGACTTACTCCTTGTTTTAGCTTCATTATCAGTTGAATTCAGTGTTGGCTCCAGAATTTCTACATATACGGGAGGTGTGGGGGGGGTGGGAATCTTTTGAGGGGTGAAAATGAAGCTTGGAATCTTGTCTTGAGGTTGAGTCTGCATAGCAAATGTAGGTTTCTAAATAAGATGTGAAAAGTATGTGTTGATGGAAAGTGTGGTGGGGTTAATGCATTGCCTAAATCACACCCTCCATGTATTCACTATTAATTGTTATTTTAGTGTTTTTCAAATTTCTGAATGTTACCCACTGTGGGTTGTAACCACCACTTTCTGAAATATTGCAGTATAAAACTGAATAGAAGATTTTGGAGGAAGGCTAAGGTTTTTTTTTGTTTGTTTTTTTTTGTTTGTTTTTTGTTTTTTATGAAACATGAATGTGTGTGAATATGCTGGGTTAGAATACAGAATGTATTTCCTATTGTTGACCAAATTCAAAATCTTTGAAATTTTCTGGTTTAGTTAACTTGACAGTATATAAAAATTCATATTTGTATCAACAGTATTTTTGACTTATATTTTCTACTAATTGGACTTTAGGACATGAAACATTGCAAATGCAAATATGAATCATCCAAACCTTCATTGCTAAGGAGCATGTATACGTATTTCTCAAATTTTCTCCTGCATTGACTCTTCCTTATTACCACCTAATTCTTTGTCCCAGCAGACAGTGAGAATTGGGTGAAGTAGATAAGCCTGACCAAAAATGTTGAGAGCAACTGTTCTAGACCAGTGAATTTTTATGTGTTTTTTGAATAGGAAATCATTTGCACGTTTAAACTTTTTAAAGACAGAAAATAGTATGTAGTGAAAATATTCCTCCCCATCCCTATTCTCTTGCCAATACAAAACTCAACCTTCCTTGAGTAGAAATTAGACTCATGTGCTTCTTCTGTATACATTGTCACATATATGCTTTTAAAAATATATTAGCAAATTACAAATATTCTTTTATCTTTTTTGTGCAATAGTAGACACAATATACACTGTTCTACACTTTGTTGATTTTACTTAACTATATATAACTAAGATTATTTTATATTAGTACATAGTGTTTCCTTACTTTTTATCTCTATATAATATTCCATTAGCAGGGCAGACCATAAGTAGTTTAACCAATTGCCTATTGGTAGATATTTGGATTGCATTTAATTTCTTTATGACAATGTGGCAGTAAATACTTTCTGTGATGAAGGGGGGATTTGGGCATGGGGTTTGAAGCCGGAAGGGCCCTCAATTGAGTAAGTCATCTTATCAAAGCCTCAGTTTCCCCACCTGTAAACATTAAAAAAGGAAAGCATAATATGGACTGTTTCAAGGCATTGTGTGTTATTCTTGGACAGGGGCCATCCTAATCTTTTCTGCATTGTTTCCATGTTAGTGTATATGCTGCGAAGCAAGCAATGAATAGTTTTTATACACAGCATTCTGCAAATGTGCAGGTATATTTGATAAATTCTTAAATTTGGAATTACTAGGTAAAAAATGAATTTAAATAGACATGGACATATTATATTGCCCTCCATGAACGGTGCATCAATTTTGAATTCTCTCAATGTTGAGAGTTTCTATTTTCCTTCCCCTCAACAAATAAATGACGGGCCGGGCGCGGTGGCTCACACCTGTAATCCTAGCACTCTGGGAGACTGAGGCTGGAGGACTGTTTGAACTCAGGAGTTCAAGACCAGCTTGAGCAAGAGTGAGACCCCGTCTCTACCAAAAAAAGAAAAATTTAGCCCGGCGTGGTGGCGCATGCCTGTAGTCCCAGCTACTCAGGAGGCTGAGGCAGGAGGATCACTTGAGCCCAGGAGTCTGAGGTTGCTGTGAGCTATGATGACGCCACAGCACTCTACTCAGGGCAACACTGGGACTCTGTCTCAAAAAAACAAAAACAAATCAATGATGTATTAATTTCTATGATTTTTGTCAAATTGATGAGTAAAAACACATATCTTATTGTAAATCTAATTTGTATTTTTTTTTTTTTTTTTTTTTTTTTTTTTTTGAGACAGAGTCTCGCTTGTTGCCCAGGCTAGAGTGAGTGCCGTGGCGTCAGCCTAGCTCACAGCAACCTCAAACTCCTGGGCTCAAGCAATCCTGCTGCCTCAGCCTCCCGAGTAGCTGGGACTACAGGCATGCGCCACCATGCCCGGCTAATTTTTATATATATATATATTAGTTGGCCAATTAATTTCTTTCTATTTATAGTAGAGACGGGGTCTTGCTCTTGCTCAGGCTGGTTTCGAACTCCTGACCTTGAGCAATCCGCCCGCCTCAGCCTCCCAAAGTGCTAGGATTACAGGCGTGAGCCACCGCGCCCGGCTTAATTTGTATTTTTTATATTATGAGTAGGTTGAGTATCATATCACAAATTTAAGCCATTTGTGTTTCCTTTTGATTGAACTGCTTATACATACCCTTTGCCCATTTTCTTTTATATTGCTATTGATTCACAGGAGCTTTTTATGTTTTAAAGAGTGAGACCTTTGTGACTTGATTTGCAAATATTTTTTTTCCAGTTTGTCATTTATATTCTGATTTTTACTGATGATGTTTTTTACCAAGCATAAAACTTTTATTTTATATAGTCAAATTTATTGTTATAGTTGACCCTTGAACACTTTGAGGGTTAGGAGTGCTCACTGCTCACCCCTGTAGTCAAAAATTCACATATAACTTTTGATTCCTCAAAAACTCAACTACTAATAGACTAATGTTTTTGTTTTGTTTTTTTTTTTAATTTTTAAATTTTATATAGAAACAGTGTCTCACTGTTTCCCAGGCTGGTCTTGAACTCCTGGTCTCATGTGATCCCCCTGCCTTAGCCTCCCAAAATGTTGGATTACAGACGTGAGCCACTATGCCCAGCCCCTAAATAGCCTAATGTTGACTGGAAGCCTCATTGATAACATAAACAGATGATTAACACAATTTTTGTATGTGTATATACAGTATATTTGTATTATATACTGTGTTCTTACAGTAAACTGGAAAAAAGAATATGTTATTCAGAAAATCATAAGAAAGAAAATATATTTACTATTTATTAAGTGCAAGTGGATTATCATAAAGGTCTTCATCATCTTCATGTGAGTAGGCTGAGGAAGAGGAGGAAGAGAAAGGTTTGGTCTTGCTGTCTCAGGAGTGGCAGAAGTGGAAGAAAATCTGAGCATAAGTAGACCTACGCAGTTCGAATATAATTTGACATGTTAGAATAAAGAAGAATTATAATAGTATTGTTTCAATATATTGGTAGTAGCATGTGATAAAATCCAGCATCCATTCCTGATAAAAAACTTTTTATAAACTGGGAAAAGAAGGGAACATTCTCAATCTGGCAAAAATTATCTATAAGAAAGCTACCATAAGCATGATTCTTAATGATTAAATGTTGAAAATTTTTCCTTTGTGGTTAGAACAAGACAAGTATACCTAATATCCAGATTTCTATTCCAGCCTTCATTGGCAGTTCTATCCAGTGGCATGAGAAAAGAAAAATAAATAAAAGAGTAAATATTTGAATAATATTTAAGATTGAAGATTGAAGAAGTAAAATTGTCATTATTTATAAATGATATATATATATAAACATTCCTAAAGATTTTTCAGATAAAGTATCGAATTGATAGGTGGATTTAATGGATATACATTTGACAAGCAAAAATTAAATGTAATATAATATAATTAACCACATAATAATATAGCTAACCATGAACAGAAACTACATTTTAATAAAGTTACCATTTACAATATTATAAAAAATAAAACATCTGTGACTAATTTAACCAGATGTATGAGATACCTATGCAGAAAACTAAATCATGATTAACAAAAATTTAGAAAAATCTTAGTAGATGTACCATGTTTAGGGGTTAGAAAAATCTGTTTAAAGATGTCGATTTTTTTCTTCATTGATCTATACAGGCATTGTAATCTCAACAGAAAATATTTTTAGGAACTTCACAAGCTGATTGTAAAATCTATGTGGATATACAAAGAACCAATGAGACAAAACTTTTGAAGAAGAAACAGACTGGAGGACTTGCTTTTCCTTATGTCAAGACATGAAGTTAAACTAATTTATACAACATAGTATTGTTGCAAAGAAAATCAAATAGAAAAATAGATGAAACATTAATGTCAGTTTATGATAGAGTTAGCATTCTAGCGCTGTGGTGAAAGGGTAGTTCTTTGCACATATAAGCCAGGGCACTTAACTGTTCACATGGGAAAATGATGAAAATTTACTTCTACTGTACACAATAATGATTCCAGGAGGACTGTGTACCTAAATGTGAAAGAAAAAAAAAACAAAAACAAAAGCAATAAAACTCATAGACAGTAATGTATAAGCACATCTTCTTGAACTTAGGGTAGAGAAAGCTATTTTAAACAGGATACAACGAGCACTAATCATAAAGAAAGAGATGGGTCAATTTGACAATATTCAAGTTAAGAAATTTTGTTCATCCAATTACAGTTAAGAGAATAAAAAGGTAAACTACACAGTGGGAGAAGATATTTGCAACATATAACCAACAAAGGACTTGTTAGGGTTTATTTTAAAAATTTCTACAAACAAATAAAAAAGATTATTCAATCCATAAATGGCTCATATTCGTCAATTATATCTCAATAAAGCTGGAAAAACAAAAGTCAGAAAATTTTTTAAAATGGTGAAGAAACATAAACAGGTATGTCAACAAATAGGATCTTCAAATGATTAGGAAACACAATGTGCTCAGTCTTATTAATAGGGAACAGCAAATTAAAACTGCACTATGATACCACTACATAACTTCTAGAATGTTTAAAATTAAAAGACAGAGAATGCTAAGTCCAGTGAGGATGTGGAAAAATAGGGACTCTTACACACTTTTGGTAGAAGTATAAATTAATAACATACTTTGAAAAACATAATTTACTAAATATGCATATATCTTAAAATCTAGCAATTCCACCCTTAAGTCTACACCCAACATAGAGCATACATGAGTACCAGTAGAAAGCTCATATCTGCCTTATTCATAACAGTTCCAAATTGGAAACAACTTGAATGTCCAAACAATAAAATGGATAAATACATATGCATGTTCATATACTGGAATCCAATATGGTCACAAAAATTAACAAAACAACATAGATGAATCAAAGGTAAAGTTTGAATAAAAGAAGTGAGGCACAGACTAGAATTTATATAAAATTCAAACTGTACAAAACTAATTTGACACACCACTTAGAAAGTTATAAGAAAAGCAAAGATATTAGTAACCTAAAAGTTAGCATAATTGTTACCTTTAGTGGGGAGAAAGGGGATTATGATTGTGAAGGGGTACATAGAAGCTCTGGAATGCTAATTAAGTTCTATTTCTTGACCTGGGGAATGGTCACACAATATTCACTTTATAGCAATATAATGAATATAATAATTCATTATAATAATATAATGAATATAATAATAATGAATATAATAATTCATTAAGTCACACATTTATGGTTTATGTACTTTTTTGACATGTATTATATTTAATAATATCAATGTATATAAAAGAGAAATACATTTTACATTTCTTTGGATTTACCCCACCATGATTAAATTCTATATGCAACTGAAATAAAAATTCCATAAACTAATACTTATTCTTACTATGCGTAATCTCCTCTGATATATTCTCTTCTCTCCTATTCTCTTCTGTTTCATCTTACTCTATTAAAACAAATGCTGGCCATAAACCACTAAATTGATTTAATGAGTCACAGTTTGAAAAACATTCATCTAGATCATTAAAAACCTCTTGCGATTCCTGTGTAGCGATTGGGAATTCCGGGTTGGGATCGGACATGACCATCCTTCTACAGCAGGGTTTCTTGGCATCAGCAAAGTTGACATTTTGGGTTGAAAAATTCTTTGTTGTAAGGAACCTTCCTGCACATTATAAAAACAATTAGCAGTGTCCCTGGACTCTACCCACTAGATGCCAGTAGTACCCACCCACCCTTTCCAGCTGTGGCAACCAAAAATGTCTACAGACA
This sequence comes from Microcebus murinus, assembly GCF_040939455.1. Classification (NCBI taxonomy): domain Eukaryota; kingdom Metazoa; phylum Chordata; class Mammalia; order Primates; family Cheirogaleidae; genus Microcebus; species Microcebus murinus. Next base: position 112,013,063 of record NC_134105.1, on the reverse strand, counting down.
TTGCCTAGAAGACAAAACCACCCCCATTGAGAACTAATGCTTTAAAAAGCCTTTAACTTTCTAAGCTAGGCTATGCTTTATGAAGAATCCTCGAGTTAGCATTTCTCGAGCCTGTTAGAATCATCTGAATATTCAGTTTGAGAACTGGGCTAGAAATCTGCCTTTTTAAACAAAGACTCCAGTGAGTCTGATTCAGGTATTTCCGAGGATCACACTTTGAGAAATTTTGTCCTACCTAAGATGACTGCAATCTTGAATGAAAACCCTCTCGGAGATATTGGAATGCTCCAGACAGATTAGACTTTAAGAGACAGCTCAATGTATTGAGAACATAATAAGCATTTGCTGGGTGAGAAATAGTGCAAAATATCCAAGCGTGCTTTATGGAGCAAATCTAGTACAAACACTAGTGAAATCACAGCAGTAAGGTCTTTTTCTCTGTGTCATTGTTCTGTCACGTGTTTGGAGCTGACAAGGGAGGTGTTGGGGACCTGTAGAACCTGAGTCTGACCTTTCTGAGTCCATGATATTCCTGAAGCCAACATTCAAGAATGAAACAGAATCCCCAATAAAGTCTCTGCTCTGGTGTTGCCAATGACTTCATGCCTGATAGCGAAGCTGAAATTCCTCCCCATACTTCAGATTTTTTTTTTTCTTCCCAGTTAATTGTTCTTCCTAAATTGAATGATCTATTTTTGGAACTAAAAGAGATGCAGTGTAGAGAGAAAGGAACTGACAAAGCCCAAGGCAGAGAAGGGAGGTAGACAGAGGAATTGCAGGAAGGAGAGGGGCATACTGTCTGCATCCATCTTCCTCGAAACAAACGCATAAAGTGAAAAGGAAGGGCATTATTTCTTCCGGGGGGGGGGCAGGTGGATGAGACATTAGGGGAAGGAGCTTTCATTTATGAAACAACAAACACATGAAATGAAAAAAGTGCAAAATTCCAGAAACAGTTGTAACCTGGAGGCCTAGGTCTTAAATTCCACTGGGCTTTCCCTCGAAGCTCTACAGTGAGCCCACATGTTCGTATCATTGAATGAGAACATGAGAAAACCTGCTTCTTTACTGTATTTCTTAATATGAATTTATTTGAAAAGCACCATGGCCTTGGTCTTGAAAATGTGGGAGAGTCTCATGGATGCGATTTCGAGACTAGTTAGCAGGACTTCTGATGCGTTTAGTCCACGTGCACGTCTGATGAAGCATATATACCCACAGATGTGTGCATTTGTAATGAACTCGGAACTGTGAGTAATGTCCACCTTAGCCAGATTCATTAGCTGTTATCAAAAATATGTTTGAAAAAAGAGTCAGCAAATATTATCCCTAACTACCAGTGTGGCTATCAGCTTCTTACACTTTGCTGCTTCTGTAAATAGTGCTTTTTGCTAACTCCAGTGAGTTCTTCTGATCCTCCTTCAGACTGAACATCACACTCAAAGCTTTGGAGCATGCCTGTACTAGCCATTTCTGCCACTTCTGTTCTCCAGGCATTTCAATTGCAGTTACATTTTGAAAAGACCCTCTTTTGTGCTTTTAAATGTTTAGCAAAACTACAAAGCAGAACACACATCATTTTCTTCAAAACACATAAACATTTTGGTCTGCAAAAGAGACTACACCGAAGACAGCCAGCTCGACTTTAAAATACACGAGTAAAGCAGAAATCTTTCAAACTCCCATAAGATCCTGCCATTCTTTTTACCCCTCACTGGATATTTTAAGAATACATTGTAGTTCACTCTGTAAATGATTCAACTAAGGAGAGGAAGAGGCTTCAAATGACTGTGAGCACGTGCCTTTCACTGCCATGAGGTGTCAGGAGAGGCGCTCCTGGCTACCCATGGTATCACTTTCCCCCATTCCCTTGCCATTTTAACCTTAGCATCATGTGGATAGCATATCCATGTTTTCCTGTGTGTCTGAGCATTTGATTTCCATCCACTCTAATAGCATCAGGCTGGAGGAGAATGGAACATGGGGGAAGAGAAAGATCTTGGGAGTGACAGCTTTCAACCAAACAGGCCCTGCAAATCCTTTTTGCTATGTTATAACACAAAAGTTGTAGGATTGGGAGATCATTACTTTCTTCCTCACATAGGTAAATGTACAGGCTGATCACACTAATCTCTGATCTTAGATGTTTTTTTTTCCAAACCCAAACTCTGGCAGGCAAAGGTAAGGCCCTATGTTGTACTGATGGAAAATGTGGGCTTCCCAGCTAACATGCCTGGATTCAAATTCTGGCTCCATCTGGATTTGTGCAACTTTAGGAAAACTGAGTGACCTTGAGCCAATGACAACCTCTTTACTCATGTTTACTCATCTGCAAAATTGGAATAATAGCAGAATATGCCACGAGGACTATTGTGTGCGTGAAATGTGTGGTTGTGTGTGAAAACACTTAGAATTGCCTGTTAAGTGTGAAAAATAGAAGTTGCCAGAACTGTTATTGATATCAGTATTATTTCTTTATATATCAGAAATCACTGACAATGATGTGGCAGATCTGATTCCAGCAAATTCTGGAGAAAAATATCAGCAGTCAGGGATGGGTACTGTCCCTACCCAGCACAAAGGTACTCAGACAGCCCTTTCCTGTTGAATCCTTCCAGAACCTCTCTGCATTTTATATGACCAGAAAGACCTTAGAGGTGTGATTGTAGAAGAGTCCATGTCTGGACTGAGTTCTTCAGATTCTGTCGTGTGAGGTTTTGAGAAAGAGACATTAAAAAAGTATTTGTTCATGGTGCTTCCCAAAGTTGCAGGAATATAAATATATTTATAAAGAATATAAATATAAATATATATATATATGTATATATATATATATATATAAATGTAAAGGTGCTTGGATGGCTATTTATGAACAGAGAGTCTCCTGACCAAAGAAAAACTGGTCACTCGAGAAAGAAAGTATGAAGCAGGTTCACAAAATATATAAGGGATGGTTCACCATGTGAAGAGAGAGACACAGAGGGAGAAACTTTGTGTCATTTCCAAGTACCCAGCTCTTTTAGTGGTCTGGCTACTTTTCTTGGCCTTGGAAAATGCAACATCCCTTAACAAAAGGACATGCCTTTTACGCAAGCTGGCTTCAGAGGGCTGCTGTTTCTTGAAGTCAAACTCTCCTTGACAGGTGACATTGAGGATCAGGACTAGACAGATGATTCTGAGCTGATGGATGTCATGGGTTGTAGCTGAAGAGACAACAGAGGATCAGGTAAAGATGACCCCAAAGTTTAGGAAGGAAAGTAGAAGAAGAAAGATCAGGCCCAAAATTGAGATCTAAGAATTGATCTCCATGAGAAATGTCAGAGACGCAACCTCTGGAGAAACAAGCATCTCAAGCTGAAAACAGTTTTGTGCCAGGCCAAACTTCTTTGCTTACCTTTTTTCTCCACCTTCAGTAAGGGAAATTAAAACAACAACACACACACAAAAAAAACCCCTGACATTGCAGATGTACATTACTCTACGCATTGCTTCTCCTCCCATCTTTGCAACCACTCTTCCTCGAACTCAACTTCCTCTGCTTTATAGAGCAGTCCCATTTCAAGAATATGCCATCAGCTCCTTTCCTTTTTCTTCTTTTCTCTTTGTGCATTCTTTACTTTTTGTAATCTCATGTGTTTTCATAGCTTCAACAATGGCTTTTATATGTGTCTTCAGCCTTGACCTCCAGCACAAATATGATACCAACTTTATTCCAATTTGTTAGATATGTCTAGTTGGATGTCCCAGGGGCCCGTCAGAGGCAGTAATATACAAAATGGGTGAGTATGCACACTCTGGAGATAGTCTGGGTTTGAACTGAGACCTGACTTTTATTAGCTTTGTGATTTGAGGAAAGTTATTTAAGCCTCAGTTTTCTCATCTGTAAAATGGGGATGATAATAGGGCCTACATCATAGGGTAAGTTGCAGAGATAAGCATAGGTATCTAGAGTTGGTACATTCCTCGATTTCTGGTAAACCTACACTAAATGAAATCCTTTATTAGTGTTGCTGTTGTTATCTTTATCTTTTTATTATTAAATGTGCTCTCCCTTAGGTTGATTATTACTCTTGATAACTTCTCTAACTTTCGATAAGTTATATGAACATTGGAAGTCTGAAGTGTTAGTGTAACTCTGTCCCTAATGGCTGTGTGATCCTGAGTCAATTACCTGAACTCTCTGAAACTCGAATTTAATCTTGGTAATACTAGATGATACTAGATGAACTCTGAGGACTTTCCTTGGCCCAAAACTATATATGATGTATCTTTTCTCAAATGCTAAACTGTTTGGTTGTCTTTGAAATCTTCTGCTTCGCTTCTAAACCCATTTAGATTCCAGTTCTTGCCAATTTTACCCCCTTATCCTCTCAAACCTGACTTCTCTCCATCCTACGCACCACCTTAGTACAGGCTCCTCTTGTTCCTGCTTGTTGGACTATGACAGTGGCTCCCATCAGGCCTGGGGCCGTTAAAGTGATTCCCTAGCCAGTCTTTCCACTTCCCTGTCATTTCCTCTTTTAGTGCATTTTATACACCACCAATTAAACTCTCTACACTTGCACTTAATTTTTATTCTCATGCTATGCCCAAACCCTGCTCTTCTCTAAAGGCTAACTCAAATAATAGTCTGTTCTTTAGTTTTAGCTTTTGATCATCTACTTTGTGAAATTTATTATTCATGCTAATAAACACCATCATCACACCATTTTTCTTAATTGCTAAGCTTATAAAAAATTCTGGTTCTTTTCTTAGGGTGGTTGATGTATCTGGAAATCAAGCTGCTTATATAGTCAGTTTTCTGGTTTTAGAAACAACATTTTTCATACACACAAAACAATTTAAATTGAGTAGACCTCGTAGATGATTCCTTTGTGAAGGCAGTTAGCCAAAAATTTGTCATTTGGGGGATCTAGTATATTTTTCATCACATAGACACAGCCAATTGTCTTCTTATTTAGCTTTACCTGGTAAGTTTTGGATTCATTTCACAGGTTCATCTATTGTATTTCTTTGTAAGGTCAATAAACCAATAATCAATCAATTCAGGAATAGATATAAATGTATCTTCTTCAAATAATCTGCTAATTCTGTGTTATTATGTCACTTAAATATCTGAGTTTTGGTTTTGGAGCCCACTTCCTTATTTCCTCTTTTGACCTAGAGATTGGTACCCTGGAAGTAATTTAGATGGAGTCAAAATCCAATTAATTTGGAATTTCCATGAACTGTAGCATCATTTTAGCAGATGATTTGAGTTTCACAAAACTCAGGTCATTGCTTTGTCTCTTCAATAGTAGAGAGAAAAAGATAAAGGGAAAAAGAGGAGGGAGAGAAGAAAGTAGTTACAAGCTTCTACTTTGCCAGGTGTTAGAGTGTTAGATAAGACAGCTGGAGACTGACAAAGTCTTTAAGATGTCATGTCATTTCTATGCATTTGTTTCCCTGTCTCCAAAAGAGGAGACTAGCAATGGATAACATGCCCATGTGTCCTTGGTGAGCTTTAATAAGATCTCATTCTGCAAAATGAGGATGATGTTGACTTTTTATTATGCCATTGTCTAATATTAGGGTGCATTTTAGGATAAAATGTATTCTTCTATTATTTTATTTACTTGCATAATTTTATCAACCATATCTTGAACCAGTAAAGCCATTTAGAAATATATCTTGATATACTTGAGTCCAGGTCCTTATTTAAATATTTGTTATTTGTGTATTTGTGTGTATATGTGAATGAATATAGGTATGTGCTTGATGTTGCATAAATATATATGTGTATATGTGTGTGTGTGTGTGTATATATATATATATATATATATATATATATGGTTTTTCTAAGAGAGTTTAATTTTCCCAAACACATTTATAAACAATTGTGTTCTGTGCATGGGGTATAACATGAAATACGTTCGGTCTTTGTCCCTGGTGTGGTCACAGAGCTAAAACTCTTGGAATTTCCTGAATGATAGGAATGTCTTTTGTTACTCATAGTGAGCCTTTTTAATAACATCTGAGTTGATGATAATGAGGTGACTTTGGGTGTGGCTCCTAGACAGCTTTAGGGTGGGCTCAGTCCCCAGAAAGACCAAATGATTATAAGGTTAAAAGGTTGGAACTTTCAGCCCTACCCAGCAACCTCCAGGAAAGTGGGCATTGGGGAACACTGGAGACCAAGCAAGCTCTATGCGAACTTTCTCGAGCAAGTGTTGCTGAGCTTCTGGGTTGCTGAATACACGGGGGTGCTGGGAGGGTGGTGCAGCTGGAGAGGTCCTGGAAACACGCCCCCCCCCACACACACACCTTGCCCTATGTGTCTCTTCATCTGGCTGTTCATCCCTATTCTTTGTAATGCCCTTTATAACAAACTGCTCAATGTGATTGCCTGAGTTCCGTGAGACACTCCAGCAAATTAATCACACCCAAGAAGGGAGTAGTAGGGGCCCTAATTTATAGCCAGTTGGTCAGAATTACAGGTGCCAAACTATTGCTCGTCATTGTCTTTGAAGTGGGGGCAGTCTTGTGGGAAGGAGCCTGTAACCTGTGGCATCTGATGCTATCTCCAGGGTGTCAGAATTGAATTGAATTGTAGGATACTCAGTTGGTGTCTGCTGAAGATTTGCTTGGTGTGTGTGGGGAAAACCTCCACACATCCTGGTCCCAGAAATGTTCTGTGTGCATAGCAGGAGAAAAACAGATAGGCTTTTCCTGTCATTGCATGTGTCTCATTCGACTCAAAATAACGCGGCACAATTCACTATTGCAGGGACATGGAAACAACTCAACTACTCGTCAATTCATGAGTGGATTATTAAAATTTGGTATATGTTTACAATGGAATATTACTCAATGCTAAGAAATGACAGTGAGCTAGCACCGCTTATACTATCCCGGATTGAGCTTAAGCCCATTATCCAAAGTGAGGTGACACAAGATCAGAAAAATGGGCTCCACATGTACTCGCCATCAAATTGGTACTGACTGATTATCACTATGGTGCCCAAATGGTGGTGGTGTTCACCAGGGATTTGGGGGTTGTGGGGGTAGACCCACATCTTAGGGATGTGGTGAGCATTGTGAAGGGGAAGGGCATACCCTTAACCCTTGCTAGGGAGAGGCAAAGATATAAAATGCAACCAAAATGTTTGTACTCTCATATTTTCTTGAAAAAAAAATATACTGCTAGAAACGATATTTAGTTAGCTATAGTATTTCTACAAGGATTAATTCCTACTTTATTTTGTTAAAATTTATTTATGAATGTCTATGGCCTTCCAGTGTAAAGCAGAATTATCACATTTTATTTTATCACAAATTATCTTTTACAATAATCTTTCTTTTAATCAAAGGGGATATATTCTGGGACAAACAAAATAAAATATAGCACCTCAAAAAAAAGTAATTCTTGAAGCTCTGACTGGAGGGAGGAGGGAAGGCAAGAGCAATGTGTGTCACCTTAACATTTGTACCCCCATATTATGCTGAAATAATAAAAACCAAAATAATTCTAAGATCTCACTTCTGAATGAACTTTAGTGCAAACCAATAAAACAAAAACAAAATTATCAGTCTAATAGCAACAGTAGTTCTAAAATAGAACCACAGGCAATACTCATTGGCAGGACTTTTCAAGAAAAGATCTGCAAAAATATTTACTTAGGAATAAAATACTTTTTAATTATGTGATTTCCTTGGCTTGTATCATTTAATTTTTAGCTAGAATGGGCTGTTTCACTTTTTCAGCACTTGATATTTAGTTTTCTTTTTCATGTGAAAATGAAAGCTCATTGAACCTATTTTATTTTATTATTTTTACCAGTATGATTATGGCAGACTTTTACCTGGGACTAATGGAACTAATACCTGGGAATAAAATAGAGATGTTTCTCACTTACTGTGGGTGGGAAGGAGAGTTGGCAGTACTGAGAATAACACAGTAGGTGCCAGCAAGATGGTCGTAGGGGACCCCAATACATTACATTTCAGGATGTTCCTTCACACGATGAATTTTGTGATCTATGTGGAATTATTTAAAGTGAATTTTTGTTTAACAGGAACTACAAATGCTCACCTAATGCAAATGACATTGTAATAGTTGTAGTGTGTGGTTTTTGAGATCTGCAGCGCATATTTAGAATGCTAAGATTAAGTTCTTATTTAGTGAACATGTGTATGTAGATATCAAACACTTTACTTTTCTTCTCATTTGTTTTTTTTACTATTATTAGTTTTTTGAGATAGGGTCTTGCTTTGTTGCCCAGGCTGGAATACAGTGGCATCATCATAGCTCACTGCAACCTCAAACTCCCAAGCTCAAGCAGTCCTCCTGCCTCAGCCTCCTGAGTAGCTGGGACTATAAGCATGCGTCACTGCATCCAGCAAATATTTTTTTCTATATTTGGTAGAGATGGTGTCTTACTGTGTTGCTCCAGCTGATCTTGAAGTCCTGGCCTCTCAAAGTGCTAGGATTTCAGACAAGAGCCGTGGCACCTGGCCTCTTATCTCATTCGGTTCTCAAGACTGTCCTGTGAAATCGATCTGCCAGCTCATTCTACCTACTGATTGCTGCTTGACTCTGCCCCTTCACATTTCACCTCCATTAATGCTTCCTGAGTCCTAGATTGCCAGGTTAATCCTGCTCTCATGCTGAGGAACTTTAAGGTGTCCTAGTCCTGTGTAGCGTTGGTCCTGTAGCATATTTCTTTTACGCACCTTGGTCGAGCTTGCCAAACTCTGAATTCCTACTTGATTTGTATGAAGAACAACCCCACTGCTAGTACCAAAGAATGGCTCCTTCTGACTACGTCTTGACCCCATTTCCTTTGGGCATTGCTTGACTGTGTTGACACATACCCAGTAAGGCGTGAACATAGACTTCTGCACTTCTCAGTCTAAACATGCCATAGGCATTTCTAAAGAAATACATAAAAGGCAAACCCACTATTTTCCCTAGGCTCTCTTCACTCTACTCCCCACAATTCCCTATAGAAATTGCTTTGTCCTTTTGGATTCCTTAATCTTTGATGGTGTCACCGTCTACCTGGTCATCCAAGCTAGCATACTAGCATTTTCTTTGACCACCTTCTCTTCATAGCTCTATGCCACTAGAATCAATACATTTTATTTCTGAAATGCCTCATACCAAGACTATTGACATAACCTCTGACTCCAATTCTACCTCCCCCAGCCCCCAAATTCACCCATTCTTCACAATGCAACCAGGGCAATCTTTCTATGATACAGATGTAATTATGCAATTCCCTTGGGTAAAAATCTTTTTTATTGGTTTTAGAATAGAATCGGGTAAGATAAATCTTCACAATCCACCAACAACACTTTTTCCTTGTTGTCTGTGGCTACATGCTACATATCCTGTGCTTTGACCATGGGTCTTGTTCTTTCAAACTCTGTGTTTTTGGACACACTCTTCCTATTGCCAAGAGCATGCAGGTCAAGTTCTTTCCATCCTTCTGAACTCAAATGTCACCTCCTCTGTGAAGCGTCCCTGGGTCCTATGTTCTTTCTCTAAGACAAAATGAATTGCTGCCTCCTTTGTTTCCTTAGTGGGTTTGCTCATACCAATATTGCTGTATTTGTGATGCTTGACAATAATCAGATATTTATGTGTCATGTCTACGGAGTGGGAGCTCCTTGAGTTAAGAGATTATGTGTTCACTGATCTTTGCATCACCTTGTTCAGGGCCTGGTAGATCGCTGTTTAATACACAAATAAATGGTTAAACAACTCAAAAAAGTGATTTTTATCTCATCATGAAAACCAAGACAGAGGTGGTGAGGATGATATTGTAGATATTCTTTAAACTCACTCCTAATGCAAATGACGTTGAAACTCTGTTGCAAAGCATACCCATGATGCCCTTTTCATTCATGCTGAACAAATAGATACTTTAGGAGATAATTATTCTTATTATCCTTCTGCAAGGATTACATTTTTAATTTTATTTTATTAAAAGATGGGACACAGGGTTTATTTAATCAAGCGCTTTTCCTCTTGCATCTAAAATCCAGTGTAATTTCCCCTTTAAGGTCAAATGAGCTACAGTACTCGCCAGAAACTTACATGATATAAAAGCACTTGGTACAGTGTGTAACACAGAGTGGGTGTTGAATAATGAAGTTTATAGAGAGAAAGGAGGAGAGGGAGAGAGAAACACAGCAGCACAAAGCAAGAATATTAAATGCTGCTACGAAATGAAGATCAGTCAGCACTAAAGATGAGACAACGCTGAAATGTGGAATTGTTTTAGAAATTACTTACCAGGGAATCTATTCGAAACAGTGGAGTATGTCTGTAAATGTTTGAAGGTCATTATGAGCAAGCTTCTTTGTTTTTGCAGAAATGCAGAACAACAAAACTGGCCTCTGGTTTTATCTGGTCCAGTAATTTTTGTGGACTGTGCCCAGAGGAACCCAGGAACTCCTGGCAGGGGCCGCCGGAGGGTGTTGGCGAAGTAGGCTGTCAGGCACATGCTACTCCCTCCACCAAAGAACTTCTACTTGGCCTATTTTGTACAGGCGGTTTCCGCGTCCAAGTTTGTTTGAAGAGTTTTCTAACTTTAAAAAGTTATTAAAATTCCCGAGCTGCTGCTTATGTCTAACTCTTTTATTTCTATAGAAGAGTAACATGAGGCCCAGAAAAGTCAAGTGAGTTGTCCTAGGCCAAACCACTACTGGTGCACTGGTTGGCAAGTTCGTTGGATGCCCATTTTTGTTGCTGTTGTTATTGACTCGGTTTGGACTGGGATTTAGGAAATGATGATCAGTAGGTGAACAGAAAGAGGTGAGGGTTATAGGTTAAGAACTAAATGAGGGCGAATGTGACAAAGGATTATGCTTTTCATGCAAAACAGAAACACAAATTAGGAGGTTTCTCTTCACTTCTGCCCTCTTAGACTGTGGCTCTTAAATATACAAATAGCTGCAGTAGCTTTTGCTTCCTGGAACACTAACAAGGACTCAAATTGGAGTAACTGCTTATTATATATTTTATATGTATAATGTATATTACAAATATATATTTTATATATATTCCATACAGATATATCTCATGTATATTACATAGGGATATACATATATGTCATACGTACCATTTTGATGGTAAGTTTGGTATAAAATGTGGATGGCATGCAAAATATGATTCTGGAATTCAGAGAAGATTCTTTGTTTGCAGAGAAGGTTCAAAGATTCATTGAACATTGGCTTTAAAATTGATTGGATTTGCCTGAGGAAAAGAGATCTTTATGAGTTAATTAGCTAGAGGACAGGGTGTGGTCAATAGCACAATAGCTGGAGAGAGTGGACAGAAAAAAGGGTGGAAGATCATTAAGTCACTTGATCATGAAGTGAAAATGAGGAAATTCGCTTCAGGTGCATTTAAAAGATGCTGAGGGACACAGCTGTGATAAAGACTGAGAGGGAAGAGAGGTGACAGCTTAGAAGCAGGGTAAGAGAGTCTGGGACATCTTAGTAATATTGATGGGACATGATTCCACTTGGCATAAGAGACTAAACAAAGAGGCACAAAAGGGCTAATCTGAAATTTGGGAATTAAAAATAAACTACAAAATGAAAGTGTAGGATTCAGGCAAAAGAAAGAACATTGAAGGCCGGGCGCTGTGGCTCACGCCTGTAATCCTAGCTCTTGGGAGGCCGAGGCGGGCGGATTGCTCAAGGTCAGGAGTTCGAAACCAGCCTGAGCAAGAGCGAGACCCCGTCTCTACTATAAATAGAAAGAAATTAATTGGCCAACTGATATATATATAAAAAATTAGCCGGGCATGGTGGCGCATGCCTGTAGTCCCAGCTACCCGGGAGGCTGAGGCAGAAGGATCACTCGAGCCCAGGAGTTTGAGGTTGCTGTGAGCTAGGCTGACGCCACGGCACTCACTCTAGCCTGGGCAACAAAGTGAGACTCTGTCTCAAAAAAAAAAAAAATAAAAATAAAAATAAAAAAAAAAAAAAAAAAAAAAAAAGAAAGAACATTGAAGAAGGAAGACTAAATCCTACAATGGGAAAAAGATAAATCATAGACAAAACAAGGCTAAGGAGGCACAAATTGTACTGAACAAACTTCCAGAAATGTTAAGAGGGAAAAACTATTCCAAAGGAGATGGTATTGAAAAAAAATAAGAGTAGGAAACTCATTGATGACTTGTTGAAAATTGACACACAGGCATATAATCAGAGGAAGATACACCCAAAGACATTCTAGGGAGCTTACCAGGTAATAGCAGAGGAGTAAATAATGTAGTCATTAATATTGCAAGATTAAGCTTCTCCCTTGTTTTGGGGGGAATTAGAACGAGTTCATGCAGAATAAAGCAATTACCACACATGAGCTACAGTTAAGGTTTCCTGCCTCGCAATGGCATGCACGGCTTTGTGCCATGAAATCAGAGTAGACAAGACTCAGGCGTGTCATTGGAATTCAGCAAGTTGTGAACTATACATTTCAGGGTAGAATCATGCTTTTTCAACTTCAGGAGTGAATTCAGGAAGGCTTGCATTTAGCATAATGGGGATTTTTACATTAAAAAGACCAAATTGGAAATTACTAGCACAGATGAAAAATGTATAATTTGTGTGTGTGTGTGTGTGTGCATGTGCCATGGTGAAATAAAAATGGACTGGAGCATGGAAAGTAATTTAACCGTTTAAAGACACAATTGTTTCATTAATATTTACTTATATCTGATTAAATATTCATGATGCCTTGCCTTCCCTCCGTGTCTAACAGTGTTGCATTCATGGCCATCTGCACCAGCTCAGCACACGGGAGGTCTCAATTAGCCATTCAGGCTGACAGTGGACACTCAGCCAAGGGGCCCTTACCCTGCAATGGGCTGAAAAGAAATGATGAGTTTGTCTCTCGGCATAAGCAACGCTGAAACAGACTTGCCCTGGGCTGGGATTACTGCAGAGCAAAGGCTTCTGCACCACAGTACTCTCAAGAACACAGACAGGATGGCTTCAGGAATGTCTAAATAAATCTGGGCAAGTGAAAAATCTCTGCAAAGGGGACATGATGTCCTGTAGGGAGCAGCACTCAAGGTGTGAACAGAACTAGAGCTGGGGTTCTTGACACCTAGCACCATGCTCCTGTTTGGCACCACGAGGCTGGGAAGCCGATGACCCAGCTCATAATCTTATTTAGCAATGTGTAAAGCAGGACTAGAAGTATGTCCGCCTGAAGGAGGTGCTGGGAAGGCAGTTACACGCTCCAGCACCGCTAGTTGCTGAAGTCTTTGATTGTTTTTAATCAGACGACAGTGGCAGCATGGCTTCACCTTGTATGGTAATCACCCGCCTCATGTTTATCTCTTCTCTAAACTGTGAACTTCCAAAGAACCCAGATGAGCCTGTGTTCACTATGGTATTCCAGAGTCTAGCTAGCACACCAGCTAGTAAGCATCGTAACAATTTTTTCAATAGTTTAGCCTTTGGAGAGGCTAAGATTTGATATTAGGGCATGGTGTTGAAAGTGACTGGACAGCTCTATCCTTTGTGTGAATGCACCTTCATTATGGAGGTGCTCACACACAATGCATGAATAACATTGCTGTCCAGTATTAAAAACCAAATACTAGGGGTCTTTTGTTTGTTTATTTAGTTTCTGCTAGACTCTCATGAAACCTAATTGAGAGTAGCATGGAAACATGATGCCGGTGGTAGGCAGAAAAATGCCCCTCCCTGCCAAACATGCCTACATCCTAATCCCTAGAAATTGGGAATATGTTATCTTACATGGCAAAAGGGACTTTTTGGATCTGGTTAAAGTTAAGGGCCTTGGTAGGGGAGATTATTCTGGATTATTTTTGTCAATCCAATCTAATCACATGAGTCCTTAAAATGGAAGAGAACAGCAAATGGGTCAGAGAGATGCTATGTGCTAGCTTTGAAGACAGAGAAAGAGGTACAAACCAAGGAGTCAGCGGCCTCCCAAAGCCAGGACTTCAGTCCTACAACCACAGGGAACTGAGTTCTGCTAAGAATCTAAATGAGCAAGAAACAGATTCTCCCCTAGAACATCCAGAAAGGAACAAAGACTACCGGCACCTTCCATTTAGTCCTGTGAAACTCATACTGCCCTTCTGACCTACAGAGCTATAAAATAAATTTATGTTGTTTTTACACCACGAAGTTTCTGATAATTGTTTAGGGCAACACAAGAGAACTAATACAGCGTCTCTGCCTAGCAGACTACCCTTCGCATTAAGCTTTCAGATCCTCTAAGGATTTTAACAACATTGGGGCTGTACTTAGATATTAACCAGTGATCGGAATGAAATCAAAAGTGCAAAAAATTGTCCTTTCTTCTCCTCAGAAAGGGGCATGATGCTTTCCTTTTATTGCCATCTGTTTGGAAGCTCTTTGGGCTCCTATTTGGTTTAAGTGGGAGAGCAAGACATAAAACCCAATTTTTAATTTGTATTATTTAGTTTCTTTCAGAAAATGTCTCCAGAGCTATGTCATGTGCAAAGTGAAATCACCTCTATGCTGTGTCTTTAAAAGCTGGGGAAGTGCAGAGAGCAGCAGCAGCAGTCAATACCAATTTCCACATCTGGATCAATACCATCGGATGGCTCTGTAGCTGCAAAGATTGTTTCACACACAGACTCAAGGAGAGGGAGGGCTGGGGAGAGAAAGGGAATTGGTTTTAATGATTTCACGGCTCTGAGTATTCCCTCTCTCCCTTTTTTCTTTAAAAGAAATAAATACATAAAATTAGAAACCAAATTTACGAACCTGTCAGTCCACATCAAACCCAGCTTCTTTCCCTGACCTGTCACCCAAAGTGGCATCCAATCTAGCAAATAGCCTCGTTCTTTGTGGGAGGTTACACGTATTGAAGAAGAGAAGTGATAACACCGTCCGCAGTGATGCAATAATAAAAATGCTTCGTATTTACAACGAGCCTCCCCTCAAGGCCTTTATGGGTGGTTTCCTTAATCTACAAATAGAAAAACAAGGACCAGCAACTCGTTTACCATCACGCACAGAGAAAAGGCTGACGTATTAACTTCTGTACTGTATCTATATGCACCTATTTGGACCACGTGGCATGAAATTTTTTTCTTAGCCTCACTTTGAAGTGCTCAGTGATAGCGTCTCCCTCTTAAGTGGGACTGGGTAGCTGCTTTTGTTTTATATTTTTAGTAGACCAGCAGGCAAAGGATAGGTAGCTGTTTTTCACGAGGCATGGTTGTTGGATCTGCCAAGGGAAGGCAACTGTGATTGAATCAGCAAGGGAAGGGCAGGGACCCGATGCCATTAGCTTTGCTGGAAGCTTTCCCAGTAGGTCAGGGTCCTAACCATTCCTCCTCCCGTGCGTGGGCACAGCTTTGATTCTTCAGCGCCTCTGAGAGGCCCCAGCTAACACGCTCTGCCGCCACAGAGCCCATTAGCTCACCTCCAAGGAAGGCACAGGCAAGCTCATCGTCAGGATGAGCCAGACAAAGGAATAAATACGTCCCCTCTGGGCCCTGACATGATGGGGAAGCTTAATCCTCAGCTTGGTAAATGCCACGGCCACAACCGTGACCAGCTCAATCTTTAAGGCAGATCAAATGACTTTCAGGGATGCTCATGTACAACCCCCAGCTGGAGGGCCGAGAAGTTTCCTGAAATACTGACTTTTCTGGAGAGCAATTATGAAAATTCTTTTCCTCGGTGTCGTCTCTTACACTGTATTCTACTTTATGGTTTTATAAAGCATTGCGTATACATGATCTCATACACTCCTCACAGCAAGTCTGTGCATTTGATCGCCTTTCCACAGCTGAGGCTTGGACAGGGAAAGTCTCATGGTTAGGGACGGCAATTGCAGAAGTAGCTGGGGAACCGTGGAGCTGGGGACAGAATATTCCAGCTAGCCCCTTAAGTCAGAGGTGGGACAGGCTCAGGGCAGCAAAGCCTCATACGCTCTTTCACCTTGATGCGGTGTGTTTCCACAAATAGAATTCGAATCATAGACTCTTCAGATCCTAGCTGCCTGATTAAAAATAGGCCGGCTGTGTACATGGACTTCAGCCATCTGTGCCTGGGTTCGCTTTGTCCTTCTGCTGGGTCCCCTACCTTTACTGTCTTGGGCAGGCGCGAAGCACAAACTCGGCAGGGAGAGTCCTGGAAGGCAACACATTTCTGAAATTATTATGGCTTTCCTTTAAGAGCCAGGAAATCCCCACTAAATTAATCTTCCCTGAGCAAGATCTGAGAAGAGCACGGAATGCTGAATAACTGTTCAAAACACCACCGTTATTCTGCAAAATGTCTCCTTGCTTCATTCACTTTCTCAAACTGCCCACACTGTATTTAACTTTTCCTGAAGCTTGCTTTATGTTCACCCCAATACTTCCTGAATCAATTAACATTAATTAGTTTGATTATAAAACTATAAAACCAGATATAAAAAGTCCTCATAAATCTTCCAATAAAGCATCCAACAAAACAAAATCTTCTGGCTAACAGTTAAATTAAGTGGGTCATTTTTTTTCTTTGTTATTATTTTGTAGCTTCTACTTAAGCCTGATGAGAAGTGTTTGCTATAAAATGTTCACCAGAACACAGGAGATTAGCAGGTAGAGCTCAAAGGTCTCTGGTCAGGGAAGAACAAGCAGAATGCTTTTCTCTCCATGAACTTTCAACTGAACTTCCTTTAGTTTTTCTAGAGAGCTCTATACCTTCTTTCATTTTAGGTAGTGCAAATGTAATCTCTCAATGTAAGGTAATTTTCTCTCGGGGGGATTATTTTTGGTGAACCTTTCCAGGTCTGGTTGAGAAAATTATTGTGATTTTTATGGTATGAGGTAGAAATTGCAAGGGACTACTTTTTCTGTGAAAAAAGGACCAAAAAATGTAGGTGCCCCATATACTATTAAATAAATGTTCAAAGGGGAGTTTCCAAAATGACAATTGGATGGTCATCACATTTAATGTTGTAACTAAGGGGTGTTTATGGGCATCTGGCAAGTGTCAGCACCAAAGACCCCCAAGAGAGGTCCACACAGGATATATTATCTGTCTGTCCCTCAAGGAACTTAGAATTTTTTTTTTTACATAACTGATAATAACGTCCATATAGTTTAAGGCAGTCGCCCAAACACAACAAAACACCAAACTAACCATTAAAAAGCAAAAGAAAACGGCATGTTTACAAGACCTGAATTAAAAAGTGACCTTTTTGGCCAGGCGCAATGGCTCACGCCTGTAATCCTAGCACTCTGGGAGGCTGAGGCGGGCGGATTGCTTGAGGTCAGGAGTTCGAAACCAGCCTGAGCAACAGCGAGACCCATATCTACTATAAATAGAAAGAAACTAATTGGCCAACTAATATATATACAGAAAAAATTAGCGGGGCGTGGTGGCGCATGCCTGTAGTCCCAGCTACTCAGGAGGCTGAGGCAGGAGGATTGCTTGAGCCCAGGAGTTTGAGGTTGCTGTGAGCTAGGCTGACGCCACAGCACTCACTCTAGCCTGGGCAACAAAGTGAGACTCTGTCTCTAAAAAAAAAAAAGTAAAAAAAAAAGGGACCTTTTCCTGGTGGTCTCTCGACTTCCTCCTACTTCCTCCTACTTCCCTGAAGTAGGAAGAGAGGTAGCCAACCCTTAACATGTCATTTAAAAAGCTTACTCCTGTAAGTTTGCCTAATAACTGGGCAGAAGAATAATCTGCTTGGGTTGGTGGGCAATCCGATCCTGTCCTCAGGAAAGGAAACAGAGCTGACATTAGACAGAGATCATATCCCTCTAGGTTTTTCCTGTGCATGCCGGCTCTAGCCCTCTTTCTTTAAGGCCTCCCATATGGCACACTTGCTGGGATCACAGTGTAACTTGTATTTGTTTTTTGTGTTGTTTTTACTCATTCCATGAAATTTATTGAGCGCCTACTAAATGCACAGTGCCATGTGCATAGGCGTTTATTTAATTACATCTTGCATCATTTGGCAGATTGATTTCATAACCACAGATTAGTTGGCTAGGATTCTGACTCTAATTTTGCCCACAATTTGCCGTGTGGCTGGGAGTTAGGCACCCTACCTCTGTGAGATACCTCAATTTCTTTCTCTGCATAGTGGAAATAATAGTAACTGACAGCTGCTTAGAGATCTGCTGGGATGATTCATGTACAAGTCAAGGTAAGGCTTGTGAAGTTCAATTATTTCATCCTCAAAAATACCACTTTGAGATGGGTGGAAGTGAAGGGATTTGTTTATAATTTATATTGCAATAGTTACAAGTTCCTCTGGATATTTTCTTTATTTCTTTGTCACCATTTTCTGATTTAATGACTACTAGATGGATTCCAGGGTTTCAATATCAAAGTCATTACTTTGGATTGATCGGCCAAACTTGAGTTCTTCCCTGAAAGATTTTCAGTGGCAATACAGAAGTAAAAATTAATATATGCCCAAAAGGGTGCATGAGAATGAATTGGAGTAAGATTTTTAAAGGAACTAAATTTGGGTCTGAGCTGGAATTTGGCTTCCTGTACTTGTTATATAGTAGTAGGACAATTTTATTTCCATGTGTGTAGTAGTTAATTTGCTTTGTCCTAATGGTCATTGAGGGCCTCCTAGCCTTAGACATCACCCTCACCCATGTACTCTGAACTGGCAAGAAATACACAGATGTATTTGCTATCAGATTGGCAGCGATCACCACCAAAGGTATCTATATTGTCATGATTTCAAAATAACCAGTTCATTTTTAAAAAAGTTATTAGATGAGATAAATGTTCAGCTTTCAACACCTCTGGGGCTGAGCACGGGTGGGGCAGGGCTGAGGCCTGCTGGTAAAAGCTCAGCTGGCTTGTGAGAGCAAGTCAGAGGACAGTCTATAGGCTAATCTAGATGGCAGCTATCTTGAAGTCACAAGGTCCCAGATCAGATGGGAAGTGATGCAGTGAGACGGAAGATGGTAACTTGCGAAGGCCAGAAACCCCAAGCCACTTCAGCGACTACCTTCCCTAACCATGAGACTTTCCCTGTCCAAGCCTCAGCTGTGGAAAGGCGATCAAATGCACAGACTTGCTGTGAGGAGTGTATGAGATCATGTATACGCAATGCTTTATAAAACCATAAAGTAGAATACAATGTAAGAGACAATGCCGAGGAAGAGAATTTTCATAATTGCTCTCCAGAAAAGTCAGTCTTGCACGAAACCTCTTGGCCCTCCAGCTGGGGGTTGTACATGAGCATCCCTGAAAGTCATTTGGTCTGCCTTAAAGATTGAGCTGGTCACGGTTGTGGCCCTGGCATTCACCAAGCTGAGGATTAAGCTTCCCCATCATGTCAGGGCCCAGAGGGGACGTATTTATTCCTTTGTCTGGCTCATCCTGACGATGAGCTTGCTGTGCTGAGTGAGGGTCAGCCTTCCTTGGAGGTGAGCTAATGGGCTCTGTGGCAGCAGAGCATGTTCCCTGGGGCCTCTCATAGGATTTCAGAGGGGAAGTAGAAGAGTAAAAGGAGGTAAATGTGGAGCTTCAACCAGGAGGACTTTGTCAGCCATGATATAAGCATTTTTTTTTAAATATTCTTATTTTTTTTTTATTTGGAACCCACTAGAAGGTTTGGATCAGGTGAGCATTATGAGACACAAGGGGCAAATGTGGAAGAGAGACCAGTCTGGAAAATGTTGCACTAATCCAAGGGAGGGGATGGGGCAGTTTGAAACAGATGTTAGCATTGGAGATAGTGAGGAGTAGCTGCATCTTGCATTTATTCTGAAGTTCAAACAGTATTTACAGATGGATTAGATGAGAGACGGAGAGAGAGGAGAGAGAGAGAAAACAGGAAATTAAGAATGACTCTAAGGGTTTTGGCTAGAACCACTCGATGTTATCTACTGACGAGGAAAACTTTGCAGGAGCATGTTTGGAGGAGGAAAGCAATCAGTTTAGTTTTGGACTTTTTAAGCTGCAGAGGCCATCTACATATGCAAGTAGAGATGTCAAGTGGGCAAGTAGCTACATAAGTCTATTGATTGAAGAAGACTTTGGAGCTGTACATAAATTTGAAGGTATAAATATATAGATGATTTAAGTCTATGGTACTAGATGAGATTACTTTGGGGTGACTATAGCTAGAAAAGAAGAAGAGACCTGAGGAGTGAGTCTTGGAGCACTCATGCAATTAGGAGGAAGAGTTAGGAGGAAGAGTTAGGAAAGGAGACTGAAAAGAATAGTGTGTGAGATAAGAAATGAAGCAGAGATGTAGGGTTGCAGAAACTAAGTGAAAACGTTTTTTTTTTTTTTTTCATAAAACGTGATATGCTGACTTAAGTGCATTGCTACCTATAGGTCAAAGAAAGAGAGACTGAGAAATGACCAATGGAACCAAAGCATGGAGGCAATTGGTAACTGGGACGATTGATTTTAGGTGTCAACTTGACTCAATGAAAGGATGCCCAGATAGCTGGTAAACCATTATTTCTGGTTGTGTCTGTGTGGGCGTTTCTGGAAGAGATTGGCATTTGAATCAGTGGACTGCATAAGGAAGACTCATTCTCATTCAATGTGGGTGGGTACCATATAACTGGCGGAGGGCCCAGATAGAACAAAAAGACAGAGGAAAGGTGAATTTTCTTTCTTTCTTCTGGAGCTGGGACAACCTTCTTCTCCTTCCTTTGAACATCAGAACTCCAGGTCCTTCAGCCCTTGGAGTCTGGGACTTTCACCAGCATCCCCCAGATTCTCAGGCCTTCAGCCTCAGACTGAGAATCACACCGTCAACTTTCCTGGTTCTTAGGGCTTTGGACATGGGCTGAGCCATGATACTGGCTTCCCTGGGTGTCCAGCTTGCAGATGGCCTGTCATGGGACTTCTCAGCCTCACAAATGCATGAGCCATTCCCCTAATAAATCACCTCTCACCTCCCTCCCTCCCTGTCTCTCTTTCTCTTTCCCCCCTATTGGTTCTGTTTATCTGGAGAACCTTAAAATAGATTTTGGTACCAGAAGTGGTTCTAGAGGAACAGCATTTTAAGGAAGAGTTTCCCCAACTTGTCTTGGGGGTTTCTGGAATTGGATCTCTAATCTGATTAGACTTAAAAATGCTAAGGACTCTACTTCCAATAGCACAAACACGTTGTCAACTGTTTACAAAGATATGTAACCTGCACTGGATATTCCTAATCACCCACTTATAAGAGGCAAGCCACGTAGTGACTCTGTGTATAATGCTTTTGAACATCTGTGGAAAACTAAGGATACAATGACGTTGGTTGGCTACTCCTTATGTAGCTGGACAAAGCGATGGAAGAAAAAGATGTACTCAGGGATTCAAATTCCCAGCTCCAGCTCCACAATAAATAAACTCAGAGATTCTACTGTGCCCCAAACCAGAATCTTCTCTCCTGTAGTCAAAGGCTGAAATTGCTGAAAAAAATCAAACACAAGCCCTCATCATGTGATTGGCTGAATTACAGCAAAAGTTCAACGCTCAGCCTTGCAGGTGTTTACTGTTAAAGTGAGGGCCCTGGTTGGGAAAGAATGGGATCCTGTTAAGTGGGGAGAACGGTGTGTGGGAAGATACTAATGAACCTGGAGACACTGAGCTCTTAAATTTGGATGAATTTTTGCCAGTGGAAGTGACCTCCTCCCCCTCCGTGGTATCTTGGCCTTTCCACCTCTGCCTGAAGGGATTAACACTGTACCGCCTGAGAGAACAATAATGGTCTCCCCTGAGGCAGCTGCCATGTAAGACAATGCTAATTCTCCGCAAACCCCCTTGCCAGCCCTCTTTGCTTCTAGACCTATAGCTAGACTCAAGTCCCAACAGGCCCTTAAAGGTGGGGTACAGAGTGTGAGCCGTGAGGAGACACACTACTCAAAGAACTACTTGAGTTTTCTAACTTACACAAGCAGAAATTTGTGTAATATGTGTGGGAATGGATAGGAAAGGTGTAGGAAAATGGAAGGAACATAAAGTTGGATCAGGCCAAACTTACTGATATGGGCCCACTAAGCAAAGATGCTACAGCTCAGGGAGTTATTAGAGAAAGAGCTTCAATGGTTGATTTTTTTGGCTGAGACCTGGACCAAAAGGTGGCCCACTGGGAGTTCACTTTCTCTGGAGAATCCTGCCTATTACTGCAACCTTTACAAGAGTCATTTCCGGAGAGTGGATTTGAGAGGGAATGAGGGATGAGGAAGTGGAGACAGAATGAGGGGCAATTCTTTTGAAGACATTTGTTGTGAAGGGGAGAAGAGAGACACGATCAGAGGAGGATTGCTTTTTCTGTTTAAAAGATATTTACATGTTCATGGGGTGATTCAGTTAAGAAGAAAAAAATTAAAGCTATGAGAGAGAGAGGAAATAATGGCAGGGCAAAGACTTTGCATAGGTGAGAGGGAGCCTGACCCAGGGTATAGGTGGAGGGTGTCGTATAGTCACACAGCCAGGAAGGGGTCAGGGTGAGATTTAAACCCAGCCTGCCTGGCAGTAGAGCCAACAAGTATAACCACTGTGCATACTGCTTAGATCCATAGTATAAAATAATTTTTAAGAAGTAAAAATGTTTTTTTAAAAAACATGGTCTTTTAGTTCATAGATAATGGATAAATCACTGCAATTTGAGCTGCTATATCAAAATATCATAAACTAGGTGGCTTATAAACAACAGAAATTTATTTCTCATAGTTCCAGAGGCTGAAAGTCTGAGACCAGGGTGCCAGCAGGTTTCGTTCTGCTGAGGTCCCCTAAGGGATGCAAGCTGTCCACTTGTCCCATGTCCTCAGGTGGCAGGATAGCTCTCTGTCCTCTTTTAGAAGGCACTAATCCCATTCGTGAGGGCTATGCCCTCATGATCTAATTACCTTCCAAAGGCCCCATCTCTTTTCAAAACCATCACACTGGGGGGTTAGATTTCAACATAAGAATTTCTTTTTTTTTTTTTCTGAAAGGGACACATTCAATCCATAACATCGCCACTCTCCAAAAGCCTCTTAAGAAACTTCTCAGAACTCAGACCCCAAGGAATATGGTCTGAAAAGCTGTGGTCTAGATGATCTTTTTACCCTTAAAGTTGTATGAGTCCATAAGAGTGCAACTGATGGTCCTTAAATCTCCCTGTTTAGGCCACTGGCCGTGTCCATGTGCTCCAGTACTGTGACAACAGTGAAAATGGAGTGGAGGAAGTGACCGAAAGCGTTTGTGTCATCTGGACTCAGGCTCCTCTCCCCCTACTCCCCCAGAATCCAAAAGCCTAGGAAGTCGTTCACACAACAAGGCCTCCTCAAGGGAGATGGCAATCTTGTTAACAGTTTAGGCTTGTCTGCATGAACATCTGTTTTAACGGGCACATCTGTATGGGTGTAGTACTTAGCGGAGTGACCCAGGTTTTGTCTTAGATGATTTAATGGATTTTTTCCTTTCTTGTTTTAGAGCCCTTCCCCTACACAATTAGTCAGTTGAAAGTGAAATCGTTCTGCTCCATCCTGAAACGGGAGATCAATACTGTGGGGAGATGCAACGTGCAGAATCCCAGGTAGCAGGCATAGCTAATGAAACAGAGGATAAGTGATTTCGCTAGTGTCTGAGCTCTGACGCCAGGAAGCAGCACAGGAATGCTGCCCAAAGGGCCACGCTGACAAAGAGGAATAATGTGGATGCAAAGCCAGGTATGGGGGAGGGTTGCACAGCCACTCTGGAAATGAGGAGGACATTGCAGAGGAGGGGAGAGGACAGCCCTGGTGTCTAGGAACTAGAAGGGGCATGAAGACAATGGCTATATCTCTAGCAAAACATTCCATTTGGCCATGTGCTCATTCACTTATTCAACGAATACTTATTGAACACCTATCGTGTGTCAAGCAACTGGTTATGCACTGGGAAGGTAAACATGGTATAATGCTTGCCCTGAAAAAGCAGATAGTCCAGTGGGCCAGATAGAAATGAAATTGAACTTGATTATTATAAAACATTAGGACATATTCAATGGTGGAGATATGTACATGGACCATTTATCATTCCTTGTTTTAATATTTTAATATCAAGTTTTTTCTTACATTAATTCTCTAAAAAAAGAACTCGAAGGGTATCTGTTTGGCTCAGTAACAATTCTTTCCATGCCCTTGTCGTACAGGAGGGGCCACATAAGTGTTACAATAGAAATTAAATAGCACTTTTCACTTAATTGTTTTCCCATGTATTATTTCATATTTTCCTCAGAATAACCCATCAAAATAGATAGGACTAAGTATTATTGTCCTTATTTTCTAACTTGGGGTCATACCACATCAGAAATGATGTTCATCAGCTAAGTCACATTATGATATCAATAACTAACATATGCATAGTGTGTAGCCAATCCTCAAATCTATGCGTTTTGACATGGGTCAGTATCCTGACTCAGAGAGCTGACTCAGATCTGAATTTCAGATGAGGCATCAATCACAAGCTAATATTTGTGAGTGAGAGAGGATTGCTTGGCATTCCTCAAATTATACCATAAAGCCCAGATGCCATGGACAGTACAGTCATGCACCACATCGTAACGCTTTGGTCAGCAATGAACCACATATACGACGGTGATCCTATAAGATTATAAGGGAGCTGAAAAATTCCTATAGCCTAGTGACACTGTAGCCATTGTGACAATGTAGTGCAACACACTATTCCCAAGTTTGTGGTGATGCTGATGTAAACAAACCTCCTGAGCTTCCGGTCCTATAAAAATATAGCTCATACAATTATGTTAAGTTCACAATACTTGATAATGATAATTAATGACTATATTACTGGTTTATGCATTTACTATACTATGATTTTTATTATTATTTTAGAGTGTACTCCTAATAATATATACGTTAAATATATATAATAATACATATATTAAAAAAATTAACTGTGAAGCAGCCTTACGCCGGTCTTTCAGGAAGTATTCTGGAAGAATGTATTGTTATCATAGGAGATGACAGCTCCATGTGTGTCATTGCCTCTGAAGCCTTCCAGGGGGACAAAATGTGGAGGCGGAAGACAGTGATATTAATGATCCTGTCTCTATGTAAACCTAGACTAGTATGTGTGTTTGTGTCCTAGTTCTTGATAAAAAATTTTAAAAAGCAAAAAAAAAAAATAAATAAAAACCCAAATTTTTAAAAACATAAAAAAGCTTATAGGATAAGAATAGAAAGAAAATATTTTTGTACAGCTGCACAATCTGTTTGTTTTTTAAGCCAAATATAATATTATTTAAAAGGAGCCAAAAAAGTTGAAGAAAATTAAAAGGTTTATAAAGTAAAAAAGTTACAGTACGTTAAAGTTAATGTACTATTGAAGAAAGAAATTAAAAAAAAAATTAGCGTAGCCTAAGTGTACAGCGTTTATAAAGTCTACAGTAGTATACAGTAATGTCCTAGGCCTTTGCCTTCACTCCCCGCTCACTGACTCACCCAGAGAAACTTCCAGTCCTGCTAGCTCAGGCATGGCAAGTGCCCTATAGAGGTGTACCATATTTTAATCTTTTATTTTATTTTATTTTTATGTTTTTGAGACAGAGTCTCGCTTTGTTGCCCAGGCTAGAGTGAGTGCCGTGGCATCAGCCTAGCTCACAGCAACCTCAAACTCCTGGGCTCAAGCAATCCTCCTGCCTCAAGTAGCTGGGACTACAGGCATGCACCACCACGCCCTGCTAATTTTTTCTGTATATATATTAGTTGGCCAATTAGTTTCTTTCTATTTATAGTAGAGACGGGGGTTCTGCTCTTGCTCAGGCTGGTTTGAACTCCTGACCTCGAGCAATCCGCCCACCTCGGCCTCCCAGAGTGCTAGGATTACAGGTGTGAGCCACCTTGCCCGGCCTAATCTTTTATACCACATTTTTAGTGTGACTTTTCTATGATTAGATATGGTTAGATACACAAATACTTACCACTGCGTTACAGTTGCCTTCAGTATTCAGTACAGTAACATGCTGTACAGGTCTGTAGCCTGGGAGCCATCGGCTGGACCACACAGCATAGGTGTGCAGGAGGCTGTACCATCTAGGTTAGTGCAAGTACACACTATGATGTCAGCACATGAAGAAACTGCCTGATGCATTTCCCAGAACGAATCCCTTTTGTTAAGGGACACATGACTATGCTTCATAAGCTTAAATAAAATTTTCGCAAGGATATGTGAGAATCAGAATCTCTCTTTGCTTTCAAGACATTATTATCCATGTTTACTTACGAAGTCTCAGGTTAAGCTCCAAGAACATACGGGTAGGAAGTAACTGAACAGGAATTTGAAACAAGAAGTCTAACTCCAGAAATGATGCTCTCTCTCTAATCCAGATGGAATTTTAAGAAAGCTAATTAGATCACCTCTGGAGATTAGATTGTGCTGCAATTCTGGGCCTGACTACTAGTGACCTTTTTGTGAAAAACCCTTTAATGGCTCCAGTATGGACTGGGAAAGCACAACCAAAAGTCACCCATAAGACGCCAACTCCTCTGGTGACACTGGGCCCCAAGCTGCAGTGTCAAGATGTGGCATATTGTCAATAGCATCATCTCTAAGAGCAAGGGGACCCAAGTTAAAATCTCAGTCCCGGTTCCTACCAGCTGATGACCATGGAAGAATCATTTCTTTGTGCTCCTTAAACGCAAGTAAGAATAGTGCACTCACCTTTCCGTAGCAAATGATTTAATATACCTAAAATGTTTAGATAAGTATTTTGTACAGAATAGATGTTATGGAAGAGTTAGCTACTACTATTATCATTATCTTTCTGCACAATTTCCACTCTCCTCTCAACAAACACCTAGCACAAATATTCTCAGGGACTGCTTAGGGTCATATATTTTAAAAATGACCAGGAGCCATAAATAGAGATCCAGATGCTGACCTGTCTTTTTCCTCTGTGTGTCTAAGACCAGCCAGCAATGGGCAGAAATGCAGGAGTCAACCCCCCCAGCTGCCTCTCCCCAGCCCCCTTCCTCTTTTCCAACCAGCAGCACGAAAGGTAGCGAATGCTTTTGAGTGGCTGCCACTACCCAGCTTTCTTTAGGCAATGACACTTCTTTTAGTCCTACTGAGGGTTCCAAGGTTCTATGAAGCAAGTCATCTAGCATCTTATTTTGCCCTAGTATCTTGTGATTTCTTAGGTATAGGGAGGTTCACCTGCTCTCTTGTTACTTCTCCCTGTTGGTCTCTAATGGCTCAAATTCTTTTCAGAGAAAGGAAGTAAACCCATCGAACGTTGTCTGTGGGCCAGGCACCGTTCCAGGCACTTAACATACATGATCTCATTACATGTTTGTAACAACCTTACCAGGTGGACACTCTTATCCCTTCTTTACTGTAAGGAAATTGAAGCTCAAGTTACATAATGTCCCCAGTTACCACGGTCACAGAGCAAGTAAATAGGTGAGCTGGGATTTGCAATGACATTGATCGGACTCTAAGTATGAGGCACTTCCTCTACTTTTATGGACAAAATTTTATTTTATTACACAATTAGGCCTAAACTGAAAATGCAAATGTCACTGAGAGAGATAACACTGATATATGGTCATATTAGGGGACAAGATTGCTATCAGATCTTTCTTTGGAAACAGGGTTTGATAAGAGAGAGAACTGAGGAGAGAGTTTGCATGACAATAAATGACAGAAGGGAAGTGAGTGGGGGAGGGAAGGAGAAACAAAGTATGCAGAAGTGTATTAGCTTCCCATTGTTGCTGTAACAAATTACCAGAAACCCAGTGGCTAAACAAAGATCTATTACCTTATAGTTCTATAGGTCATAAATACAATATGAGTCTCACCAGGCTAAAATCAGGTTGCTGGCAGGGCTGTGTTCCTTTCTGGTAGGCTTTAGGGAAGAATCCGTCTCCTTGCTCATTCAGGTGGCAGAATTGAGGTCCATGGGGTTGTAGGACGGAGGTCCTTGTTTGCTTGCTGGCTGTCAGCTGGGGCTGTCCTCAGCACCCCCAGTTCTCTCACTGGTCCTTGCACCTGGCCCCTACTTCTCAGAACCAGCAATAAGATGTTGAATGCTCCTCACGCTGCCACCTTCAGGCTCATTCTTCTGCCTTTCCTTGTCCCGTCTCTCTGACTCAGCTGCAAAGTTTCCCTAGTTTTAAGGGCTCGTGTGATTAGATTGCACCCACCAAGATAATCTCCCATCTCAAGGTGCTTGCCCTTAATCACATCTGCAAAGTCTCTTTTTTCACATAAGGTAATGTGTTCTGGGTTCTGGATATTAGGGTATGAACATCTTTGTGGGGAGACATTATACTGCTGCCACAAGAGGGGAGCTGGGGGGGGTCAACCCCAAACTATGCCTGCCTCACAGCTTTGTCCTAGATTTCCTGGTCTTGGCCAACAGAGCTTTGCTAATTCCCCTGTATTGTTCTCTCAAATGCATCTGAAAGGTCAGGATGAAGGGAGAGGGAAGCTCTGAGCTGCTAACAGAGAGATCCTGACCTACCTCCGAAGGGTTTTTGGCCTACCAGCCTTCCCAGTGTCCCTTTAAAGCAATTTGTAGTCTGTTATCCTGTATCATTAACCTAATTAGTATAATTGCACTCAATTACGTAATCAGTGTAAATACATGAAAAAATCCCATAATTAGACAATGTAATTAGGTAATTAATAGATGACGTGGGAAAAATCCATAGAAAACATTCTGAAATGGACATGGTGCCTGCATGAAGCAGGCAATTTGCTAACTTCAGCATCTCAGCCAACTCCCTCTGTTAGGGAAGAGAAATCCACAAATTAATTAGAACCCAGCCATAAAACTCTTATTCTGAAAACTCCTGCTATCTTGTATCATGTCTTTCCACCCCCCAATTTTATAAATATCTGGCCAGGTTCTCTCTCCGTGTGGCTCCTGGGGAAAGAAACTTCTCCCACAGAGCTGAGTCGGATGAAAAAATCTGGTCCAACGTAAACCAGATTTGACACTGTGTCTATATATAGAAGGAGCCTGTTATTAAGGCCATGTCCATATGACCAAAATAACCAGACTGTGCCAGAGTCGGAGTTGGGCTGCTCAGTTGACAGTCTTACCAGCTGATTTGCCTGGAGACAAAGTGAATCCGAACCTAGGTGCATACTCTTTGAATGCACCTTGAGAATCTGGGAGCCCATGGAGAAAGAGGGTCCAAGCATTTTGTCAACGCCATTTCCAAATATATCTTCAATTTAACCACTTCTTTTTGCTTCTACAGCCACTGGTAGATCTCTCCAGGCTGATTTATAGCAGCATTGCTCTGCCTGAACTCCTGGCATCATTCCCACCCTTCCTGTAAGCTATTCTCCTCAAGCAGCCAGTATGAGCTTCAGCCCATTTCAATCTGTTACCTTTTAAATGAGAAAACCCACATCTTTAAAATGGCCTGCAATGTCGTATGTGATCAGGCCTCTGTCAACTTCTCAAACTTTTCTTGCCCCTCTCCCTAACACCTTCCATCCACATTGGTCCCCTTCAGTGTTGTCAAATGCACTATCACCTTTCCTACCTTAGCACTTTCCCACAAGCTCTTCCCTTAGCTTGGAGTGTGTTACCCTTTGTCTTTTACTGCCTACGTCCATTCATCCCCTAGGCCCCTAGTTCCTCAGAGAAGCTTTCCATCACCCCGTCATTTAAACCATTTCTTTGTTAAAGTCTCCCATAATACATTATACCTTTTCTTCCTAGCATTCATCATAATCCGTAATTCTGCATTTATTATCTGCAATATTATTTTATGATCTATGCTATTCACTAGATTATAAATTTCAGGAAGGCAACAGCCGTATTTGTTTTGCTCACCACTGAATCCTCAGTATCTAGTGCATAGTAGAAACTCAATAAATATTTGTGGAATGAATAATGTGTTGAAAGTGGGAGCTCTGAGAAACAAGACGTTGTGATGAGATCCGTGGTAGGCCAGTCTAGGCCAACTGTGTCTTTTTCTACTTTCTTTTAATTTTAGCCTTTCCTTAGAGAGAAACCTGTATAGCTTTTGCTGTCGACCAAATGCGGACACATTGTTAAATTGGTTTTTACCTTCTGTTTTGCATTATACATCCTAGAGAAAGTGAGTTGGGAGATTGAGATGATACACTCATTTGGTGATATATGGACTCAGGTGTGGGTTAGAGTATCAATTATGAGAAAATGGAAGGGGCAAAAATAAAAAAGATGGATGTTCTTTGAAGCAAGACTACTCAAGTTACAGAAAATAGTCAATTCCCATGTTTCTAAGTACTGAACCAAGCTAAATTAAAAGCAACATCAGGTTGGATTTTCACTTTTTCTTAATTGAGAGTGCTATCATTGCATTTTATAGTCACTTCTTTGATAAGTACTTGATTGTTCTGTCATAATTTCATTTGTTCATTTACTGGTTTATTCTTTAATAAATATTAAATATCTGCTACATGCTTGAGACTCTAATAGTCAGTTGACATGCATAAAACCCTCTTCCTAGCAACCTGCCTTCTCCCCACAAACAAGAACAAACAAGGTCTCTGGGTCAGCCCTCCAAGAGCATTAAGAACCAAGACCATTTTCAGGAAGATTAATAATAGATGGCTACTACATCTGTGTTTACAACCAAGGCCAGAGGACAGAGATGGTGAGTCTACTGCATTGGTATGACCAAGACGGACATGGCACCCCCTCTCACAGGACTTGCTGTCTAGCTCAGAGGTCCCTAACCTTTTTGGTATCAGGGACTGTTCTCATGGAAGACAAATTTTCCATAGACCAGAGAGGGAGGGGATGGTTAGGGGATGATTCAAGCAGATTATATTTATTATGTACTTTATTTCTATTATTATTACATTGTAATACATAATGAAATAATTATACAGTTCACCATAGATTGGGCTACCCTGGTCTAGCTAACAAAATAGGCCACAAGTAGTTCTAGCCAAATGTGATGAGTGTTAAGCTAGGGGAAGCAGAGGGTGCAGGATAACACATATTAGGGAAATAGGACCTAGTCTAAGGCCCCAGGAAAGGCCTCCTGGATAAATTACTTAAGCTGAGATTTATGAGAAGGACTGCAAGGTCCTATGGGTAGGACTGCAAGGTAAGGGGCTGCCTGGTATAATAGCAATTATAAACTTGCACACACATATATGTACATACATGTATGTATGTACATCTTTCTCTATATATCTGTATGCACTTACACATACATATACATGTACATACATATACAATTATACATATATGTATGTATGTACATCTCTCTATATATCTGTATGTACATACATATACATACATATGTACATCTCTCTCTCTACATATATATGTGTATGTAGAGAGAGAGAGAATTTTTGAGGGTAGGGGAGTGGAATATATATGCAGTGGTTGTGGATTCAGGCATTGGGAGGGATGTCCAAAGACCTGAAGGTGAGAGGGTACATGGCATATTTATTGGACTGAATAAAAGAAGAGAACTATGACTGGATTGTAAATTTTTAGGGAATGAGTGTCTTTCTCCTGCCCCCAACAGGAGGCAGCTCCTTGAGGACAAGGAAGTCTCTCTTTTACATTTTATATGTAAAATATGAGAAATATGTCGAGAACGTGTTTCAGTGAGTGTCCAAATGACCCAAAGGTATTCTGTATGATTCTTTAAAGAGAGTGAATTATAGAGGGGTCGAGGTGAAAGAAATTTCAAATGAGAATTATGGAGAGAAGCTTGTTATAGTATGCATGCTTCTACCAACCTGCCTTCTTCCCGCAAATCCATATCTCTGGGTCAGCCCCTCAAGGGCTGGAGTAACCAGCACCGTTTTCAGGGAGATAGATAGCTACATCTGGGTTTATTGCCTGTACCAACAGGACACAGACAGTACGCTTGTTGGATTGGGCTGACCAACCTCATGGTGTGAGGCAGCATCAATGGCTCCAGTGGGATACCAGCAGGCACATATATCGATCGTAAATAATGTCTTAATGTCCTATAGTAGATCATAAATCAAAGAGATTTCAAAATATCTTTCTCTCTGGTTTGTTCCAGTGGGCTGCATTCTGGCTTGGAACTTTCCTTTTCTAGGGTTAGAGTGTGACCTGGCCCTCTTGCCCACTGAAGTTCAAATCCTTTTCTTAACCTCTGCTTCCACAGGGCCTGGGGAGCTTATTATAACCGTCTCTGTCTCTGTGCACATATCACTGGAATAACCAAAGAGTTGCAGAGCTTTCATACTCTGCCCTCTGTCAATACTCAGTAAATACTCTGGTGGCTCCTTGATGGACTGCACTATGGTTTGTCAGTAAACTATTTCCTTTAGTTTTAACATTAAACATTACATAGATTTACAGAGCTAGAAAGCACCTTATAGTTTACTAAAATTCAACCCCCTCTTTGACCAACTGAAGCAGAAGAGAGAAAATGATTTGCTCACTCATATCAAGGCCTTTAAGAAGAAGGAGTGACCCCCGCCCCACCACCACCAATTGGAGTTTGGGAGAAGGAACTAGTTATGCTTGGTGCAATTCCTACAGGGTGGATGTATTCTGGTTGGCTCTCTTATCGTGGAGTGGGCTTTCTGGGATAAGCTTTGCCTCTGCAGGATATGGGAAAGGAACTGAAGTTGTCCAGCTGCCTGTGATGTCATGGGTAGGTTTAATTCTGGGATAAAACATTACACAGTCCATTGTTACTGTGGACAAACGCATGTCCTCTAACCCAACCTTACATAAAGCTGATGTTTTGATCCCCATCTGTCTAATTCCTGGCTCTATCTCTTCTTGGTTCCAAACTCCGAAGGGAAAGAGAGATGTTATTTTCTGGATATTCCTAAAACTCCCCAAGGGTCTTCCTTAACAATGCGGATCTCTGCAATCTACCTTGCTCTGGCTTCAGCCCCTGCCCTCCCCTTACCTCTGCCTCCAGCCCGGCCACCACAGGATCAGAGTGGGAGTGGCAGTGGAGGCAGTCCCCATTCTGGAGAGAGTTGATGACTTTCCAAAGGTCCTATGGCGTCCCTGATCCTCCAGAAATTCTACTTTTGGTGATTCATCATTTAAGTCCCACATTTTTTTTCAGAAGGAGTCTTTCATTTTTCTTTCTTTCTTTCTTTCTTTCTTTCTTTCTTTCTTTCTTTCTTTCTTTCTTTCTTTCTTTCTTTCTTTCTTTCTTTCTTTCTTTCTTTCTTTCTCTCTCTCTCTCTCTCTCTCTCTCTCTCTCTCTCTCTCTCTCTCTCTCTCTCTCTCTCTCTTTCTTTCTTTCTTTCTTTCTTTCTTTTTTTTTAAGACAGAGTCTCGCTTTGTTGCCCAGGCTAGACTGAATGCCGTGGCGTCAGCCTAGCTCACAGCAACCTCAAACTCCTGGGGCTCAAGCAGTCCTCCTGCCTCAGCCTCCCAAGTAGCTGGGACTACAGGCATGCGCCACCATGCCCGGCTAATTTTTTTCTATATATATTAGTTGGCCAATTAATTTCTTTCTATTTATAGTAGAGACAGGGGTCTCGCTCTTGCTCAGGCTGGTTTCCAACTTTTGACCTGGAGCGATCCACCCACCTCGGCCTCCCAGAGAGCTAGGATTACAGGCATGAGCCACCGCGCCCGGGCCAGAAGGACTCTTTCTTAATGCACATATCTTACCTGGCATCTTGATGTGGAGTATTACAGAGGAGGAAGCATGGGCTCTGGATTCAGATAGAAAGAACTTCCAATTTCAATCTCAGGTTTCTCATCTAATAAATGGAGATGGATCAACCAGCTATGCTACAATAAAAAGCAACTCTAGCATCTCTGTGGCTTAACACAACAACAGTTAATTTCTAATTCACTCAAAGTCTATGGTTAGGCCAGGTGACCATACTATGATGCATCATTTTGTAGCAACACCATTTGGAAGAAGTGGCCCTGTAGGTGATTATGGCAAAGGAATAAGGAAGTGTAGAGCTGAGCACTGGCATCGAAACAAGGAAGTGAGGTATGTCACTTTTGCTCACATTTCTTTGTCCATAATTAGTAACGTGGCTATGCCTGATTACAAGGGAGTGAGGAATTTTAGGCCTTTGTGTACAGGAACTAGAAGAGAACCGAATATTGGAGAAAATTGAGAATGCCATAAAAGAATAATCAGACATATCCTACAAGCTTGCTGTGAAAGTTAAATGGGATAAAATATACACAATTGATGACATCAGGTGGGCACCCCCTAAATGTTACCTGAAGTTTAGGTAGCGGGGAAGGGTAGAAGCAGAGATTGGACAGCCACATTTGAAGTTCTGGGAATCCTGGAAGGGTAGCACAAGTGACCTGGGTGCCTATGTATCTCATAGAAGGTAGGAAAGAGATAGGCAGATAGTCCTCACTTTGTTCATCTTAGCAGCCCCAGTACCCCCTGCAGGTCATACATCACGTCATGTCACCTGCATACGCTTGGTAGACAGTGAGGGGCAGCGGAGGACAAAAAATCCGTTCATGTGCTCTCTGTGCCCAGCACTGTTCTCATTGCATCACAGCCATTTTCCTATCTAATCCTTCTAACACCACTAACAACAACAACAAAAAAGTTATGTTTCCCTTCATTTTGCCAGTGAGGAAGCTGGCTCTTCCAGCTAAGTTGCCTTCCTGTGTTCCGGCCTAGAAGAGCTGTTAAGTGTTGGAGCTAGGTTTTAACTCAGGCATGTCCAACTCCAAAGCTTTTTATCTTCCCACCCCCCCCCACCCCCCCAGGCTGGGCTGCCTCTTTCCCTATGTCATCCTTAGCCTGGTGCCTGGCACACGCCAGTCGACGCTTGTTGAAGGGAGGTTGCTCAGTCAAGCTTGGCCGCTGCAGTTCTGGAAGGAGTAAACTTCTTAGTTCCACCCGGGATCACCCAGACAGGAGACGGCCATGGACGTGTTTGGTTTGGTGAGAAAACCTGAATGGATCATGGGGCTCGTTAGCCAGAGGTTTGCATCTATAATTACTTTTCTCAGATGGGAAAACAAGGGCTCCAGGAAGAAGTATGTGCAAAAGCCTGGAATAAAACCTAGACCTCTTGATCCGATATTGGAAGCTACTTTTGCCAAACCTTTTTGTTCCACAGCTTCCTCCTTGGGTCAAATGGAACTCAAAGAAGCCAGTGCTACTGGAGTATCACCCCCTGCCCCAATAGGTGACTTACTTTATTTTAGCATTGGCACCAGAGGTATTTGTGGCTCCCTCCTTCTTAGTCTTCGGGTCTCTCTTTAAATGTTGATTTGACAGAAAGGCCTTTCCTGACCACCCCACCCCCTTTGTAAGTGGGTATTTTTTTCTCAGAGGCTGAACAGCATAGCAGTTAATAGCCTAGAGGTTTGCATTTGGGCCCAGCCCTGACATTACTAGCTTTGAAACTTTTGTAAACTACTTAAAATCGTCTGCCCCTTAATTTCCTCATCTGTAAAATGGGGATGCAGTAGTACATATTTCATAAGGGTTATAGGGCTGGTGAGGGTTAAATAAATTGATGCAAATTTCTTGGTTTTTGGAATGCTCAGTAAACGTTAGCTAGAATTATTAACATAGTACCTTGTTTATCTCTGTTCTAATGTTTACCACAAGTTATTAGTTCATGTGTTTAGTTAATTATCTCTCCCTCACTAGAAAGTAAGTGCCATGTAGCACTTGTCATTGCATTTATCACTGTATCCTCAGTAACTGGTAAAACAGCTGACCTAGTATGTGCTGAGTAAATGTTTGTTGAATGAATAACTGAATAACACATGCAAGAAACCACAAGAAGGATAGTTATAAAGATGAGTTAGACATTGTCCCTGCTCTTTGGAAACTTACAGTGTAGCAAAGAAATAAGATAGGTAAAAAAAACCAAAAACACAACACTTCAATATTGGAGAGAATGTAAATTGGTATTTTTGATGGTTAATTTTGGGTGTCAACTTGACTGGATTAAAAAATACCTAGAGAACTATAAAGTATTTTTTCTGGGTGTGTCTTTCAGGGCTTTTTCAGAGAAGACTGGTGAGTGAGGCAGTGGAATGAATGGGAAGATGTGGCCTCAATGTGAGTGGGCACCATCCAATTGGCCAGGGAAGCAGAGAGAACAAAAAGGCAGAGGAAAGGTAAATTCATTCTCTTTCTCCTGGACTTAAGACAACCTTCCTCTCCTGCCCTTGGACAGCTCCAGGCCCTCTAACTTTTGAACACTGGGACCTGCAGCAGTAGCTCCCCAGGTTCTCAGGCCTTCAGACTTGGACGAGGAGTTACACCATCAGCTGCCCTGGTTCTGATGACTTTGGGCTGGCACTGAGCCACCATGCCGACACACCTGGGTCTCCAGCTGCACACCTGTCCTGAGACTTCTCAGCCTCTATAATCGTGTGAGTCAATTACCATAGTAAATTTCTTATCTATCTATCTATCTATCTATCTATCTATCTACCTACCTACCTACCTACCTATCTATCCATCTATCCATTTATGGTTCTGTCTCTCTGGAGAGCCCTGACTCATACAGTTTGAGTATCTCTTATCTGAAATGTTTGAAACCAGAAGTATTATGGATTTTGAATTTTTTTTTTTTTGATTTTGGAACATCTGCATATACATAATGAGACATCTTGGAGATGGGCCACAGTCTAAACAAAAAATTCATTTGTCTTTCATGTACACCTTATGTATATATAGCCTGAAGGTACTTTTATGTGATCTATGAATTTTGTCTTTCACATACAAAAGTTTTGACTGTGTTTTGACGGTGGCCCACCACATGAGGTCAGGTGTGGAATTTTCCCCTTGTGACATCATGTCACTGTGCAAAACGTTTTGGATTTTGAAGCATTTTGGATTTTAGATGGGAGAGGCTCAACCTGCACGGTATTTTTAAACAACGATGCACAAAGTATGATGACTGTGGGTCAGCAGAAGGAGGAAACCAGTCTGTTGGTAGGTCTGTGAGAGGCCTTTGCCATTGAAATCAGGATAAACAACTAACTTTACATTTTAGTGGCATTTTCAGTTTATGTGTCTCCAAAAGATAGGTCAACTAAAAGCAAATCAGCTGCTTTTAACATATAATTCATAGTGCGTTTTCCTAGTCTTTTTCCACTTGGAAAGATTGCAAATAGGGTGCATCCTGCATCTCTCATCAAGCACATCCAGGAAAAAAACCACAGTTGCACTTTGCTCTGGCTAAGGAGAGCCTGTGTCTCCACGCAGGGGTTAGCTGATTTGGGTCTCACCACAGTTGGAATCTTTTTGCCTTGTCCACAGTTCTGATGTCCTTGAGACTATCTACTTTCTTTATGTCACGGAGCTCTTGGCCCATTTTTATTTCAACATTCACTTTATCCTCCAAAATTATAGATAAGAAAGACATTTAGAACCATAGGTCTGCGTTGGACAAAAATAAGACAACAAACTAGCTTCATTTTCTGAGGTTCCTTGGCTGGCTGTTTTTCAAAACACAGGGCTTCACATGATGTCTAATCCCAAATTGCTAGAATGGTTAAAAATAACAGATCCTTTTTAAAGGTTGCTATGCTTGAGAAACTCTTAGGGGGTTCCAAATTCTTTATAGGTCTAGGAAGAGGCCCCATACGTAGAAAACAATAGGCTGTCTGTGTCTTTCTCTGCATCCTGCTGTCTGTGCATTTGGGGGCAGATCCGGGCTGGCGTTGCCAGACATGAGAGGGCACTGTTTGTACCTGCAGTTGGCAGGTAAAGGTGGAGACACCCAGCGAGGCTGATGCCGTTTGTCCTTTACTTCTTTCTTTACTCTGTTGCCTTGACAACTGCCATGGAAGGTGAAACTTGTGGAACATGTAAAGCTTAGAAACCTCTCGTGGAGATTGTTCATGGTTCTCTGGCTAAGCCTCCTCTTTTAAAAGAGTGGCTTCATTTTTCTTTACAATAGTGTGGAGATGTCCTATGTCTGTCCCAGTGCAAAAATCATCTTTTTTTTTTCCCTGCAGCAGGTGGGGCAGAATTTCCATCCTGCTAAGAGTTCTCTAGAGGGAGCAGGTACCCCAGGGAGTCTCTGAAATCACAAGCATTTAGAGGAAAATTGAAGCTCTGTGGAATTTCAATCTGCCTTCCCTAAAAAGGCATATAGTTTTAAATCATTGCTCCATTAAGTCTTTTGTATTCCCTAGTTAGTACTTTCTGT
Source organism: Microcebus murinus (assembly GCF_040939455.1). Taxonomy (NCBI): domain Eukaryota; kingdom Metazoa; phylum Chordata; class Mammalia; order Primates; family Cheirogaleidae; genus Microcebus; species Microcebus murinus. The sequence goes on along the minus strand of NC_134105.1, from coordinate 111,975,011 downwards.
GTTTTCCTTCTCCTTTCTTTTTTTTCTTCTTTAGCTTCTCTGCTGTTCTGTTACAACTCTCTTCTCATGCGTTCCTATGACTCATGAGCAGCTGACATAGTTTTTATTTTGACTCCGCAGAGATTAACCTCTGTCCCAGCAGGTGTGGCCCAGCTATCTCAGGAAGATCTGCCACAGGGACTAAGGGAAGCTTTGCTACCTAGGACTCTTGCCTGGAAGACGCTTCCTTCCTAGAGCAAGTCCCTCCTATCATAGAGAAGTTACATAGCATTCTGAGGTCCTGATTTCTATATCTGCTCCATTTATATTGAAGTGGCCTGAAAGGATTTCCCACCAAAGGGACAATTCTGAGATGAAAAGGGATACCAGAATTCTGGAGGAGGGAAGAAGAGTCCAGGCTCTTCCGGGATTCCAGGCAAAGGCAGGTGGCTGGCATAGACCATTGAATTTGAGATGAATGCTTAGTCTTTGTAGGAAGCATCGCTAAACATATAGAAAGCACCCTAGGGGATGTTAATATAATTATTTCACATATATGGAAATTAAGTCCTGGAGCAGGGAAAAGCTTACCCAAAGCCAAGTAGCCAAATGGCATATCCAATATTAACCTAGATCTCCTGAAATCCCAGCGAGTGCTTATTCTGCTTATTCTGAACATTAATGTATTTTCTCTGGAAAGAAGATCACTGTGTTAATGAAACAATTTAAATGGACATTATAGAACTGCTTTGGTAGGTTCAGCACCATTAAACATTCTTGATTAAAGAAAAGGAACTTACAAAGTCTTTGGAAGAGGACAATGTATTGAATAACAATTCATGTGAACCTTATTCTCTATGGAACAACATTCATTCATTCATTTTTTTCACCAAATACTCAATAAATATCATAAAGTGTACAAGGCACTGGGAGATAAAGAGATGAACAAGATAATGGCTTCACTGTTCTAGAAGCTTATGAAGAATTTTGTGCAGGAGATAATATTTGACTTGGGTATTCAAAAGGGGATATGAAGTGGAGTTAGCCTCAGGTAATATTTGGAAGTAGAAGAGGCACAAAGACTGCTTGGGAATAGCAGGTGTCCAGTTTTTTTTAACACAAGCTTCTTATAGGGAAGCAATGGCATATAAAGCTAGATTGCAGTGGTTTTGTATTCTTCTATTAATAAGATCATAGGCCTGGTCCATTAAGTAGGCATAATAAATAGATGTAACCGAGCTTAACTTTTGCAAGGCTTTTTAACTTATCCTTTAGATACTCCTTATCCATAAGTTGCAAAATAAATTCTAGGCCAGGCAATTATTAGGTGGGCAAAGAATAAACTATAGGATTAAGTTGATCATTGTCTATCAATGTAAATTTAATAAGCATTATTTCCTGGAAAATGGAAGAGGAGAGAGTCAGCAAACTATACCCTGGGGGCCAAATTCAAGCCATCACTTCTTTTTGTAGAAAAAGTTCTTATAGAGCTTGATGATTAAGTTTTCAGTGCAGTCTGTGTGAGATGGCTTGCTGACTTTTTGGTCCAATAAAAAATCCTGATGGACTGGAAGAGTACCCTCAGCAAATGAATGAAATTCAGTAAAGATGAGAATAGGGTATTAAATCTAGAAGGAAAAAAAAGTAACTGTACAATGAGTATCAAAAGGATTAATTTCGTATATAAGTGATACAGAAAAAAGTTGAAGTAGTTACTAAAGCACGGTAGTCTTACAGATAAGCAAGAGCTATCGAATTGTAATAATAATTATAATAACATTAATTAACATGTATTAAGAGCTTATTTGTACCTGGTAATACTTCATATGCTTCACATGTGTTATCTCAGTTTATCCTGACAAAAATGTGATTATTAGGTATATTTTAGACTTGAAGATACTGAGACTGAGATAAAGTAATTGCCCAAGGTCACATAGCAACTGGGTGACAGATCAAGACTTGAAGTTGGCCAGGATAATTCCAGAAGACATGCTTTTAACCAATATGCAATATTGCTGCTCTACATAAATCCTTATTATCAAACAAGCATGGCCTTATAAGAAGAATTGTGAGCATATAATATGAGCAAGGAGAGTAATTAATCTGCCAGTAGAGGCAAACTGTGTAAGATAGTCTTAGAAAATTCTTCCAACTTATTAAATCCTTAAAAATAAGACATCTAGTATATTGAATTTTGGGGATTGGAGGATGGGAGGAGAAAATCTAATTAATTAAGAAAATTCCCCACTTATCCAACAAGGTGATAGTCCTGATGAAATAGGCAGAAAGGAACCCAGTCAGCTTTCTGCAAAATTTCAGGGCCGCAGAGAACACTTACTACGGAATAACTCCTTAACCACGCCTTCTACTCTTTCCCCAAGTAGACAGTGAGGTGGGATTCATCTGGAGATTATTCAAGTTGAGGTAAGTGGGTCTCTGTCTCTGTCTTGGGTTGGGTTCCCTGAGATGCAGACTCCGAGATGGAGTTTTGCTTGCAGCAGATTTATTGTGGAGTGCTGTCGGGTTCAACAGCTGTAAGAGAGTGAGGGAGGAAGGAGTAGACAAATGGAGAAGTTGAACTATCATGAGGCCTCAGCCCATCTCACGGGGAACCTGCACTGGGATGACCCTTCAGAGCAGTCCTGAATCGAGGCAAGGAGGCTGGACCTCTGTACCCCCACGCTGATCAGACAGTGGATGCATGCTGTTCTCAGGGAGGGCGTCACTTTGCCAAGGAGCATTTCCAAAGAGGGGCTCAGCTGTCAGTCACAAGCAGCCGGCTCTCCTGGAGTGGGGGGAGGGGGGCGCTCAGTGCCTTGTCCCGAGGAGAATCTAGGAGGCATATGGCAGTATCCACCACAGTTTCTTACCTGTGTTATTTTCCCCTGCAAACCCCAGGTTAGAAACTTCAGGCAGGCATCAATGAAGACTACTTTAATTCACGTCATAAATACTCTATTCCAGAGTTCTATTTAAATAAGAGAGTGTACACGTTTATGATTCCACAGCCTCATGAGATGCTTGTGGCCTCCCGTGGTTTTCCATCTTTCAGCCTGTTCTTCTGTCTTTCGTTCTTGGGGTGTGGGCCTAGCATGCCAATGAAGTGGTTAGGGAATGAGGTGGGGTGAGATCAATTCATGGTGTTGCATGTTCTGGAAGATTCCTGTGTTGGGTGTGAAGTTGAGGTCAATCTCCAAAGTCCCATTACCCTTATTAGACTTGGATCTGAGGTTTCCCCAGAAATGCAGATGGCTAATTGCCATCTCTACCTGGGAGGATTCGGTGTGGGTATGTAACAGCCTGGGGTTGGGGGAAATGAGCTAAATAGATTTTCAAGATTTCTTGATTTTTATCATTCTCAGAATTTACCTCAAGGCTAACTCTTGAACATAGTTTTAAAAAATTAATTTTCACACCTGGATTTTTTCCTCCATAATCTCCTCAATTAGTTTGACCTCTACTGAATCTGACTCACTGGTACATACAGCATGTTTTAATTGGGTAGATGATCAGATCTGCAAAATTAACCCTTTGGCACTTGCTTGCTTTTTTCTCAATTCCTTTATTCTACTTGGGATTTAATTTTTTAAATACCCCAGATTTTACAAAGTGCGGCAGTAGAATAAAAATCTGGAGTTTCTTTTCATACAGACTTATTTATTTGGATTTTTTAATATTTCAAATTATTGATACATTAAGAGAGTAATTTTAATCTCTATAATTTTACATGGTGTGATATTTTTTGAAACATTCATCCATATGAAGAAGACCTGGTTTACATTCACATGTTTCCCAAATATAAATCGTCTCTCTTCTTCCTCCTTTGATTTTTCTGTTAGAACAAACAATGCAATCTTTGTGTTTTTTGTTAGGGTGAGGTGTGATTATATGGAGCTTTCCATGTAAACGTTGCTCTAAGTTAGTGGATAATAATCTACCCCTGGAAGTTAGTGTACCATCTGAATTCTCCAACAAGATCATGTACTAGTTTCCTAATACATTTCACATGCCTTACCGATTTTTCATTTTTTTCTTTTTTGGCATTCTTTGTACCATTGTAAAATTCATCATCTCTGCTTTCTATGTCTTTGGAAAATGTATCCATCCTGAGAAGGGGAAACTCACTCAGAACCTGCGACTGCTAGGGGGCAAACCAATCATCCAACTAAACCCTGTGTCATGATAACATCTGTGATATGCTAATAGAACCTAAACAAACTTGGGAGAGGAAAAGATAAGGAAGGTTCTTCACCAAAGGAAGATGATGCAAGCTCAAAAAGGCATGATGCAAAGGACTCATGCCTTGGACCCTCCTACTCAAGATTGCTACCTATGCAAAAGACAAGCTTAGGTCCTGGCATCAGTTGAGACGGCATTTACATTTTGCTTGTCTTTTCATGCTAATGAAAACGAGAAAAGATACTGGAAAAATAGACAAAAATCCTCCTTCCCCCGCGGTGAAACTACACGTTGAGTGTGGCTGGACATACGAGCTGCTACCGATGCTAACCGTGTCGAGTCACGCTCGACATCTGAGTGCAAAAGGTTAACGTGTGTAACCTGCCATGGCACATGTGCTGGGAAGAGCATTCACCTACACAGAGTTCACGACAGGAGAAGATAGTCTCTCGTAGGCTTTGGACACTGAAAGAGTAGTATCTGTGAGTACAATCATGTGTTGCTTCACGATGGGGATACATTCCAAGAAATGTGTCATTGGGCAATTTCGTTGTTGGGCGAACATCATAGCGTGTACTTACACAAACCTAGATGGTATAGCTTACCACACACCAAGGCTATATGGTATAGTTTATTGCTCCTAGGCTGCAAACCTGCACAGTGTGTTACTGTACCAAATATTGCAGGCAATTGTAACGCAATGGTGAGTTTATCTAAACATGTCTACACACAGAAAAGGCACAGTAAAAATACAATATAAAGGATAAACAATGTTATACCTGCATAGGGCACTTACCGTGAATGGAGCTTGCAAGACTGGAAGTTGCTCTGGGTGAGTCAGTAAGAGGGTTGTGAGTGAATGTGAAGGCCTGGGACATTACCATACACTACTATTGACTTTATAAACACTATATACACTTAAGCTATACTAAATTTATGGAATTTTTTTGCTTTAATAAATTAACCTTAGCTTATTGTAAATTTTTTACTTTATAAACTTTCTAATTTTCTTTAACTCTTTGACCCTTTTAAAAAAACACTTAGCTTAAAACACAAGCACATCGTACAGCTGTACAAAAATATTTTCTTTCTTTCTATCCTTATTCAATAAGCTTTTTTTGTTTTTAAAATGTTTAGTTTTTTACTTTTCAGAGTTCTTTCTTGAGATCTAAGACACAAGCACTCACATTAGCCTAGCCCTACACAGAGTCAGGATCGTCAATATCACTGTCTTTCGTCTCCACGTCTTCTCCCCCTGGAAGGTCTTCAGGGGGCAGTAGCATGCATGGAGCTGTCATCCCTATGGGAATGATGCTTTCTTCTAGAACACTTCTGTGCTTCCCGAAGGACCTGCCTGAGGCTGTTTTACAGTTAACTTTTAAAAAATATAGTTAGCAATATACTCTAAAATAATAATAAGAAGCATGGTATAGTAAATACATAAACCAGTACTACAGTCTTTAATTGTCATTATTAAATATTATGAGCTGTGCACCATTGTACGGGCCATACATTTATAGGACTGGCAGTGCGGTAGGCTGGTTTCACCAACGCCACCACGAACATGTGAGTAATGCTCTGCGCTACGATGTTAGGACGGCTTACAACATTACGAGGCAATAAGAATTGTTCAGCTCCGTTATAATCTTCTGGGACCACCATTGTACATGTGGCTCTTTGTTGACTAGAAAGTTGCTTAACGTGGCACATGACTGTGCTTAGGCTATCTCAGGGGAGGGTTTGGGGAGTTATTTAAAAGGGTTCACAGATAAGACAAGCAGATTAGGGGCAGGAAATAAAGTATTGAATCCAGTCATAACGCAGCTAGAAAAGAGTATTAGGCAGAGGAAATTGGCTAGAATTTTGGAGCTAACCTTTAATTGTCTCAGAAAAAACAAAAGCTTAAGATTAGCTACATAACATCATATTTAGGATCAACCGTTTTTGGTTTTTTTTTTTTCCCTTGCTATGCTAGGCAATTTCACATACATGAGCTCAGTTAACTATCAGCAAATTTTTGAGTTAGGGACTGTTTATCTTATTTATATACAAGGAAACTGAGACTCAGAGAGGTTTTGAGTGATTTGTCCAGGTAAAGCCTGGATTTCTGCTAAGTTTGTACACGGCTCTTCATGTTAACTGAGGAAAAGACTGTTTTGATTTCAATTCCAGAAGGCCACAGAAGAATCCAGAGATTTATAAAAAGCAAGTACGTACTTAAGACATTCATTCATGATTAACATGGCATTAGCTGTCCATTAAAGTCTTGATCATTTACTGTCTGGCTAGATCATAGCAGAAATTTCACTTCATTAGGTCATTTACTTTAAAGATCATTTTTAATTCACATGCAGGTCTTGGGAAAAGACTAAGTCAAACATGATAAAATGGTCCAAAAAATTTATGATTAAGTAAAAAATATGACAATTCAAACATAAATGGTGCTGAATAGAATTATTTTTTCATGGTTGTTGTAATGGAAATAAATAGATTTTTAGGGGAGAAGACTCAGGTTTAGGAGCCTTTCAATGCTCATACATGATAGAAGGTAATAGAAAGAGTGGTAGCCTAAACCTGAACTAATTTAACTATCTACAATAGTTTTCTATCTCCTTGAAATTCTAGGTCCAATTTGTCTTAGCCTGATAATTTTTTTAAAATGACAGAAAAGTCACTATATCTGAAGTTGTAGTAATGTATTCTAGCCCAGTTCTCTACTTTATTATCATGGTGAATGTTGGCAAGCTATAGAACTTCTACAAGTTTTGAGTTTTTTTCATCTTATAATGTTGGCCTTGCCTACATCCCTGGTTACTGTAAGCCCCAAATGACAAAGTAGATGAGAATTCATTAAAAGCTTAAACTACTATGCAAATATAAATGTATCGTTAAAGTGTTTTCAATCAATTGGAACTTACAATGCTATTTCACACATACTGACATCATGGAAATATTAGATTTACTTTTGCTTAGTAATCAGCTCTAATTTTTGGCAAGTTCCGTAAGATAAAAGCTGTAAAACTGCCAGTGTCCAGAAATAAAGCACTCTTAGAGGTGGTTTCAATTGTTCGCGTGAAAGATATTTTATATCTTGTGGGGCCATGAGTCAATGCTTACATGATCTCATTGTGCACAGAGTCACATGACACAGAGGAACAGCTCCTACTCCTGGAGCTTTGAAGAATGATGTCAATTTTCACTAAACATTTTCTTCTTTTTTTTTTTTAGAGACAGAGTCTCACTCTGTTGCCCAGGCTAGAGTGCTCTGGTGTCAGCCTAGCTCACAGCAGCCTCAAACTCCTGGGCTCAAGCAATCCTTCTGCCTCAGCCTCCCGAGTAGCTGGGACTACAGGCATGCACCACCATGCCCAGCTAATTTTTTCTATATATCTTTCGCTGACCAATTAATTTCTTTCTACTTATAGTAGAGACAGGGTCTCCGTCTTGCTCAGGCTGGTCCCGAACTCCTGATCTTGAGTGATCCATTCGCCTCTGCCTCCCAGAGTGCTAGGATTACAGGCATGCACCACCATGCCCGGCTAATTTTTGCTATATATCTTTCGCTGACCAATTAATTTCTTTCTACTTATAGTAGAGACGGGGTCTCCGTCTTGCTCAGGCTGGTCCTGAACTCCTGATCTTGAGTGATCCATTCGCCTCTGCCTCCCAGAGTGCTAGGATTACAGGCGTGAGCCAATGTGCCCGGCCCTAAACATTTTCTTGAGAGCAGTTAACCAAGACTTTTTTCCAACCCAACAGGAAGTATCCCAGAAAGCCTCTCTAGAGGCTTCCACCTTCTGTCCCTGCCCACTGGACAGATCACACTATTCTTTGCCAGCACAAGGCTTTATGGTTCTCTCCTGCTTAAAAAAGGAATGCATATTTTCTCTCATCCTACTTTTCTTGTGAAAAATTCTCACGGAATATTTCCGGAGGATAAAATTCTTCCCCCTGTACATGTGTAACCAGGGGTTGCTTGGTGAGGTTGACATTGGAGCCATATGTAGATTTGAATGGAGTCAGAAGCAACTTATCACGTACTTCCATCTCTCTTCCTCTTTCAGTACCTCATTTTGGTCCCCAGAGGAGGACAAATTTCTATAGTTTATCAATGCAAAACCTGGGGTATATTTAACTGGAGTTAAAAATTAGCCAGTATGGATACCATGGGCTTATGGGAAATTAGCTTCCAAAGTCCAAATATATGAGTTACAAATACCCTTCTGGAACATGATTCATGTATAAGCTATGAATTACATGCTTAAGCAAATTGAGGCATTCAATCTCACTTTTATTTTTATGAGAATATGACCAGTGATCATTACTTGTGTAAGTGCTTACCCTGTTTATAGTAGCTACACAAGTAAGAACAGGCCCCTGAAGTTCCCTCTTTAACTCTGCTCTTTTCTTTCCATCTCAGTTGAGATTGCATATCAGAATGAAAGCAGGTGAGAGTGATAACTTTTTATCTACTTTATTTTGTTTAAGTATAGTAAATGATTTGCACATGCTCATGCTTTATTATTATTATTTTTTTTATTTCGAGAAAATATGAGAGTACAAATATTTTGGTTGCATTTTATATCTTCGCCTCTCCCTAGCTAGGGTTAGGGGTATGCCCTTCCCCTCCACTATGCTCACCACATCCCTCAGATGTGGGTCTACCCACCCCCCAACCCCCAAATCCCTGGTGAACATCACCACCGTGCTTTATTTTTGGTAACAGACTACTTCAGCAAACTTCATAATCGATCATGGTTACCTTAGTTTTGTGACATTATGGTTGAGAACTGCAGGTGTGGGGGCTGAGTGTAAATGTATTATGTTTTCCCGAACTTCCTTTCCCTCTTCCCTATAGTCATGCTGGCTATGGAGCCGAGAGCAATTACAAGCTTCCTGGTGTTTGTATGGATTGCAGCCATCTATATTTCTCTGTGCAGGGTATGTGGAATAAAAGTGTGCAATGGAGAGGCAGTTAAGTGAGCCAGATATAGCAAACTAAGGCAGATAACGACATGGCCTCAGGCCTAACATGGCTGAAGTCATTCCTCCCTGACAAGAGTAACGGCTCTTTTGCCCTTAAGGCCCTCGGTTCCACAGGGCTCTGGGCTGTCATCCTCCTCTCCACAGAACACGTGAGGTCATTAAGAGAAATGCTGATGCCATGCTAGAGGCCATGATCTTCCCTGCCACCAGGTTGCAGCTGACACATAGATGACATTTCTTTGGTGTCAAATCCAGGCAGAGCATCGTCCTACCTGTCCCAATATCTGTTGGAAATCAGCACTTGGAAGGAATTTAATTGGTTCTACTTCAATTCAGATAAGACTGAGAGACAAGGATAAAGTTGCCACGCAAGGGCAATCCTAGATTCCAAATAACCACAGAAGATCTCTGTGTACAAAGAACCCTGCAGGTAAGTCGGCACGAACTGTGAACGACTCTAGTTAGATCATGATATAATGGGCTTACGATATGTCATATGCATGTGGATTTCATATACACGTTTGCATCTCTGGGTAGGTTAGTGATGGCCTTGCCAATAATGAGAATATGGTCATATTTAGTCATTAGGAATTTAATTTCCAAAGTTAGAAATAATACCATGGGCCAAAGAATGCGTTGTTTCAGGGCATAGATGTTTTTCCTTTCATGCTTCGATGAAGTGTATCTTCTCTCCATTCTTTCTGACTCCTCACAAGGTAGCATATGATTCATTATAAAGCTTTGGTTCACTTATCCTCCCTTTCTTTGGATGATTCTTCTATTGGAAATGGATATAAAACACAGAGCAAGACCAGAGAGCAATAGTCCCCCCTACTGCCTGCATAATGCTGTACTGAGGAAGTCCTTTCCTCACCTGGGCCTGCACTTTCATCACTTAGCAGAGTATCCAGATAAGTGCCACTCATCACCGTCACCATGACTACCACCGCCATCCCCTCTACCATCATCCCTGTGAACACCATCACCACTCCAGCTGGAGCAATCCCCAAGACCCCCTATGAGGAATGTGTTGAAAGATGCTTTTCTCTTAAAAAATTAAGGTGGGTAATAATGCTCTTTTACATTTTAAAGAGCAGAGACACACTCAGTTAACCTCTATTGACAGCAGCCTATTATAAGAATACACAGGGAAGTAAGTTAACACAAAAAAATTGTCTCCATAATTTTTGACAATTAATTGACTTCCACAGTTAAACTTCATGGAATTGGAATGTGGTTCATCCATTACAGAATAAATAGTAGCTTTAAGAACCAAGGGTAGGTCTGGTATTTGTTCCCTCAAAGTCAGGTCTTTGCTGCTTCTGACTCTCAACACTGTCATTCCAAGGATTTAGCTTCCACCTGTCTCTGCTTATATTTCTACTTTTACCTTGAGCTGACTGCTTCCCTCTCCACCTTCCCTCTCCTTTCCATCATTTGGCTTTTGCTTATTTATGTTTTCTGTGGCTCTATGTCTTCAGTCTGTTGTCTCTCATGTTGTTTCTATTTCCCTGCTCACTGTGTTGTGTGTTGTATGTTCTTTTGCAAAGTCTTTAAAAGGGATGCTGATTTTACTGATTTGTTTACACTATAAAGTGCCATTGTTGGCAGATTTCTCATGCTAGACCACTTCATAGACATCAGACAGATTATAAGTGACCACTTTTGGCACAGTCACCAATCCCTGTTCCAATGGCTTGGGTCCGTGTGATGGTAATATGGATGCAAATCTTGTGCTCTATAAGCAAGGAACTGCTTATGACCACTTTGCTCAGAATGGGCCTATAGAAGTGGAAGACTCTTTCCTAGATAAGCCATCATTGCAGCCTCTGCATGTGTGCTCTAGGGTTGCCAATTTAGCAAATAAAAATATAGGTCATCCAGTTACATTTGAATTTCAAATGAGCAATAAATACTTTTATTTGGTATAAGTATGCCCCCCATATTGCATGGGGCCAGTACCCAAACCAGTGACACTACCACCACTACCACCACTCCACATAAAATACTGTGCTCTTCAAACAAATAAGCAAGAAAAGACAAAACAAACAAACAGACAAAACAAACAGCCTCATCAAAAAATGAGCAAAAGACATTAATAGGGTTTTTTCAAAAGAAGATAGACTAATGGCCAACAAATATGAAAAAATGTTCAACACCACTAATCATGAGGGAAATATAAATTAAAGCCATAGTGAGACACCACCTTATCCATGTTAGAATGGCCATCATTAAAAAGTCAAACAACAGATGCTGGTGTGGATGCAGAGAAAAGGAAAGCTTATGCACTGTTGGTGGGACAGCAAACTAGTATAAACCCTATGGAAAACAGTATGGAGATTCGTTAAAGAACTAAAGGTAGACCTACCATTCAATCCAGCAATCCCACTACTAGTTATATACACAAAGGATAATAAATCATTTTATCAAAAAGTCACTTGCACTCAACTGTTCATTGCAGCACAGTTCACAATTGCAAAGATATGGAGTCAACCTAAGTGTCCATGAATTCATTCGTGGATAAAGAAAATGTGGTATACTACATGGAATACTACCATGGTGTACTACCATGGAATACTACTCAGTCATCAAAAGGAATGAAATAATGCCTTTTGCAGCAACTTGGATGGAACTGGAGTCTATTATCCTAAGTGAAGTATCTCAGGAATGGAAAAGTAAACACCACATTTTCTCACTAAGTGGAAGCTAACCAATAGGTACACACAGGCACAGAGACATTGGAAACTAAGAAGGCGGGAAAGTGGGAAGGGGGTGAGGAATAAAAACTTACCTATCAGGTACAATGAACATGTCTAGGTGACCAGCACACTGAAAACCCTGACCTCAGCATTATACAGTGTATCCATGTAACAAAAACATTTGTACCCCCTTTATATTTTGGAATAAAACACATTTTTCAAATACATGGGAATTTTTTAGACTTAAAAAAATTGAGTCTAAACTTGATTGCATTGTAGTCAGACAACATACGCTGTTGTCAAGACTTGTTTTATGGCCTAGTATATAGTCATTTTTTGTAAATGTTCCCCATGACCCTGAAAGAGTATGTATCTGCAATTACTTGGTACAAGTTTCTGTATAACTCTATTAGGTCAAGTTTGCTAATTATGTGCTTTAGATTCTTTCTCTTCTTACTTGTGGATCTAGCATCTCTTATATTATCCTGGATAGAGCTTGAGCCCATCCTTTTGCACCACATGTACTCACCATCAAATTGGTACTAACTGATCAACACTTAGGTGTTCACATGATAGTAGTACTCATTGGGTGCTGGTCAGGTAGGATGGGTGGAGGGGTGGGGAATGGAGAGAGGGTTGGAGTGGAGTGGGGGGTAAACCCCTAATGGAAACGGGGCACACTGTATGGGGAAAGGACATGCTTGTAGCCCTGGCATGGGTGAGGCAAACACATTTCTTTTTTTTGAGACAGAGTCTCGCTTTGTTGCCCAGGCTACAGTGAGTGCCGTTGAGTGAGCCTAGCTCACAGCAACCTCAAATTCCTGGGCTCAAGCGATCCTACTGCCTCGGCCTCCTGATTACCTGAGACTACAGGCATGCGCCACCATGCCCAGCTAATTTTTTCTATATATATTAGTTGGCTAATTATTTTCTTTCTATTTTATAGTAGAAATGGGGTCTTGCTCTTGCTCAGGTTGGTTTCGAACTCCTGACCTCGAGCAATCCGCCTGCCTTGGCCTCACAGAGTGCTAGGATTACAGGCGTGAGCCACTACCATGGCTGCAAATGCATTTCATGTAATCAAAATGTTTGTACTCCTATAATATCTTGATTTAAAAAAAATTGATAATTGTATCAATAAACAATGGTGACAAATTAAAATTAAAAAACTACTGGATTCTTTCTCACATTACACTACACTGTCTGAAGATAAAAAAGGTGAGACGAGGGTGTTTCTTTTCCCCTGCTTCAAGGTCCTAAAGCCAGGCATTGTCCTAACTTTCCAATCAGCTCCTCCAAATCCTACCACAGCCTACATTAACTATTCATAACTATATTCAATCAAAGGAGGGGGCATTTTCAAGTCTACTGAAGTAGAAGGCACAAACCCAGGTGAAGGTAAGCAATGCACAAGCTGTTTAATTTTAGCTCTGGCCATTGTACGAGTGCGCTAGATAGAGAGGCATCCAAGGGTGTGCAGTTTATGAGTGATTTCACCTGGGATGTGATCAGGTGTCTGAAATCACTCTTTCCTATACAGTTTAAGTGGCACCATGCAAGACACAAGTAAATATGTCTACACCCTTGCACAGCCATGCCAATATCTCACATGTGTATTATACCTGAAAGTTTATAAAGTCCTAATTTAGGTTTTATTTTAGGTAATGCTTCCCCCAAAACCCAAACAGCCTTTTCAGATATTATAATTCCAACTTCACAGATGAAGGAAAAAGAGGATCTGAGATGTTAAATAAATTGTCCAAGGTTAAACAATTAATATTGTGAAGATCTAAACATATAATCAGGTTCTTTTAACCCAAATTCATTGCTTTTTTCCATCCAATGAAAAGTCACTGCAGTTTTTTCACAAACAAATAGTAACTATTACCATTTATTGACTACTTCTTCCATGAGTCAGAGGCATTATTAAATTCTTACAAAATCCCTGTGGGGTAAGTACAGATATTATTTTTTCCAATTTGCATATGTAAATGAGATTCAGAAGATCTGTATGGCATTATGACTAAGAGGGGTCCCCACTAGATAGCCTTCCTGGGGTTGGATCCCAATCTCGCCTGTTACCTACTTGGGGACATTTGGCAAGTTGTTTAACCACCAGGACTTCAGTTTCCTCATTTGTAAAACACAGATAAGAAGAGTATCTACCTCTTAGGGTGGTTGTAAATATTCTATGAGTAAATATGTGTAAAGTGTAGAAAGCAGATCCAGGCACTTAGGAGGCACTTAACAATTGTTAACTATTTTCATTATTGTTGTTGAATAAAGTTTGAAAAGGAAGTAATTTGGAAGATACTAGAATAAAATTTATAACTGAAAAGTCTATATTTTTAACAGCCACATGGTTCTGCCCCTTCAAAAGTCTTGTCTGAATAAATATATAATCTCAGTGCTTCTATTATGCACATCTTCCTATCTCTTGGGATTTAAGTTTAGGGATTATCAGTGCAAACCTGGATCTCCTTTGCAAGGCTTCTCTGAGCCCTCCAGTCTTCATTGAGCCTAAAATCATATATTATTGTTATCTAAAGGGTTGTTTTATGTGTAAGTATGTCTCTCCAATTATTAATAGATTGTAATTCCTTGGAAGATGAGAGTATTTCTGCCTCTCCTACACTTGGCTTTGCATGTTCCATTCCCTTCTCCAGGCTTGTATAGAGTCACTTTAGCATCAAGCTTGCCCTTCCCTCAGATCTTTGTCAGGTATTAAATCCCATGCCCTGAGAGAGTGTCCCCAAGCCAACAAAGTCTTGTCTATCCAATCTGACATCCCAGTCCCCTTGATCAAAAACCTTAAAATTTAGTCCTAAAATATTCCCCCAGCTCCTGGTAGTGCATGCTGAATAATTCTCACAGATCCTTTGGGTTGCAATCTCTTTCCTCACTTATTAGGTCCAGCTAGTACACGCTGGCAGTTAACTCTGGCTACCAGCACAGCAGCCAAGAGAAGAAATGGGGTCAGCTTTTAAGGGGGCTCTTGCCTTGTAGTGGAGCAATCTCTGCAGTGACTTCTCACAAGGCGGAAAGTGGTACTTCTTACTCCAGAGGATTGGGGCACCTCTACAAGAGCCAGAATCTACACACATCCACCAAAATGTCCCCATCCCATGTTTTGGCACCCCAGGATTTCCCTACCAAGGCCCTGACTTCAACGTAACAGACCCACTTTAGCTAAGGCTTTAAATACCTCTGGAGCTCTATGACCCTAACAATTAGATCCTGAGTTCCTTCTTCCTACGATTGGATAAGGACCTCTTTATAAGCCACGCTTGACCTTTAACAGCCCACACTTCTCCATTATTCCTTTTCAAGGAATCAGTGCAACTTAGTAACAACCAGTCAGCTCTACCGGCCTTATAGGCATTGCTCACCACAGTTTTCAAATGAGTAAATTGACAAGGGCATCATCAAGGGCTCTCTACTGGGGCTTTTTCTTAGATACACACAGGTGAAAGATTTAGCAGTTGGGCTGCCACCTTGGCCTAGGATTTTCCTTTTCCCACACACTACTCAGGATGGGATCATCCTTGCCAGCTGGGAGTGAGTGGACCTGTCCTTAACCCCATCTTACTGCCGTTCTCTAGATCATTCCCAGTACTGCTTTCATCCATTTGGCCCCTCCAAGAAGCAGATGACATAATGAAATCAGACGTGTCAACTGTTTATTGGGGGAAATGTCTATGAAGAGCAAAGGGGGAGGGAGCACACATATCTGATATAGGACAGACACCTGTGAATGGAGAGAGAGGGGAAGAATTAGATGATAAGAAGAACCTCAGATGGCAAAGAAGGTTTCCAAAGATTACGATAGGGAGTCACTGACCAAAGTTGTCCATTAGAGGAATCCCGCAGCAGGAAGGAATAGCCTGGTTCTAATATACCACCTTGCTCAGTCACTGGCAGGGAAGCATGGCTTCAGAGTGTACAGCCCAGCGGATCCGAAGGAGCAGCACCTGGAGCAGGTCAATCAACTACAATCCCTGCAGTACCTTATTTCAAAGGGAGATCTGAGCAGGGCATTTCCGAGGCTGCCACAAGGCTGTACCTCTCTTTCTTGTAAATCCATTGCAGTACCATTAAAACGCTCATAGAACTGCAACCAATTGTTTTTACTCGAAAGATCATTTTATAAAACATTACACCATTGTCAGTTATATACCAAACTCATGCTCACATGACATTTAAAAAGTCAGTGCTGGATTTATATAAAAGAATAAAATGACAGAGTTCATCCAAGTGCCTCTGAGCATTTTGTCAAAGCTCTGGGCTGTTTAGCCAGGCTGGAGGGAATGTTGTGCTGAGTCCAGTGGCCGGGACCGCGTAGACAATTAGCACCGTGTGACAACGTCAGATGGCCATCTCACCAGCGCTGTCTGGTCTGGTCATATGGGGGAAATGTCAAGGGGTTACTCAACACAAACCTATTGCTTTAGTCACAAAGCCTGTTCATGCCATACCAGGAGCAGAAACTGGGTCCACTAATGGCTGGCATCAGCAGTCTTCTTCTGCACAGTTCTGCTTCTAAAATTTAAATACAGGTAAAGCAGTCCCACAACCAATTTCCTTCTCTCTGTAGGTCTTTACTGGTATCATTAATAGAGACCAACAGGCAATCACACCAAGAAGCTTTATTTGACATTTATCCTGCTTCAACTGAAAATTAATGTCTATTGCATCACTATTCCACATCCCAAGTTCACAAGGCGTTGGCCTTTGTGCAGGAGGCACTCCCCATTCTCAGAGAAGGAAACAATCATGCCTTAGTCCATGATGGTATCAGGCAGCCCTAATATGGCACCATGTGTTAATGACCTCATTGGACTACCACCTGTTCCAGGAAGCTTCATTTAAAGTGCCTTGTGATTGTCGTCCAAGTGCTTATTATGAAGAACTCTTAAAGGGAACAGCCAGAGTCAGTTTACCCGACAGGGGAGTGAGTAGAAGATGGCAACACGTACTCGTGCCAAACTCCTATGTGGCAACAGACACCATAGAGATCCCATGTTTGAAATCAGTGATTGCCTGGGTGCAGTGGCTCATGCCTGTCATTCCAGCACTTTGTGAGACCAAGGTGGAAGTATCACTTGACTCAGGAGTTCGAGACCAGCCTAGTCAACATAGCAAGACCCCCAACTCTACACGCACACAAAATTTTGTTTTTTAATTAGCCAGGCATTGTGGCACATACTGTAGCCCCAGCTACTTGGGAGGCTCAGGCAGGAGGATCGCTTAATCCCCAGGAGTTTGAGGTTGCTGTGAGCTATGATGACACCATTGCACTCCAACTTAGGGAGACAGAGTGAGTCCTTAAAAAAAAATCAGTATTAAAGTTAATATGTATTAATATGATAGCATATTCTCTATAATTGTTTGGATTCCAAGCGATAAAATCATACTCAATTAACTAAACTTTAAAAAAGAGAAGTCAAGGGATATAGCTGGCTTCAAGCATAGTTGAATTGTGGAACTCAGCAATATCTTTCTCTCTTCCTTTTTCTTTCTGTCCCCGTCCCCCATATGGGTTTGATTTTTGAGTCCCATTCTTTCTATATAGTGGCAAAGAAGACATATTGTCCTTAGTACTCATCTTTCAGAAAAGAAGCAATGTCTCTCTTCCAAGAGTTCCAGCAAAATCTCAGGAATGCATCTGATAGGCTGGGTTTGGGCCACGTGCCTGTACCTGAACCAGTCGAGGTGGCCAGGGAGATGAAGTGCGCTTAGTACTTGGGAAGCCTGGCCTGGGTCACATGCCCATCTACAATGGAGATGGGATTGAAATAGAAGATGGAGTCAACCTCGGCTGAACCACATAGACCAATAATGAGCAAAACTATCGTTCACCAAAGAGGGACAAGGAAATGAAAGGTAATGGCCCCCAACACTAGTATATTTATTAGAATTCAGTGGGACTGAGCTGAGGACAAGGGCACCAGCATCACTAAGTGCAGTGGTGGCTCTCTTCTGTGACCACAGGGGATGATAGAAAAGGTGGGCACATATCTAGACCCATTTGGGTCACATCCTTAGGTAAGCCAAGACCTGCAGAGGTATAGTTAAAGATGAGGAATTTAGAATAAAGGAGGAAGGAGAAAATGATACCATCTGTGGCCCCAAGACTGACCACAGAGACCAGACTGATGATTTTTATCATCTCAAAAAGAAACCCTGTACTTCTAGCTATCACTCCCTCTTCTTCCATCTTCCCTTCCACCCTCAAAGCCCTAAGCAATCACTAATCTACTTTCTGTCTCTCTATATTTGCCTAATCTTGATATTTAATATCAATGGAATCATGTAATCTGTGGTATTTTGTGCCTGACTTCCTTCACATAGCAGAACGTTATCAAGAGTTCATTCACATCGTAGCAAATATCAGTACTTCATTCGCTTTTTATGGCTGAATAATATTACATTGTATGGATTATCACATGTGTTTATCCATTTATTAGTTGATGGAATTTTGATCATTTGCATCTTTTGACAATTATGAATAATACTGCTATAAACATTTGTGTGAAATTTTTTTGTGGACATATTGTTCTATTTCTCTTGGGTATATACCTAGAAGTGGAATCGATGAGTCATATGATAACTCTATGTTTAACTGTTTGTGGACCTGCTGATTCGCTTTACTAAGTGCCTGTACCATTTTACATTTCCATCAGCAGTACATGAGAGTTCTGATTTCTTCACATCCTTGCCAACACTGTATATTATTATTATTTTTTATAATAGCCAAGCTAATGGATGTAAAGCAGTAAATTGTGGTTTCGATTTGCATTTTTCTGACTAGTGACCTAATTGATGCTAAGTAAAGCAGCTTTTTGGGGGGGAGGTAGGAAAGGATCTTGGAGTGGGATCATCTTTCAAGGTGTATATTGGTCATTCATGTATCTTTTTTGGAGAAATGTCTCTTGAGATCCTTTGCCCATTTTTAAATTGGGTTGTCTTTTTATTGAGTTATGAAGGGTTTTTTTTGTATATTTTAGATACAAATCTCTTTTCAGATTTATGATTTGAAAATAGTTTTTTCTGTTCTGTAGGTTGTCTTTTCACTTTATTGTTAGTGTCCTTTAAAGTATAAAAGGGTTTTAATTTCATTGAAATCCAATTTATCTATTTTTTTATGCTTTTGGTATAATATCTTTTTTTATTTCAGCATTTTACAGGGGTACAAATGTTTAGGTTTCATATATTGCCTTTGCCCCACCCAAGTCAGAGCTTCAAGCATGTCCATGCCCCAGACAGTGCACACCACACCCATTGGGTGTGAATATACCCCTCCCCCTTCCCCTCCCATCTGTCTGAAACCTGATGAATATTACTACTATATGTGCACGTAAGTGTTAATCAGTTAATACCAATTTGATGGTGAGTACATGTGGTGCTTGTTTTTCTGTTCTTGTAATACTTCACTTAGTAGAATGGGCTCCAGCTCTATCCAGGATAATACAAAAGGGTGCTATATCACCACTGTTCTTTGTGGCTAAGTCGTACTCCATGGTATACATATACCACATTTTATTAATCCACTCATGTATTGGTGGGCACTTGAGTTATTTCCACATCTTTGCAATTGTGAATTGTGCTGCTATAAACATTCTAGTGCAGATGTCTTTTTTTCCTTTGAGTAGATACCCAGTAATGGGATTGCTGGATCAAATGGTAATTCTACTTGTAGTTCTTTGAGGTATCTCCATATTACTTTCCACAGAGGTTGTACTAGTTTTCAGTCACACCAGCAGTGTATGAGTGTTCCTATTTATTCTCATCCATGCCAACATTTGTTTTGGAACTTTTTGATAAAAGTCATTCTCACTGGAGTTAAGTGATATTTCATTGTGGTTTTGATTTGCATTTCCCTGATGATTAGAGATGTTGAGCATTTTTTCATATGTTTGTTGGCCATTAGTCTATCTTCTTTTGAAAAGTTTCTGTTCTTGTCCTTTGCCCACTTTTTAATAGGGTTGTTTGATTTTTTTCTTGCTGATTTTCCTGAGTTCCATATAGATTCTCATGTTCAGCCCTTTATGTAGCATGTGAATATTTTCTCCCATTCTGTAGCTTGTCTGAATTGTACCAGACCTAGAAAGAAGAACCGGTGCCTATCCTGCAGAAATTATTCCACAACATTGAGAAGGAAGGACTCCTCCCCAATATGTTTTATGAAGCCAACATCACCTTGATACCAAAACCAGGAAAGGATGCAGCAACAACAAAATACTATAGACCAATATCCCTTATGAATATAGATGCAAAAATTCTCAACAAAATCCTAGGAAACCAAATTCAGGTTCTTATCAAAAAAATAATCCATCAT
Organism: Microcebus murinus; assembly: GCF_040939455.1. Taxonomy (NCBI): domain Eukaryota; kingdom Metazoa; phylum Chordata; class Mammalia; order Primates; family Cheirogaleidae; genus Microcebus; species Microcebus murinus. The sequence continues at coordinate 111,954,830 of NC_134105.1, read as the reverse complement.
GACCAAGTGGGCTTCATCCAACAGATGCAGGGATGGTTCAACATACACAAATCTATAAATGTAATTCACTACATATATAGAAGTAAAAATAAAGACCATATGAAACCACATGATCCTCTCAATAGATGCAGGAAAAGCATGTGACAAAATTCAGCACCCTTTTATAAAAAGAATGCTCAACAAAATAGGTGTAGATGGGACTTACCTAATGTGATAAAAGCCATATATGACAAATCCACAGCCAACATCATACTGGACAGGGAAAAATTGAAAGCATTTCTGCTTAGAACTGGAACCAGACAAAGTTGCCCTCTATCACTGCTTCTATGCAACATAGTTCTGGAAGTCCCAGCCAGAGCAATCAGACAAGAGAAGGAAATCAAGGGCATCCAAACAGAGGCAGAAGCGGTCAAGCTATCACTCTTTGTTGACAATATGATCTTATATCTAGAAAACCCCAAAGATTCTGCTATGAGACTACTGGATTGATAAACAAATTCTGCAAAGTCTCAGGTTACCAAATCAATGTACATAAATCAGTAGCATTCATATATGCTAACAAACTGAGAACCAAATCAGACTCCATACCCTTCACAACAACAACAAAGAAAATAAAATACCTAGGAATATATTTAACTAAGGAGGTGAAAGACCTCTATAGGGAGAACTATGAAACACTGAGGAAGGAAACAGCACTGAGGACGTAACTGAGGAGGATGTAACCACTGAGGACATAAACAGGTCGAAAACCATACCATGCTCATGGGTTGGCAGAATCAACATTGTTAAAATGTCTATACTACCCAAAGTGATCTACAGAGTCAACGCAATCTCTATTAAAATACCAAAATCATTTTTTACAGATCTAGAAAAAATAATCCTACATTTTGCATGTAACCAGAGAAGACCCCATATAGCAAAAGCAATATTAAGCAAAAACAAACAAACAAAAGAAAAACAAAAATAAATTGGGAGGCATCAGTTTACCAGACTTCAAGTTGTACTATAAGGCTATGGTAACCAATACAGCATGGGACTGGGACAAGAACAGACACATATACCAATGAAACATAGCTGAGAACACAGATGTAAAACTATCCTCATATAGCCATCTAATCTTTGACAAATTAGACAAAAATATATACTGGGGAAAAGAATCCTTATTCAATGAATGGTGCTGGGAAAATTGGATAGCCACATGTAGAAGACTGAATGAAACAGGATCCACACCTCTCACTTCTCACAAAAAATCAACTCAGGGTGGGTAACAGACTTAAACCTAAGGCATAAAACTATAAAAATTCCAGGCCGGGCGCGGTGGCTCACGCCTGTAATCCTAGCTCTCTGGGAGGCCGAGGCGGGCGGATTGCTCAAGGTCAGGAGTTCGAAACCAGCCTGAGCAAGAGCGAGACCCCGTCTCTACTATAAATAGAAAGAAACTAATTGGCCAACTAATATATATAGAAAAAATTAGCCGGGCATGGTGGCGCATGCCTGTAGTCCCAGCTACTTGGGAGGCTGAGACAGAAGGATCACTTGAGCCCAGGAGTTTGAGGTTGCTGTGAGCTAGGCTGACGCCACGGCACTCACTCTAGCCTGGGCAACAAAGTGAGACTCTGTCTCAAAAAAAAAAAAAAAAAAAAATTCCAGAAGAAAATGTTGGAAAGACTCTTAAAGACATTGGCCTAGGGAAAGACTTTATGAAGAAGACCCCAAAGGCAATCAAAGCAACAACAAAAATAAATAAATGGGACCTGATCAGATTAAAAAGCTTCCGCATAGCTTTTGTTATAATATCTAAGAATCCATTGTTAAATCTGAAGTTGTGAAGATTTACCACTAAGTTTTCTTCTAAGAGTTTAGCTCATAAATGTATATATTTGATCCATTTTAATTTTTACATACTGTGTGGAATGAGAGTCCAACTTTATTCTTCTGCCTGTGGCTGTCTGGTTGACTCAGTATAATTTATTAAAAAGATTCTTTTTCTCAATTGAATGGTCTTGGCATCATTGCTTAAAATCAGTTGATCACAGACCTATGATTTTATTTCAGGCCTCTGAATTCTATTACATTAATAAGTCTATTTATTGTTATCTAGTACCATGCTTGTGACTATTGTTGCTTTGTGGTAAGTTTGAGTGGTATCAGTCTTCTAGTTTTGTTCTTATTTTTCAAGATCATTTTGGTTATTCTGAGTGCCTCTCAATTCCATAAGAGTTTTGGAATTAGCTTGTCAATTTCTAAGAAGTGGCCAGGTAGCATTCTGATAGAGATTGCATCGAATCTGTCAATAATTTGAGAGATTATTACCATCTTAAAAATATTATGTCTTCTGATACATTAATATGTCATGATTTTTTATTTAGTCTTTAACTTATTTCAACTGTGTTTTATAGTTTTCAGACTATAAGATTAATACTTTTTTGTTAAATTTATTCCAAAGAACTTTATTTTTTTGATACTATTGTAAACAATTATTCTTCTAGCTTCATTTTTTAATTGTTCATTGGAAGTAAATAGAAATATAATTGGTTTTTGTATATTGATTTTGTATTCTACAACCTTGCTGAATTCATTTATCAGTCATGATAGTTTTTTTTGTGTGTGTGGATGCCTTAAAATTTTCTGTATACAAAATCACATTTTCTGTAAATAGAATTTTGCTTCTTGATTTTCAGTACGGATGCCTTTTATTTCTTTTTCTTGCCTCGTTTCCCTGCCTAAAACCTTTAGTACAATGTAGATTAGAGTGGTGATCTTTGACTTGTTTCTGATCTTAGGGGAAAGCATCTACTATTTCACTATATTATATGATGTCAGCTATGGGATTTTACAAATTCTCTTTCTTAGATTGAGGAAGTCCACTTTTGTTTCTGTTCAGTTGAGTGTTTTTCTTATGAAAGAATGTTGGATTTTGTCCAACAGCTTTTGGTGTTCACTGAGATGATCATTTTTAAAAAATACTATTGATGTATTACATTTATTGATTTTCAGATGTTAGAGCACACATACATTCCTGGAATAAATCCCACTTGGTCATGATGTATGATTCTTTTCATATGTTGCTAGATTGGTTTGCTTGCATTTTGTTGAAAAATTTTCCATCTATTTTCATAAGATATTGGTCTATAATTTTCCTGTGATACTTTGACTGGTTTTGGTATTAGGCAATACTCACTAACAACTGAGTTGGTTAGTGTTCCAGCTCCTAAGTTTTGGAACATTTGGTATTAATTATTTTTAAAGTATGCGGTAGAAATCATTTGTGAAATCTTCTAAATCTGGGCTTTCTTTTATGAGTAGTTTTTTGATTATTTATTCATTCTCTTTACTTGCTATAGATCTATTTAAGCTGACTCTTTGTGAGTCAATTTTGGTACTTTGCATCATTTTTAGGAATTTATACATTTTATTAAAGTTATCTAATTTATCATACAATTGTACATAGTATAACTTTATTATCCTTTTATTTCTATAAAGGTAGTAATAATGTCTCCTCTTTCATTTCTGATTGTAATAATTTTAGTCATTTATTTTGTATGCTAATCTAGCTAAAGATTTGTCGATTTCTTTGATCTTTTCAAAGAATCAGCTTTTCTTGATAGATTTTTTCGCTACTGTTTTTCTCCTTTATTTCTTTGATTTATTGTCTAATGTTTATTTATTATTTCCTTTTTTTTGTTTGCTTCTGCTTGGGTTTAGTTTACTATGCTTTTTCTTGTGCATTAAGGTGAAAGTTTAGGTTATTGATTTTAGCTGTTTCTTCTCTTTTAATATAGGTATTTGCGTCTATAAATTTCCTTTTAAGATCTTTGTTAGATATATCTTATATTTTGGTATATTTAGTCTTCATATATTCATTCATTGTAAAATATTTTCTAATTTCCATTTTTATTTCTTTTTTGATCCATTGGTTATCTAGGTGTATGCTGTTTAATTTTCATAGTTAAGAGTTTCTCACATTTCTTTCCGTTATTAAGCCCTAATGTCATTCCATTGTGGTTGGAGAACATGCCTTAAAGAGTTATTTTTAAAAAGGACTCCAGTCCATTGAAATTTGTTCAGTTTTGTTTTTTGGCCTAGCATGTGTTGTGTCTTGGAGAATGTTTCACATGCACTTAAGAAAAATGTATATCCTGCTATTCTGCGTTCAGTGTTCTATAGATCTCTGCTAGGTCTATTTCTTTTATGGTGTTGTTCAAGTCTTCTATTTCTTTGTTGATCTTATACCTACTCATTACATCAATTATTGAAAGGGAAATATTGAAGTTTCCACTATTATTGTTCAGTTCTTTTTTTTCTTCCTCCATTTCTATCTGTTTCTGTCTTATTGATGAAACATTTTTGGATTTTCTATCCTTTCTGTGTTTCTTGTTTTGAATGTGAGAATGGCTGTATTTTGGTACTCTTATTATGTGCAAATATGTTTATAATCATTATATTGTAAATGTATATGCATGTAACAATTGTGGAATTGAACATTATGGATTGAACATTTTATCTTTTTTTTTTTTTTTTTTTTGAGACAGAGTCTCACTTTGTTGCCCAGGCTAGAGTGAGTGCCGTGGCATCAGCCTAGCTCACAGCAACCTGAAACTCCTGGGCTCAAGCAATCCTCCTGCCTCAGCCTCCCGAGTAGCTGGGACTACAGGCATGTGCCACCATGCCCGGCTAATTTTTTCTATATATATTAGTTGGCCAATTAATTTCTTTCTATTTATAGTAGAGACGGGGTCTCACTCTTGCTCAGGCTGGTTTCGAACTCCTGACCTCGAGCAATCCGCCCGCCTCGGCCTCCCAGAGTGCTAGGATTACAGGCGTGAGCCACCGCGCCCGGCCTGAACATTTTATCATTTTAAAAGTCCTTTTTAATTTTTAGTAACTTTCACATTTTAAAGTCTATTTTGTCTGATATTATTATAACCACTTCAGATATTTTTGTGTTTGCCAGTTGCATAATATATCTTTTTCATTCTATTATTTTCAATCTATTTGCATTTTTGAATCTAAAGTGTGTCTCCTATAGACAGCATGATAGTATGTAGTTTTTTTATTTTTTCAGTCTGACAACTTCTGCCTTTTGGTTGGGATGTTTAATGCATTCATGTTTAATGTTATTGATATAATTGGATTTATATCTGCCATTTTTTTCTATAAATGTTATAAACTCAACAATACATTATTATAATTATTACTTTATGTAATTTTATGACTTCTAAATAAGATGAGAGCAAAAAGCAAAGCAAGTATACATTTATGCTTTTTAAAATATCACCCTTTTGTCAAACACTCCTGTAAATAACCATCGCAGGACACACAGAATTGGGGGGGGGGATACAGTCGAGGGCACCCCTCACTCTGGCCCGTGTATGCATTCCCACAGTGCACCGAAATACCCCAGGAAACAATATCCTCCTCTGTTTTGCAATTATTTCCTCTGTTGCGCTTCTTTTTAGGATAGGAAGAGAAACATAAACTACTGTTCCAGTTAACGTCTGTTATCATACAGTTAGTGTCGCCAGTAAGACGTTCTTAGAAACAAAGAACTGTGCTTTTAATTCCATATAACCGTCTGCCTTTTTTTGTCATGGTCTGATCACATTTCCTTCTGGACACACAAGGACAGTATAGGCAACTTCACATTTGTTTCAAACACTTGGCTTGACATTTTGTTTACCTGGCGTTTATGCAAAGTAAACAGTTCTTGGGAATGGCTGTGGTTAGGCCATGTTGTTTACTCAGTAAGGTGAACCATAGGCAATTTCTATGTTGGCATTCCATTGCTCTGCTTCCCGAGGTCTTTGACTTTCTCCCCAGGGAGTTACTTAAAAAAGGGACTGAGCGTCATATCAACCTGTTGCAGCATTTTTCATGTATGTGTTCACTCTTAAAATGCAAATAAAGTCTGCTTCCTTAAAAAAAAAATATTGTCCTTAGTTATAACTTTTGGTTTTCTTCAATTGTTCCTATAGATTCAAGTTATCATCTGTAGCAATTTTTTTTTAGCTCAATACACTTTAGCCCCCACCCACCTCCTTTATACTACTATTGACACATGTATTGCATATTTTATGTGTTAGAGGCCCAAAATATATTCTATATATGGTGCTTTTTACAACTGCTTCTGAAATCAGTTAAAAGAATAAAGGTGAAGAAATATGTATTTGTACTGACTTTTATAATGCAATAATTATCTTTACTAGTGCTTTTGTGTGTGTGTGTGTGTGTGTATATTCAAATTACTGCCTGGGGTTACCTGCTTTCAGCCTGAAGAACTTCCTTTAGTATTTCTTATAAGATGGGTTTAGCAATATATTCTCCAAATTTTTGTTTATATATTTATTTTATATTCAATTTTGAAACATATCCTCGCTAGATATAGAATTCTTGGTTCTTTTTTGAGCACTTTGAATATGTTACCCTATTGCCTAATGCCCTCCATTGTTTCTGATGGAAATTTAGCAGGTGTTGATATTATTTGGGATCTCATGTAAATGATGAGTCATTTTTCTCTTGCTGCTTTCAAGAATTTCTCCTTTGAATTTTAGCATTTTTAGTATGTTATGTATGTTTGTGAATCTCTTTGTGTTTGTTTTACTTGGAGTGTGTTGAGCTTCCTGGATATACAGATTAATGTTTTCCAATAAATATGGAAAGATTCCAGCCATTATTTCTTTGAACATTTTTTTTTCAGCTCCTTTCTTTGTGTCTTCTCCTTCTGGTAATCCTATTAGGAATATATTAGTGTGTTAAATGGTGTCTTACTTTTGTCTGAGGTGCTGTTCACTTTTCTTTTTTCTCTCTGTTCTTTAGATTGCATAGTTTCTCTCAATTTATCATACAGTTCACAAATTCCTTCTTTTGGCAGTTCTAATCTACTGTTGAACCCTTCTAGTAAATTTTTAATTTTAATTATTATACTCTTCGAGGATTCCTTTTTATAATTTCTATCTCTTTATTGATACTATCTACTTGATGATGTGACATTGTCTTCATACCTTCCTTTACTTCTTTTATCATGATTTCATTTAATTCTTTGAACATATTTATCATGGCAACTCTGAGATCTTTACATGTTAAACCAAATATCTGTTGCTCTCACAGTTTTTGTTGCTTGCTTTATTTCTGGTATAATTGTCATATTTTCCTGTTTTGTTGCATGTCTCATATATTTTTATTGGAAACTGGACATTTTAGATAACATATGTTATCTAAACTAACTCTGGTTCCTTGTCCCTCTCCCTATCATTTTCATTGCTTTTTTATTTGTTTAGTGACTAGTGACATTATTATATTTGGGTTAAGTCTATTTCCCCTCCACAATGTGAAGACTCTGATGCTGCTTTATGGTTGGGGGCAGAGACGTGGGGATTCCCACAGTCACTTTGGGATGATAGTGATTTTTGTTGGGATCTCTTGGCTGTTTTTCTGACTACACCTAGCTGTTAAGCCTCAGTAGTTGCTGGCTGATTGCTCTATTGCTTTCAACAATGCCCTAGAGCATCAGATTTGGGCTCCTTTGAACAGATAGTTCCTGAGGTCAGTTTTCAAAATTTGTTCTGACCCCAGGAAGGCTCTTTCTAGCTGTTTCTCATCCCAGTTCTGTCTGTTAACTTAGCTGGCTTACTGCGTACTCTATACTGTCAATGAGTCTACCAGTATTCTACCAGTTGCCTTTCATCAAAACCTCCACTGTTTTTGAGAATGTCCTTAGGCTCAAACTTCTTCATATCTGCTGCAAACGAAGTCAGTTTCTTTGGGAAGATAGTAGGAGCTATCTCCTTCATGGCCTGTTTCTTCCCCCAGACAAGTTTTCCAGGCCATGACTTTGTGGCGGGGGGTGAGGATACTGGCATACTGAGTGAGTTCCCTGCTTTAGGAGCTGAGTACTTGCTGGTGGTGGTGGTAGGGGTGGTAGCCTCAGGTTATTTTTCCCATCATGAAATCCTCCCCACACAAGCCGGAACCACAGAGATTAGGGACCCAGCAATCTCAGCAGTGCCACTCCAAGGTCGTGACACTCTATTTCATGAGTGAGGGCTCAGTGGACAAAAGGGGGTCCCCACCTTTGGCCGCAATCACCTGTATAACTTAGCCTCAGCAACAGGTAGCTGGGGGCAGGATGATAATTGCTGGTGTCCTGCTTTTCTTGGGAAGGTAGCCCTCCAACTATGGCCTGGGTGGGGAGGAAGCAGTATCTTCTTGGCTGTATCAGTCTAGGTTGGAGTTTCCATTTCACTAAGTTGGGAGGCGGAAGGAAAAAAACAGATCTTACTTCAAATATCACAGACTCTTGCTGTTCTTACCAAATTTTAGTAAATTTTCTTGAATAAATAAATATTACTTCATTTGCCATATGCCCTTAGGATAGTTAAAATGTTGAACTAATGATTTTTTTTTTGCCAGTTTTATAGCCATGGAACTCCTAATGCTGTCTTGGCAGAAGTGAAACTCCCAACTGAAAATTTTTCTTAACAATTTTTATTGTAATTGGCAGTTGATTTGTCCACATGCGTCTCTGAATTTTAAACAAATTGAGAGGAGTTACTATTTTATTTACCTTTTTATTTCTGGTGCTTACTGTAATATAATGCATGTGTTAGTGGCTCAATTAATATTCGTTAAATATATTTTGCCAAAAACGTTCATCTATCTGTTTATATCTATAGTTGGAATATGTAAAACTGTAAAACAGAAAATTGTAAACATAACATTTGATAAACAGAAATCCACATTCTTGTCAACTTCTTAACAACTTGAATGTGGCAGAGGTTGTAAGTTGCATACTCAACACCCTATATTCTTTTTTTTTTTTCTTAATAGCAGAATCCAGATTTACTTAGGATGAAAAATAGCCCATCCAAAAAATCACATCTCCCAGCTTCTCTTGTAGCTAGGTATGACCTCATTGTATGATTAAGTTCTGACCGATGAGATGTAAGTGGAAGACATTAAATTAGTCTTCTGAGAAAGCTCCTTAGAGGGAGGATACACAACTGGCTGAAACTTATTTGCATTTTCTATATTTTCTGTGTTTCTTGCTTTGAATGAGAGAATAATGGCTGTCATTCCAGCAGTCGCTTCTGTATAGGAAGTGCCTTTGAGCATTGAAGCGCCATGCTAAGGATGGTGGAACAGAGAGATTAAAGGATTCCTGATGATGATTCTAGAGCTTGAAGTCTATATATTGGCCTAGATAGATAGGGAATATACTTTCATCTTGTTTATAGCATACTTATTTCTAATCTCTCTTAATAGTAGGTGAAAACCATTATTCCTAATTGATATGTCATCTATTCCACATTTTGAGGTATTAAGTTTTATTTACAGGCTACGTGTATATAATGTGTATATGTTGTGAATGTCGTGTTTTATTTATCTTATTTGGTCTGGAAATTACAACTTTCAGGACAATCTTCTCCTCATAGTACATAAAGTACATCCAGAAATGGTATAAAATTAGTAAATAAACAAACTATAAATGTATTTGACCACTTTGCTTCAACTTATCTCTTTAACCTTAAACAACTATATTCCCATAGAGTTGTTCTTTGATTATAAAATGGGGAATAAATTTAATAAAGAAAAGCACAATCTCCAGCTTTCATTTTTTCATGTTTCCATTTCATTAAAGAAGTCACCATTTATAGGTGTTTGAGATCTTCAAATAAAATTACAGAAGATATGAAAACCTGTTAACATCATCTATTCTTTCTTAGTTGATTTTAACTATGGTATAGTAATAAAAGTAGTCCACATTTATCGAATACTTTATAAAGAAGTATTCCAAGTGCTTTCTGTATAATCCACACAACAAATTTGTAAGGTGTGTACTGTTATCACCCTCATGTTACAGGTGGGGAAAGGGAGGAACAGAGGTTAGATAAGTTGATCAAGTTCACACAGCTGATAAGTGATGGAAATAGGATTCAAACCTTGGTAATCGGCTCCAGAGTTTGTGTTCTTGTCTTTGATACTATATCATATCTTCTAGACACAACTCTGCTGTTAGTCCTGGAGCTGTTCTTGCTGGAAAGATATCCCTTGTTTCTTTTTAATACTTATTAAGAAAGCAATTTAAAATCATGAATACCTAGAATAATTTCATATGCTTAAATTATAGCTACGCATGCAGACAACACAATTTATTGTTTTCCTGTATAAAAGTATCTTTAGAGATGGTGGAAGGGGAAGGGATGGATGAGTTTTATCAATAATGAACTAATATGAAAATCATTTTCATTATAACCAGCAATTTTTGGTGGTATGTTTCATTATTGGTGTGTTGTGAGGTATATCACATGTAGCTGTTACTACTAATAAATGGCTAATTTGTTTGTGGTTGACATTTTAAGAAACATAAGTTAGAGTAGATCCAGTGTTATGTTGTAATCACTCTGGCCATCTATATTCCCATAAATTCTCATGAGCTTGGGAGGAATGTGTAGAGTTATAATCACCAGGAAACATTCTTGACCGATATTCTATTTCATCTGTCTTGAGTATTTGAACATATTCGAGAAAAGAGGTTAAGAACCACTGGTCTAAGTAATCAACTATAGTTGTCTACCTTAAAGGATTGTTAGCTGAATTAAGAGATATGATAGACAATTTATTAATTACTATGTAGGGCTAGGGTGGTGTGGGCTCAATGGTGGGACTGATTTCATGGATACTTTGAAGCACATTTAAAAATTATTGCCCTTTTCCATGACTGGGCTTGGATGTTAAATTGGCCGTTAGTTAGGCATAAGTATTGTTTAACATTTGTCCTACAATACCCGTTGGATAGGTAGATTCTCCTCGCACACTGTTTCAATAGCCTGGTCAGTCTTTGACGCATGAAAATGAACATGGGAACTACTGCAAAAGCAGTTCCTTCCACTGAGTGTCAGAAAGTATCAGAGAACTGGCAAAGCGTTTCAGAGTAAAAAGCGCTCCAAGAGTGTGACATATTATTATGTAATATGGGAAAGAAAACAATGAAGAATAAATAGCATTCACCTGCCAGCGATCAATACCACTGACTTTATTATATTCAACTCAATAACTTGCTGTTTGAGTTGGAGACATGGTGAGGGAGTGGGAAATTACCAGGTGCTTAAAAAAAAAAAAAAAAAAAAAAAAAAAAAAACAACCAAAAAACCCTGCACCAAGCCCTGACTCATGATTTCCGGGCTGAGAGTAGATGTCATTAATGACCCTTTTTATTCATGCAGAAGTTCCCAAAGAGGAGCGTAATGTTCCATTAGTAATAATTGAAAAAGTCTCTCTTCGGTATTATGTCAAAACCTAAAGATGATGCTTCTGCCAAAACATTTTGGTGACAAATGCGTGAAGTATTTGACAGAAGGTGCCACTGCAGGTTGAAGAGGCTTCTCGAGGAGACACTTAGAGGATTTGGGGGAAACAGGCTAGCATGAGACTGTGAGTGTCAGCACAAAATTCTCACCTCCAGTCTTGGTCTTTGAGAACCACAAGGCTCCTCATTTTTGATAGTACAACCTTATTTGTACGCTCCAGTTTTAACCAATATTAGTGGAGACATAAGACCAAGGTGTTGGATAGGTGGGCCTTGTCACTCCATAATTTTGACTTTTGTTCTTTCTGTAGAAGGGGCATCCATAAGAGCTCTTGGGCGAGCGAGTAGTGATAGCACCATCACCTCAGAGACTCAGTCCTCACAGGCCGGCTCTACTCCTGCCTCCCTGTGCTGACCTCAGCTGTCCCCTCTCTTGTAACTGTATTGCTTCTAGACCTCTGATCGTTTTTCATTTAAACTTTTCTTCCTGATCCCCATTCCAAGTGCCTCTTGCTCAATACACAACACCTCAGGGTAAAAGCTAGGTTGGATGCTGCCCTGGAAGTCATGCTGATTGAAAGAAAAATAAATTTATAAAACTTCAGTCTGGTTTAGCCCTGCAGGCTCCGCTACTCCTTTGTGCCTCTGCTGTTTTCTGCGGAGACTTTTGTTTATAGCACATATTTTCCTTTATTGTTTAGTTTTTTGCGTGTGGCTGTGTCTTTCTACTAGTCTGAAATTTCCTCAGGTCAAAGGACTGTGTTTTACTGAATCAAAACCTTGGTTCTAATCACCTGTGTAAACACTGGTGCGTTGCTTAAGCTCTCTGAACCTTGGTTTCCTCATTGGAAATTGGACTAACAACAGTGACATTTTATATTCTAAGGATCAAAGGAGGTAAGTCTTATAAAAATATCTACTAGCAAGTACCTGGAACACAATAAATGTTTATTAGAAGAAGGAAAAAGAAGCATCAGGTCAAAGACAGAGATTAAAAACTGACAATGGAATAATGAAATGTTCCCAATAATCTTGGGTTCTCCAGGTGAGGGGATTACCAAGGATGTCCCAAATAAACTCTAACCTTAAGCTATTCTTATGCGCTCTGGAGCAAGCTAGGATTTCTGCTAGGTGATTTAAGCAACCATGGTAGAGTTGCAGAATTAAGGGACTAAGGAAGAGGAAATAATTTGGGGTGTCAAAATAGAATTGGTATTATACCAACTGAGTCGCATGCTCAGTGAGTTTTGGGTACAAGTGATATTAGAGAACATATAAATTCAAACAACGATTACTGTGCACCCATCAAATGCCTCTAGGTGTTATGACATATAAAGATGGATAAAGAACATTGGGTTCTAAAAGTAAATAAGCAGTTTAGAGTAATTTGTTTGCAAACTTATAGGCTTATTCTAAATAATAGACACATTATTTCACAGTAGTAGTTTTACAGATTCTGGGTTGTTGTTCAGATACAGAGGTGTTGCTCTTTCAGCTTCACGTGCATTTAGAATTACCTTTCTGATGGGACTGGTAAGTTTAAATTGATCCACCCAGTTTCCCTTGCGATGACCAGCAAGGATTTATGTCATATCTGATCAGAGTTAACTGCAGCTTGTGACCTTACAACAGACTTTTTTCTCTATAAATTTGACTGGATGACATTGAGGTTGAACCTGAAAATTTGCCTTAATAACAATAGAATCTGAATGGTTTTGCAGTGGTACAGAGATAGCTGTTAAAGATGTAATTTGCAAGACAAAACTAAATTTTATTTCATATTATCTTTATGTGTGTGTGTGTGTTTATACCATAATATGGGTCAGGAAACCAAATCCAGCCTACCACTTGTTTTTGTAAATAAGGTTTTCTTTGGAACATAACCGTACCCATTCATTTGGATATTGTCTATGGTGATACACATCTAGGTAGTAAATTTTCTGCCTTATAAAGGCAAAGTTGAGTAGTTGCAAGGGAGATCTTATGACTCTCAATGCCTAACACATTTACTATCAGGCCCTTTACAGGAAAAGTTTACCAATGCCTATACTACAGAAAATGAAAACATAATGAGTGCGATGTGCACCATTTGGGGGATGGACACGCTTGAAGCTCTGACTCTGGGGGTGGGGAGCAGGGGAAAGGCAACACATACAACCTAAACATTTTTACCCCCATGATATGCTGAAATAAAAAAAATAAGAAGAATAACCATTGACTAAAAGCACTGTTTAAACACTAAGAGACAATTTTCATAAATGTTCACATTAAAAATGCTTGATTTGAAAAAAAAAATAACAAAACTTACTTATACATTGTTTTCTTAAAGCATAAACTACAATTTGAAACCAAGTATCACTATCTCAGTATTGCAAGGCCAATTTCATTAGGGTAAGGGTGTTTAAACATATTTTTGAAGAATGATATTGAACAGAGGAGGTGAAAGAGAAAAACGTTGATGCTAAAAATTGGATATTTTTGTCCTAAGGCTAGGAGTACAGAGGTTCATTAAAGCCAGTGTTTATTGAGATATATTTATTTTATATTTTAAAAATTCTATACCAATGATTTTTTTCAAACTCACAGAAAATATATAAATATAACAAACTTTTTCCCCCAGATAATTTGAGAGTCAGTTGTCAATCTGATATTCTAGAATACTTTATGTGTATGTCATACAGACAAAGCCATCTACTTACATAACCACAATACAGGCAAAAACCATGTTATTTTAAAAGTCTTTTAATTTAGTAAAAATGAAATGTTTGTCATATGTGTTTATATATATTTGAATATATATATATCTATATATATGACAAAGGCTTTGTACCCATAATATATAAAGAACTTTTACAACTCAATAATAAGAAAATAATCTAATAAATCGAATAAATATGGGCAAAGATTCAAACAGATACTTCACAAAGAGAAGAGGAATGAATGGTCAAGATGCACATGAAAAGACACTCAACATAGTTACTTATTAGGGAAGTAAAAATTAAACATATACCTGTGTATATCCATTAGAATGGTTAAAATTAAAAGAACAGACTATGTGGAGAGTTGGAAAGGATATGAAGCAAGTAGAACTCACACATTACTGGTGGGATTAGAAAGTGGTGTAGTCATTTTTAAACAGTTTGGGCATTTCTTATAAAGTTAAATGTACACTTCCCATATGACCCAAGTATTCGTGTGGTAGAATACTATTCAGCAAGAAAGGATTGGACCTAGTACAGGCAGCTGCATGCATGACTTTAAAATACTTTACACTGAATGTAAGATGGCAGGTCCAAATGGGTGCACTCCTGTGTGGTTGCATTGATAGGAAATAAAAGAGCAGACCAATATAATCTGTAGTGACAGCATATCAGCAGTTAACTCGAGTGAGAGTTAGGGGGATTTCCCGAGAAGGGGTATGAGGAAACTTTCTGGGGTGACCAAAATGTTGTATGTTGTGGTGTTACACAAGTGTATATATTTGTCAAGACTCATAAAAATGTATGCTTAAAATGGGTGACTTTTTGTATGTCAATCATGCCTTAATAACATTTATTTAAAAACTCAAGAGTTTGAGAAAGAGGCTGATGATGATGAGTCAGAAGAAGAATTAGAGACAAAGACACATAAGAGAGGGAGACAGAGTAAGAAAGGGATGGGCAAAGAGAGGGAGCATTTCATACGTTATATTTACCAGGAAAAAAATAAAGCGAGTGAACTCAAAATTAATCGTTAACTTCATAATGCAGGATTTAGAAGTTGAGTTATATTCCAAGCTATGCAGCAAGTACCTTATGTAACTTCTTTGGCTGGTTTTATTTTCTGTTTAATTTTTTTGCTTTGATTTCAATGGTATGTAGTCATCAAGTCAAATCGAAACCATTGTTTTCCATTTGCACTGTGAAGTTGAACCAGCATTCCTGATACACAAGTCCTTGAGGACAAGAATAAGCAACTTAGGTTCTCAATGACAATGAGTGGCAAGTGAGAGTTGCCTCTGGAATCTTCCACCTACTCTCTTCTATCCTCTTTCTCCACACCTCACCTGATTTCTTCATCTCTCATAAAGTGTCCTCTGACCCAATCTTTTTTCCTTCTCTGCATGCTGCCTGTATTTCCCACTATACATCCTTTCTCAGGGAGAGATTTAAAATGTTATTTATTCTTTACAGAAATTTCATTAATAGGACTTTCATAATCCACAGGGCCCCTTAGGGCATTTCAGGCTGGCAAGAGACAGTGAGCCTTCATACATCTCTAAAATGAAACTATGGAAGCACAAACTTAACTCTGCTAACATGCCAGGTTGTTCTCAAGAACTCAATGTGTATGTACAGGCTGAATTAATAGGTAAGGAGGAACGAACAGAAAACAGCGGATCATTTAGTACTCCCTGCCTTATGAGGGCCCCTAACAGCTACCAGTCTATACTCAATACTTCTTTCTTTGTGTTCCTCCAAATATTTTGAAACAACTTGTACTACATTACAAAGCACTTTTTGTTTTCTAGTCCTATCATGTGTATAAATCTTGTCTGCTTCTACCAAGCTGTTATAAGGGAAGTTCTCATTATTGACAAGTTCCCATTTGTCAATGAAGGGATAAATTATTACTCCTTCACCTTCACATAAAAGCTTCTTGTTGGCTGGGTGCAGCGGCTCACACCTGTAATCCTAGCACTCCACGAGGCCAAAGCGGGCAGATCGTTTGAGGTCAGAAGTTTGAGACCAGCCTGAGCAAGAGTGAGACCCTATCTCTACTAAAAATAGAAAGAAATTAATTGGTCAACTAAAAATATATTAAAAAAATTAGCCAGGCATGGTGGCGCATGCCTGTAGTCCCAGCTACTTGGGAGGCTGAGGCAGGAGGATCGCTTGAGCCCAGGAGTTTGAGGTTGCTGTGAGCTAGGCTCATGCCATGGCTCTAGCCAGGGCAACAAGAGTGAGACACTGTCTGGAAAAAAAAAAAGCTTCTTATTGCTCAAGGCATGTGACATCTGGCAATTGCATCAGCGGTTTCACCAAAGGTATACAACTTCCAGCATGAATGTCCTGCTACACTCTGGTGGCATGGCCCTGTAATTCTCATGCCTCACAGTTGTTTGACCCCTTCTATAGTCTTCAGTCTTTATTTATGGCCATTCCTTGCTGCTTGCACTAGCTTGTGACCTCTACCTCTTACACTCCAATATCATATCTCTGACTACAGTCCCTTTCTCTCCAGATTTCTCTCCCTCCCATTATATTTACTCTGTCCCTTAGACCACTTCATTTTCTACAAATCTATATGTCATTTCAAGTCTTCACTTCCTTTCAAATCTGCACTAGATCCCACCGTCCATGATTACACCCATTTTTTGGCCAATACTGTTAGCTACCTTGCCGCTTCATCTTTCCAAAACATCCTCCTAGCACAGAAAGACTCTGGATCAATCCATTCAATTTTAATTATTTGCTCTCTCTGCTTCTATACTTCAGGTACTATGGCTATTCAAGAAAATTGCACACTGTATACATTATGGCTTCTATAAATGAATAGTTCACATCTTTAACAACTATTAAGGAAACACTTACTATGTGCCCTACAGTGTACTAGGTACTAAGCGTGCAAACATAAAGAAAGTGCACGTCTAGGGTCTGTGAGCAGCATTACAGAAAGGAGGAAAGAGTAATTGCCAAAGAGAGAGAGAGCATGCATTGATGGAAAATGGTTTACTCTGGGGTGCGGTCCTTCCCTTATTACATCGGATGAGCAGGCTTGACAGAGCAGTGGGAAGGGAGTGTTGCAAAAGAGAAAGAGTGTTAAGCTTGAAGTTAGATAGACCAAGATTGGAATCAGGAAGAGGGTCAAAGTTGAGGGCAGATAGAAGGCTATTGCAGCAAACTGGCAGTAATGAGAACATGAACCCGGGTACTGACAAGATCATTTGAGAAGAAAGAAGTTTTATCTGCCATCACCTGACACTTTAATTTAAAAGTGAACGGCATACCAAAGGTAAGAAATATTTTCGGGCTGTTGGAAATGCTATGTTTACAAGATGGCAGATTTTCAGATTAAAAACAGAACATGTTCTTTAAAAATTTGCAGGACAACAGCTCAGAAAATCAAAGGCAACTGAGAAAGCCCAGAGGCTCTGGTGTTTCAGAGAGTGAAACAATCTACCATTAGATGGTAGATAACTAGTCCAGAGCTATAATTTAGTTTATTACCATCTCAGCACAAACCACATATAACCTTCTTTCAATGTGTCTGGCAGAAGCCTAGAAAACCCAGCAAGGGCTCCTTTCGGCCAGCCTGGTGGTGCCTGATGGCAGTTTAGGAGCACACGTCTTTCAAAAGGTCACCAAGTTGGGGACTTGGTGTCCCACTCTGTGCTCAGTGCCACACTGTTGGGGGGGATGTTCTCTGTGGACGTTACTTTCCCTGTGCCGGCCAGAGAGCACAGTGGGTGCTTTGTGGGGCACAGAGGGGAGCCGGGTACTTCCGCACTGTCCCTTCTCTTCCCCCTCAGTCTCAAAATTCTTTGCAACAAGGAAAATGCCTGGTAGACGGGAGAAGATATGACAGAGGAAGCTGGTGCTCTCACACTGTCTGCTGGGACGTGTATTTTTTGAGCAAAAGTATAGTGATGGTTTGTTTTTTCCCCTTAGTGGAAACGCCAGAGATTATAGCAACTTAGGAAGAGGTTTCATACATCAATGTCCACGTCATAATATCCCTAATGTATCCTCTTTCTTAAGTCTAAGACTTATTCCTTCCCTCTTTCCTCCTTCCTTCCCTCCTCTTTCCATTTGTTTCTTCATATATCCATACATTTATCTGCAACTGATAGAATGAAATTTTTATTGCACTTGAACGTTGGAGTTGGACCAGAACTTTCTTGCAGAAAAGTTTTGAAGTAAGCTAGAGTCAACCAAAAATTAAAAACAAACAAACAAACAAACGAAAAAACAAATCAGGGAAACACACACACACACACACACACACACACACACACACAACTACTTAAAAAAAGTAAAAGAGTAAAAATCCCAGAAAAAATTAAAAAAATTAATTCACAAGGACAGAAGACAGAAAAGGAGATAATAGTAGATGGGAGAATTCAAAACATTTTTAGAAGAAGGAAGTAGAGAGGCAGTGTTAATTTTCCTGGAAGCCTGGATGAAGTTGTAACCAAGTGCCTGCAGTTGTGGACATTGATGTGGAATGAATCAATTCCCTCTGCAAAACCCTGAGAGGTTCAGCCTTTGAAGCACATGTGGAAGAGGCACTGAGCTGGAAGTAGGGGTGAGTGAAAGTCCGTATATAGAGTCGTTGGGCCCTCAGGTACTCTTCCCTGCCCACAAAAGTAAGGGGCCAGGTGGCAGCCTCTTTTCTCTCCTGTTAGAACAGAGTTTTACACTGTGGAGATATTTTACAGCAGATATATGGGGCTTTGGGACAACAGTGGATATAGTAAAGTGTGGAGCTGAAAAGTTGGACTGAAAATAAAGAGATTAAATGAATACATAGTAAACCATGGATACCTCTACTCCCCTCCCATGTCCAGGTTCTAGAATGTCAGGAGCCAAAAAATATCCACCCTGTTCCTTTCCTCTATCTTGCAATAAAATGGAAGATTTGTTTCTGGAGAAAGGACATTCTGACGTCAAAATTTCTGGCTCGTTTGAATAACAACTGTACTTTCTCATCATCTTTTCCCTCTGATGGAGATTGCTGCCTTTGCACACAGAACTATGATCACTCTTAAATATGAAAGTCAGAGATTTTCAGACAGTTGGAGAGGGCCTCCAAAATGAAAGACAGTAACTACAACCAAAAGAAAAAAGGAAACCCAGAGAAAATAGAGACATTGTAGGTAGAGAAAACAAATCTTCAAAAACTATAATTAATATCCTCAAAGAAGTAACAAAAACAAAGACAAGAACGCTACTATACCAGATTATTAAATACAAAAGTTTTGGAAAAAATGGTAGAAATAAAAAATTTAATACTATACTTGGAGAAAATATTGTATGAGTTCTATTAACACTAGAAAGTAGAACAAGTCAAAGTGATGCAAAACTAGAGAGAAAAAGGTAAGAAAATTAGAAGACTGTTCCAACAACCGAGTAATAGTATTTCCAGAAAGTAGAGAAAATGGAAAGTAGGTATTGCTGAAGAAATAATACAAGAAAATTTCTAAATGTGGAAGGACACACGCTTCCAAATTGAAGAGGCTCAAGAAGTGTTTAGCACAATGTGAAAATAACACACTCAGAAGCATGAGATTTCAAAATAGGATATTTCAGCACAAAATTTCAAAACAACAGATGTAAAGGGAGGATTCTAAAAGTTGAGAGAGAGAAAGAGAGAGAGAGAGAGAGAAAACAGGTTGCATACAACAAAGCAGGAATGTGAATGACATGGAATGTCTCAGCAGCAACACTGGGTGCTAGAAGACACTGGGTGCTAAAAACTCTAAGGAATTAATTTTCAAAATAAAATTATATGTTAATTGCATGACTCAGAGTTCTCCAGTTAGACCCAATAGGATACATAGATAGATAGATGAAAGGGGATTTAGTAGGGGAACTGGCTCATGCAGTTATGGAGGCTGAGAAGTCCCATGATGTAGGGACCCTGGCAGTGTGGCTCAGACAGAAAAGCCTTGGAACCAGCAAAGCTGATGGTGTAATCATCAGCTCAAGGCCAAAGGCCTGAGAACCGGGAGTTTCGATGTCCAAGGTTAGGAGAAAATTTTCCCAGCTCCAGGAGAGAGATACTGAATTCCCCTTTCCTCTGCCTTGTTGTTCTGTCCGGAGATGCAGCCAATCGGATGGTGCCTGCCCAGGCCGAGGGCAGAGGGCAGATTTTGCTCACCCAGTCCCCCAGCTCACACGCCAGTCTCTTCTGGAAAACCCCACGCAGACATATCTGGAGATAATGGTTTACCCGCTTATCTCAGCATCCCTGATTCCAGCCAAGTGGACGCCTAAATCAACTTGGTCGACACCAATTGTGATGATTAATTTTAGGTGTCCAGTATTTGGTCAAACGTTATTGCTAGGTGTGTCTGCGAGGGGTGAGGGTAACATTTGAAGCAGCAGACCGAATCAAGCAGGCTGCCCTCTCCAATGTGGGTGGGCATCGTCCAATCCATTGAGGGCCTTACTAGAATGAAAAGGTAGAGGAGGAAGGAATTTGCTCTTTCTCTGCCTGACTGCTTGAGCTGGAACATTGGTCTGCTCCTGCCCTGGAGCTGGGACTCACCCCACCGGTTCTCCAGCGTCTCTAGTTTGATCACTGCGGGGTCGTGGGAATTCTCAGCCTCCATAATTGCTGAGCCAATTTCTTATTGTACATACATATATATATATATAAAACACACAAACACATACATATATATGGCATCTTTTCTAACTTCTTTTACAACCAATGCCCTAGGGAATGATATTTAAGAGAAATGACCAAAGTTTAGCCTTTATTATACTTAAAAATTCATAATTAAAATCCTCTATAGGCATGAATGTAAGGTGAGCTATCTTCTAATATCTCTTATTAAAAAAAGGCAATGGATCTGCCTTTGAGCCCATAATCTCTCATATTATGGCATACTCTCTTAAATATATTTTTTTTTAAATAACAAAGTACTTTTTAAAAGAAGACAAATTATCTTTAAATCATTTCAATCAATGCTAACTTCTGTTGCTTAGAGAGCTCATCTGATGCAATTATTAAAATAAAAGGAGGCAAAAATGTTAGTAATTTAGTCATTTCTGGGGCATAATCTCACAATTGTGTTTGATGTCATAACTTAAAAAAGCAGTACAGATAAGTGGTTAAGTTGTGAAAAGACTATAAAATATAGTGTTATAATTAATTATAATTATAGGATGAATGAAATGTCCCATTGTCCGAGTGATATGCAGATGGGTACTTGTGGGTTGAAATATAATTTCTTGCATGATACAAGGATTAAAAAATATTGCATCTCAAATGACACTGATGGCTGTAAAGAGGATGTGCTTTGTAAAACTGATGACCCCAAATGGGACTTTAATGCTAAAAAAAATTTTTATACTACAGGTGCATGAAGAGTTTGAGTACAATTGTTTCATGAAATGTGAGAGTGAGAAGAAATATTATTTCTAAAATAACATTTTACTTTATTTAATCTGAGACTTTAAATATGTATGTATAACTAAATTAAGAGATGTTATTAAATATTATATGGAATACTAATGGCAGAGAATTGCTTTTTCATAATTGTAGTGTAATTTAAATCTTTTTAGGCTGTTCTTCAGTGATTACCACTTTCCATGCTCAAAGCCATTAAAATTGTCTCCTTCTAGATTTGCTCTAATTCCTCAGTCTGTTTTGAGAGGTGTAGCAACTTGGAGAGCATTGCCTATCAGGAGCATACTGGCTCTGTTTTCTGAATAAATGCTGAATGTGTTTTGTTTTGTGTTTTATATAATACTCTTTTGGATAATGCTTATCATTTTATTGACCTTTGAGGCCACAACAAATCGGGCTGATGTCCTTGGCAGTTGACAATAAATTCTCGAATCCATTTTTCAGACCCCAACTAAGAGTTGATAGCTCCTGTCTACAGTTGAGGTTTGGATAATTTCTACCTGCTTGTATTGCTATCCATTGTACTTGCCTGCAGTGAGGCTGACCTACAGTTTCTGTCAACTCACATAGGACATAACACATATTTAATTTAATCCCTTTGTTTCATGTGCATAAATGAAAAAAAAGATCAGAGAAATAGAATGATTCATTAAAAATCACAGCAGCTTTGTGAAAGAGTTGACATTGTTTGCCCTCCCTCCCTCCTCTCAATGCACAAAGGATTGGAGGAGGATTTGATAAACAAAAGGAAATTGTTAGTCTCAGGTCCAGGACTTTCCAGAGGCAATAGGAACTTCACGTGGTATGATGGTTCCAAGACGAGAAGGACAAGTAATAGATGAAGCCTACCTGGAGGTCCAGCATTCTGGGGCTATTCCTTATCTGCTTAAGGTTTATCCCCGATAAATTTCCAAAAATAGCATTTTCAGGTATGAAAAGCAAAGGATTTCCATCCGAAGTTCTGATCCAAAGTTTAGTTTAGCAGCCGTGTGAACTTGGGCATGTCAGTTAAGCTCTCTGAGCCATGTTTTACTTTCCTTATCTCAAAACCCGGAAATGCTTTCCAACCTGTTGATGAGAGCAAGGCAAAAGAGGCAATACAGGTGACCTCCAGAAGATGGGCCAGGAGTTCCCAGGAGGTCAGTTTCCAGGCAGGAACACAAGCAGCTCTGGCGACTGCTCTCCTCCCTCCCTCGTGGTTGAGTAGCTCCATCTTGCTGGGTGCACATCACCTGGCTTTCTTGGGGGAGGAGCCCTCAGAAATGCTTTTTCCCTGAAGCATCTTACTAAGGTCTGGGTATGGAGAGAATGCATCTTGAAGTGGACAAGACTGCTGTGTTCTCCATTCTGTTTGTGTCTGCCAATGGGTGGATTGATTTTATCTTGTTATTAGGCATCTTAGAGAAGCATTATATGCCTGTGTTCTGCAGTGGTGAGCAATAGAAAATGTGTAACTAGAGATGGCTTCAAATTCATGATGGGATCATTTTCCATTCAGGACTCCCTTTCTGAGTAAGTCAAGAAAGATTTCCATTCCTTGCTTCACTCACTCACTCACTAACTCACTAATTCATTAATTCAAGCAATTTTTAATGCCTACTATATTGCAGAAACTGGTGCCAGTTTGTGGGCATCCAAAACAAAAGTATGGTCCATTTTCTACTCTTAAAGAGCACCACAAAGTGGCAATAGAGAGCAGGTAAGAGCACGGGTTCTGGGTTCAAGTCCTTCTGCAACTCATACTGTTGGTGATGTTAGACAAGTAACAAGACCACTTTGTCTCCAGTTTTCTGATCTGCAAAATGAGGACAGCAGTAAACTCTACCTGTGGAGCGGTTGTGAGGGTTAAATAAGTTAACATTTGCAAAATTCTTAAAATAGTGCATTGCACCTAGGAAGTGTTTTAGAAGTTTTAAATAAGTGAATAAATTACTATATAATAAATTAGACGAGAAGACTTACAAGCAGACGAGAAAGTCATGGGCAATGTTCGGACTTTCAGCTTCTTTCACTTTCTTTATCTCTCCCTGTCCAGCTGTTTACCTCACCTCAAATATCCTTCCCCTGGGGAAATACCTTTTAACATAATGATTTCTCTACCCATGCTATTAAAGCTATCAATATTAGCAAGTTCCGAAATTTGTTGTCTTGCTGCTTCTCCACTCTGAATACATTATGTTTGCTTTGCTTGAATGCAAGGCATGAAGAGGGATAAGTGGCATGAAGCTTGGGTTTGTTTGTGCAGAGTGAAAATAATAGAAAAGGAGTGAGCAAGGGAAGCACATGAAATTTTCAGGCATTTACAGAGTGTACTGAAGTGTAACCTTGGGGAAAGAGGAAGTAGAAGGACACATGTGCATCCCTTTTGGGGCTGCATAGGTTCTGTGATCAGGACTACCTTGTAGCACAACCTTATGGACCGTGATGGGAGTGCTACTCCCTGAAGGTGTGTAAACTGTGGCTTGCTGTGTATTGAACTCATGTTAAATGGGCTTCTTGCTGGGGGTAAAGTTAGCTCAGATGCCTTTATAGCTACAATGGTGGATTACAATTATAATATGATGTAGCAAAATGTTAAGATAGAAAAAAAAGTGAGATGTTGTAGGAATACAATGGAGAAAGAAAATAACTTGTTCTGGATAAATTTGGAAATGCTTCCAAAGGAGGTGGCAATTCACCTCCGAAATCAGGTCAAGCTTTCATGAGACAGTATTCATCAACCCCTTGTTCTTTGCCCAGAGCTGTGTCAGGCATTGCCAAAGAAGGAGGGACTCATGGGCATGTTGTGGAAACTATATTTCATCATTTCATTATAGTCATTAGTCTATAACAAAGATAGTCCGTGATTGGGGAAGACATAATTCCCTTGCAAGAGGTGCTTCATCAGTTCTGTGCGAGTTCAAAAGGTACAACAGGACCAACATGAGATTATAGGGAAAAACCCCCCACAAACACAACAAGTAAGATGTGCAACGTTTGGGAGACGCTTGAAGCTCTGACTCAAGGGGGGAGAAGGGACATGGGCAATATACATAATCTTAACACTTGTACCCCCATAATATGCTAAAATAAAAATAAATAAATTAGAAAAAGAAAAAAAATTGCAGATAAAAAAAAAAAAAAACCTGCTCAGTGTAATGAAGAGCTTTTGAGTAGTCAGAAGCTATTCAAATATGGAATGGCCAGCCCATGGAGGAGTGAGCCCTGTCACTGTGTTTCAATGGAGGCAGGGAGCTTGTGGGGGGATTTTTGTTTATTGGGATAATGCTAACTATCAAAAAATGTAAATCTCTACTGTCAATACCTTCATACAAGTTAAGATTATTTCTTGTTCATGTAGTGTGCAAGTGAGCATTCCTGCAGTTCACGTAGTTAGCAGTGTGAGTATTCCTGTTGGCAGACGACTTTCTTCCTTGCGGTGATTCAGGGCACCAGGCTCTTCCTATCTTTGGCTCTACCATCTCCTTGGGCTTCAGTGTCCTCTGAGTCCCTTACCTGTCTTGGCTTAGAAGTGACATATATCACTTACTTCTCTTCACGTTCTATTGGTGATAATTGATCATATGTCCCTATCTAGATATAGGAGAGACTGGCAAATGTGGTTCCTGGCTGGGAAACCACATCAGGTTATAAATCTATGATATGGAGAGAAAGCTCCCGTGTTGAATGGACAATTGGCCACCACTGCCACAGGTTGACACCTCAGCTGAGAGATTTCATTAGATCACCTTTAAGATCCCTAGGAACTTTGAATTCTTTCATTCTATTAGGTCTTCAATTCTATTTTGGACAAGTCACTTATCCTCTTTGAGCCTCAAGTGGTTCATCTATAAAATGAGATGAACAATTCTGCTTCAATTTACAATGACTAAGGGTCATTGTGAGATTCAGATGATATAATATGTGTGAAGGTGTTCTTTAAATTTAAAAGTGCTCTCAATATATGATGCATTATTTTCAGATATTTGATCCAAACTTAGCTCTGACTTGGGCCTGGAGTTGAGCTTGGATACATTGCATCCTTGTGTTCTTGAAAGAGTATTACATCCTCTGATACAGGAAAATACTGCATGGCTTAGGTTTCTATAGTTTTGTTTTTATCTTGAATGATATTAAAGTATTTTTTACTACAAAAACGTTACACAAACAGTATGAAATAGAATCTTTTTGTCTGTCATGTAATTGCATCTATATCTCCAGTATCATATACTTAAACAGGGCACAGAAATATGGATCATCTGTTAGTTTTGAATGACATTTTGAAGTTAAAATAAGAGTGTAGATGGTTGTGAAAATGTGCACGAAGTTTAATGATATACAGATAAAAGATATAACCATTAATACTATTATAGTAGAATGTAAATAGAATGTAAGGGAATGCATTTTCTACTTAATTGAATATTTTGTTTAACTGAGAATCCACCCACAATATTTTAATCTTCAAATCATAAACCTAAAAAGAAACAGAGAAATCACCCACTTCACTCTCTCAGTTAACAGAGCAGAAAACTGAGGCCTGGAGTCATTATCAAAGATTAGAAAGTGAGCTTTCCTGAGCTTTCAGTGGCCTTCTGCTACACAGAGTGATATAACAGATATATTTCTATCTAGAATATCTAAAATTCGATACAGTCTTTCTCAATATACCATAGTACTTACTTGTCAAATCTTTTGAAAATTTTATTGTTACAGAGTAGCTAAAGATATGAAAAACACAGCAGATTGGGAAGAGTGCACATGTCCTTCACAAATCCTAAAAGTTTCCTCTTCTGGTCTTTTTTTTTTTTTTAATGTAAAGTTGTTTTCTATAGTTTGATGTTTTCTACTCTAATTTCTGGTTTACTGAGGGATGCAGCAAGATGAGTTCTGACTAGTTGATATTTTATTGCACCATTAGCAGTTGTGATATTATTAAGCAGAGTGCTCCCCTATAAAAGGGTGGAGTAGCTTATAGCAGAATAAAGAAACTGAAAATAACTAAGCACTGCTGATAAGCACCATAAAGGGGAGAGATAAGCAGATGGTGATAGATGGAGAGACAGGAAGAATTAGAATTTTGTCTGGGACTCTGGAGTTCTCACCCTTCCCCTTTCATTCTATATTTAACTTCAAATGGCAGAACAAGGTCGCTAAGAGTAGGAAGCTGGAGCCCGTCCAATCCACCGGCATCAAAGCCGTGCACTTTGCAAACTCTTCTCCAGGCTGTGCATGTGAGGAGGATGGATGACAACAGGATTCCGGAGACATTACTGTGCCCTGAGCTGAGAGGACAGCCATCAACAAACCTTCACCAGTAGGTCGGGGAAAGCTCTGCAAGGAGACATAAATGTTTATGTAAGTGGTGGAGCGTGGTCACCAGTTACCCACAGTAGCTGTGGGTAAGGAGTACTGATCAGTTTGGATGCCATCACAGTTTCAGGTTAGATGGTTCTGGGGGCTATGATATGATGTGTGTTCACACGTGTGTGCTTGTGTATGTTTGTGCACACACAGATCCACATGAGTGTAGGCATCTAATATAGACAGATAATCACTTTTCCCTCTCTGTGTTATGCACAGTAGGGTGTCTTTATTCTATCCCAAATTTACCACTAAATACTTCTGATCATCCAAAGTATTTTTCTCTGTCCTATCTCCTAAGTTTTACTTATGTTCTTAATAATATTATTACATGATGGCTTTTCCTTTTCGCTATCAAGTTTAGAGTGATTTGTTATGTAGCAACCGAGTCCAAACACTTCTTCTTGAAGGCTTTTCTTATTTAAATTTTGAATACATTTTTTTTTTTTTTTTGAGACAGAGTCTCGCTTTGTTGCCTAGGCTAGAGTGAGTGCCATGGCATCAGCCTAGCTCACAGCAACCTCAAACTCCTGGGCTCAAGCGATCCTTCTGTCTCAGCCTCCCATGTAGCTGGGACTACAGGCATGAGCCACCATGCCTGGCTAATTTTTTCTATATATATTAGTTGGCCAATTAGTTTCTTTCTATTTATAGTAGAGACGGGGTCTCGCTCTTGCTCAGGCTGGTTTCAAACTCCCGACCTCGAGCAATCCGCCCGCCTCGGCCTCCCAGAGAGCTAGGATTACAGGCGTGAGCCACCGCGCCCGGCCAGGTTTTGAATACATTTAACAGTTATTAGCTTCACTACATTGCATTAAACTATCTCTCTGATCTTGAATACATCCTTTCCCATTTCCAGCCTCTTAGTCCACACATTGGGCTACATAATGCCTAGAGAAGAACCAGAAGAGTTTTACACAGCATCTTGGGTTGCTCCTTCATTGCTCTGTGTTTTATACCTTTGCTCTTAAGTTTTATACCTAAGCTGAACATGCACATCAAGCATGATGCTATCACTAGATCCTCAACATAGTTTGCACATATGGATGGTTATAACTCTATCATCTATTCACACAGCAACTGAAGCAATCCTTGAAACCCAAAAACCAGACTCTCAATAGCATCTTGCTCAAAACTCTCTAGTGACCTCCACCACTCTGAGTAAAATCCACATGCTTTTCTATGGCCCAGAAGGCCCTCTGTGATTTGACCCATATCCACGCCTCTTATGTTAACTTCTGCCCCCTTTCCCTTTCATTCAACTCTCTATATATTCACCTTGTTTTCATTTCTTGAGTATATCTAGCTCATTCTCACTTCAGGGCTTGAGCATGTGCTGTTTCCTCTGCCATAATACTCTTTCCCTGGATCTTTGCATGACTCATGCCCCTGCTTCATTCAAGTTTTTGCTTTTTCTCTGCATGCTTTTTCTCCAAGTGGCCTTCTCCTATGATCCTATCTGGAGTTGTCCCTACCACTCACCTCTTTGATACTCTCTCTGTCCTTTGCTTTATTGTTTTTCATAACACTCATTGCTAAGTGAAACTGTTATTTGTGTAACAGGTTGCATAATGAAAGTTTTTCTGTTGTCTTAGATTTATCACAAGGTACAAAGAGAAAAGCAAAGTTAATTGTTTTTTGCTTGTTTTTTTGCTGTTTTTTGTTTTTTGCTGTTTTTTTGATTGTTAATTGCTTGTACATTACAAAGAAAAGTGTGATATCTTCTATGTATAACTATGAGAGGAGGTACCAAAAAATTGTCCAGTGGCCTTTAGTCTTTCATCCATATCAAGGGTTTGTAAGCAGAGGTGAGATGATGGATGAGAGGAAGAGTAGAGAACTGGTATCTCTACTGTAGAGAGAGTAGAGAGTTGCCAATGACTCCACTGTTCACTGGCTACCTCTCCTTGAGGGGAGGGAAACTTCCTCTTTAACACAAGCCAAGTAAATGGTTTCTAAGAAAACTGCTCAGCAAATGTGACCTGTGTCTCTGGATTTTGGTGCAGGTGGAAGGTTTCTGGATACAGGGATTGATTCCTGTCTGTAGAAACCCAAAGGTGGAGGCATCTGGAGTCTCTCTGAAGACAGAGTGACTAGGAAAGGGCACAGTGAGAGCAAGCCTCATTCACTGATGGTAGGACATAGATGTTCATGTTTTTCAGAGGACCAGGTAGACCTGAACAATGTACCCAGCCTTTAATTGCCTTGAAGAGGACCTCACAGGAGAGAATTTCCCCGCCAGTGGAAGGTACCCAGCAGAATGACTGGTGGTGGCATGCTGACTGTCACGGCAGGGCTGTAGGTTGGGAGGGTGGGGTCATAAGGGACTTGATTGGGAGTCAAGACTCTTGCCAAGAATTGCGTCTCAGAGAGGTCTCCAGTGAGCAGAGATCGCCAAAGTACCCACAAAATTCCCCATAAAAGAAAGGGCCAGATTACAGTCCTACCAAATTAAGACCTCTTGTGCCTCTTAACTGTCCTCCCTCTTCTCCCTCCTCCCTATCCCCCAACTCCGGAGGAATCAGAGGCAACAGAATGAAAAGTGAAGAAGACTA
Organism: Microcebus murinus; assembly: GCF_040939455.1. NCBI lineage: Eukaryota > Metazoa > Chordata > Mammalia > Primates > Cheirogaleidae > Microcebus > Microcebus murinus. The sequence continues at coordinate 111,925,511 of NC_134105.1, read as the reverse complement.
AAGAAACAGAGAGAAATCCAACCATATTTTCTATCCCTTTCCTGTTGCAGCTTTCTTAGCCCAAGCTGGGAGTTAAGCTAAAACCTAAAAATTGATAAGACAGTGATATTTTGATATTAAATTGGATTGGAATTTAAAATTCTTTAAAACATCATGGTTCAATAATACCTGATAATGATGAAAAAAGCTATGCTAGGTGCCCTACATTTCATCCAGAGGCCAGGAAGGAAGCTTCAGCAGAGCCTATTAAGAAAAGTTTAGTAATGATGCAAAAAACAATTTGCTTCACACCTCACTGAATCTAGGTGGTTAAGTAAACTGGTCACACACACACATGCATCCACATTTATTTATTATGCATTTTCTGTCTTTACACCAGAAGGTTAACTCCATGAAGGCAAGGCCCATGTCTACCTTTGTTTGCTGTTGTATATCCATGTTTAGAAAAATGTTGATATTCAATATTTTTTTTCTTGAAAAATGAATTCTAGCAGAGTTGTAATCAACTATTTTTTATCTATATATTATACTTCCTTACTATAGAGCTATTGTGACTCACGACCTCCCATAGGACACATATCCATATGGAGTCATTCCAGTGAGTTGGCTAGAGAGGAAAAGTGAGGTAGAGTTTTGGTGCAAACTCACCATTAGCTGTATGTCTGGTAGGTCATTCGACTGTTCTGTGCCTCACTTTCCTTATCTGTCAAATAAGAATTCCATCACTTATCTTATAAGGTCATGATGAGGATTACATTCACAATGTAGAATTAGTTCCTAGTTCCTTGTGTCTGCTAACTGTTCCTTCTTCTCCGCTTCTCTCTTGCAGAAAGAATAATGCCTCGTCCAGCTTTGCCAAGGTTTTTCTGGTAGACAGAGCCATCGGACTTTTGAATTCAGAAGGGTGACTGTGATTTGCGGCAGGAGCAGTGTTTACTCTGGGAGTTCTCTGGCCTCAAAGGTGATGGATGGGCACCTCTCAGGCATAGTTTCTTGATCAATAAGCCATAAAGTCTCAAATTATTTTGTTAGATCCATTGATCAAATCCATCAAATTTGTCCCAACTCTTTACTGTTAAAGCAAGGGTAGCGATGTTCAGTTTCTCCCTCTTTGCTACATTCTTCCTTCCGTTTGGCTTTAGGATACTATGCAGCAGGGTGGGAAACGCTAGAAGTGGAGACGGAAAGTTACTCCTTCCATATGTCGATGGAAAGATGCTTATTTTTGTTATCTGTTTCAGAATGAAACAATGTGGATTCACTCTTTGTTCTTTTAAGAGGTTCCTCAGTATACTGGATTTGAAGCACCTCTGACTTTCTTATACACATCTACCTATCCATCCATCCATTCATTCATTCATGTAATTATTTAGTAAACATTTAATATGTGCCAAGTACCATGGGTGGGTTATATTTACATGGCTGTTTTTCTATAAGGGCTACATAGGTTCAGATTCCCAGAAAGTGACAAGATTTGCCAGGTACACGACACATGGAATTTGTTTAATTTTTATTGTTGGATGGGTGAATTGAATTGTTTCCGGAGTAATTTGCTAGGTGGAACATTTATTCACTAATTTAACAAACATTTATTTAACAGTTTCCAGTGCAAATAATGATGCCTAATTTGCTGGCATGAGGATGAAAACATATAGAGTCCCTAGTAAATTCTTAATAACTGGGAAATACCATTATCATTATCGTTTCCCAATAGATTTGAGCTATGGCAAAGAGTGATACTTCCTATTTATTTTTTGGTTTATTTTAGAACATCCTGTTGCTGAGACTCTCTGGCTCCTATACAATAAATGAAATGATTCATTTGAGCATAGTTCTTAGTATCTTACTTGACTTCTCTCTTTGCCCTTTCCCACAACGTATACAGGTATATAACTCAAGAAGGATGCCACCACCATAGAATTATCCAACCCTCAGGGATTCTAGAAAGGAAAGGTATAATCAAGTCTCATCTTAGCGAGTAAAATATACTCATCCTTGGAAATAAAGACATTTAGCTGCCTATATAAGGCAAGCTGCCTCAGGTAGCTAAATGATGTTTTTTTCCAATGAGAATTTTATTCACTCTCCTTAAAAGTAAGCACACTATTTAGTAATTAGTTTATTTGTGTTGTTTACAGAGTAGTTTTTCCCAGAAAACTTGCAACAAAAAACTTAAAAATTGTCCGTACTTTTAAATATATTGTATTAAAACTAAAGAAAATCTGAAATTTCTTTTTTTCTTTTTCCTCCATTATTTTCTTATTCCTTCTCTGTTCATTTCAGTTCACCTAACAATTGATTTTCAGAAGCCCTCTGTATACATACTACTGTGGTTTCTACATCTTCTCTAGGGTTGTGTTTATGATCTTCCTCTTACATGGAATAAATTCCCTACATTCCCTACCCTCCAAACCTTCTACCATGACTCAGTTCCAGTCAAGGGGTCTTTTCCATGCACTTCCATCTTCTCTGGTGCTTACTCTCATCACTTTGTATTGTAAGAACATAAATACGTTAAACTATGTTACTTAAGGGCGGGGCACTGACTTATAATCCTGGTGCCCAGTACAGTGTATGACATATGGTAGTTACTCATCAAATATCTGTCAAATGAATGCATGATTGAATAAATGAATGAGAGGCTTATGGTGTGCTTGTGTGTTATGAAAGGAAGTAAGATATAAGGTAATTGACTCCATACTTTGGGAAACGAGGTACTTAAATTTTAGTTGCGGAAAAAAGAAAACCACACATAGGGATATTAGCAATATTTTATTCCAAGACATGGCATATTTCAAATGTAAAATTAGAGGTAAATAAACCAAGTGCTCTTTGTTCACAAAAGGGAGAGTCTGTGTCAGTTGAGCTGATGACTGGCTTCACAGAAGAGGTAGCATGTAAGATGAGTCTTAAAGGATGAGTCAGAGTTAAATATAATCGTGGAAATCCAATAATTGGCACTGAAGGTAATGAATTACATACATTTGAGTCATCCCGTTCTAATTTCACTAAAATTATATCCCAAGCTGGAAAATTATGAGGTATTGCTAATGAAAGCACAATGGATACAAATAAGGCACATCAAGTAACATTTAAGTTATGTCAAATACTTTTACATTTAATAGATACTATTAGAGTTATCATAAATATTAATTTAAAAAAATGGTGTCTACAGACACATAGCTCTTTAATTATGTAAAGCTTGTTTGGAACAAAACTCCCCAATCCCCATTTTTTGTTACTTTTTCTTACACGGTTCAATGTAGAAACAAAACTTTCCATACATATATATGCTTTGTTTCACAATTTCATAAATTGCATGAAGGTTTGTGGGTTTTGGAGATTTACAGAGGCAAAAAGGGACCAAGGCTGCAAGCCCATGACAAGTAAGCAGCAGATAAGTGAAGGAATAAGTTGCTGAGGAAAGACATCATTACGGGGTCAGAAATTGCAGACCTATTGTTAAATGAGGCATGGGACACCACTGTTGCCAAAGTTTTAAGTTAATTGCTGGCACTTGTCCGTGTGTATTTGATCAGACACGAGAGGGAGAAATTCTTCTTGCCCTTCATAAACTGTCAACAATCCAAATAAAATATGTGTTGAGAGCAAATGCAAACCTTTTTCATAGTTAGAAAAGGACATGATGCAATGATTTAGGCACCTGAAAAACATAGCTCTTTCCCCATTGTGCTTATTTTTTATGTTAAAATAATGCACTGATTGTGTACTTGAAAGGATACATTTGGATGGTCTTTATAAGATTTTCTTCAACTTGACAGTAGAGCAATATAGAGCCATCTCTGAATTGCTCATCTGTGGATTTTCTCATTTGTGAGTTATCTGTGACACATTTTCCAACTCTGATGGCCTAGGAACCCATCCTAGGACTGTTCCTCCCTGCTCAGAACATGAAATCATTTGAATATGAACCCAAACAAATGCAAGGCTGCAGGTCAATCTGTTGCAGAAATAAAAAATACTATCATGTGGCACATTTTCAAAGCCCTCTAGCAGAATGAATGGATTCCTTTATATTCCTGCAGCAATTTTTACCAACTTCTATTATAACATTTATCACATTTTATTACAGCTTTTCATTTGGTTGCCTGACCCCTTAGGTCTGTGAGAGCCAACAGTAAAGGGAGGCTTTAAATTCATTTTTCTTTCCTTAGCTCTAAATTCTATATTTGGTATTCAGTAATGTTAATTATATTTCATGTTAATTAATTGTACAAATGAATGAATAAATACTGTTTTAGATGTATGGCTTCTATTAGGATATGGAGAATTGCTTATAAACAACTGACCTTTCATAGCATTTAAAGCTGTAAATACTTTTAGAATCATCCTGTGCAATGTGTTTTTAAGCTTTGCTTTTCTTCTTTAAGCAAAAGAATTCTGATTTCAATAAAATATTACTTTGAACTTTGTAAAGTATGAAGCAGAGCGGTGTAAAACTGATGTAGGTGAAAAGAAGATTCATAGCCCAGCATCCCACCCCTCGATTACAGCCCTGGCCAGACCAGAGCCCTTTCCTCAGAACCCACATCTTGGTGGAAAGCAGTATGCCAGTATAACCTCATAATTTTATCAGTGAAGCCCAGAAGCTTATTGGAGTTCCCCCAGGTTATTCCTCAAGTCAAGACTGGAACCCAGGTCACCTGAATGAACAATACTTTTTTCAACCATACCGTGTTTTTACCACATTGCTATTTCTGAGGTTGTTTCATATCTCCCCCTCAACAAGTCGAAGGAAAGGTAGCGGATTGTAACATCAATTAGCTTAAAAGGAGCAGACCCATGTGACTAAACTTCTGCCATCTGAAGTACTCTCTTGGGGTTGCTTCTAGCATGCCATCACCTGAGTGGGATACCTTGCGGTGTGGCTGAGAGCTGATAGCATAGGATGCTTCACAAGACCCAGACATGGTTTCCTAACCTGAATATGCATTAATTCTCCCAGGGGCAAGAGTGGTTCAACCAACTCTTGACTATGTGGTCAAGGGAAATTGATGCAAGAGAAATAATAGAAATCTATAGAGAATTCAAAACCTCACACCAACTTGGCATCTCTAGTTTCTTTCTTCTCTTCCAGACTTCTGTCTGGGTCTGGCCAAAGTGACATTATCTTACCTGATGGAGAAACAAACAGCTAATTAATTATTAGAATGGTGATGGTACTGTTGAGATGATAATGCTGACAAGTTGAAACGCGTATTTAAGTTTACAGAGAGCACTGAAAAGCTCTATTTCATGGTATCCTTAAAATAACACGAATAAAGAGAGCAAGCATATATTAAAAAAAGGATGAAACTGAAGATGAAGACTAAAATGACTTATCCTAGGTGACACAATGAATGGGGACAATGGGCATGAAAGTCAGTACTTTTTCCTCTACGCAATACCACCATGACATGGCAGCATAGTAGCTACAAGAACAGCTAAAGGTTTCCAAGCAATCCTCATATTGTTTCTGCAAAAGTGGTTTTTTTAATCCTTTCTGTCTTCTTTCCATTCTCTCTACCCTGTCTTCCTCATTTTATCAGTAAGAATTCAATCAAGAAAGCTAAACTAATGCGAATGTAATGGAAGAGGAACTTTTCCACAGGAATGAGTCCTTATACAAATGTGGGAGAAACTGGGGACATAAAAGTCCAGTGAGGGGAACAGGTGATCAGAGGAAGATTGGTAACCAGCCCTAGGACCGCTGCACAAGTCAGAGCTTGCAGGGAAACCCGAAGCTAGGCATACTTGGGACCCCCAATAGGACCCCGAATCTTGCTCCTGATGCTAATGTGCCGATGGCTCAATCGTCAGCTGAATACAAATTGTACGATGTTGTCTAATGATGGTTAACACTAGAACAATCCCTGTCTTGAGTAAAATCATGACTTGGACAGTTTATCTCTGGTGTCTCCTTCATTAACAGTGTCATATGTCTCTACTTTTATTATTTTTGTTTTAAGGAAACTTCTGAAAACGGTGCATCATGTTTCACCTTATTTGTTATTATTTTGGTTTGATTAATGGAGGCCAGATGTGATAGACCCTGGTTTGGTGTTCCTCATTTCTATTCTTTTCCTCTCCTCTTTAGTTTCACTGCTTGGGCCTTAAGTGCTCTGAGCTTTACTTTCCTCATCTATCAAATGGGGATAATGCATCATTCGGGCTGTCCCAAAGCCAGAATGAGGCTGCTTATGGAAAGCTCCCAGTTCAAGGCCTTGAGCATAAGAGCACCTGGTAATGTTCATTTCTTCCCCTCCACTTCCTCTTCACTCTTGGAACTTTGTTTCTTCTTTCTTGTCCTGATGCTATTTTGATTCCAACTCTTTGGGCTCCTTTTCTCAAACCTCCTTTTCTCTCTTTTTTCCTTTTATTATTATCTTATTTCTTCTCTTTCTTTTCCCTGTGCTTCATATTTTCTTTATTTATAATCTTTCCTCCATTCTCTCCTCCATGTCTTCTCTACTGTATTAGTCAGGATTCTTATACAATCAAGGAAGCTGAACCGCTGTGAGTATAGGGGAAGAGAGGATTTGCCATAGAAATTAGTTTTTATACAAATGTAGGAGGAAGTGGTAAAGAAAAAGGCCCAAAGAAGGAAGTAAAAGATCAGAGAGAAGTCACTAACTAGCTCCAGCACAGCTGAGAGCAAGTCAGAGCTTGTAGGAAAATCTGAAGCTGGGCACATCTAGGTGCCCCAGTAAAACCTCATAAAGGGCTGGCATAGAATCTGTAAAACGTTGGTTTTTATTCGCTGTGTGAGTTCATAACAAAGTATCTTGTGAGATTAAAGTGGGTGTTGGCTGCAAGAACAAACATCAGGAAAGAAGAGCTGGACATTGAATGGGGAAGAATGAGGAAAAATTCAAACCCTGCATCTACCTCTCACCACCTCTAACCAGTGAACACGTCTAGAAAGTACTGACTGCTGCTTAACGTCTACCTCCCAAACTCACGCAGCTTCATCTTTGGCCAACTCCAGCTGAAAACCGTGGAGGGAAGAGGCTGTCGAAATATGTGGTTTCCAATGTACGCAAACTGGCACACTCCTGCACCTTGACACTTTATTGATCGCACAACTTGTGAGACTGAAAGATGTGCCTCCTGTACAGAATAAACCACTAAAACCTCAAAACTTCTAGAAAAAAAAATATAGCAGTATGTGTTTACAAAATTGGAGTAGGCAAATATTTTTTTAGACAAGACACAGAAAGCAATAACCATAGAGGCAAAACTGAAAAATTAGAAATCATTAACATTTCTCACCAGAAAACACTACACAAATAGTTGAATAAATACAATTCATTACAATACATTACAAATGAACAAGTCAATAGAGAAGCAACAGACTGGGAGAAAATATTCTCGGAACATGTATCTATGACAGAGGACTTTATTCAGAAAATATAAAGAATGTCTGCAAAACAATTAAGAAAAGACAAACAACTCAATTGGAAAATGACCAAAAGATACAAACAGACACTCCACAAAAGAAGATATGTAAGTGACTAATAAACACATAAAAAATACTCACATTTTTAGTCATTGGGGAAATACAAATTAAAACCACAATGAGATATCGTTATACACCACCAAAAAGGTTAAAATTGCAAAGACTAACAAAATCAACTGCAGCAAAAGACTATGGCAAGTACAGAGAACAACTGAAATTCGAATGCACTATTGTTGGAATGTAAAATAGTGCAACTACTTTGGAAATCAGGTTGAAAGCTGTGTATGATGTTAAACATGAGCCTACCTGGTGACCCAGAAATTTTATTTCTGGATAGTTAGCAAAATAAATGAAAGTGCAGATCTGCAAAAAGACTTATATAAAAATGATTAGAGTAGCTTTACTTATAATAGTCCCAAACTGGAAGCAATCTCATCATTCATCAATGGGAGAATGGATATTATGGTATATTTACCCAATGAAGTACTACTCAGTAACAACTGGTACAGACTATTGATACACCAACATGGATGACACTCAAAAGTGTTGTGATCAATAGATATTAAAAGCTAGATATTAAAAAGTGCATACTGAATGATTCCATTTATACACAAGTCTAAAATAGGTAAAAAACAATCTATTGTAAAAGAAATTTGAAGGGTGATTGCTTGTAGGTGCAGAGGGTTCATGGGCATTGACCAGGAAAGAATAAGAGAAAACTTATTGTGATGTTGGAAAGTTCTTATTTGGATAGGCTACAGGTGACTTTGAATTTGTGCATTTATGAAAAATCATTGAACTGTAAAACTTTTGAGTCATATGTTTTACTATGTATGCATTATGCCTTAATATAGGTATTTCAAAATATTAATAATAATAATGTTAAAAGAAAAGCTTCAGACAAATTAAATTTAGCAGAGTTTATTTGAGCAACGCCCTGAACCAGGAGAGGTTCAGAGAGCTCCACTCAGCAACATGGGCAAGCAGTATTTACATACAGCAAAAGGAAGTGACAGAGAAAAACAGCTTAATTGGGTATAGCTTGACAATTTCCTTCTATAGACATGGTCTGATCAGTTGGCAGTCTTTAATTGGCTGGAACTCAGCCATTTATTACACTTTTTTTTTATTTCGGCATATTATGGGGGTACAGATTTTAAGGTTTCAATAAATGCCCATTTCCCCCCCTCCCCCCAAAAGTCTGAGTCTCCATCATGACCATCCCCCAGATGGTGCACATCTCACTCATTATGTATGTATATACCCGCCCCCCTCCCCCCTCCCACCTGCCCAATACCCTATTACTGTAGTACCTATGTGTCCACTACTTAGGTGCTACTCAGTTAATACCAGTTTGCTGGAGAATATATCTGGTGCTTGTTTTTCCATTCTTGGGATACTTCACTTAGTAGTATGGGTTCCAGCTCTAACCAGGAAAATATAAGATGTGCGATGTCACCATTGTTTCTTAGAGCTGAATAGTACTCCATGGTGTACATATACCACATTTTATTAATCCATTCTTGGATTGATGGGCACTTGGGCTGTTTCCACAGCCTTGCAATTATGAATTGTGCTGCTATAAACATACAAGAATACACTTTTAAGTTAGGTTGCAGTTTGTTTACATATTATATTAGATTGTAGTTTGCTACCTATGAAAGCAGTGTCAGGCTACATTTAATTTAATTTAACAATAATAAAAAAGAATCTATATTTTGTTTACATATCTGAGTATAATGTAATTAAATTTTTGACCTTCTTATTATTAATATTTACTGTCTTCCACCTTTATGATAAATTTTAAAAACACAGACCCTGACATGAAAACACATAAGTTTAAAACCCAAATTGACCATTTTTTACCTATATAATTGGAAGGAAGTCATTTATATTCAGTTTTCTTAACTATAAGATGTAAATAATAATAACATCTACCTGGTAAGATACCTGTGAGGATTAAATGAAATAATGAGTATAAAGAGTTTATCACAGGAGCCCAGAGCTATACTACCCAATATGGTAGCTTACATGTGGCTATTTAAATTTAAATTAATTAAAATTCGTGATTCAATCATTCAGCCTCAGCGCATTTCAAATGCTCAGTAGCTACTAGTGGCTCATGCCGCAATATATAGATACAGAATATTTCCACCATCACAGAAAATTCTGTTGGGATGCTGCTATCCTAGAGCATAGAAAATGCTGAATAAATAAATGCTAACTGCTATTATTACCACGATTAAGAGAAAACCAATCCTCTTAGAGATTTAGCAATTTATTAAAGAAAGTAGACAGCAAAAAAGTTAGCAAACAATGTAGCCAATCTTTCAAATGGCTGAGCAGACTGTACCGGGGTTGGGGAGCGGCGGAGAGGAGCGTTGGAAAGTATTCTAAGCAGGAAAAACTGTTCATACAAGACAAGAAAGGAAAAGACACTAAAGAGGTCCGAAACCAACAGGCTTCGTGTGAGTGGTGGTTGGGGTGGAATGAAAGGACATGAGGGTAAAGAGGTAGGCAGGGCATAAATGAAGAAGGAACATTTATGTCAAGCTTATGCATAATTCAAAAAATAAAGTTTTTTAAATTATTTGAATATATAATACATTCATGCGGTCTAACGACAAAAGTGTAAAGAGAAATGCGGTGAAAAGTTATAGGGAGTAACTCCTACTTGTTCCTTAGGTAACCTGCCAGAGTTTAGTTTGTCACATTTAAGCAAAACAAACGTGTGCGTGCGTGTATATGCGTGTGTGCCTGCGTGTGCCTTTCTCTCTGTAATACAAAGGGGTTTGTTACTATTTTGCACCTTGCCTTTTTTTCACATATGATAAATATCTTGGAGATCTTTCCAATTAGGTATATATAAAAGTATTGTAATATATTTTTTTTCACTATTACCCTTTTTTAATTTTTTTTAACAGCCGCATACAATTTTATTGTGTGGGTGTATGCTAGTTTATCTAATCAGTCTCTTATTGAAGAATTTATGTTTCAAATCTTTTGTTCTTACAAAAATGTTATAATCAGTAACTTTGTACATAAATAATTTCTTAAATGTGAGTGTGTTTTGATAGGATACATTTTAAAAAATGGAACTGTGGGTCTATGTGTTTATGATTTTGAGAGATATTGCCACATTGCTCTCCACGAATTCTTCCAGGTTATATTCCCACGGGTAACCTATGAAAGTGTTTGGGTTCTCTAGTAGAAATTGCTATGAAACTTGCTTTTTTTTTTTGGTCAGTCTGACGGATGAATCCAGGTTACTTTACTATGCATTTCTCTTATTATTATTACTTTCTTTATTGGTTAAGCATTTTGATTTGAACTTTATTCTCTGTTTTTTGGCAATAGAGAGTCTTAGGGATGATAATGCATAGGGATGATAATGTTATCAGATTTACATTTTAGAAAGTTCTCTTTAGCAGTGAACTTGAGGAGACCGGGTTGAAGCCAGGAGAGAGAGGAGATAAAAACCATAGGGAGAAGAATATAATTCATATTAAATGTTCAATGAGTGATACTAAGGGTTAGAAAATATGGCATTTGGAATAGAGAGGAGGAAGTTAACTCCAGAGATAATTGGAAGGTAGAACAAGTTGATTGAATCGTTTGGTTCTTTGGAGTAAGGAAGAAGAAAGAGTCTAGGAAGGTTTTCAGGTTTTCAATTTGGGGATCTGGGTGGCCAGTAACGGGGACTGGTGGTGTGGGAATAAGAACAGACTCTCGAGGGAAGCTGTGAAGTCCCTGTGAAATGTCTGCTTGGTTTATGATGTCCAGAATTTTAGGACAGAGGCCAAGATTAGAGCTAAAGATCTGAAATATATACCTGATTTTATTAATCTGAGGTACTTACAGTATCACTGCTAACAGGGAAAGGGGAAGCAGAAATATCTATGTTGGAAATTCTTGTAACTGCTTTAACAAGTGGATAAGATTCGGTTATAATTAGCATATTCTTTGTTTGAATGCAAATGCTCTTTCTAAAGCTCCTTATTCTTAACTAGGCTAACACTTCCCTTGTTTCCACCAGTGATTTGCTTGGCAAATCCTTTCTGTACTATTACAGGCGAAATCCTATTACAAATGTTCTATGAAATACTCTATTGCCAAGTTGACTCTAGTCCAAAGCAGCAATGTTTATAACTCTGCCAGGAGGGCCCTCCCAGACCCAAGCAGGCTCCCATAAGGTCTGGGGCATTTTTTTTTTTTTTTTATCTTTCTAACAATCACACTTCTAGATGAGATGGTCTGAATTGAACATACCTGAGAAACGTCTATTTGGTTTATAGAATGTCTTCTTTGCTTTCTATGGCCAGAACACAGCATGGGGCATGGCACATAGTAGATGCTCAAGAAATGGTTATTAAAGAGAGAAAACACCGATGTAGGACTTAACAAATGCCAGACCTTGAGGGCGAGCTGCTTTTCCTTGCATTTTCTCACCCTGTTTTATAGCTGACCAAACTCAGGAATATTTAACAAAACCCTCCCACTTGTCACGCCCCAGTGAATTCTCTGGCCCCTGTGTGTAGAATAATCATGTGCAGTCTGCTTTGTAGATTGCGGGTAGGAGAGAATTGCCAACGTAAGGTAAGCTGTGTCTTTGCCAAGCTGTATTTCATTTACTTACTCTCTCGCAAAGTATAAAACGACCTTAAACACTGCCTACCCCTTCCAAACATCTCGTCTGAAATGCCTTTTTCTAAACTCACAAAGTAGAGAAAAATCATTACAAGTTATTTAAGAGCTGGGATGGGCTGTTGGTAGGGAAGAGAAGGTGAGGAATGCACAATAACTGCATGGAACTTTCCCCCCACTTATCGATTTACTACCAAGATGCTTGGCATCTCCACAAACCACTTCACTTCCCTTTACCTTAAACCTCCAGTCAAGGGAGGTTTGACAGTCTCTCTACGTATGTTGAGTTTACCATCTCTTTGCCTGCTATTTTTTTTTTCCTGTTTTTATTGTAGTATAACATACACATACAGAAACGCACACCTCATGAATATACTTAATGCATTTGGACAAAGCCAACACATCTGTGTGAACACCAATGCAGATTAAGAAATAAAACACTACCAGCACCCTCCTCTTCCAGTAGCTTCTTCTGATGCCCCTCCCAGTCACTACCTCTTCTTCTCCCCAAGCTAACGATAGCCACTATCTTGATTCCAGCACCATCAATTTTGCCTTTTGGGAGGTTGTGTAAATGGTTACATATGTTGTATGTGACATATTCTCCTTTGTGTCTGGCTTATTTTGCTCAAAATTGTACATGTGAGATTCATTGATGTTGTTGCATTTGTGGTGGTTCATTAATTTTGATATGATATGAACATACCACAATATATTAATTCTTCCGATGCTAGCCAATTGAGTTGTTTGGAGTTCTTGGCCACTATGAATTGTGCTGATATGAACACGCATGTCTGTGTTACTGCTTATGGCATCCACTCTTCCTGAATTTCCCTCCTTTCCATCTCGACTCTAAAACTCCTTCATTCCTAACTCAGATTACCTACTCTGGCTCTAAGTGAGCATCCCCATCCCCCAAAACTTCTACCTTTCTACTCTCCTAAAGTACATCTCATATGTCACCAAATGGTTTCTTATATTAAAACCATTTATGTGTATGAATTATTTATTCTTGTGTATTAGATTGTAAGCTCCTGAGGGCAGAAAATGTCTCGTTCATCTGGTTATTTCCAAGTACAGTGTCTTACTTGTATTAGAAACTCAACAATGTTTCTGTTTGTAAATGAATGGATGACTTAGGAAAATTTCTCCCAGATGTGTGAGATATTGTATCAATTTGGTTGAATATGCTCTATTTTGATGGGGGAACCATTTAGCAATAAGATCTCTGGCCAGACGGTTAAAACATAGATCTTTTTTTCTATTCAACTGTGAGACTCATATGGCCAATACTTAAAATATCTCAAAGTTAGTTTTTAAAAATCAGGAAATACGGTATTGTTGGCTGGAAAATCCATAAATAATCTCCTATGCCACTCTCTGTAGATCCTTGACTGTATTGTCAAAAATATTGCTATGGTTGGTATTGTTTCAAAAAATAATTATTTTATACTCACTATGTGCCAGGCATCATGCTAGACCCACAATATGCTCTCTATTTCATGTGTGAACAGAAAAAAGGTCAGATCATTCTTCTTAGGGAGCTATTTTGAATTCTTCGGTATGACCATGATTTAACTTCAAGTAGCTTCTTTCATACAAAGAAGGTCAGGACATATTATGTTGCACAGAATTAATTAAGACCAAGAAGCAAAGAGATAGAAAAGCAGCAGAAGAGGAAATGTTGGTGTTTGGGGGATGCTAATCACTCAGCAGTCTCTGTTTTGGCTTCTAAGCAATTAAAAGCAGACAAGGAGCCAAATAGAGATTGCAATATTAGCTTTTTAATTGGTTAGTCTGGATTGGTGAACATGACAGAGCCTTCTGTTTCTTGCTGCAAATGAATGCATCTACCCCAATCATAGGCAGAGAACTGGAGATGAGCAGGCCTGCCCCACAGGCATGAGGTTCAGACACTGAGAGCTAACCACTTAGGGTCAGAAAGCAGAGAAAAACCCTCTTTACTGCAACCAGGTCGGGGTTGAAGGATATAGAGCAAGATGGGGTGGTGCTTGTTTTATATATTTATATTGTTATTTTTTTGCTCTTGGGCTGTGCGGCACTCCCTCAATTTGCTAATCTGACAACCATTTCTCCTGTAATCATGGTGATGAGAGATTAGGGGTGAGAGAATCAAAGTGTTCACTCAATTATTTCTCTTTTCTGGAGCAGTCACCCACTATCCCATACAACCTTGAGAGGAGGCAGAGAGAGGAGACAAGGAATAGAGATCAAAAGTCAGAATAAGAATGGGAGATCGAGAGACAAGTTGGAGCATTTTTTTTCCCCCTGAATTGTAAAAATCAAGACAGTTGAGAAGCATAGAAAGGTATAGGCAGAACTATAGAAGAGAATATTTTTAGTGTGAATTTAAGACCACGTTTTAAAAGAGGCAGAGAGGAGTTAATTTGTAGGTGAATGGGAAAAGAAAAATTATAAGCTATCCATATCATTACACTATTTTGGTGGATATCTACAGCTTATAAAATGTGAATTGATAACCGAGGTGTTACTGAAAATACTAGAGTTGCAAAAGATGTCCGCCTAGCTTTGCAATGGATTCAGAGAAGAAGAAGGAAGAATTCTGCATACATCTAGTGGGAAGAGTAGTAGACTGTTTTAGCCATTCTTGCTGCTATAACAAAATATCTTAGACTGGATAATTTATAAACAACAGAAATTTATTTCACTCAGTTTCTAGATGCTAGAAAGTCCAAGGTCAAGATGGCAGCAGATCTACTGTCCGGTGAGGGCCTTTTCTCTCTTCTGAGATGGTGCCTCTTGCTTCATCCTCACATGGCAGAAGAGGAGGATAACTCCATTCAAGCTCTTCTATGCTGGCACAAATCCCGTTCATGAGGACAAAGCCTTTCGTGACTTAACCGCCCCCAGAGTCCCCCACTTCTTAATCCTATCACAGTGAAGATTAAGCTTTAATTTATGAATTTTGGGGAAACACTGACATGCAGACTACAGAATTCTGCCCTGGATCCTCAAATTTCATGTCCTTCTCTTATGCAAAATACATTTATTTCAACCCAATATGCCCCAAAGTCTTAACTTATTCCAGCATCAACTAAAAAGTTTGAAGAACAGAGTCTCATCTAATTCATATGTGGGTGAGACTCAAGGTATGTTTCATCCTGAGGCAAATTCCTATCCATCTATGAACTCATGAAATCGAACAAATTATGTGCTTCTAAAATACAGTGGTGAGACAGACTATAGGATTGAGATTCCCATTCCAAAAGGAGGAAATAGGAAAGAAGAAAAAAGTAACAGGTGTCAAGTAAGTTCGAAACCCAACAGGGCAAACAGCATTAAATCTTAGAGCTTGAGAATAATCTTTGAGTCCAAGTTCCCCCTTCTGGACACGCTGGGGTGAGAGTTGAGCCCCCAAGGCTCCAGCAAAGCCCTCATGGCTTTGCTAGGTGAAGTCCAAGCTATTGCTTTCATGGGTTGCAGCTGTGCCTGTGGCCCTTCTGGACTGCAATTACATTCTGGTGGCTCTACTGGTCTGGGATTTCTGGGGCAGCCCTGCCCCCACAGCTCCACTGGGCATTGCCTTAGTGGGGGGGGGGGGTCTCTGTGATGTCCCTATCCTTACAGCTGTGTTGGTAAATGCCCTAGTGAGGGCTATCTGTAGTGGTGCTGACCCCAGAGCTATGCTGGGCATTGCTCTGATGGGGACTCTCTACAGTGGTCTTGCCCAGTGGCAGTTCTCTGCCTGGACCCCAAGGGACTTTGGGATGTCCTTTAAAATCTAAGTGGAGGCAGCCATGCTCCTATCTCTTTTGTACTCTGTGCACCTTTGGAGTTAGCACCATGTGGAAGCTACCGAGGTTCCCCACCTGTGCCCTCTGGAGGGGAGGCCACTGTGGGCCACATCACATGTGGGCCCAAGTGGGCTACACTTGGGATAATGGAGGAGTGCCACGCTGGAAGGTGGGGAACAGAGACTTGAGGAGCCATTATCCTCCTCTTTTGAAAAACTGTTCTGCTCTCAAAGGCGAAGCACTCTGGGCTTGCGATGGGTGGGGCAGCCCAGATCTCTGAATGCCTTTAGGTTCCTTCCTCCATTGGGATAGCATCTGACTTCCTTCTATCCATACTAGTCTTCCTATCAAATTGTTGCTTGGCCACACCCTTGGTTGCCGAGTTTTCCAAATCTTTAAGGTTCTGCTTCCCTTTGGTTTATAAATTCTGCCTTTAATTTGTTTTTCTCTTCCTGTATTTTCCTATAAACAGTAAAGAGAAGCTATGCCACACCTTTAACACTTTCCTAAGATATTTCTTCTGCCAAATATTGTATTTCATTGCTCATAAGTTCCTCCTCTCACAAAACACTAGTACACAAACATAATTCAGCCAAGTTCTTTGCCACTTTATAACAAGAATGGCCTTTCATCCTATTTCCAATAACATATTCCTCATTCCATCCAAGACCTCATCAGAATGGCCTTTGCCATCTATATATTTACCAACATTCTGGTAATGACCACTTAATCTGTAAGAAGATTGAAGCTTTCTGTACAGCTCTCTTCTTCTGAACTCTCACCAGAATCACCCTTTTTGGTTCATCAGCAAAATAGACTTCTCCAGCTTGCTCCTCCAAACCCTTCCAGCCCCTGCCCATTACCCAGTTTCAAACTGTCAGGATATAGTGAAAGCAGTGTTATGGGGAATTTTTTTTTTTTTTTTTGAGACAGAGTCTCGCTTTGTTGCCCAGGCTAGAGTGAGTGCCGTGGCGTCAGCCTAGCTCACAGCAACCTCAAACTCTTAGGCTCAAGCAATCCTTCTGCCTCAGCCTCACTGAGTAGCTGGGACTACAGGCATGCGCCACCATGCCCAGCTAATTTTTTCTATATATGTTAGTTGGCCAATTAGTTTCTTTTCTATTTATAGTCTCTACTATAAATGGACTTTTCTATTTATAGTCTCTGAGCAAGAGCGGAGTCTCACTCTTGCTCAGGCTGGTTTTGAACTCCTGACCTCGAGCAATCCGCCTGCCTCGGCCTCCCAGAGTGCTAGGATTATGGGCGTGAGCCACCGCGCCCGGCCTATGGGGAAAATTTATAGCTATAAACGCATACATTAAAAAATAAGATCTCAGGCCGGGCGCGGTGGCTCACGCTTGTAATCCTAGCACTCTGGGAGGCCGAGGCGGGCGGATTGCTCAAGGTCAGGAGTTCAAAACCAGCCTGAGTGAGACCCCGTCTCTACTATAAAAATAGAAAGAAATTAATTGGCCAACTAATATATATATATAAAAAATTAGCCGGGCATGGTGGCTCGTGCCTGTAGTCCCAGCAACTCGGGAGGCTGAGGTAGTAGGATCGCTTGAGCCCAGGAGTTTGAGGTTGCTGTGAGCTAGGCTGACGCCATGGCACTCACTCTAGCCTAGGCAAGAAAGCGAGACTCTGTCTCAAAAAAAAAAAAAAAAAAAAAAAAAAAAGATCTCAAATCAACAATCTAATTGTACAGCTTAAAAAACTTGAAAAAGGAGAACAAAAGAAACCCATGGCTGCATAAGAAGGAAATAATAAAGACTTAGAGCAGAGATAAATAAAATAGAGAGTAGACAAAATAATAGAGAACATTAATTAAAGCAAGTTAGTTCTTCGAAAATATCAGAAAATTGAGAAACCTTTAACAAGATGGACTATGAAAAGAAAAGAATGAAATTAATAAAATCAGAAATAAAAGCAGAAACATTACTACTGATTGTATAAAAGTAAAAAGGATTATAAGAAAATACTATGAACAATTGTATTCAAACAAATTGGGTAACCTAGATGAAATGGACAAATTCATAGAAACAAAAAACCTTTCAATACAAAATCAGAAAGAAATAAAAGATCTGAATAGACCTATAACTAGTAAGGAGATTGAATCTGTAATAAAAAAATCTCTTGACAAAGAAAAGCCTAGACATGATGGCTTCACCAATGAACGTTACCAAACATTTAAAAAACTAACACCAATTCTTCTTAAAAATTTTTTCTAAAAAACTAAAGAAGAAGGAACACTTCCTAACTCATTTTCTGAGGCCAGTACTAACCTGATACCAAAACCAGACAATGATACTACCAGAAAAGAAAACTATAGGCCAATATCCCTTATGAACATTGTTGTAAAAATTGTCAACAAAAGAATAGTTAAACTGAATTCAGTAGCATGTTAAAAGGATTGTCTACCATGACCAGGACAGATTTATTTCTAGAATGTAAGAATGGTTCAATATAATATACCATTTTAACAGAATAAAGGAAAAAAGCACATGACCATCCAAATTGATGCAGAAAAAGCATTTGATAAGATTAAACCCAATTTCATGATAAAAAAAAAAAACCATATTATATGACAGATGAACGAATGAGCAAAATGTGGTATATGCATAATGGAATTTTATTCAGCTTTAAGAAGGAAGGAAATTATGACATATGCTATATATAGCATGGATGAACTTTGAGATCATAGTGCTAAGTGAAATAAGCTAGTCACAAAAAGACAAATACTATATGATTCTACTCTTATGAGTTACTTAGAGTAGTCAAAGTCATAGAGACAGAAAATAGAATGGTGGCTTCCAGGGGCTGAGTGGAGGGGAGAATGGAGAGCTACCGTTTAGTGGGTATAGAGTTTCAGTTGTACAAGACAAGAAGTTATGGAGACCAATAATGGTGATGGTTGTACAACATTCTCAATGTATTTAATCCCACTGAGCTGTACACTTAAAAATGGTCAAGATGGCAAATTTTATGTTACATGTATTTACCACAACAAAAAGACTGCTACTTAAAAAAAAAAAAAGCAAAACTATTGTGATTTTTCTTCTCATTCCCTCAATGCTGCATCTTCTATCTTTTAGCAGCCACTTTATCCTCTTCAAATTAAACTCTGCTTATGTTTAAAAATTATTGAATAGCTGTGCTATACTTTTAAGTAATCTCTTGATTTTAATTACTAGATACCAAAAATGATCTGAATTATAATTCTAAAATATTTACCAATACATTGAGAAATATAATATTATGATGTATGAAGGCTAGATATTTTGCATGACTAGCCACGGGGAGTGAGGTTTCAGTTCCTGAATCATTTCTGACACATGCCTCTGAACGTGTTGACTGAATCTACCGAGACCATGTTAGAGGTAGTTGAAGGTCCCACAGTCCTCTTGCCTATTGTTTATCCTTTCCAAGCTTCCTTATAACACCAAATTCTGCAGTAATATCTTTGCCTTAATTCTGCCTTGATTTTCACACTCCCTGGAATATTGTCACGGAAAATTCAATTTTTATAGAGGCCATTAACATGAAGAAGGGGGACCTGTGTCTCCTCAATTCAGAGAGATACATCAGTAGGGAAAGAGGCTCTACAGAGTAGAGCCAAAAACCATTTGGCAACAAATATCAGCGATGAGATAGCAGTTTCGTAGAAGGCTAGAGCAATCCATTATTCTAGGACATGGACAGACCTGTGAATCAGTTTTAACTATCTCTGACAATGGAGGACAGGCAAAAATTCTTGAGTCTGTTCAATGCCATGACCAAGTTCAGTAAAATCTTGACCTGTGAAGAAAGCCTCTTTATTTTCTTTCTTCCCCTCCCCTCCCCTCCCCTCCCCTTCCCCTCCCCTTCCCCTCCCTTTCCTTTCCTTCCTCTCTCTCTCTGTCTCTCCCTCTCTCTCTCTCTCTCTTCCTCTCCCTCTCCTCTCTTTCCATCTTTTCTTAGAGTCTCTTTCTGTGGCCCCCAGTAGAGTGCAGTGACATCATTATAGCTCACAACAACCTCGAACTCCTGAGCTCAAGCAATCCTCCTGCCTCAGCCTCTGGGACTATGAGTGCTTGCCACCACGCCCGACCAATTT
Organism: Microcebus murinus; assembly: GCF_040939455.1. Lineage (NCBI taxonomy): Eukaryota > Metazoa > Chordata > Mammalia > Primates > Cheirogaleidae > Microcebus > Microcebus murinus. The sequence continues at coordinate 111,905,536 of NC_134105.1, read as the reverse complement.
TTTTTTTCCTATTTTTAGTAGAGACAGGGTCCTGCTCTTGCTCAGGCTGGTCTGGAACTCCTGAGTTCAAGCAATCCTCTGCTTCAGCCTCCCAGAGTGCTGGGATTACGAGTGTGAGCCACTATGCCCGGCTGAAAATCTCTTTATTTTCTAAACAGACATATGTAAAACAACATGGAAGCACTTATTTTAAATGAAAGGAAGAATAAAATGAGATATAATATTGAAGGTAGCTACATATATAAAAAATGTACTGATTATTGGTTAAATGATAAGAAATTGACATACAAAATAAGAATGTGATTGTGAAGGCATTTACAGTTCACAGAATCACCTCACGTAGTTGCTCTCACTTGTGGTTTATGCCAGTTCTGTGAGAGAAATATGGTAGAGATTGCTAACATATTTTTCCAGTTGAGGAAGTAGATGCAGTCGGCTTTGGTGCTTTTATTTAAATCATGTGGCTTGTGTGGGGCACAATCATGACCAGAACTCAGGCTGCTCATTTATTCTCACACTTCCTACCTGCATGACCTTGGGGAGGTTAGAGTAACTTCCATTCCCAGTTTCTTCACCTGGAACATCAGGATAACATGTCCCACGACTCTCGTGAGGAAGCGCTTGGCACTGAATGAAAGGCAGCACCTATTATTATTATGGTATGTGTATAGTTTTGTACCTTGGTTTTCCCTTGGAATTGTACAAGCATTGTTCTTGCAGATCTTCTTTAGGAGAGACACTCTGTATAATATGCCACTTCTGGATCTGGGCCTATGAGTCTTTCGTCTATGTTCTCTCTCTCCATCCGGCCATTTTGAACCTACTCCAGTTACATACAGGGTTCAACACCCTGGAGCAATAGGATATGTTACCTGGGATCCATCAACAGGTACACAGAATGTAGCTGCTCACTTCTATGGTTCTGTGAAAAACAAATTTCTCACCACGTTTTCGTTATACCTCTTTGTACAGAAACCTAGACTTATTCTAAGTGGAACAAAGGAAATTTCCTCCCCATTTGTATATTAGTGCAAAGATGCTATTACTATTTAGATAAATTTTTTTTATATAAAATTAACTTAAAAATATCTACTGTACAACAGTGAGCAATTATTTAAAAATTTAATGTTTTATTAGAAAATGCTAGCATTTTTTTATGTGCATATATATCCATAGTTCTAAAGGTATATTTATGGCTTCCTTAATGTAGACAAATTTTTCTGGACAACTTTAAGTAGTAAAGGTTGAAACAGATAACAAAAATATAATAAATTATGAAGATTAAACCTCACATTTACATGTTTTTTTGGCATATAATACACTAATCATATATGTTTTAGATATTATTGTTAACTCCATGAATTATATATTATTATCTCTATTGTTTAGAAGAAGAAACTGAGGCTGAGAGTGGCAAGTGACCCAACACAACATGGCTTGTTTCCAAGTCCTCTACTCTCTCTTCATGTCACCAGATTTCTGCCAGTTGGGTGGCAACCATCTTGGTTTTGTTAGCTTGTGTAGAGCAAGTTGAATCCCCGGATTCTTTGATTTCTTTTGTTATTACCCATTAAAAATTTGCCAAGAATCTGAATTGTGTGAAATAGCTTTTTCCAAGTTAGCTCTGCACCTGAAAGAAAGTTTTAAGCAATAACTGAAAGTTCATGGTTTTAAGCAACAGGAAAATTGCCACATTTTTTTGAATCAATTTTTCAGCAAACATCTATTTGGTGCCAATTCTGCACCAGGTACTCTGCTAGATATTGAGGGTAAAACGATGAATTAGATGCATTTTCTCTCTGCAGCACAGCGTCGCCCGTAACAGAGATATGCCTTACTAATTCTCCCCTAAATCTTTCCCAATATTTTGGGAGTTTCTCTATTTCACGGTGCCTCCCACATGGTAGATGTTCAATAAATATTTGGGAAGGAAATAATGGAGAAACAAATAGCGAAAGCTCAGAGGATATAGATGTCTTACTGCGTAGACCTTGTATGTGAAAAATCTATCATCTCATTCAATTTATCTGAAATTCTATGAAATGAATCCTGCAATTCACATTTTACTAATTAAAAAAAGCTGTGGTTCAGAAAGGGTGACTTGTCCCGAATCACACAGCTAGTAAGTGAGGGAGCCAAGACTTGAACCTGGGCCTAACACCAGAGCCTAACTCTACTCCCACAGGCCCCCTCCTCTGTGGCATTCCAAGATCCAGGAATGAAGAGCTGGAAAGCTCTTCCCATTGCAGGCAAAACAAGGCTGTTCTTCCCCCCACCCCCTTTAAATCGCTATTCTGTAATGCATCTTCTTAGATTGCAACAACACATCCAGATTCGTCACCTGTGGAACACCTATGTTTCTCACCATGCTTATAATCAAACAGGGACTATTTTGAAAATAATTAGGTGCTGTGTGTTAGCAGTCCCTTCTTGTGATTCTTTTATCTCTCCGCTCTGCTCCTCCTCTTTGCAGGGCTGGATTTCTTTAACACTCTGTGTCATTCATGACTAGGAGTATGAGCAGAGGACACAGGGAACATGCTGGCTTAGAGTACGGCTTAGAATTCACATTCTCTCTTAGGAAGCCAAGGTCATTTTGAGCCTCCTCTCTCCTCATTCCAGGCATTTCTGCCAGGTGTTCTCAGCTCTCACTTGCTAAAGGCCCATATATATATATATATTTTTTACGATAGTTTTACTGATATATAATTCACATACCATAAAATTCACCTTTTCATAGTGCATAATTGAGTGAGTTTTAGTGTGTTCACAGAGTTGTGAAACCATCACTACTATTTAATTTTAGAATATTTTCATCAATTCAAAAAGAGACCCCTGTAACCATTAGCGGTCACTCTGCCTTCTCTCTTCTCCCGCCCCCTCCCCCCCCCCCCCCAGGAATCTACTTTCTGTCACTGTGGATTTGCCTAATTTGGCCATTTAACATAAATTAAATGATATAATATTTGGTCTCCAGTACTTTGGTGGTCATCTTCTTTCACTTAGAGTAATGTTTCTCAGATTCATCCATGTTGTAGCACGTATGGGTATTTCATTCCTTTTTATGATGAAATAATATTCTATTGTATGGTTATAAAACCTTTTGTTTATCCATTCATCAGTTAATGGACATTTGGGTTATTTTCACTTTTTGGTTACCATGAATAATGCTGCTATAAACATTCGTGTACAAGTTTTTATGTGAATATAGGTTTTCATTTCTCTTGAGCACATGTCTAATATATTACGGTTGTAATTACTGGGTCATGTGGAAACTCTGTGTTTAAAATTTTGAGGAACTGCCAAACCGTTTTCCAAAGTGGCTGCTTCATTTACCATCCTACTAGCAGTGTTAACAGTGTTCCAAAAAATTTTCTTTATGTTCTAGAAAGCACGTATTAGTGTGTGCCTTTTTGAATGTAGTCATCCTAGTGGGTGTGAAGTAGCATCTCATTGTGGTTTTGATTTGATTTTTCTAATGACTAATGTTGTTGAGCATCTTTTTATGTGCTTATTGGGCATTGGTTTATCTCCTTGGGAGAAATGTCTGTCTAAATCCTTGGCTCATTTTTAAATCTAGTTGTTTGTCTTTATATTTTGAGTTAAGAATTCTTTATATATTCTGGATATAAATCCTTTATCTGATATGTGATTTGCAAGTATCATCTCCCATTCTGTGGGTTGTCTTTTCACTTTTCTTGTTAGTGTCCTTTGAAGCACAAAAGTTTTTAGTTTTAATGAAGTCCAATTTACCTATGTTTTTCCCCTTTAGTCACTTGTACGTTTGGTAGACCCTTGTCTTTTATCTCTTTTCTTCATAGATAAAAGCTGCCAGCTCTCTGTGTTTTATTTAGGTTAACAACCGAGGGGCTTAGATTCAGTTTATAGGCTTATTTAAAATTTATTCTAAGTCCAGAGGTCTGTTTCCTCATTTGTTAAAAGTAAAAAGATGATTCTGGGTCACACCAAAGGACATACTTTAAGAGAATATAAACTCTAACTCAGTATTGATTGTATTTTTTGCTGCTGTTAGAGTCAGATTCAAAGAACCTCTAATTTATAAATTTATAATTCTAAATGAAAGCATAATTAAGTTAGGTATTTCTAGGGCCTGAGAAAATTGGATTTTGCATCACATGGATGGGCAGCCCTCCAAAAGCAGAAAGGTCTGGGGCTTGCTAAGACAACAGACCCGTGCTTATATTCCAGAAGAGAAACAAATACAGAAAAGAAGGGAAGGTAAGACTTAGAATGGTAGATGAATCTTCACTGAGCCCAGCTGCTTCTCAGGTTTTTCACTTATTTTAACTCTTAATTTTTACAACAACACGTAGAGTTGGGCATTGCTGTCCCTATCATATAGATAAAGAAAATGAGACTCAGAGTCATTAAATATGTTTAAAGTGAAATAGCTAGAAAGTGGTGAAAGCAGGTTTAGAACTCGTTTTCTTTGAAGACAAGAACCATGTTCTTTCCATATAGCATGAAGTATACCTTACCAAATAGCAACTTCCATCAGCATAGACATTTATTTACGAATAGGAGCAACCTTCTGTTTCAAAGGTAATTAGATACTTAGCTGACCTCTAATTAGGGAAATCTGAGTGTAGGGAACTATGAATCCAAAGGCAGATAGAGCCAGTCATGCAAATCATAAAGGGAACTTCCCCTCTAAGATGGACAATATTTTAGAAGGGTCTGGCATGGATCCATGAGATGGAATATATAATTTCAATTTACAAATTAACTATATTATTAAAGTATAGATTACATAAAATAAACCAATTTTAAATGTATACATCATTCTTTGAGTTTTAACAAATATATATATACCTGCAAAACCACCATCCTAATCAAGATATAGAATATTTTTTCAACCCAAATAGATCCTTTGTGTCACTGAACAGTCAATTTACATATCTCTGCCCTAGACAATCATGATCTGCTTTTTGTCTGTATAGATTAGTTTCCCTGTTCTAGAATTTCATATAAATGGAAATACAAAGTAGGCACTCCTTTGTGTCTGGCTTTGTGTTCAGCAAAATGTTTTTGAAATTAATGCATGTTTTTGTATGTTTCAATAGTTCATTTCTTTTAGTTGTTAAGTATCCTCTTATAAGAAGGTATCACAGTTTGTTTATTCATTCATCTATTGTCAGACATTTGGTTTTTTTCTGGTTTTGATTATTGTAAATAAAGTGGCTATGCATATTCCGGTAGTCTTTATGGCCATATGTTTTCATTTCTATCGAGTAAATACCTGTGAATGGAATTTCTGGGTCACAGGGTAGGCATACATTTAACTTTAGGTGAAACTGTCAACCTGTTTTACAAAGTGGCTGTACCATTTGTACTTTCAACAGCAATGTATGAAGGTTCCAGTTGTTACACATTCTTACCAATAGTTAGCATGGCTAGTATTTGTAATTTTAGCCATTCAATTAGGGATATAATTGTATTCCATCAGAATTTTAATTTCCATTTTCTGTTTTTTTACTTAGTTGTGCTATCAGATATTGTTCATTCTATCTATTCAACTATATTTTTGTACCCATTAACAAACCCCACTTTATCTCCCCCCCTTGGCCCCCCCCAGGCCCCCGCTACCTTTCCAAGCCTCTGGTGACCATTATTCTATTTTGTCTCTATGAAAGAAATTGTTTTTAATATTTACCTCTGACAAATGAGTGAAAGCATGCGAGATTTGTCTTTCACTGCTTGGCTTGTTTCACTTAACATTTCGTCCTCCAGTTCCACCAATGTTGTTGCAAATGTAGGATTTAATTTTTTTATGTGGCTATATAATATTCCATTGTGTATATGTGCTACAATTTCTTTATCTATTCATCTGTTGATGGACAATTAGGTTGATTCCATATCTTGGCTATTGTGAATAGTGCTGCAATAAACTTGGGAGTACACATATCTTTTTAACATAGTGAATTTCCATCCTTTGGATATATAACCAGCAGTGGATTTCTGGGGCATATGGTAGTTCTATTTTTAGGTTTTTTTTTGGTGGAAATTCCATACTGCTTTCCATAGTGGATGCACTAATTTACATTCCTTCCAACAGTGTACGAGGGTTTCCCCTTTTCCACATGCTTGTCAGCATTCTTTATTGCCTATTTTTCTGATAAAAGCCATTTTAACTGGGTGAGAGAGATCTCCTTGTAGTTTTGATTTGCATTTTTCTGATAACCAATGATGTTGAGCTTTTTTGATAAACCTGTTGGAACTTTGTGTGTCTTCTTTTGAGAAACGTCTATTCAGATCCTTTGCCCATTTTTAAATCAAATTATTTGATTTTTTCCTATCAAGTTTTTGGAGTTCCTTATATATTCTACTTATTAATCCTTTGGCAGAATGGTAGCTTGAAAATATTTTCTCCTTTTCTGTGGGTTGTCTCTTCACTTTGTTGTTTGTTTCCTTTGCTGTGCAGAAGCTTTTTAGCTTGACGTGATCCCATTCATACAATTTTGCTTTGGTTGCCTGTGCTTTGGGAGTATTACTCAAGAAGTTCTTGCCCAGACCAATGTCCTGAAGTGTTTACCAATGCTTTATTTTACCAGTTTTATAGTTTCAGGTCTTAAATTTAAATCTCTAATTCATTTTGATTTGACTTTTGTATATGGCAAGAGATAAGGGTCAAGTTTCATTCTTCTTCATATGGGTATCCAGTTTTCTCAGCACCATTTCTTGAAGAGTCTGTCCTTTCCCCACTGTATGTTCTTGACAACTTTGTCAAAGATAAGTGCACTACATATGTGTGGATCTATTTCTGGTTTCTCTATTCTGTTCTGTTGGCCCATATGTCTGTTTTTATGCCAGTAGCATGCTGTTTTAATTGCTACAGCTCTGTAGTATAATTCAAAGTCAGGTAATGTGATTTCTCCAGTTTTGTTCTTTTTGCTCAGAATAGCTTTGACTATTCTGGGTCTTTTGTGATTCCATATAACTGTTAATGTTATTTTTTTCTATATCTGTGAAGAATATCATTGATATTTTCATGGAGATTGCATTGAATCTGTAGATTGCTATAGATAGTATGGACATTTTAACAATATTGATTCCTCCAATCCATGGAATATCTTTCAGTTTTTTTGTGTGTCTTCTTAAATTTCTCTCATCAATGTTTTATAGTTTTCATTATAGAGATCTTTCACTTCTTTGGTTGAGTTCATTCCTAGGTATTTTATTTTACTTGAAGCTATTGTAAATAGGATTGCTTTCTCGGTTTCTTTTTCAGATTGTTTACTGTTGGCATAGAGAAATATTACTAATTTTTATATGTTGATTTTGTATTGTGCAACTTTACTGAATTTGTTTATTAGTTCTAATAGTTTTTTTGTGATATCTTTTGTGTGTGTGTGTTCCAATAAAACTTCACTTACAAAAACAGGTGGTGGGCTGTAGTTTGTCAGCCCCTAATTTACATAATAAAGTCTGGGTTAGGAGAGTCAGGAATTAATAGTAAGAAAAGGAGATAAAATTTTTATCTTGTGCTCTTTTTACTGCCTAAAGTTTTTTTTTTAAAGAACTATATATGTTTCTTTAATTTTTCAAAACATGGTTATGAACCAAAGATATATCCTAGTACTTATTTCAGGGGCAATACTATTGGTTAGATTTTTGGATTGCCAGACTGGCAATGTTCTAGATTCTTCTCTGATATAAAAATGAGTTCATCCAGGGACAGAGGCTTTGCTGTTGTTGAAAAATCTTGTGACCTGATCATAAAGAAAAACAAATTCAATTGCTTTCTATTAAGATTTCAGTTGAATTATGGTCATTAATTACAACAAATTGAAACGTTAGTTTAGTGTCATTGGATTTTTTTTTTTTACATAGTTTCTTCACCTGCAGGATTTAGTTTAAAAATGTTATGCAGGATAAAATGTGCAATACATAGAGGCTGAAAGACAAAACTCAAATAGAAAACTATTTCCAGATATACAGCAATAAAGTTAAAATCCTTTATATAGATACAATTTCTCCAATCAATGTTTTCCTGCCCCCACCATGGCCTGGCAACTAAATAGGATCACTTGAAATTTGTATCCCACTACAGGGAGACAAGTGGTGGATGCTTACAATCCTGAACCAAGTTTAATTGAGAAATTCTTGAATATTATAAGCGATGAAAGATTTAAAAAAAACTTAATGCAATGAATAATGAATGATTCTGCTTCAAATCCTGTATCAGAAATGAAAATATCATAAAGGATATTATTGTAAAGATAAGAAAAATTTGATAGGTCTGTAAATTAGATTACATATTGTATTAACATTAAACTTCCTGACTGTCTTTGTGTGAGTTAATGACCTTGATCTTAGCAAATATACAGTGGACATGATGACTACAATAAATTCTCAGAAAATTCAGGGGAAAAAAGATACATGTAAATAAATATACACAATGAAAATGTTAGCAATTGGTGAAGCTTATAAAGAGTTACAAAGAGTTATTTATACTATTCTTGCAAACTCTCTGTATACATAAAATTCTTTCTAAAAAATATTTTTAATTTTAACTATTGTTTACATTTTCAGATTTTTAAATAAAACAAGATTATTGTAAAAGGTAGGCTACATACTGAAAGTTATAAAGTAGAAATTGCAAATCCTCTATAATTCCATGACCCATTAAATCATTGATATTTATTCATTCAGAATGATTTTATATACATGTATTTCTTTTTAATAGAATAATCAGTATGCAAAGGAAGGTATAACATTGTACAGTCTCTGTGCAAAAAAACATGTTACTTTAATTTTCCTCAGACTGACTTTTTTATTTCTATGTTGAGCACTCAACAATGAGCTACTTTCAGAGAGACTCAGAAGCAATGAGACATCCAGAGTTTTTGTGATATCTTTAGAGTTCTCTAGATATAAGATCATATTGTCTGGAAACAAGGATAGTTTAATTTCTTCATTTCCCATTTGGATTCCCTTTATTTCTTTTTCTTGTCTGATTGCTCTAGCATTAGCTCTAGCTCCATTACTACATTGAATAACAGTGGTGAAAGTGGGCATCCTTATCTGTTCCAGATCTTAGAGGAAAGGCTTTCAGTTTTTCCCCATTTAGTATGATACTAGCTGTGGGTCTGTCACATATGGCTTTTATTATGCTGAGGTAAGTTCCTTTTATACCCAGTGTTTTGAGAGTTTTTATCATGAAGGGATATTGAATGTTATCAAAAGATTTTTCAGCATCAATTGATATGATCATATGTTTTTTTTCCTTTGTTCTGTTGATATGATGTATTATGTTGATTAATTTGTGTATGTTGAACCATCCTTGCATCCCTGGGATGAATCCTACTTGATCATGATGAATAATCTTTTCATGTGTTGTTGAATTTGTTTTGCTAGTATTTTGTTAAGGATTTTGCATTTATGTTCATCAAAGACATTATCTATAGTTTTTTTTTCTTATGTCTTTTTCTGGTGTGATATTCTGGTTTGGTATACATGCCTCATAGAATGAGTTTGGGACTATCTCCTCCACCTCAATTTTTTTGAATCATTTAAATAGAATTGGCATTAGTTATTCTTTGAATGCTTGGCAGAATTTAGCACTAAAGCCATCAGGTTCTGGGGTTTTCTTTGATAAGAGTCTTTTTATTACTGCCTCCGTGTCATTACTTGTTATTCATTTATTCAGATTTTGGGTTTCTTCCTGGTTCAGTCTTGGTAAGTTGTATGTGTGTAGGAATTTATCCATTTCTTCTAGGTTTTCCAATTTATTGACATATAGTTGCTCTTAGTAGTTTCTAATGATTCTTTGGATTTCTACAGTATCAGTTGTAAAACCTCCTTTTTCATGTCCGATTTTATTTATTTGAGTTTTCTTTCTCTTTTTTATTAGTTAGTCTGGCTATAGGTGTGCCTATTTTGTGTTTATCTTTTCAAAAAAACAACTTTTATTTTATTGATTTTTTTGTATTTTTTGTTTCAATTTCATTTATTTCTGCTCTGGTCTTTATTATTATTATTTTCTTCTACTCTTTAGGTTTGGTTTGCTTTTTTTTTTAAGTTCTTTGAGCTGCATTGTTGGGTTGTTTTTGAAGCTTTTCCACTTTTTTGATCTGGGCATTTATTGCTATAAACCATCCTCTTATTACTGCTTTTACTGTATCTGATTGGCTTTATATGTTGTGTTTTCATTTTCATTTGTTTCAAGAATGTTTTGACTGCCTTTTTATTATCTTCATTGACCCATTGATCATTCAGGAGCATATTGTTTAATTTCTGTGTGTTTGTATATTTTCCAATGTTCCTCTTGTGATTTATATTGTGTTTTTATTTTTATTGTGTTTTATTCCATTGTGGTCAGAGAAAATGCTTGGTATAATTACAATTTTTAAAAAATTTTTAGAGACATGTTTTGTGGCCCAATATATAGTCTATCCTTGAGAATGATCCATGAGCTGAGGAGAAAAGTGTGAATTCTGTAGCTGTTATATGAAATGTTCTGTAAATATTTATTAGGTACATTTCGTCTATAGTGCAGATTAAGTCCAAGATTTCATTGTTGATTTCTCTCTGGATGATCTATCCAATGTTGAAAGTGTAGTATTGAAGTCTCCAACAATTATTGTATTGGAGTCTATCTCTCTCTTTAGCTCTATTAATATTTGCTTTATATATCTGGGTGTTCCAGTGTTGGAGGCATATATGTTTAGAATTGTATCCTGTTGCTGAATTGATCCCTTTATTATTATACAATGACTTTCTTCGTCTCTTTTTACAGTTTTTATCTTGAACTCTATTTTATCTGATAGGATAGCTACTCCTGCTGTTTTTTGGTTTCAATTTGCATGGATTATACTTTTTCATCTTTTTATTTTCAGTCTATGTGTGTCTTTATAGGTGAAGTGTGTTTCATACAGAGAATGTATAGTTGGTTCTTGTTTTTTTAAATCCATTCAGCCACTCTATATCTTTTGATTAGAGAATTTAGTCCATTTACATTGTGTTATTATTGATAGGTAAGGACTTATTACTGCTGTGTTGTTATTCAATTTTGAGTTTTTTATGGTCCTTGCTTTCTTTCTTACTTCCTTCCTGTCTTCCTTTGTTAGAAGTAGTTTTCTCTGGTCATATGTTTTAATTTCTTCCTTTTTGTTTATTGTGTAAATGTTGTAGGTTTTTTGATTTGAGATTACCATCAGTCCCACAAAACATTTTATAAGTAATTATTTTAAACATAGGACAGCTCTGCTTACAAACAGACAAACAAATAAACAAGTAAAGAGATATCTAAAAGAAATTCTACAGTTTAACTCCATCTCTGCTTTTTAACCCTTTGTTGTTTCCCTCCATATCTTTTAATACTATCTATTGCTCAAAATGTTGTTGTAGTTATTTTTGATAAGTTTATATTTTAGTTTTTCCACTCAAGGTGCAAGTGGTTTATATACTGCAATTACAGGAATAGAATGTTCTGTATTTGTGTACTTATGTTATCAGTCAGTTGTATACCTTGAGGTGATTTATTATTATTGATTAATGTCCATTTTGTTTCAAATTTAATAACTCCTTTAGCATTTCTTGTAGGACAAGTATCATGTTGATGAAATTATTCAGCTTTTGTTTGTCTGGAAAAGTATTACTCCTTCATGTTTGAAGGATACCTTTTTATTTATTATTATTCCTCACTTTCTGTCCTGAAATAATGCAAGCATGAAGGATACTTTTACAGAATATAATATTCCAAGGTTAAGGTTTTTTTCCTTCAGCACTTTAAATATTTCATGCCCCTCCTGGCCTATAAGGCTTCCACTGAGACGTCTGCTGCTAGAGGTATCAGAACTCTTTTATATGTAATTTATTTTTTATTTTTTCATGCTTTACTTAGAACCTTTTCTTTATCTGTGACCTTTGGGAGCTTGATCATTAAATACCTTGAGGTAGGCTTGTTTGGGTTAAGTCTGCTTAAAGTGGGCTTTAGTATTCCTATTTTGCGGATGAAAAACCTGAGACTTAATGAGATGATATAGCCTATTTCCAAGTCACACAACTTGTAACTGACTGAATCAGGATCCAGATGTAGGACTGTCTCAATATCATGCTCTCAGTCACACAAATGTCTATCACCTTTCCAGTACTTTCCAGAAATTATTATTATTTCCTCACTTCTCTTTTTATCAGCGAAATAAAAACTCGGCCCTCTTCGACAAAATATTTATTTAATCATAATAACAAAGCACTTTCATGGCCATTATTTCTATTGATTGTCTCCAAAAGCCCATGAAGTAGGTATTACTGTCAACCCTATCAGTGAAGTTCACAGGGTTTGTATAACTTGCTGAAGGAAACATAACTAGCAAGTGAAAGAGCTGGTAATTTTGCCCATGTTTTCTAATTTTGCATGTGTTTTCCACCATGCCATTGGGTCTCTAAAGGGATTTTTGTATAGCAGGTAATAGTTTACTAACTACTTTTATGCATATTATTTAATTTGAGTCTCCTGGTGCCATATAACAGAGTTTTGTTCTACATTAGGAATTTTATAAAATTTTGTTAGGATTTATCCAGAAATTAATTGCTGATTCTTGCAATATCATGTTAGATCATTTTAGAAGTCTACCTGTCTCTGTTCATATAAAATGTAGTCTCAAAATGAATGTCAATAAATATGTTTTAGGAAACAAAAATACCTATCAATAAGTAAAAATGTCAGTCTTTCCTGTTTCATGGAGGCACTAAGAATATCAGATATACAGACACTATTGGTCCCTTCACTTTGCCTCTTTCCCTAGAATAGGATGGATGCTCCAACAGTTTGTTCCTCTCTCTTCTGAATTGTAGCCCAAGATCATTTAGATGTTAAGAAATAGAATTATAACTTGGAGACCTCTGACTCCAAAGCCAATGTATGCTATTCAGCCCTCCTGAACACTATGTTAGTCCTTCAAGCTTTTGCCCTGTGGGTGAAATGGTTCCCACCTCCTTGTACTCTACTTCCCCACATTACCTGATAGATATTTATTCTGGTTCAATGACTTAACTCAAATATTACTTCCTTTATTGAACACTATTGATTGACCACTAACTATATGTTTAAGGACTATGGTAATGTTAAGGAAAAAAATTAATTAGACAGGCATAGTTTCTGGTTGCAAAAAGCAACAGTCTAGAGGAGAAAACAAACAAATGAACCAATATCAATGTGATACATGGCAAAGTTGTATGCTATCAGAGAGGAAAAGCTTAAAGCAGGGCAATAAGACCTGTACCCAGTTATGTCCTCCAGAATAGTTTCTTGATTCCTGGTGTGTTGGGAACTGGGTAATTCAGCCCAGCGGGATGGTTTTAAGGAACCATACAGAGTCATACCTGCTACAGTTGATTGTGCCATGAGTATGATGAGGCTGTACGATGCACATTCTAATCCTGGCGCGTTGGGTTTCTCTACATCCTTCCCACTGTCTGTGATCCCCTTAGTGCATGTCCACTTGTCACAGTGACAGAGGGGTCCGCCTCAAGCCCTCGTTAGCTCCACTACTTCTGGCGAAGACCCACTTGACAGCCTCACCTCACAGTTTCTAACCCTCTTATCGCCAAGAACAGTATCGCCACTCCACTTGAGACGCCCAGCAGCAGGTCACCGCGCAGGCCTGCCGTGTCATCACCCAGCCTGTGTCTCTCGCTACCGGGGTCTTCACAGTTGCAACTCCCCCTACCTTCACACCCCACTTCCCTTCTATTTCACAGACTCCGTCCCTGCTGAGCCAGTCCTCCACTCTGTCAGACCCAGCATCTATTTCAGTCGTGGAATACCAGGCAAATCACTTAAACCTTTTGATCCCCAGTACCCTTATCTGTGTCATAGGGATCATAATACGGTCTTGAGAAGCCACTTTAAACTTAGCCTAGACTGTGAAGGTGCTTCTGAGTTCTCTCACCATTTGGTCTGCACGACTTCCACGACATTCCCCACACACCGCTTATGGGGGGATAATTCGTGTCAATCTCTTCTGACTCCTGTTGGGCTCTAAACCTAAGAAGGAGTACACCTAATTTATATCTCCCATGAACCTTGAAAATAATAGATAATAAACGGGTGAAAGATTGTAAAGGTTTTAAATAAAGACAATTGTCTGTGTCCCTAAATCATCCTCGATGTTCCTTTTTTTTTTTTTTTTTTTTTTAGAGTGATCCTTCTGAAACAACTCTGTTTATATCACTGTCTTTTAGTCCCATGAAAGGACATTGGTGCTCTGGCTCCTACCTCATTTCCCAGCCTTCCACCCACTCACACACACACCATGCAGGTGTCCTTTAAGTACCGTCTGTAACATTTCTCCTTCCATCTCCTGGGGCACTAACCCTCATCTTTGAGATCTTGGATGATTGGTCGGTTTTCTTTGAGAATCTTTCCCTGAATGTCTTAAGACAGGGTTAGGAACTTCCCTGACTACTGTCACAAAATCACAGCACCTTGTACTTTTCCCTGTCTAGCATTTATTTCACCGTATTTACTTTGTATGTAATTTCCCCTATTTCATTTTATTTTATTTCAGCATAATATCGCTTTCTCTCTTTATTGAGAGGGTTATTTTAATATATCTAGTCAGATTAAGATACGTTTCTCTGACTTTATTCCCCTGCTGTTTAGTACTGGGCTTCTCTTGCCTGCCTCTGACTTAGCCGACCAACAGTGTGGCCTTTATACAGTCAGAAAATCTGCGCTGCAGGTACCGCAGCTGACTTGGGGTTGGGCGTTCAGTAGCACAGTCTCACAGTGACAGTGACCTTGACAGCCTTTTTATTTTTTCATGAAATCTACCGCCTGTCCTCATTTTCCTCCATCCTCTCCCTATCTAGGGCCGTGAAGCCTTGGTCTGGGAGGAAGACTGCCAGGAATGTGCAATTCCCTTGACAATTTTTCTAGGTGCCGTGGCTTCATTCCCTTTGGCCAGGCTGTTTAACATTTAATAAACAGTTATCGAGCGCATGTTACTTGCAAAGCACTGTGTCCATATAAGGGGAAAAAAGGAACTAGTAGTTCAGAAGACGTACATACCTAAAAATATATATATATATATATTTAGACTTGAAAAGGATTTCTCTTGCGTGTATCCTCATGAACAAGTTAGTATCCAAGATAGAATGACATGCTTATGTCTTTATATAATATAAGGATTCTTAAGACTATAAAATGAGGAGGATGGAAGCATTTATCTCTAAAACCTCTTCCAGCTTGAAGGGACTACCAAACCCTCTGTTGGAATTAAGGGTCACCCATGAACTAAACATCTGATTCCTAAGACTGAAATTTGTTTCAAGACAGCTTCACCCGAAAATCACTGGTTTGCTCTTGCCCACAGTTGCTGCAGACCTACAGATGATTACTGTGAACAATGATAACCAAACATTATGATCATGTCTACACATGGTCAGTGAATCAAACCAAATTGGGAGTTTAGTCATGATTGATTTTCTTGGCATCTTGCTAGGTGATGACTGTTTTATGGGAGCAAATGAGTGGTTTTGTGAGTGGTGGCGCCATGTATTCCTGGCCAAACTGGTGACTGCATCTGCCACCTGGGGTTTTGATGGCAGGGAGCTGTGTTCTGGTGTCTGGCCAGCTGACTCAGCCACAGGCTGGACCCTGAGCCAATGACAGTCCCCAGAAGGCCATACCAAATCTTCCCTCCAGTCCAATCTATGAAGCTTCAAAAAAAGAAAAAAAAAAAAAAAAAGAAATCTATGCTGTTCTTCATATTCCTCTGCTTTCTGGCTGCATTATTTTGGGAAAAAAATATTTTATATCTTAGCCTCAGTTTCTTCATATGTAATAGGTGGAAAATATCTACTTCACAAGGTTGTCATGGGAATCACATGAGATTGAAAGCTCCTAAATCCAACCAGTACATGTTATTTCCCTTTTGCCACATCATCCTTTCCTTATCCATGGCTGTCATACTCCTTGGCACAGCTGAGATCTGAGACTTTAATTGCAACAATTATTTGTCGAGGCGAAAACATAATCTCTGGTTGGATCCAACCCTCCACCCACTCTGCTGCACCCACATAGCTGAGCCTCTGGAGAAAAACACACAGCCATGCTTCTTGGCTTGAGTGTAAGTGGGCTCCGGGCTGTCAGCAATCCCAGTGCGTCCACGCTCCTGCTCTTCTGCAGGACAACTGCATACTTCCCTTCTCGTCGTGAAACCTCAACGTCTCCTCCCCAACTGCATTCTCAGCTAATGACCATCTTCCTGTGCCACCAGGAAAACTGAAGTGCTCAGAAGACGACCTCCTTGAACCTCCACCACATCAGGTGCTTCTTCTACCTGTTTCTATGCTCACAGACTCTGCCTCCATTTTTGTTTTGTAGGTAAACTGTGCACTGCAGCCATGGCCACCCTCCCCCTGAGCATAAACTTCATCCCTCCTCGCTGGTTCCCAGCAGGCCTCCCCTCTTTCTTTGCAATAACGAATTTCCTCTCTCTGTTGGACCTTTCTCAATGTTAACATGCTTACATTTGTCTTATCTAGAACCAAAAACTGTCTTCCTATTCTACTTCTTCCTCGGCGAGGGCTCTACTTCTTGCCTGAAAAATTCACTTAAATATTTATCTTGTTCTTGCTGTCAGTTATATTTTTTAAGTATGTTTTTCTTAAACTTACTGTGGTCAAGCTTTTGACTCCACCACAGCTCCCACCTTGCTCAGAGTAAAGTCTGAAGTCCTTATAATGGTCTGCAGGGCTCTACCTGATCTGAATCTCAACTGATTGGGCTCACGGACGTCTTCTTTGTTGCTCCAGTCACTGGTTTGTCCTTGATTCCCATCTTACTTTATGTGTCAACAGTGTTGGCCTCAATCAACTCTTCCCATGCCCCCCTTTTTGAAATATTACCCTCATTTGGCTTTTGAAATACATATTTTCTAGGTTTAGAAAATCATTGCTGCATCATTGGCTACTTCAAATTAGTTTTCATTGCTGCATCCTTTCGCTTTTCCTATCTTGTAAATGTTGTGGAACCCCAGGACTCCTACTGGGATATTTTCTGTCCTTTCTTTTATTTTCTATTCCTCTAAATAGTATCTATATGCTGATGTCTCTCAAGGTAATGGCTTCTTCCCTGTGCTCCAGGTTTGTCTTTCCTCATTCGGTCCTACTCTCCATTGAGTGTCTAAAACACCTGTCAAACATAATATGTACAAAAGATTGCTTCTGATTTTTAACCCTAACCTTATGCCCTAGCCCTAACCCTATACTCAGTTTTCCCTGTCTTGGTAAATGGTATAATTTTCCTTCCAGTTACTTGGGCTAAAGACCAGGAGAGATTCTCTTTTCGTCTTTTTCTCTCATCACAAATTCATTCCATCAGCAAATACTGTTGAATCTATATTTGAAATATATCTTGAATCTGACATGTTTAAATGAAAGAAAGAAAATATGGATGGATGGATGGATGGATGGATGTATGTATAGACAGATACAGGCCTAATTTTAATCTCTTTCTATTTCTCTGGAAATTGCTCTAAAAGAACACTTTAGAATATAAAATGAAAGGACTTCATTCTGAAATGTCCCACAATAATTTAGTAGGCTCTACTGCAGGTAGCAGATACCCAACTAATATTAATGAAATTCAGAAAGGAAATATATTTCAAGCCACAATTAGTGAATGGACAATATAATTTTCCTTAAATGGCTCAAATGTTTCACAACAATGCTAAAATATTTAAAACTCAACCAATTTAGGGAAATGTTTAATTATAGGGAAAAAGGAAACAGAAAAGTGAAGTAACTTGTGGGAAGTATGGTAATGAGTCACCGTATTGTGGAAGACAAGGGTGGAAGTAAGTAGACCAGCTAGAAGGCAATTTCAATAATCTAGGAAAAATAGAATTTTTCACTTATAGCATAGGTATGTAAAGATTTAAAGATGTTTAGAAACCATATTGTATTATAAGTAAGAATATTATAGTATGCTCTTTTTAATGAGAAATGTTATCACAGATTAATTATAGAAAGACTTACAGGATAGTCAAGTCTTAATTGCATTCCTCTTCTATCATGACAAATTACTGGGGGAATGTGAAACTTAGAGACATAGGATTTAAATAATAGTTAGGTGTCCACTGCTTGTTGAAAATTGTATTAGAATGCTTTTGGGAAAATCTGAGTTGAATGAAATCAGTGGTTTCTTATGTTAATATTTTTCAGAGTTTTAATATGGTTATGCATACTATGAATATTGAAGAAGGGATATATTATAATCTGCAGTGTTTCTCATATTAATTTGGTCAGATAACACCTTTTCGTTTAACATAGATTAATTTCTTGAGGCACATTAGTTTTATTTTGTGGAAAACAATTTGAAAAATTGTTCATAATTAGCAATTTCCTAAATGTCTATCCTTAATACTCAAGATGCTGTTTTCCTCCTTCTTTAACATAGTTCTCTGTATTTCAACTTGGTGTCATCCTATGTCATAAGACTGTTTAAAGAAAGAGCTCTCCCATCACTACATGAAGCAGTTTAGTTTGAGAATATTATTAATTCAAGATATTAGGGAATGCAATATGAATATGTGTATTATTACCACAAGTACTCTTTGATGTACTCTATTTCACAAGGACTATATTTTTATGACTCTCCTCTTCCATAAGAGTGGACTCTTGGTTGCAGTCATGTTCTATACACATGTCCATACACACACTTTTTAATTTAGCAATATGCATAGCATAAAATGCACATATATTAAGTGTTCCATTCAATGAGATTTGGAAATTGCATATATCCAAAAAGAAAAATAAAATATTTCCACCACCCCAGAATGTTTCTGCATGCCCCTACCCGAGCAATCCTTCCTATACTCCCAATGAGGTGACTACTGATTTCTGTCATCATAGATTTATTTTACCTCTTCTTGCTTTTCCTATAAATTGAACCATTTAGAACATATTCTTTTATTTCCAGATTTTTTTGATGTTTTCTACAACCTGGTTCTGAGATTAATCTATGTTGTTACATGTATCAGCTCTTTATTTCTTTGTATTGCTAAGTAATATTCCATTTTAAGAATACATCACATTTTGTTTAGTCATTGTCCTGTTGAAAAACATTTGGGTTGTTTACAGCTTTTGATTTTTAAGACTAAGATTTCCATAAACATTCTTGAACAAGTCTTTTTGTTGGTCATTTCTCATGGGTAAATATCTGAGTGCAATTACTTGTTCATGGGGTAGCTGTATCTTTAGGTTTATAAGATATTACCAAATAATTTTCCAAAGCAGTTTTATTATTTTACACTTCACTGAAAATGTATAAGAATTCCAGCTTTTTTTACATACTTACTAACATTTTCATTGTAATTCTTTTAAATTTTAGCCATTTTGGTAAATGTGAAGTAGTAACACATTGTTAATTTGGTTTGTATTTCCCTAATGATCAACATCGGGGCACTTTCTCATGTGCTTATTGGTATATTTCTACATTTTCTTTTGTGAAGTATCTGTTTATGTCTTTTGCCTAATCTTATTGGGTTGTGAGTCTTTTGACTATTGATTTGTAGGTGTTCTTTTTGTATTCTGGAAAAACAATTCTTTGACAGAAGAATATGATTACAAATATTTCCTCCCAGACTGTGAATTGCCTATTAATTTTCTTAGTGGTGTGTTTTGATGAGCAAAAATTTTAACCTTAACAAAGTCTAGTTTATCAATATTTACTCTTATGGTATAGGTTGAATATTCCTTATCTGAAATGTTTGGGACTATTTCAAATTTTGGAGTTTTTCAGATTTGGGAATATTTGCATGTATGTAATGAGATATCTTCAGGGTAGAACCCAAGTCTAAACACAAAATTGACCCATCACATGAGGTCATGTGTGGGATTTTCACCAAGTGGCATTATGTGGGCACTCAAAAAATGTTGGATTTTAGAGTATTTCAGTTTCAGATTTTCAGATGAGGGATGATGCTCAACTTATATTGTTTTTATATCCCTTCTAAGAAATCTTTGCTTAATCACTGTCATGAAAATATTCTTATACATTTTCATCTAAACACTTCATTGTTCTGGCTTTTATATTTATTTTATTTACTTATTTATTTTGGAGACAGAGTCTCACTTTGTCACCCGGGCTAGAGTGAGTGCTGTGGCATCAGCCTCGCTCACAGTAACCTCAAACTCCTGGGCTAAAGCGATCCTCCTGCCTCAGCCTCCTCCAGAGTAGCTGGGACTACAGGCATGCACCATCATGCCCAGCTAATTTTTTCTATATTTTTAGTTGGCCAATTAATTTCTTTCTATTTTTAGTAGAGGCAGGGTCTCGGTCTTGCTCAGGCTGGTTTTGAACTCCTGGCCTTGAGAGATCCACCCGCCTTGGCCTCCCAGAGTGCTAGGATTACAGGCGTGAGCTTCCGCGCCCGGCCTCTGGCTTTTACATTTATTTTGTTTTCCATCTCAGATCAATTTTTGTTTATGCAGTGAGATAGAGGTTGAGGTTCACTTTTTTTCCCTGATGGATATTCAGTGGTTCAGCACCATTTATTGAAAAGTCTTTCCTTTCTCCACTAAATTTATTTGGTGCTTCTCTGGTAGTCATGTTTGTGTTACATGATTTTATCTTTATGGCTTCAGACAATAGAACAAATTCATTCATTTTGCTAATAATCCCTACACCTCTGTTATGAACCAGGCACTGTGCTAGTCCCTGGAAAGACAATGGGAAGCCACAGAGCCATAGTTTCTACCCTCAGAGTGGGTTAGTTACACAATTTTTAGTAACCAACATTTTGTCTCAAAGTAGTTCAGATTTAAGGACGTATGTATCTCACATAACTGGAATTCGGTGGTAGTCAAGACTTCAGAGTTTATTAATTCTGTGGTTCGATGGTGTCATCAAGGTTTCAGATTTTATTTTATCTCTCTACTCTGCCATTCTCCATCAGACTGGTTGCATCCTCAGCCTGTAAGGAAAATGTCTTCTGCAGTTAGAAACATTATAATGAGACAAAATTATACTCAGATGTAGAAGAGAACTTGCTTTACTTTTATCTCTGCATTTGGTGTGAGGACTCTTTCCCCAGTATTCCCTCTGTGGACTCTTACTCAAGTGCTATTGGGAAGAACAGAAGAACATTCTGGAGTCAAACATTGGCGAGAGGAATGCAATTGCTCCTAGAGCAATCAGCACTACTTCTGGACCTGGGATGAGTTGGCTCCTACCGAGATGCAACACAATTTGAGGGGAGGGCCAGGTACCTGAAAAAAAATTAGAAAGTTATTAATAAGTCAGACAGGGAAAATAAATGCTGGGTAGGCAACTATTAGTGTTCATGGGATGTTCTTTATGATCAATTAGGGAAGATGGATATTACCCAAGTAAATAAATAAACAGGAAAGGAAATCATTAGGTTGTAATGAGTATAAAAATGGAAATTAAACAATGTCCTGTGATAGAGAGTAAATGAGGTGGATGGGAAGGGAATTCCCATTTAAGGTAGAATGTCCAAGGCAGGCTTCTTGGAGGCAAAGACATCTAAGGGGAGACGCAGCTGAGAGAACAAGCCAATCGTGCCACATCTGGAGGAAGAGATCTTTTGTCAAGGGGAGCAAGGAGTGTACAGTCCCTGAGGACAGAAAGCTTGCCATTTTCTAAGAACTGCAGGAGTACCATGAATGAAGGGGAGGGTAGCACACTGCAAAGTTAGAGAAACAGGAAGGGCCATTTATTTATCCAGGGCCTTGTAGGCCTTGCTGGCCCTGGGGCCAATTTGAACATTTACATTTTCTCCTCTGGGAATTTGGCACAGGAAATAGCAGAATGCATTTTAGGTTGGAATGGTCTGTTCAGAGGGAGGGATATTAATTGGGGAGATAGGGAGGGGGTGGGAAGGTGAGGGATAATCTGCCAGGCCCAAGGAATGAGAAACTGAGAAACTGTCTGCAAAGAGCAAGAGAAAGAGCAGATGTGTAGAAAGAAGCTGAGACAAGGCAGCCAGAGAGAAAACCCTGATTGCTTTTAGCTTCTTTGTTCCAGTACCTTCCAAAAGTCCCTGCTCTAATCCTTCCTTTAAATTGCATGAATGAGCTGGATTCATTTAGTCAATTCACCTTTCTTGCTTAAGTTAACTTGAATTGGATTTTATTACTTGCAGCTAAAAAGCCGTTAATCAATACACATATAATTTCTGCGAGTTTGACATTCTATGAAGCAAGTTAACTAAAATCAAGTCATCTATATGAGTAAATCTTAGCTAAGAATTGCTTTTCCAGATTTGGTTCTTTATTTGGGAAAAGCAATTAAAATGCTGGAAGAGTAAAAAAAATTAGAACAAAAAAGAAAGAAAATTCCTTATACCCTTATGATCACAACTAATTCCTTTCATATAAATATGTTTTTCATATGTCCATAAAAACTGTTCTGTTTACATTCTATTCTTTTATGCTTACTTTGCCCATATTTTGAGATTTTTATCACATTTTTTCATAGCATTCTTCTCCCATCATGACAAGTTATTAATAATTATCAAGGATTTGAATACATGAAAGATTAACCATTTCTATTGCTGTGAGCAGACTAAACATTTCTTAAAAGAGCCATAAATTTCCTTTCATTCTTTGTTATTGTTTTTATCACAGAAACTAGAGAGTTGGTTTTCTTATTCACACTTGAAAACCCACACATTTTTCTCTCTGCAGGGATAGTTTTCATATATATTCCTGAATTTGTTTTGTTAATTGTTTCCTTCTTTCCTTCTGAGTCTTTCTTTACCCTTTATTGATGTGTTGAGAGATCCATCTCTCCTTGTTCCTTATCCTTATTAGGAATAGGGTCTTTGCAGATATAATCAATTTAAGATGAGGTCATACTGGATTAAGGTAGATCCTAAATCTAATGCCTTGGTGTCCTCATAAGAAGAGGAAAATTTGAACAGATTCACGGAGAGATGTAGGGGAGAAAGCCATGTGATGAAGGAGATAAAGATTGAAGTGATGCAGCTGTGAACCAAGGACCAGCAAGGATGACAGCAACCACCAGAAGCTAGGAATAGGCAAAGCATCATTTGCTCTGGAGTCCTCTGAGATTTTAAACTTATATCTGCCAATCAAAGAATAAACTTCTGTTGTTTTAAATCATCTAGTTTGTAGTGATTTGTGATGCCAGCTGTAGGGAGCTAATACAGTCCCCAAGCAGACTTAATGCTTTGGTCTGGGAGCCAAGGCCGGAAGTAGGGTTGGCTCTCTCACCAGTGCCTTGCAGTGACCCCCCTTGTGGAATTTGTGTCTCCTGTCCAGATAGCTTTATGTTGTGCCAGATTAGCAGTCTCG
Source organism: Microcebus murinus (assembly GCF_040939455.1). Classification (NCBI taxonomy): domain Eukaryota; kingdom Metazoa; phylum Chordata; class Mammalia; order Primates; family Cheirogaleidae; genus Microcebus; species Microcebus murinus. Next base: position 111,882,223 of record NC_134105.1, on the reverse strand, counting down.
GTTCCTGGGGTGGGGAAGATGGTAGTGGGGGTAGTTTCCACCAAGGGACGGATGTACTAGTTCCAGTTTAAAGCTACAATTACAACTGCTTTACCACCTTGGGCATGTCATGCCAGAATACAAACAGGCAAAGAAAAAACTGAAAATACTGATGGAATAATTGATGCCACTTATCATGCAGAGTTAGGGTTGCTGAAACAAAGATGTCAGAGAGGAGCATATCTAGAATCTAAAGGATTCACTGTTGGCATCTCTTGGGGCTTCCATGCCCACCGATAATGGTGAGCAAGTAACGTTTACAGTCTATGCTTGGCAAGGGCAAGGCAACTAGGAATGCAGATCCCTTAAGGATGAAAGGCAGCTCCAGTGCTGGCTGATGGTGAGGAAAATCTGGGGTTGGTCACACTGGAGGAAGGTGATGGATTTCAATTACTCTTTCAAGATCTGTTTGTTCCACTAACCCTCTTGTACTAATTACATACAGAGATTGTGACCATTCACAACTCTAAATAGAACTAAAAGATTGGACTTACTAGAGATCTAAGTGAGAGGAGGGGTGGATTATTGTGTTGGACACCTCTTGTATGCCATTCAAATTCACTCTGTCCCATCTGTGATCTCAGTCTCCGCTGCAGCTGCATGTTCCCTGTAGTCTTTGGTAGTGCACCTCTTGCTTCCTTTCTCAAGGTTTTGCTGATGCCACAATCCGGGACACTTGCTGAAATCTACTTGATATTTATGCCCATGAGGTCACTGCTGGTAAGTAAAAAGAGCCACTGGATAAATTTTTCTGCCTTCCATACCCAAAGTGTACAACTTTCAGACTCATTTCATAAAACCCTTCAGAAAGTCTCATGGACTTGAATACCACTTGCCCATACCTATGGTCAATTTAAATTGCTGAATTGACTTTTCTTCCTTCCTTATTTTACTCCCTCTGCAACTTATTTTCTCTCCAGAGCATCACTTCCCAAATAAATTACCTGTGTGTCAGCCTTTTTCTTAGCCTTGGTATTTGGGGAAACACATGCTAAGTAAAAAAAAGATTTAATATTTATTCTGCCTGAGGCATAAATATCTGACAGCATTTGATGTTACATTGCTCAGAATATTTGCAGTTTAACAGGGTAAAAAACAATCTATATTCAAAGGACTGACTTCTCATATGTATTTCTTGACATTAGTGACCTTCCATAAGGTACTTTTGAATTGGGGGACCTTCCTTACACTTTTTGATCAAGAAAAGATCTTGAATTAACTTATTCAGTCTCCATTGTGGGTTCTTTACTATTTCCTCTTAGGCTTTTGGCATCTAAGTAATAATAAATCCCAATAACTTTTCCTGAAGAGGTCACAGCTTGAGATAAAAATGGCAAAAACATTGTTTGTGTTAGAATGCTCTATACATTTCAGGGTAGGTTTTAGGAAAATGTGCATATATTTAGCTTTCTGACCTCTGACTTCATCCCAACAGGGTTTCACCCATTTTCAGTCCTATTAGAACTTCATGGAAAAGAGCAAACCTATTCCTGGGGTGGCTGCAGCTGTATCATTAGTCTTATGTTTGTTTTATGCAGAACTTAAAACACTCCATTAATTTCTACTGCTTTGAGAGCTAATTTACTACACTTTATCTGCCTGACTTCTATTTGTCAGCAAGAAGTGCACCTTTTTTTAATAATCCATGAAATTCAGTCAGAGTAGAGCAGAGTCCTGTAGGAGGTAGCAGTTGCCTGGAAGATGAGTCCCAGCACCTGGCAGATTGAACTTCTTTATGACTACATTTAAAGACATCCAAGCCGGGCGCGGTAGTGGCTCATGCCTGTAATCCTAGCACTCTGGGAGGCCGAGGCAGGAGGATCGCTCAAGGTCAGGAGTTTGAAACCAGCCTGAGCAAGAGCGAGACCCCGTCTCTACTAAAAATAGAAAGAAAATTAATTGGCCAACTAAAAGGATATAGAAAAAATTAGCCAGGCATGGTGGCGCATGCCTGTAGTCCCAGCTACTCGGAAGGCTGAGCCAGAAGGATCGCTTGAGCCCAGGAGTCTGAGGTTGCTGTGAGCTAGGCTGATGCCATGGCACTCATTCTAGCCTGGGCAACAGAGTGAGACTCTGTCTCAAAATAAATAAATAAAGACATCCTTTGAAGACTCTTAAAATATGTTTTGTTGGAGATATAAGACAACCGATTAGAAAGGTTATAGGTCTTGCGTTGAGGAGGAGCTAAGAATCAGAAAAATTTGCATTATTCCCATTAATCATTTTTTTTTCAGTATTTATTACTTCTGTTAAGATCTGTGTGAACTCAGATCACAATATTATTAGCATTTTCAAGTAAGAAAGTTGAAGCACAATCAGGGAAAATTACTTTTTTGGGGTCAGTCAATGGGAAGGTGGTAAAACAAGATTAAAACCCAGAACACTATGCTAGGCAATGATATTTGGTCCTGAGCCAAGTGTGCTGGCTGGAGTTTCGAATTTCCCAATATCCTCTCTTACAAATTTTGGAAAGATTTGATTCCTCTTTGTCAGTCATTATTTTTTATATTTTAGGGCTTATTCTCTATTCTTACTCCCATTTGTCAAAGCTTCTCCCGCAATGCCTGCTCTGTTACGGGTGTACATTCATAGTCATGCAACAGGATGCCCTGTATGCTACAGCCACGCGTGGCTGCCGGGCATTCGAAATGTGGCCAATGAGAACTCCGATGAGCTGCACATGTAATGTACATTGGATTTCAAAGACTACATGTAAAAGCAAAGACTAGAAAATATCTCAATACATTTTATATTTACTACAAGTGGAAACAATATTTTGGGTATATTGGATTAAATATACCATTTAAACGGTTTCACTTTACTTTGTAAAATATGATTGCCAGACAATTTAAAATTACATAAGTGTGACTCACATTTGTAGCTCAAATTATATTTCTATTGGATAACAATAGAAATATTACTGTATAGTAGTTTGCAAGTGAGGAAAGAGAGGATTAGGTTGAGATTCTAAAGCAGCAGTTCCCAACCATTTTGGCACCAGGGACCGGTTTCATGGGAGGACAATTCTTCCACGGACTGAGGGCAGGGCAGGGGAGATGGTTTGGGGATGATTCAAGCACATTACATTTATTGTGTAGTCAAACGTCTCTGTTAATGATAATCTGTGTTTGCAGCTGCTCCCCAGCACTGGCATCACCACCGGAGCTTCGCCTCCCATCAGATCAGTGACTGCATTAGATTCTCATAGAAGTGCAAACCCTACTCTAAATTGCACACGCAAGGGTTCTAGGTGGCGCTCTGTATGAGGATCTAATGTCTGATGATCTCTTGCTGTGTGGGCCAGTTCCTAATAGGCCACGGACCATTACTGGTCTGCAGCCCAGGGATTGGGGACCACAGTTCTAAAGACTAAGGCCAATTAGTGGAGCCCCTGAGAGTCCAGAAGGCTAAATAATTAGATCTCAGAATTCACATGGACTACAGTTTGCATTGCATTTAAAACCTCATTTAGTCTGTGAACTTCATAAGGGTAGGATTAAGAATGGTTCCACTTACAAATGTAACCAGTGGTACCTAGATCCATGCCTGGCATGTATAGAGACTCATAAATCTGGAGTAGTGGTTGCTGGAAGAAATCCTAGGCAGAGTCATGTTTGATGTCCCTAGCTCCAGTGGGCAGAAATTTCCATGTTTGATGAGAGGCAGTCACAATTTCAGAAGAGGAGGGCGCCATTATATATTTTGTCTCTGTGATGTCGTAGTTAGGGCCTTGACTTCAACTTTCGCTATTTTATTTCTAATTTCTCCCTGCGTATCTCTCTTCCTGCAGCTATTAATAGAACTCCTGATCTAAGCTATCTGAGAGTTTCTGATATTAGTGTACAGATTGAAAAACCACTTTTACCAGCTCTTCAAAATGTGCTACAACTACTTTCATTATTCATTTCTTCACTTACATGTTTCTTCTTTCATAAATATTTATTTGGTAACTATATTCTACATTGCACCCTATTATTGTGAGTAGATTAAGAGGAAATATCAGAAATGTATGGTATAAACTCTCTGTAGGGGGGCAGATTCTCTTTTGCATATGGTTTTTCAGTCTGACTTCATAATCCCTTTTGCCATTTTATAAACATATCCTGTATTTACCTTTCTTGCCTTTATTTGTCATGCTGTTCTCATCACTCAAAAAGCCCACCGTATTATCTGTATTTTGAAGATTCAACCCCAATTCTATCTTTTCCTTGAAGCTTTTTCTCTTCCTCATTTACTCTATCTTGTCCCAAGAAGATGCGATTTCTCCTCATGGGTGTGAGTTACAATAAAGGACCCCTAAGATGCACTGTTCCTGCTACCATTTCAGGTAAAATTGACACATTGGAGAAATCAAATCAACCTATAGTCTCAACTGGCTGCTCAGTAGAATTATTTTTGATTAATTTATTTTGCCTTACTTTAGATATTCATTGGACCTCTATTAATTTTCCTCTTCTGTATCCGTCCTGTTGATAAGCACATTGAAAAGATTTTTAAACCTCTGATAGGATTTTGTTTATTTCTAGGATTTCTTTAGTCCATTTTAATAGTTTATATTTCTCTGCTGAAATTTCTCAGCTGTTGGTGTAACTTTTTCCACTAAATCCTGTAACATATTTAGCATAGGTATATTAAAGTCTATGTCTGATAACTCCAACATCTGGGCAATTTCTGGGTCTGGTTCTATTGATCAGTTCTGTTGTTTGGTTCTATTCCTGACAATTTGCCACATTGTCTTGCCTTTTCAGTGTCTTGCAATTTATGATTAAATGCCAGAAATTGTAAGTAAGAGAACCATAGAAACTAAAGTAAATAATGCTTAACCTTAGAAAAGAGCCTTTGTCAGATTACTAGGGTTTGGGTGGGAGTTAGTCCATCTAGTCTGTGGCTGACCTGAGTATGCACTTTGTGGTTGCTTTAGGTAGATTCATTTCACCGCAGACATCAAATGATGCAAGGCCTGGAACAGAATCTTTCCTTTAGCAGGGCTTTGGATTCTGAGTTTCTGCAGGTCTTGTCTCTGTTCTCCTGCCCTGCCCTTAGCACACTTGTGCCTCTGGGGTTTGGGTGGGGAGGAATCTCTTTCAGCTCTCCTGTCTCCTCCAGCCACAGTTGGTTGCTACCTTACATTCAATGTATGCTCCAGAGTTTTTAGAGGGATTGTGGCTCTCGGACTTCAGCAGGCTCTGTGTGCTCTTTTCTCCCGGTTTTAGCCATAGCGGCTGCTGCCCTGTAGTCAACATAAGGCCAGAGGTCCCTGGAGACTTCCTCTTGATTCTCCTGCCTTACCCTGAGATTTTCCAAGGCCTCCTTTGGATTTTTAACATTTGGAAGCTATTCATTTTGTCTTTACCTTTCTGGTAGCCTTCATCATAAGTTGCTCCCCATAGTAGCTTCTTACATCATATCTTCTTTTAAAACTGACAAACCATTTCATGTTCTAACTTTTCACTCTTTCCAAATAGAATAAAGAAAGTACAAGAAAATTATTTCTGATGTCCTGGGCATTGTGCTGAGCACTTTACATACACATATCTCATTTTATCATTATAATGACAGTATTATTAACATCGCACAGATAAAGAAACTAAGACTCAGAAAGTTTGAGTTCATGTATTTATTCAAAAAGGTATTTTGAGTGGTGCATATGGTATTTTTAATGCTAAGATGCCCATTTAAACATTTTTGAAATTGTAACAGATTTCACAATAGTTTTAATGTGAGAAGTAGCTCTCTCCCACCAGAATGCTATTATTGAATAATATCTAAATTTTAGATTAGGGGGAATAGAATACAGTGGTAACAATGCCTCATGGAGACTTCTTGGCCTTCGGGAAATTACACACCAGTAATCACACGGATAGTATATAGCAGAAAGAGGATTCAAACCTATGTAAGTCTAATTTCAAAATTCCATCTTGATACTGTACTATGAAGCCCCTTAGTTATGGTTGTCTGCATTGATTGAATATCAATAGCTTCTAACGCAGTGCTACTGAGGTACTGAGTAAATATTAATTAATTAATTGAATTGCATTTTTTAAAAATCTCTTCATCTCTCTAGCTTCAGCTACTTTAATCATTAATGATTTCTACTCATTTTTCTTGCTTCACCATGTCCCTAACTTAGCTTTTCAGTATTTGGGAAACATTCCTCATCTGGGTACTCTGTATTGTCTGCTTTTGGTTCAGCCCTGCCAGGGGTTCCTCTTCTCTTTCTGATGGGTGGCGGACTCTGAAAGCAAGTACTGTCCATTAAATGCTTTTTTATTCTTTGTTTTTGGCTCATTGGCTGTTTTGTCCTTCTGGAGCCACTCAGCTCTAATTGGGCTTGTTGTCTTTAGGTATACGGTTGGTACCGGCCAAAGGACAAACTTGGTGACAGATATGCTGGGTACAAAGTCATGCCATCCTAGGTACAGCTAGGTGTCATAATTATCCCAAGCTTATGTGCCTTACTTTCTCCTTTGGAGGAGGTCTTTCCCAGTTGATTTTTGGGGGCTCATGTACACGAATCCCACAGACACACAATCCTGTAGACATACCTTGATGTACCTGAATTCCAGGGCAAACATAGTCTAGACACAAACTGAGGCTCTTGTCAACCTTTCTACCTTATTTTCACAATTATTTTAGTTGGCCACAAGTTAATTAAACCTTGTGTCCTCAAGTTTTGCCTTTTATCCAATGGGATAAGAACAGCATAGTACCCTCTTAATGGAAGATATGTGAAAATCTACGAAACAGACCAACAGATTCTTTGTTGTGGCTTCTTCTTTGTGTCACCAAGTTGCTTTGTGGGACTCTAATAGCACTGGATTTGTATTAAATGATTGGCACTCACATGTAGTGAACTGTGCATATTTGGGATTCATTAATATCACCTTTGCTGTATCTGTAGTTTGCAATTGGTCATTAGTTATGCTGTGATATTTTCAAAAGTAGACCATCTCTATACCACCAGTATCTGATAATGTGCTGCTTGCAAAAAAAAAAAAAAAATTGACTATTTTATTATGCATCTTCAAAAAAATCAATTGAGATAACTGGAATATAGATTAAAAGGATAAAATCAGAATTAATATATTATGAAACTGATATCTTCTACATTAAATGTAAAAACATATCATGTGGCTTGTAAGACCAGATAGTATGAATAAATTGAGATGGGTTTAATGCTCATTGAATCAGAAGTATTTGAGAATATGTTAACTGTGTATATACACACATACACAGAGAGAGAGAGAGAATGGCAGGATTTACAAAACAGCATTACTACATACACTATGGAATACAATGTACCCATTGAATTTTACCAGAGAATAGTCATAATGAAATCTGACATTTTTATTCATAGCCAGTAGATTCAATAACTACCATTTTGTGAAAAAATACACTAATGGTCCTATTAAAAATAATGACTTTATGCTTGTTAAGTGCCCATTGATTACTTACAAACTCTCACACATTTAAGCTGGAAGAATAATTAATAGAAGAATCATTTCAGAGTTCTATTTCCCAATGACAAAGTTTATTTCTACATTTACCATAAGTGGCACTATTGTCCCAAAACACAGAGTGGGAATTTCCAACGTTTGAACTACTTCTGCGCTTCGTACATGCCCTGAGGATGCTGCCTACCTCTCCCCTCCGCAGAAGTATGTTGGGACTCACACGCCAAGACGGTGCTATGCCTTGTGGGGCTGCTGAAAGCCTGGCCACGCCACACATGTCCTCGTGTGCATTTCTTACCCTTGCTTCTTGAACTGGAATGAGCTTTTCAGAGAGCTGTGTTTAACTCTGCCCAAATACGGTCTGCTCTGACAGAGTCTGAAATTATTGTTTGGGAGACCACAGACCATGCCTTATTGATTCATTTGCAGATACCAAGAGTTTCAGAGAGGGCATAAAATCGGAGGCGAATAGAGAGCCCTAATAAACAGTTTGCTTAAAGTCAATTTTTATTAAAAGGCCAAATAGCCTGCATCTGTTGTGGCTCTGTTTCCTGGGTGACATAAGTGCCTAATGCTCCAAAGACTCCTTTTTGCTATTATGTGCTATACTGCTAATTTGAGAGAGAGTGAAAATCAAAATACCTTTGATAGTAAAATATCATTGCATTGGTTTTGTTACGTTAGATTCCAGACCCCCAAGAAGTATTTGTCTTCCTCTTGCTGTTCTCAAAGAGCACAAGGAGATTGGCAAACCTCTCCGTAGAGCAAGGACTGCCCCCAGGACAGCTCTGCCTCTGCTATTCTTGAAGGATGGTGGCAATGCATCTGGCTCGCTGTGAGGGCTCTTCCCACCAAGAATCTGTGAACCAGGAACTTGGGTTTGCCCTTCGATATTTCAAACTACACATACTGGATGGAATTAGCTATCTGTGGCAATAAACCTGGAAATTGTCAGAAAATATGGGATAGTAACATCGGGGTGCCCGAAACTCCAATCAAGTCTACTGGGCATCACTTAAGGAGGCAGGGTTGAATGTAATTATAAAATTATAATTTGGTAATGGAATGCCTAATCCATCTTATTGTACTCAATCTGGAAAAACTGAAAGAGAATAACCAGATTTAAAGCATAAAACACAGAATCCCAAAGAGCCAGCAATTGGCAGGATTCACCTAGGATTAGATAATCCTCTAAAAGGGAGAAACACACACCATGGAAGACATCAACTTTCTCATCGCTGTAGAGGATATCTCTGTTGTAGCAGAGGAATGATTCATTAGGCCTGTGGCTAGCTCTAGACCTTATATTTGGCATCTCTTTTGTCTGAAACAAAAGGGACTTTAAAAATATTATCTCTACATGTGAAAACCAGTTTTTTTTCTTCTTCTTTTTTTCCCCATTTTTAAAATTTTTTATTTCAGCATATTATGGGGGTACAAATGTTAAGGTTATGTATATTGCCCATGTCACCCCCCCTCCCTCGAGTCAGAGCTTCAAGCGTGACCATCCCCTCAGATGTTGCATATCTCACTCATTATGTTTGTGATTACAGACCTTCCCATTACATTGATATAGTCAAGAATAGTTATGAAAATAAACCTACTTTGTGAATAGATACATGTAAAATTATATTGCCAATAATTCTATCCTTTGGAACATTGTAAAAACGACTGGCATTTATATTCATGTCCACAAGAATTACATACTTAGTAGAGAATATGTAAAAAAAAGTTATTTTTTTTTAATAATAATGGTCTTTTATTCAGTAGACGTTTTTGAGTACTTACGATGTGTCAGTCTGTAAGGCATTAGATACAAAGTACTGTCTCAAGAAGTTCAAGGTGATAGAAATACATGTGCCTATGCTTACAGAAAAGGCACCATAAAAGGAGGCAAGAATGACTGCCACAAAAAGTACCAAATATGACATGTACACATGCATACACTACCCAGGTTTTAAATCACGTGACATATCAGCAGACACTGATCACTTTTGAAGGCTACTATCAGCTGAACATTTTAAACTCTAAAAGGAATTCAAGAAGGAAAGGTTCTGTCCTCATTCAATTATTCAACCATTTCCTCGCTTATTCACTCATTCAACAAGTATTTTGGATGTCCTCCTGTACGTGAGATACCATGCTGATGCCACCTTTCAACTAGGTGGTGGACGTGCAATTAGGCACACTATCAGAAACAAGGGAACAACTTTTGAAGCTCTTGTCCTCAAGTTCCCTCTTTTTGGTCAATCTAAATCTCTCTGGGCTCAGTCTTCCTTCCACGAAGTTCAGTGAGGTGCCTTGAGAAGTGCCCAGTGAAAGCTGAGCTATAGCCCGAGTTAACTGTTGTCAGCTTGGCCTCAGCCCTTAGGGAGGGAGGGCTGTTTTTGTTTTCTTCTATTCTAACTCATTTCCTGCTTCCACTGTTTCAGTGGTGAGACACAGGTGAGGCGTGCGAAGGGGTGGACTAAGAGAAGCCATTTGCTTACTCTCGAGAATAAGCCTCAAGCTAAAGGAAGCAAAAGAGATAGCAGAGCATAGTGAGGAAGACTGAGAACGCCTATCCACAGAAATGGCATTTAAGTTAAAACTTGGAAGAGTTTTGGGCTTGCTTGTCCAAAAGAATGGCAGAAGAAAGCTGGGTAGGTAGTGGGGAAGAGGAGAGGGTGTACTGAACAGAGAGAATGATGTTTGAGAAGGGAGAATATGGCACAACTAGAAAACTGAGGGAAGTTTAGGAAGGATGAAACTCATGGTAGGGTGTAGGTGCAGGTGGAAGAATTTTAAGGAGGGAGCTGTCATTATTTGATTTCACTTTAGAAAGACTCAGAGTGAATACAGATAACTGAACGGGGGTAGAACAATTTTCTAGATGAGAAATGACATTTACTTGGTTTAGAGTTGTGGAAGTGGAGATGGAAAGATATAGACTTATTGGAGAGTTACCCTGGAGAATCTGCAGAAACTTATATTGAGAATTGTTTTTATTTCTCATAAGGCAGAGCCAGAATAGGTGTTGGAGTAGGCAGGATAATCATTTGCCTACATGCTGTGAGTTAGACACTCCTGGAGAAACTCTATCCCCAAATATGATCCTTGTGATCTGCAAACCAAGACCTGGAGCACTATCATTAATGATTTATTTCTTTTGATAATTGCCCTGTGTTATCTGTTATCAATCAGGCATCATGATCATCCCTTTCTAAGCTTTACATGCATTGCAAAAACAAAGCCAGAAATTACAGGTCCAAGAATTCCTTTCCCTTTGTAGTTCTCAGTTAGATTTTTTCCTCATAAGAATAGCCCACATGTGATTTTGAAGATGGAAAAGCAGAAGCCATTATTCTCTGGACACAATTGCACCGATGCAAGGACAAAGGTGAGATTCACAGTGGCTTCCCAGGGAGCTCTTAAGAATCAGTCTCATCACTGTTGTAGGCTGACAAGTGGTGCAAACTTTTTAGCAGTTTCCTGACAAGTTTTAAGAATGTTTGATGTTTCAGTCTGATATTGTCAGTGTCAGCTTCCTTGACCTTCGCTCCTGTAGCTTTTTCCAACAATTACACAAACCCATAATTCCTATGTTAAACTTTTTGTATCCCCAATATATTGAATGTCCTCTGTTTTTTCATGGAAGTATCACTAAAACAGGTTTCTGTACCAGAAGTTGTTTTCAAGAAAATAGACAATTAAAAAATGGGAATCTTCAATTAGTTCTTTGAGCTGGCTAGCATTAGAGTAAGTAAAAACTTCACCGACAGTGGAAAATACGTCATAATCATCCATGTCATACAATCGCAAAACAGTTGCTTAAATTATCACCCTCACCTGCCTAGGGTCAGGTGCTTACAGAAGGTGAGGCTTGAAATCACCAAAATTCTTACACCAAGTAGAACTTCATGGTGCTTGAATGGTAGTGTGGATTGTCTGGCTGATTCTTCCAGAACTGGAGAATTTAGAGAAAAAAAAAATCACAAGCTTAGAACTTTATTATTTTTTCAGCTTTACTGAGGTATTGTCGACACATAAAATTATACATATTTAAGGGATACAAAATGATGTTTTGATATATATATAGTGAAATTATTGCCAAAATCAAACTATTAATACATCCATCACCTCACATACTTTATATGTGTGCACGTGTCTGTGCGTGTGTGTGTGTGTGTGTGTGTGTGCGCGTGATGAGAATATTTAAGATATACTCTCTTAGGAAATTTCAAATATGCAGCTAAGTGTGATTAACTATAGCCACCATGCTGTGCATTAGATATGCAGAACTTGCCCATCCTGCCTAACCAAAACTTTGTACCCTTTGACCATCACTTCCCCACTTGCCCTCCTCCCTGCACCCATACTCTTGGCAGCCACCATTCTACTCTCTGCTTCTATGAACTTGCCTTTTTTTGATTCTACATATAAGTGAGATCATGAGGCTATTTGCCTTTCTGTGCCTGGCTTATTTCTTGTAGCACAATGTCTTCCAGGTTCATCCATGTTATCATAAATGACAGATTTCCTTCTTTTTAAAGGGTGAGTAATATTCTATTGCATATATATTCACCACATCTTCTTTATCCATTCATTCATTTATGAACACTTAGGTTGATTATGTATTTTGGCTATTGTGAATGATGCTGCAGTGAACAAAAAAGTGCAGCTAATTCGTTGAGGTACTGCTTTTGTTTCCTTTGGATATATATTCAGAAGTGAGATTGCTGGATCAGATGGTAGTTCTATTTTTAATTTTTTGAGGAACCTCCATACTTTTCTTCTTCTTCTTTTTTTTATATCTATAGAAAAAAGATTTATTATAAGGAATTGGCTCATGCAACTACGGAGGCTGAGAGGTGCCAAGATGTATGGTATAGACCCATGAGAACCATGGTTAAGTTCTAGTCCAAAAGCCAGCAGGCTCGAGATCCAAGAAGAACTGACATTTCAGTTCAAGTCTGAAAGAAGGAAATGTTCAATGTCGCAGCTCAAGGCAGTCGGGCAAGAGGAGCTCTCTCTTACTCAGGGGAGGACCAGCCTTTTTGTTCTATTCAGGCCTTCAACTCATTGGATGGGGCCACTCAATTAAGGAGGGCAATTTGCTTTATTCAGTCTGCTGATTCAAATGTTAATTTCATCCAAAAACACCTTCACAGACACACCCAGAATAATATTTGACCAGCTTGACCCCATGGCCAAGTCGACATTATATATTAACCATCACAACCATTCTTTTTTTCGTAATGGCTGCACCAATTTACATTCCCTCCAACAGTGTATAAGAATTCCCCTTTCTCTACATCTTGGCCAACACTTAACTTTTTGTTTTTTTGGTTATAGCCATTCTAACAGGTGTGAGGTCTCACTGTGCCTTTGACTTATATTTCCCTGTAGATTAGTGATGCTGGGAACTTTATTAAATATTAAAACAATTATTTATTTTAATGAACAAGTGAAAATTGCACATATTTATGGTGTACAAAATGCTCATACACCTATAATGATTGTTTTTGTGTCTTCTTTTGAAAAATATTTATTTGGGCCCTTTGCCCATTTTTTAACTGGATTATTTGTTTTCTTACATTGAGTTCCTTATATATTTCGTATATTAACTCTTTATCAGATGTATATTTTGCAAATATTTTCTTCCATTCCATAGATTGTCTCTTCAATCTGAAATTTTTCCCCTTGGTTGTACAGAAGCTTATTAGTTTGATGTAATCCCATTTGTCTAATTTTGTTTTTGTTGTCCATCCTTTTCAGGTATATAAAATAAATAATTTTCCAGACCAATGTCAAGAAGATTTCTCCCTTTATTTTCTTATAGGAATATTACAATTTTAGGTCTTATGTTAAGTCTTTAATCTATTTTGATTTTATTTTTTCATATGGTGTGAGATAAGTATTCATTTTAACTCTTCCATATTTGGATATCTCCAGTTTTTCCAACAGCAGTTATTGAAGAGACTGTCCTTTCCTTCTTGTGTAATCTTGGCACTTTTGTTGAAGATTGATTAGCTGTAAATATTTAGATTTGTTTCTGGGGTCTCTATAGTTCCATTGATCTATATTTCTGTTTTATTCAAGTACCATAGTATCTTGATTTCTATTGCTCTGTACTACATTTTGAAATCAGGTAATGAGATGTCTCCAGCTTTGTTCTTTTTGCTCTAGATTACTTTGGCTATAACACATTTATTTGCAGTTCCATATGAATTTTAAGATTATCTTTTTTCTTCTTCTGTGAAAAATACCCCTGGAATTTTGATAGGGATTGCATTAAAACTGTAGATAACTTTGGGTAGCATGGGCATTTTAATAATATTAATGCTTCTTTTCCATGAACATGAGATATGTTTTCATTTATTTGTGTCTTCTTTATTTTCTTTCATCCATGTCTTATATTAAATAGTTTTGAATGCATTTTTATATGTTTAGATTAATTTACTCATACATATTTTACTCTTTTTGATACAATTATAAATGGATTATTTTCTTGATTTCTTTTTGGGACAGTTTATTATGAGTACATAAAAATGCTACGGAATTTTGTATGTTGATTTTATATCCTGCAATTTTACTGAATTTTAAAATTTGTTCTAATAGTTATTTTTGGAGAAGTTTTAAGGGCTTTTTTAAATTTATAAGACCATGTCATCTGTAATCAGATGTAATTTTAATTCCTTTTCCAATTGGGCGCCATTTATTTGTTTACTTATTGCCTAATTGCTCTAGCCAGGACTTTCAGTACTATTTTTAATACAAGTGGTAAGAGGGTGCACCACTGTCTTCTTCCTGATCTTAGAAGGAAAGCTTTTAGATTTTCACCACTGAGTATGATGTTAGTTGTGTGCTTGTCACATACAGCCTTTATTATATTGAGAGACTTTCCTTGTGAGTCCTAATACCTCATTTGTTGAGAGATTTTTTTTTGTCATGAAAGGATGTTGGATTTTTATTAAATGCTTTTTCTGCATCTATTGAGATGATGACAGGATTTTTTCCTTCATTCTGTTAATGTGGTGTATCATATTTATAGATTTGTGCAAGTTGAACTATATCATTGCATCCCAAGGATAAATCCTACTTGATCATGGTGTATAATTATTTACATGTGCTGTTAATTTCAGTTTCAGTTTGCTTGTATTTTATTAAGCATTTTTGCATCTATGTTCATCGGAGATACTAGCCTTTATTTCTCCTTCATTTTTACAAACATTTTCTGGGTATAGTATTCTTGGCTGACATTTTCATTGCTAACCCATCCCCCATCCCAACACTTTGAATATTTCATCCCACTCTCTTCTGACTTCTGGCAAAGTTTCTGCTGTGAAATCTGCTGTTATCCTTTTGGAGGTACCTTTCTATATAAATGAGTCATTTTCTTCTTGTTACTTTCAAAATTCTCTGAGATTCCAGAATGAAAGAGGGGGCACTTAAATTCCAGGAACAAGGTGGGGGAAATCAATCTAATGGGCATCAAAGCTCACTGTTACTTGAGCTGTATAAGAAAACATGAAACAAGAAACCTCAGGCCAACCTCTTTCTAAGCAATGAATTCATCTTGTTGAGTTACCCATGCCTTGGTTCCAATAATAACTAGTAATTAACCTGTGTTCTGAGATACGACAGTGGTTTGGCGCACACACGGAGTTAACATTATTGTCATCTCTGTGTCTAGGTTTGTGATCGAGACCCTTTGGCTGGTTCAAAGGAGCTTCGAGAAATGAGGGCTAGAGTAGGCACAGGGGAAGAATGGAAACTGTTATCACTGTGGAACAATCTGGTGTTTATTCCGCCTGTGTGCTTATTATTTTTGTTTCCCTCTTCACAGCCTTTGTGACCAATTTCTGACCCTGTTGCTTTAGAGTAAAAACTAGCATTGTTCCTGGTTTGCCTGAGTTCACAGGCATTGTCCGAGTGGCATGAAGCATTGAAATTGTTCTGAGCAATTCACTGGGTCCTTTTGTCTATGACACCACTGGGGGTAACCAGTGGGGCTAACCACAAAAATAACATTGTTAACTGGTGCCTCAGACTATCCTCTTGCTCAGTAAGTAACATTGAGCTTAAGTCAGTGTGGCTGCCACAGACCTAGTCCCATGATATACACCAGCTCTGACATTATAGGAGCTGAGTAGGCAGAATCTGGATATGGAAATTTGGGGAAGGTACTTGAAGTTGGACTCAGCCGAAGGTGAGTTAGGATTCCAGCAGGTAAATCATGGTGTCCAAAAAGCATAGTGATGGGTGATTTCTGAATCCTGCCCCTCCTATGGCAGTGCAGCGTCTGCTGCTACCTTCATGGGGCATTGCATGTCATTATTTGAGGCTGAGAAATACAGAACAATAAATGTGTAAGTGCTGGGGGAGTTAGAAAGATCACCAGATCTTGGAAGCCAGAGAGAAAAATCATTTGGGATCTGGAGGTAGAAGCTCAGAGTCTGGGAGAGAAGGTTCAGTGAGAGCAGGTTAAGATAAAAATGGAGTGTAGCATAAGAAACTTAAATTTAGCATCCAGTAAGAGCAGCAGTCATTGTTCTAGTGGAAGTTGGATGAAAGATCAAGGAGTTTGAGGGCAAGGGTTAAGGGTAGTTGGTGAACAGACATTAGTGCCTTAACTTTGGACTCTGCTTTCAGGGGTAGGGCTCCAGGTTTTAAAGAGAATTTCTGGGAGTTACATATAGTGTCTTTCTTGAAGTAAACGGAAGAATTGGATAGAATTCTGAAGTTGGGTTTCAAGCACAGTAAAATTAAGGAAATACAAGGCTGCGATACCAGGCAGGAACTTTATAAAAATTGGGCAGTAGGCTAGATACCAGAACCAGGGCAATAATATCAAGTGCAAATTTATTACTGTACTAAAGTTCATTAAATCCTCCTATACAATAGAATAGATTACAGGAACTCAAGTGTAACTAAACTGAAGCTGAAGTTACGTAGACCAAACGATGGATAGGAGAGAGCGCTAGATGGTTCAGAACAGTTTATACAAGAACCAAAATCAAGTGGGAAACCAATAGCTGATGGGCACCCATCATACAAAAAGCACTAGTCAGTAAAAAAAAAAAATCAGATATGTAAACATATGTGTGTGTGCGTGTGTATACATGTGCATCTACGTGTGTTTGTGTGTATGTGCGCTTGCCTTGGAGGTAAGGGATGATATGCAAAAATCAGACATGTAAAACTTGGCTACAGTTTTTGTTCAGCTCTCAATCTGGTTGAGGAAATAAGTCACAACAAATATTCACATGAAAAAATAATAAACATTGCAACTGAATAAGTGAAAAGAAGGTCAAGGCCCCTGGGACTGTGGTGGTCAGAGAAGCACTCACCAGAGTGCTTTGAAACTGGACTCAGTTATAACATAGGATTTGGATAGACAGAGAAGAGGGAAGATGGCATATGGAGTGTGAGAAAAAGCATTAGAAAGAAAGAAGAGATGGAGTTGCCTTGGCATATTAGTTAGGAAGCCACCTTGGCTGGCATGGAAGGTTTTTGTAGAGTAGTGTTGAAGCCCCGAAGAAGACAGGGAGTTCATATTCTGCATTTAAACCATTATTCCTGACTCTTCTATCTCACTTTGATGTTTATCCCATCACAGCTACTTTCGTGGTGTCCTATTCATTTTGACTTCAACTAAGCATTAGATGGGATAAGGAGGTTCTAGGCAATAAAGTAACTAACAGTTTGGTGTATGGATTCCTGGAGGTATTTCAAAAATTTCTTAATGTTTAATGACACAAAGGAATGTTTTCTTTGTTTGGTTTATTGTACAACTATTAAGCTAATGAGAAGTCAAGCTGGAATTTGAACCCAGGTGATGCTTTTCTAAATCCTGCATTCTTCTCAATATATGGCAACCTTGTAAGTATCCATTCCACCCCTGCTTGAACCTCCCCTTGGGTGGGCTTCTATGTGTAGGAACTATGCACACTGTACCATGCCAGGTATTTTTCTACATTAGAATGTGTAAAACTACATAAGGGGTGTGCATGCTTGACCTGAATTTAATTGTACGGGAGTATAAAGCCTTGTTTTCTTTTGTAAGAAGCCATCAATGAGTGAATGGCATTGTGTGTACACAAACTTCTAGCAGGGTGACAGGCGACAGTGATTGACTGCATGGATAGGTATTCCAGTGAATGCTGAAGTGAGAATAATGCATGCACAAGGTGTGTGAGAAGGAATGTAGTTGTCTTCAACAAAGTCAATTAGTCAATTGGGTCTACATTAAAGATGGCAGCGTGGGAGGATATGAAGGCACAGATATTGCAGGCTTGGTTTCCACTTGGAGGGTGGGGGTTCAATCAGAGTACACAGACATGGCCTACTATCTTAAAATAATTGCTAAAGGCACAGCAATTGACCTATATCATAAGTCTGGAGTAGTTTTCTCCCAGAGGTAAAAAATCCCTAGTCAAATCTGCAAAAGAAGAGTTGTTATGCTCTTTGTGTGTTGTCTGTGTGAGAGTGCTTGTGTGTGTGTGTGTGTGTGTGTGTGTGTTTCAAAGCTAGCAGTGAAAGGCCAACTAAAGCACTGCAAGGCAACATAAATGATTTAAGACCCAACGATTTTGCCAGGGAAACATTCAAGACGGAGTCTAATCCTTTAATCTAACCCCAGTCCCTTTAAAAGCTTTGAGCTAGGAGTTGACTCAGCATGTCAGTGCCAAGAAGATCCATTGACCCTGAGTTCAGTGCTGAGAAATTGAGAAATGTTCTTTTTAATGTCTATTCAATAAATACAGCATCCACCTTGCAAGGGGCTGCACAATCCACTTCAAATCCATTATGGGATGTTCTTGTGGGCTGACAAGTTGTCCTGAGACAACAGTGGCCATGAGATGAGGTTAACCCTTCCTGTGGAATGTAAATCATCACAACCGACACCATTGCTGGCTCTCATAAGACCTTGGAAAGAAGAAGGTATTTGCATCGATACGAGGACCCCGTGGTGTGCATTTCCCTCCAGACTAAGGCTGCCTTTTTCAGAATGCATACACTCATGCCACAGAGATCTACACATAACCACAAAATGATATTTTAAAATATAACAACAATGACAAAAAAGACATTAAATTTTACCTTCCTTGTCACCACACCTGGAGACAGAGATCAGATTCCTCTCACCTCATTGGCATGGACAATCCCTCCCACCATATTGTCTGTGAACACTGTGACTATACGAATATCACGTAAATGTATGTGATTAAAAAATAGTTGTCTAATAAGAGGTGAAAGGAGAAATCTAAGAAATGTAGTTCAGAACTGGGTGCAGGGGCTCACCCTTGTTATCCTAGCACTTTGGGAAGCTGAGGTGGAAGGATCGCTTGAGGCCAGGAGTTCGAGAACAGCCTGGGCAACATAGGTCTCTACAAAAACTTTAAAAAATTAGCCAGATGTGGTGGCACATGCCTGTAGTCCCAGTTGCTTGGGAGGCTGAGCTGGGAGGATCACTTGAGCCCAGGAGTTTGAGGTTGCTGTGAGCTATGATTGTGTCACTGCACTCCATCTTGAACCTTCATCTAAAAATGTTGGTTTGGTCTTGAAGTATTAGAATTTGGCACAGTGGGTTATGAGACAAGTGGGAGAGAATATTGAAAATCAAGACAATTCCAAAAATGTGTAATGGAAAATAACTGACCTCTTATGAGGCCAGAGAGAAATGTGATCTAGAAACAAATGAACTGCCAAATTTCTCCAGAGCTGGACCAAGTTAAAATGAGGCTCAGTGAATTGGATTCTTTGCATTATAATAACAAATTCTTTTGTACTAAATTATTCACTTCATAACAAAAGGTATATGTGTTGAATAAATATTTGTGGGTTGATAGATTAGCTGGTTGACTGTATGTGGCCTCACATGAACCAGCATAAACTAATTGCCTATTATTTGCCAAATTGCTAATCACATATGGGATCTATTAATTTAACACATACTTATTGAACACCTTCTATCTATAAAGGACCCATTAAAACTTAAAGTGGAATTTTGGATACTAGGGAGAAGAGAGACTATTTGCAGGTTTGCTCAAAGTACCTTTCTAGGAACAAGTTTCATAGAATTTTATAGATGCTATTTGGAAAATGATTTCTATTGTCAAATCAGTTTGGGACATACTATCAAAATCTAGAAGTTGTTTTACCAGAATCCCTCTCCAATAAGAAGCTTATGTTAATTGTCAATCTCAAGAAGGGGGATATAACATGTAAAGTTTTTGCTAATTTTTAAACATATAGTAGTCCCTCTAGAAAAAGAAAGTAACTCTTAGAACCAGCATTCTCTAGAGCACATCTTGAAGAATGCAGTGAATTCAAGTAGTATGCCTTTCTCAAAGCAACTAGAAGAATTTTGCAGTCAACCTTGATTTTCTCCTTTGTGTCTGAGAAGGAGCTAGCAATTTGCTTCAGTGGACTCTGAGGAGGCCAGATTTATTCCTCCCAAAAGAGTAAAGTGACTTCAATGTACAGATTGCAGGTGTTGAGAAATGTAAGCTCTGGGGATAAGGGGAGGGTTTAAGCAGCCAGGGACTATCTCAGAAGAAAAAAAATGACTCCATGGCTCTGCCCTCCTCCATCCCTGCCATGCTCCCCCGGGTCTGTTTAGATCAGGGAAAGAGTGCTACGCCCAGAGCTGGGCTGCCTGGGTGCAGGGTTGAGAGTGATTTCTCTTCCTTCTTTGCACGTTCATGTGTCTCTTGCTGCACAGCTCCACATTCACATTAATACTTTTTTATTATTTAATTTAATTTAATTTAATTTTTGAGGACAGAGTCTCATTTTGTTGCCCAGGCTAGAGTGAGTGCCATGCCATGGCATCAGCCTAGCTCACAACAACCTCAAACTCCTGGGCTCAAGCAATCTTAACTGCCTCAGCCTCCCAAGTGGCTGGGACTACAGGCATGTACCACCATGCCCGGCTGATTTTTTGTATATATATTTTTAGTTGGTCAATTAATTTCTTTCTATTTTTAGTAGAGATGGGGTCTCGCTCAGGCTGGTTTTGAACTCCTGACCTAGAGCAATCCGCCCACCTCGGCCTCCCAGAGTGCTAGGATTACAGGCGTGAGCCACCAAGCCTATACTTCTTTAAACTAACCTTGTCTCCCCTTTGCAAAGAAAAGAGGTACCCCGTTATCCCAATCAGCACCACCCGGTGAGTAAGTGTGGGAGAGAATGGACATTTTTTAATTATATTTCATGTCCCAGGTATGGTGCTAGGCATTTTATACATTGACCTTTGGGGGGAGGTATTATTTTCCTCATTTTAAAACCAAGGTTAGAACCAAGGTTAAATTAAGTAATTCTAGGATATAGAATTAATAGATAGTAGAAATGAAATTGAATCTTGGTCAGCCCAACTAAAAAGCCAACTGCATTATAAAAGAGGTGTATATATAGTGCTTCATAGGTGGCAAAAAGTTCAACATGTATTTTTTCATTTGCATTTTGACAAGTTTTATTAATAAGCTTTCGGATTAAAAAAAAAAAAAACTAAAAGGGATTACTCCTTGCCCAAGGTCACACAGTAAATCAAAGGCTCAAAGAAAAAGATCTCCATCTAACCCTGGGCTAGATTATCCAGCCTCAAAATGGATGACTTAGATTAGGATTATCATAACCATTGCTGTCATTTGTTAATTCATAATGATTGATAAATAGCATCCTGGCTGGATGCAGTGGCTCACACCTGTAATCCTAGCACTCTGGGAGGCTGAGATGTGAAGATCACTTGAGGTCAGGAGTTCAAGACCAGCCTGAGTAAAAGTGAGACCTCGTCTCTAGAAAGAAATAGAAAAATTAGCTGGGCATGGTGGCAAATCTATAGTCCCAGCTACTTGGGAGGATGACGCAGGAGGGTCGCCTGAGTCCAGGAATTTGAGGTTGCTGTGAACTGTGATGACACCACAGCATTATAGTCGGGGTGACAGAGCAAGACTCTGTCTCAAAAAAACAAAACATAAATAGCATCCCCCACTTAATCCTTGAAAAAATTCTGAAGGTAGAATTTTATTGTTTTCAAAGGAGGACTAGAAGGGCAAAAAAGGCTATGTGCTTTGATCAACATCAATGTGAGATGCAATGCTAACAGTTTGGCAGTTGTTATTTCATTGCATCCTCAGTAATCTTATGAAGTAAGTGCTATTATTATCCCCATTTTATAGGAGAAGAAACTGAGGTTTAGAAAGCTTAAGAAAGAGTGTTGGAGTTGGTACTCAATCCTCTTCAGATTCTAGAGCCTCAGCTCTCATCCCACTGCCTGCCTGCCTCTCAAATTAGGACTCGTCCTCAAGACTTCTGTTTCTGATCCATGTTCTTTTCCCAATATAGTCATGAACTGTCAAAAGATATGGATGTAAAGTGAGAGTAGATCAATTGCGTAAATACCTTCTCTATGAGAGAAATCATGTGTGTGCATGTCAAAATATGTGCATGTATAAAATCGCAAGCGGAAATACAGCATGCTGTGTTTTGAAAGAGCTCGTTCGTGTTAGAGCTGTAGGGTAGAGGTCCTTTGTATGTCCCATCTCTGTGGCTTTTGCTCGTGATGTAGTGAAATCCTGTCATAAGTCAGTCTGTCTATATCTGAGTCCCGGTGAGTTTTCCCTGATTGATTAGGATGGAGTATCTGTGCCTCGATCAGAACCGCATATTGTGAATAGCGTGACAGCCCCGTGTGTCACCCGGGGACTCTGTCATTGCAGTAGCCAGAGTCTCAGATTGGATTGTGCCTGAGCATTGACGATCCAGTATTGATGTTCATGTGACACTGGAAGCTACTGTAACAATCTTTATTTTATCTGTGGCTTTTGCTCTCGGGCTTGGGTTGAGCCCCCACAGGGTTACCACAATAATCAACACCTCTAATTAGCACTTAGAAATGTCTGGCTCCCAGGGCTGTCATTAGAAGACAAGCTTGGTGTGCAAAAATACGGAAGCTCTTGCATTTCCCGAGCAAAATCCTTCTCCCAGGCCTGTGTCGTGGATTGTGCTTTCGACACTCTGCCAGCAGGAGCCCCTCTCCCTGCTCCCTTCATCTAGGAGGAGCTGAATTCAGAGGATGAGGTCTGCCTGGGCAAATGGGAGGCTGGAAATTAGACTTCGTGTCACATGCCTAATTCTTCAGCTTACGAAAGGCCGGTCTGTGACTGGGGCTCCACCGACACTCCACGATGTGTGCAAGAGAAAGTAACAGGAGTGTCTCTCCCTCTGTTCCTTGATCTCATTTTCCTTTTGCAAATGAGATGGAGGAGAAATAGCTGAACACTTACGCCTTATAAGGTAAGTGCTATTATTATTTCCATTTTATAGAAGAGGGATTATTCCCATTTTATAGAAGAGGTATAGTAAGTGCTATGATTATTCCCGTTTTATACTTACACCTTTGCATTCAGGCCCAGGGACCACCGAGAAAGACAGTATCTCCATTCTACCTTTCCCCCAGCAGGGGGTCAAGCGATGAGAGACAGCAGGATAGCTACCTCGAGAAGGAGGTAGTTTTGTGTAGGAAGGGAATGGTCCATTGGCCAAGGGCACCATCGTGTACTCGCGAATGGGCTGGTAGTTTATTTTCCTCAAGCCGTCACCAAGTCAAATGCAAGCTAACGCTGATACCAGTTTATTGCTGTGATCATGGCTGCCGTTACAGGCATGAGCACAACCTCCAAAGCAACGAGGGAGCACCAGGACACCCAGCTGCAGCGGATGTCTTTGACTCCCTCCTTCAAACACAACCTTCTCTGTGATCAGCTGGCACCATATCATGTCCCTGTCCAATTTTTAGGGGGTCGAGCTCAGGTGACTTTATTGATTTATTTTAAAGAGCAGGCCCAATGCAGGAAATGGCAGAAAAGGGAATGAGGGATGGTGAGGCTGGCCCAGACTACAGGGATGCTCTTCTGCATTCCAGTTTCACCTCCATCCCCAGCCCCTCCCCAGTTCTTGCAACCATCGTGGATGAATTGCCCTAGAACTAGATCTATCGTTGCGGATGGAAGAGAGGCTGGACAAGCTAGTTATAACCTTCGTAACACTGGCAGGCACAGAGGTAGACTTGTACTCTAGTCTGCTCTTAGCTGCTCACTGGCCGAGTTGTCACAGTGTTTGGTTTTTACTTTGGTCTCATCCAAAACAGATAATAATATTTACTCCCTGAAGACTAGAAGCAAATGGCCTCTTAAGGATCTTTGCAGTCGAAGGATTTAGGAAAATAAACTTTGGCACTATCTTTTCAATTTTTTTCCTGAAAAAATTGACATCACTACCCTCCTTTGCAGAATAAAACTCTAGGGTGGTGTCGACTCCCTTTTGTGCATATACCTGTACAGCCCTCAGCTAGTTATGAAGAATACAAAATGACCAGGTGCTAGTCACCAATAACCAGTTTATTTTGTTATTCTCCCCCGGACAAACACACACACACACACACACACACACACACACACACACACACACACACTTTGAGATGTATTAATATTATCCTGACAATATTTTGTCAAAGGCATAAATAGCTAATGGTAGCATTTTTTTATGTAGGACTATGATTCATATCCAAATTCAGCTCTCAGAACACCATTCCTGTGTCAGGGATGGTTCTGGACATTTTTTGGTGTACATTATCCTTTTAAGCTAATTTAACCTTCAAAATCAAAAATCGTCGTTATTATTTTATATAGTTTACACATTAGGAAACTGAACCATAGAGATAACTTAGTCAGGCACATAGCCATAGATTTTGGGTTGAAGTGCCTTTTGATTTTTATTCAAATTAAACCACAGGAAGGTAGGCTTACTTAATTTTCCCATGAGGCTGATTCAGGCTCCATCTTGACCCTGTCTGACCTTGAAGCTGGGCCTGTACCCTGGAGCAGGAGGGGCAGCCCCGTGGGTGTCTGCTCACCAGTGGGTATCGGGTACAGTGTGGTAAGATGGGAAGACCACCTGGTCTTGAGCTCACAGGTGGTACAACTAAGAACAGGCACTCGGCCATTTGAGCCTCAACTTTCTCTGTGAAATGGGGCTCAATATACCCTTCTTAAAATTAATGGTAATCAAAAATGATGCAAAGTACCTGTCATATATTAATATTAATAGGTGCTCCACACAAATGACTTCCCTTCTTTTGAAGAAAGATAATGTCGCACTTCTGGAAATAACGGCTGGCATTTCTGGGACAGGGTAGAGTTTGCAAAACATTTTCAGACTTTTCTTTGCTCTGTCTTTTCTTTGCTCTGTTACCTCTTTCATACTAGTAACTGTAAGAGGTAGTCGGAGGCTAAATATTTTGGCATTGTCACAGGTCAAGCAGTCAATTCTGAAAGGAGAAAAATTAGAACCAGTAGGTAAAAGCAGACTTGAAAATGTGGGGATGTGATATTTCTTTCCTTGAATGAGTACCTGGGAAAACTAGAAGATGGGAAATGAGCTTTCTACGTTTTGTGTCTCACCGAAGTGTTTGTATTTGTTTCCACACCTGCCTTGTCAGTGTGACCAGGACGGATCCTGTTTGGTCTGTTTACCTGGTATTTACTCAAGTCTGCGATCAACAAGAAAACACATCTCAGCATCTCACTTGGCAAGAGGAAGAATCGAGGCAGCACGGCAGCTGTCATATTTATTTCGGTGGCAAAGCAGGTCAGGAAAATTGATAAAATTAATCACACAAACTAGCAAACATCAGGAGTGAAAACGTGAAGGAACAGATGAGTTCTTGCTTCATCCCAGACTGCACCTGCCCTTAGTTCTGATGGGATCTGGGCAATCAGATGATGGAAGCAGGGAGGAGGGGTCGTGGCAATGGAAATAAAGGCCCGAAGAGAAATTGGACCATGCGAGGTTATTGGGGCAGGTCTTAGTCTGCGGGCCTGTGATGTCTGTGAAACTCTATTAAGTTCTCTGAGGCTGTAGGAAATCCATCTTTACATGTCCCAGGAAGAGAATAAGTTCAGGACCTAATATTGGTTTGGATCTATGGCAGGTGATCCTAACTTATTTGGGCAACATTTCTTTCCTGTTATAAGAGGAAACATGGCCTTTAACTGCAGTAGTTCCTGACTCTGGATGTGCTTTAGTGTCACCTGGAGAGCTTTTAAAAATACTGATGCCCACACCCAACCCCAGATGGACAAAATCAAATTGTCATGGGGGAGGGGCCCAGGCATGGATGATTTTTATTAACTCTTTAAGTGATTCTAAGGGAAAGCCAGTGCCAAGAGCCACCGGCCTATAGCAGTGGTTTGCAAACATTAGCATTCATCAGAATCATCTGGGGTGCTTTTTAAAACTGAGATTACTGGGCCCCACACCTGGGGTTTTTCATTCAGTAGGTCTGGGCTGGGGCCTGAGAATTTTCATTTCTCATAGGCTCCAGGGGATGCCGTGTGGCTGGTCCGGGGACTGCACTTGAGTCACTGGCTAAAGAAAATGGCACTAGGTTCTTGTTCTGACCCCAACATTTATTAGCTGTGTTATTACCTTAGTAAGTCATTCAGTTTTTAAACTCACATTTATAATAATTATTGCCTTTCTTATCTCAAAGATTTTTTGGAGATGAAAGGAGATAATGTATATGGAAGTCTTTTGTAAACTATAACACATAGGATAAAAATTAAACTTTTACTATTTTCTGTTCAAATTTCCATTTTGCTTTGGGTTTGCAGATCTAATTATGATTCTGACAACTTGAAGCCAGATTCATTCATTCATTAAGAAAGTAACTAACAAATGCCATTATATACCAGACCCTGGGTTGAATGCTGGGGACAAAAGTGACCATGACACATGCATGTCTTCCTTCATAAAGCTCATATTCTGTTGCAGGGCCAAATTTACTTGTTTTTGTATGGCCAGTGAGCTAGGTATAATTTTAACATTTTAAAAATTGTAACCAAAAATCATGAGAAAAAATATTTTTTGATGCACACGAATCATGGAATTTCAATTTCAGTGTCCATGAGTAAAATTTTATCAGACCACAGATATGCTCACTCACTGTCATATTTTAAATGGCTGCTTTCATGCTATAATGGCAGAAGTGGAGTAGTTGAGACAGAGATTGTATGGCCCACAGGGACTAAAATATCTACTCTCTGGCCCTGTACAGAAAAAGTTTACTGACCCCTGTTCAGGTAGAAGAGTTAAATTCCATTATAGCAAATGCTGGGAGGGAGCAAATAAAATGCTGGGTAGACTATCAGGTGTGGGAATCTACTTTCCATAGAGAGTTCAGAGAGTGCCTCTTTGAAGAGATGATATTAAACAGGACCTAAAAAGAATGCCAGGAGTTATCCATGCAAAGTTTCAAAGAACAGAACAGCCTATATAAAAGCCCTGAGTTTGGCTTTTGCGAGACACTGGAAGAAAACCAGTGTAGCTGAAACAGATTCGAAGAGTGGGTGGGTTTGTTATTGCTTCAGGATTGAGGCAGGTGCCAGGTCAGGAAGGGCCTTGTATACCCTAGGAGTTTGATTTTATCTAAGCACAGCAGGACTATTTTAAGGAAGGAAAGAAATGATGATAAAATATAGCTAATTTTTATTGAGTGTTTACTATGTGTCAAGTGTTGTTCTATGGCAATACAATCTTCAAAACAACACTATAAAATATTATTATCCTTATTTTGCTGATGACAAAAGTAAGGTAAAGAGATATTAATTACCTAATGTCACAGTTGCTGGGAAAGTCAGAGCTGGGATTTGGATGCAGAGAATGTGGCTTCACAATTGTTCTGAAGGTGTAGTAGGAGGAGAAATAAATGGGTTAGGAAGCTATTTCTGGAGTCTGAGCAAGAGGTCATATGGACCAGTCTGAGAAGTTAGCAGAGGAGATGGGCAGAAGGAGTGAAGGCTGAGGTATGATAGGATATGTGATTGTCCAGATAAGGGAGGATTGGGAGAGAAGGATCAGGAACAACTTACAAGTTTCAGATGAATAAATGGGTGGATGGTTGGGCTATTCACTGACAATGCCATGGCCAGAAACCTCATCAGACAATAGACTTGATTTGGGGCAGGAATTGCAAATATAAGAAAATATATAAAATATATATATAAGAAAATATACATCTTGCAAATATAAGAAAAATTTTTATTATGCATATAATAAAAATTATATATGTAATTGCAAATATAAAAAATATATATTGCAAATATAAGAAAATATATTCCACTCCCCTCAATAAAAACCCTTTGGGAGCAGAGACAATGTCCCTATGCAACTTTCTATGTCCAGCGTGTAATATAGTGTATGATACATTTCAGTTGTTCTATTGCAATTTACAGAAAATTGCACAATTTCAGTATTTATTTGTGTTGCACATATATAGATTGACTAGTCTAGTCCAAATTGCATTTCAACTAGCAAACTGAAATTTGAACGTTTGAGCCTCAGTTTTCAGGTGAATTCATTTATTTGTGGGGTTTTGTTGGGAGGAGATTTAGTCATGTCTAAAACTCTTCCTGACTGATCTTTGAAATGTGTGTATTCTTCCAAGTATTTATGGCTTTTAAACTCAAAAAGTAAACATAAAAACTTCAGAAAAGCAGAAATGCGTGCACCTAAAGATCCTTCAATTTTATCTCACAGATGAAGATCAGATCCCTTTGAAACAAGTGAAATAAGATCAATCGAGACCTTTGTGGGTCCTCAGTGACCCTTCGGTTCCCTCAATTCTGATGCCATGACCTCTCCCGACTCGCTGGACCCCTTCACATTCTCCAAGATGTCACCCACAGGTTGCCAGGCAACGCTAACAAGGCTGGTCTTTACCCTGCAGTTAGGCATGGCTGCTGTCATCACATTTTAAGTTATTATTACTATTTAACAAAGCAATGGCCAAGGCTTGTGTAGCTCTCAGTGGGGTACCCTCTCTGGAGATAATGCTCATGTAGATTTCCTGGGAAACTAATTTATTTTCTTTTCTTAAAACAGATCACAGTTAAGTCTGTAAAAGAGAGAAAAGGTCCAGGATGGGGTAGAAGAAATGTGGTGCTGGACTGATAAAAAGACACAACGCAGGCCGTCGTGAGCAGATAAATAATCAGTATTTGCAAATCATACTTATGAACAGAATGGAAGACGCATTTATTTTGTGACAGTTGCTAAGACTACCAGTGTTTTGGTAAATTCGTGAGTATGAGCCTCAACTTGAATTATAGAAACTGTCTGTGGTCCCCAATCCCCAGGCCATAGACCGGTACTGGTCTGGTCCGTAGCCCATTAGGAACCTGGCCGCAGGGCAGGACATGAGTAGTAGGCGGAGCAAGCGTATTTACAGCTGCTCCCCATCTCTGCCTGAACTCCGCCCCCCATCACCTCTTCCTTGGTCCCCCCCATCTGTGGAAAAATTGTCTTCCATGAAACCAGTCCCTGGTGCCAAAAAGGTTGGGGACTAGTGGAAACTGTGTACACATAAGCCAAGCTTTCAGTATTGAAGATGGGCTCAGTTTTTTCATTTCTTAGAGTTTTAGAGATATCTGTCTTTTTCATTCTTTGCCAATGTCTGGCTAACACAACCACTAGCACAATTTCTTGATCATAGTCCTTACTTGATAGATATTTGTGGATTGGGACTCTTCGCATCACAAACTTTTTCCATTGTGCTTAGAGCTTGAATTTATCAATCAATCTATCAAACAGTTGGTCTATTAAGAGCCTACTATTTGTCCTTCAGTGTGCCAGAGACTCTGAGATAAATGAAGAAGTATAAGATCTGACTGGTACATTTAAGTGTACAACTTATTTGAAACCATAATTAACACAATAGTTAACATTTATTGAGCACCTACTATGGGCCATGCATGGTGATAAACACTATCTAGCTTCTGTTTTTAGTCTTTACCACAGCCCTCCATGGTAAATGTTGTTGCCTGTGTCACCCTGTTGCTGGTCACACAGCTTGTTACAGGGGGAACTCAAGTTCTATATCAGGTTGGCCTGGGTCAAAATCCCTCATGTTTCTTTCTATGCCTGTGGCATTAGCACACATAAATACACGCATTACCGTATACCTGGTACAGTGTACTAAGCACGACAGAGAGAGAGAGAGAGAGAGAGAGAGAGAGAGAGAGAGAGAGAGAGAGAGAGAGAGACCTGGAGCATCTATTGGACAACACAAAATTCTTGCCCCGATGAAGCTTACATTCCAATGGGAAAGAAAGTCAAGTGAATAACCAAGCCAATAAACACACAAATGAGCAAGAAAGCATCTGTAGTTTCTGATAGTAAAATATGGTTACTGCCAAAACTAAAGTTGGCTAAGAGAACAGAGAGTTAAAATGACTTGCTCCAGTTTGCCTATTAGAGACCCAGAATTGTTGACTTCTAGTCCAGGGTAATTTCCATTTCATGATATTCCAGAAAAGACAAAATCTCAACACATTCCCAACTGTCAAAATGGGACTTATACTATATAATCTGCTAATTTTGCTTTCTTTAACATCACAGTATAATATTCCATTCAGAATTAGAACGAATGACTTTGAAATAGAAAGTCAAACCAAACTAACATCTTTGTGATATATGTAACTTGGCCATCTGCCTACTGTTACAAGTCTAATTCTTTGGTTAACGTCGATAGCTGTGACAATAGAAGAAATGAAGCAATAAACATTTTCAAGTGCATGCTATATGATAAGTCCTATGCTACCAGTAAAAACAACACACAAAAAACTTTGTTTTTATGCCAGTATTTTATGCCTCTGAAGATAGAAGAAACACTAATGGTCTGTTTAATTCACTTGCCTATGTCCTTATCTTTCCCACCCTGTCAAAGAATGTAAAATTGAAAGTAGGCAGAAAAACATTGCTGCAAATGCAAAGAGTAATTCTAATATTAAATAAGAACAACCCAGGAAGACACAACCACTAACAAGCATTAAAATAAGGCAGAACAAACCCTTGTATAGAATCTTGCTGACAAGTGCTATTAAATATTAATTCTATAGACCGTGGAGACATCATTAAACAAACATACACACCCTGATGCTGAATGTGCACTGGTCCAGGCATTTGTTTTACACGTGGTTGTTGGCTAGGTGTAGTCCTTTGTGTTGCTTTACCAGGCAGAAGACAATTTTTCCCCTGCTTCCATTAATTGTATCCTTACACATCACTGAAATTCTCATTGCCTTTTTGGTTATTTGTCTTGTCTTTGCCTTTCATTTAATTGGAAAGGCAATTTTTAGGGAGAATGAAGGGAGTTACCTGTTTTAAGGCTGTCATGCATGGATAAAAATGTTTCATGTTTGGAGAGTGATCTCCCAGATTTAAAGAACCAGTGCTACACACAGGACACTTAGAGAAATCTGAACACGGGATGACCTTCACCCCATTTAATACCACTTCTCAAGACTGTTTAATAAAGATCCTAAATATTAAGGAAGAAAAGGATTCTAACCCACCGAAATTAGCAAACATATCTATGCAGTTTATTCCTAACATATGGATATACTTTACACACCAAGACTATGAAGGCGTGATTGTACCATATTTGGAATCATAATCATGAAGCTGTGAAGGGCCTTAGGGAGCATCTAGTCCAGTGGGTCACAGACTTTAGTGACATCAGAACATCCCTGTTAGACCACAGATTGCCACTCCCCAGCCCCAGAGTTTCTGATTCAGCAGGACTGGGTGGAGGCCAGAGAATTTGCATTTCTAACAAGTTTCCAGGACGTGCTGATGCTGCAGGTTTGGGGTCACACTTTAAGAATCACTGATTCAATCTTGCCCTCACATTTGACAGATCAGGAAACTGAGATTTGGAGAAGTTACTACAATTTGCCTAACGTTATATATACCTTTAGCTAAAAGCTGGTCCTCCTTTGGAACACAAGTCTCTGAGCCCTACACCAGGCGTTTCCCACTGCATCATGGGGAAATTTAGAGCTACTGTAGGAAGGTCATAGCTCTATCAGGAAATCCCACTCTGGTTTAGCCATTCTACTGAGGAATGTGAGAACCACTCAGTGACGGAGCTAGAGAGGGATGCCCCAGTCCTACTGAATTCTTGCATGGCAGTACCCAAGCTTCCGTGTGACACGTCCAGGGCTACATCTCTGCCAGGGGCAGATGCGATCTGAATCCAGCTCTTCCAAAATCCCAGGGCAGGGGCTCCCTCTGCCTGGAATCTCACACCAGATGAAGCCACCGTTGCCGCCTTCTCTGAAAGATGTTGGCATCAACTGAAAAAAGGGTGACCAATGTTTGCCGACTTTCAAGGAAGACTTCATCCAAGCAGAACCATACCTGGATCTACATTCCAAAACCTCCTAGAGAGTCCACCGCGAAAGGAACTCTCCAGGGCCGCCTTATGGCCTTGACTGGCCTTTGCCTTTGTGGACCCCTCCCTTGCATTTAAAGATAATAAGCCCCATCTTTCACGAACACTGCATCGGCAGAAAGACGAATATAATCCAGGCTGGCCTCATTGTTCTATATGCATTCTGATTTCTCCTGATTTTTAAAGGAGATTAAAATGGAGACATTTTTGTCGTGGGCCCCAGGCGCAGTGCCACCTGTGCGTAATGGGCAGGTGGGCCCCTGGGCTGTTGGCGATTCGGCTTCGGGGTTTGCATCGGAGACAGAGTGGGGGTTCAGGGGGGTTCAAGGGCGGTTGGGTCCAAGCCCCGGGGGGGGGGGGGCAGCGGCCGCCCCCAGGCCGCGCAGTGCGGCTCTCAGGTGGAGCGGCCCGGGCGCCGGCGGCGGAGGCGGCCAGGAGGGCGCTGCGGGCGCGGGAGCGTGGCGGGCCGGGTGATCCCCGCGGGCTGCGGGCGTCGGGACGCGGGGCTGGCCGGGCGATCCCCGCGGGCGTCGGGACGCGCGGCCCCCGCGACGGGCGCTGCGCCTGCGACCCTCGTGCGCCACGGAGGCGCGGCCTGGGCTCCCCGGACGCCGCGCACACAACAGAGGGGAACGCGGCGCAGTTGTGTGTGTGTGTGTGTGTTTTTTTTTTTTTGCATACAATTATAGTGATGGCATCATTTTTTTTTTGAAACAAACTGTCCATAAATGTCACCGAAAATCCGGGTCTCCTTTTATTAAAACTGAAAAATGTGTATAAATGTAAATAACAAATGACTGATACAGGGATAAGAACACCACTGTGGCTGCTGGCGTCTCTCTCTTTCTCTCTTTTTTCCTCTCCTCCTCATGTAATTTGCATTAATAAAGAGGCTGTTCCTTGTCGGAATGTGTTTCATCCGGTTTAAAATCCCAGGGCGATCCACTAGGAAGAGCTCTGGGAGAATCCAACTGTCAGAGCCGACAAGACAAATGAATCCCGGTGTCAGGAGCGTGTGGTTCAACGATGACAGATTGAGAAGAACTGTCCCCCTCTCGACAGGCGGGCTTCATTTTCAAATTAATAAATCTGAATAAAATATTTTTCCTTTCATTACGAGCGGAGCCTGTTTGACAGTTCCAGTGACAGGAGGGAGTAGCAGTGTTGATGAGAACAGTTTGCATGAATTCCACCTGGGCTTTTCTGTTTTATTTTTACCTGCAATCTCTTCCCTGTTTGCCGCTCTCCTTACCCGCTCCCTCACCTCCCATGGTTTCCTTTTCCCCTCCCTTCCATTCCTCTCCATCTTCTGTTCCCCCTGTATTCTCATCTCATGATTCTTCCCTGTGTCCCTTTCCCCCTTCACTACTGTCGCTCTCGGAAATGTCACCCCTCTCCCATTTTTTTTTGCTGTCCTTTTTTATTCACCTGCAGGCTGTACCTTGAGTTAAAGACCAGAGCATCATTTCACTTAAAAGAAATGTCCACAACTAATTATTATGAAATGTGTTTCTTTATGCCTGTGGTTGCTTACTGCTGATGGTATTCATGATAACAGCTCAAACCCAGGCCAGGGAACATAGCTGGATTTCTCTAATTTATAATCTCACTTTAGGAAACAATTCTCATCATTTCCCCTAAACACAAAAAATAAAAGCAACCCTTCCAAACAAAACAGACAAATAATAAAACAACAACAACAACAACAAAAAACCTTTGTTGTCGATTTCCCTTCCCAAAGCCGAAGGAACGAGATGAAGCGCACCTTAGGGATCGGATCTGCACTGGCAAATCTTAATGCACGGGGTGACAGGCTGTTCCTCTTAAATAATTTAGGAGCACTTTCTGGGAAACAATATGGGATCATTAGAGAAATACTACTGAGAAAAGTGACTTCTTGGTAACAAGAGGGGGTTTTGTTTTTGCATTTGGTAGAGATTCCAGTGACAGGAAGGAGGCAACTTCCAATGTCCTGCCTCTGCAGCCTGAGACCCACAGAGTCGGAGAGAAATTAATCTGAGCGCAGCAACCAATGACTCAAAATCCCCAACCTTGAATGCGGAACTCTCCCTGTCTGCCCTCCTCAACCCCGAAGGAGGGAAGGATACCTGCTGGAGCTACCGTAGGAAAATGCTGGGGTGCTAGGAGATCCTGAGGTTCTAGCCCAAAGGTCTGATTTCTATCCCTGATGTGTTATATTCTGCCCGTCTGTTGTCCCTGCTCTTCCCCACCCCTCCACAAGGTTAGGACTCTGCAATGTTTGCTATGCAATTTTATAGGACAAACTTAGGTGTCAGGGTTTTGTGTGTTCTGTATATCATGAAAGCCTGCTGTCCTTCCCTCCAGTAATCTCTGAGAACACAGGCCGCAAAGGTACTAAGCTTGTTTTGGGTAAATGTAGGTGGAATCTTCAAGCAACATGTGAGATATTATAGGTTTGGGTGGGGGAAATAAATAAATAAATAAATATATATCGCTCACGTTTTGGATCTGATATTATTAAGTGGTAGAAATTAAAACAAAGGCAAAAATAAAAGGGTTTTCTAAATACCCATGTTTAAGAGTGGCAAGCTGCACTAGATAGAGCATAGTATTCAAATTCCTCAGAAGGTTGCCTTCCAGCTTTAATTTTACTCAAATATCAGTTTAATTACTATGATAAATAGAAGAACCATCTACTAAAAGGTCCAAAGCAAGTCACTATTGGGAAGATGGGAGGAAGTTTTATGGTCAGTGTCAAGATTCTAGTAGTTCTTACACAAGTTGTTATGGTTGCTTTGTCATACACTTCCTCAATTGTACTTTCCCCACATAGATCAGAAATACTCTGCTAAGACTTTCTACAGTGATTCCAAAACTCAGTTTCATATAATCTACATTTGAATGTTTAAGTAGCTATTGTAAATATATAGGAATATAAGAAAAGAAATGTGAGTGGTCCAAGATATTTTTTTTACATACATTAATTCATTTGGTTTTTCACAGTAACCATGGTAGACTAGATGGTTATTGTAATCTTCATTTTAAAAAGTTTACAGTTTTTAGGAAACTGGGTGTTAGGATTAAGTGACTTAAATGAGATCATTTGGTTCACACATACGAAAAGGGAGAATTGATTTTTTTTTTCCTTACTCCACAAGCCTTTACCTTTTCACTAAATTATATTGCACTCCTCTCTCTCTCTCTCTCTCTCTCTCTCTCTCTCTCTCTCTCTCTCTCTCTCTCTCTCTGTGTGCAGAAAAGTCCTCAGGTAAATCACACAACAGTAGAATTGACTACTATTAATTCTCCAGTGGTTGGAGATTACTGCTCTTGAATTTTACCAATCCACATTCCAGTTCGCTGATGGATTTGTATCTGCCTTTCAAAATCTTTTTTCAGATTATTTCTTCCATTTTATTTCTGAATAATATTTAGCTGGAAATAGGAAATAGTCATATCAAGACGATCAGTGCCCTCAGTCAAGTGATATTATTCATTACTATATAGAAAAAAAGCCTACAAAAATTTGAAATCCTTCGCAGTACTGAAAGAGGATAAGGAGATCATAATAGATAAAATGATTTATGTATTTATTCTTTTAAGATGTAGTTCACTTTTAAATTATGTGAGGACAGGGAATTATGCCCTATCATTATGATTCAGTGAGCTGGTTACTTACTGAGAATTGGATTTTTTCACAATCTCACTTCCTTGAGGCTGTATTAATAAAAATGGACAATAATTATTTTTATAGGAACACTTTTAAAACACTTGAGTATAATATAAGCTCTTACATCTTATAATTTTCACACTGTCACAAAAATATTGCTACTTTTCTTTCATGAATCAGACAGAAAATGAATGAATGAATGAGTAAACATACAGATAAACAAATTCCTTTATCTTTGTGACAACCCTATAAAGTAGGCATGATTGTTCCCATTTTACTGCTAAATGAGAATACAGAGAGATTGAATGGCTTAGAATGTCCAATGAACTCATATGAGGCAGAGCCAAATTCAAATCCAGATTGTCTCAGTCTAAGGTTCTTTCTAGCATGTCACAGGTATGCTTCGAATTAAATTTCTGAAATGCTAGAAAAACCTTTTACACTGGCGTTGGGTCTTTTATGCTACTAGGGCAGACAATCAGCTTGACTTACCAGGTAATGCACTAAAGTAGCAATTGCATTTGGCTGGGTGATGGGGAGGCATTAAAAAGATAGAATGGATCACTTTATTCCATAGGTCATTTTTGCCATTTAGAATGAAATGTAGCTCTATGGTTTACTAAGCAGATGTGGCTACAGTCTTAGTATCTAGGTGTAACTCCCCGGACCCAAGGCCACTGTGAAAACCAAAGACATGACAAAGCATAAGAGTTCATGGCACACAAAAGCCAGTCCATTCCAGGGCATGACCATCCTTCTTCCAGGTCTCATGATTGGTGCCAAATACACTTGGACCATGACTGCTTCTTTTGCCTGCTTACATAAGGAAAGCACCAAGGCAGCTGGAAGTGAATAGCAAGGTCATTCACTTCACAAGCTTGTTCTGAGCATTGTGCTTGGAAATGAAGCTACAGAGCCCAACAAGACTGCCCTCATGCAGCTGACAGTCACACAAATACTCATAGTTCTCCGTGCTAAGTTCTTTAACGGAGGCATGGCCACCAGGCTCTGGGAGCAGAGGATGGAGCAACTAACTTTGTGTAGGGGATTCATGGAAGTTTCCCTTTTTGCTTGATGCAGGGAAATAGGAGAATGACATTGTAAGGCACCTTCAGGATTATGGAGGAGTGTCAAGGCCCCTGTTAGCCTTATTTTTCCATTATTCTTTTATATACATTCAATTTTCTTCTTACATTGAATTACTTTCTTTTTTATAGTAACCATAACTGTGGTTAGTATTATCACTATACCATTTATTAGGCATCTACTGGGTGCCAGGCACCGTGCTATTCCTTCTATACACTTCTCATTTAATCCTGACAATAGCTTTGTAGAAGTTATTTTTAAAAATCTTTTTCTATGACACAGATGAGTAAGTTGAGGCCTAGAAGCCAAGGACTTGTCCTAGGTCATGCAACTAATAAGTGGTAGAACTGGGATTCAGATTGTGGACTTTTAAACTCCAAAGTCTGAATCATTAATCACAAGGCATAGTTATCATTCATCTCATTTACATAATGTCTCCACGTCTTTGTTCCATGTGCCTAGAATTGCCTTTCTCTGTATTTCTACTTGTCAAAATCTCACTCAGGCTCAGTTCAAATGCCTATTTCACTGTGAAATCTTTACTGATTCTGTACTGCCAGAATCATGTCTCCTTGAACTTGGAAATCAAGGTAATCATTTTAGGATAAAAAAATGTAAAATCATGAGAGCCTTTGCCCCTGCCTTCAGACAGACTTGGTCCATTGTGTCCATCCCCCGGGAGATGTGAATCTCCATTCTTCCTTAAACATCTCCAGGGATAGAACTTCTACAGTCTCTCTAAGCAGTCCATTTCTTTTGGCACATCAACATTTCCCCCACTTAATCTAAATGCATTCCCTCTTATTCGATATTCTGCAGCATTAGGGGCTACCTGCTCATAGATAATGCACCGTCTGAAAACCATCCCCAGGCTGGAAAACAGTAACCAAGCAACCCTCTTGCCTTCCCCTCTCTGACTAGCCTTTTGCAGTTCTTGTGACCTTTCCTCCAAAGTCTATTTTTCATCCCTTTAATCTTTTTGTCACTGCCCTTTCTCACCTTTAGCGTCAACAGCAAGGAGACCAGGTTCTGACACACACAAAAAAAACCACTAGCAGGTGGCAGGCAAATTGACATGCTAAGCACAGCCCCATGCACCCTCCGGGGATTAATAATAAATACTATTTGATGATGAAATCTGAGTGCACTTTCTTTTCAATGAGACAGTGTCAACTGTTTTCTTCTAAAATAGAAATGAGCAGAATACAAAATTGAATAGCCTTCATTTCTCCCCACTCAGGAGGCTGTTGTTACTGATCTGGTTGGCATTCCTCCTGGCTCAGCCCAGATGGGAGGAACCTTAGAGGTTGCCATTGCCCCTTCCCTTGATAACTAGCTATTATTTATGAAAAATTGGAGATGAGCACTTGAATGCTTTGGTTTATTTCCTCGTCTGTCTGGTGTACCTTGAATTGTTAAAGTAGGTGATTTAAACTATAAACTGGACTCCAAAGCAAAGTAGAAAAGTCATATATATGCTTGTATTTATATAAGTTGGATGACTGTGCCAAGGTTAGCAGGATTTATTCTTTTGACATTTTGTGAGCACTTTCTATATTACAGGGTTGGAATGGTTTGGGGAGATGGGTGTGGGGAAAGAAGTGAGGGCGGATGTCCTCGACATAATCTAATTCAAATGCTTTCTTACCTAAATAAAAAATCTGAGGCTCTGAGAGGCTGAGTTATATGTACATAGTCACCCAGGTATTTATTGGTAGAATTTGAGTCAGAACTCATGTCTTATTATATCCACTTCAGGTCCATTTCTAGAATTACCCGGCTACCTCTGTTTTTGTTCAAAAAGCACTAGGTCAGTGCTATGGCAAAAAGGAATGTGAAACTATGATTAAGACATTCAAAGAGGCCAGGAGTGGTGGTGCACACCCATAATCCCAGCACTTTGGGAGGCTGAGGCAGGAGGATCGCTTAAGCCCAGGAGTTAGAGGCTACAGTTAGAGGCTATGCCATGTCACTCCAACCTGGGCAACAGAGCAAGAGCCTGTCTCTAAAAAAAAACAATAAATAAAATAAAGACAATCAAGGAGAGTGAACTTCAAAATACAGATTATGTGAACTAGTGTTGATCTTTTAAAATCAGAAATGGAGGCCTGGAGCTCTTCCCACCTTGCCTCCTTTTCCTTTTCCCTCCTAGAACCCCAGGGCTTTGGAGAGCACATAGCAACATTATTTTTCCATTGAGATGCAAAGAACAATATGATAATCTTTCTGTGTCAAGAACAGCCCACATTAGTTAATACTGAATATCAGATAAATGCAAAGAGTTAAATGACAAAGCCAGAGATAAACAAACCAATGCTCCCAGTATAAGTATCTTATTAATTGCCAAATGAATTATACTGTAAGTGCTGCAAGAATTTAGAAGTGGGAGAAAAACAACAGGTAAAGAAGGAAGAAATTTTGGCCACATCTGCAAGAATGTATATAATTTAAATATATATATATAAAAAAAAGGAAAGGCAAAAAGCCTTTAGGGAAGTAGTGAGAATACTTTGAATCAAGAAAATGTAAAACATGTTTGGATAATAATGAATACATCCTTTACTCGACTGGAGTATTTGATAAAGTGAGTTGCTAGAGATAATACCAGAAAGGCAGGTTTGGGTCACACGGTG
Organism: Microcebus murinus; assembly: GCF_040939455.1. Lineage (NCBI taxonomy): Eukaryota > Metazoa > Chordata > Mammalia > Primates > Cheirogaleidae > Microcebus > Microcebus murinus. The sequence continues at coordinate 111,843,079 of NC_134105.1, read as the reverse complement.
AATAGTGCTGAAAGTCAGGCCAAGGAAAATGTAATTTATTTAAACTCCTTGATATAGGATTGTTTCCATATTACCCAAAGAACAAATTCACACAAGGTCCCTGGGTTGGCTTTCTAAATTTTTAAATGACTTTCACATTGTCTCTAATTTATGAACCAACAGTGACATCTACCATTTGTTCTAGTTCAGTTTGATAAGAATTCTTCAAGGGTGTTTCCCCTCCCCACCTCATTTCTATGCCGTGGCAGACATTGTTCCCCAATCCTGTCAGAAAACTGACCACAAGATACTTCTTTACACTGTGCTCACTCCACTCACTGGGGAATGACATGCGGCATTAAACCAATTTTCTCACCTGACTCTAGTTTTCTAACCAAAATGTAATTTCCTGACCCATATTAGCTGCATCTTCCCATCTTTAAAACGGGGTTGCATGCTCATATTGCATGCTTCTTGTTAGTAGGCATGTGACTATTCTAATTCACAAAATATTAAATGTTAATACCATAGAGTTAGGGTACAAGTGTCTATTGAAAAATCTAGGACCTATGGGCAATGTAAAAGTAGACTAAAATTGATTAGTGCCATGTGATGGGGAGGGGGAACTAGCAGGCATAAAAAACTTAGAGATTCTTAGGAACGTACCTATAATTAGGGTACAAGAGAAGGAAGATGCTAGGCTGGACTGGAGAATGACTTGATTGATAATTACTTGATTTTATTAAATAGTCCGTATGATGTTCATGACTGCTGTCTGCCTTGTGATTAAAGATAAAAGCAGCATTGCCACTAGACCTGGAGTCATATATTTCCAACAGGAGGATCAGTTCCCAATTGATGGAAAGCAAGTTATTGGCAGGAACATAAGCAATGCGCCAAAAAAACAATAAAGGGAGTTAGTAGCAATCACATCTGGGGAGTAGTGGCACATCTTTGAGAAGAATACTGTAGGAACCTCCCTCATATACTTATGGGAGGAGTAAAAAGTCCCGGAAAAATGATTGAGTGCCCATATGAAAGACATAGTGCACCAAACCTGGGGCCTCTTACTAAGAGTGTGATTTGGAGTCACTTTCTGGGGACCAAGTGCTTTTCTGGAGATGATACAACATGTAGTCTAAGAAACCCATCTATTTAGTTAAATCGAGGTGTTTTCTTCTTTCCGGAATTCTTCACAGAACTTTTACAAGATGGCCTGAAGGAACTCTTTTTGTGTGGTGGTTCTGATTTTCCACTGCACTTTTCAGACAGGTCAGCAGTTTGTCTGCATATATTTTTTTTTAAATGACGGAGTCCAAATTATAATAACTGACAAATATTTGCATTAGTTTACTATGTGTCAAATGTTTGCACATTCATTTATCATAATTTTTTGAAGAAAACAGTATGAGATAACAATAAAAATAAAAATTTGTATCTTAAGGTAAGCAACACAAAAGATTAAATTACTGAACCATAAATCCATAAATACCTATAGAGGCCATAGCCAGAACTTGAAACTAAATCCTCTGCCTCCCAATTCTATGTGCTCTCCAATTTATCATCCATGCGATGTATCATATACAATTTACAGTTCAATGCAGGAAACCTGGAAATTTTTAGTTGCTGTTCTTAGCTTATTTCACTGCCTGGGACTAAATGGAGAAGAGTCATCAACACCTAAGTAAAGTTCACAATATTTATACTCAGAGTTAGTGCCAGAAGGTGCCAGAAAAATAAAATATTAAAGTCCCTAAGGAGTCAATGATGACAAATTAAAATCTGTGACTCCTATGGACATATCTATGTTAAATAAAAACCATTCCTTGTTTTTAAAAATGCCTAGAACTCTTTTTTTTTTTTAAATCACCATCATTTATGATTCATAAATTGGTTGGGTGACCAGAGACAAGGCAGAGCTTCTATCTCACTTTTCCTATCTGTGAAATGGAGTTAATGGTACCTGTCATCTCTGTCTGCTTGCAGAAAATAAGTGAGGCAGTAAGTTGTGAAAATAAGTGAGGCAATGGATGCATTGCTCTTTGGAGTACGGGAGCCATATAAATCCAAAGTATTATCATCAAGACACTGCCTGATATTTACATAGCTCTCTTCTCCAGAGCATAGCTGGCTTTTATTGCTTCACAGAGCTCTAGGAAGTAGAGCAGTAAAGCTCTCTCCAAATGGGGAGCTGACCAATAGGGTGGATATATGGTTGACTTCCACATGGCAAATTGAGGTGATATCCTTATTGTTGAGTGATGTTGATTAATATTTGTCTGCTCAACAATTAGCCTGGTGAGCCCAGCTTGCTGCTGGCTATCACTATCATAATAAAAGCCCTCCGGTTATAGAAAAGTTCATGGTTTCCCAAATGGGATTTAAACTGAACTTTTTTTTAATATTTTTCTTGAGGCTCTTACATTTTCAGATAACTTTCTCCTACACTTACTTTCTGGTTTCAATAGAAATAGCAGAGAAATGCTGACTGTGGAATTCCTGGCCATCAAAACAGGAGAGGGTTAGAATGTAGCAAGAAATATTGGTTTCCTTGAGGCTTTCAGACATTTTTTTCTAACTACATAAATAGCTTGGGGGTGAAAGAAAGAGAAGGCAAGTGATGGGGAAGGAGTTGACAAGAGGGTAAAAATATTCCATTTTCTAAAGAGAGGTAGATAGGGTATCTGTGCTCTGCCTTACAAAAAAGAAAAGACGTGTGTGTGTGTGTGTGTGTGTGTGTGTGTGTGTGTGCGTGCGTAAGGGGGTGTTCATTTAAAAAAGGTGTGTGTGTGCATAAGAGGGTATTGATCAAGTAGGAAAAGTGGGAATGACAATGTGAAATAGTGGGTATCAGGAAATTAAAAGATCTAAGCCAGGCATCCTCAAACTACGGCCTGTGGGCCATATGTGGCCCACCCAGGACATTTATCTGGCCCGCCAGGTGATTTTGTCGCCGCTGCCAGTCCTGCTTAGCAGCCGACTCGTTTTCCGGGCCCACAGTGCGCATGTGTGGAATGTGCGCCGCACTCTCCAACGGTCTGAGGGACAGAGAACTGGCCCCCTGTTTAAAAAGTTTGAGGACTCCTGATCTAAGCTCTAGTCTTGACTCTGCCACTCAGCTTGACCTTGAACTAGTTATTTAATCAACGTTGGCTTTAATGTCTAAAATCTTTAAAATTAGGAAGATATACTAGGAGATTTTTAAGAGGCTTTTTAGCTCTAAAATGTGGTTTGTTTCCCAAGCACCACAACAAAATCACTTGCTGCATTGGCTGAATATTCTTTATTCTTCCACACTTTGTGCTAAGACCATGAGAAAAGACCCAAATTTGGCAGTCCCAAATTCCTCTTAAGATTTTTCAAAGTTGTGGAATGTTCCATGGGATTCCAGTATTGTTTTTCAAGGTTGAAGTCCCCTTGATGATGCCTGAAGGAAGACTCCTGTATGGGTTCAAGAATCCAAGAGTGTCTTTCACTCTGTGAATCACAGAACTTAGAAGAGTTGGTTCTGCTCACTGGCTTCAAGTGTGAGTTCTCTGTCTCTATCAGCCTCACATTCTAACAGCTTTCAGTGTTGGGTTAGCTAATTCACCTATGTGAATCTCAACAAAACCACGTAACAGTCAGCTTGTGCCAACTTTTGCATCTTTTGGAGGATATTTGCATTTTTAGCATCATGTTGAGTCTACACTCCTGAGATCATCTCTTGCAGTTTATTGCATCCCAATAATACTTCTCCTTATCAGTCAAAATATATTCAACTCTTATGGAAATGCAGGATATGATAGAGTGTTTAGATAAGTTTAGCATACTCAGGTAACTTATGAATTCTCAGTTTTTCAGAATGGTTGCCCAGATTTTGGCCGAACTTACCCCTTTCGGGAATGGGCATTATTCAGGGTCTGGGAATACTGCATAAGAGGTGGGGGTGCTTATCAACTGAAGACCACCCTTCTCATTTTGGCTTCCTACAGACTATGCCAAAATGCGAAGTGAAAGTAGAAAATTCAGCAGAGATGCTAACAGGAGTATCCTAGGAATGCTTACAATTTCTGTGTCTTCTTATTCCAGAAATGTGCACAAATTTGGAATGCATAAAACTAATATGGTGGTTAAGCAGGCATGAGTCCCAGCCATGCCATGATTGTGGAGACTTGGCATAAGAGTTTTAGGCTTCTACATATAAACCCCTTACAAAACTCTATCCCTGTGACTTTCATACACCAACAATGACAGAAATACAAGAAGCAGCACTTCTGCAACCAGAAACTCCATGCAATCATGAAAGAATATCTTCATTCCTTCACTCCTTCCTGGAAGAGACTTCAGGCCCTTTGTGGGATTCAGAAGCACAACATCTTCTGAATTGCAATCCTAAAAACACTTAACCATTCCTGTCACTTTATGAGGAAAAAGAAAAATCCTGGGAGCGTCTGAAGGTATTTGGCTCAAGACTTGAAGTGTGCCAGTGCCTTATAAATTTTTTCTTGTTTTGTGGCCACAGGGCTCTTTTGCATAGACTGTTTCTCTCATTTTCACAGGGAGGAGAGCCTAGAAATCATGCAGACTGTCCTCAAGGACCAGCATTCGGATACATGTAAAAAGGAATTACGTAAACAATGGAAAGCAGGGCAGCAGGCTCTGAAATCCAGCTTGGACTCTATCTTCCTATGAAAATATTGGTGGGTGAATAGGGATGGTGAGTTCTCAAAGGCTTTCTTCCTCCCTCTATTTATGACGCATGAACTCCTTGGTCCAAGCATGTTGTCCTGAATTGACTTTGTTTCTCTTCCTGTGACATAGACAGTCTTAAGATGCCTGGTTACATGTTTACAACACTGATAGTTGTACAAGGGACATTCTTTTATTTTTCATTTAAAATGACACTGATTCATTTCCCCTCATTTTACAGAGGCACAAATAGATACCAGGGAATTTTATTACAGACCAGTAGTGGAGCTGGGGTAGGGACCAAAGTTCCCTGGCTCTCAGTCTAAAGTCTTCCCAGAGAGCTATGCTGCCACCCTGTCCTGTCTGTCACTGAATTTCACAATGAGGCTGGTCACTCCATCATTGACTAATGGCATAAGGCTGTATCATCAACAGATGCACACGATGAAATTTCTCTTTCTTCGTGTATCACATTTGTGCAGCTATAATCATGTTCCTCCATCTATAAAATAGAAGGAGCAGGCAAAGAATTATATTTTGGGGATTTAAGGGAGAATTATATCTTACTCTTTTCTTCTACAGATCATTCAGTGACTAGATACATATATGAGACAATAATTACCAGGTAAGCAATTCTAGGTTTGACAAAAAAAAAAAAAAGATGTCATATAAATCTAAGGAATTATCATTATTTTTATTGCTTGGATTAATTGGGTCTTAACACAAAATAACAATAAAGATGTTATCTAGCTATATTTTAATTATCTGTTTTGAGGTAAAAATATGTCAAGTGTGCACAAATCTAACTTGATGCCAAGGGTGTGACAACACTGCAACTTCCCAGGGCATGTGGAGCCACTCGAATCATTGAAGTGCTTGACTTTTGTCTAATAGTCTGCAATCTCTGTTTGTGTTTCAGCTCCTCTAATTATAAGTAGTATATTCTTATTAAGCATCTTGGCATAGGTTATTGGAATACTGCAAATTAAAAAAAAAATCTGTCTTTTACAATTCGCTCTTTTCAAACTGTCAATCTCTGCCTGGTTCAGGTGTCATCACAGAGCTACACTCCACCTCCTATGGGCTATGAGGTACATTTCTCCCCTTACCCATGCTCTAGCTGGGCATAATATTGGCATTCTTCCCTCAGTAAGCAGAGGGGTTGAGGAGGATTTGCTTGGGTTTGGATACCAGTTCCAATACTTATTTTATTAATATATACAGGATGATTATAATCCTGGTTTGCTCTGGACATTCCCAGCTTTTGTCTATTGTGCCAGCATAATTATTTATAGCTTCCCCTTTCACTCTCAGAAGGGTCCTGGCCACACTATACATGTGTCAATCCAGGCAAATAATAACATCTTTAATCTTTATCTTTGTCATCTGAACATTTTTCAAAAATTTTAAACTCCTAGCACATAGCAAGTGTTCAAAAAATGTTAACTGTTATCATTATTTTCTGCAGGGTTAGATCTATGGACTTTTGGAGGATGATGAACTTCTTCTTTTACTTTTCAATAGCAGTATTGAAATAGAAGTATTTACTTTTAGAATAGAAGTAATACTTCTATTGAAATGGAAGTATTTACTTTTCAATAGCAGTATTGAAGAACAGCTGCTTGATTCTATTATTTGTAAGACCCCCATCTGACTGTCTATCCACCTCTGGTCTAGGTTGGTGGGACCCCTGGAGATTTTCTACCTGCTAGCTCTCATTCCTGGTAGAAAAGATCTTCCCTCTACCCTAGTTGGATATCTGGGCACTGTCAGCATTATTTTCCAGTCTGGGCCTGGCTCTGGTATCCCACAATGCATCTTGAATGGATTTCTCTTGATACTTGTGTTCTGTGTATACTTGAAAGTCTGGAGATCTCACCTTGGCATGCTCACTTCTCCTCTCAATGATTGAGTAGATAAGGTGAATGGAGGTAGAGGTATGGTACAGCCAAACAGCCTGTGAAATTTAATTTGGGGTGGGGAGGGCAAAGTGGGACCAATGTGAACAGCCAGGGGGTTGGCCAACAATGAAGCCCGTTAAAGAAAATTGTGAGTCAAATATGGGTACAGACACCAGGTACAAATGGCAAAGGCAGAGCCCAAGTTAACGTATAGAGTCAGGAGCTTAAAATTTGACAGATGCAAGTTCAGAGGAAGAACGGACAGAGAGTACAAGTGAAAAGGCCTGGGTGACTGTTGCAAACAACTCTGAGATGTCCTGTGCTTTCCTAACTGACTGGTTTGAGTGGTGTGTGGCATCTCATGGGCTTAAAGGGACAGGGTGAGTGGACACTCTTCCAATTGCTCAGACGGGATGACTTCCTGGATATGAATGCCTTCTTGGAACTGGACAGGAATTGCTATAATCTCAATCAATTTATTCTTGATCATATTGCTTGTCCTGAAATCCCACTAAATCTCTTTCCAGAACTCAGTCTGCTTTTGTTCTTTGAATGTCCTGACCTGCTGAATCTCAAATTTTTCCTCGGAAGTAAAGTGGTCACAAACAGCAGATTGGAGTCCCACACCCAGTGAAGACTAATGAGAATCTCATGCCTAGCCCCAGAACAGGATTTAAAATCCCACATTACAGCCCAGATTCTATGAATGAACTAGAGACAGGGTAGTTCTGTACCTAACCAACGCTGCACTTGCTACCTGTATTAACTATTTTTTTTTGTTATTTTCTGTATTCTCTTTCTTTCTTTCTTTCTTTCTTTCTTTCTTTCTTTCTTTCTTTCTTTCTTTCTTTCTTTCTTTCTTTCTTTCTTTCTTTCTTTCTTTCTTTCTTTCTTTCTTTCTTTCTTTCTTTCTTTCACATCTGAGGCCTGGCTGACCTGTGAGAGGGGCTGCTCCCCACCTTAGGGCTAGCTACTTCTTAGAGATAGTAAACCTGCAGGCATGCCTTTGATATGTTTAATACAACCCAAATGTACCCCACCTGCCTCCTTCCACTCTGGGACACTGTCCCTCTATCCTACTTACCTCAAGTCCAGGTACTGAATAACTAGTTATTACCCCTAGAGCCCAGAGCCTACCAAAATTATTCAGACGATCCAATCCTGAGCCTGCTCACGCTGCCACACCTGTCCCCTCCTATGAGAAGCATCATAAAGGTTCCTGCCCACAGTCCCCCACTCTCTGCCCATCTGTTCATCTCACGTTGGTGCTTCCCCAAGTGTCTCTGCACAGTGTGCTATGCCCTCTGTCTGTCCGGAACTGTGAATACTATAATAACATCTTCCCTCATAACAATCATTTCTATGTCTGTGTGTCTTACCATACCTGATTAAAGACCTCTACAGGGAGAACTACAAAACACTGAGGAAGGAAATCACAGAGGATGTAAACAAATGAAAAAACATATCATGCTTATGGATCTGCAGAATCAGTGTTTTTTTTTTTTTTTGAGACAGAGTCTCACTTTTTGTTGCCCTGGCTAGAGTGAGTGCCATGGCATCAGCCTAGCTCACAGCAACCTCAAACTCCTGGGCTCAAGCGATCCTCCTGCCTCAGCCTCCCAAGTAGCTGGGACTACAGGCATGCACCACCGTGCCCGGCTAATTTTTTGTATATATTTTTAGTTGGTCAATTAATTTCTTTCTATTTTTAGTAGAGACAGGGTCTCGCTCAGGATGGTTTCGAACTCCCAACCTCGAGCAATCCGCCCGCCTCGGCCTCCCAGAGTGCTAGGATTACAGGCGTGAGCCACCGCGCCCGGCCCAGAATCAGTGTTGTTAAAATGTCTATACTGCCCAAAGTGATCTACAGATTCAATGCAATCCCCATTAAAATATCAATGCCATTTTTTGAATATCTAGAAAAAACAATTCTATGCTTCATATGATACTAGAAGTAACTTCAAATAGCCAAGGCAACCTTAAGCAAAAAGAACAAATTAGGAGGCATCTCTTTATCAGGCTTCAAGCTATATTACAAGTCTATAGTAACCTAAATAGCATGTTACTGGCACAAGAAGAGAGATATAGACTAATGGATCAGAATAGAGAACCCAGCTATAAAACCACCCTGATATTGTCATCTGCTCTTTGACAAAGCAGACAAAAACATACACTGGGGAAAAGAACCCTTATTCAATAAATGGTGCTGGGAAAATTGGATAGCCACATATAGAAGACTGAAATAGTATTGGCACCTCTCACCACTCACAATAATTAATTCATGATGGATAACATACTCAGACCTGGGGCATGAAACTATAAGAATTGTAGAAGAAAATGTTGGAAAAACTCTTACAGATATTGGCTGAGGCAAAGAATTCATGAGTAAGACCACAGAGGCAATCACAGCAACAACAAAAATAAAGGGGACCTGATTAAATTAAAAAGCTTCTGCACAGTCAAGGAAACAATCAATAGAGCAAATAGATAACCTACAGAATGGGAGAAAATTCTTGCCTGCTATATATCCAATAAAGGGCTAATAACCAGAGTCTACAAAGAACTCAAGCAAATCAGAAAGAAAACATCAAATAACCCCATTAAAGAGTGGGCAAAAGACATGAACAGAAGCTTTTCAAAAGAAGATAGACTAATGACCAATACACATATGAAAAAATGCCCAACATCTCTAATCTCAGGGTAATGCAAATCAGTACTACAATGAGACGTCACCTAATTCCAGTAAGAATGGCTTTTATCAAAAATTCCAAACAACAGATGCTGACATGGATGCAGAAAGAAAGGAACACTTAAACACTGTTCATGGGACTGTAAACTAGTGCAACCTCTTTGGAAAGTAGTATGGAGATACCTCAAAGAAATAAAAGACTTACCATGTGATCCAGCAATCCCACTACTGGGTATTTATGCAAAGGAAAAACGAAAAAAGACATTTTATAAAAAATACACTTGCACTCAAATGTTTATAGCATCACAATTCACAATTGCAAAGATGTGGAATCAACCCAAGTGCCCTTCAATACATGAGTGGATTAATAAAATGTGGTATATGTATACCATGGAGTACTACACAGCCATAAAAAATGGTGAAATAATACCTTTTGTAACAACCTGGATGGAATTGGAGATCATTCTCCTAAGTAAAGTATCACAAGAATGGAAAAACAAACATCACATGTACTCATTATTAAATCAAAACTAAATGATCAACACTCACATATGTATTTGGTAGTAGAATTCAATGAAAATCAAGAAGGTGGGAGAGGAGGGGAGGGGATGGGTAAATTCACACCTAACTGGCACAATGCACACTATCTGGATGATGGGCACACTTATAACTTTGAATCAAACTATACAAGAGTAATTCATGTACACAAAACATCTGTATCACCATAATATTCAGAAAAAAATTAAATTAATTTAAAAAACACCAGCTCTTGCATTAATCCTCTGGAATTATTGCCATGCAAAACTACCTTGGGAACTCCTACCTTAGAAAGACCCACTTTTCTCTAGATGCATAGTTAGCACTCCTCAGTTTGGGTCACATTCTATGGGAAGTAGGAAGATAAAATATGTCTCTTGAATGTGCTTTGGGGATGGATTCCATAAAAAGTGGCATATACCTGCCATCAGGGTGCACTCACTTGCCTGGACACGAGTATGTTAGGATGGGGGTTGACACGTTGTGACATTGTATTGACCAAGTGAATGGATGGCTCTCTTAGAGATTCGTTAGGGGAACAACCAAAAGATTAGTTAATTCATTTTAGTTATGGGACATGTAATCAAGCTTGCCATTTAACTAGGCTTAGGATATATAGGAAAATGGTCATTCATAGCAAGTTTTTATCAACAAACTTTCTCTGCAAAGGGCCAGATAATAAATTCGGCTTTGTGGGCCAGGTGATAGATATCTATCACACCTACTCACTGCTCCCTTTGTAGTGTGGAAGTAGCCATAGGAAATACATGATTTATGGGTGTGGCTATATTACATAAAACTTTATTTACAAAATAAGTATCAGGTGGGGTTTGGTCCATGGGCCATAATTTGCCAAGCCTCATGTATAGCAACTAAATTTCTATAGTTGTATATTTACATTTAAGCAATCATAATATATTAAGCTTGGTTATTCAAAAATAAGTTCTTGGATTGAGTTGGGTCTTAAATGGAAACACACAGCTGTTATTTAAGTAATTAAGCACATTTATTACTATACTAGTTTCCTATTTCTTTGCTTTTTTTCTCTCAATGTATCGGTCATTTGAAAGATTTTATTATCTCACATAAAACCAATACTTATTGACCTAGTCAGCAAACATTTATTGACCTACTGTGTAAAAGACGTTGTGTTAGGTGCTAGAAATAGAAAAGTGAATCAAAGAATATTGTATGTCCAATAAACTTATAGTTTGTAGATGAGATATGTAAACAGAAAAATGTAATTTGATGTAGTGTCCTATACTAGGAGTGAATGCTATACTCCATCTAAACATGTGGCCCTGCCAGCTCTATTTTCCAGTATGAAACTCTTTCTTCCTTTCTCCTATTACGAGTTTCATGTGTTTATTAGCATGTGGGCAATTTTTATAATACCATGGATATGTTATCCATAATAAAAACTTCAGTAATGCTGTAATATAATAATTGGATTGGCTTTAATGATTTGATTTCTTGAATCCTCTTAATATTTTTAGAAAGACCATAAATTTTGGGGGAAAAAGCAGAAATTCAAATACTCTTTAGGCATGTATGCTACATCACTGCTTCCATTCTTTTGTATTTAACCCACTGAGAGAGAGAAAGAGAGAGAGAGAAAGAGAGAGAGCAAGAGAGCTTGAGAACCAACAACAGGGTTGACAAGTTTTGATTTGCAAAATAATGCCATTACATTATAAACAAAATTTCCCAATGCCTGCACCACACCAGAAACTATTTTATCACCAAAATTATTAGGAAACATGTAAACTATCTTGTACAATATAACCTATCTGAAAAATTCATATATGGTTCTTTCTCTCACGCAGTGTAAACTGGAGAAAATTTCATCATAGATTGGTATCAATCCACTATAGACTAGGTTTGGGGAACTCCTGGGCTAGATTTCAAACATGAACAAGATCTGCATAATCTCCATCAGCAAGGCAAGGCCTGACAGGTGATCCAGCAATCCTTCCTGACATTGGTTTAGAAGGGACACCTTTATCACTCTTTCTTGTGTGTCAGTGACTTATGCACATTGGGTGGGGCTAGAGGGGGTTGAAATGCAATCAGTAAAGATGTTGCTTATAATGTACAGGGGTGAGTCCTTTTACATGTCCCAGCCATCAGTGTGCAGCTTCTTCTATTTTAGTGACAAGGTCCCTGATGAGAATTGCCAAATCTGATCTTGTCACTTGATCCCTTAATTTAAATTCCATTGCCTTTGCTGCTGCCACAGGGTAGCTGTTGAAACTACAGCTATGATGACAACTTATGCTGTTGCAAGCAACATGGTTTCTTGAAGGGAGGGAGATATGAGGCTATCCTCTTGGCTAAGGATGGTTTCTAGTTTATATTCTCACATTAAGCCATTGTTCTCAAAGCATAGTTCTCCAATGTGAGGGTGGCAGGATTAGGAGGGGCTTCAAGCAGCAGCCCCATGTGTCAGAACCATCCCTTCCTTTCACAACTGCCTACACCACAGTGTTGAGCCTGGATCACCTGCCAGATCCTCCCCTCCTCCTGAAGGATTCAATTTGGGCGCCATTAATCTCCTCTAATTCCAGCGTATCTTGGTCAAAATGATCTCATTTCATCAGAGAGGATCTAATAGTCTTGGACTTCAAAATGGAAAAACAAACACCACATGTACTAACCATTAAATTGGAACTAATCGGACAACACTTTATGTGCACATAAGAAAATAAAACTCATTAGAAATCCAAGAAGGTGGAAGGGGGGGAGAAAGGGATGTGTAAATTCACACCTAATGGGCACAATGCACACCATCTGGGTGATGGGAAAACTTATAACTTTGACTCAAAATGTACAAAAGCAATGTATGTAACCAAAACGGTTGTAACCCCCTAAATCTCTGAAATTAAAAAAAAAACCAAAAAACAAAAATGGAAGTGGCCAGGATCTCCAGCTTTTCCGCTCTACTTGGCTCTGTGATCCCTACATAAAACATAATCAGCCTCTCCCCAGAGAGGGATCTGTCTATCTGAGGGCAGGGTTTCTCAAGACACAAGTGGCTCCTTCACACTCTGCAGCGCGGCAGTCACCACTAGCCAAATTAACTCACATTTCCATAAGGAGGAGGCAGAATTCATACATGTCACAGAACAATACGATTGGCTTTGAGATGACTTTCTGCCTTTACCTCTTCTGTTTAGATGAGCCCCAGGAAACCATTAAGTAACAACTTCTCTCTGTACAGTCCACTTAATCTGGTCCCTTGTCAAACTGGTTTATTGTTCAACTAAAAGGTAAGCTGGTTATTTAAATTTCTCATTTAATGATATTCTTTTTTGTTTTGTTTTGTTTTGCTTTTTTAATTTTGGAGACAGAGTCTCTCTCTGTTGCCCAGGCTAGAGTGCTGTGGTGTCAGCCTAGCTCACAGCAACCTCAAACTCCTGGGCTCAAGCAATCCTCCTGCCTCAGCCTCCCGAGTAGCTGGGACTACAGGCGTGCGCCACCATGCTCGGCTAATTTTTTTCTATATATTTTTAGTTGTTTGGCTAATTTCTTTCTTTTTAATGAGTGTGTATAATGTCATTTCACTTAAGTATAGCTTAACACTCTTAAATATGGCTATCATTGGATTGAAATTATGGGGTAGGGAAGCTGCAGCCTTAGGGCCATGTGTGGCCTTTTGTATTCTTGAGTGCAACCTTTTGACTGAATCCAAATTTTACAGAACAAACCCTTTCAATAAAGAGATTTGTGTGTGTGTGTGTGTGTGTGTGTGTGTGTGTGTGTGTGTGTGAGGTTTGGATTGGGTTGAAGGACCGCACTTGGAGATCTGGAGGGCCACATGTGGTCTGGATCTGCAGACAATGCAGGTAAAAAATGCCTATGCATACCATTTATTTTAATTCAACTGACAAGGTAAGAGCAACACTTCTGTGGTGGTGAACACTTCTCTGTGGGGTTTGAACGAATACTTAGGCTGTAAGAGTTTTTATCTTTCCCCTGCAAATGCCATGAACTCTCAGGGTTACAGTATTTCTCCATTCTTTCCTTGCTACTTAGGACATTGCAATAAGAAAGAAAAAGTGGCCAGGATGTGAAAACAATGGAATCTATGGCTCACAAAACTAAAATCTGCCTACTTCATAGGATGAAAGAGAAGGAAATACATAAAATCTCACCAAAAGTTAAAACAGCAATCAGGCAGCAGCTGTTTAGAAGAAAGAGATAAAAGCAAATGGCAGGAAGGCCAAGGGAAGCTGAGACCCGGAGCAGAGCGGCTTTCTGAAGGCTTTGAGTGATTGGCTCAAAGAGAGCGAAACATTAAAGGAGGCTTTGAAAACACCTCAAACACGGAAAGAAAAAAAGGCTAGTTATGTGGGGATTATGTTGTTTTGAGGAAGGACATGTTTTATTTATGTACATATAAACAGAAATAAAAAGTTATATCACTTTGCTTGTTTCTTTTCTTGTTAGGAACGGTGCTGTTTTGTAAAGATGGTCCCCCGGCTAGACTCGAGTTGATCAGATGGCATGACCCTGATTTAGTCTGGAGACATTCTGGGAGCATAAACAAGAAAGATGGTATTCGGGGTGCTTTGGAAAGGGTGGCAGCTAAATCTCTTGTTTTATATACTGTGGGGAAAATGATATAGGTAAAGGAAGAGAACAATACCTGAATTTGAGGTAAAAAAGTAAATGGGGTGGTTTGGGAAGAGATGAGTAATGAAATCAAATATGAGACTGTCCTTCTCTCTCCCAACTTGTTATTATTATTTTTTAAAAGATTTCTCGCATGCTTCCAAACAGCCAGGTGCTATGTTTCTGATATATTCCTTCGGTGGAAGTGCCTTCCTGAATCTTCCTGCTCCTAGCTACACTGCAGGAAGACTTATGCAGTACGCCCTAAAATACGCCTTCTTTGATTCCCGTCTCCAAATGAAAGTCCTCAGAAAACTGACTGCATATGTGTGTTAATTTTCTTGACTTCATCTAGCCTAAAAGCTCCAGCCAAATGCTTTTCTTAACTAAGGGTCTGTTTTTCCCCAAATGTTGCTGGTGGTTTTCACCTCAACAGTTTTGACAGAGTCAACTCATAAATTAATAATGTAATTACCACCACTATCACCATCACTGCTATTAATACTAGTTCTACCATCATGGCAATTATTACAATTAGCTGAAATTTATTGAGCATTTATTTACTATGTGGCAAGCGCTATAGTAAACCCTTTCTATGCATTACCTAATTTCAGCCTCACAAACACCACATAGGATAGATGCTCACACTCACACAGCAAGAAATTCTCACAGCTGGAACTCCAACTTGGATCTGATCTTTCATTACGTCATGCTGCCTTGTAATTCGATGCCTTGTCCAACTTAGGTGTTCGGTCTCTCTGTTGGCACTGCCTACACTTGGTTCTCTTTCATCATTACTTTCTTACTGTTTACCTGCCCAGACTGCCCTCTCTGAGAAGTGCCTTCCTCCAAATCCTGGAGTCTTGGGTGTGGGGGGGTTTCACAAAGCCAACGGGGTCTGCCTCTGTGGCTGAAAGGTAAGTGTTTTGAGCCACCTGTGCCATGCTGCTAGTCCTCTTGAAGTCTTGCTGTTACCCACTCATTATGGTGTGCTGCTAAAATCACTGTCTCTCTACTGGGGCTCTGTGACTCCGGTGAGTGCCCTATCTGGGCCTAGCTTAGTGTGTCTCTAAACCCTCTCCACTATAGCTGGCTCAGCAATTCTTAGATGACCTGCCTACCACCTTCTTTGCCAAAATAAAATTCTGTTCCTGCTCCAGCTGCTTCCTGGTAGGAAGTTAGCCAGTCTATTCCCACCTTCTTTACCCCAACTCTAGCTCACTAAGGTGCTCTGACTTTTTCTCCTATTTTTAGCACAGTGGTGATCAGAGGATGGGGAGTGAGGAATGGAGTCTTGCACTCCAGACAAACTTGGTGGAATCAGACAATGCCACTGCTACTCTGACACCCAACCTCACACAGGTGGCTGTCACTGTTAAAGTAATCAGCGATTTTCATACCTCCTTCTTCAAGGACAGTGCCCATTCTCTGTCCACTCTCTGAGTAGAGTAACTGATCCAACAGATACCAGCCATCGGTATTCATTATCATTAATTCAGCATGGCTTCATCACTTGTTGGGTAGGGGACAAAGTTACCCATCTGAATCTTCCTATGGTATCCTATTCTCCAAGTACTCATAGAAGTAAAAATTAATAATGCTCCCTCAACTCATGCTTTTTCCTCTCAGGGTGAACAATTGCATTAAAGTTGGCTCTTAAACATGTGAAAACCCAGCTGTTAGCGATTGTGGAGGAAACTGGCTCAATTTATGCATCAATCTGACTTATCTTTTCTGCTGGGACCATGACTAGACCACCTTGCCAGTCTCCTTTGTAGTTGGGTTGAGTTGCAGTAATGCAACAAAGATAGAAGTGATGCGTGCCACTCTGGACCCACCCACAAAATCCCCAGTGCCCTGTTCCATGTGCTATCTTCCCTCAGTTTTCTGTTCGATGCAGAGTCCCCAGGGCAAGGACTGGAGAGTGGCAGAGTCATTCAATATGAGAAGGCTGGATCTCAAAGTTAACTTCCTTACCTCTATCAGTCTGTGCCTCAACAATAGAAAGAAATAACTCCTTACTGTGTTACTGAGAGTGGGATACTTTGTTATGGTAGCTAGTATTTTTTTAAAAAATCTAAACTAATATATTTTTGTACTGGGTCTGTGTTTTATTCCTATACATTTTAATAAAAGCTTTGGATTTCACCAGGATGGAAATAATAAAATAAGGGAAGGAAAGAGAAGATATGAAAAGGAGAGAAGAAGAAAAGAAGGGAGGGAAAAGGGCAGAATAAAGGAAGTAGGGGAGGGAGGAGGATTGATATTTAGATAAATCATTTTGATAAGAAAAAAGAGTTACTGTAGTGGTACCAGTCTCAACTGTGGATACATGTTCCGGATTTTATGTACATTCTGGCTTGTGACTCACAGGCAGAGATATCAACTCTGTGACAGACAAACACTAGTAGGGATTACTGGAGACCAGCCCTGGGGTCACCATTTCTAGAATATGCTCCTCTGGCTTGTGAGCCCCCCCCCCCTTGGGTGCTATCACTGCCCTCTCCACGCCTCTGGGAAAATATTTTTTTTCTCTCTCTTTTTTGTTTACACTAATTCTACCTTTCCTTCAATGCCCAATTCAAATCCCACCTACTTGATGATGTCCTTCCAAATGATTTCGATACATAGTCAACCTTTTCTTTCTTCATAATTTCAAAACATATTTTATCCATCATTAATTATTTTGTCAATTAGTCATGTGTTACATTACATCTAGATTGAAAACTCCTTGAGGACTAACTGAGTGTCTTATTCTTTACATATAGAGTTCTCTGGCATTACATAGGTGCTGGATACCTAATGAGTTTTCACAATTATTATTAGAGGGCAGGGTTCCTATCTATCATGATTATGTAAAACATTAACACATTTACATGCTGTTGAAAAATAAGCAGTAGGTCATGTTCCATAAAAGAGAAAGAAGTCATTAGGAGATGCATGAATTGTGGTTCTAGAGGTAAGGTTTCTATTATTTTAAGAAAGATGTGATGTTGACATTTTGTTAAAATATTAACAATTCTGCAGGCCTGTGGCCTTTACAGCTCATTAGAAACATTAAAAGTGCCAAGGAAACCGTCAACTTCAGTTCAAGTATGCAAATGATTTGAGATGGCAATAGAAATTTAAACAGAACTCTCACGGATCTATTCACACCTCTAGACATTGCTCTAAGTCTGTTTCCTGTAACATACATGCATTCTTGCAATGCCATTCATGGACTTCTATTCAACATTGAAAAACATTATATCCTAGGAAATATCATCATGGATAGATATACAGAGGAATTTCTGAAAACCCCCTACAAAGTCATCACAATAGTGACAAAACAAAACTTCCTAGCTGTCTTGCACTTTGCTTATTAGCCCTGCTGTGGAAGCTGCTTAGGTTTGTAGACCAATGGAGTTAGGAGAAAAGCAAGACTACAGAAAGTCACACAACCCGAGCAGGAGGGTACGTAGGGGAAAAACAGGAGGCTGAAGCTTGGCAGCCTAGCCAGGTAGGTCCCTGAGAGGGAAAGGATTTCAGAAGCCTCTGACAATTCTAAGGCTTCGTTTACTTAAAAGCAAAAAAAAAACCCAATGTCTGACCAAAAGTGCTATTTCAATTTAAAGGTGTGAATGGGAGGCATTATGTCTGCATCATACTAATTTGGGAAGTGTGATGTAAAGAAGAACTGAAGGAGTCCTAATTTTCTCTTCTCATGCCCCCGACTTTCTTAATCTATTTTTAGCTTTTTGTCCTTTCAGCTCAGCCAGGAGCTGCCCTGAGACTCAGCCTATGGAAATGTACCGGGCTCTGAACTGAGCTGTAAAGAATGAAGGTGAAGCTTTGAGCTGCTAGATTCATGGCTGGGGTTTTTACACACACATAAAATATGAATCTCAGTTGTATACAAAGCTGAACCCATTGTGCCAAAAGGATTCCAGTCAAGCAGGCCTGTAAAATGAAATCCTCTTGGACTAATTTAAGGAGACCTGAGTGATATAAATTGTGGCCTGCTCAAATGCAGGAAATAAAAAGAAAAAAATTCCAACTTGAATACATGCTTCTCTCGTGGTGCTGTTGGCAGCCTTCATGTATGAGCAATGGGAACAAAAAAACAGGCTGAGAAGTTAGCTCCCAGATTCATTTTCCAAATAACTTGGCGGCTCCCTGTTTGTACTGGTCTTGTGGGCCTAATGAAACCCTCTTCAGTGAGAATTTAATATAGAGATAAACTTTTCAATAAATAAATGGCTCTGAGTTGGCTGAACTCTAATGCCTTTCAGTCTGAGATAGCTGCTTCCCTGGAATTGGTATGCATGGAAAGAAAATGCTCGTAAAACCATTCCCGATAAAAGAATTAATTCACACAGAACACTACGCCAGAACCTCTGCCTATCAGACACTAAGATTTCTCTATTTCATTTGATTTTTCACTATATTATAGGTCTTATCTTACTCGGTACAAAACTCAAGGTCCCTCTGACCTTCTTAAGCAAGCACTTAAATGGCTGTTTGAGCAATTAAATACAGTTTTACGTAAAAAGATTTCAGTAGCTGTTTGGGAGATTTTAGGTAGTAGCAGAAGGCACAGTGCAAATCATACATGTACCCTTGAGGATGAGATTTATTTGAAGCAACACTCAAATTCCTACTTGCTGTGAAAATTAACTTGTTAGGATTTGAGAAGTACAACATCTTCAGTATACTATGAGAGATAATCTGCTATTTTTTGTACAGTATAGAAAAGAATTTCCATGACTGCCAATTAGGTAAGTTTCTAGGGAAAGATACTTCCATTGGGTCTTTGATTTATTAATTTAGAAAATAGTTTTTCATTTAAAAATATTTTAACAAGTATTTGTTAAGCATTAACCAGTGTTTTAGGTTTTGATAATATTCTAGGTCATGATCTTTCATCCTGTGTCAATCAAAATCAAGACAAAGCAGCAGCATCATAAATATTTTATCCAAAATGTTATCAAAAATTTTATCAAAAATATCATTTTTTGTGGTACATTTGAGAATCTTAGTAGTCAAATATGCCTTCCTTTTGTTTCAAAAATATAACAGAAATCTATGGCCATGTGAATTGCTGTGACTTCTTTCTTTAAATGTTAGGTAAATTACTCTTTTTTCAACCTCACATGATTATAAAAAAGGGAGAATGATTAGTGTTGTAATCAATTATATAAATGGTCCATGAGTATTAAAACATAAGTTATAAGAGGAAGTAGGCATTGTTTCAAGACTCCATCTTATAAAACATTGAGAAATATATAAGACAAATAATATTGAACACAATATACTAAACACTTGGTCATTATTTTTTTGTATCTAGGAATATAGTTTGCTA
This sequence comes from Microcebus murinus, assembly GCF_040939455.1. NCBI lineage: Eukaryota > Metazoa > Chordata > Mammalia > Primates > Cheirogaleidae > Microcebus > Microcebus murinus. The sequence continues at coordinate 111,823,347 of NC_134105.1, read as the reverse complement.
AAAAGAAATGTGAATTTCCAATGTACAGTTACAATATTAAGTAATAACTTAAAGATGGCTTAGTAAGCCAAATAAGAATTTCCAGAAAATATTTGCTACTGAGATGTGTGCTACCTAAATTCAAAGAGAGTATTCCGAAAAGACTCTATAAAGATCTTTAGAGAGGATACATATTTTTTTTTTAATTTGAGGGTCTTTCTCAAATGTCAGAAGTTCTGATTCTCCTCTAGGGAGGAGAGCTTCTGTTGTTTATGATCTTTATAAGAGAAGATTTTATTTCCTAATATATTTAACCCAAACTTAACTCTAGTAGTTATTGTTATTGTGAGGTCATTCTAATAGGATATTTTACAAAGAACGAAGGACCTGAACTCCTTTTGAAGTTCAGGTGTGTCGGTCCTGTCAAGCTGCCATGGCATGGCTGCAGGGCAAAGTGAGCCTTATTCGGGGCAGCAAAGGTGTCTATCTATTGGAGTGATCAAAGGCATGCAGAAGTCTTACCGCTCAGAGCTCTCTCCCATCAAACAAATATCACCACAGGCTTTGAAATCTCAGTGGTAATGATTGCTTTTCTGCTTTAGCTGGAGATGACAATACGTTTCATTCCACTTTCCAAAGTTGGTAGTGGCTGCTGGGACCACATCTTTAAGATCGCTTGCTAAAAAGATCATCAGAAAAGGGTAATAAGATTATTTAACAATATCAATCATAAGTCAGGACTGGGTTGTATCTGACAACTTTGTGTGTTATTAATTTTTACCATACAAGGCATAAGCAAAGACCCTCCCCCCAAGAAAGGCATTGTACCTATCATTTGGTTCATTAGATCCTTTTTATTTTGGTAGGTATGCACATACATATATATATATATATACATGCACACATATACATTTGCATACATACATATATAATTGTATATATTGTGAACATATAAATACATATTTCATAAAGTGTATGAGATGTGTACATGCTCTACATTCTGGCCAGTACTTGGTACTATTATCTCATATGATTGTGTCATTCTAGCTGATGTGCAATGAAATCTCATTGTGGTTTTACTTTGTATTTCTCTGATGATTAATTATGATGAGAACCTTTTCACATACTTATTTGCTCTTTGGTATTCTTTTGTGGAGTATCTGTTCAAGTCTGCTGACCATTTTTTTATTGTGTTGATTATCTTCTCCATATCGACTACAATAATTTAAAAATATATTTCTTTATCAGATGTTTGCATTTCAAAAATCTCACAATTCATTTCTTTGTTTTTACTTCTTAATGTTGTCTTTTAGAAAATAGGTGTTCTTCATTTTAATAAAGTTCCATTTATCAATCTATAATGATTAATAATTTTATCTTGATTAAGAAAGCTTTGCTTACTCCAAAGTCATGAAGATGTTTACATTTAGATCTATATCCCATCTAGAATTGCTTGTTGTGGTCTATAATGTGAGATGAAAAAAATGTATATGTGAATACCTAATTTAGTAAGCACTATTTATTGAAAATACTGTCCTTTTTTTACTGGTCTCTTTGTCTATCTTCCTATTTCAGGCTCCTCCCAGAAGATACAGTCCGCTGTGGAATAGGACCGCTAGCTCCACCCTCCCTCAGGAGAGGAGGTAGCTTTTGGTTTAAGGGCACACATAAATTCTTGCTGTGGCTTTTTAGAGGGAAAGGAGTGAACCTCAAGCTCCTTGGAATTCTGGGTGTGATGGGTGCTCTGTCAGAGGCCAGGCACCTGCTTCCAAGTGCCTTGGCTTAACCGTCCCCTGTGGAACCCTCACCAGTCCCACGTAGAAGCAGCCATGACTGCCTTCATAGCAGTGGGCATGGAAGTGCAGGAGGAGAAGGCCCTGCATGGTGGGGAGCTGGTGTCCTGGTCTCCTTTGTCCTGCAGAGCCCTCTGGCATGCCACACTCTCCTAAGCTTGTGCTTAGGAGCAGAGGCAAATATTTTCACAGCATTGGATGGTTGGAGGAGGGGAGGTCCCCTGTCTTTACCTCCCTTTCTTGGCTGCCCAGCTTTAAACTCCCCAAATGGTACCTTGGGCCTATGACCCAAGATTTTAGGGCCCCTTCCAGGTGAACAGAATGGGCAAGATGCTGAGTAAAGTGCTGTCTGCTCACAACTGGGTCCCATGCCAGCCCACAGCAGGGCGGTGGTAATTGTCCTAGGTGGATGTAGGAGACCTTGGATTCCCCTCTCCCTCAGCTGGGTGGGGCTGCACTAGCCCGAATTCAGCTGAAGTACAGGCCACCGCCCAGGTTCAAACTCCCAAAATGGTACCCTGGGCCTGTGACCAGAGAGGGCAGGTCCCTTCTCAGGCAGGCTGCAGTGGCAGGAAGCTGTGGGGAGGGCAGTTTGCTCGAGGCTTGGCCCTATAGCAGTAAACCGTAGCATGCTGGGCCCCAGATGTGTGGCAGAAAGCCAGGTGTCTCTGCCCTTCCCCAGCCAGGCAAGGGCTGCAGTCGTATCAAGCCCAAATCTAGCCTGAGTGAGGGACACAGCCCAGTTTCAGTCTCTCAAGGTGGTGTCCTGCACCTGTAGCCAGAAAGGCTGGGGCCCTACCCAGGCAGGTAGCATAGATGACAAACTGTGGCAAATGCCATCTGCTCATGACTCTCTCTGCAGCAGCCCAGAGCAGGGCAGTGGAGACCCTCCCCCGGGTGCCTGGGATTGTCTGGGCTTCTCTATCCTTCTTTAGAGCCACCCAGTGGCTACAAATGTGCCCACAGGTCCTTGCTATCTAAGCTCTCAGAATGGTGCCCAGCTCAAGCTGCTCTAGGCTTGGATGCCTGTGGGATTCCATGTGAGTTCCCTTTCTTGAGCAACACCTTTGTGCAGGGGTCCTCAAACTTTTGAAACAGGGGGCCAGTTCACTGTCCCTCAGACCGTTTTGGAGGGCCATTGGAGAGTGCGGCGCACATTCTACACATGCACACTGTGGGCCCCGGACGAGTCAGCTGCTAAGCAGGACAGGCAGCGGAGGCAAAAAACAGGCTGTGGGCCAGATAAATGTCCTCGGCGGGCCGCACGTGGCCCATGGGCTGTAGTTTGAGAATGCCTGCCTTTGTGCAATTTCCAAGCAGCAACTTATGTTAGGCCTGAGAACTGTATGCTTCAGTGAATAGTTGGTTCACTTGTAGCCAAGATCATAAAGGCTCATCTTGTAGAGTGAAGTCTTGGGGACTTCTCTCTTACGGTTTCACCACATCCAAGAACTTTTCCCAGTTGTTAGCCAGACCCTGGGTAGGCAAGTAGCCCTAAACCCTCTCCTTACACATTTTGGGTGCCATCTTAATTCTGTCTTCCATAATGCTATTCTTTATCTTTGATAACTTTTCTTGGTCTAAAGTGTGCTCTGAAATTAATACAGCTACTTTTGTTTTCTTCTGATTAGTGTTAATGTGGTAAATTTTCCTCCATCTATCTACTTTTAATCTATGTGTCTTTATATTTAAAGTAGGTTTCTTGTAGACAATATATGTATGGTTTTGTTTCTTGATCCATTCTTACAATCTGTCTTTTAATTGGTGCATTTAGACCATTGATATTCAAAGTTATTATTGATATAGTTAGATGAATGGCTATAATATTTGCTACTTTTTAAAATTTCTTGCCTTTGTTCATTTTTCCTATTTTTGTCATCCATTCTTTTAATGCTCTTTGCAGTTTTAATTGAGCATTTTATATGATTTCATTTTCTTTCCTTTCTTAGCATATCAGTTATACTTTCTTAAACCTTTTTAGTGGTTGCTGTAGAGTTTGCAATATACATTCACAACTAATCCAAGCCTACTTTCAAATAACATTATACTGCTTCACAGATAGTGTGAGTAGCTTATAATATAGTAAGAAAATAATCCTTACTTTTTTCTCCTGTGATTCATTTCATTTATATATAAACATCAATAGGCATACACTTGTGTGTGTATATATATATATATATATGTATATATATATGATATACACATAAGCATACATAATCAAATACATTATTGCAATTATTATATTGAACAAACTGTTATGTGTTTGGACAATTAAAAATAAGAAAATAAAAGTTTTATTTTACTTTGATGTATTTCTTCTTCAGTGCTCTTCCTTTATTTATGCAGATCCAATATTCTGACCTATATTATTTTCCTTCTCTTGAAAAAATATTATTTTATTATTTATTTATTTTTTTTAGAGACAGAGTCTCACTTTGTTGCCCAGGCTAGAGTGAGTGCCGTGGCATCAGCCTAGCTCACAGCAACCTCAATCTCCTGGGCTCAAGTGATCCTACTGCCTCAGCCTCCTGAGTAGCTGGGACTACAGGCATGTGCCACCATGCCCGGCTAATTTTTTGTATGTATATTTTTAGTTGGTCAATTAATTTCTTTTTAGTTTTAGTAGAGATGGGGTCTCGCTCTTGCTCAGGATGGTTTTGAACTCCTGACCTCGAGCAATCTGCCTGCCTCGGCCTCCCAGAGTGCTAGGATTACAGGTGTGAGCCACCACGACCGGCCTAAAAAATATTTTTTAACATTTAGTGAAGTGAAGTTCTACTAGCAACAAATTTCCTCAATATTTGTTTATCTGAGAAAGTCTTTATTTCTCCATCATTTTTGAAGAACAATTTCACAAGGTACCCAATTAAAGGTTGATTTTTTTTCTCTAAACACTTTATTTTACTCCACTCTCTTGTTGTTTGTATGGTTTTTGAGGAGAAGATGGATATAATTCTTATCTTTGGTCCTCTATAGGTAAAGTTTTTCCCCCTCTGGCTTCTTTTAGGATTTTTTCTTTCTCTAAGATTTTCTGAAGTTTAAAAATGATATACCAAGTGTAGTTTTGGCCTTTATTTTATACAGTGTTCTCTGAGTTCCTGGGGTTGTGGTTTGGTGTTTGACAGTAATTTGGGAGAAATTCTGTAATTAAAAAAAATACTTATTCTATTCCTTCCTTTTTTTTCTTCTCCTTCTGGGATTTCCATTATACATGTGTTATACCTTTTGTAGTTGCTCCACAGTTCATGGATACTTTATTCTGTTTGTTCTTTTTAGTCTTTTTCTCTTTGTTTTTCAGTTTAGTTGGTCTATATGGAGATATCCTCAAACTTAGAGATGCTTTACTTTGCTGTGCTAAGTCTGCCAATAAACCCATCAAAGGCATTCTTCATTTATAGTAAAATATTTTTTATCTCTAGCATTTCTTTATGGTTCTGTCTTAGAATTTCCACCCCTTACATTGTCTTGTGGTCTTTCATGTTGTCTGCTTATCCATTAGAGCCCTTACTATCTATTCATAGTTATTTTAAATTCTCAATCTGATAATTCCAACATCCCTGCCATATCTGAGTCTGGTCCTGAAGCTTGCTTTATCTCTTGAAACCATTTTTTTGCTTTCGTTTGCTTGTTATTAAATTTATTTTTGCCCTTCAGTATGTCTTATAATTTTTTTCTTGATGTTTGAATATGATGTACTGGGTAAAAGAAATTACTGTAAATTAGCCTTTAGTAATGTGGTCCCAAGGTGTTGGGTTAGGAAAATCATTTTCTAGTCCTGTGACTAGATCTCATTGTTTCTGTGAGCCTATAACCTGGACTGTGAACTTCACAGGTGCTTCTTACACCTCCCTGTTAATCCCACCTTCAGACAAGATGGCTAGAGTGAGCAGGAGTTAATAATTTCCCTTCTTCCATGTGGAAGATTAGAGGAGGCTAGAGTTAAGTATTTCCTTTCTTTCCTAGTCTGTTTTCTGCTGCTATAACAAAATTCCAGAGCCTGGGAAATTTATTATATAATAAACAGAAGTTTATTTAGCTTATGGTTCTTGAGGCTAGGTAATCCAAGAGCATGGCATTGACATGATACCCCTCCATCCACAGAGGAAGGGGGAAGAGCAAGCAAGGTTGTGAGACAAAGAGAGGAAATTGGGTAAAACTCATGCTTTTCATCAGGAACTCACTCCCACAATAACTAACCCACTCTCTCAATAATGGAGGTACCCTCATGACCTAAACACTTCTTAATGGTCCCACCTCTGAACACTGTTATAATGGCAAATTTCAACATGAGTTTTGAAGAGGACCTTCAAACCATAGCATCTTTCTAGTCTTCATGTGGAAGACTAGAGCTGGCTGGAGTTGGTATTTTTCTTCCCCCACATCAGATAAACTTTGATAAAACCCCAGAAGGTTAGCTCTGGTTAAATAGTTTTTTTCTGAGGGCAGACCTTATTAAGAAGAACATAATGCTCTGGCATATGTAACATTTTTTTCCTACCAAACCACATGTACTCACTATTAAATTGGAACTAACTGAACAGCATTCATGTGCACTGATGAAAGTAAAACTCGATAGAAATCAAGCAGGTGGGAACAGGATGGAGGGGTTAGATGAAACCATACCTAATAGGTACACTGTATACTATCTGGGTAATGGGCACACTTATAACTTTGTCTCAAGCAGTACAAAAGCAATCCATGTAGCCAAAACATTGGTACCCCTGTAATATTCTGAAAACAAAACAATTTTTTCTTTCCTCTGCTGGATGTATGAGGATTTTTCCCCCCAATATTCATTGTGAGAAGCTGGTTGAGTTCCTGGAGATGAAATTCACAAACGTGTAACTGTGACTGGGTCACTTTGGAGTTTTTGTCTCTCAGATTTGTCCACAGTGAGCTTTCAGCAATTTGTCAATTATAGTTCAAGTTTCCCTACCTTGGCACAGGTTCCTTCAGAGAATTATGCTGCAATTTGCTGCATTTTCTTCTCCTTTTTCCAGTTTTGAGGGAAATGGTTTGTCCTATAGCCTCACCTCTCTAATGGATCTAAGAAGAATTGTTAATTCTTCATTTTTCAGTTTGTTTGTCTTTTTATTTGTTGTTAGGTTGGACTGGTGATTTCCTGCTTCATACATGACAGACTGAAAACTAGAATAATCCTTGTTTTTAAATCCATTGTGCTAATCTCTGGCTTTTGTTTGGAGTGCTTAATCTATCTAAATTTAATGTAATTACTGCTAAGGTAAGATTTATGTCTGTTATTTAAAAAATTGTGTTCTGTATATCTTTGTCTTTTTGTCCCTATATTCATCTGTTACTACCTTCATTCATGTTAAGTAGATATTTTCTAGTATACGATTTTTATTCCCTTGTTGTTTTACTTACTATGTGTTAAAAGTTATTTTGTTAGGATTATCCTGGGAATTGCAATTAAAAATCTTAATTTAAAACAATATGTTTTAGATTAATACCAAATTGATTTCACTAACATATAGAAATTTACTCCAACGTAGCTCCATTCTGTTTCCCCTCCTTTGTACTATCATTGTTGTACAAATTACATCTTTAATAGCACATCAACACTGATTTATAATCATTGCTTTATCCAGTTGTCTTTTAATCTGACAAGAGAAGAAAAGAATTATAAACAAAAATGCATTTATACTCTCTTTTACATTGAGCTATTTAGTTAATTTTAGTGGTGCTTTTTATTTCTTTGTGTGGATTTGAGTCACTGTGTAGTATTCTTTTATTTCTGCCTAAAGAACTTCTATTAGCATTTTTTTTTGGTACAGAAAGTCTACTAGTGATGAATTTTCTTTCTTAATTCTCTGGGTGGGAATTTAAAAAAATATTTCTTCATTTTTAAAGGATAATTTTGATGGATATAGAATACTTGATTAGCTTTTACTTTTATTCATTTGCATATGTCATCCTACTGCCTTTGACCTTCATTGTTTCTGATGATGAGTCTGCTGTTAATCTTATTGAGATGCTCTTCTAGGCAGTAAGTCATCAAGATTATATTTGATTGCATTAGTTATTAGATTACATTAAAGCATCCTTGCTTTGCTGGGATAATTGTACTTAATCAATATGTGTAAACCTTTGAATGTGCTCTTATATTCTGTTTGCTTATATTTTCTCAAGGATTTATACATCTATGTTTGTAAGGCATTTTGGTTTCTAGTTTCTTTTCTTGTAGTTTCTTTGGCTTTGGTGTCAGGGTAATGCTGCCTTCATAGAATATGTCAGAAATTGTTCTCTTCTCTTCTTTCTATTATTTTATTTTGGAACAGTTTGAGTAGAATTAGTGCTTAATTCTTCCTTAAATGTGTGATATAATCCACCAGTGAAGACATCTGGTCCTGGACTTTTCTGTGTTGGAAGGCTTTTAATTATTGACTCAATATTTTTACTTGTAGGTTTATTGAAATTTTCTATTTCTTCTTGATTCAGTTTTTTTGGTGATTTGTGTTTCTAGGAATTTCTACATTTAATCTATGTTATCAATTTTTGGTATAATTTCCTATGATTCTGTTATAACCCTTTCAATTTTTGAAAGTTTGTTAGTAATGCTACTAAGTATAGTTTAGCTAAATATTTGTCAATTTTGTTGATCTTTTCAAATAACTAAATTTGGTTTTGCTAATTCTCTTTATTGTTTTTTTCACTGTAATTTTATTTTTCTCTGCTTTAATCTTTTTCTATTTCCATCCCACTTCTGGCTTTGGGTATACTTAACTCTTCTTTTTTCAGTTGCTTAAGGTATAAATTTTGGTTGTTGATTTGGTATCTTCCTTCTCCTTTAATTTATGCATTTACAGATATAAATTGACATCTGAGCTCTATTTTTTCTGCATCTCATAGTGTTGGTCACATTTTTTCTTTTCATTTATTTCCAAGTACTTTCTAATTTCCCTAGTGATTTCTTCTTTGACCCCATCTAAAACAGGAATGAAATGTTTTGAAGCCTGGTATCATTTTTAAGTGTTATGTTCTATTTTTAGTTTACCCTTTCTTCTAGGGCATGGCATAACAAGATATAGGCTCACAATTTTTGCAAACAAAGTACTACTGGAACACAACAACACTCCTTTATCTGTGCATTGTCTATGGCTGCTTTAATGCTATAATAGCAGAGTTGAGCAGCTGTAACTAAGACTCCATGGCCCCCAAACATAAAGTATTATTATGTATTCTAACCTATTAAGAAAAAATTTGCCAACTCATTGTTCAGATTGTTTATAGTTAATGTAATTAATTGTAATTTAATTCATGTTTAATACTGATATGTTTAAATATATCATTCTTCTCTTTGTTTTCTACTTGTCCTAACTCTTCTTATTTATAACATATGACCCTTACTACAGTATGCTTTCATTTCTGCCCTCTTATCCTTGGTATTATTTTAATAATTTATTTTAATTTTACATTGAATATATGAACACATTTCTTTATATGGGCACTGATTTTTTACAAAAATTAGAAAATGACCCTACTTAAAAAAGACAAACTTTTATGTGCAACCATATTTACCATTTTCAAAACTTTTCTCTCTCTCTTTCTCTTTCCTTTTCTTTCTTTTTTCCTTTTAATTCTTATTTTTTATCCAAGATCATGTATGGTGTCTTTTTCTTCCTTTCTAAAGAATTTCTTTTAGCATAGGTCTTGAAAACATAATTGTTAATTGGTCTTTTCAGTATAATATCTTATATCCTGAATCAGATATGTTTAGGTGGGATGGGAAGGGGAGAATAGGCAAAAGGACAAGACAAGGCTGTGAATTGAGAAGGTAAGCGTTAGTAGGCAAATGCCACAGAGGTTGTCAGTAAAACATATACTTGCTGAATCCAATAGTAAAAATATTTCCACTTTTTGAAATTTATACAAATAAGAGAAAGTTAAGTGACAAAACATGAAAGTTATTTTTTTAATCCACCCAAGAGTACTTCATGAAAATGATTTTTAAGGAAACTTGCTGTAAATGATCACAGGAAATATATTAAAATCTATTTTCATTTCTCTGCTTTTCTCTTTAGGCTCTACTTGTACACTCAAATTAGAGTGCTTCATTATCCCAAATGAAAGATTATCACAAAAGTTACAATTCAGTGTTCAATATAATATCTATTATAGTATAATGCAGAAGTTTGGAAAATATTTGATGAATGGACACATGAATGAATGGGTCAAAGTTGTAGTTTCTGGTAGGGCCTGGAGAGGAAGTTACTTTCCTTTATGCACAGACAGAATGTAAAAGATCTCGTGGAATGAAATACCTGTAGGAAAAGAAGGAGATTGGGGTTGTGAATGCACAATATTTAGTGGATTCTAAAAGAAAAGGAAGAGTTACTTCTCTCAAAGTTCCTATAAGTGTTATTACCCTTATCCTTTATTTCTGAAAATTTGTAAATGCAATTGATTATTCAGAAATCAACTCTTCATGTAGAAAATAAACTACTTCCAAAAAGTCAACTAAAAAAACTTAGTTGCCATATAGTGAGATTGGCTTGCAGAAAAGTTGATAGACACGAATTTAGTAGCTTAAACAGTTTGTAATTACTGAATCTAACAGCAAACATATTTGTACTATTTTGAAAAGGAAACATAAAAGAATCAAAGGACAATATAAATAACTCACACAATTCACAAGAAAACACCCTTTAAGTGATAATAGTGACATTTTCTTATTCATTTCTATTCCCAATGCTTCTTATATTAGTCTAAAACCATTTATTCCAGAGCCTGCTTCTTTTAGGCTTGGTACTTGCAAAGATTAGATGGTTTCCTAAAGAACTTTACATGATAACCTGTGAAAATGCTAAATAGACCCTGAAGCAAAACTTCAAGGAACCCAAAGCCACCACCAAAAATATTATAACACTTTAAGGACATAGTATTATGTTGTTCTACCAAAACTAGAAATTCCAGGTGAGGAACTCAAAAGAACCACACTTACTGATCTGTTCAGTCTTATCCACATACAGGTAGAGGTCAAAATCAGAAGCATCATTGTTTGTGTGTATAAGTACATAATTAAGTAGGATGCTCTTCTGGCTGATGTTAGAGCTACTTCCTGGATAATGGTTAAAGTCTCATTTTGTATAGATCTAAAGAATATTGCAGAAAGACAGCTTTAATGCTAATCATCATGGTGTGTACTTGTCTGAGGGATGGGCACTCCTGAAGCTCTGACTCAGGTGGGGCAAAGACAATATACGTAACCTAAACATTTGTACCCCCATAATATTGTGAAATAAAAAGAAGACAAGTTATAAAAAAAGGAAAAACAAAAAACAAACAAAAAAAATCATCACGAAAAAAAGTTTAGCCTTGAGTATTTTGCCCATTATAAAACTAGCTAATATATATATTTTTTTGGTGAGGGTGGTGTTATAATAGTCATTTTACTGCTATAGTAAAATAAGGTAGATTTTTCAAAACTCTTTGAGCATAATGTCTGCAAAAATATTTTTGAAGAAGAAACAAAAGAGGCTACTCAGACTGAGAAACGTTAGGATGTTCATAAATTTTTAATAATTTTAACAATACAGTGCAAATAAACCTATCAATGGACTAAAATAGAAACCCAATAAAAAGACTCAGTGATATATAAGACATTTAGTATATGATAAAACTAGCATTTCAAACAAATGTAGACATTCCAATTAATAGCACTAAATAGTTGAAAAAATTAGGAAGGTCAAGTATCTACATCAAATGATGTAACAAAATTAAATTATAAATGTATTCAGAGTTAAATAAAAAAGCAAAAACTGTAAAAATAATACAATATAGGTAAAAATTAAAATCAGAAAGAAGGGAAAGTCTAAGAATAATTACAAAAGAAAACTAGCAAAAAATGGTAGATTTTGCTTTATTTTTAAAACCTTCTATATAAGAGACTGTACAAAAAATCAAAGCAACCAATTGATCACATAATTTGTATGATTTTTATGAGAAAAAAGTTTACAACTTAATAAAGAATTATGACAAACAATAGAAAAAATAAGAAGCAAAAATTGGACAAAACACACAACAGCAATTTGCAAAAAAAGTAAAATAAATGATCAATTTAGAAAAAGGCTAATGTCACTAATAATCAAACCAGGGTAAATTAAAAATTAAAGCAAGATATCACTTTTTAAATTTAATTTATTTTAATTTTTAATTGACATGTATTTGTACATATTTATGGGGTACATAGTGATGTTTTGTTACATATAGTATATAGTAATCAGATCAGAGTAATTATCATTCTATATTCTCAAATATTTATCATTTCTTTGTATTGGTACCACTTAATATACTCTTTCTGGCTACTCAAAACTACATAATATATAATTATTGACTATGGTCATCTTATAGTGCTATATAACACTACAATTTATTCCTCCTATCCAGCTGTAATTTTGTAACCTTTAACAAACCTCTCAAGATATGATGTTTTACCTATATAGTGAAGATTTAAAAATATACTAATAATTCTTATTTTTGGTAAGGGTACAAGAAAACTGATACTCTCATAATCTAATAAGAAGATAACACAAACAACGAAAGGCAAAATAGTTAAATTATAACAGTTGTAGACTATAAAATTCATACAAATGTTAAAATTTAGTGAAATGATTCATATCAGGGGAAAATAGTCATGTTCTATTATTTAGTGACATGTAGAATTGCTTTAAAATAATTTTATTTATCATTGAAGCTATATCTATATTTTAGGAAGGATATATACCAGTTGTAGGTTTTCTTAATCAGTTGCTTTATTTTCCAAATTTACATAGTTAACATTTATAATTTATATAATCAGAAAAACCTATTAATAAATACAGAAAAAATCTGGAAGCATACATAGCAAAAAATAATTATTGCATCTACATAATAATAAAACAATTTTGTCAGTCTTTAATTTTGTTATGTTTTACAAATTTTCTATAATGAATATATGTATTTTATAATGAGAAGATACCCTTCATGATTCCAATTATATGTGTATATGTGTATACACATATAACGCAGAAAAGAACTGTACATAAATATACCAAGTTAAACTTGATGCCTTGTGAATGGTGAGGTTTTTAATATTTTTTTATTTTTTATTTATTTATTTTTTGAATGATTAGGTTTTGCTGGTTTTAATTTTCTATTTTATACTTTCTGGTATTTTACATTGATATATATAAAAAAATCTCTTGTATCATAAGAAAAATAAAGATTACTTAAGTATGCTTGCTATGTTGGTTAGATATTGCCTGATATTTGTAAAGTATACAGTTAAGTTTTTTGTAGTTACACTGTAATTAGAAGCAGAGTTTCTCTGCATGAAGGTAGTGAGTATTTATGTATTTAAGTTATTAGCTAATTAAAGCCCCATCTAACAGCTTGCAATTCTTGCTGGAATGGAGATTTTAAGGCCTGAGTGAGACAGGAGAAAAAACATTATTACTGCCAAACAGTTAATCACATAGGGTTCCAATGACAAGGAAATTTACCTCGTACTCATTTTGTTCTTTTGTTTGCTGGAAATATAGGAAAGACAGGAGTAAAAAGTCAAAAAGAGGGGACAGGTGGTCATACATTTATTTAACTTTATTAAATGAATTGGGACGAGTTGGTGGCTGACATACATCAAAACAGCATACAAATAATTGAAGAAACAAAAGCCAGCTGAAAGTTGAGTACAAGCTACTAGGAGGTCACTTAACCTCAATCTGGACTGAAATTGTAGAACAGTGTTAGGAGGAATTTTGACATAATATAAAAATTCCAGGTGAGTGGTAAAAAGTGACCCTTTCAACATTGCGTACAAAGCAAGGTTAGACTAAATGGAGATTGATAACTTTTGAAGACTAATTCAAAAAGTACCAAATTATACTGAGGCATTGGGTTTCTTGGTTAACTTTCTTTGCAGTAGCATTAATGTTTTCTTTTTTCATTTTTTTTTGTTGTGGTGAGATATATATAACATAGAATTTGTCATTTTTAACTCTTTTTAAGTGTGCAATTCATTAGTATTAATTACATTCACAATGTTGTGCAATCATCATCACTATCTCCTTCCAAAACTTTTTATCCCCATAAACAGAAACTGTGTAGCTATTCAACAATAACTCCTCAATCTCCTATCCCTTTATTCTCAGTAACTTTTAATCAGTTTTCTGTCTCTATGAACTTATTTATTTTAGATATTTTACATCAGTGGAATCATACAGTACTTGTTCTTTTATATCTGGCTTATTTTACTTAGTATAATGTTTTCAAGGTTCACCCATGTTATAGCTTGTGCCAGAACTTCATTCTTTTTTATGGCTGAATAATATGCCACTGTAGGGATATATATATATAATACCACCTTTTTTTTTACCCATTCAACTGTTGATGGACACTTAGATTGTTTCCACTTTTAGTTATTGTGAATAATGCTGTGATGAATATTTTATTACAAGTATCTGTTTGACTCCCTGTTTTAATTATTTTGGGTATGTATGTAGGAGTAGAATTTCTGGGTCATACAGTAATTATATGTTTAACATTTTGAGGAATCACCATATGGTTTTCCACAGTGGCTGCACTAATTTACATTCTGACGAGCAATATATGAGGGTTCCAATTTCTTTATTTCCTTGACAACACTTGCTATTTTCTGTTTTTGTTTAGTTTTAATTATAGCCATGTTAATAAACATGAAATGTTATCTCATAATGGCTTTCATTCACATTTCCCTAATGACTGATGATGTTGAGATTTTTTTCATGTACGTACTGGCTATTTGTATGTCTTTTTAAAATTTCAAAATATTAAGGGGGTACACATTTTTTTTACATGGATAAACTGTATAATGCCTAGGTGAGGGTTTTCAGTGTTCTTGTCACCAGGACAGTGCTCATTGTACCCAATAGGTAAAATTTTAACCCTCACCCCCTCTCCTTTCTCATTCTTAGTTTCCAATGTCATTTACATCTTTTTGTACCTTTGTATACTTATTGTTTAGTTCCCATGTATTATTGAGAACATGTGGTATTTGTTTTTCCATTCCTGAGATACTTCACTTAGGATAATATTCTCCTGTTCCATTCAAGTTGCTGAGAAAGATATTATTTCATTCCTTTTTATGGTTAAGTAGTACTCCATGGTATGTATGTGTGTGTGTGTGTGTGTGTGTGTGTATAAAACATTTTATTTATCCACTTATGATGGACACTTAGGTTGATTGCGTATCTTTGCAATTGTGAATTGTGCTGTGATAAACATTCAAGTGTATTTTTGATAAAATGATTCCTGTTCCTTTGGGTAGATACCTTGTAGTGGGATTCCTGGATCAAGTGGTAGATCTACTTTTAGCTATTTGAGGAATCTCCATACTGTTTTCAATAGGGGTTGTACCAGTTTGCAGACCCACCAAAAGTGTATAAGCATTCTTTTTTCTCCGCATCTATGCAAACACCTGTTGGTTTTTGACTTTTTAGTAATGACCATTTGAACAGGGGTAAGGTGTTATCTCATTATGGTTTTAATTTACATTTTCCTGATGATTAGGGGATGTTGAACATTTTTTCATATGTTTGTTGGCCATTTTTCTGTCTTCTTTTGAAAAGATTCTGTTCATGTCTTTTGCCCACTTTTTGATGGAGTTGTTTTGTTGATTTGTTTGACTTCTATGTAGATTCTAGTCTTTTGTTGGATATATAGTTTGTAAATATTTTGTCCCAAGCTGTAGATTCCCTGTTTACTTTTTTGATTATTTCCTTTGCTGTGAAGAAGCTCTTTAATTTAATTAAGTCTCATTTATTTATTTTTGTTGTTGCTATATTTGCCTTTGGGGTCTTAGTAATAAATTCTTTGCCTAAGCCTATGTCTATAAGAGTTTTTCCTATGCCCTACACTTGTCTTTGATCCATTGTGAATTAATTTTTGTATATTTAGAGAGACAGAGGGTCTGTTTCATTCTTCTGCATATGGCCATCCAATTTTACCAGCACCATTTGTTGACTATAGCACCCTTTTAGATCAGTTGGTCATATATATATAGTTTTATTTTTGGGTTCTCTAGTCTGTTCCATTGGTCTATGTCTCTACTTTCACGCCAGTATCATGGTGTTTTGGTTATGATAGCCTTGAACTATAATTTGAAGCCAGGTAATATAATGCCTCCAGATTTGTTCTTTTTGCTTAAGATTGCTTTGGCTATTCTGGCTCTTTTTTGGTTGCAAATGAAGGTTAAGATTACTTTTTGTAGCTCTGTAAAGTAAGACATTGGTATTTTGATGGAAACTGTGTTGAATCTGAAAATCATTATGGGAAATATGGACATTTTAAGGATGTTGATTCTATCAATACATCAGCATAGGATGTTTTTCTATTTGTGTTATCTATGATTTCTTCCATCAGTGTTTTGTAGTTCTCATTATAGAGATCTTTTGCCTTCTTGGTTAAGTATATTCTTAGGATTTTATTTTCTTTGTAGCTATTGTAAATGGTATTGAGTCCTTGATTTGATTCTCAGTTTGGCTGTTATTACTATATAGAAATACTACTGATTTTTTGTACATCGATTTTATAACCTGAGACTTTATTTATTCTAGGACTCTTTTGGTGAAGTCTTTAGGGTTTTATAAACATAAGATCATATAATTGACAGAGTTAGTTTGACCTCCTCTTTCCCCATTTGCATATCTTCTTCAGAGAAATGTTTATTCAAGTCTTTTTCCTATTTTTAAATTGTTTTTTGTCTTTTTGTTGTTGAGTTGTAGGAGATCTTTATTCTGGGTATCTGATATATTGTTTATAAATATTTAAAAATATTTTATCCTCTTTTGTAGGCTGTGTTTTCATATTAGTGATAGGTTTTTCTGATGTATTAAAAGTTCTTAATTTTGATGAAGTGTAATTGATATGTTTATTTGTTGTTGTTGTTGTTCATGCTTTTGGTGTCGTATCTATGTATTCCTTACCAAACCCATATAGATCCAAATCCATTACCAAATCTATATATACACATTTTTTTCTTCTCATTAAAAAAAAAAAAGAGGAAAATTGAATTTAAAAGTTGACTAATTTATCCACTGGAAAAGCAAACTATGTTATGGGCAGCTGAATGTTCAGACACTGACACTTCAACCCTCTTGAGATCCCATAAAACTCAAACTAATAACATGGTAATAAAAGGTGTTCCTGCTTTAATATAGAGAGTAAAGCATGTCTAATTGCATCTTTCTTGAATTTCTGAGGACATGGAAATTTCTCAGTGACGTAATTCTGAGCATCAATTAGTTATAGGATAATTGTGAGCTGAGAAGTTTCAGAAGATTGGGTAGATTGTGCAGAGTTTTCAAAAATTGTTCGGAAGTTTTGGCATTTTTAATGGACAAAATAGCTGATATTATCATGATACTTTTTTTTTCCTTCTTAAAAGCAATAATAAAGTATTTTATTTTAATTTATCAGGATTTTCTATAAATGCTTTAGATTAAAGCAAGACAAAATAAAATAAACACAAAACCAGAAATGCTGGGGCAAATCTGGACACGACTCTAATGATTAAATTAGGATTCCTTGAAACAGCTTCATGATGGTTCAGCCAATCCTGAGCTGCTGACCTGCTGATCTACCCACCTGACATCTGCAGCTTCTTTCAAACAATCTTTCAGGAATTTGGAGAGCTAGAAGAGGCTCTTCTAACTCAAACATCTCTTTCAACCCAAGTGAGACTGAAGGGGTTTACTGCTTCAGAATGTTTTGGCAGAAAACCTTACGATTTTACTCAGTCTGCTTAGGAAATTTAAAACTTTCTGAGAACATCATGTCAAACTTTATGGAATTTTAACATTTCAGATAGTATTTAACCGAGAATATTTGGGCAGATTTTCAGAATTAAACGATAAATATCCTCTCTGTCTTTGTCTATCTTCCTCTAATACAGCTTTTCTACAATACAAATACGTTCTTTGCCTTTTCTAGGAAAAAAAATTGCCTGAACTCTCTTCTATTGTTTTTTCTCTTTCCTCCAAATTCTGTTTTCTTAAAATATTTGAAGCTCTGCTGACTAGAAAGTTGAAGGTTTCAAAGTCCATGTCTTAAAATTTATAGTGCAGCTCCTTGAATTTTATAATAATGTAGGAATGACCTGGGAGTTGATGGTGTAAAACAAATTATGAAGTTGTAGCTGAGGATTTATGAAAACCCTAGTGTGGTGTAAAAAGATCACATTTCTCAGAAAATAGGGGTCAGTTTCTCAACTAATCCTCCTTGGACATGAAAACAAAGGCGGTATAGGAGGTTCCAAATAATTATTATTTGAAGTATTAATAAGAAAATTCTATTACACTAAACTATAGCAGCATTTATTAGATAACTCTACAATATCTTGTTAGATGTTCTCCAAAATAATCCTCAGGGGTACGTTATTAAGGCATATTTTCAGATATTGAGAGAGGAATAGTAAGCAGAATGATTTTAGAAGCAAACAGTCACTATGTGTTGTATATGCATCAGCTGGACCACACATGGTATCCAAGAAATGCCTGTTAGATTGTACGTCAGCCAGCCTCTTTTTTTTAATAAGAGAGGATATAAAATAAAAAGTACAGTTGACTCTTAGACAACATGGGTTTGAACTATGTGGGTCCACTTACATGTGGATTTTCTTCTCCCGCCACCCCTGAGACAGCAAGACCAAGCCCTCTTCTTCTGCCTCCTCAGCCTACTTAATGTGAAAACAATAAAGATGAAGAACTTTATGATGGTCCACTTCCACTTAATGAATAGTAAATATATATTCTCTTCATGATTTTCTTAATATTTTCTTTTCACTAGCTTACTTTATTTTAAGAATATAGTGTATAATACATATAACAATCAAATTATGTGTTAATACACTGTTCATGTTATTGGTAAGGGTTCCTGTCAACAGTAGGCTATTAGTAGTTAAATTACGGAGGGAAACAGAAGTTACACTCAGATTTTTGATTGTGTGAAGGGTAGGCAGCCCTAACTTCTGTGTTGTTCAAGAGTCACCTATATAAAAATTCTTGGTTCTGGACTCATAGAGTATCTTTTAGAAAAGTCTATTCTGAAAAATTCTTGGGAACACTGATGTAGAATAGAGACTATCTAGTAAACTCCATATGAATGCCTGCCTATACCCAAATTTGAGGAAGACTACTTCATGTATAGCCTCTGATAGGCAATAGGTATTTTTAAAATTTGGTCCAGTTAAATTGGTCCCAGAGAGGCCACTAGATTCTATGCTGTCTAATCATGGTTTAGTCAGTTTTGTATCTCCTGTGTGGTCTAGCTTTACACAAGATATGGTAGCCCAATAAAATTTCTCTCCAAAGCCTTTGCGATTAGAAAACCAAAAGTAAAAGATAGTCAGTGGTGGGACCGGGAGATAAATAGAGGCATCTTGAAAGAAGATGTGAAATTAAATTAGGACTAAAGCAAACTGAAATGTGTTTAAAGCAAACTTGTGAGATGGCACCCACTGTTAGTAGGCACAAAGAAGCCAGTTAGTAGAGAGAGAGGAAAAGAAGAGCAAAGTAGATGTACGGAGAGAAGATGCACTATGAGACGGAGGGAACTGTGGTGCCAGAGAATGCATCCCCTTGCCTCGAAAAAGCTTTCCAACTTTCTGTTGTAGTTTCTGTGAGGTTGTGTGTCAAGACCTTGGATTTCTGTGAGGTCTCTGTATCTCTGCATTTAAAAACAAAGCCCCAAACCAATAATTTACAGAGGCAGCTTGAATGGTTCTTTCTCCTTCTCTTTAATTTCATGGGTACAAGTGGAGTTTTGTTATGTGGATATATTGTATAGCAGTGAACTATGGGCTTTTAGTGTACCCATCACCCAAATAGTGTACATTGTACTCAATAGGTAATTTTTCATCCTGCCCCTCCCCCTCCCCTTCTAAGTCTTCAATTTTCCTTATACTACCTTGTATGATCACGCATATCCATAGCTTATTTCCCATTTATGAGTGAGAACATGCAAGATATTTTTTGCCATTCTTGAGTTACTTTGCTTGGGTTAATGACCTCCAGTTCTATCAAAATCCTGCAAAAGCCATTATTGCATTATTTTTGATGGCCGAGTAGTACACCATGGTGTGTGTGTGTGCAGTGGGGGCATGTGTGTATATATACCCCACATTTTCTTTATCCACTCATTGGTTGATGCCACTTAGATTGATTCCATATCTTTGCTATTGTGCATTGTTCTGTGATAAACATATGAGTGCAGGTGTCTTTTTGATAAAATGACTTCTTTTCCTTTGGGTAGGGACCCAGAAGTGGGATTATTGAGTTGAATGGTAGGTCTATTTTTAGTTCTTTGACAAATCTCCATACTGTTTTCTATAGAGGTTGTAGTAATTTACATTCCCACCAACAGTGTATAAGCATTCACTTTTCACCACATCCACACCAAAATCCATTGTTTTTTACTTTTTAATAATGGCCATTCTGACAAAGGTAAGGTGGTATCTCACTGTGGTTTTAATTTGGATTTCCATGATGATTAGAGATGTTGAACAGTTTTTTCACATGTTTTTTTGCCATTTGTATGTCTTCTTTTGAAAAAATTCTGTTCCTTTCTTTTGCCCACTTTTTAATAGGGTTATTTGGTTATTTTCCTACTGATTTGTTTGAGTACCTTATAGATCCTGAATATTAGTCCTTTGCCAGATGCATAGTTTGGGAATATTTTCTCCCGTTTTGTATGTTGTCTATTTACTCAGTTGATTATCTCTTTTTCTGTGCAGAAGCTTTTCAGTTTAAGTCCCATTTATTATTTTTGTTTTTGCTACATTTACTTTTGGGGTCTAAGTCATAAATTCTTTGCCTATGCCAATGTCCAGAAGAGGTTTTCCTTAAATCTTAAATCCAACTTGAGTTAATTTTATATTATATATGGTGACAGATAGGAGTCCAGTACCATTCTTCTGCACTTGGCTATCCAATGTTCCCCAAACCATTTATTGAATGAGGTGTCCCTTCCCCAGTATATGTTTTTGTCTGCTTAGTTGAAGGTCAGTTGCGTGTAGGCATATGGCTTTATTTCTGGGTTCTCTATTCTGTTCCATTGATCTATATGTCTACTTTTATACCAGTACCATGCTATTTTGGTTACTATAGCCTTGTAGTATAATTGGAAGTCAGGTAATGTGATGTCTCCAATTTATTCTTTTTGCTTAGGATTGTTATGCCTATTCTCTTCCTGGAAACTCAAACTCCAGTATCAAAAAATCTCAAATAAATCTCATTATCCCTAGATAATACTATTTGAAGCACAAGAGCCCTATATGCATAGTTGTAGTTACATAAAGAAGTAAAATGATGCTGAAACACATGCACAGCTCTATGTCCTATTGATTATGGGTACTGCTATATAAGGCTGTACAATTCAGATTACTTCTTGCTGTCAGATTATAGAAAAGAGTCATGATAAAGATCATGAAGAGGAATGCCTTTTGCTCATGACACAGCTACCTACTTCCCACTGCAGTGTGAAAAAAGCTGGTAGGAGTTGCTACGGGTGAAATGAAGATGAAGGCTGTGATTGACGTGGACAGAAAGCATTGCTTTTAAGGTCATTAGAAATGGAGTGTGAAGACTGTCATTGGGTCTTAGAATTTTGGAGTTCATGGAACCTGACTGAGCATTTTATGCAATCTTCTCATTTTATAGGAAAAGCTGAGACTCAGAGACCTGAGGATGTTTTCCAAAGGACCACTAATAATTAGGAACTGTTCAGGGAGCTGATTCCAAGTTCCTTGTTTCCTTGTCCAGCATTCTTTTCTCTTTATCTAGTAGCCCCCTTCTTTCCTTGGGGATCTTTTCAGGGCAGTTAGCCTGGTAGCTTACCAACAGGCTGAGGGATGGATTGCATGGTTCTTAGACTTCATTAGAGAATCAGGTATGTGTTGCTTCCATTACCAGTAACCTGAGAATGCAAGAGAAGTGAGAAATAAAAACACCCTCTGACCAGATTTGAGCCTTTAAAATTTTTATATCTTAGAAATTGGTGCACATCAACTTTCAGGGCCTAGATATCAGTCTAACCTTCTAACCAAATAAAAATATGTTGTGCTCACAGTTATGAATCTTTCATAATTATGAGGCTGATAAAGAGTCAGAAATTATACATAGCCCATGAACTGAGGGAATAAGAGTAAAACCCTAGACTGTAAGCTAAGCACATTAAACAGAGTCAGAATTAAGCTTTATGATTCAAATATTTACTTCTTTGCATTGCATAAGCCATGAGGTTGTTTTCTTAGAGATGGCTGGGTTTTAATTGACTTGTCACCTGTAGTGTATTTTTTCCATTGAGCAAAAAGCCTGCAAATTCAGCTTGGAGGATTTGCCTGAGGCAAGGTGTCATAACCATTCACAAATCACCACTTGTATCCTGTTTACACCACCTTTGCCCCACACAAGTCTATGTAACTGATCTCATTTGCCTTTTGAACAAAGGGAGAACTAGCCTCTATAAAATCACTGTTGCCTAAGTGTAGATATCGTAATACTGTGATGAAAACAGCAGGTCTACTAACCTGAATGATATTTGAGCAGAGGGTACAAGAGTAAAAGTGAGTAACACAAAGCCACATGATACTGTTATTTATTGAGTGTTTACTATGTGCCAAACATGGTCCAGAGTTATTTTATTTAAATTTTCTCACAATTATCCTATGAGATAACTTTTGCTACACACCATTTACAGATGAGTATATTAAGGTTCAGAGAGACGCAGATCACATAACTAGGAAGTGGCTGATCTGGAATTTAAATTCAGGGGCCTTTTTCTCTACAGGCCATGGATTTTCTTAACCAGTACATTATCCTGCCTCTTGTGTGACTGAGAGATTCTGGCAGTCACCGCAACTTGTAATACTACTTGACCCACTAAGACAGAATATGTAGAAATACAAATGCTTAACAGAATAACTGAACACAGCTGTCCATGGCTCAATAAACGAACAGAGTCTTATTGATACGTGTGCTATGCACCACACCAGCATGCATACGCCAGCAGGTTCTGAGAAGTGAGAGAATCAGGCTTTGCCCTCAAGAACTGTACAAAGGAGCTGGGGCAATAAGATGCGCACATCAAGGGTAGCTAACAACACAGGGCTTATATGATAATAGATGACAAGAAATACCTTCAGGGTAGGAAAGAATAATGAGAAGATGTGAGGTCATCTTTTCCCCCTAGGAGAACAGAGACTTGCAGTACACACTATGCCAGAAAAATCTTTATGGAACTGGCTAATTTCATTTGAACTGGAGATGATTTCTGGGCTGCTGGGTTGCTGACCCCATTCTGGCTCTAAAGTTAGACTTTTTATGAAAAACAGCCCATCAGTAAGACAGTAGAAAGTATATCTGCTCTGCTATTCATCACAAGGTTCTATAGGCCAGACAGAATGCTCGTCTTGAGTATAACCTCACCCTCCTGGCCCCACCTTGTTGGAAATTGAAATGTGTTTGGCAGGTAATTACCAAATGGGAGAGTTTGGGATGCTGCACTCTTGGAAGCAGGGTAATATAATTGTGAAGTACGTTTTCAGAAAATATATTTTAAGGTTAAAAAAATCTTAAATTTTCCTTCCCGTCACCTAGTTGAGTGGTCTTTGTGAAGTTAGTAAAATGGCATTTAAATTGAGTAATTGTAAACCTGTAGGACTCAGTCTGTAATGGCCAATAAGCTTCACCTAACTTCTCCTTATGAAATGGCCCATTGAGAAACAGAGCAGGCCACCATCACAGAGTGGTGGCTGTCTGCTTCCCCTCTTTGTGTCCTAAATATGTCACCTCAGCATGCGAGGCTGACATGCCTCGGCCCCACTGTCAGGCTTGTTTGTAAAAGCTACCCAAATCCTTGTTTTACATGCTCCATGTAGTCTTCCCATGCCTGGCTGTATACTGCGATGTCATCAATCAATGCCACACTGCATTCACCCAACTTCGTCGGCACCGTGTTTACCTTCATCTTAAATGTAACTCTTGCTTAAAGGGAGCCCCTAGAAAATATATATAAAACCTGAGCATGGCCAGGGCTCCTTGTGCAGCGACATCCCTGTAATTACCAGGGCCTCTTCATCACCATGCTTGATTGTCTATCTCTGCGGCCATATCTTGCTTGTGGTGTCCTAGACACCAAAAAGAACTCAGGTGAGCAACACTCAAACTCCCACTCTAGCATGGGGATCCTCATTAGTTACTCTGGTTAATCATATCAGTCATTAGGAAGACTTAGAGTAGCTGTAGTCATTTTGTCATTGGTGTTACAGTAGAATCCAGCACCAAAGAATCTTGTAATAAAACTGTGGTCTCTCTTTTTCAGAGGGGAGGAAAGTGGCATAACACTAGCCAGTAGAAGGAAATGCCTATTTGAATGTGGATATCTTGGCTTTGTCCAAATGTGGAAGCCTTGAGCTTATTCCTGGTTTCGGTGTCTGAAACATGGCACAAAGGACTCATTTGATTTTGTATACCTGCCAAGGTCTGACTCTAGTCTTTTACCTACCAGGTGACAGTAGATTAATTATTTAGAGGAAGTGTCTGTGAGGATGCTCTAGATGCTAATTCGTTTGACATTGTCACCTCCATGGGGAAATTTGATAGATAAAGAAAGCTTTGAAGAGTGAGCTGCTTCTGATCCACCATCTTATTTATTTATTTATTTATTTTCATTTCTGAAGTGCTTACAGGGAGAGGATGTCTTTTTTATCTTTAACTTTCCCATCAAAGGATGTTGATCTGAGGTACAGCTTAGAATCTTGAGTTTTACCAGAGTATCAAATGTGAACACTCTTCTCTCTTTCATAGACGTTATTCTACATAACTACCCTCTGCTTCTTTTGCTTTTGTTCATTAAAGCAGTCCCTTATAGTAGTTAGAAATTACTGTTTCAAGTTTCTGTTCAGCACCTCTAGTTAAGCCTGTTAGCCTTGTAAACATATGTGTCTCTTGTCAGTTCCTAAGAAAAGGGAACTAAAAACTTAGGTTCCAGAGAAAGGTCCCTTGTCATAGTAGCTGGCTCTATTTGGTTGGCCATTTTACTCTCTACAAGTCTTCTTGCTAGAGCAATGGGAGACCACCTGATTCCACCTTCTGTTCTCTCCTTATGAACTTACTACTAGGCTTCCCTATTGGCCAGTTTTCTGTTCTCCCCAATTCTTGACCTTGACTGTGAAGCATCTTAGCTTTTGACTTTAGATCTGACCTGGATACAGCCAGTGGTCAAGTAATAGTACCAAAAAGATATCATTCAGGTGAAATTTCCCAGCTGAGGCTGAAAGCATGCAAAGGCAGCACCGATAAGTACCCAGTTTTTTGTTTTTTTTTCTTTTCCTCCAGTGTATATGAGAGTCAGGGAGGAGAGGACCAGGAGGTCTAAAGAACACTGTCAAGTTGCAAAGGGCTACTCATACAGAGCACACCAAGTGACCTCCTTCTCTGTTTGGGCAGATGCTCTGCTTAGCTCAGCCTCAAAGCAGAGATATACATCTCTGCTCTTGGTATGGAAGCTGGGGTTGAGTAAATAATTGAGGGAACTGCTGGATCTGGATGATAATTCTATAAAATTACCTGAGTGCCTAATAATCCAGAAAGAAAGATTTCCTTGGAGAAAATAAATTGGCATTCTTGAATGTTGCCACATTACCAGAGCCCCCCCTCCCTCCCCTGCAAGATTTGCTTTTGCAGATTAAAAAGAAAAAAGGTAAAGAGAGTTAGAGGACCTTGGCATGTTTCCCTGAGGCAGAAAATTTGTCCTCACCCTAAGGTGAAAGTAAGTGTGAATGGTGCCTTCAAGGCACCTTGAGAAGTATTCATTAATCAACAAGTATTGTTTAGCACTATTTTCAGAATTGTGCTTGGGGCTCTGGTAGGATAATAAAAGAAGTGTAAAATAGAATCCATGCCCTCAAAGAATTTATGCTCTAATTGGGGAGAGAAGAAATAATAAGAGGCAGTTTAGAATAAATGCTAAATGTGTTTCAGATCATAAGAACCATATGAAAGAAGCAGGTTATCACTGAGACCTGGAATAGTCAGAGAAACCTTCGCTGAAATGATAGGGCTTGAAATGAGTCTTGGAAGGTGGGTTAGCTATAGTTAAAATGACCCCCACGTTAATTAATTCACAGAATTAATTAATTCTGATAGTGGGGAATGTGACCTAGGACTCAGCACTGTTGTCACCATTCTCTTTAATTACAAGGAGGAAGAATTAACCTATACCATGAAGGCATTTCAAGTGCATGGCCACCTTTGAGACAATTTATAGCCATGCCACTTAAGTAGTGGGGTTTCTGCTAATTGACCTCATTTCTTCTTTCTACTTTTTTTTTTTCCTGTAGGCATCATAACCTTTAAAGTTTTTGAACTATAACTTTGCATTAATCTTTTTTTCCACCATGTGAAAATTCTCTTAGCGTTAGATTGGAGATGGGCTCAAGGACTCGAACTAAGAACATTTTCCATGTCTTGTGATCCAGAGATGAACTACCTAACCTACAGCACCTTTGTATATGTCAACAGGGCAGCCACCTCTTGTTTCCTAGGTGACAGTCAAATGGCATTGCCTATTGTGCAGTATACCTTGCAGGGGGCTCCAAGCTGCCACTTCCTTTACATGTCTTTGCATGCCCTGGGAAAACTTCTTTGCCATTACTCCACGTCATCTTGAATTAGTCCACAGATGGAAAAAGGGAGCAATTCTTCCCCTCCCGTGCTACCTCTCATTCTGTCCTGTAACATCCACACACAATGACTTGAAGAGTTCAAGGAACGGCCTTTCAGTTTCTTGTGAGTAGAATGATAATAATACTAACTCCTATTTATGAATCATTTTCATATTCCTTTTCTTGCTCAATTTATTTACCAGTTATTTGAGACAAGTAAGGAAATAGAGGATTATTAGAACCCACTTCCCCAAATGTAGAAACATATTTTTTATATAAAAGAATATAGAGACATGCTTTTTTTTTTTAAAAAAAAAAGGTGTAATACTTTTTTTAAAGCATTTTGTAAATACTTTAAGAGATGCTTTTTTCTTTAAATAAAAGTCATAATAGATGATTGTAAGAAACATTTAAAACATATATAAACTCACATGTGCTACATTTAGAAAGAAGGAAAAAATATAACTGAAAACTCTGAGCCTTTAGGAGGTTAAGATTTGCCCAAGGTCATATTCCTTGGACAAGATTGGGCTCAAGTTTAGATGGCCTGAGGCCAAATTTTATGTCACTGGGCCAGTCAGGATTACTGGAGAACTGTAAGAGCATTGCCACCCTTGATATTCAGGAGGGTATATATTTTATCAATACAATACAAAGGTTAATGGGATTGCTTCCTTTCAACTCTATCATAGTAAACGCAGGCTTTATGGCAACGTTAAAAAAAATGACCTCTCTCTGCTTTATGCTGATCATTAACTAAGATTATCTCACACTAGAGATTTACTATACCAAAGAGCACTGACATCACTAACTGCTATTAAGTGTATGATACTTATACTCCATAAAGTGGAGCAAAATACCTTTGTCAGCAATGTGGGGAAAATAGACACAGCTAGAGGCATTCATCCCACACAAAACAGAACGACTGTCTGCAGGAATCTGGCTACCAGCTTCCAGTGCTCTCTGGTTATCTCCACCTGATGAAAATCTCTGTGCAAAACAGGAAGTCTGCTCTGTGTTTCTTCTCTTTAAACAGCTGAATGAGATACACTCTAGTAATCTCAATAGGTGATGTAGAGTGATCAAAACCCTTCAGCTTCCAGAAAAAAAAAAAAAAAAAAAGGAACAGAAACAGTTGAATCAGTATTTCTGGATATGACTTCAAATTTTAAATTCTCAAATGATTAATATTATCATGTTGCTAACTGAACAAAAAAAAGTTTTGTTTCTGGCAAGGAAGTAATAGAAGAGGAAGAGATGGGTAGGGCGACTCTTCATAGGCAATTCCACATTAAGTGGAATAAGAATTCTCGGTAAGAATTCTTATAGGAGTTATTTACCCAGAAGTATGCATAAAATGTTACTTCAAGAAATATTTCTTTAGTGCCTGTTGTTTCTCAGACATCAGAGTCGGCTCTGGGGACACTGAGATGAAAGAGACAGCTGCTCGCAGGTGGCACCCTGCTCTAGCACCAAAGACAGACAAGCACATCAGCCATTGGGAAAGAAAGCACCTAGTGCTCTGAGCGAGGGTGTCTTGGGGTCTCGTCCCTGAGTGGTCCATGATAAACTCACTGTGGGGTGGCGTGGAGGTATCACGTCAAAATGCATTTTTCAGAAGAGGCTTCTTTCTCGAAGCTCGCATTTGGAATTCCAGCCAAATGTCACGGACGTAGGCTCCTTCTGCCCTCACAAGCCAGCCATCTGTAGTGAAATGTCTGCTTTGCTTGGCCCCTAAATCCATGAAAGATGCTGGAGGCTCACATAGCCTAGTGAGGACTCTGGCCGCTTATGAGAAGAGCAAATCCTTGTTTTCATCAGCGTAGAAGCAGGAAATGCTCCCTGAATTACGACAATAAGATTCTATATTTTTTATGTATCAAAGGTAGTTATTTGATTAAAACAGAATCTTAAAGGAAAGCACTCATTTTTATAAATCATTTTTCATTAAATGAACACGGCAGGAATTTTGTTTCCTTTTATGCCAAAAGTCATTCAAACAGTAAGTATCAAGGCACAACATCATGACGTTTCAGAACACCAGGGGTTAAATTAAGAAATTAAATTATTTAAAAAATGCGCAAGGGCAGTACAAATAATGTCTGTATTCTCTTTATATAGATTCCTCAGTCATTCATATTTATTGTTCTATTGCAATCTCCACGATCTGTATATTTACGTATACCTCTCTCTGTGTATTCGAATTCGTGCATTGTCATTCAAGATCCTTCAGGACAGAGAACTATATAGTAATTCGAAGAGGGAAAGTTTAATATAAAGGAACTACTAACTGTAACAAGGGATTGTAGAAATGATGAATTGGATGGTAAAAAGTCAAGAGTGCTTGAAGCAATATAGGGATGGTGGATAGAAGGAGCAGTCACTACCTAGGGCTGAGCTGAAGTGCCCCAAGGAAGAATTCTCCAGGGCTGAGATCCAGAGCCCCTTGAAGAAAGCGTGGCCACATCTCACTCACTTGATGGAAATTTACCCGCTGCTGTGCCAGGGAAAGTTTCACGGGAGCTGTATCCCTGGGGGCACTCAACTTTAAAACCAGCTGAGGGGTTGCAGGTGGAAGCTGTGGGCTGGGTGCTATTGGCCACCGTGCACTACAGAAACCAGGTGCTGGAGAAGTTGTCCTTCAGGAGCTTAGCCTTGAGACTTACTGACTTTGTCCCAATCAGTTTGAAAAAAAATACTCACTCCTTGATTTTTGCTACTGGCTTATTGCCAGTCACTAAAGCACTACTCCTCCACGTTTCTTGGTAATTTCGATGTCCCTATAGGTGTCTTTTCTAACGCGCTGGCTTATCAGGTCTGTATCCTCCTGTCTTAATGGTTTCAGGTCTGTGTCCTCCTCTCTTCACTTCCACGGTCATGCCCTAAATCTTATCAAATTATCAAAAATTCTAATACCTTCACACCTCCATTTGATGTATTACATTCTTTGACCACTACTTTCTATTTCTCTTTCTCTTTCTGTTTCCTGTGTCTTCCAAGCATTAAACCTAATTAGTACATATAATCCACTGATGCTAATACATGTCCATGTTCCCACCTCACTCTTATAATCTTACTTTACCTTCTTACCCAGCTTAAATTCTCTAGCGAATCATTATAATCACTCCCTTGAATATGCTTTCAGCTCCCTTGCACTTATTCTTCTTTATTTTACTTGTTTGGGTAAACCACGGCTCTGAGTATTTCAGCTCTCAGTCTGTATTGTGCTTGCTCACTTGCAATTGAAATGGCTAGAGGAAAATATACAACTATGCTGACTGGTATCACTTTAAAGTCATCATTGCTAACCTCAAATGGTCCACTAATGCTATCCAGCAATCATATTGTATTTTTCATATCCATTCACTTTTAGATGTCTTAAATGACTATTTTATGCCTTTTCCTCTCTCAGAAAATCTCTAATACCTTCTTACTCTTTTCACCCTTTAGTTGATGACTTTGTTTTCTATTTCACTGCGAATAAACTTCCTTGAGCAATTACTACCACATCTGTATTCTTACTAGCACCTGTACCTATAGACTCTCACTCCCCTGAAATGCCTGTTCTCCTGTCTAAGGTCATGCCCTCTGTCTGTCCCTCAGATCCACTCCCTCTTGCCTGTTTGAAAATATGCTATTTCTCCCATATTTTTAAAAGCAGAGCAGAGCAAAACAAAACAAAAACAAACCAATAATCCTCGTTGCCACACTTTCCATATATCACTCCTATTCTCTTTTTTTTCCCTCTTTGACATAAAGTGCTGTGAAGGGTTGTACAGCTTATTTCTCTTGAACCAGGAATCCACACAGCTCACTTGCTTTGTTCAGGTCTTTTTACCTTTGCTTCCAAAATTTTCCAGCCCCACTCCCTGTTTTCTTTATCTCTTAAGTGCTAATCGATGCCAAATACTGTGCCATTTATTTTACTTATTTATATTGCTGAATTTCTTTCCTCCCTATAAGATTTTAAGCTCAGAGAGGGCAAGGACGTTTATCGGTGTTTTTTGCTTTACTGCTTTATCTTAATTTCTAAGAATAGTGCTAGCCATAATTTAGATGCTCAATAAATATTAGACATATAAATAAATAAAATATAGTGGCAAAATTTGTATAATTATACATCTCAGTTTATATGACTGAGGTTTGGGGTCCCAATCAAATATAGCCGCATGAGGGATTCCTTCCAGAGAAAGAATTAGCAGAGAAGATCAATGTGAAGCATTCCTGCAAAGGCCTCACCGCCTCCCTTATGGCCCCTGCTCCGAGACACCCCACATCAAATTTCCCAGCCTTTATACTTCACTTCTGTGAATTGCCGTAGTACCAAGCGCGTGAGCTTATTGTGTGCTACTATTTTTCTATTAACTATCTCAAATTGTAAAAAAATTCTGGCATCAAAAAACTGCTCTATCTGTTATTTTCCTTTTAAACTAGCCATGACAATACAATTGATTGACGCCCACCAACACTCATCCGTGAATTATACAGATATCAAGCCCTGTGCTCATACTTGATAATGGCAAGATAATTGAGCATTCTGAATTATGCCCTTACCACTGGGAATAGTTCATGGCTTTCCTCTGCTCACATTGTGCTCTAAGAGGCACACAGCCTCCCCTCTCTACTCTTCATCTTTCCTTCCTCCTCCTTTCCTCTGCCCTCCCCTCCTCTTCTATTTCATTCTGCCTCATTTTCTCCTTCCCTCTCTTCTGCTGGTTGTTTCTTGGCAGGGGCATAGTTGTTGACTTGCTCATTTGGTAACATCTTCTTTTAATAAGGAAATCTGTCTCTTGGTGTCTCCTCGCCTGAGGGTGTGCTTACTTAAAGTGTAAAATGTCAAACTCTACCAAGGCTGACAATAACCCTCTGGGTGAAGAAGAATCAGCCACTGTATTATTAATCACTCAAGAGGTAGACAGGAAATATTAATC
This sequence comes from Microcebus murinus, assembly GCF_040939455.1. Lineage (NCBI taxonomy): Eukaryota > Metazoa > Chordata > Mammalia > Primates > Cheirogaleidae > Microcebus > Microcebus murinus. Next base: position 111,791,947 of record NC_134105.1, on the reverse strand, counting down.
GTCTCAAAGAAGAAAAGACTGAAATTAGCTAGATTTTTGCATCTTCTTCATTTCACTCATCTTGCGCAAGGTCCTAAATCATCACCTCATCACTTTCCCCAGTTCCAAAGATCAACAGAAATAAAAATCAAGGGTCAAAAAATCCACTTAGTAGTAACTACGCTGGCCCTAGTAGCAGTTGGAGCTTGAATTTTACCCAGTTAGAATCTCACTGGCTGAAAATATACGCCAGAGACATTCCATTGTAGTGAATTGAGACCAACTTCAGAGATTAGTGTCACAATCTGTGACGTGGATGAGGAGAAGAGGGAGTAGGCAGGTGGCTACACTCTGACCCTTCCTACTGCTTTACTAGCAGAGCTGGCATTCCCAGCTGTCCTGACTTAATGTCCCCTAAAAACAATAGCAGCCTGACCCTCATGAAGCTGCAGAGAATTGTAGCCCACGGTTTCACAGGGATGAAAACTGGACCTAATGATATCCTAGATGGTCATGATCTTTCTGGATGGTTATGCAAGCATGAAGAAGTAGGGAGAGAGCTCTTATTTTGGCTTGTGCTGTAGCAGACCAAAAAGTGATCACAGATTTGTTCCACAGTGAAATACTCTGGCTGCCAGCATTTCTTTATCTGGCACGCACACACCTGTATGCATCAGTATTCTTTCTATAAACTATCAAAACAGTTGACAACACCCCACAGAATGCTAGTAACAGCTCTCCAAGTCCCACATTGGTGGAATTGAAAGCAGAGTATCTTTTGTGTAGATCTTTTGTCGCTAATAATACTTTCCTGCTTGTTTCAGCCAAATCATAGGTTTCTGATTATCTTGACATAGTGCCAAGAGCATCAAACTAGCTTACATTTTCCCAGTGAGGAATTACCTTAAAATTAATAAAAGGTTTTATATTTTTCATGATCATTTTATGCTATATGTATAAAGTTTATTTTATAGTATTTCGATTCATTTAAGAAGAAGCAGTTAACATAAAGAATATACTTTCAGATCTACACTTTTTACTTCCAATCTGAAATCTCATGGGTCTGTTCAAAGCTGATGGGATAAATGTGATTGGAAGGGTGATTGGGTCTATATGTGGGTATTCAACTGGACTTTAGTTCATAACAGGCAATCAGAAGTCTACAGCTTGGAGGAGACTTTAGAGTTCGTGCATTATATTTACCTGCCTTCATGCAGAATTGCACCTGAGCATTTAAAGAAATAGGTGGCTTACTCTTTTTGGGTTAGATGGCTTAACAGGAGAAATTTATCTTCTCACAGTTCTGGAGGCGAGGAAGTCCAAGATCAGGGTACAGCATGGTTGGGCTCTGATGAGTTATCTCCTTCTGGTTTGTGGACAGCTGCTTTCTCTCTGTGTCCTTTCTCTCTGGCCTTTCCTTGGTGCACACAGAGGGAGGGAGGGAGAGAGAGGGAGGGAAAAAGTGAACAGGAAACAGAGAGAGAGAGAGGTAGGGATAGGGGAGGGTGGGGGAGAGAGAAATTTTCTTTCTCTTCTTAAAAGGCCACTAATCACACCACGAGGATTCCACTCTCATGACCTAATCTAACCCTAATTACCTCCCAAAGGTCCCATCTCCAAATATTAATACTTCACATTGGGGGTTATGGCTTCCAAACATGATGTTTGGAGGAATACAAACATTCAGTTCATAACAGTAGGGGTGGTTCTATTTGTCAAACCCTATACTGGTGTCTTATATGCATAATTTCATTTAATTCTCATGAGAATCATGTGAAGTGTGGATTAGTTTTCTACTTTATAGATGAAGAAATTGGGTTTTCAAAAGGATAGATAACCTGAAATAAGCAGAGGAGCTAAATTTCAGCTCCAGGTCTGTCTAAAACTCTAAGTTCAGTCTTATTTCTAAAGCCTACCATAGAACAAAAATTATTATTGTCTTTTACAATAGATAAATATTTCCTTATTTAGATGCATAGATTTTTCTCTTGAGCTTTGCATTGAATTCACATGCATTCCTTTTTCCTTTAATTCCAATACATCAAATCTTTGATTTGAATTTAAATCTTTAAAAAATACAAAAACATGCTCAGGGAATAAACCGATTACAAAATGTCCTTTGAAGTTTGGAGATGTGACATACTTTCCTAATCTCACATGCAAGAAAACATTTTTATTACATTGGAGTTGGTGAGGTGTTATGTATTTTTAAAATGTGTTCTAAAATTTGGGGTATAAAATAAAATTCATCCCTTTGAGTGCTGAAGTTTCATGGTTCCATTTGAAACTTGAATGAGCAAATATCAGTAAGATTTTTAAAGTCCAACAAATAATTACTGCACACATGCCATAAGCCAAGAAACATGCAGGTCCCCATATTCCAGTCGATAGGAAGAAAGATAATGTCCCTGTCTTTATGGATCTCATACATCTTGACAATTATAATAAATATTATATGTTTTTAAAATCATTAAAACAAAATATAACCAAAGAAATTTCTTAGGAGTGTTTTTTTTTTCTGAAAAATGAGGTTCTAATGACATTTAATAACTTAGAATGACTGTAGTATAGGATCATCTGCTTTTATGTTAATTGTCTTGGGCAACATGGACTTGGCTGGAAAATCAATGATTAGTCAACTGGTCATTTATATTTATGTGAAAAATCTGTAATAAATGCAAGTCATCCAGTTATTTTGTTCCTCTGCTGTTTTGTAAATGATTCTAAATGATATGTAGTGAAATTAGTATAAATACCAAATTTAGAGTAATTTGATTTGAGTTAAAACTCCTGAATCCTTTGTGATTAATTGATACAAATACCTTTCTTTATAATTCTAACCATATTCAGTTTCAGTGGGGAGAGATTTGTACTGTCTCCTTTCAGTAACTTAGCTTAACTGAAATGAAACTTTCAGAACTTTTGGATTTAGAAATCATGCTGGATAAAAATACATTGGGTTTTCTAGAAGGGGTAGCTTTAATATTTGAGAAAGAATAAATGCTGTTGATGACCTACAGAATAATTTTTGTATACCCTACCAAAAGAGACACAAAGGCCTCTAAAGACCCCCAGAAATAAACCACAATTATTCAAGCTTGAAACGAATATCAACTAAGATTTATATTCAGATAGATACTGAGGTTAGTTCTTACTGCTAGGCAACCAGTTGACCTAAGTTTAATTTAAATCAGCATTGTAGTGTCTCCTAATGGGAACTGTCAGTAAGGAAAATTTCTATTACATAAAAAGAAATTTGTATGTGCTTCCCTCCTCCCCATCTCCACCTTAAAAATGTATCTTTATATCTATGATTACATCCATAGAACCAAATGAAGTGGGAAAATAGGACAATTCTTGGAATAAATCTGGCCAAAATAAAGTTGTCATTAACATTATCCAGGTAATAAGAAGTATGTTTGATGTTTTGGGTTCAAACTGCCTAATTTCCTCATTTCTTTGCTTTCTGCTTTCTGTTCCAGTCCCCTTAAATGATAGTAGACTTTTTGAATATATTACCTGGCATTCTAGATAATGGGACGTAAAATGCCCAAAATGTTGAGTCCTGGCTAACCTCTCATGTAATTCCCAGAAAGACTATTTCAAGCCCTGTATTGGGACCATGAACTCCACAGAGGTGGCCTCTTCCACCTTCACATAGGCTATTTTCACTTGTATCTCTTTCTTTTTAAGTAACATCAAACTGAGACTTTTTATATTCTACCTATAGATTTTATGATGTTCTCCAAACATATGACTATATATTTTCCTTTTGTTATTTGAGTCTTCTATACATAATCAATTTATCAATATCCTTTTTATTTTGTCTAGTTAAGGATCAGGGGAAGTGATAGATATTAAATATATTTGCCATGTCACTAGTTGAACACATAAAGGATGAGAAAATAAACCTACTAGTAGGCATATTAAATCAAATCAAAACAGCAATTTACCACTTTTGTCTATTAAACTTGGAAATAGTTTTTCATATTATTTAGTGTAAATGATACGATATGACACATACTCTAGTGAGTTGTTATTTGCAAGGAAATTGGTAAAAATCTTTTGGAAATAAATTTGTATAAACTAATGTTCACATATTGTGGAACAATAATTTTATTTGTAGTAATAGTTTTAACTACCTAATTCTTTTTCAACATTTTTATTGTTTTATTTATTTTCATTTCAAAATATTACAGGAGTACAAATATTTTTAGTAAAATGGAGTGCTTTTGTAATGCTTGAGCTATAAGTGTACCCATCACCCAAATGGTGTTCATTGTACCCATTAGATAGGTTTTCAACAATCTTCTCCTCTATCCTACCCTCATGCTTGATTTTAACTGAATTTTACTTCCCTCTGTGTGCATGTGTGATCATCAGTTCCAATTTAGTAGTGAGTACATGTGGTGTTGTTTTTCCATTCTTTAGATACTTCACTTAAGATAATGGTCTCTAATTCCATCCGAATTGCTGCAAAAGGCCTTACTATATCATTCTTCATGGCTGTGTAGTATTTCATAGTATAGTATACCACATTTTGTTAATCCAATCATGAATTGATGGGCACTTGGGTTGATTGCACACCTTTGTAATTGTGAATTGCGTTGTAGTAAACATTCATCTAGAGGTGTCTTTTTGATAAAATGACTTCTTTTGCTTTGAGTAAATACCCAGTAGTGGATTTGCTGGATCAAATGGTAGGTTGGTTTTTAGTTCTTCGAGGAATCTCCATACTGTTTTCCATAGAGGTTGTATTAATTTGCAGTCCCACCAACAGTGTATAAGTATTCCTTTCTCTCTGCATCCATACCAGCATCTATTGTTTTTGGACTTATTAATGAAAGCCATTTCTAACTTGTGTAAGGTGATTTCTCATTGTGGTTTTAATTCACATTTCCCTAATGATTAGTGATGTTGAGCGTTTTTTCATATGTTTATTGGCCATTTGTCTATCTTCTTTTGAAAAACCTCTGTTCATGTCTTTTGCCCACTTTTTTTTTTTTTTTTGAGGCAGAGTCTCACTCTGTTGCCCAGGCTAGAGTGTCATGTTTTGCCCACTTTTTAATGGGGTTGTTTGATTTTTTTCTTGCTGATTTGCTTGAATTCTTTGTAGATTCTGGTTATTAGCCCTTTATCGAATGTATAGCTTATGACTATTTTCTCCCATTTGGTAGGTTGTCTATTTGCTCTGTTGATTATTTTCTTAGCAGTGCAGAAGCTTTTTAACTTAATCAAGTTCCATTTATTTATTTTTGTGGTTGCTGTGATTGCCATTGGGGTTTTCTTCATAAATTCTTTGCCTAGGCTGATCACTAGAAGCGTTTTCTAATTCTTACAAAAAAAGCAATATGTTAATATAAAATAGGATGTTAAATAGTCCATTATTTCATAGTTTTTGACAAAAAGTAAATAACATAGAAGTCTACCAATAAGAAATTATTATACAATTGTGTGCAATGCCTTGCTGTTTTGTGAATATTTACATTGATAGTAATAGAAATTATGTAACATCATGGGGGAAATATTCATAAAGTAATGCAAAATTTAAAAGGTAATTTGAAAACTTGTATATCAGTATGCTAACAATTATATCCTCTTGCAAGTGTATGTCAGTATGTAGTATTAGTGTATTATTTAAGGTACTATTTAAGGTAACAGGTAAACTCTAAAATTTCTGTGGTTTTATAATAAAAGATTATTTCCTATTCATATAAGAATACAATAGTCCAATGCTTATGTTTCAAGGACTCAGGCTCCTTCCATCCTATGACTCTACCATATTCTCTATGACCTTGGATTCTTCATTTGAAGCTCACAGAAATGGAAAGCAAGGGGTGGACGGAGCTGCACCTGCTGCTTAACCACTTCAGGCTTGAAGCGGTACAAACCTCTCCCAATCAAATTTTATTGGCAAGAACTAGCCGCATGATCTTGCCTACACACACTGCAGAGAAGAATGTAGCCTTTCTGGCTAGAAGACTTCTTTGCAACAATAACACCACATTAAGGAAGGCAAACCCACATTTTTGTTGGAAAACTGGCTGGTTCTGCCACAATTATCATAGTGGTCAAATACTCAGGCTCTGGAATCAGATTATGTGGATTAAATGGGAATTTTAATAGTATCTACTTCTTAAGCAGATTGTGAGAATTATATGAAATAATCTCTTTAAAGCTCTTATTTGTATTATACTTTACATGATGACACTGATAATAATGATCATTTTATTTTCTTTGTCTATAATATTGAAGAAAAGTATTGGAGGGTAATATAACAAAATACTAATGGTGGTGAAATTAGGTGATTTTCCTTCCTTTTTCTGTTTCCCAAATTTTCCATATTGTGATTAGGCAACTTTTATCATCAATATCAATTCTCATGAGTATCTGAATATAATCAATTGCATTTAGTCAGCACTTACGTAGTGCTTAATATGTGATGAACTTTTTTTTTTTAATTTCGGCATATTATGGGGGTACAGATTTTAAGGTTTCAATAAATGCCCGTTTCCCCGCCTCCCCCCACAAGTCTGAGTCTTCATCATGACCATCCCCAGATGGTGCACATCTCACTCATTATGTATGTATATACCCACCCCCTCCCCCCTCCCACCTGCCCAATACCCTATTACTGTAGTACCTATGTGACCACTTAGGTGCTGTTCAGTTAATACCAATTTGCTGGTGAGTATATGTGGTGCTTGTTTTTCCATTCTTGGGAAACTTCACTTAATAGTATGGGTTCCAGCTCTAACCGGGAAAATATAAGATGTGCGATGTCACCATTGTTTCTTAGAGCTGAATAGTACTCCATGGTATACATATACCACATTTTATTAATCCATTCTTGGATTGATGGGCACTTGGGCTGTTTCCACAGCCTTGCAATTATGAATTGTGCTGCTATAAACATTCGAGTGCAGGTGTCTTTTTTGTAGAGTGTCATTGGATCTTTTGGGTAGATGCCCAGCAATGGGATTGCTGGATCAAATGGTAGATTCACTTGTATGTGATGAACTTTTTTAAGCACTTGGCAAATCTGTCTGAAATGGTGACTTTGGAAAAGACAGCAGGTTACCGGCTGTAAATTCTGTGTAAGTAAAGTTGGCTGCAGAATACCTTTAATTGTATATGTATCACTAAGCTTTATTCCAACATGTATGATTTTCAATATGCAAAAAGCTGAAACTAGATCATGGTTAGATTTGTGGCCCAAACTTGTTCTGCTGGGACACTCCAGGAATATGTTTGGTACAACTCAGAAGGGTGGAACCCTTGACAACAGAAGTAGGAATCTTTACTTACATTTGGTAGATGAGAGATCTGAGGTTCACAGGGGGAGTGATCTGCCCTCGCTCAATCTGGTGTGTTACTTACTATTGTTGCCAGTGCTATCAATGGTCAGGAAGTTACACATCGTGGAGTCCTAAGAAGCATGTCTCAGGCAATAGGCACCATCATAAATGCATTAGGCAACTAGGTGATGGGAAAACTGGGTTAGATAACAGGCCATGAGTGAGGAATAGAAAGGCAGATTGAAGAGACTCAAAATCCACATCATTCATTTATGACTTTTGCTTAAGATTGACAATGCTTCTAAAGGCTGCTTAAATAGCAACAAGGAAATAGGATGCAAAAGTTCGAGTAATTATGCTAACCTGAAAAATGCAATTGATGATAAATTTTCATTCATTTGATAAACATACCAGGAGCATTCTTTCTGTACTCAGACAACAAGGAAACAAAATGAATAAAACAGCCTCTTCCATAGAGGAGCTCAGGGTGTAGCTGGGAAAGAAGGAAGTATAATTACAGTAAATAGCATTATGAGCTGGAATAGAGACATACCTAAATTGTATTTTAAAATATGAAAGAGGATTTTTTTTTAATGGAAAGAGTAAATTTTTAAAGTACATAGAGAAGTAGTAAAGAAAGTTCTGCGACAATAAATGTTATCTTTCTTTTCTTGATTTTATACAGGATGGTTTACCAGTGTGGAGTTAAATTTCCAACTATGTGTCCAGAACATCCCATATATATATATATACATCCTGAAGATAAGACTTGCTTCAATGGGAGGATGTTCCAGATCTTCAAATCAAGGTACATGTGCTTTAGAAATGCCGACTCAATGAAGATACAACTAATATTCACAGAATACACCAATGTGCCAAGTCCCCATATTCCATTTACTGAATACCTAGATAGGGTTTTACTAGAGAACAAGATGGTAAGAAACAATAAAGCTGCTTTCTCAAAAGTGAATTTATTTACGAGCCATTTCAAGGTTACCGTAATAGAAACAATCAGTTCTAGTGTTGTCTAGTGTTTTTAGTCCTAAAATATAAATGCATCACTATTGATCACTAGACAACTATTTTGGCATATTTGCCTCTGCTGTACCTCTGTATTTCTTGCCTAGTTCCTCTCAGATGTCAAATTAACCTTATGAAACTCCTTGTTACATAATATCTCTGATGAATAAAAAGACCCTTTGTGAGCGTGAGAGAGAGAAAGTGTGTATGTGCGTGCACATGTGTGGGGGGTGTTTTCCTGGCTAACACATGTCAGGATCTGTTTAAGCCCCTTGCTTTGTGCTCAAATGTCACCCTGCCAGAATTCATTACATCGTGTTTATTAATTAATTAAAATATATTTATACAGAACAGGCTTTATGAGATGGAGTAAAAAATAACGTTATGAGAGGCATCCTCCAGACAGAGTGGCTTGTCTCCGATGGCAACTAGGAATGTAATCTCAGCATTCCCCATCAATGCCACCGTAAGGGTTGTGATGATATGAAAATTTTGTAATTAAAAGTAAAAGATCAAAGAAATTACTTTAATTATGGAACTGGATGTGAGAGAAACGTGCCTTTTCTAGACTATGGTCACATCATAAATGTCATTGAGTTTTGTTTTGTTTTCCCTTTGATGAGCAAAAACACATCCCTGTCCTATACACATACTCTCTCAAAAAGCCTAATTGGGGACATAAAATAAGGTGCCAAGGCATCCCTGAAGATCCAAATAATGCTTTCGGACCTTCCACTGACACCAGCCACTGGACTAAATGCTTCCTTGATCTTTCCTTCATGTCAGCTTACTGTATGAAAACAGGATATTTATCTGACCCCACTTAACCTGAGGTTCCTTCCTTGATTTCCAAATGAAGTTAAATGGACCTTCCCAGTCTCCTAGAGTTACTGTGAGGGTATAGGAGAGTACAGTATGAGAACCTGTTTTGAAAAACATCTCAGCACAGGATAGAAATAAAGTGTCATTACTGGATGGGACTTCTAAGCATCCTCTAGGGCCATGTTTTGGTGAGGCAATATCTAGGCTATTTGTATGGGGCTCAGTCCTGAGTTTGAATAGGTCTATATTCACAGACCAAAGTTTGGGAAAGATGTCAGTGATTGCTGGAGCTGATCATGTTGTCTTGATGATATTGTAAGGTGAGGGTAAGAAAATTTACTGTATGAGAAATATACATATATATATATAATATACATTATATGCTATGAGCATCCTTAGAAAGCATTGACGTAAAATTAGAAAGTGACAAAAAAAAAACCACAAAAAACAAAAAACACCCCACATACAATAAAACAAAAAAAACCAAGAATAAGAATAAAAGCAAAAACAAAACAGGTAGTGACAAGAAGAAACAGAAAGAGCCTAAGATCAGGACTTCTTACCTTTGTCTTCTAGAAAATGCAGAAATGAAACTAAAATAGATGGTACCTAAAATAGTGTTAGGAACACATATTTGTTAAATATTTGTTGAATGAAATATCTGAACAAGCATTGAGGGGGAAGTTAGTTCTGTCCAATACTCGAGTGGAAAATATTTATTCAGTCTAGCTTTCATACCTAAATGGAAATCAATGTGAAAAATCAAATTTGATTTACTTAAATTCTCTTTAAAACCTACTTTTCAGGAACACATCTATTCTGGAGCACGAAGCGCAGGTATTTGTGATAAGCTGACTGTTGCCTGTTCAATGATACTAGCAATAATTTTGAGTTTTAATCATTGGCTGTCCAATTTTGGTTTGTGAGTTGTGCTTAATCTAAAATTAATCCTTTCTAAAAATTAGTAGGCAATAGTTCATGACTGTACAATGCATAACTATCAGAACTGTGGGTTACTGGTCTTATATGGTTGATTTTGCCTTCCCTGACCTGTATAGAACTTTTAAAATAAGGCAGAAAAAATAAGCATGTCAATTTGAGTATTGCAGGCTTTTTTTTTTTAGAAGGCAGATATATAAATTGAACTTGAGATTACTCAGGGGGTGATGTTTCTATCTGCCTTCCATTAGTGCAAAATTCCTGAAATTTAAGTGTTGCAGTGGATCATTGGACTTGGGTCTCATTTAATAGGTTAGGAAACAAGCTCATAGAATATACCCAGTGACCTCCAGCTAATGAGCAAAGAGTCTGAGTTCACACTCCTAGCCTGGGCCCTTGCCATTCAAATGGGCTGCCTTTATTAAAAGTAACCTCACAGAAATGTCAGGAAAATGAAATCAACTTTTCAAAACTTACCCAGAAATAACCAATGTGTTTTCATGTTGAATTTCTGAATATTTTTTGGGATTTTAAGCTAGGTGTTCTTTGATTTGGAAGTAAGGGTGCAGTTTCAACTAACAAAAGGAACCTTTACTGATTTAAATTACTTCTACATGTCCCCAACTCAATGAGAATTTTATGTTTAAGAGAATGTAGATATAAAAGGAGAGTAGTTTGAGGTAACTTATGTTAAGTGTAATATAAGGGATAATTGTTTTATTTAGCCCTACTTTCTCTTCTGTATGCTCGCAAATTATACAGCATTGTACATACTACTAGGGACAGTCCAGGCCAAGGCAGTTAAATATCAATAGGCCTCCTTTATCCTTTTCTTTTCTTGCTATGACAACCTTAGAAGCTGTCTGTTCTAGACAGCATTGCTACACGATGGCATAGGACTGCTTGGCTCACATGGAGCTTTGCAAGAGCAAGAAATAAACCTTTGTTATGTTAAACCATTCAGATTTGGAGTCTCCTAAAATGGCCAGTTGGCATTAACTACCTATGTTTATTATCATCATCATCACTGCCTAGAAGCCTTTTTTCCTTTTGTTCTCTGGATGTCAGAGGCCCATTGATGTGTATGTCTTCCTAGCGATGAGACACAGTAAGAACTTTGAAGTATCCAAAGAGAAGTGTCGCTTTTTTGAATTGTATCAAGATGTTCCTTATGAATTTTATAGTCCTAAAAAGACAGAGTATCTTGGTTCCTACTGAATGCATCTTTTTTTATTAAAAGGGAGGAGGAGATGGGTATATACAAACACAATGAGTGAGATGTGCAACGTTTGGGGGATGGTCACGCTTGAGGCTCTGTCTCGAGGGGGTATGGGGGGCATAGGCAATATACATAACCTTAACACTTGTACCCCGATAATATGCTAAAATAAAAACAAATGTTGTCTATGTACTACATTAAAAAGGGAACACAGTGGCCATACTTTGAAACTATTAATTTTGTTCCTACCATTTCTTTTTTGGTAAGCTTGTATCTGAATAACTTAGTGGTACAAAGGCCAAGGTTATGCTATTTTTCCTGTTTGGGGTAAGTTAAATCTGTTCCATGACCATACCATTCCATCCTTTATTATAATACTAGTTATAACAAAACAATGGTAACAGTTTTGGCAAAGACTGCGAGTTGTCCTCCTTTCTTCTTGTCTCCTCCCTCTTCTCCTCCCTCAGATGACATTTTAGCTTGGCACGTGGCCATCCGGCATTGGACTACATCACCCAACCTCCCTGGCAGCCAGGTGTGGTCAGTGTGACCGGAAGTGAAATGTGCAACCTCCCTGTCATCCTCTTAAAAGGAAATTGCTTGCTCATCACTTTCTCTTTTCTGCTCTTCTCGGATGTAATACTGCCGGGACAACTTTAACCAAGTAGTTGAGGAACATACCTTAACGCAGTGCTTTTCAAACATGAATTTGCTTACCAGAGTATCTTAAAATACAGATTCACATTCAGAAAGTCTGGATAGGGTCTGAACTTTCACATTTTTTAACAAATTACCAGTTGGTACTGATGTTGCCGGTCCAGGCCAACACTTGGAATAAGCAGATCTTAGAAAAATGATAAACAAGCAAGGTAGAAGAAACCTGGGCCCCTGGGTGACCTCTGGGAGCCATGCTTTGTCACTTTCCTTGGACCGCTCCCCTCTGCATTGCTTAGAGAGAAATAAATTAACTTCTGTTGTACCACCATGCTTTTGGATTTATTGGTTAGCTTTAGCCTATACTCCAACAATTAAAAAAGTAGTTATAATAATAATTAAAGTACTAATAAGTATCATTTAGTGAGTGCTTATCATGTGACAGACACTTATCATTTTCTCTTTAATAGTCATAATCTCCCAATGAAATACTATACTGATTTTATCGATGTGGAAAGTAAGGCAAGAAGGAACCAGTAATGAGTCCAAACTCACATAATTTGTAAATGGCAGCTCTGGTATTAAAACTTGAATGTTCCTCCCCTCAAATGAGATATTTGTTTTCAGGTGGACCACAGTTAGAGGGGTGCATTTAAACTTGAGGTTATACATGTTTTGAACCCCATCAGCCTTCATCAGATCTTTTGCCTCTAGCTTTTTGGCTTAGTGTTGACCATTCTTTTCTAGTCACCAAATGAGGGAGGATAGTTCTTTGATATTCATGGGAAAGAGGACCCAAAAATATCATTCATTTTTTTCCCACCATTCATTCTCAACCAAGATTACAGGCAGAAATAGACTGAAGCTGTAGGAGAAGGCACTAACGTGCATGCTACATTTGACGATAAAGACTTGTTCCTTTTATTGCTGCACCTTATTAGATTCTTGTCTTCTACTGGTCAGATATTTTTGGTCCCTGGTGAGCTATAAGAGAGAAGAAAAGGAGATGGTTATGGATTGCAACTTGGAAAATGTCAAGTCTGGCAGAGAGGGGTAAACCGATATACTTGCTGAATGTCCCTCTGGTCTCCAGTCTCCATTGCCAATGAGAACTATTAGACTGAGTCAATCAGAGATTCTAGAATGCAAAGCACTCCAGGATCCCTCCTGCATTTCTGTCATCTTGGGGCTGCCTAACAGATGAGAGCAAAGCCAAATGGCACACCACATTTGTAAAGCAGTATGTGGGGAGAATAGTTGATGGATTAAGTCATTTTTTGAACACAACTCTGGATTAAAAGTCAATCTTAAAAGGAGCATTTCACCATTTACAACTCCAATAGGGTAGAATCTGCCTCTTTTTTTGCAAGCAGCTTAGGTCTATTATTTTTGTGACATAGTAACAATGATATTTCTACTTAAAAGTCCCTATGGCCTTTCTAAGGAGCCGTTTGTGCCTCACTTGTTCTCTCATTTTTTTCTTTTCCCCTGGAGATCAACTTACTTTTACAAGTATAAGTGACTAATGGAAGAGGTAAGAAAGGGGTAGGAAGAATGAAAAGAAGACATGAGAAAGAAAGAGATGATGCAATACCACAATATTAACTCTTTGCACTCGGATGTCGAGTGTGACTCGACACGGTTAGCAAAAATTATAGAGATTAAAATTAGTCTTTGAATGTATCAATAATTTGAAATATAAAAATATCCAAACAAATAAGTTTGTATGAAAATAAACTCCAGTTTTTTATTCTACTGCCGCGCTTTGTAAAATCTGGGGTATTTAAAAAATTAAATCCCGAGTAGAATAAAAGGAATCAAGAAAAAAGCAAGCAAGTGCAAAGGGTTAATATGATAAAAGAGAAGGTAAAAGAGGGTAAAAGGAGAGAAATATGTCTCTATAATGATTCTAAAGTTTAGTTCTCCAAGATAAAAATATCAGAAAATGCTTTCTTGTTTTCCGATAATTACAAACTTAATAGATTTCTAGTGAAAAAGGGTCATTCCTGCAATGCACAAAGTCTAGGCACCTGCTAGTTGAATGCTGGGACTATGTAACAGGAGATTGATTTCTCCTGTTACTTTTCTTTTTCTCAATTTTTCCATGTCTTGTTTCACTTGAGCACCATTCAGCTCCACCATCTGCTCTCCTGCCACCCAGTAGCCTCACTGTGACCCTCAGTTTCCTTGATATTTTTAATTACTTCTCAGAGGAATTTTTTAAATTATTATTTCTTGCATCTTCTTTAAGGGGTAGTAGGTATGGAGACCTTCCATTTGAATCCAAAGGTACCTCTATTTTAGGTTCCTTTCCTTCAAGATTCCATCCACACATATAAAATTAACAAACTCAAATTAAACCACTAGTGAGTAGTAATTAAACCACACATTAATCATCTTAAGTAATATTTGCATTTTAATACACAAAGGAATTTTAAATATTCTGGCAGTATTAGCGAGAAATATTTTTAAACGTAGAAGACATTCCCAGAGAAAGACTTATGTTTGATCACATAAAACATAGTAACTGAATCTGCATGTCTTCTTAAAAGAGGAAAAGAGAGAGACAGAGACAGAGACAGAGAGAGAGAGAGAGAAAGGGAGAGGGAGAGAGAGGAGTTCTTTAATTTTTGTGTCATCAGGATTAATTTGATACATAGTGTCTGTCCTACTTCATTACATAGATAAAACACTAATAAATGTGAAAGTACTGCAAAAAACAAACTGGACTTGAGAAATGTCCTATAATTTTCTAAAGACCTCTAATTGCCCAATACATGATGCAGATATAAAGTAGTAGACTCATCACTATAGAGAATGGAACTTATTATCAACCCAGTAATCAATAAACAACTGTAACTGGGGCACTATAATATTTTTTGTTTTATTTTATTTTATTTATTTTTTTTCATATAAAATAATTTCTTTTTATTTCTATTTTATATAGCCAAAATGGGAAATGTGAGTGAAAATAGTTATACATTATATCCAGCCTATTTAAAAGTGATATATTTTTATGAATCAGGGTCCAAAATAAGGATGCATGCAATACATTCACACCTTACTTAGAGATTTTTGATGTTTTATCAAGAGAGCATGACAACTGATTCTAACTTCCTCAACAGTTTATGTTACTTGTGAGCATTAACAAATTATTGAGCTCAGACAACTTAGCCCATATCCAATTTTTGACCACGAAATTACAAGACAAGAAAAGGACAATATAATTGTAATTCTCCAAAAATAACAATTAATACTACTTATCATCCCTTCAAAGTAATATCTATATGTTAAATATCGACATGATGTTAATTCCTCTTTTTTTTTTTAATTTTTTTTTTTGGCATATTATGGGGGTACAGATTTTAAGGTTTCAATAAATGCCTATTTCCCCCTCCCCCCAAAAGTCTGAGTCTCCATCATGACCATCCCCCAGATGGTGCACATCTCACTCATTATGTATGTATATACCCGCCCCCCCCTCCCACCTCCCCAATACCCTATTACTGTAGCACCTATGTGTCCAGATATATCCTCCAGCAAACTGGTATTAACTGAGTAGCACTTAAGTGTTTTATTTTATTTTTAATTGTCATAATAATTGTACATATTTATGGGGTACAGCGTGATATTTCAATATAAGTATACATTGTGTAAAGATCAAATCAGGATATTTAGCATATTCGTCATCTGAAATATTTATCATTTCTTTGTGGTATGAGCATTCCAAATCCTCTCTCCTAGCTATTTTGAAATGCAGTACAATGCTGTTAACTATTGTCACCCTACTGTGCAATAGAACACACAAATTTTTTCCTCCTAACTGTAATTTTGTACCTGTTGACCAATATCTCTCCATCTCTCCCTAGCCTCTGGTAACCACTATTCTACTCTTTGCTTCAATGAGATCAGCTTTTTTAGATTCTAAATATGAGTGAGATTATGTGGTATTTATCTTCCTGTGTCTGGCTTATTTTACTTAACATAGTGTCCTCCAGATTCATCCATGTTGAGGCAAAAGATGAGATTTCATTCTTTTTTATTGCTGAATAGTATTCCATTGTGTATATACAGCACACTTTTCCTTAATCCATTCATCTGTTGTTGGACACTTAGGTTGATTCCATATCTTGTCTATTGTGCATAGTCCTGCAATAAACATAAAAGTGCAGGTATCTCATCAACATACTGATTTTATTTCCTTTGCATAAGTACCCAGTAGTAGAATTTTGGATCATATGGTAGTTCTACTTTTAATTTTTTGAGGATCCTCGTACTGTTTTCCATAATGGCTATACTGATTTACATCCCCACCCAGCAGTGTATAAGGGTTCCCATTTTTCCACGTCTGTGCCAGTATTTGTTATTTTTGTCTTTTTTGATAATAGCCATTCTAATTGGAGTAAGGTAATATCTCATTGTGGTTTCAATTTACATTGAAGCACTATACTCTTACTGGAGAAAGGAGTATTTTTTGATCTCTTTATTAAATCACATTGCTAACCAGATGACCCATAACTTGTGAGCAATAATAAATTTAAGCTGCTGAATTTTGCAGTAACTTTTTTACATAGCAATAGGTAGCTGAAACACTTCTCCATAACTGAAAAATTCTGCCAGAGGCCCCTTTAATTAATAAAAACACAAAGTCAGTAATGTATTCAACAGAATTACAATGTGAAATCAAGCTGTTATAAACATATCTGCACTTTGTGGTTGATACTTAGAAGTGATCAAGAGGGACAGGAAAGCTCCTAAACCCTTTTCTTCCTCTCTCTCTTTCTCCCTTTATAACATTTATCAAGCACCTGTGATAGGAACTGATAATAGGAAGGAATAAGCCATTGCCTTTGCCCCTGGGTGCTTATAGTATATCGGGCATGTGTGTGCATGTGTGGGGAGTAAATGAATAATTTACTCAATTTGCAAGTAAATGAATAATTAAAGGACACGTGTAAGATCATAACGAAGGTATGAGAACACAGAAGAAGGAGCACAGTGCTCAATTCTGCCTGAGACCGCAAGGAAAGTGTTTACAAAAGACACCTCATTTGAGCTAAGTTTTGAAGGAATAGGTTAGAACCCCGATGCATAAAACATGATTCATGGACCAGTAAATAGCATCAGCCTCACCCTAGGAACTTGCTAGAAATACAGAATCTCTGATTCTACCCAGCCTACTGGATTAAAGTCTTGCTTTAAAAAAGATCCCCAGGTGATTTACATGTACATTAAAATATGGGTTACAATTATGGGTTGGGTGATGGTTCTCCTTTTGTCTGGACATTAAAATCATCTGGGAGTGTTGAAAAAAATATTAATTTCCAGGGACACTATATCTAGACTTTCTCTTTAAATTGTCTTTGGATGGAGCCAGAACATGAAGATGTATAGAATATATAGGCACCAGTGAGTAGTCTGGTGGGGGTACAGACATATATTGGATTGTTATATTGTTCAGGAAGTTTATGCTGCTGGGCATCAAGGTACAAAAAAGTGGGCATGGTGAAATAGATTTCCAAGATTCTAAGAAAATCTTCTGACTCTCCAAACTGTAAATACTGAAGTCTTGGAAATGGACATGATGACTGTTGTTGATGTCTGGGCCCCAAGCAAACTTAACATGCCAAAAATCTCGGAATGTCTGCAAACGTGGGCATTCTAAATGAGATTGCAGTAGTTACCAAATGGCAGGGATTGGAAGCAAGAAGGAAGGATAAAGGAAACAGGTCTGCTTGTCAATGTTGTAATGAACAAAGGCTTATTAACAAACTTGGAGGAAATTTTATATAAGAGATAGTGTCAGGAAGAACTTAATTAATTTATACGACTTCCTTTTTTTTTTTTTTTTTTTTCCTTCCCATTTTTGTCCGGTTCTGCGTCTTGCCTGACCTGGCTTTGCTTGGAGAGAAAATTTAAACTCCGGAATCTGTCATTGATGGATATTACAGGTCCCATGGCATTCTCACTGTATCCATTGCAATATTTGGGCCAAGTTCCAATCAGAAAATTACTTTCTATTGACTGTAAATTTCACACTTCTAATATGAAGACTTCTTATAACACATACTCTCTAAATTGGCTTCAGGTCCTGCCTGAGACCAAATATGACACATACCCTCAAATGGGCTTCAAATTGAGCCGCAGCCTTGGCTAAACATATTTTAATGACAACACATAACATTTCAGGTCATCGAAAGAATATTTCCCTCTTCATATGATACATGTGTTGCTGGCATAAAATTATATGACTTACGTCCCCTTTCAGCATTGGGAGGGTCGAGAAATCTTTTTCACTTTCAGTTTGAAATTACTCTGCAGTATAAATTATTACTCACAGTTCAACACTTGCTGTGTTCAGCCCAGAGGTGGCTGCCTTCTCAAAGACTCCGTGATTTATGGGTGGAGGCAAAAGGGCGCTGGTGCCTCTGAGCAAACATGGACCTGCCCAGTGTTCCCTCCGTCACGTGCAATAGAAGGTTGAGCAGAGGGAACCCGCCAAATCACACAAATCAGACACAGGACAGAGAAACCTTTTAATTCCACTGATAGGAATAATTGGGGCGTTAGGGGAGGGGAATCACTGGGGAATGTTTGCTGTGCTTAGCTGGTTCTCAAGACTGGAACCGATCAGACTCTGAATGATCTAGGGGGGCAGGCAATGCATTCTAGCGC
Organism: Microcebus murinus; assembly: GCF_040939455.1. NCBI lineage: Eukaryota > Metazoa > Chordata > Mammalia > Primates > Cheirogaleidae > Microcebus > Microcebus murinus. Next base: position 111,773,341 of record NC_134105.1, on the reverse strand, counting down.
TGAACCTGCCCTTTTACTACCTGTGTAAGGAAGGAATTAACATCTCTAAGCCCTCATTGCCTCAAGTATATAATGAAGATAACGTGTGTGTTGCTTAATTTATAATGTTACTGTGTCATTCGAGTGAGACAAATTATTGGAAATATGGTGTGAACTGTACGAATATAAGATATATTTATTAGATGCAAGGATTATTATAAAATGTGGTAGCACTACCTTAGGGGATGCCCTCTTCCAGGGATGTAGGTATTTTATCATGACTTATACCCAGAGGTGTTTAAACAATAGTCCTATTGGAGCCCTTTACAATATAACAGTCTCTCTGTCTCTACCCTGTATATCATTGGGATCTTACATACTTTGGACCTCAAGAAAATACAGAAATGTCCTGTTTGATTACAAAGGAAATAGATCTCTGTCACCTGCCCTCCTTCAGAAATTAAAAGCAGAGCAGGAAATGAGGAAACTAAAAGATTGTATGCCATGTTCGTTTGTTCTTCATTACTTGCATTAAGCCTCAAAAGGTGAAAGAGCCCACCTTCAGCAAGTTAGAACATTCAGAAATTTAGAAGTATTGCTTTTAAGAAAAATGGAAAAGGGGTGCTGGGGTTATCTACCAAAAATTAATATCTCCATAGTACACATGTTTGCATTAGGAAAAGCTGTCTGAGAGTTATACTGGCTTATAAGGCACTGAAATTAAAGACAAATTATGTTGTAAGCCAGGCCATTGAAAGTCTGAGTGTTTTCCCATCATGCAACAATCACTGGCTCTACAAATTTGATTGTGTTTGTTTAGAGATCTTCATTTCTGATAGAGTTGGTGAAAGCTCTTAGTGACACAAACACAAAATATAAACTGAAATGTGGTAATAACTCTTTTCATGCACTGGGGCCCAATGAGGAAATGTATCCCTGTGGATGGCCGGAGTGACCACAGACTCCAGTGGCTGTGAAGGTGGGTAGGCTTTGGGAATTCTATGATTTTTAATTAAAGTTCATCTTCCCATAAACCACTGCTCATGTAGGTTGAGCTTTTTTCTTTTTATTTCCTAAATTGGTTATTCCACTTTGACTTTACATCTGGGTGCTTTAAAAGATAAATTTCTTTTCTTCCTGGGATACAAAGCCTGTTGTTCAGAGATGATCTCTTGCCACCAAGAGGAAAGATGACTTTCCTTGGATCTTCCAATGGATCCTGGCAGATTTAAAATGAGGGTACCTCCCCACCCTCCCCACTCTGCATTTCAAGTCTTTTCTCTCTGGGCCCACTATCCCTGCTATCATGTAAGTGTAGTTCCCAAAGACAAGCTTCTCAGACATTAAGGACTATCAGAAAAATATCATCAAAGGATCAGTGTGCTAAATATTAGCCACATTGCTAGGAGTTATATTGGGATTATAAGGTTTTGAGAGCTACTGCAGCTGGCATTAAATATTCTTGAGTGTGAGATGTTCCCTGTCTGATAGATTTAGACGTATATCTGCTCATAGATGATTCAAAACAAATCAACCAACTGGGGAGTGCTTATTAGAGCATACCAAATATTTTCAGTGTGCTTTTATAAAATGTAAAAAAATACATGTATGAATATAACCATATAATCATATATAATAAATAATATGTATTATATACTAAATAGATACATATTATATAACATTTAATATTCATAATTATATATAATTATGTTACATAATATATAATAATATACATATATGATGATTGACATATAAACAAATTTTGAAGGTTTTCCTTAAAACTAGATTCATGATTTGCTTTCTTCACATTGACACTACTCGTGTGTAATTAAAATAATTGATTTATAGAAATTCTGTTTAGCCATAAATTCACCAGAGTACATTTGGGATATTGAAGAATACATAAAAAGTAGAGGTTGTTTAGAACCAGACTACTTAGAATTTCAACTCTATCAAGATGCTGAGGAGCACAGTAGAGGGGAAGGTACCAGCTTCTAGGGTCAACATGTGTCTCAAGGAAAGTTTCCAAAAAGATATGATAATTAAACAGAATCATAAAGGACACGTAAGATTTTAATAGGCAGAGAAAGAGGAGAGAGCATTCCAGGCAAAGACCAAGTGGAATGAGAAGGCACAAATGTCATGGGGTGGGAGTAGAGAGGGGCACGTTGCAGTAAGGCTATAAAGTGGATCAGGACCAGGTCAGGAAAGAGTTTGTGGGCCAAATTATGGCACTCTTATCCAGAAGCCACTAAAAGGTTTTAATATAGGAAATGACACAAGGAGTCCTTGTTTCTGTTCAGACAGCCTACAAGGTCACGTGCACGAATGTTTACCTTTTAAATGGAATACATAAATATTTGCCATTTCTGTCTAACCTAAAAGGCACTAAATAATATTTGGTGACAGTGCTATGGAGGGGGTCAGAATTGACTCCTGTCACTGTGCAGAAAGGAAAAGATAATGGCTCTGCAGCATAGACAGCAAAGTCTTTCTTTCTAGGGACAGCCAGGCCTGTGTAGCTGGGGATGTTGAATTGAGTGAGAGCTGTCTGTTAAATACCTCCTTGTATTAGCAAAGCTCCTTGAGTGGCCTTGAAAATCACTGAAGTGCCAGAAGGCTTTATAATCCAGAGCTTAAGTTTACTTCAGTGATATGTCGCACGAATTGTTAAGTGAGAACACGAGCCTGTCTATTCACCTTAACAAGTGAGAGAGGTCGACAGTCTCTCCTGGTTTCGGGAAGAGATGTAAGAGGAGGAATGGGGAAGACATCCATCCTGGAAAGCAGTAGCCAAACCGGAGGAAAGGTTGAAACAACAGGCAGAAGTAGCATTGAGCAAGTCCCTGGAAGAAAGAAGTCAGACTCCACTCACACAAAATCTAGTTTGTGCCAAACATAACTAAAGGTCTCCTGTATAATTTTGGTTTGTGTGGTTGTAAGATTTTTATGGGCTCTTGGAACCAAGAGGGGAGACCAATGAGGAAAGTAACTGTCAACACATGCTCTTAAGGAAATCATACATTTCAATTCAACTGGCATCCAGGCATGGTGCTGACATAGTAATTTTCAAGCAAAGGTGCAAGATACATCTTTTTATATAGGGTTTCAATCAACTACAGGGGCTCCGTGTTGTAAGAGTGGAGAATCAAATGTGGGCTAAATGAAAATAATTTAATTCAGGGAAGAAGGTGCCAGGGTTAGCTGAAGCAATGGTGATTTTTTTTAAACCCATAGACTATAAACCTTATTCCAGATTATCCTCTTTCTTTCTCTGTCATGTAAAATGATGTTTTCAAATAAATGTGCTGATTGAACTATGAGAAAAAAAGTGATAGTGACATATTGTCTGTAGGCCACATATTCCTAGCAGCGGAGATATTTTCAGTTAAATTCAGTTACAAAGAAGTCAAGAGGAGTATCATCTATCTGCTGGTGACTGATTACTACTACCTGAGCTAGCTGGACCCTACTCTGTTTTCTGGTAAAAATACTTATGTGATACTTACTGCGTGTCTCTAATTATGTGCTAGGCATTCTGCAAGTTCTTTATGTAGATCATATTATTTAACATCCACAGCCATGGAGGGCAAAGGCCCTACTATTAACCCAATTTTTTCGAAAGGGGAGGATCTGTCGCACTAAGTAGTTAAGTATAATAACTTGCTCAAGGTCATACAGCCATTAAATGGCAGTACTGGGGTTTGAACTCATTACTGCCTGACTCCAGAGCTCATGCTTAACTACTACCTAGATTATGAGTTTAGTTTTTTCCATGTAGTAAGTTTGCCAGTTAATTTATGGTCTGAACCTTCCAACTTGTCCTTATTAGAACTTTGTCCCTTAGAGACCCCAGACAATAAAGAGTTTATACTCAACCATGATAACACAATACAAAGTTATTGCCTCAAGGTGAGTTATGCATCTCCAAATACAAATTCCTCAATAGTGATCTGAGTTTCAGAATGTATAAGAAAAATTAAGGAACAAATATCTCTTTGGGTAAGGAGAAATATATTTTGAGATTTAGCCTAAAGTTTGGTTAACTTTAACACAACTTTCTTTTAAATTTCAAAAATTAAAAAAAAAAATTATTCAGGACCATGAAATAGAGGAGTGTATGTTAGAGATTATAAGAAATGAGACAACACACTAATCAAACCTTCTAAACACTGCAGAATCTTACACATTTAGAAATATTGGTGAACAGGGCCCATTCAACTCATCGCTGACTATACAATTTTCAATAAAGTCCTTTATGAGAATGACTTAGGTTGTGCTGCTAGAACAAAATATCACAGACTGGGTAATTTATGAACAATAGAAATTTATTTTTCACAGCTACGAAGGGTAAGAAGTCTGAGATGAAGGTGTTGGTAGATTTTGTGTCAGGTGAGCATCAGGTCTCTGCTTCAAGGTGATGCTGAGTCCTCACATGGGAGAAGAGAGGGCAGCTAAAAAGGGCTAAACTCGTTCCCTTACCCCCTTTTATTGTATAAGGCACTAATTGATTCAGGGTAACAGTGTTCTATGGCTTAATCACTTCCCAAAAGGCCCCACCACTTAATACCACCACAATAGATACTAAGTTCAATACATGAATTTTGGAGAGGACAAATTCAGACCATAGCAGGGAGGCTCCTATTTTTTTACAGGAAAGAATTCCATTTAGATGACTTCATATTATATTACATTCTAGCAGAGAATGATCATATTTCCCCATATTAGTAAATGTCAACATTCTTTATCCAGTTTCTTAGACCAAAAATCTTGATGTCTTGTCTTTCCTGACTTCCTTCCTTCTTCAATCCATCAGCTCTACCACTGAATTATATCCAGAGTTTGGCCACTTTTCACCACTTCCACCACTACTACCTAGTCCATGTCACCATCATTTCTCACCTGGACTATTGCAAAAGCTTTTCAGCTAGTCTCCTGTCTTCTCTCTCTATAGTTTATTTGTCACAAAGTGGCTAGAATGATCCCCTTCCCTTAAAATGCGATTTTAGTCATGTCATTTCTCAACTCAAAGGCTTCTTGTGATTTTTCATCTGACTCAGAATAAAATTAAAACTCTTCCCAATGTTCTACGAGGTTGTACTTGATGTGATTGCCCTGAAAACTCCCTGATCTTGTCTCCTCATTCATCATATGAGAATGTCTTAGTTGGTTTGACTAAGACATCATATGGGCGTCACAGTGTTGTGCTTGTTGTTCTGCTAACAGGCTAAGCGTATACCATACCTCAGGGCCTTTGCATGTCCTATATATTCCCTATAGTTGCCTTTCTGCCAGCTATCCACTTACCTCCACTCCCTTACTTTCTTCTAGTCTTTGCTCAGATGCTCAGATTTCACCTTATCAGAGAGTACTTCCTTGATAATATGCAAAATATTTTATACATATACATAAATGTAAAATATTTTCCAATAATTTCCAATTACAAAATAATCTCCAAATAAATATTTATTTTCTTATACTTCTATTTAAAAAAGTTTTAAAATTATAATTTATAACATAATACTTAAGAGCATACTGAAAAGGTGTACAAGTCATGCATTTATCACAAAGCAAACAACTGTGTAACTACCACCCAGGTTAAGAAATAGAACACTGTTAGCACCCCATGTCAAAGAGACCCTATAATCTACTCTTAATAACTAACTCCTTCCTTCTCCATAAAGGTAATCAATATTTTGATTTTTATGAAAATTATTTTCTTGTTTTTCTTAAATTTTTACCAGCTGAGTGTGCACTTCTAAACAATATAGTTAAATTTGCTTGCTATTTGGATTTCCTATAGGATGGATTTACACTGTATATATATATTTTTTCTTATCTGACTGCTTTTGCTTAACATTATATTTTGAGATTCATTCATTTTGTTGCATGTAGCTTTAATTCCTTTATGCTTATTGCAGTTATTCCATTTGTGATTATTTGTATCATTTTAATTTTTTTTTCATTCTACTGTTGATACATATTTGGTTTTGGTTTGAAGCATTGTGAATACTGCTGCTGTTAACATTTTTGTATATCATTCTTCATGCATATGTATGTGGATTCTCTTGGATATTTCTCTTGGGAATGGAATTTCTGAGCACAGGATATGGGAATGTTACATTTTAGTTGATAATTTCAAAATGTTTTTTAAGTGGCTGTACCAATTTACACTATCACCAGCAGGGCATGAGAGTGCTAATTAATCCATATCCCTGCCAACAATCAGTATCGTTAGTTTTTTTTTCAATTACTCTTGTGGGTGTGTAGTTAGTTGCATTGCATTGTGATTTTAATTTTAAGATGTTTTATTCTTAATTATATTGAGCACTGTTTGTATAATTATTAACTATTAATATTTGAATATTCTCTTTTTTGAAGTACTTCCTCAAACGTTGCCCATGTTTGTATTTGTTTTTTTGTTTGTTGTTATATTGTAATTAATTTATAGGGACTCTTCATATAGTCTATATTACCCCTTTCTCATTATATGTGTTGAAAATTTCTTTCCCTACTCCATGTCTTACCTTTTCATTCTCTTATGGTGTCTTCAGATGAAAAGAAATATATGATTTCAACATATTCCAATTCCCAATCTTTTCCTTTATTGTTTGTGTTCCTTGTATCCTTTAAAAGGCCTCTTTCCTTACCACAAGTTCATGAGTATCTTCTATGTTATATTTTAGAAGCTTTATGTATTAACCTTCGCATTTAGATTTATAGTCTAATTGTAATTGATTTGTATTTATTTGGTATCATTTGAAGTAGGAGTCAACATTTTTTTTCACATAGATATTTTAATTGATCCAACAGAATTTCTTATTCCCTACTGATATTCAGTGTTATTCCTGTTATACATTAAATGTCCACTTTCAGACTGTCGTAATTACTGTAAGTCCATAGTAAATCATCATATCTGGTAGAATAAGTTCTCTCATCTCTTTCAGAGGGTTTTGGTGATAATTCATCATTTGTATTTTCACATCAGTTTGAGAAATATTTTGGCAAGTTTCCAATAGATGCGGCGGGCGCACATGTGCGCAGGTGTGTCCTGCCTTTTTAGGATTTTGATTGTAATTGTTTAAAATCTATAGATCAATTTGGAGAGTATTGATATCTTTATAATACTGTATTGTGTCTTTAAACTAACATGTTTTGTTGTCCATTCACTTAGATATTTGGTTTCTTTCAATATTCTATAATTTTCTCTGAAGGTGTCTTATGTAATTTTGATAATTATTCATAGGGACTTGATGCTTTATGATACAACTATAAATGGCATCAGTTTTTTAAAATATTTTTTAGCTAGTATATTGACATATCGAAATGTGCTTAATTTTTGTATATTGTCTCTATATCCAGCAACTTTGCTAAACATATTTATTTTCATTATTTGTGTATTCCTTTGGATTTTCTCTATATGGAATTATATAATCTGAATATGAGAGTTTTGTTTTTGGTCTTTCACTTTTTATAACTTTTATTTATTTTTCTTGTCTCACTAAACTGGCTGAAATGTCCAACATAGTGATAAATACAATGGAATCTAAAAGACAGCCTTTATTATACCTTAATCAAAATGAAAGCTTAACGTTTCAAGATTAAATATGATACTTTCTGTGTTATTTTGTAGTTATACTTTGACTATAAACTTTCTCTTCTATTTATTCCTCGATTTCTTTTAACTATGAATAAATGTTGAATTTTACCGATTTTTCATTTATTCATATAATATTATTAATTTTTATTATTCTGTTGTTGAAAAATACAATTCATAATTTTCAAATGTTTTATCTATGTTGCATTCCTGAAATAAAGCAAACTTGTATAATATATTTTTCTTTTTATATATCACTGAATTATTTTTACTAATATTTTGATTACGATTTTTTTCATGTACTTTAATAATATTAGTCTGTGATTTTCTATTCTTGCAAAGTTTTTTCAGGTTTTAATATCAAAGTTATTCTGATTTCATAAAAAGAGTTTAGGAACATTCGTTTTTCATTCTCTGAAAGAGTTTGGATAGGGTTGCTGCTATTTGTTACTTAACTGTAAGAATTCCTTAATGAAACCATTTGAAACTATGGGTTTCTTTGTCAAAGTTTTTATATAATAGTTTAATTTCATCCATAGTTTCAAGATTATTCATATTTTTAATTTTAAATCAGTTTTTGTAAAATGTACTTTTTAACAATAAATGTTTTCACTTAATCTAAATTTTAAATTTATTTACATGTCTCTTTTCAGATTATCTTTTATTTTTTAAAAAAATTTTATTCCATTATTGGTCATTTGTAATTTTCTCTTTTTTAATAAATCTTACTAGGAATTTATCAATTTTATTAGTTTTTTCAAAGAAATAAGTTTTGGCATTTTTAATCCTCTGCATTATATGTTGTGTCAATTTCTGTTATCTCCTTCATTTTATTTTCTTTTAGTTTAATTCTGCTATTAGTTTTCTAATTTTTGAGATAAATACATAATTTCTTTGTTTTTAGCCTTTCTTTTTTTATATATAAATATATAGAAATAAAATTTTTCTCTAAGATGGTTTTAATTGCATCCCAAAAGATTCAACATATAATTATTATATTATCATTCAGTAAAAAAAAATTTATAACTTCACTGTGATCTTTGACCCACAGCTATTTTGAAGTATATTTCTTTATTTCCAAATATTTGGAAAGTTTTCTCTATTTTTTAAAATTTCTAGTTTATTCCACTGTGGTCAGAGAATATACTGTATATGATTTCAATCTTTGAAATCCATAGAGACTTATGTTATGGTCCAGTATACAATCAGATTCTGTAAATATTGTGTTTGCCTCACAATATGTTTATTTTACAGTTATTTGGTGCAGTGTTTTACATATAATATGCAAAGTTTGCTAGTTATACTAGTTAATATTCTCCAGAGAAACAAAAACAGTGCTGGCTCTATTTCTCTGGAGAATATTGACTAGTGTGTGTTTATATATAATCCAACATACATATTAATGTATGTAATTGATAATGAGGAACTGTCTCACAGGATTATGGAGGCTGAGAAGTCATAATCATTTATCTGCAAGCTGGAGAACTAGGAAAGCCCATGGTATAATTCCGGCTCTGATGCATTGGAGAAGACCAATGTCCCAGCTCTAAAAGAATTAGGCAGAGAGAGCAAATTATTTCTTAGCCCACCTTTTGTCCTATTCATGTCTCCAGTGGATTGAATTTGGCTCACCCATGTTGGAGATAGCAATCTGCTTTACACAGTCTACCAAGTCAGAGTTTGATATATCTAGAAAAACCCACACAGACACACCCACAGTTATGTTTAAACAAATACCAGGACACTTCATGTTCCAGCCAAGTTAACACATAAAGTCAACCATCACAAGTTCATACCTTGTCAATTTGGCATCCATACACATCACCTTAAACATGACTTCATCTTCAAATAAAAACAATAACAGGGCCTAATTCCACCTACCATGATATAACTATCCTGCTGACAACTGAAAATGTACTAACCCCTTTCCCAGAAAAAGAGGTGAAGTTCTTGAATGATGATACTCTTCTCCTTGATATATTTTAATTTAAATACTATGATGTAAAATTAATGATACTTATACATTGTGATAATAAGTCAGTATGTTATGTTACATGATAAGGAATAAGAGAGGGAGAACAACAAAGACATATGTGTTCTCTCTTTCCATCTGTCTCTCTATATACATATGTATGTATATGTGTGTATATGTACACACACACATATTCTTAAAAAAATAAGGACAAATAGTCAAAACAATTACAATCTTCTTTTCTGTAAGGAGTCACATAGTTGTAGCCAATATTTAAAACTATCTTCTTCCAGTACCCATTCTGTGTTCCTCTTGCCTTTAGCAAGCACCTCAGCTGGGCATAGTTCTTTATCTGGTGGGTTGATCCAAAGCTTCATTCCTAAAGGGTCTATGCCGTTGGTAGTCTTGTCTGGATTGGGTTGTATTTTTCCACTGACCTTAATCACAGGGAATAGTACTAAGAAAGCCCTAAGGGATCTTGTGTATTCCACAGGTACTTTTCCTTAACTCCACCGTGGAGTAGCAGTCCAATTTCCCCTTGGTAGTCAGGATCAATTACCCCAGTCCACCCACACAGTAACTCTCTTCTTTGCCTGTTGATTCAGAAGTATGAGAAGTCCAAAGTGTCCAGGCATCAGTCTTAACTTTCAGTTCAAAATAATTATTGTTATGATTCCTTATAGAATTAGTCTGGCCTTTGAAACTGAGACCTTTACACCAGCAGAGTATGAGGTCATGGGAACATGAAGCAAAAATATTGCTGTTAGGTCACTAGGGTAATGTTTAATGGTACCACTCCCATTTTCACCCCTTGATTTTTGGACCCATGAATCCTGGTAATGGGAAAAACAGCACCATATTTTGGACACTGATTCAGAGCATATACAGCTTTCTGAAGAACCTTTCCACAGCCCTGCCAGGTATGGCCATCTAGCTGGTGCTGTAACTGGGACTTCAAAGGCCATTTCATCATTCTGTCAAACCAACTGCTTCAGGATGGTGGGGAACATGGTAAAATCTATGAATTTCATGAACATGGGCCCATTGATGCATCTTTTTTTTTTTTTTTTTTTTGCTGTGAAATGAGTTCCTTAATCAGGAGCAGTTCGTCGTACAATAACACGCTGGTGGACAAGACATCCTGTAAGTCCAGGGATGGTGGTTTTGGCAGAAGTTTTGCATGAAGGGAAGACAAACCTCATTCACTGTGTCTTTTCTAGTAGGAACAAATAGTGCCTTTTTCTATGATGGAAGTGTTCCAATGTAACCAATCTGCTACCAGGTAGCTGGCTGATCACTCTGGGAAATGGAACATATCCGGGACTCTGCTACTAAAAGATTAGGCAATTGTTCTCTGCTGCTAGGAGACTGGGGAATCAGCTATGGCCATAGCAGGTTGGACTTAGTGAGTAGAAGCCCATGTAGCTGAGCTCATGTGTAACCTCCATCCCTGCCACCATGGCTACTTGGGTAATGAGCCCATCAGGCAATGATAGGGATGGCTAGGAAAAGAGGCTGACTAGTATCCACAGAACCGGTCATCTTATCCACTAGGTTATTACAATCCTCTCCTAATAAGGTCCTCCCCTGACCAATCAGCTAAACTACTGTCCATAGCTCATGAATAGGTATATACTTGCATACCTAGCCATTTCTCCTCCCAAGCAAAGTAAACAATCAGGTGCACTGCTCAAAGTTCTGCCTACTGGGAAGATTTCCCTTCACCCTTGTACTTCAGGGATGTCTCAGAAAAGATCTGAAGTGCTACAGCTGTCCATTTCTGAGCAGTACCTGTATGTCGTGCAGAACTGTCTGTAAAGCAGGCCTGATACTAAGAAACTCCCATTGGGCCATAGGTGCAGGCTGGGAGAGAGAGGACAGTGTATCAGGAGTGGAGAAGATGGGCATTTGGACCATTTCTTCATAGAACTTACTTATGCCTTCATGGCCTGCTTGGGCCCAATCATGAATATAACACTTCCATTTGTTGATGGAATGCTGCTGGGAATGCCAGACTTTTTGGCTTGATGTGTCAGTTAACACCCAGTTGATGATGGGCAGCTCTGGTCCCATGGTAACTTGGTGGCTTATAGCTAGACATTCGATCTCTAGTAAGGCCCAATGGCAGGCAAGGGGCTGTTTTCTCAAAAGGAGAGTCTTTATCTGCAGAGGATGGGAAGGATTTGCTTCAATATTCCAAGGGTCAGTACTGAAATTCACAGACCTACCAAAGAATTCCAATGTCCTCTCTATCTGTCACTGATACTTCAAACACCAGTGGATCTGCTAGATGATATGTCCTAGTGACAAAGTAGCTTGTGCAGCAGCCTGGACATGTGTTCTCTTGTTCTGGGCCACACTGAACACTAGCATCTTCTCAGGTTAGTTAGTCAATGAGCCATAATAACAAACCCAAATGAGTAATCTGTTGCCACTAAAATTCGCAAAGGCCCACCTAAGTGTTTTGTTGTTGATTATAGTGCTTTTGTTTGTAGGAAGAGCCAGATGCAATGAATTATGCATTACCCTGGAATGGAAGGGGTATCTTAGCATGCCCCTCACTCCTGGATCCCTGGAAATTTTACTGAGGTAGAAGGCCACTGAAGTTCAGTCAGATGCATTTTCCACCCTCCGGTATGAAAATATCTTAGCAATAAGTCTAGAGTACTTGCAACTTCTTGCTCACTAGGTCAAATTGGCATAATGTCATTCATGTGATAATAGACCATTGTGATATCTTATAAAAGATAAAGATGTTCAAGATGCCTAAGAACTAAGTTATGACATGGGATGGGAGAGTTGATAGATTCCTGAGGTAGGACGGTGGAGATGTAGTGCTGGCCTTTCCAATTGAAAGCAAACTTCTTTTTGTGGGCTTTATGGACAGAGATGGAGAAAAAAAGGCTTTTCCAGATCAATAGCTACATTGCAGGTAACCCTTGCGTATTCATTTGCTCAAGAGGTGAAGCCACATTGGATATAGCAGCTGCAATTGAAGTAACCACCCTGTCAAATTTATAATAATCCACTATTATTCCATTTATCTTCTGCACAGGCCAAATAAGCAGATTGAATGGGGAAGTTGTGGAAATCACCCCCTCGGTACCCTTCCAGTGTATCCATGCTGTCACTAATTTCTATAACCCTTCCAGGAATGCAGCATTGGCTTTGGTTTACTATTTTCTAGGTAGAGGTAGCCCTGATGGCTTCCACTTGTCATTTTCTGCCATAATAGCTCTCACTGTACAGGTCAGGAAAGCAATGTGTGGATTCTGCCAGCTGCTGAGTATATCTATTCCAATTACGAATCCTGAAACTGGGAAAATAACCACAGGATAGGTTCAGAGACCAACTGGGCCTATGGTGAAATGTACCTAAGCTCAAACTCCATTGAATACCTTACCTCCTCCAGAAGTCTCTACTCTGATTGGTGGGCCACAGAACACTTTAAGTCTTTTGAAATTAGTGTCAGTTTAGAGTCAGTGTATATTTAACAGACCTGTTATATGGTCCCTGAAATATCTGATTATTTCCTTGTCCCCAATGCGTAGTTACTCTGGTAAAAGGCCATATGTCCCTTTGGAAGGCTGAGAGAAAGATTAACAGTATGAAGTTTTGGTAGTTTTCTTTCTCAAGGAGACCTAGCCTCCCCTTCATTCCAGGGTTCCAAGTTTTTATAATTCAGCTTAGACTTTTGTTCATTTGACCTAGAACTTTTCTGCTTATACAAATCAATAAGAATTTAGTAGCCTTTCTATAGATTTCATTTCTAGGAACACCACGATCCATTAGCCAATGCCATAGGTCTGTGTGAGTCAGAGTATTCTGATTGCTGCTTTGACTCTGCTGTCCATCATAGTTACCATGACCCCCTTACCTTTGGTTGTGTGTCATCACTTGGCCCCTGACGCCTGGAATCCAATTAAACTCACTGCATTTAAGTTTCCCAATTCAGTGGCCATAGTTCTCACTGTAAGGTCTGGCCAACAAAGAAGACCGATCACATTGCTCTTGAAGAATGCTGGGGCTCCCATCACAAATTTATTTCTTACAGCATTGGCGAAAGGTATTTATTCTGTAACCTCCTAAGGTGAGTGAATAGTTCTTAATTGACAAATTCATCTAACATTCCAATCTCCCTAAACCTTTGAATCCCTTCCTCTGTGTTAAATCAAGGCAGGTCCAGCATTTCCAATTCACTCACTATGGGTCTATGTTTCCATCTACCAGAAAAACAAACTTACAGAGCCCTCTCCAAGTCATGGTATCAAATGCCAAATCTCTGTTTAGTGGATCCATACCATTAACTTTGGACTGATCCAAATGTATGTTCCTTTTACCATTTCCCCACATCCTTAGTAGTCATTCTCACACATGATCTCCACATTTCTTTCAGCATAAATTAGAAAACTCAAGTAGCATCTTCTCATTTATACCTTACCGTTATTGGCCTGCTAGGACTTGAGTCTAGTTATCCATCTAGCAGCAAAGAGGGGTCATGGAGCTGGATTCTGAAGAAGAGAATTAGCATTGTCTGATATGGCAACTGTCTCAGGGGAGGTCATTAAGCTACAGTTTTCTCAGGAAATGCATGGTTAATACCTCAGACTGGGTTGGAGAGGCTGATACCACTGGGAGTGAGGTGTGTCCTCTTCCACTGAAGAAGATTCATCCTTGTGAGGCTAGGAGTTGAACTTGTAATGTAACCAGTGGCAGGATGAGAGTCTGTGTTTGATTTTCAGCAATCTGAGCCCTTCAGCTATAGGAGATAAGGGCCTGCTTCACAGCATACATTGGCATCTGTAGGCCATTGAGCAGGGAATTCAGATTTCTGATCTCATCCTTTTCTTTCATCACATTGTCCATGGACATTGGGAGAGACCAGTCAACCTCGTTATTTTTGTTAGTTTTCCCAAAACATTCAAAAGTATCATAAACCTAGTCACCCAGCTCTTTGCTTCTTATAAGTGATTGATTAGAGATACTTAATTTAAATTAGGAGTATATATTAGGAGTAATAATTTAGAATTTTGAGTGCTTGTCATGTAATTTTAAATTATTTTTAACAATCTTTTTATTTTTTGAGACAGAGTCTTACTCTGTTGCCTGGGCTAGAGTGCCGTGGCATCAGCCTAGCTCACAGCAAACCTCAAACTCCTGGGCTCCAGTGATCCTCCTGCCTCAGCCTCCTGAGTAGCTGGGACTACAGGCATGTACCACCATGCCCGGCTAATTTTTTTCTATTTTTAGTAGAGAGGAGTCTTGCTCTTGCTCAGGCTGGTTTTGAGCAATCCACCCTCCTCGGCTTCCCAGAGTGCTAGGATTACAGGGGTGAACTACCGTGCCTGTCCTAAATAGTTATTTCTTTAAAAAAAAATTAGGGTAACCACATTGCATCTCTAGATAAATTTTGGGAGAATTACTGTGTTAGCTGTATTGGGATTTGCCATCTAGAAAAATGGAATGTGTTCTCATTTATTCAAATTTTCTTATATCTCCCTCTGGAAAGTATTCGTTTTCTTTGTTTTTTATATAATTTTTAAATTCGTTGATAAACATTTTATTTTATTTTTATTTGGGTCAATTTTTAAAATTAAATCCACTAGTTGATCTCTGTTGCTGTATTTTCACATAGCTATTCTGCAAGTAGTCATTTTGCTGAACTGTTATAAATTTCTTAGACTTTGGTTGGTATTATTGGCTTTTTACAAATTTGAATTACTTCTATTTTATGAATATAATAATTTTTTTTCCTACTTGCTAAAAGTAATATCCTGTTTTACTATTTTTGCTTGTTGATGTTATAATTTAGGACAGTTAGGAATGTCCAATCCATTGCAGATAAATTCGTCAGACTAGGAAGTTCTGGTATGAACTGTAAGTGGCCACTAAAGTGGAATTGCTATTGGAGAAAACTGTCAGAAATACAGATGCAATATCATCTTTGGAAACAGTTGCATTGGAGATACAATGAAAAGTAGAGTTGGAATTTTATCAAGATAATGTATGGTGATGGTGGATTTTGGTGCAATAATTGATTACTTGAAGAGTAATCTGAAGTGTGATGCCAGGAAAGAGTGCAACCATTTGCAGCATACTCACAGATTGGGATTTAACAATAGGATTCAAATCTCTGGAAAGGAAATTGGTAAAAATATTAAGACAGGAGCCCAGTTCTAAAGTACATTGATATAAGTCAGGCTACATAGTCAGGGACTCAGAAATAGCAGAACAAAATATTCAGAATCAGATTATCTAGATGGAAAATTTGGCACTGAATTCTTCAGTACTGAGCTATATTTTCCTCACATGTCTCCTGTTTAAGTGTGGCACTGGCTTTAAAGACTAGAAAGGGATTGAACCTTCATTTAGAGTTCAAGTGCCTCCAGATTTGGAAAGGTAGAAAGGCAGGCTCTGGGATCCAGGAAGGGTACAATAACTATACATACACACACACACACATATACCTTCCAAAAGCCACACAAATATGCATATATGCATGTAAGTAAAATTACATCTATATTTGAAATAAGTATGTAATAATGGGTAATCAATATAACACAATGGGGACAATTAGATGCTGATTTGGTCTCCAAAACTGTGACCTAATAAATATAGAAAGTTGGTTTTGGTATATAGTGTTCTTTTTTTCATTGTTCAGATTCCAAGAAAAAGACACCCCCTAAAAAGAACCAGCTTTTGTAATAACTGGATTATAATTTATGGGATCAAATCATTATATTTTTTTTTTACTCAAAAAGTACTTGTAAAATGTCTACTATGTGCCATGACAAAGGACTAGATAAATATAGAACCTGCCTTATAGTTTCTAACTTAGTAGAGAAAACACTCACTTAAGCAAGCAAAATTAGCACAGTGTGGTAGGAGGTGTGAGAGGAGGAACAGAAAGTGCTAAAGGCTGGGTTAGCAAGAGACCTTGACCTAGCTTATAGTAGGATGAACAGGATGGAGGGTGACATCGAGAGAGAGAAGAGCAAGTGTTCTCTACACTGGAATCCGATGGAGAAGTAGGAGTTAATAGGCAATGAGGTAGAAGAAACATACTCCAGAGGTACTTGCTATGTGCAAAGGAGCTATATGCTAAATTTCTAAAAACAAGAAGTTCAGTATAGGTAATACATTATCTTGTAAGGACTACTTAGGAATATGGCAGCATTGAAGGGTTTTAAGTAGTTTGGGAGGAGGGGAATAGGGTAATGGATATGATTGTTTTGCATTTTAGAAATTGCACTATGGAGAATGGATTGGATGAGGGCAAGGATGGCATAGAGGAGAACAGTTAGTTGGCTTTTCCTAATTCAAGTTTGAACTAAGCGTACCCTGGAGAAAAAGTAGTGACAAAGGAGGATTTATTTTGAATTTCCACTATCCTGGTTTTTATGTGTATATTGTATACTGTATATAGTTGTTAACTAAATTATTTTACAAAATAGTTGTCTTTTAATGAATCAATTTACTCCATATGATAAGATGAATAATGGCCTCCCCAAAATGTCCATGTCCCAATGCCTGAAATCTGTGAATATGTTACTTTACATAGTAAAAGAGACTTCCCAGATGTGAATAAATGAAGTATCTTGAGATGGGGAAATTATCCTGGGTTATCTGGGTGGACTCAATGCAATCATAAAGGTCCTTAATAAGAGGAAGGCAGGAGGATCAAAGTAAGTATTAGAGATGTGATGATGGAAGTATTAATAATAGGTTGGAGTGACAGGAGGGTAGAAGGCAAGGCATGCAGGAGACTGTCAGAAGTTAGAAAATGCAAGGAAATGGATTCTCTTCTGGAGCCTGCAGAAGGAACCAGCCCAACCAACTGATACCTTGACGTTAGCCAGCCAGATTGATTTTGGGCTTCTGGCCTCTAGGACTGTTAAAAAATAAATTGGTGTTTTTTTTGTTTTTTTTAAGCTGAAAAATATGTGACAATCTGTTCCAGTAGCAATAGGAAACTATTGCCCTGAACAAGTGCATTTGGGAGAAAGGTGGGTGACTATTTAAGGGTATAACACAAACAGTATCATGACATCCATTTAACTACCCGATGGGATGAATATTTTCAGATCACTTTTTTAAAATTTTTATTTCAGGGTGTTATGAGGGTACAAACATTTTGGTTACATTTTATATCTTTGCCTCTCCCTAGCCAGAGTTAGAGGCATGCCCTTCCCCATGTAGCCAGTTATTCCCAGAGCCAAATGGAAATTTTTCCAAATGAGATTTTAATCCCATTCTCTTTGCCATAGAATATGCTGTTCATCATAGAAATAATAAAGTCACTATCAAAACTGAAACAAAAGAATACCAGGCTTTGAGAGGTATGAAGCTGTATTATCACACAGCCACAAGCAGTATTTTGAAGAATTTATTGGAGAAAAACAGGTTCTCAAAGAAAAAGTCAAGACAGAGATTAGAGTTAGAGAATGTGCAAAAGATAAACTTGAGACCAAGTATTAAAGATCTTGGCAAAAGAAGCTGACACAACAAAGCCCGTGGCAGGAGATGAGAAATGAGTGAGGAAAACAGAAAGATATCTAGACAAGACCAGGACTCCTTCCTTAGCAAGAGTGATGCGGAAGAACTGGAGATTCCTACTTATTCACATTTCGTAAATATTTCTGATAAATAGAGTAGAATTGTTAATATTAGGAGCAGATTTAATCATTCTTCAATTATCTTTTTGTTATCTTTATGAAATTCTGGCTTATAAAACACCACGTGAAATTCTGTGTTATAGAACACTTCCATAGTCAGAATTTCATGACTGTTATGCTTCTCATGTATAAACTACTTGGAATAAGTAGAATATAATGAGAATTACTGACAAAATATAAGTGCACAGAGTGGACGAAACAGCCAACCATCCAGACTCTCGTGTTAACAAGACTGATGTTTTTGTCTGGTTATGCTAGTGCTATGATTACAATATTGGTTTCCTCCAAAATTCATGTTGAAATTTAATCTCCAATGTGGCAGTATTTAGAGGTGGAGCCTTTAGGTGACTAAGAGGTGAATAATAGATTAATCTATTCATGAATACTGGGTTAATGAATTGATGGGCCATCAGGAGAAGGTAACTGGTGGCTTTATAAGAAGAGGAAGAGAGACCTGAGCTAGCACGTTGGCACGCTCAGCCCCCTTGCCATGTGGTACCCTGTGCCAACTCCGGCTTCTGCAGAGTCTCCCGGAGCAAGAAGGCTCCTACCAGACGTGGCCTCTTGACCTTGGACTTCTCAGCCTCCATAACTGGGAGAATAAATTCCTTTTCTTTATAAATTACCCAGTTTCAGATATTCTGCTACTAGCAACAGAAAACAGACTAGATAGCTTACATACTGTACAAATCATTAATACCAAATGGGGCTGAAATAAATGGAGAAAGAAGAGGGAACTGGATCTTGTCAGTGAACTCTTTTTTGTATAATTGGCAAAACCCTCATTGCCATGCAGAAATCTCCCCTTTCCTGCCTCTGCAGCCACAAATTGGTCTGACCTGGTTCTAACTGTTCTGCTTACCAGGAAGGGGAAGGCACACCCCCTACTAGAACTCTGCAAGGCTCCTGAGCTCTCAGGAGACTGGTAACCTGGCCTTTGAGTGAGTAAAATTTTAGTGCCCTGGATGTGATTCCTCCACATGCTGATTCGTCTGGCCCTTCAGGTTTTCTACAGGTGCTTGTAAATCATTTGTCATCTCTATAGCTGACAAAGAAACCAAAAGGATCCTTCATGAGTCAACGATACTCATTTTTTTGAAGGGCAAATTTCCCTGGTCTCCCCACTCTGTCTTGACAAGGACAGCAGCGGGCCTGCTCCATGAATACTAACAGGAGCCAAGTGCAGCGCTCAGCGGCTCAGGGTCAGGGACCCCTACAACAAAAGAGCCACAGAAATCTAGACACTCTCTCCTGGTAAGGATCAAGTGACCCAGCATGATGTAGCAGGGATCTAGGGGGTGTGGGGGGGGGGGACAAACCTAACATGGGTGTCAGTGAGCCAAAAGGGGTGGTGGTGTCCTAGGGCCTGGGACAGTCCCAATAAAACCCATGTTGATGCTGTGGACTAAAAGGAAGTCAAGAGAGGATCTGAGTGCATGAGACACAGGAAAAGAAGGGTGTGCAGGATTATAGCACAATCATCTTTAAAAAAATTCTGGGGCTGGTTGCAACAAAGGGTTAAACTCCCTTAAGACTTGCTTTGGCCTTGACTGCCCACACTCCAACCTCCCCTGCCACTTCCTCACATTTTTAAGATGTCCCTGGTGCCGAATTCTTATTCAACTTCAAACTGACAAACTGTTTTTAATCTTTTCCTTCCATCCAGCCTGGAGATTGGGAAGCAAAAATCAATACCAGTTGGCAGGTGATCAAGCTGCTTCATACTGGTGTGAGGAGAGAGCAGAGAGTGAGA
Source organism: Microcebus murinus (assembly GCF_040939455.1). Lineage (NCBI taxonomy): Eukaryota > Metazoa > Chordata > Mammalia > Primates > Cheirogaleidae > Microcebus > Microcebus murinus. The sequence goes on along the minus strand of NC_134105.1, from coordinate 111,753,365 downwards.
GCAGAGGACAGGAGGAGGGGGTGGGACGGGGGCGGGCGGGGGGCCTGTGGGGAGGGCGAGGAGTTTGACTAAGTACCATGAATTACTGGCTAGAGATCCAAAGGCCTGTGATTTCTCTGGCCTTGAGCAGGGGAGCTTGCGAAATGCCATTAGAACAATTAGGTCATGAGTTCACAGCTGTTGAGGTGCCTTTGGAGAGAGGCGCAGAGAATTTTCCTGACTGCTGGAATGAGAGAAAGAGGGAGGGAGGGAGGAAAAGGCAGACATAGAGGGACTCAATCTTTCCGTAGTATCCTTTCAGCAGAGACTTGACAACTCCAGCACCAAGCTGTGAGGCCGATTATGCGTTTAAAAAGGAAACTGTGTAAATATCTCCCTAGTTCAATTTTTAAAAATCGTGTTTAAAATATGATTAAAGGGACTCTCAAGGATAGGATGGCAGGTAGGGAACCATCCTAACCCAGGTATCCCTAAAACCCAGTGAATGACCTGAGGTGATTTTTGTCTTCAGTTCTAGCCCAAGGACACTGTGGTCCCTGGTTACTTCATTATTGGGATTCTGAAAACTCTACTAAGGCAGTGGATCCTACCTTAAATGTCCAGGAGTTAGGAAATTTTAAAATGTAGTCTTTCTGTGAGAAACCTTTAAGAGCAAGATGGAAGCCTGAGCGGTGTTTGCCATATGGGCTGATGTCCCACCACCAAAAGGGCTGCTGTACGCCACTACGAAACATCTCAGACCAGAGTCTGAGATTTAACCACGGGCCCTTCCTTAACATTCCCTTTCCCCACCATTTAAGCAATGCTATTGCTATTCTATTATTTTTCTCAGATTAGGGTAACGTGGAGAAAAAGAGCTAAAATGCTGGCCTCTGGGTTTCTTTGAATAGTCTAATGTAGGTTTTGTGGCAGACACAACAGCAGTTCAGTGAAAAAGATTTTTTTCAATATTAAGAGTCAGGGTTTTGGGATAATAGTGGATATAAAGCTCCCGTTAGTCTCCTGCCTGGACTCCTCCAGGGAAAATGGACATAAACTCTTTCTAGGGTAGGCCAAAGAGTCTTTGTCTCACCTGAGGAAGGGAGAGTGAGTAACTAAGGAGTTGTTGGTCATGTGCATCCTGCACTGTGTCCCCTATCAGGATTCGTATCTCTGGGCCTGGGTAGGTAGAAAATGGAAATTCAGGTCAGTATGAGCTCAAGGAAACTGCACTTCATTTTTCAATATGTAGCCCGGGGAAGCTGCATTTCTGGAAGAGAAGTCTGAGGCCAGCAAGTTGCCAGGGAGAAAGAGCAAAAAAGGCTAAGAGGTATATATGAGATGGCCAATCAGATAGCCTTATAAGGTTATCTACCACAGAAAGGTGTAAGGAAAGCAGTGTAGATAAAGTTCTCAAGCCCACAGGGAGAGCTTGAGAAAGCTAAGAGTGTGCAAGTACACCTAAAAAGGACCTTGACATTCAGGAACAGAGAATTTATGTTAGGTGATCCTGGGGGCCTGAGCACAGGCATGAGGGACTGGTAACATGGATTTCACCTAATTGCAAGTCATAGTGGAGAGGTCATGATGGCCAAGGACCACTCTTTCTCTTCCCCCTCCATCCCCATTCCAGGATGATATCTAAATTCCTCCCCAACTTCCAGGACATAGTTCAAACCTGGGAAAAAAGGAAGAAGATGATTCTTCAACTGATTAAGCATGCACTCTTAAAGATTAATCAAAAATCTGGAATTGACTCAATTTACTTGAAAGCAAATGGTTTATTATTATTATTGTTATTATTTTTGCATCAAGCAGAAATGGAGTTTAGAGTCATAAGTAAAAATAAACTGCGAAAGTTTGAAATCTGTTTGGAATCTGTGTCTGTGACTGTGAACTTTGAACTTGCTCTTTATACAACTAAGGATAGCTTTAGTCTTGGTTCTTGAGTAATTTATGGATGCAGAACTAGCTCTCATTCCAAGAAAATAAATTCCAAGGACACTGCATATCTCTTTGCTCACAGTAGCCCTTAATATCAGACATGAATTTTGTAGAAGGTTGTATAGACTAATTTTCTAACTCAAATGTTGAGGCTTTTGACACTTACTTTGTGATTTAAAATTATCTTTTTTTATTTTTAATTATTATGGGTACATAATAGTTGTATATCTTTATAGGGTACATGTGATATTTTGATACAGGCATACAATGCAAATTAATCAAATAAGGATGACTGGGGTATCTATCATCTCAGGCACTTATCATTTCTTTGTGTTAGGAACATTCCAATTCCACTCTTTTCGTTATTTTAAAGTACACCCTAACTTACTGTTGATTATACTTTGGTGTACTATCAAATATTATTCTTTGTATATGACTATCTAACTGTATTTTTGCACACACTAACCAACCCCGCTTTATCTTCCCCTCCGTGCTACCCTTCCCAGCCTCTGGTAACCATCCTTTTGCTCTCTGACTCCATGAGGTGAATTATTTTTAATATTTACCTTCCATATATGAATGAGAACATGCAAGATTCGTCTTTCTGTGCTTGGTTTATTTCACTTAATGTAGTGTTTTGTGAGTCCATACATATTGTTTCACATGGCAGAATTCCATTCTTTTTTATGGCTATCTAGTATTCCACTGTGTATAGGGACCACCATTTTTTTTCTCCTTTCATCTGTTGAAGAATACTTAGGTTTATTCCAAATCTTGGCTATTGTGAATAGTGCTGCAATGAACTTGGGAGTACAGATACCTTTTTGATATACTGAATTCCCATCCTTTGGATATATAACCAAGAGTGGGATTGCTGGGTCATATGGTAGTTCTATTTTTAGTTTTGTGAGGAAATTCCATAGTGTTTTCCATAGTAGTTGCACTAATAGTAGTAGTCTTACCAACAGCATAGGAGAGTTCCCCTTTCTCCACATCCTCACTAGCATTCATTATTGCCTGTCTCTTTGATAAAAGCCATTTTAACTAGGGTGAGATGATATCTCATTGTAGTTTTGATTTGCATTTCTCTGATAACCAATGATGTTGAGCATTTTTTTCATAAGCCTGTTGGCCATCTGTATGTCTTCTTTTGAGAAATGTATATTCAGATCATTTGTCCATGTTTCAATCAAATTATTTGATTTTTTTCCTATCAAGTTGTTGGAGTGCCTTATATATTCTATTTATTAATCCTTTGGCAGAATGGTAGTTTGAAAATATTTTCTCCCATTCTGTGGGTTGTTTCTTCACTTTGTTGATTGTCTCCTTAGCTGTGCAGAAGCTTTTTAGCTTGATATATGATCCCAATCATCCAATTTTGCTTTGGTTGCCTGTGCTTTGGGAGTATTACTCAAGAAGTCCTTGCCCAGACCAATGTCCTGAAGTGTTTACCAATGCTTTCTTTTATTAGTTTTACAGTTTCAGGTCTTAAATTTAAATATCTAATGCATTTTGATTTGATTTTTGTATATGGTAAGAGAAAAGGGTCAAGTTTCATTCTTCTCTTATGGGTATCCAGTTTTCCCAGCACCATTTCTTAAAGAGACTGTCCTTTCTCCACTGTATGTTCTTGGCAACTTTGTCGAAGATAAGTTTACTATAAATGTGTGGATTTATTTCTGGGTTCTATATTCTGTTCCATTGGTCCATATGTCTATTTTATGCCAGTAGTATGCTATTTTGATTACTACAGTTCTGTAGTATAATTTGAAGTTAGGTAATGTGATTTCTCCCGTTTTGTTCTTCTGCTCAGGATGGCTTTGGCTATTCTGGGTCTATTGTGGTTTTGTATACATTTTAGGATTATTTTTTCTATTTCTGTGAAGAATTTCATTGGTAGTTTGAGGGGAATTGGGTTGAATCTGTAGATTGCTTTGGGTAGGATGGGCATTTCAACAATATTGATTCTTCTAATCCATGAGCATGGAATGTTTTTTTCATTTTTTTGTGCCCTCTTCAGCTTCCTTCATCAATGTTTTATAGATTTCTTTATAGAGAGCTTTTACTTCTTTGGTTAAGCTTATTCCAGGTATTTTATTTTATTTATGGCTATTGTAAATGGGATTGCACTCTTGGCTTCTTTTCAGATTGTTTACTGTTGGCATATAGAAATGCTACTGATTTTTTCATGTTGATTTGTATCTTGCAACTTTACTGAATTTGTTTATCAGTTCTAATAGTTTTTTTTTTCTTTTTGCAGTATCTTTAGGGTTCTCTAGATCTAAGATCATATTGTTTGCAAACAAGCATAATTTGACTTCTTCCTTTACAATCTGGATGTCCTTTATTTCTTTCTCTTATCTGATTGCTGTAGCTAGAAATTCCAGTACTATATTGAATAACAGTGGTGAAAGTGGGCATCCTTGTCATGTTACAGATCTTAGAGGAGAGGCTTTCAGTTATTCCCCATTCAGTATGATACTAGCTGTGGGTGTGTCATATATGGCTTTTATTATGTTGAGATAAGTTCCTTCTATACCTAGTTTTTTTGAGAGTTTTCTTCATGAAGGGATGTTGAATTTTACTTGATGCTTTTTCAGCATCAATTAAAATAATCATTCAGTTTTTTTCCTTCATTTTGTTGATATGATATAGCACATTGATTGATTTGCATATGTAGAACCATCCTTGCATCCCTGAGATGAATCCCACTTGAGCATAATGAATAATCTTTTTAATGTGTCATTGAATTTGGTTTGCTAATACTTGGTTGAGGATTTTTGCATCTATGTTTGTCAGAGATATTCACCTCTAGTTTTCTTTTCTTCCTTTGTCTTTGTCTGGTTTTGATATCAGGATGATACAACCTTGTAGAAAGAGTTTAGGACTATCCCTTCCTCCTCAATTTTTTGGAATAAGTTAAGTAGGCTTGATATTAGTTCTTCATTAATCCTTAGTAGAATTTGGTGAAGCCATCAGGTCCTGGACTTTTCTTTGATGAGAGTCTTTTTATTACTGCTTCTGTCTGATTGCTTGTTATTGGTTTATTTAGGTTTTGGATTTCTTCCAGGTTCAGTCTTGGTAGGTTGTATGTGTCTAGGAGTTTATCTATTTCTTATATGTTTTCCAATTTATTGGCATATAGTTGCTCATAGTAGTCTATAATGATCCTTTGGATTTATTTCTGTAGTATCAGTTATAATGTCTACTTTTTCATCTCTGATCTTACTTATTTGGGTCTTCTTTCTTTTTTTCTTAGTCTGGCAAAAGTTGTGTCTATTTTGTTTCTCTTTTTGAAAAATAATTTTTCTTTGTTTATCTTTTATATTTTTTGGCTTCAGTTTCATTTATTTATTTATGGTCTTATTTCTTTTCTTCTACTAATTTTTAGTTTGGTTTTTCTTGTTTTCTTAGTTCTTTGAGCTGAATCATTAGGTTGTTTATTTGAAACTTTTCTACTTTTTTGATGTAGGCACTTATTGCTATAAACATTCCTCTTATTACTGTTTTCTCTGTATCCCATAGGTTTTGATATGTTATATTTGGATTTTCACTGGTTTAGAGAAATTTTTAGATTTCCTTCTTGATCTCTTCATTGACTTACTGGTCATTCAGGAGCATATTGTTTAATTTCCATGTGTTTGTATATTTTCCAGTGTTCCTCTTGTAAATGATTTATAGCTTTATTCCACTATGGTCAGAGAAAATACTTGGTATAATTTCAAGTCTTTTAAAATATTTTGAGACTTGTTTTGTAGCTTGACATATATGGTCTATCCTTGAGAATAGTCTGTAAGAAGAACATGAATTCTGCAGCTGTTGGTTGAAACGTTATGTACATATTTATTGGGTCCATTTGGCCTATAATACAGATTAAGTCCAATGTTTTATTGTTGATTTTCTGCCTGGGTGATCTGTCCAATGCTGAAAGTAGAGTGTTGACATCTCTAACAATTATTGTATTGTGGTTGATCTCTCTCTTTAGTTCTGATAATATTTGCTTTGTATATCTTGGTGCTCTAGTGTCTGGTGCATATATATTTAGAATTGTTATATCCTCTTGCTGACTTGACTCCTTTATCACTATGTAATGACTTTTTTTTTTTTTTGGTAATACTAAGAGAACTCAGCTGGGATCCTAGTTGTATACTAATTTTGTACCTTTTGAAGGTTTCTGCTTATGATAGTGAGGTTATCATTCACACTTTGATGGACTCCTCTATAAACAGCAATAGCAGCAATGGTCAAGGAAGTATAATATAAACAATTAGGTAAAGATAACCTCATAAACAAGACCAACCATTCAGTGAGCCAAAAATGGCTGAGAAACACAGACAGGAAAGTAAGGCTGAAGCTACATGCCTGCCAGGCCATGTGTCTGGAAGGAGGTATCTTGGTCAGAAATTTGATATATGTGAAGCAAGGCAAAAAAAATTATACTATACATAAAGAAGACTAAAGCCATCCTCACTATTTGGGAGTAGGGAAATGGAAGGGGTACCCACTAGTAAAAATCATCCAGATTTTTTTTTTTTTTAAGTAATCTTCGTGGCTGAGTCTTGAGCTTATAAGAGCTGAAAGTCTAAAAGGGCTATAGATAACAGACAGCCTTGGGACCACCACTGAATCAGTACATTTGTATATTTTGTGCTGAATCTATGATGTACCACAAAACACCATAAAATAAGAGCACTAAGCTAACACTGTAAGGTCTGGGGACTAGATGCCTGAGGATGGTGGAGGGAGAAAATTATAAGAATGGCAGGCAGAGTCATTGAGCCCAGAGGGAAGGGATTTTAGGAAAGCAAGAGGAAGAGATTTCAAGAAAGCAAGAAGGGAAATTTCCATATACAAATTACAAAACAAAAGAAGAAATCAAATGCTAAGGTAGCTCAAAACTCCCAGTGAAATAAATCTCATAATAAGTTTGAATAAAACTCTTAAGTAAATATGTTCAAATAGTGACCAAATAGATGAATGAAAATGCATCTACTAAAATGCAAAAGAATATATTAAATGGTTTTGAATATAAAAAGAACCAACTGTAAGTCATGTAATTTTAAAATTGTATATTAAGTTCTTTATTTAATGGGCAGGAAACTCTAGTCAGGATACAAAAGAGAATTAATGTGTTGAAAAACACATTAAGACTGCATTACAGAGAGAAAAGATAAAAAATACACAAAAGAGCAGTTCAAAGATGTAGGATAAATAGAGATGCCAATTCAATTTGATAGAAGTTCTAGGAGAAGTGAATGAAAGAATGCTGGAGAACCAATATTTGAAAATGTAAGAAGATATTTGCTAAATGTATGTATGTATGTATGTATGTATCTATCTATCTGGGAGATAAAAGACTTATATACCATGAAGAACTTTAATACAGCAATAAGAAAAAGTTAAAACACCTAAGAAAAAATGAGCAAAAGACTTAAGTGCTTTACAAAAGAGGATATCCAAATGGCCAATAGCATATGAAAAAGTTCTCAATATTTTTACTCATCAGAAAAATGTAAATTAAAATCAAATGAGGTACTACTGCACACAATCAGAGTTCCTAAAATTAAATAGTCTATTTGCAAGTGTTATTGTGGACGTGGAGAAAATAAACCACATTGCTGGTAGGTTTTTAAATGACACATTCAATTTAGGTATATACACAAGATAAATGAGTACATATGTATACCACAAGATAGGCACAGGAAAGTTTTTATGCAACTTTATTCATAACTTACTAAAAAGTAAAAACAACCTAAACGTTCATCAGCAGAATGGATGAATTGTGGTATACTCAAACAAAATACTGCACAGCAATAAAAAAGAGTGAGCTATGGCAACATGCAACAACATAGATGAATGTTACAAATATGTAGGATGTAAGAGAAGTTGAAAAGAAGAAAACAAAGAAACAAAGGCAATGGATAGTCAATGGAAATGACAAAGATGCTAGAAATGAGTCCAACTATATCAGTGAATAGAAGGCAACTACTAAAGCAGGTTTTATACGTTTGGATAAAAAACTATGCTCCTTATCTGAGATACATCTAAGACAAAATCACACAGAGTTTGAAAATAAAAGCATAAAATAAGATGTACTGAGAAAATTCGAGGAAAAGAAAACTGATATAGCTATAATGATATATTTAAATAACAGGATTTTATTTTTTAAAATTTTCTGTTCAAAAATAAACTTTTATTAAACTTTTGAAAATAGTTACAATAGTTTACCTTAATAAACAAACATTTACCTTATAACTGAAACAAAAATTTGCTGAGACCACTGAAAATTCCATTTATTTGCGTAATCATCATGCCACAGATATTCCTTCCCTTATCCCCTAATCCCTTTAACTTTTTTTGTAAATTTCAGAATATTATGGGGTTGCAAAAGTTTAGGTTACATATATTGTCTTTGCCCCACCTGAATCAGAGCTACAAGTGTGTCAATCCCTCAGACGGTATGCACACTATACCCATTAAGTGTGAATATACCCATCCCCCCTTCCCCCTCCTATCTGCCTGACACCTGATGAATATTATACTATATGTGCACATAAGTGTTGATTAATTAATACCAATTTGATGGTGAGTACATATGGTGCTTGTTTATCTATTCTTGTGATACTTCACTTAGTAGAATGGGTTCTGGCTCTATCCAGGGTAATACAAGAGGTGCTGGATCACCATTGTTTTTTGTGGTTGAGTAGAACTCCATGGTATACATATACTACATTTTATTAATCCACTCATGTATTGATTGGGCACTTGGGTTTTCACATCTTCACAATTGTGAATTGTGCTGCTATAAACATTCTAGTGCAGATGTCTTTTTTATAGAATATCTCTTTTTTTTCCTTTGGGTAGATGCCCAGTAATGGGATTGCTGGATCAAATGACAGTTCTACTTCTAGTTATTTGAAGTATCTTCATACTACTTTCCATAGAGGTTGTAGCAGTTTGCAATCTCACTAGCAGTGTATGAGTGTTCCTATCTCTTCGCAGCCACACCAACATTTGTTGTTTTGGGACATTTTGATAAAAGCCATTCTCATTGGAGTTAAGTGATATCTCATTGTGGTTTTGATTTGCATTTCCCTGGTGATTAGAAATGTTGAACATTTTTTCATATGCTTGTTGCCCATTAGTCTGTCATCTTTTGAAAAATTTTTATTCATGTCCTTTGCCCACTTTTTAATGGGGTTGCTTGATTTTTTCTTGTTGATTTTCCTAAGATCTATATAGAATCTAGTTATCAGCCCTTTAATGTATGTGAAATATGCAAATGTTTTCTCCCATTGTCTAGGTTGTCTATTTTGTTCTCATGATAGTTTCCTTGAATATTCAGAAGCTTTCTAATTTGATCAGGTCCCATTTATTTATTTTTGTTGTTGCTGTGATTGTCTCTGGGATCTTCTTCATAAATTATTTCCCTAGGCTGATGTCTATAAGAGTTTTTCCAAAAGTTTCTTCTAGAATTCTTATAGTTGCATGCCTTAAGTTTAAGTCTGTTAAATAATAGGATTTAAGACAAGGAACAGTAAAAGAGATAAAGATGAACTTGATTAAGAGAAACTAGTCTCTTCACACACCACTTATGGGAGTGTAAATGGGACACCTTAGAGAGCAGTTTAGCCCTATAGCAGATGTTCTCCATGCCTTGTCCACACTCCACTACTCTATATTTCAGCTCTCACCTACCTGACTTTCAGCTGCCAGCACTTGCATGCCTTTACCCGAGGGCCCTGGGAGGGCCCAGGAATTAATGTTCCCAGAAGCAGTCCTAACCAATGACTGAAGGAGTTGGTGTATAAATATTCCAGTCTGCTTTTCCCTTTGGTGGAATGATTTTGAAACGTGTATTTTATACTGGCTCTCAGAATTCTTCAGTGGGATTAAACTTTAGTTGCCCAGAAAATTATTTGATCATGTATCCTTTATTTGTTGCATTCATTACCCCGTCTCACCTACCTTTCCATTATTTGATGTCTCCTGGCATCATCTCCCAAGTGAACTATGTACACTGAATCTTTGGGCTCTATTTTTAGAGGACTCAAGCACATTCTCATAAATCTAAATGTGCAAAAATTTAGATAAATATCCCGGAGAAACTCTAGCACATGTGCACAAGGTGATATAAATGGTGATATAAATAAGAATGGTCACTGGTTCATTGTTTGTAATGGGGGAAATTGGAAACATTTTAAATATCCATCACTGGAGAATAGGTAAAGAATTGTGGTCTTTTATTAAATGAAAAAAAGTAATCTTGAACCACCTATACCAACATGGACACATTAACAAACACAGTAAAAGTGTAAACCACGCATGAAAATGATAAGCCCTTTATCTATGGGAAGGGAAGGGATGTGACAAAGAAGGACACACTGATGATTTTTGTTCAGTATTTTATTTATTAAAAAAATGGTCTGTAAGAAATATGGAAAATTATCAAGACTTATTAAAAGTGATGAGTTACTGATGACTCACACTATTTTTTTTCTATAATTGAGATTTTTCTTAATTTAAATATAAAAACAAGAAGTGAGAAACAAAAAGCTCAAACAGGGGGGAAAAAGGCCTTAATTATTAACAAGAAACTCCTTCTGGACTCTTCGCCACCAAAATTCCTTCTTGGCTAAAAATTAGGCTCAAACAGTTTCGCCTTTAGGCCATTAGACCTCTGTGAGGCCCTGAGAAGTCTTGGGGGTGAATATCTTGGAGGGACCTTACCCCAAGAGGTAACTTAAACCAAGAGGGAAGGAAACCCAGCAGACTGGCATACCTGGCCCTCCCTTACATGGGTAACTCTTACTTACCTCGTTGTTTTCCTGGACTTAAATTTTAGGGCTTTAACAGTAGGTCTGGACATACCAAGTTGGGGTGCTAAGTGTCTTGACTAAATCTACGTCAAAGATGGAAACTTACCTAATAATGAACTTATTTTTTTATTTTCTCTCCTCCTAATCCTGTCTTTCTGGATATCTGCTGTATGACATCACATTTTACCTCAGTCATCCTTTGCTCTCCTCACTTATGTCCCTCAGGTGGTAGTCACCAAGTGCTGCTTATTCTATCTTTAAAACTGTCTCTTAAATCCATTGCTTCCTCCACAATCCATTGCTACTGTCTCATTTCATACACTCATAGTCTCCTGCCTGCACTATGGAATCAGACTGTTCCTGCCTTCATTGGCATGAGGTGTCTCTTTTCTGGCTCCCCACTCCAGTCCCCCTGCTGCAGACACTGAGCCTCTCTCTGGTAGACTACCCTTCTGAGACTCTTTTCTTTTGGGTGGCCTTCTCCAGGAGTCCTTTTTAGCAGGACCCCTTCTAAAGTTGATTCAGACCAGCTTTCTCCTAAAGGATCTAAAGCTTGTACCCAGAAATCAGATGTTCACCCCATTGTTGGTAGAAGGGTACCTGGCTTCTGGTGCAGTCGCCTCTATTCTCTCTGTCTCTAAGCTAACATGACTTTCACCTTTAGTCCTCAGTAGGTGAAAATCAGATACCCCAGGCTTCAGGGGAAACATGCCAAGCTTTCCAAGGGGTGCCCATGAACTTCCCTCTCTCACTAGGCTTCACACAGGAGGGAAGAACTCACATTCATCCTGGGGTGGGGCTGCAAGAATTGAACAGCAAACTGAAACTATCTCCAAAGGATCATCTCTCCAGGACTTTTACTTCAGGTTACTTATTAGAGAGGGTAGTGTGAGCAATAAAGAGAGCGCTCTAATGAAAATTAAATCCCTAAGGGGAGAAATGTTCTTCCAGTTATTGTTTGTTGGTTATAAAGAAATATATTGAATACTGCCTACATGTCATATTTCTTGGTGTCCAGTGACCAAACATCATTGAAATCTGTCTTTCAGGCAACATATGTGAACATTTCAGTGCTCCAAAATGTGGTCAAGAAGCAACAAATTTTCTTTCATTCATTCATTCGTTTCTTCATTTAAAAAGTGTTTATTGACCTTTCTTTCACTTGCTACGCATACAGAGGCCTACCATATTATCTGAGTTATCGAAACATTCACAATGGTATGTGCCATTTTGGGGAATTCTGAGAAAGAAGCATTCAATTCTTTTTGAAACAGTTTTAAAGAATTTTGTGGAGGAATAAAGATTTGGAATCCTTATGTCTTTATCTAAAAACCAAAACAAAATAAAATAAACCTTTTTGGCTTCCAATTATTGCTGATTCTTTCCCTCAAAGCTAATAACATTGAAAGCATAGTGTAAACTTGCTTGCCACCAATTTATTCTTTAACTCAATGCAGTTAGGTTTCTGTTCTCTCTCTTCAATGATACTATCAAAGGTCAGCAGTGCATCCTAATCACCAAGTCCAATGGGCTTTTAATCATCATCTTCTTATTTGACCTTCCTATGATACTTGACACTATTGATCATTCTGTTCTCGAAAGTCTCTCTTCCTTTGACTTCCATGACAGTTTTCTCTTAATATTCCTTATTATTCCTTAGATTCCTGAGTTGGACTCTCTTCTTCCACCCATCCTGTAAATATTGGTGAATCCTGGGGTTCTTTCCTTGGTCAGCTTTTCTTCTCATTTTATACTCAACCATTTTCATAGTCTAAATTATCATTATATAATGATGTTTCATATCTAAATACATAGCCCACACTTGTTTTAATTCCAGGCCAATACAATTAACTGCCTCCTGGAAATCTTCATCTGGATTTCTTGGAAGTATTTAAGATAAAGGCATCCCAAATAGAGCTCATCTCTGTCTTTATCTCTAAGCACATTCTTCTTCTTAGGATTCCTTTTCGCTGGATAGACCAATCACTCAAAACAAGTCCTGTGAGTCATGCTGGAAACTTCCCTCTCCCTTTCACCTTCCAAATCCATTCACCAAGTCTTGAAAATCCTTCTTGTCATTTTTTCATAAATTTATTCTCTCCATCCTCTCTGCAACTCCCACAGTTCAGGCTGCCATCATTTACTTAACTGAAACATAGCTGAATTTCTTACCTCCAGTCCTGCTCCATTCTTGGTTAGTGTAAAAATTGCTCTGAAAACACAAATCTCACCACACTAATAATCTGTTGTGAAAAAACCCTTAAACACAATCCAGTAGTTTCAAGATAATGTCCTAAAATCCTCAATATGTTAATGCAAGGCTTTTCCTAAAATGACCTCTGCTTTCCTCTATAATTTTATATCTTGATATGCTGCACTCCTGCATAGTATTAAATATTCTCTCAATTTGCATTCACTTGTCAGGCTGTATCATGAATTAGCATTTTTGCTCCTGCTGTCCTCTTTGCTCAGAATTACTTTCTTCCAGCATCATCTCATCACATTAACCTGGTGTCAAACTATACCATTTTTAGGGCTTAAAATTCCAATGGAATTTTAGAGCAATATCTGGCCCTCTACCAAGCAAAAATGATCACAGATTCCTTTGTCTCTTTCCTGCTGTCCTCCATTTACCTCTAAGCACCTTTCTCTTATATCATAAAATATCTTATTTTACTCGTTTATGACATAATCTCTCTATCAGTATAGTAGGTGGAATCATGGCTTCCCAAAAACATCTGCACACTAATCCCCAGAAATTATGAATCTGTTAGGTTACATGCCATTGAGGAATTCAGGTTATTGATTAGCTGACCTTAAAATAGGAAGATCCTAGATTATCCATGTTGGCCCAAAGCAATCAGAAAGGTCCTAAAAGTAGAGGAAGAAGGCAGAAAAGTTAGTAAGAGAAGTAGATTTGATGATGGAAGCAAGGTTAGAGTGATGCAAAGTGAAGACTTTGAAGATGGAAGGGGGCTGTGAGCTTGGGAATTCAGGCAGTTTTGAGGATTTGGAAGAGGAAAAGAGATAGATTCTGCCCTAGAACCTCCAGAAGAAATGCTGCTCTGCTAACACCTTGATTTTAGCCTGGTAAGACCTACTTGAGATATCTGATCTCCAGGAATCTAATTTGTGTTGTTTGTAAGTCACTAAGTTTGTGGTAATTTGTTAGAGCAGCAGTAGAAAACTAATACAAGCTGCATGGTGCAAGTTGCTCAAAGATAGTTCCTTTGTATCTGATGTCTGGCACATAATTAATATTTAATATTTTTATATTGAACAGCTAAGCTAACATCATTACTGGGGGGAATTTGAGGAGTTTGCTTACCATCTGTGCATGTGCAAAGCTTTGATGCATAAAACTCCAATTATGTTACAACTAGTTATAACGTAATGGAGTTGTATGTTACGCTCAGAGCTTTTGACTTTGCCTTGTAGGAAATGGAGAAAAAATGGAACGTTTAAAATTAGGGCAGAACAACTTGGTGTGGAGACAATACATAAGAAACAGTCCATCCCTTGCATGCATAGGTCTTAACTCTATTTCAGGAGATAAGAAATACGCATTTGAAAAGAAAACTAGAATAAAAGAACACATAAAAATAACTCAAATGATGAAGGGATAATTTTATTCTGAGGTGATCAAAGTAGACATTATAGAGGCAAATGAAAGTCAAGGGACATTAAGACGTAGTAGAACCACATGAAGAAGGTCATCACACTGTATGTGTTTACAGCTTCATTTTTGGCCAGGCACATAAGGGTGATATTATCATGCTGGAGACTTAAAAGAGACCTTCATGTATAAATGAGCTAATAAATGCACCAGTGAATCGATGAATATTGAAAATGAAAACTTGACTTACATCCTAGGGATGTGCCTTTGGGGGAAAAAAGGCTTTGGATATGGTAAATAAAGTTATTTTAGACAACTGTGATGATTCATTGTGCCTAAACTTTATATCAGGTCTTAACTTGGAAAGAGTAACAAATAAAGAACAGCATGCATGCATTTTCACTTTGGCCTCTACATCTTTACTAAATGGTTCTCTCAAAGGGCAACAAAGTGTTCCTACTTTTTCCATTAAATGGCCTTTGCTCAGTCATCAGACAATTTAACTTCTCTGCAGAATTTGACACAGGACACACATTTCCTCAATTCTAGCCACCATGGTCTCCAAAGTGGATTACACCAGCTCTTTACCTCTCTTCCTCAGTAACCTCTTACCCTCAGCCCTTTCAGCTCAAAATTTGTGGGTGCCTTTAGGTACCTGGCAATGTTGGGCTCTTAATTGTCCAATCAAGTGATCTATCTCACTTATTTATATCTTCAACATTAAAGGAAAGAAATATGGGTCCCTGGGGGAATGGAGTAGGTAGAGAAGCAGGATATGCCTGTCTCTTCCCCTTAATCAGAGGGTGAGGTCTTCCTCTGGCTTAAAAAGGGCAAGACTTGATGACAACTCTTGCAGGATGCAGACGTCCATGCTGCAGTGGTGGAACCAAAGGAGAGGTACTGTGGCACTGTGGCCTGGTTCTGGGGGCAAAGGATTTATGAACGTTTTTCATAAGTAGGATGTATGTCATGGGCAAGAGGAACTGGCTAAAGCCATTTAATTCTGGCCCAAGAAACTTCCTGGAAGGTTTGTGAAACCTGGAGAGAGTCTTTATGGGATGTACAGTGCTTTGCTTATTTCCCAGGGTCCGGTTGGAAGGGCCCATCAGAACAGGCTCAGAGAAAACTCAAAGTGGCTTCCGGAGAAATAGACTACTTCACACATCTGCCAGGACCCGGAAAACCCAAAGCCGAATGATCACAGCTGTATTTGGGCGAGAAATTTCTGCTCTGCTCCGTTCTCTATGTTCATGCACCATCACTCAGGGATCGATAATACAACCTCAATAGCTGGGGAAGAGTTTTTTCAGAGAGAGAGAAAAGAAATAGGCTATACTCCCCTCTGTGAAGACTGGCCGTGAACAGGTGCTAGCTAAGGCCAGGAAAACTGAAGTGCACGTTTTGTTATATATTGAACTGGGCATTCTAATTTCTGAATCAAGACCGAGTTTGGCAACTTAAAGTGACCATAGAACTTAAAGTGATTGCATTACTGATATTCAGTTTTGATGACTATCAATAATATCACAAAGGGCCAGAAAATTCAGGAACCAGCCCAGGTTTTCACACACAGGCAGAAGATAAGCTTCCCCTATTGAATAGGGGAAGAAAGTAATAAAGTTACCTTTGGGACCATCCCACTAGTTGCGTTTGGTTGTTGGCTTTGGTTGCAAAAGCATCGTTATTCTTTAATGATTTCAGAATGTTGTTTCGTTTCAAGTAACGCTGAGGACACTGGCTTGAAAGCAAACAGGACTTGCTCAATTGGTATAAATACCTAGTGGAAATGTCACAACAAATGTGTTAATAATGAGACCATATCTCACACTCTCCTCACTCTCCCCTCTTTCCTGCCATGAGAACACAGTGGAAGCCCATTGCAACCTGAAACACCTTGTACATCACACACTGGGTGGCTGCTAAGACATCATCTACTTCCCAGAGCCTGGGACCAGACCACACGCTGAGTACGACAGCAAATCCTTTTGTAATTATTATCACGATTTTTTTTAAATGGTGACCATTAAAAAAAAAACAAACATCTTTTCAGAGTTCTCTTGTTTGGATACTTGTGGCGTTTGAATACTCAGAAAAATAATACTCTGAAGAACAAATTTCTCCGCTTGTTAAACAAACATAGACACGATTCTCTCTGTGTTAGATTTTATATTAAGTAATAGTTATTTAATGGTGAAAAAAATAAAGATGCTCCCTGTTTTCACCAAGGTTATAGTTAATAAGGGGGGCCTACATTAAATAAATAAGCAAAAAGACTTACAGATTTTGTTAATTGCTAAGAAGGGAAGAACAGAGTCCTTAGAAATAATAACAAGAGGGAACAAATTTTGATCAGCATAAAAACCATGCTATAACTAAAATCAGTCTTGGGCTATGCAGGTGGGTTTGTAAATTGGTGTAATCACTTTGGAAAGCAATTCAGCCCATACATATCAAGACCCTTAAAAAAATTCTCAGGTGGTTTAAACTAGTGATTGAGTTGTAGAAATTTATCTTAAGAAAATGATTTTAAATGAAACTAAAGAGTTATGGGCCAGTATATTCATTGTGGCATTATTAAAGTAATGAACAACTGAAAATGGCTTAAATTTATTTAAAAAGGGAACAGTTACATAAATTAGGGTAAATTCAAATGATGGAAAATCATGCAGTCTTTTATACAGCATACCCACCATCTACTAAATGAATAACAATTTTACATATACATTATATAATTCTAATTTTAGACACAATAAATGAGAAAATATAGCATTTATTAATGACCTATTATGTATAAGACCTAAAAATTACAGCAAATAATAGATGACTTTTACCTTCTCGATACTTTTTTACATTTTCTACCATGAATATGTATTCTTTCTACAAGAACAAAAAATAGAACATTATAAAACAGAAAAATATATTTTAAAAATGACTGAAAGGGGATAGCTATATATAAGCCATAAACACCTCTAGTTGAATGCTTAATTTTTATTTAATTTTTAACTGCTTCTGTTATTTCCTAATTTTGTAAAATGGACATGTTTGGGGACATCAACAATGTCTACCTAAATACCAGGCTTTTGAGTCAAATAGACTCATAATCCCAGCTCTGCCATTATAAAGCTATCCCTGTGAGTTTGCACTGGCTACTTAACCTCTCTAAAATTGTTGGCACATCTGTAAAACAGACATATTAAAATGTCTTGAAGTTTACTTATTTATTTATGCTTTGGTGAATGGAATGAGAAAAATTGCATAAAATTAAATACAACCATTTGCTATAGACTAAGAGTTCTCTTTAAAATTTTTTTTTTTTCATTTTCCTTTGTCTTATTCCCTGCCCTTCCCACTACATCAGTTTTTCTGCATTGGAAAAAAAAAAAAAAAGTCAGTTGTTTAGTATTATAGTACCTGGCAACATTTCAAAGAACAATATAAAAGCTAACCTGCTTAACTAAATTTCACAGGTAGCACTTGACAGGATTTATGTCCCTGTGGTTAGCTAATGTTAACAATTTTAATGACCATACAGTGGTAGAATTCCAATTCCACTATTTTCTGGTGGAAATGGAAAGCTTGCTGAGTGTTGCAAATGTGTCTGGTGACTATTTCAATTGATGTACAAATAGTACTCTATTTATGTTAACAAAGTAACAGAATCTGAACTTATATGTTCATTTTTGCAACCCATTATATCCCTTTAAGGTACTATCTTCTGTTCCAGTTACACCCTTTTTGATGAATCAGCCACAGTGCAGAATGGAGAAATTATTATAGTGAAGCCATAGAAAACAGTGACTTCCTAAAGTTTAAAGCAGGCCCGCAATTATTCTCAGTAGTTAAGCACTCTTTCCCCTAAAGAGTCATTGTATATTCGGCTTAAATATTAGCTCACTTTCTATAATGGCAGTGCTCTTAAAAAAGATTTTATGTAAGTGCACTTGGGAAGCCAGTTATTTAATGTTATCCTATGGTGAATTCTTTATTAAAATAAATACTTGTTACCAAATTTACCTTTCCTTATGTGGGGTTTTGTTTAATGAGCCACATCCGTATTGATTCCAGTTGAATGAAAAGACGTTATTTCATAGGACAGCGAAACTTTCTAAAGAGAGACCATTTCTTCGGTTCTAGGGTTGTTAGTCTCTCCTTTTACCACGCTGGAACCTGAGTAGTAATAGATTGGCCCTGGATAGGGAGGGACAGGTCTAATAATTGACCTACAACATACCATAGTTCTAGGCAGTCCAGTCCTAACCCAGCTAATGTTGGCAGAGGCTGGTAAGTGAGGTGGCTCTAAACAGGGAACAAGGTTCAGCGTCTGTCTGTGAGGTCAGAGAGCCAGCAGGACAGCCCCCAAGGGGTGGGGGAGGGCTACTGAACTTCTCCAGAGCAGGGGCTCTTGGCTGCTCAGGCTGGGCTGTTGCTGCCTCCCCTAAATTTCCAACTGTTATTTCTGAACAACAGAAAATCATGGATTTCTGTAGGATACAGTAATATGCTGATAAATGTTTAACAACCTGCTGGGAAGAAGTTTGGAGGTGGGAGTGGAGGAAGTACTTATTTGTGGCATTTGCTGATTTCTGTGGCATAAAAATTCTCACCATAGCTGAACAGGGAGTTGGGAAGAGATAGGGAGACTCAGCTCTTGCCAGCCAGTGGGAGCCAGCTCTGATCCATCACACCCCCGTTTCTTGCTTGAGGCTATGTCATGTGCTCTGGAACCTTCCTTCAAACCTTCTTTACTTTTTCTTTTTAACCTCTGCCCCAACATGATTACTGGCTTTTCTGTCTTCTTCCTCCCCTACTTCCTCCATCCTAACCTCTCTCTCTCTCTCTCTCTCTCTCTCTCTCTCTCTCTCTCTCTCTCTCTCTCCCTCTCTCCCTCTCTCCCTCTCTCCCTCTCTCCCTCTCTCCCTCTCTCCCTCTCTCCCTCTCTCCCTCTCTCCCTCTCTCCCTTTCTCCCTCTCCCCCCCCTCCTGGTTATCTACAGATGTTTCTCTATTTGTCTCCTGACAAATAGCAGGGTGGTTTGCCATGTAGTTTCTTTCTCCAGATTTTAGCACATTTTCTTTCCCTAAAACAATGAATTTTCATACTTGTGTCTTTTTTGATACACAGATTTTTTTTTTCTCCTGGTATGTTTTCTCCATCCCTAAGTGATGTTAGGGCAGTTATTATTTTTCCACTCCCTTACACAATATGTGAATATTTTTCTGTTGTATTTTGACCTTCATTCCATATACTATCATGTGCAATCAATTAATCCTTCGATAATTATTAGGCAAAGTATTGGGCACTGTGCAAACTAAAACCAATAATGAGATGATACTTCTGGCTTAAAATTTAGGTGACAAGAAAAGAATAGCATACACTAAAAAGTGCAGAACCTTATAGTACCAAATATAAATAAATGTTAAATTATATGGTGAAGAACAGAGATTTCAAAATGACAGTCCCCCAAAATATTTTGTTTTACCTAAACAGTGTTTTATAAAGTTCTCAGCCACTTCCAACATGGTAATTTTACATACGTTAGTTATTATAATTTGGCTGAAAGAATCAGATGATTTAGGAACCCTAGGTCTATACCAGGATAAGGTAGTAATGCTTTAGGCTCATGATCCACCCTAACCCCATTGATATCTTCCTGTCCCAGTACCTGGGCCAATCCTCCCTTTCCCTGGACGAGATTTATGACATCTTGTTCAGCCCTCATGTGCTCAGCATCAAGCCCATTACACCACGCTGATGCTTCAGGGCTGCACCACAGTCCTAGGAACTTGGTCTCTCCTTTTTTATTAGGAACAAGTCCTCATTTTCCTTTGCCACTTTTCGTATTTACCCAGGCCACTCTATTCTTCACCATATTTGCTTAATTCTGGTGACACCTGAAACCCAGAGCTTGGTAGGGGGTCGGGGGTGTCACCTAACAGTCTTTGGTGTTACTATGGGCTCTTTAGCCAGATGGGGCATCCTGCTATATCTGGTTCAACTACCTAATGACATGAGCTAGTCAGAACCACAAGGACATTATGGCTTCTGCATTCCGCTATATATAAGAGTACTTATTTTTTACATCATGGGTGGCTCCCACCCACCTACACATCTGCTATACCTCGGTGAGCACAGTGTCTTGATTGCAATTCCTGGCCCTTCTCTATGAACTCCAGGCCTACCACAGATAATTTGCCAATTCTGCCCATCTCATAAAAGGGCACAGTCGGTCTGAATGTGGTTGAACTTGGCTTGTGTGGAAATAAGTTTGGTACAGTTTAGTTGGGGCAAGAAAGGGTACTAACCACTTCTCAAGGGAAATGTTAAATATGATCCTGCTGATACTGTTTATTAGATGAATTGGAATATGGAAATGCTTTAAAACAAAAAAGTGATTTTTTTTTTTTTAGGGAGAGCATAATTCTAGTTCATTTATAATAAGGCCTTTGTGTTCATCTTATAAAATACTTCTCTTGTGTTCCTTTCTTTATCCCCTGCCATTTGTTGTTGAATTTGCAATCTCTGACACCTGTTCATTATTCACAATTCTTAGCATTGCCAGTGGGAGCTGAGAAAGAGAAAAGAAAGAGACATTCTTACTGCTTTCAATACGTACTATTATGGATATTCTTCTTAAATAATGTACCAACATGCTACCTACACTCTTTAAAATGTTTTCCTCATACATTTCAGCTTCACTTACCCTTTCTCTTCTCTTTTTCCCCCCTTTTCTTTGTTTTTATTCTTCTCCTCCACTCCCTTCCCTTCCTTTGACCTCTGATGAGTTTTTCATGTGTATTTAATAAGTGCTTAAAACAAGAACATCATCACATCAGATTCTACTAAGTGGTAGTCAGGCAATAGGACCATTGAAAGACATATGGTTCTGCAAGAAATCCCAAATGCTGGGTGTTATATCTAGCACATTCATCTGTCAGAAGCAATACATAGTGTCCTTGGTGAACTATTCATCTAATTCTTATCAGCATAAAACAATGTGTGTTATCATTAATATATGTAAATGATTTCATAAATGCAAAAATACATAAATCTCTACTCAGGGCTACTACCTTGTATATTAAAAATTCATCCTTTCTTTACTATCATTTTGGTCCTGAGGAATGATCAAAATGTTTATATTTGGGGGAGATCATAGTGGGGCAAATGGTTGCATAAAAGGAAGTGTATACGAATTGGATCCAGTGGAAGTAATGTCCTTGGAAGAAAGTGATGGAGAATCTTATCAGTATTGTGCTCTATTTAATATTCTTGCTCAATGGACCCCTCAGGATCAGATATATAGTGGCAAGGAGGAGAGAATTCAGAATGACAAGAATGATTTGTGAATCGAAGCAGCCAACAAAAGGAATGATGAGTGTGCTCAACCACATAATGCTGAAGAATAGAATATTCTCTGTTTTATAAAATGTGAATCAACAAAGAATGAGGCAAAAAGCCAACTTCAGATATGTGGAGACCATTATGCCCAATAATTATTCTAACTCACGTTTTTATATTATTTTACACTTTCCAAACACAACCTTACTCTTTACTTTTTTAAGCAAACATTTTAGGTAAGAGGAAATTCTGTCTCATTTATGTAGGTGCAGAAACTGAGGCCTGAAGAAGATACGCGTCTTACCCAAGGACAAGCGAGTGATGAATGTTGGAATAGCGATGAACATCTGGGTCTACTGGCTCTACACATTTCTATGCTGCTTCCCTGATGCTATTGATAAATAATGAAGACTAATTGGCTGCTGAAATCCAAAGTGCTAAGAGAATGGAATGGGTAAAGTACATAGCAATTATATAATATAATGGGAAAAATATGTTAACCCTCTGACATTGTTTTCCTATTGAATCCTATTGAAGCCCAAGACAGCCCACAGCTTGGGTCATTTGAAGCTGAAATTGAAAAGATGCTGTGAGGCCCAGGCCGCCTCTGAGGATAATGGAAGATAGACTGGGTGATCTGTTAAATGTGACTGGCTCAAATCTAGAGGATTCAAATGGCTCTTGTTGTATTCATTAGAAACAGGTTTGCTTAACGGTCTCTAGAGTTCCCTGAGAATGGAGCTGACATTTGCAAATGATAGGCTTAGAAACTTTCTTCCCTCCATAATTCCCTTTTTCTATTGTTCCTTTTCCTTCGAGCTTTCCTCCTGGACGTTGGTAAATCTCCAGGAAATGCACTTGTGTTTTCTGTTGTCACATCTCATCAGTGCTCTGCTGGGGAGGCTTTGGAGGGGGGAGGCAGGAGAACCAGGAAGAAGGAGAGAATGCCCTGGGCTGAAATGGCAGCAGCATGCAAATGAATGCCAACTCTGTGAACATTTCCCCAGCAGTCACATTTTATTACAGCCAAATTATGGGATGCGATTCCTAGAAAATGGCAAAAGAGGGACCAAATTAAAAAAAAAAAAAGAAGGGTGACCAGGCATAATTTATGCTTAATAGGCTCACTTGTTTAAATGGCAAGGGTGTCTACCAGTAAGTTGTTTATATCCTTTAATAAATACTACATATTTATAACTATACTCACCATCCTAGTTAAGAAATAGAGGACTGTATGCTACCATAGTCATTCTCCATCTAAATCTTTTGTTCTGTTACCATATTGGTTCCGTTGTAAATCTCCAAGTTTGACCTGGGCAAGCAACTTTTCCAAATTGCTTTAGTCTAGAAAGGCAGTCTCAGATTTTAGCACATTTAACTATGAACAGAGTCAGATATCTGTCAATGACTGGACTCTCCCTGGTAGCTATTTAAAAATACATATTCCTGGGAATCATTCTTTTGAAATTTTGATTTGCTGGGTCAGTGATGGGAAATTTTGATGCATAGCCAGGTTTGGAACCATGGGATAAAACATGTAGCTCCAGTAATTCCAAATGAGTAAAGGCAATTCACTACTGTAATAGTCTTACAAGACTATACCAAGTGATAATTATAACTTTTTGAAGGATTAAAATTTGGGAGAAAACATGAGATACAAAACACATGTCTATAAGATGAGGAATATTTCAATCTACAGAAGAACAAGGAGATACATTGATTTCACAGAAGTACTGAGAAGCTCATTCAAAAGTTACTGAGATGTGGTTCCTGCCTTCCATATGCTCTTAGTCTGCTAAGGAAAATGACAGATAAACATGTAAGTGACATATAATATAGCATAGGCTAGATTTGCTACATACGCAAAGAACTACAGGAATAGAGTAGGGACAGAAGCAGGCTTAGCCAAGGGACAGAGGTAGAAGGCTTCATGGAGAAAATGACACTTCTGCTGAATACAAAAGAACATAAAGAATTTAGTGATGTCAAGGGAGACTCCCAGGCCAAATATAAGAAAAAGCACATGAAAGAGTAAAGATTTTTGAAAGTCCATGACAGTATTTATAATCTGCATAAAAGCCAGTGCTTCAGTTTGTTCATGGTACGGTATTAAAAGTAAAACAAAAGGCATAGTCTGACAACCAAAGGTAATTTTAAAATAGTTTAAATTTAATTGCATATCCTGAAAATGTTTATGTCAGTCAAAGCAAGGGTAGTTCATATTTATAGTTCTTATATTTACCTTTTGTTCCTGCTCCCTTCTCTCCAGAGTCCACTGCTGGGAACTGAGATTGTCTTCCCTGCTCCAATCCCCCACTCTCTGCCTTTACTGGAACTCCTTATCCCTCATGCCTGTTAACATTTTTTTAACCCTCATTCTTTAAGTTCACCAGATTAAACTGTTTATTCTGTAAACTCTGCATTAAAAAATAAGATAAAAATAAAGACTAAACTTGTTCATACTTTCAAACAAGATGAAATAACAGGGACTGGATTTACCTACCTATCTGAAATTACTAAAATGGTTAACATATATGAAGCAATTGTTTTTAAGACACTGGGCATCAGGCAAGCAAGGAAGTGACCTGCGAGTGCCTCGTGTTGCTATATGGAGAAAGTTTCTGGGCCATGATACAGGAAAGGAGAACTCACAGTGGAACCAGGTGGACTCCCTGAGCTGAGTTGACAAAGTGGAAAGACTAGGAAGGTGAAGGTAGCCGGAGTTGACGGAACAGAGTCCAGAGAAGAGAGAGCTGTACACAGAGAGAACTGAAAAAGTCTGCAGAGCATAGCATTCAATATTCATCTAAGAACTGATCAACATACGTTTGTGAGAAAGCTATCAAAAGATTTCAGGGAAAAAATACCTAAAAGAATTGAAGGTAACATGCTTGGTGGTCATGCAGATCAAGGAAGTATGCCTGGTCCCACCAAGAAGACAAGAAAGCCTCGTGATTCAGGAGGGATTAAGTAGAATACACAGAAAGATATTGCCCAAACAGTGCAAAATAATTATTTCTAGATTAAGCACAATCTAGGTGCTTCTTGACAAATCTTAGAAGCAAGACTGCAGAAGATTTCATTGCTTCCAAGTAACTAAATCTCAGAATAAAACTTAAGAATACTTATAGGAAAACAAAAAAATCTGGAAGTAAGAAGGTAAAATAAATACATGATGTGTGGAATGCAAAAAAAAAATTACTAGGTGCTATGGTCTGAATTTTGTGTCCCCCCCAAAATTCATAAGCTCAAATCTTAACCCCCCAGCTATTAGTATTGGGAGGTAGGGCCTTCTGGGAGGTGATTAGGTCATGAAGACGGAGCCTCATGAATGGGATAAATTTTCTTCTGAAGGAGGTCCAGAGAGCTGCCTTACCCTTTCCACCATGTAAGGACACAGTGAGATGCACCATCCATGAGGAAGTGGGTCCTCACCAGATACCAAATCTGCTGTCATCTTCATTTTGGACTTTCCAGCCTCTAGAACCATGACAAATAAATTTCTATTATTTATAAGCTACCTAGTTTGTTACTTTTTTTAATAGAGGCCTGACTGGACTAAGACAGTAGGCATATATAAAGGAAAGAAAATATTACCTATAAGAAAATATTGTCTATATCATTTAAGAGAATTAATCTATCAAAATATTATATTTGGGAATATTATATTTCACCTATTAAGTATAATAAATATTACCTATTAAATAGGTAATATTAAATATTAGATAGATAATATTAAATTTCTTCCCTTATAGGTAATATTAAATATTACTTATAATGGAAGAAAATATTACCTATAAGAAAATATTACTTATATTATTTGAGAATTAATCTATCAAAATCAGTACTAACTGATACAGACATTAGAATTAGCAAACAAGTATATATATATACATATATATATATATATATATTTTTTTTTTTTTTTTTTGAGACAGAGTCTCACTCTGTTGCCTAGGCTAGAGTGCCATGGCATCAGCGTAGCTCAGAGCAACCTCAAACTCCTGGGCTCAAGCAATTCTCCTGCTTCAGCCTCCCGAGTAGCTGGGACTACAGGAATGTGCCACCATGCCTGGCTAATTTTTTATATATATTTTTAGTTGTCCAGCTAATTTATTTCTATTTTATTTTTAGTAGAGACGGGGTCTTGCTCTTGCTCAGGCTGGTCTCGAACTCCTGAGCTCAAACGATCCGCCCGCCTCAGCCTCCCAGAGTGCTAGGATTATAGGCGTGAGCCACCATGCCCGGCCTTGCAGACAAGTATATTAAAACAGCTATTATATTTGTATTCTGTATGTTCAAAATCTTAAGTAGAGACATGAAAGATATAATCCAAATCAAACTTTAGAGCTACAATGTCTGAGACACACATATACACACACAGAAGGGCTTAACAATAGATTAGATACAGCAGAAGAAAAGATTAGTAAATGCAATAATATAGTAATAGAAACTTTCCAAAATTAAACCCAGGGAGAAAAAACAAAAATACAATTAAAAGAACATTAGTGAGTTGTGGAAAAACTATAAGAGCCCTAATATACATGTAAATGGGGTTCTTGAAGAAGGCAGTGGGAAAAATATTTGAAAAACTAATGGGCAAGAATTTGTGAAACCTGGTGAAACATATAATCACAGATATCAAAGAAGCCTAATGAACCCCAAACACAAGAAACATGAAGAAAATTACACTAAGGCACAACACAGTCAATTTGCTAAAACTATTAATACATTACATGCAAAGGATCAGAGATATTAATAAATGAGGCAGCAGATTTTTTGTCAGAAACAATGCAAACAAGAAGACAGTGAGGCAATATTTTTAAAATACTAAAAGAATAAAAGATGTCACCCCCCTGAATTCTATATTCAGTGAAAATATCTTTCAATATTTTGAAGGCAAAATAAAGACTTTTTAAGACACACAGTAGTTGAAAGGATTTATCATTGATACAAGAAATGTTAAAGTTTTTGGAGAAGAGGAAAATGATACCAGATGACAATTAGAATCATAGCAAAGGAATGAAGAACACTAGAAACAGCTACAACACAGGTAAATAAGAACTTTTCATATTATTTACACTTGTGAACTATAATTAACATTTAAACAAAAAATCAATGTAGTATGGAGTTCATAACATGTAAAAGTGAAATATATGACAATAACAGCATAAAGGACAAGAAGGGAGAAATTTAAGGATACTGCCATAAGATTTATACATTATATATGAAGCAGCATACTATCACTCATAGATATACTACAATCAGTTAAATATGTATATTACAAACCCTAAGGCATCTTCTAGAACAACATGGTGGAGATTTATTACTAAAAATCTAACAAAGAGAAAAAATAAATTTAAAAATTCAGTTAATCCAAAAGAAACCACCATGAAATACCACTCCTTCCCTATTAGAATGGCTCAATTTAAAAAGAATGGTTATATCATAAGTTGGCAAGGCTGTAGAGGAACTGAAAGTCTCTTGCACTGTTGGTGGAAATCTAAAATGGTACAACCACTTTGGGAAAAAAATTGGCAAAGTTAAGCAAAAATCTACCGTATGTTCCAGCTATTTCATTCCTATGCATTTATCTGACAGAAATGAAAGCATATGTCTATAAAAGACTTGAACACAGATTTTCATAGCAGTTTTATTTATATTAGCCTCAAACTGGAAACATCCCAAGTGAATATTGTGGTATATCTGTGCAATAGAATATTACTCAGCAATAAAAAGAATAAACTGACATATGCTACAGCATGGATGAATCTGAAAATAATTATGCTGGGTTAAAGAAGCCAGACCAAAAAAGTATATACTTTATAATTACATTTATATACAATTCTAGAGAATTCAAGGCATTCTGCGCGCTAGAAAGCAGATAAATGGTTTCCTGGAGGAGGGGGTGAGGAGTAGGCAGGAGGGTTTCCCAAGGGCTTAAAGAAACCCTGGATATATTTATTGTCTTGATTTGATGATGATTTCATGGGTATATACACATATGTCAAACTTATCAAATGATATACTTTTAATATGTCCAATTTATTGTATGTAAGTTATATGACAGAGAGAGAGAGAAACCAAATTCAAAGTTCTTGTTGGCGAGGTACAGCCAAATGTAAGACTGAACACATAAATAGGTGCTGTGCCTGCCACATGTAGATGTCATTGTACATTATTAGATCAATGGCTTTCTAGTCCTATAGATTTTCCAGAGAGATTTCCATACATCTGTGGACCCAAGACTTCCACGCCATTAAATCTAGGAGTCGATTCAAACACACTTTAAAAGATGAATTAAATAACATCACTCTTTTCTGCAATCCATGAATTCCATAATGCTTTGGCTGAAATTGTAGGCATGCCATTTGATTGTAAAACCATAAAGCGTCCATCCTATAAAGCACAGGGGCTTTTTGAATTGAAGCTTTCTGAGCCCTTTGTCAGTGGTGTGGGGCCTGCCCCAGGGCTCTGTCTCCCTGTTCTCTGACATTATCCTCAGCTCTGGGGGCTCTTTCCACTCCCTTTTCAATGATGTTCTCTTCTCCCATGGATTTATTTTCAGATTTTCACTTCATTCTTGCAGTTTCTATCATCGTCTTGGTTTTGATGAGAAGCTCTTTTTTTTTTAACTGTTTCGGGTGTCTTGAGAAATTTTATCTGAAATCTCCATATCTTGGGGAAATTTGGCTGTCTTAGCTCCCCATGGTGTATGAGAGTACAAAGGTCAGGGTCACAGCAAAACAACTCAACCCAGATGGTTCAAATTAAAAGACATTAATGAAGGGACAACTTTTTAACGAAGAAATAAAACAAAAATGGATGGTCAGAACCATGGATGTGAGATTGCCCTCAGAGAGTTGAGCAAATAGCAAAAAAGAAAAAAAAAAAAATCCAGAGTTTTTTGTCCTCCCTCCTACTTCCAATCTCCAGCGAATGCATCATGTTATCAGCTGGCAAAGAGATCATGAGTAACGTCTACAGAGGGTCTCCTTCTGGGGACCTCAAGCATGGCAGAGAAACACAAAAATGAATCTGGGAGATAAAATAGCAAATAATTAGTGCAGAGGGTAATTCTGAAAATTTTCCCTCAGCCTAGATATATCTCCTGTCTCCATTAGATAGTTGTTACATCATGAGCTACATGGTTTCAAGGCATATTTGTGAGAGGGCTTTAAAAAAGGAGCATTTTCTTCAACTAATATGTATGAGGAAAATCTATGAAAGCACAGTTGTAGGCGTTTTGGGAACAAAGGAATGAATATGGTACATGCTCTTGTCTGCAGAGGTTACATTTTGGTTGTGGAGGACAAACTCTATCCTCTATAAAAGGCAATTTATAGTAAGGTCCTTTTTTTTTTTTTTTTTTTTTCTTTTTTGAGACAGAGTCTTAGTCTGTTGTCTGGGCTAGAGTACTGTGGTGTTAGCCTAGCTCACAGCAACCTCAAACTCCTGGGCTCAAGCGATCCTCCTGCCTCAGCCTCCCGAGTAGCTGGGACTACAGGCATGCGCCACCATGCCCAGCTAATTTTTTCTATATATTTTTAGTTGGCCAATTAGTTTCTTTCTATTTTTAGTGGAGATGGAGTTTTGCTCTTGCTCAGGCTGGTTTTGAACTCCTGACCTTGAGCGATCTGCCCGCCTCAGCCTCCCAGAGTGCTAGGATTACAGGCGTGAACCACTGCGCCCGGCCTAGTAAAGCCTTTAATAGAGATAAAAGTAGTATGCCACTGGAGAACAGGGTGAGGTGGAAATTAGTATCATCCGTTGTTATTTCTTTTGTCTCAGCCCTCTCTAGTCACCTAAGCTCTTTAGAGGTGGGATCAATGATGTCCCAGCTTATGGGCCTAGGCGCACTCAGTTCCTGAGTCAATCCTAAAGGAAGAAATAATTTACCGGTAACATCTGCCCCACTTATGTCCTGAGAATTGTCATGGTCACAAACTCAGAATTCAATGGCTCACATGAAAAAAAAAAATTAACATAGGCTTTAAGATGTTGGCCTTTCAATGAGGCCAAAGATCCTGTATCTTTGAGGATCAGATCAGCCTGGGCACCAAACAAGTGTACAGGTCACCTACTCTCCCCCTTTGCCTTTCTATTTGTACATTTATTCATCAATTCTTTTCTGAACGCCCACGCTATGCCAGAGACTGCTCTAGAACCTGGGGGTGCAGTGACGACAAAGACACACAGGGACTGTTCCTGTCCCCATGAAGATAACATCCTTATGGGAAAGACGGATTGAAGTAAATAAACATGTGACAATAGTTCAGATGGCCATAAGATCATAAAGGCCAAAAACAGGACCATATGATAGGAGGTGGCTGAGAGTGCATTGCACAGCCAAGACAGCTGTCTCCGTGACGATGGCAGTCAAGCTGAGACCTCAGGGACAAGAAGATACTGACCATGAAAAGAGTCAAAAGAGAGTGTTGGAAGCAGGGATAACAGTGCAAGCCCCTGAAGTGAAATAGAGCTTGCCCTGCTTGGGGCACAGAAAGGGGACCGCTGTGACCAAAATGTAGTGAGAGAGGAAAAGGTGAGTCTAGACACCTAGAAGGGAGCTAAATGGCACAAGATCTTCTAGACCAGAGTAGAGACTGTAAGTTTTATTATAAGTGCTAAGTATTTTAGGCATGAGAGTGACATAATTTGGCTTCCCATTTTCTGGATAAGAAGGGAATTTAGGTAAAAAATGTAGACCAGATAGTTAGGCGATAGGTAGTTGTTTAGGCGAGAGGTAATTTTGACTTTGTCTAGGATGGGGCAGTGGAAATAAAGCGGAAAGAAAGTATTTTGGTTGTAGACCAATAGGATTTAGACAAGTGGAACTGGGGTTGACGTGAAAGAAAGGGAGAAATCAATGATGACTCTCAGGAATTTTTCACCCAAAGAAGGAATCTTCAGCGTCCCTGAACGACTGTCATCTGGTCTTGACTAAATATGTCCAATGCTGGGGTTCTCACCACTCTGTGAGGCAATCCATCCAGCACACTGTAAGGCAGCTCTGTTGGTCATATTGTCCTCTGCTGTTAATCAACTATGTTATTCATGTGTTTTCTAGAATTTTGAAATTTAAATACATAATTAATTCAAACTCAATAGTCTTTTGTGTTTTGGCTATTTATTTCTATAAACTGCCCCTGTAGCTGAATTCTAGTTTTTCTCCAGATGCCTCCAGCTCTGCACGCAAAGCTCTAAGGAGCCACATGAAGCCACACAGCAGTGGGTGGAGGCACCCCTACCCCTTGCCTCCTTCCCAGTGTGGTTCAGTGAGGGACCTTTGAAATTTTCACCATGATGGTCTCCTTTGACCCTGTCTCTGAGCCCTTCTTTTAGGCAATTGCTCCTTCTGTAAAAGGGAAGAGGTGATTGAAGGAGTTTCTCTTTTATTTGCAATAGTCAGATGCCAAACAATCTCTGAGGGACCATTCTTTGCATTATGTGAAGAGGGTGATGCATAAAAGGAAAGTGCAGAAGCATACTATAAACATAACAATAAAATAATATTTGTCAAAGTTATTATAAAATCTGATGTGGGTTTGCTTTGTGCACAGGAAAGTATATTCTATGTTTTACCTGGTGATTGGGAAAATGTGTGATTTTATGATTGTTCTAGTAAAGTAGATTGTTGCAAAGCTATACTGCAAGCAATAGTGAAAACTTACACTTTTTTTTGTGCCTTTCATCCCCAACACTCCAGAAAACTGCACGCATTAGGTGTAAAGCGTATGGTAATGCCTGGTCAAGATGTGCATACAAGGGAGAGCATCAGGCAGATGGGTTCCTTCACTGGGGGAGCTGGATCTGCTCTGTGAAGGTGGAGGGGCTCAAGCTGAACAATGGGAATGGCGTTGCTTGCTGTGTGCTCTGCTTTCGTTAACAGTCAGACAGCTTGCTTTGTGTAATGCACTTTCTAAGGAAGGCGAGATTAAGTGATGCAAACTCATGCAGGGGCTTACTTAATGTGTTTTATAAAACCAGAGTATTATTCACGGACATTTCATGGATGGGCATACATCTGGGTGAGAGGGAATAAAACAGCCCAGAGGAGCAGCTTGAGTAAATTGGAAGACACTGGAAATGAGGAGGCCCTGGAGAGGCCAATGGAGTTTCCGATGAGCAAGGGTGAACAGCACAGACTGGCTCATGTTGTTCCGGTGCTTGTATTAGTGCGTAAATACTACACACTAATGGATGCAGAGAGCATGTGCAGACATTGCACAGAAAATACATTTGATTTTACGTACGTAAGTATAATAGTTTTCATAGGACAAAAAAAGCCGTGGGTTGAATGAAAAAGTTGTTTGGTTTCAATGGCCATTTCAGATCATCCAGGTCACATGGTCTATTGTTTGGCATTTGCTTACTCGTCATGGCTTCCCCAAGAATGGGCAGATTAGTAAGTGATACATAAACCTAATTCCAGTCTCTTATGACTAAAATTCACCTGGTGGGCTTACTCCCTTCTAGGAAATGGGGTATGAAGCTAGTTTTCCTAATCCTTCTCAACTTTTATAGATACTATGCAGAATTAGGAACCACAACCTAAAGTTCTTTATTGAATAGTTTGTCTACTATTGCACCATTGTTTTATCAACGTATGTCTTACCCTTCTCTTCAGCTTCATCATTTTTCTTGGCAAGAAGACAGTTTGGTTTTTATCTTAATGAAGCTGGAGCAATGTTGATTGCTCTTTCTCAACAGTGGGCGGCAGGGCTGTGCTCACATTACGTCCCATTACTCACTGCTGAGCTCTCATTTACCTTCACTCTCTACCTGCGCATGTGCTGCTAGATTCTGCCAATTCAGAAAACTCAGGTCAAAAGTCCCTGTTCTGATCAAACACAGTCATCTGCAATTCTCACATGACCAGTCTTGAAATAGGCAGGATAGTGCTGCGCTATGAGTTTAGCCATTCAGAGGGGGCACCTACTTCCTAAAACTTCTACTGTGGAACAGTATTTCATCCATTTATTAGGAGGAAATGGACAATTCAAATATTAAATATGCCCTTGTTTCATTAGAGATATATACTGAAATATTTTCAGATGATGTGCTGTGCTTTCTGGCATTTATTTCAATGTATTCCTGAGGTGACGACAAATGTTCCCCCTCTAGGACCTAGGTATGGACGTAGATGGAGTTGGCCTATATCTGCTGCCCACAGCTAATGTCCAAATCCTGGGCAAGGTTAGGGCAGACCCATAGTTCTTGGATAGTTGTTAAGGAGAAACTGGCGTTCATTTTAGGGGGATAGGGACAGTCTGTCTAGAAAGCCAGAGACAAGCCAAACACCATGCTCAAGTTACGTACAAGGAGCTAAAATAAATCCCCTCAAAGTGGAGAAGCCAAAGAAACTGTGTAAAGTAATAAACATGTAGTTCTGGAAGAAGATTCTAGAAGCGTCCTTGAGGCAACGGTTTTGGGATGTTGTGTGCTTGCGTGTGTGTGTGTGTGTGTGTGTGTGTGTGTGTGTGTGTGTGTAGTGATAGTGTGTTGCAGTGAACAGAATTAATCTAGCACCTAGGAAACACCTTCACTATGTTTTGGATCATAGGGTCTTATCCCTGTGTCCTTTCCCTTAACTTGCTAAGCCCTTTGTGGGTTGGGGCTGGCTCCTCTTGGCATTGATATATCTATTTTCCTGTCTTCCCCAAAGGCATCAATAATTTGTGATTGTATTCATGAAAGAAAATACTTTCCAGAATTAGGAACATTTGGGGATTTTTATCCAGTTTTAATTGAATGTTTTATGTGTTGAGTGAATGATTATATGATATTTTAAGATCTTAAAGTATGGTTGTGAAGGCCTTGTTACAGCTGTTTTTTTATATATGGAGGTGATTGAGTAACTAATACTGGGAGAATCTACCTTAGACTATATCAAACGGAAATTTTAATCATGAGTCTTTAATTGTACTGCGACGATCTTCTTTGTGCTACTTGATTCTAGCATCCCTAATTTCATGTGGATGTGCCCATCAGAAATAACACAAGATTTCATATCTTTAACTTAGCTGTTCTTTGCTTATCATTTAGTGTTCTCAAGGTATAGAGAAATAAAATTCTATAATTAAAGTGTTCAAAAGCCCATTTCAAAGGATTACTATATGATGTCATTTAAAATAATTGCATTTTTCTAACAAGTGCTGTATGTATGCCAAGAGTACCACTGATAATGTCTACATTATAAAATCTCATATTTCAGGCTAGATTGTCTGGAAGCAGATACTGAGATGGGGTTTGTGTCATAGAATGTTTACCAGGAGTTAATATCTGTGTAAAGAAGGGGAGAGAAACAATATTCAGCAGAGGAAGAAGAAAAACTAGGATGCAGCCTAATAAAGCATCTGCCAACCTGGCAGTGAGCTACGGAGTGGGTATTGCCTAACAGGATGTCCCGTCCCTAGTGCTATACTGATAAACAGTTAACAACTAGCTTTCTGGGGGGAAAGCGCTTATTTGTATTTCATGGTATAAATACTCTTCACATAGCTGAGTTCAAGCTAACAACTTGATGTCGCTACGCAGGGAATTGAAAGGAGATGGACATACTTGGATTTTTCAAGATGGTGCTAGCTGACTCAAGCGCATGTCGAGCCACATCTGATTAAAATGGTCAGGGTTTATATGCTTCCTTTGCTCAGTCACTGGAAAAGGTTGTTGTGTGAAGGACATTACCGTGGGTGATTCCACTCTCTACAATTGAGACAGAACTGGAGTGAGTTTTTGACTGCATTCCTTTCAGTGGGGCAACAAGTCCTTCTTTGTGGGGTGATCTGGAATATACATCTATCTGTCCACCACATTTCACTCCCTATATCATTCAAATCCCCTTTTCCATGCAGTGACGCTGTAGCTTGTAATCCAGTGGGACTCGTGTGCCCTGAAAAATGTGTGCCACCTTTGAGGACCAGGATCTATAACCTTCAAGAGCCCAGTGTTTTAGGGACAAAAAGCATGGAGTCCAGTAGATTATTGGATGTGATCGTGAGCCTATGCATACCTCAACCCCTTGGGTGCTGGAGCTATATATTCTTTTGATTACTTATATATCATATAATGTGTCTTGGTTGATGGCACTACATTATCAAGAACAGGGGCTGTCAATCTTTTTCTGTAATGGGTCAGATAGTAATTATTTTAGCATTTATGGGTCCTATGGTTTCTGTTACAACAACTCAACTCTGTCATTGTAGTGCAAAAGCAACCATAGACAATGTGCAAATAAATACGGATGCTGTGTTATAATAAAACATTTATTTACAAAAACAGATGGTGGAGTGGATTTGCCAATACCTGCTCAAGAGCATAACCTCTGAGCTGGAGCTGCAACTGTACCTCAGGGGGCCATTCCAGCACTCTATGAGACCAGCTGCTTTTGGGCACCTAAGGGATGCGATGACCATGGGATCCCATGTTCATGTTCCTACTGTCATACTAAGTGCACTGTGAAGTGAGTCCCATGCCTGGTTAGGTTCCAGATAGTGGTGCTGGCTGAGTCTCTGTGAACAGGAAAGGCAAACCCATGTACTGAGTAAGAGTGCTTAGGAAGACAGACTGGTGGCCCTTTTGAGATGTGTGGGACCCAATGTAACCTACTTGTCACCAAGTGGCCAGATGGTACCTTAGAGAAATAGTGCCATATTGAGGGTTCAGTGTTGGTCTCTTTCACCATGAGTCTGAACCTTCAGCCACAGCAATAGCTAGATTAGCCTTTGTAATTGAGAATCCGTGCTGTTCAGCCGATGCATAGCCTTCATCTCCATAACCAGCCCACTTTGGTCAAGTGCCCATTATGTGCTGAGTCATTTAACATACTTGGCTATTTAGTGCCTCTTCTGCGGTGGGTGGTCTTTAATGGATGTTAACATGTGAAGATATATATACACACTTACCTTCTTTCACATGTCTCCATCTAAGATTTCTTTGTCCCTAGTATTCCAGTCTGTTTCCTTTTAAGACCTTGACCTTTGGGTCAAGTTATTCACCAGGATTTCTTATATATTTAAATGTTGGACCACTTCTCTTTTAACACAAAGTGTGTGAACAGATACAGTGTTTAAATAGTCTCCTATTGAGATTTCCTCTTGCCATTTTCTTTTGGAACCATTCCTGAGAGAGGCTACAGTGAGGCTGCTGTCCATTTTCAAATTGCTCCCAGTTACCAAATTCACCTTTCCCTAGACCAAGAGTGTTTTTTTTTTCTTCTCCTTTCAGAATTCTTAAAGATCCACAGATGTAAACTGAGGAAGTGGCATTGGCAAAAGAGTGGTAGATACCATGGTGGCTATGCAGCTAACTGAGACCCCTTCGTTCTGCTTGAGCTCAATTTCAGAGGTGCCATGTCCACCCCACACTGGATTGCTGCTGGGTCCCATTGACGTTAGGACTTGGTGTGTCTGACAGGATCTGGATCATTATGGGAAGTTCCAGCTGCACAATCACTGGTGTCTCATGGTCAGGCTTCTGTTCTACTAGGGTAAAGTAACATGACGGGGTGTTTTTTAAAAAGTACATAATTCTATTGTGTAGAGGGCAAAGTTCTGCTTTAGAATACCAGAGGGCCACAATGGGATTTTCTTACAAACTCCACATAGCATATTTTCCTACCACTGATAGGTACTTCTTAGATCATAGGAGCGTGGTCTAAGTGGCAAGACAGTTGGCACTGCAGCCTGGGCATCCCAGAAGCCTTCTCCTGCTCTGAGCCTCACTCAAAGCTGGTAGCCTCTGCATCATTCTATATGTAGTTCAAAGTCATATTCCTAGGTGTGGAAAAATATGCAGCCACTGGGACCTGAAGGTATCATATTTCATTCTGCACAGTAGGAAGTACAAGATGCAATAATTTGTCTTTGAAGAGAATGGCCTGGCCCAGCTTCAACTACTGAATCATTACAGAATTTACAGACATATTTGGCCCCTGAATCTTCTTAGGGTTCCTCTACCAAATTCTAAAGTAAATTGCTTTCTTAAAGCCATCAATGTGCTGGTCACCTATTGTTCATCTGATCCAATCAACATAATGTCATCAACATTGATCAATGTGATTTTCTGTGAGATGTCAATATGTTCCAGTGTTCTAGATATCTTTGGACTATGTTATGAAGTGAGAGTGGGAGTTAATGTATCTTCAGAACAAAACTCTAAATACATAATGTTATCCATTCCATATGAATGCAAATTGCTTTTAATCCCTTTTTAGTTTGGGATAGGAAAGAAAGTATTTATCAAATTAATGGCCACATGCAAAACACCCAAGTTTGTAACGATCTGCTGTAGCAAAGATGACCACATCTGGCATGGTGGTTGAGGTTACTACATGGTTGAGCTTGCAGTACTGTGCAATCATCCTTCAGGATATATTCAGC
Organism: Microcebus murinus; assembly: GCF_040939455.1. Taxonomy (NCBI): domain Eukaryota; kingdom Metazoa; phylum Chordata; class Mammalia; order Primates; family Cheirogaleidae; genus Microcebus; species Microcebus murinus. Next base: position 111,716,289 of record NC_134105.1, on the reverse strand, counting down.
TTCTCCAAAAACTAGGTGGTTAATTAAGTGGGGTTATGATAGGAAACAATGCCCCATATGCTTTAATAGTGGCACTGATCTCCTTTATTCCCTCAGGATGAGACATTGCTTTTTATTTACTATTTTGAGTAGAGGAAGATATGACATTCCACTTGGCATGTTTCACGAAAATGGTTATTACTCATTGGTCAAGGACACAATGTTTGTTTGACACCGATGCCGAGTATGCCAATCCTATTTGTGAACGCAGGGACAGAGGAAATGACTACTTGGTGAGTCCATGGATCTAGCAGACCCACAGTATGCTGGTCCTTAGCCAAGACTCTGTTTCATACCTGACTACCCTATGTCTCCATTCTAATGGGGGCCTAGATGATCCTTCAGGTCTGTAGGTATCAATGTCAAGTTCATTCTGTGTTCAACAGTCTTCAGAATGTCTGATTATTTCTCTTTCCCAGCTGTACGTAGCCATAGGTCCTTTGGGGAAAGGAGCAGTGGAGTTTCTACTGTGGATATTTGCCAAGAATGCAGGATTCTTCCTCCTGGGGACTCAACCACTTCTTCAGTTAATAATTTCTTAGTCTGAAAATTGGCTCCAATCTGGAAACTGAGCGAGGAGCCATGACTTTTTATAGGAGTGGCCTTAACCTCTTGATCATCCATCTTTGATCTTTGCTGCTAATTCAAGCTATTCCTCTTGTCAGGTGGCCATCTGTTTTCACCTGTCTCCTCTCTGTGGCATGGTATTCAATTGACCATCTTCACAGCTCTCTGTGGGCCAGGTCTCCTCAACTGCCACTCAGACTCTGCCAATGTGCAGTAAATGGGGTTCTTTGGCTTCTGGCAGTGAAGTGCTGTTGCCTGGCTTTTATTTTCCTGGGAGATCTAGTGTCTTTAACAGGTATGCTGTACTCTCTCATTCTACATTGTGCTTAGCCCTTTACTTGCCTGCCTTCTTCTTCTATGCCAAAAGTAATGTGAGGTCAGGCTATATTCATCAATGTATCCTCAGTACCTAGTAAATTCCCTGGGAATTATTAGTGTAAGGTTTTTTGGTGGCGGCGAAAAGAAAAGACAGACAGACAGAGAGAGAGTGGGGCCAAACCAGGTGGCTTTATTTAGTGCTCCAGGATGGGGTTCTAGGGCCCCAAGAGAGGGGCCCCAGAAGTCCCCTCTGTTTGAAGGGGGTAAGGCCTTTTATACCATTTGGGCTGGGTTGGGGACTTTTGGCGGGAAGAGCTGGGGCGACCTTTGGTGGTCATTGAGAAATAGGAGGGGCTGGTGGTATTTGTGGAATCCAGGAGCCAAAACTTTCTTATCCGGGTGTGATAGCTTTCAGCGGGGCAGTCGTCCTTGGCAGGTTCTTGGCGGGTCTGGTCTCATGAGCCTTTTCTTTTTTGATCTCAGCAAGGGAGGGGGCCTGCCGCCAGCCTTACAATTAGGCCCTCAATAAATAAAATAAATGGAATGAAGATTATTCCCTTCAGTGCATGGGTTTTGTGACATCTATTTCAACTGCTCCATGATTTAACATTTATTTCCTGGGTCTAAGCTATTTTCCATGTGGTGAAGGATGCAGACTAAGTGATCTGTGAAATATGATGGACTCAAAAATGTAGTTCCCAGTTACTCCTTTTAGGAAGGATTGCAACCCAGGTGGAGAGGCACTGGGTGTGATGAATGAAGTAGAGGGCCTCTCTGCCTCAAATGAACTGCAAAGTTCATACACCACCAAGAGTGGAAAGTGTGCCTGAGACTGGAATCTGAGGGTGCTAAAGCCAGGATGCCAGAACAACAATGGAATATAAAAGAATGTATTGACCTGGATGCTCTTTCCTTACATGTAGGATTTAACATCACAAGGAAGTAGAGTACGCTTGCTGTTGACATGGCTCCTAGAAGCAATGAAAAAGTCATGACTCCAAGTGAACAAAGATGTAATGCCAGGTTTGCTATTGTGGGAAAAGGGAGTAAAAGGTTTAGGGAAGTGATTATGATTGAAAGGATGGATATACCACAAACCATTGGGAAAAGTACCAAATAATTATGTTTCCATGAAAAAACCCCTAGGACAGACCGTATATCAAGGCCATCAGGAATGCATGGTGAGAGGGGTACCAGAATCACTAACGAGTTCAGAATTGGGCTTTCTTCCATAAGTACACATTTCACAAGTTGCCTGACCCTGAATATGTAACAACTTTTCTGAGTTTTAGTTTTCTCATTGATAAAATAGAGTTAATAGCTTCCTCATAGTGTTTTCATGAAGATTAATTGAAATAATGCTTATAACAATCCTAACATTGTATTTAACATATAATAATAATAGTTACAAATTACAATGGTTACAATAATAATAGTTTCAAGTAGCTCATATCAAGTACTTTGGGATTATATTGGAGGGTTAACATGGAGAAGCTAATGTTTTAACCTGTCTAGAATGAGATTTTTTTTTTTTTTTTGAGACAGAGTCTCGCTTTGTTGCCCAGGCTAGAGTGAGTGCTGTGGCGTCAGCCTAGCTCACAGCAACCTCAATCTCCTGGGCTCGAGTGATCCTTCTGCCTCAGCCTCCCGGGTAGCTGGGACTACAGGCATGCGCCACCATGCCTGGCTAATTTTTTATATATATATATCAGTTGACCAATTAATTTCTTTCTATTTATAGTAGAGACGGGGTCTCACTCTTGCTCAGGCTGGTTTTGAACTCCTGACCTTGAGCAATCCGCCCGCCTCGGCCTCCCAAGAGCTAGGATTACAGGCGTGAGCCACAGCGCCCGGCCTAGAATGAGATTTTTATTGCTAGTTCATGACATATAGTGGTGGCTCGTTTTGCCTTCCTACTCTACATGCAGAAATATGTCAAGGGAAATTTTATGGACAGTTGATCTAAACCAAACAAATAGATCCCCTTGGGATCCATTCTAGAACTATTGAACAAAAAAGAAAAAAAATTATTAGATTTTTCAGGTCTTATAAATGCCTGGTCATCTTCACCAACATTTTGGAAGAGACTGAGAATGGAACACACAGAAGAAAACAGACCCCAGAGATTGGATGAGAGAGGGTGAGAGCAGATAGGCACAGATCCTTTAAATGTTGGATGCAGCTATATCTGTCCAGATTCTCCTCTGGAATGTTATAATTATATGAATCAGTATCCATCCTTACCATCCCCTTTTAGAGCTAGTTTTAGTGGATTTCTACCACCTGTAGCTAAAAAATTCCTGACTTATAGAGGCAGGTAATCTAGTGTTTAGGAGCACATTAGGATTCTTAGGGGAAATAAAATCTAAGTAGACACTTGAAGAATGAATTGGAACTGACCAGGACCAGTAGGTTAAGAGGAAGGATCAGGTAATATTGCTGAGTTAACAGGACTGGAAAACCAAATACTGTATGTTCCCAATAATAAGTGGGAGCTAAGCTATGGGTATGCATGGTTATATAGAGTGGTATAAAGAACATTGGAGGCCGGGCACGATGGCTAGCACCTGTAATCCTAGCACTCTGGGAGGCTTAGGTGGGGCAGGGGAGGGGGGAATCCTTTGAGCTCAGGAGTTCGAGACCAACCTGAGCAAGTGTGAGACCCCATCTCTACTAACAATATAAAGAAATTAGCTGGGCAACTAAAAATATATAGAAAAAATTAGCCAGGCATGGTGGCACATGCCTGTAGTCCCAGCTACTTGGGAGGCTGAGGCAGAAAGATTGCTTGAGCCTAGGAGTTTGAGGTTGCTGTGAGCTAAGCTGATGCCATGGCACTCTAGCCTGGGCAATAGAGTGAGACACTGGCTCAAAAAAGGAAAAAAAAAAAAAAAGAAAGACAAGAACATTGGAGACCCAGAATGGGAGATGATGGGAGAGAGTGAAGGAATAAAAATTACCTTGAGTGCAATATACACTATTCAGGTAATAGGTACACTAAAAGCCCAGACTTCACCCCTATATAATACATCTGTGTAACTAAAAACCACTTGTACCCCCTAAATCTACTGTTGTAAATTAAAAAAAGAAAGAATACTTAAAAAATAAAATATAATACAATCACCAAATTAAATGAATTATTTCTGAGCCTATTTACCCCACGATAGATTTAATTCTAATAGTTTAGTTATCTGAATTCTAAATCTTGTCACAGATTATAAGTAGCAAATTATAAGGGTGAGAGGGTATTGTAAATTTTGGACTTACTGACAGAGTGGCAGGTGACCTTGATGTGAACAAAGTCAGTGGAGTAGTGAGGGTGATGACAGCCTGATGGGTAGGTGCGATCAGAGAAGGTAAAAAGCAAAAGTTGTAAGAACCAAAAGATTCTGCATGCTGCATTTTGAGTGGAGGCAAAGAGTCCTTTGTATTCAATATCCCTTGACATCATTACTGTATGGCAATGATAGTAATATCACCTATGATGTATTGAGCCTTTACTACATGTCAAGTACTGTGTTAAGTGCTTCACCCTCATCTAATTTTACCCTAACAACTCTGAAAGGTAGGTATTACAATTCAGTGCATAATCATTATTGTTTATCTCTACTGAATCATTCATATCAGCATGAAATATGATGTTATGTCTCTTATCTTAAAAAACAGAAAAAAAAAACCCTTTGCAACTCTGCTTGTCCCTACAATTATTACCTAATTCGTTTGATCCCCTTTCTGGATCTTCTTCCCATTTAAAGAGTTGTCTAAAACTTGCAACCTCCAAGTCCTCTCCTCTGATTCTCTCTCTGTTTTTAAATTGAGGTCTAATTAACATTCAATAAAATGTGCAGATCTCAAGTGTACAGTTCAATAAGTTTTGAAAAGTGTTTATATTCATGTAACTAGCACCCCAAACAAGATATAGCACATTTTCATCATGCCAGAAAGTTTCTTCATGCCCTTTTCTAATCAATTAGTATCCTCTCCCCAAGAATTTCTATCTTTATAGTTTGTTTTTGGACTTCCTATCCTAATGGAATCATGCAGTAATTACTATGGTTTCTTTTCCTCAACACAGTGGTTTTTCATCTTAATGGGTATATCAGTAAGTAGTTCATTCTTTTCTATTGCCAAGTAGTATTCCATTGTATGAACATACCACAGTTTGAATATTCATTTTTCTGCTGATGAATATTTTAGTTGTTTTCAGGTTTGGGCTGTTATAACAAGACTGCTCTGAGTATTTGTGCACAAGTCTTTGAGTGGATGTATGTTTTTATTTATCTAGAATGTGTTGGCATTATGCCAGTGAATGTTAAATTTTAGAAACTGTCAAAGAATTCTTCAAACCAACACTGTCTCTTCATATTCCAACCAGGAATGTATGAGAGAGGTCTGTTTGGTCCACATCCTTACCAATGTTTAGTATATGCAATTTCTTTGACTTTAGCTCTTCCAATGAATATGAATGGCATTTTTTCTCTCCTTTTCTTGGTTATTCTAGTTAGTGGTTTATCAATTTTCTTTTTTTTTTCCTTTTTTTAATTTCAGCATATTATGGGGGTACAAACGTTAAGGTTACATACATTGCCCTTGTCTCCCCTGCCCCCTTGAGCCAGAGCTTCAAGCGTGTCCATCCCCCAGACGGTGCACATCGCACTCACTATGTATGTAAATACCCATCCCCTCCTCCCACCTCCCATCTGCCAGACACTCGATAATTGTTTGTTTTTTTTTCAACATGCTGGTTACATTTTATATCTTTGCCTCTCCTTAGTAAGAGTTAGAAGTATGCCCTTCCCTCTGCTTTTTATAACCTCATCAGAGGCTTTATTTATTTTTTATCAATTTTATCTTTTAAGGAACCAACTTTTCATTTCATTGATCCTTTATATTGTGATTTTTAGTTTCTATTTCACCTAGCTCTGCCCTGATATTTATTACTTCTTTTCTTCTGTTAATTTTGCGTTTGGTTTGTTCTTGCTTTTCTAGTTCCTTGAGGTGTATCACTAGATTGTTTATTTGAAAGATTTCTTTTCTTATGTGGACATCTATTGGTATAAACTTTCATTTTAGCACTGCTTTTGCTATGTCCCACAGGTTTGAGTATGTTCATTTTCATTTGCTTCAAGAAATTCTTTTTCCCAGTTTAATTTCTTCATTGACCCAATGGTTGCTTAGGAGCACATTGTTTAATTTTCATGTATTTGTATAGTTTCCAAAGTTCTGGTTCTTAATTTTTAGTTTTATTCCATTATGGGCTGAGAAGATAACTGATATGATTTTTAAAAATTTGTTGAGACTCATTTTGTGCCTAACATATGCTCTATCCTGAAGAATATTCCATGTGCTAATGAGGAGAATGTATATTCTGCAGTTCTTCGATTAGATGTTCTGTAAATCTCGGTTTGGCCCATTTGGTCTAAAGCCCAGTTTAAATATAATGTTTATTTGTTGATTTTCTGTTTAAACCATCTGTCTCATGCTGAGAGTGAGGTGTTAAAACTCCCCACTTTTATTGTATTGGAGTCTATCATTCTCTTTAGATCTTTTAATTCATCCTTTATGAATCTGGGTGTTGAAGTGTTGGATGCATATATATTTAGAATTGTCATATTCTATTGCTTGAATGATTGTTCTATCATTATATAGTGGCATTTTTTGTCTTTTTTTTAACTGTTTTTGTCTTAAAGTCTGTTTATCTGATATAAGTATAGCTACTTCTGCTCATTTTTGGTTTCCATTTGTGTGGATTATCTTTTTCTATCCCTTTGAGTCTATTTGTGTCTTTGCAGGTAAAGTGCATTTCTTGTAGACATTATAGTTGAATCATGTTTCTTTATCCATTCGGCCAATCTATAACTTTTTAGAGGAGAATTATTTCATTTACATTCAAGGTTATTATTAATATGTGAGGTTTTGTTACTGCCATATTATAATTGTTTTCTGAATGTTTTATACATCCTTTGTTCCTTTTTCTTTTCTTGTTTGTCATTATGGTTTGCTAATATACCATGGTGGTACCAGTGGAGTCCTTTCTCTTCCTCACTAGTGTTAGGTTTACCAGTGAGTTTTATACTTCTGTGTTTTTTCATAATGGCAAACGTCATCTTTTTGCTTCCAAGTTCACAACTTCCTTGAACATTTCTTGTAGAGCCAGTTTAGTGGTAATGAGTTCTCTTAGTGTTTGCTTCTCTGGGAGAGACTTTATTCCTCATTCATTTCTGAAGGATAATTTTGCTGGATATAACACTCTTGGATAGCAACATTTTTCTTTTAGCTCTTTAAATATGTCATCCCATTCTCTCCTGGCATGTAAGATTTCTGCCAAGTAATCCACTTTTAGTATGATGAGGATTCCTTTATAGGTGACTAGATGCTTTACCCTTGATATTTTTTTGCTTTTATTTCTCTTTTGCTTTTACCAGTTTGATACACAGTATGATAATCATGTGTCATACAAAAGACCTTTGTGAATTATATCTGTTTGTGGATCTTTGGTCCTCCCACATCTGGGAGTTTTCATCTAATATTTTTCAAATAGGTTGTCTAGCTCTTTTGTTCTCTTTTTGCCCTTGGAGACACCAATAATTTGTAAAATTGGTCACTTATGTTGTCCCAAATGTCTTGAAGGATTTTCTCATTTTTTAATATTCTTTTTTCTTTATTTTTGTATGACTGGATTATTTCAAAAGATCTGTATTCAAGTTCTGAGATTTGTTCCTCTGCATGATCTAGTCTATTGTTGGGGCTTTTGAATGTATTTTATGTTTCAGTGAATGAATTCTTCAGTTTCAGAATTTCTGTTCAGTTCTTCTTAAAAATATCTATCTCTTTGGTAAATTTCTATTCATATCCTGAATTATTTTTCTGATTTCTCTGTATTCCCCACCCCCACCCAGAATTCTCTTGTATCTCACTGGGCCTCTTTAAAATCAGTACTTTGAATTCTTCATCTGGATTATAAAGAATTTCTTTTTCATTGGGATCTCTTGCTGGAAAATTGTTGTGTTCCTTTGGAGGTGTCATATTTTCTTGCTTTTTTATGTCTCCTGTGTTCTTACATTAATATCTGTATATCTGGTGTAACAGTCACTTCTGCCAATTTTTAAAATTTGCTCTCATAAAGGAAGACTTTTTCCTAAAGGTATATATATGTCATTGGTTGGGTAGGGTGCTTTGGCTTTGATTTTAGGTACATACATTAGTGTAATCTCTGTATAATTTCTTCAGCTGTAAACAGTATCAGTGGTATCTGTGATTTCCTGAGTGGCTTAAAATATAGTTATTAGTGGAGGCTGTGGTGAAGTTTTGCTGAGGAATAGGATGCCAGGTAGACTAGACTTTGGGCCCCAATGGTGGCAGTGGTGGGCTAAGCATACCTGTCCTTGGGATCCACTGTAATGTATGCTGGCACTGATAGTGGATCCAGGCTGGCTGATTCTTAGGCCACCAAGTAGCTTGCTCAGATTCTGTTAGTGACATTGATGTGATAAATGTATGGATGGATGAGTGCTCAGATCCCTGGTGTGATTTTTGTGGGGGGGTGGGCAAAGTCAGTAGGTAGTGGAGTAACTCACTGGAACCAAAGAAGTCTGTGCTGGTGTGGGTAGCTGTGACAGCTTGGGCAGGCCAGTCCCCTGGCTACTGGTGGTGTGAGTGGTTGGGTGTCAGCTATGATGGTATTGGCAGGTCGGGTTGGCCCAATCTCAACCTCTGAGAGGAGTGTGAAGGTGCCAATGATGGTGGACTGGGCTGGGGGATTTCTAGGCACCTGGTTGGCATGCTCGAGTCCTGGGGGCTGGCACTGGGCTGACAGACTGGTACTCAGGCCATTGGTAGTGTACATAGGTACTGGCTGTGATAGGCAGCAGCAGTGTGCTCTCTAGGCCTCTGTCAGAATGTCCAGGTGTGGGCAGCAGTGACTAGGCAGTGAGCCTATCACCGGAGAGGGAAAGACCACTCTCAGTTCCCATAGGCAGGTAGCTGTGGTGTGTGAAGTTTGTTTGCACCTTCATCCCACAGCAGCCTACAGCAGCAGTGGTGAGATTTGTCTTTGGGGCATGTGAAGGTGCTAGGCTTCTCCTCTCTCTCCTTGGCCCAATAGTGCCAGAAGTGACACCAGCCCAGGGCAAGATGCTGTCATTTGGGGGGTTGGCTCTCAGAATGGTGCCATGCTGCAACTGCAGAGAGCGTGGAAGCCTGAGGGACTCAGTGTCAGCCCTCCCTCTGAAGCAATGCCCCCCCCAACCCCCGTGCAATCTCTAGGCAGCTCCCTGTGTTAGTCTGGAGGCCCATGAGGGTGCAGAGGCTCTGCTATAGCTAAGGTTGTAAATCTCTGTGGTGGGAATGTGGAGTACTTGGGGCCTCTCACATTTTCCCCTGTTTCCAGGGGCTTCTCTTAGCTCCCAGTCCTCATTTTCTTTTTGCTCTTACCCCTTCACTTGAAAGTAATTCTTGTGAAGGTGTACAATAACCATATCGGCAATCAAATGGGACTCTCTTACTTATATTTTGTATGGTTTGTCATTCTAGTTTCTTCGAAAGCTTCCAGCATCTGCTTGTCTTCTGTCATAGACTGTTCAACTGTTCCTTCTCATTGTCCTTTTTTGGTTCCTCTCCACCTCCTAACTTCCAACATTAAATTGTTCTAGGAATTATTCCTTCGCCCTCTTATCTTTCTTTGGTAATCTCATTTAATCTCATAGTTCTTAATATGAATTCTGGATCTCTAGCTCAGACCTCTCCCCTTTAAACCATAGACATGGGCACACAATGGCTGGCTTGACAAGCGTGCCTGGATGTCTGATAGGCATTATGACTTAACATATTTCAAAAGTGAAAAGTCCCGGACCAGATGGCTACTCTTCAGAATTTTACCAAACACACAAAGATGAACTCATACCTGTACTACAGAAATTATTACACAACATTGAGAAGGATGGTATCCTTCCTAACTCATTCTATGAAGCCAATATCACCTTGATACCAAAGCCAGGAAAGGACACAACAAAAAAAGAAAATTACAGACAAATATCCCTCATGAATATAGATGAAAAAATTCTAAATAAATTTTTAACAAACAGAACTCAGCAGCACATCAAAAAAATAATTCACTATCACAGGTGGGCTTTATTCCAGGGATGCAAGGCTGGTTCAACATACGCAAATCTATAAATGCAATCCACCTCATAAATAAAAAGAAGAAAAAAGACCATATGATTCTCTCAATAAATGCAGAAAAAACATTTGAAAAAGTCCAATACACCTTTATGATAAAAACTCTTAACAAAATAGGCATAAATGGCTCACACCTTAAAATAGTCAAATCCATTTATGATAAACCCACGGCAAATATCATACTCAATGGGGAAAAACTGAAACCATTTCCACTTTGATCTGGAACTAGACAAGGATGCCCACTATCTCCTCTTCTATTCAACATAGTACTCAGAGTTCTAGCTATAGCAATCAGGCAAGAGAGGGATATTAAGGGCATCCAAGTGTGCACAGATGAGATCAAACACTTGCACTTCCCCGATGATATGATATTATACCTAGAAAACCCAAGGATTTGTCCAAGAGACTCATAGACTTGATAAATGAATTCAGTAAAGTCCAGGTTACAAAATCAATATACACAAATCAGAAGTATTCATATATACCAAGAACCGTCAAACTGAAACTCAAATAAATAATGCAATACCTTTTACTATAGCCCCAAAGAAAATTAAATATATAGGAATATATTTAACAAAAGATATGAAAGACTTATACAATGAGATCTATGAAACACTAAAAAAAGAAATAGTAGAAGATGTAAACATGGAAAAATCTACCTTGTTCATGGATTGGTAGAATCAATATTGTTAAAATGTCAATATTACCTAAAGTCATCTACAGAATTAATGCAATCCCCATCAAAGTAACACCATCATTATTTACTGATCTAGAAAAAATGATTCTGCACTTTGCATGGAACCAGAAAAAAACCTCGTATAGCCAAAGCAATCTTAAGTAAAAAGAACAAACTGGGAGGCATTAGTCTTCCTGACTTCAAGCTGTACTTAAAAGCAATAATAATTAAATCAGCCTGGCATTGGCACAAGAACAGAAGCATTGATATTTGGAATAGGACTGAGATTCCAGAGATGAAACCATCTGCATATAGTAACCTAATCTTTGATACAGCAGACAAAAATATACAATGGGGAAAAGAATCTCTCTTCAATAAATGGTGCTGGGAAAACTGGATAGCTAGATGTAGAAGAATGAATCAGGATCCCTACCTCTCACCTCTCACAAAAATCCACTCAAGATGGATAACAAATTTAAACCTAAGGCATGAAACTTTAAGAATCTTAGAAAAAGAGGTTGGGAAAAACCTCTCAGAAATTGGCCTAGGCAAAGAATTCTTGAAGCAGACACCCAAAGCAATAACTGCAGCAACAAAGATAAACAAATGGGACCTAATCAAATTAAAAACCTTTTGCACAGCTAAGGAAACTATCCTTAGAGCAAATAGACAACCTACAGAATGGGAGAAAATATTTGCTCTCTACACTTCCGATAAAGGTCTGATAACAAGAATCTATCTAGAGCTCAAAAGAATTAACAAGAAAAAATTAAACAACCCCATCAAGAAATGGGCAATGGAAATGAACAAAAACTTTTCTAAAGAAGACAGAAGAATGGCCAGCAAACATATTAAAAAATGCTCAACATTGCTAATCATTAGAGAAATGCAAATCAAAACCACAATGAGATATCACCTAACCTCAGTGAGATTGGCCTGTATCAAGAAATCCCAAAACAACAAATGTTAGCAAGGATGTGGAGAGACAGGAACACTATTACCCTGCTGGTGGGACTGCAAATTAGTGCAACCTTTGTGGAAAATAATATGGAGATACCTCAAAGAGCTAAAAATAGAAATACCATTCGACCCTGCAGTAGCATTATTAGGCATCTAATAATGCCGAAAGAGCATAAGACATTCTATTATCTGCACCCGAATGTTGTGAATGCACAATTCACTATTGCAAGGACATGGAAACAACCCGAGTGTCTGTCCATTCATGAGTGGATCATTAAAATTTGGTATATGTTTACAATGGAATATTACTCAATTCTAAGAAACGACAGCGAGCTAGCACTGCTTATATTATCCTGGATTGAGCTTAAGCCCATTATCCAAAGCAAGGTGACACAAGATCAGAATAATGGGTTCCACATGTACTCGCCATCAAATTGGTACTGGCTGATTAACACTATGGTGCTCAGAGGGTGGTGGGGTTCACCAGGGATTTGGGAGTTGGAGGGGTAGTCCCACATCTGAGGGATGTGGTGAACATTGTAGAGGGGAAGGGCATACCTCTAACCCTTGCTAGGGAGAGGCAAAGATATAAAATGCACCCAAAATGTTAAGAAAAAAAGAAAACCAAACATTTGTCCAGTGTGGGGCAGGTGGGAGGGGATAGGAGGGATGGGTATATACACACATAGTGAGTGTGAGGCACACCGTCTGGGGGATGGACACACTTGAAGCTCTGACTTGAGAGGGGAAGGGAAACAAGGGCAATGTATGTAACCTTAACATTTGTACCCCCATAATATGCTGAAATAAAAATAAAATAAAATAAAATAAAATAAAATAAAAAAAGATCTGGGGGAAGAATATACCAAACAGAGAAAAAAAAGCAAGTACAAAATCCTGAAGCAAAAACATGCCTAGGATAGTGGTATTAACATATATGAATTTCCTCCATTTCATTAAATAATCAGTAAATATTTATTGAATGAATGAATGAATGGATGAAATTGACCATTGGCCGAATAAATTCTAGTCACAATATGCTACAAATAAGAAATTCGACAATTTTCATGATGTCTGAGAAATGGCATATGCATGAATTTTATGTGTTCAAAATATTTTGTTCTCTTAGGCTATTATGATAATTTAAGTTAATTAATAAAAGTTAAATTACTTCTACTAAAAAAGAAAAGTGAAATCCTGAACTTGCACAATAAATCTGCCACTTTGTTGTTACCACTGTCTAAGGTGATAGCAGTTCATCTATCAAGTAGCCCAGGCCACAAAATCATGGAATCAACTCTGGCTCTTTACTTTGTTTTATACCCTGCATCAAATTCATTAGCAAATCCTTTGAATTAGGACCTTAAAAATGTATTTAGAGTCAAATCACTTTTCAATATCTCCATTACTACTGTCTCAGTCCAAGCCACCAACATCTCACCTAAATCGTTGCAAGTTTCCAAACTTATTTTCCACTTCCACTTTTGTCTTCTTACAATGCCTTCCAAAAAGTAGCAGCCAGTGTGAGCCTCTTAAAATTGAATTAAACTAAATGAGGATCACATCACTCCTCTTCTCAAAGGCCTTCATTCATTTAATGGTTATCACCTATATGTGCCAGCCAGAGGGATGTTAGCATGAATAGAATAAACAAGTTTCTTGCCTTTCTAGAGCATGTGGTTTATCAGAAAAGATGGACAATAATTACATGGTCGGTTCATAATAATTCTAATAACTGTCACAAGGGATAAGTATAGGGACAAATGAGAATGTATAATAAAAGGTCAGGGAAGACTTCTAAAGGAAATGCCATTTAATTTGAAATCTGAAGGATGGTACAGTGGAGCTATGAGTATATAAAATAATTACATTATTAGAAAGTGTTGGCATGAATATTCAAAACCAGGTTAATAAGTCTCTAAACCTTGAACTTCTAAGCACAATGTAATATTATCCTTGATGATAAATATGGTGATCACGATTTATCAAGAGATCATGAGCCCCAAAGGTAATGGTGCCTGAGCATGCATACAGATTCAAGGCTCTGTTTTTACTAAACCTTAGTGCCCTTCAATCTGTTTTATGCAAGACTTATATTTTGAGATGAATAAGGAGAGAATTAATTTATTAAAAACTGTGCTCAGAATCAAGCTTAAATATATGTGTATGGATTCATCATAACCATAACCACCTTTATATAGGGCTCACTATAAACTAGGCAGTGTGCCGAACATTCCAGATATGAATTGTTTTATTTAAATTTCACAACATTATTATGAAGTAGGGTCTGTTATTCCATTTTTATTGACAAGGAAATGGAAGAGATAAAATCTTAACCCGTGGGTCACATGGCCCACAAATGCCAGAAGTGGGTTTTGAACTAGGCACCCAGGCTCTAGAGTAGGCTATCTTCATAGCTGTGTTACGACTGTGAATATTTCTATGTTTTTAGTGACAGACCTTGGCTACACCAGCTCCTAGTCTTGCTTTGAGAAAGCAAGCATTGCAAAACAGGGGGTATTATTGATTTATTTCTTCTAGTTGTTATCTATCCATCCCTGAAGCTTATCCACACCCACTGGCACCAGAAACTGGTGTGCTTTGGCCACAATTTCAACACCTGCTAAGTAAATCACAAGCAGGTTGTGTATGAACTAATGTGACACAGGGATTGCAAAAAAGGAGGCAGTTTAGGCCCCCTCCCTTCAGTGTGTGGCAGGCAGCTTGCATAGGCTCCACCTACCTGTTTTCAGCATAGGGTCATTACCCAGGTTGCTGTAGCATCATAAAACACCTTATTATTAAAATTATGATGGCTCTTCTTTAATTGTTTTAATTCCTAATAGAGAATCTAATTTTATATTTCTCTTTTAGTATTAAAAGTAAGCACATATACAAAAGCAAAAGAATAAATATAACCAACGATAACCAAGAAGCTAGTGCATCCCAACTTGTGAGGAATTTCTCTTGCAAACAGCTAATTGAAACATTCCTTCAATTTGTGCTGCTCAGTTCTGACAGTGGCTCTGCCCCTTGTCATAAAATCAATGGTCTTTTTTATCCCTTCCCTTCTTTCACCGGCTCGCCTCTGACTGTAGGGCCTTCTTTCCCCACTCAGAGTCTTCCTCAGATCATCGGGGTTAAGTGATCTTTTCATACCGCCTGGCCAGACTGTCACAAGGCATTGAGTGGCTTTTGAAAATGAGCCATGTTAAATGGACTTGATGGGGGTTACAACCACCATTATTGCTATCACCACTGTGATAAAATGGAGCAATAATGACGGGGAAGGTACTTATCACTGTCTTTTTGAGATCACTTAAGATAGTTTGGGTCTGAAGCTTTTTGCCAAAGATAAATGGAACATGTACAAGATAAATGTTACTATTGCAGAATCTTTTGTGTGTGAACTTGCGTGGGCCCGTGTTGTTTACTTATGTGGCAGCTAGAGAGGGAAAGATAAAGACAGGTCAGGGAGTTTCCACTGGCCACCTGTCACGGCTCAGGGTGAGACTGCCTTGATTTAAATGAGAAAGTCAGGATGTAGATTCCTGGACAGAATAGAATTCCATTCTGCTATTTATTTAATTGCTGTATACCATCCATTTTGTCTTAAGTATGTGAGGTCATAGAATGGGTCAAATTCTGCACTTCAGAATCTGACAATCATTGTAGTTCAGTTGGTAGGGGCTCCAGGACTAGTTACTTGGAGTTATGGGTTCTAGTCCAATTCTATCACTAACTTGCTGTGTGACCTTGAATGAGATACCTAACCTTTCTGTGTCTCTGTTTCCCAGGGTGATAAACTCATCCCAGTTGGTCCAGGACTGTCCTGGTTTTAGCAAGGAAAGTGCCAACTCCTGAGAAACTCTTCAGTCCTGGGAAAATCAGATACATAGAGATTTTTTTTTTTGTTTTCTCATCTACTTGGTGAAAGCCATTGAATAAAGCAAAATAAGTTAGAAATGCAAAGTAATATAATTGTCATGACATGGTTATCAGGGCATATCTTGGTCCTATCTCTAGACTTCAAAGTTTAAAAGGAGTCTTTATATATATCAAAAAGGGACCTTCCTTTTTAACAAGAATTGCCTGGTTTTGGCCCAGTGGAAGCAGGAAATGGAAAGGGACAAAGGCAACGACCAGATTACCTGCACTTTGATACGTGTTGGTTAACTTCACAAGAATACAAAGGACTTTACTAATTTCTGGTGTTGGGAAGGCAAACTCCAACTCATTTCAAAAAGAATGTGATAAAAAGAAAGAAAGATTTTAGAATTAGAATTAAAAGACAGTAATTTATAGTCTAGCCTCTCTTGTATTTTAAAGAGTTTGAGCATCAGTTTCCTAAATTGTAAATAGCAAAA
Organism: Microcebus murinus; assembly: GCF_040939455.1. Classification (NCBI taxonomy): domain Eukaryota; kingdom Metazoa; phylum Chordata; class Mammalia; order Primates; family Cheirogaleidae; genus Microcebus; species Microcebus murinus. The sequence continues at coordinate 111,700,185 of NC_134105.1, read as the reverse complement.
CTTGCAATTATTGTGAAGAAACGAGGTTAAGATTGTGTATGTGCCTCCCATGTAAAAGTTCTCAATTAAAGTTAGGTTTCTTCCTAAAAAGATAGAGTCCTTGCTTCATTTATACCAGAACAAAAGTGGGAGTTGCATAAATTTTCAAGCACATTCTCCCTTTTATAATGCAGAATGCATACACACACACTCACACACACACACACACACATATATATGTACAGGAGACAACTTTTTTAGAGTAGTTTTAGGTTCATAGCAAAATTGACAAGAAGATACAAAGATTTTCACACACACCCCCCACATGCACGGCCTCTCCCATTACTAACATCCCCCATTAGAAGGGTACATTTGTTACAATGGATGAACCTACATTGACATGTTATTATCATACGAAGTCTATAGCTTACATTAGGGTTTGCTCTAGGTGTCGTACCTTCTATGAATGTGGAAAAATTTGCACTGATATGTATCCGCCACTATAGTAAGGCACAGAATAGTTCCACTGCTCTAAAAACCCTCTGTGCTCCACCTATTTATCCTTCTCTTCCCTTAACCCCTGCCAATTACTGATCTTTTTTTACTACTCACACAGTTTTGCCTTTGCAGCATGTCAAATAGTTGAAATCATATGTTACGTAGCCTTTTCAGATTGCAGAATGCCTATATTTTTGGTTTGCGTATTCATAGGTTTCAACGAGGCAAATCACTTGCTTTATTTGGGCCTTAATTACATTACTCATAAAATGAAGTACTTAAGGCAATTCTGAAATGTCTTTTAGTTCTAACATTGTGCTAGTCTAGAATCATCAGTAGCCTTTAAGATTTTTGTTGATAAAATTTTTATAAGGTACAAAGAACAGTGTAACAAACTCTCATGTACCTGTCACCAGTTTCACCACTTGCTAGCATTCCAGAATAGCTTCCTATAGAAAGAAAAAAATGAATATAAAATATTATGTGCTCATTGTGAAAATGTAGGCAGTGTATAAAGAAGCAAAATAAGATGCTCTATTGTAAAATATCCTTACAGACTTGTTATTTGACAAGGCAGCAACATCTTTAAAATTTAAAATTTAACACATAATTGTCAATATCTTTCAGTTAAAACACAAAACAAATTAAAATGGTATAGAAATTGTGAGTTCTAATCCAGAACCAGCCTCTAATGCTGCCCTCCACCTACATGGGCCTCATTTCCTTGTCTCGTAACCAAAGGAGTCGGACTGGATGCTGCCCAGCTCATGAGAGGTGGTGATGTCAGCTAACATTGCAACAGGCTGATTTTATCATTAATAGAAAATAAGGTTAAATCCAACCACATTTTGACTTTAAAAAGAATGATGGATGAATACAGGGGTAAAATTATTCTTTACAAATTCCAGACAATACTGTTTTTTTTTCTAACACGTATTTACATTTTACCTCTGTATCATTTCCTTGAACATTCATTTCTCTGGCTGCTTAGGTTGGCTGGTTGACTAATGCATAACTGGTCAATCCGTGTGGCCACAAAACTTCCTCATGTCTCTGCAGTACCCACTCTGCCGTGGGCATCCTTGGAAACAGAGCTGATGGCCCTGGATGTTCAATGCAGACCTCAGGGCTCAGTGATCTACTGAGCTCCACAGTTTACCAGTGGCCTGAGAGAACTGGGTAAAGGGCTCAAACACTTTGATGATGCAGACAGTCCTGTTATACATACCTTCTAGTAACTGCGGTGCCCTCACAGGAATCATTCTCATATAATATTTCTCAACATAGTACCCCAGACTGCCCTGAAAATTAAATTGGTGGACAGGGACTATCTTTTTCCCATTGGCAAACTTGTTGGATCCTTGTTGAAGATGAGTTGACCATACACATATACATGGGTTTATTTCGGGGCTCTCTGTTTTGTTGGTCTATATGTCTAATTTTATGCCAGTACCATACGGTATTTGGTGTATACTAGATAGTATGGCTTTGTGATATATTTGGAAGTCAGGGAGTATGATGCCTTCAGATTTGTTGAGTGTATGGTAGTGGACAATAGAATGGTGGTTACCAGAAAATGGGAGGAGGAGGATATGGAAGTTGTCGTTCAATGGGCATAAGTTACAGTTAAATAAGATGAGTAACTTTCAGAGATCTGCTGTACAACATAGACTATAATTAACAATAAGCTATTGTGTACTTAATATTTTTTTAAGAGAGTAGATCTCATGTTAAGTGTTTTGAACACACACACACACACAAAAGGTTACAAGAAAACTTTCAGACTTGATGCACGCATTTATTAATTTCTTCTTCCTTCCTCACTCCCTCCTTTTCTTGGCCCCTCCAATTACTTTATTTTCTATTTTCCTTTCTTTGATTAATCCTCAATTTTTCTTTATTAATTATTTATTGAGTATCTTATACAAAAATGCAACATTTTAGGCATTTGGGAATGAGGAAGGTATAAAGATGAGAAAAAAATTTTAAATGCTCTTCAGATGTTTACATAAAAAGGCAAGCATTCAAACCACTGACTTGGTCCTTTACTTCTTATTTTCACACCAGGATGAGTTATTGCTTTGGTGTATTTTGTTGGTAAGCTATTGTTTAGAGAAATCAGCATAGATATCTGCTAACCATGTCCTTACTTTAATTCTTTCCATCTTGAATTGAGAAAAGGTAGGTCACATATTCAGATATCCTCCCCCGCCTCCTTGAGGTAGGGAGGAAAAGCTCTTTCTTCACCCCAAACTTCACAACCTGCTACCTCTTTGCAGTTTATATTTCTACAAATGGAAAGTGTCCTGCAGCTGATATGTGGCTGTAATGCTAGAAGTTCTTAGTGCCACTAATCTTTGCCCTGTGGCACAGCTATAATTACCCAACAAGGAAACCTAGTAGAGTTTACCAGGACAATGCCATGTAATGACACAGTATTTATAGGTGGCTGTGGATTATTGTGTAATTACACTGAATAGATCCAAAAGTAATTACCACTATGCTACCCCTGGGGTTTAGAGGGAAAGAATAATCATGTGTACAGACCTCTTTCTCTCAAAGCAAATCCCTCTTGTAGGGGTTTCTTAGCAGGGAGGGAGCAAAGGAGCTTTAATGACTCTGTGTGGTCAAGCGCTTTGCCTACGAGCACAGCTTTTAACCCCATTGCGCTGGCCTGTCTCCAATTCAGGAAACTACCTTTTGCTGTCTCCTGTCTCTTCCATTTCAACTTTCACCCCCAAAGAAGTTTCGGTTCAGTGTGATCGTGTGCATTGCTCTTAAAAATTAACCCAGCATGGCATGGATTCACTGTGTTTTCTTCTGGCTGCCCTGGTTGAACATGTGACATCCAGGCACCACCGAAAATGAAAGGATCCATAAGATGTGGTGTCTGGTTGTGTGGATTTCCCACTTTGAAAGGGCGATGAGATATGCCCATAAGGCAATACGAGGTAGAATGCGGTATGTTCCTTAGGAAGCTAAGGAAGCACAGAGGTGCGAGGGGTCAGCTTCAACAGAAAGGATCACAGATGGCTTCATGGGGACAGGGAAGTTTATGCTGGGCATTAAAAGATAGAAAGAAACTGTTGCTAAAGCAAAGATAATGGGAGGGAAGGACGTGACAAAGGAAAGAATCACATGAACCACTTTATAAATGCATGAAAGAAAAGAGAAAGCTTGGAAAAGGGCAAGAAATCATGCTTTCTGGAATGTCTGGAATACGAGAAGGACTTGGGAATGTTGAAAAGTGGAGTGAGGTCAGATTGCCAAGGGCTTGTGTGTGTGTGTGTGTGTGAACTTTATCCCCAGTGGAATAGAGAGCCACTGAGTGGAGAAATATGATTAGGAATTGACTTTAAGAAGATTAATATGGCAACACTCTGAAGCATAGGTTATAGGGGAGAAGGGGAAAGAAAAATGTTTGAGGCTGAATGGTCTGTAAAAAGCCCATCGTGATATCAAGTTGAAAGGCAACTGGGTAATTGAAACTTTGTACCCTTTGACCATCATCTCTCCATTACCCCCCCACCCAATCCTGGCAGCCACCATTCTACTCTCTGCTTCTGTGAGTTTAACTCTCTTAGAGCCCACATACAAGTGAAATTATATAGTATTTTTCTGTCTGTGGACAGAAAGTGGAATATAGTATTCCACTTACTATTACGTCCTCCAGGTCCATCCATATTGTGGAAAATGGCAGGATTCCCTTTTTTTTTTTTAAAAGGCTGAATAACATTCACAGTATGTATGTACCACATTTTCTTTATCATTTATTTGTCAGTGGACATTTAGGTTGTTTCCATATCTTGGCTCTTGTGAATAATACTGCAATGAATACAGGAGTGCAGGTATCTTTTTGAAATACTAATTTCAATTACTTTAGATGAATACTCAGAGTAAATAGATTTAGACATCTGCTATACAACACCAAAGTGCCTATAGCCAACAATACTGTATTTGATACTTAAAATTTGCTCAGAGGGTAGACCTTATGTTAAGTGCCCTTATCATGCACACATACACACAAATAATAAAATGAGTGGGAGGAAATTTAGGGAGGTGATGGATGTGTCTGTAGCCTCGATGGTGGTGATGATTTCGCAGTGTATACTTATCCCCCAAGTCATAGAATTGTATACATTAAATATGTGTAGCTTTTTACATGCCAATCACACCTCAATAAAGGAGTTTAATAAATAGAAAGGCAATTGGACCCCTAAGTGAGCGGCTCTGGAAATGGAAAGGAGAGGAAGTTTTAAAAGAGGCATCACATCAGTTTGGTGAGCAGATTAGAGTTAGGATTAGAAGTGAGAGATGAGGCAGGGGATGATTTGAAGAGAATATGATTATATGTCATGAAGATGGCACTGTTATTACAGAAGACAGTAGACACATAGGAGGAGCCATAGCAGGAAGGAGAGTTCAGCTTTGATAGATGGTGTTTTAGAAAAGATCTGCAATCTCTTTTAAGAACAGAAAGGTAATTTGCTATAAACCAGCAGTTCTTCCAGGAAGCAGAAATTGCACTCCCCTCATTAGTCCTCTGTTTCCTCTTCTAAAGAATTAGGGCATCACACAACAGGACAACAACGGTCCCAGCTAATGCATGCATGCGGCCTTTACGAGGAGCTCAAGTACAGCAAGGAGAGATGAACTCCCATCTATCTGTTCCAGACTTCTAAATGTACGAAGCCCAGAAAATCAGAATTCTGCTATTTGTAGAGCCTCTGTAGGATCACGTTCATATAGTAACAGTGGAGATTATTTTGACCAAATTACCTCATTATAGTGTGTTGCCTGTAATTACTGCTATTCTTTTGGCTGACTTGCATAATGGCAAGACCAAGAAACACGAAGCTACTCACCATGAATTATCCCTACCCAAACCTCACTCAGGCCTCATCTCAGTATTATATTATAGTATTTTGTTAAGATAGCAAAAAAAAAAAAAAAAAAAGCAACTTTAAATTTGTAAACCACTTTGAAGGAAAAAGTGCTGTGCAAATGTTAATAATACACTTTAAGTGCTTAGTAAAATGATCTCTACATATGGAGTGTGTGCAGGAGTATAAATTAATAAAGTTTTTTGAGATATGTTGGGTTCTTTTCTATGTGTATATTTGGTTTTTCTTCTTTTGAAAGCAATGTGGATGTCCAGGCTTCTAGCTTTCTTGTCTTTTATTAAATCGTGCTCAAACCAAAGAAGAAACAACCTACTCTGTATATCCTTTGTGTTTTCTCCTTAAAAGAAGGTTAGTGGGGAGGGGATGAAAAGAAAATAAATCTCATTAATTATGATGCTATATTTACATGGAGAACCTTATTCAAAATAATGTAAAACATGGATAAACTACAGAGAAAATTTAATTTTAAATATATGCTCACCCTATGTCTTTACTTCGCAAATGGAGATACAGATTAGATTGGCAGTGGAAAATTTGAGTACTCAAAACCGAAGCTGTTTGGAGTCATTTCCTGGAGAGGTGCATTTTCTCTTTAGAGTGCTCAGAGATCTCCAACCAGTTAGGAGGTGACTGGTCTGTGATTCCTATGTCCTGTAGAGCCCATGGTCTAGGACAGCCCTGTGCAACAGAAATTTGAGAGCCACATGAGGAAATTAAAATTTTTGAGAAGTTGTGTTAACAAACGAAAATAAACAGGTGCAATTAATTTTAATGTAATAACTCAATATGACGAAAATATCATAATTTCAATAAGTGCGTTAGTGTTCTGGCACCGTTGTAAGAAATTACAAGCTTTGTGGATTAAAAAAACAGAAATTGATTCTCCCTGGAGAACAGAGAGTTCTGGAGCCCAGAGTTTGGAATCAATTTCACTGGGCAAAAGTTGAAGTGTTAGCAGGACCACACTCCCTGTGAAGTCTCTAGGGGAGAATCATTTCTTACCTCTTTCAGCTTCTCCTGGCCACTTGCATTCCTTGGCTTGTAGCTGCATCACTGTGATCTCTGCCTCCATGGCTGCTTTGCCTTCTCCTATTCCATGTGTATCCAAATTCCTTCTGCTTCTGCTTATAAGGAAATATGTGATTGCACTCAGGGCCCATGCAGATAATCCCAGATAATCTCTTCATCCCCAAGTCCTTAATTTAAGCATTTATGTAAATACCCTTTTTTTCCAAATAAAGTTACATTTATAAGTTACAGAGTTTAGGATCAGATATCTTTGGGTGGCCATTATTCCAGACCACCACAATAGGTAATCAATACAAAAATTATTAATGAAATATTTTACATTTTTGTACTAAATCTTTGAAATCTCATGTATATTCTTTTCTCACTCTGCATACTAATTTGGATACTATGTTTTAATGGTTTAAATGAACTGTAGTCCTACCATACCAATAAAGTTGTTTTTGACAGAAAAATATTTTATATTCCTTCAGTTTTTAAAATTTACATTAAAATTAAAGAAAATTGAAGATTTAGTTCCTCAGGTTTGCTAGCCATATTTCAAGTGTGCACCTGCCTAGTGAGCATATTGGCAGTGGCTACCATTTTGAACAGTGTTGGTCTAGGAGACCCCTAATTATTCTCAAGTCAATAAAAATATATGTAGGTATGTTCGGTGTACCATTACATAAATACATAACATTTTTGCATTGATAATTTAACTTTGAACCTTAAAGCCACTATATACTGGTAGCTTTTATTTTCTATATTTTATAAATGAGTAAACAGAAGGTAAACATGTTGACAAAGATACATGGGTCCCTAGTGGTGGATATATACTTGACCCTAGCAGTATTTCCATAGCACCATGCTGTATTGTTTTTCTAGTAACATGTTCCTGGTGAAACCGTGAGAATTTTACTCTCATTCAGAAGTTCATGCATGGTTTAGCAACAACCTTGCCAAAGGTTGAATCCTGCCTGAAGACATAAGAAAACTCTGTGCAAAGAAAATATTTTTCTACATTTTGTACATGTGGTATCTCTGCTTTGTTATAAAATTATAATTAACGCTATACTAGTATCCGCAATGTATTATATTGCATAAATTTCATAATTTTGGTTCAGAGAAATGACATGCATTTGTATTTTTTCCAGTTTTTGTAGTACTTTTGATGCATTATTTCATTTGACTTCCTGAGTATCCCCCCAAATTAGATAAGAAAAAAAAATTACTTTATAAGGATATCCAGACACACAGTTTTAAGGACATAACACATATCAGTATGTTTGTTGAGTGAAATAAATAAAGGAAGGTAGAAAATAGAGAAGAAAAATAGCAGAAAGAAAGAAAGACATAAATAAATTGATATTATTTATTTAAATAAGACAAACTTACTGAAAACCGAAGACAGAAAGAACATTCCTAGTCCATGGATATAACAGTTAGTGGTATTAGAATTCACACATATTGTATGTAGTGTAGCCCTGTCAACGTCAAAATTCTGATGACTCAGTTCTTTTTCAGTGGCTGCCTTTGACATTTCAGCTCTGCAGAGTTCTGAGGACCCTCTTCTGTGTCAAATATATATATTCCATCTACTCAGCTGAGCCTTCCCTATCACTTCCCTCCTCCCCTCCCCATCCTCTCTTCATGTGGTGCTGTTGCTGGTGATATTGACAGACTAAAGGATTGCTCGTTCCCCACAGCCCCACAAGGTAAATTAAAAAAAGGAAAAGTCAAAGCTATTTCTGGACCCTCTCGCACTGAGGGACTCCCAACTCAATACATCTTGGTTGCTTGGAAATGATGCTTATTAATAAGTGGGGAAGGCATAGTTAGTTCACGAAGCTTCAGGGTCACCTATTTAGGGGATAATTTACTTCCCAAACACACTTTTGCTTTGGATTCTTGTGAGCTGTTGAGCATGAGATATTTGGAATTAAGCAATTACTGTTACCAGATTGGTGAATGCAATAAATAATCAGAGGAGCTGGGGACAATTTCCAAAATCATTCCAAGTTCCAACATATGAAATTTCTTAGCAATTAGTCCACCAGTTTTCAAAACGGTGGTTGCAACTATTTATAGGATCATAATATGTCTGCAGAAGATCAAACTCTCATTCCTTCTTTCTAGAAAATAAAAACAGCAAGAAATAGGGGAAATTTTATATACTAAAAAGAAGCAGAGAAGAAATTTGATACAATTAAGTGGGGGAGTGTTCCAGTAATGTGGTACTTTGAAATTTGATATCTATTCTCTTGAATAGGATACTGAATTTCCTGAAATGACCCAGACTATATAACATTAGAGAAAAACCTGCATTTGAATTAGAAGGTAGGAAAGGACCTCTTACATGTAGACCCTTAAAGAAATTTCCAATACACATGACATAAAAGTAAATGGAGATCACTGGTGAAGATGGCAGAATAAAGGTATCTTTACTTGCCTTCCTGAAATCAAATGAAACAGAAAGAATAATGAAAACAGCAAAGTCCATCTTCAGCTAAGCTAGAAAGTAATCACACCTCACAGATATGAAGAAGGGCATCCAGGACTTGTGAAAAACAGACCTAGTCAAAGGTGGAAAACAAGGGCAGATGTATCCCCTATAGCACTTGAACCCTGTGCAAAATTCTCCCAAAGAAGGTTAAGCATACTAAAAGGCAAAAATATATGGCCCTTAGCTTGTGATTCAAGTCTAAGTGTGTAGAACACGTCATCAACAACCCAGTCTGACACCAGAGACAGAAAGGAGTAATGGGACTGATTGAAAAAAATAGACTATTTTTGCAGAAAGGGTATTGGTATGTGGTAATGCCCTTGGGTGGAAGTCCATGGTCTAATTCCCAGAAGAACTATGACTATAAATGGCAAGGGGGAATTAAGTTTGCAGAAAGAATTAGAGTTGCTAATCAACAGACCTTGAGATAGGGAAGTCATCCTGGATTATGTAGGCATGTCCACTATAATCGTAAGGGTCCTTAAATAGGGGAGAGGGATGCAGAAGAGCCAGAATCAGAAAGCACTGAGAAAAAGACTTGATTGGCCATAGCTTGCTTTGAAGGTGGAAGGGACCATAAGCCAAGGAGTGCAGGTAACTCGTACAAGCTGGAAAGGCAAGGAAATGGATACTTCCCTGGAGTCTCCAGAAAGTAACACAGCCCTGCTGAAAGTTTGATTGTAGCCCAGTGAGCCATGTTTTGGATTTCTGACCTCCAGAACTGTAACATAATAAATATGTGTTGTTTTAAGCCACTAAATTTGTGGAAATTTGGTACAGCAGCAATAGGAAACTGGTATGTGGTGTGACAGAGTGAAGGGCAAACAGTGGATGGCAATCAACCTTGCAGTTGACAAGTTCAGTCTGGTAAAGATATGTAATGTTAAAATACAAAATTTTTGCACAAAAGACTGCTAAAAGTCAATTTGCTCTAATAATAATAATTACTATTAAGCACCTGCCATGTAGCAGGCACTGTACTAAGTGCTTTGCTTGAATTATCTCTTCTAATCCTCAGTAGAACCCTGTGAAGCAAGTGCTATTATTACACAAATTTTAAAAATGCAGGGAATGAGGCTCAGAGAATTGAAGTAACGTACCAAAGTTATGGAGCTAAGAAGAACTGGCACCAGAATTCAGATCTGGGTACTCTAATTTCAAATCCAGAACCTCCTGCTAGCCCAGAGCAAAGATACATTTACAAAGCATAGAAGCATAGTATAGATTCAATAGACTGAATGCTTACATCCCACCAAAATCCCTATGTTGAGATCCTAACCCCCAACGTGATGGTGATGGTATAGAAGATGGGGCCTTGGGAGGCAATTAAGTGTTGAAGGTGTGGTGCTTTCATGAATGGGATTAGTGCTTTTACAAGAAGGATCCCAGAGATTTCTTGCCATCTTTTTGCCATGTCAGGATACACAAGAAGTCAGCAGTCTCCAGCTGGAAAAGAGCCCTCACCAGACCCCAACTAATCTCAGACTTCTAGCTTCAAGAACTGAGAGAAATAAATTTCTGTTTCTCAGAAGCCACTCTGTCTATGGTACTTTGCTATAGCAGCCCAAACCAGCTAAGATAATTGGTAAGAAAGAGACTACAGACTAACATCAAAGCTGTCTCTTAATTCACCTCAGTTCTCTTCTCTTTTCTTAACATGGTACATCAACAAATAGTTGATCATATGAGCAAGTGGTTCCCGTTCAAAGTAATTAGAAGAAAAAAAAATAGACATTGTTACACTATAAGAAACAAAGTCAAATAAAAAATAAAACTAAGATGCAGAATATAAAGTATACACATTACATCACGAATCAGATGACAATTATGGGTCAACACAATGCTAGGAAATCAAGAAAATCAAAGAGAAAAGGACCTCCTGACACAAGAGTTTTAAAAATGGATACAAGAGCTTGAAGAAGAAATAATAAGACAACAGCATATGATACAAATTGAGCTGACAGATTTCAGGAATCAAATAGAAGTAGAAAAATTTTATAAACAAAAGTCACATTAACAGCAGCAAAAAAGGATAATACCTGAAACCACAGTAAAGGGCATGGAGGATGGGATTGAGAAAAGCAAACACATAGATGGAAATCAGTAAGAGAAAAATAATAAACGCGGAATTTATATAATGATATAATAGGTACATCATTAGTGACCATTAGAAAGTTAACAGGACAAATGAAACATTAAAAAATTCAAAGCTTTCATAGAGAAAAATTATGAAATAATTGAAATACTGGATTTACAGTATATCTTAAGATATAGAATTATAAACACGAAGACACAGCCTAGTAAAGTTATAGTGTTTGACACAGAGGGAGCTATTAGCTATGACAAAGAGGGAGCTATTAACATAGGCACACTCTCCTCTCCCATCCACCAATTTAAGCCACTTAGCAAGAATCGCACTAACAGCAGACTTAACCACAGAAAAATTCAGCACTAGAAGTCAATGGAATAATGTCTATAGAGTTCTAAGGGAAAGAAAGCGTAACAAAGAAAAAGTCAGAAGTCATCCCAACTAAGGCAAGACATAGACATTGTAAGCATGAAAAATAACCTAGAAATTAGCAGTCATGAGCTTCTTTAAAATGAGCTTAAAAATTTTCAGATCTCTGGACACTCTCAATAGAGAATTCTTGGAAATAGGTGAGGTAATAAAATTATTCTAAATCAATACGGACTAAGACTAAAACACTGAGGGAATAATGATAGAAATAAAAATATAAGTAAGGATGCCAAATTTTCAAGTACTGGGGAAAGAGGGTTGAAATCAGTATATTTCATCTTTCAGAGCAGAGGTGTAACATATACTTTTAAAAGTGGATGAATCACATGAACACTGCTTAAGTGTATTACTGTAATAAATAAAGATAACCATTAGTAGAGCTGAGTGGTCGAGGGAAGGAATTTGAACATGAATGGAAATATCGGTGTATATATCTATAATATGAAACCATGTACAAACTGTGAACCATGGATATATCTGGATTTTTTTTTTTTTTTTTTTTTTTTGAGACAGAGTCTCACTTTGTTGCCCAGGCTAGAGTGAGTGCCGTGGCATCAGCCTAGCTCACAGCAACCTCAATCTCCTGGGCTCAAGCAATCCTACTGCCTTAGCCTCCCGAGTAGCTGGGACTACAGGCATGCACCACCATGCCTGGCTAATTTTTTGTATATATATTAGTTAGTCAATTAATTTCTTTCTATTTATAGTAGAGGCAGGGTCTCGCTCTTGCTTAGGCTGGTTTCGAACTCCTGACCTTGAGCAATCCGCCTGCCTCTGCCACCCAGAGTGCTAGGATTACAGGTGTGAGCCACCACGCCCAGCTGTACCTGGATTTTTGAAATATAAATACTTCATATTCTGCTTTCTACATATGTCCTTATGTTTTTCAATGTTTTGCTTTTGAAATTGAATAAAAAATGTATTGCTTTGGGATTAGGGAAAACATTATATTGAAACACAAAGGTAAATATGGCTTCATTTGTCATTTATTTATTTATTTCTCCATCACCTATTTATACACCTATTAAGTGATAGGTAGTGTGCCAGGATCTGATCTGATTTTACAGTCTCATAATATTTAAATTGGAAGAGAAATTGAGGGATTATTAGGACTGGTAAAAGAAATGCTGCTTTATATAGGGCTTGTGACTTTATAAGACCTGTTATGTGATGAGGTTGCACAAGTAGAAAATTGAAATAGAAAGAAGCCATACTAGGATAAAGCAAGGAAGATAAATTTATAGGTAATCATTATTTAGCTGCTTTTGAAAGTTAACTATCTCAAAATTTAATTTATACATCAGTTTCATTATATTGTTCTAAGTTGATTAATTTTGAACAGATTTAGTACAACACTAATGAGTATCATGATACAATTTAAGTTTGATTTATGGATTTAGTAGATTATAAACTGACCTATATTTATTTTAAAAAAGGTATTTTCTACACTATGTGAAACATGTAGTAAAGCCATAGAGTATTATTAAATGGATGTTCAATATTGCAGAGATATTCTTTTACTTTAGCAAGGAAGAATTGCCAATTAGCTCTAGACTTAAAGTATAGAAATATTTTGTATATATTTTCTATACATTTATATAAGAGCAATTATTGCTTATTATTGATTTAATCAGTTCATGTTTTGTTTTGTGATTGTTATTTATATAAGTCCTGAATTCAAAAGATTCCTACAATTTTTATCTTGATATAAAAGCATGAACAAATCATCAACTTACTAATCATCAACTTAATAATAATTTATATTCCATTTTGTTCTCATAAAAAACGAGGTCAGCTTGTATCAATACAAATTTTATTAAAATATTAGTAGGGGGCCAGTCGTGGTGGCTCATGCCTGTAATCCTAGCACTCCGGGAGGCCGAGGAGGGTAGATCTTTTGAGTTCAGGAGTTCCAGACCAGCCTGAGCAAGAGCGAGACCCTGTCTCTACTAAAAAAAAAAAAAAAAAAGAAATAAATTAGTTGGACAACTAAAAAAAAATTAATAAAAAAAAATATATATATGTAGCTAGGCATGGTGGCGCATGCCTGTAGTTCCAGATACTCGGGAGGCTGAGGCAGAAGGATCACTTGAGCCCAGGAGTTTGAGGTTGCTGTGAGCTAGGCTGATGCCATGGCACTCTGGCCCGGGCAATAGAGTGAGACTCTGTCTCAAAAAGTAAAAAAAAAAATATATATATATATATATATATATATATATATATATATATATTAGCAGGAGCAATTAGATGATCAATTGTCCTTGGATGACTAAAGTTGCCTTACCCAGAGATACCTGGGAGTTGCAATTACCCCCAGCACCCCAAATTATGTGCAGTCCTCATCCAATAACTGACAAGTGCAGAGGCACAAAATCCTGCTCCCCTGCCTCACAGCAAGGCAGTGCAGATGTCCCCAGGGGATTAAGTGAGGCTAAACTTCACCTGAAGCCACATCCTGAGTTAGATTCTTCCCTTTCCATATTCTGTTTCCTTCCTTAAGACACCAAAGATACCAAGAATACTAAACATGAGGCATAGAGCGCAGGAAAGACATGGAATTTGTAGGGGGGAGGGCAAGACATTTGATGTTTCTGGAAGACAGTAAATGTGGTGGGGACTTTGGTAGGGGAAATCTGGAACAGGAAGGAGACAACATTGTGAAAAGCCATAATGTGGTGGTTGAAAGAATAGATGTTGGAGCCAGATTCCTTGGGTTTGAGTCCTGGCTCCCCCACTTAGAGTTACTGATATTGGGAAAGTTATTTCTCCTGTTGTATATATTTCCTCATTTCTAAAATGGTGCTAATAGTTTCTACTTTATAGGGTTGCTGAACTTAATGAGTTAAAAGATAAGTAAAGCACTTAGAGTTAAGTCCGGTGTATAGTAAATTCAATTTAAGCACTTTATTGTGAGGAGTCTAAAGGAATATAGAATATATTCTGACCTGATCACATCTGTGCTTGTTCTCTGGTGGGTGGTGATACAAAGAATGAACTTCATCGAAAAGAAAGTAGAGACCTTTGTTGATTAAAATGGAAAAGTTTAAAAAATTATTGCATTTAGAGTATTTAAGGGTGTGGAAAATTTAGATTTCCAGAAGACAGTGGAAAAATATATGTGTAGTACTTAAGGAAAGAAGTCTAGACTGAGATTAGTGATAAAAATTTGGAAATAATGAAAGTAGCTGAGTAAAATATGGAGAATAAATAGGAAAGCATGAGGTATAATGTTAACTAGAGATAAAGAAAGATCAAAGACAAAATTAATATGGTGCAAGGTGAATTATAAGAAGATAATGTGGGAAAGAGAGATTTTCACAAATGAAGGGCGATCAACACCATCAAATACTAAGAAAAGATAAAATAGGATAAAGACTTAAAATACATTACACTTGAAAATTAAGTGTTTATCCTTGAACTTCATTTCAGCGGGAGTATTGTAGAAGTGGGAAAGATCAATTTTAAAAGAGAGAGGAAGGCAGGTGCAATGCTGGTGAAAAGAGGAGAGAATCAAGAATTAGAGTGGAATACAATATATACATGTAACAGAATTTAGCCTCTACCTTCTAAATATATTAAAAGAAAAAAAGGAATCAGAGTGGAGCAATACCTTATCCGCTGAGCTAGAGGAAAAAAAGTGAAAGAGAGAATGAAAATGTACAAGCTGTTGAAAAGTTGAACTATTGCATTGAAACCAATAAAATGAAATTTTAATAGAGGTAGATACTTTTTGCATTTAAAGTCAAATAGAAGACTGGGCACACTGGCTCATACCTGTAATCCCAAAACTTTGGGAGGCCGAGGTGTAGGAGGATTGGTTGAGGCTAGGAGTTCAAGACCAGCCTGGGCAACATAGTGAAATCCTCTCTCTACAATTAAAAATAAAATTAAAAGATTAGCCAGGTGTTGTGGCGCATGCCTGTAGTCTCAGCTACTCAGGAGGCTGAGGAAGGAGAATCACTTGAGCCCAGAAATTCAAGGTTGCTGTGAGCTATGATCATATCACTGCACTTCAGCTTGGGTGACAGAGTGAGACGCTGTCTCAAAATAGATAAATTAAATTAAAAAGTAAATTGATAAGAAAGACATGGCTGAAAATAATTAGACACAGAGTTAAATGCGGACCCTTTTGCTTACATATAATTATAAGCTCAATGTGTGATGAAGTTGTTGAGAAAAATTTTTTTTAGTTACATGTATTAATGGAAGTCCTAATTCAAATCACGCATTATGATGAATTCATTGTATTCTGATGAAATCATACCACACCTGAATGTCTTGGTTTAGTTTGGGACACCAAGGATAAAATTGATAAACATGAGCTCCCACAGTAAATGCTGAGAACTGGGAAAACTATGATTGTTGAGAGATTTGGAAAATTTTATTTGGAAAAAGGAATATCTGGGGAGTGATATCCTTGGAAGCTGGAGTTAATATTTGAAGAGTTGTGTTTTTTTCATATATCCTCTTTCTTCACCTAGCAGGATCAAGAAGGTACTGTTTTAAAAGACTGAAAACATATATTTGTTGAATAAATAAATGCAACTATGGTCACGAGGTGTCAAACTTCTGTCTGCTATGGCACTGCTCCCAGTTATCCTCTCCTTTTGAAAAACAATAGTCTATCATCTGGCAGTGAGCAAAGTCCCCCAACCCCAGGGTAAAAATGAGAATATTAATTCAACAAAAGAAATTATTAAGTGGTTTCTCTGTATAGGCATTGTGCTCAGTGTTGGGTGGAATTATAGGGTGGCAAATTTCAAGTCTTATAAAGATGAGGCTTTTAAAAATTACGTCTGTTAATAATTGAGCTGCCTATCTTAAAAAGTGGTATGATCTGTATCACTGGAGACATCCCAGGGGAGGCTGAGTGAGCATTCTCCAGGCATGCTCAAGAAATCTCATTTTAGGGAATGAAAGATACTAAACAGTATCTAAATTGCTCTCCAATGAATTCAGGGACTGTATGATTTTAATGCTATCCTTGGGCAATATACATGAGTAGGGTATCTATAAATGACTCATGGACTTCTCACCCCTGAAATCTTTCTCTGTCTCACCACATTGAACCTGAGCTAGTGCTCTTACCACCCAGCTTTCTGTGGTTGACCAGAAGTCACATTGTACGGCCACCAATTCCTCCCGTATTCTCTACACACCTTCCCCCAGTGAAATAGTCATCTTTTAGCTTCGTTTACTGCCCTGGTATTAAGTCTAGCATCTCTGTGCAATGTTGGAAGGTTGAGGTAAGGAAGAAGTTAGCTGATATTGAATTGTTAGATCATTTATTAATTTATTCAACAAATATGCACCAGTCACCTGTGATGGTATAGCCACTCTACCAGTGTTTACAGAGTTTAGTAAACAAAATTTTCTTACTTTGTTCATTTTCCCTCTGCACTGGCATGCAAACATAGTTAGCTTCATTTCCACTTTCTTAATTATAATTCTTGTTTCATGTCTTCCAGATCATTACTCTAGAAACAAGGGCCTTTTATTTTGATTTAAAAATAAAACAAACCCTTTTGCTATTTCATGGCAATATGGTTTGGTTGTTATTAATATGTATGCATGTATTTTCTTAGGGTGAAAAGTTAAGGTTTGGTTTTATTTTTATGAAAACTACTGGGGCACTTGGCTTTCTCTCTTAACACTAGTCTCAAACAAAACCAAAAATCCTCAGAAGCCCATTTTTATTTACAGAATACCTTTCAGCTAACATATTTGTTTATTTATTCAATAAATATTTAAGCAATGCCAGGCACTGTTCTTTATTTATTTCAGAATATGATGGGGGTACAAATGCTTTGGTCACATAAATTGCCTCTGTACTGCCCAAGTCAAAGCTATAAGCATGTCCATCCCCCAGATAGCACACACCACACCTGTTAGGGGTGCCTAGCAGAAGCGAACAAAACAAAGTGCCTGCTGTCAAGGAGCTTTTCTTCTAGTAAAGTTTTCTTTTATGGAAAAAGCCCTAAAGTCATCTCCAAATTTTAAAGGGTGAAAAATACAAAATATTTTTATGTATCTATATTTGTGCATACATTCACATATATATGGAGAGAGAGAGAGAAAATGTGATTATAACCAGATTATATTATTAATAAATCATTTAACACATCATTATGATCAATATCTGAGGTGAAGACTTTGGGTAAAAGAAGAGAGAATTTGCTACTATATAAAACGTTTCCTAACTGGTAAAGTCCATTTGTTTCCTCCTGACCTAAATTTAAAATTTGAGACCTTCCTGCCTAGGTGTTCATGAAGAAAGACCCCGGGAGAAGAAATAGCCGGTCCCCAAGAGCAGCCGTGATTTGGCTCCTGAGTTCTGCCTTTGGGAGAGGAAGAGGAGGAGCAGCAGAGGATGGCTCACCTGGGCCAGGCTGCTGAGGTCTGTCGCAGGAAGCTCAGCTGAAGTTCTGAACCTGGGCCGAGGGATTCACTGGGTCCCTGAATGTATTAATAAATGGGAAAACATTACATCTTCATTTTCACTCGCTGCTAACTAGAGTTTAGCATTTTCTTCCATTATGAATGTAAGAAAGAAATCACAGTAGGATTAGCAAAACTTATGGCTGTCATCAGTAGAAATCACAGATATTTCCATACCACATTACAGCTGTTACAGCTGTCTAGAAATAACGTTTGTGCTCATCACTGGTTTGAGATTTTGGTGGTTATTAGACCCACCACTAGATCTTATTTAATATGTTAATAAAGACACATATGGTTCTATATCACAATATTTTCATAATCAGCTGTTTCAATAAAATTAATTTCTCTCATAATTTATGCATTTTATGTTTTGTATTTCAAAGCATTATCCTGAAGGGATCTAGAGGCTTCCCCAGACTGCCAAAGGGATACATGGTACAGGAAAATTAGGATGTTTGGGCAAGAGGAAAGATGATGCAACTAGAAACACCAGGACTAAAGAATGTCCTGAGCCCTGTTTAGCTGTATTATCAACTCACCATATTTCAAAAGGGAGATGGGATAGGGATGAGCAGACGTGGAGGCATGAGAGAGAGGAATAGTTTTCCCTCCCACAGAATTGAGACTGAGGGAAGAGAACAGAAGAATTCCTTGGGAGAGCAGGCAGGGATATTGATGCTCGATTCAAAAATTGAATTAGTGAGAGGGTCGGAATCAGTGCCATAGCAGAGTACAATAGCAATGGGGGTGGCAGGTGCTTTCTTTGCTATTTGACACGTATTATTATAGCTAAACTCCCTTCTCTAAGCACACATTTGTTCTTAGAGTTTCAAACTGTAGACATGTAAGGTGAGACAAAACCAAAAGATGCATTTCTGCTAAACGCTTCAGGTAGCTTGCTTGAGGCAGTAAAGCTGAATAAACAATATAAGGTTGATCAAGGTAACAGGTGAGATCATGCAATGATGACGGGAGGGGACCAAAAGGTCCCATTGTGAATAGAGCGTGTGTCCCGCCACAGTGCAATGTTATTGTAGCATTTTAAAGGCGGGGGGAGAGATAGGAAAGGAGGGAAATATAACCCAAATAAACTCTTGATCAAACATATCAGTTGTGTTGGACAGAACCACGGAGCCATGTTGGCTTGTTTTAATAAGGTTTCCTTATGTGACAAATGAAAGGAGTGGAACAGATAGTTTCTAAGGTTACTTCTAGCTCTAACTTTTTTTATGTGTAGGGCTTGTAAATTCTTTAAGAGGCAGATACAAAGCCCTATAATTCCTGTCCTCTAGGTGCCCCCACCCCCTTACCCACAGCAAGTGCCCTAAACACATTTCTCAGGTTGGTGCTGAGTGAGAGGCAGAACTGCTGACTGTAATGGGCAGTGCGAATTGAACTACCGCGTGCCTGGCATTGCTCTAAATGGCTTTCGCCTTTGTCTCATTTAATCGCGTAAGAACACCCCTAATAAGTAGATGCATTCATTTGAAAATGAAGAAGTAGACTCAAAGTCACAGAGCTCTCAAAAGCATAGCCAGGATTTAAACCTAGCCCTGACCACAGAACCTGTCTGTTTCCCTAGGCCCCCGTGCTGGAGGTGATGTGAAAGGCGGCCACCGCTGAGGCCAGTGCAAAACAGTCAGCTCATTCTGTCCTTGCAGCCAGACATCTGCAGCTCCAGCCAGAGTCAGGGGCAGCTGCAAGCAGCTATTGTCTGAACCGTCTAGATAATCAGCCAATTCTCTGTATGGACTAGTACTGGTTTAAGGTGGCATTCCTAATGACTGTTCGGTACACAGAGAGGCACCTGTTATTCTGAGTGGAAAATAATTTTGCCCAGTAGATGATGGAGGCCCTGAAAATGAGAAAACTGATACTAAGAATAACCAGTTACCTTGAAAAACTGCTAGCATAAAGTAGATCTCTATTTATATGACAGCATGAATAAAATAGACTATTTTGCATTTATATAGTGCCTTCCCTCTCTTAAGAGCCCAGGGGCTTGACTAATACAGCCTTAGAATGAAACACAGGCACCTCTGGGAGACCATCAGGCAGACAGCTACAGTTGTGCAGACTGTGACAACAGTGGGGAAGGCGACCGTGGAGCTGAGGACATCAGATGCCTATTCTGAATCGCACTAAATCGAATGCTTTGATAAGAATATGCTTTCAGCGCCACGATATAGACACACTCTCATAATTCTTGACCTTTCCAACAGGAAGTAGAGAAGTAGGCATGAATGTTCTGTTGTGTAGATTGCAAAATAAAGCAATTATTTGTACAATTGCATTTTTAATTCAAGTAAAAATGGTATAATGTCATTTCTGAAATTATAGCTCCTAATCTGTATAAGTAGCTCTACAACTATGCTCAGCTATCTGTATGTGTGTCTGTATGTGTATGTTCATGTGGTTGAGATTGTATTAAATATTGAAATATTCTACAGATATGTTTTCACTTGGTATTCTATATTTCTGAATATTATGAAAATATAATCATAATTTAATAGTGTATGCTATATTTCATTCTCTATATCATAACCCTTAACTATTCCCTTTATGTTGTTTTTTTTTCTTTATAAATAGTGTGATATCTTTGTGTATAAAGTTTTGTCTGTATTTATTTCAGAAATGGAATGCCTGCATTAAATGGGATTGAATCTTTTTAAGGCTATTAATATACTTTGCCAAATTGACAAATTTCCTAAAACTTGTACAAATTTATATTCTCAGAAGCATTGTGCATGTCTATCTTAGTCCATCAATGCTGTGTATCTTCATTTAAAGATTACTTTAAAATTTGATAAAAATATATATCCATTTTAAAGTTGAGTGATTTTTAATGACCATTTGTTTCCTCTTTAGTAAATTGCCCATTATTCTATTGGAATATGGTGATCTTGTACTGATTCAAAATCGCTCTTTCATAAACTGAGGATATTAACTCTTTTTCACTTTTATTAGAAGCATAGCTTGGTGTTTTAGAGTACTATCTTTGGACTCATTCAACCTTGCCTTCCAAGCTCAGCTCTGCAATTTACAAGCTGTGTGATCATGGATAGGTTACTTTACCTTCAAAGCTTCAGTTTCCTAAATTACAAAGTAGTGATAATAAGAGGTAGTTTTACCATAAAGCTAATAAAGGGCCCTAGAATCGTGTTCACATAGTTACATATTTTTTTAAAAATTTACAAAAGTGAGACATTTTTAGCCACACTTGGTTAAGACCACTGTCTCTTTCCATTCTAATTTCCCTTTTATCACTCTTCCCCTCCACCACACATTCCTTCCATTATATTTCTGCTTATAGCAGGCAGCAGTGTAGTAGCTGCAGACATTTTGGGATCCAGCTAAGAGGAAATTGAGTTGGGGGTATGTTTAGTTTGGGTGTAGTGTGATACTTTTATATGGTTCATCACCACTTTCACGGATAGCTAGTCCAGCCAGTGGAGGAAAGGTTTCCATTGTGCCAACCTACTGGTGTTCTAACACTAAGATGGAATGGTTGAGTTTCTAATGCACCATGGGTATGTTCTCGGATGCTTAGCACCAGAAGTACTAATGAGGAAGGACTAAGGCTAGAAATGTATGAAACCAGAAATTAGTTTGTGGAAAATTCTCCAAGTCTTGCAGCCTACACATAAAAGAAACTTGCTAGAGGTTTTCCCAAAATTGATAATAGTCCCCAAAATTCACATGACATTATCAATAATGAATTGAGAGTCCGAAAAAAAATTCCTTTAAATTATCGATAATAAAAAATAGAATTGCTGCTTGAGTGAAGAAGTAATCAAAGAGTATGCTGCCAAAACATGTATGGGGGAAAGTATTAAAGAAGTGTCAGACAATGACTTAATTAAAATACATTTTCCAAATTTTATGATATTTGTGTAACATATTAGCTTTTTTTGAAGTTTGTATTGTGCTGTTACTTTTCTCATCCTAAATTAATGTTCACTTAAATAAGTTTATATTTGTAACAGTATTTTTTTTTCTTAAAGAGGACGCTCAGACTTGTGATAGCTTACATCCTTCAAAAAGTCTAGATCCATGTAGACCTGCACATATACATTGGGTAAGGTAAAGATGATGTTTTAACTTTTGCCACATATTTAATGAATTTTTACAGCACCATTTATTGACTATCACTTCTCATTGATTTACAATACTTTTACTTTATTATCTGTTGATTGGTCCAGACATCAGGAGCTGTCCTTGGCTTATTTTCGTAATTGAACTCTCTGTGTATTTTTAGGGCCAGTAGCACAACGCTTCATAACAACATATTAGTGACATGCTTTCCCTCAGGATGAGTCCTCACATTCATGACAACTTTGATTTTCACTAAATTGAATGTCTATTCTTTCTAACTTGTTATTCTGAATAAATTCTAAAATTATTTTGTTTTTTCTTCCCAGTTTCTTTCAAAACTTTCATTAGTATTTTGAGTGGTATTGCAAGAAACCTTTAAAACAATTAGCTTACATTGGTGTTTTTACAATATTGTCTTTCCATTCAGGAACATAATGTAGCTTCATAATCGAGGTCTTCTTTTGTAGTGCTTAGTGTTACTTTGTAGTTTCTTCAAATTATGCTTTTTTTTTTTTTTTAATAAAAAAACCCTGTCTTTCTTAGAAAGATATGGATTACCTCAGAGTTACTTCAGTAAGATCCAGTTGGTTTATTTGGGAATTTCTCATTTTCTACAGTAAATTATGATTCAAGAATTTTTAGGTCTAAAAATCTCTTGCCAGTCATTCAAATTTATCAAATGTGTTTCGTTTCATCAATTCATTTTTTTTTGCAATATTAGTTTTAACACATTTAGCCGTGGGATTGAAAATCTCAAAAAGTCTTCATTTCAGTAAAATAACGATGAATATTCTGGCTTTGGGATTATTCTCAAGGGCCTTTCAGAACACCTAAGTTTTACAACGTGTGTGAGATAACTTCCTGTTACAAGTCTTTTGTATCTTTTGAACAAACTTGTGATTAATTTATGAACTATAGGTATTCATGAGAAATGAGAGAAATCAAATACATACTAAATCTCTATGCAATCAATGGCCATGTTGATGACTATAGGGCTGAGGTGCTCACTGGCTGTTTTCACAGGTCATACTAATCATAGCATGACGTCCTCATTACTGGAATATTTGGGCTAATCAATACTGTGGCTCTTTCTTATCACGCGGAATGACATAACTAATAGGTAAATTATTAAAACTTTCTAAAGAAAACAAGAGTAAATTGTTGACATTTAGCATACTTACTAACTCATCTAAAATGTTTTATGCCTGTTGTTTCCATATTTCAACATTATTGGAAGAGTGATGAAAATATTCTGAACCATTAATTTCTATATCTGGGAAAATGTTAAGGAAATATAATCAACAAATAAATTAATTACCACCTAAAATGAAGTAGATAATGTAATATGGGAAACTAACCTCAAATATTTTTTAAATATATCTATTTAAAAGCCACAAAAAAAGTGAAAAAATATAATGAACCATATTATGCTCTAAGGGCCATGGTTTATTCACCTAAAAAATGAGGATAATAACATATATTATTATGATTCTTTTCTTAAAGGACTGTTTAATTTTTTAAAAAAATTAATTTTATAAGACTGCTTAAATTCTGTAGTGAACTGATGGCTGATTTTATCGATAAAAGAAATGTTGTGGATCTGATATATTATGTCATATTTAGGCTTTTGATTCTGTTTTAGATGATACATGTATCCATTATCTAAGTAGGCATAATAGACCATATGTACATATTAAGGTAAGTAGATATCACTAGTGAATATGCAAATAATTGATATCAATGGGTTATGTTAATCTGGAATGACATAACAATTGATTTTCCATCACAATTATTTCTGCATTTAATAGGATTTAATAGTCCAATCAATAACCTGAATGACCATCTTCATTAGATATGCAAATGATGCCATACTAGTTAGTAGAATGCGTATTAAAATTCAGCATAACTAAGGCAAGCTTCAAAGCTATAAGAAATACATAATATTTAACATGAGGAAAACACTTATGGAAAGATAAAATATATAAGCAGAATGTAGAGAATTACATATATATTTGTAATATTAGAATATCTGAGAGTCAGCACTCAGTGTGGAACACAAAATGAACAAATATGAAGCAAATCTCATTCTAGTTAAAGAAAGCATTTAGCCCTCTCAAACTATAGTACACAAAAAATTAAGTTTTAATGTAAAATAAATTAAGCACAGTTTTGTGGTCTATAAAAAATCATTATCAATTAATTTACCTGTTTTCAAGTCTGCTTTTACATTTTTGAATAGTTTCAGTAGTTTATTTGATATTAAATATTTTATGCAAACATGAAAGTACAGATAATTATATAATTAATACCTCTAAATTCACCATTCAGCATAACTAATAACTCATATAAAATTTAAAATTTTTTCAATATGGGGTCAGCTATTTATATTTCCCTTAGGCATGTTTGTCACTATTGTTTCTCTTAAACTGGAAGCTCTCAAGCCAGGGAGTAGGTCAGTCAATTCACAGCTTTTTAACCAAAACTCAACTGTATGCATATGTAATGTTTTGTGATGATAATAACCCTTGCAGAACCTTAGGACATCATACCAAAGCTTTCTTTCTCTCTGTTGATTACCAAAAAATCAATTATGTTTTCAAAGAAAATCTTAATAAGACAGACATAGTATCTATGAGAAAAAGCTACAAAAATTTAAGTGTTACAGTCAGAAAAAAAATCTGAGGGATCACTTATGAGTAGACTACAATAAAATTATAATAATGAGTATAGGTAATATGCAATGGTAAATAAAATTAAAGTTATTTTAATAAATACAAATAACTAAGAATTACCTGAGAGGTGTTTGACAAAAATCCTACTAAACTACTAAGTTCTAGGCATTATGTTAAGTACTTTTATATGAACCACCTTAATTCATATTAATTATCTTAATTAATATTATTCACAACAACCCTTGGAAAAGGTATTATAATATTAGTCTCTTTTTGCAAATATGAAAACTGAGGTTGGAAAGAATGGTTAAATTTTGTAAGATCAAACATTAATAAAGAAGAGGGTTAGGATTTTATTCATGGTAATTTCCCATACTCCTAATTATCCAAAATATCTAAAAAATTATTAGAAACCTTGATGGTACAAATGCATCACATGTATACACATACATGTACATACACACGACATGTACTATAATTAATAAGATGTGCCTATATACATACTACTAAACAATCAAATGCTTCTTCAATTGCTTCTTTCTTTTTACCCCTTTGAGATTTCTCTGTTTACATTGCCAAAAACTTTGCTTATGCACCATAGGTTGTATCTATGCTTTTATAGGAAAAAAAATCAGTCAATATGCCATATTAATTCATACTATTAAAAAATAAGCATTATTCAAAAAAATAATTTTCTAAAGAGTTAAAAACTTTAAATAGTAAAACAATAGGGACAAGAAAAAGGAGAGAAACTATGATGGATTAAGTTTTGGTTAGAGGTCTATTTTCAATGGTGAGGTCATCACTTATATTGGATCATTCAGACATTGATGCATATGAGTTAGAAGAACCAACCAAAGCAGTTGAAGTACTAGAATTGAATTGTATATGAAAGCTAATACCAATGGAGAACTTAAGGACCACTGAAGAGATAATTTAGATATTCTAGTGGGATTGAAGAGCAAAGATGTGTAGTCACACATGTGTCCAGAGAAAGAGAGGCAATAAAGACAGAATAGTATATATTAAAGACCCCAAATTAGTTGAGACCCAAAAGTAAATTAAAGTGTGGGCAACTGGAGCATGTCCATGGCCAGGGTCTTTGACAAGTTTCTGTCAAAGAAGAAGTATTTAGCCCATCCCAGTGTCAGCCTGGCCCTCATGACCCAAAGGCTCCAGGTTCATTCTAACACCAAGACAACCCTATGACACCAGGCTCTGAGCCAGCAGCTGAGGACACAGAACCTAAGCACATATTTGTGGGTTCAGGCTCCAGAGCCACCCCAGTGCTAGGCTTGTTCATGTGGACTCAAGCTCAAGTCTCAACCCAGTGCTAGATTAGTCACTGTGCACCCAGGCTTCAGGCTGGCCTCTGTGGACCAAGTCAACAGTCTCACTCATCTGCTGACTCAGGCACCAGATCAGTCTGCCTGAGAATTCCAGTAGCAAGCCTGCCTGTGGGCTTTGTCAGATGGTCCACCCATCTGACCAGAATCTTTGGACAGGCTGACTGGTGAAGAGCTATTCCTGCTAAAGCTTGTCTATAGTAACTGGAATTGGTACCTACTTCTTCAAATGCACAGACACTAACACATATAGCTATAAGGATCACAAGTAATCAGGGAAACATGACACCACCAAAGGAACACAAAACACCAGTAACTAACCTTAAAAAATGAAGGTGTGTGAAAAGCCTGATAAAGAATTCAAAATAATCATTTTGAAGAAGCTCAGTAAGCTACAAGAGAATATAGATAAATTGAACAAAATCAGGAAAATAATACATGAGCAAAATGAGAATATTAACAAAGAGATAGAAACCATAAAAAGTAAACAAACAAAAATCATACAGCTGAAGAACACAATGACTGAACCAAAAAATTTTTATAGAAAACTTCAACAGCACACGCAATCAAGAAGAAGAAATCAGTGAGCTTGAAGACTGATAATTTGAAATAAAAGTCAGAGGGACAAAACAAAACAAAAACAAAAATCACAATAGAATGAGAAATCATGGAGAAACCTATGAGACTTATGGGATACCATCAAGTTAACCAAGGTACAAATATAGAGTTTCCAGAAGAAGCAGAAAAAGAGAAAGGAGAAAAAAAAGTATTAAAAAAAATAATCACAGAAATCCTCCTAAATCTAGAGAGAGAACTGAACATCCAGACCCAGGAGTCCCAAAGAATAATTCCAAATAGATCAAATATAAAGATATCTTTAACAAGACACATTATAATTAAATTCTCACAAGTCAAAGATAAACTTTTGAAAGCAGCAAGAGAAAAGTGTCTAGTCACATGTAAGGAATCCCCATAAAATTATTATCAAATTTTACAGCAGAAACCTTGTAGGCTGGGAGAGAGTAGTATGATAGACTCAAGGTTTTAAAAGATAAAGTTTTCCAACTAAGAATACTGTAACTGGCAAAGCTGTCCTCCAGAAATAAAGAAGAGATAAAGACTTTCATACTCAAAGAAAGCTGAGGGAGTTTATCACCTCTAGATCTGCCTTACAAGAAATGCAAATGGGAGTTCTTCAAGTTGAAATGAAAGGACACTAACTAATAACATGAAAACATATGAAAGTACACAACTTTCTGTAAAGGTAAGAATATAGTCGGATTCAGAATACTCTAATACTGAAAAGGGGGTGTGTATCACTTATAACTCTACTGTAAATTAAAAGACAAATGCATTAAAAATAACTATAGCCACAACAATTTCTTAATAAAAGTACAATATAAAAAGATGGAAATAGTGACATCAATAACATGAAATGTGGGGAGAAGTTAAAGTGTTGAATTTTTTATGTGTTCAATATTAAATTGGCAGCTTTAAACATACTGTTAAAACTAGAAAAAAGTTTTATGCAAGCCTCATGGTAACCACAAAGAAAAAAATCTGTAGTAGATACACTAAAGATAAAGAGAAAGGAATCAAAGCATATCATTATAAAAATTATCAAGTCACAAATGAAAATAGCAAGAGTGGAAGAAAGAAAGACACTATAAAACAGTCATAAAACAATTAACAAAATGGTAATAGTAAGTCCTTACCTATCAATAATTAATTGTAAATGGATTTAATTCTCCAATTAAATGTGGTTGAATAGATTTTTTTTCAAAGATACAATTACATGCTGTGTACAAGAGACTCACTTTATATTTAAGGTCATGTAGGTTGAAAGTGAAGGGATAGAAGAAGATATTCCCTGAAAATAGTAACCAAATGAGAGCAGGGTGGCTATACTTAGACAAAATAGACTTCAAGTCAAAAACTGTAAAAGAAGGCAAAGAGGATCCTTATGTAATAATAAAGGGATTAATTGATCAAGAAAATATAACAATTATACATATGTATGCATTAAATATCTTATGACCTAAATATAAAAGATAAATGTTTATAGAATTGAAGGGAAAATAGATAGCAATACAATAATATTAGGGACCATCAATATGTCACTTTCAACAATGGCTATATCATTCCAACAAAAGATCAGCAAGTAAAAGACAAATGCTGTGTGATATTACTTATATGTGGAATGTAAACAATTTATCCTTATAGAAACAGAAAGTAAAATGGTGCTTACTAAGTGATAGGGGGTGGTGAGAGACATGAGAAGATGTTGATAAAAGGGTATAAACTTTCAGTTATGTAGGATGTGTAAGTTCTGTAGATCTAATATATAGTATCGAGACTATACTTAATAATACCGTATTGTATATTTAAAATTTGCTAAGAGATTGGATCTTAAATGTTCTCATCACAAAAAAGGCAACTATGTAAGGTAATGGATATGTTAACAAGTTTGATAGTAGCAATCATTTCACAAAGTATACATATATTTAAACATCATGTTGCATTCCTTAAATATATATAATTTATGTTTATCAATTATACCTTAATAAAGCTGAGAAATGACAGCAAAACGGCGAGGCATTTTTAATGCAATTGTCATGCTTGCCATCACTACTCCCCAAGCTGCCTGCTTGTCTTCAGTTTTTAAGGGTACCCTGAGTGGCATCTGATCCCAGGAATCTCAGGGACTCTCTGGATAGCTTCAAAGACCTGTGAAAATTGTAATCTTTCTCTCATGCATGTCAATGGACCACTAGAGAAACTCTTGTTTCTCGCTCCAGCTCTGAGAGCCTATATTTCCCTTACTCAGTCCAGCCCACCACTCTGCTGAAGTAGCAACCAAATGACAGGTAATACATAAACTCTTGGCTGGATAAATAGACAGATAATCCTTAGAACATGTTCTGTTCCAGTGATTTCATTTCCCTCAGATGGAATGATACCTGGAGATTTAATCATTTCCACTGGTGATTGGATGCACAAAAATACAAGACAGGCAAGAAGAGTGTTGCTGCATACAAGAAATGTTCACATGTAAAATCTCTTTCAAAATGGAGATTTTAGTCAGTGTTTCTAGAAAATGAGAAAACTTGAACTCATAGAAATTTTAAAAATGTTAATCCAAAGCATGAGGAATTGGAATAATTTATTCTTATTTTACTTTTACTAACACATGTGTTCCTAACAGATAAAATGCAATATTGTCATTTAAAAAATTCAGGGATACAGAATTATGCTTTATATTGAGAACATGGTAGGTACTCATAACTTGTTCTCAATGTCAGAGCCTTAGGGATTCTTGACCATCAATCCATCCATGCATGATTTACTGAATTTGTACTATGCACTGAGAAAATTCAGAAAATAAAATATGCCTCTAGGTCACTTTGTTTGTTTTGATCCAAATAAACTTTTAAAAATATCATGAGATCAGAGAGCTCTCTAGCTAGGAAATTCCCCTTGAGACATTATTGCCCATAATTCTGAATATTCTCAAACACACAGTCAGTCTGAGAAGTGGTAAGATAAAGTTCTATAATACAATTTTACAAGAGTATGTAGATTCTATGTAAATCCTTATACATGTAGATTATAGTAATTAGTTACATTATCTTTCAATTTCATAAACAGACTTTATTTAAAATAATTCTGGTGTGTCTTTGTCATCATATTAATTCACTGATCTGTGTCCTCATTTATTTTTTTTATTTATCCATGCAAAAATTGTCTTGATTCTGGATGATTAAATTTAGACAAGAGGGAAAAGTTTTCAGAACGATCCCTAGACTCTTAGTTTTAGGTCACTGAATGGATCTTGTTGTTTTTAATAGAATGGGAAGTACAGGTGGATGAGCAGGCTTAGGACTGATTTTTGTACTTTAGGCTCTTTCTGCTTTCTTAGTGAATAGCTCAATTCCAAATCACACATGCATGTTTTAGACTCTTTTTTCCTTTCCTTTTTTAAAATTTCAGCATATTACAAGGGCACAAATGTTTAGGTAACATATATTTCCTTTGCCCCACCTGAGTCAGAGCTTCAAGTGTGTCCATCCTCCAGACAAAGCACACAGCACCATTAGGTGTGAATATACTCGTCCCCTTCTCCCCACTCCCACCCGCCTGACACGTGATGAATGTCTCTACTATATGTGCACGTAAGTGTTGGTCAGTTAATACCAATTTGATGGTGAGTACATGTGTTGCTTATTTTCCCATTCTTAGGATACTTTACTTGGTAGAATCAGCTCCAGCTCTACCCAGGATAATGCAAGAAGTACTATATCACCACTGCTTTTTGTGGCTGAGTAGAACTCCATGGTATACATATACCACATTTTATTAATCCACTCATGTATTTGTGGGCACTTGAGTTGTTTCCACGTCTTTGCAATTGTGAATTGTGCTGCTATAAACATTCTAGTGCAGATGACTTTTTTAAAGAATGTCATTTGTTCTTTTGGGTAGATGCCCAGTAACGGGATTGCTGGATCAAATGGTAGTTCCACTTGTAGCCCTTCGAGGCATCTCCATATTTCTACAGAGGTTGTACTAGTTTGCAGTCCCACCAGCAATGTAGGAGTGTTCCTATCTCTCTGCATCCATGCCAACATTTATTGTTTTGGGGCTTTTTGATAAAGACTGTTCTCACTGGGGATAAGTGATATCTCATTGTGGGTTTGATTTGCATTTCCCTGCTGATTAGAGATGTTGAGAATTTTTCCATTTGTTTGTTAGCCATTAGTCTATCTTCTTTTGAAAAGTTTCTGTTTATGTCCTTTGCCCACTTTTTGATAGGGCTGTTTGATTTTTTCTTGCTGATTTTCCTGAATTCCATATAGATTCTAGTTATCAGCCCTTTATAGGGTGTGTAATGTGAATATAGTCTTCTATCCTGTAGGTTGTCTGTTTGCTCTTGTGATAGTTTCCTTGGCCATACAGAAGTTTTTTAATTTGATCAGCTCCCATTTATTTATTTTTATTATTGCTGTGATTGTCTTTGGGACTTCTTCATAAATTCTATAGACCAATGTCTATAAAAGTTTTTCCCACCTTTTCTTCTAGAATTCTTATAGTTTCATGCCTTAGGTTTAAGTCTGTTATCCAATGTGAGTTGATTTTTGTAAGAGGTGAAAGGTGTGGATCCTGTTTCAGTCTTCTACATGTGACTATTCAATTTTCCCAGCACTATTTATTGAATAAGGATTCTTTTCCCCAGTGTATGTTTTTGTCTGCTTTGTCAAACATTAGATGGCTACATGAGGATGGTTTTATATCTAGGTTCTCAGTTCTGTTCCATTGGTCTATATCTCTGTTCTTGTGCCAGTGCCATGTTGTATTGGCTACTATAGCCTTGCAGTATGGCTTCAATTCTGGTAAATTGATGCCTCCCAATTTATTCTTTTTGCTTAAGATTGCTTTTGCTATACAGGGTCTTCTCTGGTTCCATATGAAACATAGGATTATTTTTTCTAGATCTGGAAAAAATGATGTTGGTATTTTAACAGGGATCTCATTGAATCTGTAGGTCACTTCAGGCAGTATAGACATTAGCTAAAAAATGATATTAGCCATATATGATAAACCCACAGCCAACATCATGCTGAATGGGGGAAAATTGAAATGTTTCTACTTAGAATTGGAACCAGACAAGGTTGTCTATCACTGCTTCTATTCAATGTAGTGCTAGAAGTCCCAGCTAGAGCAATTAGACAAAAGAAGTAAATCAAGGGCATCCAAATGGGGGCAGAAGATTCAACTATTGCTCTTTGCTGATGATAATATCTTACACCTAGAAAACCCCCAAAATTCTGCCATAGACTACTGGAATGATAAATTCTGCAAAATCTCAGGTTACAAAATCAATGTACAGAAATCAGTAGCATTCCTATACACCAACAACAGTCAAACTGAGAACGAAACCAAAGACTCAATACCCTTCACAACACCAATATAGAAAATAAATTTCCTAGGAATATATTTAACTAAGGAGGTGAAAGACCTCTACAAGGAGAACTATGAAACACTGAGGAAGGAAATAGCAGAGGACATAAACAGGTGGAAAACCATACCATACTCATAGGTCAGCAGAATCAACATTGTTAAAATGTCTATAGTATCCAAAGAGAACTGAAATCTTAACAATATTAAATCTTCCAACACATGAACATGATATGTCTCTCTATTTATTTAGGTCTTCCTTAACTCTTCCTTCATTTTTAAAAATTATTTTCAACAATAGCTTTTAGTATATAGGTCTTGTGCATCTTTTCTCAGATTTATCCTTCTAAGACTTGATGCTTTGAAATTGATATTTTACAATTTAATTTCTCTGCTCATTGCTGTTATTTAGAAAATACAAGTAATTTTTGCACATTGATCTTAAAAACTGCAACACTGCCTATCTCATTTATTTGTTCTAGTAGCATTTTTGTAGATTCTATTGGGTTTTCTACAAATAGGGTCATGTTCCCTGAAAATAAAGACTCATTTTGCTTTCCAAAATAGATGCCTTTTGTTATTATTATTATTATTTTCTTGCCTTATTGCCCTAGCTAAAATCTACAGTATCATGGTGAATAGACATAGTCACAGCAGATACCTTTATCATTGATCTGATCTTAGGGGAAAGCATTCCATCTTTCATTATTAAATATATTAACTGCAGGGTTTTTTTGTAAATATTTTTTATCAGGTGGAGGAAGTTTATTTCTCTTCCTAGTTGGCTAAGAGATTTTATTAGGACTGGTTGTTAGATTTTGTCAAATGCTTTTTCTGTATTTATTGAGATGACAATTTGTTTATTATTTTTAAGTGGATTAATATGATTAATTACATTGTTTATTTTTTGAATATTCCTTTGCATTCCCAGGATAAACCTCACTTGGTTATAATTATCTTTATATTGTTAGGTTTTGATTTGTTAAAATTATATTTAAAAATCTTGCATCTATGTTCACCAGGGATATTTACCTATTTCCATTCTATTTTGTAGTATCTTTGAGTTGTTTGGTATCAAGGTAATGCTAGTGTTTCAAAAATGAGGCGGGCTAGGCATGGTGGCTCATGCCTAGCACTTTGGGAGGCTAAGGCAGGGGGGTTGCTTGAGCCTAAGAGTTCAAGACCAGCCTGGACTACAGAGCAAGATCCCGTCTCTACAGAATGTATAAAAATTAGCTGGGCTTGGTAGTGCATACTTGTAGTCCTAGTTACTCAGGAGGCTGAGGCAAGAGGATTGCTTGAGTTCAGGAGTTTAAGGTTATAATGAGCTATGATGATCTCACTGCACTCTAAACTGGACAACAGAGCAAGACACTATCTCAAAAAAATAATTAGTTGGAAATGTATCCCTTGCTTCAATTTTCTGGAAGATTTCATGTAGAATTGTCAGATACTGTGAATTTTACCTTGTTGGATACACAGACATACACACATAAATACACATGTTGTACAACTTTCTTAATACTTGCTATCGGTATCCTCATTTTTATAGATGAGGAATGTAAATTACAGGGAGTTTAAGTAATTTGCCTAAAGCCACATGTTGATAAATGATGAATCCAAGATATGAAAGAGGAGGACTAACTCCAGAATTTGTGCTCTTAACCATCACATCTCTCTCAATCACAGCAATATTTCCTAGGTATGTCTGACCCCTAAGGTTTTAAAGAAAGCAATACTGTCCCTTACAGAATGATGCAATGCTGTAATGATGAGCTGCAGAAATATTCCTTTACTTCTTTTGGCCAACTTCTCATCTCCTCCCTCATACTTTTCTTCACCGTACTAAAGCTAGGAATATCACCTCTCCTGCTAACATAACACATCAGCTTGAAGATAAGCTAACTGCTCTCTCAGCTTGCTCCATCTACCTCACAAACCATTGGCAGGAAGACATTGAGGTAATTAAGGGCTTTGCTTCCATATATTTTTACTATTTGATTAGATGCATTTTGGAAAGGGAAGCAGCTTTTGTTGAGCTCAGCTTCTGCATTTTCCTCTTCTCACAGCTGAAGACACTTGACGTCTACATGTAGGCTCAGCCCTAACCTGGTCTTTAGAACTCCTTCTTGGAACAAACAGAGGGAAACAGGGACTCAGTATCATACCACTCGTATTGTCATGCTGATGAAGATTTCACATTCCAGTTATGGCAGCTGAGCTCCTGCCATATTCCCACATTATTGTTTTACTTGGTTAGCATACTGTGGCCTTTCCTTAAATATATACCTGATTGTGCCAATCTCATTCCTCTTTTCCCATACTCTCCAATTCTAGAATTAAAAATTTTTGAAACCATCTAGCACAGAACCAAACTGCCACGTAGAAGGCATTATATAGCACTCTGAATGGGGTCCTGCCTGTGGCCCGGTCCTTGTGTTGGTGGTCCTACCATCTGCTGAGATACTTCCAAATGCCAAGTGTTTGCCTGCTGCTTGACTCCCTGGCTTCATCTGCCCACACCCCATGTAACTGCATGCCTGAGTTAACACCCGGGGTTTCATGCTGGATTCTGTGAACAACGCACCCTGCTACATGGTTGTATTTCTTTCACATACTTGCAACAAAGTCTTTCCCCCTAGCACTTGTCTGTCCCAGTGGTTTGTGGTAGTTTCAGGCCATTGGATTCCTCGTGGCTCAGTCAGTCCTCTTGTAATTAACCTAGCTACAACAAGCCAGGAACAGAATGACAAACGCAAAGCAAAAATGGCACTTTATAGTTTATCACCACCTAAGCGATTTAGAAGTTTTCTCTCTAAGCCTGCCCACAAAAGTCATCATCCTATCTCCTCTAAAAGACCTCTGGGTTTTGAAATCTGACGGTCTAAGGAGCCACTCTTTACTAACAACCTCCTTTTGACAATTCGTCATTCCATTGAGCTTGATACTGCTTTCTTTTAGTTTTTACCCCTTATGAAAACTCCATCATTGGGCTTAAGGTATTGGTTTTAACAAAAATTTAAACTTAAGCAGTGTTTGAATGTTAATACAATTATAATGCAGAAGTCATGAGTACAACTGGTAATTCAGACAACAGCATGCTGGGCTTTACTTTGGCAATAATGAGCCAGTGACCACCGACAAGTAGATTCACCCCTCGTTTCTTTTTCTTGTAAGTTTAGAAGCTGAAATAGATTCGTGGTTCCAAAATTGTTCATTGGATTTCTTAACATGTTTATAGACATTTTTTTTTTTAAGTGCTCTGGCAAATAAGGTAAGAACATTCTGGGTTAAATAAATTAAACAGGTTTCCTCGATGAAGGATTTCCCAAAACCTTTGATAATTTGATGTGCTTTTAGAAGTCTTAGAAGGAAATAGAATAGAAAATATTAAATTAAATTATCACAAAACCTTGATAATAGTTTTATTCTTTTTTCTATTGACCACCTATTAACAGAGCACCACTGAATGTTCTAGAAAGTGTTGGATCTACCTGATTTCTAAGGTTTAAATAATGTGCGTATATTAGGGTTCTCCAGAGAAATAGAACCAATATAAGATATATATGATATTTAATATAAGGTATTGGCTCACGTATTTATGGAGGTTGAAAAGTCCCAAGATCTGCTGTCAACAAGCTGGAGACCCAGGGAAGCCAGTGGTATAGCTGGAAGGCCTGGGAGCTGTAGAGCAAAAGGTATAGATTCCAGTGTGGGTTTGAAGGCCTGAGGACCAGGAGCCCCTAGGGCAGGAGAAGAGGGATATCCCAGCTCAGCAGTCAGACAGTTAATTTAAGCATCGTCTGCCTTTTTGTTCTATTCAGGCCCTCAAAGCATTGAATTGTGCCCACTCCATTTTCTTTAGTGAGTCCACCAATTTAAATGCTAATCTCTTCTGGAAACCACTCTCACAGACACACCTAGAAATAGTGTTTGACCAGCTATCTGGGTGTACGGTGACCTAGTCAATATGACACATAAGATTAACCATCACAATGTGATTCTATGATATAAATAAAAAATACCTTTCAATAGAAAGTGAAAAACAGCCTTGAGGTATAAATTTGATTACATATAATATATTATCATATTTAGTCAAATTTATTCCTTAAGATTAAAATATCAAATGCTTCATGATACTTTTTAAATATCTCTATTAAATCATAGTGCAAAACTTACTACTTTTTTAGGACGCCTTCCTTAATTAACACCTATATATTCACATCACTCCTAAACACTGGATTCTTCTGTTAAGAAATCAGTCTGCATTTGTTGATTCACATATGCTCACGTTAACCCTGTCTCCCTACCTAGGCTCTTCCAGGGTAAGAATAGGCTGCTCAGCTTTCTTCTTTTCAGAGAGCCTAGACTAGGGCTGTAAGTACAAGACGACTTCACATGTAGACACACTCTTTCCCCGATTTATGTATTTTCTACTTTACTAATAGACTGAGGCTTCTCTTCTGAGCACTTTCTTTCCCGAGGCTCTACTTAGTCTCATGACTTTTAGGAACCGACATTTGCAATTGCTTAAATAATTCCTGTCAATCGTGCAAGTTGTTCAAAAGATGAGTCGAACTTTAGGTGATATTATTTTCTGGAGAGAACTTTAGTCTCATTTAATGCTATACCCCAAGAAAAATATGCCATGCCATTTTAGACAGATTTCAAACTTCCTGTTTATCCTTCCTCCAGTGTGCCTGCTCCTCTGCAGAATGAAATGTCTCCAAATCGCTGAGACTGTAATTTCCATGACAGTGTCGTCCATCTCATTTCTTGCCTGTCCTTTCAGTTTTATGAAGGTTAGAGACATTCTTTCTGGGTGTTTGTCAAATTGTTTATCTAGTCTGGAACCAGCTACCCATGCTCTGCTCAGAATATTTTATGCAGATTGCCCCTTCCCTTGTTGTTGGGTGCCTCTGAAAGCCGGCAGCCAACAAGAGTCAGGCAGAGAAACATCTTTGATGGCTGTTTCATTTGCTTTTAACCATATTCACTCATGTCAGTGTCTGCTGCTTACTGGTTGGGCTGTGAATATATGCTGTGTCAACAGACTGGGGCATTTCCTGTTTGGTCATGAGTCTGCTGTATTTTTGTGTCTCACTCCAGTTCAGTGCACACAGTGGCTCTCAGGTTCCACTTCATCAATATTCAAACCTGTTGTTCCCATAAGGAGGACACACGTACATTCACATAGTCTCTCTGTCTCTCTCTCTCTGTCTCTCCCCCTCCCTTCTTGGAAAACATGTTATAAAAGTGAAATATTGTTTCCCTACTGAACTTCTCCAAATATTTAATGGAAAGTGAATTTACATAGTCATTCACTGATTCATGCACTTGACAAAGGGTTATTGAGCATGACCGTGTAGCGGGGATTTTGTTTGGTACTAGGAACAAAAAGACAACACAACATTCTTGCCTTTGAAGACGCTGCAGTGCTTTGTTGGGGGGGGGAGCGGGGGTGTGTGTGTGACAAATAGGGGTAACAAAAACTGGGGATGTCTAGTTAGGAATAAAACTCGATATTTTTTTGAAACCTTTTTGGTGAGAAGGGTTAAACTTATATTCCATAGTTGGTGGCTATTTTATTTCTCTAGGGGAGAGATTTGGCTTCCCTAAAAGTAATTGATTGTTCTCTTGTATTTGGTTAAATGTCCTCGTGCTTTTTGGATATGCAGAGGTGAATCTGGGATACTATTCCAGAATGGCAATGATCTAAACTAAAAAATTCTCATAAAACATGGGTAATTAACTTCACTGTGCGTGGAGCTGCCCTCCTGCAAAATATCCTGATGGGAAGCCCCTAGCCTTTGACTTGGGATAAGAGGTAAACTGAGATTTTTCCTTTCTGTAGGGCATAAGGAATAACCTTATAGGGGACCATATTTATGAGCAGTCATATTTTGGGTCAAGATTTTTTTTTTATTTATTTTTCCCTGAGCATTAATTCCTCTTTGTTACTCCAACCTATCAGTCAAATTTTTACTCTGGTAAATGTTAAAAAGCTTTGGGTGGTGCTTCGGGGAATTAGGGAACAGAAATGTGTTTTCATTTGGGGTAAAACAATGTGAAAAGCAGCAGCAGCTCATTACGTAATGGCAAGAGGTGATTGCAGGAGTTTAGCAGAGTTTGGTGCTAGTTTGTCCTCTGAGGTTATAAATGAAAACCAAACTGGCTTTGTATAAGATGAAAATGTTCCTCATAGATGCTCAGAGATATCAGAGAAAGAAACACAGTAAAGGACTGGACTTTTTGTAGTGACATGGTATGAGTTCTCAGATTATTGTTGTTTGGGAAATGAAAGACAACCATTTCAGAGAAAGGGACAGGAAAATTATAGGCAATTTGGTATGGTGTACTTAAGGGCCCTCCAAATACATCACATGTAGATCCTAAATATATAACAACAAAACTACTTTTTGATGCATTTTTTTTGACTCTCAGGAAACAAAGGAAACCCCTAAGCCCCCAAAAAGCACAGTTGTTTTGAAACACAGTTAGCTGAAACTACAACAGATACCATGAGCAGTGAGCAATAGCAAGAAGTAGGATAGCCCTGTGGGCCCTGAGATTGGAACACCAAGTCTTGGACCCACCTCAAAATGAGGAAATTGAATCTGATACTAAAATTGTTTCCAGATCATAAACTCTCTGCTCCCAGAAGGAAATGCAATTCCTTTCTGTAGGGAACTCCCTACAGTTTAGGCCCTTGGAATTTCCATTTCCCCAGACTATAACATCTCTAACATATAAAGACACAAGATACCATGAGTAAGAGCCATTAGACCAAAATGAACAGCAGATGTATACCCCCTAAAAACTTAAGATATTGTAATTATCAGGTACTCATTATTGAATATTGTGTGTGAAATGTTTAAAGGAATAAAAAAGAAATTTAGGAAGGCAGGAAACAGGAGCCTATAAACAAACACTCTCAAATATAATTAACTATAATTTTTGAAAATAAAAATATAACTTTAAATTATTTTAGTAGATGATGTAAACAACAGATTAAAACTAGCTGAATAGAATGAATTAGAAAAGCATAGGAAAACTATATGGAGAGTATGAAAGAGATGTTAAAAAGATGTGAAATATTGAACTGATTTGTCTAACCATACATCTAATCTGAGACCAAAAGAAGAGAATAGGCTATAAGGTATTCAGAAGAGGCAATATGAAAATAATAACTGGGAATTTCCCAGAACTGATGAAAGACTTGAACCCATGGATAATAGGAAGCACAACATATGTATTTATATGTGTGTATATGTATATACATTTATGCATGTATAACTCATATATGGGTATGTGTGTAATATGTGAGGTCTGCCCAGAAAGTGTCCAGCCGTGTAATATGAAAACTAGAGACATTTATTGAAGAAGATACAAGGTACAAGAAATAATGTACATAGGACAATGAAACGTCAGTTCCCTTCAAAGTGGGCACCTTGAGACCTCACACGGTTTCCCCACCGTCTCTTAACCTTACCGGTTCAACATTCACAGGTGTTCTGCTTGTCGCAGGCCCTCCAGAATGTGGACCACTTTCAACAGATTCCTCAACCATCTTTGAAGTGTTTGTGCCACACCTTTATCTGCATTGCACTCATCGCATCGTCCCCCAAAGCCTTCTTCTGAATCATCCAAATAGTTTCTGTGGAGGAATGCTCTGGCTTAACACAAAATCTGATGCAGATTCGTTTCTCTACTGGCTCAACCATCTTGAGTGTGACAGCCACACAGTGCACATGCTCGACAAATCTAGTGCCCCACTGACTCGTACAGTGAGGTCATCGTTGTTCACGCGTGCGCATTCCACCCCGCTCGCCTTGGCTGCCAGGTTACATCCGGAATTGCTCTCGTTACATGAACAACGAACGTCTGGATACTTTCCGGACAGCCTTTGCATATCACTCAAAACTGCACAGTATCAAAGGCA
The DNA here is from genome assembly GCF_040939455.1 of Microcebus murinus. NCBI lineage: Eukaryota > Metazoa > Chordata > Mammalia > Primates > Cheirogaleidae > Microcebus > Microcebus murinus. The sequence continues at coordinate 111,660,324 of NC_134105.1, read as the reverse complement.
AAGATCATAAAAAGCGTCAGAGAGAAAAAAATGTAAAAATGTTTAAGGAATGACAACAGCTTTCTAAACAGAAAGAAATGTTTCCAATATTATGACATAATTTCTTCAAATACTACTCTATCCATTCTTTCTCTTTTCCATCTGGAAATTCGGTTAGATATATTTTGAACTTCTCACTGTTTTCTCTATGGATCTTGAGCTACTGCTTAGATTTCTGTATCTTCATGTCTCTGGCTGCATTCTGGATATTTTCTTTCGATCTGTTTTTCAGTTCAAGAATTTTCTCTTTATCTATCTTTAATCTGCTTTTAAACCTATCCATAAGGTTTTTTTTTTCAAAATTCAATTTGGTTCATTTTGAAATCTGTTTGGACATTTTTATAATCTCAGTTTTCTAGCACATATTTTCAAGTTTGTCTTTAATTTATTAAATAAATTGAGTATACTAATTTTATAGGCTATTTTTGATAATTTCAGTATCTGAAGTTCTTAGGGTGTAATTTTTCTTTTTCCTGCTTGTTTTGTTCATGGTGCTGTATTTGTGAGGGGTGCGTGCGTGCGTGTGTGAGAGTGTACACACATGTTGTGTATCATTGTCAGCTAATACTTATCTAAAGTTAATCCACAGCTACCTGGAAAGCTTCATAGAACGTGAATTTTTCCAGAACGAATTTTCATTATCTCTGACAAACATGTAGGGGCACTATGAATTCATGAAATTTTAAATTAAATTTTAACCTTGAGGTTTTCAAAATACTTGAATCCAGGCTGGATTCCTACTACTAGGAATCGTATCTGCATGAGGGCCAGCATATGGTCACAGAAAATCAGAGGATATTTTCTTTCCTTTGTTCAATATTTGAAGTTCAAGATGGATAATTTTATAAACAGTTCCTGGGAGGTGGGAATGTTTCTTATTTACTCTTACAACGAAACCATTGAAGACTAGAGTCTTAGTTTCATGTGGCATGGAAGGTTCCAGTCCCTTTTAGACTCTCCAGATTAGGGAGATGCTCAGATCGGGCTTTGTGTCCAGTTCCCTGCACCTCCATGGCCTGGGAACTGACACTGAAGTTCATCTAGCTTTATGAATTTCCTTAATATGAAAGTCAGTTTGGTTTTCTGTTTTCTTCTCTGGATTTCATTTTATTTTTTGCCTCCAAGAATTTATTTTTACTTTATTGCTAATTCAGCCATGCATTTTTTCACCTTATTGAATTAGAAAAGCCACAGTGATACATTTTTAAAAGGATGTTCTTGGCATGTTACTCAGCACTTTAGTTGTTTGTAGGAGATGTTTTGTTCAGGGTATCAAGGTCACTTCAAAACAAATAAAATGGAGAAAAAATATGTGATTAATAAGAAAAAAATAAAATAATTGAATAAGGACCAAGTATTTTCACCACAATATAAACAAATAGAATTGCCATTTAAGACACAGCATGACAAAATTGATTTAAGAAAAAGTCTAGTTATATTATTCTTTCTAGATGGACATTTAAAATACTAGAACCCCAAAATAATGAGATGAAAGAGTGGAAAAAGACACATCAGTTAAGTACTAACCAAAAAATAACCTGGAAGTTTATATTAGCAGACAACTTATAAGGCACATAGCATTATTAGGGGTAAAGCTAGTTACTACATAATGATAATAAGAGATTCAACTTACCTGGAAAATGCAATATATCTATTAATAACTTGTGCCGCTTTAATGAAATAGCTTTAAATATGTAAGCAAAAGATTGATAACACTACAGGTAGAGGTTGACTAATTCACAGAGTTAGAGCTTTTAATACATTTTTTTTAGTAATAGTGAGATAAATTAAACAAAAATCACCCAAAATATTAAATATTTAGATAATAACATTAACATGCTTGATTTAATGGACATATGTGAAAACTCACATGTAATGGATGTAATTCTCCTTAAACTCCTATGGCAGATTGTGATAATTAACTAGGTATTAGACTGTATAGCAAATTTTGACAAATATAAAAAAATTGGCCATAGGATCACATTCTTTGACAACAATGCAATTAAATTAGAAATGAGTAACAAAAAGGACAAGTGAAACTTTTATGCTTGGAAATGTTGCAAAATACTTCTAATTAACTCATAGGTCAGAAAGAAATCATATTAGAAATTAAATTACAAAACTAAATAATAATAAAAATATTTTATACACAAAAGTTGTATAATGAAATAAAATTGGCACGTCAAAATAAATATATAAACTTCAATGCTCACCAAGAAGAAAGGTAGAAAATGAACGTACTAAGTCTCTGACTTAAAAGGTAAGAAAAAGAATAGCAGAATACAGCCAATGAAAGCAGAATAAAGGATAAAATTAAGTGCTCAAATCAATGAAATAGAATACACACACATACACATATGTATATAAAACACAGAGGCAAATGTATACTAAAATGAACATCCAACATTACCGATTAAGAGAAAATATTTCTACTAAAAGTTCCACCAAATTTTCAAGGACTGGATAATTCCTGATTCATGAAGAAATTCTCTTCAAAGGCTAGAAAAAAAGAGAGCATACCAAAACTCATTTTGTGAAACTAGAATGACCCTAAAATGAAAACCAGTTAAAAACACTAAGAGATAGGAAAACTATAGATCAATTTTATCATTAAAATAGATTTAAAACTGGCTCTATTGGAAAATATATCCAAAAATCTAAAATAAAATATTATCAAGTCAAATTTATAAGTTTATAAAAGTGAAGATGAAACAACATGATTCCTGTGTTCATATCAGGAATATAATGAGAATATTCTATTAGAATGCCTAAAATATGTTTCACCAGATTAATTGACTAAAAGAGGAGATAGGATTTTATTTCAAAGGAGGCAATATAAAGAGTTAGCAGACATTTGTGAAAAAATAAAAACAAAATAAAACACGTAAAAATCTAGGTATAGAAATAAATTTTCTTTACTTGGTAAAGGATGTTTACAAAAGCTTTATAAAAATGACTTTGTTTTTAAGGTTGAAGCATTAGAATTCTTCTCTAAAAAATCAGGAACCAAATATGGGTCAATATTTCACTGGAGGTCCTAGCCAGCAAAATAAAAAAAAAGAATAAATACATACATAAATATTTGAAATAAAGAAGAAAGTGCCAGTATTCACAGTTGATGCAATGTAGACAAAATAGTATACAAATAAACTGTGGGCATTAATAACAGAAGTTATCAAGTTGGCTGGATATAAAATTAGTATACAAAATAAAGTTGCGGTTCTCAATTCCAAAACAAGCTGGAAGAAAAGTCATCATGCCTCTTACATTAACATGGATTTCGGCGAACAGACGACTATAACTTAAAGAGCTCAGAGTTAAAACAACACACATATCAAAGTTTATTTATGACAAAATTAGTGCTCTATAACAATAAAGAAAGGAGCATCTTTTCAATAATCATGCCACATTAAAGCAAGAACCTAGATCAGTGGGAACTCATACTCTATTGGTGGGAGTACAAATCATTCAAAAAAATGTCAGAAAACTATTTGTACTACCTTTAGAATTAATTTTAAAATAATGATTGAACTCATATAATATATTCTATTCTACTATTTTAGTTACTATTCTAGGCACCTGTAAATATAAATGAACAAAACATAAAGAATTCCGCCTTCATGTAGGTTACATTCTAGTAAATAGTCCCATATTCTATGTTCCAGAAATTCCATTCTGGATCACTCCCATCATTTTCTGTATTTTGTGGTGCATATGAGGAATTTCAGCTGGGAAAGGCTGCAAGGAACTATTATACATGTGCATTGGGATGAAGGTCCAAGAAGATTCATGGTAAAATTGCCAGATTTAGCAAATAAAAATGTAGGGCACTTAGTTAAATTTGAATTTATGATAAATAATAATTTTTAATATATGTATAGTTTCTATGATATATATATATATATTTTTTTGTTGTTGTTTGTTTTTTTTACTTTTTTGAGACAGAGTCTCACTTTGTTGCCCAGGCTAGAGCGAGTGCCATGGCATCAGCCTAGCTCACAGCAACCTCAAACTCCTGGGTTCAAGCAATCCTTCTGCCTCAGCCTCCCGAGTAGCTGGGACTACAGGCATGTGCCACCATGCCCAGCTAATTTTTTCTACATATATTAGTTGGCCAATTAATTTCTTTCTTTTTATAGTAGAGACGGGGTCTCGCTCTTACTCAGGCTAGTTTCGAACTCCTGACCTTGAGCAATCCGCCCGCCTTGGCCTCTCAGAGTGCTAGGATTACAGGCGTGAACCACTGCGCCCGGCCTCTATGATATATTTATAATTTATCTGGCAACCCTATTCATAGGAACATTATGTATTAGATATGCCAACACTCCCAACAATGCCAGCAATGAAAGAATCTGCATTCTACTATATTGACAGAGAGGTGCTCATGAACTGGGAGACTCATGCATAAAATTACCTTGGAATAGGAAAAATCAGACCAATTACATACAGAATTACTACAAAAAAATTATCAAATACAAAACATGAGAATAAAAGCATTTCGGTGGATGAAGCTTCTCTTAAAAAGGAAACTGTGAGACATTATTCCAAATTGGGTTAAATATCCTCAAGCAACTGTTGTGAGATATGAAAAACGTACTTAGTCTATCAGTCAGAGTGAAACCAGAGAAGCAGCATATGTATACACAAGACAAAAAAAAAATGGCTGATGCAGTTGTAGAGGCTGGCTAAGCAGGTAGGGAGTCTGCGGGACAGTCCGCCAGGAAAGGAAGAGCACGTGCAGGTTAGATATCCATGGGCACAGGTTAGAGCTGGTGCCTACACTGAGCATTTCTTCTCTCTTGGGAAAACCTCAACCTTGCTTTTAAGGCTTTCCAATTGATTAAGTCAGGCTCACCTGGGATAATCTCCTTTACTTAATGTCGACTGATTAGGAATTTTCATTACATCTGCAAAATCTCCTTACAGCAGTAAGTAGATTAGTGTTTAATTGACTAATTGAGGGCTGTAGCCCAATCAAAACGACTTATCAAAAAGCCATCACAGTCCTCCCATTGTTAAGTTGGCACCTACAGGACATATCTTATTAACCATATTGTCCAAATAAAGGCAGTAACGAAATTGTGCTCCTTCTAAATATATTAGTACCCTACATACAACTCAAAACTTGCTAACCATTTTCCTAGAAAAGGATATCAAGTCTTTTGGTAATGTTGACTCTTCTTTACAATACTTGTATATTCCTGGATAGAGCTGGAACCCATTCTACTAAGTGAAGTATCTCAAGAATGGAAAAACAAGCACCATATGTACTCACCAGCAAATTGGTATTAACGGATCAACACCTAAGTGGACATATAGGAGTAACATTTATCGGGTGTCGGGAGGGTGGGAGGGGGGAGGAGGGGATGGGTATATATATACAACCACAAGGAGTAAGATGTGCAACGTTTGGGGGATGGACATGCTTGAAGCTCTTACTCAAGGGGGACGGGTGCATGGGCAATATAAGTAACCTTAACACTTGTACCCCCATAATATGCTAAAATAAAAATAAAATCTCAAAAAAAAAAGTCAGGTGTACGAGACCAGCCTGAGTAAAAGGCAGACCCCCATCTCTAAAAAAGTTTTTTTAAATAAATAAATAACAAAAAAAGCTATAACTTAAGTACTGAGATATAAAATAAACTATAATTATAATATTTAATATCTGATAATCGAGGGAAGAAAACAAATATTTGGTTAATATATATGTAAACATAATTCATATCAAAGTAAGAAAAAATACAAGTATTACCGTCCTCATTTTGCAATGTAGCTTATATTCATAAGTACCTTCTTTGCTGAGGCAAAGAATCTCAGCTAGTCATGAATTGTTCTCTGGTGGAATGACCCACATTTTCATTCCTGAAGGGTCTGGCTATTAGCAGTTTTGCCTGAGTTGGGTTTTGATTTTTCCATTGAATTTAATTACAGGACACAGGAACACTAATAGACACACTAAGCGTTCTCCTGTACTCAAGACATTGTACATTTGTGTACAATGTCCTCCCTACTCCCATTTATGTAATAACAACACAATTTCCCCTTGATAGTTGGGATCAGTCACCCCCAAAAGTAACCCTCTTCTTTGCTTATTGATTCAGAGACATGGGAAACTCAAAGTTGCCAGGTAGCAGTCTCGAGTTTATTTCAGTGGACACGTTGTGTCCCTACATAGAAGCATTCTTCCATTTGGAACTAAGACCTCTAGGCCAGCAAAGTGGAAGCTCATGGGAATAGGAAGCAAAACATTTGCTAGCGGATCACTAGAGGTGATAGTGAGACAAGCCACTCTGAATTATCTACATTGATTATTGGACCCACGAATCCTGGATATGGAAGAAACAGCACCATACTGGATGCTGATTCACAGTAAATATCTCAAATGAAAGGACATACAAAGTATCACCATCTAGTTCGCACCATAAGTGACTCTTCAAAAGGCCATTCCACCATACTGCTATACCAACTTCTTCAGAGTGATGAGGAACTTGGGGAGAACAGTGAATTTAGTGACTATGAGTCCATTGCCGCGCTTCATTTACTGTGGATGGATTTCTCGGTTAGAAGCACTGCTGCGTGGAATACCACGATGGCGGAAAGGCATTCTGTACTACACACATAGCAGTTTTGGCAGATGCCTGGTGGGCAAGGGCAGCAAATCCATATGTAGAGTGTCTTTTCCAGTAAGAGCAAAGTGCTGCCCCTTTTATGATGGAAGTAGTCTGATGTAATCAACCCTACATCAGTGGAAAAGACACTCACTCTATGTACTTCCAGAATGCCTTTCCACCATCATGGTATTCCACACAGCATTGCTTCTAACCAAGAAATTCACCCACAGTAAATGAAGTGTAGCAATAGATTTGTAGTCATCCACTGTTTTATGGAGAAGGAAACTGAGGCTGAGGAAGGCTAAGAAACTTACTTGCCCAAGGATATGGCTAAGAAATTGTAGACTCAGGAGTCACAGAGTAGTTTTTTTTTGTTTCAGAGCTCTCTTTTTTTAACCCCTGTTACAATGTTTCCCAAATTCCAAATAGTGACTCCATAGTGAGTTGCAAAATCAGTTCAAGGTTCATGACTTGTGTCTGAAAAGGTAGAAACTATTAGAGTGCATTCTATAAAGTAAGAGTAATTTTTTTTTTTTTTTTGCGTGAAACATTTGAGAAATGTATAGACCTACACACCTTCAGTGTGTTGTGTAGTTTGGGTGCTTCGCAGGGGTACCCAGCCACGGGTCATGGGGGATAAATACAGCCATCTTCATATAGGCCAAGACATGTGTTCCAGGGGCTATGGCTACAAGAGATGGCATCTCTTTCTAATTTGCCCACCCAGTGGGAGCACGTCCATCTAATTTTCAGAAAGTCATCATAAAAGCTCTCTGTGCCTCTGTACACACATATGTGTGCTAGATCTTAATGTAAAATATAGTCCCTATTATGGTCCAAGTATAAAGAAATCTTTATTTTTTTTTTTAAAAAATTACCTACAACATACCATCAACATGAAGTTTTATATGTTTTAAAATAATAAAGAAAAGACGATTGTAAACCTCATATCATTTATTCCAAAGATAGGGCTTACCAAAGCTGGATGTAGAATAGGGATGAAGCAGATATTGGCAGGATTTAGAAGCAGTTTCTTCAGCAGTTGCCAAGCTCTGATCCCAGATATTGGACATAAAACTCCTGAATTGTAAAACTGTTCTCAGGACATGCATAATTTTCACCATTTGGAACTTAGGATTTAGCCTAATTACTTTTTAGGAAAGTTCTATTTGAAAATAAAATGTGCTTTGATATTCTATAATAATACAATGGTGATAATAAGAAAAGGATGATGAATAGCAGCAGCTAATAGGTATTAAGCTCTGAATATGTTGAAGGTACTATTTATTCAGAGTTCTTTGCATTTAATCCTCACAAAAACAATCTGAACAAACCTTATCCTCATTCTGCACATGAGGCAACCGAGGCACAGAGAGAAGTCAAACGGCTTGCCCAATTCACATAACTAGTAAGGGTTGGACCTGGGATTTTAACCCAGCCACTCTGGCTTCAGGATCCAGAAGTCAACTATTCTTCTATTTTGACTTTTAAAACTAATTATAAAGTTATTTCGGTCCCATGACAGCTACTAAAACTAGTAAGTACTTTTTTAACGTTCTGAGCTAGCTTTTCATGAAATATTTTTAATTACATGGCAGAATTATAAATAATCTCATCAGTGATTGCATATCACACAATGGTTATTTCGCTCTCTTATCATTAAAAAAACCATGAAGAAAACAAGATGTGATTGTTAAATAATTAATAATTTCAGACTGCTCATAAGGCACAAAGTCAGGCATTGCCCTTGGGGGTGTGACATCATAATGTTCGTTGCCTCCCCACTAAGTACAAGATTGCACTTGCAACAGAGTAAGTGTTTAAGAGGCCAAGGAAAGAGAGTGCTGAGACCTCATGATCTCATTTCAACACATATGCCAGCAAGTGATAAAAACCTGAGAAGTGAAATAGGGAACTATTTGTTGATAAAGAAATAAAATTGTCTCTAAATGCTATGGCTCTCAAAGTTTTCCAGGATACATCCCCGTGCCTGCAAAGACAGCCTTTCTTTCTTTAAAGACAGGGTCAGTCAAGGGCAGCCACTCATTTATCTCCGAGGTGGCAGAAGTCTATAACTTAAGAACACCCCACTTGAAAATGACAGTCATCTGGAGGCCCCTTTTATGATATCTTCCTCTTTTAAGCTGATAATAGAACAGAACTTGGTAAGGGCCACTCCGTGCCATGAATCAAATTGTACTTCACAAAAGTCATTTCCTATTGATGTTGATGTGCCTGTTCCTCATTTATATTGATCAGTGGACATTTGTTTGCTAAGATAAAACTAAAAGAGATTGCCTGGATGCCCTGTGACATTTTCAAAGGGGAAAATGCATTTTTCCCCCAGCATTCTATGTATGACTGCATTTCAGAAAGGAGTTACAAATCTCCTTTAGAGATGTCTGGGATGGAGTGAAGAAGATAATGTTTCTGGGTCGCTTCCTGTTTCCCAAGGGTCATTTTTACAAAGTCGGAGTATTATTTTTTAATGAAAATTGAAGTCATCTATCAGTATGTATTGAATTTAGTTAGGTTCTAGGATTTAGATATTTGTAATCAAATATAGGTACTTACCACACACGAGGAATAGTTGAATTCCAGAAAATCTTAAAGCTGTGCAACTGCTATAGAGGAAACAATGACTTAGAATAGATACTGAATTGAAGGTCCTAACGTGTATTGTATATGTACACACACACACACACACACACACACATCTCTGTATGTAGATATAGATGTATCTATCTATATAGAAATATGTAGGTATAGATGGATAGATAGATGTGCATTGTGTCCCTTGAAGTTGACTAGAAAAGCTGAATATTGATTTGTTGATTTGGGCAATGTCCTTATTTACATTCAGTTCATAAAAACGAGTGACCAAATATGTTGCACTCAAGACATTGATATCCATACAACTGTTATATCACAACAAAGCTATTTGCATAAATGGTTTATCAAAATCGAATATCTACCATAATTAAAAAGCAGCTACTTCGAGAAAGAAGCTAAAAGTCACGGATTTAATGCATTCAGAAATGGAGGCTCAAACCAAATGCCCATTAAGCAACAGTTATTGTATTTTATCTTGACAATAAAATGTATAAAGGCATTGAAAAATTGACCTTTTGTGGCAATACTGTACGACAACACTTTTCTTCAATTGATCTTGGTGATACTTCGGGTCACATACAAATCTCTTATGACCACCTGAAGAGGCTAGCAATCAAACTCAATTGCCAAATTGAGAAGAATAAGATGTTCTTTTGAAGGTCATCGCTAATATTTTGGTTACGAAAATCTATGACCCTTTCCTCAGTTTTTATGATTTCTAGATTTCCTTAGATTCTGATTCCAGTCATTTTACCTGAAGCTCCTTTGTTTTTCTTACATTCCATGATAATGTACCCTTCATTTTTTAAAACATTCCAACACTTCCTTTTGTTTTATCTTCTTTGTCCTTTTCCAACAGAAATTGAGATTTTTTTTCCCCCAAGATTTTGTCAGTAGCTTCCTCTTTTCTTGCTGTAAGATCTCATGGAGTGATTTTATTTGTTACTTTGAGTGAACACCCAGTTACACCATTTGTGCTGTAATTTCTGACCTTTAGGCTTAACCACATTGACTTTTAGGTAATGATGGAAAAGCTAAAATATCAAGTTCAAGTAGATCTCTCTCTATATATACACACAAATATATATCAAATATAATTTATATATAATAAAGTCTGAAGGCAAATGCAAAGCTGTAAGAACAGTCTAAACAGACAAGAAGAGGTTAGACAGATATTAATTCTATTCTAATGGGAAAGAACATTACACCTATACCACCAGCCATGGTTGCTTTCCTGAAATATAATTCTAAATTTCTAAATGTTTTCCTTGATATAACATTGGAATGCAAATTCAAGACATGACAAACCAGACTTACCTGATACTCATCGCTGGATTTGCTGCCATTAAGAATGGCAGATTCTGGATTTGCATTATTACAGGAATACTGCAAAAGTTCAGAATCTAATCATAAAGAACTTTCAGGAAAATCTCAGTGGGGGACATTCTACAAAATATTTATCCCATACTCTTTAAATGTAAATATCAAGAAAAACAAAAAAGGCTGGGCGACCATTCCATATTAAGGGAGATTACAGAAATATACAATTGTAGACATTTCTTGATTCTGGATTGGATCTTGGACCAGAAAAAAAAAATAGCTCTAAATGTGACAATTGATGAAATTTGAATGTCAACTGTGGATTAGATACTAATCTTATGCAAGTCTAAGTTTTCCTGATCTTGGTAACAGTTCTATGGTTATATAGGACAATGTCCATGTTGAGAACTACACAGTGAAATATTTAAGAACAAAGAATTATGTTGCTTTCAAGACATTTTTAAATGGTTTAAAAAAAAGAAAGACATGATTCAGGTATTATACTCTATGTAAGTTATACCTCCATAAAGTACTGTTGAAACATAAATAAAGGCTTTTAGACAAAAAAAAAAAAGAGATAATAGAAATATATAGAGGGATAGGTAATGATAAGGCAAACTGTCTATAATGTAAATAATTGGTGAATCTTTTTAAAGAGCCTGCAAAAATTCCTTGTACTAATCTTGCTACTTTGCTACTGGTCTCCGAGTTTGAAATTATACGAAAATAAAAAAAAAACACCCCCCAAAAGTACAATATAATGTAGACAAAAGCGTACACTGATAGTGGATCAAACTGTTTTTGTTTAGATTAGTGATGATGTCCCTTTGGTTGTTCTTTCCATTTTTCCTAGGTTGAATTCATTCTTTTATTCTCTTATGTTCTCTGTCAACCTTTTGTATAGTAAGGCCATATGGGACAGTGGTTAAGAGTGAAGGCTTCTAGAGCTGGACCATCTGGTGTTGCTTTGTGACCTTGGACAGGATACTTAATAGCTTAGTTCATTTGTTGTTTTTTATCTACAACATAGGAAAAATAAGAGCCCTATATGATTTAATTATGATGAAGTTCTTAAAACATCACTTTACATACAATAAGCACTCCATAATTTTGGTCCTTGAGGTGTGCCAATTCCTTTCTTTTTTTTTTTTTTGCTTAGTTTTTTTTTTAAGCAACTGAATTCAAGAGAAAGCAACTTGTCAGATATTGTATTGTTTCCCATTTAATTCAGATGATGTGATATGTTATTGAGTCTTTATCCTCCTACATTGTATGTTATGCTGCTATTTTTTTCCCAACACATTAGAATTATTCAAGAGGTTAAATATCCTGACTGAAGTAATGCTCTTCTCATTCATTGGGTCCATCTCAATAAGGTATAGAATGCTTAAATCTGTTAATGTAGTTTCAATGCTGAAAATCTCATTAGTTTAAATAGGCCAGGGGAGTATATAAGATTATTCCTCAATAGGATCCAAAGTGGAACAATTTCTGCTTTGGATTTTTCTATTCATCAGCAAAGAAATATAAGCAACACCTGCAGAAGTTTGGCTAAAAGGAATACACATTGTTTAAATTGAAATCTAGTTAGTGAATATAATAGGGCAAATATGTGCAGCTATGTTCAGGGGAAATGGTATTTTTGGACTCAGCTTCTTTGGCACAACCATTTTAAGAGTATGTATTATATGATGGGATAATTTTTAAAATAAGGCTGTTTTGAAGTCCTGATTTTAAAGTGGTCCCATCAAATGGGTCAGGCCTACTTCCCCATTTATTTAAATTATTGAGTCATGTAGATAAAAGAGTGCCAGGTGCTGCTCCTCAAGCACTATTATACCCAAGACATTATCATTTGGAAAAGGAGATCGGTTTGGACTTTGTTTTAATGGGATACCTTTGGAGGATTTTAAACATCTTCTGATCAATGATTTTAAGGAGATTACTTTGGCTGCTATGTTAAACAAACAAATAAGAAAGGATAGCATGCAAGACCATGTTAAGAGGGTATGTCAGAAGTTCAAGGAAGAAATACTGGACTTCTTATTCATTAGAACCAAAAAATTTCTCCCACCATCCCAATAAGTTATATCTGGTATTTAGGAAGTAGACTAGACAGGACTGAAATGAATTTGTTAAGGGAATTCAAGAGATTAGAATCAAAGATTACACCTGGGTTTTAGGTTTGAAGGACTGATTAAACAATGGTGATATTTTGTGATATGGAGAAGAAAAGGAACAAGTTTGAGTGTTAGGGAAATAAAAATTTATTTTTGGTTGTAAATCATTCAGTTAATGCAACTGCCTCTTTGCTTAAATGATTTTTGCTTTTCATGGCTTGACAAATGTTTTAATAAGTAAATTAGTATATACTGTTATTAATTCTATGGTTTTAATTTAACTTAACTACTTTCTTAGTGTGGCCATATAAAATTAACTCAGAGGACTGTTACTTAGAGGCAAAAGCAATAATAATATGCTAGCCAGGACATCTTTATGCAATGTTTCCAAGGGTCATTCATTTGACATGTGCTTTGAGTAGACTGGAGTCACAATGACCTGTGCATATCCCCTTCTGTAATGTCCTGCCAAGACCAACACAACAAGAGTTCAGACGGGAATAAAAGACACACATTGCCCCCATCAACACAGGACAGTAATCAAGAAGCTATCCTTATCTTCAGAATAAATACTGGAATATAATGAATCTGTGGCAGTATCAGATCAAGTACTCAGAGCCACCCGAGCCGCCGAGAGAGCTGGCTTCACTAGGCTGTTACTCCATTCCACCTTGGCTTTAGCTTCAGTGCCAGAGGACAATCTCAGGCTGCTCCAGCCTGATAGAGCAGCAATATCAATAAGCTCTACTGTTTTATTAGGTTTATCAAACAGCAGTCTATCTGGTCTGCTGGCCAGGATGTGCCGATCCGTTATAATGACTCTACCCCACTTTATCTCACAACAGAGATCTGTGAACAGCATCTCACATTCATGCTTAAAATATGACTGGCATTCCATTAAAGCTCTAGAGAGTCCGTTCAAGTACAATAGAGGCAAGGGTAGTGAGTTCTACATGTAAAAGCAAATAGATTATGGTTTGATTCCCTTTTAAGAATAGTAAAATTAAATTCTGGGGCCTTTTCTCTTTTCTAGGGAAACAACCATTAATTACATTTACTTGTTATCGTGTAGGAAAAGAAATTACTGGCATTTTTTGGTAGCTTTTCATATCTTACAAAGTACTTTCATATTTTTCATTTTACTTTACCCACAGCTTCAGTGTGTACTGATATTAGCTACTTTTATAGATAGGAGAACAGTACAGTGTTAATCAACTAACTCACTAAAATGAGGGCAATTCAGGTAGAATCAAAGTAGCCATGTTATACTTAGGAGTATAATCTTCAGCAACCCAAGTAGCGTTATTGCTCACATACATGCTCTAGTATCTAGTGCAACACATTTCATTCTTAGATATGTAGAATGTCTGTTGGTAGTTATCATTCAACCTCTACTCATAACCACACTTTCAACTTCATCAAATGCCAAAAATTAAAACAGTTTTTCCACTGGACCAGTGAGGAGGAGGAGAAAGTGGAGCAAGAAGAAGAAGAAGAAAGGGGAAGGGGCGGGGGAAGTAGAGTAGTAATATACTAGTCTCTTTTCTCCTGGTATTTAGTTTCAATGGAATTATGTGAAAGTTTCAGAAATATCAACTGGTAATCAGCTTTACTGACCCATTGATGACACTTATTTTCTGATGCAACTTCTAACCACCTATCACCTCACTTCTTGTAGAGTCACTTCTTGTGGGAGTCACAAAATATTTTTTGTCTAGCCTGACAGTTATATCTTTTTCATTAAGAAGCCTTCCATATTCCTCCTAGGCAGAGTTTCTTGTTCCCTTTGTTGTATTAAATTTGTTCCTCTTACACGCCTGCATTATCCCACGCATCACGCAGTTCTGCAAGAAATTGTAAACGGGATTTCTCCTCCACTAGACTCTGAAACTCATGATGACTTTTAAATTCATCTTTGAATTCTGGATAGCTAGTCTGGTGACTTGGCACAAAGTAGTTCTCAGATGCAGCCTTAACATGTTTTGTTGAGAGTGATAGGACATGATGAAACTCCAAACTCAACTTTTCCCCAGAGACCAATACAATAGAAATTAGGCACCAAAGAGAGCATGAGAAAGACCCTTACCAACAGCCTCCCAAACGCCATGTCGAATTGATAAGGGAAAGATCTGTAAATCAGGTAATCCACAATTCTTTACCTTTTAGCATACCATGGAAATAAACCGGAGAAAAGATTATGAAGATTTCTCCAGAGAGCTTCTACACTTTGATCCCCCAAAGATTGGGATATGCTAAGGCATACTCCCTTCATCTAACAGCCAGGGGATCGTTTAGAGTTAGTTATGCAGAAGTAAAAGGTGGTTAGCAAGAAGAAACCATATATCTTAGATTTTCCAGGAGAATTCTAATATCAAATAGGCTGTCCTGTTGTTCCCCATAAGTATGCTCATGCTGTCAGACCACATGCTACAATTTTTGCAGTATAAAATATAGTCACTCCATCTAAAGATGACTCAGACATTTAAAAATGGTGATAGAATTTTTAGATTTTATGTCTGAGGAGCTTGAAAGAAACAATAAGGAGAAAAATGATTTGGGAGTCCAGAAAAAGCTGGGCAGTTAAGGGATATTTCTGATTATCCTTTTAGCCATAGAGATTTAGAATACTTGAGAGTTTACTTCTAAAAGCTATCTCCTAGCTTGGACAATCAGCCTAAATTTCCACTAAGGCTGATAAAACTTTAAATATCTTTGCTTTAGTTAGAATCTATCAAACATCAGAAAAGGGAAAGCGTAGGGCAGGTATGGGAGCAAATCAGAATGTGTCCAGAAACTCAAAGCTGGTAACGTTGGAATTGGGGAAATGATAAGGAACATGAAGAACATTCTTTCTATTTCTAATTTTGACTTCATCTGCAAGTTTGTTTCTTCCTTTTCAGTCTTTCTCTAATAGTCACCAACTAATATCATTACTAGCAAATAGTTATTAAGCATTTCCTTCATGTTTCCCTTACATAGTAGCTAATTTAATGCCCTCAAGAGCCTTATGAGATGCACCCATTTTACAGATGAAGCAATTAAGGCTGAGAGAGGTTAAGGAACTTTCCCAAACTCTTAACTGATAGAGCAAAGTTTTGAAAATAGGCCTGATTCCAGTACTAAAATACTATTAACCACTATAGCACATTCCTCCTAACTGGTAGTAGCTGCTCTCTTTCTATAAATATCAAATTTACACATCAGAGATTAACATAGTAGAAAAGTACAACTCTGGTTCTTCAGACCCAATTCTGAAACCTTGAGGACAATATCTGCCTTGTCAAGATTGAATGAGATAGGCATCTCTGATAGGGGTGGTTATGTTTTATAAACATCTCAGCAGAGGGTATATTGTCTTTAGTCAGAGGATCGTGGTCCAACAGTGGTCCACTCCCTGAAAATGGAGATTCACACTCCCAGATGTATTTATTAAATGGTTTTTTTTTTTGTGCAAATGATACTCTAAATCTCTGATTACAGGTTGATTTTATTTGTTCAACAAACATTTATTGACCACCTATTATGCATCTGGCATGCATCTGGCATGACTAGGGTTGCCTGATTTAGCAAATAATAATACAGGGCACCCAGATAAATTCAAATTTCAGTTAAACAATGATTATTTTTTAGCATAAGTATGTACCAAATATTACATAGGCATCTTCATATGGCAACCTTAGGCATTATTTTGTACCCTTCAGGTTAAAGTGTCATAAGGACTAAGATAACTGATCACCATTCTCACTTATTCATTTAAAACTGGACCCAGAGAGTATAAGTTAATGTTAATAGCCTTGAAGAGCACTATTCTCTTCCTCTTTATTTCAGTTTGGATTCACTCCCAATATCAGTTATCACTTTATTTTCTAGAAGGAAGAGATTATTACCCAGCTTATTACCTGTGGGGATATTTTGGTAGTTATAAAAGGAATTAGCCCATTGAAGAGCTCTCCAGCCAGATATCATTAAAATCACAGACCTCTGAATTCAGCATAGGCACCTAAGATTTTGAATCAGTTCCCATGCCTTATTTAGGAAATTAATTATTTAGAAATATCAAATGGGTTGGGAATGGCTAATTTTAAAATGATTAAATGGTCACTAATTAAAAATCAACTCTATGTCCAGAAGAGGCTTCTGTCCAGATGTATGTTATGATAACTTGGCTCTCTAAATATCAACTCATTAAAAAGTGTCTTCACATTGCCCCTCTTACCTCACCTCGCCATTTCCGCTCTCCACCTGCCCTTCACTACACACACAGAGACACACACACGCATGCACAGCCAAGCACATGCATGCACGCACACACACACACACACACACACACACGATTGAGTGCTGAGCTGGGTGGACTGCCCGGTTTATGCTTACAGAAAGGTATGTATGACACTGGCAGCGTGCACCTACCTTATCACAACATGCCCTGCAAAATACCCCCTCCTTGCATGTCTGACTCCAGACTGCATCCAGTATACCTGAGGCGCTGGCTGTGCTTTATGAAGTCTAAAATTTTCGACTGGTTGTGTCTTTCCATGCAAACTCATTAGGCACTATTTACACCCGCCGCAGCTGCGAAGAGAGAGGTTCTGAACTCTGGCATTCTACAGTAGGCTTTGTTTCTCATTTACATTTGCATATTAAAGTGTTTGCCTGAAATAGGCTATTGAAATTAATTCAGGATTAATTGGTGTCTTTATCTCATTAGGACAATCTAATTTAAGGATGATGAAATTGTTTAGCCTCCCGTTTGCATAATTAGATTGCTTTGAATTGCTGTCATTATTGGCTCTTTAGCATCATCTGTAGGCCTCAAACAGACAAGAGCTTCAACCTCATAAAGACCAATCATGTGTTACAGCAGAGGGCTGTTAACCCCTTTTAACCCAAACTCACTTGGATTAGCAGTCACAACAGACAGGCCTCGGTCCCTGAGAGCCTTGAGTGCCTTCCTCTTTGAATTCTCGATGTTGAGATTAACAAATTGTCCTGCATGTATATACTTGGACGTGAAAACTGGTTACAGCATCATCTTCTGGGATCCAAAGTGTTCAGAAGACTGACTCCTCTCCTTTGAGCATCACCCTCAATGCTATGGTGACCTTCCTTCATGGTAACTGGAAATTCTTTTATTACCTAAAAATGTGACAACATTCCTAGCATCCTTGAGAGGATGTTGGGCTTTTTTTTTTACCAAGCCCAACACTCTTTACACTCTCAAGACTTAGCAACAAGTATTGTTACTCAAGGAAGTTACAGAATAAATGAGACACAGGAAGCCATCTGACATTCATTTAATCATTTATTAATTCAACATTTAGCAAATATTTTTTTGAGTACCTTTAGTGTGCCTGATATTGTACAAGGCACAGAGAATCCTTGAGAAATAGGTCACAGGCTTGTTGTATATTCTGTTTCAGGGAGAGGAAAGCATGGGAACAGTGACAGGAGAGCTGGGTTCTAGCACCAGCTGGCTGCTTTGGAAAGCCACAGAACCTCAGTAAACTTGAAATTTTTTATCTCGTTTCATTGATGAATGGTTGTACTACATTAGTGTTTCTCATCCCTGGGTATTACAATAACCTGTGAGCTTTAGAAAAATACCTATGCCTGGGTCAAACCCTCAATAAATATAATCACAATGTCTAGGAATAGGCAAGGATTCCCACATTATTAAAAAATAAGTGAAATCTAATCACTGAAAAGCCAGTCTCTTAAATAATTTTTAAGGCTGCTTCTAGTAATTAACACAAACAAACCAAAGATAGCATTTTTATTTTATCCAATACTCCTGGTAAAAATGATTGCTGCAATACAAAATTTGAATTTAATTTTCTTCAGATAATAAGAAAAATTAAAATTACAGAATAAAGACAATTTTTAGATTTCAAACTGAAGAAAATAAGAATTTCAAAAATCAACACTTTATTTGAAAAAAAAAAAAACATACCCGCAGAAATTAAAGAGGCTTACGAACAACATGAATGATACAAAATAAAACAATAATAACAGAAGCAGGATGTGTTAATTATCTGGTGGCATTTTTTTTCTTGAAAAATTAAAGTAGACTATAGAATGCTTACTGTACTTAAAGATGTTTGATTCTCATGTCAGCTGTATTTCTCTTGTACCCCTCCCTAGCTATCCTGGTCATAAAAGAATAGCCAATTTCTCAGTATTTTAAGCTAAGGAAATAATCCTAATTATGACACCAAGAGGGAACAGGAAAGGAAATAGAAAACTTTTTACATAAATTACGAACTAGATAACATTGTAGATCTTTCTCACAGACAATTCGAAGGACACTTTATGAGGAATCTTAATATGCCTTATAAACAATATTATGATAATGTATTGTTACTATCATTCTAGTTTTATAAAAGGGATAACTAGAATTCAGAAAAGAAACAATCTACTACTACAATATCTGATGTTTTAAAATCTATTTTTACTTTCACCGAACTTTGCTTTAAATTTTGCCTGGCTTTATGTCTAAAGGGCTAAGATTACAATTATGTATTTATATTATGTCCAGATAATAAACTCTTAGTTTCTTGAAGAAGCTCAACAACACACCCAAGCAGGAGTCTGGAGCCTTGGGTTTGAGGAACAAGTTATTTGAGCTTGAATGATTTATTAACTTCCACGGCCTTAGTTTCTTCAACTTGGAATGAGGGGAATGTGCAAAAGCCCCAAGGACTTCAAAGATTTGTTACATCTGGGACTACACTCTGGAATGTTTATTGAAATTGACTAATCTTCATGTGTTAAGCAAGTCCTAACACATTTGAAACAACTGGAATCGTATAAAATCAAGCCATAGACTTGGGGGTGGGAGCAGGGACTATAGTTAGACATGCCATTTGCTCCCATCACTATATGCAAGGAACAGCAGCATAATGACAGCCATCACTACAACAACTAAAAGACAAAACAAAGCAAAGTATGTCTAAGAATAGAATAAATCCCACACAGGCGTTCAAGTCACGGAACATTTCTGTAGAGTAGGTGAAAATGACCACGCCATTATTCAGCTTGAAAAATGTCATTGGTCCTGAAAGTGACTGACTTCAAAATCTGGGACCACAAAACCCCCCAGCTGGATATGAAGAACTAAATGGACCATCAGCTTCTCTGAGTTGGGAAAGAAGACAGAGCAGGAGAGAGGCTGCTTTATGAGTCAATTCACGTTTGGCAACATCTGGTTATGTCTCATCACATTGCAAATTTATGACCCTGGAAACAACATGTTGATGTTGATGATCCTTTGCGAAGAGAAGCCTGAACTATAAACTTATGACCAAAGCAGGAGCAAGGGGCTGTGGCTGTTTTCTCCAATCTGACAACTCTCTTGCTTGGGTCAAACAGATAAAGGCTCGGACTGCTGACCCTTCTTAAACAATGCCATGGATGAATACTGAGTGAAGAGGACTAGCTGACAAAGTTGCAGAAGGTTATGAGGAAGTAGGGCCTGACTTACCCCAGGAGAAACCTAGTGAGATTTAGTAGTGGCCAAACCTCACAGAAATCAAGAAATGAAGACGACTTACCACAAATCAAGCCTGGCATATTTACTAACGCACACCATGGCCGGCCAATTCAACAAATTATAAAGCAGGTCTACTCTGTTCTCAGAAGGTATCTGGATTTGCTTTTTGATAAAGCTGAAACTCAACAAAGGCAAGCTGTTGTGTATGTGTGTGTGTTATAATTACCTTGAACTTCTCATCACAGCCATGTTACCAGATGAGACACATTTCAGCTTTTAAGCACTACATTTTCAGCAGCAGGGGAAAGAAAGATCCTTTCCACAAAGAATTCACTTTTGAGAAATTTCTTATCTCAAATGAAAATTCAGGACTAAAACTTTGTTATTTTAGATACACTCCAAAATATATCTCAAGTTTTGCTTGACAATATAGGTAATAGAAGAACGATTTCATTTCTATGTAATATTGTATTAAAAGTGCCCTATTTTTATGGCTGCCAATAAAAGATAGTGGAATAAAATGTTTATTCCACACCATTCCCTGCAACTTGCTCCACAAAAAGATTTTTTAAAAAGAAGGAAATTTTATGTTTTAAGAAAATAAAAAAATATCTGCCAAATAGAGTGAAGAGTAAAATTAAGCCATGCTGTCAACTAACACGACTCAGTCATGCTGTGTAGTTTTCTATAGTAAGTTAGGAAGTCTTGGAAGATGCAAATGATAGTTTCCTAGGAGTGATGAGAAATGAGTGTATATATGAGTGAGAATGGAGGGAACAAAAGAAGTAGAAAGCCTTACTAGAGCAATCCACTTCTACCCAGAAAAATGCAGGATGGAAGAATATTAACGGAAGAATTTTTCCAAGTTTTCCATGCATCACCACCTGTCCCCACCACACTCACATACACAAAACATAATGGTAAAACATTTATGAGAAGAGCATTTCACAGTGAACAACTCTACAGTGGCTGGCAAAAGTCAAATGAACAGAAGTAAATACAAACTGTTCACACAAACACAAAATTTTGTAGTACATCATAACATCTTCTTACCAGGATCAGTTATCCATCTCAAAAAGTAAACCTGGTAAGTTTGGAAGAGTTGTTCACCCAGATTAAAATATACAGCAAGTTTTGCTAAAAAAAAACCCAAGCAAACTAGTATCTTACTGGACAAGATTCTGACTTCTCAGCTCATTTTTTCAACTCATCTGTATTTGTGGGCTTAGAGAGAATTTTCCTTTTTAAAGAGAATTAATATGCAAAAGAATCCAGTATGAGTCCTATGCAAAGCAATTATTTTAAACAAAGAAAACATAACAAGTTAGTTAAAGATGCAATTTCTGAGAATAATTACATAATAAAACAAATTTCTTATACAGAAGAAAATCATGGAAAGTATTGTCTTATTCAAAGAAGAAATGTAGGTACTCAAGAAGAAAAATAAACCAATAGAAGTTGTTAAAAAGTGCTATGGCTGAGAGAAAGAAAGAAAGAAAAAAAGGGAGAGAAAAGAAGAGAAAGAAGGAAAGTAATACGTGTGTGGATATTTAATTATGGAAATGAAAACCACATTAGAAGTATTCATAATTAGAGTAGATGTTGCTTAAAACAGAGTCAAGCTCATGAAATGTGATTTGGTAAAATAATATAAAACAAAATATAAAGCAAAACAGAGTAGAGCAAAACTATATGGAATTATATTATTAGGAGAGAGAAAATGGAGATCCTATATTTATATAATTGGTTTTCCTGGAATAAAGAAAGAACTAAAACTATAGAACAAAGGGACATGAGCTAACACAGTATGAGAATAAGTTACTGAACTTAAGATTCAAGGACCAAGAAAGAAAACCATTAACATCAAAGCAAGAAGAATTAGACCACAACAAATTGGGAAAAACCCCACAAAACTTGAAAATATATTGAATAAAAATGCAACACAATGTTTAATGATGCCATAATAGAAGCAGTCACGTTGAGAACAAGAACGCAAGTGTTCACCATCATTAGTATTTAATACTCCACAGAAAATAAGTGATGAAACTGATTTTTAAACTCAGATATTCTGATTCGTAGAATTTATAGGAAGTCTATCTGAAATTCAAATTGAAGTTATTTTATGTCTGAACTCTAATTGCCTACAGTTCACCACAATTCTTCAATAAAATCTGTATAATTAGCAGCATTGATTTAGTGTTGTTATAAAGAAAGAGGCAAAAAGGGTTACAGTCTCAGAATTTCAAGCATGAGTAGCATACAAATGAGCAGAGTCCTCATTTATAGAAGTAAAAAAGGATAATAAGAGATTACTATGAACAACTATATGCCAACCAATTAAATAATACAGATGAAATGTATGATTTTCAAGAAAGATACAAACTACCAGAATTGACTTTAGAAAAAAACGGGTTATTTGATTAGATCTATAACAGGTAACGAGGTTACATTAATAATTTAAAACATCCAACAAGGAAAAGCTCAAGCTATGATGACTTTAGATTGTGATTTCTATCAAAAATTTAAATATGAATTAATACCAACTGTTCGTAAATTCTTCCAAAAATTAGAAGGGGATAGAGCACTTTTCGATTCATTTTAAGTGATTAGTATTACCTAGATAATGAAAACAAAAAAAGACATTGCTATAAAGGAAAAATATATATGGTAACCCCTTATGAATAGATTCTCATAATCCTCAACAAAGTATTGGCAAACTGATTATGCCCATACATTTATGTTGGAATACATACCAGGACCAAGTGGGAGCTATTCCAGGAATGCAAGATTGGTTTAACATTCAAAATGTAATCAATGTAATAACATATTAATAAAATAAAGGCCAAACTCCACACAACTATCTCAATAGATACAGAAAAAGCTTTTGTCAAAATCCTACACACTTTTTTTTAATAATTCTTAATTTATTTATTTTTAATTTTTCCCTTTTATTTCATCATATTATGGGGGTAAAAATATTGTTAGGGTTACATATATTGCCTCTGCCACCCCTTCCTCCTCCCGACGTGCCAGAGATTAAAGTGTGTCCAATCCCCAGGTGGTGTGCACTGCACCCATTATGTAAGTATGACCCCTTCCCCTCCTCCCCCCTCCCACCTGCCCACCACCCAATAAAAGAGGTTTTTTGTTTGTTTGTTTGACATTTTGGTTACATTGTATATCTTTGCCTCTCCCTAAGAAGGGTTAGAGGTATGCCTTTCCCCTCCAAAATGCTCACCACATCCCTAAGATGTGGGTCTCCACCCCCCTAATCCTTGGTGAACATTGCCACCATTTGAGAACCATAGTTTTAATCAATCAGTACCAATTTGATGGCGAGTAGATGTGGAGCCCATTTTCCATATCTTGTGTCGCCTGACTTTGGATAATGGGCTTAAGCTTAATCCAGGATAGCATAAACGGTGCTAGCTCATTGTCATTTCTTAGAATTGAGTAATATTCCATTGTGAGCATATACTACTTTCTCTTTCCCATTTCGTCGTGTGTGTGTGTTTTCACAAAAATCCTACACACTTTTGTGAAAACACACACACACACACACACACACACACACACACACACAACAAAATGGGAAAGAGAAAGGAACTTCTTCAACCTGATAAGCAGCATCTATGAAAACCCCAACACAAACATAATTAATGGAGGATGTTTGAATGCTTTCCCAATAAAATCAGGACTGCTGTGAACTAAATGTTTGTGCCACACTCAAATTATATGTTAAAAGCCTAATCCACGATAGGGTGGTGTTTGGAGATGGAGCCTTTGGGAGGTAATTAAGTCATGAGGCTAGAGGCCTTGTGATTAGACTAGTGTCCTTATAAAAAGAGGTAAGAAAGAGCCTGCTTCCTTTCTGCTCCCTCTCTACCACGTGAGGATATGAGAAGATGGCTATCGTCAAACAGGAAGAAAGCCCTCAGCAGATACAAAATCTTCCAGCACCCTGATATTGGACTTCCCGGCTCCCAGAACTTTGAGCAACAAATGTTTGTTGTTTAAGCACCTAATCTATGGTATTATGTTATAGCAACCTGAACTAAGATAGAGACCAACAAGAATGTCTTTTTGAAACTTCTACCCAACATTATACCGTAGGTTCTAAGGAATAAGCAAAAAGAAAAAAGAAAAGAAAAGGAAGAAAGAAAATAAAAGAAATGACAACAATATTGGAAAGGAAGAAGTAAATTATCTCTTATCTCTCTTCACAGATAACATGATCTTGTATATGGAAGAACATAAGCTTCCACAATAATTTAATAAATAATTTCTTCAAAGTGGTAGAATATAAGATCAATATACAAAAGTCATTTCTATTCCCTTTTTTAATATGTATAAATTTCTGGGGTACAAGTGTAATTTTGTTACATGAATATATTGCATAGTAGTGAAGTCAGGATTTTTAGTGTATCCATTACCTGAATAACATACGTTGTACCCATTAAATAAATTCTCATCATCTACCTTTCCTACTCTCTACTCTTCTGAGTCTCCATTATCTATCATTGCATACCCTATATCCATGTATATACCTTATTTAGCTCCCACTTATAAATGAGATTATGTGGCATTTGCCTTTCTGTGTCTGAGTTGTTTCACTTAAGATAATGGCCTCCATTTCAATCCATGTTGCTGCAAAAGACATAATTTCCATCTTTTTTATGGTTGAATATTATTCCACTATGTATATATACCATATTTTCTTTATCCAATCATCTTATGGTAGATATTAGGTTGATTCCATAACTTTACTATTGTGAATAGTGCAATAAACACATGAGTGTATCTTTTTGATATGATTATTTCTTTTCCTGTGTGTAGATACCCAATAGTGGGATTGTTAAATCCAATGGAAGTTCTATTTTTAGTTCTTTGAAAAATCTCCATACCGTTTTCCACAGAGGTTGTACTATTAATAATTTGGATTCCTTTCAAAAGTATATAAGAGGTCCCTTTTCTTCTTAACCTCACCAACATCTGTTATTTTTTGTCATTTTACTAATAGCCATTTTTACTGGTATAAGATGATATCTCATTGTGGTTTTAATTTGCTTTTCTCTGATGATTAGTTATGTTGAGTATTTTTTCATATGACTGTAGGCCACTTCTATGTCTTCTTTTGAAAACTGTCTATTCATATCTGTTGCCCACTTTTTAATGGGATTATATGGTGCTTTTTGTTGTTGTTCAGTCATTTGAAATCCTTGCAAATTCTGTTTATTAGTCCTCTGTCAGATGAATAATTTGAAAATATTTTTATTACATTCTACAGGTTTTCTTTTTACTCTGTGGATTATTTCTATTGTTGTACAGAAACTTTTTACTTTAATTAAGTCTCATTTGTCTATGGTTGTTTTCATTGACTATGCTTTCAAGGTCTTAGTCATAAATTCTTTGCATAGACCAAATGTCTAGAATTTACCCTAGGTTTTCTTCTGGTATTTTTATGGTTTCAGGTCTTACATTTAAGTATTTAATCCATCTGGAGTTAATTATTGTATATGGTGAAAGATAAGGGTCTAGTTTCATTCTTCTGAATGTGGCTACCCAATATTCCTAGCACCATTTATTTACTAGGGTATCCTTTCCTGAATGCATATTTTTGTCTGCTTTGTTGAAGATCAGTTGGTTGTAGGAATATGGCTTTATTTCTGGGTTCTCTATTCTGTTGTATTGATCTATATATCTACTTTTATACCAATACTATGCTATTTTGGTTACTATAGCCTTGTATTATAGTATAATTTGAAGTTCAGTAATGTGATGCCTCCAGTTTTGTTCTTTTTGTCTAGAATAGCTTTGGTTCTTTTTTGCTTCCATATTAATTTTAGGGATGCTTTTCTAATTCTGTGAAAAATGATGTTGATATTTTGATAGGGACTACACTGGATATGTAGATTGCTTTGGGGAGTATAATCATTTCAATGATTTTAGTTTTTCTGATCCATGAGCATGAGATGTTTTTCCATTTGTTTGTGTCACCTACAATTTCTTTCATCAGTATTTTGTAGTTCTTGTAGAGATCTTTAATCTCTGTGGTTAAATATATTTCTATGTATACTATTTTTTGTTAGCTATTATAAATAAGATTGCCTTATTGATTTTATTCTCATCTTGATTATTATTGATGTATAGAAATGCTACTGATTTTTGTATATTGAGTTTGAATTCCTGGAACTACAGAATTCATTCATCAAATCTGAGAGTTTTTTTGTTGGAGATTTTAAGGTTTTCTAGACAAAAGATTATATCATTAGAAAATAAGGATAATTTGACTTCCTCTTTTCCAATTTGGATGCCTTTTATTTTTTTCTCTCACCTGGTTGCTCTTGCTAAAACTTTCAGTACTATATTGAATAGGAGTAATGAAAGTGGGCATCCTTGTATTGCTCCAGTTCCCAGTGGGAATTTTTTCAACTTTTCCCATTCAGTATTATTGGATGTGGGTTTGTCATACATAGGTTTTATTATTTTGAGGTATATCCCTTCTATACCTAGTATCTTGAAGACATGCTAAATTTTATCAAATGCTTCTTTTGCATTTATTGACATTATCATAGGTTTTTATTCTTAATTCTGTTTATGTGATGCATCACATTTTTTGATTTACATATGTTGAAACATCCTTGCAACCCTGGTATAGAAACCACTTGATCATGGTGTATTATATTTTTGTTATGCTGTTGGATTTGATTAGCTAGTATTTTGTTGAGGATTTTTGCACCGATGTTCATCAGGGATATTGCCTATAGTTTTCTCTTTTTGTTGTATTCTTGTCTGGTTTTGGTATTAGGGTGAACTGGCTTTATAAGATGAGTTAGGGAGAATTCCTTCCTCTTCAATTTTTTGTAATAGTTTCAGAAGGGTTGTTATTAGTTATTATTTGTATGTTTGGTAGACTTTGGCTATGAATCCATCTGGTCCTGGGATGTTTTTGTTGAGGGGCATTTTAATACTGATTCAATCTCACTATTTATTATTGGTTGGTTCAAGAATTCTATCCATTTGTCTTTCAATCTTGGGAGTTTGAATGTTTCCAGGAATTTATCCATTTTCCCAGATTTTGCAGTTTATAAGTACATAGGTATTCATAATAGTCTCCTATGATTTTTTGTAATCAGTTGTATTTCTAAACATGGGCAATAGACAATATAAAAATAAAATCAAGAATTGCATGTACAATCACACCAGAAATAGTAAGTGGTTAACAGCAAATTTATCAAAAGAAATACTGAATTTGTAGACTGAAAACTGCAAAACATTTTGAAATAAATTAAAGAGGATCTTAATAAAAAGAAACCTACACCATGCTCATGGGATATTGTAACATGAAAATATTCCCCAAATTGATGTGTAGATTCAGTGAAATGCTTTTTAAAATCCCAGCTTTCTTCATTGATTTTTTTCTTGTAGAAATCAACAAGCTGATGCCAAAATTCATATGGAAATGCAAAAGACCTAATAATACTAATAATAATAAGGCACAACAATCTTGAAAAAGAAGAAAATTTAATACTTCTCAACTTCAACCTACTGCAAAGCCATAATAATTAAGACCATGTGATACTAATATAAGCAAAGACATATAGATTAGTGGTATAGAACTGAGTGTAGCAATAAATGATCACATTTAATATTAATTGATTTTTTTTGACAAGGGTATCAAGACAATTCAATGGAGAAAGAATAGTGTTTTAAAAAATAGTGTTGAATATCTGTATGAAAAAGAATGAATTTTGTCCCTTACACACCACCATACACAATAGTAGCTCAAATGTATCATAGATGTAAATGTAAGGACAAAAACTATAAAATTCCTAGAATGAAACACAGGAATAAATCTTTATGTGTTGGTTGGGTCAGGCAATGGTTGCTCAGATATGACATCAAATACATAAGTGACAGAAAAATAGGTAAATAAGGCTTCAAAAAAATAAAAAACTTTATGGGTTAAAGGATACCACCAAGAATGGGAAAAGACAATTGACAGAATGGGAGAGAACATTTGCAACTCATGTATCTGACAAAAGATTGTGTCCAGAATATATAAACAATACTTATAACTCAATGATAAAAAGACAAGTAATCTAATTAAAAATGGATAAGGGATCTGAATAGACACTTATCTAATGAATATGGAAAAGTATCCAAAAACCACATGAAAAGGTGCTCATCATCAGTTTTTTTAAGAAACAAACATTAAAAAAATACAATGATATATTCTTCCCCACTCCCTCTAATAGCTAAAATAAAAAAGACAGATAATAACAAGTCTTAACAATGTGAAAAATTGGAATTTTTATTGCTGGTATTAATGCAAAATGATGGATCTGCCTTGGGAAACAGCAGTTTCTCATAATGGTAAACATAGGGTTACCATGCAATCCAGCAATTTTACTAGTAGGTATATACTCAGGAGAAATGAAAACATACATTCACATAAAAACTCACAAACAAATGTTTATAGCAACATTATTTATAATAGCCCCAAAGTGGAAGCAAAATAAATTTCCATCCATGGATATACATGATAGGTGTCCACCATGATAAATCATGGGGATGAATCATCATCCATCGCAAATGTATAGCAAAATGTGGTATATCCATACAAAGGAATATAATTCAGCAATAAGATGTGAAGTACTGATACATACTACATGTACAAACCTTGAAAATATCGTGCTAACTGAAAGAAACCAATCACAAATGATCCCATATGGTAAGATTCCATTTATATGAAATGGGCAGAACATGCAAATTCATGAAAACTGAAAGTAAATTTATGTTTACTTGTGTCTAAGGCAGAGGCAAGGTAATAAGGAATGGGAAATGACTACAAATGTGTATGTGGTTATTTTTAGGGTGTGGAAAATCATCTAAATTTAGATCGTGATGATGCTTGCACAGCTACTAAGAACTATTGGACTTTGCACTTTAAAAGGAGAATCTTATAGTATGTAAGATATATATTGATGAAGAAGTTAAACAAAAAAGGAAAATGCTACCAACCCAATGGGAAAAATATGTTTAGAAACCCAAGGACATAGATAAAGAAATACAAATTGCTAATACTTGTATATAGAGATGAACTATCTTCATGATTTTAAAAAGTGAAATTAAAATAATATGCCATTTTCATTCGTTTTCACAAGGTTTTAAAAGGCTGGTAATGCTCTCTTAGATAGTATGAGGAATGTAAATTAAAGCAAACATTTTGGAAGGCAGTTTGAATAGCTAAATAAGATATGATATATAATACATATAGAGAGAAATATCACAACATTTGAAAATTTATGTATATTTTGACCTAGTAATCCTATTTCTAGAATCTTATCCTAAATATCTACAAATAGATAAACATGCAAGTTATGTAATACATCATTGTTTGGTGTAATGAAAAAAGTAATTTAATAGTATAGATGTTTATAAATTGGTTATAGTTTAAATTCATTCTGTTCATGCTGTTAAATAGATGATGTAGCTATTGTATATAAAAAGTTTCAATAATAGTGATATAAAATATAATATGAAATTGGTGACAAAGGCAAGTTGCAGTAGAATGATATGATATCTATTGAAAAATAAAGAGAATTCAATAAAAGATTAATATCCTGAATATACAAAAAACTCAACTGAAAAGCAGAAAAACAATCTTATTTAAAAATGGGCAAAGGATCTAAATAGATAATTCTCAAAAGAAGACATAAAAATGATCAAGAAGTACATGAGGAAATGCTCAATATCACTAATCCTCAGCAAAATGCAAATCAAAAGCATAATGAGTTATCATCTCACGCTGGTTAGAATGGCTATTAGCAAAAAGACAAAAATTACAAATGCTGGTGAGGATGCAGAGAAAAGGAAACTCTTATACACTCTTGGTAGGACTGGAAATCAGTATAGCCATTCTGGAAAACAGTATAGAAGTTCCTCAAAAATCTAAAAATAAAACTACCATATGGTCCAGCAATCCTATTACTGGGTATATATTGAGAAGAAACAAAATCAGTATGTTGAAGAGATAATCTGCACTCCTATGTTTATTGCAGCTCTATTCAGAATAGCAATGATATGGAATCCACCTAAGTGTCCCAACAGATGAATGAATAACAAAGTGGTATATATGCATAATGGAATATTATTTGGCCATAAAAAAGAATGAAATCCTGTCATTTGTAGCAATGTGGATGGAACGGGAGGACATTAAGTGAAATAAGTCAGGCACAGAAAGACAAATGGTAGCATGATCTCACTCATATGTGGAAGCTAAAAAAGTTGATCTCATAAAAGTAGAGAGTAGAATTGGAGTTATTAGAGACTAGGAAAGGTATGGGGGAGTGGGAGGTAGGGATAGGTTGGTTAATGGATATAAAATTATAGCTAGATAGGAGGAATAAGTTCTAGTGTTCTATAGAACTGTAGGGTGACAATATTAAACAATAATTTATTCTTTTTTTTCAATTAGCTATAAGAGATGACTTTGAATGTTACCAACACAAAGAAATGATAAATGTTTGAGGTGATGGATATGCTAATTATACTGATTTGATCATTACACATTGTATACGTGTATTGAAATATCACACTATAACCCATAAATATGAACAATTTTTATGTTTCAATTAAAATAATACATACTATAAATAAATAGATGCATGCATAAAATATACAAATGCTTTTATATGCATAGAAAATGCCTGAAAAGATACACATGTAACCATTAAAAATGGTACCTCTAGAGATAGGATGGAACCTTTGCACTATATATATATATATAGCCAGGTTCATAATTTTTATAGCAAATATTTTGTAAAAATGCTTGAAATAGATATTGGGTTTGTGCCATCTTGTCGAAACATAAATAAGATTCCGTAGCTGCTGATGTCTGCAAGGTGGATTTTTTTTCCCTCTTACTATCTTAATATTCCCAGTGTTTGGTCACATAATTTGCATTTAATACACAATAGAAGACTGGGATAGCAGCTTCACAGTTCCTTCTGTCCTTCTGCTCCACAACCTTAGCAGATTCCAGCTTGTAGATCACACATGACCTAAAAGGAAGCCTGGAGCACCAGGAGTCATGTATTTTTCCTTAACTTCTCAGTCTTCTATTTAAAATGTAATTATTTAGAACTGAGTGTTAACAATCATTATCACAAGAATATTACAACTAGGTAATTTCTGTTGTAATTAAAATGTCAGAATTTAAAAACTATGTTCACATTGGCCTTTTTTTTACCATTGCTTTCTGCACTTCTTTTGGCTTATAAATTTAAAAAACAGTGGGGGCAGGGTATAATTTTTTAAAAGGACCTAGCTATGTCAAATGCATTCCATATATTTTTCTGCTATTCAACAAATATACCTTGTCTAATTGGTGCCCTCATAGTTCCTATCCACTAAACACGCTGTTCCTCTAATTCTCCATACTTTCACACCTAAAATCTGGGTGTTCTATAGCAGAACACTGAGTTTTGACAGTTGGTACATCATCTCTGATGTTCACCTGACAGCATTATGAAGTGACGAGTCTTTCATAATTTCTTTTGAATTCACTCTGGTAATGTTAATCATAAGTGATGAACTTTGTGTATTCTATGGACATAATGGGCAATTCTATATGACTGAGGCTCTCATTTTACTCTATACGAATGGGCACTAATTGTAACAATCAGTGATTATGTCAGTTAAAGGTAGTGCTGATGGCAATTGATGACAGCAGGGAAAGCCCTGACACCATTTTGGAAAAAAACGTGGAACAGCTATTTGCAACGATGGGAGATCAAATTGCGTACCAGACAATTATGTTCCTCCACTTATTTATTGTGTAAGTTTCTTCTATTTTTGAATACCATGTAGCATGTTGTTCTTAAACACTGATAGCTTTCTCAGTTTACTTTTCTACCTATTATTGTATTATTTCTTTTATAGCAGACACATAATTCTCAAAACACCAGAATGCCTTAAGGGACTTTTAGGAGAAATATACCTTTAAAATGATAATTCTGAATAGAATTGTCTCTTAAATTAGGAGCAAGTTGTGGCCAAGGAAAGTGACAGATGACTACAAAACTGCCAGGGGAACATCTGGATTGATTGGCATGCTAGACCTACTGTCTACTTCGTGTCAATACTCCTGGTTGTTTACAAGTCTTCTGCTACCTTCAAATGAAGACAGTACTTTTCAGGGATATGAAATTTGTGTCCTGTCTATGGATAAGGTCCAGCTCCAAAGTTATAGAATATTTTCATAAAGCAATATTGTTTGCCAATTATGTAGAGAACAAATAATACTCATGGGCACAAAATAAAGTAAGAAGGCAACATAAGTCAATAGTGAAGAGAGAACTAACTTTTATTGTTTATCTACTATTTGTAAACACTAAGTTAACCCTAACAACAAATTTATGCAGAAACTGCGGTTAAGAGAGCTTAGATATTAAGCATAAGTATTCAAGGTCACACAGACCATCAGGAAGGGTATACCTTCTACATATTATTTAAGATTCAGCTTAGCTTTGATGTCATGTCCTTCAAGGACCCTTCTCTGACCATATCCAGGCTGACTGTGGATCTCTATCTGCATGTTTCTGTAGTGTCCTAGGTTTCCCTTTATTGTACTTATTACAGTGCACTAAAGCCTTCTCTTCCCTTCATTTCTTTGGTTGAATTCTAACCCTTTAACACAGTGAGATTATTTAACTAATATTTGTAGTCCTGGGCTCTTTAGCATAATATTGGACTTTTATTATGTACTCCATAAACAGTAAATAAATGAATAAATGAATGAAGGAATATGTAGAATAAAGATTAATAAAACACTGTTTTTCCCTTAAAGAACTGATCATGCTGAATGTGGTCAGGAACGGTTTAAGACCTTCCAAATATGCAACCTCTCAGAACCCATAGCTGCCTTGTGTAGTACGGTTTTCTAGGTAGATGCACAGAATTTCAGTGGCTCTTTTCTAGGTAGATGCACAGAATTTTGGTGGTTCAGTGAATTAGCCTAATTTTTAACTACACTAAAGATTCACCACACTATATATCACAGTTCTCTTTGAAAGGTTAATGAGACATAATAATTATAAAAAGCTTGAAAATCTTTACAAGAAGTACAATTTAAAGGTAAATGTTTATTACTCACTTTATGATTTCCTGTAATCGATATTCAGCCTGAAGCTGAAAACAAATCCACTGACCTCCATTTTTCCTGTTTTATTTTTAGATTTTTCAGGATGAAAATAGTATTAGAAACCAACAAGCTGGCAATGATTTACAGACAAATTTGTGTGTATTAATTGTGTTTATCTGTAAATTGAGTGACGACTAGCTATTTTAATATTCTATCTTATCTTTCCTAGTCTTTCTACAATTTCTACAGTAAGTGTGCTTTACTTATAGTAGTTATAATGACATTTAACATTTGTTGAACATTTATTATATGATAGATATTCTGCTAAAATCATTATGTGAGTTATCTTGTTTAATACTAATGACAACCCCATAATGTGAGTATTATGGTGTTATCCCTACTTTATAAATTAGGAAACTGCAGCTTGAAGAAATGCATTAACACTCCTGAGGTCAATAAATGACAGAGACAAGATTTGAACCCAGAGCTCGTTTTTTTAACCCTACATGCCATATTCAATGAAAAGGGGAATGAGAGAGAAACTGAAAGAGAGCAAGATATCTATCTGTCTGTCTACCTATATGTATAGAAAGAAAGAGAGAGAGAGGACACAGTTGGCCATTCTGTCGTCACTTTGTACTAGTAAGGCAAATACAGTATGGTGAAAAAAATTGCTAAACTGAAGATAATGAGCTATGGATCCATTTGGATCCATCTTTTTTCTTAAAGTGACAATGTAGAGTTCGACCAGAGCAGCTCTAATGTATCATTTAGTCTTAAATTCTGACATTTTAAAGCCCAGAGAACCTGGGTACTTGAGAACTTGATAGGCCTAATTAGAGGCTCTCTGATTTAATAATGTACACAAAAAGACATTACCCTCATTTAGTAATAATCGCATTTGGGGCATCATTATATTTGTCAATTGAGTGGGATTTTTTGGACTCATGGGCAAATATCTCAGTAACTCTATAACTTGCTTCTGATTTTTTAAAACAATTTTAAGATGAACTATTTTTAGTGTGCTCTAGACAGAGTAAGGGAAATAAAGCTAGAAGTTGAAAGAATGGGGGAGGGAGAAATGGAGGAGCAGAGACAGCAAACCAAACAACAAAATAACCACTCTGAGGTATGCAAGCCATGGCTTAGTTGTCTTCCCAATATGTTCACTGATTTCCAGATTCTTTTTGTAAAATCATGGTTTAATTTATAGTATATATGAACTTTAATCCACTTTGTTTTAACTTTCTGGTTTTAAATATGCTACTTTATGCTGAATTTATGCACACCATTTTGCCTCTATTCATATTTATTTTTACATATTTATTATAGTTTTGCTTCTATGACAGTTTTGTTATAAATAGAACTATGGAGATCTTCTATAGATTTGATTAAAAAATAAACAAAGTTTAAATACTTAAAAAAATTCTGAGCTCTTTTCTTCAAGCATGTGATAGGCACCTAGAAGTTCCGAACTAAATCCTGGATTAGAGCTAAAAATAAAAAGATAAATAAATGAAATAGCAATTTTGAGGAACATTCAATCTACTTGGAGAGATAAATGGGAAAACACATCTGAACACTTCCATTAGAATACAAGTGAACATTTCTATTTCCTATTCAATAGCTCTAAACATGCACACATGTAAGTGTTGGAGGGCATTTCTGGAGCAAATGTATAACTATAACAGTTGATTGTTTCTAAGTACCTCCATTTAGAAGGCAAAGATGAATTGCCACAGAAGGAAGCAGAAAAAAGTTATGTATATTATATATTAGATTAGATACCTGAATTATGTTTACGATACCCTATACATATCATGAGATATTCGGAGATAGATTTCTATACAATTCTGCTCCCTCCAAGAAGTTAATTTTCTTTTGCACATACCATTCTATCTGACTATTAAGTGCATCGTTTAATAAAGAACAGGAAATACTTGTAAAAAGAAAAGAAATTCCAGAAATGAAAACTTGAAAATTGGAAAGATATGATGTGGTAATTGGCAAGAAATATTTGAGAGTCAATGAGAAAGCAATTTGGTCAAACAGATATATACAAGCAAACATTGGACCAATCATTCTGTTCTATTTTCTATAATAAGCAAATTAGATGAGAATGCATGGTTAGAAGAGCACTTCTCTGCTATTCCAGAGGCTCAGATTTGCTCAGAAAAGTGCACAAGAGTACATGTTGTGCCACAGACCAAGGGAAAGTGCTTGGGTGCTCTCCAGCCTAGTTAAGTCTGAAAGGTGATCAACCACATGTTTTCAGAGCAATGAAGTGAATTGAATAAAATGACAAGGAAGAGCATGAGGTTTTTCATCTTAGGGTCATGTCAAATAAAACACAGTGTACAGTTTTAGTTAATACTAGGAAGCAAATTGAGAGAAGGATAAAAAATTATGAAGGAGAAAGACTTAAATCTCATGATGGAGGAAATACACCTCTGATTTCCAAATCTCTTTTTCTTCAGAAATTGAAAATTTATTGGAATAAGGAGAGATACTGTAATTGGCAGCGGGGGGAGGGGGAGGAACAAAAACAAGGAATAGAGCATCTACTTTAAATATTAACATAAAAAGCCAAATAAAAGATAAATGGGTTTAATTTGGGTTGAGGGGTACAACTAGGACAAAAAATAAGAATACACAAGGAGGAACATTTTGTTTCATATTCTGAAGACTTTCCATTAGAAGTTTTCAATACAAAAATAGGTTATGACATGAATTAGGGGCAGCCCTTCAGTGGGATGTTTTGAAACAGGATCTCTTTGATCATCTGTATAGATGTTAATGAAAGGATTTGTAAATTAATTGGAAGTTTGTTCTGGAATCTGATCTCTATGGGCCTTTTAATTTTAAAACTCCCAACAAAAGCAATGTTTGGAGATGAATTAAAAACAATAAAGAATTGTAAGAGGACCTAGATTGTTCGCAACTCTTTAACTCTGCCTGGAACCAGTATTTATGAGGGTGGTGGGGAAGAATGATGCAGATGACATGAGGAGGTATAACAGCAAACACAGATGACAATGCATGTGGAATTTGAATTGAATAAATAGGCTAATTTTGATCATAAATATACATAAACCTTCTGCGTATCCAAATGCTACCCATTTTTTGAGATCTAATTCAAGGATTATTCCTTGAAGGAACACCTCCCTAACTTTCAGCAGCTACTAGGTGCAAACATTGTCCCAAGCAATACAATGTAAGCTGATTATTTAAATACTTGTAGTCTCCCATTGAAAACCTGAACACTAATAAAGATTTAAAATACTAAAGATCGTTCTAAAATATTGTCTTAAAAGCTCTGCAAGCTAATTTATCTGATCACCAAATTGCATTTCCTCATTTTTACTTTTTCTCTCAATAATCTCAGTTCTTAGATCCTTGATGATAGTGATTCCACTAAATTTTATTCCTCTAAATACTCATCCTTGTTATTTGGGTATAATTAAGTTTCCAGGTTGCTTAGGAAACTAAACCTAGGCAGCAGCTGCCAGGGTATTATAATGAGGTCCCACTCCAATTCAGCTTCTTTGTCAGAGGTTAAATGGACAATATATATTGTTTCAGAAGAAATGTTTTTAAAATAGTGTATTTAGTTGAAATTGTAAAATGTATTTTGCAACACAATAGTCCAAGAAATCCTTTTTTTTTCCTGACAGTTGCTGAAGGAAAAGAGTGCTGTGTTACTGTTAGAACCACATATTCCAGGAGGGAGCAAGTCATTGTATCAGATGCAGGCAGTGTTGGGGACCTGGCTGGGAGTGAGATGGGAGCTGTGTTTGCAGGAGTGCCAGCTTCTCTAGACAGCAAATGAAAACCACCTGCCAGAGCAATGATACCCAGGAGTTTTCCTCAGGCCAGGCAGGCAGAGTCAATTGTTCTTAGAAAATGAAGGAAGAGAAGAGTTCAGTGTCATGGAAATTAAAATGGTTCAAGAGATGAACAACATAAGGATAATGGCATTAGCTGCAGCTTTAGCATAGTTATCAAGCTTTCGTGGGCACTTTTTACATGTTTTACCATCATAATTCAGAATCATTTATTAAAGAGCAAGTTATTTTGTCAAGTGGCTAGGCATAATATTATTAAAAAAGTATATCATTTACCCTCGAGTTTCTTAACATTATTGACTGTGATTTGTGCCATTTTTGTATGCATATATTAATTTAGTTATTGAACCCATGTTTACTGAGTGCCAGGTATGCGATAAGAACTGTCAGGTGCAGAGTGACACAGAGGAAGTAGCCCGAGTTAATGGTAGCAAGCAGAGCAAAGGACAAATTATGTGGGATTTTGTGGGTCATATTAAAGACATTTTCTTTATCAGGAGGATAATGAAGAGCTATGTAAATGTTTTAGACGGTAGAAAAAAATTTTTTTTGTATTATAAAGAATTCATTTTCTATCTGGACCCGGATTAGAAGTGGGAAAGCTAGAAGTAATGAGTAGAGACTTGAGAGAAGCTATTACTAAAATCCAATGGTGAGATGCTGGTGGCTTAAGCTAAGGTAGCAGCAATGGAGATGCAGAGAAGTGGATACATTTTAGAGAGAATTTGGAAACAAATTTGACAAGATTTGGCTTTTGGGTATTGAGAGTGAGAGACAGAAGCTAAGGTTCAAGTTGAGGTTTCTGATGTAGTCAGGTAGTATGGTGTTAGGACCAACCTTTGAGACAGGAAAATATCAGAAATAAAGTAGACCATGGAGGAAGATTTACTGAGCACCAGCTCTGGACCATGCTTGTTCTACACACTGTAAATATAGTGAGCAGCAAGCAAAAATCTCGACCTAAAATAACTTTTATCCAAGCTGAGAAAGCAAAAGGAAACTAACTACCAAATGCATGAATATGCTATTTATATGGTGCTAAGATATTGAAATCCTAAGTGGTGGGAGTGCTAAGAAGACTGATAAAAAGTACAAGAACAAGGATGTGGGAGTAGAGAGTAATGGGAAGTTAGAGAACATAAAGATTAGATGATCGAGCAAGTCTTCTCTAAGAAGATGTCCTATGGGCTCAATGATGAGATGGAAGTAGCCTTGTGAAAATCTGGGAACACAGGATCCCAGGCAGAAGAACCAGTGAGTGCAGAGACTCTAATGAAGGGGTTGAACCTGATACAGTCCAGAAACATATCTGTGTGGTTAAAGCATAGTGATCAGGTAGGTGCAGGAAGTGGTAGGTCATGAGATCACACAATTAATCAGGGACCCCAACATGCAGGCTTCAGTAAGGAATTTCAACTGTATTCTGATGAAAATAAGAAGACAATAGTAGATTTTTAAGTAGGCAGTATTATGATATGACTTCTAATTGGCTGCTGGGTAAAAAAAATGGTTTGATTTTAAGGGGGTAAGAAAGCAGATATTAAGTAAGCAGAATGTAGTTATAGATGCAAGAGGATTGGTAGATATGATTTTGATTAAATCAGGCTGTTTTCTTCTTATTCCTATAATTTTCTCAGAGAATTAGGAGACAAACTATTCATTGAGGAAAACAGATAAGGAAGAGAGTTTTTGATTTGTAGAAAGAGGAAAGAAGAAATATTTTGTGGCTTCAATGCAAGTGAAAAGTAGATACGTAGTTGGATTCATCCATATTTGGAATTTTGTTAAGCCAGTATTAAAGGGTTAAAAACAGATGAAAAATTCAAGGATGTTTGCAAGTGTATGATTATAAAAACATAGGAGGAGCATGAAGGAGTGACGGATGAACAAAGGATTGGCAGTCTTTAAATGAGGGGGAAATTTTGGGACTGGAGCTATTAGGGAGAGCTAATACTAGAGGAGGTATAAGAGAGAAAGAAGGAGAGAGAAATAATTAAAATTGAGATTTCAGAGACAGTACAATTGATCATGACATAGAATTTGGTGAGTGAAATGGGTGGAGAACTTGGCCAATGAAAATAAGATCAAGAAAATGAGAGGCCAGATGGACTATGCAATGAAGTTATTGTTGAAGCTACCAGGTATCAGGGGGGTACAGGCATAGAGAATAAAGTGTGCTGGATGCTGAAGTCATCAGTCAATGAAAGAGGGGTCACCTGGATCACAGGCAAAGAGAGGGAGTATAATGTGATTATGTGAGCTTCAAATTATCTTGGCTGTTTGCAGGAGGGCTAAAAGACAGTCATTTGTTAGAGCATGTGGCATTATAACTTACTCATACATGATATGTTAATTAAAGAATGAAAGTCTACAAGATAGCCAAAAATATTTTTAATATGGATCTAGAAATCAAAGAAGTGAGATGAGTAAGAAATAAAAGGTTTGGTTAGTTGATGACAATCAAATCCATGGAATTGGTCAGCTCAGTGGATGAGGATTTTGAGAAGCATCAACATTTAAAGATAGCAGAAAAGAAGAACCATAAAAAAGAGTAAGAAGTGTCTAGAAGAGTAGAAGAGGCCCCGCAAGTAGTGTTATAGAATCAGGGAGACCCTTCTCTACTAAAAATAGAAAAATTAGCTATGCATGGTGGCATATTCCTATAGTCCCAGCCACTCACAAAGCTGAGGCAAGAGGATCACTTGAGCCCAGGAGTTTGTGGTTGCAGTGAGCTATGGTCACACCACTGCACTCTACCCAGGGTGACACAGCAAGACTATGTTTAACACAAGAAAGAACGAAAGAAAGAAAGAAAGAAAGAAAGAAAGAAAGAAAGAAAGAAAGAAAGAAAGAAAGAAAGAAAGAAAGAAAGAAAAGAAAAGAAAAAAAGAACCCAGAGAAAGAAAATACTTCAAGAGGGAGATAGTTAAAGCTGGGAAGGAATCAATTAAGATAAGAACCAGAGAGTGCTTTTTGGAGATGAAAATATGAGGTCATCAACGAATTTGGCAAAAGCAATATCAATGGAGTGATGAGGGAAAAAGTCAGATTGCCCTGGATTGAAGAAAGAATTGAAGGTAAAGAGATGTAATCAATAAGTGTAAATTATTCTCAAGAAGGTCAGATATGAAGTCTGTGAAAAGAACAGGAAAGATAGCTAAAGGGAATAGTGAGGTTTGAAAAGGATTTGTTTTTGGTGGTCTTTTAAATAAAGATCTTATAAATGAATAAATTCTTCCCTATCCATACACTTATGACATGGAAATGAATGGAAAGTACACTCCAGGAAAAGTACATTTACTTACAATAATTTCTTCACAAATCTACCATCTATACTCCATTGTGAGTTTATCAAAGATAGTGAACATATCTTATTCAGCTTTGCTACCTAAATATCTACAGCGGAACATACAAGCATTAAAAAATATCATTTTTACATTGATTTCTGCATCAAAACTCAATTTTGGAAAAAAAGAGAGATTAATGGGATGAAAATAAAACAGAGGGAAAGAAGGTTCAAAAATGTTTTATAGTCACAAGGTAAAGAGCTTAATCTTTACGATGTTATGTTTGACAGGAAAATAGATATCCGGGAAGAAATGTCAGAAAGACTCCCAAGTAAGGAAGCAAACTTGACTTGGTCTGTATGGGGGGTGTGGATGGGAGTGAGGGTCACGGGTGGAATGGCAGTTTTAGGAATCACTGGAGTGAAAGGAAAGGTGTCCTTAAAGGTGAAGTACTCAGATTTCTTTTAGAATTGAGGAGGGAGGGGTGAGAAGTGAAGTGGACTTTCTCCTCAGCAAACAACCATTGAACTGGAGAATATTATTTAAACACACACACACACACACACACACACACACACACACATGCACCTAATTTAAAGTCTCTGGAAATTGTCCTAATCATTTCTCTGATTACTTTATACCCTTGTATACAACTGTATAAAATCTTTATAAGAACAACAAGAGTCTGTGATATTTGAGCCAAGATGTACTTTCCCCCTACACTAAGCTATTTCTTATATAAACAATTAGGGGAACTCTAATCCAGGCAGGTGTGGTCAAGAAAATTGGCTCCTTCTTTTCCACATGCCAAGTTTGGGAGTAGAATTTTACCCTGGGAAGGGCAGGACACTAGTGTTTCATATTTGCCTCAGCCCTGGGTTGCAGGATCTCTATTCTGGGTAGGCATAGACTAAAGAGGACTCGGCTCTCTTCTTCCACCCAGTCTCCATTTGTAGGGCAGAAGCTCTAACCTACATACAGAAGGCTGAGAATATGGTGCCCTGATCACTCCTGCCCCAGCTCTGGGACTCATAGGGCACTGGTTCCATGTCAGGAAGGCCAAGCCAAGAGCACAAGTTCCTCCAGCCCTCCAGTGCCTGCTTGTAGAGCAGGGGTGCCACTCCAGGAAAAGTAGGAAACTGTCCTCTGCCCCTAGCTCTGTGCAGTGGCACAGAGGTTTTGCCCAGGCATAGAGGCATGCTGGCAAGGGAGACCTTAATGAGGAAAAGGTCCACATCTTTGTGTGAGGGAACTGACTTTATCTGGAGAGTGTGCACCCATTAAGGAACAGTCAGAGCAGAGTATGGGAAAGACCGAAAAATATCCCTCAAACTGCACATAGAACAATTAACAAAGGAAAGAAACCTCACTGGCCCGAGTCGACTAAGTACATTCTCTGACTAACTTTTGGTTGAACAATAAGCTATCAGACCAAGGGGACACTCCTGGGAAGCCAGAAGAAAACATCACATTCATCCCTGACAGTCTGAAACACTATGTCCATTCCCAATATTCTGCTGTCTCAGAGTGTTCTAGAAGGAAAATTCAAGGTACTAGTTCTGGCTTGGGGCTCATAGAAAAAAGCATGTGAACTTAAATTGTAAAAGATGTCTCAAAGCCATACACACATCCAATGGTAAAAAAGTAAATATCTAACTGGCTACAGAGGATTATGCACAGACCTTAAATAATAAGTGATTTATGCTAACCTGGGAGCAATCCTTCTGTAGCCAAGTTAATAGATAAAAGTAAGAAAAATATATTAGCAAAAATATCAGAGGCTGCTGCATGCTATGGAGAAAATACATTTTGCAGAGTTAATTCAACCAAATCACTAAACAAATAAATAAATGACCAAGCAAGCAAGAACATCATCAGCCCTAGGGTAGGGTGGGAGCATTGGGTTCTTGTGTTATTACAATATATTATCTAAAATGCCCAATTTTCAACAGCAAAAATCACAAGACAAAAAGAAACAGAAAACTGTGATCATATACAAGAAGAAAAAAAACAGACAATAGAAATTGCTTTAAAGTGGGCCAGTGGTTGGATTTAGCAGACAAAGACTTCCAGGAGCCATTATAAACATATTCAAAGAACTAAAGAGGACAATTTTTGAAGAATTAAAGGAAAGTATGGTGACAATATCTCATTAAATAATGAATAACAAGAATGTTTTTCTTTAAAAAAGATAGAAATTCTGGATTTGAAAAGTACAACTGACACAGAGTCTCAGAAATGTGGGTCACCATTTAGTGCACCAACAGCCACATGATGTGAGTAGAGAAAGTAAGAAGTAAAGGAGAATAGAGAGAAAAAAAGGGGACATATATTCAAAGAAATAGTGACTCAAACCTTCCCAAATTAGATAAAAACATTAATTTACACATCTGAAAAGTTCAAAAAACTTCAAATTGGGTAATACATAGAGATAGGCACCCAGACACATCACAGTCAAAATGTTAAAGGCAAAAGACAAAGAAAAAATCTGGAAAACAGCAAGAGAAAAATGACTCATCATGAACAAGGGAACCCAAATAGGATTAACAATAAACTTCTATCAGATAAAAAAATAGACGCCAGAGGCAGTAGGATAACATATATGAAGTGGTCAAAGAGAAAACTGTCAGCCAAGAACCTTATATCCAGCAAAATTATCTTTCAAAAATGAAGGCAGAATAAAGATATTCCCAGATAATTAAAAAATGAGAGAATTTGTTATTCATAGATTTACCTTAAAAGAAAGATACTCAGGCTGAAAGCAAATGACACAAAACTACAATTCAAATCTACCCTCCCCCAAATAGAGTATTGGTAAAGTAATTATGTAGGTAATTATACAAGATAATGTAATTGCTATATCATCCAGACAGAAAATCAATAAGGAAACAGCAGACTTGACATATAACATGTCAATGTATATAATGCTATAGACCAAGTGTATTTAACAGACACACACAGAGAACATTCTGACCACAGCAGCAGAATACATGTTCTTCTCAAGAAAACATGAAATATTCTCCAGGATAGATCATATATTGGGACACAAAACAAATCTCAACAAATTTAAAAAGATTGAAATTGCCCAACTATCTTTTCCAACCACAGTGGTGTGAGACTTCAATACAATAACAAAGGTATTTTTAAAAATTCACAGTTATTTGGAAATTAAACAACATAATCTATAACCAATAGATCAAAGAAGAAATCTAAAGGGAAATCAAAATATTTTGAGACCAACTAAAATGGAACCACAACATACCAAAACTTATGGGATGAAGCAAATGCAGTCCTAAGAGGAAAGTTAATACTGATAAATGCTTATATTGGAAAAAAATATAAAGATCTCAAATAAACAACCTAAAATTTTCCCTCAAGGAACTAGAGAAGGAAGAAAAAACTAAGACCAAAGTTAGAAGAAGGAAGGAAATAATAAAAATTAGAGGAGAAATAAACAAAATAGAGAATAGAAAAACAAAAGAAAATAAAAAGTAGGAGTTGGCTTTTTGATAAGATAAACAGAATTGACAATATTTAGACAAAT
Source organism: Microcebus murinus (assembly GCF_040939455.1). Classification (NCBI taxonomy): domain Eukaryota; kingdom Metazoa; phylum Chordata; class Mammalia; order Primates; family Cheirogaleidae; genus Microcebus; species Microcebus murinus. The sequence goes on along the minus strand of NC_134105.1, from coordinate 111,616,306 downwards.
TAAATAAACAAGAAAAGAAGACTCAAATAAATAAAAAAGCAAAACTATAAGAGGAAACATTCCAACTGATGTCACAGAAATATAAAGGATATGGAGACTACTATGAGCAATTGTATGCTAACAAATTGGATAACCTAGAAGAAATGGATAAATTTCTAGAGACATACAACATACTAAGAATTGAATGATAAAGAAATAGTATTTCTGAAGAGATGAATAATGAGAAGGAAGATTGAATCAGGAATAAAAAAATTTCCATCAAAGAAAAACCCAGGATCAGATGACTTTATGGATCATTTCCACCAACCATTAAAAAAAATAATACCAATCCTTCTCAAATCTTCCAAAAAAATTGAAGAGGAGAAAATAGTTCCAAACACATTTTTTTTTAATAAGGCCAGCATTACTGTCTAACAAGATACAACTATTTGCTGTCTTCAGGAAACACACTTCAGATTCAGAGATATGCATAGGTTGAAAGTAAAGTAATAGACAAAAATATACAGCATGAAAACAGCAACCATACTAGAGATAAAGTGGATATTTTAATGACAGAAAAAATACACTTAAAACAATGGATATTACAAAGATAGAAGGATTGAACAACACTATAAACAATCTAAATCTAACAGACATCTATAGAGCACTCCATTCAATAACAGCAGAATACATAGCCTTCTCAAGTACACATTGAACATTCTCCAAGATAGGATGCAGGCTAGGTCATAAAAAAAACCTTAATATATTTAAAGAAATTGAAATCATAGTATCTTCTCCAACCAAAATGGAATTAAAAATTAAAAATCAGCAACAGAAAGAAATTTGGGGAGTTAACAGATATATAGAAATGGTTCTAAGAAGAAATCATAAGAGAAATTAGAAAAAAAACTGAAGAAGAATGAAAGTGAGAAGGGAGTATACTAAAACTTAAAAGATTCAGCTAAAGCAGTGCTCAGAGAGAAATTTATTGCTGCAAATGCCCATATGAAAAGAGAAGAAAGAGCTCAAATTAATAACATAATCTTTCACCTTCAGACATGGAAAAAAAAAATAAATAAAGAGAACTAAACTTAAAGTAGCTCTTGGCCTGCTATTAAGCTTTAGTATAGACTGAATTTCTAACCATAGGCCATCAAGTTATCAAGCAACATAAGCTGCCCAACAAGAACTTGGTGGTATTTGACCCATGAAGTCATAAAGTTGGTTGCACAAGTAGCACTACATTATCAAATAAAAGTGATATACATGGGATCAGGCCTGAGCAAACCCTGAAGGCTCAAGTAAATCACATGAAGAAGTAGCCCATGGTCTCCATTCCTGATACACTGCCTTCTCTCTCCCAGACTGCACCTACAGCCTCATGGTCAGTTTACAGAGGAAGAGAAGATTCAATCCTGGTTCATAGATGGTTCTGCACGATATGGAGGCACCATCTGAAAGTGGACATCTGCAGCAGAATGTCCCCTTTCTGGGACATTCATGAATGATAGTGGTAAAGGGAATATCTCCTGGAGACCAGAACTTCAGGCAGTGCACCTGTTTGTTCTGTTTGCTTGCAATGACAAATGATAAGACATAGTTATATACAGATTCATGGGCTATGGACAATGGTTTGGCTGGATGATCAGAAGCTTGGAATACGACTGGTAAATTGGTGACAAGGAAATCTGGCAAAGTGCATGTGAATAGAGCCCTTTGCATGTGCAAGAAATGTGAAAATATTTGGGTCTCATACAAATGCTTACCAAAGAGTGAACTTGGCAGAAAAGAATTATAGTGATCAAGTGGATAGGATGACCCATTTTGCGTATACCATTCGTCCTCTTTCCCCAGCCACCCCTGTCATAGCCCAGTGGGTTTATGAACAGAGTGGCCATGGTACAAGGATGGAGGTTATGCATGAGCTCAGCAGCATGAACTTCTATTTACTAAGGACAAATTGGCTATAGCCCCTGCTGATTGCCCAGTCTTCTAGCAACAGGGACCAAGGCTCAGTCTCTGATATGACACCATTTCCAAGTGTGATAAGCCAAGTCAATTACATTAGACTGTTCTATCTGTTCTATCATGAAAGGGGTAGTGTTTTGTCCTTAATGGAATGAACACTTCCTGTTGATACAGATTTGCCTTCCCTGTATGCAATGTTTCTGCTAAAACTACCATTCATAAACTTACAGAATGCCTTATTCATCATTATGATATTACACATAGCATTGTTTCTGATTAAGGAACACCACAACAAAAAAAGTGTGACACTGGGCTCATGTTTATGAAATTCACTGGCTTCACCATATTCCCCACCATCCTGAAGCAGCTGGCTTGATAGTACTGTGGATAGTACTGTGGATAGTACTTTTGAAAACTTAGTTACATTTCCAGCTAGGTGGCAATGCCTTGCAGAAGTGGGGCAAGGTTTTCCAGAAAGATGTCTATGCTTTGAATCAGTGTCCAATATATGGTGCTGTTTCTCCCATAGCCAGGATTCCTGGGTCCAGAAATCAAGGAATGGAAATAAGAGCTGTACGTGCACTGTTATCCATAGTGATGCTTTAGCAAAAAAAAAATTTTCTGTTCCCATAACCTTATACTCTGCTGGCCTAGAGATTTTAGTTCTAGAGAGAAAAATGTTTCCACCAGGAGACATAACAATGATTCCTTTAAACTGGAAGTTAAGATGGCTACCTCCTGCCTCTGAATCAGCAGGCAAAGAAGAAAGTTATTGTGGTGGGTGGAATAATTAATCATGACTACCATGAGGAAAACTGGAGTGCCATTACACAATGGAGGCAAGGAAGAGTATGCCTGGTATACAGGAGATCCCTCTGGTGTCTCTTTGTATTACCAAGTCCTGTGATTAAGGTCAATGCAAAAGTATAACAACCCATTACAGGCAGAACTACTAATGGCCCAGACCCTTCAGGAAGGAAGATTTGGGTCAACCCACCAGGTATTAAATAAATTACCTTAGCCAGCTGAGGTGCTTGCTGAAGGCAACAGTAACACAGATTGGGTAGGTAGTAATAGCTATAAATACTCGCTATAACCATGTGACCAGTTATAAAAATGAAGACTGTGATTGCTATGAGTATTTCCTTCTTATTTTGTTACAAGTGTGTATATGTGTGTGTATCCTATTGGTTCTGTTTCTCTGGGGAGCCATGACTAATCCACCATATGATTCAGCATTTTCACTCATAAGTATAAACCCAAGAAAATTGGAAAAATATGTCCACACAAAGGCTTGTACCCAACGTACATAGCAGCATCATTCACAATAGCCCCAAAGTCGGAATAACCTAAATGTACCTCACCTGACAAATGGATATATAAAATGTAGTATTTGCATATAATGAAATATTATTCAGCAATAGTAAGGAATGAAGCATGATACAAGCTTACACACTGATGAACCTTGAAAACATTATGCTACATGAAAGAAGCCGGTCACAAAAAATACATATATTTTCATATATTTTGTGATTTTATTTATATAATGACTCCAGGGTAGAAAAATCTATACATATTTAAAGTAGATTCCTGGTTGTCTAAGGAAAGGCAGAGAAAGATATAAATGGAGAGTAACTGCTATTGCACAGGAGTTTATTTTTCGGTGATGAAAATGTTCTAAATGGATTATGGTGATGTTTTCACAACTCTCTTAATATTCTAATATTGTTGCTGTATACATTTTAAATGAGTGATTTTTGTGCAATGTGAATTACTTCTCAATCGTGTTTAAAAAAGGAAATAGATTGGTGGAAAGTCACAAGGAAAAGAAGAGAGATGTGATGTGTAAGACACTTGTAAAGAATGGCAACTTGTGTGATTTGGCTGGAGCAAACAGTAAGAAAGAGTGCATGTGAGGGGAGGTGGAGGGTGAGTAGTGAGAAAGTGAGCTGGAAATGCAGAAAGCAGCCAAACATCTGCCTATGGAGCTCACTCTGATGACGTCGCTCCCCTGCCTAATGAATAATGAGACTCAATGAAGGCTTTGAGCAGGAGAGTAATGTGATCCAAACAGTGCTAATAGAAGATGGATTTTGGTACAGTAGGATTTTTAGTGTTGATGCACACTATTCTTACATTTTAAAATGCCATCATTGTATGCCAATATTATTTCTCATATTTTTTGTCAATACAGCCCTTCTACAGGAACCAAGCTAACTGCTTCACCATTTCTCATATTTAAACTGTGTATATATATTTTTTATTCAATTCACCCCAACTGGAAATCACTCTTACCTGCCCTCTACTAATGTTTTCTGGCCCAGTTTGAAACACATTTCTCTAGAAAACGTCCTTTGAATTCTGATCATTTCTCTACTCTACATTTCTCTTTCAACATGTATGCATTCAATAGGTACTATACTGGTTGACATATTTCCTCTTATATAATTATGTCATTTTAATATACGTTTTCCTAATATACTTTGAAGGTCAGTACTACTACTTTTATTTGTTGTTGTATGTGAACATACATACAACACTGTTGAATGTGTCCTGCATAGTCACAATATAGGGTTTAATGCCTAAAAAGTTGCTAAAGAATGTTCTAGCTAGCAAATTCCTCATGGAGGTTCGTGTTGTTTTGGTGTACCCTTCTGTTATGGACTGAATGTGTCTTCCCCACCCTCAATTTACATTGTGAAATCTTAACCCTACTGTGATGGTATTAGGAGGTGGGGCCTTGGAAGGTAATTAGGGTCAGAAGGGTAGAGGCCTCATGAAAGGGATTAGTGTCCTTATAAAATCATGCTCCCTCTCTCCCTCTGTCATATGAGGATACAACCAGAAGGTGGCTGTCAGCAATCCAAGAAGAGGCCCCTCACTAGACCAGCTGGTACCTTGATTTTGGACTTCCCAGCCTCCAGAACTGCGACAAAGAAATGTTGTTGTTTAAACCACCCAGTCTATGGTATTCTGTTATAGCAGCCTGAATTAAGACATCTTCCTTCAGATAATTTAGCCAAATCTAATTTTCTCTCTGTGACTTTTAATGCTGATAACTCTCAATTTTCAGAATGTGTGATTTGTCATATACATCGCCCAGATGGTCCTATTGTTACAATAATATTATGAAATACTTGCATCTTATTTTCTTTTTTTCTGACACCTCCTGACTAGCACTGCATCCCAATCACGGTGGCCCAGTAATCATACGAAGTGCTTAGAAAACCAAGTGTCATATCATTATGACCTCATCACAAGTGCTGAGATGTACTGTGTTAGGCACGAAGGGAATTCTCATTTAACGTCTTGCTCAGGAGCTGTATACTAAAACTTATGATTTGCCATTTGACTTCAATTAATTCATAAGTACTTGCAATCAGCCACTTATCTTAAGGGAAAGGACCTGTTGTGAGTCAGAAAACTGGCCACCATCGTCTTTGTCAGTGCATGAAACCCTTAAAAGGTGGGTCTTCTGAGGAAAGAGCACCTGGCTGATTTAATCAAGTCCCAACCTGTATGGTTGAGGCCCTAGCCCTGCACTGACCAAATGAAGGCCACACATAGGAAACTACTAAAGGAACACAAAATATCATTTTGCTTTTTTTGACCACAAGATGTAAAACAAAATTGTATTCATCTTTTTTTTCTGTGTCCATCACCATTTAGCACTGAGGAGAGAATTTGATTGCACTAATAAAGAAGCTGCCCCAAATTCAGGAAATTTCATTTCTAGTTTCAAATTCTGGTTCTTACTATAGGTTTATTTTGGAGCAAGTTGTAGAACCTTGCTGAGCTTTGGTTTCAATTGCTCTGTCAAAATTTTTAAAGGGTAGTCATGATGATCAAATGAACTAAAGGTAAATAATTGACTTATAAATTTAAAAAGTCTCTAGATAAAGTTAATATTTTACAAGATGAAAAATGTCAAATATATATTTCAGAGTAAAAAAGAATCTAAAATAAATTATGAATGATTTTCTTAAGTGTTGAGAAATATTTGTTTTCTTTATGAGCTAAATCAATATACAAGCACCTAAACTTAAATATCAAATTCTGTAGCCATACTATATATTTAAAAAATGGAAAGGCATATTCTTTTGAAGTGCAATGAAATAAGTTTGTGTGGGTCAGAATTTGGAATAGAAGTAAAGCACAGTAGATGCTAGGGGAACAGATCCAGCTATAGGAGCTAGAAGGAAGTCTTGCCAAAGATAATGGCAATAGGTGACACGTGGCACTCCTACGAAATTATTAGTGTGAGGAAGATTCACCTGGCTTAACAGGCTGTATCTACAGACTTTCAGTCCATAACAATAGGAGACCAAGAGGAGAGAATTTGTAAAGTCAAACTAGTCATGTCTGCAGTAGCTGGAAGGGCATCAGATAGTTGACAGGGTATATAGAGTATGACAACAAGTGGTGTTAGGGAGAGAAAAGTTAAGAGCAAGGTAAAGCCTTGAACTTATTGGGGAATTAAGAAATTTATCAAGACAAGATCTCAGGCTGGGCGCGGTGGCTCACGCCTGTAATCCTAGCTCTCTGGGAGGCAGAGGCAGGCAGATCATTTGAGTTCAAGAGTTTGAAACCAACCTGAGCAAGAGCAAGACCCCATCTCTACTATAAATAGAAAGAAATTAATTGGCCAACTAATATATATAGAAAAAAATTAGCTGGGCATGGTGGCACATGCCTGTAGTCCCAGCTACTTGGGAGGCTGAGGCAGAAGGATCGCTTGAGCCCAGGAGTTTGAGGTTGCTGTGAGCTAGGCTGACGCCATGGCACTCACTGTAGCCTGGTCAGCAAAGTGAGACTCTGTCTCAAAAAAAAAAAAAAAAAAGACAATATCTCAGTCTGAGGGAAACAGGACTAGGATCCAGTTACTAAGCCTGAACCCAAGATTAGCAGTGGGTCTCTGTACTAAGGCAGACGTCCAGTCATACTAATTCGAGAACAATATCAATGATACTAATATAAATAATGGTACCAGTGCATGTTTATTGATTATTTACTATGTGCTATATATAGTTCTTTGTGATATATATATATATATATATATATATATATATATATATATATATACACACACACACACACACACCCGTTACTTAATGTACTTCCTATTGCAACTTTAGAATTGAGTTCTACTATTATCACTGTTTTACAAATGAGAAAACTGGGGCACAGAGAGGTTAAACAACATGGTCAAGGTCAAACAAGGAATTCCTATCCAGGCGTGTGGCTCTAAAGCCTTAGCTTTTGGTGACTGTTTTTCAACCAAGGCCAAAGTAAGACTGTCAACAAAGGTGACTCCATGCTGTCTGATGTGAGCATCATCTCATTAGCCAGAGGCAATGAGACTAAATTATTGACTTATAAATAATTTTAGGGAATCCCAGGTCTGAGCTTATGAAAACAATTTCAGTATCAAGGCTAAATTATAAAGAGAATGCAGAATCAGAGAATAAGGGAAAAGGTGCTATCATATAGAGAGGTGTGCAAGGTGATGATAAACTCTAGAAATGGGTTGAGGCATGAAATCAGGAGATAGGCGTTGGATGATTGGGACAAGACATAGGTAGCAGGAGAGTAGGGTAAGCAATTTAAAAGAGATGGACTAGGTTGAAGATTACTAGATCCAAAAGATGTGGTTAGAGCTTGTTAAGCAACTCCTACCTAAAGTAGTGTTGGTTGGTTTGGGACGGCCTTACCAATGGGGAGAAAAGGCAAACAGGACCATTATTCTCCTTCAGGAAAGACTAGGTCTTGCTGGTTGGAAGTGATTTTTCTCTTCAGATCGCCTACTCTAGTTTAATTAACATTATTCTCGTTTAGAAATAGTTATGATTCAAAGTGCAAACAGGCTCATATCTTCAGATAAGTGCAAGAATCAAACACAACTGGAAGTTCAGTCATTCAATTTCACTGTGGGACACACTCTTAGGGAAACTTACTGGTAATTCTGTAATTGTACAGAAATAACCTGGTGAGGTAGTTAATTGAGGAATTTTCCAAAGTTCAACAATGTACAATAAATCATGCTGTGAAAGTTTCTCTTCCTGGTGGTATATTCAAGATATTTCCACATTTCATCAGAAAGGGAAGATGTCCTTTGCCAATTTCTTGTCCCTCCCTCAAAGAAAAAATAGAAACTAAACTGGAAATACACAAAATAAATCATAATGAAAGGGACTCAACCTCACTCTCTGTTAACCAATACCAGATTATGTGTATTGCCTCAGGAGCTTATTTTAATAATCTCAGTAAAAAGGCAGAGGGTAGGGCTTTGGGATATCCAGACTGGGTTTAACCTACTAAGTCACTGAATTCTAGAAATGCTTTAGTATTTCTGAATTCTAGAAGTACTCCTAAAGTATTCTACGTAAACATTCTTCTCTATGTAAACATTCAATTTAGTTCAACAAATATTTCTTTTGCCTCTTCTAATAGTAGGCATTGCAGAAACAAAATGATTAACACATGATCCGTGCCACATTTGCCATCATTGGTTAGTCTACTGTCACAAAAAAACTACAAGTTTATCTTTTTCTCATGTAAAAGTAAGTATAGGTAGCCCAGGGTTACTGTGATAGTTTGAGATTTTGGAGACATGGGCTTCTTTTACCTTTTATGCATTGCCCTTTTTGTTGTTGTTGTGGCATATTTTACATATAAAACGGTGCACAGATCATAAGTACATAGTTCAATAATGAGAAAAATGAATTTTGACAAATTTATATACATTTGAAATTAATACTCAAATCAAGATAGTATTTTCATCATTCCAGGAAGTTTTCCTATGATTTTTCCAGTTAACTTTTCATCCTCAAACTCAGAGAGATAAGCATTGTTCTGATTTTTAGTCTTATACATTATTTTTCCCTGTTCTTTAGCTTGATGTATATGGAATGATACAGTATTATTTTCTGTTTTCTTTACCTTAATATAATATTTTTGAAGTTTATTCATGTAGCTGCATGTATTAGCAGTTTATTCCTCTCTGTTGCTGAATAGAATGCCATTGCATGAATGTACCACAATTTGTTTACCCGTTTTCTTGTGGCTGGGCATTTGAGATGTTTTCAGTTTTTGGCTATTATGAATAAAGATGCTAAGAAAATAGTTATACAGGCTGGGCAAGGTGGCTCATGCCTGTAATCCCAGCACTTTGCAAGGCTGAGGCAGAAGGGTTGCTTGAGGCCAGGACTTTGAGACAAGCCTGGGCAATATAGCAAGACCCCATGTCTACATAAAATTTAAAAAATAAAAAAATGAACTGGTCATTGTGATATGCACCTATAGTCCTAGCTACTCAGGAGGCTGAGGCAGGAGAATTCCTTGAGCTTGAAAGTTGTAGGTTGCAGTGAGCTGTGATCATGCCACTGCACTCCAACCTGGGTGACAGAGCAAGACATTGTCTTAAAAATCTCTTTAAAAAATCAACTTTCAAAAATTTTGAAAAAAGATAATAGTTGTACAAGTCTTTGAGTATATATACATTTTTATTTACTTTGGATAAATACCTAGAAATGGAATTGCAGATTACAGGATAAGTATTATTTAACTTTATAAGAAACTACCAAAAGTTTTTTGTGGTATTTCTATCATTTAGAGTTTCACTAGCAGTGTATGAAAGTTTTAGCAGCTTACCAATATTTGATGTTATAAGATTTTAATTTTAGACATTCTAGTGAGCATGCAGTGCTATATTATCACTTTTATTTGTATATTTACATTTATTTGATGGCTAATTATGTTAAGCTTTTTTTCATATGCTTGCTGGACATTCGCATATTTTCTGTTTGACGTTTCTTTCTAACTGGGTAACTTGTCTTTTTAAATGATTCGTTGGAATTCTGGAATTCTTTATATATTCTGAATACTAGTCTTCTATCAAATATATGTATTGTGAATACTTTTTTCAGTCTGTGGCTTGCTTTATTCATTTTATTTATTTTTTTTAATGGTGGATTTTTTTTGATGATCAGAAGTTTTTAAATTTAGATGAAGTTCTAGTTTATCAATATTTTTATTTAGTCGGCAGTATTTTGTGACCTATCTAAAAAATTGTTTTCCTACTCCAAGATTATGAGACCATAATTCTGTTTTCTTTCATGAACTTTGTGCTTTTATGTTTTATATTTATGTCTGTAATCTATCTCAAATAAATTTTTGTGTATGATGTGAGGTAGGAGTCAAGTTTATTCTATTTCCATATAGACATCTTGTTGTTGCAGCACCATTCATGGGAAAGAATTTCCTTTCTTGATGGAATTAAATTGACAAGTTTGTCTAAAACAGTTGAAAGTACATGTGGGGATCTAGTTATATATCCTCTATCCTGCTCCATTGCTCCATTTTTCTATGCTTTTATCAATTCTACATTGTCTTGATTTCTTTAGATTTTCTTCCCCAGCTTGACACAGGTGTAATTGACAAATACGAATTGCGCATATTTAAAGTGTTCACCATGACGTTTTGACATATGTATACATTGTGACATAATAGCCACAAGCTAATTAAAATATCTGACGCCTCATATAGCTGCCCTTTTCTGTGTGTGGTGAGAATACCTAAGATCTACTCTGTAGCAAATTTCAATACAGTTTATTAATCATAGTCATCGTGCTATCCATTAGGTCTCCAGAACTTCATCTTGTAACTGAAAATTTGTACCGTTTGAGTGACATCTCCCCATTTCCCTTACTCCCTACCCCCAGTACTCCTACAGAACTTCTTTTGTAAAACTTCTTGAAAATAGACAGTGGAAAGCATCCCATTTTCTTTTTAAAAAATTTATTTAATATATATAATTAATGTTTATTTTATTGACAAAATTACATTTATATTTATTGCATACAAAATGATGTTTTTAAAAATGTATGTGTTGTGAAATGCCTGTATCAAGCTAGTTAACATATGTATTACCTCACATACTTATCATTTTTCTTTTTGTAGTGAGAAAAACTAAAAATCTAAAGGCATCAAGTTGTAAAATAAATCTTTTGAACTTATTCCTCCTGTCTTACTGAAATTTCATATCCTTTGACCAGCATCCAGCCCCTGGTAATCACCATTATGCTCTCTAATTCCATAGGTTTGACTGTTTTTAGATTCCACATATTAAATGAGAACATGCAGTATTTATCTCCCTGAGCCTGGCTTACTTCACTTAGTGTAATGTCTTCCAGGTTCATTCATGTTGTCACAAATCACAGGATTCATTTTCTTTTCAAATATTAATAGTATTCCATTGTGTATATATACAGTTACCACATTTTCTTTATCCATTCATCCATTGATAAACAGTTACGTTGATTCTATATTTTAGCTACAGGAATAATGATGCAATGAACATGAAAGAGAAGATATGTCTTCAACATATTGATTTCATTTCCTTTGGATATATACCAAATAGTGGGAGTGCTGGATCATATAGTAGATCTTTTTAAAATAATTTTTTTTGTTTCAGAGTATTATGGGGGTACAAACGGTTTTATTACATAAATTGGCTTTGCGCTGCCTGATTCAGAGCTACAAGTGTGCCCCAGACATTGCATACCGCATCCGTTAGGTGTGACTGTATCTATACCCTCCTCCCTCTCCCACCTGGCTGATACCCTGTGAATGTTACTTCCCATATGTGCACATTAGTGTTGATCAATTAGTACCAATTTAATGGTGAGTAGATGTAGTGTGTGTGTTTTCCATTCTTGTGATATTTCACTTAGAAGAATAGGCTCCAGTTCCATCCAGGATAATACAATAGGTAGTTCACTGTTTTTTTATGGCTGAGTAGTACTCCATGATGTACATATACCACCTTTTATCAATCCACTCATATATTGATGGGCACTTGGGTTGTTTCCACATCTTTGCAATTGTGAATTGTGCTGCTATAAACATTCGAGTGCAGATGTCGTTTTTGTAGAAATTTTTTTTTTCCTTTGGGTAGAGTGCAGATGTCCTTTTGTAGAATGTCTTTTTTTTTCCTTTTCCCTAGTAGTGGGATTGCTCGATTAATGGTATTTCTACTTTTAGTTCTTTGAGGTATCTCCATACTACTTTGCATAGAGGTTGTACTAGTTTGCAGTCCTACCAGCAGTGTGTGAGTGTTCCTATCTCTCCACATCCATGTCAACATTCGTTGTTTGGGGGCTTTTTGATAAAAGCCATTCTTACTAGAGTTAAGTGGTATCTCATTGTAGTTTTCATTTGCATTTCCCTGATGATTGGAGATGTTGAGCAGGGCCTCACCATGTGGTCTCTGGCATAGTCTTGTTTGGACTTGGTCAAAACACAGTGGCCTCAGAGCAGTCAAATTGCTTACATAGTAGCTCTTGGGTTCAAAAGAAAGCTTTCCAAAAGAACCATTTAGAAACTATATTGTCAGCCAGTCCTCTGAAAATGTTCAGCATCTACCCCCTCCCATTCTTCTAGCTCCGTCTGACTGAAAACATATGAGATAACTAGGGCAAACCACTGTGCCAAGCCTTTCCTGAATTGCTTACCCCCCAAAATGTAAGGGATAATAAAACTATTGCTATTGTTTTAAGCTACTAGTTTTGGGATGGTTTTATGAAGCAATAGGGAAAAGAACTTCTGGGAAATAATATAACTGCTTAAATATAAGGAGTTTCGTTAGTAATGGAAGCAGAGAAGAATGGACATTGGGGAGCATCTAGAATTATCTGCCATAACTTCCATAAATTTATAGATTAGAGTAAAATCAAAGTATATCTAATAACATCAATATATTATAATGTGTCATGGGAAAAGCGCTTCTATCTAAGTATGCATAGCATGTGTGGGTAAGGATATTTATCTGAGTTGGTAGATTCAGGAAGCCCTCTTTCAGAAAAATAATAATAATAAAAACAGCAGCAATAATATTTATCATTTAGTTAACTGTTAGTGAGTTAACACCTTAAATATTTACTCTCAGTTAACACTCAGAACATTCTGAAATAGATATTATTATCCCTGATTTACAAATGAAGATTTAGATACATAAAAAGTTATGTGTTTTTATTTTTTCTCCCTCTTTTTCTTCTCACTCCTTTCCATCCTTCTTTCCTTTCTTCCTTTTTTTATTGTAATAAGAACACCTACTAGAAAATCTACCTTCTTAGATTTTCAAGTGCACAATGCAATATCATTAAACATAGGCACTATATTATACAGCAGATCTCTATAACTTATTCATCTTGTATAACTGAAACTTTATACTCATTGAAAAACAACTCCCTATTCCTCCTCCACCCAGCCCTTGGCAACCAGCTTTCTCCTCTGTTCCTGAGTTTGACTATTTTAGATACCTGATAAAAATGGAATCCTGCGGTATATGTCCTTCTATGAGTGGCTTATTTTACTTAGCATAATGTCCTCAAGGTTTATTCATTTGTTGAATATGAAAATATTTCCTTCTTTTTAAAGGCTGAATAATATCCCATAGGTTGTACATACATTCTCTTTTTCACTTATCTGTAAGTGAGCATTTAGGTTGTTTCCGTACCTTTGCAATTGTGAATAAGACTGCAATGAACATGGCAATGTGGATATTTCTTTGATATTCTGATTTCTATTCTTTTGGATATATACCCAGAGGGGGGTTGTTCTATTATTAGTGTTTTCCAGGGAACGTTTTACTGTTTTCCATAGCAGCAACACCATTTTATATCTCTACCAACAACATAAAGATTCCAATTTTTCCACATCTTCATCAACACTTGTTATCTTTTTTGCTGTGTTTTGTTTTTGTTCAATATTAGCCATTGTAACAAGTGTGAAGTGATATCTCATTGTGACTATAATTTACGTCCCCGATTATTTGGAGCTTCTTTTCAGAAACCTGTTTGCCATTTGCATGTCTTTTTTGGAGAAATGTCTATTCAAGTATTTTGCTCATTTAAAAATCAGTTTCTTTGGGGTTTTGCATAGTTTTCTTTTTTTATAGTTGTAGGAATGCCTTATGTCTTTTGAATGTTAATCTCTTATCAGATATATGGTTTGCAAATTATTTTTTAACTGTTTAGACCTTACTTTGTATTTATTTTCTAACTCTGTTTTTTAACCGTTAATATTTTCATTGCTCTGAAGAAGATTTTTAGTTTAATCTAATATCATTCATCCATTTTTGCTTTTTGTTTATTGTCTGTGATTTTTGAGGTCATATCCAAAAAAATCATTGCCCAGACTGATATTATTGAGATCACATGGATGTATTTTCTTCTGTTTTCTTCCAGTAGTTCTTACAATTTCAGGTCTTACATTAAATCTATTTTTGAGTTGATTTTTGTGTATAGCACATGATGAGTGTTCAGCTTCATTCTTTTTCATGTTACCATTTGTGCAGAGACTATCCTTTTCCCATTGTTTATTCTTGGTACTCTTGTGCAAGATCAGCTGGTCACGTATGCATGGATTTATTTCTGTGCTCTCCATTCTATTCCATGGGCCTATATGTATGTTTTTATGACAATGCCATACTATTTGAATTATTGTAGCTTAGAAACATAGTTTGAAATCAGAAAGCATGATGCCTTTGGCTTTGTTTTTCTTTCTCAATATTGTTTTGGCTCTTCAAGGTCTTTTGTGGTCCCATGCAAATTTTAGGATTGTGTTTTTTATCTCTGTAAAATATGCCATTGGAATTCTGATAGGGATTCCATTGAATCTGTATACTTCTTTGGGTAGTGTAGACATTTTAACAGTGTGAAAACTTTCAATACATGAACACAGGATGTATTGCAATTTATTTGTGTGTACGTTAATTTCTTTCACCAATGTTCTATAGTTTTCAGTGGCAAGTCTTTCAACTCCTTGATTAAATTTATGTCTAAATAATTTACTCTTTCTGATGCTAGTGTAAATGGTATTGTTTTCCTAATTTCCTTTTTGGATACTTTATTGTTAGTGTATAGATATGCAAACTGGTTTATGCATGTTGATTTTTTGAATCATGCAACTTTACTAAACTCATTTTTTAGTTCTGATGGTTTTTTTTTTAACATGGAACATTTGGGGTTTTCTATGTATGATTATTTCATCTGTAAATGGAAATAATTTATCTTCTTCCATTTCCATTTGCAGTATTTTTCTTTCATTTTTTTGCCTAATTTCTCTGGATAGAACTTCCAGTACTATGCTTACTAGAAGTGGGGAGAGTTTGTCAAGAGCCTTTATATGCCTGGAAAAGTCCTTATCTCCCTATCATTTCTGAAAGACAACTTTGCTGAGTATAATATTCTTGAGTGATATTTTTGTTTTTTCTGTTTTTTTCTCAGCACTTTGAATAAATCATCCCACTGCCTTGTGACCTGTAATATTTCTGCAGAGTAATCTGTTGATATTCTTATGGAGGTTTCCTCAGATGTGATGAATTCCATTTCTCTTACTACTTTCAAAATTATCACTTTGTCTTTCATTTTTGACAATTGGATTAAAACGTATTTTGGTGTAGACTTATTTAGAATCATTCTATTTGATATTCTTTGGGCTTTATTCGTGAATCCTATTATCTATTTCCCTCACAATTTTGGAATGTGTTTAGGCATTATTCCATTAAATATAGTCTCTGCCCTTATCTCTCATCTCCTTCTATAAGTCCTATTATGAGTATATTGGTGCATTCAGTGTTATATAAGTCACTTAGGCTTTCTTTACCCTGTTTGTTATTTTTCCTTTTTGTTCCTATAGCTGGATAATTTCAAATAAATGGCCTTCAAGTCACTGATTCTTCCTTTTACTTAAGTCTGCTGTTGAAGGAATCAGTAGGATTTTACCAATTCTTTCTTCTACTAGATCAAGTTTCCTGCTGAGGTTCGCTATAGAATTTTTTTAGTTCATTTCTCTTTCTCTTTGGTTCTTTTTTTTTTTTATATTTTCCATCTCAGCTGATATTCTCATTTCATGAGTTATTTTTCTGATTTCCTTTAATTGTCTATGTTCTTTTGTATGTCACTGAGCTTTAAGATAATAATTTTAAATTATTTGTCCTATAATTTATAAATCTCCATTTCTCTAGAGTCAGTTATTACAGGATTTATTTTGTTCCTTTGATTGTGTTATGTTTTCCTGTTTCTTTGTGTTCCTTGTAGCTTTGCATTACTGTCTGTATATCTGCACAAAACAGCTACCTTTCAAGTATTTATGGTCTGGTTTTGACAGGGAAAGACCTTCAGTCAGCCTGGCTAGAGGTTACGGGAGTCTCTCAATCATTTTCTATGAATGTATACTGTCTTTCTCCCTCTGTGTCTGCTGTACCATGGCCTAATATTTTGGAGGTACATTCCACTACTACTCTCCTTCCTTACCTGTGGATAATCCTTGAGTTTTGCATCTTATCTGCATCTTGTAAAACTGTGTGGGGCTCAGTATGTCACCCTACCCTTTTCCTTTATTTTGGGATGCCCCTACCAAACTATGCCAGTTCCATTAGTACTGTGGGTAAGGTGAGATAGAAACCTTACACAAAGAACCAAAAGACTAGGATGTCAGAGGCCACTCCTCACCTTGTCTTCCCAGGGAAAAACCTCAGAGTTGAATGCCTCCTCCCAAACTTTCAGAGCCATGCCAACAGCAGTAAGCTGCCTGCCCCTTTTCTTTGTGCATAGCTTCCCTCAGTCATTCAAGCTATGCAAGTTACTTCAGTGCTTCAAGTGAGGCAAGACAGAAACCAGTCCTTGAAATAGCACACTGAAACACTTGGGACATTGTATGCATAATTCACACTATTTTTCTCAAAAGAGAAATTGTGGGCTGATGCGATTTCTCTTAAGCTGAGCCATGCCAATTTGGGGGAAGTGCTGACATGGAGAAAGTGAAATTGCTCTTCTTACTCATTTCAATACAGCTATTCTCAGTTTTGTGCTTGTGTTGTGTACTGCAATTTCTTAATTATATTCTAGACCTCCCTTAAAGGGGTTTTGGTTTGTATATAACTGTTAAATCAGTGTTCTATCTCTGTGGGGGGGGGGGGCAGAGGAGGCAGAGACTTCCTATTTTGCTAACTTGCTGATATCTGACTCTTGTTTCAAATTCAAGTCTGTTGACTATAAAATCTAGAATTGATTAGAATCCTGAAAAATAGCAAAAAGAAATTTTTCAGTGAATAGTGCATTAAAAAGGGTAAACAGACTTTTCAAACCTGCATTTGTAAGATGAGGTAGTAAAAAGCAGTTCATAGAGAACTTCAAGCAGTTTGGAATAATTTAAGCACAAAATTCAAGGCAGACACTGTAAAAGAATATGGGAGAGTGAATAGGCACCAAATTATGTAGAGTTATAAGTGACAGGCTAAAATTTTTGTGCTTTATCCTCTAAATGGTGAAGAGTCCTTGAAAGATTTTAAGCAGAGAAATGACAAGACCATAAATTTTAGACCAGCATCCAGAAACAGTGTACAGGTTACATTCCAAGAGGGCAAAAATATAGGAAGAATAACCAATCAGATGAAACTTCATTAGGTCAACATAAAAGAACATGATATTCTTGCCAGGATAGCACAAGTAAATCTGGAGATGAGGGGATGAATTCAAGAAATATTTATGAGATAAACTGGTATCAGTTAGTCATTAGGGCTGAGTTGATAATGGGTAAGGAGAAATCTCAGATGACTCCTTGGTTTCTGTATTTAATAACTGGATGGACTGAGACACAGAGTATAGGAGGACTTGCAAGTCAGTGTGGAGTGGAAAAAAAATGTGAACTTAGCTTCAAATTGTTGAGTAGGAGAACATCCAGTGACATATCCAGCAGGAAGTTAGATATATAATTTTGAAGTTTGAGTAGATGTCTGGACCAAATATATGTTTGGTAATGATAAGCATAGTTGTTTAAGCCAGATGGATTGATGAGTGATCATCAGAATGTATGCAGGAGAAGAAAAACAGTGCGCTAAAGTTAGAGTCCTAAGGAGGTATATTTATAGGGGAGGCAGAGAATAAGGACATGAAAGAGCTTAAAAATGGAAAGTTAGATATACTCACCAGCAAATTGGTATTAACTGAACAGCACCTAAGTGGTCACATAGGTACTACAGTAATAGGGTATTGGGCAGGTGGGAGGGGGGAGGGGGCGGGTATATACATACATAATGAGTGAGATGTGCACCATCTGGGGGATGGTCATGATGGAGACTCAGACTTGTGGGGGGAGGGGGGGAAATGGGCATTTATTGAGACCTTAAAATCTGTACCCCCATAATATGCCGAAATAAAAAAAATAAATAAATAAAAATAAAATAAAATAAAATATAAAATATGAAAAAAAATGGAAAGTTAGGGAAGTGGGTGGAAAACTAGAGAGGAATGGTGTCACTGATAATAAATATATAGGATGTATTTAGAATAAACAACCTGCTAATAGTATCAGATATTACAGACAAATAGAGTCAGGAAAAGCCTGTAAAGTATTTGAGAAGTTTGACAAATAGAGGCCTTTAGTGAACAATCTAGTGACTTTTCTTAGGTTATTCTCATTGGAAAATGAATGGGAAATAAGAAAAGTAAATAGAGATTCATACGTCTAATACCCATCTCAAACTTAACCTGTTCTAATCTAAACCACACTCTTGATCATTCCCTTTAAACTAGCTCCTCCTTCAGTCACCCATGTTTCAATTAAGTCCAAATCTGTCTTTCAGTTTCTCAGACCTCATCTTTGACTCTATCTCAAACTTAACATAAAATCATCAGCAAATCTCATTAGCTGTACCTATACTATAATAGAATTTAACCACTCTCACTCTCTCCATTGCTAAATAAACTTTCTCACTTACACACCTGCCTCCTTACATTCTATTCTCAATACAGCACCAGAGTCCTCCCATAAAAAAGAGTAAGACCAACTCCCCTCTCTGCTCACAATCCTCCAATGCCTTCCTGTTATATTTGGTGCGAAAGCCAAGGCCTTGTAGCAGCTTGCATGGCAGCCTGCCTGCTTCACTATTATCCTCAAGACTTCTGAAGCCTCATTTCCCACTTGCCTTTCCCTGCAGCTGACTCTGCTCAAGTCCCTCTGCTTCCCCACAGCACCCCAGGCAAGCTCTCACCACTGGCTTTGGCTGCATAGTATTCCAGGGTGTGAGTGTACCACAAAATCTATCTTTTCTATTGTTGGTAGATATTTGGGTTGCTTCTGGGTTTTGACTATCATGATTAATGCTGCCAGGAATATTCTTGTACATGTATTTGGGACACAAAAGTATATAATTCAGTTGTATATATAGTTTCCTGTGAAATAGCTGAGTCATAGGGTACTTCTAAGTGCAGGGTTGGTAGATTCTGCCAAATAGTCTTACAGAGAAGCTATATGAATCTACACTCCCACCAACTTGAATATAAGCAATCTAGTTATTTCAGATTCTCACCAACATTTGGTGTCAACAATATTTCTGGTACATTTGTATTAGTGCTTCACTTTACATTCCTTTAATTACTAGGTATGTTAGGAACTTTTTGATAGGCTTCATAATCATTTGGATACCCTATTTTATAAAGTGCTGTTTATGTCTTTGGCTATTTAAAAATTATATCATCTATCTTTCTTATTCACAGTAAGGGAGTAAGGGTTATTTTATATATTGTAGATATGAGTACTTTGTTGCCTTTTATTCTCTTGTTCTAAAATTAACAGAAATTTCTAATTTTAATGTAGTCCAAATTATAAATATTTTCTTTACTTGTTAGTGCTAATTATGCTATTTAAAAGAGATCATTCCTTGAAAACTTCAAGGTTATGAAGACATGCTCCTACATTATTTTCTAGAATTTCACAATTAGGGCTAAAATCAATTTGGAATCTATTTTTGTGTATATTTGAGTTAGATCAACATTTCTTTTTCTCTCTCTTCTTCCATATATATATATATATATATATATATAAACATTTATATTTATAAATATATAAATATTTGTATAAAATATGCAAAATATACATCATATATATATTTTAAAAGTTGGCCGTGCAACAGTGATTGAAACATTCTTCCTTCTTCACTACTATGCAGAGCTATCTTTCTTATAAATTGAGCAGTAAATATGTGTGGATGTGTATCTGGACTCTCTTTTTAGTTTCATTGATTTGTCTACTGTCATGTCAATATCACATTCTCTTAATTACTATAAGTACTTAAGTTTTGTTCTTCTTCATGATTATCTTGTCTATTTTTGGTCCTTTTCATTTTTAATTGGAATTTGATTAAGTTGGCATTGAATGTATAAATTTGAAGAGAAAAAAATACATCTTTATAATACGGTAACTTCTAATACATGAACTTAGTGTATCTCTTCATTTATTTATTTTTCCCAATGATATATTATAGTTTTC
Organism: Microcebus murinus; assembly: GCF_040939455.1. NCBI lineage: Eukaryota > Metazoa > Chordata > Mammalia > Primates > Cheirogaleidae > Microcebus > Microcebus murinus. Next base: position 111,596,029 of record NC_134105.1, on the reverse strand, counting down.
TTTGTAGAGTTCATACATAGCCTATTATAATTATTTCTAAGCTTTCATGCATTTTGGTCTTATTGTAGATTATAATTTTTTCTTTTTCAATTTCACTTTTTATTGTCTCTTCTCCTGCTTTACTTTTCACCATAGCACTAATTATGCTATTTTATTTATTTATTTATTATTTATATTCTTTCATTATAATGCAACCTCCATAGATAGTGGAAAATTTTATTTGTTTTATTCACCAATGTATATGTATATGTATTTGTTTTATTCACTAATGTAACCCAGTACCCAGAATGGTGTGGAGTAGGAATTTAAGAAATGTATTTTATACCATGGAGTTCTACTCAGCCACAAGAAACAGTTGTGATCTAGCACCTCTTGTATTATCCTGGATAGAGCTGGAGCCCATTCTACTAAGTGAATTATCACAAGAATGGAAAAACAAGCACCACATGTACTCACCATCAAATTTGCATTAACTGATCAACACTTAAGTGCACATATAGTAGTAACATTCATCGGGTGTCGGGCAGGTGGCGGGGAGGAGAGATGGGTATATTCACACCTAATGAGTGTGATGCACACCAGCTGGTGGATGGGCACACTTGAGGCTCTGACTCAGATGGGGCAAGGGCAATATATGTAACTAAACATTTGTACCCCTGTAATATGCTGAAATTAAAAAAAAGAAAAAGGAAATATGAAGAACAAAAGAAATATGGTATGAATGAAAGAATGAATATATGACTTTTTCAAGATGCTTGACTAAGAAAAAGGAGAGAGAGTGGTAGCTAAGAGATGTGAGATTTTGTTTTTATTTTATGTTGATATTGTTGATGAATATGTTAATAGTCTGAGGTGATAGAGCTAGTATTAAAGGACATGACACAACAGGCAATAATCGATGTCTATATGGGGGTGGAAAGAGAGCTGTGTAAAATTGGGACATCTTGGTTTAAGTTGTAGGATGAGACTTGAGAGAGTAAATAGGACTTATTATTTAGATAAATTGCAAATAGGTGTTCAGAAGTTCCAAGATATTCATTTCAGATGGCTTCAAGTCTTTGGATGAAGTCATACAAGAGCTAATCTGCTGAGAGTGAGGAGAGTGAGGGTTGGGCAGGGAGGAAAGAGACCTCTCTAGCAAAGAAGTGAGGGTCAGGAAAAGTCACTGGGGAAAATGGGAGATGAAAATTATCGAGGACAAGTGAGCAAAGGCCACAGGTAAGTCTAGAGCCCGTGGATTGGTTGTGGCTCCAAACCACAGGACTGTGTGGTTTTCCTTAGCAGCCCCAGCTATCAAATTAAAGGAGCAGAGACTCTACAGGGTGGATGGATGTTTAGGGTTTTCTGGGTTAGGCCAAAGGAAAACAAAACAAAAGGAACAAGGGAGTTGAAAGTATTAGTGAGACAGTGGTTACATTGGATCAAGCTGACAGTCCAAGTGGATCACTCAAGAAAAGTGAGGCTCTGTGGTGTTGAAAAATAGGTTCTGTAGCAGAGGTGGTTGACTTTTTGAGGAGAACAAGTTTCCATCCACCTCTGGCAGGAATTGAGAGGCACGGACAGTTTCTGATCAACCTCTATCTCCCTATCTAGCCAACTAGCTCTTGGAAAATCCCCACATGGTTGCCACCTCTAATAACAAATGAAAATCAGACCACACGATACACTGTCAAATATATCTATACTTGTGGAGACAAGAGACAGGATATTTGACACCAGACCTGTTTCCCAGAACATTTGGGAAACTACACTTTCTCTGGCTGTGAAACTGTGTGTTGCACCAGGGATTTCGAAGACCATTTCAATGCCCCAAGGCCCAGTGCCGTTCATCCACGAAATAAGGCAAGTCAAGTGTGCATAAATTAAGCAGGCAGAATGTGAATGGAGAAGGAATGCTCTGGGTTGCCTTTCAAGGAGGGTTTTCCCAAAGGAATCAGGTCTGCCCACCTCCACCAGCTACAGCTCAACCTGGATGTAATTAGGAATGCCCTGGGGTTTCCGTAGCAACTGTGCAGGACTTTCAGGGATACTCCAGGCTCTGCTTGGTTGCTAGGGAGACAACAACAGAGGGCACTGAGGAAGCCAGGCAAGGCAGGTGGGTAGCTGCTGCCTGTGAAGTGCACATCCTATGGGAAGTGCCTTCCCACTCCTGGGCTCTTGGTCTGGCAGATTTTGCTATCCCTGGAATCGTCAGTTGGGAACAAAAAAACAAAACAAAAAAAGGAACGAAAGAAAGAAAAAGATTTCTGACTTTAGCATGAAACCTGAAAAGCATTTGCTCCTCAATCATCTCTCTCCTTACCAATCAGATTTGTGTGTGCATAAATAATGGGCAAACTATAATCATAAGATAACTGTACAAAAGTGATTTTTCAGCTTAAATGACAAGGTTGCCTCTTGCAATGTGGAACCCTCGAGGGGCATCTGGTTAGAGACATCATTGGGGAAGAGCTTCGCAAAGTTTGAGAAATGTCTCCTGTTATTTGCAGAGCAATATAGGAAAACTTTTCAGACTGAAACAAGAAAAGCAATTAGTTCCTTGTTTGGAAACAAAGAGACATCTGTGCAAAGTACGCTAGCATATCCACAAGGGGCAGGTACTGTACATGAGGAATACATGCCAGCTGTATGTGTCTCCCCTTCTTCACTCCCAGTTCAAAAGCCCCAGTTAGCCTCAAGTAGAATTATTCACCATGAACTAGGGAAAGCATAGATTCGATCATAATAACCGAGTTCCAGCCTTCTCAAGAGCATAGGAAAAAGATGTGCCGTGGACCCTCATAATAATGTTTGCAGACAATTTTAAAAGATTTGGGGAACTCTCTAAACCTTCCAAATTAATAGTACCCTTATGTCGCAGAAAAGGAAAACTGAAGTCCAAGGATATTAGTTACAAAATAGGTAACTGAGACAGCCATTGGATCCATATTATCTGACGATATTACTTACACTACTGGCTGAACACTTCATGTGTCCTTTTACACTTTACATGTATATTCTTATTTAATCTTCACAATCATCCAGCAGAGTATGTATTAGCATTTCTATTTTATAGAAAAGGGAATAAGCTCAGAGAAGCATTAATTACCCAAGATCACACAACTAGTAAGTGGAAGAAACTCAATTCAAACTCAGGTCCCTCTGACTTTAAGATCTAAACACTTTTCACTGTGTTAGCACCCTCACTCCAGAGTCTGAGTGATTTTATAAGGTCATATGGAGGCTCCTTCATGGTTATATATTCACAATGGGGGAGAAGACAAAGCTGAATTATGCAAACAAGAATTTGAATATTATGCCAAAGACCAAGCTATCTCTATTTTCAGCCCTAGCTGAAGGATTGTGGTTAATAAACTTCTGCTCTATCCTTCTTCTGATATAAGTTTACCACCCTATGCCTGACCCTGTTTGAACTTGTGGTACAGGCCATTTCACTCTTTGCCCTCACTTCTTACTGCTTTCCATATGTCAAGCCCAATTCTAGCTCTCCTACCTTTCCATATGTCAGGCCCAAATTCTAGCTGCCCTCCCCACCTTAAAAATTCTTTACCATCTGCTCCCCATCCCATTTTAATCTTCAGCATTATATACTGTTATAGTCCTTTTCTATGCAAATTTTATTTTGATTAAACAGGGTCACCTGACATAACCTGCACTCCCTTTTACCTTGTTTTTATCTTCACCCTTCCCTAAATTAGTAAAGAGGCTTTATGTAATTTACTAATTAGGAGAAGGAAGATTTTTATTTATATGATCCTTGACCAAAACCTAATTTGAAGTAGGTTGAGATGTATTGCCTACTCTCATGAAGCTGATATTATAAAAAGTCAATTAAATTTATTTAAAAAATTCTCTATTATCAATTTTATCCCCTGTCCTGAAAAACCAAGTGTCACCAGTGCTTGTGAGGCCCTCCTTTCCAAGTTCAACAGATGATATCATGATCAATATTAAAGACCCCCTCCCCTATGCTGATAATAACAAATCATAGCTTCCATAGGCAAACTGCATGTATTCTGTTGAGCTCATTCATGCATTTGTAGTCAACTGCTTACCTTAGTTTAGCCCTGCATTTCAGGATAAGGACCAAAAAATTAGTATTCAAAATACCTGGTACAAGTTCAACAAGAAGACATAACAATTCTAAATATATATGCACCCAAACTTGGTGCACCGAGATTCATAAATCAAACTCTGCTTGATCTAAACAAATAGATAAACAACAACACCATAATAGTTGGAGACTTTAACACCCCACTGATAGCACAGGACAGATACTCCAAACAGAAAATCAACAAAGAAATAATGGACTTAAACAGAACCCTAGAACAAATGGGCCTGACTGACATTTACAGGACATTCTACCCGAAAACCACTGAATATACATTCTTCTCATCAGCTCATGGGTCATTCTCTAAGATTGACCATATCCTAGGACACAAAGCACATCTCAAACAATTTAAAAAAATAGAAATTATATCATGTATCTTTTCAGACCACAATGGAATAAATGTAGAAATCAATCCTAACAGGAGTCCTCATTTCTATACAAAGTCATGGAGACTAAACAACTTTCTGCTGAATGATTACTTCATAAACAAGGAAATCAAGATGGAAATCAAAAGATTCTTTGAACTAAACGACAAAGGTAACACAAGTTACCAAAACCTGTGGGACACAGCTAAAGCAGTCCTAAGAGGAAAGTTTATTTCCATAAATGACTATATCCAAAAGTCGAAAAGATCACAAATAGACAACCTATGAATCATCTCAAAGAGCTGGAAAAAGAAGAACAGACCAACCCCAAACCCAGCAGAAGAAGTGAAATCATTAAGATAAAATCAGAACTAAACAAAATTGACAACAGGGAAACTATATGGAAGATTAATAAAACACAAAGTTGGTTCTTTGAAAAAATAAACAAAATTGACACACCATTGGCTAGACTAATGAAAAGCAGAAAAGAAAAATCTCTAATAAGCTCCATCAGGAACAATAAAGGATAAATTACAACTGATGCCACAGAGAGACAAGATATAATTTATGAATACTGCAAAAACCTCTATGCACACAAACTGGAAAATGTGGAGGAAATGGACAATTTCTTAGAAACACACAGCCTCCCTAGACTCAACCAGGAAGAAATAGAATTCCTGAACAGACCAATATCAAGTACTGAAATTGAAACAGCAATAAAAATCGTTCCTAAAAAGAAAAGTCCTGGACCAGATGGTTTCACACCCAAATTTTACCACACCTACAAAGAAGAACTGGTGCCTATCCTGCAGAAATTATTCCAAAACATCGAGAAGGATGGAATTCTCCCCAATACATTTTATGAAGCAAACATAACCCTGATACCAAAACCAGGAAAGGATGCAACAAAAAAAGAAAACTACAGACCAATATCCCTATGAATATAGATGCAAAAATTCTCAACAAAATCCTAGCCAATCGAATCCAGGTGCTTGTCAAGAAAATAATTCATCACAACCAAGTGGGCTTCATCCCAGGGATGCAGGGATGGTTCAACATATGCAAATCTATAAATGTAATTCACCATATAAACAGAAGCAAAAACAAAGACCATATGATACTCTCAATAAACTCAGAGAAAGCATTTGACAAAATTCAACACCCTTTTATGATAAGAATGCTCAACAAAATAGGTATAGATGGGACTTACCTAAAAATGATACAAGCCATATATGACAAACCCACAGCCAATATCATACTGAATGGGGAAAAATTGAAAGCATCCCCACTTATAACTGGAAAAAGACAAGGTTGCCCACTATCTCCACTTCTGTTCAACATAGTACTAGAAGTCCTCGCTACAGCAATCAGACAAGACAGTGGAATTAAGGGCGTCCAAATGGGAGCAGAAGAGATCAAACTTTCACTCTTCACTGATGACATGATATTATACCTAGAAAACCCAAAGGATTCAACCAAGAGACTCCTTGATCTGATAAATGAATTTGGTAAAGTCTCAGGATACAAAATCAATACACAGAAATCAGAGGCATTCATATATACCAACAACAATCTAATTGAGAAACAAATCAAAGACTCAATTCGCTTCACAATAGCAACAAAGAAAATAAAGTACCTAGGAATATATTTAACTAAGGAGGTAAAAGACCTCTACAGGGAGAACTATGAAACACTGAAGAAGGAAATAGCAGAGGATGTAAATAGATGGAAGAATATACCATGTTCATGGGTCAGCAGAATCAACATTGTTAAAATGTCTATACTACCCAAAGTGACCTACAGAGTCAACGCAATCCCTATCAAAATACCATCATCATTTTTCACAGATATAGACAAAATAATTTTACACTTTGTATGGAACCAGAGAAGACCTCATATAGCAAAATCAATCCTAGGCAATGAAAACAAAATAGGAGGTATAAATTTACCAGACTTCAAACTATACTACAAAGCTACAGTCATTAAAACAGCTTTTTACTGCCACAAGAACCAGGGACATTGACCAGTGGAACAGAACAGAGAACCCAGATATAAAACCATCCTCATATAGCCAACTAATCTTCAACAAAGCAGACAAAAACATACACTGGGGAAAAGAATCCTTATTCAATAAATGGTGCTGGGAAAACTGGGTAGCCACATGTAGAAGACTGAAACAAGACCCACACCTTTCACCTCTCACAAAAATCAACTCATGCTGGGTAACAGACTTGAACCTTAGGTGTGAAACTATTAGTATTCTAGAGGAAAACATTGGAAATACTCTTCTAGACATTGGCCTAGGTAAAGAATTTATGTAGAAGGCCCCAAAGGCAATCACAAGAGCAACAAAAATAAACAAATGGGACCTAATGAAATTAAAAAGCTTCTGCACAGCCAAAGAAACTGTCAAGAGAGCAAACAGACAACCCACAGAATGGGAGAAAATTTTTGCAAGCTATACATCTGATAAAGGGTTGATAACTAGAATCTATTTAGAATTCAGGAAAATCAGCAAGAAAAAATCAAACAACCCTAAAAAATGGGCAAAGGACATGAACAGAAACTTCTCAAAAGAAGACAGAATAATGGCCAACAAACATATGAAAAAATGTTCAACATCTCTAATCATCAGGGAAATGCAAATCAAAACCACAATGAGATATCACTTAACTCCAGTGAGAATGGCCTTTATCAGAAAGTCCCCAAACAACAAATGCTGGCATGGATGCGGAGAGAGAGGAACACTCCTACACTGCTGGTGGGACTGCAAACTAGTTCGACCTCTGTGGAAAGCAATATGGAGATACCTTAAAGCGATACAAGTAGGTCTACCATTTGATCCAGCAATTCCACTACTGGGCATCTACCCAAAAGATTAAAAGTCACTTTATGAAAAAGACACCTGCACTTGAATGTTTATAGCAGTACAATTCACAATTGCAAAGCTGTGGAAACAACCCAAGTGCCCATCAATTCATGAATGGATTAATAAAATGTGGTATATGTATACCATGGAATACCACTCAGCTTTAAGAAACAATGGTAATATAGCACCTCTTGTATATTCCTGGATACAGCTGGAACCCATTCTACTAAGTGAAGTATCTCAAGAATGGAAAAACCAGCACCACATGTACTCACAAGCAAATTGGTATTAATGGATCAACACCTAAGTGGACATATAGGAGTAACATTTATCAGGTGTCAGGAGGGTAGGAGGGGGGAGGTGGGGATGGGTATATATGACTACAATGAGTAAGATGTGCAATGTTTGGGGGATGGACGTGCTTGAAGCTTTTACTCGAGGAGGGAGGGGAGCATGGGCAATAAATAACCTTAACACTTGTACCCGCATAATATACTAAAATAAAAAATAAATTTAAAAAAATGCCTGGTACATATTAAAACACTTCAAAATACTTCTGAGAGAAGTTACCAATGCAGTGATGTTGATGTATCTGCAGCCTTGGAAATGTAATGAGTATCAGACTCTCTTCCTTTCCCTTTCTTTCACCTGTCTATTTTTAGTTATGTTTCTCCATGCAATATACATTTTATAACATGACTTATTTTGGTCAATGGCATGTAAACAAATGTGAATGAGTAGAGGCTTGAAAAACCCTTGTGTATTGGGGCTTGCCTTTCCGTCCTGTACTTAGAATCCTGAGACCATTACTATGTGGAAAATACCCCAAGCTTGCCTGCTCAGTGAGAGGCTATTATAAAGAAGAACCAAGGTGTCCCTGGCCAACAGCCTGCCAATAGGCAGGCAGGCACAGGCGTGGGGCCATCCTGGATCATCCAGTCACCATCTGGTTCGCCAAATGACAGCGGATGCATGAATGAGCCTAGGAGAAAAGAGCTGAGCTGACCCAGAGAGAAGACATGCTCAGCTAATTCCACAGAAGCATGAGCTACATAAATAGACACCATTTCGGGACTCTAAATTGTGGAAATGCTTATCATGCAGCAAAAGTTAACTAATACAGGGGAAAAGAGCATTGATAAAGTCAGGATAAGGTTACAATCTAGCATTCATTTAGCTTCCATTTCCATGTCTGTATAATATATTTCACAGATTTGTTATTAAGCAAGACGGAAATGATTCAGGAGTGAGAAAAATACAATGCAGAAGACTCAGTGGAGAATTGCAAGAGAGATATTCTGTAGTAGGCAAGAGGAGACACAGTCTTGTGTACAAGCGAAGGGCTGAGTCTAAAAGCAGAACAAAGACAGTTTTATATTAATAGGCAAAAGGCAGGTAGATGTCAAGAAATAAAGAAATACATATGGTGGGGTTGGAGCTTGTGGAAGTTCTTTTCTGATAGTGTCTGTATTTTTACATGAAATATGAAGCAAAGTCATCAGCTAAGAATGAGGATGATGGAAAGAGTAAAGATTTCAAGAGAGAGAAGATCATATTAAATTTCTATCTGGAAAAGTGTAAAAGTGAAGAGAATAAAGAATGACAAAGTCCTCTCTATTATAATCAAAAGCAATGTGTTAAACGTAAATGGATTTACTGAAAAAATAACATGATATAACCATATAATAAAATACTATCTAAGCTAACAAAATTATACTTTTTAAAAGACTATTTAAAGTTAAAAGAAAATACTTGAAAGTAAAAGTTAAGGGGGAAAAAAAAGCAGGATACAGAACTATATATGGAGTATGACCAGACTCAAAAATATTTTCACACAAGTAAAAATAAAACTAGAAATATATATGCCAACATGTTAACAGTTGTGTTCTCTGCATATCGAGAGCTAGCAAATTGTATTTCTTCTTTATATTTTTTTGCATTTTCTAACATTTTTACAAAGAACATGCTAAAAAACAGGAAAACAAACAATTGATGCTATTTTGAAAATGAACTAACAATGAGAACAACAATTTCTTCCTTCCTTTCCTTTCCCTCCTAGGACAGAATTGAAATACTGGAAATTTCTGATGTTGGATAAAAGTGTAATAGGAAAATAACAGTGAACATGGAAAACCAAAGAATTACAGAAATACAGACCAGTAGAGTTTTGCTCTTAGGGCTGTGAACCCCTGTCTTGTTTGCCACTATCTGGAGATATTTATGCTCTATCCCCAAATGGCCAGCTACACTTTACATTTTCCTATCTTGATTTTACACTTCCCAGCTAGGAGCCTGCCTACAAGTGAAGGATGCAAACAAGTGAATTCCCCAGTTCAGGATTCCAACTAGGAAACCTTGAATTTCTTCAAGGTCAACACCATGAGAAGAAAGCCTTAGTCCACAGCACTCCTGGGATTTTCTTCACTTCCACCTCCTAGTTAGAAGACGTATTTTATAACTGTCATTTCACCATTCAGGTGAAACTGTGAGCCTACACACAGATTTAATAATAGAATGATGTTTTTATTATAAAATAGACATTATATCCATATTCAGCAAAAAAATATTTTTTAACATCACTATGTTATAAGTTACAATAGTGGACAATACAGAGTCCCTCTCCTCTAGGAGTTAATATAATGTAGAAAAAGCGTAATATAATAGAGCAGCTTTCAAACTCTTTTCACTGTGAGAAATGCAGTTTACATTACATCTCAGCACACACACACACACACACACACCACATACGCACATGAAGACTAAAATAAAAGTTTCATAAGATAATACTGACTCTTACTATGTGTAATACTCTGACATTGTTTGTTAATTTTATAAACCAACAATAAGTCACAAATATAGTGTTAAAAAAACTCTGTTATTATGAAAAGAGCACAAGATTTGGAGTCAAAGAGACCTGAATTGAAATCCCAACTCTACTGTTGATTGGTTTTGTGATCTTGGCATATTATTTAAATTTCCTGAGTCTCAGCTTACTCATTAATAAAATGGATATAATACCACCTATTTCAGAGGGTAGTTCTAGGGATCGAGTATTATAGTATATGTGAAGTTCTTAGTACAGTCCTGGTGACATAGAAAACATTTGATAAATGGCAGGTGTTATTATTATTGCTATTGTTATTTGGGCATTAGTATGGTATGCAAGTGAGAGATATAATTCCCTTACTTGTGATGTAATTCAAAATTAGATTTTCAGAAAATGTATACAGGCAGTCTGGTTATATAGATGATTATTCTTATGCTAAGTCTATGCTACTTAGACAGGGGACAGAAGAAATGGGTTATGAAAATAGACACTGATCCTTACAAAGGTAGTAAATGCAAAAGAATAAGGCAGACATCTTAAATCTGCAGAAATATTCTTTTTTCAGTTGGTTTATGACAATATGGACAATCTATTTTTTAAGAGGAAATTTTTAAATTATTTTTTCAAAAAGGAAAAAGAGAAAGAATATGTAGTCAGTGAGGAGGATGGTTTGTTGTAACTAGTTTGAAGATGGTCATACATCTTTGAAAACTCCCTAAGGAAAAGGCTAGCTGATTTGTGAAAAATCATTAGGACTCCGGTGTTCTAAAAACCCTTTAATCTGAGGGTCATGATGACTTGAGCAAATAGGAATTACTATTTGAATGGGGAAGAAAAAGTCCTGCTAAAGGAATTACCTGGGAACATATAGAAAATGTTATTTGGAGAAAACAAATGGTTTCCTATTTCATATTGAGAGATCAAACTGCTCTGACCCATCCAACTCAGTGACTCTCATCTACCTACAGAATAACCCTGTGATTCACCTCCCTCCAGTAAGAAAGAGATGGTGGAAATGGGTTCTGTGTCTATTAATTGACCTCCTAATATTTCAGCATAAAAGTGATAAATAGAAACTGTTTTAAACTGCTTATGATTCAAGATGATAATTAACATATATTTATCTGTTCAATAAAAGTGTGTTAACCAAAAAGAAGAAGAAGAGGAGGAGGAGGAGGAAGAGGAGGAGGCAGCAAAGGCAGTGGAGGAGGAAGAAAGAGAAGCAGCAAAGAAGAAAGACAATAGAGGCTACAGTAAAGAATACCCTATTGAAGTTATCTAAAGCACTTACATTACCCTGAGTGTGGTAATGTAAGTGCCACCTGGACTGAGAGATAAGAAACTCTGACCTTTCAATCCTCGGATGAAACATTAGGGCAAATTATGAAAAAGCAGACTTCGGTATCAAAGCAAGGATTATCCCTTTTCAGATCTTGAATTCTCTATCACTTATTTTTCCATCCATCCCCCCCCCAACCACCTGCCTCCCTTTTTACCTTTTATTAGCTTTTCAAAACTATAATCTGCATGAATGGGAATTTGTGCTTCGTGATTTATAACGTTTGCTTATGTAAGTTGATAAATGACCCCAAAACTACTTAAGTCTCTTATCATGACTGGACTTGTGAGTGGTGAGATGCCATTGGAAAGTCAGATGGGCAGGTGTGCTTTGGGCATTTCCATGAAGTGTATACTGTGGCTACTAATTCTACAAGTAGAATAACACCAGTAAAGGTTATTGTCAATGAAATTTGAACTCATAAGAACAGTTAGAAGATCTAAGTCCAGATTTTTCATTTTCAGGGAAGATGAAGTGAGCAGAAGACTGAAGCATAGTGTCAAATGTCACAAAGCTGCTGCCAACCCAGCTCTCCTGAGGTCTGGTCTGGTACTCCTCCCAGGGTGCCATCGTGTCAAACCTATGGAAGAAGTCCTCTTATTTAACGGATTCAAATGAATCTGGATAGACTTTCCCACAATGTTTTTATGATAACCTAGAAATAATGGATAATTTAGATGTGCATGCTTATTCGCTAGTAGAAAGTGAAATGATAATTTGAAAAAGGACAGAATTTCTTCACTCAGAGAACTATCTTGGTATGGGGGGAAAAAAATCATTCAAAAAAGCAATGAGTACATAGAGCTTATGTCTCCATGAAGGGAGAAGCACAGTTCCAGAGGCTTTAATTTTCAAGCAAATTAACTGATATTTTCATGTGACTGGGTTAAAATGAAAACAAATTATGATTTATGGATTGCATCTAAAGTCAGAAAAGAATTTTAGTGTCACTCTGTATGTTTCTGAAGACCTAACTCCTGAAGATTTATTAAACATGCAGAAGAGATATTTTCCAGTCTCTCCTGTTCAATATTTTAACAGTTTTATTGATGTCTATTATATCATTATTTCTGTCTTGGTTGGAAAAGATGGAGTAAAATGTGTAGAGAGATATAAAAGGGAAATTCAGGGCAGGTTGTAGAACTGGGAATGCAATAAGAAAAGTGAAGAGATGTGGGTAAGAGTCAGGTTCTAGTTCAATTTTTGAAGACATTTATGCCCTATTTTATAAAATCATCATGTTACTCTCCTAATAAAAAAGAAGAAACAAGAACTGTTTTATGGGCTTATATTTCCTATCCAATAAAGTAGCTATTTACAACCTGTTAACAACCTACCTTTCCAAATCTCTAGTCACTCTGCCCGCATACTCTGTTCTGGTTAAAATCTTTTATTAGTCATTTGCCAAATATGCCAACCATTTTTATGTCTTTTTCTGTACTCTTGCAACTGCGTATCCAACACCAGGCTTCTTACATCGATAGAAATAGTCTCTTTTTTCTTTCTTTCTGTTCGTTTAAGACAATATGGATAATCTAGCACAACCTTATGATTTTATAAAAAGTTTATAGAAAAGGAAAAAGAGAAAAAATATGTAGTCAATGAGGAGGGCTGGACTTAGCTAGAATGCCTTTCATTCTCATACCCATGAACATACTTTTCTTCTTCAAAATACAGGACATTATTCACTTTCCCTAGCCAGAATTAGTCTCATCTATGTTCTGCCTATGTTTTATCTGCCTATGTTTTAAAAAAATAATACTTGCCATATTTTTTTAAAGTTTTTTCATTAATGTGTTTATTTTCATTGATAGAATTAGTTCCTTAAAGTTAGGGATGTGTGTGACTCTAGTATGTGGCTGGGGTAACCATGTTTATTGAAATGAATTTATGTATATTCTAGTATTCCCTGTGAAAGAGTAGGGAACAGATTTTAACTTCCTGATTGAAACTGGAGCCCGAGTCTCTTTATTGCACTGCATGGATTCCTCAACTCTCCAGCTCTTTTTCAGAGTGCTTCCTCACCAGCCCCAGCTGGAGCAGTCATGCTCTAGTGACTCCAGATGGTTGGCAGGGGCCTTGGGCAGCTGGGTGGGGAATGCACCTTCCATCTGATTGCACTCACCGTGGGTGGGCAGGTGCCCTCTGTCAGGATGGCTACAACCACAAGCCAAATGGGTGGCTCACTGAGGTAAAGGCAGCAAATGGGAATCACCAGGGTTCCAATCATTGACCCCAGGTTTAGAAGATATTATCTCCTTGACTTCGAAATAACTAGCCCCTCCCTATGCAGGTTATTTCCATTGTCATTGCCTAAGGGCTTGCTCTTTTCTTCAGACACACTTCGTAATTCCATATCCAGCTTGAGAAACAAGCCATCGTCAAGGACCACGATGTCTTATCAAGTCAGTTGTCTGGAGTGCTACCAAATTCTCCTTAGGTGGTGAAAGCTTATAATGCCACAGACTATGTCCAGATGGGCAATTACAGGTGAACAAAGGAAGTAGATAGGCCAGCTTCATCCAACTCAGGAGAGCTCCCAGAGGGGCTGATCAAGCCCTTTCCAATCTGTAGCTTTCCTATTGTATCTGATCCTTCTTGCCATGTCCAAGCTACCAGTATTTCTCCCTGGATATTGAAATAGCCTCATAACTGGTTTCCTGGCTTCTGCCTTTGTATCTCCTTGTAGCTTTCTCACGATGAGGTCATTTGTTCTTGTTGTTGTTGTTGTTAATAGAAGTCAGCTCAGGTCACCCACTGACCAAAATGCTCCAATAGCTTCTCATTTCCTCCTAAGTAGATGCCAAAGTCCTTACGATGAACTAGAGGGTTTCATGTAGCTTAGCTCCTATTACCTCTGTGATCTCATTTTGTATTATTCCCTCTCTCACTCTGCTCCAGGCACACTAGCCTCTCTGTCCATCCTCAAACATGCCAGGCAGGCTCCTGCCTCGGAGTCTTTGCAATTTTTGTTCACTTTTGCCTGAATTGCTTTTCCCCAACACTCCCTTGTATAACTTCATCATCAACACCTCACCTGCTTCAAGCCTCAGCTGACTGTCATTTATTAAATCAAAGCACCCTTCCCCCCAGTGCTGCTCATCACTCTTCCTGCACTTTGTCTGTAGTACTTATTCCTAACCAACCTGCATACTTTATGGATTTATTCCCTATAGGATGCATGCTCTAGATTCCCTATAGGATGCATGCTCTAGGAGAGCAGGATTAATTTTGTGTTTTGTTCATTGCCATATCTTATCTCTAGTACCAGCCTGATTCATAGTGAGCAATACCTTTTGAATGAACAGAAGCTATTGGGAAGATTATTCATAGTGCCTGCTATACATATAATCCTTTTTCTAATAGAAAAGGAGTTATCCATAGTTTTTGTTGAGATAAGCCTTTTTTTCCCCAATCAATAGTTGCCATGTTCTATACCACTTTAACTCTGTAGTTTCATACTTCTGTACTTTTACCATAGTTGACTGGACCAAGGGTGAAAAACTCAACCTATAGACTGCTCAGTGGTCTGGATGGAAAAACTCCAGCCTAACAGAGGTGACAGTGATTAGCTAGGTTGATTAGAGTCTCTCTCCCAGGAATATGGGGCAGAAAATAAGAGGAGCCACTTAGATGGGTGTGAAAGACAATATAAAGGGAGAAAATACAAAGTAGCTAGCTCCTAAGAACATCGGTGCCCAAGGGTTTGAGGACAAGGAACACCTGCTTGATAAAGGAGTAATTCAGCTGGAAGGAGTTTCTATGGAATCCCTGAAATTCCTGTCTTCCCTACAATGGTATATGTGACCTCACAATAAATTCTTACAAATGGAAGAATGTGAAAGGTCTGTATTCCTTGCTTAATAAAGAAACCTATGATTACCTGGCTGGCCATTTTTGTTTGTTTGTTAAAATTCTGCTCTAGCTTAGGCAGAAGGATCTTCCAGATTTAAATGTCTTAATAATAATATGGAACTGGACACCATACTTCTAAGCGAAGTATCGCAAGAATGGAAAAACAAACACCACATGTACCCACTGTGAAATTGGAACTAATTGTTCAACACTTATGGGCACATATGGAAGTAACACTTAAGGGTAACCAAGCCAGGGTGGTGGGCCATAAATTCACTCTGAATGGGTACAAGATATGCTATGGGCACACTTATAACTTTAACTCAAACTGTATAAAAGCAATTTATGTAACCAAAATATTTGTACCCCTGTAATAGTCTGAAATAAATAAATAATTAAAAAATTAATAATGTACAAAAATGATTAAGTACTTCTTTGTCAGGCACTGTGCTCACCACTTCACACATGACTTTACATAATTATTTCACATACTAACACAGAGAGATATGTACATAAAAGTATTCTGAAATCCATAAAATGTATAAATATTCAAGTCACTGTTATCTTACAAAAGGACCACTAAAACATCTTTCCAGTAGTTCTGCCTGTTTCCATTCTTGTCCTACTGTACTCTGTAGCTAAGACACATCAACGAGAGTGATTTTTAAAGAGAATAATCAAATTATACGAATCTTTTGCTCAAACCCACCCAGTGGGTTTTCATCCTATGTAGAATTAAGTTCAGGTACCGGGCCCCTAATCTTCTAGTCCCTGCTCCCCTCACTGCCTCATCTTCTCTCAGTTTCTCCTTGTTCCCACCCGTCAGCCACCCTACCTCTGTGAACCCCTTAATTTTGCCTTAGTCCTCAGGCACCAGCTGACCTGTCTGGCTGCCGGCTTCTCACACTTTGAATGTTAGAGCAAATTCTACCTTTTTAGAGAAGCTTCTCCAGTTATTTTCTAGACTTGCCTTGTCAAATACAGTAGTCACCGGCCACACGTGACTATTGAGCCCTTGAAATGTGACTAGTATGAGTTGAAGTAGGCTGCAAGTGTAAGAGTAAAATACACACTGGATTTCAAAGGCTTAGTGTGAAAAAAACACAAAATATCTCATTAAGTGTTAAAATGATGATATTTGGAATGAATTTGTTTAAATAAAATATAATATTGAAAGTGATCTTTTTAAAATTTTTATGAGGCTACTAGAACATTCAAAATTATATATGCAGCTTGCACTGTATTTCTGTTGGATACCACTGATCTATACTACCATTCTGCTTATTCTTTTCTTAGCTTTTATGACTGCGAATTTATTTTGCATTTGTGTTTATTTCCTGACTCTGCCACAAAACTGAAAGCTCCAGGAGGCCTGGGACTTTGCTGTGTTCACTGCTATATTTCAAGCACTAGAATAATGACTGGCAGATAGTGGATGCCAAATAAGATTTATGGATGATTAATGAATAAAGCTATGAGGACCTTTTTTTTTTTTTTTTTTTTTTTTTTTTTAAATCAACTCTGCTCTCCTTTCAATAGATTCTGCTCAATTGGGCCCTAGTGCCTTTGGACTAAGAATAATTCCTTTATATTATGACATCACTACAACATCACGACAATGCAAGTCTAGAAAATAACTGGAGAAGCTTCTCTAAAAAGGTAGAATTTGCTCTAATTCTATTGTTATCAGATAACAATATGATAAGCAAACTTTTCACATAAAGGGCCACATAATTATTATTTTAGGCTTACAAAGCAGACAGTCTCTGTTAGAGCTACTCAAATCTGCAGCTGTAGAGTGAAAGCAGCCATAGACAATATGCAAACAAATGAGTGTGGATGTTTTCCAATAAAACTTCACAAAAGCAGGTGGTGGGCCAGATTTGGCCCCTGGGCAGTAGTTTGCTGGCCCATGATATATACAATCCAAAGATAATATTTTGACCGTGAGACTTTTGAGTTAATACGCACACATACATGTATAAGTCTTTATATTATATCTTATAAAGTTCCATGGTAAGAACAGAAATGAATAAAATATGTTCTCAAGTCTACAGTGTTTATATATTGGGTATAAAACTAGATATGTAAATATGTATATGAGATGTTTAAATATATAAATATTAAGGCCATATCCAAAAGCCATACATTAGTGGTGATGACTCTTTTCGTATCCTGACATACTGGAAACATTAAGTTGGATGTGGAAAAAAATATAGAACTTAGACATTCAAGCGGCGAAAGAAAGATATCCCTTAAATTTAAATGCTAGGAAGATACAGATATTTTATTCTCCTGGACAAAAGTTAAAGAAGCCTTGAATTCTACTGAACTCTGTTCAGCAGACTGAATCTTTGTACATACTACACATCATAAATTCTCTAAGATGTTAGCATAAAACTTTAAGTTTTCAGGAAAAATTTATTCCCCAAACATCTAAGTCTGATCTTCTAAGCTTTCCATAGGGCTAATAATTTTGTAAGGAAATTAATATTTCCTTACAAAACATGGAGTAAGAAAAACTAATACTATTTGAATTTGACTTACTTAATGGGCTGGATTAAGCTGGTAACAAGATTGTGATTTCTATATTTTAAATTTAAATATCATGGAATTATGATGTAACTTTAGGTTCTCCAGCATATAAAATTACTCTGAATTTTCTAATTAGTCCTAGTGAGTATGAGTGCATTCCAAATGAAACTGTAAATTCTCTAAAGATTAGGTAAGATCCCGCTATTTTTAGAACCAAAAGTTCATCTCATAATCTTATTTAATTAGTCACCTAATTATTGAATAGACTCACCTATCCCCCAGGTAAGATGTTGATTGACCTGGTGGTTTGAGTTTCCTGGACACACATCATTCCTCAGTTAGGGGAAAAGAGTGATGATATACAATCTAAACCCAACCTTACTGGTAGCCAAATTTGCTCTCATTTTCTACCCTTGTGCTAGGCTTGTCTCTCTCCCCTCCTCTCCAAGTTGCTATCTTTTATTATCTATCTTGTCACTGACGAAGCATCACTCCTGTGGTTGTTCCAGGAGAGAAAGGTGATTACCAGCTGAATGACAATTGAGTTAAACAAATCTTCACTGGAGAGCCAGCAGCTGAAATTTGACATTATAACTACCACTTACAGTGGCATTTCTGGAGACGAACTTACATATCATCATTGAACTCACATCCTTTAGTACATTTCTATGCAAGAAGAACAAGGGGATGAAAAGCAGAGAAGGGTAAAGATAAATGAGTAGTAGCATTTGTATAGTGCTTTACAGTTTTCAAAGCACTTAATATACATTACCATATATGATTTGCATAAAATACTGTGAAGGAGTGGCCCCATTCACATCTAAGTCACATCCACATATAATCATCCAGTTACACTGAAAATTCTGTTAAAATGACCAGGATGGGAGATTAAGGTGGAAATTCAATGGGCAAAAGGTAGAATGGCAATTATGACTTGAGGCAAGTGATATACACCAAAGCCACATAACTAGTCTGTGGAGGAACTGGGACCAGGACCAAGGAATGTAGTTTTGAGATTTTTCCCTGTAAACTTTTCTGTCTAGAATGTATGACTAAATTCTTGGGATAGAGGAAAACTAGGCAGATTTCTATAAGAGTTGGCATATTAACAGGGGAAAGATTACAATCAGCACTGGTAGGAATATTCCTTATTCAATTAGCTTGCTCACAAAACAGGACCTAATTATCCACATGGGGTTATTCCTGATCATAGTTTCTCTTTATTTTTAAACAATCAAACTTGAAATTGAAAACCACAAGGATTTAAGGGAGTCCTGTCCTTCTCACTCTGATATCTAATCATCATTTTGTATTTTGACAGAAAGGAAGAAAAAAATAAAGAAATAGAAAAAGAAGAAGGAAGTAAGAGAGGAGGAAATGAAAGTGGAGACTTCCCAGTTGTCAAAACTTGCTCAATTTGGAGACTAGAATTACAGTTCAAAAGATAGACTGAGTTTCTCTTCTTTATTCCCATTCCTCTTTTATCTCGGATATCTACCTTTTTCTTTTTTCCTTCCTACTCTCTTCATCTGTTGCTTGTTTTCCTTCATTTATACCTTTTTGCTTGCATGCCTACACCTACCAGCAACTACACAGATGCTTTTAATTCCCTTTGCAAACCGCTCTCTCCATACTGCCCTGCACCCCACACCTGGAGGGAGGAGGGGTGGTGGGAAATCAGGCCTATGGTTTTACAGAGCTCCCCATGAATACCTAATTTGCAAATCACAGGATTTGACTGGGCTAGGCTTGTGGCAGCTACCACTTGCTGCTTAAGATGAGAGCGAGAACAGAGAGTGAAAGCTGCAAGGGACCTGAGAGAGAACTCAGCAGCCTCCTCTTAGAATAACAGGAGGAAGCCACAATCCTTCTATTTCCAGACATTTTCTCTCCTTCTCCCTACAACCTACACAAAGTCCTTGTCCAAGAAAGCAATCAGGTCCTTACAAGAAGTAATTTCAAAGCTTCTATGGGGCCTTTGTGTAGCCAGGTGAACAGCCATTAAGAGGTACACGGCTTGGCAAAGAGTCCTATTGCTCACTCTGGCAGGCCCAAGGGGGCTCGGTGTTCAGGGAGAGTTATATGGATGAATGAAATTAATGTTGCTTTACTTGGGAATGGAAAATACCAGTCTGGCAGTGACAGGTGAAGCCTTGAAAATTGCAGGTTACTTTGGAAAATATTTCTCTTCCACCTTTAGTATTAACTTCTCAAGCTAAGGATTTCTGAGAACTACTTAATGCGTGTTTGGTACACATATAGAGTAATAATCTAAAAATTATTCAAGATAATTTTAAATATTAATAAAAATAAACCAATGCTTAAATTTTATTTTGTATGAGTGAGAAGTGTTTATCTAACAACAAAGTCTATTTATTGAGAGACTACTATGTGTCAACCCCAGTCCTAAGTGCACAGGATACAGTTGTGAACAAAACAGGTCCCGTTTCATGGAACTTAGTGGAGGATTTACTGATGGACGAAGTGAGGAGTGAGAGAGAGAGTTTTGTAAGCTGATCTAAATCAATTTGGTCATGTACAGTATTTGGGCTATTCTCAGTAGATATCAATAATTGTAGCCACTAAAGTTTAGAGTTGTGAGGGTGAGCTATTTCCTCACAACCTCATAAAAAATATAGTTATAATGAACAAAGATCTGGGTATAATCAACATGGATCTCAGACCAATTTTGTGGCATACAGAGACAGTTATTGGCCACATATATTTTGGTAACAAGTACAAAATATTTCATAGACTCGCATCGGCACATTCAATGAAGTCAAGCTCTCATATGCTGTAAAATAAAAAAAAAAATGAACTCAAGACAGGCAACTTTTCCAAGTCAGAAGGCAGGATTCTATGCACTATAGTCAGAATCATGCAATCAGAAATCCTAAATTACTGGCTGGTCATAATTGATTAGGGATCTAACCTCATGAGACTCACCCCTAAGAGCAGCAGAGTACCAGCCCCACAGGAATATTTGCATGCAAGGGTATGGAGAATCTGTAAGCTATTTCAGACAATCCTTGCATCTTTAATGCTTTAATTTAACATATGCACAAAAGAAACCCCAGCCCATTTCTAACATCCATCATGCTAATTAATAGGTTGCTAGTTTCACCAATAAAAATTAAATTTGACATCCAGTATGCTAATCAGCAAATGTTGGTTGCCCATTGAGACAGGAATAACAGAAGGGCTTGTAGTGGCCACTTCTGGAGTGAGGTTCTGACTGATAAAATGCTGGCTGGACTGGGGAATTTTGATAGTACATGAGCTGACTACTCCCAAAATTCAAGTTTAACCTAACTGGAATATTTATACTATCCTATTAATTATACTGAGAATTCTAAAGTCAATTGTAGATATTCAGATAGGCATATGGAAAGGCCACTAAGAAGTCTTCAAGGTTTTGGCCTGAGCAATGAAACAGAGTTGCAATTTACTAAGAAGTTTAAAAATCATGGCAGCTATACATTTAGGGACTAAATCAAGAGCTCATTTGGCATTTTAAGTTTGAAATGGCTATTGAATATCAAGTAAGCATATTGAGAAGGAAATTAAATATAGGAGTCTAGAGTTCATAAGAAAAATAAGACTAGACACAGGAATTTAGGGATTATTAAGCTCTTTATGGTAAGCATAAAACTGATATAATCACTTGAGGAGTGATATGGGCAGAATAAAGAAGAGACTATGGAGAATGAGCCGTAGGGGCACTGCAGCATTTATTGAGTGGCCCTGTGGTGATGATGATGATGATGATGATGGTGATGATGAAAGCTAACACCTAAAAGCCCTTACTTTGTACTAGACTCTATTCTAAGAACTTTAAATATATTAGTTCATTTAATCCTCAAAACAACCCTAAAATTCAGATCCTGTTATTCATCCCATTTTACAGATAAGGAGACTCAGAAAGGTTAAGTTATGAAAAGTCACAGTTATTAAGAAGAGGAGTGGCCAGTGAGAAAGGAGGAGGGCCAAGACTAATATCATGGGCCAAGGGAAGGGAGCGAGTCATGACAAAGGAAAAAATCCAGTGTCAAGGTAAAATAATTTAGAGGCACAGCCATTTGTGACGTTCCTAAGGTCAGTTTTATCAGAACAGAATGATAAAAGCCCAATTGGAGTTGATTTGAGAAAGAATGGGAGGAACAAAAGTAGAATTAGGAATAATGGAAAACTATTTTTAAGGAGTTTTTCTGTAAAAGGGGCCTGTACAAAATAAGAAGTGACATGTTTTTATAGTGATGTGAATGACGAGAGTGGGAAATCTTGATGGCAGAGGAGAGAGGGTAGACAATTGAAGAGTAGTTTCAATTTAGATGCAGACAGGTTGAGACCCAGAGAATAAACGGAGGAATTCATTTTAGATAGGGGTTGGGAAATTTTATGTCAGAGGTAGGGAACTTTTTCATGTTTGAAGGCTGCATGAATTTACCTGCAATCAAATAAGGCCACATTCAAGAAACCTTAAATAGATACTTAAAAATGTACATCGTTTTGTAAAAATCTAACTACTCTGTACTTAATAATTTTGAAAAATGAAAACTATTTGTTAAGTTTGAAGTTAACTAATCTTTTAATGACTTTGTTGTGTCAGCTTTCTGCTGGTAAGGATTTGAATATTTGGTTGCAGCATGGAGGTCCGCAGTTTCCGTTGATCCTCTAGATAGGTGTCAGTCATCTGTGACCTTAAGGACTTCTTGATTTGGGTTAGGTAGGACAATGTAGATTCGCAGCAGTAAGTGTTTGAAAAGCAAGAAAGCATTTTTGGGGCATGTTGCCAAAGGCGTTGGGTATTCTACTCCATTTTTTCATATTTCAACTGAATTTTTCTTAGCATCAAACAATGACTTTAAAATGTCGTCTTCTGAGAGCTTAATCAGTTCCATCTGTAGTTGTTTAGGTGTCCTGGTCAATCAACTAGGTGAGGCTGAAATGCTAATTTGAGTGTGATGTCATGGTTCTCAAAGTCAGTGAACCTTTCATTGTGTTTTCCAATTAATAGGTCTATATTCTTCAAATGCTGCATATTCTTCAAATGATTCACATATGTCATCCTGCACATCAATGACCTTTGTTAACAGGGGAATATGTTTGCCTGAAATTTCCTTTCATAAAAGTGTTTTGAAAAGACATAGCTTTTTTTAAAAAAAAAAAGCTTGGATTTTTTGTCACATATCACATTAATGTATAGACTTACTTTTACCCTGCAAAGAAATATTCCAGTTGTTTTAATTTGACATAATATCACACAGAAATGGCGCATTTCTATAGAAATCATCTTTCAATAATTTCCATTCTGTTCTTAATAAAATTTAACTAGTTGTTCTCTCAGAGATAAAATTTTGGCTAACACCTGTCCTTGCAATAGCCAACACACTTTAAAATGTTAGGCAAATCAATACTGAATACATCATCACTCAACTTTAGCAAGTTACAAAACTGACAATGCCATGTTGCATTTGCAGGAATATAGTTAACAATATTTATAATTTGTTGCAAAGTGTCACCTAAAATAGTAGCTTTAGCACAGAGATTTTGCTGATGCAAGATACAATGAAGAAAACTGACAGCATCTGGATCTGTTGATACTTTTTTTTATATGTGCAATAAACACTTCATGTCTTCCTGTCATGGAAGGTGCACTTACTGTCTATATATACACTCACTAAATTTACCAAATTCAATCCAACTTCATGATGTTTATCTTGGAAGTTGTTGAAGATATCTATTTCCTGTGTTCTGTTCACAAGAGTGCCCAAAGTGAGTAACTTTTCATAACAAAGAAAATCTTCTGTTATGACCCGAATGAAGTATAAAACCTGCGCTAAGTCAGTAGTATTAGTTGATTCATTAAAAGTGATTGAATAAAATATATATATTTCCTTTTGAAGTACTACATGAAGTGGTTCTGTTAAGTTGAAGGCTAATTCATGCTGCTGATCAGTTATGGTTTTCCTTGAAAGGGGCAGTTAGTAATTTGCAATGTTATCAGGGTCTAAGCATCCTACAACTTTGACAATGCATTCTTTCACAGTTTCTACATCACTGAATGTCTTCTCTTTTTTCCTGAGTATATAAGCTACTTTGTAAGTTGCTTCAATGGCATTAATTCCAGGTCTTATTGCTGCTTCAAAGAATTGTCTTTGCTTTTGCTTTTCATCTTTTAATTTCTGCAATGCAACCTTTTGTGGCTCTCCCTCTAATTTAAAATATTTGTGTTCCTTATGAGTGTTATAATGCTGATGAACACTGAATTTCTTTAGCAAATAAGCAAATAATCTTATGTTTAGCAGAAATAAGATAATATTGCAATTCTCAATCCTAATTCAAAATTCTGTTTTCTTTCTTCAGCGTTCACTTGGTCTTTTTTGATAGGATGGGCTGTTAAGCAGACAGAATTAAAAAATACTATAGAGCTGTGCAACTATTCACAAATTCCACTTCAAACAGAAGCATAGTGCACCATTGTGAAAAGTTGATAACATACCTCTGTAATATGCTGAAAAAAAAATAAGCTGATACCAGACTAGCATACTTGACCCCTGTAAACTCTTGCCAACCAGCCTCATGCAATAGTGTGCCAATCAGGTGGGGCAAGATAGAACTACTAAAATCATGAGGGTAGCAGCTGTCAATTTAGCCCTTATGACTTACTGATGTTCTAATTGTGCCTGTCAATCTGGGAGGATTATTTCATTGAAATTTATTCTTTGGTGTTTTGAATATGTTCATTTTAAAAATAAAATAAAAATATCGAAGACGAACAAAAATGTATTAATAACAATAAAAGGATTTGCTCTGTACAATTTGGATTCAGTCAAAAGGCCACACTTAAAAAGCTAGAAGGCCACATGTGGCCTTAAGGCTGCAGGTTCCCCACCCCTAGTTTATGCATTTAATGGTTGAGGAGGCAAAATATCCTATAGGTACGTAGACAAGAATGCTTGGTACATTTGGTAATGGGAGTGTGGACATTTTCATTTGATTGCTTTTATTTTCTCAGTGAGATAAGAAGGAATGTCATCAGATGAGAATGAGGTGGAAAGAAATTGGTGTGGTTTGAGAAGTGTGAAGGAAGTGTAAAATATTAATTTAGAGGACTGAAATGTGAGTTGACTAGAGAAATGTAGGAGAGCCAGATAGCCCTTCTTGAGGTTAGTGATCATGAATTAAAGGGAAGGTATTGTTTAAAATTGTAGGCAGTGTTAAAAGTGAAGATTTGCCAAGAAACCTAGATGCAATAGATTGAGAAAACTAAAGGGAGAGGCCAGAACAAAATGCCAACTTTCAGAATAGGTAACTGTAATATATGAGTGTTTTTAGTGGAACAGATGAGGTCCACAGCAGGGGGCAAAAAAAAAAAAGCAAAAAAATAGTCAGTTTGGAAACATTTCATGTCCTGCTCAAGAAGAGCACCTGGAACTTCAATAAGGTCTCAACGGAGACATTCTTGGTTTGGAGTGGATCACTAGTCAACCAGAAGATGAGGGGAGAAAGGCCACCTCAGAGAAAGTCCTGTCAATGTCACTGGAGGTACAACAGAAAGAGTCCATTCAGGGAAGTACTATTTATGAAAACATCCAACAGATGGTCAGCCTTTGTTCATCTTCAAACAAAGAATCCTAGACTAGGACACAACTGCCCCGTTCATCTAGGACTATGGTCATTCCCTGTAGTCTTTTCTACACAGGAATGATTAAAATGGCAATTATCAAGGCAGGGCAGAAGAAGAAATGTTAAGTGAGAAAAGAGAAGTATAGGGCCCACCAACTCCCCACCTCTGTAAGCTGCTCTGTAAGCAGCCAGTGGCCAGGAGGCCTATTGTGGAGAGGACACCTGTCATGAAACCAATTTTGGAGTTGAATGACTTACTTAGGAACTGAGACAGTGTCTGTGAACTAAAGTAACCCATGGGCTCTCTCTCTATTAGTAATAAGTACACACAAGAATCACAGGACTAAACCTCCCTCCCTCTCTCTCTCTCTCTTTTTTTTATAACTCAAAGTTAGGGAAAGCTTTTCCCTACTCAACAAATTTTAAAGTCATAGTAAAAGATCAAAACAAATTTGAGGCTTGTTCAATGTATTAGTTATACAACTTTCATACCTTTTAACTTCTTTTCTTAATTTTCTATTAATGTAAAAAAAATGCTAATTTTATTGTGAAGAGTAAGCGTGTATTTGGTGGTTCTGTCAGAGAGTTCTGGATGTTTCGATCAAACAAAGACCCAGAAATTGAGAGACCTTCTCACAGCCCTGTCACAGCTACGGTGAAGGTGCAGGGCCCATCACACTAAGGGAGTGCTAAGGAGAAGAATCCATCACACTGAAAAGCTTGGAAGGTTTGATGTTTCAGTCTTCAGTTTCATTGAGCTCTAGAAAGTATTTCTTCCCATTATTATTATAGTATTTTAACGTAGCTCTAAAATATACCAAGTAGTGGCTTCTTGTTCTCCTCCCTAAGTGACAAAAGTCAAATGATGATAAAAAGTAAAATTCTAGTGATTAAAATGTTTGCATGATAGTTTGGATTTCTAAAAAGAAAAATGGTACTATCTTAATCTCAACATTAAAAATGTTTTAATATTTTGGCCCAAAATGATAGGCACACAATTTATTATACAGTTAGACCACTAGAACAAGCCACTACTGCAGACCTAGAAATGCACTAAGAATGGTCTGTACTAGCACGCTGATAAAAACAAAGATATATAATTTGATCATGTTCGCAATTCACTATTTCCTTAAATAGTGATTTAAAATAAAGAAGCATATATTGGGCAGCAAGCAGTCTCTAGGAATAAAGTTGTGTAGATTGGCCTTCAGGGGTATCTTTTTTTCCCCATGCTTGTTTTTCTGTTAGCATTTTTCACAATGTATAATTTTCAGTTTATATCATGGCTCATGAAGTAATCAAAAAAATTCTATGTTCTATATGGTGGCTCCTTAATGATTAACAAAATTGTCTTCTAACACTTCTCTCTCATGTTGGCACTAGACACATGTAAGAAGCTGTTTCATAGCTTTCACACCTGTCATTTCATTCTCACATAAAACAAAATACCTGTACCTGAATATAGACGATATGACTTGTCCTTTTACTTTGTGGAGTTCATGTTCCAATAGTGTCATTGGATACCACAGTTGCTAGTGGTTTAGTCTGAGTTAGATCTAAGGAATCCCTTTATCATTAATGTACAAATTTCCTGGTAAAAGTCTGAGCACCATACCAGGTGTTAGCTGATCCAACGGGTGTCACTTCAAATCATACCTCTGGAGTTTTCTTTGTTCCCTTCTTTTAGATAGTGAAAAATGCATTCTTTTTTAATGCCTTAAATAAGTAAGACATTATTTTAATTTTTTCAGGGGAGAACACTCAATTACTATACTGAAAATGTTACTGTGCTTCGTTCTGTAATAATGCAAACACTTCGGTGACTTTCTGCTACTTCTTAAGAGTAACATATAAGGCCCCAAAGAATAAAGGTGAATTTACCTGCAGTCCAGTATGATCCAGGGTTCAGGAATTTATCTCTATACTTTCTATTGGCTTTTTATTTTGAAGTCACTTTGTATAATCACCACACTTACAAATGTACTCCTAGCAACACATACTGAAGTCCTGTTCACAGCTTTTCTAATTACGGCTTTTGTTATTTATTGTTATGACTTTTATCACTCCTTTATGTTTCCAAAAGCCACTTTGAGACATTGGCCCATTTTTGAGAATTGTGGACACAAAACACCACACCACAAAAGAAATGCAAATTTAACAGAAATAAGTAAGTATTAACGTGGAAATAGGAGAAATAGGTTGGCTGAAATAAATTGTCTGTTAAGTGAACATCATTGGGGGTGCACTTACCAATGCAGTCGCTCAATGCATGTTCAGACTTTCAAAAATGTGTTTTTTGTGGATACTATCAAATATTCTTGAAAATCATGATTTTGCATTTCAAATTTGTGAAATGTAAGTAAATTATTTAACTTACCTTTTCTTCTGCATGTGTTAAATTGCAGGCTACTTTCAGGGGACTGCTAATGATCAATGGACATACTTTGTGAACCATTAATTTATATTAAATATCTTTAAGAACTGTGCTCTGTCCTTGTGAGGTATATATATTTGTGTGTGTGTGTATGTGTGTGTGTGTGTGTGTGTGCATGGTGTATGCAGGTGGGTGTGTTGGTGTGTGTATGAGAGAGAGAGAGAGAGATCTAACACTTTTTGGACCATAAGAAGAAGAAAATGATGTGTATATATTTGCAACTTTCAGAGATGAAAAAACTTCAAAGGTGGATGGATTTGAGTACTAGTTCTCACCCTGGAATATTTTTGCAGGTTAGACAAACAGTTTAAAATGTACTATCCTGCCTGAAACACCGAGACATTATTTTAGGTACAGTAACTTACATTTAGAAAGCCAAGAGCAAATCCTATAGTTTGTGTCTTAGATATATAGGTGTCTACAAATATATATGTTAAAGAAAATGACTTTACTTCCATTGTCATCTTTGTTCAGCCATCATTGTCTCTCTCCTGGGTTATTGCAATAGCCTTTCCAATTAGGCTCTCTGCTTTTGTCTGCCTACTGTATATTCTCAACACAAAGTCCAGAATTATTCCATCAAAATATAGATCAGATTATGCTACTCCTCTGCTTAAAGCTGAAGTCTTCGCAGTGTTATATATATCCACCCACAGAAGCTGCCCTCCCCATCACTCATCGCTCTTCCCTTTAATCACTGTGCTCTAGCTGGACTAGCCTCCAAGAACATTCCAGGAATTCTCCTGCCTGGGTGCTGTTGCAACTTTACTCATGTAACCTAGAATACCCATCTCGCCTTGTGTTTATGTGCTTTGCTTCCTCATCTCCTTTGGGTTGGACTCACATGTCAACTTCTCAATACGGTCTTTCTTAAACACCCCATTAAAGATTCTATCCCCCTCTGAAGTCCTGTATTCACCAGTGTTCTTTCTTGCTTTGTTTTACTCCATAGAACTTATTTTTATCTGACATATTACATGTTTGGTTCATTTATTTATTGTCCATCTTCTCTCCTGCACCATGAGCTCCACGAAGCATAGATTTTATCTGTTTTCTGTTATATCACCAAGTCAAAGATCATTATTGGGTACATAGTAAGCACTTAATAAATATTTGTTGAATAAATAATAGAATTTATTGACAGAGTCAGGAGGATGGATCTTGGGATGAGCCCAACCTCTGTGAGTAGGAGATGGTCCTCTCCAAAGTGGCTGGAGATGAGTGTGATGAAAATTAGAAGATGAAGACAAGAGGAAGGTGCTTTTTCAGAGGGAATTACAGACCAGAAGGCAAGTTTTATAACTAAACTATACACACAAAGTGTTTAACCTTGGGCACTTTCTTCTATAAATGTTATATATGACCTGCCAGTTTTATTGTCTTGTTTCATGTGATGTAATTCCCTTTAGTTTTACGCAAACACAGTAAAGTCAATAAAGCCAAACTCAGCCTGGTAGTCGTCTGAAGGAAAACACTCTGCTTGCTTCCACAGAGCTCCAGGAAGAAGGGGCAGACAGGAGTCAGGATGAGTGAGAGCTGCGATCTACAAGCCACAAGGTGCAGCGTTAGTGAACAGTGGTCAGACAGAGGACTGGGGCCGTGATCAAGGTCACAGCCTGGGAGCAGACGCAGGAAAATCCTCTCTCATTCCTAAATGCACTAGTTGGAGTAAATCCTTATGGGGAAGAGAAAATCTGATTCTCAAGATGTATGTAGGTGAGGAAACAAACCCTCAATAATGAAAATGACTTGTTAAGTTTCTTTAGTCTTTTAATTCTTGATCCAGTGTTTTTTCTACAATTCCAAATCACTCTTCTATATTTGTCTCATCTTTAACTTGAACATTTATGAACCCCAGTTCCTTAATATATAATATGGGCAAAAAAAAAATTCCTACACTTTAACTTATCTCAATTTATATGTTTTCCAAGTATTCTGGACTCCCCAGATTTGACATAAATCTTAGAGCTTAGTGGATTTAAATTTTAGCAATTGTTGACAGCGTCTGTGCTTTCATCTACTTGGAATTTACCAATAACTCCAGTAAAAGACAATTAAGGGAGGAGAAGAAGCTATATATATAAAAAAAATTTCCGTGATCTATGCAGATTGTTCTTTTTTGTTTTTTTCTATCCACAATTCCATAGTCAACAGTAAAATGTTCCCCTAAAGAAAACCAGACTGATATGGGTATTTCTTTCTTCCTCCCTAATGTCTATATTTTCTAAGCCCAGTTTATGATTTAAGAAATGAGAAAAGAAAAAAAAAAGTTCATATTGGTTTGAAATAATGTATGATTTTTGTCAGTTGGAAATGCAAACAACTTCATCCAAGGACTCTTGACTCAACCTTTGTTTAGTCACAACTCATAGAGCCCAAAGGCTGGACAGGGCTAGCTTTGGAAATACTGTCCGGCTCTATGAAGTCACACGGTATCGCAAATGTTCCATTGGCGTTTTGTTTCCTTCCCCTACAATAATTGCCTTTCTTTTAGATTTCAGTGTTTCCCTTTTGTGTTTACGATAACAGAGGGATGCTTTATTGCATTTCACCAGGCCGGTTGCCATGGTGATCAGCAGTTGCTGTATGCTGTAAAAATAACCCTCCTTCCTTGATAGATTTCACTTGAGTGAAAATAACCCTTAAAAATAGGTTGAAATTTACATACTAACTCTTCCAGCAGGTTCAAGGGGGAAAAAAAAGAATGGATTACATTGTAATTTGACAAGCTATTAGGCTAGGGGCTACCGGATGAGGTTTAAGCAGAGAAGTCTGTTGTACACCAGTGTGAGGCCAACCAAACTTCAGTATAAAACCAACACATTCATTTCTCTTTTATTGAGTCTTTCCTCATTAGTGTTGTATGGTGACGAAGAAAGGATGTCAGGAAGAATTTAAATTTCTGTGGGCATCAGAGATAGCAAGAGCCTGTGGCTCATAGATCACATAACAGATTGGTCTAGACTAGAGCACCATTTCCCAAACTGTTCCAGATAACACTTCTCCAGAAAATGTAAATGGGATACTATTTCAGAAGGTGTTAATAAGATGCTCTATGGTCAAGTATATTTGAGAAACATAACATGCTATACTCATAACATGTATCATCATGTTGATGTTCTGAGACATTCTAAAGCAAAACCCACTTCTCTCTATTTAATAGACATTAAACCTTGTTTAAGCATAACTATCTTGCCAAATAACAATTACTGAATCTTATTTTGGGAAACTTTTCGGATCCGTTGAGTTCTTCTTTTGTATGATTTTAAATGATTTTCTAAAGATGGCTTAACAGACTAGAGGATCTCCTATCAACTTCTTTTGCCATGTTTTTATTCCGAAAAAAAAAAAAGAAAGAATAAAAAGACAAAACATAGTATGTGGTAGTGATAAAGTTGGTATTGATAAACTAGGTAATGATATACAAGGAAAATGTATGTTCTGGGGTAGTTTCAGAATAATTAACATATCATAGAGTAAAATTTATTCCAGAACAAAATCAGAATTGTTTTACACAATTCCTTATGCGGAAGGGAAGAACTGATTCTCAGGATATATGTGAATCTGTAGTAATCTGAGCTGACTTAAAATATTAAGTATCAATAACATATACCCATAAATAATTCTTGATTTTTAAATAAGTTTATCATTAATAAAAACTTTTAGGTATAACATATATTATTTCTATATATCCATCCAAGATGTTGTGCCCAGAGCTAATATTTTGTTGGTTTTTCACGGTTACATTTCCATATGTGGGATCGTCTCCTGGTTTTTATGTCTCACATCATTATTGTATTTAATGTGTTTTTTCCAACTCTAAATCAAAACTTAATAATTTTTCCTATCTACCTTTCAAAGATTTCAATTAAACACTTCCTGATATGCTAGCCAAATGCATTAAGTCTAGGTAGGTTGAACCCTCTTTATGTGGTCAGCTATTCTTCTTATTTCTCAGTTTATTCCCATGAAAATTTATTGGTTGAGATGAATTAAGTAATCTATACATATAATATATATATATATAAATATATACAAAGATAGCAGTATATTATGGTACTTTACATATAAAAATATCTACAAATATCTCACAAATATGTGAGCACACACATTATATGTCTGTGTGTGTGTGTGTGTGTGTGTGTGTGTGTATTTGAAGACATAGAGCTCAGTGATGGAGAGGAAATATTCATTTCCCTTTAATCTTGACCTCTACTTCACTCACACAAAAAAATGAATTTGAGGTGGACCATATAAAACTCTATAAATAAAACATAAGTTGAATATCTTTGCAAAGTTGAAGTAAGCAAATATTTCTTAGGACATAAAAAACAGTAGCCAAAGAAAGAGAAAAAGGCATAAATTGGAATTCATTAAATTAAAAATTCTTCCCATCAAAGAATACAGTTAAGAAAATAAATAAGCAAGCTATGGACTGGGAAAAAAAATTGAAAAACTTGTATGTGACAAAGAACATGTGTCTAGAATACAAAAAACCCCCTATAAATCAACAAGTAAAATACAAACAACATATTAAAAATTGACAAAAAGCTTGAACATACACTTCATGAAAGAGGATAGGGGAATGGCCAATAAACATGTGAAATGGTCCTCATCATTAGTCACCAAGAAAATGTGAATTAAAACCTCAATGGGGATGACACCAGATAATTACAAAATGATAAATCTTAGGCTCTACTTCCTCCAAAGAACACTCAACTAACTATTATATACAGACTAGGAAATTCTTGTGAAAACCCCAACACCTGGAAATAAGCCTGAGATACCTGCATGGTATGCAGATCTAAACAAAATCCTAGTTAGAAGAGTAAGTGGAACGATCTTATTTTGTGCCACACCCTCTCTGTCCCCCAAGTTGGTGTAGTAACAAATGGAGAGGATTTCCCTGAGCTCATGGTTTCAATAGGGAGCAAAGAGAACAGGAGGAAATCACCCAGCATTCCTAGCATTCTGAGATACTTCTTAGGAAGCCCAATCTGGTCTCATTTCACAGGAAACACTAGGGGTAAAGGCAAGGCTTAACTGCCTAGGGGGTCAGGTAGAAACAAAGAAAGTGACAAGCATGCAGATCTTAATGGTACCTCTGTATTCCTTCCAGCTGCAGCACTCCATCAGAGATATCAGCCAACCTTACCGCACATCCACAAAGCTGAGACATTTACCTTTAGAAGCCTGGTGGGAAGCACAATCTAGTTTGAGCAGCTAGACTGCTAGTCTCCCTGCTCAACCTCAAAACCCACCTCAACAACCCTGCCCAGGCAGGGAGACTCCCACTTTTGTGGATCTCAGAGAAATGAAACTGCTATCCTGGCTTCACTGAGGGAGGCAAGCAGTTATTCCACACGGCCGAAAAGCCCACCCAACGACCATGCCGATAGAGGGAAACTCATACAACTATGCATTTTAGAGATATGTAGGGCCTAGTCCTATTTGAAGCAGGGGGTCAAACAGATACTCAACCCAGCCAAAAGATCCTCTAAGCCCTTCACAGACAGGGAAGTAATCCTCAGTCAAACAATTCTAAGGAGCATAGCCTTGGGTCTCACCTATCCAGAGTAGTTGACTCTACCTAACCTCAGAAGCCATCCTTCAGCCTTGCATAACTATGGATCCAAATGGCAAAATTGCCTGTCCAGATAATATATCTTGTGACCAGGCTGACCAAAAGCCATTCCAGTATCCAGCCAGCAGCTTTGCCTGCTGGTAAAGCTTGACCAGTGATTTCACTGATAAGTGGAGCTATTAGCCCAATCTGACATCAGACCAAAGACAGAAGCTCAGCCAACTAGAAAATGCACAGGAAGCTCTACCTCTCCAGGATCACCATCAGCTGTCCCTCCTAGAATCACAAGGTAGACTGAATAGTGAAACTCTATCAATGCTTTTAAGAACACCTGTAAAAGCCAAAAGAGGGAGTAGCAGCCTCAACTGTGCAGAGATCAATGTTAGGATGCAATGATTATAATAATTTGGGGAATCATGGCACCTCCAAAAGAAATTAATAAAAGTTCAATAACAAATTGAAAGAAGTGGAGATCTATGAAATGACTGAAAAATAATTCAGAATAATACTCAAAAAGAAGTTCAGTGAACTACAAAAGTATACAGATAGAAAATGTAACCAAATTTAGAAAACAGTACATGAAAAAAGTGATATTGACACAGAAATAGAAATAATAAAATAGGACCAGATAAAATCCTAGAGATAAAGAATACAATGGCTGCATTAAATAATTTAATACAAGGCTTCAGTAGCAATATTGATCAAGCACAAGAAAGAATCAGTTACCTGAAAGACAGAATATTTGGAATAATCCAGTCAGAAAAGCAAAAAGACAAAAAGAATGAAAAAGAATAAAGAACACCTATGGAGATTATGGGATTCCATCAAGAGACTAAAATTTCACATAACAAAAGTTTCAAAAAGATAAAAACAGATCCAGAATGCACACTTAAAGAAATAGTGGCTGAAAATTTGCTTAATTGGGGGTTAGATGTCAATACCAAGATACAGAAAGCACGGAGGTTTCCAATCAAATTCAATAAAAAATGAGTACAAGACATAAACTAATCAAACTATCAAAAATCAAAGACAAAGAAAAAATTTTGAAAGCAGCAAAGGATAAGAAATACAACCCATACAAAGGAGTGCCAACATGACTATGAGTGGATTTCTCAGCACAAACATTATAAGCCAGAAAAGAGTGCAATGATATCTCAAAGTGCTGAAGGGGATGAGGGGTGGGGATCTATCAGCCAAGAATACTTTACCCAGAAAATCTGTCTTTCAAAAATGAAGAGACAAAATTTTTCCCAGACAAAAGCTGAGGGAGTTTATCACCACCAGATTTTTCTTAAAAGAAATGCTGAAGGGTCTTCTACAACTGAAGAAAAAGATTCCAATGAGTAATGCAAAAATATTTAAAAGTATAAAACTCACTGGCAAAAGTAAGTATACAGTCAAATTCATAATAATTTAATACTATAATAATGATATGTAAATCACTTATATGTTTAATACAAAGGTTAAAAGATGCAAGTATTAAAAATAATAATTATTACAATAATTTGCTTAGGGATACACAATATAAATAGATATAAATCGTGACATCAAAAAGTCCAAATGTGAAGAAGAGAGTGAAATTAACATGTAGAGTCTTTTGTATTATTGCAATCAAAGTTAAGTTGTTATCAGTTTAAAATAATCTGTTATATATATAAGATGTTTTTGGTAAGCTTCCCAATACCCATAAATCAAAAACTTATAATAGATACTCTAAAAAAAGCAAAAATTAAAAACATATAACTAGAGAAAATTATTTAATCACAAAATAACACAGGAAGAGAGGAATACAAGATTTATAGAATACCTACCTAAAGGGTACAATGAACATTATTTGGGTGATGGGCATGCCAATGGCCCAAAAATATTTGTACCTTCTTAATATTTTTAAATAAATGAGAAAATATCTTACAGAATAACTGGAGAACAATGAATACAATTGAATCTATTAGTCCTTATCTGTCAATAATTATCTTAAACATAAATGTATTAAATTCTCTAATTAAAAGACATAGAGTGTCTGAATGAATCCAACCACAGGTGAATAGTGAATGTTACAGTGCAATATAACACCAGAACTTATTTCTGAATGAAAAAAAAACAAGACTCAATTATGTGCTGCCTACAAGAGACTCACTTTTTCTGTAAGGACACACATAGATGGAAAGTTGGTAAGTGAAGAGATGGGAAAAAATATTTCATGAAAATATAAACCAAAAGAGAGCAGGAGTAGCTATATTTATAACAGGTAAAATAGACTTTAAAAAACCATAAAAAGAGACAAAGAAGATCACTATATATGATAAAAGGGTCAATTCAGCAAGAGAATATAACAACCCTAGACATATATTTATCAAACATGGGAATACCTAAGTATATAAAACAAATATTAATGGATCTAAAGGAAGAAATTGGCTGCAATGCAATAATAGTAGGGAACTTCAGCACCCTACTTATAGTAATAAATAGATCATCCAGAGAGAAAAATCATCAAAGAAATATCATATTTAAACTGCACTCTATATCAAATGGACTTAACAGACATTTACAGAACATCCACTCAACACTGCAGAATATGTAATTTCTCAACTACATGGAATATTATCCAGGATAGATTGTATATTAATATTAGAACACGAAACAAGTATGAACACATTTCAGAAAAGTAAAATCATATGAAGTATCTTTTCTGATCATGATGGTATAAAACTAGAACTCAATTACAGGAGGAACTTCAGAAACATTACAATTACATGGAAATTAAATAGCATCTTCCTGAAAAACCAATGAGGCAATGAAGAAATTAAAAGGGTGATTAAGAAAAAATTCTTGAGGCAAATGAAAACAGAAACACTACACCTCCAAACCTATGGAATATAGCAAAAGCAGTTCTAAGAAAGTTTATAATGAATGCCTACATCATAAAAGAAGAACAATCTCAAATAAACAATCTAACATTGCACCTTAGGGAACTAGACAAATAAGAACAAACTAAACTCAAAATTAATAGAAGGAAAGAAATAAGGAAAATCAGAGCAAAAATAAGTAGAAAGAAAATATACAAAGAATTAGTCAAATGGGTAGTTGGTTTTGTGAAAAGATAAACAAAATCAACAAACCTTTAGCCAGACTAACTCAGAATAAAAAAGAGAGGTCTCAGATAAAATCAGAGATGAAAAAGGAGACTGATACCACAGAAATAAAAAAGATTTTGAGTTTAACAATTATGTGCCAACAAATTCGATAACCTAGGTTTGGATAAATTCCTGCACACATACAATCTACCAAGATTGAACCATAAACAAATAGAAAATCTTAACAGAGCAATCATTGTTAAAAGATTGAATTAGGAATAAAGAAGTCTGCCATCAAAGAAAAGCCCAGGACCTGATGGCTTCACTGAATTCTACCAAACGTTTAAAGAACTAACACCAATTCTCTTTACACTCTTCTAAAAAATTAAAGAACAGTGGTTACTTCCAAACTCATTCTACAAGGTCAGCATTATTCTGATACATAAACAAGACAAGAACACAACAAAAAAATAAAACTCAGGCTAATATTCCTGATAAACATGCATGTGAAATTCCTCAACAAAACACTAGCAAATATAATTCAACAGCACTTTAAAAAGATTATTCACCATGATTGTGTGTGATTTTAACCCTAGGGTTGTAAGGATGGATCAGGATACACAAATCAATAAATGCAAATTATCACCTTATACTGTGAGGTGAAAAATCTCTACACTGAAAGCTATAAAATATTGAAAGAAATTTAAAAATACATAAATAAATGAAATTATTCCATGTTCATATATTGGAAGAATTATTATTGTTCAAATGTTCCTACTGCCCAAAACCATTTACAGATTCAATGCAATCCCTATCAAAATGCCAATAACATTCTTCACAGAAATAGAATAAAATATAAAATTTATATGGAACCACCACAAAAAGACCCTGACTAGCTAAGGCAATCTTGAGCAAAAGAAGATGTCATTCCACCTGACTTCACAATATACTACAAAGCTACAGCAACCAAAACATCATGGTAATGGCATAAAAATAGACCAATAGACCAATTAAACAGAAAAGAACAAAGAAATAAATCCACCAACTTACAACCAACTGATTTTCCAAGGTGCCAAGAACACACAATAGAGTGGGACAGTCTTTTCAGTAAATGGTGATGAGAAAATGGGATATTCACATGCAGAAGGATGAAAACTAAACCTCCATCTCTCACCACATACAAAAATAAACTGAAAGTAGATTAAAGACTTAAATATAAAATGGAAAACAATAAAAATAGTAGAAGAAAACATAGGGGAAATGCTTCATGTCTTTGGTCTGATCAAGGATTTTTTGGATAAGACCCCAAAAGCACAGGCAACAAAAGCAAAATTAGATGAATGGGATTACATCAAACTAAAAAGCTTCTGCATAGCAAAGGCAACAATCAGCAGAATGAAAAGACAACCTACAGAATGTGAGAAAATGTTATAAAACTATGCATCTGACAAGGGATACAGAATATACACGGAGCTCAAACAACTCAATAGCAAAAACAAACAACAACAACAAAACCCCAAATAATTCAGTTAAAAAATGGATAAAAGACTGGAATAGACTTCTTAAAAGAAGACATATGAATGGCCAACACATATATTAAAAACATGCTCAATATCACTAATAGTAAGGAAAATGTAAATCAAAATCATGATAAAATATCACCTCTCTCAATTTGAGCATCTCTTATCAAAAAGACAAAAAATAACAAATGTTGGCACAGATGTGGAGAAAGAACATTTGTGTACTGTTGATGGGAATGTAAAAACAGTATAGCTATTATGAAAAATAGTATGGAGTTTCAAAAAAACTAAAAATTAAAACTACCATATGATCCAGCAGTTCCACTACTGATTATATTTTCAAAAGGAAGGAAATCAGTACATTGGAGATGTATCTACACTCTCATGTTTATGGCAGCACTATTGACAATAGCAAAGGTAAAGAATCAATCTAAATGTCCATCAACAGATAAATGAATGAAGAAAATGTGGTTTGTATACACAAGTGAATGCTATTTAGCTACAAAAAATAATAAACCCCTGTCATTTGTGACAATATGCCTCAACCTAGTGAACATTATATTAAGGGAAATAAGCCATGCACAGAAATAAAGGTGCTGCATGATATCACTCATAGGTGGAATCTAAATAAATTGATCTCATAGAAGTAGAGAGTAGAATAGTGGTTACCAGCACCTGAGAAGGAAAGTGGGAAGGATGGATATAAAGATATTGGCCAGTGGATAGAAAACTACAATTAGGTGAAATAAGTTCTGGTGTTCTATTGCACTGTAACATAACTATGGTTAACAATATTGTATATTTCAAAATATGTAGACAAAAGACTTTAAATGTTCTTACCACAAAGAAATGACAAATGTTTGAGGTGATGGATATGTTAAATACCCTGATTTTATTTTTACACAATGTATACATGTTTTGAAACATCACACTGTACCCCATATATTTGTACAATTATTGTATGTCAATTAAAAACAAAACAAAATCTCAGCAAGATGTCATTTCATATCCATTAAAAATGACTAAAGTTAAAAAGACGAACAAACCCATAGGTTGGCAAGGATGTGAAACAACTGGAACTCATATATTGTTAGTGGGATTGCTAAATAGCTTCCTATTTGGAAATCTGTTTGGCAGTTTCTTATACAGTTGAACATGTATCTAGCCTGTGACCCAGCAACTGTACTTCCAGGAAGAATAATAATACATGTACCCGAAAAAGACTTAAATAGAAAATTTCATATCAAATTTAATCATAATAGTAAAAAAAAGATGGGGCATACCAAAAGTCCAACCACAGGTGAATAGTGAAAAATTATGGTATTTTTATATCATGGAATATTACCTAACAATAGAAACAGTTAAATTA
Organism: Microcebus murinus; assembly: GCF_040939455.1. Classification (NCBI taxonomy): domain Eukaryota; kingdom Metazoa; phylum Chordata; class Mammalia; order Primates; family Cheirogaleidae; genus Microcebus; species Microcebus murinus. The sequence goes on along the minus strand of NC_134105.1, from coordinate 111,556,518 downwards.
TTGATATATAGAATAGCATTGATAAATCTCAAACAAATCATACTGACTGAATGTAGCCACGCACAAAAGAATACAAGCTGCATGAATCCAACTTTATTTAGTCACAGAATAGGCAAAACTACATGGGGAGAGATAAGGACAACGATTGTTTCTGAAAGAAGAGACATTGACAGGAGGAGAAACTTTCCAGAGGTGAGGAAATGTTCCATATTTTTGTTGGGGTAGTAATTATAAGATCACATGCATTATTTGTTCAAACTCATCAAACTGTATGCTTAAAATCCGTGCATTTTACTGCATGTAAATTTTATCCCTATTAAAAATATTAAAATATAAAAAGAAAAATGTTTTCTAGTTTTTTAAAAAAAAAAAACTTCACATTTCTTTAAGTTATCCATTCAGTGGTCTGGATCCCTTTTTCAGTGCTTCCCCCATCAGAACTGATGGACCACAGGATGTAGAATAAATAAGTCCACAACAGGCAGTGCACATACTCATTGCTGTCTCCTTGGCCCAATTAATAGAGGAAGAAAATCAATAGCCTGAACCTTATAGGTGGCCATAATTTTAGAGCCTTGATGTTCATTTTTGAATGTTTGCCTTAGGACCCCAGGAAAGTGGAAATTGGCAACGCAGTAGGGTTTTTAATTCCCATTTCTGATTTTTATCATCTGGAATGTTGTTGTTTATAATGTAATCTGTCTTTTCTCTGTAATGTACTTCCTGCTTGAGGGAGGTAAGAGAAGGGACTCAGAGAGAGGAATAGATAAGGTCTAAAATGTATTGCCAAGTTCAGAAAGAATATACTTTTTAAAAAAAATATGAAAGAAAACTGAAAACCCTCACTTTATTTTTTGTTTTCTACTCTTCATGTAGATTTGCATAGCAGAAAAAATGAAAATGTTTGTTGAAAATAGTGTTATTTTTTATGCTGACACATACAGTGTGATTTTCCATGTAATCCCGATGCCTTTGGTTTCCCCCTTTTCATTTAGAAATTTACTTCTGGAGGAGAGTAAAATAATTTTATCTGACCCTCTTCATGGTAGGGACTGTGCCACATTCTTCCTTAAAACCATCACATGAGAAACAGTAGCTAATTCTGAGAGGGTTTTCAATATACACTGGCTGAATGGATAAAAATATGAATGACATGAATTAGTTAAAAGATTTTTGCTATGTACTACTCAAACATAATATCATAGTTCTACTATAATCAAGGTTAGGAGTTTAGTCTTTCTGGTTTTATAGGGAGATTTTCTCTATGGGTTAGAGAATTACTACCAGATTTGTTTTTTATGCTTCTACCAGTATGAAGTGTGTCAGAACTGAAAAATTGTCTTGGATCTTAGCTTTGTGTAAATAAAGTGTTTTTACATTCCTATCTGGAGAGTAAGGATGTCTAATAAATAAATGTTGATGAAGCATTTAGAGTTCATTGCGTTGAAAGTAAAGTACAATTGGTCATCACTGCTGTTGAATTTGGGGGGAAAAATCACCTAAAAGGCAATGTTTATAACTGGATTGCTATTAAAGAAAAAGCTATTTAAACATCCATTTCAATTTACATTCAGGGCTTTCATTTGTCTCCATCCCTTAACTATTTTTATTTTCCTGTTTTTGATTCTCCCTCTAGAAAGAAAGAGATAATGAACTAAGACAATATGACTTTGTGTGTGTGTGTGTGTGTGTGTGTGTGTGTGTGTGTGTGATGTGTGTGAAGTGAGTACTTTGTTTTCTTTTGAATGAAGATTCTATTGTATAGTTGAGTTTGTGCTGAGGGAGAAACAAACCCTTTGTAATCAAAGGCAGAGGCAGCACATTTAAGCATTTAATGCTTGCATCTTGATGATTTCATTATTGACTTCTATTAAGCTCTCTCTGGGCTAAGAACCAAACTCCCCCACAGCTCTACAAAGCTGTGTTGCTGGATCTATTTGCTATTAAGTTTAAATCCTCATTTCTCCCCATGACATGCTTATTGGCTTGGGATGATTTCCTCCTGGTCCTATGGAGACATCTGCAGATGCCAAATTAAGTGTCTAACCTTCTATCCTCTTTAATTCCTCCAACAATACTTTGCTGAATTTTCTCACTCGCATCTCTCTCTCTCTGTCCATCTCTCTCTCTCTCTCTCTCTCTCTGTGTGTGTGTGTGTCTGTCTGTCTCCTCTCTCTCTCTCTCTCTCTCTCTCTCTCTCTCTCTCTGTCTCCTCTCTCTCTACTACTTCACTCACTTCCCCCCAGCCCTGGAGGCCATTCTCAGAACTAAAGTCTTCTTGCAAGGTAAGTCCAACCACCAGAAGTAAAGTAATGAGATTATGATTAAAAGTACACCTTCATAGTGGAGTATCCATCAACCTGTCATAGAAATCTCATCTCTGGTGCTAGTCTCATCAATCTGACCTTTCAATTACTATCCCCAGTTCATGACTCTAAGTATATATAACTCAGAGATGGAGTCTGAAATACATAACTCCTTGTTTGGTGCCTACAACACTTGGTACAATTGGATGTCTCTTTTGTAGAGTCTGTGTCCTCCTTTTAAAGTACATTCTGTTAGGGTCAAATCTGATCATCTTAACTTTGACCTCTGTATTAAGATAACTAGAGCTGCTGTAATGGGCAGTTTCTTCAATATCAAAAACAATATTGTTTTATAAAGATAAAATTTTATTTCTACTCAGGTAATTGTCAAGGAGGGTACCCCTAGTTGGCAAGTGTCTTTCCTTCACATGGAGATTCAGGGACTCAGGTCTCTCCTTCTTGCAGATCTGCTACTCCCCAGGGCCTGGGAGGATTCTGTGTTGAGTTGGGAGATGAGGAAAGAAAATTAGAAGATGGCCAAACTGCTTCTCAAAGGCTCGTGTTCTGCTCTGATGTGACACGTATCACTTCCTTCCGACTAGTCACATGACCTCAGCTGGGACACATTGCCTCAGTTAGGGCAGCTGTAACCCACTCACATTGATAACTATGGAAGGAGGAGCGAGAATCTTTGGTGGACTGCTAGTCACAACCTTCTGTAATTCAAATGCCTTTTTAAAAATGTGTATAATGCCTATTTTAATCTGAGGAGACTATATATTTTTTTAAATTAAATTTCAATGTACATCTACATTCTGCTTCTTCAGATGTACACTTAAGAAAATATTTTTTAAACATATGATGATGATACTATATAACCTGAGGACATTCTACATGTTAATACAGAATGTGATTACAGGTCAGAGATATTCAGGTTACAAGCTGATAACTCGATTTGATTGTTGAGAAGCACCCATGCCTGACTTAAACTCAGTCGAATGGCATTTGTTAAGTGCCTATGCAGAAGATCCACCTACAGTGTATTAGTGATCTTTCAAAAGGATTTGGATCCTTGACATATATAAAAAGTAAAGAATGCATATCCCTTACACATCTCAATGGCCTTCTTACTAAGCCTTGGCAACAAACAAATCTATGGAAAAATTACTGCCCAGGGTGTCAGCACCTCAGTCCTGGCCTCTGTTATTCACATGCACTCACTGGCCAGGATATTTCTGTGCCTCGGTTTCCTTCTCACTCAAATGATAAAATCAGACCAGATAAGTTCTTAGATTTCTTCCACTGCTGCTACAGGCTTAGTATACTTGATCCAAATTGCCTGGAACCAGAAAGGTTTTGGATTTAGTATTAACTTCTGGATTTTAAAATATTTGTATATATATATATATATATAGTGAAATATCTTGGGGATGGGACCCAAGTTTAAACAAACAATTTATTTATGCTTTATATACACAGCCTGAAGGTAATTTTAGACAATGTGTTTAATAATATTGTGCACAAAACAAAGTTTGTGTACATCGAGCTATCATAGAACAAAGGTGCCACCATCTCAGCCTCTCATGTGACAATCTGTTGTTGTTTGGCATCACCATCATTCCTGGCCGAATTTATATGCTACTGACAAGCAATCATTTTCTTACACGTATTCACACTTAAGTGAATTCACACAGGAGTAGAGTAGGAGAGTCTTTTTTCCCTTGGGAAGCTGAATAAAACTGTTTGCCTTGATCCTGCATCTTTACTGTCACTCATCACACGAGGTGAGGTGTCTAATTTTCCACTTGTGGTGTCATCTCAGGCCTCAAACATTTGTATGTTTTACAGCATTTTGAATTTCAGATTTTTGGATTAGGGATGGTCAACCTGTAGCCCATGCTTCTTTATCCCTCTGATGTCAATAGTTACTCTTTCAAAATCAGGGAGAAAGGAGCAAAAAGAACATTTTTATAGCTAAGGTATCATCTGACAAATTTGGTAATCTTTAAAAGTAGCAGGCCAGGTCTTTCTCCCTTAGAGACAGATAATAAAAACAACACATAGAGTACATTGAGAAATCTACTTTTTCAAAAGTTTTAGTAAAAATATTTACAAAATAAATATATCACTTCAAAAACTATCCAATACTTCATATTTAGAGTTTCATCCAGACAGTATCCACCAATATTGCTGCAAAGAGGTCCAGAATATTTGTCATCTTAGGCTCTGCAAGCGGTCTGAAGCCTTACCTGGGTAGAAAGAACAGCAATTGAAAGCCACTACATTCAGACTTCAATGTGCAAACACACAAACATTCTGCTAAAGATGGGACGTGCCGCTAATGGATCAACTCTGTTGTTGTGTATGATGACCAGCTGCCCAACAAAGCAATTAGTCCTATAAAATGCCTAATTTTTCATAGGGTATTAAACATGGTAATAGCTTTCAGCCAGATGTGTAGCTATCTTCAAGTAATAGTGCTCAGGTGAGAAGAGAAGAGGCTAAACATTACTGATGGAAAATAAGCAAGAATTCCCAGGAACATTATTGTTTTTGCTTTAGTTGAAGGGAATCAGTTCCCAGGGGATTGTAGGATGAGTTCTAGAAGTAGAGGGGACTTCTGTATTGACTAACAAGAAAGATTACCAACTTAAGAGCCAGTCATTTTCTACCCTGGCTCCATGAATACTGCAGGCTTTAACTTATATTTTGAACAGTTCTTGAAAAGGTGTTAGGAGCATAAGCTACACTTCTTTTGCTAGGAATAATGCTTGAGATGTTTTGAGAAAAGAGAGAAGGCACATAAGGCCTCCATCAGCTTAGGAGGCTTGAAATGTAAAGAAAACCGAAGAGTTTTCAAACAATGCTAACTGCGTGTTTATTTTAAGCCAGGAGAGAGAAAAGCATTTCATTTGAGCAATGAAGGACTCGGAGAAGGTTATGATTGTGGATACTAAGCCAGAGATTTTTTCCTTTGCTGCTAAAGCCAAACACAGTAAAAAAAAAAAAAAAAGCATATATGCAATATTGAATAATAATAACCATTATTAAAGTAGTTCCTAACATATGAAAGTTCTATAATGGTTCTATATATATTTATCCATTTAGTTGCTATAATATCCCTAAGACAGATATTTTACAAAGAAATTGAGACTCATAGCATTGTGAAAATGTTCCAAGGTCAAAAATTTGAACCCATGTTGAAAGCCCATGCTCTTATAATAAAGCTTGATGGCTTTCATAGCATCCTTTTCCTCTGTATTTTGTTTCATTCAAGAAAAATGCTTTACCTTTGTGTAAAGAAGAATCAGAGAAGAAAGGAATATAGGGAACACTTAGTTAATTAAGATTTGAAGAATGCAAAATTAATATCTTCTAACTAATATGACCATAAACTGGCAGTTAAGATCTTTTGACCCTACAATGATTAAAGTGGCTATATAAAATTTAAATACCTGAGAGTCATATCAAAACTTATATTTTGTGTTTTGTAAAATAGAAATTGAGTAAGTGACAGAAATGGTTAACTAATTTTTGAAGAAGGATCAGGGCAAAGAAAAGATTAAATGAAGTAGTGCTTGCTAACAGTTGGAGATTTTTAAGTAAATACCTAACTCCAGATAATACTTTTTATTTCTTTATATCTTGCTCTAGTTTGTATATTCCTTCCCACTAACACTAAGTAAATATTTATGTTATTTTAAACAATTTGTTTTAGAGAGAAATCATAGTTTTCTAGAAAGTGCTGTATTCCGTTTTTATCTGTAATTTGTGCCTGAGAACAATGCAACATTGACAACATTGAGCATCACTGTGTCTTGTAAGACAGGCACAGTGAGCCCTTCATTTCCAGCCTGATTTTCACCTATAGATCTGCCCAAAATAGAAGACTTCATGAAGAGTAGGGCCTGGACCAAGATCTGTTGGGTTCAGGCCATCACTTACTTTGAAATTCAGAGCTAGTGGTCATTTTACTCTAGGTTTCTCAAAGAATTTGAGAAATCAATGTCTACTGTTGACAGCAAAACTAGTTCTTAAATCAATTGCCCTCTATCAGAATAATCACTAGGAGAAATCGTGTTGCTAATAGTAAAAAAAAAAAAAAAAAAAAAAAAAAAAAAAAAAAAAAAAACAGAAATGAATTTTCATTGCTTTAGGGCTGACATTGAAAGCATCTCTTCCTTTAGATAACTTGGCTGAATGGATATTTCCAGTGGAATCAATCTGAATAAGAGCTGAGTAGAGGCAAACTGCAGAAGCATTTCCTGCACCTTTATTTATGTGTACAGGTGGTCCAATATGTTCTTAAGATGAAGCACTTAGACCTGGATTAAAGGCAAAACAGGTAGCATTCCTGAGGCATAATAAACAAGGCTGGTACCTAAAGTATCGTGGTTATGGCTGAGAATTATCATGAAGAGTGGTGGGTTATTGAAAAATAAACTATTGGATGTCAGGCTTAGTAATTTATTTAAATATTATTGCTGCTCTTCAACTCTCTCACACTTTTAATATCAAATAACTCTGAGCAGCCTATATGCAAATTTCATAAAATAAAATAACTCATTTTTGCAAAGCAATCTTATGTTTTCATTTATTAACTGATAGCAGTAGCTCCAAGGTAATGGAGCTTTGGTAAGAGCTTTTGCCCTCACCTAGTATGTTGGTCACTGGGTGTTCATGGGTTGAAAGAAGTCTTGACTATCCAATTTTCCCAGCACCATTTATTGAATAGGCCTTCTTTCTCCCAGTGTATATTGTTGTCTTCTTTGTCAAAGATCAGTTGGCTGTATGTGGATGGTTATATCTGGGTTCTCTGTTCTGCTTCATTGATCTATATTTCTATTTTTGTGCCAATATCATGCTCTTTTTGGTTACTATAGCTTTGTAGTATAGTTTGAAGTCAGGTAACATGATGCCCCTTTTGTTCTTTTTGGTTAAGCATGCTTTGGCTATCCAGGTTATTTTCTGGCTCCAAATAAAACATAGAATTATTTTTTCTATATCTTGGAAATATGATGTTGGTATTTTGATGGGGATTGCCTGGAATCTGTAAATCACTTTGTGCAGTATGTACATCTTAACAATGTTGATTCTACTGATCCATGAGGATGATATGTTTTTCCATTTGTTTGTGTCATCTGTGATTTCTTTCTTAGTGCTTTGTAGTTCTCTTTGTAGAGATCTTTCACCTCCTTGGTTAAGTGTATCCCTAGATATTTTATTTTCTTTGTAGCTATTGGATAGCTACATGCATAAGAATGAAACAAGGTCCATATCTCTTACTACTTACACAAATTAATTCAAGATGGATAAAAGACTTAAATATAAGGCATGAAATCATTAGAATTCTAGAAGAAAATATAGAAAAAACTCTTCTATTAATAGATATTGGCCTAGGCAAAGAATTTATGAAAAAGATCACAATGGCAATCACAGCAACAACAAAAATAAATAAATAAATGGGACTTGATTAAATTAAACCGCTTCTGCACAGCTAAGGAAATAATCAACAGAGCAAATAGACAACCTACAGAATGGGAGAAAATATTTGTAAACTACATATCTGGTAAAGGTCTAATAACCAGAATCTACAAAGAACTCAAGCCAAACAGCAAGAAAAAAGAAAAACATAAAACAGCCTCATTAAAAGTGGGCAAAAGACCTGAACAGAAGCTTTTCAAAAGAAGATAGACAAATGGCCAATAAATATATGAAAAAATGCTCAATGTCAAAATCATCAGGGAAATGCAAATTAAAACCACAATGAGATATCACCTTACCCCTTTTACAATGGCTGTTATTAAAAGTCCAAAAACAGTAGATGCCGGTGTAGATGCAGAAAGAAAGGAACACTATACACTGTTGGAGGGACTGCAAATTAGTACAACCTCTATGGAAAACAGCATGGAGACTCCTCAAAGAACTAAAACTAGAACTACTGTTCAGCCTAGCAATCTCACTACTGGGTATTTCTCCAAAGGAAAAGAAGTCATTGTATCAAAAGACACCTGCACTCAAATGTTTATTGCAGCACAAGTCACAATTGCAAAGAAGTGAAATCAATCCAAGTCCCCATCAAATCAGGAGTGGATTAACAAAATGTGGTACATGTATACCATGGAATACTACTCCACCATAAAAAGATGAATTAATGTCTTTTGCCACGATTTGAATGGAACTTGGAGACCATTATCTTAAAGTATCTAAAGAATGGACAAACACACACACCATGTGCTCACTATTAAATTGGAACTAACTGATGAGCACACATGTGCACAGAGGGAAGTAAAACTCAGTGGAAAACAAGCATGGAGCAGGGGGAGGAGAAGATGGTTGAAAACCTACGTAACGGGTACAATAAACACTATCTGGGTGATAGTGTTTATAGGTGATGCTTACAGTGTTTCTGGGTGATGCTTATAGCCCTGACTCAAGCATTGCAAAGCTGATCCTTGTTACTAAAAACATTTGTACCCCTGCAATATTTTGAAATTAAAAAAAAAAGGAAAAGAAAACATTCTTGAGTCACTCTTAAGTGTAACAATATAGTGTAACAATATTCAAGGGCTTGTGCTTATCTGTGTAGAGGAGGAAAGACCTAAAGCAAAGGGAAAAGGGGAGAGGATTTGTCTTTTGATCTTTGAGGCCGTATTACTGATGTCATCTGTGTACTATGAGGCTTGGAAATGCAGATGGGCAGGAGTTGCCTGTATTTTCCTAAACAAAATGAAAATTTAATGTTACTTCTGTACTAATCAAAAAGAATGGCTGAATTGTGTTTCTAATTCAAAAAAAAAATGAGCATTTTCTTTTTAAGAGGAATTCCTTTTACATTACCAAGGAGCTCTTCTTTACCCTCTGACTTCAGATATAAACTATTCTTTAATGATGTCCCACATAACACATATTGTGAGCAATCTGCTTGTTTAACTCTTGTGATTTCATTTTCTTAATCGCATATCTGTTTTAAAGAAACTGGGAGAGAAAACTGCAATCTTCACATGTCCAGAATCCTATATCATAGCTTCTTTTGGTCTATGAGGCTGATGTGCTGATTCACTGCTTTCCTCAGCCCCCAGGTGGCTTTGCTGAGGCTGGGGAAGTCAGAGAACTCGGGACATTTTATTGCAGGCTCATGTGTGCCTTGTAAGTACTATAATTTTCTATGTGTTTTATGATATGTAAAAGGATGAGCACGCCTGGCCTAGATAATTGTGGCTACACATTTTCTAGATACTACCCAAGTTTAAGGATAGTTGTTCAGTTTGTCCCAAGAACAAAATGGCCAGTCACAAGTAGGATGATGGGGCTGGAGGATGATGATTATATTTATCCAGCGACTTCTACACCCCAGCCCTGTGCTGGAGCATTTACATACAGGGTTTGAGGAAACCCCTATCAACTGTATGGCACATAGATTATTGCATTTATGTTAACCTAGAAAATAAAGGTTCGAAGAGTTTAATTCTCTTGTTGCTCAAATTCACCCAATTAGTAGAGGGAAGAAAATTAGTTCAAACCCAATTCTGCCAGGCTCTACTGGCCATGTTCAAACCACAAAGGAGCAGTGGTAAGATATAAGCAACCATCTAGGCCCTTCCCTCACTTCTCCACTTCTCCATCTAACTGCAAGCATTGTGAGAGCATGGCTAGGGCTTAGTCTTTTTTGAATCCCCCAGAACACCTAGGCCATCTGGTAATGAGTGGCAAAATTAAAAAGAGAATCTAAACTTCAATATTTCTTTCTTTTTTTAAAAAAAAACAAAAAACCATAAAACAAAACCAGTAATTATAGACTGGAATTTAGAAGCCAGAAAAAAAAATCAGAGATGATTTTTTCACCACAGAAAAATATTCTAAAATTAGTTATCAGTATATTTACAAATTGATCCAACTAATGTGAAGCATGACGCATTTGCAAATCATGGGAAATGCATTGCATAAAATGAGTTGCATCCGTGTTTCTATCTTGTGTCTTTCGAAGAATATACAAGGTATGTAAAATGTGAATGAAGATGCAATAGGGATAGCTGTTGGAATAAAGTTAAGATGATCTATGCGGCATAAGCAATAGTCTCCACTCTGTGGTAAGATGGAACTCCATACACTGCCGGCGGCTAAAAAATTGAAGCCCAGTAATAAATAGGTCTGAAATCTAAAACAATGAACAGAATGCACAGGAAAAAAAATGTACATATGTTCAATAAAGAACATAAAACAGGGAACAGTACTTAAACTCTAGATGAGCTAATTTTAAAGCAAATGAGGAATAAGTAGAACCTTGAAGAGTGTATGTCAAAGGTATAGGAGGACTCTTTTATTCTTGAGAGAAACCTAAACATAATCATATTGTTTATTAAGCTGCTAGAATTCATAGCTAGAGTCTAGAGGACAAAGCAAAAGTCAAGTTAGAATTCTCTGTTCTCAGTCCTACTCCTTGGAAGTCACATCTCCGGGGAAATACTCTGTTCCTCTTTGTTTCACTGCCAGAGTAGAAAAGTAATGCTGGGTGGACCACTAGTCACCTAGAAGTCTTTTTTGAGGTTGACATGCATCTTGTCTTTTTTTTCTATTTTTCATATGGCAGGATATACAAATACTCTAAACACAGAGACATGTACAAAAAACAACGTCTCACACTACCTGATCATTTTAGGATAGCTCTTTGAGAAGCTCCAATTTGACGGAAAATCAGGCAAGAGTAAACATAATCACTTAACATTCTCTTGAAGGCCAGAGCAGCAGCAGTGGGGGATTTTATGCTAATAGCACCCATAATCCCATGCTAATTTATGTTATCAAATTAAAGCAAATGCTGCTCTTTGACCCCAGGGACCTTCTATTCTTTCTCTGGGTCCCCACAGTAGGCTGGAATCCATTTAGTAGAAGAGTTTGCCAAGAATATAAATTAATAAAACAGGATTAAAGGGAGACACGGTTATAACCGATTCCTTAATCCCAGTGAATAATTAATGATTGTGATTCATGATTTGGCTAAATTCATATTGTATTTGAATAATAAATAGCTTCAAAATAAACTTCCAGTGGAAACCAACTAAGGCAAACTTCTGGTTAGTGAAGCTTTGCTTATAGGAATCAATGTTACTGAGACAGTATGTGAAGAGGCCTTCTAGATCTTTAGTTTTTTGTGTTCATGTTTCAGGGTGGAAGATTAATTCCATTACCTTTAAAAAAACTCTCATATTTAATTATAAAAAACATTTTGAAATTTTGGAACCATCATAAGAAAATCTGCTCAGTATTAGATGTAGGCTCTAGTCCTACAAAAATAATTAGTAATAATCATATAATAGTATACAGGAGACTAAGGTTCAAGGTTGGTCCCTCATACATCTATTCTAAATAAAAAATTCACTTATTGGCTACGGTGTTCAAGCATTGTTCTAGGAACTAGAGAAACAATGAGTACAAAAACACAAAGTCTGTCCCTTCATGGAGTTTATGTTTCAGTGTTACTAAAAAGGATTTGTTTATTTGTCTTGAGATTCTTCTCCAACAAAATGTAATCTGTATGACATGCTTAAAATGGTGCAAATAAACTCAAGTAAAGTGAATTGTTTCCATGACAGTTGTATTGTTTCTGTCCATTATTGAATAAAGCAACTGGTTGAGTCTTGGTTACCGAGCAGTGTAATTTCTTCCATTGGTTCCCCATGGCTTCCAGAATATTGCCTTTACTCTTCTTTCTGGGTATTTATCAGCTGCAAGTGACATCAAAGGGACAAAAAGAACATCACATGAGATTGACGATTGACTAGCACACCCTCATTACCCCAAGGCACACCACCTGTTCCTGGTGCCCTCAAACTTTCTAACCTATACTCTTGTTCTACAAAGAGAGGACTGCATTTAGATGTTCTATATGGCTGGTTCTCAAAAACCATTTGCAATGCCCTCTTATCTATAATAAATAATATAACCTAGCTAACTAAAAATATGATTTTTCAAAATTAGTGTAATTTCCTAATTGCAACAGAAAGGAGAAATCAAAGAAAATTAATGTGTAATAACACATGATGTGTTTTAATATATAAATGCTTGGAGATGCTAAAATAGAAGTCATAATTAAGTCACTGGAGGCTCACATCTATATGTAGATTTACTGTGAAGATGACAGCTACAGATGTAAAATGTAACATGTGTGGTACATGGAATACTTATCATCACAAGCAGTTTTTCCTGCAGTGATGTAATTTTACAAAATGGTTACCAGATTATGTAAACTTTCAAACAAAATGAAGCAAACTCTTTCTCCAATTGACATGCAAGTTATCATCCTAGAAAACTGTGTACTAAAGTCATACAAAAATGTAATATTTACATGTAACAGGAATGTAGGTTTAAAATGCAGACCATTTAAAGCAGATTTTCTCACCTACATAAATGCCATGTAGGACACAGAATTGTCCTTCTTAATTGTGCCACACATTTCATGCTCCTGCTTACTAAATGTCAGTCATTCTCCACCATCATTGTAACAACCAAAAAAGCTCCCCCACATTTCTAAAATACCTTCTGGGAAGCAGTATCACTCTCCGTTAATGGCCACTGCTGGAGATATTTGTAACCAATCTACTTGGAATTTGTAAAGAAAGAAACGTCTCTTTGAAAAACCTAATCAAAGATTTGAAGTTTGCAATTAGAGAATCGAATATGCTATTATTTCCAAGTTTTGCCAAAATGTTAATATTGTGGCCAGGGTGTGTGTGATGAACAGGGAAACTGGGCCTTTGATCAACTCAGTTTGCCTGCTATTTTATTCTATTTTTACAATATAATGTATCTGAATTAAAGAATGGGAATGTTGCCCCTTTGCAAACTTTCAGGGAAGAAACCATTCATTTATTGATTTTCCAAATATGTATGAAAACTGTAGAAGTAAAGAAGTAAAACAGGTGCTTGCTAATCTCATGGAGCTTCAACTCAGTTGGGGAGATAATGTATATTATACATAGAATGTCCTTTTTTAAAACAAAAATCCTCTTGTTCTTAGAAAATTCCATAAATTTTCATGTGAATCCAAACCTAACAGCAGTTGCTCGTAAAAACTTCCCAAATAGTCGGGTAGGTGAATAAGAATTTTCTCCCTAAGTTTCCACCCTTTATCTTCCCCTCACTCCATGTACATAATTCTATAGAAGAGCTCAGACTTGCTTCCAGATTTGTGGGTCCCCAGAGAAATATTTATTATGGGGCCCTTATCCATACAAATAATGTGCTTTAAAAATGTATTACAAAAATGTATGCACCCATGTGAGGTATAGTGATTTATTAATGAAGTTTTGGTATAATAAATGGAAAAGAGGTAGCTAAATATTTGCTTATCATCCAATCAAAAGCATGAGAAGATTATTAGTATAAACCAGACACCATATCTTCCAATTCATGTCTAAGGATCACCTCTTTGTGTTCTTTATTGTCAAATATGCCATTCCTGAATGATTTCATCTCTCTCACCATAAGAAAAAAGTGAGAAATGTATGAATCTTTAAAGTTTTTTAAATTGAAGTAATATAGGTCTTTCCAAATACAGTTTTTTTAAATACTGGCTACATCATTATTCCTGATGCTCCGCCATCCACTGTGCCACCATGAATACTGTCTTTCAATGACTCCCCTTCAATGACAGTGACCATAAATGCAAACCTTATTCAGGATATGGAAGAAAATGTGTACAATATTTTAAAAATTTGTCATTTAGAATTTTATAACATAACAAATGTATCTCACAGCCATATTTTCTCTTGAACACTTTAGGCAGACATCGCTGCATTCTTGGAATGTGATCTCCTTCACTCTTGACAGTACTGCTTCTTTGCCCTCATCACCACCAGTGGGAAGGACAGATAAGTGGAACAAAAAGTGGCATATTTGTTCATGGTATCTCTATCCCTTGTCCGGTATGGTAGACTGCATAATGGCCCCCAAATACAGCAAAGTCTTAATCCCTGAAACCTGAGAATGGTAACTTACATGACAAAACAGACTTTACAGCTATGATGAAGTTATGCATTTTGAGATGAGAGTATTATCCTGGCTTATCAAAGTAGGTCCTAAATGTAATCAGAAGTGGTTTTATGAGGCGAAGGAGGCTTTAACAGGAGAGAGGAGAAGGCAACGAGGTTCACGGAGGCAAAGACTGGGTGATGTGACCACAAACAAAGGAATTCTGAGACCCACCAGTAGCTGGAGAAGTCAAAGAACAAATTCGCCCCTAGAGCTTCTATAGGCTGCACAGACCTACAAACACCTTGATTTTAGTATAATGTAACTGTGAGCTTCTGGCCTCCAGGACTATGAGAGATTAAATTTCTATTGTTTCATGCCACTGAGTTTGTGGTAGTTTGTTGTAGCAATTTTAGTCAGCATCTCCAGTAGGCTTAAGACTGACCCAGAGAACAGAACATTGCTTCATTGGTTTGAGGTACGATAGTTCAATGATTGGAAGGACCCATTGGAATTATGGATCAAATGCCTTGAAATCCCTTGAAGAATATAGGCACAAATACCCGTGGAGTATTGCCTGACACATAGTAAAATTACTGCAGGGGTAGTGGCAGTCAGTGACAGGGGTGCATGGAGTGAAAGATGTTGGCCACCACCCTCTTCTACCTCCCGTTCTGGAGATCATAGGCGGTGTTACTGCCATAACACAAAGGGGCCAGAGCTGATATAAAAGCCCTCACATCCAGGTAAGGCTCAATGTCTGAGATGAACAACTGGTAGTTCAAATCCCTGAACTCAACTTGTTTCCCATGTGAGTGAATGTCACCCATAATCAGTGTGCCAACACCATTCTTGCAAGCCGAATCTTACACAATACCATAAAAGAAATAGCTCATCTACCAGAGAGAGTCACTTACTTACTAGATCATTCTCCTGGAATGAGTTCCCAAACATGGGGTCCTAATACAACCCCCTAGACACGAGTCTTGCAACTTCTTAGGACATCCAATCAACCCAACATGTGGAATAAAGGGTTGATGGTTGCCCCCAAATGAGGGGAGAGGAGACCACCACTCACTCGGTTTCCAATGTGAGTTTGGGGCACCTTCTGTGGATAGTACTGATGACTCTAACTGGACCTAGGCACTGGAAGAGGACTTAGGAATTTTTGCGGAAGGCACTCCAAATCTCCAGAGATCGGGCCCCTGAGGCACAGGGTTCAATGCAGGCGGCCCTATTTGACTGGGTCTAACGGCAGTACTGGAGGAATTCATCAATATCCTAAAGAAGTAAAGAATGTTGCTATGAGAAAATATATGTTTTAAATTTCTAGTGAAACTTCCCATTCTATTAGTTTAGAGAAAATTGAAAATGAATGTGGCCACAGTGTGATTCCTTTAGAACAGCCTAATTCAATTTGGATCTTCAGTCTGTGGATCAGTGTTAATTACTCAGGATTTAATAAAATCTGAATAGTTAGAATTTAGAGCTTCTTAGAGGTTTTTATGAATTGCAACAACAAATTAACTTCCAATCCTAATTATTTCACCAAGTATTTGTTGAGAGTGTATTGCATTTATACCACTATGCTTAACTCTTTGACTAGAACAAGAAAAATATTAAAACCAAATCTTGCTTTCAAGGAACTTATAATCTATGTAGAAAGAGCAAGAGGGAAAAGACTAATGAGATAGCTAGAAAGCCAATATCCAACTTTGACTATAATAAGATATCATTTCATGACTTACAAAATACAGTTAATGTATATGTGTATGTGTATGTATTAAAATAGTTGAATTTATCAAGTCAATTAGTCAAAAAATAAAATTGCAAAAGAATATTTTCAACATTTCTAGTCTATTAGCTAGCATTGGTTTTAAATTAGCTGGAACCTTGAGCTAGCCTTGGAAGTGAAATACGGTATATATTTAATCAACAATTCCATAAATTATAAAAAAAAATGCAGCACTTAAACCCATTTAACAATCATGCCAGAAGAAGCTGATGAATTCTGTTAGCATGTGAAAACTTGCTATTGCCAGCTCTCACTCTGTTCCAGAAAAGTACTGTCTATCTTAAACCTGCCAAACACAGGAAGTAACCACTCAGTAAATTTTTTATTTTATACACTCAAAAAGAAATGGGCTCTGAGTATCTTCCTATACCTAGGAGATAAGACACTGATCGTTTTGCTGACTCTCTCAGTTGGAAGGAAGCCAGGGTAATAATGGCTATCTGAGGATCTTCAAAGATTTAATCTTGGAGATGAGTTCTTTGCAGGGCTCAATTCTTTTTGCTTTGCCAACCTGTCTATTTTCTGAAATGGCCGTTAGTGTAAAGGTACCTGACAGAGGGATATGCCCACTGAAAGCCAAATTATAGAACTATGTTTCTGTAGAGCCCAGCTGTGCTCACTGGAGGAGGCTAAAAGAGCTGTGCTGCCTGGGTCCCTGTGACCAAGCCCAGACTCTGCGCTGACTCAGCCTAAGCATCTGTACAGCACAGATGCACGCACGGTGGAGGACATGTGGGAGGGCCAGGCAAACAGAGGGGACATGAGAGGCAGGTCTGGAAGCAGAGCTCCTATGGAAGGTATAATTCATCCAACATTCATTCATGTACTCATCACTCATTCATCAGAATTTTTTGAGTGTGTATTACATGCTAGGCATGGTTCTACATCCTGGGATACAAAAAAAAAAAAAAAATACAAAGTATCTCTCTTCATGGAAAACATTCTAATAAAAAAAAAACATACAATAAGCAAAGAAAACAATCACATAACGCGAAGTGTTGATAAGTGGAACGTAGCAAAGTTAGAGTAAGACTAAGATGCTATAATAAAGAAATCCAATACAAACTCGGTGGCCTAAAGAATTTGATAAAAGTTTGTTTCTCACTTACTAGTTTGAGGCGAGTGTTTTAAGTTAGTGGACAACTGTCCTGCACATGGCCATTCATGGGCCCCGTTTCCTTCCATTGTCTCCCCGCATAATTCCACAGGGCCATGTTGTCATCTTCGTGTTTGTGACTCAGTGGCCACTGAGCCCTAGACAATAAGAAGAGGAAAAACAACAGGCATACCCAGGCCCTGTGGAGTGGGTCTGGAAACAGCATGCACCACTTCCGTTTATATTCCACTGGGTAGAACTTAATAAAAGCCCCTGACTGTAAGGGGCAGCATTGTATGGTGTAGTCGGCCAGCTCTAATTCTACCGAGAAGGGACAAGATAGCTTTTTGAAAATAGCGACCTCTATCACACAGAGTAACGCACAGATTGATGTGGTCTGATATTTTAGATATGATCATCCAGGAAATTAGCTTTGAGGAGATGACTTTTAAAATGAGATTCAAATGAACTGAAGGACTGAGCCATGTGACTAACTGCGGGAAGAGTGTTCTAGACAGAAAGAACCCAAATATGTGTGCCCTGACACAGGAGAGTGCTGGGCTTTCTCGAGGAAGGAGGTTGAGGTAGTTTTAACACAGTGAATGAGCAGGAGAGTGAGAAGCCTAGGGCCACATCATGAAGGGTCTTGCAGGCCTTGATAAGGCTTTGGAATTAATTCTCTGTGGGCTAGAATAGAAGGGGAGAAAGGATCTTGGCCTAACATGGGGCATAAGCAGAGGAGTAGAAAGCAGCTGTAAAAATGTAAAACATCTTTCTCCATGTAACATGCATTGACCCTGTGGGCCTCAAACTGGGAGGAGAAATCTATTTTATGACCCTACCTGTGGATATCATGTGCTATCCAAGAAAAGGGATTTTTGCTTTTTCAGGTTTATGTTGTCATTATCAAGAACAAGTATTGAAATGTTCTTTTAACTGCCACCATCGCTCAAGGAAAAGATTACTGAAAGTACTTTAGCCTACAGTATTTACAGCAATTCCTCGTACCACTTAAAATTTTATTTATTCTAATGAAAAAGCACTTAAATTCATTTGTATAGGCTGCTCTTTCTAAAAGATGGAGAATAACGAATATGTGCTATCAATATATGAAAATGACTTATTTCATTATGCTTCTAATAGTTGTCCCTGATAGCAGGAATTTAAAATGCAGACTGAAGTTTAGCTTAATGCACTACAAAAGTCACAGTTTATATAGTTTTTCCCTGGTAATAAATGCCTTTCCTCATTATTAGCTAACCAATTTACAAGTAGTGAACAATTAAAATTTTAATGTTTCTCCTCAATACTGGACATAACATTAAGATAGAGGGCTTTTCTCACTTCTTACTTTAATAAGTCACAAAAATCAGACCTTCAAGAAAATAAATTCTTCTGATCCATCATCCTTTAATCATGCTCATCTTCCCAAAACCCCAATCCTAGGTGAATCTAATTATTTACCTTAATGAGTATATATCCAGGATGCTAACTACTGATGGAAAAAAAAGAAAAGTAAACAACTTGCAGGTCAGAGACACTTCCAGATTGTCAGCCATGTCCAGCAATTCTATACAGTTCCCCGATCAATTTTCTTGATTGTTTCTAACCTTGTGCCTGCTCTTCAGCCTCAACCTAAACCTCCCCTCCTCACTAGCATGCAGGAACCCTATACTTACTAGTACAAAATTTACTATTCTATACACATTCTCCCACTCTTTTTTCACTTTCCTCTTTCTTAGAGTAGAATAAGTCTCTCTTTTTGTCAAAGAAAAATTCATAACCTGTGCCCTGGGTCCCATCCTCTCTACCATCCCTAGAAATTTTATTCATTGATCAGTGTCTCTATTTTCTTTCTTTCTTTCTTTCTTTCTTTCTTTCTTTCTTTCTTTCTTTCTTTCTTTCTTTCTTTCTTTCTTTCTTTCTTTCTTTCTTTCATTGCAGCATATGATGGGGGTACAGATTTTAAAGTTTCAATAAATGCCCTTTCCCCCTCCCCCCACAAGTCTGAGTCTCCAGCATGACCATCCCCCAGATGGTGCATGTCTCACTCATTATGTATATATATACCCACCCCCCAGTGTCTCTATTTTCAATAACATCAACCTTTCTTTCTCTATTGGCTCATCCCTAATAGCCATTAAGAGTTTCTCTCATTATACTATCCCACCTCTCTTGCATTTCTTTAGGGTTCATTGCTGTCCCCATTTTCTTAACTTCCTTTAATTTCTTAGACTACTGGTCTGGCTTCCACCTCCACTCTTCCACTATAACTCATAAGGTCATCAGTGAATGCTTGTCGCTAAACCTAATGGGCACTTATTATAGATATCTCTTAAATTGTCTAGAGTCTTGCCACTCCTATGTGTTTCTCAGAATGGCAGCATCATCACCTGGAACTTGGAAATACAGAATCTCAAGTCCCACACAGACCTACTAAATAACAATCTCAGGAGGCAGAATCTCAGAAAACTGTGTTTTAACATGTTCTCCAGGTGATTCTTATGCACACTATAGTTTGGAAACTACTGATGTAGATAAAATGCAACAGTTCTCCTAAATCCCACACACATAACCAACATTGTTCCTTCAATACCAGGTACCTGTCACAGGGCTGGACACGCCTATAGTCCATGTATTGTTTTTGTCATTGGGAAGAATGTAGGTTAGGGATGTTAGTGTCCTCTTCTGGACCATACCTTGACCCTTTTGTGTTGACCCTTGACCCTTATGTTAGGGTCCTCTTCTAGACCATACCTTGTGGCTTTTTCTGTCAGGGAAAGGCCCATGTGTATGGTAGTTCAAAAGTGTTAGGTTGGGTAACAGGATGTCTGTCAAATAGGAAGTAGGTATTAACCACAGAAATGCCACAGCAACCCGGGATTCATTCTTTCACTATGTTCCCCCTTTTTGTTTCCCTATTTTTTTTTTTTTTTTTTTGAGACAGAGTCTCACTTTGTTGTCCAGGCTAGAGTGAGTGCCGTGGCGTCAGCCTAGCTCACAGCAACCTCAAACTCCTGGGCTCGAGTGATCCTTCTGCCTCAGCCTCCCGAGTAGCTGGGACTACAGGCATGCGCCACCATGCCCGGCTAATTTTTTATATATATATCAGTTGGCCAATTAATTTCTTTCTATTTATAGTAGAGACGGGGTCTCGCTCTTGCTCAGGCTGGTTTTGAACTCCTGACCTTGAGCAATCCGCCCGCCTCGGCCTCCCAAGAGCTAGGATTACAGGCGTGAGCCACAGCGCCCGGCCCTGTTTCCCTATTTTTGAAATGGAAGTGGGCTTACTTTTCACCAGAGTTGTCTAAGTCTAGACATCAGCAATAGGCACTTATCTTCATAAGAAGCCTGAGGCTCTTATGGCATTTGCATGAGTCAGGGTTTTAAGCTATGAGCAACGAAGCAAACTCTGTTTCATTTCACTTAGTAGAAAAATAAGTTATTAACATGATATTAGGAGAGCTCGAGAAATAGGTGGGAGGGCTGATCAACCAGGCTTGAACTTGTGTGCCATGTTGCAGAGGTGGTCTACAGAGGGAAACACTGGTTCTATAGCTCCTGAACACTGGGTGTTACAGTTGGCAAGTCTATCACTGTTGTGTCACAGGCCTGACTTTGGGATCAATGATGTCCTGAAGGTTGATTCCTCTGCCACTACCTTTACCAGATTCCACATGATCTTATTCTTTCAGGTGTGTACTTCTCAATCAGAATCTCCAGCAGATGTTCCATATTCCTCTTAACAGTATATTTAGAAAATTTCAAATCTGGAGAAAAGTTGAAAAATAGTACTGCATATTAATATTTTCCAGGAAGTGCTTTTGGTAGGTGGCACTCAGACCATATACTTGCATTTTGGTTGCAGAGAAGGCCAGAAAATACAGTTTCTGGCTCCTATCTTGAAAAGGTAGGGATTTTTTTTAAAAAGTATCAAAGATTCTACTCAGAGAGGAAAATGTCAAATGTGTGATATAATTTTAAGGGTGTACTCAGAGAAAAGGTATGTGTTGGGTTAATATGTGTTTTGTTATGAGGAGTGGGGCCTAATAATTTTGGTCCAACAATTTTATCATGCTTATAGTGGTACAGTTTAGAAATACTTATAAAAAGAATAATTTTTATGGTCAGGTCAGATGATCCAAATATAAACATACTCAATATGGCTTTTGTTTATTTCTCAAGGCAAGATAATCACTCCCTTTAGGAATTTTTGCATGCAATATTTTTAGGCTTCATTTTTTTCTTTTTTTTTACCTTTCAGCAGCATTTGATACTGTCCTGTGTTGCTTAATGCTTGCCTTTCCCTAGGATGTAAACTCTATGAAGGTACAAAGCCATGATGAGAGATGTTTTGGAAGTAGAGTCTATGCTTCATCTCTAATGCTTGGTACTTAGTAGAGTCTAAGGAATAAATGTTGAATGACTGTATCTGTGAATGCGGAGTGGTCTAATGGGCATATATAAAATGATAAGTTCAATTCCCCACTTCTCAACTTGCATTTTCCCAGTCAGAAATTTTATCTTTCTTTGTTGTTTTGTTAGACCTATAATTTATAAATTTATGATCATTTCTATATCAGTAAAATTATACAGAAACCCCATAAACTGATTGACATCAGTATTCTAGGGAGGGAGACTTTGAAGACGGCAGGTATTTTCTGAAGTATAGATAAATACTGTTGAGGATGTTTTGTTTTGTTTAGCTTATATTCCTGTTTATTACAATGGAGCTGAGCGTGTTTTTTTTTTTTTTTCCAGATTTAAAAAAATAAGACCTACATGGGTTGGGTGACTCAACTAAACCAATCATGGAAGTACTAAGACTAGAAATCAAGTTTTTTAGGTCTCAATCTATGATTATTTTTCTACTCCATAGTGCTCCCTTCAAATTCATACTGTATGAAGGAAGAAAGATTTTTAAATATTTCATCTAAATAGGAAATTGAATATGTAACTTAACCAGAGGATAATATCAAGATGGCAGGGAAATAACTCGAAACTAATACAAAAAGTTTCATAGCATCTCAGGGCTCCTGTTGCACAATCTCTCCCTAGCAGGGGTTCTAGCTGCAGCACCCATTGCTCAATACAGCCTCCTCTTATCACTTCTTAATTATGCTCCCTTTCACATTTATTCCTTGCAACTTCAGCCACCTCACTTGTTAAGCAAGGACAAAAATATTTGCCCTGCTTACTTAATAAAGTAACTGTGAGAATGCAATAAGCCTGTACATGTGAATGTTCTTTGAGAAAGCCAATGCAGATATATGACATCTTGGGAGAGATCTTTTGAGGGCCTCATCATATAAAAAGGTAACTTCAAGAGGAATCCCTTTCTGGGCAAATCTAAAAATCCATCGTTAATTTCGATTATAGGAAAACATTGCTCTGAATATATATGCATCTATACTCCCAAGGTCAGGGCTTTTGTTCACTTTCTATCACTTAGAGTTTCTGAGTTGTGTCTCTGACCATAGTGCAGGAGTATACAGGTGTGTGTACTCTGTGCCTGACACTGACCTGCATGGGAGTGTCAAAGAAATAGAGGACTGTATCATGAAACAGTTTGTAAGGGATCTGCTAAACTCTGATTGCAGCATCCCCAGAAAATTTCCGCAATAGTACTGTAAGGTTCATTTATATGGATGAGAAAAGAGAAGTTGTGAGAGGATCCCTAACTAGCTCTCTGCTATTAATAGTAAGTGAGAGGGCAAGGATCAGAGCCTGTGTCTGCCTGATTCCAGCTTCTGTTCTTTTCAGAAGACAAGGTAGTATAAAAAAGGAAAGAAAATTAATTCTGAGGAAGACCAAGGCTAAGGGCCAACTGGGAGAAGACATGGAGTTCTAAGATTTTGAAAGAGTACTTAAATTCTGTAGTTAAAAAAGGGAAAAAGAATGGAGAGGTAATTTCAGAGCGTTGAAGAAAACAGAAAACAGTTTATAGATCTCTTATCTTGAGGATTTGGAGAGTTGTTAGTAAATTTTATTGTTTTAATTTGAGGATGAATCAGCATTGCCCCAGGCAGCACAGCTGTCACTATCAGGAAGGAATAACACAAGATCAGATTCAGCAGAGAACTTTGGAGAAAGACAATGTAATTCCTTCTCTTTTCCTTACTCCCCTTCTACACCCTTTATTCCCATGCCTTCAATGTTGTAGAAGGACCTAGTTTTTAAGGTGTAGAAAATTAGGAGTTGTGATGATTAATTTTAATGTGTCAGCTTGACTGGCTAAGGGATGCCCAGATAGCTGGTAAAGCCAGTTATTGCTGAGTGTGTCTGTGAGGATGTTTCTGGAAGAGATTAGCTTTTGAAGCAGTAGACTGAGTAAAGAAGATCCCCCTCACCAATGTGAGTGGGCATCAGCCAGTCCTTTGAAGGCCTGAACAGAACAAAAATGCAGAGGAAGGGTGAATTTGCTCTCCTCTTGAGCTGGGACACCCTTCTTCTACTGCCTTCAGACATTGGCATTCTTGGTTCTCAGGCCTTCAAGTTTGGACTGGAACCCACCATCAGCTTTCCTGGGCTGCCAGCTTGCACATGGCATGTCAGGGGGATTCTTAGCTTATATAATCATGTGAGCCAATGCCGTATAACAAATCTCTATCTATTTATCTTATTGGTTCTGTTTCTCTGGAGAACCCTGACTAATACAAAGGTGGCATGACTCAGCAAACTGACTCTGTGCATTATTAGAAGTACTAAGAACAAAGTTGCTTAACCAGCTACAACATTCAGTATTAATCCTGACCTCTTTTATTCTGAATTTAATAGATGTTCTTTAGGGCCATTACAACCTGTGGAGAAAATGCAAACTTTAAAATGAAGTGTTTGTCTTTTTCTTCTTTATCTACATCTTATTAGTTCTTTGAACTGGTAAATAATGATTTACCATGTTACAATGTACTTTCACATTAGGCTCTTCCGAGATTGCATGGAACATCCTTATACTAAAAAAGTATGTTTATCTGAAATTCAGATTTAACTGGGTGTCCTGTACTTTATCTGCCAACCCCATTTTATATCCAGTTTTTCACTTGAGGTCCACAACAATTTTCATGTGGTTAAGAAATATCATAATTTTAAAATGAATGAACTGAGGTTCAAACTATTCAAGTGACATTTCCAAAATTCTCCTAAGTCTATGGATACAAAATGGTATATAGTGCCACAGCCAATGTAAGTCTGAAACTATTCAGCTATTCAGTAGATTGGGGGCAGGAGGGAGTGGCATAGGGAGAGAGAGAGAGAGAGAGAGAGAGAGAGAGAGAGAGAGAGAAGGGGGGAAAATTAATAATGGGGACATAGAAGAAACATCTGACATTAGAGATCTTAACAGTAGCACTGGGCTGAAAGTTCCAAAGAAACATATGGAAAATAGATCTGATTTATATGATATCAATAATCAAGTCATATGATTTGTGAGCAGTGCATGACAATAGGAATCCCACCAATGAAAGTGGTGTCACTGAATGCTATATAAGTGGGCAAAGGAAAACCCAATTATTTGACTAGGATACTAACCATAGATGTAAGTGAAGTGAGAGAAGAAGAAAAGGAAAAGAAGTACCAAATACAGAGATGGCACAAAGGAGAGAATACTTGAACTGAGTTTCAGAGAGTGAAGGAAAGTGTCACCCATTCAAGGGAAAAGAAGAATAAGGGAAGAGATTTGATTTTCTCTTTTTCTTTTTTTTTTTTTACCAAAACCCACAGATAGATTTAAAAATTGAATGTACAATAAAGAAAAAAAAAAAAAACAGAAGGAAATACAAATGTATTTTCTTTGGTTCTCAGAACCAATAGGTTATTTATTTATTTACTTATTAATTTTTTTTAAAATGGCTCATGCAATTATGGGGGCTGAGAAATCCCCGAATCTGCAGTCAACAAGCTAGGGCCCCAGAAGAACTGATGGTGTAGTTCCAGTCTGAGTGTGAGTCTGAGAATCAGAAGAATCAATGATGTAAGTTCCAGCCTGAGACTTCAGGCAAAAGAAGGGTCTCTTGAAGATGGGCAGAGAGAATACCTCTTCCTTCCTCCACCTTTATTGTATTCAGGCTTTCAACAGATTTGAAAAGGCTCGCCCACACCCGGGAGGGCAATCTTCTTTACTTTGTCTACCGATTCAGTTGTTAATCTCATTCAGAAACATACTCATAGATAACACCCAGACTAATGTCTATTCTTATTTATTTATTTTTTACAAAGATATATATCACAATTTATTGACTTAATCCCATGTCTTGAACACTGAAGTTGTTTACAGTGAAGATCTTCACCATATCAATATTGCTTTGAATATCCTTTAACTACATTCCATTACAATCCTGAAATGTTTAGGTTGCATATATTGCCTTTGCCCCACCTGAGTCACAGCTTCAAGCATGTGCATCACGCTCACCCAGATGGTGAGCACTGCACCCATTAGGTGTTTATATACCCATTCCCTCCCCCCATCTGCCCGACACTAGAGGAATGTTATTACTATGTGTGCACTTAAGTGTTGGTCAGTTAATACCAATTTGATGGTGAGTACATATGGTGCTTGTTTTCCATTCTTGGGATACTTCACTTAGTAGAATGGCCTGCAGCTCTATCCAGGATAATACAAGAGGTATTATATCTCCATTGTTTTTTGTGGCTAAGTAGAACTCCATGGTACACATATACCACATTTTATTAATCTACTCATGTATCATGGGTACTTGGGTTGTTTACACATTTTTGTAATTGTGGATTATGCTGCTATAAACATGCTAGTGCACATGTCTTCTTTTTATAGAAAGTCTTTTGTTCTTTTGGATAGATGCTCAGTAAGGGGATTGCTAGGTCAAATAGTAGTTCTACTTACAGCTCTTTGAGGTATCTCCATATTACTTTCCACAGAGGTTGTACTAGTTTGCAGTACCACCAGCAGTGCAGGCGTATTCCTATCTCTCTACTTCTATGCCAACATTTATGGTTTTGGCACTTTTTGATAAAGACTATTCTCACTGGAGATAAGTGATATCTCATTGTGGTTTTGATTTGCATTTCCCTGATGATCAGAGATGTTGAGCATTTTTTTTCAGATGTTTGCTGGTCATTAGTCTATCTTCTTTTGAAAAAGTCCTGTTCATGTCCTTTGCCCACTTTTTGATAGGGTTGTTTGATTTTTTTCTTGCTGATTTTCCTGAGTTCTATATAGATTCTAGTTATCAGCCCTTTATCGGATGTATAACATGCAAATATTTTCTCCCATTCTGTATGTTGTCTTTTTGCTCTCATAATAGTTTCTTTGGCTGTCCAGAGCTTTTTAACTTCCTCAGGTCCCATTTATTTATTTTTGTTGTTGCCTTTGGGGTCTTCTTCATAAATTGTTTGCCTAGTTCAATGTCTGTAAGAGTTTTTCCAACGTTTTCTTCTAAAATTCTTATAGTTTCATGCCATCCAGATTTAAATCTATTATCCACCGTGAGTTGATTTTTGTGAGAGGTGAAAGGTGTGGATCGTGTTTCAGTCTTTTATATGTGGCTATCCAGTTTTTCCAGCACCATTTATTAAATAAGGATTCTTTTTCCCAGTGTATGTTTTGATGCTGTCAGACATTTTATTTACCTGCTCAATTCTTCATCTTCTCCCTTTTTGAAAGTCAGTTACACTTGCGCTGTGTCTTTTCACCAATTCCCATAAGGCTTTTATACTTTATGGGTAATTTTCTCTCTTTCATGTTCTTTTTACTTTAGTCTGGATATTTTCTACTAATCTACATTCTACTTTACTTGTCTTTCCTTTAACTATGTGTAGCTTTTGTTATAATTCATGTTTGCTTGTAAATTTTTATTAGGTGTCAGACATTCTGTATGAAAAATTGTATAGGTCATATCATGATCCTTCTTATACTCTGGAAGTCAGCAAGAGGAGGGGTAGATCACCTATTTCAATCAGGCAGTGGACTGATTGGAGGTTAGATTTTAGCTTTCATAAGCTTTTGTCTACTTTTATATCACCTCTATTCCTGGGATAAAGTTTTTTGGTGATCACAACTGAAAGCTAATATGTTTCCTAGAGCCTTTTTAATTGGCAAGTTCAGAATGGTAATTTTTGCAACCTTAGTGCTATAAGAGGGCTGCAACTTCAACTCAGGTTTTCAGCTGCTTTTTGTTACTGTCTTAGTTTATGTATTAGTCAATGTTTCCAGGAAAAAATCAGTTCAAAGTTTCAGGATCAGTTGTCTGTGCATGCCTTCCTTCTAGAATCTTGGCATCCTTAATCCTTGATGTATTAAAAAGCTCAAACTCTGATATTTTGTGTTCTCAGCCCCATGAGACTGCCAAAAGATCTGCTAAACCATTGTCTTTGTCTTGGATCTCTGCTCAATTTCTTGTCTAGCTGTTCAGTGTCTTGCTACCTATAGGTAGTTGTCAAATACTCAAAGAAGAAAACCAGCTCACAGAATATTGGGCTCACCTCAATGAACTTTCCTTCTCTTAAGGATTCTGATCCCTTGAGTCCTGATGGCCTTACAAACTCTCTGATGTTTTCACACATATGCATGTGTACTTCCTTTAGTTTTCTAAGGTTGTTTCCAGTGGGAGTGTTGTCTGCTACGAGCTATTTTGTCAAAATTGAAGGCAGAAATCTCACATTAAAATTACTTTACAGTCCTCATGCTAGCTGAAGTACACAGCAAATGGTTTGGGGAAACAGAACAACTTAAGCCAGAATTATTACACCAGGAGTCATTGGTAATGAGAAATAAAGTTATTAGGAGCATCTAAAAGGTACTAAGAGAAAAGTAACACATCTCTGAAGATCTTTTACCTTATAGTTTAGCCTCGACATAGCCCATTGCTAGGAAAAATGTCCAGAGCCTTCTGTTTGACAAAGAGGCCTTTTGTATTGTTTAATAAATATTTCTTAAAGAAAGAAAGTGTGTAAAATGAAAAACCCCATTGCCAAATATTCTAAGCTCCAAGTGAAAACTGTGCTAAGAATAGAGAAGACTCTATTGGTTCATTACAGTTGTGTTGGATGCTCAGGCCATTACCCTGCCTGTTAGTTGGCCTAGTGGACATTATATTAAGTGAGACTTTGTCTAAGGTTAAACGCTGTGAAACATCTTCCAATTGAGCACTATACTCATGGTCTTTAAAGTGTCTCTTGGGCTAAACTAGACTGCTTTATTCTTGCCTTTAATGTGGACCATTCAAAAGACATTCAAAAGAAAAAAGAGGATCTATAAGCCTCTCCGTCTCCTGTACATATGTGAACTATATCTATTAGAGTGACAGAGCCAAGGAGCAGCTAAAGAGACATACTAAAATTTAAATTTTTGTGCACTGACAACTACTTAGAGGTTGGTTAACAAGAGGTACTTAAAGCTGGTGGAGCTAGTTTGGAGGCAGGCATATTAGAAGGGAGTTTGGGTTATACTTTAAGGCTTCTGACTTACCCCTAATGAGTGTGGAGAATTTCTAGACTACTATATTAAAATATAAGGATAAAAATATTTACTACAGAGAAATAAAAAATATTACTGGAATGACACCAGCAAGGGCAAGCAAAATTCCATGGAGCTTGCCAGCTCCCCCCCCAAAAAGGACCAAAATAACAGATAAGCAACTATATTTCAACTGGAGTAACTGAGGAAGTACACTGTAGATAACCAGGAGAGCAGTGAAATCCCTGCAGAGCACAGAGCCCAGGGTAGAACCATCAAGAGGGAAGTGAGGCAGCGTGCTTCTGCTGTACTGTCTTCCTTGCTGGTGGTACCAGATTGAGACCTAGGGACTTATTATGGGAAAAAGTAAACTAAAGACCCTCGTGATCCCCATCACTACCACAGACACCAGCAATTATTGCTACAGGAAGATCCAACAGTCCTTATAGGCCCCAAATCAAGTGTGGACAACTACCAGAAGTCCACATGGCTACATTGCCACAGAGCAGGTACCCTCTTGGCAGCCCCTACTGCTGAGACCTAAGCAATTATGGCACCATGTTGAAAGCAGACCCACAGCTGGAGTGTGTCCCACCCTAGGGCCCAATACATGCTGGCTTCTTTCATTCCTGAGGATTCACTGTCATTTCACTGTGTTCGTATGAGTGCCTATAGCGCCAATACACTGGCTACTGGAAGCTTAGGCCTGAAGGACTGACTGAGACCCCAATGTCTAAATCCACAAGGTACCCTATTCCCCAGTGGGCCTGCACAGTGGAGAAGCTTTGTGCTGTAATCTAACTTGTGTACACCTGCTTCTAACCTGACAGTCAGGCTGGAGGCAGCCCTGGCCCCTCAGAGTGAGTCTATGCAGTTACCCAGGCAATATGTACCTGTCCTTGTCTAGACAACCAGCCTAGATGAGAACCCCCAATAAAAGAGAACTCCACACAGCTGCCCTGCACTCCTGCTCCCAGCATGATAGCCAGCCTGGTGGTGGCCACATAGTATGCAGGCCAATCCCACCCACATGCACCTGGACCAAAAGCCAACCCAGTCACCCTGCCACCAGCAAAATTGCGCCACCACCATCATAAACTCCTACACCTTAGGCATTTAAACAATCACAGACCTCGCAGATGAGGCTTGCGGCAGAAGAATCTATATGAAAAACACACAACTGAGTCTACCTTGAACCAAGGCCAACATATCATTCTCAACAGATGCCCTAAAACACATCTATAGGAAAAAAACTTCTACCTATGAAGGCTACTCTATAAAATTAGAAAATGTGGGTGTTCTACTAGATGTGCTGATACCAACATAGGGACACAAGAAATATAAAAAAGCATGGAAATATACTCCCCCAAAAGAACACAATAATTCTGCGATAACAAATCCCAAAGAAAGGATATTTACAAAATGCCTGTAAAGGAATTCAAACTAATGATCTTCAGGAAACTTAGCAAGATATAAGAGAACACAGACACACAGTACAATGAAATCAGAAACATAATTCATGATCTGAATGAGAAGATCATTTAGATATCATAAAAGAGAATCAAACAGAAATCTTTTTTTTTTTTTTTTTTTTTTTTGAGACAGTCTTACTTTGTTGTCCAGGCTAGAGTGAGTGCCGTGGCATCAGCCTAGCGCACAGCAACCTCAAACTCCTGGGCTCAAGCAATCCTGCTGCCTCAGTCTCCCAAGTAGCTGGGACTATAGGCATGTGCCATCATGCCCAGTTAATTTTTTCTATATATATTAGTTGGCCAATTAATTTATTTCTATTTATAGTAGAGACAGGGTCTTGCTTTTGCTAAGGCTGGTTTTGAATTCCTAACCTCAAGCAATCCACTTGCCTCCGCCTTCCGGAGTGCTAGGATTATAGGTGTGAGCCACCGCGGGCCGGCCAAACAGAAATCTTAAAGCTAAAGAATTCAATGAGTAAAATAAAGAGTACAAGTGAGAGCTTCAACAACAGAATGAATGAAGCAGAAGAAAGAATTTCTGAACTTGAAGGTAGCCCTTTTCAATTAACCTAATCAGAGAAGAAAAAAGAAAGAAGATTAAAAAATAATAAAGAAAACCTGTAAGACTTATGGGACACCATTAGGTGAACAAATACTCATGCTGTTTATGTTAGTCCCATGGTAGCCACGAAGGAAAAAAACACAGCAGATACACAAATAAGATCAAGATATGAAACAAACCATAGAACCATAGAAAACCATCAAAATATTGAGGTAAACAACAAGAGCAAATAAAAAGAGGAAAAAGAGATCTACAAAGTAATGAGAAAGCAATTAATTAACAGAAGGGAAGGTGTTAGTCCTTACTTATCAATAATAGCCTTGAATTTAAAGGATAAAATTCTTTATTTAAAGATATAGAGTGGCTGATTGGATGATAAAATGTGACCTACCTATATACTGTCTATAAGAGATTTAGCTCATTATTAAAGACAAACATAAACTGAAAATGAAAAATATGTTTCATGCAAACAGAAACCAAAGCAAGCAGGAGTAGCCATATTTATATCATACAAAATATACTTCAATTAAAGAACTATAAAATAGACCAGTAAGATCATTATATAATGAAAAGGAGATTGATTCAAGTGGACATGACAATTTTAAATATTTATGTGCCCAATACTGGATCACCCATATATATAAAACAAATATTATTAGATCTAAAGAGAGAAATAGACTTTAATACAATAATAGCAAGGAACTTCAAAACCCCATTTTCAAAAATGGACAGATCATCTGGTTAGAAAATCAAAACAGAAACATCAAAATTAAACTAAACCATAGACCAAATGTACCTAACAGATATTTATAGAACATTCCATCTAACGGCTACAGAATACAGATTCTTCTCAATTGCACATGGAACATTCTCCTGGACAGATCATATGTTAGGCCATGAAACAAGTCTTAACAAACTTAAAAACCAGAGATCATATCAAGTTCTTTTCAGACCACCATGGTATAAAACTAGAAATCATACAATGAAAACTTAGGAAACCTCAAAAATACATGGAAATTAAATGTCATGCTTTTGAACAACCAATGAATCAATGAAGAAATTAAGAGGGAAAAAAATTCTTGAGACAAACAGGAATAAAAATATACTATCCCCAAACAGAGCAAAAGCAGTTCTAAGAGGGAAGTTTAGAGCAATAAAAGTCTACATTAAAAAAGAAAAAAGGATTTATAATAAACAACCCAACCATAAAGCCAAAGAGCTAGAAAAAGAAGAACAAACTAAACAGAAAATTGGTAGGAAAGAAAAAGCTCAGAGAAGAAATAAATGAAATAGAGACTAAAAATATTTCAAAAGATAAATGAAATGAAGAGTTTTTTTTTTGAAATGATAAACAAAATTGAAACACTTTACCTACACTGAATAAAAATAAAAGAGAAAAGACCAAAGACGAAAAAGGAGACATTTTAACTGATATTACAGAAGTACAAATGATCATAAGAGACTACTATATGCCAACAAATGTGAGAATATAAAATAAATGGATAGATTTCTGGACACATATCACCTACTGAGATTAAATTATGAATAAATATAAAATCTGAACAGAAGAACAATAAGTGAAGAAATTGAATCATCAATAAAAAATCTTCAATCAAGGAAAAAAAAGCTCAGGACCTAGTGGCTTCACTGCTGAATTTTGCCAAACATTTAAGAAATAATAATATAAACTTTATTCAAACTATTCAGGAAAACTGTACAGGGGAATATCTCCAAATTCATTTTATGATACTAGCATTACACTGATTCCAGACACATATACATACACACAAAAAAATTGTATAGGCCAATATCCCTGAAGGACATAGGTGCAAAATTCTCACAAGAAACTAGCAAATTGAATTCAACAGTACATTAACCACTTTGGTATGGAGTTTACTGGCAATAAAACCTGGCCCACAGCTGGCACTCATAGTCTGCATGATAGTTTGTGCTGTGTGTTTACAACGGATCCATTTTGCTCTTGTGTGATGAGGAAAGCTTTAAAGCACTGAAAGCTTGTTTTACTTTACAGGCAGCTTTACTTGTAATGTAAATCAGAATAGGTAACATAGACATATATGTTTCTATTACATTATTTTTAAATGTTCACAATTTTATTTTGATAAATGAAAAATTAGAAAAGTCATATCATGGCTGTTGGCTAAAGTCACTGTGCACGTTCATCTGTGGCTATCGACTATAGTTGACACTCCTACCAAAGTGGTTAAAAAGGTAATTCACTATAATCAAGTGAGATTCATCCTAGGAATGCAAGGACAGTTCAACATATGCAAATCAATAAATGTTATATACCACACTAACAAAAAGTATAAAAAATATGATTAATTCAAGAGATGCTGAAACAAGGACTTGACAAAATTCAACATTCCTTCATGATAAAAACTCTCAGCAAATTAGATATATAAAATATGTACGTTAACAAAATAAAGGCCATGTATGACAAAACTATAGCTAACATTGTACAATACTGTATGGAGAAAAGCTAAAAGTTTTTTCTCTAAAATCATAAAAAAGACAAGGATTCTCATTTTCTCCACTCCTATTCAATATAATACTGGAAGTCTGAGGGAAAGCTATTAGTCAAGAGAAAGACACAAAAAGCATCCAAATTGGATAAAAGATAATCAAATTGTCCCTGTTTGCAGATGGCATAATCTTATATATAAAAATCCTAATCATTCCTCCCAAAACTGTGAGAATAAATAAACAAATTCAGTTAAGTCATAGGATGCAATATCAACATACAAAAATCAGTAACAATTCTACACACTAATAGTGAACTATCTAAAAAAGAAATATAGAAAATGATTACATTTAAAATATCTATGAATAACTTTAACCAAGAAGATGAAAGATCTCTGCAATGAAAATTATAAAACACTGATGAAAGAAACTGAAGAACACACAAATAAGTGGAAAGTTATTCCATGTTCATGAATTGGAAAAATTAATATTGTTAAAATGGCCATACTACACAAAGCAATGTATAGATTTAATGCAATCCCTATGAAGCTACTAATGACATTCTTTACAGAAATAAAAATAAAATATTCTAAAATTCTTACGGAACCACAAAACACCCAAATAATCAAAACAACTCTGAGCAAAAAGAATGAATCTGGAGGCATCACACTGCCTCACTTCAAAATACACACAAAGCTACAGTTTCCAAATCAGCATTTTACTGGCATTAAACAGAAATACATAAAAATAGAACACAATTGAGAGCCTAGAAATAAATTGACACACCTACAGCCAACTTGTTTCAACAGATATGCTAAGAACACACATAGGGGAAATGACAATCTTTTCAATAACGATTCTGGGAAAATTTGACCTTCATATGCAGAAGTATGAGACTAGACCTGTATCTGTCACTATATAGAAAAATCAGCTACTCAAAATGAATTAAAGACCTAAATGTAAAATCAAACCTATAAAATTGCCAGAAGAAAATATAGAGAAAACACTTTACTATATTAGGCTGGGCAAGGATTTTTTTTTAAATGAAGACCTCAAAAATATAGGTAATGAAACCAAAAATAGATAAATGGGATTATATCAAACAAAAAAAGCATTTGTACAACAAAGAAACAAGTGAAAAGACAACCTATAGAATGGGAGAAAATATTTACAAACTATATAGAAAACATTTACAAAGGAGTAATAAAACAAAAGGTTGGCTTTTGAAAAGATAAGCAAAATTGATAGTACTCTTGCCAGATTAACCAGGAAAAGAAAATAAAGGACCCAAAGCTCAATCAGCAATAAAAAAGGAGATATTGTGACTGATCCCACAGAAATACAAAATATCATCTGTAATTACTATGTAAGTCTCTATGCACATAAACTCAAAAATGTAGAGGAAGTGGATAAGTTTCTGGAAACACACAACCTCCCAACTCTCAGTCAGGAAGAAATAAAACTCCTGAACAGCCCAATAATGAGTAGATTGAAGCAGTAATAAAACCTCTACCAGCAATAAAAGCCCTGGACCATATGGGTTCACAGCCAAATTTTACCAGACCTACAAAGAAGCACTGCTATCTATACAGAAATTATTCCATAACATTGAGAAAGAGGAAATGCAAATATTCAATCCTTATGAATTAGAAGAATTAATATTGTTAAACAGTAATACTACCCAGAGCAATTTACAGATTTAATACAATCCCTATCAAGCTATCAATGATATTCTTCACAGAAATAGAAAAAAACAATTCTATAATTCATATGGAAACACAAAAGACTGTGAATAGCCAAAGCAATCCTGAGCAAAAAGAATAAAGCTGTAGACATCACACTAGCTGACTTTAAAAATATGCTACAAAACTATAGTGAGCAAATAAGTATGATACTGGCATAAAACAATAGACACATAGACTAATGGAACACAACAGAGAACACAGATATAAATTCACCCATAGCCAATTCATTTTTGACAAAGATGCCAAGAACAGTCTCTTCAAAAAATGATGCTGGGAAACTGGATAACCACATGCAGAAGAATGAAGCTAGATCCCTATTTCTCATCATATATGAAAATCAGACAAAAATGGATTAAAGGCTTAAATATAAAACCTGAAACTATGAAACTACTAGAAGAAAACTTTAGGGAGACACTCCAGGATATTATTTTGGGCAATTTTTTTTTGTATGAGACCTCAAAAACACAGAAATCAAAGCAAAAATAGACAAAAGGGATTGCATCAAGCTAAAAAGCTTCTACTCAGCAAAGGAAACAATCAACAAAGTGAAGAGGTAACACACAGAATGGGAAAAATATTTGCAAATTCTCCATCTGAAAACAATTCCTAACTAGAATATTTAAGGAGCTCAAACAACTCAATAGCAAACCACACAAAAAACCTGAAAAACGCAAAAAAACCCACAACAACAACAAATAACCTAATAAAAAATAAGCAATAGATCTGAATAGATATTTCTCAAAAGAAGATATACACATGTCCAATGGGTATATGAAAAAATGCTTAACATCACTACTTATCAGAGGAATGCAAATCAAAACCACAATGACCTCATCCCAATTTAAATAGCTTTATCAAAAAGACAGGGAATAACAGATGCTAGTAAGGATGTGGAGAGAGGGAACCCTAATGCACTGTTGGTGAGAATATAAATTAGTACAGCTATCAAAGCCTTATAGAAGTTCCTCAAAAAACTAAAAATAGAGCTACCATATGATACAGTAATTCCACTGCAAGGTATATGTCCAAAAGAAAGAAAACCAATATATCAAAGAGATGTCCCCACTCCTATGTTTATTGCAGCACTATTGACAATAGCCAAAATATGCAATCAACCTAAGTGTCCATCAATGGATGAATGGATTAAGAAAATGTGGTATACATATACAATGAAATATTCTTCAGCCATAAAAAAAGATTAAAATGCTGTCATTTGCAACACATGGATGAAAATGGAGGTGATTATGTTAAGTGAAAGAAACCAGACACAGAAAGACAAATATCACATGTTCTCACTGATATGTGGGAGCTAAATAAGTGAATCTCTTGAACATAGAGAGTAGACTGGTGGTTACCAGAGGCCAGAAAGGGGAGGTGGGAGGAGGGATGAAGAGAGCTTGATTAATGGGTACCAATATACAGTTTGATAGAAGAAATAAAATCTAGTGTTTAATAGATCAGTAGAATAAGTATTGTTCACGATAATCTATTGTATATTTCAAAATAGGTAGAAGAAAACAAATTTTATATTTCTAACATAAAGAAAAAACTTTTTGTAAAAAAAGAAAAGACAAATATTTAAGGTGACTGATAGCCTAATTATACTGATTTGATTTTATAAATAATATAAATGTATTAAATTATCAGAAGAACGTCTAAAATATGTACATTTTTATGTATCAATTAAATGTTAAATTAAATATATATTTTTTAAATCAGAAAGTGTGAGTCCCTTTGCTTTATTCTTGTTTTTCAAGATTGTTTTGACTATTCTGGTTTCCTTCCAATTCCAAATGAATTTTGCATTCACCTCGTCAATTTCTGCAAAGATGTCAGCTGGGATTATGATAGGGATTATGTTGAATCTGTAGAGTAGTTTAGGCAATATTGTCATGTTAACAATGTTAAATCTTCCAATCCAAGAACATGATATTTTTTCAATCTTCTTTAATTTCTTGCAAGAGTATATGGTAGTTTTCAGAGTATAAATTTTATGTTTCTTTTATTAAATTTATTGTTAATATACAGAAATGCAATTGATTTGTATATTATTCTTTGTGACCTGCAACTTTACTGAATGCTTTTGCTAGTTCTGATAATTGTTTAGCGGATTTCATAGGAATTTCTATATAAAAGATCATGTCATCTGTGAGTAGAAATTATTTTATTTCTTTCTTCCTAATCTGGTTACCTTTCATTTCTTTCTTTTGCCTAATTATCCTGGCTAGATCCTCCAGTAAAATGTTAAATAGAAATGGTGAAAGCAGACATTCCTGTCTGATTCCTGATGTTAGGGGAAAAATTATCCAGTCTTTCACATTTTTGTGTCCATATTCATAAGGGAGTTGGTCTGTAATTTTCTTTCTTGTGATATCTTTTGGTGTTGGTATCATGGTAATACTGACCTCACAAAATGAAATGAGAAATGTTCTTTCTTCTGTTTTTTGGAAGAGTTTGTAGAAATTTATATTATTTCTTTAAATGTTTGGTGGAAATCTGTCATCTGAACCTAGGTTTTTTTTTGTGTGTGAGTATTCTTTTGATTTACTAATTCAATCTCTTCACTTACAATAGGTCTATTCAGATTGTTTATTTCTTTTTGAGTCAGTTTTAGTAGTTTGTGTCTTTCTAGCAGCATCTGTAGTTTTAAATAACCACCCAATCAGCTGGCATTTGGACAGTTTTTCACATTTGTGTGGGGAGAGCTGATGTTTACCTGAGTGATTCTTTCAGGATACTATACATTCTAATTAATTGTAATATGGGGGGGGGAGTAGTGTGTGCATGTGTGTGTACCATACTGGTTGTTAAACACTTTGAGTATTACTCCATAAATTATGGAGTAATTATGGATCATGCATCAGATAAACACACGCATACAGATAACATTCTTTTTTCCTTTTGTATTTATTTCTATCCTTTTGCAATATATTGAAGGTGGGAGCAAGGCCTCCTTAGAAGTGATGCTACACCATAGTGATGAGATGCATTAGTTGGGAAAAGGCGAATGAACAATCACTCAGAGTACAATGGATTTGGAAGTTCTTGACCAGATGGAAGACACAATACCTCATCTCTGTTACTAACTACTCTTGATAAAGGAGGTAAAATCTCTCTTTGAGTAAATATGATGCTATCTCACTCTGAGGTGCGCTAGTTAAGGGAAAGATTGACTCTGAAATCTCCTCTCATGCAATGATTAATGAATTTAATATATATCCCTTTATCACAGTTCATTCCTTATCCCACAACTTCCAATTTCCTGGTCCAACTGATGAAAGCCAAATTAAATAAGGCCATCACCACAAATACAGCCTTAATTCTTTATTAATTTTAATCATAAGCAACCTTTCTATTGAAACCATAATGCATTATGAATGTGTTCACAGAGAGGGGATAATATGGTAGTGATGACATTTCTTGGACTTTTTTTTTATTATGGTTTAGCATCAAATTGTTCAAACAGAAAAGAGTGGAGACTGATTAAATATCAGAGTTGGACTATAATGAAAGAAAAGTCCATAGCAAATATGTGATGATTGTTTTAAATCAAATGTGTGGGAGGGTGGATTTAAGGTGATAGCTCAGCAGTTACTCTCCTAATCCCAACTGAGGCTGCCATGTGGTTTTTCATTTGGCTTATAAAATGGGAGCTGGTTTTCAACAAGTCCCTGCTGGCTGGCCCATGAGCCAAGCACCACATGCCTCCTTCTTTGGCATCTGACAATATTTTTATTAATATTAAAAGCTGAGGGAAAGAAGCCACTGAGGATAACTTCTGCTTTGGAAAATTGTATTAACTCATTGTGGTCCTGAAACCTATTTTTAAAACAAGAGTGATGGTACAGTACTGCCTAAGATCTTTTTCAACTTCTAATTTCTTTAATTTTGTGAGCCTTTAATAAGGAACATTTCTTGGTGATTTTATAGCACCTTTTTTTTTTTTTTTTTTTTTTTTTTTGAGACAGAGTCTCACTTTGTTGCCCAGGGTAGAGTGAGTGCCGTGGCATCAGCCTGGCTCACAGCAACCTCAATCTCCGGGGCTCAGCAATCCTACTGCCTCAGCCTCCC
Organism: Microcebus murinus; assembly: GCF_040939455.1. Taxonomy (NCBI): domain Eukaryota; kingdom Metazoa; phylum Chordata; class Mammalia; order Primates; family Cheirogaleidae; genus Microcebus; species Microcebus murinus. Next base: position 111,517,589 of record NC_134105.1, on the reverse strand, counting down.
AAGTAGCTGGGACTACAGGCATGCGCCACCATGCCCGGCTAATTTTTTGTATATATATTTTTTAGTTGGTCAATTAATTTATTTCTATTTTTGGTAGAGACGGGGTCTCGCTCAGGCTGGTTTCGAACTCCTGACCTTGAGCAATCCGCCCGCCTCGGCCTCCCAAAGTGCTAGGATTACAGGCGTGAGCCACCGCGCCCGGCCTATAGCACCTTTTTTTTTTTTTAACTATTTTGTAATGATGGGCTTTTTTGATAATCTGAGAAAACTTTACATAGTAGAAATCCTTTGATTTGCTTGTCCATTATCCTTTCCTTTGGGGATCTTTTCCCTAAACCCATATTGTCCTAGTGGGTTAGAAGAAAGCATATGGCTCAGCCTAGGGTAATCACAGTATCACATTCCCTTGGAGCTAGTGATTGGTTCTATCGGTGTAGGTGGCTCACATGCAGACTAATCCCAGCCTTTACAAATAATTTTATGAATTGACGACAGAGGATTTATCCCTTACTTTTTGTAGGCTGTAGGCCAAGTGTTGCTTCCATCTTTCTGGTGTGTGGAAAAGATAGAAGACATACTTCTAGCAAGATACAATGAAACTACCATGTAAAGAGACACAGAAAAAAGATGGGGGGAGAAAAAGAGAGAGGGAGAGAGAGGGGGGGAGAGAGAGACAGAGAGAGAGAGAGAGAGAGAGAGAATATGAGTCAGTGCTATTGGAACCAAAAATCCAACCAACTTCACTACTTGACATTCCAATTATATGTTTTTATAAATTATCTTTACAATCTTTCCTTTTAGAGGGGAAGTTGCTTATTTAAATTAGTTTAGTTGGTTGTTTTGTCATTGTCGTTTTTTATTGTTATTTTTTCCCACTTTCTTTTGCACCCATTCTAGATTTGTAGCTACAGATGCACTCTTCAGAAAACGAACAATGCAAAAACTGCTACCGATACCGTGTATTTCGGGAGTGGCAAAAAGGGAAGAGCAAACCTTGTGCTCATTTTAAGAACCTCCGCCTTGGAATGTAATAATTACAAAACCCTTACACTTGTGCAGTTCCTTCTATGTTACAGTCGGTTTTCTGTAAAACCTTATTCCATTCTTATGAGAACCCTGCAATATTTGTATTGCCATTCCCATTTTGCTGATAAAGGATCAGGGGTTCATAAAAGTTGAGAGACTTTCCCATAGTTATATAACTAGGAAGTGGAAACAGAGCCAAGTTCATGCTGCCTTTTTTCAGTTTTGCTTTTCAGAGAAAACCAAGAAAGGAACATGAGCAGGAAAACCCCCTTTATGAACTATTCCATTTGCAGAATAGCAGGAGTAAAATTCAAGGTCGTAAAGAAAATTTACAATAATTTCTCATATTATCCCAGCCAACTTCCCATTTCTAATTGATTTTTCTCATGTTGCTTCTCCAGCTTGTGAGCACTGCTCAAAGCAAATGTTTAAAAAACTTTCCCCTTGAAGATTTAATGACTCCAAATCTGTATTTGATTACTTGGTTTCATTGGGGTTTGTGCTTGTGCAACGGCCAAGATAGAAGAGCAAAAAGAAATCTTGTTGGTCATGCATAATGTATCTGCTGCCACTGGATTTGGGCCGAGACCGAGACTGTGACGTCTTCACCGGGCTTGGCATTTACTTTGAGCTGTTTGCTTTGTTTGAACATATTCTCTTCAGATTGTGAGAGGTTTAACTCATGAGTCAACCACATACGACTACTCACACTATAAATTCCAAGAAAAGTCAAGGAGATTTAGTTTCTGGGTTTGATCTTTAAATGACCAATAGATTTCATCTTCCTGTAAAGACAGTTAAAATCCTTCCCTTCCTCTATCCCTATTTCCCCCAATGTACATCAGATCTTCGAAAGAGAACTGGTAGAACCAATGCCATGATGTGAATAAATGCTCTGGTAGCATAGTTAGGGGAAAAAAACACCTAAACTAACTGGGATAAGATTGGATAGATCTGGATCTACTATGACTTACTTGTATGATTCTAGATCAGCCATATTACTTCCCCATTCTAAGTTTCCTCAGTGGTAAGATGAGATGTTGGTGATTCAAAAAGACCATCACGTCTCTAAAATTCTATAAAATTATAACAACAGAACCATTCCACTTTATTGCTAATGTGATTCATGTTTTACAATACAGTTTTTGGTCTTTGGTTATTATATAATTTATTGACTATTATTATAATTATGTTTTCCAAACATAGCCTAGACATAAATAAATATATTTTTTTAGATTGGGTGAAAATATAATAGTTTGGGGTAATAAAAATTCAAATTTTGGTTTAAGCTGATTGCTTTAAGCCTCTAGTTCAAGTATATATAAGACTATATGTGTGAATATATGTGCTTTTTAACTTTATAGAGAAATCAAGAACTCTTTCTGAATAATTTTTGGAGGAGTCATTGTAGGATACAGTTCATAGTTTTGAGAACACTGATTCTATGTCTCTAGTGGGATTGATGGATGGTACATTTAGGATAATTTTGAGTTTATCTTGAAAGTCTCCTACTTCTTATTCTCTAGGGACAAGTAAATTACACAGCAAATATAATGACCATTATGAAACCAAATTGTAATAGCATAAATCATTTAGAAATCAGAATCTATAAGTTTTTAAATATATAGTTCTCTTATACTATGATTTCATATATAAATGGCTCATGATATCACTCTATAAAGAAAAATTAATTTTAATAAGTAATCTAAAAAATGTGTGTAGGCATAGAAACAAGCTTCAGTTTGTTGAATTCCAGTTATATCACTCTGCTGTTAAAGCAAAAACATCTTTAATGATTCTCTACTGCCTATTAATTAAAGTGCAAATATCTCAACTTATTTAAGATCCTTCATAATCTTACCATGCTCAATAGTTAAGCCATATTTTATGTAAATTCCAGTACTTTCCAACAAATATTAGTACATCATTTATTCAGCATATCATACTCTTTCCTACTGATATGTCTTTTGTTTATTCACTATTTATAAGAAATCTACCAATTCTGAAAGTGTTAACCAAATCCTACTTTCTTCCCGAATCTACCTCATATTCTTCTAACTAGAATTCGTCCTTTTGTTCCCTCCTCTTGTCTGTGCCTCATATTTTGTTGGTGCCTCTCTTGTGGCATTTAATACACTGATGTATAAAACAGCTAATGTCAGAGTGCTGACAAATATGATTGTCATCTGATTAAACAAAAGCCAATATATGAAAAATCAGAACTTACAAAATGGAGTGACTAGGAAGTTATTACTTTTATAGCAAGAAGATCACTAGGTTGGCAAAATAATATGCTGTAAAATTCCTTGAAATTATAAATACTTTTAATGCACTGAATATTGTTTGGTTTATCACAGATTTAACTCAGCTCCATAGGGCATACACCTATTACATAAACTGAGGCAGTAAAAACATAAATGAAATTTATTTTAGTTCACAAAATCCTAAAACTTGGAACCAAAGTGATAGTATAACCACTGGATCACTTATTTTAAATGTGCACAAGAGTTCTTAGACCCTGTTATTTCAGGGAGCTCTGATCCTCTAAATGAGAAGAGAATCTTGAGTCCTACCCATCGCTTGACTTCTTCGAGATCTTTGAGCAAAATCATATGAAAATGAAAATTTAATCATTAATCATGAGCCTTACCCAGGGAATATGAACAACAAGAACTGTGCTGGACCAAGGGACTGTAGTTGCTTTCTGCTGAAGGGGGAGAAGGAGATAAGAGAGACCTTTATCTACCAGAAGAACATCATGGAATATTAGAACACTGAACCGATCTGTTTTTAACTAAGATTCCTTCTTCTTCTTTTCCTCTTCTTTTGTGAGTTTCAGAATACCATAATTCTTAGACTCACTTGCCCTCTGCCTTCAAGGTAGTTTTGGCCAATGCAAATGGCAGGTGGAAGATTAGAGGGTGGGTGAAAGGCAAAGTCTAATCTCTCTCTATATATATTCCATACAGTGTCTCTCTGGCTGTAGCTGTGTCTCCCACATACCTCTGCTAGAGAACGACATTCTCTATGATCTTAGCTTCTGCCAGACAAGCATACCACAGTCCCAGCTTTATCTGATGATGCTGGATTCTGGGTTCTAGTAACAACATCTCTTGGAATTGATCCTCTATTTCTAGGAGTGGCAGTGATTTCCTGCTTGTTCCATTGTCTTCTTGGATTCTCAATTCTTTCATCACCTACATAACCAATTTCCTCTGTTAAATTTCTTCTCTTTGAAGTATATAGAGACATTTCTGCTTTTTTGATTGAATCCTGATTGACAAAAACCCTCAGTTTTGAAACTTGTCTCTGCAAAGAGAAGAAAAATACTACCTCAAGAAATAAAGTCTATTCTTCTCTATGGGTTTCATAATTCCCATCTTGCAGATGATAAGGCAAGATGTAATCAGGTGGTTACATAACTTGCCTGAGGACTGAAAGCTTAATGTGTCAAAGACAGGATGCACATTTGGCTTTTCTATTTCCAAACCTATTGCACAGATGGGCACAGGGCTCTTCTTTTGGGATAAGAAACTCAAAGTAGACTCATAACTTTGTCTATTTCTAAGTGAGATTTATTTGTAACTCTGAATAAGAAGATGTTTGCACAATCTTTGTATCCTTCATTCCAGAATTAACTTGTGGGAATTTATACACTATTGTCACAGAAAATTTTATTATGAAAAACTGTTGAAGAAAATTTAGTAGAAAAAGTTGTTTGACTTTCTTATCGGAGTCAAAGTTATCCTTTTCTCTTCCTGAAAAGCGGTTGGGAGTTTTGCACTTAAGATCAAGTAGGCAAGGGTCACATAAAATGTGATCATTAGTGATCCTAGGCTTCAGATTTGATAGAGTTCAGTAAAATGCCATAAAATATATCACCTTGGAAATTGAGAAAACAGTGGAGGCAGGAAGGCCATTCTCACCTTCCCCTCACCCTTCTTCCCTGAAGTAGTCTATAAACCTAAGGAGGTCACTCTCTGGCCTTCTTCCTCTTCTTTCCCCTTTAGACCCTCATGTGATAGGTATCTTGTCACAGGTATCCTATACCTAGAGGGAAAGAATGTCACACAGAGAAGCCAAGAAGAATCTGAACAAATAGGACTTTCTAATTTCTTCCCAGTTTATTGGCGTTAGATCATACCCTTTTGTCCTCCAACCATACTTCCGTTCAAATGTCTATAAAAATACACAGATTTTCCTGTTTCTCTGGGCCTTAATTTCTGAAGTCTCCTGTTCTGTAAAACTGATATGAAATCACTGTGTATGCTTTTATTTTGTTATTTTGTCTTTTATTATAGGGATCTCAGCCATGAACCTTGCGATAGATGAGGAAAAATGTAAAGTAATCCTTCCTCATCCATAGTTTTGCTTTTCTAGGTTTTAGATAACCATGGAACAATTCCATAAAATATTTTAAGAAGGAAGAGGAAGAAGAAGAAGAAGAAGAAGAAGAAGAAGAAGAAGAAGAAGAAGAAGAAGAAGAAGAAGAAGAAGAAGAAGAAGAAAAAGAAGAAGAAGAAGAAGAGGAGGAAGAAGAAGAAGAAGAAGAAGAGGAAGAAGAAGAAGAAGGAGAAGAAAGAGAGAGAGAGAGAGATGGAAAGAGAGAGAGAGAAATCATACCCACATAACATTTATTATAGTATGTTATGATTGTTCTATTTTATTACTAGTTACTGTAAATATTTTACTGTGCTTAATTTATAAATTGAACTTTATGTATGTATGGAAGGAAATAATATAGTATAGTGTAGGGTTCAACACTATACCTAATTTCAGGCATCCACTGGGGGGCTTGGGATGTATCCTTGTGCATAATGTGGGATTACTGTATTGCTTTTTCTTCCCTACGGATTTGACTATTCTGCTTTTAAAATGCAAGCACACTCCTAGCACTCTGGGAGGCCGAGGCGGGCGGATTGCTCAAGGTCAGGAGTTCAAAACCAGCCTGAGCGAGACCCCGTCTCTACCATAAAAATAGAAAGAAATTAATTGGCCAACTAATATATATATATATAAAATCAGCCGGGCATAGTGGCTTGTGCCTGTAGTCCCAGCTACTCGGGAGGCTGAGGCAGGAGGATCGCTTGAGCCCAGGAGTTTGAGGTTGCTGTGAGCTAGGCTGACGCCACGGCACTCACTCTAGCCTAGGCAAGAAAGCGAGACTCTGTCTCAAAAAAAAAAAAAAAAATGCAAGCACACTAGAGATAATTTTTTTTAAAAAGCACCCAGCCTTGAAATCAAATTATTTTCTCCCATAGGAGATATGTAAACTGTTATTTTCCCTAAGAATTAAAATTTCATTCATTCATTCATTCTACAGATGTTTTTAAGAAAAGTTCTATATATGAGTTATTTAGTCAGGTGCTTCAAAGATTCACTTGAAAAAGTGAACATAATAATGTCACAGAAATGCCCATACACACAGGGTCCTTCTCCTGTTCTTGGAAACCAAAATCTACCCATGCCCTAAGCACCTGGTTTCCACCTCCTCACTCCATTTTTAGGACCAGACACCTGATATTACTCAGATACTCTCTTGCATTTTCATTACTATCATTTTCTTTTCGATATCTCAGTCCTTCTGGCATTGGCCCTATAGGCTCTGACTTTCTCCTTGGCAAAAATTCCCTTTTCCTCTAAACTTCTCCAAGTTCTGAAGACCTCACCTCTCTCTCTCTGTCTCACGTGCGCACACACAACATATACGTGTGTGTGTGTGTGTGCATACACAAACACAGAGGCATGCACACACAGTCCCAGTCTAATTATTTCTTACTTCAAACTCAGGACTTCGGTAACTTTGAAGGCCGTGAAGTTCTAAGGATCTGGATAATAAATAAGAAACTGGAAAATCAAAGTGAATGCTTGAAGGAAACGGGAGATAAACTAATTTAGGTTGTGGCTCGGACTCAGTGGGAAGCCCAAAGTAGCGTGAAGATTCTAGATGTCTATGAGCATGCATAACCTATCTGGGAGAGACTGTGATTGTGTTCTCTATGACCCTGTAATGGGTGAAAGCTTAGTACAAGAGAAACCTTTATGAAATATGCAACTTTATAAAAATAGAATCGGTACTCTCTGGATTCAGTGACTTTTCTTTTCTTTTTTTTTTATTTTAGCGGATTATGGGGGTACAAGTGTTAAGGTTACATAGATTGCCTAGAGGTACAAGTAGGCATAACTGAGAGGTCCATGTGGCAAGGCTGGCATAGAAAAGATGTATGTACTGGAGTAGCAATTGGACCTTAGAAACCTTAAGATCTCTTCCGATACTGGCATCCTACTCTGAGGCCCATTATGTGCCTATATCCTAGATCAGAGCTATATTTTACTCACCAACTCCTTACTTCCCACATACGCACTTTGTCTTTGTGATTCTATATTCCTGCTCTCACGAGCAGCCTTTTTGAAGTGTCTTAAGTATCCATATGGGGCCAAGTATGTGACAAGAAGGAGGGAAATGAGGAACAGGAGATAAAAATTTCTGGTAAGCTCAGGTTCAGCCCTTTTCACAATCTGGTTAAGGAGCTTTAAAGGCAAAACGCCTCTGTGGCAACAGTCCTTGTGAAAATGTTTTGTGACAAAAACAAAAAGGCTTGGTTCCTAGAGAGAATTCTCAGAGCTTCTCCCGAGTTACTGCTGGTAGAGCCACCTCACCCAGGGCTGGTGGCTAATACGGTTACCTGCTGGAGTGGAACCAGCTCATTTGTGTGTCAGAGGCTGGCAGCTCTGTGTGCCCCAGGCACATTAAACTTTTGCCTTACACTTGTCAGCAGTGCTCGGGCACTGCCACCTTCTCCTTCTCTGCTCTCCAGCTTCCATTTGCTTGCTCCGGTTTTCACATCGTATCTACCAGAGACAATAGGGAATGGTTTCTGCCTTTTGCCCTTTGTACTGTCTTTTGGGCGTTCTCTTCTTTTTGCTGCTACCAACAGAACAAGTCCTCACACATGAGCCTAACTCACAGGTCCGGCCTTATCCCACAAGACCTACTTGGACTTCACACTCTCCCTCATGTATGCTGTACTCCACTGGGACCTGGGACATCCCCTAATTCTTCAGCTTTTGTTTTCGCTTCTCTCCTCTGTCCCTAGATAGTCTTCCATACAACGATCTTTATAGGTCTCATTTCCATTGTTCAAGACTCAGCTCACCTTACAGCCTAGAGGTCCCATTCTTTATCAAAGCAACGAGGAATATTCTTGTGAGAGAAGAACCAGAGTTATTGAGAGGGTGTTCTTTGCAGGCCAAAGCTGATGGTAGGATATCATTTCAGAACAGTACCACCTGATAGAAGAAAAGATATTTCCAAAGTAATAGAGGGTATGTGGTCATTCTCAACCATCAAAAGCAAAGTGCGTGGAATTATTATAAGGCATAGCAAGGTTACAATTGGGAGCCTGAATAGAGCTCTCATAGAGGCAAGTTAGATGAATAACCCAAATCATTATTAAATTTATAAAACCAAATGATATACATATGGATAATCAGGAGTTTGAGGGCAACCATCCTAATAAAATTGCATAATCCTTTGCCTAGCCTCCAGATCCGAGACACTATTCAGACCAGGAATTCAGGGACTGAAGGGTAGGCCAGGTCCCCAAGAAAAAGCACCCCAAAGCATCATGTCAGGGGTATATGGTAATGACTCCCAGTCCTTTATGTAACACTACCAGCAGAACAAGGGACCTTTGGCTATTTTCTTAGGAGACCACATGCGAGGAAATATTCAAACATTTTGAGGACAGGTAGGCATTAGGGACCAGGATCACACTGGTATCTAGAGACTTGAAGCATTATTATGCCCCCCTCTTTTAGACTAGGGCATATGAGAGCCAGGTAATAAATGTAGTTCTGGCCCAGGCATGAATTGAAGCAGATCCACAGACCTATCATTAGTCTTTTCCCTTCATTTTTTCCCCCAATATATAATAACAATGAATATTATTGGTATTTTTCCAGAATTTTCCTATTGGTTTCTTTGCTATGGGATTGTAATTCTAATGGTGGGACAGACCAATTATAACCCTCTGAAACTGCCTCCACCCCAGACTAAGAGAGTCAATAAAAAACAGTAACTCAAGAAAGAGCTCTCAGCAGGTCCAGCAGCCTGGGTACTTGGGCCATATAACCTGCCAGAGCCTATGGTATTAGAGGAATCTGTATTTGGTAAGAAAAGATGTCACGTGGGATTTATGGCCAGCCTATACGAGTGGGCAAGTAGTGTGAAGATCTGCAAATTAATATGAACATACACTAGACAACATCCATCACAGAAGAGACATTAAACAATAAGTAGGCAGAATGACTCAGGCAGTTGACCCTAGCCAGTTGACCCTATACTCTTTCTCAGCTATCCATCCCAGTGGTAGCACAACAGGAGCATGAAAGGAGTAGCCTCAGTGGCAGAGTGGAATGGGGTGCATGGGCCAGAGCATGAGCTCCTAGTTACCAAGAGTGATCTAGCGACTGCTACTGGTGATGTCCAGGTTAACAGCAACAGAAATCATGCTTAGCCCTTCATACAGCATCTTCTCTCAAGGAAATAACTAGCCACTTGGTAGCAAGTTGACTAAATCTTATACCTTCACCAGAGAAGTAATTAATGTAAATTATCTCAACTGGAATTGATTCCATCTTCTAGATGTGGATTTTCTCATCCTGCCTACAAGCATCCTAGTCAGTGCCACAATTGAAGGGCTTCTAGAGTGATGAATCTACAGCCATGGAATCTTGAATAACACCTCGTTGGGCCAAGGCACCTACTTTAAAGCACAGGAGATGAGTCTGTGGGCACCTGAGCAAGGGCTCCACTCCTCCTGCACAAGAGCACACCACCCAGTAGCCAGCCATTAGCAGAGAAAGCTTATCTTTCATTCATATTTATATCTAGAGCTTTGCAGAGGGAAAATGCACCCCGCAAACCATATTCCTGCTGATTAATTTTGATAAATATTGCTATACAATGAAGTTTTACTTAGTATGAAGGAAAGAGGCTAGAATCTGGAATTACATTTGGTTCCTCGAAACTACTGTGAATATCGTGTGGAATCTTCCTCCTTCAAGATATTCTCTTCTTTGGATCTTCTCTCCTCCAATGAGCATCTCTTGGGAACTGCCTGGGTGAATTTTCATAGTTTATCCTTATCTGCTCCTGGCGTGATAGTTTTCTTAATGGCGTATTTCTGCACAATTTCTGCTTCTTTGTGCAAGCGGTTCAGTGAAGTCTATTCTTTAAGCATACCATGCCCCATAGGTGATGTCCAGTCCTGTTTTTGTAAATAAAGTTTTATTGGAACACTGCCAGGCTTATTAATTTACTTATTATCTGTGGCTTCTTTCACTCTACAGTAGCAGAATTGAAGTAGCCTGGCAGAGAACATATGGCCCCACAAAGCCTAAAACATTTAATATCTGGTCCTTTACAGAAAAACTCGCCAAACTCTGCTTTAGGCCAACAGTTGAAGATATCAGAATTGTCTTTGGATTCTGTGTTTTTCACCAACATTTCCAGAGACAGATTTTTGTTTTCAGTGGAAGGTGCAGACCGCTTTGCCCACACTGAGCGAACCCAATTCCAGCGCCATTCTGTTGTGTCCCTGCTTCCAAAGTGGGTGTATAATTCAGAGGGAGTATGATCTGGAAACATGGTTCTTACCTGTCTCATGACACTGCTCTACCACAAGCAGTGGAGGAAGAGAAGGAACAGACAGCAGGTCACTGAATAAAGGGGCCTCTTATTTAGAACAGTGGTTTTCTTGGGGACCACGGTATTAGTGCTCAACTTTTTCTGTCTTCCTATTACTTTTCCTTCAGTGAGTATCCATCCTCTAAAATCATGGCCGGCCATACCCCTCTTTGGGCTATTTGGAAAGATTCTTCAGCAAATGTTTGTCCATGTGCTTTGAAGACTGAAGCTCATTATGTTAGTGTTAAGCATTATTGATTAAACAGGCCTTCTGCTCTCTCTTCACAGTCTTTTCACTAATTATGCCCATGTTTCATTTTTCTAAGTGAACATCAATGTCACAGAGATTTCCCACACAAAAGCTGAGAGCCCAGTACTATCTCCCTTAAAACAAATAGATTTTTCATTGAAATCAACATATCTTTCCGAATCGAATAGGTTTTCATGGGGCCAATAAATTTCTTCAAAACAATGCATTTTTATTACAACATATTTTTGTTCAAACCAATACTTTTTGACAACCAGATATTAATGACCTGGCCAGAACTATAAATTTACCCCAAACTATGTGTTTTCTCAGCAGAAAATAATTTTTCTTATACAAACACATTTTTATTTGAATCAATCCTTTTCTGAAATCAGATATATTTCTGCAGGGGACACTGGGAACCTCTTTACTAAGAAATGTCATTTTGTTTAAAGGAACACGGCCTGGGTTTCAAGCTTCCCTAGTGACCTCCCTTAAACATCTTTATTCAAAAATGAGGTAGAGGCTATTAAGGAAAGTCTGCTTTTTTTTCATTTGGTCAGCCAGAAATGTACAAAGGTATCAATAGACAGTTCTTACAGAGCCTCAAAGAAATGGGTCACAGTTCCTATCTCATGCCAGGGCAGACACCAGCCAGTAATACTCTGTCTCCTTAGCATGGCACAGATAGGGATCATGTCTATCTTTAGAGATGCCCTGCCAATATACTAACAGGAATTCTCCAAAGCTGCGATTTTAAGTCCTTCTCTTTATACCAGGCAGAGATGCCTGTATTGCTTTTATTATTTTTTTTTTTAAGGAAAGTTTTCTTGCCATTTTAGAATATTTTTCTGTATTTAGCTGAAGACTGGGAGAGACACACTCTAAGGGAAAACCATCACTACTACCAGTAGTTTTTACACATCAGCCTTCTTTGGAAGCAGATCCCCAACTTCTTAGATACAGGGTTTTCAGCACTTCTCACATAGAGGTCAAATATAATAAATTTAACAATTAACTTAAGGGTTATATGAGTTTGTAGTCCCAGAAAAGTGAGCAGCTTGTAACCAGTCCTTAGAAAACTTTATTACATATTAGATTATTATAAAAGGTATATTTCCAAGGTTTCCTATTTGTTATTTTATTCCTTTTCTTTTGCAAGTACATGCACAGTTGATCAGCTTAAGGCCTCAACAAAAATTCATCAATTTTAGAATGTCTGGGGACTGCCATCTTTGTCTCAACTACAGTAAATTTATGTGACCTATGTTTCTTGCTACCAGTATGAGCACATTCATTTTTCTGTTTGCCACTCATTTTTATAAAATAATAAAAGAAAAGCACAAAGCAAATGTTCAAATCATTACACTATGCTTTTCCAGACAAAGGTAGCTATGCAACTATAGCTGAACTTTTGGCTGGCAGGTTATATACAGTCATTCAAAATAGTCAATTCTCTTGATGTAAAAACGTCCAGTTTCAGTATATGTAAGATGATTTTTCAACGTATGAAATAAGAATGCCTATATTGTAAAAAATTAAATACCTTATTGAACACTTAATAAAAGTAATTACTATTGTTAACCATTTACTATATGCAAAGCACTGTGATAAGCACTTCACATCTGTTTCCTCATCTTATGAGAAGTCTATGAAATAGGTTTTCTTATTCTCATATTCAGGGACAGAAACAAAATCAAAACAATCCAGAGAAGCTATTTGCCAAAACTCACATAGCTAATGATTAAACAGTAAGAAGGGCTTTGGACACAAATCTGTTTGACTCCAAACCAGTGTACTCCACACCAGGCCTTCTCAGGCTCTGTCTGAGCCTTGCTTTCCTCATTGGCAATATGTTTACAGGTGCCCTGTTCACCTCCTTGGTTTGTAGTGAGACTTAGATGATGATATGAATAGAGAAACACTCTGAAAATCAGAGATTACATAAAGTAACACTTGGCAAATGCAAGTTCATTTCTCAAGCATGGATTGTGTGGATGTGTTTTGGAGACATTGATGAAGTTTTTTCGTACTTTTTAATTGATTGCTTCACTTCTTTGTGAAAATGTTTATTTTGGACTAAACATTCCCAACTGGCACTAAAATATCTTGAATATCAGTGAAGGAACTGAATTAAGATTCAGAAGATGGAGCTGAGGTTACATGATGTAGAAGTGTTACAAGGCGAATAAATAAGCAATAATAGTAGCCACATCACATATTGATGGAACTTTTTCTTTTAAGATACAAAACCTTTTTTCTTAGAAGGCCACCTTCTCTCTTTACAGTAACATTGAAGTAAGCAGGGCAAGAAAGTAATATTCCACTTAAAAATGAGGACACTGACATTGAAGAAGATCAGATACTACCCCAAGGACATGCAGCTTAAATAATTGACAAGGACAGGGCCATTTCCACTTCCCCATATCGAGAGGTATTTAGTTGTTAAATAAAAAGTACAACAGAATATCTAAAGAACAAGGATAAGAGGGGAATACATATGGCATTCAGTACATGAAACATTTTCAAGTCTTTCGACTCATGTTTTTCCTTTGAATCATCCTGACTTTAAGTTACCCACCCAAAGTTATCCAGACCACTGCTGACGGAACCAGGACTGACATGTAAATTTTCTGCTTTAAAAAAGTCTAGTGGTGCTTACAGGACCCTATCCTGTAGACTTGGGGCCTGGCGTGAGGGGGCAGAGAGTGGGGTTTGGGAGAATGTGGCATTGTACCTGTAGGCCTCCTTAGTATATGAGCCATTCCAAGGCAGGATGGGGAGATCATGGTCCAGATGATGGCCTTGGCACCTGAGTGTCTCTAGGAAGACCAGGTAGCTGCAAGGGCCTCAGTGGGAGTGACTGCAGACTCAGAGCCATGCTCAGCTGAGGCTAGCAGCTGGCTTGCAATCAGATGCTGCCTTATGGGCAGGTTGAAAAAATGAAATATTTTGAAATAATCCGGAGGTAAGGAACAAAAAATTCCAAATAACCATCTGATCCTCATGAAAATAAATCCCTTCTTTTTCAGATTCAATTTAATTTGAGAAGTATTACTAAATATATGTGTAGCACATATGATAGGCTAAATGCTACATGCTAAGCGGGAGCCAACAATGATACATAAGACACAACTTGTCTGGACCTCAGTCTTCTTGTCTACAAGTGGAAAGAAATCAATAATTTTCAGAGGTGCTACGCCTTATGTGCTACAATACAGTCACTTCTTATTTACTATGAGTAAGAAAGCCACACAGGTAAACGTCAGCAGTAAAGAGGCCTTAGAACTCCATTGGTTCGAACTCTGAGGAATAGGAGAGCTGATTGAAGCTGGGACTAAGGCCTGGGTCTTCTAAAGCCAAGTCCTAGGTTACCTACCTCTTCCACAACTTAGCAGCTCCCCAGAGCTCCACGACACGTGGACTGCCCATATTGCAAGACACTTGACTGGTTTTCAAGTCCAGCTGCTCAGCCAATGCTTAAACTTATTCTAGGTCAGCCTCACCATGTGGACATCACAGCTATGCCAACATGTCCCTCAGCACAAAAAACTCACTTAATCCAAAGAGGAGCCATTCAATTTTTGTAAAGCTACACATTTTAGGAATTTTCCTTACTTTGAGCTCCCACCTACTGCCTGTCCTTTGGAGCCATAAAGAGCATATTCATGGTCTCTGTTAGATGTTCGGTTCATGTTTTCCTGACTTATTCGTAATTCTTGTCACCGGTCTACACAGCAGGTTGTTCCACATGGTTTCTGGGATTGATAAGAAGCCACAATTTGGAAAAAGCCATGAGATTCTTCCTGAGAAACACCCTTTTTTGTGTCAATGAAAAGGAGAATGAGATGCTTCCCGTGGCAGCCAGTGCAGCTGAGCATACTTTTCTCAAGGATGAGACTGGCTTTTCCTCCTGTTTCTTCCTCCTCTCTCTTTTTCCTGTGGGCACAGCCACATGTCCCCACCCACCCTTTCTGGCACCCTGACTCCTTCCAAACTAAGATAATTGAATAAGATTCTTGTAAGGTTTAGAAATGAGACAGACATTCCTTGAGCGCAGTAACACACCACATTTTTTTTTTTTTTTAATCATAGGAGAACTTGTTTATAAGGCGCTGCTTCATCATAAGGTTGCTCTGGGAAGGGGCTCTTTCCCGAATTCCTGCCCCCACCTCATATCCTGCCTAGGTGCTGAGGTGCCCTTGCTTCTCATTTCCTGCCTGTTCCATTAAAGGAAAACCTAGGCTAGAGGTTGAGAGGAGGAAAAAGCAGACCCTCAGGAACTGAGTGTGAAGAAGGCAGAGGTGTTAAAACAACAACAAAAACAAAAACCGGCTGGGCGCGGTGGCTCACGCCTGTAATCCTAGCTCTCTGGGAGGCCGAGGTGGGCGGATTGCTCGAGGTCAGGAGTTCAAAACCAGCCTGAGCAAGAGCGAGACCCCATCTCTGCTATAAAAATAGACAGAAATTAATTGGCCAACTAATATATACAAAAAATTAGCCGGGCATGGTGGCGAATGCCTGTAGTCCCAGCTACTTGGGAGGCTGAGGCAGCAGGATTGCTTGAGCCAGGAGTTTGAGGTTGCTGTGAGCTAGGCTGACGCCACCGCACTCACTCTAGCCTGGGCAACAAAGCGGGACTCTGTCTCAAAAAAAAAAAAAAAAAAAAAAAAAAAAAAAAAAAAAAAAAAAAAAAAAAAAAAACCAAAACCATAAAAACAACGAGCTAAAGGAAAAAAGAAAACAGGAGTATTTGGAGGGCAGAATAGAGAAGAGCAGGAGGACAGGGGAAGAGAGACTCTCCAACTCACAGCTCAAGTAGAGTCAATGTGGACCAAAATTCTAATTTAAGGAAAGAGTAGTGGACTTTTCTGCTCTATCCTCTGCAATTCCTGTGTGTATTTGATAGCCACCATCAGGCACATTGTTAAGACATCTGGGTAACACAGCAGCCCTCCATAGATTATAGGTCTGGGGAACACCTGCATGTATAAAATGATGAAGACAGGTCTTTCCATCAGCATCAAAGGTAAGACATGTAGTCACTGTGATACCTTAAGACCAGATCATTATTCATGCATTAATTCATTCCTTTAAATAATAAATTTGAACACTTATTATGTTCAAGGAACTTTATAGGAACTGTGTTTTATCCTTGTACTGACAGCTTATAAGCTATTTGGGAAAATGAGACATCAAATTGCAGCATAAATTTAGAGAAACTTTCGCACAGGGATTTAACCTTAAGTACAAAATGAGTGGTATAAACAATAATTGCTATGAGTTCATGGAAAGATTATACTTTGGAATGATCAGGGAAAGCTATGTTGAGTTGGTTTTAATGAAGGGGTTGGAATTGAAAAAAGAAGAGAGTGGAGACAATCTTAGACATGAGAAACATGTCAAAAGTGCAGGTGAAGAATGAGCATACCATAAGTGAGTAATGAGTAGACCCAGTTTAACTGAAGGTGCCTGTTTTCAAAAGTAATTAGTAAAAGAGTACTCTGGAAGGGTATATTATGGGTAATTATAGAAGATATGAATATCAGGCAAAGGAAAAAAAGTGATCAGGAAAGTGACATGATGAAAATGACATTTTAGAAGAATATGGAATGGGAAAGGGTCGTGGCAGGAAGGCGGGGGGTGGTCAGACCTTAGAGGGGAGGTAACCATTGGCAGGCTTTTATAATAATCCAAGTAGAAAAAGGAGGATGGTGGGATTGGGAAGATAGAAAATCATTGTTTATGAGCGTGTTGTGAAAAGGAAACGAGTGGGATTTTGGCGACTGATTGGATATGGATCAAGAAGGGACTCAAAGATGATTCAGAGATTTTGAATTCGTGAGCTTTACCACTGATGGAAGATTTTCCAGACTGAAAATATTAGTATAAAAGGGTCTGTTGCTATATAAGAAAAGGGAAGAGTGATTAGAGGAGAAAAATGTTGCATTGAATTTTGAACAGATTTATTGTGGAATTATCTCCCATCTGTTTAGCCTGATAGTCAAAGACCACCAGTTTCTGACCCTGGCTGTCACTCCTCATATTAGATTCTCTTCCTCCTGAAAACAATGTCTCTCAAGAGTGTCAGTACTTTGGAATCAACTGGGAGGTTAGAAGGGGGTGTTTAAAAATCCTAGTGCCTAGGTTATACCCCAACCAACTAAGTTGGAATCTCAGGGAGTGAGATTCAAGTATTTGGGGTTTATTTATTTATTTATTTTGTTTTTCAAACTCCTCAGCTTTAAAATCCCCGGATAATTCCATTGTGCAGCCATGGTGGAAACCATTGCCTTACAACTGCATGTTATTTGCAGTATTTCTTTCCCTGGAGATATGCCTTTTAAAATGATTTTTTACGGAAAGTATTTTCCATGGAGTGACTGAAGTTGTTGCATGTATAAAATATGTTATAAGTGTATACATTTTATTTATTTGACAAATACTTACTGCAGGCTTGCCATGTGTCAGGCATTATATTTGCACTTGGGATGTATCAATAAACAAATCTAAAAATAATAAAAATATCTTGCTTTCATAAACCTTACATCCTAATAAGTGGAGATAAACAATAAATAAAATACATGAATCATGCAGTGTATTAGAAAGTGGTAAGTGTCGTGGAGAAAAGTAAATCAGGAAAGGAAAATGGAGAGTATTGCAGACAGGTAAGATTCTAAATAGTAGGCATTTATTATAGCAGCAGTAGTTAGGTAACAGTTGAGTGTGGTCTTGAAGTAAGAAGTGAGACATAAATCTAGCAAGAGGCTTCTAAGGAAAAGGGAGAACACCTGGACAGCTGTAGGGGCCAAATGGCCACACAAGGGTAAGCGAAGGGAGACAATGAGGCAAAAAGAGTTGGAGGAAGTGGAGAGCACATGGTAGGAAGGGCTTTGAGGCCACTGTAAGGATTTGAGCTTTACTCCTTATTTGAGGGATCCTCTAGGTGTAGGCTAAATGTTTCTCCCCTGTTCTTCACTCCTGTTATAACATTAATTACACGATTCACTCTCCTGTAATCCTTGCTAATCTGTTAGTTTTGTAAATACAAGGACTGTGCCAATTCTGTTCACCATTTTATCCACAGCAAAATGCCTGGGTCATAGTAGGTGCTCAATTTTGGAGTCACTATGAAAGAAATTCTCTATTACTATATTACACGTAACTTGGAGAAAGATGCAATGACTGATAACACATTTGTTTACCACACAGCCAATGGTGAATATTGAACAAAAAAAAATAACTTCAGAGAATGTTTGTTTATTTTTCATTCTGGTATCCATGCAGAAGCAGCAGAAAACTGTAGTTTTAATCAGTACTACCTAAAAGCAGCAAAATGAGAGGGCTAGTCCAAATTAATCTAAATGGTTATCTCCTTGAAAGAACATTATTATTATAACAAATATGAAGTTATCATCATGGGTGTCATCTATAAAAGACAACAGAATAAAATGAATCAAAAGTGCTGGTGAGACATTGATCATGAGAACTTAGCTGGGATAAATTAAATGCTAAAATCGAATGGGAAGATCTATTATATTTTACTAATCCCACACATTTACTCAGCACCCCCCCCCCAATTTGCCTTTCTGAAGTGTTCCCAGAGTTTAGGTGTCCACATAAAAAGGTCATTACATTTTCTCAGAAGAGAAGATTGAGATGAAATTCTGCTGCTTTTATGTTTTGAGATTAAATCCTTCAGGAATATGAGAGGGAAATTAAAATGGTTTGGATTTTCTTATTTTCTGGTTTCCAGCTATTTTGCCACCCTAAAGACGCCTGACAATCAGGACCAAACAGCCCTGCACCATCAAGGTTGAGCATGTTGCTTTTGTTCATTCTTCGGTGGGAGGACATTTTTGGGCATGTAACCACACCCTCCGAGACACAAGAGTGAATTAAAAGTGGATTTAGAGAGTACCAAGCAATGATAAACTGCAGTTCCGAGAGGAATAAATTCACTGCCCAGACTCCCTTTAGGCTGCTAAGGGAGGGACCAACCGAGGACAGGAGCAAAATTCACCTTTTACTGGCAAACAAACAACAAATATGATGTTTTCTTGTTCTTGTTATATTACAAACAATCCACGAGAGCAAAAATAAAGCTGTTACTTAAATATCTCATGTTCTAATGTTAAGCAAAAGTGCAGAATTAGAATCACACCACCAAAAGTGTTCTATGGAAATTTGATTCTAACTACTAAAGACAATTACTCTTAGAAGTGTGGGAGGAAGGGACCATAGGAGTCATTTAACCCATGTAGCACCTGGTACTTGAAACTCCTCTGCAACACTGGGGCCATGGGGTTGTCCAGCAAGTGCTCTCTATGGACGGGAAAGTTCTTGATGCCCAAGAGCAGGGGGACCACTGGGAGTAGCCATCTGGACCCTACTCTCCCACTCACAAGCCTAGTTGGCAGCCCTGTGTCAGTAAGACTTCTGTTTCTTCACAAGACTCAGAACACCATAACCATACAAGAAATGCCACTCTGGGATCCATATCCTACCCAGTCTCTTTGAACTATGGAACTAAATGCTATTTGGTAGAAAACACAAAAATTGTCCTTCACTGCACCCTCCTAGGGGCTGAAAAGTATGAAGAAGCCTCACCAGCTTTCCCGTTCTAGACCTCTCACTGACACATTTCATTTTGTCTTTTTCCCCAACTAACTCAGCTCAATTCTTTTTAAAATTTTTTTAAATCAAAAAATTTATTTTTAATAGAAAAAGTGAAAATTATACATTATTATTTATATCATGGACACCATATTTTAAAATATGTTTACATTGTGAAATGGCTAAAATGATCTAATAACATGTGCATTATCTCACATATTTTTTGTGTGGTGAGAATTTTTTAAATCTATTTGCTTAGCAGTTTTCAAGAATATAATACATTGCAATTAAGTATAGTCACCAAGTTGTGCAATAGCTCTTTTGAAGTTATTTCTCCTGCTTAACTGAAATTTTGTATCCTTTGACCAACATCTCCCAGATCCCACGCTGCTCAGTTCATATTGCTGGAATTCCAACTCTGGACTGGCATTATGCCAAGTGCCCTCCCCTCTTAGAATATATCTACCGAGGTGCCATAAAGGAGTGCTTCTTAGTTGTCCCACTGGTCTCTTTGTGTTTCATAGAGCGGCTCTTCTCATAGCCCTTCATTTCAGAGAAAGAACAACATTAAAATTAAGATTATCAACTCCTGTTGCAGTAGGTAGAGTACAATTTATCAATAATGGTTTGTTGATTGTGGATTTATTGATAGCTTTTACCTTTGCTTTTCAATTTGTCTTACTTTGATCCAATAGCTCTCAACATTTTCCACTGACGTAAATTCTAACTGTGTGGTTGTACTAAAATGTAGGTATTCTGAAGTAAGGGATCTTTCTGTCAAGGTTATAATTTATCTGGCTTTTGCATCCTGTCACTAACTATGTACTGGTTTTAATAGAACATATTTTATGTGCATAATCATTAAAGCAATGTTTATATGTGACCTCACATTTTTCCTGGCAGATGAATAGGAAACCTAGAATACAAATCTATTCCGCATTTTAAAATTTAAAAATAGTCTGCAGTCTCACCCCTGTAACCTTTCCTGGTCCTTCGCAATCCCTTTTTCGACTGCCTTGGTACAATGCCCAACCTGGATGTTGTGAACCCTTCTCATTCCCAGGCCCAGGAGAACATCTTTCTCCTGAAGATGATGCTCAGCTGATTTCCATCCATGCATCCATCTGATGAATATTCATCGAGTACCTATTATGTCCCAGCACTGATACAGGTACTCTCCAACCCTCCTTTTTCTCTATCTCAATCCCTCCCTTCACAGCTCGGCACTTTCATGAATATGGACTATAATAAAGAACTTTAAAGAATACCTGATTTTTTTATGTATGCTAAATGGCTCATTGTTTCAGCTTCTTGTCTAGGTTTCTCCTTTTTATTTTAGCCAACTTGGGCCCAATAGTTCTAGTTTTTATAATGACATTTTCTTGAGCTTCCTATGTATTTGGATCTTCATTCCCTTCCCTATATTCTCCTCATGCATAGGTCCTAGGGACCAGGGGTAAGATGGTTTATTTATTTTACTCCACTGCTTACTAGCTGTTGATCTTCCAGAGTAAGCCATTTTACTTACATAACACAGGAATAGTCATACTTAACACAAAAAGTTGCTGTAAAAGCGAAGCTCGAATAGGTCTAGCAACATAAAGCCCATGCGTGGACCTGAGTCATAACAGGTGATTAATAGGTCTTCAGTAGTAATGTGCTTCAGAATCTAGTTAGAGCCCAGTCCCAGCTTCTTCCTGGGGCAAGCATACAGTGAGGTACGACAGACAGTCTGCCATTATACGTAAAGCACCAGTAAAGAAATCACACACCAATAAACAATGAGGAAAAAGGTTTGAGAAAAAGTATATATATATTTAAAACATAGTAGTCATTGTGAGAAAAAGTAAAATTTCGATGGAGTTTCTTATCCTTATTTTATGTTTAATCAGGCATGTGTGAAGTTGGAAGCAGCAGCATCTTTTTAGTTCTCACAGCTGCTGAAGGTCTTAAGCCTGGCAAGGAGACAGGCTAGAAACTTTGGTGTGCAGTGAATGCTAAAATGCAATGTCCATCCCCAGAGAACATATCTAAGTGCTTAGGTTCTCCCTTAAAAAGGGTGACACAACAGTGAAAAGTCTTAGTTCTCTGACTTACTAGATTGAAAAAAAAAAAAAAAAAGCCAATGTCTATTGAGCACTTACCAGAGTCACTTATAGGTGACGCTGTTTGTATGTGTCATTTAATTTGCATCTCACCAGTATCTCTGCCTTAGCATGTGAGAAAACTGATGCTTATGGATGTAAAGCCATGGACCATGGGCTATACAGCCACCCAGGTAGAGAACTGGGATTTGAAGGCTAGTCTTTTTGATTCTAGAGCCTGAATGTTTAACCCCTATGCCAGACAATCTGATTATTCTCCCAGAGCAAATGGCAATTTCCAAGGCAGTCTGTATCAATGCAGTTTAGGGAAAATCATGTTTCTAGACTGTTTCTTTCAGTGTAAATCTCATATGGGTGAAGAAAAAAAACAAGTGACAAAGAAAATGAAGCCGGGAGAGTGAAATGGGAAGGAGAAAAGATTGCATAACCTTAGAAAGAATTTGCAAAATGAGACAACAGAGCTAACCCCTGCCACAAAGGGAGGTCAGGAGGCCTGACGAAGTGAGTGGGTGAGTTGTGCTACGTTCCTTAGAGGAAGGAGGTTTATAAATAACTGAGGCTACTTTTCTCTTTAAAAGAGAATTAAATGAATGTTGATTGTTTGCTTAACTAGCACAACTTGACCTTTATTGCTGGTGAATTTTTTTTTTTTTCTTCCCGTAAAAGGCACGGCCCTTGAGATCACAGGGCATCTCCAACATGTGGGGCCGCCCAGAATCTGTACTGAGGGTCCCCAGAAAACCATCTTGGTCCCAGACAACCTCGCCCAAGCAAGCATGCGATAAGCAAAGGGCTGGGTGCCATGGCATTTGTTTTTCATTGAATAGGATTAGGGATTTTGACATGAATGATTAATCACCACATTGCAGACGGCTGACGAACACAGGAAAGAGTCCACGTGGAATGGATGGTGCAGGCAATCTATTCCAAGCAGCTGCTGGGTGTTCCTGTCCCTTCCACACTCCCTACTCTTTCCTCAGGTTCCTTATTCTGTGCTTCTCTCCTTCACATTCTCTTTCTCCCTTTTCTCTTCTAATTCAGTCTTCTCTCTCTCTCTCTTGTTTTCCTTCTTTCACAATCATTTTCTTTTCCTACCAGCCCATATTTATTGGTGCTGAATTTCTTTCTCTCTTCCACCAAGACCACCCACCTTTTGTCTTACTTATATACCAAGCCCGTTACTCAGGTCTGAAGCCCAGCTGGTCGGGGGGAACACATGGAGGGCATTGTGAGTGAGGGAATGAGAGGCAACATTTGGAAGCACTGGGCTAAATTACAGCTTTTCCCATCATACCTATATGTTTAAGGGCAACGAAGAGGAAAGTGGCCATCAGTAGTCTGAGGTGAAGAATATGAACAGAATTCTGCAAGGCCACACACACACACACACACAATTTCACATGAATATGAAGAACACGGTAGTAAGAGCAGAATTTGTATGTCCACATGTCTCAAGTTCTGAAGGCTTTAAGTAACCCCTTTTAATGGGAGTAAATCTGAAGGGAGACCTACTTCCTTCATGTTTGCTATAGTTTGTTAATCTATAGTTTGTCTCACTTTAGAATAATGTTTTCTTTAACCATTTGTGCTTTGAAAAGCTGGTTTTGCTGAACCCCTCTCCCCCTTTGAAAAAACCCCTCCCCCTCACAAGTCCTGAGTATTGATGTTCTAGAACAAGAACTGCAGAGCCTGATGTTCTCATTTGATTTCTGCCTTTATACTTCCTAGTGGTTTACCCTAAATCACTGGTTCTTAACCATTGGCATGCATCAGAATCACTGGGTAAACTCATAAAAATGCAGACTGCTGTGTTCCACCCCCAGATGTTTATGACTTAGTAAGTCTAGGATGGAGTCCAAGAATTTGCATTTCTAATAAGTTTCCAAATGACCCTGATGCTGTTGGCCGAGGAATCACACTTTGAGAACCATTTGTCTGAACGACTTCCTTGGCCTCTCTGCTTCTGGTTCCTTCCATGTTTATAAATGAATGTAGGATCTGTGGACTAGCATTTATAGTCTGGAAAATTTGGGATTGTTCTCATAGAAAGAAAATGCTACCCCCCAAATTGTCTGAATGTTAGAAATGAGTATAACGTAGCCAAGAAAGTCGTCTACAACAAAGCTGTAAACTAGTTTTGTCTCTCAGTCCTCCAGAATAGTTTTTTTTCCACACACATCTATTGACAGAGCCTCTGTGCCATACCTAATGAATATCTCCCTGTCTACCTTTCTCTCAAGATTCATTTTCACTCCATCGTGTCCAGGATGGTGGTCCATAAGAAATGTTACCACCTGTCTTTTAGGTATTGCTTGCACAAGAGTTTCAAATGATCAAAGAAACAAACAAACAAACAAAAAACCCCAAAAACAACACTTAACTAGCCAAGCCAAACAAATTAGCAAGCAAGCTTGAAGTACCGCCACTTGTCCAAACTGCAGTGTGACTGTCTGCCACCAGATGTCCTCCTAGCAAGCTGTGATCGATTAGTGATTGTAATTGAAAGTGAACGTCATTAATTATATAATTTTGGGCTGCTTAAATCTGATCGCACTAAAATTGCATCATGAAACCATGGATATTACAAAGAATTGCCAGAAAAAGTAAAACTGGAATGAACAATCCATAGCACTTGAGTTGGATACTCAAGGTGGCCCCTCTGCTTACTTTTATTATTCATTTTTTTCTTCATGCCCAAATCTGCATGTGTCAATAACTGTAAACATTTTCAAAGGCCTGATTAGTAAGCAGCCATCTTGCCCTTTCTGAGGTATGGATTTTGTAAAGGCCATGAGCCCCTCGAAAAAATAGAGTTTCCAAACCCAAGGTTGGCTTTTCGGACAACTGGTCCAACAGGCCAAAGGCTGTTGAAGGAACTGGCTCTTTACAAATTCACATCAAGCAACCCCGTCTACAATGCTGACACCACCTAACGTAAAGCTAGCCCTGTGGGAGCAATTGTCTCAACACATTTGCAAGCCTGACCCAGGCATAAGCTTGGAAGTGAGAACGAAGAACATTTGCCTTGGATGAGGAAATGCGATCTTAAAGCCCATGGATAGGTGATTGCTGTAATACACATGGTCTCAAAAAGCTGAGCTGTCACATTTAGCTAATGGATGGAAGCATGAAAAACTTTGGAAATATCAAAGCTTAACATTTTTCCAGTAACATTAATTCACTTATCCTGTACGTAATTTTGTTAGATTACTCATTAAGCTGTTAAAATAGCTTTATATAGAATATGAAAAATATGGTTGCTTGTACGTGACTAAGAGTCTCTCAGGCTTTGTATCTCCTAACAATTTTTTTTTTAGTATAAATTTGTACCTGAGTGCTTTATTAACATAGCTTTTTGCATATAATTTCCCTAGTGGTTTTTTGTTTTAAAAGAAAGTATGACTGGAGCAAAGGAACTGCCAGTATTTAATAATGTTTGTATTTAAATATTCTACATAGAATTTGAGGTTAGCAGAGTGGTAGGGTAACTGTGTGAGCAGAAGGTACGGATTCCCATTTTGCTCCTGCTGCCGAGTATTTGGAGGCTGCTTCTTGACCAAGAGAACAAGAACAGAAAGGGGAAGAAAGCTTAGCATAAGATACAATTTTCCCTTACCCATCTCTACTGCCCATCAAGATCTTCCTTCTTATAAACTGTTCATAGTTTACCCAGAAATCTCCCTGGGTAAAGTCCACAGACCGGGCATGGATGTACCCATCTCCACCTTATTCATCACGACCTGGCCCTATTAGAGCCCTTAACATTAATGTCTTACTCTCTGCCACATGACCATGGTGAATAAATGGATTAATCTGAGAGCGAGTGGGAACTGAGGTGTAGCAGAATTTTACAGGCCTTAAGAATTTCACCCAAACTCTCTTAGCATAAATTTCCTCACACACACAATGGAAGCATAACTTTTTTTTTTATTTTGGCATATTATGGGGGTACAGACTTTAAGGTTTCAATAAATGCCCTTTCCCCCCCTCCCCCCACAAGTCTGAGTTTCCAGCATTACCATCCCTCAGATGGTGCACATGTCACTCATTATGTATGTATATACCTGCCCCCCTCCCATACTACTAAGTGAAGTATCCCAAGAATGGAAAAACAAGCACCACATATACTCACCAGCAAACTGATATTAACTGAGTAGCACCTAAGTGGACACATAGGTACTACAGTAATAGGGTATTGGGGAGGGGGGAGGGGAGAGGGGAGCATAACTTTTAAGTCACGAAATTGTGTTGAATAGTGAAATTGAGTTATGAGTACACGAAAGTGCCTGTAACATGGTTTGGTTTTGTTTCCTGAACTTTCACCTCTCTCCCACACTTCCCCCAAGTACAAAGAAATTCCAGAAGAGACTTACAGTATTAGGAAGAGTGCATATTTTGTTCATGGTGCACTGGGCATCGATAATTCTTTATCACGTATCATAGTTTGTGGCCTCCCAACACTTTCTAATCTGGAGGCAGTGAATTTTAACAAATCTCATTAAAAGTTAAAATTTAATGCAGCAATTAAAATTTATTTGCACAAAGCCTGATGTAAGGTTCACTGTAATTGAGTAGAATCTCACTTTGGGGAAGAAGGAATTGAAAATCTGTCATCCACAGTCACGAGAGCAAGAGAATCCAATATCTTTAATACATACAGTAGTAAACCTTGAGCACAGATTGAGGTTCCTTGGAGCCCAGGAAGGGCACCCCATGTTATACTGAAGGCCTGTTCAGGCTAAGGTTGCCTGACAACTGAGTTCTCCAAGGGAAATGCTGTCAGAAAGCTCGCTTGTCCTCTGTCAGGACAAATTTAGACATTAGGCTTAGAAAAGATGGGCCAATTGCTTAAATGAAATTTGGGAGGATATCCAGCCTGAATTTATAGGGACAGTGTTAATTATTCTAGTTACATGTGATTCCCAACTTCTATTAGCAGTCTGGAATTCTCACTGCGTTCCCTCTCATTCAACAAATTGTGTGTGAGGGGGAAAAAAAAAAATCAGGACAGATAGTTTATCTCTGTGTTTGATCATTTTAGTAATAGTTTTAGAAATCTGTCAGAAAGTTTCACTATGAATTCATTATAAGGTCATAGAAGAAAATAAAGGCAGTGATTATTAATTTTAGAAAAAAACATAATATTGTACAAAGAGGAAGTATAGTCACAATGCAATCCTTGGCTAAGCAATACAGTCATGGGCATCATAATGAGGTCAATGACTGACCACATGAACTTTGATGATTCTATAAGATTATAATACCATATTTTACTTTACCTTTTCTATGTTTAGATATCCAAATACTTACCACTGTGTTAAAATTCCCTATAGTATTCAGTATAGCAACATGTTTTACAGGTTTGCAGCCTTGGAGTCATATCAGTCTACAATATTCACATAACAAAATCACCTAAGGATGCATTTTTCAGTACATATTCTTGTTGTTCAGTGATATATGACTGTAATTACAAAATTATCATGACAAACATTGTCTCAATGCAATGCCTATCAAAATATCAATGATATTCTTCACAGTAATAGGAAAAACAATCCTAAAATTTATATGAAACCACAAAAGACCCAAATAGTTAAAGCAATATTGAGCAAAGAAAACAAAGCTGGAGGTATGTTACTGCCTGACTTCAAAATATGCTACAAAGCTGTAGTAACCAAAACAGCATGTTACTAGCATAAAAACAGGCACACAGATCAATGGAACAGAACAGCGAGCTTAGCCATAAATCTATACATTTACAGCCAACTGATTTTCAACAAAGGTGCTTGGAACACACAATAGAGAAAGAACAGTCTCCTCCAAAAGAACAATCTCTTTTATAAATGATGTTGGGAAAACTGCATATTCACAAATAGACGAATGAAATAAGATCTTTATTTTTCTCTATATCCAAAAATAAACAATGGATTAAAGACTTAAATGTAAGACCTGAATCTATGAAACGACTAGAAGAAAACATAGGGGGAAACTCCATGACATTGGTCTGGGCAATGATTTTTTTTTAATATAATCTCTCTTTTTTTTATTTTTTTTTTTTTGGTTTCAGAGTGTTATGGTGGTATAAATATTTTTTTACAAGGATTAATTTTGTACCACTTGAGTCAAAGTTATAAGTGTTCCCATGACCCAGATAGTGTTTATTGTACTCATTAGGTTTGTTGAATATAATCTCAAAAGCACAGGCAACAAAAGCAAAATCAGCTAGATGATATTGCATCAAACTAAAACTTTTGTATAGCAAAGTAAACAATCAACCAAGTGAGAAGACAACCTAGATAATCAGAGAAAAGTATCTTCAAACTCTATATCTGATAAGTGTTTAATAGCCAAAATATATAAGGAACTCAAACAACTCAACAGCAAGAAAACAACTCAATTATAAATGAGCAAAAGACCTGAAAAGACATTTCTCAAAAGAAGACATACAAATGGCTAATAGGTATGTGAAAAAATGCTCAATATCACTAATCATCAGGGTAATGAAAATTAAAACGACAATGAGATATTACCTCACTCACTCCTATTAGAATGGCTATTATCAAAAGGCAAAAGATAAAAAGTGTTGATGAGGATATATAAAAAAGGAAGCCTTAAACACTGTTAATGGGAATATAAATTAGTACAGCCATTATGGAAAACAGTATGGAGTTTCCTCAAAAATTAAAAACAGAACTACCATATGATCCAGTAATTCCACTACTGGGTATATCTCCAGAGAAAATGCAACCAGCATGTTAAAGAGATACCTGCACTTTCATGTTTATTGTGGTATAATTCCCAATAGCCAAAATATGGAACTAATATAATTATTTATCAACAGATGAATGGATAAAGAAAATATGGTATGTGTTCACACAGTAGAAAACTATTCAGTGATAAAAAAGAAGGAAATTTTTTCATTTGTTATACATGAATGAACTTGCAGGCATTATGTTAACTAAAACATGCCAGGTACAGAAAGCTGTATATTGCATCATCTCACTCATATGTGGAATCTAAAGAAGTTGATCTCATAATAGTAGAAAGTAGAATAGTGGTCACCAGATACTGGAGAGTGGTTGGGGAGGTGGCTATGAAAATATTGATCAAAGTGTGCACAATTACAGTTAGATAGGAGGACTAAGTTCAAGAGATCTATTTTACAGCATGGTGACCCTAGTTAATGGCAATATATTGTATTCTTGAAAAATGCAAAGAGTGGATGTTAAGTGTTCTCACCACAAAAATGATAACTATTTGAGACAGTGCATTTGTTAATTTCATAGATTTAACCATTTTGCAATGTATACATACTTTAAAACATGTTTTACATAATAAATAGATACAATTTTATATGTCAATTTTTAAAAAAACCATTGCCTACTGATTTCGCTAAAAATTGTGAAATGGTTACATTAAGAAAGAGAATGGCAGATTATGTCATGAACGCATGTGCATAGGAGAATTGAATTCATTCCTCATCTTACGTACTAGGAAGTTAAAAAGTAATGTCTGTAAATTCAAAATTAAGAAATATAAGGTGGTGTTAGTATAACATAGCATGGAAATAAGTTCCAAAAGAAATTGCTAAAAATGTTGAAAGCCACTGCTTCTTGGATGTGGGCCTTGGAGGAGACTGGGGATGGTTGGGGCAGGAGACTGCTATCTTTTATGAGGTCTTATAGACATAGTCAGCCATTTAAATCATGGCTATATATATTATACATAATGGGTATATAGTTCAGCACAATAATATACTATAATACCAGGTTTATGTAGATAAATTCATGAAAAAAAACCTTTTTTAATCTGTTGGAATAAAAACAGAATGGCTCACTCTGTAATTTTAGTAAGAAGACATGGTGAATAATGTATACATGACCATGTAAACTTCCCAATAAAAAGGTGATGAAGGTGATAACATAATTTTGCCTGGGTGCTGGGTGTTGTGGGGTTGTGGGCCAGAGAATAGCCAAACAAACAAAAATCGAGCATGTTCTTCAGTACATGGGAATCTAAAGAGGCTGGAAGTCAAGACCATTCAGAGTCCTAGTTCTAGTAATTTATTAAATGGAACTGCTCTTATGACCTCAAACAGAGAGTGCTCTGATAGAAGAAAAATGAACAGTATACTCACTTCTCACCCCTAACAGCTGGCCTGAGATTAATGTCTGCCGTTTCTATCTTCACTAAGGTATCAGGTAATGAGAGCTGGTAAAGGATTTGGTGATGTCAGAATAAAAGCTTTCCATAATACTAAGAACTGTCAGAATGTTGAAAAAATTGACAATGGAACATTGTTACCAGCAAGAACTTTTTTGTGGGATGTGATCAGCCAATGTGTATTAACTCATATCAACACTCTGAAACACTGCATTATTGGTCTCCAATAAGGTGATACATCAAACCAGAGATGGTTGAACTTATTTGTACCATTTCAAATTCCAATGGAACAGAGACAGTGTCTATAGACATTACTTCAAAGCTGTAAACTTTGTGTCTTTGCCTCCAGTGGAATATATTCTAAACTGGTCAAGGATTCAAGAAATTCATGAGGAAAACTTATAAAGAAATCTCGGATCATTGCTGCATGCACGTGTGTGTACATGAACACTCACAAACACACACACATACTCACTTTTATGTGTTAATGGAGAAGGAACTCAAGGAATAAATAGCACATACATTAACAAGTAAACTTATGACTCATTTTGACTATAAAATAATGGGGCTTTCTCTAAGATAGTTATATTTCTAAAAACATGGACAAATGAAAGATGATTTAAAAATGATTCTCTGCAGAAAAATTACCTCATAGCTCCTTTCCTGAGTTGCTTTCCTTGAGCCTTTATTTGATGAAGTTTAGATTATTAGCCGAAGCAATTGTCAAAGACTTAGTGTTGGGGGAGGGGAGTACGGGCAGCTGTAGCCAGGTGAAAATCAATTAATAAAGCTTTGGAATTAATAATTTAGAGAACTGGAAAACTAAGAACTCACTCAAAACAATTTGATTTTTGTGTGGTTTTTCAAGAACATGATTTTCAGTAATGGGCGAACTTCATTCACAGAAATCCATAAAACCAATGTTTATTTCTTGAAAGCTATGCACAGTGACAATCAGTGCTAATTTTTTAGAGGTAGGGGACCCCTTGTTTTCTTTATGGGCTTATTCCAAAAGTTCTAAGACTTTTAAATTTCATAGTCAATAAAGTTAAGACAATTACAGCAAGAAAAGATTTGTGTGTAGGTGGGTGGGGTAGCAGATGAAGGGCTTTTACAATAGAGGCTTTTGATTTTTAAAACATAGTCTACTATTTTACCATTTCTTTCCTTTCATACAAGAAAGAGTGCAATAAAATGCAAAAAAAAAAAAGAGCACAGATTCAAAATCAAAGAGCTTAATATAGATTATATGCATAGACATTTTTAAATGCATGGTCTTTAGGTTTTTGACCTTGGAATGTGCTAGTGCAAACCTTTACATGATGTAGCAATAATTATTGGAAGAAAGTTTGTGAACCATGGATCCAGACATTGCCTGAAATGTCTAAAGTATTTACCCAAAAGTCTTCTATTTTATCCCAATATAACTAAATACTGGAGGTAGAAAAGAGCTTAGAAATTACTTTGTTAATTTACTTGTTATACAGTTAAGGAGTGAAGGCTTTGACTTATCTAGGGTAGCCCAGCTAACCGGAGGACTGGATAGAGTTTTGGCCAACTCTCTGTCCAATGCACTTTATGATTTTGCCTATTACCACTCCTCTTGCCTGAGATACTAACATTTTGGCATAGCTGTACAGGATATGGAGACTTTTAAGGGAGGAATCCTTTAAGTTGAAAGAGTTTCATTATCAAGAGGTATTTATTAGGTACCTACTCAGAGCAAGTCCCAGCAGGCGAAGAAGAGACTTTTTTCTCAAGTTGCATATAATGCAGTCTGGAAGACAGGTTAAGTACAGGAAAGTAAACCTAACAACGTGCAATAACATAGGATTGAACATGTCATGAGTGGGCACAGACAGCAAGTATCAACAGGGCCTGGGGAGAGCGTATGGTTACATGTTTCTGAGAAAGACTTACGAGAAGCAGGGTTGCCATATGCAATTTGGCTTTTGAGCCCAGAATTCATCGTGTCTGACTGTCTAAGAACGAAGACGATTGAACCTTACTAGACCTCTTATAAGGTCTTTGGATGGTGACACCTTCCAGGATTTCAAGTCTCACCTCATGAAGAGCTCAGAAGTGGGGGCAGGAAAATGAGCAATGAAACATACAGTACCCCTTTTTCATTCTCATTAAATGCTTCAACCTTCGCTATTAAATATGCTCTTGACCTTGTGGGACAAACTCTAGAAGCAAATTTCTCATTTGCTGGCCTCTCTCTGGGCTTTCTGCGACATACTGTAGCTCAGACAAGTACTGTTCTTAATGGGTTTATGGGAAAGGCTTGGCCTGCCTTTCCATCTGCACCTTCTGCTGGCTCCCTCCGAAAAGCGCTAGCTTGCCATACGACATTCCCTTGAATTATTTAGATGGGTAAATCTTTCTGCATCTCACATCTTTAGTCCATCTGTTAGCCGGAGCTTTGCCTTTATAGGAAGTGTCCTTTATGCATGCTGGCATCTGTCAGCAGTACACTTCCCTCTTTTATTCATGATCTTCTATGGGAGAGGGTACAAGCTGCAGAAACGCTGCATGCCTGGTATGCATTTCATTTTAATGGAAGATTACATGACTGGGGTGCTGGTTTATTACCTTGCTCCACATGCATCCATTCATCACCTGGCAGCCCCTCACCCAGCCTGTTAGGAGGTGCTGGCCCTCCTGTAGCCTCTGGTCCCAGTGTTTTGCACAAAGTGGGTTTGACGGGGGAGAGCAAACTGCTCTTCTAAAAAAAGATAAAAGATCATGAGAAAAGGCAAAAAAAATATAATGGAGAATCAAGGCCAGGAAAAAGGGAAAAGGTCTTGACCTTAGGCCAATACCCAGATGTAGACATGGAATTATTTATACAAAGCAGTAGATGCATTAAGGAAAATGTTCCTATGAATGCCACATCCTGGCTGAGTATATTTTTCCTGAAAATCATATTCCTAAACTTATATATATTTTTTTCTGTTTCTCACTCACAGAATAATTACAGCTCAGAGAGAACTGTCTCATCCAATTTTCCCTTTAGTGCGGGAGTAGCCTTTATAATAATTTAACTTATAAGTTAAATGTTATCTGGTACCAAAATGTTATCATGTTGATGTTGATCTAAAAATAATCAATAACCTAAATAAGGTGGTCATATATCCTGGTTGCCTCGAACATTCATGGTTTGTGCCTATTTTCGATCAATTAATACCTGAAAATTATTTCTATCATCCCCTTTCACTCACAAAAGTATGCTAATTTGGATGATAAATTATAGTCACCCTAATGGCAAATTATGGGAATGACCACCGTACATCTGATTATTGCCACTACAATTTCAGTGCCCATGTTAGGGACTGTGTCCACTTTTCCACTGGTGTCCTGCCAGGCTACTTTACCATGTAAATAATGGGTAGGTGTCCAGTGAGGATGGGGCCAATATATAGATATTTGGAGTGTGTTTTCTCCCCTTCCCACTAGTGTCTTTTTCAATGTAGTATTCATTTAATAAATATTTAATGAGTACCTACTATGTATCACACCTTCTTTTAGATACTGGAGATAAAATGTGAACAAGACAAGTTCTTGCTCTCACATTCATTGAAAATGGCTAAGATCATATTCCAGTTGAGAGCCAATCAGGGTTTATTATACATATTTTGCATTCGTTAAGGATATATAGTGTGTTCCAAGCTCTGTGTGCCTGGGGAGGGCTGTGCACTATTGAGAGAGCACAGTTTGCTAAGTAGTACAGATAAGCAAATTGCAGATCAGAAAGACCACGAGAACCACCACTGGTTTAGGGATCCCGGAGATGTACAAGCTCTTATTGTATGTGAACTGTATCCCTTCTCCCCTCCCCTGCATTTGGTACATTTTTTTAAAAAAGAGAAATGGAAAGGTTGAAGGCTGAGGTCTTGACATTTGTTATGAGGACCTATGGAAAAACTAGAAAGTGATAAGGAGATATATGGATTAATTCTGTCAGTATAAGTGATAATTCTCAGATATTTTATTGGAAGGGAACATTGGGAAAAACAAAACGAATACAGACTTCTGTGAGATAATCAGGTGAGAATTAAGCATGTAGAGATTTGGAATTATGTTTTACTGAAAATGTTCTCAGTTTCTTATTTCAACTCTTCCATTGAATTTTATATTTTTTACTATTATATTTTAATGTTCAAAATCTCTTTCTTGTTCTCTGACTCTTCATTTTTTAAATATCATCCTATTCAAAGTTGATTGATACAATGCAGTCTCTTATCTCTCCAAGGATATTAATTACAATTAGGTTATTAAAGTTTTCTTCATCTTGAAATCATCTTTGTTTCTTATAAAGTCCTTTTCTCATACATGTTGATTTTGTTCCTGTCTTTAATGTTAGATACTTTTTATAAAATACAGGGCAACCTTTGACTGTCCAATGTTAAGGGAGAGTTATTAAAAAGCCAGTTAGAAGCTCTATGTGCCTGCGGAGGGCTTGTTGACTGTTGGGGTTTGCCGAATGGTGATTAGGCGGGGACCGCATATTTTCATTGCAAGATGCCCAAATGTTAGTTTCTGTTAGTCTTTTCTCTATGATGGTCAGTTTCCTGAGAGTGGTAGCTTCCAGCCTCTTGCCTGGTAGACCTACGCTTTCTGCGTTATAGGCAGTAAAAGGGGTGTGAAGACTAGAGAGTCTCGTGGTTCAGAGTGAATACTTTCATTTAACCCCCTTCCTCGGTAGGCACCTGACCTTCTTTCTCTAACATGCCTGGAATTCCCTTGCCTGGAACTTCTTGAGTTCATTTTCTTCAGAAAGTAAAACCTATTATCTCCTGTAGGATGGCAAGAAAGTAATCGCCTATGTGAAACAGTAGAAGAGGGCATCGGGGAACTAACTGGACTTCAAACATGCTTTCAAGCAATCTTTTCATCTCAGACCCTTTGTGTTCTCACCTTCAGAGGCAGAGGTTGCCTACGATGTCCAAGTCTTTCCAGGGTTCTGAAGCTTGAATCAGAAGTGGCTTCTGATTGGCCCCTGCACTGAATGCTTGGGTTTGGATATTTTTGCACTGCTAAGTCAGTTACAAGTCGTCACCTGCTTTCTTTTCCAAATGTTACTTATATCTTTTATCTAGTACCGTGTTCTTCTCTCTTCTCTTGAGTTTGTGGACTTATATCTTATTAAAAATTATGCTACATAATTGTAATGGGTTTCAGGAGGAAGCAGAGATGAAAGTTTGAGGTCCATTTTCCAGCTTTAACTGGAGATCCCTTCCTCCTTTTCCAGGTTAAGAATTTCTGATTGCCCTTGTAAGGCTTCATATGAAAAGATATCAAGCCCTTCTGCCATGCTAAATGCTTTTTCATAACACATACCATTGCTTTCTGGCTTGTTTCAACTCCCAATTATTATAATAAATGTAAAAGTATAAGATCAGTGGAAGTAAGGGTATTTTTATGTTGTTACATAATAAAGTGACAATAAATAAATGATGTATTATATTGCCCTGGTGCTTAAGGTGGTGATGCTCTATTTAAGGTATTCATCTCAACAAGTTAGGAGGTTTGCCAGAAATCACTAAGAACAATGACTGCTGCTGTTTATTTTTCCTACTAAGTAAAACCTCATCTCACCGAATTTGTCCAGCCTTCTGGGAAGGTAGAGTATAAATAAAATAAGAGCCCTAAATTTCTCCCACTCTACAGATGGTCACTCCATTTGAGCTGGGTTGACTATGTGGTGGAGAAGCCTCAGTGTGCTAAAGAATCTAAACTAAGAATGTTTTCCCAGCCCTGGACATCAGAACCAGCTTCATGGGTTTCCAGCCTGTACAGTTGCCTAGGGTCTCACACTCAGAAGGACCCAAAGCTTTGTTTAAAGCTCTGCTGTCACAATCTTTAATTTCTTAATAATTTTTGAGCAACAAGCATTGTGTTTGCATTTTGCACTGAGCCCTGACAATGTTGTAGTTAGTCAGTGTTGCCTAACATACTGCACAAAAACCTTACAGCTCAGACAGTGGAGAGTGACTTCAACCAGTGTGGGCTCCCCATTGTGAAAAAAAGAGCTGAGGATGATCAGAGAAGCTATCGGAGCTTAGAGACTGTAAGTCACAGGGCAACAGAAGATACAGTCTAGTTTGGATCCACAGTTGCAAATGCATGTATTCAGATTCCAGGCAGACAAACCAAACGTGGGAAGAAGCCAGTATAATAGAACAAGGTTAGCTATTGACAACAGAAAAGGCACGTCCCGTCTAAAGCCATTCAAATTCAATTTTACGAACACTGGTTTGTACTGGATAGAATATACAGATGGGTATACAACTGGGCTACCAATTTTTAACTCATGCTTTGCCACAATGCATGAGGCCATTGCAAGTACATGGTTATTGCAATGACCAGACACCTGGTCATCTTAAATAGTTTGTTCAGAAAGAAGAATTTTTTTTCTGTCAACCCAGTATGTCAGGCCAGTTCATAATGATTTTTAAATTATACTTTCATTGCCTCCAAAGATATAAATGTATATTTTATACTTAGGACACATATTTGGCACTAGACTTTGTGTTGAATCCTCCTTTTTCCCCTTACTTTGGGCAGCCTCACCCCTGTCATTCACGCAGTATTTGATATTTGCTGTAACATAATTAGATAATGGTGGCGAAGGCACCATTCCCTGGGCAGACGGCCTGAACATTTAGGGTGAGCCCTGTGACACAGTTAATGAGGGCACTAAGAACCTGCTAGAAACTGAACAGAGGTGGGGTGTGTGTATGTGTGCATGTGTGTGTAGTGTGTGCTCACCAAAAGCAAGATTCATGGAAATGGCGAAAGGTGGCCCAGTTCTCACTGTTGTTGCAAAGACTCCTGAAGGACTAGAAACATTATAACTTTAATAGTTTTAGCATAGTTTTACCTTCAATTTCTCAGTATTACACAAGCTGCACACTGACTGGTAGAAGTGGACTGGTCAGTATGCTACTGCTTTCCCAGAAGTCAGTATGCTACTGCTTTCCCAATTTGAACTTTATTTGTTAGTTTCCTCCCAGCATGTTTAAATACATACATACATCAGAATTGAAATATCTTGATTCTTGATCTCACAAAAATTAAAAACAAACAACAGCAAAAATTCAAGTCTTCATGGCCTGCCTGGCAAAGTAGTTTTTGAGTGCCTAAATATATAAGAAACATAAAGTATTACGCAAAAATAATGAAAGACACAGACTCAAGTTCCTGGCCTATGTGTATGACATAGACCTGCATAAATCACTTAACTTCTCTGAGTTATCTTCCTTCCCTTATCTATAAAATGAGATCTTAATGAAAACTATTTTACTGGGTTCCTGCAAAGGATCAGATGAGATAAATGTTCTGCCCTGTCCTCAAAAGGTTGAGGGCATTTGTAGCTCAGTAGCCTATTCACAGAACATGGATTGGTAAACTCTATTTTAGATGTGAGGCCCCAAAATAACCCTTCTCTGGTGGGATGAGGAGAGTGTCTCTCACAGAGTAGCTGGGAAGAACTACTCCTATTTGGGTAAATCACTCTTGTATAAGAATCCCTAAAAATGGAACAACTTTCAAGGAAGAGGAATACCAGCTACTTTGGCTGGGGACCAAAGATAAGAAAGAAAACCAAACATCCTAATCCATTGGCCTTTAGGTTCTTAAGGGTCACAGAGCTAGGATTTAGAGACATATACATCAGTAGACACTGAATTACTGGAGCAAAATCGAGCAGCAATACAAAACTAATACACACTGGTTTCATCAAGTTTTACTCTCCAAAAATTAGCAAAAAGTAATTCATAATATCTAAAACATATTGAGCACTTACTATGTGGTAGGTACTGAATTAAGTGCAATGTTTTACATATATTATTTATTTTATCTGCTTGAAAAGACTTTGGGGTTGATATTGGTATTATTTTTTATTTATTTATTTTTTTTGAGACAGAGTCTCGCTTTGTTGCCCAGGCTAGAGTGAGTGCCGTGGCATCAGCCTAGCTCACAGCAACCTCAAACTCCTGGCTCAAGCAATCCTGCTGCCTCAGCCTCCCGAGTAGCTGGGACTACAGGCATTCGCCACCATGCCCGGCTAATTTTTTGTATATATATTAGTTGGCCAATTAATTTCTTTCTATTTATAGTAGAGACGGGGTCTCACTCTTGCTCAGGCTGGTTTCGAACTCCTGACCTCGAGCAATCCGCCCGCCTCAGCCTCCCAGAGAGCTAGGATTACAGGCGTGAGCCACCGCGCCCGGCTTGATATTGGTATTATTGATTATCATTTTACAGAAAAAAAAAATGAGGTTAATAAAGGCTAACAGACTTTCCTGACATCACTGGCTAATAACTTGCCTGGTTTTATTGTTTTAGACCTGTCTTACCCAACTACTCTGTTGGAGCAAAGAGTGTATCTTA
This sequence comes from Microcebus murinus, assembly GCF_040939455.1. Lineage (NCBI taxonomy): Eukaryota > Metazoa > Chordata > Mammalia > Primates > Cheirogaleidae > Microcebus > Microcebus murinus. Next base: position 111,479,347 of record NC_134105.1, on the reverse strand, counting down.
ACTTCCTGTGTTCTAACTTCGTTCCCGGAATTCAACTGAAAATAAAAATAAAAATGAAGCCCGCTTGAAGGTATGATGTTAGCCAACAAGAAAATAATTTTATATGCGTCGATTTAATCTACACCTATCGGTTCAGAATTCTACTAATTTATATTTAAAGGAAGATACACCTGATTTCCCTTGATAGTCACCTCCACTCTATTCTATCTTGCAGCCATCGCCAGAGGAACATCTATGAAACTGGGTTCACGCTCTTCTCATCGGCCACCCTTTTAAAATTATTTATTTATTTATTTTTAAATGATTCAGTCAGAAGAAGTAGATTCCTTGCAGGAGATCTGTCATGCAGAAGCCAAGTGCTTCTGATATTTCATTAGATGCTGATGGTTTTAGATTTAAACTTGACACCGAAGCCTAATTAAACATTATGCCAGTACACATATTCTGCAAATTAAGACACAACACATTACAGAGCCCAGTCTGGGATAAGCTAAAAAGGAAGCTGTCAACATGCAAAGGACCCTGTTAAGTGCCTTAAATACAGATTTTGAATTTAAAATGCAAATGGATTAAAGCCTCCTTTCCTTTCTACTTAAAAAGGAAAATTAAGTGAGGTAGAGAGTTTTTTTTTTTTTTTTTTAGCCACTCACTGAGTTTTGACTCTGCTTGCAACCACAGTATATTACAGCAATGTTAAAAATGGCAAGAAAAGCTAGTTTACAGCTAACAATTCACTCTTGGCTCCTCACTAGCTGAATGAAAAGCAGGAAGCAAACCAATCCCATCAATGTTGACAAGTCAACACATGTATTGAAAAAGAAAAAAAAAAAAAAAAAAAAACTTTCCAGATTGAAACAGGCAGGACCGCTGGCACTCTTTAGATCTGCACAGCTGTGGAAAAGTTCTATACCTGACTTCATCAAATTGGGGTGGGCAGGGTGTTGGGAAAAGCCAGAGAGGTTGTGAAATCCGAGGTGATAGAGTACAGAACTGCTGAGCCAGGAATGGAGCTGAGCATATTAGCAGTGACAAACCAGGTTTCAGGAGAGCAGTGAGTAGGGTGGACCACAGGAAAAAAATGATGCAAGCAGTGGACAGATTTAGGGCACTCTGCTCTGTTTTCCTGGATCCTCTCTCCAACTCCCATTGCTATCAATTATGTTTAAATGGGAGAGTAGCCAATGAGAGTAGAGAGGAGATTCCATCATGCTACATCTGGGTGTAGTCCTTTCTCTGCATTTACTATTTCTTAATCCCTTCCTGCTGTTCTTTGAAATGTTTTTATATCCATCCAGTAAATACAGAGCCTTTATTCTCTTCATGCTCTGGATAAACAAACACAAATAAAAAGTTGCTGTTCTGAAAGAGCTTGTATCTGAAAAGGCAAAGAAGATGCAGACATATACCTTACTCGTTGCCTTCCCAAGTGATAAATTCTGCAATGGAGAGTGGCACAAAGGAGTCTCCACCAGGGAGGAGATGAAAAATATGACTGAGGCAGGTTAGGAAGGAAGTATCTGTAAAGACCTCGCAAAGACAGAATATTTGAGTTGGAACTTAAAATAAAAGCAGAATTTTGACTGCCTGAAAGAGAGGTGAGATAGTAATGTAAACTGAAGTACTTTGAAAAATAATGCTCAAAAGTAAACTCATCAGAAGAATGGAAAGGGGTAATATAAAAGACAGGTCATGTCTATCCCACTCAACCAAAAGAAGCACAACTTGATCACTTTCTTTTCTGAGTTGCTTTGATTATAGCTGACTCTAAGCCATTTTATACGGTCTCTCAAGAGGCTAAAATGACAGTATCGACTACTTTGAATTTTTAATTACTTTGGTCTTAATAAATGAGACAGACTTGGATGCATGGATCTGACTGAACAACTAATCCAGAAAATTGGATATATTTGGTTTTATGAAACCTTGTCATTGGATCATTAAAATTGTTTAAATCTTGTAACCTCTTCAGAAAGAACTCCATAAGCTTTGGTTAAAGCTCCATTCCAATAGTCAACCCAATTTACTTTGTTTCCATTAAATTCAGTTCCCACCATATGTGCAATAATCTGTTAAATAGATGGAAAAGCACAAACACGTATGCACACACACACATGCCCACACACGTTGTTCTCTGCTCTTGAGGAAGTGAACATTTTGATGAAGGGAAGGATTTGTGTACATGAAAAATTATATAGCAATAATACATTAGATAATAAAATACTAGATTAAATACAGATCAGTGCCAAAATCTATAGTACAAGGCAGGGTCTGTGGGTGGAAAAGATGGAAGCAATCAAAATTGGAAAAGCTTAATTGAAATTGGCTCCAGCAAATAATTTTTTAAATGTACAAATGCTGCTATCTTAAAGAAGATTTAATAATTTTTGTCATGGTATGTAGTTTGAGATCCAAAAATGAAAAGTGACATGGATTTATCAGAAAATCCAATTTTATAAAACTTGTCAAAGTTTATCCATTTTTGAGGTTCATGTCTTTAAAAAATATTTTTAACACATTGAACTACTTAATTTTCTTAAAATGATGCTGGGAAAATTGTGATTTTTTTCTAATTTATCTTGATTTTAAGGATGAATTAAGTATAATTTAGTAAATAACATAATTGTAGAAAAATTGATTGAATGCCATTTAATGGATTTTGCTAACTGAAATAATTGAATGGTAATTGCTTAATAATGTCAAATTATTTTCTGCTGTATATAATTATTAATTACATACAAGGAAGAATTGAATAGTTTATTGTTTTTTGGCAACTACAATAACTGAATAAATTATTTAATAGCATATAATTAATTGTGTTCTATTCAAAGATAAGATGATAACTGATTGAAAAATAATAGATGAATTTCATCTTTACATTCAGTAAACAACACTACATGGAATAAAAATCCATATTATACCAAGAAAGGGAATAAATCATATATTTATCCTTATATGTCAAAAGATATACATACAAAATGAGTGAGATGTGCACCATCTGGGGGATGGTCATGCTGGAGACTCAGACTTGTGGGGGGAGGGAGGGAAAGGGCATTTATTGAAACCTTAAAATCTGTACCCCCATAATATGCCGACATAAAAAAAAATTAATTCCTTTTTCATTTTAAAAGTATGTTATAATACAACTATGTACCTGTAAACATGTATTTGTAGGAAAAAACCTTGAAAGACATTATACAAGCCCAGTCTTACCCCTCTCTGTGTAGTAAAGCAGGGGCTTTTCCCCATCATATAAGGGGGCAGAAAAGAAACTGATGCACTGTAACACAAAACCTTGTGTGAGTCTGGGGAAGCCTTCTAAATAATAGGGCTCATAATCACTTATCACTGGCTAAGCAAGACAGGCTAAGGCATGCTTTCCTTAAACAATCCTCAAGTCACAGGTGCTATTTTCACCAGCAAACTTTCTCTCTCTTTTTCTATGTTGGGAAAAACATCCATCTTTTTTCTTCACTAACAATTCCACCTTTGATAACAGCAATACTTAGAGAATCATAAACACTAGATTTGGAATGGGTCCTAAAATGCATCCAGTTGCATTATCTTCTAAAGACAGAAATGTATCTCCTCTCGGTGTTCACTGCAGTGGGGCTCCTGCACCTGTGCATTCGTGTCAGGTGAGAAACCCCGGGCAGAAGCGAGTGTTCGGTGCACTCCCACTGCAGCAAGAATGGCCACAGAACCTTGTCCCCTCAAAAGCAGCGAGTACTGCTTTGCACATGGTAACCAATAGAAATGTCCAAGAGGAAAGGGCAGGAAAAAAAAAGGGGTAGAAGAAGAAGCATGCAGTGTTAGAAATGGAATAGAGAAAAATAAAAACAAAAATCCTGTGCTAATGGAGCATGTTCTAATCACATGGTGAAAATTAACTCTCTCTCTATATATATATAGGCAGGTAGCTAGGTAGGTAGTAAGATAGATAGATGATAGAGAGAGGTATGGACTGAGTGTTTGTGTCCCACCCCAAGTTCATATTCATAAATCCTACTTCCCAATGTAATCATGAGACATTAGGTAGGTAATTGGGTTTAGATGAGATCATGAGAGTGGAGTCCCATAATGAGATTACTGTTCTTATAAGAAGATGAAGGAATGAATCAAGGCACATGCCCTTTGTCTCTCTATCTGCTATGTGAGGTTGCAACAAGAACATGGCCATCTGAAAACCTGGAAGAGTGCCTAACCATACCCCAGATCTGTCAATGCCTTGATCTTGGACTTCCTCACCTTAAGAACTGTGAGAAATAAGTGTTTGTTATTTAACCCATCAAGTCTATGGTATTTTTGTTACAGCAGTCCAAGTTGACTAAGATAGATGATGGATAGATAGGTAGATAGATGATATGATAGACGGATAGGTGGATGGATGAATACATGGGTAGGTGGATCAATGGATCAATTATTCTTCCTTGGCATTTTTTGATTGGTCTTATGACAAAACATCCTCTCAATCCATGTTCACCATCACTGTGGTTGGTAAATGCAGACAAAGAAAACTTCATATCTTATAGGACTACAATAAGTTTTGCTATTGGACTCCTAGTTTTTAAAATTAATATTTTTCTAAAAAATTAAATGTTTTCTTGTAAGAAATCCAAATAAAAATGATCTTCCCTACCTAGTCAATGCATCTCTACCTAGTCCTATTCTTCACAGGTACAGATTATTAACAACTGTTTATTTAGGTTTCCAGAATTTTGGGGGGAGAGTGAGAAAGACCATAAAAGAAGGTATACCAAATTTACACAAAAGGGAGAATCAGTAAGTAATATTATACAACTTCATTGTTTTAAACTTAGAATAATAGCTTGGGTATAGTTTCATGTGAGGCATCTGAGCTACTTACCTCATTATTCTTTTTAATAGTTGCATAATATTTTGTTCTGTATTGGTGACATTATTTATTTAACTAATCTGTACATGATAGATGTTTGATTGTTTTCAGCCTCTCAAAATACAGGCCTGTTAAATTTTAAAAAACAGTTCAGAAAACTGGATTAAGAGCCAGCTGATACAGATACTAGTCATTAAATAATAGGCCAGACCTGTGAGATAATAAACAAAAGCCTGAAAACAAGAGCATCAATGTTATTTGTGTACTTAGCAGTCAGACAAGACAGCCACATAGCTGACAAGTGATTGCAGCAACATTTAAGGTTGAAGATGGGGATAAAAGTTCAAAACTGGTGACTCTACCTCCTGCTTATAAATACTGTCACAGTTACTTTGTGACCTTGGCAAGCCTTTTCACCCACTTTTGGAAAGTATTAATAAATCACATCACATCACAAACATGCCTATGTAAAGTTTTACCCAGTTTGCAGCAATAATGCATCATTTATATTGAAGAGACTAATTAGGATGAAGTTGCATATATTAGATGGACAATGCCATGGGCACTATTCTCTGAAGCTCATTATGCACCATTAAATAGGGGATAAAAATGTTTACAAAATCACTATTTATCCCTTGGCTCCACTCTTTGAAATTAAGGCTCCATACCTAATTCTTTAAAAAAAAAAAATTAAAAAATCACCTTTGAATTTTGCTGACTTTCATTTGTTGCATTATTTGATGAATATTTTTTTAACACTCACCATGAACCAAACACTGGGCCAAGGGTAGAAATACAGAGATGAATATGCTCCAAGGCACTGTCGCCACGTCACTTAAAAACTCACTTGAAAAGGGCAAGCTTCTCTTCCCTTCGTCTTTGTGCACAATTAAATCTGAATTCTTTCAGGTTGTCCTACCTCACACTTGCCAGTCCTGTTCTGATCTCCTGGGCTCCAGTTTCAAGAAGTGGCAGGTAGTTTAGCATAGCTGCAGCTTAAGGAAGGCTGGGACTGGAGCAAGACTGGACAGGACCTTAGCTAAAGAATTTGAACTTTATTTTGTGAGCGCAAAGGGTTTAAAACACGGCAGCGATAAAAACCAGTGACTTAGGAAGAGAACTGGCACTTAGGTAGACCAGAGAAAGAATTCTATTAAGAAGCATAAAAGACATGATAGAGGGCCTGAAACAAGGAGAGTGAGAGTGAAAAAGGAGCAGTAAGGATACAGGTATTTCAGAATAAGAATCAGAAAGACCTGGAGGCAAGTGCATGTAGGAGTGAGGGAAAAGGGCACACTGATTGAAAAAAGAGCCCATTGTTTTTACCTAAGGTGGGGAGGGGATGTTCTTTATCTGTGAATGTGTCACTCTCACCAGAGAGCTTGGTGCTATGAGTGTCCCTGTAACCTCACCCCACCCCCCAGCTTCCATTAAACAAAGTGCTCTTCTTAAATGCCTTCCTTGTAAGACCCGGCTGCCCTACCCCAAGCCATTAGTGGGAACAGAACGTTAATAAGGAGGGACTGTGGTATCTCTAAGAGAGGTTGACCTCCTTCAGCGGAAGCAGGGCACCCATTACAGTGTAATGATAAATCACAAGGTTTTCCCTTCCATTATTTTCCCAGAACACTCTTCTCTGAATGCATAAACATACTGGAGGGAGGAAGAAAAAAGTCAAGCAACAGATGAATAGAAAGGTAAAAAGAAAAAATAAGAATGAGAGGGACAGGCAGGCAATCAGCAGACTCCCAGTGGAGTTTAAAATAATAAATGCACCATATACATATATGAATATAGTGAAACTCTAATATATATACACTCATAAGGAACAATCTCCACAAGAAAATGTATAAAAGAACTATGAGATACATGAACCTGACTCTGAAAATTGTAAATACAAATGATATCTATAGGTGTGCTTCATTGTAGTTAATACTATGGTGCTTTCGTTTTTACTGCTTCAAATAAAAAGGCAAACTAAACCAAGGGGCAGGGGAGAATATAAATAATCGATACATTCATAACTGAGCTTATTATTTACTTTGCTTAGCCAGGCTTTTATTTGTATCAGTGATCCCCTCATGTTTAATGGAAATAGGATTTCTGAGAAAAATATTTTCTGGATTTTCCTCTCTTGAAACAAAGAACCAAGATATCAAAAACCAGTACCGAGAAGGTGTTGTCCACTCTTGCTGGCTGTTCATTGATGTCTGCAAGACACACCAAAAACTATTGCCAAAGACCTGCTGTTACAGCAGCCACACCATCGTGCCTATCGGATGGCTTTTGCCTCTAGAATCTAGAATATACCAACCAAACACTGAAGTGACATGTAGATCCCTTGGAAGCAGGATTAACTTGAAAACATCTTGGGAATGACTAAGGAGGGCCCCAAGACAGTTGATAGGAACACTGTGGGTTTCTATAGTTTGCCCATGTGAATCCGTGAGCTTACAAGTACATGGATTAGTTGGACTGTTTCCACCAGCTCAGGACATCAGACTCCAAACTTTGACTTCTGCTTCTACTCTGCCTCGGATACCAAGAACTTTTTGTTTGGACTAAACCTCTCCATGTCGGAAACCTCGTCTTTCACCAGTGACCTTTGGCATAGCTCTCCTCAGGTTCATTACCTTATTTATTTCCTCTTCTAGTTGTACCTGGTATAAATTCTATAACCTGGATCTAGTCTAATAGATGGTTGTGTGTGTGTGTATGTGCACACGCACATGCGTGTACCTGTGCACATGTATGTGTGTGTGGCAATTAAACTGGGGCAGCCCCAATCTGCTTGTAAGGGGGTCATTTGGATAGATGAAGTATTGTAAGTTGGACATTTAAGGGCACTGGGATCAAAGGAAGTCTAGCTATTAGTAGCTCCTTGAATCTCTGGATATACCTCTCTCTGCTTAACTTTCTAGTGGATATTTGGACATATATATGGTAGTTGCCTCCAAGTTGCCACCCTTGTCTCATCTAAAAGGGTTCTATTTGATTTGGAGATCCAGATCCATACAGTTCTGGAGAGGCTGACTTGATTGTTGGTTGCAGAAATGAAGTATATGACCTAAGCTAAGCCAGTCAGCACATTCCACCACTCTTTTCCCTCATGTTCTGGCCAGAGCAATACTTTCAGGACTGGATATGTCACCTAAGCTGGTCCAACCAGCATGAATTTCAGGAACTGTTCCGGAGATGCTGGGACAAAAGTTTCTTCTCTCTTCTAAGGTGAGTGTGAATGAGGCAGCATCTAGTTGTTGGAATTGGTGCGGCTATCTTGCAGCTATGATGAAATCAGACTTAAAATGAAGTCCACAAGAAATTCAAAGAAATGGGAAGGAAATGGGCCTTGGGGCAATGCAGGGACTCCATATCAAGCTGTCTGGTAGCTAGCCCTATTCCTGGGCATTTCATTTATATGAGGCATTATATTAAGGCTGAGTCGGGATTTTTGTTGCTCACAATCAAATGCATTGTTAAGTAATTTGCTCGTGAAGGGTATCCCTGGCTTCAACAGAGGTTTGGGTCAAGATCTTCCATAAACCTGGTATATGATTTGTAAATAGTAAGTGCATTGCCAACGTGTTTTACCTTTGAGCAAAAAGGAACTGACATGGTGAAGTGAATAGTCCAAAATTATTGTCCTCTTTTTTCCTCTATCAGGCATCTAGCTAACTTTGAAATCTCTTTCTCCAACATGTTAGATGTATCTTATTTCCATTTTATCAAGCTTTTACAATTTCATCCAAAAACTGTTTTCCATGTTCTCCCTCCTACTCTCTTTTCTCCATGATTGCTTTTTGGTTTTGGTTCCATAGCTCTTTTTATGACAGCTACAGATATACCCCCCTTCGTTTTAGTAAGAATTGCAGTTAGCACCCCTTGCATGGGAAAGGACCAGATCTTCTTTGGCTTGAGCTGAGAAATATGTCCTCCCAGACTACTGATTTATGCTTCAGATTTTTCAAATATTCTCTAATAGTGCTTTCCATCAATAGCTACTTTATATGTACAAAGTATTCATCGCTTTCTAATAACCCAGGCTGCTTTTCCTTAGCTTTGTTGCTAACATCTATTTTTTTGACCATACGTCAGTTCAGTAAGTCAGTCATTTTTGAGCCATCATGATTTTCATTCCTTTTCTGATTTATTAGCAGACTACTCTCTCTCTCTAGTATGCCTTTCTTTCTTAATATATCTGTGAAAGACTCTTTGACCCTAGCTGTCCCGAATGTTTTACTGTGCTTGCTGGCCAAGGCTTTTGCAATGGGTGCAGTTTTATGAATCTCAAGACAGGCTTTGCTTTTAAAAGCTGCCCTTTCAGTTCATTTAAATAAAATGTCTCCAGCTGTGTTTATACTACAAAACCATTTGTAACCATCTCCTCCTCTTTGGCCTCAAACATTTTTTATTCACAGACCTTTAGATTGCAGCCACAATGGCTCATGTTTTTGTACTTTGTTGTGAACCTATAATAGCGTCATTTTTAAGAATTATCAGTCACTGCTCCCATTTCTGGGTTTGCCCTTGTAGCCTGAGCCCTGAGATCAAAACAAAAGCTTTACAAGCAGAAACTCTGATGAAAGACCCGGGAAGTTTCTCCCACCACCAATTTTCAGAAGCTCATAATGGTGTCCCGTGAGTAGCCCGCTTAGTCTGCATGGTGGGTCTGGCATTACCAGAGGACCCTGTGAGCAATGGAAGGCCCTCTGGCTAATTATAAGGTAAAGAATTTGGCTCTCGTGAGCTATAAGGAAAAGATAACCACACTAATTTTTTAAAATTATATTTTCAATATGGCAGTTACACAAATAAACAGAATCCCTTCATGGGTAACTTGTTGATTCCTTATTTTACTTTCTCGCTATTATTTTGCTTTATCTTCCATTTTGTTTTTCTGTTCTACTCTGATACTATCTGAGCATTTCTTCAGTTTTAGAAACACATATAAAATATCCATTTAAACATCCTCCTCCCACCTGCAACAGTGGTGTCATTCAAACATGCATTCGATAAACACTAATGTGGTTGGGTTGAATTTTCCTTTGTAGTAAGAAATGTTACCAGTTCTGGTAATTATGACTATGATAGAACGTCCACATGTTATTACAGGCGGTGCTCTATGGCAGGTTATCAAATATCAAAAATTAGACAGGCTTCATCATGGGAACAGGGAGAATTGACGATGGGCACTTGAGGACCCAGTAATGCAAGGTTTCCTACCCTGGGTAGCCCAAACTACAAAAATAAATAAATAAATAAATAAATAAATAAATAAATAAATAAATAAAAAAGAAAAGCAAAAAAGAAACACCACCATCAACAACAATAACAAAAAAACACAGAAAACATTGATTCCATTGATTCCAAGCCAAGTCCTTAATAAAATAAATAAACAAAGGAGGTGTGAGATCACAAAGCAGGGGATTGCCCTTAGGGTACTAAATGGAAACATATATGTGTTACTAAATACAGTGACATCAAATAAATCCTATAAAGTTAAGTGGTTACGATTATTAATCAATAGAAAGAATGGCTTACAGATGCCTTGTATGAAGTATAGTTGGCCCTCCTTACTCATGGGTTTCCACATCTGTGGATTCAACAGTGGATAGAAAACACTAAAAAAAAAAAAAAAAGAAAACATCTGTATTCAGCATGCACACTTTTTTTCTTGTTATTATTCCCTAAACAATACAGTATAGCAACTATTTACATAGCATTTCCATTATATTAGGCATTATAAGTAATCTAGAGATGATTTAAAGTATATGGGAGGATATGCATAGGTAAAATGCAAATGCTATGCTATTTTATATAAGGGACTTGAGCATTCTCAAATTTTGGTATCCATGGGATGTCTTAGAACCAATTCCCTATGGATATTGAGGGATGATTGTCGTTTAGAGATTGGGATGCTTCAATGGGTTTTACAAAAATCTAGATGTAGCCATCGCTCTGCAGCAATGGTTTATCTGTGGGTTGACACCTTTTAAATTACTACTTTTCATTAAACTGTTTCCTGAAATATGTACTGGCATTCTTGGTTCAGTGTTCTAATTTCATGTAAAGTAACAGAGTATGTGCTGCCTGATTTTAGAGACAGATTTTCTTCCACAGCAGTTATTTATTGATTATATATTGTTTAAGTTTTCCATGGCAAAGGACAGAAGACTAGCATAATTACGTTTAAAATTTATCTTTCATTCATAATTACATGGTAATTTTGCAAGGTGGCCCTAAACCATAAGTATGATTTTGTGCCCATTTGTGTCTTAAGAGCATGATCATCAGTGGCTGCAGTTCTTTTTTATTTATTTATTTATTTTTGCAATCACACAAGAGGAGGTTTATTTTCTGGCTAGCCAGGGTCCAAGCCCCAGAGCACCAAGGCAGTGGCCACTCTCGCAGGCAAGGACCTGCAGTTCTTAAATGACTCTGTTCTCTGTAACTGCAGTGTCTTCTCTTTCCTCCATTAATAAATCTTGATGTCTTTAGTTAAATTGGTGAGAATCCAGTAAGTGTGTCCAGAACTCTAACAGATAAGATATAAATAAGTTATTATCTCTTTTACTCTGTTTCTGTTAGAAAGGTCCAGTTGAAGTTTACAGTGAGCTGCTTATGTTTTAGAGCTCATAAGGATGTCAGCAATATAAATTTAATATTTAATAATGATTTAAACTCAAGTAGTTTCCTAAATAAAATATGGTATAGTTGATTGGATTATGGGGAAAAAACACACACACAATGGTGAAAAATCTGGCGAAACCCAAATAAAGTCTATAATTTAGTTACTAACAATGTACCCATGTTCATTTCCTAGTTTTTAGATGTTTACATTAGGGTAAATGGGTAAAGAGTATTGTTAACTCTTTATAAAATTTTTGCAATTTTTCTGTAAATCTAAAATTATTAAAAAATGAAATGTTTATTTAAAAAATCAAGTGGCCAATGCAAAGCAGACAGCAAAATGTGATTTCTGCCATCACTGTCTTTTATCCTTCTTTGACAACATTCTTCCCCTTTATTTAAATGGTTTAATTTGTTTCTCTTTTTCAAGAGCAGAAATTAGTGATCAACAAATTAGGCTGTCAGTTCTGTGGCTATCAATCATATTTGCGTGGGAGACATTTATATTAAAACAAAAACCAAATGAAACAAAGAAAAGCAACAACAAACTAGAAAGCTAAACTTAAGATTCGTGTCCTCCTTTTTTTTATCTAAACCAAGTTCTCAAAGGTACAAAGACTTTGGTTCTTGAGCAGGATGAGGATTCATAAAAATAGTTTTTCAGGATCCCCTTGCTACTTGACCCAGAATCCTCCACAAGTTTTTCTCCATGAAGCAGCTGCAGATGCTATTTGGACACTGGTCTGGACACCCAATTCTCTGGCCAGCTGCAGGCCACTTGGTAAGAATAAACCGTGTGTCAGTGGAATTCTGATTTGACCCCGCCCTGAAGCGCTGGGAAATGGTGGGTGCTCAGTGATATTGTTGAATGAATAAATTAGGTTGAGCAGTGAGGTGGTAGTTGAAGCAGAGATTCAAGAGCTCTGCTGCCCTGATACTCCATTCCTGACCCAGGCCTACTCCTGGAGCAATGTCTAATGCTTTCAGTGCTATAGCTTACTTCTGGGTATCTTCCTGTCCTAGCAACTGGATTTGCTTTGCCCATGAACTTCCCAAGAGGCAAATATTGTCCAGAGGTAATAATCATACTGTGGAATAAGAATGATAGAATTTCTCTATGAATCTCATTCTTGTCTTGAATTGGAGAAGGCCAGTCGACTGTTGGAAGCTTGAATTGGCGTGAACACGGCTTTATGTATACATGTATATAATGAAAGATAGTGACCATACACACAATTCCAGGAGGAAATTCCTTTGGAACTTACACCTGTCAAAAAATTATATAGGCTTGTCTTCTGATATTTTTGCAGTTAAAAAAGCTATTGAAGAAAATAATTCTTCCACAATTTATAATCATTTCTACCACTGCCATTAGTTTCTAAATAGCTTATAATAATACTTTGGAGCTACTCTTCTTTTGTACTGCCACCAGCAAGAATCTCTGGCTTTTTGTGCAAGGGAAAAAAAGAATTGCGAGATTGAAAGTATGGTATGGAGGCCAGATTGCCAGTTGAAGGAATCACAGTTGGGCATTTGCTAAGTATCCAAACTTTTTCTGTTGGCCTTTCTAGGTGGTAGTTATTGCTACATTATGTTTAATAACAAGCAAACGGATTTCAAAGTTTTGCGATTCATTGTGGATCTATATTATCTACCCACGAATGAAGAAGGGCATCTATTGCTTGGAAAGATTTCAAAGGTGCAGAACTCCCCCCTCCAATATTATAATTCCATAATTAGAAAACCATTCCTTTTGGCCTGAAGCATTCTAGTCTGTTAAAATGCAATTGCCCCTGAGAGAAGTAGCACATTAAGCTTTAGAAGCCATTAGTGTGGATCAGTTTAACAGACTTTCTTGGAGCGTTTGGAAAGAAGAGAAAAAGATCTTGAGAAAGAAGAGGCAAGGAAGTAGCCCTTCCTTAAATGCATTTTAAATGTTTTAACATTTAATTTTTACATGATCCTAACTTCCCTTTTCAGATGGAGAAATGGAAACTCACAAAAGTTAGACAAATTGCTCAAGAACATCTGTCTGGAACTGAAGTATCTTGGGTTTGAATCTGGTGCACTTCCAAGTTGGAGGAAGTTTAGAGTACAGAGTTGCAAGTCAGGTAGGGAAGAGCAGAGTTCTACTGAGAATGCAGTTGGGAGGGATGGGTGGAAAAAAGAAAGTGGTCATTTGTAAGCTGTGGTTGCTGGATCCCAAAACCCTTCCAGGGTTTATTCCAACAATATATTTTTTTTATTTTTTAAAGTGTCTTTTTTTTTTGCAACCCTATACGAAGGTAGATTAATGTAGTGGTTTAGTTCAGGGACTCTGGAGTCAGAGTGAGATCTGGATTTCCATACAGTCCTTGCTTATTAAGTGTGTGACTTGGAAAGCACACATTGTTTCTCTTGTTCCCACATGTGTAAAGTACAAACATTAATTGATTCTTCTTCATAGAATTACTGCGCTGATTACAAGAAATACTGTGTGCAAAATGCTTAACACCAAGATTGAGACAGATTAAATGCTCTGTGTTTATGTTATTATTTCTGCAGGGAAAGGCAAGGGGGTGGTATCCTGTAAGTATCGATCCTTCCAACCTTCCTCAGGATGGGAACAGCCCCAGATTCTCAACTTTATGACAATGAGGCTTGATTTTATAGTGATATTTGAAACTTCCTTTGTTTTTTTTGGTGTTTTTTTTTTTCCTTTCCATATGGGGCTTCTCATCATCTCATTACAGTTCTGGCACCTTCCTGTCTCAGAATATGGAGCAGAAAAACACTCAAAGTGCAATTTTCTCAGAGAAGAGAGAGACAGAGGGAGACAGGCGGAGGAGAAGAGGTGTCTGAAACCGCTGAAGGATCTGGAAGCAGGTTTACATCAACGCATACCTTTTCCTTAAGGATGCTCAAATATTTCTGATTTCCTTTTGCCATTGCACATTGGCATGTCCGGTGCGGGTGTGGATGGGAGGAGTCAGTAGATGGGAAAGAGCAAAGAGGAAGTTTTCTGAAAGATACTGGAATCTGTAATTCCTGTGTGAAAATCTGAAGCTCAGTGGCACAGGGAAGAGCAACCGTCATTCAGAAAACTCACCTGGACACAGTGGAGCATAATATCCAGTAAGAGATATCATTCTTCTAAAAGCTGCAGTTTTATAGAGAGGAATACAAGGGAGAAGGAATAGGCACTTGAATATTGCCACAGAAAATGGATCGGGTTGGGGGTGGCCAGGAAGAGGAGGGGAGGGGAAAAAAGGGGGGGGTTGAAATACAAAACAAAACAAAGCTGAAACACCCAGGAGAGTCCCAACCCCTTAGCTTGTAATAAGTCAGCTTTTGTTAGCTTGGCTTTTGAGTATTAAGCACTCAGTTCATCTCCATTGATTTGTAATGAGGCTGGGAGGCTCACAAAGCCTTAATCAAGCCAGGATCCCTTTAAAATGAACTCTTCTGCGAAGAGAGCTGGCAGATAGCATCTGTGGAGGAGCTGTGTTGGAGAGAGCTCACTGTCCCCATTGTGAGGCTTACACTGGGCAAGAGAATGGAGCAGGAGCTTCATTAGTCTGATAAAAACAGACAGGCCAACTTTTCATTAGAGGGATGCACAAATCCACTTTACTTGGCTTTCCTCCTTTACATTATAAAAGCATTATCAGGCCCAAGCTTATGGGACTCATTATTCCATACAAACACCAGGCTTGGAGGTGGGGAGGTGCAGAGAGAGCTAAGCCATCCATCTTGGAGCAGGATTGAGGACCTACGCTTGATTTTCACAGCAAAAACACTGAATTAACCACAGGCCAAGCTTCCCATCCCCATGAAATTAAGATCCACAAGATAATCTTCTACTTCCTTTTTCTACTATCAAATAAAAGGGAGTAGTAGGACTTCCGACCTTTTGCAATAGGGGGCAATTTCTTCTAAGGTTTAAGCATCTTGCTTCTGGATTATGGAGAAATTCTGCTGTGTTTCATGATCTCTGCTCTAGTAAAATGATTTTAAGCAAATGAAGTGACTCATACTGCTGTTGTTTATCTTTTTCCTATACCATGTTTCATTGTGACATCACAAATAATAGTTACAAAATTTTATACTAGATATTAATTTATTATAATATAATTTATTTACTAGATCTAATTTTGGTGTGGAGGCATTGATATGGGGGTTTGGGTCAAGAATTCTAATTCAACTTTTGCAGCACTTTTTCAACTTTGGCTTCTGACTTCTGCTACCCAACTCTTTGTCTTACTTTCTGTACTCACTTTCTATGCTTTTCATCATCTGCTAACCTGAGGAATTTATACCCTGCCAACTATGCTCTGGTCAGTAAACTTAAAACTCTCGGATCTTTTTTCCCTACACTCCTTTATGTACAATGGAGTATAATTTTTAATACTGGATTTTTTTCAGCTATCTCCCTTTTATAGCATATGCTATGTTACTGTTTGATATTATCTTTACAGTAAAAAAAGAATAGGAGTAATGCATGTTTTATCAGTAAGATATATCCCAAGTTTTGCAAGATAAGTTTACCCCAAATAAAACATAACTAAACCAACATCCAACCTGCAAAAGTAAAGGCACTTTTTTATTTGCTTTTTAAAAATTGTATTGGAATTTTCACAGGAGATATCTGATCCAGGCATGGAAAACTCAAATGTCACTTGTACTCTATTGCTCCTCGACTAAACAAATAATTTGCACCCTAAACCAAGAATAACCTGTAGCTTCATGGGAATAACTTTAGATTGTACTTGGAGGAAACTGGCGTCTACACAGAGAGCCAAGGGTTCATTGCTCTCCCTCCCACACCTGAGACTAAAGCACGGCTTGACCTGGAACTTCTGATGTCACTGTCCATTCATCTGCATACTGTTGACCAATCAGTATTGGTGAAGTCTACCAAAAGTGGCAAGCCCCTGAACCTGCTTTTAGTAAATTTTAGCTTCACCCTAGAACTAGGCACCAGTATTTATATTACATAGTGGCAACAATCCTCTTAATCTGGTGCCTCAGAATCTGACCTATGTGGACCGGTGCTTAACACAGTGTTATGTGCTGGAGGTACATAATCAACCTCTGTTTGCAAGCAGTCATGATGTAGATGATGATGATGATGATGATGATGATGATGATGATGAAGTAACTTGATTCATTTCTCTCTTTCCATCTGTACTTTTAATCTCTGACTCAAAGATGACAGTGGCTGAGGAACTAAGCTATCAACTGTTTCTACTGGTAGAAATCAGGTGAGTCAGCACCTTGAGGTAAAGCTATTCAATGGGGGACTCTTTGATTTTAAGTGTTTCCCTGAGATCAAGTGGGCCCAGAGATAGCAAATGTGAGGTACACAGTGCTCCAAACTGTGACATGACAAGATAGGAGATAGAGAATTGGCTTTCTTCAGGAATGTCTATTTTTTTACTAGGTAAAGGCCTAATTTTACTTCCAAGAGTTCAGAATTTGGAGCATTGACAGCTATATAAAGATAATTGTCTTTCTTAGATTATGTAAATATCCATGAAAACCTATAAGTTTCTGCTTTCTGAATCTTTACCTGAAATAAGGGTTACCATTTATTTATATCCAAGGAAGAGGATAAACCCTGACCCCTTTTTTAACTTTCTTTGTCATAAATCCTTATTGTAAATACAGAATTGCTAGTCAGTCCTAAACTTGAACCTAAAAAATTAGCCAAATGTCGTGGCCTGTGCCTATAGTCCCAGGTACTTGGGAGGCTGAGGCAGGAGGATTGCTTACTCAAGCCCAGGAGTTAGAGGTTGCTGTGAACTATGATGGATGTCACTGCACTCTAGCACATGAGAAAGAACAAGAACTTATCTCAAAAAAAAAAAAGAATAGTATTAAGAGGTGGGGTTTGTAGCAGGTGATTAGGCCACAAAGGCTCCTCCCATGTGGATAAAATTAAGGCTCCTATAAAAGAGGATTCATATAGCATTAGGCTAGTGTGTCCTTCTGTGGGAAGTTGAGGATTTTGTATCATCTGCCTGAGACCACACCATGGCATAAATCTACTTGAGACAATCTATTTGATCTGAATGTTAGTTTTCTTCTTTTCATTCAATCGCGAGCTAAGTTCTTTCTCTTTTTTTATAACTGGAACCAAATGACCTGAGTTATTTTGTTCCTTTTAGTGATAAATCTAATTGGGTCTCCGTCCTGGAAACAACCTCTGGTTTGGCACTTATCCCGAGAGAGATGTAGTGTGGTATGGAGGTCAGGCAAAGGGTGATAAATTGAGGAATTGTGGATCATACCTTCAGGCCTGGTACTTTAATTGCTTTTAGCATCACTGTGAAGGAAGACAAATCCAGCAACAGTCAAGCACTTAACAAGATAAAGCAAGAACCGAGGGCATGACAATCAGGAATAGGTGAGCTCTGGTGTGGGATTTTCTGAGGTCAAATCATGTGTAACTCCAGCGATTTCAGACACAAGCCATGGAATCGAATAAGTAAAAGTATTGTAGTCATGGAGACACCAAGCCTCTCAAATAGCTCTGATTCTAACATGGGGTGTGAACGTACCAATGTCAACAACTGGAGAGAGCTGTGTGGATGAATGGGTAATCTCACAGACTAGTTTGGACTTCAGTATGGGGTTGGTAAAGCAGAAAAAGTACCCCTAGGGCAGTACAGAATTAGCCAAGAACAGTTTGTTGGTTCTGCAAGAGCCTCCCAGTTTGGATACAGAGATTCAGGAAGCCTGGGTCTTCACCACGGTTGAATTGCAGACATTTCATCAAGGGATGCAATGAAGATGGGTGCTGACATCCCAAGACTCTTTTAACCAGATGTCTTTTCTTCTAATGCCATGACTATGCTGGTAAAAAAAAAAAAAAAAAAAAAAAAAGGGAGGGAATGTACACAGAAACTAATTATGTTGTTAACTAAAATTCAGTTTTAAACAAAAAAACTATATAAATTGATGAATTTTAGTTTTCTACCACCAACAGAAAGTTATATATCTGCACACCTGAATCTTGTGACCACAAGAGCCCCCATAAGTTTTAAGAAGGAGTATAGAAGTTGTGAAAGGAAGGACGATGATAAGTTATGGATTGAAAAGTTTTCTCAGGAAGAGGATAACTTCTTAGGACCTTGTTGAGAAATTTGCAATTGCAATTGCAGGTTGAGGGATGAGTAGGGAAGGAGGATCTGGGGCAAATAGACCTAGCTGACCCAATATCAGTAATGGAAGAAAAGAGATGAGATTGTAGAATATATAGAAGAGAAATTGGGGTCAAGAAGCAGATATGGGTGGTTGGAATGTGTTATAGTTTGAATATGTTCCTACAAAATTCAGGTGTTAACATGATCACAATAAATATTAAGATAGGATCAAGGGCAGGCACGGTAGATGGCTCAGGCCTGCAACTTTAACACTTTGGGAGGCCAAGGCAGGAGGATTGCTTGAGGCCAGGAGATTGAAACCAGCTTGAGCAAGAGTGAGACCTCACCTCTACAAAAAAAAAGAAAAAAAAAAAATTAGCCAAGTGTTGTGGCCTGTGCCTATAGTCCCAGCTACTTGGGAGGCTGAGGCAGGAGGATTGCTTGCTCAAGCCCAGGAGTTAGAGGTTGCTGTGAACTATGATGGATGCCACTGCACTCCAGCCCATGAGAAAGAGCAAGAACTTATCTCAAAAAAAAAAAAAAAAAAAAGATGGGGTCTTCAACAGGTGATTAGGCCAGAAAGGCTCCACCCATGTGGATAAAATTTAGGCTCTTATAAAAGAGGGTTCACATAGCATTAGGCTAGCATCCCCTTCTGCCTTGCGCCTTTCACCACATGAGGAAACAGCAGTGCTCCCTTTTGGAGGATACGACAACCAGGCGCCATCTTGGAAGCAGACAGCAGCCCTCACCAGACAGTGAACCTGCCAAAGCCTTGATTCGAGACTTTCCAGACTCTAGGACTGTGAGAAAACATTTTTTTCTTTATAAAGTACCCAATATCAGGTATGCTGTTATAGCAGTACAAATAGACTAAGACAAAATGCACGTAGGTTAAAGACAGAGCCAACTGCCCAGGTGTCGTGGCTCATAGCTATAATCCCAGCACTTTGGGAGGCTAAGGTGGGAGGATTGCTTGAGCTCAGGAGTTTGAAGCTGCAATGAGCTATGATAACATCTACCAACAGTCACTGTACTCCAGCCTGCATGAGACAGAGAGAAAGACGCTGTCTCAAAAGAAAGCCGATAAGCCACAAAAGAAATAGAAGACAGTTTATAGGAGGTGGTAATGGGACTAGCGTAGAAAATGATAAGTAAATAGGCTGTTTTGAACAGAAGAGATCTGCTTTGTCTTCTCAGACAGGAAGAAAACAGGTAAAAATGATTATGCCGCACTTCATAGAAAGAGGAATGAGAGGTTGAAGGAGATAATGGTTGACCACATTTCCAACATGGAAAATCTGCAGCATCTCAACCAGACACTACTGCATGGTTAACACTCTCCTTTTGGTGAATGCTTTTAACAGCTCTCTCCCTTCTAGCATCTGAGATCATGACATCTTATAAAAAGTCACTGAAACCTCTCCTCCCAACACCTTACCCTGTCTTCGCCTGCTCTTTCTTTCTAGTCCTCCACTGCTCTCACATAGATCAATATCTGGTCTCCACCGCTCTGTGTGGGGTCTTCAGTGTGGTTGTCTGGCATGTTTCTAACTGGTATGCCCCTCCAACATTACTCCATTACCTTCATAATGAAGCTAGTGGATAAGCAACAAAGTTTCTAGCCTACTCACCCTAGGACTCCAGACCTCTACTTCTATCAGAGAGGTAGACACAGAATCATTCTGTTGTTGATATATGTATGTGTGTGTGTGTGTGGAGTCAGACTGAGGTGACTTCCAACTCAGCAGTTCACAAGCTATGTGATCCAGGTAAGTTATTCATTCTCCCTGAGCTTCACTTTCCTCATTCCTGAAATAAAAATGGTCACGTCTAAGTTCATCACTTCTCTCTTAGAAAGGACTATGATCAGGATCCTGATTTGCTAAATCTTGTTTCACCATCAATGGGATAGAAACTATGGGATTTACTCCAGTGTAATAACATTATTTATGGCCAAGTGGAGCTTTAGCCTCAAATTCACATATAGGTAGGCTGGAATTCTCTTTCCCTGCTCCCCTAATATCTAAGGCAGAGGCAGACACGACCAGTTTGTTCCATCTTTCTTTTGCTGTACTCCTTCCCGGTCTCACAAGACCTTCCAAAAGTGAGTGCAATTCCAATTAGGAGGCTCCTCCATACCCACCTTACCAAATCTGTTCTAGGAGAATGAAGAGAAAAAAAAGAGAAAAATCAATAGAAAGTGTTCACAGCAGCTCAGTTCCACTTGTAATCCCTTATTCCTTCCACTGTGATTTCTTTATCTCATACTGCAGCTACTCTGCTTGCTCAGTGGGAAATGCATAACATCGAGACAGGAACTTAGTAGGTATTCAATCAACAGTGGCTATGTTTATGTTATCACTATTAATATTCATTAACTGGGTCATTGTGAATAGAAACTACGCTAAATAGATTCTTCTTCAAAAGCCCAACATGTCAGACCACAGGCATATCCCTTTATATAGAAAGGGCTTGGAAGTCCCACCTCGCTTTGGTTAAGCTGTAATTGATCTCTCAAACCATATGAATGGAGGACCTGAGTGTTGCTGAAAGTAGAAAGTTTAAGAGAACTCTGTTCTGAGCAGGCTCCCCTTCTCCTGGATACATACAAAAAGGAGAGATTTGGGAGACTTAAGACTGAATGTCTCTTGGTTTGTACAAAGTTTTCATACCAGATTGATACTTCCGTGGACCCAAGGGCCAATGTTTCTTTCTTAAGGGTAACATTAAGCCAGGAGTGGCAAGTAAAGGTTTGGGCAGTGATAGGATATATTTGGCCATACATAGTAATTGCTGCCAGAATCAGAGCCCTAAGTGCCACTCAATTAGGAGATCGCTACTGAGTCCATAGTGTGCACCATCTGCTTGTGCACTGCACCTGACTCAGAAGGGACATTCTCTCAGAGACTCAGGATGTTACTCGTGGGGAACAGGGTGCTCTGGCTTTGTATAGTTGGCAGCATTCTCACTGACCTTCCACTTGTACTTCTTCAAGGTCCATGGAGGTACTCCTAACACTAGGGCAGAGAGCTTTGACCTTGATGAGAGTGCCTCCTGTGAGCAACAAGTACCAGCTGCTGCCAGGGCAACCCTGTGGGACTCAGTGCCACCACTGAGGGCACTGTCCCCGAGCTGTCTGGCTCCATCCCAGCCCCAGCACAGATCAGTTCAAGGAAGCTGAGCCTGCTGTCTACAAGGGACAGATTGAGAGGTCTGAGCTAGTGCAGACAGCAGCTGTGCCAGGGGGCTGGGTTGAGGTCCTTACATGGGAGATGGGCCAGGAGGAAGGTGCTTGGAATCCAGGGTTGTCAAACAGGCCCCCTGTAATAAACCAACCCTGTGAGCAGTACCAGACAGCTCCTGAATCCTTTTGCTGAATAAGACAATAAATATATCACTGAACCACAAAATGGCCTCTGGGTGGCTATAAAATACTTAATTATTGATTAATCTTTATTAATTAATGAATTTGAACAGGAGTGCTGCTAAACAGGAATATGAAAAGCCAGTGTGCCATGAGAGTAGAGAGGAAAGGGCTTGCTGGCTGTCCTGGGCACAGACCACTGCCTGTGTGCAGACAGCTACGCTTCTGTCCTAGACTGCTACCACTAGGGTTGATAGTGCCAGTGGGTGCCTCTGCAGTTTCAAGACTGGCTGTAAAGTAAGGTAGGTGATAAAATGAGAGCAAAGGAAGAAGGAAGGAGACAAGTGAAAACATGTAGAATGACAGGAGAAATAGCCACGCAGTTCAACTTTTATTTACCATCTACTCTTTGCCAGGAATTGAGGTTTTGGTGAATAAGAAATTGTCCTGCCCTTCAGTTCTTCACAGTTTAGGACAGAAAGTAAAAGATTTCAACTTAATGTCCAACACACTTGCACTCAGCATTACAGGGAAAATTCTGGATATACAGGATTAGGATCAGAGAGCACTGAAGCTATAATCTAAACTTAGCATATGAACCATTAAGTTCAAAGAGACCTTGATATGCAATAATAACAATAACAACAATAATAAATATATTCCTTCATAGAGGAGAGAAATAGGTAAATTACTTACTCACATAATCTCATCATTTTCTCTAGAGCTGTTCAGGTATGCCAGCATGTCACTAAAGGCAGCACAGCAGTTAAATACTGGCTCTATTCCTAACTGTGGGACTTTGTACAAACTCCTTCACCCTAGTGGCCTTTAGTTTCCTTGTGCGTTTAATGATGACAATGATGCTCTTCTTACAGGGTTGTTGTGAAAATGAGATGATTACATGGAAAGTGCAGAGGTTCCTGCCATGTAGGACTCATGAGCGATTGGTCTAAGAGACGTTTACAAATAGTAGTAATTAGTTATCATTCTATCTGGCAATAAATTGTAATCCTTTTATTATGTGGCACTCATGCTCAATTAATGGTGGAAAACCATACCATGCTCATGGGTCAGGAGAATCAACAATGTTAAAATGTCTATACTACCCAAGGTGATAGACAGATTCAGTGAAATCCCTATTAAAATACCAACATCATTTTTTGCAGATCTAGAAAAAATAATTTTACACTATGCATGGAACCAGAGAAGACTCTGCATAGAAAAAGCAGTCTTAAGCAAAAAGAACAAATTGGGAGATATCAATTTACCAAACTTCAAGGTATACTACAAGGCTGTAGTAACTAAAACAGCATGGCAATGGCCAAAGAACAGAGACACAGACCAAGGGAACAGAACTGAGAATCCAGATATAAAACCATCTTCATATAGCCATCTAATCTTGAACAAAATAGACAAAAACATACACTGGGGACAAAATTCCTTATTCAATAAATGTTGCTGGGAAAATTGAATAGCCACATTTAGAAGACTGAAAAAGAATCCACACCTTTTACCGCTCACAAAAAATCAACTCATGGTGGATAACAGACTTAAACCTAAGGCATGAAACTATAAGAATTCTAGAAGAAAATGTTAGAAAAATTATAGACCTTGGCCTAGGGAAAGAATTTATGAAGAAGACCCCAAAGGCAATCACAGCATCAATAAAAATAAATGAATAAGAAATTGTCCTGCCCTTCAGTCAAATTAAGAAGCTTTTGCACAGCCAAGGAAACCATCATGAGAGCAAACAGACAACCTACAGAACGGGAAAAAATATTCACATGCTACATATCCAATAAAAGGGTGATTACTAACATCTATATATAATTCAGGAAAATCAGTAAGAAAAAATCAAACAACCCTATCAAAAAGTGGGCAAAGGACATAAATAGGAACTTTTCAAAAGAAGATAGACTAATGAACAAAAAACATCT
Source organism: Microcebus murinus (assembly GCF_040939455.1). Lineage (NCBI taxonomy): Eukaryota > Metazoa > Chordata > Mammalia > Primates > Cheirogaleidae > Microcebus > Microcebus murinus. The sequence continues at coordinate 111,455,434 of NC_134105.1, read as the reverse complement.
GAAAAAATGCTCAACATCTCTGATCATCAGGAAATGCAAATCAAAACCACTATGACCTATCACTCATCTCCAGTGAGAATGGCCTTTATCAAAAAGCCCCCAAACAATAAATGTTGGCATAAATGTGGAGAGATAGGAACACTCATTCACTGCTGATGGGACTGTAAACGAGTACAATCTCTATGGAAAGTAATATGGAAATACCTCAAAGAATTCAAAGTAGAACTACCATTTGATCCACCAATTCCACTACTGGGTATTTACCCAAAGGAAAAAAAAAAAAAAGACATTCTATAAAAAGGATATCTGCACTTGGATGTTCATAGAAGCACAATTCACAGTTTCAAAGATGTGGAAACAACCCAAGTGCCCATCAGTATATGAGTGGATTAATAAAAAGTCGTATATGTGTAAGATGGAGTTCTACTCAGCCACAAAAAACAATGGTGATCTAGCACCTCTTTATATTATCCTGGATAGAACTGGACCCCATTTGACTAAGTGAAGTATTACAAGAATGGAGAAACAAGAGCCATATGTACTCACCATCAAATTGGTATTAAGTGATCAACAGTTACGTGCACATATAGTAGTAACATTCATCAGGTGTCGGGCAGGTGTGGAAGGGAAGGAGGGGTTGGGCATATTCACACCTCATGGGTGCATTTGTGCACCATCTGTGAGATGGACATGCTTCAAGCTCTGACTCAGGTGGGGCAAAGGCAATATACCTAACCTAAACATTTGTACCCTCGTAATATGCTGAAATAAAAAAAATTAAAAATTAAAAGAATTAAGTGTTATATTACATGTAGTACTTAGCACATTGCCTGGCATTTAACACTTCTTAAATGTTAAGTGTTAAAATAATTATTTATAATATTATTATTAGAAGGGGTCAAAAATAAGTCCCATTGAGGCAAAATATTCCACTACTTTTTAAAAGGCAATCTCCTCTTTTCTCTTCTCACCACTCCCACCTTTTATTTACTCACACACCCCCTACACACACACACACACACACACACACACACACACACACACACCACTATTGTCATAATGGGGTGAACTCGAGAGCATCTAGAGGGTGTTTCTTAAACCTTTAAGTTGTGGCAGTCGGAAAGGACCCTGACCTTCTAAGAATCTCAGCAGGAATTATGTCTGTGTGCATTTTTTCACTCTGAAAGCCAAATTACAACGAACCATTCTAGGACATGATGTCAAAAGGTTTATGTTTTTCTTGGTAGAAGTCATAGGAATGAATAAGTTGACCTCTATAAGTAAGTCAAATTTAAGGCTTACTGTCTTAAAAACTAGAAAACTGTTATAAACAAAGAACAGAGGGAACTTGAAGGAGAGAGTGAGAACTTGCATCTGGGTTGGAAAAAGTGACTTTCAGGGAGGAAGTAGCAGCTGAATGGTGCTTTGAAGGGTAAGTAGGATTTCAATAAAAACAGATGAGCAAGGTTATTCTAAACTGAAGAAACATATATAAGCATAATGGCATAAGAATATGGGAAATATCTTAGAAACTATGTTTATGATTTCTAATAAGTGACTTATATAAGTGCATATGTTGTTTACATTCACAGTTTCTTTGCTTGTTTGAATCTGAGTTACAGTTTTAGTTCCATGAAACAAAGCGTTTCATGTTATAAAAGCCTCTTTTTAGTTCAGGGAGGTAGGGAGGAGACAGAGCTATCTTTCTCGTTCTCTATGGGAAGCCATTTTGTAGAGGATAATGCCAGCTGCAGTTTGAGGCTGGCCCTTGAGAAAGCTCCTAAGAATTGCTGAGAAAGAATTTTCTTAGCATGTCACCCAGATTCCTTTGCACATAATCTAGGGTGGATACGATTCAAATTTTAAAAAGAAAAAAAAAAAAAAGAGAGAAAAGAAAAGAAAAAAGAGACAAAACCAAAACCAAAAAATAAAAAGAATCAAACAAACGAATTCCAATCCGATGAAATGCTTCCTCTGACCTCATAGGAAGGCTGGTAAAAGAGCTGGTGACAACAATGTCTTGAGGGCAGAGTGAGCTGGGACAGTGCTATTTTCTAGGACTTAGGTGGGCTCCCCTGCAGAAGAGAAATCACCAAGACATAGTCTCTCCCATTTCCCAACCCCTCCCCACCTGTGTACCACTGAATGCCTGGGGGAAAAGAAATAAATAGCCAGGTAGAGTTCAAACCAGAAAAAAATGGAAACCAGATTCTCTGAGGGAAAAACACAATCAGCAACACTGCGAGCAGCAGCGAGAGAGAGCAGCGAGAGAGAGAAACCTGGAAAGCAGAAATGCTAAAGCGAGGGAGCTAGGCTCTTGCAAAAGGAAATTAGATGTGAGCTGCCAGGTGATATAGCAGCTGAAAGGTCAGTGCTATTTTGGGCTGAATATGAAGAGGCTTCAGGCATCTCAGGACAGAAAAAAAAAGTACAAACTCAAGAGGGTTCAGAGAAAGGCAACAGCATTGATTAAAGAATGGCTGTTGGCTGTGTGGTGAAAGATTAAAGGCATGAGATAGGCAGGAGCAGCCAGGGAGCTGGGTGCCAAGTGGGTATTAATAGCACTTTGTGGTGACAAAGCACTCAACACTGTGTTTATTTCTTATCTCTCACATGATTGTTCTCTCCTTGTAATGTATTCATTCATCCAATAGTCATTTATTGACCACCTGCTTTGTGCCATTTGTTGTGCTGGTGTGTCAAAGTATTATAAAATATGCTACAGCCTCAATTCTTGAAAAACCCACTAGGTAAGAGAGACAATGATGAGCAATAAGGGGAATACCAGGGGGTAAATACTCAACAGGTAATGTGAACTCAAGAAAAGGGATTCTTGTTGTGCTGTAAGAGAGCAGGAAAGGTTTAAAGAGAAGGTAATCTTTTAATTGAATTTTTTAGAGTCAATAGGTTATTTACAAAGTAGAATGGGTGGGATGGAAGGTGGGGAGAACATTCTAAGCAGAGGGAACAGCATGATTAAATGCACAGATTAGGGTGCATGGCTCCATGAGACTAAACCCTAGGGTTTGTAGACAGAACAAAGAGGGGAGTTGTGGAAAACAGGTCATAGGAGGAATCAATTATTTGTTCCTTTTGCTCCTATGTTGCAACATGCTAATTAGCATATGTCTTAACAACAAATATCCTTGAAAATCTACATAAAGCTCTGTGGTAAACATTGTAGGAAATATAAAGGTAGGAATAACATAGTCCTGAACTTGTCAATCAATAAACAAGCATTTGCTGACGTTTTACCATATCCCAGGTGCTAAGCTAGAAAGTAAGAGGATCTATCTTGAAGAAGAAAAGCTCCCCCAAAGCCTTTAATTGAGATAATGACAAAGTATTATTTATATAAATTATTAATTATTTTAAAAAGTGAATAGAATTGCAGTTCACAGACATTACAACATATGTACCAGAGGTGAGGAGGAGGACCATATATGGTAACTTTCAGTTCCAAGTACCTGCTAAGGTAAAATGAACTTTTCCAAATCTTGGTTGTGTAAAAACACAGGTTATTATCATTACAACTCTTGGTTCTGTGGTTTGACTGGACTCAGCGAGGTGGTTCTTGTCTGGAGTATCATGTAGTTACTGACATATGAAAGTTGGAGCTGGAATTATCTACAGGTTTGACCAGGCTGGACATCTAGAATGGCTCCTTTACTCCAATATGTGGTGCCTCCATTGGAAGGGTTACCCAGGCAGCTGTCTATTTCCACATGCCATGGCTACCTTACATACATAGCACAGAAGTTTCAGGTGGTCTCAGACATCCCACATGACATCTGGCTTCCCTCAAAGCATGTGCTCTAAGAGTGAGGGTTTCCAGAGGCTGGGGAAGAAAGACAAAAGGCTTCTTATGATGTGAACTTGGAAGTCATACAATGCCACTTCCATCACATTCCTTGAGTCAAAATGGAAGTCATGGGGACAATCTGTTCAGGGCCTGAACATCAATAGGCATAAGTCACTGGAGTGCTATCTTTGGAAACCAGCTACCATGTCTCCAATACGAATTGCACAGGAAGAGGGGTCACTGTGTAGAGGACTGTCAGGGAAGACACATCACTGAGGAGGTGTAGCTTAAGTTGGGCCTTAGAGGAAATGTGGGTTCCATCCAAGAAGAGAGAAGAGTTCATGGTGCAAAGAGCATACACTCAAGAGGATGTGAGCTTGAATCTTGCTTCTACCATTTTCTAACCATGTGCCTTTGGGGGGCAATACCTCACAGAGAAGCTGAAGAGAATAGTAAAAGCACACATGAAAAGCCTAGATCATAGCCAAGATATATTAAAAAGGGGTTATTATTAATCACAAAAGAGAATATTCTAAACTGTGTAAAAATTAAAGATACAAGGTATGTTGAGAATATAATGAGCGACCTAGCATTTGCCACAAATTGTGCTTCTTAAAATGTTTATGTGAATAATGGTGGGGCCAGACCCCACCATGGTCTGGTTAGAGAACAAAGTAAGACTGCCTTACCCCAGAACGTCATCTTCTGCAATATGCCCAAGGGTCTTCCACTAGTTAGTAGTTCATTCCTCTCACTTAGGATATCATGTCCCCTGGGATCTCCTGTCACAATGGAAATACTCTGAAAGAGGTAATACATTAAGATATCATCAATTACTAACAAGGTAGTATACGCTTGAGATTACTTTTCAATCATAATAGTCAAGATATTCTAGGTTATGCAGTGATAAAAAAAAAAGAAAACATTCCCACAATCTTAGTTTCTTTTTAACACGGCAGCACTTACTCGCTCACACAAAGTCCCCTGCATGTCTGGTGACTCTCCAGGGCAGCTGTCCTCCGTGTGCTGGCTCAGCACTGCAGGCTGCTTGGATCCGATGGCACCTCCATATCAACATGTGTCCCCATGATCACCACGGCAGAACAGCAGCTAGCAGAGTCAAACACTGGCAATAAATGCTCCTACAAAAAAAAGTAACATGCATCGGTTTCCATCCACGTTCCATTGGCCAGTGTAAGTCACCAGGCCACACGTAGCTTCAAGAGAGGCAGGAAGCTATAAGCCTCTATGTGCCCAGAGAGGAACTGGATATTGATTAAGCACAATACGCGCAGCACATGGACCAGAGAGGAAATTCAGGCAAGAAAGAAACTAGGCTTTGTTTCTAAGAAATTGAGAAGACTTTTGATAGTGCAATAGAGGGAAACTGTCAGGTACAAAGTAGGAAGCAGATCTAATGGGTCATCACTTTGGTTTTCTCAATACAGAGATATAGATGGTAGCACTAAGCTCCTAGCAAAGAAGAAGGTGTCAAAACAGAGATAGAGGTTCTCAGAAGGAAACAAGAGGAACACACAGCCGGCGCCACCTTTGGCTGGTCCACATTTAAGCATCAAGCCATTTGTCTTTCAACACGATGCTGTGATAGTCACCATCATCAGAAAACCACCAGTCTAAAAGTCATCTTCTTAATCGATAATTAACAAATGGAGAGGGTGCTGGGGTGAATATTTCTGTATATGACAGAAGAGAAAGTAGGCTGACGTGAAGAAATAGAAACTAGGCCAGATTTGAGAATTCAGGCAAAGAGACAGGCCGGTAAAAATAGAAGGTCATGTCTGGGTATGAGGAGATATCACCATGAGAAATCAGAAAAGCAAGAATAACTGAAACTGCTTCAAATGGATTTCAGCTTAGAGTTCTAGGGTGAAGGAAAGCAGGCTGGTGCTTCTAGGGGAGTGGGGTGTCTTTGGGGAGGGTAGCAGCAGGAAGAGGCTGGTGATCCTAGCAGGGATCTGCTATGCTTGTAATAGAAATAGCCCAAATCAGGGGGAAGGTCACCCCTCCCATCCCAGGACAGCCACCCAACTCAGTCTCTGTGCCCTTCGCCAGATTTTAAGGGTTTATCTCTGCCACCCCGACAAGACTCTTAACCATCATTCATCCTTTAGCCCTAACAGATAGTGGGGTTATATTACATGAATAGCTTACCACTTTTTATATTTGCTTTAATTTTTTATTTTAGAACAGTTTTAGATTTACAAAAAAAGTTGAAATTGTACAGAGAGTTCTCATGCATCCCCCCACACACCAGTTTTCCTTGTTATTTTCATCTTATATTGGTATGATACAGTGTCTCAATGAATGAACCAATATTGAGACATTATTATTATTATTAACTAATGGATGACAACTTTAAAAAGCTACATGGTCTCACTCACAAGCTGAACCTAGAAAAGCAGATCTCAGAAGTAGTGAGCAGGACAGTGGTCATCAGAAGCTGGGGGCTGGGGGGCCGGGAGAGAGGTCGGTCCATAGACACAAAGTTACAGTTAGGTAGGAGGACTAAATTCTGGTGTTCTGCTGTTTTTGTCACAGCAAGGTGACTGTAGTTAACAATAGGACATTGTATATTTCAAAATAGCTAGAAGAGAGGATTTTGAATGCTCTTAACACAAAGAAGTGATAAATGTTTGAAGTGATAGATCATTATGCAATGTATACATGTATCAAAACATCACACCATACCCTCTAAATACTTGCACATATAAATATGTACAAGTATTATGTGTCAATTAAAAATGAAATAAAACTTAAAAACTATTTTATGCATGATCTAGAGGTTGGCAATGGTCACAGTATATATTTGTCAGTGAAATGGAAGGGATTATGAAACAGTAAAACTTCACATATAAAGAACAGAGCATTTCAACAAACTTATCTTTAGTAGGTAAATAATAACAACAACAACAAAATTACACACAAAAGGGGCATCTAGGGCCAAGATGGTATTATCTTATTTATGCACTAAAGTTTAAACTCAATGAGTCAAAATAATGTCAAAAATAAATAAATAAAAAATAAACAGGATAAAACCTGTTACAAGAAATGACTCTGACAGACCACTTGTCTCAACCCTTCTGTGATGCTAGCTCTGGAAACCAGACTTTCAGCCTACAATTCTGGGCCTCTCTCAACTATGCTAGCAATGAATTCAGTAGCTTGTTCACACAGGTGGGGTCTGGAATTACTCATGCCACCCCGGGATGAGTATCCAATCATCTCAGGTGAATCTCTGGGTATTTGCGTATCTTCTGAGCTGCACCTTTCTCCACTAATACCCAAGATGTTTTCAGATCTTAAATCTTGCCCTCTTACTTTACTTCTTCAGGCCCCACCCTGCCCACCCCCACCCGACACCTTGGCATGTCTGGTTGATGATACAATGGGCCTTTCCACATGTCTCCCCAAAGAGCCAGCCTTTGTCCCTACCTGTAGCTAGTGCTTGGGGACACTGTTTCAGGCCAGATAGACCTCCTATATAGAGCCAGCAAGACAATTCCATTACTTTTCTGACTATAAGTGTTACTGCTGCCAAAGAAACCTGTTGCTGTTTCTGACCTATTTCTAGGGCTATCCACGACACCTAAGATCAGACCTAAGGTCAGTATATCCATCTGGGCACTGTGATCCCAAGTGTTGACTACTTTCCTTTGTATACAATCCTGACCATTTCTGGAAAGCCTGACATCCCAACACAAATGTCCAGCACTGTGTGGTTCACCGAACTAGGTCTGGAAGTGCTGAGGTCAGCACAAACGGCAGGGTATGGGGGGATTACTGCTAGAGTTCATAAAAGTGTCTGTGGGACCCACCTACCCCATAGTGGTTAGGGAAGGTCATTGACAGGGAGAGACTCTAGGGTAGTAGACAGGGATTAGAAATAAGAGAAAAAGGAGGCAGGCAGTCCAAAAAGGGACGAGGTGTCAGTAACTTTTCACAGGACCTCCACTGAAAGAAGAAGGAGTTGGGAGATTATCAGGCAAGAAGAAAAAGAGATAATAAACCATTTCTAAAGTAAAGTGGTAGAGAAACAATCCACCGTTGCCTGAAGCCGGAGATCTGAGTCACTGGTATCCACATCTCTGCTCTGAAGCATACATTCACTTGTCCCCAAATTTTATGTCACCTAGTTTGTTTGCACAAACCACAAGATCACTTGTTTTAAACTCTCATTTTCGATTTCTAGTTTTTGGCCATGCTCAAGGTTTCAATTTCATTAGTGGAAAAATATGAGAGCCCTCCAGTGGCCAAAAATAAAACCTAAACATTTATACCACCTCTAAGTAAAGCCTCTTTAGCCTTGTGGGGCACGGGGTAGGGAAGGGGGATGCTGCCTATATTTCAAAAGCTGAGAATTCAGTGTCAGATAAGGTGGGACTTTTATTTTCATTCCGTTGACTCAGATAACTTGAGTAATTCTTACTGTTGCTAGACAGAGGGGCAGCATTGGAAATAGAACCAGAATTGAAATGTTACAAACACACAGAAGAAAGCCTCCTGGTGTATTTTCTTAAATGAAGATTTGTTATGTAAAAGTAAAGCAGCAACAGAGAAGAGTTAACATTCATTACCGGTCAAGTTAAAGAACTCGTGTAAAGAAGAACTTGGACTCCTCTCTTTGAAGATATAAATCTGTAGCCATGAGGAACTGCTCCTAAATCCTAATAGGGATTTATATAGATATATGGCTGGACTTTTTTTTTTTTTTTCTCCCTCTGGCTTATCTGTGCTGTACACTTTCTCTTATCCATGCTAATGGAGGGGATCAGTAGTGCAGATAATTGAAAGGTTGTGTGCCAACAAACTGCTTTGTGGTTACTGCCAAAAACTCCCTAGCGTTGCATGGTTAATGAAAAGTCAGGCAATGGCAGGGTTCTCATCACATAGCAGCCCAGTGTAATAATAATAGCTATTATTTATTGAGCCCTCACTACATGCCAGATTAAGTGCTTTACATCCAATTATCTTATTATGTCCTCACCTACAGGTCTATGAAATTGGTATAATTTTCTCTATTTTATGGATGAGAAAACTGAGGCTCAGAAGGTCAAGTAATTTCCAGTAACCATTCTACTCATTTAAGTGGTAAAATTGTTTTATAAACAAAGTCCTTTTTAGAGCAAAGTTCATACATGCCATCCCACTTTGCCATCCCACCTCCAAATGCCATAGTGCATCAGCCATGCTTGGGAGAAATTTTCTTCAAATAGGGGATTTAGAAGTGTTTTATGAGCATTGATCCTCTCTATATAAAGGGAAATTTCCAGTCTAGACTTATTATTCATAGGCTTTCTGGATTTGAGTTTCTCCTAAGAGTTTTAATTAATTTTTGGAGGAAAGAAAGATTTTTAGTTCCACATGCAATTGATTAATTTTAATCTTTACCTTACTGAGACTCTCTGCAGAATTTGAACTTAGTAACAGCTCCCTTCTTGAATAGCTTTCTTATGTCAGCTTAGGAATCACATTCAACATTGCTTCTTTCTTTACAACTGCTTCTAATTTCTTTCTTGGTAGCTTCTTCTTTTACCCATCCTTTAACAGTGTTGCCCTTTGCCCTCTTCCTTGGCTTGCTTTAAATGCTCTTGACATAACTTCAATCAGGACCTAGATGCCGATAGCTTGCCAGTCTCAATATACAGTTCTGATCTCACTCTGTGGCCCTAGCTCCATACTTCCAACTGCCAGATAGTTATTTCCATTTGAATATCATATTTATACTTTGAACTCACCAATTTTGAGCATATTGCTTAGACTACTAAAAGTATATATATTATTAATTTAAAAAGTGCCTGGTATTTAATAACTCTAAGTAATAAGCATTACTTTTATCATCATTACCAACCAATGGATAAATAAATGTATAAAGTTCAAACTTCTTAGTCAAGTATACAGCAAATGTCTCATCCTAGCTTTACATGAACCTTCATTTTTATATGCTCAATTTCCTCTGACTCCTCCTCTATCTGCCCTCAGATATTCTGTTTCATTTCTTAATTTTACACAATAAGTATAGACAATATTTTGATTCCATGCCTCTGGTTCTATGCATACTGCTTCCTTCATTTTCTCTTTATCTTGTGAACTTTTGTTCATCTTATATTCTCTTTTGCCCAAGTGTTCCCGGAAAAGTAAGTTCTTTTATCTATGATTGTATAGTAATTTGCAATATGTGGTTTTTATTATAATACAAAAATTGATCAGAATATCTGTCTTCTCTACTATGGGCCACTTGAAGTGAAGGGCTAAAATGTATGCTTCTTACTATTTTTCTTGTCAAATACAGTTTTTTTAGCACACAGTAGAGGTTTGATGAAAGAGTACATGATGTAAAACTTATACTTTTAAAATACTGAGGTTTAGACAGTGTTTTGCACAATCAGAATTAACTATATTAACTTCACTTAGATGCCCAATGAGGAAAGGGAAGAAGTTTGACTTCTGAAACTGTGTGGCATTTAAAAAAATATTTTTAAAAATTTTTAAGTAATCCTTAAGAAGAGAGGTAGAGAGAATTAGAGGGGTGGGTGAAGAACTTAGAAATCAATAATAATAAATAATTTCAATTTAAATGAGGTAGACATGACACAAAAGAACAGCACTACACTTTCTTTTGCCACTAGTGAAAGTGGATTCTTTCACTAATCCAAACTGCGTTTCTTTCCCTCTTTCTTTATTCTCATCACTGTCAGCATCATTTTTTCAAGCACTCTGTCCAGGTCCCCACTCTCTAATCTGCAAACTTGAAGATATTCCCACTCCTTCACCTTCTTAGTTTTCATTAATATTATACTCTTCTGGTTGCATGTAGATATACTTGAGTAACCTCAAGTTCCAAGGAACCTAGAGAAAGCAGAAATAGCAGGCAGCAGAAGGAGCAGCAGACAACTTAGAGTTTAGAGTTACCCATTGTGCTAAGGGAGAATCAGAATAGAGCTGGCCCACAAGAAAATCGAGCCTGGAAATCAGTTCAAATGAGGGCATCCTTATAGATATTAGCAACAAGAGTTCGAGAATATTCCCCATGGTGTTCCACTTTGAACAGTTCACCCCCTTGGAGAAAACTGTTGACCAACAGGGAATGGGAAACATTGGGTTCATGTTTCTGCTTTCCCTCTCTTGGATGGACAATTCTGAGTGGCATTCTGAACATGTCTCATGAGGTCCCTGAAAAATGTAGCCCTTGATGCCCTTAAATTTTATTAACTGCTATGGGTGCTCTGAAGAAAAATATACCAACCAACTCAGGGCACTGGGTTAAAGCAATATCCGTGACAATGATTAAAGTAACCCTGATCTCCTGCAGTCACAGCTCAAAGAGTGCCTGAAATCCTGACTAGAATTTAACTGTAAAGGTATAATTATAAGGAACACAAAGGATATGGGATGTGCAGCCACAAGTCTCTTCTGTTAGAGATAGAAACTGGCAGGAAAAAAGTGGCACTCTGAGATTTGAAATGGAGATATTTGGATGAATGGGTCAGAGAACTGTGAATCACTCAGTTCCCTTGAAACATCTGGACCAGCAGAAGTTCCCCAGCCCTAACTGGAGATCAGCCTCCCTTTGTAGAGAAACCACGCAAATTCATTAATCAAGCTGAATCCCTCAAAAAATGATGCTTATCATTTTTAAAATCTGTCTCTACATATCCTTATTGACCAAAAACGGGGATCAGGGCTTAGTATATCCAAAGTAGAGAAGTGTAGTCCATGTTCCAAGAGGAAATAGCTTACTTAACAAAAATAATTTTGATAGTTGGTCAATAAGTATGAGCAAGTGGAGAGTTGATCTTAAAGGACTTGGGGACAGGGAAAAAAATGTATGGCTACAGAAACCCTGTGGTTATTCTTTAATAACTGAGATGTATATATTTAGAAGCTACCAAAATATTCATACTGGTTGTCTGACTTGTAGAGTTTAGAAGCAATTATGGTGAAAAAGTCTAACCCTTGAACAACCCCTCCCACACCATCTTGTCATTGTAGTAAAACAAAAGTAATAATTCATCCTTGAAAGAATTGTCCAGGATTGGTGGCATACCCAAAGATTTAAAGGTTGCAGGAGTGTGGTCCTTGTCATAGCCCCACTTAGTTGAACTGTGGGATCTCTGTAAAACAAGATGAATTGTAATCAGAGGCAAATAATTGTGAATTACCATAAACTTAATAAATTAGTACCTCCAATAGCAGCTGCTCTGCTGAATGTGGTGTCTTTACTGAAATTGACACTTGACTGCACCTATTAGTCTGGCAATGTATTATGCTAGTCTACTAATGTGATGATGCTAATTGGACCTAGTGGACAGAAAAAAGTACCTTGCATATCTTGATAAGACACATACATGCCAGAAGAGTGAAAGAGAAATCCCCCAAACTTTCAATGTTTCGAGGACTTGTCACATTGGTAAAGATTTTGGGGATCCAATAGTCTGGAATATGAATGAGCATATGTACTTTGCACTTTAGGCCTCTTTGGATTTTGGAGGTAGCATATGCCATGCTTGGGAATGTTGCTTTGGCCTAATTATTGAAGGACTCACAGAGTTGTCAGTTTGAGGTGGGACAGTCCACAGTCTCAGGGTTCTGGAGCAGGGCTATTCCTTTTTTTCACCAAGAACTGTTCTTTATATACTTGGTCACACTGGTAAACATACTATTTCAGCAATCATGGTCTAAATAAGGATAAGGCAAACTGTAGACTCAGACAACTCAGAAATGAAGGTCTTGGTTACCCCAGAAAGTAAACAAACTATATCAACTGAAATTCCAGCCAACAGAAAGGGAAATCTAGAATGTTTGGTGGAAGGAAGAGATTTTGAGTATCAAATCCTCTGTACTAGTTGCAGCAATAATATTATAGCTTGTTTCACTAACCCTTATTTATTAAATCTTTTGCAAAGGTTGCAACCAGCCATTACCTTGGAGTTTCATGGACAGATTAAACTTTATGTATGAATGAATAAATCTGCATGATGAAAGTTATGGATTGTGTCAAATACCTCTGGTGCCCCAACTGACATCATCTCATCGTGAGTATTCTTCTAGCCATGACTACAGTGGACAGTTCCATACAGTTGTCAACCAAGTTGATGCTAGTTGTTGCTTCCCTTCAAGAATGCTTCTAATATCTTGTGGTTTCTGTCCTAGAGCTTCCCTAAGATCTAGGACACCAGTGGAAACTTACTTGGAAGCGTGCATTCTCCTCTAAGAAGTTGGGGAGCCAACACCCCTGGGAACATTACTCAAATGATGAGGAGTGGGCACTGGTGGATAAATGTTCCCACTTCCATTCTTCAACTGAGCAATTCTAGTAGGCATTCCCTAAGTTTCTCAGAATGTGCTAGTTCAGTAATGTGCCCTTATAATGGCTTTTTCTCCTTTACCATCTCACTTTCTATGTCCCTCATTCTTGCTATCTGAAATTATAAACAAAATTAACTACCTGAAAATAGGTTTCTGTCGTGGGTATACATTTGGGAAAACACAGGTTAAGACATCAGTTCTAGATTGCTAACTCTCAGACTAACATGAAAGAAACTAACATATAACTTATTTATGCCATCATCATTTTGCCCAAAATATATCCCATTGAGGTACCCCAATTCTAATATGGCTCCTGTTTTACTTATTTATATCTTGGATTATCTTTTCAGTTTCAATTTCTACATCTAACTGTCCTCATCTGGCATTTTCTTGTTTAAACTTTAGAGAGAAAGACTTTGATTGACTTCTCTCATCATTTCACACCAGGTCAATCCATAACCTGAATATAGATTGACTGACCTCGTCATGGCAGAAGTGTGTTATTGAATGAATTCACTGTGTCCAGAGGGGCAGGGGGCATATGGTAATGAACACAAGGCTGTTCCTTCAGCGAGGGGCTGAGTGTGACACTTTCTCGTAGAAGGAACTGTGAGCCTGGCCAGCCTCGTGACTGATAAGAATAACATAATTCTCCAAATCTACAGATCTTCCCCAGCTATCTTGCATTTTCATCTCTCCATCTTCATGTCTACTACCACAGAACCACCCCATACTTACTAAGTTCTGGGAGGTAACCACAGAAGTCTTCTATGACAACTTTCATTCATCCTGCTTCATCTTATGTTCATTCAGCTTTCAGAAGTCTGCCACACATTTGAATCATTGTTCTCCCCTGTTCAAATATCTACTTTAAGCATTTCTTGCCTATATGTGAACTCTAAACCACTAAGCTTAATATTTAACCACACTCATACACTACCTCTGGAATATAAGCTTTTTTTTTTAGGGAAAAGACTCTATCTTCTTTTCCCTTAAATATTTCCTAGAGTCCCAGCAAACAAAAAGTGCTCAGTAAGTGCATGTTGAATTTGATTTAATTGATGCTTTTGAATCTTTGGTCTATTATCTTCTTAGGCACTTAAGATATTCTCCAATCTGAAAAAAACAAGTATTTTCCAAATGTGAAATTAACCCAAACAAAGTAAAAAGAGGATATACCATTAAAAAAAAAAAAGAGACTGCTATCAAGTGGTAGCAGCAGAAACTGGGAGAGAGTCTAGTAGATTGTGTGTTGCCATAGGCTATGTCCAGGGAAAAAAGATAATCCTGGAGTTATTCTTCCATTTTCACTCAACTAAAAAGACTAATGTGCATTGTTACCTGATCAATTTTATTAGCTCCTTTGTAATTAATCATTAGCATGAACAAAAATAAATCAATGAAAATTGGTCAACATGCAAGACATATACACAATATTCCTGCAAAAAAAGTCCATTTAATTAAAGATCATTAACTGGCTTTTACTTACTGCAATTTTTTGTTATTATTTTTAAATATCTCTATTTTAATGGTAAAGATTGTAAAAAAATTTACTTTCTCTACATATAATTAAACTTGGCATTTTGTCTTCAGTCAGTATGGCTAAGGGCAAGACAACTTAGCCATTTAACTCCTTTAGTAATGATTAGCATAATTCTTGAGTTGGAGTCAAGTCAGGTAGGAAAACCGAGTCCCCATAGCCAGTTGCTTGGAGGCTTCCAGTTGTCTTTAAAAAAAATTTTTTTGGGGGGGGCATAGACTTTTTAAGATTTTGTTGAAGGATATTGGGTCTCTCCTGAGTGGAAGAAGAAAGTTTATTTATATTATATCATATACAAGTCTTTGAGATGAGGGGGTCATGGACACCTTGAAACCTATCCATTGACTTTTGGGAATCTTAGATTTAAAACCTCCACCTTAAATGACATCTCCGGAGTTACTTCATGCCCTTAGGAAAGATGGCTGTACATTCCTTCAGCCATCATAAGGCCCTTGCAAGTGTCAGAGATTGCTAAATTTCAAGTAAACAGATCAGTAAACCACATTCCTTTCCCTAAGGAGGTTTAAAAGTGGTATGGAGAAACTAAATGAACAGAAGCAGAATGAGTTATTCTGAATACTATGGTAGAAGTACACTCTAAGAGAAATCAACTTGTGTAATGTTGAAAAGGAGAACGAAGTACACTCTAAGAGAAATCAACTTGTGTAATGTTGAAAAGGAGAACGTAGACTTCCTGGGATTGAATTCCACCCTGGCGTTTTAGAGCTAATAGATTTCTTAAGTGCTTTGTGCCTCAGTCACTTTTCCTGTATATTGCAGGTGGTGGTATATGCAATTCATAGGGTTTTGTGAGGATTAAATGACTTGATGTATGAAAATCATTTAGAATAGTTCAGGACCATACTAAGGACTCAATAAATTAAGATTATTAAGTTAAGATCATAAATTATGATTATTGTACTCACTGGGGGAGAATGCTTTCAGCTGGAAAAGTCCCCCTACATGTCTGAAGGGGCGGGGATGGCTAATCGGGGGGCAGGAGACAGAGTGAAGTGAGGAATAATAAGTGTAATGTGTTCTTTTCCTTGTCCTTAGGAGCACTCCTTTGGGGTTTATAAGAGCTCAATCTTCCAACATTCTCCAGTGGACTCAGATGTGTGATGCTTTTCTTAATGAAACATCCTTCACCCTAACAATTATTTGCAGCAAGTGTTCCTGTTCAAGCAGAGTAGGTGACTTGCACAAGGTCACATAGGGGAGTGCTGCAGGAAGACAAGGAACCTCCTTATTCTTGCTTGGTTTCTTCTCCAGCACACCAGATGGACTTCCAAATGAAAATTCATTTATTTGATTTATCCAACGAAGCACACATCCTTTTAACATGACAAAAATTATCTTGGACGGGCATTAGAGCAGAATTTTTTTTCCTAAGGGCATGGAGCCACTATTTGCAATATAATAAGAAAGTCATCAGAATTATTACCATGACATGATAGAAGAATACCAACTATTTGCTGTTTAGTTGAATCTCTTCAGTAATAAGTCAGTTTATTTTAAGAAAAGTAATCTGTGTCCTTTTAGTTATATTAACAAATTTATAATCTTTATAAAATATTAACTATTGTGGGTTTTTTTAACCTAATATTTCTAACATAGGCTCCAATACCTGGATTAGAATTTTTCAAATATTTTCCTGTATAAGCCAAACTAATAGTTTCAATCATGCTTCTTGCTTCTTTATCTTAAATCTTTATCTTGAGAATTGAGTGACACATGTATGTAAATCATTTGTCACAGAGCCTGACTTAATGGGAGTCTTATTAATAATAATACCAATAATAACAACCTGGTATTTTTATTCTCATAATATATTTACTACAGCAACAATAGATTTTTCAATGAATATACCTGAAATGTTTATAGATACAGTAGATGAGCCAGATTTAAGCCACAGACAAAAGGAACAACAGATAAAATTTTATGGCCAGCAGGGAAAACTCATTTCCTTGAAAATCCTTTCTTACTTTTGCTTCATGTTTGAAATTCCACCAGCAGAATTTCAGCCTTGTTCATATATTTCATATTATTTAGTATCTACAATTTCCCTTAGTTCTGAGACTGAAGCCTATTAATTTAAGTAATATTAGTCTTTTTAACCTAAACAAGGAATGGAAAACATGCAGGGGAGAGATTTGATCAACACTGCAGGCACGAAGACTGAAAAGCACAGCTGTCTATCACAATGCAAGTTAGAAACTCAGGCCACACTGATTCAGGGAGAGGGCTCAGGGTGTGCCCTCAAACACAGTCCTTCCCCAGGCTTCTGGTCTCTAGCCTCTTCTTTCATCCCATACCTCTGTCCCTTCCTCCTAGTCATCTCATTCACTTGAGTGTTGAACCAGCTGTCTACCAGCTGAGAACCTCAAGCCTTCCATACCAGATCATTACTCCAAGAGGCTGGCTGCTATATACAATAACCTACAAGAGCTCTCCATTTGGGAAAGTCTTCCATGAGCTTCTCTGGGAGCATCATGGACCCCATAATGGACCCCATTACACTGTACCTATCTTTACCATAGCACTTACCATGATGAACTATAATGTTCTTTTTTCCGGTCTTTCACACTGGACTGGGAGTATTTTAGGGGCAAAAACGATGCCTCTTGTCTACTCATTAATTCATTTACTCACCCATTATTGATTCAACAAATGTACGATTCATATTTAGATCCCAGGGAACAGAACTGTGTTTGGCCAGAGGAGGTGGACAATGAATGTTTGTTGAATGAATGAATACATAAATGTTGAAGTAAGTAAATAAATGAATGGCAAAACTAAAGGGGGCTACAGACACTAAAGACATGCTTCTTCTACTTCACAAGTAGTCCTGGGACTGGCCCGGGTTGTTGATGACCAGAAACTGCAGTCAGAGGCAAATGTATGACTGTCTCTCTTCCGGAACATTGTGTAGCGAGGTTCAGGAAAAGGCAGTGTGATGAGAGAGAGATTAAGCAGTTTGATAACATCAGTCTCCGATCACCATTTCTCATGGTGGACTGAATGATGAATGCTAGCCTGTCAGGCATCTATCGAAATTCCTGGAGCACCTGTCTTTTGGCTTCCAGTGTAGTTCTTCTCTACTATCTGTGAGCAGAAGTGAGGAAATGCATTTCAATGTCAGTGTTATCTCAGCAGCTCCAGGGGCTGGTTTTGTTTCTTGGAATTTCCCACCAGAATGTTGTTTTTATTGTACTTCCTTTGACCTCTTAGGTAACTGGACCTGGGTTAGAGTGTTGTTTGACTGGATCATTAGCATGTCCATTAATGGAATAAAGTGAAATATACCTTGGAACTTTTTAAAAGCCAGTTTTGCAGGACAGCAACTATTTTTCTTCTAAAGCAAACATCAGGAAATGAACCTGGGAACCAAATAATGGCTAAGGTGTCTAGCTCACATTCTCTTAAAGGCAAAACGTGAAAAGGCCTAATTTTTCCAAAAGAATTTTCATTCATTAGGCATCATTGTTCATTTCAAGGTTAGAAGAGAATCAACCGTTAGAATTAGAAGAAAACTTAGTATCTAACCAAATTTTGCATGTTGCAGATGATAAAATTCAGTCCTGGAGATTTGAAGATCTCTCCATTATGTGATTGTAAAACCTATAGTACAACCAGGTTAGATTCCTATATCATTCTTTCCCTGCCTTTATTTTGTTTGGTTTTGTTTTCAACTATACTATGTGGTCCTCAGACAATTTACTGTGTTCTGGCATATGTAGAACTTACAGATTTGCTCAGTATTCAACAAAACTTATTCATAACATATGTGATATGCTCAGCACCATGGAGCATTCAAAGATGAATTACACATCCTTGAATTAGAATTCAGTCTTCATGATGACACCAGATCAGTTTTGAAACTATTATGCTATCTTATTATAGAACAGACTGATCTGTGATATAGGACCAATGAAAGCAAAGGTTTCTTGGGAACCTGAACACTTAATCTGCTATTGTGCTCCATGGCAGACTCTGACTGTGTGTTGCTAGCTGTCATTTTGGTAACCATCGTTAAGATATCCAGGAAATCTCCTTTTCAGGTAGTAGGCAGGATGCAGATTTGTGCAACAAGCTTGCATTTTCCATTTCTTAGAATTGTCACCCTATATTTCTCCAGGGGTCTCTGGCTTTACTCACCCAAATCAAATTAAATCCCTTGCGACCATTATTGCTAAGTGAAAGAAGCTGTTCTCACAGTGGACTGAAAGTCTCATACATGCATATAGCAAGGATTTGTGCTACAGGAATAAAGCTTAGGTCACAGACTGAAAATTGGTGGCCTTCACACCAAGTCTGGCTGAAAGGTATATTTTACATGGTGTAGCTAATGTTGGTTCATATAATATTTTAAATCTGAACTGCTTGCCAGAGTCTAAATCCTGAGGAATTGTACCTACTAATCTGGACTTCCAGACTCCCCTCCCAAAATACTGGAAATTCTCCCCACAGTGCATCGATCTGCCTTTCCACATGGCAATGATGACTCGGAAATCAGTAGCCACCAGTTCTTCAGGCAAAGCATGTACTTTCTAGTTTGCCACAATCCCTATAACTTGACATTATTTTTGCAAAGCAGAGGTCCAGTGTATGATTCCATTAGCATGTTATGACCTACCTGCTTCATCGGTTTATATCAACACCTAGCTCTGTAGGTGTTGGGCTTGTAACTCCTACTTTAGGGAATAATGACAATACAGTTGATTAGAAGTTATTTACAATTTTACATTAGTTTGCATTTCATTGGTGTGCCATATTTACAAATTGCTTTCTCATAACTCATAGGTCTCACAACTCCATGAAAGGTGTGAGATAGTTATAATTATGTCCGTTTCTCAGCTTAAGGCATTGAATCCTGAATAAGTAGAATAATTTGTCTAAAGTACACAAATATCCTCAAATTACACAGCCTGAGTTTCTTTATATGACATCTCTACTTTACAACCATGGGAATAGATGCTGTACCCCTAAGAATAAGAAACAAGTATGGAATTGTCTTTTGGTCTTTTATTACCACATTGCTATTGAAGCAAGCTTTCATTAATATACAATAGCAATAATTTCAGCTTCATTAAAATACAAACATTAGAGCCTTTAATAAACTGAATCGTCTAATTGATAACATTTTTTACTACAACAGTTTGGGTTTTGCATTAAATTCCATCCTTGAACATTACAGCTATAAGGGACTTTGTGTATAACTTAGTCTACCTCCTTTGTTTTACAGATGGTAAGACTAAAATTCAAAAATGAATGGCTTATCATGGTCGTCTAGATAGTCCCAGAGTTTGTGAGAACACGTTTCCTAATTCTAAAGACACTCTTCTTGTTCTTGGTTGTATAATATGTATTCTTCAAGAAGGACTTAATTAGTTCAGAGAACATACAAATGAGCATAGGAGGTATCAAATAAACTTAAGAAGATTCTTACCTGCCTTTAAAGAACTTAAACAATCTCTATGGAGTTGCAAACTAAAACCCATTAAGGAAACCAAGTAAGGATTGCACTTAATTTTGCCATATTATAAAAGATATGTTATATATCTATAGGTGACACTAGAAAAAGTTCTTACTAAAATCCATAGATGCAGCTGATTGAAGTTTTCTTCTTTCTTTCTTTCTTTCTTTCTTTCTTTCTTTCTTTCTTTCTTTCTTTCTTTCTTTCTTCCTTCCTTCCTTCCTTCCTTCCTTCCTTCCTTTCATGTTGTATGGTAGAGTGCACAGGGATGGTCATGTTATAGTCTGTGGCAAAAGGAGCAAAATCCAGAAACAGAAAGAATGGAGCTATGGGCATTAACCCACCCATATGCAGGGAAGGGGCAGGATTTCTAGCTGAGGAGGGGCATCTAAGCTAGCAGGTGGAATATGGCCATGGGAATGTAGGCAGCAGTTTGCCTCAGCACCAGGGGGTCCAACATGAGTCTGGTCCTAAGTCCACCTACAAGGGAAATGGCTTCCACTGTGGAGGCAGAGCTCAACATAAACTGAGCTAATGCATATGCTGGTTGCATTTACACATTTTTTTCCATCACACCTCAGACTGTTGGGTTGGGGAAGCCTACTGTGGTATGAGGGAAAAGGGTCAGGGTGGTGTGTTCTGTGGATCTTGATACAATGCAGAAGGCCGTGACCTTTAGACAGTTCATGAGAATAATGAATGCAATCCAAGATTCTGGGGAAGGGCTGTCTCAAGGATACAGTAGTCTACCAGGGCTTTATCCAAGCAGGCAGGGCTTTATCTTCAACCTTTAATGTGATAGCATAAGAAAGTGCTAAATGGAGAAACCAAGGCAGAAGACACGTCATGAAAACTGCATCAGCACAAATGAGGAAGTCACAGCTGAGGAGGTTGGAGAAGGCTGAAAGTCAATGGACAAACGTCTTTGAGGATTTATTAGTCACGCTCCAAAATCTCATTCTGTAACCACAAAGCTGAGATGCAACCCCATCAGCAGAGGGGTATAGACAAGTAACATACCTCCAACTCTGGTCAGGATCACCTCACAACCTGAGCTAGTCTCAAGATGACATCAGTGGCTGTCACCTGGATAGTCTGGGGACACAAGAGCTGGCAAAGAAAAAAATGTCAATGATTTCATATATTGTTGTATGCTTTTGAAAAAATAAATATTCTCAAATTAGTGGAATGCTTGTGCTTTTCACATATATTATAATAAATCTAAGGGTAGTGAAAATATAAATTAAACATTATATCACATATTTCTTTTTGAACAAGAGGTTATACATTTAAATAATTTATTTTTTTTCACTTGTTTGATGCGTCTGCCACAGACGTTACATTTCTATCTCTGAAAGCATTAGCAAATTACACAGGAACAGTAAGCATTTCAACCACCATTCTTCATCTTTGAAAAAGCAAGTCTCTATATTGTTATGGAAGAAAAGAGTAATTTAAAAAAAAATCACTTTATCAGCTTTGGGGTTTTGCATTATAATTTGAAAGCATTAGGAATCAACACAAAGAATGAAAGCATGTATACTTAAATGTTGAATGAGAATTTTGCTCTGGAGAAACAAACAAAACTAATTGATCTTCTACAGGTTCCGAGTGCTTGATTCCACATGTTTAACAATGCAGTGGCTACTGCTTTCCATAAATTTGAAATATATGAGAAGATCATTTGATTTTAGTTTTGCTCTGGGATTCCTCTCTTCCCACAAGACAGTGAGAGAGAAACACATCTCAATCATGTGCAGGGGATTATCTACTTTCAATTTGTACGTGGCAAATCTTTCAGAGGCGAGGAAAGGCTGGTTTTCTTTCTTCATATTAATGTAAAGCAGGGCTTCTCAAACTTTTTAAACAGGCGGTCAGTTCACTGTCCCTTAGACCATTGGAGGGCTGTTAGAGAGTGCAGCGCAAATTCCACACATGCGCACTGTGGGCCTGGGACAAGTTGGCTGCTAAGCAGGACAGGCAGCGGCGGCAAAAACACCGGGGAGGGTGGGATAAATGTCCTTGGCAGGATGCATGTGGCCCGCAGGCCGTAGTTTGAGGACGCCTGATGTAAAGCAACAAGGGTTGCTCAATACCCATGCAGTTTTTAATTTACATAGTATTTCACATCCCCTTTCTCATTTCCTAGCCACAGAATTCTTCAGAGGTCAGTAGGGCAAGTAATATCATCTCCATTTTATAGCTGCATTAACTGAGGCACAGAAAGGTAACATAACTTGCACAAGATCATACTACCAGCACAATTGCAAAGGCTCAACTAGAACCGTAACTTCAGCACACTTTGTGTGTGCTTGTGTGTGTCTGTATTATGTATGAATTTGTGTCTGTGGGTGCATATATTTGTGTGTGCTGTGTATGTGTGTGTATCTGTATATGCATACGTTTGTGAGTGTGTCTGTATCTGCGTGCATTTGGGTGTGCTTATGTGGTGTTGTACCACTTTACCCTTTTTAGAGCAATAGGAAATGAGAGGAAAATAATTTTTAGTTTAGCTACCCCAGGAAAGGTTTCTGACACAAAAATTGTTTCCTTTGCCCCCTAAAAGATGGAAGAATTAACCAGACGAGTTAAAGCTAAAGATAGCTCCTTTTTGTTTAGGCTGACGTGGATCGTGGAGAGGTCAAGAGAAGTAAAAGGAGGATAGAGACCCACTGGAAAGCGGTGAGCAACTGTGGTGGAATTGAAGGAAGCCGTGGCAGAGAATGCAGTTGGATTTTCTTCCCCTTCAAAGTGAAGCCTTCACAGTGCAGCCTCACTTCCTTGGATGGAAGTCCCTGAACATCCATTCAATCCATTTCAACATGTATTTATTGAACACAAACCATGTGTTCAGTCATGAACACGGCACCATGGGGGACATAAAAGAAGAACATATTACACAGTTCCCACAATATAAAGGAGCATGCAATCTTGCAGGGGGGGAGGGGAGAGGGTGGGGATATAGATGAAGCAGTGGAGACCAATCTAAATACATATATAACAAAATGCTAATCCGAAGCACTATAATGTATGGAACAAACAATAGGCATGCTAGGAAATCAGATAAAGGAGAAATTGATATTCATGACAGTTCTGAGTGAAACCTTTGTGGAGAAAATGAAGCTGAGGATGAAAGATGAGTAAGAAAGCACTGAATCATTGAGTTAGAATTGGCAAGTAACACTGACCATAGAGTACAATGTCTGCCCCACCCCCAAAACCAGAATGCTGTACAAAGTTTTAAATACCCAGGCATTTAGCATTCAGTTCCAGATAGAGAGATTTTTGCCACTAGGAGAAACATACAACTATGTGTTAAGATTATCTCATAAATTTACCCTTGGAAAGTACTTCCCTGGTGTGAGCTAAATTCTACCTCCCTTCTTTCATTCTTTGTCCCTTTCTGTGCTTTCTGTCTTCAGAACCACTCAGAATGATCCTAATTTATCTTCCACATGAGAAACCTTTAAGTGTTTAAAGATAGTCCCTGTGTCTCCCCAAGTCTTCTTCTTTCTAATCTGTATATCCCAAGTTTTTCTGTCAGGTGTCAGTCCAAAATCTTCTAAATGAGTTAGGGGAGAGAAGGACTGAGAGGTGTGGTCCTTTTTCTCAGCCATTTCTTTGGAATGTAGGTCTGTAAGCATGTAGACATTAGCAAAGATGGGCAGAAGGATGTTTTTCATTTTTACCTTGCTGTCTTTGTCAGACCAAGTTTTTGTGGGGTTTTTTACCTGTCTGTTTGTTTGCTTCCCTTCCCTTTCTGTGATTCTTCCATTCTCTTCTAATGGTAACCAGAGTTTCAAAGCATGAACAAATAACTCATATGTAAACACAAGTCAGAGTCTGGAATGTATCCTTCCATTATTAAGGAGCAGAAGCATTTCCAACATTGAACCTAAACTCCTTTAGAGGCTAGCTTTTGAGTTTTGGTACGCAAAGCAGTGTGTAGTACTCATGTACAGATGCAATTTGTCCAGATTGACTCAATACAGAGTGTAGTTAAAGCCGGGCATGAAACCACAGACTTTGGTAACTAAAAAGTACTTAAGACATCACCTCATCCAACTCTTCTCCCTTTATTTATAAATATAGAGACTAATATACCTGGTGTTTTGTCCTAGAAACCATAGAGAATATGCTCCATTTGGGTTTATCAATCCCCATCAATTTCTCTAATGTCTCTGAAAATCGGACTCAGTCCTACAGTGATCAGAATCATTTGTCCTGTAAAGCACGCTAGAGATTCATTCAGAGACGGATGATGTGCCACCCTTAAACCATTTATATGAGCTTAGTTAGATGCAGTACTAGAGGTAATATTTTTCAAATTGCTTTTAGGAATCCATTATTGAGTCATTAGTAACATTGAGTCAGCAAGGTGGGAGGCAGAGAAGTTAGCAAAAATCTCACATCATGAACTTTTTCAACCCTTTGGTTGTTGGGTCAAAACATCCAAGTACCTGGACCCCTGATCGAGTTTATCCTCACTAAAAGTTAGATGCGCTAGGCGTGGTGGCTCGAGCCTGTAATCTCAGCATTTTGGGAGGCCAAGGGAGGATCACTCCTCTTCACAAAAAATTTTAAAAGTTAGCCAGGTGTGGTGGCACATGCCTGTAGTCCTGGCTACTCAGGAGACACTGAGCCAGGAGAACTGCTTGAGCCCAGAAGTTCGAGGTTACAATCAGCTATAATTAATTGTGCCACAGCACTCTAGCCTGGGTGACAGAATGAGACCCCTCCCTCTTAAAAACAAAAGTCAGATAAACACTATTGGCCTCCAAATGTAAAATATTGCAGAGAACGCAATACCAACAATGAAATATTTCAAAAATAAATTGAACCACAATCCAACTGGTTTTATATCCAACGTTCCCTTCATAGGAAATATAAAGAATAGAGGAACTAGTTAAATGATAACAGAAGCAGATAAATACATAATGTGGAATTTTCTGACCTACTTTCTTTAATAAGTCAATCATTAGGTCAGTAGGAGGAAAAAAATAAATAAATAAAAATGGGACACAGACTAGACAGTTCTAGATTAAAAGTAATTTAGAAGATATTTACATATAAAATAATCAAATGCAATAGGTAGACCTTGTTTATATTCTGATTGAACAAACCAACTGTAAAAAATCATTTTTTAAAGGCAAACAGGACAATTAATTATGGATTCGAAATTAAATGATACTAAGAAATTATTGTTAAATTCGTTAGGTATAGTAATGGAATTTTGATTATGCAGGGCAATATTATATTTGTAATGCAAACTAAAGCATTTTAAGCTGGAACTGGGTTGTATCTTTGATTCAAATTGCTCCAGCAAAAGAATAAGTAAATAAAGGTGTGTGATGGTGGTGGTGGTAGGGAGTGGGGGTGGGGGTGGGGTGGAACAAAGATCAAAGAAACAAAATAGTGATGGTTATTGAGGCTGGATGCTTGCACTCCGATTTTCTGTATGCTTAGACATTTTTATAATAAAAATTTTAAAAATAAGGGTGGCACAGAGAAGACGTAAGGCTGAATGTTTCATATTTTAGATTAGTGACACTCAGCAAAGTGATTGAGTAGTGACATTAAAAACACACTGAGGGCATTTGGAGTGATCAGTGGTGATGGCTGTGTTTGGCTTTCGAGGTGTAGTAAGAACTTGTTCTTGATCATAAGTCGAGAGAACTGAAAATTCCTTTATTATAAAGAGAGTTGAATTTTCCCAGGAGAAGGAATTCCCATAGCGATTATAGGAGATAATTTTATTCCTATTCCTACTTCTAGCCTGACCTATTTTAATCTTAATCTCTTTTAATAAAAAAGATACAATTGAATTACGTCCGTTTAGGGCAGAGAGTTTAAAAATTCAAAAAAGCAAAACAAAACAACCAAAACTAAAAGAAATGCTTAATGAGCAGTAGATTTGCAGGAAATGAGATCATTACCTTGAAACCATTTGTTGTTTTCGGCCTCATTTTGCACATCACAGTCTCTCATGCAATGTGAGATGCAAGAGGAACAAGCCATGTGAACGGGCTGAGTGCAGGGACATTGTGAAGGCCATAGTCAACTGACCCTGCTGGCCCAGCCCCACTCCAATGGGTGCCAATTTGAACACAGTTTTTTTGCTCACCAGATGATCACATCTCACAGGCACAGCCAGTCCTATTCAACCGGCTCTTTTACCTACTGTCCATTTGCCTGAGGGCTGTTGGAAAAATGGGCTTTCAGCCAGGAGGCTCCAATTGCTTCTGTCTCCTTGTCAATGGTTTGAGATGCCCGTCTGCCTTACGGGCAAGCAGGGAATTCTCTATCTGCTAGGTGCTAGTATTCACTGGAACCTCCCTTTGTTTCATCTAAGAAAATTGATTAAGAGGTCCTTTATTTCTTTGAGCAGAAAAGTCAAAAGTGGCTAACGTTGATACTAAAATCCACCAAACACAATCATAAAATCACTTACCGGTTCCTTGGACACGCTGTATAGTTTAGGCTGAAATCCTGACTATCCACGCCAGTTGTCCAATCATACTTGGCTATTGTTAAGCCAAGAGAAGAACAGTCTTCATTCAGTCATTCTTTATCTAATAAGAACTCTTCCAGTACCAGGCGAGGGCTAGCTTCTGGAGACATTGACTGTGGAAATGACGGGCATGGTCTCTACTACCACAGAACCCATAATCTAGGGGACAGGGCAAAGTTGAAAGAAACAAAGATGATGTCTGATGTTTTACAAAGATGTGAGGGAAGGCCTGCCTGAGAAAGCATGTTTCAGGTTGCCATCTGAAGGATGAAAAGATGTTAGATGCAGGAAGGGGAGAGGTTGGTGAGCCATTGGAGACAACTGTAGATGAAGCAAGTAGTATATAGGTTGACTCCCCTAAATGACTGTCAGTCACACCGCAAATATTATTACATTGCTGCATTAAAATAGGTAAAGTGTTGTAAGTTTCTGTTTGTTTTGTTTTCAATATGTAATATGTGAATTACATATAAAATATGGAACTACGCAGAATTCTTAACTGCAGATGGAATTGGTTTTATCTGCCTGACTTTTCTTGTGGGATTTATAGATTCCAAGTGATTAACCACACACACCCCCTCCCCCACACCCCCATCCCCCTGCTTCCATTGATTTCTCATAACGTTCACAGTCTGTGTTCTTCACTGTGGGCTTGCACATGCTGCACACCAATTCAGTGAGGATATTAAGATGACATTCTGCTCACCCACTTTGTCTATCTTTTTAAATTACTAATAATGCCATAAGCAACTTCAGTGAGAATTAGAGTTGGTGTGCCTCAACTAGAACACCCAAATAATAGTGACTTAAATGAAAAAGACGCTGACTTTTCTCTTGCCTAAAGAATTCTAAAGATAATCCAGAGCTGAGATTGACGGCTCCAGAGTTCAGGGACAAGACCTCCTGCTAATTGGTCCTCCCATCCTTAGCATGGCTTTCCCGCACAGAGTCATCACGTGGTTCAAGATGGCCGCTGTAGCTACAGCCATATGGGCGGAGATGTGAGCAACAGGAAGGACGAGAGGTCAGTTGAGTCAGTTCCCTTTAAAGAGCTTCCTCAGAGGCCTACCAAGTGCCTTCATACGTCTCACTCACCCTCATTACCTGTCAAAGAAGTTAGGAAAAATAGGCTTGGCTGATCATTCATTCGTTCATTCATTTGTTCAATCTGGGTACGTCGTTGCCCCTGGTGATAGTGACTCTATTACTCACAATGAAAAGGGGAACAGATGTTCTGTAGGAAACAGGTAGCCTCTCTCACAATAGCTATTATCTGACGGGTACTCACCATGTGCCAGGCACTGTCCCGGGCACATTAATAACACTATTTTTATTTAATTCCACCACAGTTTTATAAGGTATCATTATCCTCACTTTGCAGATACTGTAAGCTAAGAATTAGAGATTATAAACAGACACAACCTGGAGGAGTAGCACAGGGCTCTTAGGCAAATAGTGCCAGAGATTCTCACACAGAAATGTACTCTCATTTATGTCTCCTCAGGTCCTCTGTAATGTAAAAAATGTAAGGTTCCTGAGTGAAAGTGACCCTTTATTGCTCATCTGTCTTTTTCTACTCCTGGGAGGACTGCACCTTGTACGCAGGTAGTGCTCATTAAGATTGGCTGTCTGGGTGTATGTGAGGAGCCAGGATAGCGTTAGGTGCATCGTTCTCAGGCAACCCCGCTGTATACCACAGGTCTCTCTTCCAGCCTTCTTACCATTCAGAGTTGGGCGCTCCAGGCCAAGCCCATCTGCACAGGAGATCGCAGACAGGACCAAGAAATCGGTGCTTATTCATTACCCGCCTGAGGGCTGGCTGCTTCCAGCTGCTCCCTCTGTCCAAGCAGAGGCAATGGGCAACTCAGAAAGGAACAAAACAAAAGTATTCCTCCTTTCTTCCACAATGCGGAGGAGCAAAAGTAGGGAATATAGAAGAGGAGCAAAGAGGGAATAGGGGATATGCCGAGGATCAAACATACAGAATAAAATAGAGCCCAATTTATAGGCAAAGTTTTAAATCATACTTACATTACAGCCAATGCCTTCTAAATCCAGCAGTCCTACAGAGAAATAAACACTAACAATGCAAAACAGATTCATTTGCAAATGACTCATACCCTGGTATTTTCTCACTGAAGAGCCAGTGTTATGAATCTAGGTTATTGTTTACTTTGACTCTTTTTACAAAAATGCTCTAACAACTTAAGCTGTGAATAATTAGGGACTAAGTATACTTACTCAGGACATTACTTGTTCTGTTTTTGTATGTTATTGTGCAGAGAAAAAAACAATCTACACATGCAAGGATACATACAGATGGCTTCTGTTATCAAACATTTCTTCAGTAATACAGACAGAAACAATGGATCATGTGTCAGAAAGAAAAAAAAAACCTGAAAACACCCACAATGCAAAAGTTAGAACTATCTTCAATCTATATAGAGCTTTTCTCAGCTTTTTTTTTTTTTTTTTTTTTTTTTTTTTTTTGCTTATCTCAATCTCTTTAATAGTGACAGTAGATAGTACATGGGAGTAAAATTAGCAAATGTGTTCTCTTTCCTTCTCTCTTCCTGTTTCACTCCATTTCCACCTCCCTTTTGTGGCATGTCTAATGCTGGCTCTATCAAGGAATAACATTTATTATCCACCTGCTAAAGATGGTTGTCACGTCTTCAATGAGATAGACCATATAAAGTGCTCAGAATAAATACATCACTGTTTTGAAAATAGCTGGTTGTAAAAAAACAAAACATTAAAGAAAAGCTAATACTTCACAGAATGCACTACAGCTGCTGTTTGCAAACCATGCCTTGTTGGGCCCCAGATTTCCTGAGGAGGTACCAGGACAGGCAGCCTGAGGGTGGTAGAGTAGAGGGATGGTGACATGAAATGCATATAGAATTCTCTTCAAGATGCCTTTTGGAAAAAATAAAAGACAAGAAAAAAAATTACGACACTCAACAAATGTGCTATTGTAATGTTAGCTGTATGAATGTGACCCTTTATCTGTGTCAGTCACCTTAGACTCCCCCATCCCTAGATCAGGGCTGACCACCTAGTAGGGGCTCAGGTCATATATGTTGAATGAGGGACTGAGTAGAGCCCAAAGTGAAATTGTTGAGGCCGGGTGCAGTGGCTCACGCCTGTAATCCTAGCTCTCTGGGAGACCGAGGCTGGCGGATTGCTCGAGGTCAGGAGTTCGAAACCAGCCTGAGCAAGAGCGAGACCCCATCTCTACTATAAATAGAAAGAAATTAATTGGCCAACTAATATATATAGAAAAAATTAGCCGGGCATGGTGGTGCATGCCTGTAGTCCCAGCTACTCGGGAGGCTGAGGCAGCAGGATTGCTTGAGCCCAGGAGATTGAGGTTGCTGTGAGCTAGGCTGACGCCACAGCACTCACTCTAGCCTGGGCAACAAAGTGTGACTCTGTCTCAAAAAAAATAAATAAAAAGAAATTGTTGGATCACAGGACACTACTCTTTTTAATTTCCTCTAATGTAAAAAAAAAAAATTTACTTGTATTTTAAAAATCCATATCTAGCCATTTCTCTACATTTTCATGTCTAAAAGAAGAAACGAGTCATTCATTTATTTTCCAATTTCTTCAAGACATCTTTGATGAACTCCTATAATATTCCACTGCTAGATATTAGGAATTTAGAGATCACCCAATCCCTGTTCCTAATATTTAAAAAGGATACAAATACCACTGTTAATGTAAGGAGATCCATGCTGTAATTAAAGAGTTAATAATGTGCTGCACAGGGAGATTTTCAATCTCCAGTAGGTGTGCTCAGGAAAGGCTTCTTAAAGGAGATAATTCTTAATCTAGGCTGTGAAGAATAAAGAAGATTTCACCATTTACCATGTCCTCAAGGCAAATGATTTAACCTATGGTAAAAATAAACCTGTGGCATAGTAACAGGCTTTATAATAGGGTTTCTCATATGTGAAAGATAATGGAAAGCAAGATCTAGACCACTGTGCCAAACTCATAGAACTCTGGGATTACACATTCATTCACCAGAGCTGTTTAATCCTCGCTGGTAAAGTATAGTTGTTAGACTGCTAGGAAGCAGTAGACTAATTGTAATAATAATTACAAAATGGCTAGATATTATTTCTTTAAAGCAATCAATGATTGCCTGAGACGTGCTGAACCCTGTGGAAGTTGGAGATGAACAAAGATCTATTAAATTGTCTTGGCTGTAACCCTGGAGGCCAAATTCAGATCAGATTGGGTCAGGGTATCTGCCTTTGCTCTAGATCTATAATCAAGTCAACCATAGGAGAGAGGGGAAAAAAGTGACCAAGATAGCAGTTACTTAATTTGTCAGAGTTTCATACCAAAAATTTCCTACAACCCTGGTTAACAGAATTTCACTTCTCCCTTGGGTCAGACACAACCATTGCCCAGTTTATTTTAAGTGAAAAAACATTTAGCTAGTAATATAAAAATATAGGCTCCTTTCAATGGGGCTTTTCCTAGGCTATCAGCTTCACGGTAAGGAGCTACAGTAGGATAAAATCTTCTCCTTTTAAGATACAGGCTGCAGGAATGTTTACAAATACTATGTAAATTTTTTAACTGATACTGATCATTCTTGCTTTTACTGTCTTGCTGATTCTTTTTTTTTTTTTCCTTTTATTTCATCATATTATGTGGGTGCAAATATTGTTAGGGTTACATATATTGGCCCTGCCACCCCCACCCCCACTGTGCTGGAGCTTCAAGTGCGTCCAACCCCCAGGTGGTGTGCACTGCACCCATTATGTAAGTATACACCCTTCTCCTCCTCCCTTCTCCCACCTGCCCACTGCTAGAGCCGGAATCTGCAGTACCACAAAACAGAGAGACAGAGTCACTGAGGCTATAATCATCAAAAGGAGTTTTATTGAGTAGCTCCAGCTAGGGTCTGAGTCTCAGAGCACCAAAGCAGTGGCCTCTATTCTGACAAGGACCCCTCCTAAGGCTACAGATATCTCTTAAATACTTTTTCTTTTCTTCCCTCCTCCCGCAATTTTCCCCAGTATTTTATTGCATCCCTTTCCCGATTGGCTCTGGTTGGTCCCAGGCTGTCAGTTGATTGGTTCTAGAACCAGGGCTTTTTCTCTGCATTTTATTTCAGCCTTTCTTTGCATTATCTTGGCTCCCTCGAGACTTTCCATCCTCTTATCAGGAAATGACCTGTGGTCACCACCCTTTTGGGGACCAGCACCCGCTGAAGCCTATATGGCTTCACTCAAACTATATATATTGCAAGCAAGCTTAGGGAACAGAAGCTAGAAGAAGCTGTTAGCCTTACTTTTTCTACGGTTCCTATTTCCTACACCCACCACTTGATAAAAGGTTTTTTGTGTTTTTTTTTGACATTTTGGTTACATTGTATATCTTTGCCTCTCCCTAAGAAAGGTTGAGGTATTCCCTCCCCCCCACACACAATGCTCGCCACATCCCTAAGATGTGGGTCTCCCCCTGCCCCGAATCCCTGGTGAGTACTACCACAATTTGAGCACCATAGTTTTAATCAGTCAGCTGATTCTTAATACCCACAACTCTCTGCCCCTCTACCACCTATCTAAGAACTACTTTTGCTATCCTGAATTGCTCCCTCTAGTCTAGGCATGAAATAAAATTTGACTCTTGGCAAGCCTAAAGGGGATCTCTTCACCCTGTGCACTTGTAGTTCATTTACGGACTTGCTAGGATTTTTTTGGCATGTCCCTAATAAAACAGGAAAACACACACCCATATACACCCACACAAACATCATCATCATCATCATCATCATCATCATCATCTCTTATGTTTGCAGTGTGACTAAGGTTATACTTGTTCCCTCACTGCTTTTCCAGGACTCATCTAAATGGCCCAAGTTTATTCAAGCTTCTGGTAACAGCAATTCACTTTTTTAATGTTTAGGGCATGGTGTGGCAGATTTAGCACCACCAGAAAGTGTTGTAAAATGCTGACAACCAAGTTTCCCCATCCCTAGAGTGAAGGAGTTATGTAATCACCACCAGTCCAAACTCACAGTACAATATTCCAAATTTGAATAAGCCTTATTAAACCTAGCCATATTTTTTTCTCTGCTCAACACCTTCGATAACATTACCATGGTTTTTACAGGTAAAATGGAGTCTTACCTAATCTAAAATGATAGAAAACAAATCAATAACAGAGGCTGTATGGAAAAACTAAAAGACAAACCTAGCTTCCTTAATGAAGCCTAAGTTCTCTCTGTGAATAAAATTAAGGACCCTTTATTCTATCACTCACACGACAAATATTATTGAGTACCTTCTCTTTTCACTGACAACTGTCTTCCTGCTGTTTTGCCAGGTTGTGAGATTTTCACCAATAGCCGGAGAGCCCACTGGGAGGAGAAATTGCAAACAGACACCCTGTTGGCTTATCTTAGTCACAGATTTGTTTTATTTTACCCACTTAAATTTCTTTGAATAGAATCTGTTTTTAACATGCTAGACTTGTACTGTTTTATATTAACAAAAATATTTGTATTTCCAGGCTCCATTGTAAGAATTGGAACCTCCAGAAACGCTGGGCCCACATGTCTCTATGGTGACAATGACTACAGACTCATGTTGGCTGTCTCTGTGAGATGGGCCCTGTGCTCCTTAGTTTGCCACGGTGACTTGGACCACTCCCCACCCCAACCCACCCCAAGAATCTGCATTAGGCATTTGAATTCATGGCACTGGCTTGTTTTATCTAGAAAACTGCTAACTATGAGGAATTTACAGCCAGTCTATGGAATCCCTGGGGAACGAGAGCACTAAAAGAAGCGAGTGGGAGAAGTAGGGGATCAGGGAACAATATGGAATCAGACTTCACCCAATTCACTATTGTATGAGGTTTATCTCCCCCAGTAAACACCAACCAAAGAGCTGTCCTTTCCACTAGACTTAGAGACCCTGTATAGCGATCTAATAGCTGTCAGTTGGGACCATGGAAGAATCAATCCCATCACCTTACTATTGGACAAATTATTGGCAGGAGTAAGAAGTTTCCCATAAAATGTATGATCCAGGCAAAATTGTGACGCGGATAAAGCTTGACTATGGTGCCATGGCAGAGAGACCTTAGGTGACTCCCATTGAATCCTATTTCCTGGTGTTCACAGCTTTGTGTCATCCCCTCCTTATGAGTGTGGGAGATACTTGTGGTTTGTTCTTATCAAATAATATATAAGGCAAAGGTGTTGGAATGCCACTCTCATGATTACGTTATGTTATATAAGTCTAGCAGAATGGAGCTGGAGATTCCCTGTGGATTTCATGAAGAAATTTGTGTTGTCAGAGAGGCCTACATGTCCAGGAACTTCAGGTAGCCTCTAGGATCTGAGGGTGGTCTACAGCCAATAACCAGAAAAACATGGATTAGTCATATAGTCATAAGAAAATGAATCATATAGTCATAAGAAAATGAATCCTGCCAACAACCTGAATGAACATGGAAATGGTTCTTCCACAGTTGAACCTCCAGATGAGAACAGCCTAGCTGACACGCTGGTTGGAGCCTTGTGAGCCCATAAGCAGAGGTTCCAGCTGAACCATTCACAGATTTCTCACCCACAGAAGCTATGAGATAATAAGTGAGTTGTTTTGAGCTACTCAGTCTGTGGTAATTTTATTAGATAGGAACATATCCCCAACACGATGTCCTTTGGCCTTCCTTCTGTTCATCTCTTCCTTCCTTTTTGGTGTGCCACTCTTCTGTGCAATAGTTTTCATCGCTGCTATAAAAAAATTACCACAAACTTACTGCCTTAAAACAACATAAATGTATTACCTTATAGTTCTGTAGGCCAGGAATCCAAAATGGGCAGCACTGGGACAAAATCAAGGTTTTGGTAGGGCTGTATTCCTTTCTACGAGACTATAGGGTATAATCTGATTTCTCACCATTTCCAGCTTCTGCCCACATGCCTTGGAGTATGGTCCCATCCCTCCAGCAACACTGGGCAGAGCCTTACTTACCCTGGCATCTCTCTATTTCTCTTTCTATTCTGAATCCCTCTTCTACTTATAAGAGCCTACCAGGTAATCCAGGATAACCTTTCTATCTCAAGGTCAGCTGATGAACAATCTTAATTCCATCTTCAAGCTTAATTTCCCTTTGTCACATAACCATGTGCCATCTGGGAATTAGAATGTGGAAATCTTTGGGGGCCTGTTTTTTTGCCTCCTGCAGTTTGTGAAAATTATAAATTTAAAATGCAATCTGTGGGACTCACCAAAGCTCTGGTGCTAATAGTCGATAGTGGTCTATAGGGTTAACCCTGCCCAGGGGAATTTGTACCCTAAAGAGACCTCTCTAAAATACATATAACTTTGATATCTAAGGAATGCCCCTTAAAGAGGGGGTTTTCTGGCACTGGGGCAAGTCTGTGAGAAAGATACACACACACACACACACACACACACACACACACACATACACACACACACACACACATTAATCAAAGAAGCATTTAATGTTCACAAATCACATCATTATAAATGACTGCTTGTTCTTTCTACTTGTAAAAATAGTTCCTGTTTTGGTCTTTATGGTCCATAGCAGTATTATTCTACTGTCATAATCTAAATAGGTTAGTGGCTGTAGGCTCCAATGATGATTTAGCTAGAATAGAAAACTGGAGAGGCTCCCTGCAGAGCTGGTACAAGGACTGCACCACCCTAGGGAAGAAGCAAAAGCAGTGGACCATCTCAGCGGTTACATCCAAGCAGCACTCACATTCAGGGGCTCAGTTTTGTGACTCCCTAGCATGTATCAATTATCTCAATGGTGGTTCCAAATTTTCCAATATGTCGCCAAACAAAATCAATTAGAATGGCTTTAATTAGCCTTAACTATATTATCACTATTATTATACATGCTCCTTTTGTGAGGTTGATGAGGAAATACTTTCAGAGAAACAAACTAACAGGAAAATGACATATACAAGAGGTAGAAAGTATTTGGACACTGTCTATATGCCTTCTCATTTATATTTCTCTGATTGAAATAAAGTCAATTGTTAATTACAAATGGCTGTGGCATATACACATATTCTGAGATAGGGCCAAGAACCATACACTCTGATTTATTTCTCTTCAAAATAGCTATTTCCTCCTCAATAGACACACAGGAAAAATAAAACACATCATATATATATATATATATATATATATATATATATTCCTTGTTTTCCTGGTCCTCTAATTCATAGTTCTGAGAATTGTCCTGTAGGTCACTGTTTCAAGTCCCCTATTTTTTTTTAATCTGGCCATGGTTGTCAAGAGGAAATTAATCTTTTGCAGCCAAATGAAATTTGGGCTTCCCAGCACTAGCCACTAATGAAAAATGCATTAATGGCAAGCATCAGAAAAACCCCTGGCTCTCAGTACCAGAGGGTACATTTAAATAATTCTATGAATATAGATCAATAAAACTAATTTACTTATAGCCTTTGTGTGCAGTATTCAAATCTGAATAAAAGTCATTTGTATTACAATGTTTTGTATTAATTTGAGGTATCTATTGTTTTACATATTAAATTAATCTTGGTCTTTAGACAGAACTTCATATACGATATTAAAATATGAGGCCTGGGATTTGATATTAGTAATGCTATGATTTCATAATTCAGCCTGGTTTGCCTGGATGTCATTTGAAAGGCTTGGAGGGGTCCCAGAGGGCCAGCATTGAGAAGCCAGGGTTAAATTGGAGAGAGAGCAGAGGGCTTTAATATTCAGCAGCAATACCCAAAGGCCCGTTGGCACTTTGCGGGTTTGGAATGGGAGCCTGCTGAGCAGGGATGTGGGAAAGGAGACGACAGGCACCCGAGTGTTCAGAGCACGAAGAAGCGATGGCTGCAGAACGGGAACATCCTTACTCAAACGTTGGGATCGGGATGACTTCCTGTTTCAATGCAGATAATTATTTATCCATCAAGTATTTACTTGGTTCCTTCTCTTTAGCGGGTGCACAGACACAGAGGTTTAAAATAAGATTTTAGGAGCTTAAAACGGACACAGGAAAGTCACTAGGCAATTGTGCTTTAATGTGATAAAGGCTGTGCCAGGAATAAGTACAGGGTTCTTGGAGAGCCCATTAATACACCTCAGCAGCCCAGTGCTTTCTGGACTTATTTGGCCATGGAATCCTTTTTTTTAAAAAAAGTACTATTAATATCCCCCTAAACTCTGTTCTAATACATAATTGCAGATGTAACAATGACATAGTTAGCTTAGAGGTGGAGTGAAGGTTAAAACTTCCCAAGCCAGGAAAACAAAGCAAAGTCTCCTCACCCACTCCGGCCCTCTCTGCACCTCCCCACAGAAGCTTCTTGCTGAACATCCTGAGAGTCGTCTTTGTCCTTGGGCTGGATGCCACAGGGGTTTGCCTGAGTGGCAGCCACACCATGGCCAGGAGCTCAAAATAAATGAACAAGAACTTTCTGAGGTAGCTCCGGTGGTAGCTCCAATGTTTTGATATTTTTGGTTATCTAT
This sequence comes from Microcebus murinus, assembly GCF_040939455.1. Classification (NCBI taxonomy): domain Eukaryota; kingdom Metazoa; phylum Chordata; class Mammalia; order Primates; family Cheirogaleidae; genus Microcebus; species Microcebus murinus. The sequence goes on along the minus strand of NC_134105.1, from coordinate 111,418,252 downwards.
TTGACAGTGTGGGAGGCACTGTTATTAGCCAGCTAACCTAGCTAAGTATATCATCAATAAATGTTAAAGTGTGAATATCCACATCAATAAAATTTCTTCAGCACCTCTTTCTCCATTTCAGCTGTGATGATAACTGGAACTGCAATGACGTGTAGAAAACACAAAGTTTTTAATGTATTTAAAGTGTTTTATTATTATCACTGCCACGAAAGCATCAAGAAAAAACCAGAAGTTACTTCTCTCATCTCACAGTACTTTTTAGGATTCAGGACCAGCAGTGATTATGGGAAAATTGCACCTCCATGCTTTCTCTTTCCCTCATCCCTCACCTCTTTCTCAGCTGAGAGTTAAGATGATTTAGAGAATGGAATTCAAAAAGGTGACCGGGAGTCTCTGTGCCACCTCTTTTTAGCAGTAGGACCCAAAGCATATCACCTAGCCATGTAAAGCCTTCATTTGCTCATGTATGAGAAACTTAGTGATTGCCAGGCCTACCTTAATCAAAAACATTAAAGTTAGAAATATGATACCGTGCGTGCAAGTGCTGCGTGGACCACAGTGTTCTAAATCATCATTTTACTCACTCACATAACCTCTGTGCTAGCTGAGACACTGAGCCAGTTGCTGGGATACAGCAACAGGCTAGGAAGATGCAGTCTCTGTCTCCATAGAGCTTCCAGTCAAGCAAGACAGGCTTTATGGACCTGTGACCTGTGTAGGTGCACAGCGTTCTGTACTCAGAAGGGTCTGCCATTCTGCGGTCACTATCTTGAAATTCTCAATAACTTTTAATAAGTTACCCTGTATTTTTATTTTTTGCTTGGCCTTACAAAATATGTATATCTATTCTGCTGGTAGGTACAAGAAGCCATAATTGAAAGTAAGGCATAAAGTGTTCAGCCATACTAAGGAAACAAGTGAAGGGCACGGAAAGAAGATGGAGGGACACACACTCAAAACAGAGACAGGGTGGTGAGGTTCTGGCGTCTGCTCCAGGGGGATGAGGAAGAGAGAGACCAATGGGAGATATGTGACAAAGGAAGTCTGGAAGTTTGCCAACAGACCTAAGTAGACAAATCTCCTTTAGCAACGTAAATTAAATAATACAGAAAAGACAAGGAGCTGAGATCAAAATGAAGGAAAGGAAATGAAGGGAAAAATCACACCTAAACCCAACAGTGGCCATATTGATGTGAGTGCATGCGAGGAGAGAACAATTAATGCAAGTACATGTGAAGACGGGGACAGTGTGTGGGGCAGTGTGAAGGGTCAGAGCCACCTTATCAGGAGGAGCTGTGCCACCTTTCAGTCTAGCTGTGCCTAGACTGCCAGCGACTTGGAACGAAGGTAGAATTCCTTATGGATGGCCCCACCCATCAGGCAAGGATCTTGCTTTATAGTTTCATAGCAAGATCTGCTTTGGACATCTGCCCCACCAGGGGCCCCCAGTCTGGGTGGTTATGTATGCCGTGTGTTTTGAAACTCATTGCTCTTCTCTCCAAATCATCATGTGCAAAAGCCTGGCTTATATGTTCTATTAATTCCCTTGGTCATTTTTCATTGCTGAAAAATGGTTAATTCCTACACATGATAACACTCACCTGACTGTAAGCTGGGTAATACAGATCTCTATCCCTGGGTTTAGGAGTTTACAGTCTGGTAAGGGAAAAAGATATGAAAATAAATAATTAACATATTGTGCAGTATGTATTAACACAATAACAGAGGAGTGTATCAGACGGGATGATTAGCTCTGCGTTGGTGTATCAGGAAGACATACCAAGATTTTCTTCCACCCTACCTTAAGCAGGTTTTTGAGATATGCATTAAAGTTTGCCAGGTAGAAAGATGGATTAAGTGCACCCTAAATGATGTGTGAATATTATTGTCACTTAAGGAAACACAAAGGTTGAATTTGTAATTAAATTTCACAGGAAAATAAAAAAAGAATTAAAATAAAATGGTGCATGAACAAAACCTCCTTTTCATCATAAATTCTAAACTTTTCTTCTCCCTCACACATGCACCTCATAACTAAGTACACATTCCAGGCAAATAGCATGAGTTGGAGTTGTCACTTTTCTCCTTTCTTTTCTTACTAGAATTTTAATATCCTAGTATTTTTCAACAAATCACTAAGTTGGTAGCTAAGATATATGATGCCATTTTTTAAATGAAATCTTCTGTAAAAAAACACAGAATTTTCTTTTCTTTGGCAATTTGAGAACTGGAGTATATATCCCCTCATATACCGTGAATATACAAAATCAACTTTAAAGGGCAGAAGCCATTAAAAAATGTCATTTGCATAAACACCCTCTTTGTTATCCTCATCACTTTTATTTTATTGATTTTGTATTATAATAAATGACAATAATATTTCCTCATGCATAAATAGCTTTCTACATTGTAAATTATTTTCCAAGCAATTTTCTGACTTGGGTTAATACTCCAAAACTCTGTAGGATTAGAAATAATAGTATTATTTAATCTATTATATAGATGAGAAAACTAGGGATCAAAGAGGTTAAAAGAATTACCAAAGGGAACAGAACAAATTACAGGGAGTGAAAACTCTAGATCCTAGCACCTTATTTTCTAGTTCAGTGTTCTTTGGCATCTATGACATCTTTGAATCATTAAATATGGCTACGGAGGACATCATATGTAGGACTGATAAGCTAGTTACAAAATATTCTCTCAGAGAATTTAGTACTTAAAATTAAAAGGGAAAAGATCTCTAGTTTCTCTAATGTGCTAAGGAAGACAACACAGAGAATTGCTTTCTTAGCACTTTTCAAGAGGACATTACTGTATAAACCAAAGGCTTACCCCTAATGTTTAAACACAGAAGAGTCATCAAAGGATAAATACCAGGGCAATTGTCCTAGTTATTTCCTAAATATCCAAACAGATGTGGATTCAAGTGCACACTCTAGTACAAGTCACATAATACCGGACTGTTTATTTTTAGTTACTTTATTTTTACTAGGTAATACATCAAATGAGTTCAAAAGTCAAAAAGAATAAACTCAGTGCCAACTCTTATCTCTAGAGCAAAGTACTCTTTTTTAACAGCTTTATTGAGATGGAATTTACATACCATACAATTCACCTATTTGATGTTTACAGTGAAAGGTTTTTAGGATATTCACTGAGTTGCCACAATTTAATTTTATTTCTTTATTTCTTTTTTTTATTTCAACATATTAAAGGGGTAGAAATGTTTTTGTTATATGGCTTGAGTCAGGGCTATAAATGTGCCCATCATCTGAATTTTAGAATATCTTCACCACCTGAAAAAGAAATCCCATGCTCATTAGCAGTCCTTCTCCATTTTCCTCCCCCCTAGACCCCAAACAACACTAATCCACATTACTCCTCTACAAACCTGACAATTCTTGGCATTTCATATGAATGGAATCCTACAATATGGTGGTCTCTTGCAAATGGTTTCTTTCACTTAGGATGAGTATTCAAAGCTCCTCCATGTTATAGCATATATCAATAATTCATTCCTTGTGAGGGCATAAGTGTCTTTTATATATAGGAACATATACTTTATTTGTTTATCAGTTGTTGGAAATCTGAGGCTTTTTGGCTATTTTAATTAATGCTGCTATGAACACTTTTGTACAAGTTTTTGTGTGGACAAATGTTTTCATTTCTCTTGGGTATATATCTAGAAGTAGAATTTCTGAAATGTGATTATATTTATTTTTTCGAGCAACTGCCGAACTGTTTTCCAAAATTGTTGCACCATTTAACATTTCCACCAGCAACGTATGAGGATATCAATTTTTTCACCTCAACAACACAGACTATTGTCTATTTTTTTGTTTGGTTTGGTGTTTTGGTTTTTTGGATTACAGCATTCCTAGATGGTGTGAAATCATGTCTTGTGTTTTGATTTGGATTCCCATGATACATGAGGTTGAGTATCTTTTCTTATACTTTTTGTATACCTTCTTTGAAGAAATGTTTATTCAGATCTATTGCCTATTTTTTAATTGGGCTATGTATCTTTTTATAATTGACATGTAAGGATTTTTTTAATATATTCTGGATACAAGTCCCTTATCAGACATATGATTTGTAAATATTTTCTCCCTACTGTGGGTTGTATTTTCACTTCCTTGGTGGTGCTGTTTGCAAGACAAAGTTTTTAATTTTTATCAAGTCCGAATTATCTATTTCTTTATTTTATCATTTGTGCTTTTGTGCCATATCTAAAACATCTTTGTTTAAATAAAAGTAGCAAAGATTTACTCCTATATTGTCTTCTAAATGTTTATAGTGTTAGTTCTTACACTTAGGTCTATAATCCATTTTGAGTTATTTTTTCTCTGATATAAGGAAAGGGTCCTGAAGTAGATTGCCTTTATGTAGATATATGCTTTTGTTTCCTTTGGGAAAAACCTAGGAGTGATTGTTGGGTGCTAAGGTAAATTTATAGATGTTGAAGTTTATAAGAAGTTGGCTAAATGTTTTGCAATAATATTGCAAAGGACCATGTGAAAACTCTGGAGCTTAGTGGATATTTTCATCGTATTGATTGTGATGATGGCTTCATATGTGTCAATATATGGCATACGTAATCCATTTCTATGCTTTGAGTATATGGAGTTTATTTTGTGTTACATAACTCTATTAAGAGGCTAAAATATTTTTTAAAAGATATATTCTTATTTTCTTTGTGGCATTTCTTTCACCTATGTATTGTTTTTAAATGTGTTCTTTAATTTTCATAATTTTAGAATTTTCCAGATATCTCTCCAATTTTTTTTTTTTTTTTTTTTTTTAATTATTTTTTTTTATTTTGGCATATTATGGGGGTACAGATTTTAAGGTTTCAATAAATGCCCATTTCCCCCCCTCCCCCCAAAAGTCTGAGTCTCCATCATGACCATCCCCCAGATGGTGCACATCTCACTCACTATGTATGTATATACCCGCCCTCCAATTTTTATTTTATTTTAATTCCCTTGTTGCCAGAGAACATACTCTGTATTGATTTAAATTTCTTAAAATTCTGAAGAAATGCTATCATCTAGAATTATGTCCTGTTATGATAAATGTTCCACGTGCATTTGAAAAGAATATACATTCCCCTGTTGTTGAGTGAAGTGTTCTATAAATGTCAATTTGGTCAAGTGAGGTGATGGTATTGTTCAGGTCTTCTATATCCCTATAATATATGTGTATACGCATTATGCATATAAGGTCTGTCCAGGAAGTATCCAGCCATGTAATATGAAAAAATAGAGACATTGATTGAAGAAGATACAAGGTACAAAGAAACATTGTACATAGGACAATGATGCCTCATTCCCCTTCAAAATAGGTACCTTGGGACCTCACACAGTTCCCCCAGCGTCTTTTAACCTAACCCGTACACATTCAGCATTCGCAGGTGGTCTGCTTGTTGCAGGCCTTCCAGAATGTGGATCACTTTCAACTGATTCTTGACCATCTTTGAAGCATTTGTGGCACACTTTTATTTGTGCTGCACTCATGGCATCGTCCCCAAAAGCCTTCTGAATCATCTGAACAGTTTCTGCGGAGGAATGTTGAAGTTTAATTCAACTTTTTGGGGGGCATATTATGGGGGTACAGATTTTAAGGCTTCAATAAATGCCCTTTCCCCCCTCCCCCCACAAGTCTGAGTTTCCAGCATGACCATCCCCCAGATGGTGCACATCTCACTCATTATATATGTATATACCCGCCCCCCTTCCCCCTCCCCCCTCCCCAATACCCTATTACTGTAGTACCTATGTGTCCACTTAGGTGCTACTCAGTTAATACCAGCTTTCTGGTGAGTATATGTGGTGCTTGTTTTTCCATTCTTGAGATACTTCACTTAGTAGTATGGGTTTCAGCTCTAACCAGGAAAATATAAGATGTGCTATATCGCCGTTGTTTCTTAGAGCTGAATAGTACTCCATGGTATACATATACCACATTTTATTAATCCATTCTTAGATTGATGGGCACTTGGGCTGTTTCCACAGCCTTGCGATTATGAATTGTGCTGCTATAAACATTCGAGTGCAGGTGTCTTTTTTGTAGAGTGTCATTGGATCTTTTGGGTAGATGCTCAGTAATGGGATTGCTGGGTCAAATGATAGATCCACTTGTATTACTTTAAGGTATCTCCATATTGCTTTCCACAGAGTTTGAACTAGTTTGCAGTCCCACCAGCAGTCTCTCTCTCCACATCCACGCCAGCATTTATTGTTTGCAGACTTTTTGATAAAGGCCATTCTCACTGGGGTTAAGTAAACAGACAACCTACATAAATGGGAGAAAATTTTTGCATTCTATGCATCTGATAAGGGGCTGATAACTAGAATATACTTAGAACTCACAAAAATCAGCAAAAAAAAAATCAAATAACCCTATAAAAAATTAGGCAAAGGACTTGAACAGAAACTTTTCTAAAGAAGACAGAAGAATGGCCAACCAACATATGAAAAAATGCTCATCATCTCTAATCATCAGGGAAATGCAAATCAAAACCACAATGAGATATCACTTAACTCAAAATTTGATGCAGATTTGTTGCTCTACTTGCTTAGTCATTTTGAATGCAAAGGCCACGCAGTACACATGCTCACTCAACAGCGTCTTGCGCCCCACTCACTAGCACGGTTAAGCCATCTCTGTTCACGCCTACTTATTCCAGTCCACTCTCCTTGGCTGCCAGGTTACATTGATGTGGTGCAAACTGTTCTCATTATATTAACAATGGCCAGATACTTTGTGGACAGATCTTGTACACATATATACATATATATCCGTATTCTACCTGTTCTATCAATGAGAGAATATTATAATCTCAATTATATAATTGTGGATTCATCTATTTGTCTTTTTAGCTCTCATAGTCCATGAACTTTGAAACTATGTTATTAAGCACAAACATTTCTGATTGTCCTCTGATGCATTAATCCATTTATTAACATGAAATGTCCCTCTTTGTCTGTGACAACATTCCTTGTTATGAAGTCTCCTTGTCTTATATTAGTATAGCAACTCTAGCTTTCTTTTCATTAGGGATTCCATGATACATAGTAATGTTTTCTATCCTTTTACTTTCAATCTTTGTGTCTTTATATTTTTAAATTTGGTACTATATAGACAGCATTTACCTAGATCTTATTTTTTAATCCAACGTGATATACTTTTTTAAAAATTAAAGTGTTTAGGCCATTTACATTTGATGTAATTACCAATATGGTTAGTTTAAACCTTCCATTTTGCTATTTGTTTTCTACTTTTCTAAGCTTTTATTTTTTCTGTTTTTCCTCTATTCTTGACTTTCTAAAATGAATAATATATATTTTAGAGATTTTTCTTTCCAGTATTGGCTTACTAGTTATACCTCCTTTTTTAAAATTTTGGACTGTGATTATTCTAGGGTTTATAATATATATCTTTAACTTACCTTATCTCTACTTTCAAATTATATGACACCATTTCGTATATGGTGTAAGAACATTACAAAAGTATATTTTAATTTACCCTTTCCCATTCTTTATGTTTATAGATTTTACTTTGACATAAGCTATAAAACCCCAAATTCAATGTTAATTGTTTTTGTTTTAAACCTTCAATTAATTTATAAAGTGATTAAGATAAGTTGAAATTTTTCTTCTATATTTGCTCACTTATTCACCATATCTAGTGCTATTCATTTCTGTGTATAGATGTGAATTTCAGCTGGCATTATTTTCCTTCTGTATAAAGAATTTCTTTTAACATTTCTTGAGGTGTGTATTTGTTAGCGATGGACTCCCTCATATTTTATTTGTCTTACAACATCTTTGTTTCTCTGTCTTTATTGTAAGGTATTTTTGTTCAGCATAAAATTCTAGATTTTTTTTAACTTTATAATTTCTTAAAGTTGAACTTCATTGTCTTCTGGCTTGCATAATTTCTGATAAGAAGTCCATTTTCTTTCTTATCGCTGTTACTCTATACTACTTTGTACATAAGCATCCTTTTCTTTCACTGTTCTTAATATTATTTTTATATTTAAATTGTTATTTTATTTTTCTTTTCATCATTGGTTTTTATCACTTGGTTGTTTCATGTGAATTTTTAAAATGTAATGCTGTTTGTAATTCACTGAGATTATACCTGCTTGATATTGTCACATAGTCATTAGGCTTTGTTCATTTCTTTTTTTTAGCCTTTTATTCTCCCTGGACTTCATTTTAGCCAGTTTCTTTAGCTACACTTTTACCTTCATTGAGCTTTTCTTCTGCAATGCCTACTGTGATGCTAATCCATTATATCTAGTGTACTTTTAATTTCAATATTGCATTTTTCATCCCTAGAATATTTGGGCCATTTTCATTTTTTTCTTATCATGTTCATATTTTACTTTACCTCCTTGACACACAGAGCATACTTATAATAGCTATTTTAATATCTTTTACTGAAAATTCCATTATATTTTTCACGTCTGAGTCTGCTTCTATTGACTAATTATCTCCTTGTATGAGCATATTTTCCTGTTTATATGCATGCTCGGTAATTTTTGTTTGGTTGCCAGGCATTTTGAGCTATATGTTGTTAGTCCTGGAGTTTTGTTGTAATTTTGTTATCATTCCTATAAATAGTTTTAGGCTTTGTCTTATAAGGTAGTTAAGTTACTTATTATTAGTTTGATCCTTTTGTGTCTTGCTTTATGCTTTGTTAGGGCAAACCAAGGGCATTCTTTAGTCTAGACTAGCTAATTTATTCCCACTAACAGGCCAATATCTTTGTGAGCACTCTGCCAAATGACCCATGTTTTACAAGGTCTTTCCACTCTGGCTCTTACAAATATAAGCTATTCCTAGCTCTCTATGAGCTCAAGGAATTGTTCAGCATATTATTTTCCAGTGGTTCTTTACAGGTTTTTTTTGTTTCTTATGTGTCTATAGGTTAATACTCAATCAATGGTTCAAAAGGACTCATTTGCAGATTTCCAGAGATGTCTCTAAGAAATTTTTTTTTGTTTTTTGGTACTCTGTTTCAAAAATTCTAGCCACTTTATCTTCCATGAGGGTCACATCTTGCTCTGTTTGGATCTTCTCACTCTATGCTGTGGCCTGAAAGCTTCAGGCAGTAAGCTGAGGCAACATAGCACTTCTTTCATTTGTTCCCCATTTCTCAGATATCACAGTCCAGCATTGTCTATTGTTCAATGACTAGAAATAGTTCTTTCGTATATTTTGTCTAGTTTCCTCTTTTTAATCTGGAAAGGTAAACATGATGTCTATTATCGTATTGTGGCTGAACATAAAATTTCACATTTTTTATTTCTGATAGCTATCTTGGGCAAAGTTGTTCACCTCTGTAAGCCTTAGTTTTCTTTTTTATAAATTAGGAATAATAATCTTTCCTTTGAACTAGAAATTTCCAAGAAGAAACAATACTTTAATGAATTATAGTGTGGATTTGGAAACCAATTACATCTCAGTGGCTTCCACGGAAATTGGATGTTTGCTGGTGACATGATGATTGGTATGACTAAATACCTGCAAACTTGCTGGAATCTGAAGATTTGCCTGCATTCTATGGCCCTGGCATGAAATTCAGTTATTCATAACTATAATCTGATTGCAATAACATAGAATCAGAATCTATTGTCCGAAACTATCAAAGTTGGTCCCAGTCACGACCTTTGAGGCAAGTGCTAGCGAGAGTGCTAGTCTTTCTTATAACCTGGGAACCTGAAGCATTATGCAGAAAAGAATCATATGCTATGGATCGTCATAGGACTAGAATGGAATCAGAACATGTTTACTCTTGTCACATTGTCCTCATCAGATTGAGAGACTTCTTTGCTAAGGAAAACTACGAAGTATGCTGAATATCTCTGTTTTCACCTGGTCTGCTGAGGATGTCCCTTTTTCCTGCCTCAGATACTTAACATTTTCATGTTCTGCGCCCCTCTGTCCCACACCTTACTATCTAAATCAGGAAGACTCTAGAACAGTTCATTCGCAAACTATTCAACTGTTCTCCTTATCCTTTCTTTAACATGGATGAAATCCTAACCAAAAGAGGTGAGTCTCTAATGGGGTATTTTCAATATGAGCAACTAAAAATGTATGGTCCCACAGGCTTTCTAAGTTTGTGATTTATGACTACAGCTCCTCCCTAATAGATGGACCACCAGTGTCCTAAGGGCAATCCAGTGTGGGGTGCTCAAAGGGCATCAGCCCCCCCACCCCAGAATCCTTGTCTAGCGGGTGTGGGAAAGCCAGGCTCACCTCACACCCACCCCCACAGCCAGGAGGCAGCCTGCTATTTCCCATCTTTTCGTTCCGAGGAGCAAACTCCCCTGCTTACGAGCAAAGCCTTTCTCTCGCAAGCCTCTTCTGGTCTCTTTATTAAGTTCTTCGGTTTGCACAATGGCTGCTTTGTCCTTTCTTTGACCTCTACTCTGGGATAAATGAACCACAGACTGGGATAGCCTCTTCCTGTGTGAGTTCATCTGCTTCACGGGAGGAAGAGGAGAAGGCAGAGTGGGGCTCTGGTTTCATCCTCCTCAACCTCCATTTTTCACCTCCTTTAAATCCCTCGCTCCCTTGGGTGAGCCCTGTTTTGGCTCCACCATCAGTGGCCTGGGTCCAACCTCCCCCTCTGCAGCCCCTTTACTTCCTAATTCACACACCGAGCCCCTCGTGGTTCAGGAAGTTTGTGAGCGCAGTTGGCGAGGCCAATTGTGCTCCCTGACAAGCATGCAAACCATTCTATGATATAGTGGATCTGGAAGCCCCTATTAGAGGAGATTTACTATTTTGTTCTAAGGTTGCACTCCAGGTTGAAATTGGCTGACAAGGTCTCAGCTTGAGCAGGATTTATTCCTACATATTAAATTATTTCTTTTTTAATTAGTTCAATGCCCAGGTCATTTCCAAACCAAAGAAATGTGAAATAAATAAGTTCCTGAAGCAAAAAAAAAGAAACAGGCCATGGTTTGAGTTAGTTGTTGAGTTTATACAAAAATGTTTGCAGCCCACAGGCCATTATATACTTACTGCTATACATTGGCTTAAGCGCTAAGGAGCCACCCAACGGCCTTTGCAAATGAATTCCAATCACCACCAGTCTCTGCCCTCTGCTTACAGAGCAACTTTGTTTTTCTTTTCTTTCTTTTTTTTTTTTTTTAAGACAGGCATGAAGTACATGTAAAAATCTTTGGCAGGAAGGCAGACATTGGGCCTTTTCAGTCTATCTGAAATCCTTTCCGCATCCCTGGTTCGGTGCGTATACAAGCGTGGGAGAGGTGGAAGGAGGGTGTCTGCGCCTGGCAGATTGTGGGGAGGAGGCATGATTGCCCGCGCGCGCGTGCACACACAGACACACACAAACCCCAGATGGTAACTAGATGAGGGAGAGAAGCCAACAACACCAGGAGTTATTTTGGGAACCAAACTAGGAATCTGCATATGGCTAGATTTTCCATCTTAAATGTTGCTTTTGCAGATGACAAGCTCCTCCGTGGGGTAGAAGCCAGTCCATTGATCAGTTCAAACTAATTTCCTAGATCCCGATGCTTTGGAAGTAGGACGAAAGAGGTGATGGGCCTTTGAACAGACCCAAGATGTGGCAAGTCCCCTAGTAGAGGCCCTGTCATTTCCCCACAACCGTCTTCTCTCAGTGTAGAAGTGCAAGGTCCGGTTATGGCAGAGAATAGTTCAAAGTCATAAGACTGCAGGAATTTATCAGTTTCTTTCAGCCTTTGGTGGCTGATTAACTGTGTCGGCTATGGTAGGGGAAAAAAAAAAGTGTTTGATCTGCCTTGCAATTAGCTTTGCAAATGTTCCACACTCACCAACTGCACCCTACACACCGATCAATGAATTCAGAATTTCATGCTGTTTAGGAAAGGGAAAAAGGAAAAAGGAGAAGAGTATGAATGGCACAACCCAAATTCTCTACTACTTCTATTACCACTGAATAACCCCAAACATAGCACTGTGTAAATGATGCGGTATTAAAATAATGCATTAACACCATCTTTATGGATATATCAATGTTATTATTGTCCATGAGTAAAACGCATAAAAAGATTACCACTTATCTTCTTTTCTCCAGTTTTACCTTCCTAATCAATCAATAAATATCTCTTGAGGGCGCCTACAGGAGTGGTGTTGTGAGTTTCAGGAGTAGTCTTAGCTTTCAATAATACCATTATTTATCCAAAATGCAAGAGAAATCTTTTTTTTTTTTTTTTTTTTTTGTCACATTGCTGCTTAAAAAACTTGATGCTTCCATGACTTGGAAAGGGAGGAATAATTTTTTTCTTCTCTAGCATAAGGTAAAATGCCACTGAAATAATATGCCAAGCTCTGTGCCAAGCACTGGGCACACAAAAGTGATGGAGACATGGTGGCTGAGCTCAAGGAGTTCACAGTCTAGAGATGAAGACAGGCACATAAATACTAATTACAAGGTTTTGTACTAAGTGGTTTACCAGATGCATATATTTGATGCTAGGAGAACACAGGAGAGTGAGTCATGAATCAGAGTGAAGAGTACGGTAACGGTTCCTGTCCAACTTCATATCCTCAGAGCTAGGCTGAGCTCAGTGCTTACAGAATTAAATTCCCATTGCCCTTATAGAAATTTTGGGGATGGCCTGGTATGCACGAGGCTTTGCAAAACTTTTATGACAGATGGTGTAGCATGCACCTATTGCTCTATCCAGTGGGCCATATCTCCTTCGTTCTGAAAACAGCACCCCCGTTAGGGAGAGAAATATTGCTCTCCTTTTCTTCAAACATGTGATTGTAGCAGAGTAGTCTCTCTCTAGCCACTGCATCCCTGAGGTCTTTAATTGAAACCATGGAAAGATAAACAGTCCCTTTTGAGTAGAAAGATGTTAATATAAGCCTATGATCTCCCAATAGATATCTGTCCATCTCTTGAACAAAGCCCATCTAATAGAATAAAGTAAGGACACAAAGACAAATAGAAATGAGAAAGAGAGAGACCAAAAGAAAAATACCAATGGAGTTCACAGTCCTGGTCTGGTTATGATCATCTCTGAGGCCTAGCTGGGCCTCTATACTGCCTACTTTTGATTATGGAAGCCAAAATATTTGGCTTTTGGCTTCAGCTCATTTAAGTAGCTATTTGCTATTTGTCCCCAAGAGTTCTGACTAATTTAGATGGCCAGCAATGTCAACACTAGGATTTCTCCACAACCCACAATCTATTCAGACTTGTTATGGTTTCAATTCACTAATCCACAGGTGAGAGCTGTTTTTACAGACTTCAACTACCTAGCATTAATGACAGAGCATTCCCGCTATTTCTAGCAGGATCCTGTTCTAGGCTGTGTTAAGCTATGGCAGACCACAAAGAGAGTACTGGGATAAGAATGGTTTTCAATTTAGCTGGAATAGAGAGGAATGTACTGTCTCTTGAATCTGAGCACACATTCTCTTCTGAAATGTGGGCTAGAGACTGAGTGTAACATGCTACTCCAAATATATGGCTCTACTATGGCAATGGAAATTTCTGTCTAGTGATGTCAGTAGATAAAGCAACTGAGGCAGCTATTTAAAAACAGGTTGGGAATATAGCACTGGCCTTATTTTCTAGAACTTCAAATTAATATGTCCAGAGCTAAGCTTACCATTGGCCCTCTCCAATATGTTTCTCTTCCAATATTCTTCATCTCAGTTGCTGGTACCACAATATAGCCAGTCACACAAACTAAAAAATGAGGGCTTTCTAATGGACGGAGCTTTCTTTCTCAGTCTCTTAGCCACAACACTTAACCTTGCAGAATTCCACTCAATTTTAACCCTTAAGTACATTACTACACACATGCGCACATGTGCGTGTACACACACACACACACACACACATACACACACAATTTCATTGCTTCTTTCCTCCCCTACTACTAATTTCCTGGCTAAGACCCTCAATATTTTTTGCCTGGTCTTTTAACTGTTCTCCCTGGTTCCATTCTTGTCCTCCTCTAATACATATTTTCACATAGCTTTCGAGTGATTTGTCTGAAATGCAAATACAATCTGGTTACTTTCCTACTAATCATTGTGCAAGAGTGTCTCGTCATTCTCATCACTTAGTGTGGCAGACCAGCCCAGCTCCATCTTAGAGCCATCGGTCCTGCCTGCTTTGCAACTCTCATGACCTGCCACCCAGGTCTTCTATTCTTCTTGCTCATGTGATTCTTCTTTTTCTGGAATACTTTTTTCTTAGGCCAGGATTAAGGCATTTGGAGACCCTAAGCATGGAAAAAATTAGGATGCTTCATATAAAATTGAGAATTTAACAATACTAAAATATAAAACAAGTGCAACATTGTGTTGGTTTTCCCTTAGTGATTCCTTTCTCCCTCTACCCACCCCATTATGTCAAATACCCATAGGAACTTCTATGACATCTGTGGTATATTATGGTCTGGGTCAAATGGTGGAATAAGAACTGTTAGTGGATTTCCAAGCATTGAGTAGATGGGACCTCTGCAGTCCCAACTTGCAATTTCTTTTGCCTTGCCCTTTCTCCTGGTAATACACCCACACATCTTTCCCCGAGAATACCTTTCAACAATCAGAGAATAGAAGGAAGAAACAGCCGATGTGTGGAGCCCTTCCTGAAAATGCTATTGCCTGCCTAGGAGGATAGCTTGATTTTTTTTTCCCCTAAGCAATTACTTAAATGGTGTTTTGGCCCCTTTTTCTCTGAAGCAGGACATAACCTTTATTGACATTGTGGCTGCTGCCACATCTGTTAAGCTGACAGGGAGAAGGAGCTGGCCTGATCCTTATGATGGATTTGGCGTTGTCAAACCTTAAGCACAATTTGTCACTGGGCAAAAGGGAGCCTGTTGCCAGTGGGAGGTTCCCTAATCCCAGCAATGTGGGGGAGGAGGAGGACCGTGCTCCTCCTTCTCCTATCACTAAAGTCTCAGTGTCAGCTCTGAAGTGAACCAGAGAGATGTTCAAAGCTCATTTCAGGAAGGGTCTCTTGTTTTTGCCAGCTGTTGATCACAGGAACTGGAGGCAGCTCACGATGCACCCAGAAGAAAATGTCCCTTGTACCTGCGTAGAACTCCCAGAGACAAAAACAATAAGAAAAGGAAAGTACCTGGGCAGGATCTACTGAACAGAGAGAGCCATGGCTGGAGATGCATGTCAGCCCATGAATAATGTGTTACAGGCTTCACGTCAGATGTAAGTTCACCATGTGCATTTTGTAGATATAAGCTCTATCTGAGCCCCCAGTCTAGGACTTTTCTACTCCAGGACAGAGTACTTTATGACTGAGCAATGTTAACTGGGCTTGGCATTCTAAAGAGGCTATGGTTACAGACCCTACTGAACCGAGGTCCTCTGGAGGCAATAAAACACTGAGGAGATGCTATCTTGTGGATTTGGAGTATGTCATTCACTTGAAAGTCAAGGAGACAGCTGATTTAAAGTTTCCAGCTAGGCCACAGAAAAGTCAGTAGCGGCTGCTTCCAGCCGAGTTCAGAGTCTGAATATTTATGGTGTCAATCTGAAATCCAGATAACCACAAATAATATAAATCCATTAACTCCCCCTCCACAAGAAAAGCTTTTTGGCTGCTAATGCCTTGATTGCTAGGTTCCTGCAGGACTGGTGCATGGATTTGTTGCTTCGGAGCTTTCTCTCTCTTTTTTTCTTTCTCTCTCTTTCTCTCTCTGTCTTTCTCCATACCCATACCTTTTCTAGCAACTGGGCACACTTGTGCCAAGCTGCTCTGAGCTGATTGAGGTTATTTCCCCCCAAAATTAAACAGACTAGCAATGCTGGGAATGTCTGGCCTCTTATATTTTTTATTCTTGAAATGTTGTGGCTTTGCTAATCCATCTGAGAACCGCAGTACTGGATTATTCAGAGTTTCTACCATTTACATAAAGAGCATACATTACCCAGGTCGCCCTATTATAACACCTGAAGTCCCCTGGTTGCATCCGTAGTAAATAGCTTGCCTATCAAATAACAATCATATCTGTTTCAGCTACCCCAGAAAGCAGTCAATTGAGAGTGCAAGTGATTTGATAGAAGGTAACACGATCCTTTACATATTAGCTGGCACTCATACACACGATCTTGTTTGAGCTTTACAATGGCCTGTTTTCAATGAGCAAGCTGTAGTTCAGCAGCCAGCTGGGATTACATAGCCACATTAAGAAGGATTTGGAGCTCTTACCAAGAGAAGCTGGCACAGGGAACAATTTACCAAAGCGGAGGGCTGATAGTTCTCACTCAGGGAAGGTTTCAGAGTGGCCTGGTTAGTAGACTTTGGCAGAGAGCGAGAAAGGGACTACAAGTGTCACAGATCCTTCAGAATTTGTTTAGCAGGTGTTCTTGTTCTTACTAGAAGATGCTCATGCATGTTGTTTTTTTAGAGACTGGGTCTTGCTCTGTCACCCCAGGCTAGAGTGCAGTGGTGTGATCATGGCTCGCTGTAGCCTCAAACTCCTAGGCTCAAGAGATCCTCCTGCCTCAGCCCCCTGAGTAGCTGGTATTATAGGCATGCACTACCATGTCCAGCTAATTCTTTAATTTTTTTTTTGTAGAGTGGGGACTCTTGCTATGTTGCCCAGGCTGGTCTTGAACTCCTGTCCTCAAGCAATCCTTATGCTTTGGCCTCCCAAAGTGCTGGGATTATAGGTGTGAGCCACTCCACCTGGCCCAGGTTATTTTTAACAACAGAGTTACCTTAATCATACTAATGTGGTCTCTTCCTGGTTGATTTATATTAGAGACTTACCTGAGGGCTAGGGTCTCGGGAGCTCAGGGTAAGGATGGTAGGACCACACAGAAAGGCTTCTGACTACAGCTGGTGGGGCTGCTCCTCCCCCCCTGCTGGCCTTGGGGACAGCTCTGTCCCCCCTGAACTTTTCCTTGGCTCCCCTGCATGTGCAGCTTTTGTCATCGGATGGTGTCTCTGAGCCCCAGACAGGCCAAGGTGGTCTTGACCAAGGCCACCCAGGCCTTCTCTGGACCCAGGAGAACACCAAGCACATGGCTCAGGACAACGCACACAAGGAATGACACGGGCGAGATGCTGCAAAGTGCGCTGCCATGCAGATCCAGCAGGAGGTTACAATATCAGAGCTATGGCTGCTCTGCAGATGGATGGGAAGGTGTCCTTAAGTTTTCCTAGTTGGTCCAGTCCTGTGACGTCCGAGATCCCAAGATGGCCAGCCTGTCAGGCAAGCTGAAGGTGCTGTTCCTGCCACCCATGACACTGTCCCTTCTGCTTCTGGTGGCAGCATGATGCCTTCTAAGGGTCAGCGCTCCCATGTGCCACTGCCTGGGAAGGGAAGACCTTGATATTCCAGACAATAATAATAAATAGGCTTGTGACATCGATGGGGTAAAAATAAAAGACAGGGGCAGGGAGGGCAAAAGTGGCAAAGTAAAACTATAATGGCATGCTTTGAGGGGATGGGGAGCCACATAGAGCCCTCATCTGGGTTGAACCACTCCTGACCTAGACTTCTTTACTCCAAAAATGTTATCGTGATCTTGAAGACAGTTGGTAAAATTTATCAATTGTTTCTTTTGCTCCTGCCTCTCTCATCATCTCCATTATCCCATGCCGGCCCTTCGTTAGATCCTGGGGTATGAATGGCTACAGAGGACTCTCTGGCCTCAGGAAAAATTATAGCCCTAGGCGAAATAATGTAGGTCTACTCAAAGCCTTCTAAGGAATGAATGAATCTTGAAAACGTTATAGGAGCAAACAATTAAACACACAATCGCTTGGCCTATGACACACCAGGCCCTTCTAAAGCGCTTGTTCTCAAGGTTGGGCTAAGAGCAGGACAACACTCTCTGCGCATCCCAATCACTTACCAAAGTTTTTTAAAAAATACAGATTTCTGGGCCTCATCCCAGACGTTTTAAAAAGCAGAATTTTAAAAAGCATCCCGGAAGATTTTAATGTGCAGCAAGATTAGGAATCACTAGGTTAAAAATTCTGATTTTGTGGTTTTAAGAGCTCACGCTCTTCAAAATTTTTTTATGCTCACTAGTAAGTAACACTTCCATGGCGCACATTTGCCAGGCATTGTTTTATGTATTTTACATACAGAAATTAATTTATTTCTCACAATCACTCTATGAGAAAAGGCCTTTTATTATCCTCATTTTACAGGCAACGAAACTGAGATACAAAAGTGCTAAGTCATTTGTCCAGAATCACAGAGCTAGTTGTTAGCATAACGGGGATTTGCTCTAAGTTACGATACCATAGTGCCTCTTTGAGGTCTGAGGGCCATTCACTTCGAAAGTGGAATTTCAGGACCTGATGAAGATCATGAGGGAATTGGGCTCTCTAATCTATGTGATTTCATTCAGGTGATGTGTCTATTGTCTTACGTGGAATAAGGATCAGTGAAAATACTTAGTATAGTCTCCCCTTAGTCCCTCAGTCTAAGTCTCAGGGTTTAGAATCTACTTACGCAGCCTTTCCACCTTTCTTTTCTTTCCTTCCTTTCTTTCTTCCTTCCTTCCTTCCTTCCTTCCTTTCTTTCTTTCTTTCTTTCTTTCTTTCTTTCTTTCTTTCTTTCTTTCTTTCTTTCTTTCTTTCTTTCTTTCTTTCTTTCTTCCTTCCTTCCTTCCTTCCTTCCTTCTTTCCTTTCCTTTCCTTTCCTTTCCTTTCCTTTCCTTTCCTTTCCTTTCCTTTCCTTTCCTTTCCTTTCCCTTCCTTTCCCTTCCTTTCCCTTCCTTTCCCTTCCTTTCCCTTCCTTTCCCTTCCTTTCCCTTCCTTTCCCTTCCTTTCCCTTCCTTTCCCTTCCTTTCCCTTCCTTTCCCTTCCTTTCCCTTCCTTTCCCTTCCTTTCCTTTTCCTTCCTTCCTTCCTTCCTTCCTTCCTTCCTTCCTTCCTTCCTTCCTTCCTTCCTTCCTTCCTTTCTCTCTCTCTCTCTCTCTCTCTCTCTCTCTCTCTCTCTCTCTCTCTCTTTCTTTCTTTCTTTCTTTCTTTCTTTCTTTCTTTCTTTCTTTCTTTCTTTCTTTCTTCCTCTCTCTCTTTTCTAAAAGCAAACTTGTGAAGTTAAAGTAAGCTTATTTGGGGTGATATGTTATTTCCTGCTCTTAAGGCCAGGAGACCTTTTACAAGCTTATTTTAAATCTCAAGTTGCTTCCCAAGCAGTTAATATGTCTTACAAAGTCACATTTAGATGACTTCATGCTAAATGAATAAGAAAAGCATCAATTACATAACCGTCAAAAGAATGCTACCATAAGAATAGAAAGGAGCAGTCTCTGGAATTTGCCTTGTTTTGCCAGCCTTTATGTTTGAAAAGATGTCTAAAATACTTTTCAAACCCTAAGTGGTTTGGTGCTCCTCATTCACTAATAAAAATAATGAACGATTATAACAATCTAAGTCATCTTTTCTTTTTTTTTTTCCCACGAAAAATGTCACTCAAAGAAATGCAACCACTCCCATCTTTGTGAAAGTTAGAGCAAGAAGAAACAGGCTTATAACAGAATCAATGCATTTGACAATTGCCAAAGATGTATTTAGTGACTACAATGTGCCCAGCCTGGCAGCCAAATACTGTAGGGTTACCCCTAAGACACAGTTCCTTCTGATATGGTCTGCTGGGATAACTCACTTCTCACTTCTAGAGAGAGCTCAGTTCCAGCTACAGGGAGCAGTTTGCCCCAAGGCAATTTCACAGAAAGGCTACTACCTCCGTAGTGCAAGGATCAGTCTCACTATTTGCTAATTCAAATCCAATTCAATTTAAAAATTTGCTGAGCATCTATTCTCTACTAGACAAAGGTACACATCATTTTGACAGGGCAACAGTGACAGTGATGTTACCAGGTAATATGCACATGAGTGCGTCTGTATCTCCATTTCGACCTGGAGCTTCGTGCTACTCTTCACTCCATCCCACATTCCTCCCAAGTCCTCACCTCCAAGTAGGTAACCAACTCATTCCACTTTGCCTGGGACTGTCCAGGTTTTTGAAGTAATGTGTCCCTTGGGATTGTTCAGATTTTAGCACTGAAGTACCATGTCCCAGGAAACCCCTCCATACTGGACAGGCAAGGATGGTTGGTTCCCCTACCCCAAAACATCACTGAGCCTCTTTCTATCTTTGTGCCTCAGCTTGTGCAGGATCCCATGCAGGTGTAGTATTGTCACTTAAATGAATCACAAGTGCACTCAGTTTCTAAGCCACCAGCAGAGAATCTATAGAAAGACTAGCTGTCTAAAAAGCACAGGCCACTGAACAAAGAATTATGTTGCAGTAACTTTTCATCTAAACTATGGCATAGTTTCATCCCAGTCTCAAAAGTGCCTCTTTTCATGGAGCAAGACCATTACTTTCAGGACCTAACAAATAAGCTGAGATGGAGGGGAATGACTCAGCTAAGACCAACACTCTTCGCCCAACCACTCCAATGGTCCATCATTTACTAGCCAAATCTAAATCCACGCAAAATTGGTGTGAGCAAGCAAACATGATTTGGCTTTTGTGGTATAGAAGGGGTGCTATGTGCTCTTCCTGCCAGAGCAATGTTATCCTGCACAGAAGTGTGAGTTGGGGGTTATGCAGGGAGTCTATCCTTGTCAAAAGGAATGGAAGGCCGTTTATGCTTTTTTGTGTCTCATAAATCACTAGCTTCCATACTTGAAAACCTGAAGTCAAAATATCCAGCCAGAATTGAGAGATGGTCACTTTGCCTTTGGCAGCATGATACCAGAGTCATTTACAGAGCAGGTACCAACAGCCCTGCTGACTGTGTGTCATGTCATCCATCATGTGAAACTAAACCAACAAGGCGTGAAGAGATGGTGTGGGGACTCTTGTCAGAGGGTCAGAATACTTCATCAAGGAGGCAGGGCAACGCTTAGGATAGCAGGCTAATGGGGGGGGAGGGTTAGGGCAGGATTTTAAGGGGTGCTTTTCCTAAAAAGAAAAGCTCAGGAGGCAGAAGATCACCTTTTTGGGGGGCCACCAAAGTATGTTTGAGAAAGTACACTCACTACTGAAAATTCACTACTAACTCATTCTTCTTTCATCCTGCTGGTCCTCTTCATTATTTTTTTCCCTGTTGTCAACAACCAAAGTGACCACCTTATGAAGTGGTGTCACTTTAGAATATTATTCATATTTTATGAAAGAGGTACATTGTGAAATAGACTTGCCCACTGAGCCAGTTTATGATACAACTGTATGCAGCATTTCATGTCAGATCCTCCAGACAGGGGCAGGGAGACAGAGGTGGACATTGCTCATATGCCACTGGAATTTTAAGGTTGAAAAGAACTTGAAATCTATCCAGTTTAACCCCTATCTTTCTCCCCTCATTTTATAAAGAAGATATATGAGGATCAGAAAGGAAAACTGATATGTGCTGAAATGACATGGGTAATTAGTGGTAAGGAAAAAACTAGAAATACAGCCCTATGTTCTTTTAGCAACACCATCTTTTGGTTCCAATGAGGCTGACAAGAATATATTAAATTTCAAAATACAGAAACTCACAGGGGGAAATAATATATGTGTGTATATATATATATATATATATATATATATAGTCAACACACAGTAGGCTTTATGTAGAATCTACATATGAAGAAGCTCAAAAATTATTTGTTGAATGAGATGAGAAAATAAATGCAGGAAGAATTAATATAAAACTACTGTCATTATAAGATTCTGTTTAAAAACTGGTCTTTAAATAAAAATAGCTAACATTTATTGGGAACTCATTGAGTGCCAGAACTATTCAAATGTCATACATTAATTTATTTAGTTACCACTCTAACTTGGTAAATTCTAATCTCTTTTACAGGTAAGGAAACTTAATGATGAAGAATTGAAATAACATACCCAATACTGATTATGCAGCTAATAAGTATTTGGACATAGGTGCCCTACTTCCAGAAGCCAAGAAGTTAAGTAAACCTTATTCACTATACTGTACTGTTAATTATGATAATAATGTGTTAATCTAGCTTCCTTTAAAAGATACCTGAGTAAACTATGTAAAGCAAGCTGTGTCTTAATTCAGTTGTGTTTATAACATATGAGGTAATCTTATCCAAGATTCATTGGCATGAAATATAGAAAAACAGGAAATTATGAATAGACATTTAATCAGAGTATCTCCAGTGCTATAGAAGTTAAGAGTTCTCACTCAGATGATTTACTATTAGTAAAGACAAGGCTTAACATGAGGAAGAATTTCATCTAGTAGTGGCTGAAATTATTCCTTAAGAATAGCATTCCAAATGTTCTCAAACTTTGGTCCCCATAAACCGAGTGACCTCTACTTTGATATGTTGGTTGGATTATTTTACTAGAAAGAGACTCCCCGCAAAATGACCAATCCAGTAACCCCAATACATCCACGAATGGTCTTAGAAGGGGAGCACTCAAATAGGTAAATGTAAAGGTAACAGGAATTTGGTTTCTCACTGTACAAGAAGGGAGTTACAAATATAGGAAAGGAGAGAACTAGAATTAACCCCTACAGTGTTAGACTAGAAGGGGAGGTGAATGCATGCTTTATGTATACACAGAATATACATTATAACTCATATGTATTGCACATAAATATAGTTTTAGAGGCCAGAAATCCAAAATTAAGATGTTGGCAGGGTTAGTTCCTTCCCTGAGGGAGAAGATTCTATGCTTCTCTTCTCGCCTGTAGTGGTAGCCAGAAATCCTTGATGTTCTTTGGTGTTCCTTGGCTTATAGCTACATCACTCCAATATTTGTCTTCATTTGCAGATGGCCTTCTTCTCTGTGTGTCCATGGCTCTGTGGTTTGGTGTCTACCTCCCTGCTCTCTTATAAAGACGCAAGTCATTGGCTTTAGGGCCCACCCTAACCGAGTATGACCTCTTCTTAGCTATTTCATCTGCAAAGGCTCTATTTCAGAATAAAGTCACATTCTGAGGTTCTGGATAGACATTAGCTTTAGGGGCACACGATACAATCCATTACACATGTATTTTCTAGCATTTCCCACTGAGAAGGGTTGGTTGTGGTGACACACCTAAAGCAAATAGCATAACTAGCACCAAGACCTCAGTTTCTAAAACCATTCTTTACTCAAAAGAACTAGAGATTTATTTTGGGGGGGAGAGTGACTGATTCCAAGACTGGGTCAGAGAAAGAATTAGGTGAGGATTGACTATCTTGTGTGAGAAAACAAGATAGTGATCAAAGAATGATTGGGGAAAAGTAAAAAAGCCACCAAAATCAGTTTGAAAGAGCTTCCAGTAGCCAAATTTGGGACAATTTGAATGTGAAAATAAACAATAACAATAACATATTATTATAATGTCTCAAATAATATTGAAGAGTATAAGTCAAAACTTATACACCTAAATACATACATATAAATATACATAATATATATATTAATTGAAAACAGAGATGTTTTTCTTCCTTTTCCAGCAAATATTATCCCATCATATGGATATATGGTAGTTCATATAACTATTCTATTACTGATTCAAATTGTTTCCAAATCTTAGCTATTTTAATAGCATTGCAATGCATATTTTCGTAAGCTCCTGTTTTTAAAAGAGCACTAACAAACTGGAATGCATAAGTAGGAAGTTGTTAACGATGGCATAAGGTATAGAAACCACATCAGCGTTAAAGGATCTGAGGATATTTAACATAGAGAAAAGATGCTTGGGAGGTAAGTTACTGAATGGAAATTTTCAAATGCTTAAAGGGACTCCACAGAAATAATAGCGCTTACTGTATCTCAGACACTATTCTCAGTGCTTTATATATATTAGTGCACTTAATCCTAACCATAACTTCATGAAATTGTTATTTTTATTATCCTAATTAAGTGAAGAAACTGAGGCACACAAGGGGTATATAATTGCTCAATGCTAAATGGAATAAAAATCTTAAAAAGTGACTCGTCTTACCCACTAATTTTTTTGTGAGAAGCAATACATATGGTTTAATAGACATATTTCCAATTAGTCAAAAGCAAGGGTTCAAATCTAGGTTCATTCACTTATTAGCTACTTGATCTTGTTCTAGTCACATGATTTTTCTATGCCCTCAAGCATTTCAAAAGGGATTAAAGGTGATAAGCTTAGTTATTCGCATAGGAAACATGTGTTTATTGTATATAGCAGGTACTGTTTCAAATTCTGGTGCTTCTGTGGAGAACAAGGGTCCTGCTCTCCTGCAAGTTGTACTGTGGAAGAAGAAAAAAGTTTATAGATAATTGCAAATGTAGGTGAAATAAATGTTTCATATTAAATGCTATGAAGCAAGTAAAACGAAATAGTAGCATGGGAAGGAGCTATTCTAGGTAAGAGAGTCAGGGAAGATCTTTTGGAGGAGATTCCATTCGCACAGAGACCTGAAAGAGAAGAAGCCAGCCAGAGCAAGATCTGGTATTAGAGGATTTTAGATGGAACAAACTCCAGCGAAGAGCGCTGGGGCAGGACAAGGTAGGAGGGGTTGAGGGCAAGCCTGAAAGCCCATTTGGTTGGAGTTTAGGTATTGAGAATCAGGTAGAGGATGACTTTGAAAAAATAAAAGTTCTCTCTGATTTTGCATGGAGCAGTGTGAAGAGCCACACAAATGGAAGTTATTTCTAAACATCATAAACCACATTGTGCTTCTTATCTTGGTGTTGGTGCCATTGCTGCTACCAAGGCAGGGCTTTGCACATGACTGCTGGGATATTTTTAAGTAGCAATGCCAAGTCCACCAGGGGCAGTAGTTATCACCTCTAATTTCTCTTCTCCCCAGCACCAGAAAAAATGCCTTGGATATCTAGGGGAAAATGTGTGAATTCTTCTCCCTTAACAAATGCATTTTCTACTGACAGAGTCCATAGCTATGTTGCTAATATGCCCACATAAACAATCACCATCATTCAAGGAATTAAATGATTACTCCATCACTTCCTGATGTGTATAGTTAAGTGCCATTGTACTTAGGGCAACAGAATAGCTTAAAGCCAGTCAATTAAGATGATCATGCAGGTTTATTAAAGAAGTGGACAGAGAGCAATCAGCTTGTTACGATGATGGAGATATGTTTGCAAAATACAAATGGAACCCTGATATGTATCAAATATGAGACAACAACAAACAATCATTCTTGTAATCAATATTAAAGTTGACTTTTCCAAAGAGCTAGACTAGTACTATTTCCCCTTATTTAACAATAAAGGGTTCCCAAGAGATCAAATACATCTTCAACACATGTCTAGGATCTAAATCAAAATTTTGCATCTGAATCTACCTGCATGGGAAGTGAGTAAAAAAAAAAAAAAAAAAAAAAAAAAAAAGACTTTTCTTAGGGCTCTCTCTTCAATGTAATGTGCCTTGCTTTCAAAAAAAGCCTTAAATATAAAGTTTGACTCGAAATCAAAGGCCAGAGAAACTGGAAGCTAAAGAGTCAGCAGCTACTGACCCGATGGAGAGTCAGATAAGGAGGGGCTGGGTAGGAGGAGGGAGCAGAGCTTCTACTGAAAAATGCCATATTTGAGCCTTTGTCACCTTCTTTACCACTAATTATTTGTGTGAATGTGGACAACAGACTTACATTTCAAGGCTCTCCTCTCTAAAGTACAGTTAGAATAAATTGGTTGCTTAGAAGTAGATCATAATCTCTTGAGCTCCCTTTCAGCTTTAGCACTATGGATTTATGAAGCACTCTCAAAAGGGAGAACCCCTCCAGAATGCTGAGATGGAAGGACCTCACGATAGAATAGAATGTTGATAAGTGTTGGGTGGTCTTTGAGAAAATAACTGCACATTTCCCTGTCTTGTTTTTTTTTTATTTCCTTTATTTTTCATAGGAGAAGGGTGTACTAAATCAATGGCTTTCTAGCCAAAAATAGTCTTTCTAACAAAATCTTATATCAATTTCAAATACTTAACATTTTATAATAAAAGTAAAGCTAGTCTGGTGAAAGTAGGGGTTTAAAACTTGGACCCCTTGACTCAACTCTCCTAGATGGATCTGTTAATCCCAAGGGATGGCTCAAGTTGAACAGCCTGTAATTTCACCATCATCAAACTGATTGGCATGCAGGTTTAGACAGCCATATTTTATTATGTAAGATGAGACACACCTGTATTCAGCTCTGTTCTCCTGAAAAACGTTTTCACAAATCAAAATATGATGCCCTTTCCAAACCCAACTCTGGGAGATTTCCAAAAAGCCACGGGCTCAATTCCAAGACATTTTTACCTTCTACCTAGGGTGTGCCTAAGGGCGCTCACTCTGAGACCTCCCCATGACCCAGCTCTGTTCTATCTCAAGGAAAGAGGAATCTCCCTCTACTAGATAAGCTTTTCCTCACAGGATTTATGACCATCCACTCTTGGACCTTGCAGGTCAAGGCACAAATGAAAAAGAAGGTCTGGTAGAAGAATTGGAAACAATTTAATGAGACTATCAGGGTTTTGGCCCTGAGGTTAAATGCCTTTGAAGATGCAGGGAAACATTTAAGAGAAGATGTCTCTAGCTGTGGCTATGACTACCACTCTTGCAACAACCTAAATATTAATCGCATTCTGCCTAACGAATGACAAAGCAACGCTTGGCAAGTCTTATTCCCCCATCTGGAGCTTCAGCGTTCCCACATTTGAAGGAGATTGGCTCCCACAGGCTGCACTGAGCAACTCCAGAGATTAAGAAGATAAACATCAGTAAAGCACAAATGCCTTAATAAAGAGGTGTTACAGGAAGATCAAGTCCTTTCATGATTCATAGAAGAATTTGCCCCCCAAAAATGTTCCTGGGAAATTGTTAAGGCTCAGCTGTGTGTACTAAAGGAGGGGCAAGAGCTGTACCTTCTTGTTGATGTACGTGGCTTCACCGTTATCAAGCCAACATAGCACAGAATGAAGGGGCAGGCAACCTTCATTGGATTGATGACTGAGTTGTTCATCCAGTAGTGACATGAGGAGAGTGGAATGTTAAGTGCTTTTTAACAGTCCCCTAAGCACATTAGAGCTTTTATATCATTGGTTCCTTTGTATATTACCAAGTCCCTAGTAAATACGAATGGCATTGGAGTTAGTTGTGGAAAACTACTGAAATCAAACTTCTCTTCTTCACATAGGAGTTCCAGGTGCAAGAGAACTGATTCTTCTTGGAAGAAAGATGAGTTGGAAGTGAATAGAACCCTAGTTCAGCTGCCCATGGGCCTGGTTTTTTCAGAGCTGCTTTGCTGGCACCGTGGTATGTCCTAAAATACCAAGAATTCCACAGCCCCTCTAACCCATTGCTATTTGTAACAATTGATTGTCCAGATAGCCCCTGTTGAGGCACATATATCAATAACTTAGTGCTGAAGTCTGCTTCTTTGGTAGGTGGGAAAAATTAGCAAAAATTACCATATCCACACTCACTAAGGACCACATATCTTATGAAAAATAATTCATATATCATGCAAATAAGCTTGCAGATAGGTTCAATGGGAGCCAGACCCCTAGAGAATTTACCATATTTTACATCTTCCACAATCTTCTCATATCTTCTAGTGTGACCGAATCCATAGATCGTATAAAACACACTTTGGTTCCCTAAACAATAGAGTTGAATAAACATATTATTAGCCTGTGTTTTATTGGCTTAGCCACCCTTCCCTCCTTTAAACCACACTTTCACACATTGTCAACACAGTAATAACAAATTTCATAGTCCTGCATCTGAGGTATAGCAATATCCTAGAGTCTTATGAATTTGTAAAGAAAGATTATCTTGCTTTGAATTCACTTTTGGTTTTACATGTGTTTTATGGTCTATACAGGGTGAACAAACAATGGCTCACACTTGAGCAAATTTGCCCTGCCATTTGCTTTTGTAAATAATGTTTTATTGGAGTACATCTACACCCAGTCATTTATTTATCCGTCTATGACTGATTTTACACTACAATGGCAGAATTGAGCAGTTGTGGCAGAGACCATGTGATGTGCAAAGCCTAAAATATTGATTATTTGGACATTTCCTGGAAAAGTTTGCCAACATGTGGTCTATATTAACTTGAAAAATAGCATGCTTGGCATAATCTGTGTAGTAAACAATGGCGTACCAAAGCCTGCTGTACATATCTCTTCTTACCTACACATCCAGTAGTATCATGTTAGTAACTGGAAATTAGCCATGGTAAGAGTATTTACACTATGGAAATAGTCAAGCACTACCTATCATATTTCTTTTTTTCTGCAAGGAGCCAGATATTAAATATTTACCAGCACACCACTGGTGAAAACTCTCTATTAGTCAGACCCCTACTTAGGCTAAATAATAGACATGCTGGCATAGGACGGGGATTTCATTAGCAATTGGACCCAATCAATGTTCAAGAGCCTTACTGGATTTCAGCATATTTGATTTTACTAATTACAAACTTAATTCACCTTCATGTAGAAATTTTAGAAAACATAAAAGCATGTTTATAAGCTCACCACTACATATACTATGATAATAATGTTGATGTCTTTCTTCCATTCTTGTTATATAATTTTATTTGAAAATATGAGAACATACCATTTATAACATTTGTAATTTTAACTTGACAGAAAACTTTTTGATGTCGACAAATATTCTGGAGCATTGTTTTGCTTGGCTATCTGGTATTCCATACTATAACTCAATTAACTAAGTCTCTATTTTGGTATCTAAGAAAGGTTGTGATGGAAACAATTGCAAATACATATATATTCATAATTCTGAAGATTTCTTTAGGGTAATTTCTAGAGCTTCATTTTATTAAAGCCCAAGATTGACAGTTAGTATTTTTTCTAGGCCTATGTCAATCATTCATTTATTAACAAACTTAAGGTAAGACTATTATGTGTCAGACACTTTTCTATACTAGAAACTGGAGATCAAGCAATGAAAAAAGTTAAATGGAAAAACATTCTTGCCATCTTGGAGATTAGATTTTAAATATAGTGGTTAGGGGTTGTACAATGGAATTTAATCAATTCACAACTCAATTCTATTCAGTACAATACAAATTCACTGAGTACTCACTATGCGCCCAACACTCTAAAGAAACTAAAGTGTCATGTTTAATTGCACTGGCGCTGACAGCTTAGTGAGAGGGGGAAAAAGCCCCACAAAATCATAATGTATTAGTTAGAAGTCCTGGTTGTAATCAAGTCCATAGTAAACCAGCTTAAGCCAAAGGAAAATATATATAGTCAGGAGAAAAGTGTATATGAAAGAAAACCCAAATTCAGAAATATATCTAGTCATTACAGAGAATAATATGAGATTCTAATTCTCTAAGAATAATCTCTTTGTCTTTTTTTCCCTTCTCTGTGGCTGCTTCAATTCCCCTGCTCATCACAAGCAAATTTCTGCTTTCTTCTTTTCCCAATGATAAGCACAAACCCTGATATACACATGCATGTATATATAATATATACACACATACACATATATCTTTCTGAATTCAACACTATAGTTCAATACTCAAAAAAGATAGTAACTTTCAACCATATAAACCCCAGTTCGGATAGCTGTGGACAGAGCATAGCATCCATATGTAGCTCTGTGGAAGGAGGTAAACAGATGGGAAATTCGTAGGAGTACCAAGCAGAATATTCACAACTTGTCTACTCTTCCCTATACTGTTTTGTCCTCTGAATGGTGTAGTATGGCATCCTTAGTACTCACGCTATAGTGTAGTATGGCATCCTTAGTACCCATCCTTAGTACCCATCCTATAGTGTAGTATCCCTGGTACCCATCCTTAGTACCCATCCTATAGTGTAGTATCCCTGGTACCCATCCTTAGTACCCATCCTATAGTGTAGTATCCCTGGTACTCATCCTTAGTACCCATCCTATAGTGTAGTATCCCTAGTACCCATCCTTAGTACCCTACCCCTAATCTACTCAGGAGAAAGCTCCCTGTGTGGAATTCTAGCACAATTTTGAAATTTTTCATTATGCTTCCCAGTTGAGCATTCCAAATCTGAAAAATCCGAAATCTGAAATACTTCCATGGGCATTTCTTTTGAGTGTCATATCAGTGTTAAAAAAATTTCAGATTTTGGAGCATTTCAGGTTTTGAATTTTCACATTTGGGATGCTCAACCTGCATCTAATAAAGTAAAGACAGGATTTCTGCTTTCAGTGATGACATGAGTGGGATCATAATGGACCAATTTATTCCAAGATAACACCATAAAGTTTGGACATAGTTTTTTTTTTTTTTTTTTTTTTTTTTGAGACAAAGTCTCACTTTGTTGCCCAGGCTAGAGTGAGTGCCGTGGCGTCAGCCTAGCTCACAGCAACCTCAATCTCCGGGGCTCAGTGATTCTTCTGCCTCAGCCTCTCGAGTAGCTGGGATTACAAGCATGCGCCACCATGCCCGGCTAAATTTTTTTTTTTTTTGTATATATATTTTTAGTTGGTCAATTAATTTCTTTCTATTTTTGGTAGAGACAGTCTCGCTCAGGCTGGTTTCGAACTCCTGACCTTGAGCAATCCGCCCGCCTCGGCCTCCTAAAGTGCTAGGATTACAGGCGTGAGCCACCGCGCCCGGCCTTGGACATAGTTTTTTAAAAGAAGCTCTGAAAGTGAATACAAATAGAAAGCTTCTGGTGGGATATCCATATGTGGAGGAATGCAGTTGTTTAGAGTTACCCATTGTTACTACTTTTAGAATAAGGTCAGGCACAGTCAAAATGGTGCAGGTGCTGAAGGTCCCAATAAAAACTAATTGTAGGCTTTCTTGCTTGAGTAACCAGAGGTCCATGTCTGGACAACTGTGGCTGCTGACTTGGGGTGTGAAGGTGGAATTCTGCAAAGGAAAGAGCAGAGAGGGGATTTCCAAATTCTGCTTGACAGTCTTTGATTTACCTCTGAATAATACACGCTTGGAGCACATGCTAAGAAGCTCTGATAAAGATAGAATATTTGAATTAAAATTGAAAATATCATCTGAGAAACAGAAGTTTATGTCTAACAAAGTTAAGAGCTTGTTAAAAGAAAAATAAATAATACTCACCAGAGAAAAATAATAGAATCCAAAGTTTCAACAACTTAATATTCGTAAAGTTCAGGATATAATCAAAATTACCTTACACATGAGACTGGGACCTAGTTTCAACAGAAAAGACAAATAACTGAGACCAACTTTAAAATTGCAGAAATGTTGAAATTAGCAGAAACCTTTTTCAAATAGTTAAAAAAAATTTAGCAAAGTAAAAAAATAGGCTTGCAATACATGAAAAAATAGGAAATAACAGCAGAAAAATACATACAACAAAGTAGAAACAAATGGAAATTCTAGAATTGAGGATAACAATATTGGATTTTGTTTTTTAAATAAGTTAATGGAGATAACAGGGAAAAAGTTAATGTTAGGCTAGCTCAATAGAAATTGCACAATGTGAAGAACATTGAGAGTGAATATATACACATATGTATAGAACATCAAGGATCTGTTAGATAATATTAGTTTAACATATATGTTACTAGGGTCCTGGAAGGAGAGGAGACATAGGTAGGTAGACAAGAAAAATATTTCAGAAAATAACTGAATATTTCCAAAATTTGATTAAAGACTTAAATTTACTAATTCAAGATACACAATGACCCCTAATAAAATACACCGGAAAAAGGCTGTGCCTTAGTACATCACAGTTAACCATTGATAAACAAGATGAAGAGAAAATCTTGAAAGCATCAAAAGAAAACCTAAAAATTACATGAAGGGAAACAGCAAATCAATTAATGGCTAACTTCTGATCAGAAATTATGTAGGACAGAGATAATGAAATAACACCTTTAAAATGCTGAAATAAAAGCCATCAGCTCAGCATTCTACATACAGAAAAACATTTTTGAAGAAAAAATGAAAGTATTTTGGATAAAAGAAAGATAAAACCTGTACTACAAGAAGTTCTCTGACTAAAAAGAAATGATGATTCAAATAACAATATTAGTTACCTTGTTGATATTAATAGAACCTCAGACCCTTACAACCATAGAATGTACATTCTTTTCAAGGGTATATAGACATTCGACAAAATAGACCACATGCTAGACAATAATGCAAGTCTGTTTAATTTAAAACATTTGAAATCATATAGAGAATGTTTTCTGACCACATGGAAATAAGCTGGAGATCAATAAAAGAAAGATATCTGTAAAATCTACAAGCATTTAGAAATTAAACAACCCATTTCTAAATGACTCATAAACCAGTGAAGTACAATGAAGCATTGTAAAAATCTTCAGCTGACTGATACCACAAATGCAACATATCAAAATGTAAAAGCAAGCACACTGTGAAAAAATTTTTGAAAAAGAACAAATTTTTTTTTTATAACCTGATTTTACCACCTGATTTCAATATTTCCACAAAGACAAAATAATTATTATAATTGTGATACAGGCATAACTTTTGAAAAATAAATTAATGTAGCAAAATAGCTAACCCAGAAATAGTTATATGATATTTGATTCTTTGATAATACACAATAATAATGGGGGGAAAAGCCTTTTCAACAAATGATACTTGAATAACTGGATATCGATATGGGAAAAATGATCCTCACAGCACATGCAACAGTTAATATGAAATAGATTACAGATTTAAATATAAATGCCCAAACGATAGAGTTTCTATAGGTGAAACTTGGGTTTAGACAAAGGATTACTAGGCAGGTCACAATGACCTAATTGATAAATTAGATTTCATAATTAAACTTTCCCTCATCTAAATATACTATTAATAAAAACAGCAGGCAACAAGAGATTTGGAGAAAATATTCACACTATGTATATAGACATATGACATAGGATTATAGCTAGACTACACAAACACTCATAAACACTTATACTCACCTCAATATCTAAAATCAAAAAGAATGACAACACAAATGTTGAAAATGGTGTAGAGCAACTGGAACTTCATAGATTGTGGGTGGGAATATAAAAATGATTAAACTACTTTGAAAAAATTTCAAACAGTTTTTTATAAAACTAAACATATACCTACCTTGTGACCCAGCAATTCTACTCCTAGGAGGTACTGTTTCATTAAAAACGGAGGCATATGATGATGTAAGCCTTGTAAAAAATAATGTTTAGCACAGCTTTATTTATAATAGTCAAGCAACTAGAAACCAACTTAGATGCTCCAATTTAGGAGAATTGATGAATTAACTAAAATATTGATACAGTGAAATGCAACTAAGCAATAAAGAAATATCTGATATACAAAATTGTATTAGCTTTCTAGTATTGCCATAACAAATTATCACAAATTTAGTAGCTTAAAACAGTACAAATGTATTATTATATACTTCTTTAGGTCACAAGTTCCAAACAGGTTACTTTATCTAAAACATGGGCTTGTGATGAGGTTCAAATTAAGTAAATGATTATATAAAGTGACACGTAAATAAAATTCATCATCCAAATCTTGTCCTTTACAGTTTTTTTTTGTTTCTACATGAAGTATTTTTTAATAAAAAATTAATTAAATGGATTACAAGTAAATTTATGGTTTCAATCATCCTTACTAACTCCCCTAATACAATCTATGTCACAACTATGGTAATCTTTAGTTATTGAAAACCCCACTTCTTTCAACTATTGGACAGTAAATAGTATTCACTGTGACTGTAATGCACTTTTTTTCCCCTTCCTTAACTTTTCAAATCCTGCCCCTACCTCTCTACCACTCCATCCCTACAATCCAGAAACCTATATTTATTCCTTGGAATATTAAATTTTACTTTCGAGTACACCTTCCCCCAAACTCTAAATTAAATTGTGTCCCCTTGCTGTTAATGTCATATTTGTTGACCGCACAAATGAGTTATTGATTTTCTCTATCCTCACACTTTCTTCTAAATATTCTTTTTAATCCTTTTTTTTCCATGCTAGATTCTAAGGCCTATAGAGGAAAGAATGCTGTCTGTTTTGTTTGCCACTGTATACACAGTGCTTGTTAGAAGGCCTAGCAAACAGTGGGTGCCTGTTTGTAATATGCCTGATTGACTGATTGAACAAGGACAGTTAGTATTATCAATGTTGTGGCCTCCTGAGAAGTACTTAGTTTACTTTTTTTGTCTTACATAACTTCCCAAAATGTTCTCTCTGGACCAGAAACCTGTGTTTCCAGACTGATCCATTCATTTCTGTCTCATCTTAACTTCTCGCTTTACAAATAGAAGGTATCTGTCAGAACCAGCTTGCATAGCCAGATTTCTTGTTTTGGACCCTTCTAATCAGCTATGCTGATTGCTTCACACCTCACTCTCAATGCTCCCAGGAAAACTTTTTAAAGTAACAACAAGTGAAAGAAAGACTTATGCATTTATACATTGCTATCTAGTTGGAGAATATCTTTATTAGAGTTCTTTTTTGTTTTTAACCTTTTCCTTCAGCATTTTGTCTTCCTCACATTACATCCTATTATATCCTATTATTGCAATTGTCTACTGAATAAATAAAGAAAATCACATGATTGTCCTTCATGTAAACACAATGAATATGTGTTGAAGATAGATCTAAGCTCCAGCCATGCAGCTGCAGCTCACATTGAACAACATGGGGTGGGGAGATGCTAGGAAGATCCAGTTTTAGGAAATGACTGACAAAATCACAAATAATCATTGTGGGGTAATCACGGGCTCAGGGGCTGCTCCACACAATTGTTGGCGTGGCTATCTATGAGGATGTTATGATAGGACAACAAAGTCCATGCAGCTGGCCTCACAATAAAGTGGAATTCTTTGCATAAGACTGGTGAACCACTGCCAGCTCCTAAGCCCAAGGTAAACAAGGATAGAAAGAAAAGATTTGTTTCTCATTTAGACTCACATGTAAGCAGACTAACCACATTGCTATCACTGAGGCTGAGAGAGGGAGCTAGACACTTTGGATGAAGCTTCACCTCTTTGGTTCCCATGTGCCCTGCAACTCAAATATATCTGGTAGGGAAATGGAATGGCCTCCACTTGGAACTTATGAATAAGGAATTCTCTAGTATCAGTTCATCTGATCCTCTCATCAGACCTCACCAACTCCAGCTTGATCGAGGAGTACTTTGGAATCTAACTCTTGTCTATACTAAGGATATATACAAAAGGAACAGGGAACTTGACTTGGGAAGTGTAGCTGCCTTATAAGTAGTCTTAAAGCCCCATAGCATTTAGACAATGGTTCCTTATTTGGGGGGTTACAAATTCTGAGGATATTCTTCCTCCAAGCATGGTATATGGCTCAATTGCATCAGAATTATCAATGCTTTCTGAAATGGTTAGGTTCGGATTCCTATTCTAGACCCAATAGACTATGATCTCTGATTGCAGAGCATGTGATTCTTCATTTTAATAATTAAACACTCTAGAGTGTTTTAAAGACACACTAAAATTTGAGAAGTTTTACTGAACAAAGTCCATGGATGAGCTTCAAGGGACCCTAAAAGCCCCCAGATTTCAGGTAACATTTTATGCAATTGCCATAAAGAAGGTCCATCTCTTTTGTGCAAAATTCAAAGATTTTGCAGCCCCAAAATGTTTTAAACCATCTGATTACAATAAAATCTTCTGAAGAGTGGTCTGGCTTTTGTTGACTTATACCCATGCTAATTATAGCCTGTCTCTGACATAATAACAGACAACTATAATTCAATTCCTAGACAATACAGTTCTAACATTGTTGGTAGGTATGAAAGCTACAGGGAAAAATCTTTTCATCTTTACCTTAATCCTTCCTTTCCCTCATCTCCCTAATTTGGTCTTCCTATAGTTGTGTAGGCAAATGTCCCCAGACTCAAACTCATCCAAAGCCTGACCCATCCTGACAAGGGCAGGCAAATATAAAAAACACCAGAATGTCATCTAGATGCATCTGGAGTAAGTTTTGCTACTAATAGACCTATAGTCTTGGGAACTAGATTTGAGCCCTACATACCTCTATAATATCAACCTTACAACACTTTCTACCTGTCTTTTTTCCTTCCTCTATATTGGTTCCGAACAGATATTCTGTACTGCAAAATCAGAAAGCAATTAATTTTCATATTTAAATTTCCTTTATACTAAATCTGGACTCTAAGCTCCCAGTCCCCTGAGGGGTGGAAAGAAATCCAGAATCAGCCATTACTGCCTTCCTCCAAATATCTGAGACCATGCAAAGATCCTAGGATGCCTTACGCAGAAGAACATATTAGGCAAGTACACTCCAGTTTTTAGGCCAAACTGACAGGCACTGAGATATCCACTGACTCAGCCATTATGGTCATATTGAGTTCAGCATTGATGCTTCTTCCATGCCTTATTTGCAGGACAGGAAACTTATCTGGAGATGGGAACCTTGGTATCTTAGATCCAGCTTCTTCAGGTGAATCATGTGAAGCCTCTGAGGTAATGGCAGGCCTTATTAATTCCCTAAGCTCAATGTTTCTCTCCTGTTACCGAACTCATTGCATATGCAGGCGACAGCTGACCCCCTTTGTCCTGTACCCTTGGGAATTGGGCATCAGGGAACCCAGCACAAATACTGTCCCTCTGGCTACTGCTATTGCTGTGAATAGTAGTCTTTTAACTCTGAGCCACCTGTCTCTGCTGTGTGTCTTCTGCTAGAATCCCTGAAGCTGTAGCAAGCAAACTTGTTAGCAAATAAGGTATAATCTCAGGACCTGTAAAATTCTTGACACTCCATTGTCTTGCCTGCTGGGTGGGACCCCGCCCTTCAATCCAATAGTAAGATTTACCCCAAACAAGTCTGATTTCCAAAATTCCTTCCTACTCTGCATGAGATCTACTACTAGTCTCTTTAGGGGCTGGGCCAGGCTCCCACAGATCCTTATCCCAAACTTTGGTGCTGCCTGCTCCCAGGTTCTTCCTGTCCTCCAGAGACCTTGATGCTGAGGTTCCAGCATGCAAGATATTTGGGCCAACCTACATTTGAAAAAAGTCCCAATCGAAATTAAATGTATAAATAGTTATTGCTTATTTTTATTTTTTTTTCAGAATACCTACTAAGTACCATAGAGGTATAGCTTCTGTTATAAAATAAATATCTATTTTATTAATCTTTGGGGAAGAGGTAATTGTGCATTATGATGAAGGGATTAGAGGAGCACCTACTTAAAAATTATTTTTTAAGTCCGACTTTTATTTTCCCCTTTTCTGTTTTTCCTGTTTACCTCCAGGTTCTCCTCCTCTTCTCATCATATTTTATGATCTAAATGGGTCATTGACCATAATAGCTCTCTTCCTGCTCATGCACAAAGCTCTAACTACCCTATGAAAGGGGTCATAACTATATTCTATGACTCAGGGCATTTCCCAGGCTGCAGCTCTATCCCCCTTCTGAGTTGAGACACTTTAGTTTAAATATCATTTACATGTTTTCATTCCCATGTCTCTTGGACACACACACACACACGTATATATCATGCAAAAATGCACACATATACATTACATACAAAAGAGCATGCCAGTGCGCATTTATGGTTTAAATAATATTAATAAAATCCATGTACCTACAGCCTAGCTTAAAAATAGAATATTACCAAAGTATTCAAAGTTACCTGTATGACTCTCTCCAATCCCTCCCGGCACATAGTTAATTGCTATTTGAAATCATTGCCTTGCTTTTATTTTTTTCTTATTTATAATTTTTACTTCAACTCTGCGTACATTTCCAAACAATATATGGTTTTAGCCTTCATGATTTGGGACTTCATGTGAATAGAATAATATGTATTATTTTGTAACTTTTTTCCTGCAATGTTTATGGTAATGATTATTCCTATTATTATTGCATGTGTGGATAGACTCATTCACTTTCCCTTGATTGTTAGATGCTTGTTCTCTCTCCAGCACCTTTGGATCATTGCCTTTCTTGCCTTTTCTGCCTGGCGTTCATCATAGACAGTGGTTCACACATCACCCTCTATAATTTGTATTATGCTTTGTAAATGTGGGGCAAGTCCTGTCCTCTTCCTTCTTTCCAGCCCAGATCCCCAGGATAGCCTACCCAAGTTTGGGTCCTACACTCAAAATATTTTTTTTTTGGCTGTTTTCCGAAAAGAGGATAGAAGACCTCATATCTTCCTATAACAGCCATGAAGTATCTTAGGCTTCTGCCTGTTTTACTACC
Source organism: Microcebus murinus (assembly GCF_040939455.1). Lineage (NCBI taxonomy): Eukaryota > Metazoa > Chordata > Mammalia > Primates > Cheirogaleidae > Microcebus > Microcebus murinus. The sequence goes on along the minus strand of NC_134105.1, from coordinate 111,380,111 downwards.
CACTGAGATCATAGCTGCTTTTTTAGCAACCACCTGGTGGTAGACGGTACAAAATCTGCTTATGATTCCTCCCACTCTTTCTCCCCCTCACTCACAGCAGGATGTATAAGTTACAGAGAGTCCAGCCTCACATAGCATAGCAAGGCTATCCATCAAGGTTTAGCTCAGATCAGCCCAGCACCCCAGATCAAGTGATGCAAAAAAAACAAGTAAAGTGGTCAACAAGAAAAAGGAAAACATATTCAATGAGAGTTAAGGGGAAAAAAAACCCAAACTAGTACATATGACTTATTTCAAGGACCTGAAACACACCCTAATATTGAATTTGGACTGAGGAAGATATATTGAATTGAATAGGAAGAGATCACCTGATACTCTTATATAAAAAGATACTTTTCCTTGTCAATTTCTCTATCACCCTCACACTTTCTCTTACTCTTTTCTCCTACTCTCTGCACCACGTATCATGTGCACAGAGCAGGCAGGTTACCCAGTATGAGCCCATTACATTTCAAAGACTTAAGTACTCTCTGACCTTACTCTCTCTCCTTTTTCTGTTGGTGTCACAAAATTTTTCAAAAATTCTATTTGTTTTTTTTTAAATTTCAAAATATTAAGGGATACAAATGTTTTAGGTTACATTGATCATTTTGTAATGCTTGGGTCTTGGCCACAGGTGTGCCCGTTACCCAGATAGTGTTCCCATTAGGTTGGTTTATTCCCCTCCCCTCATACCTTCTCCCCTCAGTTGCTTTCCATTGAGTTTTACTTCCCTCTGTGCAAAATGTGCTCATTTTAGTTCTAATTTAATAGCGGGTACATGTGGTGTTTGTTTTTCTATTCTTGTGATACATCGCTTAAGAGAATGGTCTCCAGTTCCATCCAGATTGTTGCAAAAGGTATTAATTCATCTTTTTATGGCTGAGTAATACTCCATGATGTAAATATATCACATTTTTTAAATCCACTCATGACATGATGGGCACTTGGGCTGATTCCACATCTTTGCATTTGTGAATTATGCTCTAATAAATATTTGAATGCAGGTGTCTTTTTGATAAAATGACTTCTTTTCCTTTGGTCAAATACTCAATAGTGGTACTTAACTGGATTGAATAGTAGGTCTACTTTTAGTTCTTTGAGAAATCATCACAATGTTTTCCATTGTGATGGAAAACACACAATGTTTTCCATTGTGTTTTCCATTTCCATAATTTGCAGTCTCACCAAGAATGTATAAGCACTCGTTTTTCTCTGTATCCATGCCAGCATGCATTGTTTTTGAACTCCTTAATAAAAGATGTTCTAACTAAGGTAAGGTGATATCTCATTGTGTTTTTAATTTGTGTTTCTCTGATGATTAGTGATATTGAGCATTTTTCATATATTCATTGGTCATTTGTCTATCTTCTCTTGAGAAACATCTGTTCATGTCTTTTGTCCACCTTTTAATAGGGTTGTTTGTTTTTTCTTGCTGATTTGCTTGAATTATTTGTAAATTCTAGTTATTAGCCCTTTACTGGATGTGTAGCTTGTGAATATTTTCTTCCATTCTACAGGTTGTCCATTTGCTCTGTTGATTGTTTCCTTAGCTGTGCAGAAGCTCTTTAGTTTAATCAAATCCCATATTAATTTTTGTTGTTGCCATGATTGCCATTGGGGTCTTACTCATAAATTCTTTGCCTAGGCAAATATCTAGAAGAGTTTTTCCTATATTTCCCTCTAGAATTCTTACGATTTTATGCCTCAGATCTAAGTCTTTTATCCAACTTGAATTAATTTTTGTGAGTGGTAAGAGGTAGGCGTCCTGTTTCATTCCTATGCATGTGAGTATCCAATTTTCCCAACACCATTTATTGCTTCTTTTCCCCAGTGTACATTGTTGTCTGCTTTTTCAAAGATCAGTTGGTTGTAGGTACATGATATTTCATCTAGGGTATCTGTTCTATTCCATTGGTCAATGTCTCTATTTTTGTATCAATACCATTCTGTTTAGTTACTATAACTTTGTAATGTAGTTTGAAGTCTGGTAATGTGATGCCTCTAGTTTGTTCTTTTTGCTTAAGATTGCTTTGGCTATTTGGGGTCTTTTCTGGTTCCAGACAAAGTACAGAATTATTTTTTCTAGATCTGTGCTATATGACTTTGGTAACTTGATGGGGATTACTTTGAATTTGTAAATCACTTTGGGTAGTATGGACATTTTAACAATGTTGATTCTACCTATCCATGAGCATAATATGTTTTTTTATTTGTTTGTGTCATCTGTGATCTCTTTCCTCAGTGTTTTGTAGTTCTCTGAAATAGATAACAAACAAACAAAAATACATAGGATCAATGAAACAAAAATTTGGTTCTTTGAAATGATAAACAAAATTGATAGACCTATGGTGTAATTAACCAGGAATAGAAGACAACGGACCCAAATAAGCTCAATCAGAAATGGAAAAAGAAATATTACAACTGATACCACAGAAGTACAAAATATCATCTCTGAATACTATGAAAATGTCTATGCACATAAATTTAAAAATGTAGAGGAAATGGACAAATTCCTGAAAGCACACAACCTCCTAAGACTCAATCAGGAAGAAATAGAAATCCTGAACAGACCAATAATGAGCTATGAGATTAAAGTAGTAATAAAAAGTCTTCCAACAAAAAAAAGCCCTGGATCAGAAGGATTCATAGCTGAATTTTACCAGACCTACAAAGAAGAGCTGTACTCATACTGCAAAAACTATTCCATAACATTGAGAGGAGGGAATCCTCCCCAACTCATTCTACAAAGTCAGTATCACCTTCATACCAAAGCCAGAAAGGACACACACAAGAAGAAAACTGTAGACCAATATCCCTTAGGAATATAGATGCAAAAATCCTCAATAAAATACTAGCAAACTGAATTCAACAGCACATCAAAATAATAATAATAATAATTCACCATGACCAAGTAGGCTTCATCCCAGGGATGCAAGGATGGTTCAACATACGTAAGTCAATAAATGTGATGCATCACATAAACAGAAGCACAAACAAACCTATACGGTCATTCTCATAGATGCAGAACAAGCATTTGACAAAATTCAGCACCCTTTCCTGATAAAAATCCTCAACAAATTAAGCATAGAAGGAACATATCTCAAGATTATAAAAGCCATATGTGATAAACCCACAGCCAACATCATACTGAATGAGGAAAAGCTGAAAGCATTCTCACTAAGAACTGAAACAGGACAAGCATGCCCACTGTCACCACTTCTATTCAGTGTATTGCTGGAAGTCCTAGCCAGAACAATCAGAAAAAGAGAAAGAAATAAAGAGTATCCAAATTTGGGAAGAGGAGGTCAAACTATCACTTTTTGCTGATGATATGATCTTATATATAGCAAACTCCAAGACTCCACCAAGAGACTCCTTGGATTAATAAATAAATTCAGCAGTCTCATGTACACGAATCAGTAGTACTTTTATACACCAATAACAGGCAAGCTGAGGATCAAAGCAAAGACTCAATACCATTTCCAATAGCCACAAAGAAAATAAAATACCTAGGAATATACTTGACCAAGGAGGTGAAAGATCTCTGGTGTTACAAAATTTCAAAAAACTTTTTTCATTATTTTTATGTCATATAAGTTATTAAAATTCATGAAAAAATTATTTAAAAAAATAAAGAAATCATTATATTCCCACCACAGAGAGATGAACAATGTTAACCTGTAGATATATTTTCAGACTTCTTCTTTTTCATATGTTCAAATATTTTTTTATATAAAAATATTTTATAAACCAGCTTTTCTCATTAATACTATCACTAATATCATTCAAAAGCATGAATGATGAATATCTGCTTATTCACCATTTTGAATTATTACTACATAGTCTTCTACTGTATAGATTACTATTAAGAATTCACTCAAACCCTTATTATTGAACACTTAACCTCTGCCTAGTTTTCCTGCATGGTTAATGATGCTGTAATGAATGTATGCATAAATGCATCAATGGTGTCATCATTTCCACAGAATTTTCTAAAAGTGAAATTACTATGATCTGAGACAAAACACAATGAGTTTTATGCAGGCAAATGTTGGTTCATTTAGGCTAGAAACTGATGGAGCAGAGAATGTTGAAGAGAGGGAGGTACTGGCAATAGTGAATTGGGCAATGCCAACAGAATTTTGGCAGTTTTGCTGATTTTTGAAAACAAAGGCAAGATTATATTAAAACACTCTTCAAACTAGCAAAAGCTGGGACCAGCTTATCTCTGCTATAGTGTTCAAGCTAGCTCTCACTTTTGACTCTGAATTCCTTTTTAACTGTCAAGCCTGACCTTTACTCAGTTTAATTCAACTCAGTTTAATTCTACAAAATTTGTTGAAGTTAACTTTTGCCAGGCTATGGCACTAAAAGACCCTAAAGAACCTATCAAAGATTATTTTTTTTTTTTTTTTTTTTTTTTGAGACAGAGTCTCGCTTTGTTGTCCAGGCTAGAGTGAGTGCCGTGGCGTCAGCCTAGCTCACAGCAACCTCAAACTCCTGGGCTCAAGCGATCCTCCTGCCTCAGCCTCCCGAGTAGCTGGGACTACAGGCATGTGCCACCATGCCCGGCTAATTTTTTTATATATATATCAGTTGGCCAATTAATTTCTTTCTATTTTTATAGTAGAGACAGGGTCTCGCTCTTGCTCAGGCTGGTTTTGAACTCCTGACCTTGAGCAATCCGCCCGCCTCGGCCTCCCAAGAGCTAGGATTACAGGCGTGAGCCACAGCGCCCGGCCGTCAAAGATTATTTTTAAACATTAAGAAAAAATTCCCAACAAAGCCATGGTTCTTAGGGCATCTTTCTAGCAAATACTTTCTCCATCTGACTTTTGAAAATATGAACATCAATAATGACATTAAGGCATGGTCAGAAAAAAGCGATAAAGGAAGAAAGGCAGAAGAGAAAGAATAATAAAAGAGTGAAAAACAAAGAGAGAGAAGGCTGAGAGTTGCAAGGTGGTCCAGGGACCACATTGCTGAGTATTATGAGTTCCATCTTTCTCATTTTTTGTGGGGCAAGAGTAGTTGAGGCAGGCCTGTGAGGCAATCAGCGGCTTCTCTCCACGGAGCCAAGTTCCTAAGATAGGGGTTGCCACAAAGGATAAGGAAATTGATAGGCAACAGAAAGAAATAAAAGAATACACAGAGACTAAGGCATAGTGTATGTGTGTGTGTGTGTATATATATATATAGATAGATCAGATATAACACAGCAGGAGGTTCCTAGGAGACTGGCAGATCTCCACAACTGCCAGCAATATGGTTAAATTCATACAGGTTTTTATAATCACAGATATCAATTACCAGTTATCAGGGTAACATATTTGCATATCAGAGAATGCAGTTGCTAGGGGATACAGGTAGTGGGTTAGGGTCAAAAGTCCTCTCAAAGGGCTTCTAATCTATCCAAGTGAACAAAGAGGTACAAGGTCTTTTAGGGGCTAGCTTCTAAAGAGGTAGTTGTCAGTTAACAAAGGTAAAACAAAAGAGGTATAGTGACTATATTTCTTTGATTAGTTATGGTGGACTTAAAGGTAGACAGATAGGAGAGAGCAAGAAGCCCATCTCTAATAAAACAAATTGTTTATAACCACTGGGACGCTTCTCTGGGCAAAGTGCACTCATTGTCTCTGGCTCCCATCTTGTGGACCATGTTTGCCTTGTCTTGCCTTTCAAGACACAGGGAAGCTCACAGATTTTGAGATACCAGGATGCCTTCCTGGAAAACGTCCCTACCAGAGATTTGAGAGCTCTCCCATGATAGCAGCCTCTAATAAGTGAACCATTGAGTCCATACATTCCTTTAGGGAAAAACCCTGCAAACTCCTATTTCTGCCTTTAATGTAGTAATATTGGGTTATACAATAAAATAATGGTCTTATGAGCCACATCTCATTATTCCTCAATCATATTTCCCAACAATTTTCTAATGACAGCCAGCATGATGCAATGCAATGTCTGCTGAGTAAGAGTTGAAAGATCTTTCTTGATTTGAGAGCACCCTCACCTCTTTGAACTTTAGTTTTCTTAACAATACGATGACATGGTAAGACCTCACATTTCAAAATGATTCAGAAGGTCAAGTTAAGAAGAGCTTTAAAAGGTCCTTTATTTACCAAAAATTGAGATTTGAAACTATTTTAGAGACATGTCGGTGTGCTCTTTTAGTTAGTTTCATGATCCTCGTCCCAAAGACCTTTCCTCAAAAAGCATCCTGAGACCTGGAGAGATAAAGGACCAAAGGAAGAGTTAGAATTACATGTCATAACCTCAGAATCCCTGTGGTCTGAGCTCATGATTGCTCTGACTTGGTTTGGTGAACTATGACAAAGTGAAAAAGAAGAAGATCATGAAAAAGACAAAGTAAAGATCATAATCATGTAAAATGTCTTCACAAAATTGCCTTTCTCTGAACTTGATGTACTTTCACATCTATTGACATAATTGTTCCATTATCAGGTTAGTGCCTATCGGTAAGGGAGATATCTCCATCCTAACCAAGTTATTTATATATTATCCACCAGCAGGGCTGCCATAGATGTATCTTCTCTTTGTATACCATACATAGTGTCAGACAGGCTAGTGTTGGCCCTGTCTGAAGCCTTGGTCTGCCCTCAAGCAGTAAGAAGTCTTGACTCCCAGAGCTGTTTTGGAAACCAAATATAAAACAACATTGTGAATAGGACAGCCCTACATTTCGGTTAGAGGCGGTCCTATCTTAGGCAGCACTAGGCAGAAATAAAGAAGTATGGCTCATGGCCCTCATCATCTCAGAGTATCCCCACAGGCTGTATATTGTATTTCTTCCCATTCCTAGCAGAGCTTCTCCCAGTTGGCTGTCATAATCTGTCCCAAGGTGGTAACTTATAAAAGTTTAAGAGATTAGATCTCCAAGGGGTGCTGCTCTTCTAATAGCGCATTCCTAAGAATGACAAGCCTTCGAACTCCCAAAAGAGCCTCTCACCATGGATTTTTCACCATTCTGATGAGTTTTATTTCTCTTTACCTATTTTGTATTCTTCAGAATGAGAGAAGAGCTGGCTAGGGAAGGTATTTGTCTGGAATCTCTGCATTAAAAACTTGCTTGTATCAGCTTTTCTTTAAACTTCCCCAAACTAGAGCTATATTCTTGCTCCAATTAGCACTGGGGTAATAAGCTTCTTAACTAATATAGAACAGTACTAGATTTAACTTCCAGTGCCTTCCTATAACATGAATGAATGTCTTCAGAATCAGATCTGTGTTCAAGCCCTGCCTTTCACTTACTATTATACGACTCTAGCTGGATCACTCTAAACATTCACGTTTTTGAGAGAGAGTAATGCACAGTCATTAAGAGCAGCAGCTCTGAAGTCTATCACACTTGTATTCAAGGACTACCTCCATTTCTTTGTAGCCTTAGGCAAGACACTTCACCTCTTGTAGACTCGGTTGCCTTGTTTGTAACAGGAAGAACATAACGGTGATTATGACACTGGGTCGTTGTGTGGATTGAATAAATGTGAAGTGTTTAGTCCACATAATATTCCCTCAATAAATGTTAGCTATTATTATGTTCTTCTTCATCTAAAGAATGGGAGATTTAAAAAATAACTCTTAGAGTATTATGAGAACATGTAAATAACTATATAAATGCTAAGGCTTTTTGTTTCATTTTGTTTTGTTTTTGGTGCATCCAGTACATAATAATTTCTTAATAGATGATTCTTGAATGAATAAATAAATGCTTGTGGATGTCGTATGTTGAACTAATAAACATTGTTTCTGTCTGTGCCTTTGTTTCACCTTTAAATTTTGTTTTGTCCTCCTCTTTCTTCCCCTTCTCTTCTGTATTTGTCCAGCAAGAACAATATTTTCTTGTGAGACCATGATCTTAATTTTTCTCATAGTTTTACTTTTTAAACACATCTGTAGCTATTTTCCTCTACATAATTGTTTTCCTGACTTCAGTTAAATCATCTTTTCTCTTCCTTTGTACTCTTTTCTTAGGCAGGATTTGTCAGTCCTAAATTTCTCTATGGGGCCTGACAATTGCATTTACTAATTAGATTTAGTCAGATTTACTAATTTGCTAATGTGGGTTGGGTGGGACTGAGACAGATTCAGAGGCTACAGTGAAGACCAGGTTGCTCCAAGACTTTGGACAATCGTGGCCGTTAATTAGGTGGCTAGCTTCTACACACAGGTAAATGAATCAAAAGACAGAATAGAAGTTGTTTCAATTAAAATCAATGCAATAAATAAGCCTCAGCTATCCACTAAAAATATGGTCTGCAGATATTTTAGGACATGTCCTTTCATAATAATAAAATCTTGATCTACTGATTTGTGTACACACAAAGGACATATTGTAAGTTGAAATGACTTCTGTTATTTTTTTTTTAGGAAGAGAGATTTAAGTATTACTTCCAAGACCTGCAACTCCCCAGTGTCCAAGCTAGTAGCCTACGTACAGAAGGCTTCCTCAGACAGTGTCTCAAGTTGCTAGCTAAGCACTTTATGAATTCCCTAGGAGCTTCTGCATACTGTGTTTTGTTAAGAGATATAGTTGAGATTTGACTTAATCAACTGCTCCAGTAATCTGATTCTTCCTCACTTGCCAACTGAACATACAGATTGTTGTAGAAATGTCACTGGTGAATTCAAACACGTAAAAATGGAATTTCCAGGCCAATTGTTCAATAACTGAAAATGCCTAAATCATGATGAGGTAGAAACACAGGTGAGATCCAGAATGCTGGTGAAAATTTAAAGAAAATGAGAAAGCATGCTTCAATTATTAACGAAATTGGAAAAGGTCAAGTTCTAATGTCAGATGTTAGAGGTCGAGTGAAGAATCTTTGATGGGAAAGGACTAACTCCATTCCCCATCTGAGGACACCTAACTCACCCCTATAAAACACAAGACAAAAGAATGATGAATAAGGCATATTATTTCTCCCAGTGGCCCTATATAACCTAGTAGGCATTGGACTACTTTACTCACTGGAGGAATTTTTTTTTTTTGCTGTTCCAGTAAGTACTGGTTTTAGAATTTTTATATGTGAGAGACTTAAAAGTAGAAAGTAGAGGAGAGAGGGACTTGATGAGTTGGAAGCGTTAAAGAACATTTTTATAGCATGCTATATAAGACCGAGAAAACATCACTATTTTATGTTTTAAAAAATGGAATGGGGAGGGGGAAGAGTATGGGGAGCCAACACTGCTCCAAGGTTCTGCTCCTTGGTGCCACCTCTGGCCAACCTGTTAAGCTCTTGTCTGTATGCCTCTTCACTGTGAAGCCCAGCAAGGAAGATCGCTCCAGACAGGCTTTAGATCCCACTCATAGAGGAAATTCTTTCATTTATTATCCTTACAGAGTACTTAATACATATGGATTGCAGTGTATTTCAACTACATTTATCAAATGTTTACTTTGTGTTCAGGTGCAGTGTAGCTGGTGCTACAAAGATAAACGGAATATGGATTTTCTTCTTAGATAGCATGTAGCTTAGGAAGACAGCCGTATAAGCAGATATTGCTTATTATTATTAATTTTATATTTATATTAATTAATATAAATATAAGTTTATATTTATATTAATTACTATTAATGATATTAATTTAATATTAAATATTAAAATTTAATAAGAGCAGTGATAGAGTTACACATACCACCACTGAAAAATGTGGCAAACTGAGTCCCAGTTGAAAGAAAAAGTAAAGAAAAATCTAATTGAAAAAAATGATTTACATAAAAATACCTTCGAATGTAAATAGCACTTTTTTTACCCAAATTGCAAAGACACTTCACAGCAACTAACAATCATATAGTACTGATTTCCAATTATAAATACTCCAGATGTGTTAAATTTATAAATAAAAAATTGTTCTTTAGATTAGTGAGACAAAAAATGTGAATTGTCGTTTTATCTTTGCCATTCACCCATCTCTTCTGCCATTTATCACTCAACAACTATTATGTGCCAGGCACCAAACTAGGCTTCTTACTTGAGTTATAATTCCTCTCAGAAAAGCCATTTGAGTGGAATCTAAATCCTCACATCTATAAATTGAGCATTGCATTTGTTTCACTACATTATTATGAAGATTAAGGGTCAGAGAGCACTATAAATAGCTATATATTTCTATTAGTATAACTTATAAAATTATATTAATATATACAAGAACAAAGTGCCCAGGGTTCCCTAATTTTCTTTAATCTGTGAGCCTCTCATCTCTCCTTATTCTTACTTAAAGCTACCCGACACATACTGATTCTCAATTATTTATTCCAGACTTGAAATAAAATTACGTGAGGAACTTCCAGCTTCCACTTGGAATATATAAAAATGTCATGAGTATTGTTCTCATCCTAAACAGCAAGAAAAAGCAGATAACCTACAAAATCATAACTTATTTTGAACCCATCAGAGAGCTGAGTTCACAGACCGGTCAACTTGCTTGACTTATAAACAAAGACAGGTGCCTCCAAGAAAAGACAGGATCCAAGCACATGCTTCCCAAGAGCAGAGCACAGGCCAAAAACACCTTAGGTGTCACATAAGCTAGTAGGAAGAATTCAGCTTAATTTTTTTAACCATTGCTAACACTCAAGTGTGGGCCAGAGTAAAAGTAAAAAAAATGTTTGCCACAACACAAGAGCTGTTTGCATCCACATCTCCATGGACCTCACTGCTCACAAGAAAGATGGGGACAGGAAAAGGTTCTGAGAAAATCTTCCTATGGTGCAGTCCTGGGAGATGCCACACAGCAGCTCCTGCAGGAGATTCCAACCCAGACGCTCAATGAGCACGAGCTAAGCTAGAGGAATTTGAAGCTGTTGGTACTCTCAAGGTAACCATATCAACAAAAATACTCAATACAGGCCAACTCATGACAAGACTGACTCAATCCTTCACACTAATGTCTAGCAAAGGATGTGTCCTTACTTCCAAAAATAGACGCTATTTAAATCAGTCTCTCTACCAACCTACACAAGATGCTCAGCTTTCAACCAAAAAGTATGAGCAAGAAAAATAATCAAGATGAGTAAGAAAAACAACATATGAAGAGGCAAAGCAATCAACAAAACAATATGCAGATATGATCGAGATATCAGAACTATGAGACAGGGAATTTCAAATAACTATGAGTAGTGTATTGAAGACTATAATGAAAAGTTGGACAGCACACATAAATAGATGGGGAGTTCCAGAAGAGAATGAATACTATGAGAAAAAATCAAATAGCAATGCAACAAATAAAAAAAAAAGATAGCATTCTTTATACAAGAAAATGGCTTTAACAGGGTCATAAATTAATTTGAATTTCAATAAATAAAACATAAAGACGAAATCATGCACATATTATTTCAATAGATAAAATACTAAAATACAAAGTTGAAAACGGAGATGAAAAAAAAATAGAGCATTCAAGATCTATGAGATAATATCAGATATGTCCAACATGAATCCTGGAAGAAAGATTAGGCAAAAGAAATATTTGAAATGATAAAGGTCAATAATTTTCTAAAATTGATGAAAGATATTCAAACACAGACACAAAAACCTCAGAGAATACCAAGCAAGATAAGCATGTGCACATCAATACATCCACTTGTAAAAATATTATATTCAAAATGCTAAAAAAAAATCTTGAAAAAAAATCTGTCTCTCCCTCCACCCAAAATAAAATAGATTGAATACAGAGGAAAAAACAATGGGAAAAATTTAATCAGAAACTATGTAATCTAGGAAAAAATGTAATGGCATCGTTAAAGTGCTGAAATAAAAAAAAAAAACAACTGTTAACTAAGAATTTTATATCCAGTTGCAATAACGTCCAAAAATGAAGAGAAGTTCAGACTTTTTATAAGTCAAAGAGGAATTTAAAGACAAATTGGAAAATATTTTGAATTGCGTGAAAAAAACGAAAACAAATAAAAATGTGGAATGCAACTAAAGCAGACTTAAAAGGAGATTCATAGCATTAATATTTACATGATCTAAGTTTTCAATTTAAGAACTAAGGAAAAGAAAAGAAAATCAAGCCCATAATAGAAGGAAGGCTATAACAGAGATAAAATCAGAAAAATATGAAATAGAAAAGAGAAACACAACAGAGAAATATTCATGAAACCAAAAACTTTTTTTAAAACGGTGAGTAAAATTCATAAGTCATTAACCAGACTAACTATGAAAAAAAGACATAAGACACAGATTATAATTGTCAGGACAGACAAGAGTATACCACTATTGACTTCACAGATGTAAATGAGAAACGAAAAAAAAATATGGTTACTTTGTGTTCACAAATTTAACAACATTGATTAAGTGGATCAATTCCTTCAAAGACACAATATACCAAAACTCAATTAAGAGGAAATAATCTGAATAATTCTATATCTATTAAATAAATTGAATTAATATTAATATATTTTGTATGAAAACCTCCAGGTCTGGATGATTTCACTGGCTAATTCTACCAAAAATTTAAGTAATAACGTTGAGCATTAGAGGAAATATATCCCAGGTCATCTTTTTTTTTTTCTGTTTTTTTTTTTTTTTTTTGAGACAAAGTCTCACTTTGTTGTCCAGGCTAGAGTGAGTGCCGTGTCGTCAGCCTAGCTCACAGCAACCTCAAACTCCTGGGCTCGAGCGATCCTCCTGCCTCAGCCTCCCGAGTAGCTGGGACTACAGGCATGCGCCACCATGCCCGGCTAATTTTTTTTTTTATATATATATCAGTTGGCCAATTAATTTCTTTCTATTTATAGTAGAGACGGGTCTCGCTCTTGCTCAGGCTGGTTTTGAACTCCTGACCTTGAGCAATCCGCCCGCCTCGGCCTCCCAAGAGCTAGGATTACAGGCGTGAGCCACCGCGCCCGGCCAATCCCAGGTCATCTTATTAGGCAAATGTTACTTTGTTACCAAACCAGACAAAGATACATCTGATATCATACTTAATGACAAAAGACTAAAATACTTCCCTTCTGAGATCAGGAACAATGCAAGGGTCTCTATTTCAGCACTACTTTTCAATACTGTACATAGATCCATGCTGGTGCTTAAAGATAAAAATAAATAAAAAGGAAATAGTTTGGAAAGAAAATAAAACTGTATCTACATGGAGAGGCAGGTTTATCTAAAAACACAAACAAAACCCTCCTAGAAACAATAAGTGAGTTTAGCAAGATCACAGGATGCAAACTTGATAAATAAAAATTCAATTTCTATATGCTAGTAATGTACAATCGGAAATCAAAAATCTAAAACACAATTAAATTGTAACCACAGCAACAATGTGATATACTAAGTATACATCTATCAAAATATGTGCAATATAAGTATGTTGAAAACTATACACCAGTGATAAAATAAATAAAAGAAAAATATAAATAATAACAAATATATACTGTCTGTGGATTGAAAGACACAATATTATTAAGATATCAAATCTTTCACAATGGATTTATAGCTCTAATGCTATCTCATTCAAAATCTCAGGAGGATTTTTAGTAGAAATGGACAATTCTTCCTAAAATTTTTAGGGAAAGATAGAGAAATTAGAATAGTCAAAACAACTTTGAAACAGAAAAAGTCTAAGAACGCAAAACAAATTTCAAGACTTATTATAAAGTTACAGTAATTAGATGCAGTATTGGCAAAAGGATGAACTTATAGATCAATGAAATAGCATAAAGCATCTGCAAATAGACCCATACATAGGTATTCAATTGATTTTCAACAAAGGTGTAAAGGAAATTCAATGGAGGAGAAATGATAGGCTTTAAAACAAATGGTGCTGTGACAATTGAAAGACCACATGCAAAAGAAGAAGGAGGAAGATGGGGGGAGAGGAGAAGAAAGAATTTTTGACACATCACCCATACCTCATGACTTATACAAAAGCCAACATAAAATGGATAATAAACCTCAATGCAAAACATAAAAATATACAATTTCTAACTGAACACTTAGGAGAAAATCTTTAGCAACTTGAGTTAGGCAAAGATATCACGGATATCACACCAAAAGCATGATTCATAAAAGAAAAATGTAATAAATTGGCCTTTATTAGAATTAAGATCTGCTGCTCTTTGAAAGATTCTGTTAAGAGAATCAACTGACAAGCCAGAGAATGGGGGGAAATTTTGTAAAACATTATATACATATAATATTGGTATATATATGTATGTAATGGAACACTACTTAAGATAAAATATTGATACACAGAACAATATGGATAAATCACAAATAGGCTAAGTGAAAGAAACAAGACTCAAAGGCTACATACTGCATAATTGCATGTATACGACACTCTTTAAAACGTAAGGTAAAACTGTAGGAAAAAAAACATCAGTGGTTTCTAGGGACTGGGAAATAGGAAGGGTATGACTCAAAGAGGCACAGGGGATTTACATGGTCAATGAAACTATGCTATATCATGATTGTGGTGGTGTTCATATTACAGTAGTGTTTCACAGAACTGTACACAAATAAGGGTGAATTCTATTTTTTATATGTATAACACAAAATAAATTTAACAAAAATAATTTTTAATGGAAATTCTGAAGACACGTGAATGTAACTTTCTGAAGACAAATGAATATAAATTCTCATACATATATGATTTCTCTTCCTGTTCTGATAGGATAATTTTAAGGGGAATGTTATTCCCTGGTCCCTGTTTCCCTAAATGGATTTCTACTTGGGTAACATGTCCAGGCTTCCTCTCAATTCTGTACTCACTCCTCCCAAATGGCAGGGAATCAATTTTCTGACACCTATTTGTCTGGGTTCTTAAGGGAGTTGAGTTAATATAATAGAAACTGCAACCACCTGTGTCCTCTTTCTCTAGGTAATGGTTTCTCCAAGCTTTTCATGTTTGACAGCTGCAAAGCAGTGACCTCACTGGCAATTGGCTAGGCTTTAATGTCTGCCCTGCAAGTGCCATCAACACAGAATTTGGCCCCAAAGTCTGGAGAAGGGGTAGTTAACAAGGAAGCTGAAACCAAGCCAAGTTCTTACCACAGTAATAGAGCTATTATTTGTATCCCTATTTATGCCTGTGTCATTGTTTTATAATTTGAACAGCAATTGGGGGGAAAGCCTCCTTAGAGAGACCCTTGACACAAATAAGAACACAGAGGAATTACAACTGAGTCAATAAGATGAAAAAAGAGATGAAAATATACTCAATGCAAATGTTCTTCATTTGTATGGAATCCAACTTTTCAGAGTATTTCCAAGCCTGACTTAGAGAAATACATGGAAACCAAACCATCTCTGACTTGAAGTAAAATTAGAGCATCTGAAGGCAGGGGCCAGGCATGTATAATTTTAGTAAATTCTACAGGTGTATCTGATGCACATTAAAGTTGGAAATGACTTTCTAACAAATGAGAAAGTCAGAAATGAGGGAGATGAGGAAATGATTTACCAAGGTCATGTAAATGGTCATTAGTAATATATGAACATGAATCTGGAAAACCAAATTCTTATTTTGGTATGTTCCCAAACAAATTTGTTATTTTCTCTTTATAAACAAAATAAATCCATTCTCCTATTAGATGATATATTTGAATATTCCCCTGTTGATTAAAAAAGACTATTGAAAATAATGAAATATACCACATAATATAAAATCAGCTATATAATGTCAACTGATTTAAATTCAGTTCAACAAATATTTACCAAGTACCTGTGATGATGCAATTATACCTAGATCTTGACTTCAAAGAATGAAGATGTGATATAAAATAACTTCTCAGCTAGAATACTTTTTTACTTTTGAATATGAACAGGATTTAATTTTTGTCTTATTACTTACTGTTTTATTATTAATAATAACAGTTAACAACTCATGAAGTCTTAATAAGTGTTTCTTCCTACTATGTAATTAAAATGTGCTAGCTACTTCATATGAATTATTTTGCTTAATTCTACAAAAACCCTATGAGGCACTATTATTATTATTCTCATTTTGTAAATGATGGAAAAGATACTAAAAGGTTAAGAAAATTGCTGGAGATCACACAGCTATTAAGTGGTAAAACAAAGGTGCAAACCCCAATCAGTCTGATTCCAGAAACCCTCAGTCCTAAGAACTAAGATATATATATATATATATATATATATATATATATATATATATATATGATATACATGTAAGTCATATATATAAATCTTTATCTTATAATCTCTAGATTCCTTAAATATGGAAACTAAATCTAATTATTATATAATCTGTAGCACTTAGGAGTCTTTTACCAATAGTGACTGCTCAGTATATAGTCTCAATATGAATGATTAGTGAGCAAGAAGTAATCAATTAAATATAATTCTATTGATAGGGTAACAGTTTATTAGAACTATTGGCTTTCTACAAGCTGTGGAATAGGATAAGATTCAGGAGAGCATTACAAATAAAATAAATAGGAAATAAGGCTTCCATAGTGATGATGTTGCTTGGGAAAACCTCTCTCCAAAGAGGAATCAATTAAACTGGTCAAAATTAGCAAATTGAGAAGCATTTATTCAATAAAATCTATGAGAACTTGGTAAGAACAGTGGGAGGTTGTAGCATTCCAGCTAGGTACTACACCATTCTCCACATCTATGCTTTGCAAAAGAACTGTCTCAGCAGGTTTAGCAGATGAGGTTCAGTTCCCACCTTCCTTAGCTCCCTGAATCGGAAAGTAATTCTGGGTAATTTTGGCATTCAGTGAACATCAGTAGTATTTCCTATAGCTCTATGCTACAGAAGGCCTATCTTAATAGAAGCTGAGGAGAAACCAAGTTTCACCACACCTTTATCCCAAACTCATGGTACATAAGAAGGATCCTAGCATGGCAGGTGATAAAGAGGGAAATCTCCTTTTTCTGCCCGGCTCTGGGTTGTAGAAGAGTTGCTCCAATGGGTTCAACAACTGAGTGGTGGCTCCTATCTCCCCCATTATCTTAGAGCATAAAATCTTCTCTGGTTAGATTTGGCAGATGAGGAAGACTGGAAGATTCCATTACCCCTGGCTCTAGGAGGTGGCTGCAGCATAGTGGTAACACCAGTTGCCCTCATGATACACATACATACACACACACACACACACACACACACACACACACAAACACACACACACATATATGGTTCCTGTTACAGAGAGGATCCAGGTAGGGCAGTCAGTAAAGAGTTTTCCAACTCCCAACATCCTCTGCTCCATATAGCAGAGGTTTTGCCCATCAGAGAAAGCCTCAAAGACTGCCACTACCATGGTCAGACTTCAAGCTTCAATTGGATTTGGCTGGGGTAGAGGTGAGGGATATATTGAAAATAATAGAGCTATTAATTAGCAATTGTAGAGGCTAATAGTTAAGGTTGATACCAGTAGTAGTAGAACAGCCAGATTTTAACAGAGACATCAGAGAAAGAGAAAGTCAAAGAGACCACAGCTAAAACCTCAGACATTGCTGGGGGGTCAGGAACATTTTGTGCACGCTCAAGTCTGGAAACTGAGGAAACAACATCAGAGGCTGCAAACTGTGGGGAAATAGACTTCATTGAATTAGTCCAGGGTGAGTCACTAAAAAACAAACAAGCAAACAGACAACAGCAACAAGCTTCAGAGAAGAAAAATCAATATTTAGAATAGCTAAAACATATTATCTAAAATTTCCAGTTTTCTACAACAAAAAATGAGATGTCATGGAAAAATTTAAAAAAAAACACAACAGGAAAGTATGACCCATCTATAGCAGGAAGGGGGACAGACAATAGAAACTGTCCTTGGGGGGATAAGAAGTTGGACACAACAGAAGAGATTTCAAAAGGACTATTGCAGATATGTTCAAGGATCTAAAGAAAGCCACATTATAAGAATTAGTGGAAAGGATGGCAACAACTCATCACAGAGAAAATATCAATAAATGGAAATTATTTAAAAGAACCAAATGGGCATTCTGAAAATGAAAATTGCAATAACTAAAATTAAAAATCCACTAAGGATTAAGGATCCCAGTGGTAGATCTGAGATGTAAGAATAAAAAGTCAGTGAACTTGAAGGTAGATTAACAGAGATCATGAAATCTTCAGAACAAAGAGAAAACAGAATGAAGATGAAGAGAGCATCAAAGAAATGCAGGGCACCATCACATTCACCAGCATGTGCATAATGGAAGTATCAGGAAAAAATACACAAAGATATAGAAAAAATATTTGAGTATATAATTATGAAAACTTCCATAATTTCATGAAAAACATTAATCTACATATTCAAGTATCTCAACAAACTCCAAGAATGATAAACATGAAAGAATCCATAATCAGACATGTCAAAGGCAAAATGTTAAAAGACAAAAAAAAAAAATCTTAAGAGTATCAAGAGAAAAACAATTTATCAGTACAAGGATCTCCAATAAGATTAACAGCTGATTTTCATCAGAAACAGTGGAGGTTAGCAGGCCATAAAAAAGACATATTTAAAGTGCTAAATAATAGTGTCAACTAGAAAATCTATATCCAGTAAAAATATTTTTTGAAAAATGAAGGCAAAAGAATTTCCATAGGGAAAGAGAGAATTTGGTGCTAGCACACTTGCATCAAGAAATGATCAAGGAAGCTGTTCAGGTTGAAAACAAGTGACATCAGAAAATAATTTCAATATACACACAAAAATCAAGAACACTGAAATAGGTAAATTATGTAGGTAATTATAAATGACAGTATAACAGAAGCATTATTTTCATTTCTTCCCTTATTTAGGAGTAATTGCATAAAACAATATGCATATAATTGCATTGTTAGGATTGTAACACATAGAAATGTAATATATTGGCAAAAACAGCACAAAAGAAATAGGTGGGAATAAAGCTGTATTGAAGTGAGAAAATGATAATGAATCGTATCTAAAATCCAAAGTACGAAATGAAAAGAACAAAAAGTGATAAATATAAATGTTGATATAACACTCTATAAACATATACTTGCTTTTCTTAACTCAGCTTCTTTAAAAGAAAAAATACATATATTACTAATCATAAAAATATATGGCTAGGCTTGTAACATATATGGACACATTGTATATAATAATAATAGCACAAAAAATGAAAGAATAGAGGTATAATTAAGTTTCTATTAATATGCCACACTAGAATTAAATTAATATAAATCTGAAGTAGATTTTAATAACTTATGATGTGTGTTGCAGAACTTAGGGCAACTAGTTTAAAAAACTTTAAAAAATTAAAAATTATTTAAAGGAATCAAAATGTTACATTGTATTTAATTGACGTAAAATGAGGCAGATGTTAAGAAAAAGAGAAACAAAAAATACATGAGACATACAGCAAGGCAACAGATGTAAATCCAACTATATTAATACTAAAAAACAATTTAACAACCCAAAAGAACAAAAGACATTCTATAAAAAAGACATGCACTTGAATATTTATAGCAGCGCAACTCATAATTGCAAAGATGTGGAAACAACCCAAGTGCCCATCAATATGTGAGTGGACTAATAAAATGTGGTACATGTATACCATGGAGTTCTGCTGAGCCACAAAACCAATGGTGATATAGCACCTTTTGTATGATCCTGGATAGAGATGGAGCCCATTCTACTAAGTGAAGTATCACAAGAATGGAAAAACAACATATACACAACATATATAAAAACAACATATATAAAAACACCACATATACTCACCATCAAATTGGTATTAACTAACTTAACTGACAAACACTTAAGTACACATATAGTAGTAGCATTCATTCGGTGTCGGGCAGGTGGGAGGGGGTGGAGGGCATGGGTATATTCACACCCAATGGGTGCAGTGCACACCGTGTGGGGGAAGGACACACTTGAAGCTCTGACTCAGGTGGGGCAAAGGCAATATATGTAACCTAAACATTTGTACCCCCATAATATGCTGAAATTAAAAATAAATTAAAAAACCCAATAATTTAACAACCCAATCAAAAGGCAGTTTGTCAGATTTGATGAAGAAAACTAGGTTCAATGTTACAGTATTTACAAGTGACACACTTTAGACTTGAGGATACAAAGAGTTTGAAAGTCAAAGGGTGGAAAAAGATGTACCACATAAACAGCAACCTTAAGAAATTGAAGTGGCTATACTAACATCAAGCAAAACAGACTTTAAAACAGGAAAAATACTGCTAAAGATAAAGACAAACATTTTATAATAATAAATAAGTTAATACATTAGAATACATAACAATTATAAACATATATTGACCTGACAACAGAAACACAAAATACTTGAAGCAAACACTGACAGAATTGAAGGCAGATAAGGACAATGCAACAATTATTAGAAACATTAATACCTCACTTTTAATAATGTATAGAACACTAGGAAAAAGATAAGGAAGTAGAAGATTAAGCAATACTATAAATTAATTAGGCCTAACAGACATCTATAGAACACTCTATCCAATAATAGCAGAACACACATTTTTTCTGATATGTACATTGAATATTCTCCAGATAATATGCTAGGTCGTAAAACAAACCAATACATTTAAAAGAATTGAATTCATACAAAGTATGTTCTCTGATCACAACATGAAAACATTGGAAAACAATAACAGATGGAAACCTGGGAAATTAACAAAAATTGAGAAGTTAAACAACATAGTTCTAAATAACCGAAGAATCAAAGAAGAAATCACAAAGAAAATTAGAAAATACTTTAAGATAAATGAATATGAAAACACAGCATACCGAAATTTATGGAATGTACCTATAGCAGTGCTTAGAGGGAAATTTATAGTTATAATGTCTAATTAAAAAATAGGAAAAGCCTTTCATTAGTAACCTAACCTTTCACTTTAAGAAACTAGGAAAAAGAAAACCAAACTAAACATAAATCTTTCAGAAAGGAGAAAATAGTAAAGAATAGAGTGGAAGCTGGGTGTGGTAGCTCACATCTGTAATCCCAGCAATTTGGGAGTCCAAGGTGGGAGGATTGCTTGAGATCAGGAGTTTGAGACCAGCCTGAGCAATATAGCAAGACTCAATCTCTACAAAAAAATTTTGAAAACTTATCCAGGTATGGTGGTGCACACCTGGAATCCTAGCTCCTGGAGAGGCTGAGGTAGGAGGATCACTTGAGCACAGGAGTTCAAGGTTACAGTGAGACATGATCATATCCACAGCACACCAGTGAGAACTTATCTCTAAAAAGAGAAAAAATGAAATTAAAAAAATAAAAATAAATATTCAAAAAGAATAGACTGGAAATAAATGAAGTAAAAAGAATAGAGAAAATAAAATAAAAGTAATGCTTGGTCTTTGAAATGGAATAAAGAAGGACAAACCTTTAATAAGACTGCTCAATAAAAGAAAACACTAAAATCATCAATGAAAAAGATGGCATTAGTACCAACAACCAACAGTACACCAAATAAAATTAGCTAACTTACACAAACTGGACAAATTCCTAGAAAGACACAAACTATCAAAACTATCTGAAGAAGAAATAGAAAGTCTATAAAACATGAAGCAATTGAATCAGTAACTTGAAGAAAACCTCAGAGCCAGATGGTGTCACTGGTAAATTCTACAAAAATTTAGAATAGAATTAATACAAATCCATCAGCAACTATTCCAAAAAAAAAGAATGAAACAGTGTTTAACATATTTTATTGCTTCAGTATTACCTTGCTATCCCAACTATCAAAGATGTCACACACACACACAAAAAGAGATCGATATCTTTTATGGATATAGACACAAAAATCTTAAAGAACATAGTAGCAAACTGTTACCAGCAATCCATTAAAAAAATAGATTATACATCATCACCAAGTTAGATTTGTCCCAGGCACTCAAGATTGGTTAACATCTAAAGTAGAATAAAAAACAAAAAATACATAATTGTCATAATAAATGTAGAAAAAATATTTGATAAAATGCAACACATTTTCATGATTAAAAAAACCCCTCAATAAACCAGTAATAGAAGATAACTTCCTCAACCTGATAAAGAACATCTACAGAACCCCACAGATAACATCATTCTTAATTTAAAAAAAAAAAGAAAGAAAGACTGAATACTTTCTTTCTGGTACAGGAAGATGCCAAGGACATGCGCTCTTTCCAATTCTATTCAACATTGTACTGGGTTCTAACCAGGATAATTAAGCCAAAGAGAAATTAAATGCATCCATGTTGAAAAGGAAAACTTTACCTGTTTGCAGATGACATGATATAGGATATAGAAAACACTAAGGAATAAGTTTAAAAATGTTAGAACTAATAAATGAGTTAGCATAGTTTTAGGATGCAAGATCAATTCACACTATCTAATTTTACACACTAACAGTAAGCAATGAAAAAATAAAGTCATGAAAACAACTCCATTTACAAGAGCATGAAAACAAATGAATTACGAGTAAATTTAACAAAAGGAGTGTAATACTTTTTCTGAAAACTTCAAAATGTTGTTGAGAAAAGGAAGATATGAATGAATGGAAAAACATTCCATGAATTGGATCTGATGCCTTAATATTGTTAAGATGACAATATTCTCTAAAATGATGTACTGACTCAAGAAAATCTGTCTAAATCCCAGCTAGATTTTTTCAGAAATTGATAAAGTCATCCTGAAGTTTATATGAAAATATAAGGGATGCAGAAGAGCCAAAGCAATTTTGAAAAAGAACAAAGTTTGCATACTCACACTTCACAATTTCAAAAATTAACAAAGCTATTGTAATCAACATGGTGTGTATTGACATATATATCAGCAGAAAATAATTAACAGTTCCAAAATAAACCCTTATGTTATGCTCAATTAATTTTCAACAAAGGTGCCAGACAATTCAGTGGGGGAAAGAATAATTATTTCAACAAATTAGGCTGAGACAATTGAATTTACACATGCAAAAAAAATAATAATAATAAAGTTGAAATCCTACCTCACACCATATACAAAAATGAATTCAAAACAGATCGCAGAATCAAATTAAGAATTAAAACTATAAAAACCTTAGGAGAAAAATAAGACATCTCTATGTCTTTGGTTGGGAAAATTCTTCTTAGATATGACACCAAAAGTATAAGCAACAAAATTAAAATTTGATAAACCTTTACCTCTGAATTAGGTCAGCATAAAAAATTGTGATCAATTGGATTTGATCAAAATAAAGTTTCCTGGTTCAAATAATACCATCAAAAAGATGAAAAGACAACTCATGAAATAGAAGAATATCTGAAAATCACATAGCTGAGGAAGGTATTGTATGTAGAATATATAAAGGATCCTGTATATATTTATTCAATGACAAAAAGATAAATAACCCAATTTTAAAATGAATAAGGATAGGAATAAAATATCCCTTCAAAGAAGACATTCAAATGGCCAATAAGCGCATGAAAAGTCATTCATGTCGCTAGAAAAATGCAAATGAAAATCACAATGAGATACCCCTTAATACTCAATAGAAATATTATAATCAAAGACAGATAATAGCAAGTGTTGTCAAGGATATAGAGAAATTAGAGTCCTTATACATTGCTGTTGAGAACATGAAGTGGAACTGGTGCTTTGGAAAACAGTTTGGCAGTGCTTCAGAAAGTTTAAATAGAGTTAACATATGACTTAACAATTCTAATTCCAGTATATATTCTAGAGAAATTAAATCTATGTGAAAATCTTGTCTGTGAATATTCATAGCAACCTTACTATTTATTTGTAGTAGATAATAAGTGAAAGCAATGCAAATGTTAATCAATTGACAAATGACTGAGCTAACTTTGGTATATCCATACAATTGAATATTATTTGGCAATACAAAGGAATAGAATACTGACACACCCACAATATTAGATGAACCATGAAAATATTATATTATGCTAAAGGAAAGAAGCTAGTCTCAAGAGACTACATATATTATATAATTCCATTCATATGAAACATCTAGAATAGAAAAATCTTTAGAGATGGAAAGTAGATTAGTGTTTGCCTAGGGCTAGGTGTCGGGAGTGGGATGGGAAATAGAAGGGATTGGAGAATGATTGCTAATAGGTCCATAGTTTCTTTGGGGTGTGATGAAATTGTTGTAAAATTATGTTGTGTTAAATGATTGCACAACTCTATGAGTATATTAAAAGTCACTGAATTTTATATTTTATATGTAACTTTTATGGTATGTGAACTATATAGTTCAATAAGGCTATTTTTTAAAAGAAGGGGAGAAGGAAAGGGAAAGAGAGAAAGAATGAATAGGCAAAAAGGGAAAAGGATGTGAAAGTTCTAGATATATGCTAGTTTGGCTGAATTTGGCTGAATCATATGTTGTATAAGGCTGATGTTAAGGAAAAGTTCACAAACATTGTTGGGGCCAGTTGTGAACAACTGCAGAAGGCTTTCTTAAACACTAAGAAAAAAGTTGGCATTTTATCCTGTAGGTAATGGAGTGACATTAGATCCTTATCTTACAAAGACAATATTTAAAGCCAGGAGAAAATAACACAATCCTTATTTTAGAAATGTCATATTTGCAGCAGATGAGAACAGATTAAATGGAGAAAATAGTGTGGCTTGGGAGATGGGTGAGAAGATGACAAAAACAATCCAATTGAAAAAATGATAGATTTCATTCTAATGATTCGCCTATAATCCAACACAGCGATTCCATATCGTTTTGAAGTCAAAGGACATCTACATTATTCTCCATGTATCTATTTGGTATTTAAAATAAAGTTAATTGAAATGAGTTTTCTGAGAACATTTCCAGCACATTACAATCCCCCCTTGACACTAAGTGAAGATATCCAAGTCTATTTCATTATTGCTTCCTCTGTCCATGCTGTTCTACCATAGCTGTGAGGTAATGGGCTGGAACACAGTGCTTAAAAGACAACAACGGACCTTGTTGAGATCACAGTATCAGCTGCAGCTCTTTCTATTGTCCTCCTGTAATAAGATAATGCATGGTACCAACACAATGTCAAATACAATAGTTATTCCTTTAATAGTTATTGCTGTCATGTATAAGCTATGCCAAACGCCAAATTTCTGATTTTTATTCTAGAACCCTTCAAATGGTTTCTGAGAACTTGAGCATGATTACATTTCATTGTTATTCTGATTGACCTGTGCTGTCTAGACCCAATATGAGTCTCTGTTGCACATTTCTGACACACGGATAGAGGCATGAGGTATTGCACCCTTTGAATAGAGTACATGTTACTACTTCTGAACTCTCAGTGTTCCAGCATTAGCCAGAGTCTTCATGAAACCCCTCACTGTTAGTTAAAGGAAATATTCGAATTTTCCTTCAGATTCATTTTTCTAATATGAGTTCACACCTTTTATTTCTAAATATTTCAGACAATGAAAAGATTCCCTAACTTCAAAATAGTTGTTTCTTTTTACACCATGACATTTAGCTTCTAAATTTAGCGATCCTCAGAATTTCAAAGATGTAAATGACAAATTAAAAACTGAAGGAAAAAAAGGAACTCAGAACTCATAGATAATATTTCTCAGATGTTTGGTAGAACCAGACAGATGTATAAACTGACACATACTCCAGGGCATGTCATTTTCTTCAAATAGAAATAGAGGATTAGCAGTATTTCTTCATCTGCAAAATGGGATTAATAGTATTTGCCACCTGTCATCTCACCAGGGTGTTGAGAGGAAAAAAGTTCACTCAAGGAAAGTTCTCTGAGCTATTTAGAAGACAGGCTGCTCATTAATGCAGACACCACTTTGTTTTGTTGCAAAACAACTGAGATCCTGACTTCCCTGGAGGAGTAAGATCTTATTTCCAAAATGCATGCCTTTGAGAGATAAAACACGAAGAAATAACATTCTATGAGTAATAATTCCATATCTGCCTGATCCAATGAGAGACAGAGAATGATAATTTAAGCCAGCAAGGAAGTGTACAGTTGAAATAGTTCTGTCAAATGTCTGGGTACATACATTCTTGTGCCTGCTTCCTGCCTCCATTCTCACCTGCCTTCTAGACTCCTCTTCACTATAAAAAAATAGGATTGAGGCTTTTTTGTTATCATGGTTTTAAACATCAGAAAAGTATATAAATGAATTCTGCTTGGTTTTTATAAAGAAGCAGCACTGTCTTATCTGTGAGTTGGAAGCAAACTCTGTGTTAGGAGGCAGTTTGTTGTTATAGCTATGTAAGTATGCTCTAGATTCGAAAGTTCTGAGTTCAAATGCTGACTTTTGGCCACAGTTACCTTATCTGACCTTACCTCCCTTGTGTGTAAAATAATATCACTTGGTTGTAAAGCACTTCATGTATCCATGACATGCAATAATCACTCATTAAGTGTCTTATGTTACATTTGCCACCATCTGAAAGGGCTCAGGAATGAGGGCTGGCTCGTTGGAGCTCCTGCTTCCATTTTCTGGAGCTGGTGTATTTACAGATCAACGTTGGAAAGGAGTTTTACCTAGTTATGCATTAAAATAATTAGCAATAGAGACAAACCAATAGACTATGAAAACAGAAAGCTGGGTTTCCTAGGCTCTGTCTTCCATCAGGTACTGAGCAGAGGTTAAATTATTTTAAGATTCTATGCCTCCTCTTAACTACGAACAGGAAAAACCCCTGCCCTTTTTCATCAGCTACCTCACATGAGTGTGGAGGGACAACCTCAGTGAGAGCCCATTGATTACAGGAAGAACATGTAACTCTCTCACATAAGCATGAAGCAGTTTTAAATACTAGAGCTCCAGCTTGCTCACTCTCCTTAGTCTCAAACATAGGCAGTTAGTTTCAGTAGAAGCATTTTTACTGAAAGAAAGAAAACAAAGAGGAAAGCCCTTTTGATTAATGGGTGAGTCTTCTAGGCAGTTTTTTTTTTTTATCACAGAAGAGTTTCTTTTCTCCACATGAAGGTGGGATCAAAACCCCTTTTTTATAACAGCATTTTCACATCCTAAAGAGAGTTGTGCAGAGCTGTACAACAGCAATGCCAAACAGAAACAGAGAATACATTATCCATGGCAATGCTGTTGATGAATTCCATGTAGTCCGGGCACATGGTCTATCAGGACAGAACTTGGAGCAATTGCAGAGATTGAATATTTATCACACTTAGCATCTCAGAAATGGGAAGTGGTTTGTCTAAAATTGACAACTAGGTGACACTAACAACCGAAGTGACAAAAGAAAAAAAAAAATCTAGATTAGAATCTATGCAGAGACATGGCACCAAGACACCCTTGGCTGAATACTTGACCAAAATATAGTGTGAAGATCTTGGATATTTAACACTAGAGCTTCATGACATTTGTATCTGTATCTTATATTTGAATAGCTATGTATTTTATTTCATAATGTTTTCATTTTATATAGCACACATACATATTCACACATACATGTGTGAGAGTGAGAGTATATGTGTTAGCAGTTGCCATTAAAAAGTTTTAATTTAGACATTATTAAGGAAAGAAAGCCAAGTTGTTTGGAGCTGATCATGAGTGCTACTGAAGTACTAATCAAGAAAATCACATAAGTTTGCCCCTTATAGTATGGTAACTGAATAGAGAACAATTCATATGGAAACATTAAGTAATTGTGACATAATTGTTCTTAGTATATGTAAAAGCAGATTAATAAATTAGCAAAGGCAATATTTTGCTAAATATAAAGAACTTTCTGTTTAATGTATGTCATAGCGGGAGAGCCTGTCTTATGAATTGTTCTTCATCATGTGGAAGTGTTGAAATAGAGGCAGAATGGTGATTTTGTCAGAGATGATGCTGAAGGGGTCATGCACAAGGAAGAATTTTCTTTCAATCATTAAGGAAATATTTCATCGAGTACTAACTATGAGAATGGTATATAGGCTTCATGTTGCATGCCAACTCCAATCCACTTGCAGAAGCTTCCTGGGCGATGTTTAGAGGCTAGCACAAACTCTACAGACTGCCATAGTGGATTAGTAATGACTGTCATAGAATCAGGAGTGGGAGAAAATAGATTAAATTCTAGATTATTGTATTCCTGACCTAACTATTTCCAAGCACTGTTATATATTAAGAATATAATAGTAAACGGCAGAAAAATAGTCCCTGAAACATATAGGAAAATAAGCAGCCCTCTGTGAATTTCTACTCATGAGGTATTTCTAGTAATAGAGTTGGAAGATTTTTATCCTAATAATGTTCAACTATGCTTATAGTATGGAGCTAACTTGAAATAAATTTCCAGGTATGAAATAAATGAGCAAGACTATTTACTATAAATGTAGAAAAATTCTATAGAGTTGTCAGGAGCTTTGCGACGCCATCTACTTCTTGAATGTCTATAAAGACTCTGTCGGGTAAGGCCTGACAGACAAGGAGAACCCAATGAGGAGCCCCTAGGTCCTGGAATGTCTTTTTATCCCCATGATCAGTGGGGTCAGCAACAGCCAACTCAGGGATGGTTTTTTTTTTTTTCCTGGAAAAAAATTGACACGTCAAATTCGTGCAATAAGAAGTAATGGTATCAAGTATCTGAAAGAAATGATCCCTCATTAATTTAAACACAGGGCTGATGAGAAAACAACAGCCAAATACAGAAGTCTTGATTAGGGAGCTGGAGCCACCTGGCATAACAGTCACCAAGGAGCCCTGCAAAGAAGCCACTGTCCTGGGGTTTGCCCATGGAAGGGATTCCCAAAAAGAAAAGTCATTAAAGCAACAGATGTCAGAATGGCAACAGATCGAGTAAACCCTTGAGAGAGTTGGGAAGAATATGTCTGAAGCATTGACAGATGCCCTAGATTGTCATTGAGAGGATAGGAAGTCTTTCTAGATCTCTTAGGTGCCTAAATTTAGAGGGAAATGGAAAAAAGTGGCAGATAAGTCATTTCATATGAAGTGAGACTCCCCGACTGACAGGCAGCTCTCCCAGTAAGAGCTAAGAGACACTCCCAAACAACCTGTAAAAGGGATACCTAAAGGTCTTGGAACTTCTATAGGAAATTGTTCTACTGCAGGTCATTATTCCCTATATATCAATTCAATACAACATGTATAAACAAAACCAGGTTGGGCATTGAAGATGATTCCAAAAATATTTAAAAATATAATTCCTGTCTTCTATGAAATTCTAATACAGTTGAAAATAGTAATAGTAAAATGACTGTAAGATATATCTTGATAAAGGCCAACTATTCAAGAAAAAGATTAAAATGGGTCCTAAAAGTGGGAGATGAATCATTTAAGCAGTGGAAGGAAGAGAACAGCCTTCCTTTTGTATTATCAAAAGACGGGAATTGAGAGTCAAAATAAACCATCCATTGTACTTAATAACAACACTAATAATTGTGGTTTTCTCTTCATATAAAGGTAAATTTCACATATGACACGGTATCTCCTTGAAATTTTGGTATCTTCATAGTCTCGCTTTCTAGTGTACCTCTAAGTCCCCTACAGCCTAGCTAAACACCAGTTTAGTCAAAGAACACAACATAACATGCACTCAACTCTGTGATTCCTCACCTTTTCTCAGCCTGGAATGTTCCTTCCTCCCCCAGTATACACACCTACTGAAATCTTTCTTCATTAGGTAAAACTTTAAGCCATCCAGCAGGAATTAACTACTCTTTTATCTTCAATCCAACAACATGTCCCTTGCATTTTGTTTAATACTTGCTACATTGTACCTTATTTTATGTTAAAATTAATTGATTGTGTGCCTATTTCTCCAATAGATTTTAAACTTTTTCAGGAGTCTTGTATCATTTACTCATTCTTAAAATTCTCTAGCTTCTGGTATAGTCTTTTGCAAATAGAAGGTGTTCAATTTGTACTTGTGTAGGGGACAGATTTAACAATACATCCAGGCACCGGGCCAATTCCACTAATTTTCACACAGCACTATTTCTATTTATGAGGTACGGCTCTGCTATATGTTTATGTGAAATAGAATATAATTTAGAGGGAAGTTCTGGAGCCCAGAATGCTAGGGCTCAAATCCTAAATCAGTCACTTAATAGCCATATGATCTTAGATAAGCTAATTAACGTCACTGCTTCAGTTTATTCATCTGTAAAGTGGGCCTAATAAAACATCACTTGTATCATAGTATGTTGTAAGGCTTAAATATCTTAATCCACATAAAGTCATTAGGATACATTGTCTTTCACATAATTAACAATAAATATTAGCTATTTCCTATCAATTTTAATTATCTAATTCTAATTTTGCCTTGACTGGTAAAATTATTGTATTAATTGCATATACTTGTAGAAGACACCATTGTTTACCCACTAAATTCCTGATTATTCTTTCTTATTATTTGGATGTCCATCCACCTCTGTGATGATACATGCTGAGAAAAAGTTGAACTGTCACCGGCTCTACTATAAATCCTGAATAGTCTAGGTCAAACATGGTAATTCCCTCCTCCACGGTTTAAAGGTAGGTATGTGTTGTAATTCTCCAATGGGACAACAGGAGAGATTGGCTGAATAGCTGCTAAATTAGGATACTTTCTTCCTTATTCTTCCTTCCTTTTTCCTTTCTTCTTTTCTTCCTCCCTCCCTCTCTCTTTCTCTTTCCCTTTTTCCTTCTTTCTTTCAGTGGTATACACAAGAGATCGTTTCTCTTCTGAGAGAAATGTGAAATGTGAGAAACAGTTTCTCTTCACATTAGCAAATGTGACACAACAGGACCTTTTTTTGTGGCTATGAGTGTCATGGATACATTGATGGCAGACACACTTAATGGGGGCAGAGCAGACAAAAAAGGCTTGGACCCAAACTGATATTGTTGATTCCATTTGTTTTCCAAACTTCTATAAATGTAAGAAACACTTACATGGTGCAATGTTAAAAAGTACAAATTTCCAAGGCCCCACCCCAACACCCAAATCAGAATATTCAAGGGAATATACAGGAAAGCTGTTATTTCTGAGAAGTGAGTCAACGTCAGAAAAGTTTGAAAACACTAGTTCAATGCATTTGGAGTTTGGTTTTCTAATACTTCAGTTAAAGTATCTTGTCTTATGTAACATTTCCCTCAGTTCCATGCTTTATGGTTCTAATACTGAACTATCATAAAATTTCAGAGGGAATAGCTCCTTGGAATAGGAAACAGAGTAAATAATTGACCACATTCCAATTACAGGGACTTGGTTAAGGTGTCCTCTCCTGCCCTCCTCTCAAGTTCCTAAATTCCTAAAACACATGGTCGTCTTCAGTGGAAGAGGCATCAAGGAATGTTAACAACAATTTTGAAGGATGAAATCAACCATACACTCCATTGCACTAATAGACACCCATATAGCAGCATGCAAGCAAAATTTAAAGTGAAATGCATCTTCACCAAGCCACACTTCAACTAGGCTTTTATAGCAGCACCTGGCTAGTTACCCTACCTGGATGCTATTTGCTTTCATTCTAGGACTTAGGATTTCTGACCGTGTTAGACCCACTCATGATGCCTGTTCCGGGCTGAATTGTGTCCCTCCAAAAATTCAGTGCCTCAGAATGTGACTGCATTCAAAGAGAGGGTCCTTAAAGAGGTAATTAAGTGAGGATGAGGTCACATGAGTAGGCCCTGATTCAACATAACTGATATTCTTATAAGCAGAAGAGATTAGGACACAGAAACACATGGAAGGAAGACTGCGTGAAGATGCAGGAAGATGTCCATTGATAAGCCAAGGAAAAAGGCCTCAGAAGAAATTAACCCTCTGACACCTTGATCTCAGACTTCTAGTCTCTAGAACTGTGACAAAACAAGTTTCTGCTATTTAAGCCATCCGGTCTATGGTACTTTGTTACAGAAGTCCTAAAAAACTAGCACATTGCCTTTCCTGCAAGCAACTATCTTATTGCCTGCTCACATTTCTCCTGAATCACAGATGAAGTCTGGCACCTTCCTTTTTAGTCTTGCTAAGGACTGAACCCGCTTTAGGAATTCTGTTTCTTCCAAAATCAGTATTTCTGAACACAGCATTGCAGTCAGAAGGAAAGACTATATTTTTATTTTGTGATTCTCTTTTATTCAACTTGACACTCTTTGATGGTAGGGATCGACCCTATTGCTTGTGTATATTTCATCAAAATTCACTTCCAAGTTCTTTCATTTTTTTAATTGTCTGTTTTTGTGACTTTCCCTTTCACTGACTCTGTCTTGAGAATAAAACTTTCATATTTACCTTTATTGTTTCAAGACCTATAACAGTGACATGCATATAATAGGCATGCCAGCAATGTGGGTTATAGCATGAATAGTGAATGAGTGAGTGAATGAATGAATGAATAAAGATCAAGTAACATGCAGCCCAAAGAAACAGTATACTATTATGCACCAACTGAGCATTTGATAAATATGCCAACTAACTGACTAGCGAACAGAGCAACTCTGTAAAGATAATAAATTGCATCACTTTTCCCCAGCTAGATTGATTACACGTATTACCGTGGCTATTTCTTTCCTGCAACATTTTTCATTAGAGGGAATATTAATGAGTTAACAAGTACCCTATCTCTGTTTATCTCCTTTCCCATTTTAACAAGTAATTCTGATGCTAAATGACAAATCTCTGGATTTATAAAAACCTGACCACTGTGAAATAGTAGTGTGGTGCAACTTTTTAAAAATTATCTTTACAGATCTAATTACTGGAATTACTTGGTAAAATTTGAAAGCATATCAATAACAGATACTATCCATCTACAGGTAGGAAGTGTTTACAGGGTTTCCTGGTCACAACTTTTTAATCACTATATATTTATTTAGCTTCTAAGTATACTATGCTAAGCATCAGTGGAGACAGAAAAAAATATATATAAAATTTTGCTTCTTTACCTTGGGATACTTACAACTTGACTGTGTTGAAAAGATATGTACAGGTGAAAAGTTTAAATGTCAGAACAATACTATAGGTATTATGAGCATCAATTTATGCTCACATTAATTTGCAATAAACTTGATATAAATAACTTGCATTATATATAATTTCCTTCAACATATTTCATTTTAAAAAATATAAATGAAATTCATTTATGTGAATACATATGTGTGTATACAAAAAATATTTTGGGAAACAAGGAATATCAGTCTAGAAAGATAAATGCCAAAATGTAACAGTGGTTATCTTTGTGTGGTAAGGTCCTACATGGTTTGAAATGTCTGCTTTATAATTTATTATGTACATTTTTACAATTGTACATATAATACATTTGTTTAACTAAAAATATGAAGCTGTGGATCGCAACTACCAAATGAAAGATAATTTCTAAGACCTCAAAGGAAGAGAAGATAACTGGGCTGGAATATTCAGGAAAAGCCTTGCAGAGGAGCTAACTTTGAATTCTGGGCAGAACGGGAGTGGTTGGAGATAATGGGTGACTCTCATAGCTGCACATAAACATCACCTTTAGGCCAACACAAAGTGACCCCGCACACTGACTCACCACAAAAGTGAGTCACAGGCCCCTCAAGAGCTGTTGACACTAATTTCCCAGAAGACATCTCATTAATCCCTTGCTTTTTTCCATTGCCATCTGGTCTCAAATCTTGGTTTTATTCCATGTTTATGATTCTATGACTGGTCTTTGGATCTGGCCTTTGCCATTGGTTTCTTCTCTTTGGCTTCTGCTCTTTTTCAAGGACATGGACTCAGATGTTCCCCTCAATGCACATTAAGCAGCAAACTTCACCATAACTAACCCCCCCAGACTCACGCCTCTCTCCTGGCACTAGCCAGCCCCATTGGGGGGCAGGGGGGTGGGGGTCAGCCAAGTCCTGGTCAGCCCTAGAGGAGAATGTATTTAACTCCAGACACAGGAAATGGAACAAGAAGGTTTGCAGTGTATAATGTGTGTTTAGAAGTCAATGTTCAGAACTCAGAGCACAGTTCATCTAGAGAAATTTAGAGCAAAAACAAATTCACTCTGTGAAAAACTTGAAAGGCCAGTATATTAGTTTCCTGTTGCTGCTATAACTAATGACCACAAATGTAATAGCCTAAAACAACAGAGATTTATTATATTATTCTTGTTCTATAGATCACAAGTCTGGTGGGTGGGCTAAAATAAAGGTACTAGCAAGGCTCTGTTTCTTTTGGAAGCTTTTAAGGAGATCTGTTTCCTTGGACTGCCCACACCTCTGAGCTTGTGGTCCTCTTCCATCTTCAATGCCAGCAATGGCCAGTAGAGGTTTCCTCACATCACACTACTCTGATTGCCTTGTCTTCCACCATTCTCTTTCACTTTTAGGACCCTCGTGATTACACTGGGTCCACTCAAATAATCTAGAATAATCTTCCAATTTTAAGGTCAGCTTTTAATTTTAATTCCATCTGCTGCCTTAATCTCCCCGTGCATGCAATACAACATACTCACAGGTTCTAGGGATCAGGATGTGGACATCCCTGGGCATCAGTCTGCTTACCACAGACAGAGGAAACATTTGAATGTTGTCCTCTAAATAATGGGGAATGTACTAAGGAACATTTAATATTAAGAAATGTTTAATAAGTGACAATGTGAAAGAAAAATTAAGGTACATAGAATATAGTTAAGCTCATTTTATTATCAGAAAAATTCAGCATTTCCCCCTTAAATAATTATGCTCTAAATCATATCATCAGAAGATCCAGGTCTACTTTTTGCAACTCCATTTTAACAAAGAGAAATTGGGTCATAGAGATCTAAAAGTGGCAAGTTGCACACTAGGCTGATTAAAAATTAAAGACACAGAATTATCGGATGAGGCCAATACTCTTGTTTTTTTTTTTTTTTTTACCTCCCAGACTCAGATATTCTGTGTCTGTATACAGAAAGATGCTTTCATTTGTAGCAGATGGTGGTAGGTTTGACTCAACTTTATCTCAATTCTTCATCATACTATTTCTCTCCATCTTCCCATGACTTTCTGCCACCCCCCAAAATTAATTTCAGACAGGCCTTTGTGCTTTGGCTGACATTCAAAACTGTCACCTCCATGTACACATTAACTCCAAGGCCTCTGTCATTCCTCACATTAAAATTCTATCACCAGGAGTCAGCACAGCTTGACTCAGCAAGCTAAGGGGCTGGTTCTGAGCAAGATGCAGTGACAGCAGGTTTCATGTGTGACAACCCCGGTCAATTTGACAGCAATAAGACACCCTCCTTAGAACCAGTTGCAGCTCTTATTGACCCAAGTGGGAAGGTTATCCTTCTGAACAATTCTCTTCCCTTCCCAGAAAGGCCAGGGGTTAACAATACTTAGGCTGTGACTAGTTTATGGTTAAATGACAACAGTGAAGAACAGTTAATAAATTCTAGAACCTAGGTTTGCATCCTAGTTGTGAAGAATAACCATTTGTTGACTTAAGTAAGAGTAACTCTTTGAAATGATAGCGCAAGAAAATATAGCCATGGTATAGGCAATAGGCTATTGGCAATTGTATATAGAATGCTAGTATGGAAATTGATTTTTTGAAGTCCCCTCACAAATTTTTCCTTGACTTATAAATGATGCTCAGAGAGGTAAAATGTTTTGCCAGTGGTCACACTGTGAGTCACCACCTAAGCACCTGGCTGTCCCCATCCTCCCATGTCTACTCATTCTCACGAAGTCCCCCACTTGGATGAGTTGTACAGACAGTTTTACTAACTGTGATCAGGAAAAAAACATTAATGTTGATAATAGTTTAAGCACTTAGTTACCAATTCACCTTTTTAGACTAAGCTAAAACACCCACAAATAAAAAATGATGCAAAACAAAAGCACTTACTTCAAAGTTTACTTCCTCTATGAAGTCTTTTATGATCTTTTCTCACCCCCTAGAAGAAACAAGTATCTCACTCCTATGTTCCCTCTCTGGAGTCTTTTTTCTTAATTCAACTCTGTAACATGTAAAACACGTATGTGGTTAGTCAAAACCACATAAACTATACTCAGACAGCTGTTCTGTCCATTCTGTCTCTGTATCTCCCTTCCCCTGCCTCCTACAGGTAATTGTTTCTACCCATCTATAGTTTCTTCTTGCCCACTGTAGTCTTTGAGTACCTCAATCATAAAGGATGTACTCTTTAGGGTCCTTACAAGAGACATGGCTGTTTCTCCATGAGATTGAAAATCTCTTGATAGCAGGAAACATGTTTAATTTGCCATTAAAATGACAGTGCCTACCACAAGTTTGGTACACACTAGATCTCATAAAATGTTTGTAGTATGTTGAATGAAGACACCCAAGGACTCCTGACTCAATGGCATAAACACATCCTGTTCAATTCCCAGGTTTTTCATTCTTAATCGGATGCCACAACCAAAACATCACAATGTCTGTCATTTGGGAGGGAATTTGCAGAGAAAGAATACAGCATAAAGGATACTGGGCTTAGAGTCAGCAAAAGTGGAATATGGTTTTGCCTCTTAAAAGAAAAATTCTGAACTTAAGACAAGTTGCTGGAAATCACAGAACTTGTTTCATTATCTACAAAATTTGGTTGGTAATAAAGAACACTTCACCAAAGGTTTATGAAGATTAAGTGAGGTAATCTACAAAGAGGAGATCTAAAACTTTATTTCTCCCTTTGGAATGGTTAAACATTGTCCAATCTTTTACATAAAAGGCAGGCTACATTTGTTGAGATACAATGTGGGTTACTTTCAACTCTTTTCCCCTATGGAGCTCCTCAACCATAAGAACAGATCACCTGCAAGACACTGTCCCCAGAGCTTCTGTAGATGCCACTTAGCTTGACTCTCTCTTTGGTAGAGATTTCAAGCAGAGGAAATCACAAAATCACAACTGGAGGGGACATTGGGCTAGGGAGCAATACATTGGAGAAGGAACTGGAAGGTAGACAGAAGAAAATCATGAAGTTCCAGGATGGCCATCCCAGACCTGATCTCCTCTAGACAACATTCACAGCCATCCCAGATTCCCAGCTCTTAATACCACTGAAATTGCTCTTGGAATGCCTGATGCCATCCCAAACTTTGTGTGCCAGCAGGAGACTGGCCAACTATACAAATTAGCAGTAAAGAC
Source organism: Microcebus murinus (assembly GCF_040939455.1). Taxonomy (NCBI): domain Eukaryota; kingdom Metazoa; phylum Chordata; class Mammalia; order Primates; family Cheirogaleidae; genus Microcebus; species Microcebus murinus. The sequence goes on along the minus strand of NC_134105.1, from coordinate 111,343,094 downwards.
AGTGTAGGAGAAAATTCAGTGTAAGTCAGATAGATAAAGCAGATACAGATGTAGGTGACTCCATTTCAACAAGACTGACCTGCTCTGTCCCATGGCAGCCAGTTGCCAAGAGAAGAGAGGATCGCCACAAAAACCATAGCAATGGGAAAGCTTCTCTTTTATGATAATAAATACAAATGTTTCTATAACACTGCAGAATTCACAAAGAAATTTCACGTACCTTATCCCTTTTGAGCTTTTATGCAGTCCTGTATGCATTATTTTCCCCACCTTGCAGCTCAGAAAGTTTAAGGGACTTAATGACGCTCATACCCTTATAGCAGTAGAGCCGGGATGCAAATGCAGCTCTTTTGAGGCAAGTTTGAAGCTTTAGACTGGAGTTACAGAGACAGGGAATAGCAGAACAAATCATCTGGTGGTGCTTATTCCTCCCTGGCCCTTGTAAAGGTAGCCTCTTCCCTTTAGGTTTTTGTATTCTGTTGCATCCATTGCCTGGACGTCCTTACCTAGCCTCTTTGACCTACGTAAATCCCAACTAGTCCAATATCACCTTTTATTAAAAAAAAATATATATGGTTTTTAAGCTATTAATAAATTTTTAGAGCAGTTTGGCTTTATAGATACATTGATCAGAACATACAGAGTTTACACATACTCCCTCCCCTACATCCCCCACACAGCCCCACTCTTATTTATACAATGTATTAGTGTGGTATGTTTATTACAATTGATGAACCAACATTGATGGGTTATTATAATAACTAAAATCTATAGTTTACAATAGTGTTCAGTCTGTGTCGTACATTCCGTAGGTTTTGACAAATGTATCGTGACATGTGCCCATCATTCCTGTGTCACATAGAATAGTTTCACCATCCTAATAATCCCCTGTGCTTTACCTATTTGTACCTCCCTCCCTATCCCCAGCCCATAAAAAACACTGATCTTTTTAAAGTTTCTATAGTTTTGCCTTTTCTACAATGTCATATAGTTGGAATTGTACAATATGTAGCCTTTACAAATTGGCTTCTTTCCCTTAGAAATATGTGTTTAAGGTTTTTTTCATGTCTTTTCATGGCTTGATTTTTTTAGCATTGAATAATGTGCCATTGCACCACAGTTTGCTTATCCATTCACCTATTGAAGGGCACAATGGTTATTTCCAAGTTTGGGCAATTATAAATAAAGCTTCTATAAACATTCATGTGTAGGGTTTCGTGTGAACATTAATTTTCAACTCCTTTAAGTACATAGCAAGAAGTATGAAGGCTATATTATATGATAAGAATATGTCTACTTTTGTAATAAACTGACAAACTCACTTCCCAAGTGGCTTCCACTTTGCATTCCAACCAGCAATGAATGAGAGTTCTTGCTGCTCCACATCTTCACCAGCATTTGGTATTGTCAATGTTTTGAATTTGCTCAATCTACTTTGTGTGTACTGGTACTCATTGTTTCAGTTTGCATTTCCTTAATGACAAATGATATTAAGTGTATTTTTCTTTGCTTATTTTCCATCTGTATATCTTTGCTGAAGTATCTATTCAGATCTTTTACACATTTTACTTTTTTTTTATTATTTCAGCATAATATGGGGGTACAAATGTTAGGGTTACATACATTGTTATTGCTTTCCCTCCCCCATTGAGTCAGAGCCTCAAGCGTGCCCATCCTCCTGACAATGCACATTGCACTTATAATGTATATATATAAACCCATACCCCCCCACCTGCCCAACACCTGATAAATGTTTGTTTATTTTTTATGAACATTTTGCTTAGATTTTATAACTTTGCCTTTACTTAGCAAAGGTTAGAGGTATGCCCTATACCTCTACACTGTTCACCACATCCCTCAGATGTGGGTCTATCCCCTCACCCCCCAAAATTCTGGTGAACACCACTACCCTTTGAGCACCATATTGATAATCAGTCAGTACCAATGTGAAGGCGAGTACATGTGGAACCCATTCTTCTGATCTTGTGTCACCTCACTTTGGATAATGGGCTTAAGCTCAATCCAGGATATGTTTATGGCAGCACAATTCACTATTGCAAGGATGTGGAAACAACCCAAGTGCCCATCAATTCATGACTGGATTATTAACATTTGGTATATGTTTACAATGGAATATTACTCAATTCTAAGAAACAACAACGAGCTAGCACATTTTATTTTTAAATTGGGTTTTATTTAAATTTTCTAATTAGGGTCAACGCTACCTTTTCTTCAAAATTTATTATAGCCATACCATCACTCAGGAGTTTTCCACCCTCGGAACACTTTTGGCTCATGTCTGTATACCAGTCAGCGCTCACCTATTCCTGACTCCCACAATTATTTTACTTGCCATGCCTGGTGTGGCTTCCCTAATTTGCTGACAAGCTCCTTCAAGGAAGGGGCCACTGTTAAACTTCTTTGTTCAAAAAACAATCTATAATACCTAACAGCATGCTTTGTACATAGTAGTCAGAGTTTATTTTTAATTAACCAAAAGTTAATAGCCTGGAAAGTAATTCAGTTAGAACTAAGAGTATCTTTTTAATCAGAACATGATAAAATTGAGTAGATGAGGTATCAAGATATTTGTGACCTAGTTATTTCTTTAAGTGGCATTTATTTTCTGAGCTTCAGTTTCTTTTTTGTAAGATAGCTAGTATAAAAGGCAAACATATGGCTATCAAATTCTTTGGAAGTTGGTGAAAGGAAAACATATCTATCACCCGAAACTTTTACATTCTTTTTATTATTTAATTAATTTATTTTCTTTTTTATTTCAGCATATTATGGGGGTACATATGTTTAGGTTAAGTATATTGCACTTGCCCCACCTGAGTCAGAACTTCAAGCGTGTCCATTCCCCAGACGGTGCATATCACACCCATTATGTATGTATATACCCATCCCCTCATTCCTCCCTTCCATCTGCCCAACCCCCGATGAATGTTATTACTATATGTGCACTTAAGTGTTGATCAGTTAAAACCAATTTGATGGTTAGTACATGTGGTGCTTGTTTTTCCATTCTTGGGATACTTCACTTAGTAGAATCGGTTCCAGCTCTATCTAGGATAATAAAAGAGGTTGCATATCACTATTGTTCTTTGTGGCTGAATAGAACTCCATGATATACATATACCACGTTTTATTAATCCTATCATGTATTGATGGGCACTTGGGTTGTTTCCACATCTTGGCAATTGTGAATTGTGCTGCTATAAACATTCTAGTGCAGATGTCACTTTTATAGAATGTCTTTTGTTCTTTGGGGTAGATGCCCAGTAATGGCATTGCTGAATCAAATGGTAGTTCTACTTGTATTTCTTTGAGATATTTTCATATTTCTTTCCACAAGGTTGTACTAGTTTTCAGTTCTGCCAGGAATATATGAGTGTTACTATCTCTCTGCAACCACATCAACACTTATTGTTTTGGGACTTTTTGGTAAAGGCCATTCTCACTGGAGATAAGTGATATCTCATTGTGGTTTTGATTTGCATTTCTCTGATTATTAGAGATGTTGATTCATCTACAGATTCAAAGCAATCCCTATTAAAATACCAACATCATTTTTCATAGATCTAGAAAAATAATTCTATGCTTCTTATGCAACCAGAGAAGACCACATATAGCAAAAGTAATCTTAAGCAAAAAGAAAAAATTGGGAGGCATCAATTTACCAAACTTCAAGCTATACTACAAGACTATAGTAACTAAAACAGCATAGAATTGATATAAGAACAGGTACATAGACCAATGGAACAGAACTGGGAACCCAGATATAAAACCATCCTCATATGGCCATCTAATCTTTGACAAAGCAGACAAAAACATACACTGAGGAAAAGAATCCCTATTCAATAAATAATGCTGGGAAAACTGAATAGCCACATGTAGAAGATTGAAACAGGATCCGCACCTTTTACCTCTCACAAAAATCAACCCACGGTAGATAACAGACTTAAACCTAAGGCATGAATCTATAAGAATTCTAGAAGAAAATGCTGGAAAAACTCTTAAAGATATTGACCTAGGCTAAGAATTTGTGAAGAAGACCCAAAGGCAATCACAGCAACAACAAAAATAAATGGGACCTGATCAAATTACAAAGCTTCTACACAGCCAAGGAAACTATCACAAGAACAAACAGACAACCTACAGAATGGGAGAAAACATTTGCATGCTACACATCTTATAAGGCCTGATAGCTAGACTCTATATAGAACTTAGCAAGAAAAAAAATCAAACAACCCTATCAAAAAGTGAGCAAAGGATATGAACAGAATCTTTTCAAAAGAAGATAGACTAATGGCCAACAAGCATCTGAAAAAATGCTCAACATCTCTAATCATCAGGAAATGGAAATCAAAACCACAATGAGATATCACTTATCTCCAGTGAGAATGGTTTTTATCAAAAAGTCCCAAAACAATAAATGTTGGCATGGATGCAAAGAGATGGTAACATTCTTACACCGCGGGTGGGACTGCAAACTAGTACAATCTCTATGGAAAGTAATATGGAGATACCTCAGAGATTTCAAAGTAGAACTACCATTTGATCCAGCAATTCCACTACTGGGCATTTACCCAAAGGAAAAAAGACATTCTATAAAGAAGATATCTGCACTCAGATGATCATAGCAGCACAATTCACAATTGTAAAGATGTGGAAAGAACCCAAGTGCTCATCAATACATGAGTGTATTAATGAAATGTGGTATATGTATACCACGGAGTACTATTCAGCCATAAAATCAATGATGAACTAATACCCTTTGTAGTATCCTGGATGGAGATAGAGCCCATTCTTTAAAGTGAAATATCTCAAGAATGAAAAAACAAGCATCACATGTACTCACCGTTAAAGTGGTACTAATTGATCAACACTTACGTACAGATACGGAAGTAACATTCATAGTGTGCCGGGCAGGTGAGAGGAGGAGGAGGAAATGGGTAAATTTACACCTAATGGGTATGGTGCCTGATGCCTGGGGTATGGGCACACTTGGGTGGTACAAAGACAATATATGTAACCAGAGCCTTTGTACCCCCATAATATTCTGAAATTTTAAAAAAATCATTTGTGGTTTATAATTTTGTTTTATTTTAATATTCTGGTTAGGTTCCTGTGGCAAATAAATGGAAAGTTTTAACGTTATTTCCAGTGTAATCCTGACATATTTAATTGAGAATAAATGTGTTAAATGTAAAACCAGAATAATTTGAGGGACCAAGAAAATACTACAATGACTGATGCAGTTAATAGCCTGAAAACCAAGAATATTTCATATATCTAAGATGCATTTCAGGCATGCAAACATATGCATTCAAATTTTAAATAAGTCTCTCCTTGATGTCCAGGGTTAGATAGATACATTCATTGGTTCTTGGTTAGGTTCTACAGACCTTCAAAATAAAATTACGTACACTTGGTTTTTCTCGTAACTTATCTACATGATAAGTGTTGATAGTTTAGAGAATGCTTTACATTTAACATCAATTCTTCTCAATAAAATATTTTAGGATTACCCTTGATCCTAGGAGACACACATTGCCATGTGCGTTTGTCTGGTTTCCCTAGGTTATATTGCAATAATAAACAACCCCCAGATTTCAGTGGCTTACAACAAAGGCTTATTTCTAACTCACATTACATATTGGTGGCAGCTTTGTTTCTCCTCTATGTCTCTTGTTTATTGGAGAATGTAGAATAAGAGATGAACCCCTCTTTACTCAAGGCAAAAGGAAAGAACAAGAAGACTGGCCAAAACTTTGTTATGACTGCTTAAAACTCACATTTCCTTGGCCAAAATAGGTCTGTTGGCAAAGCCTGTGTCAACATAAATTTCTTCCCCAGGAAGGCACTTCGTCCCATGGTAAAAAGATAAGGATGTATAAGCCTCACATAGGGAAGGTGAAGGAATAATTGGGAACAATAATAGAATCTGCCATACCACCGCTCACATTTTTTAGAAAGGTGTGTATCCTTTGGTTTGGGAGAGATCACAATTGCCTTCCCTCCCTACTTGCTTCCTTCTCTCTCTCTTCCTCCCTCTCCCGCTCTCCCTTTCTCCCTTTCGTTTTACATTCAATTACCCAGCAAATGCCCTAAATAATTCATCCTTTGTTCTGAAATGCAGGTAAAGCTATGCCTACAAAAGGATACTAAAGTTGAATAAAACTGTGTGGTATATGATGGGAGACAGGAACAGGAAGATCATTAGTTTGAATATATGTTCATCATAGAATTACAGTTGCCAGTACATACAACAAATCCAAATATACTACATAAAAACTTTTCACATTTAATGTTTACAGGAATCTCCTGGAGATCTTATTACACAGATTTTCATTCTCTAAATCTTGGATGAAGCCAGGAATTCTACATTTTAAACAAGCTTCCTGGTGACCACCCATTGAGTAGCAATGGCCAAGACTCTGAACTTCTTTCAAACGCTGGTACTGTCTGAAGTCACTTCAGTTGGTTTTCCCCACGACATGGCTTAAATAAAGGTACATACACATTGTACATAATATACGGGGTTAAACTTTATTCAATTGCTTCTTAAGGAAAGGAGCAGAGTTTTTACCATCTTTGTGTCCATAACTCACAGCACTGGCCAAATGGATACAACAGTTGGATAAATGAATTACTCAGCTTAGATGGAGGGTAAGGAAATAATGGTAGAATAGGACAGTGGAGGCTTCGTGAATATCAAAGCAAACATTCTTCCAGAATAGAGGGTCTTGCTCTCTTTGTGGGCCTCATGCCATTTGGAATACTATGTTTTTTGGATTTTTTTTTTTTTTTTTTTTTTGCTAAATCTTTACTTATACTTCAAGTCACATCCTTGCCTCAGAGATTTCCCATGATTAAGATTTAGCATCTTAATCTTGGAAATGGGCTTCATTTACAAGGAAGGCAAGCCCATTCAATTCCAATTAGCTGCACTGTTCTTGTGCAAAAAAAAATAACCTTAAACGTTTAGACTATTTAAAGAAAAGCAAAAGCTCCCACCCTTACTTTTTCATAGAACAGAATTGTCCTGACAGGGCTTTCCTGTTCTTTTGAATCAATAGGCTCAAAAGGGCTTAAAAATAGATGATGGTTTTACATTTATCATTTGAACAAACATGGGAAATACAGAAATAATTGCCATGGAATTCCGGGTATAATTTTTCCATCCCTACAGTTGGCAAAGTAGTTCTCAGAGAACAGTAGACTACATAAATGCACACACTGGGGACATCGTGGCTTCTGGTCTCCTAAGACATAATGTCATTTGAGGCCAATCTCACTTGGAGGGCATACTAGCGATTCCAAAAATGCTGCTAAGGAGCACAGTGAATCTTTCTAGCTCAGTGAAACTCTGTCTCCTAGTGACACTAAATGATTCTAAAACACCATCAGGACTTCATTTTCGCTCATTCCATTTCCTCCTATTTCAGCTGTGTGTTGGGAAGAGCTAGGAAGCTGAGGGTTAAAGGGTAAACCAGCATAAGGAAAGGAAAGTTACTGAAAAACCACTGAACTCACAAATTTGGAGATTTGGGTCATAATTTCAGGTATAATGCGAGTTAGCTGTGTGACTTTGGGCGATATGTGCAACATGGCAGGCCTCAGTTTCCTTATCTGTAAAATAAGAGGATGAGAAGGAGTTTCTAAGGACTTTTCCAGTTTTAGGCTTTAGTTTTAGGCTAAAAGGAAAAACTAACAAGACACGGTGATTTCATTGATAGTTATATGGAAGGTTTAATGTGTTAAGCATACAGGCTGCACAGCCTATGCAGTATGGTCCATATGCATGTAGAGATGAATTAAACAGGGAAAAGAAAAATAGAACCTTGTCATGGACAGAGCCCAGAACTGGAAGTCAGAAGAACCACTTTTTTTTTTTTCATTTATTCATCATTCATTCATACACCATTCATTTGTTCAGAAGCATTCACTGAGAGCCATCTCTTTGCCATTCACTATACTTGGGACTGGATTGTGACAGTGAAAAGAGAAGACAGTCTTTCCTGCCCTTTTGGAATTTATATTCTCCTGGGAGAGACAGGTAACAAATAAATAAACAATGAAAGAAACAAGATAATTGGAGATTGTTATAAATGTCAGGGAGGAAATAAATGAGAAACAGACTCCCCAAGGAGCAAAGGGGCTTGGTGTGTTTGAGGAAAAGAAAAGAAGCCAGTGCAGTTAGCACGCTTCTAGAATCTAGAATGCCCTCTAGAATACTCACCTCTAGAATGCCCTCTAGAGGATAAAGGAGATAAAGCTGTAGGTAACTAAGACTCAGGTCATGCAAGGCATTAGGGCTCAAAGCAAGGATTTCGCATTCTAAAAGCAAAGGAAACGCATTGAGGGGGTTTTAGGAGAAAAGTTACATCTTACATACAATTAAATCAACCTTTCTGGCTGTGTGCGACTTAAGAAGGGGACATGGGATATAACAAAGAGAATTACTATGGACTCTTAGATTTTTATTCCTTATTTTACAATCAGAGCTAATTAAACCATTATTATTCTTTTCATGTTGAGATTTTCCCAAATATGGTCTATGGTGAGGAATGAGTGTGGGGAGCTTCAACGTGACTCCTGTGACTTCGAGCATGGGCCCTTTCCAGTGGTCTGCAGTCCCCCACCACCCAAAACACAATGTCCACTCTGTACATTCCCAACTCGACCCAGAGTCAGCTGTTTCTCCAGGATCCCAGGTTCTACTGAGAAGGAGTGATATAAAGAAACTAATATTTGGGCCCTGAGTGTACTCATTAATACTGAAGTGTTGTTGTTTCTAGGTCCTTTTTCTGAATTTTTAGCCATAGTCTGAAAGGCTTCCTCTATTCTCAATTTATAAAGAAATTTACTCATGTTTCTTAACACTTAGCTTTTTCTTTTCTTTTTTTTTTCCTCATTTTTTAGATCTCTGATTCATTTGGAATTTATACTGATTAACAGTGTGAGGTTGTCACTTTTATCTTTTACTAAATGGCTATCTAGTTGTCTCAACATTATTTATTAATAGGTCATTTCTTCCCCCAGTGATTTGATATACCACTGCCTGCCAAATGTCAAGGATCTATTTTGTTTTTACTGTCTGTATTGTCCCATTGTTCAGTCTGTACATTCACTTGCCATGCTACCTTTATACTAAAGTCTTTAGAGTATGTCTTAATATCTGGTAGTGTTAACCCCAAGCCATCGATCATTTTTTGCATGGTATTCCAACTTCTCCATATCCCTGTAAATACTTGTTATTTTCAGTTTGTTTGTTTGTTTTAATAGTAGCCATCCCAATGGGTGTGAACTGATATTTCATTGTGGTTTTGATTTGCATTTTTCTGACGATTAGTGATGTTGAGTATTTTTTCATGCGCTTGGTGGCCATTTGTATATCATCCTTGGAGAAATGTCTATTCAAGTCCTTGCCCATTTTTAAATTGAATTATTTGATTCTTTTGTTGTTTAGTTGTAGAAGTTCTTTATATATTCTAGGTATTCACCCCTTATCTGATATACAATTTGCAAACATTTTCTCCCATTCTGTAGGTTGCCTTTCACTATGTTGATGGTGTGCTTTGATGAACACAAGTTTTTAAGTTTGATGTGATCCCATTTGTCTATTTTTTCTTTTGCTTCCTGTAATTTTGGTTATATCCAAGAAATCATTGCCAGATATAATGTCATAAAGTTTTCTTCCTATGTTTTATTCTGAGAGTTTTATAATTTGGGGGTTTACATTTAGGTATTTAATCCATTTTGATTTAATTTTTATATATGGTATAAGGGTTCAACTTCACTCTTTGTATGGGCATATCTAGTTTTCTCAATACCATTTATTGAAGAGACTGTCCCCCATTCACTGGTCTTGGCTCCCTTTTATAATAAGATTTGTTTCCGAACTCTCTATTCTATTCCATTTATCTATATGCTTGTTTTTAGGCCAAGAGCATACTGTTTTAATTACTGTAGGTTTGTAATGTTTTTACATCAGGAAGTGTAAATCCTCCAACTTTGTTATTTTTTTCTTTAAGATTGTTTTGTCTGTTCAAGATTATTTGAAATTCCATGTGTATTTTAGGATTTTTTTTTATTTTTGCAAAAAATACCATTGTAATTTTGGTATGTATTACATTGAATCTGTAGATCACTTTGGATAGTATTGACATCTTAACATTATTAAATCTTCAAATTCATGAACATGCGATGTCTTCTCATTTATTTGTGTCTTCTTTAAGTTCTTTCAGTAATGTTCTGTAGTTAGTATATCAGTCTTTCAACTCCTTGGTTAGGTTGATTCTTAAGTATTTTGTTCTTTGTGATGCTGTTGTAAATTGAATTGTTCTCTTAATTCCTTGTTAGAGTGTTCATTTTTACTGTATAAAAACACAACTGATTTTTGCATGTTGATTGATATCTTACAACTATGCTGAATTCATTTGTTAAATAGTTCTAATAGATTTTTGTGAAATCTTTATGATTTTATTCTTAAAAGATCATGTTATATATGAATGGTGATAATTTTACTTCTTCCTTTACAACTTAAGTACCTTTTATTTATTTTTCTGACCTAATTGCTCTGGCTAGAATTTCAATGCTGTGTTGAATAGAAATAGTGACAGTGAGCATTCTTATCCTTTTGCTGATCTGAGATGAAAACCTTCCAGTCTTTCACCATTGAGTAGGATGCTAGCTGTGGGCTTTTCATTATTTTTATTACTAGTTTGTTGACTTTGTCATTAAAGTATGTTGAATCTTTTCAAGTACTTTTTCTGCATCAATTGAAGTGACCATGTAATTTTTGTCCTTCATTCTATTAATGTGGTCTAATGAAGAGTATTGATTTTTATATGTTAGTTTAATATTCTGCAACTTTACTAAATTTGTATTAGTTGTACTATATTTCTACAAATTTTTATGGGTTTTCAAGTATACAGCCTTATCATATTATCTTCAAGTAGAAGTATTTTTAACTTATGTCTTTATTATTGTACTAATTCTTATGTCTTATTATTGTACTTGTCAGAATTTGTGACCTAAGTCTCCAGTTTTATATTGAATGATAGTGAAGTGGCAATTCTTGCCTGGTGCCAGAATATTAAATAGATACCAATTTTGGGGTAAGATATTTATCTTTTATCACATTGAGAAAATGTCCATTGATTACTTTTATTATGTGTTTTTATTAGAAATTTGAGTTAAGCTTTGCAAGTGCTTCTTCAGTATATATGAAGGTAAATCTATGACTTTTCTCCATATATATATTAATATGGTGATGTATATTAATAAACTCCCTAATATTGATCTATCTTGCATTTCTGGCATAAACTCTCCTTTGTTCTCATATATTATTTTCTTAATGTGCTATTGGGTGCTGTTTGTTAATATTTATTTTAGATCATTGCATCAATAAGTGAAAATGGTAGATTTAAAGAAATATTTTTACATTAAATTGTGTTACTAATGTTGATTCTTTTTGTCAGAGTGATTTAGATTTTCTTCATTTTCTACGTTCATGTACAAATAGGATGACTTGGACTTTGATTTGCTTTAAAATTCCCCTGTGAAATCATCTTGACTTACTGCTTTTATTGAGATGTGGAGAGTGAGAAGTAACTGTTAACTTTCTCTATTTCTTTTTTAATAATTGATCTGGTTATTTTTACTGGAATCAGTGTTGGCAAATTATGGTTTTATTCCCTAGAAAATTATTCACTTTTGCACTTCTTGGATCTCCTTGATTTCAATGGTTATTTTCCTTTGTCATTTTCTTATCTTGTATCTTTGGCTTTGCCCTCTTACCTTCTTACTATAAACAATATTACCTTTTTTTTTGATTAGCTAGTGATTGCCTATTTGTTTATTTCTTAAACCAGTATTTATTTATGGTGTGGCTATTTTTCTCTGTTATACTTTATTAGTTTCTTCTTTTATCCTGATTATTTTCTCTACTTTTCTCTTTATTAACTGTATTATCCTGTTCTCCAAATTTGTCATTGTTCATTTTTTTTGAAATGTGTTTAATACTATCAAATCCTTCTAATCATTGTTTTAATTGTATAAATTAAAGACATAGATTTTGATTCATAGCATTTTTATCATTTTTTTACATCTGTAATATTAGTTCACATTTTATCATTTGAATCCAGTTTTTTGCATAATAATCAGTTTTTTGTATTATTCAAACTTTTTATAATTTATTGAGTTTTTATTGTGACCTAATATATGATAAATTTTTATAAATATCCAACATGCATTAGGAAATAAGATTTATTCTATATTAATAGACTGAACATAAATCCATCTTATTGTGTTGTTTATGTTCTCTATATACTTATTCATTTTTTTTACTCACAGTAGCTTTCTCAGGCTGAGAGTCATGTGTCGTCTCCTAATGTTTGTGTGTTTCTGTTTCTGCATTCCCCGTAGGTTCTGCCTTAGAAAGTTCACTGATATGCAGAAAGTGTCTATCTTACCTTTGAATTGTGGCCTTCACCTTTATAAAATTTTCTTTGTGTTATTTCTTTTTGTCCTGAGTTCTAACTTGTTAGACAGTAAGAACACAAGCCCCCATTTCTTTTTTTCTTTTTCTTGTTGTTGTTGTTCTTTTTTCTTTGCATTTTCTCTGGTACATTTTTCTTAGTTCTTTATTTTCAGGCATTCTACACTTCCTTATTTTAGGTGTGTCTAGTGTATATTACACACTGTTGGTTAGTTGGCTTTGCTTTGTGAGGCAATTTGAGAATGGTTTTCTTTTAATATATGAGTTAAACTCATTTATAATCATTAACTTGATACATTTCATTTCAGCTTTATTAGTTGTTTGCTGTGTATACATTATATAACTTTACTATAGAGTGGCTTGCGCTATTTGATCTCTTCTCTCTTTCTCTCTCTCTCTCATTTCTCTTATTTTTGCTTTGTTTCAGTGTACTTTTGTCATTTAGAAAAGTTTGTATTCATGACCAAGTTATTACCCATGCTAGTGCCTGTATATAATGCCTAGAATCTCCTTTTTCCTTACTTAATTTTGACTATTCTGCCTGTCAGCTTTAAATGATATTCTCTGATTGTACTCTGCCTCATTCTCCTCTCTTCTCCACTTGCTCTACCTGATCCTCTGCTCTGGAGTAAGCTTCAGAGTCAACACTACTCTTGGTATTTTATTGTCCCAATTAGTTGTAAATTAAAATTTGCAAAGTTCTTTGTCTTTATGTTATATTACAAGATTTTATTCGCTCTCTTTTTCATCTGTATTTTTTGAGTATATGTGGAGAGATTCTAATTTAGGATGCTGCCATTATTCTATGGACCTGGAAGCATCTCTTAGATTTTTATGAACCTTAAATGAGCTAATCTATGTGAGAGTAAAGATCACTATCCTTTTGTGGAAAGACTTCAGTAATTTGTGTTCTTGCATTTAGGGATAACACACTTTTCTAACTACTGTCCACTAACCCCTCTTCTATCTTTTGCCCCTGTTAGCTTCCTAACATGCCTTATGTTTTGATACACAGAAGACTTCCGTCTTGGTAGGTAGAAAAGTGGAGAAGGTTGAAGGATGGTGGCATTTCAGGGGCCTTCTCTGAAGAGAGCAGGAAGAATTGAAGAAGCTAGAAGAGAAAGTACCAAGGAGAGGAGAGATTGATGAAAAGGAAAATAAGGAGGAAATAAATGGTTAGTTCCCTTGTATTTCTGTCTGTCCCAAAGTACAGACAAAGCTGATGAGTCCAATTTAGTTAACTTTTTCTGTGAAAAGGGTGTTATACTTGGCCTCTGAGGAACAATGTTATGTGCTATGTTGTCAACAACCTCAGTCGGTGAAGTTTTAAAAATATATATGAGATGATAAGCACTCATCTAACATTATGCTCACAACAGCCCAAGAATTTTGAATTTTTATTGTCTCCTTTTTAAACATGAAGAACAAAATAAGATTGAGATTCAGAGGCTGAGAGAATGGTTGAAAGTCCCATCATTTAAAAAGGACAGGTAAGTGACTTGATTGAATCCCACACATCACAACACAATGTAAGAAGGCAAAGAAGGGCCAGAGGACAGATACATTTTAGATTCTCAGAGAAAGGAAGTTATTTGTAGTCAGAATGGTCTGAGAAGACTTTTCAGAAAACAATGAGTTTGATAGATTACCCTCCACAGCAGGGCAGTCTCTGTGTCCGTAATTCCTGTGTACCTCATTATTGCCTGATTGGACCAGTTGTAGAAAAGGATGCTTACCAGCTCCTTTGCTTTGCAACTTAATCAGGAGTGGATCTTCCTTCTTAAAAACAAAACAAAACAAAAAAAAAACCTCTCTGCACAGAGAGCTTCAGGCAAAGCCCCTTTAAATTAGGGATTGTAATTAATATTTTAACAGGGTCCTGAGAGAGTAGGTTGATTGAGTGTACAGCAATGGAGAGGGACAAGATACAGATTGCCTGCTATCTGATCAGGAGGAGGGCCAGTGTTTGAGTTTACTTGGAGGAACAAAGCAGGTCTGTGCACTGACCCTTTGAGCCAGATAAATCCCAGCAGGGTGTGAAGTGGTCTTGGAATGACCTAAGGCTGAATCTGTTATGAGAACAGGAAGGTTTATAAAATCATAGCAGCAGGGGAGGGCAAGTAGTTCTAATGGAATTAGAAGATGATATTGACAGCACTTGGCTCTGGAAGTATCTCCTCAATTCCCCAGAGGTGATATTCTTGAGTTAAACCCCTTATTTAAGATTGAGAAGAACAGCAGAGAACCAAGAAATTACAAAGACAAGGTGGTCAGCTCAAAATTAAAGCAAATCTCAAGTAAGCTCCAACTTTGTATCCAGGTATATGGCAACATGACAGAACAAGAAGACTTGAGAGGGAAATGGCTCCAGCATTTTCATTTTATAAATCAGGAAAAAGAATTCTTCCTGCTCAATTCCTACCCCAGCCTTCACAAATTAACTCAAACAACTTGGTCTAGTAACAGAATTGAAACCAGACTCAAAAGCTATCAAAGGCCATTCTTTTTCCCAGAATAGCTCTTTGTAGACTACTCCCCCATTGGAGGTAGTTTGTAGAGAAGAAAAAGCACAGATTACTAGCAATACCGGCATTTCAATCCTACCTTCGTTACCTATTCTGAGCTGTGCAGTTGTGGGAAAAATCATCTATTTACTCTGACCCTTAGCTTTTTATCCATAAAGTCTAGATTATAATCTTTACCTCTTAGAGAAAGCTAAGAGGAATGAATTCTACTTAGAAAAGGTCACAGAAAAGAGGTAATGCAAGTTGTTCATCAGAGACAGGGTGAGGCATTGGGACAAGAGGCAGTAGAAAATGGACATTTCAGGAAGAGGGTAATTCCGAAGCAAAGTCATGACTAATAAGAAATACAGGCTTAGGGAGATAGGAGTCACTGTGGTTGAGAATTTAGTACCATAATAAGAAGTTTAGACTTTATCTGGTGTTAATAGTAGTGGTGGTAATAATAACAGGGAGCATTTATTGAATATATTCCACAGACAAGATACGGTTCTAAGATTTTGCATTTATTGTCATTTTTAATCCTTAAAATCACATTATCAGGTACTGTGGTTCTCATTTTACAGATGAGAAAACTGAAACACAGAAAGGTCAAGTTGCTTGCCCAAAGTCACACAGATAGCAAGTTTAGAATATGAACTGCAGCAGGCAGAGGGAAGCAAACAAAACATTGCTAAACAAGGTAGTAGAAGACCCAACTGCGTGTGTGTGTGTGTGTGTGGGGGGGTGTTTTCATGGTACAGATGGATATAAACACACACACACACATACATATGCATATGCGTAGACATGAAGAATGTATGGACTCAAGAAAAGAAAACCTGGACCTAAGAAGAGGAGGCGGGACTTGTTAGAAGTCTATTATAATGATTCAACAAGAGATGGCAGTGGTTAGAGCAAATGCAGCATAGGTGAAAATGATGAGGTGAGTGACAGAGATATAGGTAGAAGATAAACTGGACAGACTTGGTAATGCAAAGTCAGAAGAAGCAAACCATCCAGGACTATTCATTGCCTGATGGGGAAACTGGGTGGATGGGGAGGATATAAACCCTATAGGTTAGGGATCTTTCAAAATACTGTTCCCAAGTCTTTAACCTGAAAATAAAACAGCCTTTCTATAACTGAGAAACTCCAATTCCCAGGGATAAACAATTCTATACATATCTAAATCTAACAATTCTAAACATTCTATACATATAATTAAACAAGTAATTTTTTCTATAGTTAAAGGACTCTGCAAACCCGACAGGGAAGGACCAGAAGCTGCCTTCCACTTAAACTCTGGTGACCTACCTTTGCAATTCTGGCACTCTATAATCTTGATCTCAGGTGAGAAGGCAAGCAGTAGTGATGGATGGTTTTTTAGGTTGTGGTTTAAGAATAATATGTCCCAGGAGCATGCCTTTTTAGGTGCAACATGCATGCCTTAGAGAGAAATCGACATTTATACTCTGCAGTAGAACAGATGTCAAAAAGGAATGTCAAAATTATCACCAGCAGAATATATTTATTATGTGCATATGTTTTTCCAGTGAATGCTATTAGTTACCTGTTAATCTCCTGTCAATGTTAAAAAAAATGCAATGAGAAAGCCATTGTGTTTCCTTTAGAAAAAAATCTAAATGTCACAGTTACTGGTGGAATATTATATAGTCATTAAAAATCATGTTTCGGGGGGCGGAAAAACAGATGGTGACTTAAATATTTTTTTATATAATATAGTTTATACAAAATATCTGGCCAATACTCCTCAAAACTTTCAAGGTTTTCAAAACAGGGAAAGTCTGAGAAAATATCAGTCAAGAAGAGCTTAAAAAAAGAACGTGATGATTAAATGTAATAGGGAATAATAGATAAAATCTTAGAACAGAAAAAGTCACCAAATGAAAGGCATTTACTAACATTTACTTCTGTGCAAACTTCTAAGTATCTAAAAGTTTAACAAAAGCTACTTAAAATGGTATATTTTTGAAATGTCACATGTCAAAGTATTTCAGGAAAAAAAAATTGGAGGTCTGTTAAAAACATGTGCTAAGTGGCTTCTATTTTATGTTATGTTTTAATGTACAAGTGGCCCCAGTACTGAGCAAGCCCATAGGCAGACTAAGCACAGGCTCCAGACACTGGCCAAGCAGGGCACCAGAACCACTTATTTGAAAGAAAATGATGTTTAATATCCTTTAACTTGTTATAGTTAGGTACTAATTATATTTCGAATTAGTTTGAACCATAGGAAATTGCCAATACTTAACTGCTTCTTGTTTGAAAAAAAAAATGTCACTTCCTGTACTTCGGTCTACAACATACGAGGAATGGGCGGTCTGATCATTTTGTTGTTTGGGGCATCTAAAGTCTCCATCTGGCTCTGCTGCCCTCCCAGTTTTATTGCAGGCTCTTAATCTGGGTGGCCGACTTTGTAAAAATATCTGCATAGTGTATGTTTTGATCTCCTTCTCTCATTTTGCCCAATCCCACTTCCCACCCCCAAATAAGCAACCTACCTGTGGCAAGGCCTGGAGGGGGGGGGCAAAAGAAGCTGGGTTCCCTTTCTAACTCATTGAGCATCTAAGCAAAGACAAAGTAGATGTTGTGGAAACTGCATCTCCATCCTCAGTGGGCTGGCGCTCCAGGAATTAATTTTTGTTGGGAGAAACCAGGGCCCGTGATTTTGGGTGACACTTCCCGAGGGAGCTGAGAGTTTCAGTAGGGAGTGAAGAAACATTTGGGAATGAGCGTCTGGAAAAAGTATTTGGTTTGTTAAAAGGCTCCCGCGCCCCGCAGTCTGACCTGCATTGCAGAGTCCTTAGTAATAAGGCTGTATTTTATCCTGCCTGCCTCCTCCTCTCCCTCCTCCCTTCCAACTCCTGATTTTTTTTTTTTTTTTTTTTCCTGGAGTAGCAGCCACAGAGCATGGGGTGAAAAGTCACTGGAAGGACAAGTTGACAGATAGCATTTGGGTCGCTGGGTCACTGCAAGGCGTCGTGATCTGGGCTCAGACAGAGCGATTTCCTCGGTGATTTTAATCTTTCGTCTGTTCACACGTCATGCCACCTGGACATAATGCAGAGAAATCTGGAGGCCTAACGAGACCTTCCTTTGCCCCAAAAGCTCACTTGGACCAAAAAAAAGGAAGGGGGTGGGTAACAGAAAGAGGGAACGAGAGTTAACCCTCTCCCTGCAGTCCCCAACAACAGCAGAAAACCTGGGGGTGAAAAGACCTTGCTAGCAATTAACAAGCTCAGGGCTTTGTCTGAGCAACAAGGGCCTTGTCTTTATGGAGACTGTAAATAATATAACGAGTTGCCCCTTTTACTGCCTTAGACACATATACGTGGCAGCTTTATCCTTTTTTGTTGACCTTCTGTCCAGGTTTTGATTTACTTTCAAATCTCGTGTCATAGATTCTTGGAAAACATTTATTTTGGTGGTGGGGGCTGGGGTGCAGGCAGTGGAAAAAAGGATGTAGAGAAAGAGAGCTGCCCAGGAAAGAAAATATTAATATCTTCCCTGTGACTGTGGCCAGACAGTCTGCTTTTCTTATTTCCCCATAAGGTTCTGAGCTATTTCTGATCAAGGGTGTTAAAGTTTAGAATTAATGGATTTCAACAAAGTAAAATGCTTCTGCCTAACTTGCTAGAGATATGTCTCAGGTCATTATTAGCAGGGCTGGGGAGTGAGGAGGGAAAAGGCAGTTTAAGGCCCCACAAAGAAGATGCCCCTTTAAGAGTCTTCCCTTGGGAGGAGTGGTGGAAAGAGAGAAAGGCTCCAACACTCGTCTGTGTTCCCACGGAATGCTCATCATACTTCTGTTAAAGCCCTTATCAAACTTCACCATGGTCATCTGTGTAGGTGTCGGCACTAGGCTATGAACTACACAGGGGGACTTTATCTTTCTTATCACTCAAAGTGCCTGGATTATGGGGGGACATTTTAAATATTTGCTTATTTATTTATCAAACATGGTCTGAGCACCCACTCTTGCCAGATACCCAGCTAGCTACTGAGGATAAAATAAGGAATAAGTTAGAGTCCTTTTTCTCAAGTTGCTCATAGTCTAGTAGGGTAGACAGACATATTGTACAAAGATAACATTTGCAATAAAATACTACCCATGTTGCCCTGGATGTAGAGGATTCCATGGGGAAAATAATTAAGGAGGGGTCCATTCTATGGGGAGAGGAAGGGAGGATCAAGGAAGATGTCACAAAGGAAATGATCATAGAGGTATAAGCCAAAAGCCACATAGGCTAGTTGAAAGACTATCTCAATAGCCTTTGAGAGAAACAGCAAGGTCTTAAATAATGGCACTATCAGTGGGGTAAGAGTACCCCACTGCACCCCCAAATCTTATGTAGAAATTTGATCCCCAATGTTGGATGGGGGTGCCCAATGGGAGGTGTGTGGGTCATGGAGGGAGATCCCTCATGAATAGATTAATAAATAGGCCTCCCTGTGGGAGGGAGGGAGGGAGGGAATGAGTTCTTGCTCTGTTAGTTCTCCTGAGAGCTGGTTGTTAAAAAGAGCCTGGAACCTCTTCTCTCTCTCTCTCTCTCTCTCTCTCTCTCTCTCTCTCTCTGACTCTCTCTCCCCTTCTCTTGCCATGTGATCTCTGCACATGCCAGCTTCCTTTCCCCTTTCTGCCATGCCTGTGCCATACTTCTTATACAGCATCCACAACTGTGAGCCAATAAACCTCTTTTCTTTATAAATTACCCAGCCTCAGGTAGTCCTTTATGGTAACACTTAATGGATTAAGACCTGTGTTTGTTCAGTTGTCTTGGCTTTGAGTAGATACAGCCTGCCTCGAACCTTGGAAAAACTCAATTTACCTGTGATATAGTACAATGGGAACATCCTAAGTAGGGAATTTGGAAACTGGGATTGAGTTCTGGCTCTGAAACTCTGAGTCCCCAATTTACTCACCTCTATACTAGAGATGAATGCCCCTCCCCTGCATACCTACATCATCAGTTTGTTCTGAGGATTGAATGAGATTATGTATCTCAAAGCTACATAAGCATAAAAAGTAAGATATGAAAAATCTGCAAACCCTTCTAAACCAAGAATTTGGAGGGATATTTTGGCCTTTCAACAAGACTTGGGGTCACGAACAGAAGGCGAATGAAAATTAAAATCACCTACTACCTTGAAGTTAACAGGCCCGGCTCAAGAGGATAAAGCTTCTCTGAGGAGGTTATTTGCCAAGTGGCACTGCTCAAAAGAGAGTATTCTGTCAAATCTGCCCAGTGTGGACTCCAAATTGCTGAGCTTTCAGGAAGTCCATTCATCAGAGGAAAACTGACCAGTTCCTCAGTCAAGTGACCCTAATGTGCACAGGTAGTAGCCCTAAATCTTGGCCAAATTCCAATTTGGGTAATTCCATTTAGCTTCTTATCATTCCAGCTTCAGCTTCACTGAGGTCATTGTCCTTTCCTATATACTTGGAAATTGCCACTGCTAGCAGAGATCTGACTACATTTTTGTGTGTGTTCAGTGGATTTTCCCCTGCTTTGTAATGAAGATATTTTTCTTGTTAGACCAATTTCCAGGTAGCTTATTGTTAGAACGTAGCCTTTAGACCTTTTCTCACTAACCAGGTAAATTAGAGAATGATAGACTATAATAGCTGTTTGGGAACTTGATTGTTTGTAGGGACTGCAAAGGCAAAGGATTGCTAGTGGCCAGGCAGATAACAGAAAGTATGAAGTGGCCCATGGGGTGCAAGACAAATGGGAGTGATAAGGCTTGGAGAGTTGATTTCACATCTAAAGTCATCACATTTTTGTAGAGTAAAACACTGCGTAGTGTACACAAAACTCAAATGTGAGTCTAATTTGGTTTGTAGGTCATCACCTTGTAATCTCTAATAATCTAAACTTCAAAATCTTTCAAACTAAAGATGAATAAATAACTGAGGCACAGAAAGGTGCAATTTGTAGAGCTAGTGGAAGGCAACTCTGCACTATTGTCTGCAGAGAATATTTGTCTTCTGTCTCTCAGTGCAAAGCTATGCTTCCATTCCACTGTTTTCTCCTCCAACCTTTAGGAAGTTCTATTACCCTAGAATATTCTTTGCCATCCCTTATCGGTATGCATTTTTGGTGCAGTAGAAAGAATACTGGGACTTTGAATCAAAAGATATGTGTCTAGTCCTGGTTCTACCCCCTACTGGCAGATCGACCTGGACCAGCTTCTTAAATTTTTTGAGTTTATTCATTACTGGAAACTCCATTTACCTGTGATATAGTACAATGGGAACATCATAGGTAGGGAATTTGGAAACTTGGATTGATTCTGGCTCTGAATCCCCAATTTACTCACCTCTACACTGGAGATGAATGCCCCTCCCCTGCACACCTACATCATTAGTTTGTTCTGAGGATTGAATAAGATTATGTATCTAAAAGCAACACAAACATAAAAAGTAAGATATGAAAGATCTGTAAACCCTGTAACAAACTACAGATTATTCATGTAATTCAATTTAACATTTTAATGGAAATACAGCGGGCACATTCTAGGGCACTATTTATTTAAATATCAGCGTCACCACCTATACTTATTAAACAGATATTTTCTGTAATTGAAAGCCCTCTCACCAAAAATGCTTTCTGTTATGCAGTAAGTATCCACTGTGAAATAAGATTCCTATAAATTGGATTAGCCCTCATTAGAACTATTTTAGAAACATTAGCAGTATGAACAATTGTTTAGGGGCATTGGGTTTAGAGAGATTTGAAATTAAAAACTTGCTGTGTCATTTAAAATACTTATGACCTAAAATAATTACTAGGACTTAGTTTCTTATATGTAAAATGGGAAAATAATAACTACTGCATCAGCGAAAGATTATGTTGAGAGTATACTCAATATACCTGGCACATGATAAATGCTAAAGTAATAAACATTATATTTAGGTACCTCCATTAACTCTCTTCCTTCCTTACCTACTGAACTCTTACATGACCAAAACATAGGTTTACTCTAGGTTCTAACTTCTCCATTTATGGGAAAGTTTTTTTGAAATGCTTTTCCTAGCTGAAAGAGTCAAGAAAACTGAAAAATGTGACATAATTTCAGCATAAGTAGCATTTGGTTGCTTAACATGGATCTGACAAATACATTTTCTCCAAGTTTCCCAGTAGAACTATTACCCACAGTGGTCCCCTAATATAATAACATATTAAAGAAGAATAAAGGGTTCCTAGTTTTTGGAGGTCTGAACTCATTATGTGCTTTTGATTTTCAAGGATATTTATGCTCGAAATGAATGACAGGTAAGAAAACCTCCTGCCATACTCTCCCACATTCTCTACAAAGGGAAAATTTTGAATGAAAGCTTTGTGCTCATAATCCAACCTTTACAGAAGTCTCCAAAGGATTTCTACTTCGATCACATGGATATTTGATTCAAGTACAACAGCCTGTTTGGAGAATAATGGGGCTTGGACAAGTGATAGTGTGAGGGGTGGGGCAGGATCAAGTGACAAGGGACAGTAAGTGGGAGACAAGTTATGGGAGCTCTTCTTGCATTGTCCCTTTGGCCTAATCCCAGAGGATTCCTGAAACTCTTCATCTTATGGTGGAGGTAGCATGTTTGATCTAAAAACTTTCAGCATTCATCCAGGGATTGACTCTACTGTGTCTTTGGATTTCAAAGGAAGCCCCCTGCTCAATGTTTGCTCCCTGATTGATGATGTTTGAGCCAAAATGAGAAATCCCAGTTCTAACAATGCAAATAGAATTTACAGCATACCATAATTTTAAGCACTAGAAAAACTTCTGGAATCTGAGTCCTTGGATATAGGAACAAATAACTCTATAACGTGAACACTTTCCAGATCACTCTCCATATTTGATAAATAGAGAAAATAGAGCCCAGAGAAATTAAATCGATCACCTAAAGTAGGAGCCGGCAAACTATGACTCACAAACCAAACCTGGCTCATGGCCTCTTTTTGTAAATAAGATTTTATTGGAAAACAGCCATACTCATTCACTTACATATTATCTCTGCCTGCTCTCATTTTACAATAGCAGAGTGTAATATTTGCAACAGGGATCATATGACCCTCAAAACCTAAAATATTATCTAATCATTTGCAGAAAAAGTTTACTGACTGCTGATCTAAAACCACACAATTAATTGGCAGTAAAGCCAGGACTAGAATTAAGGTCTTCTGACTTTTGATCCAATGGCCTATCTCTTGAACCACACCAAAAGAGACAGAAATATTGTGAGGATTAAAAAGAAACCCAACACATATGAATACCTGGGGCCCTGCAAATAAAAGAAATGACAGAACCTGGTATATTTCTATTATTTTTATTGCTACTATAATCAATATCAGGACACTCTTCTAAATCTACTGCTCCTAAACTCAACTTTAAGTAAGGTCAAAAACAGGAGATAAACTGTTAGTTCACCAGAGTCCTCTATGACCCATGCATCCACTTATCCCAGATAACTGTCAATCTGCTCATGAGACATGCTGTTGTTACACATTCTCTTTCTGTGCCTTTAAAAAAAAATCCTGTTTAAGGATCATTCAGCATCCTAATAAGGATTTCATGAAGATTAAGCAGCAAGGGCATTTAAAGAACAAATCACACCCGACAAACTTCATAGGCTTTTACAATGTAATTTCAAATTAGCAGATGAAAGGAAGGCAAGGGATCTTATATCTCTGCCTTTTTGTAAAACACTTGCGACAGGGTCTCTCACAAAATGTTAGTGGCAAAGCTATTTTATATCAGCCTTTGCCAATTCAAATGGGCTTCAATGCTTCCACCTAGACTGAAGAAAGAGTGATGATAAATGGCAGCACAAGGAGTTTGGGCATAGATGTGGCACCTTGGAAGTTATTCAGTAATGTCATCCTTGACCTTGAATAGGGCACACTAAGGTCATGATCAGCAAATGTGTGGGCGGTACTCAGACGTTTAATGAAATTTCGAGAAAGTTCGAGCAAATAAAAAAGGGGAATTAGATAAAAGTAGATATACGAACATGGCCACAGCCAAACAGCAATCCATGCAGATAAATAAATAAGCCAAATACTTACCACTGAAGCAGCTCTTCCAAATTTCAGAGACCCAGAACTGACTGAACACCCAAAGTATTGAATTGGAAGTGAGAATTACTACTAATAGATAAAAAAAAAAAAGTTTTGGTGCAGATTATCCCTATCTGAATTACGAAGATGAAGAACTGTGAACAGCAGAACAGATTGACAGTTAAGTAATAAAAGAAAATAACCAATTCATTCATTCATGTGTCCATTCACTCACTTGAAAACGATTTACTGGGTGCCTGGCATGTGCTTGTCACTGTTTTACATTGAGTACTGAGTTCAAGCATGGATCCTACCCTCATGGAGTTTATTTTCTCTCACATGTGTGTACACACACACACACACACAGTTTGTCAGGAGATGCTAAGTATCAGGAAATAAAGTAAAGCAGGATGATAGGCAATGATACAGGAATGGTGGGCAGGATGTACCACCCTGAATGAAAGGATGAAGGAACGCCTCTCAATGAAATTGAACTTCAGTAGAGAAAGGATGCTCCAAGCAGAGGAAACAGAAACTGCAAAGACCCTGAAATGAGAGCACATTTGAAATTTGGAGAACACAAAAGAGGAGTGGGAGGAACAACAGGAAAAGTTCTGGGAGCTGAGATCAGAGAGGCAGATAGGTGCAAAAGTAAATATTATCTTGTAGATTTGGATGAGATAAAACTTGGCAAGATAAAATAAATTTGTATTTCAATTTGTACTTCATCATTGAGATGAAGAGCCATGTTAAGACAGGAGCTAACACCTTAAGAAGATCACTGTGGTTGCTCTATGGAGAGTAGATGACAAGGGAGCCAGGTGGAAGGAGGAAGACCAATTGGGAGCCTATTACAACATTTCAAGGTGATGGTAGCTTAGACTTGGGGGAATGTGAACAGTGGAGGTGATGAAATGTGTTTGGATTGTAGATATAGTCTGAAGATATATCAAATAAGATTTATGACTGGTTTGCATGTGGGAAGTAAGAGAAAAAAAAGGAGTCATAAATGACTTCAAGGTTTTTGGTTTGAGCATCAAGATGCATCAAGTTGCCGTTTTACTCAATTGGGGAAAATTGACAGTTGAGGGGGCAGAAATCAACAGCTCAATTCATTCCAATTCAGTGAGTCTCAGGAGGGCACACACCTGATTTTTCTAAGAACCTTCAAGAGTTCTCCATTGAATGACCCTAAGAGGTCATCATAAGTTGAAGTTTATGCCATGGCAACCAACACTGGGAGCAACTGTTATGCTCAAGAAGAAAAAACATTTATAGAGCACAAAGAGAGAGCCATAGAGCAGAAATAGCACCGCCTCTCCCAATAGAAAAACAAAAGCTAAATTGGTTGAGAAAATTAGTAATAAATTGTGAGGAGCAATTCGTCTTTGGTCACACTGTATTCAAAAACAGACCTCGATGGGGGCAAATTTAGAAACGGAAAAAGAAGAACAAAACGAGGATTAGAGAAGATGCTAATTTTCATGCTGCCTTTAGAAAGGAGAGTGATGTGTGGGTTAGAATCTATTGTTCCCAAATTCAGAACAAAGACAACAAAATAAATAGTGTAAGATTGTGGAGCGTCGTGATTATTTGGTCACCTTCAGAAAGTTATTTCCTTTTTAGGAGCTTCAGTTTCTTTCTCTGTTAGATACAAAATACAACTTAGATAACTTTTTGCAGTGTTTCCACCTTCCCATTTTGTATATCCTAGATTATGGCCACTCCCACTCTGCCATCCTCACGTCAAGACGTGTGCCCCTCTCATGTGAGGTGCATGTTAACAGAGGAGGAGGAATCGTTTCAAGACACTCAGTTAGGAAGATAATAATGCCATCAACAAACTCACTGCAGCCAGAGGTTATGAAACCTTTCTCTTCTTAGTTTGAGGCGTAGGGCCCAATGAGATACATTTCAACATAAGTTTCCACCCCAGAGTGAATATGGGTCTTATGCAACATGCAAAGATAAAGCTCTCCTTTACGACATTTATAGATCTCATGATTTTCCAGTTGATAAATTGGAGAACATCAGGAAAACACACACACACACACAAAAAAAAAAAACCTTTCTTTTCAACCCCAGAGTCCTCTTTCCTTTAGAGTTCAAACCTCACATGTTGAAGGCAAGAAGTGTCCTGCGCAGTGTAGACTGTTTGCCAGCATCCCTCTCCTCTACTCACTAGATTGCAGCAACAACAGCCCCCATACCCTCCTGCCACTCCTGTTGTGACAACTAAAAAACACCTCCAGACATTGTCAAATGTCCCCTGGGGGACAAAATTATCTCCACTGGAGAACCACCAATCTAAGTATGATAAGCAGGTCCAAGAGGTTCCATTTCCTTACTGAAATAAAAACGCTACCCCAAGAGCCCTCTGACCACTGCGCATTGCAGTAGTTAACATATAACTATACTTGCCCACGGTATAAATTCCCATCCATACAATTAAGGGAGACATGGTTTATTTGTGTATTAACATACCCAGCTGCTTGTTTGCCTTTGCCTGGTATTTCAGTCCAAGTACAGTGGTTTAGCATAAATAATACACAGTCAGCTGAAGGTTGAAAGATATTGTAAATATTCAAGTCCTAAACTGCTGTGGTTTTTTTCAAGTGTGCTCTGTACAAACCACTCTTAGCTTGAAAGGGAAGGGGGGAAAAAACCCAGCCTTAATGCCATTACCTAAATAGGCCCATTAAAAATGAACTGTGAGTGAAATACGGCTTTATTAAACAGATGACATTACATCAGGAATGATGAATCATAAAGTTTCTTTTCGGTATTACAATGGTATACGACCTTTTAAACTTTAATCATTCACCTCATATTCTGAACTACCGTCAGGTGTGCAGGCTTCTTGCTGATTACATTAACATGAGGCAGCTGGGGAGCTGTTGGCGTCAATTCTCGACAGGCTTTCACTAGCGTGGCTCAGCGACACAAAGCCGGAGCTGGGACAGCCCCAGGCCCGTCGGAAAGGGAAGTACGGCTTCCACCTGACTGCCAGGGTCCGGGAATGACAAGAAAATTACTCTGGTGCATTACATATTGTTGTGCTTCCAGAACCTGCCATGTGGCCTAGCACATAGTAGGGACTCCATCAGTATTTATTGAGCAACTCTCAAAGTGCAAGGTGTTGGAGCAATCTGTTATATTTGAACAGGGCTTCCAGTGTAAAAGAACATTATTCAGTTTTCACGGGGACCAAGTGAAGAAGACCCAGGGTCACACTGGTAGTAAACGATAGAGCTGGGATATGAGTTTGTTTTCCTTCCACAGTGACTATAAGACAACATTATGCTATTGATAAGAACATGGGGTTGGCTTCCATCCCAACACTTCTACTCAGTAACTGTGCAACTTTTCACAAGTCATTTAAATTCTCTGAGGTACATGGTCCTCATAGGTAGCGAGAAATATTTGAAATGATGCACATAAAAAGCTTGGCATGATGGATGGCTTATGGTAAGTACCCAACAGATATTATTTATAATTATTCAAATCTTCATAAAAATATCCTATGGAGAAAATTAAAACTGATAGCACAGAATCCTCGAGAGAAAGCAGAATTTGAAATCTCAGGGACCTTGTGAACCATCGCCCCTAAAATTTGATTGAGGTGCCAATTAATCTGCATCTATCTTTCTCTTGCTCTTTCTTCTTTCTAGTTATTAGGAAGCCAAGTAAGGGACAATTAGTCATTTCTCCCCTAATTACCTCACTCTGCAACCTGATGCCAAATACATCTCAGGGCTCTTCTTGAGAAGTTTCATATCATGAAGTCCTTATATCAGTGATAATCGGATATGTAAGCATTTATAATTATAGTTCTTCTCACTAACATTTTAAATAGTGCAGGAAAAAATATAAAGAAGTTCAAGAAAAATGTTAGTAAAATTGTATACTGGATAGGGAGGTTAATACAAAAACAGAAAAATGTTGAAATAAATCCCTAATCTTTTGAGTTGTGGCCCTGTAAGAAAACTATCATTTTTCTTAAAATGCCCCTAAGTGTCTCTTCAGAGACAATATACAAGTTTGAGGTGAGTCACTATTTTGTTCTAGAATAGCATATACTATATTTCTTATGGGACTTAATCCAAAATTAAGATTTTGTGTTCATTTAGGATGCTTTGCTATTTTAAAAATACCAACTAAAGCACCATAAATGAGAATAAGAAGTAAGGAGATATATTGACATTAAGGTTCATTATTTTGTCAGCACAACAATATCTGTAAGACTCAGTTTCTTTCTTTCATTCACCATTGTTAGTTGTTGTCTTGGTCCTTTGTCTGGTTTCCCCAAGCTCTCTAAATATTATTGTACCTTTTCAACATAGTTCTAACAAGAGGTAGAAAAGAAAAGGACTGCTTCCTCTGAGAGATCTCTTTTCTTAATAGCAAAGAAACCCTTCCCATGATTTCCCCGACAGACAGTCTCTCCTATCCATCTGGTTGGAACTGAATCATATAACTACCTCCAAACTAATCATTGGTAAAGAGGATGCAATTACCATGGCTGGTTTAGGGCAATCATGATTCTCCCCCTTGAACTGGGAGGGTCCCTGATTCTGTGTGCACAGATCATTTAATACCTGAACAAAACTGAGGTTCTGTTTGCAAGGAAGAAAGTGAGAATGGCTGTTGGGTAGGCAAATAACTGTCTGCTGTCATTTCATTAGCCATAACCTAGTTCAGGGTTCCTAAACTTGTCTCCATATTACAATCACTTTTTAAATATTCTAGTCGCATGCTAAATCAATTCTATCACAATTACGGTAGTAGGGCACAAGAATAAGCACTTTTTGCGGCTTTCTAGATGATTCTAAAGTGCAGAGAAGTTTGTAGGTGGCTGCCCTAGCTATTGGCTCATGTGAGCCAAGCTAGCAGGGGTCTCTTGAGGGATTTCCTTCTTGGTCCACAGGGATCTAGTAGGTCCCATCCAACTCCACTGGGCACATATAGAAATGCCCTATGATACAGGGTTGACTTGAACAGAATATGAAAATATCCTATCTTACCACTACAGAATTGACACAATTGTCAAAATCTGAGAGAAAACTAAACATTCCTATAAACTAGCTAAATATTTTTAAAGTATCAAATACTTTATTTTTTGTGACTTTTAAGCCAGTTTATTTTTTCCAAATGATGATTCAAATAGGATGAGATAGTTCTGTAGCTCAACATCCACTGTGGCGTTGCAGAATTGTGAAGGTCATCCAGCACAACCACTGGGATGTCAGCTCCACAAAAGCAAGATTTTTACATATCTTTTATTCACTGCTGTGTTCCCAGTGCCTAGACAAAAGCCTCATGCCATGCCCTATACTTACACCATGCTTGAGTTTTTTTTAGCTTATCACTCCATGCTCAATTTCCTTATCTGTCATATTGGGACATTAATATCCTATGTGACCTATAGAAGGAAAGAAAAACTGCATTTTGAAGATGCAAAATTGAGAGCTAGTTCTCCCACCAACCAGCTGAACAACATGGTGGGAATCTCTTAATCTCCCTGAGCTTCCACAGGAGGAGAAATGCTAGAATATGCTTATGAGATTCCAATGTGGTGGCATATATGAAAATGGCTTGCAAAATGTATGTTTCTGTACAGATATGAATTGTTATTTCAAACGAGGTAAACTTACATGTTTAATTAATGCAAGACAATATTCACAGTGCCTTCCCTCTAAAATGCGCTTTTCTCTTCCTCTCTCTTCCTCTGTTGCTCTCAAAATGTTAATATGGATCTCCTCTATAAATAACGATAGTGGCATACTGACATCCAGATTTAAACGCTGCAGCACAGCACCCTGTACAAGGAGAAGGCTGACACAGAGCTTCTATTTTTATATGTTTAGTGATATATCCAAGTGTCACTCAACAACAACAGGAAAGGAGCGACTGAGCTGATATGGTTCACTCATATCTTCACCCCTCCCCCGCCTACCACTCCGACACATCCGTGACAAGCGCTGCGTGCTCCACCTGCTCACCACCTGTCAACATCTCGGTTAAAAAAAAAAAAAAAGACTCCAGAACATGACTCCTAATTTTTATTAGTATAAGTATGGATATTCTGAATAATAATCTGTGCTCAGCACTTAAATTGCAAGACACTGTCTCTTGAAATGCTCTATCCCCATATCAGATGATCTCTACAACGACTAATCCAGACTTTCTGAGATGAGAATCAAAAAACAGATTGTGGCACGCAACTGAAATCACTGGGGAAATGCAAGGAAATACCTTGGACTCTTTGATTAGAACTTCAGTCAAGACACAGGACCAGTTCCCCTGGCTTTGAGGAAAAGGTACTCCTGTGGTTTTATCCCCTCGCTGATCAAACCAATGCTCTACCTCTCCCTTTTTCTCACGAACCTTCCAGAGGCTAAACTGAGGCATGTCATCAATGACAATTAGGGGTAAGAGCCTCATCTACTGAAAATCAGCACAGCTCACCACAGTTTCAAAACGCCTAGAAATGTGCCACACACAAAAAAGATCAAACCCCACCTAGCAGACAAGTGACATCCAAATTTAACTGTGTTTGTGGGCAGAAGAAGTAAACACATGCATTAATAATTCACTATATGGTTGTTATTCAATATGCTGCATGTAGTTCACAAGTTTGCTTTTCTTAACAATGTGATTGAACTAGCTCATCATAGTGAAATAGAGCTGGTGATGAAACCAGACAATCACGGGTTCAAATCCTGGCTCTGTAACATTCCGGATGTGTAACGAACGTGTTATTTTACTTACCCAAACCTGTTTCCTCATCTGCAGTAGATTTGACAATGCCTAACTTAGAAGATTATTATGAGGATATAATGAATGTATATGTATGTGATACTCGCCACAGTGGCTGGTTTATAGTAAGTTATAGCGAATACAGTTGTTTCTGGTACCTCAATATCCACAGGGATTGGTTCCAGGACACTTGGCAGATAGCAAAATCTGCAGCTGTTCACGTGCCTTATAATAAAATGGTGTAGTATGACCTCCCATATAGTTTAAATCATCTCTATGTTACTAATAATACCCAATTCAATGTAAATATCATGTAAATAGCTATTGTACTGTATTTTTTTAACTTTTTGTACTATTTTCATTTTTTTTTTTAATATTTTCAATCTGCAGTTGGTTGAATCCACCAATGGGAAACTCACAGATATGGAGGGCTGGTTGTACTCATTAAGCCCTAATGCATACTAAATGCTGCTTAAATGCACTTCCTAAGGTAGCTCCGATTGTTTGAGTAGCTTTAGTGGCATCTTTCTCTCTGAAACTTTATTTCTAAAATTGAACTTTACCCAAGGTAACAATATGGAGTCCAGGACTGTTTTCTATTTGTTGTTCCAAGATAAGTCTTAAAGAAAAGGCATTGACTTCAAGCATGATGAATCTAACCAGAAAGAAGCCATTGTTGTAAATCTAATGCAAGAATTTTGGCTGGAAGGAGACTGTACAAGCCACAGATGGAAAAATTGAGGGTGGGGCTCCTCTTCTCTCTCTCCAGAGAGCCACTGTGTCCTGAGTTACCCAGGGCCAGGGTTTGGTGTTGGGACTCATGGAAAAGTGGCCCAGGGCAGGCTCTAGCTCTGTATTCAAAATCTCTCTCCTGCCCTGGGTAAGAGCACTAGTCTTGCTCTGGCTCCAGCACTGTGGTGATGAGGTGGTTGAGACGAGACCAGGAGGGGCTGAGGCTCAGAAAGCACCACAGCAACAGTGTTCACCAAAATGGAGGCATCCGGCAAGTTGTCGTCTTTACCACAAGAAGACTTAGGTGTTTGAGGGTCTTCTCATTCTATGTTCACTTAACAGAAACCAACAAAGCAGTATTAAGAGTATAAAGTACTCTTAATACTTAGTAGGTGTACTTAAGTACACAAAGAGTATTAAGTACACCTACCAAGATGGAAAAAAAAAAATCCATTCTTTTTCTAACTTCAGATCTGGCTCCCTAAAGCAAAGGGAAGACAATTAATATATATTAATATTTCTAGAACCGTGTGTAATTTAAGCACTAGGTGCTTTACATGTGTAATTTTTATTTAACCTTTATATTTGGATAATTCCATGGTCTCAAATATGTAGATGGGAATATTGAGGTTTAAGACTATTAAGTGGCTAAAACCGTAGTCCTAGGTGCACATCCTATACTCAAACTGAAGTCTGTCTGACTCTGAAACCTCTTATACAACACTACTTTCATCGCAATTACTCTGAAGAATATCATCCTGCTACTTAAGACTTTTAAATCTGTTCCTGCTATCAGTTGGGTCATGTTTTACCTTCTCAGCTTTATGTTGGAAGTTTGCTACTTTACCCACAAGATCTTATTTACAATTAACCAAACCACCAAAAAAATTAGTCCTGATAAAAATAATTACAGATGCCAGTACAGTGCACAGCACCAAATAGGTACTGAAATATACACACTAAGTTAAACTTGAAAAAATTATTACAGAACTAGCAAAAACCAAAAGGACAGAGCAAAGTTTGAGGCAGGAACAGGGGAGAGTCAAGAAAGTTCCAATGCAGTTAGCACCGTATCCTACAAAATAAAATTTCAAATAACCCTGCTTACTTTCTCCTCTGAATTCATAGAACTCAACATCTCAGAGTTATTATTGGGTTTAGAGGTCATGTACAAAAGCACATAAAGCCCTAAGACAGGATCACACAACTTCTAAGAGAACATCTCCAATGATGGAGGACTCACAAACTCTTGAGATAAATATTCTGTCTTCCAAAATCTAAAACTTTTGGGGAAAGAAAAAAAAGTAGAGTGTTCCCGCCTTGCTTTTCCAGCACATATATTATAATGCTTCCCTGTGTCTCTGTCTATATACCAATGGCTATTAGAGCCGTCCTGAGTAGAACATCAGGAATCTGCCCCTTGCCTGCAAGAATAAGCACAATGTGTTTACCGGTGCATGTGTGTGAGCAGTGGTGGCTTCCTCCTGCTGGCCACGCATTCCAGCCTCCTAGGGATATCTAGCTAAATGGCCTTCCATAGAAAAGGTAGAGATCCCTGGAACAAAAAGGATTACAAAGTATGAAAGCTTTGGCTAGAAAGGGAGAACTGAAAAGTTGCCAATGTGTACGGGAATGTGAAAGTGAGAAAACCTTTGATCAGTACTTTATTAGAGTATTGAAGAGGAAAGAACTTGGAAGCTGCTGGAATATCAAGCAGCCTAGCACAGTCATAAGCTTTAATTGCTCTTTTCAAAGAATTTACTTATCTATTGAATTTTAATTTTGTTCAGTTCTCTTGTTTGTTAATTTCTGTTAACCTACTAATTTGCCCTTAAGCCTGCTGGTCAATCAGTGCTGAAAAGGAAGGAGGGCCAGGTGGCCTTAGAGCACTGTGCTCTGTGAATACATGGGTACTATATGACAAAGTGGGACTTCATGGAGATAGCAGTGGATGAGCGAATTGTAGGCCAGGGGGAAGTTATTGAGGGTTAAACTCTGACAATGATGTCAAATCACCGCTTAGAAATCCTCTTACTGGAAGTTAGTGGGCCTGACTATCCACAACCCTGTGGATTAGGTATTATACCAGCCTCTACACTATGGCCCTCAAGGAATGAGCTGCATTTTACCGTAATACCTGAGCTATTGCTCCATTTCTGACGAAATTGCAGATTACTGAGTAAAACTAACTCTAAAGAAAGGACACATTACTGAAAAATGTGAATAATTACATATTTTATGGAAAGCTGAATCTTACTACATGTGAATACATGAACGAGTAGGATGATTTGCTAACAGAATGTTGGGATGTTTTATACCTAAAAATACATTCTCTCTTAGATTTTAATTAATAGATAAGGTTCAATTACAATTAATTAAATAGCACTATACACTAAGCACTATCTTTCTTAAAAATAAGAATTGGTCTCCTAAACAGGCTGTTAAAGCCCCTACACAATCCTCTTTATACTATTAGTTTTGCAAAGTTTTTCTCTCCCCTATAAATAGAAAGAAAATCTCTACTAAGTCAGTTTTCAGGATAACTCTACTACTCAATTAGAGGACTTAGTATGGAAAAAGTTTTCCCATCCCAGGAGGGTTTTCTTAGACAATAAATACTGGTGGGTTTGACCTATTTTCCATAAAATAGATTTTTTCCCCCACATTTCTCTTATTCCGCCCATTTTTCTAGCCACTTTCCCCTCCCTTCTCCTTTTCATAGAACTTATTTTCTCAAGCTGTTCTCAGTTAAGCAGTGTCTGCAAAGAGAGCTGATTTTTTCACTCTGAAAAGTCTCCAGTGAATATGCCCAGTCTCTTTCATGCTAGAACTACATATTTATCAACCCCAGAGAGCAAAGATGAGGCGGCACCATGGTAGTGAGTGATGTGAACTGCTGTCACAGCAGAAATTGTGCTAGGAGAGGCCTCTAGATAGGGGAGGAAATAAAAACCTTTGGGTTTGGGAGGGGTGGAAAGCACAAAGGAAAAAGAAATGGAGGAGGGATAAACCAAAAAGGAAATGGGAAGGAGGGAGGGCGGTTTGGAAAGAAAGCAGGGAGCAATTAGAGAGGGCTGGGTGGTGCGCACAGTTGCCAATCCCTGTTGGGACGCCCCCCAGTGGCCAGAAGTGGGTCATAAGTGTAATGAGCCGGGCAGCCTGACATCTGGACTCTTTAGTCTGTCCGGCCTCAGGTTTCCACTTGGGAGCTTCAGAGCTCAAAGGTAAGAAGTAGGTGATTTTCTTTGCTTCTTGTCTCCTTCATCAACCCCAGCCACAGATTGCCCTGTGTGGGGCAGAGCCCATACTTCTTAACTAAATAGAAATAACCAGGGAAAGCTACAGTCCAGACAGGGACTCTCACTCCCCTCAAGGTTGTGCTGATTTAAGGGGAAAATTGCTCTAACCCCTTTCCAAGCACATAACTTACAAGTTTCTAATTAGCAACCACCCCGGGCCTTTGAATTTGTAGAGATGCAGATAATGCTCATTTCTAATGATTTATTTCCTCTAACGGCAGCCGGCATTTTTTGCAAAGACTATTTGGCTTCAAGAAAACTGGACAAGAGTGATGCACAACTCATCCAAACCGTGGCCACTGCTTGTTGAAACATCCCAGAGCACTTTTGATCCTGGCAGTGGATTAATATGGTCATTATCAAACACACATATGGCAACCACATTTTCTGAATGCCAAACAGGGGCATGTTGGTCCAATAATAGGACAGGATATTTCATAGGGGATAAATGGCACCCATATTACTTATGGTTTTTACAGTATTAACTATTCCAGTTTGGTATCCTTTCTATACATCTTTCTTAACAAAACCTGGATGGAGAATGACCTTTCTTCTATGTGTTCAATGTTTCTTACCATCAAGCTTTAACCCTTACTCTTCCAGTGTTGCCTTTTGTCTCACCATCATTAACCTCTGTAAGCAGAGTGTGAGAAGGGCTGAATGCTTCTTGATCCATATTACACCTTTGCTGCAAATGCTACATACACCAAATGATATTCAGTCTAAACAGGAAAATGGGGCAAAACACATACTAATTCTATCAAATCTGTTTTAGCTTCCTGAAAAACGTAGAGAACAAAACTCTGGATCAAGAGCCTGGGCCCAAAGTTATACAAGCTTCTGCAGTTTTCTTACATTTGGGGAAAATGGAAGAGAATTAGGTAATACATGCAAGGAATCATAGGCCACTCTACCAAAAATAAATGTGAATTGGTTAGAATTTGACTTTGGTGCTTCTAAAATTTCCTTTCTTTTGGAAGCTAAACGGGATCGGGCCTGGTTAGTGCTTGGATGGGAGACTGCCTGGGAATACCAGGTGCTGTAGGCTTAAAAAATAAAATAAAATAGAAATGATAAAATTTCCTTTCTTTCCAGTCTTTCCTTTTTCCCATTGTGCCCTTTTCTTTCTCAGTGCATCTAGGGTGAAGTCTGAGAGTCCGCATTTCTAATATGGCCTCAGGTGATTCCACTGCTCCTTGTATTAAACCACACTTTCAGTAGCAGGAAACTAAACATCCAAGGTAGAAGATAGGAGAAGGTGAATACAAAGATATGTGCATTTTCATAGAGTTTCCTGAAAATTATCCTTCTAACAAGGACTGAAGGAATGCCTCTCTCATGATTGAAGAGTGGAGAGTGAATAAAACATGAGATTTGGGGTCAGAGAATGTGAGTTCTCAGCACAGGCTTTGGCGTTTTCAGTCTGAGTGCTCTTGAGTTAGTCATTTAACATTTCTGATGCTCAGTTTTTCCTTCAGTGAAATCAGAAATTATAATAATACCTACTTTTCTGTTAGTTGTAAAAATCAAAGGGGATAATGGGTGATACAGCCTTAAAGTGATAATCACTTACTAATCTAGGTGAATCAGGCTTTTAGCAGGCCATTGCAGGATGCAATTTTAGGCAAAGGGCTTTTCCCTGGGTCCATTGCATTATATCAACAGGGCATCTGTTTATTCGTCCACTTTAACTGACTGCCCTAATTGAGTGCACAGGAATGGGTAAAAAGAAATATCACAATTAGGACCTATTGATTTACGCAGGTGGCTTTATTTTAATCAATCATCCAGTAGTTATGGAGTAATTTGATGTGTGTTTTTATCTTGTACATATGTTTCCTGAGTTATCTCAGGCCCCATAGCTTCAGCAAAACTGAGATAAATAGCTGAGCATAAATTCTAAGTCTATTCATTCCTCCATTGTATCTCAGTCTTTTTACTATTATGTTTTTCTAGAGGCAGGTTAGAAATGCTAAACTTGTCCCAAGAGGAAGAGTAGTGTGCTTAGTGTATAAAATACCCAGCTGGTTGTGATTGCAAGGGAGTCATGACATTCTTTGCATGACTTCCCAATAAGAGGAAGGGAGAAGTGACTTTGTTCCAGAATAACTAGAACAAAGGGGATGCCATCCCTGTTTCCACCCTGGAAAAACACAAGGGCTGACTTGCAATGTCCTGAATGACCTTGAGGGGAGCTTGGCCACCCTGCTCTAATATCTGGCTCTACTGGCCACTTTTCATGAGCCTGCATTTTATTTTTTATTTTATTTTATTTATTTATTTATTTATTTTTTGTTTGTTTGTTTGTTTTTTTATTTCGGCATATTATGGGGGTACAGATTTTAAGGTTTCAATAAATGCCCATTTTCCCCCCTCCCCCCAAAAGTCTGAGTCTCCATCATGACCATCCCCTAGATGGTGCACATCTCACTCATTATGTATGTATATACCTGCCCCCCTCCCCCCTCCCACCTGCCCAATACCCTATTACTGTAGTACCTATGTGTCCACTTAGGTGCTACTCAGTTAATACCAGTTTGCTGGAGAATATATCTGGTGCTTGTTTTTCCATTCTTGGGATACTTCACTTAGTAGTATGGGTTCCAGCTCTAACCAGGAAAATATAAGATGTGCTATATCACCATTGTTTCTTAGGGAGCCTGCATTTTAAAGAAACAAAAATACTTCCAGAATGTGGTGTCCAGCTCCATCCAAGATCAAATCCAGCAATTCACACTGTGAGGGAAGAGAGTTGGTGTGTATGATCAGATTTAATTCATGAGGCAAAGTGACTAGCCAGTAGCATGAGAAAAAGCAAGGGTCCACTATCCGAAATTAATTAGACGATAACAAGAGCAGAAGCTGGGAGGTCCCTAACACATAGCTGACTAAATCAAATCAAAGATCAGTGCCTAGGAAAGTCAGTGAGGTGACTGGAAATGGCAAAAAAGGGAAGCAGGTACTAAGCCACCTGACAATTCTGCTAGACTTCTTCCCTCCAGCTCAGGCTGTTGCGTCAGGCTTTTGCTACTGGGCATCTTACTGGCACCACACAACTCCTAACCGAGTGATGCATCCCCTTGCCAGGGACCCAATGCACCTATGTATTTTCTGTCCATCAAGAGTATAAACTGTTGGAAAGCAGACCTGCATTTCTTTTCTACCTCTCAGTGCTATGCTCAGAGCAGAGGTGCAATAAATTATAGATGAATAAAAAATCATGATAAAGCCTTATGCCAGATGCATTTGAGGTGAAGAAAAGAAGTTACACTGATTTGGGGACCTAGTTGTACTCATCATGTTCAGCTTTTTCGAACCCGTTGAGAAACACATGTCTTATCAGCAATATAAATGGGGGTCCTGCTGCTACTGTGTCCTTGGCCCCAAAAAGGAAATATTAATAATTTGACTTTCACTTTGCACAGTTTCTAAAACTGGACTCTTGGGCAGCTGAAGCACTGGGATTTATACAAAAGATTGGACATGCCAGAAAAGAATGCATTCTTCTCTGTAACAGAAATTCTGAATTTCTTGCTTCAGGTTGATCAGAGAATATCTCAACTATAAACTCCTAACTAGAATTGAGTTTTTCTCTTGCCAATCTGGATTATGATAAATATCTACCCTACCACTGTGTCTTATTAGACTGACGGCTGACAGGAAAGGACTCAGCAAGTTGGTGATGTGAGAGATCCCTTTCTGGGATTTGGCACAACCTGATTTTATCTCTAGTTGTCTTTATTTATCCTTTCCCACTAGATTTTTGGCTCTCTTAGATTCAAATGACATCTTTAAGAGGAGAAACAAAGAATTTGCAATTGTTTTCCAGCAATGTGCAAATTGGCACTTAATTGAGAATTAATGGTGTGCTAACTGCTCACTGCAGCCATTCCTACTGCAAATTGCACTGGGACTGCTTGCACTTTTGACTTTGACATGCTTTTATGGGGGTACATGAGTAATTTGATCTGTAAAAGGGAGAGAAGATTCCACCTCCTGAAGGAAAAGTACTAATTAGCAGCAAAATCTAACTGCTTTTCTCCGGCAGGGTCTTTCTCTTGCTATGTTTGACTTAATGCAAACCCCTGCCATGCTGAGTTTCTATATTGGATTGTCCAATACAGCCTGTTTAATTTTAATTTCCTTTAGCAGAGTTGATATTCAATTAGCCACACCAATGAAGGGATGCTAATAATCTAACTTTGCATAGAGCTTTAGCGTTTACAAAGCACATCCACATTTGCTCCTTATAACCACTGCATTCAGCAACAATTATAAGCCCCATTTTACAGATGGAGAAATTTAACTTCAAAGATATTAAGGATATGTCTGAGGCCAAACAGTAAGTAAGAAATGGAGGGGATAGAGAAACCAGATTTTATAGTTTTTAATCCATTGGTTTTTTTTTTCCCTACTATGCCAAGAAATGGTATAATATATGCTACAGCCTTAGGTTCATAACAACAGCCTCCCTAATCCTATGTCCACATCATTCATTTATTCATTCATTTTTTTCAACATAAATTTTTACCAAATGACACTATGTGTATAATACTTGATAAATGTTCTTAAAGAAAAGGAAAATGCAAGATGGGATTCTCAGCTCTCAAAAAATTTTTGAAAATATGGCAAATATGCATAAAATGTAAATCTTAAGGTTAGGCAAAAACTCAGTTCTTGAGAGTAGGAGATATGTCTAGTTCATTTTATCCTTCCACAGTTCTTAATAATGCAGGACATAGCAGATAGAGGTACTACATAAATACTTGTTAGGAAAAAAAAAAGAGTAGCCATGCCCCTATCTCCTTGCATCCTTATATTCTTTCTTTTCTTTATTTTTATAAAAGTTATTAACACTTACTAATGTATCATCTATTATTTGTTTATTTTCTGTCTCCTCCATTGGAATGTAAAGAGCCCATGGAGATGGGCTCTTTGTCAGTTTCATCCATAGTATGCATCAAGCAAAGAAAACAGGGCCTGGCTTTCATTCAGTAAGTGGCCCCAAACAGAATAATATCATTTTAAAGCTGGTTTGGTTGGCCCAGAAAAGCCAAAGATTGAATTTTGCATTTCTTGCTGCCCTGGTTTTGAAAGCCATGATCTGAGTTTGGAAGCTTCACTCTTCTGCCCATCTAAAGAGAGAAGTGACTTAATTCACTAAAACAAAAATTTTTATTCGAGGGTTTCTTCCCAAGTATGCTGGTACATTTGGAAAAGAAATAATGTTTATATAGGACTAGGACACTGTTCTTCTCCCCATGGTGTGACTTCAGGTGACTTCCTGCCTCTTGGATAGACCACTCACTGAAGGTAGAAAATATCAGGATAACAGTCTTCATATCTCAGAAATGCCTCCCTGTGGATTTCCATTAGCCTCAGACAGCAAATGTGCAAACAGCAGAGTGGATCCAAAAACTTTAATGCCCCACCAAAAGCTCTGGGATCCTGGACTTAGTCTGATCAGTGTCAAAAATATCCTAAGTATTCTTCCTACAATCAGATTGAGGATTGGGAAGAGGGGGAGAAGAAGCCTTTGCCTCCTGCTGGGAGGATGCAAGATCTCCAACTGTGCCAATCCTCATTAGCACCCAGTGGGGTGGGTGTGGTGGCAGGCACAGGGAAGACTTTGGCGCAAAGCCCAGCCTAGGAAGTCCCCTGAGATGATCTTTAATAAATCTCCTGGGAGGGGCTGGGAAAGTTAATTAGGATGTAAAATGTAGTGTGACTACTTTAAATCAGAAGCAGTTGGAGAGTGTTAAACATTATTTTTTCAAAATCCAATTGTTTTATCAAGGGGGGATTTCCTGCTCACGGGGCTTTACCGTAAAAAATGTGGTTAATATTATAGGATGTGATCATTGAGCGTGCTTAAGACACTCGGAGCATTACCGTTTCACAGAAGCACAGTGATGTATATTTTCTAGAATGTTCTGTCCCATTCTACAGTCACTGCTATAGTCTGAATGTTTGTGTCCCCCCAAAATTCATATGTTGGAAACTAACCCCCAAGGTGATAATAGTAAGACATGGGGCCTTTGGGAGGTAATTAGGTCATGAGCACTCCAACCCCACGAGTGGGATTAATGCCCTATGGAAGAAGATTGAGGGAGGCTGTTTGTACCTCCACCATGTAAGGATATAGCAAAGAGGTACCATCGGTGAAACAGAAGTGTCCTCCCCAGACACTAAATCTCCAGAACTGTGAACAATAAATTTCTGTTGTTTATTACACAGTCTAAAGTATGCACTATACCTTGTATAGCAGCCTAAATAGGAAAAGGCAGCCTCTAATCACATGAGGACTTGCAATGTGGCTAATGCAACTGAGGATGCAACTAAATTGAGCTAATGCAACTGAATTTTTAATATTATCTAGTGAAAAGTAACTTACATTTAAAAGTAGATATTGGATTCAGTTATTGGAAAAGTTTAGCATATATTTGGAATAACCTGAGACCCTAGACTACCTTTTTGTCAACTGTAAATTTTATTTTCTATAAATATAAGTCAAGTGTTTCTGACAAAAATTTAGCATCTGGATTGACATGTGCTGTAAGTGTAAAATATACACAGAATGTCAAAGACTTAATACAGAAAAAAGTTAAACATCTCACAAATAATTGTCTATATTAATTAAATATTAAAATACTATCCTGGATATGCTGGGCTAAACAAAGTATATTATTCAAAGTGGCCTCATCCTGTATGTTTTTAAATGTGACTTCTAGAAATTTTAAAATTATATAATTATACATGGGCCTCAATGTTTTCATTGGATAACAGTAAAGTACTTTAATTTGTATGTCGAAATCCTAACCCCCAGTACTTCAAAATGTGACTGTATTTGGATATAGAGTCTTTACAGAGGTAATTAAGTTAAAATAAAATCATATCAGTGGAGGCATTAAAGGACAACCTATTTTTGTCTGTCCCTAGCCATAGTGAGAAGTCGGCTTAGATTCCGAAAAACCCATAGAGTCTGCAGCTTTATGGTTGTGGCTCTATTGATTGAACAGAGTCGCACATACCTGCCTGGCATTGAGCTGTAACCTTTCTAACTAATCCCAACATGTTCATGTTTATTTCATTCTGTCAATAAGTAGGTATTAAGCACATACACTGTTTCTGGCTCTGGGGACATAAAATTATTATTTATACTTTCATTACGTTAAATGGGTGGTACTTGGAGTGGATGTGGGGACAAGATGAGTGAGATGGATATGGACCAAGCAATTTACAAACAAATATATAATCAGAAACTGTGAAAAATTATAGGAACATAATTATCGCACACAAAAATATAATAAAAATAAGGAATGGGGTTGAAGAAGAAATGACTATGAAGAAAAAGTACATAAGAACATGCAACAAGGGAGCCTGACCTAAACTGGGCTGTCAGGAAATGCTAAACTGAGATCTATAGAACAAGTTTGAGCTAATTGTGATGAAAGGGAGCAAGGGAACCAGAGAGAACATCATGTGCAAGAACCCTGTGATGGAAAGAAACATGAGACATTTGAGTGTTGTGAAATGAAGATAGAATAGTTGCCAGGGTACTGACTTTGGAGGTTCTAATATGTCAATTGGGGACTTTGGTCTTTATCTTAGGATACAGCATTTTAAATAGGGAGTGATATAACCATATTTGTGTTTTGGAAATTAATATTTTGGTTTATGAATAGAAAACTAACACAAAAAGGTCAAGAATATATAGAGGATGAACAAGATCTATACAAAGAAAACTACAAAGCTCTGATGAAAGAAATCAAAGGACTAAATTAATCAACACATATTCCATGTTCATGGTTAAGATGACTCAACATTGTTACAATGTCAGTTCTTCCAAACCTGATCTAAAGATTAAATGCAATTCCAATCAAAATCCCAGCAAGTTATTTTGTGGACGGCAACACATTGACTCTAAAGTTTAAATGGAGAGGCAAAAGACCTAGGATAGCCAACACAATATTGAAGGAGACCAACAAAGTTGGAGGACTGGCACTATCCAACTTAAAGATTTACTAGAAAGCTGCAATGATCAAGACAGTGTTATATTAGAGAAAGAATAGACAAATAGCTTAATGGAACAAAATAGAGAGCCCAGAAATTACCTACAGAAAGATAGTCAACTGATCTTTGACAAAGGAGTATAGGCAATACAGTGGAGGAAAGATAGTCTTTTTAAAAAATGGTGCTGAAACAACTGGACATCTAA
Source organism: Microcebus murinus (assembly GCF_040939455.1). Taxonomy (NCBI): domain Eukaryota; kingdom Metazoa; phylum Chordata; class Mammalia; order Primates; family Cheirogaleidae; genus Microcebus; species Microcebus murinus. The sequence continues at coordinate 111,299,994 of NC_134105.1, read as the reverse complement.
ATGCGAAACAGTGAATCTAGACACAGACACATAGCTTTACAAAACTTAACTTAAAATGGATCACAGACCTAAACCTAGAATGAAAAATTATAAAACTCCTAGAAGATAACATAGGAGAAAATCTCGATGAGTTAGGGTTTGGTGATGACTTTTTAGATATAACACCAGAGCCATGATCCATGAAAGAAAGAATTGATAAGCTGGAGAACATTATTAAAATTAAAAATTTCTGCTCTGTGAAAGATACTTTAAGAGAATAAAAAGAGAAACCACCTACTGAAACAAAATAGTTGCAAACAACATATCTGATAAAGGACTGTTATCCAAAATATACAAAACATTCTTAAAACTCAACAATAAGAAGATAAACAATCTGATTTAAAAATGGGCCAAAGATCTTAACAGATACCTTACCAAAGATGATATACAGATGGCAAATAAGTATATAAATAGATGTTCCACATAATATGTCATCAGGGAAATGTGAATTGAAATAACTGTGAGATATGAAATAACTCACAGATATGAGAAATAACTGTGAAATAAATGTGAGATACCACTACACACATCCTAGCATTGCCAAAATCCAGAACTCTGACACCACCAAATGCTGTCAAGGATATGAAATAATAGGAACTCTCCTTCATTGCTGGTGAGAATGCCAAATGGTACAACCAATTTAGAAGACAGTTTGGCAGTTTCTTTCAAAACTAAATATATTCTTACCATATGATCCAGCAATTGCATTTCTTGGTATTTACCCAAAGGAGTTGAAAATTTATGTCCACACAAAATTCCCTGCACACAGATGTTCATAGCAGCTTTATTCATAATTGCTAAAACTTGGAAGCAACTATGATGCCCTTCAGTATGTGAGTGGATAAATAAACTGTGGTACATCTTGATAATGGAATGCTATGCTGTAATAAAAAAAAAAAATGAGCTATCAGGCCATGAGCAGACATGGTAGAAATTCAAATGCATTTTACTAAGTGAAAGAAGCCAATCTGTAAAAGTTACTGTTGTATGACTTCAACTATATGACATTATGGATAAGGCAAAAGCTACAGAGAAAGTAACAACATTGGTGGTGGCCAGGGGTTAGTAGGAAGGAAGGAATAAATAAAGCACAGAGGAATTTTAGGGCAGTGAATATACTCTATATGATATGATAATGGTGGGTATATGTTATCATACATTGGTCCAAACACATAGAATGTACAACACAAAGATGCAACCCTAAGGTAAACCATAGATGTGTCAGTTTAGGTTCATCAATTGTAACAAATGTACCACTTTGGTAGACCAGGGGGTACATGGAAAATCTTTGTACTTCCTGCTCAATTTTTCTATAAACCTAAAACTTCTCTAAAATATAAAGTCTATTAAAAATGATAAACAGGTAATAATTAAACATTTAGATGTAGATACAACAACTAATGAAAACTACAGAGTAAGCAGTGAAGAGAACCTAGAACTGAGCATTAAGGAGAATCTACATATGAAGGCAAAAAAGGAAGTCAATGAAGAAAACCGAAAGCCTATCGTATTATGGAAACCAAGAGGGTATTTCAAGAATGATAGAGAAATCAGGAGTTGATTGTTGCTGGCAGATTGAATAGGATTAAAACTAAGTTATTTTGATTGCTTGCTCCCACCCCAGCTACTTCCTGGGAGTAGAGTTAAGTGTCAACCTTTTCGCCCAATTTCCCTTTGTCCTCTTTCCTGAGCCTGGACCCCATTAACATGCATTGTCCCCATTCCCAGCTTCAGAGAGATTAACTCAGTGACCTTGGAAACCAGCTATTGAAAGTTAAAGAGCCTACAAGAAGGAAGGAACCTAGGACTCTACGTCACTTTTTAGAGAAAGGCCAGTCAAAAATATCTGCATTAGACTTTGTCAAGAATTAACAAATTTGTGTCACATTTAAGTGATTATATATCTTAGTGTTTGTCTTTTACAGCAGCTAGGATTAATTTACTGCTCTATGGAAGAAGGTATGTATTCTTCAATTACCAGCTTACAATTCCAGATGTGTTTTTTTCCAGGACTCGAAGCACAAGACATTGGTTAGAGACTTTTTAGTGTGTTGACAGTCTGGTTGGGAACTCAATTCATGTTTTTAAGCCCTTTTTAAATTAACATTTTTATTGGCTATGCATTCTGGGTTTTAAACAGCTAGTTTAAAATGAAATTTCAGAACCACACCCATTTTTAAGTTGGGAGCTGCATACACAGCAAAGATTTGTTGCTGAACAGCCAAGTTGATGGCTTGTCATAACTACTAAACTATCTAGACATGGTCCATTTATTCCAGTCAACATAATGTCTGAACTGTATTGAAGAAATTGGATCAATAGATCTTAACCGTTGACCTGCAAATGGTCACTCTGGACAGTTGTGGAAAATCAACCAGTCCAGTTGCCTGAAAAAATAACATTGGCAAACAAATTATTTTATCAGTCATCTTTATTTTTAGTGGAAAATTGCATGGTTTCAATTTAGAAAGGGATATGGTCCACTAACCTATAGTGACCAATATCTGAAAATTGTGAAATGTGTTATAGCACAAAATTGATAGGATGCAGTTGATAGGATGCAGAAGTTCAAATAAATGCAATTTTTAACTAAAAAGAAATTGATACACATTACTGTTCATTTAGAACAATAATAGCAATGATATACTGAGTGATTATAGCAATATCATAAAGGATAGGATTTGGGAAATATTCTGTTATAAGGTACTATGCTCCCTATGAAGTGGTTTAGTGTTATTTTAAGGTGGACTGAGATTAGTTATAAATGTATATTATAAACTCTAGAGTAACCAATAAATTTTTAAGATGTATAATTTTTATGCCAGAGAGGAGATAAAGTAGGATTATATCAAATCCTCAATTAAAACCAGAGTAGGCAAGAAAAAAAGAAAGAACAAATGCAGTGAGTAGGAAACAGTTACAAACATGATAGATATTAATTTGATTATATCAATGATTACTTTAAGTATTAATGGTTTAAAAACACCAATTACAAAACAGAGATTGCCACAGTGATTTAAAAAATAAGACACTACTCTGTGTTAATAAGAGGGAGCAACCCAAGTGTCCATCAATGGAGGGATGGTTAAACAAAATGTGGTATATACATACAGGGAAATATTATTCAGCCCCCAAAAAGCATGGAAATTCTGACATGTGCTGCAAAATGGATTATCCTTGACATTATTCTTTTTTATTATTATTGTTTCAGAATATTACAGGGGTACAAATGCTTTGGTCACATAAATTGCCTTTGCACTGCCCAAGTAACCTTGACATTATTCTCATTGAAATAATCCAGCCACAAAAGGACAAATATAGTATGGTATGATTCCATTTATATGAGATACCTAGAGTAATCTTATTCATAGAGACAGATGGCAGAATGGTGGATGCCAGGTCTAGGGAGAGAGAGGAATAAAGAGTTAACAATTATTTTTTTATTTCAGGATATTATGAGGGTACAAACATTTTGGTTACATTTTATATGTCTTTGCCTCACCCAAGCAAAGATTAGAGGCATGCCCTTCCCCTCTACAATGTTCACCATGCCCATTAGTTGTGAGTTAGCATTTAATGGTTACAACATTTCACTTGGGAAAGATGAAAAAGCTCAGGAGATAGATAGTGGTGATGATTGCACAAGAATGTGAATATACTTATGTATTTAGTGCCACAGAACTGTACACTTAAAATGATTAAAGTGTTAAATTTCATTATATATATATAAAATATATACAAAATTACAAAAAAATAGTAAAAAGCTGAAGTAGCTATATTAATTTCAGACAAAGCTGACTTCAGACACAAAAGATTATGAGAGATCAAGAGGGACATTACATAATGATAAAGAGGTCAATTCTCCAAGAAGATATACAATCCTAAAGGTATACAAGCCTAACTACAGAGTGTCAAAATACATGAGGCAAAATTTTGGTAGAACTGAGAAAGGAAATAGAAAAATCTGCCATAATAGTTGAACATTTCAATGCTCCTGTCAGTAATTGATAAATCAAGAGGGCAGAAAAGCAGTAAGGACATAGATGACTTGAATAACACTATCAATCAACTTGATTCAATTGACATTTTTAGAAAACTCTATCATAAACAACAGCAGAATACAAATTATTCTCAAGCTCACATGAAACATTTACCAAGATAGACCACATTCTGGATCCTAAAACACATCTTAACAATTTTAATAGAATATGTTCTTAGAACAAACAGAAATTAGGCCAGATATTAATAACAAAAAGATAGCTGAAAAATATTTGGACCAATACAATTGTAAATAACCCATAAGTCAAAGATGTCTTGAGAGAAAGTTAAAATATTTTGAACTAAATGAAAATGAGAATATAATGTATCAAAACTTGTGTGATAAAGAGAAAGCAGTGCTTAGAGGGAAATTCATAGCATTATATATATAAATATATACATATTTCTTCTTTTCATATACATATACACATGAAATACCTAGAGTAGTCTTATATATATGAAAAGAAGAAAAATCTAAAATCAATATCCTAGGTTTTTCATTTAGAAAAATAGAGAAAGAATAGCAATTTCAGCTTAAAGGAAGAAGAAGAAAATAAGTGATAAAAATTAAGGCAGAAATTAATGACATTAAAAACAGAAAAAAAAATAGAGAAAACCAAAAGCTGATTCTTTGAAAAGTTCAATAAAATTGATAAATCCCTAGCCAACCTAACCAAGAAAAAACAGAAAGGACATAAATCACCAGTACCAAAAATGAAAGAAGGATCATCATTACTAATTTCATGGATATTAAAAGAATAAAAATCTAGAAACAAATTCATGTAAAAAAATTGATAACCTAGGTGAAATGGACCAATTCCATGAAATGCACAAACTACCAAAACTCACAAGGAGAAATAGATATTTGGATAGTTCTATATCTAAAAAATAAGATTAGTTGATGGTAACCTTTCAAAAAAAAGAAGTACCAGGCTCAGATGACTTCACTGGTAAAACCTACCCATCATTAAAAAATACCGGCCGGGCGCTGTGGCTCACGCCTGTAATCCTAGCTCTTGGGAGGCCGAGGCAGGCGGATTGCTCAAGGTCAGGAGTTCAAAACCAGCCTGAGCAAGAGCGAGACCCCGTCTCTACTATAAATAGAAAGAAATTAATTGGCCAACTAATATATATATATAAAAATTAGCCGGGCATGGTGGCGCATGCCTGTAGTCCCAGCTACCCGGGAGGCTGAGGCAGAAGGATCACTCGAGCCCAGGAGTTTGAGGTTGCTGTGAGCTAGGCTGATGCCATGGCATTCACTCTAGCCTGGGCAACAAAGCGAGACTCTGTCTCAAAAAAAAAAAAAAAAAAAAATATGTATACCAATTTTCCACAATCTCTTCCAGAAAATATAAGAAGCTGTACTATTTTTTAACTCATCATATGAGATCAGCATTACCTTAACACCCACACCAGATAAAAATATAAGAAAAAAGAAAAACTATATCTCTGATGAAACTAGACAAAATATTAGCAAGATAAATACAATGATATATAAAAATAATCATCCACTTTAACAAAATAGAATTTATTCTAGCTATGCCAGGCTGCTGAAACATTGATAAATCAATATAATCTACCATATCAACAGGTGAAAAAATATATTGCATGACCTTACCAATTGACACAGAAAAAGCCTGTGACAAAATCCAAAACACATCCATGATAAAAACTGACGGCAGCTAGGAAGAAAGAACACTTTTTCAATCTCACAAAGAGTAGCTACAAAAACCTACAGCTAATTATTCTTGATGGTAAGAATCTGGTTGTTTTACCCCTGAGATCAGGGACAAGGCAAAAATGTTCTCTCTTACAACGCCATTCAACATTTTATTGGATATCATAATGTAATAACAAAAGAAAAAGGACTATAGAGTATATGGTTTTTAAAAGAGGAAAAAAACAATTTTAATTTATAACAATATGATTGCCGATGTAGAAAACGCTCCAAAAAACCTACAAAAAAATATTCTGAAGTATATATCCAGGTCACGAGATATAAGGTAAATATACAAAGGCCAACTGTTTTCCTGTATACCAGCAATGAACAATTGGAATTTAATTTTTTTTAAAAAATTACAATAACACCAATAAAATATGAAGTACATAGGAATAAATCTAACAAAATACATCCAGGATCTGTATAAGAAAAACTACAAAGCACTGATGAAATAAGAGCCAAAGAATATCTAAATAGAGAAATATACTATGCTTTTGAATTGGAATACTCAATAACTAAGATGTTAATTCCTTCCAAGTTGCAATCCCAATGAAAATATCAGCCAGCTCTTTTGTAAATATCAACAAATTGAATTTAAAGTTTGTATGGAAAGGAAAAGACCTGGTATAATGAATGCAATCCCAAACAAGAAGAAAATTGGAGATACAGCACAACTCATTTTTAAGACCTACTATTAAGCTATAGTCATCAAGACAGTATAGTATTACTGGAAGAAAAGACATGTAGATCAATGGCACAAAATAGGGAACTCAGGAATATATCCCTACAATATAGTTAACTGATTTTTAAAATTTTTCATATGTTGTGATAAAATATACATGAGATACATTTTACAATTTAAACCATTTTAAGCGTACAGTTCAGTGGCATTAATTACATTCACATTGTTGTACAACAATCACCCTACCAATCTCCAAAAATTTTCACCATCCCAATTGAAACTCTAAACCTATTAAACAATAGCTGCACATTACCTCTTCAACTGAGCCCCTGGTAACCACTATTCTACTTTCTGTTTCTATAAATTTGACTATCCCTGGCACATCGTATAAGTGGAATCTTACAGTATTTGTTGTTTTGTGTCTCACTTATTTCACATAGCATAATGTCTTCAAAGTTCATCCATATTGTAGTCTGTCTCAGAATGCCTTCCTTTTAAGGCTAAATAATATTCTCCTGAATGTATATACTATATTTTATTTATTCATTTATCTATCTATGGATATTTGGGTTGCTTTCATCTTCTGGCTATTGTGAATAATGATGCTGTTATGAACATCAGTATACAAATAACTGTTAGAATCCCTGCTTTGAATTCTCTAGACTATGTATCTAGAAGTGGAATTTCTGGATCATATTGTAATTTTATTCAATTTTTTTAGGAACTGCCTTACTATTTTCTACAGTGACTGCATCAATTTATATTTCTACCAACAGTGCACAAAAGTTTCAATTTCTTTATATTCTGATCAATGCTTATTATATGCTTTTTGTTTTTACTAAGAGACATCCTAATGAGCATGAAATAGTATCTTACCGTGGTTACATTTCCCTAATGATTAGTGATTTTGATCATCTTTTCATGTTCTTATTGGCCACTTATATATCCTTTTTAGAGAAATGTGCCTTCAAGTCTTTTGCCCATTTTTAAAGTTGGGTTTTTTTGTTACAGTTGAGTTATATGAGTACATTATATATTTTGGATATTAATCTTTTATAAGATATGTGATTCACAAATATTTTCTGTTGATTGCCTTTCATGATGCAAAACACAGGACAAAAGATTTTAATATTGATAAAACCCAATTTGTCTTTTTTCTCTTTTGTTGTCTTTGTTTTTGTGTTATATCCAAGAAGTTATTGTTAAAGCCCATATCATGAAACTTCTCCCATGTTTTCTTCTAAGAGTTTTAGTTTTAGCTCTTATGTTTAGATCATTGATCCATTTTGAGTTACTTTTTGCATATGGGTCCAATTTTTTAATTCTTTTGCATGTGGAGATCTAATTTTTTTCGGTATGCTTTGTGGCAAAGACTGTCCTTTCCTCATTGAATGATCTCAGCACTCTTGTCAAGAATCATTTGACTGTATGAGTGGGGGCATATTTCTGAGCTCTCTATTCCATTGATCTATATGTCTGTGTTTATGCCAGTATCACATTATTTTGATTATTGTAGCTTTGTGGTAGTTTTTAATCAAAAAGTATGAGTCTTCCAACTTTTTTCTTCTTTTTCAAGATAGTTTTGGCTATTTGGGGCCCCTTAAAATTTCATATAAATTTTAGAATTGATTTTTTTTATTTCTACAAAAGACTTTGTTGGGATTTTGATAGGGATTGCATTGAGTGTGTAGATTATTTTGTGTAATATTAACATCTTAACAATATTAAATCTTCAAACTCATGAACACAGTATGTCTTTCATTAGTTTATGTCTTCTTTAATTTTTTCAGCAACATTTTGTAGTTTTCAGTGCACAAGTCTTTACTTCATTTGTTAAGTTTATTCCTAAGTGTTTTATTCTTTTTCTTGCTACTATAGGTGGAATTTTTTCTTAATTTCCTTCCTGATTGTTCACTGTTGATGGATAGAATCACAACTGAGTTTTGTGTTGATTTTGTATCCTGTAATATTACTGAATTTATTTATTGGTTCTAAGTCAATTGATTTTTTATAAAAGTACAAAGACAAATCAATAGATAAAGGATAGTCTTTTCAACAAATGATGTTGGAACAATTGGATATCCATATGAAAAAAGTAATCTAAACACGTGCCTATACTCCATATAAAAATTAATTCAAAATGGATCCTAGACTTAAACATAAAATGCAAAACTATATAACTTCTAGAAGAAAACATAAGTTAAAAATCTATGTAAACTTGGGTTTGATGACAAGATTTTAGGTACAATACCAAAAGCATAATTAATAACAAAAAATTGCTATGTTGATCTTTATTAAAATTCAAAATTTCTCCTCTGTGAAGGGCATTTAAAAGAATCAAAATCAAGTGATAGAGTAAGACAAAATACTTCTAAAACACATATCTGACAAAGGACTTACATTCAAAATATATAAACAATTCTTAAAACTCAATAATAAAAAAATAAATAACCTAATTTGAAAATGGGCAAGTATCTGAATAGACACTTCACCAAAGAATACAGTTGGCAAAAATGCATATTAAGAGATACTCAATATTATATGGCTTTAGGAGAAATGCAAATTAAAACAATGAGATACCAGTATATACCCTATTAGAATGGCTAAAACTTAAAAAAAAAAAAAGATAACACCAAGTGCAGGTGAAGATGTGCAGCTACAGGAACTCCAATTCACTGCTGATAGGAATTTAAAATTTATATCTCATTAGGAAGACATTTGCCAATTTCTTATAAAGCTAAGAATCTTATCTTACCATACAATCCTAATATCATGCTCTGAGATATTGACCTAATTAATTTGAAAGTTATTTTCACAACAAAAACCTGCAAATTAATATTTATGGAAACTTTGTTCAGAATCACCAAAAGACAGGAGCAAGTGAAACAGCCTGCAATAGGTGAATGGATAAACAAAACTGGCGCGTACATTTATACAGTGGAATGCTACTCAGCAACAAAAAGGATTGAGCTATATCAACCAACACAAAGATGTGGATGAATCTTAAATGTGTATTGCTAAATGAACAAAGCCCATCTGAAAAGGCCACAGCTATATAATTCTATTTACATGATACTCTGTAAAATGCAAAAACCACAGATATGATAAACAGATCAGTGATCTCCAGGGATTTGAGAAGGGAGAGGTTGAATATGTGAAGCACAGGGACTATCTTAGGGCTGTGAAACTATTCTATGTGACACTGCAATAATAAATAAATGACACTACGCATTTGTCAAAACCCATAAAATTTTACAGCATGAATAGTAAAAATGTATGTAATGATTTTTTTTTTTTAGGAGTTTGGGTGATCCCAGGGTGAAACGCTGAATGTGACAATTTAACTGTATTGTAAATGTTTGAAACAACTTCACCAAATAGACTGGGAGAAAAAGGTGCTGACCTAAATAATTTTGAAAATAAGGACTCTAAAGTTAAAAGAACCAAAAGAACTGTAGAAAGGCACTGTACTCTAACTGACAAGTTTCCCATGGGGATAGGAGTTAAAATTCTAAAACCACTACCCATGTATACTAAAACCAAATAACTAGGTCTACGAATGGTGGATGGTGAGTACCAGATTTCTCATTGTTGGAGTGGGAGATCACATATAAGCAAGAAAAGAAAGCTATAATGATCCATTTGGTAATAGATTAGAGTTGGAAAAATCAATATGGATTCAGCTTTATCTTACAGTATATATAGATGGTTACTTATACAAATATTTACATGTATGTGTATATACCCTGGCTAGTATGCACATTAATATTTCCTCACTCTGCTAGATGAGATAGCCTAGAAACAACTCCCCAGTATCGAGTATACCTAGAACCCAGATTTTGGTTTCTAATACCATTTTCTAATAAAAGGAACCAGGGCCTTATATATATATTCCACTTTTAAAGAGCTGGAGCATAACTCCCTGCTTCCTAAGTGTGGGCTGCATGTAATGGTTTTTTGTCAAGGAGTACAGTATAGAAAAGAGAGTAACTGCACAGTGGAGAAACCTGACAAACACCATTTCATCCAGGGGATCAAGTCAACATTAATAGTGTTAACAATAAATAAATCCATTAATTAAATAAAGATAAACAGCGATGATAAGTACTGTTGATAAAATGTACCCTTGGTATTATGTGATGAGAATGGCACTTTACTTCTGTAATTCTCTTCTCAAAAACTAATAATCATGAGAATGTCTAACCACAAGAAATATATCAGACAAATTCCAATAGAGGAATATTCCACAATGTACCTGACCAGTACTCCTCAAAACTATCAAGGCCATCAAAAATACAGGAGTCTAGGAAATAAATATAGCTACGAGGAGCATAAGGAGAGACATTACTAAATGTAATGTTGTATCCTGGATGGGACAGTGGACTGAAAATAGGACATTAGATAAAAACTATGCAAATTTAAATTAAGTATGAACTGTAGCTAATAACAATGTACCAATATTGATTTATTAGTTGTGACAAATGTTACATACTAAACTAAGATGCTAATAATAGGGAAAACTGGATATTTGGTATATGGAAATTCTCTGTACTATCTTAGCAATTTTTTTAAATAAAAGTATTCTAAAATAAAAAGTTGGAGAGAGAGAGAGAAAGAGGGAGAGAGAGAGAAATGGTATCTGGGTTCTAGGGCAAATTTGGTCACTTTACCTTTGTGTATATTTTATTTGTCCCTACAGATCCACTCTCTATTTATCTCCACCCTTTTCTGTGTCTTTGGCTTCTGGCTTCCAGTTGCATTCAGGTAATGAAGGTAATAATAAGAAGAAATCAAGGAAGAAGGCAGGAGAATGTAGAAGAGACTGGAGAATTACTCTTTTGCCATCTCCCTGTTGGATTGTGCTCAGTAGACATCATTCCTTATAATTCTCTCTCTAGGTTTCTGTAACAGCTTCCCCTCTTGCCCTTCATGTCTGAAGTGGAAAGAAATTCCTTTGTTAGTATCCCAGAGGTATTATACCAACCCTTGTTGGCTTTCCTAAGCCCTGCCTGCCTGTTTGTAAATAATCTCTTTATTAAACTTCCTTCAATGACCCAGCTTATGTGTGTGATCTGATACCTGCTAACACCTAATGGTTAAACCCTGGATTTCCTGACTCCTGCAACAAGGCAATGAAAAGGTGGCCCATGAGCAACACCTTTAACTTCTATGAGTCTCATGGTTTCTAAAGTATCAAAACCTGGAATCTTATTTCCTACTTTAAAGGCTATTGTGGTTTGGGCACAGTGGCTCATGCCTATAATCCTAGCACTCTGGGAGGTCGAGGCAGGTGGATCACTCAAGGTCAGGAGTTCAAGACCAGCCTGAGCAAGAGCAAGACCCCAACTTCTCTTCATCCATTACACCCTTCCCAGCCTTTGGTAACCACCAATCTACTCTCTATCCTCATGACATCTACATTTTTAGCTCCCACATGAGTGAAACATGCAATATTTATCTTCCTGTGCTTGGCTTATTTTACTTAACACAATGACCTCTAGTTCCATCCATGTTGTTGACTGAATAATATTCCATTGTGTATATATATATATATATACACATCACATTTGTATAATGACTGACATTTGTATAATGACATTGTACAATGACTGAATAATATTCCATTGTGTATATACACACCACATTTTGTTTATCCATTCATCTATTGATGGGCACTTGGTTGCTTCCATATTTTGACTATTGTAAATAGTGCTGCAATAAACATGGTAGTACAGATACCTTTTTGAAATACTGATTTCCTTTCTTTGGGGCTATATACCCAGTAGTGGAATTGATTGATCATATGATAGTTCTATTTTTAGTTTTTAAAGACTTATGTTTAAGATCCAAAACTATGAAACTACTAGAAGAAAACAGCGGAGACATGTTCCAGGACATTTTGGTCTAGACAAAGATATTTTTGTGTAATGATTCAAAAACACAGGCAACCAAAGCAAAAATAGACAAATGGGATTACATCATGCTAAAAAATTTCTGCACAGGAAACTTTTGCACAGGAAAGGAAACAATCAACAAAGTGAAAAGACCACCCACAGAATGAGAGAAAATATTTGCAAACTACCCATCTGCTGAGAGATTATAACCAGAATATTATAAGGAGCTCAAACAACTTAATAGCAAAAAAAAAAAAAGGCAAAAGATCTGAATAGATATTTCTCAAAAGAAAACATCAAATGGCCAACAGGTAAATGAGAAAATACTCAACACCACTAATCATCAAAGAAATACAAATCAAAACTACAATGAGATATCATCTCACTCTAGCTAAAACGGTTTTTATCAAAAAGACAGGCAATTCAGATACCAACAGAATGTAGAAAAAGGGGAACCCTCATATGCTGTTGGTAGGAATGTAAATCAGTACGGTCACTATGTATTAATAGAACAGTATGGAGGTTCCTCAAAAAACTTTATACTGCTTTTTATCATGCCCATCCTATATAACAGGGATTGTTGGTATTGTGCAATCTTTAGAAGGACACACAATGTTAATATCCTTTACATAGAATTTCAGGAAATTGTGGATGAACTGACTATGGAAGCTAAAGCAGCAGAGCAATGGGAGCTTTCTCTAACACAGCTCCAGGGAGTAGAATAAGGGGACCGACATCTACCAGGGAAATTCACTTCCATCAGGGAAGATATTGGTTAATAAATTCAAGCCGAAAGTAGACCAAGGTCAAAATCTGGTTGCCAGTTGAGTTTTGAAGAAAGCCAAAGATCATATTCAAAAAGAAGATTGATTTCTATGTTTATAACTTACAAAATACCTTTACCTTTCTCTTATTTTATTTACTTAAGAACAATGGGAAACAGAGATTTTCAAACTCACTTGTAGGTGGGGAACAGTTTCAGAGAGATCCTAGGGCCCAACTGAGTCTACCTAACTAGTGAGTGGGAAAGCAGTGCATGAGGAGGAAGCCACCTGAGGCTGAGAAGGAGGCAGGAGGCTGGGAACAAGGGGTAGGTCACACTGGGTGGTAGTGCAGGAGAGCGGCAGGTCAGCTTGCATATTGAATGGGGTAAGGAAGCTACGGGAATACTTTGATTGCCTTATTTGGTGCTTTTAGTTTGTAAATAGCTTAGATTTAAAGCAGACCTAGGATTCTCAGGGGTTCTGACAGAAGGACAAATTAGGATTTTGATCTTCATACTTCAGTGTGGAAATACTGTGTCCAACGGTAGGCTCGATTGCACCTGGGACCATAAATACCCAATGGGAACATTCCAGCAGCCTTGCTGTCCAGAGTGTCAGGTGCTCTTTAACATCCAGGTGCCCTCACTTGCCTTCTCAGCAAATAAAGTTTCCCGCTGTTGGGCTTCTCAAATACCAAGCTCCTCGGTATATCATTTTTCCATTTGCAGTAACTTGAGACAGACAACTTTTTGTCACACCCAGAGGGTTTCTTTTTACTTCAATTATATAATAGGTTTCCTGGCATTTTTGTCCCCAAATGTAGGTTAAAAAGTGCTTTCTAAAATTAACTTCTGTTATTCTGCACTCACAGGGCTTTCTGGGGAAGGACTGTCCACTTAAAATAGCTTCTAAGGGAACTATTCAGGACACTTGTAACTTTAGGTTTTATTAAATGACACAAGCTGCTGATGCTGGTTTTCCCTGACATGTAACTGAATCTCATTTGATCAGGAAAAAAAAATGTTCCTTGGGTTGCTGGTGAAGTAATGGGACCCCATGGCCATGCCACACTGCACTTTAGCAATCTGGATGGGGGGTGAGTGCAGTACAGTGTGGGAAAATCTGAAGACGAATGAATATGACAGCTTGGTGGAGACAATTTGACTTGGGCTAAAGGGCACACAGGGACTTTGACCTCTTTCCTGGTGGCCAGCTGTGTGTATCTCGGAAAAGAGAGAAGGAAAGCACAAATCCCTGAACTGTTGGGTTCTCCTATAGTGAGAGCTTGAAACATGCAAGCTCACAAATGATATACACTCTTACACACACGGAGTGAAACACGGTTATATATGCCCAGTCAAAGAATTAGTCTCAAAACACAGCTCATAGTAATTGTTCTCACAAGGCATATAAGAGGGCTGTCCAGAAAGTATCCAATGATATAACTGTTCTTTTTATATTAACAATGGCTGGATACTTTCCAGACAGCCCTTGGGTGTGTGTGTGTGTGTGTGTGTGTTGTGTGTGTGTGTGTGTGTTGTGTGTATTCTCTCTGTTTCCAGTTGACACCAACCTTGGAGACAAGTAGGGTTGGGCGCCAACCTCATTGCAATGGCATTTGACTTCAAGGCACCATGTTGTTTTATTACCGCGACTACTCAGTCCTGGGTGGCTAACATTCCTACTTGAGGGTCCTGCTCATACACGCCCAAAGAGTTAGAGCCAATGTTGCCACTGCAGTGTCTGGAGAATGTAAGGGCTACAGCAGCAACTAAAGAAGGGAAAATAGAGTAAATGACCAGATCAGTTCATACAGCAAACTTTACTCCCCTCTTCCTTTATTCCCTCCACATTCTCCCATCCCCCCCATCATGTCCAGCTGAAATTCTATCACCCATTCTTTTTTTAATTATTTCATTGCACATACCCTCATCTTCATCATCCCTCTCTTTTTGATTCACTCACCTTGCAAAAATTCCAAACCTAGATAAATGTAACTCTACCCACTCTGCACCCACACTTACCCAGGAAAACACCCACAAACATGCATTTGGTCTGAATTTAAAATTTGTGACCACTGACTCCAAATGGCCTGTTCAAATTACTCAGCAATCCTATTGTTTTTCCGCTTTTTCCTCATCACTATTTTCCGCCTTCTTTTCTGTCTTCAAACCTCCATCTGCTCCTTCCTTGTTCTCATTCTTAGCTGATAACCTTACTTCCTATTTAACATGGATATATAAAGGGAAAGCAATTAGAAGAGAGCATCAGCACTCTCCTACCACCACATTTACCAGTCTACCCCCACTGCCTTCCCCCGTTACAATGAGTGAACTGATCATAGCCACATCTAAACTCAACCCCACAGTCTGTACAGCAGGTCCCTTCCTCCCTTGTCTACTCAAGAACAATACTCTAGCCACACCCCGCCTGACACCTGCATCATAAAAGTTTCCTCTGTTCTGGATCATTCTTACCAGTGTGTAAACATGTTATAATACATCCCAAATTTAAAGAGGTATTTTTGTTTGGATCCTACATCCCTTTCCAGATACTGCTTCATTTATTTGCTTATTTTTTGTATAGCAACATTCCTCTAAAGAGATTCATAGTCTCACTATCTCCAGTTCTTCTTTTTGATTCTTGCTTTAATACATGCCAATCAATCTTTTAACCAAGGACTTCACTGAACTAGGTCCTGATAAGGTCACCAATGCTGTGGCTAACCCAAAATGCATTTCTCAGTTCTCAACTTAACTCATCCCATCAGTAGCATTTGATACAGCTCATCATTTCCTCCCACTTGAAGCACTTTACACTCTTCTTTGTTCTTTTGCTCTAGGCTTGGCTGCTCCTTCTCTGTCTGCTTTGCTGTTTTCTCCTCACTCTCCAACCCACAGATGTTGGAATACCCCGGGGGCTCAGAGCTCAGACCTCCCTTCTGTCTACATTCACTCTGGAGGCAATTTCATCCAGTCTCATGGCTTCCAGTACCGTCTCATGTCAATGATTTCTACATTTATATCTTCGTCCTGGGAATTTCCCCTGAAATCCAGACTTCCATATCCAATTGCCCACCCAATAGTTCCACTTAACATGTCCTCAAAGAAACTCTTGATTTCCCCTGCTAAATTTTCATCCTCTGTAAATGGCAATTTCAGTCTTCTAATTGTTCACTCCCGGAAGCTTAGAGTCATCCAATCTGTCAGCAAACGCTGTTGGCTCTATCTCTAGAGCACATCCAGAATCTGACCACTCCTCATCCCCTGTGCTACAACCATCCAGGTCAACCTCTATCACTTCTCTCCTCTGTTATCTATTATAGCTTCTTCTCGAGGCCCACTGCAGCGGCCCACTCAATGGCAGCCAGTGTGGTGATTTAAAATCATTCCTATAGTCAAAACTCTCTAATGGTTTTGCATATCACCCACAGTAAAAGCTAAAGTCTTCAAATTCCCAATAAGCCCCTATTTAACTTGCCCCAACCACCCCTCTGATTTTATCTCCTACTTCTCTCACTCAGTTCCAGACAAAACGGGGTGCCTTAGTGTTCCTCTCCTCACCTCCTTCACTTATCTGCTTAAATGTCACTGTCAGTGATATCACTCAAAAATAGCATCACCTACCTCTGCCTTCCCCTTTCTTGCTTCTCTGCTCCATTTTCTCCTATTGAATCTATCACCAGCTGCCATACTCTTGTTTTTATGTTTATTTTCTGTTCCTGCAACTAGAATGTAAACTTCATGAATATAGAGAATTTGCCTGTTTTATTTACTGCTCTATCCTCTGTGCCTAGAATACTGCTTGGCACATAGTAGACAGTCAATAAATATTTATTGAATGAATAAATGGTAAAGTCATGACAATAAAAATAAATATTTTAATAAAGAAGGAGATTAAACAAGGACACCTGGAATATTGCAAATTTGTGTGATCCTTGAGCTTTGAGTAAACTAATTTATAATTTGTGTGTGTGTTGTTTTATTTATTTTTTCATAGTGTAATTATTAAAATCTTTTTGTTGACACATTGTAATTGCACATATTTATTGAGTACAATTTGATGTTTCAGTACATACATATACATATTGTATAATAATGATCAAATCAGGATATTTGGCATATCCATTACCTCATACTTTTATCATTTCCTTGTGGTGAGAATATTCAAAAGCTTCTCATCTTGCTATTTTGTAAGATACTATACCTTTTACTGTTAAAGATCATCACCCTACTGTGCAAGAAAATATCAATTTGTCATTTAAATAACCCTCTCGATTGAGAATGAGAAATGTTATGTATAGGAGGCAAAACATTAACACTGAGTTGAAATCATTTTATTTTGACCTATCATGAAAAAGGGCGAGCAAGAGAGACCAAAAGGACTAAAGGTAGACCACGGACAGTCAGAAAAAGAAGAAGAAACTGTAAAATATAGTCATTTGGATGTTGGGGAATAGTAAAGAGGACTAGAGGTCTAGAAATGAATTAATGGAAGAGAAGTGGAAAAAGGAGGGAAGCTTGTAAGGCAGAAACTCATCTCTGATAACCTGCCTCACATTAATTTAAGATAATACTCCATTCATCTTCATAGCAGAATCTTTAATTGCAAAATCTTTCATCAGCCTTGTTATTTGCTGCACCTGTCATTGGAGACACTCAGTGGTTTTGTTGTGTTGTTGTCATTTCTCACGCTAATTAGCGGGCTGTTTCGTTGTGTTCTCCTTCGGTGTGGTTCAGTTTAAACAGTAAGGCTGCCAATTATACTCCTGCACCCCGAGCTGATTTCACCTAGAATTTTGGGCGGATTTCAAAGGATGGATTGCTTAAAACATTAATTAAATAACCCCACAAAAGTAACAACTTTCTTAATACCCTTTAACAATCCCATAATCCATCCTGCATCTGCTGCACAGTCGTTAAACCCCAAATATGTGTTTAACATTCAATTGGGTGCTTAATGATCTTACCTTAACTGGGCCTATTAAATTTAAAGAGATGTGCATAATTGAGTTATTGCACATTAATTATAAATACCTATTGGCTATTAAACTCACATTCCAAGGGTTAACACCTATCGTTAGATTTGGCTAAACCTTGCCCAATATGTGTTCTTTGGGAAAAAAAAAATACTCTGATAAAGAAATAATGAAGCCTATCTCTTAATGGGGTGGTCAAGTAGAATTAAAACTGCAAATCCCAATTCTAACCAGATAGCCTGGATATCTCTTACAGAGATATACAGAGAAAATCA
The DNA here is from genome assembly GCF_040939455.1 of Microcebus murinus. Lineage (NCBI taxonomy): Eukaryota > Metazoa > Chordata > Mammalia > Primates > Cheirogaleidae > Microcebus > Microcebus murinus. The sequence goes on along the minus strand of NC_134105.1, from coordinate 111,281,601 downwards.
GAAAACTGTGCCTCGCAGTTGTATAGCACTTAGCACATTTCAAAGGTCTTTCAATAAATATCACTGCTTCCAAACTTTCAGAAACCTTGGCATATATACAATAAGTATATTATAATTACCTTTATGACAAATGGGAACATGTCAGACGTGGAGCATTCAATACTCAGCTGCTCTAGTCAGAGCTGACTTGGATACTGGAAGGGCAAATGGAGACCATGTATAGGTTTTGCTTTGGAAAGACAATGGTAGGGGGGGAAGCAATAAGGAAACAACATGTGCCCCTAACAAAGTTGCATTGTCTTTGCTTCTTACATAATCCTCTACTTTCCTTCTCTTTAGCTGCTACCCCATAGCACTATGGTTCTCCATTCCTTTAAAGCTGAAATTGACTCTGTTTCTTTCTGGCTAACTTAACGAAGAGCTTAAGTATCTTCTCTTCTACATTTTCAAGACACGGATCTGTACCACTTGTTTATCAATTTATAGATGTCGGTAATATATTTGGTTTCTAGTTGATACAAGCATGTTTCAGTTAGTACAATTTATTTGTGTACTTATTACAGGCCACCATGAGGTCTGGTTCTTCTAATTTCTTTCTAACTCATGCAGTGACAGCCGATGGTGAGTGCTTAATAAACGAACAGATTAATTCCCTGTACTGACACTCTCATTTCACATTTAAGATAATGCCCATTTAAAATATTTCGAAATCTTCTTCTTTTGTCCTGAATCTTTAACTTACCCCTGAGGACAATATCTGTGAGTATGGATGCCATGGGACTAAAGTAGTGTTGTGCATCAACTCCTCCCTTTTTTTTTTTTTTTTTTTTTTTTTTTTTTGCCTGTGCCTGAGCTCTGAAGTTCCTCTGGGTGTTCCTCCTCTCAATAATAAAACATGACTGATAACAAGAAACGGCAGCCTTCCAAGTGACTCTCTTTGTAGAAAATCCCCAAACGCATTCAATTCAAATTTAAACAGCAACATTTGAAACAAAGGCAGAGATGTAGCAAATGGCCCCCCGCTCTGTTTTCTAATTGTCTCCAGAGACAGATTGTGTCTATTTGAATTTTTTTCAGCCCAGTCACATCAAGGCACTGACGGATCCTGTCCTTTCCCATCAGCCTTGGGATTTCCCTTCTTGGGCAGAGTAGAAGGTTCAGCAGCATGATCTGGGAATTCAACCTTGACTTCCGTGGCTTTCAGACATTGGTGTGGTGCAACTTTGAAACTTGGGGAAAGTTTTTACACACAACAACAACGACAAAGCCTAACAAAATATGAACTTTTTCATGCAACTAGACTCTCTCAGCTCACGTCCAGCTATTGTTTCTTCTCACTGGGTCTCCTTTATTAGTTTAAGAATCTTGGGATTTTAGTTTTAACTTCACCTGTGTCTCAATATATGACCAAAAAAGTCACTAAATCTCTCCACGCCTCATTTCCTTCAATGGTCAAATGAAAAGAACAATGGCTACCCAGCCTGCCTTATACATTCGGATGAAATTCAATGGAGAAAGGTAGACAGAAATGCTTTGAAAGGGACCAAATTATATGTATATAAAAGGATTATATGTCCCAAATAAAATATCTAATGGGGGTCATGTACTCTACGGAGACCTAAAATCATGGCAATTAAATGAGTATCCCAGGAAAAGTATCTAAATTTACAGGAAGACACACAAAATCAGGAGTGGCTTCAAAGAGGGGAAAAAGGGATCATTTGCAGAGCTTTCTTTAAAAAAAAAAATGACAGTGTGCTATAGTGAAAAGAGCACTGAACTGAGAGATAAAAGAAATGAGTGGGCCTTAGTCCCAGTTCTGTCCCTCACTAGCTGTGTGAATTCAAGCAAATTACTGAACTTCTTTGGGGCCTTTGTTTCCTCAACTATAAAATGAGAAGGTTGGACTTAATGGCCTCTGAGGTCCCTGTTGGTTGTCAAGTTCTATGTAGTTCTCTGTTTCCACTCTGACGCTCTGTCATGCAGGACGCTGACTCTGCCATGGGTTAGTTGAGCACATGGTGAGACTGAGGCTCTTTACCAATTATGAGTTTTATTACCCAAAGTGCAAGTCAGAGACTGGGCACAGTGACCTCTGTTTGGAATCCCTTCTGCTGTGTGAGCTCCACTGTCTATGTATATATAGCTCAGAGGCAGGGCCCAGAGCACTGCTAAGGTGAGACTAGGTGGAGAGGTTTGAGGAGATGGTTTCCAAGGACTGAAAAACACACTCCACAGTATTGAACGTGTTATGCAATGACAACTACCTGTTACCATGTCTGTTCTGTTAAAAGGCATACCAGTGGCTGTGGTGGCCTCTACATCATGAAGTCCACTCTGTCTTGGGTGGTGTCCTCATTGTCATCCAAACTCTCAGAAAATGTATTTCTGCTGGGGCGTGGCTCACTTTGTCACCATACTTGGAACCGTCTCATCCTCTTAATCTAGTCTCCATATACTTCCTGCAGTCTGTACTACATCTCCCTTGCTGTAACTCTCCTCTGTACTCCTGGAGTACCATTTCTTTTGTTCTCAGGATTTCTTCCATCTTTAAGCTTTTAGCTCCTGTACTGTGTCTTATTGTCTTTTTTTTGTCTTTTCATAAATTCAATTTTAATTGATTGATGAATTTCAGTCTCTACTGGAAATAGTCCCCAATTTGTGTATGTTTGATCTTATTTATCACCTTTACCCTCTCTCTAGAAAGTTCAGTTTGATTTTATAACACATGTTGTTCTCTCTGAATAGAGAGAAAATTTGCAAATTTCTTAAAAAATAAAAGACAAAACCCATTTGCTAAAAGGCCTTGACAAAGGTTTATAATGAAATGGTCTTGACCATCAGTAGCATTATTTATTATTATTATTTTAGTAGATATACTAGGTACAAATGCAGTTTTGTTATATGGATATATTGTATAGTGGGGAATTCTGGGATTTTAGTGTGTACCCCTCATCTGAATGGTGTACACTGTACTCAATGGATAATTTTTCTTCCCTCATCCTTCTTCCACCATCTTATGTTTGGAGTCTCCAATGTCTATTTTTCCACTCTGTACAACCGTGCATACCCATAGCTTGGCTCCCATTTATAAATGAGAATATGTGGCATTTGGTTTTTCATTCTTGAGTTACTTCACTTAGGAAAATGACCTCCGGTACCATCCAAGTTGTTGCAAAAGACATTATTATTTCTTATGGCTAAGTAGCACTCCTTGGTGTGTGTGCATATAATGTATACACACCACATCTTTATCTACTCATCAGTTGATGGGAATTTAGGATTATTCCATATCTCTGCTGTTGTGATTTGTGCTGCAGTAAACATACAAGTATCTTTTTGATATAACAACTTCTTTTCCTCTACTCAGAGGAAAAGTAGAGTAGAGGAAAAGAAGTAGTTATATAGTAGTAGTTATATAGTAGTATCCACTAGATACTCACTAATGAGATTGCTGGGTCAAATGGTAGATCTAATTTTAATTCTTTGAGAAAGCTCCATGATATTTTTTAAAGAAGTTGTACTAATTTACATTGCCACCAACAGTGTATAAGTATTCCCTTTTCACTGCATTGGAGCCAATATGTATTGTTTTTTGACTTAAATAATAGTCATTCTGACTTGAGTAAGTTACTATCTCATTGTAGTTTTAATTTTGCATTCACTGATGACTAGTGATGCTGAGTATTTTTAAATATGTTTCTTGGCTATTTGTCTATGTTCTTTAAACAATGTCTGTTGGTGTCATTTGTCCACTTTTTAATGGGGTTATTTGTTTTTTTCTTGCTGCCTTGTTTGAGTTCCTTATAGATAATGAATATTAGTCCTTTGTTAGCTACATAGTTTGTGAATATGTTTTTCATTCTGTAGGTTGTCTGTTTACTCTCTTGATTATTTCTTTTGCTGTTCAGAAGCTTTTTAGTTGAATTAAGTCACATTTCTTTATTTTTGTTTTTGTTGCATTTGCTTGTGGGGTCTTAGTCATAAATTATTTGCCTAAAATAATGTCCAAAGTTGTTTTTCCTAGGTTTTCTTCTGGAATTTTTATGGTTTCAGATCTTACATTTAAGTCTTTAATCCATCTTGAGTTAATTTTTGTATATGGTGAAAGATAGGGATAAGAGGATGACATTTTACTAACTATAGCCTAACATTCTATTGTAGGAGAAACCATTTAAAAGCTCAGAAGACAGAAAGGGTTTCACATACAGAAAGATGACTTGGTAAGACTGTCCTTTTCCCATGGATAATTGTCACACTCTAATCTCATACTGATGTGCTATGATGTTTTAAACATTAACTGAATATTTTCCATTTTCCACTCAGGTTTCTGCAGATAAAGAGATGTCAAGGAGAGCTCAGATAATGCTTCTAACAGGGCCTCCCTCACAAGTGAAAACTTGGTTGGGGATTTTCACAGGTCCAGGGTCCAGCCCTCAAGTTTCAAGTCTGAAAACTCAAATTTATCAATCCAACTAAAGGTCATCAAGCTATTGGACTCAATCAAAGTAGGAAATCGACATTTTCCAAATCCTCACAGCAGAATCTCAATTCATCTAGAGTGGGAGGTATGTATGGAATTATCATCTAAATTGCAAATTCAACCATGTTACTCCCCTGCTTAACATTTTCAATAGCTCCTTTCTGCCTACAGTATAAAATCCAAACTGCTAATAAGGCAATTCCTGACATAACCTCTTTCCACCTTATTTCCTTCCATACCTTCCCTCACAACCAGTGGTATTAATGTTCCAATTTTTTCCCAAACACACCATGATCTCCAAAGTCTTTTTACTGCCCATGCTTATATATGCTTTGAATAGGTTCCCTTGTTTCTTTTAAACATAATGCCAACCAGATTCACCACCCTAGTCCTCTATTGCTACTTCTATTCTTCATATTTCAAGGACAATTTCAGATGTCATCTCCTTTAATACCACCTCACTGATTCCTCCCTACCACAGAGTGGGTAAAAATACCTTCCCTTCATACTCCCAATTCATGCTATGCATATCTCTATAATGGATTTTATAAAATCTCTTCACACCAAAATTATGTTTATTTATCTCTTTGCTCAACTAGTCTGTGAGCTTCTTGAGAACGTTAATCATCCATTTTATCCCTGTAACCTTAGTGTTGGAATGCCTAAGACACTTATAAATGGGAGTACTTAAATATGTTTATTGAATCAGTGAATGCACATATATGCTCAGGACTCTCTCTTCTGGTGGATCAGGCCACTCAGAGTTCAAGTTTAGGCCACTGCAAGAACAGATTTGTGAAGAGAGTTGCTAGATGTTTGTAACATCTATTTTTATTAAGTTAGAATAACCAGTTGCAATGCCCTAATCTCCTGTATGGGTATTTCTGTTAGCATCCCAATGCTACTTAAACTATCATTCACTCTTGCTCTGCAGCTTTCCTTATTCTAGTCTCTACACAATTATCTCAGACAGTCAAGTCACTATCATTGGTTATTATTTTGTGAGTTTTCATTTTTTCCGACACCAGTTGCATTTCAATACTGAGGCATCATGCTGGTCATCTTGATTAGAATGAGAAACAAGTGTGGTCTTTTATCTAGTTTTCTTGGTTTCCCTAGATAGAGATTGGAAAGCATCTTAGCCTCATCATTACCACATCATTATCACCTCTTAAGAGTTAGTGACTTCTGCCAATAGATAATTTTACCTATTGTATGTTGATGCTTATTAGCTTCCATTTCAGAGACTGACTTCTGCTGATCTGTCCCCTATTTCTCAGGGAGGGTGAACTAAAGCTCCTATGCCTGCATGTATTAGATAATGCCTTTTAAAAATAGCTGCCAGATCAATGAAAATTTGCATAGCCTCTAGGCCCTGGCAGTAGAAAAAGCATAGTTCTATGAAGCCTCCTTCCTGGGTTTCTATACCCAGAGAAGGTTAGTGTGGAAGAAGGGGCCCTATGGTAGACCCTTGGGGAAGATGCAGCCTCAGCTGCTGGCTAATGTCTTGGCACCAGAGGGAATCTCTCGGCTCGCTTTGCAAAGCTGGTCCAATCTTGGCTAGCCACACCACTCTCAGATAGCCTTCCTCGGGAAGCTGGCTGTGCTTCTTATGTTCATTTATTTTAAACACAGTGTCTTCTTCTTATCCCTTGATGCCTATTGTGTGGTTTAATTGCTACCCTCTGCCTAGTGGTTGCCAGCATGATGTGCAGTGAGACCCCCTCACACAATGCAGTGTGTGCTTGGAGGGGCTGACAAGCCCAGCTTCCAAACCGGATTCTCAAAGGGAGAGACCAATGCAAACCGTTGTTGAGAAAGTGATAATTTCTGTGCCATGCAATTATACCCTTTAAAAAGTATACCTCTGGTGCACTATCCTGCCAACAGTTTACTGACGACCAGGAAACAAAACCAGCAGTTGATGCTAGAATGGCTATGGAAACCCTGTAATCATCTTAAAAATAGATTTATATAGGGAACCTGGTTGTTATGAGTGTGGTTTTACACTGTGTTTCAAAAGAAAAAAAATTTCCTCTTCACAACTTTAGCCATTTCAATTTCTGTTGCAACATCGTGGATATTTAGGGTTGGAGGAGAGGTGGGGGAGGTAAAGAAGAGAGGAGGAATAAAATGAGCTTGCTAGGGTTTTTCTTTCTATCACAGGTTTATCCTCAACTTATCCACCCACAGACACCCCCACACACACACCACACCCCTATCATTATGGGAATAGCTCCCCACTGATTACACCCACCAAGAAGCCATAAAAGCAAACCTTGTCATCACAACTACCCACTCACAAATAACCACTGCCCTAAGTTCCACTTTATCCCATTTCCACCTCTCCACATGCAATACTCTTCAGCATGTTCCCACCACGTACATATAAAATGCACATGGAGGTAACACTCCTCCACCAAAGGAGTCTCCCACAGTGAAAATTGCTAAGGATGTACCAGCACAGGTTCCACCCCCTTTCCCTGTAATTTGCAAGTTAAAGTGGTAATAGCCTAATAAAGTCAGGGAAAATGTAATACCTGATCAGGAGATGGTACCAAGTACCTGGTGACCTCAGCTCTAGGTGATTAGGAGAGTTGGCTTGAAAATTTAAGTGCCATTTGCTAATAATGTCAGTTGAGTGAATGGTGTCTAGTTGAATTTATGAGAGCAGTACATGGCTAAAAGGGTACATTCCACAGATAGACAATCTGAGTTTGAATTCAGGTTCTTCCATTTACTTGTCTATATCCTTAGGCAAATTACTTCTTTCTGTGTCACAGTTCTCTCATCTGTAAAGTGGGAATTTAAAAATGGTTGTTATGAGGATTCAATTTGTTTATATATGCAGAACACCCAGAAGGCTGTCTGGCACAAAGAAAACACTATTTAATAATATTTGCTATCGTTATTGTTGTCATTGTTTGTATATCAAGATTCAGGGAATTAAGCCTACTGGTTGAGAATTGTTGTACTATGTAGATAGCTCCATAAATACCCAGAGAAGGTTATGGAACTTTATTGGAGAACTTTATGGAATGCCTTAGGAAAAACAAATAAGTGGCTCAGCAACTGTCCTGTTTACCCAGGAAAATGACATCATATGATTGATTCAAAATGGCACGACCAGTTGCTTCTACAAAGAAATGGTCTAAAATAGAGGATAGATGATGGAGTGGGGAACAAGAAGGGGAAAATATTTAAAATTAAAAGGAGGAGAAGAAATAGCATGAAAAAATAGTAAAGAAAGATAAAAATAAAAATAAAATCAGGAAAACACTAACACCTCCAAATACCACGTAGGTCTATACAATCCATAAGACTGTTTCAGCAACATTAGGCTCTTTTAAAAAAAAAAAAACTTAGTCTACTATGTTTTCAGTTAAAATTGAACTGACATTTGAATGTTGTGTAAATATGAGGTCGGTTTGCACTATATTGTATGTTCTTAAGAATTTAAAATTCACCACAGTACTTCAACCTAGTATTCAAATCAACTGCATCCCTAAAAGATCAGGTCTTTGCAAGCAGAGATTTTTCTTAGCTAGTTCCCAGCTATTCTTTCATTTTGCTTAGTTCCGAGCACCTAGTAGGTGCTCAGTGAATATTTATGGATTGAATGAATAAATGAGTGTGTGAATGAAGGAACCCTTTCACTCGGTACACTTAGGAAGAAATGTAATATTAATTATGTGGGAATCAGCTGCGACTCAACTGAGGTCCACTGGATGTAAAATCAGATATGAGTTCTTGTCCCAGTCTTGGCAAATGCTGGCTGTATGACATTTACAAAACACTTAACACTGTTTTTGTAACCGTGATAATAATGATTAGCCCCTCACAGGATTCATGTGAGGAGTACATAGGAAAAGGTAGCTGAAATGCTTTGTTAACCATCAATCCATGTACACATGCAATGCCTTATTTTTAATTTGGTAAACAGATCACAGAAAGGAACTGGCTCACTATTGCTCAGCACTTTAACAAGAGAGCTTTCATCCAGGTGGTGCGTTCATTTTGAAACTATCCTCGCATAAAGGCTAGAAGAAACTAGAAGAAAGAGAAAGTTGAGAAATGGAGTGAGAAAAAGGAGAAGGTAAGGGAGAAATGAGGAAGAGATTGAAGAAAGGGGAGAGAGAGCAATTTTACCTTTGACTGCAGTTGCTCAGTGATGGTGAGAATAAACAACATTCTGGAAATCATTCTTGAAAAATGGACAGCCTACCCTTGATTTTTTTTTTTTTTTTTTCCAAATCTCCTCGAAGGATCTGGCCTGGTATTTAGTGAGACTTTTCAATTAGCCAGCCCTCCCAAAGTCTGGATCCAGGCTGGGAGAAGCTTGCCAGGGCAGTGGCTTTTATCTTATTCAGTCACAAGAAACACGGAAATCAATTTTTCCCAATCTCAGTTATAGCTGGAAATCCATCCTTTTTAAGTCAGCAGGAGGATTAATCTATTGAATGGTTTTCGGGATTTTGCTGACATATAAACATTTTAAGAATACATTACATTTTTTTTTTCCTCCCTCCCTAGCACTATTTTTAAAATGAAGCCTACTTGCAGTGCCGGGCAGAAGAAAGATGGCCACACATTTCCTCCCCGCAGGAGTACAAACCCATTTTTTCCAAAGCCTGAAACACAAACTTAAATTCTCATTGGTCAGTGCCTTCCTCTCCACCAACTGTCCCAAGTCACAGGAAAGTCCACTTTTTTTTCATGTAGAGATTTATGATTCCAAATAATTCAATTTAGAGGCTTCTATACACTGGAAAGTGTTTCTTACACCTAAGTGGCCACTGCAATGGTTTGGTTGCTGTACTACACTTAAAACCGAGAGTACTTGGAGAAACCCAATCAGCAGTATTTTTAGCTGGTATGAGGCTTGCGACTGTAGTAGTTTCCAAAAGGAGGGTTGTAGGACTCCTGGGGCCTAGGGAGTCATTTCAAAGAGTGCAGAGATATGTCCAAGCATTGTTTGTAGGATGAATAAAAAGCAGGTTCCTCACACATATATTCCCACATTCCAATGTATTTAGCTGCTAGTATAACAATGAATATAATGTAAAAATAATACATTTAATAAATAATAAATATATTAAAAGTAATGATGGTATAGTAAAATAATAAAACATTGAAATAGGAATATAAATATGAATATAACAACTAATAATTGATACTATTAATTATACTCAGCATATAAAAATTAAAAAATACCGAACACAAAGTAATTTTTTTTCTATGTATTTACCCTGGCAATAGGCCTAAAGACCCACTTATTAATGAGTAAAGGCTAGCACAATCTGTCGTGTCTGCAAATGGGTTATCATATGCAAAACATTTTAGAATCATTGAGGTAGAACTGATAAACAGAGATGGGGTTAGGCTTGAGTAGGGTCAGGATATTCAAAGAAAATAAGCAACAAGAAAGATTACGTCACGTGACATTACAGAACGGGTAATGGGGAGTGGCATTGGGGGTGTCTATGGCTCAGGTGGCTCATGCCTGTGGTCGTGTCTCTGGAAGGGACTCTAATAATGTGTTCACCTGATAATAAGATTCTTTAAAATTTGCAAAAATAAATTATTTTAATACCAGTTAAGTGCACTCTGCCTTCCTCTTGGACATACTCCCCTGCCTATCAGGTGGTGTTGGAGTGGCTGTGGTCATTTGGCAGATTCAGGAACTTGAGTTGGAAATGTATTTTAACTTATATTTAGTGGGATAGATTTATGTATTTTGTAGTCACTGCCATCACAATGTAGGAATGGCTTCCAGAAATACCCTTACAGTTTTCTGCGCTGACCTACTTGTTAATGATGTGAAGATGCTGGCCAGAAGGCTTAGGAAGAAATAAACAAATTGGTTCTGTTATCCTCTGTACCAGGGCTAGGCTGGCAATAGAGGAGACACAGGGTTTGAAATGTACAGAGTCAGAAGTTAGTCTATGCAAAAGTCTTTCAATAATCACATATCTAAAATTGTAAGCAGAAGATTCAATTATCACCAACAACACTTGGTTAAGACAGAAATCCACTCCTGTCAGAAATAGACTTGATTTTTATGCAGAGTATACCATTATGAAAAACATGATAGAATTTATGTTTTTGTAAGACATAAACCTTCAGCAGAACTACAAACAGTATATATGTCCATAGAGAAGGCTGTATGTTTTACCACCAATAATAAAAATCAAATTTTGATCAACCATGCTGGAGGAAATAATGAATTGGTTTTTTCTTATTCACTAGATAGAAAATGTTACAAAAATTGCTTTCATGTGAGGAGATGATCAATGACTTCATAGCCAAAATATTTAAGGAAAAAATACTATAAAAAGGCATCCATCAGTTAATTAATAAAAATATTTTTCTTCATTTTGTTGGTTGTATTTTAATTTGTTATAATTTCTTTCTTCATTCTAAATAAACATTTAATTTTTTTAAATTTCATCATATTACGGGGGTTCAAATGTTTAAGTTATATATATTGCTCTTGCCCCACCCAAGTCAGAGTTTTAAGCATGTCCATCCCCCAGACAGTGCACACCACACCCATTAGGTGTGTGTGTATCCATCTCCTCCTCCCCCCTCCCATCTGCCCGACACCCAGTGAATATTACTACTATATATGCATTTAAGTGTTAATCATTTGAAACCCATCTGATGGTGATAAACATTTACTTACTTGTATAATAATTTTGCAACATTTTTTCACAAGTGGGTCCCCTAAATTTTATAAGCCTCAGGCCCCACAAATCCCTGGAGAAAGGAAAATTTGCTCACCCACTTCTTTTGGTATAAAACCAGTATAAATTTTATCAAGTTATCATATATTCTTAGGGTTAGTACAATTATGAAGTGGCTAAGAACTCATGCTCTGAAGTCAGATAAATGAGTTCAAATCCAGATTCTACAACTTGCCAACTTGCCACCGCTGTGTCCTGAGGAATTTGCCTAAATGCTCACAGTCTTTTTTCATCAACTGTAAAAGTAGACCTTTTTTTTTTTGAAACAGGTTTTTTCTCTGTCTCCTGGGCTAGAGTGCAGTGGTGTCATCATAGCTCACTGCAACCTCAAACTCTTGGGCTCAAGCAAGCCTCCTGCCCCAGCTTCCTGAGTAGCTAGGATTACAGGCTTATGTCACCATGCCCAGCTAATTTTTCTGTATATTTTTAGAGATGGGGTCTCGCTATGTTCCTCAGGCTGGCCTTGAACTCCTGGGCTCAAGCAATCCTCTCATCTCAACTTCCCAAAGTATTGGGATTAAAAGTATGAGCCACCACACCTGGTCTAGATCATTTTTATTGAGGATTAAATTACAATATATGTACAGCACTTACAACTCTACTAGGTATATGGGATGCACTTAATAAATGTGATTGAGAAATAAAAAGGTACATGTGTGCAAATATATTAATAGATACACGTATTTCTTAGTGAGATCAGCATTAACAAACACACTGACAGTGACTATCATATGAAGTTATTAAGCGGGACTACAAACAAAAATATCCAAAACACAGACTTGCCCGCAGGGCTCGTTCTACCTAGTTGACAGCATTAAAGTTACTAACGTACTCTCTGGACCTGAACTATTCTTTTTTATAATGCTAAACAAATAGTAATTCATTGCAGGTCTAGTTTATTTTCTTCCATGTGTACTTACAAAGGTCAGAGTAGCTTGTGCAAGTTGATAAATTGTGTTTATTTATTGGCAAGCCTGCACCAAATAACATGCAAATGATATGCAAAATGACACACACATTCACATCAATGACTCAGCCACTTATGGTAATAGCACTCCAAGCCCGCTCGGCCTCTGATTGTGGCCGTGTTGTTGTTTCATAAGCATCGATTGCTCTCAACTTTTGCTGATGCAGCCAGACAGTTTGTCAGGAGATAGGCAAAAGAGGCCCATCCTTTTAGTTTAATCTGTCCTTCATTCACCTCCCACATTTATGCTAGGACTTGCACCTTTGGGTTTTCAGTCCATTTGTGTTATATTGTTGACTGCACTCTGTGCAACAGCTTCATTCCTTGGGTCACTGTTGCTCTCTAGAGTAGACTGGATGCTACCCAGGTTGCCTCTGTTGAAGTTAAACGGCACTCATATTCGGGCCCCCAAAACCTAACAATATAGACCATAGGATATAGCCAGCTCATTCCTTATTGCCCCCAGAAGGACCATAGTGAAACAGCATTCCTGCTGGCACCCAGCAGTCAACACTGGGCCTTTTCTCTGAGCACCCATCATGTGAGTGGCGGTTTTCCCTCAGCAAGTGGATGGGCCTGGATCAGCCTCTCTCTCCATGATAAACATGTCTGGATATCACAATCATTTCTTTCCCTGGGAATGCAATGATGATGTGATTTCCAGGGCCCTGCTCTGGATGTATGAGTGACAAACCCATGATCCATCATCCACAATAAACTGTCTTCGTGTAGGTATTAATTTAGTCTTATGTAATATATAGAAGCGATTTGTTGGCTGGCAAGCAGAAAGCGTGTGTTTAAGCAGGCCAGACATATTTGGGCCTCTCCTACACATCGCTCTAACCTGATCGTATATAGCATGCATATTGATTGCTACTTCATATTGAAGGCTATTTTCTGAAATGCTTTTTCATGGTCTTCATTACGACACAATGCTGTTGTAGAAAAGAAATGGAGGATGACTGCGGCTAAACACACTGGGGTTTTCAGGCTCCTTGATTCACGAAGCAATCATGAGAATAAAGAACAATGCAAGGAATTTTTTTCCTTCTTTAGTGGCTTTTTAATGGCTTTTGTTTTTTGGGTTTTATTTTTTTTTTTTTTTTTAGACAGAATCTCACTCTGTTACCCTTAGTAAACTGCTGTGGTGTTAGCAACCTCAAACTCCTGGGCTCAAGCAATCCTCCTGCCTCAGCCTCCCGAGTAGCTGGGACTACAGGTACATACCACAACACCCAGATAACTTTTATATTTTTAGTAGAGAACAGGTCTCTAATGGTTTTTTAATAGATGCTAATTTTCATGGGCTATTTATTAATCTGAATTTGGGCTTTTAAAGACATACTCCAACCTTATAAAGGCCAAAGAGCTTACTCTGTGCTTTAGAAAGTAGGCCGGAAACAAAACATCAGATTCCTTTATTTATTCATGGTATCTTCTATATCAGCTCGGGCCAATAAAAATATAATAGAGGCATGTATGTAATTTTAAGTATTCTAATAATCACACTAAAATATTTTTAAAGATGATGTTAATTTAATAATATATTTTAAAGCAGTATATCAAAAATATTTTGTTTCAGCATGTTGTCAATACAAAAATATATTTTAATGTACACCAATGTAATGAAATTAATCTTTTTTTGTCCTGAGTTAAACAAAACTGGCATGTATTTCATACTTATATCAAAGCTCAATTCAGACTAGCCGCATTTCTAGGGTTCAATAGCCAAATGTGCTGCTATTACATTGAATAGTGCAGCTCTAGACAGCCACAGAAAGGTCTCCTAACCTAATCTAAGGCTTCAATTTTCTCTTTTCTCAGAGAGAGATAAAAGACTTAATGCCTTGAGAGTTTACAGATATCCTCATAAATGTTAGTAAAATTTTTTGAAAAAAAAGAACAAATCTGTGAACTACTTGACAACTGGAAGTCCCAAGTTTTACTCTTGATCGCATGCAGAGGTATAAAGTGTCTGAATCTCCTTTTATAAACTCTGTCTTTCTCAATCTTGCTGTCCTCTAGAACTGTGGTCTCCAAACCCCAGGCTGCGGACTGGTACCAGTCCATAGTCTTTTAGGGACCGGCCACAGAGCTCCACCCTGCCCTAGCCCCCAACTCCCTGCATCCATGGAAAAATTGTTTTCCGTGAAACTGGTCCCTGGTGCCAAAAAAGATTGGGGACCATTGCTCTAGAGGACACCTGCTCTGTTTTTACACCTCACAAAAACTTGAGGGAGGTCTCCCAGAACCCTTTTACATGGAGTTCAGAGGAGGATTGCCCTTTAGGTCTGTGTTGCCCAATAAGGTGGTTCTCAATTTTAATTAATTTGCATTTAAAAACTGCTAGTTATTGGAAACCATTCCAGTATGCTTGTGACAATTTGGGCATGTGAATACATTTTTACCTATAAATTCTATAAAGTTTAAATGGAGATCAAATATTTCTGATAAAACTTTAGCATTCAAATTGGAATGTTCTGTGGCTGTAAAATATACACAGAATTTTTAAAACTTTGTATAAAAAGTAAAATATCTCAATATTTATATGTATTATATGTTGAAATGATAATATGTTGAAAATGGATTTAATAAAATATTTAAATTCATTGTATTTTTTATTTTAATTTTTTTAATGTGGTTACTCTAGAAAATTTGTAAACATATATATGGCTCACATTACGTTTCTCACTGGACAGCACTGTTGTAGGCAAAGCTTCTCTGGATTTCAGAATCTTCTTTTTAATATACATTTCTCTACATGCTAACCACTCTGAATACATTATTTCATGTAATCTTTACAACAACTATATATTAAGTAGATGTTATTATCCTCCTTCTACAAATCAGAAAGAGGTTTAGAAAATTTGCATAAATTTCGCAAAACCACAGAATCATACTTAATAAGTGACAGAGTTGGGTCTGAAGTCAGGCATGTTTGGTTCGCTCCACAGCCCACATATTCTCATTTCACCGCAGCACCTCAGTCTCTGACATTCAGATTCTGATGCTTGTCTACCTTGAGCCCATCAGATATCCATTAAATGCCCATTTCTGACAACTGAACAATAAGAATCTTGTATTTCGTTTAGCTTATAAAGTTGTTATGCATTTATAATCTCATTTTATCTACTTCTACTTTATGAATAAAGAAACTAATAGGTAACTGAGTTAGGACCAGAATCCAGAATTCCTTCCTTTTTCCTTAAAATAAGAATCAGTGAATGAACATGGTGTATGTGAAAGGAATGAGGCTGAAAATATCAGAAAGGCCATATTTAAGTCAAGGGAAAAACAAAGAGCTAACTAACAGAGTTAGGAACACTTTCCTACTGGTATTGTCTGTCCTGGAGGTCAGGAGGCAAAGGCATCAGTCCTTCTGTATTTAGTCAGGGTTCTCCAGAAAAACAGAATCAATGGGATCTAATAGGAGACACATATAAAGAGGCTTATTACAAGGCATTGGCTCTTGCCATTATGGAGCCTGAGACGTCTCATAATTTGCTCTCCAAGTGGGATACCCCAAACAAAGCTGTTGGTATATTGTCCAAAGGCCTGAGATCTGAAGAGTTGATGGTACAGATTCCAGTTGGCGTCTCAAGGCTTGAGAACCAGGAGCACAGAGGCCAGGAGAAGATCAATGTTTCAGCTGAAATAATCAGGCAGAGTTAATTTCAACTTCTCTGCCTTCTTGCTCTATAGCAAAAAGCCCTCAATAGATTGGATGATACCCATCCACATTAGGGCAGGCCACCTGCTTTACTCAATCTACCAAGTCAAATGCTAATCTCTTCCAGAAACATGATCATGGACACATTCAGAAATAATGGAAATGATTCCAACAGAAACAGCTCTCTGGGCACCCCATGGCCCAGTAAAGCTGACATGTAAAATTAACTGTCACAAGTTCACTTCCTCCATATACATCTCCTTAAGCCATACTTCATCTCCAAATAAAGACAATAAAAAGGCCATAATTCCACCTAACATAAACTCACTAACCTTTTTATTCAAGGGGGTCTGGGGCTTCAAACTGGCCCAAGTCTTTGAATTGATTGAGGAACCAGGACTCTTTTTATAACTCAAGTTAGACTTTTGTTCACTTGATTCAGAATGTTTCTGCTTATATATATCAAGTAAGAATTTAGTAGTCTTCCTATCTATTTCACTTCTTGCACTACCATGATCAATTAGCCAATGCCATAGTTCTGAAAAACAAAACAAAACAAGACTATTCTATCCCTTTCTACCAGAGCCCAGTTTAAAAAGAAAACGACTTTTCTGACTGCTGCTGTGACTTTGCTGTCACATTATAGTAACCACGCCTATCTTGCCTTTGGCACTCAATTTGGCCCCTACCACACTGGGATCCAATTATCCCCATTGCATTTAGGTTTCTCAATTCAGTGGCTGTAGTTCTCACTGTAAGGTCCGGCCTACCAAGCAAAGTAATCACAGAGCTCTTCGTACCATGTTTCCCCAAAAATAAGACCTACCTATAAAATAAGCCCTAGCAGGATTTCCAAGCATTTGCACAATACAAGCCCTACCCCAAAAATAAGACCTAGTGATGGGCGTGGCTATGCAGCGTATCTGCACAACCCATGCCCTTGGTCCGGAGCAGTAAAGACGATGAGCAGCCCTTCTCATCTGCCCCATCATGACAGCTACTATCCCAGAGGTGACCGGAAAGGTGCGGGCAGTCCCACCAACAAGGCCGGCTCCCCCTATCAGGTCCCGGCCATCCTGTGCGTGCTACAAGCTGAGTCTTTGAGGGGAAAATAACACATCCCCTGAAAATAAGCCCTAGGGTGTCTTGTTGAGGAAAAATAAATTTAAGACCCTGTCTTATTTTCAGGGAAACACGGTAGATGTTGGAGCTGCCCTCAGAAATTTATTTCTCACAGTGTTGGGGGGACAGGTATGTCTTCTGGACCTGCCCAGTGTGGGTGAGTAGATCTTAAATGAAAACTCCATTCTAACATTCCAATCTCTATAAGCTTTTAAATCCCTTCCTCTCTATTACACCACGGCAGCTTGGGCGTTTCCGGTATGCTTGCTGTGGGCCAACTTTCTGGTCCATGTTTCAGCTCACCAAGAAACAAACTGCTATAGCTGTTTATAAATCCCCGAGCTGCAATAGTAAATGCAGAATCTCTGCTTAGGGAGCCCATATCAGTAACGGTGGCCTGGTGAAACTTTGTGTTCCCTCTACTATTACCCAACACCCTTAGAATCCATTCCCACAAAGTTACCTGGATTTCTGATTGTATAAATTAGAAAGCTCAACTAGTTCTTTTGGAGTATAACCCACTTCCTTGTGGGTTGCACATTGTACCTCACCTTTAGGGGTCTGTTGGAACAGGAGTCTAATTATAGGCATAGAAGCACAGTGGTGCTGTAGGGGTGAGTGCTAAGGAGAAGTAGCATTGTCATGCATGACAAATGCCTCAGGGGAGGCCATTACAGTTTCCTCAGGCAATACAGAGTTAATCACCTCATACAGGGGTTGCCAGGCCACTAACACTGTGGGTGAAAGGGCTGATACCACTGTGGATGTAGAGAGCTCCTCTACTGGCAAAGGAGATTCATCAGAGTTTAGGAGCCCAACATTTCCATCATCTTGATCAGCGTCCTCGTATATATCCCCATCCCAACTCACAAAATTCCATTCTTTCCTAATCAATGCACTCACTTAACAGTAGACACCCCTGAAAGGCTGGAAGTTAACATTGGCATCATAATCCAAGCAGTCACAGGATGAGACGCTGTGTTTGGCTTTCAGTAATTCCAGCTTGGCAGCCACAGGAGATAAGGGTCTCTTTCAGGGCAAGCATAGGAGTTTTCTGGTCATTTATTTGGTGGTCCGGCTGGAAATTCAAATCCCTGAGCTTATTCTTTTCTTTCACCAGTTTGCCCAGTGACATTAGGTGCAACCAACCAACCTCATTATATTCATTAGTTTTTCAAAGATGTTTGAAAGTACACTAGTCTCCCTTTTCCTGCATTTTCATTTTCTGCAGCTTCAGTTACTCAAGGTCAACTGTGGCCTGAAAATATTAAATGGAAAATATTAGAGATAAGCAATTTGTAGGTTTTAAATTGTATACTATTCTGAATACCATGATGAAATATTGTGCAACACCACTCCATCCTACCCAGGATATGAATTATCCCTTTGTCCAGTGTATCTACACTATATAAACTACCCTCCATTAGTCATTTCATAGCCACCTCAGTTATCATATCAACTGCCAGGGTGCCACAGTGCTTGTGTTCAAGTAACCCTTATTTTAAGTAAAGTACATTTTTAAGTAAAAATGTCCCCAAAGCACAACAGTAGCGATGCTGGCAATTCAGATTTGCCAAAGAGAAGCTGTAAAATGCTTCCTTTAAGTAAAAAGGTAAAACTTCTCAACTTAACAAGAAAAAAAAAAAATTGTATGCTGAGTTTACTAAGATCTGTAGTAAGAATGGATCTTCTATCTGTGAAATTGTGAAAAGAAAAAATAAATTTGTGCTAGTTTTGCTGTCACACTCAGACTACAAAAGTTACAGCCAACATGCATGATAAGTGCTTAGTTAAGATGGAAATGAGATCAAATTTGTGGGTAGGAGACATAAACAGAAACATGTTCTGATTGACAGAAATTGGGTTTGGTACTATCCCCAGTTCCAGGCATCCATGGGGGGGGATGTCTTGGAACATATCCCCCATGGATCAAGGGAGACTACTGTACCAAATACAGTCTCCCAGCATCTTGCTTCTTATCCATGGTTGATTAGGACTATTAAATGCAGACATTTTTCATATTTCTATTTCCAAATCATTCCATGGGCTATCAGTGCTCTTTGATACTAGAAATTGAATTATTAGCATTTTAAAATCTAATCAGATTATAGAGCCAATTCCAGAAACCCTAGAACCAATTCAGAAAGCTCATCCTTAAAATTTTGTTCTTCTGATATTGAATGTTCCCAACACAGGGAAATTGATAAATATTTGAGATGATGTATTTGCTAATCACCCTGATTTGATCACTATGCATTATATGTATTGAAATATCACAATATACCTCATAAATATGTATAATTATTAATATTATATGGCAATTAAAAATTAAAATTAAATTAAAAATCTGTTCCTCTAGAACCACTCACAGTACCAAAATCTCTATCACTGTCTAACCAGCTGTCTGTGAATCTCATAGCCCAGTCAAGTTAACATATAAAATTACCAAAATCTTCCTTGTTCCTTTTCCAAAGGAACATCTTCCTTGTTCCTTTTCCAAAGCTTCATGGGTGACTATTGGCAAATGTTTTAAATGGAGTTAGTACTATCTACAAAAGAAAAAAAGAAAGTAATCCCATTTGTAATAGCATCAAAACCAATAAAATAGGAAAAAGTTTATCCAAGAAGATTAATAATCTGTACATTGAAAACTATGAAACATTGATGAAAAAAATTAAAGAAGACATGAGTAAATAGAAAGATATCTTGAGAACCTGGATCAGAAGGATTAATATAATTAAAGTGTTCATACTACCCAAAATGATCTATAGATTCAATGCTATCCCTATCAAAGTTCTAATGGCATTTTTCACAGAAAAAAAATTCTAAAATTTATATGATACCACAAAAGACTCCAAAAAGCCAAAGCAATCTTGAGTAAAAAGAACAAAGATGAAGGCATCACAATTCCTAATTTTAAATTATATTACAAAACTATAGTAGTAATCAAAATAGTATAGCACTGGTATAAAAATTGACACATTCATCTATGAACAGAATGGAGAGCTCAGAAATAAATTCAGACAAATACAGTTAACTTATGTCTGACAGGGGTGCTAAGAATACACAATGGGGGAAAAATACTCTCTTCAATAAATGGCACTGGGAAAACTGGAGGGCCACATGCAAAAGAGTAAAATTAGACCTCTATCTTATACAGCTCACAAAAAATAATGTGAAATAGATTAAAGACCATAAATGTAAGACCTGAAACCATGAAACTCCTAGAGTAAAAAAAAACAAAAAAACACACACACAGGTGAAAAACTCATTGACATTGGCCTTAGCAATAACATTTTGGAAATGACACCAAAAGTACAATCACAAAAACAAAAATAAACCAGTGAGACTCCATTAAACAAAAAAGCTTCTCCACAGCAAAGGAATGAGCCAATAAAATGAAAATTTCAACCTACAGAATGGGAGAAAATTCTTTCAAACCATACATCTGATAAGAGGTTAATATCCAAAATATATAATGAACTACTACAACTCAATAGTAAAAAATTAAATAATGTCATTTAAAAATGGGCAAAGGACCTAAATAGACATTTTCCAAAGAAGATATATAAATGGCCAACAGGTACATGAAAAGGTGTTCAATACCACTAATCATCAGAGAAATGCAAATCAAAACCACAATAAGATGCTACCTCATCCTTGTTAAGATAGCTATTATCAAAAAGACAAAAGACAAATATTAGCAAGGATATGGCAAAAAGAGAACATTTATGCTTTGTTGGTGGGGAAGTAAATTGGTACAGTCATTAAGGAAAACACTATGGAGCTTCCTCTAAAAATTAAAAATCAAATTACCAAATGATCCAACAATCCCACTTCTGGTATTTACTTGAAGGAAACAAAATCAGGGTCTCAGAGAGATATCTACATGCCCATGTTCATTGCAACATTATTCACAATAGCCAAGACAAGAAAACAACCTAAATGGTCATTGGTGGGTGAATGGATAAAAAATGTTGTATGTGTATACAATGGGATATTATTCATCCATCAAAAAGAAGGAAATTCTTCCATTTGCAACAAACACATTTGAACTTTGAGGGCATTATACTAAGTGAAATAAATCAAACAGAGAAAGACAAATACTATATAATCTTACTCATATATGGAATCTAAGAAAACTCAAATTTACAGAAGCAGAGAGTAGAATAGTGGTTGTGAGAGGCTGGGTGGGGGGATTGGGGGACGTTGGTCAAAGATGCAGACTTTAAGATGAATGAGTTCTGAGACTCTAATACACAGTATGTTAACTATGGTTAATAATACTATATTGTGTACTTGAAATTTGCTAAGGAAATAGATCTTAAATGCTATCTCACACACAAAGAAATGCTAACTATATGAGGTGATGAATGTGTTAACTAATTTTATTGTGTGAATCATTTTATAGTATGTTAATATGTATACTAAATCATCATATTATAATACTTTAAATTTATATAATTTTATTTGTCAATTATTCCTTAATAAGGCTAGAGTAAAAATAAGTGGACTTTGTATAAGTTAGCATTTTTCAAACTGCGGGCCAAGACCCATCAATAGGTCATGAAATCAAATCAGTTCCTCACAATCAGTATCGTAAAAAGTAAAATAGAATGCCATAGCAAATATCAAACTGTAGCTCATGTAGTAAGAGTAAATATTGTTTTATGACACTTGATATTCATTTATGTGCGTATAAATGTGTGTATTGTAATGGGAATTGTATTTCCTAGTGTGTGAGTGATAGAAAAGCAGGAAAGCAGGAAAGGAAGGAAGGAAGGAAAGGAAGGAAGGAAGGAAGGAAGGAAGGAAGGAAGGAAGGAAGGAAGGAAGGAAGGAAGGAAGGAAGGAAGGAAGGAAGGAAGGAAGACAACACTGCTGTATGCCATACATTAGAAGAATTGTAGCCATACATTATGCTGCACCAGCACTGTACCAGCACTACAGTGGGCTGTTGCTTCCAGTAAACCTCCTGACTATCCTGGATCAATCAAGCTGACTGCCTCAGCCAATTTCACAAGGCATAGAATTGTCTCAATTGGTCCAAGAAGATGTCAGTCAGGATGATATACTGTCAATTATGTAAGTCCACACCTTGAGTTAACATTTCAATATATAGCCTTCTCTACTCCCCCAGATTACTTCATCATCATTATTTTCTTACCTTCTGAAACTCAAAAAAATTAAACTCTCAGGCAACAGCTTTATGTATTAGCCATAGCCACAGCAGTGGATGAACAGTGGGAAGAATTTTAGATGGCAGCAGATATGCATGCGTTTATTCACCTGGCACTTAGAGAGTACTTTCTATGAGCAAACGCTAACTCATTGTGCTATGATTAAGAGGAATTAATCATGAGAGTGGATACAAAGCTTTCTAAAAAGATAACCCAACCAGGTCTGCAGATTACATGGCTCCTCTAAGAAAGATACCTTGAAGCAAAAATCAGCCATTTTAGTAAAGAGATGGGAAAGGAGTGGATTGGGTAGAGAGGTGGGTAAGCGAAAAGAACATGGACAGAGAGAATGCAGACTACCCTTTGGAGAAGTTTGGTTTTAAAAAGGAGGGAAGATAATAGGCAATGGTTGGACAAACTGAAGTTCGATCAAAAGAGATATTGTTTAGTTTTTGTAGTTTTAGATGGGAAGGATTTGATCATGTTTAAGGCTGATGGGAAATTTATGGAGGAGAGAATGTGCCTCGTCAGTCCCATTTCTCTAAATTTTACTCATTCTTTTAAGGCCTAAAATGCGTATCATCTCCTATGTAAAATCCATTTTCCCCCACTGCTCTCTCCCACACATCCCCTTCCTCAAGTGAAAATTCATTTCCCTCCGAGTTCCTAGTATTTGAATATTTATTCGTTACAGCGTAGTTACTTTCTTCTGTGTATTTTACTCAGCTTATTTCCCATCTCCTTAATTAGATTGTGAGTTTCTTAAGTAAAAGGACTGTGTGTTGGTCATCTGTGCCACTCACCATAAGGTGACCAAAACATCATGTGTACTTAGCAAATGTTTGTTGATTGACTGAGCAGGAAGGATTCTGAGCACAGCCAAGGGAATACTCAGAACTAGAAGAGAGCAAAAATCATCCTTATCCACCACACCTCTTATCTCCCTTACATTCAGAAACATCAGGTTTCCATTCCTTGAATGGCCTAAAATAAGGATTTTAATGACTAAAGTCAGCAACAGATCCACAGGCTTTTAGGTGGCCCACGGACAATCCTAGTCCCCCAATTTATTTCATTCAGCATGCATAATGGTTATAAACTTGTACATTAGTTCTCATCATTTCAATATGGGTAATTTCACATAAGATTTAGTTAATTTCAGGTTTATAAGCTGAGTAGATACCTCCTTTAGGCAGGGCCTGGTAGCTAAGCTGGCTCAAATCTGCATCATGCTTTCTTTACTTGTGTAGATATCTGCATGGTCCCTGAAAATTTTGAGCTTGTGAGTTCCAACCAACTGAGCTAATACCTCTAGTGTTTGCCATGGGTTGGTAGGCACACTATTAACATTTTTAGGAAAATAATTTTTCATTATATGTGACTGGTCCATTCAATGCAGGACCTTCAGTACTCCTAGCTCTTACCTACTACAGGTGAGCACTAAAATCACTGTGACACCCACTAAAATCATTGTGAAAGCCAAAAACATACCCTGCTCCATGTATTTTCATTTCCAAATGCTCTGGGAGGAAGCAAGACCATCCCTGGTTGAGAATCAGTGCTCAAAGAGATGATACTATGATCCATGCTATACTCTCATTAACTAAAAATGTCAGCTTTCTAAGGTTTTCCCCAGTGTGATCTACTGGGGAAGCCCTGGCTATATGTCCATAGGCTATCCAAAAAAGCAGCTATAGCCTCATATTCACCATTCAGGAGTACTTGGACTTAAATAATGCTATCAATAGTCCTATTATCCACTGTGGCAGGGACCACCCTAGATGTCTGTGGAGTCTCCACTTTAAACAATCCCTGATCCTTGCTGCATCAACCCAGGACACATGATTATGTTTCTATTAGAGTTTGACTTCCCGTGTTTCATCAGAAGTTAAGCCCATTTGTAAGCCCTAGACTTCTAACCTGGTCTGTAAGAGCTTCCCAAGCACTTGAAAGACCCTTGCCCTTGAAACTTGGGAGGGGGGGATGGGTAAGTGAATAGTAGAGGGGACGGCAGATTTCTTCTCATGATTCTCACTCATTTGAAAGACCAAACTTGATCCATCTAGCTGATTCCAATACCACCTACCATCTGAATTTTCCTGGGTTTTTATTCCAATGTAGGATTGAATCCTAGGTGGGGACACACAAGAGAAGCACATTTGACATCTGCTACATCACATCCTGCCTACTTCTCCCTCCCAACATGCTCAATAGCCAAATCCATGCTCAAACCAATGATCAACCTGCCTATCATTTTAACCTCCAATATGTCATACGAAGGGAGCATTTCAGTGTTGGTCAGAGGCAGGGACACCCCTGAGCAAAGTAGAAGGAAAACTTAGGAGAAAACAGAAAGAGTTGTTGGACCTTACAATTCTTATGGAGTTCTGTGGAGACACGAAAGGATGGAATCTCAGGTGCAGAAGCTGTGAGCATTCTCTCTATAGTATCTCCCCAAGCAATTGTCCAGCCTGTGAGGACACAATCTCAGTGACAGGGACATCTTATGTCTTAGCTATTCCTAGCTTAGACAGTTCTGATGACTACAGTTTCTTCATATATAGCTGAAAAATGCCTTATGCATTGAAATCATACTCACATTTTGAAAAGAAATGGGGGGGGGAATGACATAGTGATATTGAGAGCATCAACATTTCAAGTACTCATTTAATGCTCACCATAAGTCCAAAGGCAGCTAAGCACTTTACAGACATGATCTCAAAAGAATAGCACTTTGTTCCATATCTGTGATAGGCAGAATAATGGCCCCCAAAGATGTCCACATCCTAATACACAGAACTTGCGGATATGTCATTTGACATGGCAAGGAAAGATGAAGGTTGCTACGCAGCTGACTTCAAGATAGGGAGATGAACTTGGGATATTTGGGTGGGTCTAGTGTAGCCACAATGGTCCTTCAAATGAGAAAGAAGGAATCAGAAGAATCAGTGTTTGAGGGATGCAGAGTGAGCAAGACTCAACTTGGCCATCACTGGCTTTGTCTTTAAAGTTGGAAGGGGACCACAGGCAAGGAATTTAGGCAGCCTCTAGAAGTTGGAAATGACAAGGACACTGATTCTTCCATGGGGCCTCCAGGAGGAATACTTTTGCCGACACTGTGATTTTAGCACAACCATGTGAGACTTCTGATCACACGGATCAATAAGATAATAAATTTGGGTTGTTTGAAACCACTAAGTGCATGGTAATTTATTACAGCTGCAACTCCTACAACTACTACTGCAACATCAAAACCTCTTTGCAAAAGTCAGTCATTACCCACTTCATATTTTGTCCCCCAAGCTAAGTATCCCAGCTCTTACCTGCCAAACCTGGCCGACACACAAAGTAAGCATACAGTCATAAGGTTGTTTTGCTTGATTTGGCTCAGTTGGTATTAAATGCCAAATCTAATATAGCCAGGATGATTGCTTTCCAAAATGACCACTTTGAGAATTATGATATATTCTTCCTCAAAGCTGGCATTATTTGCAAAAAACCAAAAAAGGTAATTTTTTTTTTTTTTGGTTAGGCATTTTTGTTACTTTTTGTAACCTTAGAGACATATTACTCTACCTTAACAATCCTCTTTTCAACTCATGTGTAAAGAATTTTCTACCTTAACAATTCTCTTTTTTACCTCAGCGTATAAAGAATTTTGACTATTTGAAAAGTTAAGTGCACCCCTCAACAGATTGACTTTTGGGACCACTGAGACAACTCCAAACCATGTGCTCCAATTCAAGTATTCTGTAAGGAATTCCTCCAAAGAAAATCCTAAAATGCTTTTAAGCAAGGTTAGTACATTGAATAAGGGTGGTGCAAACTCTTTGGTACCAAAGGGAGAACCTAATGTATATGGCTGTTGAATGTTTCTTAAAAGCAAAACAGTGAAAACATCAATTTAAATCAAACTTAAATACATACTTTTGTAGTAGCAATGGAAACATTTGTTTTTCTCTAATGCTTAGAAGGGGAGGGAGACAGTAGAAACCACTTGTCTTCTCCTCTCATACCTCTTCTTCATTCTGTCATGAAGATTAGATAAAATCTCTCC
Organism: Microcebus murinus; assembly: GCF_040939455.1. Lineage (NCBI taxonomy): Eukaryota > Metazoa > Chordata > Mammalia > Primates > Cheirogaleidae > Microcebus > Microcebus murinus. The sequence goes on along the minus strand of NC_134105.1, from coordinate 111,255,376 downwards.
CTCATTCCCCAACCTCCACCCAAGCAAGAAAAAAGAAATGGGTCCATATATTACTTAAACAATCCTGCTGTAATTATATATGGTCTAGGTGTGAATTACTTGGGGCACTAAGAGTCTGGGGAGAAAACTAGAGGACTCTCACCGCCTATATCACAGTTTTGTTTGTGTGGTTTTTTAAAATGTTGATCCCCAAACAGTAGCCAGCCTAATAACTCTCCACATTCTATCACTAATAAACTTGGTAATGGATTTCTTCTCTCTCTCAACATTTCATAGGTTTTGCCCAGGCTGCCAATGAAAGTGAAATGTACTCTGTGTTTGCTTCTTTTTTTTTTTTTTCTTGTTCCTTTTTAAGTTATAGCTGCTGGAGAGGCTTGATAAGTTTCTCTCTTATCTCACTAAGACATCTGAGGCTGATCCATAGTAACTGAATAATCAATTAATTCTCCTGCAGAGTTCCATTTACATAATGAAAATGCAACGTGCTGATATTTTATACAAGTCATTTTTGGTCGTCTAGACTGATAATATATTGTGTATTGATCGAGGGTGAAAGCCTAATGGATCTTCTGTTGTTGAAGTCGCAAAATTACAATTAAAGTAAAATGACAGAAGCAAGCATCTATTGGATTCTTATCTATATATCTCTCTTTAATATAGGTTTCTAAATGTCTGGACCTGATTAAGGCTTTGCTCTCATTTGAGTGAAAAGGGCACATAATGTGTGGCTGTTCGTGTTCTCATGGCTATGGCCAAAATCAATATTGTAGTATTTGCAAACATTACCAATTTACAAGGCTAAATTCTGTATCCTCTCCATAACCGGGGCACCTGTGACTTAAATCACACCTTTACTGTTGACGCAGTGGCCTCTTAACCTGAAGAAGGGAAGAGATTGGAGTAGAGCTTAGATCAAATAAATATAAATTAAGAATTCTGTGGTCTACATAGTCCTACGGGGACAATAAGACTCGATTCTTGATCTTTGTCCATTTGCCTTCATATATTTATGAAATCAGATCATGATTAATGATTTTTATTGCAGCCTTAACACAGAAGGCAATAGAGTGTTAATGGTTAAGCTCATAGGCTCTGAAGCCAGGCTGTATAAATTCTCATTCCCATCACTTAAAAACTATGAGACACAGATTAACTTGCCTGACTTCTTTGAGTCTCAGTTTTCTCATTTTTAAACAAATGCAATATTAATGCTCACTCCATAGTGTTGTTGTCAGAATTAAAAGAAGCTTATACGTGTTAGGTTCCCAGAATAAGGCCTGTCAAATAGCAAATGCTCAAGAAAGTTATCTATAATTACTAACAAATCTATTTGAAAAAGCATCATGGTCCTGGCACTCTAGGGCAGGTACTTTCCATTTAGTTGGAGAGAGTCGATGCACACCTAAGAAGATAATTCAAAAGAAGAAAGTTGAAGCAAAAAGTAGCTATTCATTCAAACATAGATGGTAGGGACTATGCTTTGAATGTGTACCTCAAAGAGTGTGTGTTGAAACTTAATGTCTAATGCAACAATGTTGGGAGCTGGGGCCTAATGGGAGGTGATTAGGCCATGACATCTGTACCGTCATGAATGGGTTAATGCTGTTATCAATGGAGTGGGTTCCTTATATAAGGAAGAGTTCATGTCCTCTTGCCTGCTCTCACTCTGTCTCTCTTGACTTTATGCTATGTAATACCTTCTGCCATGTTATGACACATCAATAAGGACCTTGCCAGATGCCAGCACCTCAATCTTGGACTGTCCAATCCAGAATCATGACTCAATAAATTTCTGGTCATTATAGATTACTCAGTCTGTGGTATTCTTTTATAGCAGCATAAAACAAACTAAGACAGAATGGTTATGTTTTCTATTTTTCTTCTTTCTATTTTCCTTCTTTCCGTTTTTCAACACTATGCGATGGGCACTAATATTTTTACAATGGCCATGCATTATTTTTTATAATCTTTAAAAAATTATTTCTACTTTGAAAAGGGGAGGAAACCATCCACCCAGGAAGAAGCAGTATTATCTGAAGTTCACACACTATGGTTCTGTGTTTTGTTCCTACCACATTTTACAGTGGTTCTCTTCCTCAAATGTGTTATCCATGTTTATTCTCACACCTCTTTGCATAGCAACTTCTACCAGATTTTGGAATGCCTTCAGAGCAGGACCCCCTTTGATAAATCAGGATTGTCCAGCTATTGTACCTTTATTTCTATTCATATATTCTCCATTTTCCCATGTTGCCTTTTACCCTCATTATGAACAAAACTTTACAGGTAGGAAAAAACAAGAAGTGACACTTGTTTTAATTTCCTTTATCCATGGGCAAATCTCAGAGATACCACTGAAGTGGGAGGAGGCTTCATAGCCCTAGGGTGATAATAAAGATGTCCTCTTTGCCCTGCAATGGGACAAGACCTCCTTGGAGCTTATCCAGCCTGGAAAACAGAGCACACAATTGTAAAGCAGATGTGGAATAGCAGTGACTAGGAAATAAAAATCAAGTCAATACATAAAATCCAGGAAGTTCAAGGCAACAACCAACAGTAAAATAAAAACATCCACCTCTTAGAAACTCAGTGTATTCTGTGCCTGTACTCAGCTCTGGACTCTGACTTCAAGAAAAATTGTTTTGATGTGTGAAAAAGGAAAAGGAAGCTATATAACATTTGTTTCTTGATGGTTCATTAATTACCCTTTCTGACTAGGGTGTATGAACTCAAGCTATTCAAAGTTGAGTTAAAACTAGCAGTGGTGGTGGCCAAAATTGCATTCTCAGCCCAAGAAAAGAAATCATCCCATGAAGATAAGAATTGGCTTAGACTGGGCCATACATCTTTAACACTCAGTAAGAATGCAGGTTCTTAGAATGCCCAGGGTAAAAATAAATTGGAGCCTCTTATTTGACATTGACTTTATTATTGCTTTTGTGCTTTGTTTAATCACCAATAATGATACTGTATATGACTACATGGTCTTATTTCTACATATGGTCTTAATTCTCTAGTGTTTCAAATGTCACAGAGCATCTCTAGTCTTAGTATCATGGTATGAAAAACACAATAAACACACAAAATAGACTAACAACTTTTCTTGACCTTGTACCTGCCAATGAACACCAATGACTTTACTAATAGTAAATTCTAATGAATTCCTTGTGTAGAAAGGCTATAATTGCGTACAGTGGGAAACTGAGGTACAGAGAAAAACAGTGATAGATTTAGAATTCTGGACCAAGTAGGCAATCTTTAAAGGTCAGGGTCTGGCTCAGGTGCCAGGAGGATGAAGGAATCATGCCAGAGGGGCGGGCCATCTACAAGACACCTTGCGTCCGCCCCAAAGTGATGCCCAGGGAGGCGGTCCCAAGAGTGGTAGTGATGTGTGGTTACAATTATTTATAGTTCTTCTTAGTGCTCAAAGAGGACACATTTTTCCCAGAGATTAAAAAAAAATGTTTTCTTGTGCTAATGGAGGTTAAATATAAAAGAACATAATGTGGGATATTTCCTGTTGCGCTGGAATTTGTGGATGAGATCCAAACTAAGGGACAAAAAGATGCTAAATAACCCATATTCTGAAGAAATCTGTGAACAATTGGGATAGACACCACTTGGGGATTCTCAAGAGTTAACAACCAACTCAGAGTCAAAAGTTATCGGCCTGGTGAGAAGACACGTGGCTGTTTCCTGCCCCTTGCTTGAGGAGAGGAAGGAGGAGGTTCTTTCCCATGCCCAAAGCCAAGTGAAGCAAGCTCCACATATTAGTTATGTCTATAAGAAAGAGGACCAGACAGCTTGATGTCTTGGTGACCATCTGCTCAGGCAGTGGGCTCATTAGATGTGACCTGCTCCTACTTGAACAGAGGGAAAGGGAATTGAAGAGAGAAGGCACCAGGGAGCAACTCTCTTTTGCTTTCCCCTGGACCAAATAAACCCCAGAGAAAGAAGCCTGCCCGAGTTCTCTTGCCAGCAAACTACTCAAGCAGGGTGATCACCAGTGCAGGGAAGCCCAGAAGCTGTGAGGTATATCAATGTGCTTAAGAATTGAGGTGTTGGAATAAATCAGGCCAAAAACAATTCTCTCATTTCAGAGGAACTCTGCAAGGGGAGCCCCCTTCTCTGTGGGCCCCACCCAAGAGCTCACACATGTCCTTGTACACCAACCAGTAGGATGTCACTTATACAGAGACGCCATACCTGGTGATATCAGCAAGAGGATCAGTGACAACCAATAGAGAGGTCCAATAAAAAATAGGTTGCCCTTCCCACACTTCTCCTTCAAGGTCCATATACCAGAGAAGTTAAGCCTTACAAAGGAAGAGCAAGGAGGTTTCCCAGAAGCAGGCCACACTCCAAAGTGAGGGAAAAGGTGAAGTTACAGGGTAGACGACATTCCCTCCATACTTCTTCGGGACCCTCAAGCCCAAACCTGTCTGATTCTAGGAAGCTGGAGAGGGAAGAAGATAGGATTTAAATTACTGTGAAATATAATTTTTTAAATTGAATAGGCAGAATTTTTTAAAATCTCTTTTGAGATTTTAAAAACCAATGGTATTTTCCTGATATAATGGCTTAAAACGGAAAAACTATAAAAATAGCTTGATTGCTGCACCACCAATGGGTTAAAACATCTCAATGATTGGTTATATAGATTATTTTCACATAACGCCTTATGTTGGAACTGGGTCTTAAACACAGACCATTTAACTTCAAACCTTGAATTTGTTCTACCCTATTGAACTGCTTCCTTCCCCCATACCAAATAATTTATCCTGTCTTTTATAAGGAAGGAAATGACAAGAGTAGAAAAAAATGTTAGTAAACTTTCCAATGCTTTTATTTTCAGAGCCTCTTTAAAATCACCACCTTCTTCAATTTGTTTCTTAACTAACCAGATTTTAAACCATGTACTTGAAGTGACTAGATAAGATTGAAAACAAATGGGGGTTGGGGTGGAGACACAGTCTATCGTGCCTATCAACTTAATAAATGAAGTTATCCTCATCAGTCAGGTCCAGAGGCCAGCAAGTCCCCGCAGTTTGCTGAGTCAGACCCAGCACATTTAATAAAAGCGATTGAAAAATAATGCTTGATGTTGCTCTAGTTCAGATGAGTAAATTGTGAGGACACCCCATACATTAAGCGGACCCATTCATTTCCATAATGTGATAGGATCATCTCCATTGATTCCACCATGCTCTGAGGACAGAAACTTGCCTTGGGTCCTTATGAAAGACTTATGGGGTCTCAGAGGAGTTGACAGGAGGCAATGCACTAAACCCTGTGTCCAAATCCCAACAAGTTTTTCTGCTGACTTGTCTCTCTGAACTTTTCTGATGTTTTTGTTTACACCCGTCAGACTGATGGAAGGTGCCAAGATTCGCTCTCTTTTGTGCATGATATACTGAGGGTACATGTCTTCCATTTCTAAACTTCCCCATAGTTCATTGATCTTAAGTGGTGAGTTTATGCCTACTTGTGAGGTCTAGACCCATCTCAGGAAGACTGCCGCAATGAGTGAATTGAAAATGTGTAATCTTCAACATCTCTCTAAGTCATTTCCACCCTCCCAAGCATATTCTCTGTCACTTAGACTAGAACTTATAATGTGTAACCCGATCCTCTATTGCTATTTGAATTTGTTGCCTATTTTCTGCTCTATAAACACTGACCTATTTCATATTTTACACTGTTGTTTCTTTGGAATATTTCTAAAGCCTTTTAAATCATCCTAATTTCATCCAACAACATCCAAGAAATTCTTATTTGTTGAACATGATAAGCTCTGGAGACATGAGTTGAATGTGATACAACCCCTGTCTTCAAATAACTTAAAATCTAGCAGAAGAGAGAGGAGACAGAAAGATCCTTGGGGGCTCAACTTGAATAAGGAGGTGACTGTGTAAGTTGGCCCCCCAGTAGTAACTCTGGAAAGAAAAATCAGGTTGGGTATCACGGGAAGCTAAGATCCTTATCACAGAAAGACAACAGTAGATACCAAATTCAAAGCACAAGACAAAAGCAGAACTGAAATGAAGACCAATGAATAATATTGGTGACTTTGAGATTTGAAAGCGAAACTAGTGAGGTGTCGGATGAGGAGGAAGTGGACCATGCAGGAGTGATTCTGCAAACAAGAATCTACAGCTAGACCATGTGATACCTGCCTGGACCAGAAACAGAGATAGAAATAGTGACTTTAGAAAGTGTTTACAGGCTGGCCAGTTGTAGCAGGTTGTAATCATTAACTTTTGGTATGGACAAATTTTGCACAAAGCTCTAAAATTGTGAGTAGCCAGAATTATCTTTAAATAATAACTATCAAAAGGAATATGTTACCTAAGCATAACAGCATCCTTTTGAATTAGGATATCATCTTACCATTTATGTTGTTATACTTGACCAATTAAGCACTGAATAATATAACTCCAATAAAGCATTTTTTTTCATAATTGAGTAAATGTCTTGTTATGTCTTGTTATAAAGTTGTTTATAAAGTTATAATATGTCTTGTTGTAAAGTCTTGTTGGGCAAAGTAGGTTTACATGGTACCCTACCAAGATTTACTTGATATGTTATACCACGCTTCTAAGGATTATTTCAGAATCTATAAAAACTGGTGCTTTCCCAAGCCATACTGGGGATACAGGCAGAGCTTCCCCATACAGTGCCAGGTCTCAGGAGGAACGATCCACATTCTGGATGTCATAGATCTACATATTTATTATGACATCTTTCTGGGGGACATCAGTAATGCATCCCAGTCCAGTGCAATCAGCATGCCGTGAGAAGGCAAGCCTGTTTCTAATTCACCTAAAGGCCATGCAGGTAGCAGGCCTTGTTTATAGGCCTCGGTGAGTCGCAGCAAGACAAGTCCTCCACTCGCTTCAGCTGACAGCAAGGAAGCTTAGCTTTGTTTTGCCTGTGACAGTTAGCATGTCTTGATGCTATCATGGGGGAGGGTGGTGTCTGTTATCTCTATCGTTAAGTGACACCAGGGGCTTTGTCCATGAGAAGACTCATCAGCCATACTTATGGGTAACCTCTAAGTTGTGTGTTTACTAATAGTTAACACTTACTAATCACTTAATATGTGCCAGATAACATTCAAAACACTTTACAATTATTATCCCATTTTATCCTCGCAATAATAACTCCATGAGGTTAAGCGACATTATTCCCATTTTACAAATGAGGAAACTGAGACCTGGGTACTTAACTCATCAAAGGATAATTAATACCAGCAGTGGTCTCTTAGGGGATCTATATTAGTCAGGGTTTTCCAAAAGAACAGACCAATAGGATATGTATGCAGAAAGGTTGTTTTTAAATGAGGATTTGGTTCACTCAGTTATGGAAGCTAAAAAATCTTCTGACAGCTGGAGACCCAGGAAATATGGGTAATTCAGTCCATATCCAAAGGTTTGAGAGTCAGAGGAGCCAGTGGTACAAATCCAAGTCCTCTGAGGGGAGGAGATGACCGATGTCCTTAGCTTAATAATCAGGCACAAGAAGGGGTGAACTCTCTCTTTCTCCATCTTTTGATCTATTCAGGCCCTCCAGGGATTGGATGATGCCCACTCACATTGGGAAGGCCAATCTGCTTTACCAAGTCTACCTATTCCAATTCTAATCTCATTTGGAGGTAGCCTAAGAGACACACTCAGAAATAATATTTGGGTGCCCATGACCCAGTCAAGCTGACACATAAAATTAACCACAATAAGGTATTTGACTTGAGAACCTATACAAATGCCACATGGATTGGAATCACCAAGTCAATTATATCACCATATAGTTGATTCAATTTTATGTTTCTTAAACTGATAGACATTGACAGTTACCAGGGTTACAATATAGTAGAAAAATAAGAAGTATGAGTCTACTTGCTTAAGGTTTGAATCCTAACTGCGGTATGTACTCTCGTTATACTAATCATAATCATTAAACTGGCCCATTTTTAATCATCTGATTCATTATTTTGTATGTTAATAATAGTAACAATGATAAAAATCTATAAACAATGATAAAAAATCGTGGCTTTGAATATAACTGATAATATTGTTTTGAGCAACTTCTTCAAATAATTGCTTTAGCTTGTAGAATTTCTCCTAGAGTTAAAAAGATTGGTTCCATTACAAAATATTCACAGTAAACAAAATACATCTTGTAAATTGGTAACTATAATCTTATGAAATAATATAATATGGTAAGAAAACCATTTAGAATTTATAACTTCATGGAAAAATAAGATATGAAGTCAGACTCGAAATTTCTAGGTATCTTTCTTAGTACTTGAATGGTTTGTTAATATAATGGACTCTGTGATAATTTGGGGTCTCACAGTATCTTGAATCCTATGGAAATGTTCGGCCAACAGTTGAATAGATACGGTAAGGTCCATTATTTCATTTTTAAATGAATTAGAAAGTTTTATGAATGGATATCCATACAAATACACACAAACTCAATATATATTCATTGTACCCATTCTTCAAGTATACCTTTTGAAATCATGCTTATGGGCTAGTTGATTCTATATTAGATTATTTCATTTTCTAACAAACATTTCCAAGAGTCCATCTACTACATGCATGGCACTAGAGACTGGAAGATAAGAAAGACATGATGTCTGCCTCTAGGATCTTAATCCAGGGAATGATTCAGCACATTATTGAGTCAGGAAATAGTGCTGATCAGGTGCACTTGTGAGGAACAAAATTCTGATCCACGCTTTGTCATTCACTTCCTGCTTGACCACAGGTAAACCACATTCTTCTCACCTTTAGATTCCTTATTTACAAGATGATGTGCTTGATCCAAGGGACTGTGTTGATTTTGTCCTTTACAATATTTTGAGAAAGAAAATCAAACACAAAAGCATAATGAAAGAAGTAAAACTTACCTGAAATCCCACCGCTAATCATTTTGGTGTTATCTTTTCATGTAACTCTTAGCTCATACATGAGAGACACACAGTTTTACATTAATAGCATCATGTCACATATTTATGTTATAGACCCTATGTTTTTTGTTCTTATTTTAGGATATTATGAGAGTAACAAACATTTTGGGTACATTTTATGTCTTTGCCTCATCCAAGCAAGGATTAGAGGCATGCCCTTTCCTCTGTAATGCTCATTAGTTGTGAATTTACCCACCCCCAATCCCCTAATTCCTGGAGACTAGTACTACCATGTGAGCACCATAGTACAGACCTTATTTTTAAAACAGCTTTGTTTTTTGCCTTTATCTTCTTTTTCTCCTTGCTCCATCCCCTAAAATAAACAACATTGACAACTTTCCAACTTTTGTTAGGCCCATATAACAATATACATGCACAATAAAATATACCTATATGAAGGACTTGCATAACATTATAAAATTTGGTATTAAAATTTACCTGTTCTGCTTAAAAATACATTCTGATATATCCAAGGTATCTGGGATATTTCTACCTTAATCTTTTTGATGGCTACATACATGTCTTTGTGTGGATAAACTAAAATTCCATTTCCCTGTTTATGAGCATTTATTCCTTTCTAGTTTTTAGAAATTGAAAACGTTGTGTAATAAACATTCTTGTATGTAGTGCTTTTATTTCTGTAAGATAAATTCCCAGATGTAGGATTTCTGGATCAAAGAGTAAGCATATTTTTGCTTTTAATATATATTGTCAGAATGTTTTTAAAATGCTGTAATAATTTATATTTCCACCAGCAATATTTAAGAGTACTCTGTACCTTGCAAGCTAGCCAACTCATTTACATTTTCTCCGATGTGAAGGGTACAAAGTTGTTATTTTTAATTTGCATTTCCATGATTGCTAATGAACTTGAGCATCTTTTCCAGTGCTTACTGATGCTTAGATTTGTTCTTCATATTTCCAGATGTCCTCCAGGGTAAACATAAGGTTCCTGAGGTTTCTGGCAGCTACCATGAGAAGAAAGAGAGGGATCAAGATGGCATGGCTTCAGGTCCCCCCCTATCCATTTTAACTAGAACAGTTTATTCATTTCGTTCCTTGTAGGATTTGATTTGTAAATATTGCTTGAGAACTACTAGACTAGAGGCTTTCTAATATCCCTTCCCTGAGATTTTATGATGACAAAATAATATTGTTTGCTGATTTTGTTGTTATCTCAGCAAGATTTTAAGTTAATTTTAGCTAGAATTCCATCTTACAATCCCTTTGTATCCAAGAATTATGTTAGTACAATAGTTCTTATATGTTAATATGAATACAAATCACCTGGAGAACTAGATAAAAAGGTGGATTCTCTAACGCCAATACCAGAGACTGATTCAGAAGGTGATGGGACAAGGTTTAAAAATATATATATATATATATATATATATTTTAACAAACACTTCAGAAAGTTGTTATACAGATGGCCCCAAGACCATACTTTGAGATGTTCTGGTACTTATCACTTAGTGGATACTCAACAAATGTTTGCTGATTAACAGATTCCCCTAACCTGGCATCAGGCTTTCCTTAAGTCTATGTGCTTTAGTGAAGTTTTCTTTAGTGAAGCTACATAAGCATTGGCACTAAAAAGTTTATTTAAAAGTTCCACACTGCAGTAAAACTCAACCTTTGGAGTCCAGCTAATGTCTTCAGAATTAGTAGAAAATCTTCACTTTCTAGAGGCAGATGGGAGGTCAGAGAGAATAAAATCGGGCTCCTCTGCTCTGTCAGGAATCTTCCCAGAGCACCTGTATTGTGGTCCTAGTTTCTTATCGAAGAACTCCTCACTCTGAGCCTATTCCATACCACTCTCACTAGCCAGAGGATGGGGTTATACAAAGAGAATTCAGCTTTCGGGGTGAGAAAGCTAAAATTAATTGCAATAAAACCATCCCAGAGAAATCGCCGGAAAAGGGACTCATAAAGATCTCTTTATAAAAGAGAAGTGTATTAAAGAAATAAACTTTCTGTCTGATTTGTTGGGGCCTGTTCAATCTTACATTCTTTGCTCTCATCCTATCTGCATCCCAATCACCCTGATTTACTCTGTCACCGGGTGATGGTACAAAGGGAAAGATTGCAGATCTAATTAGCATAATATGGATAAGCAAATGAGGCCTAATCAATTATGGTTCACACTTGCTTTCATCACTCGTGCCAACAGTCGGCAAATTCACTGACAGTTCAAATGTGACATTTTTAGAAGCCATCAGTAAATCAATAACAAGTGACAGTAATTTAGATGCACACTTCGTTCTGCCTCCATTTCTGTCCAGGAGATGCAGCCTCCCAGCCCAGGGACACCTGAGCTCAGCAGTCAAAGCCTTTCACCACTTAAATCTTACACATGGGCCAAGTCTCTGCGTCCTGTCTCTTGGCATGGCAGCCATCTATCATGGCTTGCATGAAAGTTATGGTAAGTGTAGTGACTAGGAGTTGTTCTTCGGTTCGTATTAAATTTTTGGAACCGGCCTGATAGATGTATTTCTGAGGAGGCAATATGGTCTAGTAGTATATGCCACAGAGCAGCTGACCCAAATTCTCACCCTGATTCTACTACTCATTACTTGTACGACTTTGGTGAAAATCACTTACTCCGTGTTGCAACTACGCCATCTGTTGAATGGGGTCTGGGGGCGGGGGATGCTAATGTGTACCTCATTTCCCTCACAAGCCTGGATTGAGGATGAAATGAGATGTCCGTGGTGAACATGCTTTTCATAAATATAAGGTCACTGAGTAGAACCACAGGAGAACAGAGTTTTAGTTTTCAGAGTAAGGAGAAATGGTCTGTTCTCTTGTCTGACATTTATAGCCATTTTATTTTATTCCTATGGTATTCTTGTCAAAAATCCCAACCTTAATATGAGCCTCATAAAAAGGCAGAGCAGGAATTTTAAAGTTCAAATTCGATGCAGTAAAATAAAATCTGAGAAAGACAGAGTTGGAGAGAACCTTAGTCATCGCCATCATCGTCACTGCCATCATCACCAACACCACCTTATATTTCTCTAGTGCTAATAGTTAAGAAAGAGACCTCACAGACAGGGTTTATCTCTGGGCTGAATGCTTCAGTAAGAATATTGCACAACTGCAAATCCCTCAGATATGGATGAAGATGGAGACTCTGGCACTCCACTTAAAAATCTCCTTCCATGCTGACATTTGCCATTCCGCTGCTTTGAGGAAATGTCCACTTACCAGCTCTAAATCTATTTAAGCAAGTGTTGTTTTATTCCTATCTATCATTCTCCATTGCCCACAAGGTCATTGTCTCTGAAATTCACATTCTCTAGAAATACAACATCCCCTTAGCCCGTGTGGTTGGTCTTATTATAATATGCACTTAATAAATCCGTATGTTGGCCGGGCGCGGTGGCTCACGTCTGTAATCCTAGCACTCTGGGAGGCCGAGGCGGGCGGATTGCTCGAGGTCAGGAGTTCAAAACCAGCCTGAGCAAGAGCCAGACCCCATCTCTACTACAAATAGAAAGAAATTAATTGGCCAACTAATATATATGGAAAAAAAATTAGCCAGGCATGGTAGCGCATGCCTGTAGTCCCAGCTACTCAGGAGGCTGAGGCAGGAGGCTTGCTTGAGCCCAGGAGTTTGAGGTTGCTGTGAGCTAGGCTGATGCCACGGCACTCACTCTAGCCTGTGCAACAAAGCAAGACTCTGTCTCAAAAACAACAACAACAACAACAAAAAATAAATCCGTATGTCTCCTACAGATCACTGTCCCCCATTTTAAATTTAAATTTGTATGAACCAGTCCTTTAATGCCTCATTCTAGAATCTGGAAAATAGTTTTAATTCACTTTATTGGAAGACATTTATCGAGCACTGTACCCACTGGCTACCGTTACAAAATTGCTGTGCAACAAATAACTACAAAAACTCAGCAGCCTGGAACAATAAAAATTTATTTCTCACATGTCTATCATTGTAGCTCAGCTGATCTTGGCTATGTTTGCTCATATCTCTGTGGATGGCCTAGGGGCTCTGTAAGTTTTGGCTGGAACATCTTAGCTGGAGCAACTCTGCTGCATATGTTTCTCATCCTTATCCTCATACCGTGAGAACAACCTTTTTACAGTAACATCAGAAGTTCAAGGGCAAGGATGCCAGTCACTCAAACACTTTCCAAGTCTCTGCTCCTGTCACATCTACTAATATACCTTTGGCCACAGCAAACCACATGGCCAAGCCAAAGGGTGGAGGATTGTGTCCTGCCCAGAGCAACAGGGCACTGCCAAGTTATAAGGCAAAAAATTTGGATATTTGAATGGAACAATAATTATAACCACTAATGTGAGTGCCTTATATGGAGAAGTCTTGAGTCTATAAGAAATACGAGTATAAATGGGAAGAGATTTTTTCCATGTAGGATCTTACACCCTAGTAGCGAATATGGGAATATTTCATGTAAGGGAAAAATTATATCTGGTTGTAGAATGATGAAAGGCTATAAAGAAGGTGTCATTTGAAATGAATTTCAATGAACAAGTAGTATGTTAACAACCAAAAAGAAAATGGGAAAACATCCTATGTGGTAGAACCCTTTGGAGAGATGGCATACAGAAGGAAAAGAATGGACATGTTCTGAAAACCATCAAAGGCTCTAGATGGTTATAGATGAAATATGTGAATGGTAGGAAATGACCAATATAGCCAAAAAAGAAGGGTGAGCTCAGGATTTTTAGAGTCTCAGCTGTATCAATAGATATCTCATTTCTGCCATCACATTGCCTAAGACCAAATTCCAACCAAACAAACAATAATTGAAAGATAAGGGATTTATCTTTCTATCTCTCTCTCTATCACCAAGAGGCAAGCCTACATGATGCTCTGGGCATCAGTTGAACACCTTCCTCAACTTTTTACAGCATCATTTCATCTGAGAACATGTGCATCTGCCTGAAACATATTTTCCCAGGGTAGCACTTGACTTTAAGCTGACTAGAGATATCAAACTTTCTTTCACAGATCCTTTGACATACTTGAACATTATTGAACAAATGTCAGTTATGTCTATCTCTTGAATTGTGTCAATCTGAATTGAAAATGTGCTGACTTTTTTTTTTTTTTTAGCATCATCACTCGCTGTGTTTCTATGCAGCAGCACAATTGGACGTGACTGGAAATATTGGTCACTTCTACTCCCTAGAATGTTTAAGTTAGTTCTTGCACCCTCATTTCCAGGAACTAACTCTTTACAGTCATGTAGAATCACACCTGAAAAGTTTGGAGGATAATTACAATTCTTTTGTGAGTATAAAGTTATAGTTGTTAATGAAATTACAGCTAATTATATCATTAATATATTATAGTATTATAAGTGAAATGAGAACTCTATAGGTTTTCTTCAAAAAATGTATCTTGTTCCTTACAATATTATACAAATTTGCAAATATGTCTCGGTTGAGGAAAAAGCCCTCTTAACTACTAATAATTATAATTATAAGATACTTCTGAAATATATGAGATTTTAATTTTTAAGTATGATAGTGACTTCTACCAAGCTACCAAATGTTTTAAAGTAGAATATATGGTAATATACAAACAATAGTAAATAAGAATAATAGGTGACATTTATTAACTATATACTACTGTTCATATGCTGGACTAATTATTTGCATATTAACCTTTTTAGTCCTCCTAATTACTTATGAGCTGGAACTGGTGTCATTCCCATTTTATAGGTGGTAAGACTGAGACTAGGTAATTTGCCCAAGATCATCCCTATCCTCATAGAACTTATTTTTACAGTCAATACTATACATTTTCATAAGGATAAATGCTTAGTATCTCACAATTTAGTGGATTATTGTTTTCTCATATATTAACTGTTAGTCTAATCTTCATTACTAAATTATAAGTTTCTTAGAGGCTGGAAGTGTATTTTATAATTCTTTTTTAATTTTAGTTTCCCCATAGCATGCAGTTACATGATGATAGATTGTGCCATTCAATATTTATTTTCTATCTGATATTTTTCTTCTATTTTTTGAGCAATGCACCATTAGCAAACCCTTGAGAATTCACCCGTGCAGGGCTATTTTATTGTTTGAAGTTGCTGCCGATTCATTGTGAGGGCAGCAGGGAAAGCGATCAGTTCAGGTCCCTGGGGTGTCTACATAACTTTCCCTTCCAGATGTTGTGCTGACTTGAATCATGGGTATCCAATGCCAAAATCTAGAAAAAACTAAAAAAATAGGTTCTCTGGACATTTAGCAGTATATTAAAAAATGCCATTGTGTGATGTTGAACAAATTCTTTACACCTCTTGTGCTTGTTTCTCTTTTTATTATTCTTCAGCTAAGTGAACAGGTAGAAGGAAGAAATAGAATGATATCTGGCCTGTTTAGGTGATATCTTCTTCCTTTTTAACAGATTGCCAAAAGAAGCTTTACTTTTGTTTAACTATTTCATTCCAGTATTTTGGGCAAGTATAATGAGAAACAAAGGATTCTCTTTGATTTAAAAACTATCTTGGAACAATTTCTGATTAGGAGATTAAATAATCACTTCTTTTCTGGTACTTACAAAGATGTTAAAAGGGACCAGTGATTACTTGAATTCCAGAAATATGGTAGACTAAACATCTAGAGATAACATCTCAGTTCAGAAAGCCCTTGGGCTGAATGCCAATGAAACACCATATGTCGAATTTGGGAGATGCTGGGAAAGCAGGACTTTGAGGGAAATTTAAAGTAATGCTTATAATAATAATAATAAAAGCATATAGACTGGAAATTAACAAGTTATATGTTTAACTTAAGAAGTTGAAAAAGAATACAAACACACAAAACAAGCAAGTAGAACAAAAAAAGATAAGAGCTGAAACTAATAAAAGAGAAAGCAAATATATAATAAGTAGGATCAAAAATCAAAAAGTTGGTTTCTTGTAATGTTTAATAAAGTTGTCAAACCATTTGCAAAACTGATTACAGGGAAAAAGCATGAGAAAGACAGAAGCAGAAAGAGAAGGTCCCAAAACACAGTATTAGGAATAAAAGGGGAGCAGGACCACAGATGCATCAGAGATTAAATAGATAATAAATATATATTATGACAACTTTATGCTAATCAACTGGCCAAATTATTAGAAATTATATTTAAAAAATAGAAAATACCTCCCAAAAAGTCAATTTAGAAAAAAAATCTTCTTATATTGAGTCAGCATATGTTCCTTTAATGTAATGCAAGTCAAATAGGTTACTAAATATTGAAAGATCTACAAACTGACTTTTAAGAGCCTCTACCTTGATCCCCAACTACCACCCAGGCCACGTTTTCTCCTTTTCTGAGACCACCCCTTAAATCACCCTACAATCCATCAACTGATGGTTAATTCTGGGCACAGCAGGGACTTCCGGATCCTCTTTCAGGGCGATCAGTTGATACTGACTAGTCCAGTGTCTGATCCAGATCACTAGCAAAACATTCTGTTAGTCTTGCCTATCCCCATTAGTTAAAATGAATTGCCAGTTAACAATCTACCCACATTAATACACCAGCTCCAGAAGGTTTTACAAATGAGTTCTACCAAACATTTAAGAAATTGGTAAATTCATGCCATTTTTCACACATTTCTTCAGACTATAAAAAGAGGGAACATTGCCTATTTTGTTGCATAGGACTAATCTGGCTACAAATTCAAAATGAGACAAGCAAATTACAAAGACATGAAAATTACATGCCAACTTAATTCACAAATTTATATAAAAAATTTGTGAACATAATGTTAGCAAATCAAATTTAGGAATATGTAAAAAGATGATTACATCATTAACAAATTGGATTTATTCCAAGAATGTAACATAGTTTCAGTATTAGAAAATGCGTTGATGTGGTTTGCCATATTAAGAGAATAAGAGAAAAAATATTCTCAATAGATGCACAAAACTAGTTTGATAAAATTTAGCTAATATTCATGATTTTTTAAAAATAGAATCTTAGAAAATTTGAAATAAATGTGATTTCCTTCATCTGGTAAAATGTATATGTCAAAAACCATAGCAAACTCCATATTTCATGGTATAATTTTAAAGGATTCTCTTTTAAATTAGGAGCAAGGTTTTAAAAAGCTTACTATCACCATTTCTCGGCAACATATATATATATATATATGCTATTTATTATGATAAAAATTACATGGAATAACTATGTTAATAATAAATAATAAATATATTATTGTAATATATAATATTAAATATAATATTAAAAGTTGTACAGGACAATATTATAGACAAAATTATAAAATGTTGTGCAAATATATTAAAGAAATCTTAAGTAAATGGAGAGATACATCTTATTCACTCCTGGATGCCAGCTTTCCCCAAATTATTCTTCACATTCAATTCAATTCCAAAGAGTATTCTACAGTGTTTTTTTCCAAGCTGAGTCTAATATTTATACCTAAGAACAAAACTTGAAGAATAGCCAATACATTAATGCAGGAAAAGGGCAAGGTTGTGGATTAGACCATAATCAATATTTATTATTATGAAGTCTGGTAAGACACTGTGGTTTGGGGATAGGAACAGATAAATAGACAAATGCAATAAAATGGAGAGCCCAGACTTGTAAAAACAATATATGACAGATCTGGCTTTGCAAATCAGTGAATAAAGTAGACTCTATTTATTAAGTAATGTAGAAACAATTAGTTACCATATGGAAAAAAATGAAATTGGATGCCTATTTCCTATTATTTGCAAGTGTCAGTTGTAGCTAGAATTATGACCTAAATTTAAAAGGCAAAACTTAAAATTTTTAAAAGAAAATATAGGAGAAGATCTTTGTAACTTTAAGGTAGAAAAAAATTTTGTAAACTATACTTAAATTGAAAAATTCATAAAGAAAAAAATGAATAGATTCAACTGTATTAAATTAGAATTTACTTTTAAGAGAAGACAACATAAAGTGGAATAGGTGAGCCACAAACCTGGAAAAAAATATTTGAAACACATATAATAATAAAGGATTTGTGTTCATGAAAAAAGCAAAACAAACAAAAACCCCCACAATTCAAAAGGAAAAAGACAAAATCTCCACAGGAAAATTGGCAAAATTTCCAGAACAGAAAACACCAGTGGTAAATAAATATATGAAAAGATACTAGTCTCATTAGAAACCAGAGAAATGTAAATTAAAATCCCAGTGAGATACAACTTCACAAGCAACAAATTAGCAAAAATTAACAAATACCAAAAGTTGGCAAAAATGTGTAATAAGAACTTTTATACTCTGCTGATTGGAGGACAAATTGGCACAACTTCTATGGAAAATAATTTGGTAATAAATACCCAAGAAAGTTAAAGATGTGTAGACCCAGCAACTCTACTCCAGGTGACATCTATGAGAATGTTCAGAAAAGCAATGCTTATAATAGCAAAATAAATAAACAAAGGGTGTTATATGAAAATCAGGGAATACTATGCAGTAAAAATGAGTAAATATAGCTGTATGCAAAAGTTAAGATGAATCTCAAAAATGCAGCATTAAGCAAAACATGGAAGTTGCAAAATATTAATATAGGCAGCATGATTTCATTTATATAAGAATCAAAACAGAAAGCAATAATAATATATTGTTCAGGGAGACATACTGGTGTAAAAGCAACAGCAACAATAAGAATGATTAACACAAAATTCAGATCTTGGTTAATCTAAGCAGTGAGAAAGGGAGTGTGATCTGCAAAGGGCATGTAGAATGCTAAGAGGTACTGGTATTGTTCTATTTTGTATGCAGTCTGATGGGCACACATAAGTTCATTTCAATATTTTTCTTTAAATTCTAAATATATGTTATATACTCTCTTCTGTGTGGATGATGTATTTCACAATAAAAAAATTTTAATATCATGAAAATCCCATGTCGAAATATTTTAGGAGTCTCCAAAGAAAAACCCTGTGGATTGCATATCAAGGCACAGTAATTCAGTGTAAGAGAATAAGCTCAGAGGCAATGTGCAGAAAATACAACTCATACAAAAGGACCCTATTACACAAGGGTGGGCAACCAGGCACAGAAGTGAAATGCAATTTTAGAATACCCTAAATCTGCAAATAAAAAAATAAAAAGACAAAGTAAATATTGGTTTGAGGGGAAATACAAATTTACATTTGGGTGAGACTCTTTTGTGCAATGCAACCTTGAGGACGAAAATGTTCGTGAATCTGTCTGTGGTCGCTGGGAACGCAACTGTGAGCTCCTCTGCAGAACTCAGGCAGGACATCCAGCACTTGCCCTAGAACCAGAACCCTGAGAGACCTGGTCTGAGAGAAAGGAACAGCTGGCAATTAGAGGGCCAGGGTTAACCCACAGCTGGTGGAATCAACCAAATGACTGCAAAGACAAAGCCAGGCATGGGGGAGGTGCAGAGAGAGAGAGACCAAGAGGGGAAAGGAGTTGACTAAATTAAACCAGACATCCATATAAATTAAGCTTTATTAAAATGGTGCCATGGTTCTGATTCTTTTAATACTAATTTATTGGTTTGATAGATTCTTATAGCTGAGAAGAGCTCAAGGTATAGAGAGGGAGAATGTCCCTTGTGCTCTGGACAAAGAGTACTGTGAAGCTTCCCCTACTCTCCTCTTCCTTTATTTACACTACTCCCCCATCTTCAAAGAAACATCTGCGTGCTTCTCTACACGGAACCCCTGGAACCAGGCAGCCTGAGAAGCAAAGACCTGAGTCAGTGGCTTTAGTGATGTAGTGTGACCTACACTGATCTGGCTTTTCGGCTTTCCCATTAAGAAAACATTTCATACTGTCAAATGCAACAGTCTGAAATACATTTTGCTAAAGAGGATGTTTTACCACTGAGGCACTAAAAGCTAAATGGGCCACATTTCTGAAAGATCCATAAAGTTTAGGAGGAATTAAAGAAGAAATATATCAACATTTATGGAAGATTAATGAAAGACTGCAAAATGTAAAATGTAATGTCCTTAAATTAGTCTGAGAAAAGAGAAATAGAACAGTGTTGAGAGAACTGGAATGAAATTCAGAAAGGAACGTCTTAGACTGAACATCAGGGAAATGACAGGCTGGGAGAAATCTACAATGACACAGGAGCTTTCCCAAGGAAAGGAAAGAAGTAGCCCAGAGGAGACAGCTCATTCCAGGGGCCCACTGTCAGGGCTGGGTGAATGAAATGATCTGTTTTGTACTGTATCTTCCATCGTTAATGTCTCATTCCTGTCAAACCGCACCAACTGTCTATCTTATACCAGGACATTTCATCAAAGAAGTGTCATTCCTGGGGTGGGCAAATTGACCTGAGGATAAAATGAAAATTCCAAACTTACACAGTCAAACGGGAGTTCCTTTCCCAAGGGGGCCTTCTTAATGTACCTTGACCAATTCCTAAGTATTTCTCAAGGAAGTTGAGGAGAGAGTGAAGGGACAGAGGGGCAGGGTAGGGGATAGATTGTTTTGCTTTAAATAAAGATAAATAACATCTTGGATTTTTGATATAGCAAAATAATATTCGTAGACCTGTAAGATTAGAACCACTGGTAAATGAGAGTGGGCTTAATTTAAAAAAAAAAAAAAAAAAACCAAAAACAGCACAGTTAAGTTCTACATTTTCTGTTTTATCTCTTTGTTTTTTTCCAAATGAAGAAAAGAATAATATCTTCTAGGATTCAGAAGAGCCAATGAGAAATGGTAAGTGAAAGTGCCTTGTTAACTGTAAACAGTAAAACTTTCATGATAGAGTGCTCCTTTTGAGTCCAGACAACATACTCTGTATAATGGTTTACACCATAAGCTTCCTTTCTAAAACATAGTCTGTGAAATAGTGACGTTCTCATCCTACCCAAAATGATTCCACCACATAACAAGTGAGAGCTTTCTATATGTCAGACTATGACCTAAATACCTATTCACTATGTACAAAAACTCCATGAAATGGACATTATTTCTATCTTCGTTTTTCAGAGGAAACACATAAGCTGAAAGAGATTAGCTAATTTGCTTAAACAGTGAAATTAATGGCAAGGGGATTCCAGCCTAGTCCTGCCCCTCAATAACTCTCTGACCTTGGGAAATGTTCTCATCAAAAGATGATGGCATCTACCTCTTACGATTATTAGAAGCAATTAAAGGAAATAATATTCATGGAGCACCTCCTGCCACTAAGTAAATAAACAAAAAACTTTAATTTTCATTTTAATTAATTATAGAGAAAAGTAGTTTCTAGATTTTGGCTCACATCACCATTACCTGTGTAAATTTTAGAAAACTACAAAGCCCTGAGCTCCACTCCAACTAGGTCCTACCAAGTCAGAATCCATCAATTTGCATTTGAAAAAGTTTCCTTCCAGAAATCCAGAAGGGATTCTGTTGCAGTGGATTCAAACCCTGGAATTTAGAAGCTACTATTATTGGTACTTGGGGCATAGGAGGTCAGTGGGAGAGAGACCGTGAGGCTCTGGTCTTTGAGAAATGCTTTCTGGGGATGCAAGCCGGATCTACCCCTTAGAACGCATAGATGCAGACGGGTTGAGTCCGGTCAACAAAGCTCCTCCCAGTAACTAGCCACGTGGTCATGATCATTGGCTCTTATCTCACATGTGAACCAGGCACCAATCAGGAGATAAAAATCCAGCCCAGACTGCTTGATTTCCCAGGCGTGCTGCAGTTGGATTGGAACTCCTTGGGCTAGGAAAGGAAAGCATCGTGGGGGGAGAGATTTGCTATTACCGGATTGAAAGTGCTCATGGTCTTGAAAGCCCATTTCATTTTGAAACTAAGATCTGGGCAAAGTATTACAGTCTCTGCTGGCCTCAGTCCCCACGTCTAGAAAATGAAAGGCGTCAAACTGAACGATCCGGTGACTCTTCCTGCTCCAGTGTTCTATGAGTTTAAGACCTACTGATATTGACATTCAGCCTAGGTGCGTGTGTATGGTGGGATTGAGGGATTGGAGGGAGGGCAGATTCCCATCTGAAGCTACTCCCCATCAAGCTTCAGAAATGTCAGGAACCCTGGCTCCATTCCTTCAACACAATTGCCCTTTTCCCTTCCCTGGGATGCGGTTGCTCCTTCCTTTGTTTCTGCTGTGGCTTCCCATCAGGACCCCCAACCTTTTTGCCACTGAGTGCCAGTCAGCAGGGCCCCCTGCATCATCTCATCCTTACACCCCTGCTACCCATTTTCTCTCCTATATGTGTATCCTATTCAGAGCTGTGCCATGTTGTGCTTGAAACCTGACCCTCTCTTTTGTTCAGAAAATCAGCAGTGTTTCTCCTGATCCATGTATCCACGCCGGTGGTAAATTCGGGACTAATTGTCTTCCAGAGTCCTTTGGAGCTACTGAGTTTTGGAAACCCCTTCATTCTGTATTTGAAGATGTGCGTTCGTGAACATTCAAGCATCTCATCTACACAAGCAAGAGAACATCTGTTTTCCTTGCCTAACTAGTATTGATCATAGATTTTTCAGAGGCTTTATTGCTGGGTGCTCCTTGGTTTCTAATCCCAACGTGTATTACAGAGCCACCTCCTGGCAAAAAGAAAGAAAGAGAGAAAGAATGGAAGTGGTGCTTGTGGGAACAGTGGAATAGCGAACTCTGGGGCCTGGGCGGCTCTAAACCTTAACCAAGAGTCCCTAAGACTTCAAGGCAGTAGGGGATCCTTCTCGGTGAAGTTTTAGAGTTCCTTTAAAATAGCAGCAAATATTACAGTCATAAGTGAAAAAAGGTCCTGTTAGGATGGATGATTTGGTTCTTAGTGACATGGGAACTCGAGAAATCACCACTGGCTCTATTCCCCAAGGTCAAAGAAACTATATTATCTTTTAACTCCAAATCCAGAAACTGTCACCTGCTGCACTTCTAGGACCAAAATACAACTTTTCACTCAAAATAACACACCACTATGCCTGATACAGAATTGTGAATTGGAGGCATAATTGTGCAATTAGCAAAACTAGAAAGGGGAGATATATACCTACTTTTAAAAGAATAGCAACGTATATAGAGAGCACTGGACTAGGAGTCCACACATGTGCACTCTGGCCTTGGCTCTGCCACTGCAGAGATGAGTGAGCTTGGGCATATGCTTCCTCCTCTGAGCCTTAGTTTTCTTATACTAATGGATGAGGTATAAAATCTATGAGATCCCCTTTGTTTTTTAAAGGGTGAATTTATGAGTAGTCAGTCCTCTTCCTCCATTTTCATGCTTTCCCCTGCTCTTCAGTTCACTACACCCACACACACACACACACACACACACACACACTCACACACACACAATCCTTCTCAACAGTGCTCAGTGGTAACAAAATCTTCCCCTCCATCAAAATGAGGCCCACATAGCCAAGAAATTTCTGGCATCCTTATCCTGCATTCTTCTAGGTAGAAGTGAATGGAAGAGATTTTCACTGAATAAATGAATTCCTGCTGTGGAATAATAATTAACTTCCCAGATCACATCAGGTCAACTCCTCCACTCTTTGAGAACTCTTTTGACAACTTAGGCTGAATACTAGACGTTTTAGCCAGAAATGGAGTGTTGCGTGGGACATATATTTGGGAAGGCAGGGGTACTCCAGGATACCCAGTGCCACATACCTGCAGAATATTAGGCTATATTTTCTGTTTAACTTCTTCACAGATAAGAGAACTGAGGTCCAGATGTAGCACACTTTCAGCCAGAGGCAGATTCAGAACCGGAGGCCGTGTTGGCTAACTCCCGAGCTTGCATTCTGCACACTCAAGTTATCACTCCGCACCTCTTCCCCTTGGTTGCCCTTCACACGGCGGTCACTGGGGTTCCAACGACACTCACACGAGCTGGAGGATGTGTCATCACTTGAGCGATGTCTCCCCTTGCCAGGAGCAAAGCAAGGGCACAGCAGAAAAGGGACACAGATGGAGCGGCCCAGAGAATCAGGTCTCCTTAGGAATAAAACTTTGAACTTCAAGGGCAAGAAAAGTGTCGTTTTAACTTTTAAACTCCCCCCTCCATTGTTTTCAGACGCAGCACCTGACACAGAGCAGATGCAATGAGCACAAGCTGGTGGGGTAAAGTGGGAATGGCAGCTTCATGTTGTCCCTGAGGGCCAATGTAGAGCAAAACCAACTCCTTAGTTTCTCCAAGAGAATAGCAGGGGGTAGAGCAGAGTTTTCTTGACCATCATCTATTAAAGTCACTCAGTCCCCCTCATGTCCTTATTTCCCAACTTACCCCCTGTGACACGATCACCACTCCCTTCTGATTATCCCCAACTCCTCTGCCTCCCGCTGCCTCTACTGTAAGTACCTGGTGCATTGCACCTGCACCTAACCCTGAATGCACATAAACACACAGTACACATGTGTGTGTATGTGTGCTTCTCTTTAATTTAGCATCATCAATTTGGTGTCAAACAACACTATCAGACAATTCTGCTGCTACCCAAGTAAATTCACTTATTCCTTTTCTAAAAGGATTATTTCACACCTCTTTTCTCCAACCCTCTTTCTGTTCCAACCTTATTTTCAGCATATGACTGCATCTTTCCTTCTAGGGAACCTGGACACAAACAGATGATTACTACCCCACCCCCCTATGAACCAACCCGCCAGCCCACCTGTCCACACCCTCACTTCCCCTGACCACAGACAAGGGTCCCTGCTGTACGTCTTGAAGTCCATTCTTTCTCCCTTGTTCAAATACATCCCCCACTCTGAAAATAACTCCATTTGTTCTTGCACCACCCATTTCCTCCTCTCTACTGGGTCATTACCATCAGGGTACAGACCTTAACATCATAATACCATCTTTCTGAGGAGGAAAGAAAAAGACAAAACAAAAAACTCCCCTTGAACCTGATTGATTCCCTGACAGCTGTCATCTCATCTCTTTGTTCCCATTCATAGCAAAATGCCTCAAAATAGCTGTATATAGTCACTGCCTCTACTTCCTCCCATTCCATTCCTTTCTCAAACCACTTCCACTGGGCTTTGGCCCCACCTCTGAACTCTGAAAAAGAGCTCGTTAAGGTCACCGATAACTTCCATCTTGCCAGAATCCGATAGGCAGCTCACTGTGCTCATCTCTTTTAAATCCTGCCAGCATTTAACTCAGTTGATCACACCCTCCTTCTTATAACACCTTCTTCTCTAGGCATCCGGGATATGGCATCCACCCAGTTGTCTCGCTGCCTTCTCTTCAATCCCTTAACCAGTATATTTTTCACTGCAATATCTTTAAATATTGTAGCACTCCAAGGATCTGTCCTTGGTCATCCACTGCTCTTTCTCCTCGCATGATCTTTCTGGGTGCTGTGAATACTATATACACACTCAGGACTCCCAAAACTGTGTCTGCAGCCTGTCCTCTCTACTCAAGTTGTAAATCCAAGTGCTTATCTAGCATCTCATTTTGAATGACTAATAGGTATCCCAGGCCAAAACAGAGCCCATTTTCCTTTCACATTCTGTAAGTCTGAGCCTCAGACTTCCCCACTTTAGTAAGCGACATCATCCACTCCGTTAGTTAGGCAGAAAGTCAGATCTTTATCCTCACTTGCTCTTTTCCCGTCATGCTCCGCGTTTGCTACTTCAGTAAACCATGTCAAAAACATTTCCAGAATATATCCCGGACCCAGCCACCTCCTACCACTTTCCATGTAACAACTTTATTCCAGAGTGAGTGAATGAATGAGTAATGTGATGGTACCTACAGAGAAAAGGGTGTTCGGTATAAAATTTTTCACTGCTCCTGTGGTGCAATGTCAGGTCAGCATGAAGAGGGAGCTTATGAGATGTGGGCTGTGATGCCCACTCGCATCCCGGAAGAGGGGTCATGCTGCTGCCATAACTCATTGGGCCTTTTGGCTGAAAGCAAATTAAAAATTGAGTCCAGGCAGGTTTACAAAGAAGTTTTTCAGAATTTTAGAACCGTGTTCCATTTAACCCTCTCTGTTTTTATGTACTACAGATATCTGGCTTCTTTCAAGGATTAACTTCCTTTCCTGGCATTTAGTTAAGACAGCATAGTGACATTTCTGCTTACAGACAACTTGAAGTTACAGGGAATAGATCTATCCTCCCCCTTTAAACAAACAAACAAACAAACAAACAAAATAACGTACAAGATATATGAAACAACAATTTTCAAAGTATTGGATATCATGCAACAAGAGACAGGAAGTAAACCGAGTGTGCCCTGTGATTATGCCTACCTGCTGATAAGGAATCCTAGTAACCTTTTCCAATAACAATAATCAACATTTACATAGCATCTACTATGTGCCTAGCACTGCTCTATGTACTTTATACATACATTAGCTCAATAAACCTTCAGAACAACCATTCGAGTTAAGTATGCTATTATTGTCCTCATTTTCCAGAAGAGAAAACTAAGACAAAAGTGTTTCAAAGTTTACTCAAAGTTCCACAACTATTACATGATAGAACCAGGCTTGCACCTAGACAGTCCGCATCCAGACTCTGTGCTCATAGCTGCTATCCTAAAAACCTACTTCAGTAAGATTTCTTAAGTGTGTAGCAGAGGTTGGGGGTGGGCAGAGCTGAGAAGGGCGTTGGGAAGAAATGGAGGGAGGCAGAATTTTCAAGCCTGCAGCAATGTGAATAATTCAGAATATGGACTAACAACTAGCTCACAGGGAAGAAGGCCACGTGAGGACAGAGACAGGGAAGACAGAGACAGGGATTGAAGTTATGCTGCCCCAAGCTAAGAAATGCTAGGAGCTCCCAGGAGCTGAAAAATGGAATAAGAACTCATCCCTAGAGTCTTCCGGGGGGAGCATGGTCCTCTTGATTTTTTACTTCCAGCCTTCAGAACTGGGAGAGAATAAATTTCTGTTTGTGGCAATTACTAAATTTGTGGTCATTTGTTACAGCAATGCTAGAAAACTAATATATGCATCTTGGTTTTCAATGTCTGAACCTTAATCCACTTTGCCTGAAGGCTTCTCAAGCCATCTATCTCTGGGTGACCCAGAATGGACCACATTGTCTGGCACTGTGTTTTTTTAATATTCAAAAGCCATGCAGCATCATGTGGACCTGCACAGTCAGTGAGTTTTCAGAGCTTTGTACAGAGGCCAGAGGAAGAACATAATCTTGTGAACAAGAACTTTGATGTGACTAATAGTTGACCTTGGCGATTGGATTGAGTAGTTTTACAATTGGCTCATTTCTCTCTATCACCATAAGGACTACATTATTAAGTATGAAAAGAGTATAAAACTCCTTGATTCCTCTCACTCTTCTTCCAAGGAGCACAGCCTTTCTCAATTCTGTGATCTTTGTTTAATACCTGACTTCAATATCTATGTTTTAATTCAATAGTTTTCAGCATAGCCAATTTCACTCTGACTTCTCATCAAGATAGCATTGTGAGAATGATTTTTCCAGACAAGTTGGAATAACAGGGACTGGATTTACCCTCCCCTTGAAACAAATAAAATACCGTACACAATATATGAACAGATATGATACAACAATGGATAAGGAAACCTCAGAGTCAGGAATCAAATAAATTAAACCCTATGATTTCCCCAGATTATTGCCTGGAAAAAGTATCCAAGCCAAAGCACAGGGAGAGGGAATGTAGATAGATGCAGCAGTCTCTCTGAGTTGAGAAAATGGAGCTGGAAGTACAGTTAGGCTCAGACAGCTATAATTCCCAGTGTAGAGTACTAACGAAAAGAGACCTATTCAGAGACAGAATACCTGCAATCTGCAGAGTCCCCTTTAAATGCTTAGCTTAGTAGTGATCACCAGCTATGTTTCAGGAAAGTAACAGGGGCCAGGGAAATAACCACCTGGAAAGATTAGAGTGAACAATTATTTAACTTTACACGGGGCCAGGAATAATGTCTGCTCCTACCAGCCAGAGTAGAAAACCTCATAGTTGATAGGCTATTGGTTAGAGTACTCAGAAGGATCTGCCTCCATAGTGGGACAAAAATTAGACTTACACTACTTTGATCCCATCTAAGAAAGCTTAAAAGGAAGATCCAAAATTGTTAAATTATTCCACAGTAATATAACCTCTTTGCAACCCAAAATTCAAGAATCCTTCTAGGAATACAAAAACACACATCACAAAAAAAAAAGTAACATTCAAAATGTCTGGCATCCAATCAAAAATTACCCGACATGTAAAGAATCAGGGAAATATGACCCATAATAAAGAAAAAAAAATCATCCATCTAAACTGACCAAGAAATGACAAAGATTATATAATAAATAGACAAGTCATTAAAACAATTATTATAACTGTTTGCATATGTTCAAGAAACTGGAGGAAAGATTGAAATTTTAAGCTAACACATGGAATATAGTAAAAAGAAAAAAATTAAAAGATACAAATTAAGCTTTCAGAGACAAAAACTACAATATCTGAAATGGAAATTAATTGGGGAAAAATTTACATATTGCAGAAGGAAAGACTAAAGAACTTGGATATAGCAATAGAAACTATCCAAAATGAAATTCAGAGAGAAAACAGAATGGTAAAAAGATGAACAAAAGACTTCTGTTTCCAGACAAAATGAAATAAAAGGAACTGGATTTATTCTTTCACCTGAAACAACCAAAGGGGGGAAAAGGACAAAATACTTGAAATAAGGAATAATGATCTAAAATGTTCTAAATTTAATGAAAAGCATAAACCCAAAGATGCAAGAAGCTCAATAAATCTGAACAACAATAAAATGAAAAAAACTACTATACCAAGTTACATCATACTTGAATTATTTAATACAATTGATGAAGAAAATATCTTAAAGGTGGACAGAGAAAATTACATGGTACATGTAATTGGGTGCTCCTGTGTTGGGTGCATATATATTTAGGATTGTTATGTCTTCTTCTTGTTGAATTGTTCCCTTTACCATTATATAATAACCTCTTAGTCTTTTTTTAATTGTTGTTGGCTTAAAGTCAACTTTATCTGATATGAGAATGGCTATACCTTTTTTTTTCCCCATCCTTTCATGTTCAATCTGTGTTCATCCTTGTGGCTTAGATGTCAATTCTTTCAATATCAATATCTTTCAATATCAATATCAATTTCAATATCAATACTCAACATAATCTCAATTAAAATCCTAGTGGGATTTTTTAGGGAAATGGATAAGTTAATTTTTTTCTTGAAAGCCAGTCAAATTTAGCAGTGGGGATTATATACTGGATAAGTTTATTTTGAAATGCATCTAGAAATGCAAAGGCACACCATATAGGGGATGGACACACTGGAAGTTCTGACTCAGGTGGGGCAAAGGAAATATATGTAACCTAAACATTTGTACCCCATAATATGCTGAAATAAAAAAAGAGTATTTCAAATAACTATGAAAAAATTGAATAAAATTGGAGAACTCATATGACCTTAATTCAATACTTATTATATGATAAAATCACATTAATCAAGACAATGTGGTATTGGTGTAAATACAGACAAATAAATGTAATAGACTAGAGATTCCAGAGATATGCTCACCCAAATATGGTCAATTGACTATATATGGTGCAAAGGCAATTCAGTTTAGAATAGATAGTATTTCCAACAAATGGTGCCATAACAATTGGATATACACATGTAAAAAAGTAAACTTTAATCTTTATTTTGTGTTACATTCAAAAATTAATTCAAGATGGATCATATGCCTAAAGGTATTACCTATAATTACAAAACTTCTAGAAGAAAACACAGTAGAAAATTTTTGTAACCTTCAGGCAAATATTTCTTTGATATGACACCAAAAGCACAATTCAGAACAAAAAATTAATCAATTCAACTTCATCACAAATTAAAACTTCTGTTCTTTAAAAAAACAATGTTAAGAAAATAAAAAGATAAAACCCAACTGGAAGAAATATTTTCAAAATGTTTATCTATCTGATAAAAAACTAGTACCCAAAATACATAAAGAAATTTTTTAATGTCATTTATTTAAAACAAAAAAACAATAATATAATTGAGAAAAAATTTGAACAGCCACTTCACTAAAGAAGATACATGGATGGTGAATGAGCACATGAAAATATATTCAACATCATCTGTGATTAGAGAAATGCAAATAAAGAACACAATAATATATTGTCTGAAACCTATTAGAATGGCTAAAATTAAAAACACTGATAATTTCATGTATTTGCCAGGATGTGGAAAAACTAGAACTCCCATACTGTGTTATGGGAATGTAAAATGATATAACTGCTTTGGAAAACTGGCAATTTCTTAAAAAGTTAAATATATATCATCTGGGAGCTCCTGTGTTGGGTGCATATATATTTAGGATTGTTATTTCTTCTTGTTGTTGAATTGTTCCTTTTACCATTATATAATAGCCTCGTAGTCTTTTTTTAATGTTTGTTGGCTTAAAGTCAATTTTATCTGATATGAGAATGGCTATACCTTTTTTTTTCATCCTTTCATGTTCAGTCTGTGTGCATACTTGTGCCTTATATGTGTTTCCTGGAGACAGAAGATAATTGGGTTGTGTTTTTTCATCCATTCAGCTAACTTATGTCTTTTGAGAGGAGCATTTAGTCCATTAATGTTAATGATAGCATTGATATATGGGATGTTGGTCTGTTCCTCATGTTGGGTAGTCCCTTATTCCTTGTTTTAATGGTGGGAATCTGTTGTGCTGATTTGTGTATAGTGCTGTTCTGAGTATTTCATACAGAGCAGGTCTGTTCATGACAAATTCCTTCAGTGTTTGCTTGTCTGGAAAGGCTTAATTTCTCCATCTACTGTGAAACTTAGTTTTGTGCGATCCAAAATTCTATGCTGGCAGTTGTCTTATTTAGGTCAATTGAAGATGGAGCCCTGATCTCTTCTAGTTTGTAAAGTTTCTAGTGAGAAGTCTGCAGTTAGTCTGATGGGTTTTCCTTTCTAGGTAATTCAGTGCTTTTATCTTACTTCTTTTTTTTTTTTTTTTTTTTGAGACAGAGTCTTGCTTCTTATAGAATTTTCTCCTTCATTTTGACTTTGGCCACATTGATTACTATGTGTCTTGGCGATGACCTATTTGATATAAATTTTCCCGGTGTTCAATGTCCATCTTGTATCGGTATGTCTGAATTTCTGGCAATACCAGGGAAGTTTTCCTCAATAATTTCCTCAAATGGGTTTTTCATTCTTTTAGTTCTTTCTTTTTTTCTCCCTCTGGGATACCTATAATTCAAATGTTACTCCATTTCACATAGTCCCATCTCTCTCTCTGAGAGATTGCTCTAACTTTTTTATACTCTTCTCTGTCTCTTTGAATGACAGGGTTATCTTGAGAGCCTCATCTTCAAGCTCTGAGATTCTTTCTTCTCCTTGGTTTACCTTGTTGTTAAAGCTTTATGCTGTGTTTTGAAATTCCCTAAATGACTCTTTCATTTCTTTAAGTTCTATTATATCATCTTTCTTGTGTTGTCTAGTTCTCTAGTGACCTTTTCATTTTTTTCATTAATTTCCTGAAAATTTTGTTGGTTTTCAACTTTCTCTTCATTTTCATTCATCTTATTTGTCATTCATATTCTGAATTTCATTTCTGTCATTTTGGCAATTTCCTTGGGGGTGGAGTCTACTACTGTAGTTCCATTGTGTTCTCTAGGGGGTATACAACTATTTTATTTTTTCATTTTGTCAGGGTTCTTTTGATGGTTTCTTCTCTTCTGGCTCCTCTTCTCTCAGCTCTGGGTTTATAATATTGCAGAGCATCTGTTCTCCTTTGCTGAGGATTCTCTCAGACCAAGTCCAGGAGTAACAACTACTCAGGCTGGGAGTCCTGAGTGAAATGTTGGACCTCAGGGAGGTTCTGCCATCCCAGTGGTAGTGATGGGAACTCAGTAGTGGGATTTGGGGGCCAGGCACAACTCTGGAGTGTCAGGGGTGGAGTTAAAGACCTAGTGGGGACCCAGTAGGTACAGGGGCAGAGACTCTGACTCAGGCACAGTGAGACCTTCTGAGCTGGGTCTGGAGATTTCAGGGCCAGAGCCACCCATATGTGGATCTGTCCAACCAGTGTGGGAACTGCTCATGCCCAGTTGCACAAGTAGGGATTGGTCTCCAAAGCCCAGGGTCTGTATAGGTGAGCCAGAGCCACTAGTCAGCCATGTAGTTCTCCCCTTACACCTGGGACCCACTGAAGCAGTAGCTTTAGGCTTCCCAAGTGGTGCCTGTCACATCTGAGGCTCCTCCTCTGTTTGGCCCAATGCCAGGGAGGAAGCACACCTGGTGCAAGATGGTGGGTGATGTGATTGAGTTGGTAGATGCTGTAATGAGCAATAGAATTGTTCTCCCTATCAGTGGTTGATGCTTGCAGGAAAGAGCCAACTGCAGAGATGTTCTTTTGTGCCTGTGAGAGGCTCTAGTCCTTTAGGTTGAGCATGTGAATGCCCCAGGCTTTGGGAGGAGCCCTGTAGTCCCCAAGGGGTTGCTTGATCTCCACCACAGCAGAGGTGGGTAGAGGAGCAAGGCAGGGTGTGGTTAGGTTATGCAAGTCTGGAAGGCTTTGCAAAGCCTCAGCAGGACTCAGAGGCTGTTTTAACAGCTGTTAGGGGGAGCCACTGGGAGGAGTGTTAGGGCTGGCTCTCCAAACCAGGAAGGCTCATTTTGAGGATGGGGCCACAATTCTCAGACAGCCCAGGAGTCTGAACACATCATGTTTGGTTGCTATGGTGCCATGGGCTGAGATCTTCCCCACTGGGGGACACTCCCTAGTTTGATGGTGCAGCTTTGAACCTCAGCAGGTCTTCAAGTTTGCTTTCCTGACTGCTAGGGAAAGCCACTTGGAGCAGGGTCAAGACAGGCTCTCTGGACCAGGAAGGCTGCTCGTGAGGAAGGGGCTGCAATTCCCCAACAGCCCAGGCACCTGAATGCACCATGCTTGGTTGCTAAGGTGCCACAGGCTGGGATCTTCCCTGCTGAAGGACCTGCCCTGGTTCAACTATGCAGCTTGTCTGTGGTGGGAACGCGTGCTTTCCCAGATCGCAGAGTCTCGGAAACCCACAGTATTCTCTTGTGAGTTCTGCCCATGTGGGCTCCCTCACCACCCGAGTTCAGCTCCCAAACCTCCCCTTTGTCTCCTAGCAACCCGCTTGAGTCCTGGGGGCACAGGCTCTGGTCTGCATGTCTGACCTGCTTGCATACATCTCCAAGAAACACCAGTGGGCAGGGAGCACCCAGATCAGGCACCCTGGGTCCACTGCAGGTCCTCACAGGGACAAATGTGGGCCCCACTCTCTGTGGAAGCCTTAGACTGGAGGATGAACCAGCTGGGGAAAGGTGGCCACATGCCAATTACTGGGCTCAACCTGCTCTCCAGGTTGCAGTGGGTGAAAGAGGGGCAGGGAAGGATAAGACTCTTAATGGAAGAAAGCCAGCTCTTCAGTCTCTTGGGTCACTCTCTTTGAAGGGGAACTTCACATAGAATGTCCAAGCTCTGGGATCATATCATACAACTTCCTCTCACAATTCTGTGGTTGCTGCAGTGTTTGGGCTTGTGGGAGTGGAAAAGCTTCCAAATAACTTGGTAGCCTGCTGATCACCGAGAAAGAGTATGGGAGAGAGAAAGGGATCCTCACCCCCTTACCCCTTCACTGGGCTCCAAGCCTCTCTGGGTTTGAGACTCACCAATATCCTTTTTTGTTTTTTTCCTTTGTTATCCTCCTTCTATGCTTTGCAATTTTCCTCCGTGAGGTCCATGGCAGGCTCTGGCACTTCTCTTTATTACCTACACCTGAGCTGTGCACCTCCCCCTCTCTCCCTTATCTGAAACCCTTCCTTCCCTCCAGAACGGTCAGGCAAATGATGTCTCTAGTCAGCCATCTTGCCCCTCCCTTCTAGTTACCCTCTCTTTAAAACGTGGTTAATCTTATGCAACTGTACCCACCTCGCCCCAGAGATTAAGATTGGAT
Source organism: Microcebus murinus (assembly GCF_040939455.1). Taxonomy (NCBI): domain Eukaryota; kingdom Metazoa; phylum Chordata; class Mammalia; order Primates; family Cheirogaleidae; genus Microcebus; species Microcebus murinus. The sequence continues at coordinate 111,221,503 of NC_134105.1, read as the reverse complement.
GTTTGTAAAGTGATCTGAGACTTGTTAATGAAAACTGTGCTGCAGAGATAAAAGAAATCGTGGCATATAACACAGGAAAAAAAAGTCAACCCAAATGGCTTAATGGCCATTAGCAACTAACATTTTATAGTCTATTAGATTGATAAATCTTCTTTAAACATATCTTACCCAAGAGAAAATGATAAACATTAATAATCTTTTAATAAGAGGTAAATAAAAAAAAGCCATGGGAGCTAGAGTTTTCTTTTCATCCAACCTTTAGTATTTCACCTTAATCTTTTATTTATTGTACATTTTGCTTCAAGTCTGTTCTTTTGTGAAGGCAAAGGTATAAGGTTTTGTCAAGTTATGTGAGACAGTGTGAGTCTGTGTAGTAGGCAGGAGAAGCATTATTTTTCTCATTTTATTGATATTTGCCTATAGAATTGTGGCTTATATTTCTATCTCTCTCAAGAGCAAATAAAAATTGAACTTGGCAGGGCATACAATCTCCCCTCCGTGGACCTTTGTTTTTCATCTGTGCTGCAAAGAAGTTGGATTCAGTGTTCTTTCCAATTATAGCATGGCACGCTTCTCTATTTATTATTCACACTGTATGTGTCTTAAGTTATATTTAAAGAAAATTTTTCTGAAGGTAGCAATCTATAGAGAGGGAAATGGGTCACCAGAAAAGGATGTAAACATCTGTTTAATAATAGAATAGACTCCCTTCTGTGTAAAACGGTGCAAATGTGGCCCATCCAAAATACAGGCAGGACAAGAGGGAGGGGAAAACAGCAGGGGTGACCTGAATGAGCTCTGCAAATTCACTCTGGCTCACTAATGTTCTGCGTCTGTACATAATAACTGTTCAATAAATGTTTGTCAAGTAAATAAAGCCCACGTGCACTTTATGCCTCTCTGGTTCTCAAAGCACTTGCTCACTGCATTATCTTATCTGACCCTGCAATATCCTTGCAAAGTGGCTAGAGCAGGTACTCTTAACCCCGTTTTCCAGACCCAAGAAACTGAGCCTCGGAGCATTTGAGTGATTATGCCCAGGTCACAAAGCTAGTAAATGGCCAAGCCAGGTCTCAAATCAAGGGCTTTTAACTCTAAATCCTGTGTTTTTCCACGGCATTATGCAAGCCTCGTAATGCTAAGATACAGTCCTAAAATAACACAAAAGACTCAGCCAGCCTCCTTTTTATTCCCTTGACCTCATTAAAGCTTTAAATGGAACTTGTCCTCACAAACTTAGGGTGCAACATCAAATCTGTCTGAGTTTCCAGGGCACGTAGCAACAGCTTGCTTTAATCTAATAATTGGCTGAAGTAGAACCACAGAAAGGACATAAAAAAAGGCAAATTGTTATTTTTCAAAACCAAGCCATTCCCTGCCTAAAAGGTTCACAGCTTTTTCCTTTTCCAAGAAAATATTTATCCCCTTAAAAGATTTCTTCCCGTTAACAATATTTTTACAGCCTTTGTGATACTTTTACAGCATTTTAGATGCAATCTAAATACTATATATTTCAAGAATGGAACCATTACATTAAGAACGCTGCATATGTTTAAAAGTGTCTTTTATGAGGTTTATTAAAAGAAGCCATAAATTTCTGAGAAAGGTTTAAGCCATATTACATTGATCTTACTTCTCATTTAAACAAAATGTAAACTTTAAGTAAAACCTTGATGTAGAATGTAAACTCGCTCATATACCCTGAGCTTACTCATTCTCATGTGCCACCTTTAAAATATTAAATCATCTGTGAAGCACTCCATTTCTTTGAGTGTTTTCCAATCACAACAAATAGCTTTCTGGTGATTGCTCGTACCTGTTGAATTTCTTGGATTCATTCAGAGTGAAGAATGGGCCGTGCCAGCTGGATACGGAGCAGAGTTTTAAAATCACACTCAGCCCTGAATGCCTAAGACCACCTGCACCCCAGCTTAGCTCTTGAGGTGCCCTCTCCAAACATAAACTTGTACACAAAAGGCAGGCGCCATTGCCCCCATTTTATGGATGGAAACACTGAGACACAGAGAAGGGTTGAGCACTTTTCCAAGGTCACACGTTTCATAAGAAATAGAGCCAGCATGTGAACTCCAGATGGCTGAAACCCAAGCTCTGCTCCAGACCGTGATACTATCCCGCCTTCTGTATAGGATTATGAGGATTAGATGAGGTAATACACAGAAAGCATTTAGCACAGTGCTTGACAGATAGCACTCAACAGGATTAGCAGTTATTAACACCACCATTATTATTAGCTAGTGCATGTTGAGGCTGATAGTTTTTTTACCAAGGCCAAACTTTACAAGGGGCCTAAGCAAATTGTGCTGGGTGCCCCAAATTACCCTCTGTGATGTTGTGCTGTATGAAATATATATTTTATTTTCCTCTCCAGTTCCTGGCCCAGAGCTCCTAAAGCCCTTGGACTTTCTGAGTGATAGGGGGTGAGTAAAGCATCTTTTGTTTTTCATCATAAGCCCCTTTCAACCATACCTGAGTTTATATTAATGAGATAACTGGTGGCTGGAAGCCCCAGATAGTTTCAGGATGAGAGCTACTTGCCAGAGGAATCAGTCAAATAGCTAGAGTGTTAGAAATTTCAGCTCCATCCCCTGACTTTGGGGAGAAGGTCTAGAGATTGAGTTTATCACTTATGGACCAGTAGTTTAATCAATCATGCCTATGCCATGGAACCTCCATAAAAACCCTAAACAATGGGGGTTAGAGAAGTTCTGGGTTGGTAAACACATCTGTGTGCTGAGAGGGTGGCATATCCCTGAACTCCACAGGGACAGAAGCCCCTGTGCAGGGGACCCTTCTAAACGTCACCCCATGTGCCTCTTCAAATGGCTGTTCATTTGTATCCTTTAAAATATCGTTTATGATAAACCAGTAGACATAGCAAAGTGTTTTGCTGGGCTCTGTGAGCCATTCTTCCAAATCATTGAAACTGAGAAGGGAGTCACAGGAACTCCTTGGTTTGTAGCTGAGGGACACAGACTCTCGGTAACCTGGGGACCACTGCTTGTAATTGTCAACTGGAATATGAGAGCAGTCTCGTGGGACTGGGCCCTTAACCTGTGGGGTCTGCAGTAACTTCAGGCAGTTAGTGTCAGGATTGCATTCAATGACAGGACACCCAGTTGGTATCAGCAGAAAAATGTTTGATGCAGAGGAAGCCTCCCACGACACATTTGGTGTCAGAAGTGTTGTAAGTAGAGGAACAGGTTTTTCCTTCACCCTCCTAGCCCAGGCTCTTAGAAAATGAAGGTAGCACTGATTGCCTAGCAGAGAAACAAGAGTTACAGAACCAATCGACTATATAGAAAATAAAGGTGCTTCCAGCTCTGCAGTATTTTAAGATTCCATTTATGAGAGCTTCAGGCCTTTTTAGTACCACCGTACAGTCTCCTTGCATTAGAAGGTGGCATCTAATCTCTCTACTCATTCTGGAATGTCCTCCTCTTGCTTCTCCACGTGGCAAACTCCTATTCATACTTCAATACAAAGATCAAGTGTCATCCTCTCAATTTCTTCTTCTTTGCAAATGTCGTTGACCTTCTTAAATAATACTTAAAAGGTTTCATTATACTTACATGCTCACATCATACTTACAGCTCATGCTATGGGAGAGACATATCTGCCTCTCCCACCAAAGTCTCTAGACTGTAAACTGCTTAAAGAAAGGGACCACTCACCTCTATATCCTTTCACCTAACACAAAGCCTGGCCCACAGGAGATTTTCCATAAAAATCTGACAAGTAAATGAGTGCCTGATTACCCCTGTGGTCTTAGCCTTCCCATTTTACCTCAAAGGCGGATCACATCAGAATCAAGAACAAGAAAGAAATCATCCACCTTACGAATGTTGTGCCTAAGCTGAGATCTATAGAGGTCATGGGGCAAAATCTGAACTACTGAACTTTGACCTTTCCCAGTACATTAAAAATAAAGCTGTAGGCTTAAACGCGATTGTCCTAAAGCCAGCCCCAGTGAAGCTACCTCTTGCCACCCCACAAAGTTCTTTCTTCTGACAACATGTCCCCATCTTAGCTCCTTTTAAAGTTAAGCCTTGGTGACATCTGTCAATCATTATTTACATGCCTTCTCAGAATGGCTTGAAAATCTTAGAAATGAATAGGCCCTCTCTGACAAGCCCGAGCTAAGGGAATCAAATGCAAGTTTTCTAGAAAGCAGGGGAAAAATGCCTTCCACCAGAGAGCCAATATGGAGAAACTTTAAAACTTCCAAGTATAAACAGATGATCATCACCCATTACTCCTGTTTATTTCACAATTTACTAGCCCTCTGCTATATGTTGTATTTTGAGAAGAAAGCCAAAATGTTCCAATTTTCTGGAGAGATTGTTAAATGGTCAACCTGAATTCAGATAGTATCTCACCTAACTTGCTATGTCATAGTGACATCTACTGGGGAACATTGCCACTTCGGGGTTTTATTTTTATGCAGTACTAGGTAACTTTAAAATTGTGACTCATTTGTTCTTTGTAACAACCCCTATGAGGGGTTAATATTGTGATCTGCATTTGTTAGATAAGGAAACTGAGATGCAGAGCAATTAAGTGACTGCCTTAATGTCACATAGTTAATATGTGGCAGAGCTGGGATTTGAACCCAGAACAGAGTGACTCCAGAATATGTGCTCTTAACCACTAAGACCTGCAGCCTCTTCTACCATTCATCTTCTGCACTTTGAATATATCCATTATACAGCATCTTGCCTATTGCTTTGAAATTATGTGTTTATATGTCTAATTCCCCAATAAACCCTATCCTTCTTAGGGAGTTGCTTATGTTTCGTTTTCGTATTTGTAATACCAGTATGTAGCACAGTTCCTGACACATAATAGGTGCTTAATAAATATTTGTTGAATAAATATTGCACAAATAAATGAATGAGCAAAAGCCTGCCTTAGTGCTTGGGAGAAGATACAGAGTGGGGAGAGGGAGAACGGCCAGGAAGGAATAGCTGCTCTCTTTGGATCTATCATACTTTACAATATGGTTTTCAGAAATGCACATAAGTGAGATCAGGGTGTCTGTAATTCAAGTCTGCTAATCCTTGAGCTCTTTAGAGGATTCTCATAGCTTTCAGAATTGAGTCCACGTTTCTTAGCTTGAAATAGAAGACCCTCTGGGATCTGGCTCCTACCTTTGTCTCAAGCTTCTGGGGCTATCACAACACTTTGCACCCTTTGCTCCAGGGATGTTGAGTGACTTTGAAGTCTCTGAATAAGCTATGGCCCCTCACATCTGCAGGCTTTGACATTGTCTTGGACTAGAATCTCCTTTCCACCCTGCCGAGGCCCCTTCTCTCTTTGCTGGAGCAACCTCTATTCCTTTTTCAAGATTCGGGTATCATCTGCTCCAAGCAGCTTTCCCAGAGATGCCAGCCAGGGCTTAGACCCTCTTCTGTGGGTGGAGAAAATGCCACAGGGTGCAGCCAAGTGGCCTGGGATTGAATCCCAGCCTGGCCATTTACTAGATATGTGATCTTTGGTGAGTCACTTAATTGTTCTGTGCCTCAGTTCCCCTATTTTCAAAATAGGGTCAATGAAAAATAGGATGTACTTCATAGTGTTGTAAACACTGATTGAGTAAGTGCAATATGTTTAGAATGGTGGATAGCAGGGGCAAGTGGAGTATTTGCTACAATTACCTCTATTATTGTCTATTTACTCGTCTTTCTTTTCCTACCAAAGAGTTCCTTAGCCAGCGATTGTTTTTGCTGTGGCTTTATGTCCGCAGGGCCTAGCAAAGTGCCTGTTAGGAAATAATAAATGCCAGGAAGAAAGAGAGGGAGACGGGAACACAGAAAGAGATGTGCCTGCCTGTTAGGTGTGGTTATGGCACCGACCAGCTCTGAGCAGGAAGCAGAGCAAAGATGGAGCAGAGACGTGTATTTTTTTTTTCGTGGTTTCTGCTTTGCTTCTCTCTATGCTTTGTTCTCCGCACAAAGTTCATCTGTGTTTGCTTCATCCCCTCAGCCCCTTCTCCACTCTCCAAACCCACCCCCTGCCAAGATATCTTTTGAAAGTTACAACCGCTTCCACACATGGAAACCATATTGAAGCCATTCCAGATGGCCGTTACGAAGAGACAGAAACCAAAGCGATAGATATGATCTCTCTGGGGCCAGGCCTCATGAGCTGAGTAGGCAGCCATCTCTATGGCTGGGGACATCTCTATGGGGACAGGATGAGAAGCCCCCAAATGCACTTGGTTGCAGAACACCTCCCCTACCTCTCTTCCTCAGCGGCTAAAAGCTCCAGCATTAGAACCTTCGTTGGTTTAAGTCATTGTATTTTCAGAAAGACCCCACTCAAGCATACAGAGATGCTACTTGAGAAGGCTAATCTTATTTATGCACATGAAAGGATTTCATTTTCCCATGGAAGGCAGAGACTCAGAGAGTCTTGGGTAATGAGCTGGTTCAAGTTGCAGAGAAAAATAAGACTTGTCATTTATCAAGCACTTTCTATGTGCTCTTAGTCTTCATGAAAATGTCTTTTAAGCATTTGATTTTTAAGTGCTGTGTTAGGAGGGCAGGACCAGGTGGTCAGCCCTAATTGGTGGCCCCATGTCGAGAGAAAGAGGAGCACTTACAAGGAGAAAGGGCAGTTCAAAAGGGGAGAGGTATGGGCAGTGTATCGAATAACTCCAAAGTTAAGCATGCACAGAACAGTTTTAGGAGAAGATGCTGGAAGGAAGAGGCAATGGTATGGTTGCTTAGGGGTCATTCCCATCCCTCACCATAGGGCCACAAATTAGCATTTGTTTAATTAACCCCATGCTCTTTCTCTTCCTCTCTTCTCTAGCAGAACCTGTTACCAAAGAGGACTATGTAGATAAGCTGTTTCCCCCAAGACCATGACTTGCCCATTCCCTCATTTGCTCAGTAGGTGTGGGCTGTGCACTTACTCCCCGCCATGCACAGAGGAAGGCACTGGGGACAGAGAATCCAGGCAGACCCAGCCCTGCTCTCAGGTTCACAGAACCCTGGGAGAGACCTTCAAGTAAGCATGGCATGGCACGTCCTTGAAATTTCTCCCCCCTCCTGAATGGATCCCACCTCTCCCTCCTCTCAACCACGTCCTTTGTCAGCCCTCATCACCTCTCCCCTGCAAGCTTGCAGGAGTATCGCAGCTGGTCTGCCTTAAGTTAACACTCCCTGACTTCAGAACAAGGTCCACATTCCTTAACAAAGCATACTACATGTTTGTGATCTGGCCCCATCTGCTTCCAGAGGCTCTGCCCTCTCTGTGGCCCCATATTTTACCCCAGCCCAGAGGAACTTCCAGAAGTTTCCAACAGTACAATGTGTGCACGTTCACCTCTGAACCTTTATACTTGTCCCCACTCTCACTCTGTGCCCATTGTTCACTTTTAACAGTATAACGTTCTTCTCCCCCTTCACAATTCGCCTGCGCTAGAGCCTTTACCAAACTTCCCAGAAAGTTTCTGCCTCCCTTCAGGGCTCCCAGCACCTTGTCGAATGACATCAAGCGCATTGCTTTAATCCCTTTCTTACCTGTGTGTGCTGCTTCCTGAGGCTCTTAGCTTTAGGGTCCAGGGAATGTTTCCCAGTGACCTCTGTATCTGCCATCCATGGCCCATCACACCGAAGACACATGGTTGGGGCGCAGATTGTGGTTAAATGAATGAAATGTAATAAAATGAAAGAATCAGTATTTTTCAATGAATGAAATACAATAGAGTTGTATGAGTGGGCTATGAGAATGCATAGCTGGAGTTACCCTACCTGGAGATGGTGAGAGAGAATTTCCCTTATGTTTTGAAGGATGATTAAGTATTATCCTTCCCTACTCTAGGTAGTGGTACGTTTAAAAAGGGGCAGAGAGTACACCTTAGGGCCTGGTATGATCCCCTGACAGAGATGGGTCAGATTTTCATTACCTTACCAAGGGCTCCTGAGTCCACACCGTTAAGCAGATTGCTATCTGGGTACCTAACCTTACTTTTCTATGCATGTTTGTCTTGTCTTGGGGAAATCCAGAAAATCTCTAGGAAAGCTATTTAAAACTTCTGGGATCATGAAATATTTTTTTCTTCTGTGTCTGGTTTATTTCACTTAGCATAATGTCCTCTGGTTTCATCCATGTTGTCACAAATAACAAGATCTCCTTCTTTATAAAGGCTGAATGATAGCCCATTAGTACATGCATAACCCATTTACATACACACATCATTACATATATATGTATATGTATATATATACACACACACACACACCCATATACACACACACCCCACAGTTAGGATGAGTAGTGTAGAAATCTAAATGCACAGCATGATGACTGCAGTTAATAATACTGTGTTGTGTACTGGAAATTTGCAAAGAGAGTAGATTTCAGGTCTCTCACCACACACACAAAAAAAATGGTAACTATGAGGAGATGGATATGTTGATTAGCTTGATTGTAGTAATCGGTTCGCTATGCATATGTATATCAAGACATCATGTTGTACACGGTAAATATATACAATTTTGATTTTAAAAAGGAAAGCAAAAGAAACTTCTGGGAATGACTGGCCCATGGAAAAGCCAGCAGTCCGATGTCTCTCGCTCCCTGTCATCCCTGCTGCCGGCCCTCGCTCAAGCCCTCCCCGACACGCAGGGCTGCCCCACTGCAGGGCACAGTCTCGTATTTCTGAGGCAAATCTGGATGATCACACGGCGCCAGCTGTGGTCCCACTCCCTGCTTTCTCACCAGTTCCCACAGAAATGCTCTAGGGCCTTCAAGTGCTTTAAACTCTCTTCTGGACTTTCTTGTCATTCTCACTGCAAATTTAAGACTGGGAATGGGAAGAGAGATGATTAAATAAAGTCAGGCGGAAGTGCACAAGGTTTTGTTTTCCTCTGTGGCCAGCTTGTTGGAAATGACTAGTTTTTAACTGCCCATTACAACTGTTTATAACCAGTCATTGATTCATTAAAGGCTAAACGGATAAAATATTTGTATGCATAGATATTGCCCCGAGATGGGAAAGACCATTTGTGACTGTAAATCTCCCCACAGGTGGGGCAATTGTTCTGTGCATTGCGTGGGGAATGTCACTCAGTCACTGGCTTTCCCATGACCACATTGCCACCTTTTTTGTGACTATGGAGAAGTACTGGCCCTTGAATTTAATTCTGTCTCTGCAGGTTTATTTAAATTACCTTCAACTCTACCCTTCCTTATCTAAATTCATGAAAACATCTGCTTTCCTAACTCTCAGTCAAGCACATTGGCACATTTGTACGTTTACCTTTTCCAAATCTTGAGGAAACCATCTTAATGTTCAGAAAATTGTTTGCAATTTTGGTAAAAACAAATATTATCCTAGTATGTATGCTAGCTGTTTTAGAAATCAATTTTGAGGATCTCTCTTACAGAGATAGGTTATAAATGCTGGAGCCCAATGACTATTGCTACAATAAAGAGAAGCAATGTATATAAAAGTCAAAAACCCCTGAACAACCCCTCCACAGATATGTATAAACAGATAAAACATACTCTTCTCTTCAAAAGAAAGTATAACTTAATATGAAAGGAAAACATGAAGAACCTTGGAGAATTTTATGTCAGGATATAAAAAAGCCCTGCATTACTGTGTAGCTATGTATTTATTATAGAAGGGAGAGAAATAGTCTTTCTAAATGAAGGAGAAGAAGGAGTGGGAGGATGAAGAGGAAGAAGACAAGGAGGAGGAAGAGAAGGAAGAAGAAAAGGAAGAGAAAGAAAAGAAGATGGACGGAAGGAAGGAAGGAAAGAAGGAAGGAAGGAAGGGAGAGAGGAAGGGAGGGAGGAAGGAAGGAAGGGAAGGAAGGAAGGGAGGGAGGGATGGATGTCCATTAAGTCTGACAGCTTAAATTCATTAGTTAAATTAACCCCATGGAAGTTAAGTGAAAGGGGAGCTACATTGTAAGAATACTAAAGTAGTTTAAAAAAACTGAAGGAAGAGATTAAAAACCACGAGAGTACTAGCAACGAGAGCAGGGCCAAAGAATTGGGGCCCCTGCTCTATAGGAAGCTACCATTAGAGCCACCATGCTTCTCATTTTTGTGAGTTCTGTCAAAGTGTCAGATTTGCGGGAGAAAAGATCTGATTGGCCCAGCTTGGATCAGGTGTACCCGCATCTGGATCAGTAGCTATAGCTACCGGGGGCCTGGGGGTAGGGGTGGAGGCCAGGCAGGTATCAAAATCCACTTAAAAAATACAGAAATATTTTGTGCACCCTTATTATAAATTAAAAGCATTTGTAAAGATACAATGGAAAACCAACAGACAGAATTTCTGTCCTCATGAAGCTCATGGGATCTGTATGGGCAAGGGTGCCACCCAATTAGTGTCTGTTACAAAAAGCCAAGAAACAGTGTTGTTGAGGCTGAGACAGGAAATTTGCAAGCTACTAGAAAGCTCTAGGCTCATTTCTCCCGGAATTTTTTCCAAAAAAAGTCGCAAGGTATAACCCCCAAATCATGTACCAGCTTATGGAGGGCTTTAGTTTTAAGGAGGGTAGCAGAGGGGAAGAGACTGAAAAAGAGAGAGATTGAGAGGGTGATTGAGAGAGAGAGAAAGAGAACCCTTATTAAGTTTAGGGAAAATCAACTTTATAGTAAGCAATATTAAATACCAATTAGGAATAGAAAAAGACCAAACAGTACCCACATTTATGATAATTATCTAACACAGTACCTGGTACAGTGGATGCATATGAAATATTAGCTGAACCTGAATTTGTATTTTATTTATTGTTAGACAGTCACAAAATATAGGCACAGTAACAGGTGTACAGGCTGTATAGCCAGGCAGAATGAACTCTGGTATGTCATTGCCATGTGACCCTGGACAAAGAAATTGGAGTCTTTTAACAAAGGACACTAAAGGCATATTGGTAGTGTATTATAAGGACTAAATATAGTTATTTATATAAATTCATATAGTAAGTGCTCAGGAAATGTTTATTTCTTCTCTTTTCTTTATCTTCTTATTAAATGCATGCTCTTAACTTTCAGCATTTTATTAGAAAGTTCATTTTTTTACTTTTTTATTTTTTTGAGACAGAGTCTCACTCTGTTGCCCGGACTACAGTGCCGTGGCATCAGCCTAGCTCACAGCAACCTCCAACTCCTGGGCTCAAGCAATCCTCCTGCCTCAGCCTCCTGAGTAGCTGGGACTACAGGCAAGTGCCACCATGCACGGCTAATTTTTTCTATATATTTTTCTATATATTTTCTATATATTTTTAGTTGGCCAATTAATTTCTTTCTATTTTTAGTAGAGACGGGGTCTCACTCTTGTGCAGGCTGGTTTCGAACTCCTGACCTTGAGCGATTCGCCCACCTCAGCCTCCCAGAGTGAGCCACCATGCCCGGCCAAGAAAGTTTGTTTTTTTAAAACGAAGTCTTAAAAAGTTATGTTTATAAATGGACTAGACAAAAATACTAGGTCTCAGATAAATGATATTTCTTGCATTTCAAACGATGACACTGTTCATTGAAGGCTGCTGCTACCACCACCTGGTGGCAGCATACTGTATATTTTTTAAAATTTTACTTGACATAATGATTGTTCATGGGGTAGAGTGTGATATTTTCATCCCTGTATACAACATGAAATGATCAGATCATGGAATTAGCATATTAATCACCTCAAACATTTATCATTTCTTTGTATTGGTAACATTCAAAATCCTTTCTTCTAACTACTTAAAACTATAGAATAAATTATTAACTAGAGATGCCCTACAGTGCTATAGAACACTAGAACTTATTTCTCATATCTAGCTATAATTTTGTATCCATTAACCACCCTCTTCCTATCTCACCTTTTCCCTCTAGTTACCACTATTCTCCTCTTTACTTTTACGAAATCAACTTATTTAGCCTCCACATGTGAGTCAGAATACACAGTAGGTATTTATCTTTCTATGCCTGGCCTATTTTGCTTAACATAATGTCCTCTAGGCTCATCCATGTTGCCACGGATGACAGGATTTCCTTCTTTTTATGTTTGAATAGTATTCCATTGTGTTGATATACCACACTTTCTATATTCATTCCTCTATTAATGGACACTTAGGTTGATTTCTTATCTTGGCTATTGTCAATAGTGCTGCAATAAACATGAGAGTGCAGATACCTCTTTGACGAATTCATTTTTCCCCCTTTGGATATATACCCAGTAGTGAGGTTGCTAAATCAAACAATTCTATTTATAGCATTTTGAGAAAACTCCATGCAGCTTTTCAAAATGGCTGCACCAATTTACATTTCCACAAATAGTGTATCAGTTACTTTTTCTGCTCTGCAGCCTCCCCTGCATTTTCTTTTCTTTTTGATAATAGCCATCCTAGCTAGAGTGAGATCATACCTCATTGTGGTTTTGATTTGCATTTCCCTGATGATTAGTGGTGTTAAGAGTTTTTCATAAAGTTTTGGCTATTTGTATGCCCTTTGAAAAATGTCTAGTCAGATCATTTGTACATTTTGTACTATTTGTGGGTTTTCTTTTTTGCCATTGAGTTGTTTGTGTATTCTGGATATTAATCCCTTGCAGGTAAATAGTTTATAAATATTTTCTCCCATTCTGTAGGTTGTCTCTTTCACTCTGTTGATGGTTCCTTTGCTGTGCAGAAGGATTTTTGTTTTATATACAATCCCATTTGTCTATTTTAGCTCTATTTTTTGCTTTTGTTGCCTATACTTTTGAGGTCTTATCCATAAAATCTTTGCCCAGATCAACATATTTTTGAGGTCTTATTCATAAAGTCTTTGCCAAACCCAGCATTTCTGCCATATTTTCTTCTAGTAGTTTTACAGTTTCATGTCTTGAAGGTATTTTGAGTTGATTTTTGTATATGGTGAGAGATAGGGGTCTAGCTTCATTATTCTGTTTAAGGATATTCAGTTTTTTTCAGCGCCATTTAATGAAGAGGCTGTTCTTTCCTGAATGTATGTTCTTGGCACCTTTGTCGAAAATCATTTGGCTGTAAATAGTAGATTTATTTCTGGGTTCTGTATTCTGTTCCATTGTTTTATGTGTCTGTTTTTATGCCAACACTGTGCTGTTTTGGTTACTATGGCTTTTTAGTATATTTTGAGGTCAGGTAGTGTGATGCATCCAGTGTTGTTCTTTTGGGTCAAAATTGCTTTGGCAAATATACCCTGTTTGCGAATGACATGATGTTGTATATTAAAAAAAACCTAAATACTTCACCAAAAAACTCTTAGAAATGATAAATTAGGTAAGACTGCAGGATTCAAAATAAACATTAAAAAGTAGCATTTCTACATACCAATAACAAACTAGCTGAAAGGAATGTTTCTCTCTCTCTCTCTCTCTCTCTCTCTATATATATATATATATATATATTTCATCACTCAAAATATACAGAAATTAAGAAAGCATTCCCATTTGCAATAGCCACAAAAAATACATAGGAATAAATTTAATCAAGTATATGAAAGGTCTTTACAATTAAAATTATAAAACTAAGATGAAAGAGATTGAAGAAGACACACAAAAATGGAAAGATATCCTATGCTCCTGGATTAGAAGAATTAACATTTATTAAAATGACTATACTACCTACCCAAAGCAATCTACAGATCCAATGGAATCCCTATCAAAATATCAATGACATTCTTCACAGAAATAGAAAAAAAACAAAAGACTCTGAATAGCAAAGCAATCCTGTATAAAATTTTTGAGTGATGAATATATGCAATGAAATCCTAAACATTCCTTAGAGTCTCACATATTACACATACTGGGAAAGGTTTAGACAAGATTTTCACAACATATTTGTGAAAATATGTGCTGACACTTTGGTATGTTATGAAGATGCCCGAAACAGTAATCTGGATTTTCTAAATTTACTGGATTCTATCTTTAATGCCATCAGCTGCAACACCCCTGCCCCCAGTACCCCTCAATATTGCTGTTGCAGCCTCAATTCAGAAGCTTAGAAGTCCCTTTGAAGAGTCATGTAAAAATAAAGTAGGTCATGATACCAAAAACACAAGGGAAAAAAAGAATAGATAAATTGGACATCATCAGAATTAAAAACCTTCATGCTTCAAAGGATATCAGCAAGAAAGTAAAAAAAGAAAAACAACCCACAGACTGGGAGAAAATTTTTGTAGATTATATATCTGATAGGGGACTTGTATCTAGAATATATAAAATACTCCTGCAAATCAATAATAAAAGACAGATAACCCAATAAAAATGGGAAAAAAAAATCTAAATAGATTACTTCTCTAAAGAAGATACATAAAAGGCCAATAAACACATTTAAAAACTGCTTGGCATCAGCCATCGGGGAAATGCAAATCAAAATCATAATGCAATACTGCTGCACACATACCAGGATGGCTACTATCAAAAAGGCAGTTAGTAAAAAGTGTTGGCAAAAATGTGAAGAAGTTGAAACGCTCATATACTATTGATGAAATGTAAGATGGTACAGCCACTTTGGAAACAACCTAGCAGTTTGTTAAAAGGTTAAACGTGGAGTTATCTTATGACCTAACAATTCCACACTTAGGTATATATCTAAGAGAAATACAGGCTGGGCATGGTGGCTCATGCCTGTAATCCTAGCACTCCGGGAGGCCGAAGCCAGAGGACCCCTTGAGGTCAGGAGTTCAAGACCAGCCCTCAGCAAGATCAAGACCCCATCTCTACTAAAAATATGAAAAATTAGCCAGGTGTGGTGGTGCATGCCTATAGTCCCAGCTACTCGGGAGGCTGAGGCAGGAGGATCACTTGAGCCCAGGAGTTAGAGGTTGCTGTGACCTAAGCTGACATCATAGCACTCTAGCCTGGGCAACAGAGTGAGACTCAGTCTCCAAAAAAAAAAAAAAAAAAGACAGAGAAATAGAAACATAAATCCACATGGAAATTTACACATGAATATTCACAGGAGCACTATTCATAATAGCCAAAAAGTAAAAACAACCTCAAATGTTCATCAGTTGATCCTTAAAACAGAATATCATCCATCATTAAAAACAATAAAGTACTGACACATGCAACTAGTTGGCTGATCCTTGAAAATATTACACAGAGTGAATGAAGCCAGTTACAGAACCATATATTATGTGATTGTGTCTATACGAAATATTCAGAATAGGACAATCCATAGGAATAGAAGGTGAATTTGGGTTTACCTGGGGCTGGAAGGGTACGATGGGGTTGAAAGATAATGGCTAAGGGACATGGATGATGAAAATGTTCTAAATTTGATGGTGGTGATGGTTGCCCAATTCTTTGAATACATAAAAAGCCATTTAATTGTACACTTTAAATGGGTGAATTGTATGGTATTTTAATTATATCTCAAAAAGCCATTGAAAAATAAAAAATAAAGCATATCTAAAACAGTGATGGAGAAGTGGTTCACCATATCTTTCCTGTGCAAACAAAATCCTCATGTTCTAGCAAAAATTTTCAGAACTAAAAATTTCAATCCAACATCAGAGACTAATCGTTTATAGAAACTAAAACCTTTTTCATAAACTAATTTGGAAAACTTTGAAAACATTTTTTTTTTCTGATTTTGTTTTGCCATAAAAGAATATTCTCTTCTTCTGGTTTTAACGGTACTTATCAAAATGGGAAAATAATACAATTTTGCATTTACCTATAACAAGATTTGCATTTAATTATAACAAGAGAAGTCATTTCTGTTGGTGTACACTATTTCTTTTATGATGTGAGCCATGCCCACTGCCCCCTCCATAATACACACACACACACACATGCACACACACACATGCTCCATGTTATACATGCACACAAACCTCTGGTACATTATGTTGTGACATAGAACATTTTAAAGAATCTTGTCTGCAATGCCAAGGCAGGCCTTGGCTAGACTGGCATATATAACTGTGTGGTTTTGACTTCTTTTATTCCTAATAAACAATATTTTTGGATCTCTATAGCCCATTGAAACAAATCACTGAATCTAAGCATTGAAAAGCACTTTATAAGCAGCTAAGTCTTCCATAGACCCTCCAATGTGAATTAAACCAGCCCAATCTTTCATTCCTATCTGATTCTGCTACAGTCATAGAGATGCCGCACAAAGGATAAAAGAGCCATTTTTCATGACCTTCCTCGTTTCTCTGAACAAAGCCCAGTGTCAAAATCTTTGAAAAGCATGCATTATAGCAAAGAATAAGATTAAAAAAAAAATGTTTGGAAGCATTCATGGTACAGAAAAATAATTTCCTCTCTCCCATCTCAAAATAAAAAACAACCTTATGATGTGTTAGATTGAAATGTTTAAATATTGAACCAGTGCCAAAAAATGATTTGTAAGCCTCAATAAGTTTCATGAAATGTAAAAATGATATTATTATCCCATCTGACAGAGTGTCTTTCAGGACTTGAAGCTGTGTGGCCCAGATTAGGGGCCTTCTAATGAAAAATAAACATGCAGCACATTTGACTTACAAATATAGTGGCATATATAATACTCAAAAGAAAATATTCAATGAGGTCTATTTGCAATTGCTAGTTACTAGTATCAATTTTGCCTCCTACACAGAGCAATAGGGACCTTTCCTTGAGTATTACATGCCATTAGTTAAAGCATTTCCAGGAAGGAAAAAAAGACACGTATATAGGAAAGGCAACACCGTGCCTATTCGCACTCGATGGAATATCCAAATTTGATGTTTAGAAAGATGGACGACTGATTCTCTATGAGATGGGTATAATATTCACATATATATTCACATATGTATTAGTAATACGAAACTCACAGGTCCTTTGTATATGGTAGATGTTGTAACATAAACAATGTTAGCTGTACTGCCGGCAGTCATTTCTACATCTCGGTTCTATCCATCCCATCTTGTATCCTGAAATATCTTTCCTAAAGCCAATAACATTGGAGAAAAGAGAGCTCTGGTTTTTTGGGTTTTTTTTTTTTTTCCTATTCTTCTATCTGTTTACCAGAAACACTTTATGCAAATAGCAGCTCTTCTTTTGCCATCCTCTGCCGTGCTACAAAGCACTAGAAAGGATTGGAAGAAGGAAACAGGTGAGAGATGGTTAGCAAGAGGAGGCGGGGCAGGAAGGGTCCCTGTGTACTCTCAGCTGCTCTGAGCAGGCACAAGATTGATGACACTCCCAGGGTGTACGGGAAGATCTCCTCCTTGTGAAAGACTGCTCATGAGGCCTGATAGACTTGTCATCTCTTAATAAACATCACCGATATGTTGAGAGGAGAGAGCCGGGGCAGGAAAAGGGCACACCCAGCAGAGTGCTTGCCTTTCTTGATGATTTACTTAGCATGTCCTGCTGAGGGGGCCTCAGCGGGGGTGGCTTTATACCCCACCTCAAAAATCTTCCAGAAAGCCTCCCTGCCCTCCAGGGACCTAGAGAGGTGCATTTGGGATCCAGCTTCTCCTCTTTTGAGGACCTTCCTAATTTCCCAGTCTCCTTGCATCTGTATTCAGGGAATCCTGAAAACAACAACAAAAACCCAGGTGGTGCAGGCCTTTCTTCCCCAGAAAGGCAGGGCACTCCACATGCTATTATTTTCCTGGTCTCTGCAACCAAGCTTCTCCTCTGGCTTTTTAGAGTGATAGAGGCAAAGGATGTAATTTTCATAAAGTCACACTGTGGCAAGAGCCGACCCCAGGAGAGAGCCTATCCCGGTTCTACAAAGTTCTTCACCTCTTCCTCCTCTCTTCCCAACTCTTATTTCTCTACTCATCTTTTCAATCATTTCTGAAATCCACAAATACGTCCTTAATTAATAGAATGGACAGTCCTTGCTGCCTGTTACTCCGTGCATTTCGCAGAGGGAATTTTCTAAGTCTCTTCTCCATTTGCCTCTGCAGGGAGCTCACCCCTGTTTCTCTGTCCAGGTCCCAGGTAGGAGCTGGCAGCACGCATGTGCGTCACTGACATTCGCTATGCAGTGAATGTGTGCATGGATGAATTCCATGTTCACCCTTTTCTCTCTCAAACTTGAAACCAAGCTGGTTTTTGCCTCATAAATAAACTTATAAACATTTTAATATTCATTTTGATTTTCACCCGGACGCTCAGTGCTACTTCCCAATGGGTGATCAGCACATTTGCTTTCAGACATCCACATTAGAACCTCCTAGAAATCGGGGACCCAGGCAGCAAGCACCAGGGCCCCTTTGCAGAAAGCTAAGTCTTTTCGTGACGGATGATGTCAATGACAGTGATGATGACGGTACTCACAGACACCTTTTCCAGTACTTTTCATTGTGTTCAGCCAGCCACACAAGCAGCTTAGGCAATACAAAGACAGAGATTTAGCCATTGGAATAACAACAACAAAATACCCCAAATACAGTCCCAGGCTGGTGGCTGTAGTGGCGCCCTGTGGCCCCAGCTTCTTTCTAGCCGAAGCCAGAGTCTCCATGCTCTGTTTCCCCCACAGGAAATTGCTTTTCTGATAGTTTGAAGCCTTTTATGCGTAACATGTGTGCGCAGCCAAATAGTGAACTTACGTTTTCATCTTGAAATAATTGTGATTAATAAATTACAACGGAGCTGCAGAACAAGCTTCATTCCCAGGGGAACCACATTGTGTTTATACTCCCAGAAGTCAGCCGCAGCCTGAGCTCAAAATGTTCAGCCCCCGCTAGAATGCAAGGAGGTTGGTAGAAGGTGTGTGTAAGGAATGGAGAAGGGGACACAGTTTGCCTTTGGAATACTCTTCTAGAATCCTTGTTTGCTTTCAGTAGTGGGCCTGCCCCCAAGGCAAATGACCTTTTATTGTGCACCTACTCTGTCCATCTTCAGACCCAGCACCAGGAGGCAGCACAGCTTCTGTCCTTAGTCCTTTCTCTTTCAAGGCAAGCAGCCTCATGGGGAAACCTGTTAAACTATCGGCCATTTGTTCTGCAGAGCTGCTTGCTGGGGCAACTGGGAAAACAGCTCTTCTGTGATGGTGTAGACAGAGTTAGCCGATTAGCTCTGTCAGAGAGCTTTGTTAAGGGTCTTTCAGAAATACCAGTTGTTTTTATAGAAATTCTATAATTCATCACCCAAGAGCCCTCAAACTCGACCCAGGCAGTACAGCAAAGGGGTAAGGAGTCCCCTGTTCCTGAGTAAGACTGGCTTTGCTTCCATTCCAGGGTCTGCCACTTTAACTGTCTGGCTTTGCAGATTTTTATAAATCTCCCCCACCCACCACCAGTTTTCTCACCTGTAAAGTAGACATCATCCACGGATAATATCTTGCACACAATTAATCACTCCATAAATCATAGCTGTTATTAGTATCATAACTTTTATCATTACTATGATCATTACCAGTAATGATTGAAATCGCCTTCTTTCGTTCACCAGACATTTACTGATCATGCCCTAGGTGCTCAAAGGTCAGTGAAAGTCCCATGCCTGAAATGAATAGGCTTTATCACCCATCAACCTAAGTGCGTGTAAAACTGTTCACAGAAACAAGCCATGCCCAGACCGTATCAGGTTGGGGGTAAAAATAAGGACATAATCACAACAGCAAAGGTACATCATTTGGCTTTGTCTTCACCAGTTGTGAGATTTAAGGACCCACTCAATTCTTCCCCAGTTAAATCTTGGGCAGTTTCTTGAGGGCTCAGGGAAAGTTCCCTCAGCTAGCAAGAGAGATCCCTGTATTCTTTCGCTTCGGTTTCCTCCTTAGCTGTCTCCTTCTGCTGCCATCCTCAATAAAGCAATAAAACCGAACTTTTCATCTGTCTTCAGATGGCCCTCCCTACACACATGGCTTTTCTAGGGGGGTGAGGGAGTTGACAAAGTATTTTTAAATTGCTGGCTCAATCCTCTAAGCCAGCTTGCCGTCCCTAGATTGACAGACCCCACCACTACCAATCGCCTTCTATCTGTCACTTCCATTTCACACACATTTACGTTGCCTGCCAGGACCCTAAAAGAATTTTTGCAAGCACCCCTTCTCATAAATTCGCTGATTCCAAAAGCTAGTGATACACCCTAAGGGCATCAAAACTGCTGTCAGACCGAGCAGGCCACCCAGCATGATGATGCACAGAAAAAGCATTCTATGGGGTGAATCAGTGAGTGAACGCTCCGTCTGAAGCATTCATTCCGTGGTCTCACATACTCCACCCATAGCTCCATGAGAAAGAAGTACATTATGTTATATCGTGTGACTTGGGCTACAACAGTAAGCAACCTTGTCATCTCAATACTTCAGGGAAATCTTAGTGAAACAGCTTTTTATATTTTACTTTCTCTTTATTGCTGCTCTCTCTCCCAGGCAAGTCTTACGAGAGCTGGAGAAAACAATAGAGAAGCATCCCATTGTTCTCAGAATAGTATGTGTGTGTGAAAGTGCATAGTTGTGTTTTACATTTTCTTTACTGCACATAGAAAAACACAGGGGTCTCAGAGAACTCAGTCTGTTACACAGTATATTCAGTGGCAAGTAACAGAAAATCCCTCAGAAAGTGGCTTACACACATAAGGGATTTAGTCGCCACGTGTAACAAGTTCAGGTGTAGGCATTGTAGGGTAGGACAAGGGTTCAGTGAGCCCTGGTTCATCTTCCTGCTCTGCCATCCTCACTATGAAGTTTTATCTTTATGGTCTCGAGGTGGCAGCTGGACTTCCAAACATCATGTGTGCATGCCAAACAGAAAGAAGCAGAAAAGAGCAAAAAGGCAAAAGAACGTGTGAATCAACTTTCTTCTTCTTGAAAGCATTCCCAGAAACCTCATCCAATAACTGCCATTTGCATCTCACTGAACAGGATGGGATCACATGTTAATCTCTGTTTTCTAGGAAGTCTGAAGAGGATGGAATAATTTTTTTAACCAGGCTCATTACCACCCCAAATAAAATTAGAGTTTCATCATCAGGGAAGAAAGAGAGACTGGATGTTGGATAGATCATTAGCAGGGTCTGCCCAAAGAACAGTGCCTAATGTAGTGAATAAGGTCATCTAAGACATTTATTAAAAAAAAGAAAACATTGAGGTATAATTTGTAAGAAGAACCTTTGTTTCAGGGTGATGTCATTCTGCAAAAGCACTGCAGGAAGTTAGAGCAGGACGATTTTTTCAGCAGTGACCTTGACGGCCAAGGATGAAATAATAGTTGCCAAGTGCACCTGCATTTCAAAGTGAGGCTGTGGACATCCTGCATAGGTTTGGTAAGAGCGACAGCCGTTAACTGGTCCTCCATGCATAAGCTAAGCACACACTTCCAACCTACATAAGCATAGTCAAGATGTCCCCCTCACCTCAAGTCAGGTGAAGAAGCCTGCAAGACAACCTCCCCCCCACCCCAACCCAGAGCCTCCACCTGTGTCCCTTGGAGGTCAAGAGATAAACGGACTGGTATTTGATTCTGCCATGGCGAAGACTCAAGACAGAAACTTACGCTCAGTCATTCAGAGTGAGATGCACTTCCCCGAAAAGCCAGGGAGAAGGGTCTTGTTTTTCAGGAACTAAGACTAGGACCTCCCATCCAAGTACTAACCAGGCCCGACCCTGCTTATCCTTTGAGATCAGACGAGATTGGGCAAGAGCCTCAAAGGAGAGGAACACCCTAGGTTTGTTTGAAAATGGATTGCAACTAACAAGACCAAGGATGCATCCTAAACTATAGCCTTTTGTTCTCGATGCAGTAGTAGTCATTATGAGGAGGGTAACCTTGCATCGTGACTGGTCTGGGGCAGTCCCACCTGACCTCAGCTGCTCCAGTGACATTATTAATAGCTCCTCCTTCCACTCTCTAATGTGTCCCACTTTGAATGATAAATTATATGGCCACTTGGTAATAAGGGACTCTTACTGATGCATAGAGCTGGATTTCCAGCCTGCTGTCTCCCAGTATTCTAATATATGAGGGCCCTGAAACATCACTGGGCAGGTACTACCAAAATTGTTTTTGAGCAGAAGTATATAAGGGGTTAATAGGCTTACTTGGAGGTGCTGATTAGGATCTAGAAGGCTCATGGGGGTAACAGAAAATGATTGCTAAATCACTCTGTCAGGAGAATAATTCCTGAAAAGCTTTCATCTTGCAGATCAGCAAATTTGAACACATCAGGCAATAGAAGAAAATGTGTGTGGTATCACAAGTGGTCTTCTGCTTCTGTACTCTCCAACATAGCTTCAGTGCTAAATGAACACTGAATATACAAAGAACATATCAGTTTATGGGCCGGGCACAGTGGCTCATGCCTGTAATCCTAGCACTCTGGGAGGCTGAGGTGGGTGGATTGTTTGAGCTCAAGAGTTCGAGACCAGCCTGAGAAAGAGCAAGAGCAAGACCCCATCTCTACTAAAAATAGAAAGAAATTAGCTGGACAACTAAAAATATATAGAAAAAAATTAGCCAGGAATGGTGGTGCATGCCTGTGGTCCCAGCTACTCGGGAGGCTGAGGCAGAAGGATTGCTTGAGACCAGAAGTTTGAGGTTGCTCTGAGCTAGGCTGATGCCACGGCGCTCTAGCCCCGGCAACAGAGTGAGACTCTATCTCAAAAGAAAAAAAAAAAAAAAAGAAGAACATATCAGTTTAAAGAAGTGTCTGCTAATGTGCTTGCCGTGGATTCTCATGTATCTTAGTCAAGCATTGTCAATCATTTTAGCAATTACAAATTATAAGGTATTTTATTTCTCTACAACTTTTGTTTTGTGGCTAATGAAGACCTGAATATGCCCATAAGGGGGTTTCTTATATGTGAAAATCGTCAGTTATGTGTATAGCAGGGCAAAAAGTTGGATAACAAATGGTTTTTGAAATGCAGATCCTGTTTCTATTGTATTTGCTATCCTTCCCAGAGTGTGAAGAGGACAATCAGAGGAGGAAGAGAAGGAGCCAAATACAGTCCACATACCATAGGGATTAAAAGTGTCCTGAAGATAGAGGGTGTTGGACAAATATGATGAAATACTTTCTCCAAATCTACTTTATGCACATAATTGATAAAAACTTTGACTACGATGGTCCCCTGACAGGTGTCACTCACAAGCCCTTCAAAATTATGATAATTCACTAATTACATTTTGGATATAAGCATGCATAAAGTTTCTAATTTATCTACCTACACCCAGTTCATATTTCTTCTTGTCCAGAGAGCACCATAACAGAGGTTGTTATACGCCTTGATAAAATCCAGCAACACTAGATCTAGTTCATTCCCCTAATATAGCTGCCTAATGATAACTATCAAAGAAATAAATGGGGCTGGTCTGGAGTGACTAGTTCTTTGTGAACCCAAAACTGCCTAATTCCTTAACCATTATTGCTACCAATTCTAGATGCCTACAAACTATATACAGTAGCATCTTGGTAGGGTCAATACCAGCCTTCTCAAGATATATCAAATCCATCTTCTTTTTCTTTTCTAGTATCAGAATAGCCTTTGCCCATTTAGGCTCCTGGCACTTCTCTGATTTGCCACAATTCTGCAAAGATCACACAGTTCAATAAAAAGTTGCCAGATATTTAATATTAAGCATTCATTTGGTGTCAGACAGTGTGCTGAGGGCTCTTATGTATATTATATCCTGTATACAAGGGAGATTAATGGGCTCAGGCTAACTGTAAGATGTGTGATCATAAAATGCTAATTTTTAATATTCATTTTTAAATGAACATAAAAGAATCTATTGTCTATTTTCCTACAAAACTGTCTCCATGTTCTCCTGCCTGCCAGGTTGCACTTCATCTATATCCTAAATATCATCATTCCAGTCCCTGTTCTCGCTGCCCTCAGCAAGCTCTGAGCCTTTCTCAAGTGCTTCAGAGAATCCCAGTGAGAGTTTTCTCAATCCCGTTGTCACTTGTCTCCACTGAGAACAGCTTTTCTGGGCTTTGTCAAGATGCTTCTCCGCTGTGGTTTCTCCTCACTTCTGCACTCCATGATTTGAGTAGCTCCTCTCTTTTTGTCCCCAAACAGAGCTGACCCTAGCCTATAATAGCCCAAAACTGGAATTGGCGCTTGAAGATGGCACAAGACAGAAACGCCAGTTCCACCTCACCACTCTGATGGATCCTCTCACTGCAGTGGGTGCAGAAGAGCAGGAAGAAAAGAGAAGGCGCCAACTTCCAAATCCCTTTACTGTGCCTCTCAGTCTTGGAGTTGGAGATAATCAAACCCTGTTCTTCCAGACCCCACAGCCACGTAATCCCTCTAAGTCCTCCACTTTGTGTTTAGTACATACCAGAGCCTCTCTCTGAGGAAGGAACGAGATAGGATAGATAAATGACCAGAAATAAGAGCAACACAAGATATAAGGGCATGAATCTAGCCACACAATTGGGCTGTATATTGATGTTATAGATGCCGCCATTTTTTAAAAACATTGTAGTGTTCCCTTCCCGGAATTGTTTTTGGCTTATTTGCAACCTATATATCTTCAGTGGAGCCAACTTTGACACTTTTGTAGTTATTTTAATTTCTAAAAACAGGCAAAAAGTGTTTGGAACTAAGTGTGACAATTTAGGTGAGTAATGTGCTTCTGGGTCAAAAACCAGATGTGACAATATTGCAATGATACTGATGATTTCTTTAACTGGGAAACGAGTTGTTAAGGATATTCCCCAAAAGGAATTCACAAGAGAGGTTGGAGCATTTGCAGCGTGAGTACTGTGAAGCATAACATTCACCACGGGAGCGTGGTTGTGGGACTAAGAACAGAGCCTTTGTGGGTGAGCTCCAGGGCTTAAGTCCCACCCTGCCTCTCCCTCTGTCAAGTTGGAAATGTCTTTTGGTCATTTTTTATTTCATATTCTTCAGCTGTGACAAATGCATAGCACCTGCCTCCAAACAGTTGTTGTGAGGGTTACCATGCCAGGTAAGTGGCCCATAGTTGGTGCTCCACTAATACTTCTTTTTCTTTTTCAATAGGCACAGTCTAAGATGCTCAAAAGCCTTGCCTGGCTTCTGATCTCAAGGTGGGTATTTTACAACAAGTAAAACAATAACCACAACCCTGTTAAAACACTTTGGCCCTCAATTTGCTGCCTCCGAGTTTCAATATACACAGAAGCAGGGAAGTTATTTCTGAATGCTCAAGTGGCAAAGATATTGCATGGATAAGATATAATTTTATGAAATCCAAACATTCATAAATGGTGACTCTATCTGTTGGGACAGTCTTACCTGCCCAGTGCCCAATAAAACACAACTGTTTACTCCCTTGCTGCCTCAATTGGTGGGGTGTCCAGGTTCAGCTGGCATAATATCAGAATCCCGAGCAAATCATACAAATATTTACTGAGCCAGAGTTTTCTTTTATATATTTTCACGCACGTACACACACACTGCAAAAAGAAAGGGAAGGTGAAGGCTGGAAGAGATATCAGTCTGGAAATCTTAGTTTGGGACAATGAGAATAATAATGCGGAGATACATAGAAGCATAGTTTCCAATGTAATGACCTTTATTGGAGAAATTTTGTTGGCAATTAGGTATACTTACTATTAGAACTAACTTAAATAATAGTAATATTTATGAAGCTACTAAGCACTGCACTAAATGCTACATTCACATTATCATATTTCCCACAGCTTAGTATAAAAGTCAGTATCCACTAGTTGTGTACTCAAGAATGATTTTTTTGTGGATATAAATAACAAGTATACAGTCATACCCACTTGCAAGCAAAGGAAGTCAAATTGAAAAGGGTGTGCAGGCAGCTTGGATTTTTTGGCATATCCTCTGGAGTTGGGGAATGGACCGGGCTGGGCAGGTAGATAGAGATTATTCTTAGATGCTGAGGGAAGAAGAGAGGTCGTGAGGGCAAGGAGACAACCCACTGTTCTAAAGCAAATCATTTCTTGCCGGATTGCTGGTGATTTTACAAAAGAGATGAGTCCCGCAGCAAGGGCAGCCATGTTTCACCAGCAGGCAGAGTTATGGGGTCAGCCTGAATTCCATAAAGCTTCTGAGGTTTGTGAAAGGCACTATATGGGCCTCAATAAACAACAATGATCAGGTTAACCTCTTGCTTCTGAGATGCCTCCGACTTCCATTTGCAGCAGGACCTGATTTTGAACGTGGGTAACAGCCTCCTCCGCTGATCCTGCCCTTTACGAAGCAAATGCATTGTGACAAAATGACAGAAGATAATCTCAAAATCTAAGTCCACTTGATGAGTATGGATGTTGGACTTCAGCGTGAAGGTGTTTTACATTACCACCATCTCCCTTCAGCCAAACAAAGAGAAAGCACTCCTCGGCAGAGCTTTCATTTTGTTTAAAGTCCCTCAGATGGGCTCCTGCTCTCGGTAGTTATATAACAAAGTGGCGGCATAATATATGGGGGCAGTAGGGCGGGAGTTGAACATACCTGTGTTTGCAGCTATAATGAGAGCTTGGAGGTAACAAGGGGGGGGTGATTTGGATAATAATTAATAACCCGAGTTCCAGGCACAACTGGAGCCGCATGCAAATGCTATGACCCTGCAGTGGCACCTCTTGAAGAAGAAGGTGCTTTATTGCCTCTGTCAGGCGTTCCCTTCTCAGCTGCGATTCCTCACAGCCTTGGTGGTTTGCATACTGCAGCTAAGCATTAGGCGGTAATGAATGACAACCCAGCCACTCTGCACTGCAGCGAGAAGCTGCCATAATTGGCTCCCCCATTGCCACCATCCCCTCCTGCTTTGCAAAGGAGAGAGGCATTGATAGCAAGCACTTTGACAAAATGCAAAGGGTGTGGGGACCCACCACAGTACCCCGAGGGCAAAGAGGTAGTGGCTCCAACCCTCTATGTACACCCTTCCAGAGATACAGAGACAACTAGCTTAGGATATGAAATATGCAGCTCTCCCCTCCACACTCTGGAAAGTGCCTGACTCTGAGGATGGAACATAAGTGCTAGAATTCGGTATATCTGTGCCTGCCTTCTGGGCCTCTTTCCCATGCTGTGTCGGGGTTCAGACTGCAAAATGAGAAGATCTACATGAAAGACTGGAGGAAAGGAAATAAACACATCTTAATTTGGGTTTTCTTTTCTCTGAGACATATCTAAGGTTTTTGTTGTTGTTCTTGCTGTTTTTTAATGTCAGACTGAGTGTCCAGACCTTTTTTCTAACTTGGCTCTGCTACCAAGTATGTGATCCTGAAGAGGCTGGATATCCATTTGCAGTTGCGAATAGCAAGACTGTCAGCCACGATGACTGAAATGAAACAAAATAGTAGTTTGAGAATATTTTTAAAAGTTAAAACCATATAAGTAAAAAGTTCTATTCTTATGTCTATCTTCTCTATATCCTACTTTTAAAACTTCTCTTCTGTTGCCACACAATAAAAGACCTCCTTTCTGTTTCTTGAATTCCCTAATAAGGCAAAACTTTGCCTTTTGGCTTAAGTGACTGTATTTAATTGCAAACTAAATGCTCTGTTTCTAATACACAGATCTAGTCACTAGCATAAGTAAAGGGCCAGGAATCAGCTTGATAATGAATAGTAAACATTAGCCTAACGGACTCTTTAATGTTGAATATAAACTAAAGCTCTAGAAGGAAAAGGTCATGGTCTTTTAATTACAGGTACTAGAATATAGCTGAGTTTATATTATTGTATTCCTTTGTTACATATACCATACTTGAACAACATATAGAATAGTTATTTAACTTGGTAAATTATAAATATAATGAATGATTTGAAAACAAATTAATCTCAAGAAATAACTGTATATAGTTTACTGAGTGGTGACTAGTACAGCCAGCCATTAAAAGTAAAGACTCTTGAAAGATACCGCCTGGGTTCAAATAAGGAAGGATAAAAGATTGTAATGATGGAGATTAACAATATAATCTTAATTTAGACAGTGTGGTTACAAAAGCTTGTGCAGCCAGGATGTGATGAGCAGAGGAAGAAGTTGTGGTGTAGAGTTGGAAAAGGAGCCAAGGGTGAGATCGTTCAGGCCTTTGTGGTAGACACTGACCTGCTCAGAATCAATTCCCTTTCTTTCCCTTGTAAGAGAAGGCTGATTTGTTTTGGAAGTTGGAAATTTACTCAAATACAATTATTTTTCTTAGCCTCTTTGAATATAGATGGAAACATGTGATTAGGTTCTTCCCAAGGAGACATAGCAGAACTTTTTGGGTAAGAACTTCCAGAAAAGTTTTTTCAAAAGGGGATGAAGAACTAGAGTTAGATCCTTTTGCACCTTTACCTTTTCTTTCTTCCCATTTGGAAAGTAAAGGTGATAGCTTGAGGTCGACCAGCCATCTTCTGACCATGGGGCAACACTGAGGACCAAAGCCAAGGCTAAGAATGGCAAAACAGAGCAACAGAAGGAGCCAGACTCAAGACGTTGGAACCAACAAACCAATACTGGCTAGAGCCTCTCATAATTCTTTTACATGAGAGAATAAACCCTCGATTTGTTTAAATGTCTTTGTCAAATCTCTGGTTTAGCAGGTGACACAATTTCTTACAGATACGGACTCCCAAAACAGGACTTTCATTTTATTCCCACTGTGATGAGAAGTCATTGAGGGATTGTCAAGCGCATGAATGGCATGATCCAATTTACATATTTAGAGAGAAGATTGGCTGCTCTGTGAAGAATGGATTGAAGGGGAAAAAGGGTGAAAGCAAAGAGGTCAGTTAGAAATGTATTGCCTTAATTCAAACGAGAAATGAATATAGCTTGGAGTTGGGTGGTGCCAATAGAAATGGGGGGAAAAAAGATTTGAAACATTTTGGAGGTTGGAGTTACAGGACATGATGAAGATCTGATGTGAAGAAAGAAGAAAGTATTAACAATAAATATCATGTTTCTGATCTGCTATTTAAAACTACAGGAATGGGTAAAATTGTCTTAGTTGGGAATGTAGAAAAAGAAAGAGAAAGAAGAGAAGAGGAATCAGGACTGAGCTATGCAAAACTAACATTTAGAGGTCAAGTGGAATGAGCCAGCAATAAAAACTGAGATGGATATGTCTGGACAGTAAGAGAAAAAGGAGAGTACAGGGTTACAGAACTCAAGAGGGAAGCATGTTTCAATATGGAGAGACTTTTCAGTGGTGCCAAACGCTGTTAAGGATTTAGGTAAGATAAGATGACTCAAAGAGCATTAATCAAGCATGGGAACACGTCAGCCAGCGTGATGTCAACAAAGCAGCTGAATGGAACCACACTGAGTGGGTTGAAGAGTGAGGAGAGGAGGGGATTCCACTACTGGAAATTACAAAAAAAGTCAGTTCTGACCAGCCATCCTACTCAAGACGAAACAACAAGACAGGCTGGAGCGCACACAAACACACACACAGTAATCTGCTTGAAGTCATCAGAGATGTGTTAAAGACAAAGGAAGCAGTATAGTAGTTAAAGTGGTAAGGACAGATTTTAATCAGCAATAAACGATTGCAATAGGGAGAAGAGTCCAGCGTGAGCTGAACTCAACTTCAGTTCGTGCAGAGGTGACCATGCTTTTTAAAGGGAGAATGAGGAAATAGGGAGGGGGGCGAACAAGGGCTCAGTGGAATTAAGGAAGTGAAAAATGACAAAAGGCGGGAAGAGAGGTGGATCCACGTGCAATCTATCCATTTTGGTTTGCTAACTGGTGCTTATTGAAGTTACCTTCCTCCTTTTCCACAGAGGCTAGAGAGAAGGACCCCATCTCCAGGTGTTGGTTGGGAAAAGCAATACTCTTCTGGCAGCCTCGAGTTTTCTCAGGCAAGCACTTTAAAGGGAGCGAGGGCAATTGTAGGGATATGGCCTTTAGCTGATAGAAACAATGTTAGAGTTTTGTTCAAGTCTTTTGTTCAGGTCTAAAAGGAGCACAGTGGAGGCTGGCTAATGTTTGGCCAAGAAGAGAGTCTTCTTCAGATGTCACAGGCATCACCTGTGGGGGCAGCATCGGAAGAAGGCGAGCTGAAGAGTTGAGCACAGAATTTGAGGACTTTGCCTTAGTAGCATCTCCAATTGCCAGAAGAGGCAGCCAAAAGAGGATAGGAAGACAAAAACAGAGTCCAAGGACTACTAAAGAGCGCCCTGGTGAACACCCCTTCGTGGGCTGGAACACCAGCAGGGGTCCTCAAACTTTGTAAACGGGCGGCCAGTTCACTGTCCCTCAGGCCATTGGAGAGTGCGCACTATGGGCCCGGGACAAGTCGGCTGCTAAGCAGGACAGGCAGCGGAGGCAAAAACACCCAGAGGGTGTGCTAGGCAGCCCACATGTGGCCCACGGGCCATAGTTTGAGGATGCCTGATCTACAGAGTAGCATAACAGTGACTCAGAATTCAACAAGGCCTAGTACAAATGCCAAATTGTCCCAACCCCTAACATCTATGATTGCTATTGCCTCTAGCAGACTGTGAGGCACAAACTAAACCCCTTTAAAAGAACATCACCCTAGTCTCAAATTATTTCTATAAATTTTGGCAAATAATGCCAGCCTGGCACTCAAAAAATACTCAGGCTCATGTGATGCAAAACCAAAAGAAATAATAAACAACAGTATGCTTTAAGGAAAAAAGCAATACTACAATTTGAGAAGAACATTTTATAATGATGAAAGGTTAAATTCACCAGGAAGAGATAACAATTCTAAATTTGTATGCAACTAATAATGTAGCCCAAAATCTATACAAAATTTTGAATTATTGACAAAATTGAGGGAACATAAAATTCCCAATCATTATGCATGATTTTCTCATCAATTGATAAGACAAGCAGATAATAAAAAATCAGAAGGATACAGAAGATTTGAACAACATGATTAATAAATTTTATCTAATTGACATATACAGAACACTGGAGAAATCCCTGAAGAACACACATTCCTTCAACTGCACAGAGGTAAATAATTTACCAAACCGAACCATAAAGTAAATGTTAGCACTTCTAAATGTTGAAACCATGTGTAATTAATTTTGTTTGCAATGGCTAAAGCTAGAAATCAGTAATGAAAAGATAACTACAAAAACTCTATATTCCAAATGTTTATAAATTAATATACTTTTAGATAACATATGAGTCAAAGAAGAAATCTCAATAGAAATTGGAGACTTATTAAACTGAATGATATTGAAAATATGATCTACAAAAATTGGCAGGATGTAGCTAAGGCTACGCTTAGAAGGAAAAGCATAGTTTTAAATGCATTAGACAAGAAAAAGGTTTAAAAATGAAGGAACTAGTAATACATCTCAACGTTTAGATTAAAAGAGCATGTTAAGCCCAAAGTATAAGGAATAAAATAAATATAAAAGCAGAAATTAATTAATTAGAAAACAAATATACAATACAGCATCAATAAAGTCAAAAGTTCATCTCTTCAAAAGGTTCATGAAATTACAACCCCTGGCAAGACTGAAAGAAAAAAAGAGATGGAAAAATTAGCAATGTGAGAAATTAAAAACAGGCATCATCAGAGATGTTAAAGACATTAAAAGAGAATAACACAACTTTGTCACTTTCAAAATTTAGATGAAATGTGTAAATTCTAGAAAAATGAAACCTATCAAAAGATAAAAAATTAAAATCTGAATAGTTCTATAACTATTAAAGGCTATGAACCTGTAAATTTAAACCTTCCCATAACAAACTGTCAGGCCCAGATGGCTTCACTAATGAATTCAATCACTCGAGGAAGAATGAACGCCAATATTTACACAAACTTTTCCAGAACATAGAAAACGAGTTTCCAATTCATTTCATGAACACATAAAATTGATAAAGTAGTTGTAATAAGGGAAAATCATAGGCTAATTTTTCTCATGGGAATCAATGTAAAAAATACTGTTATAATAGAGGTAAAAATAGTTTACTGTAGCAGGGATTTTTAGTCCTTGCTTCCATTCCTTGAGAGGCCTAGATTCCTTCTTGCCCTTGGGTTCACTGAGATAGTCTGCTTCCTTCCATTAGGTAAATTTCCCCTTGTGAACAAAAAAGAAAAAAAAAAAAAGTTAAAATAAAATGAAAGGAATTTCCAGTGAAACAAGACTGACCACATGCATTTATCTGCTCTCTCTCTCTCCTGAAATCCTTTTAAGTAACAGTACAGGTACTTTAAAAGATATGGACACATGAGGACAAAGAAAACAGAAAGACATCCATGGACAAGTGATTGCAAATGAATTTGGAAGAAAGAAGTGAGCAGAGTGGTTGTAACTGAGTTAAAGGAGAGGCAACAAGGGGGGTGATTTGCAACAAAGCTGCAAGGAGTTATGCTATTTGCTATGCAAATCCTTGAAACCCTGAACTCTTCAAAGCACAGATACCAAGGAAAGTGGAGATGAGAAACTGAGGAGAAGATTGAGCTCAGTCCCTATTAAAGGCTCCCCTGATTAGGTCAGGCTCACCTGGGATAATCATCTTTTCTTGAAGTCAGCTGATTTATGACCTTAATTATATCCTCAAAAGCCACTCATGGCAGCACCTAGAAAGTGAAAAACTAAGAGAAGGTATCTACATGTATACCATTGGACAGGAAACTTGGGATTCCTTTTAGAATTCTACCTATCACATAGCAGTCAGAACAAAACCTTATAAAAACTATGATCAAAATCCTCAGAAGATTAATAGAATATTTTGTATCCTTTAAAAAAGAACTGTATGCCATGCAAAAGGAACAATCAGAGAGCAAGAGAGCTCTTATAAATTAAAATATGAGAGCAAAGTTTTTAAATTTATAAGAAGATTAGAAAGCAACTAAAGGGAAATGAAACATAACAATCATGGAAAAGGCATGTCCAAGAATTAAAATCAATAGAAAATGTCTACAGATGATAAATCAAGAAATAGGATGTTAAGAAGATATAGTCAAAAAGCATTTAGAAGCAGTTGTCTTCCAGTACTATTTCATTTGGTTAAAATAAAACTCAGAATTTCTTTTTCAGAATTAAACACAATAGATCCTGATACAGATTAATGTTGATGACATATTGTTAAATGAAAAAGAAAGGGCTGAAGAACAGTATATGCAGTATGGTTTAATTTATGTGAAAACAGATTAATAATTTTCAAATGTTAATAGACCTATAGAAGAAAATTTTGGAGGAACATACACCAACCAGATAGCAAAAGTCATCCCTGAAGAGAGAGAATGTAAAAGATTTTAATTTCTGTTTATACATGTCTATAATGTAATAATTTTATTCATTAGTATATATTACTTTTATAATTCATTTTTTCCTGATTATAGATTTTTTTTTAGCATTGCTATGGATAAGCAAATACGTAGGAAAAGTGTGAATAGGCAACTCTTCAGAAAATTTTAGCTATGAAACAGAGAAATAATATTGCAATTGGAATTGGATAGAGGCAAGCAGACTAGAGGGTGTCTCTGTCTCTCTCCCTCCCTCCCTCTGTCACACACACACACACACCTTCTCTTGGGACTAGAAATGCTGGTTGGAGCACATTATACAGGATGAGAATGATCCAGAGAAGAAGGAAGAAACCAGAAGAGAGAGGAGGCTGATATTAGGAGCCAAGTTATTGAGAAGCAAGAGAGGATGAGATTCCCCTATCCAAATCAATGAACCTTTGATAAAACAATATTTTCAGAAAATTGTTTTAAATGATGGATCACTGAATCCAAGTTAGTCGAGGAAGCACAAGGAGAAAAGGAGGACTGATGGTCGTAGCATAAATAGAAGAGCCAATGGATAGAAAGTCTTGATGAGGTCAGAAAATTGTTTCAGGTGAGCTATCTGCTCAAATGGACTAGAAAATAGGGGATGTTGGGTTGGAAAGTGAAGTGTCTGAAATTGACATTCAGTTTTCTGGTGATGACAAAATTCAGGCTGTGACCCTAGGAGAGGATGGCTTAAGGGCAGCGGAGGAACAGGTTGATAAAGATGAAATCAAAGAAATGAGAGGCCTGTGCTTCATCTCACACTGGTCTGCAATAGAAATGTTGCTTTTTTACATCAGAGCATTTTAAGCTTAAGAGAATACTTGTTCTCTGGAATTCCTCAAAATTCTGTATTCCACTACTGAGTTTCATCTCATCTACTGCTATTTTGTAGTTATAGCAGTTTCGGTTCTTACTGCACAGAACGTAAGCAATTTCCTTCTGCCTCTAGATTTGAAAATGCCTATTTCCTGGCTTCCCCTAGAAAAGGCTTCGACTTATTTACCCAGCTCTATGACTTTCTATTCTTTCCTCTAGAAACTTTGGGATCTGCCTGTGACGTGCTAGCAGAAAGGAATTTAGCCTTTTCAGGTTTGGGTGAGAAACGCAGCTTTCATAATGGGTTCAAACTGAGAAAGTTTTCTCCATTTAGAAAAAGTTACATCTCTGCTAGTCCTCACCTAAAGGAATGTCAGATGCCACCACTCTGACAGCAGCATCTTTAAAATTTTCTTTTTAACTATCTTCTGTTCTCTTTCATGCAGGCACCTTTAATTTTATAATGGCATATTCCTCAATGACCTTATAAGTCAAATTTATTTCTCAAGGCAGTTGTTGAATATGCAAACTATGACGCTGTCCACTCTTCTCTGTCCTAGTGTGGGGTGACCCAATGTGCCCAGACTGTTTCTGAAGTACAGGTACCATTGATCCTGCCCTAGTGGTATCTTTGGAGCTAACAGTGTTGAGGGAGCTTCTAGAACACCTTCACGTGGGCATAGTCTTGCCAAGCTGAACACCAGAGCAGTTCTGCCCAATAGAACTTTCCTCCACGATGGAAAAAGTTCTATATCTGTACTGTCTGGTATAGTAGCCACTTGCCACATGTGGAGATTAAGATAAAAATAATTAAAATTTAATAACATTTAAAATTAATTCCTCAGTCACCCTAACTACATTTTACAGATGCTTTTCCAGAGAAACAGAGTGACCAGAGTATCAGAAACAGTGGCTAACGTTTTTAAGTAAAAACGGTTAGTGGTTAAGATCCCAATGCTTCAGTTGGGATGACAGCCAATGTCCTTCTCACTAATAATTCCTAGGCTCCGTGGCCAGTTACCCCAGCTATGTCTGAGGTCCGTCTGCTGGTCCTACTTACCTGCTAGGAAGTCAAGACAGAACTTCTCAAAGTCGGTAGGTCCTGACACTTTCAGACTCTGGGTTGACGACAGGGCCACACAAAAAGGCAAAGGGCTCAGAGGTCCGAACGCCAGGGCCAGCTTCCTTTCTGTCTGTCTGTGTCTTCCCTCCAGCCTCTTCTCCAATTCCCTGTCTCTGCTTCCATTAGGCCCTGTAGTGAATGCTTATAATTTTATGTGGCTTCAGCAACCATTTTTAAATAACAGTTTGACTTTCTCATACCAGACTCAGGGCTCAGTCACCCTTGACACAGTCTCCAATACTATGCCCCATCTAAATGGCTCCAGCCAGTGGCCAGTGATAGAACTTAGGGGCCTCTCTCCCACCTGGCAGTCCGGGCTCTCTGCTTTCCAGCCATTTCCTTTCAAGGGATCATTTAGAAATTTGCCTGTGAACTTGACGTGACCACCTCTCAGTCACAGAGTGATCTCCTGGAAGTGGTGCCTGCTGGCTTTACACCCACAAATTAAAGCTCCCCAGGGGAAACCTGTTTGGATAACACCCTGGACCCAATAAAGGTGTTGGCCCATGGCTCCCTTCTCTCTTTATCTCTCCCTCTCTGTCTCTGTCTCTCTCTGCCTATGCCCCCTGACCTCTGGAAATACCATCTATCCTCCAGGATCTGTAAGTACTAAAAATATTTCAAATTAAATATTGTGCTTGTTGTCACTGAAGCCATGCTGCAGTTTTACCCCTAACAGCTAGGTGACCCCAAAGGTACCTACAGGTGGACCCCCTCCTGGTGCTCTTTTGTCTGGACATCTCAGCAGGTGGGAACAGCAGTTACCAGCTAAATAGATACATCTCATTCCAAACAGGCCCTCAGACACACAAGCCCCTTTTGACTAGAACAGTATTAAATGGAATAGTGAAAACAATTCACAAACAGACCCCTAGCAACATACACTTTTTTATCCTTCCTGGGAGTTTCAAAAAACAGGGTCAGATAATTGAAATAAAATGGCTCATCCCCAGGGCCAGGGTTGAAGACAATGATATCATTCATTTCGTTTCTTTTTTCCCCAGAATTATTAAGGCGTCATTGACTAATAAAAATTGCATAGATTTACCTTGTACAATGTGTTGTTTTGATATATGTACATATTGTGAAATGATTACTACAATCGAGCTAACTAACATGCTCATCACCTCACATAGTGATCTTTGTGTGTGTGTCTGTGTGTGTGTAGTGCCGGCATTTAAGACCTACTCTCTTAACGAATTTCAAATATAAAATGTTAACTGTATTTATCAAGCTGTCAACAGGGCTTAAGTATCTTGCCTAAATAAAACTGTATTCTTTGACCAACATCTTGACACAGCCCCCACCTCAAACCCCTGGTAACCATTATTCTACTCTTTGCTTCTATCAGTTCAACTTTTTTAGATTCCACATGTAAGTGAGGTCAAGCAGTGTTTGTCTTTCTTTGCCTGGCTTGTTTCATACTCCATTCTGAGTTTCTTTTTGTGTATGCTATGAGATACGGGTCCACACTGATTATTCTGAAGATGGATATTCAGATTTCCAATACCACGTAATGAACAGAGACTGTCCTTTCCCCACTGTATGTTCCTGGCACTTTCGTTGGAAATCAGTTGGCTGTAAATATGTGAATTTATTTCTGGGATATCTATTCTGTTCTATTGGTCTATATGTCTGTTTTTATGATGTTAGCTGTGGGCTAGTCATATATAATTTCTATTATGTCGCAGTACATTGCTTCTATACCTAATTTGTTGAGAATTTTTATCATGAAAGGATGTTAAATTTTATCAAATGCCTTTCCTACATCTATTGAGATGATCATATAATTTTTATCCTTTACTCTGTTAATATGATGTATCACATTTATAGGCTGGTACATGTTGAACTAGTTTTGCATGTCAGTGATAAATCCCATGTTAACATGGTGTATCATCCTTTGAATGCACTGTTAAATTTGGTTTGCTAGTATTTTATTCAGAATTTCTGCATTTATGTTCATCAGAGACATTGGCCTGTAAAATTCTTTCTTGTGACTTTGTATGGCTTTAATATGAAGATAATGTTGACCTCATAAAATGAGTTTAGAATTGTTCCCTCCTCTTCAATTGTTTTGGAAGAGTTTGAAAAGGATTGACAGTAATGCTTTTTCAAATGATTGTAACAACTTGCCAGTGAAGCCATCGCCTCCTGGCCTATTTTTGGTTAGGAGGCTTTTGATAGCAAATTTTATCTCCTTATTTATTATTGGTATGTTCAGATTTTGTATTTCTTCATAAAAAAATTCAGTTTTTGTAGGTTGTACATTTCTAGGAGTGTATCCATTTCTCCAAGGTTATTCAATTTGTGAATATATAATTGTTCATAGTAATCTCTCATGATCCTTTATATTTCCATGGTATCAGTTGCATTATTTCCTCTTTCATTTACTATTTATTTGGGTGCTCTTTCTTTTTTTCTTGGTCAGTCTAGCTAAAAGTTTGTTGATTTTGTTTATCTTTTCAAAGAACCAACTGTGAGTTTTGTTAATCTTTTTGTCTTCCTAGTCTCTATTTCAGTTAATTCTTCTCTAATCTTTGAGTTTTCCTCCCTTCTGCTAACTTTGGGCTTAGTTTATTCTTTTTCTCATTTGTTCAGGTACAAAGTTAGGTTGGTTATTTGAAATCCTTGTCTTAATGTGGGCACTTTAATGCTATAAAATTGTTTTAGAAGTGCTTTTGCTGCATCACATAAGTTTTGGTATGTTATGTTTCCATTTTCATTTGCCTCAATATATTTTCTATTTCTTTTTTGATTTCTTTGACTCACTGGTTCAGTGGTGTGTTGTTAACTTTCCACATATTTGTAAATTTTCAGTTTTCTTTCCTATTGTTCATTTCTAGTTTTATAGCATTGTGGTCAGAAAAGACACTTGATTATGATTTCAGCCTTCTTAAATTTATTAAGATTTGTTTTGTGAACTATCATATCATCTATCCTGGAGAATATTCCATGTATGCTTGAAAAGAATGTGTATTTTGCTGCCGTTTGATGAAAGGCTCTGTATATGCATGTTAGGTTCATGGGGTCTATGGTGTTGTCCAAGTACCCTCTCTCCTTATTGGTCTTCTGTCTGGATGATCTATCCATTGTTGAAAGAGGGATATTGAAGTCTCCTACTATTATTGTATTGTTGTCTATTTTTCCCTTCAGTTCTTTTAATATTTGCTTTACACATTTAGGTCCTCTGATGTTGGATGCATATATAGTTACAATAGTTATATCCTCTTGATGAACTGATCCCTTTATCATTATATAATGACCTGCTTTGTCTTTTGTGATAGTTTTTGATTTAAAGTCTATTTTGTCTGATACAAGTATAGTATACTTTCATATGTTTTCATGTTGTTAAATGTCATCTTTTCATTTCAACTTGAAGAATTTCCATTAACATTTCTTATAAGGCAAGCCAAGTGGTGAAAAATTCCCACCATTTTTGTTTGTCTGAGAAAGTCCACATATCTCTTCATTTCTGAAGGGCAGCCTTGCTGGCTAAAGTATTCTTGATTTACAGTTTTTATTTTTTTTCTTTTAGCACTTGAAATATAACATCTCATTCTCTCGTGACCTGCAAGATTTCTGCTGAGAAATCCACATACAATATGAAGTGGCCCCTTGTATGTGGTGAGTCACTTTTCTCTTGCTGCTTTCAAAATTCTTTTTCTTTGACATTTGATAATTTGATTCTAATGTTTCCTATGAAAGAGCTCCTGATATTTAATCTATTTGGGGTTCTTTCAGTTTCATAGATCTGGATGTTTATTTACCTCTCCAGATTTGGAAAGTTTTCTGTCATTATTTCTTTAAATATGCTTTCTGCTCTTTTCTCTTTCTTTGCTTCTGCTGGGACTCCAATTATATAGATATAGATAGGCAGATATAGATAGATATAGGTTTGTTTGATGGTGTCCCATAAGTCCCATGGACTTTCTTTACTCTTTTCTTTATTCTATTTTCTTTTTGTTTTTACCATTGGGTAATTTCAAATGATTTACCTTTCAGCTTGCCAATTCTGTTCTTTTTTTTTTTTTTCCTTGATTGAGTCTGCTGTCAAAGTTCTCTATTGAATTTTTGATTCTTGAGTTTATTCATTGTGTTCTCAGCACCAGAATTTCTGTTTGGTTCATTTTTTATGGTTTTTATCTTTTTCTTAAACTTCTAATTTTGTTCATGTATTGTTTTACTGATTTCTTTAGTTTGCTTAATTGTATGTTCTTGTAACTCATTAAACTTCTTTAAGAAGGTTGTTTTAAATTCTTAAAAAAAAATAAAAACTAAAAAGTGAATAAATTTTTTGCCAGGCAGTTTGTAGATCTCCATTTCTTTATGGTCAGTTATTAGTGTATTAATTCGTAACATTGATAGTGCCATATGTCTCTGATTATTCATGATCTTTGTGGCCTTGGACTAGTGCTTGCACATTGGAAGAAGTAGGTATCTCTTATAGTCTTTATGGGCTAGCTGGCTTCATCAGTAAAAGCCCTCCACCAGTCAGTCCATCTAGAAATACTGGATGGGCCAGCTGTGAGATCTGTGTATGGTGTTACTGCTGGAATCCTTGAATAGCCTGGTTTGGTGCCCAAGTCAGTAGGTGAGCAGACTTGGCACTTAGATCCACAGGGTTGAGCCTGGAGCTTGGGTCTATGGGGGCATGGCAGAAGCCTGGGTCCACTGAGGCAGGCCTGGTGTTTGAGCCCATGGAGTTAGCCTGGGGATCCTGGATTTGCAGGGGCAGGCCTGGTGCTTGAGTTCATGAGGGAAGGCCTGGCTCCTGAATCTGCTGGGAAGGACCTGGAAGCTGAGGCTGGAGGGGCAGGCCTGGAGAATGGGACTGAAGGGGCTGTTCTGGACCTTGGGTCCATGGGGTCTAGCCTGGAGCCTGTGGTTACGAGTCTGGCCTGATGCTTGGGCAGGCATGGAGCCTGGGGCTGTGAGGGCAGGAGTGGAAGGTGGGACTCCAGGAGTGGGCCTGGAACCTAGGGCTGACACCGGAGCAGTCCTGACACAGGTTCACTGGGGCAGGCCTGGTACTGAGATCCATGGCAAAGTCAAGTACTCATTTCACTCTCTTTCTTCCACATGGTAGATACCTCCATGCTGTGTTGCCTGGGGTTGGGGAAGGATAAGGTGGATAATTGAAACTGTCCTTTCTACCTTGTTTAATGCATCTCGTCTTATTTCTGTGCTCTACCTATGTGCTGTAATCTCTCATCTTGATTCCTTAGATCTTATGAAGACATTTTCATGTGTGGATAATTGTTCATGGTGATGTTTCTGCCAGTGGATTGACTCTGGAAAGTCGTAGTCTACCACCTTGCTGACATTACTCCAATTTCATTCCTTTCTAAAGGCCAAAGTTAACAAAACAACTAAGAGCAAGACCAAATGACTGGAAAGCTACTCATTTACGAATATAAAATAGGTTTCTCTACCTTTTACATTAATTATTCCTGTATTACAATATATGGAATTCCACATTAGCAGTAAAATCTAATATTAAGTGAAATACTCTCTCTTCCTATCCTGCTGTATAACAAAGGAAGGATGTTAACTAAATCAGTACTTAAAAATAGGTTACTAATAAATTAATCTGTTCTAGAATTGCCTCATACATGCATTGATAGTTCAAGTTTTAGCATCTACACTTCCAAGCAACCCTACTTATAAGTTTGAGGTATAATATTTATGAAGTTCTCACATATGATGCATGCATGTGGTTCAAGATCTCCAAACACTTAATATAACATTATGTTCTTATTTTTGTAAGAACTTTTAGATGAAAGAAAATAAGATATACTTCTTTTTAGATTGGAATTCCTCTTATGTGCTGTCAGTGCAATTTTTGGCTATGTTTTAAGAGAGACAGGCTTTAACCATATCCACTCAGCAACTTTTGAGCTATGACCTTAGGAAATGTATACCATATAATGCCGTAGTGCCTGAAATCAGAGGGATTTCACCCGGGAATTACTCAGATAGGGAAGTCGGCAATTTAGAACCAAATTCTGCTTTCACTTATCTATTCATTAGTGTTACTTGTGTTTATAAAAGGAAAAAAAATAATTATGTGCCTGGTCTTCCTTGACTCTAAGACTTCCCTTGATTTCAAATGGGAAATACATGTTTGTCTATCTCATTGTTTAGAATCTGGAATATGAGCTATGGACAATTATATGAGGTATGGACATTTCTGATGTTTTGCCTTCCCTATGTTTTGAATGATACAAGATCACTTAAGATTTCAAGTCTTTTTCACACAAGGCAGATTGTTTACTAATCGCAGTAACTTATAGGAGGTGCTTAGGCAATCGTATTTGACTGCATATGAGATGAATCAAGCTCTCTCTTTTGAACTCTATTAAAATCACTTCAGTAGTAACCACAAATGGTACCTCGGATCTGGTGAAAAACTTTGTATCTCCCCTACTTTATAGAGTTCATCAATGAGAACCAAAACTACTCTTAAAAATTATTTAACCTAAGTGTTAAAAAGTATGCTTTCAAGCTCTGACTTGATGGGGGGGGGGAGGCAAGGGCAATATATGTAACTTTAACATTTGTACTCCCATAACAGACTGAAATAAAAAAAAAAATACTACCTACATATGGAAAAAATTTAAAGCTTTTCTATTGATGATAAAAAAAAAAAGAAATATGTTTTCTCTGCAAATGCTGCTCTAAGCCAAATCTCCCTGGTACTCTCCCCCACCCCATCCAACCTTATCTCAATCATTCCACCTGTATAGAAATTCTTTATCTTCCACTGCACTACCAAAATTCAAGGTACTATGAGGGGGATCTGGTAAGGTATCTGTCATGATAGTGATTAAAAGACTCAGTGGTAAAGTGATTAAATGGAAGGCATATTTAAAAAATGCAAATATGCATTCACACTTCTGGTGTCCCTGAAGATAAAAAGTGAAAACAATATTAGAGAATTTAAATTTATACTATAAAAGACTTTTCAGAAATAAAAGAAGAATCCACACATTGAAAGGGCTTAGCAGGTACCAGAGCAAATTGACCTAGAATGATGAACTCTGAAACATAAAGTCAAAATCCTTAGGGACTCTGGCCAAAACAAGGATATTATAGCCCATCAATCTGTCATTCAAATTTTAAGGTCGCAAAAAGAAAGGTTTTTTTGTTTTGTGGGGATTTTTTTCCAGAATATTATGGGACTACAAACATTTTGGTTACACATAATGCCTTTGCATCACCCAAGCCAGGGCTACAAGCATGCCCTCCCTCTGCCAGTGCACTCCACATCCATTTATTGTGAGTTTACCCACCACCCCCACCACTCCCTTCCACCTGACCAGCCCCAGTGAATATTAGTTCTATGTGAGCACCTTATTGTTGATCTGTTAGTACCAATTTGATGGTGAGTACACGTGGTGCTTGTTTTTCCATCTTTGTGATACCTCACTTCGAAGGATGGGCTCAACTTCTATCCAGGATAATATAAGAGGTGCTAGTTGACCATTGTTTTTTGTATTTGAATAATATTCCATGGTACACATGTAACACATTTTATTAGTCCACTCATGTATTGATGGGCACTTGGGTTGTTTCCACATCTTTGCAATTGTGAAAACAGTTTTGAATGAGACTGAACTCAGGGAATACTATAAGCATATGCCCATACTGAGGAATCTACTATAGTAGTGGTCCCCAGAACTTTCAACACCAGAGACCAGTGTCATGGAAGACAATTTTCCATGGGCTGGGGGGAAAGGGGATGGTTTGGGGATGATTCAAGTGCATTACATTTATTGCACAAACATCTCTGCTAATGATAATCTGTATCTGCAGCCACTCCCCATCTCTAGCATCACCGCCCCAGCTGCACCTCAGATCATCAGGCATGAGACACTCCTAAGGAGTGCACAACCTAGATCCCTTGCATGCACAGTTTACAGTTGGGTTCCAGCTCCTGTGAGACTCTAATGCCACTGCTGATCTGACAGGAGGCAGAGCTCAGGTCATGATGCAAGCCATGGAGAGCAGCTATAAATACAGACGAAGCTTCACTTGTTAACCCACTGCTCACTCCCTGCTGTGCAGCCCAGTTCCTAACAGGCCACAGACCAATACCAGTCTATAGCTTGGGGGTTGGGGACCTCAGTACTACAGGATGAGTTTCATCTAACCATGAAATCACTGGAAAAACTCCTGTAAAAGACTAAAAGTGAGCATTTCATATCTTCAATTGTACAGCAAAGAATAAAACAATGTTGGCATAAAGGTTTAAAAATAATAGGAAATGTTGCACCTTCTTTCAAAGTAGAAAGAATGCAACTAAAAATTGGGAGAAGAGAATGAAAGGGGCAAGTAAAATAATACCATTGAATGCTGCACAGCTTATAGATGAGAGTCACAGAAAAATTGCTAGTACAGGTTTGGGAACCCTTAGGATATAAGTGGTGGTTAAATTCATGAGAGTATGAGCACCCAGCAGTGGGCTAGAGTTAGAAGCTTAACAGCCTCGATGTCCTCATGGGAAGAAAGATTGGCTGCTGAAGCAGGGAACTCACAAAGAGGGGCGAAGGCTTAAAAGCCGCTGCTTTGGAGAAATGAAATGGGGAGTCGCCAAGGAATGTGTAACAGGGCTCTGGAGCGGCACTAAGAAAGAGGCAGAGCAAGGGCATGAGGGGTCCAGGGTCCCAACCAGAGGACCCCAGGAGGTACCATTAAGTTCCCTGTCCTGGATAGAGAGTGAAGAGGAGCCAGGCAGGGAGAAGGCTGTGACAGACTCAGAGAACAGGAGTCAAGTGGTGGGAA
The DNA here is from genome assembly GCF_040939455.1 of Microcebus murinus. NCBI lineage: Eukaryota > Metazoa > Chordata > Mammalia > Primates > Cheirogaleidae > Microcebus > Microcebus murinus. The sequence goes on along the minus strand of NC_134105.1, from coordinate 111,177,684 downwards.
ATCACAATTAGAACAGAGCAGAGATGTGTAGCATCAGTAACAGACCAAAACACATAAAAGGATAAAGGTCGGGTAAGAAAATATTTAATAGAAGACCACCGAGGTGCTGCAGGGAGACAACGAAGAATGATTAGAATCAAGTATGCAAGAAACCATAATTTGGGGAGCACTGCTCTGATGTCAACAAAGACACTGAATCTCCCAAGTATTTTAGTTGATTTGGGGTGAACGGGAAGTCTTTTAGCCAGATATCAAAGTCTTCTGTGAAGGTTTCAAAGGAGAGGAAGTCTGTAGTCATGTAAAATGTTAATATCTCGAGAAAAAGCAAAGAATGCTAGTTTAAGAGAATTACAACATTTAGAGTTTGATGTGGCCAGAAGTCCAGAAACTTCTCTGGAGCCCCCAGTGAGGATGTGTGGGTTGCAGGAGAGTCGGGGATTGTGCCTGCTCTTGTGGTCTTGAATCAATGAAGGGCAAAACTCTGGAAAAGAGGTTTATACCTGGGTGCTTGGGAATTAGAAATGCCCTAAATATTTCTTTTTCCTAATTAACTCTGATTTGAAGCCCTGGACCTTTAGGAACTGTTTTTTCCCCCGTAGAGAGGGGAGTGGGTTTGAGGGGAGGAAGGCTACTTCGTCTCTTTCTCTTCAACATAAAATAGTAAAATAGTGGTTAATAAGAAGTCTCTGGAGAAACAGCTGACACAGTTCCACCTGTGACAACCTCACCCCTGCAGCGCTTCCCAGGTCCCAGGGGACTTGAGCTTCTCGGCATTCACAAGGTCACACTTGGCCTGGAGAAGAATGCAATTAGTATCCTTTCCTGGAATGCCCCATTGGCTCACTCTGGAACATACTTTGTTTCTGTGACCTTTTTTATCTCCTAGTTTTAAATCTTTTATGGAAGACAAAAGAAAAGGGATTTGGGCTGCATTTTTGGGGGGTGGGTCGGGGGTGCAGGCACAGTGGCTCATGCCTGTAATCCGAGCACTCTGGGAGGCTGAGGCAGGAGGATGGCTTCAGCCCAGGAGTTTGCGGTTGCTGTGAGCTGTGATGAGGCCCAGGCAAAAAAGCAAGACTCTGTCTAAAACGAAAGCATAAAAAAAATTAAAAATGCAGGATTGGGTCTGCTTTTTTTTTTTTTTTTGAATAAATTTGTTTTAGCTGATTTTTCCTCACTCTGACATTTTTTTTTCCTTTTGATCATAAGCAAAGGTCATGAAAAGAGGTGGGGACTTCAAAGATGGTTACTGTGATATTGCCTGTGGAGAGTAGAAGCTGTGTTTTTCTCATTTTTAATTTGTTTTCATAAAAAAATAATTTTTCTCATTTTTAATTTTTCTCATAATTAATTTTTCCCCATCTCTTGGTCATTTGGGGAGAGAGAGAAAAACTATAGAAAGAAAGCTTCCAGGAGTCCTAAAAAGCAAAAATGCTGTGCCAATAAACACAGAAACGTTAAGAGTTCCATCAAAAAGTAAATTTGTCATTTGAATTAATTATAAACATTAATATTTAATTAATGAAAAATCCTAAAGGATAAAAGAGTCAGTGGGAGAAAAGGGAAATGTAGAGATGAGATTTGCCTAGATTTCCCTATATCCAATTCTAATTTTCCCTTCCAGAAAGGGGCAGGCTGTTTTTGAGCCTTTGGAAGGACATCTCCATCCCTCTTTCTGCGTTACTAGTGAGGTGGTGAGAGAAGATTTCTCTAGCTCTTCTCAACGGGCCCAGAGAAGAGTTGCTAAGCTCAATTCTAGTCTCAAATCTAAAAAAAATTAATGTAGCCAAGCAAAAGGATTTAGCGGTAGAAATACCAGAAACACCATCTCTATCCCAAGAATTTTTAGGCAAACCCTGAGATTTCTGCACTCAAACGGGGGCTCTTCTCCCCATATATAAGCTTGGTTAAAGATCATTCTGGTGACCACCATACATATTGACAAGCTGCTCTCCCTCTGCTTCATTATTAGTGCCTTAGTTTCAGAATGATCTATTATTGCTAACTGTCAGGAACCATGCTACATGCTAGACTGATTATTCAAATATTCAGCAAACCCTATGAATATTTATTGATCACTTATTGGGGTTATTGCACTGGGCCCATTACTCAACTAGGTATTGTAGTGGATACCAAAAAGAGAGGAGAAAAGAGATATGCCTATGGGAAATTTAAAAAAGGATAATGAACACAGACCAAGTCAAATGAAAGATACTTACAGTAAGTGGAGAAGGATAGAGATGTTGTGATCTCAAGTGTTCTGAGAAAACTTCTTTCATGAAAGCAGAGAAGAGTGCATAGGTTTTGGTGGCCAAAGTGTCATGACCTGATGTTTGTTTTAGAATATTATTCAGGCAACCTTATTAAGAATGAGTTTGAGGAGAAAAGAAGATGAGAAAACTACTGCTGCATCAGCAATGATAAAAATTAACATGGGGACAGAGGGGATGGAGAGAAATAGATGCATTTAAGTTATATTGAGTAGATCTCATTATCACCTAGGGATTGATTGGAAGAGACGTTGCCAAACAAGCAAGAGTTAAGAATGACACCCAAGATTTTTATATAAGAAAACTGCTTAGATGGTTTTTTTTCATCAACTGAGCTGAGGAATGCATATGAAGAGACAGACTTCTATGATAGGTGTTCTTTGAAATAGGTAAATAGTATAAGATGTTATCCCTGCCTGAATTGCACTATTATATTTTCTCTTATCACCTGCATTTCAAGGGTCTTTCATAGTTTAATCTTTTAAATTTATTTAAACATTTTGGTGGTCTAATGTATCATCATGTTACCTTTACTTCAGCACATCTGAAAAGTTTAGGGAAGTTAATTTGAAAATAAGCATAATCCAACACGAAGAGATCCAAGGTTTATTTGGGGTATCTCCTTTGTCTCCCATCCCTTACCTCTTTCAACTTTGATAATTAAAAGGACACAAAAAGATTGAGACAGATTAAGATAGATTGCCATAACCCTAGTAAATGATCAGTAAATTTCAGACTGTCTTCAGAAACTAGTCAGGTCTATAAAAATGCTCTTGAACCTACCAAATAGTCCCATCTTTGCTCATTTCTAAAAGGTGTTGCACTCAAAGGTTATGAATGTCACCGTCCTGGAGGCCAGTACTGAGACTTTGAAATGTACTTTCTATTTAATATTTTTTTCTATAAAGATTTCCAATTTTCTGAAAATTCAGGCTCTCAGCTGGAAATCTCTTAGGCTCTCTGATTCAGGCATAAGTCTGTGAGATGTGGACACATTTATATGGCTGCATTAAGCAGATCATTTCTAGCCTCATTTGACCTAGACAAGAAGCTAGCTTTCCCCAAATTACAGGTTCTCCCGGGAAAAGTCTTCACCACCCTGTCTATTCTACTTAGTCTCTGGTATTGATGAAGCAATGGATGTTTTGTGCAGGAGCAAAAGGAGAGAAAGGGGGAATTTGCACATGTCAACATCATGTTGGCAGCAAAATACCACCCCTCAGAACCTGTCTAGAGACCCAGGTGCATAAGGATGTACATGCCAAGATAGGATCGACAGAGAGAAGCCAGGGCCGGGGTATAATGTCCCAACTGAAGTATTTCGAGTCTGTAATAATAGACACAAGGCCTAGATAAGTCACTCAGAGCCCTGTCTCTCAGAGTGTTTTCCTGTAGCATTCAACTGCAGACAGTTGGTATGTGTTGGTCGCCCCCCACCCCATCCTCTGCTATGATGAAGTAATTTAGGCTCTTGTCAGGAGTAGTCTTAGAGTTCAGAAGTGTTTTCCACAAAGCAATGGCTGCAAAAGGCCAGGAGCATATGCGGCTATGGTAATTTCCCCCGGTGAAGTCTTTCAGAATCCTTGGACCTTGGGTCTTGGCCAAGGGTTTAGGGTTTGAGCAGTTACTCACATATTTCCTGTTCTGGGCCCATGAGGAAGGATGCCAGTGGGATGATTTTGCAAACCGGAGCCACCCTAAAAAACAAGTTGGGCACGGCAGCAGCAACAGTGGCAGCAGCAAGCCAGAGTTGAATTCCATTTAAATAAAATGCCAAAAGGCAGTCAGTGAAAGTGACATTTATGGTGTTACTACAAATGCATTCAGCGGGGAAGCTCAGTAGCAGAAGCAAGGGGGAAAAAAACAAGCTGTAGTGAAAACTGCCATCTGTATATTGTGCCCCGTTTTTAATATTCTGTATTCTCATAAAAAGTGTTGTTTCTGTCACTATTCAATCTCACAAACTCACACAGAACACTGTTAAAAGTCAGCAGTGTGTGAAATGGTATTTTAAAATAAATGAAACCCGCTCGCAGAGCTGCGGAGGAATATTGCAATGCTGGGCGCTGACAGACAGGCACTGAAAAGTAACAACCGTTATCATCTTAAAGCAAAGCGGATTAAATAAAAACCCACAGCCAGTGGTGCATTACCAAGTCTGATATTGACACAGCTGCTGTGGTGGTTATTTTTCATTGTCTCATCAAGACAAAGCATCATGGGATATCAATCTTCCCTCTGTCAGGCCATGCCTGGTATAAAGTTTTTCGTTTACATTTTCATTATATCCCTTTTATCTCCTGTGCCAGCATTTTTTTTTTTCTTAACTGTGGGGTCGAATGACCTGTGGGGCAGTGTTGAGCTATTACCTTCTGGCCAGAAGAGCTCCCTCCTGGGGCAAAGGGGAGTTTGTCCCCTTCCCCTCCCCCATCACCTTTGAGCTGTCTTCAAATGGTGCAAGATGGCCATTATTCCCTGGTGTTGGTGGCTGATGAGAAGCTGTAATGTGTGTGTGTGTGTGTGTGTGTGTTTGTACGTGAGGGAGAGCAATAAAGAGCAAGAGAGAAAGAGATAATGACTATGAGAATTAGAAGAGCATTTGAGGATATTATTTTCTTTCTTTCCCTTTTCACTGGAAAGAACAGGGAAAGTTTAGAAAATACACAACTCTCTTGTTCGCTACAGCTGCGAACCCAGTTTAATGCTGAACTTTTTATACACCACCTGTTTTCTTTTCTGGACTGTCTCACTCTTCCTTGAATTGGCCTTCAATTCAGGAGTTGGTTGATCTCTGAAAAATATACTTTCATTTGACTCACACATACACAAAAAAAACCCACACAGAAGTTTCCTCTATACCTCTTTCCCCTGCTTTTACTTCCCCTTCTTTGAGAGTTTTTTAGTACAACTTCTTTAGGAGTGATGACGTGTTCTCCAGTATTATGGTCTCTGTTTTGTAAGTCATTGGCCTTAATGATAGGGGAAATGAGACTAGAGACTATTAAGTTTCATTAGCAAAGGTTAGAAATGCAATTTTATAATATCGAGATGGGTTTAGCAAAGAGGGGTGGGGCTCAAAGTCCCCGAAGGGGGTTCTGATATCCTGAGCATCTTCCACTTGCCCCAGTAGAGGGTTGGAAATGAAAAGGAGGACGGGCTGAAAGCTTGTGAGACATTCACCAGAAAGGACTGTTCCTCCTGTATGTTTTCTACATAAGCAAAAAGTGAGCCAGGTCTAAGGACCTGTGTAAGTTACAGCAATGCTCACTGGCTGCTGAACAAACAGCTTTAACACTTAACAGCTCAGAGGCTTAACAGAGTAGAAGTTTACTCCTCACTCATTTCACTGTCAACGTGGGTTAGATGCCCTCTTGCGTCTTCTGAAACATGTGGCCTCCAAGGTCACTGTTGAAAGGCAAGAGAGAGTATCCAAGTATTAAACAGGACATTTTTAGGGCCAGGCACGGAAGAGGTTTTCATCACTTCTGCCAATATTCCGTTGGCCAGAGTTCAGACACGAGGCCTCAGCCTAACTAGCTTCTAGAAGCTCAGCCTAACTGAGTCTTCTAGAGGTCTCCGTACGTGCTCTGAAAAGAAGTGCAGTGAACACAAGAAATTTGTTGTTGCTGCTGTTGCTGTTTTGGACCATAGAAACAGGATAGAAAAAGGTAGAGTAAGGTAGAAAGGGCAGTATAAAATAAGTGAGAAGGAAAAGAAGATACATTACTATAGGAGGGATCAACTTCTACCTGATCCCATTTAGCCATCCTATCAAACTCAGTTGCTAAGCTTTCCACTTCTGCTACCACCACTAGCAACCCTTGCCTAGTGACTAGAATAGCTGGGGCTCCTTGGGCATCTCTTTTTAAGTGATTTTTCCATGTGGTCTCTCTACATACTGGTCCCAGGGTAGCTAGGCTTCTTACATGGCAACAAAGGGCTCTCAGAAAGAATTTCCCAAGAAAAACCAGGAAGAGATGCGTAGCCTTTTCTAACAGAGTCTCAGGAGTCAGGTGGTATTACTTCTGACACATTCTGTTCACTGAGGCAGTCACAAATACCTCCCTCTCCCCCACCCACCCTCAAGTTCAAGCGGGGGAGTTAAAGATTCCACTTCTGGTTTTAAAACCAAAAACACATGTGGAAAAGTCTTTAAACTACTCATCTTGAGAAAGACAAATGTTCACATTAAATCTATGTCCTTGCAAATTCTCATAAGAAAATTAAAAGTCAGCCTATCATGAGAATAGGCCTAAAATGTTAGTTATTCTAAACCAGAAACAAAAAAGTATGTATAGACATGAAGTACTGCATTTTTTTCTCTTACCCATCTCATTTTACCTCTTCAACACCATTTTTACACTTGCAACAACAAAAATATTTCCAGAATTTCTCTACCTGCAGCATTATCTCATACCCAGCCATAACCTTCTGTAAGGTCTCTAAAAGTTCAAAATGGATTGGTTCAACCAAAAATTACAGTTAGGAAAAATTCTTCTGAAGAACCTCAAAGTGAGACAACATCTACAGTGACCTGGATGCCTGCCTACCGTAGGTCCTTCCTTTTTGAGAAAACTTTGTCAGAGCAGAAAGTTGGTAGGCAGAAGAACAGCTAAGGAAACATGCAATGCCATCCCTACAACCAAAGCCCCACTTGCTTGTTAGTCTGGAGATTCAGCCTCAAAATGTAGGACATAATCTGGTGCATACTAATAAGCAGAATCAGCATTGCTGTCTGAAGACTGGTGTGCCATAGATGGCCTGGACACCCCCCATCCTATAAGGCTTTCCACCCAACTTTTATGCATCTTGACCCCTCTTTAGAGTAAGGCCTCTGCCTTGGTGTACTGATGGCACTACGGTTCTCTGATCGTGAATTTCTGTGCACTTTTCTGCGGCCTTGAGCCTCTGATTGACTCCAAGTTCCATGCCTCTCCACCACAAATTCCGCTTTACATTTCTTTTCGAATAATCACAGTGCTTACACTCACCTAGAATAGTATATAAAATGAGATTCCTGCAGCTATGTCACCCCACCAGGTTGGACTTCTTCATGGAGCAGTGTCATGGCCACTTGGACATTGATACTTGGACCAATGGCCACCCCATGAGATAAGCCCCCCAGACACATTTGTTCCCCTTGTCCTCGCCCCATGTATTACTAGCTTAAGTTCTTCTTTCTTCTCCCTCTAGTGAGCCATTGAGTTCTCAATATGCTTAACAATTAGACTGCATTGGTAATGATAAATAGGTAAATATGAATATCCATTATCTATTCCAGCTGCTTGAATTCTAGCTTTTTTTTTTTCCATATCCAGAGTCTCACCTTATGGACATTTAACTCAAAATTCGCAGTTTCATTAATGTGATCCAATTTGAATTTATACCAATCAATGACATCTGCAGGTAATAATTTAGCAACTTCCTTCATTCACCATAGACCAAAAAAAAAAAAAAGATAGTCTCATTAATCAGATGTTCTGATAATTAGAAACTCAGAATTGAAATAATCTAAACCACCTGTTCTAAGATATTTAGAACGTAAACTATTTTGGCACAAGATTCATTCTGAACATAATTCATCATATTCTGATGATGTAGAAGTTGCTTTAGAGTCTTGTCATGGGGCTGACACTTGATGAGCATCAGTTTACGTGGAGTTGTTTCTGTGAGTTGGGGGTGTCAGTAGAACATGTCCAGTTCATGGGGTGCTGGACAGTAGAGAGTTCCTTATGATACTGCAAAACACTACAAGATGAATATCCTCCAGAAAGTAATAAAAAGAAAATAATCAGAGCGCTATATCCATCTGTGGGCTCTACAGGTCTCCTTGGGTTTTAAATATCAAAATGCAACATTTTACCACATACAACCTCTTTCCTAAAACAGCCAATGGCTCACTTCTCACATTTTTCTCCTTGCCTGCAAAAAAAAAAAAAAAATTTTTTTAAATGGCCAAAGTCAGATAATCATTCAAACTATTTTCTTTCTCTTCAGAAACCTCATAATATATGTGCTGCTTTACCTCCAGATTAAAGGATTTATTATCAGTCAGAAACCTACAATATCATCATCATTCTATAAACATTTCATATTTAGAAAGCATTTGCCCATGACAAATGTTATTTAAATCATTCTACCAAGCCTTTTGGGATTTGAAGTGAATAGGTATATCTAATTCTAAACAAATGATCACCCTCGGTGCCCAGCTAGGTCTGAATCCCCTATCTGAGTTACCAGAGCCCTTCATCTGTGATTAGGGGCTGTTGGATCACACGCTGAATTTGGGTACTTTTTATAGCATCTCAATCAGATTGGGAGGTCCCTAAAGGCTAATCCTAATTTCACAAAGTCGATGATTTCTTTCATTTGTTTAGAACTTAAAACTTTCTGAGTTCCTCAAATTGAGTCTTAAAACGATGATGTATGATAGCTAAAGTGCATATTATTATTATCCTTATAAATACAAGTAAGAAAACCAAGACACCAAAAGTAAAATTATTAATACTTCCCCAGGATCCCCACAAAAGAGGAAGATTATGTGTTAAATGTACTTACTCAGAGTTAAAAGACTAAATGGTCAACTGACTCCAAATCTGGGACCCTCGCGCCCCTCCCAGCCTTTGTGTTTTCAGATTAGAAGGTCATCATCTTCCCTCTGAGGCGTATGCTCTTGCTTATTGTACTAGTCTTTCCCAAGTCTTTGCTGTTAGGTCAGTCTTAGAATTTAATGATCCGTCCTGCATGCATTATTTGAGTTGCAGATGCAGTCACCTTTGCGTCACCTGCCAGAACTCCATAGAATGTCACGAACATGGGAGAGCCTCAAGAAATATGTGCTGAATGAATACATTTATAATTACACACAGGACCAGCATACCTTTTTCACAAGAGGCCCATCGGCAACTTGGCCATGTCTGGCATATTCTTAGGAGCCCATCAGTCATGAATGTTAGCAGAAGGAAACAGGAATAATATTGTTCATTTATCTATTCAACATCATTTTGTTTTGCATACTGGCAAGATTATGGGCTGTGAGTCAGACAGACTTGGATTTAAATCCCAGCTCTGCCATTTACTAGCTCTGTAAACTTAGACAAATTACCTAACCTTCCTTATTCTCAGTTTCCTCATGTATAAAATGAAATAAGAACCTCTTTGCAGAGTAATTTGAAGGATTAAGATAATATAAGTAAAGCTACAGGCTCATACTAGTCACCCAGTCACCTGTAAATATCATGGCCTCATCTTCACCTCTTTTTATGTCTTTTTTCCCATAAGAGAAGCTCCTCCAGTCTCCATGATTTTCAAAGACTGTTTTATAGATCGATGGGCTTCCTATCTATGGCAACTCTTTAAATATTGCAGCTTTTCAATGACATAGTCAAAATTCTTTCTTGGCAATTACATGCTTATATGCATTGGGCCATCGTATATATAATACATTTCTATTTTCCATTATGGAATGTATGTATATAAATATATATGTGTGTGTGTGTGTGTGTGCATTTATTTATCTCACTTTTTCCATTATAGCTCTCCACAAAGCATTTATATTCAAGAAATGATAATATGTGTTATTTATATTTATCATCTACGCGTCCCAACTGACAGGAAGTGATGGGGCATATGATATCCTAAAACATTTTAATTACTTATATGGATACCTTGCCAGGAGACTTTTCCTAATTGTTACCTTGTGGCAAAATTCTTAGCTCGTGATCAGAGTGATTAACAAAATTTTCCTTAATTAGTGCTTTCAAAGTCATTATCTACACCTTTGATCGCTAGATAAAGTGTGATGACCCCAAAAGTCAAGGGATCACTCTAAAGAAGAGGACAGACAGTACCCACCCTCAAGCATGCTGTGCTACCAACAGGGCCACAAGATCTCTGGATGCTCCTCAAAGAGGGTGCAGAAGTCTGAACTCTGATCTTCCCTTTAAATACTTCCAGCAAAATAAATAGCAGTCATATATGAATTGAGTGCCTCTGTTTAGCCACATCAAATTTGTGATCCAGACACTGAATAACTGAAACCATATCTTGGGTTTAGAACAGTTCCTGTAATATCTGCAATTAGACATTAGCCTTCTGAAGTGAGTGGCTTCTTAGGCCATATATGTATATCATGACCCCAATGTCTTATTTCTTATTCCTCTTCATTTACAAAATTATTTAAATAAATATTAAGCAGCTTATTTACCAACATTCAATTTCACAGTGATTATGTGGAACATTTCTTTAACATGATTAACCACATAGCAGAGTCACTTTTCAGAGTAAACTCATTTTTTAACGTACTCAGTAAGGTTCCAGAAAGTATTGCTTCTTCAGGCTATCTCATATCTCTTATTAATGCCTTGCCATGGCCTTTGTTCTAGGGCCTGTTTTAGCATCAGCATCAAATGGAGTTTGAATCTCAGCCTCTTCAACTACTATCCAAATATTACTTTTCAGTTATCAGATTGTCTATTCACCTTGACTCAGGTGGACTATATGAAATCTATGGCTAATTCTCAGTAACTTGGTTAGATACCTCACAATTCTGCCTTCTAAGTATTGACCCCAATGAGAATAAATCTCTCTATTCCTACACCATTGTTCTGTGAAACAGGTCTTGTTATTTCTTGCTGCAATTACTTCAACTCAGTCCATAAACTTGGCAATCAAATGAATAGGTACCTAAACCCTTATATATCTCAAGAGGAAGCCACTAAACAAACTATTTATATTCTTTCTTTTGTCTCTGAAACTCTTCCAGGATCAATTTAGCATTGCTTATACTTGTACAAGACAGAACAGATTTTCTAGATGTCTGTTTGAATAGTGGCCCATTTTTTAATTCCTCCCTCGGGAGGTCAATCCTGGCTTAGCCACCCATGGACATTGGCTTTTAGTAGTCGGAGAAGAGCAGAGTTTGCTCTATTTAATTAAAGGAAAACTGAGAGCCAGAGGGCTAACTTGACATCTAAAGAAAAAGACTTAAGTCCAAAAAGACAGAAAAATTGCATACCTACCCTAAACCCAGAGAGGCAGAAATGGAAATCAAGGATATGTGATTGGCAGAGGAGGAGGCATTATGGAATGGTCACACATCAGCAAATCAGAATGTCAGAGTTTCTCCAAGATAACTTCAGAGCACAAGCAAGTCAAAAAACAAGCAGTGGGTGGGACAGTGGTCAGGTGTCCAGGGTGAAACCAGAGATTTCTGTCTAGTCAATGCAGCTCACCATTATCAATCAAGGTTATCAAGGTTTGTGGATGGGGCAGGCCTGTTTAAAGGCCAGAAGCAAGAGGGTCATTGCCTAGCAGCAAGTAATCTTTGAACAGTAGTGTTGGGACTTCAGCACCCATCTACAAAGACACCATGACATTTATACACAGGATTCATCTGTAAGGTCATTGGGCACACCCTACACGCTAATTCTGGGAACTAGTCATGAAGGAAGTTTTTGGTTTTTAATAATACATTCATTTTTTTTTTCTCTCTCACTCTCTCAACAAACCAGTTTACAAAACTAACCAGTTTTTACAAAACTGGTTAGTAAATTAACAGCCATCTCTAGTGAGGAGGGACAGAATAGTGGGTTGGGTTGAAACTTACGTATCCTAGAGCAAAACTGACAGTCAGTTGATAGGCAGGCTGAGTTTATGTACAACCTGTTTGGCAAGTGGCCCCACCAAATAATTATCTTCAGTTCTCATGGTACTTTTAAAAATACTTTTGATCTCTTTTGAAAAAATGATTTTGATCTTTACACATACAGTGGATGTTGACAGGTCACTGTTTGAACACCATAGTATTTCTAAGATCTAAGCAGAATGGAGGTCATTCTCCCACATGCCCTATCTACTTTGATGGGCAGCTTACCTGTATACTCTGGTCATGTTACCTGCTGGCATACTCCTGCCAACCCCTTTAAGCCAAGCTTAGATATTCCTAAAAGGCTGAATATTCACAGGACCGTAAGACCCACAGTTATTAAATCTTTCACCAAGTTCTTTTCGTTCCTCTTATTCTTGACGGCAAAGCTTTATGTTTTATAGAGTAGTGTTTTCTCCATTATACAATTCCAATATTTTTAAAAGAGTTGGTAACACAGAGACCCCAAGAGATATTTTTATCATAAGATGTGATGTTCACAGGAGTGATTCCAGGTGAAGATTAATATTTTTAAGGCCTAGAGTCTCTTTTAGGAGTTCTTTCTCACACTTGAAGCATTCAAGATGGTGTCCTGGTTTTGAGGAATGTCAAAGGGAAAAACAACTTCTGTCAGCAGATTGACACTGTGACTGAATTTGCAGTAGCATCATTCACTGTCTTACACTGTGAACAGTTAAAACTCCATCTGCCCAGGGACCTAGTATAAAATATGTAAGATTTTATATGTTAAAATAGTTGGATGAAAGACCCATTACATATCTTTAGTTTCCCCTGTAGAGTGTACTTTTTTTAATAATAACATTATCAGTGAGACATCTATGAGAACATACAGTGTGCTGGGCACTGTTCCCAAGTCTTTAATATATTGATTAATTTAGTCCACTTAACATTCCTAAAAAATAAGCAGCATGATCATGCCTATGTTTCAAAAGAAGAAATTAAGGCAGAAAGAGGTTAAGCCCAAGTTCACAAAGCTGGGATTCAAACCCAGAAAGTCTAGCTCTAGAGATGTAGTTGACCTTAAAATAACATCTAGATTTTTATTCTCAATCCTACTAGTCAGTTGTTCTCCACCAACTCCTTATCTATGCTCCTAAAATAACCAGATGGCATTTCCTGTTGGAACAACAAAGCCAATTTTGGGTTGAATAGCTGCATCTATCTTCAAGCACCAAGAATAACATGGGGATGCTCTTTGACAGCAGATTTTAATATCAAGTCCAATGAAGATCTACAGCCATCCTTGATTTTCAGGTAATACCCAAGCATGTAACCATTCAGATTCACTGTGTCCAAGTTTGTAAGATGGCCCCCTCACTATTTATGTGAATCTACTTACATCATCCTCTCTTCTCTATTACTATGGATCTTATTGTTTCTTTCTACAATCTTCTTAGGACTTGTCAATTCCCACGTTCCCATAATATGTCAAACCATTCCTCATAGGTAGTCTGACCTCAGTATCCCTTTACTTGTTAACTCAAAACCACAGTCATAGAAAATCCATGCAGATATAAAATAGATTAGCTGTTGCCAGGAGATGGGAGAAGGGGGAAATTAGGGGTGACTTTGATGGTTACAGGGCTTTCTTATGGAGTGACTCTCTGGAATTAGTGATGATAGTTACTGAAAACTGTGAATATGCTAAAAACCACTGAATCATACACTTTAAGATGGTTAAAATGGTAAAGTCTATGTTATATCAATTTCATCTCAATTTTTTAAAAAACCCAAGGCCTGCCTTTTTCACAGTCTTATCCAGCCCCAACTCAAGAGGCCCCAGTAGGAATTCTATAATCACCTAGAAGAGTTTTTTCTAGAATAAGGATTCTTCAGCCTTCCTTTCTACCTGGCTTCACGGGATCAAGGTTTTGTCTTTGCAGTAGTTTTTCCTTATTCTGTTGTGCTTCATTCCTCAAATGTGGGTCTTAGCAACCTTGAGACTGAGGGCCCCTTCGCTGTCTGCTTCTGAAAGCAAACAGTTCTACTAACATCCCACCTAAGCTTTCGTGGTGGTTTTAAAACACATCCACACGTCTTTTAATTCCTTCCTTTTTAAGTACAGGCTGGACTTGGCTACTTGCACGTAACAAATAGAATATGGCAGAAGTGATGGTGCGTGACTAGGTTATAAAAGGAATGGTATCTCCTTCTTGCTCTCTGTCTTGGATCGCTCCCTCTGGGGGAAGCCAGCTACCATGTGGGGAGGACACTCGAGCAGCAAATGGAGAGGCCCACGTGGTGAGGAACTGAAGCCTCTTGCCAATAGCTGAACCATTTTGGAAGCAGATTGGGAAGCGCAGGCAAGCCTTCAGATGACTCAAGTACCCAAACTTATCCCGACTGAAACCTTATGAAAGACCCTGGGCCAGAACAACCAAGCAAAGCCATTCCTAGATTCCTGACACACAAACTATGAGATAGTAAATGTATGGCATTTTAAACCAGTATATTTTAGATTAATTTGTTATGCAGTGGTAGATAACTAATATAACTACTCCTTTTTATCTTCTTTCTGTCCCATCTCTTTTCCCATTCTTTACCCCATCACTTTCTTTTCTTTTCTTTTCTTTTTTTTTTTTTTTTGTTTTTTTGAGACAGAGTTTCACTCTGTTGCCCAGGTTAGAGTGCCGAGGCGTCAGCCTAGCTCACAGCAACCTCAAACTCCTGGGCTCAAGCAATCCTTCTGCCTCAGCCTCCCGAGTAGCTGGGACTACAGGCATGCGCCACCATGCTCGGCTAATATTTTTCTATTTTTTAGTAGAGACAGGGTCTTGCTCTTGCTCAGGCTGGTCTCAAACTCCTGAGCTCAAATGATCCGCCCTGCCCTCCTCGGCCTCCCAGAGTGCTAGGATTATAGGCGCACTTTCTTTTCTTAAGTTCTAGAATTAGTGCTCCATCAATAGCTTTTAATTTTTTACTGATTATTTCATGAAATAAATTACACATTTCAAACCCAGTAAAACTTAATTTTACAGTGAGTACCTATACACCCTCCACCTAGATTTTAACATTTTACTGCTATTGCTTTGTCATATTTATCCATGTACCCATCCCTCTTCTCCTTCTATCAATCCATCTTATTTTGAGTGCATTCCTAAGCAAATTTCAGGTATCAATAGTCTTCACCCTAAATATTTTACCCTCAACAGTGTGCATGACAGTAAATAAGTTTCAGTATTCATTTACAGGTATTTTTCTTTTTGAAGCAAAATTTAAATACAACGACACACACAAACAAGCGCATATACCTGTGTGTATGCCAAATTCTATGAAGATACAGACTGTTCTTGGGTGTAAATTTCTACTCACTGACACAGCCCACAAGACAATTTCTTATAATTCTGCACCTCTCTCATAGCATCTAACAGCATCTGATTGCATAGTAGGTGCTCAGCTAGTACCCGTAAGACTATTTAGTGGATGTCACCTAGACTCTTTGAAAGAGAGCAAATAAATGATCCTGGCCCATGTGGCTCTGATAAGCTGGAAACAAAGACATTTTGGAGCCTTGAGAAGTGAGAGAAAGGACAGAGAAGCTGCCCTCTATTCTTTGTCTGTACAAAACCCCTTAAGGAATAGTTTGTCCAAAACCCCTTAAGGAATAGTTTGTCAACCGAAATTAGCATAGTGTAGAGACAGTAAAAATGCTTATGAAAGGCAATTTGTTTTCCACGGAATTCACCAGATGGCCCACACTGTTAGGTATTACTTAAATCTCCACTTGGGAAAACCTGTTATCTCCCTCCCTTATAATAACCCTTTGGCCTGAATGTTATGGCCGGCACACATAGCAACTGCAAAGCTTTGCTAGAAGCATTTTAATGGCTTTTGAGAGCGTGTGAAACAAAGATAGCTTGTAAGTAAAAAACAAAGAGCAACCTTCCTGTTTGAACATAGAGTAGATAAGGGAAAGAGGCAGTTCTGCCTCTGTCATTACAAGGGCTCAGCTCAATCAACCCAAGCTACCTGTGTGCCCCAACCCAGGGCTCACCTCTGCCTTCTGACTCTGCCTCCATTACTCCCAGCATGTCCTGGCGCTGGCTGACAGGAGAGAGCTCTTAGCAGTCCCCTTGAAATTGTACATGCTGAAACAGGCTTGAATTTACAGTGGAGTAGCTGCATTTTTTTTTTTTTTTTTTTTTTTTTGCTTTCCTCTGTCTTCTTTCTCCTGACCCTCTCTCCTCATCTCTCATCTTTGTCTAGTGCTTTTTTCCAAACACATTTTTTTATGGCTCTTTCAATGTATTTCTCCTCTCACAGCCTATCTGGTTCCTATGGGCTCTCACTCACATCATTTTTATCTCTACCTTCCCACGCTCCTTTTCTCCCTCTTATCCCTCTTGTTCTTTTTATTTTCTTTTTTGCTTTTCACACTCTCAACCTCATATCAAACATCCACTTTTCCTTCTCCTTTTCCAGCCTCTTCCAAGCAGAGCCAGCATGCTGCCCACATTAAAACCTTTGCAAAATGGTACTGTGCCCTCTTTCTACAAACGCTAGACTCGGTCTTTTGTAGCCAACTGAAAGAGACTTGATTTTCAACCGTGAAGGTTGTCCAGAGCTGTCTAATTTGTCAGCCTGGTTCCACCTGCCATATGCACAGCCCGAAACCCCCTGACAGCCTTCATTTTCTAAGCTGAACTTCGGCCTTTGCCCTCTGACCCTTTTGTTCACATTCTGTTATTGCAAAGGGACAGAAACACAACCCACTGGTGCCTTATTACAGTTTTAATTTCCCGAGTAGTTCCACCACCTCATTTTCACCTTCAACATCTCTCTCCCTTCACAGTACCGCCCCTTTGCTGTCTGTAGAAGACACTCTAAGAATCACATTTGCATTTTCTCTAAATGGTTGAGATCAATGCTAAGATGAGATTTCTTTGAGTGTTTTGTTCAGTCCTTCTGCCCTTCCCTGATTCTAAACGAATATGCTGATTATCATATAGCTCTTCTTCTTTTCCCATCTAATATAAAACACATAGATTAATAGAAGCCTCATTTAAGAATTTTTCAAAATTTCCCGAGGTCTTCATATTATTGTTTTTGTTCCTGCTACTAATGCTTCTGTCCAGAAACTCACCAACCTAGTGTTGTGCTCCTAAACCTAGTCTTTCAATTTAGGAAGCAGGGATTGTTGATCAAAAGTGTTTGGTTTCTGAATGTAAGTCCATTTTGTTTTGAAATTATGGTTAAAATAAATGTCCATAATAATTTAATATGGTTAAATTATTTTAACCATAATTTATTTTATAGTTAAAATAAATGACAAATATGTTTTGTCATCATATGTCCCCCTGTTGATTTTGGAAAACTAATTTATCTTGAAATTTTGAAACCAACTAAAACATCAATGAATAAACCTCCATAAAAATTGACAACTGAAATAAATTTCACTAGCATGACTGTAATAATTGCATTTAAAATATCTCTATAGAACACTAGGTAGTAAACAGCCTCCCACTTGGCACCAAGCAAGGGACCTTACACGTTGTAGACTGGACTCAGGGCTATCATATAAAGGAAATTGTGTCCTTTTTCTTTCAATTTCCAGCGATTAGCAAGGTAGCTGACACTTAACATCTATTCAACAAATTCATGGAATTAATTAATCTGATTCCACGAATGAATCTAATCATTAATTATCATTATCATTTTGCATTTTAGAGGTTTGAGAAGGAAAGACTTGATGAAATCTGTGGATGTCCACATAGCATACTTGAAGGGAAAATGTTGTTTCTTCTCTCTAGATCTCAGTTTCTTGGTAATATAAGAAGAGGAAAATAGATATAGTCTCTTAGGTCTCTGACATGTCTAATATTATAAAAGGATCATCTTGAATTAGCCTCATATGAACATAACCTACATATGTAACCAGGGAGAAGCCAAGATTTAAAAGAGAATAGAAAAGACATCATTTGTATTGAGCACTACAATATATGTACTGTATATAAAGATATGTGTGTATAAAGAATCAATGTGTTCCACTTATCTAAATACCCACAGACTAGTGAGGAAAACAAAATTAAACTTCAATTGTCTATGAAAATTAGTCTGATGGTAGCTACCATTCTGATTTTCTTAGAAGTATACAGTTTTCCCTCTCTTTCTCCCGCTTTCATAAAAGACTTTCCAACCAATTACATCCCCTATCCATTTTTAAGAGCATCTTTTTTTACAATGTTTAAAAATAATTCAGCTCTAAATATACAACATGATAACCCAGAATGTTAATAGTGTGTACAGAGTACCTCTACTTTGACCATGAATATCCCTGGAGGCTTACAAACAGGGATCAAGAAAAAGAGGATAGATCAACCAGATCAAACCAAGAAGAACAATATAAGATCCTTCAATGAACTGAATACCTGCTATGCATCAAGCACTGCATTTGATACTTTGATAAAAGCAGGAAAGGAACCACATAGTGATGAACAAGAAACTGTTTCTGCCCACAAAGGATTCTAATGGGGAAGAGTCATGGGTATAAACTTCTATCATGCAAAGCAGAGATACATGCTTTGAGAAATACTGACAAGATCCTTAGGCCAAATGGAAAAAAAATGAAAAGCAAAGTGTGTTTGTGGGAATGGTGCCATTTAGTTTACTTTTGAAAAATGAATGAAGACCTAAACGACAGATAAGGTTGGGTATAGGTGGGTAGCAAGTGGAGATTAAGGGAATTCATCCCATATTGTCCTGGAAAATGATAGATGGTAATGAACCTGCAATGTGAAACTAATGATTTGGGCCTGATTCATAAGGCAAAGAGGATTTGTACAGTATTTTAAGTAGAGATCTACATTTTAGGAAGATTACCATGGTGGAAGTCCATAGAATAGATGAAAGAAGGGAGAAACAGAAAACCAGTAGGCTGTTAGAAATGCTGTAATGCATCTGCATGGACTAGATAAAAAAGAAAAAAATAAAAAAAATAAAAAAGAAATGCTGTAAGAAGTCTGGTAGTGTCAATTCTATTCACCAAACGCTCCAATTCTATTCCTTTCAAAGCAGGATTGTACTTCCCTACTCCCATGAGGTTGAATGTGGCCACATGACTTGCTTTGACCGATAAAACTGAACAGAAGTGACACGTGTTACTTCGGGACAGAAGTATTTTATTCCCAGTGCAAGACACTACTCACTCTCTCCCTTTATGTTAGCGACCAGCAATTCTCTAGATGACGGGGTTTCTTCGGTCTACATTTCTGAGTGGAGAATGATGTGAAGGAGAAGCTCTAGCCAATGTGCAATGGATGCGTAGCAACAAGAGCAATAAACCTTTGAAATTTTAAGCCGCTGAGATCTGAAGGTTTGTTACCACATTCCCTGGTCTATTCTCACTAATAGGTTGCTTCTGATACTGTCTTGCTTTGGACAGTTAAGACTTTCTTCTCACTTCTTTCATGACATTTTATCTTTTTCCTTTAAGAAAAACTACTCTGGGACCATGCCTGCACAACCAGGAAAAAGAAGTAGAGAGTTGGTGATTATAATTCCTCTTTGGGCCCAAACCACTTGAATACTTAAAAATCATCAAAGTCTCCAAATCATCACTGTATCGCCCTTCCTTTAGGGTGCCAAAGAGCATCACAGACTTCGCCATAGGCTGGATGAGTAGAAAGACTAAAAATGGCTTCTAAAGTAAATTTCACAGCAGTACATTCTGCCCCTGGCTCTCCTGTTTTAAAGCTCTGAGGGCATGTGCTGCTTTTAGTGTTTTCCACAATCATCAATTCTCTAATTCTCCTATACTACCCAAGGTGTCTAAAGAAATGGCTCTCCCTCCTCCTTTGTGGAGTAGAGGATGCTGAGCTTTCTCAACTGTCAGAAGTCAGATGGAGCTTTTTACTTGGAAGCAAAGAATAGTTAGAATGTCACCACCTCCTCCAGGAAGTCTTCCTTGAGACTGGCATTCTCCCTACCCTGGCCCATAACGGCCACTTACAGTTGTGAGGTTGTAGGGAAAGAGGGAAAGAGCTGAAAAAAAATCCAGTTTAGGGGCAATTTTCCAAGCTCTGTGCCCTGGCTGAGTGCTGCATTGGCCTGAAAAGAAAAACACCTCTGTCTAATTTTTTCAAGCATTTAGTATGTGGTAGCTACATTGCTTCAATTCCGCCAAGACCCATACCACAGTTGACCAACACTGCTTCCTCCTTTTCTCCGGGCAGGGGGCTCATTTCTGAACTTCCACACAGCATCACATGTAAAGCCCTCTTCTAGCCTTTATAACATTCTATTACAATTACTTTATGGACTTTGTCCACCTCTCTTCACCATACTATAAGTTTCTTGAGGACATGTGCTAATATTTACCCATCTTGCTGTCCCTAAACCTTGACACTAGCTGCTCAATAAATATTTGATGAATTAATAACTAATAAGCAATGAATGACTAAACCCGGGTTCTGCTAACTAGTGGCGTAAACAGCTGGCCCTGTCCAACTCTCTGCTTCCCTGTTGAAACACGAAGTTTGGATTAGGTTATCCCTAGTGTCTGTCCTTCTACCTCTAAAACTCCTTTGATAAAAAGTCTAACTTAGCCCCTTCTTATTTCAAAGTCCTCTGTATTTTCTCTTTCTCATGCTCTTTTTCCCTTCTCTTTCAGAATTACAACATGTCCTTGTTTCCCAAACATCTTCTCTCTACTCTTTTGTAGATATCTTCTCTGTGGAGCCTTAAAGGATCCAGTGAGTTCCTTTATCCCTCACCTCATTATCACCTGCCCACCTCCTACTCAGCCTCTCCTATTGACTGAAGGTTTTGTGTTTGGTTCGGTCAACTGCTCTAATCCAGATTTTATGATCATCCTGGGTGACTTCTGTTTCCCTGGAACGAGAGTCATCCATCAACTTTGTCTCAATTCCCTCCCTCTTCAATTCTAGTCATTTTTAACTCCATTGGCATCGTTCATACAAACGGCCACACCCTGGACCTCAAGACCACAGGGAACTGCTCTACTTTGTAGACTATTAATTTAAAGAACTCCGGAGTCCACACTTACACCCATCACAACCTCTTAGTTTTCTAATTCCCCCACTCCCTGACTCGTCTGATATCTGTTGTTCAAATTCCATCCAGAACACCATTTTACTGATCCCAATTTTCTCCCAAATGTATTTGCCTCTTCTTGACTTTATTTCTTTATCTGGACTACAAAACATGACTTACATCATCAACCTCCCTCTTACTAGCATGCTCAACCAACCAACCTCTGTCTTTCCTCTAGTCTCAATCAGCCAGTGCTAAATCTATCCAACGATTTATTTGCTTTTTCTGATGCTAAACCTAGACCTTTAAGTTGTACTAAAAAACAAAAACAAACAAACAAAAAAAACTCTTAGTCACTCATACTGGTGCCACAGATTCTTTCTTGGTTTCAAACTCAGATTCCCCACCAGCCCTGTTTCCTAGAAATGTTCAATATGCCCCTGGGTAGCAATTCCTCCCATCCCCTTCAAGAACTAGTTCAAACAGTCCTCAAGCTTCCCATCCCAGTACTTCTCCTCTTGTGATTTTACCTCTTAATTCTCTATGGAAATAGAGGTTTCTAGGCAAAGACTCTCTATTTCCTTCTCTACCATTGCACATCCCCATCTCTGAATGGTTAAGTGACTCATTTCAGGTCACACAGCTCATAAATGACAGTTAGGCTTATAACCCAGGGCCACTCGACTCCAAAGTCTATATTTTTAAGCATCACACTACACAAAACAGTGATTAAGAACACAGATTCTTGAGCCACACTGCCTGGTTTAATTCTACCTTAGCTACTTACCATCTCTCTGATTTTGGCTTGTGCCTCCATTTCCTTGTAATAAAATTGTTATTGCACCTACCTCATGAAGCTGTTGTTAAGATCACATGAATTAATACTTACAACATTCTTAGAACTGTGCCTGTCACATAATTATACTCTCTAAATCTTAGCCATTACTAGAGGAAAACCAAGCTAGTGTTCTGCTGAATAATGGAAGCCAAAGAAGAAGAACTTTAAGAAATGCAGATGAGAAATGGTGAAACATACTGCACAGAAATTTACAAGGATGCAGAATTTTTTAAATAATGTTGGATTTATTGAGTAGGAGATCAATTACAAAGGGAGACAAACTTTATAGTCAAATAAACCTGGATCAAAGTCCTGGTCTTTGAGGAATCCTGGGGGAGTTAATTAACTTACATGCTAAGTGTGCACCATGCAGCACAATTTTATTAATATTGTAACTTCCTCCTCAACTACACCTTCTTTGGTCCTCCACCCCTCCTCTCTCCCATCAAGCTTTATTCCTAATTTATTCAAGCTTCTTTTCCCAATCCTCTCCATCAGAGATTTTTTTCATTCCCCAGCTCCAACTATCAGAGAAATGACTTTATCCACATCTCTAGGAGCTGCCTGCTCAAGACCAGTGATTCTCTGCCTTACCTAAACATCAGAGTTACTTGGCCTTCACCACTTAAAGATTCTGACTCAATTAGCCAAGGGTAAGTCCAGGCTTTTTTTTTTTTTTTTTAACTTTCCATGTAATTTTTATGTGAAGCTAGGTTACAATTTTAAAATCTTTGCTGAAATTTTCTACCTGGATATTCTGTGATTACTGTCAAATTTAATGTGCCAAAATCCAAACTCACTATTGTTACCAGTTGTATTAATTACAACATTGCTTTCAATTACGAGTAATAAGAAACCTAACTGGGCGTAACACAAAATGCTGTGTTTGTGTTTTTGTTTTCGTTTTCAGCAATAAAAAATCCAGAGGGAGACAGTGCTGGCTTTAGTTTAGAAGTCAAGGCCACCAAAGCTGAGATCTCTGAAATACTCTTGGCCTTTTCTTCATGACCTCCGGATGCTAATTACAGTTCTGATCACCATATCTGCTTTCCAGGTAGGAGATGAAGTAAGGATAGAAACCGGAAGAGGTGGCACCTCTATCAGGAAAACAAAAGCTTTACCCAGAAATCACAACAGACTTCCATTGATGTTTCATTGGCCAGTACCCTGTCACATGGCCACTCCATCACATGACCTCTCTGTCACACAGCAAGGCACTCCGAGTGATAGAGAGGTGAGGTTTTAGCTTTCCATCTGTGATGACAAGGGAAAGAAGAAAAGAGGTTGAAGTAGATGCTGACTACAGTATGTGCCATGAGGTTCATCTTAGGAGTTTCTTTTTTTATTGTGTTTTTGTTTATTGAAAAATTATTCCCCTAGTCAACCAGTGTTAAAACCTGGTTTCTCCCTCAGCTCTCCCTCACCTCCCATATTGAATATGTTTTCAAGTGAGCTTTCAACCCTAAAATGCATTTTACGTATTTCCAACTCTACTGCCATCATCCTCATTCAGACCCTTGGTATCTTTAAGCTGGGTAAGACACTTGCCACCTTGCCTCCAGTCTCTCTGTACTCTGTCCAAACCGTCTTGCTCACCGCTGATAGTTATCTTACCAAAACAATCAGCAGCCTTTCATGGACTCCCTGTTGTCAATCAAAGACAAGATTCCTTGGCCTTGCCTTCAAGATCCGTCCCTGTCCATCCCTGCAGACTGGGGGCTACTCACTGGCCACCTTGTGGGCCTTCCCACCTCTGTGCCGCTGCCCACGCCCGACTCTCCGCACAGAATGACTGCTTTTCTTTCTTTTCTTTCTCCACCTTTTCCAACTGCTCTTCATATGGTAGTTACGTTAGATTGAGATAAGGACTTTTTATTAGGCCACAATGCTGAGGTTAAAGAACTCACAGTGACAACTCAACAGGTTCCAACGCTCCACCCAAAAAGGGCTAGACTGCTTGAGGTTTTGTTGTCTCACATTGGTATGGCTGGAAGCAGCTTGAGGCTGCCCCTGGAAAGACATCAGACACACATGATAGGTGAGCGCAGAAGAGAGAAATGTTGTCTGATTTACTCTTCTTCTTCAAAAATTTTATAGACTCTACTTTCTGCCATTGGAGAGGTAAGCATTGCAGGTCTAGGGCAAATGAAATGTTTTTAGCTTGCCTCCAGCCAAGGCAAAAAGGAGGCTTTCTGGTGGCCAGTCTATCTCACAAGACGATTATATTAGAATGGTAGCAAGAATCTCATTTGTATGAGCAAATATTCATTTAACTCTCATTTTCTCTATTCATTCTCTCTCTCTCTCTCTCTCTCTCTCTCTCTCTCTCTCTCTCTTTCTCTCTCAATACACATGAATAAAGGTGGCAGTGGTGTCATGGTAAACATTTAGCAACCATCCATTAGGGGGAAAAGTATTGATTTGTCATATTGCCCAATTTCTGTGGTGTAAATACTTCAACCATGACCAATTCCAAGCTACCAACATGATGTCACCGAACACAGAGTTGGGAAGAGGCCTGCACAATTGGCTGTTGCAAGCAGGTGTAAGCTAGGACCAGCATACCACTGCGTGCTATTCATTCATTCATTCATTCATTGATTTCATGCCTGTTTATTGAGTGCTTACTATTATTCTAGACTGTGTGCTCAGTATACTACAGGAAACAAGACAGGCATGATCCTTGCCTTCACGATATTAACACTCTCATGAGAAGACAGAAACTAATTCTCCAGAAATCCAGCCCCTTGTCATCTTTTCCACCTTAATCCAATTTGCTTTTAACTTATGTGATGTATAAATTATTATGTAGGTGCCTTTAATCCTGCATTATAAACTCCTTCAAAACAGGTATATTCGCTCATTTGACCCCACCATATCCAGCCGGTATTTTGTACATAGCATGCTTCTGTACATTTTTATTAAAGGAATAAATAAATGTAGGAATGGCTGATGCATTGACTCTTTTTTGCTGGGGAAGGAGTAGGTGACAGCTGGGACTGGGGTTAAAGAGGACAGAAAATCCATTGACAAAACCTTTTCTCTTCCAGACCCTTCTGTTCCCAGGTGACCAAGTCCATTACCCAAGTCAAGATTTGAGTGACTTTATCCACACCCTCCTCCTCTACTCAGTTCCAAATAAAAATGAGTTATACAGAACCCACCAGCAGTACTTTATGAGTGTTAGCAATTGCTACCGTGCATCCTTAATAGCAGCGTAATCAAAAGTTATGATGCATTTTTCTGTAATCACAAGAAATGATACCCACTTAGAGCTAAGTAAAGCAAATTCCCCACCAAAAAAAAGGCAAAAGCATTTCAATTTTCATTTCGAAACGAGTGAGTCAGAATCAATTTGGTAAAGCAGTTAACAGCAACTCTGTGCCCCTTTCTAGTTCATAACAGGTACAATTTTCTTTTAACAAACAGCCAAGCAGAGATCTCTGGTGCTGGATTAACATGGTGTGTTCAAACCTTGTGACTATTGTGTATTTAGATTGGGTAATAGAGACCATCAGAGAAGCACCAACATGAATCTTAAGAAGCAGACCAATTTGCCAGCATGCAGAACATATCCTTAGAAAAAAATAAATATAAATAAACTAGTAAGGAGTTTTTTTTTCATGGGGATTTCAGAACACTACGGTCTAAAAGCGCATCCCAAGTGCCTTTGTGTGAGCTATTAGCGGCTGCGGCAAACCCCAGTTACAGAAGGAAGGAAATATCTTTATTTTGTAAAGAGCATCTGTGCATTGTATTTCCTCACTCTTTCCCGCCAAATGAGGATGTCAGCTAAAAAGAGACAAGTGTTAAATTTTAATTGGGTTTAGACGACCAACATTCTCCCATTTCTCCACCACCACCATGCACACACTTTGCCTTCTCTGGGAACTGTGAAGTCAGTTGACAAAATGTATTTGTGTAATGTAATTATGTGTCTTAAGGAACCGATTCTCAATAATTTAAAAAAATCATTGTAACCTTAAATTATCACCATGGCACATTTTTCTCTATATCTCCTTTTTCCTTTCTTCCCTCTTTTTCTGTTTCTAATTCTTTAGGAAAACATATTGTAAATGTGCATGCGTGTACATAAATATGCACAAACACTTATTTTTTATCTAGCATCAAGTTTTCAGAAGAATTGTTGGAGCACAATGAAAAATTCATGTTCTCTGAAGTAATTGGCATTTTTGGTTTTTATTCTTTGTTTTTCTCGCAATTTATTTATTTATTTAGTCTAAGGTTCAAACAAGAAGACTATATTGCAGCTGTTAAGATTAAATCCCTAATAGTAAACATTCTGAGCTTATTTCTAACAGCACTACAGTGATACAACAGATACACACTCCTAGTACTATTGTTTTTTTTTAAGCTACAAGTAATGAGAACAGACTGGACATAGGCAATTATTAAAACATAAACCGCCAGAAATGAAATCAATTCAGTAATGCAATGCCCTACTTTCTTACTTTTCAGACATCAAATCAGTGCTTCCCAAATTTCCCACTGAAGCAGCTGTTGGAATCAATATTGCAGGGTTCTAAGCATAAGACTCAATATGATGCAGGCAAAAGCTGAGTATTGATCCAGCTGATGTGAAATGAAAGTCAATGGGTGCACCTATAGCCAAAACACACCTGAAGGGAAAATAACAAGGGTCTGGTTGTATGTGTCCACAGTGCTTCCCTATTTGCACCTCTGGTCAGTGGATTCACTCTAGCCTTGGAAGAACAGGTTTTGTTTCATAAAGCCAGAGGAATTGCTGCACCATTTTTAAAGCACGAACCATACTTTGGTAGATACAGATCACAGGTTTGATAATACAGCAAAATTTATTGAAAATAAATTTGTGAAAGAGAATAGATAATTTCCTCTTTTATAATGTTCCATGTTCAAAAAACTAACCCAGGTTCCTTTTTTATCCAAAGGAAAGTCTTCTGAGGTGAAGCCGGATTTTAAAAAGAGAGACAGTTTTGTTGGAAAATATGTGAACATTATAATTCCTATATTCAAATATAAATATAAGAAGGTTGACAAGGGTGTATACCAAACTATTAACACTAAGTTTTCTCTTATTAATAATATCATGGGCAACTTTTATCTTATTTATGTTTATGATACATACTTTCTGATTTTTCTGTAATTACCACATTTCTTACAAAATAAAACTGATAATTTTGATATTTTCACGAAATAGTAAAACAAACATACAACTATCCAGAGATGTTTTTAATAGCAGTGAGTGGACCAAGAGGAAGAACCTGAGATGACCCAAAGGATAGAACCCAGTGGAACCCATTAAAAAAGTATGAAAGTTGAGATCAAGAGACAGAAACTAGAAAAATTACCTGGCAGACTAGTCTGTCTGAGATTTGGAGAGAGCCGCAGCCTTGGGCATGGTGGGAGAGATTAAATTATTAAAGCTTCAGTCTGTTCTCGCCTCACCTCCTTGTTTGGAACAGTTACGGATTATTGATCAGAACAGCCTTACCCAAGAGCCTGCATGAGAGTCTCTGCAGTTGAGTGTGGGCAAGCTGAAACCCAGCCCAGTCTTTACTTGCCATGTCTAGGTCCCTGGCTAGGGGTAGAACCTCTCAGAGAAACAGACACTTTTCCTAATCACTGAACAGCATTGCATGGGGCAATACAACATACTACTCACTGTGAACCACCGCAATTATAAGCCTGGGTATTTTAAAGCCCAGCCACGGTTTTCTACCAACACTCTAAGTACTCAAATGCTGAATGTAGTCATGAGAATATTGTCATGTACACATCCCAATGCCCCATTTTTTCCTCTTCCAAATCCATATTTGGGCAATTGAGCAGAATAGTTAAGTAGTCCCAAGGGGCAAATTTGCAGATTGTTAAAAGCAATTGAAATAAGAGTTTATAATGGATACAATTTCGAAATGGCAATTCTGTTATTTGATGCTAAGAATGTTCTCTCCTTTATATGAACTAAATAAGAAGTTATTATCTTAAAAGATAGTTTTAAAGAAAGAACTTATATGGCATTGGGTGTAGAGAAAGTGATAAGAAACTGGTTTAATATTATACATTTAACCATTTGGCAAATCTTGTTTACATGGATGCCTGCAATGGGTACATCTCACTCTGCTTTTAGAAAAGGATTTACAAGGCCGGGCGCGGTGGCTCACGCCTGTAATCCTAGCTCTCTGGGAGGCCGAGGCGGGCGGATTGCTCGAGGTCAGGAGTTCGAAACCAGCCTGAGCAAGAGCGAGACCCTGTCTCTACTATAAATAGAAAGAAACTAATTGGCCAACTTATATATATATAAAAAAAAAAAAAATTAGCCGGGCATGGTGGCGCATGCCTGTAGTCCCAGCTACTCGGGAGGCTGAGACAGAAGGATTGCTCAAGCCCAGGAGTTTGAGGTTGCTGTGAGCGAGGCTGACGCCACGGCACTCACTCTAGCCTGGGCAACAAAGCGAGACTCTGTCTCAAAAAAAAAAAAAAGAAAAGGATTTACAGAGATTATCAGATAGTTTAGTCAGTGGCTAAAGGAAATCTTAAAAGGATTTATAGCCACCTACCCCATTCACTGACATCATATAGGCCTTACCTGTGGTTATAGTTGCCCTGAATAGGCCCAAAGGGGAGAAAAACATAGAAAAGGAGGGAAAGAGAGAGCTAATATTTATTAATTATCTATCATAAGTGAAACACCACACCAAGTCCCTTTCACATATATTCACAGTCTATTTAATTGACGATTGATTATTCTTCAACATGTAATGCCAACATCAGATTTTAGCCAGGCCCAGCATTCAAGGAAATAGGAAAAGAAGTTATTAATAACAAGTTCTCCTGGCCCAATAGCCTTAGGGACCAGAGTATGAGTCTCTCAAGAGTGACCAGGCTGTTCACCAAGGATGGAAGTCTGGAGTTGGGATGCAGAAGCCAAGTAGGACATTGGAGGAAGAAGAACTTGTCGATTGTCCAAATCAAAACCATAATAATGAGTAGCAGCTCCACTGACATCTGGGTTCACAAATTCCAACTGGAGCTTTGGACAGGAAGACTAGAAATGAGATGAGAGAGGAGGGGTGGGATGCAAGAGGCACTCCGTACAGGTAGCAAAAGATTCCTTCTTATTCTCTTTCCTTCTTTGTATTAAATCCATCTCCATGGGTGCTTTTTAAAAATATAACCTTGAATAAAATACAAAAGGGGCACTAGGCTTTGAAATGTAGGGTGGGGACATATGAGAACAAGAATCATAGAATGTTATAGCTAGAAGGAAACATTGAGAACCCCTAGGCATGTTTTCTCGGTATGTTCTATGGAGTTCTGTGTTCCATGGTACGTAGGGGCTTCGGTGAAAGGGGGACCACCAGCGAGGGGCTGAGCTGGTGCAGTGAAAAGGGAGTAGACAGAGGCCAATTTTACTCTCTTTTCTATATTAGGACTCTAGATAAGATTTCTTTTAGGAAAAAAAAAAAGAACAAAGAGATTCTATTATGTTAAAAAAACAAATGGAACCCACTGAAGTGAAATTTCTCTCTTTTTACCATTGAAGTTCATGGTTTTGGCTCAAACAAGGGAGACTTCTCTACGGGTCCGTGAGTTAGGAGCAGTGCCTCGGGTCCCCGACTGACTCTCGCCACTACATCGGGCTGCCTCTCATTATGCAGTTTAATTAAAATCGTGGCCATTTTGGTTTTAATCTTGAGAGTCTAATTATTTTATGTTAAATATGTTGGTAGCTAATAAAAAGAAGTTAAATATATAAACATAACATTAAGTTTAAATAATATTTTAAACTGTATTTGGGCCCTCTGTCTTTCTGCCTGCATGGACTTTAACGTGTTAATCTGTTACTGCCTCTGCAGATGAAACTACGTGTGGCTTGTGAGGGTAAATGCCTAATAACGTCTTTCTTCAAGGTCAGGGTATTATTTTGTATGAAGAAAATTGTTCTCCTAAGCCAGCCAAGTATAATTACCAAATGTTTTTTTGTTTTTGTTTTTGTTTTTTTTTATCCTGCAAGAATTTACATAGAAGTGATAAACAGTAAGTGACAATAGAGTTCTAATCCCTTCCCAAGCAACTCTGGTACTGCCATAAACCTCCAGAAAAAAGTCTGAAACCACAGGAGCCCAACATTGCATTTACCACCCCGGGTTTTATGCTCTTAGTCACAGACACAAAGGATTAAAATTTGGAGCTATGAGTCACACAGGGTCCTAGGATCCCTCCCGGCCTAACAATATCTCCCTCGATAGGTAATAAGTAAGAAGCTGCATATATGTTTATGTCGAGCATTGTTAAAGTGCTTTACATGTATTAGCTCATTAAATCCCTACAAGGGTACTCTGCTGTTGGATATGAACTATTATTCTCTCTATTTTAAAGAAGAAGAAGTGAAGACACAAAGATTAAATAATTTGCCCAAGGGTCATGCAGGATTCAACCCGGGCAGCCTGACTCCGGAGTGCAGAGAATGGGACCCCTAGAGAGGAACTGCAGATGGATTATAGTTTAGTTCACTGGCTCAGCTCTATCAGATCATAGGGAACAAAAGTAGCCACTGGAATAAGGACTGGTTCAGAAATAGCATAACAATCGCAGAACAGGGAACAGAAGAAATCAGGAAGGAGAGATGAGTGCAGAAGGGGTGGGGGGGAGGGAGTAGGTACCACGCGTTAAGATGCTCAACACTCGATCCACACTCTGAACTCACAACAGACGGTGAGACGAGGACGCCAAAGGAGCACCTGAGTAGGGGGCAAGGAATGATTTAGGCTACATGGGGGTAGGCTAGAATCTGGAAAGCTTGAGAAGGAAGAGACGCAAGGACTGAAGAATTGAAAGAAGCAGCGATGGGAAGCCGAGAGCAGCCGGTGGAGGTGGGTGGCACTGTTACTCACACTCCTCTTTCCCAGGGCAGGTGCCCAGCTCACTCACAACTCCCCCACCTTGGCAGTGAACTGCTTAAAAGCAACAACCATTTCGAACACATCTTGCATCCGTCATGTAGACCACATCTTTCAAGATCCAAACAAGGCAAAAAGTAAACTTCACCGAGTATTTCAAATTAGCACAATCCTGGCCGCATGTAAGGTTGTCCACCTAGCACAGTGTTTTGCACATGCTGATGACAGACACACTCAGGAATTGGCTTGAGCTGGACTGATGCGTGGCTCCCTTCCTGGAAGTTATAGGCGCAAGGCAGAGATATGGGTGAGTAAGCACATGTTTCTCCACTTCTAAAGTCAACCCTGGTTTGAACAAAGACAGTGACACTATCTAAGGGGGGGCACAGCTCGAAAGCCGATGTGACGCCTTCCCTTATCATTCTGTCATTAATGAAACCATCCTCAGGTGAAAGCAGGAAGAGCCCCGATATCGAGGAAAAGGGACACCAGAGAAGAGCAGGCTCCCTGCTAGTCGCATGCAGAAAGTCTGCCTAACAGAGAAACTTGGCAGGGCAGGTAGGACAAACACTAAAACCCCCATCCCTACTGTTCTGCTTATTGCTGGCTCTGCCTATATGCATCTGTTTCCATTTGAGACAAATGAAAACCTCCCTTTTCTCTGTTGACATCAAAGCCAGAGACTTGGGCTCAGCTCATTGTCATGGCTGCTATCATTAATAATACTTATGGCCATGATTACAATGCCATCTACCCCGAGTGCTGTAGAGAGAGAAGCGTAGGCAACAGACAAAGGGAACTAGATCCCGTAGGATGCGGGGAATGTTCCTGCTGTCCCAGCCTCACATAAGGTTTCAAACGGCGCCCCAGCGAGGTGGTAACAGAGCACAGAACACTTGGGGAGGATTGGGACAGGCAGCTGGGGTAGGTCCTGCAGTTGTGGGTCAGCTCCTACGCTGGGGATTGTCTCCGGTCTATTTTTAGTTTTCTCCCGTGTAAATGCAACGTCAGGCCCATCCATCTCCTTCCTTCTTCGCTTTCTCTTATCACCCTGCCTGAATCTCAGTGACAAACAATAGTCTTCACCGGTTTCAACAATACGCAGATTTGTAAGGACTGAATTGACCCAAACACCCCATACAAATTAGTGCAGACTCTGGGGGCATCAAAAAAAAAAAAAAAACAAAAAATCAGACAGAGGATTTAAATAAAAAATAAAATCAATGTTGCTTTTCCTTTCTTTATCTTTCTGGTGGCTCATGGGAACTGGCGGGGGTGAGGGGGTGGATTTCTCATAGCAGAGAGTTGCCTCCATCCATATGGGACCTGCTTGAAACACCCTGAAGGATGGAATTGGGTTAAACTTAGCTCAGAGTGGAAAGAAATGACAACAGCATTGCAAATGTTTAAAGCTTATAAAAATAGATGCATAACTATGGTTGGTTCACCACCCCCCCCCAAGCTTGGCATATACTTGGCACTCAAATATTTGTGGAATGAATAAAGATTACATGCAAAATTGTACTAGAACACAATTTTTTTCTCTATTTTCCTGTCTGTCTATGTCCCCTGGCTATCTATGCCATCTTCTCTTCAAGCTCCTGTTGCAGTGAGCTGCCTGTTACTCCCCAAAGCCACCCGGCATCTGGCCAGGTGGTGCCTCCACCCATGATTCCTTTCCCTACTGACTGTATGAAAATCTTGACTCATCTTTGCAAACCTTGTCCTGGTACCATCTAGTCTAGGATGCCTTATCTGACTCCCCTGATGGCGAATTTACTTCTCTTTTTGTCTGGTCTGTCTTTTCCATGCTTCCATTATACTTATCCCAGGGTATTGCCAAGTATCTTGTTGTTTCAGTTGTCTCTGAGTTCCATGCTGACAGGGATTGAGATTTCAACGATCAGCACAGTTATGGGCACATAATCTGTGCTCGATAAAAGTGTGATGAATGGATAAATTATCTTCAATGGATCCCAATCAAACTGGGGGAAGAAAGGGCTTTCTATGACCCAAAGAGCACCCAAATCCCACCAATCAATCTCACAAACATACACAGTTGGTCACAAGAAGGACAAAGAAAAAAATAGGTAGACTATGATCACAAACCCATTATCATCAAAAAACAAACAAACAAACAAAAAAAAACCGTAAACACAAGAACTACTCATGATGATGTTAACAGCAATTCAATTTCACACAGGCAGAGAGAAGAGCATGACAACTTGAGGTTTAGTAATTTAGAATGCACCCATTTCCCAGGGGCATTACACCTTCCACTGTTTTTCACAGGGGTACAGGCTCCTACTGAATTCTGGCAGGCTATTTGGCATAAAAATCATTTCACTGAACCGTGACTCCATACAATAGCCTCAACATCATCACTGCAACTTCAACAAAAACAATATTTGTCTATTTAGTACACAAGGCTTTTGTTATTAGAATCTATGCAATGGATTCCATCCAGAATTTGGTGCTGTCCCTAACAATAAATCTGCATTGTCTTTAAAGAGAGTGAGAATAAATTTCACTTTTGCTTTCAGAAGCTCCAAAGTTATAGTGAGTGCTTATTAATATTAATATCTCATCCCTAATTGTTAATTTTAATAACATTATCCTTTTTCTAATGTTTTCTGACCATTTCCAAATATATAGTATATGTATACGAGTGTGTGATATTTTTTATTACTATAAGCATCTCAAGTCCATTCGAGATATGTGCAGATTATAAATCATGTTAGATTAAAAAAGAAAAGAAATACAGAAAAGCAATTGGGCAAGACAAGGAGCCAAATGCAGACTCTAGGGGACGGTATTAGACTGAGGACTCCCCGTAATCCTAATCTATTGGTCCAAACCATATGAAATTGTCAATATTCTATCATTTTTTAACCTATAAACATGACAGTAGTTTTTAGCCTAATTCCTGCTTCCCGTGGGTCAATTTCAAAACTTTGGGGATTTCCAGGACTTCCTGGTTCTGTGGACCCTGACGTAATTTTCACTCTTCCACAGTGGCTGTCAAACTAAATGGCACTGTTAGAATCATCTGTGGAGTTTTTAAATATACTCACCCTGAGACTTACAAAACTCCAACCAATTAAACCAATACCTTAAAAATAAATCAATAGCTCTTAGAATTGGACACAGGCATCAGTATTTTTTAAAGCTCTCCAGGTGATTGTACTCTACAGCTGAAGTTGAAAATTACAGTTCCAAGGGAACTACCCTTTATGTTTCAAAAACACTTCTATAAAAGATCTGGGAGTAGAACTTGTTGAGGTCCATCAAGACCATCTAATTATCAAGAGGACCCTAGAGACACCCTGTGTGTCCAGCTATCCTTATGAACGAAAGACTGACCTACAACCTGATTCTCTTGTTTAGACTCCCAAGCCTTTGTCATTTCTAGTCTGTAACCCTGTTTTCCCAAGGTTACCTAGGGGTAAACTAAGAGTACCATCTCCTACCTGTTCACCCCTTTGGCATTATCAGAGGCTCTCTTTTCCCTCTACTATTGGCTAGGAAGAAAAATAGTCTAATTACACAATCTCTAAGATCTCCTGTCTTCACCTTTCCATAGGAAAAGTGTGCTGATGCAGGTTCTTCCTCCTGAAAATGCCTGTTTTCCCAAAACAAAAAGGTTAGAAAGAAACCTGTTGTCATTCCAGTTCCTCCCGCTCTGCTTTCATGATGATTGCTCGGCCAACAAAACTACCTGTAAACATCCATCTGCTCCAATGCTACATGCTTGGTGATGGTTTACTTTGCCTTCAGAGACCTCAACATCATCCACCTTGGCTCAGCACCCTGAAGGGCCGGTGATGTAAGCCAGATGCTGAGTGCTTCAGGCTGGGTCTGATGTCATCCCCTTGTCGGGGACTCTGCCATCTCCCGCCACTGGCCGCTGCTGGGCGTGCTGAAGCTAAAGGTGGGCACTTAGCACATTTATTACATACGGGGCTTATTAGATAACTGGGCTCTGTTGTGATAAATTGGCTGTGTGCTTCATTTGGACTCTGAATGCTCTGCAGGTTTTTCTAATTTAGTTTTGCCGTGGCTCAGCCAAGATGGGATTCGGAGGAAGAAGAAGAAGGGAAAGGAAGAAAAAAGCTTGTGTTGTATATCAAATCCTTGCTCTGCCTCTTTCCTGTCTCTGAAATGAAGGGCCTTTTAAGCTGCCATCCTCAACGGCATCCACAGAGCTGTCTTCCCCTGGGAGGAGGTTTGCTTTACTGAAAGTGCCCCAGCTCTTTCATGACGGCTCCTCCATTCATTATGAATCCTTGCTGCTTTGGTCCAAAGCTGCCAATTTTTCCCGTCCTTTTAAGTTTGGATTTAAATGTGCACACATGCACACACACACATACCTCCTCAGCACCACCACTAAGCACAGGCGGGTGGGTGGGGGGAAGGGGAGATGAAGAAAGAAGGTGGGAGAGGGTTGTTGGCTGTGTCCTGTGTCAATTGCTCTCTACCTGCACCCTTTTTAGAGGCTTCAGATCTCTCTCCCTCCAAGCAAGCACCAGGGCACTGAAGGCTGCTTTGAAACATGGCAGGCTTTGAGTGCATCTGTGCGTGCTTGTGCAATGAAACACGAAAATCTATTTCCCTATCAGAGTGACTGACATTTCTTTCCTTCTTAATGCAGGCCTTGATCTTTTCCCCGACTGAGTTTTCTGATTCCCTACAGCTTGCCTTATCAGTGGGTGAACTCGCATCAAAGGACACAGAAATCATATGGTCCTTGGTGCTTGGCCTGGCTTAGTCTAGTAAGGCCACTGACCACAGCCCAAGGGTAACACCTGGGGAACAGATGCCAGCCCAGTGGCCTTGAATGAGGAAATCCCTAATGTCATCTGTCTCCTAAGTTGTACAAACTTGGAGAGCAAAGAGAAGTTTTGCCTGCTCTGTCTACCTTTCTATTGTCAACAACATAATTCACTGCAGAGATTGCTCTAATCACCCTCCCATCCTATTCCATATCATGCCTATTAATTTTACCCAAACTACTATGTGAATAAAGGTGAGATTTTATAAAGTACAAGCACAGTGTAATAGATAAGCTCCAGACTTTGGAGTCAGCTAGATACGGGTATTCCCAACTTCACTTCTGATTTGTATTTATGTAAGCTATTTAACCTTTCCAAACCTCAATTTCCCCATCTGTAAAGTGGGTATGAAAACTGTGCCCACCTCACAGGATTGTGGGGTCATCCACATAAAGTTCTTAGAATAGGACCTTGTTCATAAGAATCCAACAACTGTTAGCCATCATAGTTATAATTATTTCTTAAACATCTTGCAAATATTAAAGCACCTGCCAGCCCCTTTTGTATCCTCATCTCCCTACTTATGAGAAGGGACTCCAGGTCCCATGTCAACAGAGAAAGAGCTGAGACCCAGAAGCTCAGCGGGGGAGAAGGTGAGGGCCGGGTAGAACGGGAGAACTGAACGCCACTGTCTGCTGAGCATGCCAAGGCCCAAGGACTTGGGACGTATGGTTTCTATTACCCAAGCCTCTCCCATCCTAGCTGTACATTTTACCTACATTCTAATGTTTCTAAATCTGAAATGTACTTTCCATTAATGTGCATCTTTAACTGAGAAGCATTTTTTCCTCAAAAAGGAAATATAATAGTATGTTGATGGTACATCCTATGATTAATGGTGTCTTCAGAATTCAGAAAAAGTATTTCAGAAAAGAATACTGCTTTTTCAGCCCTATTTTGCGTACCAGGTACCAGGCTGGTTTAGAATAGCCCAGAGGGGCAGCGGGCTGTCTGTTGTCCAGGCCTTGATATTTGGGAGTCAGTCTGCTAGGAAATGGAGGGAAAGGGTAGGGACCTGCTGGCATTCCTGAAAACCTCATGGGAATTTCCCATCCAGATCCATAAAGGTTGTCTGACTCTGACTGTCACTCAAAATCGCAATGTGGTAATGACTATACCAACAGCTAACCTTCTTTCAGAGGGTGAACCCCCCTGGTAAAGACCCATGCTGTGAGTTTCAAAGCCTCACCCTTTGTATATATTCCTCCTTCAGTATTTGGTAATTGGTTACCTCAACCATTGGCATTTACTAAGTGTCCCCCACATGCCAGGTACTCTTAAAAGCTTGGGATACAAAGACGAGTATACCCCCCCCAGTAGCTTATAGAGGAGGATACAGATAAGGAAGATGCGTTTCCTAATTGCATGATACAGCCACATGCCATATTCAGCTCTGCAGGTTGGGATTTTTTCATTCCCAGTTTACAGATGGGGAATTGAGGCTTTAAGTGGTTAAGAGACTCACTCAAGGCTAAATAAAACTTTTAGTGGGTACAAGTAATATGTAAACTGTATTTAACACTGCAACCTTCCCCTCACCCCAACGTTCCTGATCTTCTTACCCTGCCCTGCTTTTTGTTTTATGCTTGTTGATTCATTTTTTCATGCCTCTTAGCACTTTCTAACATACCATATTATTTCCTTATTATTTTAGTGATATTTTTAGGCAGTTCTGTCTCAACCTACTAGGATGTAAATGCCACAATGATTCTGTTTTGCTTATTGACTGCACATAGTAGGTGCTTCATAAATAGTTGTTGAATAAACAAGTTAATGAATGGTTCTAAAGGTTTAACCCTTTCTTCTACTCCCTATTATAATGCCAATAAGTCCATAACAAGTAGCGTTTAGGAGGTTTAAATAAAATGCTATGGGAACTCAGAGAAGGTTAAAGATATTGATTAAACCTGGTACAGAAAGCTGGAAAAAGTGTTAAAGTAGAGTTTATCAAAGGATGGTCCACTGATGACCTGTTTTAGGGGTACACCAAGACATGCTAAAATTGCGGGTTTCTGGATCCCGCCCCAGACATACTACATTAAGTTTTCTGAGCCTAAGAATGTGCATTTTAATGCACTTCTCATGCTATTGGTATGTACCCCAAAGTCTGAGTATTGCTAAAGGGTTACAGATGGGAGATAAGGCTTGGGACAGTGGTAGAGAAAGAGCAATAGCAATACTGAATGCTTTTATAGATGAAGAATTGGGGGCTAGATGAGTTCAGTCATTCGTCCCAAATCACAAAGCCAATAAGTTAGAATTTGGTGTCAAGTCTTTTTCTGGTACACTTTATTGGCTTTAGGGATAATCTTTTACTTCTTCACATCCCTCCAATGTAAGACTTAATCAATAGTCACTCAATAAATATTTATTGAACAAGCTGATGCCTTATTCTATGGAGCTAGATTGAGAAATTGCTCTAACCCTCACAACTCTTGGCACTCCTCGTTTATATGGGTGACTCCTCGTTTATGTGATCCTCCCAGGCAAATGCTCAAATCCCAGACGTTAAAGCCCAGGCTCCCTGAGTAGAACAAAAGCAGACAGACTGTGACCACCCTGCCCATGGCAGCCTCGAGGCCCTGTCCGGCCTGCAGGAAGTTAGTGCTGGGGGTGGGAGCAGCCCAGGCATGGGAAGAAGGCAGGAAAAAAAGTAGGTGAGAGTGAAGCATCCCAGCCTGGTCGGACTACTTTGTCCTTTTGTGTCACAGTTCTCAGCCATCCCAAAATACACACACCTCCCCAGACACACACATACACACACACACACACACACACACACATACCCACACACATATGTGCACACTCTAACAAAGGGTATCCACAAAGCAACAGCCTCAAAGTTAGCTTGGCTTCCTGCCAAGTCCCTGCATATCATCTCCAATTCTGGGGGCCTATTAGTCCTTTACTTTGCCAACCAAGGGCTTAATTTGAACAACAATCAAAAAAGAAGATTGTCATTGAGTTTTATTTTTACCACAAGTTTCAAAAAAAAAAAAAAATGAGAAGGGGAAAAAAAAAAAAAAAAAAAAAAACCACCCTGACAACATCCCATGTCCCGTCACATCCCATTTTTACAGTGTAGCTGTGGGGTGTGTGATCCGCAGCCAGAAATAAAACAGGACTGGAAGAGTCAGCCATCTGTCTGGAAGCACACACAGTCCCAGATGGCGCTTCCTTTCTGGCTTTCTGGTAACAATCTCCTCTGTCTAACGAAATGAGGCAGAAATTGCCCAGTGAATTAGTGGGGGTGATGAACCCCCATGCTCCCAGCTCTGGCATTAGGACTTGAGATCGCCCGGCAATACCCAATTTATTGGTACCTATTATCTTGCCCTTGCTATGGTCATGCATCAGAACTGTTCTTCTATATTTTCAAAACATGTGTACGTGCGTGTGTGTATGAATCTTTCAAGGGTAGGGATTGCTTCCTCGCCTTCTCATGCACCCAGTCCTAGGCCACCTGCAGTGCAATATGCTTTCTGTGCCCTGCACAGTGGGGATAAACGCTGACTGACTGACTAGCTGGCTTACTAACAGGCCAAGTACCTGATTGGAGAAGGGGAAAGGATTCCTGGTAGCTACCGTCTGCCTTCACTTCTCCACCAGTTGCCCAGAGGCAGATTTTGAGGATCAATGCGACATCGACCTAAGTACATACAGGTTTTAAGTTAGGAACTAGGAATAGAAGGGAGGGCGACAGGTGGTTAATCAATATGATGTTGTATAAAGATCCCTGGATTGGCCTTCAGAAGACTTGTCTTAACTCTGCTGCTAACTAGTATGAGATCTTGAGCTAGGAAGATATTTGACTTCAGGAACCTGAGATTCTCATTTTGCATAATAAATTCTGATAGTCCTTTGAACACCATGAGTTACATCAGAGCTACCCAAAGAGCTCATGAAAACAGATTTCTAGCTCCACCCTCAAAGTTTCTGATTCAGTAGGTCTGGTATGAGGCCCCCAAATTTTCCTTCTAATAAGTTCCCAAGTGATGTGAATGCTGCGGGTCTAGGAACCCCTAGGCTAGCATATGCCATACACACAGCAAGAATTCCAAAATGTTTGTTTATATAAATGAACACATAAGTGAATGTGCAAAATGTCTTGAGAAATAGGTAATTTTTGACAATGACTCTAATAACTGCAGACTATAGTGACCACCTCCTTCTCTGAGTTTTAGAACCATTGATTAGTGACTATATTCAGGGTTCGACATGGCCCATCAACATGCAAACAAGAATCTAGTATTCCTTTAGGTCAGAAACCTCTCCAGCTTATAAAATCCTCAGCAAGCTAAGAAGACAACACAAAAATTTACATAGGAAGATAATTATGATAGTGTTTGGAAGGAAATAACTATTTTCTTAGTGATAAAGATATTTTAACCCCAAGAAGATAAAGATTAACTAAAGAAACATTTTCTCATTAAATCTGTATATAAACCTTTTTCTAGGGGGAAAAACTGCTATAAAGATTTAAAACACTCATTTATAACAGGAAAACAGGAATCTTAAAACAATTGGTTGGCAATCACAGGGCCAACCTTTGGTTTGGTTTAAAACAATTGGTTGGCAATCACAGGGCCAATCTCACCCATCCTTAAAATACTAAATAAATTAATTTGATTTTGCTTCTAACTACAGGTTAATGTTATTAAGCCTAGCTAGGCATTAATTAATCAAAAATATCCTTTTTCTTCACTAAGGAAATCTTCAATTAAATTAAAATTTGAGATAAAATATTATCTGAAATGAAAAATTATATTTGGACTTTCCTGAATTTAAGATAAGGATATAATACTAAAAGTAAACTATTGGTGGTCTCATATTTTCAATCTTACCACCTAAACCCTTCTTATGAACAAGTATCAAGGAGCTTTTTTGTTTTTGATCTCTTTTTTACTTTGTTTACTAAAAATTAAAAATTCTATATATTTATAACATACAACATGATTTTGTTTGTTGGTTTTGTTTTCTTATTTTACAACATTATTTTTGATGTATGTGCACATTGCAAAATGGCTATATCAAACTATTTAACATATGCCTTACCTCATATTTTTTTTTTATGGTGAGATCCTATTCTGCATCTTCTTGTGAACTAATATTAAAAGATGAGATGGTCATGACTTTTGAGTTCATTCAGTTAACTTGTTCAAATCATTTAAAATTTATTTACTGAATAATATATGCAAGCATTATATTAAATGCTGATAAAACAAAGATGGATAGGAAAAGATTCCTCAGAGTGCTCATGCTGAAGGTTTGTGATCTTTGAGAGAAGGAAAAATAAGAGTGAGTGCTACAGACACTTCAGTTTTATATACGGGAGGTCATTTTCAAACCGTGGTACAGGGAAGTGGAGCCCAAACAGAGAGCAATAGTTTCATTAGCAAAGAAAACAGATATAAATTCTAGGATGCTGAGGCAGCTGAAATTTGTGAGTGAGGAACTGCAAAAGAGGGAACTGCCAAAGAATAACCACCAGAAATCTCAATATACGTTTCTTTAGGTGATTGGCTAAATACATTTCACGTGTCTAGGATGAGACTGCATGAAGTACGGCAGGAATTGAGTACAGGAATGATGAGTGGAATGAAGACTCTGGAGGTTGCACAGCTCTGGAAAACATTGGTGTTCTGACCAGAAAGAGTGGGAAGACCTGAGGGAACACAGAAAACATATAGTTGAAAATCCAGAAAGACCGTGCCTTAGGAGTAGGGCTACTCTAGACCTATCTCAACAAAGCCTTAAGCCAAGATTTAGAAGGACCGAGCTGATCTGTCAGTAAATTAACTGCCTGCAAGAACAAAACTTAACATTCTTTAAAGGCAGACAACAAAATAATGCTGTTATTATTTTGGCCCTTACTATATACTGTTTAGAAGAGGCTCATTTTGAATATAAAGGCACAGATAAGTTAAAATGAAACGATGGAAAAATAGACACAAAGAGGCTAAGTTACTAACACAAAAGCAGATATTAATAAAAGAAGTATTACTGGTGATAAAGATTCATCCATCCATTAATCTTTATACCAACAAACAATAAAAACTACTAGATATGCAAAGAAGAAGAAAATATACTTATAACCAGGAAGAAAAAATAGTCAATGGAAATGGGCCAAGAGATCATGCAGATGTTGGAATTAAGACACATAAATGTTAAAACAATTCTTACAAATATGCTCAAGGAATTTTTAAATAAAAAGACAACCTACTCCTTGAGTGTTGTCTGTGCTTAGTAACGTGCTTAGGAAGATTGGAGTTTGGAAAAGGCAACCAGAGTAACTTCACCAGCATCCTGACCAGCACTAGCTCAGCCAGCTAAAGGCCAACAACAGCAGTAAGTCATGCTTACAGCTTGCACCCCTGATGGATATGATAAGAAGGGCACTTAACCCTTGCTGTCTTCTTCCCAAATCCCATAACCCCTGTCTAATCATAAAACATCAGACAAAACAAAATTGAGAAACCTGTTACAAAATACCTGACCTCCTTCAACCCTTAAGCATTATCACAGACAAGATAATTTGTCATAGACCATGGAAGAAAAGGAGATATGAAGAATAAATTCAATATAGTATCTTAGATGGGATACTGAACCAGGTTAAAAAGAAAAAAAAAAAACACTGGAATTCAAATAAAGTATGGATTTTACTTAATAACAATAAACGTTGTCCATAAACACGTTGTTTTCTTCCTGGTGACAAATACATCATAGTAATGTAAGATGTTAGCAATAGGTACAAATGAGTGACAGGTATATGAGATCTCACTAAACTATCTTTGCAACTAGTCTAGAACAATGAAAAAGTGTATGAATGAACCGTGCCCTCCAAGTAGTCTTTGGGAAAAAAAAATAAATGAAAAAAATGGATATAATAAATGAACAGATGGGAACCTCAACAGATACATGGAAATTTAAAGATATTAATATTCTAAATTTTAAAAATATAATATATGACATAAAAATTTATTGGATGAGCTCAATAAGAGATTAGACATTGAAGAAGTAACAATCAGTAAACTAGAAGACAGGACAATAAACTAAAGCACATATATGCACAAAAGAATGAGAAAAAAAGGAAGAGATAGTAAGTGACCAGTGGCACAATATTAAGTAGTCAGACATACATCTTATTGGAGTTATAGAAGAAGGAGACAGAATGATTGGACCACAACAGAAATGTAAAGAAATAATGGCTAACTTCTTGCAACTTTGATAAAAAAAAAGAAAGAAAGAAAGAAAAGTTGGATGTAAGAAGCTCAACAAACCTCAAGCAAGAAAAAACAAAACAAAACAAAAATACCTAAGTATATTATAGTAAAATTGATGAATGCCAAAAGCCAAGGCAAACTTCTAAAAGCTACCAGAAAGAAAAAGACACTATGTACAGGGTAGTGATTGTAAGAATTATTACTGACTCTTAAGAATTATTACTGTCAGAAACAGTGCAAGCTAAAATATAATGGAATGATACCTTTAAAGTATAATAATAACAACCAAAAAAAACCCCACCTACAATTCTTTAACAAGCTCAAAGTGCCTTTCAAAAATGAATACAAAATGAAGAGATTTTCAGACATACAAAACCCTAGAGAATTTATTGTCAGTAGACCTATACAACAAAAAATGCTTAAGGAAGTTCTTTAGGCCGAATGGAAATTATACAAGATGGAACTAAAATTTATATGAATAAATGAGGTATACCAGATAGAGTAAATATGCAGATAAGCATAAAAGATTATTTTTTGCAGCTTAATTTCTTTAAAATGCAATTGACTATTGAAAGCAAAAAAATAATAATGATATATTATTATTATTTTATATTATTATTGGATTTATAACATGTAGAAATAGAAAATATATGAAAATAATAGCACAAAGGATGGAAATATTTAAATGTAAACATACTAAGGTTATTATATTATATATAAATAGGTTCAAAGTTAACTGGGGCAAGTTATAAGTGCACATTGTAATCCCTAGAACTACAAATAAAAATAACTAAATAAAATAAAAGAAATGTGACAAAAAAGCCAATTAGAAAAATACAATTGAATTTGTATTTCATAAACATAATTTACCCAAGGAAAAGGGTTAAAAAGAAATGACAGTTACA
Source organism: Microcebus murinus (assembly GCF_040939455.1). Classification (NCBI taxonomy): domain Eukaryota; kingdom Metazoa; phylum Chordata; class Mammalia; order Primates; family Cheirogaleidae; genus Microcebus; species Microcebus murinus. The sequence continues at coordinate 111,134,055 of NC_134105.1, read as the reverse complement.
ACAAACAGAACACAAAGCAATCTGGTAAACTTAAAGCCAACCATATCAACAATTTCATTAAATGTAATGGATTAAACCTTATAATAGGCTGGGCGTGGTGGCTCACGCCTGTAATCCTAGCTCTCTGGGAGGCTGAGGTGGGTGGATTGCTCAAGGTCAGGAGTTCGAAACGAACCTGAACAAGAGCGAGACCCTGTCTCTACTATAGATAGAAAGAAATTAATTGGCCAACTAATATATATAGAAAAAAATTAGCCGGGCATGGTGGCACATGCCTGTAGTCCCAGCTACTCGGGAGGCTGAGGCAGCAGGATCGCTTGAGCCCAGGAGTTTGAGGTTGCTGTGAGCTAGGCTGACGCCACGGCACTCACTCTAGCCTGGGCAACAAAGTGAGACTCTGTCTCAAAAAAAAAAACACCTTATAATGTATTAGTACAAAGGCAAAGATTGTCAGATTGAATTTTAAAAAAAAAGTGTGATCTAACTATATGCTGTTTATAAGAGGTTCATTCTGAGTATAAAGGCACAGATAAGTTAAAATGAAAAGATGGGAAAAGATACACAAAGTAGCTATGTTTATAACACAAAAGTAGAGATTAATAAAAGAAATATTACTGGTAATAAAGAGAAACATAATTGGCCAGGCACTGTGGCCCACTCCTGTAATCCCAGCACTTTGGGACGTAGAGGTGGGAGGATTGCTTCAGGCCAGGAATTTGAGACCACCCTGAGCAACATAGTGAAACCCCCTCTCTACAAAAAAATTTTTCAACTAGCTGGGCGTGGTGGCATGTGCCTGTAGTACTAGCTACTTAGGAGGCTGAGGTGAAAGGATCACTTGAGCCCAGGAGTTTGAGACTGAAGTGAGCTATGATTAGGCTGCTGCACTCCAGCCCTGGCAACAGAGCAAGACTCTGAAAAAAAAAGAAAGGGAGAAAGAGAAACAGTTCATAATGATAATAGAGTCAATTCTTCATGAAGACGAAATGGTCCTTAATGTTTACGTACCTAATAATATATCTTCAAAATATATGATGCAAAAACTAATGAGAGAAGAGAAGAAGACAAAGAGAAAGAAAGAAGACAAATCCACAAATATAATTAAACCTTTTAACACTTGTATCTCAATGATTAATAAAAAAAAAGTAGACCAAAAACTAAAGAATATTGAGATTTGAATAGCATTATCAAGCAGCCTAATCTAATTATCATTTATAGAATACGTATATAACAACTTAAGAATGCACAATTTTATTCAAGCATATATGGAACATTCAAAATAGACAAAATGCTGTGCCATAAAGCAAGTATCAATACAGTTAAAGGATTGAAATTAAACCAAATGTGTTCCCTGGCAAAAGTGGAATTAAACTAAATATCGTTTATAAGTTATCTTAAAAAATCCTCGATATTGGACAATTGAGCCATATGCTTCAAAATAACCCATGAGTCAAAGAAGAAATCATCAAAAAATTAGAAAATATTTCCAAATGAAAGATATTGAAAATAAAACATATCAACATATATAGGATACACCTAAAATAGTCGATTAAAAGGAAATGGATAGATTCAAATGTTTGTATTAGAAAAGGAGAAAGGTTTAAAATCAATTATCTAAGTTTCATTCTTAAAAAGCTAGAAAGAAAGAACAAATTAAACTCTAAATACAACATAGGAAATAATAAAGGTATGAGTTGAAATCAATGAAACAGAAAAATTACCAAAAAATATAGAGAAGGTTAAAAAAACCAAACTTTGATTCTTTGAAAAAGATTCAATAAAGGAAATCATAAATTAGAAACAGTCTCTCTTCTTACTGTGTACTTTTTTCTTGTTTTGTCTTTTTCTAGACATGTGTCTGAAAGTGCAACCAGTTGTTTTGCATCTTTGAGGGGAGCCAAGCTGAAGACAATTCTAACACACCAAAAATGGCACAGCAGAGAGAGACAATGAACCTGGGTCCTTGATAAATATGATTGAGGCACTAAATTCTCTACTTTAATATATCTTGTTGGGTAAAATAATATCATTTCTTTGTTTAAGCCATTTTAAGATAAATTTTCTCTTAATTACCACCTCAAACATCCTGATACAACTATTTTAACAGAGTTATAAACATGATATATACATTGGTGACAGAAAATCTGGAATGTGACAGCTCTTCTTGGGTTGGTCCAGGAGGAAACATAAAAGATTACCACACCATTATTCCATTTATAGATAAAGCAAATCTCTTGTCTCCTACGAAGTTCCAGAAAAAGTTCGTAAAAAAAAACGAGGAAGTCATGTTATTTCTGTTGTAGACATCACTTATCATATGCTTACACAGGGCTCTTTGCCAGTCTCCAAAGAGCAAACAGTAAGTTCAGAGAACAGTCTAAGGAAAAGCAAGGTCTGTACGACTATTAATCATGCGTTTCTGATGCTTTGATATCTGGGGCTTTGAAACTCTGGAGAGACAGCCCCTCTCAGAGACAGCCAGTTCCTAGGGATAGTAAAGGGCTCCTCTAGAAGCATACCTTTCGTATGCAAACCAACCAGTCAGACCCAAACTCTCAGCCACATCCTTTATCTATTGGGTTCTAACACTCCAGGCCACTATTCCCCTGCTATAATCACACCCAAGACTGGGTACCAGATGAATAACTATAACTCCTATTCCTTTCCATGGAAACCAGCATGAAGGCTTTGCTCACATGTTTTCTTTGTACCCCCTTCCTCACCACCATGGCATGGCTTGACCCCACCTCTTAAGAATAGTAACACACTGTCTTTTCAATGACCGTCTTCTCCTCATCTGTTGGCTTCATCTTACCTGAATAATAATACGCACATTTCAAAGCAGTAGGAAGAGAATAAAGTAATCTAAAGAAGAAAAGAACAGTAATTATATCTGAATTATGTCAAGATTACATTGAAATTCTGTGACATCAAATAACATTTATTAAAGGACCCACATCCTTGTTTACTGGTCCCAAACATGTCCCCCATATACCCTGGGACCTCATCTTTTTATGGGACCCTCAAGGCTTGTTGCAATCATGGCTATAACTTATGGGAGATGGGACAGCCCTAATGATGTCCCCTCATACTGCATAAAGTAGGAATCACTTGCTACTCTGCAGTGAGGACTTGGGTGCATTTAATCAGGAGCCTGAAAAGAGGTAGTTCAACTTACAGGTCTGCTTTTCTAATAGATGTTGAACTCTACCACGGGAGGTAGTGAAGGCCCTGCCTCCAGTTCCAAAGATATCTTTCCCCCATTATCAAGAAAGTTCTGGTCGCTGGCCATGGTAATGGTGGCTGCTCACGCCTGTAATCCTAGCACTCTGGGAGGCTGAGGTGAGGAGGATTGCTCAAGGTCAGGAGTTCAAAACCAGCCTGAGCAGGAGTGAGACCCCGTCTCTACTATAAATAGAAAGAAATTAATTGGCCAACTAAAAATATATAGAAAAAATTAGCCAGGCATGGTGGCGCATGCCTGTAGTCCCAACTACTCGGGAGGCTGAGGCAGGAGGATCGCTTGAGCCCAGGAGTTCGAGGTTGCTGCGAGCTAGGCTGACGCCACGGCACTCACTCTAGCCTGGGCAACAGAGTGAGACTCTGTCAAAAAAAGAAAGAAAGAAAGAAAGAAAGAAAGGAAGGAAGGAAGGAAGGAAGGAAGGAAGGAAGGAAGGAAGGAAGGAAGGAAGGAAGGAAGGAAGGAAGGAAGGAAGGAAGGAAGGAAGGAAGGAAGGAAGGAAGGAAAGAAAGAAAGAAAGAAAGAAAGAAAGAAAGAAAGAAAGAAAGAAAGAAAGAAAGAAAGAAAGAAAGAAAGAAAGAAAGAAAGAAAAGAAAGAAAAGAAAAAGTTCTGGTTGAGACTAACTGTATAACATGATTGACCAGAATACCTTCATGGGTATGGAAATTATAGCCCTTATTTCCCTCCTCCTCCTTCAGCTGAGAGGAAGTCTACACCTACTTGTCCTGTGGTTAAAGAGTGTTGTGTCATCGTTTCCATATTTTTATCCTGGCGAGTATAAAAAATCTTTTTTTTTCCTATTTTTCTTTCTTAGCCACCCAGTCCACAGACTGATGTTTTTTTTTTATTCCTATGAAGTTTTCTTATCATTTACTGAATAAAATTCAAGTCATTTTGTGGCACAACCATAAACCTGTCTTACTGACTACTCTCGCCTTTTCTACCAACGCTCTCATGCCAATCAGTGTGCCAGGCACACCTAGACTCCCCCATCCCCCGGGGGTTTACATTTGCCTAATCCCATTCATCTAGCAAGCCCCTCTTTATTCTCTACACCTGTCTCATGTCACCTCTTCCATGAACCCTTCTGTGACTGCCTTTTCCGTGACCTCCTGGACGTGGCTTTTCTGTAAGTATTATCGCCCTGTATTATCGTCGTGTTGTGTCAGCACCCTGAGGACAGAAACAGTGCCTTGTGGCACAAATTAACGTCTTACAAGTTCATTGGTTGACTGCACTAACAACAGCGGATACAACCCCGTGACTTATTAGCGGAGGGTCGTAGCTGAGCTGCCTGTCGTCTGCTGGTCACTATATGCTCTTAGGCATCAGAGTGAAGGGAGAAGGGGTGGCTCATTTTAAAAAACAGAATGTGAGCTCTTAGGATCTTGGAATCTTGAGCTTGGATGACTATCTTTGTCACTTTGTGGCTCCTCGGGTGTCACTCAAACAGTAAGCTCTTCCATCCCATTTACATGAGGTGTAAATGTGTTTTCACACTTCTGCCTGGTGAAGCGCTTTCTGTAATGCTGATGGTTAATTACCTGACAATGAATCCTCTCTCCTGGGAGGCGGGGAGAGGGTCCCGGGTAGGGACTGCAGAAGTTATTTGGATCCAACTTGCTCACACAGAGCAAGACAAAGGGACAGGCACTATTGCCTGGGAAATGTGTTCTTCAAAGCCCCCCCTTTCCTGCCCCCAACCACTCTCATACCTTCACTGCTTACTCATTTTCTCCCTCTGTTTCCTCTTTCAAATCACAGAGAATGCCAAGTAACCCTCTGAGTTTTTAGGAGATTTCATTGTACTTGGTAATGTGTGATTTATAAACATAAATAAAATAGGATTCTGAGAGTATAAATTGTAAGTGGATTGTCAATAAATCTCCTCCCTCCAGTGATATCTCTATGATTTTTCTCCGTCTCCCTTCCTCCCTGCTGCCTCTCCCAGACTGGGAGAGTGGTGTGTTCTTTCCACTGGAAGAAATTAGGGGGAGAGGAAGGCAAAAAGGGTGTAGGGGGAGAGGAAGTAGTGTGAGAAATTTAACACACAGCAGCATTGAAATGTAAATTTCTTCAAGTTATAAAGCACCAGAGAGCAACTCTCTTGCCAGTCCTTTGTTCCTCAGAGTCAGGATGTGTACTCTAGAAGAATAAATATCCAGTTAGATATCGGCCACACAAAGAAATCTGGCCCATACATATTCAGAGCCCCACTTCCCACTGTTACCCTGTCCCTTATCAGGAAGGTTCTGGTCACAGCCACAACTCACTGGTCAGAGCACCACTAGTAAGGGTTGGGATTATAGTCATTTTCTACTTGTCCCAGCCCCCACCCCTCATCCCACCACCCCTCACCCCTGTCTGGAAACCCAGACCTCCTTGTGGGGGCCTTAAACACAAACCATCCACTTTGCTCCTTTTTTTCAGCCTACCTTTTGAGATGCATTGACTAGGGCCTTCTTTTTCAATGGAGAGCACTTTCCAACATTTTTGCCTAGAGTTGTAGTGCTCACAGCTTGGGATGAATGACTTTGTGGTCTAATTTACATTTTTAATTCCTTCTTAGCTTCAGGAACCCACAGATCTTCCATGGGAGAGCTGACTGTTATCAGTCCCCTCCTTGCCCTTCTTCCCATTTCAAGACAAGAAATTCTACCAGAAACCCATCAGGGTGGTAATGGCACACTTTGCAGTTCTGCTCAGGGAGTGACAGCACAGAGGGGTCTTGGCGTAGCAGACCCCTTCACCTGTGTCACCCACTGTCTCTCAGCTGTTCTGGCTTGTGAAATCCTTGAAGTCAGACACCACAGTCTTTGTTCTTTGCCCTCCACTGCTCTTCTTCCCTGCCACCTGCCTGGCACGTCCTAGGCCCAGAGAACATTGGCTAGCAGATTTTTAAGCTGATACAATAACTTAAGAGAGACTTTGAATAGGTGGCAGAGCAGGGTAGCAGCTAGGGGGAAGGAATCACTCCTGTTTCAACATTTAGAGAATAATGTGTGTGGGCAGAAAAATCCAAACTCTGAAATATTTGAAAGAAGTTTATTCTGAGCCCCATTTGAGGACCATGACCCAGAGCCACTCCCAAGAAGCCTTGAGTGAGTGGACGGGCTGTGGCTGAGTTACAGTTTGGTTTTAAACATTTCAGGGAGACAGGGGTTACAGGTAAAGTCATAAATCAATACGTGGGAGGCATACATTGGCTTGGCCCAAAAAGTTGGACATTTCGAAGCAGGGGCTTACAGGTGACAGGTGGGTTTAAAGATTCTTTGGCTTGTTATTGGTTAAAGACATGAAGCTTTGTCTAAAGGCTTGGACTGTTTGAATTTAAGGAGCTGTTATCAGAGACAAGCCATGGGACATACATTTGTATAAATTGAGGACCTGCAGGTTTGTCTTGTATACCCTTAGGCCTGTCAATGGGTCACAAAGGATGTCTCCAAGAAGAGAGGGGGGCATGATAAGGCATGTCTGACCTCCCTCCTCCTGGCAGGCAATTTATTTTTAGGATATTCCTTTGGCCACAAGAGGGTCCATTCAGTCAGCCGGTGGAGGGTGAGCCTTAAAATTTTATTTTAGTTCGCATGTGTTTTCTTAAGTCTGGGCCTTTCTTTTTAAATGGGTTTTGCCGGAGTGATGGCTGTTGTGAAAGAATAGTCATTTGATCTTTACCTGTCAGCCAGGACTCAGCTTTCCCAAGAAATACATTTCTTTATCTCATAGTACTTGGTAACGCATGTCACTTTTGTTCCAATGCTTATCAAGGGCTGATTTAATACTTGTAAGGTCTCTGCTTCTCCTTCTAGATTATAATCTCTTTAAGAATATGGACCTTACAACAGTCATTTTGTTATACAAAGTCCTAAGTGCAGTCTTAAGGCAGTGAATGCCTATTGATTGAAGTTCAGTTAAATCTCTCTCTTAACCTCTCTATGCCCTGTTGTTCTTTACTAAAACTCTTATTCTTGCCCAGAGGCCCAGGAATCTTCAGGCTCTGGAATGTTCCTGCTTCAGTGAGAGCCCTTGCTGGCACCTGTCCTGGCACCTCAGAATGTTCTATTGCCCATGTCTCCCTTCTGCTCCTGACTATCCTGACTTTGGCTACCTTCCTTCCTTAGCCCTTGGGATTTATGTTCCTTAGAACTCTGCCAAATTTATGCCCCATTTCTTGCCTTAACATTATGTATACTGCAAGCACAGTCTAGCCTTATCTTTTTTGCTTGCTTTTCAATCAGCTACTCTGCTGTGTGAGTGCTCTTGAGCCTGACCTGTCCATGGGCACAGGTGCCAATGGGCCTGGCTGGCCAAGACCTTCTTCAGTCTCGGCACATTTCCAGCCAACAAAATGCAGCCACATTAATGCTGTTACTGACACAATACCAAGTACAAAACACAAGTTAGCAAAGAAAAGCAAAATTGGCCCTCACATTCCCCCCACTTTACAACATAACTAATTCCAATTAAATGCAGCTGAGCTTTCGTTAACAGGCCTAGAGTTCTGCTGAAGAAATTCTTTTGTGTAAGAAATCCTTCAATACTGTATTGATTAATGAGCAGATCTAGAACTACAGACTGCTAGATCTGAACCCAGATGGGTTTAGACATAAAATGGAAATGACCAAAGGTGGCATTTGTCAAATGGCTCTTCTCTCTGGGATAAGCATGTTTTTCTAATGTGAGGACTTTGAATCCTGCAGTTTGCACGAAACCTGAGAAACATTTGCCAAAAAATTAAAATTAAAAAAAGCCTGGCTACCACAGACCTTAATAATCAGTTTCTTAGAACTAAAGCAGAGGCTTCCTGGTAGAACAGTGATCTACCTACTGCCTGAAATAGCAGGAACCAAATACACTCTTTGTGAATGAACGAACAGAAGAATGTACAAATGAATTAAAAATGAATGAACAATAAAAAAGTCTTTTAAAAGTTATTTAATTTTGCTGTGACAATTGATGGAATATGAGTATGTAGAAGAAAAGATATAAAGGGCCTCCTTTCTGACCATTGTCTTTGACAAAATCTTCATAGTAATACTCACTTCCACTACTTCATTCCATAATATGGAAAGAGTCCAAATGAAGAGTTGGAAACTTTGGGAAATGGTACTGGGAATGGGAGAAAACTTCTCAGTGAAAGAAAAGAATCGTCCCCTATACATCTGTTTGCAAATTTGAATTTGCCTCTTCTAGATCTGCTTAAAAATAATGCCACCCACGCATTTGGTACATTCTTAAAGCTCTTTTACATCAACTACCTGAATGATTCCTTCAACTCCTGTATGAGAATGATAACATTGTCTGCATTTTACACATGGGAGAAACAGAGGCTAGAAATGTTAAGTGAATGCCCAAAGCTCACCCTCCAATGCTTTTTCTAGTTCACCACAGTCATCTCATAGATGAAGAACACCTGAACTCTAAGTCAAAACCCAGGTTCTATGTATCTTTGTTATGCATTGTTCCTCCTAGCTGTTCTTGTTTTCTCCTTTTGAATTAGTGATGATGATATTAGTATTCTATTTTCTGAATAACAAATTACCATAAATTTAGTGGCTTGAAACACAGCCACTCTTTATCTCATAGTTCTATAAGTCGGAAGTATTATGAGCTCAACTGGGTTCTCTGTTCATAGTCTCAAAAGGTAGCAATCAAGGTGTCCACTGAGCTGAGTTCTTAACTGGAGACTCTAAGGAAAGATATCCTTCCAAGCTGACTCCGGTGGTTTGTAGCATTCAGTTCCTTGAGGTTGTAGGACTGAACTTCCTGTCTCCTTGCCAGCTGTTGGCCAGGACTGGCTCTGCTACTTAGATGCTCCTCTCAGGTCTTTGCCTCCCGGCCACCCCCAAGGCAAAGCCAGCAATGTCAGGTGGAATCCTCCTCAGGCTACACATCTCTCTAACTTCCTCTTCTGTTACCAGCCAGAGAAAACTATGCTTTTAAAGGGCTCACGTCATTAGTTCAGTTCCACACGGTCTGTGTGTGCCTCAAGGTCAACTGATTTAGAGCTTTAATCATATCTGCAAAATCCCTTCACAGCAGTACCTACATTGGTGTGCAATTGGGTCACTAGGGGCTGGGAATTGGTGGAAGGGAAGATGTTAGCTCTCTGCCTACTGTGAGGGTTATGTTCATCTATGGCACTAGGAATCCAGGAGAATCTTTTCTCTTAGTTTTGTCTACTTTTCCATTAGCTTTATTTCTGGGGTTCATTTAGACCACTGGTGTGTCAAAGTCAAGCTACACATGCAATATTTTTCATCAACTTAAAAATCACTTTGAGTTCTACATCCCCTCTTTAATCCAAAGGGCTCCTAGCAGCCCAGACACAGTTAGCCTGCATCACAGAATGCCCCGTGCCTGCAAAGGAGGACAAATCCAGTGAATCACTTCTGCTCCCTGACTCTTCTTGCTTACGTTCACCCTTGGCTAGAAATGGCTATAGTGACAGTCCAGGCTCCTGGGACAGGGAATGCTTTCTGAAGAGTCCAATGTGGACCATGGGGGCCAGCAGGACTGCTGAAGGGGACAGCTGAGAAGACAATGACAAGGATAACTCAGATGATTGTGACGATGTGAAAAGAAAGAAAGAGAAGTAAATCCAGAAGTGAATGTTCCAGAAAAGAAAAATAAATTATAAGAATAGAGAAAACCAAAGGGAAAGTATAGCAACTGGAAAAAAAAGACATGGATAAATTTTTTAAATGTTAGGAGAACCTAAAGTGCTAGAAGAACAGTGAGAACAGAAGAACAGTGAGCAAACTGAAACTAGGCTAAAGAAATTATAGGAAGAGTCAGTCTTCAAATAAGCCAAAGGAACATTTGATATAAATAATATGACTTATAGAGTCAATGCTCCGAACCCATTTTTAAGAGATGACATCTCAGATTTTTAAAAGTTACTGAAAGATAAAATCACACAATTTGAAAAGTCAGTGTATTAGGCAAGTTTGGAGGAATCCTTAGAGGGAGCTCTAAGGATATTTTCTTTGGAAGTTGATAACTTGAAAAAGATCACTGATATTTTACAGGGACAAACAGAAGCAAGAGAAGCAAAAAGAAGAAAAGTGTGGTTCCTGGATGCGGATTAAAGGCCACCAAGAAACACAAGACCCTGCGTGACATTTTGATCTTTTCCTGGTAACTTTGTGTTGTCCACTGCTATGGATTGAATGGTTGTATTCCCCTAAAGTCACATGTTGAAACCCTAACCCCAATGTGATGGTATTAAGAGGTAAAATATTTAGGCCTCATGAGGTGACATGAGGCAAGACTTCATCTGAATTAGGTTTAGATGAGCCCCCATGACAGAATTAGTGCCCTTTAAGAGGAGAAAGAGACTAGTCTCCTGCCCCCAACAATGTTAGGATACAGAAAGAAAGTGGTCATCTGCAAGCAGGGCCCTTGCCAGAAACAGAATCTGTCAGCATCTTGATCTTGAACTTCACAGCCTCTAGAACTGTGAGAAATAAATGTTCATTATTTAAGCCATACAGGCTATGGCAATTTTGTTACAACAGCCCTAGTGGACTAAGACACCACAATTGTTTCAACATGTAGCATAACTTCCTTTCTTTTCAGTTCCGCCAAATGCTACAATTGAAAGCACAGTATATTTGTTTGTGCTTGCTATTTAACTCCTTGACAATTAGGAGCCAATGTGAATATGAGGCAATTGGACTTTGTTGCCAAGGGGTTAAAGTCTGGTAGTTCAATTGCTACTAAATCATAGATTTTTTTAAAAAAAAAAATCCTAATGATGTTGTCATCATGGGTATCTGATTTCAAAAAAATAGTGCCACTAAATTGGAAACAAAGCTTACAATATGACCAAAAGTGTCTAGTATTTACTAGCACCAGTCAATAACACAGCCTGAACCATTCTTCCTTGAACTACTTCATAACTTGTCAAGAAAACCATTTTCCAAAAAGGAAATGTGATATGCACCTTGTTTCAAAATTGCTTTGTCTAAAAATTGAGCTTGAGGATTTAAAAACTAGATTATAAAGAAGACTGCCTATTTCAAAGTGAAGTTACTGCTGCTGAAAAGCCACTAGATTGATACTGAAAAATTAAATGATCAAACTCTCCAACTTAGAAGCTAAAGAAGGTAAACCATTATCGTACCGCAAGCTGTGGAATGTCTTGAGTGTCTAATGTCTTAACTGTCTAGTTTACATTTATTAGAATATTTCTACTGACAGACCACTTCAGATGGGGGAGAGAGACTCTGTACCTCTTTTATTTGCCTGATTTAAGTGTCTGAAAAACAAAATCTCCTTTGTGCTGCTAGACGGTGATGGGAGGACTTCACATAGGTTTTGGTATTTCCTTTCCCTTATAAAATGTGCTCAGCAAATTTCACCAATTAACAACAGTTAGGCGAATTGTTTTGTTAACAATTATGACATCTGCAATGTTTTATAAAGCAACCAATGTAATAAAATCACTAGCGCAAGGACTTACAAAGAATACTTTGTAACAAGGAGTTTAAATATACATATATATGTATACTTATTTGATTTTTTTCCCCTAAAAGCCTAAATACATGATAATGAAACCAGTGAGATTTATAGTTTGGAATGCCACATGAACCATCCATCACACATGAAATTATTTATTTAGATATACATAGCCCAAATAAAGTTGGCTACTTTTATGGCCAATTTTCACACAGTATTAATAATAGTAAAAATACTAATATTAATAACAAAAGAACCTTGTAACGTGGTCGTCTTAAGACTCTTAAAAAGCCCCAATGGGATAATTGCCACTGTGTGGCTCAGCAGCATCCTAAAGATTTTCTTCATTCATCTTTCTCCTCTTTACTGCTATCCAGGGCAACTTATTCTACTGTCATCACCCATCCTCTATTTTTTTTTCTCTCAAAGTTTCCTCAATAGTCCCCCAAATTTCCTCCCAATAGGCCAGCCATCTCTTAATAATTATATTTTCTTCTCCCCATTGGTTTCTCTTTGGGTTAGTATTCCATTAGGTAGAGAAATTTAACCTCCTGATTGTTTTCAATTCTCCCTTTTACTCACCCACTATCCATATCAGCACAATATATCCTAGACTGTAAATTAATATAGAGTCTTTTGTAAAACCTAGCAATGCAAAAGCAGCCCACGTGTTATCCACATCACCAACTGGATACACATTTTTAATTTGAGTTCTCCGGTGGTTTCCTTTTTGCTGTAATAACCCAGGTTCCTCCTCCTCTTCCTCTGATGCCAGACAATTCTCAAGCCTCTGTAGGTTTTGTATCTTAGAGTCTTGTTTTCATCTTTTTTTAACAAACTTATAACTATATGAGTCAAATCTAGTTACTGATAATTGTGCCTTTGCACTAGCTGTTAGCTGTACAAGTAACTGACCAGGGAGTATCAAATTCATCCTGCATCCTTTTTCTGAAAATTTCATTTATTATGAACAATTTAGGAGGAAAAAGGGAAGCATAAACCAGGTCACCATGAAAATAAGAGATGCACAATTGCCCTTAGGCTTAAAGATATTTTATCTGTGGATTCCAGCATCCTCTCAAAATTACCCTAGAATTCTCCTATTTTATACGGTGGTGAGGCACAGATAAGTTACCTTTATGCTCACAGTCATACTGAATGCTAATAGTGGAGCCAGAGATCTTTGCCCAGAAGTTAGGAGTCCATCATTAACCCCCACTCTAGGACAGAGGGATTTAAAGGTAGGGGAGGGGATGGAAGAATTGCACCACCCAGTCATCCCAAGAACAAAAAGGAGAACACAGCCCTAGGCTGGGGGGTCACAGCCCAGGGCCCATATGCAAGCCCCTTAACTGGGACAAGGTCAGCTGTCTTCTCCAGGTTGTGGCCTGACCACATGCTTTTCTGGGATGGTGCTGGGTGTCATGAAGTGGAATGCAGGGCCTCTGCATGGAAAACCCGATGCAGCTCTTGCTAGAATGAGTTGATGCAATCAGATGGTGAGTTTAGAAGTCTAATTTCTATTTTCCCCATGTTGTAGATGGAATTATGGCTCCCTATGTTATATAGGGTCCCCCTTTAATATACAGAGCTGGGTCTCATCTGGGACCTACAGAGAGACTGATAGTAAAACTGGTTCATTTGTACAAATTCTTAAAAACACTTACAAGGTCAAATAGAACTGAATTCAAAACATATTTCCCCTACTTATCAGTCTGGGCCCCCAATTTAACTAGTCTGAGACTTAGTTTCTCATTTATAAAATAAGGAAAATAGCATGTTCATAGATGGACCTACTACCCCCTGCATTCCTCTCCCCTCTCACTTCTGGAAGGGAGCTGTGACATCAGAGATGGCGCTGTTAGCAAGAGGAAGATTTTGCTCTTGATTTTGTGTTTGGCTTTGCTTTTGCAACTGCTCCATTCTGGAGACTTTAAAGTGCCAAGTGCAATCCTACAGAGGACAGAAGCATCTGGAAGTTTAAAGTCCCTAAAGCCACCCTTCTGGATAAAGCAATAGGGTATGCGTGATTCACATCTCATATATTCTGAATCTGGAAGCCAACCGATAGGGCTTTATCCAGCTGCCTCTGGGATCTTTCTTATGGGAAACTATTTTTTCTCAGGATGTCCTACTTGAGGCACCTATATTATATTTTTCAGTCAAGACATATAGTTAGCTCTTATTAACTCTCCTTTCAGGCTTAGGTTTTAGTGATTGAAACACAGTCAAACCCACAGTGAGTCCTTAGTTCATCAAACTGTCAACAATGCCTCCACAAGAGCAGGAAACATAGAAAATATTATGCCAATAATGGTATGTAAAAAGAAGGACTCTCTTTTATTGGTAACATCTGGCACGGTTTGTTAGCACACTCTACCCATGAGGCCGGGAGAGCACTTACTCTGAGAACCGGCACGGATGTGGGTACACGCAGGGGCTCGCCACTCCTCACAAAAATTATTCCAGCCTTCCATCCAGTAGCTTTATTCATAATTCTGTCTTTTTTTTTTCTTCCTCTAATTTCAACCACATGCCTTTCCAGGTTTGGAGCTGCCTACCTCCCTACCACACCTGCATTTAGGTGGAAACCCCCAGGCCTTGGAAGGTAAGAGATTCCAGGATACTGCTGTTCTCTTATAAGCACTGTTCTCCCTCATGGCCACTCCCGTTTTCTTGTCTCCCACATGCCGCCGTGGGCCTGCCCCTTCCACCCTTTCTTCACAGGGATGAGCCTACAGTGGGAGAGAAGCAGAACAGGGTCTGTGTCTTCTCTGCTCATCGTATCACCAGCCTGAATGCCAAGCAAGACACCCCATAAGCACTCGAGACTTGTTGGCACAAGGTAAAAATGAGTAACATTTGCTCTAATGTCTCAGTGTGTTCATTATCTTCTCTTAAGAAAATGAATTATTTCCTGCTAGTTCCGAAATCCCACACACTGGCTGAATCATATTATTTTGATACAGGAGATGAGTCCCTAGTGTTTGTGCATTATATTTAGAGTAGAGCAAACCTGTGAGGAGTGAGACACCAAGACTTGGAAAATAACTCTTTATATTAGTTTATAACTGTGTCTGATGACTCTTTCTGTGGCTGGCCACTTGATAGGCTATGTTATAAGAACTTTGGCTTTCATTCTGAGATGAAAAAAAATCACTGACATGGGATTTATAAGATCTGATTTATGCTTTTAGAAAGAGTCTTCTGGTGACTACCTTGAGAATACAGTGCACAGAGACAAGGGTGACAGCAGCAAGGCCATAAACGATGGCCACCTTAAGTCAGAAAGAGAGAGGCAAAGGTAATGAGTGAAGGTTTGAGTCTGGCTATACCTCCAAGCAAGACCTGGTAGGATTGCATGATGAGCTGATTATGGGATATGAAAAAAAAGGAATAATTCAACAATGGCATTAAGGTTTTTATTCTCAAAAAATATAAGAATGAGAATATCATTTATTAAAATGGAAAGAACGGGGGGGGGGGAGAACAAGTGTGAAGGGATGATTGGGAGTGAGGGTCGAGATGCCTAAGGGCATCCCAAAACATCCAAGACTAAATAACGAATAGGCAGCTGGAGTCAGGGCAGAGGTCAGGATTAAAGTTATTTATTTGGCAATCCTTAGTACGCAGATTTTATTTGGAGTCATGGGGCTGAAGGTATCACCTAGCAAGTGACTACAGATAGAGAATAGAAGAGGTCCGAGCATTGTGCCATGGGTTACCATGGAGTTTAAAGATTTAGGAGGAAGAATCTGCAAAGGGGACAGAAGAAGGAATTGCCAGTGTATATCAGTATATTAGTAATTAGCAATTAGTAGGTTAGGAGCATGGCATTCCAGAAGCCTAGTGAAACAAAGACAGTGATCATCTGTGCCAAACGCTGCAGCCGGGGGAAGAGAGCTAAGGAGTGGGAATTAATTGACCCTTGGACCTCACAGCAGGGAGGTCAGGGCTGATCCTCACAGGAGCACTTTGGTGAAGAAGTGGAAGTAAAAGCCTGATTGGGGTGGGTGCAAAGGGAATGCAGTACATTGGTAATAGGGAGTAGGGACAAAATTCCCAGAAGTTTGACTGTCATGGGTTACAGGGACATGAGACAGCAACTGGAGGAGGATGGCAGCTCAAGAGGACTTTAAAAGAAAAAAAATGGGATATTACAGCATGTTTGTATATGAATGATAATCATCTGATAGAGATAAGAAATTTGATGCTGCAGAAGAGAAAAGAGAGAATCGCTGGAGAGATTTCTTTAAGGAGCAAGAGGGGATGGTGACACAGTTCACAGCACAGAGCTGGACCTTAGAGAAGATAACGGGCAGTTCGTAGCTTACATCGAATAGCTGAAGATAATACTCAGGGTACGTTCTGCCTGGTGCTCAGCTAAGCATTCAATCTGTCCTGACTAGCTCAGAGAGAAGGCTGTACGTGTTTATGCACGACCTGATCTTGCACCCCTACTCTTTCCTTAATCTACGTAGTAGGGTTTAACTGAGCATTTCAGTGTGTGAAGTACTAAAACTAGGACAGAAAAATAAATAAAATGTGTCAATTGCTAAAAGAAAATTACACTCTACCAGGGGATGTAGGGTATGTGGCCCCAACACTGTAAACCTACACAGTATGTGATAAACTTCGTGAAAGAGACACAGCCAGCCAAGCGCAACAAGAGTTTAGGAGGAAGTAAAGATGTGACAAGTCAAGTCTGGCTTCTTGGAAAAGATGACGTATGTGCTGGTCCTTCCGAGTATGAAGAGGATTTCACCCGACAAAGAATGAGAGTATGGTGCCCCCGGCAGGCATCCTGGCAGGAGTGAAAGCATTTAGGTGAGAAACATGGGGAACATATGACTGTCCTCAGTGGCACTTATATCATCCTCCGCTGCCTGCGTTGTTTCTTTTTGTGTGTGTGTGTGCTTTGTTTTGTTTATGCATTGTTCCAAAGGTCAAGAGTGATAGACTTGCTTGGGAAAGATCTGAAACTAAACCTAATCATTCTTGATGTGAATTGTCCATTGTTTAATATCCTTCTTCACGTTCAGATGTAGTCAATTTTTAAAAATATCAAAATATGTGATCTCTGTTCTTTTTAAAGATGAAAATGTATTTAAGTGTTGCCAAAGACTCAGCACAAATCCAAGGCAGAGGTTGGTTTAAAGCCCAGCAATGTATTGTATACTTCTGCCCTACCTATACACACAGAAAGTATAATAGGTAGGCAAGACCCCTTTGCTTAGCTACTATTTCCTAAAGAGTAGAGGGGAAAAGCCTCCTTGATTTGTGTTTTATCTGAGAAGGAGGTAAGAAAACACCTAATGAGTGCATGCTTGCAGCAAACTTTGAGGCACCAAGCTGGGCTCTAGAAGATGTGGTGTCCACAGGTATGGAGAAGAGGACTTGGAGTGGCATTAAGACACTCCTCGATTCCTTGATACTCCACAAACGTGCACTGATGAACAGACTCAGAGTTGGGCAAGGGTATCTGTCTACCACTCCCATCCCGAATAAAAGTTCCTGTGTTTTAATAACAGCGGCGGGGATCTGTGCTTTGCAAGACGCGTCCACACGTCTTACTTCCTTTCCCCCCATCCTCACCACGCGTGTTCAGCCTCGCTCCTGTCTCCTCACCTCCCCACTGTACGCAGGTGCATGGTGACTGAGCACTCATCGGGGGGACAGGCCCCAGGGGCAGGTTAGTGAGAGAACCCTCCAGAAGCAACCAAGAAGCTTTACGAGAAATTTCAGATTAACACTTCTAAATGGGTTATTCATTTAAAAATAACACAGCTGTGTGGTAATGACCCAATGAATGCATCTTCGTCAGCTGAATTACAATGAAGGGAACCTTGGTTCGTTCTGTTTCTTTTGATGTTGATTTTAAAACTGCACTTTTTAGAACAGATTAAAAACTATAACATACACGTTGCAATGCATAGATTATGTTGTTACATCTCGTTTGTTTTAGTTTTGGGGAAGTGGAGGGGTGCATGCCTCCATGGCCTTCCCCCATCACCTGGGCCACCTCCTCCTCATGCCTCCTCGTCCCAGGGGTGGGGCAAAGCAATGCCTCCTGTCCTGTTCTGTCCCAAAGCAGGAGATAAGTACTTTGATGATGGCAGATGGTGTCTACACAGGCCAGAGCCCATTGACTCCCCATCAGGGTCTAAGAAGGGCTCTCCTTCCCCTCCTTCCACCTGCTTCTCACCTTCAGTGTAGGAGAGACTGCCGACCCCTTGTGGGATACAGGGCTCAACTCCCAAATCACAAATGACAATAAATAACGTATGCTAGCCTTATAATTTACAACACATTATGAGAAGGGTGGAGCTGGCCTTATCATTTCTTTTGTACAGATGAGGAAGTTGAGGCCAGCAGTGGTTAATCACACTCATACAAAGTCACCCACAGCCAAGAAATGGCGGATCCCCGGGTCAAACCCAGCTTTCCTGTGTCTGTGTCTATTGCTCTCTCCAATACTCAGTGTCCCCTCTGCAAAGCAGTGCCGGGCAGGCACTTGTCTGAGCACGTGTTTGTATGTTTTACAAAGTATCCCTAAAGTTTCAATGTTCCCTGACTCCCCCCTTGCTTATTTCTGCAGTTCTACCAACCTAGGGTAACGTTCTTGGTTAAGTGTAGTCTTTTCATCCTCTCTAGCTTTTAACATGCAAATATCCCTGGGCCAGTGTTGCATAAGTCACTTCAGGGAACCATGCAATCATGGCACAAACCCAGGCTTTGGAGCCTAACCTACACCCAGTTCAAATCCCAGCTTGGCCATGTATGGGTTTTATGGGCTGCAGCAAGTCATGGAATATTTCTGAGAATTCAATTCTTTATCTACATAATGCAATTATTAGATATATGGCACAGTTGTAAAGATTTTAGATAACATATGTAAAGTACCTGGCACATGGTACACAGTCAATAAATCATGCCAATTTTTGAGCCTCGAGAGTTAAATTTGACATCTAGAGCCTGAAAGCTGAGACTCACTAACTCTGCTAACTGAGGAAAGGTAACTGCTCTGTAGATTAGTTTCCACATGTATAAAATGGTGTCATAATATTATCAGGATTATCCTAAGGATTAAATGCGTTCATACATTTAAAATGGTGCCCAGAGCATTAAAAAGCGTAGCTAAATGATCACTGTAATTATTATCATTACATACTCGGTGGGGATGAGCTCCTGTTCTTCATCTATAAAATGGAGATATTAAGACAAAGTGATCTCACCGTCCTTTCTAAGGTGGCCGAGCGCAGTGGCTCACGCTTGTAATCCTAGCACTCTGGGAGGCTGAGGCAGGCAGATCGTTTGAGCTCAGGAGTTCCAGACCAGGCTGAGCAAGAGCGAGACCCCGTCTCTACTAAAAAATAGAAAAAATTAGCCGGGCTTGGTGGTGCATACCTGTAGTCACAGCTACAAGGGAGGCTGAGGGAGGAGGATCACTTGAGCCCAGGAGTTTAAGGTTGCTATGAGCTAGGCTGATGCCATGGCACTCTAGCCGGGGCAACAGAGTGAGACTCTGTCTCAAAAAAAAAACAAAACCCAAATTCTGCCACTTCCACAATGCTGTTCCCCAGCCGGTACCCTCACTGATGGCTGTTGAAGCCCACTTCACGTGAGACCATGGTGAGGGCGGTGGTTATCCCCTTTCTCCTCCTGAAGCCATTCCAAAGATCCCCTCTGCCTCCCCAAAAATGCCCAATACTTCACCTGGAACCCACTCAGCATCCATGCAGCTGCCTGGTCCGGGACTACCCTCTTCCCAACATGCACTGACGTTAATTTCCACTGCTGAGGACACTTGCATGATCCCTGGTGGGTATAGCATAGAAAGTGAAAACTTCTAGGCCCTTGGGACAGAGCGGAGAAAGAATAGGCATGCTCCGGGGACCCTGACACTCAGCTCTGCTCAGAACTCCTGGAGTGTTTGTGCATCACACAAACATAACAGCCTAGGGTTGTGTGTGTGTGCATGCGTGTGGTGTTTGTGTGTGTGTGTGTGTGTGTGTGTGTGTGTGTGTGTGTGTCTACATTTCGAGCAGAGGCAGCAGGAAGCAATACTTACCCATCCACCTTCCCAACATAAAGGGAGCAGCCAGGTGTCCTTCATGTCCAGAGATCAGAGGTCAACCCCTGAGCGAGGGAGGTCATAGTGGAAATGGGTTGCAGGGGCAAGTTATTGTCCCTCCCAGACATTGGTTTGCAGCGCAGAACCAATTTGAAAATGTGGCATGATCAGCAGTCTCGCCGGAGGAAAGACCAGGCCCGGTGGAAAGGGATGTAATAAATCAAGGCTCAGTTGCCCTGAGTGGGGAGCCCTGGCCGAACCGGCCCAGGCAGCTGCGAGGCAGGATTGAGATGCATTGGCAGAGCTGTGACGGTGACCCCCAGACTGCAATAATTGGGGTTGGGGGAGGTGCACCGTGGGTCAGACTGAGGGGCACTGGAAGAATATATAGGGGAAGAAAGCTTTCAAAAGACCTGCCCAGACAATGACAGGCTTTGGTCAGAGTAATTATCTGCCATGCTCATACGCACTAAATCCACTTTTAAAGGAGAAACACACACTCTCACAAATATGCAGGCACAAAAGCAAAAAAAAAAAAAAAAAAAAAAAAAAGCCCCTTCTGGAAGAAAGCAAAGTACTGTACAGCAAAAACAATAGACCCCAGAGGGAAAAGGTGATTGAAAACTTAAAGAACTTCATTTCAAGGCAAACAGTGCCCTCTAGAGGCATGAACGCTAGATGCAGGCGAGGTTGAACAAAAGAAGTTCAGTGAAATGAAGTGCTGGAGATGACCTCTGCCCTGGATGTTCTCGGAGATTCTGGTCCAGATTAAGGGAGGGAGAAGGAGGGTCCCAAACATTTCCTATTTGTGAATGGGTGTCCATGATCCCGTCGCTCTCGTGCCTTCCTCAAAAGACTGGGATGACTCCAGTCACTGCAAGGAGACGTTTTGCCAAACACAATTACAAATGTAATGCTGTTAGAGCAAACAAACGTCTAATTTCAGCGTGTGGCTTAAGACACGAGGACTTTTCGTAGAGTCTCATAAAGGGGAAAATTCAGTTCAATTTAGGAAGAATGGGCGGGGGCAGGGGACATAAAATATATTCTGGGAGAGCCTATGTCTTGAGGAATTAGATCAATAAAGCTCCATCCAGAAGTCATCTCTTTCAAAAGCATGAGACCAAAAATATGAGATGCTATTAAGGAGAATCTCAAAGGCAGAATGTTCTAGTCAAAGAGTCCCCACCATGGGCCCCTTACGAACCCTTGAGCCACTAGGAGTCCTCTTTTTCTGAGTCCCAATCACAGTTCCCCAGATCCTTCCTTCATGGCATTGTCCTCATGGCTCCCTTATTCTCTTCCACCACCCGCCTGCCAGGCTACGCAGCATGGCAGAGTGAAGAGATCACAAGCGTGGAAGCTAAACAGATGTGGACTCTGGTTCAAAGCTACTGACTTCATCCATGTGCACAGTGATCTGAAACTCCTCTGTGTCCTCCTGTGCACGGTCTGGCTGGTGACAGCCTCCTCCTCGTTGTGCCGTGGGTGCGGAAGTAGCATACACTAGGGCAAGGTGCCAGTGTGGGGCACACGGCTGGGGTCCAACAAAAGTCCACCCCCATCACGGCAGAGTGACACCAGAGTCTCGAGCCTGTCTCTGTTCTCTTCCTTCCCCATGCACGTTGCACACCAAGCACTACCAGATGACCTTCCTCAATCGAGATTTCATCAGGCCATCCCTGTGCCACCAGCAGCAGCAGGATAAATCCAGTCCTCGGGCATCCAATGTCCCCTTGAATTTATGCCCAATTTGTCTTTGCACTGGACATCTCACTGCTCCTCAGCACTAACCTTCAACACAGGCCGCCGTGCACTTGCCACCCCAAATACGCTACCTATGCCTTTCCCTGCAGTGCCCCCATTTGGGAAGTCGCTTGCCCCCAGCCCACCCCTTCTCCAAAATACAAATCCTGCCCGTCCTTCTGGCCCAAACTCCAGCCTCTAATGAGCTTTCTCTGACTATATCCTAGTCCTTGGTGGCCTCTGGACACTTTGAGCTTCTAGAGCACATTGTTATCTACACTTTTAGCCTTTTAAATATTAAAATAAATACTATGAACCTAATAAGAATGATGTCCATCTGCAAGTATTGACTTGGAAAGGATAAAAGAGGATAAAATGCCATGCACTGTCTGAGCCACTCTGGTATATATATATTAAAAAAAACACAAGATAAGCGTATGTGTGTGTGTGTGTGTGTGTGTGTGTGTATACCTAGACACACAAATGCACAGGGATTGGCAGGGAACTTTTCACTTTTTATTTTGTATAATTGGTGTTATTTGAAATTTTGCCACTGAGTATGTATACACCTTCTGGTTTAAAAAACATTTTTTCAAATAACTCAGCAAACATTCGTTGAGCACCTACTGTGTGCCACACCCTGACCCAGGTGCTGGGAATTTTCCAAGGTGGTCGCTGCTTTCTACAGATTCGACAATCTACTGGGAGAGAAACCAGCAGAACACCGGGCGGGATGCGCACAGTGCTGTGGAACAGCCTCAAAGCACAGGGGGTGCAGGGGGGATCCCCCAGGGCTGGGCAAGAGGAGAGCACACCACCGGAGCCTCCCTGGGGAGGATGAGTACTATCTACCGAGTGGAGAAGAATCAGGTATTCTTGGTGGAGGGAAAGAGTACCCGCAAAAACAAAGCAGCATCCGTGCTCTTGCCTTGTCTGGGGGGTGGCGAGTGATTTTGCGGGGACAGAGGACAGCATACGGGGCATGGAGGCAGGAGAGCAGGCAAAGAAGGGCTGGGGGTTTACTTGTGATGATCATTGTGCCATGAGTTTGGAAATTCATTCTTTATATAACAGGGAACCTGCCAGATGACTTTAAGTGCAGGTGTCGTATGATCATTGACTTCATGGTATTTGTTCTTTAATTTTTTTCAGGTCTATCATCATGTTTCTGCGTCCACTGCATGTAGCTTAGCCCCCACCCCCATTGTGGAGTTCAAAGTTCTCCAGGAGAGCAACGGAGGCAGCTGGGAACCTGTTCCCAGCCAGAGTGGTGTCGTAGACGGAAAGCACATTATTCATGACTCTGACTAGAATGTAAAAACAGTGTCTGTCTCAGGTTTCATGTTCTGCTTGGAGCCCTGGCCCAGGAACACGGCATCTCATTTCTCAGAATTGCTCTCTGAGTGATCAACAGAACAGGCTTCACCACTGACATCCTCCCCTCCGGCTCCCCCCCCCAGCCCCCACTGGGAGGCCCTCGGGGAGGCAGGGCCCATCCCCCCCCCTGCTTTTGTGGATGCGCTGGGGAGACGGCTGGTTGGCCCAGGGAGTATCCACATGGCTCCTGATGATAACACCTCAAGCAGGAGAGAAGAAAAACGGTTTTCCGCTGATGGCAGTGTGTACAGCCGGCTGAGCTGCTTGGCACAGCCTCTGCAGCTGTGTATTCATGATGCTATATTTAAGCCAAAAAAAAAAAAGCTCTGAATGATATAATTAATACAGGCTGAAAATTCAGTTGACCATTTAAGTGTTTGTTTGCTTCTCTCTGCCAAATATCTGCTCTCAGAGGGGAGAAGTTGAACTGCAGGCATGAGCCCCCCAAAAAAGTTTAAACCCCCACTGTGCAGAAAAACAGGCACAGATTCTGCCACATGCGGTGCCACTTGGCTGCGTTTGCCGACTGTTGAAATGATTTCCATGGCAAATCTTCCCAGCGGATGGAAGGTAGACAGAAGCGCCGGTTCACATTCTAGCAGGGAGCAGGTGACGGGGCAAGCGCAGGGGTGAGGAGGCTGGAGGAGTGGAATGATTCCATGGAAGGTAGAGTTAAATGAAAAACAGTGGATGCAGTCAGAGAAATGCACCTGCCTGACCCAGGGCGCTTCCTGCTGCTTCGAATGCCCACGTTTTACCAACAGCTGACTTCCGAGCCAACCAGGCCCTCGGACGCTTTCTCTTGCCTCCCTTGGGGCCCTGTGTTTATCCGTGGCGGGACGTACTTTCTGGCAAAGGCCTTGGGCTGCCCTGTGAAGAAAGCTGAGGTCTGATTATGTTTCTTTTCCTTGCTTCGTTTTTATAAGGCTCGGTGATGAATGCTGGAAATCGAACCCAAGTTTAGTAGCAATTAAGTCAACCCAGCTGCCTACATCCAGCTATTATACTTTCTCTTAAAAGTCATGGTGAGACTGAGTGGAATTCAGATGGTCCTGGGCCAGGGCAGTCAGGAATGTCACATTGCTTTCCAAAGCCAGAGGAACTCACACGCTGAGGTCCTGAGAGAGAGTGCGTGATGCACCAGTGGTTTCGACTCCCCCCCCCCCCAAAATCCACGCTGCAAAGGCTGGGAAGTTCAGCACCACTCCGTTTCAAGTCCACCTACCTTGAGTAGCTTCAGACAGAAACCGCCTGTGACGTCTGATTTTTACCACACTCCTAATTCCCAAACCCTGGGGTCTGACTTTTCCACGCTCCAGAGCCCTGGAAGGGAAGAATTGGAGCTAGCAAGAGGGCCATCCAGTCGGGTTTATTCTGCATGAAAGTGGGACAATGGGAGAGAAAGCCGGACACAAAGGAGAACAGTGAACCTTGAATACACCGGTGTAGACTAATCAGGGAGCTGGAAGCTGACCCAGCAGATCAGCCCCCCCTTTTCCCATCCACTCTGCTATGCAATTATACTATTATTGCTTGATTGTGTTTTAAGCTCTCCAGAAAACTTTAGATGGTCAGGACCAGCTCAGAGATCAGTTAGTGGAACTAATCAATTTTACAAAAGCAGACAATCAAAAATACTATGGGACTTGCCCAAGATGACTCAGCTAGTTAGTGGTAGAAGGGCAGCTACGATCTTTGTATTCTCCTAGTGCCCAGCACTGCCGACAACATGATCCCACCTGCATGACACTGTTTGGTGGTTCTTTTGTAAACTTGGTTGTTTTCAGTTCTGCCTCCCAGTAATGAGGCATTATCTACATATTCAGAAAGAAAATGCCTTAAATATCTATGAGTGGTAAACAGCTTTATGCATCTCTAATACTGTAGAGTCACTCTGAATGGATTCTGGAATAAATTATCAAATTTTGGTAAACAAGTTCTCTCCAGACTAGATATACAAATTCTCTGCCGTGGCCCAAATGGGGACATGTATTAATTAGTGAATGATGCAGTTTTATCCCATGATGTGTCCCCAGGCTCCCCAAACACTTTTCTACAAACAAAAATCCATGTTGCTATTATCATATTATCATTTTGAAGTTCAAAAAAATTAGGCCACTGATTCCAAACAGACCATATGGGATTCTGATCTCTCAGCAGGTGTGCGGGTTAGCAGTGTTTAGCAGAAAGGATGGAGGGGCAGAGGCCTGGTGGGAAATGTTTGTCCCCGAAGCCTGCAGTTCTAGAAGGTTTCACTTAGCCATTAATTGCAAACCAAACAAATCTTCATCTTGTTCCAATCGAGGGGCTCAAGTGGGTGAAATTTACTTGTGAGGAGGGAGAAAAGGGGGCCACCCAGCAGGAGCCCTTTTCTCTGCCCTGAATCAACATCATTCTGTGTGACTTTGCACCCTTTTCTGTATAAATCACAGCCTCAAGGACATCGGGAGTGTTTAGTACAACACAGAGTTGATCTCTTTTAAACTTAGAGGTTTTGACATAATTGGGTGGGTATGTTAGGCCACAAAAATGGTGTGTGGGACTGGAGGGATCCGTGATATTTTTCTGAAAAGCCTTCTCTAGTTTGCAGAGTCTTCGAATGAGCAAGAGCAGCCCTCTGCTGTGACTTTTTGATTGCCCAGCTTGATTTCTTTAGCAGGGTTTTCCCCAGGGAAGAAGTGCCCCCGAAGGATCCCTAGCAGGGGGAAGGGCGGGGAAAAATCACTCTAGCACCTTCCACCCTTTTCCCAAGCTTGTCTCAAACATTCAGATAACTCCAGGAAAAAAAATGACATCAAGGCAACGTTGAAAAGGAAAGGGTCCAAAAAGCACTGTGCTCTCAAAGAATAGAAAACACAGATGAAAAGAATCATACCAACGTGGCCTCAGTAACCGATATAATGATTCATTTATTCACTCAGCAAATGTTCATGACCACTCGCTATGTGATAGGCGTATGGACTGTGCTGGATGGATTTTGCTGTGATAACCAACAAACCCCAGACTTTCAGCAGCTCGGCGTGAGTATCTCAAGTCCAGTGCCCGTGAGGCAGCTCTCCCGTGTTTTGTAGCTACACTATCTGGAACATGTGGCCTCCAGATCATTAAAGAAGGGCAAGAGAGAGTTGAAGGATACGTGGGCTGCTGGTAAGGGCCAGGCCCGGAAGTAATTGCGGAAGAGTTGCATCCTTTCTGCCTGTATCCCACTGGACAAAACCAAGCACCTCCTAGATTCTAGAGAAACTAAAAAATATAGGGAACATATGGACATTTGTTGAACACGAATAGTCTCTGGCACATATAATTACAGACTCTGAGACATCTCAAGTGGTAGAACCCTACCTTCTTTAAGAACAAACCTACGAAATGACTAACTTCTAGAAACCTTTGCATCCTAGCAGTGGTGAGAAGGAGAGGTGAATTGTATCCACCTCCTTCCTAGCCCACTCACTCTTCTGAATCTGTAGACACATTTTGGCCACACTTCCCCTGACTCACATACACCTTCTGCCAGGCCACACCCATTGATTCATTGTTTTTCTTTCATTCTCCTCAAGTCTCACTCTGATCCTTAACAATCTCCCTCCAGTCACTTACTAGATCTGCAGATACCTTGAAGATATTTGCACACAGCGTGCATTCACCGAACCTGAAGTATAATAGATGTTCTTCGGAGATATGAGAGTAGATGATTCACTTTTCCTTCTTGTACCTCCACAGGTTCATTCCTGCCTTTGCTCACACTGAAGTCCCAGCCTAAAGAGCCCCTCCTCTTCGCCTCCTATTTTAAGTCTTTCTAAAGGCTTTGTAAAGCCTTGCTGCAATCCTACCACCTGCATTAAGTTTCTGAATCCTCATAAATGCTAACTTATAAAACCAATTTTTAAAAATATTTCAGACTTCTTTCCACCAAAAAGATTATAAACTCATTGAAGAAAGCCAGGAGTCCCATGGTACCTTCACGCTCCTGAGGACCCTACGCCTCTTCCTTCATGTGTCTCTGAAGAGTTCATTGTGCCCATGACTTTGCCCTTGAACCTGAGTGGCCTCAGAATACTCCAGGAGAATATTGGAACAAAAACACAGGCAATGCACTGAAGGAAGACAATATGAAAAGACTGGCACATCTGGGCTTTGAAACCTGTTAGAACTGGGTTCAAATTCTCACTTTACTATTCTAGAGTTGAGTGATCACAGGTAAATTACCCCTCTTTTCTGAGCCCAAGTTGCCCAACAAAACATAGGAACATTTGCCCTTCAGTGATGCAGTAAAAATTAAAGATCATATATGAGGGCTGTCTGGAAAGTATCCAGCCATGTAATAGGAAAAATAAAGACATTTATTGAAGAAGATACAAGAGACACTGTACGTAGGACAATGATGCCTTCATTCCCCTTCAAAGTAGGCACCTTGGATCAAATGGTAGTTCTACTTTTAGCTCTTTGTGGTATCTCCATATTGCTTTCCACAGAGGCTGTACTAGTTTGTAGTCCCACCAGCAGTGTAGGAGTGTTCCTATCTCTCTGCATCCACACCAACATTTATTGTTTTGGAACTTTTTGATAAAAGCCATTCTCACTAGAGTTAAGTGATATCTCATCATGGTAGCACAATTCACATTTGCAAAGATGTGGAAACAACCCAGGTGCCCATCAATACATGAGTGGATTAACAAAATGGGTATATGTATACCATGGAGTTCTACTCATCCACAAAAAAAACAGTGGTGATCTAGCACCTCTTATATTATCCTGGATAGAGCTGGAGCCCATTCTTCGAAGCGAAGTCTCACAAAAATGGAAAAACAAGCACCACGTGTACTCACCATCAAATTGGCATTAACTGATCAACACTTACGTGCACATATAGTAGTAACATTCACTGGGTGTCAGGCGGATGGGAGGGGGAGAAGGGGATGGGTATATTCACACCTAATGGGTACAGTGCACACTGTCTGGGGGATGGACACGCTTGAAGCTCTGACTCGGGTGGGGAAAGACAATATATGTAACCTAAACATTTGTACCCTCCGTAATATGCTGAAATAATTTTTTTTTTTAAGTAGGCACCTTGGGACCTCACACAGTTCTCCCAGCGTCTCTTACCCTAACCCATACACGTTCAACATTCGCAGGTGGTCTGCTTGTCGCAGGCCTTCCAGAACGTGGATAGCTTTCAACAGATTCTCAGACATCTTTGAAGTTTTGTGCTTATTTGTGCTGCACTCATTACATCGTCCCCGAAAACCTTCTGAATTACCCGAATAGTTTCCGTAGAGGAATATTCAAGGTTCACGAAAACTTTGATGCAGATTTGTTGCCCCGCTCGCTCGGTCATTTTAAATGTGACGGCCACATAGTACACATGCTCACTCAGTGGAGTCTAGCACCCTAGTGAGGGCGTCATTGCTCACACATGCACATTACAGTCCACTCTCCTTGGCTGCCAGGTTACACGGTTGTCGTGCAAATCGTTCTTTTTATATTAACAATGGCTGGAGACTTTCCTTACAGCCCTTGCATGTGAAGTTCCCAATACTTTTCTAAGTGAACCCTTAAAAACAGTGGTATTGCCCTGTACTTTTTTCTCCTATTCTCTATCTGCTTTCAACCTGATGGCTTATGCTTGCTTTTTAAAATATGTCTCTCTAATTCCAACTATGGAGAACATCAATTCTATTGAGTTTCTGAATTTCCTACGAAAATGCCTCTGACTGGTTGACTGGTTAGTTATGCAATATAAAGCAACACTGCTTCAGAGAGTTTTCTTACCAGGATACCATGAAAGTCACTTGGCCCGTCAATGGCTGTTTTTGGCTTAGACCCAGATTTCCAACCCATCAACCATGGCCCTCAAGTCTAGGTGACAGTCCAAAACTCAGCGACCCATGTGTAAGGAACTTTCCACATCTCTTTCTTTTAATAAAGTGATTATGTAACTAGCAGGTACTGATTTGTTGGTGGTCAATAAATATTCATTGGGAAAAAATGCGGTCATCTTTTACTGCACCCACCATCATTGTTAGACTACCTGGGGAATAAATAACTAGCAGAGCAGTACTTCTCAAACTTTAATTGGCATGTAAGTCACCTCTGGATCTTATTAAAATTGCAGATTCTAATCTATGAGGTCTAGAGTGGTACCTGAATTTCTAACAAGCTCATGGGAGATGCCATCGTTGCTGGTTCATGGACCACTCTTTGAGTAGCAAGGTAGCAGAGAACCAAATCATTGACTCTCTGCTACATCCGTGATCTATTTCTGTGCTAGTGACCCACATAGGTAGTATATTAATGTTACTTCCAACTCCTCTTTTAGGGAGATGGAGAGAACAGAGTACCAAATGAAATTTTATGATTTAAGTAGCAAAAATGAAAGAGGATAAGATAATGCGTTGGGTCATCTTTCTCCCCCAGTACTCACTGTACAACTAGACTGTTCATCTCTCCACAACTATCCTTGTTTAAAGCCAAGGACCTCTTCTAAGTGATTTTATTTGTCTATTATCTGGTACAGTGGTTGGCACGTACATAGTAGATTCTCAGCAAATATTTGTTGAACAGAAATGAATTTCTTTCTGTTATACCCCAAAATGCCTAGTGCACACAGCAGGCACTCAATAAAAGCTTATTAAATGAATTATTAAAGATGGAAAGAAGTAATGATTGCGGTCCTGTGTAGAGTAAAATATTATTTCTCATCAGAATCATCTGAGCAAGATCATCTCTTAGGGCTCGATGGGCACTGAGGGAAATAACGCTGATGTTAGACCAAGTCCTTGGAAATGAGTAGGCCTCAGCTGACAAACCAAATTGGTTTGGGTACCATCTGGTGCTGTGATTGAAGCATTTTTCATGCTCGCTAATAAAGAACTCAGGCTGGCTTTAAGGGAGGACCAGGTCAAACTGGTGGCTTCTGTGGGCTGTGCAGGGAACCGGCCCACAGTGGCTGCAGAGGGAGCCGTGCACTTGGGCTGCCATTGCCTCCTGCCCATCGCCAAGAACGTGCCTTATAAGGAAACAAATGCAAACTCCAGGGAAGAGCTCTAGGGCCCAGGCTTTGTGAGGAGCCCACCAGGGAGTACCTGACTGCAGGCTGGAGCTGTATGAAAGGTTCCTTTCTCTGCACTTGGCTCATAAAAGAAGCTCCATGGCTTGAATCCACCAGCTCCCTGCAATCTCCGACAGCAGAACAGCCCTGAGACCTGCAGACAGGCAGAGGGGACAAACGAAGGGGGAAATGCTGCCAATACTGGGAACAAAAGCTCACTCACATTGCTGGAGTTGCGCGGGATGTAGCCTAGGAGTTTTGCTTTCATGGAAAAGAAGAAAGAGTATTTGGAGTCTGGGAGGGAGAGGACAGAACAGAATTATTATTCTTCGTGAGGAAAAGCAGGGAAAACTGGAAACAGCACCAAAATAGTGTGTTTCCAGCGCTGACAAATTTCTCATGACAAGATGGTTGAAAGTGTTCATTCCCCTTTCCTCAATCTTCACGCATCCTTCTTTAAAATTAGACCTCCAGTGAAATTCTTAGAGAGGGCCGTAGAAGCTTGTTTTAGTCCCTCTTGTTTCTTTTGCTTTATTTCATCTCTTTTCTCTTCAGCTCCGTCTGGAATGGGCGAAGGCATGGCACTGCCTAGTGACACAGAGATTGATCAAGATCAAACTCGAAAATCATTCTCAAAATATAACTACCAGACCACACTAAATTTGGAGAGATGGCCTCAATGAGTAATAACTAATAATAACTAGCACTTTTGATCATTTATTATGCACCAGGAACTATTTGTAGCGCTTTACCTGTGTTAACTCAATGAATCGCGCGATCCACTCCTTAGATGACTACCATAATAATCACTGACATTTTAAACATGAGGAAATGGCAAATCAAGAAGGTCAAGTAAGTGTCTCAAGGTTTCTTGAAGCACAGACCAGGAAGGTAGGACTGAAAGCCAGTAATTCTGGCTCCAGAACCTGCCTCACACCCAACCTCTGAGAAGGACCACTGACCACTGGCCCAATCAGCATGGAGACCCCTCCCGGGCAGCCTGCTCCAGTCACTGGGTAGACTGTCTGCCTTCCTTGGACACCACCACTCAATCATTCACCTCTGTTCCACTCATTGAAGTCAGCCCTCAGGCAAATTTCACTGAGGCACCAGGGACACCTAACCCAAAAGCCTTGGTCTGGTGTCCAAGTTCCTATGTTCTGGGAGGGGAGATGAAACCTTCGAGGCCCTGTGCACCTTCAACCACCTCACTTTGCCTCTCATTCAGCCTGCTCTGCCCTCTTTCCTTCCTGATACTCCTTAAACCTATTTTATGCACTGCATTCAGACACTTAGCCAGATTCATTCCACTGCCTGAAATCTACCTTATTATTCTCAAATCTCAGGTTAGTGTCCCCAGTACTCTACATTCAAAAGCAGAGACTGTGCATATTCTTCATCTATATTTCCCCCACAGTATAGCAGAAATGTTGAGTGAATAAATAAACGATGATTGAAAAATACCTTTTCCTTTCTTTAACTCTTATTCTCCTGACCCCAGCAAGTCAACAGAACACAGTTTAAACTTCAGGCAGCCAAGAGATGCTAGGATGAGTCGTGATGTGTATATTGTGAGGACATCAGAACCCTGAGGTGGTCACCCAAGTAACTGGGGCCCAGGGTTTACTCCAGTCCTTATTTTCTGCAGAGACATCTCTCTATCACCTCTTAGCCTGAGAACTCTGACCTCCAGGACCCACTGGGTGGATGTGGCACTGTGGGTTTTCGGAAGTCATCCTTGGTGGGGAGGTCGGTGGGAGGGGAAGAGGAGAGCACTTGAAACAGCACCTCTCAACCAAGACAACTACAGAGACTCGTGACAACCAAAGAAAATGGAAACAGAGATGCATATCATCTGAATTAAATTCCTTAAAGCCTCACTGGTTATCTTTCTCTAGGTTGCAGGCACCCAAGCTGAAAATTAGAGGGTGCCTCAAGGTGCCAGCTCAGGTATTCCGTTTTAACCTCAAGAACAGGAAGATCTATGTCTTCAAACCAGCCCCTTCCCCTATCCACATTCAGCCTTTGTGGATCCAGCATCCCCCATGGTTTAAAAAAAAAAAAAAAAAAAAAAAGCATCAATTCTGAAGTCAAACAGTATTTAATCCAAAGCCCATTTCCATAATTTGTTAATTATGGTATCTTGAACATATTATCTAATTTTTCTAGGCTTCAATGATGATGAAATTATGCATCATGAGCAAGTATTTAGTACAGCCCTGGCTTATGTAATACTCATTAGTATCGACCATATTCTCCACCTTTCTTCCAACCCTTCTAAATTTCTGCTTTTTTTCAGGTTTTTCCTTCATCAGACATTCTGTTTGCAAATCTTTGCAAACTCCCCTTAATTGCTTCCAACTATTTTTCTCTAAATTCTTAAGTCTAATTCCAGCTCCAAGTTGAAAGAAAGGGGAAAGAAGAAAGTTATAAAGGTATTCAGCTTGGAAATTATAAATGGAAAAGCACTGCAAATCAGCCACGGCCCGAAAGGAAATAAAACATTATTGAGATTCTGTAAGTCTGGAGGCACCATCTGGGAGTAAAACTTGTAAAGACACAAATCAAATCAGTGTTTCCTTCATTCAGAGGATACTTTTGCCTCAGGGATCATAGCAGCCTTGAGCAATTTCAGGGATGGGCCCTGAAGCGGTGTAGCATATTGGAGAGGAGGGGGAACCGAACCGACTGCACTGGAGTCTCTAACTGGATGTGTGACTTTCACCAAATCAACTGGTCTCTCTGAGCCATTGTTACTTTGGCCAACCATCAGGCTTATGGAAGACTCCTGTGAAGGTGCATAGCTAATTTCATACCATCTGCTCCCCTGAATTGCATAACCATGAGTATTCTTCAGAAAGGCCTCCTGAGAACTTATATATGTTATCAGGAACTTCCTTTTTTTACCTTTGCTGCACTCTAGTAACAGGGAAAAAGAATGATAAGAAGATAAGACAATATTAGGCAAGAAAGCTAACACAAGGAACCCTTCAGGTTATAGCCTGGGTGCAAGAACCACTCAGTTCAATTCCTTATAATATCTCTATTTTTGCAGTATGAGGAATGAGAAACGCACAAATAACATAGAAGGCAGAAGACGATTTATACCCAAAGAAGGGTAGATAGTAAGGAAAGTTCCAAAGAAGAAAAGGTCAGCCCCATATAAGTAGAGACAAAAGGCAGCAGGGAAAACTACATGGAGAAGGTACTTTTTGAATTAGACCTTCAGGGACAACCAGGATTTGTCAGGTGAAAATGGAAGGTACAACAATCCAGTTATGAGTACTACGAAAGCCAAGAACAGGAGGGAAAATATAGGATATATTTTTAAGAGAGTGAAGAATTCAACTTGGAGGGGGGTAGAGAATATGCAAGGAAATGGTGATTGGAAGAATAGAAAAGGCCAGGGAAAAGGAGCAGGAGGGATGTCGTATTTCAGATTAAGGAATTTCAACACCAGGAAGCCACAGAGCTGCACACGTGCAGAAGGCAACTTAGTATCTGTTCACATGGGAACTGATCCTCAGAGTATATACTCATTCCCTAATATCCTCATGCAGACTTAAACATTCTACATTTTCTGCTAGGATCCCTCATTTCTCCTCTCCATTTTATCATTGCATGGGTGACTCATTCATTGGTTTCAAAGTTGGAAGGGAACTCAGAGATTATCAAGTTCATGGTCCCGCTTTATTGATAAGAAAACTGAGAATTAGCTCTACAAGGCCTGTCGGCTAGCAGAGGCCACATCTCTTGACTCACACTCCAGGGCTTTTTCTACCTCACCAGGATGCTTCCAATGATGAGACGACTTCTTCATTTTCTCTTTTTCCACTCCAGGGCTAGTTTTCTCATTAGCTTTGTTGATGTACTTTGGAAACATGCTTGCTCTGCAATAGAGCAATGGCTTGGCTAAGCAGCAAGTTCCTTTAAAATACTTTCTTTTTAAAGAGCAAAAAGGCTACTTGGCTCTCCTCCAAAGATTCTTGGAATATTTAACCCGGTGGACTATCCAGAAAATAATGCTAGGTCAGCACAATATGCATGCTGGAATAGAGAAGAGTAAAGATGGGGTGACTCCCCTAATAAAACACTGATAATTGGGTGAAATCATCTTTAGTGGAAGTCGTTGAAAATAGACTAGGCAATGCCAACCACCTGTGCTTCCTTGAGGTAGGTTAGATGTTAACTGACTCAGGTCAGGAAAATGGAAGTAAATGACATCGGTGCATTCAAGTCCAAAAAATATTTTTGTTGGAATTGATCCAAGTCTTAAAATTAAAATTTATAGAAACTCAACATGATTAAACTCATATATAACAATATATCATAGCAATTAAATAACATATTGTAAGAAACATATGTATTAATTTCCAATTGCTGTGTAACAAACTACCACAAATTTAGTGAATTAAAACAACAGACGATCTATCATCCTACAGATGTGGGCACGGAGGAACTGAGCTCTCAGCTCAGTGTTTCACAAGGCCAAGATCAAGGTGTCAGCAGGGCCACATTCTCGTCCAGAGCTCAGGATCCTCTGCCACTCAGGTTGTTAGCAGGATTCAGTCACTTACAATTACAGAACTGAGATCCCTGCCTTCCTGTTGGCTATGGCTGGGACACTCAGGCCCTAACCATGTGGCTCCCTCCGGTTCACAATGTGGCTTTTGCATTTTTCCAGGCCCACAGGAAAGCTCTTCTCTATTTTAAGGTCTCACCTGACTAGGTCAGACCCACCAAAGGTAATCTCCCATTTGATTACATCAAAGGCAACTGATTGGAGACTTTAATTACATCTGTACAATTGCTTTTTTTTTTTTTTTTTGAGACAGAGTCTCACTCTGTTGCCCGGGCTACAGTACCATGGCATCAGCCTAGCTCACAGCAACCTCAAACTCCTGGGCTCAAGCGATCCCCTTGCCTCAGCCTCCTGAGTACCTGGGACTACAGGCATGTGCCACTATGCCCGGCTAATTTTTTCTATATTTTTTTTTAGTTGGCCAATTAATTTCTTTCTATTTATAGTAGAGACGGGGTCTCGCTCTTGCTCAGGCTGGTTTCGAACTCCTGACCTTGAGAGATCCTCCCGCCTCGGCCTCCCAGAGTGCTAGGATTACAGGCGTGAGCCACCGCGCCCGGCCTGTACAATTCCTTTTATTATATATTAATAACATAACATAATTATGGGAGTGAGACCCCATCATATTTATGAGTCCCACTCACACTCATAGGCAGAGGATTCTACAGAGCATGTGTATGGGGGAAGGAATCTTCGGGCCATTCTAGAATTCTGCCTACCACAATACGTATGTATCCTCACTTCCCTTCTCCCATCTATGAGCCTCTTCAGAACATAGATCAGAATTTAAATTGTTGGTTGAATTAATGAAAAAAAAAAAAACCCTAATTGAAATGAACTTCCCCAGGCTTTTAAATGTCTCTATTTTGTATCTGGTTATGTTGAGATACTTTGACACCAATTATAATTAAGCATAGATTTCCATAAATAAATGGCAGTTTGTAACAAAGATTTGCCAATATAGCTGACACATTTAGAGAATAAAACTTTATAAAATCAGTGTAATGACTATTTTCTTCTCAGAGCTATCCTATTCATCAACAAGTATTTATTAGATATCAACCTTGTATGCACTGAGCAATGTACTAGATAATATGGAGAACAAAACAAAAGGACATCGGATATCATCTTTTTACTCAAGGAGCTCACAACATAGTGGGAAAGATAGCCCTAAAGCACATAAAATAATGTTAAACAACCCAAGACAAAACAGTTCAGATATTGAGTGATACAGACACACATTGCAGAAACTTACAGAAGTAGGAGGTCAAGGTTGGGTGAAGTAAGAAGAGAAGGTTCTAAATTATATCTATTGTTAAAAGCTAAGCAGGAGAGATTAGACTTGATTTGTTAGAAGAAAGCTGTTGAAGGTCTTGGTCTGTGACACAAACCAGTGAAAGCCATACACAAGGAAAATGAGCGTGAAGAGGATTTGTAGGGTTGGTTGGAGCAGAAGAGGCTGAAGTTGTGAAGATCCCCTAGGAAGCTACTGCAGTAATCCAGACTTGAAGTGATGAGGGTCTGGACCATGTGGTAATATAAGAAGTAGAAGGAAGATTCAATAAGAGGCATTTTGATAGTATAGCAAGATTTGGTCCAGGATTTGATCTGATATGAAGGATAAAATGGAATTGAAATCTATAGTTTTAAATTTAGTTGGCTGTGGCAGAGATTGATGGCTGCACATCAAAATCCATTTCCTTGTTCCTTCCTGGACAAACAGCTAGACCATATTTCCCAGCTTCCCTGCAGATAGGCATGGCCATGACACTGGGATTTAGCCAACAGGAGAGGGTAGAGATTATGCAACACTTCAAAGTCTAGACCATAAAACCTCCTGCATGCAATCCTCATTCTCTTTTCTCCTTCCCCCTGGCTGCACTGGAGACAACCCTAAGGTCCTCAAAATGACAGTAGGGAGAAGGACCACCCTGCAGACTTCTTCTCCCACCATGTGCTATTATATAAAGAGAAAATTAACTTCAGTTGAGTTTGAATCATTGTACATTTTTGTCTACTTATTTTTGGAATCAGACTACTTTACCATTGGCTCATAAAATGAATGGTGGCACCACTAACAGAAGTAATGATCTGGGAAGAGGATGTTTGGAGCTTTATAGAATACCAAAAGAGAGTGGAAAGTCTACCAGGCAGCTGGTGGTACAGCAGGATCAAAGCTCAAGAGAAAGAACTCAATAAGAAGTACAGATTTGTCATTCACAAAGTAAAACATGTCGACACCATAGAATAGAAGAATTCTCAGATAAAGAGAGTGTAAGAAAACAAGACTGAAAGTTGAGACTGAATCTTAAGCATATGTTTATGTTAAGGAGTGGAAGAAGGAAGAAGAGCTAATGAAGAATTGAGAGAGGAGGATTAGAAACTTAGGAAAGCAATAAGAGACAGCTTAGCTTGAAAATCTAATTTCAGTCTAATTTTGATTTGTTCCTGATGCATCTTCCCCTGAGCAACAGCAGAGTGAGCCCAAATAACAGCACCATCCTTAACCTGGGAATGTGTTGCCGTGTAAACCAGCCACCACTGGGTTATTGCCTAATTCTTTTATATTCGTTTAATGCCCATTAACACTCAAATGAAGTTGTTTAAAACAATGAGTTGGTCAGAAAAAAAAAAGAAAGGTAGCATTAGGGAAGAAGAAAAAGCATAAGGTCTGGCTTCTGTGAGCATCCTCATATCTGCCTTTGCTTGTCTAAAAAAATGTTTTATCCACATTTGAATCTTTCATTTGTTTTACTTTGCCACCAGCATATATAATTAATCAGCGTATCGTCACAGTTATCTATGTGAATTCCAGCAATGTCTTGGCTGATCTTTTTTTCCATGACAGTTTTCAAAATATCTGGCTTTTATTGGCATTATATGTGCACAACCTCAGAGGCAGCCCCACAGACCAAAAGAAATATCTGAAACCTAACTTTGACCTTGCAGTGGATTTCATAGCAATCATTTTATGAAAGTAGTAGTAAATTTTGGTGTATTCACAGTTTAAAAGTAAAACTTTCATAGTGAGTGTGGTTTAGTTCTGAGTTCAGGAAATAAATACAAGTTATTCTGTTATTGTTAATGATTAGGTTTGAGGGTAGTCCTTACTTAAAGGGAAAATAAATAGTTCAAAGCAACAAAACTATTTTTAAATTAAATATCAATGGCATGGAAATTTCCAAAAAATTACACTTTGGGGTAGAAGGTAAAGAATATGATTATTTCTATGTTTAAATAGCAATAAGAGGCTGGGCTCGGTGGCTCAAGCCTGTAATCCTAGCACTCTGGGAGGCCGAAGCGGGTGGATTGCTCAAGGTCAGGAGTTCGAAACCAGCCTGAGCAAGAGCGAGACCCCATCTCTACTATAAAAATAGAAAGAAATTAATTGGCCAACTAATATATATAGAAAAAATTAGCCGGGCATGGTGGCACATGCCTGTAGTCCCAGCTACTTGGGAGACTGAGGCAGAAGGATTGCTTGAGCCCAGAAGTTTGAGGTTGCTGTGAGCTAGGCTGACACCATGGCACTCACTCTAGCCTGGGCAACAAAGCGAGACTCTGTCTCAAAATAAATAAATAAATAAATAGCAATAAGATATTTTGGTAATAATTCCTAAAATGCCAAGCAGAGGCACACAAGTGTCTAGAGGAGAAATCCTCAGACAGAGAAGAAAATACACCCATCAGTCAACCAGCCCATAAGGGGTGTGAAGATAGCCTTGCAGACACTGAACAATACTCATTGCCTGCTTGAGCCCCCGGCCCACTCCTCACTTAGTCAATGTGTTCCAGGCATGGTGATTGGCATCACATTTTACTTAGCTGTGTGGGGAATAAAACTGCAAAAAGACATGGTTTATTTCAGGCCACATCTATATGATACCAAAGTAATGGATCATGGCAGTCAATCCAGTCCAAAAAAAATCAGTCAAGCTGAGAAAACAAGTCGGATGAATTATTTAGCAATTCTGACAAAACTACTGAATTATCTGAGAATTATTTGAGATGTTCACTCTCCCTTGGCAATTCATTTACCATGTGTAAAGACAGAGGTCCTTAATACATTAGAAGACTTCACCAATTCTCTTTTATCATACAAAGCGTGACTTTTCTGTTCTCCCCTTTTTTATACAGAATAACTTTTCCCCAACTTTCAGATAGACAAAATAACAATAATGGAAATGACTCAATGCTCTTTTCAATTCCCTAGGCTCCTTCAACCTTCGTAGGCTCACTTTAATGCAAATCAAACTTGGGTGGATTGTACGTTACCCACTGAAAAATAGTTTCAATTAGAAATTTAATTACACTGTCTTGAGGAAATGGAAACGACAGTTTCTTTGAATTTTATACATTATGGAAACCTCCAAAGTGCTATAAATCTGCTAATTGATTTCTGTACCTGTTATGTTTGATTAGGTGTATTTTATTGTCTTCTTGGTTTTAATTAACCCTGGGCTTGTCAAAATGCTTCCAACGACAAAGGATATATGATGAAGTGTGATAAACTCTATTAACAGAGGCTGACTTTTGTCAGTAATTGCTCTCATGCACAAGAGTTATTAGAAATTAGCACACAGAAAAAAAAGAAACTGCACTTTTGGTAACAACGTTTATTGGCAGCCATAAATCCGTAGACTGCCCCCTATGTGCTAGTGATAAGCAAATGTGAGTGACCATAGGGCCCTTCAGAAGATCAATCACTCACTAGATGTCATATAAATATTAAGAGTGACAAAATCACAAGAATTATGAAGTCTGAGTGATAAGAGCAAAAATTATGCCAACATCTCTAACCGTTCAAATTA
The DNA here is from genome assembly GCF_040939455.1 of Microcebus murinus. Lineage (NCBI taxonomy): Eukaryota > Metazoa > Chordata > Mammalia > Primates > Cheirogaleidae > Microcebus > Microcebus murinus. The sequence continues at coordinate 111,094,709 of NC_134105.1, read as the reverse complement.
AGGAACTAGATCCAGAGGGTGGACATAAATGTTGAAATCGGGCCACTGCTGCTGGGCTGACCCTAAGCAATTACTCTGTAGGTGTTTGTGTAATTAATGTAATGATAAATTAATGAACCAATCAATGAATTTCCCCAGATGATTGGGATTGTTTTTCATTCCAAAATCATTTTAACCATAACTTTCTACCAAGCTAGTCAATATAGATCTTTCTGTTGAAAAAGGAAACATTTCTATTCCACTAGTTACTGCAGAAATAGAAAAGAGGGAAAAGACTTGATTTGTTTGTCCAAACAATACAATTAAATTTTGTTTTCCTTAAAGTCTGACACGGTAGTACAACACCAGCAAAATTTTCTGAGCTTTTTATCTCAAGGATACTGGCAGAGGCACTCTTCCAGAAAAACATCAATATCACATGAAAATTCTATTGTAGACCGATATCATGTCAGAAAGCTGAACACCTTAATGTGTGGCATGATTTATTGTGATCAGACAACTTTGCCTTATCAGGTTAGACACATACGTATAATGCCTAAATCTTGGAATTGATCTCTGCATTGGAAATCACTGTAGTGGGGATCCTGGTATAGGCAATAATCTGGAGGTGATTGGGGGAGGGAGGGCAAGGGCATTATTTGAAACCTTAAAATTGGCACCCCCATAATATGCTGAAATAAAAAAATAATCCGGAGGTATGTGATCATACTTAAGAGTATAGCAGCCAGATTGAAAGTGCCGTCCAACAAGAAATGCAAAAACTTCTTTGTAGCATGGGCATAGAAAAGTAACTTTTCTAGGTACCTGCAAGAAAAGGGAGTAGAGGAGCTACGATTCAAAAGGTAAGAGGAGACTTTAATGCCAGGCTGAAGAGTCTGGAATTTCTCAGTAGAAGTGAGACATCTCAGATGTTCCTGACTGCTTGTTATGCACTATGGTGTGCTCTGCATGCCAAATTCACAGTGGCTTTGCCCTCAGAACCCTCCTAGACTGAGCTTGGTCTTCCTGTAGAGTGAATCAACAAAAGAAAGGGCAGAACAAACTTGACCAAGTGGCATTGAGAGGACGGACTGGTCTTCCCAGCTCCTGAGAAGCTGCAGAGGTTTCTGGCATCTAAGTTTATAAAGAGCATTAGCTTTTGGAGCTAAGATGATTGACAGATGACCTGCTGGTCATTGTACCACTGGCTCACGAAGATAGACGTTATTATTTTCACTTCACTATTGACACTGACTCCATGGAGAGTGCAGGGAAGGTGAACCTGAGCCCTAACAGCTAGTAGAGCAATGAACTGGTAAAGGACTAAAACAATATCCAAACAGAGGAAGAACAAGCCATGCACCAGCACAGACAGCTTCCTAATGAAGAAGAACTTCTGAAAGAGAGAGATGGCAATTTGAACAAAATAATGATTATATTATAATATATGAACACTTAAGGAAAGCAAATTAAAACACAAATACTTTCATGAATTTGAAATTTATGTTTTTTTGTTTGTTTGTTTGTTTTTGTTTTTTTTTTTTTGAGACAGAGTCTCGCTTTCTTGCCTAGGCTAGAGTGAGTGCCATGGCGTCAGCCTAGCTCACAGCAACCTCAAACTCCTGGGCTCAAGCAATCCTACTGCCTCAGCCTCCCGAGTTGCTGGGAGTACAGGCACGAGCCACCATGCCCGGCTAATTATATATATATATATATATTAGTTGGCCAATTAATTTCTTTCTATTTTTATAGTAGAGACGGGGTCTCGCTCAGGCTGGTTTTGAACTCCTGACCTTGAGCAATCCGCCCACCTCGGCCTCCCAGAGTGCTAGGATTACAAGCGTGAGCCACCGCGCCCGGCCTGAAATTTATGTTTTGAATGTTGAAATTCAGTAAATACAACCCAAGATTCTATATCCAGCCAAGATAGCAATTGTCTATCAGGATAAGAGGAAGATTTACAAAAATTTAGAAAATATGCCACTCTTTTGCCCTATCAGGAAAAAAAAGTATTAATGAAAAGGACATTAAACAACATCTAAATCTCAAGGAAGTTCTTAAGTTAAGGGAAGATAGAAAGGAGAGAAACAAGAAGTGAGGGATGAACTTTGCAATCTATATAGCTGACTCTAGAAGAATAATGACAGAGTGATAGATAATGAGCAACATCACTGTTAAGCTAGAATTCTTAAAATAGAAAGCACATGCTGTAATGTAAAACCTAAATATAGTTATTTCTGCAATACCTCGAGGTCACAAAGGTGGGAGAAGAGAGAATGAATTATAAAGATATTATCTTGCTGGGAAGGAGAGGAAAAGAAAGAATAATCGAAATATCTCATTTTACTGTGGTAGGGAAACCAGTGGATAAATAGAGTGTCTTGGAAGAAGGAAATAGTTGGCATTTTGTTTTCAAAGAATAATATATAAATACACTCAAAAAATAATTGTAGGCACTTATTAAATATTTGTTGAATGAATAAGTTGCAAGTGTTGAGAAAGAGAAAAACACCATGAGTTGAACAGAAAATGATGTTAGAACTTCCAAACAGGAGAAAAAGAGAATAAACAGTCATTTGAAAGAAATATGAAACCCTATAGCAAATATAAGGTAGAATGTAAAGATTAAAATTAAGTATATGCATGTTTTTATCAAATGTGAATATACTGAATTCTCTTACTAAAATACAGAGACTGGGACTGTCTTGGTTAAAGAAAATGAAATAAATGAAATAAATAAAGTGTTTATCACTGTGCCGAGGCCAAGGTGGGTGGATTGCTCGAGGTCAGGAGTTCGAAACCAGCCTGAGCAAGAGCGAGGCCCTGTCTCTACTACAAATAGAAATAAATTAATTGGCCAACTAATATATATAGAAAAAATCAGCCGGACATGGTGGTGCATGCCTGTAGTCCCAGCTACTTGGGAGGCTGAGGCAGGAGGATCGCTTTAGCCCAGGAGTTTGAGGTTGCTGTGAGCTAGGCTGATGCTACGGCACTCACTGTAGCCTGGGCAACAAAGAGAGACTATGTCAAAAAAAAAAAAAGAAAGAGATTTACAAAAATCTCCTATGTAACTGCCATAAAATATTTTAACAATTCTTAGAGGAGAGATTTTGTAGAACACATTTATTTCAATGCAATTAGAAATAAAGAAAAGATGGTATAAAAATCTTAACTCATTAGAAATTAAGAAAAATATACTCCTACAAAGCAACTGATCCAAAAGGAAGCCAAGCTGAAATTATAATCTCTAGAAAAAAATTGAGTATGCTTTATATTATAACTGATAAAAATGGATAAACTTCTACTCAGAGGAAAATTTTAGTAAATGTGACTTAAATATTTACCTAAAATTAATTAAAAATAAAAAATATATATATTAAAAAATAAATACTAAAAACAAAGGAGCTTAGTACTCAGTTTAAGAACTTTAAAAAGGATTCAAAAGAAAGTAGTAAGAGAAAATTAATAAAGATAAGTGTCACAATTAATCAAAACCAAAAATGTTAGAAGTTATTAATCTTCAAATGCTATTCATTTGAAAGAACTGTTTAAAAAAGACTCCTCACAACTCTATTTAAGAAGTAAAGAAAGAAAGAGTAAAAATATCAAAATTAGAAAGGAAATAGAAGACATAATTATACATAAACAAGAAATTTTGAAAATTTGGAAAGAATACAACATGCCACTCTGTGGAGCCACATTTTGGAAACCTAGTGAAGACACATAATTTTCTAATAAAATATAAATTAATAAAAATGGCCTGAGAAGAAATAGAAGATTGAATAGCCCAGACAGCATAGAAGAACTTAGATGATGATTACAGTTTTAGTATTTATATTCAGTATAGTTTAAACTATTTCAAACAACAGAAAAAGCATGGGAATTTCTGTAACTCATTTTATGGTAAAAGTATAATTTTAATACCAAAATATAAAAAACACTGCAAAAAACCAAGACCTGAATAAATTGTGGAAACTTTTTGCATTTTACAAAGAAAAAATTCCAGGGACATCTAATTAGGGAAACAAACAAACAAACAAACATCATCAACAACAACCACAAAAATAAATAAGTAAAAGCCAACAAACACATAAAATGTTGACCACAATGTACACAGATTTCTCCTTTTAACATTAAATGGTAGAAGATAATAAATCAATAACTATTGAGTACAAAGAAAATAGCTATAATTCAAAGCTTCTATATTCAATAAAGATATAATTCAAATGTTAAGGAAAAATGGCCAGGCATGGTGGTTCATGCCTGTCGACCCAGCTACTTAGAGACTGAGGAAGGAAGATCACTTGAGCCTGGGAGTTTGAGGTTTTAGTGAGAGTTGTGATTGCATCACTATACTCCAGTCGAGGTGACAGAGCAAGATGCTTTCTTTAAAAAAAACAAAAACAAAAACAAAACAACAATAACAAAACAACCAAATTTTAAGAAAAATATAGAGAAAAATATAGAGATACAAATATGTAAGGACTAAAAGAAAACATCGTTTATATACCAATCTTGAAAATGTTTACTTTGATTCATGTGCTATTAATCAAGGAATGAGTCAACATAAAATGTTAAAGATAAAAAAGGTGTTAACATATACTGATCTAAACAATTATTGGAAATATGTTTTAAAAAAGAAATGACAAGAGGGAATTTTTTCATACAATTAAAAAAAATCTAAGAGATAGGGAGAAAAAGAAGTCAATTTCATTTTCTCATATAGTAAGGTTGACAATTTTAACTACTGTGGGTGATATAACATTGAAGTCCCAAAGGTTTAGTCTTCAGATCCTTTTCTTTTCTTTTTTTTTTTTTTTATCTATACTCATCTCTTTGATGATCTTATCCAATTTCTGGTTTTAAATAGCATGAAAACGCTGTTGACTTCCAAATTTAAATCTCTAGCCCTGTCCTCTCCCTTGACTTTAGACTTATAGTTCCTCCATATCTATATTCATTAATATATCTCTGTATCTCCATCTAGATCTCTAACAAGCATCTCAGACTTAGTATAATCAAACCAAACTCAGGTTTCCTTATCCACAATCTAAGCTGCTCGTCTTCCACACCCAATCCATGGCAAATCCTGGCGTCTTTACATGGAATACATCCAGAATCTTGCAGTCTCTCACCATCTGTGCCATTACCACCCTAGTCCATGTTGTCTTTCACCTAGATTGTTACAAGAGACTCCTGATAAGTTTCCTTCCTCCTACACATATTCTCTACACAAGATCCTTTCTCAAATATACTACATCATATCCCTGCTCTTCTCAATGCCTTCATGTCTCCCTCAGAGTTAAACCCAGAGCCCTTCATAGCCCTGAATAACCTGGTACCCCTGCCCCACCTTCTCTGATACCCTCCCCCACCATTCTCCCTATATGTCCTTTTGCTATAGCTGCAACTCAACCCTTTCCCCCTGCTTGTCCCCCAGATAGCAGGTACAGTTCACTTGTCTTTGGATCTTCATTCAAAGGTCACCTTATGAGAGAGTTCTTCTCTGACCACCTTTCCAAATTGAAGCACAACACCTATTTCCTACCTCATTCTACTCTATTTTTTTTCACAGCACTTTACCACCTGACACATTATTTTTGGATGTTTATTGGCTGAATATCCCTACTAAAAAGGTAAACTACATGGGTTTAGAAACTTCACTAAATTCTCAGTGCTTAGAATAGTGTCTAGCACATGGCACCCAATACATATTTATTAATTTTTACTAATTTAGTAAATAGGGTAATTGCTAGCAACACACACAAGCACACAAACACACATACACACACACACACACACACACAGAGCTGCATTCCTAAGAGCATTATTGACTGAATACTAATATTATAAGATATTAGCAAGAGATAGGTCAAATAAGCTTAAGAAATATGGGGTTAAATAAAGTTACTTGGATTCTTGACTCATTCAATACATATTTATGGAGTGCTTGCTATTTGTCTAAAACAGTCAGATGCAATGGCTCTGCTAAAAACCAAGACAGACAAGTTCCTACTTTTATGGAGTTTGTAGTCCTACTAGGAAAACGGCCATTAATCAAATGATTACACAGATAGTTAGTTAATTGTCATTATAATCAGTGCTAACAGAGGAAGAACACATGCTCTGAGAGTGTACAATGTGGATCTGATCTATAGCCTAGCAGATTTCCTGGATGAAATGATATGTAACTAGAAGAGTGCTGAGGGGTTATCCAGGTGCAGAGATGGAGAAAGGAGCTCTAGGAAAAATAAATCATTTGTGTGAAGTTCTGAGGCAGGAAAGAAGTTGATATATTTACAGAACTAATGGAGCAGAGTGTCATGAGGTTGGTAGGGGCCAGAGTGCTAAGTTCATAGAGCTATGTTAAGGATTTGGGATTTGGTCAAAATGCAAGGGGAAACCATTGAGTAGTTTTAAGTAGGACTTCTCAAGAGCCCTTAAAATACTAATATGAATTGTACATCTTTAAAAAGTATTTCTTCAATTTATTTGATTATGAAAACGACTTTTTCTAGAGCCTCTTGATGGGACTATTCTTCTGTAATATATTCATTTTCTGGAAAATATACACCAAAGATGAAAAGAATTATCAAGGAAGCCATATTTTAAGCAGAAAAAGTAGAAGAAAGCATTAAATATATGAGAAATGTTATAGATCAGTTGGGTCCATAAATATATACAGATTCTATTCTATTGTTATAAGGCAAAAAACTCACATTTGTTTCCAAAGCCAAAATCCAACTTTGTACTGTCTATAAAGATTAATCTAATTTAGCTACCATATAACTAAGCCTTTCCACTTCTAATTATTCACTCAAGAAAAATGAAACCTGTTCACACAAAGATTTGTACACAAAAGTTCATAGAATCTTTATTTATAATAGTAAAACCTGGAAACAATCCAAATGTCCATTAAAAGGTTAATCAATAAGCAAACTGTGATGTATTCATACAATAGAAATTATGACATAGCAATAAATAGGAATGAACTACTGACACATGCAAAAACTTGGATGGATCTCAAAATCATTATATTGAATGAAACAACTCAGACACAAAACAGTATATACTGTATGCTCTCATTGATAGAAAATTCTAGAAAATACAAAGTAACCTACAGTGATAGAATAGAGATCAGTGGTTACCTGACGAGGGTAAAGAGGACATGGATTGCAAAGAAGCACAAGAAAACTTTATAGAAGGATGAAAATGATTTGTGTTATAAATATGGTTGTGGTTTCATGTGTGTGTGTGTGTGTGTGTGTGTGTGTGTATTTGTTAAAACTCACTTAATTGCTTTAATAGGGAACAATGTATTTTATATAAAATTTATCTCATTAAAGTTATTAAAATTGAAGGAGAAAAAAGATAAATTTAAAGATGTTTGTTTTGGTGCCACTGTGAACCTGGCACTTCATACAGTGCCCAGTATACAATAGATGCTCAGTAAATAAGGAAATAATTTGATTAACAAAAATAATACATTTGTTTTCATGGATATATAGAACTTTGTGTCTAATTTAAGGGGAATACATTATTCATACAATTGGCCACAAAGAAAGTTGATTTCAAAATTCTTTTAAGAACAATGCAGTTAAACTAAAAACAACAAAAAGACATTGACAAAGATGTGTAACAACTTGAAAAAAATCTAAACACTGATTTCAAAGAGGATATAAGAGACACAAAAGGAGGGAACAAAAATATAATAATTCAGAAGAGAGAAAAGTGTTATAATTACATAGTTAAAACTAAAAGAATTTTAAGAAAATATAAATATATGGTATAACAAGTAATTTGAAAAATCTAGATGAAATGGATATATTTCAAAGAAAACCTAAATTATCAAAATGTATTCCCCTGAAGAGATAGGAAATTTGAATAGAACTATACAGGATGATATTATAAATGTCAAAGATTTACATTAGAAAGGGTAAAAACAACCACAACATATAAATTATAGACCAATATCATTTATGAATTTAAATATAAAAACAATCCAAATAAAACATTAGGAAAGAGTCATACAAACAATTAATCATGGGCAGATTGAATTTATTTGAAGAAGGCTAGATTGGATCAAAAGTAGCAATAAATGATATTACTTGTATATTTTTATTAAATGCTTTATAAAAAACAAAACTTGTTCAGTGGATTTTCACCTTTAATCTGTTTATGTTAGTCAAAAGAGAAAAAAATTGAACAATAATTGTAAAATAATGTATTTAATAAATGTAAACATCAATTCATAATTAAAATTCTAAGTAAAATAGTGCTAGAATAAAAATTCCTAAAAACAATAGAGTGTGAAATTAAAATCAGTAACAAACATAAAGTTACATGGTGAAACGCTGGATATATTTTCTTAAAAGTGGAAACAAGATAGGCCGGGCGCGGTGGCTCACGCCTGTAATCCTAGCTCTCTGGGAGGCCGAGGCGGGCGGATTGCTCGAGGTCAGGAGTTCGATACCAGCCTGAGCAAGAGCGAGACCCCTGTCTCTACTATAAATAGAAAGAAATTAATTGGCCAAATAATATATATAGAAAAAATTAGCCGGGCATGGTGGCACATGCTGTAGTCCCAGCCACTTGGGAGGCTGAGGCAGGAGGATCGCTTTAGCCCAGGAGTTTGAGGTTGCTGTGAGCTAGGCTGACGCCACGGCACTCATTCTAGCCTAGGCAACAAAGCGAGACTCTGTCTCAAAAAAAAAAAAAAAAAAAAGTGGAAACGAGAAATGCATGGTGTCATCACTTGTTAAACAATATTCTGGGATTTATGGCTAATGGAAAAACAAAAATACATGCATGCAGATGCAGATAGAGACATACATGTAATCAAAGAGATTCAACCAAAATTTAAAAACAACTGTTAGAACTACTAAGAGAATTTATTAAATGGCTGGGTACGTGGTTAAACAGTTTTCTTTAATACTAACAAATTAGATGAAATCTATATTTGAAAAGAATATCCTATTCCTACATATCAGCAGAAAAATTATAAAGTATCCAGAAAAAAATATATAAGAAAATGTGCAGGACTAATAAAGAACAGAACATGTGAGCTTGCAATATTTTTGTAATTCTGATATTTATGCTTAGTTCTTTTGGCATTTATTTTTATGCAAGGTATAAGATAGGAATTTAGGTTTTGTTTCCTCAAAACAGATAAGTGGCCTCTGGTATCCACACTATCCATTCCCCAACATATTGAAAAATCAGATTTATCACATAATAAATTCATATATATTTGAATATTTTCTAAACTATTTATGCTATGTTACTGATGCATTTGCATATTTCTGAGCTGACATTATATTCCTTTTTAAAAGAAAAATATTTGCTAGAGGATTCCAATATGCTGATTGATAACCCCTACTGCAAAACATAAATGAAAATTTATTGGGGTATCATTAAACAGACTTCGGAATTTTGAAGCCAGGTGGTCTTTTTCCATTTGAAAAACTCTGTGTGCATGAGTCTAAGAAAGTAGATTCCTTCGCTGTCAGCATGTCCTCCTGCCCACTTTGTTTTTGAAATTGTTATTAAATATAATGAGAAGTTGATCTTAACAGAAAGTTCCCACCTTCTATGTTCACTGACCTACTTTGTAGCCCAGCAAATTGTTGCTCAGCTTTTAAAAAACTGGTGACTCTCTCTAGAGGGTTTTAAAATACTAGTGCCAGGTGCTGCACATTTCTGCAAAGGCCCGGCTCAGCATTTCCAAACTATTTCAACCCCTCCCTAGGCTGAAGCTAGCATTTCTGTCAGTCTGTCCCCAAGGTAGCTCAGGGTCCCACCAGGAAAGAAAAGTCCTGCTTATTTAATTTTGATTTGCTTTAGAAAGCATATACACACAAATTTTAGTAAGCGCCTATAAGAACTCATTTGTTACCCTAGTAACTATTTCATTGTGCAAATATATATGGGCATCATCCTTCTTGTTCCCAAGGAGATATACCTATATCCACAGACAAAACACATGTGGATTGGAAAGGCTCCCTTTTATGAATCTAATCGGGGCTTTTTTCTATTATTTCATAGACTTTCTATTATTCCATAGAAGGAGTGAGTATAATCTGGCATTTAGAAAAGCCACAAAGTTAAAAATGGACCAGTTTAGAGTGAATTTAAAAAGAGAGAACAACAAAGTTGGCACTGTAAAATGAATCACTAGTTCAATGTATCATTACGTTAACTTAATTTTCTCTTGAACATGGTTTAAGATCTTATTGCCAAAGTGACCACTATATAAGAAATACCATGATGGTTGTACATGGATCTTGTCTTCGGTAACTAAATTTATTTTTCTTTCCAGAACTGTTCTCCAAGAAATAGTTGTATTGACCACCAACAACTTTTGAGGGAAGTGAGTAGGAAAAACCAATGTACTTTTGGCCAAATTCCAGTCATGTGGAATAGGATTGGACAATGTTGTGAATGATTTTCTACCTCAGGTGATCCAGGATCTTATTCTTTTAGGAGATGGTGGAACCCAGTGATATTTGTTTTCAATCATGATTATGAACCATGGACCTAGCATCATTTACTACCTGATTCTGGAAAAAATTATTTGATAAAGTAAAATGATCTAATATAATTAGCCTGATTATTTTATAACATCTAATTGGGGCAGAGAGAATATTAATACAAACAACAGTGCATCAGACAAAGATTTTAGCCATCAAGATAGTGGTACCCAATGTGAGAGCAAAGAATTCAGTTTGACAAATATTTATGGAAAGTATATTGTCTGGGGAATCATGTAAGGTGGCTAAAACAACAACAACAAAAAAATTCTTGTAAAATGTTGATTGACAAAGTGAAGTACAGTATCCAAAAATAAGAGCCAGACTCTGGAACTTGGGTCTTCCATAGATAAGCTTGGGCAAGATACTGTACTTCTCTGTGGCTCAGTTTTCCCATCTGTAAAAGGAATAGCAGAACTTACCTTGAAAACTTGCCATGTGGATTTAGAAGATATTCTTTATGTGAGGTGTTTGCTTCTTAGCAGTCATTAAATAAATAGCAGTTATTGGCAATATATGACATCAATATATAGAACATACATTATCAATGCACAACTACTAAAAAAAGGAAAAGAAAAATGAACAATGTGCATGTTTACTCAAAAAGAGTAAATACAAATAGCAAATAAAAAAAGAACATCAGTCTAACTTGACTTACAAAAAATAAAAAATAGAATGATTATGCATTTCCTGTCCACAAAATTAACAATTTATTTAAAATCAATACTTAACTGTGGTAAGATAAGCCATTTTAGGCAACCCCAAGGGCAGAGCAGATACTTGTAATCTTTCTGGAAAGGAATTTGCTAATGTGTATCAAAGGTCTTCAAAATTTTCATATGACCAATGGCCCAGTAATTCCACTTCTAGTTTAAATGTACCCATTACACTACGCTCTCTATATTTTTTAAAAACAAGCCCAAGATAGAATAATAGAAAAATGACAAAATGTCATGCTACATCCATAGGATAGACTGTCATACAGTGAGTAATAAACATAAAAGTCAGCAAGAATTTTTTAAATAATAAGATCATATTAAAGGGGAAAGCAGGATATAAACTTGTAATCGGTGTAAGCTCTACTATATAAGAATATATTTGTATCAGTAAGCTCTTGATGCACAATAATCTACCACCCCCTCCAAAAACAAACAAACAAAAAAACTTAATTGTTTAAGCCGACTGTTTATTTAGCTCCTAATTCTGCAGGCAATTTAGGCTGGGTTCAGCCAGGTGGTTCTTCTCATCTAGGTTTATCTCAGGTGGGCTGGCAGGTCAGTTGGGAGCTTGCTGGTCTGAGATGACCTCAGATGGAATGATTCATCCATTATCCAAATGATCTTTTGTTCTTCATCAGGCTAGCATAGGATTGGTTGCTCTCATGTCATATCAGGGTTGAAGAGAGAGTGGGGAGTATGCAAGGCTCAGAACTGGTGCACCATCACTTCTGCTGCATTCAGTAGTATTTTCCAAACCGAGTCACCAGGCCAACTCAGACTAAAGGGAGGGAAAATAGATTCCTCCTCTTGATGGAAGGAGGGGGCTTATGTTTTACTCACTGAAAGAGAGCTATGAAAATTTAAACCCAGTCCTTGTAAACTCAGAGCTGGCTAATTTTGAAAGGGAGTTCTCTTTTATGATTTTTAAAAATATTATTGTGGTCATATGAACACTGGTGCTAAAGAGGGGAGCTTGCTTTTAGCTGAAATCAAAACTCCCAGAAAAGTAGGAATTAACAGTAGAAGGTTGGTGATCTATTTTCTCAGCAGCAGCAACTGCCGCCTTCCTCCTTTTTGAAGCATAGAGAATCCGGGCAATTGCCTTGCTATGGAAGATTTTTAGAGCAGGATTAATCAGCACCTGCTGATTAAATTTTGGTCTATAAAATTGCAATATAGCTGTCACAGTTCTAGTGGCTGTAGTCTATGTTATGTGTTTTCCAGTGAAGTGCTTAATTAAAATGAATGCTTAGATACTTAAATTCCTAGAACCAATCAATCAGCTGGTTGTTTATGACTTATCCAAGGGCCCCTTTGTTCCCAGTGTGTTGTGGTATATAATGTAGTTTGTGGCCCCTAAACCAAGAGAAGTGAACCTATACTCCTGAGAATTGAGTTCACAGCCTCATCAGTTCCTGACTTCATCAAAGGAGATAAATGCAGCAAAACACACCAAACTGCTATGTTAACGAAGACATGAACAGCAAAGGATCATGTGTAGAAATCCAATCACCAGCTTCATAACTAAGCATTTATGTTGCGTGGGAAAGCAATTGGCACTTAGTAAGGGCTCAATAAACATGGTTTTTTGGTTTTTTTTTGTTTTTTGGTGTGTTTTTTTTTACTTCCTTCTTCAACTTTCCGTGGCTTTATGTGATTATGGGTAGAGAGAACTTTAAACGATAAAGGAATTTCAATTAGTGTTGCTAGATTTAGCAATAAAAAAATACAGGGTGCCCAGTTCAATTTGAATTTTGGATAGATGGCAAATAATTTTTCAGTATAAGAATGTCCTGTGTTTATCTAAAATTCAAATTTAACTGGGCATCCTGTATTCTATCTGCCACCTCTAGTTTTAAGACTTTGCTAGGATTGTGAAGTCCTTTTTATAGAGACACTGTAGGACTATTAATGGGCATGAAGAACACAGAGGTGAGGTGAGGTGTGTGAATCGTGCAATGTGTCAGAACGAAGGCAGAGCTCCTGTCCTCCTGAGCCCCAGCTGGGTTCTCTTCCATCCGAATACCCTAGTATGCTTTGGTTGGGCAACTCATTTGATGAATTCCATTATCTTCCAAAGGATTCCATGGAACTTTATGTAGCATACCCAGAGAGAAATAAGCTTGTTTAAGCAAAATTACAAATTACCTAATTTGAGAACCAACATTTTGACTGTTAGCAGGTACCCAGTCCAAGCATGCAACAACATTGGAGTTTTAAAAAAGTTAGGACTTTAGGAAAGGACAGAAGTATGAACTGCCAATGAAAATATGCACTTCAAGGAATATGACCAACTTAGAAAGAAGCCCCTGTACCTCAACAAGAGCAACCGATGGGAAAATAGAATGCGAACACTAATCTTCAATTCCTTCCTCATTAAGACATTAGAAAAAAAAAATCTTTAGCTTGTGAGGCCAAGAGGAAAAAAAAAATAAATCTCTGTTGTAGAAACAACCACAGTTCCTTTCTTCTGCCTAGTCCTAATTTTATAGATCCTGCTACATATGACCCTCTGTTCTTGTCCCATGCTTGTCTCTGGGGGGATGATGGTTCCATGTTTCAAGTTCTTTATTCCTATGTGAAGAGTTTTCTTAATATCTATCTACAATTTCTCATTTTTCTCAACTTTAAGTCCTGAGTGTTTTCCAAGAACGCTGATAAGGATACTGTCTGCTGTCTGCTCCTTCCAATACCCTCTGCCAACTGTGTGCTAATTACCCGCTGCCTTAGGAATAGCTTCTCAGTTTGCTTAGTGCTGTGGCTCAGCTTTCTAATCCCTGTTGCCTGTGCAGTCGGCATTCTGCCCCACTGGGTTGTCTACATGCTGGAGTAAGAGGAGGGGGTTTAGCCACTGTTTTGGGAGGAAGTGCTTACTGGAGCCTGATTTGAAAATAAATTCCCCACAGACAGAAACATTGATTTCATTCACTGATTCATTCTTTCTTTCACAAATTATTACTAAGTACTCATTAAGTGCCAGGCACTATACTATGCCCTGGGAACATAACAGTGAACAAAAGAAATCTGATCCCTATAGTCTAATGCAAAAGTCAATTATTTATTCAATAATTCCAATGGTGTCAAATGTTTTTGATAGAAAATGTATAAGATGATACATGAGGATATCACAAGAGGGCTTAACTTAGCTTAAGAAAGACTTTCTGGAGGAAATGATATTTAAGATAAATAGTAGTTAGCAAGCTTACAAGAAAAATGTGTGTGTGTGTGTGTGTGTGTGTGTGTGTGTGTGTGTGTGTGTGTAGGGAGGAGTGAAACAACATGTGCAAAGGTACCTAAGGAGAAAGAGCACAATACATTGGTGGAAATAACCAGACTATAAAGGAGAGTTCAGTAGGTCTGCAAATATCCATAGAGTGCCTACTGTATGTCAGACCTTGTCCTAGAATCTGGAGATACAGCTTTGAGCATGGCAGACACTGAGGAGGAGCTTAAATCCTAGTGAAGAAAGACAGACAAACAGACAAATGTTAATAAGTTAACCTTGTGTATCAATTAGTTCACTGAAAAAAAAAATAAAGTATTGAGCCATATCGAGTGGGCCAAGGTAGTCAGGGAGCATGTCTGAGGAGGTAACATTTGCGGTGAGATCTACAGGTTAAGAAGAAGCAGTCACGTTAAGGTTTTGGAGGGCAAAAATGTCGTGAGACAAAGGAGTCATCAAGACCTTTGAAAGCCGTGTTTTGGAGTTTAGGCTTTATCCTAAAATTGACAGGAAAATACCAGAGACTTTTAACCAGATGGGGAATATTTCTTTAAAAATAGTGGTTGTAGAGTCTGGATTGAAGGGGACCAAGACAGAACATGGTGGGTGGGTCCAAGGAGTGGGGAAGAAAGATTGGGTCCAGAAACATTCAGAAAAGAGAGTCGGTAGGCTTGATTGAATTGCTGTAGAGGATAAGGGAGAGAGAAATGAGGGAAGACTTTTTTCTTTTCTATCACGTGCAACTGGTTTCTGGTGGTATCATTTTCTGTGAAGGGGAGATGAAAATGGTGAGTTCTATTTTGGATGTGTTAGATTTGAGCCAGGTGCCCAGAAGGGAGTCACATACATGGGTCTGGAGCTCAGAAGAAAGGTCTGCCTTTGACAGGTAGACGTGGGAGTTATCAGAAGAGCAGATGATTAAAACGTAGGAAAAACGTGAATCATAAAAATAGGGCCTTGAATACATCCCTGAGGAGTACCAGGCTGTGGCTGCTCAGGAGTGTGGTGGTTTTCCATGCCTAATATTTTGCACACTAGACATCCTCTAAACACATCTCCTGGCAGTTGTGAAAAGACCTTCAAGTGCATGATGACTTTCATTCTTCAAAAGTTATTAAATACCAAACATGCAAAAGGTCCTGCGTTAGGCAGGGTATGAAGCATCAAGCATACCTCTTGATAAAAATTGTGTACAGGAATCCAAGGATATGAATGGAATACCAAGGATGTGGGGGTCTTCTCTCCTGTGTTGGTTAATAACAACAGTAAACAGTAAGTGGGCCTTCTTGTGTCAGGAACTGTGATGGATGTTTAGTATCAAACATTGAATGAGATTTTATTCCTGAGCCCAAGAAGCTCACAGATAATTATTGAGTTATTCACACAGGGATATAGCAATAAAATACTTGGATACATGGAGAGATCGGTAAAGGATATTGTGGGGACATGGAATGGTGGGTGGTGGTAATGGTCTGGAACACCATGGAGAAGACAGGATGATCCAAGGTTGTAGGCCAAATTCCTAACCCTAGGACAGAGACAGGTAGTTTCGAGTAATTGTACCAACCCTTATCAGTATTCGCAAGGATAAAGCCCTTACAACAATTTAGGGATCATAAAATACTTGTGGGCTGGTGAGTATTTCAAAGCTATTTTCAAACACTACAATAATGAAATCCTTTTATGGTATTGATGCAAAACAATTTAATTAAATATAAGCTTACTACCTCCTGGTCCAGATCAGGTAACTGGGATCTAAGTTCCAAAGTACAAAAGCCAGAGACTACTATTAGAAACTGCTGATAATTTGTACCTTGGGTTACACATATGATATCAAACTTCTCTGGCCCAAAGTTAATGGCATATGGCACTCTCCATGTTATAAGAATAAATGTCACAATATTGCAGAAGCAGACCAAGTATTCATGAGATGCCCCGGGATATACTGAGTATTCTTATTACACTAATACATACTTCTAGATATATCTTCAGGTCAGGCATTACATTTGAAGTGCATGGGACTGGGCATTGCATCTTGGGAGATCCCTTGAGTTATCCAATTCATTAGCAACATTATTTGTACCACCTGTGAGTAAACTTACTGAATAGAAAGTATGAGCAGAATCACATTATTGGTGGGACTGGTTGCAATCTCCATCTGATTGATGTTGATTAAAAAATGGTAAGAAAAACAGTACAGTTGGCCCTTGAACAATGTGAGGGTTAGGGGAGTTGACCCCTCCCCCCCATGAAGTAGAACTTTTGACTTCCCCAAAATTTAACCACTAATAGCCTACTGTAGACTAGAAGCCTTACTGATAACATAAACAATTGATTAACACATATTTTGCATGTTATATATATATATATATTATATACTGTATTCTTACAATGAAGTAAGCTAAAGAAAAGAAAATTTTATTAAGAAAATCGTAAGGAAGAGAAAATATATTTATTATTCACTAAGTGGAAGTGGATTCTTCATTTTTGTCATTTTCACTGAGCAGGCTGAGGAGGAGGAGGAACAGGAAGGGTTGGTCAAAACAGAAGAAAGCTGCTTGTAAGTGGACCCACACGGTTCAAATCTGTGTTGTTCAAGCGTCAACTACACATAGAAGCAAGACTCAAACTGCCTAAGGTTGGGATTAATTGGCAGAGATTATCCAGAATCTGGTGATAAGGTTAAAAGTACTTATGTAATATTTTTTAGAGTCTTTAACAATTCTGGCTGATGCCATCATTGTAACACTAACTACACCTTTCACATTAATTTTCCAGTCCAGATTTTCCAAATAAATCAGGACACTTGTTGAGAAAGCTCAGCAAGAATTTTCAGTTATTTTTGTTGTACTAATAGCCTACTCAAATCAATGCTCTTGGTCACACAGGATTAAGTATATGGAAGGATTTAATGTCATCTTTGAACACGACAAAAGGGTTCGTGATAGACCAGCCAGTCAGTCACAGAATCAGGCAGGGAGCTGAGAGAAAGAATGTAAGAGTAAACATCGTGGCATTAGGTGAAAAGTTTATAAGGCAATTGGCATCTAAGGACTAGACCCTGCTTTAGCAGTCCATCCTAAGATGTTCATAGCAGCTAATGCACAGCAGAGACTGGAATCTTCTGCTGACTATTTTAAGCAAAGCAAGCTCAGACCCATCTGTTTCTGTCCTGTGGAGGGAGTTTTGAGTTCAGAAATGTCTGTCCTCATTGTCCAGTTCCTTTAGCAAGAGATCTTCACTGAACAGCAGAAATCATGGCGGGGAGATCTAATTTCTCCTGAGTCCTGATTTTCTCTCCTGGCTGCTTTCTCAAGAGTCCCAGGAATATGGATAAATGGAGGCCTGTACTTCTTATTGGAAAAGGTCAACAAATGTAAACCCCTAACAGCCACAGCAAACATTTTGTCTACTGTAAAAATGAATCTAGACATTTTACAATCACATTCATGAAATGGGAAGAGGGTCACTGGCAGGCACCTCTGAGGCTGGGACATGGTATGAGAACTGCTGCCACACAGCAGGGCATGGTTTTCTCCAAGCCCAGGCCCTCTGAAGGCTGGTGGGATCCCGCCCACCGCTGTACAAATCTCTGTTGCCAGGTAATGCCAATGAACTTCAAAAATCTGGAGCAAGCTAGTGTAGTTTAGTATATTTTAAAAAATTCAAATTCATTACCATAAAAATGAGCCTCTTCTCTGTCACAGCTTGCAATTCTCTCTGACATTCAATTGACTGATCAGCAGACCTGTGCTTTATAGTAGGAGACTTTTTGCATTCCTCTTTGATCTGATTTCCCCCTATTTAATAGACAATTATAGGCTCTTTAAATCCCAAAGGTTCGGAGACAGCAAATAATTACCAGTAGCAATTTTAGAATAAAGCCAATCTAAATGAGTTCAGTTAAATTATGCAATACTAAGTACTGGCGTTTTTTATTTTAAACAAGGACAGCTAACCCAAACCCCAAACAATCGTTATACTGCCTCAAATTCCTCTTGACAGCTGCCTGTTAAACTTCTGACCTGTTTGTAAAAATCTGCATACCATCTACCAAAGGGATACACACATGATTGCAAACTTCTGTTCTAAAGACATTAAATAAATTATTTCTTTAAGATCATATGGCAGATCTATAATTAATTAAACCCACCATGATATTACGGCAAAATAATTTAGCTTTTCTAAAAAGGTAAATGTAATTTGCCGATCTGGTATTTGGAAGAATGCTTTGCCCAAAATCAATTCCTTTAGTTTCTAGAGAATAGAAACTAGAGGCAATCTCATTTTAATTATATCTCTTTATTGCTAACAAAGGAATGATTTATGCAATTAAATTAACTGGCTAGAAAATTATTCTCAGCTGGGCTGTCCTAATTCTTTGCTTTCTGAATTGCAGGCTCTTACACTTTCCTATGTAGATTAATTTTTCTGATATGCAAACAATGCCTCTTGTGTTCGTCTTTTCCATTTTTTATTCAAAAGTCTCCTTTTCTTCTTGCCAATGACATGAGTAATATTTGTTGAACTGCTGGGCTTTGACTAGTTTTTTTTTTTTTAATGTTAAAAAGATGAAAAAGATCTTTTCTTTCCAATCTCATTATTCCAGAACAGAGCAAGATTTGAGGGTTTCTTATCTGTGGTACTGGAACAGCAGCAGGAACAAGAAAAAATTACGAAAATGTCAAAGGCTGCAAAATTTGAAAGTGGTTTCAGCAGCCCCAGAAGTTATAAATTAGCAAATGCTTTTAGGGCCACCTTTCCTCATTGCTTCCCTCTATCTCTTTCTCCACACCCCACAACCCACTCCCAGCCCCTCTCTGTCTGCCCCAATTACTGATATTTTTCACAAAGTGCAACCAGGTAAATGATGCACTACAATATCAGCAGTCATAAGTTAACATTTCTGGAATGATCTCAGGGAGCAGGACACTGAACGAGGTCAGGAGGGTGGCAGCAAAGACATCCGTCCTGTGTTTAAGTCATTGTTGATCCAGGAGGCAATTTGGGGGAGAAATTCTTACAAAATAAGATACGTTTCTGTACTAGTGGATTAAAGATAGAGTAAAGACATTATCTGGGGACTACAATATTTGGATAGCGTTATTTGGGTCCTAAAATAATTTAGATTATTTTTAAATATTCTATATATTTTGTTACTTATTATTTTAAGACAGGATGAGGTGAGGAGTTACAAGATAAGTAGCCTAACAAATGTTAAGAAGATGTTAAGAAAACAGACGTCAAGAAAAGAGATTAGGTGTACTGTTTTTTTCCAAAGCTGAAAATATGTGATGGCAACAAGCTTCATTCACCTTCGTCTGCTAGACCAGGGTTGGCAACTTTCCTCTGTAAAGGCCCAGATAGTAAATATTTTTGGTCTTGTGGGCCATGTAGTTCCTGTCACAGCTGGCTCAACTGTACCGTCATAGTAGGGTAGCAGTCATAGACAAAATGAAGCAAATGAATGTAACAAATGAGTGTTCCAATGAAACTTTATTTACAAAGCAGGTGGTGGGCTGGTTTCGCCCATGGGCTGTGTGTTGCCAACTTCTGCACTAGCGCTCACCAACTGCTTTTCACTTTATCTGAGGAAAAGAGCCCTATCTATTTCAAAAATCAAAATCAAAAAGCATTTACTGGGGCCGGGCGCTGTGGCTCACGCCTGTAATCCTAGCTCTTGGGAGGCCGAGGCGGGCGGATTGCTCAAGGTCAGGAGTTCAAAACCAGCCTGAGCAAGAGTGAGACCCCGTCTCTACTATAAATAGAAAGAAATTAATTGGCCAACTGATATATATATATAAAATTAGCCGGGCATAGTGGCTCATGCCTGTAGTCTCAGCTACTCAGGAGGCTGAGGCAGAAGGATCACTCGAGCCCAGGAGTTTGAGGTTGCTGTGAGCTAGGCTGACGCCACGGCACTCACTCTAGCCTGGACAACAAAGCGAGACTCTGTCTCAAAAAAAAAAAAAAAGCATTTACTGGGCCTTAATAAGTGAAGGCAGGGTGCTAGGCCCTCAAGCATGACTAAACGATGGTTAGCTTTCAAGAACCTCACAATCTAGTGGATTAAACTTTTTAATGATTTAATGGATGGAGTGGGTTAGAAAGTTATAATTTAGTGGGACAATTACTATGATAAAAGCTTTTAAAAAGTGCTACTCGGTGGGATGTGGTGGATCACGCCTGTGGGGGCTAAGGTGGGGAGGATCATTTGATCCCAGGAGTTTGAGGTTGCAGTGAGTTATGGTGATGCCACTGCACTCTAGCCTAAGCAACAGAACAAGATTCTATGTCAAAAAAATAAAATAAAATAAAAAATACATAAACAAAAAGTGCTGTGGGAAAAGAAAGAAAAATGACAAATCACAAATAGAAGAAGACATTCGAAAAGCATACAACTGACAACAGATAGCATCCAGAATTTTTAAAAATATATATCCTTGAAAGTGTTAATGGAAAAAAAAGCAAACTCTGTAAAATATTTTAAAGTGGTTTATTCTGAGCCAATATGAATGACCACAGCCCAAGGAAAACACATACCCAGAAAGTCTTGAGTCCCAAAAGCAGTAAGATTACAGTTTGGTTTTATGTATTTTAGAAAGGCAAGAGTTACAGGCAAAGACATAAATTGATACATGGAAGGTATACATTGGTTTGGTGAAAGTTAGGATATCTTGAAGTGGGGGCTTGTAGGTCTTAGGTGGATTCAGAGACACTTTAATTTGCAATTGGTTAAAGGAATGAAGCTTTGTCTAAAAATTTGGAGTTAGCAGAAAGGATGTTTAAGTTAAGATAAGGATGCTATGTCAGAGTCAGATTGTGAGAGCGAGCCATAAATATACTGGGTCAAAATGACCTGCTTTGCAAGATTGATGGCCTGTAGGTATGAATGACTTAACTCTTGCCTTGCATGAACTTAGGTCCTATTTATAAATTGGTATTTTATTGCTACAAGACCCTGTTTTGTCAATCTTACAATCTCTATCTTAACATTAATGCTGGTCACTTGTGTCTAAACTCCAATAGGGAGGGGAGTCTGATGAGGAATGTCCAAACTCCCCTGCCCGTCATGGCCGGGAACTTAGTTTTTAAGGTTTCACTGGGGTCCCCTTGACCAAGAGGGAGTCCATTCAGTCATAACGGGGCTTAGGATTTTATTTTTAGTTTACAATAGCGATAAGGAATAAAATAAGTAACCGAGTGGAAAAACAGCCAAAAAATATGCAGGTAATTCACCAGAGAGGAAACATAAATGGCCAGTAAACATATACAAAGATGCTTATTCTCACTAGTAAACAGGAAAATAAAAATGAAAACCACAGTACAATATCACCCCACATTTATCACACTGGCAAACATTAAGAGAAGTCTGATTATACCAAGCAATGAGGAAGGTACAAAGTCACTGGAACACACAAATGTTGGTGGTGCTAATGTAAAATGTCAAACTGCTTTTGGAGACTCCATAATTCTACTCTTTGGTATATGTTTCAGACAAATTTTACCATGTATGTGTAAAGAAAAAAAGGCTAATAAATTTTCATAGTGTGTAGCACATTTATGACAGAAAAAAGATAGGAAACAACCTACTCCTGTCTCTCAACGGGAGTAGATGGTATAGCCATGAAATGAAATACTATACAGAAGTGAAAATGAAATAAAAAGAGCTGTACATGTAAATATGAAAATAGCTCAGAAATCTTAATGAAATGCTTATTCATTCAAGGAATATTTGAGTGCCTCCCATGTGTCAGGCACTGTTCTAGGTGTTTCTGATACAGCAGTGAACAAAATAAAGTCCTCCTTCTTAAGTTGCTCCCATTGAGCAAAAACAGCAAATAGCAGAATATGTAAAGTATACCACTCAAAGTTGAAAACATGTGAGCAATGCTGTATATTGTTAGGGTTACTGCATACAGTCAGTGAATGTATAAAGAAATTCATGGAAACAATAAATTTCAATTTGAGGATAATGGTTACCTGTATTGCTTGATTGTATTGCCAATGTTTTCTTTTTAAGTTAAGTGATAGTACATGCATATTCATTATTATTCACAATGTAAGTAGCCTTGTATATTTCTGAAATATCCCTTTCTTAAAGAAAAATGAAAAGGTGTTCAAGTCCAATTATTATGTAAAGGTTTTGATTATTAAATGTTTTAACAAAATATGAGAAAAAACAAACTAAAAGGTCTGCTTGACGTTCTGAATATTTACTTTTAGAATAAAAATATTTGACTAGCTAATGACAAATTAGGTACATTATGGAGTTTTTTACATTGAAAATTGTGCTGGTTACTGTGGTTTGGTAGAGTATCAAAGTGTAGCCTTCATTTAGGTTGCATCAGGCTTTTGGACTGGGACCTCATGTCAGATGTCTATAATGTCTTAGAAATTGCCTTTTAACTAGAAAAAAAAAAAAAACAGATAGGGACCTCACAGAAAATAGAAGGCGAGGAATAAATTTAGCTGGAAAAGCTAGGGAAAACTTCACAGTGGGCACTTACAAGTGCTCTATTGCCTGGGCTGGAGTGCAGTGGCATCATCACAGCTCACAACAACCTTAAACTCCTGGGCTCAAGCGATCCTTGTGCACAGTAGGCACTTACAGGTCTGGGTTCCTGGCCCTCTCCACTGCAGCAATGATACCTAACCTTGCATGCTGGTGCTCTATCATGAGTACTTTGAGGCAGCATGCCTCCTGGGGTTGATGGAAGCAGGACTGCCTGGGAGGGCCTACTTTATTCTGCAACCACTTTGAGGAGGAAAGTCAACTATTGTGGACATAGTGTGTAGCTGTCAAGTTATTGGAACTAATGTAAACTAGGTTGATCTTGAATCCTCAAAGAAAAACTGCAGCGAACCAAGACATATCCAGGGCAAGGGGGTAGGTGGTAATCCCAGACTGCCACAATAGAAACGAGAGTGGGGAAAGATCTATATTTGTCTTTCTCATATAGGAGTCTGAGCTAAGGAGCCAAACTGTGCTTCCCAGAGTTTTCAGAATTAACTCTTTGGAATTGCACCTGGCTTGTAGAGTTCAGGCGATGGGTCCCTGAATTCTGGAAATGTGGCTAGTGAATGTCTGATTGCTCTTATTAAAAGTTTGAAGGAAGGTCAGATCCTATTTGGAAGCAACTCCTAATGTTATGCTAATGTATGTTGGAGTCAATGAGGAAACTATCTGATTGAAAAAATATAGGTCTAGTTTAAAGAGGGCTTGAATGCCAACTAAATAGTTCAGACTTGAACTAATGAGGACATTGGCAGTCGTTTTAGGTTTTTGGGCAAGTGAATCAACTGGTTGCCACTAAGAACCTCTCCCAGCCAAAGTTTCCCATCTGTTTCACAGGAGATAATGAGTGCCTCATCTACTGAGTCGTGCTGTGATCCCATTAGACAGGTATAAAGTTCCAGTCAAGAAAAAGGTATGTTGTCAGAAATCCACTAGTGTGGTAAGAAGATATATGCATCAGTGTGAGCAGACCAATCAAAGAAATGATTCCCCAACTTTACCTTAAAACAGTTCCTACATGCTGGTGGTTAGGATATAGAACCCTGTACCCCCAAAACAGGGACGGAAGAGGGTGGTAGCCAACCCCACAAGATGGCTCCACAGAGCCCTGCCTCTTGGTATTCAGGCCTTTGGGCAGTGCCTTCCCACACTGTACCATGGCTGGTCTAAGTGCTCAGTAAAGCATGGCAGAATTGATGGCATGTCACTTCTAAGAATGGGTTATAAAAGGCTTTGTGGCTTCCATCTTGATTGTACTTTCTCATTTTCTTTCTCTCTCTCTCTCTCTGCAATCATTTGCTCTGGGGGAAGCCAGCAGCCGTATGAAGCCCTTGTGTTGAGGAACTGAGGCTCCTGATAACAGTCAGCAGGAACCGAGGCCTCTTGCCAAAAGTCGTTAGATTGAGCCATCTTGGAAGCGGATCTTCTGGCCCTAACCAAGCCTTCAGACGACTGCAGCCCTGGAGGACAGATTGACTGCAATCTCATGAAAGCCCCTAAACCAGGACCACCCAGCTAAATTGCTCCTACATTCCTTGACCCTCCAACATTGTGTGAGTTAATAAATATTTTTTTTTTTGTTTTCAGCTGCTAAGAATTGGTGTGATTGATTACACAGCAATGGATACAGGGATCTGGGCAGAAAGGAAGACTAATAACATCTTGATGAAGACAGAGTCTTTAAGAGTTGACAGTGTCCATGAATACTTCTTGAGAGCAGGAATTATTATTTTTCTCTGACTTCTTCCAATGTACTCAGATTGGGCCTGTGCATAGTGGAGTTATTGAGTGAAGAAGAGGGGCCTTAAATTCTGTGAAAGTAAAGGTAGCCCCAAACCATGGGCAGAAGACAAATAGGAGCTTCGTGTAGAATGCATGTCTGGGAAGACCAAACTGTCATGGTTTGCCCTGAACCGAAGGGTTTCCTGAAATGAGGGACGTTCAGTGCTAAAGCTGGAACAGTGAGAAGATTAAAGGAACCCATCTAAGAAAACTAGAGGAAGTTAGTGGGAGAAACTAACAAAGAACAGCCTATTACTTACTCCTTTGAATATGAGCTTTTTCACTCTTTTGTTCACGAAATACTATTTTGCTTCTATTATGTGCTAAGTACTGCATATACAAAATAAATTATAGTCTCTGGCTTGAAAGAGCACTGCCATAGAGTTCTCCTGATTATATAAGGACAAATTTGCCCTCCCTGATAAAATGCAATTGCTTTCTAAGAACTTTTGAAAAGATACTAATGTTTCTATAACTCTTTTTCTTCCTACAAATCTAGTCTTAAGGGATGGCCTTAAGTATCTCAGTGTTTTCTGAGTTCTTTCTCCTTTGCCTGGTGATATACCTGATAGCAACAAATGAACATTAGTGGTCTAATGGGTTGGTCATAATCATTGTATGATTTCTTTCTCCTGGATAGTAGATTCTATTTCTTTTAAACTGTAAAAGCTCACATAACACTTGCTGTAGCCATTTTTGTCACTTCTATTTCTTGGAATTTACTAGTAATAATAGCCATTTGCAAGGAGTGCTAAGTATTAATAATTTACATTTATTATCTGATTTAATACTTGCAACAATCTCGCAACAATCCTTGCAACTGGTAAACTCCCCAATTTGAAAATAAGGAGCCTAAGATTCAATGCCATTCTGTGCCGTGCCCCAGTTCACAAAGCTGGTAAGTTGCAAACATGGAATTCAAATGTCTGTCTCTCGAAAATCCACATTCTTAATCATTGTACTACCGTGTTTCCCCTAAAATAAGACCTACCCATAAAATAAGCCCTAGCAGGATTTGTAAGCATTTGCGCAATATAAGCCCTACCCCGAAAATAAGACCTAGTGATGGGCGTGGCTACGCAGCGTATCTGCACAACCCATGCATTTTGTTGCAGAGCGGTAAAGAAGACGAGCAGCCCTTCTCATCTGCCCCATCGTGACAGCTACTATCCCAGAGGTGACCAGAAATGTGCGGGCAGCCCCACCAACAAGGTTGGCTCCCGCTGTCAGGTCCCAGCCATCCTGTGCGTGCTGCAAGCTGAGGCTTTGAGGGGAAAATAGAACATCCCCTGAAAACAAGCACTAGGTTATCTTCTTGAGGAAAAATAAATATAAGACCCTGTCTTATTCTCGGGGAAACAAGGTAAATACCTCATCATAAGAATTTCTAACACGTGTTAAGTGCTTGACTTATGCTGCGTGCCGTGCCAAGCATTTTATAAACATCTTCTCAGTCTTAGAAGACTAAGACCTTGGTGACAGGGAGGTAGAATCAATGCTAGGGGCAGAAAGGGCTATCCACCCTTGCTGTTCAAAATGTGGTTTGTGTTCAGCAGCATTGGTATCACCTGGGAGCTTTTCGGAATTGCAGGCCATCAGGCCCCACTCAGACTTACTGAATCAGACTCTTAACAAGATCTCCGGGTGACTTGTAAGCACATCGAAGTTTGAGAAATACTGTCATAGAAGACATGTGAAAAAACAACCTAACCTCAGTTGTGCGTAGATTTCTCTAATGCAGGGCTTCTGTATGTATAATCCCTGAATCAAAACATCAGCTTCACCTGAGAACTGGATTACAATGCAAATTCTAGAGCCCCACCCTAGGCCTATTGAATCAGAAACTCTGGGGCAGTAAGCTGTTTTAGTTCCCCAGGTGATCCTGATGAGCCCTGAGGTTTGAAAATCTTCTTAATACCATGCAATCTTATACCTATGCTCAACCAGGAAAGAGGAGTCAGCAGTGACACCCTGTGGAGCCCAGGGAAGTTTGCACCTTTTTCTATGTGAATACCTGCTTTTTTTCCCTGGTAGGATAAAACTGTCGTGATCCTTGTTCTTTGCACTAGAAATACCAAGATGATTTCTTTTCCTGCAAACTGTTTGCTTTAGAGTCCTGTGCCCATTTTAGACACGCAGACTAGATTCTTTAGTTCAGCAAACGTTGATTCATTTACCACCAACTAGGTGTAAAGGATTACAACAGGGGTAGTACAGAAGATATAAAGCATATCAAATTGGCCCCCGCAGCAATCAACTAACGGTTATACTTATAATAGCACCAGCTACCATTTTAGTGTTTGCTGCGTGGCAGGTACTGTGTTAATTGTTTTCCGGACCTCGCTCAATCCTTATGTGCCCGAGACACACATTTGAACCTTGAACAACATGGGTTTGAACTGTATGGGTTCATTCATATGTGGATTTTTGTCAATAAAATTTACACTGAGTGTGCCCGCCTCTCCTGCCTCCCCTTCCCCCTCCTCTACTTCTTCTGCCTCTGCCACCTTTGAGACAGCAAGACCAATCCCTCCTCTTCCTCTTCTTCCTCAGCCCACTCAAGGTGAAGATGATTAGGATGAAGACCTTTATGATGATCCAAGTCTGGTTAATGAATAGTAAATATATTTCCTCTTCCTTATGATTTTAATAACATTTTTTTCTAGCTTATTTTCTTGTAAGAATACAGCATATAATACACATAACATACAAAATATGTCAGCTGTTTATGTTGCCAGTAAGGCTTCTCTGTTCAAGAGTAGGCTATTAGTAGTTAAATTTTTGAGAAATCAAATATGTGGATTTTTGTGTTTGTAGAGGGTGGGTACCCCTAACTCCTAAAGGGTCAACTGTATTTGTCATTCTCATTATATAAGGAAAGTACTGTGAAGACTGATTCTAGTTTATGCTCTTAATCACACAGCAGTTCTTAAAGTGAGCACTAAAGATTATTGTTTTTACAATCACTTAGTGTGTTCAAGTGGAGAAACTCAGAAACCCACCATATTAAACCTCTGGGGGCATGGTATATTTAACAAATACCCCAGGCAAATTTTATATGCACTAAAGTTTGACAACTACCATTAATACACTATATTGTATCCACCAAAATATTGCCTTTCAAAGTATTATGGGTTACAGTCAAAGATTTGTAGAGCACTGGAGTTTGTATTTTAGGGAGGTCTATGTGGTGGCAGTAAGAATAGAGTTGAGGAGGTGGTTGGTGGTAGAAAGTTACTTTACAAGATTGTCAGAAAAATATGTCACAGTGACATATCAGTGCCAGCTGGTGTTCTAGGTTCATTTCCTAAGTGATTTGCTCACTGTATGAAATTTCAAATTCTTCACTCAGGAAAATTCAACTTTAAGAGTTGTATGGAATCTGAGCTAGAAATCCTGAACAAACTACTGAGTGGATAACTTAGATAAAATAATTTTTAAAAAGATAATACACATAGGGTTAGAATTAGAGCCTTGGAATAAGAATCATCCTTATAGCAATTATTTTAAAATAATCTTAAGATACTACTTAGAACTTATTTCAACTCCAAACAATTGTCTCTAAATTCTTCCTGACATTTTTCTTTTTTTGAGTTGTTACTACCACTTTAAAATTTTCAGCTTTTACATTTCAAACCTTAAAATCCATCCATTTTAGCATTGGTTATGCAAGTTGTGTTATGCCCCCTGGTGGCAATATGGATAGGAAGATGAGAAGCATATTTCAATCAAAGGGAAAAGTGCCAACTTAATTGAAATAGGTGGCAGGCCCTGAATTTGAAATGGAATTTCATATAAAATTTTTCTGGTCTTACTAAAAATAGGAAACATCCCGTTAAACTAAAATCAGATGTATTAACTTCAGCCTGCGAGGTGCATATTTCAATTTCCCTTGCTTTGTCATAAAATGGATTAGCTCCTTGAAATATGTCAGTTGAACTTGAAATTAAATATTTGCTCTACATATAGCTAAGTACCTGAACTCATAAATGATAACCAAAGTCTGTATCTGCACAGCATTTCCTTTAAGATCGGGCTTCACCACGTGCCATGTACTCATGATGCCATTTGCGTCTGTGGAGTATTAATTTTACTATATTAATAAATTTTAAAAGACTGCATGGCCCAAACAGTCATTTTCAAGAAGGCTCTGGGAAAAAAAAATCTAAGTTTTATAATTTATTCTTCAATCAAAACATCCAAATATAGGCTCTAATGTACATTGTACCCAGGGCCTCTTGAACAAGGCTTTTTACTTCTTTGGAGGCAAAAATAGTGAAGATAACAAACTATTAAAACATATGTTGACATTTGGTGTGAGAAAATGCATAAAAGACAATGTTTCTTGCTGGATTAAGATAAATCTGACCTCAATGACTATATAATTTGGTCATGGGAGAAATGGCTATTCCTTAAGTAAACATTTTAGTGACTACCAGGTGCTTGGTACTATGCTAGACTGGAAATACTAAAACAGACTTGTCATTGGCCTAAGGAAACTCAGTCTAGCCAGGCAAAACACTTTAATTCCTTTGTAAAGTTGGGTTAGAGACCAGGAGCTGGTAACAAGATTATTGCAGCATATGAGTAAGAAATTATAAAGATGCAAAATTGCAACATGAGCAAAGGAGACAGGAGGGAGATTTGGGTACCTTAATCCATAGCTCTTGCTAACTTAATAGATCTAATAAAGTGAAATACTGGCATAAGAGACAAAGTAGGTGAGTTCCTTTTCCAACATGGGCAGAAGTATAGTTGGTGATATTAGTAACCACAATGTTTTCTTTTTTATTATTTTAGCATATACGGGGGTACAAATGTTTAGGTTACATATATTACCTTTGCCCTGCCCAAGTCAGAACTTCAAGTGTGCCCATCCTCCAGATGGTGCACACCACACCCTTTAGGTGTGAATATACCCATCCTCTCCCTCCCACCGATGAATATTACTACTATATGTACACTTGAGTGTTGATCAGTTAGTACCAATTTGATGGTGAGTACATGTGATGCTTGTTTTTCCATTCTTGTGATACTTCATTTATCACAAGAATGGGCTCCAGCTCTACTCAGGAAAATACAAGATGTGCTAGATCACTGTTGTTTTTTGTGGCTGAGTACAACTTCATGGTATATGTATACCACATTTTATTAATCCATTCATGTATTGATGGACACGGGCTGTTTCCATCTTGCAATTGTGAATTGTGCTGGCATAAACATTCGAGTGCAGATGTCTTTTTTATAGAATGTCTATTTTCCCTTTGTGTAGATGCCCAGTAAAGAGATTGTTGGATCAAATGGTAGGTCTACTTGTAGCTCTTTGAGGTATCTCCATATTACTTTCCCCAGAGGTTGTACTAGTTTGCAGAACACAGCAGTGTAGGAGTGTTCCTATCTCTCTGCATCCATGCCAACATTTATTGTTTTGGGACTTTTTGATAAGCCATATCCACCAGGTATAAAACCATCCTTATATAACCATCTAATCTTTGACAAAGCAGATAAAAACATACACTGGGGAAAAGAATCCTTATTCAATAAATGGTGCTGGGAAAATTGAATAGCCACATGTAGAAGACTGAAAAGGATCCGCACCTTTCACCTCTCACAAAAATCAACTCATGGTGGATAACAGACTCAAGAATTCTAGAAGGTGGGAAAAACTCGTATAGACATTGGCCTAGGGAAAGAATTTATGAAGAAGATCCCAAAAGCAATCACAGCAACAACAAAAATAAATAAATGGGACCTGATCAAACTAAAAAGCTTCTGCACGGCCAAGGAAACTATCATGAGAGCAAACAGACAACCTACAGAATGGGAGAAAATATTCACATGCTACACATCCGATAAAGGGCTGATAACTAGAATCTATATAGAACTCAGGAAAATCAGCAAGAAAAAATCAAACAACCCCTTTAAAAAGTGGGCAAAGGACATGAACAGAAACTTTTCAAAAGACTAATGACCAAAAAAAATCTGAAAAAATGCTCAACATCTCTAATCATCAGGGAAATGCAAATCAAAATGACAATGAGATATAACTCCAGTGAGAATGGCTTTTAGCATGTTTTTAAATATTTGATAATCATATTCGAATATAATTGGTTTCCCTTATAATCCTGTATTTTATTTCATGCATGAAACATTTAATTCCGAAAGGGTCCAATAGGCTTCACCAGAATGCCAAAAGGTTAAAGACACCTACTGACCATGGGATAACCAAGTCTGAAATTCAGGAGATATATGACAGACCTAATAAAATGTATACAAATGTAGCAAAAGTTGTACAGATGTTTAATTTGTACAGATTGGAGCTGTGGGTGTAGACAAAAGTTTTCTAGAAGGATAGAGGTTGTGAGGATGGCCAAGGGCAGAAGCCTAGAGAACAGAACCACTTAAGAGGTGAACAGAATGAGGCCCACAGGAAAGGAAATTAAAAAGGAACAGGGAATTAAGAGAACTGAATAGTGTTACTGAGACAAAGGGGGAAAACAGTATTGGACAGGTAGAATTTTAAAAAGATAAAGATTAAAAAGTATTTATGGAATTTTGGTAACTAGGAATTTTTTAGTGACCTTAACAAAGTTCAGAAATTACTATAGACAGAACAATGCCATGATGGACAGAAAATAAAATAGACTTGCAAGTATACAATAGGTTTTCTAGAAATTTGGTTGGGGAAAAAAAGGGCAGCAGCTAATAGTAGAGATAGATACAGGGCAGTTAAAATTTTTTTTTTTTTTTTTTTGAGACAGAGTCTCGCTTTGTTGTCCAGG
Organism: Microcebus murinus; assembly: GCF_040939455.1. Lineage (NCBI taxonomy): Eukaryota > Metazoa > Chordata > Mammalia > Primates > Cheirogaleidae > Microcebus > Microcebus murinus. Next base: position 111,063,174 of record NC_134105.1, on the reverse strand, counting down.
CTAGAGTGAGTGCCGTGGCGTCAGCCTAGCTCACAGCAACCTCAAACTCCTGGGCTCAAGTGATCCTTCTGCCTCAGCCTCCCTAGTAGCTGGGACTACAGGCATGCGCCACCATGCCCGGCTAATTTTTTTATATATATATCAGTTGGCCAATTAATTTCTTTCTATTTACAGTAGAGACGGGGTCTCGCTCTTGCTCAGGCTGGTTTTGAACTCCTGACCTTGAGCAATACGCCCGCCTCGGCCTCCCAAGAGCTAGGATTACAGGCGTGAGCCACAGCGCCCAGCCCAGTTAAAATTTTTGAATATGAGAGAAATGGGTTCATGTTTACACTTGTTACCTAGCCTTACAGGCTGCCCTTTCTATGAAAATCCATGACTATTTAAAGAGGAGCAAGGAAGGGAGAGGGCAATAGCTCAATTTTGCATCCCCATCTATTCCTCCCTGGACACCTGGTTTTTGCTCTGCTCCTCTCATTCCAAGGCTTTCCTCTCACTGAAGGCCTGGTCTCTACCTACAGCATTTTATTATCTTTGACAAAGAGAAAAGTACCTAGCATAGGTATTGTCTACTAAGTGCCAGGCACTATTCTAATCATTTATGCATTTTTAACTTATCTTTCTCATAAAAATGCCAGTGACATCAAGGAAGAAATAGACTACCACACTCAAACTTTTTCTTTCGAAATAATTACATCAGAAAGTGTAGTGTCGTTGAAACATTCCAGACTTTGGTATCACCCAAGCACAGTTCAAATTTTGGTTCAGCTATTTAATCTTTTGGGACCTTCACAGTTACTTCATCTATAAAGTAGTAATAAAAAGATCTACTTAGAGTTGCTTACATGAGGATCAAATGAGATTCCCAACTACAATGCTTAGGGCACAGGCAGGACTTAATAATGCTACAACTCTGTATGTAAACAAAACAACAGCCATGATAATAACAGAAAAAAAATATTTCAAAAGTAACTAGTTTCATTTTATTACAACTATTTGCAAGCGGCAGAGTAGAGACATGAATGGCTGCACAAGTTATTTTAATTTTAAGTTAATAAAAGCCTACCTTGAATTTTTATCTTATAAACTAGCCACTTATGAGAGTATATAAGAACTGACAAGGGTACATTATTTGGTACTTCTGATACTTCCATTAGCTTCAACTTAACTATTGTCTTTCTAAATAGAATATTAAAAGATGACAAGCTATTTACAAAAATACATATTATTTTAATATGTTAATCAGGTTGACACTCTGAACATCTTCTTCTTTAGTTCAGCTGTCTTCTCATCTATCTTAGCACAACCATCCTCTCTTGCTTTTTCAATGCCTTCATGGTATTTCTCCAAAGCCGTTTTCAAGTTTAGAAGTATTTCCTGTGTAGAAAATAAAATAGAATAAGAATTATTCCATGCAACAACCTAAACTAAAAATGAGTTACAAGAATTCCAGTAGTTTCATTCATATTAATATTTTAAAGCCTAAACTGTTATGCACACACATACACACATGCATGTGTATGCTTGCTCTTATTAAAAATTCATTCTGCAAGCTGTACAAACACATCAAAAAAGTCTGCTACTTAGAAAAAACAAAGCAGAGACATGTGACAATAGTTAGGATTCTAAGACATTAAAAATAAACATTTATAATTATCAAAGAAAAATTTTACTTTAGAGCTTTCCATGCTAAACCTGGAAAATAACTAGATTACTATAAACTATAACCCCTGTATTTGACCCTAATCATCATTTAAAAGATATGTAAACAGATTTAATAAGTAATCTATAGGACTGAAAAATATATTAGTATCTTTGAGTTGTTTTAAAATATTGGTTTGATAGTTCACACTTTATGTGCTAAGAATTAAAAAAAGGAAAGCAAAACGATTTTTACAGATTAAATAAGAAACATATTAGCCTGCATACATTTTCTATTTCATACTTACCAAATACAATATTAATCATCCTTTTATTATTCATTCTTCTTAGACAAAACAATTCTCAAGCCATGAGAGAAGAAACAGTGGTATTCTACAAAGCTACAGGATATTTTTTGCCACTGAAATAATACAGCCACCCTTTTCCAACAGGGGAGGAAGACAAACAGTAAATGGGTATAATGTTCTCAATTTTAACCATCTCTCCTCTAAAATTTTTTTAAACCTATGGTTTTATACTACTTGTCTTAGTTTAAATTCTAGCATAGATTCTGGTTTTGAATAAATTATATAGATTAGAATTTGATCTCGTATGAATTGAGTGTTCCAAAAAAAAGAACACTATTTTCAGGGACTCTGCCACCTATGCATGTCTAACAACTATTACTCCGGATTAAGCGAATGTAAATATATGTTTAAGACTAAATGCTCTCCAAAAATTCAAACATAGTTATTAAATCCTAATACAAAAATAGAAGAGTGTGTTTAGATTTCCAAGATCTAAGCAGATATCAAATTACTATAACTATGATAGAATATAAACCATTAGGAAAATAAATCAAAAAATTTTGAAAGCTTTATTTCTTAAATCCTATAGGAAAAATAAGCATGAATTAGTTGCTAGCTTGTGTGAATGCCATTTAAAAAAAAAATCAGCACATTCAGCAGCTATAGATCAATTTAACTTCCTAGTTCTATAGGGCTATATGTTTATTCATACTAAAAAGCAAGCTGAATAAATTTGGTAGAAAGATATTACTTATAAGAAACTATCAAAACTAAGCATGGCTAAATAAAGACATACAATCTGTAAATATCTGAACCAACCATTTCAGCATACCCAAAAGAACATTCTCCTCCTGAGAACAAATATATTCTCAAGGAGTCAAATTCTGCCCATAGAGCCACATTAAAGCCCAATTCTAGGGGCATATATACAGAAGCAAACAAACACTTGAAGTCATAAGCCAGCCCTCACAAGATGTGTAATGGTGACAGTTCATAACCATCATAAATGCTATATATTTTAAAGTTCCCAATTGAGTTCTACATCCAAGTGGAACTTTATATAATATTAATCCACAACAATTCACATATAGTAAGTCTTACTGTGATGGCTGTATTGAAATTAAGTATTTTTAAACTCAAAAACTGGTTCTGCACCATCTGATAGCCACTAGCCACATGTGACTATTTCAATCTACTATAATTTAAATTTAACTTAATCAAATTAAATTCAAAATTCAGTTCCCCAGTTGCACTAGCCACACATCAAGAGCTCAACAGCCACATGTGCCCACTGGCTACAGTACTGCAGAAAGTTCTATTGGACAGTGTTGGTCTAGATATTAATAATTATCTCACTTTTTAAATCAGAGATTTAAGATTATACAAAATCTATGGATTTTTATACCCAGTGTAGCCATTTACCACACAAGTATGTATTAATCAACCAAATAAATTATTGAATACTTTCTACAAGTAGCACTGTAAATAATAGTACAATGGAAGATGAAATGCCTTCTACCCTAAAGGAACATATAAACATATCAGATTGGATATTGAGTGCTTGAAATATAGCTAGTGCAAATGAGGAAAAATTTTTTATTTTATTTCATTGTAATTAATTTAAATGTAAATGTAAACAGCCACATATTGCTAATAGCTACCTCACTGAATAGCACAGATTCAGATTATTTAGAATAGACTAAAAGTGCTATAGTATCTGAGAGAGGAGAGAAATCAAAGATGTGTGCAAGGAGTCAGAAAAAGTTATATGGAGGATATAATCTCTATTGAACCTTAAATAAGGGAAATGATTATCTCAGATACAAAATTCTAAAAGTCCTAGAGGTGGGTGGAATCATGCCTGCCTTGTTTTTTTTTGAGACAGAGTCTCGCTTTGTTGCCCAGAATAGAGTAAGTGCGGTGGCGTCAGCCTAGCTCACAGCAACCTCAAACTCCTGAGCTAAAGCGATCCTACTGCCTCAGCCTCCCGAGTAGCTGGGACTACAGGCATGTGCCACCATACCTGGCTGATTTTTTCTATTATATATATTAGTTGGCCAATTAATTTCTTTGTATTTATAGCAGAGACGGGGTCTTGCTCTTGCTCAGGCTGGTTTTGAACTCCTGACCTTGAGCGATCCACCCACCTCGGCCTTCCAGATTGCTAGGATTACAGGCGTGAGCCACCGCGCCCTGCCATGCCTGACTTGTTTACAACTTACTCTCTCAGTCACGTGTTATGCCTGATACCTCATAGATACATAGGCCATTTGTTGAAATACTGGCTGAATGAATAAACTGAGAAAAACAGTTCCTGTGTTAAACAAGAAAGTATTGTATTGAGAGTACTATTTTAGCAAGATAAATTTGGTATTATCCAAATTCTCTTAGTACTCAATGTGGATTTGATACAGAAGAATCTAAAATCAGGAAGAAATTCAGCAAGTGTTGCTGCAATCCATGAGTATTACAACATTATGCGATAGATGTATAAATAGAAAAGGGTAGTTATGAATAGTATCACTGAGTAAAACAAAATCATGAAATTAACTTGGTGATTGTCTAGATTATCAGGATTATCTAAGGCAAATCCAAAATGGCAATTCTCTATGATAGAAAATGATGATGCCATAAAGAAATAGGAAGAAATTGAGTGAAAGAGAGAAAGGGAAAGAAGAGATAAAGTGAGGGAGGGCAGATACAGAAAGATGTTGAATGTAATTTTATATATGTTATTTTTGTTGTGAGTGACCAGAACAGGAAACAGATTTTTGACAGCTATCCAAATAAAGGCAACAATTGAAACTAGAAGAGATAAATTGTGTATGGGAAAGAATATTTAATGAAAAAAGGAATATGATGGTCACTAGAATTCAACAGAATTTGTGCAAAGAACAATTTGGCAATCTTAACATACAGTTTTTTCCTTTTCATAGTGGATGATAAAGTAAGCTAAGGAGAGTTCTCTGACAAAAAGTACCTTGATTTCAACAAAGTAGTTAGAGACCTTCCCATGCTACTGTGGAACAAATAGATATCACAATACAGAACAGGTAAAGGTAGTTTAGAATAACTTATCAAGTTGGACAGTTGTACCTAAAGTGTTGATCAATAGTTCTATGCCACTTTGAAAAATAAAAATACAATGCAGCAAAGGGCCCTGTTCTACTCAACATTTTCATCTTGGAGAAAAAGGCATGATGATTAAATGTGCAGGTGACACTAAACAATGAGAAATAGTTAATATGAATCATGGAATGATAGATTTAAACTGACTGTGATATTTTTGAAATCTAGGTTGAAATAAATAAAATGAAATCTAAAAAAAAAAAAAAAAAAGGTAAAATCTTGAATTAAAAGTAATAGTTGCACTAAAATACAGTGAAAAAATCCTGCCTTGGCAGAACTGTATGTGAAAAAGATAGAGGTCCTTTAATCACAATTTCAGTGAGTCAAGGGCAAGATGCTGATGCCAAAAATCCAGCCCAATGTTATGCTTCATTAAGCCCTGTGCTTTGGGGCTGGTCACATCGTTATGTTAGGAGATTGTGTTTAGTACTGGGTTTTATATTTAAACAGAATAAAAATAAGTAGGAAACAGAGAGAACAGTAAACAGGATAGTAATGAATCTGAAAACTAAGCTATGTAAAGAATGGCTGGAAAACTGGGGCTAATTAACCTGAATAAGAGAAGGCTGAAAGAAACCATGATCACTATCCTCAAATGTCTGAAAGGTTATTAAGTGGAAGAAGGTATAGACTTTTTCCAGAGAAAGGATCTGGGTTCACTAGAATATAGAAATAAATATTCTAAACTCCATAAGAAATAATATTTTAACAACTAAAGCTGTCCTAGCAAAACAGCTTGATAAGTTATGAGTCCTATACCATTGAAAACAAGTAAGCAGGACCTATCACCAGTTCTCAAAAGCCATATTGAAAAATACAGGTTTGTGGACCTCATTGCTGTGGAGTCTAAACCAATGTATTTGGGTGGGGGTTGTTTAGTTTTAAATTAATCATTGAATTCTAATACACAGCTAGTTTTAAGAAACACCATGCTAGATGACCTTTCAATTTTAACATATTTAAGGAAAGCATACTACCTATAAGGCACCATTCTAGGTATGGTTTGACATATGCTAAGGTTAACAATACATGATTGCTACTATCAAGAAACATAAAATGTTGCTGGCAAGAGACACATGCACAAAACTAACAATAATATAAGGTAAGCATGGTTATCTTTTATGACTGATAAACAAAGGTATCTGAAATTTGAGTTAGTAACTAGTTACTAATTCGTTAGTAACTGGTTCATTAATTACCCAGACCTTGTGATAACACATAAATATTTATCAATTTGATTTGGTTAAGAAGCAGGATTAAATATCTCCTAAGGTCTCTGTAATCCCCATTCTAGAGATAAGCAAAGGGCCAACGACTGAATTGTGATGAATATTCAGCTAAGGGGCAGGAAAAAGAAAAGCAGTTGTATAGGACAGACTGTGCACTAGGCAGACCATGAAAGGGGACTCACAACCATTTTATTTTCTTTTTACTTTCTTTTTCCTTCCCTCCAGTTCTTTCTTCTTTCCTTCCTCTTAAAGTAACCTTGAGATAGTGCTCACATGTACAAGTGCCACAATGTAATCTTTCAGAGGAATAAAAGTTACCAAGCACAGGTAAGGGCATTGTCTACTGTGGCTCTTTTTGCAAATTGGGTGCGTGGTGGAAAGTAGTGACAGCAAGTGTTTAAATATTTATCAGCTATCAGGGATTTGAGGAACCTTGATCTGAGGTGTCAAGCATAGGCAAGATGAAGAAAACTGAGAAAAGAACAAAAGGCCCAGAGATTTTGCATCATAAATAGCTATTTTTAATGATTTTTGGTAGAGCAGTTTAGATGATTGTTCTAGTAGAACAATCTTGACGATATATCAAACTTCAAAAGATAAGAAGAGAATGGACATATAATAAATGTATCAGGAATAGACAACTTGTTAGAGACATTGGCAGTTAAGAGAAGGATAGAAATGGGTGAACATTTTGTTTGACATAGGGCTGGCATTTTGAAAGGTAAAAATGTACAAGACAACATGTCTGTTCTCATTGTATTTAAGACTGTTTATGAAGTTATAAAATAAATATACTCAAAACAAGCAAAGAAAATAAATTTAGGTAATTATGATAAAGATATCATTTAAAAGTACTATAACATATGAAGACCAAGCTAAGCTGTTTTGTTTATGTTAACACCTCCAATATATTTAACACTGATGTTAAGAAATACTTTTGAGATCCTTTTATCAGGAAAAAAAAATGGAGAAACTTTTTGGAGGCAATTAGTTAAAAATCACTATCCAAGTTCATTTACCTAAAAAATTCAGAATCTTTATGGAACAACTGCTCTTACTGCAAAGAACCACATTCTGTTATGTGTTATCAGGAAAAAAGGCAAGAAAGAAAAAAGATATGGAGAAAATACATATACCAATTATACAAGGGTAATAGAAAAGGTGCTATAAATGAAAATAAAAGGACCGGAGGGGTCAATTTCTAATCCAGGAACACACAAAATCCTCATAATGAGGGTGACAATTTACATTTTAAACTCATGAGATTATCTGAAATCAATTTCTTATGAACACATACTCACCTGGGACTTCAGCTTCTCCCGTTCAGCAGCATCTTTTAGCTGCTGAATTCCAAATTTAATTTTTTGGATTTCTTGATTAATTGTGGTTACTCGCTCATAGACAGCATCTCTTTTTTCTTGAACTTTATTGCAATCCCTAAAGGAAAACAGAGACAGCTAATATATAAGCCTCTTAAGCATCCAAAAAGGCAAACACTTAATTCTAATTTTGATTCCAAAGTGATCCTGTGTCAGTATTTGTTTAACACATCTAAAACTCTTCTCAAGATATAAAAGCAAACAAACAAAAACCCCAAGGCATGGTGCTCTAATCACATCATGGCATACAGTGTAGCCTTTTCACACGAATTAGTACAACTTTTCTGCAAGGCAATTTGACAAAAAATACAAAATCCTCAGGCTCTGTCTTTTTTCTTCATATGCTTAAGGAAGTGCAAAGGAAATACTGATGATGGATCTCTAAGGCATTTTTTAGGGACTGAAAGAATGACATCATAAACATATCTGGAGCAGGTATTCTAAAAACACATTCTTAGAAATGATGGGGAGAAGACCCTACCAATGAAATATTCCAACATACTGGTAAAAAACATATTTAGCAAAGTATTAATTCTTAGCTGAATAAAAAATAAAGACTTTTTCTCAATGAAAGCTATAACTCTACAGACCAGCTAGACTGTAAGACAGATCAGCTGATTCATTCTAATGCAACTCTAGACCACTGTCTCTAAAGTGCACTGAAATAAGCAGTAGCACTAGAACCCTCTTGAAGAATGATACAAAGGAACCGGAATTGTGTATCTAGGGAAAAACAAAACAAAACAAAACTAGTAGCTAAAACATCTCTAAACCTAGATCCAGCAGTATAAGTTTCATAATTAAGCCATCTGTTTTAGTCACCTAAATTTGACTAAATAAAGATAAAACTATTTAAACCCTTTTTGAAATTTTAGTAGTTTTGGAATCCAGGGGGGAGAATGTATTAACTTTTCCCAACTACTTTCTAATATACTAAAATTGATAATAACTTCATACTCGATTAGTGTGCGTTTGTATTGCTTAACATCCTCATGCTTCTTATTTATTTTGAATTGTGCTGTGGCAAGTTTTTCCTTCTTCACAATCATCAGTCTTTTGAATGAATTTTCTTCAGTCTTCAATTTTTTCAGTTCTGACTCATCACTCTCAATTTGGTCCTCCAAGTTCAGGCTCTGTATTTTATGGGAAATATTTAAAATCAGTAAACCAATGAGGATTTATAAATAATTTGAAAGAGTATTTTCTAGGATGAGCTTTAATAAAATACAATTTGAAAATGAGATAAAGCCATTTAGACCCTGAAAGCACAGCAGAAGATGCAGACTGAACAAAAGAGACAATAGGAAGGCTGAGAAACGGGTGCTGAGAAAAAGCATGACAACTGGAGAGGCATTTTTATTGTGTCATCCTATGAGCAGAGCATGGGACAGAGGCATATACTCAGATCAGCTAAGAGACTAGAGTTGAGGAGGTTAGGGTCCGAACCAAGGTAGGAGAAGTAAAGAGAAAAGAGTAGACCCGAGAAACAACTAAAAGCAGATCTCAATCTTTTTTGGGTGACTCTTGATGGTAGGTGAGGGGATTATGCAGTTAGGAAAGAATATCTCAGGCAATCTCAACTTCTAAACTTCAGGGTTCTCTCAAAAAAGGAAATCATTTCTCAAATGTAATGTTAGTGAACCTGGGGACTTCTAGACTGAGAAACGTAAATGCCATAAGCTCTCATTCTTCAAGGCAGAGGCTTTGCTATAAACTTCAAATCTCTTTATAGGCCCTAGGTACAGAGTTGGACACTAAGTTGAGATTTTATGCTTTCTGATTATAAGATCATTTCTAACTGTTAGAACAAGTTTAAAATTCTATTACAGCAGCCCTTCATCCATGAGTTCACTTTCTGTGGTTTCCGTTACCCGAGGCCAACCATGGTCCGACAACATTAAATGGAAAATTTCAGAAATAAAAACTTTGTAAGTTTTAAATTGCAAGCTGTTCTGAGCAGCATGATGAAATCTCAGAGTGTCCTACTCTATCCCACCATAGATGTGAATCATCCCTTTGTCCAGCATATCCACGCTGTATACATTACCTGCCCTTCAGTCATCAACATCCAGCCATAGACACAGTAATGGCTTGATGATCCAGGACCACCTGAAGCAGATGATCCTCCTTCTGACTTATGGTCATAAGGTAAATGGTAGCCTAATGATTTGTCACAATGCCTACACCATTCACCTCACTTCATCTCATCATGTAGTTATTTTATCATCTCCTATCATCAATACAAGGGTGCGTACAGTACAATAAGATATACTGAGAGGCCACATTCACATAACTTTTATTATAGCATATTGTTACACTTGTTCTCTTTTATTAATACTTATTGTTGCTAATCTCTTACTGTGCCCAATTTATAAATTAAACTTTATCATATGTATGCACGTATATGAAAAAACATAGTATATATAGGGTTGGGTACTATCCACGGTTTCAGGCATCCACTGGCTACATCTTGCAACGTATCCCCTCCGCTCCTGATAAGAGAGGACTACTGTACCATTTTACAAAATATACATGGCAATGTGCTATGTTAGTCGATTTATAATTCATTGCATCCGAAGGTTAAAAAATGGGTTCTTGATACTGCTATGTTTAAAAAAACAATGTGTCTTATTTCCCAGCATTCACTGCCATATCTATTATATCGTAGAATGATCCTGCTTTTCTTTAGGAAAATAGTAACAAAAAGTGGAAACAAAATCCAAAGAACTATCGTAAGCTATTACATAACAAAGACATGAAAACTGCACACAATACAAACCTCCTTTAAGATGCTGGTTAATTTTTCCCTATTATCTGAAAGGTCCTGTATTTTCTTTTGATATAACTGCACCTCCAGCTGACATGCAGGCAGGCAGTCAACTGAGTCTCCATATATTTCATACTTCTCCATCACTTCTTGCTTTGAAAGAAAAAAAAAATACAAACCACAGTTTGATATTCTCCTTTATGAAACTGCAATAATGTCAATTTGTTTGTTCTTAAATAATTTCTGCACTTAATATTGAAAGCTTAACAGTAGAAAATAATTAAGTTTCTAGGTCAGTAACAAAGCACTACTACTGACATGTGTCTAAGTACATATAATTATGTTTCTTAATTGCCAAATATCCCTGAACAAAGGAAAACTGGCATAATTTTACTAAATCCCTCACTGAAGTACATTCCAAAGGTTATTCTTGATCATATTAAAAGCGTTAATTCTCCTAATACTCAAACTATTTCTGATTACTCCTGGGCAATTATATTATCCATTTATAATCTTCCTATTCATTTGTATAATAACTATTATAGCTAATTCTTTTAAAAAGATTAACTCCTCTTCTAAAATTACAAAATGAACATATATTTACCACAACCACTGTAACAATACAAAGATTTCTTCCCTTTTCCCCACTAGCCTACCCCTTGTCCTAACTTATCAAGCAGTTGGAGTTTGTCTTCAGTGAGATGCCTAATCATATAATTGCTCATTTTTCTGTTATCTTTTCCTTACTTAAGAACATGTAAATGTTCTTTGCATATTGGGGATATAATCCCTTTATCTGTCACAGTCGCTGTAAATATGTGCTATGTAATCTACTTTTCTCCATAGTTTTTGGGTTTTGAATCCTAATTTTCAAAATCTATCCCAGTCCAAAATTATATAAGTGAGTGTTCTCCTAAAATTTCTAACACTGCTAATTTTTAGAATTTAAATTAATAATCCACGTAAAATTTATTTTTGTAAATGGTGAAAGGTATAGGCCCAACTCTCTTCTAGATGAATAGCTAATTGAGCCAGAACTGTTTTTTAAATAAACCATCCTTTTCCCAATAATACTCAGATCAATTTCTGAGTTATCATTTCTGCTCTGGTGATATTTGTCCATTCTTGTGTGATAATATTAATTTTTAGGAATAACTTTGATAACAAATTCAGAGATAAATAAGAAATTTTAATTAATAAAAATTAAAAACTTTGCTGCATATATGATGCTTAATTGTCTATCCACTTCTAATTTTGTGTGGCTCCACCTCAATTCATCTCCCATAGTAACCCCTAACCTTGAATATATCTTGTTCCCTACTGCCTCAGAGTTCACATATGCCATTCTCTCTGCCCTGCATGTTCTTCCATGTACAATTTACTGTTCATTCTTCAGATGGCAGCATAAATTTCTATTTCCTTCCCTCTTCCACCTGATTCTCACAGTACTAAATTGGGCTTCCCCCACTATATTATCTCAAAGCACCCTATATTCTTTGCCCCTCTCTTTTTAGTGCTATATTAATAGATTCTGATTTTTCAAGCAATTTGACATTCACAGCAAAATTGATCAGAAGGTACAGAGATTTCTCATATACCCCATCTTGCTCCCACACATGCATAGCCTATACTTTTTTATAGTACATATTATAATTTGTAGTTATGTAATCGCAAAATTGTTTAATATCTTTCTCCATTGTTATAAAGTAACTAAATTTCATGAGTACAGAGCAGGTCTGTTTGATCACCAGAGCAAAGCCTCAAAAATTTGTCACATAGTTGAAACAAATGTCTTGAAACTATATTTCTTTTCCCCATATCCACTTTAGAGAAGAGCTACAACTCAGAGATAAGGTCAATATCTTGAAATATTGATAATCTAGAAATCAGAAAATTAACACGATTAGATATGAGTTTGCTTTAAAAAAATAAAAAAGATAGAAAAGCATTAAAATAAAAAGATAACTCACTCTGGAATTTTTAAGCTTCTGGACTGTATCTTTCATTTTTTCTTTATAATTCTTTAGCTTCTCTGGAGAATCCACAATTTTTGTTTTCAAACTCTCTTGTACTTCCTTCGAAGAAACTACTGACAATTTTAGTTCATTCTGTCAAGAAAACATTTTTATATATTAGATATAATAATAAAATTGGTGATTTACCCTTCCAATAAAAGGAAAAAAGAAAGAAATTAGTTCCATGTTCACTGTCAATAGGGTAAAAATAAATTCTGACCACATCACTTGCCTGTTTAATTGCTCATATTCATCCATAGACCAAAGATCAAGCTCCTTAGCATGATGTTCAAGGCCCTTCATTACATGCCTCTTATTCTCCTTTCCTAGCTCATCTCCCACTTGTTTCCTACTGCACCCTTCAATCTGGTAATACTAGCCTCATGCTTAGACAAGTCCTAGTGATCTTTCTTAGATCAGCATGGTCCTCCTAGAATATAGTCATCCCACTCCTGTCTGCCTGCTGAATTTCTATTGATCCTTGAAAATCCTGCTCCCATTTCCTGTACTTTTCTTCCATAAAGAGTGCAATTATTATACATGAAACTCTATACTACAATTATGTATTTAATATATGTTTCATAATTGACTGAGCAGATTAGAGTTATGGAGTTATCTTTGTTCTTCCAATACCCAAACAAAGTAATAGCACATATTCAATACATTTTTGTGGAATCAAAACAAACTCCTTTCTCCTGAAAATTTTGTTTTGTTTTGTTTTGAGACAGGGTCTTACTCTGTTGCCTGGGCTAGAGTGCAGTGGCATCATCACAGCTCACTGCAACCTCAAACTCCTGGGCTCAAGCAATCCTCCACCCTTAGCCTCGTAAAGTGCTGAGAATTACAGGTGTGAGCCGCCCTGCCCGGTCCCTTCTCCTGAATTTCAAAAGTGAGTGCAACCATTCAAGGAATCTAAGCTTTTAAAACTTTGCTGCGGTCTGAAATTATTAAAAAAAAATTCATATGGATTTCCTTCCCAAATATTTCTTGTTCATTGTTGATAAATTATATTTACATTGTTTTAGGACACTCTATGACTCTATGTATTGACATGGAAGATTTCCCAAAAATATTAAGTGAAAGAACCATATTATATATTTCTATAAAACAACAAAACAGTGACAAATGACTATATGCATCTGTATATATGCAAGCAATGTCATGGAAAAAGAAGAGTATCACCTCAAGGTAAAAGGGCTGAGAGAAGTCCTTTTATATTTGACCTTTCTCTCTCTCTCTCTCTCTCTCTCTCTCTCTCTCTCTCTCTCCCCTCCCCTCACTCTCACTCTCTCTCATACACACACACACACACACACACACACACACTCACTCACTCTCTCTCATACACACACACACACACACACACACACACACAGTCATTTGAATAACTTATAACAGAAATGTATTATTGCATGGCTTATGTAATTGGTCTAAATATTTCTAACTTTAAAAAAGAAAAGTTCTTACCTTAGTGATCAGCTAACTCAGAGGTCAAAATGAAATGTTTAAAAAATGCATTTCTGTTATATCTGTATATTTTGTTATTTTATTCTTAGAATTCCACAAACCACCATACTATCTACTCTTTTAATGCTCTACTAGAGATCATTTTCCTTACAATAGTGTTAACTTTCATCACTTTTCTTCCCTTTATAAAAAGCCTAAACTTGATATTATAAGTATAAAGTGATTTTGTTTTAATCTAGATTTAATGGGACAGAAAGAAATGAATAATAAAATTGAGCCATAATAAGTATTACAGAAATGAAAACATTTGCTAATAAAAAGAATGATAGAAAAATAAGGGTATATAACACCAAAGTAAATTTCAGATGGCTCTAAAGTATAAATGTTAAAATGATGGGGGAAACTGTAGAATATAATGAGAAAATATAGTATTAAAAAATAGTCTGATGAATGGGGCAGGCTTTCCTATATATAGAATTAAAGCCAAAAACCATAAAGGCCCTATTTATAAATTTTAGTATATAAAAATGTAAACCTTCAAATAGAAACAAATTATGATTTTGAAAGATAAATAGAAAACTAATATCCCTAATTCATGGAGTTTCCTTAAAAATAAATAAAATAAGCAAGGTACACAAACAAGTAATTTACAAAATAAGAAATAACAAGAAATCACTTAAGATGATCTAAATCACTAGAAATAAAGAAATCAAATTAAAATGAAATTTTCTCCCTATAAGAGTGACAAAATGTTAAAAAAAAAGAAAGCAAAACTAAAACATCCAACTTTGGAGAGGGTATAGGGAAACAGTCCCATATTCTATTGGTAGAAATATAAATTGGTATCTTTTTAGAAGTCTGTTTGGAAATATGAGTCAATATTAAATGTATATTTCCATAATCCAGAAATCCTAAATTAAGAAATTTATAAGGTAAAAAGCAGCTTCATGCAGTAATGTACATATGTATGCATATAGCACATGCATACATATATTTATCTTTAAAAGCAAAAAAATTTAGAAGCAATATGAAAGTCTATCAAGGGGGGACTAAAAGGCTCTACGTTACAGCACATACATATAATGTACAACCAGATGCAAGCATTAACATAATGAGAATCTGTGTGAAATTCAAAATTATTTGAACTATAGTGTTAAGTAGGGGAAAAAAGCAGGTTTGAGATATGTTGAGTGTAGTATCATTTATGTAAAATTACACATACATATTTACATTTGCATAGCAAATATAATCTATGATATATGTCATATTGTGTGCTAAGCTGCTTTCCAGTGATTTTTACTTTATACATTTCTGGTGTCTTCTAGAACAATAATAATCTATTATATTTAGGTTGAAAACAGTTAAGTTAGTTTCATTTTGAGGGAAAAAGAAAGAAACTTTTGACTATAACAACACATGCAACTAAAATACTCCTTCACACAATATATTCAAATTTTAAATGCTAGTTTTAAAAAAGATGCTTACCAAATGCTTTGTTTTCTCTGAAATATTTGACTTCTTTTGGGAATTTCCCTCTTGCAGCACTACCTAGGGAAAAAGCAGACAAATGTTTTATAATGACTGAAAACGGATTTAAATTAGCCACTTGCTGCTTTCTCATAAAATAAAGGTAAGAAAAAAAGAGGCATTAAATGGGTGAGACCAGATATTCTTCAAACTTTCTTTGTTCATGATGCCCTTAGGCCAAAAGAAATATCTAAGAGTTTCTTTACTATGTAATTAAGACCAAATAACTGGATAAGTATTTATGTTCTACAATGCTGTAGCCCCCTGAAAAAATAATACATATAAGTTGAAAGAAAAAAATATTTTTATTTCATTCTTAAATAACCAAAATTACTCCCTAATGAGATGTGTATAACTACTGGGCATTGCGTACGCTGGAATGTATATTTCAGATTAGAAATGGACTTTCTTATTTTCTGTGCCATAATCATTTTCACATGGTACTTGCTTTTTATCATAGCAAATGCCAAAACCTCAGCTTCACAAAGATAGGAAAAGTAAAATTATCTAACACTGAAACTGTGAACTACCTTGAATTCAAGAAATATATGACAGATGCTGAGTATTGTGGTGTTTCCCTTGAAAATATGTAATATTTTGATGCTCCCTTAAGGGTTTGCTGCAATGTCCAGGGTGCCACAGTGTGTGGTTTGGAAACAGAATTAGACATAAAAGAACTCTTGAAAACTTTATTCAACAAGAAAGCACATAACTTTGGCAACATAAACCATCATGGTTCTAAGGGGCACAGCAATATATTCTATTTCTTTAGAAATTGAAAGCAATGTGCTCTTAACTCCTCTACATGCCCCACTACATATACAGAAATAAAAAATTTTCTAAAATGTCTCCCAACAGATACCGTTTTTTGATGAAAGTCTTGATTGAGTGATTGCTGCAGCTCCTGAATAGCATCTGAAAGTTGCTTGAACTCTTCTTGCTCTTCAACTGGAACAGAGCTAAACACAGAAAAATAGATTAAAATAACATTTATCAAGTTCTTAACTTTGAAAGGCTAAAATAAAATCCTGCCCTCGAATAACTTAGATGAAGAAACCATCTGCTTTCATGTTTCTGAATTATATCCTTTCATATGACAGCCATTTAAAATAGATTATCTGGCTTCTACTGCGGAGAGAAAATAAAAATCAGATGAGCTCCTTCAATTTTCTACCTTAAAATCTATGCATTCATCCACATACATACCTACACTTTCAAACTTCACTCCTAATAAAATGATCATGGTATTCCTTCTCCTGTTTAATGCTAATATCTCCACCTTTGCTGCAGCTCTCATCTCCTCACATCTCTTAGTCCTGTATCATCTATCCTTCTGCTACCAGTACTTCCTTCCTAACAGCACTTCAGCACTTACACATGTTCAAGGCTCTTCCATATGAATGTGCTCTATGTTAGTTTTTGCCTATCTGATTTATTAGCCATCTGTTTTTATTCTGCTATAAACTCTCTGTGAATAGCCTTTGCCCATTTTTCTGTTATCTTTTTTCCTATCAGTTTGTAGGCGTGCTTTGTGTATTAGGAATGTTACATGGATTTTGTTATCAGAAGTTAGTAATGCTTTGTGGCATATGCTGCAATTATTCTGTCCTAGTTTGTCACTTTTGATTTAATCTGTGGTGTCTTTTACCATGTTCTATCTGCCTCCTATCCCGTCTTTTCAGCTTTCTGCTGCTTATAAAGTCAACTGTTGCTAGGGGCATGTTAGAAAACCTCTCACCTGAAACAAATAACGTCATAGACATCAACAAATTAGAAAAAACAAACAAACAAAAATCCTTCTGCTTAAATTAAAAAAAAGAATATATACATACATATATATATATATATATATATATATATATATATATATATGAGGAAGGCAAAGAAATCTTAACTTTCAAGTGATTCTTTCCCCCCTATGTAAACTGAGTCAAAAACAAAACAAACAAAAAACTCTGTTGTAGGAGTTAAAAATTTTAACAAAACTGATCTGGAGAAACAGAGTTCAGACAGTTATTACTCATCTACATAAGACAAATACTTCAGATATAATTTAGGAGAGTAAGTTAAAGACTTTAAACAAGTCAGGCTAACATACTAACAAGAAAGAAGCCAAAGAATATATTATATAATTAAGAATTAGAAGAAAAAGTTTTTCTTTTTGTAGAAAAGGCAAGCTTAAATAATCTATTAAGGAAGATAAAAGAGACAAAGTAGACTGTAGGATTGTAAAATATTACTTACAATGTAATTTGCATTTTGAAATTGCATTTACTTTATTTGTAAATGTCCTACTTACTCAAGTCTCTCCAATTTCATTAATGCCTCCTGGTGTGCGACATTTAACTGCTGCATTTTGTCCACAGAGGATTTCTATTAAAGCAATTTTAATAATTGCATATTAAATATCGGATTTTCAATATAAACAATGATTTCCTTTTTTCAAAAAAGTCTACTAGCACAGACTATAAAATATTTACTCACTCTACAATTTTTGTCATCAGAAATAAGAAATTTAAGACAGCCATTCATGACAAATATATTAGGAATCTCTTTACTTAACACAAATGTTGAGTTCTTACCCTAGTTAGGCACTATACTAGATACTAGGAATTCCCAAGACTAACTTATAGTTCCTAAACTTAAGTAACTCAGTCTCCTTGAAGATCAGATATATTAATAAAAACCTACAAAATAGCTTATTATTTTGAATATAATGGGAAGAATGACATCCAACCCAACTTGGGTAATGGCTGGGGAGGAGAGTAATAGAGGGCTACATAAAGGTAATAATGTCTGAACTGTATCTTTAAAAATACAGTAATAATTAGCCAAGCAAAATTGTGTGTGTGTGTGTGTGTGTGTGTGTGTGTGTCTGAGAGAGAGAAAAAGAAAGAGAGAGAAAGAGAGAGAGGAAGAGGGAGAGAGAAAGAGTTGGCACACACATGTGCAAGCTTTGAAGAGTATGTGAGGTTTAGTAGATATAAGCATAGCATGATGTGTTCAAAGAAGTATTTACCTATATAGCTCCATGTAGCTGGAGCTTAAGGTCTAATTGTCGGGTGTTGCTATGGTGTTTTTCTAAGAGTGTGGTATCCCAAAACTGAGAACAAATTGGAACGAATCACACAGAAAACCCATAATCTTCCTAAATTCTCCAAATTGTGAAGAAAGGAAAGTGAGTTTCTCTCTGTTAAAGTGATTGCCTTGGAATGAATCTTATAATGCAATGCTGGACAAGCACAATAAACACTACCACAAACAGTTCATTTAGGCCCTTATTTAAAAGGCAAATATAAATCTCAAATATCTCAATTATTTAAAAACACTACAGTATCTATGCAAACTTCAAAGAAAAAAACCATAAACCTATCAATATTCTGTTCCCTAACATTTCCTAATATAGGAAAACAAGCTTCAGCTATAAGATTAAAAACAAAAACAAAAATGTTACCAAATATCAAAGAAAATCTCATGTTGAGAAATGCTTTCCAATAACTAAAACCTACAACTTTATATATATATATGTGAATGAATGAATAAATTTGATTCTAAAAGCCATACAATTTGATATCTGTGACAAACATTTCAAAACAGATTAACAGTTCTTATAAATGTTGTTACTGATCTGTGACCCCAAAGCATATTTAAATCTTACATATTGCCAAAGAAATTCCATATATGTCTCACGGCATGCTTCTCTGAAGTGAATAAAGTTGATAATGCCACTTAAAAACCGACTTGTCCGTTTTGCTTCTAAAATAGAAAGTGAGACTCTTTAAATAAATCTTTGAATGAATATAATATAAAAATGAAAATTCATCCTCTCCCACCATATACTCTGCTCATTATAAACTAAAACTGTATAGGCTATAACAAAGTTCAGGAAAAGATAAACCACTTTGGTCCTGAAAAAATAAGAGACCAGATTTACTCCCCTATATTAACAACTAGAAAAACTAACAAAAATATATGAAGCAACAAATTTTAGACACTGGACAACAGAGGCAATACAGGACAGCAATCTCCAAGAGAAAAAAATGAGGTGAACCCTATTAATGTACCAGCCCATGGCTTGGAGAGTTTTCAGGCTATACCCTAAAGAGAGAGAACACAAACAAAACTTAGGGGTCTGAGTCAAGAATACAGAGTTTAGAGTTTGAAGAGGCCAAAGCAACTAGGATTTATGGGACTGAGTACTTGAGAATAAGAAACTGCAAAGAGTTCTGGAGGCCTATAGAGGAGTCCCCAAAAGTTTTCACTGGAGTACTAATTGATACATGAATATGAAGAAACTACTAATGCCAAGAAAATAACCAGAAATATTTAAAGGAGTTAAAATCCAGCACCCAATAATGTAAAATTCACAATGTCTGGCATCCAATAAAAATGACCAGACATGCAAAGAAGCAGGGCAAAATGATCCATAATTAAGAAAAAAAAAATCAATCAATAAAAAGCTTACTCCCAAAAATAACACAGATGATAGATTTAGTAGATAAGGATGTGAAAACAGCCTTTATAAATATTTAAAGGTAGAGAAAAATCATCAGCATTATGAAGAGAAAAAGGAAGTTTTTTTTTAAGACCTGAATGAAACTTTTAGAGTTGAACGATAAAATAATCTGAAATAAAAAGTACACTGATGGGATTAACAGATTAGACCTAGAAATGAAAGGATTAGTGAAATTAAAGACAGAGAGATAGAAATTATCTTAAATGAAAGCCAAAGAGAAAAAAAATGAATTAACGTAGCTATTAACTCAAGAAAAATATCAAGCAGCAGAACAAATGTGAAACTGGAGTCCCACAAAATGGAAGGGCAGAAAAAAACTTTTACAGGATAGCTGAATATTTTCCATTTCATATAAACTAAAAACATATCTAAGGAAGTAAGCAAACCTAAGCAGGGTGGAAAAAAACCCAAAACAGAAAAACAAAAACAAGGGAAAAAATATCAGAAAATCCCTTAAAAGGCACATTATAATCCAACTGCTGAAAACTAGTGATAAAGAGAAAATCTTAGAAGCAGCCAGAGAGGAAAACAAAACACAAACAAATGACATTGAGAGGAACAAAGATGAGAACAGCAGTAGTCTTATCAGAAACAAGGCAAGCCAGAAGACACACTGGAGCAATATCTTTAAAGCATTGAAAAACTGTCAACTCAGCATTCTATACAGTCATCCCTTGGTATCCGCAGGGAACTGGTTCCAGCATTTCCCTCAGATACCAAAATTCATGCATGCTTAAAATGATATAAAATTATGTAGTACACTTGGCAATCCATATCTACAGGTTCTGCATCCACGAATTTAACCAACCTTGAATTGAAAACTTGACCCTCTGTAACCAGAGAATTCCAGAAAATATCTTTCAAATGAAGGCAAAATAAAGGCTTTTTACCAGCACTACAAGAAATGTTAACATAATTCTTCAGGTGCAAGGAAATTCATACCAGATAGAAATTTGGATATACTTAACAGAATGTGAGTTAATATAAAAGATAATTTTACCCATTAAAAAAGTCTCTTTAAGGGGGGGAAATGGGCATTTATTGAAACCTTAAAAACTGTACCCCCATAATATGCCAAAATAAAAAAAAAATTAAAAAAAAAAATAAAGCTGTACTTACATTCAAAAAAAAATCCCTTTAAAAGATAATTAATAACTGAAGCAAATCTAATAACAATGCATCAAGGTGTTTATGATATCTATAAATGGAAAGGTTATGACACAATAGTACAAAGGCCAGAAGCGGGGAAAATAAAAGTATATTGTAAGGTATATTTGAAGATAGACAATGGTATGTTAAAGACATATATCGACCCTGGTGCAAATACCATTAACAAAAAGAGGTATAGCTGATAAGCCAATAAGACAGAATATATCTTTCTCATATATGTTACTATATAAAATAAAATATATTCTAGTACCGAAATAAGGCAAGATATGTGGAAAACAGAAATAAAGAACAGCAAAGAGAAAACAAATAGCATAAAGATGGATTTAAACCTAATAATATCAATAATAGCATTTAATGTAAGTGGTCCAAACACTCCAACTGAAAGACAGAGATAGTGAGGTTGAATAAAAAAGCAAGACCCAAAACTATATGCTGTCTCCAAGTGTCTATCTTCAAATAAAGACACAGATAGGTTAAAAGGTTGATATATCATGATAATACAAATCAAAAGAAACCTGCAGTAGCTATATTAATATCAAACAAAGCATATTTCAGAACAAAGCATATGTCATCAAGAGGATACAACAATTCTAAATGTGTCTATACCTTTACAACTAAAGCTTTCAGGTGTATGAAACAAAAATAAAAAGAATAGGCAAAACAAACAAACCCACAATTATAGCTGCATATTTCAACACTTCTCCATCAATTGTTCAATAGAACAATTAGCAGAAAATCTGTAAGGATCCAGAAGGGATGAACACTATTAACTAGATGAAATTAACATGTTTAGAACACTCCGCCCATCAACAACAGAATACATACTCCTCCAGTGCACATGGAGCATTTACCAAGATAGACCGTGGGAGGCTGAATAATAGCACCCAAAGATATCCATATCCTAATCCTTGGAACCTATGCATGTTATCTTATTAGCAAAGTAGCATTATAGCATAATTAAGTTAATGATTTTAAGACCGGGAGATCATCCTGGATTATCTGGGCAGGCTCTAAATACAATCACAAATGTCCTTATAAGAGGAAAGCAGAGAGATTTCACTACAGATAGAAAATAGAAAGCAATGTGACCACAAAAGCAGAGAAAGATTTAAAAATGCTACACTGCTGGCTTTGAAGATAGAAGGTATTGTGAGCCAAGGAATGAAAGAATACAGATCTTGAAGCTGGAAAAGGCAGGGAAACAGATTCCCCCTTGTACACCCTAAGGGAATATAACCCTAGTAACACTTTGGTTTTTGTCCAATGAAACCAATTTTGAACTTCTGACCACTAGAACAATAAGAGAATAAATGTATGTTATCTTAAGCCACCAAGTTTGTGCTAGTTTATTATAGCCGCCATAGTAAACAAATACAGATCATATTCTGGGCCACAGAATAAGTCTAGATAAATTTAAATTGATTCAAATAATACAAAGTAAATTCTCTGATCACAAAATAAATAAATTACAAATCAGTAACAGAAAAATTACTGGAAAATCTCCAAATATTTAGAAAGTAGACACATGGATAAATAACCCATACATGAAAAAAATAAATTTGAAAATACTTTAAACTGAATGAAAATAAAAATACAACATATCAAGATTTGTGGGATGCAGCTAAAATAAGGCTAGAGGAGATTCTGTAGCACTAAACACCTGTATTAGGAAAGAAGAAAGGTCTCAGATTAATGGCTTCCACCATAAAAAAAAATTTTTAAAAACTAGAAAAAAAAAGCAAATGAAATCCAAAGCAAGCATAAAAAAAAAGAAAAACAAGCATGGAATCCAGTATAATAAAAAACAGAAATATAAGATAGAAAATAATCAATGGAACCAAAAGCTGGTTCTTTGAAAAGATCAGGAAAAGTGATAAGCTGATAGCCAGACTGGGGGGGGGGGGGGAAGAAAAAGAAACAAATTATTAACATCAGAAATGAGAAAGGGGACATCATTACTGACCTCAATGATATTAAAAGGATACATGAGAACTAGACGTGATGGCATTTACTGGCAAAAATAAAATAAAATAATACAGTTGTTCCTGCTATATAGGTAGAGAAAAAATGATATGGTAATTTCATGAACTTTCATAAATTTTTAAAATAAATTTGCCAACTTAAATAATGGGGATAAATACCCTTAAAAAGGTAAAAGAACGAAGCTCACTCAGGATATAGCAAACAACCAGATTAGCCTTTTACCTATTGAAGAAATTGAATTCCTAATGTATCCCACCAAAAAAAATTCCAGTTCCAGATGGAGTCACTAGTGAATTCAACCAAATATTTAACGAATAATACAAATTTTATAAAACTACTCCTGAAAATGGGAAAGGGAGTTTTTCCAAATTCATTCTAGAAGGCTGACACTACCTTGATATCCAAATCAGTCACTACAATGACATTACAAGAAAAGAAAACTATAGACATTCAATATCTATCATGAAAATACACACAAAAACACTTAACAAAATATTACCAAATCAAATCCAGCAACATATTAAAAATATAACATATCATAACCAAATGGGGCCCATCCTGTTTGATAAAGTTGGTCTGATATTCAAAAATCAAATAATGTAATTCACTAGACTAGAAAGAAAAATGTCCTGATTTTCTCACTAGATGCAAAAAAGGTATTTTAAAATTTAATACCTTTCATATTAAAAACTCTCAGCAAAAATAAAAGTTGCTCACCTTGATAATGAGCATCTAACAAAATCCAATCCTACAACTAACACTTCATAATGAAAGACAAAATGCTTTCCCCGTAAGATCACAAGTAAGGTAATGATGACTGCTCTCACCATTTCAATTCAGCATTATACTAGAAGTCCTGAACAGTGTAGAATGCAAGAAATAAAAGGCATCTAGATTGGAAAGAAGTAAAACTGTCTTTGTTCTCAAACAATATGATTGTCAATATAGAAAATCCTAAAGGAATCTACAAAAAAATCTACTAGAAAAAGTAATTTTGACAAGGTGAATATATAAAAATCAATTATATTTCTCTATACCAACAATGACCAATAATCTAAAAATTTAAATTAAAAAAAATTTTACAGAATCACTAAAATTCTGAATATTTAGGGATAAGTTTAACAAAATTTATCATACAACACCTACACTCTGAAATATATAGGAGATTCTTGTGAGAAATTAAAGGCAATCTAAAAAATGCAGAGATATAACATGCATATAGAAAACCCAAAAGTAATTAAATTGTCAAGTCTCCTCAAAATAATCTATATATTCAAATTAATCCCAGTTAATTAGCTTTTATTGACAAGGAGGCACAGAAAGTATCAAGCTAAAAATTGCATATGAAAATGCAAAGGACCAGAATAGTCAAAACAATTTTGAAAAAGATGAACAAAGCAGACAAACACTGTGTGATTTCAAGACTTACTGTGAAGCTAAAGTTATCAAGGTTGTAGTGTGCTTGGCATAAAGACAGACATATAGATCAATGGAGTATAAGTGTGAGCCCAGAAATAGACTCATACATATATATGGTCAATTGATATTTTAATACACTTTATTTTTTAGAGCACTTTTAGGTTCATAGCAAACACACATAGAAATAGACAGTTACCATACAGCCCATATCCCCACACATGTATGGCTTCCTCCATCAGCATCCCCCACTTGAGTGGTACATTTGCTACAACTGATGAACCTGCACTGACATGTCATTATCACCCCAAATCTGTAGCTTTCTTTAGGGCTCACTTCTGCTGTTGTACAGTCTATGAGTTTGGACAAATGCATAATGACGTGTATCTACCATTAGAGTGGTTTTACTGACCTAAAATTCTCATGCCCTGCCTACACGTCCCTCCTTCACCCCTAATCCCTGCCAACCACTGATCTTTTTACTGCCTCTATAGTTTTGCCTTTTCCAGGGTATCACATAGCTGTGTAGCCTTTTCAGACTGGCTTCTTTTCACTTAGTAATATGCATTTAAGATTCCTCTGTGTCTTTTCATGGCTTGATTGCTAATTTCCTTTTAGCACTGAGTAATATTCCATTGTCTGGATGTATCACAGTTTGCTTATTCATTTATCTACTGAAGGACATCTTGGTTGCTTCCAAATTCTCATAATCGAGAATAAAGATGCTCTAAACATCTGTGTGCATGTTTTTGTGTAAACATAAGTAAGGGGTTGGGTAAATACTAAGGAGCACAATTGTTGGACTGTATGGTAAGAGTATGTTTAGTTTTGTAAGAAGCTGACAAATTATCATGCAAAGTGGCTGTACCATTTTGTATTCCCACCAGCAAACAATGAGAGTTCCTGTTGTTCCATATCCTCATCAGCATTTGGTATTGTCACTGTTTTGGATTTTTGCCATTCTCATAGGGATATAATGGTTGGTCAATTGGTTTTTGACAAAAAGTATCAAGGCAAGTCAGTGGGGAAGAGATAATCTTCTCAACAAAAGATGCTAGAGTAATTTGATATCCATAAGCAAAAAGACAAAACCTCATTCCATATATAAAAATTCAAACACTAAACAATAAAAGAAGCTAAAACTATAATACTCCTGAAGCAAAATATAGGAGTAACTCTTAGCAACCCTAGAATAAAATTTCTTAATAGGACATAAAAAAAATGGTTTTATAAATCATAAAATAAAAAATTGATCAATTAGAATCTTCAAAATTGAAATTTATTTTGCTCTTCAAAAGATACTTATGAAATTGAGAAAGCAAGTAATAGATTAGGAGAAAATATTTGCATAATATGTATTTTATAAACAACTTGTTTCCAAAATATCTAAGGAAGGCTTTCAACTCAGTAAGACAAACAATTCAATTTAAAACAAAGGCAAATGATTCAAATATTAACTTTATCAAAGAAGATATATATATAGCAAATAAGCATACAAAAATATGCTCATTATTATTAGTCATCAGGGAAATGTAAACTAAAATTAAATACCAGGCCGGGTGTGGTGGCTCACACCTGTAATCCCTAGCACTCTGGGAGGCCAAGGTGGGAGGACTGCTTGAAGTCAGGAGTTCAAGACCAGCCCGAGCAAAAATGAGACCCTGTCTCCACTAAAAACAGAAAAAATTAGCCAGGTGTGGTGACATGCACCTATAGTCCCAGCTACTCAGGAAGCTGAGGCACGAGGGTCGCTTGAGCCCAAGAGTTTTAGGTTGCTGTAACCGAGGCTAATGCCTCGGCACTCTAGCCCAGACAACAGAGTGAGACTCTGCCTCAAAAAAAAAAAAAAAAATCCAAAAAACAAACAAATAAAAAACTTACAATACCAAGTCCAGGGTGAACGTGGAACAACTGAAATTATCATATATTGCTAGCAGTGATGCAACCACTTTGGAAAAGTTTGACAGTTTCTTAAGAAATTAAGCATGTACTTACCATATGAACCAGCATTTCAACTCCTAGGTATTTATCCAGAGAAATGAAGACATGTTCACCCAAAGACTTGTATGTCAATGTTCATAGCAGCTTTGTCCATAATGGCCAAATATTAGAAACAATTCAAATGTTTACCAACTGGTCAATGGATAGATAAATTGTGGTATATACTTATAATAGAACACTCCAAAATAAAAAGAAAC
Source organism: Microcebus murinus (assembly GCF_040939455.1). Taxonomy (NCBI): domain Eukaryota; kingdom Metazoa; phylum Chordata; class Mammalia; order Primates; family Cheirogaleidae; genus Microcebus; species Microcebus murinus. The sequence goes on along the minus strand of NC_134105.1, from coordinate 111,036,429 downwards.
AAACAACAAATAATTGCAATAACATGGATAAATCTCAAAAGCATTATTCTTAAAGAAGCCAGACACAAATGATTACAGATTATAGGATTTCATTTATATTAAATTTTAGAAGAGTCAAAACTAGTGATAGAAAGCAGATCCATGTTTGCCAGGGAATAGAAGGAACCAAAGGAGACTGCAAAAAGACATGAGGAAATTTTGGGGGTTCCTGGAAATGTTCTATATAAGATTGTGGCAGTGGTTACATAACTATATACACGTGTTAAAACTCATCTGATTTATACTTACAATTGGTGAATTTTATTGTGTGTAAATTTATGTCAATAAATCAAACAAAAAAGTTAAGAGTTCCAAAAGAGGGTGAAAAACAAATTTTTAAATAGCACACAGCAAATCTCTTGCAACATAAAATAACTTGATGAATAAATAAAAGAGTCAAATGAATTAAGGCATACTTAATTCTAGCAAAGCTAGAATTTTACAATACAGCATCATGACTATTCTTATTAGTGCCAAAAGATAATTTCTTCATGGTAAAAAGTAATTGTTACATTTGATAAAATTGGTATGTAAACACAGTGGTATATTATTTATATTTGTATTCCCAAATTCATAGAACTTTTAAAATGGAAGGAGTTAAAAATAATTAGAAAAATAGCTTTTCTGTGGGTGTACAAAGGAAAAAAATTACAATAAGATATTAAAAAAATTCGTCCTTAAAAATGAAAAACACTTTCTAAAACCAGTTTCCTTGAAGTTTTTTTTTTTTTTTACATTTATCGATGGAAAGGTAAAATGGTAGATTGAAGCCAGACATTAAAAATTGTTTTAAATTCTCACTTACTTGGATATAAAATATCAGCAGTCTCAAAGTCATTCACCCGGCAGATGGGCATAAATGAGTCCCTTGAAGATGAAGTGGAGAAAGAATATTGAAAAGTATATTGTAAATTATATACTAAGCCATAGGATATAAACATCTATTTTCAAAAAGAGATTTCTCAATATATTTGTCAGTATCAAAAGACAAAGCCAGAAGTCTACTACAATGCATAATTCTATGGCACTGAAATCTATTTTTTCTGTATGCTACTAATGTATTCATGCAATACCATGAATATAGTTATAGATTCTAACTGGAGACACTCTCTTTAAGAACACAAAAGCCTTCACAAAGATGGCAAATAATTTTAGATTTATAACATCTTAGAACTTCCCTTGAAAGCATTCTGAAAAAGTGCCATAGGTGGAAGCAGTTCTGTTTGGTGGCAGTCTACAATTTTGAATGTTTATGGAATGGAATAAAGAGAAAGATGGCAGAAATTCTTTCCTAAAGAAAATCATGTCATTAAGAAAGCTTAATGTAATGTAAATATAAATGTAGACTAAGACAATAAAACCATTCTGTACTCACAGATGAGTAAATAAATTGCTGAATGGTAAGAAGCCTTCCATTAAATGTGGATACATGACTTCAGAGTTCACTGGCATCTAAATGTGATAAATCACAAAATCTAAATTACATATTGATTAGACAGCATGAGAAAAATCTTCAAACATAAGAAACCTTAATTACATATTAAGATCAAAATATATTAACTTGTTATAATTAAATTAAAATGCTTAAATAATAAAGATCATAGTACAAAGCTAGAGTTGTCGTTAAAAGTAATAATGCTAGGTTCAGTGGGTAAAGATTTTTAAATGAATTAAAAAAATGAAGGATTAATGGTTAGCATTTACTAAATATCAGGTACTATGCTAGGTATTTTACATGTATTCTCTTCTAATTTTTACAACCCTATTACATAGTGCTATCCTTATTTTATAGACAAAGAAACCAAGCTTAGCGTCTTTGAAACTAGCAAAGTTTCATAGCAAGTAAGTGGCAAAGCTTTTGACTTTTAAACAAATTTCAAATATGCAATCATATTGGTGAGATTCCAAAGACATTACATTTTGAGTGCATCTTTAGATGATGCCCTTGTGATTTCACAACAACAAAAAAAGAAAAATTACCTTTCCTACTAACACCTAATTTGCTATAAGCGCAGTTGCCTCACCTTGTTTCAATCTTACTACCTAACATCTGCATTAATTTGGCAGTCCTTCCTGAGAAGAGGATATGAAAACTTCGCTGTTGTTTATTATAGTCTCTGAAGACAAACTTATAAATCTGTGAACAATTGCACAGCATCAATAATGTGCAAGTGTCCTTTAAGTCTTTCACTATGTTTTTTGTCTTACTAAAGCTATCAATATAAATGATTACTACTGTACCTAAGATTCTTTTGCAAGCAACATTAATTTTGTAAGTCTTTGAATTTGTTAACAATAAAGTCAAGAACTTCCTATCTTAAAAGCCAGTATGCATTATGAGCAGGAGAAATGGAGCAAAAAATCATGTTTTGCCTCATCTTAAACTCACCATGTAAAAATGCTCCAGGCGAACTCCATATACTATCTGTAAGGCTCTCATGTAGATCATGTACAAGACTTCAGGCTACAACAGAAAAATAACTTTTAATACTCTGATGCATGATTCTAAAACTGTATCACTATCGTCGTTATCATCTAATATTAGTCAATGAAAGTAAAGAAGAAAAAGGCCACAAAATTACTCTATTTCCCTTGAAATAGTCCTTAATTTTTCCAAATTTTAAAACATGTGACACTTAGTTTGCTGGTATATAATGAGTGGTCAATGAAATAAGATGTTTAAGAATGAGAGCAGGTATGTCCAAATCCAATCCAAGCAACCCATCCTCCCTAAGGAAGGGGGAAAACGGTGAGCCTCTTAGAACAGGCTGTCAGGCATGTGGCAAAAGCAATGGCACACTAAGGATGTACCTTTTTAAAAAGACCATGAGAAACCTTGTTTGTTGCTATAGATATTAAGGTTTCCTTTTATTTAAAGTTTAAGGGAACATTTGATGTAGGAGGTATAAATTTAATAGGGTATTAGGGGATTTAAAAAATCTTATTTTCTAAATGAGCAGTTCCTAAATGCTGGCTTGTGAACCTGTTCTGATCCAAATATATGTGTTTATTGGATAAGCAGTAAAATGAAAAACATAGGGAAAATATGGTAATCTTTTCATAAAGCTAAATTTATTCAATTGAAAGGCCTATCGTTTATTCTGAGATTATTACTTCCATTTTAAATAAGTACTGAGAGCAAAAAGTTTGAGTTTCTACATCAGTAAAACCAGATTTTACTACGTTATCACTTCAAGATCAAGACGGGAAACTGGAAGGAGACTCTGGGATTTTCTGTGACACATAAATAGTTCATTTTTGTATTTAATAACTAAAGATATAAAGAACAATGCCTGTCAAAACAACTCAATTCCCCCTGGGGCATAATGCAAGAAAATTAATCTGTAAGGTTCCGAAGAGAATAGTTTCTAAGCACTTTTTGTGATTGGAAACCACTTGGAATAAGTTCTTTCAAGCCCTACCAATAAAGTATACTCTCAGACCACCATTGCAATAATAATAAAAAATTTAATATACTTTAATATGGTTTAAAAGTTATTTTTTTTATAAGAAAACGACCACATTAAAGAATTGAATCCTAATGGGAATATGATGTTGTCCCACATATAAACTTACTGTTATTTTAAAATTACTTGAGGTGAGAGATTTTCTCTGGATCAAAATGACTGGCCCACATAAAATAGGAGTGTATATACCTTTCTTGCCACACTATAGACCTAGTATCTTACTTTATTCTCAAATTCCATTATTCACATGCACACATAACCACATTTTACCTTTGGATTTGGATAAAGATCACTCTTGGAGAGGTTTTTACCATCACCTCCTGTTAAGATCTTGTTGCGGATATGGACCACGATCTCAGCTACATTATATCTGGGGAAAGACAACGTTTCCATCTTGGGAGTTTCCTGCTAATCTGAAGGAAGAAAAATAAAGATCAGAAATACCACACAATCAGTAGTAGTTCTTATCATCTGGAAACTGGTAAATGGTAAGGCAAAATTAACAAGCCAATTTTGTGCTACCCACAGTAGTGTTAATTATCATCAAATAACCTAGTAAAATAAAAACAAATATGTGCATATATATCCTAAAATAACTTTTATTCTAAAGTGTCACAGTCATTTTCTGCTAATTTTCCTAATACTGTTCTTTTTCACGTGGGAAGGAGAACTGATTGAATTGATAGATGAGAAACCATGGGCTTCTTTTCTACATTTAGAGGTCAGAGGGCTTAACAAGATCAATCCTAAGATTTAATTATCAAAGCAAGGGATATAAGGCAACACCATTAACAAAAGCAATATAGAGTAGAATTATATTCTGATTTGACATCCTATCCTCCATACTAAGTGAGATGATTAATAAGGTTAAAATGCAAATAGGAAAGGAGAAAAAAAAATAAAGAATAGATATTGTAATTGGCAGGAATTCCTATCACCAAAGTGGGAATTAAAAAAAATCAAAACAAAACAACCACTTATCCTAATGTCCTAATTATTCCTACCTGTGTCCCCTAGAGTAGTAGTTCTCCAATTATGCCCTCCCGCCCAGTGCACATCTGGAAATGTTTGTAGACATTTTCAGATGTTGGAACAGGTGTGAAGGTGCTATTAAAATCTAATGAGTAGAGACCAGGGAAGCTGATAAATATCCTATAATGCATGGGGTGACCCCCCCCAGAGCAAAGACCTATCTGGTTCAAAATGTCAATGATGCTGAGGTTAAGAAAACTTGTCCTAGAACCTTGCATTTAACTCTGTCATAATACTTGTCACAATTATAGGAATTATGTTCACAGAACTCTGACACTACATTATGTGAACCTGGTAGGCTAAGACCTTTTCATTCTCTTCATCTCTCTCCCTGTGACTAGGAGAACAGCAATTGTAAGAGGAAGAGAAGCAGCAATAGAAGCCATTGTCTCAGCCACTTACTTAAATACCTATTTAGTTACCTACAGATCCCCTACTGTCCAGTGAAGCTGCATGATTCCAGAAAGCCAAAGTGAATATATTCCATTATGCAAGCAAACTGAATTTTCACAATTCTGGAAATCTATTTCTTTAGCCCTCTAATGTTTCCTAGAATATTAGGGTTAAAAAGAAGCTCTGCCAACTTGCCTAACCTCTAATGAATATAGGAAGCCATTCTAAAAGATTATTAAATAACTTCCCATTTCTGCTTGAAAGTTTGAAAACATCACAGAATTCACTAACTCCCAAAGCAACTTTTTCCTACTTTAATATGGCTCTAAATTAGATAACTCTTCCTTATGGCTAGAAATATATTTTCCTGTAATTTTACCTACTGGTCCTATTTCTAGTCACTGCAACTAAATAGAATATATTTATTAATATATATAGAATATGTTTACATGACACCACTTTCAAAAATGTGAAGAAAGCTATCACACCTCTGTTAATCCCTCTCTTCTCTAAGTAAAATTTCTTTGTGTATGGCTGTATGTAAATTTAAAATACTACTTATATGACATCGTTTTAGAAACTTTACCATCCTATCCACCTTCCTCTAAAACATACTATTTGGGGAACTGGAGACCATTATCCTAAGTGAAGTATCTCAGGAATGGAACACCAAACACCGTATGTTCTCACTACTAAATGGGAGCTAAACAATGGGTACACATGGGGCACAAAGTGATATAAAGGACATGAGAAACCAAGACAAGGGGTGGGGAAGAGGGCTAAAAACCTACCTTTTAAGTACAATGAACACTATTCTGGTGATGGGCACACCAAAAGCCCTGATTTAAGCATTATTTAAGTATCCGGTAACAAAAACACGTACTCTGTTAATATTTTGAAATAAAAAAATAATATCAAAGCACACTATTTGGTCAATGTCTTCTTAAAGTGCAATACTCAAACTGACAGGGTCTGCCTAGGGCAAAGTATTCATACAGTAGGCAATAGCCTCTGCTGATCTAGTCCACAACTGTAGCATTTACCAACAAACATATATTTATGATCAACTGAAACTCCATGGACTTCTTTAACATGACCCATTTATATATCAAGCCAGGACTTTCCTATGTTCTTCTTACATAATTGATTACTTGAACCTTAAGTGAGGATTTGTATTTTCTTTTTCTTTCTTTTCTTTTTTTTTTTTGAGACAGAGTCTCACTTTGTTGTCCAGACTAGAGTGAGTGCCGTGGCATCAGCCTAGCTCTCAGCAGCCTCAATCTCCTACTGCCTCAGCTTCCCGAGTAACTGGGACTACAGGCATGCGCCACCATGCCAGGCTAATTTTATATATATATATTTTTTAGTTGGTCAATTCATTTGTTTCTATATTTAGTAGAGACAGGGGTCTCACTTTTGCTTAGGCTGGTTTCGAACTCCTGACCTTGATCAATCCACCTGCCTCAGCCTCCCAGAGTGCTAGGATTACAGGGCATGAGCCACCTCGCCCAGCCTGTATTTTCTACTATGTAATTTCATTATAGAACTAGGATCTTTTGGAATCTAGATTTTGATGCCTCACATATTGTATGTCCTTTTCTGCATAAATATGCATTCTATATTTTCATCTAAATCTTAGATTTAAAAATCTGTTGATAAAAAGGACTGGGCCAAAGAAAGACTACAGAAAAAGTCACTTTTCCATAGTAAACTACATCTTATTTAATTAGAGATTATTACTATAGAAAGCATAGGTGTAAAATATAATTGTTATTGCTCATCCCTCTCCTAATGTTTTGCACTCTGCTATCAGACTAATCCTTATAAAACACCTAATGCATCATGTAACATCTGCACAAAAATACTTCAATTATTCACCTTACCCACCACATCAAAAATTTCTGCTTGGTTTCTAAAACATTTAATAATCTCATGGACTTTCTGCTCCAAATTAGTCTCCTAGCTTTCCCACACTTCCAATGTTTCCTTTTGGAATCTCCCCCAATATCCAAATTCTACCATTCTTTCAAAGTACAAATTCAGTTCCAATTTATTCATTAATATGTGTGTGTGGAGAAAGTGATAAGAAAGACAGACACTTTCTAAGTACAAAGTTTGAGCTCTTAGATGGAATAAAGTATAGATATGACTTAATATATGTAAAGTGATGACCTCTCTGCCTAGCAAGTGGCAGAGATTAACTGCTAATTACCCCCCTGGTTTCTCGTTTATTTGCAACACCAGCATGCTGACCAGAGTAGGTATTGAAAGGATATCTGTTTAATTTTACAGACTTCGTTTGCTAAAATAAACCGGTTTGTGGAAATCATAATTCTAGGAGGCAGAGATTAAACAAAAACAAACAGAAATGACTCCCAAGCTCAACGAATTAAGTAAAAACTTCTTTGAATCTGCACAAGGAAAAATGATCGTGTTACGTACGCGTAGTGCCATACATACACTGCTCTCTTCCTCTGACTCTTGGATTAAGCACGATATTACTATTGCCTTTTGGTTCATGGTTTTAGATTTGGTTAGGAGATGCTTGAGCAATGGAGCACTATAAAAAAAGTTGACAACCAGCTGCAACCAAAGAATCCCCATTACCACCCCCCTTCCCACTAAATGGATTAACAAACATACATAGACGCAAGCTTGAATTGACCAATTTCAACTCAAGACTCGTCTTCCACAGTTCACGCTGCACCAGGCAACACCCATTAGTTTCACAGGAACTGAGCGCTTTTTTTTTTTTTGGGACCAAGGGCAAATCAAATAAAAATGAACTATAGGCTCGTCCCCGCCCTCCCAGGCGCTAGTTTCTTCAGCCTCCTCCCCAACCCTGCACACAAAGAAAACACTGCAAGACCAAGAGTCCCGAAGCCCGCCCGCGCCTCAGCGGGCCGAGGACGCCCTCAAGTCTCCCTTCCTCCGTCCTCCCGCGCCCGCTCGCGCTCACCTACAGCGCCAGCCGCCCACAAAAAAGGCGGCGAGTTCGGGGAGCAGCCACAGGCAAAGTCAAAAAATCAGCCAACACCGACGGTTGCCACTTTTCAAACTTGCCGCCTCCTACTGGAAGTCCCGCCCCGTCCCGCCAAACTCACTTCCGCCCGCGCCGGGTGCCGGTAGGGCTCAATAGACTCAAGGCGGGTGGGGCTTGAGTTGGGATGAAAGGCGGTGGGCTCCAGGCGGAACTATTGTTCGCGGAGTTGGCGTCCAGTCGGAACCTCGATTCCGCAGGAAGTGGGAGCACCGTGGCTTGGGAGAGGAGTCCGGGTCGGGCATTTATTCCAGTTGTCGTTTCCGCCAAGACGTGTATCGATTTTTAGGGCCTGAGGTGAAGCGCAAAAGCGAGTGAAGGAGACTTAGCATAATTCAGGGTGAAAGGGACAAAGGACGTGGGGCTCTCAGTGAGACAGGGGTAAGTTGTAGAGTCCCAGAGTAATAATAATTTGTTGCACATTGATTGTGAGCCAGATTCTGTGTTAGATGCCTGTAGGCATAATCTCATTTAAGATTTATTAAAAGGGGAGCGGATAGATACTAACATTATCCACTCAAAATGAGGGTTCTGAATCGTAGAGAGTATGCAAATACTCCGAGAGCTGAGAACAGTAGTTCACAGGTAACATAACCAGGATGCAGACACAGATCCTCTGATTCTGCGTTCATAAGACTGGCTTCGAGAGGTGGAAGTAACCTCACACTCATCTGGTCAAATCCTCTCACTTCACAGGTAAGAGACCTAGGCGCAGGGAGAAATTTATTGTTCCAAGTTATACAGTTGAATGGCACTGCCTAGATTAGAACCCAGGTCTCCTGATCTTAGCTTTTTACTCTCTCCGTTCATCCCTCTGCACATAAAACTCAAAAGTAGTAGAAAATATTAGACAGTGAGGAAAGGAGGGGGAAAAAAAACACCTTTCTCATAGGCACATGCCAGATCAAATCGATAACTTATGCATAAACATCCTCCACTAAACCCTATTTCTTTAGAGGCAGGGGAGAGAAGCATCGCGTAGTAGCTGGGAGCACAGCTCTAGAACAGGCGTCCTCAAACTTTTCAAACAGGGGGCCAGTTCACTGTCCCTCAGACTGTTAGAGGGCCGGACTATAGTATAAAAAGAACCATGAACAAATTGCTATGCACACTGCACATATCTTATTTTGAAGTAAAAAAAAAAACGGGCAAAAACACCCACACGTGGCCCTGGGGTGGTAGTTTGAGGACGCCTGCTCTAGAATCAGAGTTGGATTTAAGTCTTTGACGACATCACTTACTACATATGTGGACTTAGGCAATTTGTTTAACCTAACTGAGCTGACTTCTGTGTTTTTAAAATAGTGATAACAGTCCTATCTGCTTTATAGGGCATCATGAAGGTTATGGAAATTAGATCATGTAAAGTGCTTAGTGAAGTGGCAAAATTGGGAGCATGGTTAGCTGTTATTTTGACTATTATTTGCACGTGGTCCCTAGTGAGACGTCTTTTAAATGGCAAGTGTGGTTAGGTGTGTTGGCTGATGCTTGTAATCCCAGCATTTTGGATGGCTGAAGCAGGAGGAGTATGAGACCATTTGGGGCAACATAGTGAGACCCAATCTCTTCAAAAAAAATTTTTTTTAATTAGCCAGATATGTGGCATGTGCTTGTAGTCTTAGCTACTCATGAGGCTGAGGCAGGAGGATCGCCTGAACCCAGGAGTTTGAGATTATAATGAGCCATCATTGTGCCACTGCATCTCCAGCCTAGGGACAGAGTGAGACTCTGTCCCCCCCCACCCCCCCAAAAAAATGGCAAGTGCTCAGCAGATGTCTGTTGAGAGTCTAGATAAGAAAAAAGTGACCTATACCATAGCCAAGATTAGAATGGACAATGTAGAAAGAGAAAAATGAGGTGAAGGAAGAAAAGAACAAGGTGCCATTTTCTTGTATCTATAATAAAAATTATTTATTTGGTGATTAATTTATCGATATGGCAAATTGATATATTAAAATTGAAATTATTGGCCAGGTGTGGTAGCTCATGCCTGTAATCCTAGCACTCTGGGAGGCCAAGGTGGGAGGGTCACTTGAGGTCAGGAGTTTGAGACCTGCCTGAGCAAGTACAAGACCCCATCTCTACTAAAAATAGAAAAAAATTAGCCAGGCATTGTGGCATGTGCCTGTAGTCCCAGCTACTCAGGAGGCTGAGGCAGGAGGATCCCTTGAGCCCAGCTGTTTGAGGTTGCTATGAGCTAGGCTGACGCCATGGCACTCTAGCCCAGGCAACAGAGCAAGACTTTATCTAAAAAAAAAGAATTGAAATTATTTATGAAAAAAACTGAGTATTTATTCAAGTTATCTTAATTACAAGGGGTAGTCTGACTTTTTCAAAATTTGGTTGCCTGATAACTTGGTCAGTGTGAGTTAAAAGATGCAGCAGCAGAATTCTCACCCTAGACTTTCAGAATTTTATCATCATAAAAGCACTAACTACTGCAGAAAATTAAACTCCAGTATTTGTTCTATTATAGCATATTTTTCTGTTCCTCCATACTCTCACCTGCACTATTTCATTTTCCCTGTCAACCCTCCTGCCATTACCTCCCTTCCTATACTAGACTTTATGGTTTGTCAACCTCTCTGTGTCCAGTGCCTCTGACCTAGGTGCATCCTATAACTTTCAGTGATTTCTTACAAACTTAACCACTTGCCTCAATCCCCTTCCCAACCTCAACTCTTCTCTTTAATAGAAGGAGACCAAAGTAGTCTTAAAGGTATGTTTCAAGTACTTATCAGATTCATATGCATCTGCAATTTGTTGTACCTGTTCTTGTTCTAATTTTAATTCCATGTTCCTTTTCTAGACTGCACTTTAAAGGCTGAATGACAGACCTGTAAGGACTGAATCCACCTTTGAGTGATGGGGATGTTCAGTGAGACTATGGCAACTGCAACTGGGATTTTAATGCAGGTGGTGTTCCTGTGGTAGCTAGTGCTTTAAACAAATCTCTTTAAGTGATACAAATTTCCAAATTGTTATTTCTGCTTTGTTTTTAGCAGATCAGTAAGGACAAAAGTTGTTTCTTTTGGTCTAATATGGTAGGAATGGGTGAACTATTAAGACTAGGTCCTGTGCTCAGCTTGCCATCAGGCACCCATTCATTTGAATGGAGATTCCCTAGAGGCCACAGGCATTTCCTGTACCCTTTTCCCAGTTAATTGAGAAAAATAATGCCATCATGCAACATACACCTTAATTTCCTGCCTCCACTACTTCCATCAGTGCTACATTTATCTACCTCTTTTAGTCTATCTCAGAAGATAAAATGGACTTCCTCCACGAATGTTTTGATCACTGTTTTTCTTTTTAGACCTTTCTGCTACATATAATACCATCAATCAGACCATCTTTAGAACCTAACTCCATCTCTCCCATTTTTTTCTACTTGTTTTCATGTTTTTTTGGAGTCTCTTTCTCTGCATATTCTTAAGCAGTATTTCCCAAAGTTTCAGTCTTGAGTTGTTTTTCTGCCTGTGTCTTCCTCTTAGCCTGTACCTACTCTAATTGTTTTAACCTTTTTGCTCATGGATTCCAAAACTGTTATTCCTGGCCTCTCCCTTGAAGTTAAGGTTTTTATTTCCTCCATTTGGGAGGGCTCCTGAGTCCTTCAAACTCTAATTCATCCTTTCCTTTCATTTCCACTACCAATTCTATCTCACTGCCTCCGGCCATAATTACCACCCCCACCTACACCACTAAATCCATCTTGTAAGTAGCAGCCAGAATGACCAGTCTCAAATGTAAATGTGACCATTTCACTTGCCTCCTTAAATTTCTACATCCCCCTCCCCAGTCTCCTTCCACCTTAAGTCCAACTCCATAGCCTGGTATACTAGGGCCTCCATCATCACTTTCTAGTCTCATCTCCCATCATACCCACTTCTCGTTCTTGGGGCTGTTTTATACTTCGAGACATTTTCTCATTCTTGTTGACTGTTGTCTGGACTATCCTTATTTTCTTTGCCTGACTCTTCCTTATCCTTACTTATTTGTCAGAGGTTTTGCAAGAAGCCTTTCCTTATTCTATAGTCTCAGTTAGTTGACTTTTCTCCATGCTTTCTTGGCATTCACTTATTCACATAAAAAATATCCATCAAGCTCTTCTATATGCCAGACACTGAGCTAGAGCCTGGAAATATGATAGTGAATGGGAAAATTTGGTAATAACCAATCTAATAACTGCCTTGCAAGAGCTTACATTCTCATAGGGAAGGAAAACAGGTAATTACGAAAAGAAAAAAAAGCATTCAGTCTGATTAGTTCCATGTCTGAGAATAGCCAGGAATTGAAAGGATGAAAGTCAAGTGTTCTATATAGAGGTAACAATGTTTGTGAAGGCCTGGGCATGAGAGGAGAACACAGTCTAAGGACTGAGATTCTAAACAGAGCTGGAGAGGTAAATAAGGACCAGATCATGAAGAGCATTACTGTATAAAAGAGTTTGGACTTCTAAAAGGCAGTAATATATTTGAGTGGTTTAAATATGATCAAGTTTGTATTTAGATGATGAATCTGTCTACTCTGAGAAAAAGGAATTGAACAGTGTCAGTCTTTGACAGAGGGAAACTGGTTTGGAGATGATTGTAGTAATCCAAGGAAGAGAAGATGTCATACGATCCTAGGCTATGGCCAATGTGGATGGAAATATATCTCAGAAGAATTTAGGAAGTAAAAGTGGCAGAATTTGGTGACTGAATTGTAAGGGCAGAAAAATTCCATAAACAAGTTCAATTTGCTATCAAGTATCCACGCTTAGCATAAGCCCTTATATACTGGAGATGCTTCATAAATACCTATGAATGAATGAATGAATTTTCTCTCTTGAGTACCTAGATAAATGGGGTGCCAGTTTCTGATTTAGGTAACACAGAAGCAAACTCACTTGGGAGGTGACTAATGATTTAGTTTTGGACATATCTAGCTCAGGATGCCTGTGAAACATATATGTCACAGTGTCTAGATACATAGCAACTGGATGAGTGATTCTGAAATTCAGTAAGAGAGGTCTGAGGTAAATGGATTCTTTGCATACTTAAAAAAATAAAAGTTTATAAGGTGGAAATGATCTGTTTTGTGTCTGTTTCTACTACTACACAAGGTTGATGCTTAAAGACCTTTGATTTCCTACCACTTAACACCATGTCTGGCAGAAATTGGACACCTAATCAATGTTTGTTATTGAGCTGAACTAATTTTAAAATATGGTTTAACACATTAACTACCATGTGAGTTGTATTTAACTCACACTAGTTTTGAGCCCAGGGCCTTGTGAAGGATATGTAATTCACGTGTCTCTTTACCTTGGGACCCACATGCACTATTTTTCAAGTTGCATATAACTCACACACAGAAAATAATAAGAAATGACAAATTTTTCATTAAATTACAAAGGATCATTTTATTTCCAAAGTTTTTATTCTATTTTTGTAATAAAACACCATGGCCCCAAGGAAAAATTTTTCTTTTCTAGTGTAGCAGTCAGTGTGTTAAAAACATGGTGCATCTAACAAGAGAAAGTAACAGTAGTAATCTTAGGGAGGGACACTGAAGGTCAAAGTGAAAAAGAGATTTTATTTTCTATTGTATATACTTGGGTTCTTTTTGCCTTTTTCGTCCATACTTGTATTTTCTATGAGAAATAAAAAGATGATTAAAAAAAAGTGTTCTGCTCAATTTTGTGGACTTAATTCTCCAACTATGATCTAGTCAGTATAGAGTAGTATATTTAATGCTATGAGATCATATTAGCATTTTTGATCACATCATATTGATTGATTTATAAATTCTGTGGTTGTATCATTGATGCCATCATTCAGTTCACTTATATGAATCATGAATAATATTGATGTCTTATAAATGATGACTAACCAGGAAGAGTAGACTGAAGAGAAATTATGACCATGCATTTCATATTGAGCATGTGACAGAAAATCTTTGAAATTATGTACTATAATATAAGATCTACAAATGTCATAGTTTTATACTCGCCTAACACTTCATATGAAAGGAAATAGTGATGTATCTCTATCAGCCAACATTTTTGGCTTGCTAACATAGGTAACGTTTAATATGCAAAATCCTTTATTTGCAAGTGTTAGAATATCCTTTGCACATCTTAACTGCAGTTAATTGTGAATAAGTAATTGTAATTTTATATGTTTTTGAATTATTGTAGTGTATAATTTTATGTAAATGGCTGGGGCCATAGATGTATTGAAAATACACTAATAAAATGATAAATTCTAGTAACATTTTTATGTTCAGAGCATGTTCACTGGGTGGCGCTGTTGCATTAATATTAACCTTACACAAAGTTATTTCATTTTCTTTTACATAAGTAAACAGTGATAAATGGAGTGAACATAATGTTCTGGGTGAATAAAATTAGATTCTAAATTTATGGGCTTTATAATGCATGTTTAGAGTTGAGGCTGAAGAAGAAAAATAACATTGGATTCAAAGTAGCTATCTGCTTTTTGTTATCCTTTCATCATTCCAGGCCTATTAATTAATCAACTTAGTTCCTCAGCTGTGTCCCTCTTTATTAGTGGTTTGGGGAACTGAGCTATACATTTGTAGTACTTTAGACAGTATCTTTGTTAACAACTCGAATGGAATTTAGTTTAGAACCATAAAGTAGCCATCCTTTGCTGAGTTGTGATGAGCCTTAAGCCAGATCCAGTGAAGTAAATTGGCATGTTATGTTCTAACCCCTCTAGTATCTTTTCCTCAACTTGCACATCAAGCTATATTATTTTAATATTGTTAGTACAGAGAACCTTAGGAATTATCAGCCCAAACAAACTGGAAATGGCTAAAAATATTTGTCCAATGTAACATTTTTTAATGTTCAATTTTTATTCCCAGTATTTTCGACATTGTTATTTTAATATCCTGTTGTGTTTTCAGTTATTTCAAGGGAGTTAATGAGTTCCTCAGAAAAAAATATTACTTTAATTTTTAAATTTGTCATAACATAAGTTTTAGAAGAGTGTCTCAGTTCAGGTTGCTGTAACAAAATATCATAAACTGGGTAGCTTATAACCCAGCAGAAATTTATTTCTTACCATTCCGGAGGCTGGAAAGTCTAAGATTAAGGCTCTGGTATATTTGGTGTCTGGCAAGGTCCTGCTTTGTTATTCATAGATGGCACCTTTGTGTCTTCACATGGTAGAAGGGGCAAATGAGTTCCCTTGAGCCTCTATAAGGGAACTAATCCTATTCACAAGGGCTTCACTATCATGAATTAATCACTTCCCAAAGGCCTCATCATCTAACACCATCATCTTGGAAGTTAGGATTTCAATATATAAATTTTTGGGTGGGGATGGGGACATTCACACTATAGCAGAAGGAGAAGTTTAACAAATGAAACTGATAATAACAGTATGGCTGGACGTGGTGGCTCATCTGTAATCCCAGGACTTTGGGAGGCCAAAGCAGGAGGATCACTTGAGGCCAGAAATTTGAGAGCAGCCTGGGCAACATAGCAAGACCCTATCTCTACAAAAAAATTTTTTAAAAAATTAGCCAGGCATGGTGGTATACTTCTGTAGTCCTACCTACTCAGGAGTCTGAGGAAGGATTCCTCAAGCCTAGGAGTTCGAAGCTGCAGTGAGCTATGATATGATACTACCCCTGTACTCCAACCTGGGCAACAGGGCGAGACCCTGTCTACAAAAAAAAAAAAATGAAAAAAAAAAAAAAGGAAAGAGGAGCTTAGTGAGGAAGAGCATGTCAGAAGTCAAGAGCTAGTCTAAACTAATATATAAAAGATTATGCATCACTTGAGAATCATTTTCAAAGAAGAATTTCTTAACATGTGGCACACTGCTGACTTGTATAAAAATTATGTGTGATGCTGAACTTGTTTGAAACTCAAATTCTTGGACCCCACCCACACACCAACAAAAGCAAGATCTCTGAATTTAGGGCCTTTAAACTATCACTTTATAATAGTTCTCCAAACGATTCAGATGCAGGTGATCCTCAGAGTTAAGAACAATTGCTAACCTAGCAGGTTATTACAAATCTAAGTTCAGATCTCCATTCTTCCAGTTACTGGTCATTGTTTTCTGAGGAAGATTTCTAAACATTTAAGTCTCAGTTTACTTTTTCATACAATATGGTTAATAAGGCTGCTGTGATGAAAGTTAAATAAGATAATGAGTGTAAAGTCGTGGCACAGTGAGGGTGGTCAATAAATGTTAGTTTACTTCTTTTCCTTCCTCTGAAATCCCCTTGTACTTCATTGAGCAGTATAAAGAATTTCTGATCAGTTAGTTACTAGACATTGCTTTTGGCTGCAAATCTTATTATTGAACAAATTGTGTGTTTGTAAAGCTCCTTTTTTTTTTTGTTATTACTCTTGAAGCCAAAGTCATCTCTCTTCCCATTACATTGCAGAAGTGTAGCATTTCTTAGTTCCCAGGTTCCTGCTTCTTCTATTTTTGATTTCTTACTTAGTAAATGAAGGCCTTTTTCTACATGACTTGATAAGTCCTTTCTGTTAAAAAAAAAAAAAGTTCTCATTTTTATTTCGCAAATAAAATTGAGAAGATTTAAGTTCTCCAACTATTTACCAATTCACAAATATAGAATGCTAAGCTTATATGGGGAAAAACAATTTCAGGGAAGAGAATAAGTGAAGTATCTACTAGAATCAATTGTTACTTGACAATGCCATCTTTTTGGCTCAGAAAAGTGGTGTGGTAGGGAGAGAGAGCAGGAGCCACAGAGCTAAGGGTGAAGAAACTCTGCTTTGAGTTGCCTCACCGTATCAGATTCCCAGTAGCTACTCCCTCTGTTTCAGCCTTACCCCTTATAGGAGTTGCTCCCAAGAATGAGCTGAGTCCTTTTCATATGAATTCAGATACTGAGAGATTAGCAACAAATGGTGCATCAGTTCACTAGGGCTGCCATAACAAGTACCACAAACAAGATGGCTTAAACAACAAAAATTCATTATTTCACAACCCTGGAGGCTAGAGGTGTCAGTTTTAGCCTGTAATGTCGGTTTTTAGTGCACTCATGGCCAAAGAATGACCAGACACACCAAATAAGGCAAGCACAAAAATGAGGTTTATTGAGGAAAGAAAGATAGGATTATAGGGAAAGAGCAAGATATAGGTTTATAGAGCATGATACATATGCCACAGATGACATCTGGACCCATTGTTGCAGCAAAGGGAGAGTGAAAGAAAGGGCACAAAAGAGGTTGGTTATGGTCCGAGTCTTGTTTTATAGTGCCCAGATTGGAACCTTCCTAGTGGCTCAGACGTCACCATGGAACCACTTAGATTGGACAGTTGGGAGTTGCATTACTTATATATG
This sequence comes from Microcebus murinus, assembly GCF_040939455.1. Taxonomy (NCBI): domain Eukaryota; kingdom Metazoa; phylum Chordata; class Mammalia; order Primates; family Cheirogaleidae; genus Microcebus; species Microcebus murinus. The sequence continues at coordinate 111,019,119 of NC_134105.1, read as the reverse complement.
CAGGTTATTCTATTCAATTCCAGACTCTATGGTACCTATGCTGCTTGGCCTGTGGGCTAGAGAGTCCTCTGTGTTCAGGAGAGAATTAGGGTGGGGCAGGACCAAGATGGGGGCCTGGGGCCCACCCTTGTTCTTCTTTCCAGGCGGGGCAATTGTACCAAGTCAAGAGTACCCACTTTTGTCCCTAGGAGACCTGGAATCCTACCCTATCTACCTAACAGAAGTACAAGATCAAGGTGTCTGCAGGGTTGGTCCTTCTGAGAGAGGTGAAGATGAATCTTTTCCATGCCGCTCCCCTAGTTTATGGTGATTTGCTGGTGATCTTTGGCATTTCTTGGCTCGTAAATGGACCACCCCAATCTCTGCCTTCATCTTTACATGGAATTCTCCCTGTGTTGTTTCTATATGCAACTCTTCTTTTTTTATAAGGACACCAATTATTGGATTAAGGCCCAGCCTCATGACCTCATTTTAACTTGATTACCTCCATAATGACCCTATTTCCAAATAAGGTCACATTCTGGAGTTTGGAGCTTAGGACTTCAACATATGTCTTTTAGAGGACACAATTCAACCCATAAAATATGGTTCACAGCATCTTGAGCCAAAGGCCTTCCTGGGCAAGATCTATAAATAGCCTGAGGGCTCAAGCCAGGACAATGTGCTAGCTTCCTTCCAGCAAAATACAGTTCTTGGTTTTTTTATCTCCTTTTAAAATTGAGTAGTAATTACTTATTATTTTCATATTCCAGTGCCCTTTGAGTGTTACATGCTGAGTACGTGTGATTTGTTTTATTTTTCCTAGAAACAACTCTTAAAAAGCACTGTCTGTATATCTTCCATGGGGCGGGGGAGAAATAGGAAGTTAATTGAATTGGTGAAACTTTGAGTGTCTCAGAGGAAAGTAAGGTTTCATTCAACAGAGCCTAGAGGATTATCCTAATTTAAGCAGTGCTGACAGTGTCTTTGAATTCTACAGCTAAGATAAAATTGAAACAAGAGTAACAGAGTAACAGTTTAGAAACAACTTAAATATCTGCCCAAGCCCCAATTGCTGGTAACATGATAGTTTTAGATGGTGAAAATGTTTGTTTTAAGATGTATAGCCGCGTTTCAATGATCCATGTTGTAGAGTCCAGTTCTGTATCTGTAACTGTCAGTTCTGTAGATAGTTATATACCAGCATCAAGAGAGGCACCCTAGTGCCACAGTTTTGTAGCATCATTCCTAGCTGGCCAGCTGAGGACTACTTGCCCTGCTTAAGAATAGCTGTCTGAGAGGGTAGGTGAGAGGGGGGTGCTGCAAGAAAATCATGGCAGGTAGAGATGCCAACAAAAGGGGAGAGTTTGTCTTCTTGATCCTTGCTGATTTGTAGAAACCATAGCCCACTGTAGAACTCCCATTGGAGCACAAGGGAGCACGGTGAAAGAAATGTTTAAGAGAGCTTGACAAAGAATTTGGGGGAAGAGCATGTTTGTAATCATGGGGGAAAGTACCTATTTCTGGTTTAGATATTTTAAAGTCAGGAAGCTTACTAGGATAGCCTGTATTTATACTGTGTTAAAGCACCAAAGTAAAGAATACTTGGATGAAAAACAGTCACTTCTGAAGCTCCATGAGAAAGGACACAGTGGTTGGGGTGGGGGTGTAGAAGCTGTAAGGCAGCTCATGCAGGACCCAGAGAGAGGGAGCCCTATCCAGAAAAGGTATTGCAGTGGGGCTGGAGGGAGATGAACATGTCTCCAATAAACTAAGAACTCTGTCCCTACAGAGACCACCACATTAGAAGCCATGAGAAAAGGACACAGCCATTCCAAGCCAGGGTGATTCCAGAAATGCCCAACACCTCAGTCCAGTAGATGGATCTTTTTTGTAAGATGACTTCTGATTCTCCTATTCCCTCCTCCCTGCCCCCAACTTCAGAGAAAATAGACCTAGAAAAAGGGAGGGAGGGAGGGAGGGAAGGAGTCAGAAAGCATACCATGCTTCACCCTCTCCCCTCCTGTTTTGACCATTCAGTGTGACCAGAAAGTTATAGAATCTGTCCAAGATGTCATTAAAGAAAATGAGAGAGAGAGAGAGAGAGGTTTAAGATAGCATAAGTGGAGACAATAATTAGAAGAAATAAAACAGCTTAAGGTTTATAATGCTCTGCCTTATAAACACTCCTGAACCGATAATAATCCTATTCTCAGAAGAGATCTTCAAGGTTGAAATGCTAGACATAATTGAAGACTACTTGTTAGACCAAGACCCAAAAGACTTCCTTGTTGATTATGCCCAATGTTTGGTTTTCTAATCATTAAAGAATCATTGTATTGCCTATTAAATATCTAGGAATCCCCTGTTTAAATAAAGTTAACAAAAAAAATTATTTAACAAGTATATATTGATTGCTTATTATTGAGCATATGCTATATTAGGTGTTGGCAGTATAAATAAGAGGAAGGCATGTTGTGAGTATTTATAAATAGCTAAGAGAAGTACTATACCAGAGGGTGGATAGAAGTGCGGTGGTAGCTCCCAGAAGGAAGCAGTTGACCTCCTTGGAAATCAGCGGAGTCTTCACAGAGAGTATGACATTTGGGCTGGTTCTTGGAGGAGATGCACATTAAACCTATTGAATCCAAGTCAGCCTTTAACACCTTTGCTCAGCGTAGTTTATAGGTTGCTTTTCCCACCTGGCAAGTAGATGAGAGCAGGGCAGGAAAGTTTTGATAAAGGGAAGGAGAAAGAAGGCCTTGCATGGAACTAAGTCTGGCAGGCAGGGCTCCCTGAGGATCCTAAGGTCATGTGTCGGGCATCTAGGGAAAAGAAGTGTTACCAGCAGTGGGGTGAATCAAAATTGTGACCTAGATCATTTTACATACATCTTCCTTGATTCTGTGAATATATTTCAGGGAGCGTTTTATAATTGCATCTCATTTAGCAGGCAGGAATGATCAGACAGGACAGTCAATGACTCTTAAGACTTTATAATTTGAAACAATATGTACAAATGTGTAGAGAGACATAGATCAATAAAACTAGGGCTGACAGAGCTACTAATGCCAACCCCAAAATGAGTAAATTGAGCAAATACAGAAGTACAGTTCAAGTGTACAGAAGTTCTCTATGTCCTAGTAGCTCTCTGAGGCTTGCTTGCATGATCTACTTTTTATTTTTAACAGTTCCAGTTTTGATAGTTGAACATTAGTTAATTGTGCAATTTGGAGCAAGTCTCTGAGAGATCCTTTTTTTTCTTTCTAATAATCCTAAAACTAGGAGGTTAGACTAAATTACCGTTATGATCCTTTTCAAAACTACCTATAATTTATGACTATTTGAGGGTACTTCAATCTGTGCTAATGATACCATAGTCTCAAATTTGGAGCACTTAGATGAAATTCGTTCACTTAAAAACTATTTGGTAAGTGTCTATTAAGAGGGTTGCCAGATAAAATATAAAACAGTTAAATTTGAATTTCAGATAAGGAATGAACATTTTTAAAATGTTTCATATATTTGATATGAAAGATAAAAAATATACTTGAAAATCATTTGTCCTTCAACTGAAATTAAAATTTAACTATGTGTCCTTTTAAACATTTTATTTCTAAATCTGGCATCCTCACTTCTATGTTAGCTTCTAATACAGAAACTAGGCTCTGTAGAAGATACAACAGTGAATGGATCATAGATCTTGCCCACAGCTCTAGAGAGTCAAATGAGATTCAGATATAAATAACGATATTACAAAGTGAGAAGTTCACAAGAAATATACTAAGAAGGTGCTACAAAACTTTACAGGAGAGAGAAATTACTCCCAGCCACAAAAGCAAGGGAAGCATCAGAGCTGGGCTGTGAAAGACAGCAGGATTAAGGCAGGTGAATGTGGTGGAGGAAGGAGGAAGGGCATTCCTAGCAGGTGAATGGCTTAAGTAAAGGCATGGATGGGAAGGCATGGTGTAAGAGAGGGCAGCTAGTCATTCAGTTTGCCTGTGGCCTGGGTGGGTGAAGGGGAATTATAGCAGAAAAGATTGGAAAAGTAAGGCAGGGCCATACCACCATAGCCTGGCCAGAGATATGAGGGATGGAGGCCGGAAGTCTGAGTAGGCTAAGGAATTTGACTTAATGCTCGAAAGGATTTGATCCAGGGTGACATTGCACACCAATAGCGACATGGGAGAGTGTGAAGAATCATCCCAAACTGCTAGGCATGGTGGCTTACACCTGTAATCCCAGCACTTTGGGAGGCCAAGGCAGAAGGATCACTTAACACTAGCCTGAGCAACATAGTGAGACCCCATCTCTACAAAAAAATTTTAAAAATCAGCCAGATACGGTGGAACGTGCCTGTAGTCCTAGCTACTCAGAAGGCTGAGGCAGGGGGATTGTTCGAACTCAGGAGTTCAAGTTTGCAGTCAGCTGTGATCAATCCTCCCACCTTTGCCTCCCAAAGTGCTGGGATTACAGACGGAAGTTACCGTGCCTGGCCAGAAAACTTTATTTCAAAATATTCATTTTATCAGAAGCTGTTTTATGACTGAACAAATATGTACATTTGTGTATATATATGTGTATATATATATTTGTGTATATATACACACGTGTGTGTGTAAAAGTGCTGTCTAGAAAGTATCCAGCCATTGTTAATATAATGAGAATGTTTACGTGGCTAGATACTTTCCAGATAGCTATACATATATTTTATATATATATATACACACACTTTATATATATAGCTATATATAATATATATGTTATTTATATATTATATATAATATTTCTATTTATAAATAAATCTTTTTAAAATAAAGAACAGCATACCTACCTTGACTGTAAAAAAGAAACAAAAAAAGAGCCAATATTTGGAATATTCGATCCAAATATTTGCTTTAAATTGATTCCCTCAATACCAAAGAAAGATAGATTTCCTTCTTAACTGAAATATCACATGGTTAGACCAGGTAACCTGGGAAGAGCTTGGGAGTCTTTGCATAATTATAAAGTGAAAGCAGGAATTTCTACTTAATTATCTATGGCCTGACCAAACTGTGAAAGTTAGGTCATTGAGTAAACCAGGGAGTCTCATGGATGTTGTGTACTTAATGGAATAATGGAACACATAGGCTCATGGCCTGTGAAAGCCAGAGTGAAGGGGAGAATTGAGCAGTAATAGGATAGTTTATTCTCTGTAAAGACTCATTCTGGATAATTCCTCTTGTTTCTGATTTTTTTTTCCCTCTAGAATACCTATCACAGTCGCCTCTTTGTTTATTGAAATATGCCACAAGAACTGATGATAAATTTGTTCTCTGAGAATAGCACCTACAGGAACAGTTATCCAAAGTGTTCTGTGCCCTTTCAAAGTCTGAAATAACCAACATTTCTGAAATTGTGTGTTTACAGATAATGCTTCCCTCCCTTTTTAGCAGTTTTCTTTCAAATATGAATTATCACCAATTCCTGCCTTTATTCCTTTGTCTCTTCAACCTTCTTGCTGTCCCCATTGCTGAGTATCTAAAATAGATTTGCAGCCAAATAGAAACTACCCATTCCCTTGTCTTTCCCTGCCAGGCTTGCAGTTTACTTTCAAGCTTATCCCAATGCACAACACGACGTGAGCTGTGTCTTAGGTTTATTCTCATACTCTGTATTTGGGGTCAATAAATTGGGTAAGTGCACAGCTGTGACACAGTAGGAGTCCTACAGACTTTAAGCAAATGTGCATGATTTTATCAGTCCCAGAAGACTAGCCCTTGAGTGATCTGCTTGGATAACATTTTTGGCAGCGCTCCTTTCTTCATTTTTATTAATGTTCTGGATTCATGTTTGTGAGGCTCTCAAATTTATTTCCAATTAGATAAAGGTGACCTTCCCTTTCTCCAAGCTGAATCTCCCATGAGACTCATGAATCCTGTTGTGGCCAATCAGAGATGTCACTTGTTAGCTATTGGAGCACCTTCAGTCTTAAAATAGCTGCTAGAAAATTAAGACTGCAACATGCAGGAAGAACAGAATGGTCAGGCACATCACACGACTTTTTAATCAAATGATTTAGTTTAGGACTTGAAAACCTGGTCAGTGCTGAGCTCTGAGTGGCATTTTGAGTTTAAAGTCAGATGGAGAAACTGGAGAAAAGCTAAATCACAGAGCATAGAACTAAGATCAGTCATATTCAGAACAGTACCATTGAGGGCTGAACATCTAGGAACAATGAGATGATTAGGCTGCTTTAGAACTTGGCTCTCTCTTGTTTGGGTGGCCTCCACCTGCAAGAGGACACTCTGACATCCAGGTGAGACTGACATGAGATCACAAAACCATTGTACTCCATCCCATCTTTCCTCCAAGCCTTAGACCACCGTAGGCTTTGCTAACATCAGTCACACTTCAGGAATGAGATATCAGAGTGATCCCGTCTTTTCTGCTCCTCTTTTCTGCCTTGCTAGAAAAGGAGAAATTTCATTGCTTACCTTGGGAAACACCAGAGTTAAACATGATAAACATAAATGGTAGATGAAGCTAGTATTGAAAGCTATAAAGTTGAAAGTAGGACCTACCATTCTGGAGTAATGTATGTGTGTGTTTTTTTTTTTTTTTTAAAAGAACACACATATGATTTATTTCAGAGAGGTTCATTTCTGCCACCTCTCCAAAATATTCCCAAAATAATGATGGAGTGACTTAAAACACTGGAGGCACCACCAGTGAAACAAAACTATATATTTTCTTGTCTTTCAGTTAGGAAAGAATAATATCTACTCAATCAAAATGATAGAGTAGTGATTTTTCCTCATAGTACTGGCCACTCGGAAACAGAGAACACAAACTGTTGTTTCTCAGAATTTTTCATCCCAGTGACCCAAAGATAGTTTTCCTCGTTGAGAAAACGTCCCAGTGTTTGTTTTCGAGTTGCCATCAACACAGAACAGTACCTTACATATATAATGTGCTTCCAGCTTTTCAAAGCATTTCAAACATGTTTCTCAATCATTTATTACAGTAATATCCCTCTGTTGGTATAAGTATCATCATTTTATAAATGAGACAACTGAGATACATGGAGATTAAGTGACTTCCATGATGTACTTAACTTGTAGCAGCAGAACTAAGGCAAAACCAAAAAGCCCCGCCACAGACCTCCTCTATTTGCCTTCAATGATCTCTTTGAGTTCTTCATTATTACTCTTTTATGGCATTGTGTAAGCCCCCCAAATTTGGAAAAGGTTACGTGTAAGAAGAAGGGAGGCACTAAGGTTGGCATTCCTCAACTTGCTTCTCCACAGCCTTTTACTCCCAATATATAAAACCTATAACAATAAAGGAAAAAAGACCATCATTTTAAACACTGAACTGATGGGTGGGCCCACTGGCTCATGCCTACAATCCCAGCACTTTGGGAGGCTGAGGCAGGAGGATCACCTGAGCCCAGGAGTTTAAGGTAACAGGGAGTTGTTGATCACCACTGCACTCTAGCCTGAGCAACAGAGCGAGACCCTGTCTCTTAAAAAACAAACAAATAAAAGCAAAAACCACTGAACTGTTGTTCAAATTTACTGCTCCTATATAGAAGTATAATTTTCTTCTAAGTTTGTGCAACTGAGCTATCTGCTTAGATTGTATGTTTCAAAGGTCTGCTCTATTCAGTTCCTTTTTTTCTAATCCCTCATGTGCTTATCCTAAGAAAATAGAGAATATACTGTTACCAAAAGTTCAGCACTTGTCCCTGAGGCCATATCAGAACAAGGACAAGTGGTTTGAGGAGAAGGAAAGAGTTTATTAATTGGCCAGCAAATGAGGAGGGTGACAAACTAGTGTTTCAAAAGACCATCATCCTGTCTTTAAGCAGAAATACAGGGCTTTTAATTTTTTGATTTTTTTTATTTTAGCGTATTATGGGGGTACAAGTGTTAAGGTTACTTATATTGCCCATGCTCCCCTCCCCTCTTGAGTAAGAGCTTCAAGCGTGTCTATCCCCCAAACGTTGCACATCTTACTCATTGTGGTTGTATATACCCCCCTCCTCCCCCCTCCCAACCTCCTGACACCCGATAAATGTTATTCCTATATGTCCACTTAGGTGTTGATCCGTTAATACCAATTTGCTGGAGAGTACATGTGGTGCTTGTTTTTCCATTCTTGAGATACTTCACTTAGTAGAATGGGTTCCAGCTCTATCCAGGAATATACAAGAGGTGCTATATCATCATTGTTTCTTAAAGCTGAGTAGTACTCCATGATATACATATACCACATTTTATTAATCCACTCATGAATTGATGGGAACTTGGGTTGTTTCCACAGCTTTGCAATTGTGAATTGTGCTGCTATAAACATTCGAGTGCAGGTGTCTTTTTCATAAAGTGACTTTTGATCTTTTGGGTAGATGCCCAGTAGTGGAATTGCTGGATCAAATGGTAGATCCACTCGTATCGCTTTGAGGTATCTCCATATTGCTTTCCACAGAGGTTGAACTAGTTTGCAGTCCCACCAGCAGTGTAGGAGTGCTCCTCTCGCTCCGCATCCACGCAAGCATTTGTGGTTTGGGGACTTTTTGATAAAGGCCATTCTCACTGGAGTTAAGTGATATCTCATTGTGGTTTTGGTTTGCATTTCCCTGATGATTAGAGATGTTGAACATTTTTTCATATGTTTGTTGGCCATTCTTCTGTCTTCTTTAGAAAAGTTTCATACAGGGCTTTTTAAAAGGGGTGTTGTCAGCAGTTGGGCTCAGGTATACCTGACCAGTGTCACATGTCCTGGCTTTGGGCTATTGTTGTTTAACTATAATTGGTGGTTTTGGTGGACCTTATCTCTGATGACAACGATCTCATGATCCTTGTCTTAGGCAATTTTGTTGAGCTGTCGCCTGTTGTTTAAGACACTGTAAGACAAACAGCAAAGAATACTTTTCTGCCCCTTTGATTACTGGCCTCAGGAAGGAATACAGGTTTTAATTCCCAAAAGGGTAGGGGTTTTAAAAAGACAACTTGTAAAACATTTTGCTGCCCTTCTTCAGACCTTTATCTCTGTTACAAAAGTAGATGATACCAATACATCTTAGATGTTGCTTTATCACAATAACCTGGCTGATGAACCTGAACACATGCTATTTTCTCTTTACTTAATACCATTTATTCTGCATCACAAAGAGTCTGTGTATTGATCCCACAAATAAGATAGCTATTCTATGTTGGACCTACTGACAATTCCAGAGTTTTCAGAATAATGATGAAAGGACTTAGAAATGAGCCCAAACTTAAATGTTTCATGGCATCAAAATCATTTCCATTTGGGTTTGAAAAGTAATTGTATTGGCACTTCTATGCCTTTTATCCTTGGAATTCACAACACATTAAATAAAATTATGAAGCTACACTAGAAATTTGACCTGAGGTACCATAGAGTTTTTATGATTCTATCAATGTCTCTTTTTTTTTTTAAATAGGCTGGTTTCTCTTTCTTAGAATGGAGGCCCTGAAACTATGACACTATATGAAGTAAGGGGTCCATATGATACCAAAAGAAATATTTTGATTTAGTTAGTTAAATCAGTAAAGTTCATGGAGTATGAGAATAACAAACAGTTTGAACTCTTATTTTAAATTATTAAACTCCTGTGGTTTCCATTTACAAGCAAAATTTTTTTTTACCTTTTTTCCCCTAATCCTAAACCCAAAGAATTTTATTCAAGTGATATTTCTTATTATAACAGCCATTTTTAGGACTTGTAAGTAGAAGGTTTTAGATTGGTTGATCTCACAAAATACAAATGTACTCTTTATTTAGTGAAGTTATGAAAAAGTAATTAAGAGAAGCACCATTTCTGATATTTAAAATACTATCTTTTTCTATTCCAACTATGGAAGACCTAAAGTCTGAGATATTTGAAACATGCATTTATTTTTCTTTGTATGAGCTATAGGTGTCTTTTGGACAAGATAATATGGATTGATTGCCATGAGAAGAATATAATATAAACAGGAGGTTTATTGTAAGAGAATAAGTAAACGTCTACTGGCAACACATAAAAGCATGATTAGATTATTCTAAAAAGACATCTCTAGAAATACATTGGGATAACTTAATGAACAATGATGAAATTAGGGATATGATCTAGAAAAGTGGTCACACTGGAATACACCAACATAGGAATGTCAAGGAGGGGCACATTCAAGAAATATGAGGGAGTAGAATTATCAGAGGTGAAGAGTCTGTGATTGTTTTCAGGCTTCTGATTGAATAGCTGCATAGATAATAGTGCCTAAGTACTGGAGCAGCAGCAGAAGTTTGTGTCTGGAATAAAAAATAAGTTCAGTTTTGAACACAGTAAGCTTGAGGAGGTGCTTGTGTGACATTCAAGTTGGTATGTCCAAAAGGATACGTGAGTCTAAAGTTTATGATACAGTCAAATTAGGGTGATAAATGTGGAAGTCATCACTTAGTTAAAATGATGAGAGAGTGAATGGCATGGTGCTGAAGGCTCATCTGTGATTCTTTAATTGAACCAATGAGATCTGGAAGTATGGGGTGCTATGAAAAAAGCATAAATAGCAGGGGTAGGAGGAAATAAGTGGAGGTTGAGGAGTGTCTCTAGAGAGTTCAGGTTCCACATAAAGATTATAAGAGAATAAGACTGAAAGGGAAATTGTTCTTATGTTCTCCTTGACATAGTGTTCTACACAGAGAAACTGCCTGGTGGTGAGGCAGAGTGAAAGTGAGAAAGAAAACAACAAATTGTTTTGCAGTTGTTGATCCAAATTAGTAAATTTCTCCTCAGGGAACCTATGGCATGCACAGTTTCAGTGTGACCCATACTAATTTTTTACTTATTGTAGGGGAAAGAAATGAAAACCAAGAGATATGTTCCAAGAGCAGAGAAAAAATGAAGATTTTGTGAAAAAATGTTCTGAGATGATAGCTAAATTTAAGCTTTTATCTTCCCCAGAGTGACCTCACTTTCCATAGTTTGCTTTCAAAAATAATGGATTTCCTGTTCAAAGATAAGCTATAAACAGCACAGGGAATATATATAATTGTAATTAAAAAAGAAATGAAAGGAAAAGCTATGTTCTCTCTCTATCTCTATGAGTGTGTGTGTGTATATATAGATTCTGTTCAAAGGAACAGAACTAAAAAAAAAAATTTCTAAATGTTCCAAAAATTTACATATAGTGCTTCAAATATGAGCTAAAAATAAAAAGTTAAAGACAATGAAAATTGAACTGGTGGAGATTAGAGGAAAAAAATGAAAGAAAAATAAAACATTATCGAAAAGAAAGTCAAATAAGAAGCATCAAAAAAGTGTCTGAAGCATTTTAAAAAATATGATCATACATACATAGGGTATGTTTGACAAAATCCCATGAAACAAAATAGGAAAGAATAAAAAGAAAGTGTGATCTGAGAGATAATTTTGGAAAATAGATTAATTATATCTAATATGAATAATAATTAACAAAGAAAAAGGATAAAACAGGAAAAATGGTGAGAGAATTTATATATATTACTATATATGTGTACATTAATTCAGATATATAATTAGCATGTATACATATAAATATATGTGTACAATTATCCCTTGGTCTATGCAGGAGATTGGTTCCAGGACTACCCTACTTTCCACAGATACCATAATGTGCTTATGCTCAAATTTCTTATATGAAATGACATAGTATTTGCCCATAATTTACACAATCATCTTATATATTTTAAATAATCTTTAAATAACTTATAATACCTAATACAATGTAAATGTTGTGTAAATAGTTGTCATATTTTATTAGTTTTTAATTTGTATTATTTTTTATTTTTTTTAACATTTTTGATCAGTTGTTGGTTGAATCCACAGATGTGGAATACACAGATATAGAAGGACAACTGTGTATGTGTGTGTGTGTGTGTGTGTAAATGAAATACTTTAAAGGGAATTATCCTTGGAAACTTGTCCATGAAAAAGTTAATACAGAATAATTAACCATGAGAGATATATATCCTAGAAAAACAACTGAACTTGGGAATAGAGGGAGGGAGAAGACCAAGGAGTTGGAGAGGATGGGAGGAAAGAAAAAAAGGGAGGATGCATCCTATTGGAGAGACATGGTGTCTTGCCCATCTGGAAGGCATATAGTACCTGCAAAGCACAAATAAAATTACCTGCAAAACAAAAAATTGGGGTTGGCCCCAGGCTTCTGTAAAGCTGCAGTCATTAGGGGAACATACCAGTCCATTGGATCTGAGAGAAATAATCTATGACTTAAGAATTTTATATCCAGACATGAATTTTATATCCACGTAATCTCAATAGCAAAGATATACTCACAGTAAAAAGCAAAAGATATTTAAATAGTGTCAGCCATGAAACAGAATCAACAAACATTTAAAATGTGCATATAAGTAAACTGAACTGAGCAGTAGTTTAAGACTTGGAATAGACAACATTGCAGCCATGAAGCATTAATAGATATGCATGAAAAAGAATCCAATAAAGACCGTAGGAATGAGGTATGCAATTGTTGAATAGCACCTCTTGTATTATCCTGGATAGAGCTGGAGCCCATTCTACTGAGTGAAGTATCACAAGAATGGAAAAACAAGCACCACATGTACTCATGATCAAATTGGTATTAACTGATCAACACTTATGAGCACATATAGTAATATAACATTCATCTGGTGTTGGGCAAGTGGGAGGGGGAGGGGGGATGGGTATATTCACACCTAATGTGTGCAGTGCACACCATCTGGGGGATGGACACGCTTGAAGCTTTGACTTGGGTGGGGCAAAGGCAATATACGTAACCTAAACATTTGTACCCCCGTTATATGTGGAAATACAAAATAAAAAATATATATATAAATACAGTTAAAGAAAACTTAAGAGATGGGCTAAAAAATCTAACAGACACAGTTGGAGAATAAATTGATAAGTGAAATATTGAACCAAGGATTTTACCCATTATGTAATTCAGCCAGGCCAGATTTTCTTAAAACAGAGATTCAAACACACTATTCAATCATACTAATATATATATATATATATATATCACAAATAGAATCCAAGAGCTTACTCAAAATTGGTATTTTAGAAATGCATTAATACTTCAACATCAGAAAATCTTTCTATGTAATCCATTACAATAAAATTAAAAGAGCAAACTCAAAGGCTCACCCCATTAGATCTAGAAAACAACTAACATTTCATAAAATTCAAACCTCATTTACAATAATTATCTTTAGCAACTAAGAATATGAAGAAGTTCCTTGCATGTTATTAACCACAAATATACTACTCATTTTATGATAAAACTTCTGGAGGATTCCTGGTAATTGGGAGCCAAAGATGTCCTCTGTTTTCACTATGAATCATAATTTAGCTTGGGGTACTTTCTAAGTACCATTTTTTCATAGCAGTAAGTCAATACATATACTCTAAAATTGATAGGTAAGATTGTTAAATAAAAATTAAGCAGAACCTCTTAATATTTGTCATGTTATTTTTTTTCTTCAACTGAAAGGGATCTTTTAATATTAATGATTTGATAAAAAATATTTATCAGAAGTCTAACAATTTCTTAGTTTTAGTTCCTTTTCTATTATTTAATTCAAATAAAAGTTGTTTTAATGCTTTCTATTTCAAAATAACATAAATAGTAGATCCCCTTTGTCTATCAAGTTACACATATGTGAATTGATTGAATTATTTACTTTTATAGCTTTTGGTCTATCTTGGTCTGTCATCATCGAAGCTATGTTTGGAATGACATTCAACCCATGTTAACCTTGATTATTTTGGGGTTGTAGGATATGGAATTAGATTATGCTGTCTTCTCTGTACTTTGTTACTTTGAATTTATGAGAATAAATACATTTTTAAAACTTAAGCCCTTATTCTATAAAGAAAAGCGCATGTGTACTTAGAAATTCTGCTTCTAGTAACATATTTTATCTTACCGATGTTTTAATACTATTACCCAAATATATATGTTCATCAATGTATAAATTGTTGTACATATTGTTTTATATATAAAACATATATGCAAAACAATGTACATGTAACAATGCACTTGATTTAAAAGCAAAAATCTGGAAATGAACTAAATGTCTATTAGTAGGTGAGCAGTTATACGCATTTTGACATATATGCATTAAAGCAGCAGTCTCCAACCTTTTTGGTACCAGGGACCTGTTTCATGGAAGACAATTTTTCCATGGACCAGGGTTCAGGGGGGATGGTTGTGGTATCATTCAAGCACATTACATTTATTGTGCAGTCAAACCTCTCTGCTAATGATGATCTGTATTTGCAGCCGCTCCCCAGCCCTAGCATCACTGCCTCAGCTCCACCTCAGGTCATCAGGCATTAGAGTCTCATAGGAGTACACAACCTACATCCCTCCTATGTGCAGTTGACAGCAGGGTTCATGCTCCTATGACAATTTAATGGCCACTGCTGATCGGACAGGAGGCGGAGCTTATTCTTTGATGCAAGTGATGGGAGTGGCTGTAAATACACATGAAGCTGTGCTCGCTGGCCTGCCACCTACCTCCTGCTGTGCAGCCTGGTTCCTAACAGGCCAGGACGAGTTCTGGTCCCAGGCCTGGTGACTGGGGACCACAGCATTAAAGGGAATATCACTAACTCATTGAAAATAAAGATATAAATCTATATGTCATAATATAGAAAAAGATTCTTGGACATTTTTGTAATAGGTCCAATGTATTTAATAAGATGCATTCTTAAATTAAAAAAAAACACATTGCAGAATATCTGTACCAGTTTTCTATTGCTATATAACAAGTTACTGTACACTTAGCAACTTAACACATGTTTATGACCTCACGATTTCTTTTGGTCAGGAGTCTTGGTATGCCTTAGCTGAGTCTTCTGTTTAGGGTCTCACGAGACTGCACTGATGGAGTTGGCCAGGCTGAATTCTCATCTGAAGGCTTACCTGGAAAGAAAATACTTTCAGGTTCACTCCTTATTGACAGAGTTCATCTCCTTGCAGTTGTGGAACACAGGGCTTTCGCTTTTTACTAGCTGTTGGCTAGAGGCTGCCCTCGGCTCCTAGAGGCTGTCTGTGGTTCTTTGCAATGTGAGCTTCCACAACATGGCTGCTTACTTCGTTAAGCCACCATGGAGAGTCTCTACATTGAGCCTGTGAGCAAGACCAAGTCTGAAATAATGTCATGCTATTATGAGAGGGATATCCCATCACCTTTGCCGTATTTTGTTGTTTAGAAGCAAGTCACTGATCTCATTTCCCTCAAGGTGTAGAGATGACATAAAGACATGAAATCAAGATGCAGAAATAATGGGAAACTATCTTAGAGGCTGTCTCCCACAGTGTTTCTAGTATGATCATAATTATACAAGAAGAGGTAATTTTTTTCTTTCATGTTTAGTTGATACATAATAAGCGTACATATTCATGGGATACAGAGTTATTTTTTAAAAATACATAATTACATTTTTTTTGGAATAGGGTAAAAATGAGAATCAATTTAATTTATTCTTTTGAACAAGCTATTATAATCAAGTATTTTTGTCTATATTAGAAGTAAATATTTTGTATTCAATAAAGATAATAAAAAGCATTTGGTTTTATTAGGGGAAAATAAGTGGGTTTTTAATTTTTATTTATTTATTTATTTATTTTTGTTTTTTTCCCATTTGTTTTTTATTTGTATATATTCGTAGGGTATAAGTGCAGTTTAGTTACATTGATTTATGGCGTTGTGGTGAAGTTAGGGCCTTCAGTGTGCACATTACTGAAGCAACACACATCGTACCCACCAGAGTGATATTTCAATACCTATATACAATGCATAATGATCAAATGAGGGTAATTAGCATATTCATTACCTGTCATATTTATCATTTCTTTGTTATGAACATTCAAAAATCCTCTCTTCTAGCTTTTTGAACACATGAACTAAGTCAATATTAACCATATTCTTCCTACAGTGTTACAGAACACAAGAACTTATTTCTCCCATCTAACTGTAACTTTATATCTGTTAACCCACTTCTTCCTATCCTCCTCTCCCCCTACCTATTCCAGCTTCTGATAACCATAGTTCTACTTTCTACTTCTATGAGCTCAATTTTTATTTTTTATCTGAGTTAGAACAGGTGGTATTTATCTTTCTATGCATGATTTGTTTCACTTGACATAATGTCATGCAGGCTTATCCATGTTGCCATGAGTGACAGGATTTCTTTCCTTTTTATAGATAAACAGTATTCCATTATGAATGTATATCACATTTTCTTTATCTACTCATCTGTTGATGGACATTTAGGTTGATTCCATATCTTGACTGTTGTGAATAGAATTGCAGTAGAAATAGGGTGCAGTTATCTCTTTGATATACTAATTTTCTTTCCTTTGGATATATACCCAGTATTGGCATTGCTGGGTTGTATAATAATTCTATTTTTAGGTTTTTGAAAAACCTCCACCTTAATGGCTAATTTACATTACTACCAACAGTATGTAAGAGTTCCCTTTTCTCCTCATTCTTACCAGCATCTATTTTTTGTCTTTTTGATGCTAGCCATTCTAATTGAGGTGAGATGATATATCACAGTGGTTTTGATTTGCATTTTCTTCCTAATTAGTGATGTTCAGAATTTTCCATATACGTTTTGTCCATTCATATGTCTTCTTTTGAGAAATGTTTATTCAAATCCTTTCCCTATTTTTTAACTGAATAATTTGTTTTTTTGTTGTTGAGTTGTTTGAGTTCCTTGTATATTTTGGATATTTATTTCTTGTCAGATGAATAGTTTGCAAACATTTTCTCCCATTCTACAATTGTCTCTTAACCCTGTTGATTGCTTTCTTTGCTGCAAAGTAGCTTTTAGTTTGATATAATTCCATTGGTGTGTTTTTGTTTTTGTCTGTGCTTTCAGTCTTACCCACAAAAAATTTGCCTAGAACAACATCCTATAAAGCATTTCACCTATGTTTTCGTCTAGTAAGTTTATAGTTTCAGGTTTTATGTTTGAGTTCTTAATATATCTTGAGTTGATTTTTGTATATCGTGAGAGAAAGGGGTCTAGTTTCATTCTTCTGCATATGAATATCCAGTTTTCCCAGCATAATTTTATTGAAGAGACTGTCCTTACCCAATGTATGGTCTTTGTGCCTTTGTCATAAATCAGTTGGCTATAAATACATGGATTTATTTCTGGGTTCTCTGTTCTGTTCCATTGGTCCACATGTCTGTTTTTATGCCAGTACCATGCTCTTTTGGTTACTATATAAATCAGGTAGTGTCTACAGCTTTGTTATTTCTTTTCAGTATTCTTTTTGCTGTTCGGGGTCTTTTGTGGTTCTGTACAAATTTAGGATTG
Organism: Microcebus murinus; assembly: GCF_040939455.1. Lineage (NCBI taxonomy): Eukaryota > Metazoa > Chordata > Mammalia > Primates > Cheirogaleidae > Microcebus > Microcebus murinus. Next base: position 111,001,769 of record NC_134105.1, on the reverse strand, counting down.
TTTTTTCTATTCCTATGAAAAATGTTATTGGCATTTTGGGAGGGACTACACTGAATCTGTAGATTGCTTTGGGTAATGTGGTCATTTTCACAATATTAATTCTTCTAATTCATGATCATAAAATAATTTTCCCTTTTTATGTGTCTTCCTCCTTTTTTAGTGTTTCTTATGTCCTTACATTAATGTCTGATTAGAGAGTTGCTTTTTTAGGGAAAGTTTATTCCCTTAGATATATCTCTATAGGGTCAGGTGGGCAGGGTACTTTAACTTTGGTTCTGGGTGAATACTGTAGTGTATTCTCTGTGTGATTCTTTGGCTATTATCAATGTCAGTGGAGTCTGCAAGTTTCTCAGTGGCTTACACTACAGTTGTTTGTGGAGGCTGTGATGAGACTCTGCAGGGGCTCAGGGCACCAGATGGGTCAGTCCTCAGGCCCCTAAGTGGCACACATTGGCACTGGTTGTGACGTAGTGTCCCTAGGCAGACACATCCTCAGGCCCCCAGGTGGCTTACCTAGGCATTGTCAGTGGCAACTGTGGGCTAGGGAGGCTGGTCTTTGGGCACATGAGTATGGCACTTGGGCACTAGTAATGATGGTGGCAGGTTAACTGAACTGGTCATCAAGCCCCTGGTCAGGACACACAGGCTCCAACATATATTTTCATATTAATAGAAAATTTCTGGATGGGTACATAATAAATATTTAATGGTAATTTCCTTTAGGGAATAGCACTTGGAGGTAAACATGAGGGCTTTATCTTTTCACTGTATTTCACATGTATCATTTTTTAAAATTATTTATTTATTTTCTTCCTTCCTCCTTTACTTATTATATACCTCAAGCACCTGCCTTCTTTAAAATAATCTTTATTCATAATCAGCCCTATTTCCACCATGATGTAGTGAGGAGGGTTAACAATCCTCTCCTGATAAAGCAACTATAAAGATGTAAAACAAAAAGTGCTAAATAACTATTTCAGTGCTCTAAAAAGCATCCAACAAACTCAGTGGCGTTTAGTCTTGAAATATATTCTTGAAAATCAATATATAAGCTTTGTTAGCATAGTAATTCACCTTGAGTAGGATAGACTGTGAAAATCAGCAACTTGGCTGCCACTGCTGGGAGGGTCTCCCTTAATATGGGCTTTAATCACTTAAAGTGGTGATCTTATACTCATAAAAGTGAACAGAGCAAACCAGTGGCTTCACTACTTTGCAGTTACAGCACTGTTTGGGGACTATGCAATGGACTAGGTAGAGATTTAACACTGAAATCTTGAACATGACTTAGACATGGGGGTGCTGAGCCTACCTGTTTAATATAAAGGATATAATGAATAACTAGATGAAAAGGTACACAGGGCAAGGTCTAAAAGGGACTCAATCTCCATGAATTTGGGGTGTGCCACCTTCCTTGCATTTGGATGCTGCACCAACCCAGAAGCTCTCTGTAACTTATTGTTCAAGAATGTTATAGATTCAATCTGCAGCCCTCCTCCTCTTCCCCAGGAGGTCAGTGGGCAGGGCTGAGAGTTCCAACTTTATAATCTCTTGGTCTTTCTGGTAACCAGTCCATTCTGAGGCTACCTACGAGCCCCACCATGTCACCTCTTTAGCATAAACTGAAATGTGATCATAGAGAGGGGCCCTAGCTAGATAACAAAGACACTCCTATCACTCAGGAAATTCCTGAGTTTTAGGAGCTCTGTGCCAGAAACCAAGGAAAATGACCAAATACATTTTTTATTATGTCATACCAATTCACACATAAATCCATCAGCAGAGACTGGATGCCTTATTGGCTTAAAGTGTTTAAGCACAGTTTCTGACCAATTTTTGGCTAAATTTCAAGCTATGCAGACACTATAATGACCCCTAGAAAGCCCAACTTAAATATAAAAACAAGGAAAAAAACCTAAAGACATCATCAATCACACATTCCAGGGAATCAGAATCCCCAAATTTAGTCTAGGCAAGTTACTAAATAAGTGAAACAATAACCACAAGCCTCAGAGGAGAAAATTATGATCCAGAGATCCTGATATACAATATATTATCTAAATGGCTGTATAGCCAACAAAAAATTGAGAAAGATGCAAAGAAAGAGGAAAGTGTGGCTCATACTCAGGGAAAAAATATCAATCAATAGAAACTCTCTCTGAGTTCCCATATGTTTGATTTAGCAGAAAAAGTCTTCCAAGCAACTACATATTAACAAATGAAAGAAAATCATTTTAAAATTATGTTTAAATAATTAAAAGAAAGTTTGATATCCATGATTCAATGAATAAAACATTTCAGCAAAGAGAGAAAAATCATATAAAAGGACCAAGTAGAAATCCTGGAGTCGAAGTATTATTAGGATATTTCATCCTGATAAAAGTTCAAAGAATCAGGAAGGTATAGCAATTTTATATATATTTATATCTAAAAACAGTGTCATAGAATACATGAAGCAAAAAAGTGACAGAATTTAAAGGAGAAATAGGCCGGGCGTGGTGGCTCACGCCTGTAATCCTAGCACTTTGGGAGGCCGAGGCGGGTGGATTGCTCAAGGTCAGGAGTTCCAAACCAGCCTGAGCGAGACCCCGTCTCTACCAAAAATAGAAAGAAATTAATTGACCAACTAAAAATATATATACAAAAAAAAAAAAAATTAGCCAGGCATGGTGGCGCATGCCTGTAGTCCCAGCTACTCGGGAGGCTGAGGCAGAAGGATCACTCGAGCCCAGGAGTTTGAGGTTGCTGTGAGCCAGGCTGACGCCACGGCACTCACTCTAGCCTGGGCAACAAAGTGAGACTCTGTCTCAAAAAAAAAAAAAAAAAGGAGAAATAGACAACAGTGATAGCTGTAGATTTCAGTACCCACTCTCAATAACTGAGAAAAACTGGATAGTAAATCAGCTACGGTAAACAAAATTTCAGTAAACCTATCAATAAACTTAATATATAAATGACATTTGGAAAATGCTCCACTGAAAGACTTCAGAATACACATTCTTTTCAAGTTTATTTGAAATATTCTCCAGATAGATGACATGCTATGCCACAAAATAAGTCTAAATGCATTTTTTGGAAAAAATGAGATTATGTGAAAGTATGTTTTCTGTTCACAACAAAATTAGTGATCCATAATTGAAAGAAATATGGGAAAATTTTAAATATCAGAAAGTAAAGTGACATCCTTATTAAAAAACCCTCATCATTAAAAAAATTATAAGAGAATATTTTAAAATATTTTAAGTGAATAAAATAAAAAACACACCATATCAAAATTTATAAGAAGCAGATGAAACCATACTTCATGGAAATGTATGTAGCTTTCAACAACTATATCAGAAAAGAAGCAAAATATTATATCTGCTATGGTTTGAGTATATCCCCCAAATTTCATGTGCTGGAAACTTAATTCCCAAATTCTTATGTTGATGGTATTTGAAGGTAAGGCCTTTGGGAGATAATTAGAATTATATAAGGTCATCAGGGTGGGGCCCCCATGGTAAAACTTGTGGCTTTATAATAAAAGGAAGAGAGATCTGACCTCACAAGCTCTTGTGCTTCTGCCTAGACACCATGAGATGACCCTCACCAGATGCCAGAACCATGTTCTTGGACTTCCTAGCCTCCAGAACCATGAGCTACATAAACTTTTTTTAGACTAGTCAAGTATAGTATTGAGAAGGAAGGAAGGAAAGAGTAGAACAAAGAGTTCAGTCTGTAACTGACTATGAACAATCAAGTGAGATAACTCTCTAACTTTGGACCAGCCAAAAAACTTTTTTCTTTATAAATTACTCAGTCTGTGATATTCTGTTATAGAAACAGAAAATGGATCAGGACAGTATCACATCAAAAACATAAGCTCCTAATCTAAAAATTAGAAAAGTGGAATCAAACATGAAAGAAATAATAAAGATCTAAACAACAACAATAAAAATCAATAAACAGTAAAAGAAAGAAAGATTGCTGACTTCTAGATGAATAATGGAATAAGTTAAAAAAGAAAGAAAAGAGAAAATAATGTATTAAAAAATTTAATAAAAAAAAAAAAAGAAAGATTGGTTTTTTGAAAAAACCAGTTGACAGATTCTTAGCTAGAATGAACAAGAAAATAAGAAGCACAATTTGCCAAAGTCAGGAGTGAAAGAGAAGGCATTACTACTTATCCTAAAGAAATTTATAGAGTCATAAAGGGACTATTATGAACTCCTTTGTTCCAACAAATTTTACAACTTAGATCATATGGACAATTTCTAGAAAAATGTATATTGGAAAATCTAAATAGATGTATACAAAGTAAAAAAGTTGAATTGGTACTTTCCCACAAAATAAACACTTTCCAACTCATTCTATAAGATAGTATTATTACCATGATACTAAAAGCTAGACAAAGACATCACAAAAAAATAAAACTAAAAACCAGGTCCATCATGAACATAGGCACAAAAATATTTAATTAAATGTTAGCAAACCAAATTTAGCAATATATCAAATGTACTATACACTATGATCATTAAATAAATCCCACTTGGGTTTTTTTAACATTAGAAAAATCAATTAATATAATATTTATCATATTAATAGAATAAAAGACTAAAAACACATGGCTATCGCAATAGAGTTAGAAAACACATTTGACAAAATTCAACACCTATTCATTATTCTGTCAACAAATAAGAACAGAAGGAAACTTCTTCAACCCATGTAGGAGAATCTACAAAGAATCTATACCTAAAATTATACTTAATGTTGAGAGATTTAATACTTTCCCCTTAAGATAAAGAAAAAGGAAAAAATGTCAATTGTCACTACTTCTTTTTACAATTGCATTAGAGGTTCTAGCCACTGCTACAAAAATAAATAAATAAAATAAAATAAAATAAAAAAGAGGTAATTTAGAATGGGAAGGAAGAAGTAAAAGCTGCCTTTCTTACAGATTTTGTAATCCTATATGTACTGAATCCTAATGAATACACACATACACAAAACTACTGGAATTAATTGAGAAGATTATTAAGATTGCAGGATACAAGATCAACATAAAAAAGTTAGTTGTATTTTCATATCCTAGAAAAAAACAATCTGAAAATGATCTAAGAAAACAAATCTATTCACATTTGCATCAGAAACAATAAAATACTTAGCAATAAACTGAAAAAAGAAGTGTAATATCTGTTCACTGAAAACTAAAAAAGACTTCTGAGAGAAATTAAAGAAGATTTATATGAAATAGGGAGATATTCTGTCTTCAAGGATTAGTTAGCTCAATATTGTTATAATGGCAATTTTCCCTAACTTGTTCTACAGATTCACAATTACTTATGAAATTCCAGCATTCTTTTTGTAGAAAATTTCTGGCTGATCCTAAAATTTATATAAAAATGTAAAGGATCTAGAAGAGCCAGAAAAATTTTTATAAAGAAAAAAGTTGATGACATACACCAGCAAATGCCAAAATTTATTGTAAAGATATATTAATAAAAATAGTCTGGTATTGGCATAAAATAAGCATATAAACCAGTGGAACAGAATTGAGAGACCAGAAATACATCTATGGTTAGTTAATTTTCAACAACGTGCCTACACAAAAATCAACTCAAGTGGATCACAGACCTAAATATAAAAGCTAAATTTATAAAACTCAAGAATGAAACATAAAAGAACATCTTTGTGACCCGGGGTTAGCCAAAAAGTTCTTAGATGACACCATAAAAGCACAAGTCATAAAGGAAAAAAATAAATTTGATTTCATTAAGATGAAAAAGTTTTGTACTTCAAAAGACACTATGAAGAAAATGAAAAGATAAACCTCAGATTGGGAGAAGGTATTTTCAAATTACATATCTAAAAAGGACTTGTATCTAGCATACATGTTCCTATAACTCAGTAAATAGAAGGCAAACAACTCAATTTAAAAATGGGCAAAGGCAGCAATAGACATTTCACCAAAGAAGGCATATGAAGGAAATTTTTTTCAACAACATTAGTCCCTAGGGAAATTAAAATTACAACCACACTGAGATACCACTATATGCCCAAAGAATAGCTATAATCAAGACAGGCTGGCCATTTCATCATTTTGGAAGGCAGAGGCAGAGGGATATTTTGAGGCCAGGAGTTCGAGACCAGTCTCGGCAACATAACATGACCCTGTCTCTACAAAAACAATTAAGAAAAAAAAAAAAAGACAGATAATACGATAATACGAAGCCTTGGAGAGGAATTAGAGCAGATGGAAGCCTTGTACATTACTGGCAGAAATGTAAAATGCTGCAGGCTATTTGGAAAACCATTTGTTAGTGTCATAAAAACATTAAACATAAATTTACCATATGACCCAGAAATTCTACTCTTAAAAATCTAAGCAAAAGAAATGGAAACATATACCCACAAAATGACTTGTAGGCAAATGTTCATAGCAGCATTATTCACAATTACCTAAAACTAAAAACAATCTAAATGTCCATCAACTGGTGAATGATTAAAATATGGTATATCTATACAGTGGAATACTATTCAGGAGTAAAGAGAAAAATAGGGATACATGCTACAACATGGATGTCTTAGTCAGTTTGGGCTGCTATAGCAAGATACTATAGACTGGGTAGCTTAAACAACAGAAATTTTGTTTCTCACTGTTTTGGAGGCTGAGAAATTCAAGACTAGGGTGCCAGTAGATTCTGTGTCTTTTAAGGAATTTCTTCCTGGTTTGCAGATGACCATCTTCTAGTGTTCTCACATAGCAGAGACAGTGAGCCCTAGTCTTTGTTGGGGGCTGATTCTGGTGTTATGCCTTATGCTAATCATTCACTATAGTCTGTAATGTACATGTGCTGTCTGACCCAGCAATAGTCATTATTTTCTTCAGACACAGTTGCTGCATTGTGACTTGATAAGAGGCCTGAGTTGTTGCACATAAGCAAATGTTCCCAACTCCCACACGGAGGGCCCCCGTGGAGGGAGTCTGGAGGCCATGAGAACAAGAACAAGAAGAACTCTCCCAAGAACTGGCCCCTGATTGATGGTTGGTAGTCAATGATGGGTAAGACTCCCCATGGATGGGGGCGACCCAAAACAGGCACAACCGTGGGGGCCAAGGAAGAGCCACCGCCTGGGATTGAGACCAAGAAGCACTTCAAATGGCTGCATTGTTTTATGTTGCCTATCTTGGCCTTGGCTTTTGAGCTCTGTCCAGCACCTTAACTTTAGTGACTGTTTTGAGGTCTGAGACCATGGGAAATTGTTCCCTTTTGAAACAACTCTGGGATTTACTGATATCGCTGCTATGCTCAGATGCTCACGTACAAGGAACTAACCCTAGGTCTGGGGGGTATAAAAATAAAGTGACCGGTGCATTGGTCACTCGAGTCATTGTCACGTCCGTGTGCGCCTGTGTTGTTATTTTATGTTCTGTGTCATCCGCCGTCCTGTAATCGGGCCACATCAAGTCTTTTTCTCTTTTTATTAAGAACACTAGACCCATCATGGGGCTCTACCTTCATGACCTTATCTAAACCTAGTTACCTTCCCAAAGCCCCACCTCCTAATACCACCCTATTGGGAGCTAATTTTGGGGAGACACAAACATGCAGTCCATAACAATAGATTAACCTTAAAAACATTGGAAATTAAAGATCCCAGATACAAAAGACTGCATATTCTATGCCCCCATTTTTATAAAATGGCCAGAAAAGACAAATTTATGGATACAGAAGGCAGTGGTAGACTGACTGCAATGGGCTTAAGGGAAAAATTTGGGGGTAATATAAAAGTTCTAAAACTGGATAGTGGTGATGGTTGCTAAACTATAAATTTACTAAAAGTCATTGAATTTTATACTTACAGGAGGTAAAATATCTAAATTATACCTCAATAAAGCAATATATTTTTTAAAAGCTTTAACAAACCATGAGGAAAAACCTTGGGAAAGACCTTTCCCAGAGACCTTGGGAAAGACCCAGGTCTCTGATCCAGTCTGACTTTACATATTTAAATAAAGACTGAGTTACACGGTGATTATTTTTCTTTCTCATCGTCTGACTTAACGCTGCTTTCAGAAGGAAAAGTTTATGGGAAATTTAAATGCTCAATTCCCTAGAGGACTTTCGAATTTTCTGTTGTCCTTTGAGGAGAAACATCCAAATAACAGATGCATGAATTTCATTAATGATGAAAACAAGAATTTTTTTAAAAAATGTTTTTTCTTAAGACAGATTACCAATAGTTTTGTTTATTTTCCCCAAAAATCTCTCTTCTGAACAGGTAAATTCATTTTCTGAAGCATTCACAGGCTAAATTAACTATAGAGCTATAAGGTCCTTGTGAACATTTTAGGTGAAGAAAAAGAACTGTGTCAAAAATTTAAACATCTCTGAGTGATTAGAGGAAGTGACCTTAAGTACATACATGCTGACTTTCTATAATACATTCACAAAGTTGTGAGTAGTTATATACTGGTAAATAGTGACTATTTAGAGTTTAATAATATAGATCTCCTATTTAATTGCTATGTTTGAGTTTCTGTCAACTTTTCCAATTAGACTTGACAGATTCTATTAATATATAATGGTCAAAATAAATGTTTCATTCAGGCAATTCATTGAGGGAAAGCAATCATTCTAGAAAAGAAAGACAGGCAAGTCGGTTTGGTATGCATGAAGGTTGGTGATTAAATTACACTTTTATCTTCCAGAATGAAACAGAGGCTAATGGTAGACCAGAGTCAGAAAACTGTGAAGCTATTTCCTATTTTGTTAGTAAAAACTGAGATTCTAAGAGGCATTTAAAATCTTCAATTCCACTTTCTGTCCATATATTAAATGGAGTTATATGGTTGCATTAGAGTTGCATGCTCCTGATATGATGATAAGACAAGAAAATTAATGTGTAGCCAATCCTAACTAGCATGTCTCCACGCCTTCTAACCATAGGGTTCATATATTCTTAAATAAATGTGGTTATGTTACACATCATTTTAAGGAACATTTCTCACTTTATGTTTTTTTGCTAATGACTTATTACTTGCTACTTATTTTAGACTATGGAAATGCTGTTACACAAAAAGCAAATTCGAGCGATTTTCTATTAGAGTTCAAAATGGGTCTACAACCTGCAACATCAACAACGCATTTGGCTCAGGAACTGCTAAGGAATGTACAGTGCAGTGGTGGATCAAGAAGTTTTACAAAGGAGACAGGAGTCTTGAAGATGAGGAGCTCAGTGGCTGGCCATTGGAAGTTGACAACAACCAACTGAGAGCAATCATCGAAGCTGATCCTTTTACAACTACATGAGAAGTTGCTGAAAGAACTCAATGTTGACCATTTTACGGTCGTTTGGCATTTAAAGCAAATGGGAAAGGTGAAAAAGCTCGGTAAGTGGGTGCCTCATGTGCTGACCGAAAATCAAAAAAATCAATATTTTGAAGTGTTGTCTTCTCTTATTGTACGCAACAACAGTGAACCAGTTCTCGGTCGGATTGTGACATGCGACCAAAAGTGGATTTTATATGACAACCAGTGATGACTAGCTCAGTGGTTGGACTGAGAAGAAGCTCCAAAGCTCTTCTCAAAGCCAAACTTGCACCAAGAAGAGGTCACAGTCACCGTTTGTTGGTCTGCTGCCAGTCTGATCCACTACAGCTCTCTGAATCCCTGCGAAACCATTACATCTGAGAAGTATGTTCAGCAAATCTATGAGATGCACCCAAAATTGCAGCACCTGTAGCCAGCATTGGTCAACAGAAAGGACCCAATTCTTCTCCATGACAATGCCCAACTGCACATCACACAACCAACGCTTCAAAAGTTGAACAAATTGGGCTACGAATGTTTCTGCATCTGCCATATCTCACCTGACCTCTCGCCAACCGACTACCACTTCTTTAAGCATCTTGACAACTTTTTGCAGGGAAAATGCTTCCACAACCAGCAGGATGCAGAAAATGCTCTCCAAGAGTTCGTCTAATTCCGAAGCATGGATTTTTATGCTGCAGGAATAAACAAACTTATTTCTTATTGGCAAAAATGAGTTGCTTGTAGTGGTTCCTATTTTGATTAATAAAGATATGTTTGAGCCTCGTTATAATGATTTAAAACTCACAGCCTGAAACCGCAATTACTTTTGCACCAACCTAATAACTTCTTCCAGAGCAATGAGGAAAGAATTTTTTCCTTATCTCTGCATCACATTGTTACATGGACCCTAAAGCAATACTGCATGAGTCTTGATTTTACAGCATTCCTCATGAAGACAGCCTTTTAGAGCTTTTCCTAGTCTTCTGTCTCTAAAGTGTGTTACACCTTCTTCCTGGGCTTGATTAGGAGATAGACACCACCTCTTAATTTCCTCAGGCATGGAGCACAAGCACTTCAATTGAAGGTTCCCTTACCCCATGCATCCCAACACATACAAATAGATGCCTGGATATCTGCATTCCCATATTTATGTAAAACAACCAAATTGATTTCTAGTGTAAGTTCAGATGTCAACCTGCCACATGATAAACACCATATTTTTATGATTATGTGTATTTTTTTGAACACAGAACCTCCTTTGATTATCCCAAGCAGAATTGATTTTTTTTTTCTTCCTGGTCAATCCTATAGTGCCTTTTCTCTTACACCCCTCTGGCTTTAATATGTTAAAGAGAGGTATCCTGTTATCCACTCTGGAAACACCTAGAAATAAGCATTGGGCCTATTGATATTCTAATTTGCCGCCATGCTTAGCACAGTGTCTTACAGAGATACCTATTAACAATGAGCAAACTGAGGCACCCTTCTCTAACACCAGCCCAATTTCATAGTAACCCCTTCCCATATGGAAGTGCAGTATGCACACTCATAAATATTTCCTACATTTTTTTAGGAAAAAAAAACCTAGGAACAGTACACTATATTTCTATAACAATTTTTTTAAATGTTGTTTTCCAAGAGCAATTTATCTTTGTGAACTCATTTAGTCCTCTCTAGATATGCATCCTTGGTCTTCATCTCTCTCTTCAGGGACTGCAGGAGAAGATACTCTATAGGGGTAGTAGACAGCACAGAGGTATAGAAGTCTGTAGTCTCAGGTCCGAGGCATGTATCTTCTACAATTAATCTATGTGATCTTGTTTAAAATGTCTCCAGGATTTATTTTAATCAGGTGTGGCAAGACAGCAGACATGGAAATGATTGTCATGAGGAAGTAGTTTATACAGGCAGATTCCTTGGACCAGACGTGGAATCACCCAGATCAGTCAGGAGGCAGAAGGAAGAGAGCAGAGACCAGAGCCTTTGTTGGGGTTTTCATGGGAAGAAATGGGTGAGGCAGCAGAGGTACACTGAGTATGTTTCGGATTGGATAGTTTGAATAATTTTGGTGGGTTGTGTGCTGTAGTGGTGGTTCCTGGTTGTCAGGTACCTAGCCCTGAGGTGATTTAGGGCAGAGGAAATATTGGGTTGGTGTGTGAGAGTTTGATAAAACAGATGGTTGAGAGCGTGGGTTCTGTATTGGCAGGTTTATGTATCAAAGGCATGCATGCCGAGGAGTTTGCTTTCTCTAGGAATTAGCTAGCCCTGCGAGGGGCAGTGTCTCCAGGATCAAGGCCTCAAATGCCAGAGCATCCATAATACAGAAAATGAGACTTAGTTAATACAGACTTTAGTCAAATCACTTCAATTCTCACATCTTAGTTTCCTTCTATGTAAAATGAAAATATTAAATGAAGTAACCTGTAATGTCTCTCTCTGGTTATGAGGAAAAATTACTTAGCTCTGGGTTATATGCTTCTAGCTTATTCTTATGCCAATGAGTAATAGCTATAGTTAAAACCATGGCTCTCTACCAATATGGAAGGTACTGTTTATGTCTGGAATAATTGTGTTTTGTAAAAAGGAGATAGGCTTAATAGCCCTACCACCAAAACATTTAATGTCTCATTCATACATTTTTTTCCTTATTAGGAGCTGAGCACATAAAGCATTTGAATTATCTAGTAAAGCCAGAGAAACAAAGAGGTAGAGGAAATGTCAGACAAATCTCATTCATATTTACTAGAAGAATGCAAACCAGTTAGATCAGATAAGGTATAGTTATTTATATATAAATCACCCGGGAGCAAATCTAATATTTTATTTGGAAAAAATTTGATAGTAGACTCCTTAGTTAATTTTCCAAATATGGTGACATGCATGTCTATGAATGAATGAAGTTTATAAAGGGCAAGTATCCCTTAGGTAATTTATTTAAGAAGTATTTTTTCAGGCTATCATCCACAACATAGAAATAAAAAGTTCAGAAGATATCATTTTCATTTCGTGATTTCTATTTATGATCTATACTTGGGAATCTATAGTCCCCCTCCCTAACCCTTATAAAACTCAAATGACCTCCCAATGACACTGAGAGGGTTGTCTGTATTATAACTCTGGAGCAGATTCACAATAGGAGTGCCACGTGCGGCTGTGTAGATTGTGAGCTGCACAACTCTAGGGGGCACAATTCATAATAAGACTTGATCCTGGTTCTCCAGATGCTTTCCATTTATGTAAGACATGCGTCTTACAATGTGTAAGTATAAGAGTGGTGTGAGAGGAAAAACACTGGAGGGTTGCATAGGATGGATAAACAACTTCTGCTTGGAAATTACCAAAGAAGCTGTATGTCCAAACAACAATCACCATGTGTCTGTCTGCTCATGCTGCCATTAGAAAATAACAGACTGAGTGGCTTAAGCAACATACATTTGTCTCTCATACTTCTGGAGTCTGGGAAGTGGTGGATCAAGGTGGATCAAGGATCAAGGTGGATCAAGGTGACGGTCTTTTTGATTCTTGGTGAGGACTCTCTTCCTGGCTTGCATCAAACTGTTTTCTCCCTGTTTTCTCACACGGAGAGATGGGGAAATCACAAGTTTGCTGGTGTCGCTTTTTATAAGGACACTAATCCCATCATGAGGGCTCCATCCTCACGACCTCATCTAACCTTAACAACCTTCCTAAGACCCCGCCTCCAAATGCTATCGCATGGGGATTTGGGCTTCAACGTAAGAATTTGGGTGGGACACAAACCCAGTCCATAACACCATGTGAATGACATTTCCTAGAACCATGATGGGTTCAATTTTCACAACAATTTTTTCTCTCTTTCTCTCTGGAGCATCCTTTGACTTTATTTTTAACTATACCATATTATTTCACTCATCTTTCAAGACTCACTTCAGGTTCTAACTCCTCCACTATTTCTTTAAAAATTTGTATTGAGAACTAGGTACTTCCAGGTGCTATAGTAGGTATTGGGAATATATAGATAAATAAGATATGATATGCCTTTGCTCTCTCTTACCTTGCAGTCTAGAGGAGGAGATAAGTGCTAAATGTAATAAAGTATCAAAGATGGAGTGATATAAGTCTAGGCAAGAAAAATTAGTAGTGCAAAAGAGAAGGTGACTTATTCTACCTAAGGAAGCTGAGAGAGGCTCCGAGACACTATGGAGTGGAATAAGAATTCACAGAGAAAAATAAGTTTTGAGATGAACCTCGAAGAATGAATAAGCATTCAGTAAGCAGATTTGCAGGGTATGGGCCTTAAAATATTGAGGCAAGGCATGGAGATAGGTCATGAAAGCCCTTCATGACCTAAAGGGTTTGAACTTTATCTATAAAAGTACGAAGCCATTGAGGAAAGTCACCATGCTTTAGAAACATCCTTTGGGTGGGGATGTGAGAGATGTGAGTCCAGAGTAATAAAGACAAAGCTGGGCCACAATTGCAAGAATGAAAAAAGAGATGATGAGGTTCTGAATGCAGTAGGTAGCAGTGGGATGAATGTGGGAATGAATATGAGAAATATTGGAGAGATGCAGGTTCGGATGGGTGAATGAATGTGAGGGACAAGTGGAAGGGAACAGACTAAAGCACCTCTCAGTTTTCTGACTTAGATGACTGAGTCTTGCCATAAACTGGGATTGTATTAACAATAACAATGGGGGAGCAGATCTGTCCGAGGTGGATGGGGTGGCAGGTGGGTAGGAGATGAGTTCAACATTGGACTGACGTTGGCCTCGACGTGGCCTCTGCATAGTCTTGGTAGGCAGTTGGTGAGTCGAGGGCACAGGGACAGGTTTGGGCTGAAAGTGTAATCTTCACATTCATGTTTATTTAGAGGTTGATGATTGAAACCCAAGGGAGTGTAAAGAATAAAAATAAGTGAGTGCCAGGGATGGAGCCCTTGGAATTGCTAATTTTTAAGGAGTAGGCAAGAATATGAAAAAACAAAAAAGGAGAAGAAATGGTTGTTGAGGTATAGGGAAAACAACAGCAACAAAAAGGTAATGATTATGTGGAAGAGTTTTAGAGGAAGGGCAAGGATAAGTAAATTAAAACCTCAAAGAATCCTTTCAAGTTGAAAATGAGTCAACAGCTTCAGGGGATAGGGGGACGGAACCCTGAGGAGATTGGGAGGTTGAGGCAAATGGAGGAAAGAATATGTAAATCTTTTGAGGAGTTTAGTTGTAAAAGGAAAGAGAGCCATAGGGCTGTAGAGAAGGATACAAAGTCAAACATTTATTATTATTATTACTATTATTAAAAAGCCTTCAGTATGTTTATAGCCTACTTGAAAGAAGTTAAAAAAGGAAAGGATAGTAAATACAGCTTAGAGGAGGATGTTGAAGGCACAAGCTGCCTTACATGAATAGGAGATCAGATATCGAAAATCTAGGAAGAAATTACATTGAAGTAAAAAGAGAAACTTCTTTTATTGATACAGAAGTGGAAACTAGTGGGAATGAATATATGTTTAAATAATTTGTAAGTTTGTAGGCTCACTGGTGTGATGGTAAGGAAGTTGATGTCTGATAGCCTCATCTTTTTTTTTTTTTTATAAACTTAAGGGATATGATCATCACTGAAGTTGCAGCAGAGATGGAATAAGGACCCATCTTTACACTCAACATTTTACATTGTTAATCTGTAAAGAAAGTAAGGACTAGGCCCTGTGAAAGACAGAAGAGACACCTGAGCAGGGTGACAGGTGAAAGGTTTGTCAAATAGTACGGGTTGTGCCACTGAGTTGGAGTCCACAAACTTCTATCAGCAATAATGCACACTGGCGATACCGTCTAGCAATGCTCAGCAATTTGAATACACGAGTGGCAAAGGCATGTGGCTGAAATTTACAATGGTGGTGAATTGACATAAAGGTCTATGAATTCTGAAGTGCTAGTGAGAGAGTAATTTAAGAGACTCACCATGCATCTAGATTGGGTAGAAAAATAATAGAAACCATCAAAATAGTGATAAACTTGGAGAGAAGGGAAAGATTTAAGGAACAAAGTCTCAATGAGGTTGAAGAGCAGGTAGACAAAGGGAAGTATAATGAATCTAAGGATGAGAGATAATAGCCAGATCTTAGAATATTGGGATTATCCATTCCAGAGATAAGGGTATCCCAGGGTCCAGATTCTGCCATGTATATGGATTATTAAAGTGACAATTAAAGTGGAAGAAGGACTTTGAGGTCAAAAAGCTTGGGATCAGTTTCTCAGATGGGCATCCATGTGCATAATACAATTGTGGGTGGTGTTGGCAGGAGCTGGGCACAAGTGGAGATTGTGAGTCATACCAGATTGCTCAGTAATGAGAGGTGTGGGGTGCAGGGCAAGTAAATAATGAACAGATGAGCTTTGATTCAGCTCAGTGTTTACAAAGTGTTATTCACAGATATAATTTCACTTAATCTTCACAACCTATGAGGTAAGACATGACTATTAGTCTAATTTTACAGATAAAGAAACTGAGGTTTAAGTTGGGACTTGCCAAACAAAATTCACTCAAGCCCGTGAGTGACAGAGCTGGAATTTGAGCCCACATTTTCTGACTGTAGATCTCATATTCTTTCCAGGATAACATGCAGCCTTAGCCAAGATAAAGTTTTACCCCTTGGGGCACACATTTCACAGAGGTACTCTAAAGATACAATGCCTTAGTTCAAACAAAAAATACTGTACATGTGAAATTTAAGACCCATTAGTTAGGTAAAGGATGCATTTCCTGAAGGCTGACAGTATTTCCTGAAAGTGTTTCCCCCAGTTTGTGCCAAAGAAAACAAAAAGCTTATTATGTACATGCATCAGTCAAAACTCCTCCTCAGCTGCCTCAAGGCAAAGAGTAGAACTGCCCCTCAGAGTGCCACAGGTGCTTCTTGATGTTTAATTTAACTCAATTACACCTGGATAAAAATGTCAGGTAACAGGGTCAAGAAATAGGCATGGAGCACGTAGTATGCTGCTTTAAAACAACATCAAGCAGACGGTCCAGGTTTTATTGCTCACATCTCTTTCATGATTCTAATTTCTTCTCAAAGATAAAATTACTGATCATTATTTAAACAAAATATTTCTAAACCACCAACCTTTCTGAGAGTGAGAATCAGGGTCCCTGCTATCAGACATTATGGCCATTTGTTTCTTCTGTTTGATTAAACAAAACTATTAAGGTAGGAAAAAAAAAGAATTAATTACTCATTCCCACTTTCCTTTAATTTCTGCCACTAGAGTTTATTTCTGACAAAAACAGTAAACGAGTGAGATTGGCTTTTGGGAGTACTGGGGCTCTTTCCCTTCCTGGTAGTAATACTTAAGAGCATGGCAGGTGCTAAGAAATGGTAACCAAGTCATACTTAGCCTGATAGCTAACTAAGGCACTGGCCATGAGGAGAGAAAACAACCTGGCCATGGGAGATTCAAATACACAAAACCATTTTTGGAGACGTTTGAAAGGGAAAAATCTATCTGAAAAAGTGGTACTTCTCCTTGAATATGGATAGGAGTGAATATTAGGGAGACTGAAGAAAGGATCCTCCTTTTGGGGGAAATGCCCAATGGGCACATTGCCATAAATTTCAATTGAGTGGACTCACAGATGGCAAGCCAGGAGAAAACTGAAATTAGAAAAATAAGTGAGATGCAAAAAGGTTAAGCAAGCTACTGCCAGTGCAGATTTTATGAAAAGGGTCTGACCTGTAAAATCGAGATAATCAAGTCCCTGAGGTTCTTTATCTCATGAGGTGTGGGCTTGGGTGGAGGCAGGGAATAGCTGAGTTGAGAAGTAAGCTGCAGTCAGGTGCCACCTAGACCAGTTTTATGGAATCAAGTTCTCTTCCCTGCCTAGTAGGGAATTCACCACTACTCAAACATCTCCAGCCCGTGAAGATGCCCAGGGTGAGAAAGAACTTTGATGTCAGTGGCAATGACATAAAAAGTCTCAACAGTCAGTGTCATTCAGAAACAGGGCTTCTGTGAGCAGTGGGATCCATCATTGAAGAATTTGAGTGAAGAGACAGTGTAATCTCTAAACAGTGGGCAGTGGGGATACCTCCCACACAGCAGAGGATATATAGAAAATAATGGAGAGAGCAGCATGGAGCAGTATGGTAGCCCTCAGAAGACCATGCCTCACCACGCCCAGCTCCATGGTGTCTGAAACTTAGAAACAACTGCCTGATACCAAGGGAAGAATCCTAGAATACTGACCTTACACAGAGCCATTTAAACATACACCATCCTAGTCTCAATGTGCCATCTAAGAGCAAGAATGGACAGTGATGGGCATGCTGACCCACAAGACCTCATGTCCTATTACTAAAATAACCACTAAAATACTGACATTACATGCATATATGCCTTGTGAGGAGAAGCCAGGGGATGTTAGTAAAATCTAATTAATCACAGTATTCAGCTCTTTCCCCAGAGTATAAACTGGCTTCTTCGCTCCAATATTAACAATGTCAGTCAGTTTGGCTACTGATTCATGACCTCTAGATTGTTAGCTCCATTATACACAGTAGATTATTTGTTAGGGTGGATTGCTTTGCTCAAGGATATCAGTGGCTTAGAGGGTTAATTTGGGACATACTCAGGTCCCTACCACCTCAGAGAGGGAGGAGAGATAGAACAAGTTAATTAAAACTACCTTAAAATATATATATATATATGTGTGTGTGTGTGTGTGTGTGTGTGTGTGTGTATAAATGCAAATATTTACTAAAAGAAAAATATAGCAAAATAATGTTTTTGAAATATTAAGCTTTTCCCCCTGATATTTCCCCATTTCCTTTTTTTTCTGTACAAGCTAATAATTATCTGTGTTCCTCATTCCAGGGAAGGGAAAAAAGCGTGTGAGCCTCTGAATCCTGGCTTTGTTTACAAAAATCCTTTCAGGAATGAGTTGGAGGAGATCCAAAATGTTTAGGAAACACTTGGATTGAGGAGTTCAGTGTTTCCCATTGCACACTAGAACAATATTCCTTCAGGCTTGGAAAGGGAAGGAGTAATGGAAAGGAGGTGATAAGAGCAGAGAGTTCTGCGGACCTGAGAATGGGAAAGACCCTGTAACTTTTTTCTCTAATATAGTCCTAGGGAGGTGGTTTAAGAACACCTGTCTGTGGTGGTCTTAAGAGCAGAGGATGGTCCCAGTTTTCTCAGCAGAGATGCCTACAGCATTGCCCCAAGAAGCTTGCATAAGCTCCTCCAAAATCTTAGATTCAAACTGGGGAAAGGAGAGAAGACACATAAAGTTTCTGCAACCATAGCAGAATATGAGCCTGAAACTCAGTTTGAGTTAAAGCACAGGAATTAAATTTCTTTCACATCTGAATTTGAGGCCTTAGATTTACACTAGCTAAATCGCCACTTATGCTGTTTGTCAACTTCATTCATTTGTGTCTTGAGTCTCCAACGAGATGCACATACTGGGACTGAAAACTGTCTTATGTGTCCTTATATTTCCTTCGCTATTTAATAGTCACTCGGTCATTTAAACAGATACTTGTAGAGCACCTACATGTTTCAAGGATGACTTTGTTGCTGAGGACACATCTTTGAA
Source organism: Microcebus murinus (assembly GCF_040939455.1). NCBI lineage: Eukaryota > Metazoa > Chordata > Mammalia > Primates > Cheirogaleidae > Microcebus > Microcebus murinus. The sequence goes on along the minus strand of NC_134105.1, from coordinate 110,982,900 downwards.
CAAAATCAAGATGTTTCTGATCTCATGGAGCTCACAGTCTAGTGCAGGAGACAGGATAATATTCAAAAGAGCAAATACATGCCATGTTAGGTGGTGATAAGTGCAGTGAAAAAATGTGAATCAAGGCACAAGGGCTATCTAGAGTATTTACTACTTTTGAGTACATGATACTTGCTCAGTAAAATTGTGCAACCGAATTCACTGGAACTCATGCTCTTTGAAGCACTGGTAATAGTTTCAACAAACTAAGAACATTTTCTCAAAAAACCCAGAATAGGCCAATGAGAGCAGCAAATATTTATATAAGATTCATAAATAAAACAAACCATCTAAAGACCTCATTAGTAGACTGCAAAGAAAGCGAAGTAAAAAGATAAATCACACGAGACAAGAACAAAATTTATTTTCGTTAATTCAAATCCAAGTATGTCTGATTCCAAAGGTTGGGAAGTGTGTTGGCATCATGAGAAAAAAAAAGCATAGGCTTTGGAGCTGAATTCCTGTTTCAGATCTTTCTAGTTTTATTGCCTCAGGCAAGTTATTTAACCTTTTTTAACTTTCTGGAGCCTCAATTTTCTATAGGTAAAAGGAGATTAGTAATTCCAATCCCACTGGGTTATTGGGAAGATATATTTAATGATGATCATTTTAAAATAGTATGATAATATAAGCACTCAATAAATGATAATTATTAAAAAATATTAGCTCCCACTCCCTCATAGGTGTGCTGGATTACATACAGCAGTGGGAATGGAAATGGTGTCTATGGACAATACAGCATTGCTTATGACTAGAGTAGAACACAAGGACGTTTTACATAACTAGCGGGTGCCCTTGGTGTTCCCTTTTGGAGCTTGTACTTGGCTTCCATTCCCTAGCATTTAGCTCGGTGTCTTCCCTTCCTTGCAGAAGATACGGTCTGTTACCTGAGTACCCAGTGCTCCGGGCTCCTGGCCCACCTGCACTCCTCCCAAGCAAGCCTCTGCACCCCTGCTAGCCACTCTGCATTTGCTGATGCCATGTTCTCTCTCCTTTCCAACCCTTGGGACTTTCTTTTTTATAAGTGTGCTTCCTTCTAATCAGACTAGCTGTGGCTTCTTAATAGATTTCTAGCAAATTAGGTAATTCCAGTAAGTGGTGAAAAACTTCAGTGGCACCTAGAAATCATCTAATAACAACTCCTACTAGCTTTTAGGAGTCAGATATCATAAGTCCCTTCCCTGTTTCCAGCCCCATTGATGTTCTTTCATCACACTCATGGTTCCCTCCTTTTTCATTGCCTTCCACACTGTATTGCAAGTGCATTTATGGATCTGTCTCTCCTCAGGGACTGTGAGCTCTTTAAAGACTGGAGTCTGTGCCTTAATTTATCTTTTACCTACAGGCTTGATGTAAACTGGGAGGTCAGGTATTTTTCTCAACAAATAAATAAACTATTATCATCATGTTATATATTAATAGATGGAACACCTTGGCTCTTTGCCAAGCATTATGCTAGTGATTTTCCATATTACATATATTAAAATATACATTTTAGTACTCTCCTTTTGAAGACAGGGCTCTGCGTGTTTTGCTTAAATAACTCAAAGTACACAGCTAATAGAGAAACTCATCAGGACAACAGAGGGAGGTTCAACGGAGAGAGAAACGTTTTAGCAGATGAGGGCTTCTAATTTCTCCAAATCACATATAAATGTAGCCACATTTTTCTGCCTCTGTGTAATACCAGCTTTGGCTTTGGGCTCCTGATCGAGGCATTGTAGAAAGACAAAGATACAGAAGGGAAAAGCTCATTGCCACATTTAGGCCATCTCTATTTATATACACATCCTACCCAACCACAACTACATTCTGAAAAGGGCATTGTTTTCATAACTTATTTCCTTGAGCCCATCTGCAATACAATCTTCCCGAAGCTGAGATTTTTCCCAGAAGAATGCCCTGAGAAACTAGTTGGGTTTCTTCTCCAATAACATCCCAAACTACCAATTAATTATTCTATGAACAGATTCAAACCACAAAGGTTGTAAATGGCTGTGGAGGAAATCGGACTGGCTAATGGCATGAATATTTTCTTCAACACGGAGTGAAACTTGCTTGCATCTTAGGCTGTTGAGAGGGCCAAGGCCGGTGGGAACACAGCGGCCAGGGACCAGCAACCCTGAGCCATGCACCTCCCCAGGGAGCACTGTCTTTTAAGGTGCCACAGGGATCAGTTATTGAGGCCAGCCTGAGGTCCTGGGTCACGTCTGAAAGAGGAAACAACAAAAATCTTCCTGGGAAAATTATGCGAACATGAAAATAGCCAGAATATGCAAGTATTATCTTGCACCCTAGGGAGATCATAAGTATGGCCTGAAGGAGAAAAAAATGTAGGCGGGAAAGATAATGGAAAAAAGAGAAAAGAACTGGATTAGAAGTTTAGTCCCAGCTGTGTTAGAATATCCCAGTGTGTCACTATCTTTCTCTGGTTTCCTCCCTGGAAATGTCACTTCCAGTTATATTCTATAAGATAGTTTGTGGTGCTGAAAATTCTACGGTGCTGTTTTCAAGTAAGTTCTCTGGATTAAAAGCAAAATAGATACAAAAGAGAACATAAGATAAATTTTGAATGTATGAAAAGAAATAACACTGAAAGAGGGGGAAGTTTTGCTACTTGGTAGCAAGATGGGAGTTGAGATTTCTACACCCACCCCCTATCTCCCACCCATCACACCAGCTCTCTATCTCAGAGAGAATAAAACTGGTAATATTAGATCCTTAAAGGGGACCCTAGACTTAAAGAATTCCCTTTGACTATGAAGCTTATTTAAATCTCACACTCCCAACCACAAATGTCCCTCCTGTGGGTTTTCCATTTCCCCAGCCAGAAATAAGCATTCTTCCTTTTTGCTTTCAATAGCCCCAGTGCATATCTCTCAAAAAACACATCTTGTTTTGTAATTATTCCGTCAATTGTCCTGATTAGACTAGACTCGACTAGAATGTCAGCTCCCTGATGACAAGAATTGTATCTTATTCACTTTGGTATTCTCAACAGGTATAACAGTACTTGGCCCTGAGTTAAACCTCAAAAAAATATGTGCTAAGTACATGGAAAATGACTGGTTATGTTGAAAGAGAAATTTGAGCACAGAGAAAAGGGAAAGATGGCTGGCAACAAATTGCCTTTCAAGCCAGGTGTGGTGACTCATGCCTGTAATGAAAGCACTTTGGGAGGCTAAGGCAAGAAGATCATTTGGAGCCAGGAGTTTGAGACTAGCCTGGTCAACATAGCAAGACCTCTCTACAGAAAAAAAAAAAAAAAAAGAAGAAGAAAAACTTAGCCAGAAGTGGTGGCATGCACCTGTGGTCCTAGCTACTTGGCAAGCAGAGGGGGGAAGACTTCTTTTTTTTTTTTCCCCCAGCTTACTTTATTTATTTATTTTATTTTAGCATATTATGGGAGTACAAGTGTTAAGGTTACTTATATTGGGGGAAGACTTCTTGAGCCCAGGAGTTTGAGGCTTCATTGAGCTAGATCCTGAGAAAAAAAAATTACCTTTCAAATCCTTTCCAAATCTGAAATTGTTAAACTTTTATTGGTCCAGTTCATCAAGTAGTTTTCTAAATATCAATGTGATTTTGTGACTATGCTCTCCCCTATCCTCCCTCATTACTATTTTCTCAGACTTCCACTTATTTCTTTCATGTACTTGGATTCTCCTCCTCTCTCCTTCAGCACCAGGATATCACCATTCTTAGGCTGATTACTACTTTCTTCCTTCTTTTCCCTCCATATATATATACAGTATTCTTGGTTCCCTAGTCTCAGGATGACAGTTTAGGATAAAAGCATCCTTTAAACTGATTTCCAAATTGCCTTGGAGATGTACTTTTCTTTGTGAAGTTCATTTTAAGCAAAGATGCTATTGCAATTAATTACATACCAGTTTTAATGATACCCTTCTTATTGGATAGGTGTGTATCTGCCTGTTAACTAATCAATCAGCACAGGCCTTCTCATCAGCTTCTTCCTCCTCCTTTCTCCTGCTCTCGTCCCCCACTTAACTCTAGGGAAGATTATCTCACTCTTCCCTTAATTGATTCTTGATCACTTATTTTCAGTATTGATTTAGCTTAGGAAATAAAACAATCAGAGAACCATTGTATAGATTTCAGAGCACTCTGACACAGGTAACCTGGAAGGTTACTTCGGCACTTTGGTCCTAGAGGAAGCAGAAAAACCCTGGTTTTTAAGAGAAAAGTTCTACAAAAAATTGATTCACCCTGAAGGGGTTTTAGGGATCATTTAAACACACCCAATGCTCAAATTATTCCTCTCTTTGAGTGTTCCCAATCAGAATTATGCAACACTTTCATCATAGATGAAATTCCTATCTGTAATTGAGTAGTGTATTGGTGTGATTTAGAATTATATAGAACATTAAATTAGCTCCAACTCCTTTACTTTTACAGATGAGGAAACTCAGGCCCTGGACGGAGTGGCTTATCCAAAGTCACACAGAAAATGAGGGGTAAATCCAGGACTAGAATTCATGTCTAGTGGATGAAAAGCAATCTAAAGTCTTTTTCCAAACAGCTCCCATAAAAACTGAAATTCCCACCCTTCAAACCACTTCTTATTTGTTTAAAATTTGTCTTCAGAAAGCCCTGGGAAAGACACCAATATGCAAGTGGGGAGTGTGGTGCATTCTCATAGCCCTCACTGCCATTAATTTGGTTCTCAGATTAGTTCCTGATCCCAAGTAGAAAGTAGAACTCAGAGAATTGGGTTCATTAGACAGAAACACCTGGATGTTTGAAATAGAAGTCAGGAAATGTCTGGAACAACATTTTCAAGTCTGTGCTTTGAAGAATACTTATGATATATCTATGCTATTGATAATATAGGCAAAAAAAGAGAGATAATCTTGGTCAAATCAGTTGAGATTTATTGAAATAAATATAGTTAAATGGATTTTTATAACTTTTTCTCTGCAAAAGACACTATAAAGAGGATGAAAAGACAAGATATAGATGGAGAAAATATTTGCAAACCACACATATCTGACAAAGCACTCTTATGTAAAGTATATGAAGAGCTCTCAAAACTAAAAACAAATAATACAATTGGAAAATGGGCAAAAGACATGGGATATATTTCATCAAGAACACAGAAGACAAATAGACACATGAAAAGACGTAAAGATGTTCAATATCATTAATCATTAAGGCAGTGAAAATTATCCCCACAATAAGATACCACTACACATCAACTAGAATGGCTATAATCAAAGAGACATGCATTACTAATCTAGGCAAGGATGTGGAGAAACTAGATCTCTCATACATTGCTGGTAGAAATATAAAGTGGTACAGCTACTCTGGAAAATAATTTGGCAATGTCCTAGAAAACTAAATATACATACACTTAACATACAACCCAGCAATCATGCCTTTTGGAGTTAACCCCAAAGAAATAAAAACATATGTCCACATAAAAACATGCATATGAATGCTCATAGAAGCTTTTAAAAGCCAAAAATTAGAAACAACTCAAATATTTTTCAGTGGTTGAATGTGTAAATAAATGATGGTACATGTATAGCGTGTAAATGAATGGACAATTGATACATGAAGCAACTTGGATGGATCTCAATGGAATTATGCCGAGTGAAAAATGTCAATGTCAAAAGTTTACATACTTTATGATTTATATTATACAGTTTAGATGCATGATATAGATTCTAAGCTCCATTTATATAAGATTCTCAAAATGACAAAATTATGGAGCTGGACATACTGGTTGCCAAAGGCAGGGTATCTAGGCTGGAATTATAAATCTAGGAGCCATCAGCACACAGATGGCATTTAAGACCATGAACTTACATGAAATCACTTTGGAATATGTGAAGACAGAAAAGATGAGAATTCCAAGGACCAAGCCACAAGTCCCAATACATTAAGAATCCATTCGAAAATAAGGGATCAGCAAAAGACACTCAAAACATATGGCCAGAAAGTATAAGAGTGGTGGGATTTGGGGTGATTTTTCTCTTTTATATATATATTTTTTTCATTGTGGTTTTATTACTTTAAAAATAAAAACAGCTTCTTCAATGTGTTGTAAACTCCTTGAAGGCAGAGCAAATCTATTGCCTGCTCTGGGATACTTTATGTATACTCCAATTCCACTAAAAAACCGATAATCTTCACAGAGAAAGAGCTTGTTAATTCGAGGAATAGATTAGTTAAGGCATTCCATAGTCATGAGAGGATTGAGTTCATTTTGTATATGTTTGTGTTGCCTTACATAAATGTAACTCAAGAAAAAAAGAAAAAAAATCTAAAATGTGTTAGTGGATAACTTTCAGGGTTGAATTTTCCCTCCTCTAGATGCTATGCTTCATAAGGTTAAGGACAGTATAGTATCTATCTAGTTCTTTGCACAGTGCCTTTCACTTAGCAAGTCTAGGTCTAGTTAAGAACATTTAGGTCTAGTTAAGAACCCCCAAACACTCAAACGTTACATTTATGAAAAATCCGTTTGCTAATGACTAAGCCCTGGGCAGAACTTGTCTGTAATTTTTACATGTCCAAATTTTTTCCCTTTTATGGATGGAGTTTTATACATCATAAATTCAAATGCTTAAGGAACCGTAGAAGTTATTTATTCTTACCCTCTCTACCGATCCTCTTATGTTGAACTACTGACTCAACAGAGCTTAGCTGAAACTGGCAGTTTTCTAACACTAATAATATTTTCTTTTTCTTTTTTTTTTTTTTCAGGACCTTTTTGCCAAGAGCTTAAAAAAGTAGTGAGGTAAGCAGGAAAAGGCATTTCCTCTCTGATGGCCACATCTAGAATGTTCACATTGAGATTTGCATCAGCCACAGTACGGCTTTCTCCTTTCTCACCACACCTGACTTCAGCAGCTTTTCTTTAGAAGAGGTTTAGGAAACCTGCGCTCTATTTATAGACAAGTTATTTAATAATGAAGCTATAATCATAGCTCAATTACAGTGTCACATCACCATGTCATCTGCACCGTTTCATAAGTTTGCTGTGAGAACACTTGAGACAGAATAGGTTCAACGCATATTGATGGCTAAACTCTACTCTCCCAAATATAGATATTTTTTTTTATGTATTTGTCTTTGGCTCTCTTTTTTTTTTCTTTGAGCTCATTTGTGATAATTGCAGTGATTGCTTCCAAAAGATGAAATCTGCAACTTGTGTCTCTAGTGTCTGCAACTTGTGTCTCTAATGCTTCAGTTCTAGATAATCAGCAAGTAGCTCCACAAGAAAGACCATAGCCTAAGCCATGTTTGCAGAAAGGTTAAGGAATCAACTGGAGAATCCAATGATTCATGACTTGTGTCCTGAGTCAGCTGAGATTCATTAGGTGGTGTTAAATTAAGTAAATGAGCCGAATACTAGCCTCTAACCCATATTATACTAAAAACTGTGGCAGCATTATACCTACCAATAGGAATATCGTGTACTGAGGCAGGGGTAGCTGAGAGAAGGCAGAGGAAAAGAAATATTATTGTAAAGAGGATAATATTAGGTGGCACTTATTGGTGCCTTATGGTATTAACTTATCTATCACAAAAAAACTTGCATGGCAATTACCAGCTTCATTTTATAGGAAAGGAAATTGCATGAAAAGTGGGCAGTTTTTTAAAAGAAATTTTGAAGGTTTGGCAGAAAGTTGGAGTCATGGTTTAATCTTCTAAGGGGAAGATTTTCTTCCATACTGTGAAAAACATAAATTAAAAGAATGATGGCAAACATATAATTAAGAGGACCATGACCATAGTGCAGGTGAGAAACAATGAAGACCTAAACTAAAAGCTTCCATACGTAAGAGCTCATTTTTTCTTCCTTATATTTCCATAGAAAAGACACTTTTACTCCCCATAAAGCAGAAAGCATTGAAGTGGCCACTTTCTGTCTCTCTCTACCCACATTTGTTCCAACCCAGGGAGCAGGGATGGATGACTTGAAATTTGAGACCCTCATGCCCTGTGGGGTAACTTCGCTTAAGGTATGTTTATTAAGTTGAATGGCAACATGACCATATTTCTCTCCTTCCTTCTTGTATTTTGGGCCCTGGGTTTTATAAGAAGAGATGCGGCTTTCTCATCCATTCCTCCCATTATGAAGCAGGCAAACAAGGGCAGTTGTTCCCCCATTTGGTAGAGGTGCACCATTCTTCAACTTCTTCCTTGACTTTTGGATGAGTAAATTCCACCCAACTGTTCCCACTGATAGGGGCCAATGTCCACATTTAGGGTGACGTGTTAAGATGATCAAAAATTGGTCTCAGTTACAATCTCAAATCCAGCCATTACCAAGAAGCTCTGTATTTTCTATTTCACTGAACAGCCATCGATAAAGCTGACTTTTTCCACCTTCTATTTTTCTATACCTGTTACATTCCTAAGGAGAGCAAGAAATATTAGCACCTGAGATTCTAAGAGAATCACCAATGAGGATGAGAATAAAAGGTTGATATTTACTGAACTGTGTTTTTCCAGGGAAATACTTATTCCTTATATTTTGAGGAAACTCTGTTTCCCTGTTTGATCAGTGCCCAGAACAAAGAACCCAGGTTGTCACTCTGAAACTGAGATTCCTTATCTATATAATAAGGATTAAGGAGATCTCATTTTAAACAAAGTTAATGCTATTTCCTATCCCCACTTAAATTCATAATAGGACATGCAGTGAGCCTGGTGAGTGTTCTGCCACCTCATCTTGAATGGCAATCAAAACTCCTTCTGGGCCTCCAGGACATTCTGATGGAGTGTCAGAAATCATTAAAGTAAAAGGGTAAAGATAAACAACAGGAGCCTTTGATCTCTAGGCCTGGTAATCAGTCCATTAAAAAACTAGAGGATGAGGTCCAGCTGTGCTCTCTAACCCTATTAAAACCAAGGCAGATCTGACTCTGCGTGTTTCAGGGGCCTGTTGGCCTAACCCAGATCTAATAAAGAAGGTAGTTTTTATCTCTGCTCTTACTAGCATTGTCACTCTCTGTAATGAGGGTGGTCATACCGGCGAGAAGAAAGTGAGCTCTGGAAAGATGAACACCAGGACTGTCCTACCCACATATCTGTGAGTTCACCTAGGGACACAATCATTGTATTTAATGTCTGTTTTCCATGGAGGAATGAGGCCCACTGAGATTGACAATATGCTCAAAGTTATAGAGCAAGTGAGTGGTGGAGAAGGAAAAACTAAGAAAGTGTATTAATTGATTGAAAGAACAAACATTCATCAATTATCTACCATGGGCCAACATTGTGCTGGGCTCTAAGAGTAGGATTAAAAATATGAATAAGTATTAGTCCCTGCCCACTCCCTAGGGCCAATACAATCTTGGTGGTGCCAGAGAAAGAAGATTGTAATAGATGCAATGAATCACTCAGGAGGGAGTGGCCACTTTTCTAGGAGAGGAGAGTCAGAAAAACTCTATCAAAAAGTTAAATATATGTGTTATCTACATATAAAATATATATCAAAAAGGTTATATATAAAACTTATCTGCATATATAAAACCTATATATAAATCAGCTTCTATCTTAATTTAATTGCAATGTAATTTCCATAACTAAAGAGCCATATATAGGTGATTTGAAAATGTTTCTAGTGGAGCTTACTGCAGTTTAATTAGATTTGTTTGTCTGATGATAGTCAATCTTAATAATTACTGATTACGTATTAAATTGACTAAAATTAGCAGGTCACCCATGTCACAGATAATGCAATTAGGAATACATGGCCTAAGAATGGCACCGTACACAGGGCTAAGAAGAGCCCTGAGAGTTCAACAATTCATTTGACTAGAACAAAACTCACATTTTTCTAGCAAACATTTTCTTATAGTTCATATTCAGATGACCTTTTAATGTATCTTGTAAAGACATTCCAATTTTTGGAAAGTTTATCACTGAAGTAAATCCAGAGGAAGCATGAGGTAATACTAGATTCATTGCAGAGTAGATTTTTACAGACAAGTGGGTTTGATAACAATACATCACTATAAAAAGAGCTGTTCTTCCTGCTGATTAGAGTTGTTATTAAGTGCGTAGGTACTCTTTCACACAAATGACTGTTTTGTTTTTAATTGAAGGCCAAGTTGAGGACATAATCTGAATGACTTATCTAAAGAAGATGATTATTATACTCCAACTCTACAGAACACAGAATTAGTTTTTAAGCTACCATTTATAGAGCATGCAAAATGGATCAAGTGCCATTTAAAGTTCTTTACATGTTTTGTCATAGGTAATCCTCACAAGCCTTTGAAATTGGTATTATTATACTCATTTTTATAGAAGCATAGTCAGAAATTCCAAGAAGTAAAATAATACATCTAAATTTACACAGGTAGTAAGTGGTAAAGCTAAGATTTGCTTTTACATTCTCAACTATGATACAATTAACACTATGCCACACTTCAGAAGATGCAACTGTGCAGAAGTCTTGGTTCTTGATTTCTAAGACCTTGTAATATGCTTGGGGAATAAAATATTTATGAAAGCGGAGCAATGTCAATGCTAACGTGTTAGAAGCAAAATCTTATGGCAGTATTTAAAAAGCAAAAGGTATCTGGGAAGGTTTTGTTTTTTTTTTAGAAGATGAGAGTTTTGTGAAACTTCAAAAGAAAACTATTTCTGCAAGTTATCATGGGGAAAAGAGAACTCTGGGCAAGGGCCTTGTACAAGTATGTGGCTTATGCTCAGATGTCAATGGGTAGATGGGTGACTAGAGTTCATGGTGCAGTGCACAAGGCTGGAAAAGTAGAGGTGGGTGAAAAAAGTAAGAACACGGACAATTTTCCAAGGAAAAAGTTGGAAGAATTTTAAAGCAACAAAAATTCTGATGTATTTCAGGATTTCTCAGTGGATAAAAAAATCCTTTGCATTGTAGTTTTACAGGAATCTACTCAAAAGACTGTATTTAATAATGTAATCTAAGATTTTACTTCCCAGATTTCTCTCTGCAGTACCCCTTCTTCCCCATCTGCCTAGATAATATGGGAGTCAGGGAGAAGGAAGTGAACCCAAGATTTATTAACCCTTATAGGTTATGAAAAGTAGGAGTTATTTGGGGGGCAGAGCTCTAGATGTCTATTAAGGAACCAGGCCTCTCCCAATAATGGAGCCTGGAACAATGCTGTCTTCAATGTCCCTGTCACTGGACTTGTTGTAGATGAGCTGTTATAGTGAAGGCTTTCAGGTTAATTAATCCTCCTGAATGATTCTGTGTTGTGCTGAGTTCTGTGATTCATTATAGAGCAAGTCTTCAGTCCTTCTCCCGGAGTATTACTGTTTTCAGTGAATATGTGTGGCTGTTTACTCTGCCTGGCACCAATCACCCGGTGAGTCAACAACCCAGAGTTGAAGACAAATTGCCCTCATCATCTTTTCTGAGTATTTTAATTTGCTTTATTTTTCATTTATTGCAAATGCCATTGTTTCTACTCATGTTTTTTAACATCTGCCAAAAAAATAAAAAAATCACTTGTAATCCTTGTAGCTTGTTTTCTCTACGAGTCATAGAAGCTGTTGCAGGATAAACCTGAACCAGTTGGGAACAATGCGTTTGATAAACTTTGCTGTGTTAAGTGCTTTCGAGATCATTCCTGAGCAGGAGTAGCGTAATTAATTAGTAAGCACATAATGAAGCTGCAAAAGAGATGGAAAGTGTTTACTCCTTGAGGTAATTTCTGGGAAAGTAACTTGGAACAGACTTTAGAGGATTCTGCCTTCTGTGTCTGGATCTTCTTTTGCTAACTGCAAAACCATGGATATGGAGATCACTTCCTGACTCTGTACACATCAAGCTGCCTCTGGTAGATGCTATTACGAAATTACTCATTGACTTGGGGTAGGTCTCACATTGGCAACAACAGTGAAAATGGCATTAGTAGTAATGTTACCTCTTAGCTACTGTGTACATACAGTCGGCCAGAACTATATTAAATCCTTCACAAAAATTATTACGTTTAGTGCTTAACAAAACTGAAAAGTAAATATTCTTAACTTCATTTTGTGTTAGAGAGTTTAAGTATCTTAAGCAACATTATACAGCAAGGGAAGGAGTGTTTGATTCTAAAGCCCATGTGCTTAACCATTGAACAGTCTACCTCTCAGATTGGCTGAGTTTCTGCCAAACCAGTGTGTGTGTGTGTGTGTGTGTGTGTGTGTGTGTGTGTGCGCAAATGCCTCCTTAGTTGTATAAAAACACCAATATGAATGTATCTCTGTTCTTTTGAGTATAGCATGTTTGCAAACAGGTAGTAGAACTATTATATTACCCTTTGTAGTGAGCTGCTGCTCACTGTTGAGACTGTCTATATTCTCTCCTCCCCATGGTTCAACCAACAGACCTTTACAGAAGTAACTTTATTTTACACAGATCTGACCATGTCACTACTGCCCTCAGAAAACTTTAGAGGTTCCTTATGGAAAATGTAATGAAGTCTAAAGTCCTCAGCCCTCCATCGACATTCTCTTCCCGCTGAACTTCCCAGCTGTATGTATCTCATTACATCTTCCCTCCAATTCTAGGTTCTTCTCATAGCAGGCCACCACCAAAGTCACCAAGACACATGCAATGCCCTCCCTCTGCACCTTTTTTCACACTGTCTCTTCTGCCTGAAATTCCAACTCATCCTAAGTCTTAAACATGTTTTAAGACTCAGATGAAAGCATTTAAGAGAGAATCCATTTTATCATTTTCTAATTATGTATTACATATGATTATGGTGTGTTTCAAAGTTTGCCTTAGACTCTAATCCTTATGTGTGTACGTATCTGTCTTATCACATAGATCCCTTCCATCAGTGTTCCTTCCCAGCACAAGAACTTCTGGTTTATTTTGTATTTATAATTTCTTGCATAATGCCTAACACGTGCTCAGAAAATGTTGGTTAAATTGAATCAAATATTCACCAATGTTTATTTCTATTTCCATAACTACCTCATTCCAACAGTACACAGAATGTACTATGCCATGAAATGACCAAAATGTAAATATTTTTCTGATATATTCAAACAATATTCAATGTTTGATCCATTATCTGTATATCATCATGGAACCACTCAAATGTTTAGGTCAAAACTTTTAGAAAACTCATCTATAGGACATGAATCAAACATTTTAAGGACAACTTGTTATTTTTCAAGAAAGGTCTTTGTACATAACGAAGAGTTTCAATTCAAGGTCCCACTTCCTTTATCCCAGAGCTGCCTGTGAAATGTGAAGAAGTAGCCTGAGGTGCTTGAGATTAATACTCTACGGACAAGTCATCTAGTTTAATCTTGAGCATAGAATACTTAATACAAGTACTATACTTATGCAGCCATCCATTTTCCTAACAATGACTAATCATAACCCCAGGAAGTCAACCAAAGTACTCCATCAAGTATAGCTACTGGCCAACCCTCTATCTCCAGTGGAAATATTGAGTCTTTTTCTATTTTTAATATTTTTGCTCATTTTATACATGAATGTCTGTTTGTATCAGTGTTTTCTATCTTAAACTAAACACATAAGAATGGAATGGCCATAGCAAAGTCTGGTCAGCCTGGTCATTTCAATCATTTTAATTTAACAAATGAATTGGATCAGCAACTTAATGATCTGATTTAAGCTACTCAGCTGGTTTGGAATTCAGAAAATGTGAGAACGCATGACCTTGGGTTGCATATGTGTGGCCCATACCTATTTAAAAGGATACGGTAAACCAGAAAAGCTATAATTCCAAATGTGGGATGGAAGAACAACTTTATCACAAGAAAATGTTTTGCTCTCAGCTGTTGAAGGAAGGGGAGGTGCTTCTAGAGACAGACAAAATACAATCATACAGGAAAAGATATCAGAGAGATAGAAGAAAATCTCCTGGCAATGTTCAGAAAAGAAGATAATACATTTCCAAGTAAAGACCCAGAGGTGTTCATTCATTTGTTTAACAGACCTACTCTGTGCCAGAAACCATTTTAAGTACTGGGGATACAGCAATTAACAGCAACAGAAAAAGGGTGGTTGGATGTGAAATCAGAGAAATGACCAAGAGGAAGATCATGTCAGACTCAGGCACAAATTCTTTTTTCATTGAGGTAAAATTTATATACAGTGAGATGCATAGACCTCAAAATTAGATAATATTTTTAAGAGATGGGGTCTCACTATGTGGCCCAGGCTAGAGTGCAGTGGCTATTCACAGCCACGATCATGGTGTGCTGCAGCCTTGAACTCCTGGGCTCAAACGATCCTCCTGCCTCAGCCTTCCAAGTAGCTGGGACTACAGGCACATGCCACCATGCCCAGCTTGAATAAATTTTCATTAATATAGTTACTCATGTAACCATCATCTCAAAGAAGCTATAGAATATTTACATTTACCCCTAAATTTCCTTCATCTGCTCCTAAAGTCTATCTCCACCCTGCCTACTAAAGTATACAGTCTAAATTTTTTACACCATGGATTAGTTTCATCCATTTTAGAACTTCATATGAATGAAATCATAGAATATGTATTCTTTTGGTAATGCTTTGTTTGCTCAATACATTTTTGAGATTTACCCATGTCTTTGTATGCTTATTAATGCTTTTTCCCCCCACTGCTGATTAATTAATATTCTAATGTGTGAACATATCACGATTATTTTCCTGTTGGTATTCACTTGAATTGCTTCTGGTTTCTGGTTACTATCAATAAAGTTATTATTGTGTTCAACTCATTGTGTTGACATATCTTTTCATATCTCTTGAGTAAATACTTAAGAGTATAATTGTTGGGGCATAGGGCTGGTGTATTTTTTACTCTAAATGAAATAAAACTGCTAAACAGTTTCTAGAGTGGTTGTACTATTTTTCATTTCCTTCAGCCATGTATGAGAGTTCTGGTTCTTCCATTTTCTCCCCAACATTTGGCGTTGTCTGTCTTTTTCTGTTTTAGCCATTTTAGTGGGTGCATAGAAACATCTCGTTGTGGTTTTAATGTGCATTTTCCTTACATCTAATGATGTTGAACAGTTTTTCATGTGTTTTTTGGCCATTTATGTATCATTCTTTTTAGAAAGTCTATCCCAGGATTTTGCCCATTATATTATTGGTTTATAGGAGTTATTTGTATATTCTGCAACAAGGTAAGACCTTTCAATTTTATCATTTTCTAACTACGAAGGGATGTCATCACAAGGTTTTGAGCATTGAACAAGGCAAACCCAGTAGTTTAGTTGTGCAGATTTTTGTTGTTGTTGTTTGTTTGTTTTTGAGACAGAGTCTCTGTTGCCCAGGCTAGAGTGCAGTGGCATCATCATAGCTCACAGCAACCTCAAACTCCTGGGCTCAAGTGATCCTCCTGCCTCTCAGCCTCCCAGTAGCTGGGACTACAGACAGGTGCACGCCACCACGCCTGGCTATTTTTTTTCTATTTTTTGTAGAGATGGGATCTCGCTTTTCCTCAGGCTGGTCTCGAACTCTTGACCTCAAGCAATTCTCCTGCTTTGGCCTCGCAGAGTGCTAGGATTGCAGGCGTGAGCCACTGCGCCTGGCCCTAGTTATGCAGATATTACACTGCACAATTTTAGGGCCTGCCATTCACATTTGTAGTCATCATAGATGTGTATATTTGTTACAATTCTCCTTCAGATATCAGTAAATTTTAAGGAAGAGACAGCTTTTCTTGATCCAGTCAGAATAGAAGGATTGCTTGGACCCAGGAGTTTGAGGTTGCAGTGAACTATGACGATACCACTTCACTCTGTGGGAGAAACAAAGGGAGATTCTGTCTCAAAAAAAAAAAGAGAGAGAGAGAGAGAAAAAAAGAAAAAGAAACGCCATTTGAATTAGTAGTGGCCACTGCCGTGAACTTTTACATGGATCATTCTGTCTTTTGAATGCAGAATTGACTGTAAGAAGGTAAAGGTAAGAAGTTATCCAAGCAGAGGTTGAAAATATCAATTACGTGTGTTGGGATTCTGTTGGTAGTGGTGGTGGTGGTAGTTTTGGTTTTTTTTTCTGGGTCCATAGCATATGAGAAGAAAGAGGTGATCTAAAGCAGTGACTAATCAGTTTCTAAACAGAATTTAAAAGAAATACGAAGGGCCCAGCATTGCTAGATGAGAAGGTGAAATTTTGCATGTCACCAGTCTCTCTAACTGGCACAATGTTCCCAAAGTAAGAAATAGCCTCAGGATGTAGATCAAATCAAGGGTGAGATTATAAAGCCTTTTGTTAAAACCCTTTAAAAGATTCGAGTTTGTGCTTGCTAGATTTTCTTAGCTAGGCAAAAGAGCTTCTGAGAATTTTAAAGGCATTGTCCTGATGTGATGTCTAAGTAGAACGAAATCTGTCTGAAAAGGATTGTTGAAATGGATTTTGTCTTTAAAATGAACAATAAACTGATACCTAACAGAAAGCCCACAAAATTTCAAAAAGGTTGCAGACTTAAATGGTCAAAAATGCTGCAAAATGGAAGAGATCTCTTGGCCCCTAAAGTTCTACAGGCTAAAAGTTTGAGAGAAAGCTACTCAGCTGCCAACACAGCCATTTCTTAGGAAAAAAGAAAGATGTCTCAGAAGGCAGAACCAACGCCCAGAGTGGGGGAAAAAAAACAAGAGATGAGAAGAACTATGGATTAGCGAACTACTTTCAGGGATTAGAACTGGTCCCTAATGAAGAAACATTCCCTACTTCTGTAGAAGGTGGAATTAGCAACATGTATATGACTGTAGGTGAGAATTGCTACAGAGCAGTACTTCCATTAGTTTCTTGTTCTCCTTTTGAATTGAAGTGTCTATGGCCAATATAGTACCACTTTTTCAATTTTTTATCTTGTATGTGTGAAAGGAGACAATGCCACTTTAGTTCACAGGTCTCTGGATTAAGAGAAGCAATATCAGAATGGATATGCTTGAGAAACTACATCTCTCGTCCCATCAATATCTGGATAAGATTTATTTGATGAAATCATGAACTTTAAGCCTGATGCTCTCATGGTTGAATGAGAATTCTGGGGTTTGAAGAGGAGGTCTATATAATTTACATATAGAGGGGATATGAATTATTCAGACCTGAATTGACTGTGGTAGATTGTTTGCAAAGCTGCCTGTGACAATACTTTATATGCTGCTATGTCCCCGTTCCCATGTCCCTCTTTATATTTAGAGGCAGAGTCTGTTTCCCCTCTGAATCTGGGATGTCCCTGTAACTTGCTTTTATCAACAAAATATGGCAGAAATGATGGTTTGTAATTTGTATTCAATGTTGTACTTGAGATCCTACCCAGCAGTAGATCAAAAACCAAAACCCAAAGGTTTGGGGATTGAAAATGAATAAATAGATTGGTTGATGTAAATACTTATTTCAAAATAACACAGTTGTTTACATAGTCATTTCCAAAGAATCTTATTCCTACTGGGAATTTTAAAGCAAAGGGATAGCCTTCTCATGAATTGTCAATGCATGTTAAGGCTATTTGGTGAAAGTTAAATGAGGAACAGGATACTTATATTATTTCAAAACATTTTATTATAGATCACGCTAGTGGAAGAAGAAAAAATGGCTAAATTTACTATGGAGAAACCTTGCAGATCTCATTTTAATCAAGCGATCAAAGTTAATGTCATTAATAATAGGACACACAACAGGACAAAGTTAATGTCAGCCGTCATGTGCCTTCTGATATCATACACTGAGAAGGACAAAATATCACTCAAGTAGTATTCCTGTCCAAGATTCATAACCTAAATCTAACAATGAAAAAATATTTTAAAAAAATCCAGGCCGGGCATGGTGGTTCGTGCCTGTAATCCTAGCACCCTGGGAGGCGGAGGCAAGTGGATCACTAAAGGTCAGGAGTTCGAAACCAGTCTGACCAAGAGTGAGACCCCTGTCTCTACTAAAAGTAGAAAGAAATTAATTGGCCAACTAAAAATATACAGAAAAAACTAGCCGGGCATGGTGGCTCATGCCTGTAGTCCCAGCTACTCAGGAGGCTGAGGAAGAAGGATTGCTTGAGCCCAGGAGTTTGGGGTTGCTGTGAGCTAGGCTGATGCCTTGGCACTCTAGTCTGGGCAACAGAGAGAGACTCTGTCTCAAAAAAAAAAAAAAAAAAATCCAAATTAAGCGGAATTCTAAAAACTGACCTTTATTCTCCAAAAATGTTGAGATAATAAAGATTAAGGAACTAGAGTCATGACAGCTAAATAACATAAGAGATCTTGGATTGGATCATGAATAAGAGGGAAACAACGATATAGAGGACATACAATTTGAACATAGGCTATATAATAGCCTATGTTCATAGGCGATATAATACAATAGGCTATATAATACAATAATACAATAATGGGGTCTCACTCTTGTTCTTGTTGGTCTTGAACTCCAGGCATCTCATCAAACGATCCTCCTGCCTCAGTCTCCCAAAGGGCAAGGATTATAGGCATGAGCTGCTGTGCCCAGCTGGAAACTTTATTCTTATTTTCTCCATCTAGGCATTTCCTTCTCCAAGTTCCTTCTTGAATTCTACCTCTTCTCTGAAATGTTTTCTGAGAACCACATTCATGTCTCCCTCTTCAGAACTTCTATAGTATTTATTGAATGCAACACACCACTGTATTAACCAATAAGTTAATGAAATGGAAGTCACAGCGTACCAACAGACTGGAGACAGGATTTGGTGCTTGAGAATGTTTTCGGTTTAATAGCATTCACTTCTACCTGTTACTGACACCCTTTTTCCCTGCTCAATCCCAATCTCTTGAGGTACATCCTATTATACTAACACACATGCAAACCTCACACCACAGTCAATATTATACTCAGACTTGTTGAGTATATAACTAGATCCTATGATAAGTTTATACTATCTTTAAGAGTTTGGTGAAGATAACAAGAAATACATAAGATATACATTATTTTCTTCAGAAGGCACAAGCAGATTTCATTGAGGATGAACAGTGAATGAAGAGATAACCAAGGTTATGTTTCTGCCCATAGCAAATAGGCAATTCACAAAATTGCTCCCTCTTTAAATTTTAGACAAAATGACCAATATCCATCCAATAGTTTTCCAGAAAAAAAACTATCAAAGAATTATAATGTTACATCTTAAATCAATATAAGCCATCATTTCATTCACCACCCACCCTTTCCCCAATCCTCGCATTTTATAGGAAACAGAGTAAATTAATCATCCAAGAGTACACAATTAGAGAGCAAAAATGGCTCTAGGGTCCATTGCTCATAACTCCTATTTTTTTTGGTTTTCTCTGCATGTCAGCCTCTCCAATTTTGCCCTTAAATATAAAAAGTTTCACTGAAGTTGTGGAAGAAGTATGCTACTTCTACACATGTGATAATAACAAGGAAAAGTGTACTCCCCAATTGTTTTGAATGAAATACCAATTTTAACTCTGAAGAACATTTCTCATTTAGCCTTTTTTTGATTTTACTGCTTTTTTCTTCCCAGAGCAACAGATAAAGGAGCCTTAATAAGCATAAATGGTCCTGTGGATGCTAGGACAAGGGTTTGGACAAAGGAAACAGTACCAAATAAGTTCAGTTTATTCTGCATCACACAAAACATTCCTTTAGGCTTACTCTGGCCTTGTGCATACCATGGGACTAAAAATAGACCCAACATTTATTCCTGGAACATTGTTTAGTTTACTATTGTTAAATCCTCCGAGCAAAGTGGTTCTCCTTATGAGATTATATTTGGTGATTGCAAAAGCTAAGGTTCTCCTGGAGTCACTCTTACAAAACACACTTCTCTCCTAGTCCCTCATAATATGAATACAAGCTCTGTCTTTTTCTAACACGTAGACTTCAACAAGCCAACTGTCATCTCCGTCCCTCTGTTTTCTTGCCTGTAAAATGGGAACAGTAATAACCGCTCTAGTTATCCCCCAGGTTTTGTGCAGCTCTAAGTATATCAATGTATGTAAAGGCATTTTACAAATTTCAAAACACTGTGCCAATGCACAGGATTATTATAGATTTCAGGGCCCCTTAAGAGGTTAAGTCTCTTCAATACTAACTGTTATGATTAAATATTTTAAAAAAGAGTAAAATGTTGGAAAAATTTCTCTAAATGGTATATTTGTGCTTTTGGCCTGTCTCTCTGGTCTACCATAGCTTCTGACCTGAATACAGTTTTTCTCACCTCTACCTCCACCCTGTGTCAACAAGAAAATGGTTCTTGATTTGATTTTGCCAGTGACACAAATGCCAATCACTTATAAAAAGTCCATTTAAAGTGTGGAGTTGCCATCTTATAATTAATAATGGGAAAAATGATTACAAATGGAATTGAATTTCTTGTAATGTATCTCCATTAATTTTTTAAAGGACATCTGATGAACAGATCCTGTTATGACTGTTTTGTGCCATATAGAAGACTGTGTATAAATAATCAAATAACCAGACAACTCATTCTAACTAATCAATGTATTATGCACTTTAAAAAAATATAAGTCCAATGATCAGGTGTTCTATCCCTTATAGAGTTAATTGATGGTAAAAACAAGTTAGTGGCAATATAGTGTCACTGAACCAATTCATCATTGTCAGAGACTGAACTTTACACTGCTTTCTAAAGTAGTCTTCATTGGTAGTTATGCATGGCCAAGGTGCAGATAGAGTCAATAAAGATGAAACTGAGTTAAACTAATCAGCCCACGTGGACTAAATCCACTAAAACTTTACCTTAGAACTAAGGTATTAATAACTACCCGGAGACAAAGTAATAATAACTCCTATTGATATTATTAGCATTAGCATCATAACTTTCTTTTCTTTTTTTTTTTTTTTTGCCTAGCTGATAGAGGAGAAAAGAGGAAGGAAACTAATGTTGATTGCATACCTATTACGTTTCATGCTGTCTATTCAAAGTGCAAAGCAATCTTATTAGGTAGAAAGGGCAGTTATGGTTATGTTCACATGAAATACAAAGTGGTGTCCAAGATCTCTTATCCATGCCCGGAACCCAGGTCTTTTGGCTCCCAGATCAAAGCTATTTTCAATTTTATCTCTAAATATAAACATCTCCTATCTCAATGATTTTTATTCAGAAATATGAAGGTCTTTGTGTACATGAATTCACAATTAATGGTGAAATAGAATTGGGTTAGATGGGACTATTATGATCTTTATTTTACAGAGGAATGAATTAAGGTACAAAGAGATACAGAGAAGCTTGTTTCCAATTTCTAATGATTAGATATAAATAAAGCCTGGGTTGATTTTATATCATTCATTCATTTCATTATGAATTTGATAAATATTTGTTAATGTCTTACTATGAGCCAGATATCTGGAAGATACTGGTAATTCAGATATGAACAAAAGAGATGAAAATATCTGCCCTATGGAACTCAAATGTTAGTGAGAGGAATCAGACAGTAATGCAGGAAGGGAGTAAAGAAGGTATCTGTGTATGTGTTGAAATTTTAATTAGAATTAATAGGAAAAATCTCACTGAAAAGGTAATATTTGAGTAAAACTCTGAAGGAGATGAGGTAGAAAGCCATGTAGATATCTAAGAGCATTCCAGGCAGGTGGAACCACATGGCCAAGTGCCATGAGATACACCAAGGAGGCCAGTGTGGAGAAGACAGTGTGAGTAAGAGGAAGAAGAGTAGAGGATAGGGTTGAAAGGGAGCAGTCATTGGACCTGGGTGTGAAGAGAACACGTGAAAGTCTTGTGACATCGAAGGCTATTACTCCACCTTTGTGTTTTATTCAGTGAGATGGAAAGCTGTCAGGATGTTCTGAGCAGAGAAGCTATCATACTGTGACTTGGCTTTTAACACAGCACAATCACTCTGGTGCCTGTGTTAAGAGTAGATCCAAAGGCACGTGTGTGTGTGTGTGTGTGTGTGTGTGTGTGTGTGTGTGTGTGTGTGTGTGTATGGAAATCATTAGCTTAAGGGAAAGATGCTGGTGGCTTGGACCATACTACCAGCAGTGGAGGGTGTGAGTGATTTCTGCTATTTATCACTTAGAACTACCACTCCTCTTACTTTGTTACATCTGTTAAATAACATGCCAACGTTTAGAATGGCAAATTTAAAAAACTGATGTGGACAAGGAATGCAAAACAACTTTTGGCCTTGAAGGGTACTTATGGAGTAAACAAGTTAAGCACAGATAACAATAGAACCCTAATTGCTTGAAACACTGTTTTCAGCTGGATATGGCTGCAATCATCTCCAAAGATGTATCACATAAAACTTAGCCCTAATTGTAATCATTTTTCTATTGTTGATTAGGAGAGGGTAATTCAGCTGTGCTTTGTGCACATAGTTGGCATTTGTTTCACAGACAAAGCCAAGTCCTGGAACATTCTTTGGCTAACATATTGATCATACTTATTAGGGTGGCTGTGCATCTCAGAAACAATGATACATTCATGAGACAGGCTCACTCTTCAGAGGTCTTGGTCCCAGTCCCAATGTGTCTTTCTTTGGAGCCCAGAAGCTCTAGCACCAGTTGAGCAATGCTTCTCCTTAAAGGTGTGGGTTACAGGTCCATGGGCCACTCATGCAAGCTATTAAGTTTGATTCCAACCTCATCCCTCTGTTCCCCCAACCCTGGAAGTGGTAGCTGCTTCCTGAAGCTTCTACCTTGGTGATAATTTTATGTTCCCTCCTTTGCTTTTAAGTGTACATAGTGAATGATTTTTATACATAATTAACAGTTTTTCACATTAAATCTTCTTTCTTAAAATTACTTGTGACTTTTTACCTCTTAATCTGATGATGATTGAATTAGTAATTGGAATCCATATTGTCCCAGGAAATAGTCCTTCAAAGAAGGATTTCTGATATTAGTTTGGTAATTCCTTGGGCTTGAACTCAATGCTGAGATTCTGGCCTTGGAAAATCGGATGCTAGTAACTTATGGAATTCAGTGTTATCACAGTCAAGTTATTACCTGTGATTGATTGGATTGATATGCACACTAAGGCAAATGCCTCAAGGTAGCAAGTGTCTCCAATACTTAACTCCATGACAGTTAAACGGTAATGATTCCTACAAGGACTGTGATGTGGAATGGATTTGTTTGTGTGTGTGTATGGGGGGGGGAGGGGTATATTCAAGAACTTACAGGAAGGACAAACTCAGGTCTTTAAATACCAAGCTCAACTCATGGTTGCAGAACCCTAAAACAGCCTCTCATTTTGCACCCAGAAGGTCAATATTGTCAAAAAATCAAATCAAGACTTAATTATATAGGTTGCAGAAATATCATAGCCTCCCCAAGTTTTTTATGTGAAACTTTGAGTACTTATCAGGAAGTAATGGGTCGATGAGCATAAGTAAATCTGGATGGACTTAGATAAAAATGATAATTTTGGAACCCTGGCTCACTGTGACAGTGGGAAGAGTCTTCTCTTTTGTATCCAAGGAATCTACCCTTCTTTTGCATGAAGTTACTGTAATAACCTTACTTAGATGCCTACTCTCAAAACCCATCCCAATGAAACTATGAAACTACTGGAAGAAAATATAGGAGAAACACTTCATAACAAGAAGTCTGGGCAACAATTTTTAGGAAAAGACCTCAAAAGCACAGGCAAAAAAAGCAAGAATAGACAAATGAGATTATATCAAACTAAAAAGCAGAAGATTTTTAGTTTTGTTTCCTTTGTTTATAGCAAAGAAAACAATCAACAGAGTGAAGAGGCAACCTATAGAATGGGAGAAAATATTCATGAACTATGCATCTGACAAGGACTTAATATCCAGAATATATAAGAAACTCAAACAACTCAACAGTGAAAAAAAAACCTGATTAAAATGGTTAAAAGATCTGAATAGACATTTCTCAAAAGAAGACATGCAAATGGCCAGCAGGTATATGAAAAAATAGTCCCACATGATCAGGGAAATACAAATTAAAACCACAATGAGATATTACCTCACCCCAGTTGGAATGTTTATTATCAAAAAAGACAAAAAATAACAAATGCTGGTGAGGATTTGGAGAAAGGGGAACTCTTATACACTGTTGGTAGGAATGTAAATTAGTGCAGCTACTATGAAGCATAGTATAGAGGTTGTTCAAAAAATTAAAAATTGAAGTACAATAGCAATCTCACTATTGGGTATATAACCAATGGAAATGAGATCAGTATGTTGAGGCGGTATCTGAACTCCCATGTTTATTGCAGTACTATTCATACTACCCAAGATACAGAATCAACTTAAGTCTTCATCAATGGATGAATGGATTAAAAAAACATGATATATATATATATATATATATATATATATATATATACATTGAAATACTATTCATCCATAAAAAAGAAGGAAATCCTGTCATTTGCAATAACATAGATGAACCTAGAGTACATTATGTTTAGTGAAATCAGCCAAGCACAGAAAGATAAATACTGCATAATTTTACTTACATGTGCAATCTAAAAATTTCATCTCATAAAAGTAGAGAGTAGAATAGTGGTTGCCAGAATCTGGGGAGGGGAGAAGGAAGAGGAAACGGGAAGAAGTTGGTCAATGGGTACAAAGATACAGATAGAGAAGAGGAATAAGACTGGTGTTCTATTACAGACTATAGTTAACAGTAACATATTATAGTTAACAATAATATAGTTAACAATAATATATATTTCAAAATAGCTAGAAGAGAGGACGTTGAATGTTTTTACGAAAAAGAAATGACAAATGTTTGAGGTGATGAATATGCTAATTACCCTAATTTGATCATTGTACAATGTATACATGTATCAAAACATCTGTACCCTACAAAAATGTATAGTTATTATGTCAATTAAAAAAATAAAGCTAAGAAGACCCCACCCCAATTACCTCTTGTTGCTTCTAGACCCATAATTAGCTTTTGATCTCAGCATATTTTGAGGGGGGTGGCAAATATAAAGTCTGACCTAGGTGGAAATAGCTTATACACTAAGATAATTTCAAGGATTTGTTAATCTATATAGTTTAAACTGGTGGAATATGTATAGGATGGATTCTAAGTAGAACAAGGAGGATGGAATATAATCTTGGATTGGGTCTGCTTTATCAATATAAGTGCACCTGCCAGATGTTCTAGATTGTAACCAGGAACAGCTTTAACAGTTTATTTGGTAGATTGACAGAAACCTGGGCTATGCATAATGATACTCAGATTTTATATATCCCCTGGCTTGGTGAAGAGGAAGGATGTCAAAGGCTTGGAGTTATAGGAATGCTGAAGTAGACTTATCATTTGAGACCCACACATCCATCAACCCCTACACTTCATCTCTTGATAGGGTCCAGATAGCAGTTCCTTCAGAACTAAGGCCTTGAGAAAAACATTAATGGGAGGAGCATTAGCATCCTTGGAAAGCTGAACTATATCTGTTCTCTATCACCCCATGATGGCCATGGGAGATGCTACCAATGAGACTGGCTCTCTGATTTCAGTCAGGACATTGGAATCCTCAGGTGAAGGAGGCCGGTTGGCAATGCTCCATCACCTATGACAAGGTGGGTGCTTTTCTTGTAGTGGGCAGAAGGGACACAGTGGTAGTCAGAATTCTTCTGACTCAGAAGACTTTGTAGTGGCCAGTTGATCTTTACAAAATAGTGAAGCAACCCATTAAAATTTTGACTTATGTAACAGGAGTAACTGCAATATTTATGGTCAGAAACCTGACTTTGGTCACCTCCCTAAAGAATCCCTGTCTTTCAGGCAGTGCCCACATATAAGCCAGTTCATAGTCCCAGAGAATGAGTGTTCAGGTCTTTTGTGGCTCTGTCACAAGTATACATTGTAAATATTCCAAGCTTCACCCGAAGGGGCCTGTGGCTATTTAATAAAGTGACAAGGAAAAGAAGATCCCAGATCTGTTAGGGATTACTTAATACTGCTGTTTGAGGATCCAGTCACCACTTTGGTTCATCAATCAGTTGGAGCTTATGGTGGTCAGGTAGAATTTTGGTCAAGTAGGTTCTTTGACCCACCTTATCATTATTTATCTTGTTCCTGAATATGGAATTGAAAAAGATATACTAGCAACTGGAAGATTCCTCACATTGGATATGGGTACAATAAAAACATTATAGGAAGGGCTAAGTGAAAACTTGTGGAATCTCTCTTTTCTACTATGATAGTAAACTATTCCTGGGAAAGCTGTAGAGGTTTGCACCATCACCAAAATTTGAAAGATATAGGGATATTGACAGCTATCTTATTCTGTTTAACTCATATGTTTGGCCAAAGCAAAAGAATCTTAGAATGACTGTAGATTATGAACTTAATCAGGGAGTGACTCCAATTGCAGCTGCTGTTCCAGATGTAGTATCTCCACTAAACTAAATCAGCACAACCCTCTGATATGTAACATGCAGCTAATGAGCTGGAAAATAATTTTTTCTCCATACCAATTTGTGACAAACATCCTAAGTAAACTGTTTTTATCTGGTATGACTAACAGTACAACTTTACCATCTTGTCTCAAGAATGTATTAACTCCACAGCCCCCTGCCACTCTACAAAGATCTTAATTGCCTTCACATTTCATACATTACCCTGGGGAAAGAGGTCTGATAATATTCATAGAAGGTACCATTTTGCATACATATGTACAAATGGTGGGAAAGGTTGACACAGTGTCTCCTGATGTAATTCACAGAAAAGAGATCTATTAGTTTCCTATTACTGTTGTAATAAACTACCACAAACTCAGTGGCTTAAACAACACAAATTTATTCTCAGAAGTCTGAAATCAACATGACAGTGGAGCTGCATTCCTTTTAGAGGCATGGAGGAGAATGTTTCCTTGACTTTTTCAGCTTCTAGGGGCTGCCTGCATTCCTTGTACAATGACCCCTTCCTTATATCATTGCAACCTTTTGCTTCCATTATTGTACCTCTTTCTACTAAATCTGAGCCTCCTGCCTTCTTATAAGGACCCTTTTTTTTATTTTATTTTTTATTTTGGCATATTATGGGGGTACAGATTTTAAGGTTTCAATAAATGCCCATTTCCCCCCCTCCCCCCAAAAGTCTGAGTCTCCATCATGACCATCCCCCAGATGGTGCACATCTCACTCATTATGTATGTATACACCCGCCCCCCTACCCCCTCCCACCTGCCCAATACCCTATTACTGTAGTACCTATGTGTCCACTTAGGTGCTACTCAGTTAATACCAGTTTGCTGGAGAATATATCTGGTGCTTGTTTTTCCATTCTTGGGATACTTCACTTACTAGTATGGGTTCCAGCTCTAACCAGGAAAATATAAGGTGTGCTATATCACCATTGTTTCTTAGAGCTGAATAGTACTCCATGGTATACATATACCACATTTTATTAATCCATTCTTGGATTGATGGGCACTTGGGCTGTTTCCACAGCCTTGCAATTATGAATTGTGCTGCTATAAACATTCGAGTGCAGGTGTCTTTTTTGTAGAGTGTCACTGGATCATTTGGGTAGATGCCCAGCAATGGGATTGCTGGATCAAATGGTAGATTCACTTGTATCACTTTAAGGTATCTCCATATTGCTTTCCACAGAGGTTGAACTAGTTTGCAGTCCCACCAGCAGTGTAGGAGTGTTCCTCTCTCTCCGCAACCACGCCAGCATTTATTGTTTGGAGATTTTTTGATAAAGGCCATTCTCACTGGGGTTAAGTGATATCTCATTGTGGTTTTGATTTGCATTTCCCTGATGATTAGAGATGTTGAGCATTTCTTCATATGTTTGTTGGCCATTCTTCTGTCTTCTTTAGAAAAATTTCTGTTCAAGTCCTTTGCCCACTTTTAAATGGGGTTATTTGATTTTTTCTTCCTAATTTTCGTGAGTTCTAAGTATATTCTAGTTATCAGTCCCTTATCGGATGCATAGGATGCAGAAATTTTCTCCCATTCTGTAGGTTGTCTGTTTACTTTCATGACTATTTCTTTGGCTGTGCAGAAGCTTTGTAGTTTGATCATGTCCCATTTATTTATTTTTGTTGCTGCTGTGATTGCCTTTGGGGACTTCTTCATAAACTCTTTGCCCAGGCCGATGTCTAGGAGAGTGTTTCCAACTTTTTCCTCTAGAGCTCTGATAGTTTCATATCTTAGGTTTAAGTCTGTTATCCAGCATGAGTTGGTTTTTGTGAGAGGTGAAAGGTGTGGGTCCTGTTTTAGCCTTCTACAGGTGGCTATCCAGTTTTCCCAGCACCATTTATTGAAGAGAGATTCTTTTCCCCAGCGTATGTTTTTGTCTGCTTTGTCAAAGATGAGATGGCTATATGAGGATGGTTTTATATCAGGATTCTCACATCTGTTCCACTGGTCAATATTCCTGTTTTTGTGCCAATACCATATTGTTTTAATTACTACAGCTTTGTAGTATAGTTTGATATCTGGCATATTAATGCCTCCCATTTTGTTTTTGTTGCCTAGAATTGCTCTTGATATTCGGGGTCTTCTTTGGTTCCATACGAAGCGTAAAATTATTTTTTCTATATCTGTGAAGAATGCTGATGGGATTTTAATAGGTATTGCATTGAATCTGTAGATCAGTTTGGGTAGTATAGACATTTTGATGATATTGAGTCTGCCGATCCACGAGCATGGTATGGATTTCCATCTGTTTACATCCTCTGCTATTTCCTTCCTCAGTGTTTCATAGTTCTCCCTGTAGAGGTCTTTTACCTCTTTGGTTAAATATATTCCTAGGTACTTTAATTTCTTTGTTGCTATTGTGAAGGGAATTGAGTCTTTGATTTGGTTCTCAATTAGATTGTTGTTGGCGTATATGAATGCCTCTGATTTCTGTGTATTGATTTTGTATCCTGAGAGTTTACTAAATTCATTGATCAGTTCCAGGAGTTTCTTGGTTGAATCCTTGGGGTTTTCTAGCTACAATATCATATCATCAGCAAACAGTGAAAGTTTGATCTCTTCTGCCCCTATTTGGATACCTTTGATTCCATTTTCCTGTCTGATTGCTGTAGCCAAGACTTCCAGCACTATGTTGAACAGAAGTGGAGATAGTGGGCAGCCTTGTCTGGTTCCAGTTCTAAGTGGGAATGATTTCAATCTTTCCCCATTCAGTATGATGTTGGCTATGGGTCTGTCATATATGGCTTGTATCATTTTTAGGTATGTCCCTTCTATGCCTATTTTCTTAAGTGTTCGTAT
Organism: Microcebus murinus; assembly: GCF_040939455.1. NCBI lineage: Eukaryota > Metazoa > Chordata > Mammalia > Primates > Cheirogaleidae > Microcebus > Microcebus murinus. The sequence continues at coordinate 110,953,737 of NC_134105.1, read as the reverse complement.
CATGAAAGGGTGTTGAATTTTGTCAAAAGCTTTTTCTGCATCTATTGAAAGAATCATGTGGTCTTTGTTTTTGCTTCTGTTGATGTGGTGAATTGCATTTATAGATTTACGTATGTTGAACCATCCCTGCATCCCTGGGATGAAGCCCACTTGGTCGTGGTGGATTATTTTTTTGATAAGTGTCTGGATTCGGTTAGCTAAGATTTTGTTGAAAATTTTTGCATCTATATTCATTAGGGATATTGGTCTGTAGTTTTCTTTTTTTGTTGCATCCTTTCCTGGTTTTGGTATCAGAGTAATATTCGCTTCATAAAAGGTGTCGGGGAGGTTTCCGTTCTTCTCGATGTTGTGGAATAGTTTCTGCAAGATAGGTACTAGTTCTTCTTTGTAAATATGGTAAAATTCAGGTGTGAAGCCATCTGGACCGGGACTTTTCTTTTTAGGGAGATTTTTAATTGCTGTTTCTATTTCAGCTGTTGAGATTGGTCTGTTCAGGGAATCTATTTCTTCCTGGTTGAGCCTAGGGAGGCTGTGTGTTTCTAGAAATTTGTCCATTTCCTCCACATTTTCCAGTTTGTGTGCATAAAGATTTTTGTAGTATTCATAAATTGTATCTTGTATCTCTTTGGGATCAGTTGTGATATCTCCTTTTTTATTCCTGATGGAGCTTATTAGAGATTTCTCTTTTCTGCTTTTCGTTAGCTTAGCCAATGGTGTGTCAATTTTGTTTATTTTTTCAAAGAACCAACTTTTTGTTTTATTAATCTCCTGAATAGCTTTCCTGTTTTCAATTTCGTTTAGTTCTGATTTGATCTTGTTGATTTCACTTCTTCTGCTGGGTTTGGGGTTGGTCTGTTCTTCTTTTTCCAGCTCTTTGAGTCGTTTCATTAGATTGTCTATTTGTGATCTTCTTGTCTTTTGGTTGTAGGCATTTATGGAGATAAACTTTCCTCTCAGAACTGCTTTAGCTGTGTCCCAGAGGAGTTGATAACTTGTCTCTCCATTGTCGTTTTCTTCATAGAACTTTTTTATTTCCGTCTTGATTTCTTCATTTACGAAGTAATCATTTAGTAGGAGGTTGTTTAATTTCCATGTTTTTGTGTAGAAATGTGAGTTTCTGTTAGGGTTGATTTCTAGTTTTATTCCACGGTGATCTGAGAAGGTACATGGTATGATTTCTATTTTTTTAAATTTCTTGAGATTTTCTTTGTGTCCTAGGATATGGTCAATCTTAGAGAATGTCCCGTGAGCTGATGAGAAGAACGTATATTCAGTGGATTTGGGGTAGAATGTTCTGTAGATGTCTGTCAGACCCAATTGTTCTAGAGTTTTGTTTAAGTCCATTATTTCTTTATTAATTTTCTGATTGGAGGATCTGTCTCGTGCCGTCAGTGGGGTGTTGAAATCTCCGGTGATTATGGAGTTGCTATTAATCCATTTGCTTAGCTCCAGTAAGGTTTGCTTTATGAATCTGGGTGCACCTAAGTTGGGTGCATATATATTTAAAATTGTTATCTCTTCTTGTTGGACTGTGCCCTTCACCATTATATAATGACCCTCTTTGTCTTTTACTACTTTTGTTGGTTTAAAAACTAAATCGTCTGAAATTAGAACTGCCACACCAGCCTTCTTTTGGCTTCTATTTGCTTGGAATATTGATTTCCACCCTTTTATTTTTAGTCTATATGCATCCTTGCAGGTTAGATGTGTTTCCTGAAGACAGCATATACTTGGCCTGTATTTTCTTATCCATTCAGCCAGCCTATGTCTCTTGAGTGGAGAGTTTAAGCCATTCACATTTATTGAGAGAACTGATAGGTAAGGTAGATTACTGATCATTCTGTTGGGTTGGATGTTGTTGCTATGATTTGTGTCTTGAGCCATTGTAATATCTGGCCTTTAATATCTTTGGGTTTTGGTTGTTTTTATATTCGTGGGTTATTATTATGATGTTCCGTGCATAACGCTGTTTTAAGTACTTCTTGTAGGGCTGGTCTTGTCTTGGTGAATTCTCTGAGCCTTTGCTTGTCTGAGAATGTTTTTATTTCTCCTTCATATACAAAGCTTAGTTTTGCAGGGAATAATATTCTAGGCTGGGCATTGTTTTGCTTCAAAAGAGTGAGAATGGGGCCCCAGTCTCTCCTTGCTTGTAAAGTCTCATTAGAGAAGTCTGATGTTATTTGAATTGGCTTTCCCTTGTATGTCACTTGCTTCTTTTGTCTTACAGCTCTTAGAAGGGCCTCTTTAGTTGATACTTTGGTCAGTCTGATGACTGCATGTCGTGACGTCTTCCTGTTTGCGTTGAATCTCCCAGGGGTCCTCTGAGCTTCTTGAACTTGTATATCAAGATTTTGAGCAAGGCCTGGGAAATTTTCCTCTATTATATCTTCAAACAGCTTGTTCAACCCTTGAGTGTTGTCTTCTTCCCCTTCTTGTAACCCTATGACCCTCACATTAGGTTTCTTCACATAATCCCACAGCTCTTGTAGGCTTTGCTCTTTTCTCTTGTTTCTCTGCTCTATTTCTGTGACTGATGTATTTAATTGGAGGGTGTTATCTTCAAGCTCTGAGATTCTTTCTTCTGTTTCATCTACCCTGTTCTTGAGACTTTCCACTGTATTTTGTAGTTCCTTGAATTGATTCTTCATTTCCAGGAGTTCGGTTACACTTTTCTTCAATGTATCTATTTCTTTTCCCATATCCTGGAGACTTTTTGTGGTTTCTTTGTGTTGGTTATTGAGTTGTTGTTGCAGCTGGGTGAGTGTTCTTATGTTCCACATACGAAATTCCTCTTCTGTCATATTGGTTGCCTGATTTTGGTCGGTGTCCGTTTCTAGGGGGCTGGTGCTCCTCTTTGGGGGTGTGTTTTCCGTTTGGTTCTTCATATTTCCTGAGTTCTTTCGCTGATTTCTTCCCATGTCGATCAGTTGTTGTTTCTTTCCTTAGGTTATTGTTTGGGTATTCACACACCTTGTTTAGTTTCTGAGGGGTTAGGTGGTGCCTGTGGGTGAAATTGGACCTCTCCCTGTATATTGAGTCAGTGGGTGCCGTGGAAAGGCTGTGCAAGATGCCGTCCCTGTCAGTAGGTGGCGTTTGCTTGGAGGAACAGGCTATGGTGTTGATTTTGAGTCCTGTTATCAGCTCTCGTTCTGGGCGGAGCTGGGTTGGGTAAGCCTGCCCTCAGGCCGTTAGCAGGGGTCAAAGTTCTGTGCTCTGCTTCCAGGGAAAGCTGTCAGGGCGGGGCTGGAATGGTCCCGCTCAGCCAGAAAGTCTGGGTGTGGGTGTGGGGCTGTCTGAGACCCGCAGTCTGGAGCGGGCCTCGCTTCTTTCCACCCTCCCCAACTCCGCAGCTACTCCTGGGCCTCTGCCAGCAGGCCAGACCACAAGCCACCAGGCCTCCCCGGACTGTGATGCCGGGGAGGCTCCCTGCACAGGAATGCCACCTAGGTTGGGCGCACGGCCTCCTCCTGGGAGGAGGGTTGCCCTCTAGGACGCCGATCCGCCCCTGGAGGCACACAGACCTCAGTAGGCTGTTCACGTATAACCCTTCTGTGCCCCGGGCAATGCTAGCCCTCGGTGCAGGGGATCTGGTCTGCAGGTCCGACCTCTGGGTCCCAGAGTTCAAACTGTATTCCCACCAGGGAGAGGATTTCCGGTCCTAATTCACCCACAGGGAGCCCAAGCTGGGTCTATGTCTCTCAGCCTCTGAGTCGGCACCATTTTCCTGGGAACACGGTGCCAGCAGCACCTGAGAGGGCGGGCGGGGTCCCAAACGGGAAGGTCCCGTTCCCTGTAGGTGCCTCCGGCTGGTGGCTGTATTGTCTCTCTGGGCAGCCGTGGGTAGGGTCGGCGGAGGGGAGGAGGAGGCAATATGGTGCCTGCCGCGCGGCTCGGGTCCGTGCACACGGAGGTGCCCGGAGGAAGTTGGGAACCTGGTGCCACGTCTGCTACAGGCTCACCGTTGGCAGGCGGCGGCAGTCTCTGGGCTGGTGTCCGCAGGTCTCTCCACCCGCTGGGGAGCCCACCAGCAGTCCTGAATGCAGGGGAGGGGAAACAGCAAATCCACCTACCCTTGCCGCTGATCTCCGGGCTGCTCCGGTGGTCTCAGCCTCCAGTTCTCCTCCGCAGCCTCCTCCCGTGGAGTCTCCCAGGGTCTCAGGTACCCCTCATTCCAGCCCTTGTCCGCTGTATGCTTGTCTTCTTGCTTCTTTCCTCTAGTTTCTGCTAGAATCTGTCTTTTCTGCAGAGACCCTCTGTCTGGCGGTGTTATTCATCCGCCATCTTGCTCCGCCCTCCGAGTGGTTTAATTTTTAAAAAGCAATTGACGTAATGCACATTGACAACAAAAAAAGAGAAAACATGATCATTTTTAATAAATGCAGAGAAAACATTTTAAGAGGAAAAGAACGTCTACAACTCAGTAAGAAAAAGGTATACAACCCAGTAAAAAAATTGTATAGAATTACTGAACAATTTAAAAAATAATATATAAGTGATTCATATGCATATATAAAGGTGCTCAACTTGACTTGCTTCAGAGAAATGCTAATTAAAACCCTGATATAATACCACTAAATAGCAAAATAGCTAAAAAATGATAAACAATAAATAATACTAGTGTTGGTTAGAATGTAGGACTGCTGAAAGTCTTATAAATTGTTAATGGGAGTGTAAATTGTTACAGACATTCTGAAAAACCATTTGGTATAATAGTATCTACTAGAAACTAAATACATACCCTATGTCCCATTAATCCAATTCTATGTATATATATGCAACAGAAATAAGTCCATATGTTCACCAAAAGACATGTTCATAGAAACATATTTATAGTAGCCAAAAATTGGAAAACTCCAAATGCTCATCAACAATATAATGGAAAAAATAAATGGTGGTGATGTCATAAAACTACAGTAATAGTTCTCAAGCTTTGTGGTCTTAGGACCTCTATACTTCTAATACTTTTCTGTATGCATATTACACTTCAATAAAGAGTAAAACAAATAAACAAAAATATTTTAAAAACTTAGTGAGCTGCTGAACTATTTACTTCCATCCAGAGCCGTAAATTCTGACCAGATAGTCATTGAGTTGACAATTCCAGACTCTCAGCAGCAAGCATTTGACTCCAGCGCATCCCTTCAGTTCTCACTTGATTGGCCCCTGAGGCAATTATAGACAATAGTTTTAGGTGTGGAAGCACCAGCATAATCGGTTTCTTGGACTCCAGCTGTTTCCCAACTACCTTTTAATAATAAACACCTTTGTTCCTTTCCTGGGGTGGAGAATGGAGAAGACGTATTAGGAAATGCTGAGGAGTAGCCTGAGGCAATCATCTGTCTGCCTTTTATGAATCTCCTGGTTCCCCATTGCTCTCTCACTAATTTTGGATTTTACCTTGGATAAAGATTCCTTTTTGTTTTTAGAGACAGGGTCTCATTCTGTCTCCCAGGCTGGAGTGCAGTGATGCAATCATAGCTCACTGCAACCTGGAACTCATGAGCTCAAGCTTTGTGAGTATCTGTACTAGAGGTGTGCAGGTTACATCTGGCTAATTAAAAAAAATTTTTATAGAAACAGGGTTTTGCTATGTTGCCCAGGCTAGTCTTGAAATCCTGGCCTTAAGTGATTCTCCTGCCTTGGCCTCCCAAAACGCTGGGATTACAGGTGTGAGCCACTGTGCCCAGCCAAAAGTGTCTTTTCAAGTGGCTGTATCCTTGTGTGTTCCCACTAACAATGAATGAGAGTTCCTGTTGCTCCACATCCTCATCCTCATCAGCATTTGGTGTTGAAAATGTTCTGGATTTTGACCATTCTAATAGGTATATAGTGGTATCTAGTTGTTGTTTTATTTTTCAATTCCCTAATGATGTTTAATGATGAGCCTCTTTTCATATGCTTATTTCCTATCTGTATATCTTCTTTGGTGTCTCTTCAGCCCTTTTGACCATTTTTAATTGGGTTATTTGTTTTCTTATTGTCTTTTAAGAATTCTTTGTATAAGCAGATCTTCAAGATAAAAAAAAAAAAAAACCCAGACATGATGAGCTTCATTTTCTTTTTATTCTGGCTTTACTCTGTAAAGAGTTTGTCTTTGCTTTGAAGCTCAAACACCTGTCAGTCAAGCAAGCAATGTGGCTGTAGTTGTTAATGGGTGCAGTGGCCAGGGCAATTACAAGAAGAGTTATGCAGTGTTGAACAATGTTTCCCTCTGAAGACCTTGTCTTTAGCGCTAGCACTTGACATAACCAGCCCACGCCCTTGGGAACTTGTAGACTCCTTGCTAGAAGATCCTTGATCTCCAACTGCCCTTGCTGAGGCTAGAAGATATGCAAATACTGACAGTTTCCCTTTGACAGATTAGTGATAGAATCTGGATTTGATGCCACAATAAGTTTCATGGAGTGTGCAGGGAGATAACCTTAAGAGCAGAGCAAAGAATGGCATCATTTTAGGAACCATTTGGATACCAATTCTTTTTTTCTAAACTTCAACTAAAAAAGATGAAACCAGAATCTTTTTGTCTGGTTCTAGTTTCATCCTTTTTGGAGTTGAATTTTGGAAGGAAAAAATCATCACTGAGCTGTCAAAAGAAAACTTTTAAGGAGCTGCAAACCTTCTAGCCCCAGCAAAGGCAGTTGGAGATCAAGGGTCTCCTAGCAAAGAATCTACAAGTTCCCACAGGTAAGGGGCTGGTCAATGCACAATGTATATACGTATGGAAACATAGCACTGTACCCCATAAATATGTGTCAATTAAAAACAAAATAAAACTTAAAGAAAGAAAAATAAACATATAAAACATATTTTGAAAAAATAGGTTTAAAAATGTTTAAAAAATGAACACATAAAAATATGCTATTCATATTAATCTGTAATATGATTAATATAGTTCTTTTTAAGTGAACTAATAAATAAATATTTAATCACTTCTTTTACGAAAAATGAAACCAAATTGTCATGGAGCAGTCTATCCAGTTCTCATATAAGTGTTAAGGCAGCAGAAAATGTTCACAGGGCCCTGATTCTTGAGCACAGCACATTTCTTGTGTATTTTAGAGGGTGGTTACTCTGCGGCTTCCAACTGTTAAACTTGCTAGTATTAAGGAAACTGGAAGATAGGAAACTAGCAAAGGAAGTAAGACATCAATGAAGCAAGGCCATTTTTTCAGACAGCTGCATCATATTTCTTCATCTCTTCCTTTTCCATGAGTGGAAGAATCACTAGATGTGAGTCTATACCTCCAAAGCTCAATTTTATCAGGTGGAATGCCACCTTGTCCACATAATAAAGTGATCCCCAGCTGCCTTGGTCCTTGCTCTCTGCTTCCTATCATTAGAAGAACAACTGAAAATAAAAATAGAATATAATCAACTCACCTATCCTACCGGAGGCCACAAGTCTTTCCTCATTGTTAAACCTGGCAAGACACAGCACATCAGAGCTGGTGAAGACATGATTCAGACAAGTATCTCAGTTCCAAAGTCCCCATATTGTGTCTTCCCAACAGTTCCATCTGAGAGGCAGACCAGAGCCCATACAGTACATTTCCACTTTTATGTGTCCATACACTCTCTATCCATGAGCACCTTCCGATCTCACCTTAAATTGACATTAAAAACCCAATGGCGTCTATGGAGCCATCTGCAACGGGAGTACTTGGGGGCTGTGAAATTTGATTGGAAGGTCACTATCAATCGAAACTTATTTCAAATTGGATTTCATTTAGAATGATTTTAAAATGACTTTATCCACCCTCTCTCACAGGGACAATCACAAGGTGAGAATCCTGGGGCCAATAACCATCCTCACAATAGTCCTACAAAGCTGTCTGTAAAATACTTGACACTTTTTTTTTTTTTTTTTTTGAGACAGAGTCTCACTCTGTCACCCCAGGTAGAGTGCAGTGGCATAATCATAGCTCACTGCAACCTCAAACTCCTGGACTCAAGCAATCCTCTTGCCTCAGCCTCCTGAGTAGCTGGGACTATAGGCGTGTGCCACCACACCCAGCTAGTTGTTTTTTTTTGTTTTTTTTTTTTTTATTTTTCGTAGAGACCAGGTCTCACTCTTGCTCGGTCTGGTCTTAAACTACTGAGCTCAAGCAATCCTACCACCTCAGTCTCCCAAGGTGCTAGGATTACAGGCACGAGCCACCGCACCCAGCCTGACACTTGCTTAATTAATAATATCTTCAGTGAGTCCAGGACTATAGGAACTGTTTTTATATGCAGCATAGTTTTTATGATTGTAAATCATGACTTAGGAAAAATTCTCTAAAAGTAGTTTGCTGATAGGTTATAAATCTCCACTGTGCTATGTGTAATTGAAGTCAATCTGCCATTATTGGAGATAATTTGGGGTTATAGAGTTGATCCCTGATAAAATAAAATTTAAAAGTATGTATTGATGAATCTTACTAATTTATTTACTTCACAGGACAGTAAGGAAAATCTGTGAGAGCTGGGACCCATTTGGTTTGCCAGTCTTTGAGCTAGCACTTTTCACATGCTTCAAATTTCCCAACCCAAGGGGTTTCCCTTGGTCCTTCAGGCTACAAGGGAGTTGGAGCTTAAATGGTGCCTCATCGCTCCTTCCACGGACATTGGAAGTCTTCAGGATACCCCCTCCACCAGCCCCCAGTGCACGTTGGCAGTCCTGGACAAGGGATGAGACGGGGTAGGTAATGCTGTCCTTGGTCCCTCCCTGACTCCCACTGTAGAGCAGTTAAAGCTGTAAGAAATCCTGGTGAAAAAAGTTGTTTAATTTAGTTTTAAATACTATTCTTAAATTTATTTGCCAAGAAACTCACTAACACCCTGCAGAACCAGTCAGTGCTCCACCACTGGACATGCTTTTGGAAACAATAGTTGACGGCAGTTAGTAAAGAAGACTCCATTACATGACATCTATCCTAGGTTCTAGCAACTTCTTTCTTTGAAGAGGTTTAGGTGTCTGCGTGAACAAGTGTGTATGAAAATTTTGAAATGTAGTTTGGCTATAAACCAAATGCCTAATAGGAATTACCTTGGGAAAGGGAAGGGAAGAAGACTGGAGAGGGGATTTCAGTTTGTTTGTAATGATTTGTTTCCTAATTATATTAGTGTATTTGGTTTTGTTCTGGCTTAAAAGTGTTAACAGCTCCCTCTCTCTGCTGATGTCATGGCTAAATATGCTATTCCATGTGGTTTTCCTACTCTCTGCCTACACTTTGGTAATTAGTCCCTTTATAAGTAAACCTTCTTCCAATTATCCTAATTTGAACATGCCATCTGTTTTCCTACTGACACACTAGTTTTGCATGATTATTATGGGATAGAAAGATTCTAGGTACTTTATAGACATTAACTCATTTAATCTTCATTTAATCCAAAAACACGACTGCATTTATTAACTACATTTTATAGATGAAGTGACTGATGTCAGGGAATTTAAATAACTTGTCTACAGTCACACAGCCACTAAGTAACACAGGCTTGTAGTAAACCTGATCAGCCTAGCTCCAGGGCCCCTGCTTTTAACCACTGTACTATGTGGCCTTTCAAAAAAATGATTTTGAGTACAAAAGATGGAATATATAAAGCATTTACAGTGAATGACATAGATAAATATGAATCAATCTGTATAGATCTCAAAGATCTAAGGTTGAAGCAAAAAACAAAAAAAGCTTTAGAATCATTCTATTATATATATGCATATATATATACATATATATACATATATATGTATTTTTTTGAGACAGAGTCTTGCTTTGTTGCCCAGGCTAGAATGAGTGCCGTGGCGTCAGCCTAGCTCACAGCAACCTCAAACTCTTGGGCTCAAGCAATCCTCCTGCCTCAGCCTCCCGAGTAGCTGGGACTACAGGCATGCGCCACCATGCCTGGCTAATTTTTTCTATATATATTAGTTGGCCAATTAATTTCTTTCTATTTATAGTAGAGACGAGGTCTTGCTCAGGCTGGTTTCGAACTCCTGACCTTGAGCAATCCACCCGCCTCGGCCTCCCAGAGTGCTAGGATTACAGGCGTGAGCCACCGTGCGCCAGGCCTACTTTACATATATTTTAAAGTAAATACACAAAACAGAAAAAGGTGTCAGAAAACAAAGGGTTGGATTTGAGATTTTGGAAGTGGGAAGTTTCTGATACTGACAAAATTTTGAACAAGTCCTTGGTGGAGTGAAACAAAGCTAATTAGAAATGAGATTTTAAAAATCTATAGGTGGAGACATTGACTGAGGGGAGATGCTGATTGGAACTTCTCTCTGGATACTGATGTCACAGTGAACAGAAGATTGTGATACTGCAGTTGAAGAGCTTGGAGAGTAAGAGGAAAAAACCAGGAGGGAGAAGATAGTTTTGTTTTATTTAGCTTTAAACATGGATTAAATAAACGCAGAGTTTTGTTTGTCTTACATAACAAGAAGTTTGGATGTAGGCTTTCCGGGCTGATACAGCAGCCATGTAATGTCAACAGGCTCTTTTTTTCATTCCTCTAAACCATCTTTAGCTCTTGGCTGTTCCCCTCATGCTTGCTGCCTCGTGATCACCAAGATCCAGCATCCAGTTGACATTGGCATTACACTCAGCTAGAAGAGAAAGGAGGGGACACAAGTAGAGAGTGAGCAGAGTCTTCCCCCTTTTCAAGTGAGTTCCTGCAAATTCTGTCCAGTAATTTTTTTCTTATACCATATTAGGTAAAACCATGTGATGTGGCTAATCTTGGAGGCAAGGTAAATTTATTTTTTATTTTCTTTTAAAAGCTGGGCATATCGTAACTCCATACAAAGTCAGTGTTCTGTTTTGGAAAGAAAACAAGCAATGCATAGGCAACTAGTATCAGGCCTATGTCATAAATATATCCAGGGGATGTGGGTCTTAAAGGATAAATTGAATTTTGAAAGCAAGGTCATTCATTTAATCTGGAAATGCCAATGGATAGCAAAGGGTAAGACTAAAATTACCTCTTGATCCTGAGATCTACAGGATATGAGAAAACAAAGCAAAACAAATAACAACAAAAAAAATCCTCCATCTAATTTGAGGAACAGTTCAATTTCCAGGAAAGCCAAGTCCAGTTAAGCCAAGGAAATGGAAAGGATGATAAGAGAAGAAGCTAAAGTTAAGGAGAATAAGCTAATTCATTATAAAAATAAATAGTAGAGAGATAAACATAAAGACAGAGATACAGAAGGGCCAGTGATACCCATAGGAGAGAAAAAGGGATTGGGTCTGTATGAGGTTAATAGTTGATGAACAGCAGGCTTTACTTCTGAAGGTACATGAGGTAAACACAGATACAACACAGGATGATGTTGATCCTTACAGTATTTCAGAGGAGGGTGTGTATTTTTTTGTGGCTGTGATCTAGATGCTTAGGTTAGTGGTATGGTTTCCTGGGGCAGCTGTCCCCTCCAGTTCCATGCAGACCTATGGAGGAGCTGCAAGAGAGCAGCTGGAGGTAGCATGATGGGTCACCCAGCACCATTGTGGAGGTTGGTATTCTGCACAAAAGCACACAACCAAGAGAGAAGACTGGGGGCTGAAATTGAGCCAGTACTCGGACAATCAAGCCATGTACTTAGGTATTATGTTCACCTGGAAGGACCTCTCTTCCAATTCTCATTATCCTTGGGCATCCTTGGGTATCCTTGGGCAATGCTATACTATTTCTAGGTATTGCCATTTATTTAATTAACCCATTTATATTTTCGGTAACAGAGAGACTTGCTGATATAGGCATTCCATCTTATGTGTTTTGGGGGACCCAAAGACAAATAAAACATGTTCCCTATTTAACCTCAAGAAGTTTAGTATATACTAAGGGAATAAGACACAATAGATGCAATCATCCAGATTCCAAGAGCTCCAGCGTGTTACAAATGGAAGGGAACTTAGAGGTCCTCTGTCCAAATCCCTCATTCAGATGTGGGAACCAAAACTAAAAACAATTTGTAAAGAAGATAGAGATTAAGGATCAAAAGACGAATCCTTAATCCAAAAGATCCTGCTTATTTTGTGGAAAAGGAATTAAGTCTAAGAAATTTTGGCTCAGAAAGATCAAAAAGGACTTTGTTTATAAAGTGTCCTCCAGTGCTACGTTGGATAATATTTGTAGTGAGAACATGGACTTACAGAATGTTCTTCCAACAGAAATTATTTGTCAAGGGGAGGATACTGTTCTCCAGGGAAAGGGATAGCCTTTTTAACAGCCACTGCTGACCTTGAAGATAAATACTACGTTAGGGTAATTATACCAGAAAAGCGGCTCTCACAAAACTATGTTGACTGTCTGTTCCCTTTAGAGACAGAACAAGACTCCTTGTTTTTAAATATCATTTAGAGGCAAAAAGCATGAAGTCTGAACCCAACTCCTTCCTACTTCTGATTTAACATATGCGTTAAGACACTTCAGGAATTTCCATGGGAATCATTTTGTTCTACAGTTGAGTGTTGTTTAGAAACAGTGAGACCATCAACAAAAGAAAATTCTACCAAAACATTTAATAATTTGACTAGATATGGCTTTCCCAATCACAATTCCTCCATAAACCAAGTGAAAAGAGTGAGAATCCTTCTAAAGCATCAGAATGGACCTACTTCTTTCCAAACCTCAACCTGCCCACCCTATTCTCTCTGAAGATGTGCTCTCTTCTCATTCATCCTATTAAAAATAGTTTTTAACCTTATTGCTACTTAAGCTACCATATCATTTTTCTCCTTCCAATCACCTTAACTTCTTGAAAGAAAAGTCTTTACTCACTTTCCCAACTTCCTCAACTCCCATTCACTAGAAAATTTCTTACAATTGGAGTTCTGTGCCCACAACTTCTCTGCCACTGTTATCTTCAAGTTATTCTTTTAGTCAACTATCTTGGATAAACCTAAAACAAAGTAGATCCCTCTCATTCCTGTTTACTTCTGTCTCAATCCAGGATTCTTAGTGCACTTAGATTGATCCAGATTTAAACTATTCATTCCTCCATCCTATTCTCCAGGCTCCAGCCAAGATAACCAACATGAGACCTGGTTTAACACATTAATTGCCACATGAGTTGTATTTAACTCATGCTGGTTGTGAACTCGGCCTCATGAGGCATATGAAACTATAGCTGGTTCATGAAAATCTTACTGATTGATATCCTTATTGTTACAATTAATATTGACAATTTAATTGCATATAACTCACTTATAGAAAATAAAAAATAACAAATTTTCCATTAACTTAGGATCATTTTGTTTTAGAAGTTTTTATTCTATTTTCGTAATAAAACACCATGCCCTGCCCCAATTTTTTTTTTCTAGTGTGGCAGTCGATGTGTTAAAAACCCAGTGCATCCAGTAGAACCAGGCATCGCCAATGTTGAAACGTGACCAGCGTACAGTCTATGGAACCCAGAACACCCTAGGGAGAAAACTCTTATAGGAAGTAATTCCACAAAAGATAAAATCCTAGACAGAAATTAAAAACCATGAGGAAATTCAGTGTCATGGAAAAAAAACTTAAAAAATAATAATTTTAGTAGCCAATCTTTACTGAGTGTGTATTGTTATATGCACTGTTATAAATATTTTATAGGCATTGTCTTCTTTAAGCTCCACTTTATAGAAAACACCAATGTGCTCAAAGTTTAAGTAATTTGCCTAGTGTCACAGTTAGAAAGTGACAGAACTATAGTTTGAACTGAGGCTCTCTCTCTCTTTAGTCTATATACTCTTAATCACTATGTTATACTACCTCCTGAAAGGCCATTGAAATCCTTTAAAATAAGTGTTTTTAAAAATTCAAGGCAATAAAGTAGGTCATTATATCTATAAAACTAGAACAAGAATAGTTATTGAAAAATAATCAAGTAGAAATCTCAGAAATAAAGTATATAGCCATTAAAATTTTTAACTGAGAAATAATTGATATTTATTTAATAAGAATAAAGATGTACAAAGAAAAAGAAAAGAAATTACAGATTTAGTCTTAAAACCCATATCATACTTAATGAGGATATACTAGAAAATTTTCACTGATATCAGAAATAGGGCAAAAATATGCCCTTTTCAATATTGTACTAGAAGTTCTTGATAATATAATTAAGGTAAATCAATTAGAGGCAGAAGAATTGGTAAAGAAAAGAAAAAGCCATCTCTTTTTGAGGAAGACATGGTAGAAGGCCTCAAATATCCTGGAGTATCAATAATAAAACAAATTCAAACAATAAAATAATTCAGTGAGGTTATCATAATATCCAATTAAGAAATCAATTAGAGGACATAATGGTAAAGAAAAATCCCATTTAAGTAGAATCAAAGAATATTAAATACTTAGTAATAAACTTAACAAGAAATATATAAAATCAATAAAAGGATAAATTTAAAACACTCCTGAAAGACACAAAAGTAGACTCAAACAAATAGTAAAACATTCCTGTCCATGGATAGAATGACTCAATCTTATAAAGACGTCAGTTCTCCCTAAATTAATTTATAAATTTAACACAACCCTAACAAAAATCCCAATAAGCTTTTTTATGGAGCTGAACAACTTGATGCTAACATTCATCTTGTAAAGAACAAATATGCACAAATATGCACAAATACCCAGACATTAAACACACTGCTGCTCCCACATAATTAAAATGGTGTAGTATTGGTATATAAATAGACAAACATACTGGTGGAATAGAATACCCCAGAAATAGACCTAAGTAAACATAGAAATTTAATGTATGATAAAGACATTCTGTAATTTCAATTTGAATTTCCCCTTTTCACTCAAAGTTATTGAATAGAAAATTTTGACTTTCCAGGAGGAAGATGCTCTTTGTTTTATTTAATCACTTCTAATTTAATTTCATTGCGATCACAATATTTGTAATATTTCCACTTAATAATACTTACTAATTTTCTTTTTGAATTGTTATATGCTCATTTTGGGGTGAATATTCATTCCATGCATATTTGAGAAGAAGGTGTATTCTCTATTATCAGGGTTTGATCTATATCTATGAAAAACACTTTTTTGTTTTTGGTCTTCCATCTCCATACTTATTTTTTGTCCTCTTTCTTGTGGTAAGGGTGGCATATCAGTCTCTGATTATTAGTGTGTTTCTGTTTATCAGAAAGGTACTCACTGTGTTATTTTGTACAAAAACATTTATGTTTAATATTTCTATTGTGAGTCATGGCTTTTAAGCCTTAAGAAATATTTTCCTTTGTCATGTTTAGTACGTTCTGGCTTAAATTCATCTTCTGTCAAGTTCACTTCTCTTGCTTTCTCATTGTTTATGTCAATTAAACCCTTATCCATCTCTTTATTTTTAACCTTTCTAAATAATTTTGTTTTAGGCATGTTCCTTGTATACAGAATTTGGTTGAGTCTTACTTTGTAAGCCTAATTAAAACTTCTTTTTTAATAGGAAATTTATGCACATTAACACTCATTAATATCACTTACATGTTTGGTCTCAAAACTCTGTCATAATATTGTATAATTATGTTTTTTGTGATATTTCCTATTTTTCTTTCTTGATGAACTGTGTATTCTTTGCTCTTTAATCTTTAATTTTTTATTTTTGGAATTTAGGAAAGTTTTCATTTTTTTTTCTAATGGTTATCTTTGTACATACATCTTTTTAGTGGCTTTCATCTCCTGCTTTCTTATTTAACCTGTTTTTATGTGGTTTATTTAATTTTATTGGTATCTTTTAACTCTAATCTATTGCCTATATAGCAGTCAATGATCTAATTCTATTTTTCTCTTCTCCCCTCTTCCATTTTTAGTTTCATTATTTATATAAAGAATTCTTACATATCAATATTGAAAAGGCAAATCGTGAAATTGCAAGATTATTTTAACAATGGGAATATACAACTAATGGAAGAAAAAAATTCCAATGGTCAATATAAATATGAATAGAAGCTCAAATTCACTTTTAATCAGAAGGTACAAATTAAAATGACATGGTATTTTCTGTCTGTCGCTGGCAAAAATTAAAGCCTGGCAAATGTCATGTACTAGGAAAAATGAAAGGGAAATGATGCTTCCATACATTTCTGTTGGGAGTCTAAACTGGTCTCATCACTTATGCTTTTGTAGTGTTACGCATCACAATCTAGCAATTCCACTTTATGAACTACATTATAGGGAAACTGTTCCAGGAGACATATATAGGTATATTAATTTAAGTACTTTTACCAGAGGCAAAAAATTGGAAATGACCAAATATTCAACAACAGGTCCACAAAAGATACCATTATATTTGCATATGCTAGAATTCTCTCCAGCAATTAAATAACATAAACGAGAGATACCGTGTAGGCTCTATACTTGCTATGTTAGTGATGATGCTTGTTAACCCCCAATAATTTCATCTTCATTTATATGATCAGAATGTTTTCTCATTTTTGAAATGGCAACACTTAATGCCACTTATCTCATGCTTTCATTGTGAGAATTAAATATATAAATGTATAAAAAGTGTTTTAAAGAGTGCATATGTATATGTATCATGTTAGCTAATCATTAAAATCTAAAAACAAAAAAGTTCATACTTGCGAATGACAAAAGTAAGATGTGGTTTATATTACTATTTATATAAATCAGAACACACACAGTTAATTAGTATATATTTTTTATGAATCCATACTGTCTTAGTCTGATGGGACTATGCCATTATAACAAAGTACCTGAGATTAGATGCTTTATGAACAATAGAAATTTATTTCTCACAGTTCTGGAAGCTGGGATGTTCAAGATCAAGGTGCTGGCAGGTGTGGTGTCTGATGAGGGCTGCTTTTTGTTTCTGAGATGGCACCTTGTCGCTGTGTCCTCACACTGTGGAAGAACGACAAAAAAGAATGAACTCTCTCCCTCAAGCTTTTATAAGGACCCTAATCCCATCCACGAGGGCTCCAGCCTCAAGGCTTGATTAAAAGCCACATTTCCTAATGCATTGGTGATTTAGTTTCAACACATGAATTCCAGGGACACATTCAGACCATAGCACATATGGCTTTGAAAATAATAAAACATGGTCTGGAAGACCACGCACCGAAATCTCAATAGAAATTGGATGTGATGAAAGTGGGAAAAGAATGGGAATGGGAGTGGTCATTCAAAAGGAATTTAGTTTTATCCGTTGCCTCTTTATCTCTTTAAAGAAAAAAAAAAAAAAGCCTGCAAGCGACATCACAACCTGTTGACATTATGTACTTCTGGGTGGCAGAATTAAAAATTGAGCTCGTATATACTTTTAAAAATTTATCAGAAAGAATGGAAGAAATCAAGCAATCAAGCAACATGTAAGGTGAAATCTTTGCCTCTTTGTTGGTTGTGTGCTCCGAGCTAGCCGTAGGGTGAAACTCCCTGCAAGTAATCAGGGAGATGAATGAGCAGGTAGATAGCGGTTTACCATGATCACATAGTCCCAGAGGGCCCCAGATTGGAAGTTGTAAAATGCATCTCAGTAAATATATTGCTGGTAATCGTTTTAGAAAAGAAATTTATACACGATTTAAGAAAATGGATTAGAAATGAATCAGAGCGGTTGTGTGGACAGGAGACCCTTTCATCTGATGAAAACATTCAGCATCTCCCACCACTTCCACCTGCATGGCTAACTTTTGACTCCTGTGGTATCCAGCACTTTGGAGTCCAGGCCTCTGCGGCATCCTTCAGGGCAGACTGATGTGGAGCATCCTTGAATTTCTTCCTCTGTTTCATTAGTCACTTCTCCTAACCACCCTTTCACTTTCCATGAAGAGGCTGAAATCACTCAGATCGTAATGGCTTGTTTTTCTTTCTCTTTGCTATTTTAGCTGTATACCTTTTTCATACATGTGCTGTCATTTTGAGGGATGCTCAGGAGGGAAAGAAGATAAAAATAGTTCAATTATCTGTAGAAGACTTCAAATTTATTTTACATGAACATGTTTTTTTTTTTTTATTGTGGTTAAAAAAACACATAACATAAAAGCTATCAACTGGGTATATGGTGGTTAGCACTAATCTTCGCACTTTGGGAGACTGAGACAGGAGGATTGCTCGAGGCCAGGAGTTTGAGACTAGCCTGAAAAACATAGTGAGACCCTATCTCTACAAAAAAATTACAATATTAGCTGGGTGTGGTAGCGTACGCCTGAAGTCTGAGCTTCCCAGGAGGCTGGGGCAGGAGGATCACTTGAGCCCAGGAGTTTGAGGTGGCTGTGAGCTATGAATGATCACCTTACCACATTCTAGCTCCGGCAACAGGGTGAGACCCTGTCAAGAGCTATCCTCTTAACAAATTTTTAAGTGTACAGTACAGTAATGTTCACTATAGACACAATATTACAATATTGTACAACAGATCCTTAGAAAAATTTTTGTCTTGCACAACTGAAACTTTATACCCATTGAGCAGCAGCTCCTGAATTCCTCCTCCCCTTGGCCCCTGGCAACCACCGTTTACATTCTGCTTCTAGAGCATGCTCTTATGCATGCTCTCTGGCTATTTCATCTCTATGAAGGCTTAAAAACAAAGATAGGTTAGATTTAGTATTTATTTCTATTGAATTTTACATTTTGAATTCTAGTCCATCTTTTAGTAGGATTGTGATAATTTTGATTCTTGAATAGTCCAGCACATAAACTCTTTTGGGACAGTCAGAACTGTGTTTTGATTGTTTAGCCCCAGCCGAGACGTCACCCTCTATTGCCCTACATTAAATGTGTTTCCCCCTACCCCATATTATTATCTTCTCAAAGCCCCAGGGGTATTAATCAGTGATTTAGGCTCTTTTCCTAAGGACTCTCTTCTGCTAGTTTTATATTTCCACTATTAGACTCAGCGGTCAAACAACAGCCTTCATATCTCTTTAAAAAATGATTAATTGATTTGCTAATGTTTATTTAGTGAGTATATGGCAGAACTTGGACAGTTGTGTTTAGTTCAAGCAGTATTTGTAGATGTCTACGTGCCTGACATTGTGCTTAGTGCTGGGAGTGCAAAGGTGAATATTATAGAGTTTCTTGTTAAAAAATATATATACACATATATGTGTATGTGTGTGTGTGTTATATATATGTGTATATATATATATATGTATATATATATATGGCGAGAGAGAGAGAGAGAGAGAGGGCTTTTAAACCTTTTTGATTATGACCCATACTAAGAAATACAGTTTACCTAATGACCTTGTGCACACATGCATATTGATTATTAGAGCAAAAATTTCAGCAAATAATACTGAACTTTCTACATGCAATGTACTTGGATGTTTATTCTATTTATTTGACTTAAAACAACAGGTCATGTTTTACAAGCCGATGACAGGTCTTGATCAAAGTTTGGAAAAAAAAAGTGTACAGGAAAAGAGTTATTTAAAACAAATAATTTCAGATAACAAAGTTATGAGAATGATGTCTAATTCCAAATTCAGAGCTTTTCTTACAGATTATGAAATGCTGCTTATTTTTAGCTTGGACTCATGCCTACCTTTTAGGCATTTACATTTACATTCACGTATTAGCTTATCAGCGCCTTGTACCCCGATTATGTACATTTTGGTGGAAATACTTCTTAATGTGAGGCAGGAAAAAGCTGAAGGTGAAGGGAAGACAGGGCTGGCCAAGAATGGCTGGCTCGATGGGGCAGATGGTGGCAGCCAAAGAATTACCTAATGTAGTTGTCAGAGGAAAGAATAATCAGAAAACCATTTATAGAATTAGGAAAGTTGTTTTGGGGGGCCAGTAATATCTGATGGATGGGATCATTTATTCTTTTCCCACTTTCATCACATTCAGTCTCTATTTAGGTTTTGGTGTGTGGTTTTTCAGATCATTTTTTAATACCTTCACCTACATATGGATTCATAAAGAGTATATAGTAATTATTTGTAAGTGTTTTGGTTTATATAAGTAGTAATTTTATCTCCTCCATCCCTTAGCTCCAGAGAAAATTGCCTGGTACCCCTTGAAGTCTCAAAAAATCCCAAGCCTGCTTCCGTTACTTACTCACATTGTATTGACAAGTATGTTTTGGGGTCCTGAGAGCAGGAGTGCCCCTTCCTTCTCTGAATTCTTAGCATCCAGCCTGGCACACGTACACATTCCCTGAATTCCTAAATCTCAATTTCCTCCACTGTGAAACAAAGCTGGGCTAAATGATGACCTCCAAGGTCCCTTGCAGTCCTGATAATCTATGACTTTGACAGAGCTGAAGTGGCCCGCCACACTCTGCCTCACAAGAAAGCCCACGTGGTCTCTGTGGTTGGCCTGAGATCACGTATTCAAACACAAATGAACTGTGCACAACTTCAGGCCTCACCTTGCCCCGACAGAAGACTGAATCTACTGAATCGGCAAGAGTGCTGTGATAAGAGCAGTTGAAAGGCTGCAGCAGAGAAAGATTCCAGCCTCCGCCTAGTGCCTGCCTGCCACCGCTCCCAGCCTGCAGTTTCCTGCAAGACTCTGGATTGGTCCGAGGGCGACAGAGGGCTGGGGAAGAGCCTCTATATATTCCTCAGAGGGAAAGGCAGTCCCAGACAGTGTTGAAGGTTCCAGACTCTCTCTGCTGTTAAGAAGTTTTACTCAAAGCCGAGGAGCTGAGCCAGTTGCCAAAATGTGCAAAGGACTCGCAGCTCTGCCCCACTCATGCCTGGAAAGGTGAGAACCAAGTTATTTTGGTTTAAGAGATGGAGATAAAAAGAATCTTTACTCAAGGGAGTAAGAGAGAGAGAGACAATAGAGTTTGTGACTAAACTGGGGTAAAACAGGTGTTTTCTTGTAGACTGACAATGGTCTCTTCTCTGTAAACAATGCAGAGGTTTTGAAAGATCTGAGCTAGGAGATATAGATAAAACACGGGATATGTTAAACTTAATTTAATATCCAGAACATCATTTCCTTCAAAGAGATACTGATTCTATACGTGCTTATTCAGAGTGAAAAATGTATGATTAAGAATGTAGATTCCAGCATCAAACTGTCTTGGTTTGAATCCTGGCTCTATTATTCACTATTTGTGTGGCTCTGGGCAATTTATTTAACCTCTCTTTATCTCAATTTTCCTATCTGTAAAATGGAAATACTAAAAGTATCCACCTCACAAGCTGGTTGTAAGGATCAAATGAATTAATGTATATGAAATGCTTAGAACAATGTCTGGCAGGTAATGTTAACCTTTATTAATGTACATACGGGTCCTGGGAGAGGAAGACAGGTTTGCAGTGAGGCAGGGGGGTTTCTCATTGTTCTTTAGATAGAAGTAGTTGGATTGCTAGACAGAAAAGCCCTTGGGACATAGGGGTTATTTATTGGCTCGCATTCTTTCTTAGATAAATGGAACAAAATCTTTAAGACTCCCTGGTTGTTCTTAGGCTGGCTAGTGTTCTGGAGGGAATCCTAAATGTCAAGATTGAATAAATAGAAGAAGAACAAATATTTTACTTGCTAGAAAATTTAACCCAACAATCCCACCTGATACAGAGAAGTAGGGATGTTTCTCCTCTTTTTATGAATGAATTTGATTAACTTTCGTTTGATCCCTCATTATTTAAAGGAAACAAAGGTGCCCCCTTTGCAACTCTCCATCCTTCAAGGCACATAGAAGTTTGTGTTGTTCAATGGGTCATCTATGACATTTTCCTCTTACAAGCTCAGGTATCCTTTTTGATGACTTCCAATCTAGAAATAGCCTCAAAATAATTTTTAAGATGATAACATTATAGCATATAAATTTGTTTCCAACAATATTGTCTAGTGACTAAAATGAACCCGCCAAGGAGCTTTATACCCTGCTGTCAAAAGCACATATTATTATTTTTTTAATGCACAAAAAAGAAACTTGTAGCTCTTAAGTCATAATAGTTAGATTGCAAATAGAGAATCAGTATTGTCTATTGGACCAGCATTGGGGGAGGAGGATAGTTTTTAGTGCTGGACACTATTTATTGCTATTAACCTGTTCTTTCCTCTTTACTCTATAGAAAGCCAGAGGAATAGAGCACAGAGAGCTGAAAAGCACTGAAAGCTCCTTAAACATGAGATGATGCATAGTTATTTTCTTTTCCATGTTTGCAGCTATGAGAATTGCAACTTGACTTTCTCAACAATTTTAACAAATACCTTTAGCCCACTTATCATTTAAAATTATTTTGTACTCTCCTGTAGTAAATAAATATTACTTTATTAATTGGTGAATAATTGACTCTGGAATGATTGCAACATCAGTTTGCCAGGCATTTTGTAGTCCTATGACACACTCCTTGGCATTTGGTGAGTAATCAATAAATGTTTGTTGAAAGTTTGGCATTGGTACTAATTTTTGCCTATGCGTTCTTATAAATATGCATAATATTCACTGAGACATATGGATGGAACATTACTTTCAATGATTCCTATTACTGTTTCATATCTGATTCACTATCAACATTAATATTGAATCACTTTATGTATCTTTTTTAACATGTCTCACAGAAAAGTAATTTTATGTATCTTTTAATGCACAGCAAACTCTTATGCTCCAGAATATAATTAATGTTCAGATTGAATATTAAACAGTGACCAAGAAGCAAGCTTTTTTTTTTTTTTTTTGGTAGATTGACTGAACCTTTGAATTTACTAGAATGTGGAGAATCCTGCAGTTATCGTGTGTTACTATGTATTTTTTTCATGATCGGTTCCCACTGTAAACAGAATCATATTTCTATTTACAATGCTGTCTGAGTGGAATGTTTTAGAGAAATGGACTTGTGGAGCTGTAAAGCTATTAGCATATGCCCATGGAAATGACCTAAGATTGTCTATTCGAAGGAGAAAGTATTCCTTGAACAAATGCTTCCAAACCTACCTTCCATACTTTACACTCTGACTCTCACCTCTCTCATCCACCAGGCTCCCACCTTTGCATTTTTCCCCAACCTACAAAAGGAACATGGGTATGCCTCAATGCTTAGATAAAGATATTTAAGCATCCATATAAAATAAATTAGGGCAAAAACTATTCATTACGAGACAAATCTGTTTTTACTGGAGGGTTCTGCTGAAGAGTTAAATTGCAACCTCTATATTGCATTGGAAATACAATTTGGCTTTACAAAATTAACATATTATTATTGATTACATATTATTATTGATTACATATGATTACTGATTAACATATTATTATTTGTCAGTAGTGGAAAGAGTACTGGTTAAAAGTAATGGGCAGACTCAGTTTTGTCATAATCTAAATTTATGTTCCTGAGCAAGTTATTTCACTTTCCTAGCACTCTATTTTCTAATTGAATAGGTGAAAGTTGGATTAGTTGTTCTCTAATACCTTTTCCAGCTCCAACATAGTATACATGAAGTGAGATACGCCTTTCAGTGACTAGTGAGAGATGCAATTAAAGGGAACTTTTTCCTAATTTATTTTTTTCTAGAAGCTTGGGAGCAAATATGAGTCAAATAATGAATAGCCATCAAAATAGTGAATAACCCTGGGCAGAAACCACTGTGCTACAGCAGAAGCAACCTACCCAGTGACTCTAATACTGACATATAAGAACACATTATTTGCTTCATGTAAGAGAAAATCTAACCCTAGGAAATATTCTTTTCTCAATGTCTAGGGAAGTTTTAAGCCTGAGTCAACTTTGACATATTTATAGAAACTATTCTTTGTTTATTTATTAAGATGTTAAGACTATTGTTTATTAAAACCCCAGATAGAACTCACATATCTTTATGTATTTATAGAGAAAAATAATTCATACCTTTGAGCGATGAATGGCCACCACCACACAATTTCTACCCTCTGGCATATTGAAAACTATTCTGTTGGGGTGGGAATCTTATACAGTCTATAAAAAGGAAATAACTGAGTCAATTGGAGGTCTTATTTTCACCCATAATTTTCAACTTTGAATTTTAGGCTTCTTTTGAAAATTAGTTTTATTTTCATAGTCTTGTGAATTTCTCCAAACAAGTTTTGGTTTTTTTGTTTTGTTTTGTTTTTGAGATAGAGTCTCATTCTGTTGCCTGGGCTAGAGTGCAATGGTGTCATCATAGCTCACTGCTATGATGATGAGGCTGGAGCCTCAAACTCCTGGGCTCAAGCAACCCCCCTGCCTCAGCCTTCTCAGTAGTTGGGGCTACAAGTGCGCAACACCACACCTGGCTAATTTTTTTAAAAAATTTTTTGTGGACTTGGGGTCTCGTTGTGTTACCCAGGCTGGTCTCGAGCTACTAGGCTCAAGCAATTCTCCTGCCTCAGCCTCCCAGAGAGGCTGAGATTATAGGTGTGAGCCACTGTACCTGGTCTGATGTTTGAAGTAAATATTGCTCTTTAGAAAAAGAAGCAAGTATTCTAAAATAAAAAGTGTTATGATTTCCAAAAATTTGTCACCATAAAAAGCAACCAATGTGGTTATTATAATTTTTGTTCATTGGTGTTGGTCTTGGTACCAAGTTCACAGTCTCTGCCAAACTATAATAACACGAGGAGTAAAGGAGTAACTAATACTCAGCTTCTGACAAAGAATTTTCAGTGACATATTAATAAAGGGCCACAAACCCATTACTGTTGTAGGTGTCTGGCATAGATCTGATTTCTGTTTCAGACTAGAAAGGCTACTAATGGTATGCTCATGGTGTAATGTGTTTAAGCCATCATTCACACCCAGGGCTTCTGGCCATCTGAAGGGTGTAGCAATGCTGGGAATTTTAGGAGTTATAAAAAGTAAATAGGAAAGGTGATTTTTGAAAATTTACTATTTATTATTTTAGAATTTACTTTAAATTTTAATTTGTCAACAATTTTATTTATTTTAAAAATGTATTTTTATTTTACTAAACATTCCATTTTTTCCCATCTTCTCTGATTTATTGGGTACATTTAGAGCAAAAAGGCAGCCAATAAGCAGGGCTACTAATCAACTAATCTTCTTTTGAGAGTATTAAGCCTTTGGAAGCACCAAACAGAGGGGGTCAAGGCCCCTGGGTCTGCAGGATTAAGTAAATTCAGTCTTTTTCAAAAGCATGAGCTCATCCTGGAGCTAATTGTAGAGAAGAGATAAGCACCAAGTGAATAAAGACTGTGGTAATTAACTTGAGCAAGTGACAGCTCAGTAGAAATGAATACAGGATCATCAAAGAAGCCTAAAGAGATAGTGGCAGAGCTTCCAGTTAGGTTTAGGATCAGGCTTTCTGGGAACAAATGTGAATTTGAATGTGAGATATATGAATATAAATATATAACTGATAGTCTATGACATAATCAAAAATATTGCAGTAAAACTATATAATGTAAGAAACTGAGTCAACTATTTAATAAAATTTGGAGGGGAAAATCACTAAGAAAAACTTTGCTTTGATTCTTATTGATGAAAAGTATCTATTATTTCTCTGGATTGCCTTTCAAATCTGTGTACTTACTCTAGGCATACAGGTAAAAAACCCAGGCCTTGTTCCCAAGGAAATTTCAGCCCAGTTAGAGAGATAAATAAGAAAAAAAATTAATGTTCAGTGTTATAATCCACTTTGAAGGAATTAATGCACAAAGTGCTAAGAAGCACAAAAGTGGGAGAGGCCATGGGGGGTAGGTCCTGATAAGAGCGTTTGGTAGTCAAGGAAAATTTTACTAGAAGCTACAGGGATGATGCTCAAACTAAACTAAAAGGAGTTGTCCGGGTCTAGATAGGAAGAGGAAAGAGAAGGAAGACCTTCTAGGCCGAGGGGACAGGCCCACATGTGCAAAGACCCCGAGGGGAGAGGGCACAGCAAGTATGGCTGATGTTATGACATCTCTGTACGGTCTGTATTATCTCTGAGAGGCAAGTAAGGAGGGAAACCTCTGTGTTTCCAACCTTAGCTAATCTCCTGGGCACCACGTCCTGCACATGGTTCTCTGGCAACTTCTCCAGTGCCCATCCACTCCTGACTCTGAGGACTGAAGAGATTTCCTCGGGGGAAAGACTTTTTCCCCCTTTTGCCTAAATAATTCAATCGCCAAAAAGGTAGTCTGTATTTGGCATGTACGAGTCACCCCATAAATATTTTGGTGCAAGAATGCATGAATACATTTACAGCAAATGGAGACAGGACTGCTCCCAGGTCAGCCTGGTATTTTCTCTGCTTCTCCAAGGGATTGGGGAGAGTAAGAATGATAATGGTATGGGCAGTGACATTTTAGGCCATGGTGGAAGAAAGAGTGTATAGGCTGCTAAATAAAGAGGGATTCCTGCTGAGGGAGAGAGGGAGTGGGGATTAGGAGAGGAGAATAGGTGGAGAGAATTGCTAGCGCTTCTATACTTTCATCAGGAAAACCTTGTTAAAGAGGTGAGTCTTCTTTTGTTTCTAATGATGGGATCTCTTTGGCCACGGCAAGCGTTAGGAAATAGTATTGCGTGCCTGGGGCGTATCCCATGCAGTTACTTAAGTGAATTATGTTCTGTATTCTAACCAGTTGCCTCCTTCTCTTCGTTCTTTTGTTCAGTCTGGGCGATGCTGAATAATTGGACATCCATTCATAACACTTTGAGATGCCAGAATCTTACATTCTGAAAGGTCCCTGAAAGGTTATCTCATTTGTTTCTCCTTCTCTACCAAACACTGCACACTATTATGGGATAGATGATGTCTAGGGTCAGAGATTATTTAAGTCTCTGGGGCCAGTGTTAGTGGCTTTTGTCTGTATTGCTCACTGAGAGGCGAGGAGCGAAAGTTTAATTAAGGCAGTCAGGATCGATCATTAGTAACAGGAACCAGAGTATGGCTGGGGGCAGAAGATAGCAGGTTCCTATCTCTTTCTTCCTTTAAAGTTCCAATCAGTTCTCAGATAACATTGGATCTGCTCAGTGTTGAAGGCTGAGTCACCCAGAGGATAAAGACAGTGAAAGCCTGGTTGTTTCTGGCTGTCTGAGAAAGTTATTCCCAGAATTGCATGTTTTAGGAATAGGGAAGAAAATGCAGAGTAAGGAAGGATATCAGTTCACAGTCTATACCCTGCCTTCATTTCAGCACTGGAACTACACTGGGGTGGGGAGGAAAGAGCAGCGGTCATAACTCCACTTCTATTATTTCCTAGCTGTGTGATCTTGGGCAAGTCACTAAGCCTCTCTGAGCTTCATTTCCTCATCTGTAAACGAAGATTTTTATCTTGCCAGGGAGAGGTGCTATAAGAAATAAATGAAATAATATATGTAAGGTGACTAGTTTTTAGCAGGTAGACCCCTAGTAAATAATTAATTTCCTTCCATCCTCCTTTCTTCTGTGTAGGTAGTCAAGGAAACACAATTTAAGTCAGTCAATTATGTGCCAAGGCCTTTGATAAAAGTAATTTCTTTTCATTCTTTCTCTTCATAACCTCATCTTTTTTTAAATAATGCAGATGAATTGTAAAATAGTACAGTATTTTTTTTACCATTTTATACATAATTCATTCAATATGTATTTATTTTTAAAAAACATACAATCTTTTTTTTTTTTTTTTTTTTTGAGGCAGAGTCTTGCTCTGTTGCCCAGGCTATAGTGCAGTGGCATCAGCCTAGCTCACTGCAACCTCGAACTCCTGGGCTCAAGCTATCTTCCTGCCTCAGCCTCCCGAGTAGCTAGGACTACCAGTGCCTAGCTAATTTTTTCTATTTTTGGTAGACATGGGGTCTTGCTATTGCTCAGGCTAGTATCAGCCTCCCAGAGTGCCAGGACTACAGGCATGAGCTACCGTGCCTGGCCAGTTTTGTATTTTTTTTTTGTAGAGAAGGTGTCTCACTATTTTACTCAGGCTGGTCTCGAACTCCTGGCCTTAAGCGATCCTCCCATCTCAGCCTCCCAAAGTGCTGGGATTATAGTCGTGAGCTACTGCATCTGGCATTCCATTACCTTTTAATTCTGAATTTGGACACCATTTATTTTGAGAAAAGATTCCATTTTCATGCTAATTTTCACCTCATGCAAGTCATATAGGAAGATCAGGGAACAGTTCTGAATGTAGCTTAAAAGAAGCAATAGATTAAACAAGTGCAGTTTTCTTTCTGCCACTTTTGATCTCAGTGGACTTAATTGAGAGCCCCATATTTCTTTAAAGGACTTGTGACAAATTCAGAATATACTCCCAATTTGTAAAAACTGTATATTAATATGTAGTGGAAAGGGATTCTGTTTTTACCTTGGCAAATTCCACAAAGGGAAAGGATGATCCCAGTTCCTTGTACAACTTCAGGATGAATTAAATAGAATCTAACAGTCTATGATTCTTGTACTTTGTTTACAGTTAACTTAGTGTTCTCTTACCACAAGAACATAAGTTCCTTGAGGGCAGAGAGGAAAAAGTAAACCAAGGAACCAAGGATAGACACAGACACATCTAACTTTGGGGACATGGAGCCACTGACGACTTTCATACTATGTCACATTGTCCCCCACTGGGAGAGGGTGGCCCAGCCATGCCCTTCTGAATGCTACCCAGGGGGAGACTTGTCATTCGCCCTAACAGTGAAAGAGCTTTCATCCCTGAGGCCAGGATAAGAAAGGTAAGTCAGGATTTCTAAGCCTTTATATGATTAACTACTTTTCTTCTGTCATCTGGGTAAATCCTGGAGTACTGACAATTCTTGGAAGTGCCATGAAGACTGCTGGCATATAGGTGCACGGCAACTGCAATTTCCAACTACAGTAGGGACATATGGCTTGACTCCAGACCAGGCATTAGAAATTGGTCCTTTCCTGGAAAATGTGTAGGTGTGGTCAACCTAATTACAGGAAGTATGCATCATCAACACAGCTAATGCATGTGTGCCTTTGGGTTTATTGACTCTGACCATAGAGCTCCTGGAAAGTCCAAATGGGATATCTCTTGGCAAGGCATTCTATTCAGTTGTCACGTCCAGGTAAAATAATTTAACCTGACATTTTCTTCTCCTCGAAAAGGAAATATTTCAGTGTTCAAAGGATTCAGCCAAGTGGTTTTTGAATACTTTGGACAGTAGATACTTGATGATCCTATTGGTTCCATGACTAGCAAATGAACCTAAGACCATTATTCTATATTCTTTTTGTTTTCTTTCCCACCTGCCCAGACACTTAAACAGCACCTGGCCCTTCTGGACAGATCACTTAGATCTTTAAAATTCTATATTCTAGAAAAATATTTGAACTGTCAGAGTCAGAGGAAGAGATACAGCATGAAATCAAAAAGGTAAAGTGCTCTACTCTGCAAGTGTTTATTATTATTAGTGAAGTGTGTGGCTCTGTTTTGGTCACTTTTTGATATTTTTTGTGCAGAGCATCTTTCTTGATGAGGCACTTGTTTAGGGAATTCAGGATGTTTAGAAAGAATCAAGATAGTCCATGAAAAAAAATTGCTTCCTGTATTTTGGTAATTTATTTTAAGGGATAGTTTACAAGAGATACCTAGTCAACAGGAGTGTGGGACCAAATGACCTGTGCATTTTGGGACAAGGTCAATGAGGCAGATCATCCTGAAGACTTTCTCAGATAGTCTGGTGGTCTGATGCTTTCTGGATTACAAGATTCTGGAGTCTTAGATCTTGTTCCTGAATCTCCAAAGTCGAAAACAAGTATATGGCACTTGAACACACACACACACACAGGTACTCCCGATATATATATATTTTTATTATTAATCTACGGTGTTGACTTTGATATTTTTTATGACTTGGATAAAAGATGGATTGTTTGTTAAAATCAGAGATCTGTGCAGACAAACTGAACATGTAGCTGAGCTGGGTAGGAGGAAGTGATTTTTCTTTCATAAAGATGAATATAGATTGACAGGATTTTTTTTTTCATCTTAGGCACATGAATGTTTCCTTTGTTCATGCTTTGCATTTTACACTAAATGGGAAAAACAAACTTTTTTCCCCTTCGTCTCACACAACACTTCAGTTTAGACACCAAATATGTGACTTTTCACACCAAGAAATTCTTCAGTTTTCTGCAGGCATCAATTGGATATCCCACAAGTCAATTCAACTCTGACACTATCTACCTGGAGTTAACGTCAGACCCCGCAGGTTAAGGGCTCAGTCCCACAAGACTGCCCCTACTTCAGATGCCAATCCTAAATTCAGCTACAAATTGGGGGGTTCCCACAACTTCCTCCTTGGGTCCAATAATTTGCTATAATGGCTTGCAAGACTGAGGGAAACATTTGCTGATTTATAATAAAGGATATTACAAAGGATCTAGATGAACAACCAGATGAAGAAGTGCATAGGGCAAGGTTTATGAGGAGGGGTGCAGAACTTCCATGACTTCTCTGGGCGTGCCACCGTCCCCACTCCTAGCTGTGTTCTTGTTGACCAACCCAGAAATGCTCCAAACCCCGTGCTTTGGAGATTTTTATGGAGGCTTCATCACGTAGGCATGATTGATTGTTAACTCAATCTCTAGTGCCTCTGCTGCCCTCAGAGGATGGGGTCGGAGCTGAAAAGCTCCAAGCTTCTAATCATGGCTTGGTCTTCCTGGTGGCTAGGCCACCCGGGAACCCATTAGGAGTCACCTTATCAAAACAAAAGACACTCCTATTACCCAGGAATTTCCAAGGGATTTAGGAGCTCTGTGTCAAGAACAGTGGTCAAAAACCAAATGTTAGAACAACAGATGCTCCTATCACTCAGGAAATTATAAAAGTTTTAGGAGCTCTGTGCCAGGAACTGGTGGCAGAGACCAAACACATACTTCTTATCATGCTAAGAAACAGTCTAACCCCTGGTCTCTGGCCATGAACCACTTACAACAAAATGATCATAAAAGTCAAAAAATGCTAGTTATTAGAATCTCATTCAGTCATTAATAATTAGTCCAGTCCATCACTGTATCATAGAAGAATATCTCCAAGGGAGAGAATAGTCAGATTTTCAGGCTTCCATTCCATATTGTCAGATTCCAAAAGCAGGAATGGTCTCAGCAATATACAGCTTCACCCTTTCAGGCATCTGTGACCAACTGAGGTAAGACATGGTATCGTCTCTTACTCTGAGCCTCTTTTGAACTATTGATGTGATATTAGATCTCCTTCATTTCATAACCCATTTATTCATTCCTTTGCCCTCAGTTACTGTTCTGCCTTCTCCTCGTTTACACCCAAAGTCTTCCACCTTTGGAGGTTTGGCCACTGTGCTGGTCTAGATACCGGTGACAATACTGGTCTACTCCTCCTTCATTCTGCTCCCTGTCATATAGGCTAGCATTAAATAGGTGCAGAACTAGTGGGCTATTTCTGCCACCAGGCAATGTAGCTACAATCACTGTTAACCCAATTTTGCCAGATGGGGTGGAGGAACAGTCCACCCCATCAGGCTCTTAGTAATCTTCCATGCTCCCAGCACTTATGGCTGCAGCTTTGGTCCTGTGAGCACTACATCTAGTAGGTGGAAAAAAAGTTGAGGTGATGTGGAAAAGAAAGGAAATGTATAGTAGTTATAATAGCATCCTCCTCTCTCGGCAAGAATTGCAAAGTCATACCAGCATCCTTCCCCACCCACTCTTCCCTAGATCTACCAAAAACACAGAGGAATACCTAGTGGGGATACTCTAGTCCCATTCATGCTGAGTTTGAGCACACACTCATGAAGGCATGTTTGTAAGCTTCATGCCTTTGTCTCCCCTCATTTTAGACAATCAATGTTTCAATTGCCCATTTCATTTCTCTATCAAATTATTCCTCTGCAGAGGATATCTCTGCCCATTGCTGGACATTACGGGCTATGCAGTGTGTTCCTTGGTCTGAAGAAATGACAGCTGGGGTGTCCAAATTGGTGCAATATCTTCTCTTTTGGTCCTTTGTAGGGTATTCTGAGCATTTGCATCTAACACCCGGTAAGCAAAGCCCAGTTCAGAGTCAGTGTCTATTCTTTTAAAACCCATCTGTAGCCTTGCAAGGCTAACAACACCAGTCTCAGTGGCCAGCAGTGTTCCAGGCCTCCCCACCAGGGAATATTCCATAGCCATCAGCAATCTCTATCTCTCTGGCTAACAAACAGAGCCGTTCTTACTGGCATTTCGTGCCACAAAGTGTGCTAGAAGAATATGTCCAGATTTTGCCCATCTCTGCATTGCTGCACTACACCAGTATTCCCTCATTTCGTGGACCCAGGTGGCCACCCCAGGTAAGTACACAGGAATACCTGCTTATTGATTCCAATCACTTTTTGAACCTATAAGAGAGTTCTAATGGCTACTGATTGACATGTCCCATTTTAATGAACCCCTCAAATTCCCACAGTAATTTCCATAGGGCTGTGCCCCATATGGGCACCCCTTTAATAGGTTAAGTTTCTATCCTGCTTGAGCATATGGCCAGGCAATTGGCCACTGCCCATGAGTCAGTAAAAACTGAAACGTAGGGGCTTTTACCTTCCATCACTGCTAGGAAACCAGCATGCAATTCAGCCTGCTGGGCTGCTCTGTTTTTATCTTTGATCAGAGTGACAGCCGTCTGTTACTTGGTTTGGAACTGCTGTCTACAAACCACGGAACTTTGTCAGTCACTCAAGTGCTGTTTATGGGGTAGTGTCTAAGTGATGGCAGAATTCAGCAGTTCCTCACACAGTTCCAGAGTCAGTCCTACAAGAAAAAAAGGCTCCCCCTACTTGTATTTCCTCCTCGCATTTCCCCGGTAGCATGATCCTGTATGAAGCATTTCTGTTTTATCATGGAACTCTGCTGGGCACTGCCATCCCCATTAGAGTTTTTTCTCTGACATCACCAAGACATCATGGGTATTTCAGGTTTTAAGATTTATGTCCTTCAGTCATAGAGGCAGTTTCAATTAACATCCCCAAACAAGCTACTAATTGTCCCTCAGGTGGGAATTCTCTAGTCCAAAGTCCCAGTTGATTCCTGGGAAATGCTCACAGGCTTTTGCCATAAGTTCCAGTCTATGCTCCATACAGGGCTGTCAAAGAGAATTTGTCTATCCAAACAATCCAGCTTCTACTCTGCACTGTTTGGGCTCGGGGAATCTTATTGGTTCCCATTTAGCATGTCCAATTAGCTTTGTTTGGAGGGCAGATTTACACATCTTCTGTTTCACAATGGTAGGTGGGAGAACCATTCCCCAGTCAAATACACGTTCATCCCTATAATAGAATAGGGTAAAAGAGACACAACCACTTCACACTAAGCCTGTTTAGACATTCCAACTTTTATCAATCCTATCAACCCTTAAATGTTTACGTTCTCTTAAACTAATTGTATCCCAAGTCAGGGCTTTACCAATGGGACTTTACCATAGTGCATGAGACTCCTGTATCTAGGAATCCTGGAAAATTTTCTTCCAGGGATTTCAACTCCCTGATAATTTCCCCATTTTTCTGCAAAAGGCTTTGGGTTCTCAGCAGTGGGTCTAGCCCAGGGACCCTTGATCCCTTTGTCAATCTTTATCTTGAGTGAATGAGCTGACTTTTGCTACAAGTAATTGCAGATTAAGTTTCTTCATTGTAATCTTTGTCTTCTAGCTTTTCAAATTTCTCCAAGCTAGGGTAAATAGAAGGGAATTGTTTGGGGCCTTTTTATATTGGGGGATCAGCAAGGATCCCTTTGGGCCACCCAACCTTTGATAGTGTTGTATTGAGATCCTCATTTTAACTCCATCAATGTCTATTTCATTCATCCAATTTCTTAAGAACCATCTAAAGATTTTCTCATATTTGGATGGATCTCATGGCACATATTTTTCTTTCTCCTCTTTGTTTTGCCCCATCAGTGTTTCCATTATTCACCTTATTTCCTAACAGCTTTTTAAACATTTTCACCTTCTTGGGAAGAGCCCCTTGACTCTCCCCTCTGCCCTTTCCCATTCTCTTGTTACTTAATTTACTGTTTCTATTAGCATCTGTAAAACCCAGGAGGAAAAGCCAAAACAGCAAATCTTCCCCATTGTCATTAGATTTTGCAGCAGTAGCATTATATGTGGTGGCCACACAAACGCGGCCTCCTTACATATAGCTTTTACCATTCCTGGGTAGCAAGCATGTTCAGTGGGTGAACTGTCATGATTATCAGGAAGCCAGTCCCTTGTGGCTCCCATACCCCGCACATCAGCTAAATCATCTGGGGTGGTCCACTGGCATTTATATGGGGAAAGGGACAGTCTGCCTTCTCAGGATATACAGACCTTACAATGGCTTTTATCTAGTCCACCAGGTTGGCTGTTCCCTCCAGAATAACCTCCTGTGTGTCTGGATCATGTACAGCCGTCTGTGAATGTCCCATAATGAGCCATGCGTCCTGCATCAACTCAGAATCCATTTTAGTAAAGGTTCTTCAGGAAGCTAATGATCCTGATCTAAAAAAATGAAACATCTCCTTCACACTGTACCCCTTGGTTTGAGAAGTTTCTTCTTAGCTTTGCCTTCCTCCTATTGACTACCTTTTTGGTGACCAGAGACCTTAGAGGTGTTTTCTGTCGTCCTGCATGATTTTTCCCTTTGCAGATGGTTTTCAGGCTAGGGGCTAAAGCTCAGACTGACCCAAATCTGAGCTTGGTCCAACACTGAGGTCTGAACTAGTATTTTCTTTCATTTTAGCCATTACAGATAACAATAGCCAAGCAATTATATGTGTAGCATGGTTATTATTTTGTATTTTCTTACGTATCCAATGAAGCAACTCCCCAGGAGTAGAATCTACCACCATTTCTAAAGTCCACTGGTAACTTTGACCTTTAGTGACTGATCGCAGGGCAGCTGCAGTTTCATACCGTGGGTGACTAGGTAACCATATACTTTCTCATTTAGCTAGAAAGATAGAGGAAAATGTAAGTTGGGATTTTTCTTAAAATTCTCATCTGCTGGTTCAAAAAAACATTTTTTTAAATTGCCCTCTCATCTTTAATTTTCCGGATGCACTAAGTATAGTTCAGCTTTTATCTCCCTTCCTGGTCCAGATGGGGCCCTGATGTTTGTAATTATCCTGAAATGTGAGTGCAGATGGCTGGACTGCAGCCGAGGGAGGGGAATATGTAACTACCATTAGCCACTTATGGAACACATTTTATTAAATGGATACTG
This sequence comes from Microcebus murinus, assembly GCF_040939455.1. Lineage (NCBI taxonomy): Eukaryota > Metazoa > Chordata > Mammalia > Primates > Cheirogaleidae > Microcebus > Microcebus murinus. The sequence continues at coordinate 110,918,746 of NC_134105.1, read as the reverse complement.
GCTTAAGGAAAAGAAAAGAATGCCATAGACAATCGACATTTGTGACAGTCTAGGAATGAGTGAGTGCCAAGCACAATTTTGGTTGCTCAGAGGCACACAATAAAAGTCTATTGAATTGAACTGATAGATGCCATTCCTTACATGGGATGTGATTTTTTTCCTTTTCCCTTCATAATTTTGACTGGTTTAGAATCACAGACTGATTCTAAATAGGTTTAGACTAACAGACCAATTCCTTCTTTACACACAGAAAAAAATTTCAAACTGCTTTGATGACTTTGCCCAAGGCCCATAGTTAGTGAGTTGGAGCATAAAATTTACATATCATCTTCATTTTATTTTATCTGAAACATTAATACTTTTTAAATGAGTTTTGGTTATATATTCACAATTTTTTGTTGTTACTTTAAATATATTTATTCTTCCATTAACACCATCTTTCAAAAAGTTTTGATTACTACACAGCAGTCTTTAAGAAACAATTACTTTTTTTCCCATTTCTATTTACCAGATGCATAATAACTGCCAATTAGAATATCTAAGCAACATGACAGAAATGACATTGCACAGTGATTAAAAGCCCAGATGCTGAAATGAGATTGGGCTGAATCCTACCTCTATCATTTACTGGGTGAATCTGGACAAATGTCCTAACTTCTCTGTGTCTCAGTTTTCTCATCTACAAGGTGGAGGTAACAGTAATATGGTCCTCATAGGATCGTTGTGAGCACCAAATACATTTATGCATTGCATGTGTTGAGTGAACCATTTAGTTAGCTAGGAAACGTGTGGTTTCTCTTAATTTTTCCTAGTTATCTTCAGATTGAGAGAACCTTGCAGCCAAATCTCAGAATGGATCTACAACAGGGAACTGGACAGCATCAGAAATTACCTTCATCTCCCTCCTAGAGGTGTAAGAAAGGGTCTTCAATGAAGGAGCCAACAGAAAGTAAATGGGACAACTGAATGACAGGAGGAAGGAGAGAAAGGAGGATCACAGATAAGCTAGCTGAGCCTGGGGGGTTCAGAGAAACACTGGACTACTGACAAAATATGGTTATCCGAAAGGGAAGCCCTATTTAGGAGTAGGTGATGAGTTCATTCTTCTGAATTCTTTTAGGAATTCTAAGATGGTTTTAAGTCAAAAGCTCTCACCCTCCTGGATAATTTTATAGTTGCTCAATTGGTGTTTAAATAGTTGCTAATTACTAATTTGATTTAAAAAACAAAACAAAACAGCTGTGACTCATACTCATGACTTCAGGGAGGAAGTAATTCATAGGTGGTCTAGTCCATAAAAATGAACCATATATACATATGTGTGTGTGTGTATATATATATATATATATATATATATATATATATATATATATATATTTGATTTAAAAAACAAAACAAAACAGCTGTGACTCTAATACTCATGACTTCAGGGAGGAAGTAATTCATAGGTGGTCTAGTCCATAAAAATGAAGCATATATACATATGTGTGTGTGTGTGTGTGTGTATATATATATATATGTAAAATCAAAGCCTATAGGACATTGTCTGGTCTGGTTTAGGCTCTGGGACCTAGGAAGGAAGGAGCAATATTTGAAAAAATAGCTACCCAGGGAAGGAAAGTTGAGAAACAGACCATTCACTAAAGGTTAAGAGAATTAAGATTATCTGTCAACTGCAAACAGAAGGGTAGAATGAGGAGCAGAGAATAGTCTGACTGGTTTTAAGTGTATTTCTATTGTCAACCAAGTTTAAAAACCAAAAGCTAGTTTAGGTGTATTAGTTTCCTACTGCTGCTGTAACAGTTGCCACAAGCTTAGTGGCTTAAAACAACACAAATTTATTCTCCTGTAGCTCTGGAGGTCAGAAGGCTAAAACGGACCTTATGGGCTGCATTCCCTCTGGAGATTCTAGGGAAATCAATCTCCTTACCTTTACTAACATCTGGAGGCCACCTGCAGTCCTTGGCTCACAGTTAAAGCCAGCAGTGTAGCATGCTTCAGTCTCTGCTACCATTGTCACATCACCCTGAGACTCTGACCGTCCTACCTTCATCTTACAAGGAGCCTTGTGATTTCTTTAGGTCCACCTAGATAATCCAGGGGCATTTTCCCTCTTCAAGACCCTTAACAGTTTCACATCTGCAAAAATCCCTTCTGCCACATAAAGTAACATATCCACATGCCCCAGGGATTAGTATGTGAACATCTTTAAGGAGATGTGAGAATGTAACTTTTTGCCATCTGACCAACTTCCCCTTCTTCTGTGCCTGTTTCTATGCCTTGCTTACTGTTCTTTTTAAGTGGAAATTTCTCAGGTGCAGGCTATGTCCTATTAAGGGTTTAACTAGACACTTTTTCGTTTGGGAGACATTGTTCTTCCCTTCTTTTTATTTATTTATTTATTTATTTTTTTTGTGGGACTTTCCTAGCACCCTCTCTAGCTATGCTTCTCCAAGTTCTCAAATCATTTTTCCTTGGTGTATTTCATATCTGATGGTCTCCTGTTACCTTTGACTTACATGTGCAATGCATAAAAGTACATTTGCATTTCTCTAAGATGGCTCATGCCTACAGTCTAGAGGAGGATACTCAGCCCAAAGACTCCTGCCTTTTATCTGCCTTATGGCTTCTGGGTGACCTTCTGCTTCGGTTCCTAGACTCTGTTCCCACACTAAACCCAGATCTTTCACTTAGTAACTTCTGTTCCAGAAACCTAACCATACAATTTGGGGGAGTTTCTATTCTTCAGTTCTCAGTGGGCAAGAGCCAGAGACCAGACCACATTGCTTACTAGGAGGAAAAGGAAGGAATGCTCTAAGAATGCTGGGAAGAAATTTCCAGGAGGGTAACCACACAACATATGCATAAACCTTGAAAGCTTCCTTGACAATTTTTAGAAAACTTATTAGGAAATGTGAACTTCCATTTCAAACTTTAAGGGAAATCCTTGGAGAGCTGAAAGAAAGATCGGAAGGGGGCACCTGTTATGGGCTCTAATACCCTCTCCTTCTCTGGCATGCAGGGTCCCAGCCAAATCTTAATCCCCAAATATCTTCCCTTCTGGGGATCCTTTTCTATTATAATTCTCCCTCAGGGAGAAGCTATAGCTTCATTCTTTGAATTCTCATAGAACTTTTAAATCTTGTTTGTAGTTCTTATCACTTCTTACCCTATTTTCCTCGAATTCAATTTTGGTTGGGTATTTGATATTATCTAATATAATTCTTATCATAACTCTGCAAAGGATATTGTCAACATTACTATTTTACCCATGAATAACATGTGGCCCAAGATCAGAGAATACATTCTATATGTATTCTCACCAACCACAGGTGTGCTAATTCCAGATTAATGCCTCTTTCTACCATATCATAGCTACATTCCAATAAAATTATCTAGACACGTCTCTTTTATAAAATTGAAGCTATTTGAGGTCAGGAATGATTGCTCATTAACTTTGTAAAACATTCCAGTAGTATCTAGTACTTTTAATAGCGGTTGCTCTACTAAATTCCGACAAGTAAATGTATACAGAAATGAATGCATAACTCAATAGATGTTGAAAATTGAAATGTTGAGAATAATAAGCTGCTGCTACAATATTTTGGGGAGAGGAAGAAGAGATGGTTTGAAATCTAATTCTATGCTTCAGGAACAGCCCTCTCATTCCTTATTGTTATGTTATTATTTTGATCAACAAATGCATTTAGTAATTTGGCACGGTGTTGACCAAGTGTCTGATTATTTGAGGTATTGAGTTTGTATCTAGTATGTAAATGTATCGTGAGACGATACATTAAGTTCTGGGAATTGTAGTTTTATTAAGTGATGTAACAGATGTTAATATTTATGGAGAGCTCATTTCATTTTATTTTCTCTCTCTTTTCCTCCCTCCTTTTTCAATACACTTTATTACCTCGTTTATTTATTTCTTTTGTGTTATATTAAATGAGTTAAAGATAGGGTCCACGTACTATAAAAAACTTTCAGTCTATAAACTCTCTCTCTTTACTTCAAAGCAGAAGGATAGGGAGATGTTCAAAGACTATGGGTGATGCAGTGTTCAGAGGAGCTCTCATGGGAATCCCTTCTGACCCCCTCCACCTTTGGAACTCAAAATAAACCACAAATTTCTGTCTTCCTCAACTTTTCCCACTATTCATTATCTGGCTCCCAAAATGAATTGCCAAAAGTCCAGCAATCCTGCCAACATCATTTTGGAGAAGATGGGGAATTGAAGGTCAAAGGGAAATGAACTGCTCTGCCCTGTCAGTCTGGTCCCTCCACTGTCTCCTTCATTACCTCCAGAATCCTGCTGTGAGTGATGAGTATGTCAGAGATGGGCCAGAAAAGCATGGGAAATGTCTCAATTTCCACGGGAATTCTTGCATAGGGAGTGGCCAATGCTTGGGAAAAACAGCATTCTTTAAAAAAATAAAATCACAACACAAGCGGGTGATATTACTCAAAGAAGAGGCCAGCAATGTATTTGCTTTATGCTATCAGAATCGGTTGCATTATTATGAGGTGGAGACCTTCTGAAAGGAGCTTACCTTGACTGTCAATCAAATAGATCTTTGTATTCTATCCTATCCTATTCATTTATCCATTCAATGAACATTTATTAACCAATGCCTATGTTTAAGATGCAAATAATAGCATCACATAGCAGGACAAATATAATAGTGACAGTAATACTATTAGCTAACATTTATCAAACATTTACTATATACTAAGTGCTATTCTAAACACTTCAATGCATTAACTTATTTGGCATCACAACATATATATGAGGTAGGAACTCCATTATAACCATTTTACATAAACAAACGAAGGCCTGGAATTTAAGTAATTTTCTCAAAAATCATCCTACTAGTAAGTAAGAGCTGAAATATAAACCCAAGTAGTGCGGACCTGTCCTCTTGTCCTCTATGCCATGCTAACACTTAAAGCAACCTTAAAATAGTTATATTTCATGTGCTCTAGGGAGACCAAGGAAGTAAGCCATGGTAGCCACTGTCAAAGAGCTTGCTATCTTGCTGGGAGGACATAGGTATGATAGCACGTTCACAAAAAACTAGAGCCATTTGGTGAAAATGCAGTATCCATACTTTAGCAGAAGTGCATTCTGTTCCTTGCTCTGTAACTCATTAGGTATGAGACTTCGAAACGTTTAATTTCTACAAGCCTCAGTTTTTCCACTTTTAAAATAAAGGTGGGAGGTGAATTAAAAGCTCTGTAAGGTCCCTTAAATATACTTTTATTTTGTGACTTTTGCAGTACAAAAGAAAGAAGGCAGGCTAGGCCGGAATAAGAACAGAGGTTTGTGGGAAGAGTGAGGTTTGTTCTGGTCCTAAGGTATTAGACAAGCTTTAAATTGGCTTGGAGGTGGAGGGAGAAAGAGATGGCGTGCCTAGGAGATAATGAGGAAACCAAAAGGAGTACGTGTGCAAAGCGTTGTGGGGAATAATGGAAAAGAAGGTTAGCATAAACGACTTGACAAGCCAGAAAGTAGTGTTTGAAATTTATGGTAGTGGTTCTCAAAGTGGGATCCTGAACTAGAGATGTCAATTCTCCTGCCCCACCTCAGACCTCCTGAATCAGAAACGAGGCATGGGGCCCTGCTGTCTGTATTTAAACAAGACCCCCAAATGATAAAGGTGCACACTCACGTTTGAGAACTACTGTGGTTGATAATAGAGAACCATTACCAGTGTAAACAAAAGTTCTCTAAAGAGGAATTTGGAGAAAAGAGACCCTTCCACTGAACAGTCTGCAAATGTGGGAGAGACATAGGCATCAGTGTATAAGGAAGCCACGCTACAAAGGACAAATAGATGGGTAAGACTAGGGAAATTTAAGAGCAAATGACCCAGCCCAGATTCACAATCAGGTCTATTTATGCAAATGAAGGATTGAAACTTCCCTAGTTCTGATTGGTCAATACAGGTGAGCTCTGATTGGTTGATATGGCTGAGCTCTGATTGGTTGGTTTCCAAGTCCAACACCGGAAGTCTTGTCAGGAGTTCTGGCCACAGTTTATCTTGGCAGTGACAGCAGGAACTGGTTTGGTTTGATTGTAGAAAGGGCGGTCCCTGTGATGCTTTCATAACATCTTTCTGAGAACAGAGTACGTGACCTCTTCCTCGCCCAGGCACGGCCGCCTGGTTCTGTTTTAACTCACACCAATTAGCATGGAGAGTTCATTTTGTCTTGTCCCCTGGGGTAGAAATTGATATTAACAATAGGCAATTGTCTCTGAAAACCTGGTCTGATATTGAGTGCGAAACGTATTGAAGTAAGAAGAGGGGAATGGGAAGGTGAAACTTCACAGTAATTCAGGCCTGGAGACAAGTGGTAAATTAGGTATGGAGAAGAAAGGGCACATTTAAAACAATTTTCTAGGAAAAAGAACAACATTTGTGACATTGGGAATGAAGAAGACAGTCTAATATGGATCAGGCAGTTCATAAACTGTGAGAATAGGAGAATATTCTAGTTACAGATAAAAGTGGGATGTTGGGAAAAAGAATCAAGTAAAAAAGGATATATGGTGTCACAAGTCATTTAACATCTCGGGTCCTTGGCTTTCTCATTTATATATTAAAGATGTCACATGTGGTAATCTCGTAATCTCAATTCATAAAAGCTAGAGGACATATTAGAGGTTTTAGCACTAACCTTGTTTCCTTTCTCTTCCTTTTCCTTTTTTGGCAGAAGAAAGTAAACTAAAATAACCTATTCAATATTACCCAGTAAATTAGTGACTGAGTTGAAAACAGGTTTTAGTAAAAGGTAAATGTTACGGTATTGCACTGTTTTCCCCTTCCCATTTCCAATTGTTATACTCTATGTTAGGTTCTATGTTGAGAGCTGCATTTTTTTTTTCTGTTAATATAGGTATTTTCCTTCCTTGGCACAGGAATTTCCATAAATAATTAATAATAATAAAGCCTAACATTTCTACCTACTTTTATTAGCAGGGCACTAATATGTTTCACATATAGTAACTCATTAAATCATCATAAAAGCTTATAATCTGGCCACCATTATTATCAATATTTTACAGATGAGAAAACCAAGGCAAGGTAAGGTTTAAAAGCTTGCCAAAAGTCACACGTATAGTAAGACTAATCTGGGCAGTTTGGCTCCAATATTCATGCAATTTACCACTGTGCTATTCTGTCTCTTGTTTTAAAGAAAAAAAAAAAGCTTAGCTTTGATATTAATTGGATTTTCTAAGTAAGAGCTCAATGTTCTCAACTTCCTCTCTAGTAATAGACTTTTTAACATGTATCCTATTTGCTTTACAAACTCTTCCAGTTATATAACGTGAGAAAGGATTTTTACCACAGTTAGAAGTTGGACATTTTCTCGGCAAAGTTCAGGGAAAATATTTAACACAATTCAACATATTACTTATGGCTGTAATAAAGGAATAAGGATCTGGAAAGTATCTTATCATATCACTTGGACAGATCCAGGTAGTCATATGACTTAGTTATTGAAAACAGCTGGTTTCTAATATTTTCTTGATGACTTTTCTTCAGTAATGGAAACTTTGCCACATTTATTGTTCACTATTTCCATGTTTTCATCACCATTACGATTAGTAAGTTCTCCTGAACACTTCCTGTTTAATTTAAGCAATCTTTTTTTGGGGGGGGGGGAGCAAAGGGGGTGTGTACTCATAGATGGCTGAGTATTGAATATAAATGCATCATTGTTTTTTGTTTTTTCTTTGAAGTTTCATAATCCCTTGAAGCCAGGACTCCTTGCTTGGCTCTGGATATCATCTTAGGGTCAAATCTCATTATTAGAACCATATATTTGTCTACCTCTCTGGTCCTGCTGTCTCCCTGGACTCGTGCAAAGGTGTATATGGTAGGGAAGGATGAGGGTTTGATTAGTTATAGAGTCCTAACTCCCAGTCCTCTGATATTGTCTCAGAAATTCTCTCTCTCTTTCTTTTATTTATTTATTTTTGCCTAGTTTTTCTGCTTCTTTTCTTTACCATTCATCAAAAGCTGTGGTCTCTTTGTCCTCTTTTCTCGGAACAAGCCACATATTTCCTCAGGGAGTTTAGAATATTGGAAAACAAAGGCCAAAATGGGGAAACTACCATATTACCCTCAATTATTGCTTTTGGCTTTTCAACACAACTCCTTCAGAGGTAAGAAAGCATAAATGCCTGGCTACCATCTTTAAAGTAAAAAGAAAAACTATATGTAGAGGAAAACATGAATTAATGTCTCAATAAATCAAAATGTGTATAAATTATATTATCTTTGAGTTACTACAAATCACCTGTTTTCTATCTGTTTGCTGTGAAGAGGGGTGATTGCTTGACCATGGAGGGAGTCAATTCACCTAGATTCAGTAGATTCAGGGATTAGAGTGCCGTGGCGTCAGCCTAGGTCATGGCAACCTCAAACTCCTGGGCTCAAGCGATCCTTCTGCCTCAGCCTCCCAAGTAGTTGGGACTACAGGCACACACCACCATGCCTGGCTAATTTTTTCCACTTTTAGTAGAGACAGGATCTCACTTTTGCTCAGGCACGTCTCAAATTTCTGACTTCAAGTGATCCTCCAGTTTCAGCCTCTGAAGTGCTAGGATTACAGGCGTGAGCCACCACACCCAGCCTAATCTGACATTGTGAATATATTGAATATTAATATCGCAGAAGTTAAATGAAATTGCTACAAACTGTAATACTAGGTGGTATGAGTGTTAAATAGGCAGGAGTGGTGATAATGATGATGATAACAATAATAATACCAGCTAACATGTACTGCATGCCATTTGTGTCCCAGGCATTGTGCTAACTTTTACATGCATTGTCTCATGTAGTCTTCACAAAAACTTTTTATAGCAGGTACTAATGTTTACAGATGGTGGAACTGAGGCCCAGAGATAGATAACTTGCATAAAGTTACTCAGTAAGTGTAAAAACTAGCCTAAATTAATTTATTCATGTCCAACTCTTAGGTTCTTTTTGGTAGATAACTATAGCTATGAATGGTTAGTGGTAGGTGATAGTTATTTCTCCACAACTTTGCTATCAGTTTATGAAAGCAAGACCACCATAGATATAATGAAACCCAATGGTACCATACTTTTTGGACAAATACCTATTTATAAGCTGATGTAAAATGTTTATACAACTTATTCTATGATCTCAATGAAGTCCCAGCTTTTGTGGTCTAACTGTACCTTGTATGAAAGGTTTACTCAGATACAATAATATTCGAAGGTGGGATTCTGATACCCTTGTAGTAGGTATCAGGCAACAAGAAATCTTAGAATCATTGGCAGGATATATGACTATGAGGGATCAAGCCATAGGTGCCATCTCTAAGGATGAAGAGCTCATTAGATTCTTAAAACTTTCTATGGAATTGGTGGGGATTTTTCCACAATAATGTCACCAGTCCAAATGACTTGAATATTATTATTTTGACTGGAGAGAGCCCATTATCTAATAAACAAGCACACGTTCTGCTAGTTGGCAATGCATATGCTATTCATCTAGATAAAGGTAGCTGAGGCACCTATAACAGCCACCTTTGGAGCATGGGCTTCCCGAAAAGCTCGCTGACCACCATTGAGATGTGAATTCCTGATTAGGGCAAGTAGCTGAAGTCGACTACTACATACATCATGTCACACTGTAGCAATTACAACCAGCTAAAATTTTTCATTTCAATGTTTTTTATTTCTTGTTTTGTATCTGTCTTGCCCAACTAAAATACAAACTCCATGCGAGGAGTTTGTCTTTTGTCTTTTTGTTGTCTTTTTGTTGTCTTTTTGTTTCACAGGGGACTTCAAAACATGAAATAGTGTATGGCACATGGTAGGCATTCAATAAACATATTTTAAATTTGTTGAATAACTAAATGAGCAAAAGGAGAAGCTACACAAAGCCAGGCTTTTCTCTTTCCACCATAGTCCTATGAAACTAAGTCAACTTATTTAAGTAAGTACCTTGGTAGAGTTTCTAGTCTTTTACCTTGAAGCAAGGTTGCTAACAAGTGTTTTAGAAGTTTGTGTTTATTTTTCCGGGGCATTTGTTGCTTTTTGAGGAACCCCAAACATGTTCTTCTTACGCATATGGAAATAAGCTTCCTAGTGTTTCTTCAAAAGGAAACAGCCTGGAACAACAGATGGGTTCTTAGGTTACTTCTTTACTAATACTCATGCCTTCCCACGGCCAGCAGGGGGCATCTGCAACACAGATGTAAATTGGATTAAATTTAAACTGGGTTGTGCCATGTTGGGATATCTCTTTCGAAAATGTGTTGTAAAAAACCTGCCTCACAAGTCTCAACTTTCCTCCATCTCTTCTTTCTTCTTGACTGTTCCTGACATATATCTGGAGTCTAGAGTGAAACCTGCCCAGGGTTGCCAAAAGTCTTTCAACCACAGGACTGGTCTGTGCCTTGGGGCCTCAGGACTACTTCGGTGTTTTTGTTTTTGTTTTTGTTTGGCAGGGTCTCGCTCTGTTGCAAAGGTTGGAGTGCAATGGCATGATCATAGCTCACTGCAGCCTCCAATTCCTGTGCTCAAACAATCTTCCTGCCTCAGTCTCCTGAGTAGCTGGGACAGCAGGCATGCACTACCTTGCTTGGTTAATTTTAAAATTTTTTTGTAGATAAAGGCTCTCCCTATGTTGCCCAGGCTCGTCTTGAACTCCTGGCCTCAAGTGATCCTTCCGACTCGGCCTCCCAAAGTGCTGGGTTTACCGGCGTGAGTTACCTCACCAGTCCTTTTTTTTCTTTTTTAAGTCCTGATAAATTGTGGGCTCATAATTGATTATTTTCGGATTGCTAATGATTGCAATTACCCTTTTTCTACCTCTTCTCATCAGAGAACATCCTATACAATATGAGAAATTGAATATATGTTCAGTTGGAGCCCCATTGGTCTATTTTCAATTTTTTTTAAAGGACAGAAATTGAATTCATTCACTTTATAGTCCTTATTGTCATTTAATGCTGTTACCAGTTAACCAAATTAGAGATGTCCTAGTCTTTAATGACTTGTTCTGTGCCACACCCCAATATTTCACCTACTCCACCCCAAAATGCAATTCAGTTCATTCATTCCTTTGTTCATTCATCAATTGATATAGCAAATATTTATTGAGTGCCTAGTAAGTGCCAGGCCCTGTGCTAGGTGCTGAGGCTTTAATTGTGAACAAAACAGATATTCACTCTGCTCCTGGAGACCTGACACTCTAATGGGAGAGATGGACAATACTCAAATATACGTATACATGCAGAGGTATAAATGCAAATTGGTAAGTACCATGAAAGAAAAATAGAGAGAGCTCTGAGAATATAGTAGGGGCAGCTGGCAGAGTATATAATGTCTCCTGTTGCATTATCTAAACATTATCACACTGATATACATTTGAGCTTCTTGAGCTTAGGGCCTATATTCTTTTATTATTAAATCCCACCCCCTTTTAATCAATGATTGGAAAAGTATTTACCATATAGTATACATGTTTGTGTTCTCTATTCCATGGTCCGTAGGGTCTTCGAGGCAAGGAATGTCTTTGCAACCCTTGGAATGCCTTGTATAGGACTTAATATATAGTTGGTTTTTAGTAAATTCTGCTGGAGTATATTTGTATTTCTCAAAATTCAACGATGTTTCTGTTTTTAGTGATTGCTTGTGCTATTTTTCCACACTTCCGCATCTTAAGGTAGTAACTTTCTCTCAATTCACCCATTAGCAGGAAGGACTGAGGTGGCCCACAGCCTTTTGAATTTTGATTTCCCAGGGAGCCAGCATACCGACACAAGGAGCAGATTTAAACTTGCACAACCCTAGAATTATTCAACCCTTTTCAGTTTGAAATCACTAGCGTGAGTCATCTAGACAAAGAATTATCTTCCTCTGAACCTTTAATTAAACTTTCATCCAGGCATTTCCAATTGATTTTATTTCAAAACAAGTTTTTCTTTGTAAAACAAAAGGATAACAAGAGGAGGGGGTAGATGAGAAGAGATAAAAATAGTTTCTTGTTAACAAGCATTAATGTAATAGAGCCGGGAAGAAATGCCTTGTGTGCAGTCAGAACCAGAAACTTGAGTCTGAAATCATAAACAAATTGGAAAGTTTTCTTTGGTGGATAGAGTTGTTGTTGGCATTAAATTAATGTCAGATGCATTCAAGTTTATCTTTAAAGAGGAAAATAGTTTGGTACATTTGCATTATTGTTTTGTTTGATTTTCCACTTGGTTTGTTTCATTCCCATATTTTTGTGTTTGAGGCTATGGCGGGAAAGGGGTGAAATGATATTCCAGGAACTCTTGAGGAGAAAAAACAATCTGCTAACGTTGTTTAGTCTTGTGAAAAAGTGCAATGCTTAAAGTTGTTTGAACTGCAGCATATGTTAACTCCTTGGCCTTTAAACTGTTACTCTTGAGTGACCAGAAATGCAATAATATTATTAATTCTCTGGTCTCATAATTAAGTCACATGCACTTCCGGACTTTTTATATATTCTCTTACTTTTTAATCTTCTATACTTGGTCGTATACCTAGCAGAAGTAGAAGCCGGTAGAAAGAAGTGTGTTTCAAGGCATTGCATCGTTTCCTTTCTCCCTTACATCTCCCTGAGCAAACATGCGGAAAAGAGTAACCTGATGTTCTAGTATGTTTGTCTGCTCTGAGGAAATGGAATATGATTTTCTATAGGCAATGTTATAAACATTAGTTGATTTCTAAATCACCCCCCTACACACACACACACACACACACACACACACACACACGAAAACTGAGCAGTGACATAGATAAAATAGTAGTAGGGTTCGGATTCATCCTGGTTTTAAAACGCTTTTTTTGTGTGTGTGTGTGTGTGTGGGATGTCTTAAAAATTTGACCACCATTTAGAAATAGTGTTTTTATGGACCACTGCTTCCTGAAATGGTAAAAGAAAATCTGAGACACATTCAGCTCATAAGGTAGGATGCCACTTCTTTACATAGAGACAGTCTTTGAAAGCACTTTTCAGTAGTTTTACCTCTTTCTCATTTTCATACAAAAATTTGCAGCAAGCTACCGTGTTTCCCCAAAAATAAGACCTGGCCATAAAACAAGCCCTAGCAGGATTTCTAAGCGCTTGCTCAATATAAGCCCTACCCCGGAAATAAGACCTAGTGCTGGGCGTGGCTACGCAGCGTACCTGCACAACCCATGCGTTTTGTCACAGAGCGGTAAAGAAGAGGAGCAGCCCTTCTCATCTGCCCCATGAGAGCTCTATTGCTCGACATGAGAGGTTGGGACCAATGATTCTAAAGGAAATAGAGTTGCAAGAAATTCAGGATGGAATTCGGGGTCTGGAGAGTTATGATGATGTTCCAGAAGAAGGCGACTTCACTATATTTGAATAAATGTAGATTGTTGTACCATACTTAAAAAAAAAATAACACATGCCCTGAAAATAAGCCCTAGGGTGTCTTCTTGAGGAAAAAAAAAAAAATAAGACCCTGTCTTATTTTCAGGAAAACACGGTAGGTACTGTACAAGGTCCCTCTGCCATCCATCCCGCTATCTGGAAGGAGAGGTGAGTTAGCCAGCATACTCTAATTGTCTTTCTGCTCCTCCTCTCACATTTAACATTCATGCAGTACAGACTACTTTTGCATCCCTTGAAATGACATACACACACTCTTCTCTGCCTGGAAGGCCTGTTCCTTTCCTGCCCACCTGGCGGATTGCTGCTCATTCTCTAGTTCCACCTTCACCTCCTCTGAGAAGTCCCCCTAACTCACCCTTGTGGACACTGGGCCACCCCCCCCACCACCACCACCAGTGTTCTGCTGCTCTCTGCATATTCTCTCCTTAAGTAGTTACTTGTGATTATTTCCAAGTCTAAGACCGCACTGGGCTACAAGCACCTTGAAAGCAACGAGCAAATCCTGTGTTTTCCTATGTTTACTGTGTTCTGCCTGATGCAGTGAACATGAGCAGTGAGCAAATAAGGAATTAATGAATGACTTAATGAATGCTTCTTTTAAAAACATCTAACTCCTTAGTTCTAATCACCCCTTCATGTCCGACTATTACTCTGGCACCAGGCAATCAAACACAAATATTTTCCTGCTTTTTACAAAAGGAAAAGGCTCAAGCGGAGTGAAAGAGAGAAGGGAAAAAGAAACAGAAGTTGAGAGGGGTTAAAAAGCAAAAACAAAAACCTGAATAATCAACCAAACAATAAAACCAAACCCGAGAGATGTACATTAGATAATTGTTATCTAATGAGTGGACTATTGGGTCAAAGTTGAAACTGGAAACAATTACTGCATTCCTGTCCCTTAGATAAGGGCAGCAAAGGACATCTAGAGCCAGGAAGAGAGACATTATGGATGAAGCTCTTCATGGGATGGGTAAGATAGTGTGTCTTGATTGAAAAGGACCTTGTACCTCTGACTGTAGTACTACACATTAGCCAGCAGAGGGTAGCCACAAATATTGGATGCATTTTTCCCTTTCCCTTAATGTTTTCTTCGTATTTCAGATACATATAAAATCGGCAGCTCTTCTCTCCAGAGGTAGAATATAGAAAGTGGTGGGTGTAGTAATTCTTTAGTAACTGGTGGGGGATTGTTTGGTTGTTTCCATTTGGTGCTGGAAGCTAGGGAACATGGGCTGTTGTTTGGAAAAATGATTATGCAGTCAGAGCTAACTTTGAAGAAGCAGTATTATATGTCGAATGCTGTGCTAAGTGACTCACATTCATTAACATATTTAATCATCTCAAAAAGTGCTGGTATGTACTATCTCATCAGGCCCAATTTCTAGGCAAAAAAAAAAAAGCCCCTGAACATTAGATAATTTAGGTAACATGAGAAGCCTGGAATTAAAGCAACACTTACTGTCATTCACTATGTTATATAAGCTCTCTCAGCAGAACAGTCCCAGTTCCTACCATAACATAAAGCTGTGCTTGGCTGAGCTTGTGCTGTTGAAGTGTGGGACCTGAGTTGGTGTTGGTCAGTGAGAGGATCCTAGAGAAAGAATGAAAGCAGAAAGAAGTGAAAAGGAAAAGACACTGTAGATGTGAACAATCCTAAGTCATAACACTTTGAAAACCATATTTCCTAGCCTAAAGGAAAATATGTTATGATATAAATGAGATATTTATAGGGCTTTTGTAAGTTACTGCAGTAGGTTTCCTTAAATTTTCCTCTTTAATATCCATAATTGGCATTTTATTCACTATGTCACTGTGAATAAACGGAGAAAGTGCATTTATAATAGTAAAATCCTATCTGGCCACGACATGAACCCTATTATAGCTCTTTAAGACGTTGGTTATGGATATTAGCATTGACTGGGAGTATATGTTAGCAGATTTGTGAGGAATAAAATCAGTATATTTTTATTTTACTTTGAAAAATATTTTTTTAACTTTTTTAAATTTCAGAATATTATGGGGGTACAAATGTTTTGGTTACATAAATTGCTTTTGTGCCATTTGAGTCAAAGTTATAAGTATGTCCATGCCCTAGATAGTGTGCATTGTACCCATTAGGTATGAATTTACCCATCCCCTCCACCCCCCTCCCACTCGCTTGATGTCCAATGAATGTTATTTTCACATGTGCACGTAAGTGTTGATCGATTATTTCCAATTTAATGGTGAGTGCACGTGGTATTGGTTAAAATATTTTTGAATGTTTACTGTGTTGTCAGGCATTGTACTAGGCACATGGGTTAAAAGGTGTTTAAGACTAAATTCCTATTCTCAAAGAGTTCTCATATCCAGCTGGGAGAACAGACACATAAATCAATACCTACAATACAATATGACAAACCCTATCCTAAAAACATGTGCAAGGTGAAAGGAAAGGACAGCTTTTTAGGTTTCTCAATATCCAGCTTGTCCTCTGGGTTAATATTTAAGATTTGCCTTCTGCTTGGTTTTCAGCTTAACACCGAGCATGAAAACAGTTGGGTCCTATCATGAAAGAATACCCAGAATTCTGACCACATCTACTCCCTAAAATGCTGAAGAGACAAAGAAATAGTAAATGCTGCTACAGTGAGTCTTGTGTCAATTAACACTCACCTACTGAGGGCTCACTGCATGTAAGGTACTCCAACAGCCATATGGAACCATGGGCAAGAGTTTGGAAAAGTAACTTTACAGAGAAATAAATCATCAAGCAGAATGATTTAATTTTATAGCTGGAAATGTTCAAGAAAACATCTAGATTAACTCCATCACTTTACAGATGAGGAAACTGAGAGGTCTGGCAGTAAAAAAAAATATATATATATATATTTTTTTTTTAAATGTCATACGTCTAATTGATGACTGGGTTGGGACCACCACCTGCTGACTGCGTTATCTCAAGTAACTTATTTAAACTCCCTGCCATTCAGTTTCCTCATCTGCAAAATGAGGAAACAATACTATGGTATCCACCATATATTAAATGAGAGAATGCATGTAAGTAAGACCATAATTAAGATTAAAATGAAATAATGCAAATTAACTACAGACATAATAAAAGCTTGGCGATTGCTAAAGATTAGAACTCGTGTGTCTCAATTTCTGCATTCGTATTCTTTCTGCCACAACAAAAATGCAAGAAGTAAAATGGGATTTTGTTCATTTTTGTTTCTCTGACGCAGAAAGAAATGTTTTTGTTTTTTTTTTTAGATCTGCATGCTCATATGGTGTCCTCATTTCCCCTTACATCTATCTCTCCTTTCAGGGCCAAGGAGATTAAGATCAAGTTGGGAATTCTCCTCCAGAAGCCAGACTCGGCTGTTGACCTTGTCATTCCATACAACGAGAAGCCGGAGAAACCAGCCAAGGCCCAGAAGTGAGTCATGAATATGGGTTCCACACATTTTCCTCCAGGGGACAGCTGTTTCTCAAATGTTTAGCACCATCCCTCATCTGTGCCACTACCCCCTTCAGTTACTCGTTAAGGATCACAAGAGCCCTCAGAGAGTTGGTTTGTAAATAAGCATTTTGATTTTTGCTATCTCACGTCCGAAGCCTAATATTGAATACTGTCAGAATAGTTAAAAAATAAAGGACAGGGCTCTGCCTTCTCTTTGGAGAGAGACCATAATTTATAAAATGACGTCAGCCACCCTCCTTAGTTATTTACCACCTATGAGTGTTGTCAAAATACCTGTTCATTTACTGCCTGGGTCAGGAAACCATGCTGATGCCATTAGTTATGAGCCCTGGATGCTCACCTGCTAAGGAACTATCCTAGGCTGCCTGCTCAGCGGGGAGGTAGAAGGGAAACACTTCCCTCAGAAAGCTGCTAAAGATGAGGAGGGCAGCCAATTTAAGCCTAATAGCTTCTTCTTCAAGATAGTGTCCCATCAAGGTCCAGGAGAGGAACTTTTAACATAAGTGAGGCATGAATACCTGACTGGCTATTTCTATTTAATGCATGCCAAGCATTTTCCCCAATTCATAAGTTAATATTGCTGTTGAGTGTCTGCAGTCCTCCCTCCCTTGCCCCTTCCTCTTCCCCTACCTCCTCCCCACTCCTTCTGTCAGTTTAGACATCATGGGTTTCTATAAAGAGTTGATCGCTATGTTATGGCAGCGAATCCAGCTCTAGTAATGTACATGGGCCCTGCTTTAACTGAATAACACTACTCACAGCAGCCCCCTTGTTTATCATCGCTTTGTTAGCTGCATAGACCATCACTGCCTGGGCATATACACACCACCTTCCCTTTAAAACAAAGATACCCATGAAAGTCAAGAAGGGGAAGTGGATTAACGGATCAACACCTAAGTGGACATATAGGAGTAACATTTATCGGGTGTCGGGAGGGTGGGAGCGGGGAGGAGGGGATGGGTATATACAACTACAATGAGTAAGATGTGCAGCATTTGGGGGATGGACATGCTTGAAGCTCTTACTTGAGGGGGGAGGGGAGCATGGGAAATATAAGTAACCTTAACACTTGTACCCCCATAATACGCTAAAATAAAAAATATAATAATAAATAAATAAAAGAAAAGGAAGTGGGAAGAAGATAAGACAAATGTATTCATTCAAACTCCTTCACTCTGCTCTTTGAAGATATCACAGAAGTGTGGTAAAAATACAGCAGTCCCCTTAAACCTCTATTTCTCTCCTTAAATTTAGTATTTGTATAAATTGGCCAACTTGTCCTTTGTCCAGATGACCTTCAACTTAATATAGCTGGATTGGTTAGGAAATATCGAGATGGGTTATTCTTTTTCTTTTAAAAATCTTTTTCCATTTAAGTGGATATTTCCATCCTCCTTTATTATTATTATTATTATTATTACTTCAAAGTGATCTCAACCCAGGAGTGAGGCATAATTTAGTTTTCTGCCTTTAAAAAGGAGAAGCTAATTCAACCAGAAGCGGGCACCAAGCACTAGTGGAGAATAAGAACCTCATTTCAGAGCAGCAACAGATCAAAAAGTCTATTTTGAAGTAAACAATGTGGTAATTACTGATCTGTTGGCATTAACTTTAAAAATATACTACTACATTTCCTGCTTTGAATGTCTGCTTTAATATCCCACTTGAACTATTTGGCTGAACAGGGATTCAGAGAGAAGCTGTTTTGGAAGAAAACCTGGGGCTGACCATTTATTGAATTACTTGCTTCTTTTGTCTTCTGCCCCCTTTCTTCCTGCAGAAGTTTGAATTGTTTTGGAAAAAAAAATCCTTCCTATCCCTGGAGAATTCTTGTGTCTCTATTGCATTTTCAGCACTGACCACTAAATAAGTTTCCCACTCTCTTCCAAACCCATAAACCCCGTCCTACCTCCTCATGTTTGGCAAACATGACTGACAGGACGAGATTGTGTTCTGCTTAAGCTCTATCAGCTCTCTTCTGTCTGCTTTAAAAATTCTCTGTATTTTTTTACCTATGTTTTCCTCTCAGAAGAAAAAAAAATAATCCTCTTGACTGAAAGTATTTTTAACTCCTCTCATCTTCTTTGGGTTATTGACCTCAGTAGAATCCTTTTTTTAAAAAAGCTTTTTTTATTTTTTAATATATTTTTAAATTCTCCTTGGAAAAAATGTACCACAGAGAAAAATAGAAAAAAGCTGGCTATATCCGTACCATCCAAAGCCAGCTTCTGTTACCACTTTAGTATGCTTAATTGCTCTTTCTTCCTCTGGATCCCCGTTCCCTAGGAACAAACAAGTACTGTATTCCACTCTGAAAAACACCCTCCTGCCTTTCACCCCTTCTGCTCCTTTACCTTTCAGTGAAAGTACCTGAAATTACTTTCACTGGTTGATTTTAGAAGTCTATACTCACTGCTTCCAGTATTTACTTTATCTCTTTCTTACGCTGTTTAAACCTTATTGCCTCACTGAAGCTGTTGTCCCTAAGGCCCCATCTTCCACTTGTCTATAGCAATCGACAGCTCACCAGGTGCCCTCCTCTTAAAACTCTCTTCCTTAGCTTCCAACCCAGGGTGTTACCCCATCTTCTCTCTCTCTCTAGATGCTCCCACTGCCACCCACCCTCTGGATGGGAGAGGAACCTAAGGCACTGCTGTAGGTTCTCATAATAAACGATGAACAAAATTAGTCGGCCACATAAGTTTAATCTGTGATAACTGTTACCCAGGATTATGATATAGTCAGTTGCAAAATGCCAGGAGGTGATCTAGATATTCTTATAGTTTATTTTATATTCTAAATGTCCCTTTTGTCCCTGACTACATCAGTACGTTTTACTACATTTTTTTGTTGACGTCCTGTTTCTCATTTTACACTCAAGAATGACCTCCACACATTGTGCCTAATCTGCTGGTGGAGAACAGGATAGGATGGCGTCCTACACATACCCTCACCTGGGTGACTGCAGGGTGAGCCTTGTTATGAAGATTAAAGATGTATGTACAATTTTTGGCCCACATGTGGACATCAGAAAGTGGCAGGTCTTTTTTTTTTTTTTTTTTAAATCTGTATCCCATCCATGGCATCCAGGTTGCTCAAGATTGGTTATGAGCAGACAACACCATAAGGTAGGACAGCAGAGCAGAGTAGGCACCTACGGATGCCAATAAATAGCTTGGATTTTATTTTCCTTATCAAGAGCAAGAACATTTGAGAACATTATCAAGAATGTCTGGCCGGGTGCGGTGGCTCACGCCTGTAATCCTAGCTCTTGGGAGGCCGAGGCGGGAGGATTGCTCAAGGTCAGGAGTTCAAAACCAGCCTGAGCAAGACCGAGAACCCATCTCTACTATAAATAGAAAGAAATTAATTGGCCAACTAATATATATAGAAAAATAGTAATTAGCCGGGCATAGTGGCGCATGCCTGTAGTCCCAGCTACTCGGGAGGCTGAGGCAGAAGGATCCTTTGAGCCCAGGAGTTTGAGGTTGCTGTGAGCTAGGCTGACGCCACGGCACTCACTCTAGCCTGGGCAACAAAGTGAGACTCTGTCTCAAAAAAAAAAAAAAAAAAAAAAAAAAAGAATGTCTACATATGTGCCAGGCACTGTGTAGATTAAAAACCAAACCAAACCCAAACCAAAATAAATTAAATAAATAAGAAACAATTTGCTGGTGCTTAGAGAGGCTAAAACACTATCCCGTGGTTATAGCTAGTGTTGGAGTTGCCAATAGCTATGGTAAGTGGCTCATGGGAAAGTCATTGAAGTCTAAGTTTTGGGTTGTTTGTGGCTTTCTTTCATCAACCAGGCTCACTCTGGGCAAAACTAGCCATCATTTATTTGCTTATGGGATTTGACACACATTTAGTGCCAGGTGGGTTGATGCTGTAGGGCAGGGGTCCTCAAACTTTTTAAATAGGGGGCCAGTTCACTGTCCCTCAGACCATTGGAGGGCCGTTGGAGAGTGCACATTCCACACATGCGCACTGTGGGCCCCGGACGAGTTGGCTGCTAAGCAGGACAGGCAGCGCCGCAAAAACACCCTGTGGGCCGGATAAATGTCCTCGGCAGGCCGCATGTGGCCCGTGGGCAGTAGTTTGAGGACATCTGCTGAGGGAATGTGCCATACGATAGAGGAGAATAGGAAAAGCTCTCCAGGGATGGATGGCAAGCTATACCTTTAGGTGGTGAGTGCATCATTGCCATGTGAGAGATTCAGTGGCAAAGAGAGCTGTTTCCAGCCGGGATGGTCACTTCCGGGGCCAGGTGGCATTTGCGCCAGGCATTACAGAACACGTGGTTAATCTTCTCTATAAATGTTTATTTTGATTTTCATTCAAACTGGCTTCCTCTTCCTCCCCAGCACACCCACATGCAGAGACTATGCCCACGCTTTGTGATCAGCCATGACCTTGCAAACCAGGGCACTTCTTGGTCATTTAGATCTGCATTTATCTTGCTTCCAATGAAGTCAGCCTAAACGAGGGCTGGCAAATTCTGAGAATTGGGACAGGATGAACCTCTGTTACCTCCTAGCTGGTAATCAGAACACTGGGATTCATGCTGCAGGGAATGTGTCCTGCTTGACTGTGCTCTTAAATCAATTTGGATTCATGTCACCCCCAAGCGGGCTCTGCACATGTCTTTTTCAAGAATTTAATTTTGGCTGTGATGTGCTGCTCCTACTGACCATTAGTTTGGTTCTAATAAGACCAGTTGAGACAAAGTGGATCTGGTAATATGTTTAAGTTGGGTGCACCTGCCCATGTCATTTCTCCTTCCTGTGCACCTCGGTACTAAGCAGAGGAAGAGGGGGGCGGGAAGGTGATGTCATTTTATGAAAATATTTATAAAATCAGGGAATCCTGTGACTAAACCAGCCCTTCCCCTTTCTCTGAGAGAGTTTCTTTTGTCCAATAATTTAATATCCTGCTGCTTCTGTCAACAATTAATAGGGACTTGGTTGGTGCCTATTATGTGCAAAACATGGAACCACCGGAGTGAAGAACTTAAGTTAGCCTTCTGCTAAACCTGTAGGTATGAAGTCATACGTACATAGGAACAGTTCTCAGTATGAGGTCATATAGAAGAGCTGAAAGGAGTTATTGACCTCTAGTAAACAGGTGCTTTTCTGGTTAGAAGTAAAATGAACCAGAAAAATGTAAGGACACACTTATAATCCCCTGTTTATTCCATTTGTTGTTCCTGTGCTCCTTTATACTATCCAGAGGAATAGGAAGAGAGGGAGGTAGTTCATTTGTTAGAAATAAATGTCTGATGAATTAGTATGTTTTTAATCTGTGATACCTCTTTCTAGCCAGGAAAACAGAAATTACCTAAGATGGTTCCACAAGGTTTGTTATCCTCAGTTTTTGGCAAATTTAACTTTCAAAGAGTGAAAATAAAACTTTATGAAAAAATCATACAATTAGGACTCAGAAACTGTACATGTTCTGCAATTGAGAAGTGAAGGGATTATTCACAATACCTTAGCCAAAAAACCTACTACCGTCTTGGACTCCTTACATAAATAATGTTAGGCTGAATCTCAGCCTGGGACAGCAAAATGAAAAGTAGAACAAGGAATTATCTTATCAACCAAAGTTGTTAATCTAAATAATTAAAACCCCAAAAATACCATTTTATGAGAACTAGACACGGGAATTTTTTTGGATTGTCTGGACAGTTGATAAACAATTTAAAAACTAAGAATATCCCAGTTTAGGAAAAACATCTCCATTGGCCTTAGTATTCTAATAAATGCCTTGTCATTCTGTTTTGATTTGACAACGTGGAACCCACATGATAATGCCAGGGTTCAAGCGGGGTGAGCCGGGGAGAGCACACCCAGACATTTTTCTCAGACAACAGCAGCTTGACTTGACACATCCTGCTGTGAGAGAAAAATTGGTGCTTAAAGTGAAATAGCTGCAGAGTTTCTATATATATATATAAATGCTAAAACAAAAGCAGCCCAAGGAGAAATTATATGTTGGCTAGTACCTTCCCCTTTTGAGTCTGCATGTTGAACATTTGTGTACAACATTCTTCTTTAGGGTATATTAACCATTTTTTTTTTTCATCAGAAATAGTAAACCTTAAAAAAAAATCCTGTTCTAATTGAGCAGGAAAAATACATCAACATTTTTTTTAAATGTAAACTTGCTATGATCACATTCCCAACATGAGGCAGCACCATACCTACTGTCTTCCACTAGCCTTAACGAGGTGGCCTTAGGACGTGCCTGTGAAACCAAATGCCCTTTGCTGATTAAATTAAGTAGTTAACATGCCGTATTGGTGAAGTGGAGAACATGAGTTTAACTCCTGTAATGGGATAACTGGTTTTCATTAAGTTATAGTCACACACACACACAAAAAAAGACAATGACTGGAACCACTGTCATGGGATATACAAGAATATCAAGACACAGCTTGATGAAAAATATACTCTACTTTTAAAAAGGGACAGACCTAACCACACTGTTCAAACAGAGATGAAGATATGTATTAAGAGCACAGATGTATGAAAGCAAACCCAGCTCATCAAACCCAATTGTTAGGAAGAAAATAACTTGAACTTGCTTGTCGTGTGGATGGATCATTGGTTGTTATGATTTCTGTCTAAGGAAAGCAGGGAGAAGTCATCGCAGGTATATGTATTAACTCTCTACTTATGCTGCAACCTTTTTATTCCCTTATTCTTGATTTAGACCCTCGCCGGATGAGGCCCTTCAGTGGCGCGATTCCTTGGACAAGCTCCTGCAGAACGACTGTAAGTTCATGTTGTTTTCAGTAAAGGTTAATAAGGGCCAGCACAGGGAAAGAGACACAAAGCACTTTTGTGTTGCCCACGTTCTTCTTCTCCGACTTGACATTTCCTCAGTTTTTAAAAGTGGTCTCATCAAGGGGAGGGTGCCATGGGGACGTGCTTATCCAGATCACAAGATGACGAGGGTCCACAGCACTGTGGGAGAAGGTGAACCGTGGGTGTCCTGGAGACTGGCGCTTGCAGGTTGTGTTCCCATATGTTTTGCTTCTTGTATGAGCTAGAAGCAGCAGATTGCCCTGAGTGCTTCTCAGTGTTTTCATCAGTAAAATAGAGATACTATTCCACCTTTCCCAACTTAGCCTCATAATGAATTGCTAGGGATGGAGATAGCAGTGTAAAGATCACTGGACAAGTCATGGGTAGTCCATTCAGGTTGAGACTACTGTCAACTGCTCTTGTGACCCGACATGGGTTGATATCGCCCCCAGCCTCCATTTCGTCTTCTGGAAGCATGCCTTTTATGTCTTCATTCAAGACACGACAAAGGTGCTGACCAGTGCAGAACTCTTTCCCAAGCTAATACCAATACACCAATGAGCACTACTTGCCTCCCCCCAATCCAATCCTTACTGATTCCCAAGGCGTACCCGTATCAAGTTCAAATTTCTCATGTTTAAGATTTACCACCATAACTACATGGCTGGTCTGTAAGCAAATTCAACCATTCTCTGTTCCATATGGGATTTCTACTTGTAACCCCTTTGGCTGGATTGTCCTCGTATTGCTATCTGTTGAAATTCTCCCTCTCCTATAATAGCTAATCTAAATACAAACTTCCTAGTGTTCCTTGACCACCCAGAACAATTTATCCACTTTCTGCACTTCCAGAGCCATTTGTCTGCACATGTTCTAGGCCACTTAATACTTGCTGCCTTGTAGTCTGCTCATAGATGTCTCCCTTCTATGATAGATTACAAGACTTAGTCCTTTTCATCTAGATAATTTCACACCAGGAAGTGCATACTATGAGGAAAACAAATATTTGTTGAATAATTCACTCAAAAGTAGGATTCAATTTAAAATACCCAACCCATATTTCTCCATCTTCACCACAAGAATGGAATGTGCAATTTTGTTACATGCTTTCCAAAAACAAGGATTTACAAAGCATTTCTCACAAGATCATTATGATTAATGGGCACAGAGTAGATGAAAAGGAATGTATGTTGAATCGTGTGTACACATGTTTTATGTCTTGATTTTGGTGGAGTAAGCTCATGCTTACCTACAATACAATCAGTCTCTTATTTTTGGAGAAAGCAAAGTCTCTTATTTGGGACTTTCTCAATTTTATTCATTTCTGATTCTCTTTTCCTTTCTTGTGCTAACTGGAGTACCCTGTCCTGACATATGTAAGGTGTTCAATAAGTATTTATTAAATGAATGAGTGAATGAATTAATTTTGTTTCTTGGACCTCGAAATTCCATGAAGTCGACTAGGAGAAAAATATCTATGCTTTTCAATTGACTTATTATCTTGCCCTAATGGTTTTGGGTACCCTAATAGCAGTTTGACAGGGGGCCTATTGATATATTATGAATGCTAAGTACCCTGAGTACATGTATTTATTGCTATTGTCAAACCTGAGAGTTAGCAGAGCTACTTTCATGTTTTCAAAATCATTAAGGAGGAGGATAAATATTTATGGCCCATATACAATACTTTTTAGTCACACTAAATCCTGAGAGCCACATGTTCATATATTTCAGGCTTTTAGGAGACTGACAGCTATTTGGGTAAGAAATCAAGGGGTAGGAGTTAAGCCAGAGGCAGCTAGTGTTGACATCTTAGCATTTGCCGAGGAACTAAAGACTTTGAGCTTGCAAACATGATTACCATGGAGTGAGATTGAGGTATGAGATTCTCACAGTAATATTTTCCACTTCTCAGAGGGGAAAATGTATATGCACCTCTGTGTGTTTGTGTATATGTGTATGTATACACATATAAATGTATATATACTATTCACAATATTTCCTTTAATTGTATATTATATATATATTTAAAATTATATATGTGTACATATGTGTATACAGCATATGTGTGTGCATGTGTGTTTGTGTGTATGTAAGTTCCACATAATTGTCTTCTTAAGTAATTAATATTTTTAATATTGGACAATTAATTTCCCCAAGTCAATAAATGGAAAAACATTTGATTTTTCAATTATTTCCTTGAAAGGGACATCTATTCATTCAAACCAGCTTGGTTAAAAAAGAGAGTTTATGACATGGGTATATAAATCTCACAGACACAAAGGAGAGCCATGCCCTAGGAGAAGTAAAGCCAGTAGTAAGCAGTACCACCTCTTTCCTCTCTAGTTCTCTGTCCTTACTGTCTCCCTGTCTCTGCCTTCTTTGTCTTTCCAGCTGCCCCCTCTGGCTCTGCTTCTCTGCTAGGACTCATCTTTTTTCTCTGTGTCTCTCTTGCCACTCTGTCTTTGCTTCTCTCTGACTATGCCTACAGCAGAACCAGTAGAATGACAGGCATGCCCAAATAATTCTGCCCCTCGCCCCCGGTCATCAACGTGAAGAAACAATATTTGGCCTATTCTCCCAAACATCAACTGTTGTGTACCATAAATAACAATATGGCAACTCAGATCTTATGAAATGTTCTCATTTGAATCCACTAAAACTAGTAGTCTATAATCAGAAAATATCTAACATTAGCTGTGGTTGATGCAAAACAGGTAAGGAAGAAAACTACAGTTGAGAAATATATGCATCTAAAATTTCACAATCTCTTCTTGGATGTTTGATTTTGATAAATTTAAACCATTTAACCTTGAGGAGTAGCACCTTTGCTGATCTGGGGACATGTGGCATTCTCTTGCGCTTATGTAGGATATTGACTTTCATAGTTGATATTGTTCCCCGAGCATTCTGTAAACTCACATCTTTCTTGAGTGGAAATGAAATCAACTGGTACCAAACCTTTAAAAAAATAAGATAGTTAAGCTGCTACTCAATATAGTATAGCATTTTATTCTATAGTATTTATAGAATACTCTTATCTTTCCTCATCTTTAAAATAATGTTTAATCATCCAGTGTATTTGACTCTGTTCTGAAAGTATTTAATACATTGACTTCTCACATGTTTTGCCTTCAGTTCTTTAGGTGGCACCATCTGTTTCCATTTAGTAGGTTCATAGGGCATATAACCAGTGTGTCGTTCTTTAAACACAAAAATAGATTGCTCATGGGAGTTTAAATAAGACAGTGACATTTAATTTCCCCCCCACCGCATGGCCATCTTCAAGAGCATAGAAAGAATGAAACACAGTCCAAAAGCAGCAAAGTTTTATGTGGATCTCCTTTCCCCAGGAGTCCCAAAAGGTCAAAACATTTCCTTGAGACACTCTTGAGATTTGGACTCTTCCATGGGGAGTGAGGTAGACTGGATCCAGACTCATTTTTCTGTTTTTTTCTATGCCCTTTCCTTTTGCTTCTCTCTCCAATTTCCACTTTTCTTTCTTCTCTTTTCTGGCTCATCTATTTTTATCATCTTACTGACTGGCAACCACAATTTCCTTGAAAATAATGAATGTAATAATAAAAACAATAGCTAACATTTATTATTCATCATGTGCCAGACATTGTCCTAAGCACTTTGCATATATTAGTTTGTTTAGTGATTGCAATAATTTTAGGACTCAGGTACAATCACAATCCCTGTTTTTCAGAAAATGAAACTGAGATACAGAGAGGTTAGATACCTTGTTCATGAAATAAAATACTATAGCAACAGTGAAATCAGTAAATTTATTTTTCTTTAAAGTTGGTGTTCCTTGATTCTGTAACTTGGAAGGAAATGCTTCCATTAATGTATCTTATTTAGCTCAGTGGGAAGATCTATTAAATGTTAGGTGCACAGATTTAGGCTAGGAGGTGAGATGCAAAATGGGGCAAACAGGTGAAATGCAAACATTGAACTTGAAAAATTAACCGCCTCATGGAAAAGATAGCTGGAAAAGCAAACAATCTCAACAAAGGAACAGAAAGTGATCTCTTCTGTCATGATAATAAAAATCCTCAGGAGTAAATCAGTGGGTAAAGACTACCTCAAAGAGGAGGCAGCATCATTAGAGTTGGGTTTAGTATGATGATAAGGATTAATTTTAAATTTGTTGTGAATAGTAATGATGAAAGCCAGCATACACTGACCTATTAATACATAATGATAATTAAATTCGGCACCATGTGAGAGCTTCATATGGATTATTTAATCCTTACTACAACCCCATCAGGTAGGTCCCATTATCACCTCCATTGAACAGATGAGGCAACAGAGTCTCAGAGGGAGATTAGATCATCTGCCCAAGTCATTGCAGGAATATCATGTACCAGTTTTCACCCCCAGGCAATCTTGATTCTAGAGCTTACGCTTTGAACCAATAAGCCATGCAATGATATTTATCAGTGACAGTTCACTCCATTGCCCTGTTGAAGAGATTTGTGCTAATCTGGTTTTCAGTTATTTTTTTTTTTCTCTTTATACCAAACTGACTTGGAGTTGTTTACTGCTCCTTTTATTTTCAAAGTGGTCTTATAGGTGGTTTCCTTTTGTTCTCAGGTAGGGCCACTCCTCTATTTTACATGGATGCCCAAAGTGACAACACTCACTAGGGCCAGGTCTAGGTGTAATGTGGATCACAACCCAGAGTGTTTCAGCTAGACCAACCATCTGGTGGCTTTCATCGCTTCCTAGGTAGTAGATACCTGAAGAGGTACGTTGAGAGGTGTTCTGAGGCTCCTTGTAGTCTCAGCAGAGAAGAACGTGGTGATCTGTCAGGGAGGCGTGCTGGGGGCCCTTCTGAGTGGGCAAGGGAATGGTAGCAGGGCGACAAGACGTGTGTTCATTGCACAACATAGACATTGGGCCTGAAGTCTACCCTGACCCAAGAGGACTTCCTCAGGGGTGACAGGAATTTAACAGAGAGAGTCTCTGAGGAAGGGACCAACAGAAAACCAGAGGCTAAGGAGGAGAAAGTGCCTCACGAGTGGTTTTTAGAGGGTACCAGTAAAGGGCTCTCCAGAGAACGCTCAAAAGTCAGATGAGAGAAATATTAATAGCTTTAAACATCTCTCAGACCAATAGAGTATGAAGCCATTTTATGAGTCTTGGTTTACAGTGTGTACATTGACAAAAAGCCTTAGAATCATAATATTGTGGAATACAATGAAAGTGGTGAACTCCGTCTCCAGGAAACGGACTCACTGCACTGGAAGGTTGTTTTCCAAGTTCCTGCCCTGGAAACTCAGTAAATGTTAACATTGCCGAGGAATCCTGCCAGGTGTCCTCAGGTCATAAGTAACAATGTTTGAGAGGACTGAGATTTTTATCTCTACGTTTTATAAAGACGCAGGAAGGGTGATTCAGAGTGCCTGATAGGTTGTGCGGATATGGGACAAATGAGAATGAATTTGCCACAGACTTACTCTGTGGAATTATTGTTTTCCTCCACAGACCTGCTTATCTGGGAGCTCATAAAACCTCACTTCCTAGAAGCTAGAAAGTGCCTGAGAATTTTGCCGTTGTGAGAGACTATCTGACACCTTTTGGTTAAGAAACAATGAAAACTTTTTAATCATGACAGAGAGAGAAATAGGCCTTATTTTTCTCTTTCATCTTATATGTTAACTCCCATGTCACTAAATTATGACAAATAGTGCTGGAAATATAGTCGGAAATATATGTAGGGAGAGAGAGAAAATACACCTGATTTTATCCAGATACAGGCTATCAAATGGTTTTGAAGTAATCCCTCTAGCCAGGTTCCTAGAGAAAATTGTTTCTTATATCAACCATTGCTCCCAGATGTATTTTGAGGTGTCAATCAATAAAAAAATATATTTAGGGTAAGTACAGGGAGAGAGGATCAAATTGCACAGTGTCTTGTTTGGATCCTGAGATCAATGGTGACCCTAATCCAGGTTAATGATCACTTTAGCCATTCTTTTCCTTTAGAATTGAATATGGTTGCAGGGGACTTTGAAAGGTTATGGGAACAATGAAAATGTATAATAAGTAATTTAAAAATGAACGATCATATACAGTGTCTCTGGTTTAATCATTACATACATTTGTGCTTGTTGCATGAAATCGATGTATTAGGCAATGACTAATAAATGAAACTTTAGAGTCTATAAAACAGGAGTAGGGAGAATGAGGAATAGACTGAAATTAAGTCAAAGGAAGTGAATTCAAAACATGCGCCCTAAGCAGAACTAATGGATTGCTTAAGTGTCTCCTGGTGGGGGCAAGTGAGTGGAAAACCAGACCCTGACGTACTGATAACAGTCAGTCCCGCCTTCTACCCTTGGAGGCAAAGCAGCTTGCCAGGCACGTGACTGAGGGTAGGCCTGTGATGTTGACACAGCCTCTGGAAAAATTGAGTTTTTCTCTCTCCTCCCTTTAGAAGTCTTTAATTTTCTTAGATAATAAATGAGCATGGATTCTCTCCCTATAGATACACATTTGTTAGAATTTTGGTTTAAAAAATTATCTACATATATATATTCAGCATTAAAGAGAAGGAAAATATTGAAGATTTACATATTTTTTAAATTTATTTCCAGTGTTTCCTAAATCCTTACCGTGGTTTGGAGGTTAATGCTGGAAGGGTAGGCAAAAAAAAAGAAAGCAAAAGGATTAGGCACAAGAATCCTCTTATACATATATAAATATGTGTGTGTATATATATATATATATATATATACATACACACATACTCATATATATGTGTATATATATATTAATTATAAACTGAAGTTTATCTAAATAGTATGCTGGGAACAGAAACACAATAGTTATAATCATATTAACTTTAATACATTTTAAAAACTGGCATCTAACTGATGGACACAATAACTGTTCTGCGTGTGCATTCATCTGGCCCTTCCTGCTCATCCTTCAGGTCTCAGATTAAATGTTACTTCCTTGCCTTTACTGTGCCCAAAATAAAGTTAGGGCCCTCCCGTGACTCCATTACTATCTTTCATAAAGTTTTCCCTTCGTGGCGTAAACACTTCTTGTTTCTTGTGTTTCTTCACTTTCCTCCTACTTCCCCCAGAGTCTATAAGCTCCAACGGGGCAGGGAGCAGGCCTTTTTCTCTTACCCCAGTGACTTGTCATAGTGCCTGGAGCATAATAGTTACTCAAAAATCATCTGTCGAAAGGAAAAAAAAAAAAAAAAAGAATTGTAAGTAGTTTACATGTGATATTCAGCATGAATGTTACTTATTCTGACAAACCAAATTTTAAACATACTATTTTCTCTTTGGTAGTTGGTACGCGTCCAGAATGGCGTGACTGTTAATAATGTCCCTTAATACCACAAACAGGTAGTTTGTCATGTAAATATACACTGCAGTCAATTGTTTTAAAGGAGAGTGCAGTAAGTCCCTCTGTCTAGTCCCAGAGTTCCCCTGAGTTGAGCAGGGCTGAAGCTCTGTGTTCTCTGCTATCTTCCCGTCTTCCATATCTGCCTTATCCCTTCTCCATCCAAATGAAGGCATAAAGAAAGGCAGGCGTGAATGAACTAGAACTTTGTGCATAGGCTAGCACTGCTAATTCGTTTCCCATTCTCTCACTGTTAGGACATGTATGCTGGCCTTGTATTTTTTCTCCCAGTCCAAGTGCAGTAGAAAGTGGGCAGCCGTTATTAGACACTTTCTGTTCCACAAAGCTGAATCATGCATCTGTGGAGAAGTAGCTTAGAAAACTGGATACATGTACGGACTCGTGAGTCAGACAGCCCGGGTTTGAATCCCGACGCTGCCATTTACCAGGTGGTTCTCTCTGGGCAAGTCGGTTTGACCTCTCTGACCTCATTTATGGGATGGGATATTGATAGCACTTGCCTCTTAGTTTTGTGATGAGGAGTAAATGAGTTAACACTTGTAAGGTTCCTACATAAAAGACGGAAATATATAATAAGTATGCCTAGGCTATACAGCAAAGTGTAGCGTTAGTGAAATAAATTAATAAATTTCCCCAACTAACTTTTTTCCTTGCTAGATGGACTTGCCAGTTTCAAAAGTTTCCTGAAGTCTGAATTCAGTGAGGAAAACCTTGAGTTCTGGATTGCCTGTCAGGATTACAAGAAGATCAAGTCCCCTGCCAAGATGGCCGAGAAGGCAAAGCAAATTTATGAAGAATTCATCCAAACAGAGGCTCCTAAAGAGGTTGGTCCTGATGGGTAGGTGGGTGAGTGTGGCCAGACAAGGAGGGGGCAGCTCACAAACTCCCAGGAGGGACTCACACAGGAGGTACAGACCTGCTGTTGGTAGCCAAAGGCTACTCCTATTTGTGAGTAGGCCACCTTATTAAGAACTTACTGAATACAAAGCCAGAGCAAAATGATCAAGCAGATATAAACTGAAATCCTGTTTAGACCATATATATGAGTCTCACTTCAGTGCATGTAACCTCAAGTGGAATGACACCAGTGTGAGATCTTAGATGCATTGTTTTTGTTTTTCTTTTTGTTTTGTGAGACAGAGTCTCACTTTGTTGCCCAGGCTAGAGTGAGTCCCATGGGATCAGCCTAGTTCACAGCAACCTCAATCTCCTGGGCTCAAGCAATCCTGCTGCCTTAGCCTCCCCAGTAGCTGGGACTACAGGCATGCGCCACCATGCCCGGCTAATTTTTTCTATATATATTAGTTGGTCAATTAATTTCTTTCTATTTATAGTAGAGACGGGGGTCTCACTCTTGCTCAGGCTGGTTTCGAACTCCTGACCTCGAGCAATCTTCCCGCCTCGGCCTCCCAGAGTGCTAGGATTACAGGTGTGAGCCACCGCGCCTGGCCTTAGATACATTGTTGAATCTCTCTGAACCTAGTTTCTTTCTTTGTGAAAATGAAAATAATGAAGACTATTTTTGTAGAATTGTTGTCAGGATTAAATTAAACAGTAGATGTCAAAATATATACAAGTTGAGCATATTTAATCCAAAAATCCAAAGTCCAGAATGCTCCAAAATCTGAAACATTTTGAGCACCAACATGACGCCACAAGTGGAAAATTCCACATTTGGCCTCATGTCTCAGTCAAAACACAGTCAAAACTTCGTTGCATACACAAAATTATTAAAAATATTGCATCAAATTATCTTCAGGCTATGTGCATAAAGATATATGAAAGATAAGTGAATTTT
Organism: Microcebus murinus; assembly: GCF_040939455.1. Taxonomy (NCBI): domain Eukaryota; kingdom Metazoa; phylum Chordata; class Mammalia; order Primates; family Cheirogaleidae; genus Microcebus; species Microcebus murinus. Next base: position 110,885,851 of record NC_134105.1, on the reverse strand, counting down.
GCATTTAGAATTAGGTCCTATCCCCAAGGTAATTCATTATGCATAAGCAAATATTCCAAAATCTGAAAAAAATTCAAAATCCAAAACATTTCTGATCCAAAGCATTTCAGATAACTAATACTCAACCTGTATCTCAGTATCTGAACTAAATAATGCCTAATGAGTATTCCTGCCACTTTTCTTTGTTCCTCTTTCCTTTGTCTTCCCTTTCTTTTTCTTTCTTTTCTTTTGAATTCATCTCTTCTCCCACTTCTATTTTTCTCTGTCATTTATTTTCCACCCCAGGCCTTTGCCATTTTCACTGTAGTTGGGACAATAGGACATCTACTCCGGAAAATCAAAATATTACAAGATAACAGAGCTAGAGATGTTGAAAGCCAATATACCACTAATTGACTACTAAAGACAAGATATGTGTTAATTTCAAAGAAGGTTTGAGGAAGTTCATTTGCTCTTTTCTTTGCTATTTATGAAACCACATCGAAAAGCCTCTTGTGAAATTCAGGATGGCCTCAGCAAGTTCTGTTCATTATATTTTGGTCAGGTTACTCTAATTCCACTTGTTACCTTTAATCCAGTCTGGACATTAAGTGTTTCATTCAGGTTTGGAGTCAAGCACAGAGATGATCTGAGCAAGCCCTGGGGGTAGGCAGTAATCTACTTAAGATGATTTGACAGGGGAAAACCCCCACCCAATATCTCTTTTCTCCCACAAGTGCTTTAGTCTACCAAAGTTTTACCATTAGATATTTATTCCTTTGGCTGTGAATTATCCCTCACTGACCCTTTTTAAAGGGTAAATATGTTTGAGTGGATGGACAAATTATATACCTTAAAACCAACCATGGTGGGAAACCATGTGTTCCCTCCATGATTCAGGAGGTAGAGGTTAGAAGTGTGAGAGTATAGATCATCATGGGTCAAAGTTGAGAAAATGAAAAGGTTCTAAAAAAGTCCGTGTTTAGACTTTTCATGGGCATAATTCAGGAATTATCATCAGATCTTCCCTTCTATTTCTCAACCTCTCACCTCAAGCATGTATGTTAGCTCTACCCTACTTCAGATACCATTTGTGCTGGGCCATCCTTTCCTTGGTCAGAGTGGAATCTCTCTGTATATGCTAATAAGAAAATTAATTTGATGTTAAATTAGACACACATTTTTCCCATTTCAAGTGGCTTCCCCATTCCCAGTCTACCTTCCTACCAATTTCATTCTTCCTCACAGAATTCCAGGATTTGTTGAAATATCTGCAAATAGTAGAAACCCATCCAGACTATAGTAAGTAAGGTCTGAGATCTAGGAAAACATTGTTCTCAAGGTTCCTTATTAATATGTTGTTGGTTATCATGAAAATATGAAACATTAACAATAGAGCTTCAAAATAAATAACACCCCGGCTAGCTCAGTTACTCAAACAAATAAATGGTGGCCACAAATTGCAAGGCTGCAATTAAAATAGCCTTGACCTTCATTCTAACTGATGTATGCATGTGTAGGAGTATAATAGTATACATAAGACCCCCAAATACAGGCAACCCCGAATAATGAGCCTGAGCTGGGAATTAGAGAAGATGTGAATCTTGCTCCGTAACATAAAAGGCATTCAGTAAATATTTGTGAAATGACAGGATGCAAATATCCAACTCCAGACCTTCCTAGATCGATATAGGACTTTGGGTAAGTTTCTAACTAAAGCTCTCTAATCCTCAGTTCTTCCTACTGTAAACATCTTACATATTTGTATATGCACCTGGAGTATGTTTAATAAGCTGTGGCTTTTGTTAAAAAATTCTCCAAATCTTGTATTTTGACATAAATATTTACCATTGACTTAAGTAAGAAATTTACCCAGGCAAATAGTATTGTAAATTTTCTTCCTTTGAGTATTCACCTCTGCTCTTTAATATGAAGAAGTGAAAGATACATTGATAAGAATCAGAACAAAGATTTAAAAAGACAAATGGCTATGTGTAGGTCAATTTGTACATTGCAAATTATCAGTGGAACATATTTAAAATTAATGAAATAGTATTTTTCTGGATCAGTAAACAGATGAATATATATCAGAATGACTCATTGAAGAAAGCCTATGTGCATCAAAATATTAAGAGAAATAGCTGCTATTTGCTGGTGGATAGTATGTAATAGAAGATTTTAAATGCATCACTATTTTGATAAAATCAGATTAGGAGATGCTTTTATAATTTCTAGAAATTCAACCATTTGGAGTAAAACTGCCTTCCCAGCTTAGTACGGGTATATATTTAATATAAGAGAAGGAAGAAGCATTGTCTTCGTGTGATGGGAAGAATAATAGACTGAGAACAGAGAAATCTACATTATGGCCTCACCTCTGTCTCGCACTAGCTGTTCATGGGCATGTAACTTGACCTCTTTGAGCCTCCGAGTCTTCACATGTAAAGACAGGCAGTGGACTCCATCACCGCTAAGGCTGACCCCAGTTCTGACAGTCTGTCTTCCACCACGCCTGCATACAGCACACTGGCCCCTTTCACCTGCGGAGAAATCCTTCTGTAGCTTCAACTCATTTCGTCCTGGACTTTGAAGCACTGCTTGGCCCTGCTGTCTGTTCTGGCCTGGCTTGCCAGGGAATCAATCATGCCTTTGTCTCTGACTCCAGCTAACAGCTGTTTCATAATTGTCTGAGCCCGAATAGCTCTTTTCAGGACCAAGGACCTCTAGCAGCCCAGGAGAGACCTGAAATGTTTTTCAACATTCTAATTCAGAACCACTGGCTTATTGGGATTCTACATCTTTCTCTTTGACACTCAGGCTCCTTAAGAGTCAGTAAAGCATACAACACGAAGTATGGAGATTCCAATCATACTCAGGGCGGCTCATACAGTCTGTACCCTGCACAACCCCAGGGGCACTATTCACATAGACCCTAATATGAGTGATGTCCCTAGGAGTTGTTTGATGTAGTGGCCCCGAACTCAGGACATACAATCCATGATACCTTCCAATGCTGTAGTCTATTGGTTAAACGCTCAGCTCTAGATCCACATTTTTTAATCTTCTTTCTACCACCAGTGAACCTTGGGCAAATTATGTAACATTTCTGTGCCTCTGTTTCCTCAACTATAAAATGTAGACGGCACCATCTACCTCACAGAGTTATAATATTAGATAAGTTCGTCCTTGTAAAGTTCTCAGCATGGCACCTGGCACAGACCAAGCACTCAATAAATATTAGTGGCTATTAGCTGCTATGCTTGTTATTGTTCTGCCAGAACGATTGTTTCCTGGTTTGTTTAAGGAAAGACCAAATTTCCTTGCTCTTCTGGAGCCATGCAAAAAGGTCCTGGATCCCTGCTCAGAATTTCTTTCTCTCTCTTCAATTCCTACACTAGGCGTGAAACCAAATGCTGTAGTAGGAAGAGTTTGGAATGAGGCATCAGGACATGTGGATTCAAATTCTTACTCTCTGGATTCAAATACACTTAGCGGCTCTGTGATCCACTTAACCCTCTGCATCCACATATTTTTTTCTATAAAAGGAAAAGAGTCATTCTTGGTGTTGTCATCAGGATTCAATGAGGAATGTGTAGGTGAGCCACTACGGAGGGTCTGACACCTGGTGAGTGTCTAGCATTGGTTGAATTTTAAATCTGAGTCATACATTTATTGGACCATCAGTTGCCTTACCCAAGTGCTATAAAATAGTCACTTGTTATGACTTCCCTCCCCTCTTATGTTTTACTGGTGAGTAATTCCACCTCCCTCTCCACCCTTCTTCAAATCCCATAACCTGGGCTGATCAGTGACCCTGTTTCCTGGCCCACAGGTGAATATTGACCACTTCACTAAGGACATCACAATGAAGAACCTGGTGGAACCTTCCCTGAGCAGCTTTGACGTGGCCCAGAAAAGAATTCATGCTCTGATGGAAAAGGATTCACTGCCTCGCTTTGTGCGCTCTGAGTTTTATCAGGAGTTAATCAAGTAGTAATTGAGTCACACTATGAAAATCATCCTGTGAGTTACTTCCCTCCACGATAACCTTGCATTTTCCAGTAACCTACGTATCTTCCCACAGCAGCTTTGCTCAAAGATACTAGGGAGTATTGCTTACTCTGTTTTTCCATATTGTTTTGGCTGTTTATCTATTGTCCAAATGCCTTCTTTCCCCACTTTCTTCTTCCTGCCCCATTCTTAATTGAGCCCCACTGAGTTAATAGTCAGATCCAATGAGAACCACAGAAAAATCCACAGAAAGGCAAATTGCTATAAGGCCAGAATATATCATTAAATGTGGGATTTGGGCAGTAGATTTCCACCGAAATTGGTCTGAAAAAGAGTGTGGATATGGAAAGACCAATTTCAAGGGAGCTTAATTGATCTCACTTGTTTTAATTCTGATCCAGGGAAATCACCCCTCTAATTATTTCTCCTTTGGTTAGTAAAAGGTGATATGATTTTTATGAGACAGTCACTATTTGATATTTTAAGCAAATACAATATTTAAAATATTGATCTTTCCTTGGAACACCTTCATGTTACCTGGATATAAGTAAGAGACACAACACAACCATGAAAATATGATGTTTATACAAAATTAGTCTGAACATAATTCATAGCAATTCTTTCCTTATACCTCCCTCACTGCCTCCCCATAAAGTTACCAAATTGTGTTTTAAATCAACAACTTAACATTAAAAAGAAATTTATCTATGCTCCTAGCATATAGGTCAAATGTTTCAGTTTCCAAATTATTTGAAATCCTTGTGAGTGTAAAATTCCAAAATTTCTAATTCTAATCAAAAATAAAACTCTTGCTCCAGTGGGGGGTGGTCTCCCACCTCAATATCAAGAGGGCTATACTAAAAAGGGAAAAAGTTATTAAGCTTAAATGGCTAATTATCCTATGGTGCTATTATCATAGGATAATGAAAATTATCTTCAAAACACCAAATCATCCTTGGAAAAATTAAGGTGACTATCTATAGGAGCTTTCTAAGTGAGACAGAATTATCAAGTACCCTGCATTTTGCAAAGAATCAATAAAAATGTGATATTTTAGCAACTCTAATCTTCCTTCACTATTTTGCATCCTGCATTAGTAAATTGTGCTTATAGTCAAAGTATAGATTTATACTCCTGAGATGCCTCTTACACAGCTAATTGACAGGCCAAGATATTTTTTTTAGTAGGTTTAAACTTCTAATTCTGTATTTTATCATTATAAGTCTTGTTAAAATTTTTTTCTAATCTTTAGTAGATTTTATTAGGCAATGATTCACATAATTTAGTGATAAATAAAACCAAACTAAACCATGTATGAGGGTAATCAAGATGAGGATATTGAGTTAATTCAAAAGAAAGAGGGTGTTTTTTAAAGGATTAATAAAGTTATGAAATGTTTAAGTAGAAGATTACATTGTTTAGTCTTGTTTTCCTCTTTTTGGTTTCCATTTTTATTCCACACACTCCTAATTTCCCATATGTAGCTCATTTATTCAGTTATTTACTAAGAATGTTGAAAGTGAAGCACCTATGTTACTCTGTTCTTCAGATAAACACTAACTGTGCTTGTTGAATTTTTCCTATTTTTGTGATTTCAAAGGATTATATGCCCTTCCTGAATGCTTGCCATTTGACATTCTGAAAATGGGTAGAGTGACTGGGTATGCAGCCAACAATTGCTAGTGATATGAATTCATTCATATTTGTCAATATTGCCCCCTTCAAAGAAAATCCTTTCCTCAAGCAGTTCATAGTGAGGCTTGTTCAATATTGTGATCATGAAGTTCTTATCATATGCATTTGTGTAGGACTGACAAGGAACTCTGATACAAATTCCCAGGGTGCACTTCTAGCACAATCTTCCTTAAGAACTGTTTATACTGCCCCAAACCAGTAGAAAAAGTGCTGGCCTTTTACCCAAGAATCTAAGTGAGTTATTTTTTCTTGAATGCCAAAACAGTTTTAAGAAACTATTTAATTTAATTAAAAATTCAAATATTTTATTCACATTATTTGAAATAGCCAAATGTTTGAAAATGCCCAGAGAATTAACTAGATACTGCAGATCTCACCCAGATAATTGATGTTATGAAAACTCTGATTAACTGTATTCACAAATTGACTGCATACCCTATGAAAGTGGGTAGACTGGTCAGTGGAAAACCAGGAGACCTTACCTTTTCATAACCTGAATCCAGAAGGCAGAGAGCAGGAAAGGGGGTGCCCCACAAGGGCAGTGCAGTGAGGGCTGCAAAAAAAAATGAGAGAAGGAATGTTCTTCAGTCAAATGGTGACATATTCTATCTATCTATCTATCTATCTATCTATCTATCTATCTATCTATCTATATCAATCTTTATATAATTTTATATTTAAAGCAGTATGCACTCACATACACATATTAAAAACTCCTGTAACATATGAAATAGTACAATTAAAAAATACAAATATGCTAGGCCAAAATGAGGAACTAAACATACTGCTCTAGAAAATTTCTTTGAAAGCTTTTGAAAGTTTTTTGAAATGTAGAGAAGAGAAACAAAACCTGTGTTACTGGTAATTTCCATGGTGACACAAAGAAAATACATTCTTTTAATTTTGGGAATTTAGAAACAGTGGGATGATCTTTCCAGGAAAAACATGTGTAACATCTATTTATCACTCCCTTTCCTTCCTCCCTGTCCTCACCACTTTCCCTTGAGTCAATTGCCTGGGAAAGTATGAAGTTTGCTACAAGAGCCCTGTGGTGCTTGCATTTTCCTCCCTTGTGAAAATGTTAACTACAGTTGTGAGTGAATTTGGGATGTAGAAAGGTGGTGGAACAAAACTGTGGTCAGTGGAAATAGAAGTATATGCTTCTCATTCTTGAGAGAAACCTAAGATTAGCCCATGTAACAGCCCATAACCTGTTTTTCTGCCTGGCTTTGATATGGTTTGGGGTTGGGTTCAGATTAAGATCTCAACTGACCAGGACAAAGAGACAGACTATCAACTCTACAGTTAATTAGGAGGCTGTGTTCCATGTTTGTCTGATAAAGCAGTGCTTGCTCATGGGAACAACACTTCATCTAACCCCCTAGCCACACACATATGCACACACACCCAATTTCCTTTCTCCCAGATAGATACCTTTCGAAATGCAGAACTGACACATTTCAATAAATTTGCTTTCAAATCAATAAAGTCAAATATATGGAAGCATTTTATGCCCTATTCTCCGTACCCCATGTACTGCAATTCTCTATTGTATAAATTATGTTTTTAGATAGATTTCAGTTTTTAGTGCATAAAGAGAAGAACTTAGTGAAAGAGTTTGTTTTTATTTCCATCCTCTACGAAGCCATAGATTTTACTTGACTGATGTAATCTCATACACAATATATTTCACTATGATGGGAGTTATTAATTTCTTCCCCAAGAAAAACAGGTGTACAGAAGTTTCAATGAAAACTTGGCCATTGATAAATCAATCGCTAAACTAATAAGCATCCCCTTCTCGGGCCTTGCCAAACTATCTATCCCATAAGAAATTTGATAATAGAGAATCATTTAAAAGCCTAGTTATATTTCAGGAAATGATTTTTATTCCTGAAACTGTTCCCTCTAGCAGACCATTTCCCCTGTTTCCTAGGAATTTAACACGTTTAGAAGAGAATGGGTCGTGAGAAGAAAGGGAAGACAGAAGAGAAGGGAAGTGTCAAAGAAGTGAGTGCCCAGACCTATGAAATTCGTTCATTTGCTAGGAAACTTTTAAGAGCAATTCAGTTTGATTGAAAACCAAACTGCTTCTTACTATCGTCTTCCATATTTGTAGGAAGGCATTTCTTAACCCACAATGCAACTAGAGGAGAATCTTCATTTTTTCATCCTAGGAAGCCTTCACTAGAAAAAAGAGCAAATATGGAGGCTCTCCTTTCCCCACTTGGCTTGGATGTGCCAGAAAACAGAGAAGGGAGAATGTAGTTTCCAGCATCCAAGCATCCAAATCCAAGGACTAGGGGGCTCCACGTAGGTTTTGGACATAAGTCTTGGTGCATCTTGGTATATCCTGACTGAATTGCTATTAGAGTGCTCTGGTTTTCTAGTCTCTTCATTCCATTAGACAAGTATGTATTTAACACTTGCTTGGCACAAGGCTCTTTAGTTAACAACTTAGCAGCTGCTCTCTGTGTTAAATACACTTTTCGCCAGACAGTTCTTGTGGCAAACCAGAACAACAGATATTCGAAGAAAGGCTTTCCCAGCACCTCTTACCCATCCAGAAACTAAAAAGGTCAATATTTCAACTGAGGAGACATTGATGGCTCTGAATGGAAACTCATAGCAGAGAGTGACAGGCCAAAAAACAAACAAACAAAAGCAAAACTCTTTGGAATACTATCCTTAGCTCACAGATCGATAGCAATCTTATTTTTCTAGTAGTGAAGCTACAAATTAACCTCTTAGTATTCATATCCAGTTTAATAAGCCTCTTGCACAGTTAACTGTTCTTTCACCTGAGACATTTTTCCTCCACACCTCATCCCTATATCTCTCTTCCTCTTCTCCCCCCGCAAGAGAAATTATTTAAAATAGTTGGATCTAACCACAGTTATCTAACAATACATTAAAAGCACTTAAACTTCCTTTCTAGGAAAATGTACAGTCTAAGGCATAGACAAAACAAAGAAAAATGCTGAGAAATTGGCCACCAGAGACAAGTAAATAATTTTTGCCAAAACTTCTTTCTACGTCATATAGTATCAGAATTTGAAGAAACTTTTTTTTTTTTTGAAAATGATGCAACTTGCAACTCATCTACATGAGACACAGGCAGGAGAAATAAAAGGTTTATAAATCCATTTGTAAGCATTTATCCGATATGTTTTAAATACAGGAATAATTGTGATTGTCTTCTGATTTTTGTATCTAATACTTTATGTACTGTATGACTTATGCTTCTTAATAAATAAGGCACCAAATATGTATCTGTAACCACATTTACATATATTAAATATATATCCATATAACAGCCTCATATGAGTCTTTCTTGACTCCCAAGTATTTTTTACATGAAACATTCTTCCTTAAGATAAGCTTGTTTCCTCACATGTTGCTTATACCAGGTGAGCCCTTGATCAATTGGGAGGATCATTCCTAATAAGGGTCAGCTCTGATATAGCCTGACAGCAAAACTCAGAAAGGGAGATGAAAGTGCCTCATTTTCATACACTCTGGCGACTACTTTCTCTTGGATTCAGGTGACAATAACTTATTGACCCAGCTGCCATCACTGTTAGGAACTGACTGAGCACAATATATCATTTGGATCCTGTAATATACAGGGAGTATAGTAATTCCTTGCTCTTTCTGCACTGGTGAAAGATCTGAAAGATCTCAGCAAGTAGCTCAATTCTGTGACCTTCATTTGGTGCTCAGATGGTTTAGGTAATGTGTTAAGATCATACAACAAGTGGGATTGGAACTGGGTAAAAGGGGAAAACTTTTATGCCAAAAGGAGCATAAACTGGAGCAGATGTACTGGAAGAATCTGTGTGGAGAGAGACAGACATTAAAGAGATCATCTAGGTCTCTGATAAGATTCTTGACCCTCATCCCAAATTCCCATGAGGCCTAGCTGTATTTAATGAGGATATAATGCCCTGGAATCATTTTGATACCACCTACTCTCCTCTTTGTTTTAATTATCTTAGATGAGTTTCTGGGCAATTTCATGAAGTGTTACTGGAGCAAAGATCATTGACACTTCTTGGTCTCCCCCATAGAAAAGTGACATTCTCAAGGTCACCACACAAATTGGTACCAGAAAAGAGCTTAAAGATCAGTCTGTCTCCTCTCAGACTCCTGTTTGGTTCACTAGGACAAAGGAATCACATATGATCCCTCAAGACATTAGGGTTATTGGCTTTAACTTGAGCAAAACAGGCTAAATGAACCACTCCCATTCTATCACCTGCCAAAGTCAGGTAAGCCAAGCTCTCCAAGCTGTAAGATCTCCAAAGCACATTTTGCTAGCTTTACATTTTCTAAATCAGCAGTATTTTGAAGATTATTTTGCCTATAAGACACTTTCCCAAACACATGAACTTTTCAGATGCCTTCCCAATTCCCTGCATGCTGCATTTGAACTAGTTTCTTCTGGCAAGTTCCTGGTCCACTTTCCATGCTTTTCCACCTCTTGGTCAAATCCTACCTTCTTAATGTTTTAACTCTTTAAGACAATTAGAAATGTGAATGGAAATTTTATTAAAAACAAAACTTAACGAGGAGGCAGTCTTTGCATCTTTGGCAACCAGGCCTCAGGGCTAGATTCGCCTAGTCTCTTTGTTAATGAGGCCAATTTTCCCAGTTGCTTTCACTGCAACAGAATGCTGCTGATGGCAGGCAGACAGGGGTGGAAATGCCCATAGGCAACTTTGAAAGTCTTAGTTATGTCTGGAAAAAGCAGTGCTTTCTGACGGCCACTGGAAGGAACTGCCCGTGACACATGGGAAATAGACGGCTGCCTCGGATTGTGCTGCTAAATGCCCAAAGCTTCTTTGCTTCCAAGCCGAATTCTTGGAAAACTTAAAAGACACTTAAAGAGGAATTAGAGCCCAGAGGCTTTAATGAGTAAGGATGAACAGAAATTGATGTTCCTTCGTTTCTTTTAGCGGAACATTTATTTCTACTACTTTTTAATGTAGCAACTAATGCCTTAACTTCTATACTTATTTGAGTTCCTTTAACAGTTTGACCGAAAATGAGCAGGGAGGTGATAAAGAAAAAAAAAAAAAAATCCAAATTCAGAAAATGGCAGAGCTGGTGTAGACACTACAAGTACTCTCATAGGGTCAGGATGAAAGTTCACTCCTCTCTCTCTGCAAAGATGCTCTTCAGCTGAGATGCCACCGACACTTGAAGCCCAGGGAGCAAAGGAGACACCTGCTTGCCTGGCCAGTCAGGTCAGCCACATTGCCCCTGGTCATCATTTGGGTAACAGCACACACAAAAACACCACTCACCATCCTAAGAGATTATTCCACCCAATCTGCATTTCAAAGATAAGGAAATTGAGGCCCATAGAGGCCAAATGATGTGTCCAAAGTTATATCTCTGGATAATGGCATAATCCTTACAGATGATCTGATTCCTAGTGTGGGGCATTTTTTCCTTGGAACAAAATTCATGTTATGCCACATTCACATATCTATAATAACATAATAATAGATGTTCTTAAAGTTGATATCAAAGAACAATAAGATACTAGAGAAATGGTCGTGCAGGGATGGCCCAGAAAAATCCTGCTTCTCAATACAGATTCCTCTCCCCATATCTATAATAATTTTCCCAACTAGCTATTCTTTTGGGTTAACAAACCACTTTTTTTTATTTCATCATATTATGGACATACAAATATTGTTAGGGTTATAAATATTGCTCCTGCCCCGTCTCTCCCCCCGAAATGTCCAATCCCCTGGTGGTATGCATCGGGAAACATACATCCCTTTCCTCCTCCCCACTCCTGCCTGCCCACCACCTGCTAAAAAGTTTTTTGTTTTTTTTAACATTTTGGTTACATTGTATATCTTTGCCTCTCCCTAAGAAGGGTTAGAGTTATGCCCTCCACCTCCAGAATGCTCATCCCACCCCTAAGATTGCCCCCCCCCCCCACTGAATCTCTGGTGAGCATTGCCACCGTTTGAAAACCATAGTTTTAATCAGTCAGTACCAATTTGATGGCGAGTAGATGTGGAGCCCATTTTCCATGTCTTGTGTTGCCTCACTTTGGATAACAGGCTTAAGCTTAATCCAAGATAGCATAAATGGTGCTAGCTCGCCGTCATTTCTTAGGATTGAGTAATATTCCATTGTGAGCATATACCATGTTTTAATTATCCACTCATGAATTGATGGGCACTTGGGTTGTTTCCATGACCTTGCAATAGTGAATTGTGCTGCTATAAACATTCGTGTGCAGATGTCTTTATAATAGAATGTCATATGCTCTTTTGGGTAGATGCCTAACAATGCTATTGCAGTGTCAAATGGTATCTCTATTTCTAGCTGTTTGAGGTATCTCCAAATTCTTTTCCACAAAGGTTGCACTAATTTGCAGTCCCACCAGCAGTGTAGGAGTGTTCCTGTCTCTCTGCATCCTCGCCAGCATTTGTTGTTTTGGGATTTCTTGATATAGGCCATTCTTACTGGGGTTGGGCGGTATCTCATTGTGGATTTGATTTGCACAAATCACTTTTTTAAGTGTCAAATTTCATATTAGAAAGTTATCAGACATTCATATTTTAATGCGAATAACTCTAATAGGATGATACACATTGTTTATTTCTTAAAACCTTCCTGAAGACAGCCAGAGAGATAGGGGGTGTTCTGATCAGAGGGAGGACTGGTTTGATTGAGGGTTAGGGAGGTCTGTGTATTGTAATGCTATTTTTCAAAAACTGGTAATCCACATGTGTTATACACGGCCCTATTCTCTGATACTACAAGGCAATAAATAAAGATTTATGGACACAGAACAGGCTTTTATCCCAGACATCACCCTAGCAACTATCATGTATTGGCTTTACTCTTTACTGGAATTTGGAGAATTGGCAGAGTTCTCATGCTGAATTTCCCAACTACCAATTGCAAACTATCATTTGCAATTTATTCCATTTTATTAAGCATAATCCATCACTTAAGAATTCTCTCTTAAATGCAAATTCTCATCAAAGGGGTAACACATAAAATCCTTAACTACTTTTTGTGACAAGGGAGAAAAAACCTTAGAGCATTTATATGATCATGTCATTCTTCTGTTTAAAACCGTTTGAGGACTTTCCATGCTCTCAGCCTCAGATAGGCTCCTGAGCCAGGCAACAGAGGGAAGAGTCTTATGGAGTCTATAAACCCACATGGACCCCCGTCACTATCTATTGATTGAATAACCTCTCACATATCCAAGTATTATTTTAAACTCACTCGGCTGCTGTTACTAGCAGCAAAATACAAATTCACTTTTAAAAATTTCTGAATTTTTATTAGCTTGTCATTTTGAATATTTTAATTAATAGATAATGATATTATAGGTATTCTCACACAGATGCCCTCAAAATTCACTCTTAGTCTTAAAAGGTACTTTTCATTCTAAAATTTTGATTGGCACGGCCCTAGAGGATAGCTTCTTGAATCCTCAGCCTGATACACAAGGTTCTCTAAACCAGCCTGTCACATACAACTTCTCGCAGAGCTCCAAACCCATCATGCTTTCTCATGCTCTAGGTCTTGCATGGGGTGGTTTATTTCACTATATTCTATTTCACCTAGCTGAGACCTACACATTTTTAAAAAATTAGCACACAGATATCATCTTCTTCAGGGAGACTTTCTTTGTACCTGTCATATTCCATCTAAGCAAAATGAATGACATTTCTGTAGCCTGGTGCGTTTCCACTAGAGGTATGGCTCTACAAATTAGATAAGATAATTGTGTGGAACAGTTACAGAATTCTCTTTGCTGAGTGTTGGAAAAGCTAAGGTCTGGTATTTTTGACTTCTGAAAAAGTCTGGACGTGAAAGCTTCCAGATACCCCTCTCCTTCTAAGTTCTTAGTAAGACAGGCCAAGAAAGGGAATTAAACTTACTGTGGCTTTTGACTATGCCTTTAGGAAACAATATCCCTTCCACATCCTGGTGTTGACCAATGTCATAAATACCAAGTCAGAGAGGAGGGGAAGCTGGTACCAAGGCAGAGGGGAAGCTATTGGTGCCATCAATAACCTCAGACCCTCCAGGCAGGAAGCCAACTACTTCATCTCCTTCAAAGCAGCTGTGTATTAAATTTTCTTAGCTCTGTGGCCTTGTTCCTTTTCTGGATAAGTAGGTCAGACATCTATCAGGTTCTTTATCCCTGCACATTTCCTAGCCAATTTACTAACCATTAAAAAAAAAATAGAGAAAATAAGTGAATTATTTTTTATTACTTTATGTCAGGTAGCTACTGTGACTTTTCATCCTAATATCATTTCTGTTTCACTTTAGGGGGTGAGCAGGTACAGGGAGATAATCTTCTTCCATTGAAACTGTACTTTATTTCTCAAAAAGGTTTAACAGCATTTGGAAATTATATATCTTTCATCTTGCCAAATCTTCCCAGCCCTGTCTGTCTAGAATGACTAAGTATAAGTAGAGGAAGGAAAAGAGTATATATTTTTAGCTTATGTGAGGGATCTTCTATTTTTTATTAATCAGCAGTTTATAAAGTATCTGCTTATGAAGATAAGGGCAATTGAAATCCAAATGAAAGCATTTATTCAGATCCTAGCTCCTCAAGACAGGCAACAGACTTAAAAGAGATCTCAAAGATACAGATGACATATTTTGGTAAAAATTAAAGCAATGGCTTTTTGAACTGTAAGTATAGACATCAGAAATTGGCATATAGGTAACCTTAGGCTTTAGGGCTGGGAGAAAGGCTTTTCCAGTTACAACCACCTTCTCTTTCTAGTTGGTTCAGTATTATGTGGCTTACAGCCACAAAATTTATAGCCTAGGTTCTTTCTGTATATGATCTGGGGCAGCACAAGTAACTCCCTGATCCTCTTTTTGTTCATCTGCAAAAAATGAGGCTACCTAGATTTCTGTAACACAGAATTGATGAGTACTAAATGAAATAAAATACACAAAGAGGTTCTGCAACCTGTAAAATAAGGCTTTCTCAGGTTCTCCCCAGGCCAATTTGCTTCCTTTTATAACTTCCTGGTGTGAATCATTAGGACATGATCAGAGAAAGTAAGCACTTCTTTACTTACTTTCTCTGCAAATACGTCCTTATTTTCACCCCAACTGCCCTATTAGCCCAGCCAGTTCCTAACTGTGGACTAGAAAAAGATTCAGGGCTATGCCTTATTGCTTTGTGTTCTTGTCTCCTGAGAGCCTAGGATATAATCTAACCACTGACACAGAATTATGAGCAGTTAACGTGTCTACCAGACATCTAGTTGAGACACTTTGGCCTGTTCAGCACCACAGTCTACTCAAAGACTTAATAACAACTGCTGTTTGTGTAGATTTTCCCTACTGCATCTGACTTGATTGTCATCATCACTCTGTGAGATGGTTAAGGTAGACAGGATTAAAGTATTCATTTTATGCATAAGAAGTCTGAAGCTCAGAAAATTTAAGGGACTTGGCAAGGTCACACAGCTGATACCAGCAGAGCTGAGCCTAGAGTCTGGGTCTTTTGACACCAGTTTTGGAATTCCTTTTTTATACCAGACAGCAGTGCGCTGCTAACAAACTCAGCATTATAGATGGCATCGTTTCAGGGTTGATGATAGAGAAAAACCTTAAACAATGTCTGTGTGCTCTCTATTGAAGACCCATGGTATAAATGTGTGCATATGAATAAAAAATATATATATTTTTTTCTTTTAAATCCTTCCCATCGGAAATTAGCACTAACAGATTCACAGTTCATAAAGTGGGTCAGACAAAGAGAAGGGTGTATGAGCAAGTACACGAAGATTGTCTCTTGGTCTGGTGTCAGGCTGACATACAAGATCTCTGCCTGGTTTCTTTGTTTAAAAGGTGTTTGATTTCAGATTACAGCCAGTTGAGCCGTCTGTCATTCCTGTTTTTTCAAAGTCTGGAGCTCTTGACTAACATCTGAGGTTATGCTTTTATGTCCACTTGTGAAATTCTGCTATTGGCGCTTCCTGCTCTTGATTGTTTTGCTTTAGAATTTAATGACTTCTTTAATGATGTTTCCTTTAAATGGTCGAATCATTTTTACATGTTTGATGGCATTAGCTCCCCATGTCTAATTTCTTTTGCCTCAAGAGTCTTTGTAGCTATTCCCTCTCTGATGTTCCACAATCCTATTTTAGGATATGTTTATATCATCTTTTCTTGGGATTAATCCTATCTTTTTCCAAACTTCCTGTTTTTCTCTCTCTTTTGACTCCTTCCTACAACTTAAAAAAAATGTTTTTCTATGATAGATCTTCCCTCTTACTCCAAATTTAATTTGCTTATATTCTTGGTGAGTATCATGCCAGGTGTTTCACACACATGATTTTATGAGAAAGGGATTTTTATTCCATTTTTCTCATGAAGAACTAAGACTCAAAAGAGAGTCAATGTTGACCTCAAGATCATACAGCTAGAGAGGAGCCTAATTGGATCCATGGTAGCTATCAACGCTCAACTTGCTGATTTTCTTTTTCTTCTCTTTCTTAATTTATTTCTCCTCCTTTTTGAACTTCAAATCGGTTATTTTACTCTGAAGAAAGCCTGGATTTTCTCTTTTACTTAGCCAGAGGCATGCAATTTCTATGTGCAGAATGCTTCTGTTTTCTCTGTCTAGCAGCACATCGACTTTTTGTTGATAGTCCACACCTCCGCAGAATTCTGCTGAATCCTACCCACCTTCAATTCCACTCTTATCCACAACAGACTGTCAAGTGGGGGAATCTGAGGAATTCACAGGAAGTAATAGGCTATGCTAATAGCAACCAGAGGTTACAGACATTTTCCATTTCAAATATTCTGTTCTGTTTTTTTCATAAGTATACTTGTAGGACTATGTGTTCTGATTTTGAGTTTAGAAAGTATACTTTTTCCAGATAAGCTGTAACTCAGCCCAGGCAAACCAAGTTCATGTAACCCTAGTAAAGTTAATAAATTAGCATCTGTAGAAATACACATTCCTAAACTTCAAAAGACAAACAGATGAATTTTCTAGATCTTGAGGGATCACTGGAACAAGTTGCATTATGCCAAAAATCTTTCTTTTAGGAAGTGGCAGTCTAGTAGGATGAACATGAAGACCCTGATCTGATCCTTATGGATATTACTGTGTATGAAACCTTTGCCTGCGCTCAGCAAAGCCAGTGACACCCTGCTTCTCTGCACTTTAACACTTTTTTTTCTGAACTCAATTACAGCATTCATCATAGCTATTCAATACACATGTCTTCATTGGGTGCTAACTAGGTGTCAAGTCCTAGGCTGGTTAGGAATACAGATATGAAGTAAACCCAGTCCCTGCTCTACAAGGGGCTTGGAATTTAGTTGGGAAGATATGCATAAACAGGGTTCCAACATAAGGTGATAAGTGACATGCTAGAGCTTATGATTGTGAAATCCTCCAGGAGGGAGCCCCCAGATGGCCCCCTCTGAATGGTACAGCCCAGCAGATGAATTTGATTGTATGTCTACACCACAGTCACTGCCATTTACCTCCTACTTGAATGAGTTAGTTAAACAGATGCTACACTGCAAACAACCAGTATTCTCACTCTCCTCATTCCTAGTGTTTTACCTTTTCCTTACCATCATGAATTTTCCCCACCCTCACCCATGGGAGCCAGTCTTTAAAGACTAGAGTGGAAGGTCACTTAGTAATGAAGATGTTCTGATCATACCTCCTCCAAAGTAAGATCGACTCTTTGCTTAGTGCCTTCTCTCTAAAATAATAACAGCACTAATAATTATTATTTAAACTATACGTAGGCATTTTGCAAAGTACTTTCTGTCCATTATCACAATGATCCCCCAAAATAAACATGATGTATTTTTTAGCATGTCTATTTTGAAAATGAGAAAAGAACCATAGTAACTTGTCCAAGGTTGCACTGTTTCTTATATTCATCTAGACTATAACCTCTATATCTTATGTAATTGCGCGTTCCAAGGAAATAGAACAAGACTGTGCCTGCGATAAACTATATATTTAAAAGGTATTTGTTAAGTGAATGAATGGATGAATGTCAGACAAAACTGAAGCTCATTTGATCTTCATAATAACCCTGGAAGATAGGGAAAGCAGATATAATTATCTCCATGTTACAGGTGAAGAAGTTAGTTCAAGGAGATTAAGAAGTTCACCCAAATTCCACAAGCAGAAAGGAATAGATATGCATGTATGCATGTCATAATTCCTAGCAGACTTGTGTGCTATCACGCTATCATTCTACGGCGACAGCAGCTCAGCTTCTCACTGAGATGCCTTCTCATCATCCTTTCCCAAGTCCAGGTGCAGCTGTCTTTTTTTTTTTTTTTTTTTTTTTTTGAGACAGAGTCTCGCTTTGTTGCCCAGGCTAGAGTGAGTCCCATGGCATCAGCCTAGCTCACAGCAACCTCCAACTCCTGGGCTCAAGCAATCCTCCTGCCTCAGCCTCCCCAGTAGCTAGGACTACAGGCATGCGCCACCAGACCCGACTAATTTTTTCTATATATATTAGTTGGCCAATTAATTTCTTCCTATTTATAATAGAGTCGGGTCTCGCTCTTGCTCAGGCTGGTTTCGAACTCCTGACCTGGAGCAATCTGCCCGCCTCGGCCTCCTAGAATGCTAGGATTACAGGCGTGAGCCACCGCGCCTGGCCTCAGGTGCAGCTGTCTTACGCTCTGTCATGTCAATGCTAAAAATCAAGCTAAGTTATATGATTTCATTATTTGTGGTCTCCTACCCCCGGAATATTAGATTTTATACTCAATGATCATAAATATTTAGCAATCACACGCTGCTCTCATTTCTGGGCTATCAAGAAACAGTCCTGGCTTAAAAGGGTTTCCCTAGTACAGGCCAACTGGCATCTGAGCAAAACACCTTTTGGGTTTCTTTCCAGTTCTTGACACTAGGTGTCACCACTAAAGAAAAGCTTAGAAATGATTTTGTTGCTTTTCCCAGAGGTTGAAAAGGTAACTAGCAACTTGCTACCTCTAACTAAACAACTGGCTCAGGGATTTTTATCATTGTTTACTAAGTTTTTCTCGGAAATTTTCTTGTTTACCTGAAATTAAAAGGAATTTCATCAAATAAGTCAAATTCCATTATAAAAAATTCCTATGGAGAAATAAAATGTTAGTATTATTCAGGAATAAGGTTGTACCAGTCATTCCCTGAAATTAGCACTTCATTTGGCAGATTGCTAGTTGTTTTTATTTTTTTTTTTATTATTCTAATTGATGTATGATTTATGGTGAGAAATAGTGTTTGGGAATTTTTTGTTGTTAGGAATTAGACTTATGTAAAGCAGAGGAGAGCAAGAGCAAGCTGATCACAGGAGCATGAGTTGAAGCCCACAGGACAGACTGAAATCCTTGCTGCTTATCTTGATGGTGTGAGTGTCCTGGGACATTTTATCATAGAGTTAAATACACATATGCAAGCATAAAAACAAACTAGATTTTTCTCTCTACTCTTACACTCAATGCAAAACACTTCCGTAGTCTGATGTGTGAGCATTTTTTTCTGACACACCAAACAATTCTCTAGTGGACACCAGCTGGGTGTCCTATAAGTTAATTCAGTTCTGACACTGTCTGCTCAGAGATAGCAGCGGATCTCACAGGTTAAAAGCTCAGTCCCACTAGAGTGCCCCTACTTCAGATACCAATCGCAAATGGTGGAATTGCTACCTATACTTCTGACCAACTGGCTATAAATGAAAGTTCCCACTACCTTCTCCTCAGGTTGGAATAATTTAAGAACTCAGGGAAACACATTTACTGGTTTATTATAAAGATTATTACAAATAATAAAGATGAACAGTCAGATGGAAGAGATATAGAGGGTGAGGGATTGGGGCGTGGCACAGAGCTTCCACGCCATCTTTGGATATGCTGGCCTGCCGTCATCTCCATGTGTTCAGTGATCTGGAAGTTCTCTGAACCCAGTCATTTTGGAATTTTAAGGAGGCTTCATTATGTAGGCATATTTGATTAAATCATTGGCATTGGTGATCAACTCAGCCTTCAGCCTCTCTTATCTCCTGGGAGGTCAGGGGAATAGGGCAGAGAATTCTAACCTTCTAATTACATGGTTTGTTCCTCTGGAAATCAGCCCTTATCCTGGGGCTATCTAGGACACTACCAAGAGGCCCGCCTGCCTATCACAGACCCCTGGCAGCTGACCCACCCAGACTCTCTTGCCAGGCTGAATACTGAAGGGATTTTCTTGCTGAAGCCAGTCTGTAAAGACTGAAACAGGTGACTACTTTTTCAAATGTGCAGACACCAACACAAGGCTATAAGGATCAGGAAGGATCAAGAAAGCACAATATCATGAAAGGAACAACAACAAAATAAAAAACAAAATAAAACTTTAGTAACTGACCCTAAAGAAATGGAGATCTATGAACTGCCTGACCAAAAAAAAAAAAAATTAAAAGTGATCATTTTCAAGATGCTCAGTGAACTACATGAGAACACAGATAGACAACTAACAAAAATCTGAAAAATAATCTATAAACGAATCAGAAGTTCAACAAGAAATAGAAATCATTGAAAAGAACCAAATGGAAACCCTAAAGTTCAAAATCTCAATGAATAAATTAAAAAGTTCAATAGCACTTCAACAGCACACTCAGTCAAACAGAAAGAAAAATATCAGTGAGCTTGAAGAAAGGCAACTTAAAATTACCCAGGCAGAGAATCAAAAAGATAAAAGAATGAAAAAGCATGAAGAAAGCCTACAGGACTTATGGACACCATCAAGTAAACAACTATATACATTATGAAAGTCTTAGAAGGAGAAGAGAAAATGAAAGGGGGGAGGAAGGGATGGGTATATACAACCACAACTAGTAAGATGTGCAACGTTTGGGGGATGGACACACTTGAAGCTCTTACTTGAGGGGGGAGGGGGGCATGGGCAATATATGTAACCTTAACACTTGTACCCCCATAATATGCTAAAATAAAAAAATAAAAATAAATAAAAAATGATGACTGAAAACTTCCCAAATCTAGGGAATAAAATAGACTTCCAGTTTCATGAAGCCCAAAGGATCCAAACTACATTGAACCTAAAGAGGTCTACATCAAGACACATTATAATTAAATTGTCAAAAGTCACAAAGAGAATTTTGAGGGCAACAAGAGAAACATGATTCATCACATACAAAAGAAGCTCCATAAATCCATCAGCAGATTTCTCTATGACACTTTTACAGGCTGGGAAAGAATGGGATGATATATTCAAAGTGCTGAAAGAAAAAAAAAAACAAAAAACTATTGAAATACAATTATTTATGCTAACTAAAGAAAACATAGTATAATAATAAAGGCAAAATTTATACAGAACTCTATACTTCCCAGCACTCTTCTAAGTGCTTTATATCCAAATCATGGTACTTATCAGGCACATAAGAGAAATCAGTAAGAATTAGCTGAATTAGTCACAGAAACGGCAATTGTCACCCTTGTCAGATGGTGCTGGTAACAAGAGCAAAACCAAACAGAACTGTAGCTGAGTTCACAGGGCTACAGGGGATGTTTCTGGGTTTGGAGTTTGGACTACCATCTATAAACCTTACCACTTGGGAGTAGGACTGCCTTCTCAAAATGGGCCTCCTTAGTCTTGGGCTTTACCAGGATTTTGCAGCCTTCTACCTGGACCTCAAAGTTCCCCAAAAGGCACTTTTTTGTGGATGAGAGCAGAATTATTGTTGCTGTGGGAGGATATTCTGCCATCTTGCTGATCAACTTTCTTTTATTTTCTGAAAGTGTTTTCATAAGACTGTTATTATTTCTTCCTTAAATGTTTGATAGAACTCAAGAGTGAAGTCATCTGGGTCTCAAGTTTTCTTTGGCCAGTAAAAGGGTCATTTGAATTTTCTATTTTACCCTATGTCAATTTTATTGAATTTTGATTTTTAAGAGCTTTTCTCCTTTATCGAAGCTGTTGATTTTATTGAAGCAAAGTTGTTTTTAATGTTTACTTGGTATTGTAATGTATATAATGTTTTCTCTTTTCTTTCTTTTTTTTTTGATTTGTCTAGTGAGATGTTTATTATTTAAAAAATTTTAATAACCAGCTTTTTGTTTCATTGATTTTTCTCTACTGTTTACCTGTTTTCTATTTCCTTGATTTAAGATTTTATTACTACTACTCCCTTCCTTCTATTTTGGGTTTAATTTGCTTTTATTCTTCTCCCTTTTTAAGGTGAAAAGGTGGATCATTGAATTTATGTCTTTCTTCTTTTCTGAAATAAAAATTTTAAACTATAACTTTCTTTCTAAGCATTGCTTTGGTGGCATGCCACAATTTTAGTATGTTATATTCAATGTAAAATAATTTCTAATTTTACTTATTGTTTTCTTTGCCCCATGTCTCATTTGTAGATATATTGCTGAATTTTCAAATATTTGGATATTTTTAAAATACTATTTTTGACCTGCAGATTAATTCTTTTGTGGTTAGAAACATACTTTGTACTTCTCAACCATTTTAGGTTTGTTGAAACTTTTAATCTAGCCTGAAATATTGTTGGCTTGGTGTATATTCTGTGTACACTTGAAAAGAATTGGATTTATGGTTTAGTGTTCCATAGTGTCAGCTTGGTTAGGTTGCTTGATAATGTTGTCCAAACTCTCTATATCTTTACAATTTTTTGTCTATTTGTTCTATTAATTACTGAGTGTTGAGCATTAAAACTTCAAAGTTAATTTATCTACCTTCTGTTTTGTCAATTTTTGCTTCATGTATCGAATCCTTGTTATTAGGTGCTCATACATTTAGGATTATATGTCCTTGTGAAACATTGTCCTTTTTATTATTATGAAATGTCCCTCTTTATTTCAAACAACACTTTGTCTTGAAATCTACTTTGTGTCATGTCCACCCAAATTTTCATATGATTAAGGTTCGCATTTTATATATTTTTTCTGCTTTCATTTTTATCTTTGCCCACATATTTGTCATTTTCAGTGCTTTGCATTCCTTTATTTAGATATAAGTTATCTGAAGAACTGCCATTAGCATTTCTTATAGTGGATATTTGCTAGTAATAAATCTGTCAGCTCTTGTCTTAAAATGTCTTTATTTTGCCTTCGGTTTTGATGGATATTTTCTCTGGAAAGAGAACTCTAGGTTAAAATGTTTTTTAAAAAAATCTTTTTGCATTGTCTTTTGAATTACTTTTTATTAAAAGTCAGTAGTCAATCTTGTTCTCTTATGCATAAATTACCCTTTTTTTCTTTTTATCATTAATTTATAGCTATTTTCCTGTGATGTTTGCCTGTCATTGTGAACACCATGTTTTTGAGAGTCTGTTGTTTCCTTTTAAAGACTGCTGATATTTTATCGGCGAATTTGCTGGCAGATTGGCTTTCTTTTGTGAAGGCTTGTTTTAGGCTTTGTTAGGGCCTAACAAATAGTATCCCTTACTTTTGAGCCGTATTAGGTATATTCCTAAATCGTGGCCCTTCTGAAGTTTCAGCTATACGCCACACGTTCTGCTAGGATTTTTTAAATACTGAGAGCTCTAATAACGTCAGTACTGTGTGATCTCCATGATACCTGTTCAGCTCACAGCTCCTCAGTAGTTTGTCTCTAGCAGCCTTGGGGGATACAGCCTTGTGCATGTTCAATTTCAGATTTGACAATAGACTCAATGAGATTTCTTTGCAGACTTCTGGAGCTCCTTTTTTGTGCAATTCTTACCTCTTGACTCCCCTGACCTGCGATTTCCAGCCTGTGTAGAAGTCTCAAATGCTATTTTCTCTTTCTTCCACTTAGCAAAATCGCTGCATTCTGATTCCACTTTCTTCCAACTGCACATTAGAGAGTGCCCTTAAGCAGAGAGCTGGAGTGAAAACGGAGGTCAATTTGTATGTTTCCATTCTCTCCAGGATCACAGAATCACTGTCTCTGCCCAGTGTCTGAAAATAGTTTTTTTCATACATTTTGTCCAGTTTTATATTTGCTTAAGACAGGGATGTAACTCTGGATACCTGCTATTCTAGAATGGTGTGAACTGAAAGTTCCCTGTTTTTTTTTTGTTTTTGATTTTTGTTTTAAGTCTTGGCTGAACTTTTCCTTACATTTTAATACAATAAAGTTCACTCTTTGGGTTGTATCATTTCATGAGTTTTTGATTAAGTGTATAGACATGTGTGTCTATTGCCCAAGTACCATACAGAACAGTTATATCACCCTAAACATTTTCATGTGTGGCCCGTTTGTGATCAACTCTTTCCACATTCCTCCAACCCCTGGCAACCATAGATGTGTTTTCCATGCCCATAATTTTGCCTTTTCCTGAATGTCAAATACATAGAATCATCCAAGATGTAATCTTTTGGATCTTACTTCTTTCCCTTTGCAAAAAAGAATTTACAATTTTATCCATGTTGTTGCATGAATCATTAGTTCATTTCCTTTTATTATTGGCTAGGATTCCATTGTATGGATATTCTCACAGGTTCTTTATTTAGTTACCTATTGGAAGTCATCTTGGTTGTTTCTAGTTTTTGGCAATTATGAATAAAATTGCTATACACATTAGTGTACAGGTTTTTGTATGAATATAAGTTTTCGATTCACTTGGGGAAATACACAGATATGGGATTGTTAGGGCATATGTAAAGTATTTTAACCTTACAAGAAACAGCCAAACTGTTTTTCAAAATGACCATTTTGCATTCTCCTTCAGCACAATAAATGTGAGTTCCTGTTCTCCATATCCTTAGCATCATTTGATAGTGCAATTTTGTTTTGTTCGTTTTTCATTTAAAACATTCTAACAAGCGTATAGTGGTACGTCATTGTTGTTTTAATTGGAAGTGTTCACATCTTTTCTCTTTTTTTTTTGAGACAGAGTCTCACTTTGTTGCCCAGGCTAGAGTGAGTGCCGTGGCGTCAGCCTAGCTCACAGCAACCTCAAACTCCTGGGCTCAAGCGATCCTGCTGCCTCAGCCTCCCGAGTAGCTGGGACTACAGGCATGCGCCACCATGCCCGGCTAATTTTTTTTTTCTATATATATTAGTTGGCCAATTAATTTCTTTCTATTTATAGTAGAGACAGGTGTCTCGCTCTTGCTCAGGCTGGTTTTGAACTCCTGACCTCAAGCAATCTACCGGCCTTGGCCTCCCAGCGTGCTAGGATTACAGGTGTGAGCCACTGTGCCCAACCCACATCTTTTCATATGCTTATTTGTCAGGAATACATATTGAATAAACTCAACTTAATTGTCACGTATAAGAGATATGCCAGCAAGTTAAAGTGTGTGTGTGTGTATATATATTTTTTTCAAGTGTGCATGGATCATTTAACAAAATTGACCATAGATGGGAACATACATCAAGCCTCTAAAATATTCAAAGTATTAAAATCATGCAGTTAATTTAAAATTAACTTAGAAATCAGTAACTATAAAATAACTACAAAATTCTCCAATGTTAGGAAATTGAACAATATACCTCCAAATAATCGATGAATTGAAAAAAATCTAGTGAAAATTAAAAAATATTTTAGCTGACAAATTATACAACTATGACATATAAAATTTGTAAATTTATAAATTTGTAAGACGTAGCTACATTGCTTAGAGAATAATTTATAGTCTAAGATGCTTATGTTAGAATGAAAGAGTATCTAAAAATAACAATGGTCTAAGTAGAGATCTCAAGAAAAGAAGTAGAAACACATATTAAACCTAATGAAAATAGGTTGGAGTAAGTAAAATAAAAGTTAGAACAGAAAATAACTAAATAGAAAACAGAAGTAAAATGGAATGAATCAAGAATGCCAAAAGTTTGTTATTCATAAAGACTAATGAGACTCAACAAGAAAAACAGAGAGAAATGGAAATACTAAAGTTAGAAAGGAATAAATAGATACCAACACACAGATCATAAAAATGAATAAAATAGGATGAGATGACAAGCCACAGACTGGGAGAAGATATTTGAAAATCACATATCTGATAGTGGAAATTATCCAGAACACATAAAGAACACTGAAAAATAGCAGTAAGAGAACAAGCAACCCAATAAAAATGGGAAAAATATTTAGTCTTTATTTTGACATATCTAATTATAACATATTTACAATTCCATAAATACTGCAAGCTTTAATTGCTAAAAATTCATCATGTACAACACACATGGATACCCTTTTAAAAAATAATTTGCCAAATTCTACCGACTAGTGATTCTAGTTTTGTTTTGCTTTGTTTTGTTTTTAAATCCTAATTCTCTCGGGAACATGTTTAGAAAATCGGTGCAGTCATTCTTCCATGTGACATCTATTTGAAAGTCACTTTCACATTTTCTCCCAAGTTCTCATTCCTCCAGGCTCAACTGTTCTCTATACAATTTTATTTTTAGATGACTTTCCGTTCAGCTTTCAACATCACATTTGTTTCCAGCACTTTGTTGGTGCTGTCTTTACTCACAGAAGGTAAGAATAGGTGGTATCTGTAGCATAATTCTCCAGATGGGAATTAGAGACCCATGTGTAGGTATATTGATAGTTCCCCAATTTTGAATCCTATTTCTCTTAATGTTGCTTGATTTGCCTTAAGAAAAATATTAGACTGGGGGTAATCAAATCTCACTTTGCTTCTACAAGTTACACCTCAACTCTCCTGCATTATCAATTTTTATCTTTTGTGTGGATCATTTACACAGCATTCAAATATGATGCATATCTCCCTTTTTTCAAAACAATAAACTATTAATTAAATTAAAACTATTCTCTCCAAATTAAAACTATTCTCCTTTGAGTTATACCCTTCTCTAGCTAGGATCTGCTGTACTGAAAGGGTTTCAGTCTTCACAAACTTATTTCCATTCTCTCTTAAAACTGCTCCAGTTAAGTTTTATCTTAACAACTCCACTGAAATCATTTTTGTTGACATTACCCCCTAACTCCCACATTGCCAAATCTAACAGTGGATTCTTGCATATCGTCTTATTCAAAGTCAGTAGCATTTGATACAATCACCCACTTTGCTTAGCTAGCTTCTAGGCTATCTTGCCTTCTTCATTTTCTATTGTCCACTTCTCAGCCTACTTGCCTTGATCATTCAGACTCCTAAATGAAAAGTGCCCTAGGGCTCAGTTCTTAGACTTCTTTCTCCTCTCCTTTATGGGATTGTGTATGTTCACATGGCTTTGAAAACCATCCATACATGGATAACTCTGAAATATCTAATCTCCAACCTTGATCTATTCAAGACCCATACATTCAAATGCCTTCTTGATTACCTCCACTTATGGAATACAATAGGCATCTCAAACATTAAAATATTTTAAAAATTTAGTTATCTCTGGACATGAACATTTTATCTTGTACCTTGTGCTTATTGAATAGATAGCTAGATTTTTATGGCTCTACATCAAAAAATTTTGACCCCTATCCTCTGAGGGCAATAAATGCTATCATTTTTAAAATATCCTTCCAGACATAGATTATACATCTATAAGCAAATACATATATCCTCCCCTCCTAATTTAGAAAAATGATAACTTGCTGTTTTGTACAATTTTTGTTCTTAACTATGTATCATTTTGGACATTACACCATGTTAACATGAATCTATCCATCTAATCTAGCCATCATTCTTTTTTAACTGTATAATATTTTATTATATAGCTGTATCTTTGTTTAATCAGTTCTTTACTGATTGGCATTTACATCATCTCCATCTTTTACTATTACTAATACTACTGCAATAAATAACTTCATACACATGCTATTTCTCACCTATGTAGGTGTATCTCTAGGACAGATTTTAGGCGTGGAATTTCTGTGTCAAATAAATGGAAGCATCTATAATTGTGATAGATTTCTGAACAATTGTCCTTCATTATGGATTTCAAAGATTTATATTTCTCTTAGCAATGTATGAAACATCTGCTTTCCCACATCCTTGCTAGCACTGCCTATAATACTATGTTAAACTTTTTTATTTTGATAATCTGATAAGTAAAAACATTGTATTTCTCAGTAGATGCAATTAGCACTTTTCTTATTTTGAGTGCAGATGGACATTTTTGACTATATTTAATTAACATTTGTATGATATATTCTTTTCTGTGAACTTTTTATATCCATTCATTTAGATGGTTGGTCATTTTCTTATTGATTCATAGAAACCCTTTATAGATGAAAGAAATTCATCCTTTATGATATCATCCAAACTTTTCTTTCATCTGTCATTTGTCTTGGAATTTGCTTGTGGTTTGTAGAAACATATTTGGAAATATAAATACAAAGTTTAGGCATTGTTTAAAAAATAATAGAATAAATACAAAAAACCCATCTCTGCATGGTCTCATGTATGCAAACCTCAAATGACATGTTCTACTTGTCCACTATTATCCTAGATTGTATTAATTAATCTTTTTATAAGCTTATCATTTATATATCCTTAAATAAAATATTGTTTAGTTTTGTTTGTTGCTGAAATTTACATAAATGAAATAATATATGTTTTGCTTTTATGGTTTGCTTTTCTGTTGCTCAAATGATGTTTTTGAGATTGTGCTGATGTGTATAGCTTTGGTTTATTATTTTTCATTGCTGTATAGTATTAATATTACATTTCATAGGAAGTATTATAATTTATTTATCCTTTGAATTTTGACACTGGATAGTTGGGTTTTTTCCTTGTTATCTATCTATGCATTTACTTATTTTGCTATTGTGAATAGTGCAGTACTGAGCATCTTTTACAACTCTTGATGTATCTGTGCAACGATTTGCCTAAGGCTATACTTAAAAATTAGGTTTTAGATTATGTTAACATTAAAATTAAATAAATGATGCCAAATTGTGTTTCAAAGTGGTTTTCCCAGTTTGTACTCTTACAAGCAATGTATGTGTCCCTTTTCTCCACATCCTCGCAAATGGTTGATATTAGGTGAGTTATTTTTTAATTTACTTATTTTTTATGATTACAGATGCTTTTGTTGAAATGGGACTTCTTTCCTGTCATTTCTGAATATGTTAAATCTGAACAGCAGGGTTGAAGGAGTACTAGTGCCACTTTGTCACTTTTTGCCTATGCAAGTCCCCATGAGGCCAACTAGTGTTATCTGTTAATGGTAGATGCAGAGCTCAAGGAGCTATTCAGGGGTGGGAGGGGCCACTCCTGATCAGAGGGGGGCTCCTCCATAGCCTGCTGCCAGCCTTCAGACTTCTACCACATGAGGACCGTGGCTGGAGTGGGAGACAGTACATGGGTGAGCTATCTCCAGCCTGGCCGGGCATGTGAGTGAGTTATTAATTCTTGCCAATCTTTACAGTGGGAAATGCCATTTTATAGTGTTTTTAATTCATATTCCCTGATTGTTATTGAGTTTAAGCATCTTTTAATATGTTCTCATACATCTATGCACCGTTCATGTTCCTTTTGTGAGATGCCTAGTCATGTCTTTTACTCCACTTCTATTTTTTGTCTTTTTCTTATGAATGTATATAATTTTATTTTTTATTTTTAAAAAGTGTAATTGTCATAAAATAAACATAAAATAGCATATGCTATCTTAGTCTTTTAAAAACAATTTATGTTTAATTAACAAATAAAAGTATTTCATTGAAATTTGTTAGGGTTCCCTCTCTATCTTAGTGCATGGTAAATTTTCACAGATTTTTAAAGACAGTTTGAAAAGGATGTGTATTCTTCAATTGTTGGCTTTAATGTTAAGTTTATAAATGTTCAAATGTATAAATTGTGCTATGTAAATCATCTAAATTCTTACTGATTCATTGTTTGTGTTATCAATCAATCACTAAGAGAAAGAGTATTCATCCATGACTGACTAACTTGTCTCATACAAACCCACCTGCTGAGAACTATAAAATATGGGACAGATAAAAAAAAATCTATATCACAACATCAAAGAGCACCCCAAACAGTCAGAAATTGAATTGTAAGATCTTAAAATGAAGAAAAATATATTGAGGTAAGTCCTGTATTTATTCATTGCTTTTTTTTTTTGCTTTTTATTTTCAGAGAATTTGCTGATTCCTGGCATGGAACATAAATTCTGAAAAGAGAGTGGTAGCCTAGATATGGCCCATATCACTGGGCTGAGGGACACACATTGGAGGCAGCCAGGACTTGAGGATCCAGTATCACTGAGGAGGAAGGAAACTGCAGAGAAATTAGCTTAAAATTCTGAATGCAAGTTCTCCTGTGTCAATGATAGACTCCTGTAGAGGCTAAGAAACCAGGCAGAGTGCATTTTGCACCTGTCAAAGCAGAGATTTTAATTGTATCAGCAATTTAAAAATAAAATTGCGTCATAGTTTGACAGACTTTGTCTAAATTAAGATTTATGATATAATTTCCCAATCCCTTTTTCTCACACTTTTCTTGCTTCATTTGCCGTTAAAACTCTGATTCATTTGGAATTTATCCTGGCATAAGGTCCAAGATAGACTTTATTTTTTGCCATATGGCCACCCATTTTGTCCCCAAATCACTTATTTAATAATAACCAACTTTATTTTTCCTGCTGATTTGAGATGTTGCCTTTGTCATATAGAAAATCAGTGTCTTAAAATAAAGTTAAGCAAAATTAGAGTCAGGTATTTTGTTCTCAAACCCATTCCTCCTCTGTCTCTCCTCTAATGCTTCACATTTCAAGCAATAATACCACTACTCACCCAAGTCATTAGACAACACCCTTAAACTCATCCGTCACTCCTCTTTTCTCTGCACTATGTGCCCATTCCTTCTGTAGATCTTATAGTGTTACCTTCAAAAATATATACAGGATACGACCACCTTTCACAACCCCACAGTTATCATTCTGTATCCAAATTATGAATGTGTCTCTTCTGGGCTTCTGAAATTGCCTCTTAACTGTCTATTGTGCTTCCATTCTTGCTAACACTTTCTTAATTCACCATATGCTATTCTTCACACTGCAGCCAGAGTGATTTTTAAAAAAAAAAATAAATAAATCGGCTCAGAGGCTTCTGATGGTTTCCCATCCTAA
Organism: Microcebus murinus; assembly: GCF_040939455.1. Taxonomy (NCBI): domain Eukaryota; kingdom Metazoa; phylum Chordata; class Mammalia; order Primates; family Cheirogaleidae; genus Microcebus; species Microcebus murinus. Next base: position 110,855,136 of record NC_134105.1, on the reverse strand, counting down.
TTACGAGAAAATAAAAAATGTTTAGCATGACCTTATATGAGCTACTGCTCACCTTCCAAACTCTCTCCTATTCATTCTTTATTAACCATCTAGGTGCTCCTCAAACATTCCACACATTCTTCTCTATAGGACTTTGCACTTGCTATTTCTTTACCTAAAATGTTTGGGGTTTTTCCCTGCCATAGAGTCACATGGCTCACATCTTCAGGTCTGTTTAAATTTGTTCAAATGTTCCTTTCTCATACAGACCTCTTCCTGATACTCTCTCGAAAAGATTGTCATTGTCACTTTATATTCAGTTTACTTTTCTTCACTCTTACGTGAAATTATATATATATAATTTGTTTGCTGTTTGATTAGCTACACATTCACTTAGCTAAACTGTTGGTTTTTGTCCATATTTCTCCACCTGGTATCCAAATATATTTTAAAATATATTAAACATTCAGCTGAAATCCAAATACATTGTCTTTGACATTCTCTGATATATTTTCTAGTAAATCTATTTTAAAAAAGAACAAGAAGAATGAGGCCCATGTGCAATGCCTTTTTTCTTAGGAACCTGTGCTTTCTTCCAGTGATAACTACTTCCTTACCTACATGGTCTTACCAAACCATCTGCTGACTCAATTTCTTAACATTTTCTGAGGCTTAGTATGGAACTCATTAGTATGGGTAAAGCCCCTTTTTCCTTCCTTCATTTAAATAATGTAAATATTTAAGAATATTCAGTTTTGGGTTCCTCTACCATTTCGTCTGAGTTTTGAAAAAAATTACTTGCTGTGCTTCTGATTTTTTCAGTACTCTGAAATATTAATATGATCCCTTGCATAGGAAGACTTAAACTCATTTGGGATTATGAAATTAACACAATCAAGGCAGAGAATAAGAAGAATGACAGAGGCAGCTGTAAGCAGCAATCATAAGCAGTGGCCAGGCGAGATGAAACACTGTCATGTCAGTGTCTATTTGTGTATGTCAAAGACAGAACCCAATATACTCCTGAAAATATAAATAACCTTCTTGTGTTTTGACTCCACGTTCAATGTGAAACCTTCTGATTATTACATGTCTTTAAAAATTATCCTTGGAGTTACACTAGAGTTTCTCTTTAGGGAGGGACTATTGTTTTTGGAAAATACCTTGATAAAGTTGAACTTGTAAGTGAGATCCTGAAAGTATGGGTTTACCACAAACAAGGAAACCAAAGAGACAAAGTTCTCTGCTCAAGAAATAAAGAGCCAGTTATTTAGTGTTGAGAGGTATCTCTTTATTGCCAATGTTCTGTGTTGTTGTTGTTTTTGAAGCTGAATGTATTATTAATGTGTCACTTGTGTACAATTAAAAACTCATAAAAATTAGCATAAACAAAAACTAAGAACTAAAATTTGGGTACTGGAAAAATCGAGGAAGATAGGAGAGTACAGGGAAAAGAATATTATAATAATTATTGTTATTTGAGACAGAGTCTTCTTCTGTCACCTGGGCTAGAGTGCTATGGCATCATCATAGATCACAGCAACCTCAAACACCTGGGCTGAAATGATCCTCCTGACTCAGCCCTCAGAGAAGCTGGGACTACAAGTATGTGCCACAATGCCTGGCTCATTTTTCTATTTTTAATAGAGACGGGATCTCACTCTTGCTCCAGCTGGTCTCGAACTCCTGAGCTCAAGCAGTCCTCCCACCTCCCAGAGTGCTAGGGTTACTGGCGTGAGCCACCATGCCCGGCCAAAAGAGGATATTATTGGGTAGCTCGGCAGAGTGGCCAAAGTACTTTTAAGAACAGGATATCCAATATAGAATTATAAGTTTTATATATTCCTTCATTGAAAATCCCATCTACCTCCCAACACCGTCAGTAAAGTTTTATATACACATGTTTGCCTTTTAGGCTTGTGTTGTGTGTATGTTGTGGCCAGGGGAGGAGAATTAAAGAACAATAGATTGTGTTTCATTCTGGCTGGGTTGTACAGACGGAAAGAAAGAACTGCAAGAGTGGTATGCAAGTAATCATGGAAAGAACAAACCATGAGACAGAACTGACTATATAAACTATAAGCCCATTAGGACACACAGAAAAATGGAGATGGGAGTAACAGAAGATTTGAGCTGCTATCTGTATTTCATGATATTTTGATTTTCCTTTTCTATGACAGAATACTCTAATCAGATGAACACAAATCCCTTGTTCCAACAAGCATTTTCACGTATCAGTTGGCATTCTACTTGTAAATGTAAGCCTCGTGTGAATTCTATCAATATGAGTTATCTTTTTTTGAATTGAACTGACTCAGGTCATTGACTAATCTTTGAACCTTTAAAGCTAAGGTCCATCTCCTAATTCATATTAAATTCACTATGGGACCTTTTAGCTTTCAGCCATCTTTTCTAGAGAACCCTGCGATATGCCTTACATTATTAAACTTCTACACTGCTAGTTTTCATTTGCTTTCCCTTTCTTTTGAGCAATTTTCCATCTAAAAAAATGTCTGTGTCACTAGATCATACCATCTTTTCATTTGGAGCACATATAGTCTTCTCTGTTCAAGTATAGACCACCAGTATGACTGTGTTCAGCATTAATTACCCTCTTGTCTGTGACCTCAGTCAAGTTATTTAGTTTTTCTAAGCCTCAGTTTTCCCTTCTGTAAAGTGGAGATAATAATAGCATCATTAAGACACCAATAATTAAATGAGATCACACATGCCAAAGTGCTTAGCACTTTTCCAGGCACATAGTAAGGGATTCAAGTAATTCCAGCTCATATTAAGGATTCTGATGACTTTAACTACCAGGTTCTTTCTTAACTTAAGGGTAGCATTTTTCTTGGCAGTGGGATTGCTATCAAGGCAAAGTGAGAAATTACTAACCATGCTGCTTTTGTCTGAATGACACTTCTCTGCTGATTTCCCCTTTGCCTTTGTGATTCCTGACTCAAATAATAGGTTAGTTCTCCACAAAAATCTCATACTCCATTCATTACATTAGTGGGAATTATAAGTGTCCTGAAGGGGAAAACTTAATCTTCGCTATTTAGCATTTTGTAGAGATTGAGGCTATGGAAAATGGTTGACCGATAGTCACACAAGGCTATCAATGGATGCAAGCCAGAAGAGAGAGAAAATAGAGTCTTTAGTTTTGTAATAACATTTTATTGGTTTCCACATATTAGACAGGGGTTAAGATGGCTTAAATTATATCAAATTCAGCAAGATAAATGCCACCATATGGAATCTTCTAGACCTTAGCCATTCTTTCCTAGAAAACCCTGTCATGTGTCGTATTTTACTGAACTTTCATATTGGCACTCATTTTTTAGAACTTCCTGTCTTTTTTGAATCATTTCTGTTTTCAAAAATTTGAGTCATCGGGCCACACTACTGACCTTTTCTTCCCTTTTATACGATCTTTTCTCTTAAATATAAAACCCCAATCTGTTTTCGATCAGGGTTCCCCTCTTGTCAGCCTAAACCAGGCCTATAATCTAGAAATCAATAAAACATGTTGCTAAAAATAACATGGGTTTAAAATAAAGGATGTATTACTACAAAACTAACAATTAAATGTTAGTGAAAATTTTAGGCGCAAAGTAATGCTTCACAAAGGCCTAAATTCTTTATTTTAGAATGGGATTATACTATACAAGTCAGACAAAGTAACCTCTGAACCTCTGTTTCCTCTTTTTTTTTTTCAAATGGTAGTATAGTAACATCTGATCCCCTAACCTTTTAGAAACAAAGCCTATATGAATATGAGCTTTTTATTATTAATTATGTTTTGTCTTTCTTCAGATCCTTGGCTCGGTTGTGTTGAAATAAACCTCAGAACAGACAAAACAACTTGGAAAAAAGAAGACTGTCCTTGAGTGAAAATTGTCTCTATTACGTTTGCCAGAATATCAAGCGATGAAATAAATCAAGACTCAACTTCCCATTGGGCAAATTAGATCCTCAAATCAATGGTTTAATAGAATTAAAAAACTGGAAAATTCTTGTTCATCATAAAGCAAACATGCAGACCTTCTGTTCCTTTCTAACTTAGGAAATTTATCATAGGTTCAGGCAGAATGAATTAGGAATGCTAAAATTTCCCAAAACAAATATTTCTTAAAGAAAATGTGATCCCTATCTAAAATTTTCTAAGTTTCCAATAAGAATCCTTGCTCGTCATCATCACCAAATGTCCACATATGTTTGTAGTTTTCTAAGGGTTTTATGTTTCCTTAAATGTTTAATCTGCCTCTTTCAAAAAATGTTGGAGAGGCATACAAAGAAGGATAAAAATAACCTTTCTTCCTTCCTTGCTTCCTTCCTTCCTTTCCTCCATCTGCCAAAAAAACACTTTTGTCAAGCACTAAAAACAAATATGAATGATAATGAAAATAGTAATACTAACTTTAAAAGGTTGAGAAAACAAATATTAATGGGACATAAACATGTCTTGAGGAGCTCACAACCTACTGGGAGAGACAGGAAAAACTATTAAGTGTAACAATAAAGGTAAGAAAAGCAGTGAGGGAAGAGATAAGAATTGATGTGTTCTACTCTGGGAAATCAGAGAAGCCTTCACAGAGAAGGTGGCACTGAAGCTAGGTCTTAATTATTAAAATAAAAAATAAAAAAGACTTTGCCAAGGCAAAAAGAAGGAAGGTCAATCCAGACAAGAGAAACATGATGGACCAAAAAATGGCTTCATATGACAGGAGAGGCAAGGCAAAGAGACAGCTGGGTGTGCTCCATGTCAGAGATACAGTTCAGAGAAGTCTGTTGAATTTAGCATGACAGTTGAATTACTTTTCATGCTACAAATTTTTGTAAGCTGTTCTCTCTGTGAAGTGTCAGGATGTAAGCCCAGAGGATGACATCAACTTCTTTCTTTATTTTGTTACAATTTTACTTCCTCTGCTTTTCTTTCTCTTTACGCAATCACATATTTGCTGGCTTATAGGAGATTGGTCTCTTCTAAGAACAATGGATTGGTAATCTGTGGAGAGGAGTAACTTTCTTAAATCATTTTTTTCTGGAGAGAGAAGACCACAGCAGAAGAAAAAATAAAATTGCAGTCATACCTAGATGCCCTACTAGGTTGACTTTACATCATAGTGATTTTAACTAACTTACTTTGTGAAGTTTCTGTGTATTTGAGAAATTTCTGGCTTTCTTTCTGTTACTGATTTCTAGCTTTATTCCATTGTGGTTGGAGAAAATACTTTGTATGATATAATAAATATTTTAAAATTTACTGAGAATTAAAAAAGAAAGAAAGAAAGAAAAGGGAACTTTCAGGTGCCGGGCTAGGAGGTGTACTTATTATATCTGATTTTCAATCTCAGTAAAAATATAAAGGCCTTCCGATGGCTTGGGAACCGTGATCTGGTCCCAGATACCACTCTGGCCTCATTACCAACCTCTCTTCCTATCACTCCCTGACCTTCCAGCTTGTCCTTAAATGTGCACGGCATGCTTCCTTCTGCCTGGAACTCTTTTGCTTCAGACATCCACATGTCTGTCTCTCTCACGTCCCTGACCACATGACATAAAACAGGTTCCACCTGCCCCCCTTGGAATATTCTAACCCCTTCCCTAACTTATTTTTCTTCTCTAAGTACTTATGCCCACCTGAAATATTATATACTTTTATTTTCTATATTTTATTGTCTCCCTCTTCCCACTAGAGTTTAAATTCTATGAGAGAAGGCATTAATATATTTGTTCAAAGTGCCTAAAAGTGTTGATGTTGAGTAAATAGTTAATAAATATTTTTAATACATGGAAAAACACTTTACATAATATATACTGATATTATAAACAACATTTTACACATGAGTAGCCTGAATTTCAGACAAGTGAAATAATTTGTCTGATCTTCCATGACTCATAAGCCATCTGGATTTTAATATATGATGTCCCCTAAAGCCATGATTTTCCCACTACAGCAAACATTATTCCGTAAAAGGATGCCTTCCATGATGCCTTCAGATATAACTAACATATTTCATGCTTATTATATTCGTCATGGTTCCTAATTGTGGAAACAAAATCTACTGTAGCTAAGTTAAGCAATAATTGATTTGTTACTGGTCACAGATAGTTCACAGAATCATTGGTAAGGCTACGGAAACAGATTTGGGCTAAGCTTCCAGAAATGACTTCGACACCACACACCAAAGAACTGGTCTACCAAGGAGCTGCTACTCCTTCCACTTTCAAGGAGCTGTAGAGTAAGAAAAACAGTTGCCATGGCTTCTGGCTTCAGGGTGAAACCACCTCTGCCATGCACATGAAGCTGAGGAATCAGGAAAGTCACCACTATAGGTCTGGATCCAGAATTTTGCCACCACTGCCACGATTCTTGCCAGTAAAACGGCTGTGTCAGTCATATCGTGATAGCTCCTTCTATTTGAAAGACTCACACAATTCTGGCTGGTTGATGGAGCTCAACTCACATTCAAAAATTTTGCTGCAAAGGGTTATAAGGAATGTAACTCTTAATTGTTCAGGCTGGCAGGACTGGAAAGCAGCTTATAAGAAGCCCAGAACCTTTGTTGACAGAGCAAATCCACCGCGCTATGTTAGGCACTCGTTAGTACATAACCTTATTCAATCTTCATAGTAACACTGTAAGGTAGGTACCTTTTTGCCCGCTGAATTGAAAAACAAATGGAGGTTTAGAGGTGATTCGTCTCAAGTCATTAATGATGTAATCTGAGACATTCTTGTGCCTTCTTTCTAGAATTTATCAGTGTCACCTCTTCCAGTTGCACAAATAAACAACCATTGTTGTGTTCACAGTTGAACACCTAGGGTTAAGTAGAAATCAGCCATTTGCTCTGATGTCTCATATGTAAAATCACAGAAGGTACAAAAATGCAAATCTTCTATGAAATTACTCTATAAATAATATCTTTCTGACTTTTTTAGCAGTATTATAAATATGGGAGGGGGTAGCTTGGGACTTATCTCACGTAAAGGGGCACCTTGGTGCACTTCCATAATATTACTCCCAGCTTTACAAATATATTTTTAAATTTTTATCAATTCCCCTGGGGGACTAGCCTCTAAGCAACATTTTTTGGGGGCATGTCTGCTAACATTAAACCAAGTTTATAAGAGATGGACTTAAAATCAGATGCAATAAGAATGTGCAGGTAAGTAATATTTATGAAGCACATAGGGCGTGACAGAGAGTGGTAGATATTTACTTGTGAAATTTTATTACCCTCCGCTAAAATCTGGCCCCTATTCTAGAAATGAGGCAACTAGGGTTCAGTCATGAAAAAAAAAGGATGATAGAAAGGTCAGTGACATGGCACCATAGCAGTCTAATGTGCCTAAAGTACCAGCAATTAATCTTAGAAGTGGAACGTGTCTAAAACATATTGTGGGTGTGGCTTTTGGTATCATGAAGTTGGGTGGAATCAAATACATAGAAAATCCATAATACCAGAGAAAGGAGAGGGAAGGCAGGAGAGGAGGATGAGGAGAGATTAGTCAATGAGTACAAAGTTATAGTTAGATAGAAGAAATAAATTCTGATGTTTTATTGCATAGTAGGGTGACTATAGTTAACAATAATGTATATTTTGAAATAGCTAGAAGAGAGGCTTTTGAATGTTCTCACCACAAAAAAAATAATAAATGCATGAAGTGATGGGTACATTAACTATCTTGATTGGATCATTATACAACATAGACCTGTATCAAAATATCAAATTGTACCCCATAAATATGCACAACTCCAAACCATCAGTCAATAAATATAAAAATAAATTAATGAATGAATAAATAAATCTCACAAAATTTTAAGAGTTGTGCTGATTAAAGTGCTGCCAACCTAGACTAAAAAAGTGCTGCTGTTTTTAATCTGTAAAATAGCCTTCATGTTACCAAATTTCTACAAGCAGGAAGTGGGCAAAGGAAGATTTACTGATGCTTTCCTCAGAAATAGCCAAGGAGCATGATGAAAAAGGCTGGACTCAAGAGCTGTGCAGAATAATGAACTAAAATCTAATAAAGGAACTTTTCTATCCTAAGTGGAGAGATACTTGGCAACATTTGCTCAGCATGAGTTCAGAAAAAACTGTCAAGAGAGCAAACAGACAACCCACAGAATGGGAGAGAATTTTCGTAAGCTACACATCCAATAAAGGGCTGATAACTAGAATCTATTTAGAACTCAGGAAAATCAGCAAGGAAAAATCAAACAACCCTATCAAAAAGTGGGGAAAGGACATGAACAGAAACTTTTTAAAAGAAGACAGAATAATGGCCAACAAACAAATGAAAAAATGCTCAACATCTCTAATCATCAGGGAAATGCAAATCAAAACCACAATGAGATATCACTTAACTCCAGTGAGTATGGCTTTTGTTAACAACTCCCAAAACAATAAATGTTGGTGTGGATGTGGAGAGATAGGAACACTCCTACATTGCTGGTGGAACTGCAAACTAGTTCAACCTCTGTGGAAAGCAATATGGAGATACCTTAAAGCGATACAAGTGGATCTACCATTTGATCCAGCAATCCCATTACTGGGCATCTACCCAAAAGAACAAAAGTCACTCTATGAAGAAAACACCTGCACTCAAATGTTTATAGCAGCACAATTCACAATTGCAAAGATGTGGAAACAACCAAAGTACCCATCAATACATTAGTGGATTAATAAAATGTGGTATATGTATGGAGTTCTATTCAGCTCTAAGAAACAATGGTGATATAGCACCTCTTGTATTTTCCTGGATAGAGCTGGAACACATTCTACTAAGTGAAGTATCCCAAGAATGGAAAAATAAGCACCACATGTACTCACCAGCAAATTGGTATTAACTGATCAACACCTAAGTGGACATATAGGAATAATATTTATCGGGTGTTGGGCAGGTGGCGGGGAGGGTATGGGTATATACATACATAATGAGTGCGATGTACACCAACTGGGGGATGGACACGCTTGAAGCTCTGATTCGAGGGGGAGGTGTGGAAAGGGCAAAATATGTAACCTTAACATTTGTACTCCCACAGTATGCTGAAAAAAAATATTTAAAAAATAAAATAAAATCTAATAAAGATTTTCTATCCTAAGAGGAGAGATACTTGGCAACATTTGCTCAGCATAAATTCAGAATCGCTATAGACTAGTGACTGCTATGGTCCTCCTGTTCTTTCCCTTTCCAAATAGAAGTAAATATTGCAGTTTTCTGTCCCTATTCCATTGCATTTTCAGTGTGTGGAGGGCAGATTGTCTTGTAAGTTTTTAGGTCTATGAAATAAGGTGAGCCTCACATGAACATGATGTAGATTATGGGATTCTGGACTCTAATCTTGAGGCTGACATTGAATGAGACTCTTGAGGGTCTTAGTGGGGGGTCCCACATTTATGTGGAAGGGATTTTAAAATATGAATGAAAGATGGAATGCAATAATTGAGATTATTTTACTACAAATATTCACTCTATTTTCCTTTCCACCGTAGGCAAAGTATACTTCCAAGTATGGCTTTCCAACATGGCTTTGGCTATGTGGCTTTTTGGCTAATGCAATGCTAGTAGATGAGATGTCAGGAAAGAATTGAAATATGTTTGCACACGGGTATTACCATCTTGAACTTCTGCTATCTCCTTGAGAAGAACACAGTATGGATAGCCTGTCCCTGGCCAAGAAGGATGGAAGGGAGGGATGTGGAAAAGACCTGAGCATAGTACTACAGCCCGGGGACAAGTCCAGCTGTGCCTGGTTTAGCTCAGAGGGCCCTCAGCAATTCCATAATTCCAAATGAGAATAAATAATTGTGTTTTTAAGCCATTGAGTTTCAAGTATTGGAATGGTTTGTTATGTATCAAGACCTAACTTATAAGGAAATAAATAAAAGTGTTTAATGTTCTGGAGAGCTGTCTCCAAGGGTCAAGAAACAAGGAAATGAAATTAGTAATCAGAAGTTTGCTTGGAGTACATGCCTAAAATCTAAATTAAAAGAATTTGAGAATCTAATGATGTTTCCACCTGCAAGAACACATTTCTGCCAGTGACAGTGTTATTACTGGTGGTGACCTCTGGTTTTAAACATTAGAAACCAACATTGGCATACTTAGGGAAACTCAGAAAAGAATGTATTGAATGTACTATACAGTTTACAGAGTTACAGGAATAGCTGAAGAATCAGACTCTGAGAAGTTCAAAACCAAGGAACTGAGTTGGCAGCAGAAACTCATAGATAGTTTTATGCTCAAGACTCAAATTACCAGTTTGATTAGTCTTGCTCATTTCCTGTGTCCAATCTCATGGAGAGGAGAAGAGAAGAGACCAGGCTATTGTGACTGATAGTCTCACCAGGAACAGAAGGAGTGAAGAAAAGACAACTGATCATTAACAATTCTCTCACCCCTAATTTCCTAGATGAATTTTTATTCTCTTACTCTTAATGTTTTCTATCTGTAAGTTACCTATGGATACCAATATTAAAACATTACATCATATTCCAACTTGCATTAAAGTTGTGTCAAATAGGAGCTACCTGATTTTCTGTCTTTAAGAAATTATCTCTAGGCCAGGCGCGGTGGCTCACGCCTGTAATCCTAGCTCTCTGGGAGGCCGAGGCGGGCGGATTGCTTGAGGTCAGGAGTTCGAAACCAGCCTGAGCAAGAGCGAGACCCCGTCTCTACTATAAATAGAAAGAAACTAATTGGCCAACTGATATATATAGAAAAAATTAGCTGGGCATGGTGGCGCATGCCTGTAGTCCCAGCTACTCGGGAGGCTGAGGCAGGAGGATCGCTTGAGCCCAGGAGTTGGAGGTTGCTGTGAGCTAGGCTGACGCCACGGCACTCACTCTAGCCTGGACAACAAAGCGAGACTCTGTCTCAAAAAAAAAAAAAAAAAAAAAAAAAGGAAATTATCTCTAAAGCATATAGTGAAAAATGACCTATGACTAAATATATTCACTGTGCGTTGACTGTTGTTAGCATCTATTATATAAATAATGCTTTGGAATTTTATCTCTATACTTCAGAGTACCTTTACTTGGGGCCATCATCCAGCACTGGATCTATTTCCTTGCAGGCCTATCAATAACACCTTTCGTAAGTAAATCACACAGTGCTTTACAAGGGTTTCACAGCCAATAGATAATTTAATTCTCAGGATACCCTATTAAGTTCCAGAGTGTCTTCTTTGCTTCCACTCTAGACAGCTATTTTTGAAAAAGATCCTTAAAATTACTTCTCATTCTCATCTCTGAATCTCTCTTTTTTTTTTTTTTTACAAAAAAATGTAACCAATCTGTGGAAAATATAGATTGTGTTATCTATTTTTTTTTCTTCTTGATTTCTCAGGCTGCAGATAAGGAGTTCTTCATAGTTGAGGGATATAAGGATATAAATATTCCCCCTTGAGCCTCTGTAACATTGTCTTTGTTTTAATTATTATTTTATAGATATACATTTTAAGAAATTTTTCTTCTCTTATTCAAAGAACCGAGGGCGAAACTGAGCAATGCTGCTAACAAGAATGGATGATAATTTGGTCATGGATAAATGACTCAGATAGCAGGTATTTTGTAAGCATGACTCACTGGAGATTAAACAAGCTCTGCTTGTCTTCATTCCATCACTGGCCCCATCCCACTCCATATTAAAACTGATGAACTAAAAGCAATAAAAGAGATTTATTAGAATATGGTTCCAAGTTCAGCTTGTAAAGGTAGTAAACTCCCTTTCCCTTCCTCACTTTGTTTCTCTGGCTCTCGTTTCCTCTTGAATGCCGATAGATGGGGAGGAAAAGTTCATTTTATGGCCTCCAGGTCCGAAAGAGAACCATCTTGGGTGATAAATATACCTAAGTCTCTGAGGTAACAACACTGGCTTCATCATCCTCATCTGCTGATGAGAAGTTGAAAAACTATCAGAGTGAATTCAGCAGTTTTTTGCTGATAAGAACAATGTTTCTAAGTGGTTTTTTTTTTCCTGCTTTAGACTCAGCAGACCTCACTGAGAGACAGAACTTACTAACAGACAACCTGTCGCCTGAAAGAAACAACGTAGCTGCCCAACATTCCTAGAAATTATTTGTAATAGTCCGTTTCCTGGAAGAAGCTAAACCAAGGAAAGAAGGGCTGAATGCAAAGAAAACTCTCATACACCAAGGTGCATCTGCTTGATTGGAACCATCGGAACAGCCTTTTTTCCCAGGGACCTGGGAAAATTCATCCGACAAATTCACCTTTTCCAGTAAAGCAGGGTGTCTGACAACACCTCTTAATTGAACTGTGTCTAATGTGCATTTAGCTGACTGGGCAAACAGTGTTTTCATCTGAGCGCCAAATGGTTGCCAAGCACGTTATGTTTCTGACTTATGTATATCCTCCTAATATATTTTCATTGTCTGATATCGGCTTTTTAAAAATTCCCTAATTAGCCTTTCTTTTCCCCTGAAACTCTATTGTTATAAACCTATCAGGGATTAAATCAATCGACTCTCTCTCTCTCTCTCTTTTCATTCCTTCCTTCCTTCCTCCCTCCCTTTTCTTTCTCTCTCTAATTGTTTTTTTCTTATTTTATTTTATTTTTTTGCATTCAATTTCCCTTTATTTAACAAGCGAACAGTTATGGAACATTTACACTACATTGAGTTTTCCAGAAAAGAATATGACTCAGTTCCAAGACCTTAAAGACTCCTGCAGTGTGAGGAGACATGTCTCAAATGAGTTCTGGCGCTCCCATGAGAAACACCTTAATGACACCACATTTTAAAGTTATTTGTTTGCAAATTAATGTCATTATATCTACAAGCTTTTGCTGAGCACTAGGCTCTCTGCCTACCTGTACTAGAGTAGGCAGAGTATACCTGTGGATTATACAGAAGAAATCTTCCACCTAGGGTTTGTCTTCAAAAGCCTCACTTTTTTCTGTAAAAATTAAACAATAATTTAGGAAAATATCTCAGAGTGACATAGGCAGCATAGAATTGATTCTTCTTGAAGCAGTTTATGCTAGGAATAAAGAAGTGGATCGTTGAAAACAGTAGGGATTATTATTTTCCTAGTAGAGTGAGATGTCACTTGGAATAGAAAATGCAGATAGAAATTTGGGAAAGAAAGATGAAAGAAAGTGCAACCAGTTTGAAAAGAGGGAACAGAGTGACCAAGATAACAACGAGAGAATGAGTTTACTTTCCATTTGCTTTTTCCTCCTATGTCTGGGTCTTTCTGGATTTAATATTTTAGAATAGTTTTCCATCTCTTTCTCTATAATAAGTAGTATCCACGTATTCACTAACTTTTTGTTCATATCAGAGACTCATTTTATATTCTTGATGTATATTCATAACTTTTTATTCATTGATATGCTGAGCATATTCAACTCATCATGTTAATTAGCACAAACCCTTACAGTCATCTTTAGCTTGATTTTTGACCTCCTTGACAAATTACATAAGCATTTAATAAAGACAATCTCAACCCAACATATTTCCCACTGTACTAGTGCTCTTTGCTGGAAGTACACTTTCTGCCTTATGTTAGTTTCTTTAGCTGTTTTGCATTGTACATTCTGAAGCTCTCATAAAAAGTCATGGGTGTATTCTCTTGTGGTGGACAAGATACCCTGAGCCAATTTTTCAAAGGAACAATAACAAGTGCTGAATAAAATATAAAATAAATCTTACAAAAAGCACTAGTAAGTTGGCATGCAAATAAGGAATTCTCAAAAGCCAATAAACAGAGTAAAAGTGTGGATTCAGAGAAGTATCAGCAAGTCCTAAAACTAACTTTCTCCTTGAGAATATTGCTAAACCTCTGGTGACCTTGAGCTTGCATTTTGACTGCAAAGTGGGTTGCAGAATGAGTAACCAGTTGTAATATCAGCCTTTATTAAAATAGTTCATTATTTTCCTATTGAAATGAAATATAAGCACTATATACATTTTTCACATAAATTAACTATATATTGGGATCTAATTCAGTATTTTATGTTATACTCTACTGATTTTTCTGTTCTTAAAGTTATGTTAGTTGTTATTGATATAAATACAGTTGCATAATATATAATACTTGTAGGACAAGTTCTGTCCTCACTATTCTTGGATTTCATGCTTTTTCTTGACTATTTTTGGAACATTTATTCTCCCATTTGACAGTGAGGAAGACTTTATACAATTCCTAAAACATCTTGTTGAGATTGTAATTACATTTGCATTATATGTATTGATTAATTTGGAAAAAATTTGTTTTTGAATGTTATTAAGAGTTTTCATCTACTAATATTAATCCCCTTCTAGTTGGTTCTTGCTTTATATGTTTGATAAAATGTTATAGTTGTCTTCATATGTAACTAATAAAATTTTCATTAAATGTATTCTTATCAAATTTATTCTTAAATATACTATACTAAATAAAATGTTTTTACTTCCATATATAGGCACTTTCTGGTAGAGAAAGGAAAAGCTATCGATATTTGATATACTAGGCAAACTACTTGACCAAATCTTATTAGCTCTAAAAGATTTCACTGCAACTTTGGGATTCTGGGTATTCAGTTTGATCATTACATAAAAAGAATTTTTAAAATCTTATTTTCTGATTTTTTCTCAGTATACTATGTGTAAAAATAAATTGGGGCCAGGCACAGTGGCTCACACCTGTAATCCAAGCACTCTGGGAGGCTGAGGCAAGTGGATTGCTTGAGGTAAGGAGTTCCAAACCAGCCTGAGCAAGAGCGAGACCCCGTCTCTACCATAAATAGAAAGAAATTAATTGGCCAACTGATATATATAGAAAAAATTAGCCGGGCATGGTGGTGCATGCCTGTAGTCCCAGCTACTCGGGAGGCTGAGGCAGGAGGATCGCTTGAGCCCAGGAGTTTGAGGTTGCTGTGAGCTAGGCTGACACCACAGCACTCACTCTAGCCTGGACAACAAAGTGAGACTCTGTCTCAAAAATTAAAAATAAAAATAAATAAATAAATTTTGTATGTAAAATGTAAATACAAAAATATTAAAATAATTTTGTGAAAAAAAATCTGAAAAGACTTGCTTAAACAAATCATTAGACACTCCTGGAAGGAAAAAATAATTAATAAACTGGAAAATATATTTGAAGAAATTATGCCAGAATGCCACATAGAGTCGAGGCATAAAATGTAAAATATAAAGATCAATACATCTAAGGAGTTTTAGAAGAAGATGGGAGGGATAATAGGGAAAGAATTAATGATCAAACACATAAGAATTGAGGATTTTCCAGAATTAATCAAAAATTTAATATACACTTGAACAAGTCCTACTAATTTCTTATAGAGTGAATAAATGTACAACTTGAAGAAAAAATTGAAGACAACAGAATTGTAAAAGCAGATTTAAAAAAAAGTAGATTATCTATAAAGGAAAAACTATTAGACTCATAGCTGACTTTTCAATAGCAGCAATGTACTTGAGAAGATCATGGAAAATTACCTTTCAAATGTTAAGGAGTAATAAGCCTCAAACTAAAGTTATATACACAGAGGAATTCTCTTTAAAGAAAGAGAATAAAACGAAATGATTTTTAGACCAAATTTTTTTTCTTTTTTTTAGATTTTATCACTCATAGATTTTTCCTAAGGGGAATTTGCAAGATTTACACTGAGCAGAAGGAAGTAATCTCAGAAGGAAGGAATGATATGTAGAATACCTGGTATAAATTATTAATTATGTAAGAAAACAATATTCAATTTGGAATATTTGAAAAAAATAAAATTGAGGTAATGGTAATGGTCAGCAATGCCATATAAGTTAGAGTGAAGATCATCAGAGTTAAAATATTCTAAGGTCTTTTAAATATTAATGCAATCGTGTACCACATAACAATGTTTTAGTTAACAATAGCCCACATATATGATGGTAGTCTCATAAGATTATAACACAGCTGAAAAATTCCTATTGCCTTTATCCAATCATTCATTGATGGGAACTTAGGTTGATTCTATATCTTTGCTATTGTGAATAATACAGCAATAAACATATGAGTAGAGGTATCTTTTTGATATAATGATTTATTTTCCTCTGTGTATATACCTAGTGGGATTGCTGGAACAAATAGTAGTTCTATTTTTAGCTCATTGAGAAATCCATACTGTTTTCCATAGAGGTTGTATTAATTTACATTACTGTGAACAGTATATGAGCATTCTCTTTTCTCTACATCCTCGCCAACAGCTATTTTTTTAAGTTTTTAGTAATAGCCATTCTGACTGGTGTAAGATCATATTGTAGTTTTAATTTGCATTTCTCTAATGATTAGTGTTGTTGAGCATTTTTTCATATGCTTGTTAGCCATTTCTATGTTTTCTTTTGAAAAATATCTATTCATGTCCTTTGCCCACTTTTTAATGGGGTTAATGGTTTTTGTTGTTGTTGAGTTGTTTGAATTCATTGTAAATTCTGGATATTAGTCCCCTGTTGGATGCATAGTTTGCAAATATTTTCTCCTATTCTGCAGGTTGTCCATTCACTCTATTGATTTCCTTTTTTGTTTTGGGTCTGCTCAGGATTTCTATTTCTTCTTGTTCAATCTTGGGAGGTTGTATGTTTCCAGGAATTTATCCATTTCCTCTAGGTTTTCTAGTTTGTGATCATATACTTGTTCATAATAGTCTCTAATGATCCTTTATGTTTCTGTGGTATAAGTTGCAATGTCTCCTTTTTTATTTCTGATTATGTTTATTTGTATCTTCTTTCTTCTTAGTCTAGCTAGCAGTTTATCAATTTTGTTTATCTTGTTAAAGAATCAACTTTTCATATTATTGATCCTTTATATTTTTGTTGTTGTTGTTGTTCTCAGTTTCATTTAGTTCTGCTCTGACCTTTGTTATTTTTTTTCTTCCACTAGCTTTGGTTTTGCTTTGTTCTTGTCTTTCTAGTCCCTTGAGTGTGACATGAGGTTGTCAATTTATGATCTTTTTATTTTTTTAATGTAGGCAATTTATGCCATAAAATTCTCTCTTAACACTGCTTTTGTTGTATCCTGAGGTTCTGATAAGTTGTATTTCCATTTTCATTCATTTCAAAACATTTTTAAATTTCTGTCTTAATTTCATAATTGACCCAAAGATTGTTCAGGAACATGATGTTTAATTTCCATGTATTTGTATATTTGGAGAGTTCCTCTTGGTATTAATTTCTAGTTTCATTCAATTGTGTTCTGAAAAGATAACTGATATAATTTCAATTTTTTTAAATTTGTTGAGATTTGTTTTGTGGCCTAACATATGGTCTATCTTGAAGAATGTTCCATGTACTGAAGAGAAGAATGTACAATCTGTAGTTCCTGGTTAGAATGTTCTGTCAATGTCTGTTAGGTACATTTGGTCTAAAGTCCAATTTAAGTTCAGTGTTTCTTTGTTTATTTCCTGTCTCAATGATCTGTCTAGTGCCGTCAGTTGAATATTGAAGTCTGCACTATTATTGTATTGTTGTCTATCTCTTTTTCTTTAGGTCTAATAAAAATTTTTTTTGTATGAATCTCAGTGCTCTGGTATTAGGGATATTTAAATTTAGGATTTTCATATCCTCTTGCTCAATTCATGCCTTTATTGTTATAGAATGACCTTCTTTGTCTTTTTTTTTTTTTTTTACTGTTTTTGATTTATGCCTGTTTCATCTAAGTTTAGCTACTCCTGCTCACTTTTGGTTTCCATTTGTATAGAAAATGTTTTTCCATCCTTTACCTTCACTATATGTGTTTTTATCAGTAAAGTGAATATTATGTAAGCAGCATATAGTTGGTTTGTTTTTATTCATTTCACCAATCTATATCTTTTAAGTGGACCATTAACATTCAAGATTAATATTGATATATAAGGTTTTATTCTTATTATAATGTTAATTGTTACCTAGTTGTTCTGTAGATGATTTGTTTTTCTCTCTCTTTATCTTTTTGGCTTGGTGGACTATGTCATGTTGCCATTTGATTTCTTTCTCTTCCTTCATTGTGTAATTATTTTATAAGACCTATGAGTTTTATTCTTTTGTGTGTTTTTATGATGGTGAATATTGACCTTTCAATTCCATGTTTAGAATTCCTCTGAGCATTTCTTATAGGGAAGTCTAGTGGTTATGAATTCCCTCTGCATTTGCTTGTGTGGGAAATAATTTATTTACCCATTATTTATAAAACTTATTTTGGCAGGATGTAAATTTCATGGTTGACAGCTAATTTGGTTTTTTTTTAAAGTAGTTTAAAACAGGATCTCAATCTCCTCTGGCATGTAAAGTTTCTGCTGAGAAGTCGGCTGTTAGTCTGATGGAATTTCATTTATAGGTAATTAAAATTCCTAGTAAATTTTTGTATTTCTTTGGGGTTGTCATGACACCCAGTTTTTTCATACTTCCAGTATTACTATGCTGACTTTTTTACATCTAAAGAAACAGTTGCTGCTTCTTACTTTTGAGCTCACTTTCATTTGGGTGGGACTTATATTTTCTTAAGGATGTGACTGTGACGTATGTTGAGTAAAGCCATTTGGCTTAGCTTCTGGGTGTTTTCAAGGGTGAAGAGTCATTTCCTTGGTTATAAATAGCCTTGGTGTCTTTCTCAAATGCCAGTTGTTGTAGCTGTGTGCTGGGCAGGTGAGCAGACTTACGGCCTCTTGTGTAGCTGGGATGGTGTGGACTATGGTGATAGCAGAAGTCACGAGAAGCTTGTCTCTTTCCCAAGCACTGTGCACATGTGTCAGCAGATGTAATAAGCCGTATAGGTTGACTTTTGGACAGGTAGGTGGCACTTGCAGGTGAGAGCCAGCTGTGCTGGTGGCAGTAGTGTTTATGCTTGACATTTGTTAACCAGGAGAAGCTCTCAGGTATCCCAGGTGAAGGATCAGGCTGTGGTAGGCTCAATGGTCCAAACTCCTGTTCTGCTTCTGAGGTGGGGGAGAGTGGCTGGAGGTGAGGCTGGGCTGAGCAAATCTGGTCCCCCAAGGGTGGGTGGAAACTCCAGACCTGATGGGGGTCAAGGCACAGTTCCCAGGCCCCTGGAGATATCCCCTATTGAGGAGTGGAGCAACTGTCACTGTGCCAAAGTCCCAGCATGGGGAAGAAGAGGTGGTTCCATCTTTACCGCCAAGTGAACAGAGGTTGGACCCACTTGGCTCTCCTGCTCCAGACCTAGCGAAGCTCTCTCCCATGGCCCGACTCAGGCAATGACTTGGGACAGTTATCCAAGTCACCCACAGTTTGCCTGCAGCCTGTAAAACCAACCCAGGCTGCAAAACTCACTGCTCATGTCAAAAACAAGCCTTTCAGGCAAATGCCCTCTCACTCCAGTCCTGTGAATGGGAGGGCACCCAACTCTAGTGCCTGTAACTGGAGTCCACGCCACATTTGCCTCTCAGTTCTGCCCAATGGGGGCCCCTTCTGCATGTGAGACCATATTGCCGATGCCCAGCTCAAGACTCTCCAAACCAGAGGTTGCCATCCTGCTAGCTGGCAGGTTCCCAGGCAGTCTGCTATGAGCTAGGATCTGGAATGGCTTCCTTCTCTCAGTGCCCAGATCTGGGAGTATGCCTGGGGCACTTCCCCATGCCATGCCTTCTCACAGTCTCCTGGCTGCTCCCAAGTTAGATCCAGGGCCTGAGAGTGTCAAGGTGCTCCCCCATGGCCTGAGTCTCTTGGTTCCTTAGCAGGAAGGTGATTGCAGGGAGACACCCACTCCTTCTTCCCCATGTTGGGGCTTTACTCACAGTCCTAAGCTGGACTCTGCAATGTAGTCGGCCTGCCCTGCTTCTCTTTGCCAGGATCTGAAGTGTCCTTCATTTTTCTGTTGAATTCCCATGTTTCTTCTTGAGTAGAAGTTCACAGTGTGAATCTCTACACACTATTTTGTTTCTTCTCAGTAGGTGAGAAATTCTAGAAAATCCTGTAGTCTGCTATCTTTTCCCTACATGGCCCCAGGTGTCCTGAAGCTTTGGCAACATCTCAACAGGTTGGTCCTGAGGAGAACAAAGCTCTGGTCGTCACCAAATACTCAACCATTGTGCTGCAGTTGCCCTATGGTATTGGGTATAGTATCAACCTGTACAGGTTTGTAGCATAGGAGCAACAAGCTAAAGCTTATAGCCTAGGCGTGTAGTAGGTTATACCATCTAGGTTTGTGTAAGTACACTCTATGATGTTCGCACAGTGATGAAATTGCCTAATGACACATTTCTCAGAATGTATCCCCATCATTAAGTGATGAATGATTATATCCAGTTAAAGGGTAAATGCTAGTTAATATTTGATTTTGGTTAAACATTCATTTAAAGTATACAGAGTAAACCTGAAAGTAATTGAATAGAAGTTTTAACTTGTAAAATAATGAACAGGAAAATAATTTCTCCATAATATTTTCTCCATAATAATGGAGAAAAAATATTTTCTCCATAATAATGGAGAAAAAATAAGCAAGGGGGAAATAGTGAGACAAAACTCTCCCAAAAAGTGGTAAAAATGAATCCAAACATATTAGCAATTGTAATTCATGTATATTCTACTAAAATACTTGAAAGGAGAAAATATTATCAAACTAAATATAAAAATTCCATTTAAATTATATTTAAAGACACATCTATAATACATGGACATAAAAAGTCCAAATGAAAAGAATACACAGATGGCAGCAATCAATAAAGAGTTTGTGTAGTTATATTAATACCAGGTAGACTTTATAGGAAATTACATAGCTGAACATGTAAGAGTTATTACATAAAGGTAAAATATTCAGTTATCAGAAAGATAGAAATTATTCTAAAGTTGTGAGTACCAAATAATATAGACTCAAATATGTAAAGCAAAAATGAGCAGAACTAAATCATCTCAATAGATTCAGAAAATCATTCACTAAAATTCAGCATTCATTTATGGTCCTATTAGAAATCTTGGAATAGAAGGGAACTTCACTAACTTGATAAAAAGTACTTCCAAAAAGCCTGAGGGAAGCATAAGGATTGCATTCCCTTTACCTGGAGTAAGAGAAAAAAAACAACAAAAAAACAAATATAGTACATAAAAATTGTTCCAGAAGAAATTTATCACTATTTGCAAATGATGTGATTATCTTTGAAAAAAAACCCAATTGAATCTTCAATTAGAATTAATGAGAAAATTCAGAAAGAATGATGAATATAAAGTTAATATTTAAAGTTCAAATACACATCTCACCAGCAATAGAAAATTAAGATGTAATGTAAAAGTACTTTCAAATTGACACTAAAAACATAAAATATCAAGGAATATATCCTTTAAAAGTATGAATTTGTTCTAGGAAAAATTATAACCTTTTTGAAGGTATTAAGAAGATATAAATAAAAAGGAGTATCATATTTATAAACAGGAATATTGAATATTAAGTATGTTAATTATCTTCAAATAAATATGTAGTATGATTCAATTCCAGGTAAAATTTCAGTCAAATTGCTGAATTATTTTATCAATTTTTTGGATGAACATGACAAGCTGATTCTAAGAGGTGACAAAAAAAAATAAAAGATTCAGGAGTAACCAAAAAAAAAAAAAAAAAAGCTGGAGGGAGGGATTGAGGATAGGGAGGGTGGATAGACAAACAGCCCAAGGCAATAGAATATTTCCAGATAGAAATTCATATGTGTAAGAAAATTTAATTCACAACATACCTAGCATTATATATAGTGTAAAATGAATTGATTTTTCAGTAAATGGTACCTGAATATATATGGAAAAAATATTAATCAAGTCACATTTTTGCAAAAATCAATTTCCTATGGATTAAAGTTGTATATATGAAAGGCATAACTATATAATTTTAGAAAACAATGAATATATAAAAATATATTTAGAACCTTAGCATTATAGATAACCATAAAGGGAAAACTGACATAAACAACTCTCTTAAAATTAAAATTGCTAGTCATTAAAAGATATCATAAATATTGGGGGGAAAACAAAAAGACTGAGATAAAATATGTGCAACATGTACCACTGACAATGAATTAGCAATCACAATATGTAAAAATTCCTAAAAATCAATATGAAAAAGACAGCTCTAGAGGAAAAAATGGACAAAAACCTAAACAACTGCTCACAAAAGTAAAATCATAAATGGCAAGGAAACAAAAATGTGCAACCTTTGTTATCAGGGAAGCACAACTTTAAAAAATAAATGATAATGAGCTATCATTCTGTATTTTCCAGATTGGCAAACACTGAAATGTCTCATCATACTAAATGCTGGCAAAGATGCAGATCAAACGAAACTCTTATATACTGCTGTTGGGAATACAACTCGGAGCCAAACCCCAGCTTTTTAGAGCATGCATTTGCTTTTTGGCAACCTGTGGGGCATTTTTCTAGCACTTCTATGGAACAGGTGGATCCTGGCTAAATGCTCTCATCACTGATAATCTGTTCCAGATGTTGGTGAACCCCAACACAAAAGCATGTTTAATAATGGAGCTGATTACACTATAGAAACAAGTGAGAGGAAATGCATTAATTGGGAGACATAATAAATGGTCTTATGAAATATTAATAGCAAGGAGAACTGAAGAATAATAACTTGTCTGTTGCTCTCTAAAGTTTAAACTTCATAAAGGAAAATGTTTCCAGATGAAGTAATAATAATAATTGACAATATTTATGGCACAATTATTAAGTACCAAACAGTCTCCTAGATTCTTTTAATTACCTTCAGGCAGATATATTCCTCTATGGAGATAGTTAGTGAACTCAAGGAAATACTGTCTTCAACTAACTTCCTTTCACTCAGATTCAATATTCAGTAAGGGACTTTATTATCATTCATTAAGCATTCTAGAATGACCTTATAGGAAGGAACAGGCATTCTGAGAAGCTTGTCCAACTTATATTCATTATTTTCAAACATGTCTCTCTAAAATCATGATATAAGCCAGTGTTTTTTATACTGGTTTGTTCCTAAGTATTAATGACTTTTGAGTTACCTCAACAACTTCACCATGTCAGTTTACTATCACGTATTTGCCATATCAAATTTTCCTTTATCATTTTTTTAACCCAGGAAATAATACTTATCATTTAGAAAACAGTATGGCATTGTGAGAACACAGAATTAAGAGACTGAAGATTCTACCATTTATTAGCTCTGTGAATTTCTGTTTCCTCGTCTGAAAAATGGAGATCCTAACAATAATATTTCCTTCACAGATTATTGTTAATGTCAAATGAGCCAATATGCTTTGTGATTTCTAATATGTTATGCTCAATAGTCATTATCCATGCACATTACTGGGCAGAGGGCCCTTTCCAAGATTGCTCAAGTATGCCAGGCAGACTGCTCTCCTTTGCATAGCTCCTGCGTGCAGGTCATATGGTGGGTTGTTAGTATTAAATAGTTGATTTTGCCAGTGGGGAAACTAATATACAGATAGCAGTAGCAACTTACCTACATGAATAGATACACAACCTCAGTTTCCTAGTTCTGGGCTGGGTCTTCTAGATCAGTGATTTCCAAACTAATTAGAGAGATTGTTAAACATAATTTCGTTTTGTTTTGTTTAAGTACCCATCCCCAAAATACCAAATCTCTGGAGTTGGGACCTGAGAATCTATCTTTTATAGAGAGCCTCCTCAATTTCTGGTTAAGACAAACATTTTCTCTTGCCCCAGATAAGTTATGTAGGACTAGATGGGTAAAATTTCACATAAAATCACCCTCAAATACTGCTAACCCTTGTTTGGGACAGCCATTTGAAGGTGATTATTGAAAGCAGTGGGAGGAGGGGTGGGGACCATTAAGAGTCATTAAGATCCAAAGAGCTCCAGATTCAAACTGATTTACTTTAATCTCAAGTCTGTTGTTCATTGGTTGAGGGATCCTGGGCTAATGACTCCACCTCATTCAACTCTGAATAGCTTTATTCATCTGCAAAGTGTAAATCTTGAAGGAATTGAATGGGATAACATATGTAAAGCACAATTCCAGTGACAGATTTAACGGCAGCCCTCAATAAATAATAAAACTATTATTATTACCCAAAAAATATACACTTAAACATTTACCTTTATTTCCCTATTTCCTTTTGCTTTGCATAGGGCTTTCTACTTAAACCTTAACTATTAAAAAAAGCAAAAATAAAAGGTATTATTAAAGAATAAAAAAGAATAAAGAATTATCTGACACAAATTTCCTATAATATTTCTATCCTGAGAAATAAGCAGTGCTGAGAGCCTATTTTCAGGGCTCATTTTTAGTACTCAGGACACAGAATATCCAACTAATTTTCTCAATTAGCTGTGTGCTAAAGAGCCATAAAAAATCAGGGAACAGAGTTGGAGGCAGGTGTGGAAAATGCCCCACCTGGCATCTGCAATTATGCCACAGACTTGAGTCCAGATGTCAACAGGGTTGTGTAGAAATCAAGGCAGTCCCTGAGTGAGCTGGCTATTATGCAGACACCAGCACAACACTGGCATAAATTTAGTTAGGTTTTAGACATCCCATCACTCCAATGACAAGGACATCTTGTGCAGGTCCGGAGAAGAGGGGTCGAAGGCAATGTGGAGTGGAATATTAAAAGTAGCTTGTGCAAAACAAGCTACTTAAAATTTTACAAGGAATAGAGATGGACAGAAATAGGAACAAAAGAAATGAGTGTGAGAAGAAAATTTCACGGAAATATTATTTGAGGGAGGAGTGGTCAATCGAACCCCACTTTCTGAGCGATCGCCGTCTGGACAGACTCAGGGCTTGTGTAGGGTGCAGTGGAGCAGAGGGTGGGCTCTGGGGGCTCTGGGGGCCACACTGCCTTGGGACTGGGTCCTGGTTCCTTTACTCATGAGCTGTGTGACCTTGGGCAAGATACTTCCCTCTCTGTGCCTCAGTTGCTCATCTGTAAAAGGAAGGTCATAAATTTTAGTGCCCCTTCATCAAAGGGTTTTTACATGTGTTAAATCAGTTAATATAAATATTGCCGTCTTAGTAGAGATGAACAATAATTGTTAGTGATTTTATGCTGGGTATATAAATTAGAAATTTGTGCATGTATAAGAGCATACCAGTTTTAATTATGTCCACATAACTATTTAAAATATATGTAAACTTTAATTATATGTATAAAGTATATATATCTATGAACACCCTGTTTGCACTTTCGTAACTCTAAAATTTTCTTTTCTCTGTAAAGTGTCTTCAACCAGATCTTCTTTGCTCTGATTATTTCACTCCCAGCCCCAAGCACAAGACTGGGAGAAACATCACTGTGTCCTCCAACAGGGAAAGGGCAAAAACACAGCCGCTGAGAGGATTATGTAACATAAACATTCAGTACACAACAAACACTCAGGAAGTGAGAGGTGCTAGATGGATCACTTCCTGTTTGCATCCAGGAGTATGTAAACCTTGTGTCAGTCGCTTAGTCAACAAATAGTCATTTTCTATGTCCTGGGCTCATGAACTGATTCAGAGCTTATAAGATCAAATGAGACATGGTCTGTAACCTTGAAGAATTGGCAATGTAGTTTGGGAGATACACTTATAAACCAATGGTCACAGGACAATGTGCTAGTAATAATCAAAGCATGCCAGAGCATTAAGGGAACTCCATAGAGGAACATTTATATCATGCCAGAAAGCAGCAGAAGGCTTCTCAATGAGGGTAGTCTTGAGCTGAGTTTAAAATAAAGAGTAGGAGTTAGCTAGATAAAGGAAAGAACCAGAAGACTGACTTGGACAATGACAGGGCCCATTAACAATGTGCTACCTTGAACAGTTCTGATTCCCTATAAAAAAAAACAACAAAAAAAACAATGTGCTACCTTAGGAACTACAAATCTTGACTGCTGTATCAAAAGAGTTGTAGACATAAGGCCGGAAAGCTAGACAGATTTCAAAATCATAAGAGTCTTGAATACAAGCCTAGAGAGGTGAGAGCAATTGAAAATTTTAAGCAAGCAGTAGATCAAATGTGCATCTGAGAACAGACTGGTAGCTATCTGGAGTGAATTAGTGGATATCAGACTAGAGAGGCCAGTAGGAAGGCTAAGACAATAACCCAAGCCATGCACCATAAGAGCCTGGATGAGGAGGCATCATGCAGGTGGAGAGACAGGACTGGGTTTTGAGAGTTTCATCTAGAGGTATTCTGCAGAGTCGGGTGACTTTTGAGTGTGTGAAATGAGTCAGAAGGAGGAACTGGGGATGGCTCCGTGGTTTCTAGTTGGGATGACTCCATGTAAGGTCAGGCTATTTCACCAAGGTAGGACATAGAGGAGAAGGAACAACATTAGATCTGGAATTTGCAAACAGTCCTTAACAGACATGCTTTCTAACACCCCGAAAGCATGAAAATATTACCTAGAAGGCACTGGGTAGCAAAGATACTAAGGCCTACAAAGAAGAGCAAGGCAGATCTTATAATTACGGTGATGAGAAAAAAAAAAGGAGCACGCCTTGTCTTGAATGTAACTTAACTAGAAATTTGGTTCCCATAATTTGTTATTGAGGAGATAATCTCAGGAAAATACTGTCCTTGGAGAAGATAGCTACAGAAAGATCAAATGGATTAGTGGAATAATCTAAGAATTTTACAAATGATACTTGAAAAAAATCAACAAAACTCTTGTTTTACTTTTTTTCAGAAGCATTGACCTCAAAGTCAACCCTGCAAAGTCACTCTCAAGAGGTCACCACTCACTGATTCCCACGATCTAAGTCACTGTGAACTTGTGCGGGGAGGCAGGAGCAACGTGACCAGGACCATGTGCTAAGTGCCTGTTTCCAGCAAGAGTCCTGTCTGCAAGTGATTCCCGTAGTGGCCGCATGACGCAGATTTTCTGGTATACTTAAACCAAAGGAGAGGTGAGGTCTTTTATGCTTTATTCCTTCTTCCTCCAGGTATTTAAAAAAAAAAAAAAGTCACTCTGTGAAAGGTTCAGGATCTAGCAAATTTAGAGAAAGAAAAGGAAACAGAAAAGTGATTCTTAAGAGAGGAACCTGGCCTTTGTATCTATTCCTTGTTTCCAAAACTCACTTTCCACTAGTCTTGGGGAGACCTCCCACCTGCCCCGGCTCAGGACATGGAGAAACCCAGTAGTAGCAAGGTGTTCTAGGATGGGCACAGCCAACTTAGGACATGAGGACTGATGAGTGCTTGGCATTTGTCCTTCCCAACCACAGGTATCTTCGTTTCCTTTTCTTCCTGTCTATCTTTCATGTTATTTTCTTCTACATTTTCTTTCATGTCTGTTTCTTCTCACCTTCCCTTCTTTTGTCTACTCTTTTTATCTTTTAACTTCTTCTCATCTCCATTTTCATTTCTTCCTGTTATTCTTCTCTTGTTTGCTTTGATTCCTTCTTCCTATTCATCCATTTTTCCTGCTTCTTTGACTAAAGTAATTAAATGTGTAGACTCTGGAGGCACATTCTGGGTTTGATTGGCCCAAACTCTACCACTTCTTTGATATATGATCTTGGGTAAAGTTTTGAACTCCCCTATATCAAAGTTTCCCCATCTACAATGGAGAGATACTAATACCACCTACTTTAGAGTTTTGTTCTATGAGTTCACAAGACAATATAAAGCACTCAGCATAGGCATGACATAAATGTTAAGATGTTACTATTAAATTTTAAGTCTCCTTTGGAAACCCAGTTTTCTAGGCATAGTTTACCTCCATTTGTGTACCTTAGAAATAGAATAATCCCTAATCCCAGCTCTTCTAGTAATCTCTTTTCATGCAAAATCTAAAAAATGGGATTCTAATTCTAAATAAATCCTCAGTCATTTCACCCAACTTTTCCTCTATTCAATATCACAAAAAGAACAAAACCCAGTATTTTCCTTTCTCATGTAATATTTCCATGTGACATCTAGATGTTAAGGAAGCAAAGCAATGCATATTAAAACAGCAGGTAATTTAGTTGTTGGTCATCTTGTGGTTTAATGGTCTAATCAGATTCATGTTTTGAATTCTGCCTCTGAATTAAATGAATTTAGCCATTTAGGTTTTGTTTGTTTGTTTTTTGAGACAGAGTCTCCCTCTGTCACCTTAGGTAGAGTGCAGTATTATCATAGCTTACAGCAACCTCAAACTCCTGGGCTCAAGTGATTCTCTTGCCTCAGCCCTGAGTAGCTGGGACTACAGGCATGCACCACGATGCCTGGCTAATCTTTCTGTTTTTAATAGAGACGACGTCTCATTCTTGCTCAGGCTGGTCTCAAACTCCTGAGCTCAAGTGATCCTCCTGCCTCAGCCTCCCATGGCGCTAGTATTACAGGTATGAGTCACCATGTCTAGCCAGAGCTGTTTAGATTTTATTTGCTTTTGAATCTGGCTGGTCACATGAGCCAATTTACCTGACTGGCTTTGTTGCTCCGATGGTTTTTTTTTTTTTTTTTTTTTTGTCCATATGTTTGGTTTGGGCTGATGAGTAGCTGATTTTCCCTTGAAGGTACTTCTTTTTTATTTCTTTTCTTTCCTCTTTCCTCTTTTCTCCTCTTTCATTCTTCAATCATCTCATTTCCAACTTTAAAAAATCTAAGCATTATTAACATGGAATGCCAGAACACAGCCTGAGGCAGGCACCTTGGGCAAGTCACTTCTCTGTGCCTTAGTTTTCTCATCTCTAAAAAATGTGCAATAGAAATGCTCATTATTGGTGTCTATATCTTTGTATTATTGTGAGAATTAAGTGTGTTATTTATATAAAGTGCTTAGGCCACTACCTGGCACATAGCAAGCAATAGCAAGTGTTTTTCAAAAGATAGCCCTTGATATATATCACCTTCAGAAGGAGAGTCAGCACATTCTCTTTATTTACTTAATAGCCAACTATAAAGAAGAAAGAAAGGAGGTAGAGACTGGGGAAAAGAACACTGTTCACACTTGCTAATAGCAGGGAGTTTGAACTGCCCTGTAACCCTTGGAAGATGCTATCACATACAGGGAGTGGCAACTGCACACTCTCTGTGATAGTCTGATACATCCATAGTATAAGAAAGGAATGATAGTTTTGTGTGTTTGGAGGGTTTGTGAGTTTTGTGTGTTTGTAAAAATTGCCTGTAAACATTTATGAGAAATTTAGATTCCTTTGTGTAGTTTTCTCAGGAGATGGTCAGTAGTTTCCACCAGATCTTTTAAAAATCTGTTATTCCAAAACGTTTAAGATCCTCTGTCCCTAACACCTTGTAAGCATGACTTTGACAATGGGAAAGAAAGACCAGGAAACGGCGATCTCATGGCATAATAGACACAGTGCCAGCAGCTGTGGGTGTGAATGTTCTGTGCCTTGTTTTTCCAGGGAAGAGAATCAGCAAAAGAGAGGGGAGGGTTTTGAACACTTTGGGCGCCCCAGACATCTATACCTCCTTTCAACCCCCTCCATTCCCACTGTTCCATCTTTTCTTAATCAGGCGAGTAATTGGAGGTAGAAGAAGAAGTGCTCTGGAAGGTGAACTTGGTCCCTTGAAAATCTATGGAGAACCTGCAAACACACCACTGAATCTGTTTAGCAAACTCTCTGAAGCCAAGACTGCCTTGGTTCTGTGACTACAGACAGGGAGAGCAGTGGCAGGAACAGAAGAACATACAATATTCAGTTTCTGCTTTCTTTTCCAGAATTACTTGACTTGGGAAGAATAAAAGACTCCGGATGAGCCATTTTCTAAAGTCACCCTACACGCTGATGTTTCTTATCACATGACTCTGGGGATCATTAATGTGTTTCCAAGCAGATAGTTCTGTATGAAGCATTTATTTACCCTTATAATTAATTAAGATGCATGTGTTTCACTGGAAGCATCAGCTCTGAGGCCTATATATAAAGCATATGATAGAAACAGGCATGCATATGGAAGGTGTATTCTGTCCATGGACCATGTGCTGGTAAGCTTACCATATCAAATGGTGATGAAATAACAGGAAAATACATTCAAAAACACACTCAAAAATGTATTACATAAAATAATTTACTTCTCATTCAGAATGACTTTCCAGACCTATTTGTGAGACAGCAGTCTGTGAGTACAGGTATAATCTGAGAGTGATGACAAATGTAAGAGGGCAAGACCAATAAAGTTTCACATTTGAAGTCAACTAGAGACAAAATTGTGGAACTTTGTGCAACAGAAAGAGACACTGTTGAGGAACTCCAGGGATATTAAGAGCAAGACTGCCAGAGAGACAAGAAAGGTACAATTAGAAAACCTACATCTTTAATATAATGAGACTTACATGCATACTCCGGTGTCTTCATTTTGCAGCCCAGTACATTGGCTTAAAAGCCACAAGGTTTTTGTGGCTCATATGTGTAATTTAAACTGGAGCAACAAATGTAGTGTGTGTGTGTCTGTACTTTCAAAGGCAAATTTTAGAAGAATGAGAAGAAAATTACTTCCTGGGCATTCATTAATAATTCAGGTGATATCCTGCACCTCCATTTATAAAACAATATAATAATAAAAACATTGTACAAAACATCATAAATAACATAAATGTGAAATTTTCAAGTATTTCATGTGCCTTGAAAAGTTCCAAACAATAGTCAGTAGTTCTAACACTAGGTATCCTTTTTTTTTTTTTTTTTTTTTGAGCTTTCTTTTCCCTCTCATTTAGTCTCAGAGCCTAGAAAAAAAATGCCTTCAGTTTCAGTTAGTCCTGATGTTTGGGATGAAATTAACAAGATTCTTCTATTTTGAAAGAGAAAACTCACAGGGGCTTTTCAAGTTTGTGAAAACTTATTTCTTCCTTATAAAATATAATCTTTCCCCTGCTGCTGGTTTATATAGCCTAGAGCCATTTGGGGGGGGGGAATAAAAACAAACCAACCATCATGAACTAAGGAGCCTCATCTGATGGCTAAGCTTCTCAGGAAAAAAAAAAAAAGTGAGAAGAGCACCTTGATCAGGAGAAGAAAAAAGGATAGGGAATAAGAATAGTAACCTTTAAATTCTGTTCTCTTGCTCAGCTAATAACTTACGGTAGGTATAGCTGGCAAGGCCTTCACTGCATTTTTTCATTCGGCTCAAGCATCCCATCTCCCGACTCTATACCAACCCAGCTGCTAACAAGCATGACCTGAGCACCCAGGCAAAGACGGGAAGGCCAGCAGCTTAGGAACTCAAAAGTGCCATTAGTGATAACCAGCCCAAAAAAGCTCTGTGTCTTTATGATATTTGCTCCTTAGAATAGTGCTCAAGATGGAGGATGTCAGTGGTTAAATTAAGCATGAAGTGCCTTGGATGCCTCTCCAGCAAGACCCATGGAGTTTTATAGACTCAGCTTTCTATAAAAGGTTAGCATTTCTTTCTTAGCCTGCATGGCAGTTAGTGCAGTTTGCCCTGTACAAATGCAGTATGAAAGACCAGAGATCAGAACATACATGTACATAAACACATGCACTCTAGTTATGAGCACCTAGGGTCTTTCCCATGTACTCCTGCATCTTTACACTCACACACACGTATGCACAAACATCGATATGTATATACACACAGAGAATGTATGTGTGTATGTGTATATATACACATAAAATATGTACATACACACACAAATGGACGTATAATAGGTCAACCTCCTCTAAACGTCTAGAGTCTGGAGAAAGTGCTGGCTCACAGAATACATGTGCATGTGGATGTCACATGAAATGTACTAATCGACCAACCTGAGGTCAAACTGTTGGGAGGAGAGAATTGCCAACAATCTTTGAAAATCCAGACCCACAAGGCCATTATTTAGAAACTTGCTCACATGGCACCCTAAAAGAAACTTGGGAAAGTTGGACTAAGAATGGGGGTCCGACCCTGATGAACACTCAAACACCAAAACTAAATCTAGTTTACACATGGCAGTGACTCACACATGGCAGGCAGCACGAATATTAGGCTACAATGTGGATAAAGCACTGGAGCTTAATACAGATCAATATTTGGCCTCAGGTTTCCCAGAGCATAGAGTCTTGGCATTTTAGCCTCCTGCCTCCAAGGGAGAATTATGCACACTGGGGGACCAGGGAAGCACAGTCTGCAGAACTCTTGGCTCCTTTCTGCTTCTCTGACCCACAGCTGGAAGGGTTGGCCAGGTCAAGATAGAATCGTGACTTGAGGAAGCGGCGGTATGAATCCTTCTCCATTAGGTTGAAAATCTTCCTCTGAGCTTCATCGAAGCAGGTTATTGTGGGCTCCAGCATGTTCCTGCATGTCTCCTCCCTGGTACAGGAGTCCAAGTTCACCTGAGGGGCAAAGGCCAAGGCTGCATTAGACTATCACCCTGTTGAGGATGGGAGGCTGCACCCTTTGGATAACAACAACTGACCATGCACCCTCAAATACCCCAGAAGTGACAAAAAAGGGACTAGAAAAGGACATTTGGCTTTACCCTGCTACCTGTGAAAGAGTTTAAAAGGTTCATTCTGCTTTAGGGTGGGTAGAGCAATATCTTTGTTCTTTCTCACCAATTTGGGCGATTAATTAGAAAAATTCATTGAGGGAGGTTATGGAAATCATGTGAATGAAAGAGCTGTTCTTTAAAAAATTGATTTATTTAGGGTTGTCAAGATTATAATAGTCTGCTTCATTGTTCTAGGAACCTTCATCAAGATCCAGAGAGTTCTCTGGATGCCATAAAAACCTACTACCTCTTTGGAGAGGTTGGTTAATGGGTAGAAAGAATAGTTAGAAGGTTAGAAGAAACAGATTCGAGTGTTTGATAGCAAAGCAGGGTGACTATAGTTATCAATAGTTTATTGTATATTTCAAAATATTAGAAGATTTGGAATGTTCCCAACACAAAGAAATGATAAATGTTCGAAGTGATGAATATCCCAATTACCCTGATTTGGTCATTATACATTATGCACATGTATCAAAACATCACATGTACACCATAAATATGTGCACCTATTATGTATTAATAAAAAAACCCTACCTCTTTGGTTGCCTGCACTGAGATGAATTCATTGTATATCTTTTTGGCCTTGGGACTTAGTTTAGATGGTGATTTGATTTTCTTGTACTCTTCACAGCTGATCCAGAAATCAATGTTCTCCTCACTGTATTCAGACTTCAGGAAAGCTTTGAAAGCTGCCAGTCCACCTGTGATATAGGAGAAAGAACCACAGCTGTCATCACACTGGCTGGCCTCTTGGATATTGTATTTCAGATAAAGGTGACATACTTGGGGGGACATAGTCATAGGTTCAAACAATCACCTCCTTTTTGGGGGGTTCACTTGGGGTTAGGTAACCCTAATCTATGTTCGGTATCTAGTGGATCCAAGTGATATCTAATGATTATTGCTTAGAGGTTGAAGCCTCTTTCAAGAAAGTAGTTTGTTTCTAAAATGCCTATACAGCTGTCAATTGCCAAGGTGGGTTTGGGAAAGAGAAACTGAGCTTGATTTTGCAAGAAGATCTCAATATTTAGAATTTTTCTCTCTGCCCTTTTTCCTTGTTAGTAGAGAGATGGTTTTGCACATGGTTCCTGTATGAACTCTCCGTTATATATCAAAAAGCTCCAGGGCACGGTAAAATTATAAACCAACTGGATACAAGACCAAAAGGTTTTCCTGAGTCTGGAAGTCAGAAGGAACCCAGGCCTTTTTGCAGTTTCTATTAGACCAGCATAATATGAGACAACTTGTCCTATCTAGAGTGCCTTTGCCCTCATCCTGGGGGGCAGGGTAGGAGCTGTCAGACTTACATTCATGGGTAATCAGGTTTTCCAGTGATTCGGCCCATTTCTTGACTTCCTCTTGGCTCACTCTAGAAAAATTACAGAGAAAAAGAATAATTTGAATGCCACGATACAAAACTGGTCCAAGAAATTAAAGATCCTGAATATAATGCAGAGATTTTATTTTCCATCTTTATGATAAGATCTATTGTTGATTAGGGCAGTTTTTCACTAAATGCATGGAAATTTCTAATATAATTGTGACCCCATGAAAATGGAGGTCATTTTAACCCAAATTTGGCTTAACTTGGGGTATTACTTCCTTCTCTTCTCAGAGGATATCTCTATCATCAGGTAATTAATACTCAGCGGATCTTTTGCCAAGGTCTTTTCTCTTACCTCTGGCAAATAACCACTTTGTCCTTCTTGCTGTGGGAAGAATTATGTTCGCAGGAATCAGACTTCTGGAGCAGGAAGCCTAACCGATGTTTCATATCTTTTGCACTGCACAGAAAAGGAAAAAAAGAGAATTAATAATTATTATCAGCTTTCTTTAACAGACACCCCAGTGATAGACCTGGAAGAAAGAGCCCAGTATTAGCCTCTGGGGCAGAGGCACTTTATTTAAGGGACAGAAATTGGAGCTGGCAGGATCTCTGAGGAAAAACAGGACTCCTGTTTTGGTTCTGCCTATGACTTGCTACAAAACCTGGAGGCCAGAGTTGCAATACTAGTTCCTCTACCTGTAACTGGAACTCCGACCCTCCATTTTACCTCAGAAGCCTCTTTTGTACACCCATAGTTTTGACCAATGGAACACCTTTGGTATCTTCGCTAGAACCACACTGAAACCTTGACAGTTCTTTGTGTCATTTTCAGGAGCTGGAAAGCAAGCTGCAACTGCAAAATGCGGCACAGCCTTGCGGCGCGCCACCTTCTGGCCGGGGGCTGCAAGTTTCCATCTGTCTCCCTGCCGGTGGAAGTCCCTCAGGGAAGTCCCTCAGGTCTATTCAGTTCCAGCCACGTATACGGTGGGCCAAGCAATTCACGTTTGGGGGCACACGCGGAGTAACGCTGAGGTGTGCAGCCCCAGCAGCGGGAAGTGGAAAGTGGCGTGGGGAACGCAAATGCTCTATCCTCAAGGAGCCTGAGCTCCTTGAGGCTTGTTTCCAGTCGATTTCCTGCTGTTTGCTGCTTTCCTTTCTTTATATACACTAATAAAGGGCATTTGAGGCTTAAAAACAACAAAGGAGAAACAAACTAGAGTCATCACTGAAGCTAGTGGGTTTTTTAATTAGAGCAGAGCGCTCAGCTTATTGCCACCATTGAACAGGTAGCCCGGGTACAGCAGGCCTCCTGACTCACTGGAGAGCAGGACCCTTGCATCAGCTTTTAGCTCAACTCTCTCACTCTTTATGAATTACTCTTGTGCTTGTGCATCTTTTATAATAAAAGCAAAGAAATGCTTTAAAAAGAGGAATGCCATTTAAAAATAAACAAATAAATAGATGTTCCTTCTTGGGAGGTAAAAATAAAGTCACAAAGTATAAAGACATTTTAGGGTGGCTACTTATTATATGCTAGTGGCTTATCTATGTGGTTTTCCCAGATGGTTTGAATTCCATTATGCTCCTGAACTGCCCCTTAAATAGTATCTTCTCTCCCTTCCAAGACTGCTTCCCTGACTCGTGACTGGTCAGGGGATATAAAGTCCTCCTCGATGATAGCAAGATACAATCATGAAGGTCAGGGTGATCCTAAGGTGTTGATATATGCGTACTTCAAGTCCAGAGAGAAATTATTTCATATTTTCACATGTCAACTCTGATCCAATAATTATTGACCAATGCAGGGTCATTTTGTGATGATTTGGAATTATGCTTAGCAAATACACCTATAATACATAGCATAACATAATACAACCATAAAAATAGAAACAAAAATGACATCATAAGTCACCAGAGGCAGGAAATTTGGATTTGGCCCTCACTCAGTCACCACCTATGTGACCTTGAGCAGTTGATAGCCACTCTGAAGTCTCAGGCACTGATGATAAAGGTGTTAGACTAGATGATTTACAATTTACCAGTGAGGAAAGGAAAGAGCATCTCACTCTGCTAGTGTAGAGTTTACCTCCTTACGTTAGCTGCTGAACTCTTTGAGGGCAAAAAAACTCTAATACTGTCTTCTACCTATCTGTCTTCCAAAATATTTACCAGAACATAACTTTCTCCTGACGTTCTTGTATTTTGTGTGATTAACTTTATACATAAGTTAACTGGTGCTTGGGGTAATTTGCTTCACTTAATTGAGGAAATTAATGGTGCCACGAGAGGCGCTTAGTTCACAGGTACTCTCTGTGAGACCCTCCTGCTTCATTTTCTTTTCTTTTCTTTTTTTTTTAAGCTCATTTGCACCGAAGGACTAACCTACTTCATTTTAAAGCAGCCATCAATACTTTCATACTCCTGAATGACAGAATTTTTTAAAGGTAAACTTTTTTAGTAGCACTCAAGACTATGCTTTCTGAAATTATTTCCAAATTAAAATTTAAGGTAATTTCTACTTGCAGGGAGACAAGAAGGGTGGTGGCACAGCTTTAGAGTGACTTTTTACCTTGAACTGCAAGATCAAGTAATATGATATACAAGAGTTTTATATTTTATTTTCAACTGGCAAATGTGCAAGCATTCTCTGAAAGCATTTATTTATACCTTTTATGAAAAAGCCAAAAACAGATAAGTAGCATATAGCTTTAAGGTTTTTTTTTTTTTAAAATCAAGAGAATATATTGACAAAACAATGTTTTTAGGACGTAATCTTACATAAAATCCTTAACTGATTTGTTATAATCAATACTTCTCAACCATCGCTCATATAAGATACTTTAAAAACTAGAGTTGGGGCAGAGAGATAAGGGAGACCCTGCTTTGAAAGTCATATTTTGTTGCAACATTTGCTTGTAAGAATATAGAGAGTGGAAGATAGTTATGCAGCACCATGCAGAAAGCATTTTCTTTCTGTGCCTTTCTGATGATGTAGCCCAAACTCATTCTGGGGTATCTGCCCCCAAACCAGATCTAGTTTACTATCGGAAAGCCAACAGATGGGATTCTATGTACTCAAGCAATGCTCAAATAATAGCAGTAATCACAGAGAGAGATATCACAGATCACTATATTTAGCCCAAAACCTCCTATCACTTTTTGATTATAGTTTGGTTAGAGGACCTTGCTTAAAAGGTCAGAACAGTTCTCAAAACCGAGGTCATATGAAGCAGCACGTTAAGTACTGAAATTTGGGGAGTACACGTCTTGAATCACAATGTCTAGCTGGTTTTGGAAGAAAGCCAGGAATTCGTTGCTCTCCTGACTGCATCGTTTCTAATTCCAAAGAACTAGCTTAGTTCCTAGTCCGGCATGCAAACAGCTGGGAAAGTCTACCGCAAAAGTTTACCATGATTAGTGGCCGAAAACGATCTTACCTCCTTAAGCAAGAAGCCGGCAGTCCTGCAAGTCCTTTGCACATCTTGTCTGAACAGTGGTATGGGATTCGCAAGTAGGAAAGAAATGCGGCAGCAGGAGGAGCTGTGGCTTCTGTTTTGAGCGCACTGTCGCCTGTTCTGCAGTAAAGATGCTGTCTTCTGAGCGTCTCCCTCCCGAGCCTGCAGGGGTCTCTTTTATAGCCCCAGCCATGCCGTCCAGCCAATCAGGTGGCAGCTCTGCAGTGCCGGGCTCCTCCGTCTCTCTCTCTCTCTCTCTCTCCCCCTCCAGACCCTGGCCGAGATGTGGGAGAGAGCACTGACGCATCAACAATGCAAAGGCACCACGCGGAGAAAATCCTCTTGCAAAGTAGACATACAGCAGGGGGGAAAAAAAAATTACTCAATGTCTCTACCAATGTCTGGGGTTTTGAACTCCTAGGGAAGGGGAAAAAAAAAAAAAGAGTTTACATGCTGCAAAATATAGGGTTTATTCCTTTGTCTGCAAAAACAGTTATCAAGAAAAGTTGCCTGCTGGAAGGAAAGGTTCCAGCTGAAGTTCTAGGGGCTTATGTTGGGGCTAACTGCCAACCGCTTCCTCTTTTGATTAGAAATATCATTTCATACATGGTCCACGATCCTATCCTCACTATTTCCAGAAGGGAGTTGGTAGATTTGTTGTCTCCAGGCAGTGATTTGCAGAAGTTGCCTACTCGGTTGTCATGCAGACAGGGTGTGGGGAGAAATAGCTGGATGGCAGACAGTTATATGCCAGCAGCAGCATGGAAAAGCTAGCCTAGGGAAAATAGACGTGCAATACTGTTCTAGAAACCTTACTAAGAACAGAATCCAGGCTAGCACTGACAGTCTCTCCTGTACCTGCCTGCCTCCTATAAAAAGCCTAAAAGAGCAGCTTCAAAACTGAGGAGGGAGTAGATGAACAAATATAGACACCAATTCTTATTAGCTAATGGGTTTATGTCTTATGTGGTTCTAAGTCTCAAATTTCTATTTCAAAAAAAAAGGGGGGGGAGAGAAAGAGAGAGAGCAAGCAGGTAGAAAAATATGTAATCTGCTTTAAATATCACCAGGCTTCAGACTAAATATAAAAATATGCAGCCCTAAAGGTGCTTCTGAACACGTGGACAATTAGTATCTTTTGCATACAACATTATGACTGAATTCTTAAAGAATCGTGTGGAGGTTTCGCATCTTATAGCTCAAATACTCACACCAGAGTTATAGGGGAATCTTCTTCAGGTAGGAAGGCTATTAGTGGAAGGAAGAAATTAATTGCTTTGTCTGACCAGCTTTTATTTTGAAAGCAAATAGGTTCCTGATCACAGGGTACAGTGAGCTGTATTTTATGTATAAGAAACAGAGGCATCAAATGGTGGAGAAGCTGAAAAACAGATGGATTCCAGTGAGATGCAAAGGTACCGAGAATATAGAAATGGTAAAGAACAATGCCTATATATGTCCCGGCCCCATATGTGCCACCCACCCCCATCCCCTTGTATGACTAGCAGAGCAAGGAGACGCAAATATAAAAGTGTGGAGGAATCATCATCTACAGAAGACGCATTTAAATTACAGGAAAAAGTCTCTAGCCTTCTCTCATGAAGACAGATAGATTATTTATTAGATTAGCTACTAGGCACTTTTTCCTTGAATTATAACACAGAACAAATGAGAGCTGGCAGCCGTCCTTGGTGGTGATGTGGAATGGTCTACAGTACAGTGTGAAATGAGAGAGGCTGTCAGACCAAGGGAGGTAGACCAGGGAAATGAACCAGTTAGAACAGGCATTAAAGAGGAGAGGAAAGTTAAAATGGAGAGAGCATTATTCAAAAAGGGACCAGGGTCTTCTTTACCTACCCGGGCACATAAAAGAGTGATCACTCAAGTCATCTGATTTTTAGGAACACACGAGAAGACCCAGAAAGATTTACTGATGCCTGAAATCCACAATAAGAACTCTCTGTCTTGGACCTAGAACAAGTGAAGGCTGATTAGTCATGAGTTAAATATAAATCACTGCAATAGATGAGCTGAATGGGACTTTAAAGACAATCTCGTATAACACCCTCATTTTACCAAAGAGGAAATAGAGACCCAGAGAGCAAAAGGGACTTGCCAAAGTCACAGCTTCTTACTAATAGAGCTGGGTCCAGGCCCAGGTTTCCTGATTCTAGGTTATGTGGATTTTCCACTGTGCTATCCTTTCGCTCAAAAGTCCTATCAAATGAGATAAACTGTGTAAATAGAGATATTTCTACACGGTAAAGTGTTAGGCAAATAATTTTTATTGTTAGATTATACACACTAGATAACATAACCCAATATTAATTTTATATATTTTTATTCAAGAAGCACTGACTCTGCCCAATTTTCTTTTGCTCCATGGAAGAAACAGCTGCTGCAGACCTCACTGCACTGGTTCTCTACCAAAACCAGGTCTTTTAAGCTTTGTGATTAGCCCATTACTCTGTGCAGGCATTTCTTATTCACTCACATCTTTGACTATCATTTCTTGCTTTCTTAGGACTCTTGATACTTTAAAGAATGTTTGAAAAAGCTTTCCATGAGTTAACTAATTTTTCACCATGGCACTTGCTGATTGTGTTAGAGGAGGCGAGGACGGGTACATCATAATATCTTGACAGCTTCCACCTTCTTTCTCTGATCTGCACAAAGCATTAAATTTTATCATCCTATTATTTGTCATTCCTGGATGGTTCTGGCAATCTGGAAAAGCTTTGCTCTCAATAGATCTGTTGGGGTTTTTTGTATTTATTTATTCACTTGTTTAAGACATATCTTTGGAGCACCCACTCTGTGCCAGGTACTGTTTGAAGTGCTGCATTTAGCACGGTGAACAAGCAGAAAAGGTCTCCATCCTAGTAGAGGATACTGGTAGAAGGAGCCAGAAAACAAACAAATAAGATAATTCTGTATTTGGACCTACACCATGAAGAAAATAGACAGCATATGTACTAAAGTGTTACAGGATGGGGAAGGGCTTGTTTAGCCAAGGTGGTTGGGAAAGGCCTCTTTGAAGAGTTGGTGTCCAGAATGAGACTTAATGGGTGAGAAGGAGGAAGCAATGCAAGAAGCCTAGGAAATAGTATTCCAAATAGAAGTAAGAGCAAGTGCAAATATTCCTTACCTAAATTGGGAAAGAACAAAAGGGGGCCGGCATGGCTAGTGAGTCAAGAACAAGGAGGGAGTGGCATAAAATGAGATATTAATAGAAAGGTAGAAGCTAGATCCTGCAAGGATTTGTAGGCTATGGTCAAGAGGCTGGACTTTATCAAAGCACAATGGAAAACCGTGGAAGGGACTGCTGAAGCAGACAATGGGCATGATCAGATCATTCTGACTTGTGGGAGAATGGAGCAAAGTGAGTGGGCAGAGTATGGAGATAGAGAGACCACTCAACAGACTTAGCAGGTTGACTCCTGGTTCATCAGTTTCTACTTTGCAGAATGGAGAATTACTTCACAAATATTCATTACACGCTATGCACCAGATATTCTTCTGGGCTCTGGTGACCTAAATAGAAAGCAGAAATGGTTTTTGCTTTTCAGGAGCTGACACTGTAATGGGGAGGACTCTTAACCAACTGGAAAACATGAGGTTGAGTGCCATTATTATAAACTTGTATGTATAATAAGTCCTCACTTAACATCATCAGCAGGTTTTCAGAAACTGTGACTTTAAGCGAAATGATGTCCAACAACAGGCCCTTGAATAATGTCATTTCCATTTAATGTCATTTCATTATAATGTTGATGAAAAAAATCGCTTTTCTTATGCATCATTTCACTTAACATCGCAATTTCCAAGAACCTATCCATGATGTTAAGTGAGGATTTGCTACACAAAACTCCAGGAAAGCACAGAGGGCGGAGCATAAACTCCATCTTTGGGATTTGGAGTGGTTTTCACGAAGGATACTGTTAAAGGGTAAGTAGAGATATAGCAGCTGTACAAAGAAGAAAAGAGCATTACGATAGAGGGCACGATCGTAACAGGTCGTTTCACTGGGCACTAAATGTGCAAGGCACTGTTTTAAGCACTTTATATCAATTTACCCATTTATTCCTCATGGTTCATCCTCCTATGATAATTCTCATTTTATAGATGAGACATAGAGGGTTAAGTAACTTACGTGAGGTTACACATCTATTAAGTGGTGGTGACAAGGTGCCAACGCAGGCATTCTAACTCCAAGGTCTCTGCTGTTCACCTCTGTGCTATCATAACCATAAAGGATAAAAGAAAGTGGATTGTTTGAGTACCATAGAGGTGTTTAGCATGATTGCAGTGCTAGAGTTCAGAAAACGACACCCCAAAATATGATGCTTTTGCATGCTGACTACTTTGAACTAAAGGAGATTGCAAGTCCTCAGAAACAACCTCAGAAACAAAATCTCTCTCTGGCCTCCTCCTGCCCTCCTGTCTGTCACCCCTGTCACTCCCCCAAAGAGAGTCATGGAAACCAGAATTTCTTTTCCTTGAGGTGGGTCATGAAAACTGGAACCCCTCTCCCCCAGAGTGAGCCATAAAACCTAGAAAAGTCACTTCCTCCCTCCTCCCTTGAAGACTCTCATTCCTGGGAGGTCCTGCCCCATACCCAGGAGGAAGGAATGCTACACAGAAAAGTCAAGAAGATTCTGAATAGATGGGTCTTACTGGGTTTCCATCCCTCAAGCTATTACCATTCTATCATACCCTTTTGTCTAATCACATTTCTACACAGCTGCCCTTTCTCCATCAAACCTATGCATAAAAGTAGACAGTTTTCCCTGGGTCTTTGGGTCCCTACATTCGAAGGCTTCTACATTGTGCAGAACCTTGATTAAATAAATTTGTCATGCTGTTCTCCTGTTAGCCTGTCTTTTGCTGGCTGTGACCCTTACAATGGGTGAGGAGAGGTTTTACACCTTTTCTGCCCTTGTGGCAGCTTGAGGGAGAAAAAGAGAGAAGTGAGGATGTGTGAGTACTCTGAAAACCAAGGGGTGTTTCTTGTCACACTGAAGAACAGAATTTATTCTGTAGTTTCTGAAGGGTTTCTGGGAGTGGCTAGCCAAAGTATTTAAGCTGAACAGATTGGTGTTCTAGAAAGAAAACTTGGAAGGCAGAGTAGAATAGATTGGATGTAAGAGAAATTGGCCAAAAGTTTGAAGCCTATTACAATAGTCCATGTGAAAGGTGAGGATGATAAAAATATGAGCAAGGTAGTTGCAAGAATCAGTTGGGTAATGCATGTAAAAGAGTTACTTTGACTGTAAAATGCTGAACATTTGGAGGGTCCTGTTGACAATAGGCTTTAAAAGAACTTTTTCCCACTGGTGGACATTCAGCCACATAAGCAGGATGAAAATCTATGTGGTCTCAAGGTAAATTTCTAACTTTCCTGGCTTCTATGCAGGGAGAACAAAAGGAAATATTTCCCAGGCACCTACAGGACTGATACAAGGAAATGAGCCATTGTGGCAGGCATTGCACCTTTTACTTCCACCAGATTTTCAAAGGGGCACTGCTCCTCCGCTTGGGCAGGATGTGGGCCATAGCTCAGCCAAAGGCTGCACTTGCACCGTTTCAGATGACAATTTCCTCTCAGCTGTTAGAAACCACACCACCACACCCCCTTCATTGTTTACTACAATGGCCCGGACGTCAGTGAGAGTTCACAGTTATTGATTTTTAAGGCTTGAAAGCAAACATGCCCAGCTGGAGGATGCTGTCTACCAGGAAGATGGACGGGGACTTCCCCAGTTTGCCTTACTTTTCGGAAATGTGTCTTACATATTACAAAGCGCCAAGCTTTGTGGGCACACGCAATAAATCAGGAATTCTAACCCTGACATTTGATAGCAGCGGGTGATGCATTACTGACTTGCCTGGAGGAGCAATACCACACTTAATTAGCTAGGGGAAAAAATCTTTCTTTCCCAAGAAGTAAGGGAAGAATCAAAATATTCCTCTCCCAAAGATTAAATCTTGCTTTCTGCAGAGTTTGGCCCAAGATAGAAACTGCAGTTTTATAAGAGTTCATTTGCATCGTGTGGGTGGAAAGAGACAGTATGGTGTCATGGAAAGTGCTTGAACCTTATGTAGGGAGGCAGACCTGGTTTTTAATTCTAGCTCCTCCACATACTGGCTGGGGAAACTTGGTAAAATAGGGTAACAATTTCTGACCTCCAGCCTCCTAATGTGCCCTGGGCTCCCACTTGCCCTCATATTAAAGTTTAAACTCCTTAGCATAATACTCCTGTACATTCATAATTTGACCCTTGTGCAACTTTTCATACTCCCCTTTCACCCAATTCTTCATCATAGTCCACCTTGCAGTCATCCGTGCCTCTGGTCATGTGATGCCATCAACCTAGAATGTCCTCCTCACAATACCCTGCCTGTCAAACTCTCTTTGCCTCTGTCCCCAATGGTAATCAATTGCTACCTCTTTTGCACTTTCCCAGCTGGATGCTTGAACCTGAACTCTGTGTCACTCATCTTTAAATCTGATTCTGTTACTTGACAGTAAGGTTCAGTTCAACAAATGTTTACATTGAGCATCTTCTATGTGCTCATTCTTGAGATATTAAATCTAACAAATACATAGCGACGCCCACTGTGTGCTAGATACTACGTTAGGTACCAGGGACAGAATTGGTTCCTGCATCTTTTGATCTTACATCACATTCTGGTGGGAGATGGAACAAAATCATCAAATATATAAGCAAATACAGTCACGGGTCACTTAAACAACTGAGATACGTTCTGAGAAATGCATCGTTAGGTGATTTCATCATTGTCCGAACAACAGAGTGTACTTCCACAAACTTAGATGGTGTAGCCTACTGCATACCTAGGCTATATGGTACAGCCTATTGCTCCCAGGCTACAAACCTGTACAGCATGTTACTGTACTGAATACTGTAGACAACTGTAACACAATGGTAAGTATTTGCGGATCTAAACATAGAAAAGATAATGCATTGGGCTACAACATCATGACATCTGCAAACAACACCACAAGGCAGTAGAAAGTTTCCTGCCTGATTATACTTTTATAGGACCACCATCATATTAATATATGTGGTCCATTGTTGACTGAATCATTGTTATGCAGCACTTGATTGTAAATAAAATGATTATAAATTGTGATAAGTGTTTTGAAGGAAAAAAAAGCAGAGATGACTTAAGAAGTTCCAGGGTAAGGAGTTTTATTTCTTTTACAAGATGAAGAAACAAGT
This sequence comes from Microcebus murinus, assembly GCF_040939455.1. Taxonomy (NCBI): domain Eukaryota; kingdom Metazoa; phylum Chordata; class Mammalia; order Primates; family Cheirogaleidae; genus Microcebus; species Microcebus murinus. Next base: position 110,810,757 of record NC_134105.1, on the reverse strand, counting down.
CTTCTCTAAGAAGGTAATATTTATACCAAGACCTAAAGGATGACGAAGGTGTTAGTTATGCAAATAAAGGAACAACCCACACAGAAGAAAACATGTGCACAGTTCTAAGGCTAAAAAAAGTTTGGTGCATAGAAACCACAGTGGCTAGAATATGGTGAATATAAGGGAGAATTGCATGAGATAAAGTTAAGGAGATTAACAGGAACCAGATTATCCAGGGCCTTGTAGACCCTAGTAAGGGTGTTGAACTTTATTTCACCTGCAATGGGAAGGAGGAGCGTGTTCTATTTTGTAACTTACATTTCAAGGTTCTCTAGCTGTTTTATGAAAAATAGACTGTAGGAGGTCAAGAGGGTGTGTACTAATTGTCTAAATACGGGTTGGTGGGGGCCTAATAAGAGAGGTGAATATAATCCATTTTTAACCTTGAAGAGCTTTTTTGTTCTGATGGTGGAGAAAGTTACCGAACCATTAACTTCAGCAAAATGCCACACATTTCAAAATAGAGATAATCGTGGGTGTTAGGAGAGAAGGAGAGAGAAGCTTGAGATCCTCATGGATATGAATCGAGTCTTGCAAATATGCTGCGTTTGGTGTAGCTTACGTAGTATGTTATGAGACCCCCTCCCCATGCCCTATAGTAACCTCTATCATAGCTTGGTGTTGGTTTCTCAGAGTTTAAGTTTTTTGTTTGCTTGTTTTGTTTTGCTGTTTATTTCAGCATAATAAGGGGGTACAAATGATAAGATTACATGCATTGCTATTGCCTTCCTTCTCTCCTTGAGTCAGAGCTTCAAGTGTGTCCATGCCCCCAACAATGCACAATGTACTTATAATGTATATATATAAACCCATCCCCTCACCCCCCACCCACCCCACACCCAATAAATGTTTTTTGCTTTTTGTTTTTTATAACATTTGGTTAGATTTTATAATTTTGCTTTTACTTAGCAAAGGTTAGAGGTATGTCCTTCCCCTCCACACTGTTTGGCACATCTCTCAGATGTGGATCTATCCCCCCGCCCCCAGAATCTGGTGAACACCACCCCCCTTTGAGCACCATATTGAAAATCAGTCAGTACCAATGTGACGGCGAGTACATATGGAGCCCATCTCTCTGATCTTGAGTCACCTCACTTCAGATAATGGGCTCAAGCTCAATCCAGGATAATATAAGTGGTGTTAGCTTGCTGTCATTTCTTAGAATTGAGTAATATTCCATTGTAAACATATACCAAATTTTAATTATCCAGTCGCGAATTGACGGGCACTTGGGTTGTTTCCATGTCCTTGCAATAGTGAATTGTGCTGCCAAAAACATTCAGGCCTTTCTTTGATAAAGCAGACAAAAATACACATTGGGGAAAAGAATCTATCTTCAATAAATGGTGCTGGGAAAACTGGATATCTACGTGCAGAAGAATGAATCAGGATCCCTACCTTTCACCTCTCACAAAAATTCACTCAAGATGGATAACAGACTTAAACCTAAGGCATGAAACCCTAAGAATCCTAGAAGAAGATGTTAGGAAAACCCTCTGAGACATTGGTCTAGGCAAAGAATTTTTGAAGAAGACCCCCAAAGCAATCACCGCAGCAACAAAAATAAACAAATGGGATCTGATCAAACTAAGAAGCTTCTTTTCAGCCAAAGAAACTATCATTAGGGCAAATAGACAACCTACAGAATGGGAGAAAATACTTGCTCTCTACTCCTCTGATAAAGGTCTGATAACAAGAATCTATCTAGAACTCAAAAGATTTAACAAGAAAAAAATCAAACAACCCCATCAAGAAATGGGCAACGGAAATGAACAGAAACTTTCCAAAGAAGACAGAATAATGACCAGCAAACATATAAAAAAATGCTTGAAATCTCTAATCATTAGAGAAATGCAAATCAAAACCACAATGAGATATCATCTAACCCCAGTGAGATTGGCCCGTATCAAGAAATCCCAAAACAATAAATGCGGTGGCGAGGATGTGGAGAGACAGGAACAATCTTACACTGCTGGTGGGACTGCAAATTAGTGCAACCTTTGTGGAAAAGAATTTGGAGATACCTCAAAGAGCTGGAAATAGACCATTCAACCCAGCAATAGCATCATTAGGTATCTACCCAAAAGAGCATAAATCATTGTATTATAAAGACATCTGCATCAGAGTTTAAGTTTTTAAGAGTAAAGCTGGAATTAAAGCATCAGGAAAATGCTGATGAAGGTTCCCAAGCATAGGAAATGCCCAGGACAGCCACTTCCAAAGCATTGACAGATTCATTAAAGCCCAGTTTAGGGGCTTCTTCTATAAGCTTGCTCTGAACATTCTAGTTAAAACTCAACTTTCCTTTCAGGCAATTGTACTCTCTATCAATTTAGACAACATACTGTTTTGTTTATATGTTTAGGCCTTGTCATTCCAACACAACTGTGAATTATGTAAGTGCTTTGTGCTGCATATGCACAATGCTAAGCTTCTAGTAGGTTCTCAGTGCTGATTGGCTTGGAGCATTTTTAATAGTAATGGCACCACCTAAGTCAGCTGGCTACGTCCCTGGGTGGCTAATTTGAGATATATTACTCTTTTACACGTAGCTATATCTGGAATCTCCATAATAAAGCCAGTTTATCTATTTCTATAAAGGTCAAGTTTTAAAGAAACACTGAAACAAAATCCTAGAAAAAAAGAACCTATCTGAGAAGGGCTTATCAAGTTCTACACCTTGCTCCTGAATGCTGTGGCTCACCCAGTTAAAGATCTATAGGGAAGCAGCCTTACAACTCTTTTGGTTTTACCTACGCACATGTGTAAATGAGTAAATGTATCCACCTGCCTCCATTTGTAAGAACAGCTGCCCTTCATTTCAAAGGAAATGCTAGTGATTGAAATAATGTCATAATGCTCTGATGTTGACCTAGAAATACAATAGGGCTGTCCCACAATCTATAGCTCATGTGCTTTGATTGTTTTTGCAGGAGTGTTGATGGGTTTGTCATAAAATGGTCTCAGCCATTTCCTTTTAAAATAACCCATTTGTATAACACTTCACAGTTTGTGAAGCACTTTTTACTACATTATCTCATTTGCCTTTCACGTCAGACTCAACATGTCCAAAATTGAAATAATTTCCCCCTGTCAAAGCTACTCTGCCTTTAGTGTTCTTTATTCCCGTAAATCCACCCCGCTATAAATGTTTCCCACTCTGTTCCTCTTCTCCATCCTTTACTGCCCTAGTTTAGACCCTCTTTACCTGTCCCCTGGAACAGATGTCCTCTTTTCTCTTTTAGGTAGGAATATTCCTTTTTCAAATGAAGTCTTCATGCAGAACATTAGTGTTTAGCGCAGAGTGACATGACACATCTAGAGAGCTTTCCATCCCCGCAGAACATACCTGAAAGCCCTGAAGTTTTACTGGAACATAGTCACGGCCATCCTTTATTTTTTTTTTTTTTTTTTGTCTATGTCTACTTTCATGATATGGTAGAAGAGTTGAGTAGTTGCAACACAGACCATGTGGCTCATAAAGGATAAAATATTTACTCTCTGGCCTTTAAAAAACTCTTGATGACCACTAGCCTACAAGACAGCAATAATATCCTAAATGGACTTCCCTATTAACTTTTCTCACTCTAATTAATCTAACTAATATCACATTCTACCTTAAAAAGTTAGTGCTGCTAAGTTGCTACAAAATAACGTTCAAATTTCTTAGCCAAGTCTATAACCAAAACATGACATCTAAGTACCATTGTTTATTAATTTCCAATTCCTTCACAAACACCCTAAAATATTTTTTTCTCTCTAAATGGCCTATACTTCTTGAGACCCAAGTCATTTCCACTAGCAGGAAAAGCCTCCTTCCTTTTAGCTTCCCAAATTCTGTGCTATCCAATCTTTGAATTCAAAACTCCTACAGAAAGGGTTTCTTGAGCTCTCATTTGAAAGGAACCTCCTTTTTTTAATTTCCTGAAGTATTTTTATCACTTCCTATCTGGTGGTATTGAGCAATTTCTGACATATATTCTAATTATGTATATATGACTGTTCTTTTTATTCTTCTATATGTGTTTTGATAAGAGGCTAATCCCATTTCAATCTTGTAGAACCTGTTGATTTCTAGTATGTACCTTGCATTTAATAATATCAAGCTAAAGAATTGCTGAATATGCTGAATAAATAAATCTGTGGAGCAAGAATTATTATAACATACAGTTTACAAAGGAGGAAACTAAGAAATAAGGCATGTATCAGTCAGGATAAACTAAGTTATACTGCAGTAATGTAAAATCCCCAAAACTCAGTACACTTAAAAGAACAAAGAATCATTTATTTATGCCTCATGTCCTTTTATATCACATATAGCTGTGTTCACTGTTGTCTCCGCTGCAGGGCTCAGGCTGTTGGAATAGCCTCTGAAACACTGCTGATATTTATGGCAGAGACAAAGAGAAAACATAGCAAACTAGGCACTATCTCTAAAAGCTTCTGCTTCGAAGTGACACCCATTAGTTCTGCTTATATTTCATTATAGTCATATATAACATTAACAAATTTAATGTTAAAAGAGCAAGTAAACACAATCTTTCCCCTAAGAGGGGAAGCAAATATTTTTGAACAATAACAAAGTCCACTACAAGGAGTTTAAATGATGTGTCCAAAATCACACAACTGTCAAGTGACAGAATAGAGACTTGAAAGGGAGTCATTTGATTTATGAAGCCAGTTTCTATTCATTTTGTCATAAAGCAGAATGACTCTCAGAGAGAGTAAAGGAGTGACTACAGAAATGACTGTGCCCCGACCACTTGAGCTGACCCGCAAGCCAAGAACATCTGCGGGGTAGAGAGTAAGTGAGATAAGTGATTTCTTAAGGTCACTTCTTTCAGCATATCAGCATTGGAAAGTCAACTATTGTGGCCATAGATGGAAATACAGGATGTGACAAATTCTTTATTGTTGATTGCCTTAAGAGGATGCCGACAGCTGTGAGAATGCAATAAATGAAATAAAGTTTCAACAGCATTCATTACCTGGACTCCAGATATTATTACCAGCATTCAAAAGTAAAAAGGCCTGGGGAAGCTTGGTAGCACATGGTTTAAAGGGACATATATATAAGGCCAAGGGTGACTTTGCTCTTTATCTGTCTTTTTACATGTATTAATCCTCCTACTAAGGGAAACATTATTTGAATTTAGTTTGTGTAATCAGAGCAGACGTCTGGCCATTTCTATGGGGAATTCAACAAACAGTTAATGAGTTTCCACTGTTTCAGGTACTAGGCTAGGCCATGAGAACAAGATAGACATAATTTGCGATCTCATGGAGATTATAATGTAGCACAACACACAGACGTTAAGTACCACGTCATTTCAAGGATGTTGAAAAGGAGAGAGTAGGAAGAGAGTTGCAGTGGGCAGTATGGATGCTCTGACAAGATTCTCCTGCATCCCTTTACTGTTTCTCTGAGCTGCTCCCCCAGCTCCTGAGTGCCTTTGCTTCTAATTGCTGCACCTGATCCTCCCTTTGGAGACCTGCTTTCAGGACACAGGGGCAGATTGCCTGCAAGTGTAGAAAATAGTGGTTGCTAGGAGTTTAAGTGCCATTAGCTAATGATTGGCAGGAGACTCTGAATGCCCAGCTCCCCTGCCTTCTGGAGAAACAAAGTCAAGGGCATACTTTAGACCACAGAGTTCCCCTAATCAGCCTGAGGCTGGGACTTTGATGATTGTACACTTGCTGGATGTCATGGCCATTGGCAATTCACCTCGCAGACCTCAACCATAAAAGAGCATAATGGACCGACACATCCAGTTGCTGCTTCTGAACTCTGTCGTTGAGTTTGTGCCAGGGCCACCTTTACCCCAGGCCGCTCCCAGGCAGTCACACTTTGGGTCAGACCTCCATCACAGCCTTACGATGTTCCCAGCCTGTTCTGACAGCTCCCTGCCAATGTACTCTTATAGGCATTTCCCGAATAAAATCCTCAAATGCTTAATTCCATTTTGGCATCGGCTCCTCAGAGGATCCAGACACACACGCTGGGCTTCCTTGCCTTTCCTCTTCACAAGCACCTCTTCACGCTTGCTCCCGTGGGCACTTGCGCGTGAATCCTCACCTGAGGCTCTGAGTCCGGGGGATACCATGTCAGACAAGGGCTCACTGAGAAAATGGAATAAATAGAGCTTACCCAATTCACAGGACAGTCATGTTGAGGTTTGGAATAATAGCAAATGTTAACAGGCAAAGGGATGGAAGAGGCAGGATGTTCCAGGTGGGAGAAATATCATATTTAAAGGTCAGGAGGCAAGAAGGTGAATGTGAGAGTCAAAGAAAGGAGCAAGTGGGGATGAATGTGGTGACAGAGGGAGGAGGAAGCCAATTCTGCAGAGCCTGGTTGGCCATGCTGAGGATTTTCAACTTTCCTTTAAAAGAGTTAGAAGCCACTGTAAGACTTCAAGCAGGGAGACAAAAGGGTCAAATTTGCATTTTTGAAAACATCATTCTGGAACACAAATTGCAGGATAGAGCAGGGGTGGGCAGACCAGACAAAAGGCGGTACATTGGTCTGGGCGAGTGGTCAGGGTGGCTCAGACAAGAGCGGGGGCCGGCAAGCCCCAGCCCACAGCACGCTCTATATGGCTGAAGAGCAAAGAATCCTCTTTCATGTTTAAAGGGCTGTTGCAATGAGCTGAATGTTTTTGTTGCCCCTAGATTCGTATGAATGGCACTAATCCCATTCATAAGACTTCTACCATCATGACCTGTTACATCGCAAAGGGTTAGAAGTCTTATGAATGGGATTAGTGCCCTTATATTAATAAAAGGGACCCAGAGAGCATTCTCACCCTGTTTTCACCATATAAGGGTACAAGGGGGAAGTTGGTGGCCTGAAACTCAGAAGAGGGTCCTCATCAGAATTGACCATACTGGCACCCTGATCTTGGACTCCCAGCCTCCAGAACTGTGAGAAATGAAGTTTGGTTGTTTATAGACCACACAGTCTATGGCAGGTGTCCTCAAACTATGGCCCGTGGGCCACATGCGGGCCGCCTAACACATTTATCTGGCCCTCCGGGTGTTTTTGGCCCCGCTGCCTGTCCTGCTTAGCAGCCAACTCATCCGGGGCCCACAGTGCGCACTCTCCAATGGTCTGAGGGACAGTGAACTGGCCCCCTGTTTAAAAAGTTTGAGGCCTCCTGGTCTATGGTATCTTGTTGTAGCAGCCCAAGCTGACTAAGATAGTTGTAAAAAAAAAAAAAAAAAAAAAAACACAGTGAAGAAAAACATGCCACAGAGTCCCTGTGTGGTCCCGAAATCCTAACTAATAGAAAGTCTGGCCCTTTATATTAAAAGTCTCTGGATGGCAGAATAGAATGATGGCAATGGGAATGGGGAAAGTGGTTGGATCAAAGACATATTTTGGAAGAAAAATCGATCTGAATTTTTGATCTATTGTACTTAGCAGTTGAGAGAAAAGGAGGCATGAAAAATGTGTCCTACATTTCCGACTTGGGCAGTTGGGTGGATGGAGGTCCTATTTACTGAGAGAACAGAGGTTGAGAAGCTAGTATGAGAGCCTGCAAAACATTCACACTGCATCAGAATTCACCTCTGCTCATTTTAGCTGAACTCAATTCGATAGCTTTATGCTGCAGACAGACTACACTGATGAGCAAACTGCAATCTGCACTCTAAAGCACTTTACAGTCTTATAACAGGAAGAAATAACAAGTAATGTTACACATAACACAACACAAAATAGTGTCGGATCAGTGTCCAAAGAGAGGTACAATATTCTAAGGGAGTTTAAAGAAGCAAGAGAAAGAGAGATTGAGATCACATCATTTAGAAAGAAACAGGAAGATTTTCATAGGAGATATGTCATTTGAAGGAGGTCTTGAAGTACGACTAAGGCTTTCAAGAAATAAAGCGTAACTCTCTCTCTCTCTCTCTCTCTCTCTCTCTCTCCCTCTGTCATTCTCTCTCTCTCAGGATCCCTCTTGGTGCCACTTTTGAATATCCACAGAAAATCAAGCAAAAATTATTGAAAATTAATTCTAAACTCAAACATCCAATTTGTAACTCACAATTGCATTTATTAAACTCCTCCTTCCTCTCCTATCCATTTGTCTTACATGTTTAGCAACTTTGGACTCTTCCATTATTCTACTTACATCTTCTGCAGAAACTCAACTGTCTCAAAAACCTTGGTATTTTCTTCCCATACTCCTTCTGTTACTCTGGGCAGCTGAAGCATATGTAATCTGGTTTTACCTCCCAAAAGCCAGAGAACTACCGTGGCTAGGGCAGAACTCTTTCAAAGGGCCAAGTTTGGGGAAGGGGCAAATGGACTGACTCACCTGTTAAGAAGTGTCTTCTCTCTCCTAAAAAAAAAAAAAAAAAAAAAAAAAAAACCAAAGTAGACAGCACCAAAGTCTGTGTTCTAGGAAGATTAATTGGAAGCTGGGTAGGTATAGGATGAACAGAGAAAGACTGACAGTGTATCTCAAGTTGTTCTCTGTAGGTTTATCCTGCCAGGTCTCAATAGGTGTTATAGTGTGTGACACGTGGGAACAACATTATTTGGATACAGGAGAGAAACAGGAATGCTTGCACTTAATGAAGTAGAGGAAGAAAGGGGGCAGGTAAAACCCGTATTTGCTGAACTCTGTATACGTTAACTTTTTTGTTGTACTGGTGAAGCAGTATACAACTCGTAGGGTAAAAAGGAAAGTCATAAGGGAACAAATATTTCCATTACAGAGCTACTTTTAGATTTCCAGAGTAAAATCTAAACTCAGCACACAATGGCCCAAGCTCTATCTCTGACTCCTCACCCCCACCTCCCGAGGACCCCACTGCTCATAAATGAGAATTCACTTTCATGCTAATGTTCCTACAAGCCACTGAGTCACCAGAGATCCAGTTATGCTTTCCACATTTTCCATTTTAAGACAGAAAGTAGACTAATGCATTTTAGAAAGATTTTTGGTAATAAGTGTTGAATCTAGGATATTTTTCATTTTAAATTTCAGGTAATTGGAAAATGTGGCCATGATTATTATTAACTACATTGTTTGGCCTAGTTCTAAGTAAAACAGTCAAGTAAGTATCATGGCTGTTGTGAAGACAAGGAAAGAGAGGGCTTCTAGTCTCAAAAATAGACATGTATATAAATAATGGTACAGAAGGAAAGGGAGGAAACGAACATTCTGAGTGTGGGCAGAATGTGATGCAGATAACCTCAAATGTCTCATTGAGGACATTGATGCTATCATGAGTTCCAGTTTTAAATCCTATCATGATTCCAGCAGCCAAATGAGTATTTACCCAAGCCTGGAGGTCGAAGAGTTGTTAATTCTGGTTTTATTTTATCATATTTTCTCCTTGTCTTTCTAGCTGTCATGCTGGGTAAAAAGTGGAACTGAAGGAGAAAGTGTTGACAATGGGAGAAAGTTTCTTCCTGCTCCCTGCCCCCGCCCCCCTGCTTTTTAAAAGAAACTCTCCTTTTATTCAAGCACTCCATTCTCCTTAGCTAGAGAGAATGAGGGAACGAGAGACACCTGTCTCTCTAGCGTTGCCCCTTGGCTAGAGAGAATGAGAGACACCTGTCTCTCTACCTCTGCCCCTAATCACTGCTAGTTAGCCACAGAATAGGCAACAGGCATTTATTGGGCGTCTACTACACTCAAGGCCCCTCAAATTTATGAAGACAGAGACTGCTTTTGTCAAGACATCAGTAGGAATAGTGCCGTGCATTTCCAGTGTTTTTTTCAGTTTCCAAGACGACTTCATACCAATCAAGGAAACATGTCTTGTTTTTACTCCCTTTGGAGGATACAGAGATGAGTTTGCTATTGGAGACCTCTGAAAAGGAAGTGCATTATCCTTTGGTTATTCATCTAAGAAAGCAAACTGGGGATTTTTCTCCTATTCTACACAAAATCTTACATTCTAGGTCAGACTTTTTTCCTCTTAATAGTCAGCGAGGGGATGAATGGCTTCTATAAAAGCTTACAAGCAAAACAGTGAGAAAGATCATTACAGACCTCACGAATTGATGAAATATACATGGGCCCCGTCTCCATGTCTTAGAGGCTCGGAAAACTGGCACAAATCTCAGAAAATCCACCTCCTCTATCCTGACCCAGCACAGTGTCCATGTGCTTCCACATACAGGTCCTTATGCAGCTTTCACAGCAAAATGTGGGCTGGGAATGGGATGATGGTAAGGAAAACAATCCTGAGCCTGTTTTTCAGGTAAGGAAACCGAGCCTTAGTGAGGTTAAGCTAGAGAATTCTTGAAAATCACTGAGCTAGTGGAACTGCGATCCAGTTATGACTCCAGTTCCAGTGCTCCACCCAAAAAATCACAGCTGCTATCTGAAATGTGGTCACTTGGAAGCTCAGGTAGGGCCATATATAGAAATGATGGGGACCTTTTAGCAATGGCCATCCAGTTTCTGCTCCGCTTTATAGAAAAATCAAGTGGGAAAATGCACTAGGCTATTAGAAATTATGCCACGAGAGCATTGTTGATGGGAATTGTGGGTGATTTAATCTGCTTGGAGATACCAAACAACATCCAACAGCAGGTTGCTATGGCAATGCTACTCTTATCTTAGTGGCTTTAAACAGAAATATCTCAAGGGCAGAGTAATTAGGTAAGTAGAACAGTGAGTCTGCGCTGTTTCAATGCAGTCATTTTCCAATCATTACCATTTTATTGTTATGCCTTGTGCTCATAGATTCTTCCTGATATAGCAAACCTCTTTGGGGAAAGTGTGTGTGTGTGTGTGTGTATGCATGGTATGTGGTTTATGTGTGTCATGGAGGCAGTGTTTCTGATTAGTTCCTGCCCCCCAAACCCCTTTAGCAAGTGGCACCATATGGCAGGCTCCCACTCAAGTGCAAATGTGACAAAAAAGAAGACTATGTGGGCCTGCAAAGTACACGCACAACCTCCAACTACGCTTGCTGGTGGTTATGAGTACATGTTAGGAGAACAATATTTGCTTGTATCTTGTTTTTTTTCCTTTTAAATTAAATTTAAATGGACCTCAATATTGCTTGCTCTAATTCCCTCTGACTCAGATTGTCATTTCCCAAGGCTCCTGAAATTTTTTTTTTTTTTTTTGCTTCTATTTCTAATGCCTGGCATCCCTACCCATCTAATCAGGCACCACCACTACCCTCCCCATCCTCTGTGCTCTGGAAATATAGAATTCTCCCCTTGAATTGCTTATTCATCACAAGAGAATGTAGCTAGAGAGAATGTCTAACTCCCAGGGCTCTATCTTGCATCCCTTCCCAACATGATAAAAAAGATAAAAAGAAACTGATTTTTACTGAGTATCCCTCAGAGTGAGGTCTTTGGGTAGGCACTTCAGGCGTTTTCTCAGTTGGTCCATTCTCATGATAACACAGATGAGAAACTGAAACTCACGGAGGTTAAAAACAAATCCCAGAATCATATGGCTATTAAATAGCAGAGCTGGGATATAAACTCAAGGCTGACTAAGCCAAAGTCTATGTTCTTTCCATTATTCCATGCTGTTTTACTTGCCTTATATATAATACTTACTTAATATATAAAGAGGAATTATATATTTAAGATGTGAACGGGCCAATGGATCATTCCTCCTCCCCTGCTATCCGGGTTTTTAAGCACTGTCTCTATACATTTAGACCAGTGATTCTCAACCAGTATGATTTTGGCCTCCTGTAGACACTTGGCAATATCTGGAGTCAGTTTTGGTTGTCACAGCTGAGGGATGCTACTGGCATCTAGTGGGTCAAGGCCAGGGATGCTGCTAATCATCCTACAATGCACACAAAAAATTCTCCTGTCCAAAATACCAATACCACTTAGGCTGGGGACAAACCCATGGGTTTAGAAAAACCGTATGGATTCTTAGGCGCTGGATAATATTTCATGTGTTCTTTACTTACGGAATTCGGTTTACCGACATCTACTCTGTCTTCGGTCAAGTGGTAGAGCATAAAACACAAGCCTACTCATGCAAGGGGTCTGAACATCTTTCTTATATTAGAGCCCTTTGCAGGTGTTAACACACAAGCTCGGAAACACTAGAATCGTGAACAGACAAATAAGAAATGTCACAAAATGTAATAACTTTTCAGTGGACGTACTCAGTGTTTGTCTAGGGAATCAGGGAAGGTTGCCTTCACAAAAGTGATGCCTGAGCTGAGACACAAAGTGTAGTCAGGCATCCTTCAGGTGCACAAGCGAAGGGGCAGGCACTCCAAGAAGAGTGGACAGTGTGTGCTATGTCTTGGGGGTGTGAAAGAGTGTGGCTTGCACTGAGAACATGGGGTAGTTCCCAGTACCTGGAGCACAAGGGAGTGGAAGACAAAGAGCTGGGCAGGTAGATGGGAGTCGAATCTTAAAGGGTCTTGTGTGGAGCTTCAATTTTGTCTTCTAGGTAACAGGGCACTTGCTCTACTAGTTCTCAGTTTCCTTTCAATAAAGACATGATTATCCCAGCCTAAGGACCAGCCATAATTCCCCACCCAATAACAGCTCATAAGAATACACTGATTTATTAGTTTCCTCGGGCTGCCATAACAAAATATAAACCGGGCTGCTTACAACTAAGGAAATTTATTCTGTCACAGTTCTGGATGCTTGAAGTCTGAAACCAAGGTGTCACCTGGCCTAGGATGTCTCTGATGCCTCTAGAAGATCCCTCCTTGTCTTTTCTAGCCTCTAGTGGTTGCCAGAAATCCTTGGTATTCCTTGGATTGTAGACATATTGCTCCAATATCCTTCTTTGCTTCTGTTGTCACACGGCATTCTCCTTGGGTGTCTCTATGTTGACACTTCTCTCTTCTTCTAAGGACGCCAGTCATCTTAGATTAGGGACCACCCTCATCTAGTACCACGTCATCTTAACTTGATTACATCTGCAAAAACCAAATTTTTAAATAGGGTCACATTTACAAGTACTGGGAGTTAGAACCTTGTTTTGAGGGCACAATTCAACTCACAACTGACTGGGTCATGTTTTTCTCCATATAGAGGTCCCTTTGGACTAAGACTAACATATTTGTTGGACTCACCACTCTAAGGACACTCTAACTCCAGCTTTATACTTATATTACAATCTTTGAAATGAGATAAATAAAACCTGTGCAAGGTTTAGAGAAACTGAAGGAAATCATATCAGAGATAGCTCGATGGAGAAAACATTTCACAAAACTGAGTCTGACAGGATAAACTGCAGTCCTGTATTTGTAAGACTATGGATTTGGCTTTTATCAGCCACATAAAATGTGATACAAAGTATTTTTTCCTAACAAGGTAGTCTCACAGGGGAAATTAGAAGCAGAAGTTATCATCATTATTGGAAACAATATAGCAACATTGTCACTAGATAGTGCATTTGGCATTTTCTGTGTTGTTTTGTTCTGTTGGTTTTCTGATTTGTGCTCCAAAGCTGTCATCTGAACACAAATGTTGCCCTCAGGAACATCGTGTAAATTAGTTTCATGCCTCAGGGGTCTCTAGCTTGTCAGAGAGTACAGTGCCATGACTAAGAAGGCAGTAGAGTACATCAGAATGAACTCTCATGTAAGAATTTGGGCTGTTTTCTTGGAGCTGCCCTAAATTTGCCATGTGACCTTTAATAACTCAACTTCCTGTTATAAGCCTGTTTTCCTACTCTTATAAGCCTGTTGGCCTATGTAAAAATTGTGATAGCAAGGGCTCTCCATGTCTGACACTTAATACCATCATGCAGAACTGATTCGTTAATGTTCAGCTTCTGCTCTAACCTGGAACTTGATGGTAAGTAACAACATTTGTATTTATCTTTCATCATTGCCCTGAATATAGTCCTACCTCATTTATTCCATGTAATTAATTACTAATCCTACTTTGTATCACTTATTCACTTTCTTAATGGGAAGTTGACATCTTACTTTGTAAAAACCATATGGACCATCAGGCATATTCCCCATACATCTCAACATCTACTGTCCCTCTGTTAGCTATGTCAGGGTCCTCTTCAACCCTCAAATTTGGCTCCATCCATATAAGATTTCTCCATACAAAGTCTTCTCTGAGCAAAGTAATTCGTAATCCATTTAGATTGCTGACATGTATCAAAAGGGCCAAAGCAGAGCTTCTCATAATTTTATACAGCTCTAACACTGAAACTTCTATTTGCCCACATAAAATGAAGTATACATACATGAGAAAATTTGGCAAAATTAAGAAGGCTTTCAAATTTTCTCTTCAGTTCTTTCCTCCATGCCTGTTAGATATTCTGACTTCTCTCTAGCCTACAGCCACATGAAAATAAGAAAATTACTTGATACTATTTATTTGCTTTAGAAAATTTTGCTGAGTACTTACCACGTGCTAATACTGGGATTACTAAGACTGATGAAATACCTTATCCAATTAAGAAGAACATAGGGCAAGAAATCAATTGAATTAATAAGGTGCCATAAGGGGGCACATACCAGTTGGAGACAAGTAAGGTTGAGGGTACAGATGGTGGCCAGTCATTTGCCTCCAAGAATGTTACTCTTGAACCAAGTTCTGAAAGATAGATGTTTTCAAAATGTGTAACATAAATAGAAACATATTTCAGACAGGTAGCGTCCAGTGGAAAGGCAGAAGGCATTGAACTGCCTGTGTATTTAGAGAACAGCAAACTGTTAGATCATGAGGAAAGGTAGGAATAGAGCAGCCAGTTGATCTCTCGGTTAGGTAGTTATCAGATGTAGCAGGCTAAGGACCACAGACTTGTCCTTTGTTCCCCTGGCAGGTGTTGTGTTTTAAAAAAATACCTCTGGTAGAATTGGGGTAAAAGGATAAGAGTCAAAGCCCAGAAAACAAATAAGGAGATGACATACATCTGAACTAAAGCTTTAGCAGTGAGGAGGGAATGTGAGAAGGAAGAGGAAAAGGGAATTAAGAGCCCATCATAAAGTCTTGAGGGAAAAGGAGGGATCATGGATATGAACATGGGGGCAGTGTTTTAGGAACTGTCCTGGGTGACAATTTCACTTTTGGAAAAATTGAGGCTGAAGTATCTGAACATCATTGCATGGAGATGCTCAAAGGGTGTCAGAATTTAGAAGAGAAATATACGTATACAGAGTATATGTATATATACAATACAATACATCCATTAGTAAAAATATGTATATTTAATTATATTGTATATGTTATTAATAGTTTTGACTTTCTGTAAATAACTTTTGGCAACAGGCTCAACCCCTAACATTTATATTCATGGCTTAGGGCTGAAATACAAATGGCAACACATGTATTATGTGTCTAAATTACTCTGTGGTCCACGTACTCGTGGGGTTCCCTGAGTTCTTTTTAACTATCTTGACATATAATTGCTGCTGGCAAAAAAAATATCGGGTAGAACTGCTGGTACCTTTGCATGAATCAAGGCACCAAACTGTCTTTGTAGTCATTATATTCTTCCCTCACAGAAAAAAAAGCAAATTTGTCTTTGAAATGTCCTTGGCCAAAACAGTAAGCAGTAAAATTATTAATTTTACTAAATCTTAATCCTTGAGTTCATATCTTTTAAATATTCGGTAAGATGAAATGAAAACTTCACATAAAGCACTTTTGTTGCAACTTGAAATACAATGCTATCTGAAGGAAAAGCAATTGTTTGTGTTGTGAGATAAACTAATCCCCACTTTTTTTCATGAAACATGACTTTTATCTGAAAAATAACTGATAGGCAAACTCCAGCATTCAGATTTGAGTGTTTGGTGGACATTTTCTAAAAAAAAAAAAAAAAAAAACTAAATGAGTCTATCACTTTAGGAAAAACAACTAATAGTATTTGTTGCCTATGATACAATTGGGGCTTTTAAGTTAAAATAAAATTTTAGAAAACTTGTAACTGTCATCATGATCTTGACAGCTTCCCATACTGAACAACTGTTTTAATGAGATGAGTGATGATAACAATGGATTTTTAAATATTATAATAACATAACAATGAATTATCCAAAAAGGAAATTAAGAAAACAATCTCATTTACAATAGCATTGAAAAGAATAAACACTTAGAAATAAACTTAACCAAGGTGATGAAAGAATTATATACTGGATATTTAAAAACACTGATGAAAAGCATTATAGCAGATACCAATAAATACAAAGATAATCTTGTGTTTAAGGATTAGAAGAATTAACAATGTTAAGAAACCCATACTACCCAAAAATAATCTAAAGATTCAATGCAATTACTATTAAAATCTCAATGCTAATTTTTATAAAACTAGAAAAAACAATCTTAAAATTCATATGGAATCACAAGACCCTAAATAGCCAAAACAGTTTTGAACAAGAAGAACAAAGCTGTAGGCACCATACTTCTTGATTTTAACATGTGTTACAAAGCTATAGTAATAAAAACAGTATGGTACTGGCAAAAAAAAATAGACATATAAGCTAATGAAACAGAATAGAGAGCCCAGAAATAAACCCACACATATACATACAGTCAAATGACCTTCAATGAGAGTGTCAGGAATATACAATAGAGAAAGGGTAGCTCTTTCAATAAATCATTTTGGGAAAATTGTATCCACAACAAAAAATAAAATTGAACCCTTATTTTATTACATCGTACACAAAAATCAATTCAAAATGAATTAAATACTTACACATAAGACCTGAAACCATAAAATTCTTAAAACTTAGGGGAAACCTTCTTGACATTGGTCTTGGTAATGATATCTTGCATATGACACCAAAAAAGCACAGGAAACAAAAGTAAAAATAGACAAGTGACATTACATCAAACGAAAAAGCTTCTGCATAGCAAATGGAAATAACAAAATGAAAAGGAAATCTATACAATGGTAGGAAATAGTTTCAAACCATGTATCTGATAAAGAGTTGATATCCAAAATATATAAGAAACTCATACAACTCAAATGGCCAAAGGAAAAAAAAAACCAATAATAACCAAATTAAAAAACTAACAAAAGAAACTGAATAGACATTTCTCCACATAAAACATACAAATGGTCAACAGGTATATGGAAAGGTGCTCAACATCACTAATTATCAAGAAAATGAAAATCAAAACCACAATGAGGTATCACCTCACAATTTTTAGGATAATTATTATCAAAAAACAAAAGACAACAAATGTTTGTGAGAACATAGAAAAAAGGAACCATTGTGCCAATGGTGGGAATGTGAATTGGTGGAGCATTATATAAAACAGTACGGAGGTTCCTTAAAAAACTAAAAATAAAACTACCATATGATCCAATAATCCCATTGCTGGGTATATATTCAAAAGAACTGAAATCAGGAGGGTGAAGAACTAGTTGCACTTCCATGTTCATTGCAGCATTGTTCACAATAGCCAAGACATGGAATCAACCTCAGTTTTCATTGACAGATGAATGGGTAAAGAAAATATGATATATACATACCATAGAATATTATTCAACCTCGAAAAAGGAAATGCTGCCACTTGTATATTGGATGAACATGGAAGATATTATACTAAGTGAAATAAACCAGATACAAAAGGACTACATAATGCCACTTACATGAAGAACCTACTCTAGTCAAGTGCATAGAAACAGAAAGTGGAATGGTGGTTGTCACAGATTGGGGGGAGGGAAAAATGGGGAAGTTTTTGTCAAAGGGTACAAAGTTTCATTTATACAAATTGAATAAGCCCTAGAGAGCTACCATACAGCATAGTGCCCATAGCTAATAATACTGTATTGCATACTTAAAAAGATACTGAGAGTAGACCCTGTATTGTGTTCTTATCATAAAAAATATTTATAATAAATAAAGAGGGCAGGAGGAAACTTTTACAGGTGATAGATAGATTTATGTCATAGATTGTGGAGATGGTTTCATAGCTATATACTTATCTCCAAACTCACCAGGTTGTATACTTTAAATATATTCATTTTTTTCTGTGTCAATCATAACTAAATACAACTGGTTTAAAAATATTTGATAAGGAAATATGTCAATGTTTGGAAAATCTGCATAACTCAGTGAACCAATATTTTCCAAAAGACTAATTAATGCAAGATGTGACAAGTATTAACATTTCTTTGATATGGTTTCTGAATTTACATTGCAAAAAATCTTTAAGAACTTAACCACTTGTCAAGTTTTTGTATAGAAACAAAGAAGAATATCCACAATTATGTGAAAAGGCTATGAAAATATTCCTTCTTTTTCCAACTATGCATCTGTGTGAGGCCAGATTATCTCCAAATATGCCAGTCAAGACTATTCATTACAACAGATTGAATGCCAAAGCAGATAGGTGAATTCAACTGTTATCCCCAAATCAGGTGATAGATTTATAAAAATATAAAATAATACCATTCTTCTCCCTTTTTGCTTTAAAAAATGTATTAATAATGTTTGCCATAGAATGTTATTTATATTAATAGTAATGAGTTAATTACTTGAAATAAATTAATAAATATTAAACTTTTTAGTTTCACTTTTTAAAAACAATTGATACATAATATTTGTACATATTTATGAGATACATGCAAAATTTTGTTACATGCATAGAATGTATAATGATCAAGTCAGTGCTCTCCATCACCTCAAATATTTATTATTTTTATGTGTTGGGAACATTTCAAGTCCTGTCTTATAGCTATTTTGAAATATTCAATACATTATTAACTATAGTTACCCTACCCTGATATTGAACATTAGAACTTATTTCTTCTATCTGTCTGTTTGTAACCATTAACCAACATCTCTTCATCCTCCTCAACCCCCCACACCACACACATAGATCCTACTCAGCCTTTTCATTCTACTCTATACCTCCATGAGATCAACTTTTTTAGCTACCACATGTGAATAACAACACACAATATTTATATTGTGCCTGGCTTATTTCACCTAAAATAATGACCTCGAGTTCTATCCATGTTGCCACATATGACAGGATTTCATTCTTTTTTATGGCCAAATAGTATTTCATTGTGCATATATACCACATCTTCTTTATCCATTAATCTGTTTATGTACACTTAGGTTATTTTATACCTTTGTTATTGTGAATAGTGCTGCAATCAACATGAGGGTGCAGGCATCCCTTTGATATACTGATTTCCTTTACTTTAGATAAACCAAGTAGTGGGATTGCTGGATCGATCATATTCTATTTTTAGTTTTATGAGAAATATCCATACTGTTTTCTATAATGATTGTACTAATTTACATTTCCACCAACAGTGTATAAGAGTTTCATTTTCTCCACATCCTTGCCAGCACCAGTTACTTTTTTTTTCTTTTCAGTAATAGCCATTCTAACTGGGGTAAGATGATATCCCATTGTGATTTTGATTTTGATTTGTATTTATCTAATGATAAATACATTGTACTATTCTAAATACTGCCTTGAACAGATTTTGCAGAGCTAATTAATGTTGTGGATCTAAAAATAGGGAGAGTATTTTGGATTATCTAGGTAGATAACATGTTAACCTTTAGCTAGGTCGATAACCTTATCTAGGTAGATAACCTTATCAGATAAGGTTATTATCTAGGTAGATAACATGTTAACCAATCTAAACATGTGAACCTTTAAAAGAAGAGAATCTTCTCCAGCTGGAGTCAGAGAGCTGCAGAGAAGAAGGTGAAGCAGGAGAAATAAGATATAACAGAAGATGAGAAAGATTTGAAATGGGGGAAGGATTCAACCACTATTTCTGGCTTTGAACATGAAGGGGACCACAGGCCATGGCATGTTTGTAGTTTTTAGAAACTGAGACCAACTCCCAGTGATGGTCAGCAAGAAAATTGAGATCTGTGTGCTTCTTGTGTCTGGATGTCTAGATTTCTGGCCAGGCAATGCATATTGGGACAGGACTGAGAATCCAGAGGTGAAACCATCCGCATATTGTCATCTAATCTTTGACAAAGCAGACAAAATGTACACTGGGGAAAAGAATCCCTTTTCAATATATGGTGCTGGGAAAACTGGATAGCTACATGCAGAAGATTGAAACTGGATCCCCACCTCTCACCTCTTACAAAAGTCAATTCTAGATAGATAACAGACTTAAACCTAAGGCATGAAACCTTAAGAATACTAGAAGAGAATACAGAGAAGACTCTTTCAGACATTGGCCTAGAGAAAGAATTTATGAAGAAGACCCCCAAAGCAATCATAGCATCTACAAAAATAAATAAATGGGACCAGATCAAATTAAAAAGCTTTTGTACACCCAAGGAAACTATTATTAGAGTGAATAGACAACTTACAGAATGGGAGAAAATATTTGCCCTCTACACATCTGGTAAAGTGCTAATAACAATAATATATCTAGAATTCAAAAAAATAAACAAGAAAAAAATCAAACAACCCAATCAATAGATGGATGAAGGACATGAACGGAAACTTTTCAAAAGAAGACAGAATAATGGCCAGCAAACATATAAAAAAATGCTCAATATCTCTAATCATTAGGGAAATGCAAATCAAAACCACAATGAGATATTACCTAACTCGAGTAAGATTGGCCTTTATCAATAAATCTCAAAGCAACAAATGCTGGTGAGGATGTGGAGATATAGAAACACTCTTACACTGCTGGTGGGAGTGCAAATTAGTGCAACCTCTGTGGAAAAGAATTTGGAGATGCCTCAAAGAGTGACAAGTAGAACTACCACTTGATCTAGCAATAGCACTATTAGGCATCTACCCAAAGGAACAAAAGTCATTCTATAATAAAGACATCTGCACTGGAATGTTTATGGAAGCACAATTCACTATAGCAAGGATGTGGAAATAACCCAAGTGCCCGTCAATCCATGAGTGGATTAATAAAATGTGGTATATGTATACAATGGAATACTACTCAATTATTAAAAATAATGGTGGTTCTACAACCTCTTATATTTTCCTGGATGGAGCCTGAGCCCATCCTCCGAAGTGAGGTATCATGAGAATGGAAGAATAGGCACCACATGTACTCATCATCAAACTGGCACTGATCAACACTAAGGTGCTCACACAGTAGTAATATTCTTTGGGGGTAGGGGGTTTGGGATGGGTAAACTCACAACTAATGGACCCAGTGTGTGTTATAGAGGGGGAAAGAGCATGTCTCAAATCATGGTTGGGATGTGGCAAAGTCATAACATGTAACCAAAATATTTGTAGCCCCATAATTTCCTGAAATAAAAAAAAAAAGAAACAATAGATACAGGAATGTTATGCATGTGTGAAAACCCACAAAACTATATAACATGAAGAGTGCAACTTAATGTAAACTATAGACTTGGTTAATAATAATGTATCAATATTAGTTCATTATTTATGAGAAATGTGCCAAACTAATGCAAATCTTACTAGTAGGAGAAACTGTGTGCAGGGGAACAGGAATATATGGAAACTCTCTGCTACCTACAAATGAATTTTATGTAAATCTAAAACTTACAAAAAATAAAATCTATTATTTTGAATATGAACAAAAGGACAAAAAAAAAAAAAGAAATAAAATTGAGACCTCAGTTCTTAGACCTTATGGGACTATTAAATTCCAAGTACTGGTAAGAAAGGGTTTTTCCTTCCCATAATGTTTTTCTCTGTTAGATCTCTCTGGCAATGAAGTCTTGGTAAAATAAAGTAAAGAGATACAAATGTGTCATCTGAAGAGTAATAAAATATAATTAACCTCATTCAATTTTTGTACATTCCACTCTGAGAGTCTGTCACTGCTTTAGCTGCTGTCCTGGAGTGAGAAAAATAATTCAGTTGCATTTATCTCCACTTTCTTCCCTGAATTCTTCCTCTAATTCACTTAAATCAAAGTTAAACTCTTTCCTTTGTGCTTCTTTATCACCTTATACCTCTATTAATAACATACATCAGGCCGGGCGCTGTGGCTCACGCCTGTAATCCTAGCTCTTGGGAGGCCGGGGCGGGCGGATTGCTCAAGGTCATGAGTTCAAAACCAGCCTGAGCAAGAGCGAAACCCTGTCTCTACTATAAACAGAAAGAAATTAATTGGCCAACTGATATATATATATATAAAAATTAGCCAGGCATAGTGGCACATGCCTGTAGTCCCAGCTACTCGGGAGGCTGAGGCAGAAGGATCACTCGAGCCCAGGAGTTTGAGGTTGCTGTGAGCTAGGCTGACGCCACGGCACTCACTCTAGCCTGGACAACAAAGTGAGACTCTGTCTCAAAAAAAAAAAAAATAAAAAAATAAAAAAAAAATAACATACATTAACTAACTTTTTTCCTGTTTTTTTAGAGCTATTTTTACATGTGTTTCTCATCAATAGATTATCTGCTTCTTTAGGATGATGACTGTGTTTTCATATTTCTATTCTTCCCAATGAGTTGAAATGCAATAATGTTTCTTCATTTGAATTGGGCACATAATTTCCACTAATTGCAACTGTGAAATATCTGTGAAAAAAAAGTGACGGGGATGTTATTGCACATTAAATTGTTTCAAATAATTGTTCTTGGATATGGTCCCACCTTGTCTATTTGGCAAATCTCTATTCATCCTTCAAGGCTCAGCTCAAGGGTCTCATCTCACCCCAACACAATAAACCACATTCTCCTTTGTGCATCTCATGCGCATGTAGCTTTAGATATAGCTTTGGATGTAGCTTTCGTCTAAAACAGTACCCCTCCCTCACCAGCGTTTTGGAGGAAATTTCTGATTTGCTAGAATTTAAAGTTTAAACCTTCCTAGAAATAAAAATAACCATTTTTGCTGCCTGTGTTTTACAGAATATAGCCCTTTGAGAGGTTCTATGAAAAAGGTATCAATAATCAAGTAAGATTTGGAGATGCTGCATATTACATGCCTCTCCTGGAAATTTACCACTTAGAATGGTACTATAAGAAGTCTGTTTAAAGAGAAGTAAGGAAGACTATTTAAATGTCTTTGTTCAGGGCTTTTAAACTCTTTTGGTCAAGTTGACTTTATGCCTATTAATATGCCAGAGGATTCCAGTGCTGTGAAAAATACTCTTGGAAATGGATAAGAGAAAAATCAACATTTATTGCTAACAGATCTATGGCACCTCTTATTCATACACCAAAACCCAATGGTAATGATAGGACTGAAAGTGATTTTGTTTCAAAGAAGTTGGCAGGTGACTAATGAAGTAGGAATCTGGTATGGGTCACTTCTGGACAGTTGGGTTTTTTTCACCACCTCATTAAGAAATTTTCATAAGCTTGATTTTTTTATGTTCCCAAGGACCTTGGAAGACAGGTAGTAAAGTGTTATTTTCTTTATTGTATGGAGTGGACACAGATTTCATAGGGTTAAGTGACTTCTCCCCAGTCCTGCAGCTGGCAAGTGTTGGAGACCAGGTTACGGGACCAGCCTTCTGACTCCTACCAGAGGCTGCTCTGGCTTCCACGCTGCCTCTCATATAAGCATATCAGTTTGGGGGATATCATTTTTACCTCTTTTTCTTTTATTGCCATGTTTAATGTCTATTTAGCCACAAGGAAAATCCTAATTTGGGCTTCAGAGTCAGAGAATCCTGGGTTCTTCCACTAATGTTTGGAGTATGACTTCTACAAATCCTGTAACCTGTCCAAGGCTTGGCTTTCTCACCTGAAAATGGAAAGTTCCAGAACATGTTCATAAATACTTTGCCTATTTCCTAGCGCACTAAAGTGTTCTGTAACTATTTATCTCTCTTTTCATTTTTTTTTTATTCTTGAGCAGTCCTAAACATTATGGGAATGGGAAGCTTCTTTTAATGCATGCAACTATTTGATAGTAGAGCATCTTCAAACCAAGAGGTCTGCTTTTAAACGTCCACGATCTAAAATACTTGAGCAAGGTAAAAATCCAATAGCTGCAGTATCCCCATTGGTGGTTAAAACAGGTGAAACATCAGAGGAACATTTATGAGGCAGGGCTTGGAGGATCTTTATATGACATGAACCCACCTCTCCCCAGGCTGATGTAATGGAGTCATCCAGTCTATGCATCCAGCTGAGACAAGAAGGAACCAGATTTCTTGAGAATTGTAATAGCTGCCATTTACTGAACACTGACTACACTCAGGTGCTATTCCAAGAACAAGTACATTATCTCTAACCCTAACAACCTGGCAATGTAAGCCTTATTATTCTCCTCTCAAACATGCAATGATGACAATTCAGAGCTGTTAGGTAACTATTCCAATTATAAATTTCAATAGATATCAATGTGTGTGTGTGTGTATATACACACACACACATATATATATACATACACACACACACACATATACACACAAACATACCTGAGCAAGAGCACTTAGAAGTGGAACTGAGGATCAAAGATTATGGCCATTTAATGGATTCTGCCAAATTGCCCTCCAAAAAAGGTTGTGCAAAATCAATACTCCTCAACCATGAATGAGTGTGCTTTTCCACCATAACCTGGCAATACTGTTTATTATATACTTTAAATGTTTTTCCAATTTGATGGGTAAAAATTACATCCCCTCAAGGGTGTCGTAGTTTATATTTATTGAATCATGAGGCTTAATAACTTTTCTGTACGTATATTGGACACTTAGAGTCCTTTTTCTTTTGACTACATGTTATATCCTTTTCTTTTGGATTTTTCTTTTTCTTTGGCTATTTATCAAAGACAGCTTCACTTTGTCAAGCAGTTGGAAAATATCTTTGTTATTTTAAAACAAACTGAAAACAATCTAAGTTTCTAGCAATGGTAAATGAGTTCATAACTCATGGTATATTCGTACAAGGTAATATTGCTACGGTTTGACACTCCCAATGGTCATGTGTTGGAAATCTAATCCTCCATGCAGCAGTGTTTGGAGGTGAGATTTTCAAGAAATGATTAGGTCAAGAGGGCTCTGCCCTCATGAGTAGATTAACATTGCTATTGCAAAAGTGGGTAAGTTATCATGGGAGTGGGTTTCTGATACAACAATGAGTTTGGCCTCTTTCCCATCTCTCTCGCTTCTGTGTGCTCATGTGCCCTTCCATGCCTTCCATGGCATGATGCAGCAAGTAGGCCCTCACCAGATGTGGGCCCCTCAATCATGGACTTTCCAGTCTTGAGAACAGTAAGAAATAAATTTGTGTTCTTTATAAATCACTCAGTCTGTGGTATACAGCAATTATTAAAGCGAAAAAGGCAAATTCCACTGATTTGGAAAGATGCCCAAGATATGTTGTTAAGTAAACTAGAAAATGGCAGGATTATGTGTACAGTAAACTCCCCACTAAAGCGCTTATCTATACACTTATGGACGTTTGTGAATTCATGGTCAATAACAAGACACGTGCATGTTTTCAGTAAATAGGTATGGCCTGGAGGGAAACAGTAAATTTCACTTTTCACATATTTGTACAATGAACGTGTATTACTTTTATAATAAAATAACTATAGTAACTTTTCAAGATTGTCTTTAAAAAGTAATTTGCTTCTTAGGAGACACAGTTATTAGCAAGTCAGTCACGTTCTATCTTCTACACCTGCTGTCCCCAACCCCTGGGCTGCGGACTGGTACTGGTCCATGGCTTGTTAGGGACCAGGCCTCAGAGCTCCACTGCCCTCCCATCCCCCATCCGTGGAAAAATTGTCTTCCATGAAACCAGTCCCTGGTGCCAAAAAGGTTGGGGACCTCTGTTTACACCATGCTGACTCTGAGTGCAAACAAGGCTTTTCCGTAGTATGTTGCAATTCCCAAGGACAGGCTTTGATGGGCTCCTTGCTTTCTGCCAAACAAAGGGAAATCACTGTGAGTGGTAGTGAAGAGCCATAGGAGGGAAGGTGGGAGGCTGAGAAAATTATCTGAAGATGCAGCATCATAAGTGATGAGGTTGCATGTTGCTTTTTCTTATTAGTGACGACAGTTCCAGCTCACATTATCTCATACAACTGGGGCATTTCAGAAGCTGCATGTTCAAGGTAGAGGTCAAGGTGCTTCTATGGCAAGGATGAGCAATGAACAGAAGAGAGCAAATTCTCCAGAAATGAACATGGTGTTGAAATCAGAAGTAAGTGAATCATGGCCTGATGATTCAGCAGGAAATTACCCTCCAGGATTGCCCTACCCACCACCAGAGTCTGACTGTTTTGCAAGGAACTTGAGGGGTCAAGAAAACCATCTATGGAGGTGGTAGAATAGAGTGCTTCTCAAACTTTACTTCTGAGGAATCCCTAACATTAAATGATGGACCTCCCTACAAATTGAAATTGAAGCCTCATATTTTCTTAAAACCCATATGAATTTTTAATTCTATTCTATCATTAATCCGTGTTGATTATAATTTAAAAAAAAGAAGTTTTATTCTCAGTATTTTCAATGCTATCTATTGACTAGGAAAATGAGCAGTGTATATTTCCTAAATCAGGGGTCCCCAATCTATGGTGAGTTGTATAATTTTTCATTATATATTATAATGTAATAATAATGCAAATAAAGTGCACAATAAATGTAATGTGCTCGAATCATCCAGAAACTATTCTCTCTCTCCCCCCGATCTGTGAAAAATTGTCTTCCATGAAAACGGTCCCTGGTGCTAAAAAGGTTGGGGACTGCTGCCCTAAAGCATCAATACTTATTGGGAAGGAGGGGGACTTTGAATTAGGAATATCTGGCTTTGACCTGCTTGTTAAATGTTTTGGCTCATGTCATTTGAGCTGCAACTTCCTTATCTGTAAAATAAAAAGAGTAATTTCATTTCTCTGGAATCTTTTGAGGACTAAATGGAAAAAAATATATATATATACATATCCCAATACCTTTCACATGATGAGTGTTAATTTAAATGCTAAATTTCCCCCTTTAAAATAATTTTATCATCTGAAAAAACACCAATATTTATTGAGTGCCATGTTAGTTAGAATTAGTTCCAGCTGCATACTTAATAAAGTAACAGTGGGTTAAGCAAGGTGGAGTTTTATTTTTTCTCATGTAAAAGAACATTGAAGGATTATAGCCCAGGACTGGTATGGAGAGGAGAGGCTCAAAATTTCTTCTGTATTTCTGTTCTATCATCTTTAGCACATTGCCTTCATGCTCAAGGTAGACTAACAGCCCATAATGTAGCTTCAGCTACAGCTACCACATTTAAATTCCAGGCAGAATAAAGAAAGGTAGAGGGAAAAGGC
Organism: Microcebus murinus; assembly: GCF_040939455.1. Classification (NCBI taxonomy): domain Eukaryota; kingdom Metazoa; phylum Chordata; class Mammalia; order Primates; family Cheirogaleidae; genus Microcebus; species Microcebus murinus. Next base: position 110,783,608 of record NC_134105.1, on the reverse strand, counting down.
AAGAAACTAGACCTGAAAAGTGATTCTTTTTTACCGAGTTTTCCTGAAGCTCCATCAATGGCCAGCCCTTCAAAGAAAACTGAGAAGTATTTTAGTTGGGTACACTGTTACCCCAAATAAAAACAAGATTCTGTTAGCAAGGACAAAGGAGAGAACTGATATTGAGCAGGCAATCAGCAGTCTCTGCCACAAATAACTATTATAATACACTAATAGCTAACATTTATTGAATGGTTACTATTACCATAAGCATTTGGGGTCCATGATGGAGTCACTATTTTCTCTCTGTTTTAGAGCTAAAGTAGCAGAGGCTTAAAGAGGATAAGTTAGTAAGTAGCAAAGCCAGGGTTTGAACCAAGGCAGGCTGTCGGGACAGCCAACTTTCTGAAGTGAGATGCCTTTCAGTGCCAGGGTTGGGGTTGGTCACATATCACTTTAATGAATTTTCCAAATGCCAATAGGAAAGTTTGAACTTTAAACATGATATGGTCAGTTATTTGATGGAATTGCTGATATCAATCAGGCATGTGTTTGGAGTAACTTGTTTTGCTAAAGGGATTGGATCTTTGGCTGGCATTCTGTTCTATGGCTATGACTAAAGCATAATCAAATATAGTCTCAAGCCTTTATCTCACTGATATTTTGTTCTTAATGGAGAAAATTTTTTCTGGATTAAAGGCAGGTTATGTATATTCATTCAATCTTGCATTCATTATTTCATTATACCATAAAGAATTTTTGGGTTGCCTTACTGTACTAAAACTAGATTCTGCTTGAGACCCTGGAAATACAAAGACAAAATGTCACAGTCCCTACCCTCAAAGGTCATAGAGCAGTAGATTTTGAGCAATTCAATCACAGCCCAAAGTAAGAATGTAGCCATAGTTAATAATAATGTATTACACATTTCAAAACAGCTGAAAGGGAGGATGTTAAATCTTCTCACCACAAAAAATGATCATGACAAATATTTGAACTGATAGATATGTTAATTATTTGATATTACACAATGTAGACATGTACTGAAACATCACATTGTACCTGATAAGCCGCCCTTGAAGCTGTGACTCGAGGGGGGAGGGTAGGTAAGGACAATGTATGTAACCTTAACGTTTGTACCCCCATAATATGCTGAAATAAAAAAATTATAATTATCAATTAAACATAAAATAAAACAATAAAAGAAACACATTTACATTGTAACTTCATACACTCCCCCACACACAACACACTCAAAATTGTATAAAACAATCCTTACTATGCAATGTACTCTGATATTTTCTATGCATTCTATTCTTTCATATGCTTTTTCTTTTAATATTGAATGCCAATGCTCAAATTATTTCAATGCACACAATTGGATACAAATACAATAAGTGTATACAAATACAATTATTTCAATGAGCTATCACTTGTAATTTTAAAAACACTCATCTATGGAAAGAGAAGGGCAATTAAATTGCCACATTCGGTATACTATAACATGAAAATGCTCCATGAGCCTATGAACAGTGAGCTCTTGGACATCAAAGGTAGAGATTTAACTCTTCCTGAGAGATGTTGGGGTAGGCAACACTGGAGTGAATTCTGAATTGAATTTTGAGGAATGAGGAGGAAACCATCATCTGGCAAAAGGGACGAAGACTATTCCAAGCAAAAGAAATAGCATGGGTACTGGCGTGTAGGAGTGAGAAGGACTGCAGAAAACCAAGCTAGGCCCAAGCATCACAGGAGGGCTGGGGAGAACTTGGATTCATCAGGCAAAGTTCAACTGTGCCATGAAACAGCCGCAAGTAAACTGGAGACCCTTCAGAATTCAGAAGTAGCTGAATCACCTCACCAGACCTGGTTTCCACATTTAGCAGCAATCCACACTGAGTACTTGATCATGGCCACTCTGTGCTTGTGTTCTGTGCTGAGGTCACAGAGAAGAGAAAGACTTGACCTTAATATTCAGAGAGTCAGTTTAAAGAAGAAGCCAGACGTACGAACAATTTTGATACCACGTGATTAGTTCTATCACGGAGGTGTATGTACACAGGGCAATGGGTACACAGAGGAAAAATATTTTGGTCCTGTTTGTGGCAATTGAAAACACCTTCCCAGGTAGACACATAAGTAGTAGAAGTCTCAGCTTGTTGTGAGAGGCAATGGCTCTGAGATAGACAATCTTACACACTGCTGGTGGGATTAATTTGAACAAATTACTATAACATTTCTCAAAAGAAACTTGACAATGTGCTTCCATAGCCATAATAATGTTCGTAACATTTTGCCAAGCAATTTTACTTAGAGAATGCTATCTTAAATGTAATTCAAAGACAGGCCCAGGCCTCCTGTGGCCTCTTTATCTCACTGTGGTGTTACTCTCAAAGAAATAGAATTCAGCAACCAAATGTATTTTAAATTGGCCCTAATATTAACTGCTTCTCTGGAAGAACACTTGAGATCTAGCATAGCATCTGCTAGGCCTGCTATAACACACTGGAAAGGAAAGTGCTATCATGTCTGTGTATACGTCCCAGAAGAGAACCAAGCTCCTCGCCAGAGTTAAAGTCAAGGGGAGGGGGAGGTGTGAAAGAGAGGAGAGAAATAAAGCTATCCAGAAATTAAACTAACTTGGTATAATTCAGAGCAGAGAGCTAGAGCTGGCCATGGGAATGTGATCTCCACAGAAATTTGTCAACACTAGGAGAAAGGCTTGTAACTTTTACAGGGTGTGAAAAAGGAAGGGAAAGTTAAGCAAATCTTACATAAACTACCCCAGGTAACATCTGGATTTTATTCGTAAAGATAAAAAATTGCTCTAAAATGCAGAGTAAAGGAATGATTAATTAAATGATGCTATATTCTTATACCATATTTGTATCCATTGACTATCACATTATCAGAAAATTCTTAAGAAAATGGGGAAAGCAGAGTATGCAAATGAATATATAGAATGAGTCAATGTTTATAAAAATATATTTACACATAAGAATATAAAATATATATTAAAATATTAACAATGGATATAGGATATCTTAATTTTATTCTTTTTACTTTTCTGTGTTTTCCACAGTGCATATAATGAACATGTATTCCTTTCTATATTCAGAAATGTATCTTTAAAAGTCATTCGCTGTACAAGAGAAATTACTAAACGATGGAATTATGAAATAATTATTAATACAAGGACCAGTTTTAACATCCCAGAAGCCTGCTAAGCTTTGTAATTGGATTTCACTGTTATAAAAACTAGAATCCGGGAAGCTAGCAAGATAATAATAATTATATAAAAATGGAGGATTAAATCTTAGTTTTGCAAAGTATAAGATGGCGTTATTTTAAAGACTTCTATTGTCAAGTGCTTATTTGCATAGGTTGCTTAAAAGTAGGAGCCTTTATCAGTAATAGTCACAATTATAACAACTAAACCCTTGTTTTATTTTGGTTTTGTCCTTACAACAATCCTATGAGTTGAGTATTGCTCACATGTTTGGGATAAGAAAACTTAATCTTGTGGTGATTAGGACATTTATCTAAGTTCACAGACAATCGATAAAGCCAGGACACAAGGCCACATTTGTCCTTTCTGCTACGTTAAGTAACTACACCAGGGAAACTTCAAGTCATTTGCAAGAAGAGAAAAGCAATGTGATATAGGCAAGAAAAATTCACAGAAGAGTAAATCCATTACTTGTTCCTTTTTCTGTGCGGTGGTGCCAATTGAGCTGAGAAATCTATTCTACAGAGCAGTGTGGAGTAAGAAATTGGAAAATCCTGTCTAAATTTTTAACACAAGTACTTTCTACTTTTTTTTTTTTTGATGGAAAATTTTCTATTATCACCACAGATGTTGCAGGCAGGTTGTAGAAGACAATTTAAACCCTGATAGATTTAAATTTAAGTTTATAATTTACCTTGGAAGAAGCCAGGGCTGATCATTGCTAACAGTCTCTACCTTCTTCAGACTTCCCAGCTCCAAACACTGAGACCTATTACATTAGACCCCGTCCCACTCAGTAACTTAAGCGTATCTTGGCCAGTAAAAGAATACAATGGCAACTTGAGCCCACTACCCTGTGTAGTAAAGATAAGTTTTGACATTTAAATTTGCCTTTATCTCCTACCTTCAAATGGTATGAGTTCATCCTAGTTTGTAAGGTTAACCTCTGACTTACTTTTCCTTCCCAAACTCAGCTTCCATTTTAGGACTTTTTCCAACCCCAACTTACTTGGTTGAGGCTTGACTTTTTTCCAACCTCTTCCTTGACACCATATTTGGCAAATATGTCAAATATGACATATTTGACTCTGTCACTGCTTGCCTGCAAAGGTTCACTGTATACATCTAGGATTCCTGTTAGGAAGCCAACACCTCTCAAGATCTCTCTCTCTCTCAACCTTGGCATGCCATGATGCTCAGTCAACATTTGCCCCTTAATCTTCATGACTTTTTGACCTGTTGAGACTACAGATTGTTCTGACATGCCTTGCCCTAAAATTAGTCCTCTCCTTGGTGTTTCTCTCCAGAAATCTTCCCAATTTGTCCCCTAATTCCACCCAAGAAGATCAATGCCGTCTCTGTTCATTATTGCTTCTCATTTTCGTGTTTTTTAAGTGTGGGTGCAATGAGATGAGGAAATGGGTTGGTATTAAGGCAGAGCCATGAATTTCAATATTTTTTGAGCTTCCACTGTATTCCAAACATTGTGCTAAGTCCCATGGGACATGGAAATGATTGTGGCATATTCTTACCTTTATTGCGTGGAGTGTGCTGACTTTCTAATAAGGAAAAAAACAATGAATAAAAGTAATTCTATGACAAGCTGAAATGAGATCTGTGCCTAAACAAAGGAATGTGGTTTGGAAATGAAGAATAAAAAACAAGAAACAATTGTTTTGCCTGTGCCTATCAAGAATCCTTCCTGAAAAAGGAAGGATTTGAGCTACGCTTTGAAGAAGGGACAAACTATATGCAGGTGGAGGAAGATATTCTAGGTTCTGGAAATGGAAAAGATTAATATATGAGATAGTACATGGTGAGTTTTGTGTTTAAGAGTTTTTTGTGTAACTGAGAGTGAAGACTCTTAGAAATAAATTCAAAAGAAATAGCTGGAAAGTCAGCTTCAATTTTGTGCTGGATCTTGTAAAATCCTAAATATCATGGTAAGGACTCTGGGCTTTGTGTGTGTGTGTGTGTGTGTGTGTGTGTGTGTGTGTGTGTGTAGTCACTGTCAGGTTTTGAGCAGAAGGTGTATATGATTCTTACCTTGGTCATTTTTCTAAGGCCTTTCCACTCGCTGAAAGGAGTCTACAGATGTAGGTAGATGACTTGGGGCCAGTACAAAGGGTAGATAAGAGCAAGGGAGGTAGGAGGCAGGGCAATCAGCAAGAAGGGTGCTCTAGCACTAAAACTGAGAGTATGAAAGGCTTAATCAGAACAGGGGCAGTGGGAGGGTAAAGGAATCCACCTTACGTCTACACTGGGCAAAGGAATCTCTATAACCTGTGGCCTGATTTAGCAGGTGATGCAGTTAAGGTTGTGAAACATTTTCCATTATGCCTCCCCTCCATTTTGGCTGCTCATACTTACTTGTCCTGGTCCCAATTTTTAAAGGGTGATCTCAGACCTGAGGCAGATTCTTGGAAATATTTTCGAAGAAAATCCATTTATATCATGGAGAATCAAGACAAAAATCAAAAACACATTTCTTTGGGGGAAACAAAGAAAGAAGAGAGAAAAGATCATTATTTGTTCAAATGTAAGATATCTGAAAGGTATATTTTAATACATTAGACCCACTGCTTTCTTTTTTTTATATATACACCCTTCCCCACCTTCCCCCTCCCACCTGCTCACCTTCTGATAACAGTTTGGTTTTTTTAGACATTTTGGTTACATTGTATAGCTTTGCCTCTCCCTAAAAAGAGTTAGAGATATTCCCTTCCCCCTCCCCCATAATGCTCGCCACATCCCTAAGATGTGGGTCTCCCCCCCCAATCCCTGGTGAACACTACCACTATTTGAGCACCATAGTTTTTTTTTTTTTTTTTTTTTTTTTGAGACAGAGTCTCGCTTTGTTGCCCAGGCTAGAGTGAGTGCCGTGGCGTCAGCCTAGCTCACAGCAACCTCAAACTCCTGGGCTCGAGCGATCCTTCTGCCTCAGCCTCCCGGGTAGCTGGGACTACAGGCATGCGCCACCATGCCCGGCTAATTTTTATATATATATATATCAGTTGGCCAATTAATTTCTTTCTATTTATAGTAGAGACGGGGTCTCGCTCTTGCTCAGGCTGGTTTTGAACTCCTGACCTTGAGCAATCCGCCCGCCTCGGCCTCCCAAGAGCTAGGATTACAGGCGTGAGCCACAGCGCCCGGCCGAGCACCATAGTTTTAATCAATCAGTACCAATTTGATGGCGAGTAGATGTGTAGCCTATTTTCCAGATCTTGTGTTGCCTCGCTTTGTATAACGGGTTTAAGCTTAATCCAGGATAGCATAAACGGTGCTAGCTCACTGTCGTTTCTTAGAATGGAGTAATATTCCATTGTGAGCATATACCAAATTTTAGTTATCCACTCATGAATTGATGGGCACTTGGGTTGTTTCCATGACCATGCAATAGTGAATTGTGCTGCCATAAATATTCGGGTACAGATGTCTTTATAATAGAGTGTCTTGTGTTCTTTTGGGTAGATGCCCAACAACGCTATTGCTGGGTCAAATGGTATTTCTATTTCTAGCTGTTTGAGGTATCTCCAAATTCTTTTCCACAAAGGTTGCACTAATTTGCAGTCCCACCAGCAGTGTAGGAGTGTTCCTGTCTCTCCACATCCTCACCAGCAATTGTTGTTTTGGGCTTTCTTGATACAGGCCATTCTCACTGGGGTTAGGTGGTATCTCATTGTGGTTTAGATTTGCATTTCTCTAATGATTAGAGATGTTGAGCATGTTTTTATATGTTTGCAGACCATTATTCTGTCTTCTTTGGAGAAGTTTCTGTTCATTTCCATTGCCCATTTCTTTCAACTGGGTGCAACATAGGGAATAAAATTTGGTGGATTTCATTCCAAACAATAGTTTAAAATAAGCAAAAATTTAATTCATTGGAGTTTTTTTTTTTTTTTTGGTTATTTATTTGTTTGTTTTAAAATCACTAAAACTTGACTGAACAAGCTTGTGAAATGACCACTAGAATTCTTCCATTGCCAGAGAAGGAGTTTGGAGCCAGTCTGGGGATTGGGAGTTCCAGGTGAGAAGCCTTCCACTAAATTGAAACTGCCACAAATTCTAAATCTAGAAGATAATGTGAATGGGGCAAGAGAAACACATTAGGAACAAAGCTCCTCAAATCTGGAGGAAATGTTAGACATCATGGACTCCCACCTACTCAGCCTGGAGATGAGGAAACTGGGTCCAAAGAGATGAAATAACTTGCCCAAAGTTCAATGTTAATTTCTTGCACAACAAGAACCAGACCGTGGGGTTTCTTTATTTCCTAATTGTGTCCCTCTTCTATTTGAAACCATTCATCACTCCATACCCTGCCTGAAGTTTGTCAGAGCCCAAACTATCAGGACTGTTGAGAGAAGCACTTTGCACACTCAGTGATTAGCAGTTATCTGCAGACTGGAAATAGAGATGTGGGTCCCTGTGATCATATGAAAAACGCTAAGACTTCTCTAGAAACACAGTCTACAGTTCCTCTCACAATGTCCCTTCTTCCACTCTCATATCCCCTCCCCAGAGCAACTTGTTTATGACTTCTTGTGCTTTTCAGAGTTAATGTTTATTTCCGTTTTTACTGGATTTCACCTTTCTTTTACTATTCTTCCTTCTACTACCCTCATGCTCAAATTCCAACAAAACCAGGCCAGTGTCTGGGTTCTTCTACTTTAAGAGTGACTGCTTCTCTGGAAATTTCTAGAGCTCCTTCTTCTACTAATGGAAAGCTAGAGTTATAAGCATTGGGGACATTTCCGAGCATCAGCCTTTTGAAAAGTTTAGAGGCTGACTTCCTAGACAATATAGGCAAAAACAAGAATATGAGGAATAGACTTAAGTCAAATTTTTTCTATGGCTTCTTGAAATCTCCTGCTATAGATTGTTAATTACAGAAGGGCCTCCAGTGAATGTAAGTTAAAAAATATAATGTCACACTTACTCCCCCTTGATGAGGTGATAAAATAGTATATCTACCAATAGCATGCATAAAAGCTAAATATGTTGCTGTAAGTTGACAAGATAAGGAAATCAATTATCACAATTTTAGTTGTCAGTGTTTCTAAGTATCAGAACAAAATGGCGGTTGAGCAAAAGAGTAATGCTTTGTCTCAGGAATATGAAGCACCACAATGTGCCAGGTTCTATTAGGCACTTTCACATGCCTTATCTCATTTGATATTCACATCAAACGTTAGTGGTAGGTTATTAATTATTCCCCCACCACTTTTACAATTATTAGGATAAAAATTAAGAGAGTTAAGAATTGCTTCTAAACTAATAAATGTCAAAGAGAAGATTCAACACTAAATTTATTTGATTGAAAATTCCATGTTTATAATACATTCTGCAGCTTCCTAGATCAAGTCTTTAAGAACACATTATAATAGTTAAAAGGTATAGTGCACTTACTGTGGTCTAGGCATAATTTTAAGTGATGTGCATGTTCAGTTCTTTAATCCTCATATGCACTCTATGAGGTGGTATTATTATTTTTCTCATTTTACAAATGAGAAATATAAGGTACAAGGAGAGCAAATAACTCACCCCAATCAAAAAGCTATTACATAGCAACCATACCATGATTTAAACCAGATACTCTGGTTTCAGAGGACACATTCTTGACCATCAGGCTATAATGCCTCACTTAATTTTATTTTATTTTGTTCTTTTCCATTCCATTGTATTCCACTCATCATTCTTTCTTTTCCTCACTTTTTTTTTTATCACTGCTTTCCTTCCCCCTCCCTTACTTTGTTCCTCCAAACATTCACTCAGCCTTTTCAAAGTCCAAGGGTTTGTGCATAAGATGAATGACCTAAGGTTAAGGAACTCAGAAGAAATGTATCATTACATTGGATGCCATAAACATGAGTACATAAGTATGTATTCATGAATATATACTGTGTAAATATATATGCTATATTTAAATATATGCATAAATGCACACACATTCATACACACCACACACTAATATGCACATGCACACACATACACAAGATTGGACTGTCATTTGATTTCCTGCTTTTTTTCCTCCTCATTCCATGCTTCATCCTACTCTTAGAGTAATGGCAAGAGCAATCATATTAAATGTTAATCAGTTCATGTCATTCCCCTTCTAAAAATGCTCAAAAGGTTTTATATATCACTTAGAGTAGAAATCAAAATCCAAAATAAAACCATGTAGCTATGACCAACTGATTTTTGACAAAGCAGACAAAAACATACACTGAAGAAATGGTGTCCTATTCAATAATTGTGCTGGGAAAATTGGATAGCCACATGCAGAATGAAACAGGTTCCCTATCTCTTGCCATATATAAAAATTAATCGATGGATTAAAAATTAAATGTAAAACCTGAAACCATAAATATTCTAGAAGAAAATGTAGGAAAAACTCATTTGAGACATTGGCCTATGAAAAAAAATTATGACCAAGACCCTAATGGCAAATACAGCAAGAGCAAAAATGAATAAATGGGCCTTAATTAAATTTAAAAGCTTCTGCACAGCAAGGGAAATAATCAATGGAGTAAATACACAATCTACAGAATGGGACAAAATATTCACAAACTGTATATCCAACAAAGGACTGATATCCAGAATCTACAAAGAACTCTAATAAATCAGCAAGAAAAAAACAAATAACCTTACTAAACAGTGGGTAAAATACATGAACAGAGTTTTTTTTTAAAGAAGATAGAAAAATATCCTACAAACATATAAAAAAAATGTTAAACATCACTAATAATCAGGGAAATGCAAATTAAAACCATAAGGAGGCCGGGCGCTGTGGCTCACGCCTGTAATCCTAGCTCTTGGGAGGCCGAGGCGGGCGGATTGCTCAAGGTCAGGAGTTCAAAACTAGCCTGAGCAAGAGCAAGACCCCGTCTCTACTATAAATAGAAAGAAATTAATTGGCCACCTGATATATATATAAAAAATTAGCCGGGCATGGTGGCACATGCCTGTAGTCCCAGCTACTCGGGAGGCTGAGGCAGAAGGATCACTCGAGCCCAGGAGTTTGAGGTTGCTGTGAGCTAGGCTGATGCCACGGCACTCACTCTAGCCTGGACAACAAAGCGAGACTCTGTCTCAAAAAAAAAAAAAAAAAAAAAAAAAAAAAAAAACCATAATGAGATACCACCTTACCCCATCAGAATGGCCATTATTAAAAATAAAAAAGAATAGATGTTTGCATGGATGTATTAATATAGGAATGCTTATATACTGTTAGTGGAACTGTAAAGTAGTACAACCTATATGGAAAACAGTATGGCGATTCCTCAAAGAACTAAAAGTAGACTTATCATTCAATCCAGCAATCCCACTACTGGGTATCTTCCCAAAGGTAAAGAAGTCATTTTATCAAAAAGATCCCTGCACTTGAACATTTACTCCAGGACAATTGCAAAAATGAGGAATCAACCTAAGTGACCTTCAATTCATGAGTGAATAAAGAAAATGTGGTGTGTGAAGACACACACACACACACACACATATACCATGGAGTACTATCAGCCATAAAAAGAAATGGAATAATGTTTTTTGCAGCAACCTGGGTGGAACTGGAGACCGTTACCCTAAGTGAAGTATCTCAGGAATGGAAAAACAAACACCACATGTTCTCACTAATAAGTAGAAGCTAACCAATGGGTATACATGGTCATATAGTGGTGTAAGGGACATTGAAAACTAAGAGAGGAGAGGGTGAGAGGGGTGAGGGATAATAACTTACCTATTTGGGACAACATGCACTATTCTGGTCACAGGCACACTAAAAGCCTTAACTTCATCATTATACAATTCATGAATGTAACAAAAACATTTGTACTCCCTTAATACTTTGAAATAAAAAACTTAAAAAACATAAAGGCATGGAAAAGGAAATAGCATGGCCAACTTAGGGTACTGAGAGTAGCTCAGTATGGCTGGATTTGAGTATGGAGCAGTAAGAACTGAGGAAGAGAGAGAGAGAGATGGAAGACAAAAGACATGATGGTAAGGGATGGGAACGTTGCTCCTGTTATGGGACATTGTCCATGAGTTTTAAAATGGGAGTTGCCCTGATCTGATTTATATATTGTTTTACCAGGTAGAGACCATGTTTTTTCTAAATATACTTTTCTGAATACATTTTAATATAGTTTTCTAAAATATTATAATAAATCAAGAAATGGCGATATGACTTAGGGATAAAGAAAACAGCATGTAGTTGGGCACTCAGAGCATGAACCAGGGCAATGACACTGGAAATCAAGAAAAAAGGATGGATTTGAGAGCCTCTGAAGAGAGATTACACTCAGGAAATTGTGACCAATCAGCAGGCAGATTCTGGAAGGAGTGTGAAGGAGAAGAGGCATTAAAGGTGATCCCTGTGTTTTAGGCTTGGATAAATAGATGGTTTTACTCACCAGGATGGGCCTGGACAAAGAGGTGGAGAAATGAAGGCAGAAGAAGTTCAAAGTGAGGCATTTTAGTTCAGTCTGAGACATGCAAAATTGAGATTGTCATGGAATATTCAGAGGAGCAGGGGTTAGGATGAGGAAAAGGGAGGGTACGACTTTCTGATTAATCAGGAATGGCCTAAGACCCACCACAAATAATGCACATCCATTGATGTACCTTCCACTAAAGTGGGAATTGCCAAACTAGCCTACTTTTGTAGCAATTTAGTTTGGCTATAGTTAGGTAACTTACATTAAAATCACTTGTGCTTGTTAAAAACACAGATTCAGTAGGTCTGGGTTTGACTCTGCATTTTTAATAAGCACTCTCATATGATTCTGATGCTGATGGTCCATGGATACTAATGTAGATAAAACTTAAATAACTAATAATGGTGCATATCTGACCAGTCTCAGGGCAGTCAGACTCCTCCCCTGAATCCAGCCTCTCTGACCCACTTCTAATACTGCCTCCTCAATCCTAATTGGCATCCACTGGGTAAACTTTACATTGAGTGTCACATCTAATTCCCACAGCCTTAAAAGTGAGATATTATTTGTAGCATTTAAAGTTGAAGAAACTGAGCTCGGGGACTTTAATTTTCTCAATATCTTTGAGTTAACTGGTGATAACAGAAAATCATACCAAGATTATCTCATCCCTAGGCTTGTCCCCCTTCCACTGTGGCATATCACCTCTTCCATAAAGCCTTCCTTACCAGCTAGTCATTTCCTTTTTAAAACATTTATTTTTAAATACTACAATTTTCAGCAACTATTTAATAAATGGTGCCATCGTGCATTATTATCTAGCTGATTTCCCCATACTAACATTGTGACTTTAACTCTGTAGTCTACAGCCACAGACTATCGTTTGTTTTTCTGTCTACCCCAAAGAGCTTGGCACTCATAAAGGCATTTAGTGGGAGATCAACAAATGCTCTACTCAATTTCCCCAAGGTGTCAGATGTTCCAAGGGACTTCCTGTGTGCTCTTGCATGACTCAGTGTCACAAACTCCTTCTTTTTACCATAAGGAAATTCACACATTTTTTGGTACCTGAGTCACAGGAATTTTAGGAAGAGCAATTATATACAGTGGCCAACCTACAGTGAATCACAGTATGGATATTAATTTTCAAGTACAATATTAATCAAGGAGGGAGAATGTTCTTTCCAGAAAACAGATTTCCAACACTTTCTTCTGGAATTCTTATAGTTTCGTGCCTTAGGTTTAAGTCTGTTATCCACTGTGAATTGATTTTTGTGGGAGGTGAAAGATGTGGATCCTGTTTCAGTCTTTTACATGTGGCTATCCAATTTTCCCAGTACCATTTATTGAATAAAGATTATTTTTCCCCAGTGTACATTTTTGTCTGCTTTGTCAAAGATTAGATGGCTATATGAGGATGGTTTTATATCTGGGTTCTCAATTCTGTTGCATTAGTCTGTGTCTCTGTTCTTGTGGCAGCATATGCTGTTTTAGTTACTATAGCCTTCTAGTATAGCTTGAAGTCTGGTAAATTAATGCCCCCCAATTTGTTCTTTTTTGCTTAAGATTGCTTTTGTTATATGGTACCATTTTATCCAGCAATCTCATTACTGGGGATCTACCCAAAGGAACAAAAGACATTCTATAAAAAAGACACCTGCACTTGAAAGTTTATAGCAGCACAACTCACAATTACAAAGATATGGAAACAACCGAAGTGCCCATCGATACATGAGTGGATTAATAAAATGTGGTATATGTATACCATGAAGTTCTACTCAGCTGCAAAAAAACAAAACAAACAAACAAAAAAACCCAAAAACAATGGTGATCTAGCATCTCTCATATTATCCTGGATAGAGCTGGAACCCATTCTACTAAGTGAAGTATCACAAGAATGGAAAAACAGGCACCATATGCACTCACCATCTAATTGGTATTAACTGATCAACACTTAAGTGCACATAGAGTAGTAACATTCATCTGGTGTCGGGCAGGTGGGAGGAGGTGGAGGAGTTGGGTATTTATACACCTAATGGGTATGGTATGCACATCTAGGGGATGGACATGCTTGAAGCTCTGACTGGGGTGGGGCAAAGGCAATATATGTAACCTAAACATTTGTACCCCTGTAATATGCTGAAATATACATATAAAAACAACAACAGATTTTCAAAGTATCTGTGTCAGAAAAGATATGCACAGCCCCCAGAGAATCCATTTACTTCCCCCAGAGACCAAGATGAGTGTAGTGTGCCAGAATCCATTCATGAACAAAACTAGGTCTGGTGCAGGGACAAGGGGTGAAGTTGCAGATTGGTCACAGGAAACAAACACTGGGAGGCCCAGAGGCTAGCATGTCACTCCTTGTCAGTCATCCCAGTACAGAATCAAAAGTGGGGTGCCCCATGAGAGATGGGTTCAGTCTCACCATTGATATTACCATGCCATGTCATAAAGCTTCCACCTAGCTCAACAGTGGGCTTGTTCCCGAGGAAGTAATGAGAATAAGGACCAAATTATTGATCTAGAACCATAGAGAATGATTATTTCATTAAAAACTGAGGCCGGGTGCGGTGGCTCACGCCTGTAATCCTAGCACTCTGGGAGGCCGAGGTGGGAGGATTGCTCGAGGTCAGGAGTTTGAAACCAGCCTGAGCAAGAGCGAGACCCCATCTCTACTATAAATAGAAAGAAATTAATTGGCCAACTAATATATATACAAAAAAAAATTAGCTGGGCATGGTGGCACATGCCTGTAGTCCCAGCTACTTGGGAGGCTGAGGCAGCAGGATTGCTTGAGCCCAGGAGTTTGAGGTTGCTGTGAGCTAGGCTGACGCCATGGCACTCACTCTAGCCAGGGCAACAAAGCGAGACTCTGTCTCCAAAAAAAAAAAAAAAAAAAAAAAAAACTGAGAAATATTAAAGCAAAGTCAAGAGATCAGATATCCATAACCTTGTTTTACATATAAAGATACAAAACCGAAGAAAGCCTTTTCACTTCTTATCAATCTGTAAATCATCCTGCCAAAACATAAGAAATCTGATATTGAGAGAGAGAGAGTACACTGGGCAAAATACAGGGGTAGAAGTCCTGCCATACTTAGAGGAAAACAGCAAGTTTCAGGTTCATGTAAATGAAGAGAGAAGCTATCCCAAGACAATAATTAATTGGTAGCCTATATTTTATAAAATCTAGAACACAAAACTTTCTTGCCAACTGAATTGATGGGATCATTTTCTTAAAAATCATAACTTGAGCTAATATGTACTGCAGAAACAAATAGTTATCTGTGATGGATGGTATATAGATCAATTAAAGAAAATAGGCAATCCAAGGCCTGTGGTCAGTGGAAAAGAATGATATATAACGATAGCAGAGACCTTTCCTTATCAAAAACTGGCTGAGGGTTTTATTAATAATTTCAAAGCAGAGCCCCTTTGTATATTATTTGAAGATTGTTGGATATGGTTATACTTCAGTAAAATGTCTTTTGTTGTCATTCCATGGTGTGGGTTGGTCCTTCTCCATCCTTTCACTTTTTCATTACCATCGAAAATCGTGAGTCTGCAAGCACTCCAGACATAATCATTATTGTGTACTGGAACAAACTGAATCCTGCCTGAAAATTTTAAGTGGCATTCTGGTGTGCCGAATGAACAAACAAGGTATACAACATCCTCAACAACCCATGTCTTTGATTAAGCTTATTATTGTCTGAATGTGACCAGAGCATCCAATACATCAATCTCATGTTCAAAGTGAAACCAAGTTTTCTACATCACCAGAACAGTAATCCAAAGAAATTAAAGAATTCAAGATGTTGCAAAGATTTAGGAATTCAAGACAATGGTAATATTAAAAGCAAAAAAAAAAAAAAAAAAAAAAAGGATCTAAATAAACTTTGGCATGATGATTTAATGATCAAACCTTAGAGAAAACAGATTTTGAAGACAAATGCAAATAAACCGAAACTACTGCAAAACTCATCCTCCACTAGAAGATGGTCCAGTCTTGCTCTCCTTTAGCCTCACTGCCTGTGTTAATTTAAGAATCATTAATATGTTTTAAGAGCTATTGTGGAAATGTATATGTGTACTCTGTGTGTGAATATTCTTTTCTGAGATCATCAAGATGGCAGAGTAAGACTCTCGTGTGCCCATTCCCCTACAGAAACATCAACACAAACAACCATCCACACATGAAAATATCTTCACAAGAACAAAGGGGAATAGGTGAGAGATTAAGCACCTGGGTGTAGCACAGAAACAAGAAAAGCTGTACCAAAGATGACAGGAAGGATAGTTTTATCTTCCCTGAGTCACCGCTCCCTCATCCCAGGCAGCACAGCATGGAGAGAGACCCCCTCTGCATGGGGAAAGGAGAGACAAGTAAGCACACCACCACACATTGCCTCAGACTCTAGCACCAGACCTGCCTTAGCAAAGCCTAGTGCGCAGGTGCCAGACAGGAGCCTCAGCCTCAGACTCCAGACCTGCCTCGTGTAGAATGAGGAGAGCAGAGCCTGAGACAGGAGGACAGCTGATAAATTGCACTGATGTAATTCAAGTAGAAGTTTGAAACCTGAGGTGACCATGAAAATTTAAGTTCTCCACCATAAACACAGAAATGTGCAGAAATCTTGGAAGGAGATTAAAGTTTTCCCAGGATATGGGATGAGTTTTTGAGCTACATACACTATTTTCACTGGCTCCATCAGGCAGCTCTTGGAAGACTTCCTCCACACTGTGGCCAGAGTAATTTATCTAAAACTCCAGTCTGGGCCGGGCGCGGTGGCTCACGCCTGTAATCCTAGCACTCTGGGAGGCCGAGGCGGGCGGATTGCTCAAGGTCAGGAGTTCAAAACCAGCCTGAGCGAGACCCCGTCTCTACCATAAAAATAGAAAGAAATTAATTGGCCAACTAATGTATATAATATAAAAATCAGCCGGGCATGGTGGCGCATGCCTGTAGTCCCAGCTACTCGGGAGGCTGAGGCAGGAGGATCGCTTGAGCCCAGGAGTTTGAGGTTGCTGTGAGCTAGGCTGACACCACGGCACTCACTCTAGCCTAGGCAAGAAAGTGAGACTCTGTCTCAAAAAAAAAAAAAAAAAAAACTCCAGTCTGATGATGCATCTTCCATGTGTCTTTAGGGCGCTGTCTTAAACATAAAAATGCATGCATCTATTTGGTCAATATCCCTCAGTGACTTGACTCCTTGTGACCCATAGACAACATCTAGTCTCCTTGGCAGGGCATATAACACTCCCATCCCTGTTCCCTGACATCTATTTCACTATCTCCATGTCCTGCCACTCTTACATGTAGCACCGGACACTCCATTCTGCTTACCACTGAACATGCTTAGCATTGAACATACTTAGCATTTGGCATGGTTAGTACTGAACACACTTAGCACTGAAAATACTCCACATTGAACACTCTGTGCTCCATAGTCTTCCCACCCCATGTTGCTTCAGGCCATTGCAATTTTGCTCATATTGTGCCTGGAATGCCCTTTTCACCTTTCTTTACCTGAATAACACTTGCTTATTCTTAGCATTCAGCTTTGGTGTCTTTTCTCCTAGGATATGCAAATTGTCTCCTGCGTTTTCAAAGCCCTCTTTGGATACTTTTCACTGATTTTTATATGTTGGTTGTCCCCAGTTACATAAACTTCTTAAGGGTGAATATGGTGTCTTACTTATCTTAGTACTCCTAGCATGCCTCATTTATAGCTGTCACTCATGGCTTTAAAATGGATTTAACTCAACCACATATAGACTAAAAGCAGGGCTTCGTGGTGACAGTGAATAACACCAGAGATTGCTACAGGTTAGGTCCCTTAGGAAGCAGATGCCAAGAAGAAGATAAAGTTCAATCGATTATTTGGGGACAATTCCTGTGAAAGATACAGGAGAGGAAGAAGTAGGCAAGGAAGTTTTCAGACCATAATGCAGGTTCAAAACCTGTGAAAACAAAACAGGTAGGAAGGAAAACTGGATAGGAAGATTCTCAGCCTGAAATGTAACTCTGAGGTCTCAGCCAGCCCACCACGAAACTCCAGAGCAAATTATCCATTAGAGGATTTCACAGAATTTGCACAGAAATAACCAAGCCCTACTATACTCACTGTGCTCAGGCACTGGCTAGTACTGTTTAAGGAGTGTGCCTTTGGCTTGAATACTGCAATGGATGCTGAAGGTGCTGCAGTAGGAGTCTGTGAACTGACTGCCCTCCATTTGGCAGATTCTCTCTGGAAATGAGATTTGAGAGGGTCTTCCCCATGGCTGCCACAGAGACTTAGAAGAGAAGAGCTAGGTGGCTTCCTCTTTATACAAAGGTAGTTTCTTTACATTGCAGTTCTATCATGTTGTTGGAAATACTGTGGATTTCCAAAATTTCAGAACAATCCATGTTGAAAGTTGCCTGTATAAATATGCACCTTAGCCAAACCTGAATATTTCTAATGGATCTGTTGTTTTTAATTATGACTTCCAACCTCTTTAAAATAGAACATTAAGAGGTAGCTGCCTGCCACTCAATTGCCAGCCTAAGTTTCCCCACCCACAAGGCACCGAAATCTACCCATTTATCTATTCCTTCTTTAATCTGTATGCGTAGGAACTTTTCTCGGGTGTTCAATTCCTAAAAATGGAAATGCATGAATTTTTTCAAAATTTTCAAAGTTGAATATTTATGAAAATATGTCAGTGCAAAACATGTATTATTAGCAAGATTTGAACTAAAAATAATGACGCTATTTCTATTCAGCAGCTAATATCTCTTAAAGTTCCTAAACAAGGAGAAAAGAAACCATGTAGTTTATGAGAAATTTATTTTCCAACCAAAGCATATGGATAATACACTCAAAGATAATTGGAAAACACAGTGAAGCTATATTTCTTCTTTTAGCACTTAGTACAGTTTTGTGTTTCTACCAGCCTTGTTAATAATGGATATGCTCAATGACACATGCCTACTTTAAAGCATTTTCTTGTAAATGTTTCAATGGCTGTTATGGAAACAGATGAGAACAATTCATTGTAAAGATCTGGAGTTAATGATTATATTGAAGTCCATTGCCCTGGAACCTCACAAAGGTATTTTTCAATTGTGCTACCATCTTTATAAATAGCCTTTCAATAGAATAATTTTGTTGAAACAGTTATATAACACAGGACTCTAGTTCATTATGCATACCAACAAATTAGCAAATTAGTCTAGGCTTACTTATATTAACTGAGCTCAAATTGCATATTAAAAAGTAATTTTCCAGAATGAGTTTCATGAAGTAATGAGAAAAATAGACTTGAGATTTTATTCAAGCTAGTAATGTGCTAGTATCCCCTCTCTTTTGTTTAATGCTTGGGAGAAAATTATATTCTTGATTAAAATGAAAGCTTTCCCTCAAGTAATTATTAGTAATTTTGTGAAAGTTGCATTTATCAATCTCTCCCAAACTTCTTTCTCCACTAATGTTTTCTGTCTCAGTTAATGACATCTCCATCAGGAGTTACCAAGTTCCACTAATTTTATCTGCAACATATCTCTCATACCTGCCCTCTCTTCTTCACTACTACCAAACTAGTCCAAAAAAAGTTATCTCTTGCCTGGACTATTGCAATAACTTTTTAAAATAATAATCTCATGTTCTCCTGCTCTATAAATTCCATATAGAAGCTAGAGTAATAATTTTCAGAAAGCAAATTTATCATATCATCATTGTACTTAAAACATGGCTTTATTTGTAATTCCATGGCTTCTATTTGTGGTTGGAATAAAATTGAAAATTCTTCCTCTGATACCATGCTCTATGGCATCTGGTACCTGCCCTTCTCTCCAGAATCATTTCCCACCTCTCCTCGTAATCACTCTTGATATACTTCCCCGCTCTTTCCCTGCTCAAGTCTTTTCTGTGTTCTAACCTGTATTCTTTCGCTGAAATTTCCTTTTCCCGTTTGTCTCTGGACTGACAGCTACTTCTCTGTTAGGCCTCAACTTAAGTGTTGCTTCTTCAAAAGGAAAATCTTCCCCAGTACGGTAGATTGCATTATTGGACTCAATTATTTTTTCCTTTCTGCATGCCCTTGGTTATGTTTTCACCATGGACAGAGAATATTCACCTTGCCTTTGACTTTGGAATTAGCTATGGTGACTTGTTTTGTGTAATAGTGACAATGTATGAGTTTGAGCCTAGATCTTAAGAGATCTCAATCATTGTAGCAGTCAAAGTTCTCCGGATAAACAGAATCAATAAGATACTTATGTGTGTGTGTGTGTGTGTGTGTGTGTGTGTGTGTGTGTGTGTTTGTGTGTGTGTGCGTACACATACATATACAGAGAGAGAGAGAGAGAGATTTTAAGGGATTAGTTCATTTAATTATGCAGACTGTTGGCTCCGAAATATGTAGAGCAGACCAGCAGGTTGGAAACATAGGCAGGATTTCTGTATTACAGTCTTGTAGAATTCCTTCTTCTACAGAAAACCGCAGTTTTTCTTCTTAAGGCGTCCAATTGATTGGTGAGTTTGACCGATATCATGAAGGGCAATCTACCTAAAGTTAATAGCTCATAAGTGTTAATCATAAAATACTTTCTCAGCAATATCTAGATTAGTATTTGATCAAATAGCTAGACATCATGGATAGCCAAGTTGACACCTAAAATCAACCATCACAATAGGTTGGTCCAAGTAGGTTGTGGAGCAAAACCACACCAATAGAGCTCAACTTGGGCCACCTAACTCTTGGTTGACCAGCAGACAAGAGATGGTGTTCTGCTACAATTAGCAGAGGCAGCCAGCTGAGCTTAACCAAGGTTAGTGGGCTCCAGCTGACCTGGAGCAATGTGAAAGGTAATAAATGATTGAATTATCTTTTAAGACACCAACATTAGCACGATAGGAAAAGAATAGTCTCTTCAGTAAAAAGGTATTTGGAAAACTGTATATCCATATGCAACAGAATAAAATTAGACCCTGATCTCTCAGCAAATAGAAAAATTTACTCAAGATGGATTAAAAACTTAAATGCAAAACCCAGAACTACGAAACTCCTAGAAGAAAACATGAGGAAAGCTCCATGACATTGCTCTGGGCAAGGATTTTTTGGATATGAACTCAAAGGCACAGGCAAAAAAATAAAAAAATAGACAAATGGGATTACATCAAACTAAAAAGCTTCTGCACAGCCAAAGAAACAATTAACAGAGTAAAAAGACAACTTACAGAATGGGAGAAAATATTTGAAAACTATACATCTGACAAGGAGTTAATATCCAAAATATGTAAAGAACTCAAACAACTCAATAGCAAGAAACAAAACCCAATTAAAAACGGGCAAAAACCACAAATAGATATTTCTTGAAAGAAAATATAGAAATGGGCAACTGCAAAAAATATGCTCAATATCACTAATCACCAGAGAATTGTAAATCAAAACCACAGTGAGATAAAACCTTACTCTAGTTAGATGGCTTTCATCAAAAAGACAAAAATTACTGAGTGTTAGCAGGTATGTGGAAAAAGGGAACACTTACATACTGTTGGTAGGAATGTAAATTAGTACAGCCATTATAGAAAACAGCATGGAAGGTCCTCAAAAAATTAAAAATAGAACTACCATAGGATCCAGCAATCCCAGTACTGTATATATATTGAAAATAAATGAAATCAGTATGTCAAAGAGATTTCTGCACTCTGCATGCTCATTGTAACACTATCACAACAGCCAAGACATGGAATCAAACTAAGTGTTCATCAGTGGATAAATAGATAAAGAAAATGTGTGCATATTCCATATGCACAATGGAATGCTATTCAGCCATTTAAAAGAGGGGAATCTTGTCATTTGTTACAACATGGATGAACCAAGAGGACATTATTTTAAGTTCAATAAGCCAGGCACAGACAGGCAAATACTGCATGAGTTTACTCATATGTGTAACCTAAAAGGGGTGATCTCATAGAAGTAGAAAGTTAGTTATCAGAGGTTGTGGTGATTGGGCTTGGGGTATGGGGAGATGTTGGTCAAAGGAAACCCAATTTCAATTAGAAGAAAGCAATTCAAGGTGACTGACTATAGTTAAATGATATATGATATATTATACTCTTGAAAATGCAAAAAGAATGAATATCACCATAAAAATGGTAACTATGTTGGGTAATGCATTTGTTAATTAGCTAGATTTAAACATTCCACAATGTATATATAGGTCAAAACATCATATTGTACATGGTAGATGCATACAATGTTATCTGCCAACTAAAAAAAATTTTTTTTAATTTAAAAGAGACACTGAGGTTAGGGGTGAAGTGGTCCAGAGTGATAGTTAATTGATACAGCCAATTTCATAATTTAAAAAAGGTCCTCAACTATACTCTTATAACACCTTGCGCCTTTCTATCACAACATTTAGCTCACTTGTCCAGTCACACACTTACTCATGTGAGTGATTACTGAATTCATGTCTGTCTTCTCCATTATGCTGTATGGTCTGAAAAATAAGAATTATCCTGTTCTATTCTCACAGCCTAGTACTGGCTATATGATAAATACTGATAGCACTTGGCCGATACTGAAAAGCTTTGTATTGGGTGCTTTCTATCCGAGATTCACAGAAGTGAAATAGTTGTCCAACATATGGCTTTTAAGTGGAGAAACCAATATGTATGCTCAGGTCTGTCTCCTGTTTTAAACAAAGACAAACTCTAGAGGAAGACATTATGTTGTCGGTGCTAGCAGAACTTCCTTTTAATGCCCTAATTAAGCACTCGAAGTTAATACACTCCAGTTAGTATTTAGAACAAGAATAAAGTGTTTAAAAGGGGGGAAGGAACAGGAGGGCACCTTAGATATGGTGGTCAGGAAAGACCACACTCAGAAGAGGATATTAAACCTGGGACATGAAGAATGAGAAGGTGCCACCCAGCATGGAGTGGAGGTAAGACAAACAGCCCAGGCAGGAGATCAGCAAGGGCGAAGCCCCAAGACAGGACAGCATTAGTATGTTTGCAGAACTCAAGAGAAGGCTCCCGGTGTGGCTGCAGTGGGTTAGCAATGGAAGAGTGGGGGTGCCTGAAGCTGGGGTGAGTCAGGAGCCAGAGCCAGCAGGACTTGTAGGTAGTAAGGCATTTAGACTTTAAGTGCCACAGGAATCTGCGGAAGAGTTTCCATACTACAGTACCGTGATCCAACTTGGCTTTTGCAAACATCACATTGTCATGTGAAGAATTGGTAGGAGGCAGGGGAGCAAGAGAAGACTGAAAGGTCTTCAGTATGTCATTACAGCTGAAGCAACAACGGTGGCAACATCACAACAAGGAAAAGGAATACAATTAAAAGAAGGTAGGGCTGAGGAGGAAAATCTGCTTCGTGTGGGCTGGGTGATTGTGGAGGTGACTGGGGAGGAGGTGCCTATCCTAGAGTGTGATTAGATACAGGGGGATGTATCTGCTCAGGGTTCGGGCCTTAGCCATTGAATCCGAATGGGTCCCAGCAAGAAACGAACAGCATTTCAAACTGGATAATTCGAGGGGAGTTTACGAAAGGATGTGGACAAATATGCCAGCAAGTTTTTTTTTTTTTTTTTTTTTTTTGTAAACCATTAATGATAAAGCAGTATCCCAGGGGTTAAGAAGAGCTGGTTCTGTGACCACCCCAAGCCTGAAACGGCAAGGAGAAAGGATGGCTCCCCAAACCTCTGCCAGGACTCCAGACAGGAACTACAGCCATTAGCCTTGGAAATACAGCAAGAAGGGAGCCAGAGAATACAGTAGATACAGCAGAAGGAGCCAGGAATAAACACCCTGACCTCGGATCTCTGGTAAGTGCTTCCCTTTAGCTGACCCTCTGGAAGTCAAAGCGCAAGGGAGTCTGTTGGTACGATCCAAAGGGGCCACCTCCCAGAGCAAGGTGAAGGGTGGAGTTCAGAGGCAAACAGAAGACATTCAGTATAGCCAGATCTTATTTTACCATTTTGTTCTCAAGCTAAATGAGAATAACTAAGATTATCTTATGAATTATTACATTAAATTGATGACATGCTTCTAAAAATAATAATTGAAAAACAAGAAAAGGAGTGAATATATTATCTGACAAAGTTTCATAATATCTTAGGCTGGAATAATATCCAGCACATTAAATTACTAGTTAATGATGGGGCAAATACAAAAGAAAATTTACTAGACGTAAAGGTAACCAACCCTCAACCACCTTTGGTTGAAAATTTAAGTGTACAATTTCAGAATGGTGAAGGAAAAAAATGGCTTAGTAGCTACGCACAAAACAAAAACGTGTTTAGTTGACTATAGTATCAGGTAAACTATGATATGGGTTTATACTAATAGAACTTTTATTTTAGAATTATTTCTTTTAGGGACACCTGGCATTGAGATTTGGGTTACATGTTTGAGAGCTTGCCAAAGCCATACAATGAAGGGTGGAATGACATTTCCTGATCAACAGAACTGATCTATGCAAGTAAACATACACCCAACCTGCAGAACATAGAGAGCTAGTAGCCACGGGGAATGGTATTCCTGGTTAGTTCAAAATTTTTTCAGCTAAAAAGCCAAAGATTAGACCACTTTGATTTCTCATTAGGACTGACAGATAGCATCTTTTTTTTTTTTATTTTGGCATATTATGGGGGTACAGATTTTAAGGTTTCAATAAATGCCCATTTCCCCCCCTCCCCCCAAAAGTCTGAGTCTCCATCATGACCATCCCCCAGATGGTGCACATCTCACTCATTATTTATGTATATACCCGCCCCCCTCCCCCCTCCCACCTGCCCAATACCCTATTACTGTAGTACCTATGTGTCCACTTAGGTGCTACTCAGTTAATACCAGTTTGCTGGAGAATATATCTGGTGCTTGTTTTTCCATTCTTGGGATACTTCACTTAGTAGTATGGGTTCCAGCTCTAACCAGGAAAATATAAGATGTGCTATATCACCATTGTTTCTTAGAGCTGAATAGCACTCCATGGTATACATATAAACCGTTACAGCCAGGATGACATATAATTATTGTCCAAACCAAGTACATTTGCAGGTAGAAATGAGAGCTATTAACAGTTGCTCCAGGACAACAAACACAAACTGGCACTCCCCCAAGCAAGCCATAATGTATGGTCACCCTAAATTAAGCACAGTGATTAAGAGTATGTTTTCTGAAGCCAGACTCTCCTGGAGGCAATCTTGAGCCATTATTAGCTATGTGGCCATGGGCCAGATACCTCACATCTCTTGGCCCCAGTGTCCTCACCTTTTTAAAATGGAAGTTCTTTTATAATAATACATTTCTTATAAGATTGCAAAGGTTTAAATTAGTTAATATATACATAGCACTTATAGTGCCTGATATATACTAAGAGCTACAAAAACCTTTGCAATTATGTGTATTGAATGAGCATGTGCACACTTAGGTTCTAATATTGGTTCCACCATGTGTTACCTTGCCATGTGGTCTTGGTGAGTCATAAGGACTCTAGGTCTCTTTTTCCCTATCTATAAAATGATGCTAGTTGATGAGTTGGTGTATAGAAAGTACCATACGCACTACTGCGCAAATATTAATAGTAAATGGATTTTAATTTTCTTTTTTCTTATATTTCTCCTCCTGGCTGCCTGCCTTTCTTTCTCTTTTTTAAAAAACACTTTTCTTATCCTATAGGAGAAAGGTAAACTGAAATAATGCTAGATAATTAAACTGGCAGGCAAAGGACCAAGTAAGGGATGTTTTTATCTTTACCTGTCTGTCCTTCCATCAAAAACATTTATCAATTACCTACTATTTGCCAAACACTACACTAGAGGCCTGGAGGCCATATTCATTTGCAGCACTCTGCCTTCCCTCTAGCTAAAACTACTGCTTGCTACCCTACAACTACCACGTCATGAATGAAGTATTAATACAAAACAGGGCTGTGAACTGCTTTTGGCTGCACTTGCATTGGTATCTCCTTAGAGTTGCTGCCCTGGAATTCAGACATTAGTATTTCTGCTTACCCAGACCTCTGAGGTCTGTCTCTTCCTTCCGTATCCTTTGACTTCTCTATGAGACCCCTCTGGATAACCACTTTGGCCAACCCTCAGTTATTGCTTTCTCCTGATGTGTTGGAACTGAACTAGTATTATTGGACAGAGCCTTCTTCCCTTCTCTACCTACCTCTCCCTAGAGCTCCCCTTCTCTTCCTCCCTCCATTCTGAAAATCTTATCTTCACCAAATGGCTATTGACCATCTACTCCATGTCAGGCAATGTGCTAGTTTCTGGAGCTACAAAGATATAAATAAGTTATAGTTCTTGACTTCAAAATGTTCACAGTCTAAAGTCTAAAGACGGAAGTCAATAAGAACAGCCCATACTAAAGGAGTAGGGAGTTATGCTCCTCCTTAATGGTGGAGTATCTACATAATTTATTTTGAATTCATTTGCAGAGGAGATTTGCCTCTTCTCCTCTATTCACTAGCTTTTTTAAAGCATTTATTTATCTCAGTATGGACTCATGGACATTTATTTCGTACTTTGGGTTTTAATCCAACACTATTTTGTTGCTTAAATTGTTTCATATTTGGACATTCAGTTGACTCCTGTGTCATCCTGATATACCTCTGTAATTGTGTGTGTTTGTATTGAATATTTTATTACTTTTCTGGTATTACAATATGCTCCAGGCTCATCTTGTGTATTTCCTACCCAGATCCTACAAATGGCTATTTCTTCAAGGCAACAGGGCTCCCTTTCACTGGAGAATGGTATTAGAAACAAAAATCTGAGTGCTGCGTGTGCTCATTGCTACTTTTGGAATGTCATTTCTTTTAGGTCCTCACAGCTTAAGGAGCACAAAAATATTCCAACCATGTATATACAGTGCACATATTTATGAATATTTCTACATGTAACCATCTGTATCTATATTAAGTAAACACATGTTCTAATATCTCCTACTCTACTCCATTACCACATGGATCATTCTAGCCTCCTCCCTTTGCTTGTCTTTAACCTCCAACTTCAACATGACAAACCTGACTTCCGCCATCCACCATTTCCTTAGTTGTTCAATTCCAGTATCATGTATAAGAGTATCAGAATTGTTAACTTGTAACATCAATGGGAAACACTTTTGTCAACTAGAGTAAAGTGCTTACCTGTAGTTCCTTTTGCCCTTAGTCTTACAAACTCCATTTATTTCTATAAGTTACTTAGGTTAATACCTTTTCCTCACCCTCTTCAGTGAGATTGTTTCATATTTGTAATGCAGTTAGATTCTCTTTTCACAGTCTGTATTCTTTACTGGGGTCATCTGATGTCATAATTAATTTTTTCATTGTGCACACATTAAGGTTCACTCTTTGTGTTGTACAGTTCTGTGGGTTTTGACAAATGCCTACTGTCATGGATCCATATTAGACTATCACATGGAATAGTTTCATCCCCATAAAAATTCCCTGTGCTTCACCTATTCATTGTTCCCTCCCCCTGCCGCTGAAACCCTGACAACCACTGACCTTATTTCTATCTCTATAGTTTCATTGTTTTCCAGAATGTAAATAATTGGATACATTCCAGAATATAAATAATACTCACACAGTATAGAGCATTTTTAAGACTGGCCTTTTTCACTTAGCAATATGCCTTTAGGGTTCTCACCTGCCTTTTTGTGGCTTGATAGCTCATTTCTTTTTGTTGCTGAATGATATTCCCTTGTATGAATTCGCCATAGTTTGTTTATTCATTCACATACTGAAGGGCATATTCTTTGCTTCCAGTTTTGGGTGATTATGAATAAAGCTGCTATAAACAAGTGTGCAGAAATTTGTATGGACCTAAGTTTTCAACTCAATTGTATAAGTACTTGGGAGCAAAATCTCTGGTTGTGTGATAAGACTTACTTTGTAATCTTCTAAAGTGGTTGAAACATTTTTCATTCCTATCAGTAATGAATGAGGGTTCCTGCTGCTCTGCATCCTCCCCAGTACTTAGTATCACCAGGTTTGGGGACTTTCAGGAATTCCAATAGGCATGTAGTGGTATCTTATCATTGTTTTATTTTGCAATTCCCTAATAATATCTAGTGGTGAGCTTTTTTTCATATGCTTATTTCCCATCTGTATATCCTCTTTGGTGAGGTATTTGTTTAGAATTTTTTGCTTATTTTTTTAATAGGATGCTTTGTTTTTATTTTTAGTTTTAAGGGTTTTTTTGTGTATTTTGGATACAAGTTCTCTATTAGATTTGTGTTTTGGAAATATTTTCTCTCAGTTTGTTTCTTTTCCTATGCTATCTTCTGGAAATTTTATAGTTTCCCATTTTACATTTAGGTCTATGATCCATTTGAGCTAATTTTTGTGAACAGTGTAAGGTTTGCATTTACATTTCTTTTTTTTTTTTTTTTTTTTTTGGCATGTGGATTTTCAGTTGTTCCAGCACTGTTTGTTGAAGATTACCCTTTCTCTATTGAATTGCCTGTGCTTACTTGTTGAAGATTAATTAACTATATTTGGTGTGTCTATTTCTGGGCTCTCTATTGTATTCCATTGTTTTATGTGTCTACCCTTTTGCCAATACAATGCTGTTTGAAATTATTTTTAATCTTTGCTTTAGAACAGATTACATAAAAAGTAAACAAATCATGAGTGTATATCTCAATGAATTGTCACAAAGTGGACACATCTGTCTAACCAGCTCCCAAATCAGAAAACTGAATATTACCAGCACCCCCAGAAGCTCCCTTTGTCCCTCCCTTTAGTTCCTAATCTTCCAAGGACAATCACTATCCTGATGTCCAATACCATAGATGAGTTATACCTTTTAAATTTGTCATTTAAATATAATCATATACTATGTAGTTTTTTGTTTGGCTTCTTTCACTCAACATTGTGTTTTTAGGAGTTATCCATATTC
Source organism: Microcebus murinus (assembly GCF_040939455.1). Classification (NCBI taxonomy): domain Eukaryota; kingdom Metazoa; phylum Chordata; class Mammalia; order Primates; family Cheirogaleidae; genus Microcebus; species Microcebus murinus. Next base: position 110,755,047 of record NC_134105.1, on the reverse strand, counting down.
ATATACATACAGTTTTAGTTCATTCTCATTACCATTTAGTATTACAGCAGTGGGCATTTGGTTAGTTTTCAGTTTTGACCTATTATAATAGAGTCGCCGTGAAAATTACTGTGCATGTCTTTTGGCAAACGCACGTGTGCATGTCTTTCGAGTATATGACTAGAAATGACATTGCTGAATTATAGGAAATGAACACACGCAGCTTCAACGGATACTGCCAAACAGCTTTTCAAAAGCAGCTGCACCAATTTTCACTTGCATTCTTAGTGTATGGTTGGGCAGAGGGCTTTATTAAAGCTCTCTAGATGATCCTCATGTTCAGCCAAATTGGAGAACCACTGTTTTAGGAACTTCCCAGAAGATTCACTGATTAATCTAGATTCTCTATTCTACATCATTTCTCAAGAAATTTCTGAAATCTTTCCCATCAACTCTTGGCAATCATGCCTGGTTATCATATAGCCATTCTTTGACATTTGTCACAAACACATACACACACACACGCAAACACTACCACCAAATAATGATATATCTTTTCAAAGCAGGACATTATGTATTTCCTGATCTTAACACCATTTTGCCTCGGGAACTTCTCTCAAGTTTATATAGACTTAGGTCCACGCACAGTGTAAATTCTCAAACAAGTCCAAACGACTCCTCACTGTCCTCAGCTCAAAGGACCTCTCACTGCTGTCAACTTTAAAGTAACCCTGGAGTTTGTAATTAGGAACCAACTGGCTCTCATACAGATTCTGATAGAGAAGGATTTGTTTGTATTATATTTTAAAAGGACACAGATACAAGAATGGATAAACAATAATTGATCTTTCGAAAACAGCATTAGCTCATGCTCTCTCTGTGGCTTAGCAACCAGACCTTGTACACGTGGAAGGAGTGTCACATGGAAACTGAATCCCTGAGGTTGGACACTCAGCTCACAGCAATGAGAAGGAAGGTCAGATACTGTTCTAACCCTGTATAATAAAATTTTGTTATAATGGTTACATTTCTAAGAATCACGTTCTTGTTTTGCAACAGCTGGAGACCAATTCGTTTCTCTGAAGTAAATTAGCAAGCAAAAAGGAATGCTCTTCCTATACCAAAAGGAATAGGAAAAATGATAAACAGAAACCTCCATCTCTAAGCCGTTTTTCTCCTAAGCTTTTTTGGGGGAAAAAGAGATACTTCTTATTACAGAGTGAAAATGGGGTGTTTGAGCTGGATATGATTTTATAGGAACAAAGATTACTGTACTCAAGCCGACCCTCTCATTTCAGTACAAAAACATATACCATTATTTACATTCTCATGAGCAAATTGTAAGAGAAGGACTCCTTATTTCCAGTTTAGTACAAACCCATATCATTCAAGCTCTTCTTCCATCTGAATCCAACTGCTATTCTATGCCTCATTTCTCCCTTTATCGTTCCACCCACTGTTATCTTGTCACACTACTCACTTGAACTACACGTGCTATAGATTTGCATGACTTTGTGACTTTTTCATGTTGTTCCCTCCAATTGGAATGCCTTTCTCCTCTTTTCATTCCCCATTTTTATTTCCCCAATCTCTTCTTTCCAAAGCCAGCTCAAATGCTAACTCCTCCAGGAAGTCTGCCTTAATTATTCCCAGTAGAGAAGGCATTGTGGTGTTTGTTATTTTTGTTTTTTTGTGGGGTTTTTTGCCTCAATAGTATTCTTTTATATTTCTTTTTACTACTCATTTCATTTGGCCTCAGTTTATGGTTAGCATGTTTGCAAGCCCCCTCATTTATTGCATGGTAAGCTTTTTAGGAGCAAGTTTCTGCCTTGTTTTATTTAAACTTTGTATTTCCCCAATCACCCGGATGATGTCTTGGACATAGTAAATGCTATGCTGACTTGAACTGGGTTTAGAGAACTCTTTGAAAATGAATAGGAGAAAATGAGTCATCTACTGGAATATGGGAATGGCCTCCTTTTATTGTTACTCTCACAACTACCTCCTTGTGGCCATGGCATTTCACCTGTGCAACCTTTACCGTCACTAGTCTCAATGCAAGCTCCCACCAAGATTAGCTAGTGACTGCACGGTAACTCCTGACTTTATGACAAAAGCCTTCCCACTGTGGCTGGACACAAAGAGGAGTAAGAGACTGGCGTGGCTTGCAGGAAGGGGTGCTGGAGAGGGATTGAGGCAATCAGCTTCCCCATAATCAGGGAACACTGAGGGGAAGATTGATCAAATGTGCTTTAATGGGATTTAGATTGCTTTTATCTTGATTAATCCCTGGAGGAAATAGGTTTCCATTTCTAGAAAATAATTATTTTCTTTGCAGCAGCTGCTGCTACCCAGCAATCACACGTGCAAGGACTCTCACATGGAGGATGGCTCGAGTGAGCCTCCTTCACCAGCCAGCCCCTCCTGGGCGAAAGAATGAACACCCAAAGATTCCATGGCCTAAATCCATTCTATTTAATTCCCAAGAAAAATGAGAGCAATAGCCAAAAAATTTCCACTGCATCTGGATAAGTGATCATAAGAGGGAATTACAGGAGCCTGGGTAATAATTCACTGTTTGTTTTCTAGAAGGCATGTCTCATCCTCTGCTGCTCTTGCACCTGGGAAAGAGTGTTGCTCACAACAGGGGTTCCATCAGGTTTTCTTAAAAATGTTGATTTATGTATTTGTTGAATGTCTACTTACCTATTCGCTTGTGGATTTAGCTACTAAATCCTCCCTTCCCTCTTTGTCTTTCTAAATTGCTGTCATCATTCAAATTGTTTTTCCTCCATGAAACCCTTTAACTTTGTCCTGAATTGGGAGTAAAGGGAATGAAGTCTTTGCTCTATTTAACCTCTCCAGTGCCTCGTTTATCTGTCTGTCCCATCCAAACTTTTAAGAGGAGCCAACTGATTTAGACCACTGCTTCTCAAACGTGAGCCCACATTGAAATCACCTGGAGGGTCCCAAAGCCATAGTTTCTGATTCAGCAAGTCTGGTGCAGGGTATTAAAATTTGTATTTCTAAAAAGTTTCCAGATGATGTTAATGCTGCTGGTCCAGGGCTACCCTTCAAGAACCATGGATGTGGGGAACCTTGTTATAGCACCAAAGCGTGTCCCCACAACTCTTCTTTCTTTCTTTCTTTCTTTCTTTCTTTCTTTCTTTCTTTCTTTCTTTCTTTCTTTCTTTCTTTCTTTCTTTCTTTCTTCCTTCCTTCCTTCCTTCCTTCCTTCCTTCCTTCCTTCCTTCCTTCCTTCCTTCCTTCCTTCCTTTCTTTCTTTCTTCCTTTCTTTCTTCCTTTCTTTTCTTTCTCAGCTCTTCTTTCTAATCTCTCCCTCACCTGCTTAGTGAGACTCATAATGTCCCAGATGAATTGCAGTCTTCTTGCCATGACACACACCTTCCTTCCCAGTCTGGTTGCTGCCTGCCTTTGCATTCCTGGGGCCAGGGATCTCCTGCCACCCTACCTCACACCCAATGCCCCCCTTCTAGCTATGCTGTACCTTTTATGATTTCCTTAACATCCAAAATGCTGTTTCAACTTATTTGCAGCACTGTTCCCTCTAGCTGGGATGTTCATCCTTGCCTGACAAGTTCTTTCTGAATCTTCAAAATTCAGCTCACACCCCCTCTTTTCTACCAGCAACCCTGCTTTGCCTCCCCCCACTATTCCTTCCAACCCTCCACACTTACACACAGGCAGTCAAACAATTTGTCCTTTAGCCTTCATATGGCAGAGTATCTTGCCTCCATTTCCACTCGCTATATTACATTAGAATTGTTTTAATATCAATCGGCCCCCTCCTACTGAATATGAGCTCTTGTGGGGCTGGAAGGATGTCATTTTGATTTTCTAGGGGCATGGCCATTAAGTATTGATAGGAGTGAACCTCTGAGGTTTGATAACACCTGAGGTTTGATGTGTGTTTTACTCTACTCTCTTGAAATAAGGTGGAGGGGGTAGTAAAAGAGTCACATGATTAGCAGGCAAGGATACTGGAAGGCATGGGCATGAGACCAGGGAAAATGTTGGAAAACTCCCTAAATGATGCCAATGCTCATGGCTGTAAAGTTTATGGCAACAAAGTATGATAAAGACTGTGTGAACAGTTATGAGAAAAGCATAATGCCTTGGGGTGCACTGAGAAAATCAAGGTGCTGTGTTCTATGATGGTTCTTCACAGCAAGCAAGAAGTGCCATGAACTGCACTTGGTTCTCTCCAGAAGTCACTTTCTTCTTACACTGACAGTTTCCACTGATGCCATTGCTTGAAGGGAGGCTTGGAAAGAGTGCCCTTATCTTGGCCTCTGAGAGCCCGCTGAGAAATGACGTGTGAAGAGAATAAAGGTTGGCAGGTGTACAACCTCCCAGGACAGGAGACAGGACAAGGACAATTTGTCTCTTTAGAGACATGAAGGCCCGGGGCTCTTCCACTACACACATTTAGTGAGATTAAAAAGAAGAACCTTAGAAAAGGTAGAGCCTCCAAGTCCACATTTTTCCTTTCCATCAGATGATATCTCATTTGTGGTTTCGATTTGCATTTCTCTGATGATTAGTGATGTTGAGCTTCTTTTCATATGCCTCTTGGCCATTCGCTTGTCTTCTTCTGAAAACTTTCTATTCCACGAAGAGACTGTGGTTGACGGAGGAAAATGTTGTAACCTGTCATAGGGGTAGGAAGGTATCTGAGCTTTCTGCTAAAAGCCCCCATCTCCCTATCTGAAAACTGGTGGTGATAGACAGTCCTGCCCCTCTGGTCGAGAGATACCCAATTTCTTCACACAGAGAGAAAGCCATCTTCTGCACTGCTACTACCATTGTCTTTCTGGGACCCATTTTAATCCTTAAGTTCTATAACTTCACAATTCTTCAAGAGAGAAAGAATAGGAATAAATATTAAGTATGTGTCAATTCCTTTTGATTAGCTGAACTTGGGGTGGCATTGAGAGTTTATAGAGGGGTTGCATGGTAATAATCACTTAGACGCACAGGATATTAGAAGTGGTAAAGGTTATATCTCTGTTTTAATATCCAGGGTTTACTTTTTATAGATGGCTGCGAAACAGCGTGTGACTTACACAAGATTACTAAGTATATAGTGGCTGTGTTTATACTGGTCAGAAAACCTCCTGGACTCACCACCCTGTGAAGTTTCCGTTAGAACTTTAATTCCCATTGGCTACGAGCATTTCGAAGCAAGCTGGCTTTGTGAAATGGAGTGAGGGGACCTGTTCTGTCCCATGTGGGTAATTGCTTCCAAAGCCAGACTTTGCTTTCCCTTTGTCACACCCTGATCCCTTCACCCTCAGACTGGATTGCCCAGGGGAGTGGGGTAAAGGAAGATGTCATTACAAGTTGACCACTTCCAGGGGAGGCTCCACCTTGGAAAAAGGCCTGCAGAACCCTCTCAGGCACCTGGTTGGTATTAGATCAGGAATGCTGCTGCCCTGAAATGTGTCCCATCCTTGGGGCATTGGGCTGAGGCTGTTTAAGGATCATAGAATTTCCAGGAGCTCAGAATTCCTGTTCATCTCTCTCCCTTTTACCCTCTGCGTATCCCTAAAATCAAAGGTAGCTGTACCAGGTGGCTATTTTGTCATGACACACTTCTCTACCTGACTCACCAAAGCTTAGTCCACTACACCCTGTTCCCTGCTTGCAAACAGCAGCCTGGCTTTCCAGATGGCGTGGCTCAGTGTGCCCAATGCGCATGCACACACATCTGGACACTAGGCGTGGCTTCCTCCACTGGCTTGACCTTCTCCTAGGGGTCCCTTCAATACATTTTGAAACATAGTTGTCCAGAGATCATCACAAAGATGGCTGTAACTAAGAGCTGTGGCTGGGGACCAGAATGAGCTCTGTGCCGGACCCTGCGCTCTGCACTGTGTAGCAGGAGCAGATCTGTGTACAGGGGTGGGAGGGGCAGGGCAAGAGAGCAAGGCAGGTAAGGCACTTCACCATCCTCTTCCTCCTTCATCCTCAGAAGTCAATGAAGTTCTCTCAAATGGGAAACTTTTCTTAAGCCAGGACTCTGCAAGTGGGTCAGGGCACCGAAATAAATCGCAAACGTCAAGGGTTACCGGGTTCTTACTTTGCAATATTTGGAGGAGCTCCTTAGAAGCTCATTTGCATTGGGATGGTGTTGGTGCTGGTGGAAACTCATGGGAGAAAGCGGAGCTGGAGAAGCCCCTTTCATCCCACAACCACTCAAGAGGTCTCTTCTCTTTGCCCCAGGGATGCCATACTCACCTGGATCGCTCCCAGGGCTGCAAGCTTATTTGCCTCTGACTCACAGGATGACTGTGATTAAATTTCATTATCTGTTCAGTTTCCAGGTCTAGAGGTTTCTGGCTTTAGGTAGGCCATAAGCATCAGCTCTGCTAAAAGACTTTTGACTAATGTGCACTGTCATTGAATCACAAGAGATTTTCACACACTCATAATTAGTCTTCAGAAGGAGCATATATTTACTGTTATCTCCGGATAAGAAGAGCAAAGAGAGCAATGTCATTTCCCTCCTTTCTTCTAAGAGATGGGAGCAATTTGTGACCTAGTTTTTTTGAGTACCCTGAATTCCCTTGAGGCTGAAGAAAAGAACATAGCCTTGAAAGGCTGAAGTGAGGATCTAATGAGAAAATAAAACCTGTCTCCACAGCCCCTGAGTCCTTGCCTACACTTCTCTGAGGAGTACTGCAGGGCAGAGCAGGGTTTACTCATTATGTGAGGCCTAATGACATACATAAAAATGGGGAAATTATGCATATAGAGGATTATAATGAATCCTATCATTATACTGGCTTAATTTTTTGTGGAATGTGTCATTTTGGTTTTCAATCTGCACTAACTTCCTTATTAAGGGGATGTCTAACTCACATGTGAGTTTTAAATCATGGACTCCAAGTATAGGTTAATAGTAAAACTGAGTTTCCAGAGGATGCACAAACCCACTTATGATCTGAGGGGTAAAAAGTTAAATAGGTCCTCCTATGTCCATGCTAAACTAGGAAGAAAACAGACATGAAACCTGGGGTTCTGATGAGTGATCAAAGAAGCCCAAATGATGGAATCTATACCCCTTACTTGCACCATTCAATATCCCTAATCCACATTTGAGTAACTGATTTTCCAAACAGCTAAATGCAAGACAGCATTTTAGTCTGGGCCCATATACTCTTAGTAATCTCCTCCTCTACATACATTCCCTCCTAAGTTAAGCTGCTTCTGTCTGTAGACATGAGAATGGTGCTGTATAATTGGGAGCACAGGGAGAAATTCTGGTTAGAGAAGGAGGGGCAGGGAAAAGATGGAGAGAGACAGAGGGGATATTGTGGAATCTTTTTTCTACATTTCTTCATCCGTGAGAATGAACACTCTGACCTCGCCATCTCGACTGCTAATATGTGCTGTTTTACAGTTAAGGGTGTTATTAGCTGAAAAGAGGCACTCTAGCGAGGCTATTCTTTACTTTCCATTTTGCAGGAGGCCTAGAAAGAGGGACTGATTCCATAAAAGTATCACAGCTCTACTGTTGTGAAACCAAAGTTAGAACAGGGCCTTCCGACTTCCAGTCTAGAGCTATCTTTAATGCAGCATATCTCTTCACAGGAGCACAGACACCAGGAATAGGAATACTTAGAGGTCAGAAAATCCTTCAAGCTCCAAATAAATAAACTAAAAAATTACAAGTTCAGCAAGCGACAGAATAATAGAGAGATGGTTCTATTCTGTCTATACTAATGCAACTTAGCAGCTTTCCAAAGTGCCAGTGGAATGGCATCAAGGTCCCCTTGCATGTGATGGTCTGGCTCTGCCCCCTTCACTCTAGCTACCTAAGTGTGGGTGGCCGTAGGTGTGTGTGGACCAATGTGGCATGCTCACTGCTCATTCTCTGTTTAGTGTGATGAGCAACTTCTTTCTTTTGTATCCCCTACTCTAGCTTGGATATTGAGCAAATTGGACGTGCATCTATGAGTCAGGACCATTCACATTTATGTTAACTCTGGAATAAAAGATGTATATTTTTTATAAAACCATAATATGTGTGGCCTGAACTAAAGGACGGCATCACAACTCTCATAAATTCTAAGGAATTGCATACAAGGTGAGTAGGGTGATAGTAGGAGTGAAATGATAGGTTGTGTGGCCAACTAGTTATTTCTACTTGAGGATGGTCTCCCTACTCCCTCTCTAAACCAAACCTGTTCAGTGTTGGTAAAGCTAATTTGATCTGAGTTGCTATGGGAACGGAGAAAGGAGTTCCTGGAAATGTAATAATAATATCTGCCTTCTAAAAGGGCAGCAGCCTTCTACTTCAATATCCTCCCGTATGTCTGTATTAAGCTGGCATTAGCAAATGGGTGTCAAATGTCATCCCCACCCAAATTGCTAAGAGGATAATTTGTAGCGTTGGGTGTGACTCTACTGGCTGATTGGCTAAAGAAAACATTTTTTATTGCATCTGGATTTGAATTATTTTTGCATAGTATGGTTTGGCTGCCTGGGAGAGGACCCAAATGTTGCCTTTCCCACCAGACACAAATCTCAAGGCCTATGTAGGTCAGGCTAGGAGCTGTACATTTATTTGCATGTGCTCAGATTGTACAGCTCAGTTTCTGAAGCTTGACAAATACCTGACAAACACTGGAAACTTCACGGTCATCTTTGCCTAATGACATGTTGATGTGTTATAGAGGAGGTAGTGGGGGGAAGGGTGTTGATAATTTCAAGGCCCAAAGAACCAGTGGAATCAGAATCACAAAGCTGAAAGATGGCAACAGAGGATCCGCTGTTCCCTTGCTCCTCAAAGAACGATCCATGCTCATTCCAACACTGGCATAATCGGCAAGCTTGTTGGCAATGCAGAATCTCGGACTCTGCCCCAAACCTGCTGAATCAGAATCTAAATTTTAACAAGATCTCCAGGTGATTTGTTTGCTCACTGAAGTTTGAAAAGCACCGGTCTGTTCCAACTTCTTAATTTTACAGATAAGATGACTGAATTCTGGAGGGGAGAAGTGACTTGCCTAAGGTGTTGCTGGGGTTCAGTAATGGAGCCAGAACAAAATCCCAGTATCTCTGAGAGCGAGGCTTTGCCATTATTACTCGATGTAGCTTCTCAGAAGCTGTGGTTGGGACAGGCTGTTAGAGAATGGCGTCCAAGAATCATGGCCTTGTCCCTAGTTTTATGCCATCCCAAGCACTGTCCCATTTCCAACCTCAAATTTGTACCTATTGCTGGCCCTAAATGGTGTGCTCATGTTGACCAATCAGAACACCAATTTTGAGAGTGCTCCATTGGGCTGTGAAAGTAGCTGATAAAGGTTCCATTCCAACATGAAAGAGCAGATGATCTCTAGTCTTTCCCTTCCTGTCTGTTCTTTCAAGGCCCCCAACAGGGGCCGATCAGTAAGTCTTTGTGAATTACTCCACAGGGGAATGCTTCTCCTGTGTTCTAAAGGCTAGAAGCAAGGCTTTTTCCTGATAATTATATGACTAAATAATTGAAAACCAACAGGGGATCTAAAGAGGTGCCTGGTGCTTTGTGCCTTCTCAAGGTTCACTAAGCAAATCTCTCCCTAGGCTGCAGCAAGTGTGGACCAGAGTTCCATGTTTCACGTATGAATCAGTGGGTGTGGGTGAGTGTAGGCTGTGATTGTTCTTCCCCTCCCTTAGTACTCTCTACTCTACCCCACCCCAAAGATGAGCCTGCTAGAAAGTGCCATACATCTTGCTTCCAGATACAAGAGATGACTGAGAACAACAAAATTTCCTGTTAACTCTCAAAGGCTGGCATCATCTTGGCATCCCTCGTTTCTACTATCTCACTTCTTACATAGATTTCTGTGTGGACTGTTCCAGGCAGGTTAATCATTCATTATTCCCTGAACGCAATTCATTATTTCCTAATTTCTTACTTTCATTCTAGTCATTTTTTTCTGATATCTTGCTGCATAACAACTCACCCCAAAACTTAGTGGCTTAACACAATAATGGTTTTATCATCTCTCATGAGTTTATGAATTGACTGAATCTCATCCAGCTGGGGATTTCTGCTCCACTTGAAGTCCACTGGGGCTGCAGTTGTCTGTGACTTGACTAGTGGGAGCAGACAAAGATGGCACATTCCCATGCCTTGGCAGGGCTGGATAGTGAGCTGGGTTTTCAGCTGTAGGCAGGGCTGGGTCTCCTTTCTCCCTCTCTCTTTCTCTCTTTCTCTCTTCACTTGGCCTTTCCAGGTATTCTCTCCAGCAACGTAGACATTTTACAAGGCAGCTTAGGTCTCCCAAAACCACAAAAGCAAAGTTTCCACACTTTTGTAAGGCTTATATCCTGAACTGGCAAAGTGTTATTACTTCCACCATGTTCTGTTGGTTAAAAATGAGTCACAGGAGAAGCCCAGAGACTACCAACCACAGGAGTCTCAAAAAGTTCTCTGGGAATAACCTGGTTCCTTTCTTTTTGCCAAACATTGTCTCGTACCTGCTTCAAAACTAGGGGTTCTTAATCTAGAAGTCTATGAGTGAGTTTCAAGAGAGTCTATCAACGTCTAGAAGTTGTATTTTGAGTCATGATGCACATATGTACTTTTCTAGGATAAGGATCCCCAGCTTTCATCATATCCTCAAAGGGAGGACCTATGACCCAGAGAAGGCTGCAACACAGGAATGAAGAGCAAGTCACACCTGATTCTACATGCCATCTGCTCAATATTTATGTGCTAATGTGGCTCTTTGGAGAATGCATGTTATGTGTTGATAGTGCATCTCAGTAACTAGTTCTGAAATTCTCCTAAGACAATAGCCACATCTCTTATTTATTTCAAGACTCCCTAGCTTTTTTTTTAAACAAAGCCTTTTAAATAATACATGCTCCATAAGACACGTGGGTTGATTTTCTACAAAGGACTTATCTGGCTTTTGATGTAAGAAGAACATAGATACAGCCACCATGACTAACATCATTCTTATTTTATATAGTGTCACCCTTTCTAGTGTAAAAAACCTTTATTTATATTATCTGATACTTATCTAGTTTTCATCTACAAGGTCAGTGGAACAGTAGTTATTATAATATTATTTGGTACTAAGGAAACTGAAGTTTGCATAACCTCTCTCAAGGGTTCAGAGCTAGTTAGAGAAGGAACTAGGGCTGAAGTTTAATTCCCTTGATTTCCACTCTCCTGGGCTTTGTAGCATGAGCCTCTGTGATGAGAGGGAGTGAGCACAGGCGAGGCAGATGCAAAAAACTAGAAGAATAAAAAGTGTAAGGATTCAGGCTTTAGCTTGCATCGAGGTTACTTGGAGGGCTTGTTAAACCACACATTGTCAGCCCCACCATGACAGTTTCTAATTCAGTAGGTGGCCACAGAGAATTTGCATTTTTAACAAATTCCTAGGTAATGCTGGTGCTGCCAGTCTGGTCTTGGGACCACATTTTGAGAGCTCCTGGTCTAATCTATAGCCATATACGATAGGAGACATTTTTCTGAGCCTACTTCTTCCATTTATATTCTATTTTTGATGTCCAGAATATGGTGGCTGTTCGTTTCTGGTCTATATATTTTATACCCAAAAGAGAGTAGTTAGGAACCCCTCCGTCACCCCAAATGAACACCTACACACCCCCTTACGTACCACCTTCCTCTCTGAAATGAAGGAGAGGATTCCAGCAGTCAAATGCTGCATCAGTCCTGCACTTCTCATTGCCATTAGAAAGCTGAGATAGGAAAGTCAAGAGAAAAGGTCAATAAAGGAAAAGTCAATAAAGTGGACTTTCTAGAATGGAGGAATGGGTATATGTGTCATCCGCCTGTCTCTCACAGGAAATGGTTGGCTGCATCAGAGTTTGAGAATTATGCTTATCAGGTTATTTAGATCTTAATAATGTAATAGAATATATCAAGAGCTAATTTAAAAAAAATAGTCCATCCAAACATTATTTACGTGCCTAGAAACTATTTCATTACCAATTTTGCAGGAGAGATGGGTGCTCTTTATTTCTCAATAAGTATGTTTGGTTGTTTTCTTACCATCCTTCCAGAACTATGGCTTGCATGATCCCTATCTTTGAATTCAAAAAATTTCCTGAAAGATTTATCTGAAGCTGGTGGACTGATAGACTTTTCATAACGAAAAAGAGGAAGTGAAATGGGCCCAGTGACATGGCATTATGGAACTTTCCTTTTTGGCCTTAAGATCATCTTGTAGTGTGCAGAGCATATTTTGGGGATAATTATTTGTTTCTTGCCCCTTTAAGGGCTCGTACTGTCACGAGATTTTTGAAAGCGTTTATCATTTGCATTGGGAAAGGTTAATGTATTCTTCCCAAATATAAGCTCCTGTTTATGCAAAAGCATGTCTCTCCTATTTGCCCTGCCAGAGCTCTGATCCAAGCTTGTATTTGAAACCTGATGGTCTCAGGTAGATATTAAAGGATTTCTAGGGCAGAACACATTCTTGTTAATGCAATAGAGAGGAGTCTTATGTAGTCAAAATCATCTGGAAGTAAATTGGTCTTTAGCAAATAGAACATTTAGATTCCTATTAAATGTTCCTGTGTGGTTAGGGGAATGGCAGTTCCTCCAGATAATTATGCAGGCAAGGACTCTTTAAGCTTTTACGTAGGGCCTCTAGGAGTGGGGAGGACTGCCAGACTTGTATGATTGCTTGTTAACAGAACTGTCAGCGAGTTCAGGATGATGTGTGGGCCATCTCCTGCACTGGTTCACTACTGAGAGTCCAGGGATGGAGAGAGGAGACAAAAAAAAGTAATACTTTCCAGATATGAAAATTGAGGCATGGTAGAAGAGAGAGGGTTTCAAAGTATCACAGTTACAATTTAAGATAGAGCCAAGTTCTCCAGAAAGACAGGTCCAATAAAAAAAAAAATTTTAATAAATTTAAAAAAAAGAAAGAGTCAAGTTTTCTTAATTTCCATCGGTTGTCTCTGACAAAAAGAATTTGAGAATGTGGTCATTTTAGGAGTAGTCGAATCCCTTCACTCAACAAAGAAAGAAACTAAGGTTTATGGAGATTAAATCACAGCACCTAAGACATTTGTCTAGTTAGAAGTAAAGTCTAGGTAAGACCTAGGTATCTTTAATACTACTTTGGTGCTTAATCTACACCTCTTGTTCTTTGGGCTTAAAAAATTAACACATGAAAAGTTATTCCCAATTATGAGAAAGATGATTTTATAATTAAACAGATACTTTCATAGTGTGACTTAAAGAAATAAGTCCCTTGCCTCAAGTATCTGTCCTAATGTTTATGAGTTCATCATTGGAGTTTCATTCTTTGGGCCTCAAGACCTTTTGTTTCTCTGTGCCAGAATTTCTAGGAGACCTAAGCTTTATCCATTTTCACCTTATATCTTTGTTAATCATCAGCCGAAAGCAAGACCCTGAAGGCATGAAACTGGCACCATTAAAGCCCAATGAAAGCCAAAAATAAATAAATAAATAATGATAGTTGGGGCCAAAACAGACCCTTCAGGGTCTGTAGATTTTGTCTTCTTTTTATGCCCTGCTCTGCACTCAAACATAGGCCTCTCAACAGTCTAGACTCCCTCCACAAATAGTCTTGACTTCCATTGGCTTTATCTGCTTATGTTCTGAAGCTGCTCAGCCACAGAGCAAGGTATTTGTGGAGACTGAATCAGGGTTCAAGCCCAGGGACTTCATGGGGTGTGAGAGTCCCCAAGCAGGGCATATCGTAGATACCTCTCTAGCCCCGCAGATTCAGCCCACATCTAGCCTAAGGTGTGAAATGCTTTAAATTATTTTCAGAGAGATTTAAACACACACACGCACTTCTCACTAAAAGGCAATATGAAGTGTGGATATGGAAGAAGAAGGGTAGTTCTTTGCTAGGGGAGGTGGAGGAAGTATTTGTGGGCTGAGTACTAAGTAAATCATCTTCTGCCCAGCTGGAGGCCTCTCTGAATCCAGCTAGCAAAAGAATTCCATGAAATCACCTCCCAGAATATCGCCCCAATGGGCCATGTGCTGAGTCTGCTGCGCTCATGAGTGCTCACATGTTTCTACAGGAGGGTTCAGTATTTTAGGGACATTTTCCCCTTTCTGGTTAAGTCCCCACCTATCCTGAGCATTCAGATGGTGGAGTAAGAGACAATGGCAGGTAATAAAATATGCACAGGAAAGTAGATTTGCATTCAAGTTTGGAGTCTTCGCTTCCTGAACATTCTTCAGCTAAGATTTATAAGCACTTATTATGTGAAAACCGTTGCTCTCAGTACTATTGCCCAAATCTACCAATATCTGTTTTCTCATGTGTAAAATGGGAATCATATGTCATTTTATTAATACTTTGTAGGACTATCTGGGGCTTAAATGAGATAATATCAGAGATCCTGACCTACTGCAGGCACACAATAGAGAATAACTATTATTTTGTTGATACATGTTATTTCATCCTTAAAAGTAAAGTATGAGTCCTGACTAGACCATAAGCATGTTAAAAATTAGGGTCAATATCTTATTCATTTTTATTTTCCAACCCCTATCAGAGTAACTTGTACATAATCTAGCTTTCTATTCATGTTTGTAGAAATGAATTAATAGTAGGGGATTACTATACTGTGTGGTGATGTATAAATATATAATTTCTCAAGTCAAAAAAATCATTGAAAACCAGGGGGCAAAAAGCAAGGTGTGTCTGTGGGTGCATGTTTGTGCGTCTGTGTGTATTTGTGCGGTGAGGAATAATAAGACAAGAGGGGATATTGTGAAATCTCCATCAAATTCTCTCCCATCCCCAAGTTGAGCATTTAGTTTGCAGAAATAGTGTCATTAAATAATTCTTCCTAGACCATTGCAGGCTACTTACTGTTCCGTTTTTCCACGTGATTAATCTGAAAGTGCAAATTGAAGATTTCAATGGGATTTAACTCGCTTTCAGATAGATACCTTGGGTTGTTGACGACATTGTTTTTCAAAATGGGGACCCAGCCTCCTTGTTTCCCACCATCTGACTTTCTGGCTGTTGCCTTGAGTAATGAAGCTCCATGGGAAAACACCAGTGACTCCAATCACATGCAGAATGCGTCTGCTTCCTTCTTGTTTGAATTACTTTCTCGGCGCCCAGTTCATTTCTGGAAGCACATCAATTCCAGGATGTGCAAGATCCTGGGACAGAGTATTCTCTCTCATCCTCTGCTAATGAGATACGTGAAGCCGGTTAAGAGGCAGCCACAGTACACAACGAGCACCCCAGCATGCATTTCCTTTAATTACCCATGTTTGTGTTCTTGCTAATCGGAGAGGGATTTCTGTGATAAAGCAAGTCTTCATTCCTTTTCCTCCTTCCCTTAACTCCGGCCTTCTGAGGAATATCCATAATATTAATATTTCCTCCTCTGCTGGTAGGACTTTACAGCTAATTAAAGCACTGCGGACTGACTTGGCCATCTGGATCCCATCTGTTGTTCTTCACAGACTAAGAGGGCATCATTGGGGTGGGGGAGGGGAGAGTTTATCAGTAACCTTCATCTCGTCAACCTCTTTGCATCTTACCAAGAAGGTCAGAGACCAAGAGGGCGCTATCAAATGTCACGAATGTCACTTATGGATCAGTGTAAGCACTCTTTCATGTACTCGATTAATACTAAGTCTTTCCAATAGATATAGTGCCATGATCCTAAAGGTGGTATGTGAGCAATATATGGCATGGAGACTTCAGAGAGAGAGGAAGAAAGAGAAAGAGCAAGTGCAAAGTCTGCAAGAAGAGGATCCATATGGGTTTATTCCTGTGCCTCTCAGAACACCATGTAGGATAGATACTGGTGACAAGAGTGACCAGTTATGAACACCTATCATACACCAGGTACTTTTCATAGATTCCTCTCAGCCTTGTGTAACCTCAGTGTTAGCTTCTGACTGTCCCTAAGTTCTACAGTTTGCTGAAATCATCTTGTCTTTTAACATTTTAGTAAAAATTGGCTTGGATGTCCATCTTACATACATCAGAAAACTCAGAGTCCTTCTCAATATCTCCAAGGATTCTTGGGATGCTTATATTTCTGTTAATGCTTCCTGGCTCCGAGTTCCTTCTTCCAAGTAACTTAATTTGATATTGTCTTGCATTGTATTATGAATATTAGCAAACAGGTGCAAAAGAAAAGAGTAATTAGTCATGTACCCAGTTTCGACAATGGCCAATTTGTAGTTAAATTTTTAAATCAATATCCCCCCACTTCCTACCATAACTGGAATTTAAGAAAAAAAAATCCCAGACATAATATAATTTCCAGAAATAATATTATTTCATTCATAAAAAAATTCAGTCTGTGTTTTGAAGGGACTGTGGGGAGCCCCCCAGGTTCCCATTTTCCGGTGTTCATACCTTTGTGTAATCCCCTCCTCTTGAGTATGGGCAGGACACGTGACTTACTTTTAACCAATAGCACACAGCAAAAGCGACAGAGTGGACATGATTGTGTGTGCATGACTAAACAACATAAGACTGCAATATCCGTCTTTCCAGGAGACTTTCCCTGTTGCTGGCTTAGAAGCATCAAGCTGCCAGTTGTGGGCACCCAGTGGGAAGGGCTGCGTGGCAAGGGACCCAAGTTGGCCTCCAGCTGACAGCCAAGGAGAAACCAAGACCCCCAGTGTGGGAGGGCGGAACTTCGGTAGCAAGGAGCTGAATTCTGCCAACAACTGGATGAGCTTGGAAGTGCACCCTCCCTCAGTTAAGCCTCACGGGAGACCTCAGCCCTGGTAGACACCTTGATTACAGCCTTACCCAGAACCCCACTAAACTGTCTTCAGTCCTGACCTACAGAAATTCAGAGATAATGAATGTGTGTTGTTTTGAGCCTCTAAGTATGTGGTAACTTGTTACACAGCCCAAGTTAACTCCTGCAGTATGTGTGATGGTTAATTTTATGTTTCAACTTGGCTGGATTAAGAGATGGCTAGGTAACTGGTGAAGCATTGTTTCTGGATGTGTCTGTGAGGTGTTTCCTGAGGAGGCTGGTGTGTGAGTCAGTGGACTGTGGGGAGGTCTGCCCTCAGTGTGGGAAGGCAGTACCCAGTCAGCTGGGCGCCCAGATAGAACAAAAAGGCAGAGGAAACACAGATTCATTCTCTCTCTCCTGGAGCCCAGGTTCCTCTTCTTCTGCCCTTGGGTATCAGAAAGCCATATTCTCCAGCCTTTGGACCCCAGGGCTTGCACTAGTGGCCCCCTGGGTTCTCAGGCCTTTGGCCTCAGACTGAGAGTCACACTATCAGCTTCCCTGGTTCAGAGGCCTTTGGACTTGGGCTGAGCTAGGCCATCGGCTTCCCTGGGTCTCTGGCTTGCAGATGGCCTGTCCTAGGACTTCTTAGCCTCCATAATTGCATGAGTCAATTCTCCTAATAAATCCTCCTTCATCTGTTTTTCTATCGATCTATCATCTATCTGCTATTTGTTCTGTCTCTCTGGAGAACTGTGACTAATACAGTATGTATCTCTAAAAGATAAGGACTTTTACTTTATATTATTGTAATACCACTACCACATCAAACAATAATATAATTTCTTAATGTCATCAAATATCCAAATGCTCTCCAAATTTTCACAACTGTAATTTTCTTCTACTGTTGGTATGTGCTAATCAAAATATAAGAAGTTCACATATGGCATTTAATTTTAATATCTTTTAATTCTCTTTTCACTTTGAAATTACCTTTTCCTCTTTTTTTTTTTGACATTTATTTATTGACTAGGTGATTCATTTGTCCTGCAGAGTTTCTCACTTTCTGAATCTTGCTAAGTGCTTTTTAGTGAAAGCCTTTAGTGTGACCCTTTAGCCCCAATATTTCCAGTAAATTGATAGATCCAGAGGATTGATCAGATTCTGAACTTTTTTGAGAGGTCAAGATTATTTCCTAGGTAGTCTTACATACTTCTGATGACATCATACTGGGAACTTATAATGTCTAGAATCTTCTTTTTATGATGTTAATCAGTGGGTTTGGGTGTCAACTTGATCCATTCACTATAAAGTTTTCCACCAATCTTTCACTCTGTAAATTTAGCTGCCTCTGATGCCCATCGCCTAGTTCTATTATTTGCAAAATCGTAGAAATAAATTATTGCTCTCCACTCTATTGATTTCTTCTTCTATGTGTTCCGCTTCCCTGCATTGCTTTGTCCATTTTACTGAGATTCAAAGAGGTACAGTGACTTGTCCTTGGCTATGTATACAATTATGTATACAAGTATGAAATTGAACTTAGGCCTCCTCAAGCCTAGCATTTTTTTCTGCAAGAGCATTTCAAATTCCTCTCTTCCTGTTCAACACATGGGAAAGAGATATACAATGCAGGCTACTCTAAATGTGTTGACATGCACATTCTCAAGAGAGCTTCAGCATCTCTCCTTTCTTTTTATGACCCCCCACTCCTTAAGCAACATATACATGCACCAACCATGAAGATCTCCAGCCAGATATTTTCTCTCTTGAAAAGATTTTTATGGTACAAATTTTCTAATTAGGGAAATCCTTAATTCATACACAAAACACAAATTACTGGGCTCTTTGTCTTCTTCTTCAGATTTCTTAATGCATTAAATAAATATACTCTATTTCCAAGTTACTATAATGTTAAATCACATGGTAACAGGATGTCAGAAGTTATAAACTCTACAGCAGCAGAGCTAAGCCAAAGAAAAAAAAAAAAAAAAAAGAAGTTATAAACTCTTAACTGAGTCACAGCTGTATTGAAGACCAGGTGCTAGACACTTCCCTTAACCAGAAGTGATGCTATAGGTCATTAAATTAAGCATATAGATTCTGATCAGTGGTAACAAAATTTCTGGGTTCAAATCCCAACACTACCAGTTACTAGTTATGTGATGTTGGATACATTGCTTAAAATCTCTGTACTTCACTCTTCAATAAATGGTGCTGGGAAAACTGGCTAGCTATATGCAGAAGAGTGAATCAGGATCCCTACCTCTCACCTCTCACAAAAATTCACTCAAGATGGATAACAGACTTAAACTTAAGACATGAAACCTTAAGAATCCTAGAAGATGTTGGGAAAACCCTATCAGACATTGGCCTAGGCAAAGAATTTTTGAGGAAGACCCCCAAGGCAATCACTGCAGCATCAAAAATAAACAAATGGGATCTGATCAAATTAAAAGTTTCTGCACAGTCAAGGAAACCATCAGTAGAGCAAATAGACAACCCACAGAGTGGGAGAAAATATTTGCTCTCTACACCTCTGATAAAGGTCAAATAACAAGAATCTATCTAGAACTTAAAAGAATTAACAAGAAAAAATCAAACAATCCCATCAAGAAATAGACAACAGAAATGAAAAGAAACTTCTCCAAAGAAGACAGAATAATGGCATGCAAACATATAAAAAAAATGCTCAACTTCTCTAATTATTAGAGAAATGCAAATCAATATCTTACTGGGGTTAGATGCCACCTAACCCCAGTGAGAATGGCCTATATCAAGAAAGCCCAAAACAACAAATGCTGGCAAGGATGCGGAGAGACAGGAACACCCTACACTGCTGGTGGGACTGCAAATTAATGCAACCTTTGTGGAAAAGAATTTGGAGATACCTCAAACAGCTAGAAATAAAAATACCATTCGACCCTGCAATAGCATTGTTGGGCATCTACCCCAAAGAGCATAAGACATTCTATTATAAAGACATCTGCACCCGAATGTTTATAGCAGCACAATTCACTATTGCAAGGTCATGGAAACAACCCAAGTGCCCGACAATTCATGAGTGGATAATTAAAATGTGGTATATGCTCACAATGGAATATTACTCAATCCTAGAAATGACTGTGAGCTAGCACCGTGTATGCTATCCTGGATTAAGCTTAAGCCCATTATCCAAAGTGAGGCGACACAAGACATGGAAAATGGGCCCCACATCTACTCGCCATCAAATTGGTACTAACTGATTAAAACTATGGTTTTCAAATGGTGGCAATGCTCACCAGGGATTGTGGGGGGAGACCCAATCTTAGGGATGTGGCGAGCACTTCGGAGGGGAAGGGCATAACTCTAACCCTTCTTAGGGAGAGCCAAAGATATACAATGTAACCAAAATGTCAAAAAACAAAACAAAACAAAAAAAACACTTTTTTTCGGGTGGTGGGCAGGCGGGAGGGGGAGGAGGAAAGAGGTGTATGCTTTCATAACGTGTGTGGTGCACACCACCGGGGGATTGGACACATGGGGGGGGGAGAGGGGGCAGGGGCAATATTTGTAACCCTAACAATATTTGTACCTCCATAATATGATGAAATAAAAGGAAAAAAAAAACAGGAAAAAAAAAGAAAACTAAATAAGGAAGATAAAGACACAGTTCAAAATAATAAAACAACATATTAGATTGGTAGAAAATATAAAAACGAATTTCTGAAACATCAAGTTTCAAAACTCTTAAAATTCTATTTTAGTTTTTTAATTAGCTGAAAATTCTAATTAATTTAAGATAACACTTTCATAATCTTAAACTGATAATTTCAATACTCATAGTTGTTCAGGGATTCTTGGGATTTTCCAACAAGATACGTATGTATGATGCTCTATTTGTTGGCACATTCCTGGAATATTTTTATAATGATATTTTGATGTTATCTAGTGTGATTTTATTTTTTTAAGTAGTACTTCCAGTTGGAAGAACTAGCATTTCTAGAAGTTAGCATTAGAAGTTAGCATTTAGAAGAAGTTAGCATTTCTAGTAAATATTAAAGAATTCTTTACTAATTAAAAAAAATCTCTGTACTTCAGTTTCTCTATTTGTAACATGGGAATTATTTTTTTAATTACTTATCCTCTAGGGTTATTGTAGGGTTTAAATGAGATAATCCATGTATATGCAGATTCTGGCACCAAATAAGCACCCATATTAATAGTTTATTTCTTTTTAAATGTAGAAAATTCACAGACAGCTTCTCTCCAATAACGACAAGAATCAAGACTGAATTTTTCTAAAATATTTTATATTGCTTAGAGAAAAATGTCATGGCAATAAATTTAATATATTCTAAGGTAGAAAATTATCTAGGAAAAATAGATTTTATCTTCCAGAGTTTATTCCCAAAGCCCACATTTTCTTTGAGCATTTTAATCTCCAAAGCATACTTAGTATATGGGGGAATTGCCTGCCTCTGGATTCAGTGATGTTAGCCATCATTACCATGGTAACAACAAGGGCAATACCTTGAACTTGTGTCATAGAAGCTAAAAGAAAGGGGAATCAATCTGGAAATAATTAAAATCCATAGCTTCTAAAACTTAAATCCAAAGCCATTTAAGACTCAGTCAAAATTCCTAGGGGTAGAACGGAGTCAGCTTAAACCAAGATACATCTTCCAAAAGAACATAGAATAAAAAAATCCAAAACAAGAAAAAAAAAAATCATCTTAACTTCATGGTGTATGTATTAATACTGTTCTGGTGAGTCACAGGAAAATAATAACCCAGAGGTTAGAAATAAAGACATAGGCTGTATTTCTTTCATTCCATGGATAAAATTGACTTGTAATGAGTCTCAAATCTCTTTTTTCATCAAAACAGGCAGATGTACCCATTTTAAGTTGAAAATAGTGTTTCATTGTATTTTTCCATTTATTGTATTGTAGACTTCAGAATTCTAGAATGTTGAAATTAGAAGAAATCTTTCCATATGATTTTATATATTTAACAAGAGGCCAGAGGGATAATGTGTGTGATCACAGTTCTAGTACTCAAGAAGGGTGCAAGTAAGATTAGAACTCAAGTATGCCAAGTCATTTTCTGTCTTCTCCACTACATTAGACTATCTCTATTGAGAACCTGACATTTCACATGTTACGCTTCAACAAAATTTTTCTATCTAATAAGGGGGTAAAAGATAATTATTGAATTACTTTCCAGCTGCCCCGTATCCCGGGAAAAACAAATCGCGATGAGTAGGTGTTGACAGCATCTGAGAAGCTTCTCAAGATGCCTATAATTTGAGGGAGGCTGCTACAGTCCTTGTTATTTCCCACTCCAGAATATTTATATTCTGCAATTATTCTCCACCTCTGACTTTTGCTGAAAAAGGGCCCCATCTGGATATCCAATTTTCCCTTATTAACACTCTTCCAAATTTTTCACTCCTCTCCCATTGCACTTTCAAACATCTTGCCAAACAGAGATGAGAGTCCTGCCTCTTCAAAAGAGGTTGCATGAAGGGCTCACACTCCATTCAGGTTTCTCTGTTCCCAAGCCTCAGTGGTACGAGCTCTCTGGGAGCAAAGAGGCTCTGAGAGGAACAGAGGGACTCCTGGAGGCTCCATTCTTGAGGCTATCTCGTGGCAGGTCCAAAGGAGACTCTGGGAGCAGAACAGCACAAGATTAATTGAATGGAATGAGTACCCGAGCAGGCAAAGAAAGGCTCCTGATCTAACTCCTAGGCATCTGCCCTGCCCCAACTCTGGCCTGGACTCTGAATGCTTTATTTTCACACTTGTCTCTAGAACTGCTCACAACAACTTCCCTAATCTCTCCACCTGCAGTCCTTTGTTTGCTGGTTCATTGTTCCTGCACTTCTAATTCATCCATCTCACAGCCGTTACACTAGTCTTCATCAAGCCACGTTTTCCTTGTTCTCTCTCTTCTTCTTTGCCTGTTCCTTTACCCAATTGGATAAAACTTAAATTCCTCCACCTCAGAACACTCTTCCTCTCCAACCAAGTTCATGCATCTGTTCTTCCTTCCTGCCTGCCCACTGATGCAAGCCTCTGCTCTTGGCATCCTGCCAACAACAGCATCTTCCCTGCCCCAGCCTCTCTCTTCAGTTGGGCCTTTTGCCTCCACACCAGAAAGGAGGTGCCATGCTGCTTCAGTTCCCGGGTGCACTCAGTGTGAGACAGACAGCATTTCAGCAGCCCGGACTGCCTCTCCACCGCCCACGAAATCCCTGGAGCTACCCTCACACCTGGGCTGCTGGGGCTGCCCAGACTTCTCGTCATCTCACCTGCTGCATTGGCCCTGACCCTGGAACTGATCTTTTTCACTTGGTGCTCGCTCTTACGCCCCGAGTTACCCTGCTGGTCAGATGATGTTTCCCTCATTCTTCCTATTCTGAACTTTAGCCCTTATAATCTCTAATGTCTGTGGACTGATCTCCAAAGCACCACCCAACCCCATAGATTCCCACTCCTCCATCTCGGTGCACTTAAAGTCATTTGATGTCAATAATAATAGCTCCCACCAATTGCGTTTATTATTTATTTATCTATTTATTTATTTAACGTGTATTATTTTTCTTTTCTAGAATTTTTAAACTTTTTACATTTCTTATTTTATTTATTTATTACATGTTGCTTATTTATATGTTACTATATCTTCTTTACCAAGTATTTTACCAACATTATCTTATGTAAACCTCATATTAACCCTAATCAGAATATATTAATATTTGAGTTTTTATATGAAGAAAACTGATGTTCAGAGAGATTAAGTAACTTGCCCAAAGTCACATAGCTTATGAGGTACAGTGACCTTTTTTCAAGCCTGGCCTAAAATCCACCTCTTAAGAGAAGGCTTTCCCAATTCATACTTAACTCCTTGGCTCATGCCCACAGTTTGTGCTACAAACGTATGGACTCGCTGTTTCATGTGCTTCAGCAATTTGTGTCTCAACCCTTAAAGATCCTCAAGGACACGAATCTTTTCAAAAGCAAAATAACATTGATTCCTCCAAGAGAGGAGAATAGATTCATAGGAAATGGTATCGGCTGACTCATTCTGCTTTCATGCACCCGTAGAATGAACGGGGAGGCAGAATGATATGGTGCTTAGAAGGATGGATTAACCTCTCAGGTGACCTCTTTGATCTGTGACTCAAGTTTCATTATCAAATGAGCACAGTGATGCCCAAGCCCTTTCTGTCTCATAAGGAGAGAGGATATCCCATCAGAAAGAGGCCCACAGCTGCTTACTCATGACAGCTTATGTGAGAACAACACTTGACAGCTCACAAGCAGAATAGCGTTTGACCCTCATGACAAACCTTTGCAGTAGGCAGGCATCCCCATTACCATTTAAAGAAGAAAAGATGGGCATTCACGGCAATGAAGCAATCTGTTCAAAGTCATTCAGTAAGCAGGAGGCAGAATTAGCACTCAAACCTAAATCCCCTGACTCATACCCAGTACTCTCTCGGTCAAAGGAAGGAGGCTGTTGCTTCTTGCATAAAATAATTTAATGATGCAAGCTCCAGATAGAAGAGGAAAATCAGCGTAAGAAACTTCTTTTTTTTTTTTATTTCGGCATATTATGGGGGTACAGATTTTAAGGTTTCAATAAATGCCCATTTCCCCCCTCCCCCCACAAGTCTGAGTCTCCAGCATGACCATCCCCCAGATGGTGCACATCTCACTCATTATGTATGTATATACCCGCCCCCCTCCCCCCTCCCACCTGCCCAATACCCTATTACTGTAGTACCTATGTGACCACTTAGGTGCTGTTCAGTTAATACCAATTTGCTGGTGAGTATATGTGGTGCTTGTTTTTCCATTCTTGGGAAACTTCACTTAATAGTATGGGTTCCAGCTCTAACCAGGAAAATATAAGATGTGCTATGTCACCATTAGAAACTTCTAATTCTAAAGATAAATAGATCCCAATGACTTCCAAATTCCCTAGCTAAAAGTATTTTCTAAAAACCATGACTTGACTCCAGCTTTTAATGCAGCCTTGATGGAAAGATCACATTATTCTGCAGCCTCCTAAACTCTTTTGTCCTATCAAATGTGCATCTCCCTTTTCTTTTATTTCCCCTGGGTCACAGGAATTACACAGACAGTGGCTGAATGACTGAGAGCACCGGGGATCTATAATAATTTAAATGCACAAACATCAGACCTAATTTTAGACTGTCCCAGAATAGTGGACATTCTGGGGATGTGAAGTGCTTCTGGTTTGGTTACTGGGTTTATGGCTTCTTGTTAATTAGCAGGGTTGGCTTAAAGGTCACCCAGATCAGTCAATCTCATCGTCTGGAATGGAAGTAGGGCTGGGGCTGTGAAAATAACTCAAGCTACGAATTGCATTTGGAAATTGCATTTTAACTAACAGACAAAAACTCTGTCTTGCCGGCTGAGTTCTAACAAAGGAGCCTCATTTGCTGATCCTGCCAGGAACAAAGAAAATCTACTTCTTAATTGCAGAAACGGTGAATGAGTCTCTGCTCACCTGCGAAGGGGCAGGCAGGCTAGTCACACCAAAAATATCCTCCTTATCTTCATATTAGTCCCTGGCATTCTATCTCTGGTTTTTATGACCTTTGATAAAGCTTTCTCTGTTGATCCAAGGACAGCAGTGACTTCCATGTGTTTTCACTGTGCTGCTACTACAATATAGGAAGCTAGAATGGTAGTAGTGGGGACATCTGTATTAGCAGGCAAGGACCTATACATACTAACTCTTATCTCCAGATAAATAGAATCTCCAGGGAAGGAGCATACAGTGAAGAGGAAGGAAAGCCCCCACAACAAAACCCACCAGCTGTCTACCACTTCTGCCTTGGGGAGTGCAAAGTCAGCCCATAAGAAGGACCCACTTAACACGTTTTTTTTTTAAACTTCTATTGTGTGGCAGGAACTGTATTAGGTAGTATGGAGGCAAAATCAGTCACAATCTCTACTTTCATAGATAGCATAGTGTAACTGAAAACCAGATATTCACTTGAAAAAAATATGATAATGTTATTCATGAAATCATTTGGGAGTATAGAAGCGAGAGCAATCAGTTCTTCCTGGGGTTGGGTAGAGGATTCAGAAAAGTCTTCATGAATAAGAGGTCAGTTGGACTTGGCATGGAAGGATGAGTATAAGAGACATTTTAGGCACAGAATAAAACAGGGGTCCTCAAACTTTTTAAACAGGGGGCCAGTTCACTGTCACTCAGACCATTGGAAGGCCGTTGGAGAGTGTGGCACACATTCCACACATGCGCACTGTGGGCCCGGGACCAGTCGGCTGCTAAGCAGGACAGGCAGTGGCAGCAAAAACTCCCAGCGGGCTGGATAAATGTCCTCGGCGGGCTGCATGTGGCCCTCGGGCCATAGTTTGAGGACCCCTGGAATAACACAAGGAAAGGGTAGTCCAAACGAAGAAAGTACAAACAAAGACAAAGAGATTACAAAATACCTATATGGAAGATAATGACCCCTTTGAAATAGCTTGAGCTAACAAAGGGTTTTAAGCAAGAGAAGGCATAGGGTTAACTTTGCAATTTAAAAAGGGGATTCTGATGGCAGTGTGGGAAGTGGAATAAACAAAATAAGCAACTGAGCCAGCAGTGACCACTTAGAAAACTTCTCAAATCTACTAGGGGAGAGGAGACGAAGACCTGACCAGGACTGAGACCTGGCGATGAGAGGCAGGAACCCCTGTCTCATAAAAAGACACTGAATACTATTAGATACACTTTTTAAATCCTATTTTTACACTGAATTGAATGCGTGTATGGTTTCAGAGTCGGAAAAGCATCGCCACCTTCATGAGCTGATGCCACTCCTTTCCTAAACCCAGTGGGGTGAACAGAGAAAATATCTAACGATGCTGCGTGAGCATCAGTAGCAACTGAAATGATGCAGTTTTAGAAACTGAAACTTTTAGAAACTAAAACACACAAAACAAAACAAACAGAAGGTGAGGGGAGAGAGGATAGTCCAGAGCACGGGACAATACTGCAGAACAGCCAGCCTAAGAGACACAGGCAGGAGCAGGATGCCTGAGAGCGAGGGGGTGTAGAAGCCTCAGGGGAACAGGGGGATGATGAGAAAAGGAGAGGGGACAGACGTCTCATGGTCGTTGCCATCAATATGCAAACATGCTGTTGTGTTTTCAGCGCTTGACAAAAAGAGAAGAAAACCTCTCTTGACTCCACTTTTCTTACATGCTACCATTCCATTCCATACGGTACCATAGAAACATTATCTCTATTTGCTGTTCCCAAATCCTTTCCTCCCATTCTCTCTGGAACCCACTCTAAAGTGGCTCTCTCCACCATACTCCATAGCAATGCTTAAGGTCTTGCAAACCCCTCTGTTTAGAAATCTAATAATCCATTCTCAGTCTCCATTTCATCTGAACTATCTGCAGTTTTTAACGAAGTTGATCAGTTCCCCTCCTTTGCTACACTTTCTTCACTTGGCTTCCAGGCTCTCCTAGTTTTCTCTGACCTCACTGGTTCCTCCTCCTCAATCTCCTTTACCACTTCCTCCTCTTCCACCAACCTCTTCATGTTGGAATGGCCCAGGGCTTGGCCACCTTTTCTGTTTATGCTCAGTTCCTTGGCGATCTCAGCCAATTGACCATAAGTTTCCTCTATATGCTAACGACTTGTAAATTTAGACCCTTTATAACTTTAGGCCACACCTCTTTCCCAAATTCTAAACTCATATATCCAACTTCCCACTCAACACCTCTCTTTGTTTTATAAATAAATACCTCAAACTCAATATATCAAGGGAGGACTCTCCCCTAAAGGCTCCGACGGGGAGAACGTGGCCTGGCCAACACCTTAACTTAGAATTCTCACCTTCAGAACTAGGAGATAATAAATTTCTGTTGTTTTGTCACCAAGTTTGTGGTACTTTGTTACAGCATCTCTAGGACACCAATACACTACAATAGCCTCCTAACTCATCCTGCTTCTACTCTTTCTTTCCCCTAAATTTACTTCCAACACAGCAGCCCAAGTAATCCTTTAAATGTAAATCACACCCTGTTGCATCTCTGCTCAAAACCCTCAGATGGCTCTCCAACTCAGAAGAACATCATAGTCCTTGTAATATAATGAACTATGTGGCTCTACATGTTCTGTCTCCTATTAACTCTGACCATCTTTTCCTGGCCGGAATTAATTTGTGTTCCTAACAGATAGAGTGAAATGACTTCATAAGACAAAGTGACAAGCGTTGTCTTTAGAAGGTTGTGACTTTAGTAATAGTGTTTACCAAAGGCAATCCTGGATATGTTCTAACAAAGGTTAGAAATAACTTAGAAAAAGTTTAACTGATTTTAAATAACTTAACCAAATACCATTAAATTTTACAACTCTATTTAAAAGAATACAACAACATTCAGTATATATTGACATAAAATTCACAATGTTCAGCATTTAATCAAAACTTATCAGGCATGAAAAGAGGAAGAAAACATAACTCATAGGAGAGGAAAATTAATTGATAAGAAAAAAACCCAGAAATGATGGCATTAATGGAATTAACAATCAAGGACATTTAAACAGTTATTTTAAATAAACTCTACATGACAAGTTGTCTAACTTTCTGTAAAGAGAGAGAGAGTATATATTTATTGGATTTCAAAGCTACGTGGTCTCTATCAGAGCAACTCAACTTTGCCACTGTAGTGCAAAAACAGCCATTGATAAGGCATGAATGTTCACAACAAAAACTGGGAAAAAAATTAAAACAATCATTAACTAGTAAATGTATGAACAACTGTGGTATATTCATACAATGGAATACTACTCAAAAATAAAATAAGTAAGTCACTTAAATATATAACAAAAAGGATGAATCTCAAAAGAATTATGGTAAGAGAAAAAGAAAGCTAGTTTCGCAATGTTACATGCTATATGATTGTCTTCGTGTAGAATTTTAGAAAAGGCAAAACTGCAGTGACAGAAAGGATATCAGTGGTTGCCAGGGATTAAGGGTCAGGGGAGGGGATTGACTGAAAAGAGACATGAGGGAACAATTTGGAATGATAGAAATATCTACATCATGACTGTGGTGATAGTTACAAAACTGTTTTGATTTTTCAAATTCTTTAAGCTGTACACTTATAATGTACATTTATAAAGTATAACAGATTTTAAAAGAAGCAACTACAAAGATCTTGGAAATTAACCAGTTGAGAATTAAAGCATAAAGTTGGGCTTTATAGTCATGTTGAAAAACAATGGATACAGTTGAAGGGTGAATCAGTAGTCTAGCAGATAATGTAATGGAATTCTCCTGAAAAACTGCACAACATTCAAAGAATGAAAAGTATGGTACGGTTAGGAAATATGTAGTATAGACTTAAAAATTCCACCTTATTTATTTCTGAATGTGGAAACAAAGAAAAGAGAAGGCAGAAAATAATATTGTAATTCTGATCAGTATCTTCTGTTATTACTTTGATAATAAACAGATTACTTCTAATAAACAGATACTAATAAAAAAATTACTTCTGATAATAAACAGATTACTTCTGTTACATATCAGTTCCTTCCTTTAAGTAACAAATGCTGCATGAGAAAACTTAAAAGACAAGAGATATACTAGTGGAAATATTTGCAACATGTGTGACAATGGGTTAGCATTTAGAATAAAGAGCAACCTCAAATCCATAAGAAAAAGGCAAATATTAATAATTAAATATAAAAGAGAAAAGGAAATACACAATCAGCTGAATGAGTAATATAAATGACAAATAAATATATGAGAAGATGCTTACTTTCACAAGTGGTAAGGAAAAAAGCTAATTAAATAAGATACATTTTTCCAGCATATTTATAAATATTTAAAAATTACATCAAAAGATATAAAAATATTAAGAGTTAAGGAGCATTTAAAGAAATGACAAGCTGCTTATGGAATATTGATTTTTAAGTTAAAACTTAGTAGTATTTATCAAAAATTAAGATATGAAGATTTTGTAATCCATCATGTTCACTTCTAGAAATCTGTCCTAAAGAATTTTTTATCTATAGAGATACAGGTACAAGGATGATTGTATATACTAGCAAAAACTTGTAAATAACACAAATGTCTACCAGGGAATAGTTTAATTTCATTCTATGGAATTCTATTCAGATTTTTTAAAATGACTGTGGTTAATAATCATACAGTAACATGAAAAGATCTCCAAGATATATTGCTAAATATAAAAATTCCATGTGCAGATGTTATACAAACATACATATGCAGTTATATTCATTATATTTTAAAATGTGTGTGCAAATGTACGCATTTGAATATTAAAGTAGAGAAGTCTGGAAGAATATATGCCAAAATGTTCAAGTGGTAACAAAGAATAGAGGGGGGATTAGGGAGAGCTTTCACATTTTGTTCCATTTGCTAATTAGTAATTCTTTTGCCAGAGAGAGTCCAGATGAACGTAAACTTACAGGAAACAATGGCAAAGGAAATTCAAAGTACCAACTTATTAGCAGCAGGTCTTACACCTAAAACTCCAAATCATAGTTCTAATAAATGGTGTTGGTCAAATTGATTGGCCTAAATCCAAGGCCTAAAAATGGATTTTCAAGGTCCCTTTCTCTTCTTAAACCCAAACTCCGGATTTCCATTTAGTCACAAAGAAGAGGAAGCCAAAGAGATGAGAGTGTCTGAGACTACTGAAAGAATAAAAGAGGGAGAGCTCTCAATGCCAGACCCCTCTTCTTGCTCCTACAGTCATTTTTATTGTTGTTGTTTAAGAATATACATATATATATATTTTTTTTAATTTCAGAATATTATGGGGTTATAAACATTTTGATTACATAAATTGCTCTTGTACTGTTTAAGTCAAAATTATAAGTGTGCCCATCCCCAACCCTATTACTTCAAAAGGTCACTTGGAAGGAAAAAACAGAAGAGAGAAACAGACACAGAGAGACAGAGCGATAGAGAGAAAGAGAGAGAGCATGAACACACACCCTCATGCTAAAAGCAACTGGAACACAGAGAAACAAAGAAGAAAGCCTTGTGCCTGACCTCATGGTGTCTTTTCCCAGAAGTCAAGGTGAGCCAGGCCCAACCTTAGAATCCGATTAGCATGGGTGCGGAACAAGAAGGGAAGCGTGAAGAACTTATCTTTGAAGCGGGAGTGTAACTAAGAACTCATCCTCTCCCTCAATTTTATGTTCCTACACACGACTGCCTACCTAATTCGCAGAGCCCTGTGCAAATTAAAATTGCAGGGTGTCTTGCTCATAAACTCTTAGGAATTTCAAGATGGCAATAGCAGAGCCTTCAACCAAGCCCAGAGCCGTACTGAGTGGTAGGCCCCGTGAGGTTCTCTAGGTTGCATACCCATGAAGGACGCCCTGTTTTCTTTTAAACTATTGTGCTGGAGGAAAGAAATGGAGACCATCAGGTAAGTCTCCCACCCACAACTCTGCACTCGGCACATACTTCTGCTTCAATGTATTTGTATCCAGCAGGGTCTCAGCGAGAGCAGACAGAATCCTCAAAGAGGCCTGGTTTGAAAAATCTTACTAAAGTGTGTCAGAGTTCTGAGAAAGTGGGAAGTCACTACTCCCTCTAGGCTTCAAAGAGCAAAGGGAAGCATGGTTCCTAGAACCCAGGGACACGTGTATCCTGCAACACCAAGTAAACAGCACTGCCTCGAGTACAGGAGCAGCCCTTGCCAAGCAGAGGCCCGGGGGAAGGGAGCCAGGAGAAATATACCCCCACCTCCTTCTCCTCCTGCCCTCCTTGGCCTGTGCTGCTTCCCACGGGTAGAATTAGGAGCAAGAGGGCAAGGAAGCTGCTTAACTTTGCCCAGAAAGTTCTGCCTTCTGGGGGCAAAAGAGGGTAGAAAGGGGCTCTGGAGGGACCAGTGAGAAGTACCCATCGTGGTGGCCCCCTAGAATCAGTGAGGGCAAAGGAGGCCCTCAGAAGCGTCCGAAAACAGCTCACAAAGAATATTAAAGTAACTTCTAGGCCAAACCAGTCACAAATATGCAACGTATTCACTTTCTTACCTCAACTTACACCAAATTACCTTCACTCACCACAAGGGTTATACAGTGGGCACCAAATGGCACCAAAGGCCAAATAATATGCCAGTAATGTAAAAATGTCTCAGAATTAGACAGTACCATACTCCCTCCCAGAAAAAGGAAATAAGAATCTGGAATATTAAAAATGCCATAAAAGGGAACAGCACCATAAGAACACCCACCCAAGAAAAAGTGAATTTAGGGGATTTCTTGGCAAACATGACCTCTTTAAGGAGTATTTAAGATAAAAGGATGGCAGAGATTCCCAGTAGGTGATTTCAGAGAAGAACAGTCAATTAAGCAATTCCAGGGGCTTGAGATCATTCTGCATCCCATAAACACTGTCAATGTTCCCCTATGTTGGTAACAGTCTGTGCTGAAAAATCTAAAGCAATTACTTTTGTCCTCCCAGGTCTTTGAGCACCTATTTCAATCAGATAAAAAGGTTAAAACAAGAACTAAATATGCCCTTTTCTCACCACGAGAGCAGCTTTGTGCTTGATGGAAGCATTCATCGAGGCCGATGCATTCAAGATCTGGGGGGCCAGGTAACAAAGGTGGTCAATTGGGACACTCAAGAACAGCAATTGCCCAAAGAACTGGGGACAGGAACATTTGAAATCAATATCACTTGAAAAATAAAGCCCAGCTCATTGCATTCCTATTATAATTTGACTTTGCCTCTGCTTTAGCCAGGAAACAGTAATGACAGTTGAAAAACATTTATTTACTCATTCTTTCCTTCATGGTGTTTTGTGTTGTTGCTTTTTCATCTCCGGTTTTATGTGGGGACATTTTTATCATAAAAAGCAAGGGAAAACATTTTACTATAATGTCATTCTCTAGCCATGTGACCTCATGAAAGCCAATTCACAGAAAAATAACCTTTAGGAGAAAAACAAATTTCAGCATCATCTTCAACCCCTCACTGCACAGATGAGACATAGAGATGAGGAACACTGAAATCTCCAAGTAAGTAAGAGCAGGAGCTTGTTCTCTACACCTACCCATGCCCCTCCAGTCACTGGACAGTTCCCTTCATTTAGCACAATTCAGCTCAAAATGCTTCACTCCAATAATTAACACCTAAGGAGTGCCAGCCACATGGGGGACACTCTTAATTGGCTTCAGAAATTTAACGACAAGTTTAACAACATCATAGCACAATAGAGAAAGTGTGGATTTTGACAGCAGAATTGTTTCAAACTCGAACTCAGCCACTTATGAGCTATGAGATTTTTGGAAAGTTACTGGGTCAATCGTCCATTTCTCTGTTTGTAAAATGGGAATCATCTCACCTAACTCAAAGAGTTGTAAGAATTTAATAACATTATGGGTGTAAAATCTCAGCACAATGATAAAATGATTGTTGTTTTTTATCCCATTTTCCACGTTAAAGTCCTCCATGTTATTCCTTCTCCATAATTCCATAGCACTTTGTAATATCTCCATGATAACATTTATAAAACTATTCCATGGATATGTTTCTGTCTGCCAATAGATCTTTAGTACTTTGAGAGGAGGACTGTGTATTATTATTTATTTATTACTGGTGATCAAAAGTGATAATATATGTGAAAGCACTTCATTAACATAAAGCATCCGTGATGGTTACATGTGGTGGTTACATAGTTACATGTGTCAACTTACCTGGGCTATGCTACCCAGTTATTTCATTAAACACTAATCTAGGCATTGCTGCAAAGCTATTTTCTAGAAGTGATTAACATCTATAGTCAGTTGACTTTAAGTAAAGGAGATTATCCTCCTTAATTTGGGTGGGCCTCATCCCATCAGTTGAAAGGCTTAAATTTCCCAGAAGTAGAAGAGATTCTGCCTGTGAGCTACTGTGTCAGCTCTTACCTAAGAATTTCCAGCTAGAAGTCCTGCCCTAGAGATTTAGGACTTGTCAACCCCACAATCACATAAACCAATTCCCTGAGATGAATCTCTTTAGATATAGGTAGATATAGATGATATAGATATCAATGTAGATGTAGATTGATATTCTACTAGTCTGATTTCTCTGGCAGAATCCCAACTGATATAGATTTGCCCTGAATAATACAGCATCACTCAAATATTTGTTATTACCTATTGTTTTAGTCCATTTGGGCTGCTATAACAAAATACTATAGACTGGGTAGCTTATAAACAAAAGAAATTTATTTCTCACAGTACTGGAGGCTGAGCAGTCTAAGATCAAGGCACTGGCCTATTTGATGTCTTGGTGAGTGCCCACTTCCTTCCAGACAGCAATCTTCTCACTGTAACTCCACTTGGTGGAAGACATAAGAAGTCTCTCTGAGACCTCCTCTGTAAGGACACTGACCTCATTCATCACAGCTCTACCCTCATGACCTAATCACCTCCCAAAGGTCCCACCTCCTATTACCATCACCATGGGGCCTACAGTTTCAGCACATGAATTTGAGGGAAGGGAGGCATAAACATTCAGACCACAGCAACTATGATTCTTTTAACCTTAAAATTCCATGAACTTATGCTGAGTTTGGATTCTTCCTACTTCTCATTACTGCTTAAAAAATTTTGTTAAGACACTCATTCCATCTTTTTACTTTCAACTCTGCCATGAACTGTATATACAACTTTTGTAGAATTATTCAAACTTTCAAAAGTCTT
This sequence comes from Microcebus murinus, assembly GCF_040939455.1. Lineage (NCBI taxonomy): Eukaryota > Metazoa > Chordata > Mammalia > Primates > Cheirogaleidae > Microcebus > Microcebus murinus. The sequence continues at coordinate 110,720,646 of NC_134105.1, read as the reverse complement.
AGCTTTTTTATATATCAAATGAAATATAAATGGAATAATGTAGGTAAAGTATTTTCAAAGTGCCTAGAACATGATGAGTGCTCAATAAGTGTTGGCTTATTTTATTATTGTTATTTTTCCATCATTATTACTGTTGTTGGTCCAAGACCATGGAGGAAGTCCATTGTGTCACCTTTCTGACTCACATATTAGGCTGCTGATGTTATCTGTTGAGAAGAACATTAGGAAAGGATGTCCCCCTCTCTAAATTCCTCAATGGGGTAAATGATGGGCCATTCTTTTTCATTATTCTGAAGTTCAAATAAGCCAGCATAAGAGTACACCACAAATGAACACACACATACAAAAATGGTGTATATTTGAGACATATTTGTTGAATGAATGAATAGTCATGTGAATGACTATTGATAGAAAAAGACCTTTCCAAATTAAAAATGGTAAAATTCATCATAGAAAACAGGGCACTCACTCTGGCCATGTTACCCTCTAATGCATATCATGAAGTTTGAAATTACCAAAAGTAGATAGAAAAACCACACAATGACACAATGTCATGTTTATTCGTATCATTGATGTTGGCAAATACCCAAGGGGAGAATCAAAAATCAACGTGGTTGAAAATGAGAGGTTGAGGAGAAAATGATGCATTTTACCACATGAAAAAAACAGTTTACTCTGTGATGGGTTTTTTTGCATAGTCAATGGCCTATATTTAGAGGAGGGAAATGACACAGAAAACACAATCATATAGGGAGAAAATGAAAATGGTGATTACTATTTACAAAATCCAGTGTAGTCGATATTCAATCTCTTCTCTGCTATTTTAAATAAAATTTCCATAGGCACATACACACACACACTGTGCTGCCTAAACTGAAAAAGCAATCAGTAGAGTGGAAGATAAGCAGGCGCAAGTTCCATAATATCACAGGCCAGATGTGGAGAAAATAGGGTTAGGAATGAGGTAATCAAAGAGCAAGGCAGGCAGAGAAACCCCAGCACAGGCCATGGCAGCCAGTGGATATCCAGGGTGAATGAGGCAAGTGCAAGTGGATCCAGACAAACAGCATCCGGAAAAGACAGCAAGGGACTCCTGTAACGTGGAGGTGGAAGGAGGGTGGAGGGTGGGAGTGGGAAGATGGGAGTAGGGGTTTGGTGGGTAGGGTGAAGGGGGAGGATAGAGAGGAGTCAGGGTAAGTTTGGGTAGCTATCTCCTAGGAATCCTAGAACAGGATCCCAGCTTCTTTCCCAGATTGGGAGATCAGACTTTTCTTTAGCTACCTGTCCCTAGTCCTCTGTTTCTCCCAAGCATTCATCCTCAGCCATTTACTACTCTTACTTTATGTACTCTCCATGGTCACCTCACCTTCTTCCATGGCCTCAGTTACCATCTATAGTTCAATTGCATACAAACCTAGTTTTAGTCCAGATCTACTGCTGAGCAGTAGATCCATGTAATTGCCTATGGAATGTCTCCATCAATATGCACCGCAGTATTGTTAAGCGCATTATTCCCAGTGCTGAATAAGTCCTGCTGCTCCTCTTACTTCTCTTGCATTTTCTCTTCTGTTTAGACAACCACTCCACCCAGTTACTCAAGTCTGAGTCATTCATCTTCTCTGTCACTCAGAACCTCCACATGTCCCCTAGGTCACTTCACCCACTAGAACATTTCTGTTAAAACACATACTGCATTGACCTACAATTATTTGTTTGTATGTTTTTCTCCCTCACAGCCTGAGCTTTCAAAAAATAAACAGTTAAGCATATACCAAGAACTTAATGGGTGATTGCTAGAAACATCCCAAAATTGTACTGGACTGCCTAAAAGGCTCAGAGCTGAATTGATTGAGACTAAGTTGACCTATATAATCCCTGATCAGAATAGTTAAGGTTAAACATAACATTCCTGCCATCATTTCTTTTATCCACTTGACAACAGACAGCAAAATTGTGAAACCTACCTCTCTGAGCTCATTCATCCACCAGAATCAGATACCTATGTGCTATTAGACCAGCAGCAATGCCCCGTTGAGTGTATGATAGCCCCAGGCAGTTTGGCCCCATGCAAAATCAAAAAGAGCACAAAACCTAAGGGAGGATATGAGACCCAAGGAGTGTTTTGCTAATCCAGAGATGCTTGAGATAAGAAGGACACAGTTATATTGTTTATTTGTGCAACGGTATTTTCCTTTAAAATGCATTTAGCTGAGTGATCATACAGGATGGCAGTTGATTTGTATCCCTGTTGAGGTGCGAATTTGTTATTTGATCTAAGATATATAATCTCACTTTCTTCTGCCTTAATATCACCATCTAATAAAAGAAATAATCTACACATATGTAAGCTAGTATTTCCTGTCACTTGGTTTACTCTCTTGTGCAGGTGCAAGACCAAGATCAGCATCAACTCTGAAACAGACTACAGATCTTCTGAGTTAAACATAGAGATGTGGAAATATTGAGAAAAAGCTTGTCTTCATCGCAATATGTATATCCTAGAAAAGCTTTCTTTTAAAGGAAAGGAATATATATTGCAAATAGGAGAGATTTGACTGGGTCTAAGATGAACCTCTCAACTCTAAGAACCAGGGTCTCTCAAAGATCAAGAAAGGCTCACCCAAGCCATCTTCACTTTTTGAGGCTCACAGTATATCAAAAATGGAATATAACAAAACAGGATTATTAAAATTGTGATACATTTATATTCAACAGTTCAAACATTTTAACACAAAACATGTAATATTATATGCAGAGCTGTGCTAGATTGTATGCTTGGAGGACTTGAGACCTGAGCAAAACAGGCCTTCTTTACTGTCCTCCTCTGCTCACTCCAAGAGGCTCTGCCAGACATCACTGCATCTTTTTTTTATTTTTTTGAGACAGAGTCTCACTCTGTTGTCCAGGCTAGAGAGCCGTGGCATCAGTCTAGCTCACAGCAACCTCAAACTCCTGGGCTCAAGCAATCTGTCTGCCTCAGCCTCCCCAGTAGCTGGGACTAAAGACATGCGCCACCATGCCCAGTTAATTTTTTCTATATATATTTTTAGTTGTCCAGCTAATTTTCTTTCCATTTTTAGTAGAGATGGGATCTCGCTCTTGCTCAAGCTGGTCTCAAACTCCTGAGCTCAAACGATCCCCATGTCTCAGCCTCCCAGAGTGCTAGGATTACAGCCATGAGCCACTGTGCCTGGCCCATCACTGCGTCTTTTTAAAGAGCAGGAGTCTGACCCTCTTTTTCTTCCTTATTTCTTTTCCCATTAAAGCCAATTAATGTTGAAAGATAGAGAGAAACTAAATTACATGGCATTTGTTTGATGCATAGAATTTTTTGTTAATAATTGCCATAGCAGTCATCCAGTTAGCTACCTCCAGAGAGTTTTAAAAACTGTTTTTTTAGTGAGGCCCTATTCCTTTTGTCTTTCACATCCTTGAATGTAAGAATGCATTCAAAACATCCTGTCTTGGCTATGATAGAACATAGTGCAAAAAAATCCAATGCTCCCAATAAGAACAATAAGAAAAGCCAGACACAATTTTTCAAAAACAGGGGGGGGGGGGGAAAAAACCCAAAACACTTCTTTTAAAGCATTGGAGAGCTGTTGAACCATCCAGAACCAAGGAGAGCAATATCCTAGAGAAAGGAAAGCTCATTGAAGTAAGATCAACTTTCTACCTACCACTTTATCCCTTAAAATAGTTGCCAAATTTTGACTCAAGGCCGAAAGCTGAGGAGGTAGGCAGTGAGACAGCAGAGCTTCCCACAATTTTATAAGGTTGAGAAGATGAAAATATGAGCTCTTGGCTGGCAAAGCACGCAGACTCAAGGGGCCAAAATTTCTAAGAGGAGTGAGATGCAGAAAAGTGGGTCCAACACTGATCTCCAGTTTTTCCCCTGAGGAATTTGATGGTTCTTAAATTCTCTAGAGCAAGGGGCCAAAAAGTCAAACAGACAGTGACCAAAGATCATGGCAGAGTTTGGGGGGACTCTTATGGTACTTTGGAAACAAAAATTGGAGTTGAAGCCACACCCCCGAGTAGAGACACACTAGTGAACAGTGCAGGCTGTCTTGTGAGACCTCCAGAGTACTACGTTCCAAGAGTGGGAGTGAACTAGAGGTCGATTACACATTAAAAAGCCTGAAACTCAGGATTTCTACTTCCAGCTAGGATGTAAAAATTGAACATAGTATTTATTTCCCCCTAACAATGAGGAAAAGCTAAAGAAACTACACAACTTTTCCAAGCCCGTGAGGTAGCAAGGGTATTAAAACAGAGTGGCAAAGTTGCCTGAATTCCAAGGAAGACTAGATTCCTCCAAAGGAGTCATCAGAGGTGATCTGAGTCACCTGAGGCAGAGCATGAGAGGATTGGATGGCTGAATTGTTGGAGGTCAGTGTAGACTAGCACATTAGTCTGGAAGAGCCTACAGCCAAAGACACAGTGGAAATTCACACTCACTTGCAGGCTCTTCTTCATAGGCCTCTACTGGGTGTCTATGAGAAAGACTAGGGAAGAGGAGGGGACCAGGGAGAGCACTCCTAAGTGACACAGGTCCACAGAAGTCTACTGGCTGTCACTTCAGAGCCACCTCTGTGCTGAATCCTTCTTTCATAGGAAGAAAGACACTTAAGCTTCCAAGGGAAAGACAGCAAACAGTCCATATGCACACAAAAAGGTGGGCCATATCATTATTCATTAGGCAAATGCAAACTAAAACTACAGTGAAATATCACTACATACCCATCAGAATGGCTAATACCAAAAAGGTTGGCCATAGCAAGTATTAACAAAGGTACTGGGCCAATCAGAATTCATACAGGTTATAAACCTCTTTAGCTCTATTACATACTGCCAAGCAATATTAGTAATACTACTTTGGAAAACTATGTCTAATAGAGCTGCATATATGCATTTTACTCTGAATCAACATTCTTCTTGCAGATAAATACTCAATAGAAGTGAATACGTAGCACAGCCAAGGAAACTATCACAAGAGCAAACAGACAACCTACAGAATGGAAGAAAATATTCACATGCTACAGATCCGATAAAGGGCTGATAACTAGAATCCATATAGAACTCAGGAAAATCAGCAAGAAAAATTCAAACAACTCTATCAAAAACTGGGCAAAGGACATGAACAGAAACTTTTCAAAAGAAGATAGACTAATGGCCAACAAACATCTGAAAAAATGCTCAACATCTCTAATCATCAGGGAAATGCAAATCAAAACCACAAAGAGATATCACTTATGTCCAGTGAGAATGGTCTTTCTTAACAAGTCCCAAAACAATAAATGTTGGTGTGGATGTGGAGAGATAGGACTACTCATATACTACTGGTGGGATTGCAAACTAGTATAACTGTGGAAAGCAATATGGAGATATTTAAGGATTGGAGATAATTATGGAGATATTTAATGGATAATGGATATAATTACATAATTATAATGGAGATAATTATGGAGATATTTAATGGATAATGGATAACCTCTGTGGAAAGCAATATGGAGATATTTAAGGATTGGAGATAAATATGGAGATATTTAATATTTAAGGAGATACCTTAAATAGCTACAAGTAGAACTACCATTTGATACAGCAATCCCATTACTGGGCATTTACCTAAAAGAACAAAAGACATTCTATAAAAAAGACATCTGCACTCGAATGTTTATAGCAGCACAATTCATAATTGCAAAGATGTGGAAACAACCCAAGTGCGTATCACTACATGGTGGTATATGTATACCATGGAGTTCTACTCAGCCACAAAAAACAATGGTGATCTAGCACCTCTTGTATTATCATGGATGGAGCTGGAAACCATTCTACTAAGTGAAGTATCCCAAGAATGGAAAAACAAGCACCATATGTACTCACTATAAAATTGGTACTAACTGATCAACACTCAAGTGCACATATAGTAGTAACATTCATCGGGTGTCAGGCAGGTGGGAGCGGGGAGGAAGGGATAGATATATATACACCTAATAGATGCGGTAAGCACTGTCTGGGTGATGGACATGCTTGAAGCTCTGACTTGGGTGGGCCAAGGGCAATATACATAACCTAAACATTTGTACCCCCATAATATGCTGAAATTTAAAAAATTTTAAAAATAGAAATGAACACATATATTCACCAAGAGTTATATATAGAAATTTTCAAAGCTGCCCAAATCATAATGGCCAAAGCCTAGAATTAACTGAAATATCTGTCAACAGTATAACAGTATTTTCCATGGTACATTCCTATCCTAGAATTATATAGAGCAATAAAATGAACAAATCATTGCTCCTTGCAACCACATGAATGATTGTCATAAACATAATGTTGATTAAAAAAATGAGACGTGAAGCAGCACATCTATATGATTCCATTTATGTAAAAGTTCATAAACAGGCAAAACTAATCAGTAGTGATAGAAGTTATTATTAACTTTGGGGATTGGCATAGAAACAGAATAGATAGGAGTCTGGCCCCTGGGATATTGGTAATGTTCTATTTCCTGATCTGAGAGGTAGTTAGATACACAGGAACTTACTTTATAAGAATTCATTGAACTATAACTTTATCATTCATCCACACCTCTGTTGTATACTTTACTTCAATAAAAATTTACATAAAAAGTGTTTTCAATCAGAAATAATATATGCAGTTTTTAAATATCAAAAACATCAAAAAATTTAAATTATGCTTGCAATTTACAGGCATTATTCACTGCTTTGCAAATAATAATGCATATAGACTTTAGAGCCACCTTATAATTTATTATTATCCCCATCTTACAGATGAGGAGACTGAGGCTAAGCAAAGTTAGGTAACTTTCCCAAATTTTCACAGCAAGCATCAGACAAGGAATTTGAGCCCCAGCAGTTTGTGCTCTTAACCAGTGCCTCATTCTGCAGGAAAGAGTTGTATCATCTACTCTCCTTCTGCTCTACATGAATGTGCTAACTTGTACATTCTTCAAAGTTCTCTTATGCATGTGGATATTTTGACTATAATATTAATAATAGCTTCCATTTGTTTTATCCTCCTTCCATTGTTTTAATATTTTCGATGTTCTGAAATAATATGCAATAGGCTCATGAGCAATGAATGAATAACATTTATAATCTCAGACAATTCCACCCATTTTAAGACAGGAAAGTAGCTATTGATTTTTCATCTTTCTCATTCTATGATCTTACAAATTATGTCTCAGAGTTATTCCCAGGCAAATGAAGTGGGTCTAGTCTGAAGTAATCCACTCATTCATTCATTCATTCAACAAGCAGTGTTTGAAGACCTGCTATGTTTCAGGCACTGTTTTAGGTGTGCAGAAATTTTAAGTAGGATGTCCAGGGAAGACTCTCTGAGGAAGCAACATTTGAGTGGAGGACTAAATGAAGTGAGGGATTACAACACATAGATACAAGTGATAGATATTGATAGATAGATAGATAGATAGATAGATAGATAGATAGATAGATAGATAGATAGATATCTGGGTGAAGAGTGATCCTGTCAGAGAGACCAGAAAGTATAAAGATTCTGAGGTAGAAAACACTTGGAAGTTTGGGGAAACAACAAATAGCCCAGAGTTCCTGGAGTGGAAGGAGCTAGAAAGAGAGAGGCTGAATGAAATTGGAGGAGTCATCTGAGGCCAAATCCTGTAGGGCTATGTAAACTCTGATAAACTTGGAATTTGTTCCAAGTGTGACATGAAGCCACTGAAGGCTATTGAGTAGGAATGAGTGATGACAGATTTTCATTTCCAAAAGATCACTTTGGCAACTATATAGAAAATATATCATCACAGGAGAGAGGTAAGATGGGTAATACTGATGGCTATAATGATTAATGCTGTAGTCAGACAACATCTTTTTTGTGAAATGTTTAATATCAAAAGTTTAGTTCCACTCCCCTAAATACTGTGTTATTAGTCTAGTCTCACTCCATGATGGGATTCAATCCTTTCCTTGTGTGAGTGATTGGGTTCCCTCTTCCTCTTCATAAAACAATCAAGTGATAATTGAATCGTTCCTTAAGATTGGTGCCAAGAGAGCTTTGCTATACTAGTTTACTAAGGTTGTGGTAACAAACTACCACAAACCGGACGGCTTAAACACCAAAAATTTATTTATTTATTTATTTATTTATTTATTTATTTATTTATTTATTGAGACAGAGTCTCACTTCTGTTGCCTGGGCTGGAGTGCCGTGGCATCAGCCTAGCTCACAGCAACTTTAAACTCCTGAGTTGAAGCAATCCTCCTGCCTCAGCCTCCAGAGTAGCTGGGACTACAGGCACGCACCACCGCGCCCGGCTAATTTTTTCTATATATTTTTAGTTGTCTGGCTAATTTATTTCTATTTTTAGTAGAGATGGGGTCTTGCTCTTGCTCAGGCTGGTCTCGAACTCCTGAGCTCAAACGATCCACCCGCCTCATCCACCAAGAGTGCTAGGATTACAGGCGTGAGCCACCACACCTGGCCCCCAGAAATTTATAGACTTACAGTTCTAGAAAACAGAGTGCTAGGATTATAGGCGTGAGCCACCACACCTGGCCCCCAGAAATTTATAGACTTACAGTTCTAGAAAACAGAAGTTCACAATCAAGGTATTGCCAGAGTTGTTTTCTTCTGAGCACTGTGTAGGAAGGATCTGCCTCAGGCCCTCTTGTTGGCTGTTTTTTCCCTATTTCTTCACATTGTCCTCCCTATATCCTTGTCTTTATAAAAAGAGCATCTTCACATGATGCTCTTTTTATAAAGATACCAGTCAAATTAGACTGGGGCCCACCCTAATGGCCTCATGGTAACTTCACAAATTACGTTTGTAATGACCATTTCTAAATAAGGTCATGTTCTGAGGTAATGGCAGTTAGAAATTCAACGATGGAGTGGGAGGCAGGACAATTCAACCCATAATGTTTATAATAGGCAAAAAAAATAAGACCTAGGAAAAGAAAGACTTCAAAAATGACCCTTTCTACTAGGTATACTTGTATTGCAAACATGGAAGTCTTGTGTTGGTGCCTTTTGTGGATTGTGGCAGTGAAATCTTCCTTTAACATAACTGTAGTAACATCCATGACACTAGCAACTACTATCAGCCAGGCCCTGTACAGTCTTTTATATATATTATCTCATTTAATCTGTACACATTTTCCATGAGATAGATCTTATTATCTACATTCTACAGATGAAGAAATTAAAACCCAGAGAATATTAATAACTTGGCCAAAGCAAATACTTTGGGCAAAATAAAATGCCAACATCAATTCTTAGCCATACTATTATTTTTTCCTTTAAATTCCTCATTAATTAGAAGGATTAAATAGTAATGAATATAGAAAGTATGAGCACTAGGTAGAATCATAGAATAGTTTATATCAAACCATATTAGGCAAAGAAAACAGAGAAGTTCACAGGAAGAAGGAAGGAAGAAAAGGAAGAATACAAAATTGTGTATGTGCTATACTGTTATCTATGCAAAAAGTACTATATATCTAAATACATATTGAAAGAAATTAGAGAGTAAGATTACCTTTGGGAGTTTGAGTAGTGGCATTATAGTATAATTTTCTTCTTAATGTCATAAATGCATAAATGTTAATATTAACATTTAAAAGTAAAAGTATAATTAGAAATTGTTAATACCTTAATCCCCTTTCCATACTAATTAGAACTAGCTTTCAAATGCCAGCAGGCGTCTCCTCAAAGAAATCACTTTAAGCCTGCAAGAATATATAAAATTACATTTAATCTCAGCATCAAAACAATTCATAATGTTATGTCTTTCCCTTCGCCCTGACTTCAAGGCCTATAACAGGAAAATCTAAAGGGCTTCAAGGACTGCTTGCTCTATAAACCCCATAAATATTGGAGATCAAGTGTCATGAATGAAGTAAGCATAAATCCACATCTAATTAGATGCGGCAGGGAGGACAGCCAGCCATCTGGCTTGGATTATACTCCTGCAAATCCAGCTGAGGTGGGGGTGACAATTCAGAAGGTTTGCACAGAAAGCTTGTTTCATCTCTCTTCATCTACCGCCATCCCTTCCCCTCTTCTTCCCCTCTTCTGTCTTTCCAAGTGGAGAAGACACTTGCAAAGAGAAGAGGCACAGCTTCCCAGAGAACTCCATGAGTACTATCTGGAGATCTTTTTGCCATTCACTGAATATTCATGGAAATTTCCTGCATATCAATATTTATGACAATTCCCCGAATATATGTCTGGTGTGTGACTATGAAAGAATAATACAAATTAATTATTTTCTTTGAGTTGCCACCCAGTAGATCAAATTTGCATGCGGTGGGGAGAGCTGCTGGAAGTGGGCCTCTGGCAGGAAGCCTAGTGTAACCCTCCGGGTCTGATTCATCTCCCTTAATGACATGTGCCGTTGTAGTTGATAATGATGCCAGTAAAAATTGGGTCACCAAACAACTCTTGCAGTTAATCTGACCACATCATGGTGAGAGAGTCTAGTAAGTGCTAATTTCTCTTTTTCCACCAAGCTATGTTAATCCAATCAAGAAATATATGTCTGTTAGTTGCAGGAGTCTCTCTAATCAACACATTATTCTTTGATTCTGAACTGCCCCCTGGATTTCTCTATTTCTGAGGGTCTCTGAAATAAATTTCTCAGAAAAGCAACAGCCTACTGAAGTGATGTCTTCTCAGCATCATAGTTGTCCAGTTAACAAGGGTTGAAGACTTAATGAAAGAAATTGTAGATATGATATGTAAGGAATAGAAAGAAACTTGAAGGATTAGATTACTGTGTTTCCATCATAGAGGAAGGAGAAATATTGTCACAATCTTTAATTGTGGTTTCCTTAAGAATACATGCTGACATGTCCTGTTCTAGAGTGTGACCCAATACCTAGCTCACTGAATTTTTGAGAATTGAAAAATTGAAGTCTTCATACAACACACAAGCCCTCAAACAGTATACTGAGTCTAAAAGACTTCATTGTGGTTTACACTATTCAATTATTACAGTAAATGTTTCTTTGATTATTATTACTTGATTAGTGTGTTTTCAGATTTTTCCTCTACTATTTTCTATCCTCATTAAGTATTCATATATTCATGTTTTCCCTAAATTTTATGCTGTTTTTCAACCACTGAGCATCCAGAATAGTGTATAAGAATAATCTGATACTTTTCTAAGAAATGAAAAACTGGTTTAGTTCATTGATTGCTTTTTCATAGCTTTCTGTATCAATTTGCAATGATTTTTCTGTACCACAGTGTTTATTTCAATATTCTGAAAGATAGTGACCATGTAGTAGTGCATTTTTGAAAATTGAAACTAGAATTTCATTTCAGATTTTCAGACCTAATAGATGATACTCAATATATTCTATTCTTGAAAGTTATTTTCCTTTTAAGAATCAATAATCATTTGCAATACTAACTATATATTAATATTTTTACATTTTACTTTCAAAAATAAATCTGGTGGTCTGAAAATTATTAACCATAGTTAAAGCTATTTACTGAGTATTTATAATATGTCAACCATTGTTCTAAATACCATAAGGCACATTTATATATTTAATCCTTCTGAGCCTGAGATGTAGACTAAATAACTAACTCAAGGTGCTACAACTGTTATCATCAAAGCTGGGATTTAAACACTGATTCTTTAAATGTAAAGACCTGTGCTTAACCCCACGCCTCTGTGCTAACCTTCAGGTGTTCCAGGAGCCCTGGTGATATATTTGGTGACAAACTCAATCTCTGCATTGTGCAGTTGTCCCCGTGCATGACATTTACGTGGCTTATAACCTTCTGGCTATGTTCGCCGACAGAGAAGGCGGGGGATTGAAAGGGTCTGCTCCCAGGGCCACTGAGATCTAGTTGAAGATTATTATGTCTGGTGTCTCACATGGATTTCATTGACTTTGGAATTAATAGATAGTGTATTGGGGAACACATGAAACTCCGGGATTATCATGGTGCCTCTCTCTGGTCCTCAAAACTTTTTAACTTGAAAACACAGATGTCTTCTGTGGGAATGGAAAACTTTACACACATTTTAAAGATGAAACATGAAACTTCAAAGAAATGTTTCGCTCTTGACTTACTCTTTTGCAGCCCCCAGGGGTTTCCATGTACTCCCCTGCAATTAGGAGAGTGGAAAAGTTTGACACACTCTTTGATGTATTTTAAAGTCTCCGCTATTACTCAGTGGCACTTGGCTCTTAGAAACAAGTCTATTTCTTTGAGGAAAAAAAAAACCCAAAATATTTATGAAAGGGAAAACCTCTGTAGGTAAATTATGTACAATTGGCACCTTTTCCAAAGTTTTACTGAGGTACAGTTGTGTCAAAGAAAGTCTCCATCCATTGTACTCAGAAGAGCCTGTTTAAATCTCAAGCTCACCCTGAAATATCTCATGCCAAGAACTTCTTAGTTCAGGCAGAGAAATTAACATCTAGTCTAGTGCTTACATGTACAGGAAAAACACACAGGACAAGACAAATGTGAGTTGTCACTGCTGGTTCTTCTTTTCAGCTGCCCTGAACTGGCTTTATGTAGGAAGCTGTGCTGGTGAGGATGCCATGGCAGCCTGTGCCCTTGCTACTGAGTGACAGGTGGAGTGGTGAGAAGCAACAGTGTAATAGAAAGTGCAAGGGCTGAGAAGTTACACAGACCTAGTTAAATTCTGCCCTTATCACTTAATTGGTATTTGTCCTTCCGGGAGTTCCTTAGGCTCTTTGAACCTCAGTTTCTTTGTCTGTAAATGGGAATGATAATAATACTTTATAAATTAATTGAGAATATTATAGATGTAAATAAATCTAAAGTGCATAGATCAGAGCTGGGCATATAGCTAGTTTTCGAAAAAAAAAAATGCAGCCATTATCATGATTAATTTGGGGAGATTGGGGAATGCTCCTGACAATTCCCTCACCTGACATCACAGGCTTCCCTCTCTGTCACCTCTGAGAGAGTCACATACTTTGGGGGCAGACTGGGTTGGAATCCACATTCTGATCCCCAGTAGCTGTGAGACCTGTCATGCTTCATTCTCCTCTTTAACCTTCAGTTTCTTAATTGATAAATGGAAGATTGAAATACTTAATCTCGTGAGATTGCTAGAACTAAATGAGATGATATATGTCAAGTGGCCAGTAGGTACATATAGGTGCTCAGAGAAAGTTAGTTATTTCTCTTAACCTTAATTTCCACATCTGTTAAAAAATTTTAAATCAAATGTAAATAGTATAAGAAGTAAACAAGAGAGTGCATAAATAGTATAAAAATTAAATAAGAGAGTGTACAGCATAGCATTTTAGAAACATATTAAAAAAAAAATCATGCCTACCAGATAATTACTTTCCACCCAGGATACTTTTAATTGCAGGTACATATTTTGTCCCTGTACCTTGACCTTTTCAAGGGTGTAGATTTTTGTTTTGTAATTTTTAATAGAATTTTAAGGTTCTTGCCAGTGAGGACCCTGTATTTTATGGTAATTTTAAATGGATAAAAAGTATGCATTCCATTAGAATGGCTTGTTTCAGATTTAGAACTAAGTAGGGGGTCAAAGAATGCTAGAAGGAAAAGGTCATAGAGCAGCCTAGACAAAGATCCGAAGAAAAAGCAGAAGGAAGAAGAACGCTACCACCATCCATTCTCCTCTACAGAAGACATGTGCTAAGAGACCCTACTCTTCCAGCCCAGGGGTAATTGTGTCCAGGCCCCTGCTGTCAGCACAACACTGATGATACAGACTTCCTCCCCCAGTGCCACCTTCTTCAATGCCCAGGACTTCCAGCTTCCACAGCAGAAGCTAAGATAATTGTAAAACTTTCTGTTTTAGCCTAATTGTGTTCACCAGAGACAGAGGCATGCCTGCCAATATTGAGAGGCTCGGTAGAAGGAGCTGAGCTGAAGAGATCCACAGGAAAGAACTCACCTCAGTCTAAGTCCAAGTGCATAGCTCAAGACTTGGGTTAGAGGAGCGGGACTGTGAGTGGGGCTTGTCCATCATATGACAAATATGGTGGTTTTTCTTCTTTTTTAACTAGCATTTCTTCAGTACCGCTCTATGCACAAATAATCTGAATAACATATCTGGAAATGAAGTTCTTGACATAGAGGTTTATGTCTAATAAAATAACTGTAATCTGTCTAGTACAGAGCACCAGACTCAGGATCAGAAGAACTAAATTTAGAGTCTAATTTCTCTCTCTGAACTTAGCATACCTCTTAACTTTTGATGGATCTCATATCCCTTCTCTATCAAAGGAAAGGAATAGGCTGGGTGGCTTTAAGTCCCTCCTAAATTCAGTGTTGTCTAGCCTTATTCTCTAGCCCAGAGAGTCTGAGGCTAACTAATAACCCTATCTGTGGAAACTGTGGCCCCAGGGCATGTCTCACATTTGCTTGCAAATTAGTTACCTAGTCTACTTTGGTCTTCTGTGATTGTCCTCTTCTTTACTTGGACTAAAAGGGTGATGCCTTCTGTAGTTGCCAATGCTGATGCCAAATGTGAGTGCTACATAGACAGGACCCACTAATACACTGCCAACCTAAGGCTGTCAGCAGCTCGACCAGCTGTCAGTGGCTGGCGTCATGAGCGCTGAAATGGCTCTGGTTAAACCACCTCCACTCCTGCTAACGTCACTAGCAACATCTTGTGTTGCTGCTGCAGGTCCAGACAATAATGTTACTGATACCTTGGGCCCCAATGCACCACAAAGGTTTTAGGGAAATAATTCTTTAACCCATACTTTTCCTATATCCAATTCACGCCAAGATTCAGGGATGGTTCTTTGTGGGCTGGGCTGGTTTGTAATCTTTGTTTGTACATTTCAAAAGCACTCTTCTTCTCCAACCCTGGCTTTCTGGTCTTGAACAAGAAGTGGGCAACACTTTTTTTCTTTAGGGTTCATTTTTTTTTTCTAACCTCCAATCTATGGAGGTTCCTGAGCCCCTCATATAAATAGGACCTCTTCTCAGGCCCACTCCATCATCACAGCCTACTAAATCTTAGGGTGATTACAGTTTCAATGTAAGCAGAAACACCCCCCCCCATATAGGGGATGATCTGGATGTGGGGAACAAAAATTGAACCTGGTTGGAAGAAGTTTGGTTTCCTAAAATGCTCTGAGGAGGGAGCATTTTTCCATGCATTGGAAAAACTAGAGGTCATAGCCCAGTTCTACTAGGTGAGGTGAAAGGAGAAGTAGAAAAGAAGGAAAGAAGAAAAAAAAAAGGAAACAGTCTTTTACTTCTCTCTCTTTAGACATCCTAGTGTACCCCTCTACTTTTATCCCTCTTCTGAAACAACGAGAGAATCCTTGCCTGCCTCTTAATAAATATTCCCTTCTGGAATTCTGGAATATCATAATCTACTTTCTTAAGTATTTCTAAACAGGAAAATAAGCAAACCAATTGAAAGTTCATCACTGTTGCTACTATTATATAATTCAAGGTCTCTTCCTATTTGCCCTGAGCTAATCCTAATGAGTAAATCTCATTAGGATTTACCTTATTGCTGAGCAAGCATTCACTGAGATCAAAGGGCAGTTTGTCTGATTACTCTTTTCTAATTAGCATCTCTTCCTATATAAATTCTTGATGCCCTCATCCCAGGAGTGCTTGATAACACCCTGTTTCTATAGGTTAAAGTGATTCTTAACAAGTCTCTCATGTCCTGTCCTTCCTATTTCTCTGTGTTCGCTTCTACTCACTCCCAGAATCACCACACACAGTCCCTCCTCACACATAAATGCACTTCATGCACACATATGCACACACAAAAATTATCACATGTGAAAGTGCAGCCTGTACTGGTTATTAGAGTTCAATGAAGAGATACATTTCTACAGTATGCAATGACTGGGAAAGAGGGAAGAAAATGTTTGAATATGGTGTATTTAAGACATGTGTTAGCAAAGAGAGTTAGGGCTGGGAAGTGGAGGTCAAAAGTTGTAGGGTCTTTGTTGCCAGGATAAGTGTCTGTCTCAGGACAGGAGTTTGGCCCAGGGAGTGAGGCAAGAAGAATTATATTCAGGAGACTGATAGAAGCTGACTGCAGTAATACAGTCCTGGCATAAGAAGGGTCTGAGTTAGGATTGTGGCAGAAGCATGGGGGAGAAATGCTATAAAGAACCAAGAAGACACAGATAAAGACACAGTGTCCTCATTTTGCTTAGCCTGCTGCTTTTTCTGAAGCCAAGTCCTCCCAGAGGCAGATATTGTAGTTGTCCCATATATCCATTTTCTTCTTCATCCAGTAAAGAAGAGGTTCTTCGTTTTTAATCACACACATTCATGACCAGTCATAATACAGATTAAATTCTCCATGACCTACTTCCCCTAAGTGTGGCCATCTGACTAAATTCTGGCCAATGGGATGGGAGTCCCTGGCTGGGAAATTGCGCCATGACTTCATCCAGAGAACAAGGATGTGGTGGAGAGCCATCATGACTGTGCTGACAATGGCTGAAGCCTGGGCCTCTCTTTTTCCCAGAATGGATCTGTTGTACCAACTATGAGTGAAGAGAACTAAACTGATTTAAGACACTGTGATTTTACATCTCTGTTTTATGCAATTGAATCTATTTCCTAATTAATATACTTTTTTAAATCTCATGAGTAGAAAACATTTTGAAAACAATAAAATTTAAATTAATGTAAAAATACACATTTTAGAAAAACAAAGATACTTTATACATCAGAAATTACCTCAGGGATACCACTATCTTACTTTGAAAAATGTCTCAATAAGTGTTACTAGTAATGAGTAAACCTCAACAACTCCACCTCCGCCCAAACCAGATCTTCAGGGATCAGTAGATGCCAAAGCTTCAGATAAGGAAGAAGTTTCTTTGCCAATAGAGAGAGAAGAACCCAGAATTCTTGGAGGATAACCCAAGAGAAATAGGATGAGAACAGGGACGGGAAAGATAAAGAGAAATTCTGTGTTGTGCAATGTGATTCTCTATAATTCTTCAGAAACCTAACAAAGCAGATAGCAGCTGTAGAAAAAAGAAAGAGAAAGCAGGAAGAAACCTGAGCATATAAGACACTAAGTGTTTATAAAAATAGAGCAGATTGTTTGATCTTGGCACTATGGACATTTGGGATTGAATAATTCTTTGTTATGGGAACTGTCCTATGCATTAGAGGTATTTAGCAGCATCCCTGGCCTCTACTCCCTAGCTGTCAATAGCCTCCTCCCCTCCCTGCCAGTTGTGACAATCAAAATGTCTCCATATGTAGCCAAATGTCCCCTGTGGGGCAAAAATCACCCTCAACTGAGAACAACTGCTATATAGATTGATGAGTCCCTAATACAGAGATCATTGTTAAAGGTGAGAGTCAGATTGGATCATTGAGGAGAGAGGAGGAATGTGCAACAGACTTAACCTTTGGGAATTCCCACCATTTAAGGCAGGAGGAGAACCAACTTAAAAAGAGAGACTCCATTACTTAGAGATTATTCCATGAAATTGACCTAATTGCCTAATATTTTTCTATCTGGAGAAAAACGAACAAGTGAAAGAAGTGTTAGGAAGAGAGAAGCAACAGGGCATCTGTGATTAAATACGGATAAAGGGCAGGGATGTGTTCTACCTGTATCTGTTCCTTATCTAGCCAATTCAATCTCTCATATCTCTAGTTGATCTTTCCAGAACTCCTTCCCCCAAGCCTATGTAAGGTCTTCTTGCCAAGCACTTGACAACCCCTTCCCTCTCATTGGAAAGTGATTCCACATTATGGCAATTGCTCATAGATCTATAGAGGGAGAAAGCACGTCTGCCTTACTTATCATTGTACCTCTAACACCTAACACATAGCTGGTACATAGTAGATTCTCAAAAAACATTTGTTGAATGAATGAATAAATCAACAAACAAACTAACCTAAGGAGATAGATTTTAGCACCTTCATTTTATCACTAAGAAAACTTATATACATGTAGGTTAAGTGAGTTTTCTTATATAGGTTAAGGCCACATGAATAGTAAACAGCAAAACATGACTGAGATCCAAGCTTGTCTGATGCTATATTTCATGTCTTTTTTATGATACTTCATATATGCCCTGTTTGTATAATAGCATTTTGCACATCTCCTGGGCCTCTCTGTTGCACAACTTCAGTGTTTTCTCATAGAGCACACTGTGATTTTAGAAATGTGTGGTGCAGGAGCCCTGGGCCTCTCACTTCTAAAATCTCCAACCCAGGTGTTATCCCTGTTCCTGAGAACTTGAGTAATATCAACGTTTACTCTGCTATCTAAATATGATTCACATTCCAGTGAAAATTCTGTCTAGATACACAGCTGAGCCCTTTCAGCATATTCTTAGCCCTTAAACTTCCTCCTAACCGAAAATTGGATTGAGAAGTAACAAAAAGGAAGTACAGGCAGTCTATGTTTTACTAGAAGACTGTGTTCCTGAAGGTTTTTTAAGGGGATTGTGTGGAATTTAGAACATACATTTTCATTTAAAAAATAAAGTAAAAACTGTTTTAAAAAGTAGATAGGTTTCTAGGTTAGAACACTGGAAATTATTTAACACATAGGCAAAATAAACTTCAATACAAGTAGCCTTTGTTCAGGCTTCTGGAAGTTGGGACAAAGTTTCCTAAGTGAGGGGATAGACCCAGACAAAGCCTTAAACAAGATGTTGAAAAACTTCCTACCTCATCCTGTCTAGAGAACTATTAATAAAAAGACTCAACTGATAACATACACAAACTTACAAGTTATACAAACTTCTCTAAGACTAAAATCATATTTTTTCATAGACATTTTCCTAAATGTAATGCCTTACCCAAAAGTTCTATATTGCATATAAATGTTTACTTATCTAGGATGACATTTGGCAACAAGTCTGACTTGGAATTTCATAATAATGTTGCATTGATTCATGATTATCCTTCTGCAGACTTCCCATTTCACTTGTATATCCAATAGGCATCTAAAAACATAACAAGGCCAAAACAAAACTCTAAATTTCTTCCTTAAACCTCTACTGACTCAATGAAATACACACAAAAAAATAGAAACTCAACATGAAGAAACCACAAAAACAATGCAGAAAATGAATGAAAAATTTACTAAGAAAATGGAATTATTTTTAAAAAATCAAACTGAACTTCTGGAAATGAAAAATTCATTAGAGGAAATACAAAACACAAGGTTAAGAATAGGCTAGATCAGGCAGAATAAAGAATCTCAGAGCTTGAAGACAACACCTATGAGATAAACAAATCAGCCAAAGAGAAAGAACTGAGAAATAAGAGGAATGAACAAAACTTACAAGAAATATGGGATTATGTAAAAAGGCCTAACATAAGAATCATAGGCATTCATGAGGGCGATCAAGAAAATACACAAGGGCTAGAAAGCCTATTTGAGGGAGGGAATAATTCAGAAAAATTTTCCTGACCTTGATAGAAATCTTGATATCCAAGTACAAGAAGCTCAAAGGACCTCTGTGAGAGTCATGATAAAAAGGCAATCACCAAAACACATAGTTATTAGACTGACTAAAATAAACACAGAAGAGACACTCCTACAAGCCATAAAGTGAAAGCAACAGGTAACTTACAAAGGAAAACCCATTAAACTAACTGCGGACTTCTCAACTGAGACCTTACAAGCCTGCCAAGACCAGACCTGCCCTGCAGGAAATACTCAGAACTGCATTATACATAGATCAGCACAACAGTCACCCACTGGTATAAAATCACCCAAAAACTAAAGCTCAGAGCCCATATACCATAATAGTTCAAGTGGTAAAACAAAGCAATAAAGTTATACTCAATAGGATGAACAAAAATCCACCCCACTTATTATCAATTTTTTCAATACATGTGAATGGCTTGAACTCCCCACTCAAGAGACATAGGCTGGCTGAATGGATAAGAAATACAAGCCAAGTATCTGCTGTCTCTAGGAAACACATCTCACCCACAAGGACACATTCAGACTCAAGGTGAAATGATGGAAAATAATACTCCATGCAAATGGAAACCATAATAAAGGTTCTGTAGCCATTCTCATATCAGATAATATAGACTTCAAATCAGCAAAAGAAAGACAAAGATGATCATTTGTATAATGACAAAAGGAACAATTTAACAAGAACACATAAAAATCCTAAATATTTATGCATCTAACACAGATGTGCCCAGATTCATAAAGCAAACCCTACTTGATCTAAACCATAATAAAGTTATATTCATTCTACCTTTAAAATTTGTCCCTTAATCTGTCTACCTCTCTTCAACTTCACTGTTACCAACACATTATCTCCCAACTGAACCATTGAAAAAGCCTCTTAACTGCTTTCCCTGACCTGTTTTTCCTCTAATACCCACCTTCCATACATCAACCAGCACAGAGAAGCACAGGCTTTGGCATAGAGGTATCTGGCCTAGGATTCAGCTCTGCCCTATGCTATTAATGTAGCCTTTCCCAAGAGATCTTGGCATTTCCTGATGTTTCAGTCTAGCCCAGGGAGATAATAATTCACGTCCTCCACTTCATAAAGCCAGCTGGGAATTTTCATACTCTTTTGAGAGTGACCAGCCAGCCTTCAGGTCCACTCAAGTGCAAGCAATCTACCAATTCTTTTAAAATAAATAACTTAGGGTCAAGCACACCATTACAATTCCAGCCATATAATCATCTTCTAAATTCAAGCTGCTCTATTATAATAAATTTTATGTCTGCTTTTCACGATAACCTGATGAACAAACATGCTACTATGAAAGTAGCATTTGATCAGAAGGTCCCAGTCTCCACACAGCAAACTGCCCTGTGTGATTCCTTATCAAAGAAGCCTTCTCGGTTCTTTTTACAGCTAACAGGAACTTGGCTAACAGGACCACTCTGCCTTTTTCACTCTCATCACTTCAGATGGGAAACTTCAGTCAGGGACCCACATGGCCCCCAGAGACCCAACCCCTGTTGCTGGCTTACCCCCTTGCCCACCTGCCTCACCCAGCCTGAGGAGTAAGAGGAAAACCATTTATTAATTAAATTAGTTTCTACCAAACTAATTTTCGCTAAATGTGATTAAATTAATAAGCCCTGATGGCCTTTTAACTCTTCCAGATATGTTCATATTTTTAAGGATGATCATCTTTACAGTTAATGGGATCTCAGGAAATATAACAGCTTCTCTGACAATACTCAGAAAGTTATTTGGAAGAAGGGAAGCTTCACCTAGGCAGCTTATCTCTATTTGGAATTCTGACTCTGGAATTAGCCCTGCTAAGTTATTTTTTGCTTTATCTTCTGAAAGTACTATGTTGTTTGTAATCCACTTCATCATAAGGTTTTAGATGTGGATTAGCTTAAGCTATGCTGTAGGGGCAATCGGTTGCCTTAATCAGCTATTCCCATGCCAGAGGTCAGCTAATATTTAATGAAAAAGGCCAAAGTTCTTAGGAAATTACAACCAATAGTTCAGCTATCCTTATTGCCCATTAACACCAGAGGCTTTGCTAATTAGCACTATGAATGCTAGAAATGGGTTTTCATTGGTGAAAACACAGGCATTTTAGTTAGCTTAATAGATATTAAATATGGGTTGCTATTAGTTAAAATTCATTCTCAAAACATCTGGATTGTCTATAATATTCTAGAGATACTTTCCTCACTTATATGAAATGAGATATAAAAATCTGGTGAGACCTGCAGCCTGTGCCCTTACAATATATAAAAATATATAAAATATATTATATTTAAAATATATAAAAATCTAGTGAGACCTAGCCTGTGCCTGGGGCTTGCTCCTTAAGAGGTACTATGTCGACCCATTTTGTGGAAAATTCTGCTTGCCTAGTGTGAACTATAATCTTGACTCTCTAAAATACTATTGATATGTTTAAATCACCTAAAAGAATAGAGGCTGGGTCTTGAATGAGCTTAGAGAGTAAGTTTTGGGAATTATTGTGCATGCTCGCTCATAGATGTTTATTTAATATAGCAAATGTAGACATTTAAGGGAGAATTTAGTCCACATTTTTTGCTTTCATTATAATCTAGTAGCAAGATTACTGGGACATAGTGAATCTCAATCCCTTCTAACCAGTAGTAGTGCCTACCATTCATGACCAAATCAGCTTAGGTAAGTAAGCAACACATAAGAGTATTTTATGTTAGTTCCCACGTCCCAACATTACAACAGCACAGCACTCCATGGTGGCAGCAAGTGTTCGGGAAACATACTAGATTTACTTTAGTAGGCTGGAAGATCATACTATGATTTTCAAGGCAGGGCTGCCTATAAAGGGACAGGCCGCCAGAGGCCAGTGAAGGGCAGACGGTGGGAAGGCAGACTAAACTGATGGCAGAATAGAGGCAGGAGGGAGACAAATGCGGTTGAATAAAGCTGGATGAAGGGTTCTTTCTGTGTATGTCTGGGGAGTAGAGGATCCTGCTGAGCTGGGAGTTAGCATACAAAAGAGAGTGCCTATAAGACTGGTCAGATGAATGGCCCTATTACACTTGAGCCACATGCAAAGCACTTGCTCAATTACCCATCCCTGTGGTGGAGGTCTTAGCAGGACCCATGCATGCAGTGGCTGCTCCATGCAGAAGAGGAGTGATATGGGATGTGCTGTGTGTTTTCCAAACAGCTAAGAATAGACACACACACACACACACGCACACACACACACACACACACTATTGGTGCTGATCATTGGCAGAGCATGTGCATGGATCTGTGGCAAGTATGTGCAGAAGCTTAGAGGCTCCTTGGTACTAAAGATTTAAAACAAAACAACATAGAGCTTCACCAAAGCTTTATATTAATGAACAAATTTCCTCCCCCACCCTGCCTCCTATTCCCTGCCCCTCGATCCTGATGAGAGTTTCATATTCTGAGACATTCAGGAAAACAGAGAAAGTCTTTTCTTAGCTTATGCAGTTATTTCTCTATTTCACCTTCTACTACAGGAACATTCTCTCTGTGGCAGCCTGGAATCAGAATCTCTATGGTCAAGATGGGGAATGTGAATTCATAACAAGTCCCCCAAGTGACTCAATACAATAAAGTTTAGAACCAGAGACTTTGGCGTATGCCTGGGGAGTTGCCTTTAATTCTCTTCTGAAAGTCTTGGAGCTGAGTTAATCAACTTGCCATCTCTTATGGCTCCCTCCTCATAGAAAACCCACACATGGGCTACCATGTTCACGGAAGTTCCCACGGTTGGGCCTTCACAGATGGCTTGTCAATGTATAACAGTAGAACAAGAGCAGCTCCTCTGAGCCCCTACTGCCAAACAGAGGAAGAGATGAGAGCTGGGAAAGAGAGGCGAGGAAAGCTGCGGGTGAAGTTTGGCAGTGGGAAGAAAACAGAATCTGTGGAAAAGATGTAGCCAATTCTCCTTCCTTAAAGTGGAGAGTTGAAATTCACCTCTTGATGGCATGCTTCCTTTGCACAGGAAAATAACCCAAAGAGGCCTTTAGATACCTGAGCTTTACTAGAAATGTGATTGCACAATATGGATAAAGTCTGGAAAATGCTGCTTATCATAAATGGCTTGGATTTTGAATGGACTTTTGGAGTACTGCGTTCAGACACAAATATTTGGCACCAAATATTTAGACAAATAGAGTTTTTAAGCTGCAAAAACTAACTTCATATTTTATAGTTACAAGTTCAGCCTCAATTATAAAACACCTAAAACTTTCACCACCAGTGAAATGGAAGAGGATATTTTTACACAGCAGGACAAGGGATGAACAAATGAGATTTTGCACTAGCAAAATTTTTACTAGCTAGCCACAGTGCGTTATCCAGGCTTCTACAGATTAAGGGGAATGCATGAGATAGACATTATGGATAATCAATACAAACTTCAAATATGGTTACAGATAGGATAGCCTATGTACTTCAAAATGGTCCCTAATTCAAGTGAAGATGAAATATGTTCCAAGCAGAAGTTTAACTGGGGACCAAAAAGGAACAAAGAACAAAGAGGAAGAAAGAGGCATAAGAAAGAGGGTATCTCAGTCTCTCAGTGTTACTAAAGCACAAAGCAAGTGTAATAAATTGCAAAAGATTAAACCGAAAAGCAAGGAGACCAGTCTGAAGAATCTTACGTGTCACATTTTGAAGTTTGGATATTGATAGGCAAAGGGAAACCATCAAAAGAGTTTAAGTAGGAAGATGACAGATCATATTTTTGTTTTTGGTTGATCACGCGGCTTCCAGTGTAGAAGACATCTACTCTCAATTCATGAGAGAAACATTTGGGTCAATACTTACTATAGCCTATTTACTGTTTAACTATAAAATTGTATGTGCATGTACACGTGTGTGAGTGTCTGTAAAATCTGTTAAGTTATATAGCACTTGGTAGTTTGTTGAGTCTGGATGCAGGCAGGCATTGTTATCTCCATTTAACAGATAAGAAAACTAAGCCTCAAGAGATTAATGACTTGCCTGAGATCACATACATAAACAGTAAGGGCTGAAGTCAGGTGGACCGACCACGTCTTTTCACTTCTGGTCTTGTATTTTTCTATGACTCTGTATTTTCAAAGTGCAGTCTTCCAATAAATTCTACTGTATCCTTTAAAATTTACAGGATTGGGAGAGGGGTGGAGAATCGCTTTGCATTTTCCTGGCTACGTCAGCAGAATGAGCAGGGGTCTCCATGGCTTTGCACATGCTATTCCTCTGTCTGGAACACCTTCCTCCCTCCAATCTTTTCCTGTCCTCCCTCCATCCCCACGTCATCAAGTCATTGCTTCCTCCGGAAAACCTTTCCAGATCTGCAATCTTAAGATATGCTCTTCCTCTGCATTCTAATATCACTCAGGGTGAAGTTTATCACAGCACTTGCCCCATATTGTGAATGCTTGTTTATTGCTGTTTCCCCACTAGACTGTGAATCCCTAAACAGAAGAAATGTACCTCTTTTTCTCCGATATCCTGAATCTCAGCACAAGGCTCGGCACAATTTCAGTACTCAAAAACAGTTTGTTGGTTTGCATTTGTTGAACAACATTTGCTGAAGGAGCTGCATGCAACCTACCAAGGTTAGAAATGAAATCTATTCCCCATGCAAAGAATCCCTGAACTTTGTACCAATCCTATCTCTACTAAACTCTAATCTCCTGTGCATGATTTATCACCAGAGCAATTGTCTGAAAATGCTTTTTCCTTATCTCACAGAGCCATAGTAAAAGCTAGTTTACTTAAGCAAATGGTATTTTTTCCTCCTATTTTTTTCTCTTGCTATTTTTTCCTTCTATGTTCTTATTTACTGGCAGCAAGAAAAGAAAAATAACTCTGATCTCTATTTAGATATTTGATATACAAGTATTTAGATAGGGATAGCTATAAATTGCTAGCTAGGCACAGTTTGAATAGCTAAAACCTGTTTGTTCTATTTTGGATTTTATTGTGGAAGAGAAAAGAAGGGGAAAAAAATACACCTCACATAGAGATGGACTTAAAGGCTTAGGTTTTTATTATTTCCAAGGCACTGTTTGAGCTCATAATCAGCATAATTCACTGAAAGACACCAAGAGAACTGGACCTTGGTAACAATCTTCAGAGTTCAAGACAACCAGCCTTGGTTGAGCAGTGGTTCTGCCCTGACTACAAAACAGGCTGTGTGAGCCCCGGCCAAGCTCTTACTGCTCTCTGCCTCGGCTTGGTCACTCGCAATGGACGAATTAGGGCTAGATAAGACCTTGGGAAATCCAATTCCATTTATTTCTCCTGGGAGTTACCTCGACATATCCATACAGTTTGTTCTCTCACGGAGCTATTTGGTGGAATCACACACTGAGAGGCCAGGCCAACCTCTCTGCCAGAGACACACGTTCTGCTTACCTAGAAATGCTCTGACACTGTTCCCAGTGCAATTGTGCTTCTGGCAGTCTTTGACTTCTTTTCATCATGAAACTGAACATTCATTTGTCACAGATAGTCTAATTTATTCTTTGTTAACCTACTTACTAATCATGGATGTGCCACCTTTTAAAAAATAACTCTTTCAGAGTTGTAAATCAAATCGATTATTGCTTTTTTTTTTTTTTTTTAAAAAGGGTCCCTTGAAATAGTTGTCCCTCTTCATGCATTTAAAATATTTGACTTTTTGGCCAGGAGCAGTGGCTCACGCCTGTAATCTTAGCACTCTGAGAGGCCGAGGCATGTGGATCGTTTGAACTCAGGAGTTTAAGACCAGCCTGAGCAAGAGCGAGACCCAGTCTCCGCCAAAAATAGAAAAAATTAGCCAGGCATGGTGGCGCATGCCTGTAGTCCCAGCTACTCAGGAGGCTGAGGCAGAAGGATCGCTTGAGCCCAGGAGTTTGAGGTTGCTGTGAGCTAGGCTGACGCCAGGGCACTCTAGCCCGGGCAACAGAGTGAGACTCTGTCTCAAAAAATAAATAAATAAATAAATAAATAAGATAAAAGATAAAAAACATAAAATATTTGACTTTTAAAATAGGCTTGATTTTTGTGACATTTGATTTTCACTCAATTATGGAGAAACATATGAAATGCAGTCTAACACTCACTTCACAGGGTCCTCAGAAATTTCCCTTCCTAAATAATAAATAGGTTTTCCACATACTCTTCCAGAGCTGCATAGATATTAAGCAGCTCAAAAACTTTTCTTCATGCCCAGACTTTATTACTCAAAAATGTTCCTTGGCCTCCTTTAAGATCAGAATAAAGTCCAACTTCTCGGCTCTCCCTCTGCAATCTGTTCTCAAACTACTTTCCAGATACATCTTCCAGTAATGCCTTCTCTTTCTATAAAATTGAACTAAATCATGTTCCCCACTTTCCTCGCACACTCTGTGCTTTTCCCCCTCCTGCCTTTGCTCTCAAAGCGCTCCTTCCCCCAGAGTTACCTGTCCCCAACCCTGCAGACATTGAGATGACAGAATGTACATGATCACTCCTAGCCCAGTTTCGGGGCTAACATTACAGCCTCTCAATAAATGATGGGCTTTAATTCACTCATTCATTCATCTTTCGTTCACTTATTGGTGGATCTCTCATGCTAGTTACCAAGCAAGGGTCTGGTTCTACCTAGGGTATGTAAGTACAGAAGGGCTACGTAATTTGTAGGTATAATACAAAATGATCATTCAGGCTTTTTAAAAAATAATTTATCGGGCCGGGCGCGGTGGCTCACGCCTGTAATCCTAGCTCTTGGGAGGCCGAGGCGGGCGGATTGCTCAAGGTCAGGAGTTCAAAACCAGCCTGAGCAAGAGCGAGACCCCGTCTCTACTATAAATAGAAAGAAATTAATTGGCCAACTGATATATATATAAAAAATTAGCCGGGCATGGTGGCTCATGCCTGTAGTCCCAGCTACTTGGGAGGCTGAGGCAGAAGGATCCCTCGAGCCCAGGAGTCTGAGGTTGCTGTGAGCTAGGCTGACGCCACGCACTCACTCTAGCCTGGACAACAAAGCGAGACTCTGTCTCAAAAAAAAAAAATAAAAAAATAAAAATAAATAAAAAATAATTTATCAAGAATTTCAAGAAGGTAACAGTAGTACGTTATAAGCACAGGACCCTTCTAAGTGCAGGGCCCTGTGTAACTGACACACTAAACACCCGTAAGGCTAGCCCCAAATAAGACACAGACCTTATGAACTCCCCTGACCCAAGGAAGCTCCTTGTTTGGGTGTGGATAGACAGGTGAGAAGAAACAATTCCCATGTAATATAAGAGCTGTGAAACATGAAAGCACAGGGTGCTGTGAGAACACGGTGACTCAATGGAGCACTCAGCCCACGCTAGGGTGGAGATGGTAAGTGGAAGAAGATGAGAAACTCTTATGGAAAGAGGCAATACCTAAACTCAGTTTTGCAGTTCACATCAGAGTTGGAAAAGCAAGAAAGAGAGAGTAGTAACAGAAGGGTGGCTCAGGAAATGAAACAGCCCCTCAGTGAAAGGCATAGGAGCTGAAAGAAATATGTCCAAATCTTATTCATCCTTTAAGGCAATGACTTTATAACTTTTTTTGATTATGAATCACAGTGAAAAATGCACATTTGGACCTGGTACGCACACCGAATCAAAAATGTTTGTGCCCCCATAATATTCTGAAATTAAAAAATAAAAATAAAATAAAACATTTAAAGGAGAAGAAAATGCCAAAAGATATCATTCTTATCATGTGCAGTTTCTCTTCTCTTTCATATTCTTTATAAGTTTATGACCTATAATTTGAAGAACCCTAATTTAAGGACTGTGTCAAATGTCACCTCCTCAGCAAATCTTCCTAATACCTTCAGCCCTAAACCATCTGGACTCTTGTGGGCTCTTCTATTGACACTTTGCTGTCTAGTGTCTATGATATGCCATGCAGCTCCTGTTAGACTATAATTTTAAGGTAGATTCAGATGCTTTGCACATAGTAGGGTCCAATAGATGTTTATTAAGTGACGGTGCAAGCAGTCCATACGTGTCCTCAATTCTCACATCTGAAATCCTTCTTATGACCACCAATGCTTTTGTCTTGCTCTCGTTTTCTACCAGTTTAATCAACTGGGCTCCTTGAGCTCAAGCTAATAGTCCCTTCTCCTTTGTTCATCTGGTGATTGATATCAAATAAGTCTGCTTCTGTGGCCTCTTCTCATTGCTTTCCATTAATCTAATAGCAAATTCTGGTTATAGAGTCCTAAGACTTCAAACTGCCAAAGTAGTCTCTATAATAGTTCCTCTTTAATTAAAGATAAATTGCTCTTGCCTTTGCAAGTTTTTAAATATTTCAATCACTGTAAAGAAGTTAATCCTTTATTATTTCTGGTAACTACCAAGGTCCAGAAATTTGCACATATATTTTATTATGAAATTATCAAATCAACCTGTGAATTGAGTATCATCATTATTATTATTATTTGTTCCCATTTTATAAGCTCATACAAATTTAAGTGTGTCTGATCCAAAGGTTGTGTTCTTTTCATGATGTTAATCAAATTAAAATAATGACAAATTTTATCTGTTGATTCACATTTGGCCTCCAAGTGCCAGCTGGACACAGCAGCCAGCAATGTGATTCTGGACGTGAAGATGACTTTGCCAGATGAAGTCATATGGCAACCCACAGCTCCTTACTTCCTGGGTTTACTGTGAGGCCCAACCTCTTGCCTTCCTCACTAGCTTGGCATTGATGGCCTCACCTTGACATTTTGTCACAGGCACTGAGCTATTTACAAACCTACCCGGGACGTATCATGTCAGATTCTAAAGGTTAGCCATCCTTTTCTTGTTACCTATTTGCTGCTTTGTGGGTTTGATCTATTTTATTTCCCCTTTGGGGACAGGAGCAAGAAAGTACTTCCTTGCTTTCCTGGGAGACATGTAAAGGATTTCATGTTAGAATTAAGTCCAAATGTTTTTGGAGATTTTTCCTTGACACACTGGCTTACACCACTTCTGGGGGAAGAAGGAGGCCAAGCGTGCATACTACCCGCATCTGCAGAGACATAGGCACGTCTGCAATGTCTCCACCCCACCCAGACACCTGAGGCAGAAAGTCTCCTATAGGGTAAACCCAGGGTAAGAAAAAATTATGAGCTGGAAATAATGAGAAGCTCTTTTCTAACCTATAACAAGCAAATATGTGCCAGAAGACAGCATGGTGAAGTGGAAGGAGCCTAACTTGGATCAGGAGGCCTACTTTCAATAATCACAGGATGCAGTTTTACACGTGGAAGTGCTTTGTGAGCTATGAAAGCAATACCACAAGAAAGAATTGACTTATCTTTGACTCCCAATCCTGAAAGGTAATTTGGGGATTCGGCTGGTTCAACTCCTTCATTTGAGGAAGCTGAGACTCAGAGCAGTCGCAGCTGCTCTTGGCCATGCCCCAGGGGTACAGCTCAGCCTTCTGTTTACAGAATAGGACAAAGTGTCTCATGATGGACATCACTTCTAGGTATTACTTATGTGCATGTCATATTTCCCAGCCCACATCTTTCTCTAGTAACCCAATGATCCAGGTTAAAAATTAAAATTGCCCTGGGTTTGGCTTCTTTAGGTATTTGGGGCTCCAATTCTAAGAGAACCTGGTGTTAGCGAGGCTACCCCCGAGCTCCCAGGTGAGAGTCCATGCCCATGTCCTCTGTAGATCAAGATTTACATGGGCCGGGCGTGGTGCCTCACGCCTGTAATCCTAGCAGTCTGGGAGGCCAAGGCGGGTGGATTGCTCAAGGTCAGGAGTTCAAAACCAGCCTGAGCAAGAACAAGACCCCGTCTCTACTAAAAATAGAAAGAAATTAATTGGCCAACTAAAAAAATATATAGAAAAAATTAGCCGGGCACGGTGACGCATGCCTGTAGTCTCAGCTACTTGGGAGGGAGGCTGAGGCAGGAGGATCACTTAAGCCCAAGAGTTTGAGGTTGCTGTGAGCTAGGTTGATGCCATGGCACTCTATCCCGGGCAACGGAGTGGGACTCTGACTCATAAAAACCTTACATGGATCCATGTCTTCTTCTAGGGATTGTCTGGTTCTGATGAGGCCTCAGGGTTTTCCCTGGCAATGCTTTAATGATGTCAACAATTCCATGTCTCTTTCCAGAAGCCAGTGCCCTATTCAATGTGTAAAATCTCACTTAGGTTCATGAGTTTTTCCAGTGTTAGAACGTGCAGGAAGACCAAAAGCAGCTTCTTTCTTCCATAGTTATTTGCTTCCTCCACAGAGTAATTTAAACCAAGCCCATAGGATATGTAGTGACAAACCTCACAAGGAACCCAGGCTGGCATCATGGATGTGTGACCTGAGCCTACACTGAGAAGGTCACTGAGCTTGGTTTAATGCTCTGTTGTGGCCATCTTAAAATTCTTGAATTTTTTTTTTAACAAGGGGCCCTGCATTTTCATTTTGTGCTGGGCTCTACAAATTGCATAGGCAGTCCTGCCTTGAGTTGAAGCTATCATGTGTTCTGAAAATGCTACATATAACCTCTGGCTTTTCTATGCTCTCCCATGCCCTCACCTCCTGAAAACAACTTGATGTGTGTGGGTAGGGTAGGGGGCCAGGGATAATTACACAAAGTTCTCATACTCCCTTTCTTCCATGACCTAAGAACCTTCAGACAAATGGGTTTCCACAATGGAAATTATGCAAAAAAGGCACTGAGTATTCATCTTGGACTAAATATGAATCATCAATGTTGCATTTTCTAAATAATTCATCACATTCAGTGTAGTTCATGGATTCTAATTCAGACAGAGTGGGTGAGTATATACTACCTGTCTGGTCATTTACATAAATTTCTTATCCATTAGAATTTCTTTACTAAAGTTCCAGTTACAAACACCATCAATTTAATCATTCAACAAATATTTGTGCCAGGAATTTTTCTAGGTTTCTGGAGATAAAGCTATGAACAAAAGAGACAAAGACATTTAACAAATGTTTGCTGTGCAGGGTCTTTTGCTAAGCATACAAGAATACAAGATTTGTTTAAAAATGACTTCTATCTTCAAGGAGTAGATAGTCTAATAGGAAGAAACAGATGAAAATAATGCAAGATATGTAGAGATCCATAAGACATAAGTACCAGAAGAGAGATGCAAATTGGAAATGAGAAGGAAGGATTTCAGAGGGAGAGAGAAAGTAACTAACTTGTTTTATAATTGGATAGAAAATTATTAATTCATATGTACAGGTTTGATACTGAAAATCTATATAGTTTATGCACGAAGATACTAATTAAAATGGGAGACTAATCAAAGCTTTAGATATTGAATTTGCAATAAGCAATTGAATCATGAAAACACAGCTTTGTGGAAATTCAAGTTGGAAATGCTGCTCTTCAAAGACAATCTGTGGGGTCAATAAAGCAGTGGGATGATTCAGTAGATGGAAATCCTAAGACCAGCCAAGAAGAAAACACTGGATTATAAAGAAATTACTAGCCCTGTTTTCAAAAACAATTGGTTCGTTCATATGAGAAAAAGGAAAGGTTGGGGATTTGACACAAGATAGTGCTCGGAGCTCATACTTAATTGGCAAACCCGTGTTTGTTATGAGGCTATGTAAGACTAGATAGAAAGGTAAACAAGATGCAAAACTGCTGGGTTGCACAAATCCAGAGAACATCATTCATGTGAATTTTCTTTGCGAATGGCAGATGCAATGCAAACAATACCTCTGGGCAAGTGCCACACAGCATTGGTGACCAGAAGTGAGCAAATCCGAGGCTGCCATGTTTAATTCTGAAGAATAGTAAGATTGGAATGACCAAGATGCAAAGGTCCATCAGGTGGCCATGCTGTTCTTGAATAGTGGCCCCAAAGCATGGGGGACCTTCAGATGACATAGTTCAAGTACAAATATGACATGGGCCACCCACAGGTAGGAGGAGCCTTCATTACAGCCTTGTTTTATAATGGGAATATGTCTCTGGGACATGTGTCTACCCATTCTGGAAACCCAAATATTGATGGCTATTATCAATTGGAGTCTATTTGCTTCACATGCACTTTAAGAATAATAGCTTATGGGCGCTTTCTATTTGGCATTTAAAAAAATTGCAGCATCAAAGGAGTTCAATGAAAATGACCTACATGTCATCATAAAATGAGGTCTAACGCAGAGCCCAAGTCAGTCCAAGTTTCAACTTGCACTTTGTTTGTTTGGAAAAGGTACAAACTTTGTAGAAACTTTACCTTCCTCAGCTGACAAAATGGGGAAGAGGCTAATAGGCTTTATTTTGAGGATTTGAGGAGGGAAATGAAATTAGGTAATACATATAAAGTGCTAAACAAAGATCTTGACATGTTGTTATTGCTCAATAAATGCTAGCTGTTTATGATTTTTAGTTTGCTAAGAAGCTAAAGCATTTGAATATAAACACACATGTACAAGAGGGTGTGTGTGCATATGCACACATATGCACATGCACACATACATATATGTCACACACAGAGGACATCCCAAAACCTTCTCTCAAGGAGGAAGCAGAAAATTGGATAATTGGTTAACTAAGACAAGTAACTGTCATCATCCTGCATTTGATAACTTGTTATTCTTCATCAATGCCCTAGTCTGTATCAAACTGAATCTTTCTTTGAATGAGGTATTTTATAATAAGAAAAAAGAACTCTTAGTCTCTCCATATGTTGTTGTTGAAAATTCGTAAGTCAAGTGATCATTAATTATGAGTTCTTAGCTCTAGTTGCTACTATTTCTAATCTTAAAGCTCAGAAATATGCAAATCAAGGACTTATGGAAGTAACCCTTCCCACAAAGCACAATATCAAAAACTGCCTGCTGTAATTTTTTGGGTTTTCTATGGGTTAATTGGTTGGTATCCGTTTTTTTTACTTGGGAAAGATTAAAATGACTGTGGCTACTAATGAAAGAAAAAAAACCTTTTAACTGAGTGTTACCGGGTAAATTTCCCCTAAACACGAATTTTACACCTAACAACAACCTCTTACTATATAGTAGCCTGGTTTTGATATTTAGCTCCTTTAAACCACATCTCTAGTATTAAAAAGTTATTTGTAATCTCTAAAGTGTTTACTATTGTTATTATTGGCTAAAATCCAATAAAAATAATTGTAGAATATCCTAAGGGCATATTAATAAATGAGAATTACACACACACACACACACACACACACACACACCAGAAGGAAATCAGAGGGTGGAGGCAATTCTCCAAGAAAGTAGAAAAAAAAAAAAAATCTAATACTTATTTCCAGAGAGTGAAGTTTGTGCTCCTAAGAGGGTGCTGGGCCAGGCACACTGGCTCACGTCTGTAATCCTAGCACTCTGGGAGGCCGAGGCTGAAGGATCACTCGAGGTCAGGAGTTTGAGACCAGCCTGAGCAAAAGTGAGACCCCATCTCTACTAAAAATAGAAAGAAATTATCTGGACATAGCTGGGTGCGGTGGCTCACACCTGTAATCTTAGCACTCTGGGAGGCTGAGGCAGGAGGATAGCCTGAGCCCAGGAGTTTGAGGTTGCTGTGAACTAGGCTGACGCCACACACTCTAGCCCGGGCAACAGAGCGAGACTCTGTCTCAAAAAAAAAAAAAAAAAAAAAAAAAAAAGAGTGTGCTGTTGCACTTGAAGTCTCAGAGGTGATGATCAGAAATGTAGGGGGGCGGGGCTGGGCGCGATGGCTCACGCCTGTAATCCTAGCACTCTGGGAGGCCAAGGCGGGCCGATTGCTGAAGGTCAGGAGTTCGAAACCAGCCTGCGCAAGAGCAAGACCCTGTCTCTACTCTAAATAGAAAGAAATTAATGGCCAACTAATATATATAGAAAAAATCAGCCGGGCATGGTGGCGCATGCCTGTAGTCCCAGCTACTCGGGAGGCTGAGGCAGTAGGATCGCTTGAGCCCAGGAGTTGGAGGTTGCTGTGAGCTAGGCTGACGCCACGGCACTCACTCTAGCCTGGGCAACAACGCAAGACTCTGTCAGAAAAGAAAAGAAAAGAAGAGAAGAGAAGAGAAGAGAAGAGAAGAGAAGAGAAGAGAAGAGAAGAGAAGAGAAGAGAAGAGAAGAGAAGAGAAGAGAAGAGAAGAGAAGAGAAGAAAAGAAAGAAAAGAAAAGAAAAGAAAAGAAAAGAAAAGAAAAGAAAAGAAAAGAAAAGAAAAGAAAAGAAAAGAAAAGAAAAGAAAGAACTGTAGGGGGGAAAAGGGGCAACACTGTGAGGGAAGTCACAGTGGGGTCACAGGAAGATGGCACATGGCCCCACTCAGGGAGCCTTCTGTGAGGATGGTACATGGACTCAGAAGCCACATCACACTGCAAGTGACAAAGACTTTTCACAGGAATCGATCTAGTGTGAGAGGAAAGCTCCACCTGGCAGCCAGAAAATGCAGCACAGTGGAAGGCGGCGTGTGTTGCTGGCAGGCATGAGGGACGCCCTGTGCACCCTAGACCCGAAGGAGGGTGAGAACATTAAACAGAAGAAGAGGATTGGAACCAAATAGAACCACACATTAAACTGTGAAGCAAGTCTTACTGATTTGTGAGGGTCTAAATAGAAATGTCCGTGTCCTTTTGAACCATGAACCAAGGCAAAGTTTTTCTTGTGCTGTTTTACATTTTAATTGTTTTGTAAATGCACACACAACAATCCAACCTAGTAAAATATTCCTTGAAGCAGGTGCTACTGCATTATAAGGATTTCTTTTCTTTGTTCCTCCCATTCATCTGCTCAGATCCTTCGGCTTACCCACCTACCTGCCTATTCACAGTGCTTTCTGCAGTAAAGGGGGCTGGTTATATCTGTCTGCATCCTGGAGTCTGTGGAATGAACTAAGAGCTAACAGCCTCCTCCCCACCTTTCCCTAAGCCCTTCGACAACCATCTCAAGTACACGCACCCCAAATAATTCTATTGGCTTTGGCAGTCAGTTTGCCACTGCCCCTTGTTGAATCAGGAGGGGACTTTTGTGCCCGTTCCTCCTGGGCTTTGTTCCTGCTAATCAAAGACACACAGAGGAGTCTAGTATAGACAGCCAACTCTGGAAATTTATAGATTTTACTCTGAGTGTTTGCAAATTTGCTAGACTGTGCCCTGGGTTTATCCCGTCCACATACAGCCTAGAGTAAACAGGCTTTTCTCTAGACTTAATCTGAGCCATTGCGTGTGCTCCAAAGAGCCATAAAGGGGGTTTGACTCAAAAGGATCAGAATTTAACTGCCTCTTGCTTCAAGACACATTGTGATTCTTTTGAAGCAGCTTCCTTCCTTCTCGTGAATGAATCACAGTTATTCCAAAGAGAATTTGGCAAGTGGCCCCCTAAACTATTCTGGATTGGCATCTTGTGTTTGATTGCTCTCATTTTCCGCCCAGCTCACCTTTCCGGGGCTGCCGCATCCTTCACAGCTGTGTGGTCTCTAGAAAGAACAGAGACTTCATAAACAAGAGGGACTCAAGTCCTCCTTCCTGCATTTGCCAGCTATGTGCCTTTGGGCAAGGTATTTAATTTCTTGGTCTCAATTTCCCATTTGTGAAATGAGATTGAAAGACATCTAACAGGATCTTTGGGAAGATTCTAAATAATCTAGTTAAAGGTACTAACCGTGCTTGATATGGCAGATGAGAATTTTAATCTGCAAACTGAAGAGTTTCTAAATGCAAATGTATTTCTCTATAACTGAATTAAAAACCTATATATGCAACCCTAATCTTTTGAGAGGCAGAAACTTCATCTCATTCAATCTGGTTACCAGCACTACTCCCAGCTTCCTCGAGGTTTGTCTGATTTCTGAGAAGAAATGATGTGGATTTGGGCAATGAGTTTGGGGACAGACCAGTGGGTCCAGGGGAGGGGAGCAGGGGCACCTGGGCTGGGCTGTTGCCTACCTGGTGGGGCACATGTCTGCTGGCTTTGTGCCTGACCAGTCTTTAGTTCCATGCAGGCCACTGCTGAGCTCCCCCTTGTTGTCAATGCAAGGTCCCCTTCAGATGATCCCAGTGCCCACTCTGGGGTATGTATGGTGCTGTCCCCATGTCACATGAGCTGTGGGAACCACGGGGGGCTCCCCCCAGTCCTGCACGAGTTCGTGTTTCTCACTGGCTTCATTCGCTGCTCCCACATCATACCGAGCAATGGAGGTTTTAGAACCCCTCAGGCCTGTCACATGAGACATTCGCACGGCTCTTTCGGTTCTGGATCTTGCTGTCTCACTGGTCTCCACTCAAGAATGGAACCACGGGTCCTGTCTGCAGCTGGATCCTCCAAATTCACCAGAGGACCTAATTATTGTAGCTTCCTCTGTGACTTTCACCTCCTTCGTACCAGCCACTGCCTTCTCTGTTCCAATAAACCTTCAATAGTTTGGGGGCATGGGAAATAGATCTGATTCATCTCACATTTTCTGCACTGTGTGTCTTCTCAGAGCCTAGGCTTCTGAAATGCAAGACTTCTCTCTGCTTCTAGGATGGTCTTTGTTAATGCTTGCGATCTATATACCCAAATAAGGGAGGAATTATAAGACAACTGGACATACTAGGAGAAAAAAAAGAAACCTACAATATTTCAGAATACTATTTGATTACAGTATATTTAAATAACTATAATGATAATATTATTAATAATAACAATGGGAAACTTTTATTGAATGCTTTCCAGAATTCCTAATACAAAACAATGTATGGATGACTTCAGGCCTTGACAAAAAGGGAGTAAGAAAAATAAGGAAAAATTTATAGAACGTTAAAATTAGAACAATCTTAGTGATCATTATTAGTTTATACTTTGGTTCCAAATCTGTTATCACCAAGAATCTCTTAAAAGTCTTTTCCTTCTATGAAATGGACAATTTGTTTTAAAAAATCTTATCTTGTCTGACAATGTGTATTATCAGTTGCTTGATTTCCTTATTACTGATTAATCAAAAAATCTAAATACTGTTTATAGGTCTTTTAATTCAGCATAAGATAGGTTTTCAGGGCTGGGCTTAAACTAGATATGAAAAAGACTACTGGTCGAAGCTGAAGGTCCAGGAGTGACAAGCAGAAGCTGCTCTCATCCCACCCACACCTTGTGTGACCTCCGTTTACATACTGACCGCTCTACGCGTCTTGGCAGACACCTGCCTGCCCAGCCTCTCTAACAATAATATTGAATTTTTCTGCTCATTGTTTTCTAGCTTGCGATCTTTCATCTGGCGGGTTTCAGGCCTTCTTATAGCCATCTTCTTGGCTGGGTAACCTAAGCGGTCCTTCTTTCCCTGACTTGCTCCCCTGGGTGGTCCCTAAGAGCAGGACTTCAAATCCCACAGTCCTCCATGGCCTGGATCCTAGAGGGCCATACCCAGCTCTTGACACAGAAAATTGACAGAGTTGCTACTTTGATGGAACGTGGTAGGTGATCCTCAGCTTCAGAATAATTCATTTACTTAATAACTCCCCAATAATGCTGTACAGAGTCCTAATTCCACGACATGGCTTATTTTATTGCATTTCTGCAGAATTCTCTTATTTTCCCTTTCTGCCTATCAAAATCCACAGTACAATCATTTCTGTCTCTTATACTTAAGAGAACTTCCCCTCCCGAGGAGCTGTTATAGCACTTTTGCCCCTCATGTGGCTTCTGTTATTTTTTCCACTGGCAGGACTTGTGATGGAGTAGAAAGAGCAAAAACTTTAGAGCCAGATGCATCTGGATCCACAGCTCGGATTCACCAAATCCTAGTTCTGTGATCACAGCAAGCTGCTTACCCTCTCTGAACTTACATTTCTTTATCTGCAAAACATTCATAGCAATATCTCTGCACAGCAATAAGCTGTGAGGAGAATTTATAAACCCTATCTTCTCTGGCCTCCCTGCTGCCTGTTGTCTATAACAAAGACAACGTGATACTTTCAAAATTATTTATGGGCAAGAACAGAATTATATAATGGGAAGCACACCGAAGACACCAAAGTCTTCTGTTCCAGTCCCAGCTCTGCTTTTATTAGTTTTGTTAGTTTGGCTGAGTCGCTTGTGTTGGAGGAGTGGGTGGTGGTGTGATGGGAGCTTTTTTTTTTTTTTTTTTCATATTCCTGATGTTTTGTGCCATGTGCAGGGAGTGTAAGAAGCATAACTCTCTCTTACCTTCCTTCCAGCCACTCACTGACCCCTGTCCATGGAAAGTGAGTGCTGATTTTCTCATCCATTCCTCTTGCAAGCTGGCTGTCCACAGGGGCTCTGTGCTACTCCTGAGCTGGCAGATTCTGCCCTTGGGGAGCAATACTGTCCCACTTTGGTACAGCTGAGGGAATTGAACTCCCTGTATTGAGAGTTTCAGCATCAAGATCACTTAATCACACATATAGGACACATTATCCAACACTAGAGTGTGTTAGCAATATAGGCAACATTTGAACTCCACCTAACTTACTCATTTGTTTTGTTTTTTAATTATTCAGAACTTAAGCAGGAAACAGGGGTGTAGTTACTGGAACCCTTGCCCCCCAACACCTTCTTATCTCTGAACCTCAAATTACTCATCTGTGAATTGAGCCAAGTACTCTCTATGGTCACTTCTCATTCTCAAATTCTGTGATCTGAGGGAGATAATGAATATGACAGCAACTCCCATAATGTATGATGTTGGGGACTGACATTATACTTTCTTGGTTTAAGAATTAAATTTAGTGAGTAATGTATGTGCCCTGCCCAGAACATTTAAGAGTAATGTGCTCTGGACAAGGTTACTGCCTAGAGGTATAACAATAGGCCTGAGTTTCTGCTTTGAGGCAAGAGCTGCCCAGCCCCATGATAAGTGGAGGCCTAGAGGCCACACAATAAACACATTATTCCTGTGATTGCAGCTTAGCCCCATAAGATAGCTGGTTAGTCAATGATGGGTAAGATCCCTCAAGGGAGGGACGACCTAAACCAGGCACAGCCGCAGGGGATGGGCCTAAGAGGAACTGGGGACAAAAAATGCCCCTGGTGGTGGCCTTACCCAACCTTGCTAATCTCGGTCTGTGATCTATGCCTGGTGCCTTGAGCAACTGCCTGGAAACCGTGAGTCAGGGGACATCTGTGCCCTTAGGCTACGTGTTCTGGAATGTATGGCCATTGTTGCAATGCCTGGGTGGTCACATGCAAGGAAGTAACTTTGATTTTTTAGGCAATAAAAATAAAACGACTGGTGCGTTCAGTGCTGCAGTCTTGTAACCGTCTTTGTGCGTGTTTGTGTGTCTTTTCGTGTTCTGTGGTCATCCCCTGTCCTGCAAATGGGCCACGGCAGTATGGTGTATACAGTAAGTATTCCACAAATGGCACTGTTTTCAGTTCCACATACAACAATACAGAAAGATGAGTGTAAGATTGGAAATCTTCTTTCCTTTACAAGAAGATGAATATGTGTACCATAACCAATATTTTGATGCATGGGAAACAGGAACCTGCCTCCTGAGAGACCATTCTGGTAATATCTAGATAAGGAGCTCTAAGTAGGAGAGCTGGGACTGAAACATTACTAAGACCCAGTAGGGAACTAGTGTGTTAATTAGTAGACATGAATTAGTTTGGTTGCAAGTGAAAAAAAAAAATTCACTTAATGTGTGTGTGTTGTGTGTGCTATGTGTGTGTGTGTGTGTGTATTTTGCAGAGGAGGAAGTCAAAGAAATCAAGAAGACCCTATTAAACTTAGGAAAAAACATGAATGCAAGAGGGATATGAATAAAGCCAGACCCCTGGGGAATAAAACATGCCAGAATTATTTCATTATTTATCTTCCCTTTACCCCCTCTTCCCCTTCTGCCTTCCTCCTTTCCTCTCTTTGTTCTCTCTTTCCCTTCCCCATGTGTGCTCGCTCTCTCTCTCTCTCTCTCTCTCTCTCTCTCTCTCTCTCTCTCTCTCCGTCTCTCTCCCCACTCTCTGAAGTGAGACAATTTCCATTTGGCAGCAGACTTGACTACCAATGCTGAATTTTTTTTGTTTGTTTTGTTTTTTAATTTCTTTTTTTTTTCCTTTTTTATTTCAGCATATTATGGGGGTATAAAGGTTTAGGTTACTTCCATTGCCCATGCCCCACCAGAGTCAGAGCTTCAAGCATGTCCATTCAATTTTTAACTTAAGTATCTCAGTAGCAGGTTTTTAGAAAATTTCATGGCAGGACATTGGCACCCACCCCAGACCAACCATTTGTGGACAAAGTAAACAGTTATGTAATTGTTTAAGTGGTAGCTTTTAAAGTAGCTATGTTTTGAGGAGAGATGGGGCATTTTCTTCTGGAGATGAGGTGTTAGACAGAAAATCCCACAGAAGCCTTTTGGAGTCCATGGTGGGGTTTTGATAGCCGAATCCTACTACAACTTGCCCCTCTAACACAACACTGTGTTTGTAGCTGAGGACATGTGAACACAAGAAATTATAACAAAATACACAATAAAGTGTTAGTTTAACCAATAATCAGGAAAAGTTGTATTTCTCCAATGCAAACTTTTCTGGTCAAAGCTATGTTGGAATGTGTGCTTAAATTAAGTCATTTTTCCCCCATGAAACCTCTACTTACTCTACCCTGAACCCTACAGAGTGGTTCTCCTGCCATAGTGTGAAACAAAGACACTCTTTAATACAACCTATTCAGTTAGTAGATGGCAAGATATGCAGAGTGTGTTTACCTCCAGTGCCATGTAAGGAGGCATCATCATTGTTTCCATTTTACAGGAATATAAACCAAGGCACAAAAAAATTGAAGTAACTTGTCCATAGTGGTATCGTTTAGAAGTGGGAGAACAAGAATTTGAACATGGTAACTCTGACTCTAGAGCTGTTGAGTTTATCCAATCTTTCAACAGAGGGGAATATTATACAGTATCCCAAGTAATACAATATAAATTCCCTCTGACTATTAAATTCCTAGACATAAATTAGATTTCAAAATTGAAATTTAAAGTTAAATTTCCTTCCTTGACTAAAAAAAGGTAGCATCCAAAAAAGAGCAAAGTCTAAAAATCTCCCCTCCTTCATTTCTTATTCTGCTTGGCCTCAGTCATAATTGTATGAATTTCTTCCCTTTTCCTTCTCTTCATTTCCCTTAAAGTTTCTTTGCATTTCATTTTGACCACCTCCCCTGTGGCAGCCTCTCCATGCCTCTCTAATTTCCTTCTTCTTCTCTACACCCTACCATTATTCTTGATGTGGACAATTGTACAATCTCGTGGCTCCTGCACAAGGCTTAACTGGATGCATCTCAAACATTGTTCCTGAAGAAAAGAGGGCTGCTTCTATTCTTGAATCCCCCCTAGGTATTTTTCTTCTCCCATTGCCAAGCTGTGGGTGAGATATTTCTGGATTTAAGATGCTCATTCACCATCCTTTAGATGGTAATACATAATACACAGGCCATCCTACTCCTACATCCTCCATGTGAGAATGGCCCTTCACAAGGTAGCTGCCAGAGAACTTGTGACATGCACAGCATCAGAGACACATGAGAAGGGAGAGAGGATGAGTGATGATATCAGAACCCCTGGATATGGACTTTGACTCAACTAGTTCATAATATCTTTTTATCCTTGAGAATGTCAGTTAATACTTCTGAGCTTTCATTTTGTTATATTTAAAAAAAAGCACAGCCAAAAAATCTGCCTTATCTACTGCACTGGAGCATTAGTTAGGATTTGGATTTAGCAACAGGATAGAAAATCTGTGATCTGAATGATATACATGATTCAGTGATCTGAATGATATACATGTCTGGTTCTCATTTAGAAGTTCAGGTAGGTGGTTACAGGCTGGTGTGATAGCTCAGTAATCATCAGGATCCAGGCTCCTTCTAACTTGCTATTCTGCCATCCTTAGTGTGCAGTGCAGTTTTTATCTCATGATGTAAGATAGTTGCACTTGCTCCCACAATCATACCTGCCTTCTGGTCATAGGTGGGAAAAAAGGCAGAGGAAACAGATGACCCTGCCTATAAGGATACTATCTAAAAGCTAAACATAGAAGGGTGCCATTAGAGAAAATGGCAAAGTAAGAGCCTCCAAAAAGTCTCTCCTCCACAAAATCAATGAGATAACTAGCAAAAAAAATGTCAGAATCACCTTTTACAGAACTCTGGAAACTAACCAAAAGTTTGTAGCAATCCAGGAAGCATCTATTCAGGAAAGGCAACTGCAGGAACATTAAGCTTTGTGACATTTTACCTTGCATTAGTCTTCATCCCCCTACTCCAGCTTCATAGTAGCCGTGAAAACTAACAGCACACATTTACAGCACATTGACAGTGAAAGCTAGCAGCCTGGCAGCTACTGGAATAAGCAAAACAGAAGTGGAGCTCCCTCAAAGCCTCATTCCCAGAGAATTGTTATTATTTGACT
Source organism: Microcebus murinus (assembly GCF_040939455.1). Classification (NCBI taxonomy): domain Eukaryota; kingdom Metazoa; phylum Chordata; class Mammalia; order Primates; family Cheirogaleidae; genus Microcebus; species Microcebus murinus. Next base: position 110,677,881 of record NC_134105.1, on the reverse strand, counting down.
TGTCCAGTAGTTCCCTGCAAGACCCCATTTGCCAAGCTGTCCATGTTTTATATGACTCAAAGCTGTCCAGAATAAAAAGTCTTTTCCCTAGGCTGTTTGGTTGAAAACAATGATAGGCAATTACTTAATTTGCAGCTCCCTGAGGCAGTGGATAATAATTGAGGCAAACAGACTAAAGGAGAAGTTCAAAAGAAAAAGTTCAAAATAAGATGTCCATGGAGGCATTTATAATCTCTGACATATTCCTGGAAATAAGATGACCACATGCATGTGTAGGGCTATGCACATACTCAGGGCTGTGGACATGCTCACGAACACCTTGAGAAGACCCTAGCTCTCACTTTAACTTGGAGCAAGCAGGAAACGAAGGCTAACAGTGAGTTGGCAATTAGCTACCTGATTGTTGAAGGCATGGTCCACCATGCAAACAGAGCTCTTTGACAAAGACTAGAAGATATATTTGTACTACCTGTTTAAGAAAATCCCTGTTTAGTCTTTTGATGCCCACTAAATCAATCAAGCAGAGATTCAATGGCCACACACAACAAATACAAACTTTATTGAATTATAATAATTGTGAGAAGTCAGTAAACAACAACTTCTATACCAAACAGCCACAACAACAAAAAGCCTGTGTGTGTCAGAGAGGGGATCTGATTTCCACAATTACCATATTATATTATTTAAAATGTCCAGTTTTCAACCAAAAAATGAGACACACAAAGACATAAGAAAATATGACCCATAAACAGGAAAAAAAAAGCAGTCAACAGAAACTGTTCCAGAGGAAGACTAGACATTTCACTTATTAGACAAAGACTTTAAATCATCTATTTTAAATATTTCAAAGAACTAAAGGAAACTATGTCTAAAGAACTAAGGAAAGGTATGAGAAGGGTGTCTTATCATGTAGATAATATCAAAAGAGATGGAAATTATAAAAAAGATACAACAATACTTCTGAAGTTGAAAAGTATAAGAACTAAAATGAAAAACTCACTAGATGGGCTCAAGAAGATTTCAGCAAGCAGAAGAAAGAACCAGTTAATTTGAAGATGGGTCAATAGAAATTATTCTGAAGAAGAGAAAAAAAAGAATGAGGAAAAATGAGCAGAGTCTGAGAAACCTGTGGGATGCTATCAACTAACATATGCAAAATAAGAGGAGAAAGAAAGTAAGAAAGAAAGACTATCTGAAAAAATAATGGCTAAAAACTTCCTAGATTTGATGAAAGCCATTAATGGACACATAGAAAAAATGCAACATCCTCTGAATAACATAAATACCAAGAAATCCATACCTATACACATTATAATCAAACTGTCAATGACAGAAGGAATCTTGAAAGCAACAAGAGAGAGGTGACATTTCACATACACAAGAAATCCTCAGTAAGATTAACAGCTGATTTCTCATCAGAAATAACATATTCAAAGTGATGACAGAAAAAACAATTATAAAAGCAAAACTATCAGACTAGAATTCTGTATCCAGCAAACCCACAAAGCTATTTTATAAAAATGATAGAAAAATTAAGACACTTTCAAATACACAAAAGCTGAAAGAATTTATTATTAGCAGACTTGCCCTACAAAAAAATAGCAAAGAATGTCCTTCAGGCTGAAAAGAAAGGACACTAGACAATAACTTCAATCCACATGTAGAAATAAAGAGCACCAGTAAATATAACTGCTAAGCCAATATAAAACAGTATAAATGCAACTCTTTTTATTTGCAACTCTTTTTATTTGCAACTCTTTTTCTCCTTCTATCTGATTTAAAAGTCAACTGTTTAAAGCAACAATTATTTCTGGTGAGTAAATAATATATAAAAATATAAATTATAGAGCAATAATAACACAAACTAGCAAGAAGGGAATGGAGCTATATATATTGCATATTGTCCCAATTAAATTGGTATTAATCCAAACAAGGTTATGATAAATTGCTGTTTATTATAATCCCCAGGACAACCACTAACAGAATAACCAAAAAAAAAAAATGATAAGGAAATTAAAATGATACACTATAAATTATTTATTTAAAGAAAGAAGGTGGTAATGGAGGAACAGAGAAACAAAAAAAGCATGTAAAAACCAAATAAAGATGGCAGACATATCCTACCATACCAGTAATTATATAAAATGTAAATGCATTAAATAATTAAAAGAGGTTGACAGATGGATTTTATAAAAAGAGGTTCAAGTATGTGCTGTCTAAAGAAAAACACTTTAGATTCATAGACACAAATAGGTTGAAAGTAAAAGGCTGGAAATAGATATACTATACAAATCGTTATCAAAAGAGAGCTGGAATGGCTGAACTAAAATCAAACAAAATAGACTTTAAGATAAGAAATGTTACTGGAGACAAAAAAGGACTTTTAGATTTTCTTCCTTCTGAGACCAAATATAAAGTCTTTTCTAATGCCACTTCTTCAACTCTCCAACAACATCTAGGTATCCTTCAAATTGAATTCAATTCTGACATTAACACAAGGAAATAGTGACAGACTTTATAGGTTTAAGAGCTCAGTCCCACAAAACTAGCTTCAGTTCAGATACCAGTTATACGTTCCAGGTTACTCACACTTCTTTTTGGCATGGATTCATATTCAGAGTTTCCCATGACCTCCTTCCACAGCCCTTCTCAGTTTTAATAATTTGCTAGAACAACTCATAGAACTCAGGAAAGTGTTTCACTTTCTATTACAAGTTTGTTACAAAGGATACAACCCAGGAACAGTCAAATGAAAGAGAAACACAGGGCAAGATATGGAGAGAGATGGCAAAGAGCTTCCATGCCACCCTGGGTATGCCAATCTTCCAGCACCTTAGTATGTTCACTAATCTGGAAGATCTCTGAACCTTATCATTTGAGGTTTTTTAAAATAGAGGTTTCATTACATAAGCATGATTGATTAAATTGCTGTTTAAATCATAGTCAATGAATAAATTGTCATTGGTGATTAACTCAATCTCTAGTCCCTCTCCTCTCCCTAGAGATTGGGAGATGGGCCTAAAAGTCACAAGCTTCTAATAAAGGCTTGGTTTTGCTGGATACTATCTGCCATCCTATATGGCCTTCCAAGAGAAGTCACCTTATTAGAATAAAAGACAGTCCAATAGCCTTATCACTTAGGAAATTCCCAGAGTCTTAGAAGCTCTGTGACAGAAATTGGGGACAAAGACAAAATGTCTTTCTTATTATACCACGAGAACACTGTATAATAATAAAAGTCAACTCACCAAAAGGAGATAACAATCATAAACATATATGCACTTAACAACAAAGCCCCAAAATACATGAAGCAAAACCTGACAGAATTGAAGAGAGAGATGGACAATTCAACAATAATTGTTAGAGATTTGAATTCTCCACTTTCAATAGCAGATAGAACAATTAGAAAGAAGATCAATAAGGATATAGAAGATTTGAACAACTATATAAACCAACAAGACCTAACAGACGTCTATAGCGTATTCCACCAAACAACTGCAGAATATACATTCTTCTCAAGTACACACGGAACATTATCCAGGACAGACCATACATTAGGCCATAAAATAAGTCCCAATACATTAAAAAAACTGAAATCATCCAAAGTATATTCTCTGACCATAATATAATGAAATTATAAATCAGTAACAGAAGGAAATTTTAGAAATCTGCAATATGTGAAAATTAAATAACACATTCCTAACTTACCATAAATCAAGGAAGAAATCACAAGAGGATTACAAAAGCTGAACACATCATTTTTATTTATATTGTATTGTATTGTATTATATTGTATTGTATTGTATTTACATTGTATTGGTCAGAACTAGACACATGGCCACACCTATGGTCATGTGAGGCTTGGAGGTGTATTTATTATGAAAAACCACCTAAAAATTGTAGATTGTGCTACTGTGGAAAAATAAGGGGATAGATATTGAGGGGTATGGATCAATCTCTGCCACATAGGGTTGCTGTGGGGACCAAATAAAATACGTGAGCAAGACCTTTGTCATTCAAAAACCATTATACAAATGTGAGTCATGATTATTGTTCATCTGGTCAGGTTGTCAGGGATGCCAGCCATCTCCAAGGGTGACTCAATCTTTAATTGAACAAACATTTAAAAAATAGTTGGTTGAATTTAATTCAACATTTTACTGGCCAAGGTTTCAAACTCTCAGTGCAAGCACAGAAGAGTATTTCTCCATAAAGTTGATAAGGAAATAGCTTCTTACTTCCAAAAACTTAATGTAAAACTCGGGTATTCTGGTCAGCAGCTTTGCAGGAGCAGGAATTTCTGTATAGCAGTTATAATTGTGGGCATTGCCAAGCACTAGGGAATTTGAATAGTCCATGTTCTTTGTCTCTGATGATCTTGTTTTCATTGAATTTTGTCATGAGTCCTGATTCTTCTAAAAGCTTTTAGGCAATTTTACTTTGTGTGAAAGAGAAACAGGGAAGATAGCTGAGAGAGAATTGAATAAATAAAAGTCCCTAGCCTATTTATTTATAAATGCAGTCAGAGCTTGGAGCACCTGCAGCATCTTATCATGGGTTCATGCCATCATATTGATGTAAACCAGTCAAAAAAACACCCCCTTTCTCAAATCTGGCACCCAAACAACTCTGTTTGCAAAGGGGTTAAGAAATAACCTGAATGACAATATCAGAGTTCAAAACAATTTCTGTATTTTGGAGAAAAAATAAATACTCTAATGTGCTTGTTCCCAGAATTTCCCACTATGGTATCTTCATCAAAATAAAACATTAATACGGAGCCGGGCGCGGTGGCTCACGCCTGTAATCCTAGCACTCTGGGAGGCTGAGGCGGGCAGATTGCTCGAGGTCAGGAGTTCGAAACCAGCCTGAGCAAGAGCGAGACCCCGTCTCTACTATAAATAGAAAGAAAATAATTGGCCAACTAATATATATATAAAATTAGCCGAGCATGGTGGCGCATGCCTGTAGTCCCAGCTACTCGGGAGGCTGAGGCAGCAGGATTGCTTGAGCCCAGGAGTTTGAGGTTGCTGTGAGCTAGGCTGACGCCACGGCACTCACTCTAGCCTGGGCAACAAAGCGAGACTCTGTCTCAAAAAAAAAACAAAACATTAATACGTAATATTCCTGGCATGTGGCTCAATATGTTCACTGCAACCTAGAAATTTCTTTGGAGTCTATATTATATTGTAAAACTCTATGTGAATTTTGCTTTAAAATATTTCTGTGTTGGTCTACATGTTAAAATAATATTTTATATTACTTATCTTCAAACAACAATGATATTCCAAAGAGAATCATGATGTGTAACATTTGGCTGCAGCACTCTCGTGCGACATTGCATTCCCTTTGCAGAACTCAGGGCATTGGGCAGCGCCATGGCTTGTTTAGTGTTCCCTCACAGGTACCCACACTCCGGCAAGAAGGATCCCTGCTCTTGTTGCCCCTCCAGCCCTGTTCCTCTCTGACATGAGATTCATGTTGAAAATGCTGGAAAGTTTTGCCTAAAGATAGTGTTATAAAATACTCCCACCAAAGCCTTGTATTGATTATTTGGGACACAGCACATCTTCCTGGTCTGTTTTCCTCGTCGATATTCCCTAAGTGCCTGGAACAGTGTTTGGCACATGTTAGGTATCTATTAATATTTGTTAGATGACTCATATCATCTACGGATCTCATTTGTCAGCAAAAGATCTTTTAGTCCAGCAAATAAATAATGTTATTTTATATCACAAAATAACATATTGATTAAAAGTTATCATTTATTGGGTACCTACTTTGTGCTAGGCTTATAAATACACTTCAACTCTGCAAGAGGTTTTTTGTTTTGTTTTGTTTTATGATTTTTTTTTAAATTTCTGTATATTATGGGGGTACAAATGTTTAGGTTACATATGTTGCCCTTGCACCCCACCCTGAGTCAGAGCTTCAAGAGTGTCCACCGTCTGGGGGATGCAAGAGGTTTTTAGGGGTCCACTTTTTACAGAGGAGGAAGATGGAATCAGAAAGGTTAAGTAAACTCTTCCAGGTCACATAATTATCGAGCTGTCTAAAATGAATACTTTTTCCACTAGGCCTCACTGACTCCTAGTTTCAGAAGGTGTCCACTTTAAAGGCCATTGATACAGAGACCCTTTGTCCTATGAGATGTCAAGGGTTACCTATAGAGTTTGATCCAAAGTAGTTTGGGAATTTGAGTATCTAACACCTAGTCTGGTGTACCTGGGGCTCATTCAAGCCTCATTAGTCTCATTAATATCATTATATGCTACCCAGCACAGTACCACTAACCTCATGCGTGGCCAGAGAGCACCTGAAATGTGGCTCTCCTAACTGAGATGTGCTGTAAGTGTAGATTACACACCAGATTTTGAAGAAATGAAAAAAAGAATATAAAATATCTCCATAATTTTTATGTCGATTACGTGTTGAAAGGACAATATATTATTAAAATTATTTTTCATGTTTCTTTTTACTTTCTTGTAGTGTGGCTACTAGAAAATTTAAAATTAGGCGTGTGGCTTGTATTATGTTTCTCTTCGATAACGCCAATACAGCGTTTCAGTCCAATTCAATGCTCACTGTCTAGGCACTGAGCTCCAAGTACAGGGACACACACAAAATGGACATACACAATCTTTGCTCCTCAATGAGTTTACAGTCATGTGAAAAAAAAATGGATACATATGCTAGTAGCTGTACTACCAGGAGGCATGTGCAAGCTACTATGTAAAATAGATAGGCAATATTACAAGAGCCCTTCCTAACCTCTTGGGTCAGTATTCTCCCTTTATAGTGGTCTTTAATCAACCCATTAACACATGAAACAGCATTGTTGTATCTTAAGGGTGTGTGATTTGGAACCACAGAAACCAGGATCCTGGTCCCATTATTGATTAGCGTTGTGATTTTGGTTGAGTGGTTCTCTGATGAGATTTTAAAACACAGATAAAAATATCTGCTCCACCTACCTCACGAGGTTTTTATAAAAATGGGATGATATTGCAGTACCTATCTCACAGGCTGCTGTAAAGATTAAATGAGCTAGCATGGCTGTCTTATTCCATTCGGGTTGCTATAATAAAATACCATCAACTGGGGGGCTTATAAACAACAGAAATTTATTTCTTACTGTTCTGAAAGCTAGGAAGTCATTTCCTCATGGAATATGCCTCCTATCTGTGTTTTTATATGGCAGAAGGAGCAAGGCAGCTCTCTGGGGCCTCCTTTAATAGGGCACTAATCTCATTAATGGGGGCTCCTCCCCCAGGACCTAATCACTTCCCAAAGGCCCCATCTCATAACACTATCACATTGGAAATTAGGTTTCAATATATGAACTTAAAAGGAGAGGAGCACAAACATTCAGACCATAGTAATGGGTAAGTACTTAGCATGGGACATGGAAACTGGTACTAACTATTCTAATATTTATTTCCTAAATAGAGCTTATCACAGTCCCTAATTGTCTCATTCATTTACTTGTTTACTCTTTATCCCGACCCCCACCAGAAAGTAAGTTCCAGAAAGATAAAGACTTTAACACCATTAAATGTTTCACACCTAGGCAAGAACTTAACACACAGTGGGCTTTCAGTAAATATTTGTTGACTAAACCATTGTCCTTAAAAGCTATAAGCATAACAAAGAGAGTCCAGTGAAGACAGAAAACAGCAAATTAAACACCAGGCTAAATTTGAGATTTTTTTTATATATATATATTTTATTTTCTTAGTAGCAGATTACTCATCCACCCCTAAAAAAAGAACAGTTTGAGGCATGGATATTTTGGTAAATTGATAAAGTTGAGAACGAGACCTCCAGGAAACATTCCTAAATGATACCACGGGTTAGTTGGGTTGGAGTCTGCCTTGCTCTGTGTATCTGCAAGCAGATGTTCTAAGCAGAATAGATTAGGGACCGTGGGAGGAAGAAAAAGTTGGAATGAGACAGCTGCCATCCGGAAATAAATTTGGAACCAAAATTAACATCTAAGAAGAATGTTTAAAAAGCCTGTTGTGTGGTGCACAATGTAAATATCCTTTCCAGCATCCCCATGTATCCCTGCTACGTCAATGGTTAAATACCCGTTCCTTGCTACTGCCTTGTGGGGCGGGGGCTGTTTTAGAGGGATGTGATGAAATATTGGGTCTGGCCTCAAGATGAAAATATACGGCAGGTTCTGCTGGGTAATCCAGCTGCCCAGTGGAATTGTCTCCTGAGTGAGAGGGCAGGGAAAAGGTGTTCCTGAAATAAGAGAAAAGGGAACAGAGAAGGGGTCCTGAGGATGCCTGTCAGGTGAGATGGAGGGCATGTGGGTGTCTTGCTGGAGTGGGGAGAGAGCATTCCAACAAGGGGGCAGAACAGTGACCCCCAGGGATCCAAACAGAGAGACACTCTCACCCCTGAGCAATGAGCCTAGCTTAAGTTGCTCGAAAGGCACAGGGAAGCAAAATGGTGGTACCCAGCTCTGGCTCAATGAAGGATTGCTCATCTCCAAACTGTGCAACCTGGCAGCTCCAGCGCTGATCACCGAGGTTTCTAGGCTTACGGTTTACCTAGAACCGTGTGAGTTGACAGTGAGACAGTTGTGCCAACGAAAGGTAGAGACCAAGGCTGTGCCCTTCCCTAGTCCTGTGGGAGGTTAAATGAGCCGTGGGAGCTGGTTCTCCAATGGCACTGTGAAGGCCTCAGCCAGAGATCACAGGGCTCATTACCCACACAGCCATAGACGGCGTCTCTTGGCAATGCAAGTTAAAATGTGGCCCAAAGCGATAATCCTGAGTGTTGCCCTGCAGTAAGTCCTTCCTTCTGGGCTGAGGCTCAGCACAAGTTATGACCTCAGACCAAAGCTGGGATGTGTGGGCTCTCAAGCTGGAAAGAAAAGGATGACAAACTTCATGTAACTAAGAGTCACAAAAAAATACCTGGAGTTTCTTATCACAGGCTATTTCCACCAGACGTTTGCACTTGCGTGGAATGCTCTCCCTGGATTTGACCCCCTTGCTCATTCGCTACTCATCTCCTCCATGGAGACAACTCCGAACTCCAGGGAGGCCCAACTTCTCTGACCTTTTTGTCCCCATATAGTGCCTTATGATTCTCCTCTGTTATAGTCCCTGATATACTATTTGGCTCTTCTTTTGCAAGTTTTCTGCTCCAAGAGAGCTCCTTGAGTTTAGAAATGTGTCTTACTATATGAATAGGTCCTGGCTTAAGGCCTGACCCATATTTGTTAAACTGAGTGAAATTGAATTGGGAGTCCATGCAGCCTCTCTGGGAATATTCTGCGATGCTCACTCCTTCTCCTCATCCTTCTCTTCCTCCTAATTCAGTTCCCGTACCTTCCTTTACACAGATTTCTTAAATTTTGAGAATGCACAAAGAACAAATTATTTGAACTGAAAATTCCACAGATGTAGGGTTACCAAGGGGCAGTAGAGACAGCCCACCAATGGAAGTGACAGAAAACCGGATTCTAGCTCAATGCTTTGCCCTCCTGGGCTGTGACACTGAGCCAGTCACTTCATGATCCTCTGGAAATTCAAGTGGAGTCACTGAAATCTATAATTTCTAGATTTGGTAAGAGAATAAGAAAGCCATTTAAGGCCGGGCGCTGTGGCTCATGCCTGTAATCCTAGCTCTTGGGAGGCCCAGGCGGGCGGATTGCTCAAGGTCAGGAGTTCAAAACCAGCCTGAGCAAGAGCGAGACCCCGTCTCTACTATAAACAGAAAGAAATTAATTGGCCAACTGATATATATATATAAAAAATTAGCCGGGCATGGTGGTGCATGCCTGTAGTCCCAGCTACTCGGGAGGCTGAGGCAGAAGGATCGCTGGAGCCCAGGAGATTGAGGTTGCTGTGAGCTAGGCTGACGCCACGGCACTCACTCTAGCCTGGACAACAAAGTGAGACTCTGTCTCAAAAAAAAAAAAAAAAAAAAAAAAAAAAAAATTTAAAAAAAAAAAAAAAAGAAAGCCATTTAAGGTTAATGGGCCAAAGGATAACCTCTAAAAAGGGTTTTAAGAGAACCTCAAACAAAGTATTCTTTGTAAATAAAAAAGTCCAATGATACAATAAGCATATCAGATAAGCATATATAAGCACATATTGTTTCAGAGGAGGCCAGAGGGAAGGAGGACTTATTCTAGAAGGAAATAAGTAAACAAGGGCCCTTGCATGGACTAATGATGAGAGTTTGCCATAAATTAAAAAGTGTCTAATCCTCTGCATGTGAGGTCCCCAAAAAGGAAGGGGGGAGATGTAATTAATTAAAATCAGTTGGGCTAGATTAGCTGAAGAGGCGGAGAAAACCAGAAGCAATTGTGCCAGGTGGGCAACATCAGGGAGCAGGGTGGATGGAAAGATGAAAGAGCCACACATACACCCCAGCAAGGCTACAGAGGAGGAACTCGCCTCGTCTTACCCAGGTCCGTGGGCTGCAGACTTTCAGTTCAGTTCCCTTTTCACTAGGCCCTGTTAAAAGGCAGAAAGATCTACCTAAAATGCTTTCTCTGACTTTACATAATGAGACATTATGTAAAGAGTGAACTTAATTTAGACGATGGTGTTGACCAGAACAAACAGCAATAAAGCAGAAATGATTAAAAACACGTCAATCACATTTATCCCTCAGAGCGTACAATGTGTACACAGCCTCCGAATCAGCTGTGTTACTCTGGGCACCAGACCCACTAACCTGGCCTCTTGGTATTGAAAAAGTCAAAAGTTAAAAGCCTAAGTAGAACCTGAATTTCTGAAGGTACAAATAAGGGGGGTACTTCTGCCACTGCCGCCATCTGCTAAAAATCTGCTTATTTTGCAGGAAACCAAGGAACAACAAACACATCAAAAGATTACCCTAAAATTGTTCTGATAAGTCCTTCTATGGGTTGATTTTTGCCTTCTCAAAATTCACATGTTGAAGTTGTAACCTGCAATACCTTAGAATGTGACTTTTTGGAAATAGGATCATTGCAGGGGTAGTTAGTTAAGATTAGGTCATACTGCAGTGGGTGGGTGTCTAATCCAACGTGATTGGTTTCCTTATAAGATAGGGAAGGTTGGACACAAACATGCAGACAGGGAAAATGCCATGTGGAGATAAAGGCAAAGATTGGGGTGATGCTTCTACAAGTCAAAGATCACCAAAAATCACCAGCCAACCACCAGAAGCTAAGAGAGGGACATGGAACAGATTCTCCCCCACAGCCTCCAGAAGGAACTGACCCTGCCAATACCCCAGTCTCAAAACTCTAAAAACTGTGAGACAAAAAATGCTCTGTTGTTTAAGCCACTCAGTCTATGGTATTTTATTACAGTAGCCCTAGCAAACTAATATAAGCCCACAATTTACATTAACAAATAAAGAATAACATCTTGCATTGGTGGTAAGGCATAGTGGCCAGGAGCTCAGTCTCTCTGTTTATGAATTGAGTTGTGTAAGTACAGAGCCTGGTGTCATCACCTGGAATCCGTGAAGCCACAAGAATGTTCTTCAACCTTTCAGGCTTTTCATTCCCTCCACTATAAGTGGGGTTTAATAGGATGAAATGAGCTAATAGTGTTCATAACACAGTGCCTGGCATATAACACGCACTCAGTAAATGTTATTATAATTGGCTGAGTGTATTGTAAACTACACAGCACTTTCACATATTTCATTTCATCTTTCTTCAAATTCCATGAGGGTACTATTGTTATTCACATTTTACAGCTGGAGATTCTGAGGCCCACAGATTTTAACTAAACAATCTGGGGGAGGTTTGGGATATGAGCATATCAGGTTTAAAATCCCAACTTTGCCACCTCCTACTGTGCAATTTTGAGCACATTTTAGAAATCCCTCAAAATCTCTGTTCTTCCACTTTTCAAATAAATAATCGTGACAAAGATGAATGTGTTGCCAGTGTCTGGTGAACACTAAGCATTTTGATAAACTATTTTCATTACTATTAATTAACTTGTCTAAAATCACACCAATTATTGGTAGAACCTAAGACTTTAATGAGCCTCATATGATTTCTGCTATACTTCACCACCTTCCTGAGGGCAGATCATAGACATCAAAACTGGGGAGATTTTGCAAGATGTGGGGACACTGGGTCACGAGGACCCAGTTGGAGTCTTCTCCAGTTGGAGAGAAGGAAAAGAAGTACAGGCAGTAGAGTGTAATATTGAGATGGAAGCAGAGAGAGGGCAGAAGGAGTCCATTGTAATCAATTTGCTACCAAGTGACTTATGGGTTTCCTCAAGGAATGGTGTCATGTCAAGGACTCAGCTTCAACCTCTGTGGCTCATAGTTTGGACATCAAACATCAGCAATGCATAGATGCCGTTGGGCCCACAGCTAGCCTCCATCTGTGCCACCACGACTGCTCAGTTCATGAGCCGACTCTGCCAGAACTAATTGGCTAGCTGACATCGACTGACCAGGTCACCTGTTTACTTGGTTGTTTAGTCCCTCTTATGTGGTGAATACTCCCTAGAAGATGTTATCATTCAACACAAAGAACTTCACACATTATACCTTGGAGTAGGTGGAATAGTGCCTCTACACAAAGTTGTTTAAGTCCTAATCTCTAGAATCTATGACTGCATTACATTATATGGCAAAAAGGAATTAAGGTTGCCTATCAGCTAACCTAAAAATAGGAAGAGTATAGTGGATTATCCAGGTGGAACCAGTGTCATCACAGGGTCTTTTAAATGCAGAAGAGGGAGGCAAAAGTGTCAGTGTTAGAGTGATGCAGTGTGAGACAGGCCGTCGATAGATGTGGAGACAGAGAAAGGAAGCCATGAGCCAAGGAATGCCAGCAGCCTCTGGAAGTCAGAAAAGGCAAGGAACGTGATTTCTTCCAGGATTCTAAAGCCTCCAGGAGGATTGTAGCCTTGCCAACACCTTGATGTTAGCCCCACAGGAACTATTTTAGATTCTGACTTCCAGAATTTTAAGATAATACATTTGTGTTGTTTTAAGCCACTATGATAACTTGTTTCAGCGGCAATAGGAAAGCAATACGCGACTACTCCTGAATCTCCATTCACATGCTTTATACAGGATCTGTTTACCCCCATTTTTTCTCTTTTCTCTCTCCAGGCAAGGCCAGAGAGCACAAGTAAGTGCTTGAGCCAGCATGACCAACCAGCTCTATTCATGGTCTTAATATGGGTCACGTCTCTTCTCACACAAAGTGAATAATTATATGTACCATCTGAAGCTCTGTCTATTGGGAGGACTTTCTTTCTTTATTGTCTCTCGGGGCCACTCTGGTGCCTTATAGTCACAGCATATTTTCTGTGTGCACCCATACACTGAGCTAACCCATCGGTATCAGTTCCCTGCCAGTGGCTGCCATAACAAATTACCACAAACTGGGTGGTTCCAGCTACAAGATTTTGAGCAAGCCATTTAAAGGCCTGAGAATTGGCCTTCTAGGACAAGGGGCTCTGGGACCTAAAATAAGGCTTGCTCAGGCCACTGCTGCCATTAATCGGCCCCAAATATTGGCTCAGTTGGTGATAAAGTCCCCTGGTGGAAGAAAAACTTTACCACAGCCTCAACTAATAACTGTACCCTAGGCCACCAGTGAAATCACAGATACCACTCACCCTGTAAACTACCTAAGAAATCATACACTACTGCAGACACCCAAAATCAAAGCCAAAGTATCCTACCTAACCAACTATATACATATATATACACACACATACACACATATCTTCAGGAAAAATATCAAAAGAAATTTCAAAAAATTAGAACAAGCAACTACTACCTCAGGTGAGCAAATATCAATGAAAAGACACAGAAAACATGAAAAAATCAAGGAAATATGACACCATGAAAGGACCACAACAATTGTTTAGCAAGGGATCCCAATAAAAAAGAATTCCTTGTAATGCCAGATAAAGAATTCCAAATATTGATTCTAAAGAAGCTTAATGAGATGCAAGAGAAATCTGAAAAGCAATACAAAGAAATCAGATAATCAATTCAGGATATGAATTGCAGAAATTCTAGAGCTGAAAAAAATTCATTGAAAAGCATATTCCAGAACTTCAAAAATAGAATAGACCAAACAGAAGAAAGAATCTCAAAACTTGAAGACAGGTCTTCTGAAATAATCCAATCAGACAAAAATCAGGAAAAGAATAAAAAAGAATGATCAAAGCCTTCGAGACATATGGGACTATATAAAGTGACTGAACTGATGTATTATCAGTATTCCCAAAGGGAAAGAGAGGTCAAAAAGTTTAAAAAACCTATTTAAGGAAATAATCAATGAAAACTTTTCCCAGCACTAGGGAGAAGGTTAGCCATTCAGATACAAGAGGCCTAATGATCCCCAGGCAAATACATTGCAAAAAGGACTTCACCATGGCATATTATAATAAGTGACTAAAGTTGAAAGAGAGAATTTTAAAATTAGCAAGAGAAAAGCATCTAGTCCCCTACAACAGAAATTCCATCAGACTAAACAGTGGGCCTCTCAGAAAAATCTCACAGGCCAAGAGAGAATGGGATGGCATTTTCAAACTGCTGAAAGAAAAAAAATGTTAGCCAAGAATTTTAAACCCTGAGCATGGGTGCATGCTGTCCCTCAAGGTAAAGTCTTCTGAGTTATCTTCAAACAAAGGGAAGGTGCTAACTGTGAACAAGGGCATGGGCCTTTGAACAAGGAGGAATGGGCCACTTCTATAGGTCCAGAGGTCCAGGAGAATCTGGATATTCAAGATTACTCAGTGCATATGCCCAGATGTCCCCACCTCGAGTCTCAGGGTCCCACCCCTTTCTGACCAGGGCTCTGAATTTATCATAGCAGAAGCCCCAGGGCTGGGAATTCAGTTTTCTCTGGACCTCTGCTACCTTTATAATTAAGTCCTGGGCATTATCCTCAGTCTTTTCTGTTACAAAGCAGATCCTGTCTTTCATAATTTACCTTAAATTGACGATCAGTTATTCTCAGCCTTCTTTCTCCAATGCACCAAAGACACTCAATGGCAGTCATTTGATTCCATAGTCTTTATAATTACAGTTTCCTTCTGAACCTCTCAAATGCCTGAAATAAGGCTCCTCTCAGGGAATTCCCTGCCAAATGTTGTTATCAGAATCTCAACCTCTCAGCTGCCCTTTCCAGATCGGAAGGTGCCCCTAGGGAAAAAAGAGCCCCAAATACAGGCTCATCCCTCCACAATTCCATATTCTCCCAGATCTTGCCTTTAATTATTCAATACTTTGTAAGCTTTACTGCTACCTTTAAGTAGATTTTCTACCTCAAACAGAATAGTTGGTCTGAAGTACCTAGTCAGCTGTTACCAAAAGCAGAAGTCCCATTTGTCCATGTTTTTCTAATGGGTAAGTCATCTCCTTTTTTCTTAATGGTTTAGATGCTCTCTTTGTAAATTAAAAATATTAGTTGGCTATCATGTTTGCTACAAATATTTTCTATTCAGTTTGTGGCTTGACTTTTGACATCATTTGAGTGATTTATTTTTGCCAACCAGATTTTTTTTTAATTTCCTTACATAGTCAAATTAATCTGACTTATTCTATGTAACTTTTGGATTTTCTCTCTTGCTTAAAGGCCTTGCTCATTCCAAGACTAGGAACATATCAACCAATGCCTGCTTTTGGAAATTTTCTGAGTCATTTTTTATGTTTGAATCTTTAAGCCATCTGCAATTCCTATTTTATTTTCCACAGGAAGGATGAAAGAAATTTTTGAAAAGCTTCCTAAAATATTTTGCATTTCATTAAATCAGAAAGAAAAGTACTAGATCTCCTTTTCAATTCTCTATTTTTTCACATAATATTCTCTAATTAAACTATAAATATAACTTTTATGATAAAAAAATTGATAATTCAGAAAAGGATAAGGAAGAAAAAAAAAAACCCAAAGTAAATCCACAGTCAGAGGTAATCCTTGTTAGTATTTTGGTTTATTTGCTTTGGAAACAACTATAATTTTTATAAAATTAAGATTATATACTATATAGATATTTGATTCCTAATTTTTATTTAATATTATTAAACCACCAGACTTTAACTCGATATCATAAGGTCTTCAAAAGCATAATCTTAAAAAGCTATATAATATACTATATGGATATACTATAACGATAACTATTCCAACAATTTGAGAATGGATCAATGAAAGTGAAATTAATGAATTAAAGATTTTCACATTAAAAATATTTTCAAATAAACTTTTCTGATTGATTTCCATTTCAGCCAACTCTGTTTGAGAACATTACCTCAAACTACGTATTTTCTTTTTCTTTTAATCCCTGCCAGTTTGGAAGGTAACAACCGGTTTATTCTTAGGGGCCTTTTATGTACCGTGTGATTGCCTTGGAATGCTGTCTACACAGGAGGAATGTTCTAGGATTAAAGAAAAACCTTTAAAGCCCTCAAGTTCTCAACTGTTCCCACCCTGAGAAAACTAAAACTCTCATCCCAAATTCCCATTTATACCTTCGAACCCACAATCCAAAGCAGAAAATTATTGTCTTCCTTCCCTAAGTGATTAAAGCCTCATCCGGGACAAACAATCTGTCATTCTTCTGGTTATCAGAACTCAAAAAAGTTGTACATTCCCTGGTCCTATCTTTCCCTCGAGTAGAAAGCCTAAGTTTAAATCTAGACAAATATGAGATCTGCAGAGTTAATCAGAAGGTAGAGAGAAGAGGAGAGAAAAGGATGCAAGAGAAGGAGGAAAGAAGGACTATCAATCTGTCCCAGTGACTCTGAAGAAGCCTGATGACTTACGTCAGGCTCCAGTCGAAATGTTAAGATAGGCGTCTTATTATGGAGTGGCTGTTTATCAAGAAGGCATGTTTTTTCCACATTTAATAACCGCAGTGGAATAGCCATGAGACTAAGCAGTGACAGGCGGGATGGATAAGGGTCATTAAACCAACACTGTCTCCAGGTCTTTCTGGTGAGTGGATTCTTGCTCTAAGCTATTAAAGAAGCCACTCAGCATCACCGAGTCTCACAGCTTTCATTTGTAAACAAAACAGGAGAGAAAGGCGGAAGGTAATAAAAAACCTTATTTACCAAAGGTTTTCTATTCATCAATCACTGTATGTATCACATATAATCTAACTTGATCTTAACAACCCTATGAGATATTACTAGTCTCATTTTATAGGTAAGAAACTGAAGCTCAGAGAAAAATTAAGAAAATCAACATGGTTATACATGTGTAAATTCAATAGCAGAACAAGGATTTGAATGTAGATGTCTTCTCATTCCAAAGCTCATGCTCAGTCCACAAAATTCAGATTCTATCTTGAGCAAAGTATTTAACTTCTGAAGATTCGACTACCCTGTTCTTAAGGTAGGAGAAGCAAAGGTAATCACATAGGGTCATTGAAGGCGAGGACATCCTTCAGTGCCCTGAAACGTATGAGGTTATTTGTAAATTTGATTATAGTGATGGTTTTGTGTTTGCAGAGTCATAACATAAGAGTTTGTAGCCCCGCATTTAATTTAGTCCTATAATTACCTATTTATAACACAGGAAACCAGCATGGTCTATAAATAGAGGATAATAAAATCTTATTGTAAAAATACATAAATTTAAATTTAACTAAATATCCAAATATGCTTGCTTTCCATCAGTGATTAACTATTTCAGTTAAAACAATGCATGTCTGATGCAACAGCTAGAGTCAGACCTATAGCAAAACTCTCAGGGAGGGACAGTAAGTCCCCAGCCCTCATCTCTGCATCCTCTTTCACCCCTTCCATTTACCCCTTGCTGTTCTCTATTGCTTTTCCTCCTCCCATTGAGACCCATTCTTAAGAGATCTAGCATCAGGTATTTACAATTCAGGATAAATTTTAAGTAGGTATTTAAATCATTTATTCCTTTGCTTAGCTATAGGAGGTGCAGGAGCAGAGGAGAGGAAAGGATGGAGGAGGGAGAATAAGGAAAAGGGAGCGGAAGTTGAGCTTGTGTATCATGCTGACCATGATACTATGATTAAAACCCCCAATACCTGAGAGAGAGAGAGAGAGGGAAAGGTGGGAGGGAGAGGAAATTAAGCTTTTCTTTTTTCCTAATAGAAAGATTGCAGAAGTGTAGGCCTTCAAGTCCTAAGACTCAGCTCTTACTCTACCACTCTCTAGCTTCTATTAATAACTTCAGGCAAATCGTTTTTCCTCTGGGGGCCTTTATTTCTTCAACTACACATTTAGGAGGTTGAAGTCACAACTTCTAAGGACCTTTCCACTTTCATTTTCTATGAGTCTAGTGCTCGAGCACACTTGGAATTACAGCGTGTGGATTGATGACTATCCTGCTTATAATTTATAAATAAGCAGGTTCATGCAACCAGAAGAATATTTTCAACCCAAGCAACAAAAGCATACTTCCGCTTTTCTGGTACATGGAATAAATCTTTGCATGCTGAGATTAAATTACTGTTGATTTTTTTTTTTCGCTGAAACTCCTACCTATCAGTACATGTCATTTCTACCACAACCTGGGGCGCTTCCTTTTTGCCCACTCACCTCCCTTCACCCCCAACCTCGCAAGTGGGCTCCTCCCTTCGCTGGGCAGTGAAAGGAGATGGAACTGCGCCTCTTGAGTCACTCCAGAGAAGGCAGCACATGGAGGTGATGGGGGTGGTAGAGCCTACCCAGCTCACAGACTTGGCAGGAGACTCCGTGGGATCTTGTGCACACAGATTGTACAGCCTACGCAAGCAGGGGTGTGGAAGAAGGTTGATGACAAGGAGAAGACATTCCAAGGAGCGTTTTTACTCTCTTTTTCAAGAAATGCCCCACTGTTATTTAATGTACATATACATCTTCTTAATTCAGAGCCTTTTACATGTAACAGAGGATTCTGTACATGACTTCGTCCTCTTCCTTTTGTGTCCCTTGATCCCTTTTTCCTCCCGCTATCTAAGATTAGACGGTTCCCTTCGTGTGGCAATTTGGTGGGTGGCCATGTGGCTTCACCACTTGACATAAAAAGCCATATGTGCTTTTTTGGTTTTATGAGGCAGAGATAAACATCTCAGCCCTTTAGATGGAAAGACTCAATTACTCATTTAATCATTCAGGCACTGTCCCAGAGTGAACTCATCATGGTCCCAGTCTTCACAGGGCTGCAGTCCGGTGTTTAACTTCTCTATGCCTCAGTTTCTTCTTTTGTAAAATAGAGACAGTATTACCTACTACATAACATGGTGATGATAACATGAGATAATTCATCTAAAGTGTTTCTAACAGTATCTATCACATAGTAAATGCATACTAATCATGGAAAATCCCCAATTGCCTTCCTTCTATTGCAACATTTTGAGAATAATAAGACTCTAAGCCGAATGACACCAACAGTCCCCAGGCATCTTCGCTGACCTGCAGCATGTGCTAATATCAGGCAAAACAGCTACAAAGAAATAAGCATCCTCCAGGTATTGGCCTGAGAGATGTTTTCAAACTGTCACCGTCTTCACAAGGCATAGTCATATGAGATCTCTCATATGACCATCTCTCAAATCACCGTCACCCTAATCCTTCTGAGATAACATTGTTTTAGGGTCCTGGTAGCCCCCAGATCTCCCTGTTCCTTATGCCTTATTCTCCTCCCTCCCATGGCTAACAGCTCCTATCACAGCTGTACCAGTGCAGGCTGCCGAGGGAGGGGTAGAACTTGGCTTCTCTCCCAACGCAAACAATTAGGGAAGCATTAACTTCTCTTAATGGGCAAAGCAACATTAAGCAGATGGACGCCCAGACCCGGGTCACTTTGCAGAGAGCCCAAGCTGTGATGGGGCTGCCAATGTTCATATATGACCTCTAAATTGAAACTTAATTGGCCATTAATGGAATTCATCTAATTAGAAACACTTGTAATTAAGCATGAAGAAGAAAAACAGCCTGGATTTTGGACTTAGAGAAAGCAGAAGTACATTTGCTATGGTCAATAAACCCATACTTAAGAGCATATTCAATTATCTCCCATCTCCTATCATGCAGTGCTTGCCCCACATAAGAAAGCCCACTATAGAGCCCTCCACTCCCTGGTTTTACATTGACAGTGGGGGCAATAATACCATAGTATCCCCTAAGACAGGCGTCCTCAAACTACAGCCCGCGGGCCCCATGCGGGTGTTTTTGCCTGTTTGTTTTTTACTTCAAAATAAGATATGTGCAGTGTGCATAGGAATTTGTTCATAGTTTTTTTTAAACTATAGTCCGGCCCTCCAATGGTCTGAGGGACAGTGAACTGGCCCCCTGTTTCAAAAGTTTGAGGACCCCTGCCCTAAGAGGTAAAACAGGAGCAACAAGGAAAACCTTTGAAAATATAATGCAATTGGTGCCATTGGTTAGAATTAAGCAACTTTCTCCATTCTGGAATCCCAAAACTTAAGGGGTCCTGCAAGATAAGAATGGAGGTTCATAAATTTAGTTTGCATCTCAAAATATAAATATATTTATATCTCAAAACTATAAATATAAATTAGCATTTTGACCCATAAGGTAAAGGCAAGTTTAAGAAAATAGATTCTCAGAGAGGTTAAGTAACTTGTCCAATGTCACAAAGCAGTAAATGGCAGAGCTAAGTCTTGATAATAATCCTGCCTTACCTCTCTAATTGATAATTGGAAGGATAAAATGAGATCAGGTGTGTGAAAATGCCTTGTAAACTATAAATTATACAACCAGTAGATCCAATTTTAACCTTCTTGGGATGAAACAATGGCATCTCAAATCCATACATCACAATGCAACTCCTACTCCTAAACATTATGTAAAGCACTAGCCCAGTGCTGTCAGCTACCAGGTGGTATAGGTGAATGATAAAGAGTACGGGCTTTGGAGCCAGAATATCTTAGCCAGACCCTGACTCCACCACTCACGAGCTATGTGGACCTTTGGGTAAGTTACCCTTCTCAGTTTTCCCATCTGTAAAATGGGGAGAACAATGGTCCCACCCCATAGGGTTGGGTGAATGCATAAAATGCTCTTTGAACAGGGTCTGGCACACAATGAACACTCGTAAGTGTTAGCTATTATTACTAATCTGTCAAGACTAACAAGAAGTCTAGTTTCTCCCCAGAGCCCCTCTTCTCTGGGAGGTCTCCGAATCTCTCTGTGTGCTTAGTGGCATGTATAACAAGATCATTCCTAGCTACTCTCCCAGACCAAACATGGGGCCAAAATGCTGACATAATCCCTGGGGTCTTTAGGAGACTACAATAGCTGCCCCAGATGCCAAAATAGGCCAACTCTGCAGTGCTGTTGCTGCAAGTGCAACTGTCAAAAAGTGCTGGCCCTTGCTGGGAGCCTATGTAAACCAGCAATGCCCAGCCCCCACCCTCTCCACCTTCCTACATCAAGGAAGAGAACACTGCCACCCTCTGTGCCACACCATCCCAAGCAGAGCCTAGACTGGCCTCATCATAGAGTAAGCTTAGAGGTGTCCAAGAGTCTCTTAAAAATGTCCACCTGCCTCCCTCCTTGTCAGCCCACCATGCAATGAGTCATCACAGGCTTCCCAACACCCAAGATTCCAGGTCTGGCCTAACTCTGGCCCAGAGAGGAGAGGCAAGCCAGTCTACCTATTTCTGCCCCAGAGTTACCCACTTCCAGGGCTGGCTTCGTGGGTGTGTGATCAGTGCTGTCCCACAGGGTCCTGTGCTCAGAAGGACCCCCCCACACTTGGGGCTTATTGCTCTGTAGTTGCCATCTTGAAATTCTTAATAATTTTATACTTGAATTTGTGTTTTGTAAGTGAAGTCCCGCAGGACAGTGGAACACATGTGAGGGGTTTGAAGCCTCGGCTCATGTGGGGTCCTGCTCCTGTCACCTCCCCACCTCCCTGGAACGGGTTCTTGGCCTCCCTCTGCCCTGCCTAGAATGACTTCATCATTTAGGCAGGGGACATTCTGCCATTACCCTTTGCTCCCAGAGGGGTCCTGGGCATGGGCAAGAAGAGATTTGGGTGGGTGTCTGGACCAAAGTAGGGCAGCAACTATTTGTTCACACCTGGATGGGCAGCACCTAAAAGCATTTGGCAGGTGACTGGAGATGAGTGGCGGGGGCTGGGGACTGGGGAGTGGAGCTCTCGCCATGTCCCTGCACAGAGGTTACAGTCCCTTGGAGTCTGCCTGCCCACCAGAGTTTAGGGTAATGGGCCATGGCAGAGAGAGATTGATTTCCCCACCACTGGCCAGAGCCTACATTTTCATTTTGCACTGGGTCTACAATCACAAGAGCCCTGACACTTTCTCAGGGTGACTGGCCTTGGCAACGCCAAGTAATTTTAGGGAAAACTCCATTTCTGCCACAGTATGGCCAGACCCCATGACTCCAACAGGTCTGGGTCTTTGCATTCTCATCTGTGATTATCTTATAACAGATACCACGCAAATATGAAATCATGATAATGCTATGAGGGTTTATATATTATTAATTCCTAAAAGTGTTCCTTTAGGATTCCATTGTTTCAGGGCTCCATTGTGATCATAATGGTAGGTAAACCTGAGACTCCTAGACAGTCTACTTTTGTTATGCAACTAGAAAGAATGAGGAAGCTTTTGATGAAAGGGAGGAATAAGACTCTTGTTAATTTAGTATTAACAAGCTACCTGGAGCCTTATAAAAACTGAGTAGGGGCATAGTCTTCAAAACAGAAAATAAATATAATCAACCTTTAGGTAATTTGTTTGGTCATGATGTCTTGGAGGCAGGCTGGGCGGCCAGCTAAGTGCCGCATCATATTCTGGGAAAAAAAAAATATGACTCAAGACAATATCTCATTTCATTTGATTCCCCGGTGTGTTCGGGTTCCTGTTGTGTTTATTCACGTAGGACATCTCTATCTAAAATTGTCACTGCACAGTCTGCTATCCATAACAGGATGGGATTGATAGAGAGCTTTCCGAGGAATTCTATGTTTTTCTAAAAGGAAACTATAACCCAAACTAGACCATCCCATTTCACTTGTTCCCACTCACTTCAAGACTAAGGTAAAAAAAAAATGCCTCGTGCTGCTTTGAATGGCCTTTAATGTCACTGTCTCATCTCAATGCCTACATGTTATTGCTTTTAAATAATTATACAGGAGTTTTTGATGAAGTGGCCACTTGTACTGCCTAATTTTTCTGTAGCTTTTGGCCACCCCTTCTATTTTCTGTGTACCTGCTGAGTGACTTGGGCAGATACGTGTTGGCTAAAGGCGTGGGTATGCTACAAACGGGAACAAATGAACACTGATTAAAATAGACCTAAATGGTTCCTCTTCCTTTTAGACCCCCCACTCCAAAAAGAAAGTTCTCATATTCCACCCACAAAGCAAAGTCCTAACAGTCCTACAGGGGTTGTGGTAATAAGTTTCACCTGTGGGTCAGATGGTGCGCCCCTCAATGGCAGGAACTGCATCTCGTTCGTCTCTGGGCCCTAGCACAGTGTTGAAATAAATTAGATGCAGAATAAATGTTTGTGGATGGAAGAAAGGAGTACACTAGCCATCACGGCATGGTAAATAATGTGGGCTTTTTTGCACAAACAGGGAGCTCCTCTACCAGTTTTAAAGACTTCTTCTGAAATTTATTTTGAGCACAAAGATAAACGTGGTAAATAATTGAAGGCTGTAAGCCTCATGAGGTCAGGCACGACACAGAGTTTACATTTGTAGTCGCGCGGTTCAGCACGCTGCCAGACACATGGTGGGTGGTCAGCAATTACCTGTGAAATGAAAATGTCCCACTTTCTGCGACTTCATGAACCAGGTCAGGTCCCCAGCCCCTCTAGCATCATTGGACTTTGTTGTTTGTCCATGATTGTGGACGCAGGGCTAAGACCAGATCACAGGGCCCTTGTGAATCTCAGAGTAAAATCTATACCTGTGAGCTTCCTTTGCCTACTGTAGGTCAGGAACTCCATATGGCTTCTCACATTGCTGAGCCTTGCAGACCCCTACTTTCTTCCAGAACCCTACCCAGGCCAGAGACCAGAGAACCCAGAAATCTCCTTCAACCACTCACTTTCCTACTCTCTATTTTTCCTGGGGCCTGAATACTAAGGTGTCAGAGAAGGTTAAACAAAATAATGATGTGCTGTTTAAACCAGGAATGAGAACCCCCAACTCCTGGTCTCTGCAAATCCCTCATCAGCAGAGACTATATGGATCAAAATGGTCAGCTTGGCCAAGCTGCTACATGGTTTCAGAAACTCTCCCGGTTTGAACCCGCAAAAGGGACAACTGCCTGGTAGAATTTAGCTCTGGCCTGTCAAAGAAAAAACACAGACCTGCCCCATAAATTCCAGGCTGTATTATTCTGATTATCTACAGACTGTTATTGGAGGATGGATAGCATCAATCTTATCTAGTCTGTTTACGAGTGATTCCAAAATAGAAACAGAAAAAGGGCAAGGTCCAGTTAAGCTGGAATCCTCCCACGCATGCTCGAGGCCCCAGACTAATTGTTGTGGATACGCTTCCCTCCGACCCTGAGGGATGTCTCTCCCCCCAACCCCAAGACTCTGGAGAGAGAAAAACAGCTTCCACCAAGAGACAGCCCGGGCCATAAAACCTCCAAAAGAGGAGCTCTATCAAGATTCTTGAAAACACAACAAGACATTAGTTTTAGGAAATACAAGCATTTTTCCTCAGCACAGATGCATCATTGTGGCCTAAGGAGCAATAAACCAGTGAGAAACACCAGCCCGTGGTACCGTTGCTTGACAGATCTCTGGCCTCCAGGGGAAAATGCACACCAGACAGGAAAGCTCGATTCTGAATTTTTGAATGTAACATTTTTCCTTTAAGGAGCATGCGTATTCATTGCTGCCTCACAGATATAGAAGAGGTAAGGGGCGTGACCACTCATTTTTTTAATGCAAAAAAGGATTCAGCATAAACAGGGTGTATAGGTAGACATAAACTCAGGGCAGAGTTCATTCATTAACCTTTTGATAACTCTAGTGTTATATATGGCAGCATGGCTTTGGATATTTGGGTGCCCAGTGGTCTTCAGAGCGTGACTCCCAGATCAGCATCACTGTCACCCAGGAGCTTGTTAGAAACGCAAATTTCTGGGCCTCCCCCCCAGATCTACTGAATTAGAGAGTCTGGGGGTGACACCCAGCAATCTGTTCTCTCTAACAGGCCCTCCAGGTGACTACGATGTAGGCTAAAGTATTTTAAAAACACTGATGCCTGGCCCCCACCCCTAGGGACATTTTGATTTAATTACTGTGGGATCTGACCTTGGCATCAAGAGTTCTATAAGATCTCCAGGTGATTCTAATGTGCAGCCAAGTTTGCGAATCCCTGGGCTAGGAGTTAAGAACCGATTCCCTCATAAGTCTCAGATAACTCCTTATATCTGGCCTTTGCAGCCAGTTCAGTTTTGAAAAGCAAATTTTCAAGGAGTTATTCACCTTTCAAAAAGCTGATACAGAAATTTAGATGGGTAGACAGCTACAGGTGAGAGCATAGTGCTGTGGCCACGTGTTAAACAACATATTGTCATTTATTGAGTCTACAAGGGGACCCTATGCTCAAACTCAACAGATATTTTACTATGTATTTGCTACTCTTTTTTAAAAAAATAAAATGATCTTTATTGAACCAAGTAAATATCCATAAATATTATTAGTTTTCAACCATTTAGTTTTAAAAGTGATACTTTGGAGCAATGTTTATAAATCTTTGGTATGACTCGGTAGGTTTCTCACTAATATTTAACTCCTCTCTTAACTCATCATATATCATTGTTTTAGGATCAAAATTTTTCTTGCAATTTAACTTCGACTTCCAGGTAGATTAGCCACAAAATGAGTTTTGGTTGCTTATTTCTAAGAATACCTCTATGATTTGCTTTAGTTGAAGAGAGTCCAGTCTGTGCTTTATGTTTCTTGAGCTCAAGAAAGGGATACTACTTTGCCTTTCCAATAAGATGGAAAAATCTAGAAAAGAGATGGGGGGTCTGGGAGTTAGGCAAGCCCAGAGGAGTATGGCAGGTATGAGTATCCATGCAACAAAGAGTCATGGGATGAGCAAGTAGTTTAAACTTAAATGTGTCTGATACTGATTTTGTTTGAAGCTAGACTGGGCTTAGACCAAGACAAGAGAGATCAAAGAGAGCCAAGCTGCAGAGCCCCAGCCGACCAGGAGGCAGAGAATTGCATGTAATAAATATTCAATACTGATTTGTTAAATGAATACATATTCAAAGGTATTCCTGGTTTTATTAATAATAGCATATTATTTTCTGCCGATGACTATAGTGTGTCTGCCACAGCCTGCCTCACACTCTGTTGGAAATTAATCTATCACAGCAGCTGGAGGGTAAAGTGCAAGTTTAGGTGTACTTCAGATAAAAAAAAAAAAAAATACCAAGTGATAAGCTGGAAACCTGGATTTTGGTCTCAGCTCTGCTTCTAAGTAACTTGTGTAGCTGTGGGCAAATCATTTTATACCGCTGCATCTCAGTGCCTCTCCTAGAAAATGAAGCGAACAGGACAGGAATGCTAGATGATCTCTAAAGTATCTTCCTACTCTCAAAATCTATGGCTCCCCACAATAGGTACGTTCCAGAAAATACAAATCAAAAATTGATTCCCACATGTGGATCTTATAGGATACCTGCATATCACTGGCTGCACGTGACCTGATGAATTCCCAGGTATTTTTTAGGGTCTTCACAGTCAGCGGGAAGTAGACCTTTACCTTCTAGGTTGTTTTAGGGAGCAAAGGACAACCCTCCGAGAATACTAATTGTCAAACTTAGAGCAATGCATCAATTAACTAAGTTTAATTGGAGGTTTCCCTAAGGAAAGCCCCGTATTCTGCCATCACAGCTAGGGAAGCAGAAACCAGAGGAGGTGGAGACAGACATTTCGTTTCAGCTTTGGTCCTTGTGCACTGGGGTTGGTGGCGGTGGGGGGTAGGGGGTGGGGGTAGTAACGCAGTGCACCAGGAGCAGAGACAAGTACCTCAGACACATGGAGACTGTGGCATAAACACTCCCTTAAATCCCTCCCTTCCTCACATCCCCTAAAGGGACATGTCCCTCACCCCAGCCAGCTACGTGCTTCCCTGCATTCTTGACCCGATGTGGGTTGGCCAAGGGGAGCGCCATCTGGACTCTGAAAGCCCATTAGAGCCGCAACAGCAGCTGAATCTAGTTATAAACCCCAGCCGTTCTCCGCCTGACTGTCTCGGGCTTGAGATCACACACTTAAGAAGGATCCGCTGGGGACAGGCGTCACCTCTCCCGTGGGAACTGACGAAGGATAAGTCTGCAGGGACAAGGACACAGGCACACGGGCTGCTGGCAGAATGAGGTTCTGGCCAGGGAGCAGAAGCTCTGTTATCTTCTCTTGCCTACCTGTGAGAGCACGTACACACACGCACACGCCCCTGGAATGGCTGTCTCAGGGATATTGTTAGACATGACGCTTTGTTTAAGGCAGGTGAGGGGTTTCAGAACATCCTGGACTGTCAAACAAAAAGCTCCTGCACTGGCATATCACGTCCACAGACAGCTGGGGCCTCAGATAACATCGACAGGAGGCTGCTATGGTGGCCACTGAGGTCCTCAGATTGTGGCCACCGGTACCCACGTTCTGTGGGAAAATGCTGTTCTCGCCCCCTCAGCTCTTCTTCTGTGACCCTGTGAAAGGCCAATGTGGCTGCAAAGGAGCCAATGAGCACCCACAGTATAAAATACCAAGGAACAAGTTCCACTCTCTGCCACCCTGAGTGGCATGGTGGCCGAATGTGTGTTCCTTCCCAGCAATGAGGCAGGGTCTCCCCTCAATGCATCAGCTTTTATGTCAGAAATAGAGGATTAAGACAACCAAAGCCCCGGGAAGTCCTGAATGTCATCCCATCCCTGCCCTGCCTGGCCATGTGCCCTGTTACATCTTACTGGGCTTTGGTGACACCATCCCCTCACCTGGAATGCCCTTCCTGCCCTATCCCACCTCATAAATTCTGCTGGAAGTAGGAGGGTGGGTAAGAACACAGCTGCCAGGGTTCAAATTCCAGCTCAGCCACCCCTACCCGATGGTTCCTAATATCTCTGCCCCTGCTGTTCCTTTTCTGTAAACGTGAGAGGCATGATATAGTAGTTACTTCATATAGCTATTCGAGAGAATTAAATAAGCTAATATATATAAAGGATTTAAAACAGTGCCCAGTCTATATTAAACATAAAAGGGGTGCGAGTCATTATTCCACAAAGACATCCTTGATTCTTCTCTCATCTTGTATCACCACTCTTCCCAACAATTCCGAATTAGAAAAATCACATTGTTTTTCAATTATTAATTTAGATGCCTGCCTCCTTTCCTTATCTTTGAGCTTCTTGAGGAAGAAGACTGTGACTTATTACTTTTGGCCACTTCCAATATAAAGAGTTTGGCATTAAGCAGGAATTTGAAAGTGTATTGAATTAAATTGGTCGGGAAACTTCAGCTAATTATATATTTCATTCAATGAGTGGTAACTATGTGCTAGGTACATTGCTAAGAACTTTACTTGTATTCATAAGTAGTTTATTTAAATTTAACCTCATATATTCCTCTCCTCCTGGCTCATACGATTGGCTCTCAGATGTATGAAGAAAACTTGCTACAATAAACTAAAAGTCGAGGACTTAAAGCAAAGGAAAAGAAATAACTGGAAAAGCAGAAATAAAGACATATATGGGTCTTCAATGTATAGAGAGAGATGTAGGAGAAAAAATTGTCATCTTGGAGTTTATTAACACAAAAGAAAGAGGATCTGTGTGGTCAGTTGGGCTGTTAGGGAGACAGACTTAAGTCCAGAAAAGAGTACTATGTAACTCAGAGAGATGTCTAAAAACAGTGGGAAATTCCTCAAAATAATAGAAAAATAAGGGAAAAAGTAGATCAGCAGCAAACACACCAAAGTGGATGCATGGTGTGCTCCAAGGTAAGCTTCAGTTAGAAGTAGCAAAAGATGAAAGCAGCTCAGTGGCATCCAGTATGGCCTGGGACTAGGAGGACAGGTGTCAGAAAGGCCACAGCCTGGAGCAAGTGACACAGGAGGAGAGCACTGAAGATCCCAAAGAAGGATGCTTTCCTCAGGAGGAAGATATTATTTTCCAGTATTCAGATAAACATAAAGGATAGTTCCATGGCCTAAGAAGGGATGTCATCTCGACAGATCATAGAGAGAAGGAAGAACTCAGCTCTTGTTCTTTGGCATATTATAGTTTCTAAAAAGTCCTTTCATTCTATTATCTCATTTTATGAATCAACCTTCAAAATGACCTCTGGGTTTCAGAACAAAGAGTTGACATAGACCTGTAGACAGAACCTTCTAGAAATAAGTTTTTTAACTGACACAGAAAAGCAGTCTTTAATTCCTTTTAGTATCCAAGAAAAGAGAATGAAATAATATAGCATAGTTTTGGCTTTTTTAAAACCTAATTTTTAAAAATGTTTCCTAACTTGTATCATTAAAACAAATAGCTTCAGCTAAGTCACCCTAAAAAGTAAAAACCCAAGTTTATTGAAACAGCATGTTGTGGGCATTAGAAGCAAATGTTAAATGTAAAAGAAAGGTGAAGGGAAGGGAAGAGGGCCCACTGGTTGGGTGAAACAGGAGCTTTGACATACCCCACTGAGGCTCTTCCCCGAACCAGACATTTCCAACGTGCTGAGCATTTGCACAGGGGCCTTAGCACAGAGAGAGTGGTTTAGGAGCGCCATCCTGTGTCAGACTCAGGAATTACAACAATTTTTCATAAGGCCTGAAGAATAGTTTTAACTGGAAGTTTCCAACTGAAATTCCAATCATAACCAAATTTCGGGTCTACGGTTATTTCTTTACCTCATACAACTGAATTCCAACACAGAGTTAATAGTTTTATATCAAATTATATTAAAAATTGTCCCAAAGCAAAATAGAATCATGGGATTGGATAATATCACCATCATCATTGTCATCATGATGACACGTTGAGAAGCAGTAAGTATTCCTTAGACCACACAGGTGGCTTGAAGATTCAGGTATTTCAGAGTGGAAGCCTTCCCACTTTCTGTCCCTGTTCTTGATCCTTCTCTCTGCAGTTCTTCCACCCTCTCTTGAACCCTCCCATTCTTACTCCCCATGCTTTGGGGAATAGCAAAGCCTGACCCCAAGCCCTTGTTGCATCTCAAAAACTCTGCCACCTCCACTGAATTTCCAAGGCACATCACTTGACCCAGCATTTTCTGAACTTAGAATCAAGAAAGGCTGAGCTTTGGTCGTAGGGATGGGGAAAGGCAGTTGCTGATAGCTGGGGGTGTTCGGGTGCTGTAATGGGAGTATGCTGATGTGGGGCGGGGTGCAGAGAGAACAGCAGATGTTTTGACCTCAGTGGGCTCGCTCGGTTGTATTTCCTAATCCACCTAAAATGCTACACACTTTGCTCCATTCAAAATTAATTTTCTTCCAATTATCATACAGACTAACCTGCATATTCTTTGTAAAAAACAAACCCCCAAAATGCCTTTAATTCTACCTGCAAGATAATAATTCTGACCTTATTGTGTCAAAATTAGATTTGCCTTCTTCTTTTCTTGGTTGTAATTACAAATGATCCCCACATTAACTGGGATGGCTCTGCTGATTCCAGAGCAAATGAGTGGATGTAAAGGAAAATTCTTGATTATGGCAGTGACAGAATTCCAGAATAGATGGCCAAGGCCAGGAGCAGAATCCCCAGCTCTGAGACCTTTAAAGTGAACAGATGTGAATGTAATAAGTGAACAATCTTAAGAAAGGATTCAAGTTTCTCAAACAAGGACTTCTTTGAAAAAATAATCCAGGAGGTATAGCTTCTTGCCTTTTCCATTCAGGCTGCTATAACAAAACACCATAAACTGGGTAGTGCATAAGCAACAGAAACTTATTTCTCACAGTTCTGGAGGCTGAAAAGTCCAAGATCAAGGTGCTGGCAGTTTTGGTGCCTGGTGAGGACCCGTTTCTCCTGGTTCAGAGACAGCCATCTTCTGCGATGTCCTCACCTGACAGAAGGGGTGAGGGAGCTCTCTGGGACTTTTTCTAAGGGCACTAACCGCATTCATGAGAGCTCCACCCTCATGACCTAATCACCTTGCAAGGCCTCACCTCCTAACACTATCACTAGGTTTCAACATATGAATTTGGGGAAGACACACACACTTAGTCTATAGCACCTCTGAACTGCTGCCTAGTGCAGAAGATAGAAAAATTACAATGGGATGTAGGAAAAGGGAGAGACACAGCAGGAAAGAACACAGAACATATAAGTTCATCTTCAGGATGTGGAGAATACTCATGCTCTGCCCTGGATACTTCCATCCTCTGGGATTTTCCAAATTCAGCTTTTTATATCTTAAAGTTACTCCTAGGTTTCTCTTCTTAATGGAAGGGGGACTGAATGAAGCTTTGAATCCAAGGACATCTTTAGCTTGCCAATTTCTGGGACTGCATCAGATGGTAGTGACAACAGATTCTCTGCTCAGGGTAGTTGAGTTCAAGGATGGACTTGGCTCCCTTGAAGCAAGAAAGAAGGTCAGGATGTCTGGGGAGGCCTGTGGATTTGGATGGGGAGTAGGCACGACCCTCCTCTATGATGCTGCTGCCTCCCACTCTTGGAAGATCTCTTCCAGAAGGTTCACAGGTGTTGCTGGTTGATAACCTCCCCACTTCCTTTCTCTCCAACAGATGTTGCAGTAAGATTCAAGATGGTTTGGAAAATTTCCAAGACCCCAATTCTTCTAAAGATTAGAAGAAAAAAAAGAAGGAAGGAGGAAGGAAGGAAGGAAGGAAGGAAGGAAGGAAGGAAGGAAGGAAGGAAGGAAGGAAGGCAGGCAGGCAGGCAGGCAGGCTGGCTCTAAAACCCAGCTCCCATGCACAAGAGAATTTGTGAAAACTACCAGACATATCATGGGCATGAGTTGGCTGCGTGAAAAAGCAGGCTGAAACAGATGGGATAGAAATAATAGGTAAGGGAGGTTTCCAGTGGCCTGGATAGAGGCAGCGTTGCATTAAAAAGCTTTTCTTCTTAAAAACTAGACAACAGAAGCATTTCAAAATGATAGGTTGGTAAGATCACAAGTGATTTTTTCCACTATTTTCTCTATACTCTTCTGTATGTTCCAAATTTTTTTTGCAATAAGCAGATCTTGATCTGCTGCTTGCCAGATATTGAACATGATTATAAAAACGAAATCCTTTAAATCAATATTTATTCAATTTCTTTCTAAGTTATAAACATTTCTATTTTCTACCTTTGAAAGTAGATGATGACAAAATTTGGCTGCTCTTTGATGGTTGGGATCCTGGAATTCTTTGTGTTCACTGCTGTAAATATGACTTTTCATGACACAATACTTATGAGAGATCTGGAAGGTGAATCCTTCTACCACCCATACCACAACCAGAGTTAAGTTTCCATTTTGAACTTCTAATTCTCCCAGGTTAAAGAATTTTTCTTTTATTTCTCATGCAAAGACACATTATTGGAATGGTTTAGTCAATGGGGTGACATGAAGATCAATCTGGTAGTGTGAGAAGAGACCAAAGTAGAGAAATCAGTTACGAGTTCATTTTCCTGGTTTAGGCATAAGGAGTAAAAAGGATGACAGCATTGAGGGTTAAGGCAGGAAGGGAAACAAAGGATACTGAGATGGAGCAGTTAAGAGGGCTTAGTAATGGTTAAGCATATCAAGGGTAAAAGAGGAACCAATGATGATGATGACCCCAAGGATCTGAAAAGCTAAGGTATCAGAACAGAAATAAATAAATCAAATCGTGAAGGTGGTACATTAAGACACACATCACATTCTTGGAAATTTTATAATGGATTAACAGTATATATTTGGTAATTAAAATAATGTAGTGAATATTTAATAGCAATTTTTAATAAAAAACTTATAGAAATTATGTATCTGTAATAGGTAAAAATAAACATTTCGGTAACACTGGCCTAAAAGAAGGGCTACCAGGACTTCTTTAAAAATTGCTGCTATGGGTTGAATTATGGCCCCCAAAAAGATATGTGGAAGCCCTAATCTCTGGTACCTGTGAGTGTGACCTTATTTAGAAATTGGGTCTCTGTAGATGTTATCAAGATGAATTCGTGCTGAATTACAGTGGCCCCTAACCCAGTGTGCCTGGTGTCCTTATAAGAGGAGAAGAGACACAGAAACAGACACAGAGGGAAGATGGCCATGAGAAGATGGAGGCAGAGATTGGAATTATGCTGCCACAAACCAATGAGTGCCTGGAGCTACCAGAAGTTGGAAGAGACAAGGAAGGATCTGCCCCTAGAGCCTCCAGTGGGAATATGCCCTGCCAACATCTTGATTTCAGATTTCGGGCCTCCAGAACTGAGAGAGAATAAATTTCTGTGGTTTTAAGTCACCTAGTTTGTGGCACTTTGTTATGGCAGCCACAGTAAATTAACGCAGTCCCTATTCAGCACTCAGAGCAGGGTAAAAGAGGGAGATGTTTAGTTTTGTAGGCGGGGTGGATATTACCGGACTATGTCACTATGGAGACCCACGCATTGTATAAACTTACCCATTAAACAGATGGAGAGATTAGGAGTGTGTTAGCTAAATAACTCTGTGTACCTTTTCCTTGATAAATTGTGGCCACTGCTGTTATCTGATCACCGTGTGACTGAAGGCTGAAGCCTTATTACCAGAAATAAAGAGGCCTGTCCAGCCAGGTTTGCTGGCACAAACCATCCCCACAAGAGAGACAAAGCACCTCATTACACTTCTCTTGTGAAGGCTGATGGTTTTCGGAAACCTGACAAGCTCACCAAGTATTCATTTCAATATAAAATGGGAAGACAGAGGGCAAGAAGCTCCATGTAAATCCAGAAAGAGCCAGTTGAGGCAGCATGAAAGGGGGAAATGAATCAACCTACAACTAACGTGAATGATCATAACAAGCATGGATACATATGCCCTATGGGCTATGGCTTTCCCAGCTCAGAATATCAGTAAGACATTGGCATTATTTTAAATACACTCTCATCTCTTCAGTTTGATAAGAGAAGCACTAAAGAGCACTTTAGTGTTTACTTAGAAGGAAAATTATAAGCTTGAGTTGTATAAGTTTTTAGTGGAGCTTATTTAACTTGCTGACATTTTTTTCTAATTAATACTTCATTTGACAAACATTTATTGAACACTTGTTATGAGCCAGGCAGTGTGCTACATGCTAAAGATACCAAGAGGAAAAAAAAAAAAGCCCCTTCACTCAAGGACTTTACCTATCTGAAAGAGAAATAGACAAATAATTCAAGAGAACTGAGATTTTTAAAAATTGCAATGTAATAATGGTTATTGTTAAAAGACTTAATGATGATGATGATGATGATGATGTCAAGTGTATGACATGTTTTACATATATGAATGAGGGAGCAGATAGAAAAACATGCCTAACTCCCTCTGGAAAAATAAAGTTACCTGCCTACTGTCTTGGCACACTCCCATTCATGCTATGGGGACAAAAGGCCAATGTAGGGAGAATGGGCTGGGAAGATAAAATGCACAAGTCTATGCTAAGATCTAGGGTCTTGAGAATTTATGTTGTCTTTGGAGAAATGCAAACAGCACAGGGAACGGGTGTGGGGAAGTGTGGGAGAGGAGGCAGGGAGCATGTCGTGAAAACTTTTGTGTGGGCATCATCCTTTGAGTCAGTTTTTTTCAAACTGTTGTTCATAAATAGATGGCAGGATTATGAATTTTTCTACAAGATTGTACGTGTATATTAACTTTTTAAAGATTATATTTGAGATGAAGAGAATGTACATGCCCTGCCATGTACATTCTCTTCATCTCAAATATAATCTTTAAAAAGTTAATATTAGCATATTCTGACCATTTGGATAATCACCTTACAAGTTAGTACTTCCATATGAGTTTATACTTTGCATTTCCATTTGTATTTATAATAATGTTTGTGCCAATTAGTGCTTATTTAATTATAACGTGTCACATATTAAGGGTGGTGAGCATTCAATCAATCTTAGCTATCTATTTGCATAGTTGTATCTGTGGCAGAGACTCCTGGTTCACTGCTAGTATGTTTCCCCTTCTTCCAAAGTAATGAAACTCCAAATATTTAGATGGATCTATGGCTGTCCAGAAAAAACAAAAAAAAGCACATTGCCCAGATTCCTTTGCAGCTAGGCGTGGCCATGTGAATAAGTTCAAATCAATAAATTTTAAACAAGTGTTTTGTAGCAGGTTCTGGGAACCTTCCTTAAAAGCAAGGTGATTTTCTATGTACGACCACAACGTTGAGTTTTCCATTATGTTAATCAAATATCTCATGTCCTTACTGACTCCTGATTGAGTCTGTCAATTACTTATATAAGGGAATTAACATTTTCCACTGTGATTCTAGATGTCTACTTTTTCTTATAGTTATTTCAATTTTCACTTTATACATTTCAAGTCCATGTTCTTGGGGGTAATATCAAAATATTTTGGAGTAGCCATTATTTAACTGAGAAATGTCTCATGATTTCACTGTTTCTATTTGCATTTGTATTAATAACCATTTTGATGTCAAGTAGTGATCTTTTGTTTTTTAATTCAGTCTGCTGATTCTTGACTTTTAATTGGAGCATTTCATCATTTATATACAAAATTACTAATAGAATTGGACTTAAATTTCCATCTTTATTTTGTACCTTCTGTTTTCCCTATCTTTCTCTATTTTCAGATTTGTTCTTTTTTACTATTTCAGTGTTTTTCCCCTACTAGTTTGTAAGTTATACCCTCTATTTAATCCTGTTAGTATTTGCTCTAGAAATAACAGCATCGATCTTAACTCTATGTAATGATGTTAATGAATGTCTTTACTCCTCTCTTGGGCAATAAAAGAAACTAAGGACACTTAACTGTTCCACTTTTTGGAAAACTCTTGTGCTTTGTTACTGTGCATTAAGCATTTTATTTTCTAATTCCCAATTTGATACCTCCAATCTTCATTTAGATGTACCTACATATTTGCCAATTTTTTTTGACCTTCATTCCTTCTTGCTTCTCAGTCCTAAATCTAGGAACATCTTTCTGCTTTGAGTACATGCTGTAGAATTTTAGAGTTTGGGGACAAACTTTATTTTTTTGTTTACATGTCTGAAAATTTCTTTATTTTACTGTGTATAGAAATATAGGTCGATGCTTGTTTTCTTTCAGGATATTGAAGCTATTCCACCCTAATTGTCACTCCTTTGAATGTAAGTTTTCTCTTCAATCTGGCTGCCTTAAAAAAAAAAATTTAACTTCTTTTATGAAAAATTTAAAACATACTCAAAATTAGAAAGAATTGTCTAATGAATACTCTTGCTCCCATAGCCCAGCTTCAACAATCATCAACATTTTGCAATTTTTGTGTCGTCCATTTCCACGTATGCAGACACTTATGCACTGGTTTTATTTTATTTTATTTTGGTGGAGTATTTTAGAGCAAATATAAAAGATCATATCATATTTTCTTATCTGTAAACACTTCAGTATGCATATCTAGTGATAAGAACTTGTAAAGACAAACACTAGGCTGCTATGGTCTGAATGTGCATGCTCCCCCAAAATTCATAGGTTGAATCCTAATCATCAATGTAATGATATTAGGAAATGGGGCCATTGGCAGGTGATTGGATCATAAGGAAGCTTAGGGATTAGTGAATGGGACTGGTGCCCTTCGAAAGGAGGCCTCAGAGAGCTTCCTTGTCTCTCCCACCATATAAGGACACCACAAGGCCATCTATGAACCAGGAACCCAAGAACCAGTGTCACAAGGTGCTGCCAGCACCTTGATCTTGGACATCCCAGCCTCCAGAACTATGAGAAATAAACTTCTGTTGTTTGCAAGCTACCCAATGACAAATGGTATTTTGTTACAGCAGCACAAACAGACTGAGACACATGCCATTGCCACTACCAGTACAATTAACAAGAACACCTTAATATTTTCAACATACATCCTCTGTTCAAATGTCCTACTTGTCTCAAAAGTGTTTCTCACAGTTGGTTTGCGGAAATCAGGATCCAGACAAGTCCCCATTTTGCTATTTCTCTCATTACTATTTTATTACAAGCAGCCCTTTCTTCCTTTTTTTTAAAACCTTGCTATTGATTTGTCAGAAAAAAAACAGACAATTTTCCAGAATGACCTACATTCTGATTTGGCTTTCTCAAGTTGTTGATTAATTTCTTCATAAATCTATGAACTGGCAGTCAGAACTAGAGATTTGACTAGATTCAAGTTCAATATATTTTAAGCAAGTTTATTTCCTCAGTGGATTCGTGATAAATAAAATGTTTGGTTTTCCTTCTTTTAGTGATGCTAAAATTGATCAATGGGCTCCAGTGGTGTCATCTGATACCTCCAACAAAAAGTTTCCCCTAACCTTTCACCCAAGGTTTTGATGTCACTGAGGACCGTTGCCTAGATCTATTACTTCATTACAGGCTGAAAAATGGTGGGTGTTTTTTTTTATTATTTCTTTTTATTCCTTCTGCATCTATTAGCTGCAAATCTTCTAAAAATCTTTCCTTCATCAACTGTTTAATTACCCTGAAAGTGTAGTTTATACAAGAAAAAAAAGATAGTTGCTTGATTTTTCTTTCCTTTTATTAATTTTCAGGATAGTGAGTTGGTGCCCAAATAATCTCCCAAAGTAGTTGACCTATGGAGCCTTTTCATAAGGATTCCTGTATCTTTTTTAAAAAATAAATTTTATTGAGGTATAATTTACATTCAATAAATTTACCAGTTTTAAATACTTTTTAAGGTAGTGTAAGTTTTTCAACTTTGTTCTTTTTTAATGTCGTGTTGACTATTTTAAATATTTTTAGTTTAATATGAATTTTAGGATAACCTTGTAAATTTCTATAAAACAAAAATCCTGATGGAATTTTGGTTAGCACTGGGTGAAATCTAGATGTTGGTTTAGGAACAAATGACATCTTTACAATATTGTTCTGATTCGTGAACATAGTATATCACTCCATTTATTTACTTCTACTTTAAATTACATCAGCAGTGCTTTGTTCTCTTCAATACCCAGGTCTCATACATCAAATATATCCTCACTTCTTTTATACCTTTATAATAATGTTGTAAATGATACTGTTTTCTTAATTTCAATTTCCACCTCTTCATTTTTAGTATATAGAAATGTAATTTGGTTTTGTGGGTTGATCTTATATCCTGGAGCTTGACTAAACTCACTCATTCTAATCAATCCTTGGAGATTGTGTAGGATTGTCTATATAAACAGGTTATCTTCAAATTAAGAGTGATAATGCTAGAATTTAAATGTTTACATCCCCTCCAAAATTCATGCGGAAACTTAATTGCCAAATGTAACAGTATTAAGAGGTGGAGCCTTTGGGAGGTGACTGAGTCATGAGAGTGGAGTCCTTGTGAATAGAATTAGGCATTCTTATAAAATGATTTGATGGACAAAGTATGTCCCTTTTATGCCCTTTTTTGACCTTCCACTTTCTGCTTTGTAAGGCAGCAGTGTTTCACTGATCATTTTTCTTGAGGGACTTTAAAAATCTTATTCCACCATCTTCCATCTTGTATCATTTTTTTACAAGAAGTCTGCTGTAATTCTTATCTGTGTTCCTCTGCATGCAATGTATCTTCTTTATCACTTGGCTGTTTTTAAGATTCTCTCTTTATTATCTTTTAAAGTAATTTTATTTTATATACCTTGCAGTAACTTCATTCATATTTGTTTTGCTTGAGTTTCATTAAGCTTCTTAGATCTGCACTCTGTTTCCTGATAGCATTAGCTGCCTTGGCCTTTCTGAGCTTCCAACTTTGTCTCCTCAACTCAGGAATCCCTAAATCCCTCTCTGGTTGCCACCTCCTTGTGCTGTGGCCTGGAAATTCTATCCAGGAAGTAAGCTGTGGCAATAGTGAGGATTCCCTGGTTTGTTTCCTCTCTCTCAGGGCTAACCATCCTATCTGCCTGATGTCCAATTAAAAAAAGTTATTCATAAATTTTTTCTGCTTTGTAAATTGTTTCATGTAAAAGAATAAATCTAGTCCCTGTTACTCTATCTTTGCTGAAAATCAGGAACTAACTTTTATTGGCCATCTTCCATGCACCAAACACTTCACATTGATTCTTTCATTCAATTCAATCAGAATTCCTATGATAAAGATACTACTAACTTATTTTACAGATGGAGAAACCAGGGGATAGGATAGAATTAATGACTAATGTCATTCATTCCCATTAAATGACAGAATAAATATTCGATCCCAGAAGGTTTTTGACTACAAATGGATGCTACCTCCATATAAAACAGAAAGAATTATGTAAAAGTATATTAATGTGCATAAATAAAATATATTATGTAAAATTCATTTTAATCACTTTGCTGAATAGTATAAACTTTATATTTCCCTGGTGTTGGTAGCAGGACATAATTTGGGAATGACAGTTTTACATTTCGAGTCACTATCTTCATTGATTTTTCTTTCTTGTTCCTTAGTAATATCCTAGGCAGATTCCACACATTTCAGTTCATTCTGAAA
Organism: Microcebus murinus; assembly: GCF_040939455.1. NCBI lineage: Eukaryota > Metazoa > Chordata > Mammalia > Primates > Cheirogaleidae > Microcebus > Microcebus murinus. The sequence continues at coordinate 110,638,322 of NC_134105.1, read as the reverse complement.
TTCCAATTGTATATACAATTTAAATCCTTCCTCACTAGACTCCAAGTGATTTAGAGAGGGAGATGGAGGATTATCACTCTATCATTCTTCCTTCTCCAACCCACTGGGATGTAACAAAGAGCCTGATTTCTTTATATATACTTCCTCTCCTCATCTCTTAAATACTAACCACACTGAGATTGTGGGCTAGGAGAGGAGTCGGGGAGACAGAGTTCTTCCTAAATAACTGCTGCATTGGTGATGCTAAGGCATTACTGGTATTTCCCTGTCTTTTCTTGTTCCATGTGCTTCTGATGTCCTCCATTTTTAAGATGTGTGGTTTTGATGAACTAATTCACCTTCACTTAGATCCCTTCTGTCTCTGCCTTCCTCTGGCCCTGACTGTGGTTCCATTTCCTCTCCAAGTGCAGCACTGCCTTCCAAGAAGAGCAATGCCATGGCAATGCCACAGTTTCTGTTCCCTCATATAGTCCCTGTGCTCCTTTACAGGGATCTAGGTCTTTTTTTGACACCATCAAAGGGCTGAGGGTAAGTTGGTTGGGTTTTGCCACCATTCTCTTCCCAGGCACACCACATTAAGGCTCTTTCTTGCCCTTCAGCCATGGATTATTTCTGCAAGCCTCTCCTCTTCAGCTCTCTCTCAAAATGGCATGCATGAACCTAGCTTTTCTAAGAAATACCTCCCTATCATCAGCTCTAGTGGCAACAAAGGGATGGAACGGGGGCTGCTCTGTTGTTCTGTATTTCTACAAACCACTAGCTGGTGGATGTGGTCCCAGTCTCTCCTTGTGTGTGTGTGGCACCCCATTCTCTATGATGATTTTCTTGGAACCCCACTTTATTCATTTAAATTCTGGAGGTAAGAGAATTACCTCATGGGAAAAGATGGGAAAGGAATTGCGTCCCACTGAGAGAAAGAATAGCATGTCTCTCCCCCTCCCTCTCCCCAGTAATCTCCTTACAATAGTTGATTGGCTGAGTGATGATTGTGGGTATAGGGCCTGTTTAGCTGCCTCTCATCAAATTCTGGGAGGATTATCAGGCTCCACTGTTGGCAGCTTTCTTTGGACTGTGGCATATTAGTGCCTCTTATTTTCAGATGGAGCCCCAGGGCAACATGAAAAGTCCCACTCAATATCTTGTTATATAACCAATACTTCAACTTAGCCTTCTACTGCAGCTGTTCAAAATACGAGCACAAAAGTGATTTAATTTTTACTCTGCCTAGTGCTGTTTATACCACTTTGAATATCTTGATTAGCACTGAAGTGTACTGAACATGGATAGAAGCTTGAGGAAAGTCAGTATGGTGTGCAACAGTGCAAAATAAACAAATCAACTACTCTCCTGAACAATATGTGCTCAATCACAACAACAACAACAAAGAAAAACAAGGTGCTTTCTTTTGGGGCCTGGCCTGGTTTCTAAGAAGTAGAAATGGGGCCAGGGAAGGGGAAGCATAGCAAAAGAGGAAGGAAAGAAGGAGAAGAAGAAAGAAAGGGAGTGAGATTGAGAACACAGTAAGACACTCTTTGCTTTCATTCCTGGCTCCCATGGACACAGCCCAGAAGGAGCACTGTGGGCCCTTCTAGGGACAGGCTAGAAGCTGGCAGGCTTCCTTTACTCGCAGAGCTATTTAGAGCTCTGGCCTCTCCACCGGGGATTGGTGCCCGTGGCCCAGGGAGCTAGCATTCCTGAGCAGGGGAGGTGAGGAGGGAAAAGGAGAGCTTTCAAGTGTTTTCAACAATCGCCCCCACAGCCCTCTCCAATGGTTTCCCTCCCTCCCTCCTCCCTAACACCAGACTCCTAAGTTTACTGAAGGAAAACAAGCTCGTTAATCCAGATCCAGCCTGACATAGCAAAAGAAACAAACCACAGTCTCATGGTGATAACTCTGGATTTGTAGGTAAGTTCTACTCACCCTGTTCTTTCATAAAAGTTTAGCCTACATTTTAGACTCTAAAACAAGCTGCCTTAAAGTGTATTTCTTTCTTATGTCCTGACCTTATTCTCCTTTTTATGGCTAAGCGTTTTCCTGTATTATTACCACTGAAGCTTTATTGATAGCAATCTATTTATATCCTGAGCACATACTGTGCTATTAGCCTTGAGATAAATATTGAGAAGGACTCAAAGGAGAGAAAAGATGTGTCTCTGCCTAATAGTGCTGTTTGGAGGTGAATGAAGTTGGTTTGGGCTTGGACAGCTGGGCATGTGGAAAGTGAAGAGGACCTAAAGTCTGAGAAGATGGGTGAGGATGGAAAGAGGACCTTATGCCCAATCCAAGTGCCTTCCTCAGTGCTGCCCAGACTAACTCACTCTGGACACTGTTCTATTTTGTAATCAGTACACCCTGCTCTTCCCACTCTTTGAGATATTGATCGTTCAGATTTGGCACGAGTTATTAGTCCCCGAAGTCATGAATCTGAAAGCCCTTTGAGAGTGGGAACTGTGTTTCATTCACCACTACCCTCAGTTTTTAGAATAATATCTGGTGCATGGTAGGAATACAAGGGGTATGAACTCATCTCATGTATATGTGAATTAATGAACCTAGAGGCTCCAGAATAACTGTACCCTAAGCCCCCAAATCCTCCCCATACCTCTGAGCAGGCTCTTTGGAAGCCTTTAAGAAATAGTAAAAGGGACTTTTCTTATTGGGTAAATAACACGTTGTATATACAGGGTGCTTTTATTTATTTTTTTTTCCAAAAAGTTGTTCACATACTTCTCACTTGAGCTCTATTGCATTCTGACTGGGGGCTGTGTTGGTGACACATTGTCTATCCTATTTTATATGCCAGGAGTCTGAGGCTCAGAGGAATGACTACTCCCAATCCTTCTATGTCACTCTGGAAACTCATTTTACTATAGGTCAAAATTTCCCAATAGCGTGACTTTATCTGACCAGGCAGCTGTGGTTTCAGAAATACACAGGTTTCAGACACTGACCTCTGACTAAAAGCCAGGGGTCAGCATCCTGGTCTTGCATTATCAGGTTAGTCGTGGTGCCTGGGAGAATCCTGCTGTATTGTCTCTAGATCATGAAGAGGATGGAGAGGCACATGGTCAGAGGACCACTGTATAAGCACTTTGATTTGGAGAGGAAGAACGCCAAGCAGGCTGAAGCCAGACTGAGCCAAAGACTGCAGAGACTAGAGGATATCCGCCTCTACCATATGAAATTGCTGACCCGGGAGCAGAGGCAGCTCCAAAAAGACCTGCAGAGGCTGCAGCAAGGTAAGGCTTGCGGGACTGGCGGGCAGTAGCTCTGGAGGCAAAGCAGGGCAGCAAGCCCATCACTCAAGCTGGGCCCTTTCAGAACCCTGGGTGCCAAGAAAGCAGAAACTTCAGATCTCAGTCTGGAAAGCAGGCTGCCCAACCTGCCTCATCCCTCCTCCTCAATTACACAGCTCCCTGGGGCAGCCCACTCACAACCCTTCTTGAGACAGCACTTCTCAGGCCTCCAGTCATGGCCACTTTTCAAATGAGCCCTTTCTTGTTTAAATCCTTAGTTTTCCACTTTATTATTTTATATTTTTCATTCTGCTTTTCTTTTACTATGTCTGGGATGATTGGGTCCCACCCTTCTTTACGGCTGATCTTTCTCCTTTGGCCCTAACGACAATTTATTGAGCCGCTAACATTGTGTAAGCCACCGTCCTTCCTAGCTTGCTTCATGGAAGGCAAGTTACAAAAGAAAGAAAGAAACGTCTCTGGGATTAGTATTTCTGTTTCCTCAAATATAAAATGGAAATGATGTTACCTGCCTCATGAAGTTATTTCAGTGAGCACTTGGGATAGTAGCTAAACACAAAATAAGTGTTAAATAAGTCTTCACTCATCCATTAATTAAAAACAGTTACAGAATTGAAACCTTTCTACTCTCTTGTTGAAAACTGTCCCAGTTATAGTTTGTAGAAACCAGTTCTTCTTAGTTCATCATTAAAATGATTAGATTTTAACATTACTTCAAAATTTGGTATGGAATAAAAATATCTCAACTCTTCTAGACCACACCCCTTCTTATTAAAGGCAGGTGCCAGAACTCAGGAGCTCTGAAAATGATGGAACATGGCCAGAAGGATGAATGTAAAATCTTTCAGGTCTACACAGCTGATATATGGACATAAAAGCTAAGAGTAATATCCAAACGTCTAGCCTGGGAATTATTTCTAACCTCCAGCTGTGGGTTTGAAAGATGACTCTGAACAAGAAACTGAACTTGTCTGCTTTCAATTTCCCTGTCTACAAAAAATGGTTAAACCAACCTAGAATGAGAGCTCACCTACTAGAAAAGGATATTGGAAGCCATTTGGTTGATTCACACTTTAATTCTCAAAAATGACACTGAATGCCAGATGCCTACTCTCAGGAAGATGTACAAAAGGTCAGGCCTTAGGTAAGTGGATGATGTCCTTGTTGAGTAAAGAGTTTGCCTCAACCGCAGGTGGTATGGAAAGAGGCAGGCAGAAAAACTTTGACTCAGGGGCCTTTGTCTTTATACACTTTGGAAAGTTGTACCCTCTCTAAGCCTCAGACTTCTTAACAGTAAAATTGGGAGAAAAGGAAGGAAGGAAACAATAAGTACTGAGTGTCATTATATATTAGGCACTGTGCTCAGCAATATTTTTCTGTGTTTTCATTTAATGAAATTGTTATTGAGATTCAATGACATGCCGGTTAGTGGATTGTTCACGATGCATGCTGCCTATTCTCACTTTAGAGATTTGGATGGGTAGTTAACAAACTAGGCTCAAAAGCCCACATTTTTAACTGAGATTATAACTAAGTTAGATTATTCTGAGATAGGTGTTTTTGCAGACTAGACTTTGCAAAACACTGTCACCTCTATTCAAGATAGAGGTTGGAATGCAAATATGAAAAAGCATGCCCTCTACCCTTTAGATCAGGCGTCCTCAAACTACGGCCGCCTAGCACATTTATCCAGCCCTCCAAGTGTGTTTGCCACCACTGCCTGTCCTCCTTAGCAGCTGACTCGTCCCGGGCCCACAGTGCACACTCTCCAACGTTCTCAGAAACAGTGAACTGGCCCCCTGTTTAAAAAGTTTGAGGACCCCTGCTCTGGATGCTCATATTTGAATTGGAGGGTAGCCCCGCTTACAAAAAATTATGATCAAAACTGCTAATTGCTAGATTCGAGCTATTTACAAAACAAGGCAGGAGCACAGGAATGTTAGTATGTCTTTCAAAGGACCTTACCTAAGATCTCCCAAAAGAGGCAGTGTGTGAGCAGAATCTTAGAAGAAGGAGAGAATAGGGAGAAGGTATAGGGAGTTGTCAGGAAGGCATGTGGAATGGCAGAAGGAACAGCATGTGTAAAGGCGCATAAATGAGCATGGCTTGCCACAAATAGCTCAGTACTGCAGGAGGGTGGCATGTGGGGGCAGAGGAAGAGAAGGTGTACATGCAGTTTTCAGAGGCAAAGCTGAATAGACAGTGTCTCCAATCATGAATAGTTTCACAGGTCTTGCAAAAGAGTTTAGAGTGCACCCTGTAGGATTTGGGAATGGAGAGAGTATACGTTCAAATGGTAGGAAGATCAGTCTTGTTGTAGTGTTTAAGGTAAAATAGAGCTCAGGCTACAGTCAGAGTAGACCTGACAGAATTACAGAGTTCAGGCCATGGTTTCAAGGCCTAAACTAGTACACTTGTCAGGTGAAGAAAACGAGAAGATAAGGATCTCAAGGTATTTAGAAAGCAGAATTGTTAGTGTTTTGTGGACAATTATATATCCAAGAATAAAGAAAATCAGGGTCAAGTGTATATTTCCTGGCATATTGGATGCACTTAAATGTACTTGTTAAATTGGATAACTGGGCGGGTACAGGTACCACGCCGTTAAGTTTCAGAGAGAAAATAAACTAATTTCGGAGCCTCTTGGCCCTACAAGTCTGCAGAAGAACAGCCTTTCTGGGAGAAGTAGCTCAGAATCCCTTATTTTATAGGAAATAGGTGAAGTTCTTACATAGAAAAGACCCCCCCCCCCTTAAGAGAACAACAACAACAAAAAAAGAGCGGTCCACAAAGGACTATCTTTTGTCCTGACTACTTCACAAAGAAGTGATCAAATGAAAAAGTATTAGGAGTTTAAAGTGAATCCCAGGTTCTTTATCTGGTTATATTCCCTCCGCCTGGCACCTACTAACGGAAATGTAGATTTAAGGAACTCACTCTCAAACTAGTGTGAGACTTTCAACCCTAAATGACCAACTTGTGAGACATCTTGAAAGCTAACTGGGCCCTCATGGCAGCTATGGCTACAGGATGCTAAAACATCAACTCAACAAGTAAAAAAGTCCACTTAGTCATGGCTGGCAGTTACAAACTCATGCCAACGGAGGGCAAGAGTTCACATCAGTGTGGTTAACGAGACAATATGCTCACACTCAGTTATTTTGTTTTTGGAAACACTGTGCCTGCCAATTAAAACGTTCAAACAAAACATCCATGGGCCTAACCAGTTTAAACCTCTGATCTTGATGTTTCTAAATCCTCTTTAACATGTTCTAGGTAAACATTGGGAAACTGCTTTAAAGTTTCCTGTTTTCATCTGTCATGCCGCGTCAGCCTAACGCATAGCGTGGACCAAGGATATTCACACACTGGTTCTTTGAAAGCCCGGTTTCCAGCATTCTTCTCTTCTCTTACTGTGTTAGTTTTCTAGGGCTGCCATGACAAAGTATTACAAACTGAGTAATAACAGCAACTTATTAAACAACAGCAATTTATTGTCTCACTATTCTAGATTCAAGAAGTCCAGAATCAAAGTGTCGGCAGGTTCCTCCTGAGGGCTGTGAGAAGCTGCAGGCCTCTCTCCTTGCCTGGTCCCGGGCCATCTTGTCTCTTCGCCTCTTCACACGGGATTCTCCCTGTGCCTGTGTCCCTATGTTCAAATTTCTTTTTCTCACTAGGACACCAGACATTTTGGATTAGGACCCACTCTAGTGACTTCGTTTTAACTCAGTTATCTCTGTAAAGACCCCGTGTCCAAATAAGATCACTCTTTGAGGTACTGGGGCTTAGGCCTTCAATATAGGAAAAGGACACAATTCAACCTGTAACACTTACTTGATTAACTCAAAGCAGATATCATGAAGAAAAAGTTCTCCTCTTATTTTGGGAATGGAAATCAGAAGAGACCAGAAGATGTTCTCATGTTCACACCACAAGGAAGACAGAAGCAGAGAGTCCCACGGGCTAATCAAATTAGGTAAGGAAATGCTTACTAAACTCATGGGTATGACATTGAATTTTTCTTCCCAACTGACCTCTTTAAACTGTTCTTCTCTTCCTGAGAAAATGCTGCCTTCCCCTTCTTAAGCAGAGACATTTCCTCCACATTGTTACCACCCATTTCTACCCCCCACCGCACTCCCACCCACTTATCACCCCCTCTGATACCCCACTCTGAAGGGGGCCATGGCCTAACAGTTCAAAAGGTCTAAATATGAGCATTTTCATTGGTCTTCAGAGTTTTTTACTTCTTTTTACCTCTTTTCCCAGAGCATTAGGAACCAGTATGACCCCCAAAATATGTAAACCCAAGTCCCAGATGCCTCCATCACATCACTCTGGCCTCAAAGACCCCATACGGAGTCAAGAGCCACCACCATCTCAAAATGACAGAGATGCCTTCTTCACGGAAGAGAAACCACAAGCCCAAGAGAAAGATTCTCTGAGTCCACCCAAGAGCAGAGACTCCAATAAGGGCATCTCTGTCCTATGTCAAGATCAAGAGGTTTCCACCAACACCATAGAACAAGGCCCTGGTTCCAGCCCAGCTGGTGACAGCAGAATGTCCCATGCCGATGAGACCAGATCACTAGATGTCAACCTAAAGCCAGGTGGGAATGCTGAGAAACAAACCCCTCCAAACCTCATGGAATGTGTAGGAAGCTTCGAAGGAGAGGTCACAAAGCCAGCCTTTTTAGAGCTGTTTGCAAGGGCCAAAAACGCCCACTATCTCCGGCACAGGGTCCCCCCTGAGTCTGAGAGGTTGCTTAGCGTTGGGGAAATATTTGGGCATGGCGAATCTTCATCGTCCAGGGGAGGAAGGGACTATGAAAACAGCGTGCCTTCTAAGTTCCTTCCTCTCTAACCATTTAACACAGCCTGACAATAACACATACCATTACCACTAAGGAAATGTGCTCTTCCAATGACTATAGTAAGCAATTCAGGGGGAAAAAAAACAAACAAACAGAATTATATGACAATTTTATTTTAAACTCCCAATTTGTGTGTGTGTGTTTCCTTTTACAGAAAAAAAAATCTTTCTCTGAATGAGCAATGCTAATATATGAAAAATAAGGGGAGAAACAAATCTTCTGAAAATATTTTAAGTGATGCAATTGTGTTTATAATGCCATCAAAAATATGAATATACATTGATAACTGGATTTTTCTTGAAGGGGAAATAATAAAGAGTCCTGCTTTCATTGCCTCCTGTTTTGTATAGGCGATTCTCATGGTGCCACCTGCTGGTAAAATGGCGTAGCTATTCTCTTTGTTTTAGTTTAATATACGGTGGTGGTAGGAACAGGAACTCAACTGTAAATATGTATCATAATATGATTTATAAAGAAAACCTGCCCTTTGCCATATCTGTTCCCTCTGTGTGGAAATCCTTTCCTCCCTTCCTTCATTTCCAGGTAGCTCCATTTTAGTTTTCTCATTCCCACTTTCAACCTGCTCAATCTCTAATTTTTTGGATCCTAATAAAAGAGTAATCAACAATCTGTTTCCTCTCATATGCTCTCGAATCAAAGGATTTCAAAAATTTTTATTTATCTCCCAATGGTCTATCAAACTCACATCATAATATATCAAGAACTACCTCACTATAAAATGAGAGGTAATGAACATCTTTAACAAGTTATTATTTCAAATAGGCCTCTATGACGTGGGCTACAAAATAAAGTGAATCCAGTAAACTGTTTCCCATTCAACTGGTCCAAATATCACACTAAAAATAAGTAGTACCATAAGTCATCAGAAAACAATATCTCATTGTTGATGCATTTTAAAGTTATTGTCCACCTAATGAACCACAAAATAAAATCATCAGTGCTTTTTATTATTTGATTATTATTTATCCTGACTCCATTAGGAAAACCAGCTTGTACCTATAAGTCCAAGTTCTTAAAGAAATCAGGCATCTACTAGTGTGTAAATTCAAATCTTCAACCCAACAGCAAATTTGAATTCTAGAAGAATAAACCTCAGGGCCTGTTTAATATCAGGCATCAACATTTAATGTAACCCAGCCTGGGATATTTTGAAGAAATAAGATTATTTCAATTAGCAATGATAAAGGACCCCAGACTACTAATATTACAAATGGCCAGAAATGAAGATTCATTCACATTTAACTTCTTGTTAATTAAAAATGAATTAATTTCATGTAATAACAATTTAATTCACATTTAAGTTTCCTCGTGGTTAAAAATAACAATTCGTAATAGCTCCCATTGTTCAGTACCTCTTACCATCCTAATGCTTTCCACACAATGCCAGTTGGTCCTCACAACAACTCTGCAAAATAGTTTCCTTAATCCCCATCGTAGAGATAAGGAAATTGAGGGCAGAGCAGTGGTAAAGTACTAGCAAATGACAGACTGATCCCTGGTCTGTTCAACTTCCTTGGTCACACTCTTTCCATCACACCACACTACCACCTATTTGAAGACAAAGGCTTAAGTCAATCATGTGAGAATTAGTTTTATTAGCCCAGCCTCAGTCTTCAATGGGGAGAGCATGCTTGATAGTGAAAAGAGCATAAGAAATCTGCTCCCTCCAGTGTTTTCTTCCATGAAGCAAAGCAACAAGGGAAGGCAGGGCATGGATGGCAAAACTAATTCATGACTTAGTTACACTAGACACGACTGGTACAGCAAGAATGGGGACACCCAAGCTCATTGCTATATGTTCTTTCTCCTTGTCTTCTACTCAAGCCTTGCCTGGAATCTCCATCACAATCTGCCTTCAAGGGGGAGTTTTCAGAATGATTTATTCAACTTCTAACAGGTCTTTTCACAACATGAGCCACAGCAGGAGGAAGGGGCCACCCCAAGGCATCAGAGAGCAGGCCTATGTTGCAAGAGCACGTCACTCCTGCCATTACCAAAAGTGAACGTTCTGCCCCTCTTGGTTGTCTTGCGCTTATCTTCCTATACTTGATAGACCCAGATGTCTGTACTTCTAAATCCCATATTTAGTACATTCTATATCAAATCATATTTCATTCATTGCCACAAAATCGTACATTTAAAAACCTTCTAAACACATAGGTTTTATATTTTTGTCATTTAGTCTAACACATTTCCCCTCTTCAACACAGTGGGTACGATACTCTGATTAGTACAACTTAACACAATCAAAGAGAAAGCTGCTACATGGGGCCTTTCTTGACTGACTCATTAAATTCTAAAGAACAGTTTAAATCCTTAATCCTCACAAAGCACATCGAGCTCTAGGCTGGCTTGTACTCAACCAATCTTAACGTCACTCGTTTACAGCAGGGAGTGGGAGCAAACATGTCCCCTGCTCCAAAAGACATCTGGAAATGTCCAGAGACATTCTCGGTTGTCACAGCTGAGAGGAGGGGGTTGCTACCGGACTGGGCTAGGTAGAGATCATAAATCCTATAATACCTGGGACAGCCCTCCAAAACAAAGAATTAACAAGCCCCAAATGTCAATAGTGCTGAGCTTGGAAACCCAAACCCATGCCATTGCATGAAATCTTCACCAAACCCTCTGAGATAGGAATTCAGTGAGATAATTGCCCCCCCCCATTTTACAGAAAAGGAAACTGAGGCTTATAGTAAGTAAAATGGCTCTGTCCATGCCAGAATATGAATGAGGAACAAAGGACCAGTTACTGCTTTCAGTACTGTATTTCTCTCAGACAGAATGAAGGATGATGCAATGTCCAATGGCTTTGGCCTCATTTTCAGAGTTGAACTACTTTTCAACTCTATAAATAAAAATCTTCAACATTAAAATTAATAACAAATGGTAACAAGGAAAAAATTTCATAATTCAATTTTTAGGAAAAAAGATATTTTTTTATGACACTCATTTATTTATTCATTTATTCACAGATGTCCTGGGGAGAGACGATCTCTTCTCCATCTCCATCAAAGAGGCTTTCACTTTGTTACCTGAACCCATTCAATGGAGAGAAAAATCCATTTTTCACCTGGAGATAGAAACATCTGGAAACTCTCAGAGGTGGGGACTCAGTCCTCACTCAGGGTCCCAAGGATCTGGAGGCTACTGTAGGGCACCCTGAAGGGTCCCACAATCCTCAATGTGGGGGTTGAGGCTGAGTAAGTTGTTACCAGTAACACTGGCAGGACCAGCTCCTCTGAGGGGGAAATGGCCTTGAAGGCAGGACAGAAGGACTCACGCTTGGGGGTGTTTTGACCCACACCAAGGGCAGTGGAAGCTTAGGTCCAGTCCCAACAGATGTCAGCAGCCCTACAGCACCACTGACACCCAGAGTTAGGACCATTGCCAAAAAAAGAAGCCAGAGATGTGCAGATTGCTGCATGAGCCAACACATTCCCTAACCTCCATGCACAAATAGGGGGGGAGGCATTGGACACTGAGGACAGGAGGAGGGAGATGGGGCAGCCAGGCCTCTCACTTCTGCCTGAAGCACCTGTAGTAGAACAGGAGCTCCACTGGGTGGGGAAGGAAGACTTAAAACTGGACAAGAACCATAAGTAATAATACCTTAATGTGGTTAAATGAATATATACCAGAAATAAAACTTTTAAAACAAAAAATGTATCTGGAAGTTGTTGGATCAGACTGAGATAATATTAAGCAAAGTTGGTAGCAGTTATTGAGGGGAAAAAAGATAACCATTCCATGTTCATACCTCAACAAGTTGAAATTTCTCAACCTAACCTATATAGAGAGGCACTGTGCCAGATCATATTGACTATAAAGAACACAGATATTTATTATACGGTCCTTATCTCAGATGTGGCTTGGGCTGTGGCCTACTTAAGATTTATAAGTAAAAATGTTTTACTTAATTAGGTATAATATGAACTATTTACTATTTATATAATATGTAATATGAACTATTTGCACCCTAACTTTCCCATCTTCCCACCATTATTATGAATATGTTGCCGTTATGTGTTCTAATATTAATAGTAGGCATCAATAAATTACAAATGGTAAATGAAATTTAATGTAATTAGTTAAATTATTTTTAACTGCTCAAGTTTAATTCCACTAAAGTTGTTCCATGAAATCGGTCAATGAAGAAGCCTTCCTGGTAAAAGGAAAACACATATAAATATACGAATGAAGACTCCAAACAACTTACATTTTGGTTGGAATCAAACTGGATACTAGCATGGACCCTCCCAACTCAAAATTATGATTAATAAAGTATTAGTTCCAAAATGTGTGATAAAGAGAAAATGTATGCAAGCTAGACATAAAGATAATTTAATCACATAATTCACTACTGGAAAAATTTTTGAACATTCTTGCTGAGGACCACTTGTTCACAATGAGGTGAAAGAATGGAGACAAAGAGTGTAGACAAGATGTCCAAAAACAAAGGACAAATGCCAGGACTGCCAAACTAGGTGTTTCATACGTTTTACAGCTGTGGGGAGAGCAATAAGCAATGGGCAGGCATGGGCTTGCATGGCTGAGGCCCCAACCCATCTCCCTCTTAGCTTCCCCTTGAGCTCCAGCAAATATAAGCAGAATTATTAGTGATTACAACCATTATTTTGATATTATTAAATAAAAGTAGGTGTAATTTTGCAGAATATGTATAAGAATTCATATTTGAATGGTGTTTTTTTCAGAGGATTTTCCCCTCTTTTTCCTTAGGGTACTGATTCACATAAACACTCAGACCCACAACACTCTTCTTAAAAATGGCTGTGGAAGAAAGGTGCCCCTGAGGTCTCAGATGGTGGTTCACTCCAAATGCTCACACCAACAACGTGGTAGCTCTCAGCATGCGGGTGGGAGGTGATCATGTTTCAGGAAACTAAGCATGAGTAGTGGCCCTAATATGTTTTTTAGACTTCAGCAAATTTTGGTCAAAATTCTTGGCAGTATCTTTATCCAGGTCCATCTGAAAATATTAGCAAAATTAAGTATAACTTGGATTCTAAAAATTAAAGAAAAATGAGATGAATGAGGTTTGGAATAAAAAGGAAGACATCTGACATAGTATATGTGAAGAGAATTAAAAGTAATGGACAGAAAGAGATCAGCAAGTTAGAGTTACTCTAGGAATATCTGGGAACTTAAGAACATGTTATCTCACAATACTAACTCCATCCCTTACCAAACCAACCAGAGTTCCCATAAACAGACAAACTGACAGGTCTGAGCTTTGCTGCCCCTATCCTCTTTGCCTCTGTAGCAGAAGCACTAACTACTGGTATCATGAACAAAGAGTAAAAAAAAACTCCTGCATTAAAAACTCAACGAGAACCTCAATTCTAAAATCAAGACTTTTCCCTAATTATCCGAGCACCAATAAGATGACAAGTTTTTTCACATATTATAACAATTAATTCCCAAAGGAGATTCTTTCATTATTAAAAACAACCAACCAACCAACAACAGCAAACCCTATGCCTACTTTCCCTTTACTTCATCGTAAACCATCCAGATATGGAAAGTAATTCACATTCAGGAGAATGTACTCTGGTCTAGAGTGACCAGAAACCCTCGGTGGAAGGTTCCACAGATCACCCTTACTTTACTATTTAATCCTAAATATGACTAAAAAACAAAACTGTATTTAGTAACAAATAACCATATCATTTATGCTAGCCTTGGAGTTTTTCCATAGGATTTTGGAGTTGGTAGAGTTTTAGGGGTTAACTAGTTCAACCTCAGACCAAAAGTGTAAAGTGACTTCTTCAAAACAACTAGAAAATGAAAACGTTTGTTTTCAGTGAATTTCTCACCAATGAATTTTGGTTTGGAGTTGAGTTTGTTCATTCTACGGAAAGCCAATGCTTCCCCCTAGTGGTGAAGATAGCAAGTCACCACCGAGGTGTCTCATCTCAAGTTTGCCATCTAATTTGTGGAATAAACAGACCCAAAAGTAAGTAATCTGGAGGGCCTGGAAATTAATTATTAGACTAATATAATTTCCCAAAGGCATTCCAAGAGATGCTGCCAAGTGCTATTGGAAAAAAGGAGTCTGGGTTAAAATAAGTTTGGGAAAATCTCAGTTAAACAACGAAAACAAATTTCTCTACCATGGGACTTCCCTAAGTCTTTAATATGTTCCTGTCACTGTGAATGTCCAGGGGAAAATTACATCATGTTGAATTCCCCCAAATGGTATGACCATGAACACTTTGTCCATAAATCATCTCTGGGGACAATGACAATCCACAAAGCACACTTTAGAAACACTTACCTGGAATAAAAACTAGATTAAGGTCAGCTTTTTATCTTACACAAGTCAAATAGTCCGCAAAAAATCTTGTAAATTCCTGAAGGCAATAGCAGGAACAACATCTTTTTCCTTCATTTTCCTTACCACATGGAAAGTAACCTTACCACATATGTGTATGTGTGTGTATTACCAAATAAACATGCATACACATATTCACAAGTGTGCACATGTACACACACAAATGCAGCAACAGCCTCACTCAAAAATATTTTGAGGCTAAAATGGTAGAAATAGTATGAAGCTGGAGAAATATTTGTGGCTGTTTCAGCTGCTTTACATACGTTATATGTGCTCTCAGGAGGTAGTCTTTGCTTTATTTGACAGACAAGAAATCCGAAGTGATGGGAATAAGACCACTGGGGCTTAAGGACCCCATTTCTGAGGCCATGAGAGGAGAGGAGGTAAAGGAATGCTTCACCTCTGAGCAGGAGCCAGAGATAAGAGCAGAAGTTAACTGCCTAGTTAGGGGACATTCCAGTGATCTGGGAGTATAGCAAAGCAGACTCCCACCTTAAAGCCTGAGGAGCCTCATGCCTAAAAAGCCACGGAGTGGCTTAACATGAAAGCCACTCACGGCTATAAAGGAAGATTGCAAACTGTCATCCCGGGAGAAGAGACCCAGGCTCCAATTCTTAAAAACACCAGGTTGAGTTCTTCCCTCCCCTTTCCTCAGTAGGATGCCTCAGTTAATGGGGAGCTAACCTCCCAATAAGAAGTACTACTCTCTTTGTTCCTCAATCGAATGGGCCACAGCTGCTGAGTTCTGTACATACCTTAAGGCGTAGTTATGCTTAGTAATGAGCTTTATGTTCCTGCTTCTATAGATAAAAGAGTAATTAGCTAAGACATCTTGTGATCAACTATTAGAGGAGACTTGAAACTTCTACACATTGTAACCCACAAGCTTTTCACATGAAATCATTGTAATCAATCCCATGAAAAAGAGAATAAAAACAGATGCTAATTTTCAGTCAGTGACACCTGGCTCACAGGAATGCTGGTGGTCCCCTAATCTTCCCCGCACCCTTTCACCTTACTTTTTGTGCCCATGTCTTTGTCTCTCCCATCTCTTGCCGCACACACTGCCCAGGGACCTGGTTATATTAGGGGGGGTCACAAACTCCTGATACTGAAGTTTAGAGATTTCAACTTCAGAAGTCCAGCTGAACCCTGAACAGGCAGCAAGTACCAAGCCAGGATCAAGCCTATTTCTGTCTAGCTCCAAAGACCCTGTTCTCCCCCACAACATTGCACTGCCTTGTCTGCTTCCATGCAAAAGTTCAACAACAGCGTCAAAAATTGCTACTACCAAGCACTGTTCTAGGCAATCAGGGTATGAAGATAGATCTCAGAGTGTCTGATCTCAAGTTTGCCGTGTAGTGTAACAAACAGACCCCAAACAAAATTCAATTAAAACTGACATTGCAGTCATAATTGTTGGCTATTTGCTAACATCCATTCTACCCCAAGTGATTAAACAAAAGTCAGTCATGGTAATACTATTCTGCCTGCCAGTGACTTATTTGGGAAACTGTGTGTGACTCAATCCTTGCCAATTAGACACAAGGGGAAGTTTATCAAGGACTTCTGGGAAAGACATCCCCCTTCCTAAGAAATAGACACAGCAAAAATAGTTGTTTCCATGTTTCAGACACTGTCATGCCTGGATGTGACTTCCTGGATGTCACATCTGGATGATCTGCCGCAGCCATCCAGCTCCAAGCCAAGGAGGGAGCACAGGAAATGTGAGCAATAGATAAAGCTGGAGAAGTGAGTAGAAGTCAGATGGTGAAAGGCTTTATACTGAGTATGACAACATAATTTATCCTGTAAACTGGCACACGTCTGAGAGTGAAAGGGAATGCTTAATAATAAATAAGCCGGGGCAACGGGCACAACATGGACCTACCTACTTACATACCATGCTAAGGAGTTTGGACTTTGCAATCTGGCTACTTCACAGCTTTTAAGGAAGAAAAGGTTATAGCAATAGGCTTCTTTCATCTGGGGCTCAGGCCAGACACAGACTATCTCATTTACATTGGTATTTCCTATTTCTCACTTAACTGGGTTAGTGGATGTATGTGTGGCTTTTAGACACATCTTTCTGGTGACAATGGAGAGAAGGGCTTCCTGGGGACAGAATGAGAGTCAGGGGATAAAACTGTTGTAGTGCTGGTCAATAAGAAAGAGGCTGAGAGACTCAGTGAG
Source organism: Microcebus murinus (assembly GCF_040939455.1). Taxonomy (NCBI): domain Eukaryota; kingdom Metazoa; phylum Chordata; class Mammalia; order Primates; family Cheirogaleidae; genus Microcebus; species Microcebus murinus. The sequence continues at coordinate 110,621,621 of NC_134105.1, read as the reverse complement.
AACAGCGTAGTATAGATCAAGAGGAGGGTCAGATCAGAAAAATGTTTATTAACAGGAAAATAATTAAGAGCACCTGGTGATTGATTAGGTTTGAAGGGAGAAGGTAAGATGGGACTTAGGTTCCTGGCTTGGGCATCTGCATGAAAGATGAGGCAGTTTCCCAGGATTGGGAACACCGGAGGAGCAATGGTCCTCACCTCGTCTGGAAAGGCCTAGGCAACCAAACTCAGGGCTGTGGGACTCTAAGCTAATTGGACCTGCTGCATGGGCTTGTGTATATGATGCTATTTTGAGGTAGAAAATAAATTGGTAGAAAGTAGTTTGGGGGTGGGGAGAACTGTATTAGTTTTCTCAATCTTTCTAGGAGAGATTAGTAATAGGACAAAAATCTGAGGGAACAGAATTCGTTGGTGGCCAGGAGTCCAGTGGAAACTGCCAAGAAGAAGGGATTGAGGGAAATACGCAATGTGTCTGAGGCATAGGACACATCAAGGAAATAAATGTGTGCCCTTGTTAGTGGGAGCCACTATGAGTCTGGATTTTTAGATCACTGCCATATTGCGGCTATAGTCACATCATTTTCTGTCTTCCAAGAATCAGTCTTTCTAACTCCCCCCTCATTTTGTCTCCTTGCTATTTTATCAGTTTTAATCCAGAATCACCCAGATTAAAGAGGCAGAATTGCATACGCCAGGTCAGCCACCCCTGCCCCTGGGTACACTGCACTGGAGCACTGGCATGGGGGACACAGAGAGGGGTGCTATGAGGGACTTGATTCATCAGATATCTACAAAGTCATTTTCCTATGCAAGATTTCATCCTAAGCACATTCTCTCACCTTCCCTTGAAACTGGAGATCTCCTCAGTTCAACATGTATTGTGTGTCCACAATGTGAAGGTGGAATATAAAAGAAAGCTTCTACTCCCCAGAATCTTCTAGTATTTTTTAATAGAAGTTGCACCACGCCTTTGCCTAAGAAATGATTGGGAAAGGGGAAGTGGTCCCAGAGCTCCAATATCCATTGCCACTAGCTTCAAATAGAAGCTTTAGGCACCAGAGAAGACTGGAGCTGAGAGCTCCCAGTGAGATGCTCAGCCTGGGTCCCACTGCTCTAGTAAGTTCTGCCCCTGTAAGGAAAATTTCAGTCTACACAAAAGTTATGTTTGTGGCTTTTAGCTATTTTATTCCATATAAAGGCACTGCTTGGTCTTCAGCGAATTGTTAACCACCATAGCAATCTTCAGTATCTTATAAATTTCAATGATTTATTTTAATTATTGATAATTTATTTTAAGAACATATTTATTATCTGTAATCTTCATTTTAATTTATTTTAAATAACTATGATAAGCATAATAAACATTATATAATTATATGTTAATATATATAATTATATGTTAATAAACATTATATAATTATATGTTAATATTATATGTTAATAATTATATGTTAATAATGTTAATAAAATATATGTTAATACATTAATTATATAATGTTAATACATTATATAATTATATGTTAATAATTATATGTTAATTATATATTAACATATATAATAATATGTTAATATTATATAAATATATGTTAATTATATGTTAAAATATATAATTATATGTTAATATATATAATATATGTTAATAATTATATTTTAATTATAATTATAATATAATTATATGTTAATAATATATTAATACAATAATTCATTTATTTTTAATTTATTTTAATAAACACTAATATAGCTATAGCTCCTATATAGCAGATACAGTTGTAAGCATTTTATAAATATCAACCAAGGACTCTCCCAACCAAAAGAGGAATGAGTCTTATTGCAAAGAGAGCTCCAAAGAGCTGTTTCTATCTTATTTTTAGTACCACTCAGTTCCCAGTTGAGAAAATCTGTGAACTAAAAGTCTCCAACATATAAATCGATATTAGACAAAAAAAAAAAAAATACGTAGGTAGGAAGTCAGAGGGCCCTTCATTATAAATTACACCATGAGTCTGATTCAAGGAAAAAGGCAAGTAGTGCTGAGATTCTCTACAAGAGGAATGTGAACTATTTAAATCTACTATTCTACTTCTCTGAAACCTGACAACCACCAATAGCATAAGCCCTCCAAAGGAATTTTCTTGTTTAGCTCTTTCTCAGGTCCTTTCTCATTAAGAAAGCCAAGAGTCCCTTCAGGAAAAAAATATTCTATCATTACCTTATTTCCTCTTCATAGAAAACAGAGTCTCATACCTCCCTCGACAATTTCAGCTTCATTAAAATCCCAGATCCCTCAAGAACTGGTAACATTCTCTGAGCTTACCCAGCTCCAGCTCAGTTTTCACGGGATAAGCAAGAGTGGCTGGATTCAAAGGATCTGAAAAGAGGAAGATAGGCACCACCCTTAAAGCTACAGAGAGTCTGCTAAACACACATTCACAACTACTCCTTAAACACTGTGAGACAGCAGTGCTAGATGATTACAGGAGGTGGAGATAGATCTGAAAGAAGGATCAGCACAAAAAAATTAAAGCATTAATAGCAAATGTTAAGGCGACACTAACTGGAAGTAGGGAAGTTATTATAGCACATACCTTGAAAGAGCAGGCCTAAGAAAGTGCCAGAAGGATGCAACACACTCAAGAAGAGGCACGGAAGCCAGCAGACTGGCCTAGGACTGGCAACTATTAGCATAAGTTGTTCAAAGTTTCAAACATGCAAACAATGAGAAAGGGTCAAGTTTGGGGAGTGCATGGCACAAGAGTATTGGTCTTCACTGGGTGACCTGCAACCAGGCTCTAGAATTACTGACATCAGTTTCAGTTCAGGTTTATGCTAAGGATGACTCTCTAGCTGAGATAAATCTGTGATAAGGGGCGACTCTACCGAGGATAAGGTTTGCGTGGGCCTAAAGAAATTCCAGAGCAAGGGTCAATGGCAAAGGCCACAGTGGCAGCAGGCTAAAAAAATGTCTTGAACCTTGTTGGGATAGAGAAATCCACAGAAAGCACAAGATACTGGGACTTGGAGCAAGACAGGCTATGAGCTGGGTCCTTGGAACACACCTGTCACTAATGTATCAGTAGCCAGAGCCCAGTGTAGCGGTCAAGTGCTGGGGACATAAGACTTAAAAGATTTTAAATAGGCATAAATGGAAAGAAGAGAATTTCAAACTAAGGCAGGGTGGCTGGCCACTATTGTAAGCTTTTTAAATTTGCAAGAAGAAATGACTCACATACTACTCTCTGGCAGAAAACATGCTTAAGTAAATTTTCCTCCAAATATGGCAAATTGCCTTAATGAACCTCATGACAAGTGATTTCTTCCATACGTTAAACTCTAGATAGCTACACAGGAAGTCCAGCATCCAAGTGAAGCTGAAAAACTACAAGATTTTCTCTTTTCTCTCATTTTTTTTACTGTCTTCTCTCCCCAGTTACCACAAAGTCTGTACTATGGTCTTTGATGAGTGATAGCAATGTGGGTTCCAAAGTTTGCTTGGAATGATTGTTATGGGGACTCAGGACTTGTTTGTGGTTTCTAAATGTTTGGAGTGCGGGGTTAGTGCTGGGAAAATCTTATCTGTCCTATTCATTCATTTATAGTTTCTTTACAGAGGAGATGATGAGAGAATGGGTTTTAATTAACTCAACCACAGAGTTTAAAAGGAACAATAGCTACTCCGGTAAAAGGCAGCTCAGGTTACAGATGCTAGAGAGAGACTCACCCTAAACATCTGAGTGAGATGGCTAAAGTGGACAAAGAAAATGAAGAAGGGAGATTTCAGGACTTAAACATATTGAAACTTTAACTTATAAAGGAAAGGATATTTAATATCAGGACATTATTTTTTCCCAGGAAATTTTAAAATGAGGCGCTAGGCATACTGTTCAGATTTAGGGATTGTGTACATTGCTGGTACTGGGTATTTCTATTGTCATTTAAGCTCACTGCCTCATCTCTGCAGAGCTCTATTGGACAATAGGGCAGACAATTAGACAATGAGAAAAGAGTATTGAGAGTGAATTTTTATTCTTGGTAGAGTGTGACCTTAAAGTTAATTTCATTAATGAACTGTTCTGACCCATTCCAGAATGTTCTGGGAGCAAAAGTCCTGGTGAGCCCTGACAAAATACAAAGAGGCAATTATTGCTATTAAAGTTTGATCTAGGAAACTCCTTCAGGGCACCCATGAAAACTAGTTTCGTAATAATACATTACTGCCTTTTTCTTTTTTTTTTTTTTTTTTTTTTTTGAGACAGAGTCTCACTTTTGTTGCCCAGGCTAGAGTGAGTGCCGTGGCATCAGCCTAGCTCACAGCAACCTCAAACTCCTGGGCTCAAGCGATGCTACTGCCTCAGCCTCCCGAGTAGCTGGGACTACAGGCATGCACCACCATGCCCGGCTAATTTTTTGTATATATACTTTTAGTTGGCCAATTAATTTCTTTCTATTTTTAGTAGAGACGGGGTCTCACTCAGGCTGGTTTTGAACTCCCGACCTTGAGCAATCCGCCCGCCTCGGCCTCCCAGAGTGCTAGGATTACAGGCGTGAGCCACCACGCCCGGCTGCCTTTTTCACTCTTCTCTCTCACATGTATATTATCGAAGTTTCCAAGGGCTCCATGACATTGCTGAGAAGCTTGCATAGCCCCTGCCACCTTCTACTTACCCTTCTCTGTGGAATGAGTCCATTTGTATTCTCTTGTATCTTGCTGAGTTTCCTTAAGATCATCATTTTGAATTCCTTTCCAGGCAATTTGTAAATTTCCATTCGTTTTCAGTTACTGGAAAATTATTGTGTTTCTTTGGTGGTGCCAGGTTTCCTTGCCTTTTCATGTCTCTTGTGTTCCTGCATTGGCCTGTCATTGACTATATCCTCCAATTGTCCCATGGTGAAATGGTTCAGGCATGTTCTAAAGCTCATTAGAAAACGTGCCATTAAGCAGTTGTAATGGTAAGTATAGAACCAAACACCTTCACTGTGTATCTTCCTTCACTGAGAAAAAATAAGCCCTGCCTTATTTTTATGTATATTCACACACACACACACACACACACACACACATGCACGCACACACACACACTCAGAGAGAGAGAGAGAATGCACATGTTGTGATCTTGTGAGAGACAATTTAGCTTAGTAGTTCTGAGGGTAAACGCTGGCACTAGACTGGATACATTTGAGTCCAGTAGCTTGGGCAAGTTACTTAACCTCTTTGCCTCATCTGTATAGTAAGAATAAAAATGGTGCCTATGCTATAGCATGAAAATTACATGAAAAAACACATAATGTAGTGATAACAGTGCCTGGCACCTGCTTGGTGCTATTTCATTGTTTAATATAGTTTTATAACAAGAATCTATCTTGACCGTGTGCATAGTTTAGGCACTGCTGGGTGGAAGGCACTCCCGGAGTTGTTAAGGAAGGTGAGAATAAAGTGGTGATGATTCACTGGAAATGGCAAAGGTGCACTCAAGCACCTAAAAATCTGTTTCAATTAATGGGGAGTGTATGTAAATATGATAACCACTGTGTAATTTTAACTGAGACTTTTAATCTAGCACTAGCATAGACTATAGATGCAGATTTCAAAAGCAGAAAAACTGATTGGCTAATGTCTATAGCCAGTTGTTGCATTTTTGTTTTTGCTTTTGTTTTTGTATTTTATGCCCCTGCACTGGAAATGCAAATAAGTGGAACATTCAGAAGCTGGAAGACCCTACAGGATGAGGCACCCCCAAGCAGTCTGGTTGTCTTTAATCCTTTACATTTTCAACCGGTAAATGATTCTTTCCTCCAATAGGTTAGTCATTAAATGAGAATTGATAGATACTACTAGGTGCTCCCCACAAGATCTAAGGAGTGAGGAATCCATTTAAGCTCTCCCAGTTCCTCTTCTGCTTGTTAATTAGATCCAGTTGGGAGAGAAGCTTGACACACATCAAACAACTGGAAAGCAATACAAGACCACAAGAGTTGTGACCATCGATGCCAAGCTGAGTCAGGGACAGTCCCCTGCTCTTGCCAGTCACGCTGGATAATGCTAGAATCTGCGTGATGGCAGGACTCAGGTCCCTGAAGTCACACTTGATTGAATTGCTCATTCCCTGAGCTCCCCTGGGCTGGGCACAGTGGGCGGGGTGGCCATCTGAACAGGTCCCAGCCCAGCTAAGGAATGCACATCGCTGGGCCTCCAAGCCATGGGTCCCCCACTCAGTCTATTGGGGTCTGTGGGGAGCCACTCACCTGCTCATCCCTGTGACCCCCTCATCATCAGCATTGTTGGCCCATAAAATTATTACTTTATTAAATTACCCCATATAATATTAGAGAGACAAATGATTTCAGGAGTTTTGCAGAACTTTGCCCTGAAGGAATATGTGAACATGTTAGTTTACATATCAAAGGCTGCCTTGCCTTGGGAGGGCATCTCAAAGGTCAGTAGCAGCTGCAGTCTCAAACCAGCGGTTTTTGCCTGCTTTGAACAACAAATGTGTGCATGGAGCCACAAAATGAGAGCCCATCCAAGAGTGCCCACCCCTGAGAGACAGACACCTGTGGCTAAAAGCAATTAGCCCAAGAGCCAGCTCCTGCTCCTCTCCTATCTGTCTCAATCCACAATAACTAGATAAAGAAATATGGAGCCACTAAATCTCTATGTAATCCTCCGTTAAGTAATAGCTATCTCTTAGAACTTAGAAGTTGGTCTTTGAAAGACTTTGTAACCGTTTGTTCACCTAGATAGAGTTGATTATGGAATCTTTAGAAGCCTTTGGAAAAACTTTTAACCTAAAACTAACTACCTGCTATTATGTAAACCTGTTACTCTGGCAACCAATATCTGTACCTATAAATGCCTATCTGAAACTTCACTCCTGCCCTCACAATAGATGGGGATATTGTGGGTTCCCCTGAGTACCCTCGCTTTCCTATTTCTTTATATAAATCTATAAAAATACATCTTCATCTCTGTGAATTCTTTTATTCCTTTTATCTCTCTATTCTATTATTTTCTTATCTTTTGGGATGACCCCTGCCTGAGGGACTTGATTTTTGCTGGGAGCATAGCTAACTCCCAGCACAGTGTGGTGAGCATGAAAGCAACAGAGCATGAAAGCAGCAGTTTCCCCAAGATAGTTTATCTCTACCCCGGATTGATCCAGCAGCCCTCACCCTTCCCACAGCTTAGCCCCTGTCCTTACACCCCCATCCCCCCACCAGAGCATCCTGGGGTGCCAGCCGCTCCCCGGGAAGCCACAGGGCTAGGGGAACCTCTGCTGGCCAAGAAGCACCACCCATTGTCCTAGACTCCACATGGTCTCGCACTAGTCCCCCTTCACCTCCACACACATCTACCACAAGCTGAAGGTGTTACAGGGGATGTTGTACAAGGGCTAAAATTTTGAATCATTACTCCATTTTTTCTTTTTTTTTTGAACATAAAGATGGAGCCCCTGTGTCATTTTTGGGTGCACTTTCCAGCGTCTCATTCCTTCTTTTCTTCCTTTACCATTACACTCCTAATTGCCCCGTCCACTATGAGAAAACTCTCCATTTGTCCTGATTTCTTTGTTTATAGGCTGAAGCAATAAATAATCTGAGTTTTGGTAAGGAATTGTACGTACGATCACTACATATAATTTTATGGTGTAGAAGAGTCATCTACTTCAACTGCCTACACTTAAAACCGGACCTCTGTAAATGATTTTTCTCTCTTTTCCTCTGCTTCTCAGGGCTGCCTTTCCAAATATCCACCAGAGGGAGAGGTGGCAACACCCATGTAGGAGGCCTGGAGACAGAACTAAATTTGAACCAACCATTTAATATATCAGATATTTTTTTTAGTAATATATAACAATTAAAAATAGAATAAAATAAAATATATAGACCTCAAATTTAGTACAAGAAGAATACAAGGAAAAGCCCATGTAGCACTCATCTTGGCCAGTTCATCTTCCCCAGAGCAAACGCTGTCACTGTCACAAAACCCAGGTTTCTTATAGGTCCCTTCACAGATTCTCTGCATACGCATACATCCGTGTCGTGTCTGTGTACAGCGGAAATGAAAACAAAATATACACAGCTAACAGCATCATTTTTTTATTCACTTTGTCCACAATCCATATCAAGTGTCCTCAAACTACGGCCCACAGGCCACATGCGGGCCGCCTAGCCTAGCACATTTATCTGGCCCTCAGGTGTTTTTGCTGCCACTGCCTGTCCTGCTTAGCATCTGACTCGTCCCAGACCCACAGTGCACACTCTCCAATGGTCTGAGGGACAGTGAACTGGCCCCCTGTTTAAAAAGTTTGAGGACCCCTTATATATATATCTACTTTATTTTTTTAACTTCACTCTTTTTAGCACTTTTATTACTTGGAATACTTTTTTATTGCATTTTATGGATATGACATAATTCTTTATCCAGCACCCTAGAGGCTAGATAAAGATGTTTAAGTAGTTTCTATTCTTTTGCTGTCACAGAAAAAAAAACTTGCTACAGTGAATATTCTTGAACAGATCTAAACTCCCTTATCTGCAGTTCCAAAGTCCAAACAGCTAACAAAACTGAAAGTCTTTTCAAATTTTTGGCACACCATTTGGCAGCTAAACTATAGTTGAACTGATGTGCTGCAATTTATAGTCTTTATTTATAGTACCTAATGTGAATTTGTGGATCGTTTTTGCTGACATATAACTAGATCTTATTACAAATTGTTATCCCAGCTCCCACTAGGGTTGTTACAAAACATACTGTATTGTATGCACCAACTTAGCTTTCTAAAATCCAGGCAATTTTAAGTTCTGAAGCACAGTTTTGGATAAATGATAGTGGTTCTGTATAAATATCTTTGTACATATTTATGCATTTATCTTTAGGATAAAACTTCAAAAAATACAGTTGCCAAAAGTATGTATATTTAAAAATTTGATAAATATTGTCAAATTGTTTTTCAAAGGACTAAATGATTTACATCACAAACAATACTAAATGAAAGTCCTTGTTCTTTCACACAGAGAACAAAACCTTTTGTGTTTGCTAATATGATAAGCAAAAAGATGAAAACTCATGTACTTTTAGTTTGATTTCATTTTGTTGTGGGTGAGATTGAGCACCTTTAAAATTTAATATTAATTGTGCTTAGTCTGTAAATATTGGGTTGATTTCCCAACTGGCTTTCATATGTATTACAAAATTTCCCCCAGTTTGTCGTTTGTATTTTTATTTTATTTATGATAATTTTTATGCATCAAGTTTTAACTTGTTTGTGATCACCTTTATTCATCATGGATAATATGGAATTTCTTTTAGTGTAAGGAATTGTATTGCTGCTGTAACAAATTTAGCAGCTTAAAACAATACAAATTTATTATCTGGTCAGAAGCCCAGCAAAGCCTGACTGGTTTCTGTATGCAGGGTCTCACTGGGCTAAAATTAGAGCCAAGAAGGCTCTGGGTGGAATCTGCTTCCAAGTTCACACAAGCCCTTAGTAGAAACCAGCTCTCCCCTCGAATTGTCAGAGGTCCCCATTTTCTTGGTGTTTATCAGCTGCCAGGGGGTACTCAGTTTCTAGAGGCCAACCACCATCCCCTGGCATGTGGCCAAGGTAGTTCGCTCCTTTGGGGTCCACAGAAGAGTATCTGCTATAGCTTCGAATCTCTCTGACTCGATTTCCCCTACTTCTCTCCTGCTTTTAAAGGTTCGTATGATTACATTGGCCCACTTGAATAATCCAGGATCATCTCCCTATCTTAAGGTCAGCTGTGCCACATAACAATGCAATCATTAAAGTAGCACTGGGCAAAGATTATGGAGGACATTTTAAATTTTGCCTACTACAGCAATGAAGTAATGCTCCAAATTATTTTTGCCAGGTTCCTAGCCAGTTGTCCCAAACTTATTTTGAGTAAATCACTGACACTACCAATTTGTTTGGTTGTTTGAAATGTAGATTTTTGGATAATTCAGAAATGTTCATGATTTGAAAGAAACTCAGCCCTTCTCCCTTTTCCCACTCCAACTCTTTTAAGAACAAGAGATCAGTATTTGACAACTCTAACTCTAGACATAAGAATAGTCCCATTTGTGGGCAAGACCCATAGGCTTTATGTGAAAGGTTCTGGGCTCAGAGTTTCTATGTAAGAATAGAAAGTGAGGGAATACTCAGGGGTGTGACTATCCCATGAATGGTTCATCCTGTGGAAATGAGGGAAGGGCCTAGATCTTGAAGATTCAATGCTCATTAAAACCTGGGAATCGACAGCTAGAGCAAAACTGTGACCTACAGGGAGGCTTGAAGGCTTTGGAATGAGGCCAGTAGCCTTTCCGGCCCACCATCACTTCCATCTGATCCAGGGAAGGAAAGACCTAGATGCTTATATCTCCAGACACCTGGCACTTTTCAACTCAAGAATTTTCTCTCGAGCTGTTGCAATCTTTGAACAACTGGTTGAACTGATGAAAGTAACAGAGAAGGACAGAATTTGAGATGACCCAAGAGAAGATTTAGGTTGTTAAAATGCATTATGTATAGGGTAATCATCATGATATTATTTTTTTTGATGCCTCTATGCATGCTTTCAATAATTCCAATGTTTTCAACTTTGATTTTTGTTTTGTTGGTGCAGGTATTTTAGTTTCTGGAAATACAGAAGCACAACCGGGCTGTGATAACCCTATTTCTGGACAGACATTGATCCATTCTCTCTATAATAATCTGCCAGCTCTATCTGTGGCAGATTATTTGCTATTTTTTCATCTATTTCTCCCCTGAATTTTAAAATCTAGATTTGATTCCCAACTTTGCCTGAACAAAGTTGTAGGGGGCCAAGAATCAAATGAGTTATTTTTAGCCCCTTATAACAGAGAACTTCTGCTTCTCTGTGAATCTCTCTAGAGTAAACTTGCCTCCAGTTTCAAGCAGGGGAAAAGAAGTGCTGCTTTGATATCAAAGACTCCCTCCCTTCCTTTCCTGTTCCTCCTGTCATCCATATCTATTCCTTCCAGATCCCCATATACATAGCCTAACTCAGAACTAATGTGTGGGATTTTTTTGCATTTGTCATAAATGATAAATAATGAATTCTTACTCATAGGCCACAAATAAAGAATCATTATTTCCTTTCTGAAAGTCTCAGAAATTAGAAAATGGGTGCTTGTGAACACACTTTTTAAAAATATAGTAAATGATGGTTATTGATGGAGATCACTGTGAAATCAAAGATATAAAGAATATAGCATCATTCTGGCTGTTAAATGGAGCAGAGTGAGATGGAGTTATCTCCTAGCCTAAGGAAAAAAATAAATCTACTCATAGCCTATATCTAAAGTGGTATCTATGTCATCTACCCACATTTAAACTTATTTATGAGTCGCTGGCTGAAAAAAATGTGTGTTTCTTGAACATCCAAAGTCTCTGGGATTTTTCTTTTCCGCTGTCAACCCTTATAACACCTGCTAGAATTCCTGTCTTTGAAACAAGAGTCAAATAAGACAGTGAGATATAACCTCCAATAAAAGTGAGATGAACACTCTTTAATCCAGTGGTTTCCTATCCATTTCAACAGGCCCTTATCTATACTGTCCTGATGTAAAAAAAAAAATAGATAAATAAGACTTGTTAGATAATGGAAATTATTAGATTTTCAGATGCCAGATAAGAAATACAGATTCTTTTGTGGAGTTTCATTACTAGTAATAAGACTCACTCTACATTCTCATTGTTCTTATTACTTTTTAAGTAATTTTCCATGAGAAGGAATTTTATATATCAGCAAAGGCAACATTCTGACATGCCAGTAACCGGAGACAGAGTCTCAATAGACTCTGACTTTGTACTCCTATCATTCCAAATTATGAGTGAAATCGTGGTACAGTTTCTTAAAATGTGGCTATAACAAAAAAAGTCGATTAAAGCCTATCAAAGAGCATAATACCTTAATTCAAATAAGCCTTTGTTTAATCAATTATTCATATATTTATTTATGCAACAAGTATCACATATTAATCAAGAGCCTACTATGTGCCAAGCTTTAATTTAATATTGAGGATAAAATTTTTTTAAAAATTCCAACCTTCTTGGAGCTTATACTTTGGCAGGTTGAAAGGCAATAAATAAGATAAGTAAGTAAAAGACATATGTTAGTAATAAAGGGGAAAAAGGGAAAAAGTAGATAAGAAAGATGAGAAAATCTGAGGGACAGAATGAAATTTTAGATTTGATGACTAGAAAAGACTTTGCTGAGAAGTGAAGCAAACAAATGAGAAAAAAAAAAAAGCTTCAGTTGACAACTATAATAACACCACCTCCCAACACCCAAGGAAGAAATTGCAAGGGGGAAAAGAAAACTAGCACAATGAAACTGAGTTAATATCCTCAAACAAGTATTTGGAGATATAGAAAAACACCATGTATCAAAAATTCAAAACTAAACACAGAAATGGACAAAGAACAGGAAGAAATAAGAGAAAAATTGATTGAACTCAGGAAAGAAATAGAAGAAAAAGTAAAATCATATCAGAAATGAAGGCTGAACTACAAAGTGAAGAAAAGTCCTGCTTTCAATATAGCAGTGTACCTCTCCTACACAAAATACAAAAACCAAAATACAAAATAATTACCTGAGTATTCAGATAACAACATCAGGCATATTGAGGTGGAGAGTCCAGAAAACATTCACCAAAGTAGACCATATCTGAGCTATAAAACAAACCTCAATAAATGTAAAAGAATAAAGAGCAGACAGAATATCTTCTCTGACTGTAGTGGAAAAAAACTAGACATCAATAAAAAAAAAAATACAACTAGAAATAAATCACAAACTTTTTTTACTTCTCTAAAAATGTGGACATTAAACACATTTAAAGAATTCATAGTAAAGAGGAAGTCTCAAAGAAAATTAATAAAAATATATAGAACTGAATAAAAAAGATAATGTGTCAAGAAATGTGTGATACAGCTGAAATAGTGCTGAGGAGGAAATGTATAGCACTAACTGCTTACAATAAAACAGGGAAAAAGTTTCAAATCAATAACTTCAGTTTTTATTGCAAGAAAGTAGGAAAAGAAGAGCAAAATAAATCCAAAGCAAGCAGAAGGAAGGAAATTAAAAAGATCTGAGCTAGGCCGGGCGTGGTGGCTCACGCCTGTAATCCTAGCTCTCTGGGAGGCCGAGGCGGGCGGATTGCTCAAGGTCAGGAGTTCAAAACCAGCCTGAGCAAGAGTGAGACCCCATCTCTACTATAAATAGAAAGAAATTAATTGGCCAACTGACATATATATATAAAAAATTAGCCAGGCATGGTGGCGCATGCCTGTAGTCCCAGCTACTTGGGAGGCTGAGGCAGAAGGATCGCTCGAGCCCAGGAGTTTGAAGTTGCTGTGAGCTAGGCTGACACCACGGCACTCACTGTAGCCTGAACAACAAAAGCGAGACTGTCTCAAAAAAAAAAAAAAAAAAAAAAAAGATCTGAGCTAAAATTAATAAAATTGATAATAAGATAATAATCAATAAAATTTATGAAACAAACAGTTGGTTCTTGGAAAATATCAATAAAATTGAAAAACTCCTAGCAAGACTGACAAAATTAAAAAAGAGAAAACACCAATACTGACACAGGAAACTGACTCCCAATGCTGGGAATTACTTGAAGTCCAAGTGGGTCCTTGGCTTTGCACAACAAAGAATTCAGGAGCAAGCCCACAGTGTAAAGCGAGGGCAAATTTTACTCAGAAAGTACAGAAAATCCACTCCACACATAGAGTACAGGCTAGTTCTCCCTGTGGGTAACTGGCCCCCGTGGTTCCTTTAGCCTCTGTATTTAAACAATGGTTTAATTATAGGCTAAACAAGGGGAGGAATATTCATGTTATTCCTTGGAAAGGGACAGTGTTTTCCTGGAATTAGGGTGGGGTCCTCCTTTTGACTAAATATGGTCAAATAGGAAGTGTCCTGGTATCATGTGCCTTATGGGAGGTTTGCTTAGAAACTTTCATAGTTATGAACTGTATAATGAAGCTGTAAGGTCAAGAAGTGGCCAATTCCTCCACCATCTTGGTTCTAACAGGTTGAAAGTTGTCCTGCCTCTATCTTGTTTAGATCAGGGTAGCTCGAAACTTTCTTTGGGGACTTCCAGACTCAGTTAAGCAATGCCTGCACAATTAAGCAATGCCAGGAGCAGTGCCTGCCAGTTCCCTGTCTCAATATCAAGAATTAAATGGAGAACATCATGACAGATTCTGCAGCAACTAAACAGATAGTAAGAAAATAACTATGAACAACTTCATTGTAATAAATTTGAAAACTTAGAAAAAATGGAACCATTCCTCAAAATCCACAAATAAAAAAAGATAAAATAGAAACTCTGAATAGTTCTGTAAACATTAAAAAACTAAAGACACAATTTAAAAAATCTGTAAAATAAATCTGCAGGCCTAGATGGTTTCACTGGTAAATTATATCCAATATTTAAGGAAGAATTAACACCAATTTTATATAATCTCTTCCAGAATGTAGAAATTAAGGAAACACTTCTCAACTCATTTTATGAAGTCACTATTTCCCTGATAACCAACCAGACAAAAATAGTACAAAAAAGGAAAGTCCAGACCAGTATCTCTCATGAACTTAGACACATAAATTCTCTATAAAATATTAGTAAAACAGATCCAATAATGTATAAAAAAATTATGTATGACAGCCAAGTGGGATTTATTGCAGTTATGCAGTACTGGGTCAACATTTGAAAATTAATAAATGTACTCCACCATATCAAGAAGCTAAAGATGAAAAGTCTTATGATCATATTAACTGATCATGGATTTAATTATAAAATGTAAAACTGTAAAACTCTTATAAGAAAACATAGGAGAAAATCTCCATGACCTGGGACTATGTGAAGGTTCTTAGGCATGACACCAAAAACATAATCCATAAAAGAAAAAGCATTTAACTTTTTCTGTGAAAGACTTATCCAAAATATTTTTTAGAAAAATGCTACAGTGAAAAAATATTTGCAAACCACATATCCAACAAAGAATTAGTATCTATACTATATAAAATACTCTCAGAACGCAAGAGTAAAAAACTAACTTTCCAATTAGAATATGGGCAAAAAACAGGAACAGACATTTCTCCAGAAAAGACATACAAATGGCAAATATGTACATGAAAAGATGTTCAACAATGTTAGCTATCAGGGAAATGCAAATTAAAACCACAATGACAGATAACTACACATCTATTAGAATGACTAAATTTTGTTTTTAATGTGATAATACCAAATGCTGGGAAGGATGCAGAGAAACTGATTATCATCTGTATTGCTGGTGGGAATGTAAATTGAAATATCCACTCTGAAAAACAATTTGGCAGTTTCTTTTTTTTTTTTTTTTTTTTTTTTGAGACAGAGTCTCACTCTGTTGCCCAGGCTAGAGTGAGTGCCGTGGCGTCAGCCTAGCTCACAGCAACCTCAAACTCCTGGGCTCAAGTGATCCTCCTGCCTCGGCCTCCTGAGTACCTGGGACTACAGGCATGCACCACCATGCCCGGCTAATTTTTTCTATATATATTAGTTGACCAATTAATTTCTTTCTATTTATAGTAGAGATGGGGTCTCGCTCTTGCTCAGGCTGGTTTCGAACTCCTGATCTTGAGCAATCCGCCTGCGTCGGCCTCTCAGAGTGCTAGGATTATAGGCATGAGCCGGCCTGGCAGTTTCTTATAAAACTAAATATGCACTTTGTTATGACCCCAAAATTCCACTCTTAAGCATTATGATTCTTAAGCATAATGTCTTCCCAAAATGACGAAACTTTAGAAACAAAGAACAAATTAGTGGTTGCCAAGGGACAGGAATGGGGTGAGTGTGTGGGTGCTACTATTAATATTATATAAAGGAGTAGCATGAGGGATTTCCTTTGTGGAGATGGAACGGTTCTGTATCTTGACTGTGGTGGGGGTTACGCGAAGCTATGCATGGGATCGAGTTTCACGGAACTACCCACATGTGAGCACAATCCAGCTTAAGAAATACAACCTTACAGATACCAATGCAAAACCCTCTTTAATGGCTCTCTACACTTTTCTCTTACCTCACGTTCAAGAGTAAACAATACCCTTAATTTGATGTTTATCACTTCTATAAATTTTACTTTTTCTACATGTGAATATATTCCTAAACTATGAGTACATTCAAACTGTATGCGCCCTTCTGAAACTTGTCTTTATTCACGATCACACACCAGTTTATTTCTAGGTCATCAATTTTAAACTGCTATATAGAATTTTATGGTTTGACCATCTATTGTCTCCTTAATGTTCACTTAACTGTTTCCTTCTGATGTGCAAAAATGCAATTGAGTTTTAAAAAATTAACTTTGTATCCCTACCTTGTTGATTTTTTAAATTTTCACTGTAGACAATCATGTTATCTGTAAATAGTAACTATTTTATTTCTTCCTTTCTGATCCTTAGACATTTTATTTCTTTGTCTTGTTTTACTCTTCTTGCTGGAACTTCTAGTTCAAAGGTTGAAAAGAAATAGGAATAACAGACACACACATTTTGTCTCTTTAATGGAAATGCTTTCAATATTTCATCACTAGGTATGCTGTTAAAGGTATTAACTAGTTACATCAGATTAGAAGTTGTCTTTTATTACTGACTTTTAAGATGTTTTTATTATGCATGAGCATTGAATTTTATTAAATCTATTTCTGCATCTACTGAGGAAATCACATTACTTTTCTTTTTTATTCTTTTAACGTAATGAATTACATCACTTGTTCTTCTGGTACTGAGCTGTATTTATATTCCTAGCATGAATACAACTTGGCCATGTCTAGTTTATTTATTAATATATTGATATATTCAGTGTGAAGATTTTTGTATCTATGTGGATAAGTAAATGCCACTTCCAATTTTCCTTTAAAGTAATGCCCTTGTCTGGTTTTGATATAAATGTTATGCTAGCTTTATAAATGATCTTGGAAACAGGCCTTCCTTTTCAAATATCTGGAACAATTTGTAAATGATTGGGATAATCCGTTTTTTTGGTATTTGGAGGAAGTCATCAGTTCCTCCAAACTGGGCATTTGGGGACAGTGCATATTTTTTAATTGAAATTTTTATTGAGATAATTGTAGGTTCATATTCAGGGTATATAATAATACAGAGAGATCCTCTGTACACTTTAACCAGTTTCCCCACTGATAATATCCTGCAAGGCTATAATACAATATCGACTCAGGATATTGATATTGATACAATCTTTTTCAGATTTCCTGTTTTACTTGTACTCATTTGTATGTGCCTGTCTTTATGTGTGTACTTAGTTCTCTGCAATTTATCACCTTTGTGAGTTTGTGTATCCATCACCGCGATCAAAACACAGAGCAGGCCCATAACCACAGGGTCTCTTGTGTTGCCCTTTTATAACCACACGGAGGGAAAAGTGTCTTCTTAATGCATGATACTTCTTTAATGGTTATAGGTCTGTTCAGGTTTTCTATTTCTGCTTGTGTCCTTTTGGGTAATGTTCGTTTTTTTCCTAGGAATCATTTTGCCAAATATTTCAAATCAGTATAAAGTTTTAATAGTTTCCTCTCATTCTAAAAATCTCTACTTCTATAGTTATACCCTCTCCCCCATTTGGTCCTAATACTGTTATTAGTGTCTATTCTTTTTGTCATACATCCATCTCACCAGAAGTTCGCCTTGTTTTTGTGTGTGTGTGTGTGTGTGTGTTTTAAAGAATCAGCTCTATCACCTGGCAAAATACATTTTCAGGTAGTAAATCTGAAAAGCCTTATTGCCAAGTTGTATCTTTTAGTGAAATACCATGTTTCACCCAAAATAAGACCTACCCACAAAATAAGCCCTAGCAGGATTTCTAAGCATTTGCGCAATATAATCCCTACCCGAAAATAAGACCTAGTGATGGGTGTGGCTATGCAGCATATCTGCACAACCTGTGTATTTCGTTGTGGAGCCATAAAGAAGGCAAGCAGCCCTTCCCATCTGCCCCATGAGAGCTCTGTTGTTCGACATGAGAGAGTGGGGCCAATGATTCTAAAGGAAATAGAGTCGCAAGAAATTCAGGCTGGAATTTGGGGTTTGAAGAGTTATGATGATGTTCCAAAAGAAGACGACTTAACTATATTTGAATAAATGTAGATTATTATACCGAGTACTTAAAAAAAATAACACATCCCCTGAAAATAAGTCCTAGGGTGTCTTCTTGAGGAAAAATAAATATAAGGCCCTGTCTTATTTTCGGGGAAACATGGTATTGTGAATCTTAAAAAAATAGCTTTATTTGTTCTCTATAGTATTTTTGTGTTTTTTTCGGTTTGTTTATTTATTTATTTATTTATTTATTTTAGCGTATTATGGGGGTACAAGTGTTAAGGTTACATATATTGCCCATGCCCCCCTCCCGCCTCGAGTCAGAGCTTCAAGCATGTCCATCCCCAAACATTGCACATCTTACTCGTTGTGGCTGTATATACCCATCCCCTCCTCCCCCCTCCCACCCTCCCAACACCCGATAAATGTTACTCCTATATGTCCACTGAGATTGATCCGTTAATATCAATGTGCTGGTGAGTACATGTGGTGCTTGTTTTTCCATTCTTGAGATACTTCACTTAGTAGAATGGGTTCCAGCTCTATGCAAGAATATACAAGAGGTGCTATATCACCATTGTTTTTTTAAGGCTGAGTAGTACTCCATGGTATACATATACCACATTTTATTAATCCACTTATGAACTGATAGCCACTTGGGTTGTTTCCGAAGCTTTGCAATTGTGAATTGTGCTGCTATAAACATTCGAGTGCAGGTGTCTTTTTCAAAAGTGACTTTTGATCTTTTGGGTAGATCCCCAGTAGTGGAATTGCTGGATCAAATGGTAGATCTACTTGTATCGCTTTGAGGTATCTCCATATTGCTTTCCACAGAGGTTGCACTAGTTTGCAGTCCCACCAGCAGTGGTGGTAGTGTTCCTATCTCTCCGCATCCATGCCAACATTTATTGTTTTGGAATGTAAACAGGTGGAAAACCATACCACGCTCGTGGGTCGGCAGAATCAATATTGTTAAAATGTCTATACTATCCAAAGTGACTTACAGAGTCAATGCAATCCCTATCAAAATGCCACCATCATTTTTCACAGATATAGACAAAATAATTTTACACTTCATATGGAACCAGAGAAGGCCCCATATAACAAAAGCAATCCTAGGCAATAAAAAAAAATGGGAGGTAATAATTTACCAGACTTCAAACTATACTCCAAGACTACAGTAATTTAAACAGCTTGGGACTGGCACAAGAATAGGGACATTGACCAGTGGAACAGAACAGAGAATCCAGATATAAACCATCCTTATATAGCCATCTAATATTTGACAAAGCAGACAAAAAACATGCACTGGGGAAAAGAATCCTTATTCAATAAATGGTCCTGGGAAAACTGGACAGCCACATGTATAATACTAAAAGAGGACCCACAATTTTCACCTCTCACAAAAATCAACTCATGCTGGGTAACAGACTTAAACCTAAGGTGTGAAACTGTTAGAATTCTAGAGGAAAACATTGGGAACACTCTTCTAGACATTGGCCTAGGCAAAGAATTTATGAAGAAGACAATCACAGCATCAACAAAAGGCAATCACAGCATCAAAAAAATAAATAAGTGGGACCTGATCATACTAAAAAGCTTCTGCACAGCCAAAGAAACTGTCACGAGAGCAAACAGGCAACCTACAGAATGGGAGAAAATTTTTGCAAGTTACACATCCAATAAAGGGCTGATAACTAGAATCTATTTAGAACTCAAGCAAATCAGCAAGAAAAAAATCAAACAACCCTATCAAAATGTGGGCAAAGGACATGAACAGAAAGTTTCCAAAAGAAGACAGAATAATGACCAACAAACATATGAAAAAATGCTCAACATCTCTAATTATCAGGGAAATGCAAATCAAAACCACAATGAGATATCACTTAACTTCAGTGAGAATGGCTTTTATCAAAAAGTCCCAAAACAATAAATGTCACTGGTAGATTTGAAAAGGTATGGTTCTCCAATTAGTGGGTTCTA
Organism: Microcebus murinus; assembly: GCF_040939455.1. Lineage (NCBI taxonomy): Eukaryota > Metazoa > Chordata > Mammalia > Primates > Cheirogaleidae > Microcebus > Microcebus murinus. The sequence goes on along the minus strand of NC_134105.1, from coordinate 110,601,516 downwards.
AATACATACTCATCATATCAAGCTTATTGTGTTCTTACCTTACAAATTCTTACTAATTTTTGTGTGATGTCACTAAGTGATGACTATTAGAATTGTGGATTTATCAATTTCTTTGTGTAATTCTGTAAATTTTTGCTTTTTATGTTTTAAACAATAAAGGTGCCTAAAGTTTATAACTGTTAACACCTTCATAGTGATTTTACCTAGTCTTTAAGTATAGACTCACTAATCCTTAAAAATGCTTTTGCTTTAAAGTCTATTTTATCCAGTATTAATACAGCTACACTACCTTATTAGCTTTCTTTTCATTAGTACTTGCTGGGTATATTTTTTCTCATCCTTTTACTTTCAACCTTTATGTTCCATTATGTTCTAGTAGTTGTTAGGGAAAAAAGAGAGATTTTTTTTAACCCTTTCTGGTAATCAGCCTTTTCAGTAGTTTACTTATTACATTTACATTCATTTTGACCCATTCAAATGTATTTTTAAAACTTAGTTTCAGAACTGTTTCTTGTTTTTTTGGATATCCTCCCCCTCCTCCCTTTTTCTATTCTTTTCTAGGTGGCTTGGGTTTTATTCTCTTTTTTAGCTTCTCCTAGTTTGAAAACTATATATTTTGTTTCTACATCATAAAGTTATCATTTAAAATATATTAAGTATATCAGGTAAGTTAATGTCTAAAGTTAATCAATATCTATCTTCCTTCTGAATACTTAGAATGTCTTAACTCCAATAACTGCATATTACTGCTTTTTCTCTTGAAACTAGTCATTTTTATTGTTTTATAAAGTAAATATTAAAAACTTGCCTACATACTGCAAATATCTCTACTTCTTATTCCTTTTTGCACTGCACTCCTCCCTTGTATCGTTCAATTTTCTCCTTCAAGTACATCTCTAGTAGTCTTTTCAAAAAGACAAGTTTGTCTTCCTATCTGACAAAGAGTTGATTTAGCGTGTCTGAAAATTTTATTTCAGTATCACTCTTGGATTAGTTTACATGAGTTTTTCACTCAGTACTTTGAAGTTATTTACTTCTCCACAGCAACACTAGAAGTCTGCATTTAGTCTAACTGTGAACTTTTTATTAGTAATCTGATTGTTTTTGTAAGTTAGTTTCTGTGGTTCTCTGCAATTTCACTACATATATGTTTTGATTTGTGTTTATCTCATTTGGGACTTGTCAATTTTCCTGAATCTGACAATGGCAATATTGCTTCCTTTCCAATTTCCCAATTCTCTCTTTCTGGAATGTGTATTAGAAACATTTTGAGATGTCTCAATCTATCATCCACATGTTAACTTCTGTATCCTCAAAACCCAACAGTGCCTGGCATATCATCAAAGCTCAATACAAATCTGTGGGGAAAATGAATTATATATGTTGAACCTATCATGAAAATCATAATAAATGCACCAGGTCAAGGCAAAAATCAAGCGTCTCCTGGAGCCCAACTTCCTACCAGTTGAATCTTCAACATAGTAGCCAATCTCGCATACAAAAATAATGAAATCTGGGATTATTTAATGACAGGAACCAATTGTTGAGGTATATCGCTTGGGAACGTGGGGAGAGGGGCTATGATTTGCTCCCTATTTTGAGGAAATTAGATAAAATGGCTCAGAATACACGTAAAGCACCAACATAGTAACATATCATCAGTGACATGAAATCAGGATTTAGCTCATATTTAAAGCCTCCTTTGGTGTACTTAATATAGAATAAAGTAAGTTTGTACTGACTGTGCATCTACTAGGGTGTAATCTAACATTGATAGCAATGTTTTATGTAATTAAATCAAGGTATAAATTATTATTAATTGCTCAAAGTCACACAGCTAATTAGCTAAACCCAAATTTGATCCGAATTCCACCCAGCCCGTACCTCTCCCCCAACACCCTCCCACTTGGCCAGACGCTGCCTCCTGGGTAACACTCGGAAACTGAAAAACTCTGTCAGGTGGGAAGTGGCCACTCAGTGCTGTCCAATCAGTGCTGTGTTTGCATGACTTCTGTCAATCTCTAATAAAAATTGTCATCATTCTCAAGTAAAACTCTTTATTCATTCACACATATTATTGCATTGAATCCTCACTTCATACCCAGGAGTAGAGAAAGCAGAGAGGTAATCACTCCACTTTACATATGAGGAACTTGAGATTCACAACAGACAAAGAACTTCCAAACCGAGTGTGAGCAAACGGAAGCACGAAAAACAGCTCTGCTCTCAGCTCTCCAACTTCACCTTCTGTCCCAAGACAGTGGAGGATGTCCAGTGGTGTGTAGCCCTTATTTCCACTTATGGAATGCTTATCTTTATTAAAAGTCTTTAACAAACTTAGAGAAATTGTGACCAAAAAAATTCATCCATTAAACTGTGGAGAAATTATATATTGCTTTTCGTGTTTGTTAACTCATTCAAAATTGTACTGACTTTATTACATTCCAGGTGTTATGCTGGTTCTATTTATGGTAAAAACACTGAGGCAGTTTAGCAGTTTTCTTCATATCAAATGAGGCCTGAGGTGTGGTCCCTTTAGGATTTATAAAGAAAAAGTTTTGCTTACTTATCTGATATATGTAAAGCACATCCTAACCATTTTCCTCCACTACCGTAGTGGACCTTACGCTGGCAGATATCCTACCTGCAGTTATTCAGTTAGAAATTTTTTTTTTTTTTTTTTTTTTTTTTTTTTTTGATACAGAGTCTCGCTTTGTTGCCTAGGCTAGAGTGAGTGCCATGGCATCAGCCTAGCTCACAGCAACCTCAATCTCCTGGCTCAAGCAATCCTTCTGCCTCAGCCTCCCGAGTAGCTGGGACTACAGGCATGCGCCACCATGCCCAGCTAATTTTATATATATATATATATATATATTAGTTGGCCAATTAATTTCTTTCTATTTTTATAGTAGAGACGGGGTCTCGCTCTTGTTCAGGCTGGTTTCGAACTCCTGACCTCCAGCAATCCGCCCGCCTCAGCCTCCCAGAGAGCTAGGATTACAGGCGTGAGCCACCACGCCCGGCCCAGTTAGAAATTTTTATTGAAACTTAAGGTGAGTCAATAATTTTTGGCTGCAAGTTTATATCTATTAAAATATGATCATCAAAATGTGTTGGTCCCTAATGAACAAATTTGCAAAGGGTATTATGGGTCAGGCCCAATATTAGCATGAATTACCTCAATATCAATAAAAACATATATTTTTAAAAAGAAATAATTCAAGTGACCTAAACACATATATATTTTTGTTCTGTTATTAACTACATGGGCACCCATATTAGGATTGTTAGGATTTCTTCCTCCATATGTTTGTAGCACATGGAGGAAGAAATAAGGCAAAAGAAATTTTCCTAAGAAAACTGCTTACCAGGGAAGGAACAAAGCTAAGACCATCCCTCAGAAAGTGGGCAGTACTTCTTGCTGTGGACGGGCCATAAGTAGGGCCAGTGTATGCCTGCGTCACAATTATTCAAGTCCACACTTTATCTCAAGGAGCTTAGCTTGGGCTCCAGTTGACAGATAAACAGATACTCTGTTGAGTGACTCTAATAATTTTGATGTGACACCATTCTGGAGAGTATCTAATTGATATTTTTACTTTGTCAATCTTTTTCTCGTGTGCATTCACACATGCTCACATATATAGTCTTGGAGATAATTCTGAAAGGAAGGAAAAGAGGCACTCATAGCTCATGTTTTACTATAAATGCATAACAGCCAACTCAATGGAAATCCATGTGTCCCTGAGTGCACACAAGTTATGAGATGTTCAAAGACTGTCATCATCAGCTCTGTTTATCTCTTTTTTGAATGCTGACCCTAACGTGCTTTTCCAGTTCCAGTAAGTTTTGGTAAAATTTTTCAGCAGTGTCTTCATCTAGGTCCATCTGGAAAAGAAGTAAAAATAGGGATGACTAGAAAGAAAAAAATAAGATGAATAGTATTTTGTATAAAAGAAAGGCATTTGACATATGTAAGAGGATTGAAAAAATAAATAAATAAAAAATAAAAGAGAAAGGAGTCTGTAGGAAAGGGCCATGGTGGCAGCCACATGAGCGCTGCTGGGAAACTCTGAGAGCCTGAGGACACACTAACGTTTAGTTCAACTCAGTAAACCTACTAATGCTTCCCTTAAATAGGAACACTGAAAAATCTGAGTTTTGCTATCTTCCCTAACTCTTATGTATCCAGGAACAGAAGATACCAGCCAACTGTGATATAAAAGGACAAAAGAGAAAAGTCAAGAGTTTTGTGAATTTCTACTAGCTAATCACCACCTCATACCCATATTTAGTAAAAGAGCCCTGTTTTTAGCTAGACTCACTGCCCCCTAGATAAAAGATACACATTCCCAGCCTCCACTGAAGCTATGGGTGTCATGTCACTATGTTCTGGGCAGTGAAATGTAAGTACTAGCCAAAAGTGTCTTTAAAAGGAATAAGGCATCCCTTTTTTCTCCCTTCGTCCATCCTGCTTTCTTGAGCCATAAGGATGAAGGCCACACTCTAAGGACAGTGGGGACCATGACTGCAAGGAAGCTGAGTGCCTGACAATTTGTGGATCTGCCATGCCAGCCTGAGGCTGCCTTTCTCCTGTTTTTACATGTAAGAAATCTAAGATTCTATTTGTTTAATCCACTGCTATTTTACATTCTTGCATTTCATGCAGAAAATCTAGTCTTAACTCATACATTATATGTAAAAGCAAACTTCCAGCCCTTATAAAATACGGACATGTTTTTTTCAAGTCAACACAAAGCCTGAACTTCAAAAACAGGCTCTTTCTTCACAAAACTGAAAGGTTAAAAACTAAAGAAACTTTTTAACATTTTGGAAATAACATTTATATTCATTCAATCACCTTTTAACAAAGGAAAAAGTTGACTTCTTCAAATTGATCAAAGGTTAAAACACTTTTTTCAGGCTGGCCCAGTAGCTCACGCCTAAAATACTAACATTTTAGGAGGCCAAGACAGGAGGATCACTTGAGGCCAGGAGTTTGAGACCAGCCTGAGCAAGAGAAAGACCCTGTCTCTACAAAAAATTTAAAAATTAGCTGGGCGTGGTGGCGCACACCTGTAGTCCCAGCTACTTGGGAGACTGATGCACAAGGATTACTCGAGCCCAGGACTTGGAGGTTGCAGTGAGCTATGATGATGCCACTGCACTCTAGCCAAGACAACAGAGTGAGACCCTGTCTCAAACAAACAAACAACAACAAAAAAACCTCAGATAAGCCACTTTCTTCAACGCAATTCTATAAATGACTAATGAAATACTTTGGTTTGTAGAATTAAACATGTTTTCCCCTTGATAAACAAATCATTCTGAGTTCTACTTTGGTTTGTAGACTTAAACATGTTTTTCCCTTCATAAACAAAATCATTCCCTCTAAGTTAATAGATAGTAAGTTCAAATAAACTCTGTGAACCTAAAGTAAGCTTTTTAGTTTACAACAGAATTCCCCAAAGGGATGTTAAGGGTTATGTGAAATTTGAAAACAAAAATTCATGTAGTCAAGAACAATTTACAAACACCAGGATTATACATTTCACACATACTTTTTAACTGTTTCAACCTCTCTAAGCCTTTACTGGGCTGATGTATGTTGTCTAAGTCTTTGAGAAAGGGGAATATAATATGAAACATTATTCAATTTTACCTGCCTGAGAAATCGCTTCTTGCAAATCTCAAGGAACTAGTATCCCACAGAACATATTTTGAAAAACTCAGAAGGTTCGTGTTTAGTAAACAGCATGGGAAGCACACAGCACAGTTCCGCTTTGCCCTCATGCTACGACATGTAGACTAAGATCACTGCCACTTACTTGACTTGAGATAACTTATTAGCCTCAATCTAGTTTTATTTTATGCCAATGCCTCTTCACAATAGGCTAGGCAGTGAAAAATGGTAGGCTGAAATAAACCCTACTTATGATACAAGTATAACAAAATAGTTCCTACAGTTCAAAATAAATTTTTTCATTCCCCAGTATATAACCCTACATTTCTTTTTAGAAGATGATGGAGTCCAAAAAACACAGTATAAATCTGTTTTTTTTTTCCCATACTCTACCCCCTACTCCTTCAAAACACCAATCTATTAAACCTGTTAATTGTCACAACCAGAATTGAATACTCAAAGAGAATTTAACTTCACACAGAAAGACATTTCATATTTCACACAACTTGCAACATATTTACTGAGTGCCTACCATGTGCAAGACAATGTGGTAAGAAAGGGGGATATATGATCCCCTTCCTCATGGAGCTTATATTCTGATGCGCAACTCAAGAATGAACGAGCACTCCACAAAACAGGAAGAAGATGTCAAGAAAGCCTATGACACAGGCAACTGGTCTGGTCTAAAGGGTGGGCTATAGGCTGGGCTGGGCTATAGGCTGATCTGAAAGGTAAGCAGAAATCAATCAGTTGAAAGAAGGGTAAGAACAGCTCAAGTCTAGAGAACAAGATGTGCAAAGGCTCTGAGCCAGGAGAGAACAGGAAGAAATGGAATCAGGCCAGTGTGACGCCAGTGAACAGAGTAAAGACCCAGGTAAGGGAGGCTGGCAGGCTGGTGAGGAACATGGGACCTAATTCATCAGCCCCACAGCAAGTATCTCCAAAGTAACAGCGCAGGCAGATTTACCTTCTGGGATGTTACATAATTCCTTCCAAAGCCAGTGGTGGCACTCAGATATTTGGTCAGAGGATTGAGAGACTCAGGCTTTTGGTGGAAAAGCCACACCTAAAAAGGAACAGTGTGTCAGGGATTTGTACCTTCTGCCCAAGGTGGGGGAGGCTGGTGGGGATGTACAATCAGAACTTCACAGAGCTCCCCAGACAGATTCTAAAATTCCTCTTAAAGATCATCAACTAACAATTTGGCAAATATATTAAGAACTAATTAAAATATAATTTAAAAGCACTTGCTTCTATAATCAATTTGTGTCTCTATAATCAATGCATTTATTTCTGTAATATCTACCAAAACAAGAGCATCAAGTTAATTCCATGAACATTTTCCTTAGTTAACTTCAATTTAGTCAACATTTAATAATCTACTAAGTATAGGAAACTTGTAGGCCCTCAAGTTTCCAAGATGAACAGCATCACTCCACAAAGGAGCCCAATGGAGTGAGGAAACAAACGCACAAAGAACTGGCTCTGATACAGTGGGCTTTCAGTGTATAATTCTGATCCATTAGTAGAGGCTGCCTTTGGAGCTCTGGGTTGAAAAATATTCAGAGACATTACTTATATACAGAACAAAACAGTATTATGATCCAATAGTAATGTCGCCATTGATGAGGAAACCCATGCAATACTTTTGCCATGTGTCATTTAAGGAAATCCACTGGTTTCCTATAATATCTTTCCTGTTGAAATTGTTTCTACTACCAGTGAACTTAAAATTCACATCTGCTAAGTCATTATACAAGATATGAAAACCACAGTAACATACCAGTACTTCTGTTCCATTATATGGTGTCAAGGTGAAAGCATTTGCAAAAAAGCGAAGCTGAAGAAAAGAAAACAACAGTCATTTTGAGGTGGTTTACAATACAGTCACAAAAGAATTATTCACTTAATTACTAAAAAAAGAAAACCTGCATTTCTGATTATAGAACATTTTTAAGTATCAAAAAATAAAGAAGTCAAAAAAGAAATATCACTTAATCTCCATCACTCTAAGTCAAACAATTTTCACATAAAGGTATATTTACTTCTAATCTTTTTTCTATGTCCACCACAATGGAGGGACATTTCTTCTTGAGCCCTACAGTGAGAGACATTTCCTAAAAGTAGCATTTTCTAATATGTGCTGGAGGAATAATAGTCCTGCTAGATGCTCAAAACACAAAATAAAACAAAGAAACCAAAATGTGGTTCTATGGTCATACAATGCAGAATCAGCCACTTCTTGAGAACCTTTAATGCACGTGACCACACTGAAAACTCAGAGAAGTCCAGTTGAATACTGCTTAACACACATTTCCCAAAATTACATGATTACAGAACTCTTAGGATCTATGGTGCATGATCAATGAAATATTCCTTTGAAGAGAATTGGACACTCAGATGGTGGTACAGTGGTAACACCCAATAGCATGAAACAGAGGCTACATATTAGGCAACTTCAAAAACTTCGAATTAAATGGATTTCAGGTTCAGTTTCTTAAATCATTTCCCAACCCTTAAACACATCTACTAGGTCCCAAATTAAAGAGATTTTGTAAACTAACAAAAGATGTATTCATTACTCACCAGCCATAGAATTGGCATCAGCAGTGTCCATATAAAAGGAGGTAAAATTCCGTATGTCAAATTGGTCAGTACTACACCTGGGCACACCACACTGGAATATAGACCCTGGGAGCACAGAGAGGGTAGCAATAAGACATTAATTCAATGTATATTGACTCAATCCAGCTATATGTTAATTAATAAGAGGCATACACATGAGCCAGGAAACCAGGAGATGAAGAATTTATGCTCTGAGTTATCCTTAAAGTTGGATAGATCATTTCAGTTAAAGAATCATGTACTAAGAACCCACTAGAAAAGGCACTCAGGGTGTACAAATTAGAAAGACAAAGTCTCTATGCTCAAGAAACTTGCAATATAAAGAATGACCAATCTTAAAACTGGCAGAGAAAAGTAGGGCCTGATTACCTGAGTTCTCCATATTGGCTTATTTGAAGATCAGTTTATCAATCACAATGAGTATATAAAATAAAAAGATGTATCCTTGCCTTTAAGAAATTTCTGATCTAATAAACAGACAACTAAATCTAAACTTGTGTGTCTGTTTCCATGCATAAGACCCATACCTCTGGCCTAAAAGCTACATAAGAAAGACAGAGAAAGCATCATACCAAATGGGGAAAAACCGAAAGCCTTTCCTCTTAGATCTGGAACAAGACAAGGATGCCCACTTTTACCAATGTTATTCAACATAGTACTGGAAGTTCTAGCTAGAGCAATCAGATAAGAGAAAGAAACAAAGAGCATCAAAATTAGAAAGGAAGAAGTCAAATTATCCTCTTTTGAAGACTATATGATCTTGTATCTAGAGAAACCTAAAGACTCCACAAAAACCTATTAGAACTGATAAATAAATTCAGTAATACAAAATTGATATACAAGTATCAATTACTGTTAGCATTTTTACATGCCAACAGTAAATAATGTGATAAAGACACCAAGAAAGTAATCTCATTTAAAATAGCTACAAACAAAATAAAATACCTAGGAATAAACTTAACCAAAGAAATGAAAGATCTCTATAATGAACACTTTTTATATTTACATAAAAATGTTATTACATTTATAACAACATGGATGGAACTGGTGAACATTATGTTAAGTGAAATAAGCCAAGCACAGAAAGACAAATCTCACACGTTCTCATTTATATATGGAAGCTAAATATTAAAAACAATTGATCTTGTGGAGACATAGTATAGACTGATGGTTACCAGAGGCTGGAAAAGGTAGTGGGGAGTGCGGATAAAGTAGAGATGGTTAATGGGTGCAAAAATATAGTTAGATAAAATGAACAATATTTGATGAATAACAAAGTGACTACAATCAACAATAAGTTAGGGTATACTCTGAAACAACTAAAAGAGTGGATGGAATTGGAATGTTCCTAACACAAAGAAATGATAAATGCCTAAGATGATATATATCCCAATTACCCTAATTTCCTTAACCCACATTGTATGCCTAGAACACAATATCACATGGACCCTATAAAAATATGTAACTATTAATATTATGTATCCATAAAAACTAAAACCAAAATAAACTAATTAATTATAGTGAATTAATCATGATGATCCCAAGTATTTCCTTCTCTATGGCTTCTGCAGGGGATCATTAACAATGATTAAAATCTATCAGGTAGCCTATATAGAACCTGACAACATTTCTGGTAATACAAGGCTTCTAAAGGAATCCCCCAATGTAGTTCTTTTTTAGCTGCTTTGTACCCTCACAAAAGCCAACAGGCTGAAGAACCAATCCCAATAGATTTTAGCAGCATTAGCTAAATCTCCCTTTTTTGTAAAAGGTGAAATCCCAAACCTTATTTGATAAGCAAAACTTAAAATAAAATCCCATGGCTTTTTATGGAAGGAGAAGTTAATCCACTGTGACTTTGTCCCCTAAAAGGAAGTTTCCAGAGTACCAGGAAGCTATTGAGACAAGTTTTTAAACATCTCAAGAAACTTTAGAAGGAGCCTGCATACTGAGCCCAAGCTATAATAATAGCCAACATATGAACACACATGAGAACATGAACACACATGTCCAGACCACATGAATACACCCCACATATATACTCACATTTTACACATGTCCACACACCCACACAACCCATACATGCACATATATACCTGTGTACATGCACACACATGTACATACCTACACTCATACACACACACGTACACACACATTCTGAGTGCAAAGCACTGCTGTGACTATTTCATAACAATTTCCTCATTCAATCCTCCCCAAAAAATCTGTGTGGCAGACACTACTATTTTCTTTATTTTCAGATGAGGAAACTGAGGCATAGGGAGAGTAAATAATTTTCCCAAGGTTTAAAGCTAGTGACAGAGGGAAGATTCAAATCCAGGTCTTAGCTTCTACTTTATACCACCCCCTTTGCTAAGAGGCATGATCACAAAATAATTTCGTCTGATAAAGGACTCCATTCCAGAATAAGCAGGGTCTAGACTCACATAAGGTTTAGATTTCTATGTCTAATTCATTATCAAAAAAGCTCCCTTGAAGGAAGATTTCTTGATCATCTTTTTATTTCACCTTCCTCCTCAACCCCAAGCCCAAGGTTTCTTGATCATCTTTTTATTTCACCTTCCTCCTCAACCCCAAGCCTGGCCCAGTGCCCTAAACATGGTAGGTCTTTCATAAATGTTAATGGAATTAAATTGCTCCAGAACCCCATACTCATATAACACAGTTAGTCAAAGCAAACAAAAGAAAATGCCCATGGGAAAGCCTGCAGATTTTTAGTTAAGATTTATACCTAGGCCCCAGAGACATACAAAGAAGCAGTAAATTACAGAGCACGATGGCCACAAGGAGCCAGCATGACTAACAAGCGTCACCTTCTCCAAAGAAATACCCTCTAAACCCAGATCCTCATAGAGATAGAGTTCTGGAGTCTCACCTAAATTCACCACTATCCAGGAGGTTTTAAAACTACTAACTATCCTATAGGCATCTGACTAGGTGGCAGCGTGGGTTAGCGGAAAAAGTCCAAGTCATAACGTCAGATAGCCTTGGACTCAACTATAAGCTCTACCATTTGCAATTTGGGTGATCTTCAGTAAATGACCTCACTTCTCTGAGCTTTAGTGTCCTCATTTGAAAATGGGAATACTCAGACCCACCTCACTATAACAAGGAAAGAATTAAATAACATACACAGATAAAGAGTACAGCGCCTAAAACATAGCAAGTACTTAAACAGTAGCTATTGTTTGTTATTTTCAATGGTGTCATTCTGTTACTATAAATTAGAATTCCTGGAGAACTACAAAATGGTAAACTAACTACATATATCCAGAAGGTTAGGAGATAATTATCTCTTCCCTAAAACTTTTATACACACCAACCATCAATCTAAACTACAATAGGTAGGGGGAAGCCAGCCAAGTTACTAGGAAATCACCTGTAGTTCATTAACAGACCCCTGCCCTGCCATTTCCACATCACTGAGACAGGCCTTACCCGCTGGTTGAAGTTCCTGTTCAACGCCACATTCAGGAGGTCAGTGGCATATTTGGAAGAGCTGTAGGGTTCGTGGCCTTTGCTGTGCTGGAAGTCCTCAAGGCTGAAAAGAGATTTCTTTGCGTTGCGAGATGACGTCCAGATGAGCCGAGATGGATTGTCGCTGTGACAGAGGAGGGGTTCCAGTTCCCGAATCTGAGTGGAAGAAAAAAATGAACAGAAAGTATCAGAATATCCTGGCAGATTAAATAATGATTCGGAAACCACTATACATGTATACTAAAATTGAATAATTAAGTAAAGAGATGGAGGATGATAGAAGCCAGGTTTGTCACTGTTGAAGTGGGACACCACAGAGCAGCAAGGACAGGAGGCTAGAATGAGCCAGATGGTCATAGATTAGGGTTAGAGACATCAGTATGAATTCATGTGTAGCTTAATAGAGATATAAGTTAGTTACACATAAAAATATTTACATATATGTACACATACATGAGTTAGTATGCATAGATATATCTCCTTGGTCTGTTAGCTGAGAGGGCCTAGAAAGTGATATCTCAATAGCAACGAGCACCCAGATCCTGGTTTCTAATAACCACTCTCCAATAAAAGGAACCAGGACTCCTTAGAAAAAAGGATAATGCTAGGACTGAGGCAGGAAATATACAAGATGAATCTGAAGCATTGTGCAGTGTCAGAAAGTAAGAAGGTACTCAAAATGAAAGCCAAAACAAAACGAGAAACCATAATGATGGGGCGTACGTCAAAGAGATACAGAAGCCAAATGAATGAGCTCCCAGTGGCCAAAACTGGAACAATCTGAGCAAAACAAAATAAAGTAGTATTTGCGACTTCAAAGTAGAAAATACATATCCATGATTCCACAAGGATATAATAAATAATTGAATAAAGAAATAAATGGATAATAGACAGATCTCCCTTGCAGAAAAGTTCCAGATAATTTCTATAGCTCCATCCATCCTTAAGGAGGTGGAGCATAATCCTGTGAACGAGGGCTACATATAGTAACTTTCTTCCAAAGAGTACAGTATGATAAGGGAGAAGGAAAGAGTAGCTTCAGAAAGGAGAACTCTGACAAACACCACCTCAAGCCAGGTGATCAAGGTTAACATAACACTGTTAAGTCATGTTGATAGTATATGCTCTTGATAGGACATCATGAGAATGGCACTTTATCTTGGTGGTCTTCCTTCCAAAAACACTTCTCCAGTCTAACCATGAGAAAAAGATCAGACAAATCCCAACTGAGGGAGTCTACAAAATACAGCAGCAGTAATCCTCAAAACTGTCAAGGTCACCAGAAACAAGGAAAGCCTGAGAAACCCTTACAACCAAGAAGAGCCTAAGGACACCTAACTGCTAAACATACTGTGGTATCTTGGATGGGATTCTGAAAAAGGACATTAGGCAAAAACTGAGAAACTGAATAGAGCATAGACTTTAGTTATCAATAATGTATCAGTACTGGTTCGTTTATTTTGATAAATGTACCATACTAATGCAAGAAGTTAGTAAGAGGAGAAACTAGGTGTAAGGTATACAGAAACTCTCTGTATTATCTTTGCAATCATTCTGTAAATCTAAAACTGTTCTAAAACAATAAGTTTCGTAAAGAAAAATCTACTACGAAAGCTTCCAAATGTGCTCCATGCTTGCAATAAACAATAAGCCAAATGCAATCAAGAAAACTCATAAACATGAGATTGAATCAGCTAACTGGTTCCTCAACTATAATATGGCACTGTGCCTAGAACTTTACAGTCATTATCTAAGTATTGGCTTATTAACACCAAAGCCTTTTTACCAGGATAAAGTGGCCAAAGACGTTGGTTTCAAACACCTCCTGGAGCCCATCAGCAGTGATCTTGTCATCCTGGGTCAGCAGTCCTTCAGCTGTGGAGAACATATGAATCACTTTTCTGAAACAGCAGAAGACAATTGTGAAGACAATTGCATGACTTTTTAAAGCTTCTTTAATTGAAGATAATGCAGAGATACTCTGACCCATCCCCACACACAAACTACACCTTCCTTGATTCTATAATGACAGGAATAACAATACCTATTTCTCAGACTAAGGTTGAGGTAGTAAATGAAATACAAAAATGCTTCCTTCCCTCCAATTCTCAGAAATACTTACATACTTGTAGTTCACACTACCAATAGAGAAGATGAGTCTCTCAAAAGCTGCTGTTAAAACCCTCCTCACCTCTTTCCAAAACAGCTACAGGTAAAATGGTAAAATGTTCTGGGAGAATAATAGCTATGCCAAGGGGAAAAAGTCTTTCCTTGCACAGAGTATGTTTAATTGCTGAAACAGGATTTTTCTTCTTTTTTTTTTTTAGTGGGAATTCTTAAAGCATTGAACATATTAATATGGTGTTCTGCTGTGAGATTAGTTTAGTAGTATGTCAAGAACAGTGTGGAATTTGTGCGTGTGTGTTTTACTGGAAGAGAGGTAAAGCAAAATGAGCAGTGGGTTGCCAGATAAAATGTATTTCTTACTCTAGTTTGTGGTTCAACAATTCTGAAAGCCACTACACTAATGTGTACTGAGAGTCTTCCAGGAAGTCATTAGTCCTTTACATTTCTCCAACCTACTTCTCAGAACACCTTACATACAACTGGGAAATTGATCCAAAGTAGCTTTCTAGGCAATAGAGTCTCTGAGAATTCTAATTTAGAAATCTTCTTGCTAATAGGGACATTCAGGCAGGCCAAAAATTGACCTTCTAAAACATCCAACCACTTAGAATGTCCTGGAGACCTAGAGCACCACAAGAACCAGGACTTGCAGTGTTCCCCACAAAAGAGGAATGTTTTTCTTTCATAGCAAGGTTGCAACACCTCCTTTCTATGTCTTCATCCTTCTCAACACCCCCTTACCTTTCATCCCCTAACTTAACACACTGAGGGCAAAACTAGGCAGAAAAATGAACACCTTCATTCCAATCAATTTCTCTAGAGAGTGAAAATTACCTTGAAAAGAGGCCAGAGAAAAGTGCTCTGATATTTAGCTGTGGATTAGGCATGATCCCAGCATTTAGATATACAAAGTCCAATCTCTGAAACCTGCAAATAAAACACCAAAACAAGATTGTGAGTTGCAAAGAAAACACCCAGACAAGAATATCTATTCTATCTCCAGAGAAATGAGGAGAAAGAAAGCTTACAAGAGACAGAAAATACTTTCTCAACCAATAAGATGGCCACAGTGAGCTACAGAGAATTTATAATACATAAGGGTTACAATATTTCTTTCTGACCAGTTTTTCTTTAGCCATAGTAAATATTTTAGTATTGTTATTCTTTTCCTTCAAAGAGAATTTGGGGAGCCATAAAGGACTCTGAAGTCAAATCTCTAATCAATAATTCCTTCTAGATTTGTCCTCCCAATCAGGCAGTAACCCTCTGTCTAATAAACCTGCTTTCCTTCTGCTCTTAGAAAGTTTTTGCTTTTTGTTTTAATTCACATCTCCCCTGGTTGACAAGTAAAATTTATATAATATTAATATTTCCCAGACCAAATCTATCAATGCTGAAATCTGAATGCCAAGATATCTACTAAAACAAAAGATCCATGTAGAAACCTTTCAATATTCATGGACAGGTGCTATGTATCATAAAATGATAAGAATGCACAAGAATACAATAAGATTATAAAAGGTGAATGGGGTAAGGTATTCTTGGTAGGTTCCTTCCAGAATACTTATCATGGAAGGAATTGTGAAATGCTGACTTAAGAAAACTTTTTTTATTTTTAAGCCTACATAAGCCGTAATCTAAGTGTTCCACTTTTAAACTAGGTTCAAGACAGGTAGAGCCTACTTTCATGATGTAGACACCATAAATATTCACAATATCTCCTACAATTCAACGCATTACACTGTCTCTGTCTTCTGTATAAGCCAGGATAATAATAAGCCACAGCTACTAAAGCTAGGACCTTGAAATATATACATGGTTACCAAAACAGATCACACACAAACACTTCTTTTTTCTTTTTTTTGAGACAGATTCTCACTCTGTTGCCCCAGCCAGAGTGTCGTGGCTTCAGCATAGCTCACAGCAATCTCAAACTCCTGGGCTCAAATAATCCTTCTGCCTCAGCCTCCCAAGTAGCTGGGACTACAGGCATGTGCCACTATGCCCAGCTAATTTTTTCTATATATTTTAGTTAGCCAATTAATTTCCTTCTATTTTTAGTAGAAAAGGGGTCTCACTCTTGCTCAGGCTGGTTTTGAACTCCTGACCTTGAGTAATCCACCTACCTTGGCCTCCCAGAGTGCTAGGATTACAGGCATGAGTCACCTGGCCCAGCCACAAACACTTCTTGATCATCCTATAAATAATTAATGGCCAAATGACTCTCTCTAATTAGCAAATTGACTGTTTAAGATGACTGATATTGTTACCATCCGTTAATCATTTAAGTGCCACAAAGACAGTGTGGGTCCATCTATTGCTGGTTGTTCCATTATCTAATTGCAAACTTTCATGAAGAATATTAACATATTTGGCTAGGAATGGAGAGGAAATATTTAGCAAAGACACCAAATTAAGCTCTGGCTTCAGTAAAATGACATACTACTCTCAAAGATGAAATAATTTACACAATTGCTCTATTCTAGATAAAACGGAATCGCTATTTCTTATTAGTTTTACTATTTCTTATTGGTTTTTATCTGTACATAGAACAGAGTATTACAGATGAAAAGACCAGGTGTCAGGGATGATGCTGCAGCTTTAGCCATTGGAAGTCATCCTTCTCAAGCTCTGTTCAGCTCTAATTCACTTCAGATCTAGAATCAAAGAGATCCATTTGGGCCATTGCAGTAGAGCCTGAGGGATCTACCTGGACACCTTCATGTATTTCCAAATTTGTGAATATCATCACAACTGTCGTTTCCTAAATTTAGATAATACTCTTATTTCTGTGTCTTAGTTTCTTCACTTGTTAAATATCAGTACCTGCCCTACTTAATGAATTCACTGTGTGGAGGAAAGACATAAAAAATGAATTCAACTATCAAAGGGGTTACTTCAATGTGAGGTAGTACAATTAAACACATCAGAGTGTACTCATAAATTTGTCTTTAAGAACTAATTGTGATCAGGATTGAGAATGAAAATGTAGTACTGGTCTTCCTGTGATGAGTTTTTACAAAAAAAAAAAAAAAAAAAAAGAAAATGTAGTACTGAGACATAATGGGTCACTCTGTACAGATGTCCTTAGCATAACTTCTTCTTACACTGCACCTGTTTCTTTTTAGATCTTTCCTTTCATATTTTTATTTCCTTTCATATTTTATTAAATGTTATGTTGCACAATCATATAAGAGAAAATCCGTCAGCAAGAAACATACCTTTGCTTAAGTTCGTTGGAGGCCCGGAACACTGACTGCAGGTTGCTGACGTCCACCTGCACAATGGTGACCTCAGCAGTGGCATGAGAAGCCAGCAGAGTGGTACGGACAGCTTCTGCTTTGCTAACATTCCTGCACCCTAAACACAGGTGAAGCTCATCATCTTCCATCAGCAGCCGCTTGCAGAGGGCCAGGCCAATGCCACTGGGAAGACAATTCAGACACAGGATCTGCATTATTTGGGATGGCTCCTGGTAGAGGCATTTCTCTCCGGTTCAGAAAACTGATTGTGCCAACTTGAGTTCCAATGAGAAGTCCAGGCAGAGAGAAAAGACTCAAAAATTACTTAAAGAAGGGAAGAATCCTCCACTATAACAGTCACTTGCTCAGGATGTTGTCCAGTTTGTGTTTGTCTCATTCTGAAAAAGTTCAATGGCACAATAACTGGACTGAAAATGAGAGCTGACCTTTTTATTAATACAGAGTTTATACTGCCAGTGGTTTTCATTTTGTACTTTTTATGCCATTCATGAAGTTATTTAATACATCACCAGCAAGAGTTTGAAAAGAGCATCTCATTAGTTGTTTCCTATGTGCATGTTTTATTTATTCTAGGTTCCTCAACAGCAAAGGCTCTACCATCGCCTCTATAAGGAGCACCAGAAATCTCTAATAAGGGAACAGATGAATCTTTTAGGAAGAGGCATTGGTAACATAGCAGGAGGTACAAATCCCTCTCAACTACTATGATTGAATAACCAAAAGAAAGAGGGAACTCGGCATGATTAAGTAGAAGGTAGGAGCAGAATAAATATGAGATGAGGACTAAGAAAGGGAAGCAGGGATGAGTACACCATTCAAAGACAAATAAGCTACTTCAGAAAGAGTACAGTAAAAGTGCACAGGAGACAGGGACAGCAGTCAGACCAGCTTGGTAGAAAGCAATGAAAACCTGGGTGATAAGTTCTCTTCCAAGACTTAAGCCGATTCCAGGCAAATAGAGTCAGAACCCCAAAATGAGCCTGGAACCATCAGCAATTTGTTAGCCCTGCCAATAAAACATCAGAAACATTTGTTTATTCATTCTCCCTCAATAATAGTAGGCCTTTAATATAAATATACAATGGCACATATCATAATATATATAAAAGAAACACATGAAATCAATTCTAACTTATTTAAGATCTTCCACAGCAAAAGCAACTCATTGGTTGTGAAAGTCACATAAGAGAAGACACACTAAAAAACTGCCAATTAACTGCTGACACCTACCAAACTGGCTTAATTCATATCCACACGGTTAAATAACTGAAAAGGGACCAATCTTAAGTGACGTTTAACATATCCTCTGTTTTAAACTCTCAAAAATGCTAAGTGCAACTAACAGAAAAATGGTTTGGTTGGTTTCACCCTCCACACATTCTTTACGGAAATGCAAATGAGAAATTAAATAGGCAACAGAAGAGGCTGAATGAGCAACTCTGGAACATATATGAGCTGGTTATTCTGCACCCCCAACCATGCCTTAACATGAAAAGTTAATTCTCTCTGGGTTTCTGAAGGGTATATGTTAGCTCTCTTGCACTGAGCTAGGTGGAATGAGATGTTTTTTGTCGATTGTCCTAATGCTCATGGATGTTCAAATTCGGCTAAGGACAAAGGTCTTGCACAGATAAAACACTAGCATATAAAACGTGGCCACGTGGTCAGGAGCAAACCGCTGGACTGTAAACTCTAAATAGTAGGTCAAAGATGGGGAAGGGGTCGAAGGTCCGCAAGGGAAGCCCCTTTCCCTAGATAACCACAGGAGCGTCACTGAGACGCTCATCACTTACTGGCGCTCTAGTTTGCCTTTCCACTGCCATGTTTAATTCAAAGCACCGGTTCCTGGGCTCCTCAAGGGCCAGCATGCCCCACACCTCCTGCAGTGGGGGACCCAGAGAATAGCAGGGCAGGGTCTCCGCCGCAGTCCCAGCCTAGGCGCTGAGCGGCCGGCGCTCCCAGGGTCGGTTCCTGGCCGGTCGCAGACCCCTGCTCCGCCGCCGCCTCTGCCAGCCCAAAGTAGGCCTCACCTGCTCGCCCCGGTGATCAAAACCACCTTCCGCATCTTCGCAAACCAGCCCAGGCAGTAAAGCGAGAAGGCACCACAGCTCTCAAAATCCCTGAGCCCAGGTACCGCGGCCGTGCCCACGCGCACCCCCACCAATCAGAGCGCGGCCAGGCGCGGCCTCCGTTTGCGTCATCGACTGCGCGCCGGGGCCTCCAATCGCAGTCCGCCGTCCGCCCGCTGCGCCGGGGCCGGGGTGGGGTGAGATAGGCCGAGGGGCGGAGTCGGGTGACGCACAGGCCGGAGCCAATGCCGGCTGTCCCCGTCCCCCGCGGCACAGCTGTCGTCTTCAGTCGCGACCTAGCGGGCACGGGCTAGCCAAGCGCCTGGGGGCCGCCGTCTTTGGCTGGCACGCGCTGGGTCTGGGCCCCGTTGCCTCAGGCTTCCACCTGAATGGCAGGACGGCGTCAGGCTGTTCTCACAGCTGCTCCTGTTAGAGGAAAGGTTTGGGTGTGGGAGCTCAAGTTCAGCGATTATTATGTACTTGGTTTCCCAGATCCCGGCGCTGTGCCACTTTACAGCCAGCTTCTCGTCCCAGACCTCCCCTCTCTCTCTCTCTAAAGAATCCGCTTTGGGAAAATGAACATTGATTTTATTAAAAATATTACGTCGGATCTTGCGTGAATTACCCACCTTCGAAACTTGGGGTGTGGCATGGACTCATAGGATCTCAGAACTTCATCCTCTGCCGTGCTGAGACTGTACTGTAATCCACAGCAGGGCCTCTCTAACTCTGTGTGGTGAAGCAGCTGTTTTGTGTTTTCATGCCATCCCCGATGGGTGCTTTTGGAAAATACAATCAATCAATAAACTAGAAAAATAAAAAGCAAGAGGCATACAAAATACAAGCCCCAATTTTTTCCTTTTTAGATTCAACACATATAAAAAGTACTCCGCCAAAATGCCATAAAAGTTTCTAGTGCTTACAGTAGGTTTCTGTGTTGATAGTAGGTCAGTGACAGGACTAGCACCAGTCCCAGCTCACACTGAGTAAAACTGTACATCATATATCAAATTCTACTGAACAGACTTTAATCTATTCCATGGACCCTTTCAAGGTTTTGATTATTTATAAACAGCAATGATCCCCAAAAGACTGAGATAATCTATATTGGCTTTTGATTTTAGAGGTTTTGACTAATGATACCAACTAGTTTAGTAATCATTTATCTTATAACAAGAAAAATTAGATCGAAAGAACAAATCTGATTATTTGAACATTACATTCCTAAATAAAACTTCTTTATCTTGGAGGTGGAATTCACCTCCTGTCCTTATCCCACTTTCAACAGTTTAAGACCACGATTTAACAATATTTTCTGAAAATCCTGGAATATATTTACCCCAATCTTGAGAGTCTAGACTCAAAGTTTCCTTTTAAAATGTCCTGGAACTCAGAGGTGTTGTGTAAAATGAGTCAGGTAAAAATGCAAATGTGCCTAAGTGTCATCAAATTAGAATAAATAAAACATCAAGTAGAGCAAAAAAAAAAAACAAATTTAATCGTCAAGGGTTTATAAAAAACATTTTGGTTTTGGTCTTTTAATCCTAACTGCAGATATAGTTTACTTCCACTGATTCAATGCCTGTAGAGAGGTACACAAGGTGTGTCTAACTCACTATCATCTAATATTAACTTTACTGTTAAAAATTCAGGCCGGGCGTGGTGGCTCACGCCTGTAATCCTAGCACTTTGGGAGGCCGAGGCGGGCGGATTGCTCAAGGTCAGGAGTTCGAAACCAGCCTGAGCGAGACCCCGTCTCTACCAAAAATAGAAATAAATTAATTGACCAACTAAAAATATATATACAAAAAATTAGCCGGGCCTGGTGGTGCATGCCTGTAGTCCCAGCTACTCGGGAGGCTGAGGCAGTAGGATCGCTGAGCCCCGGAGTTTGAGGTTGCTGTGAGCCAGGGTGACGCCATGGCACTCACTCTAGCCTGGGCAACAAAGTGAGACTCTGTCTCAAAAAAAAAAAAAAAAAAAAATTCAAAGTTGTCCTAAAAGTTGTAGTTAACGAACTTAAATTGAAAACTTTAGTTTTCCCGTGGTCTGATGCATTTTTGTCCTACCCTTTACAAGCTAGCTGGTTATGTGTACATTATGTTACTATAACAGAGTTTTTGCCTAGAAAAAAATTTTTTAAATTATTAATTTTTGTATAGTAATTTATTTTAAGATAAAAAGCAAATGATGGTTAAAATCCATGAGAATCTCAAAGCAGTCTTACTCTAAATGTGCTCAAGTTTATACACTTAAAAAAATTGTTTTGACATTATTTAGATTTTTTTAAAAAAAAACAGCTTAATCTTGATCCACATGTAAAAAGGATGTTACCACTTTTTATCATTGTTTGAGGTGCTAACAATTAGTGCTAAAAGTTTGTGGTTTTTTTTACATATACATTCTGTTCTCCCTCTAACAATTATAGCTAATCAACCTCTATCTGCTCCTACTTTTTTTTACCGGATGCTTCCAGCACTGGCAAAACTGGTTATTGGAGTTCCCAGGTGCAAAAGGTTGTTATCTCTCCTTTTCCATCAGTCCAGCAAAGTAAATTTTACTAATGCTAAAAGCCTTCAAAAACGATTTTGTCTCTCCCAAAAACAGGCTCGTGCTATTTTCCGCTAGTGTTATGCCTCACCCCTCTCACTCTTTCCTCTCTCCCCACTGGGTGCAACCCACGAGGGTTGAGTAGTAATCATATTGGCAGATGGATGTTACCCATGTCACCTCGTTTAAAAAACTTCATTATGTTCATCATACGATTGACACTTATTCTCATTTTTAGTGGGCTACGGCTCATAGCTCTAAAAAGGCGGACGCAGTTATTACTCATCTTTATTCCTCTTTTGCTGTAGTGAGACTTCCGGCGACATTAAAAACAGATAATGCTCCAGCTTACACCTCTCAAAAACTAGCTAACTTTTTAACACTATATTCCATTCAACATATTAACAAAATTCCTTTTAACAGCCAAGGGCAAGCCATCATTGAGCTTGCGAATCGTACTCTCAAGCTTCAATTACAAAGACAAAAAGGGGGAGTCAAGGAATCCCCCCACCAACGTTTACTCCGTGCACTTTATACCCACTTTAAATTTTCGGCAGGACCTGCATACCTTGGCAGTAGAGCGTCATTTTACTTCTTCCCCTCCTTTGCAAAAGGCCTGTGACCCTATGTATGTTGCCACTTCTACTGGATGATGGATTGAGGGAAAAATTCTTCAATGGGGTCGAGGATATGCTTATGTTTCCACAGGACAAGGTTGTGAGTGGGTTCCTGTACAACGACTCAAAGAACGATATCCACACCAAAAAACCACACAAGATGGGATCAAGTTGCCCCAAACAAAAGAAGAGAAAGTGGGCGGTAACACTGGCAGTGTGGCTACCCCTTAGCCTTCCTGCCTCTTTGCTAATCTTATACTCCTCTGTAATTGGCCAGGTTGATTCTGTTAATGCTCAGCATGTATATTGGGTTTATGTTCCCTACCCTCCCCTTTTTAAGGCAGCGTCTTGGGGAGAGCCTGACATCCTCGTCTATACTAATGATTCAAAATGGATGCCACCTCCATTTCAATATCAGTCACCGCATCCTGAGGATGAAGGGAGGGTAGTTTTCACTTATTCCACTTATGCTCAAGGCTACCCCGTTAACCTCGGGGCCGGGGAATAGTGCTTAACACTCTCATATCAAGCATGAGATTTGCAATATAATTCCTCCTTGTTTGCTACCCGCACTATATTATTATCCATGAAAGGTTTTAAGGGGGTAATGATATAATTTGAGTAAAAGACCTCCCCCTTTATCGCTCTGCTCCATGCCTCATCTTAAACCTCCTATAACTCATTTTGATTGGAGCATATGTAGAGGTAAAGTTCTAAAAGAAGTACACAATAATCCTAAGATTGTTGACTAGAGCCCCTATGGCGACTTTAAAAGAAAAGTTTTCTGGTCACTCCTTATGCTGACACGTTTATGAAGACACTATCAAGGCCATTGCTAACGAGACGGTTATCTGGCATGATAAAGGCCTTTCCCCTCCACAGCCTCATTTACTCGGAGGGTCAGAAAAACAAGGGCACATCTAGAAACACTTGGCTACAGAAGGAAACCTTAAAATTTGGATGGAAAATATGTCCCCAGATGAGAAGGGAAGCGTAAAAGTACACCTCCAGCATCGCCATTCTAAAACTTTACTGGCATGTGTTTCTTATCCTTATCTTTTACTCACAGGAATTGTTTATTGGAATCAGTCTACAGGAAAGTTGACTTGCCCTGGTAATTGTGCCCTATTTACTTGTGTAAACTTAACTTCATGGGCTACTTTTAACAAATCCTTAAATAGTCTATATATTCTCAAGGCTCATACAGAGATATGGTTGCCTGTCAACCTATCTCGACCTTGGGGCAATTCAGCCCTGGTCGCCACTCTTTTAAATAAAAAAAATTCTCTGGCTCGTAAAACAAAAAGAGTCATTGATCTGATAATCATGGCAGTAGTTGGCTTAATAGCTATTGCTTCGTTAGCTGCTGTTACAGTTCAGTGGCTGGGCGACCAAATTCAGGTTTTGACAACTCAATCTTTTCTCCGTTGTGATCAGAATTCTTCCTGTTTTTGTGTCACTCCTATTCCTTTCAGTAGTAGTCAACATTGGATGTCATTACAAAAACTGTTAAACGGAGGCTGAAACCTAACTGGCAACCTCCAAAAATTAGAACAAGAAATCACCTCTGCTTTTCAAGACAATTTGCCAGATTTTAATAATGATGAGTTCTTTTCTGGCCTGGCCAGTGGATTGTCGTAGGCCTATGCTATGACTTCATTAAAAACTATGCTTAGTAGTATTGGAAGTAATTTGGGTGTTCTCCTTGTATTATATTTTGTGTTCTTAATCTACAGGTGCTGGAAAAAAAGGCAAGCAACTCAGCAACAGCAAAGACAAAACATCATGGCTGTGTTCCAGCGTGTTCACCTTAAAAATTAAATAAGATGGGGGAGATGTAGGGGACTGACATATATTTTCCTAGTTTAAGAATTAAAGTTAGTGAGTAATGTACGTGTTCTGCTCAGAGTGTTTGAAAGTAATCTGTTCCGGACAGGCTCCCTGTGATAAACAAGGATGCCTAGAGGCATAACAAAGGACCTGAGCTGCAACTAGCAAGAGCAGCCCCACCCCATGGCATTGGGGGTCTGGAAGCCACACAATAAATATATTGTTCTCGTGATTGCTGCGTACACCCCATACGATGGCTGGTTAGTCAATGACAGGTAAGACCCCTCAAGGGAGGGGCGACCTAAGCCAGGCATAGCCACTGGGGTTCAGCTGAAGATCTTAGGGGGTCACCCTAAGAGAAGAAGCTGGGGATGAGAAATGCCCCCTGTGGCTCACCTTGCCCATCCTTGCTAATCTTGGTCCTTTATCTATGCCTAGTGCCTAGAGCAACCACCTTGAAATTCTGAGTCAGGGGATATCTGTTTCCCTAAGACTATGCTTTCCGGAATTAATGGCTATCGCTGCCACGCCTGGGTGCTTACGTACAAGGCACTAACTTTAATCTTTTAGAGTATAAAAATAAAACGGACCTGGTGTATTATTACTCGAGTCAACTGTCTGTACGTGTGTCTGTGTTTTTCTTTGTATTCTGTGCGTTTATGTTTTATGTTCTGTGTTCATCCTCCGTCCTGCAAATGGGCCATGGCACATCTGCACTTATTTCAGACTTCTGCTCAGGCAATTCCTTCACCTCTTACCCTCTCACAGCCTCAGACATAGCATCCCTAAGTCCCAGTGGTCTTAATTCCATCAATTTAGGTTGTTCTGTTGCTTTGTACATGCATGGGCAGTCTGCTCATATATGGATTTAGAGGGATTTCTGTGTCTCAAACAACAAAACTCTGTAACAATAACAATGCAATATCGCCACTTAATTCTAGATTGGATTTCCCAGAACTGAAGGAATTAATGTGAGGGCATAAAAATTCCAGTCTCTAGTATGTTTGGATATGTCAGAGACCAAGATGATTTCCTTTCAGTGGTCAGCTAATGTGTTAGAGGCCTGTGTAAGTGACCTTCTGTTGGATGGCCCCAGCAAGCAGGTGTCCACATCACATGCACACAGCTGTGTCCCCACACCCCACCACTTCTCCAGGAATAACATAAATATTTTAAGAGAAAAAGGTAACAGAGCCCAGAACCTGTGATGTTTACACAGAAAGGAGGATCCATCAGTAGCATGACTCTTTAATCATTGTTATTTACAATTTATCATCTGACAGACTTACAGAGAATAAATAAAGAAAAGAAAATATACAATTGGTATCACGTTTCTTTTTTTTAATACAGAGAATTTTTATGTATTTTATTCTGGAATGACTATGATAGTTTTAAGCAGAAATTAAATCCATTGGCTATTTGTCCCTTGACAAGACACATCATCTTCCAAAGCCTGCAGAATAAGTCCCAGATGTTTCCGCGTCATAAGAAGAGTGCGCCACATTGCTGCAGAAACTCAGTCCTCAGGAAAAGTTACCAGACAACAGGGTAGAAGACAGAGGATATCATGAATAATAAAGGACATAACATGGGTAGGCTAGATTACAGATTCTCGGTGTGTTAGCAGGAATCCTCCCAACTGTCAATTGTTTCCAAGCCTCTTTTCAAGAAAACAGTTTTTCATGGAAAGTGATCAGTTTACCCCATGGTGCTTTCCCCTTGAGTCTCTCCAAATCCTTCCTGGACTCACAATTGTGGTTGTGGACGAGTATAGGCTAGCATGGGACTCCTCATTCTCCTACAGAGGCACATGACCTTGTTGACAAGTTATCTGCAGGAGAAACTAGAGAGCTTGTTTCAAATGTCCTGTGTTTGAGGCCACAGTCTGGTCTCTGCCTGTGATCCAGTGCTGTGTAGAGAATTACCTTTCATTGCCGCCTAAATACCTCAAAGAATGAAGCATTTGCATAGATTGATTTTTCGCTATCAGAAGGTATATGATTGAAGGATGTACTTCACCAAGTACAAGTCTGGGCACTTTTTCCTCATTTCAAAATATACACTCAATGTTACAGGTAAACATTGTCCCTGAATTCACCCTAGTTATGCTGGATTACAAGTTTTTGTTTCCATCCTTTATTCATTCTAAAAACAACATTCAAAAAATGTTTATCTGGTGCTCACGATGTCCTAGGGACTTTACAAGACACATACTATTATAATCTTGTGACCATTTAATGGGGCACTTGAAAATGTCATCACAAAACCCAAAGCTGTAATCCACAAAACTGGAGGTTCGCCTTTTCCCCGGGCTGTTTCTATGTTTGCATTTAGTTTGGTCCAATGTAGTTGTTATTTATGAACAGATATTTAGGCAAAGAAAACTTCTCTACCACTCTGAAAATAATATTTTATCACATACTAGAGTCTTATACCACTATATTATATTTCTTCCAAAAGCAATCCCTGGTGCCATTAGCTAAGTGCCACCTAACTCTTGACCAAACTATTAGTTACTCTAAAGTCCACAACAAATTCTACTCATAGAAACTGCAGGAACCATCTAACATATCCTTCTATACCTGCTTCACTAACCAACAAGCTATGGACAAGCCTTACTGTCATTTGTGTTGCCCAATCCTTTAAAATTTTTCTTGGATTGTTTCAGGTGCCAAACAACCAAACTAATTGGAAAATTTAGAAGCAGTGTAGGCAGGATATTGCTCACTGATAAAGGAACAATTACCTTGTTATATTCTCTTGAAATTTGTAGAATTATATCCAGATGATATCTTTCCTTCTGTATCCAAACAAGGCCAGATTACAAATCAGCAAGAATTAAAAGTATCCAGCAACTAAATGAGTACATGTGGAAAAACTGGTGAAATCCAAACAAAGTCTGTAGTTTAGTTAAATAGTTTTATACCAATGTCAATTTTCTGGTTCTGAAAATAGACTGCGGTTGAAAATGGACTATGTAAAATATTATCAATGGGGAAAGCTAGGTCTAGGGAAGCCATTCTACTATTTTTGCAACTTCTTGTGAGTCTTAAATTATTTCAAAATAGCAAGTGTTTTTAAAAGGATGCACCCACTAAACAATTACTCACCACTCCTTTGCTACCAAGCAATGCAGCTAATTGTGACAGAGAACTCGAAATGCCAGAAACTAAATCACCATTAGCCATTCCAATCTCTTCCCCTTTCAATTCAGCACTCCAAAACTTTTACCAAGCAGAAAAGATTCATCTGTTTCTACAAAAATGTCAAATTTCAATTCAGAAGGATTTCCCAGCAAAAATTAGGAACTGCATCTTCCTGGAGATGAAAGAACATTAGGGACCTACCACATGCACTACCAGAGGACAGAAGTCTTACTGAAAAGACTAAGATGGAAAATTTTGGGTCTATGAATTGGACTTACGATCAAAGACTTAATAGCCATATACTGTAATTTTCTTAATTTTTTTTTTTTGTACTTTTGGGCAAAACAGATGCTGTTCTGTTTTAGTATATTTCCTTGGAACATCCTCATCTCTTTCCCTCTTTCAAACACTTCCTTTCCTCTGTTCTCCTTTACTCAAAACACATGGCTTAGCCGCACATCATGGCTTTCTTGTGGGAAGCCTGGATGGGACTAGAAAAACACATGTTTCCAGCATGGCACATACCTCTTTGTGTAGACAAGATTTACTCTTATCTAATTCATGCATATCATTTTTTTTTTTTTTTTTTTTTTTTTTTGAGACAGAGTCTCACTTTGTTGTCCAGGCTAGAGTGAGTGCCGTGGCGTCAGCCTAGCTCACAGCAACCTCAAACTCCTGGGCTCGAGTGATCCTTCTGCCTCAGCCTCCCGAGTAGCTGGGACTACAGGTATGTGCCACTATGCCCGGCTAATTTTTTATATATATATATATCAGTTGGCCAATTAATTTCTTTCTGTTTATAGTAGAGACGGGGTCTCGCTCTTGCTCAGGCTGGTTTTGAACTCCTGACCTTGAGCAATCCGCCCGCCTCGGCCTCCCAAGAGCTAGGATTACAGGCGTGAGCCACAGCGCCCGGCCCATGCATATCATTTTAATGTTTGTAGCCATTCTGGGCACTGCAATGATAGGCGTTATTGAAATGGATTTCGCTGAGAGAGGCAAGAGAAGGGAACATGGAGATTCATGAACTACCATAAATTGCCCATCTCTACGTCTTCATTTCCAAAGCAGCACTTGGAAAACCCAGTCCAGTTCAGGCAAAGAGTTGATTTCTTCTTACCAGCACTTGAAGTGGTCTAGAGTACACGGATGCTCAACATGCTTTCCTCATTCACTTCCTCTGCAGTGAAACCGTCAGTCCCTGATGGCTGCTTGTGTCTTTTCCACGAGGGACTTCCCCCTTTCTTAAAACTCTGAAAAACTCCCATCCGTTTCATACACTGCACCTGACTGTCCCTTTTTTAATAAATATCTTTCTAAACTCTATTGTGCAGAATTTCATCTTTCTCCATCCACCTTTATCTTTTACTTCAAGACACTTACTTTTTCTACCCTCACTTGGACCTCTCTTCAGAGAGATCTGCTTTCTTGCTTCAAAATGGATTCCCAGCAGAACCAGCTACCCCCATTTCCTGCTTCCCCTGAGTCCCTCTTGTCTTCCCTGTACACTCCCCACTGCCTCTTCTCACAAAGCCTCCTTTCCAGCCTTCACCTGCCTCCCTAGTCAGTCATATGCACATTCGTGTTTCCTTTTTTTTTTAACCCCAACTTGCTTACAACCCTCCTTGTTACACAGTCTTTTATACCCACAAGTGATCTTTCCACGGCATTAAAACCACATTTTTGTCCTCAGGCGCCTCTTTCCCCTCCAGGTATTTTCCAATCACATATTTGTCTGTACAGCACATCGAGATTTGGAACTAGCCATCAGCACATTAACTAGCAAGAGTATAAATTTGGATCTGACAATCCCACAACAGAATCTGGCCATAAAATTCTTCACATATTTCACAAAGAGGATAACTCACTGCAAAGGTAATGAGGCCCCCGAGCTTCTCGTCATTTTTTTCTGTCTCCTTCTCCAAATATGTCCTAGTTTCATTCTTCTAATTTAAATCCAAGCTACTTTTAAATTCTATAAACTAAGCTTTTGCCATAGTACTCTATGTATTGCTTAGATTTGTGCTACTCATCTCTGCAGGCTTGATTAAGCTACAAGTTAAAGCTGTGCCTGTAATAAAAAGGTGTCAGTGCCAGAAGATGAGGATTTCCCCATCTCCAAAAAGGATACATACATGTATTATATGATAATACATATTTGAAAGCCACCTGCAACAGATTACTTCTGTAATTCAAAGCCAGGAAAATCCAGACATAGTAAGTTCATTTTAAACATGATTTTTTTTTTTAAATGGGATCATAGAATACCCAGTGAATTGGGGAAGAATCATAAAAAAGAAATAAGTGGAGGGATGTTAGGCAAAGGAAAGCAAACCGATATTATTTTCTCTTGCTATGTAAAAACTCATGACATGGTCTGGATGTAGACCTATCAAAGGCATGTGGATAAAGGAGAATAAGTTCTGATTTCAAGTCCCTTTAATTCTAGTGAAGTTAACACTTATATTGAAAGCAGGGTGTGGCAGTTCCCAAGGTATAAGAGAACATGTCTGGCCCTGCACGCATCAAATATGATAATGTATGTGGAGCCAGGCAAACAAAAACACTGTACAAATGGCGGATGTTACTGTTACTACCATTACAGTGATTACAATAACTCCGACTCTGAAAATTGTCATTTCTACAATTTTCATAGTAGGGGAGTGACCAAATTACTGAATCCACATCAGTTATAGATCCAGTTATCCAGCAAGTACTGGACATATCAGAACCAGAAGGAACTTCAAGACCACCTAACCCAATTTCCTCATTTTATGGATAAGGAAACAAAATGCAGAGAGACAAAGTGATTTACTCAGGAGGACACACTTGGCTTGCGGCAGAAAGATGATCAAAGCTCTCAAATCAATGATCTCTCCAAAGTGAGTCCTGGAAGAGACTAAAGCACACAGTCATAGGACAACTATGGGGAAAGGGCATTTGCCAGGGTCAGAAGACCTCCTGCAAGATGGATCTTTGGTTTCAAACTCCTGACGTTGAGTGATCCTCCTGCCTTGGCCTCCCAGAATGCTAGGATTATAGGCATGAGCCACCACGCCTGGCCAAGATGGATCTTTGGGACATGAGATTTATGCTTCTGCTCTGGCCTGGAACAATGCTGAAGGCTAAACAGGGAAAATGTGTTCCTGAGAAACTGCGTAGAAGGTGGTCTGGTGAGGACAACAGAGACAGACTCAAGGGGTCAAGACTGTTTCTTCTCAGCTTGGGAAGCTTATTCTATAATCTTTATTTGTTTTTCCTCAATGGGAATTAAGGGTTCCCGTGTCCAGCTTCCCACTGACTCTGAGGATTTGTGGAGTGTGAAAGCCCAGAATCTGTGCTTAGGGGACTCCTCCTTGACACTGTATTCATCTCCATGAATTCTGAAGCCAGAGCCTCACGCTTTCTTTTCTGCTGGCCACCCCGTCTCAGAGGCAAGAGTGTACATACTACACAGCAGCAATGGACACGCATTCTCTGCCATTCTGAAATCAAGGACCCTCCGGGACAATTAAATATTGTCTTGTATGACCATCTACCTTGTGTTTGAAAATCTCTATCTTTCTTGCACTGTTCTTCAGCCTACATCTGAGCCTCTCCAGTGACATCTCTGGAGGCAGCCCATTGATCCTCGTATGTTTTCCTTAATAATGAGTGGAAATCTGTCTCCCTATAACTTCTCATTGGTCCTACGTCAGCCTTTTGGGGACACTTAGAACAGATCTATACAAAGCCCTGTTATACATGGCCTTTAGGAATTTATGCCTGAGAAATTCAGCCTCCAGTCCAAGAGCCCACAGGGGCTCCATCCATGTTAATTGGAGCTGGAAGATTTGGACAAGATGAACCAAAGGGCTTCCTATCAAGATATCACAACACCAGTCTTTACTGATTCAATAAAAATCAGGTTCTCACTGAAACACACATGAAACACGAAAATGTCTGAACAAAACGGAGAGCTCTCTGCAGAAATCACCGGTGAATAATGGATAGTGCACTTGTTACTTGTCCTCCATCTGCACAGACCTGCTTTCCTATGTCCATTATCTACTCAAGAATCCTTCCATGCATGAGGTTCTTTTATTAATATGACAATTCCCCTTCACATAGCCCTGGAGCAGGCATTCTTTCCTATCCACATCCCCTGTTGTTTTATATATGAACTTCAACCCTGACCCCTGTCCGTGAATGACCAAAACACCCATTCCAAGAAACTGGAAGTTTCCAAGAAAGTGTCATCCACTTTGACAGGAGAAGCAAATACAGAAAGTGGGACATGTCCAGAAGCCAAATTAGAAAACCATCTGTGATTAGTTGCTTAATGCTGAGTCCTCAGAGTCTCCACATCTATCAGGTGTTTTCCCTATGCCTAATGTCATGTTTCTGAAGACATCAGTATTCTCCAAGTTTTTCTTTCTGACGATATTTTTTTACAGGTGACATGGAAAAAATATTCTAGAATCTGAACATTTATAAACACAAGCATATTCAACCTTTATAAATTATCTGAATATTCTAGCCTTTGTTATCTAATGTTTTGGTATATCAAATAAGATTTCTTTTACTACATTGTATCTGTCCTAGGCTTTGTTTTTGTTTTTTTTTTCCTTTTTTAGTTCTTTAATGTAAAAAAAGAAGTATATATGAGTTAGGGGTAGGGAGTGGGGGAGTGCAGTGGGAGGAGGTGAGGAACAGAGAGAGAGCAAAGCAAACAAGCCGCTGTCTCTCAGGTTCGTATACGTCCAGATGGAGTGGCTTAGGCGTGGGTGAGTGGTAGGTCTTGTGAGGAGGACCTGGGCCATCAGAATGTTGCCAGGCGTGGGTGGCATCACTCGTCCCCTTGTTGAAGGAGCAGAAGGTGGATCTCTTGGAATGAGGGGCGGTGCTTGGTATCTCTTCTCCAGCAGCTGAGCATCAGCTTGTACACAGAGTCAGGGCAAATAGCTGGTTGAGGAAGATAAGTCTTTGAAAACAAAAATTTAAGAAAGAGAGAGAAAGAATATTAAGAAGAAAAGGAAAAAGAGTCTTTGCATCATGGTTTGATTTGCCCCCTTCCCCCTTTCTGGAACTTGAGACTCGAAATGGGTGTGGTGTCTATTCTTCCTACTCACAAGAGTTCTAAATCAATATCAGCCCCTTTCCTATTTCTTTTGCCTTCTCTAGTTCTCTGGAGCAGGATTTCCTGATGGGCCATTCTGTGGTCTCTACCTTCATGCAGAAGATGGAACTAAAGCAAAAAGAGATCAAATCTTCCGTTTATGGCTCGTTCATACTGAGGTTTACCTTGGCTGGATCATGACATCATGACAGAAGCCAAAAATATGTTTGTATAGCCTTAGCTCCTCAACTGGAATAAAATCTCAGCCAGATGCAGAAACTGGGATGCAGCATGTGTCCATGTAGCTCCCAGCCATAATGTTCTCTGCGCTGCCCATGCCCCATGTATTTACCTAGTCGAGAAGAGACTGGAATTGTGCTGTACGGCATGCACCAACATCCCTGCATTGACCCTGTCAATAGCCTTGCCCTGAATTCCAGCCTGGGGCTCTAGAGCAGGTCCTCAGATAGCATTTTGTTGATGGGAAAAATATAATAATAATCTGGCCTGGGCCCCTGTCTGCGTGGAGTTTGCATGTTTCTCCCATGTCTGCATGGTTTTTCCCCGGTTACTACCATTTCTTCCCACACCCCAGAGAAGCACACATGAGGCAAACTGGAGCATCTAAATTGTCTGAGCAAGTGCAGGTGTGGGTGTGAGTGGCCCTGCCATGGGGTGGCGTCCTGTCCGGGACTGGGTCCCACCCCCATCCTCTGAGCTGCTGGAATAGACTCTGGCCACCCACAGCTCTCAGCAGGAGTAATTGGGTAAATAATTACCTTATTGTCTTTATTACACTCTCTTAGATATATTTATAGCTCACATTTATTTCAATGTTTAATATAAGAAGTGTTTCAGGTTTTTGTTTTGTTTTTTGTTTGTTTGTTTTGACAGTCTCATTTTGTTGACTGGGCTAGAGTGCTGTGGTGTCAGTCTAGCTCACAGCAACCTCAAACTCCTGGGCTCGAGCAATCCTTCTGCCTCAGCCTCCCGAGTAGCTGGGACTACAGGCATGTGCCACCATGCCCGGCTAATTTTTTCTATATAGTTTTAGTTGGCCAATCAATTTCTTTCTATTTTTAGTAGAGACGGGATATTGCTCATGCTCAGGCTGGTTTCGAACTCCTGACTTTGAGCCATCCACCCGCCTTGACCTCCCAGAGTGCTAGGATTACAGGTGTGAGCCACCATGCCCGGCCTGTTTCAGGTCTTTATTTAGAAGTTTGGTGATGTTTTAATTCACAAGTGAAAAGGCAAATATCTGTGATGTCTACTAGAATACTAATGACATCTAATAAGCCTTAACTCAGTATGTTACAAATGACTATGGCTATAAAATATTAAGAATTTAAAAGGAAATATAAATATAAATAAGGTTACAGGATAACAAAAACTCCCTTATATTACTGGTGAAACTTAAACCTTCTAGCATGTTCATTAGTTAACCTTAGAAAAAATAATATATCCATTTTGAGCCAATAGGTGTCAATAAAATTGAAATAATAAATCATTTAAATTATTAGGGTTGCTCTTTTCAAAATCTTATAAACTTGACAAATAATAGAAGTATATTTCATAACAATTCATAATATATTTGTAGAATTTTGTTACCTTTTACAACATTAAACAAAATAAAGTTTTAAAATTGTATTTAATTTTTGGTTATTTAATTTCATTTAGACCATGGGCTTTCAAGAAAAGTGCTATCTGGGAATTCATCACATTTTGTGAAGCTAAATTGAAAGAAAAATGTCAAATATATTATTTTAATTATTGAAATTATTACTATAGACTTCCAAATACTTGCAATTGAAGTCAAAGGATTTAAGACTTTCCTAAACTATGAATCTTAAGTATAAAATTCCTTCCAGAATTCATGTTACTGAAATTTTTCTTCTGCATTAGATCTGCTATGTTCAACAAGTTAGTCATGCCACTTGAAAATGAGTTAGATCACACATGTATAGTCTAGTGACCATAGAATCCATCTAGCGGCCAATGTTGAGAAATTATTATCACTACACTCCAATGTCAAACTTTGAAAATTTGAATATTGAAATTTAAATAAAAAATTTAATAGTAATTAAATTTAGTAAAATGCAATAAAATGCAAATTAAATAAATTATTTTAATAAGCTAATACATTACATTTAGTATTTTTTATTTAAAACTTTACACTTACATTTACTCAGCATATAACAGTATCATTTGGCTTCCATCAAGTAGTTGACTTTACTACTTGACCATTTGGTAGTCACTCTAACATATATTTGGTACATCACCAGTATCTAGTGAAGGTAAAAATGCTAGACCCGGCCGGGCACGGTGGCTCACACTTATAATCCTAGCACTCTGGGAGGCCGAGGCGGGTGGATTCCTCGAGGTCAGGAGTTCGAAACCAGCCTGAGCAAGAGTGAGACCCCGTCTCTACTATAAAAATTAGAAAGAAATGAATTGGCCAACTAATATATATATAGAAAAAATTAGCCGGGCATGGTGGTGCATGCCTGTAGTCCCAGCTACTCAGGAGGCTGAGGCAGGAGGATTGTTTGAGCCTAGGAGTTTGAGGTTGCTGTGAGCTAGGCTGATGCCATGGCACTCACTCTAGCCTGGGCAACAAAGTGAGACTCTGTCTCAAAAAAAAAATAAAAATAAAAAAAATAAAAAAATGCTAGACCCTTTAAAAAAATAATTTTAAAAAATCCCAGAAATTATTAGAAATTAAAACTTCCATCAAATGATAAAAAGAAATTTTCTTACAAAATTGAATAACATTGGAATAATCGATATGTAATTTTTTAGAGCTAAGTTAAAAAGCTCTATAATATTAAGAATATTTTAGTGCAAAGCAGACCGTGGACTGCTTCTGGCAGAGGGGTAGGAAGGCATGCCTTTCTTTTGTTGAATGTTTGGTGGCCCATTTTTGCCTCAGGTAAAAAAAAATAATAATTTTCCCTATAGGATTTCAGTCACTGAATAAGAAGTTGAGGGAGACTACAAAGGCTTAGTGTATTCTTACCCAGATAGCGCCTCTTTCAGCTCAGGCCTCTCCCGCTGAGTCAGGACTTTCCTTTCTCCCTCCTTCAAGAGCACACAAGTCCACATGCATCCATCCCTAACAGTTCTTACCTGCCTCCCCTGGTCTCGGAAGAACTCTCCGGTATTCTCAATAACCTGTTCATCTGACAGCTGGGAATAGGGCTGCTCCTGGCAGAAGGTGAAAGTCTCCCACAGAGTAACCCCAAAGGCCCACACATCACTGGCTGTAGTGAATTTGCCCTGTGAAATAAGGACAAGAAGGGAAAATCAGCATAACCCGTGCACAACAAGAGCAGGTTAGATTTCATAACCTGGAATTACGCCCCTTCCTCTACCAAGGGCAAGGAATGTTGAAACTGCCAAGATATGCATGGAGCATCTAGAAACGACAACACAAAGTTGTCAAGAAACAGGCCATTCTCTTTTCCTCATGATGTCAGCCTAGTTCTGTTTCTCTGGAGGTGAGTCCAAGAGCTGAAAGAAATGCAGCCATCATCTATCTGACTCGCCCACTGAGTGTTAGAAGGCCAACCTTTAGGCTTTAGGGTGGCCTTGAGAAAATGCCCTTGAAAAGGCAAAATTTGAATGGGAGCCGTCAATTGTTTTCATGTCACAAAGAGAGGAATCGGGTTTAAGTGCCTGGAGTAAGTTCCTGGGTGAGTCGAGGACCCTCACTTCCCAGTTCAGTTGATAGCCACGGTCTGGAAAGATAGACTTCAACAAGTGACAGTAATGAGACTCAGGTGTAATTAACATGCATTGAATACTCACAGCATTGTGAAGTAGATGATATTTATTTATCCTCATTTTTTAGAGCAGAAAAATGAGACAGGAGAGGTTTACTAAATTCTCCTGGTGAATAAGACCATTAGCAATGGAAAAACTGAGATTCAACCTAAGATATTCTGAATATTAATCTAATATATTGTTCTCAACACCACACAATATCTTCAGAGAGAGCAATGCTTAGTTATCACATTAGAAATGGGTAAAGCATAATGATTCATCCATATAGATAAAAAATATCTTTATGAAGATTTATTAATATGTAAACTGGTATGTATCACAGAATCATTCATAATAGCAGGAAATTGGAAAGTACTTAAATATCAAATTATAGAGACATTATTAAATTATAGGATACATTCACATAATAGAATATTATGCAGCCATTAAAATCATGTTTTTAAACAACATTTAATTACATTGGAAATAATAAAATGTTAAATAAAAAATAAAAGTAGAGGCCGGGCGCTGTGGCTCACGCCTGTAATCCTAGCTCTTGGGAGGCCGAGGCGGGCGGATTGCTCAAGGTCAGGAGTTCAAAACCAGCCTGAGCAAGAGCGAGACCCCGTCTCTACTATAAATAGAAAGAAATTAATTGGCCAACTGATATATATATAAAAAAAAAAAAATAGCCGGGCATGGTGGCGCATGCCTGTAGTCCCAGCTACCCGGGAGGCTGAGGCAGAAGGATCACTCGAGCCCAGGAGTTTGAGGTTGCTGTGAGCTAGGCTGACGCCACGGCACTCACTCTAGCCTGGGCAACAAAGCGAGACTCTGTCTCAAAAAAAAAAAAAAATAAAAGTAGAGAATTTCATGGCATAGTAGTATCCCAATTATGTAATATAAATTATATATGTATATACATACATATATATACAGAAATACATGCATAGAAGAAATACATGTATAGAAAAAAGTCCTCAAAGAAAATATACCAAAACTTAATAGTGCTTGTCTTGGTAAATAGAAAGTAATAACCGTACATTTTTCATTTCAAAATTAATTCATGAATCCTATAAGAATACAAGCAGGAAATAGGCAGATTAACTATAAATGAACAAAACCAAATTGGTCTCAGGCTTTTCTCTGCAACATTATAGAAGACAAAAGACAAAATAACATGTCTTTTCTACAATACAACATTGTAGAAAGTAAAAGTTTGTAGTCTAATAATTCTATAAATCAGCTAAGTGGTTACAAAATCAATAATAAAAAATCTCAGATATGCATGGTTGGAAAATATCCCTCCAAGAGAGACATTTGGAAAAGATCATTCACTCATGGTGCAGAATACCAAAAACTGAATACAAACTATAAAGCAAAAAATGATGAACTTAAAAAGTAAATATTAAAAATTATTAAAATAAAAATATGGATATTTGTCTAAATAATTAATGAGAAATATGTTTATGAAATTAATATAGAAGAAAAGTAGCCTATGTGGATAACATTTCTTTAAATGGGAAGGTTTTTAATACCCTAAACTAAGCTCAATCATTAGATGAAAAAGGTAGAGAGAAAAAAATGATATTAAATCCCTTATATTTTAAAATTTTCCCTCTAGATTTTCCATAACAACCTTGTTACTTTTTCTGGCTGAAATAGGCAAACAATAACAATAATAATAATTAGTGTGCAAAGAAAATCATCTCAAGTCAGAGAAAAAAATATCGTGGTCTATTGATCTGGACTCCTGCTTTCTCAGGTTGGTCCTCACATGCCACTTGCTAGTGACAGGCTTAATGATAGCTGGGGACTCACCAGCAAGATGCTCTCCCAAGACATCCAGCGGATAGGGAGCACCGCCCGGCCCTGGATCCGGTAATAGTCACCACTGTACAGGTTTCTGCTCATTCCAAAGTCAGCGATCTTGATGGTGTAGTTCTTACCCACTAAGCAGTTTCGTGTGGCCAGATCTCGATGGACAAAGTTAAGAGAGGAAAGGTACTTCATGCCAGAGGCAATCTGGGTAGCCATAAACTTCAGACTGGTGTAACTGAGGAAACAGACAAGAAGACAGAAGGTAGCCTATGGAAACAGGAAGCCTTGAAAGGCTCACATTCTAAAGTTGATATCAACAAACCAGAGTTGAAACCCTAACATCCCTTCTCTATTCTTAATCAACCCCTCTGCATTCCCCCAAAGGGCAGCTGGTCCATTATTCCCCGCACACCACCCTCCCCCACCATCCCGGAACAAAGATGAATTCTGAGGCTCTCTGCTCCTTGTTTTCAGATGCCAGGTTCTCTCATGACCACAGGGAAGACATAAAAGATCTGGCTTGGTTACCTTACAGTGGGTACGTTGCTGGAGGAAGAATTTGGAGGTTCATGGCGGGAAAGAAACTGATTGAGATCTCCATTCTCCATGTACTCAGTGATCATGCAGAGAGGGTCCTCGGTGATACACACAGCTAGGAGACGGATGATGTTTGGGTCCTTGAGCCGGGACATGATCTTTATCTCCTTAAGAAAATCATTCCTTTGGAGGACACAGACATAGGTAAACCCAGAGGTTGCCAGAATCAGAATCAATAGGGGGAAGAATGCACAACAAAAACTATTCCTACCCAATACACCAAATCTTGTTTCCCTTTGGGTAATCTTTGAGAGTACAGAGAAATTGGCACCAGGAACCATCTCGTTCTACTTCTCCTGGAATATGCTGGACCCTTATTCAACTGTAACGTTTTTGAGAACAAGATCCATGACTTATTCACCTTTGCATCCCTAGAATCTAACAAAATGCCTGCTATACAGAAAGTGATTAATGTTTGCTGAACCAAATATATGCTACTAAAATCTACTCTGCAAAATGAGACTTTTCACTGAAAGTCATATCTTAAGTGCACCGAGGTATTTACCTTTTTAAAAAGCCATGGAATCACTTTATTAATAAAGTGAAACTTTTATAAAGTGAACAACAACCCTTTGGTTTATCTGATAATTCTTTATTTTCTCACACTGGCTTCTCTTAATACATTATGCACCAGCAGTCAGTCAGAACACACCTTTAGCAGCCAGTTCAAAATAGAACTGTTTAAAGGCCACAGTGGTAACGTGGGGTCATCTCAAAAAAAGTACTCCCTTGGCCAAGGCTAATAATTGTTTAAGTTCACGGTGACAGCCACCCTTCAGTTATAAAGTAGCAATACTTGGGTTAGGGAAGCTAATAGCCCACATTCTCAAAACTATTGGTGCAAACCAGTTATAAGTCTACTGTGAGTGTTGTGGTAACCCAGGACTAGAAGTGATACCATGTCAATAGGAAGCCCTTAGAATCAATGTAGTCCTGGTGCACCACCTCCCCTCTTTCATCCTTTCTTCAACCCAAACGGGAGGAGCCATGCAAATGATGGAGCTGAGGCCATCCATCACTGCTAAATGGGAGTGGGCACAGGTGGAGACAGCAAACAATGGAAAAAGGCTTGGTCCTATCCAGTGGTTTGTTTTCTCCTTGCCACTCTCTCTAATAATATGCTACGGTTAATATGAGGAATACTCCATCTCTCCATGGGGCCCAGAGAATGTCACTTTTCATTCATGCCCATATCCTTAAGATTGAAACTCTCAGTTAAAATTCTAAAACCTCCGTAGTTTTGTTACCTCGCCCTCCCCTCTTCTTCCACATCGTGTCAGTTGCACGACTCTTAGTGAAACCTATCACCATTCTTGGAATTTACAAAAACTCGAGTAATAGAAATAATAAATTTTCTCTCGCTACGACTATCAGTGAGACAAATCGAGACAACACGAATGGGAGGATGCATATGTTATCCAGATGTGCAGATTCCTCTGGGACACACACAATCAGCTTTCAACCAGCATGCCCCTGTGGGTGAGGATGAACTCACCATCACTGTAATGGAAAGGCTGTCAGACAACGGAGTATGGCTAGAAGCTGCCATGTATGTGGTAAAGGACCCAGGGGATTATTAGCCAGTTTGGAAAACTGCTAAAGGACTGTGGATCCTTTTGCTTTGAGGTCCATGGATAATTTTCCAAGCAGAGGTAGCTTCTCGTTTTGGGGGGTTGCTGGACATAGAAGAAAAGGAGCATAAAAGAGAAAAAAGGAGATGAGAAAGTAAACAGAGATGTGGGGGGAAAAAGGAGAATGGAAGAGGCTTAGCAAGAAAGATGTGTGTGAGTGTGAAGACTTTGTCAAGAGGAGGTCATGGCATTCGGGAGTATGTCTGTGTACAGTGATTAAAGAAGTACACAATTATGTATATGTTGGCAAATACACTGCTGTGCAAAGGGGGTTAGGAAGTAAACATGATGAAATACAATGGAAAATACACATTTTTGTTTGAGAGAGATGGAGAAAAAGATGAGGACTGCTGACCCCATCAGAACAAAAAAGCGTAACAATGGAAATGTGAGGCAGCTCACAGACCTCCCATCTCAAAAGAAAAAATTGCCCAGAACTATCCAGGAGTATTCTTGGTCCTAAAGGTGAAATACATAAAGGCAAATTCAAAATGCAGACCACAGACCTGGCATTCTTGTTGGCATCTGCTCGGAGCATTTTCACGGCCACCAGGACAGGCTGGTTGGCACTGACATCTAGGGCAAAATCTTTGTCTTTGAACTTTTCCATTCCCTCCACTTCACAGAGATGAACCTAGACAAAAGTCATCTAGTCTCAGCATCATCATTTCTCCTGAAGATGGCTCAGTACTCTTGCTGGGCATTTCCTGGAGATAAACTAACTCTTACAACTGAGGCAAAATAACCAAAAGGCTGATGAGAAGATATGTACAACATATCTTTGATTCAAATAATTGATAAAATTAAAAACAATGATAAAGTACCCAGCTAATACAATACGTGCCTGCCTTATAAAAGAAATAGACATTGATTGGAACATTGAATAAGTGAATGAATAAATTAATAACATAACATTTTATTACAGAATAGCCCACTATAAAATGTTATTTGGTATAAATGCTCGAACTTTGATTTGTTGGTTACTGGATCATGCAAAACATAAGGCAGTTTCCTAAGGTAATCCTTTAGTATGGGGTTTAGCATTATAAGTAACTCCTGGGTATTAGTAACAGTGTAACAGGTGTGAGTTTTCAACCAGGGGGAAGAATGAGTGCACAGAACACCATGAACAAATGCTGTGGACCTCTCTACCTCCTCTAACAACAGATCTACCCAAGAAGAGAATATGGCACCTACACTGAAAACCAATAACCCATTCTTATGAAACCAAGTATTATATCTGAAGTTTAGACAGCAGAGTCGCAGAGTTCCTATTATAACTTAAAACGTTGCTTTGAGTTCTCAGAAGGTTCATGTGACTGACGCAAGAGTAAAAAGTTCAATATTTCATGCATCCCTCTGAGGGCAACAGAGAAGAGTACTCCTCCTTATCTTGGTGGGTGATTCATTCCCTGGTGGCTGATTCTGGGACCAAAGGCAGGGGCGAGGTTGTTTTTGACCATTTCACATTTAATTCCCATTAAAAGGAAAAAAAAAACAAAGTGGCTATCAAGCAGCAGGGTGTTCCTGGACAGTTCATAAAAGATGACCACATCTGTGGGCCCCACCCTCTGTAACCTATTGTAGAAATTTTTGAAAATACTGAATGTTTTTCAGGGCATCTGAAGTCCAGTGACTCGCATGCCTTAAAAATTCCTGTATAAAAATCAGAAGTCTCAGGAACTCCTCAGCTACCTGACAAGGTTGAGGCTGACCCAACACTGGTCTCCCAGAGGACAATGCAAGGAGAGACCAGTGGAGGAGACATTCGGTTGTGAATCCAATTCTGGAAGGGACCCTTTGTTCTACGAACCACTTTTATCTAACCACTTCCTTTGAGCAATCAAGGACCTGAGACCCCAGTCAAAGGATCAGCTCACCTCCCCAAACTGGCCTTCTCCCAGCTTCTCCTTGAAAGTTAAGAGTTTCCTGGGGAATTCCTCCACGGCCACATCCTTCCCCGAGAGCAGGTCCATGGTGACGGCAGGCACTGAGTAGGTGTTGCCGCCTGTCACCCCCTGGAGGTTCACTATGTCGGCCTCTGCATAGTGGGGCACCCCCTCCGGGCCACTGGGCTGGACCGGCTTCACAATGCCACTGCAGCCTGGGAAGACAAGGACAACTGGTCTCATTCCAGGGAGCATCTTTGGAGAACTCTTCAAGGATGAGAATCTGAGAGGAGGGCTGGAACACGCCATGACAGCCTAACCTACTTCGTGTCACTTACTTGTAGCACGATTTTGCTTCTTCTAGAGGCTTTCTTGTGACCTTCAGACCATTTCGTCTCTCATTCTTCTCCTCATAATACATGACCATTAACAACTTCCTTAGCTAATCTTGTGGAATTGTATGGTAAAGCTATAGGAAAGCTGAGGGTGTACCAGGGTGGGAATATTGAAGGTTTAAGGTTTGGTAACATAGTTCCTAAATTTTAAGATACTGTCATTGATTTAAATACCTATCTTAATGATTTAAAACTTTCAGATTAAATTTATATGATCTAGTTTAAAATGCATCCTCACTTAAACATTAAAATATGTGAAGTGGGATGTTTTGGCCTTCAGAAAATAGAT
Organism: Microcebus murinus; assembly: GCF_040939455.1. Classification (NCBI taxonomy): domain Eukaryota; kingdom Metazoa; phylum Chordata; class Mammalia; order Primates; family Cheirogaleidae; genus Microcebus; species Microcebus murinus. The sequence continues at coordinate 110,558,626 of NC_134105.1, read as the reverse complement.
AAATTACTTCAGTTCAGTCTGGGAAATAAATTACCGTGCTCCCCCTGAAAATAAGACCTACCCGTAAAATAAGCCCTAGCAGGATTTCTAAGCATTTGCGCAATATAAACCTTACCCCGAAAATAAGACCAAGTGATGGGCGTGGCTATGCAGCGTATCTGCCCAACCCATGTGTTTCGTCACGGAGCGGTAAAGAAGACGAGCAGCCCTTCTCACCTGCCCCATCGTGACAGCTACTATCCCAGAGGTGACTGGAAAAGTGTGGGCAGCCCCACCAACAAGGTCAGCTCCCCCTGTCAGGTCCCGGACATCCTGTGCGTGCTGCAAGCTGAGGCTTTGAGGGGAAAATAACACATCCCCTGAAAATAAGCCATAGGGTGTCTTCTTGAGGAAAAACAAATATAAGATCCTGCCTTATTTTCGGGGAAACGTGGCAATTTATATTCTTTATTCTTGCTCTCTCTGTGAAGTTACCTGAGTTTAATGTGCTCTCTCAATGTTTTCTATTTGTTGAGTGATAAAATAGATGTTAGTTTCCTTTCCTCTAAAAAACAAAAAAACCCTTCCTTGAAAACCGTATGCTGTCACATTTAGTCCTGCCTGCTTCTACATCCAGCTCGGACCGTGCTCCTCTCTCCTGAACACAAGTCCTCCTCTTCTGAGGACTTCTTCACTCCTCTTCTTCACTGTTAAATTGATGACCTTACAGAAAAGCTGCTCAGAGTTTCAGAGATGACCCCAACTTCCCTCCTGATGTCACTCTGCAGCATTTTAAAAAAAGACATTGGGATTCAAATCAATTGACCCTATTTTAATTGTTGTGCTGTTTTACCTCAAGACTTTTATTAAGAAAAGGCCAGAAACATTTACTTTCATGATAAAATCTTGTATTATCCTAACCAATATTTACCAAAGAGAAATTAACCAAAGTAAGATAACTAACTCAATTATCTGGATGGCTACAAAACTGGGAATTTTAGAATGCCATTTGCTTCATTCATTCATTTTTTTTTTCTCCAGGTGAAATTCTATCCTGAACTTACCCCTCATGAAGTTTGATGCCTGGTGAGTACCCTAGCTAGGCCTTCTCTCTTTTCTCACAAAGTAAAATGAGGTTAGAGTGATTGGATTGTTTAGATTCTTTTGTTGTTGTCACCTTAGTTAACACCTTTTCTTAAATTTCCTGTTCTGACATGTGAGTCACTCTAAACATCTTATGTTCCCTAGCAAAGAAGAGGTGCCCACATGAGGCTAGCAGCAGCAGACCAAATCTAGAAAGAGAACGTGGACTTCTCTGGAGATAAGCATAAACTAAATACAGGCGCGGTTAACCAAGAGCAGGACTGTGATCCCAACCCCATGCTGGCATTGCTTCTCCCGCAACCCCCTGCCCGCCATGTCATCCTCACCAGACTCCTCCTCCCCTGGGGCAAATTCTGGGAGTTTTCGTATGAGCCTGGACGGCTCCTGGTAGTCGGGGCGAAGGGGAAAGATGCGATCGTAAGTGGAGTTGGACTCCTGTTCGCTGGGTGATGAGGAGCGGTTATTGTTGAACATGCTGGAATCACTTGGCAGGGAAAGGCTGACTGTCATTTCGTCATCCAGCATCCTCCGGGAGGCCTGCAAGAGAAGATCGGGTAGAAGGGCGCGTTGGCACAAAGGCACGTTGTCACTCCCTCCCCTTCCTAAACCTGGCTCTTCCACTCAGATGAAATAACCCTTTACTACTCATCAAACCCAGAAACGCAGCAAGTGACAGACATGCAGTCTGGTTCCATAAATGCCTGTGATGTAGGAAATTAGAATAATCTAGAATAATCCTTCATTTCTTCAAGACAGAATCTGACCTCCTGATTTCTGTGCTGCCCACACACATTAACATTCTGAAGTACTTGTAGTACTCATAAGCATTATTTACATGATGCTGTAGGAACCCATCAGTAGCCAAAGATCTTCTTGATCTTACAGAGTTTTCTTTTCTTTTTTTATTGAGACAGAGTCTTACTCTGTTGCCTGAGCTAGAGTGCCCTGGTGTCAGCCTAGCTCACAGCAACTTCAAACTCCTGGGCTCAAGCGATCCTCCTGCCTCAGCCTCCCGAGTAGCTGGGACCACAGGCATGCGCCACCATGCCTGGCTAATTTTTTTTCCCCATGTATTTTCACTTGGCCAATTAATTTCTTTCTATTTTTAGTAGAGATGGGATCTCAGTCTTGCTCGGGCTGATTTCAAACTCCCGACCTTGAGTGATCCTCCCGCCTCGGCCTCCCAGAGTGCTAGGATTACAGGCGTGAGCCACTGGGCCCAGCCTACAGAGTTTTCTATGTTCTATTTAATAATAGGTTTTGCTGACTTACCCTTTATCTGCTTTGACTTTACATAGACATAAATTAAAATGCTCATTAACTCAACAAATGTGCTGTAATGTGATGAATCAATAGTTTGCCTGGGCATCCTGGCACTGCAGGTAAGATATTATAATACCCCGACCCCACATTTTTACTAACCAAAAATAAAATGGCCACAAAATGCGACAAGAAATCCCTAGGTATCTGGGGATACCAAAGTGAATTACACCTAATCCAGCAAGAAGAACAACAAAACAACTAAATGTTGTGGCATCTGATTCGATATAAACCGCCTGCCTCATCAAGAGGAAAGTGCCAGCACCCAAATGTGTGTGAGTATTTGGATTTAAACATGTAAAATGCTGCACTTTAACAAACAGTGTGTGGCCGGGCACGGTGGCTCACGTCTGTAATCCTAGCACTCTGGGAGGCCGAGGCGGGCGGATAGCTAGAGGTCAGGAGTTCGAAACCAGCCTGAGCAAGAGCGAGACCCCATCTCTACTATAAATAGAAGGAAATTAATTGGCCAACTAATATATATAGAAAAAATTAGCCGGGCATGGTGGCGCATGCCTGTAGTCCCAGCTACTGGGGAGGCTAAGGCAGTAGGATTGCTTGAGCCCAGGAGTTTGAGGTTGCTGTGAGCTAGGCTGATACCACGGCATTCACTCTAGCCTGGGCAACAAAGCGAGACTCTGTCTCAAAAAAAACAAAAAACAAAAAAACCCAAAAAACAGTGTGGGTGTTGGATGGAGAAACTTAGTTGTGGGCTTTTCCACTAAACTGAAGGGTCCTTTGTTGCTGTGATATCCCCAGAACTAAGCATGCAGCCCAGCACATAGTAGATATTCAATAAACGTGGGTTTAACCTCTCGAAGAGGGAGTGCTGAGGATACCATCAAAAGTATCCGACAAATAATTCTACCGGCTAAAACTACATTAAGCAGTGTTCTTAGAATATCTGTGCATACTTACAGATTTTCCACATAAAATTATGTCCCCTGGAAGAAATCCTGAGTGTCATTCCAGAGAGCACCTTGAGCTCTCTTGCTCAGGATATACAAGGCTAGAAAGAGTTTCTTGAAGGACTAAGTTAAATATTCAAGGGCAAAATTCTTGCTCTCCCTTCTACCTGGAGAGTTTCTTTTTTTGAGACAGAGTCTCGCTTGTTGGCCAATTAATTTATTTCTATTTTTATAGTAGAGACAGGGTCTCGCTCAGGCTGGTTTTCAACTCCTGACCTTGAGCAATCCGCCCGCCTCGGCCTCCCAGAGTGCTAGGGTTACAAGCGTGAGCCACCGCGCCCGGCCATGCCTGGAGAGTTTCTAATCCAACATGAAGCCCATGAAGATATTCCAACAGGCCTCAGAAGAAAGACCCAAAGAAGTGTGGTACATTCTGGCTCAAATAAAGACAAAAAGCTGATAAAGAACACAGATCCTTCTCCCTCAGCTAAAATGTGGTCCTGACAGACTATTCTAGAAGGACACACACCCGCTTTAAGCTATCCAATGGACCTTCGTCACACCAGCTTCCCCCACCACCCGGGAGTGCCTCATCTAGATACAGTGTGTCCCAGCAGTCTAAACGAGGACAGGTTCTGATATCCCCGATTTGAGGCCTCAAAACATAGTCATGTCGACAGGTGAGTCTATGGATTCTGCCTTTTAGTCTAGCCACTATTTATGAATTGAAAGCTTTAATCTAGGTAAAATGTTTTCAGACTGATGGTAGAGGCCCTTGTGGGAAGCAAGGAGATTCTCTCTTCTGTGAAATACTTCTGCCTAACAACCTTAAAATAACCATCTTAGGGACCTGAATGTGGAACAGGTCAGAAGGAACTGTGGGCTGCTCATCTGGGTGACTCCCCTCACTTCTCTGATTTGAGCTCCCTTTGTCCAGTCCTAATCCAAAGAGTTCTGGAGATTCAAGCCCATTCTCACGGTGCCCTTCCCCTCCTCTGTAATATACTCTACACAGGCATCGGTCTCCTCTGAGAGACCACACCTAAACACAGAGATCGATCAGGCTATACCTTCCCTCCTATAGGGAATTCTCCCTGCCCTCCATAGGCAATTCAAAGCCTCACAGCTCAGAGTGTCTATGACTTCTCACAGTCCATGTCTACTGGGGAGAACTCTTTGACCATGATCAAAGGCAGAAGGTGTCCATGACCAAAGGCAGAAATACTCATCAGCCAACTCCAAGAGAATCAGACACTTAGAAGCAGTTCCCAGGGAGTTACTATCTGGTCCCAGAAACCAAGAAAAGAAACCAAGAAAAGTCAAAGAAACAAGAAAAGAAACCAAGAAAAGTCACAGCTATTCCATCTTTGATGGAATATATATATTTTAGAAGAAAGAAATCAGCGTATTTCAATATTAACAATTGGAAGGAACACAGAAGATTGAATACTAGTTGTGTGACCTTGAACACATCACATTTTCTCATCAGAAAAATAGCTCAATATAACTACGCCCATTTCATCATTACTTGATGAGTTTCAAATAAAATCATACATGAGAAAAAAGTCTTTGTAAAGTGTTAGATAAATGTGGTAAAAGTTATTCAGATCATCTCTTAGACAGAAAGAGTCTCAGGAAGGACTCAGAGGGATATGTAATTGTAACCTTCACGTTCACAGAACAATGAATAGAATTGTGAGAAACTTGGCTTGGATATTAATGAGGCTGGATATTTTTCTACACACACACACACACACCAAAAACAAATAAGCAAACAAACGGAAAAAGAAGAGAAGGAACTTCAAAAGCATTTTAAGAAATTTTAGCTAGACAATTAGGAGAGGGATTTTCAACCTTGGCTATGCATCAGAATCATTGTTAAATTAAAAAAATATATCCAGATGCCTGCACTCTACCCCAAACCCAATGAATCAGAATTTTTAAGGAAAACATCTGACTTGAGATTCAGTGTATTAGAGAGAGTTTTCTCAATGTTCTAGGAAGGTTCTAATGTCTCCATTCTAAACATGAGAAAATAATGTTAGCTAATTCCTTTCTGGCTCCTTTCAACAACAATCCCCCCCTTTCATATGCTTCTTGGTAGTCCCTGTTAACTCTAACCCTTTATAAAGTCTTGTAATTTGCCTTTCACTCCTGGGGCATGAGTGGCTCAAGAAAGGACATAGCAGCTTCTTGAGTCCTGTCCGCCTGGTACCTCCTCACCTTCTCCAGCATCTTCTGCCAGAACTGCCTCCAGAGGATGATGACAATGATGGCCAGGAGGATGAAGATGATGGCCACCAAGCAGCCAATCAGGATGCGAGTGTTGCTGTCATCGACTTTAAGCATTGGATCTGTGACCAGGAAGAGAAAGAGGAGAATATAATCATCTCATGGGACAAAAAAAAGCATGAGGGACTGGACTGGAGGTAGACCCTGTTCTGGAAGATAATTGCAGAAGATGCTACATTACTACTTCTACTTATTCTTGCCCTTGCTACTGTTTTATTATTTTGCTCCTGTATTCTCCAGTCCTCCTCAATGGGATAGTAGCCTTCCCTCCCACATGTCTCAGACTGGATAATGAAGAGTTCTTCCATTCTTCTCCAGATTTTGTCCCTATATTAGCATGGCCTGGGTCTCCTAATCACAACTCATGTAAAACAGGTGAGGAACTAATTTCACTCTCTGCGTTCTCTGAGACATGCCAAGGTAGCTGAGAGTGCTCTTTGGAAACATTCAATCACATGTTTCCCAGATTGCTGGCTGGTATAGCCAGTGACTGTCTGAAGCAATGAATGCACTTTTGCATATTTATCTCCAGTTAGAGAGACCGGCATTTTGTTTCATAAACTTCCACCCATTCATTGAGATCCCCACTATGAGTCTCACCTAGCAATGTCCCTTTCCCTGTTTCTGCTGCAAGTTTCCCGAACTTTCATGGAGCAACTGGGACAACCCCAGACTCTGCCTCAGCTGAAGAATCAATGAACCAGTAGTGAAGAGAGTGAATTTGAGACCTTAACTTTGAGGTGGACTATCTGTCCTACCTTTCCATGGCTACTCTTCATCCAAAGCCACCTGGTGTCAAGCCTGCCATATAATAGTCCAGCCTTTGCAAATCTCCACCCTTCTTCATCCTCCAGGAGGTCCCTTCAACTTAATTTTTGTAATTAGGAATCACACATACCATAGGTTGTAGGTGCCATAGGAGAGGTGGGCAGGGCTCCAGAGTTGTTGTACATGGCAGCGTCTGTTACAGAACAAGGGTGAATCAGAGCTGGGGAGAAGACAGAGCTGGGGAGAAGACAGATAGCTAGAGGATTTTCTGAAGGCAGGTGGTGACCTAGCACATTGTGAACTCCATTTAGTGGGTTGCCACCAGCCTTTTTAGAAAATAAAATTATAAATATATTAAACTAAAATCTCACCATTCATCTATATATTATAGTAAGGGCAACTTTTTTCTTGCAAAATTTTTGCTTCTAATATTGCATACTAGGGGTCACAGTACAAGAAGTTTAAGAAACAGTGGTTCCAGGGTCTGTGACCATACAGTACCGTAAAGCACAGGAAGCTAGCCTAGAGCCAGCAAAATGTAGAGAGGATACAGTGGGTGAGCATACAGCAGATAATGCTAAAGTGCCCTTTCCTTCAAGGAAATGTTTTATAAGAGGGTTTCCACTATGCCTCATTAGCCTTGCCCTTTAATTTACAAATTATGTCTTCATCTTCATAGATAGATTATGGACATTGGGCTGTCCTTTGCTATGACGTGGCAGCTTTTGAGACTAAATCCCAAAGCTATATTTGCCAGTTTATGTTGGTGACTAATTTTTCCCTGTGATTTGTCTAATCAAGAAGGTCATTACTCTGAAAATTGATAATTAAAGGGAAAAAATTAGTCATGTAAAGGGGAAAATAATTGTCATGTAAAATTGATAGTTAAAGGGAAAAAGTTAGTCAAGAGCCTTCCATTGGCTCTTCCAATGTGAACTGCATTTCAGAGTAAGCAAGTGCATGAAGAATAGTTCCTCTATTCAGAAGAAATTCAGCCAAGAAATGTAGGAGAAATGAAAGAATTAGAAAAACCCTAAGAAAATAAACAATTCTAACAACGGCTGTCAATGGAAAGTAGAACCTGAGGTAAAAGTTCATGGGAAACATACGGGACTTTCCTAAAACCAGAAATCCATCTTAGTGTCGCTAAAAGTGAGAGGATCTAAGGTGACGTCCCCATGATGAGGTTCAACATAAAGTACACAATACTATTTATGAAGAATTCTTGACAAAAATAAATATTGAACTTGAGTCAATTTAACCTATAGCTGTAACCTCCAGTCAGCAGGAATGATAGAGGACAAAAGTCTGAGTAAAATGACACCACAGAAAGCAGTCAGCTAAAACAGAATCAAATTTTCAAAACAGGCCGGGCGAGGTGGCTCACGCCTGTAATCCTAGCACTCTGGGAGGCCGAGGCAGGCAGATTGCTCAAGGTCAGGAGTTCGAAACCAGCCTGAGCAAGAGTGAGACCCCGCCTCTACTATAAATAGAAAGAAATTAATTGGCCAACTAATATATATATATAGAAAAAATCAGCCGGGCATGGTGGCACATGCCTGTAGTCCCAGCTACTTGGGAGGCTGAGGCAGGAGAATTGCTTGAGCCCAGAAGTTTGAGGTTGCTGTGAGCTAGGCTGATGCCACGGCACTCACTCTAGCCTGGACAACAAAGTGAGACTCTGTCTCAAAAAAAATAAAAAATAAAATAAAATAAAATAAAATAAAATAATAAAAACAAAGGAAGGGGCTGCTTTAGATTAAAAGAGATATTGAGGAGATAGAACAAAGGAATACACCGAGAGGGCCTTATTTGGATTCTGATTGGATCAAGCTAACTGTAGTAAGACATTTTATTAGACAATCAGGGATACTTAAAAATGGACAGGCTATTAGGCGGGATATTAAGGAATTACTTAATAATAAGTGTTGTTAGATATTATAATGGTATCATGCTTACAAAAATGATGCTATTTTCTTAGATGCATTCTGAAAATTTTAGCAATGAAATCAAATAATATCTCAGATTTGCTTTAAAACACTCCAGCAAAAAAGAAAGGACTAGATGAAACAAGTATGGCAAAATATCAATGGTTAGTAAGGCTCAGTGATGGTTGGAAGCTTATTGTTCTCTTTACTTTTATATGTATTTAGACATCTTCATTTAAATATTTTAATAATGCTTGCATGTGCTTCCCCTTAACAGCCTTAATTTATATAAAGTTTTTTAACACATGGCACTCTCGTTTAAATTTTTTTTTTTTTTTTACTATTTAAGAGTCAAGTAAATACTCTGTTCACTTCTCCTCTCACCCCTAACCCTGCACCGTTGAAACTAGTCACACAACTATTCCTTCTCTCCACCAGTGAGAAGCCACCTGGGCAACCCTACATCCCTCAGAGACCTGCCAATGAGAAGTTCTAGACATGGGCCTTCCTCCTTCATCACACCGCTCCCCCTTCCCCAAGGGGCCCCGCGTTCCCCACCTGATTGGAAGGTGATCTCGCTGAACATCATCCAGGTGTCAGCGAAGTGGTATTGGCACTTGATGGCACTGGCCATTCTGTGGTGCAGGGGCACCGTGACAAACCGGGCACTCGGGTTGACGTCATCCAGGACAAGGGGGAAGGAAACAGCATTAGGCTCCCACTCATTGGCGTCGGAGCGGAAGTAGCACTGCACCTCCTTAAAGATCTTCACACCTTTGGCAAACATGTTGTTGCAGTGGACCTGGCAGAGGAAGAGGGACGTGAGTGACAGATCGGCACTGCTGAGTTGCCTGGGGACCCAGTGCAAGCCAATTCGGTAAGTTTCCAGACTTGCCTGTTTCTCTAGGCCACCCCTGGTGAACAGCTGGTGTTCTGCAGTCGTCTGGGGTTTCCGTTCTACGAACTTCACAGTGACAGTGATACATTGATCGGGCCATATAAAACACAGTCTGCAACTTTAGTCACCTCCATGCCCTGTCTGCTCCTCACCACCTCATTTCATGTTACTGGACAACAGTTTTCTTATCCGTTAGATGAGGGCTGGACCATCCTCTCCGGCCCTTCCTTGCACTGAACTCTCTTTGACATCTTACCTGCCATGACAGTTGTATTTAACTCACTCTGGTTTTGACTCCAGGGCCCCATGAAGCATATATAAATCCTTACTTGTTGATGTTCTTATTGTTACAGTTAATATTGAACAATTTAATTCTTAAAAACGTGGGTTAAATGAACAGAAGCCAATATATTTCGTTTTTCTATGTATGTTTACCTTTAAATGACACTCGAAGTTTTTATCCTATTTTTGTAATAAAACACTGTGGCCCCAAGGAAAAGTTTCTGGCTTTTTTTTCGAGGCAGTTAATGTATTAATCTGTAATCCTCTTAACCGCAGGGTTGACTACTCAGATTCAAGGTATTCTGAACTGAGGTAAGAAGAAAACTGCCATCCCAGTTCTTCCTAAGTACATTTCAAGGCCAGTCCTTTTCTTTTCAACAGGGTTCGGTGAGAAACCTGAAATAATATATAATACCCGAAACAATTTTATCTTTCTTTTGTAGCGATCTCATTTCAAGTGCCATGTATAAGCCTTTTCCAGCCAGAAACACAGACTTAATCATCTCTTTTAAGTAAATTCAGTTGAGGTAAAGCCATTCTGATGAAGCCCTCAGATCTTCTGAATAGATAGATATTTCTGAGATGAGAAAAGAAGTTCTGTTGGAAATTAACTTGCATCCTCTTGCCTGATGCCATGACTGTTTTTCCAGGATATTTGCAAGCCTTTTAAGGGTCATCAGGAACAAAGTCCCCCTGTAGTACCTTGCTGTGTTTTACAACCCTAAGAAACAGAAGGTGCATATTTGTAACCAACTCAAGTGATCTTTTGGGTAACATTTCCTCTGGCTCAGTCCCACATGGGATATGGAGCTTTGCTGGCCGCCATCCTCTGAATTTAAAGACTGCATAGGTTGGAAAAACACCATTGTCATTCTAAGAATGTATTTCCTGTTTCTGTTTTACTGTCTTGCTTACGCCTGGAGTTGTAACTCTACCTGTTTTCACCCTCTCCTCTGGTTTCTGGACAGTTGATACAGGACTACCATTCAGAACTTGTTTTTAGCTGAAGAAACAACAACAATGATTATAGAATTTTAGCCACTAAACAAACCAAGCAGAGATACTCTAAGAACAGAATATTAGAGGGACAAGAGATTGTAAAATTCATCTAGTCCCACTCTATTTACTAAGGAGGTACTGGTGATCAGAGGTTTGACTTGGCCTATGCTCAGGCAACGACGGAACTGGGTCTAGAACCCTGGACTCCTAGTCCAGTGCTCTTTCTTCATACTATGGCACTCAGAAATGGAGCAAAGCATGTTAACTTTTCCATTTGGCTTTTCCTCCAAATGTTTTAATGATGAAAACATGTGTTGTTAATATTTCCGTAGAGCGAATTAACCGTTCCAGTTTATTGAACACAAGTCAATGGAACAAGGCTAAGAAAAAAAAAATCAAAGAAAAGCCATGTACAGTTTCAATAGATTTTTCAGATGTTTTAAAATCTGCAAAGCATTGAATAAGTATCCTGTGGGGAAGGTAATAATGTCTCCCACAGATGTTTTGGGAATTCTCCTAGAATGCAAATAAATAGCATAGGATTTCATTCCCATGTGGATTTACATATTTATTTAATAAATGCAACACAGTTTTTAAATGCATTCGAATGTCGTAATGGTGTATTCTGACTATACTTCAGTGGAGGAAAATGAATAGTAATTTGCATCGGAAGTAAAAACTACTCTCTGGAAGACACCGGTGCTCTGAAAGTCATTCTTTACTTTCTATTTGTCTCAAAAAAATTAAAATATGCTGGAGACTTGTTTGGCCTTGAGAAGACTGGCCATGAGTAAGCTCCCTAGCAGTTTTTGGTACCTTTTCATTGCAGAATATGCTTTTGAATGATTTTAACCTGTGACAAACTGTTAAACAGGAGCTGCTGGGAAATAAGGAAAATCTAAGTCTATTGATGACATAGTATGACTTTATGGAGAATTTAAAATACATTTCATTGTTTGTGGCACTAGAAATTCTCCCAAAGGTATACAGTTGTGAATTTATTTACATGTTCACAGGTACATATACACATTGTTCAGAAATACAGATACATTTTCTTATAAGGCATATTTTTGTTACTATGCATATCCTCCCCCCAAAACTGTGAAGAATGTGTTACACACACTTATGTTTTACAACTGCCAAAGAGCCACCCTTGAATAATAAATCAGCAGACTGAGCATGTGTTGATCCTTCTGTTCTCATCTTAAATGTTTGTTCATTTAACTCATAACTATTAATCCAATCAGGAAATATTAGAGCATTAACATCTGGGAATAATAAAATAGACATGCATTTCTTTTTGATTCCCAGTTTGTGTAAAGAATAACAAATTCTGATTTACAAAGAACCCTTAATGATAACACAGATTTCCTTATTCTGTATCCCACATCACCCTACATACTTCCTTTTGCAAATAAACAGTACCTTCCCCATGGAATTGCAAATCGTCCCAAAGTAGGGACGTTTTCTTATACATCTGTTTATTCCCAGAATCTTGCATAGTACCAAATACTGTTGATAAATTAGTAACACAGATAGATAGGAGAATGGATGAATTTAGGAAACAAATGTTGAAACGAGGACTGAGTGCAAACAGAGGCAGAGTCTCCCATATTTTGGCCACTGATATTCTGCACCCAACTATTAACAGGGATAAAAAACAGATAAACAGGGCTCCATGTGTGGGTCAAATTCACTGGCCCACTCTCTTTCCTGGGGCTTACACAACAGTCCTCTCATGCGCCTTCATAAACCAGTAAGAGTTATATGCAAACCACATAAGCTCCTGGGGTGTCTTTATTATAGCCAGCAAAAGGCCTTTCTCTTCCACCCTTAAGTCCTAGTTTTCCTCGAGCCTAGAATCCAGGTTTAGCATCCACTCTGGTCACTTTTTGTATGTACTTTTCTTCCCCTCCATTTCTTTCTCTCAGAAACAGACTTGAGATCGAGTAAGGGAAAAGGACAATAATTGTTTGAGCCAGGTACTAGAAAACCCGTTTTATTAAGAAAGATGCCCTCGCTCTTACATTCAGGCTGGGCTCTCCCGTGCAGGCCTACTGCAGAGAGAGTGAAAATCAGACCTTAAGCCCCAGACCCCAGCTCTTCTCGGGTGTCTGCATTTACCATGGTCCATCACAGGCCCAGCCTCTAGATTTTTCCCAAGCCTCCTGGTTTCCACCACACCTTTCAATAAAGGTCACCTCTTCCCTCCTCACTGCCCTGTGATAATAAGCCAATAACATAACTTCTGTTATTGCACTGAAGATATTAATTTTTTAATATTTTACTCTCTCCCATGCAAAGTGCTTATATTTTAATACAGACTTTTGGGTTTTTGTATTTTAGCTCCCTCCTCCCCACCCCCAAATCTAATAATTTACATTTTAGGCCTTACAGCAGATTTGGGTTAATCCTACACCCCATCCCCTGCTAACTCCTTGGACTGAACAGAGTCACTGAGATACCATAAAGAAGACAGAATTGATACCCTGGGCTTGAGGTCTAGAATCCTGAAACTGGTCCAGCCAGGAGTAACTGGGGCCTGCCTGGCCCCAGACTCTTCTTCAAATTTCTGTTTATAGTTAAGAAAATACAATTTACCAATGTCTTGTTCTTGTCTAACATATCTCCTCCTCTTTGTATCCAAGGAGGTAGAGATATTTATGACTAGGAATGGTTAGCGTAGGCAATCAAGGATATCATTTGTTCATTCACAAACATTTATTAACCTAGCATGTATCAAGTGCCAGGCACTAGGAAACAGAGATCAGAAAGCAGAGTCACTACCTTGGAGAAGCTTGAGGTCTAGGAAGAGAATCAGACACATACACAAATAGATGACAAGAGACGTATGGTAATAGAAAAGAAAACAAGAAACTCTGGGCACAGCAGAGTATGGAGTTTTCTACTATGATGTCTCAGTGACATACTCTAGGGGTGGGGAATGGTTGAGATTCTTCTTCCATTGAGAATCAGAATTGCAATGAGCCTCTATTACTGATAAGACTGTGTGACATCCCTGGGAGTGTTGGGCAGGGCCATATAATGACTTTTAGAGGCCCTAGTCACTTTTGCCTTTATGGGACACTCCCTCCATATTTCATATATATATATATATTTTTTTTTTTCTTCTGACATTAAAAAAAAATTAAAACATCTTCATGAGGCTTGAAAGTATTATGGGCCCTGGACACTGCATACTGTGCCTAATGGATATGTCATCTCTGGTGTTGAGACAAAAAAAAAAAAAAAATTGAGAACCCAACTGACCTATTCTAACCTCCTGTGTGATGCATGTAGCTACCAGGGGTCCTCAAACTTTTTAAACAAGGGGCCAGTTCACTGTCCCTCAGACTGTTGGAGGTCCGTTGGAGAGTGCGGCACACATTCCACACATGCGCACTGTGGGCCCGGGACGAGTCGGCTACTAAGCAGGACAGGCAGCGGTGGCAAAAACATGTGGCCAGTGGGCCGTAGTTTGAGGATGTCTGAGCTAGTCAGTAGCAGAATATGTATTTGAGTGTATTTGCTGGCATCAGGGTTCTTGCTAGCACACCTTTTTTCTACCATGCTATGATTTGGGCCCATTGAAGAAGTTCCACCACACCTGATTCCACTGACCTTCATGGTAGTGAAATTCCTGATGCGGTCAAATTCAAACATGATCTCAATGTAGCCATTGGTGGCACTCTCGTTCCGCCACCCCACGTAGTCGTAGCCGGGCCACACATGGTATTCATGGGTCTGTGTGAAATCGTCCAGGCCAGACACTCCATCTGTCAACTGGCCTAGCCCCTCAGTCATGCTGCTCAGGCCAGGAAAGGAAGAGAAAAAGGAAAGAGGAACCTGAGTTAATCACACATTCATGCAAGAGCATTTACCTAGCTTCTTCCTATAAGAGATTTTTATCTTAGATTTCATAAGAGCTTATTATTTCCAAATTAAAGGATTATAAATAATCAAATGTACTAATAGTATTGACTCACTTATCTTGCATTAATGGAGAACTAAGAATTTCATACATTTTACAAAATATTTGATGCTTACTCCTTTAGTAGCAAAACTTTTAAACAGCATCTTCCCATTTTTATGCAAAAAGCTTTCTATAATCTATTGTGCTGTGCCTATTCTTATAGACTGAGTATAAGTCTTAATATAATGACTCAATATTATCAAATGCCTTTGATGAATTAATTTGTTAAATAAATAAAGAAATGAATACGTGCATAGAATGAATACTACAGTAAATAGTAGCACTTGCCCCATCACCAAATAAATGTTCTCAGAGCTTGTTGGAAATTTTTCTGACCCCCTCCTTGACCATATGTTGTCATTGTTCAGTGAATCAATTTCAGAGAAAACCAGTCACACTCTGTTCTACCACACAGCTCCAACCACTGAATTTGATATCATACTACAGCGGGGAAATGTAATCCCAAAATTCAAATCTAATTTATATTTACTTTTAATTAAATTTGTAGAATATACTAGATCATGAAGTAAAATGTATGTATTTCATAAGAGTCTCAGGTATTGGATTTAGTTTTGTGTTCTAACTTGGCAGCCTTTTTTTTTTTTACTTCTGAGTGTGACGCTCTGTTCTGAATGACTGAGTTTGCCAGAAGCCTGACTTGTGGATGGCATGTAAGTATATTTATGTTAATTTGACTAGTTGAAGGACACAAAGAGGCCTCCTTCCTTCTTTTTGTGGAGGGACAGAGGAAAAACCCATCATGTGGAACCTTCTTTCTCCTCAAGCTCTGCATCTCAAGTTCTAGGAGATATGTCCGGGGTCTCCCAGATGAAGAGATTGGGATATTCGTTCTCAAGCAATAAGGGATGTGACCCTTGAGGTTTGCAGCCAAATCAATGACAGGTAAAATTTATGAATTGCAAAAAAAGACTAAGACTAGTCATGCCAGCCTGACAGATACATTTTTAAGTGTATTTATTCATTGAAAAATGTTTGGCAAATTATAAAATTTAACTGGCCTTATCCATAGTGACCAGAGCCTGGATCTCCCTTCCAAGGTTTTGCCATTTTTTTCTTCTCTCTACACATCAGAAGGCTAGGAGAACATAAGTTTACTTGCAAAAAATATATTTCCTATTATTCACAGAAAAATAAATGCCATGAAAGTCTTATGAAAAGCAATACAAATTAAAATGAATGCTTGTTCAGTTTTTTCCTTGGTCAATATTAAATCAAGTAGAGAAGGGAAAAAGAAAGGCAACTTTCCATGCTTACTTTATATACTTTAGACTTATAAGAATTACTATTAATACAACAAGTATATATCATTCTTAAAATTTTCTAATTAACAAAGTCACTTTTGCTACTATGACTACCTATTTCCTGAGACCCTGACTTAGGTAGCTTGGATCCCATTACTCAGCCAGTTCAACCAGATATTTTACTACCTTGATTATTAAGTAGAATCCCATTGTGTCTCAATTTCTGCTATTATTTTTATCTTTCCTCTGGAGTCCAGAGTCATATTTACAGCTACTTTCCTTGTTTCTGTATTTGAATGTCCTATTGGTCCCTTAAACTTATATCTTAAACTAAATCCATCACCATTCCCTGCTAAAGTACCCGGTGTACAGTAAACACTCAAAATCTAGTTGCTGAGTGAATAAACGATATCCCCATTGTTTTAGCCACTTAGACACTCAGGCTACATCTGACACGCTTTCTCACCCTACTACCATGTTTCCCCGAAAATAAGACCTACCCATAAAATAAGCCCTGGCAGGATTTCTAAGCATTTGCACAATATAAGCCCTACCCCAAAAATAAGACCTAGTGATGGGCGTGGCTACACAGCGTATCTGCACAACCCATGCGTTTCATCACAGAGTGGTAAAGAAGATGTGCAGCCCTTCTCATCTGCCCCATCGTGACAGCTACTATTCCAGAGGTGACCGGAAAGGTGCGGGCAGCCCCACCAACAAGGTCGGCTCCCCCTGTCAGGTCCCGGCCTTCCTGTGCGTGCTGCAAGCTGAGGCTTTGAGGGGAAAATAACACATCCCCTGAAAATAAGCCATAGGGTGTCTTCTTGAGGAAAAATAAATATAAGACCCTGTCTTATTTTCAGGGAGACACGGTACTGTCTTGACCCTTACATTCAATCAGATGGCAAATTTCCTCTAAATTATCCTCATTCCCTTCCCACAGTCATAATTATGGCCTTGGCCATTAATTCTTTTCAACTGACAAAATTTGAAATTAAAAACTGTCCCTTATGACTTGTTCATTCCACTCAAATCTAAGCTTTCCATGCTGCTTGATTAATCTGTCTGAAGTACAGCTCCAATCATGTCCTGCCCTAGCTTTCAAAATCTTAAATGATTCCTTATGTTGATGATAATGTTCATGAAAAACAACTCCTTTTCTGCCTCTTCTTCTTGTTCCTCCCAGCCTTGATTTCAAGTTCCTCCAAAATATGCCATAATCCTCCTTGTTAAGTTTCTCATCTACTTCTTTATTATATAAATATGGCCCATGGTTAACTAAACAGTTAATTTTTCCTAGACATTCCCCTAAACTTTATAGCCGTGATTTTTTTTTTTCCTCCTCATGCTATTCCCTCTGCCTAAAAATTCCATTTCAATATTCTCTTCCTCTGGAAGTTCCACCCATTCTTTGGGGCCCAATTCAGATCTCATCTATTCTCTCATGTCTTTACTGATGCTCTAATCAGGTAATAACTTACATGTGTATAGCACTTTACCTTTACAAAATGCTTTTATTATACGTTTTCAATCCCTTGAGCCTCATAGCAAACAGAAGTAACTTTTATTATATGGATCCAGGTGTTTTCACTCCCAATCTTGTGCTTTCCTACTGCAGCTTACTCTTTCCTCTGACCCCAGAGCAAACACAGTCTCTGTCCTACTCCTATCTTTGTGTGGTAGTAACCTATATCCTGTTTGAACTTCATTCCAAATTGTGAGCTCCTCGCAGGTAAAATCCATGCCTTCATTATCTTTGAATATCTGCCACGCCTAGCCAAATTCCTTGCAGTAGCAGTTAACAAAGATTTTTTAAACTAAATGGAATTCAACTGATCTCTCATTTCCTCAATGGCTTGAGTCTATGCCTGCTGGGGTGTGGCTGAGTGAAAGAATGCCAAGAGAGAGTTCAAGCAACTAGGGAAGAACAATGACTAAAGAGAAGGAAAGGAAATGACTAGAAGTAGAAGACTAGATGACTCAGGCCTTCCTCCAAGGGATAGCAGCTGGGGGTACCGGTTTATTCTCCACACCTAAGCCAATGGAAGGCTGCAATTCCACACTCCCCTTCCTGAGACTCACTAATATCTTCCTCTCTTAACTGCTATCAACCTCCATCATCTGGTCTGGACTTTATTATGGTCTGACCATTCTCCCAGGCTCAACCTTTGCAGATAAAAACCGAGCTAGGAGAGAAAACTATTGGAGTGGGCGAGAAGAATGGTGAGGTGGGATAGGCAGAACCATCTTTCATCCAACCTTAAATTCCTCCTGTAACTGAATGTACTTCTCTGCCATGGCTCTCCATTGAGCTGTGCCAGGCCAACTCACTGGTCTGTTCTGCTGTTCTCTGCTCCAGCGTCTCCTAGAGACAGGCCATCCTGTCCTCAGCCCTGCCTCCTTCCTTCTACTATCTTCTACCTACCTTCCTCCACTCCAGTCTTCATCTCATCCTGGAAACTTTCCTTGTCTACCATAAGCCTTAACAGTTTCCCTCTTTTCACAATTTCTAAAGCTTTTGTATTTATGGAGTCCCTTCTTCCTAAACTTCTTGACCTGCCCAATTTATTGTACTTATTACTTCAATTCTCTGGCCCTGTGTTTCCATAATTAGACCAATATTTATGTCAGACCATATGTCCTGCTTTGAGGGTCAAAAATATGGCTACCATACTTAGAGCTATACCCTTTGCTTTGTGTAATTTATTGTTGTTTTCTGTGTGATTACCTTGTCTTCCCAAACTAGGCTTTAATTTCCTTGGAAATAAAGATCATGTGTGCTCCTTCGTCTAAGTTATCTCAAAATGCCTAGGATAGGGACTAGTTTGTTGATTGATTGATTATTGCTCCCAAGCCATGATAAAATCTTCTTCTTTCTTAATGGCCATTTTCCCATTCTGATAAGCAAAGTTTCTTGGAATTTACCTGTACCCAACAGCCCCATCGTAGACAGAATCGTTCAGATAAATGATGGAGCCTCCAGGGAGCACAAACTGCTGCCCAGCGGGAGCATTGTAAGACACCAAGCCATCTGCCAAAGGAAACACAGCTGTGTCAGTGCCTTTGGGGAAAAAAATGTGCCCACCGCTCAGACCAGTGGGAGCCATGTGAGGTTTCAAGGGGGCGAGCTTGCACAGCGTGTCCACCAGGACTCAATCTGGGCACACAGGGAGCACTACTGAGGAGCACTCCTCAGTGGCAGTCAGCATAGTGATTCTGAACACATTATTCCAGGTGTGGGGCACCAAGCCACAGGTTAATGAGCAATGCTCCTTTCTCTGCTTTACCTAAGAGGGAATCACTTCATTCCAGAGGCAACTGATCCCATCCCTTTCTGATTTGATTATCTTTATTGTTCCCCAGGAGTTTTGGTTTTTAAAAAGATCTGCAAGCTCCCTGTGCTAGAGACCTACCTAGCCAGACACAGCCGTAAAGCTCCACCCTCATGCACACATTCATGGAGTGGTCAGTGACTGGAATGAACCGGACAAATCTGGCCACGATGGGTGGTTCCAAGTCCTTTAGGAAAATGTCATAGGGGTTACTGTTTCCATCCAGCACCTGAGAAGAGAGGAGAGAGTGAGAAGAGATGATATTAAATCATCCTCACTTTCCTTTTTTTTTTTTGAGACAGAGTCTCGCTTTGCTGCCCAGGCTAGAGTGAGTGCCGTGGCGTCAGCCCAGCTCACAGCAACCTCAAACTTCTGGGCTCACGCAATCCTCCTGCCTCAGCCTCCCGAGTAGCTGGGACTACAGGCATGCACCACCATGCCCGGCTAAATTTTTCTATATATATATATTAATTGGCCAATTAATTTCTTTCTATTTATAGTAGAGACGAGGTCTCGCTCTCACTCAGGCTGGTTTCGAACTCCTGACCTCGAGCAATCCTCCCGCCTCAGCCTCCCAGAGTGCTAGGATTACAGGCGTCAGCCACCGTGCCCGGCCCATCCTCACTTTTCTCCACCCCTCATCACCTTTTTGATGGACCCTCTCCCAGCAGAAAGTATCCACTGAGCTTTCCCAGCAGTCTTGATATTCCTCTCTGTGCCCACTTCCCCCCCTCCCTCACCCTGGGCTGCACATTGACAAGGGCATGCTGGGTCTGTGGACACACCAATCTACACAGACAACTTGTCCTCTTTTTCTTCTAGCTTAAGTCAAAATATGGTCTCAGACATCCCGGGTTCTGGACGTTTCTTCTTTCTACCTGTTTCCCATGCCGGTTCCGCCAAGAGATCCAGCGAGTGCCATCCCGACTGTAATTGATCTTGTACATGGGGGCAAACTCAATGCCATGACCCCCTGCATGGCGCCCCTGGGTCCCCACCAGAGTTATAAAATGTAGGGTGTGCAAGTCAATCTGCAAAAATTCCTTCAGGTCATCAGGTTCCACTGGAATCTCAGGGCACCAGGCTCCATCCCCTTCTTCTGAGTCCAGCCTTGAGAGGTGAGGGGGGGTGGGGGGAGAAGGAGAAACCATGAAACCACAGAGTTGTTTACCGCTCATAGCAAGCAGCTGCCTGGTGCCGTGGGAGAGGGCAGGCTGGGAGCCCAATCCAGATAAACTGTTTGGGTTTTCCCCACAGGTCTGACTGCCACCACAGTACCCATTTGTGGTCAGGTGCCTCTCCCCAGGGCACCACGAAACTCAGAGAGACAGTCACCACCAGGGAGATGGAGGCCTTCAGATCACATGTCACCTTTATTTCCCATCCTGATTTAGAGACCTTGAGGGAAAGAAACCCCTTCTTACCCTCTGTTCCCCTTTGGAGTCATTTCACATCTCCCCTGCCACTTTCGGACTCCGCTTAACAAAGCTAGCCACTTCTCCCTTGGATGTCCAGCAGTGGGAGTGGGGAGGGAGAGAGGGGAGGCCCTCCAGCGAGGCAGGATGGGCACGGCAGCCCAGCAAGCAGCCATGGAAGGGTAAGGTCAGTGCGAGGGTAAGAGCAACTCAGGGGAGTAGTAAATAACCTGGTTTCATTTTATTACCTCCAGGGCAAGCTACCACTGAGCAAAATTGTGAAATCATCATAAGGTTTATTCTGAGAACCTCTTACCACTTTCCCTCTCCCTTTTCTCACCGATGCTACCCACAACTTTGCTGCTCCTTTCCAACCCTACAACCACCAGTGCTTTACAGTGAGTGAGGTTGCACAAACACCCACTGACAAGAGGCATGGACACTAGCTCCCAGCCTCCTCCATAATCTGCCCCTTCCCATAGCTGCCATTTTGGCCCACCTCCTGCATCAGCTCGTGGTGAGAAGGCAGCTAAAGCACATCCACTGGGTATCAATGAACCCATTCACCATGGGTGGTATGGCTCTGGGGCCTCTGTGGTTGGAATGGGGTTGCAAGACCAGCACATGTGGCCAAGCCTTGAATTCTCTCCCTGGAAACATACAGAGCAGGACAGGCCCCCTTGATGTCCTCCCTTCACTCTCACTAGCCCCTGCCAGTACCACTCTTCTGTGTCAGGGCTCTGTGTCCAGGAAATCTGTCCAACCCACCACTCAGGCTTTCCTGAAGCAGCCATCCTCACCTTCCATACTTGGCAGCTGTAGACTCCGACCACTGACTGGAAGCTGAGATGTCTTCATCTGGAATGTGCCCTCCCGACATGCCCAGAGGGTAGCGGCATATAGCTGGACCAAGAGAAACCAAAGAGAAAAGAGAGAACATGCTTTTATTTTGATTTCCAGAGCCCCCTACAAAGAATATCACTGATTATTGAACAGGGAATAAGAGGACTTAAATCTTCCTAAGTCCCTCTATGACCCCAGTTTGACCGCCCTGATTGTAGCAGACTTGTCTTCCTGGCCCTCACTCCAAATACAATTTGAGCTTCCAAGATTAGACCCTTAGCCAAGCCTGTCTTTTTGTCCAAACTCTAATGAGTAATGTGATATAATGTAGTATGCTGATTTATGCTTGGTATTTGGTATAACCCCAGTGGCCCATCTCCATTCTCTTATTAGCAGATGTGTACTTCTAATCAATTTCCCAACAGTAATGAGTCATGCTCCCAATCACCAGGTACCCTTATGGTTTATAGAATTATTTTGTTAGGTAGATAATTTCATGAAACTACAAAGCAAGCCAATAAACTCTCCTATGATGAACATACTATTTTGGCCCCAATTAGCACCATGTTCTGGCCCCTGGCTAAAAATAATAACTTCTGAGCATGGACTTCTATTTTCAACCAAAGACAAAGTAACAGGGATCAGATTTGCACCCTGTGTTAAACAACTAAAAAGTACAAAATATATGAAAATTTAAGTTTTAAGATGATGAACATCAGACAACAAAGGAAAGCAATCTCTGCAAGTCAGGAAACAAAGATGAGCCCTACAACTGTACCAGCTTATTGCCACAAGAATGTGTCTAGGCTACAGCACTATAAGTGAGAACTCAGGAAGAGCCTGGAGAATTTCCTGAGACAAGAAGACAAAGATAAGGGTTCAGAGGGGTCAGGAGGGCTAGCATTATCAGGACATTGAGCTGCCAGACAGAATTCACCATACCTAAATTTTAATTTCAAATAAACAACAAAAAAAGTTTTAGTATAAGTATGTCCCATGCAATAAAAAATAACCAGATTTGTAAAGAAGTAGAAAAATGGAATCCATTGTGAAAAGAAAAAAAAAAAAGGAACCAATTCAGAACTGATTGCATTTCAAAATCCCAATGCCATTTGTTACAGAAATTTAAAAACAACTTTAAAATTCATATGAAACCACAAAAATCCCCAAATACCCAAAGTAATTTTGAAAAGAAGAACAAAGTTGGACATATCACCCTTGCAGATTAAAATATATTATAAAGGTACTTTAAACAGTATGGTACTGGAATAAAAATAGACATATAGACCAATGGACTAGAGAGCCCAGAAAGGACCTACACATAAAACGTCAACTGATCTTCGTCAACGGTGCCAAAAATATGCAATGGGTAAAAAGTAGTCTTGTCAACAAATGGTGCTGGGAAAACTAGATAGCCACATGCAAAAGAATAAAATTAGACTGTTATCACACATCATACACAAAAATCACTCATAATGAATTAAAGATTTAAACATAAAGCCTAAACCTGTAAAACTCCTGGAAGAAAACATAGGGGAAACATTGGTCTAGGCAATGAATTCTTGGATAAGACACCAATAGCACAAGCAACAATAGGTGGAGCTACATTAAACTAAAATCTTCTGCACAACAAAGGAAACAATGAACAGAGTGAAAAGACAACCTTGGGAATGGTAAAACATATTTGTAAACTATATATTTGATAAGGGGTTAATATCCAAAATATATAAGGAACTCATACAACTCAGTAGGGAAAAAAGATAACCTGATTTTAAAATGGGCAAAGAACTTGAATAGACATTTCTTCAAAGAACTCATACAAATGGCCAACAGTTATCTGAAAAGAGGCTCAACATCAGTAATCATTAGAGAAAGGCAAATCAAAACCACAATGAGATAGCACCTCACACCTGTCAGGATGGCTATTATCAAAAAAACCCCCCAAAAGATAACAAATATTGGTGAGGATGTAGAGAGATTGGAACACTTGTACACTGTTGATGGGAATGTAAAATAGGGTAGCTGCTCTGGAAAGCAGTATGGGGGGTCTTCAAACTGTTTAAAATAGAACTACCATATGATCCAGAAATCCCACTTCTGGGTTTAGACCCAAAAGAATCTATGTCAGAATCTCAAAGCAATGTCTCCATTCCTATGTTCGTTGCAGCACTATTCGCAATAAGCAAGACATAGAAATAACCCAAATGTCCATGGGCCGATGAATAGACAAAGAATATGTGGGATATACACACAGTGGAATATTACTCAGTATTACAACAGAAGGAAATTCTACTATTTGCAACAACATAGATAATCCTGGAGGACACTATGCTGCATGATTCCATTTAGATGAGGTATCTAAAATAGCCAAACTCATAGAAAGAGAAAGTAGAAGGATGGTTGCCAAGTACTGGGAGGAGGGAGAAATGGGGAGTTCCTGTTCCAGTGATACAAGTCCACTCATACAAGATGAGTAAGTTCTAGAGATCTGCTGTACAACACTGTGCCTATAATTAACAATAGCATATGTTACACTTAAAAATCTGTCAAGAGCGCAGGTCTCATATCAAGTGTTCTGGTAGTAAAGACAACAATAATAAAGAACTGATTACATTTTGCATCCTACACACTGCACTTGCCTTACCCTAGACCCAGCCCTGCTATTCAGTAACAAAAAGGAACAAGTTGTTGATGCATGCTACAACATGGATAAATTTTTTAAATAATTATGCTGAGTGAAAGAAGTCAGACAAAAAGAGTGCACATCTTATGCTTCTATTTATGTAGAACTCTAGAAAATGCAAACAAGTCAATCTATAGTGACAGCAAGCAGATCAGTGGTTTCCCTGGGGGAGGGAGGAATGGCCAGAGGAATTATAAAGGGGCACAAAGAAATGTTTAGCAGTGATGGATATGGTCATTATCTTGATTATGGTGATGATTTCATGGGTTTATGCATATATCAAAACTGATCAAGTTGCACATGTTCAATGTGTGTAGTTTATTGTATGTCAATTATACTTCAAAAAAACTGTTTTTAAAATAATCATCTCTG
Organism: Microcebus murinus; assembly: GCF_040939455.1. Taxonomy (NCBI): domain Eukaryota; kingdom Metazoa; phylum Chordata; class Mammalia; order Primates; family Cheirogaleidae; genus Microcebus; species Microcebus murinus. Next base: position 110,534,268 of record NC_134105.1, on the reverse strand, counting down.
GAGCAAAATACTGCACTGAGATTTTGATTTGTATATTTACACTCCCCTTTTCAAAGCAGGTGGCCAGGCAGTCACGATTCTTCACCTCGTGAAAGATTTACGTTTACAGGGTACAAATAAGAAACTGCTTGAAGACAAAGATCTTCCTGGAAAGCCTGCCTCATTGTAAGGGGTGGTAGGGTGGAGCAGAGGTGGCAAGGAGAAAGGTGCTGCAACTTCCCTAGGCTCAGAAGGGGACAGAGGTAGGCAAATCACAGTACTAATAGGTACCAAGCCCCATTTCCTGGACGTGCTCTGGACAGGTGGTGAACATCAGGGGAACAGGTTTCATGTGAGCAGCGTAATGCCCAGGCTCGGCATGGACACAGCAGAATTTCTGTCCCTAAGGAACATCACGGGCTCAGAGAATGGGGATATACACTGCAGCCACGATGAACTGAAGGCAAGAGGGACCTTCTGCCTGTGTCATCCCAACTGAATCTCCTGGATTCTTATCTGCCCCCAGGAAAGGGAGGGATGGTTCTAGGCCCAGGACTAGTTGATGCTTCCAGAAACTGTGGTTAAGCAAAATCAGATGCAGGCAGCTTGGGCAAGAAACATGACCACATACCCAACTGGAACTCTGCTACGTTCACTATCTACTACATTTTCCAGGTTAGATTTGACCCAAGAAGTGAACATGGAAAGTTAATATCATTTTGCCTATTCTCACTGAAAGTACAATTTCTCCACCCAAGGTGATGCGTTCCGCAGATACTCCCTATGCTCCCATCTTAAGGGCAAACCTGAACTCTTTTGGAATGAAGCAACAATTTCTCGAATTCCGTTCTCTGAGAAGTGAAATTGAAGGGAAGAGTAAGGATGAGGAAATGCTAATATCAGATGCCCATGGAGCTGGCATTTTCAATGAGTGAGGTCAATGTGCATTTTATAAATCACACACAGAAAATGGCTCTCTCAGGGGCCTGCTTTGACCCTGCCTCCATGTGGATCCTACACATTATTAAGCGTGCTCAGTGTTTTAATCCTTGGCACCAGTGACTTAATGAACAAGGAGAGGCTTCTGGAGACCTTTAACCTGGGCCACATGCCCCAGTTCAATTTACCAGAGCACTTGCTTTGGCATCTGGGACCCAAGCCCAGCTACTACTAACACAGAACTTTGCTTTCTCTTTGTCACTGTCCCTTGTGTGTGTATCTCCCTCAGGGACCTCCTGGCGAGGAGGCCTGGCTGTGTAAGGCAGGCACTGCTGGCTCCTGTGGCTACAATCCATGTCACACAGTGCCCCCAACTGCCATTTTGACCCTGAAAATGGAGTTCTTAACAAGTTGCAAAGTGCCATTCCATTGCTTACCTTTATTTTTTTATTTTTATTTTTTTTTTACCCTTATAGTAGCCTTACATGTCAGGCAGGGCACACACTATTATTCTCAAAATACGTGCAGGCTAAGCATCCCAAGTCCAAAAGTCCAAAACCCAAAATGCTCCAAAATTCCAAAACTTCTTAAGCACCAACATGAGGCTCAAAGGAAATGCTCACTGGAGCATTTCAGATTTCAGATTTTCTGATCTTGGATGCTCAGCCCGGTAAGCATATATACTATGCAAATATTCCAAAATAAAAAAAAATAAAAAAATCTGAAACCCAAAACACTTCTGGTCCCAAGCATTTGGAATAAGGGTTGCTCAACCTGTAGTATAAGGGCAATAGCCGAAGGCCCACAGCTATTATCAAATAGTAGGGGTTTGACCCAGATCATATTTGTGTCCCAACCCAGTTTGTCGCAATACACCAGAATGTCCCCTCTACTTTAACCAAGAGTGCCCTGCTGCAAGCTGTGCCTTCCAAGATGCCAGGCTGCTGGAGAAACACTGCAGATTAGCAAGAGAGCTGCTCTCCAGCACATTCTCTTCTGAAACTAAAGCTTTGTTCAGAGCCCAGTCCTGTCTCCAACCCCACCATTGCTTTCCAAACCACAGTTTATTTTAATTCCTATATCTATTAATTCATTCCTTCAACAGTTTATTGAGCACTGTGAGAATACGGCAGTAAACAAAACAGACAGAAAACCTTTTGTTAAACAGTATTCATTCCAGTGTGCAGAAACAGGCAATAAGCGAATAAATATATGAGAGAAGATAGCAAGTGCCGTGAAGAAAAATGAAGTATGGAAAAGGAATAGGTGCTCTTTTAGGTAGAAAGATCAAGGAAGGTGCCTCGGAGATGGTGACTTTGAGCAGAGAACTGAGTGAAGGGAGAGACAGCAAGCCAGGTGGCTCTGGAGGGGACAGGTGCTTTATGCAAAGGAAACAGGAAGTGCAAAGGTAAGCCTGAGGACAGAGCATACTCATTGTGGAGGCTGTTTGGGGTGCAGCAAGGAGGCAGTTGACCCAAATTGGAAAGACTAGTTACAGTTATTATGCCAGCCTTCTCCTTTTGCAATGTAATGAACTTGCACTAAGAGCAAGCATTTTTGAGAGAGAACAGTACCAATTGCAATGAATGTCTCTTTCCTTGATTTCTGACTTTTTAAAATATCTTCTATGTAGCATTAGATACATGCTGCTTTGTAATATAATTATTTGTGTGATGTCCTATCTCCCTGGCAGATGGCAAACTTTGAAGTAGGGGCAAGGTGCTGTATATTGTTCATTTTTATTTCTCATTTGGGAGGAGAATAGGTGCTCAAAATATTTACTGAAAAAAGGAGACAAACTTTAGAGACAGATACAGATGTGGAGTAGGAATAATGTTGAATAAAATGCAGGCTCCCTCCAAACCTCATCCCCCAGTCTTTTCCATTTCAGCCAACTTTGCTTTTCCAAGGACTCAAGGCAAAATTCTCCCACCATCCTTGACGTCTTTAGTACCCTGTATCCAGTTCCTCCGCTGATAAGAAATCCTGGTGGTTACCCTAAAAACATCTCCATATCCCACTTACTTCTTCCCACACAGTTTTACTACCATTGTAAGCCAGTTCACTGTCTTCCATCACCAGAAATAATACAACCATCTCTCCTCACTGCTCTCCCTCCGTCCACTTTTCCCCATGCATCTTTTAAACTGTAAGTCAGATCACAAAACTCTTCTGCTCGAAACCCTTCTGCCCTTCAATAACTTCCCATCTCACTCATAATAAAACTCCAACTGTTCCTCCAGGGACCTGCATAACCTGTCCCCTGGCTGTCCTGCACCTTGTCCCCACCCAACTGTCTCCATCAGCCACACTGGCCCCCCTGCTGTTCCTCAAACACACTAAGTATCTTCTTCTCCAGGAATTTGCATTTACTGCCAAGTATTTAATTCAGTAATATAAGAATCTTCATAGGCTTGAGATTCATAGGAGAATATCATAGTTCCCACTTCATAGGAGACTATCATAGTTCCCACTTTTCACGTATTACAATAACATCTCTGAAATCTGGATGCACTTAACAAGTAAATCGTGTCATAGTTTAACAGGCAGCAGTGTTTTCTTCTTAGAGGCGCATCAAGTAATGACGCGTCATAGAGTCAGCAGTTTCTTAAATTCGATGAAAGAGTAAACTAGCACCCATTTAGAAGAATTTATCAAGTGTTAGGCACTATGATAAGTATTTCCTCACTCAATATTTCATGTTTCCGATTGAGCACACATTGTGCCTTAGGAGTTTTAACTGTACAAAGGCATTCGTTGAGTAAATACTAACTCATCTTAGAATCTGACTCCGAAGCCTGTGATAATCATTGAGCTACACGACCTCTGAAAATCGAGGCTTCAAATCCACTCCTGGCTCTACCGCTTATACCATGCGGGATCTGCACAAGCTCCTGGCCCTCTTTGGTTCTCAGTTTCCTCCCGTGGAAAGCAAGGGAGTGCAATTAGGCATTCTTTAAGGCAGTGACCCCTAAAAGTCAGTCCATGGGCCAATTGCTCCAGAACTGCCTGGAAAAGTTTTAGAATACATATTTGTGAGCCTCCTCTTAGAGGTTTTGCTTTGGTATAGCTGAAGCTGAGCCCAAGAACCTACATATTTTCTAAAGTCCCCAGGTTCTGTGGCATGGCCGAGCTTGAGAACCACCACTCCTGGGTCCCTTCCAGCCGGGACACATGATGATTCTCTGGGGCCATGCTGGGAAGTCAGAGAAATCCACATTGACAGTCCCACTGGGTTTTCATTCCCAGCTATCATGCGCCTGCAGACACTGGGCCATGGATGCAGTGAGAACCTCTGCTTCTTGGAACATCCAAAGTAAACTAGAAATGAAGAATGAGGGTCACCCAGGGTGAATCACGATATTGTTGCAAATGACTTCCCCGCCAAGGCAGGGCTCATTCTGGGAACACCAACCAGGAAGTTGTAATAGAGCTGTTGCTGCTGCTACAGCTGCCTCTATGACACATTTCAGCTGGATTTTGAATCCTGGACTTAGAAATCCTTTGTATCCTAACCAAATCCCTCCAGTAACTTTCCTCACTTAGCAGATGAGAAAAATGAAGTAAAAGAGACACAAAGTGCAGAGGTGAGAGGATGGGGACAGATCCACGTAGGAAACTCTGCTATGTGGGATCAAAGGAGTGCCAGTTCCCTTCCAGAAGGCTCTTGCAAGCGCATTTCAGCTGTCATTGTGTTACAGCTGTGGCCCTCAAAGTGTGCTTCCAGCAGCAGCAGCAGCACCTGGGAACTTATTAGTAATGCATATTCTCAGCCTCAGGTTGATCTATTGAATCAGAAACTCTAGCAGGGGGAGGAAGCAGCAAACAGTGTTTCAACCAGCCCTCTAGGTGATGCAAGCTTGAGAACTAGAGCGACTGGGATGGGGGGAGGTAAGTAAGGCTTCAATTCTCCGCACAAAGAACATGTTAAGTGCACCAGTGTCCTCTCCTCCCCGTCCATCCAGCCCTTCCACCATGCAGAGGGCTGTAAGCCAACCAGTGTGGCAACAGCGCTGATGAGAATCGGAAGGGCTCTCCCTGAGTCAGCTTCTGCCTGGAGAACAATACAGAATTCTTGGAGAGGAAGAGTTCAGGAATGGTAGGTGATATGTTTTTCTTGCTGGGAGGCAGTTAAAGGGTCAGAAGTAAACTTGGCCTTTGAGAATCATCCAGTCCTTTAGCAAGTCCTACAAATTCTACATCCTGCAAACTTCTCAAGTTCAGCTATTGCTCTCCTTCTCCACTCCCCCCATGCAGCACCCAACCCCTCCCATCTGGACCACTGTAGTGCCTTCTAGCTCTTCTTCCTCAGCCCTCTATTGTCCCTCTAAGTGAGCTTCCTAAAACTTTAATTTTTTTTTTTCTGAAACAGAGTCTCACTCTGTTGCGGGCTAGAGTGCCATGGCGTCAGCCTAGCTCACAGCAACCTCAAACTCCTGGGCTCAAGCGATCCTTCTGCCTCAGCCTCCCGAGTAGCTGAGACTACAGGCATGTGCCACCATGCCCGGCTAATTCTTTCTATATATTTTTAGTTGGCCAATTAATTTCTTTCTATTTTTAGTAGAGACAGGGTCTCGCTCTTGCTCAGGCTGGTTTCGAACTCCTGACCTCGAGCGATCCACCCGCCTCGGCCTCCCAGAGTGCTAGGGTTACAGGCGTGAGCCTCCGCGCCCGGCCTTAAAACTTTATTCTAACAAGAACTCTCTAACAGTTTTCCACTCTTCTTAAGAAAAATGTGACCTATGAGGTCTGCAATGATCAGGCCTCAGCCTACTCTCTGGCCTTCTCTCTGCCTACCCCCATCCCTGCTCGGCTCTTTGCTCTCCATATCCCAGCACACTGGCCTTGTTTCCATTCCTAAAAGCACAAAGTAGCTCCCAGCCTCAGGGTCTCTGTATGTGATGCTCCCTTTACCGGGGATGCCCATCCTCTCTCCTTCACCCTCCAGCTCTCAGCCTGTCACTCCCCCAGGGGATTCCTCCCAGCCACACCCCACCCACCCCAGTTAGAAATTTCTGTTATATACTCTTCTAACACACCGGTTTTCCGCTATAGCACTTTTCACTCTTGTAATATAAATACAATCTATATTTGTTTAATTTTGGTCTTCCCACTAAACAGCATGTGTTATAAGAACAAGGATCATGCCTATCCTTTTCTCTGCTGTATCTCCAGTTTCTAGTAGGGTATCTGGCATTAAATGAGTGTTCAATAAATGTCTGTTGAAAAGTGATAAAAGAGTTTCCTGTTGTGCATTATTACAGGGTTTAAAAACAAAGTCCTGGGGCTGGGCACGGTGGCTCATGCCTGTAATCCTAGCACTCTGGGACGCCAGGCGGATCACTCAAGGTCAGGAGTTCGAAACCAGCCTGAGCAAGAGTGAGAGCCTGTCTCTACTAAAAATAGAAACAAATTAATTGACCAATTAATATAGAGAGAGAAAAAATTAGCCAGGCATGGTGGCACATGCCTGTAGTCTCAGCTTTTCGGGAGACTGAGGCAGTAGGATTGCTTGAGCCCAGGAGTTTGAGGTTGCTGTGAGTTAGCCTGATGCCGCAGCACTCTAATCTGGACAACAGAGTGACACTCTGTCTCAAAAAAAAAAACAAAGTCCTGGGAATTTCATCAAGGGTAAATTGACAAAATATATGAGGCTTCCTTATAAGTCTGAGTCACCATATGCCTTATTGCAATCTACCTTTCCCTTCATGTATTTAGTCAACAAATGCATTTCTTTAATGAATGTTCATATATTCATTTAATAAATAAGTCTCTGCTGTGTGTCAGGTATTGTTCCGAAGATATACTAGTAAACAAGACAGATAAAATAACTTATCTCATTGACCTTACATTCCAGTAGGGGAGATGGACATAAGACAATAGATTTTCAGTAATCAAATAGACACACTTTGTCTATTTGACAATAGCTATTACTGGCTATTACTATTCAAGTAGTGTGACAAAGCCATGGAAAATACTGAAACATGGAATGGGGATAAAAGCAGTGGGGCTGGGGTTCTTTCAAGTAACAACCTTCAACAAGGAACTTCTGGCCGAGCGCGGTGGCTCACGCCTGTAATCCTAGCACTCTGGGAGGCTGAGGCGGGAGGATTGCTCAAGGTCAGGAATTCGAAACCAGCCTGAACAAGAGCGAGACCCCGTCTCTACTATAAATAGAAAGAAATTAATTGGCCAACTAATATATATAGAAAAAATTAGCCGGGCATGGTGGCGCATGCCTGTAGTCCCAGCTACTCAGGAGGCTGAGGCAGGAGGATCGCTTGAGCCCAGGAGTTTGAGGTTGCTGTGAGCTAGGCTGACGCCACAGCACTCACTCTAGCCTGGGAAACAAAGTAAGACTCTGTCTCAAAAAAAAATAAAAAAAAAACAAAAAAACAAGGAACTTCTATTTCACCTGTGTTTGTTTACCTCTTCATTGAAGTTGTGAGTAGTTCTGAGAACAATAATCATGTCAGGTTCTCCCTTTTCCCCTCAGCACCTGCCAGCACACAGCACCCATTATGTGATTAACACACATTTGGCAAATAAATAAGTAGACAAAAAGGCAGGGAGGGCTGCAAGCATTACAAGCCTTCTTCAGACAATGAAAGTTAGACTGGAAGTCTAGAAATCTGGACAAAGCAATGTAAGGATGAGGATAGGAAATTCAGAGATAAGAAAATGGGCAAAGTTTCTTGGTCAATCTGTACTCCCAGGAGCCTCAGAGAAAGGGCCCAGGAAAATGGACAAGCTGATCTTGGATGGCCTTTCTCATCCTACTGGATCTTTGGAACCAGAAGAAGCCCAGGGCAATCAACGTGGCACTTCTCAGCAGTACCAGTGTGGTTTTCCCATTGAATATGCCTATTTTCGGTACACTCCTCCTGTGGAAGGGATCCCAGCCAACAGTGAAGACGCAGAACTGCCAAGTTGGCACATGTCCTAAATGTCAGGTCCCCTCACTTTTCCCCAAGTCCCCTTGCGTGTTCATCAGAGCCCACCCATCTGTCTTCCTTACATTGTAAAACGTAAAGAAGCATGAAAACGTAGGGAATAGCAAGGGAAACAAGAGCCCCTGCAGCAAATAAGTATTTTGCCTGCTGAGTTGTCTTAGTGGTTTCCTGATGCTTCCACTACCCACCAATCTCCTGGACAGAGAAGCCGATTCACTTTCCAGTTTCCCAGAGTGGAAAACTACCAGCACAGGCCGCTGCGTGCCCAGCAGGGAGCCCCAGCTCTCCAAGTTCTGGTAGGGCCTGGCAGGCAGGCTGAGGAGAAGCAGCTGCCACCAAGCCCCAGCTTCCCAAGAATTATTTTTCATACTCCCCTGCCAACGCTGAGAGCCTGAAAGGGCTGCTTGTTTCACGATGTTTACCGTCTCACTACCAGCTCCAGACCACGGGCTCCCCGTCAATGAGTGCCCTATATGCGGCTTCCAGGAAAACACACACATGGCCCATGTGAGGCCTGAGGCACAGAGAGCTGCCACCTGGGCCTTGCTGGACACAGGGGAGACAAGACTGACAGGGGGGCCCCAACTGGGGTTAACTGGGGAGGGGGCCCAAGCCAATGTATGGCCTAAAGCAACATCTGCAATCACAAAAGTTTACAGCCAGGAAGGCAATTTAAGAACCCAACCTCTCTCGTGGCTTTAGGCGAAATATCAGAACCTCTGAGGCCCACAAAACGTGAACCGACTTACTCAAGGACACACAGATGATTGGTGTAACCAGGATTGAAACTCAAGTCTCCTGATCCCTGGTTCTTCCTTCTTCAACCCCAGGCTACCATGATCAAATGACAAGAGAGTCCAATTAAAGAAGCTGTCACCAGAGCTCCCTGCTCCCCACGAGCTCCACGTAGCCGGCTACTTCCAGCTGGTTCACTGTGCAGATAAGTTTCGACACGACAGGATTGCACCGGGGGCCAAGACAGATTGTTTGTGGTTTTTTGTTTTCTTCAGTCTACAGGGTTATTCTTTAGGTATGATGGGGCTATTTCATTAAGATCTCTTTTACCCAAGTTGAAATTCCCCTTAGGAATAGCCCTTTAGGACTGCAGGTTTCCTGAAAGCCCAAAATATTTTCCAGAAACAATTATCACAGAGCTCCAGGAGGGCAGTCCCCAAGCTGTAGTGGGTTTCAGGGTACAAGATATGAACCAGACAATGCGTTCTTCTTCCTGGTTAACGAAGTCAGTGAAGCCTTCACAGTAAAACGGTATATCCTCTCCCCCAACAAGGAGGTAAGTTTAAAAGACAGCTGGGTTGCCATGAAGGTCACGCATTGAGAAGAAAACTGGATCATGGTTTGGAATCATGATAGGTTTATACTTAAAACTTGATTCTTCCAATTCCAAATGTGAGACTCCAAAACTAGTTACCAAACCTCTGTGAATGTCAATTTTCTCATCTTTAATAATCCTGCCAAGTAGGATTGTTGTAGAGATTTGATATAATAAATAGATTAGATACTATTTATTTTTAAATTATTTAAATTATTTTTACTCTGACTCATTCAATAAAGATTGGAGTTGGTTTCCAAAGTTGCATAAGTTAAAAAGTAAAAAATAAATAAGTGACAAAATATAGATAAGAGGAAAAGAGAATATGAACAATAAGATAAGCTAGAGCTAAGATTAACATATAAAATATATTACATTTGGTTCTATACTATTGATTGCTGATAGGCTTCAACTTTGACTCTGAGCTTCCTAGCAGTCAATTCAAAAAATGAAACATAATCAATTAACATGAATCACAGTGGCAGCAAAGCACAAGTTACCTTTTTATTTTTGTTTCCAGGTGTGATGGAGTAGCTTGCAGTAATCAGCACTTCCCCAAGAGTAACTGGAAAAGCTAGATAAAATTCATAAGTCATCTATTTGGAGGTATTTGATAGCTGCTGAAGAAATGAGAATAGAGACACTAAGATATCAAAGTAGGGAGAATCTCAAGAGAGGTGAGGGAACTTCTGCAGCCACTGTTAGCCATTTGCCAATTTGGAGCAGGTGCAAGAGGCTGACTCTGGGCTTGGCCCTGGTAGAGGTCACTACAGGACAAAATCAGCAGAGCGTTTGAAGGAGACCTGGGATCCATTGAGCAGGCAGCAATTGTCTTGCTCAGCGCATGTGCCAAATGCTGGGGCTGTGTGGAGGTGGAATGTAAAAAGCCTAAGGAGAAACTCTCTGAAAAGCCAAACTAAGTTTTCGAGAGTCTTATAAAACAAGGGTTAAAGTTTAGGACCTGCCAGGAAGAGAGAACACGCAGGAGTTTTTAAGAAGCATTGAATGACTGAGAGTTAAAGCTTATATTCTACCAACTACCCAGTGTGAAGATATTCTGCTCTGCCAAGTAAGAACAGATCCCTCCAACTGCTCTAACTGTTGGCCAGTGTGGACACTAGGTTCGTATTGTTTTAAGAAGGCTGAAGATCCAAATATATTCTCCAAGAGAAGACCACCCCAGCTTCACAGGAAAGCAAGCCAAGCCAGTTTCTACCCACAGGCTGGATATTTTAGTGGCTACAGATAAAGAAAAAATGTGCTTAAATGTACCCAAATATGTATAAGTACCCTATTCTTGGCATTTCAAGGGAGGAATTTAGATTCTATTTTTCGTGTTCTATACCCTATATTCAAGACATAACGTCTAACAATGACATGTAGGTTCTGTGTGCAAGCATTGCTAACTTAATAAATGATTCGTCCTCATAAGAGAAATTAGGGATTAGTTTTATTTAATCAAGAAGCACAACCACTAACCAAAGATACATCACATTGTTGTTGTTATTGGTATGGCTATCTATTACTATTGAGCTAGTTCCTCAATAAAGAAAAACTATTACAAGGTCCTAAATGTTTGTCTAAACTACTAAAAATAAACAAACTAAAACTGTAGCTTTCCCAAGGCGGATTGATCCTATCCCCATAGCCAGGGATCCTCCCATGCCAAGACAAATCGTGTCTTAAGTCAGCAATGTTTATCCATAGTAGATACACTTCTCTGGGTACCTTATACCTTTAATATAGGTCATAGTACCTGAAATATTGAATTTGAATTCCTCCCTCGAAACACTAGGAGATTTATACATATTTGGGTAAATTTACACACATTTTTCTTTAGTAATAACCATCAAAATGCTCTGCCTATATACTAAAGCAGGGAGACCTTAGGCACTTAGGAATGAGCATAGAGACCTCCCCCTGCCCCACAGCCTAGAGTTGCTCTAGCTCTGAGGTGATGGGCACTCCCAGCCCCCCAAGACCAGAAGACTGGGCCCCTGGTACTTCACATTAGTAGCTGTAGCTCTGATTTATTCACTCCAAACTTAGCATTTCCATCATTTAAAGGGGTCATATTCCTAGGGTTTCCTTCTCAGCTTCCCAATATCTTTCTGAGATCAAGTCTCACATGAGATCTTTTTTTATTTTTTTGCAGAAAAATACAGAAAAGTCTGGGAGTTCCTTGACTTTCTTTCTTCCCTCCCTCTCCTTGTTCCTCAAACATGTATTGATTGCCTATATAAGCCAAGCACTGTAATAGGTACCGGTCATAGATACACAAGAGATCATCATCACACCAAATTAGACAAAGACCAAAGTCATAAAAATCTTTGAAGCAGAAAAAAAAAAAGTTGCATATTTTTTTTCAACAGCTCATCATCTCCCACTTTAGCCTATAAAAAAAAAATTCTCACTGATTTGAATGTCTTAACTTTTCCTTTATTTTACTGTGTATGTGTCCAAACCACCAAAAAATTCTGGGAGGCCTATCTTGCCACAACCATGCTCTTCAGAGACCTGCTGGCTAAGACCAAGCGCTAAGTCAACAATCACACTATTCTCCCCAGAAAAAATTCATAGTAATGGATATGCTTGGCCCAGGCATAGGGCCCTGCGTTCCTTTGGAGTTAGGATGGCCAGAGTTCAGGATTGTCAGAAGCCCCATTCCCCAAAGGCAACTTGAGTATCTCGTGGGGACCACAAGAGACCATAATGGTCACTAATGTGTCTTTTCTTCTCTTTCCTGCCCCATCATCTGCTTGATAGAAACTACTATTTTGTGGTGCTTGGGTTATTTTAATTTGCTTCTCTTCCAACAGCAACAAATCGCAACCCTTGATATTTGCATATAACTCTCCCAAGTCCATCCACTTCCTTTCTTCATTTAGACTCCCACAGTCACCCTGTGGAGTGCAGAGAGCAAAATTATTAGCCCCATTTTCTAAGTGAGCAAAGTGAGGTAGAGAGACTTGCCTACAGTCACAAAGCTAGGTAGCGACAGAGCTGGAACTGGAATCTAGGTCTCTTGATTTCCATTGCCATGGTCTAGTCACCATACCATGCTGTCATCACACCCTGCTGTCAGCACACGCACTGTCAGTACTGTGACCCCAGGGGCCAAGACCACCAAGTGGGAGAACAATGTGGACAGAGGGCGCAGGGAGGGTTATTGCCTGTCTCAAGTTTAGAACATTCTGGTCCCAGGATTTGTGGAAATATGATAGTGAAAGGAAACTGCAGCCTGGGAAGGAGAACATGGCATAGCGTTTTGTTCACACTGGGTGAAGACAAGGCCTTGGATCATAAAGCATTCATCACATACCAAGAATCCCAAGATCATGTGCTTCCTAACTGCTCATGAACCCTCAATGGCAATGCCTTCCTCCTGTTTTTCTATTTGTGACTCTGTAGCCTTTTCTTACACTCTAAAGCCTTCCCTTCCTCTTTTCACCTGGCCTGGCAAATACCTTTCACTCTAGCTCATTCTCATACTTTCAGGATCTCAGCTAGCATGATGCTGGAGATTTGACCGGGTTGGGTAACTCATGAAAATAAATAAATACATATAAATATATATAATATTTATCTTGTTTTATATCCTTATCCTACTTTATGTCTATATCAATCTAGGTATATTACATACTCATATCTCTATATTGTATATCTTGATCCTATGGTCTTCAAGCCCTTGGAGTTACTGTCAGCTGTTAGGAAAGGCAACAACAAGCAAGTATGTGAAATACTAATGTATGGCCCTGGTGGCTCCAATGCCAGGACTCTGCAGTAACCAGGGTCACTGGTTCCTTGTCTGTTCCTTCCAACATTGTTGGTTCTCCCACAGATTCTTGATCTTTCCCCATAGAAGCCCTGAGCAAACCTGAGTTCTGCAGGCAGTGGTGAAAACTGAGAGGTGCAAGAAAGGGCCTTTGTGTGGTGCTCTTCCTGCAGCCCCAGGAGTTTTCTCCTGGCCTTGACGTTTAGACACAAGGAGGCCAGGTCTCCACGGGCCCCTGTCCCTACTGACCACAGGAAAGTAGAGTTCTGTGCTTTCCTGTATTACTTTCAATTCATCTGACCACCTTTTATGAGCTAGGAATCTAGGCCTCAGTTTGCAAAACAACAAGATGAAGGCAAAGTTTTAGAGTAGGGACAGGGAATTCAGCTGGCTACTTTGGATGGAAAGCTGTGTTTATCCAATAGATGCATTTGGAACCTTTTATTAATCTAAGACGTAAGGACTATGAAGTGTAAAAACTCTGCCTTTTAAGAAAAAAAAATATTTTTAAGGTATAGTCTGAATAATTAAGTTAACATATAGAAGACAGCACAGAATAAGGAAAAGACTAATGTAGTCTGCCATTATCACAGTGCAATATACAAAATTAAGGAAAAGGATAGAAAATTCAGTCTTTATTAATCATATTCTGTATGCTTGAAATGATGCTAGGTATTTTACGTATATCCTCTTCATAAGAGCCCTTATGGTAGTGGTCAGTAACAGATGAGAAGACTGAGAAATTCAAAGAAGCTAAAAACCTGGCCAAGCTCACCCAGCTAGTAAGTAGGTGGCCCAGGCTGGATTCAAAGTCAGGCCTGGTCATAGTCTTTCCAAACATGTTTCCTCCCATCACTCCATCTTCCTGAACCTATTTTCCCATTTGTAGAAGACTGGATTAAGGCCGGGCGCGGTGGCTCACACCTGTAATCCTAGCACTCTGGGAGGCCGAGGCGGGCGGATTGCTCGAGGTCAGGAGTTTGAAACCAACCTGAGCAAGAGCCAGACCCCATCTCTACTATAAATAGAAAGAAATAAATTGGCCAACTAACATATATAGAAAAAATTAGCCGGGCATGGTGGCACATGCCTATAGTCCCAGCTACTCAGGAGGCTGAGGCAGGAGGATCGCTTGAGCCCAGGAGTTTGAGGTTGCTGTGAGCTAGGCTGATGCCACGGCACTCACTCTAGCTTGGGCAACAAAGCGAGACTCTGTCTCAAAAAAAAAAAAAAGACTGGATTAAATCAATCATTCTTAGCCTTTTCTGGAACTGGCCACAGAATCCTTTGAGTAACTAATAATAGAGAACTTCTCCTTTGAAAAATGCACTTTTGCCTCCACACACTAAGTCGGAGGTAAAACTGCAGGGGGTTCACAGGCCCCAGGAGCCCACTCATAGCTGACCCATGATCTGAGGTTCTTGTGCCTTGGTGTTCTGGGCGTCTCGCCCTGCAGAGGAGGCACAGGGCAGAGGGCAAGAGCTGCACCTGTACCTTGGGTGACTTGCCCAATGTCTGGGGGCCTCCATTTACCCTCTGCAGAACTGGAATAATAATAATACTCACTCACAAGATTATGGCAAAGATTAAATTGTTGACACCACTTAAAATGGTACCCAGAATACATTAAGTGTTTATTGAATATTAATCGATGCTTTTGAGTTTTACGTTCTCTTCTCCCTATTTGACACAACCAAAGGGGCTCAAGGGGCAGATTAGTTTCAGTTTTTCCCAGAGAAAGATCCTTTTACTGGCAAGAAGGAAACGAGAGGCCACCCTCAGGGTAGACTCGACAAACAAACATACAAGCAAGAAAGAGCCAATCTAGGCAGCATCTAACACTGCTCACTTAAGAGAAATTCTACCAGGGAGGTCTCTTCCCAGCCTTTTATCTCCCTCCCAGGGCCCGGCTGAGGCCATGTAACATACACACTCATGCACACATGCACACACATGCACACACATGCACACACACATACACATGCACATGCACACACATGCACATGTGTGCACACAGATGCACACTCATGCACACACATACACATGCACACGCATGCACACCCACACACATGCACATGCACGCACACATGCACACACACATGCACACAGCATTAGCACTTCAGGCCTAGTTTCAGAAACCAAAAACCAGCATCACATTCTCATTAATAGATGAGGCCACATAAGCCCTCTCAGCACATCTCCAGAGACACAAATGATGAGAACCCAGGAAAACAAAAATGATTTTCTACTTTGCAAATGTGTGTAGGTGAAGTCCCATGTATCAGCCTTGTTGGGGGGAAAGGGTGAGGATAAAGGGACAACTTGGTACAGATGGGAACCAACATCCCTAGTACTGCAATTTCTCTGTGAGGCCTGAAGGGCTTCTAGGTCCACCTTCCTCATTCGGCATGACATTGAGCCTAATTTTCCAGGTATGAGCTGTATATGACCCTGTTCGTCTTACTCTATTCTTTGGCCTTGGGCTGTCCCTCAAACCTCAATTGCCTATTACCCCAGAAATGTACATTGGAATTTGCAGAAAGGAAACCATGAGGCTGTACAGCGATACATGATTTTTAGGTAAAGATCACTTCCTCACATTGCTTCCTGAGGGGCCAGGTAGTATGGTAGAATGAACCTGGGGCTGGGAGCCTAGCACCCCTCAGTCCCTGTCCTAGCTTTACAATCAGCTAAATGTATGGGCATTGGCAAATCACTCACCTGCTTTAACTCCCAGTTCCCCCATCATAAAATGAGGAAGAGGAACTTAGATATCTCTAAGATGCATTCCAACATGCATAGTCTAGAGTACTAGTTGCCTAGACCCTAAGAACTCACTGTCATGTGGGATTGATGCTGGAAAGAACAAAACCACAGTGGTGAACCTAAAACAAATTTGGGGCCAGAAGGAGAAGAGCTCCTCCTCTCTGAATTCCAAACCCTGAATGTCTTTGCCACTCTTTTTCAAAGAGAACACATTCTGGAAACTAAAGGAGGACCACCTCTCCTCCCCCTGGGCTCTGATCTGGTAGCAAGTTGTTTGCTTCTTATTAGGGGAAAGTGAGGTATGAAAATGGGAAGTCCCAGCACTGCCCTGCCCTGGCTCTGTGCCATGGATCCTAAACGCCTGGTTTGCCTGTTGGGGAGAAGGAAGGTTTCTCCCTCTCTCAAGCACAGGCAGCTGCCACAGGCCAAGGCAGGAGAATGAGGCCAACTGGCCCTGTACTCTTTATACACAATAGTCCTATAGTTGACTGGGTGGATCCCCAGGACTTCAGATCCCTGGGCTAGGTTTTTGGGATCATCAGGATACTTCTATTCATCCTCCTACCTAGAAAACATAAGGTGCTGGTCTTCCACTGGCCACTAAAACATTGGTTTTATGGCCCCTAGAGAAGCCCGACCCCGGTGTCTGGTCAAACAAACACTACAGCCCAGTGTATTCTTGCATGTGACTGTGGAGTGTTAAGACTTCTCTTCCCCATGGAGATGCCCTTGGTTCTCCTGTCAACTCTAGCCCAAGTTGGAAATGAGGGGAAACTTGACCCAAGGACCCTCCAGGGGAATGGGTTCCCTACACGGCCCCTCTGAGTCTCTCACTCATGACCCTCCACCTACATCCTTACCCCTCAACCAACTCATCAGCTCTCCCTCCTCCCAGACATTGCACGTGCTCTTTCTCCTGTCTGAAATGCCTCTTCTTGGCCCCACTTCTAAAGAAAAAAATGCCCTGGGGCAGAATAGCTTCTAGTGCTATAAAGCTCCTGGGTTAGACTGGGGAAGGGTTTCTGGACTCACCTGCCGCAAGGTAGAGTTTTAGGTCTTAAATTAAAAAAAAAAAAAAAAATTATCAGCTATCCCTATGTGTTTAGCTCCAAAAGCGAGATTCTCCTGAAGTTTTGACTTCAGATCCCTGAGCCTGGGAAGTGAGGGAGTTGGGGACAAGTGGCCTTTCTTACAAAGAACAGCCACGCTATGCTTCTAAGCCTATCAAATTTTCCGGTATGAGCAATAAAGCTCCCACACCATAAAATCACAGCAATTTTGCAGCAGAAAGCATCTCATAGATTATCTAATTCAACTTCATCTTACTACAGGTGAAAAGATTAAGGAAGTACATAGAGACAAATAACAACTCGCTCAGTGTCACATAACTGCTGACTATGCCAGGATAATGATGAGGGTTGTTATTCAAAATAGGTAAGCTAAATACGTTTTTCTTTCTTTCTTCCTTTCTTCCTTCCTTCCTTTCTTCCTTCCTTCCTTCCCTCCTTCCCTCCTTCCCTCCTTCCCTCCTTCCCTCCTTCCTTCCTTCCCTCCTTCCCTCCTTCCCTCCTTTCTTTCTTTCTCTTTCTTTCTTTCTTTCTTTCTTTATTCCTTCCTTCCTTCCCTCCTTCCCTCCTTCCCTCCTTCCCTCCTTCCCTCCTTCCTTCCTTCCTTTCTTTCTTTCTTTCTTTCTTTCCTTCTTCCTTCCTTCCTTCCTTTCTTCCTTCTTTCCTTTCTTCCCTTCTTCCCTTCTTCTTTCCTTCCTTCCTTCCTTCCTTCCTTCCTCTCTCTCTCTTTCTCTCTCTCTCTTTCTTTCTTTCTTTCTTTCCTTCTTCCTTCCTTCCTTTCTTCCTTCTTTCCTTTCTTCCCTTCTTCCCTTCTTCCTTCCTTCCTTCCTTCCTTCCTTCCTTCCTTCCTTCCTTCCTTCCTTCCTCTCTCTCTCTTTCTCTCTCTTTCTTTCTTTCTTTCTTTCTTTCTTTCTTTCTTTCTTTCTTTCTTTCTTTCTTTCTTTCTTTCTTTCTTTCTTTCTTTCTTTCTTTCTTTCTTTCTTTCTTTCTTTCTTTCTTTCCTTTCTTGACAGAGTCTCGCTTTGTTGCCCAGGCTAGATTGAGTGCCATGGCATCAGCCTAGCTCACAGCAACCTCTAACTCCTGGGCTCAAGCAATCCTGCTGCCTCAGCCTCCCAAGTAGCTGGGACTACAGGCATGCGCCACCATGTCTGGCTAATTTTTTCTATATATATTAGTTGGCCAATTAATTTCTTTCTATTTATAGTAGAGACGGGATCTCACTCTTTCTCAGGCTGGTTTCGAACTCCTGACCTCGAGCAATCCTCCGGCCTCAGCCTTCCAGAGTGCTAGGATTACAGGTGTGAGTCACCACACCTGGCCTAAATATGTTTTTCTAAATTAAAATTAAAAACTTTCTAAATTAAAATTAAAAACTTCAAATCATTCATCAAAATATTCTAATAATATCAAAATCATTTGGCGATTTGTAGAAATGATTTTCAGAAATTGTTGATGATTTTTGATGTGGATGTCACCAGCTAAATGATACTTCTGACCCATGATTTGGACATAAGAAACTGTGTCAAATTCTTCCAATGGCTTTTCCATGGGATTGACAATCATTAGGTTCCAGCTCCTGGTGCACTGTTGTAGCCGGAAGATAGCTAAGCACACTGTGCACAATTCAGGACTGTGTATACACACCTACAAGTCCGCATTTCCCATGTAGACCTGCGTAGCCTCTACTACAGGCCCCACTGACAATGCCACCTTCGACATTGTCATTACTGCAAATGCCACGAACACCACTTGCCTCACCACCTGCTTTGCCAAAATTCAGATGTTTTAGGGCAGTGAGCCAACAGCACTGTGGCCTTCATGCCTTAGTCAGTGGTCTGCATCAATCACACTAATACTACGTTGCAGCTTCCATGCAATGCCACTTGTAGGACACTTATGATCCCAAATAGTAGAAAATTTCTTTAAATATAAAGATTATTCATTCTCTCTTGGTGTCTGCTGAGACACAAATCTCTATTATCAACTAAGTTATGCTAATACTGAAGGCACATTGACCAATAGTCATTGTAAAGTCTTCGGCGATGAGCTTATTAAACTAATGAGTTTGTTTTATCTTATATTATTAATTGAATTTAATGCTTAGCCCAGTCGCTATGTGCCAACAAATATTTTATATCCAATGATCAATTAAAATATATTTCAGTATTTTAAAAATTGGCTGTATATCAGTTTTGCTTTTAACCCAGGTCTTCTGGCTTAAACGTTTGTTATACCCTGTGGCCAACCTGTGGGGAAAACCTAACTAAACAGAAATTTACTCAGTCTTTCAGTAGACACCAGTAAAGACTGCTGAAGAGTCATCCATAAATCAACAGGCATTTATTATTAAATATACCTACTCTTTAACAATATGCAAGCCATAAGATTCCATGAGCCCCAAATTTCATGACAAGACCCTTTAACACTGATAAGGAATAAAAATTTCTCATCTGCCTCAAATTCCTATCCCTGGTGTAACTTGTGTAATAGGAACAAATGGCAAAGAGGAGGATTAGCCTTCAACATGTTCTGTGTTCCTGTAATAATCTTTGCACACTAGAACCTCTATTTCTTTTTCCCTGGCAGAAAGAGCCAACAGAAATACCTGACACTAGAAATAGAAAAAAGAAAATTAAGATGACTATTTGCTGTCTTCAAACAGCCCGTTTCCTGCTCCAGGGCTACAGTGTGTACTCTCACACGGAAGGCTAGCTTTTTTGGTTTAGTCACTTAAATGTCCTCATGGCATGCCAGTCTGCATGAGCATGCCTAACACCAAAACATCCTACCATTCTATCCACACACAGCACTCTTTCTGGAGCTCCGGGTAGGGAGAATGTAGTAGAAGGTAACCAAACCTCAACAACTGGGTGAGAGGAATACAGAGCAAACAAAGAAAAATACGGTGTCTAAGTTCAGATCTGAGATGCACCAGCTAAGCCTATTATGAGAAAGTAGTAATAAAGAAAGCACTGGACTCATTCAACCAATAATTATTTTATTTTTAAGGAGCTTTTATCATTATATCCCATTGAGGGTATAAAGAATACCCCATGGACATGAAAATTTTGTGAGGGGAGTAGAGTCAGTATTTTTCACGAATGTATCCTTATGCTATGAGGAGGACAAAATGAAAGCATCCTCAAGAATCCAAATCCAGTGGAATAACTGAAACTCTCCCATACTGACATGGGATGGTAAATTGGTAAATCACTTTGGAAAATTCTTTTCATAATGCAGAATAGTAGATCCTATGCTATGTATGAACCATAAATTCTTCTTCTAGGCATATACCCAAGAGAACTGAGTATGTATCTCTACCAAAAGTTCTATGCGGCCTGGCGCGGTGGCTCACGCCTGTAATCCCAGCACTCTGGGAGACCGAGGCGGGCAGATTGCTCGAGGTCAGGAGTTCGAAACCAGCCTGAGCAAGAGTGAGACCCCGTCTCTACTATAAATAGAAAGAAATTAATTGGGCAACTAATATATATAGAAAAAACTAGCCGGGCATGGTGGTGCATGCCTGTAGTCCCAGCTACTCGGGTGGCTGAGGCAGGAGGATTGCTTGAGCTTCGGAGTGTGAAGTTGCTGTGAGCTAGGCTGACGCCACGGCACTCACTCTAGCCTGGGCAACAAAGCGAGATTCTGTCTCAAAAAAAAAAAAGTTCTATGCAAGAATGACTATAAGAGCTTTGTTCATAATAGGCCCAAGCTGGAAACCATCCAAATGCCCCTCTATAGTAGACTGGCTAAATAAAAGAGTCAAACAAAGATTCAAAAAAAAATACTACACAACAATAAGAACAGACAGTTGACAATTGCATGCAGCAATAGGAGGAATATCATAAACGAAATGTTGAGTTAAAGAAGCCAGGCACAGAGTATTGATGCACCATATGATTCTAATTACGTAAAGTACAAAAACAGGCAAAACTAGTCTATGTTGTTGAAAGCAGGGTAATGGTTACCTTTGGAGTGTGGCTGAGGAGAAGTAACTGGGAAGAGCAAGAAGAAAGCTTCTGAAGGGCTGGTACAGTTCTGTTTCTCAATCTGGGTACTGTTTACACGGATGTATTTAGTTTGTAAAATCCATCAAATTGAACACTCAACCTATGTATACTTTTCTGTATTCACATTTGTGGCAGAATGAAAAAAAAAAAAAAAAAAACTCTAGTTCTTCACCCATTCCTGTATCCAGAGTTTACCATGGAATTTTTCTGTGTTTTCCCACTCCGACGCTGGGGTTGGCAACGTGACTTTCTTTAGCCAATGAGACCTAGCAAACATGATTCCAACAGTGGCTTGAAAAATGCTTGAATGTTCCCACATCCGCTCTGCTCCTGTGAAATTTCCATGAGAACCTACCCATCCTAGTCTGCTGGAGGATGAAACAGAGCACAACCACATTGTCTCGGTTATCAGAGACAGGGCCATCCTAGATGAACCAATAGTCAGCTGACTCCCAGATACACAAGTGAATCAAGACAAACCAGAGAATAGTTCAACCAAGCCTGGCCATGAACAAATAAATGCTTGTCTTAAGGCACTGAGCTTTAGATAGGATGTTAAGAAGCATTACTATATAATAGATAAATGACAAAATTTCATGCTTCAATTTAAAGTTTAAAAATACATGTAATACAAAAAAAATTTTTTTTTTTTGCTTAAAAGATTCCCTTAATGCATGTGTTTTGAGCATGGCCACACCTTGTTGGAAAGAGAACCTGCCTGAGGTCCACAGGACATTTGTCCCAAAAGCATCAAGTAAAAGGACATCAAGGACATCAAGTAAAATCCAGGTCTAAGCCAGCCAGAAACAACTGGTAAATCAACCTGCAGAAGTTCTCTAAAGTACCTAAAAATTCTCTCCTATTTTTCCCAAAAGATGCAGTAGCAAATGGTTGCTTCTTCCACCTCCCATTTTTTAAAAAAAATGCCCTCTTACTCCACCTACTCAGTATCAGAAAATGTTTCACAATATTCAACATGTTATATAAAATATATATATATAATGTATATTAGTTTCTGTTCTTGGTTTGCCCATGTTTCACCATGCAGTTTTGTTGGGTTTTTGTTGTTGTTGTTGTTGTTGTTTTCTTTAAAGAGCTTTTGGGCCCTTTTGTCAGGGCTTTTCCCAAGGTGAACATTGATGGGCGTAAACACATTCAGCTGGTCTTCTAGGATGGCGTTGAGTAAGGGTGGCCTTACCTGGATTAACCTGAGCTTTTGCAGAACTCAAGATAGGCAGCAGCAGGAGCAGCACCAACAGCATTCTGGGAACCAGGATCATCGCAGAAGGTGGTGTCGGAACTGGAGCCTGCAGCCCACCAACCATTCAGGAAAACAGAAAGAGAAGAAGACATGAGTGAGGCAGATACCACCAACATGGATGAACACAATTTTCATAGTTAATTTTGTGTTCTTGTGGTGTTTATCTCTATATTTGGGGTACTTTGGGAGTTGAATGGTACTATTCAACAATCTCCTAATATAAGAATTTTCAAACTCTATTAGATTATACACTTGTAAAATTAAAATTAACAAAACTATAGTCAGATGACAAAATTTTGCTAAGATAAATACCCAAATGGTGAACAGTGGTAAAGTAAAACTTATGTTTATTATGTCAATTGATATTTTCATCATTTTGATATTGATTCCAGTATTCAACCAAGAGAAGCATCCAATAATTTTAATGTGTTTGCCTTTTAAAATATATAAGTTCAATGTTTATCCTGATTCATTATCTCTGAAGTAGTACTTGAGATTCTGTATTTTTACATTTCCCCAGAATGATCTATGTGATAATAGATTGCATTTGGAGACAGCAGACTCATGTTTAGCTTAATAAAGATACAGATAGTGACATATAGAAATATCTATAGATATGCATATATACATGGGTGAGTGTACACACATATATTTTATCAGCTAAGGGGCCTAGAAGCAATGACACCCCAGGAGTAAAGAGCAAACCTAATGCCCAGAGCTTGGAACAAGAGTTCATTAGAAAAATGGCTGATTCTAGGTCTGGGACAGGAAATATACAACATGAGCCTGGAGTATCATGTAGTGCCAGAAATTAAGAAAGTATAAACACAAAAATATGATGGGTGTATGTAAAAGGGACACAGGAGACAACTGAAAGAGCTCCCAATAACCAAAGCTGGAACAATTTGAGCAAGAAAATAATATAGTATTGGATTATAACTCAAAGTATAAAAATAAATATCCATGAGTCCATGCTGATGTAAATTACATATATGTAAGTAAATGATTGAATAAATGAATGGGGAGAACAGACGTGTTTCCCAAGCAAAAGAATTCCAAATAATTTATGTAGATGACCTGCTTAAGGAGATGAAGCATTACAACCGCCTTCCCCCCCAATTCCTTAAGTGTAAGCTGTACATAACTTTCTCCCAAAGAGTATAATATGGAAATGGAGAAAGAAAAAAATGTCACTTTTCAGTGGTGAAATCTGACAAAATTTCCTCAAGTCAGGTGATCAAGGTCAACACCAATGTTGATAAGTTGTATTGATAGCATGTGTCCTCGATATGATGTAAGGAGAATGGCAATTTACCTCTGTGGTCTTCCTCCCCAAAACTTGTTGCTCCAGTCTACTCATGAAAAAATCGTCAGACAAATACCAATTGAGGAAAACTCTACAAAATTCCTGAGACGAGTAATCCTTAAAACTATCAAGGTCATCAAAAATGAGAAAGTGTGAGAAACTATCACAGCTAAGGAGACGCAATGACTAAATGTAATGTTACATCCTGGATGGGATCTTAGAACAGAAAAAGGACATTAGGGGACAATTGAGGAAATCAGAATAAAGTACGGACTTCAGTTAATGTGTCAATATCCGTTCATTCATTTTGACAAATGTACTAGACCAACATAAGATGCTAATGATAGGGGAAACTGGGTGTGGTATATACAGGAATTCTACGTACTATCTTCACGATGATTTTATAAATATAAAACTGTTTAATAAAACTGGAATAAAAAGTTGATTTACTTAGAAGTTCCCTCCAGGTAACACCAAGGGAACTTGGTGTTAATAATCAACAAAGAGAAGAAATCCCTTTAAGCTAGGGGGATTAGCAAAGGCTTCCTGGAGAAATAAGCATCTAATCAGGTTCTTGAAGGATGGGCAAGATTTTAATTGGCAATAACGGGGATGGAGGAAAAGGATGACATGGAGAAGCTACTTTTTCTAGGGAACAGAAGCATTCTACGAGAATTTCTAAGCAGAATACTTGCTGACCCACCCGAAGTGGTAAAAGAAAAAAAAAAAGTCAGATATTCAGTTGATTTCAACTCAAGAGAATAGAGCCAAAGCAAATCAAACACAGAAGACTCAAGTGGTCCCATGGTGGGGACTAAGGGGTAGCAGATCCACAGACCACAGAGGGAGATGACCACGGTTTCATGGCATCGATTTGGGTGGGATAAAAGACAAGTCTCAGCATGCCTACTCTTCTCCAGCAATCGGAACACTGTGTTTCCATAAATGTGCCCAAATAAACACGTCCAGAAGAAGAAACACATAGGCAGATCTTGGAGACATTGGTCTTGGCTATAGTCTAGCACTAGCTCAGGACCATAATCCAGGATGCCTTTCCACAAAGACCTGAGCTCTTTGTGAGCAGCCATTCAGTCAGTGGTTGAACTAAAAGCAAAATCCTAAACCCTCTGCTAACCGAATAGACCCCTCTTGGCCAAGGGGACCCCGGAAACACCTTTAAACTGAGTTCCCAGCCACGACAGGATGGGAGAGATAAAGCACAATTATATGTGTATGATTTCCCTTTGTAAATATTCATGAATCATCCTATAGCTCGTTGAATATGTATGTTTGACCACCCTGCTCAGTACAAAACCCTGTTCCTTTTTCTCTTTTCTTTGAAGCATGCGTACCTGGCCACTGGCTGGGCTCTGTTGCTCAACCTGTTGGAATGGCAGCCCAGCAGATTGCTAGCCTTTATGAAAAATAAAGCTCTCTTTTTTCCAAAGTAAACCTCATTATTATTATTATTATTTGGTTAATAAATGGCAACTGCTAAGGGACCCAGGGAGACTCCCAGTCTGATCATAGGGCAACACACTGACATCTGCACAAGCCCATTGATAGCTCGGTTGTCTCCCTGACCTCACTGGGAGAAACTCAGGTAAACTCCCCTGGATGCAAGATCTTCCGCTTTTAAGATAAAGATCTCAGAGACTTTATTTCTCTGCACCCATTCCCTTTATTTCTCCCTAGTTCCAGCTGCCTCCATTCCCAACCCCAAAGGAAATGTCTTTGTTGGCCCCAGGTTTTGGGGGATGATTACCCCAGTTTCCCTGTTCTCTCCATTCTGGCTCCTGGGGAAAATGTTTTTGTAGGTCCCGGGTTTGGTGGGGGGACCTGGTTGGATGTAGCTGGTCCATAAGGGTTTGTGAAAACATTCTCATAAAGCTAAATGCAGCTATAAAAACTTTAGCTCCAAGAAAATGGTCTCTGCTCCCTAACCACTAGAGACACTAGTAACTAACATGCTTAAAAAACTATAAAAAATTCTTGTAAATGTTCGAAATCTAACCTAAATGATTTAAAGCTTTGTGGGCCACAATAAAATCTTAGGAGATCTCTAGGTTATCTGTGCACTCAATTAAAACAAAGAGGCTGTGAAATCTTCCAAAACAATGAAGACAATGCTATAATTGATGTTCCAAGTTTTCCAAATGGGATCAAAACTCTCTCTAGCCTCCCTTAAAGAGGGTGATTTAAAGTTAAAAGAGACTCCAAAAAAAAAAGAGGGCACATTCAAAATATTTAGAGTTGACTCTTCTTTCTTACCTCTCCTTCCATCTCTGCTCCTAAACAATTATTTTTCTACCCAACTAAAATTTAAAATCTTAAGGTCACATAAAAGAAGATAATAAAACATCTGAGCTTTTTATAAGTAGGTTAGAATATTAAAACAATTATTGGACATAGGTTTGAATTTGTATACTTTGACATCTTATTTTTATATGATATAAAAAACTAAAAATATTTAGGTATGCCCACAAAAATTGGGAACTCATTACAGCTCAAAATTACTTTAACATCCTAGATTTTTCATCAAAAATAAGGGTTACTAAGAGTTAACATTATAATTAATATATGTAATTGAAACTACTAGATATAAGAGAAATAATTCTATATATAAAATATGAAAAACTTGGATACAAGGGTTTTTTTAAAAAAAATTAAAATTTTGCTTTTTAAAATCTTTTAAATTATCACTCAGGCTAAATGACTGTTTTATAGTAACCTATAATTCTGTTTTATGACAAAAGTGTTTTAAACCTTTGATATTTGACAAACTTTCCAAAAATCAAAATTTTTAAATTGTCTTTTTGGATTCAAACTAGCTTTCTAAATATTAGAGCCAATGAAAACCTCAGAGAAACACATTTGACTTATTCAGTATGTTACAACTATACAGGAAGCATTGCCAAATATTAAATGGTGTTTAACTTTCTTTAGGTTACACTTATATAAATATGTTATTAATATTGAGATTCCTAAAATTCTGATATGCTTTAACATATGTTATCAATAATAATTATGGTTATTATGTTAAATTATTATATGCCACAGAAATAACCAAATTTTCTTTGTCAATTGTTTCTTTAACCACCGGTATTCTAAGACTTTTTGTCATCCACAGATAATTATTATTTTACTTTAATTCTTCTCAAAAGTGGCTTTCTACTAACTTTAGAGATCATATGATTGAGACTGAATCCTGAATTCTTTTCTGGCTACAAGTCTGCAAATAATGTATTCAAATTCTTGTTCCATTTTTCTGACTTGGACTCAATGAAATTGCCACCCCCTTTTTTCCCTGAGCTCCTATACCTTGTGACATACAAACTCTATCAAGATAGAGTGCTCCAAATATTAACATTTGTTTTTCTATATGAAAGCTACTTCCATTTTAACTGAAGGTGCTTTGAGTTTAGCATCTAGACACCTCAGCTGGATGTCCTCCTGACTCTAAAGAAAAAAAAAAAAAACTGATGCATTCATATTGCCAATCTAACCTCAAGCAAGATAAGAATTAAGAGCTTGGAAACTGTCAAGAGAGCAAACAAACAACCCACAGAATGGGAGAAAATTTTCGCAAGCTACATATCTGATAAAGGGCTGATAACTAGAATCTATTTAAAACTCAGGAAAATCAGCCAGAAAAAATCAAACAACCCCATCAAAAAATGGGCAAAAGACATGAACAGAAACTTCTCAAAAGAAGACAGAATAATGGCCAACAAACATATGAAAAAATGCTCAACATCTCTAATCACCAAGGAAATGCAAATCAAAACCACAATGAAATATCACTTAACTCCAGTGAGAATGGCCTTTATCAAAAAGTCCCCAAACAATAAATGCTGGTGTGGATGAGGAGAGATAGGAACACTCCTACACTGCTGGTGGGACTGTAAACTAGTTCAACCTCTGTGGAACGAAATATGGAGATACTTCAAAGCGATACAAGTGGATCTACCATTTGATCCAGCAATTCCACTACTGGGCATCTACCCAAAAGATCAAATGACACTCTACCAAAAAAGACACCTGTACTCAAATGTTTATAGCAGCACAATTCACAATTGAAAAGCTGTGGAAACAACCTAAGTGCCCATCAATTCATGAGTGGATTAATAAAATGTGGTATATGTATACCATGGAGTACTATTCAGCTTTAAGAAACAATGGTGATATAGCGCCTCTTGTATATTCCTGGATACAGCTGGAACTCATTCTACTAAGTGAAGTATCTCAAGAATGGAAAAACAAGCACCACATGTACTCACCAGCAAATTGGTATTAACAGATCAACACCTAAGTGGACATATAAGAATAACATTTATCGGGTGTCGGGCAGGTGGGAGGGGGGAGGAGGGGATGGGTATATACAACCACAATGAGTAAGATGTGCAATGTTTGGGGGATGGACACACTTGAAGCTCTGACTCGAGGGGGGTGGGGGGATATGGGCAATATATGTAACCTTAACACTTGTACCCCCATGATATGGTAAAATAAAAAAGCAGATTGAAACTGAAAAAAAGTATTGTTTACAAATTGTGCATAATGAAAATAATATAATATTAAAATGGTTTAGCATACTACAAAAAAAAAGAGCTAGAACCCATTCTACTAAGTGAAGTATCTCAAGAATGGAAAAACAAGCACCACATATACTCATCAGCAAATTGGTATTAAAGGATCAACACCTCAGTGGACATATAGGAATAACATTTATCAGGTGTCAGGCAGGTGGGAGAGGGGAGGAGGGGATGGGTATACACAAACACTATGAGTGAGATGTGCAATGTTTAGGGGATGGTCACACTTGAGGCTCTTACTCGATGGGGGAGGGAGGCATGGGCAATATATGTAACCTTAACACTTGTACCCCCATAATATGCTAAAATAAAAAAAATTTTTTTAAAGAATTAATTACATAAGACTGAACTAATTTTTTAAATCATTTGTTTAAAACATTTGTAATTCTTTTATGTTTTCTTTTCCAAAAGACAAGAAAACTTTTTTCCTTTTTTTTATTTATAGCTTACAACAAATTAGTAAAGTATATTTTATGAACAATTTGAAACATTTATTTTTCTCTCTACTTGAAACTATTCATAAGTATTCTTATTTTATGGCAATATAGTTATTTGCATAAGTTCCATAAAAATCTGTTTTTCTTTTATAGCAGGGCAGAATTAGAGATACTGGTCATTTTACCAAGGCTTTGACTGGACGGCATATTTTCAAATATGACCAGACTGCTTTGAGGAATCAGGTTCACTTTTATAAGGCCAATAAAAGCCCTCTGGGGGAGAAAAAACTGACCTGATGCCTCATCTATGACATTTCCTGGTCTGTGGTAAGTAAAGAATGTCACTTTCTAACAGGTCCAGAAATCTCAAGTTACTTTGGGACCTCGAAGGAAAGGAATTTCACAATTCATACAGGTATCTATAGGCAGTTAAATCCTTGGGTTGGCTCAAGAGACCTTCCAGTAACCTGAAATTGCTTAAAAAGCAGAGGGGGGAGAATGTTCCAGCAAAGTCAATTTTGAAAAAGAAAAGAAAGCCTAAGGCCAATGACTATTCTTATTGTACTTTATGCAAATAATCAAACCAAGTATACTTAAATTTATTTTACAAATTAAGTTGGTCCTACTATGCTTGCCTTTAATAAAAATGAAAAACTAGAGAGAGAAAATGTCTCAGAAAAAAAGAAAAGGCCCATTATTAAATCCTAGCCTTGTCCTTTATTTTAAAATTTTTTTATTATTTGTCCAAAGTTTGGACTAAAACTTGGTTATTACTTGAGTATATATATATATATATATATATATATATATATATGTGTGTGTGTGTGTGTGTGTGTGTGTGTGTCATAATTTTCTTCATGACATTTTTATTTGACTCCCTAACAGAATAAACTCCTTTTTCCATTTTGATACCCAAATTCTTTCATTGTCAAATTATTAATGTTGTTTTTCTGTCATTTTACTTCCAATAAAACCATAGTCATGATATCCTGAAGACTAGAGATGATTCAACAAAGCCTACAAACCTTCCTGATCTAAAATCCCACTGAGTCTGGTTTGCTTTCCATTGCTAATGCCCTGATATGATACAGACAGATCTTCCCTTCCTCTAGGTCCAGGGACTATGGGACCAGTAAGGACCAGTTTAAGGACCAGGATGGCCTTAACAAAATATTTACTTTTATATAAGTAATTGCTACGGTTCTGTAACTAAAACTTAGACTGCAGTAGCTCAATATTTATAGGTAAGTTAATTTTATACCTATGTTTTTAGCTTTTAGTTTTCAACTATATTGCTTAAAAGGGTTTAAGGGATTAATGAGTCCCTGTCTGCCCCTAGTTGGATATAAGCTTCTATGGCTCTAAACCTCTGCTGGGCCATAAGGGTCCCACTGAGGGCCTAGCTGGACCTAGGGCGAGTAGCCACTCTACCCCATCAATAATGGAACAAAATAAAGTTTGGCCATTGCTACTGCTTCTGGCATATCCTGGCCAAAAGAGAGGACTGTGAACTAAAAACACAATCCTAAGCCCTCTGCTAACTAAAGGGACCTTTCTCAGGCAAGGGGACCCCAGAAACACCTTAAAACCGAGCTCCCAGCCATGACAGGATGGGAGAGATGAAGCACAATTACACGCATGTGATTTCCCTTTATGAATATACGTGAATCATCCTATAGCTTGATAAATAAATATTGTATATTTGACCACCCCACTCGGTATAAAATCCTGTTCCCTTTTGTCTCTTCTTTGAAGCATGTGTGCCTGGCTTCTGGCCGGGGCTGTGCTTCTCACCCTGTTGGAATGGTGGCCAGCAGGTTGCTACCCTTTATGAAAAATAATGCTCTCCTTTTTCCAAAGTATAAACTTTGTTAATTTTTTTTTTTCAGTTAACAGTGCTGAGGCCCAGGACTGCCTTGGTTAACCACCCTCTCCTACCAGTCTTTTGCAGAAGAATCCTATAATCCTCTCTTTTGGTACCTTCCTCATGGGTACCTGGCCATAACTCTCTCCCCCCCATAAGCTGCCCTAATGGTTTCTTCTACAAAGAATGTCTCCTACACTTCATTCTCTTTCTTCCCCTCACCAAAACTCACGCTCAATTTACCTCTATTTGATCCTCCACAACACTGTTATATTATAAAAGGATCCATTTCATCATTAGCTTCAAAATGGCTCATTCTCGTATTGCCAAAATAATACCTTATATCCTGCACAGAGTTTGTGCTCAAAAAGTGGTTTTTAACTGAAATAAGCCAAACTTCCCAGGTGGTCAAAAAATGTTGACTAATTTCCTTTTGAAACTATTGCTTATTTTCAGGCTATGAATATCCAAAACCAGTGGTTATATTTCCGTTTTGCTTCAAATTAGGCTGACTAGCAGCTAACAAACACAGAAGGACCATAAAACACCTAGAAGGAGTATACTTACACGATGTATATCTAACATGTATCAGGGATGATCTCATACAATATTCACAGTAACTCAATGAGGTTTGTTTTCATCCATAAGGGAGCTGAGGAGGAAGATCAGGTTCTGCTGTTGATAGGGGAAAAAACTCTTGTGTGAATCTAGGGTTTGTATTACTCCAAAATCCACGTGGGGTTTTGTTGTTGTTGTTCCTTTTGTCTTTGCTTTTATTTGTCATCATACTATACTATCTTTTGATCTTGCCTCTGCCTAACTCAGGAGAGCTACTCTGCTGATCAACTTTTCCACCTCAGTCACACTGGGCTCCTTTTATTTCCTTCCTCCATTTTCTTTTGCCTAAAGACCTCCCTCTAGAAGTTTCTTTCCTCTCTTTGTCCAATTCCAATCTCCATTCAATGGTCACTTCCTCAGGGAAATGTTCTCTGACCCCCTTGACTGTTATGTACACTAAAACATCTTATAATTTTTCCATATAGAAATGATCAGAGTTTCTAATTATATATTCAATGCTGTGATTGTTTAATTTATGTCCCTGCCGTAGCTTCATGTTTATTTTATTCACTATTGTATTCTCAACAGAGTGCTCCAATAAATATCTGCAGAATGAATTCATGATCACCTTGAGCTACATATTCAGTGATTCTATTCTGGTCATTCTAAACTTCATACCCTAAAAGTAGGTATCCCCAAAGCTTATTACAAACAGACATCGCCCTTTTCTGCCCCTTTGAATGGGTCTTTCCAATGGTTCAATATTTAACACATTAACTGCCATGAGAGTTGTATTTTAACTCACTCCAGTTTTGACCCTGGGGCTATGTGAAGCATATACATAAAACCTTGTTGATGTTCTTATTGTTACAATTAATACTGACAACTGAATTCTAAAAACATGGATTAAATGAATAGAAGTCAATAAACTTTGTTGTTCTATTTATGTTTACCTTTAAACGACACTTGAAATTTTTATTTTATTTTCGTAACAAAAAAGAATACAAGGAAAAGTTTGATTTTTTTGTGTGTGGTAGTCAATGTGTTAAACACTGTGACATGTGAATAGAACCCAAAAGCATACATAGAAGCACATTAAGGAGCTGTAAAGGCCCTTCTCTACCCAGTTCTTTAGTTAACAATACAGATTCCTTTGACAAACAATTTGTTCAAGCCTTAAAAAAATAAAACTCGAAAATGCAAATATCCCTGGTCAAGTCATTGGCCTTCATTCATTCGCTTAGCAACTGTTTCATAATGTCTATTAGGTGTTATTGCAGGTGACAAACACATCAGTAAAAAAGTCAGAGAAGGTACTTGTCATTATGGAGCTCACAGTATACAAGCAAATGAATAAAGAACTTTAAAAATATATGTGTACGATGAAGAAAATAAAATAGAATAATGTGATAGAGGGTGAATGAGAGCTATTCTACGGACGGTGGCCAGCAAAGGCTTCTCTGAGACATATCTGGCATAGAGATAGATAAGCAAGACAATGAAGAGAAGGGGCAACCCAGGCCAGACTCATGAATAAATGGGAATGCACTACATGATAGAAGGGGTAATTAAAATCAGTGACAAAGTTTCAGATGGTTCAATAGCCTGTTCAAAAGCAAATAAAGGTATATTCACACCTCACAAAAATAAGGAGCCCAAAATGTAAAGATAGAACCATAAAAGTATGTTAAGAAAAGTATGTCCAGGAGAATTTGCTCTGAGTTAAAGATAAATGAGGCCCACATAAATAAGACATGGAAAGCAAAATCCAGAAATGAAAAGAATGATAAAGTGTTCCACCAAAATTCAAGACATCATAAACATAACAGGCAAGCAATAGGCTAAGACAAATATTAGAAATTATATAACAAAATAGCTTCAGGTATAAATAATCTCTGTTAATCATTTTGTAAAAGCCATTAGGAAAATGAGCCAAGTAAATAAAAAGAATTAAACAGAGGAGACAACATAATGCCAGTAAACATCTAAAAGTATTCAACCTCACTAGTAGTCAGAAAGACAAACATTAAAGCAGTAGCTGAATGCCAATTTTGCCCATCAGATTTGCAAAATTTTTAAGTGTGATAGTATGAAATTTGGCAACAATTTGGGGAAATGCATATTTCCATACTCTGTCATTGGATATATAAATTAAAAGATAATTTAAGTAAAAATGCATATACCATATGATCCACATATTCCATCATTAAAATATTATGGAGAGAGAGAGAATTAGAGAAAGTCTAAGAGACTTAGAGAAAGCCTAGAGAAAGACTTGTGTGCATACACAATGAGGTATGCACAAAAAAGTGCTTTGCAGCATATTTTTTTAAATAATAAAAACTTGAAAAAATATCTATCAATAGGAGAACGCTATACACTATGGTATATTCCTATTGTGAAACACTACATAATGGTAAAAAAGAATGAGTTAGAGCTATACATTTTTACAGGGTTTGATATCCATGACATGTTTCTAGTGAGCAAACAGGTTGCAAAGTATATGTAAAGCATGCCACATATTTTTATGGATATGCACACACACGCATATACATTTCTACACATAAAAGATCTGGAAGGTTAAACACCATGCTGGCAACAAGGGTTCCCTTAGAGATGGAGTCGGGAGACAGACTGCAATGTCTGTCAGGAGAGATGACCAATGGCGACCAAAAGGAGAGCGTAGCCTTATTTATAACATTTTGATTTTTAACAAGGAAAACGTGTTCCTTGTTAATGTCACTTATATTAGCTTTTCTGACGAGACAAAAGAAAACAACACATTCTTTCCCAGGGACAGGCTATCAGAATATCAAAGGTGCTTTCCAACTAACCACGCAGAGCCCAGGATTGGAGATGTGTGGGGGAAACATCTTCTGTGTCTCGAGAATTACTGGTGCTATTCAGAGGTGTGATTAATTAGGACATCTTGTATGTGAATAAAGTGGAAGCAGGAAACAGTTGGGAACTACAGCTTATATCTTTTTTAGGATGTCCGCACTTTATTAAGTACTTACATTATATCATTGAGCCTCACCATAGTCCCGTGAAGGGAAATTACCATCACCTATTTACAAAAGTAAGACCCTAAGTCCCCTCACCCACAACCTAGGTGGTTTTACCTGTCTGGCTGCTGTCCCCCATTTATCGCTGAATTACAGTTAACTATTTTACCTGACTTTCTCTCAAGCCAGACCACGAGTCACATAAGGTCAGAGATCTCGTTTTTCTCTATATCCGAATGAGATTAATTACAAAGGTGGAAAGAAACTGAGTTAGGACTCGATTCCAGTTCCTCGGACTCCAAGGCCAGTGTGTTCCTATGCCCACAGCCCACTGATTTTCCAAGGAAGATCAGTGGCTATGTGGCTCAGAGACAACAGGTCCTTTGCAGTAAGAAACTCACTTCTCTCGCCATGGTCAGAATCCCCTTCCCTAGCCAAGCTGGGCTAATGCTCCACGTTGACTTCAAAGGCAGCCATGGCTCAGGGCCTTCCAGATCTGATGGGAGATAGTTGACTCTCTGCCTCGGGACAGCCCACACCAGGGTCTGGACGGGCTGTGGGTCAAAGCCACCAGGAGATCAGAAAATAAAATACAAGGTCAGGCTGACAGGAGTGTGGCAGCCACGGCAAGAAATCAGCAGCTCTCCAGGAATGAAAAAAAAAAAAAAAAACCGAGTCTGAGAAGTCAAACTTCTCACAAATTATTACTGTCCTTGGTTAAGCTTACAAAAGCTTCTTTCTGAAACAGTCAGGCCAAGTCACAATGAAAGCACAAGCGTGTTCTGCCTTACACTGTCCTGCTCGGTGGAGGGTTCTAGCAGGTAGGGCTTGCTCCTGGTCAGTCCCAGGTCTCCTACAGCTATAGGTTAGATGCACCTGAGGCCACACTCCTCTTTTCCAACCGCTTTAGCAAGTCAGACCATTCCCTAGTAACAAGCTCCATACTTTTACTCAAGTAGGATAGTCAGTGGGGATACCGCAATGAACCTTGGGAGACAAGCGCTGAAAAGATTTTTGAGTTGCTAAGTGAGAAAAAGTGAACAGGAAGTTAAGGTCTCCCTCTCCCCTGGTTTACACTCCCAGCGATCTCAGAGCAAGGTCCAGCTCTCTGCATGGCATAAACAGCAGCCCTTTGTAGTCCAAAGCATAAGACCTACTGCAATGTTTATTTTTTACTATAGAACTGAATACACATGCCGGATGGATGGTAGATGATAAATGAGATGGATAGATAAATAGAGATGTAGATGCTATACATATAGATAAGAAGAGAAACACCTTTAGAGATGTAGCTATAATCGCTCACTACATTTATTTGGAAAAACAGCTTCATTCTTTCCACCCACGATAATATGGAAAGTAAGCAAAGCAGTCCACTTGTGGGGTGTTTTGCCCTAACAAAATGGGACGTTGGAGTTCCTCTGTTCTTCCCATGCCCCTTAGGAGTGACCATAATTCATGTATGGTAGAGGTCTCTTTTTTCGCAAGTCTGGATATTAGCAAAAAGCATCACTTTCTCTGAAGCAGAATGAGAGGTATATCCCACTTTACAAAATGCCTAAACTTACCAAACTCATAAATCATGAAATGTTTGTCCACACTACAGAATAGTTCTTTGCAAAAGCATTCAATGCTGGGTAACTTTGAATAACAAATCCCACACAGTACATTTACAATTAACATTCAGTATACAAAAATGTTCCATCTACTCACCAAGCTCATAAATCACTGAGTGAGTAGTCACATTACAAGATAATTCTTCCCTTTACAAAAGGATCCAGTGCTGGGTTCTTTTGACTAACGAATCCTTTCAGCACATTCAAAATACGGTTTGGATATACCAAAATCCAGGTGATACCCAACTTTCCAGGAATACAGCTTGTGTATAAAGTAGGGCATGTCCGGTTCGGCAGGTGGTCATTCTTCCCAGATAGTCCATCTTTCCAGACCCAAAAGCTAGGGACAATCCGAAGTGACCTTGACTTTGCTGAAGAATAAAACTTCACAGATTTCCTTCAGGGATCTTGACAATGAGCCTGTGACAAGGGCCATAGAGGAAGTGCCCGCCCTGCTGCAAAATCAGCTATGGCCTGCAGTCCAGTCCCAACCCCTCTACCCAAGCACAGATAGGCCTTCCCTACAGGAAAGGACTGGAAAGGCTGGCATGCAAGGGCGAAATGAAACAAAGGAACTTAGGGCAAATTGGGACAGGTGTACTCTGTGTGTGTGTGTCTGTGTGTGTGTGTGTGTGTGTGTGTGTGTGGCCCTTGCATTTGTGTGTGTTGAAGATTAGGGTTTGGCGGGGAGAAGAAAACCCACATGATTTGGGGCCATGTATTTTAATTCAGGGGCCATTCAGGCCATTTAAAACTTGTTTTTCCTCTCTGCTGAGTCATTTTCATTTCAGATTCAACAAGTATGAAGAGCAATCTTTGGAGTATTTCATATTCAGCAAACAAGTATGCAGAAATGAGCTTGGTTTTGGCAAGGGATGCCCCCCCCCCCGAATACATACACACACACAAACAACAGTGCCGCCCCAAACATCCTCATGTTCTATCTTGATTTCTAAGGATTTGTTGAAATTTCCTCACTCCCAGCTTTCCTCTGGGAATCCCAACCTCGTGCTTCTCAAAATGCAATGTCTCAGTGCTGAGCCAAAGGCCCAGAATGACCCAAACAGTGTGTGTTTGGGCAAACGGGATGTGCCCCAGCTGACCTGGGGTGACCCACACTGCCTTGAGGAGGTCTGGAACAGAAAGCTCTGCTTCTGCCTTTTTTAGGAGACCACTGGTTTCCCTCCACCTCAGTCTTTTCTTTTGTAAAATGGAGACAACTAGAGTTTGCAAAAGAAGTGAGGGGGGAAAGTGCCTGATAGCTATCTCATTCTCTCACTCCCCTTCTAGAAAAAGGAGAGGATGCTGAGTTAAATCACTGTCACAGAAGACAGCCCCATTCCAGGATTCCAGGGGCAGAACGGAGCCACAGCACATTGGCTGCGGTAGCACCATGCGCCTATTTCCCTTTCTGTACTGTACACACTAGGAATGGCAAAGCTCATGCCTTCGTGTGATTTCTGGGAGGAAGAAGGGTAACTACAAATCAAAGGCAGAGCATTTTCCTAACACAAAATGATGGATGTATTGGGAGCGGGTTACGATCCAGTAACCCCTCAGCCTGCTAAGACTTCGGACAAGTCATTCAACCTCGCTGAGCTCTAGCAATCCCTGGCTCTTCATTTGGATCTTTTATTCCCGCCTCTGACTTCCAAATAGCTAAAAGTTATTCCGCATGTGGGTATCTTTCCCAACCAGCCCCTCTCTTTCTCTTTCCCCGTCTCGCCCTCTGTCCCAGGCTCCTCGGCCTATGCTGACGAGCAGAGGGTCGTCTGTCTACACTACGGGGCACAAGGGGGTCAGCCTGAGGGACTGTAGTCAGGGGGGTTTGGAAGTGACCAAAGGACCATGCTAGCCCTCCAAAATCACAGGACCACGACAGCAAAACCTCAAAGGGACCTGGAGGCTCACATTTCCCACCCCTCTCTAGTTACTGGTGAGGAGAGTAAGGCAGCCCAAAAAGCAGAGGGATCTCCCCAAGGCCAGTGTTGGTGAGAGGCAGGGCCAGGCCTCTCCCTGGTCATCTGTCCCGCTGCTTGTTCTCTTATCCCACCTCAACTTTTGCCCCAACTTCATGTTTTCTCTTCTTAAAACCCTGAGCCATGCTTTCTTCAAGCCCTGTCTGTCTCAGATAACTGGTTTCCTTAAACCAGAGTGGAGTTACTTGGAAAATCTCTGGGGTGGTTTTAAAAAGTGCTCACAAACTTTTTGACACTCTCCCGCTGGGGGCTGTTTCCCTTTCATTTGAATACAGGCGCAACTGGCTCCACTCAGACAAAACAAATGCAGCCAAAGGGGTGGCACCTGGCTCTCTCCTTTAGGATAGATGCCCCAGAAACAGAGCTGACACGCCACCGCCATGAGGGGGCCCAGACTGTGCAGGGAGCCACGTGCAGGTGTCCTGGTCCCAGCAGACAGCAATATCAACTTTCCCGGCTGTGAGGGAGGAGGCCTTCGAGGGGACCCCAGTCCTAGCCAGTCTCTGCCTGCAGTCACCTGGGAGACCCTGCGCAAGAACAGCCTGGCTGAGCCCAATCACCTCAGAGCATGACAGATAAAAAGCAATTGCTGGCCAGGTGTGGTGGCTCACGCCTGTAATCCTAGCACTCTGGGAAGCCGAGGTGGGCAGATTGCTCAAGGTCAGGAGTTCGAAACCAGCCTGAGCAAGAGCGAGACCCCATCTCTACTATAAATAGAAAGAAATTAAACGGCCAACTAATATATAAAGAGAGAAAAAATGAGCCGGGCATGGTGGTGCATGCCTGTAGTCCCAGCCACTAGGGAGTCTGAGGCAGGAGGATTGTTTGAGCCCAGGAGTTTGAGGTTGCTGTGAGCTAGGCTGACGCCACGGCACTCACTCTAGCCTGGGCAACAAAGCGAGACTCTGTCTCAAAAAAAAAAAAAAAAAAAAGTCAGTGCTGTTGTTTTAAGCCACTAAGTTTTAAGATGACTTATTACACAGCAAGAAATAACCAGAACAACTTCCTTGAGTAAGGCAGCACCTCCCACAGACCTAAGTATTGGTGTTTGAAAGTTGCCTAGTTTTGACTTATCACCAACCAGTCCATTGCCAGGGAGCCCAGAATGAGGACTTGGGTATATGGTACTGGGGCCAAATGGGAAATAATGGCAAGGAAGAGATGCATCTCTTTCCTTAACCCCAGAAGTGAGTTTGAGAACAAATAGTGTCTAAGTATAAGATGCCTTTCCTTGAGGGCTCATAGTGAACCCAGAAGTGACATCTGACAGTTTTTGCCACTTCCTCTGGGCCCCCTAGACCCCTGCACACTGGTGCTCTGCCTCCCACCACTCTGACCGCTCTTTCTGACTCAGCTTGCCCAAGGCCGGACTTGCCAGGTAGGATTCCTCTCTCCACCTCTCACCAGCTGTAGGGACCTGGGCAGTCACCCGAACCTTGGAAACTCTGTTTTCTCATTTGTAAAAATGAGGCACCTGCCCGTAGGAATCTCGTGAGGATAAAATGAGTTAAGACATAAGAAGTGCTTAGAACAGTGCCTGGCTCATAAATGTTAGTGTTTATTTATATTCCTATTTTACCGTTACTGTATCGTGACAAAATAAATTTGTAAGTTAGGGGCAAAAAAGTATGCCTTCTCTAGTCATATTTGTATCACTTAACGCCTGCATGGTTGATTGGTTGATGGGTAGGTCATTTAAATGGTAATTAAATAAGCAAGGACAACAACATAAACTCCTTGTCTTTGACCAGCACCCTGAACTTTGCTGGGTGCATCCTGTGAGTGATGCTGCCTCTGGACAAAGCAACTCCAGCTTCAGCAGTTACAAAAGACTCATGTGCTTAACTATGAATCAGCACAGCAGAAATCAGCCCGGGGCCGAGGAGAGCTGGATGGTGGCCACATCTGTGGGGGCAGCGATGGGATCACACTGCTTGATCCAGCGCTATTCTACCCGGGTGTGAGAGTGCACACGCCCCAGCTATCTTCCAATCCAGCCGCCCAAAGCCACAAGGCCCAGGAGCTTGCTTTAGTTGTGCCATTTTCACCAGTACTGCCCTTCACTTGCAGTCTATGGCTGTGCTGCCTCTTAACACATGACTCTGAAGGGCTGCTTAATTTTAGCACAGGCCCAATCGCAATGGGCTCAAAGCATCTCTGAGACATGAGTAAATTCTATCTCATCCAGCTATAGGAAACCCTCATGAACTCAGAAGAGACTATGGTAATGCCAATGAACCCTGCTTCCCGATCCCTGCAGGGGGCCCTTGTTGGAGAGC
Source organism: Microcebus murinus (assembly GCF_040939455.1). Taxonomy (NCBI): domain Eukaryota; kingdom Metazoa; phylum Chordata; class Mammalia; order Primates; family Cheirogaleidae; genus Microcebus; species Microcebus murinus. Next base: position 110,494,546 of record NC_134105.1, on the reverse strand, counting down.
TACTCTGACCCACTTTCCCAGACACCAGCCAGGGTGTGTGTCTGCTCTTCTAGCAGATCAATCCCAGTGTCTTTCTCTTGACATATTCAGGACCCAGGTAATTAGGGCTTACCCAGGTCCTCCTGCCACCAAGAGACAGGAGACCTCCCACCTTCTCTGAGACCATCAGCTGAAGGAGGCAGAGAGGATTTGACCTCCTAGGGCTTTGCAGCCATATTCTGTAGTGATAACTCAGAAATGTTACAGGCCAGGCACTTCTCAAACAGCCAGGTATGAATTAGTCTTTGGGTTAAGGGACAATTTCCTATAGATGTGGAGAGTATGAGATATGGGTAAAAGTAGAAGATAGTGTCACTATTAAAATCAAATGGGATGATGCATATGAAAGAATTATAGCACAGTTCCTGGGAGACAGTAAGTGCTTATTAATACTTAATTTTTAAATAGTTGTATTATGAATAGAATGGTGCATAGGAAGGAAAAGAAGATCAGCAGTCAAGGCGGAAATTATATATAGGGCATCTATTGTGAACCCAGCACAGATCGAGTCACCCGGGAGCAATACGACAAAAAAATATCAACCTTTTTTCTTGCCAGGAGGAGATTTACATGAGTGGCATATGTGAACATCTGGAAAAATAAACAAGACAATGGATGAGCATGTCCATGCCATGTCATGGCTGCAGGGTTGGTACAATAGGGCAGGAGATATGTAAGTGGACCTGGATAAAGAGTAGACTTTAGGGCCCGGCTCGGTGGCTCACGCCTGTAATCCTAGCACTCGGGGAGGCCGAGGCGGGCGGATTGCTCGAGGTCAGGAGTTCGAGACCAGCCTGAGCAAGAGCAAGACCCCGTCTCTACTATAAATAGAAAGAAATTAATTGGCCAACTAATATATATATATATATAAAAAAATTAGCCAGGCATGGTGGCGCATGCCTGTAGTCCCAGCTACTCGGGAGGCTGAGGCGAGAGGATTGCTTGAGCCCAGGAGTTTGAGGTTGCTGTGAGCAAGGCTGACGCCACGGCACTCACTCTAGCCTGGGCAACAAAGCGAGACTCTGTCTCAAAAAAAAAAAAAAAAAAAAGAGTAGACTTTAGGAAGGACAAAGAAAGAAACAAGATATCATAAAAAATTGCATAGTTTCAACATCCTGGCTGATGGAAGAGGCAAAAGACTCAGGAAGACCTTCAAGATTGAAAGAGAGTAAGAGAGAGAATGGAATTCAGAACCAATCAGCTCACCATCCCCACCAAGCTCTGACAGCTTTGGACCCTCTCAGGGATTTAGAAGGCCTTCTAAGGCTCAAAAGTTTTAGCAAAACCAAGCAGGATGAGGGCATAGAGCAGTAGCTATGAACTTAATCTGCACATTTCCCTCTGACTCTAGGGATGGTAGAGCAAAGTGGAAGATGGAATGTTATACACATATTGGCCCAGGGACATATAGATACAAAGAGTGGAGACTCATGGGCCCTACTCCTTTGGACGGAAATGGCCCAGGCATTTCTGCCTGAATCCCAGAGACCGAAAGCCTCATGCAGCAGTTGGGTTAGGACCAAGTGTTCTGGGATTCCTTTGCTGGTCCCTACCCTTTCCTCCAAACAAGTCACTCCCTCAGCACCTGCAGCTTCTGCAATCCTTGCCAAAATAATAATGTCATTGATTAAGAGAAGTTCAGCTTCTAACCCTTTCCATTTCATGCTTCCTTCACACTGCTGGCTTAATATGCTCTTCTATGTTACTTTAACTGGCAGCCTCTGATCCACGCAGTGCAGAAAATATAAGTTTGTTTAAGGCGATTAAACATCTGCAGCCTCCATCTCCGCTCAGGAAGTTTCGCCATTGAGTCACCAGCGCCTGGAGCTTAATCCTGATGAGTAAAGAGCCCCCTTCTCTCCACCCTGCCAGGGCCGTTCCTCTCCATTTTCTGGCCTAGCTCAAAGACACCACATTGGCAGGGCTGGGTGTGAGACCAAGGGCCCCCCCAGTGCTGGCCTTAAAGGCTTCTCAATCTCGATCTCAGAGCCCTCTTGCTTAGGTCTAACCTCCCAACAACCTCACCTCTCCTGCAGAAAGACACACTTACCAGCTCTCTCAGACAAGAGCACATGGCTTTTGTGTTGCCCCTTTTCACCAGGTACATCCATGCTTTCCTTCTCCCCATTGTTCTGAGCTCCTATCTGACTTGCCCCAGCCACCTCTGGGCTCTGATGATTGCTTTGAGGACATAAATATATACACGAATGTGGAATTTGTCAGTGGTAACACCTCTAATGCATGCCCACCTCCCCGGTGAGGCTGTGAGCTCCTGGAGGGAGGGACCCTGTCTTGGGATTCCCAGTGCAGAGCACAGAGTGAGGGGATGACCAGTGAATGCACTGGGAAGAGGACGGATGGCCCAAGGGTCTGCAGTGTCCAGGGTGGCCGCTGACCTGCTCATCTCACTGCCAAGGCTTGAGAAGATAGAGTGCACTGCCTTCTTCCAGCACGCTCTTATGTTCTCCATGGCACTTCTTCCAGGCCATAATAATCTGGCTCCTCTCTTGCCTGAACCACTGCACTATACTCTGCAACTCTGCAGATAACCTTATAGTCACCGATGTCTCTCCCTAACGGGGCTGTGTCCATGTGTGAAAATCTTGTTTCCTCAACAAAACCATAAGCCCCTAAAAGGCAAGAATATTTTGCATCTCTTGGGGCTCGTGAGGGTAAACATTTATGGAACACTTACTATACACCAGGCAGTGTGCTAGGCTACACATACATTTTCCACATTTGTTCTGGGGACTCAGAAGGATTTTGAGCCAATGAGGAGAGCAAAAGCAGAAACTTCATCAGCTGATACTAAACCCACCTTTGGGCCTTAATTCTAGCCCCAGCTGGGCCACCAATCACCCTAGGGCCAGAGGAGCCCTCCTGTACCCTGAATGGGCCTACCCTCTGTTATTCAAAAGAGGGGTCGAGGTGAATAAGAATGGAGGTGCTCCAAGGCCCCTCTCCACCCTGCTGCTCCAAATCCCATCAGCCAGTGGTTCCAAACGCTCTGGGGGCAACGCAGCAGAGCTACCCTCTGACCCAGGAGGGAATGCTGCCCCCCCTCTCCAGCCCGGGCACGTACGGTATTATAGTGAGGAGAGCTGTGGCTGCTTTAAATATCACAAAACAAAAACAACAGGCAGCCCGAGTTCACCATCCCCATCCAGACCACAAAGGAGCACACCGCCAGACCGAGGCCGGAGCGCCATGGCAAGAGAAGCCCACACAGTCCCCTTCAGGAATCCACTGGCTCATAGCTGGAACGGAAATCACCAATGGCAGGGGCTGCTAAGAGTCAAAGGGAGAGCCGGCGAGGTCACTCTGGGACAAAGAGGCCCTGGCTGTAGTGAGATTGGAGATCTGGATCCTGGATCCACCAGAGATGAGCTGGTGCCAAGCCTGAGGCTGCGGGAACCACGGCCTCTCACCTCTGGGAGAGCCAGGAAAGTCCAGCCAAAGGTCTCCGCAGAAAGGAGGCTGCAGTCTCCCCCTGGGCCCTGGGAGGCATGTGCAAGGCAGAATGACAAGCATTCATCAGGAGGGAAGGGGCGGGTGAACACGTGGAAAGGACTGGAGCTGGGCACTTTCTCCCTCCGTGCTTCCCCCAAAGCAAAGGGCAGATCTTCAGGGGAGCCCGGCAGACCCTCCAAGAGAGCTCCTGATGCAAGAGCTATGCTGTGCAGCTCTCCATACAGAGTCCTGAGAGTCCTTGTGAACTCACATTCTGTAAAATGGTCCATGACTATTCGGAAGCCTTATCACATAGTGCTAGAGACTGAATGTTTGTGCCCCCATCCCAAATTTACGTGTTGAAATCCTAACCCCCAAGGTGATGGTATTAGGAGGTGGTGCTTTGGCGGGTGATTAGGTCATGAGGGCACAAACCTCATGAATGGGATTAGTGCTTTTGTAAAAGAGACCAAAGAGGGACCTCTCACCTCTTCCACCAAGTGACAACAGAGGGAGAAAGCACCAGCTACAAACCAGGAAGTGGGCTCTCATCAGACACGGAGTCTGCAGGCACCTTGATCTTGGACTTCCCAGCCTCCAGAACTGCGAGAAACACATTTCTGTTGTTTATAAGCCACGAGCTTATGGCATTTAGTTATAGCATCCAAATGGAGCAGGACAGATAGTTATTTGATGCTTGTATGTGTCAAATGAGGGGGCAGAGCATGCACATTAAGCAGTTATTCATGTGGACAAGGCTCCTAGGCATGCTGTACAAAAGTGGCCCCTTTTGCCACTCAGCCTGCTTTACTGTGGGGAATAAGGCATTCTCTGGTGATTAGGGAATGCAACAGGTGTTTGTCTCGGGACAGGTACAGGTTAGGGGTAAGGAGATGTTCTTTCTGTACCCTGCCTGTCGCATAATAAGTGATATCCCCACCAGAACAGAAAGTTGATAGGAAACGTACCAGTAAATTTTGTTTGACAACAAAGACACATGGGCAACTAACTCTTTCCTAAGCTTTGGGTTCTTTGCAAGATATGGCTTCTCAATAACCATGTCAGTCAGATTTTTAAAGGGGAAACTGAAGATCTGGAGTCTAACGAAGGATGGAGCTTCTTCTGCCAGGATCTGCTCGGCATTAGCTGCAGGACTGTGCATACAGCAGCAGGATCCGATGGCGTATGACGTCACTAGTCCCATGGGGATCCTGGCACGCTCACAGAGTATAGCGCTAACTTTGAAAAGACAGAGACTCAGGAAAAAATGGGGGTTGGGTGGAGGGAGAGAAGCTCCTGAGAAATCTATTAGATATGAAAACCAGAAACTGGAAAATCCGCATGAGGGGAGCCTCTGTGACTTCAGCGCCTCCTTGCTGAGATCGGTTTTGCACGATTCCTTGCACACTGCCTGCACGGTTCCTTGCACACTGCCTGGGCCGCCCTTGAATTTACATTCCACGAAGGTAGGGGCATTATCTCTCTTTATCACCACTGGTTCTCTAACATCCCACGTAGTGCCTGCCACAGGCAGGGCATCAGGAAATTTTGGCTGAATTAATGTCCAGCAGGTGCTCAGTAAACTTTCGTTCCTTTTCTACATTCTTAACCTCTTCTCTCTTGGGAACTTAAGCCCATTGTAGGTGTTTGGCCTGTGGGCCACATGGGGCTGGTACTAAATGGACAGCACTGCTCTGGACCATGCCCTCTTCTCACCTGCCCTCTGGCCTCCCTTCCTCCCGTACCCTCCTCTTCCAGTGCGAAGAGCAACATAGCAGCAGGCTCTCTGTCACCGTCCCTCCTCTGAACTCTTCGCTGATGTTGAGAAGATTCTCTTGGACTGCAAGTACATTTTCCCCATCTGATTCGGTTTTTGTCTCTATTTTCATCACATTTATATAGTGCCAACTATGTTTATCTTGTTACAAACTCTCTGAGCTCAGAGACTGGGTTACACATGCTTTGTAGGCACCATGGCACCTAGAACAATGCTATATATATATATATATGTATGTATAATTTCTGAACAAACTTCACAGACTCTCTATATCAAGCTATGACCTCCCTAGTATACTTTATGCTTCACTACTCAATCTAGTTTTTTGCCCTTAAACATCTTCCCAACTTTCAAAAGGGAAACAAATCATTTGAAGTATTCATTAACCAGCATTTACTGAGAACTTAGTACGTACTAGACCATGTGTTAAGTGAAAAAGAGGAAAATATGCACACACACACATATACACACAGAGTATAGAAGATCAGAAACACCACAGTTTAAAGCCTCGTTCTCTATTAAAGCCCAGGGAGTTAGCTAGCTGAGTGGTTTAGCGGGAACAGCATCTGACCAGCTGCCCAACTAATGCTGTAACCTTGGATGAGTTAAATATTCCCCCAAGTCTCTATTTCTTATTCCATGAAACAAAGGGAAGGACCAACAACAACATACCCTTCCTCACAGTCTGTTCCTTCTGGACAACAAGCAGTACCAAAGCCTATGTGACTGAATGCTACAGCAGAGAATAAAAATGCTACCGCTATTGAAAGAAGAATGCGAGCCATGAGGCTGAAATAATTAGGAGGTTACATTTAAACTGCATGTAGACACAACAATTCTAAGCTCACATCAACAGACCACATACTCAGAGACTCCAGTAGTGACAGACATTCAATGAATGACCAACACTCAACAGTCACGCATATGAATCCGGTTGGGTAGACAATAGCCACACAAAACAAGAGTAAACTCCCCCACAGAGCCTCCAGCTATCTCTGGAAACACGTGCCCTGCACCAAGGCATAGGAGGGGAGCAGGCTGGCCGGGGAGCCCCAGGCAGGGGGAGGGTGTTGAGATGCCCGAGCCCCCCAGGGAGGGCCAGAGGTCGCCCAACAGCCAAGCCCTTCCCTGCGGCTGCGCAGTGGTGTCACGCAGTGGTGTCACGGAGCCCTCAGGTGTCTCCCTGGCAGGAAAGCAGGTCTGCAGCACAGCCTGGTTCCCATGCAGAGGTCGCTGCAGTTGCCATAGGAGATACTGGTGAAACTTGCAACTAAATTATGAAACCAAATAAATAGGATGTTTGGGGGGGGGGAAGTAAACAATGCAAGATATTACATTGTTCTTGATTTTTCCGAACTCACTGCTTCCATGGGCTATAAGTGTAAGCTACTTGCATGATAGGTATGGAGGAGCTGGAGGAGCTTTTTTTCTCCATCTCTTTTCTCCAGCTGATGGGAGAAGTTAACAGGTTTCTGCAGAAAATGGAAGAAATAATCCCAGAAGGAAGGCAGAGTGACAATAATTGCAAAGAAGAAAGATTATGAATGTGATTTGGTACTTTATGCACAATAATGCTTTGTGATAAGGATGATGGGAAGAAAAATAAGAGAAAGAAGAGAAAGAGAAGAACCCAGAACTATACAACCAGGACTAACAAAAACAATGAAACTCTTCTCAGAGGTGGTGAATTGGACCTTGTGACAAGGAAGCTATACCTCCATTGCGAAAGGTTCAAGGAATTTATTATAGCTCCAGGGGGAAGAAAAAAAGGTGGTGGTGAATGACTCCCTAACAGGATAATAAGAGAATTTATTGAAAGACTTTGGAATGTTCCATGCAGAAAAAAGAAGACTTCACTAGGACATCATGATGGTCTTCAAATATGTGACTCACTATCCTGAAATAGAGGGATTCAGGTCATACAGTAGAGCTCCAATGATTTAGGAAGATGCAGAGAGGCATATTAAACCAAAAATAAAGAGGAACATCCTAAAAGTTAGAGATCCAAAAATGAGTTGTGCTTCTTTGTGAGGGTATGAGCTCCCCATTACTAGAAGTGTTCAAGTAGAGGCTAGATAATCATCTTATTTGGGAGGCTATAGAAAGGAGCCTTCTCTACACAGGATATTGGGCTAGATTACCTTTAAAATCCATTCCAATTTTAATAACCTATGTGTCTAGTGATCAGAGTGCAAAAGCAGGGTAGCCTGGCATCAGACTGACACAGAAGATAGATGGGTACTCATGAGCTGAAAGAACTACCTTATTTATACTGACATAGATTTGAAGCCTTATACAACCATAGCTTATGGCCAAGAGTCATATGGCTTATAGACATGAGAACACCCTTAACACGCTCATGTTATCTTCCATTTCCCGCATATGCCATCTGGCCCAGGTTCTGTGGCAAAACTGGTATATCAGGCCATATTCTTTTATAGCTAAATTATTTAAATCAACTTTGTGCTTCAGTCAGAGATCTGGAGGGCAAAATTGATCACTTTTCCAAGAGAATATGGTCAACCTATTTAATTCCATTAGATAGGAATTAAGTAGAATTAAAGAATAAAGAATAATTAGATCTACTGTGGTCAGCTACAAAATCCTTCTTATTCAAGTGTTTTAACCTGCAAACATACATTGGTGAATTATCTCTGTTTTTTTAGTTCTTCTTCCCATGTCTTGATCTCCCCAAATGCTACATTTATTTATCAGGGTGTTAAATAGCATTGAAATACAAACCAACACTGCTTAGTGTTTCTCTTGAGCATTGCTCAGTGTAGTGAAATTTTTGTATTCTTAAGACAGAATATGAAAAAGAAAAACATTGGCTTAATTACACAACATATAGTTTGCTTTTCTGTATCCACCAGTAGCTATATGAAATTTGAAGGCCTATTCCCCATACTGCCATAGATTAATGACTCTGAATAACACCTCATAGATGTGTCTTCTCAATAATATCTCCTCCAATGGCTTGCCATGTTCCCAAATCCCAATATTAGAGTCCTAGAGTCCCATTGCTTCCAAAATTTTGGTTAGAATGGACATTTTAATGTGCTTAATAAAAAGATGACCCAATGCCAGCATGCTCATGCTTCAAATGCAAATACTCCCTCTTGTTTAGAGGTTTGCATGCATGCCAAATCCCCAAGGCTGAAATCATGTGATAGAAATCCTGAAGGCTCAGTACGCTCCATCCTACCCTGGAGTCTCAGAGTCTCAGACTGCCTGAGAACAAAATATCCCCCTGGGCATAAGTCTTTAAGTTGTGTGATGTCCATGACCTAGCTCCCTGGAAAGACAAGTGGAATATGGAAGTGAGCATCTAGATCATAGTCACAGGGTCTACACGGCCCGATAGGCATAGCACTCACAAGGTCCCACATCTGGGCAGGACCCAGGGGTGATAAGGAGTGCATTTGCCCACAGTGGCAGGAGACAGTGCTGCTGCTGCCAGCAGAAGCCAGGGTGTTGTTACTGAACATCAAGTGATGGGCAGGCTAAGGCTGACAGTGGGAAAGCAAATCATTGGTTAGAATCCTACAGTATTAAAAACAAGAAACTCAGGGAGAGATGAGCTTAGGGCAAAGTCACAGTGACTGCAAATGTGCTAGACGCCCACCTCTGCGTGGTCCATTGCAGTTTAAAGATCTCTCATGCATAACCACCTTTGTTTGAAAATAGAGGGGCAGATGCTTATGATTACAGTTAGGGCACCTCTGGGACATCACTTTGCTAACTAATTGAGCCACATACCAACTGGGATAATAGGTCAAGGTGAGAACGGAAGCTAATTAGGAGGAAAAGATCTTTCTGGCTGTTATCTATTTATTTGCAAATCCAAAAATCTTGGCATTTATGTCTTAGAATTTTACTATAGAACTTCGGTTCTTGTTTTTATTAATATCTCTGTGTGTTGTGAAACTAAAACATTGTTTTCACTTGGATAAAATTGATGGCATTTGTAGAAATGAGTGATTCTTATAGAAAGGAAATCAAAATGAACTTAAGAGAAGTTGAATTCATTGAAGATACTCTACATTTTGCTTTTATTTTTTCATGCTTGGATTGGAACAAACAAAAAGTAGAGAATGGCATAGCAGCATCCAACCCAGGCGACAGTTTGTAGGAGCCAGATCACATAACCCATTTAGCCTGGAACTGTTCTCCAACAATACTCTATGCTCTTCAAAACCAATGTTCATCAAAGTAAGCAATCCCATATTAGAACAGCTGCTAGAGTTAGTTTTTTGCAGAAATCTTGGTTTGCAGTGTGAGACAGGGTAGGTTCCATTCCTTAAACAAGTGATATTGGGAGGTAGCAGAAGTGTCCAGAGACAATGTAGAATTGGAAAAACGAGATATAAATGAATGCAAGTGGAACTAACATAGATCATTTAAAGGCAATCATTAAATCACTGTGGCCTAGCAAGGCCAGTGTTTATTAATAGAATTATAATGCTAAGGAGATAAGTTTCTGAGAAGGCATTGAGAAATCTAAATATCTCTTGTCAGTTCTCAAAATCTCCTTGCCCTCTCCCCACGTTCACGGGCATCGTGGAGCACTGATAGAAGGTAGCACTCTATGCCAGCCTTCTCTGTGTATCCTGTCATGGGAGCTTCCTGTTGCAGATAATTCTGGTTAAATAAGGATCTGGGCAGGGGAGTCCCAGAGAATATGCTTATAGTAGAGAAAACCCCAAAAGGATTACAGATTTAAAAACTCTTGGCCGGGCGCGGTGGCTCACGCCTGTAATCCTAGCACTCTGGGAGGCCGAGGCGGGCAGATTGCTCAAGGTCAGGAGTTCAAAACCAGCCTGAGTGAGACCCCGTCTCTACCATAAAAATAGAAAGAAATTAATTGGCCAGCTAATATATATATAAAATTAGTCGGGCATGGTGGTGCATGCCTGTAGTCCCAGCTACTCGGGAGGCTGAGGCAGGAGGATCGCTTGAGCCCAGGAGTTTGAGGTTGCTGTGAGCTAGGCTGACACCACGGCACTCACTCTAGCCTGGGCAAGAAAGAGAGACTCTGTCTCAAAAAAAAAGAAAAAAAAAAACTCTTTGCTGTAGGAGTCAGAGTAATTTCAGCCTTGGGAAAGCATACTGATCTCCCCTCCTTTTCTTTAAAAAGCCCCAGAACAGGTCTTTAGGAATAAAGCACATTGTTAAGAGGTTATGAATTGTGGGAGAAGATCTCCAAATCTAGCAATGGAAATGAATTGTCGGGAGAAATCCTCGTAATAGCCCCTCAGATTGTTGCGTAGAGGAGCAAGGTGCTTTGCAAGGTGCCTACAAGCCTCCTAGTGGTCAGCTTCTGTCGGAGGAAACATTCCTAATGAGACCTTCCCCCAGCCCTGAAGATGCTTGAGACATGCCCATTCATACAGGGAGGAGCAAGGGGAGAGGCGGACAGAGATAGCCCAACCCTGATCATAGGGCTGGACCTCAACTTGGCTTGAGATGGGAAATATTCCCCCTGTCCCCTGAAAATTAATCACCAAGGCACATCCAGAAGTGAAAATAAAGAAAAAGGAAGGGTATATTAAATATATTCGCTGTACCAGGCAGGCCTAGAAGTGGCAGGGAGACTTGGCACCTTGAATGAGCATAGACCATGCCTCTCTTGGTGCTTTGAACAACCTCAAATGTGCACATGGCAAGGGGCTAGCCCAGTCTGGTAAACTGGGCATCTACCTGGACAGTTTCTAAGAATCGATTCGCTTGACAGTTCTGCTTGGGCACAATATCCCACAGAGCTTTGCTGTCTTTCTAATCTTTCTCCCTTCTCAACTATCCCACCTTCTCCATTTTCCTTTTAGTCAGCGGTCTATGTTCAATTTCATCCAGCAAAGTGTTCCAAGAAGGCAGTTCTGGTACAGATAGACAGGTAGATATACTGAAAACATCAGTGACCAACAAACTAGCAGATTCTATTCTCAGTCTCAGAGAGGATTTATTTAATTGGCAGTCGCTGTCTTTATTGTCAATAACTACAGATTCTCGGGGTGAGTGAGAGAGAACCGTAGCTCATCTAATTCTACGAGCACTCCTTTGACAACTCCAACAAGCAGCACAGCTCAGCAGCTGAGCCACAGGCTCTGCACCCAGAGTGCCTGACTTTAAATCTCAATACTGACCTTTACTACCAAGTTACTTAACACTCATGCCTCGGTTTTCTCCTAGAAGAATGGGATGCAAAGACCAGTCTGCTCCAAGAGGACCGTCTTCAGGAGTAAATGAGTTAATACTTAGAACAGTGCTTGGCATCGAGTCTCAGCTCTTATTATTACAACTGGAGCTGTTTAAACAACTGGAGCTGGTCTCATTTCACAGCAAATGTATTTTGACTATCCCTAGTACATGGCTGGGGCTCATACATATTAAATAATCATGGCATTACAACACCTTGGCAGCAAAAACAAACATACCAAAAGCAAACAAAAAGCCCCACCTCCTCTTCTCTAATCTGAAGCAGTCCAGGTTAGCATGCAAAATTGTCAGATTCGATCTCTTACCGAAACAGAGTTCTCCAAGTATGTCTAATCCTACATTTGGTATACACTTGTTGCAACACTTCAGTTTTCAGTAAACGACCGTGTGAAATTTTTGCAGTTTCAAGTTTTCCTTGCCAAGGGTTTCTTACAACCTGGATTTTATGACCTCCCCAGGAGAACACTTTGGCTCCAATACTTGGGCTGCTCTGTGCACTCCTGGGGGGTGGGGGCAGTTCTTGTTTGTTTGTCTTTTTAATTAAAAAACTGTCTCTAATTCCATCTCTTCTAAGAAATACACACTCTAACCAATAGTCCTCATCCAGGAATTCCGTGAAGTCCAATAAATAAATTAACAGGGAAAGAGTTGCTTCTAAATACGTCATTATTTTTCTACTGAGCTCTCCCCACTAAATCATGATCAGACTCAGGGGTGAACGTGCCCTCACCCACACCCACCTCCCACCCAGAATGGTAATGACGAGGAGGGATTCAGCAGAAGGAGGCGTGGAGGCACGGGAGAGGGCTCTGCTCAGGTCTCTTGTACACTGGAAATCTCAGCAGAGAAGTGGAGACTGTGAGCAGCTAAGTACAGAAACCCAGACCCCAAAAGTGGAAAGTTCACTGTGCAGCCTCGTGCAAAGGATTAGCACATTCAGACAAGTGGGGGCTTTGCATTCCAGAGGAAGCCAGTGGCCTGGTGGCCGGGTGGACAGCAAGGGGCAGGGAAGAAGGCTGAGAGGCAAGCAGCCGCTTCTGATTTCAGCAGGAAGCGTTGGGCAAACAGCAAGGGCGTGGGTGGGGAGGAAGGAGGAAAGGGGCCTCTCTTACTGGGGTGGTGGTTGGGGCCCCAACCAGGAGGGTGTAGCTGTCAGTTGCACTTGGGGCTGGGGATTGGTGAGGTGCTTGTCCAGCAATCGCCTCCACCAAATGTGCATCCAATCAGTGTCAATTTTCCAAACCCTCACTCAGCTTTGGCCAAGGGAGGCAGCGATTAAAGCCAGAGAGGCTCAGGCTGAAACAGGCAAGAGCCTGGAGCTCATGAAATATGACACCCAGAGAGGGAAACTGAAGGAAAAGAGTCACAGCCAAACAAACACACCCTCAACCAGATCCCTGAGCCCAGAGGCGGGAGAGGGGGCCGGGGGCCCTGCAGGGAAAGATGGCCAGCTGTTCCCACTCTCTTCCTCTCCCCGGTCACAGATGCCTCAGAGAGAGGAAAGACTCTTTTTGCTGAGTGTACTCACCTGCCCCACCCGCAATTTAGACAGCTTCTTTTATGAACCCTTGCTTGGTGAAGCGTATTTGAGCGTTATTTGGTGGGAAAAAATTGTTGTTTCAGTTATCTTCTGTAAGTCAGAGGCTCCACTGTACCCATGAAATTTGCTGTCACTTCTCTCCTACCCTTTAACCAATACTGGAACATAATGGGTGGGTCCTGTCATGGATAATCCACAGCAATAGATAACCCAAAGTAAGACACACTCAGATCTAGCATGAGTTACTTATTTTTCCATATGGAAGGCAGCCGAACCTCGTAATTAGTAGCCTTGCACATTTCACGTCAGAGGGACTGAGTTCACAGCTCAGCACGACCACTAACCTGCTGTGTGACCTAGGACAGATCGCTCGACTTTCCTGAGCCTTAATTTTCTCATCTGTAAAGTGAGGATAATGGTATCAATCCCATATGACTGAGATAAGAATGAGATAAGAATGTCTATTTAAAGCAGTTATCATAGTGCCTGGCGTTTAGCAAGTGCCGATAAATGGTAGCTATGAGTGTATCTGATGAACAAACATTTATAATTCTCCAAATAGTGCTGTTAAAATAATTTTTAAAAGTCATTTTGAGAGACTTTTTTTTCTTTTTGAGACAGAGTCTCGCTTTGTTGCCCAGGCTAGAGTGAGTGCCGTGGCGTCAGCCTAGCTCACAGCAACCTCAAACTCCTGGGCTCGAGTGATCCTTCTGCCTCAGCCTCCCGGGTAGCTGGGACTACAGGCATGTGCCACCATGCTCGGCTAATTTTTTTTATATACATTAGTTGGCCAATTAATTTCTTTCTATTTATAGTAGAAACAGGGGTCTTGATCTTGCTCAGGCTGGTTTCGAACTCCTGATCTTGAGCAATTTGCCTGCCTTGGCCTCCCAGAGTGCTATTTGAGAGACTTTTGTCACAGTGGTCCATAGCTCCATTTTTTTTTTTTTTTTTTTTTTTTGAGACAGAGTCTCGCTTTGTTGTCCAGGCTAGAGTGAGTGCCGTGCCATGGTGTCAGCCTAACTCACAGCAACCTCAAACTCCTGGGCTCAAGCAATCCTCCTGCCTCAGCCTCCCAAGTAGCTGGGACTACAGGCATGCGCCACCATGCCCGGCTAATTTTTTCTATATATATTAGTTGGCCAATTAATTTTCTTTCTATTTATAGTAGAGATGGGGTCTCGCTCTTGCTCAGGCTGGTTTTGAACTCCTGACCTCGGGCAATCCGCCCACCTCGGCCTCCCAGAGTGCTAGGATTACAGGTGTGAGCCACCACGCCTGGCCTATAGCCCCATTTTAAGCCTCTGCTTAACTCTCTTCCAATCCGCATCTAGTAGGGATCAATAATCCATATCAACACTGCTCACGTTGGTACAAAGATCTGCTTCCTCTTTCTCTCCAACTCTCTCATCACATTAAAAGCTTTCATTTCTATATGAAGGGGCTGCAACAAGTTGGAAAGAATGTCCACCTAGCATGCCAAAAACTTGACAAAACTAATAAAGTGTAACTCAGAATTTTCCTGCTAGCAATTAAGTCTAAACTCTAGAAAAAAGTCACAATAATGATATTGCTCTGCAGCTAGTGCAAGACATTTGAATCTCTCCCTGTGAATTTTTTCCCAGACACATTCAAAGTTCTGTGACTAAAACGTTACATGTGACTGAATGAAATAAGCTAAAATTAAAATTCGAAAGATAAAAATCTCTTGTTTTCGAGAAATTAGGGGGCACAAAACTACCAGGAATAAAAACTGAGACACACAGCTGGTCCGGCCTTTGGGAGCTGGAGAATATTGTTTTGACTGTAAGAGAGTCCTATCAGTTACTAATCAAAATACCTCTAGGCTCTTGTCATACCATAGAGCACTCGCTCAACGTGCATTCGTCCATTTAATGAATGTGTTAAGCAATGTCTAAACGTCAAGAGCTATTCTAAGTGCTGAGGATACAAACAGACACAGTTACCTCCCACTTGTGTCTTAGGGTTTAGTGGGAGGTTCAGAAAAATACCAGGCAGTGGCAGAATGATGTCACAGCATAGCAGTGGGGAGAATAACGGGGTGCTCCGGAGCCCCCTGGAAACACTCCTGGCCAACGTTCAAGGGCAGGAAAAGCTTCTCAGACTAAACAACATCTAAGCTGAGACCTAAGGGGTGTGCAAAACGCAATATGAGTAAGCAGAGGCACCCTGGTGAGGAAGGCCCAGAGACCAGGGGGCTTTGCTCAGAGGGAGTCTGGGGAAATAGAAGCACCTTGGTGCAGCTGGAGCACAGAGTGGAAGGCATATGGCAGCGCCACCGAGAGAGGAGAGGAACGCCCAGTCTGGTAGGGCATTTACTCTGACAACAATGGGAACCCCCATTGGAGGGCTTTTAGGCAGAGGAGGGGCAGGTCCGATGAGTAACTTAAAATCAGAGGAGGAAAAATGAGAAATGGGGAGGCAGAGTTAAGAAACTGTTGCCCAGGCCCGGCGTGGTGGCTCATGCCTGTAACCCTAGCACTCTGGGAGGCCGAGGCAGGAGGATCGCTCAAGGTCAGGAGTTGGAGACCAGTCTGAGCAAAAGGGAGACCCCCAGTCTCTACTAAAACTAGAAAGAAATTAGCTGGACAACTAAAAAAATACAGAAAAAATTAGCCGGGCATGGAGGTGCATGCCTGTAGTCCCAGCTACTACTTGGGAGGCTGAGGCAGGAGGATTGCTTGAGCCCAGGAGTTTGAGGTTGCTGTGAGCTAGGCTGACGCCACGGCACTCACTCTAGCCTGGGCAACAGAGTGAGACTCTGTCTCAAAAAAAAAAAAAAAAAAAGAAAGAAAGAAAGAAAGAAACTGTTGCCCAAATAGGCAATAATGGTGGAGAGGGAGAAAAAGTGGACGAATTAAGAGAGACCTTGGTATGAGATCAAACAGATCATGGTTTGGTTCAAATATGAGGTGAAGAAGAAAGAGAAAAGCTGGGAATGAGGCCTCAGTTTCTTGCTTCAGCGGCCAGGGGGTGCCGGCGCAGGGCCTTTGCACCTGCGGTTCCCTCTACCTGGGACGCGCTTCCCCACGTCTGTCCCAGGCCCACGCTCTCACTTCCTACAGGCTCCTGCTCACAGGCTGCCTGCTCAGAGGTCTTCCTCAAGCCCCCTAAATAAAAGAACACCTAATCAGTGCCCAAACCCTCACCCCGTCTCCATTATCCTCTCTCTTCTGACTCCCCAACATTACTTCAGAGCATTTGTCATCCCCTTGGTATTTTATGTATCTGTTCAATTGCCTTCTGTCCCCATGAGAACGGAAGCTCCGTGAGAGCAGCGATTTTTCTCTATGTTGTTCACTGTGCCATGTTCAGCATCTACAGTAGTTCTTGGCATACAGTCACTCTCGGTATATCTCTGTGTAATGAGTACATTCGCGAAGATGGAAAGCATCCAAAGAGAAACACAAAGGTGGTCCAGAAAACACACACACCCATATTTCTAACACTTTCGTTCGGAAGCTCCTTTGCTTTTTGGTTAATGAAAAGATAAGATGTACAGAAAGGTAAACGAAGCACACACGTATAGCTCAATGGATTCTAACAAAATGAACACTCCCATGTTATCACCACTCAGGGCAAGAAATATAACATCCTCAGCAACCCAGAAACCCCCATCACAGACCCCCAGTCACTACCTTCCTCGCTCCTCCACACGGGTATCTAGTAAACTGACTTCTAACCCCTTAAATAGTCTTGTCTGTTTTTGAATATTATATAAAAATAATAATTCAATTTGTAGTCTTTGCATTTGGCCCCTTTCACTCAAAATTAGGTTTGTGAGATTCATCCGTGTTGTTACATAGAACAACACGTCACGGTTTACCATAGCTGTATAGGATTCCACTTTATAAATAGTCTGTAACTTATTTTCCCCTATTGATGAACATCTGGGTGTTTCCAATTTGGAGCCATAACTACTGATGCTTTATAAACTTTCCAGTGCATAGCCTTCGGTAAACATATGGATGCATTCTCATTAGATATCTATCTAGGCAAGTAACTCCTGGTCACAAAGTATGCATATATTCAATTTTAATAAATATTGCGAAAAAGTTTCTCAAAGTGGTTGTACTGATTTTGACTCTCGCCTGCAGTATATACTATTTTCCGCTGTTCCAAATCCTCAACAATACTTGGTAGTTGTAGCCATTTTGGTGAATGTGCACGGGTATCTCATTTCCCTGATGACTGAAGTGAAGATGGAGCGAAAGTAAGCTTTTTTCCTACGTGCCATTTGTCTGTCCGCTCTTGTGAAGTTCCTGTTCAAGTCTCTTTCCCGTTTTCTGTCTTTTTCTTATAAGGGTTCTTTATATATGTTCTGAATACAAATCCTCTATTGGTTTTAAGTGCTCCAAATATTTTCTCTGACTCCATTGTTTGCCTTTCCCTTTCTCAATAGTGATTTTTTTTGAAACAGAGTCTCACTTTGTTGCCCAGGCTAGAGTGAGTGCCGTGGCGTCAGCCTAGCTCACAGCAACCTCAAAATCCTGGGCTCAAGCAATCCTCCTGCCTCAGCCTCCCCAGTAGCTGGGACTACAGGCATGCGCCACCATGCCCGGCTAATTTTTTCTATATATATCAGTTGGCCAATTAATTTCTTTCTATTTATGGTAGAGATGGGGTCTTGCTCTTGCTCAGGCTGGTTTCGAACTCCTGACCTTGAGCGATCCGCCCGCCTCAGCCTCCCAGAGAGCTAGGATTACAGGCGTGAGCCACCACGCCTGGCCAACAGTGACTTTTGATAAACATAAATCCTTGACTGTAATGTAATCCAGTTTGCCAAGCTTCCCCTTCATGGTAGTGCCTTCTGGGCCTCGCAGCTGATGTAGGAAGCATTCACAAAGGAGGATGAGTAAAGCGGGGAAATGGAGGCAAAGGGAAAGCACTTTCCAAACAGGGAGAATAGTAGGAGGAGCCAAGGCAGGGGGATGTCACCAGGACTGTGGAGACAGACGCTGGGCCAGACTCGCTAGGGTGGAAGGTTTCTGTGCTGTAGCAAATGTGGGAGAAAAGCTTAGCCAGGTAAGGCGAGCTACACAGCTAGAGACCTTAAAGCCAGGCCAAGCCATTTCCCCATGACCTGAGGGCAATGAGGGTGCTCTGAAGGTTCCTGTCCCCACCTACCTATCGGCCTTCCGAACCCATCTTTCCTGTCTTTCCTTGCAGCTTAGCGTGTGGCTGTGCCCACCACAGAATTGAATCACCATCCCTTGAGATACCCTTCTACCTTCCACATACTTCTGTCTCTGCCCTTATCATGCTGCATTGCTGTTTATATATGCGCCAGTCTAAAGTGACAACGTTGTTTTTTTTTTTTGTTTTTTTTTGGGGGGACAGAGTCTCACTCTGTTGCCGGGCTCAGAGTGCCAGGGCGTCAACCTAGCTCACAGCAACCTCAAACTCCTGGGCTCAAGTGATCCTCCTGCCTCAGTCTCCCGAGTAGCTGGGACTACAGGCATGCGCCACCATGCCTAGCTAATTTTTTCCATATATATTTTTTTAGTTGGCCAATTAATTTCTTTCTATTTTTAGTAGAGATGGGGTCTCGCTCTTGCTCAGGCTGGTCTCGAACTCCTGAGCTCAAACAATCCACCCGCCTTGGCCTCCCAGAGTGCTAGGATTACAGGCGTGAGCCACTGCGCCTGGCCAGGAGTGACAACTTTGAAAACAGATGTTTACAGTAGAGGGCCAGACCAGCTTGTACAGGCTCATAAGAGTTGATTATTAAATTTTCAGGCATTCATCAAGCCAGTTGACATGATGCTGGTAGTCTTGAAATCAACCATGGTAAGAGTATTTACACAACGGGCATGGGCAAAAGCTACAATTCAAGGCTCCCAACCCTCCCCCACAGAGCCAGTTGTTAAGCACTTGCCAGCACATCACTAGATCATCTTGTTCATCTCTACGTGCCTGTCACCGAGCATAGTGTCAGCATTGTTTGTCAAATTAAATTGGTTTTGTGCATAACACCTAACACTCCTTTTAAGACTCCAAGGAAATAAAGTCTTCTACTAATAATTATGAGAATCCTGCTGTCTGCTCCATCAGTACAACTGGCAAGTACGTCACATTCATTTATGAATATTACGCACAGTGACGCCACCCCTCAGAGGTTACCAGTGAATCCAGAAAGCAATTAAAGAATCACAAGGGGTAAGGCACCATGAGTGCGAGGCAGTGTGTTAGAGATGCCAATTCTTCCAGCACTCCGTCCTCAGGAGACGCTGATGTCCCTACTGTTGTTCCTAAGAGGTCCGTGAAGCATCCTTTCTTGTGAAAATCTCAGAGCAAAATCAGCCCAGGCATTTCCTAGAGCCAAAAGCCCATCAAGCTCACAAGGCCACTACATCAGGAACCTGTGGGCCCACCTTGTCAGACACAAGGCATGTCCCTTGGGGTTCCCTCCAAAAACAGGATGGGGAACTGTCAGATGGTGAGAGCGCTCTTGACTCACAACAACAGTGCCCTAGGGCTAAGGGGGTTTTCAGTGAAAGGAATGAGTAAAGTTTTATTTGCCACATGAGCCCAATAGCCAAACTTGGTGAAAGAATGAATATAAATCAAATAGACACAACCCCAGCATTTCAAAGCAATTAGAAATTTAACGGTAGATCCCATTTTTAGAGCAAGAATACCATCCCAGTGATTCTTAACGGGAAGAATGCCCGGGGTTGTATGAGAAGCTTCTCAGGAACAGGCATGAGGGCCTGTGTGATCCAAACAAAAATTATTCAGTATTAAAACTGCTTTAATTTATTTTTAGTCACGGTAATTCACTCATTTGGAAATTTCAAAGAACATTAGAGAAGGCATAACTTTTTAAGTTTATAAAAAGAGACGAGGTTTTCAAAAGATGAGAAATATTCATTATATTTTAATTCTCATCTTTTACAGATGAGGAAACTGAACATTCATCTGTAAACTCTACAAACGCAAGGACCAAACCTGCCTTGTTCACCAGTGCGTGTCCGGCACTAACAATGACTAGAACATTGTAGGTACTCGACAGACAGCTGTTGAATGAATAAATGAACGAATCAGTGAGAACCGGAGAGAAGAGGTGACTTGGCCAGTGCTACACATGTTGGCATTCTGGCAGAGCTGGCAGGAGTGTCTTAACCCCAAACCCACTGATCTTTCCACCCTCGAGTGGTGGTTAATTAAGAACACAGACTCAGGAGCCAGGCTGCCTGGGTGTGTACGCCAGCTCCACAGCGTCCTAGCTGTATGACTGTGAGTAGGTTATGTAACATCCCTGAGCCTCAATCCTCCTTCCATAAAATGGGGAGAATCGTAGTCTAGCTCCCAGAAAGCATAACGTGGGGAAACACATTAAAGTGTTTAGAAAGAGCCCAGCTCACAGGATGTGCTCATTACACAATGGCCATTGTTACTATACCACAAGATAGAACTAAATAAACTTAGTCCCTGATGGCTCAGCATTCTGTCTTCTGTGTTCTTGGTAAGCCCTTTGAAAAATTAACCTGAGATAAAACTTTGATGCATTGTTTTTAAATGACATTTTACATTTTTTTTCCCCACTAGTCTATAAACTTAAAGTAAGCCTGAAAACTACCACTTAAGTAAATGAGACCAACAAGACAGTCTTTGAGGAAGGTCTTATGTTGCTCATTTTTTCCCTATAAAGCCTGGCAAGAGATAAGAGAGATAGCCTGGCAGCCAAGAGCACAGATATTAGGTCTTAACTGCTGAGGTTTAAATCCCAGTTCCTCTATTCATTCACTGTATGGCCTGGGGCAAGTTATTTTCCTCTCTGTGTTAATGCTTCTTTAATTTTAAAATGGGTTAATAACTGCACCTACCATGTAAGGTTGTAGTGAGGACTACACAGTGCCTGGCACTGCTCGAAACACAGATACCAACAAGTATCAGCCATCACTTTACACAACAGACATTCCTGGGAATTCATGAGTTTCCATAAATTCAACTACATGATAGAGTATTTTTGTCTTGCCATTGGCTACCCTTGAAGATGGGTTGCAACGGACACCCCAGCTGCAGCCCAAATCCACAGTGCATCTCCACACCAGCCTAAAGAGACACATAATAATAATAATAATAAAAAAGCCAACACTGATGACTGGAACCAAGTCCCATGTCAACCAGCCTGAATTAAGGAACCCGAGGCACATAACGAAAGTGTGGGCGATTTTCCATCAGAACACTGTAAGGGGATCCAGGGTCCCACGCCTTCATCACCAGTGGAAACAAAGCACCAAGGTACTGACCCATTGACAAAATTTTGGGGAGGGCCAGACCCACAGCCAGAACCAGCCAAGCTGCCATTGGCAGGCCAAGGGTCGCGCTGGGAGCTGAACACTCCCGGGTTACCTCACTACCCCTTGGTACTTTCCTGGACCTTCTTCAGCCAGTGTTCTGGCAGAGCACAGCCCAGTTCAACCCGGGACAGCTGCTGGACTGTCACGTCTACTGACGCACTGCAGGTGCCCCTCCTCTGTGAGTCATGGCTGTCTTCTGTACGGGCAAATGCACAACCCTCACACGGCTTGAATTTTTAATAGAGATAGTTTATACATGTTCTTCAGCTAGCAGAGCTTAACATCAATAAACTTGTAGGGTTAATAGAGACGGTGTAGTGTTGTGATTAAGAGCTTAGACTCCAGAGCCAAGTGCTGCCCAAGTTCAAATCTTGGCTGAACCACTTATTTGGCTTGGGAAAAATACTTAACCTCTCCATTCCTCAGTTGCCCTATAGGCAAAATATAACAATTATTCCTACTGCACATGGCTCCATGACAGGAAATGAGTTAGCAGGCGTAAAATACTTGGGAAGTACTCAGAAAATAGTAAGCCCTTAACACAGGCTAGCCGTGACTAACATACCACTTAAACTAGGTGGTAAATGGACTGGTGAAAATGAAGACACAGGAGCCATGGAGAAGTCTCATGCTGAATAGGACAAAAGGTTGTGTCCATTTGTGTGTGCTGGAGCTTGGACTAGAGACACACGCTGGTCTCACTTGCTTCATTCTTAATGCATGTTCACGTATTCCCATGAGTAAAAGTCACTTAGAACGTGTCCAAAGCAAGGGCTCTTTCAACTGCCCCCATCCCTCTATTTCCATAATGCTGAAGTTGCCCAACCAATCTCATTCAAGTTTTCCGAAACAATCACCTTTGGACTGAGTCAGCCTGGAAACTTTCAGTTGACCAGGTGGCAGTTTCAAAAAGCAGTTTCAAACACCCCATTGTCACCTACATCATGTCTTGCTTCTCTAATCGTGCCAGAAGAATGATTCACCCATTACCCCATCAATGCTTGGTGCATATACCCTAAATACTCATTATTCATTATGGGATCAGGTGTAAGCACCTTGGGGCCAGAACTGATGACGTAATATCTTACAACTCAATCTTATCCCCTGTCCCCAACTTGGCTCAGGCAGCATCTCTCTGGTTCAGTTCATCAAGTGTCTTCTCCAACCCCAGCAGAAATCTCAGTCATAAGAGAACCACAGTTCAGGATATCATTACAATATTACAGTCAGTTATGACCAAAATTGCAACTGAACCACCCAGGGCTACTAGCTCCGACATCAGAGCTCTTTTCCTAAGACAACTGAGAAAGCACCTCTAAATATCACGTCCTTTCAACAATGCATAGAACTAAAAAAAAAAGAAAAAAAAAAAACAACCTCAAAACAAACCAACATTTCTAATCTGCCACTTCTGAAAATAATAAGTGAGCTGTCAACTTGGCGACGGAGAGTCTATATAATTTGCATAGAACTTACAGAGGCCAGTGAAAGCCAGCCAAGTAGTGGGGCATTTCATGGCCATGGTGGCCACACTCATTCCTAGGTTTAAGATGAGGCCACTGGTCACAAAAGAAAGAGCAAACCACTTGTCAGCATCCCTGGTCCAGGTAATGGCATGTTCCCTCTTCCTTCTGCCACAACCAGGGCACCCTTGAGGGAAATCAGAGAGGTACAACTCCACCTCCTAGGAACACAGCAAGACCACTTTGCCAGGTACAAGATAAAGACAGTGGCAGGCAGAGGAGAGGCCAGGGCAGCCCAAAGCCTGGCAGCCTCGCTGTATTCCCCTTGTTCTGGATCTTCCCACTTTCTACCCGATCAGGGGCCCTCCTGTGCCTCTAACCCAAACCTTCACCTTGTGTGCCTAATGTCAACAACAAAAAAAGGGAAACTTTACATGGTCAACTTTGCCACATTCTTAGTAACCCAGGAAGCTGAAATCAGTTTATTCCAATAAATGTTTATCATCATTGTCAACAATAACAATGATAAATATCTACTGAGGACCTCTAAGAAGCCCCAGATACTCTTACGGGACTGTGGCAGAAATAAGATGCACAGGGCACAGTCCTTCTTCTTTTGTTATCCTTTGCCTAACTCTGCCTAGTGCTGAACAGAATTCCTGGCATGAGTACCCTGCCTTATCTGGATATAAATCCAAGCTCTGCCACTTAAGAGCCAATGTATAGAAACCAGCCTGAGCGAGACCCCGCCTCTACTAAAAATAGAAAGAAACTAATTGACCAACTAAAAATATATATACAAAAAATTAGCCGGGCATGGTGGCGCATGCCTGTAGTCCCAGCTACTGGGGAGGCTGAGGCAGGAGGATCGCTTGAGCCCAGGAGTTTGAGGTTGCTGTGAGCTAGGCTGACGCCACGGCACTCACTCTAGCCTGGGCAACAAAGTGAGACTCTGTCTCAAAAAAAAAAAAAAGAGCCAGTGTAACCTTTGGGCAAATTGCTTAGCTCCTCTCTGCTTCAGTTTCCTTATCTACAGCATGGGATGATAAAAAGCCTTTGGAGGAGGCCGGGCGTGGTGGCTCACGCCTATAATCCTAGCTCTCTGGGAGGCCGAGGCGGGCAGATTGCTCGAGGTCAGGAGTTCGAAACCAGCCTGAACAAGAGCGAGACCCCATCTCTACTATAAATAGAAAGAAATTAATTCGCCAACTAATATATATAGAAAAAATTAGCTGGGCATGGTGGCGCATGCCTGTAGTCTCAGCTACTTGGGAGGCTGAGGCAGAAGGATTGCTTGAGCCAGGAGATTGAGGTTGCTGTGAGCTAGGCTGACGCCATGGCACTCACTCTAGCCTAGGCAACAAAGCGAGACTCTGTCTCAAAAAAAAAAAATTAAAAAAAAAAAAAAGCCTTTGGAGGATTGCTGCAAGGGTTAAGTAGGTCCAAGTGGCTTAGAAAAGTGGCTGCTATTCATCTTCTACAGTTGTCTTAAAAAAAAAAAAAAAAAAGAAAAGTGGCTGCTACAGAGAAAGTGCTCGACCAACACTAGCGTTAGTAAGCTTCCATAGCATGTGTGTTGATGAAACAGTTTCTTCACCTTTGCAGCACCCTGCCTCTTCGGATGTTAGAGCCAGGAAGGACCTCAGAGATCACCCAGTGTACAGATGAGAATGAGGTTCAGGGACACCAGTTGACTTGTCCACAATTACATACCTTGTAAACAGGAGCACTAAGAGTAGACCCAGGCCCCCAACCTAGATCTCCAATCCACCTCTCAGGCTAATCAGCTAGTTTGTAAGTCTCTCTGCCGCCACTCCTCAAAACATGTTTGTGCTTCAGTGACCCAAATAAAGAAATGAATACTATGGGAGTATTGTGGCAATGGCACCAGGACAAGATATATAGAGGTAGTATTTTAAGGCAGTGGCCCCCCCACTGTCCCACTCCATTCACACATTGTATGAAAGAACGCAGATATTTCTGCTTCTCTCTGTTCTCAATGTTTTTCATACATAAAAGCATAGCATAAATGATTGCCTCAAATCCTCACAGTAATACTATGAAATAGGTATTATAAGTACTCCAATTATACTGAAGAACAAACCAAGGCACAAAATAGTTGAATAACACGTCCAGGATCACAGTTAATAAAAGGTGAAATTGTGATTTAAATTCAGACAATCTCAGCTGGGCACAGTGGCTCACGCCTGTAATCCTAGCACTATGGGAGGCCGAGGCGGGCGGATCGCTCAAGGTCAGGAGTTCGAAACCAGCCTGAGCGAGACCCTGTCTCTACTAAAAATAGAAAGAAATTAATTGACCAAATAAAAATATATATACAAAAAATTAGTCGGGCATGGTGGCACATGCCTGTAGTCCCAGCTACTCAGGAGGCTGAGGCAGTAGGATCGCTTGAGCCCAGGAGTTTGAGGTTGCTGTGAGCTAGGCTGACGCCACGGCACTCAATCTAGCCTGGACACAAAATGAGACTCTGTCTTAAAAAATAAATAAATAAATTCAGACAATCTATCTCCACAATTCACACTTCTAACCACTCTGCTGTACTGCCTCACTAACTTAAAAGGGAAAAGTTCTGTGGCCCAGATTAATCAAGCCTGGATGTTTTCTACCTCTACAGATTTCAAATTTGTTTGCTTATTTTGAACTGTGGGTATTTATGGTACCAGACCCTAAACACATTAGGAAATTAAGAATGCTATTAGTCTGTGTGTTTGTGTGTTTGTGTGTGTGTGTTCTGTGCTCCATGTATGTAGTTTTCCAAGCTCCCAGGACCCATACAACATGAATTTACATATAATCCCCTTTGGGTGTTTGGTTGTTGTTTGATTTGAATCATTTCAAGATTTTTCTTCCCACACAAGTAGAAGTATTCTACTGGGAAACAGAGCATGTATCTTTGAATCTCACTTTAATTGCTATAAAATCTCTTGATCACAGACATTCCCAGAAGTTCACATAGCCAAACCCTGAGCCTTGGGGTTTAGAAAACTCTAAAAACAGCTCTGCAAAGATGAGTCCCATTCCTCATGCTTCTTAAGAAGTCCAAATGAAGAACTGGTGGTGTCAGTTGGGAAGAAAGAAACCAAATTAACAAATTATACTAAAGTTCTCAGCATGGGACTTCAGGTATAAAGAGTCAAGTTCTTATGATGTTGACATGTATTATTAACATCAAACAAAGTAGTGATTCTCTTGGTTTGTAGAATTTCTTATACTTAAAAAAGAAAACAATGTTGTCATCCTTGTTAAATAAAGGTTTGGAACTAAGAGGACAGCATGTCTCCTTAAAAAGAAGTGGAAACTAAGGCAGAAAAAGTTAAGCGATTTAGACGCAGAGAATCGAAGAGTTTTAGAACTGGAAGGAGTCACTTGTCGAAGGCCACATAGCAAGTGAGTAGTAGTCCTGGGACCTAAGCTTTGGCTTCCTAATGCTGAGTCTAGCACTTTTTTTGAAAAATAAGGCCACCCAGAGGTTTATTTGTGTGGGTCTATTTCTGGATTCTTCGTTGTGTTCGTTTGATCTATGTGTCTGTCCTGTCAATACCACACAGTCTTGATTACGATAGCTGTATAATAAGTCTTCAAATAGGGTAGACTAATTTGTCCACTTCATTCTTTCTTTGTACAATTTTTCTAGCTATGACTGTTCCTTGGCCTTTTTACCTAAATTTTAGAAAAATCCTGTTTATATCTACCAAAAATCCCACAGACAGCATTGCTAAGATTTTGACAGGAATTGCACTAAACCTATATGTCAATTTAAGGAGAATTGGCATCTTTGCTATGTTGTGTCTTTACTATGTGGAGTTAATTCCATGAACATAGTGTGTCTCTCCATTGATTTAGATCTTCTTTTGATTTTTTTTCCATCAGGCTTTAGAATTTTCAGCATACAAGTCCTGTGCATGTTTTGTTATATTTGTACTTAGTATTTCTTGAATGATTATAAATAGCACTGTATTTTTAATTTCAGTGTCCACATGTTCAACATAAATTTATGGAAATACAATTGATTTTTTTATCCAGTGATCATGCAGAGCCCACTGATTAGTTTTAGGGGGGATTTTTGTAGATGTCTTAGGATTTTCTATGTAGGCAACCATGTTATCTTCAAATATAGTTTTATTTCCTCCTCTCCAATCTATATGCCTTTAATTTCTTTTTTGCAATGGCTAAAACTTCCAATACGATGTTGAAAAAGAGCAGCAGGAGCAGACACCCTTGACTTGATCCCAGTCTTAGGGAGAAAGCATCTAGTCTTCCATCACTAAGTGTGATGTTAGCTGCAGATGTTTTATAGATGCTCTGTATCAAGTTGAGGTAATTCCCCTCATTCCTAATTTGCTGAGAGTTTTTATCATGAATGTGTGTTGAGTTTTGTCAAATGATTTGCTGCATCGATTAATATGATCATATTCTTTTTTATTTTGAACCAGTCTTGCATACTTGGAATAAACCTCACTTGATGTGGTACATGATTCTTTTTGTACATGGTTATATTCAATTTGCTAATACTTTATTGAGGATTTTCACATCTATTAATATAGATACTCCTGTTTTCTTTTGATTTATTTGTATAATATGGCTTTTTAAATCCTTTTTCTTTCAACATGCCTATATCATTATATTTAAAGGGAGCTTCTAATAAACAGCTTATAGTTCGGTCATGTTTTTAAACAACAAACACTCTGCTAATCTTTGTCATTTTTACAGGTTCAAATTAATTAAATACCAGCAATTACATGTGTTTCCATCTAATGTATTAGTTCATTTAATCCTGAAAACAAAATCCCCCAAATCCTTAAAATATGTGCATTTCCTGAATGAGCATGAAACTGAGACACAAAGACATAAAAACTATTTGTCTAAGTTAGCATATCGAGAAAGCAATGGAATGAGAATTTGAACCCAGTCTGGCTCTGGCATTTTTGTTTGAACCCACTATGCTTTACCATCTGGGCTAGCCTCATCCTTACCCGTAGAGTTGAGTTTGGCACAGGCTGTACCTATTTTGACAGGTTCACCTACTCAGTGAACTCCAACTCCACTTGGGAGAGAATTGAAGCTCCAATTCACTGGTTGGGTCTTTGGCCTGATAGCACTTGCAGCCGTGCGTGCCAATCATGACTAGCTGGTGTTGCTGCTAGGTTTGGGCAGGCAGGGGGTCACAGTGCTCTCCTTATGATCCCAGAGGGCCTGGGCAGTAGGGACCAAAATCACTGGCAGGCCAAGCGACTGACGGAGAGTACCTGGCCAATTCAAAAAGGGAGGAAGGGCATACTTCAGCCTGGGCAAACAAAGCAGCAGTGTCCGGCTCAAATGAGGCCCACCAAGATAAACATTGACCCCTACCTTCCACCTTCAATACTGGCTTCTCCAAGAAAGAGGTGGGAATGGCCTGGGCCAGACGCAGGGCAGTTCCTTGGGTCTGGTCCAAAGCATACACATAGACCTAACCAGAGACCTCGTGAGGTTATAGCTCAAGGCTATTCTCTGTTTAGCAGGAGTCACCTAAATGTTCCAAGGGGGGACTCAAAATTTAAATTTCTTCCCTTGATTGAAGCAGCTTATAAGGTGACTCAGAGCAGAGGAGAGAAGATCTACACACAACTCAGGACTCACTGCAGCTATAAAAATTCCTGTGCTATGAACATTCATTCTCTGCTATAGAGTGAATGTCTGTGTTCCCCTAAAATTTATGTTGAAACCTAAACCCCCAAAGTGATGATATTTGGAGTTGGGACCTTTGGGAGGTGATTTGGTTGTGAGGGTGGAAGCCTCATGAATGTGATTAGTGGACTACTACTACAAAGGACCCCAGAGAGTTCCCTTCCTTCTTCTACCATGTGAGGACACAGCAAGAAGTCAAGAAGATGTCTATGAACCAGGACGCAGGCCTCAGCAGATACCGAATCTGCTGGTACTTTGATCTGGGACTTCCCAGCCTCCAGAATTGTGAGAAATAAATGTCTGTTATTTATAAGTCACCTGGCGTATGATAGTTTGCGATAGCAAGCCAAACAGACTAAGACATTATCTACCACCCCCATCATCCACACTTGGTCTCTTGAGATTTGGGTAGACTTGAGTGAACAAATTAATGAAAAGAGAAGGACAAGATGGCCTGGTAAATGACCTCAGTCACCACAGAGAGGAGAGGATCTGGGAAACCAGCATAAAAAAAAAAAAAAGTATTACAAAAAACTCTCAATCAATCCACAATTTTAAATTGTATAAATCAATCAACCACATTGCAGCCAAGACCAGATAGATGATATTTTAACCCTGAGTCCCTGGAAACCTTTTGCCTGTGTGTCAAGGCTGAGCACAGTACATGTTAAACAAGCTGATATGCAAGTAATCTATTTTATAAAAGCTAGAAAACAGGTCCAGGAAGGTTAAGACACTTTCTCAAGGTCATCCAGCAAAAGGAGAAGCAGAGTCCAGGCTTAATGTCTGGTTTCAATCTGGCTCTTTGGGCTCCCGACAATGTTCTCTCCATTCTACCGCACTCCTTCACAAAAACACAGATGCTCACATTTGTAAGGACAGAGCCCTCCTCCCCCCAAAAAAGCCAGACTGACTTCCCTGAGGATAATCATCAGCAAGTCCCTGACTGAACTTGAGTTCTCTTAGAAATGTCTTAGCTCTATAATTTCAATTTTATAAAAAATGGTGTGTTTATAGAAAAAGACTGGAATGTGTTCAGTGATAGGATTATGAGTCAAGACCTCTTCCCCTCCCTGCAGAAAGCAAAACAAAAAAAAGTCTTCTCTAAAGTTGGGTTATATTATTTTTATACCTGTTTTATAAAAGAATTCCATTTAGTATGTTTTCCTAGTACCATTCTAAATATGTCTAAGGCCATTGAACAGAAGCCTTCAACAAGAAAGAAATGAACTAATAAGTGCTGCTCTTGTTAAGAACATGTCTCAACATTGTAGGAACCATCCCAACAAGAATATATCTGAATTCTTGACTTAAACATAAGATGTTCATCTGTGCCTCTGAAAATCTGCATGCTCTCTTTCCATGTCAAATTATCTCCAGACCCTCTTCAAGGACCCTCTCCTTGAACCACAGGTCTTTAGAACTCTCAGATTCCACTAAGCTGCTATCACCAGGTCCAACCTGGAGATCAGTGGCTGGACAGTTTCTCCAGCTCACTGGTCTTTGAACACAACCTACTCTGTTATCCGACGGACTCGAATAGAAATTCCAGCACTGTTTGAAGGGAGATGGCTTTATAGGAAGATACGAGGTTATCTCTGAAGGCCTAGCCTACCTGCCCTCCAGGACAAGCATGGGCAGCTTCGTGGAAAGAAATGTGTCCTGGGCAACAGACTGGAAACTCTTTTCCAATCCCTCAGTGACTTGTTCCATGACAGTGAGCCTATGTTTCCTCATCTAGAAAAGAGGACTTTGGATTAGATGATCTCTAGGGTTCCTTTCAGCTCTAACTTTCTGCAAGTCTAGGTTTCTAATGTTTAAATCCCAGAGCATTTATTGGAAAGAGGTCGACACATCAGGTAGGGCAAACCTTTGGTTCCTACAATGTTGAGACATGTTCTTAACAAACATCAGGTAGTTTGCCCAGGTAGGGCAAATCTTTAGTAACCAAATATTAATAATGTTAATATAATATTAATAATAGCTAATTTCAACGAGTGTCTACTATGTGTCGTACACTGTTGTCAGCACTCTACGTTAATTGCCTCACTTAATCCTCCCAGTAACCCTGTGAGGTAGGAATTATTATTATCACTAATTTACATACGGGTAAACTGAGGTTCAGAGAAGCTACTTAACCTGCCCAAGGTCACACAACTAATAGGTTAAAGGATCAACTCTTGAACTCAGCCATGCGTTTCACTGCTATTCCATATTGAAAGCCTGTCTGTAGAGCTCAGTGTCTCCCCAATAAGTGACCTTTATTGACTTAGGTTTCACCAAATTCACCCTCCTTCTTCCCTACAAGTTGCCCAAATTCTTCATGGCTTTCTTCCTATAAAGATTACAAAAAATTTTAAAAACACCTTTGCTCAAGCCCCGACACATTGGTATAAATAATATAAGATGGGAGAGACAATGAAGAGTTTTATTTAAAGTAGATACGAAAGCCAAAAGCTGAGAGAGTGATTCATATCCAGCAGATGGGAGGAGAGGTTTAGGAAGTAGGGTACTGTCTTGGATCCCTGAAATCATTGACTGCCCTGAAATTCATGCCCTCCCCCCAGTTTTCACTCGTTTCTGCCTGGTTCCCAGGGTCCAGGGCTGCTTGGGAGGTGCTGTTCAGTTCCAAGATGCTAAATAGAAAGACCATGTGGATGAGTCATCCAACTTGGAGGGTGCAGAAAAGTCAGAAGGAAGAAAAAAGCTAGATCTCCTGTGGATGCCCCACGTATTCATGGAGGAGAGGCTCCTCAGCGCTTTGTCTCTCTCCAGGGGTTACCCATGACAATGAGAAAACCACTGGGAGAAGACAAAAGGAGCTTGAGAGGATCAACCGGGATTCATCCATGAATAGAGCATTGCAATGTGTAACCAGCCAATCAGAGCCCATCGACCAAGAAAATGTTAATTGAATGCTAACTATGCTAACTATGCGCGAGGCAATCTGGACATAGATAGATGGCTCTTGCCCTTTAGATTAAGTCCTCCATGGTAATAACACAGAGTTGGAAAGGGCAAACCCTCAACAAATTTGAAGTTTTCCACCCAGTAACAGAGCAGCATTTGGAAGTAGCTCCCCCTGGGGTAGAAAGCATCCTGCCTGGATCCTCGGGGAAGAAAAGAAAAACACAATAGTCCGGGGAAAGGGGAATCTCTATCCTCAACCCACCGCAGGCTTGGATCTCAAGTAAACTATTATTGTTTTTCCTCCTGCACTCCTGGGACCCAGCTCACAGCGTCCAAAGCTGGAGTGAACCCAAACTGGCCACAGCTCTGGGATAATATTGTTTTTGTTTCACTCTCTGTGATTGGCCAACCCTCTTGGGCACAGAGGAAACAGTGTTTCCTTTTAACCAGATTAAACCCTTTTATTTCTCACAGGAAGGGCAACAACTTTTCCATTTGTGCAGGAACTAGAAAGCTGGGCATGGGGCATCACGGGGAGTGGAAGGCTGACAGCACAGGTAACAGCCCAGGTTTGCAGTTGTGATGTTACCCTCTGCTTTCCAGCTGTGTGACTTGTCAAGTTATGTAACCTCAGGGAGACTCACTTTTTGTCATGTGTAGAAGGTGGTCGACAATATGTACCTCCTAGGATTTCTCCAAGGACTTTTAAAAACATTGGACCTATTCAGGACTAACGAATATATTAAAACATTAAATTAAATTTAAAAGTCAATCACAATAAGAAAAAGCATTGGGCATAATGTGCTTGGTACTGTGCCTCGCACATAGTAGGTTCTTAACTGTTACTGTTGCTGTTTCCAAAAGGTACAGGAAGCAATCATGAGATTTTTGCTTTGAAGGCTTTATGTCTGGGCTTAATAAACTATAAAAGTGTGACTATTCTTTTCGTCTATTCAACACACGTTAACTGAGAACCTAGTATGTGCCTGAATAAGTTAGAATCCAGAGGGGGAAAAAAAAGATATAGGACATGCTTTCTCCTCCTTAAGGATTTCATGGGCTAGCAAAGGGAAAGTATCTCTATAAAAACTAATAACTATAGTGGTGTGACAAGTTTTATAGAGAAAAATGCTGTGTGAGCATAAGGAGGGAGCAATTAATTCACTTGGTTGGAAATAACTTAGTGTGAGTCAGGCTGGAATTACAGGGCTGAGATGTTCTGCCCATTTCTGCATGTGACTTAGAGCATGTGATCAGGAGTAAGGCAAAGGAGTATTTTATGAGTCTTCAGGCCAAATAGGTAAATGTTAGGCATCATTCTTCACTGTTGTTCACTTGCAGTCATGCAAACCCACACACACATTCCAATGCACCAGCACACATTGCATCCCAACACACACCACACACACACTCTCCAAGTCACTTGCACACACACACCCACACACATTCAACTCAAGTGCACACACACACCCACAGAGTTTTCAGCTCACTGCCTGCACACTCGCAAGCATGTTCGACTTGATCATGCTCACTCACACATTCCAATCCCTCACCTGCCTGTCTGTCTCTGGCTCTCTACACTGCTATGCCAGGCCCAGGACCTCTCCCTGAATTACTATAACAGTCTCTGAATACCCTTCCTGTCTATACTTTCACCTCTTTCCAAATGCTCAGTTACCCTTCCTGCCTATGCTCATGGCTTCAATCTCATTTCTACCAATCCATCCTCTATTCTGCAGCCAAAGGAATTTTTCCAAAACTCACTCTGATATCTTTCCTGCTTAAAGAAAACTCCACCGACCACCTCTCTACTCCTCCTCACCTATCCTAGCATAAAGTACAAGGCCCTCCATGCTCTTGCCTCTCCCAATATCTCAACCTCCTTCCTGCCACCTTTATCCACTCATTCATTAAACAAATAATAGCTAAGTGCCTAATGTGTGCAAGTCTTTGGGCCAGGCACGTTCTCTCTGAGACATGTACTTTGGCAGGTCAGACAAAGCGTGTATGGTTCCTTGGAAGACCCAGGCCTTCTCTAGGCTCCAGGCCTTTGCACATCCATCCCTTTTGGCTGGTAAACCAGCCATCTCCTTTTCCCACCATCATGCCTATAGAATTGACCACATGTCCTCTGTGGCCACTTTAGCCCTATGGTGAATGCTGTGCCAGTGCCAGCCTCCCTTCCTTCCACTCACTGGTTTGCATGCCATCCCCACTGCCCTGTAATGCTGTCATTCCACAACTCCAGCATCCCACACAGTCCCTGGACCATGGGAACTTCTTAGGAAGCACTTGCTAGGTGAAGCAATCTTTCTCCTCTGACCCCAATCATGAAAACTTCTCTGTGCACTTTTTAAAGTGATCCTAGAGAGGAAACTCTACCTGAGGCTTTTCAACATTGTAGCAAATAATAAATAATCTTTGCATAGTGTTCTGCACCAGTTGATCTTTATACGAGTAAGTGGCAGAAGTAGGACTCAAACTCAAACTTCTGACTAACTTGTATATTCGAAAGAACTGGTAAAAACAAAAGAGAGATTTGTTGGTGAAACAGTGAAGCAAAAGGGGTGGCCTGCTCTCACCAAGACATAAAAGTCACACTTTAGCCTATTCTTTGGTTACCTATGAAAGCAGATCAATCCTTCTCTGTATTGCTAAATCCAAGGAAGTAAAGTTTCTGTTATCCTTTCATTCTTCAGAGTATATTATTTAGTACCAAATACATCTGCTGGATAATCCATCAGTGAATTAAGAGCACAACAATTGCTATCCTGGTAGAACTTACAATATATTGGGGAAATAAGTAAATAAACAATTGCAAGGCATGCTGAGTTCTATGAAAGAAATGAACAGGACACAAGGGATGAAGAGTAATAAGGAGATCTGCAGATAGGGACGCCTTTCCTGGGAAGGAGAAAGCTCAGACTGGAAGGATGAAGAGGAGTCACCAGGAGAAAGGTCAGGAGGAAGAAATAGGTCTGGAATTGGTTGTCCCAGACAAAACAGCTTGCATGAGATTCTGAAGGAGAAAAAAGTTGGACTGTTCAAGGAACCAGAAATTATCCAGAGTGACTCTTTTGGAGATGACCTGGGGGAGTAGAGATTGCCCAAAGAGAGCAGCTAAAATGCATATGTTAAAGCCCTAACTCCCAACGTTTCAGTATTTGGAGATACCTCACTGTAAGGAGGTAATTAAGGTTAAATGAGGTCATAAGGGTGGAGCTCTGGCATGATAGGATTAGTGTCCTCATATGATAAGAAGAGACACCAGAAAGCTCAATCTCTCTCCCTCTCCCCACCTGCCCCCCTGTCATATAAGGACCACGAGAAAGTGGCCATCTGCAAGCCAGGAAAAGATCCCTCATCAGAAACCAAACCTTGCTGGACCTTGATCTTGGACTTCCCATTCCCTAGAACAGTGAGGAGATAAACTGCTGTTGTTTAAGCCGTACAGTCTGTGGCATTTTATTATGGCAGTCCTAGCAGACTGATAAGGAAGTCAATGAGAAGTTTTTTTTTTGTTTGTTTGTTTTTGAGACAGAGTCTCGCTTTGTTGCCCAGGCTGGAGTGAGTGCCGTGGCGTCAGCCTAGCTCACAGCAACCTCACACTCCTAGGCCCAAGCGATCCTCCTGCCTCAGCATCCCGAGTAGCTGGGACTACAGGCATGCGCCACCATGCCCGGCTAATTTTTTCTATATATATTAGTTGGCCAATTCATTTCTTTCTATTTATAGTAGAGACGGGGTCTCGCTCTTGCTCAGGCTGGTTTTGAACTCCTGACCTCGAGCAATCCACCCGCCTCGGCCTCCCAGAGTGCTAGGATAACAGGTGTGAGCCACCGCGCCCAGCCCAATGAGAAGTTTTAAGCAAGGGAGTGACATGAACTAATTTATTTTTTATAACAATTTCTCTTGGCCTTGGGAAGGAAGATGGACAGAGGCAAGCACTGAAGAGGAAAAAACAAGAAGTTAGGTAGGTAGCAGTGAAGGCAGCCTGCACTGAGTAGTAGCACTGGAGAAAGAGCAAGATGAGCAGATTGTAGACACATTCTAGAAAATGAACCAAGCCTTGCTGATGGCTCACGTGTGGAAAGAGATCAAGCCAGAGAAAGAGATCAAGAATGGCTTGTCCTGAATGCATAGTGTTGCCATTTATTAAGTTTGGGAAGACTAGAAGGGCAATACATTTGGGGGAATAGTACATCCAGTTTTGGACTAATTGAGCTTAAAATACCTCAAAGTCATCCAAGTAGAAATATCAGGAGTTCTGATTATTATCTAAATCTGGATCTCAGAGATGAGGCCTTGGCCAGAGATATAAATTTGAGGAACAGGAGCATATAGATAGCATTTACAAAGAGAGACTAGTGAGATTACAAGTGGAGAGTGTGTGTGTAAAAAGAGGAGATAAAAGGGGCAGGAACTTAACTAAGGCTCTTTCTGCTCTACCAAACTCCCAGTTTTTGCTTAGATTGATAAATGGAGGCAAATAGATACACATGTAAAATATGGTCCATGGGGAAAAACTCTGGAGTTAGTCTGTGTTTTGTTTTATTTTAAGTGCTATAGAGAAAAAAATGAAAAGAGATCTGAATTAATAAGAGTCCTTATAAAATTGATTCTAGGAATCTCTTTCTGTCTTATACATACTGTCACGCACATATAATGGCAGACAAATGATATACAGATAATCAGCTGCCCATACACAAAATAAAAAATACAAACCCCATAATTTTAGAATGCCTCATCTTCTTATCTTTTTAAGTCACAAGAGAAATAAAAAACCAGTATTATCCTAACATTAATTCTTTCCACTCCCATGACTCAAAAGCATTGATGTCACCTTTACATTTTACAATCGAGAGAAATTGGTGTTCTATGAATTAAGGTACCTCTTCCCTGCCCTACACTCAGCAGGGTCTTTCTGACATGAAGCCAACACAGTCTATGGGGAATATAGGCGGGTGTTGTTCCCACATCCTTCCTAAACCAGGGCTCCTCTTGGGAAAATGCTTCCTGGCTCCCAAAAGCTGGCCTCTGAGAGGTTCGTTCTGTGCACAAACTTTTTAATGATGTATTAATTTTCCTTGAAAGGTAGGGTAGGGCAAAGAATCTGGAAGTTCATTTAAGCTGATTGTTATACCGACAAAATTAATGTCTTTATATCTAATGAAAGAACTAAAATGGGCAATTAGAGCCCATAATTAAAGAATGTAGGTAATGATGAAATTACAGTGTGCAATGATTTGAAAAAAATCCTAATTATACTCTGTGAACCTGAAGTTCCTGGCACTACCTCACGTTGCTATTTTCATCCCAGAAATTATTTGCATGAGCTCATCTCAGAGGTTTTCCATGTCTCTGAGTGGGTACGTTTCATGGGGACAAAGAGGCCCTGAGAACATGCCCACTGGTAACTCTCACTAACACCAGTCAGCACAGCCCACCCTTAAAGAAATAACCAGTACATTGCAAACACAACAAAACAAGACTATATCTCTCATGATTAATGTGATGGAAAGCTATTGCCTAGACAGTTTTCAAAAATATATCTTTCACCATGACACTATGGGTAGGGATTTGCCTAAATTCTATTTTTTTCATTTAGAAGCATCGTCAAAACATTGAGCCAATCAACTAAGAAACAATAGAGTATACATGAATCTATATATGTGTGTGTATATATATGTTTTCTTTAGCATGTAGACATGTGTGTATATACATATATATTTTTATATATAGCCTTACTATGTATAGTTTTTAAGGGAATATGAAGAAAAACAAGTATATATCATTTATCATATAATTCATGTGGGTCCAGCCACTGGTTTGTGTGCTATCTTGCAAAACAACAATTCTGAAATATAACAGACAATGAGAGTTAGAAAAGCAAAACGTCAAGATACAAGAGGGAAAATGTGGAGAGGCAAGGAGGCAGAGGTTCTGCTGGATGGAATGCTGATATTGTTGGACACTTTTATAAGCGCTACACATATGGTGACCCATTGAATCTCCATCACAGCCCTATGAGATGGACACAGTTGTTGTATAGATGAAATAACAACAGCACAGAGTGGTTCATAACTTGCCCAGGGTAACCCAGCTGGTCAGTGGCAGTCGGGTTTAGAACCCGGGCGTGCGGCTGCAGAGCCTGGCAGTGATCCACCGAAGGCTTTGAGCAGCAGAGTGGCGAGATCCACCCAGAATACGTGCTCTGGTAGCTCCAAAGAGGATGGACTAGAGTTGAGGGAAAACTGTAAGCATGAAGCTATAGCAATTGCCCAGGGAAGTGGCCGAGACCATGTGACTCAGCACTGAGGGTGGCACACAAGGGGAGAGGAGAGAGGAGAGACATCCTGCCAGTAGGGCTGAGAGACTGGTAGGTGTGACAGAGAAGGGAGGCCACAGATGACTACGCGTTTGACCTAAATGGCTAAAAAAAAAAAAAAAAAAAATTGTGATAAAATTATCAGAGGCAGAAAAAGGGAAGGAAGAATACAATGGAGGAGTTGAATTGCTCCCAGATGTTGTCTCTTTCAAATCCCTGCCGACTTCCATGAGCAGATTCAAGGCAAGAGCTTGAATGGGTGATCCGGCTGGAGAGGCTGGTCCGAGAGGGGTCTGTGAACAGAGGAGACCAAAGACAGGGGCAGCCTGAGAAGGCCGAGGGAGGGGACACCCAGGAGAAGGAAAGTGGGGTCACAGAAAGGACGTGACTCCAAAGTAGGAAAGGTATTAGTTATGAGTCATCACCTCCCAGAAGCTTCCTGACCCTAACCCAGACTAAGCCCCACTTCCTCTATCATAACTCACACGCTTGGGACATGGTAACCTTCTGCAAATACTAATGATATGATCACTGCTGTTTATTAAAGTTGCTCAACAGTAAGCTCTGAAAGGACAAGGGTACTATGTGTCTTGTTCGCTACCAAATCCTGAAAGCCTCGTGCTTAGCTTAGTACTAAACAAACATGTCCTGAGTAATAAAGGAATGAGTAGAAGATTGGAGAAACTGAGTGGATGAGAAGTTAGTAGTAGGAACTCATTCCTAGCCCAGTGCTGTTCCTACTGGGCCCCACGACCTCCCCCAAACCACTGCCCACAGCTTCTCAGGGGCAGCCCTTGCAGCTCAATAATGAGCCCCTACAGGATGCAGTCACATGCTACGGAACACGTGTGTGTGTGTGTGTGTGTGTGTGTGTGTGTGTGTGTGTGCATGCGTGTGTGCTGACAGGGTGCAGAGAGGCCAAGCCACAGCCTTCCCCCTAACAGACCACACCCCTCATTTACTGTGAACCTCCCGGCATACGAATAAAAGATTAAATCCAGCATTTCAACCACCATAACAAGCCTGCAATGTTTACCAGGATGAAAGAAGCAGCAGCATCCCACCCCACAGAACTTTGTACCAGAGTCAAATCACTGAAATTAGTGTGTTCTGGCTCCTCAACTCACATAACCACTTGTTCCTGGCAAATCAGAGAGAAGCCACTTACTGTTCCAGATCACATGAGCCTTTGGGCATCAACAGACAACAGAAGCAGCTAGAGGTTTGCACGTGGTTAAAGTAACTGAAGTCGGAGGCATCAGCAAAGCTGAACTTAGTCACTATTATCCCAAGTATTAAATTAGCTAAAAGTTTTTACTACCTAAACTGTGAATGCCCAAAAGGAAATTAGAGGGCAACGGGTTCTTTAATCATCAGTGTCCTGGTCTTTTTGATCTGTCAACTTGGCTAGACTACAGTCCCTAGTTGTTCAAACGCTGATTGAGGTGTTACTATGAAGGCATTTTGTAGATGTGTTTAAAATCGATAATGGGTTGACTTTAAGTCAGGGAGGTTATCTTTGATAATCTGGATGGGCCTGACTCAATCAATTAATTATAAAGCCTTAAAAAAAATCAGAGTTGAATATCCCACATTTGATAGCACGCTAGTAAAATTTATCTTTTCGATGTTAAAAAAAAAAAAAGAAAAAGCAGATCTGAGACTTCCTTGAAGAAGCCAGCACGTCTGAACAGCATGGACAGCAGCTTCAGGCCACATGCAAGAGTTCCAGCCTGCCCTTCCTGCAAGCCTGCCCTATGGATTTGGGGTCTGCCTGTCAGACCCCACAATCACCTAGGCCTCACAATCACCTAGGCCAAGTCCTCGGAACAGACCTCTTCATATGTATCTCCTTAGAGTTCTGCTTCTCTGGTTGAACCCTGACTGATGCAATCAAGAACAGCTCAGCGTAGCTACATCCACTCATGAAACCATTTTTTTTTTTTTTTTTTTTTTGAGACAGAGTCTCGCTTTGTTGCCCAGGCTAGAGTGAGTGCTGAGACATCAGCCTAGCTCACAGCAACCTCAAACTCCTGGGCTCAAGCGATCCTCTTGCCTCAGCCTCCCGAGTAGCTAGGACTACAGGCATGCACCACCGTGCCCGGCTAATTTTTTTTCTCTATATATATATTAATTGGCCAATTAATTTCTTTCTATTCATAGTAGACACAGGGTCTTGCTCTTGCTCAGGTTGGTTTCGAACTCCCGAGCTCAAAGGATCTGCCCACCTCGGCCTCCCAGAAAGCTAGGATTACAGGCGTGAGCCGCCGCGCCTGGCCTCATTAAACCATTTCTGAGTGTTTACTAGGTGCCATGCACTGTCCCAGGTGGCAGAGATACAAAAGGGTGTGGCTGCCTGCAGCTGGGGATGAACGAGCGCCCCACGGGGGTTCCTCCCACCCCAGCCTGAAACCCTTACCTTCAGGTACTGGAGGTTACGCCAAACCCTGTTCAACACATATGCAGTACCTGGAGTTACCCTCTCCCAATTATCCCGTATGATAGTTCGAACGGTGATAAGGAAATAGCATTCATGTTACAGAAGTGAAATCTTCACAGTTTTCCCTAAGATGAGGGCAGAATGCTATAAAAACAGCGAGTTTCTAAGCAGTGACGTGAGGAGGGGGTGGCACAGGGACCAGGGAAGTAGGTCATAAGTCACAAAAGGATGAAGGTGCCCAAAGGGAAAACGGGATCCAAAGACAAACCTTCCTCTCTTCCACCACCAGGCCCAGTCCATACCTTGGAAACCTTGATTCCAGCCAGGTCCCTGCCCTTCTATGTCCCCTTCGCTCCTCTACACAGTCAGAGTGGGCAAAATACGCTGCAAAAGTGGATACCTTTTAGCCTCAAAGACAGCATATATTTTAGAGGCTACAAGTTTGAGGATATCTGATTAGAACCCAAAAAATTTGAAACAAGCAAATTAGGAAGAATAGAAGAACGACCATTCCAACATGTGTCAAATAATCTCTGGGCCCTCCCAGGAATTTCCCATATGAGCCCAGAGGTCCGGCTGGGACTCCACACTGCAGACGTGCAGCACCGTGCCTAAATGAGTTCACTGTGGGATTCAGACACGCCCCCGCATGCATGGAGGGCTTCTGAGATGGAACTTTCTAGAAGTCTATCCGATGAGGAACTGAGGCGCTTCCAGGGAAATTGCTTGTCTTAAGAAAAAGAATATTGAGGCCACAAGTTTGGGCCAATTGACCTGCCTCTCTCAGTGTTGATGGGGAGGGTGAGGTGAGTTCAGTGCAGTGCCTCTCACTCAGGCCAGCCCCTGCTGACAACCTGGCACCCCAGCACTCAGGAGAGGGATCCTCAGGAAAGACTGGAAAAACCTGCTTTTGTTTAAAAAAAAACAAAAACAAAAAAGTATATCTTTATATATAAAAATTTATATTCTCTGCAAGGCACTGAAAACGCCAAACCGAATTGCATCATGCATTAAGATGGAATCCTTTTCATTGGAAAACCCAGACAGTGGCATTAGGAGGATCAGGGCTCGGTGAGACTTGGCAGCTCAGGCACAGCAGAGCTGTTCCAGTGTGGCTTCGGTGGCTGTCTGGCCTGGATGTGCGCGGGGGATGGCGTGGGCTGGCGGCCCGGGAAGTGAGGCTGCCATGGGGATGGTGGTGGCGGCTGCAGCGGGCACCTTCCTGGGACCGCATGGGCATCAGGAGCCTCACCAGCAAACAGCACCACTCGAGCCAGAGCCTGACCCAGGCAGGAAGAAGACAGAAACGGCAGCTGCCTTGGGGTAGGAGAGAAGGCCAAGCTTTGCGCCATGTGAGAGACATCCCTGAAGAGTCCTGGAGCAGTTGGAAGGGATTTTGATGCCATCCAAGAGAAAGAGGTGGGGTTTCTCTAATTGGGGATGCAGACAAAGTCAGAAAAATACTCCTTTGCTATTATAGTAACTCGCTGTTCATCCATATCAGCCTAAAGAAACAAGGATAAAAAAACAGTAACAAAAAATTTAACTAGACCGGGCGGAGTGGCTCACGCCTGTAATCCTAGCACTCTGGGAGGCCAAGGCAGGAGGATTGCTCGAGGTCAGGAGTTCAGGAGTTCAAAACCAGCCTGAGCAAGAGCGAGACCCCTGTCTCTACTATAAATAGAAAGAAATTACTTGGCCAACTATTTTATATATATAGAAAAAATTAGCCGGGCATGGTGGTGCATGCCTGTAGTCCCAGCCACTCGGGAGGCTGAGGCAGGAGGATTGCTTGAGCCCAGGAGTTTGAGGTTGCTGTGAGCTAGGCTGACGCCACGGCACTCACTCTAGCCTAGGCAAGAAAGCGAGACTCTGTCTCAAAAAAAAAAAAAAAAAAATTAATTATGACAGTTAAAAATGGGGGGGGTGGAGGGGGATAACCAGCAGCCCTGTGGCAGGAAAGGCCCTGTTCCAGCCCGTAGCACTCTGCCATAGTCACAAAGCTTGGCAGCCCTGGATCGGTTTTCTGTTGCTGCTATAACGAATTATCACAAATTTAATGGCTTAAAACAATCCAATTATCTGGAAGACAGAAGTCCTAAAATCAGGGTGTCAGCAGGGCTCTGTTCCTTCTGGAGGCTTAAGAGAGAACCCATTTCCTTGTCTTTTCCAGCGTCTAGGTACATTCCTTGTCCCGTGGTCAGCAGTGTAGCATCTTTTCTCCTCTCTTGCCTCTGTTTCCATCCTCACATCTGCCTCTTAACTCTCATCCTCCTGATTCCCTCTTCTGAGGACCCTTGTGTGACATCAGACCCACCCGGATAGTCCCGGATGATCTCTGCATCCCAAGGTCCTTAGCCTACCCATATCTACAAAGTCCCTGTTACCATGGAAGGTGGCATACTCACAGGTTCCACAGATTAGGAAGTGGGCATCTCTCAGGGGTTGAAGGGGCACAGTCTCCTCCAGCCTACCCCCAGCCCCCTGCCAAGCCCCACTACATACCTCTGCCCTCAGCCACCCCTGCCCAAAGAGCTTCCAGGCGCAGCTGCCCACTCGCTCTCTGTGCCTGTCCCGTGGTGCTTGGTTGGCGGAGTCAGATCAGATCAGAGCCAGATAACTTTTCTGCCAACAGGACTCCCTCACACTGCAGGGCACTTCAGAGTTTACAGGGGGCTCTTCCTTTCTCCTGCCTACTCAATCTTCATTAGAGATCAGTCACAGGAGTTGAGAGATCCTATTCATCCCATTTTACAGATGAGCCCCAGGGCTTGAGTGACTAGATAAAGCCACACACTTAGAAAGCAGCAAAGTGGAGGGCAGATCCCGGGCACTTTGACTGCAAGTCACTATGCATTTTGTGATGAGGCTCGCTAGCCTTGTGGAGGTGGCCAGAAAAGTGCCATCCTAAGTGACGAGTCATGCATGGGGAAAGTTCACGTACATTTCATTTTGTTGTTCTAGATCCAGCAGCCATTCATATACCACACCCTGCTACCACACACACACTCCTACTGCAGCATCACGCCCAGGCGGACAGAGGCAAAGAATGAGAAGGGCTCAACAAGGTTTCTGTAACCCCGAAGTTCTTTACTTTGTGCCATGGACACTTTTTGCAGTCTGGTGAAGCCTCTGAACCCTTTCTAGGAATAATGATTTTAAATGCATAGAATAAAAAACATAGGAGTACAAAGAAAAGCAGTTTTATTAAAATATAGTTGTCAAAATATTTAAATATATATATAGTACAGTAATATATGTGCACCTTATCAATCCGCTAAATAATCAAGATCCAGTC
This sequence comes from Microcebus murinus, assembly GCF_040939455.1. Taxonomy (NCBI): domain Eukaryota; kingdom Metazoa; phylum Chordata; class Mammalia; order Primates; family Cheirogaleidae; genus Microcebus; species Microcebus murinus. The sequence continues at coordinate 110,451,067 of NC_134105.1, read as the reverse complement.
AAAGATCTAATAATTACTACAAAGTGGCAATGAATATATACAGTATTTTCAGATAGCTGCTGCAATTATAATGTGCTATGGAAATACCTTTAATTTCCACTAATTAGAGAATGCTAAATGCTAAATTTTGGTTAGAGTTTAGGAAAAAAATATGTAATCTTTTATCCTATTCATGGTCATGGATACCCTTCTAACCAATTCTAATTACATAAACTCTTGTGTGAGCCTCAGATTTAAGAACCTGTATTTTATAGTCCATTCGCCTGCCTCTAGGCAAGTCCATACTTACAGCAAGTAGACAAATGTTGGACATTTAAACAAATTTAAAATTTCAACAGGGATAGAAAATCCATGAACTCTTTTAGCCAGCTAATCCAAATGCTAGGACTTTATTCCTTAAACACTTTCTAAAGTTACATATTTATTTAGATTCTACTCATTTTTAGTTCCCAATAAAGGATAAACTGAATTAAACAAAAATAAATTCAATTTGACCTTTCTATTGTAAAAACAAAATGTTTGCAGAGAAAGTCATCTATATAAATGAGAAACCTTTTTAACCTTTAGAAAGCAAAGTGTTTTCAGGATCTTAGAAAAGTGTGTTATTAGTTTAATGTATGTACCAACAATGATAATGCTCACGATTTCTCTGTTTATGACATCAGGGCCCCTTCACTTTGTGCCAGTGGCCCTTGCTGGCCATGTTTCTTGCTGTTATACCTAATGCAATCATGCAGAAAATAGCCCACGTACAGGAAGATACAGCCGTCTATCTTTGAATGGGCTGGTAACCCCTAACCAAAAGCAAAAAAAAAAAAATGTAGGTCATTTCGAACCCAAGTAAACAGAATCTCATTTACCAATGTGGAAAGAATTACTGTACTAGTAAATGAATAATGCACATAAAGGGATCAATCCCTCTGCCTAGCACATAATAAGCACTCAATAAATATTGCTATTATTATTGAATTATTAACTTAAAAGTATACTTTTCTTTATGGATTAGTAATAAAATAACTAATATTATTATTATCAATGTTACAAATACCTACACAAGCACATCTATAACAACAATGTTCAGTAAGAGACTACGTAATATTCAGATTTGAGAACCTGACTGTGATGCATTCGGAAAATGGGAGAAAACAGATTTAGTTCCCATTCACATCTTGAGGTAAAGCAAGGACCCCTCTGAGGGGCCTGCAGGGCCTCTCCAAGCATGAAAATAAAGAAAAATCTTGAGTCCCTTTAGGGGAAGCTCCAGCCACCTAGCTAGCCTTGAAAAGGGAATGGAAATAACACAGGCCCTCCAAGCAAGTCAGAGTCATGAGGTGTTTTGGTTCCCCATGGAAACCAAAAGATGGCATCCTAACATACGTTCTTAAATTGTTTTTCAGAAACCCCCACTGGATGGAAAATGCAGACAAGAGGGAACTGAGAAATGAACTCTGACAGCTGTTCTTTGTTCCAAATTTCCCCCTGGGGGGCCTGGAGGGAGTCACACCCATTTTAACATTCCTTTCTGCTAATCCAAGAATCTCTAAATCCACCTATGATTTTACAGGCACTCCCAATGCAGAATATCTTGCCCTTGGGGGCCAGACCAATGTGTAACCTCCATGTATTGATTTACAATTTGGCCTGCCTAAAATGGACCCCTGCCCCCTAAAAAGTCTGCCCTGTAAGCTATTGGAGAGTTTGGGTCTCATGTTTTAGCTGCCAGTACTCCGTGCTTGGCACCATGTAATAAAAATACCCCTTTCTCCTGCTGCAGCTCTTGACTTCAGTGTCTGGCTTTGCTGCCCCAGTTTGGTTCAGTAATAATCTCAACTTAAAGTTCTAATGATATTCAATAATCTCCATTTTTTTTCACAGCCTTGCAGCAGGACTCAGAGGCACAATAGCTATATTTCATAAATTAAAATTCAGGATACCAGGTTTGACAAACAGCATTTTCCCCTTAGTTGGTGAATTTATGTGAAAAATCTCTAAAAGTTATCACCTTCAGCAATATTAGTAATAATTTAGTAAACTGCTTATATTGAGAAGAATAAAATATCAACAAAAGGAATATAAAATTTGGCAAAGTATTTTCCAGGCACTATCCTTTGAATATCTGAAATCAGGACTACTCTTAAAAATCTTGCTCCTATTTGTCACCATGTCCATTAGCAAAGATTATAACATGCACCCCAAAGGAACTACACTGCATTTCCTTAAATATTTCCTTTGGTATTTAAATCATGGTAGGGGACTGCCCCTGACTCTATGGCCAGATTCCTGGGAAGAGATAATGTTTCTGCTGAATTGAAGATAAATCCCCCCTGTTTAAGAGTATGTAGAGGTAGGGATGGAATTGTGCCCTAAACCTCAGTACCTACGCTTTTTTTTTTTTTTTTTTTTTAGATAGAGTCTCACTTTCTTGCCCAGGCTAGAGTGAGTGCCGTGGCGTCAGCCTAGCTCACAGCAACCTCAATCTCCTGGGCTCAGAGATCCTACTGCCTCAGCCTCCCGAGTAGCTGGGACTACAGGCATCCATAATTTTTTCTATATATATTTTAGTTGGTCAATAAATACCTATTTTTGGTAGAGACGGGGTCTTGCTCAGGCTGGTTTCGAACTCCTGACCTTGAGCAATCCGCCCACCTCGGCCTCCCAAAGTGCTAGGATTACGGGCATGAGCCACCTCGCCCGGCCCCTCAGTACCTATGAAAGTGGCCTCTAGAAATGTCAAAAAGAATTGCTATCGATGAAGAAAAAACAAAGAAATTAAAAATAAAAAAAGAAGAAGAAAATAATAATTAAAAAAAAAAAGAAAGTGGCCTTACTTGGAAATAGGGTCTTTGCTGATGCTATCAAGCTAGCTAAGGTGAGGTCCTCTGGATTAGGGTGCCATCCAATGACTGGGACCTTTATAAGAGAAAACAAAGGAGATCGGGATGTGGACACAGAGAAACATACACGGGACGAAGGACATGTGACCACCAAGGCAAAGATGGGAGTGATCACAGCAGCCATCAGAAACTAGAAGAGTCAAGGAATGGTGCTTCTTTAGAACCCTAAGATGGAGCACAATGCTTCTGACACCTTGATTTTGCACTTCCAGCCTCCAGAACTGTGATACAATAAATTTCTGTTGTCTTAAGCCATTCAGTTGGTAGTCATTTGTTAAAGTAGCCCTAGGAAACTAATAGAAATAACCTAATCCATTATTCTTTTTTCTGCAGCAGTATCTTTCCCGTAAGTCATAAGCTAAGGTCTGCCATGCCTAACATTCACATGCTTAACGAGGGTTTTTACATGCAGAGAATTGGCTTAGATCTCCCCTGCTGCTGTACCTTTACTTTCAGTGGCTTTGCATTAAAATCGTATTTCTCAACAGGCGCCTGACCCAGGAGCTGTAGTTTGCCAATTTGATTTTTTTAAGTATTGCATGAAAATATCATTTATCTTGATCCTTGAGTTTTCTGGCACTCCCTTAAAGTTTGTATCTCAGGCAAGTGCCTCACTCCCTCATCCTAGTCCCAGCCCTGTCCCTCTACGATTTTTCCTGCTGTATCCATTAGTTTGCATTTTTCCAGGCTGAATTGTTCTCTTTCCTGCCAGCCTCTCTTCCAATGCTCTGAGTAATAATTCTTGGTCTCCAGTGACTCTTAACAATTGATTGCATGTGTGAATTTTAATAACATAGCTGATATTTCCTGCAGATAATTGAGCAGATGTCAATTAAGGCCGAACCTAACCAGATGCCAACAGACAAGCCCTCCCTAGACACTTCCTTGGGGGAGAAGGGTAGCATCATTGTTGGGATTGTTGGGCTGTCCTTTGTAATTCTGCCACATTTATGCAACCTAAGCCATCCTCGCCATTTGGGTATCATATTGAGAACATTGTAAAAGAGATGGTGGCTAATTAAAGGACAACTCATCTTATGCTGGTCCCTCACTCACCACCAGTGTATTTCATCCAAACAATGTCTTTTAAATGTGCTTGGCCGTGAGTTTTTTGTTTGTGTGTGTGTGTCTGTGTGTGTGTTTTAATATAATTTAATGCAACTGCTCGGTCACTGATCCACCCCTCTCTGCCTGGTTGTAGATGGTCCTTCCTGAGTGGTGTTTTATTGCAGTGACGAGGAGTTCTGGATGCCTTTCAAGCCAGTAGGAAATGCAGGCTCCACCAGTCTGTCTGTGTGCGTCTCCTTTCACCCTCCCTTTTCTGTTGTAAAATGGAGTAACAATGTCTGCTCTTCCTTCTCATGATGGTTATGAGTCAAGAGAATAATAAATATTCAAGAGCCTTGGTACTAAGGTAAGTGCTACACAAAAGCTTACAGATACATATGTACGAGGAGATTCATTACAGTATTGTTTATAATCACAAAACACCAGAACTGGGAGACTGGTGGCAAATTCTGGTATATTCAAACAATGAATAATTCCGCTATCATTCAAAAAAAAATAATTGATTTGAAGATGATCAACAAATAGATAAACAGATGTGAATAGTTCCATTTTGCAAATGGGGTATGTGCATGTAGATCCATCTAAGCAACTTTGGGAAAATGTCAGGAAGGATAAGCATCAAACCTAAATGTTGAGGAAATTAGCTGTCTCTGGAGAATTAGAAGAGATGGCTAGGAAGGGAAATTTTACTTCTTATTTTATATAATTCTTAAGTGGTGGGATTAGGGATTAATATCACTTAGTGATTTTCAGGTTTTTAATTTTTTTTAAAAAATTAAGGGAATAAAAGCGCTACGTAAATTCCAGCGCTTCAGCTGCAACCATGTGCCAGATGATTTTGCAGACACGCTCCTTAGGGCATACATTTTTAATCACAACTTCCCCACTACACACAGTTTGTCAACAGCTGGGAGAACTAATCCCACAGCGATAAAAAGGCTTGCTCAAGGTTACATAACTAGCAAGTCAGAGCAACGTCCCAACATCCTCTCTGACTGCAACTCCAGACTCTTGCCACAGTTCACACTGCCCCCATTGCCGTCTGCCCTTCATTTGCTCATTCATTCATTCCACAAATACTTACTGAATGCCTACCCAGGGTTTAGCACCAAGCTTTGTTCCAAAAAGAGCTGCAAAGATGAACTAGGCAAGATTTCTGCCCTTAAGCAGTTCAAGGTCTTTTGTCCTGTTAATAAGAAACAGAAGGAAAAAGAATGCTCCATAGAGAGAGAGAGGGAGAGTAAACAATTGGGAGCCGTCCATCTGCCCTGGCCGCTCTTGTGAGGTTGAGTCAGAAGATGACTCTGAACACCTCCTTCGAACAGTGCCCTTTTGTGCCCGAACATAGCAATGTCGCCCTCGGCACTCTGGTACACACTCAGTTTTCTCAACCTCTTCCGTTGTTTTTGCTCAGCATGGACATATGGGTGGTAAAGAGAAAAAAGGGGAGCAATGTATTTGCAGTCATTTGAAGGGAGAGATGGGCTCTGGAGTTATTCAAGAAATGAAGGCTAGGCCGGGCGCGGTGGCTCACACCTGTAATCCTAGCGCTCTGGGAGGCCGAGGAGGGCCGATAGCTCGAGGTCAGGAGTTCGAAACCAGCCTGAGCAAGAGCGAGACCCCTGTCTCTACTATAAATAGAAAGAAATTAATTGGCCAACTAATATATATAGAAAAAATTAGCGGGGCATGGGGGCACATGCCTGTAGTCCCAGCTACTTGGGAGGCTGAGGCAGGAGGATTGCTTGAGCCCAGGAGTTTGAGGTTGCTGTGAGCTAGGCTGACGCCACGGCACTCACTCTAGCCCGGGCAAGAAAGCGAGACTCTGTCTCAAAAAAAAGAAAAGAAAAGAAAAAAACCAAGAAATGAAGGCTAAACCAATGATTGTTAGAAGGTGAAACTACTCTCTGGTAGGTGCTGTAAAGTTCGCATTTATATACTGGCTCTAAAAGAAGAAAATCCTCTGACTCAAAATAAAGAAATGCAGACTTACTATGGAATCGTGTGTGACTTTTCTTAGGATTTTTGGAAATATTATAAATAATTTCTATATCCCTATCCCGTTATATATCTGGGGATCACATATTGGGCTCTAGTAGACCATAAATGAAGAATTTAGAGAAATGTGTATCTTTGTCCCTAAAGCTCGCTTAAGTAGGATTGTTTCTCCCCATGGAGTTGAATTTTTGTTCAAATGATATTATCTGTTATATCCTTGGCACGTGCCATAGTTTCTTTTTTTTTTTTTTTTCATTTTCTTTTTTCTGTTTCTTTTTTTATATCTTGAAGACAACATATTGTGTCCCACGTGCCATAGCTTTGATAAAAGGCGCTATGTATGAGTGGCCAAAGGATTCATACATGCAAGTCCCTGTTAATCAGAACCACTGAGGACAGCCTTAGGAAGGAAATGGAACATGAGCTGGCAAGTGTAGAACTTGACAGGGGGAGTGGGGAGGGACCCCTTAAGGCAGCAGTCAACCTGAGCCAAGGCTCAGCCAGACAGATGAAAGAGCACACCTGAGACAGTGAGGGAACAAGACTCCCCAAGCCATAGAGCTCCAAGGAACTTTGGCAACCTCCTAATACGCTACCTCGTTTTACAGGTGTGCCATCTGAGATCCAGAGAGGTGAACTGACTTGCCAAGACCACACAGCTGCACCACCCTGCTCATGTTGAAAGAGGCTCCTGCGCCACTTTATGATGTTTAATACATGCTCTTCGAGCATGCTATCGCCATGAACAAGTAGAGGTTCAGAAACGAGAAGCTATGTACATGTACAAGGAACAGCAAGTCCAAAAGGGCTTTTGATTTGAGTAGAAAATATATGTAGGGAACTAAGGGAAGTGAAGTAGAAAGATCAGTTGGGATTTGGTCCCGGAAGACCTTGTATATCAGACCAAGTGGTTTGGACCTTGTTTTCCGTGTAGGTAACAGAGAACTACTCCATACGTTTGAGCAGAGGTCAAATAGCAAACTTGCTAATTTTTGTCCCCATGAACAGACTGACATATGAAAATAATTTAACTAGGGGCAAGAAAAGATCTTACTGAGAGTAAAAAAGAAAGCTCCAAATCCCAGGGAAGAAAGGAGGTTACCTTACTCGAAAAGCAATAAGTACTCCTTTATAATATTGTCCTTTTTTAAAAAAATTATATACTTTCTTTTATTTCTTCTTCTGATATAAAACTAACACATGTTCATTTATGACCTTTCAATTGTATAAAGAACCAAATTCTCCTCACCTGAAGGCAAACATAGGTAACATTTTGGCATATTTTCATTAGGAGTTTTTTTTCCTATGCACTTTTTGCATAATTGATTTCATACCTTTATACACTTTGTGACTTCTATTTTCACTTAATATAATACCATAAATCCTTTCTGTGTTATCTCAAAATCTCAAAACCCATCATTCTAAAGGCTTATAACCTAAAGACTTAACCATACCTTCAAGGCTGAGCATTTAGGACTTTTTTCCATATATATAAACATAATGCTGTAATAAATGTCTTTTTATATAAATTTTGTCCTTTGCAGGCTATTCCTTAGAGTAGATTCATAAAAGTCAAATCCCTAGATCAAATAGTATGGATATTTTTTTAGGTCATTCATACGTTTTGCCTGATTGATTTTTATTTTTAATTATTTAATAGGTTTAAAAAATTTGTCTACAATTCTGGGGTTGGGGAAAAGTACTAGAGTTTTTATTGAATGAAAGTAGTTTCTCCTGTTTTAATAGTTTTACATTAGTCAATATATATTTCATATTTGGAAAAAAGAGAAGTCTCCAGAAAATTAGTTTATAGGGGAAAAACATTAAACTAAATTAACTTTATTAAAATTTTAATTTGTGTAATTTTATTTAATAAGTTTATATTTAATAAATATATAATCTAAGATTTAATATTTTTTCACAGCTGAGAAAGTGCTTTATTATCTATAAAAGGAGCTGAAGAACTAAAAAAATTCATATTAAATAAGATTAAATATAATGTCTACTCTGTCCTTGACCACTTTTTGTGTTGTTGCTTTCCCCTGTCTTCTAATCAGTACTACAGCTCCTTCCTTCTCTTCACAACCTACCCCACCCCATACTCGTCTAGCCTCCTAGATTCTTGGCTTATCAGTTCTGTGATTTATTAAGTGAGATTCCATTTTGCATTTCCTAGTACAGGGCCCAAGTCCATGTGCTAAGGCTTCTGCACCCTTGCCCAGGGCCTTGGAAAGGAAAGTTTTGCAATAAAAAGATTAATGGTGCTTTCCTGATCTTCACAGCCTTCATGTTTCTCATTATCTTCCCTTGAATGCAACCATCAGCTTTTGTTCTAAAGCCACTCAGAGGCTAGTCATTGCTCCTCCCAGAACAGGGAAGCTTCTCCAGGGCTGATACTATGAAGCAAGCCAAATTGCCAGCCTCTTGTGTAGTCAAAGTCCTCTTCGCTCTACTCCACCTGGCAAGGCTTCACCTGGCACGGCTCTGCTGCAGGCTCCTTCACTGCCCACCTGATCCTTTGCTGGGCCTCCCAACACGTCCCCTATTCCCAGCTTCTTCCTCTTCCAATCTTACTTATACACTGCAGCAAGATCAAGTGTTCCTGGAGCAAAAAAGTCATATCATCTTACAACTCTGCTCAAACATCCACAGTGGTTCTTTATTACCTACATGAGAAAAAGTTCCAATATTTTGCAATGAATCAACGCATATTTATTTATCAAGTTGACACTAGACAGGGGAGCCCTCCAGCAAGCTCTATGTGCTTTTTAATGGATAAGCCAAAGTATGAAGCACTATGGGATCTGTACAATGAACTCTGTGTCTAATTTGGTAGCTAAAACAGACTCGCGAGAGGTTAAATAACAAGGCTCCGGCTTCTGTCTCTTCTTAGTCCGCCAGTCCTGCCTATTGGACTGCCAGATCTCACACTCAGCATGTTTCAAATTCAGCTCACTCTCTTATCCCCAAATCTGTGTTTTCAATCTGATGGTCTCACTATCCGGGTTCTCAACACAAGATATATACAGGCAAGGGATATGGGGAGAATTGAGGGGCAGGAGATTTTGGCCTTGCAGTGCCCATCAAAATACAATTATTCACTTTCTTAGTTTGTGCTTAGGACATGAAAGGGACACAGAAATTGATAAAACATATCCCCACTGCTGTGAGTGTACAATCCAGTGCGAGAGACATAGAGCTTGCTGAAGAGTGTCCCCTGTCCGGTGTCAACTCACACCCCCAAATTGTGCCTCACAAACCAGAATCTCCAGCTCCTTCCCCATTCAGTCATTCAGTCTAGGAAAGGTGGACTTAGGACATCTCCACAGATTTTCTTGATTCTCTTGCACTTGTCTTCTACTGAATCCTAATCAATCTAGATGTTAGGACAATCATAGTAATACCTGTGAGCACTTTATATTGATGAAACACTCTTCTGAACATTATCTGATTTAATCTTCACCAAAAAGAACTCACAAGGTGTGTGTGTTTTTTTTTTAAACCACCTTCATTTTATAGCTAAGAAAACCATGTTTAGGGAAGTTAAGCCACACAACCAGGTGACTTCCAGTGTAATAAACATATGCTTAATTTCTGATATGTGTCAGCCACTAAAAAAAGAAACATATGAATAAAGCTCTCTTCCATCGATGACTTTACAGTGACAGATATCTCAATGGATAATTTTGGTACAAAAGCAAAGAGAAGGACCAACCCAACTGGAAGACTGATTCAAGGAAGGTGCGTGTGTGGTAGGGCTGGGTGGGTATCACACACCTAAACTGGAACTTGAATGAGGAGTGAGTTAGCTCATCGATGGGGAAACCAGAATTTGAACTCAGAAGTGTCTGACTCTCTTGTTCATGGTTTTCCACCATCCTGTTACACAGTAGGTTTTCAGTGGCTGTTCACTGAATGAATGAATGAATGAATGAATGCATTGTGCTTCTACCAATAGAGATAATGGCTGAAATGTCAGCCTAAACAGTAACTTTGGCTTTCAAACCCTCACATTCTGACCAACTGAATTAATCAGCTAATGCACCTTAGGCAATTCCAGGGAGGATCCCCAGCCATAGGGCAGGTGGCTCTCAACATAATGCACCCTAATTTACCTCTTCAATCTCCCAGAATTGGTTGGAGGTGAGACAGACTCTAGAATTAAGGAGAAGATTCACCACATATGTCTACACCACCTCTTCAAAAACCCTTTTTAGTGTCCTGGGCTATGCAGACAAAGGGAAAAAGAACTAAGTTAGAATAAATCTCCTAGAGCCATAGCAAAGATTCCCACAGAAGCACACATGAAAACTCTTTGGCTCTGAGATAACTCTGGATAAGGAAAAAGAATCTCAATTCTCCTACACCCACCTCCTCTAAAATTTGGTTCTGGAAGGAGAGCCAGGATTTCCAAGACTTGGAGAATGCAGCACAGTGCCCACATCCTCAAGTGACTGCTTGGGGCCCCCCTCCCTCCTCCCACAACCTCCGGCTCCACTGTGTTTGTGGGGCAGATGCCGCCATGCCAGCCCCTCTTCCATATTTCCTGCTCTTGGCCCAAGTCTCTGCCTTCCGTCTCTGTATGCTTGGCCTACACATGCAGCTGTTCTTGGCGCTTGTGTGTGCCAGCATTTCACAATTCAGAAACCCCAAATAAGAGACAGGTGGTGCGATTCTCCAGGGGAATTAAAAGAAGGACTCCAAGCCCACATTGTCTGAGTCTGCCTGCCCAGAGAATAGCCCAGAGGTGGACTATTTGCTCCTACCTTTTTGGGAATAAAATGTGGATTATACCCAACCCATACAAGGCTTTCTATTTCCTTGGCCCCAGACAAATTTCTAATCAGAATTTTCTCTTGGCTCTTTCCAATTCTTGGGGAAAGTCAAACTTACCTTGCTTGAGCAATGAATGGAATTAATTTATGGAGGAGGAAGTCATCAGCTCAACAAAATTATGATCATTCCTTTGAGAAGGGAGGTAATAAATGGGCTTTGGAAAGTCAAAGACTCTGTGATATCATTACCTGGATCAATTTTGGGACTTAAGACCCTTTTTTGGCCATTTGAGAATTATGATTTATGATTCAGCTTCTCCATGAATAGAGATGGATTAAGATGGGCTTGCAAATTTTGCCACTGGGGCAAAATATTATAGCTACTTCCATTTCTTTAAAGAAACATTTAGGGTCCATCTTATAAGCTGGGATTGGCAAACTTTTTTCTATAGAAGCCCAGATATTTGAGTCTTTGCCGGCCATACATTCTCTGTCACAACCATTCAACTCAGCTGATACAGCACAAAAGCAGCCATAGACAATACGTAAATAAATGAGTGTAGCTGTGATCTAATAAGACTTTATTTACAAAAACAGGTGGCAGGCTGGATTTGGCCCGCAGGTCATATTTTGCCAACTCCCATCTCATAAACCATTTGCTCTATGCAACAGTGTCACTCTGAGGAGAGAATGTGTCCAGTGACATTCTTAAAAAGGAAGTTGATGCTTTGATACAACAAAAGTTTGAGGTCTGGTTGTTCTATCATTTCCTAAGTAACTTTGAATAAAGTCAGAATCTACATTTAACATGAGCCCTAAGTCATTCATGTACATTACATCTGGAGACAAGCAAGTCTCAAACGCTAATCAATTTCCAGATTCTGATTTAGTCTGAGGCCTGAGATCCTGCATTTTTAACAAGCTCTTAGGTGATATCGATGCTGTCAGTAGATGATACTTCAAATAGCAGAGATCTATTTTAGACTATTCTATACAAAACCCACTGCTGGAATAGAACATGGGAGCAGTTATACCACCACCACCTACCCAGTCCTTCTACCTCCCAAACAAAAGAATGCACATAAAATACTATGCTAAACGTTGTGCAAAAACAAAAATACCTGACAGAGACTCAGACCTTAACTAAGAGTGGATCACAATTTTTGATGGGGAAAAAAAATCTCCTATACATAAAGCATTAATCATATAAAAGATCACATTAATATTTCTTATAAGACAATTAGATATAAGTGAGAAATCCTGAAAAATTCTATGCATGTCTAGAAAGGAGACCCCCAGTCCTTCTCATCCATTATAAAGGAGGAAGCAGGGGCTCTATGCTCCAAGAGGCAAGAACTTGGAGCAGGTTCAGGATCAAAGGCCATTCAGTGAGCATTGCCAGCCAGGAATACTTAACAACATTATTCCTGAAGCCCACAATGTGAGGTTAAAATATCTAGTGTAATATGAAAAATTATAAAGAGATGAGAATTGAAACAATGAAAATCAGGTTCTTGCTAGCAGCCCAAGATCCACTCTGAGAGCAATAGAGCTTGTGGTTGACCCTTCAATCTACCCTTGTAAACTATGAAGAGCAAAACAAAAACAAAAAATTGAGATCTTAGAAAATGCTGGCTCAAAGTGTCTCATGCATACATGTATTTTAGGTCCCCAGATGATTTATTGTTGACACCTTAAATCTGATTCAGAATGGCAGCCACACTCAGCAAGAGGAACATCAGAAATGAGCATCTGCAAAAGGGAAGCCATCCTTCCCTCCTAGAGCACATCGCACACAGATGCTGAATCCCTAAGATGGCATCCAGATGTCTCAGCCCAGCCAACGGTCAGGGCTTTCCCTGAATTGGCAGCTACCCTCCTTTCCAGCTTTATTTTCCACCACTCTGCAACCCAACCCTTTGCTCCAAGTAGATTGCTATTGCCTCTCTTCCCTCCGCCCCAATGCCCAGCACAGTCCTTGTCCCCCAGGTCACTCTGGGTCCTTATTGCCTAGCTCAGCTCCAGCAATAATGACTGCCCTACACCTTTCCTTCTACACATTGAATTCCTTCCTAGCCTTCAAGGTTTGGCCCAAGTTCCACACCCTCTATACCCAAGGCATGTATTCCTTGAGCATCCCAGCTTCAAATGTTCTCTCCTTCCCGATCACTGTTCACTCTCTTGACTCACATTTACCCCCTCTAAGTGTAGTTCCCTTTTTTGTTCCTTTCCTCTCCTGTTAGCTCATAAGAAACTTAGGCTGGGATCATTTCTTATTTATATTTTTACCCCTTCAAACCACTTCCAGAGTCACCCATCACAGCTGTCCAATGAACTTCGTTATTATTTTAGTAAGTGAAAATACCGTCCCAAGTTCTTGAATCCCATGAACCTATTAAGGAGCTTGTGCTCTGAGCCACAGTTCTTTCTTGAAGTTGCTGAAGTCTGCTCTCAGCTTACGCTTTTCAGAATGTTTCTGGAGCCCTGTGCATCCAGAAATGTCTAGGTTAACCTTCCACTCCTCCCCTCCATTTTGCTTTGAAGGGCTCTTTCCTCAGTTTCTGATAGTTTCTGTCCCTCTCTGCTGGTGGTAAACCCACAATAGCTGTTGGCTTTCTGGTTACTTAGGCGCTGATCCTGAGTTTACCTTTTCTAAATAATCCTGGCACAGCCACATTCCAAAATCTCAGATGTTGAGGTCTACACAGCAATGTGATCACCGAGTCTCTGGCTGCAATGCATTCAGTGACAAGCAGACGTCCCCCAGGTTTGTTCCCATCACAGCCCCAACCTCCACCATCCTCACTGCCACCCCTATCCCCAGCACCCAGGATGTGCTGTCTTCACGCCCTGGAAAGCATGCCCAGAAGGACACACGAAACCAGAAGCTCCAATCAGGAACTCATGAGAAACAGACCACTCCCAGGTCCCTTGCTGTGGGAAAGAGACAGCTTCTATCTAATGGAATAAAATCAAGTGACTAGTGGAAACACGGGTTTTCCTCTTTAAAGGGGAAAGTAATGCTGGCAGAGTTGCTCTTTTGAGCTGCCCTCCAATGATCTTGGAAGAGTCATTTTAGGAGAAAGAAGGAAAGGAAGAGAATGTGAGTGACAAATGGAGAGAAGCACATGGAGAAAGAGAGGGAGACAAAAGAGAGAGGAGAAAAAAACAGGAGAAAAACAGAGGGGGAAAGGAGGTGGGATGGAGAGAATGAGGATCAAGAGGAGAAGGGAGCAGAGTAGGATGCGGAGAAGGGGGGGAGAAGGGGGAAGAGAAGGGGAAGAGGGAGGCGAGGGCAGAGGAAGCCTGGGGGGCCATACTGCTGGGTCTCACAGTCACCAGCCACTGGTGCTGTGGCAATCATGACTCTTCCCTCTGGGAGCTCTAACATCCAGGAGGGGACAGGCTCCCCACTGGCTTATTAAAAATATTCAATGCTACAAAATCTGTGCCAGAGTTCCCTCGCCCCCAAAATAAACGACTGAACAGAATTCAGGGGGTTTTATCTCCAAAGTCTGTGGTTACCCATTGAAGATGCAAGATCTTTGAAAATTAGATGGCCACACATACAGATTAAGCCTCATGGTCCACATTACCCATTAATAACTTCCCCTTTTCCTCACAAGCGCTCCAGATTGGATGATAAATTATTTGGTCTTCCCATTAATAAGAAACACAAGAAGCTGAGACGTATTAAACTTCTAAACAGACTGAAGTACTCAGTCTGATCATTCCCCAAGAAAGAATGAGCCTGGATTAGTGACCAGAGGACTCTTCCTTATAGAAGCCAAAGTTCTTGAGACAGTTCCGGGTATGAGACTGTGATAGTGGGGTGCAGGAGGACACCCAAATCAGACTTCACATGACAAGGCTATATATAGCACTTGCCTTAGATATTGAAATAATGATTACTGGAAATAGTTATTTAAAATCGCATGGCAGGGGAAGAAAAGACCACAATGATAGTTTCTGAAAGGTAAAGTAGAATGATTCATAGATAAATAATGTTTGGGAAATCTAATGTAATAGAGAAACCCTGTAATAACTTCTGGTTAGTGGTTAAGTGTAGCTATTCATTCTAAAATGTACACTGTGAAGGCTCCAGTTAAGACCTGTTAGCTCTTCAGGATCTCTGAAGTACCAAGAGTCTGCCATAACAGGAAGAAAGGAGAAAGGGGAGGGGAGGGGTGGGGAGGGAAGGGAAGGGAAGGGAAGGGAAGGGAAGGGAAAGGAAGGGAGGGGAGGGGAGGGGAGGGGAGGGGAGGGGAAGGGAGGGGAGGGGAGGGGAGGGGAGGGGAGGGGAGGGGAGGGGAGGGAAGGGAAGGGAAGGGAAGGGAAGGGAAGGGAAGGGAAGGGAAGGGAAGGGAAGGGGACGGGAGGGGAGGGGAGGGGAGGGGAGGGGAGGGGAGGGGAGGGGAGGGAAGGGAAGGGGAGGGGAGGGAAGGGAAGGGGAGGAAAGGGAAGGGAAGGGAAGGGAAGGGAAGGGAAGGGAAGGGAAGGGAAGGGAAGGGAAGGGAAGGGAAGGGAAGCTCCAGGCTAAGAAGGTCTCAGACCCATGAAATTGCTACAGTTCTAGATCTGTTGGTGGGATTTGAGCCCGCCAAAGGGATGAACCAAGAAGTTCCATTCAGATCAAAATCCACCTACAGCAGACCACCTTGGTATGTGGGAATGCTTCCTGGTTTCCTAACAAAGCTTCTGCAGTGTTCATGCTTCTCTTTTTGCCTTGACTCCTAGCTAAGTATTATACTAATCTGCAGTAAGTAGCCCTGGGCTACGTTTTCTTGTACATTTAACTCTCCCAGAACTTTATTATAAGACTCTTGTCCCATTATCCTGGTTTTAAAGGTTCTATTAAGTATTGTTTTACTCTAAATCACCTCAAATTATCGCTAGGAGGAAGCAATTTATAAAAGAAAATTTTAAAATACGATTGTAATATTAGAAGACATATCAATCCAGGAAGTCCAGAGATTCCAGTGGGCCCTGTAGGCACAGCCAAGTTCCAGAACAAGGTCAGATACCCTGGGTCACTCAGAGCTCGATAAGACTCCCTGAGCCAAGACACCCCAGGACTGCCCTCTAATCTAGGGTTGTCACAACTGGATCAGTGGCAGTAGAATGAGTTAGTTGACATTCAACATCATGATCACATGACATTTGGTATCAGCTCTAGGCACAGAATCCGAGCGCTCAACTTTCCCTGTGACACCAGCCAAGATACATGAGGGGGTCCAGGGGAGCCACGCCTCTCTGCCACCACCCCCAAGCTCATGCAGTGACAGGGATTCAGCCACTGCCCCTACTTACATCAACAGGTGCAGGACATTCTCTGTGGAGCAGGATCCTCAGAAACAGCTAGCCTTTGCTTCTCTTCAATTATTTCAGCTTCTTCAAAATAATTCAAGCCACAAGCCTTGGAACTTTCTAGAGCATGGAACCCCAGACCAGTCGTAGATCTCCCTTTATGGAAGCAGGGGAAAAAGGGAAAGCAATATTTTATTACAAACTTTAGCTTCATTCACATTTCTTTCCTCCTTGGCACTCCAATCCACCACTGTATACAACAGAAACCTTGCAAGCACACCAGGGGCTGAGGGAGTTGGACACATCCCAGAGGACCTTGAAGGGCTTCCGTTTATGCCTACTAGGATTTACCTGGTTAGAAGTTAAAACTGAGACTTTTAAGTGTATCACGTATGAGTTCATTAAATAATAGTAATTATGATAACATAAATAATAACTTTCATCAAAAAAAAATTTAGTGAGAAGAGTGACATCGTTTTACATTTTTTTTTAATTTCTTAAATATTTGGCTTCACTGAACACAGTTGGATTATCATATCTGCTTCTGGATTCGATTTGTTGCAATATAACATGTCACTTAACCTCTGGAAAACTCCACCGTACACTCACGGGAGAAGGACAGTGAAAAAAGCAGAGCTAAGCTTAGCATTACTAGGAAAATAATTTTGATCTGTGGGTCCCCTGAAAGAATCTCAAGGACTCCCAGAGATCCAAGACAAAACTGGGAACCATTGCTCCTCAGGGTGTCTCCCCCGCTTAAGAGGTAACTAGTTATCAGGTACTCAGTAGTTTTCTAGAAATACTGACACATATATAAAAAACTATGGATGCATAGATTTTTTTTTTTTAATTTTAAAAAATCAAGTGTTAGCATACCCTACATTTCACCTTGTCTTTTCTGTTATATGTGTTGGGGATAGACAGCTCCATTTCAGCACACTTAGTTACTTCTTTTTTTTTTTTTCTTTTTTTTTTTTTTTTTGAGACAGAGTCTCACTCTGTTGCCCAGGCTAGAGTGAGGGCCTTGGCATCAGCCTAGCTCACAGCAACCTCAAACTCCTGGGCTCAAGCCATCCTCCTGCCTCAGCCTCCCAAGTAGCTGGGACTACAAGCATGTGCCACCATGCCCGGCTAATTTTTTTTCTATATATATTTTAGTTGGCCAATTAATTTCCTTCTATTTATAGTAGAGACAGGGTCTCACTCTTGCTCAGGCTGGTTTCGAACTCCTGACCTCGAGCTATCCACCCGCCTCGGCCTCCCATAGTGCTAGGATTACAGGCGTGAGCCACCGCACCCGGCCTAGTTACTTCATTTCTTTCCACTGTCCCATTGCATCCCACCGAATGGATGTCACAACACACAGTGGCACAGTTCAGGTGGGTCGCTGAATGGCTGCTGCTCCTCTAGTGAAGGATCCAGAGCTTCCTGGGAGCAAAGTGGCCACACTGAGCAAGAACAAATGCTTACGTATCTTAGGACCGTTTCCCTCTGGCTTCTGCTTTAATAACAAGGCACGCAGCAGAAGTTTCCAAACTTGAGAAAACACCCACGCTTCTACTATACTCGTGCCACTGTTTACTTGGGGCTTACCCCACTACTCCAAAAACTTTAAATTAACTAGCTCTGAGCCAGTTTTTATAGGGATGTTTACAAACACCAGGCTCTTCGGGTCCTTGAAACACTGTTACCGTCATCAGTGTCACATCATCTTTAGGGAAGAAAGTAGGGCCCAAATGTCCCCACACAGTATTCTTGAAAGCTGTTTCCTGCAGTATTAAGGTGAAAAAAGGTCAATCCTGTCAGTTCACAGCTTACCTGGCGTAGAAACTAGGGGAAACCCCACCTCACACAGCTATTTAATAATTTGGTCTGGTCACACAAAGGCCTCAAGCACTGGAAGTGAACCGTCTGGGTTCACTTCCTCACTCTGAGATTACTAGCTGTACAATCTCAGGAGGTTACTTAGCTTCTACTTGTAAAATAGAGATGATACCTAATCACATACAGTTACTAAGAAGAATAATTGGCTGGGCGTGGTGGTTCATGTCTGTAATCCTAGCACTCTGGGAGGCCGAGGCGGGAGGATTGCTTGAGCTCAAGAGTTCGAGACCAGGTTAAGCAAGAGCAAGACCCCGTCTCTACTATAGATAGAAAGAAATTAGCCAAACAACTAAAAATAGAAAAAATTAGCCAGGCACGGTGGTACATGCCTGTAGTCCCAGCTACTCAGAAGGCTGAGGCAGGAGGATTGCTTGAGCTCAATAGTTTGAGGTTGCTGTGAGCTAGGCTGATGCCATGGCACTCTAGCCCAGGCAACAGAGTGAGACTCTGTCTCAAAAAAAAGGAATCTTTCCTTCCTCTCCAAGAAAATACCAAATGGTGGATGACGCTGGTGCAGCGGAAGAAAAAAAAGTTAATAGTAATTTATACAACAGAGTTTATGAGCTCCTAGTATGTAATATGTACTACAGTCGATATAAAGATGAAGAAAACATGTTCATCTTTGGCCTCAAATAAGAGACAGTGGATAAGATAGAGTAAATATAACTATTAATGTGGTTTTATAGATATACACACACACAAAACCACATATATATATGTATATCTATATCTATATACATATATATAGATAGATAGATAGATAGATTTGGGTTGCTGGGGTAATAAGATAGAAGAGAATAAGGTGCTAAAACAAAGAGAAATCAAGCCAGCTGAGTGTTCCCTGAAGCCTTGTTGAAGGAGTGAGGAGGCATCATTTGAGCTGACTTTTGAAATATCACTAGGATTTAGCCAGGTAGAAAGGGAGAAGATGGCTGGGCGCGGTGGCTCACGTCTGTAATCCTAGCACTCTAGGAGGCCGAGGCAGGCAGATTGCTCGAGGTCAGGAGTTCGAAACCAGCCTGAGCAAGAGTGAGACCCCCATCTCTACTATAAATAGAAAGAAATTAATTGGCCAACTAACATATATATAGAAAAAATTAGCCGGGCACAGTGGCGCATGCCTGTAGTCCCAGCTACTCGGGAGGCTGAGGCAGCAGGATTGCTTGAGCCCAGGAGATTGAGGTTGCTGTGAGCTAGGCTGATGCCACGGCACTCACTCTAGCCTGGGCAAAGTGAGACTCTGTCAGAAAGAAAGAAAAGAAAAGAAAGAGAGAGAGAGAGAGAGTGAGAGGAAGGAAGGAAGGAAGGAAGGAAGGAAGGAAGGAAGGAAGGAAGGAAGGAAGGAAGGAAGGAAGGAAGGAAGGAAGGAAGGAAGGAAGGAAGGAAGGAAGGAAGGAAGGAAGGAAGGAAGGAAGGAAGGAGATGAAAGTCTAAGAAAAGGGAGCAAATCGACAGGCAAGCTATGGGACGAGGAGATGCGTAAACAGTTGGCTGGAGGACAGGAACATGGAGGTGACTGAAGATGAAGCTGCAAGATGGCTGAGGCAGGAAGACACAGGCTGTGGGTGCTGGCAAGGGCTGGGCATGCGAGGTCCGGGAAAAGCTTTGAGGGAGAGGGCTGGCACACTCAGGGGAGCTCCGTGTGGGGGGCTTTAGAGGAGACACCAGGCCAGAGTGACCAATGAGAGCCTGATCCACAATAACAACATCAGGAAGGGAAAAGAAATAATTGGAGATACAATAATACTTCGGAGAGGAATGAGGATTGAGCAGTGACTAGCTGCAGGAGGGAAGAAGGAAGGAGTCAAAAAGAAGCTCGAGTTTCCAGCCTGCATGTGACCAGAAGCACTATTTTTTCAAATTATTTTTTTAAAACCTGGAATCGGTTTGTAAGGGAAGATAGTGAGTTTGGTTTTGAACATAAGGATTTTGGTTTCCTTAGAATGGAAACAGACACATCAGCAGAGAGGTGGAAATGTGAGCCAGGCATTCAAGAGAGTTTGGTGTTAGAGATACATATTTGAACTTCGACTACATAAAGGCAATAATTAAAGTCTGTAAACCCAGATGAGATGATCTGGGGAAAAGAAAGAGAAAACTGAAGACGGAATCTTGGTGCCCACCTGCATTGGATGGAGGGTGGGAGGGAGGAGAACATCTCTATTTCCTTTACCACAGTCCAGGTAAGACACAGGATAACTTAAAAATAATTCCTCCTCATAAAACATCAGGAATCCCAGATCCAACCCAACTCCCTTATTTTGCAGATGAAGAAAACTCATCCCCAGAGGGTTAACTGATTTATCCAAGGCCTCCCTGCTTCTTAGCATCAAAACTGATAATAGATGGATTAAGTAACCACAGGGAATTCCTATTGCCTTAGCAACCAGAATAGTTGCACGTGTACCACATAACATGGCTGGATTCAGAGAAGCCTGAGAACAAGCTAGAAAGTCTCATTTATCTCTGTTATATCAGGCCAGCACTGTAACTGTCCCAACTGTATCAGCTCAGGGTTCAAACCACCACCTTATTCATCTTCTTGTCATTGTCCCCTGTACTGTCCCTTTCCCCACCACCAGAGTTATTACAAAGTAGAAAATATCACAGATTATTTTTCTCTTTTGAATATGCACGTGATCGCAGACTTTTGGAGCTGAAAAGAATGGAAGAGTTCATCTAGGATTAGTATGACCCCTGTGGAAACTGAGGCTCAGAGAGATTCACGACTTGCCCGAGATCAACAGTTAGTGGTGGAGCCGGGACCCAAATCCCAGACTCTTGCTTCTACCAACCTTTAATGCAAGACACTTATTTTTAAGACAAACTTTCTAGTCCCTAATTTCTCCAAACATATGGTGTCCGGTCCTCTTCCCTCAAGGTGCTTCTTTTAAGAAGATCTCCATGGTGCAATGAGTTTGTGGAATGCTGTAAGCTGGGATAGTCAAAATGTCTATTATCATCACATTAAAGACTTTGAGGTATCCTGTAGTAAAGAAACTTGTTTAATTCTCTAACAATATTGGCCAAACTTATTGGGCCACAGAACTCTGACACCTCCCCCAGGCCTGTTATCTAGTAAAAAAAAAAAAAAAAAAAAACCCACAGGTTTCCAAGGATTATACTTTCAGAGAAAGCAATGAAGTCTCATTAGTGAGATTTCCTTTGTAGGTCCCAAGTAGAAGTGTCACTCCTGAGTGGTCCTCACTGTGGGGACCAGGAGAGGGAGAGATGAGAGATGAGAGAAGGAACGAGAAACAGAAAATAGTCCCAGTCTTTTGCAGAGCCATCTGCGCTGCCAACAACAGCTTAAGGCACTCATCTCCCACTAAAGGTTCTTGTGGGAAAATCGGGTTTACTGCTTTCATACACTCCACACCAGCTGATGTACGAGTTCCATTCTGCTTCTGCCACCATTCGTGGTGGTGCCATCTCAAGAGTGTCCTTCCATATCCACTCTAGCTCTTCCTAGCACACCCCACCACCCTGGTGTCTGACCTGCGTTGTCTCACATCTGAAATGAGTCTCCCTGACTTGATCCCTTCTCACCTGCAATTTACCTTACATGCCGAGGATGCATTGGTCTTCAAACACCTCACCTGCTTTCAGATAAAGGAAATGTTCAAGACTTTGCAACATCCAAAGCTCCCATTGAAGTCATAAAACATATCTATGCAATGCTATTTCTCCGTGCTCCCCCCGGGCAAATTCCCACCACCCTAGGCTCATGTCCTCACTATTAAGTGAGCCAGCCAGCCATTGCAATCTGACTGCCAAGCCTCTGCACTGCTCTTTGCTTCCTGCCTATCTGATTCCTTCTAATTCTTACTCAATGTGCAGCATCCAGCACCAGTCCCTTACTATACAAGCCCTTCCATGCACTCTTCCACTTGCAGATGCTGAGCAACTAGCCCCACATTTAATTGCATAGCTCTTCTACTGCTTCTTGGATTTTCTAACTGATAATAAACTCAGGAAGGGAAAGGACTATGCATTATTAAGTACAAGGCACTTAGTAAGTAAGTACTCAAAAAAAAAAAAACCTTACCAAATAAAGTAATGAATCCATATTGGCCTTAGAATTGTAAGTTTAGCAGAAAATTTGAAGTTTTCAAAACACTATGGAAACTAAATTCTTCCTTGTCTTCAAAGGCATTTAGATATTTCCAGTTTAATTAGCCTTAGTTTTAGGAAAGGGAGAGAAGATTTATTCTATCCCACACTGGATGGCTCAGGGGATTTTCATTCCTTTTTATAGACAGAGCCGTGCTTTCTGCCACCTTCTCTTCATCTCCTTGTCACACTCAGCCTCCAGGAGAGAGAGTGTAGACAGAGTATATTAAGTGATTTTTAAACACATATCTCCAAATTTTCCAAGGGTCTGGCCAAAAGAATATTCTTCCTAAGAACACATTATCTCTTGACAATTGTTCATTCATTCATTCTTTTACTTATTTGACAAGCATTTAGTGAGCAAATCCTTGAGATACAAGGATGGGCACAAGAAAAAAAGAAAAACCATGGTTCTTGAGACATAGTTGAATAGATTTACTCAAAATGTGGTCAGAGGGACACCTGCAACAGAATCACCTGAGGGAGGTTGGTTTAGAAAATACAGGGTCCCTAGACATAGCAAAGAAAATTTCTTATTCAGTAAGTCTGGAGTGGAGCCTGGGATTTGCATTTTTTAAAAGCACTCCAGGTGCTTCTGATTCGGTCTAAAGTTTAAGACCCACTGACCCAATGGCAAAGGCAAGCATATAAGGGGATAATTATAGAACCGTTGTGCCTACTTGCAGTAAAAGAGATATTCACAGTGTATGGTGGAGACACAAGGAGATCAAGTGGTGGGTAAAGCCTCAGGTGTTGCAATGAGAAAGAAATAGCTTCAAATTCTAGTGCTGCCACTTACTTCCCATGTGACTGACCTTTTCTTAGGGTCGTGTGTCTTCATGTGTCAAACAGGAGAGACATCCACCCCACACAATTATAAGGTTTCAATGAGGTTACATATGTAAAGTGCTTAACTTAAATCTTAGTGCATAATAAACACTCATCACTTGGAAGCCATCATGATTGCTATTTGAAATTATCAATAAAGGTTAAAGGGCAGAGAGCAGATTAGAAAAGTTCTCCTAAGAAACACGGAGCCCAAATTTAGCTTTCAAGCAGTGCCTCAAAGGGTAAACGTATTCTTTTAGTCCACAAAAGTTCTAGAAAATTTTTAAATTTTGTTCCTTCGATTCTATAATGTAACATTTTTAATTCAAGTGGTAACTGAGAACCATCGTGTCATGTCAGTGCTTAAGTTTTCATCTGTGTTTACGATTGTACACATGCCAAATGAAAGCCAGCTCAAGTCAAGAACCAGTCCAGAAATAGAGGAAATGGTGGGACAATTGAGTCATCGCATAGCGTGTGGCAGTTTAATCTTCTTAGTCACAGCCATCTCCATGCTGGGAGCAGATGTGTGATGCGGACTTTGACATTTTACATTCCAACACGTACCAGTTTATATGCAGAAACCTGAGTCATAAATACACAAAGCAGAATGGCTCTGTCCCTGATTCTATTAGTAATTGGAAGATGCCCATTTAGTATCAATTTCAATATCACCCCAATGCCAACCTTATCGTCAAGTGAGTAGACAATCTAACAAATTATCAAATGACACCTCGTTAAAACTGACATTTAATGATTGCCTACTACAGAGTTTTGGTTAAGACCTGATTCTCCTGAACTTATGGACCTTTGAGGGTATTAACAGCAATTTCTTCAACATACTTATACCAACATTCTCTGCATGTATGTTACTACGTTTAAATAACAGGCGCAGATCAAATATAGACCAGATCCTGAAGATGCATGGTTCCACTCTATCTTTAACTTTCACACTAGTGATTAGTTTCAACAAAACCACATCACCTGTCACATTAAAATAATGTTTTTAACGTAAACTTTATTGGGTTTATACTTATCTTTTATTTTATTTATAAATTTGCTTTGGCGTTATAGTTTCATAAGAAGTATAAACCTATTTTATGTTTGTGCATATTTTATATCATCCTGATAATCACTTAAGGAGCTGAACATTTTTTTTCTTCTATAAAATAAGTCCATGCATTACTCAGGTTCGAGTAATACCAAATTGGAAAATCCCAAGTAAGTTTCCTTGAGAGCTGACATGTAATTTCTAACAGCTACTGTCTCCCTTGAAGAAGCCTGTCCCAACCTGGTCACCAGGGTGAGTGACAGAGAATCTGTCCCATTGGCCACTTGTGATCAAGCCTCCACTGCAGCATGTCTATTCCATGCAGACTTTAGCCACTGCTTTATGAACTTCCCTTCCCAATGCATTTGACACCACCACCAGCAAAGCCGTCACTGAGGGCAGGGGAGGGGAGGATGAAGAGAGTTATCTTCTTTGAATGTGGAACAACGTTTGCTTTATACATGAAGCTATTTACCAGGCCTTAAGAAGTATGGTTGGTGGTTGAGTTGTTTTTGTTTAATTTTGTTCTGCATCTTAAATATTTACATACAGACACTGATGGAGTGAGGCCTGGATTGCATATTTCTTTTTCTATTTTTAATTAATTTTTTAAATTAACAAATAAAAATTGCATACGGTTATGGTTTGCAACATGATGCTTTGATTGTATGTATATGTTGTGAAATGGCCAAATCATGCTATATTCATTACCTCACATACTTAACATTTTGTTGTAAGAACTAAAATTTATTCTTTTAGCAATTTTCAAGGATATTATATATTGTTATTAACTGCAGTGACCACGATGTGCAACAGCCCTCTTGAATTTATTCCTACCGTCTAACTGAAATTTGGTGTCCTGCAACTAACATCTCCTCAGTCCCCTTGACCTCCCAGCCTCTGATAACTACCATTTTATTCTCTGTTTCTATGAGTTCAATGTTTTTACACTCTACATGTAAGTGAGATCATGTGATATTTGTCTTTTTGTGCCTGGCTTATTTCACTTAACATAATGTCCTCCAAGTTCATCTCTGAAGAACACAAATGACAGAATCTCCTTCTTTTTAAAGGCTAAATAGCATTCTACTGTGTTTATATACACCGCGTTTTCTTATCCGTTTTGTCCATTGATGGACATTTAGGTGGATTCCACATCTTAACTACAGTGAGTACTGTGGCAATGAACATGGGACTGCAGACACTCCTTCTACATACTGTTTTCATACCCTTTAGATATATACCCATACATACATGCTGATAATAGGAAGTGACATGGGTCTAGATATCTTGATCCTTCATCACTACTGTTATCTAACACTCATTTATTCAAAAGAAAATGTTTTAATACCCTGTGATCAGTGGCTATTTTTTCCCGATGCCTATTGCTGATCATGCATGTGTAACCATAATAACTTCATCATCGTAAGGATGGATTAGAATGTATTTTTTTTTCTTTTTTTTTTTTTTTTACTTGGACATTGACTTGGAATAGAATGTATTTTTGAATAGCATCATAGTACTTCTCCCAACAGTTCTGAAGAACTGTGGCTGAGTAAATTTGGGAACAAGTTTTAGGGGATAGTCGTGGCTTATATTTTTATAAAGGGCTGGATTAAGATGTTAAAAAACTGGAAATATAGCACCTTCCCCACTCCCACCCCATCGTGCTCTTTGTTGTAAAAAAACAATGCCCAAAAGTATAAATAGTATAATATAAAAATATAATATAAAATATAATATAAAAAAGTATAATAGCATTAAGCATAAGAACATTCGATATAATTTCTATTTTTCTCATGATGACAACTTCAATACTTTTTTGGAACACCAAACATCAACTTATTTCTAAAAGAAATTGGAAGTACCCCTACTAGAATCTTAAACACTTTTGTGTAAAACAATGTTGTAAGCATATCCAGGGTTTTCATATGCTTCATCTCACTTGAAACCAGGTCTCATTTGTTACATACAGTCTGCAGATAACAAATATGGAGCCATTCTAAATGTGCCAGACTCCGTTTTTCCTATTTAACTGCCAAGAACTTCTTCACCAGACTTCTTGCTCTAACCCTACCCAACCCAATGAGGGCTTTGTTCTAAAAATATGAAATTTCTTTCAATATGCACAGTACTTAGTAAGTTAGGAATTAGATTTTCTGCCCTATTTCAATGTTCCTCTTCTTTCCCAGATTACTTCTGCCCAAGGTGTGAAGCTGCTGGAGAAAAGATCTCCCAGAAATGTAGAGTCACT
The DNA here is from genome assembly GCF_040939455.1 of Microcebus murinus. Lineage (NCBI taxonomy): Eukaryota > Metazoa > Chordata > Mammalia > Primates > Cheirogaleidae > Microcebus > Microcebus murinus. Next base: position 110,424,895 of record NC_134105.1, on the reverse strand, counting down.
GAAGTTTACGTGTGCAGATAGGATAACACCAGGCATGCTCAGTGACTTTGCTAGAACACATTTTATAAATTTTGGCAACTCAAACAATTGGAAAATGAAGGTGAGGAGCACCTTGAAGCTTAGAGGTAGAACTTCCTACACCTCTAGGAAGGCCATGGGGTAGCCCTGAGTTTTACGAAGCATGTGGAGTGCCAGTGGATCCAGGAGAGGAGCAGAAGCCAACACCCTAAGTCATGAAAATGCATGAACTTCAGAAAGTTGTGAAGGAGAGATAACAGGAAGACCATCAATCACCTTTTAAGCTGCAGAAACAAAGCTTGTCACCAAAACTAAAGCAAAAGGATTAGAAAGTAACTTTCACACTCCCTGGAGGGAACCACATGGGTCTAGAATTTACTTCCTAGCTTGACATTCAAGCTTGATACCCCTTTGGTAATGAATGACTGAATAAAAAGCTTAGAAAATTTTTCACCTGCAAATACACTATTAGGTAGCAGTTAATTTGCTTTTTACATGACACTGAATGTTCAAATATGAATTTTTTATATGAAGCTTTTTTTTTTTTTAATGAAGGTGTTTCAGGAAAGAGAGAACATTGAGTGTGAGAAGGAAAGGTGAAAGGTAAGCACTTCCATGACCAGAGAACTAAACACACCCATGAGGAAAGGAGCATGATCAGGAGAAAGACATCAGCTCTGCCCACAGTCAAACCAGGAGAAGCCAAGTCTGGGTTGTACCCTAAACCCTCTTGGAATAAGCATCTTCTGTTCATTGCTACAATAAAATAAAATAAAATAAAATAAATTAGCCCTGCATATATAACATACCCAACATGAATCAAGTCTTCACATGTGAGCTTATCTATTCCTCCACATTTGTACTCATGAAGACACTAGTGTCTTTCTTCAATGTTCACAACTTATAAGAGTCAAGATTTGAACCCACTACTTCTAATAGCAAGCACAGTGCTTAGACCACTTCTCCATGACCTGGCTCTCTCGAGACTCTGATCTTGCAGTATAACCATTTAATAGAAATGTATTGAGCTCCTTTAAATCCTCAAAGACTATAGCACATGAGGCTTCAGTTACCGCCCTTTAAGAATTTTTCCAACAATAAATAAGCACTGTGCTAGGCATATAAAATTAGAACTTAATATAGTATTTTAATATAATGTATTATATTAATTATAATAATTATATTATAGATAATATTATGTATTATTGATAATAATATATATTAAGAACTCAGTAAGTACTCACTTATGAGTTATGCTATAAGTTAGACAGATCACCTAAAACATGGTCCTTACTAAACTATGTGATACTGACCAAAAGGACTGGAGGTTCCAAAAAGTAAGATCTAGGTTGGATGGAGGATCTGAAATTTAAGCAGACCTTTAAAGAAGAGTGGTATTTGGCTAGAATGAGAGGAGAAAGGAGGATGTTTCGAGAGTATGGAGTTAGGGTAACAACTAGAGTGAAGACCATAGTGACTCAAGACTTAACCATAAAAGTACATATGGGGGTGTAGTTGCTGGTACAGGATAGTGATTAGCATAATTGAGCTGGATAATGTAGACATTTTATATTGTCTTTTATCGATGATAAAATTTAAGTACAGATCAGTTAAAAAATATAGTTGCACATAGTCCCACAGCTAGTAGGTGGCAAAGTTAGAATCTCATCCTGTTTGCCCTTGGCCCATCACTCTTTTTACCATACCATGATTTCAAGTGAGGATATGTTGATCTCTCTATCTGTAAATGACTATCCTTAAAGTCTGTGGTCCCCAATCCTGGGCCGGACTGGTACCCGTCCTTGGCCTGTCAGGGACCTGGCTGCAGAGCTCCACTGCTGCCTCCCCCAAACCCCCAAACCCCAACTCCCCTTGTCTATAGAAAAACTATCTTTCATGAAACTTAGGAGAGGGGACACACAGCAAGAGGTGAGCAGGGGGCACAAAGCTTTATCTGTATTTACAGCCACTCCCATCGCTCACATTACTGCCTGAGCTCCACCTCCCCGTCCCTTTCATGGAAAAATTGTTTTCCATAAAACTGGTCCTTGGTGCCAAAAAGGTTGGGGACCACTGCAGTTATTATAATTTGAATGATGTAAAAAATATTTCCCATATATCTGCTATTAATCTGTTGAATTGGTCTTTCTAAATAATTTTAACAGTTTCTGTGCCCAGTAGCTTTATTAAATAAAATAGTATCATTCAAGTTGAGAATATAATAGTAAAACTTACCTAAAAAACAAAATAAACCATTTTAAAATACAAATGCTCGTGATTATAACTGTGTTACAATGTCTGCCTTCAAATAAGAAAGAAGTAGCCAAGATGAAATCAAAGTGTTAGTATTCTGGGATTTAGGGGAGAATTTTTTTTAAGTTAAGTTTTATTTTTTTTTTTTTAGAGTAGTTCTAGGTTCATAGGAAAAATAAGCAGAAAATACAGATTGTTCCCATATATACCCTGTCCCCACATACATACAACCTCCCTCACCATTGACACCCCTTACCAGAGTGCTACATTTAACACAATCAGTAAACTTACATGGACACATCATTAGCACTCAAAGTCCATAGTTTACATCACATTTATTTTTTGTGCTGCACATTCTATGAGTTTTGACAAATGTATAACAACCTGTATCCACTATTTTATTAATAGTATCATACAGAGTAGCCTCATTGCCCTAAAAATCCTCTATGCTCTGCCTATTCATCCCTTCCTCACTCCTAATCCCTGGCAACCACTGATATTTTTTAATGTCTCCATAGTTTTGTTGATTGAAATTCAATATTCCAACTGCAGTTTCTACTGAATGTGTATCGCTTTTGCACCATGATAAATCAAAAAATTGTAAGTCAAACTATCTTAAGTTGGGGACCATCTATATTTTCTCTCATTCTGTGGCTTGTGTTCTCATTCTCTTGTCATTATCTGTCACAGAGCAGAAGTTTTAATTTTAATGAAGTCCAGCTTATCCGTTATTTTTCTCATGTATGGTGTTTTGGTGCTGTATCTAAAAACTTATCACCATACCTGAGGTAACCTAGATTTTCTCCTATGTTACCTTTTATAAGCTTTATCGTTTTACATTTACATTTAGATCTATGTCTATTTGGAGTTAATTTTTGTGAATCATGTAAGGTCTATCATTACTTTTGCATGTGGATGTCCAGATGTTCCAGCACCATTTGTTGAAAATACTACCTTTTTTTCCCATTGTATTACCTTTGCTCCTTTGTCAAAAATCAGTTGACTACATTTATGTGGGTTTATCTGGACTCTCTATTCTGTTTCATCGTTCTATTTTTTCACCAATATCACACTGTATTGATTACTAGAACTTTAAACAGAACTCTAGAACAAATAGGTCTGACTGACATTTACAGAGCATTCTACTTAAAAACCCCTGAATATACATTTTTCTTACCAGCTTATGGACATTCTCTAAGATTGATCCTAGGCCACAAAACATGTCTCAACAACTTTAAAAAATTAGAAATTATACCATGCATCTTCTCATATCACAGTGGAATAAAATTAGAAATCAACTCCACCAGAAACCCTCATCTCTACACAAAGTCATGGAAACTAAACAAGCTTCTGCTGAACAATTATTGGGTTAAGGAAGAAATTAAGGATGGAAGGATGGAAATCAAAAGATTCTTTGAACTAAATGACAAAGGAGACACAAGTTGCCAAAATATGTGGGACACAGCTAAAGCAGTCCTGAGAGGAAAATTTATATCCATAAATGCCTACATCCAAAAGACAGAAAGATCACAAATCAACAATGTACTGAATCATCTCGAAGAACTCAAAAAGGATGAGCAAACCAACCCCAAACCCATCAGAAGAAAAGAAATAACAAAGATCAGAGCAGAGAATGGATTAATAAAATGTGGTATATGTATACCATGGAGTACTATTCAGCTCTAACAAACAATGGTGATATAGCACATCTTATATTTTCCTGGTTAGAGCTGGAACCCATACTACTAAGTGAAGTATCCCAAGAATGGAGAAACAAGCACCAGATATATTCTCCAACAAACTGGTATTAACTGAGTAGCACCTAAGTGGACACATAGGTACTACAGTAATAGGGTATTGGGCAGGTGGGAGGGGGGAGGGGGCGGGTATATACATACATAATGAGTGAGATGTGCACCATCTGGGGATGGTCATGATGGAGACTCAGACTTTTGGGGGGAGGGGGGAAATGGGCATTTATTGAAACCTTAAAATCTGTACCCCCACAATATGCCGAAATAAAAAAAAAATTAAAAAAAAAAAAGATCAGAGCAGAACTAAATGCAATTGATAACAAAAAAAAACTATATGGAAGATTAATAAGACAAAAAGTTGGTTCTTTGAAAAAATAAACAAAATTGAAATGCCTCTTGCTAGATTAACAAGAAGCAGAAAAGAAAGGACTTTAATAAGCTCAATCAGGAGCTGAAAAGGAGAAATTACAAATGATAGCACAGAAATACAAAATATCATCTATGAATACTGTAAAAACCTCTATGCCCATAAACTTGAAAACATGGAGGAAATGGACAAATTCTTAGAAACACACCGCCTCCCTAGGCTCCATCAGGAAGAAACAGAATTTCTGAACAGACCAATATCAAGTACCAAATTTAAAACAGCAATAAAAAACCTTCCTAAAAATAAAGTCCCAGACCAGGTGGTTTCACACTCAAATTTTACCAGACCTACAATGAAGAACTTGTGCCTATCTTGCAGAAATTATTCCACAACATCAAGAAGAAAGGAATCTTCCCCAACACGTTTTTATGAAGCTAACATCACCCTGATACCCAAACCAAAAAAGGACACAACAAGAAAAGAAAACTACAGACCAATATCCCTTATGAATATAGATGCAAAACTTCTCCACAAAATCCTAGCAAACCAAATTCAGGTGCCTATGAAAAAAAATAATCTATCATGACCAAGTGGGCTTCATCCCAGAGATGCAGGAATGATTCAACATACATAAATCTATAAATGTAATTCACCACATAAATAAAAGTAAAAACAAAGACCACCTGATCCTCTGAATAGATGTAGAAGAAGCATTCAACAAAATGCAGCACCCTTTTATGATAAGAATGCTTAATAAAATAGTCATAGACGGGACTTAGAAAACTGATAAAAGCCATATATGACAAACCCATAGCCAATATCATTCTGAAGGTGGAAAAATTTAAAGCATTTCCACTTAGAACTGGAACCAGACAACGTTGTCCTGTATCACTACTTCTATTCAACACAGTGCTGGAAGTCCTAGCCAGAGCAATCAGCTAAGAGAAGGAAATCAAGGGCATCCAAATGTGGCAGAAGGGTTCAAACTATCACCCTTTACTGACGATATGATCTTATATCTAGAAAACCCCAAAGATTCTGCCATAAGACTACTGGAATTGATAAACAAATTCAGCAAAGTGTCAGGTTACAAAATCAATGTACACAAATCAGTAGCATTCCTATACACCAACAACAGTCAAACTGAGACCCAAGTCAAAGACTCAATACCCTTTACAACAGCAACAAAGAAAATGAAATACTTAGAAATATATTTAACTAAGGATATGAAAGACCTCTACAGGGAGAACTACAAAACATTGAGGAAGGAAATAGCAGAAGATGTAAACACACAGAACACCATACCATGCACATGGGTTGGCAGAATCAACATTGTTAGAATGTCTATACTACCCAATGTGATACAGATTCAATACAAGCCCTGGATAAGCTGTTATACACATTGGCCTAGAGAAAGAATTTATGAAGACGATCCCAAAGGCAATCATAGCAACAACAAAAACTAAATAAATGGGACCTGATCAAATTAAAAAGCTTCTGCACAGCCAAAGAAACTATCACAAGTGCAAACAGATAACATACAGAATGGGAGAAAATATTCTCATGCTACACATCTGATAAAGAGCTGATAATTAGAATCTATATAGAACTCAGGAAAATCAGCAAGAAAAAATCAAGCAACTGTATCAAAAAGTGGGCAAAGGACATGAACGGAGACTTTTCAAGCAAGACAGACTAACAGTCAACAAACATCTGAAAAAAATGCTCAACACCTCTAATCATCGGGTAAATGCAAATCAAAACCACAATGAGATAACACTTAACACCAGTGAGAGTGGCTTTTATCAAAAAATTCCAAAACAATAAATATGGGTTTGGATGCAGAGATATAGAAACACTCATACACTGCTGGAGGGACTGCAAGCTAGTACAACTTCTGTGGAAAGTAATATGGAGATACCTCAAAGAGCTACAACTAGAACTACCATTTGATCCAGCAATCCCATTCCTAGGCATCTACCCAAAAGAAAATAAAAACATTCTATAAAAAAAATCTGGACTCGAATGTTTATAGCAGGACAATGCATAATTGCAAAGATGTGGAAACAACCCAAGTGCCCATCAATACGTGAGTGGATTAATAAAATGTGGTATATGCATACCATGGAGTACTACTCAGCCACAAAAACCAGTGGTGATCTAGCATCTCCTGAATTATCCTGGATAGAACTGGAGCTCATTCTACTAAGTAACGTATACCAAGAATGAAAAAACAAGCACCACATGTACTTACCATCAAATTGGTATTAACTGATCAACACTTAAGTGAACATATAGTAGTAACATTCATCAAATGTCAGGCAGGTGGGGGGAAGGGGATGGGTATATTCACACCTAATGGGTATAGTGTACACCATCTAGGGGACTGACACGCTTGAAGCTCTGACTCAGACAGGACAAAGGCAATATATGTAACCTAAACATTTGTTCCCCCGTAACATGCTGAAATTAAAAAAATAAGTCTTGAAGTCAAGTAGAGTCAATCTCCTGACTTTGTTCTTCTTCAATACTGAGTTGGCTAGTCCGGTCTTTTGCCTTTCCATAGAAATTTTAGAATCAATTTGCCAATATCCACAGATTAACTTTCTAAGATTTTTTTTATTGATATTAGCGCTTATTTTTAATTTCCTTTGATACTATTTTAGCATTATTATTTCAGTTTTAAAGCTCTATGTAGGCTGGGCATGGTGGCTCACACCTGTAATCCTAGCACCCTGGGAGGCTGAGGTGGGAGGATCATTTGAGCTCAGGAGTTCAAGACAGCCTGAGCAAGAGCGAGACCCCATCTCTACTAAAAATAGAAAGAAATTAGCTGGACAACTAAAAATATGTAGAAAAAATTAGCCAGGCATGGTAGCACATGCCTGTAGTCCCAGCTACTTGGGAGGCTGAGGAGGATCGCTTGAGCCCAGGAGTTGGAGGTTGCTATGAGCTAGGCTGATGCCACGGCACTCTATCCTGGGCAACAAAGTAAGACTCTGTCAAAATAAAAAAAGTTCTATGTGATGTACACATTCTAAAATTAGAACTGCATCTGTCTGAGGAATAGTTAGCTACCTCTTCTTTAGATCAATTTGTTCCCCTGTATTTCAAGAGGGTTCACCCTAAAGGACAAGTACCAGCAGACTTTGAAAATTTCACCAATCCACCAACTTTTATATGCCTCTGGGAAGTTACCGTACTACAAGGCATTGTGGTATAATTTCCATGAGGATTTTCAAAGTGTGACTTTTTTCCTACAAAGCCCTTATAGTAATTTATTTTATTTATTCAATGGCAATGGCATGCATTGGTTTGATGGTGCTCTAAAATTGTGATAATCACATGTACACACACGTGCGTGCGCGCACGCATACGAGCATATTTCTCCAACCTTACATGGGGATGTGGGAGTTTGTCTTTTATTTAGACATAGAATACTACCATAATTATGATGATAATGATGAAGACCATGGCAACAAAGATTATGGTGATGATAAAGAATACAAGCCCAAAAAAGAACTATACTACAAGGCTATAGTAATTAAAACAGCTTAGCACTGGCACAAGAACAAAGACATTGACCAGTGGAACAGAACAGAAAACCCAGATATAAAACCATCCTCATATAGCCAACTAATCTTCAACAAAGCAGACAAAAACATACAGTGGGGAAAAGAATCCTTATTCAATAAATGGTGCTGGGAAAACTGGATAGCCACATGCAGAAGACTGAAACAGGACCCACACCTTTCACCTCTCACAAAAATCAACTCACGCTGGGAAACAGACTTGAACATTAGGTGTGAAACTATTAGAATTCTAGAGGAAAGCATTGGAAATACTCTTCTAGACATTGGCCTAGGCAAAGAATTTATGAAGAAGACCCCAAAGGCAATCATAGCAGCAACACTGCTGGTGGGACTGCAAACTGGTTCAGCCTCTGTGGAAAGCAATATGGAGATACCTTAAAGTGATACAAGTAGATCTACCATTTGATCCTGTAATTCTACTACTGGGCATCTACCCAAAAGATCAAATGACACTCTACAAATGGGACACCTGCACTCAAAAGTTTATAGCAGCACAGTTCACAATTGCAAAGCTGTGGAAACAACCCAGGTGCCCATCAATACATGAGTGGATTAATAAAATATGGTATATGTATACCATGGAGTACTATTCAGGTTTAAGAAACAATGGTGACCTAGCACCTCTTGTATTTTCCTGGATAGAGCTGGAACCCATTCTACTAAGTGAAGTATCTCAAGAATGGAAAAACAAGCACCACATGTACTCACCAGCAAATTGGTATTAACGGATCAACACCTAAGTGGACATATAGGAATAACATTTATCGGGTGTCAGGGAAGGGGGGGGAGGGGATGGGTATATTCAAACATAATGAGTGAGATATGCAACATCTGGGGGATGGCCACGTTTGAAGCTCTGACTTGAGGTGTGGGGGGGGGCATGGGCAATATATGTAACCTTAACATTTGTACCCCCATAATATGCTGAAATAAAAAAAAAAACATGGAAAAAAAAAGAAGATGGGACTATTAGTGATGACTTTAAACCTTACTTGTCTATACTGACATTTCCTTTATCAGAGATTTAGTAATATCTTCCGTATTTTTGAAATTTTCTCTGGTCACTGTTGAAATGTCTGTTGTTTCCAAAGTTCCTAAGGGCATGGATTACGTTTTTTATTTCTGGATCCTTCATTTTCATTTGCTCATGCATTCAGCAGATATTTACTGAATGACTACCATGTCCACATATTGTACTAGGCCCTAGCACTGAGTTAGGTACGCACTAAGTGCACAGCAAATTTTTGTTTAATGAATAAGAGACCCCACACTGTAGATATAGAACATAAATAATTTGAGAGGTAGATATATGATTTGTTCTTTTCTACCTCCATAATATCTAGTAGAGGGTATACATTGAATATTTAATAAATACATATTAAGTAAGTTAATAACAAATAAAATATAATACTAATGCAAGATGATAATAGTAAGGAAAATGTGCAACTGGTAGGGAAATACATGAAAACTCTGTATTCTATTCTCAATTTTTCTATAAAGTGAAAGCTACTCTAAACTATAAAATCTATTAATTTTAAAAAATTATATGTTATGCAGCAGTGTAATTTAAAAAAAATAAATAAATAAAAAAAAATAAAAAATTATAAAAAATAAAATATAAGGACGGGCGCGGTGGCTCACGCCTGTAATCCTAGCTCTCTGGGAGGCCGAGGCGGGTGGATTGCTCTAGGTCAGGAGTTCGAAACCAGCCTGAGCAAGAGCGAGACCCCGTCTCTACTATAAATAGAAAGAAATTAATTGGCCAACTAATATATATAGAAAAAATTAGCCAGGCATGGTGGCGCATGCCTGTAGTCCCAACTACTCGGGAGGCTGAGGCAGTAGGATTGCTTGAGCCCAGGAGATTGAGGTTGCTGTGAGTGAGGCTGACGCCATGGCACTCACTCTAGCCTGGGCAACAAAGCGAGACTGTGTCTCAAAAATAAATAAATAAATAAATAAAAGTAAAATAAAATAAAATATAAAATTTGAGGTCTTATTTTTGTACAACATTTGGCTCTACTGACAATCATCATATAATAACTATTTCTAAATTACAGTTCAGCAAACTTTAAAAAGCAAAATCTTATTAACCCTATCCTGGATATGCATTTTCTAAATCAAGTTTTGTCCAGTCACATAATACATAATAATATGAATACATAATTCATATTATGCACCACAGATTCTAAACTAATGATTGTCTAAAACAATGAATGCTCATAAATGTCCACAACCTGTTGGTCTTGTTAATGACTAAAACCTAGAACAGTGCCTGGCAGAGAATAGGCACCTAGTATCTGTTTGCTGCAGAATGAATAAGCGAATTTAGCAAAAGCAAAATTATGACAGAGTTGACCAGGATGCTATAAAATTCATAGTGGATAAAAAAAAATACATGTTTTGATTTTTAAAAATTAGCACCATTTGAAAGAAAAATTCAGTGAGAAACTATCTTAAACACAAGAGCTCACTGAGATTTTTATTGTTTCATGTTTTCTGAATTCATAAGCATTCAAATTTTTTTTAATGCAAAAAAAGACTAGATTATTTATCCTCATTTTTAATCTATCTCCCATCTCTATTTATTTTGGCTGCCTACGCCATTAAGACCCTAGGGATAATCTTGCATTACAGCAAAATTTGGTGGATTAGCTACCTAATAGCCTCAAAGGGCATCTCCACCTACCATCTGCATAGGTATGGTGCTTTCCTGTTTCTTATACATTATCTTCTCTGAATCTAAAAAGAAGGTAAAACTCATGAGGGAGACAGATGCGGAAATAAAAGTCTTCTCTGAGGTCAAATATCTAGCAACCTCACTATACGTTCTTCTTACTATATTATATATATGAAGTTCTATTTATCGCATGCCTTCTCCCTCTCACTCACACTACAGAGAACCAGGCAGCATTAACCTCCAAGCAGTAGGTCCAAAGGGCTCCTTAAAGATTTCTTAGGGGTCTCAAAACATAAGCCACAAGACAATTGAATTAGTGGATCTATTACAGACAATGCCCAATCTTCAGGAGAAGTCCAGCTAAACCCAGGAGCTATGGAGTAAGTCTAAACCAATGTTTAGAACTTTTCTGCCATTTCATTGCTCTTCTAGGCCTTAACAATTCTTGGGCTGACTCAAAACTGACCTTCTTCAGCACTCAGAGGCCAAAGTGAGATTCCGGCTAATAAGTACATGATTCACCAAATGCTGGGATCCTCCATTGCTTGGAGAATTACAAAATTAGGAAACATCAATAGCTCTATGCAAAACAGTAAGGACAGAAAACAAAAATTAGAAAAAAAAATCAAAATAAGAGAATTATTTTCAGCCGTATATATTTTTTTCAGCCATATATATATATTCATATATAAATATATATTTTCATTATATATCAATAATGCAGTCTCAATCAAAATGTATTTAAATGTATGCAGACACAATGAAAAGATATAGAAAACGTTTAGAGAGATCATCACTTTCACCATTAGGTAATTGGTGTTCCAGTGAATATCTCTGGACAGGTATCTGGACATCTGATTTCCTTTACTAAGCTATGTTATCAAAAATTCTTAAGCACAGTGTAATTTAATACTTGTGATTAAAATTAATCCAATGGAATAGAATTGAATTGCCTAAGACTGCTGCCGCAGTGTGTACAGCTAGCATTACAGCTCTTGTCACAGCTCTTATTCGTTTGACCGAGTGGCACAGGAAGAGTCCGAGAACAGCCTTTATTCTTCTACAGCAGGCTCAGCACACCTAGTGTTACGGCTCTCTTTGCATCTTCCAATCTTTTGCCCCTTCCTGCCCTTCTGCCCCTTTTATACCCTTGGTAGGGCTCAAGAAGCATCCAATCAACTACAAGCTTTAACATCCAATCAGCAACAAGCTTTAACATCCAATCAACAACAAGCTTTAACGTCCAGTCAAAAACAGTGGGATTCAAAAATTACCCAATCAGGATCACGCAAACAACGTGGCCAGAAACAGGTATCGGCATGTGGGCCTGGGGGCATTCCAGCATGTGGGGTCCCAAGGGCATTCGGGGGTCCCCAGCAGCTCTGTTGGGGGGGTCGGCCCCCAAATGGCCAGGCGCAGCACTGGCCCGCAGAGATGCAGGGCAACGGGGAGGCAGCAAGGGGCCACGTCCCCGTGCCTGCCATTTTCCGCATCAAGACAACACACTTGGAGATTTATCAGCAGAGGTACTTAACCTCGGCTCACATTAGAATCACCTGTGAGGAACACTTCAAAGTACTAATTCCCAATCCCCATCCTTAGATATTCTCATTTATTGATCTGGAACTCCTTAAGGTCTACCTTAAGTTCCTAACTTAGTGGTAAGCAGTCTTCATCATGAATGGTTGCTGAATTCAGAGAAGCTCTGGAATGCCTAGGGATGTTGGACACATTTCTGGACTGGGTAGTCATTGTCAGGAGAGAATCCATCAGTTCATACATTGCACAACTTCAAACAGGGCAAGCGGTATAAAGAATCTAGTGTGTCCATGTTGCGGACAGGTCACCATTTATGTGAGCTGGCACAAGAATGCTAGCTAGTCTGTGGAAGTCCGTTTTTAGACGGGTGTTTGCTTTCTGGATGCCCGCGAGACGTGTGTTTGGGTTGTGTGTTTGAGGTGCGGGTGATGTGAAGTGCCTGAAAGTGGATCTTGTAAAGGAACTTGAGAAGGAAGTCTGAGGGTTAATGCTAATTTAAAATGGTACGACATTAATATATGGAGGTGGCCACTCTAAATTTTAGCATGTCTTTTAAAAATGTAAATACGTGGAAAAGGTTTGAACTAAATTCATTGCATATGACAGAGAATTCATAGGACTTGAAGACTGGGGGGCAACTAAATTAGAGAAGAGAAGAAAACCGCTGAGTTCACAGAGAGGCTAGGGGAGAATGGGTAGGTGAGGAGGCTCCTTTGGCTGGTGTTCCCACTCTGTCCTTGGACACAGGCACTGCTGAGGATTGTAAGTTAAAGGCATTTTGGAAATACCTTCCCTACCTCCCTTACCTTTGGGGTTGAAAAAGCAAATGGATCTTAGCCAGAAGCAGAGGCAAGATCCTCCCCACTGTGTGCTGCCTCTCCCCCCCCCCACCCCCAGGAGCAGTGGCCTGTGTTCTGACTACAGCCACGGATTGGGGAATGTCAGGTAAAGCAGAGAGGTCCCCAACCTTTTTGGCACCAGGGATCAATTTCATGGAAGACAATTTTTCCACGGATGGGGGCCGGGGGGATGGTTTGGGGGATGATTCAAGTTCATTACATCTATTGTGCAGTCAGACCTCTCTACTAATTACAATCTGTATTTGCAGCTGCTCCCCAACACTAGCATCACCCCCACAGCTCCAACTCAGATCATCAGGCATTAGATTCTCAGTTTACATACAGTAGGGATCATGCGCCTATGAGAATCTAATGCCACCACTGAGCTGACGGGAGGCGGAGCTTATGCGGTGATGCAAGAGACGGGGAGCCGCTGTAAATACAGATGAAGCTTCGCTGGCTTGCCCACGGCTCACCTCCTGCTGTGTGGCCCGGTTCTTAACAGGCCACCAACTGGTACCAGTCCCCAGCCCAGGCACTGGGGGCCACAGAGGTAAAGGATGAGAGGAGAGATGCCCACCAGTGATGAGAAGGTCCTGGGTCAAGGATCTGTCCTCAGCTAGACATGAAGCTCCTCAGATGTCAGACTCCTTGGGAGAAGAAACAGGTAGACTGTTCCCGACTAAACCCTCATTGTTCAGAGAGGGCGCAGAGCCACACAGGGGGTGCTTAACCAGAGTCCTTTTCAGCCTCTGCTGCTTTGGGTGAGGAATCATGGACAAACCAGGCCACCAGAGGAAAGTTTCAGATAGAACACCTGGGAATGTTCCCCTTGAGGGAAGGATCATTTCCATGCAAAGGAGATGGGCGCTAAGACTGAGGCTGCCCATTTCAGAGTTTGACACACAGCCAAATCCAAGTGCCCTCCGCGGGCCGCCATCCGCACTGACTGCCAGATCCAGCACGGCAGAGGCTGCCTCGCGTAACATGGTGGTGTTTAGTGACCATCATCATAAGAGCTGACATGGTTAAGTCCTTCTCAGCCTTCGGAATGCATGCATGTCCAATATCTCTTAAAACAGTAATACTGAAAAGCATTGCTATTATTCCCATGTAAGAAACACAGAAGGTGTTTCTGCCAAGGTGCGGAAAGGCAAAGCAACTTTGCTAAGTATTAAAAGGTAGAGCCAGAACTTATCCTTGGTCTTCTGACTCCAAATCCCAGGCTATTTGTATAACGAGGCTAAGTATAATAGTAATATATACCAAGCACCCAGAAATTAGCCCACATCTGATATTCAGATAAATGCTCATCCAAGGGCAGAAGTGGCCTCCGAGGGAGAATTCATGCTGCTCCACGAGCACGCGTGGAGCAGGGAGAGGGGAGTATAACTGAATAGTGATTCCGAGCACAGGTTTTGGAGTCAGTTGTGTACGAGTTTCAAACGTATCAACTGCATTTCCTTCAACAACTCATTTCACTTCTCTAAGCCTCAGTATTCTTACCTAAAAGACAGAAATAATGCTTTACAAAGCTTGAGAATCTAATCCAATCCTGCGTAAAGCTCTGAGCAGGATGCCTGGTGCATAGTTAAGTATCCAAATGTTAGCTCTCTTTTATGGTATGCACACATCCCCAAATACAACCATTAGCGGATGAACCACCGTTAGTTAGCTTCTTCTGTCGTAGATAACTAATGTCCTTGGGGTAGCTTGTTGATTAAACCGTCTCTATTGTCTCAGCCAGAATAAATTTAAAAAGGAACATGAAAGTAGAGGTGCAGAGCGGAAGAGGCACTGGATCAGCAGTAGAGAGAGCTTCGATTTCATGTTTAGCCCCGCTACTAATGTGCTGTGAGACCCTGAACGGGTCAGTCCCCTTCCTGTCACTTTTGACATTTGCGAAACTCGGGGGTCACATGAGACATCTAAGGCCCCCAGTTCAGGACTCTTCACCCTGTGCCCGTCCACAAAGAGGATGCAGAAGGCAAACAGCCTGCAAAATGGTGCTGAACCCCCTACTGGCTCAAGCAGCGCGAACTCTCGCCTCAAATGGCTGGCCTGAGAGTCACAGTCCCTTGGAAAAAAATCCTCTCTCCCTTTTGATGCCACTCTTGCACCTAGGCCAGGACTCAGGGGTCCCCCACCGAACACTGCCCCGAGTCACTCGCTCACAAAGGGGAAGGCACCCCTAGCCAGCGAGGGGGTGAGTCTGGGAAGCTGGGTTCCATCGCCACCAACTGAAAAGCCAGTCCTCCATACACCCGGCCACCCCAAACCTTGGGGCAGGCCACCCCACTTTCAGAGGCACCCTCCTCACAGTCAAATCAGCAACTGCCCTGAAAAGCAAAAAGTCCTTGGTCTCCATTCTCTCCAAAACTCAGCACCTTGGAACCACCACTACCAAATAAATAAATGCCCACGACCTCGGCTCCCTGCTCCAGTGTCTCCATCCTGAAACTTAACTCTGCAATCGGCCCGTCTTGCCTGCCAACGATTGCAACCCTGCTCTCACTGTTTATTGTATCTTGGGGCTGCTATGGATACATTTTCTTTGCTTCAGCCTTCTTTGGTTATTAGTGCTCTTTTCTCTCTTCCCTCCACAATGGACATCCAGACCCCCACCCCCAAAACGTGGGGTCTGATTTCTCCAGTCTGTGACGCCCCATTCCTTTCCCTTCCTCTCCTGACTTGAAACCCCTTTCTGTCTCCCTTTTAAAACTTTTCCTGAGACTCCAAGAGAAGCACACTCGGAGCTTTCGTTTTCGAAAAAGCAAAAAAAAAAAAAAAAAAAAATGAAGGAAAAAAGACCCACATAACTTACTTTCATCCGGGGGTGCACAGTTTTGGAAAGAAGCAAACAGAGCTATAATCCACTGCGTTTCCCCCAACCCAAAAAGAAGAATTTGTAGCGAAACGCTTCTTTTTCCACTTTGCCGGTGAAGGAGCCCCGGTGGTAGGCATACATCCACAGGCTGATGCAAGATGCCTTTGAGAGAAACCTCACATTCTGAGGATTCCTGGGAGAGCGCCAGGGATCCCAGCATCCAATATATTGCACATTTGGTTTCAATTAGGAAGGGGGTTGGGGAGGGAAGAAGGAGAGTCACCAATCAGAGCTGTTTTCTGTTTAGAGACTATTTCTTTTGACCCAAGGGACTACGGGCAAAGCTATAATTTACAGCAAAACCCATTCATAGAAGAGAAAAAAAATATGTATAACCATAGGACAGACTTAAAGACATAGCTCCCTTCCGCCTTAGCCCCACCCGCATGCACCCCCACCCACTTCCCCTCCATCTGAGACCCGGTCCCCATCCTGTGACTACCCCCCACCTCATTTTTCTTACTTGGCTGAAGCTATAAGCACAACTTAAAGTTTGGAGTTTCTTCCAATTGAAGCTTCCAGGACAGTCGGGTCACACACACATGGAGTTGATCTTTAGTATTTTGGCCACGAAAGCCCAGAGCTGAGCCCTCCCCCAGAAGATGTGATTTAATCCCTTCCCCCGCCAAAAAAACTGGACAGTGCCAGCGTCCAGGATTCCTATTTTCTTTTCCACTCAACTCCCAGTTGGCTGCTGCCCTCTGAGGGTCTGTTGCCGTCCCGGATTCATGCTGCTAAATGAAAACACAAGCATTTACAAGGACTTTCTAAATTATTTTGTAAACTTTTTTTTTTTCCTTCTTTTTTTTTTCCCCCTCCTCCTTTCCGTGGCTGTGGCCAGAGATCATGTGAAAGGGGCAAGTAGGTGACAGGGGAGGAAGACTTGCTGGGCTCTCCGAAGGATAACTAATAATCCTCTCGATGCATGGGGCTCTAGCCTTAACCCTTCAGAGCCTGGGTCATCCTGGCCAACCGCAGGCTGGGCTGCCCCGGAGGTCCTGGTTCACTGTGCACGAGGGGGACGCAGGGCAGACGGGGACTCCCGGGGCAGGAGATCCATGAGGAAGGAAGATGGCAAAGGGGAGGATGAGATGACTCAGCCCACCTTCTCGGAAGGAGACCTCTTTCCTCCAGCTCTTGAGCTGTCACTTACTCTTCTCTGCTCGTCGTTTATCTGGGATTGCACAGCCTCCACGATGAGCAAGAGAGGTGAGCAAACAGGAACGGGAAGCTGGAAAGGGATCATCGAGGGACATGCCCATAGCAAGTTTGGAGCAGGAGAAGCTTCGTAAGGTTATGGGAGGCAGAGAAACCCCTAAATCAGGGTGGCCATAAAATTAAGAGGCAAACTGTCAGTGTTAAGTCCCCCAAAGGCTCATAAGCTCTGTGCTAGTCTGAGAGTCAGAAAGCAGCCTTTGATATCTGCATTCACACTCTAAGGGGACATGGAGAACACGGCACTCTTCGGGAGAGCAGCCACAGAGATGACTAAAGGTAGCAAACAAGACTTACGAGAAAAAAAACTAGAACAAGGATTATTTCACAAAGAGAAAGGCGATTACAGAGATGAACCTATTAAGAAGACTCGTCAAATATCTTACAGCATCTGCAGTTAGGTCTGAGGGTGACTGAGGCCAGGACATTCAGTTTAATTCAATAAATATGATATGTATTGAGCAGTTATCAGGCACTTTAACCAGGTGCTTGCTGGTCTGGTAACTACGGAGGTCTGGTTATAGAAACATCCCTAGAATGCTTCTCAGATATCTAGGCCTATAGTACTCTACCTCCTTGGTATTAGTATCAAGAATGTACCAGCTGTAATCCTAGCACTCTGGGAGGCCGAGGTGGGAGAATTGCTTAAGGTCGGGAGTTTGAAACCAGCCTGAGCAAGAGCGAGACCCTGTCTCTACTAAAAATAGAAACAAATTAATTGGCCAACTAAAAACATATAGAAAAAATTAGCCGGGCAAGGTGGTACATGCCTGTAGTCCCAGCTACTACTCGGGAGGCTGAGGCAGTAGGATTGCTTGAGCCCAGGAGTTTGAGGTTGCTGTGAGTTAGGCTGATGCCATGGCACTCTAGCCCGGACAACGGAAGTGAGACTCTGTCTCAAAAAAGAAAAAAAAAAAAAAGAATGTACCAAAAATAATTTCACAGATTTGGTGAGACTACAGGTCAATTGTGGAAAACAGTATAATAGCTTCGTAAAACCAGAACCTCATAAAAGACAGGTACATATCGGTGTAGGTGTGTGTCCTCCTCTTTGTTATTTAAAATGGCTCTATTCCATAGGCATGATTATTTGTTTATCTGGGTATGTGTATATCTAGGATTCCAGTTGAGCCAGTGACATGGACTCCAAAACCCAAGACACCTCTAGGTTTGTCTGAGGAAGAGTGGACAGCCAAGGCAAGAGTCTGTTTATACATAGACCAAGGTTACTTCTGGGGAAAAACTTGCTAAATGGAGAGAGAACTCAGGGGTAAAAGACAGTCCCAAGTATAACTGAGGTGTGACAAAAGTAAGGAGTAGCTCAAAGAAAAATAACATGTCAATCACTCAAAATATTATGTCTATCACTCAAAATACCATCTCTATCACACGGGCTATGCTCAGCCACAGCCAGGGTCTAATCTTGAACTCCAGGAAGAAGGTACTACCAAGAAATGAGCAAGAAAAAACTGAAAGTGATATTTTAATAAAATATTGGAGAAATATTTCAAGCATTAAGAGGAATCATCGTATTTGAGCATCAGTTTTCCAAGACAGCTCTGGTTGGGTGGGGAGTTCAGCCTTGACAACAGCCATTGCTATAGGAAGTCAGAGCGGGAAAGAAAGAAGATGACAAATGCTACTTCAAAGCTGAAAGGACTAATTCATGGAACACACAGAAGAAATTCCCTAGGAACTCTCAGACCTGTCTGATAGAGTTTTGAGCAAGGCTGGAATTCCTTATAATATGGGAACAGATGTGGAGAAATACCATTTTATTACTCTTTTGTGGATAGATTTTACTCCGTGGTTGGTCTGGGTTGGGAAACATGAGTCATTACAATCAGAATCATTTATGTTCCATAGGAGGTAATACATCCTAGTTATGAGGACTGTAAATGAATGACTGAGAAACAACATAGAATTCCATTACTGGGATTTTACCAAAAATAGGACAGTTCCATCTGGAATGGTCAAGATGCAGTTGTTAATTAGAAGTAAGGAAATGTGCAAGATGACTTTTCAAGATCTTTTCTGGTCTATAAACCAAGGTTCAAGTAAATATAAGAATTGAAAATTGAAATCACCATAGTATTTCAGTCTCTAAATAGCTAGGAGCAGAGCACATTTGTGATGCCTTAGGAAATAAAATGAAGTATGGGAGTAAAAGGAGTTTAGCTAACTTAGTTTAAGAAACACACACACACACACACCTTAAGAGGATATATGGATATTCACAGAAACGAAACTCATGTGGTACATTTAAGCTTCACAAGGAATTAAAACCAGAAATTAACTACCAGTAATCTAGTCAACAGTTTTCTCTTCTCTCCTATCCTCCTCTCTCCTTCTCTTCTTTCTCTTATTTCTTCTCTCTTTCTCTCTCTCATTTATTCCTTTCTCACTTCTCTCTCTCTCTCCTCTGCCTATCTCTGCACATCTTTCTTTAACCCATCCTTTTTCAACTATCCAGGCTGTTTTGCTTATTTTCACACATTACTGTAGGTGGTTACCCTAAAATGGTGCCTTAGCTCTCAAATTCCTATCTCTTTACATCAAGTAAACATGAGAGAATGGTGGATTTTACTAAAGATGAAGAATCTGATTGGTCAAGTGTGTTTCATATATTCATCTTCTACCCCTAAACTGTAGAGGGTGATGGGTCACATGATATGAATCTGGCTCCAAGGGCTCACATTCATAAGAGAGCCAATTCTCAGAAAAGTGTTGTACATTAGAAGACACCTCCAAATTGTGTGCTGCACCAATAGTTAACCAAGCCAGACAATCCCTGGATTTTAAAGAAATTATGCCTCACCAACACAAAGCCAGAAAACATCGCATACACATTTAACTTAAGCACCAATTTTAGAGTCTAATTCTTAAAACAAAATTCCTAGCTGTCGGTTAATCTGTCCGTTGTAGACAAATCCATTGACATATATTAATGCGTAAAGGGTTAATATTTTTTTTAAAAAAACTCATTATGTAAGAACTCTTGTAAGCAATAGAAACACTCTAGTTTTCCTAAAAGCAGAATAGTCTGAATGTCCAGACAGCTGCACACAGACTTTGCTTTGGTTTCTTCCTGAATTCAGCTCATGATTCCTGAATCTTAACATGCTTAAAGTTAGTTCATGAAGTTGTAGCCACAAAAGCATGGATACTATCATTACGAGTGATCAAAAAATCTTTCAAAGATAATTTTAACTCTAAACACTGTTAGTTTATTTAGTGCTCACAAGAATTTTGTGGGGTGGGTACTATTATTTCCCCGATGTTTGTTTGAGGAAACAAATGCAAAGAGAAGTTAACCTGCCCAAGATCACACCTGGTGCAGCTTGAATGTGTGTGTGTGTGTGTGTGTGTGTTGACAATAAAGTGTTGTGTGCTCATATGGTCAACAAGAACAATTTCAGAGCAGGTAGGAAATAGTTAATTCTTCGTTTTGCAGGGATCAGAGACTTGTTGTTGATATGGAGAATCATCTAAGTCCTTTTCCTTCCCATCCTTTTTTTTCTGGAACCCCTTGATTGATTCTGTCACTGCTCCTTATCATTTCTATCAGAAAGAAACAAGAAATCAAAAGAAGAAAAATTCAAAGCATGGCTAGTGATTCTCCCACGGATGAACTGAAAAGTCGAGTAAAGAGGAAGCTGAGGTTAATGGCCAAAGTAAGATTCTTATTTGCCTGTGTTTTTAACAATGCCACATATAATATTTCACAGTTTAAGGAGCACTCTCACAGACATGACTTCATCTGATCCTCAGACAGTCCCAATATGTACTCAGTGCAGATATTTATATCTTCATTTTACAAATAAGGAAAAGGAAACTCAGGGAATTGGTAATTTATTTGACTTTTTTTTTTTTTTTTTGGTGGTAAATGACAGAATCTGAGTTTGAATCCAGTTCCTGTGATTCACAGGGCTCCTTCTGCCCATTTGGCACCAGTAACAAACCTCAGGGCCTCTCTGGACTCTCGATCACACCTAATTCTAGTGAATGAGTTTATCTGGTCTCCCCGCCTGCTTTGCTGTTCTTTCATTTCCTTTCTCGTTGTGGAGAAAGAGTAATCATTCCTCCCCTTGGCAGAAATTCTGAGATGAAGCGTGAAAAAATAGGCATAGAAAACTCAGAATTGTAACTCACTTTTAGATTCCCAGAGGAGGGTGAGGGCTACAAAAAGAGTTTTTAAAACAATGTATTTCATATCATCCTCCTAGGGGAATAACCTTTCTTCAGGCTACAGTGTGAAACCCTAAACCATCCTTGTTAGATAAGCAAGCAGCCTACTTTTTTAAAGGTCTCCAGAGAACAGGATCTCTCCATAGCCAAAGTTCTGCTTTCTATCTATCCTGAATCTCTCCTGCTGCCAGTTGTACCTTATCTGTTCTCAGTGGAAACCCCCTCAGCTACTGACACCATCTTCCGGCTTCCTCATACCCCCATATGGCAGAGCAGAGTGGACTTTGAGCAGCAGTGCAATTTTTGATACCTACCTCAGTTTGGAGCAATCATCTTATACATAATGGAAACCCTCCTTATGAAACTTGAAGACCCTCAGCTGGCCTTGCTTCCAGCCTGGGGTTTTTTCCAGATCTGTGAGAGAAACAACATAGTTCCCACTGAATGTCTTGATCCAAGAAGTTTGGAAGATCAAAGGACTTTTAGTGATTTGAGCTTTATTTTTAGGGATTGGCTGTACTTTTCTCATCTACATCTGGAGGGCACTGGAAGTCTGAGAGGTTAATATCCGTGAGAGCTTATTGGAAGGAAGCATCCACATAATTATTAAAAATTATTTTATGCTCTAAAACATCTCACATCAGATGCTTTTTTGCATGATATTCTATTGTTCCATTCTTAAAGCATAACTCTATCCATTGCCCTGAGTTACACCATAAACCACCTCTCTGTTTCTAATACACAACATATTTCAAAGCAGAAAGAAATTTATAGCACCAATGCTATTTTTCCATGTACAATTCCAGTTTGGAATGTCCAGCAGCACTCAAATTGCCTTTCAAGATAAAGACCAGATTCTATGTCATGCTTGTGGGAAGGCTCAGATGTTAGTTTTGTGGGTAGAATCTATACTCTCCAAGGCCCTTCATGTCCCAAAGAAGAACCCAGTTGCACAAAACGTTTGTATTTTAAACATTTAAGAAACTTCAGGCCAAGAAAATAAATACGTAAAATATCCCTAGACCAAATGGGGGTTAGGGGAGAGGCTTGAGGAGAAAGGAGTCTGGACATTATCCCCTGGGATGTCAGCAGTCACTGAGAACACAGAGCAAGACCTGCAATCTCTGTTCTTTGCTTAGCCCATGGGAGCCCATTGTCTTCAATGGAATGAAGATTAGACGAAAAATTGATTTTTTTCATGAGAAATCTGAAATATACTTGATCCGGCAGAGTGAATGGAGATGGGCTCTGAGTCCACGTCTCTCCCACTTCCTACAGAGGCCCCCCCGTCCTTCCCTGCAGACCCAATCTCACCCTTCCCCCACCTTCTTAGAATCACTCTGAGCCTGAGGTTGGAGGATCTGTACAGTTATGGCTAGTCTGTTGGGGATTAAAGACAAGTCATTGGATCTTGGCCCCAGTTCCAAGCTTCATCCAGAATAATAGATGTTTGTAGTTCTGCTCAGTCCACAATGACCTTGGTACTGGCCCCTCCCCTAGGGCAGGACTACCAGAATCCACACTTGGATTAACATAGCCTCTCCTTCCTTGACCCTAAATGAAAGAATCAAAAATAGATACCTGTTTTTTGAATTTCATTTCGTAGACTATAAGAAATTCTGTTGTATAAAATTTGAAAATGGAGCAAGGGATTGCAAGTCCAGTCTGGACTAGTTTCTTAGAAAGAGGAGGTATCAACCCTGAAACAACAGGTGACAGACAATATTCTCTGGACTGTGGAAGCAGAGAAAGCTGGTCTGCAGGGAGAAAGAACAAAGTCAATGTGCAGGAAAATGCAAAGGCAAGCGAGAAATCGACAGTTTTCTAGTTCCCAGTCTCAAGCTCTTCCCGGGGTCAAGATGCTCTTCCTGCTCTTGGATTCCATATGACACTTTGCATCCTTATAATACGTCTCCATTTGTCACTCAAACTGTATCATCTGGGCTTCTGTGACTTGAAATCAGACTCCTTCCAGGTCTCTGTTCAGGTGTCTCTTCTGGTAAATTAACTAACACTTCCATGAGAATAGAAGGTGGGTATTGTTATTCCGATTGTGACAGACAAGGAAAGCAGCTCAGAGACTCATGTTATTGGCATTCCCAGTAACTCTCTGGCTACCAGTTGACCAACTACTTACTTGCCTGGATTCCTGAGTGATATCCCCCTCTTGGGTTCTGTGCTCTGAGCTCTCCTCCTGTATCAGTCACAATCCTGTCAGGAAAACAGACACTACACTAGGTATTACAGCAGAAAAATACAGAGAATTGGTTACATGGGTGATGGAGGGTTGGCTGAGCAGAAACACTATCTGTAGAAAATAGTTACCATCCTCACATAGGGAGATCAAAAGGGCGAGGGGTTGGGGCTGTGAGAATTTAGGAGCTGGAGGAAGTGGGCAGCACAAACCCAGAGCTCAGACCTTTGTGGTGGTTCATAGTGTGGCTTCCGCTGGTACCACTGAGGAGACAAGGCAAGGCTGCTTCTGGAAACGTGGAAGGAAGCTAGAAGCTGTAACAAACTGTCACAGTGGTGCGAAATGCCACTGCAGGGACAAAGTACTTCCGGAGCAATGACATCAACATCAAGAAACAGAATTTGACTCTTTTCTCTCCTCCTCCCACCTTTCAATCTCTGTCTCCTGCCTCCTATTGGCAGAACCTAAGAGGAAGCCGGCTGGGAAAGGAATTTCTGAATGTGGTTTGC
The DNA here is from genome assembly GCF_040939455.1 of Microcebus murinus. Taxonomy (NCBI): domain Eukaryota; kingdom Metazoa; phylum Chordata; class Mammalia; order Primates; family Cheirogaleidae; genus Microcebus; species Microcebus murinus. The sequence continues at coordinate 110,400,859 of NC_134105.1, read as the reverse complement.
AGAGACCCAGTTCTGACAGCACAGAGCCAAGCACAGGATGACATTTAGAGCTAAGAGACAATAGGCAAATCACCGCCACTCTCGCTATCCACTTATTGGACACACTCTCTCCGTGCATTATCAACCTCTTGCCCAGATTGCCACCCGCATGTGTCTTCCCTCCTTAGACTGCAGGTTTGCTATGCCATTTAAATCTTCTATCAAGATTTAATACTGTGCCAGGCATGAGTTCCTCTCCTCGGGGTATTCCTAAACCATGGCCCTTCTCAGGCAGCTGCAACCTGGTCCTACTAATCAGATTATTCCCATATGCCTCCTCAATCAGACAACCGGCCCCAGGGCTTTGCACTTGCTATTCCCTCTGTGTGAGCTATCCCTCTTGCCCAAGTAGCTGTCTAGTTTGCTCCCTCGCTTCCTAAAGGGCTTTACTCAAATGCCACTTTACCAATGAAATCTGACATCCTTTTCTAATACTTTATCCCCACTACCACTTTCTATCCCCCTTTACCATATTTTTTTCATTTTAGAGCTTATTAACATGCTTTATATTTATTTATTTTATGCCCACTAGAATGTAAGCACTATTTATTTTTTTTACTAACATATTTCCAAGTGTCTATAAGTGTTCTTGGCATATAGTAGAGACTCATAAAATGTTTGTTTAACGTTGGATGAATGAATGCACTAAGGAACATACCTGAGATAAGACCTATCCGAGAAAGGTGGAAATGTCTGTGTTCTAAACAAAGAAGACAAAAGGAGACCAGGGAGAATATTCCTTGCCTGTCCTGAAAGTCATCTTGAGGAGTCAATTGGGAAGAGACAAACACAAAAGCTCCTAGAGCTCTCAGGGCCATTCTGGAATGTGGACTAAAAAGAACAAAGTAGGGAAAATACAGGGGCTCCAAGGTACCCAGCTCTCTCAGCTGTTCTTACTGCAATAAGCTGGCAGCACTGCAGCTTATGCAGCATGGGGTGCCAAAAATCTCATAATAGAGAAAGACAAATTGCTAGAAGATGAAGTGGGGACATGTGAGTGGCATCAGGATGTGGTTGGCATGGGGACTTTGGAGCTTGGCAGGCATCAGGGCATCCATCCCTTCAGAAACCCCAGCCCAGGCTCAGGCTAGCAATGAGCTTTGATACTTGTCCTCAAACCAAGTTGTGCTTCTATGGTTGGGGAGAATATGATGCTCACATTGAGGAATGGAGAATTTTAGGCATCATTTTTGACCCTGATCTGCCTCCACCACTGCAGGGTGAGTCAAGATGGCTTGAGGAAACACACGGTGCTAGTGGGGCCTTCAATCCCAGCAGTGCCAAAGAAGTGCCCTCCTTTTATCAGTAACCCAGACTCCTGGGGATGGAGAAACCCAAACTAAGAGGCAGCCCGGTCCTAGTACTTCCCTAAGGGGGCTCAGGACACCCTCTGTCCCGGCCTTCTCTGCCTCCCAAAACTCCATCTCACTCTCCCACCTGCCATGCATCCTGACGAGGGAGGAAGAAAGCTGGTGGCTTGGCAGCACTGAGAAGTCTCCTTACTTCACCAGCATCAAGAAGAACCCAAGAGGCCGGGCGCGATGGCTCACGCCTGTAATCCTAGCACTCTGGGAGGCCGACGCGGGCGGATTGCTCAAGGTCAGGAGTTCGAAACCAGCCTGAGCAAGAGCCAGACCCCCATCTCTACTATAAATAGAAAGAAATTAATTGGCCAACTAATATATCGAATATATATATATTAGTTGAATATATATATTCAACTAATATATATATTCAACCAATATATTCAACTAATATACATATTAGTTGAATATATAGAATATATATATTAGAATATATAGAAAAAATTAGCTGGGCATGGTGGCACATGCCTATAGTCCCAGCTACTTGGGAGGCTGAGGCAGGAGGATCGCTTGAGCCCAGGAGTTTGAGGTTGCTGTGAGCTGGGCTGATGCCACGGCACTCACTCTAGCCTGGGCAACAAAGTGAGACTCTGTCTCAAAACAAAACAAACAAAAAAAAAAACCAAGAAGAACCCAAGAAATAAAGGGAAGTGAGAAGTATGGCAGTATTGTAAAGAGTCAGAATTGCAGGGCTTTAATCCATGTTCTGCCACTTATTAACCATGAGAATTTGGTCAAGACTTCTCCAAAAGCGGAACAGAGAATTCTTACATAAAAAGTCGTATAGTGCAAAGGTTAAGAACGTGATTCTGGCACCTGGCTACTTGAATCTGAATCTTAGTTCAGCCACTGGCTGTCAGGGTGATCTTGAGCAAGTTGCTGAACCTCTCTGTGCCTCATTTCCCTGATACATACCCTGGGTGATTGTTGTGAGGATTAAATGAGTTTATAAATATAAAGCATTTACAATAGTAGCTGCCTCATGCTGACCACTGAATAACTGTTAACTAGCTAGAATATAGAAGACATGATATATATAAACATACACATGCATGTGTGTATACACATATATATTTAGTATATACACACATATGGAAATATATAGAAAGATGATGACGATCAGGAAATTAAGAAAAGTGAAAAGCAATGGATAATTAAGACTTAGATTGCATAGTCACAGGAAACTATAAAAGTAAGAGCCTGAAGAGGCCTTGAAGCTCACTGAGTACAACCCACTTCCGACACACATACACTCCCTGTCCCATTCTATAGAGAAGGAAACTGAAGCTCAGAAGGTAAATGACTGGCCTCAGGTTACACTGGTTAATAACTAGGCAGGATGAGAACCCAGGTACCTTCACTCCCAATCCAGTTAGGAGCAACCATCTCATAGAAAATGCTGGAAAGAGGAAACAAGTTGACCAAAATCTAACGTGATTCACCAAGGGGTAAAATGAATAGGAGGGAAACCCACTGAAGTTAAGAGATGAAGGTTGCTAAGGAGAAAACTGTACTCAACGGGGCTCCTATCTCTCATGCTCAATTCTCCAGCAATTTTATTTCTGCTTTGGAATTAATTTGAAAGGTAGTGTTTCTAAAAATAACTCACGAGACATTCCATTTTGAAACATAATATCACATAATCATAATCATATCCAAAATGTACATTTGACAATAATGAAGAATTCTGCACTTCAAGGAAAATGAAAAAGTAGAAAGAGCAACCACTCCAAAAACCTTCTGTGAATGATAAAAATAAAAATGAAATATTGGTTAAACTATCAATTTTCCACTTTCAAATTTTATCAAATGATATAATTTTGGTGTGTTCTATTTTACACTTAAAAGTCTCTATTGTGTATGGGAAGTTAAATGAGACTGTCTCAGTCAGGCATGGAGATATATTACTCTCAGATATATTAAACAAAATTTTGGTTACCCAATAGGTCAGATTATGTTTCTGATTAAAAACTCGCTGGTTAAATATAGCACTTAAACCAGCAACCAGTGGTTTGCTATTGTTCAGTTCTTCACAAAGGAGTAATTATTTGAGAAACCAGGGGTGGAAGAAAGAAAGGAAGCCTGTTTTTGGAATAATATAAAAGGACTTAATTTGCAGTTTTCAGAAGAAAAGAAGAATCAAATGAAAATAAAATTGGTATTCTGGGTTTGGGGACCTAGACAGGCTCAATATAAAAAAAAAAAAAAGAAATAGATTATGGAAATATGAAACTATCATCATAATTTCAGTTGCCCATTTGAAAGAAAAATAGGGAAAAATGTCTAAAATAGAACTTCATTTGGCCTGACAACTGAAAATTGATATTTTCATTATACGTTCAGTCAAGAGTTGATTTGTAAATACTAGGTAGAGTTTCGCTCCATAAGTTAAACAGTGTTTTCCTGTAGAGAATCTGTTGGAGACTGTTGGGAGTAAGAAAAGACAAAATATGTTAGGAGACTTTTAAAAGACAGCAGAAATTGGGGCCTCTGTGCCTCATCTCTTATATGCCTGTGAAGCAGCAAGCTGCTGGGTGCAACGTCATCACTTACTAGATCCTTTTAGGTTCATTCACTCTAACCAAGCACGATGAACAAAGGCTCAAAGAGTCACAGCCTTAGATAACCATTGGCTATATATTATTTGATCTGAATCATAAAAAAATTTTTTTGGCTTTAATAAACAAAATAATTTATTGCCTTCTCTTCTGAAGAACATACCCATAGATACGACATATTAAAATAAGAAGATGTTATGTCTTTTCAAGTTATTTTATCATTTTAAAAATTATGAGGGCCGGGCGCGGTGGCTCATGCCTGTAATCCTAGCACTTTGGGAGGCCAAGGAGGGCGGATTGCTCAAGGTCAGGAGTTCGAAACCAGCCTGAGCAAGACCCCGTCTCAAAAATAGAAAGAAATTAATTGGCCAACTAAAAATATATATACAAAAAATTAGCCGGGCATGGTGGCGCATGCCTGTAGTCCCAGCTACTTGGGAGGCTGAGGCAGAAGGATTGCTGAGCCCAGGAGATTGAGGTTGCTGTGAGCTAGGCTGACGCCACGGCACTCACTCTAGCCCGGGCAACAAAGTGAGACTCTGCCTCAAAAAAAAAAAAATATATGAATATTTTGTTTCTATATTGATAAGGGAGGCTTGTATTATTTTATTAATCTATCTTAGATTCTTTAGTATAAAAATATGGGAGGCTTCAAGTGAGGGTGAGTGATGCCTATAGATTACAGATTTTTTGCTTTTACTCTTTGTATTAGTTCTCTGGGTTTGCTGTCACAAAGTTCCACAGACTGGGTAGCCTAAACAACACAAACATATTGTCCTATAGTACTAGAAGCTATAAGTCCAAAATCAGTGTATTGGCAGGGTCGATTCCTTCCAGTGGCTGTGCAGCTTGGCTTGTAGGTGACTGTCTTCTCCTTGTCTCTTCCTGTTTTCCATCGATGCATGTATACATCCAGATGTCCTCTTTTTACACGGACACCAGTCATTGAATTAGACCCACCTAATGAGCTCATTTTAATCAGATTACCTCTTTAAGGTGAATCATAAAGTTTGATGCTTCAGTTTGTCCACCAATAAATATAACCCTGTGATAATGATTCCTGTGTATGTTTAAGAGAATTGTCAAAGGAGAAAAATATTTGTATCTGCTCAAGGGCACCCTTTAAAGATAAGGCATATTGGGAGAGGGGGTGGAGCAAGATGGCCAAATAGAGACCTCTGGTGATGATCCGTCCACACAAACACCAAATTCAACAACTATCTGCTGAAACAAGCACATTTGGAAGAACCAAAAATTAGGTAAGCAGTCATACTACCTGATTTTAACATCATATAAGGAAAAAGGCACGAAAGAGGGCAGAAAAGACAGTCTTGCACTGTTGATGCCCCCCCCCCCAGAGGTGCCACACCAGCATGTGGAGAGAGAATCTGTGTGTCCTAGGGAGGGAAAGGAAAGTGATTGTGGACTTTGAATTAAAGCTCAGGGCTGCCCTGTCACAGTAGAAAACAGCACAGGGGAGAATTCTGCCTGCACCCACGGAGGGAACAGTTAGATAGCACGGCCAGAATGGACTTGGGGCGCACGTGACCCAGTGAGACACCAGCAGTGGTGGCCAAGTCAGTGCCTATGTCACTCCCCCTCCCCAACTACAAGCAGTGTGGCTCAGGGAGTCTTCTTCCACTTGGGGAAAGAAAGGGGAAGAGGTCAGAGGACTTTATTTTGCAACTTGAGCACAAGCTCAGCCACAGGAAACTAAGGTATGAAGTGGACACCTGAAGCCCCTAAGTCCAGGTCTTAGTTCCTCGAAGGCATTTCTGGACCCACCCTGGGCTAGAAGGAAACATGCAGCCCCAAAGGGAAGGACCTAGTCCTGGAAGGATTTGCCACTTGCTAACTAAAGAGCCCTTGGGCTTTGAATAAGCATCAGAAGTAGCCAGGCAACAGTCACCATGGGCTCTGGGTCAGACTGGGCTGGTTTCAGATGTGACCTGATGCTGGTGACCACAAAGGAGCACCCACGTCAGTCCTCCTCCAACCCCAGTAGCTGAGCACAGAGAGTGAGCTACTTTACCTGGTAATCCAGGGAATTCTCTCATACCTAAGCCAAGCCCACCAAGGAGGTACCATCAGGATTCACATTACTGGGCTTAGGGCACCCCCAGTGCTAATATGCTTGCATTGAAGAAAGACTTAGATCACAACAGTTTATTCCCTTTGAATATCTGGAAAGCCTTCTCAAGAAGGATGGGTTCCAACAAGCCCAGACTGCAAAGATTAAAACAAATATCTAACTCTTCAATGCTCAGACACCTTCAAACATCCACAAGCATCAAGAACACCCAGAAAACATGACCTCACCAATTCATGGTGAGGAACCCGGGACAAATCCTAGAGTAATGGAGATAAGTGACTTTTTAGACAAAGAATTCAAAATACCTGTCCTGGAGAAGCTCAGTGAACTTCAAGAAAACACAGATAAGGAATTCAGAAGCCTGTCAGAGAAGTTTTAAAATGAGATTGGAATAATAAAAGAAAAACCAAGCAGAAATTCTAGAGCTTAAGAATTCAATTAACGAACTGAGAAATGCATCAGAATCTCTCAACAGGAGAATTTACCAAGCAGTAGAAAGAATTAGTGAGCTTGAAGACAGGCTATTTGAAAATACATAGTCGGGGCCAGGCGTGGTGGCTCATGCCTGTAATCCTAGCACTCTGAGAGGCCAAGGTGGGCAAATCATTTGAACTCAGGAGTTCAAGACCAACCTGAGCAAGAGCGAGACCCTGTCTCTACCCAAAATAGAAAAAATTAGCCAGGCATTGTGGCACACTCCTGTAGTCCCAGCTATTTGGGAGGCTGAGACCGAAGGATCACTTGAGCTCAGGAGTTTGAGGTTTCTGTGAGCTAGGCTGATGCCACAGCACTCTAACCTGGGCAACAGAGTGAGACTGTGTCTCAAAAAAAAAAAAAAAAATACACAGAAGACAAAAAAGATTTAAAAAGAATGAAGTATGTATACAAGATCTATCAAATAGCTTCAATGGACATATCTAAGAATTATTGGCCCTAAGGAGGAGGTAGAGAGAAATATAGGAGTAGAAGTTTTATTCAAAGAAATAATAACAGAAGTTTCCAAACATAGAGAAAGATACCAATATTCAGGTACAAAAAGGTCATAGAACACCAGGCAGATTTAACCCAATCAAGGTTACCTCAAGGCATTTAATAAGCAAGCTCCCAGAAGTCATGGCAAAGAAAAGTCATAAGGGAAGGAAGAAAAAAGAAAAATATAACATTAAATGAGCTATGATATGTCTGGCAACACACTTCTCAGTGGAAACCTTACATGCCAGGAGAGAGTAGCATGACATATTCAAAGTGCTGAAGAAAAAAAAAAAACCTTAACCCTAGAATATTTTGTCTGCAAAAATATCCTTCAAATATGAAGCAAAAATAAAGACTTTCTCAGACAAACAAAATCAGAAAGATTTCACCAACACTAAACCTATCCTAGAAATGCTAAAGAATTTCTTCAATATAGAAGAAAAGGACATTAATGAACAATAAGAAACCATCCGAAGGTATACAACTCACTGGTTACAGTAAGTACACAGACATAGAATACATTAATGCTGTAATTCTGGTATATAAACCACTTATATCTTGAGTAGGAAGACTAAAAGACAAACCTAGCAAAAATAACTACACAGCTTTTTGAGAAATAGTAGGAGAAGATATGTATAGAAATAACAAAAAGTTAAAAGTAGGGGGATGGAGTTAAAGGGTAGAATTTCTGTTAGATTTTTCTTTGCTTGGATGTTTGTTTGTTTGCAAGCAGAGTTGTCATATGTGTAAAATAAATGGTTATAAAATGCTTTTCGCAAGCATCATGGTAACCTCAAATCAAAGAAACCTATAATAGATAAATAAAAAATAAACGGAGGGGACCGGATCAAGATGGCGGACGAGAAACATCGCCAGACAGAGTGTCTCTGCAGAAAAGACTGATTCTAGCAGAAATTAGAAAAAAGAAGCAAGAAGACGAGCATACAGTGGACGAGGGACGGAGGAGGGGTACCTGAGACCCCGGGAGACTCCACGGGAGGAGGCTGCGGAGGAGAACTGGAGGCTGAGACCACCGGAGCAGCCCGGAGACCAGCGGCAAGGGTAGGTGCATTTGCCTTTTCCCCTCCCCTGCATTCGGGACTGCTGGTGGGCTCCCCAGCAGGTGGACAGACCTGCGGACTCCAGCCCAGAGACCGCCACAGCCAGCTAACAGTCAGCCTGTAGCGGATGCGGCACCGGGCTCCCAACTCCCTCCAGGCACCTCCGTGTGCACAGACCCGAGCCACACGGCAGGCGCCATATTGCCTCCTCCTCCCCTCCGCCGACCCTACCCGCGGCTGCCCAGAGAGACAATACAGCCACCAGCCAGAGGCACCTCCAGAGGCACCACCTTCCCTTTTGGGACCCTACAGCTAACTAAGGGGAACTCAGACTGTGAGCTCCCCACCCGCCAGCCCTCCCAGGTGCTGCTGGCACGGTGTTCCCAGGAGAACGGTGCCGACTCAGAGGCTGAGAGACACAGACCCAGCTTGGGCTCCCTGTGGATGAATTGGGACCGGAACTCCTCTCCCTGGTGGGGATACAGTTTGAACTCTGGGACCCAAAGGTCGGACCTGCAGACCAGATCCCGTGCACCAAGGTCTAGCATTGCCTGGGGCACAGAAGGGATATACGTGAACAACCTACTGAGGTGTGTGTGCCTTCAGGGGCAGATCAGCATCCTAGAGGGCAACCCTCCTCCCAAAAGGAGGCGTACGCCCAGCCCAGGTGGCGTTCCTGCGCAGGGAACCTCCCCGCCAGCATCACAGTCCGGGGAGGCCTGGTGGCATGTGGTCTGGCCTGCTGGCAGAGACACAGGAGTAGCTGCGGAGTTGGGGAGGGTGGAAAGAAATGAGGCCCGCTCCAGACTGCGGGTCTCAGACAGCACCACCCCCACATGCAGACTTTCTGGCTGAGCGGGCCCATTCCAGCCCAGCCCTGACAGTTTTTCCTGGAAGCAGAAAACAGAACTTTGACCCCTGCTAATGGCATTGGTGGTGCCTGAGGGCAGGCTTACCCAACCCAGCTCCGCCCGGAACAAGAGCTGATAACAGGACACAAAATCAACAGCATAGCCTGTTCCTCCAAGCAAGCGCCACCTACTGACAGGGACGGCGTCCTGCACAGCCTTTTCACAGCACCACTGACTCATTATACAGGGAGTGGTAGAATCTCACCCACAGACACCACCTAACGGCTCAGAAACTAAACAAGGCGAGTGAATACCCAAACAAAAACCTAAAGGAAAGAAACAACAACTGATCGACATGGGAAGAAATCACCGAAGGAACTCAGGAAATATGAAGAACCAAACGGAAAACACATCCCCAAAGATGACCACCAGCCCCCTAGAAACGGACACCAACCCAAATCAGGCAACCAAAATGACAGAAGAGGAATTTCGTATGTGGAACATAAGAACACTCACCGAACTGCAACAACAACTCAATAACCAACACAAAGAAACCACCAAAAGCCTCCAGGACCTAGAACAAAAGTTCACTAAAGAAATAGACACAATAAAGAAAACTTCAACCGAACTCCTGGAAATGAAGAATTAATTCAGGGAACTACAAAATACAGTGGAAAGTCTCAAGAACAGGGTAGATCAAACAGAAGGAAGAATCTCAGAGATTGAAGATAACATCCTCTAACTAAATAAAACCATCACAGAGATAGAGCAGAGAAACAAGAGAAAAGAGCAAAGCCTACAAGAGATGTGGGATTATGTGAAGAAACCTAATGTGAGGGTCATAGTGTTACCAGAAGAGGAAGAAGACAACACCCAAGGGTTGGACAAGCTGTTTGAAGATAAAATAGAGGAAAATTTCCCAGGCCTTGCTCAAAATCTTGATATACAAGTTCAAGAAGCTCAGAGGACCCCTGGGAGATTCAATGCAAACAGGAAGACGTCACGACATGCAGTCATCAGACTGACCAAAACATCAACTAAAGAGGCCCTTCTAAGAGCTGTAAGACGAAAGAAGCAAGTGACATACAAGGGAAAGCCAATTCGAATAACACCAGACTTCTCTAATGAGACTTTACAAGCAAGGAGAGACTGAGGTCCCATTCTCACTCTTCTGAAACAAAACAATGCCCAGCCTAGAATCTTATTCCCTGCAAAACTAAACTTCATATATGAAGGAGAAATAAAGACATTCTCAGACAAGCAAAGTCTCAGAGAATTGACCAAGACAAGACCAGCCCTACAAGAAGTACTCAATACAGTGTTACGCACGGAACACCATAATAAAAACTCACGAATATAAAAGCAACCAAAACCCAAAGATTAAAGGCCAGATAATACAATGGCTCAAGAGAGAAATCAAAGCAACAACATCCAACCCAACAGAATGATCAGTAATCTACCTTGCCTATCAGTTCTCTAAATAAATGTGAATGGCTTAAACTCTCCACTCAAGAGACATAGGCTAGCTGAATGGATAAGAAAATACAGGCCAAGTATATGCTGTCTTCAGGAAACACATCTACCTGCAAGGATGCATACAGACTAAAAGTAAAAGGGTGGAGATCAGCATTCCAGGCAAGTGGAAGCCAAAAGAAGGCTGGTGTGGCAGTTATAATTTGAGACGATTTAGTTTTTAAAGCAACAAAAGTAGTGAAAGACAAAGAGGGTCATTATATAATGGTGAAGGGCACACTTCAACAAGAAGAGATAACAATTTTAAATATATATGCACCCAACTTAGGTGCACCCAGTCTCATAAAGCAAACCTTACTGGATCTAAGCAAATGGATTAATAGCAACTCCAAAATCACCAGAGATTTCAACACCCCACTGACGGCACAAGACAGATCCTCCAAACAGAAAATTAATAAAGAAATAATGGACTTAAACAAAACCCTGGAACAATTGGGTCTGACTGACATCTACAGGACATTATACCCCAAATCCACTGAATATACGTTCTTCTCATCAGCTCATGGGACATTCTCTAAGATTGACCATGTCCTAGGACACAAGTAAACCTCAAGAAATTTAAAAAAATAGAAATCATACCATATACCTTCTCATATCACAGTGGAATAAAACTAGAAATCAACCCTAACAGAAACTCACATTTCTACACAAAAACGTGGAAATTAAACAACTTCCTACTAAATGATTACTTCATAAATGAAGAAATCAAGATGGAAATAAAAAAATTCTATGAAGAAAACGACAATGGAGAGACAAGTTATCAACTCCTCTGGGACACAGCTAAAGCAGTTCTGAGAGGACAGTTTATCTCCATAAATGCCTATAACCAAAAGACAAAAAGATCACAAATAGAAAATCTAACAAAATGACTCAAAGAGCTGGAAAAAGAAGAACAGACAACCCCAAACCCAGCAGAAGAAGTGAAATCAACAAGATCAAATCAGAACTAAACGAAATTGAAAACAGGGAAGCTATTCAGGAGATTAATAAAACAAAAAGTTGGTTCTTTGAAAAAATAAACAAAATTGATACACCATTGGCTAAGCTAACAAAAAGCAGAAAAGAGAAATCTCTAATAAGCTCCATCAGGAACAAAAAAGGAGATATCACAACTGATCCCAAAGAGATACAAGATATAATTTATGAATACTACAAAAATCTTTATGCACACAAACTGGAAAATGTGGAGGAAATGGACAAATTTCTAGAAACACACAGCCTCCCTACGCTCAACCAGGAAGAAATACATTCCCTGAACAGACCAATCTCAACAGCTGAAATCGAAACAGCAATTAAAAATCTCCCTAAAAAGAAAAGTCCCGGTCCAGATGGCTTCACACCCGAATTTTACCACACTTACAAAGAAGAACTAGTACCTATCTTGCAGAAACTATTCCACAACATCGAGAAGAACGGAAACCTCCCCGACACCTTTTATGAAGCGAATATTACTCTGATACCCAAACCAGGAAAGGATACAACAAAAAAAGAAAACTACAGACCAATATCCCTAATGAATATAGATGCAAAAATTTTCAACAAAATCTTAGCTAACTGAATCCAGACGCTTATCAAAAAAATAATCCACCACGACCGAGTGGGCTTCATCCCAGGGATGCAGGGATGGTTCAACATACATAAATCTATAAATGCAATTCACCACATAAACAGAAGCAAAAACAAAGACCACATGATTCTTTCAATAGATGCAGAAAAAGCTTTTGACAAAATTCAACACCCTTTCATGATACGAACACTTAAGAAAATAGGCATAGAAGGGACATACCTAAAAATGATACAAGCCATATACGACAGACCCGTAGCCAACATCATACTGAATGGGGAAAAATTGAAATCATTCCCACTTAGAACTGGAACCAGACAAGGCTGCCCACTATCTCCACTTCTGTTCAACATAGTGCTAGAAGTCTTGGCTACAGCAATCAGACAGGAAAATGGAATCAAAGGTATCCAAATAGGGGCAGAAGAGATCAAACTTTCACTGTCTTGCTGATGATATGATATTATATCTAGAAAACCCCAAAGAGTCAACCAAGAAACTCCTGGAACTGATCAATGAATTTAGTAAAGTCTCAGGATACAAAATCAATACACAGAAATCAGAGGCATTCATATACGCCAACAACAATCTAATTGAAAACCAAATCAAAGACTCAATTCCCTTCACAATAGCAACAAAGAAATTAAAGTACCTAGGAATATACTTAACCAAGGACGTAAAAGACCTCTACAGGGAGAACTATGAAACACTGAGGAAGGAAATAGCAGAGGATGTAAACAGATGGAAATCCATACCATGCTCATGGATTGGCAGACTCAACATCATTAAAATGTCTATACTACCCAAACTGATCTACAGATTCAATGCAATACCTATTAAAATCCCATCAGCATTCTTCACAGATATAGAAAAAAAAAAATTTTACCCTTCGTATGGAACCAAAGAAGACCCCGAATATCAAAAGCAATTCTAGGCAACAAAAACAATATGGGAGGCATTAATATGCCAATATCAAACTATACTACAAAGCTGTAGTAATTAAATCAATATGGTATTGGCACAAAAATAGGAATATTGACCAGTGGAACAGATCTGAGAATCCTGATATAAAACCATCCTCATATAGCCATCTAATCTTTGACAAAGCAGACAAAAACATATGCTGGGGAAAAGAATCCCTTTTCAATAAATAGTGCTGGGAAAACTGGATAGCCACCTGTAGAAGGCTAAAACAGGACCCACACCTTTCACCTCTCACAAAAATCAATTCACGCTGGATAACAGACTTAAACCTAAGGTATGAAACGATTAGAATTCTAGAGGAAATAGTTGTAAACACTCTCCTAGACATCGGCCTAGGCAAAGAGTTTATGAAGAATTCCCCAAAGGCAATCACAGCAGCAACAAAAATAAATAAATGGGACATGATCAAACTACAAAGCTTCTTCACAGCCAAAGAAATAGTCATGAAAGTAAACAGACAACCTACAGAATGGGAGAAAATTTTTGTATCCTATGCATCCGATAAGGGACTGATAACTAGAATATACTTAGAACTCACGAAAATCAGCAAGAAAAAATCAAATAACCCCATTAAAAAGTGGGCAAAGGACTTGAACAGAAACTTTACTAAAGAAGACAGAAGAATGGCCAACAAACATATGAAAAAATGCTCAACATCCCTAATCATCAGGGAAATGCAAATCAAAACCACAATGAGATATCACTTAACCCCAGTGAGAATGGCCTTTATCAAAAAATCTCCGAACAATAAATGCTGGCGTGGTTGCGGAGAGAGAGGAACACTCCTACACGGCTGGTGGGACTGCAAACTAGTTCAACCTCTGTGGGAAGCAATATGGAGATACCTTAAAGCGATACAACTGAATCTACCATTTGATCCAGCAATCCCATTGCTGGGCATCTACCCAAATTAAGAGTATTTTCTCTGACCACAATGGAATAAGACTAGAAATCAATAACAAAAGGAATATTAAAAATTATAAAGACACATAGAAGTTAGATAATATGCTCCTGGATGACCAGGAGCATTTGATAAAATCCAACATCCCTTCATGACAAAATCTCTCAAAAAACTGGATATAGAAGGAACTTACCTCAACATGATAAAAGCCATATATGACAGAGCCACATATAGCATACTGAATGGGAAAAAACTGAAATCCTTTCCTCTAAGATCTAGAACAAGACAAGGATACCCACTTTCACCACTGTTATTCAACATAGTACTGGAAGCTTTAGCTAGAGCAAGCAGACAAAAGAAAGAAATAAACAGTGTCCATTTTGGAAAGGAAGAAGTCATATTATCCTTGTTTGCAGACAATATAATCTTATATCTAGGGAAACCTAAAGACTCCACCCAAAAACTATTAGAATTAATAAATAAATTCGGTACTGTTGCAGGATACAAAGTCAATGTACAAAAATCAGTAGCATTTATATATGCCAACAGTAAACAATCTGAAAAAGAAGCCAAGAATGTAATCCATTTACGATAGCTACAAATAAAATAAATACCTTGGAATAAACTTAACCAAAGAACTGAAAGATCTCTATAGCAAAAACTATAAGACATTGATGAAAGGACATTGTTCTGGGCAAGGACTTCTTGAGTAATACCCCCAAAGCACAGGCAACACAATAACCAAGATTTGGAATCAACCTAAGCGTCAATCAACAGAAGAATGAACAAAGGGATTGTGGTACATATACACAATGGAATATTATACAGGCATAAATAATAATGAAATCTTGCCATTTTCAACAACATGGATGGAACTGGAGAACATTATGTTAAGTGAACTAAGCCAAGCACAGAAAGACAAATCTCAGATGTTCTCACTTACGTGTGGGAGATAATTGTTAAAAACAATTGATCTCATGGAAACAGAGCATAGAGTGACGGTTACTGGAGGTTGGGAAATGTATTACAGAGGGGTGAAAATGGGGATGGTTAATGGGTGCAAAAATATAGTTAGATAGTTAGGTAGAATGAACAATATTTGATAACACAACAAAGTGACTGTAATCCATAAGATAGGGTGTACTCTAAAATAATGAAAACAGTGGAATTGGAATATTCCTAACACAAAGAAATGATAAATGCCTGAGATAATGGATATCCCAATTACCCTGATTTGATTAATTCACATTGTACACCTGTATTGAAATATCACATGTACCTATTAAAGATATACAACTATTATGTACCCAAAATAATAAAAAATTAAAAAAATAAATAAGGCATATGAGTACATCACCATCTACCAGCTTTGGCTCTCTTCAAAAATTAAAGTCACTGGACCAGTCATGATATGTGTTCTTTTTTAAGCTAAAACTCCATGTTCACAAACTTTGAAACATGATTATAAAATAATTTGCCTCTGTGAGATGTGTTGTAGCCAGTTCTTGTGGAAAGAAAAGAAATATTTAAATTCAATTTTTAATAATCAATTTAACCATTTAAAGATAACATGTCTATGTGCATTTGTGTCTCCTTCCACCTGAACTTGCATTCAAATGTCAACAAAAGGAGAAGCACTTTCAGGATGGTGGAGTAAGCATCTCCAAAAATCTTCTCTTCTGGAAAACAACAAGAATACTGGAGAAATTGTCAAAATCAACTTATTCGGAACTCTGAAAATTAACAAATGGCTTGCAACAATCTGAGGAGAGTTTATTGAAAAAAAGAGGGTTTGGAGCTCCCCAAAAAAGTAGTACCATCTCCAGAAAATTATCACTATTTTACCTGTCTAGTAGCTCTCTGACAAAACTGTCTTCTGGGGCTATTCTTTATATATCTTCACTCAGATCTCACTCAGCAAGAAACCTATCCTTAAGATGTTTGTCAGAAACAATCAATGGCTACAGCTTAAAATTTCAGTGGCCTAAGGCAGAAATACCAGTTGGGGCAAGCAAGAAGCTGGCCAAAAAGACTGAAAAGGAAAAGCTGGAGAGTGATATGTCCATGGAGAACTTTGAAAAGCCTCAACATATTCTTGGGAATCTAGAAAAATAAAAACAAATACAAGTCTGTGAGCATGTCCAGAAAAGACCTGAAAAAGACCTGTGCTTTCATCACCTTTAGCATCTGTGCAAGTAGAAAGTGAAGACTATGAAGAAGTTGTAAATTGCTGGCCAATGCATTGAAGGTGGGACCCCAACACATCCAAAGAACCCCTCAGAAAAGAGTAGAGACTTTTTGGTTCAAAGTGTTTGAGAAAATCTCTGTTTAATCATTAGCTGACCATTAAGTTAACCTGGCAGAGATTTCAGTGGCCACATATGTAAAGAGTACAGACTGCAAAATTACTCAAGAAAGGTCACTAAACATACACACAGTAATAATGACAAGCCCCACACTTCAACAGAAGAGATAACAATTTTAAATATATATGCACCAAACTTAGGTGCACCCAGTTTCATAAAGCAAACCTTACTGGATCTAAGCAAATGGATTAATAGCAGCTCCATAATCACCAGAGATTTCAACAACCCACTGACAGCACAAGACAGATCCTCCAAACAGAAAATTAATAAAGAAATAATGGACTTAAACAAAACCTTGGAACAACTGGGTCTGACTGACATCTACAGAACATTCTACCCAAAATCCACTGAATATACGTTCTTCTCATCAGCTCATGGGACATTCTCTAAGATTGACCATATCCTAGGACACAAAGTAAATCTCAAGAAATTTTAAAAAATAGAAATTATACCATGTACCTTCTCAGATCACAGTGGAATAAAACTAGAAATCAACCCTAACAGAAACTCACATTTCTACACAAAAACATGGAAATTAAACAACCTCCTACTAAATGATTACTTCATAAATGAAGAAATCAAGATGGAAATAAAAAAATTCTATACTCCTACACTGCTGTTGGGACTGCAAATTAGTTCAACCTTTGTGGAAAGCAATACGGAGATACCTTAAAGCGATACAAGTGAATCTACCATTTGATCCAGCAATCCCATTGCTGGGCATCTACCCAAAAGATCCAATGACACTCTACAAAAAAAGACACCCACACTTGAATGTTTACAGCAGCACAATTCATAATTGCAAGGCTGTGGAAACAGCCCAAGTGCCCATCAATCCAAGAATGGATTAATAAAATGTGGTATATGTATACCATGGAGTACTATTCAGCTCTAAGAAACAATGGTGATATAGCACATCTTATATTTTCCTGGTTAGAGCTGGAACCCATACTATTAAGTGAAGTTTCCCAAGAATGGAAAAACAAGCACCACATATACTCACCAGCAAATTGGTATTAACTGAACAGCACCTAAGTGGTCACATAGGTACTGCAGTAATAGGGTATTGGGCAGGGGGGAGGGGGGCGGGTATATACATACATAATGAGTGAGATGTGCACCATCTGGGAGATGGTCATGCTGGAGACTCAGACTTGTGGGGGGAGGGGGGAAATGGGCATTTATTGAAACCTTAAAATCTGTACCCCCATAATATGCTGAAATAAAAAAAAAATAAATTAAAAAAAAAAAGATACAATGAACAAAAGTAGCAACCTAAGAACATACTTCAAGGAAATAGAAAAACAAGAACAAACCAAACCCAAACTTAGCAGGCAGAAAGAAATATCAAAGATGAGAGCACAAATAACAGTCAGTTAGATCCATTTGGTCTAAAGGTCAAATGTTTCTTTATTGATTTTCTGCCTGGATGATCTGTCTAATGCTGTGAGTGGGGTTTTGAGATTCCCCATTGTTATTGCAATGATGTCTACCTCTGTCTTTAGGTCTAGTAATATTCGTTTTATGAATCTTGATGCTCCAGTGTTGGGTGCATATATATTTTGGACCTATTATATCTTCTTGCTGAATCAATCCCTCTATCAGCATATAATGACCTATCTTTTTTCGCTGTTTTTGATTTAAAGTCTGTGTTATCTGATAGAATTATAGCTGGTCTTGTTCACTTTTGGTCTATGTTTATGTTGGTTTATGTTTGTGTAGAATATCATTTCCCACCCCTTTACTTTCATTCTACCTGAAATCTTGAGTCATTCATCTGCTTCAGAATCCTAGCTCCAATTTTAATTATGAGCATATTTTAACCTCTCTGAGCCTCAGTTTCCATACTTGTAAACTTAGGGATTTCTGTGTCATGCAATTATATCTTTTATGTAAAGACTCTGATGTATAATAAGCACACAGTATATGATAAGTATTATTGATAAAAAAAATAATAATAATGACAAGCCCCAAGGAGAAAGGAAACCTGATTTTCAGGGTTTCCACATTGCATTATTTGAATTGTCCAGTTTAAAGGAAAAATGAAGTATGCTTACAACCATAAAACAGTTCATAAATACTGTCCCTGAGGAAGCTAGGATATCAAACTTACTAGTCAAAGACCTTAAATAAGCCATTGTAAACAGTGGTCTATAGGATACCATCAAGTGTACCAGTGTATGTATAATAAGAAACCTGGAAGAAAAGGAGAGAGAAAAGGGCAGAAAGAATATATGAATGAATAATGCCCAAGAGTATCTTATATTTAACAAAAATATTACTCTTCACATCCAAGAAGCTCAATGAACTTTAAGTAGAATAAATTTAAAAGGTCTATACCTAGACTCATTATAGCCAAACTATTGAATGCCCAAGACTGAAAGATAAAGCATCAATAGAAAAAGCTTTCATGAAAGATCTCCAATAAAGACAAATACTAACTCCTCATCAGATACCATAGAGTTCAAAAGGCAATGACGTATTCAAGGTGTTGAAAGAAAAAGAATGTCAATCCAGAAGTCTATGCCAGAAAGTTATCTTTCAAAATAAAGAAGAAATTAAGGCCGGGCGCGGTGGCTCACGCCTGTAATCCTAGCACTCTGGGAGGCCAAGGCGGGCAGATTGCTCGAGGTCAGGAGTTCGAAACCAGCCTGAGCAAGAGCGAGACCCCCGTCTCTACTACAAATAGAAATAAATTAATTGGCCAACTAATGTATAGAAAATATTAACTGGGCATGGTGGCGCATGCCTGTAGTCCCAGCTACTCAGGAGGCTGAGGCAGAAGGATCGCTTGAGCCCAGGAGTTTGAGGTTGCTGTGAGCTAGGCTGATGCCATGGCACTCACTCTAGCCTGGGCAACAAAGCGAGACTCTGTCTCTAAAAGAAAAAAAATAAAAAAGAAATTAAAGTATCATCAGACTTTAAAAACTGAAATAATTCATTGCTATTAGACATTCTATGTAAGAAATACTAAAAGGAGTCCTTCAGGCTCAAATGAAAGGATCTTAGACAGAGAGTAGTCAAATCTGCATGAAGAAATAAACAGCACTAGTAAAAGTAATAACACAAGTATATGTGAAAAACAGTATAAATGTATTTTTGTTTTGACACTTTTTTTTCTCCTTATTTGGAAAACAACTGCATAAAGCCGTAATTGTAAAATGTGTTGAAGGGCTCAAAATGTATACAGATATAATTTGTATATATAATAATAGCAGAAAGGAGAAAGTAAGGAACAGAGCTATATTGAATACTATTTTTGTATACTATCAAAATTAAGTTGGTATTAATTTGAAGTGGATTGTTTTAAGTTAACTTGTTCATTGTAATTCCCAGGACAACCACCTAAGAATAACTCCAAAAATATATAGTAAAATGAAAAGCAAGGGAATCAAAATGGGTACACTAAAAAATACCTATACATAAAAGTAGATATTAACGTAGGAACAGAAGAAAAAAAAGACATAAGCTACATAAAAAACAATGAAAAATGGCAGATGTCAATTTGACATTATTAGTAACTATGTTAAATGTAAATGGATTAAACATCCCAATTAGAAGGCTGAGATTGGAAGAATGGATTTTAAAAACATAATCCAATTATATGCTATCTAAAAGAGACACATCTCAGATTCAAACACACAAATAGGTTGAAAGTACAAGGACAGAAAAAGATATATTACTTAAACAATAACAAAAAGAGAGCTGGAGTAGTTATATTAACATCAAACAAAATAGAATTTGAAACAAAAAATGTTACTAAAGATAAATCAGTACATTTTGTAATGATAAAAAGACCAATCCAGGCCGGGCGCTGTGGCTCACGCCTGTAATCCTAGCTCTTGGGAGGCCGAGGCGGGCGGATTGCTCAAGGTCAGGAGTTCAAAACCAGCCTGAGCAAGAGCGAGACCCCGTCTCTACTATAAATAGAAAGAAATTAATTGGCCAACTGATATATATATATAAAATTAGCCGGGCATAGTGGCGCATGCCTGTAGTCCCAGCTACCCGGGAGGCTGAGGCAGAAGGATCACTCGAGCCCAGGAGTTTGAGGTTGCTGTGAGCTAGGCTGACGCCACGGCACTCACTCTAGCCTGGACAACAAAGCGAGACTCTGTCTCAAAAAAAAAAAAAAAAAAAAAAGACCAATCTAGGCTGGGCACAGTGGCTCACGCCTGTAATCCTAGCACCCTGGGAGGCCGAGGCGGATGGATTGCTCGAGGTCAGGAGTTCAAAACCAGACTGAGTGAGACCCCGTCTCTACTATAAAAATGGAAAGAAATTAATTGGCCAACTAATATATATAGAAAAAAATTAGCCAGGCATGGTGGTGCATGCCTGTAGTTCCAGCTACTCGAGAGGTTGAGGCAGTAGGATTGCTTGAGCCCAGGAGTTTGAGGTTGCTGTGAGCTAGGCTGACACCACAGCACTCACTCTAGCCTGGGCAACAAAGTGAGATTCTGTCTCAAAAAAAAAAAAGACCAATCCATCAAAAAGACATAACAATTATAAATATATATGCATCTAATAACAGAACCCCAAAATACATAAAGCAAAAACTGACAAAGTTGAAGGGAGAAATAGGCAATTGAACAATATCTAGAGACTTTAGTACTTCGCTTTCAATAGTGGATGGAACAACTAGATAGAAACTTAACAAGGAAATAGAAGACCTGAACAACACCATAAACTAACCAGGTCTAACAAACATCTCTAGAATACTCCACTTAACAACAGGAGAATATGCATTCTTCTCAAGTGCATATAGAACATTCTCCAAGGTAGACCATACGTTGCACCATAAAACAAGCTTTAATAAATTCAAAAGAATTAAAATTATTCAAAGTATGCTTTTGACCACAGTGGAATTAAATTAAAAATCTATAACAGAGGGAAATTTGGGTAAATTTATATAGTGTGAAATTAAATAATATATTCCAAAATAATTCATAGGTCAAGAAAGAAAACACAGAGGAATTAGAAAATACTTTTATTTTCTAATAAAATTTCTAAATTTGATTTCTAAATTTTTATTTCAATAGAAATAAAAATACAACATGCCAAAACTTATGAGATCCAACTAAGGCAGTGCTTAGAAGAAAAGTGGTAGCTGTAAATATCTATATTAAAAATAAAGGAATATCTCAAATCAATATCCTGATCTTTAGCTTAATAAATTAGAAAAAGAAAAGCAAACAAAGCAAGCAAAAGTAAGTAAATAATAAAGATTAGAACAGATACAAATATAATAGAGAAATAAAAGATAATAAAGAAAATCAACAAACTCAAAATTTGATTCTTTAAAAGAGCGAGAAAATTGGCAACCTTTAGCTAGACTGACCAGAGAAAGAAAGCAGGACTTGAATTACTAAAATCAGAATTGAAAGAAAGGATATTATTACCAACTTTAAAAATATAATTTTTTAAAAAGACTATAAGGGAATACTATAAACAATTATATGTCAACAAATTAGATAATCTAGATAAAACAGATAATTTCTAAAAAAACAAAAAGTACCTAAACTGCCTGAAGAACAAATCAAAAATCTGTATAATCCTAAAATAATAAGAGACTGAATTACCAATCAAAAATCTACCCACAAAAAAAAAGCCCAGGCCCAGATGGCTTCACCAATGAATTCCACCAAACATTTGAAGAAGAATTTACACCTATATTTTTAATTTTTTTATTATTTTAGTTCAGCATATGAAGGAGGTACAAATGTTTAGGTTACATATATTGCCTTTGCCCCACCCTAATCAGAGCTTCAAGCCTGTCCATCCCTCAGATGGTGTACACCGCACCCATTAGGTATGAATATACCCATCCCCTCTGTCCCCCTCCCATCTGCCCGACACCCAATGACTGTTAATACTATATGTGTACATAAGTGTTTATCCATTAATACCAATTTGATGGTGAGTACATGTGGTGCTTGTTTTCCATTCTTGTGCTACTTCAATTAGTATACCCATTGTTCTTAAATGCTTCCAAAAAACAGAAGGTAAGAGATTACTTTCAAACTGCTTTGATAAAGCCAACATTACCCTTATGCTAAAACCAAAGACATCACAGAAAAGAAAACATTATATCCCTTATGAATGTAGACACAACATGCCTCAACAAAATACTAGTAAACTTAATACAGCAGTATATTAAAAAGAATTATATCCCATGACCAAGTGAGATTTTTATTAGGACTGCATGGGTGATTAAACATTTTTAAAAAATTATTCAGTGCAATATATCACATTAATAGAAGGAAGGTGAAAAAAACACATGATTATCTCAATAATCAATGAAAAAATGGCAGATGTCAATTTGACATTACTAGTAACTATGTTAAATGTAAATGGATTAAACATCCCAATTAGAAGGCTGAGATTCGAAGAATGGATTTTAAAAACATGATCATTTTTTAAATGGATTTTTAAAACATGATAAAGAAAAAACATTTGACAAAATATAACGCCCTTTCATGATGAAAACATTAAACAATCTAGGAATAGAAGGAAAGTTCCTCAATCTGACAAAGGGCAATAACAAAAATCCACAGCTGGCCAGGTGCGGTGGCTCACGCCTATAATCCTAGCTCTCTGGGAGGCTGAGGCGGGCGGATTGCTCGAGGTCAGGAGTTCGAAACCAGCCTGAGCAAGAGTGAGACCCTGTCTCTACTATAAATAGAAAGAAATTAATTGGCCAACTAATATATATACAAAAAATTAGCCGGGCATGGTGGCGAATGCCTTGTAGTCTCAGCTACTTGGGAGGCTGAGGCAGGAGGATTGCTTGAGCCAGGAGTTTGAGGTTGCTGTGAGCTAGGCTGACGCCATGGCATTCACTCTAGCCTGAGCAACAAAGCGAGACTCTGTCTCAAAAAAAAAAAAAAAAAAAAAAATCCACAGCTAACATATTCAAAGGTGAAAGACTGAAAGTTGCTTCCTTAAGATCAGAAACAAGACAAGATGTCTACTCTAGCCACTTCAATTCATCATTGCACTGAAGGTACTAGGCTGGGCAACTAGATAAGAAAAAAGAAATTAAAGGAATCCAGATTAGTAAGGAAGAAGAAAAAAAATCTCTCTCTGTGATCTTATATGTAGAAAATCCTAAAGAGTCTACACCAAAAAAAAAACACAAAAACATTAGAACTAAAAAACAATTTCAACATTGCAGAATATAAGATCAACCTACAAAAATCAACGGTAGTTCTATACATGAACCATGCATACTCCAAAATAAAATTAACAAAACCATTCAATTTATAATTATATCAAAAATAATAAAATACTTAAGAATAAATTTAACAAAAGGAATATAAGACTTTTACAAAGAAAATTGTGAATCATTGTTGAAAAAATCAAAAGGCTTAAATAAATGAAAGATATTCCATGTACATGGATCAAAATACTTAATATTGCTAAGACGGCAACATTCCCCAAAATGATACACACAAATCCAAAGCAATTCCTATCAAATTCTCAGTAGTATTTTTTAATTTTCAAAAATTGACAAACACATCCTTAAATTCAATGGAAATCCAAGAGACCCAGAACAGCCAAAACAATCTTGAAAAAGAACAAAGTTAAAAGACTCACACTTTCAGATTTCACAACTTACTACAAAGCTACAGTAATCAAGACAGACTTTCCGGTTCTGGCAGTTGGGAGCGACTTTGGTAATAGCTTGTTTATTGCCCATCCACAGTGAAGTGAAGTCTGCCAAGGCAAAGAAACAATCACAGCACTTCCTGGCAGCTATGGTTTGCCTCCCTTTAAATATAAATCAACAGCCGAGAACTAACGGCATTTGAGAAATATCTGCAGCATGAAAGAAAAGAATCAAGTCAAACATATAGAAAGGTTGGTCCTAGAATAAACAATATAAATTGGGAAATAAAAGAGAGCTTTAAAGAAAAGGAAATCTAAGAGAGATGTGAGAAGATACTGCATCCAATAAAATAAGAACAGGACTCCATGAAAAAGGAACACAGAACTGTGTTCAATAGAAGAACTCTGTAGACACTAAAGTTAAGAAAACCGAACACAAAGCAAAAAGTCAGAGAGACAAAAAACAAAAGAATACTTAAACGAATCCAAAGTCCACAAGGGAAAACATCTAACTAAAACGCATTCCAGGCCAGGCGTGGTGGCTCACACCTGTAATCCTAGCACTCTGGGAGGCCAAGGAGGGCGGATTGCTCAAGGTCAGGAGTTTGAAACCACCCTGAGCAAGACCCCGTCTCTACTATAAATAGAAACAAATTAATTGGCCAACTAATATATATAGAAAAAATTAGCCGGGCATGGTGGCGCATGAGTCCCAGCTACTCGGGAGGCTGAGGCAGAAGGATTGCTTGAGCCCAGGAGTTGGAGGTTGCTGTGAGCTAGGTTGACGCCATGGCACTCACCCTAGCCTGGGCAACAAAGCCAGACTCTGTCTCAAAAAAAAAAAAAAAAAAAAAAAACGCATTCCAGAAAGATAGAGTAAGAAATTACAGGAAAGGAATTACCACATAAATAATATAAGAATATTCCCCAGCACACATTCAAATTAAAAGGGCCTAGCAGGACAATGCCCATCAATGGCTGCTAATGTCACCCATAAAGAGACAACAAGATATTATGTACTTTCTGACAGACACCATCTATGACATATTCTGACCCCCCAAAAAAATCAAGTCTGAATTTAATCACACCTCTACAGCTAACTCTAATTCCCAGAAAATACAGGAAACAAAGGCATTTGTTACATAGGGATGCAATCAACAAGATCCAAACTATGGAAACTTCTCCCACATATTCTTTTTTTTTTTTGAGACAGAGTCTCGCTTTGTTGCCCAGGCTAGAGTGAGTGCCGTGGCGTCAGCCTAGCTCACAGCA
This sequence comes from Microcebus murinus, assembly GCF_040939455.1. NCBI lineage: Eukaryota > Metazoa > Chordata > Mammalia > Primates > Cheirogaleidae > Microcebus > Microcebus murinus. The sequence goes on along the minus strand of NC_134105.1, from coordinate 110,375,694 downwards.
ACCTCAAACTCCTGGGCTCAAGCAAACCTTCTGCCTCAGCCTCCCGAGTAGCTGGGACGACAGGCATGTGCCACCATGCCCGGCTAATTTTTTCTATATATATATATTAGTTGGCCAATTAATTTCTTTCTATTTTATGGTAGAGACGGGGTCTTGCTCTTGCTCAGGCTGGTTTCGAACTCCTGACCTGGAGCAATGCGCTTGCCTCGGCCTCCCAGAGTGCTAGGATTACAGGCGTGAGCCACAGCGCCCGGCCTCCCACATATTCTTAAACACATAAATTGCAAAGGAAGTAAAGAGAGAGAGAAAGACAAAGAAACAGAGGGAGGAAGTTTATAGGTTAAATTAGGCTTCAGAGGTATGTAAATTAACTGCAATATATGGGTTTTATTTGAATCCTGATTAGAATAAGATCGAAATCACACACAAAAGCAAATGAGGAAACTGTTAATATACACTAGATATTTGATGATATTAAGGATTATTATTAGCATGATTTATGATTTTTTAATCCCTTATCTTTTTTTTTTTTTGAGATAGTGTCTCCGTCTGTTGCCCAGGTTAGAGTACTGTGGCATCATCATAGCTCACTCACTGCAACCTCTAGTCCCTGGTCTTAAGCGATCCTCCTGCCTCAGCCTCCCAAAGTGCTAGAATTACAGGTATGAGCCACTGCACTTAGCCCAATCTCTTATCTTTTGGAAAAATATAATGAATTATTTGTGAATAAAATGTTTTAGATTTGCTTCAAAATACTTAGGTTGGGGAATTCGAGGTGGTTCAGATAAAAGAAAATTGGCAATAAATGGATAATTGTCAAGGCAGGGTGGATGGTACATGAATATATTTAGGTTCATTATATTATCAAAATATTTTCTCTACTTTTCTGTGTGTTTTACATTCTCCATAACAAAAATTAAAAAATAATTAATTTTAAAAGAGCCTGCCAAAAATAGGGGGGCAGCTACCAGAATACATACACGCCCTCTGTTAGGCATATCCTTGTGAAATTTCATATCTCTCAGAATACAGACAAGATTCTTAAACCTTCCAGAGGTTTAAGAAGGAAAAAAAATAATTTATCTACAAATAAGAATCAGACTGGCATCAAGCTCTTCATTAACAATAATAGATGTTTGTAGACAGTGCAGCAAGACCATCAAAATTCTGAAGGAAAATTCTTTTAAATTTAAAATTCTCTACTCTATCAAAATACCTATCACAAATGAGAGTAGATGTCAGCCCTCCACATTTTTATTTCCACATTCTAGAGTCTCTAGTTCCAGGTTCTCTTACAGCTAGGGAGCTAGTGCCTGAGCATTTGAAAATACTACCCTCTACTGCACAGAAATATTCCTGCTGGGAAGGTTACAAAGGACTCCAGTAAGCATGGCCAGCCAGTACCAGGCACCCAGGGAAGCAGCTGACTCACAGGAACTAGTCTATAGTACACTCAGAAAATAAGTGAAAAATCAAACCATAAAAACCTGCTTAACCGGGCCGGGTGCTGTGGCTCACGCCTGTAATCCTAGCTCTTGGGAGGCCGAGGCGGGCGGATTGCTCAAGGTCAGGAGTTCAAAACCAGCCTGAGCAAAAGCGAGACCCCGTCTCTACTATAAATAGAAAGAAATTAATTGGCCAACTGATATATATATATAAAAAATTAGCCGGGCATGGTGGCGCATGCCTGTAGTCCCAGCTACCCGGGAGGCTGAGGCAGAAGGATCACTCGAGCCCAGGAGTTTGAGGTTGCTGTGAGCTAGGCTGACGCCACGGCACTCACTCTAGCCTGGGCAACAAAGCGAGACTCTGTCTCAAAAAAAAAAAAAAAAAAACCTGCTTAACCAAATGCATTCTGCCCCAAGGCTTCAGATATTACCTCGTCACGACCCTCAAGTTTTGCTTATGCCAGCCTCCCAACAGCAGGGCACATTAGGGTAAGACAAGCAGTGGAACCAAGGGCTGCTGCCACATTCCAGAAGACTCTGGAAAGCTCCTGAAGCAAGACCCCTGGAGTGTCCTTGTTGGAAGTCCAACAGTATTTGGATACAAGGATGAGGCAAAAATAGCTCTTTACTAATAAATGTTAATCGAAAGAGTACTATGGGCCTTTGATTTGATCGCCATTTGGACGTTCCTGTCTCTCTGTGAGAATAAGCCAACACACAAAGCAGTTAGTCTGACAATTTTGTTCTGCACAAGGGTAGAGTTTTCAACTTCCACCTGCAACACCAGACACAAATTGTAGGTCGTGGGGTATTTTTTTGCTTCTCACCCTCTACAAGGAAGTCATCATGATTCCATTTCCCCACAGCTTGGTAAATGGGACTGAATAGAATTTAGTGTCCTCAGGCACTTTTCTCTACTAGGACTATCAGACCAGTGCCCAAGTCGGTCTGCCAAATGCACTGCCCTTCAGTGTGTTCTGGGAATATAATGAAAGGAAGGGAAAGAGTGTGAGAAAAAGCATTTCCACTGCAACAATTATGCTCACCTGATTATAGCCCAATTCTACTCTAAAATGCTGATCAGTTACTCCCAGAACTGCTCTTTGCTGTTCCCTGCAAGCACACACACACACACTCTCTCGCACAAACACACACATAGATACACATATCCAAACATACACTTCCCTATAACTAAAGAGGAAATGTAGCCTAAGTCCAAGAACAATAATTGGTTTGGGGCTGGTGTTGAATGACCTTGTCGTGATTCTCCTTATTTCACACTAGCTTGAGCGTGGCCCTGGTGACAGCCACCTGGCCCTGATCATCATCTGGCCCTCTCTATTTTTGTGCTTATGACCCTTTCTCCCTTGAGACTGTAGACTGAACCCGTGTTTTACCAACTTGCCTTTCCCTCAAACTGCTGCTAATTGTGAACTTCACTGAGAACAGTGCTCTCTCTTCACTATTGGTTTTTTCCACTCCTCCTCTACTCTGATAGCTTAAAAATGATAAAGCACAACTATTTCATTCTTCTATTCTTTCAAAAGCTATAGTTGGTGCATATAGAATTTTTTATAATGTTGTTGGGATTAGGTGATGATTTGGAAGGAAGCAGCACAGGAAAATAATTAAAAGCAGGTAAAAATAATAATTAAAAATAATTAAAAGCAGAGCCAGGCAGACCTGGATTTTAATCCCTACTCTGCCATGTGCTAGTTATGAAATCTTAGGTCGGTTATTCCTTTGACCACTGAATTATTTTAAAATGTATTTTAAAACTTCAAAATGCATGATAGAGAAAGATCTCTCTCTTTTTTTTAATTGAGATAATACTTCAAAGGGGAAAGCATACTGCAGTTGGTGTCTTTGGAAATAAATAAGAAAAAAATAAAATAAAATAAAAAACACAGAGGAAAGCAAACAAATCTTAAGTGTTCAGCTTGATGAATTTTTACAAATGTATCTATAACCACTGCTGGTCAAAATGTGGATATTTCCAGTACTCAGCTGGCTCCCTTTTGCTCCTCAATCTACAGATATCCCTTTCATAGGACTTTACTGTTCTGACTTTTCCTCTGTAGATTAGTTTTGCTAACTCTTGACCATATATATGGAATAATATAGTGTGTACTCTTGTGTCTGGTTTCTTTCATATTACTACTAGGCAATATGTTAAATTTATGTTTAACTACAGAATGGGAGAAAATATTTGCAAGCTATACATCCAATAAAGGACTAACAACCAGAATATATATTAAAAAAAAAAAAAAAACAACTCAAGCAAATCAGCAAAAAAACCCACCATTAAAAAGTAGGCAAAAGACATGAACAGAAGCTTTTCAAAAGAAGAAAGACTGGCCGGGCACAGTGGCTCATGCCTGTCATCTTAGCCCTCTGGGAGGCCTAGGCGGGTGGATTGTGTGAGCTCAGGAGTTTGAGACCAGCCTGAGGAAGAGCGAGACCCTGTCTCTACTAAAAACAGAAAAAATTAGCCGGGCATGGTGGGGCATGCCTGTAGTCCCAGCTATTCGGGAGGCTGAGGTAGAAGGATCACTTGAGCCCAGGAGTTTGAGGTAGCTGTGAGCTAGGCTGACGCCACGGCACTCTAGCTGGGGCAACACAGTGAGACTGTCTCAAAATAAATAAATAAACAAAAATTTAAAAAGCTCAACAATTAAGGATAAAGAAATGTCTTCAAACTGATTCATTTATAAAACATTTTTAAAAATAAAAAAAAGAAGAAAGACTAATGACTAATAAACATATGAAAAAAAGTTTAATATCACTAATCATCAGAGAAATGCAAATTAAAATTACAATGAGATATCACCTTACCCCAGTTAGAATGGCTTTTATTAAAAAGTCCACAAACAGGCCGGGCGCGGTGGCTCACGCCTGTAATCCTAGCACTCTGGGAGGCCGAGGCGGGTGGATTGCTCGAGGTTGGGAGTTCGAAACCATCCTGAGCGAGACCCCGTCTCTACTAAAAATAGAAAGAAATTAATTGACCAACTAAAAATATATATACAAAAAATTAGCCGGGCATGGTGGCGCATGCCTGTAGTCCCAGCTACTCGGGAGGCTGAGGCAGGAGGATCGCTTGAGCCCAGGAGTTTGAGGTTGCTGTGAGCTAGGCTGACGCCACGGCACTCACTCTAGCCTGGGCAACAAAAGTGAGACTCTGTCTCAAAAAAAAAAAAAGTCCACAAACAATACCCAAAAGAAAAGAATCATTTTATCAAAAAGACACCTGCACTCAAATGTTCACTGCAGCACAATTCACAATTGCAAAGATGTGGAATCAATCCAAGTGCCCATCAATTCATGAGTGGATTAACAAAATTTGGCTTATCTATACTATGGAATACTACACGGCCATGAATTAAGGCCTTTTACAACAATTTGGATGGAACTGGTGACCATTATCCTAAGTATCTAAAGAATGGTCAAACAAACAACACATGTAGTCGCTATTAAATTGGAACTAACCAATGAGCACACATGTGCACAGAGGGAAGTAAAACTCAGTGGAAATCAAGCAGAGGGGAGGGGGGAGAAGAGGATGGATGAACCCCTACCTGATGAGTACAATGAACACTATCTGGGTGATGGGCACACTTACAACCCCAACTGAAGCATAACAAAAGCTATCCATGTAGCCAAAACCATTTGTACCCCCAAAATATTTTGAAATAATAATAAAAATAGGATTTTACACCTTTGTTTGTGGTAGCCTGCCTCTAAGATGGGTACCAATGACCCATGCCTCCTAGAATATATACCTTTGAGTAGTTCCTTATTGTATAATAGTACACCAATACAGTATCGTGGAAGTGATACTGTGTCACTTCCGGGATTAGTTATAAAAGACACTGTGGGCCGGGCGCGGTGGCTCATGCCTGTAATCCTAGCACTCTGGGAGGCAGAGGCGGGAGGATTGCTCGAGGTCAGGAGTTCAAAACCAGCCTGAGCAAGAGCGAGACCCCGTCTCTACTATAAATAGAAACAAATTAATTGGCCAACTAATATATAGAGAAAAAATTAGCTGGGCATGGTGGCTCATGCCTGTAGTCCCAGCTACTTGGGAGGCTGAGGCAGGAGGATCGCTTGAGCCCAGGAGTTTGAGGTTGCTGTGAGCTAGGCTGACGCCACGGCACTCACTCTAGCCTGGGCAACCAAGCGAGACTCTGTCTCACACACACACACACACACACAAAGACACTGTGGCCTCCATCTTGTTGCTCTCCTTCTTGTTTGGGTCACTCGTGCTGGAGAAAGCCAGCTTCCGTGTCATGAGCAGCTCTGTGGAGAGACCCACATGGCCAAGGAATGGAGCGAGGCCTTTGGCCAACAGCCACAAGTGAGCTTGACATCAGATTGTCCAGCCCTAGGCGAGTCTTCAGGTGACTGCCACCTGGGCTATGGCTCAGTCACAACCTCGTGGGAGAACCTGAGACTAAACCATCCAAGGAAGCCACTCCTGGATTCCTAAACCTCTAAAACAGTATATTAAAAAAATGTGATGTTACTCGGCAATTAAAAAAATAAAATAGACACCATTAAGTTACTTGGAAACAATTTGATCCTTTTAAGCAGGTTTTGCTTTTTATGCAGGTCTTTAGGTTTTATTAGACTGTACAAGAACTGAATTTATGTGCCTTCTAATGAAGATTCAATAGGAAGAATGTAGCACCATCTATGAAATATTTTTAACAAAAAAAAATTGAGCCTGAATTTGATCAAGCCTCAGCTATAACTAACTACAGTTTTCAGGAAATATGGAGAATAGAAAAGTGTGTGAAAGGACACCATGGAAATAAAATCCAAAATCTGCCAAATTATATTAGAAAAATAACAAGTTTTTTTCCAAAAAATAAATATCCCAATAGAAGAGGGAGGAGACTCTGCACAGATTAAAAAACACTTAAGAGAACATTTAAAAGACATACTAGCCAAAAACAATAAATACACTTTAGAATCTGATTCAAACAAGCCAATATTAGAAAGATGTTTACAAGACACTTGAGGAAGTTTGAATTAGATGATATTAAGGATTATTGTTAATTATTAATGTTTTAAAGATATTGGGGTTATATCTATATATATATATATAAGAATTTTCTCTCTCAGATATGCACTGAAGTATTACATCCAACATGTATTAATAGAATTAATTTTAAAAGTAATTTAGTATGAGGTGTGTGAGGAAAAAATGGGAAACAAATGAAACAGGATTAGCCAGTGTTAATTGTTAGAAACTAAGTGAGGCTTTCTATTAAAATTCTGTTCTACCATTTTGTATGTTTGAAATTTTTTCTTTTTTTGAGACAGGGTCTCACTTTGTTGCCCAGGCTAGAGTGAGTGCCATGGCATCAGCCTAGCTCACAGCAACCTCAAACTCCTGGGCTCAAGCAATCCTACTGCCTCAGCCTCCCGAGTAGCTGGGACTACAGGCATGTGCCACCATGCCCGGCTAATTTTTTCTATATGTATTAGTTGGCCAATTAATTTCTTTTGTATTTATAGTAGAGACGGGGTCTCGCTCTTTCTCAGGCTGGTTTCGAACTCCTGACCTTGAGCAATCCACCCGCCTCGGCCTCCCAGAGAGCTAGGATTACAGGCGTGAGCCACCGAGCCCGGCCAGCTCAGGCTGGTTTTGAACTCCTGACCTTGAGCAATCCGCCCGCCTCGGCCTCCTAGAGAGCTAGGATTACAGGCGTGAGCCACTGTGCCCGGCCTGTTTGAAATTTTTAAAAAAAAATTAAACAAAAAGAGTGGATGCTTGGATTCAGACTCTAAGTTGAATTTCCAGCTTTGCTTCTTACTAAGTATACACTCTTAAATGAACTAACCTCTATGCCTTAGTTTCCTTAATGCAATGCCTAATCCATGGTTAAGTGTCATAAGAAGATGTTGGCCATAGTTACCATCTTTACTTAACACTCACTTTATTTACTCGTGAGATTTAATCTCTCCTCTGTCAAATTTCAGACATTCTAGAAGTATGTAAGTTAAGATATATTCTAAATTTTATGGCCGGGTGCGGTGGCTCACGCCTGTTATCCTAGCACTCTGGGAGGCTGAGGCGGGCGGATTGCTCGAGGTCAGGAGTTCGAAACCAGCCTGAGCAAGAGCGAGACCCCGTCTCTACTATAAATAGAAAGAAATTAATTGGCCAACTAATATATCTAAAATTAGCCGGGCATGGTGGTGCATGCCTATAGTCCCAGCTACTCGGGAGGCTGAGGCAGAAGGATTACTTGAGCCCAGGAGTTTGAGGTTGCTGTGAGCTAGGCTGACGCCACGGCACTCACTCTAGCCTGGGCAACAAAGTGAGACTCTGTCTCAAAAAAAAAAAAAAAAAAAAAATCTAAATTTTAAAAGGAAATCTATCAAATCTCATTGCAATCTTATTCATATCACCTATGTTATGTATTTTACTATGTGAAATATACACGGTATGAGATGTAAAAAAACCAAACTCATTACATCATTTTGTAAAAAAAAAAAAAAAAAAAAGGCTTTTCCCACCTGAAGAAATCTGAAGGAACCTTGCCTGGAATGTTCCTGGAAATCACTGAGATAGAACTGATGTGGAAAGGATGAGTCATAAAAGATAGATTTTTGTCCTTATGGTGTCTTTCTAACTTTGTTCAGAACTTTGAAAACACTATGTCTCTATGAACATATTTGTTGTCACCACTGACTCGCTGGGCTTTTTGGCAAGCCTTTTAGGCTCTCAGCTTTAAGAGGACATAACGTAATACTAAATGTACAGGCCGAGCGTGGTGGCTCACACCTGTAATCCTAGCAGCCTGGGAGGCTGAGGCAGGTGGATCGTTTGAGCTCAGGAGTTCGAGACCAGCCTGAGCAAGAAGAGCGAGACCCCCGTCTCTACTAAAAATAGAAATTAATTGGCCAACTAAAAATATATAGAAAAAATTAGCTGGTCATGGTGGCGCATGCCTGTAGTCCCAGCTACTCGGGAGGCTGAGGCAGGAGGATTGCTTGAGCCCAGGAGTTTGAGGTTGCTGTGAGCTAGGCTGACGCCACGGCACTCTAGCCTGGGTGACAGAGTGAAACTCTGTCTCCAAAAAAAAATAATACTGAATGTATACATTACATTAGAGGACTGATATTAAACCTCTTGCAGAAATGCTTTACCTAAATGTGCACTATATTTCCTTCATATTCCTATGAATCATAAGGTTTTATCATATCTCACAAACAAAGAAGCTCTATGAAATGCCCAATGTCAGAGCCAACATCGTAATTAATGGAGACCATGTCACCTCACACTGCTACAGTGCACAGGCCACACTCCACTTTCTGAAAGTGTGTTCGAATCCCTCCTCCTCAACTTCACCACAGCCAACCTCACCTCCAAGGTCCTTCACAGCGGTACCTAAATGGTCACCGTGAACACCTTTGATTAAGTTTTCTTTTGAGCCTTTATTAAAGATAACACTTTTTATCATAAAATTAAGAATGCATCATCCAAAAATTTATGAAATAGAGAGGAAAAAACCCCACAATGTCATTGCCTTAACACATGATTTTACTTCTTACTCAGACTGAAACAAGTACCTGTAATATTTTTATACAAAATTATTCACTAACTTTCCCCTTTTTCTTCCCCCTAGCACCGACACCCCCATTTCAGGAAATGTTCTGAGTCAGAGAGGGATAAGATTTAGAAAGAGCCCTGTTTAAGGGGGTTCTTTCTAGCCGTCTGAGATATTTGCGAAGTGGGATCATCCCCAGAACCCAGAATGCTTGTTTCTTGGCCCCATCTGTCCCATCCTTTGCTTGTGCTGTTCTCAAGTGAAGTGTTTTTCATTCTCCTCCCTTTGCATAATCTTTCAAAGCCAGAACACATCCAGACTCTCTTCTCTTTCATCCTTGGTTGTGATTTCTAAACTAAGTCTGTCCCTCCAAGTCAATTCTCACTCCTAGCCACCTGTGGAATTAGCAAATGCTTTTTATAAATTAGATACTCAGGCCTTCCACCAAACTGAGAATCATAATCTCTAGGATTGGAATCAAAAACTTTTATTTTTTTTAAATTTCTCCAAGTGATTCAGAAGATTCTAAGAGTTTGGAAACCCTTGTTCTAGCACTTAAAATTCTCTTGGTCAGGTCTTGCTAGTTTCATCTTCTGTTCTTTCATCACTCTCAGTTCCACCCCCTTGATTTTTTTTTTTTTTTTTTTTTTTTTGAGACAGAGTCTCACTCTGTTGCCCAGGCTAGAGTGAGTGCCGTGGCATCAGCCTAGCTCACAGCAACCTCAAACTCCTGGGCTCGAGCAATCCTCCTGCCTCAGCCTCCTGAGTAGCTGGAACTACAGGCATGCGTCACCATGCCTGGCTAATTTTTTCTATATATTTTTAGTTGGCCAATTAATTTCTTTCCATTTTTAGTAGAGACAGGGTCTCACTCTTGCTCAGGCTGGTTTTGAACTCCTGACCTTGAGTGATCCTCCTGCCTTGGCCTCCCAGAGTGCTAGGATTACAGGCATAAGCCACCACGCCTGTCCCCCCCCCCCATGTTTGAAAGAATAAAGCTCACTCAAGACGTATCTGTTTGGTTTCTAATTTAATCTATTTTTGCTCTGGGAACACTGGCCTCACTCCGGTTTCTCTCCCTAGTTTCTCTTTTTGGTACTATCCCTGAATTTTCAATCGGCCTCCCCTGAGCTCTCTTATAGTGATGGTTTGCAAACCTTAATGTACAACAGAATCACCTAGAGGGCTTGTTAAAACACAAATTTCTGGGCTCCACCCCCAAAATGTGCACTGCAGTAATTCTGAGCATTTGCATTTCTAACAAGTTTCCAGGTGATGCTGACGTACCTGGTCCAGGAGCCACACTTAGAAAACCACTGTTACCAGTTTTCTAATTAACCCCGTATCTTGGGCATCACCTGGCAACTTGAGGCAACTGTGACACCTTTTCCTCCCCAGAATAATTATCAATCTCCCTTTAAAGATCCATTGCTGAATCACAATACACATTTGCACTTAAAGGCAATTAAATCCAATAAATCCAAGTTACAATGTTTGAGTGCTTATTATGAGAAAAATATTGCAAAAGGATCGGATTTGGACTAAAAAAAAAAAAAAAAAAAAAAGAGAAAAATATGATCCTGATTACTGAAAACATCACTGATTTTTCATAATGTGTTATAATTATTAAGGGACATTCTTTTGTTATTACATAGACCTCTGACCCCAATTTGAGAAGGGGAGCTCTACTCTCACAGTGATGGGTGTGATGGTTAATTTGATGTGTCGATTTGACTGGGCTAAGAGCTGCCTAGATAGCTGGTAAAACATTTCTGGGTGAGTCTTTGGGGGTATTTCTGGAAGATAGTATTATAACACTTGAATCAGTAAACTGAGTAAAGATCGCTCATGAGTGTGGATGGGCATCATTCAATCTGTTGGACTGAATAAAACAAAAGGGCAGAGGAAGAGTGAATTTGCTCTGTTGAGCCGGGATATCCATGTTCTCTTGCCCTGGGACATTGGCACTCGTGGTTCCCTGGCCTCCAGACTTGGACTGGAACTTACACTATTTGCTCCCCTGTCTCTCAGGCCTTTGGGTTTGGACTGGCTGTCACCAGCGTTCCTGAGCCTCCAGCTTGCAGATGGCGGATCATACAGCCTCTGTAATCAGGAGCCAATCCTTCCCCATAAATCTTTCTGTATATCTATATAGATCCTATTGGCTCTGTGTTTCTGGCAAACCCTAATACAGTGGGGTTGTTGAGTTCTGCCACACTAAACTCCAATTTATAACGATCACTTTTGTTTAACTCTTACTAAACTTAATTCTTTACGTTTTAGTTCTAAATTGTCTTTTCATTGTGTTAAGTGGATTAATTTTAACCAGAATGCAAACTTTTTAAAGAGAGGACTCTGTTTTACTTTTTTGTGCCCCAACTAATGATAAGCACTCAGTCCTGATTGAGTGACTCATTCATTCATCACTTCCCAACATGCTTTTCCTAAACCATGGCTCTAAAAGGGGCCATGAATTGCAAAAAACATCAGTCTTGGCCAATAGAAAAACAGATTTCCAAGCCAATTGAATGATTTGTGTTTCAGTTACTCTCCTAGATTATGCATGCTTTTTCCTTGCCTCTTTTTACCTGGACTACACCTGATGATGATTTTTACCTGGATCTGACTACACCATGATGAATCATCAAAAGGAAGCACTGGTGATAGTGAGCTAGGGTTAGAAATGAATTCAAAATTACCAATAACAGCCAAAATTTTTGGGAATAAAAGGGCTAAAATTGAAAATGGAATTTGTCTACCTTCCAATAAATGTCACTATTATTAAGTATGTTTTAAGCATGAAAACTGGATCAAATTTGAGAGGCAAGAGAGTAACTGAGGAACAAAAATCAAATATTCAAATAAAACACCCATTGGGCTTATATGTTCATTTGTGACTATTAATAAAGTTATTAAATCACAATAGGCATGATTTAACCAGACTCAAAGTGACTATTAACTCTCACATAAATTCTACCACACTATTGCCAAATGAGTTTCATATTTTTATAAGCATTTTACCCAATTCTGTATTTTCTGAATTTATAACAATTATTTAACAAGGACTCATAAAGATACATAACGCTATAACCTTATAATTTCACAGTTCAGAGGCTCTCAGACTCTTTGTTCTTAACTACCCAAGGTTCTCTTGTTATTTCACCTCTCCACTAAGATCAGCACCACAATCCCATGCTTCTGACCGGGCACGGTGGCTCACGCCTGTAATCCTAGCACTCTGGGAGGCCGAGGCGGGAGGATCAATTAAGGTCAGGAGTTGAGACCAGCTCTGAGTAAGAGCAAGACCCTGTTTCTACTAAAAAAAATAGAAATTAGCTGGACAGGCCAGGCGCGGTGGCTCACGCCTGTAATCCTAGCACTCTGGGAGGCTGAGGCGGGAGTATTGCTCAAGGTCAGGAGTTGGAAACCAGCCTGAGCAAGAGAGAGACCCCGTCTCTACTAAAAATAGAAAGAAATTAATTGGCCAACTAAAAATATACAGAAAAGATTAGCTGGGCATGGTGGCTCATGCCTATAGTCCCAGCTACTTGGGAGGCTGAGGCAGGAGGATTGCTTGAACCCAGGAGTTGGAGGTTGCTGTGAGCTAGGCTGACGTCATGGCACTCTAGCCCAGGCAACGGAGTGAGACTCTGTCTCAAAAAAAAAAAAAAAAAAGAAATGAGCTGGACAACTATATATATATAAAATTAGCCAGGCATGGTGGCACATGCCTGTAGTCCCAGCTACTCAGGAAGCTGAGGCAGCAGGATTGCTTGAGCCCAGGAGTTTGAGGTTGCTGTGAGCTAGGCTGATGCCATGGCACTCACTTTAGCCTGGGCAACAGAGTGAGACTCTGTCTCAAAAAAAAAAAAATCCCATGCTTCCGTTCCTCCCTTTCCCTAGCATTACTGGTATAATCTTAAAGACAGGAAAAGAGGAAACAGCAAGTGAAGGTTCAGGAAAAAAAGAGATGAGTCACACCATTAGCACCATTTAGGAGCTAAAAATTCTGCAGTTCTGTTCTCACAATATATCTGAAGCTCATTCCAGTGAGAACTCAAAACTATACAAATCTTTTTGAAAAATGGAATGGATGACATTAGCAAAATCGGGCTGTTATCAAAATAAAAAAATATGCTAAATGAACTATTTAGGTCTTAGTACAAAAAAATTTAGATGAATATCAATATCATATGTTCTTAAAAAAAAAGTGATCCTTAAACAAAAGACCCACCCATGATATCCTCTTATGTTAGTAAAAAGTAAAATTTATTCATCTCTTCTCTAGACATAATTTTTAAAATATTTCATTTATTCAGATGTTAGTTTATATGCTTTTGGTCAAAACTTAAATGTTATATAAAATGCATTTAAAAGCTCAGTATTTTCATGCAAACTACATTTAGACACAGAGAAACCTTACTAATGACCAATGATCTATGGCTCATATTTAAAGAACCACCTTTGTCTTTTTGCTGGGGAAAAAAAAAACTGTAATGGTTAACTTGGCTGAGGAAATCCAGAAACCATATTCTTTTGGATTCCTAAGTGCCACCAAATATTTGAGCAAAAGAGAGTAAATGGATGATCTAAAATAGGGTTTCTCAACCTTGACATGGACATTTTAGGCCAGATAATTCTCTGTTGTAGGAGACTGTCCTCTGCATTATAGGATGTTGAATAACATCCCTGGTCTCTATTCATTAGATGCCTGTAGTACCATCACACTCTCCCAGCTGTAACAACAAAAAATATCTTTGGCCATTGCCAAATGCCCATTGGGGGACAAAATCATCTTTAGTTGAGATTCCCTATTATAAAGTGACTAGAAGAAAAAGTCCAAAGTTAGATATTCATTGCAAAAAGTTCTGACTCTGCAACCTCACAGAAGCATCAATTTGTTTTTATGCATTATCTCAAAGTCTCTCCCAAGTTTCATATTTTCCCAATCGAATAATTTCTCCAAGGTACAAATGACAATCCAGAGACAAGAACATAAGTTTGTTTTATTGCCCAATTATTTTCTTAAAAAAGTTTAATGTTTGATAAAATAAAACAAACTTTTAGTACCATAGAAACCTTTTGACATGTACAATGACATTATTACTATATACAACTTGAAAAACAAGTGCTTCCAGCTCCAAGTAAAGTGATGTTGCACATTCCTGACCATAATTAAACTATAGGAAATTTCCTGGATGGCCAATGTTTTCCTGGGTTTGGAAAAAAAAAAATATACAATTGAAAAATATAAATAAGACCTTCGATGGGTTGAGAATCATAAAAATGCCATCTGAAATTCAATAATCTGAATCTTGGGAGGTTTGTAGTAATTATAAGAGTTCAACAGGTAAAACGAAACCCTGTGGATATTCAAACTTCAGTCTTCCAGGAGAGGTCATGTAGGTTCACAGTTGGTCTATCAAAAATAAAAGCTATTCCTATTATGGTAGAACTTGATATCTGGGCTTCATATACCATTTTTCACCAGCTCATGGACTCCATTCTCATCGATGATTAAAGGTGCATGGAATTCTTTATCTGCCACGTAACCTTCTAGTCCCTAAAAAAATGATTGAAATAAAACACATTTAGAAAATTGGTGGGGTGGGCACTATTAATGCTGGACTTAGTGGCTGTAATAATGGTTTAAAGCATGAATGCCAAAAGTTGGATTGAGATGTGGAATTTAAAAGTCAAAAATCTATTTAAAATACTTTTTAAATTAGACTTAATGACTGATTAATGAAAGCATAAAACAAATAAGAAATTATTCTGATTATAATTTATAAAGTTAACATGATAATATTCATTTCTCCTATAATCATCTCGCAATATAGTTAAATTTCTAAGCAAGATAGCTATCTCTGAAGCTGAAACTAAGCAACCCTGACAAGGATCTCCAAAAAAATATTACATAATTACAATAGTAGGGACCCCTAAAATCTCCAGGTTTTAAAAGTGACAGAACTAAGTATATGAACAAAATAGAGCCTTTGAAAGAAAAATCACATACATTAGAATGAGCCAGATGATTTACCTGAAAAACAAAGCTATTATATTTTAAAAGTCTATCACATTTTCAGTGGGTAGGTGAAAAGGACTAGACATAATGGATTTCTGTTAATGGCAACTAACCCACGTGTGGGATAGATGGCGAAGCCATACAGGAACTCTCAAAGAGAAGAATTCAAAATAAATGCAGCTTCTCAGCTCTACCCAGGGAAGGACTCCTCAGGGAAGGGCTATCAGAAAATGTTTTATTTTCTCTAACGGCAACTCTATTTAAACATAAGACAACACCAGAATCTTACTTTTAAAAAAAGTTTTGTTTCATTTTTAATTGACAAATAATGATTATATACATTTGTGGGGTACAGTGTGATGTTTCAATGCACACATACATTGTGGAATGATCAAATCAGGCTAATTAACATATCCCTCACCTCAAATATTTATCATTTCTTTGTGATGAGAATGTTTAAAATCTACTTTTTTTTTTTAGCTATTTTGAAATATACAATACTTTGTAAAAGAATTGGGAAAAAAAATCAAAGGAAACTTACTTCTCCAGCATAGGAGATCAGAGGAGAGATTTCACACTGGATTGGTACATCATTGGCATCCTTCAAGCTAAGGAAAAAAACCAAATATGTGTTAAAGATTTTGCTTCCCATGTTACTTGCCAGAATGAAAGTACACACCATACTTTCCTCTGAGAAGCTAACAAAATTCTCCTAGTTAAAAAAAAAAAAAAAAAAAAAATGGAATAGATACTGTCCAAATCACTAAATTCCCTGAGGATTAAGTTAACATGAAATTCTCACGACCAGAAAGACACTATTTAGGGCAAGTGCCCATAATTACTGGTAGCTCTTTACAGCACTTCACCAGTTTTATACACTGTCCTCTTACGTACAGCTCTTTTTATTTTTTTTACCATTTCCAAGTTTCCATTTGATAAATGGACTACTTATTGAGTTTATACTATGTGCCAGGCCCACTGATACAGGTGTTTGAATCCTTCATATTTCATTTTAATCTTCACCACGGCCTTGCATGTTAGGTACTAATGTTGACAAACATACTAAATCTGCACTATCCAATACAGTAACCAATAGCCACATGTGGCTACTTCAATTTAAATTAAGATTTTCAAAATTAGTTAAAAATCTAAAGCTCAGTTTCTTAGTCATAATAATCACATTTTAAGTGTTCAGGAGCCATGAATGTCTAATGCCTACCAAATTGGACAGCACAGATAAAGAACATGTCCTTCATTACAGAAAGTTCTATTAATATTAGACAGTACTATCCTAAAGGTCAGTTAAATTATTTCCCAGCACATGTGTTTCTGTACAACCCAAATCATCTAGATTAACTGAGCTGATTTATTCAATGTTTCAAAGTACTTCTGTTTCCAAAATTCCTTTTATAAAGGCCTAAACCAGAATGCACCCAAGCAAAGGCAAGGCCAAAGTCACCATTTGCTTCTAGGTTACAATCTAACATTTATAGCCATTTGCAATCCTGAATTTCTAAATTATGGAACACAAAAGTCAATAAGTAGCATTTTTAATACATTTACAGTCATTAGACCTCTGTGTTACTTGACATTTCAAGAATCTTACCAATGGGATACAGGACATACAAAAATCCAGTGTTTTGTCAAACTGTAGCTCTTCTTTGCTTTCCCAAGTATGTAGTCTCAAACTTTTGTGCAGTCAATAAAATCAGAGGCTTTTGAGTTCAGCCACAGCTCAACCTTTCTCTATATCCCATTCCAACTTATTTATCCTGCTACTTTCCACTCAGTCCAGGCCACTCTCACTCTTTGGATTATTCCAAGTCATTCTCAGCTATGGTCCCTTTGACTGTAAAAACCATACCCATCCTCCAAAATTAAGCTCAAACCTAACCTACCTTTCCTTGACCACTGCATTTCACAGTCATTGCTCCTACTGATTTATTCATATAAAAATAAATTTATCAGATAACTGCTGAATCACTGCCTCCTAGAGTACTTATCATTTCTACCAACTTTTAGGTATGTGCATCTTGAACCAAGCTCTTAAGAAATGACTTATTTCAGGCCAGGCGTGGTGGCTCATGCCTGTAATCCTAGCACTTTGGGAGGCTGAGGTGGGAAGATCACTCAAGGTCACGAGTTCAAAACCAGCCTGAGCAAGAGCGAGACCCCGTCTCCACTAAAAATAGAAACAAATTAATTGGCCAACTAAAAATATATAGAAAAAATTAGCTGGGCATGGTGGCATATGCCTGTAGTCCCAGCTACTCGGGAGGCTGAGACAGAAGGATTGCTTGAGGCCAGGAGTTTGAGGCTGCTATGAGCTAGGCTGATGCCATGGCACTCTAGCCTGGGCAACACAGTGAGACTGTCTCACAAAAAAAAAAGAAAGAAAAAAATAACTTATTCCTCTTGTATAAGATGCTTCCGTACCTAGGATACTAACAACACCTGTAGGCCTATAAGCAGACTTACCAATGCTTGTTGGCTGAATGAATAATAAATGAACTATGAGGGTAGACAGATGACAGAATAAAGAAGAAAGGAGAAGGCACAGGCTGGGTGCACATCTCTCCAGATATGAGCCAGGTTCTATCACAAGAGATCAAGAGGTCTAGTCCAGACCCTCTGGGAACAAAAAAAGCCATACTATTAATAAACAAAATGGGAAAAATGAGGGTCCAACCCATTGATAAGATGTATATAACCCAGTTCCACCTCAAGTCCTAAAGGAATCAGTGTACGAGGATCCTGAGGAACATATACTTAGCTGCCCTGAATATATAACCTTCCATTCTAAGAACCACAAAGATACCCCAAGAAACTAAGATCAACTTTAGTAAACAAAGTTACATGCCCTGAAGGGGGAGACACAGAAGCTACCATCACCAAATGTAAAATCTCAGGATACAGGCCAATTAGCCCAGTGACACTACTGCCCCCCATTTTTTTAACCAAACATCCTTTTGGTAGCTAACACTACTTACTATGCATTAAGGTGAAGAATAAAAACAAGATCATTTATCAAACTCAGCGTCCTCGCTTGCATTCTTTTAGAATATCTCCACACAGTTTCCTCCCTCTTTTAGATAAAATACTTCCTTATCATCTCTCACTTTTAAGTAATCTTTTCCAACATCTGAGGACATCGTTTGGTGCTAAGGATGTCAGCAGGAACTATTCCTAAGTCCATGATCTCATTTAGGGCCAGACTTTAAGTTTAATTATTTTACAAATGGCTAAAATGAAGTAAATCGGAAGGGGACTAAATAGAAGAACAAGACGTTTATAAAAAGTTATAAATAATGTTAACAGCTTTCTGTATCTTAACTAAGATAGCTGGATGCTGTTTTTGGCTGTATAATTAAGAAATGCTTTCACTTTTCAGTTAAAAGCTGTGGTTCAACGAAAAAGAAATTTAAGGTCAAAGTTTTATTTCTTAAGTTATAAAAGCAGCTTACTTCCACATATTAAAAATGGATGAGGCCGTCTAAAGGAAATAAGTAAAAAAAATTTTTTTAATAAAAAATTTTTTAAAAAAATGGATGAGGCTGGGCATAGTAGCTCATGCCTGTAATCCTAGCACTCTGGGAGGCTGAGGTGGGAGGATGGCTCAAGGTCAGGAGTTCGAAACCAGCCTGAGCAAGTGCGAGACCCCATCTCTACTGAAAAATAGAAAGAAATTAATTGGTCAACTAAAAATATATAGAAAAAATTAGCCGGGCATCATGGTGCATGTCTGTAGTCTCAGCTACTCGGGAGGCTGAGGCAAGAGGATCGCTTGAGCCCAGGAGTTTGAGGTTGCTGTGAGCTAGGCTGATGCTACAGCACTCTAGCCCGGGCAACACAGTGAGACTCCATCACACACGCACACAAAAAAATGGATGAGACCCAAAGTGACAAAGGGCCCTGCATCCCAGTTCCCATAGATGAAGGGCAGTAGTCATCTCTGGCTCCTAGAAGAAACTAACCAGATCTTCGAGTGCACTTCCTTGTCTACAGGCCCACATCCCAGAAACACTCCATGGGGCAAAGAGGAGTGGCTCAGACAGGAAAAAGCACACGAGTGACACTGACATCAGTGGTACTGTTTCTGAGACGACTTCCATCTCCAGATCTGTTACCCTGTACACATTTCCCAAATTATCTGAAAAACTTAAAATCTAAGCTAAACCTAATAACTCTCAAAGATCAAGCTATCTCTTTAGCTAGAAAGATAATGGCTTTTTCAAAATCTGTCAGTACCCAGATGAGAAAGGATATCTGTTACTTCTAACTAAAAATGACCTGCTGTTATGACAAAGAGATTCTTTGGAAGACAATAACTAAAATCAATGCACAATGACCTAAAAGGAGAGCTATTAGCATGGAAATAAATCAAAAGAATAGTTTTCTCATTACTAAGAGCCATCATGGGCCGGGCGTGGTGGCTCACGCCTGTAATCCTAGCACTCTGGGAGGCCAAGGCGGGCGGATTGTTTGAGTTCAGGAGTTCGAAACCAACCTGAGCAAGAGCAAGACCCCGACTCTACTATAAATAGAAAGAAATTGGCCAACTAATATATATAGAAAAAATTAGCCGGGCATGGTGGCGCATGCCTATAATCCCAGCTACTAGGGAGGCTGAGGCAGGAGGATCGCTTGAGCCCAGGAGATTGAGGTTGCTGTGAGCTAGGCTGACGCCAGGGCACTCACTCTAGCCTGGGCAACAAAGTGAGACTCAGTCTCAAAAAAAATAAATAAATAAAAATAAAAAAAATTTTAAAAAAAGGGCCATCATGAATATCAGGAACAGTTAGTCTTCATACCGACAGCATGTATCTAACTCAGTAAGATACATCCTTAGAATGTTATTATCATCTAATCTAAGCTTATGCTAAAGGGTGTAAATGGAGATACAAACAAATTTACTCCCTGGCCTGTAACCTGCTCTGGAGCTTATCCATCATCTGTAAATTTGTCACTGAGGGCTCTAACACCTACGGTCCAATTCTTTAGTAAAGCATGCTCCCCATTTCCAGCATGCACTGAGATTCTGAGTTAGTGTCATCCAGAAAGAGACCTGCCACCAAGTAAGCAGAGAGCCCCCACCAAAGATTCAACCGTCCTCCCTCCAGACCCCCAAAAGGCAGAGTGCTAAACTACAATGCCAGTTAGTACAGAGGGAAGCACAGCCCCATCACCATGCACTGTAGGCAGGCGAGAATATTTACTTGTAATTGACATCAGCTGTGATGATCTCTGACTTCCCATCTGTAGCACTGTTATGTGGGAATAAATAAGCATTAATGTGAATGGAAACAAATAAAACAATAATAATGGAGTTATAGAATATACTTGACTAAATGGCATGTATTTATGCTAAATCAAAAATTTGACACAAGAGACCTGAAGGGGTAAAAAAAGAAACTCAATGATTAAAGATGAAATATGAGGACAATGTAACATGCCACTGAGCAAGCTTGTTGACAATACAGAGCCTGAAAATGGCCTTGGACTGGGAGACAGAGCTACCGCCGTTCCTTCTTGTAAAAAAGGTTATGGACCAGGAAGTTGCAATGCCCAGTGTTCTAATATTTATTCAGGCATTCTTGCAGCCAGCCATTTTATCCTTTAATGATAAAATTAAACGCCAAAATGCTTTTTTACACAAGTACAGAAATAATGGATGATTTAGAAAGGGAAATTCTAGGTGCCAATGAAGGTTTTATCATAATATATAAGATTTAGCTTAAAGGTGTTTTATTTTGAATTTGAATAGTTATAAGTGCCTTCTTTTTTTTTTTTTTTAACTTCCAAAGACCAAGAACATTTCTAGAGTCTCAGAATTAGTGAATGTAACAGCCATTCACTTACCTTCTTTGCACCTTCCTCTAATCTAAAAGGGCTATGGTGAAAACTGTGAGGGGCCTACATCTTGCAGGCAGCCTGGGGCTGGCCGGGCCCTGGGTGGGTCTCATAGATAGAACCTGTAATGAGGCTACAGATGACAAGGGCAGCAACAACCAATCCTCTGTGGCCGAGGGACTTGCCCTGTGTCGTAGTAGTGTGTTGCTAAGGGGCTTTACCCATATGGCGGACCAAAAGAATTATCTTCTGACCATTATTTTAGTAGGAATCATTTCACTGTCATGGTGGAGCTGTTTCCAAAAAAGCAAGAGATTTTGAAGAGACTCCTCTTTAACAGGACGTACATCTATCATTACCTTTGTAACAGGCAAAGCTGTTGCTGTTTCATATCAGGAACTGCCCATACATCAACATTTTGCTTTTTAATAAAACAATCTAGGACTGTATTGGGGGGGGGGGGGAGAGAGAGAAAGAAGTCCAAGAGTATTTATACAAAAGAGAAAAGATACCGACTTACCGGGGAATTGCTGGAAGGCGAGAGCCATTTTCATCTATGAAGTGTCCCCCTGCATTGAGGACCCAGCAGTGATGAAGGGACATCAAAGCGTGCCTTGCAGTCGTAGGGTTGTCCTTCCCATTCTGACTGTCTGCGTTCTTTAGGGGGGAAAACTCATCTTCCCGTAATACTTCATATACCACAAACTTCCTAGAGTGAAACCATACAAAGATTTATTATGAAATTTAAAAAACTACATAAACAGCTTCTGACTCCTCCCTATATAGTTAAGCCTTTGGTCTTCAAAAATAAGCTTTCTCAACCCAATTTCAAATGAATGCTGAATAAAATAATGCTCATCACTGGACCAAAAAGAGTTGAAATTTTCTTTTCCAGTGCAAAATGAGAAATCATTTTCATCTCCAACTATAAAACACTTCATCTTACATATCAGAAGGATTAGAAATCCTAATGCACAAAGATCACATTAGTATCTATCCTGGGTTAAAAAATAAAAAAATAGGGGGAAATGGGCATTTATTGAAACCTTAAAATCTGTACCCCCATAATATGCCAAAATAAAAAAAAAATAAATAAATAAAAAAATAAAGATTACATTAGCATTTGTCTTGGGTTTTTAACAAAAGGCAAAAAAAAGATGATTTATAAATATGGGGAGATTAATTTTACACAGCTAATTTGTCTTCTGCATTCTCATACTGCCCAATTCTCAGATGCATAGCAACATCAAATGTGATCTTTACAGAGAACTATATGATTTAAAAAACACGTTTACTGAAACATTTACTCACAGCGGAGTAAGATATGGTAAACACCAAATGGGTCAATTCTTTATCTTCACCCTTTTTAATCTCTCAGTCAAAATAAATGACCTTAACAACTCTGCAGGAGACCCAGGAGCTGGTCGATAAAAAGAAAGATGTTCTCTTACCCAATTCAGACCATACTCCTGGAGTGGTGGTTTTATTCTAGAGAATAATAATGCATCTAGACTACACAGTCATGATCGAAATGTCATATCTGAGATATATGCTAGCAGATGTTTCCTGCAAAGAGTTTCATGCCTATGAGAATAAAAAGCAGCATTTCAAGACATTTTTAAAACCTTACTGGTGCTATTCAAAACATACTTTGCAAACTGGAAGATGTCAAAGACAAATTTTTCCATCTTTATTCCATTTGGTTTGTCTGGCTTAATTAACTCCCCTTGGGAATCCACATATGGAATCTTCTTTTGAGCCACATGGTGCTGTAACTGAGGTTCATAAACACTAAGAAGTAGAGGGGAAAAAGATATAATCACTTTCCAGATTTAAAATGCCAGAAAATCTGATAACACTCAGGAACAAATTCGTCAACAACCAGAACTAAGATTTTCAAGGTGAGGAGCACATGCTCAGTTTCATTTCATATTTAAATAATGAACAGGTTTCCCCTCTTCATTTCCTTATTTTTAAAAAAGTCAAATAATGATTTCCACATTAAAAATACACCCCCCATGTCTCTCCCATAATTTCTATGTCTTTTATAAAATGTTCTACTTCTTTGTCTTAACTTTCTCAAATCTCTTCAAATATGGCATAAAAAGATGAGTATTAAAAGTTACTCTGCATTAATAACACAACTACAAATGACATAGTAGAATGAGAAATATTTTGGAACTGGAGTTGATATTGTACATTTTTTTTTTTTTTTTTTGAGACAAAGTCTCGCTTTGTTGCCCAGGCTAGAGTGAGTGCCGTGGCGTCAGCCTAGCTCACAGCAACCTCAAACTTCTGGGCTCAAGCGATCCTCCTGCCTCAGCCTCCCAAGTAGCTGGGACTACAGGCATGTGCCACAATGCCCGGCTAATTTTTTCTATATATATCAGTTGGCCAATTAATTTCTTTCTCTTTATAGTAGAGACGGGGTCCCATTCTTGCTCAGGCTGGTTTCGAACTGCTGACCTCGAGCAATCCTCCCGCCTCGGCCTCCCAGAGTGCTAGGATTACAGGCGTGAGCCACCGCGCCCAGCCTTGGAGTTGATATTTTAAAGTAAAACTTATTAACTTTGTCAAAAGTAGACAGTCATCTTGAATGTCTAAAAGCCAGCAAGTCAATCAGAAAGCGAGATATGCTTATGTGAGATAAAACAGCTCTTATTTTATCCTTTGTGGTACCACCAACCTGATTTTCACGCACATCTCAAGTCCTTTTTTTTTTTGTTTTCCACTCTTTAATGCACTAGTTCCTAAATGCTAGTCTAGGAACAGCTGAACTAAAATTGTATGGGTATCTTTTCAAAACATACAGATGCCATGGATCTACCTCCAGAAATTCTGATTCAGCTGGTGTAGGGTAAACGTCTATATTTTTAAAAAGCTCCCAGTTGTAGAAGAGAATGTTTCGTTTCTTATTTTTCACTTCAACAAAACCTACCGTGTTTCCCTGAAAATAAGACAGGGTCTTATATTTATTTTTCCTCAAGAAGACAACCTAGGGCTTATTTTCAGGGGGTGTGTTATTTTTTTTAAGTACAGTACAACAATCTAAATTTATTCAAATATAGTTAAGTCATCTTCTTCTGGAGCATCATCATAACTCTCCAAATCCCGAATTCCATCCTGAATTTCTTGCAACTCTATTTCCTTTAGAACCATTGGCCCCAATCTCTCATGTCAAGCAATAGAGCTCTCATGGGCAGATGAGAAGGGCTGCTCGTCTTCTTTACCGCTCCCACAAAATGCATGGGTTGTGCAGATACGCTGCGTAGCCACGCCCATCACTAGGTCTCATTTTCGGGAAATACGGTAGCACATAGTTGGGGGATGGGAGGGTAAGAAGAAAAGGGAGAAATGCTTTGGACTCCAGTTAATTCACTGGGGAGTAGGCTCCTAATTCCCACCTCATGATATTAATATATCTTACTAAGTAAAATAATCACAGTGTGAGATAAATGTCCAATTTGATAAAAGTGATCCTCAGGAAAGATAAATTCTGTGGGATATGGACTTGGGGTAACTGCCTACCTCTCAAGTAATTTAGTTTCTGATTAACAATAAATACAATTTTAAAAGATCCCCATTTTGCCCATACTTGACAACATCTCTCAGAAATGGTATGGTGAAGAAATGGTTGGCAATGTTCCCCGCATTGAATAGCAGTCGTCCATCTGAGCTTCGTTTCTGAGCTGTTGCCAGAGAAATCTCACTGTATTCTACCACCTGGTACACGCCATCCACTCGGCAAACCACGCCAACTGGTTCAGTAGGGTTTGTTTTCTCTACCACCTGCCCAGCAAAGAAAGACAACAGTAGAGGAAGAAATTTCATTAAATGCTTCTTTGGAGATAAACCATCGTCAAAGGCCATATTTATAATTTTGTTTACATTGTCTTTAAGGTATTAAGCTAAGAAGAATCTTTAGACAATCAATTATGCAACTTTATATACTTTGACAGACTACTTTCCAACAGGAAATGAGGTACGTTATCTCCTTCCTACGTATCACCTAACAAAACCATGGAGTAGAAATTCCATCACATACATATATATATATATAGCACAGAGGAAATCACCTTGGCCAGGGAATAATTAAATGAGGAGTCTATATCACCCAAATATCTTATATTTTTTATTATTTAATGTATCCTTAACCACACTTGATTATTTTGAGAATGAAATGAAATTTCTTTGGGTTTCACAAGACAAAAAACAAAGGCATTTTGTCTCTCACTTTCTATTGCCCAAATCATTACTTCATTTGTAAATAGAATTTAAATTTCCTTCATGAATAACTCATTTTCATTGTTTTTCAGGGACCTGATAAGAGGAAGGTTTAAAGCAGGCAGGTCACTAAGCTCCCATGCCAACTTTAATCAGAAAACCTACCCATATTTATTTATCTGTTT
The DNA here is from genome assembly GCF_040939455.1 of Microcebus murinus. Taxonomy (NCBI): domain Eukaryota; kingdom Metazoa; phylum Chordata; class Mammalia; order Primates; family Cheirogaleidae; genus Microcebus; species Microcebus murinus. The sequence goes on along the minus strand of NC_134105.1, from coordinate 110,350,397 downwards.
TGCCTACTAGATTTTGTTTGAAATGAGAGATTCTGTACTTTTTTAAAAAAAGGTTGAAAACCAGTGATTTGACAATTTATCAGTGGCTCTGTGCTGGTGGGGGGATCTGAGAAAAGAATGTATCAAAATCAGAGGGAAAATGTAAAAGTATGTAAATTTAAAAAACCTCACAGGTGATTCTGATACACCATGACCCTAATCCCACACAACACTGACCTAAATTATTTAGATGAAAATTATGAAAGAATTGTATTCAGTGAACTAAAATCAAGGTTCAGATGAGATGAATATCCAACAGATGTATCAAACAATAAAAAATATTTGAAGGTATTATTGTTTGTCCTGTCCAATTATCGATTCAGCATGCTTCAAAGTATTTTTTAAAGATCTATCCCTAATTTGACAAGTCTATCCTAAGCATACATGCAATATAATTTTCTTCAGCAACTGATTTCTTTTTTTTTATTTATTTTTATTTATTTATTTTTTTTTATTTTTTGGCTCCTGGGTTCCGCAAATATAGCAACTGATTTCTTAAAATAAATACAGCCATAGCAGTTTCTTCCAGACAACTAAAGGCACTGTTTCGAACTTGGTTTACACAGCAATCAGAGATATAGGCCTTGACTGAGTCTAGCTGCATGAGGCAAGACTGCTGTGTAGTTTCACTGTTTGCCACCTGAAAGGAACACAGTATTCAAGGAAAAGAAACTTTCTACCAAGGAAGTAGATTAAAATAGAAGGGAACATTATATGGCAAAATAATTTAACCCAATCGGAGGCCTATTTGCAATTCTTTTTGTTTTTTTGTTGTTTTCTTTTGAGTCGGAGTTTCACTCTGTTGCCCAGGCTAGAGTGCCATGGTGTCAGCCTAGCTCACAGCAAACTCAAACTCCTGGGCTCAAGCGATCCTCCTGCCTCAGCCTCCCAAGTAGCTGGGACTACAGGCATGCACCACCAGGCCCAGATAAATTTTTCTATATATATTTTAGTTGTCCAATTAATTTCTTTCTATTTTTAGTAGAATTGGGAGTCTCACTCTTGCTCAGGCTGGTCTTGAACTCCTGACCTTGAGCAATCCTCCTGCCTCGGCCTCCCAGAGAGCTAGGATTACAGGCGTGAGCCACTGTGCCCTGCCCTAATTGCAACTCTTATCTGTCAATCCATCACTAACCCTTTCTTCATGTATTCCACCATGGGTATCTTACTAGACAGGGAATTTCTTTTTCACTTTGTTGCCCAGGCTAGAGTGAGTGCCATGGCATCAGCCTAGCTCACAGCAACCTCAATCTCCTAGGCTCATGCGATCCTGCTGCCTCAGCTTCCCAAGTAGCTGGGACTACAGGCATGCGGCACCATACCTGGCTAATTTTTTCTATATGTATTAGTTGGCCAATTAATTTCTTTCTATTTATAGTAGAGACGGGGTCTCGCTCTTGCTCAGGCTGGTTTCGAACTCCTGACCTGGACCAATCCACCTGCCTCGGCCTCCCAGAGTGCTAGGATTACAGGCGTGAGCCACCGCGCCCAGCCTAGACAGGGAATTTTAAATTTATTCCTCTCATTCCCGTTTTTTTAAATGCACACAAGGTTTATTTTCCAATCACTTCTATATACTCCTACTCCCAATCAGCCTTGGAAACTAAAAATAAGCATATTCACATTTTACATTTCCCAAATGTTTACTTCTATGACAACTATGAACCTCTAAATATTATAGAAGAATATAATTTAGATTATAGAAGAAAGTGCATGAAGTTGGAAATCAGTTTATATATACAGAAAAGATATGCAATATAAAATTAAGAGGTTTGTCCAATATTTCCTAAGTTACATACTGAGAAAAGCTGAGTCCAAAATAACACTTTAAGCTCAAAGTTACTGTAACTGCTTTACAAAATGATCTTCAATTAACAATGGTTCCTACCCTTTTAGCTTTGTACCTGGCAAACTACCTCACTCTTAAGTCTTTTCTCAAGGCTCTCACTCCATAAAAAATACTTAATGCTTCAAGATAGGAGCTCTTAAAGAAGTACTGCAAAGACTTTTGCTACCACACTGAGTCACTCCCTAATTTGCATGTTTTTAAATATATATTTTAATACCTTGATTTTCATATTAAAAAAAGAGGGAGGATAGATAACATAAATGTTAGAAAACATTTCTAAAGGTTTTTAATGTATGCCATTCTAGTCATTTTGGTTCCATCATAATATTTACTCATCCACCAAGTGACTACCACAACATGACTAAACAGTGAGTCTGCAAGAAGACTAAATCTGGATTTATCCTAGAGAGCATACAGGTAATGGAGAAGAGTAACTGGTTAACACTTGCATCTCTGTGTGATCAGCATACTCACAAAAGTTAGCACATCAGTTTAAAGTTTTTTGAGCTGCCAGCAAAAAGCATAACTATTCTAAAAAGTATGGATATAAATAATATGTGATATAATACCAAGACTAGCAGTTGAGAAATGTGAATTCTAATCCTGGCTCTGCTAATGTGATAAAGAACCTTGAGCCCTGGACTCATTAAGTACCAGATCTCATTTGTGAGATCAAAGGGGTTGACCAGATGATCTCTGAGGTCCCTTCCAGGTTCAACATTCTCTGATCTATAAAGTTTAAATTGAGTCTAAAGCTTATAGCAGTAAACTTTAAGTTTCTGTTTTAGAAAAAAGAGTGACACCAAGTGGAACAAAGAAAGAAATACACTGTTGTCTTTTTAAAACTTAGTACTTATGTTTCTATTACAGGTTAGTAGCTATTTAAAATATGGTACAAATACTCGGGAGTATTAGACCGGATAGAGGTCTTAAATAAATGAACTAAACCAAGTCTTTTTTATTTTCAAAATTAAGAGGAGCTTTATTAGACCTACGAGCTCAATCTCTCAAAAGTTGCACTGGTAAATTTAAGATTTCAGCTCCTTGACATCATTACATTGATAGATTTCTAGATTAATTTTAAGAGAAATAACATCTTTATAACAGAAAATCTCCGCTAGGCACAGTGGCTCACGCCTGTAATCCTAGCACTCTGGGAGGCCAAGGCAGGAGCATAGCTCAAAGTCAGGAGTTCAAAACCAGTCTGAGCAAGAACGAGACCCTGTCTCTACTAAAAATAGAAAGAAATTAATTGGCCAACTAAAAATATATGGAAAAAATTAGCCAGGCATGATGGCACATGCCTGTAGTGCCAGTTTCTCGGGAGGCTGAGGCAGAAGGATTGCTTGAGCCCAGGAGTTTGAGGTTGCTGTGAGCTAGGCTGACACCACAGCACTCACTCTAGCCTGGGCAACAGAGTGAAACTCTGTCTCAAAAAAAAAAGAAAGAAAGAAAATCTCCAACCAAGCATACTGTATATATCTTATGGCAGGCCTTCTTTCTAAATCCAGATTCTTCAAATTTGAAATTTGAAATACAGTGTTTCTGTCAGAAGCCTGTATGGTTATAGCATTGGCATGAAGGTCTTCATTTCACATCAAAATTATAAAATTATTACAAATCTTCTAATACCTTTATGGTTTCACTTTTTAATATTTAACTGTGTAATCCATTTGAAACTGATTTTGGTATGAGCTTCTAGGGAGAGATCAGACTTTATTTTTAGCCAGATATTTCATTCATTTCCTTCCCTGATTTGAAATGCCATATTATTATATAATGCATTCTTATATGTACACACACAAATTTGTTTCTGACTGTTCTATTTCCATTAATCTATCATTCCATTCTGGTTCCCATACTACACTCCTAGTTAATTTGTTTACAATTCTTTTTAATATGGGATAGATCATCTCCAATCCCCCCATCCTCCCTTATAATCATCCTTCTTTTCCAACATTTTCCTGGATATCTTTACATGTTTATTCTATTTGCAATCATTTTGTCAAATATCACCAAAATAGTACCAGAGGGATTTTGATTGGGATTGTATTACATTCTATTTGATGAGAATGGAGAACTTTACAGACTTCCAGGGAAGTAATCTTTATATCGATATTTTTAAGTCTTCCAAAGTGCTTTTAAGGTCTTGCATGTTTCTTATTTTATTACTAGTTATATCATATATTTTGTTTGCTACCATAAAGACATGCCTTCTTTATCATCTATGCAACTAAAAAAATATTGATAAGAACAATGCCAAGGACAGATTCTTATCATACAGCACTATAAACCTCCATCTTAAATATCAGTATATTTGTAGTCATTCATGCAGTCGTTAATCTCCTTAATTGTTCTTATCCCCAATCTGCCTATTTCCATCTTATTCACAAGAATATCATGAGATACCTTGTCAAATGTCTTACTGATGTCTATATCTTCTATTTCTACCATCTTTCCCTTACCTATAACTCCAGTAACTTTGTCAAAGGGATAAAATTAGGCTAATCTGACTGAACACAATTTGATATTAATAAATCTGCCCCAGGGCTAGTGACGATCATTCACTTTCCCAGGTACTTACAAATCATCCTCACATATTTTAAACTCTTACTTGTGATTGACAAGTATACAACATTACTTTTAAAACCAAGTCTTGCCAATTTAAGGAAAAGTGGGTGTGGGGTAGTCTAGTTACTTTAGAGAGATGAATGGTTTCAAAATAGTCAAATCAGCCTAATAAGCTTAGTTTGACTCCTGGAATAATGTATGGCAGAGAAAGACCATTGAAAGCCTCACTACAGTTGAGAAAGGCATTACCTTTGCTCCACAGTCTGCTCCTTTCTGAATGCAAAATCCAATGAAGCGGGGGTCTGCCACTTTCACTAATATGTTGTCAACACAATAGACATGAATGCTCCAGATGCCTCTTTGCTCCATGTCCTCCACGATGTTCTGGGCTGCAAGAGCCCGATAAAGACCACCATTCCCATCTGGAAAATAAAATAGCCTATCAGTAGCACACCAAAATCATGACAAAGGTAACCCAAAGATTGTTTAATGTTTCCAAATTGGGATAAAGATCTCTGAAAATGACAGTTTCACATTATAGAGCCAAGAAAACTGAATATCCATAAGGAAGGAATCAGGTGTCAAAAAGTTATACCACATGATTTTGAAGGTTATTTAGCATTAAGCAACCAGGGAATAATATTATCAAGGTAAGACCAGGCAACACTGAAGACCATATGTTTCTTTTTAACTCAGCCCCTTTTAATAATCTAGCCTATAATATGAAATATAAAATTATCAGACAATGATTATTTCATAACACTTCAAGTTTCATTAACATGTGCATAATTCAAGTTAACTCTATATTTATAGCCCCAACAATGATAATTTCACTCATCTCAAAAATAAAAATACTAGCAGAAAACTTGGTTCCTTAAAAAAAAAAAAAAAAAAAAAAAAATAAAAATACATAAGCATTTTATATCAAATTACTTAAGAAATCAGACTGATATGAAGGTCTATGGTGATTTAAACTAGGTAAAGCCTCTTCTTTCTGCATCTAGTTTTAATTTAACATATTCCATGTGCCACTCCAGCCATAAGTTAAATGATAACAAAAAAATAAGACAACTTCACAAAATAGAGCTAAGAGTAGTAAGTCTTCCATTAATTAAAAAGAATTAAGATTAAAAGAGAACTAAGATGACATAAAAGCTGACATCTATAAAGCACCACTGTCAATACTATTATTTCTTTCATCCTTTCCTCTGAGCACAGATTCACATAAATATAAATCTGTCAATAGGTTTATTTTTATAGTTGAGATCATACTCAGGGCCACTGTATGTGACTACACAGACAGTACACTGCCCAATTCTAGAGAGTTCCATTAACAAACTACAATGAGCAAATGAGCATTCAATACCTGGAACTGTGCAAAGCAGTGGCCCTAATCAGACTATGTACACAGTTTTGTATTTTTTTTTTATATATATATATCAGTTGGCCAATTAATTTCTTTCTATTTATAGTAGAGACGGGGTCTCGCTCTTGCTCAGGCTGGTTTTGAACTCCTGACCTTGAGCAATCCACCCGCCTCGGCCTCCCAAGAGCTAGGATTACAGGCGTGAGCCACAGCGCCCGGCCCACAGTTTTGTATTTTGTGTTCTCTTAATTAACCTATTGAAATGATTTCTTTGTCAGGTAATATATCCAATTATTTTAATAGTATATAAGAATTAATGCTATTTATAAACCATAATTTAGCCTCTCATTTATTAAACAGTATATGGTTTCCAATTTTTTCCTATAATAAATAATATAGCCATGAACATTGTTGAATATACAAAATACTGGTTAAAGAGAATAAACACCCTGAATGCTACTCAAATTGCTCTATAGGGCAGACATCCACAAAGATTAGCATAAAAAAGTATAAAAAGTGTATCCACTCCACCAATTTTCATCTTTTTAAATCATTTCCAAATTGCCAAAAAATATTTTTTAAATATACAAATTGCTATATTAAAAGAAATATCAAAATTTAATGATTTATGTTACTACCATTTCTAGTCACCATTAAATAAGGATGATTACACACCTGGAGCCATAGAAACTTTGTTCTTCTCTTCCAAAATAATTTTCCCATCAAAACTCATAGCAGGCAGCATTCCTTGCTGAAAAAAGATTACATTCTCTTTTTTTAAACCAAAGTACTTGTGCTTGGTAAAGAATTCCTTTGTAGATTCCATCGTTCTGCCACTGGTCATTATATACCTTGCAAGAGAAAAGTAGATCTTCTAAGCAATAGTGGTGCTATGTGGATTGGGGCAAAATAAAGTTTTGTCTATTTCCTAAGCTAAAGAAAATCTGAGAGCACTGGCTTATTTTGACTTCCTTCATATTTTTCCTAGATGAGACACATTTATTAGCTGCTACCCAAAGGGAATTACTTCCAATAATTTCATCAATCCTTATGTATAAAATAAATTTATTTAACAATATTAAATATAATCTCCTTCAATAGAGAACCTGTAAGGGGCTTAAGTAAACATTTTAGAACTCTGCGAAAGTATATTCTAAGTTTAAAACTCCTAAATAAATAGTGAGAAAAGGGTAACTGCAATATAGCCTAATGATCTCTTGTGGTTCATTTTATTAAAATTTGAAATGGAATCTAGACTCTGCTAACCCTTCATTTAGAACCATAAAAGTATAATTATACTCTCTGTCATCACAAAAATCCAACCCATGCTAGCAGAGCAAAGGAAAAAAAATTCTATCTAAAACCACAATTAGTGACTCCAGTAGTTTTTGCTCTTACTAGAATGTAAACACATATCTAAGAAGGGATGTCTGTCTAGATTACTGATTTATCCCCAGCACCCAGAAGCAGGCACTCAATATTTGTTGAATGAATAGATGAATAAAGAAAACAGTGTAATTTCCCACCACAGTAGATATCCAGGAGACATCTATTTAAAAAATTATCCTGGGTATTTTGAACGTTGGGTACAAAAGGTTTGGACATGATTTAGAAGATGACAAAAAAGGTGGCTAAACTGCTCTGCATAATAGAATAGAAATTCTGAGTTGTAAGGAGAGGGAAGTAAGAGAAAGAAGAAAATCCAATATGGCAGTAGGAAGCCAGGGCTGTAATTGGAATGTTGGCTACTTAGAACACAGATACTCCTCAAAACACTCCCACGGGAATCAAGATGAAGAAAACACTTCACAGCAGGCTAGTACTCATGTTGAGAAGAGCTAGAAAAGCTGGGAAAATTACAAAAACTGTATTTTCAAAGGTATCAGAGAGCTCCAGAGGCAACACAGAATGGGACTAAAATTCCAGGGAGGGAGAAATCTTTCCAAAGGGAGCTAAGGATATGCAGCTGCCTTGTCCTGAGGTTATCTGCTGATTTGGGGTACAGGCTCGTGGTAGAGAATCTGGCTTGGACCAAAGGCTGCTGCTGGGGACAGAAAAACTGGCAGAGCTTTTGTTGATCACATGGGACTGAAAAAATAAGGCTAGGGACTCGAGGGATCCCAAACACACAGGCAAACTTTCCCTCTCAAAATGTGCTGACTTCCAGAACTGCTCTGGGAAAGAGATTAAGGAGCTAACCCCCAAACTCCTAAAAAGAAGAGCAGAATTTTCTGTAACCTCTTCATGCTTAGGAGACAAACACTGACCAAGGTAGAGACCCTGAGAACACAGCATACCAGCAGGGGCTGAGGACACAAGGTTGGCCCGTAGCAGAGAAATCAATGCAGTTTTCATCTGGCATGTGCATGCAAGAGGTGAGGGCTAGATAACCAGGTACTTAATTAAGGGTACAAGTTTCTAGACTGAGAAAGCCCACTGAGAATCTAGAGCAGTGGCTGAAAATAGATCCATACCACAGCACCATGACATTTCAGATATTAAAGAAGGGACCCGGCCGGGCGCTGTGGCTCACACCTGTAATCCTAGCTCTTGGGAGGCCGAGGCGGGCGGATTGCTCAAGGTCAGGAGTTCAAAACCAGCCTGAGCAAGAGCGAGACCCCGTCTCTACTATAAATAGAAAGAAATTAATTGGCCAACTGATATATATATATAAAAAAAATTAGCTGGGCATGGTGGCGCATGCCTGTAGTCCCAGCTACCCGGGAGGCTGAGGCAGAAGGATCGCTTGAGCCCAGGAGTTTGAGGTTGCTGTGAGCTAGGCTGATGCCAAGGCCCTCACTCTAGCCTGGGCAACAGAGTGAGACTCTGTCTCAAAAAAAAAAAAGAAGGGACCCTAAATGCTTTCAGAGAGGAGGAAAAAAAAAAAAACAATTGGGAATCAGAATGGCATTAGACCCTTCAACAGCAATGCTACAAACAATAGAGCAAAACTTTCAAATTTCAGAAGGAAACTGATTTTTCAATCAGAAATTCTATATCTAGATGAACTATCAATCAGTATTAAGTTTCTAGACGGAAAGAGTCTACTGTACCCAGGATGGAAAAGTTGCTGGTGAGTCTATATTGCTCATTAAGTCTATAGTGGTCATCTATTAAGCCATAATATATATTACTTTTAACATATAAAGCAAATTATACCTCCCAAGAAAATAGTGACAAGAAATGTGTCTCCTTATGAATAAAGTATATATGCATTTTGAATATTATTTAAAAAAATCTGTCCGGACACAATCCCACAATGAGACACATCTTACCATGGAATAATGCATTTTTTGCCATAATATTTTTCAGCTAACTGTTGTAGCTTCAGGATACGCTCTGCTTGAATCTGAAAAAGTGTCTTATGGGATGGCAAACCAACATCATACATCCCCTTGGGATATGCAACGCCAAGTCTTGTCCCCTGCCCACCAGCTAGAAGAAGAACTGCTACTTTGTTCTGCGAAATCTGGAAAAGTCCTAGAAAAGGAAACATTTGCATCACACATCTCTACAATTCAACACGTCAGTATTAAACACATATAGGTACCAGCAAAGGCTCACCCTATCTGTATAAGGTATAGAGAACATGGAATCTACACAGACTCATAGAAGACTATCTTGCTAATAAAAACATTTTATTATTAAAACAATTAAATTTATATAACCCAAACAATGAATCATATACTTTAATGAACAAAATATTTTTTTCTGATAATGCCAGGAGGTACGAACCAAGAGATATCATAAACATTTTGCAAGAACTCGACTACTTATTAGATGTGGCAAGTCAAGAAAAAGATAGGCTGAAAAAAAGATACCAAAGTTTTGGGATAAATGTTGATGCAATTAAATGACTTCTAGCCTAAAAATAAATAATAAATAATTAATCAATGAGAATGCAAATATACCAGGCAAGCTACTACCCTGTAAATGTAAAGAAAAGGAAGCTTCAGTTAGAAAAGTGGTAATGTGTAATGGTTAAGAATCCAAGGTCTGAAGTTAGGATTTCTGATTTGAAATCCAACTCAACTGAATAAACTTGGGGGGGGGTTTACCTGCAAAGGGCCTTAGAAAATTTTGTAGGCTGATGGAATCGTTCTATATCTTGATTAGGGTGATAGGTATATGGGTATATACATTTGTTAAAACATAAAACTAGTGTATTTTATTATATGTAATTATATATTGATAAAATTTATTTAAATGCCTTTTTAAAAACATGAGCCGGCCAGGCGCGGTGGCTCCCGCCTGTAATCCTAGCACTCTAGGAGGCTGAGGCAAGCGCATTACTCGAGGTCAGGAGTTCGAAACCAGCCTGAGCAAGAGCAAGACCCCGTCTCTACCATAAAATAGAAAGAAATTAATTGGCCAACTAATATATATATAGAAAAAATTAGCCGGGCATGGTGGCGCATGCCTGTAGTCCCAGCTACTCAGGAGGCTGAGGCAGGAGGATTGCTTGAGCCCAGGAGTTTGAGGTTGCTGTGAGCTAGGCTGATGCCATGGCACTCACTCTAGCCTGGACAACAAAGCGAGACTCTGTCTTAAAATAAAATAAAAAATAAAATAAAATAAAATAAAATAAAATAAAATAAAATAAAATAAAATAAAATAAAAACATGAGCCATCTACACTAGCTCAGAGGGATGTGAGATTCTGTCTTTTCATTATTAACTTACTTCTCTCTGGAAGCCTGTCAGTTTCCATCAGTTGAATGTTTAGCAATAAATAGTAATCAAACAATGCTTGAATTAAAAATGTTATTCTTTGAACCAAAATAAATTCAAGATGGATTCAAGATCCAGACACAAACAAACGAAACTATAAAAGCTATTTAAAGAGGCTCTCAGTTTGAATTTTAAAAATACCCAAATCTCGCCATATTCCATTCCTAAGACCCAGGTCATCACTCAAAGGTGGACAGTCCCAGCACCACAGGCAGAGTAGCTTGTGGGAAGAGGCTACGTGGAAACTGAGTCTCTGGCAGGAGATTCACCTCGCATACAGCTCATCAGAAAGGTCATGCTGTGTTTTCAAAAGGAAACATTTCATATGGTATAATCCAATCCCTTTTTGGATTCAGTCTTCACTTTATTTAGTACTGGATGTAGTTCAGTCTGGATAAGATATCACTTCAAAATTTATGTGGTACCATCTCCATTTTGAGGTTTAACTGTGGAGAATAAAAAGGAACTCTCATCTTGAAAGTTCTGAAACATCTGATCATTAATAAGAATGTGAATACCAATGGGACCTGCCTGTAAACCTGGTAAATTTGGTGGAAAGGAATATTAAACACTAATGCGGGCCGGGCGCAGTGGCTCACGCCTGTAATCCTAGCACTCTGGGAGGCCGAGGTGGTGGTGGATCGTTCGGGTGGATCGCTTGTTTGAGGTCAAGAGTTTGAAAGCAGCCTGAGCAAGAGCGACCCCGTCTCTACCAAAAGTAGAAAGAAATTAATTGGCCAACTAAAAATATATAGAAAAAAATTAGCCAGGCATGGTAGCACATGCCTGTAGTCCCAGCTACTTGGGAGGCTGAGGCAGGAGGATTGCTTGAGCCCAGGAGTTTGAGGTTGCTGTGAGCTAGGCTGACGCTACAGCACTCTAGCCCAGGCAACTGAGTGAGACTCTGTTTCAAAATAAATAAGTAAACACTAATGCAGTTTTTCGGGTGACTTCTGTCTGAGGCAATCATTTCCTTTAAGTAGATTGCATGACAAACAGAGTGTCCCACTGACATTCTTGTTCCACTGCCTGCAGCTTACTCCTGCTCCCAGCAGACGTAGGTGGTTACAAGAAACAGAAGAGTTTACAGTGGCTTATCAGAGGTCAAATGCTTCCTGGATAACTTCCTGCTTGGACTAGTTCCTCCTATACATTTTAACTTGGACATGCGCCTGGAACAAGGATGACAGCATAGGTCTTTGCAAAGTAGAATGCTGTCAGAACTTTCATTTAAATTGTCAGAACTCCAGAATAAGTGGAGTGTGGTAAACAGGCTATTCAATGGTAGAAATAAAGGAAAGCTATCCAAGACAATTAGTCAGATGAGATATTTTAAGTCTTTAATTTTTAATCACATGTTACAGCTGAAACTTATTTCCCCAAAATGTTAAGCACAAAAAGCAGACTAATCAGAGAAATCTCTTATTCGTACCAGTTTTAGATAGTAAGTGATTACTGTGAATTTCATTTGGCATAATAATGGCATTGTGATTAGTAAGAAAACACCTATATATTTAGAGATGGATTTTGAATGATATGAGGGTAAAAATAAAATGATGTTTGGGATTTAGCCTACAATACTACAAAAGAAAAAGGGAGAAAGCAAAAGAAACAAAAAATTTGATAATTTTTAATCAAGATGGTATGTGTAGGGGTTCACTATACTAAATTTGCCTTGAAATATTTATTTCAAAATATGCTTGGAATTTTCATAATAAATTCTTCAGCAGGCTACAAAACTGTTCACAACCATAATCCCAATGTGTGCATATGTGTATGTGTGAAAGAAAATACTGTAAAATATTACTTGTGAGTATTTATCTCTGGATGGTGAAATGTCAAAGATTTGTATTTTTGCCTTTGTAATTTTTAGCATTTTCCATTTTCTCTAAAATAAGCATATTACTTTTAAAAGAAAATGATCTATTCAGCTGTCAGTAGTGCTGTACAAAAGAAATAAAAAAATAAAAGATTAAAATTAAAAGTAAATATAATTTAAAAATTTAAAAAATCACTATAATAGAATTCAGAAAATATAGGAGATGATGTTATGAATCCATTTCTTCTAAACAATCCATTTACTTTTCTACTACTGTGTGATTGAGAAGCGCCATTACAACTAAAAGGAAAATGTCTCAGAGGCAAAAATATAAAAAGGCTAACATTGAATAGTAATTAGTTATTTTAATAAAATTAGTAGACTGTTTTGTGTTCAAGTAAGCAAGTGTTAAAGAATGGTGATTATTATTAAGCAAACATATTTTCCCAGTGTATTGTTACTAAAATGACATTCTCAAAGCTTCTACTAGTTTTCTTTTAAAATCTCAGCTTTGCAAAATAAGGATTTTCCAGTTGCTCCTCTATATTCCATTTTATACAACTGGCCAGAAAACTTGAAGAATTAAAGCAAGCATTCTCTTCAGTAAGGACCACAGTGGCCACTTACATATTCACACTTCATAAATAAAGAATTTTCCACTCTAGGCATTAAAATATCCATTATCATGTCAATAACCACCAGACACTTTAAAATTACTATACAATGCTTTTCTATTCCCCTCATCCAGAGGGATAAGAAACTGTCCTTGATACACAATTGCCATGATCTTCCTTCTACCTGAAATATAATACCATAATCTTTATACTTACTGCAGATACCTGTACTACTGAGAACTTATTGCAGAAACTTCATTTTGTTATGAATTGTGAACACATGGTAATTTCTGGCTAAGTGAAAAGGATACAATGTCAGTATAAGTCTCCTTCTTCACCCCTACCATGTAAGCCACAAATATTGTTCTCTTGACAGTAAGCCAAAAGGAAGTTTGCTTTGCACCTTCTTATCCTATACTTGGTAATAGCTCCAGACTGTAGTTTAAATGAAAGTCATAAATGTAGACTATGGCCGGGTGCGGTGGCTCACGCCTGTAATCCTAGCACTCTGGGAGGCCAAGGCAGGCGGATTGTTTGAGCTCAGGAGTTCAAGACCAGCCTAAGCAAGACTGAGACCCAGTCTCTACTCAAAAATAGAAAAATTGGCCGGGCGCTGTGGCTCACACCTGTAATCCTAGCTCTTGGGAGGCCGAGGCGGGCGGATTGCTCAAGGTCAGGAGTTCGAAACCAGCCTGAGCAAGAGCGAGACCCCGTCTCTACTATAAATAGAAAGAAATTAATTGGCCAACTGATATATATATAAAAAAATTAGCCGGGCATGGTGGCGCATGCCTGTAGTCCCAGCTACTCGGGAGGCTGAGGCAGGAGGATCGCTTGAGCCCAGGAGTTTGAGGTTGCTGTGAGCTAGGCTGACGCCACGGCACTCACTCTAGCCTGGAAAACAAAGTGAGACTCTGTCTCAAAAAAAAAAAAAAAAAAAAAATAGAAAAATTTAGCCGAGCATGGTGGCACATGCCTGTAGTCCCAGCTACTAGGGAGGCTGAGGCAGGAGGATCGCCTGAGCCCAGGAGTTTAAGGTTGCTGCAAGGTAGGCTGACGCCACGGCACTCTAACCCAGGTAACAGAGTGAGACTCTGTCTCAAAAAAAAACCTGAATAAATGTAGACTAGTTCCACACAGTCCAACAAAAAGGCCATAGAGAAGATTAAAATTATAAGAGGTCTTGATTGTTGCTTATGTTCCTCATTACACAAGGTCGAAGCTTTGACTTTCCATAAGAGTTAATACTAAGACTTCATCCCTTAAAATCCCAAAGAGAAATACAGGCAGCTGGGCTACGAGAGGGTAAGAAGAGGGTAAGAAGAGACCTATGTAAGAAGAGGCTTTTGGTTTGGAGTACTAGCCTTTTTTCTTTCTTTCTTTTGAAGCTTATTCTCATCTATATAGAGTAGTAGCCTTTTTGAAACTCAAGGAAGGAGGGAAGGATTTGTGAATCCACTGTTAATAGCAGTCACGGTATCACTAAAACTCTCCATTCACAAGTATTCACCTGGAAATCATTCCCTCCTATCTTCGAAGCAGAGCCCTCTCCTAAGTAAAAAGCTAATTAGCCACTACCAAGCATTTCGGATCTGAAAGAAACCTCCTTGAAGAACATCCAGTTATTTTCAAACTGTTTTTTTAAATCTCCAAACCTTTCTAAATGAAAGTTGATGTAAAGAACAAATACAAAACAGAAGAAAGCAGAACAGCTCTTGTAGTGGGAAGATAAAGGGGTGGGAGACTCACCTGCTTAGTTATCTTCTCCCCCTCCCTAGAGGAGACAGCTCCTCAGCTGATTTTCAGTAAATTTATGAGCCCAGAGAAAGATACAAAGAGACATACAGAAAGCTGATAACGCCAGTTATCTTTCTTTCTTTCTTTCTTTTTTGAGACAGAGTCTCACTTTGTTGCCCAGGCTAGATTGAGTGCCGTGGCGTCAGCCTAGCTCACAGCAACCTCCAACTCCTGGGCTCAAGCAATCCTTCTGCCTCAGCCTCCCGAGTAGCTGGGACTACAGGCATGAGCCACCATGCCCGGCTAATTTTTTCTATATATATATTAGGTGGCCAATTAATTTCTTTCTGTTTATCGTAGAGACAGGGCCTCACTCTTGCTCAGGCTGGTTTCGAACTCCTGAGCTTGAGCAATCCACCCACCTCAGCCTCCCAGGGTGCTAGGATTACAGGCATGAGCCACCGCGCCCGGCCAGTTATCTTTCTTTTAGTTAGGGGGGAGTGCCAAAGTGTGGAAGACAAAATATTAAGAAAAATAGCCACAGTGTGGTACAAATACAGACTAGAAGATTATATCTATAATATTATTGCACATCTATAAAAGTAAATGTATATATAATCAAGTACTGCGTGATAATGTGAGCAAATAAAAACATATTTGATGAGGTTATGGGCTATTTCTGTTACTTTGAAATTATTTCAGCAATAAAATAATGTCTTTGGCCGGGCGCGGTGGCTCACGCCTGTAATCCTAGCACTCTGGGAGGCCGAGGCGGGCGGATTGCTCAAGGTCAGGAGTTCAAAACCAACCTGAGCGAGACCCCGTCTCTACCATAAAAAAATAGAAAGAAATTAATTGGCCAACTAATATATATATATATAAAAATCAGCCGGGCATGGTGGCTTGTGCCTGTAGTCCCAGCTACTTGGGAGGCTGAGGCAGGAGGATCACTTGAGCCCAGGAGTTTGAGGTTGCTGTGAGCTAGGCTGACGCCACGGCACTCACTCTAGCCTAGGCAAGAAAGCGAGACTCTGTCTCAAAAAAAAAAAAAAAAAAAAAAAAAAAATAATGTCTTTTAAAAAGGAAAGAAAATTATTTGCTCATTCACAGTTGAGGAAATGAGGCCCAGATTTGACAAGGATCATGTACAAACACTCAAGAGCCTTGGCTACAATATTTAGTCAACCTTTTATTTACAGAGCAGTAGTAGACTATAAAAACTGCAGCTCTCAACTCCACCAAAACCTACAGTTGAGCTATCTTGCTATTCACAAAAGCACAAATTAGGATTAGTTATGAGGACAGATTTTATGATATACTTTAGAATAAAAAGCATTGGGGTAGTTCAAACATTTATTGACCAATTAATAAGTGCCTAACTATTGTAAATGCTACATTGCATACACAGATAACATGGACATGGGCTGCTCTTAAAAGTTTACAATGTACTGAGAAAGACAGAGGTAAATAATTCTTTTGGCAGAATTCTTTGGCAGAATAAATCTATATGGTAGAATGATTTAAAGCATGAACAACTAATTCCAAGTTGGGACACTGAAAAAAAGGTCATGGATCAAATAATGTGTGGGGAACTTTAAAGAATGAGTGTAAGCTCCCCAAGTGGCAGAGCCACTGCACAACTCTAAGAGATGATCTTACAAGGTGACCCAGCTGGGTAGAAAAGGGCAAGGCCACACCAAGGTAAGGATAAACATAAGCAAAGGCATAACATAATGTTCAGGGAAAAGGTGAACTATTTGGTTCAGCTAAATGCATACAGCAAGAGACAAGATTGGCAATACCGGCTAGTACCAGGTTAAGGCAGGTTTTCAGACTAAGCCGGCTTACCTTGAAATGTTTAACTCGTGCTTCTGAAAAAGAAATCTAGAAGAAGCATGGAAATTGAGGAGAGAAAGACACTGGAGACAAGACCTGAATAAGAGAAGCCTTGAATCAGACATCAGAAATGAAAAAAAGAGGCCGGGCGCTGTGGCTCACGCCTGTAATCCTAGCTCTTGGGAGGCCGAGGCGGGCGGATTGCTCAAGGTCGGGAGTTCAAAACCAGCCTGAGCGAGACCCCGTCTCTACTATAAATAGAAAGAAATTAATTGGCCAACTGATATATATATAAAAAAAAAAAATTAGCCGGGCATGGTGGCGCATGCCTGTA
This sequence comes from Microcebus murinus, assembly GCF_040939455.1. NCBI lineage: Eukaryota > Metazoa > Chordata > Mammalia > Primates > Cheirogaleidae > Microcebus > Microcebus murinus. Next base: position 110,333,502 of record NC_134105.1, on the reverse strand, counting down.
GTCCCAGCTACCCGGGAGGCTGAGGCAGAAGGATCGCTCGAGCCCAGGAGTTTGAGGTTGCTGTGAGCTAGGCTGACGCCACGGCACTCACTCTAGCCCGGGCAACAAAGTGAGACTCTGTCTCAAAAAAAAAAAAAAAAAAAAAAGAAATGAAAAAAGAACGTAGGGACTGGCAACAGGAGACATTGAAGAGGTCTTAGCAAGATTAATTTGTTACTTTCTGCATGGTCACCTGGTTAAAGGTGGTTTGACAATCAAAATATTAGTTACAGGATCCAGCTACTTTACAATTGGAGTATATCTCATAACAAACTTTAGAACAAATATGCACATGCTCAGTACCTTCACTTTCCCAGGCCTGAAGCTGATCTTGATCCCTGGTAGCACTCCCCAACACCTCTCGAGGGACAGGTTCCATTCGTGCATCCACTTTCTCTTGGTGAGAGGACTGGTTAAATCCTTCAATGGCCTTTTGGAAAAAGAAGTTCAGCTCCTCAAAGTTCATGGCCTGGAGCTCTGCATAAAGTTCTACCTGTTGGGCTTCTTCAAGCTCATTCCAGAAATGCAGGAGGTGTTCTTGTCCAGCTTTGGACAACCTGAGTTTGAGGTCATTAACATTCATAATGCTCTTATAGTCGAGCTTTATGACAATAGGGGTGTAATTTATGCACCTGTAAACCTAAAAGGAAAAAGGAATTAATAGCAAGTCAAAGTCCAACCTCCAAATTTGAAGCATTTTTTTCCTACTAAAAATAAGTATGAGTTTTTAAAACTTGATTTAAGGAAATTAACTTCTGTCTTTCCATCAGTCAATATTTGTAAGAGACTAAAGCTGTAAGACAATAATATGTACCAGTCATTGCGTTAAGTACTTTACCTTCATGGTCTTGTTTAAATTTTCAACAACTCTAAGGCATAGGTACTATTATTATATTATCACTATTTTACACCTGAGGAAACTGAGGCACAGAGAGACCAAGCAACCTAGCCAATTGGTGGAGCTGGGAGGGGAACCCAGGCAGTCTGATTCCAGGGCTCAAACTCTTTACCACATTGAGATAGATGCCTATGTACTACTCCTTGGATCACTGAACTACCACTGAAAAAATACTTAACTGGGTGGGGCATAGTGGCTCACACCTGTAATCCTAGCACTCTGGGAGGCTGAGGGGGGAGGATCACTCAAGGTCAGGAGTTTGAACCAGCCTGAGCAAGAGCAACTCCTCTCTACTAAACATAGAAACAAAAAATTAGCGGGGCATGGTAGCACATGCCTATAGTCCCAGCTACTTGGGAGGCTAAGGCAGAAGGATTGCTTGAGCCCAGGAGTTTGAGGTTGCTGTGAGCTAGGCTGACACCACATGGCACTCTAGCCTGGGCAACAGAGTGAGACTCAGTCTCAAAAAAAAAAAAAAAAAAAAGAATACTTAACTGCTTCAAATTTCAACTGTTTTTCTTTTATCTCTAATGATAGAAAACAACTCTGTTGTATTAAGAATACAGCAATATTCAGTAAGATAGAACCACATATAATCATGAAAAGCACATTTCATTTCAATAGCAACTTCTGTAGAGAAGCAATAAAAACACATCTATTATCTCTGCTAAGAACTTGGACCCTAGAGACAAGCAATACATAGATAATAATCAGTGAGTAGGACAATGTTTTCTACAGAGCATTCTGTGATAATATAGTAAACTGTTAAACTGCATAGTGCTAAAAAAAGAGAAAATGAGGAAATATTTAATCTACTAAGCTAATAGAGAAAATGTAAGATGAGACAGTCATTGTCTATAAAGAGTTCACGAGACATGATTCTAGCTGTGCGTCAAGGGTTTAGCAGACTATGTAGATAAGATTAGGAAACAAGCAGAGCCTGGGGGCATGAGAAGCAAGCAGAGGAGGGATGGGAACAGTAAAAAGTGAACATCTCATGAAGAATGATGGGAAAGGGTCTAGGGTAGGGCTAGACCACAAAGAGCCTTGAAAACTAAGCAAAAGAATTTAGACCTGATAGAATAATAGGAAGCCAACAGGAGATTACCAAACAGGGCAGTGCCACTATGCTTTAGAGAGATGAAAGGAGCAATGGCATAGAATAGACTGTGAGAAGGGACAACTAGAAGCAGGAAAACAAGTTGAAAGACAACTGCAGGTCTGAAAAACCAAAGGCCCGAAGCAGATTAGCTACAGAGGAAGTAAGAGTGAAAGGGACAGATTCAAGGGTCACTGTAAAGAATCATCACTGCATCATAACTTAGATGTGAGGGACAGAGGAGGAGCAGGTCCAAAGAACTAACCCATCTATCTTCTCCTCCCAGAGGAATAGTGAAAAGCAGTTATATGTGGTAGTTCAGAGCACAATTCTAGGTTCAGCTGAATCATTTAACTGCCCCATGCCTCAGTTTCCTTTCCTGCAAAATAAGATTAATACTACTATCTACTTCATCAGCACCATATATATCAAACACCATTTAGCAGCTCAGGTCAAGAGAACCTACATCTGTGTGTGCCCTCAGACAATAATGACACTAGGCACTTACATATCACAGTGTGGCAGTACAACTCGAATTGCTTTATAGATACTAGTTTATTTAATCCACGAAACAACTCTAAGATACTGGTATTGGGATTATTTTACACAGGCAGAGATAACATGCCCAGAGTCCCAGTGCTGCTATTTCTGTTGAATGGCCGCAGGCCCACAAAAAACCTCCTCACTTACATATGTAAATAAGTTACTCCTAAAAATTTCCTTTTAATGTGCAAATGTATGTTAACACATAATTTAGGGAGGAAAATTATTTTAACATTCATGTGCCATTATTAATTCATTCAACAAATATTCAGTGAGCACTTCCTATCCAGACACTATGTGGGTGACAGGGACATGAAGTGAAGAAAGTGACAACGTGCATGCCTATTTACAGTGTAATAGACAAAACATAAGATGTCAGGTAGTATTATGAGACAAGGCTGTGAAGAAAAATAAAGTGGTATAAAGGGCTAAAGAGCAACAGGCGTGATGGTGGGTATTTTAGACAGGGTGGTCAGGGAGGGTCTCTGTAGAGCTGACATTTGAGAATAGACATGAATGAAGAGGGGGGCAAACCAAGTCAATATCTTAGGGAGGCACATTCTCGGTAGAGAAAGCTGCAAGGGAAGTAATCCCAAGAAAGCAATGTGCTTGGTGTGTTCAAGGAAGAGCAAGAAGGTCGATGCAGCTGGAGCTGAGTGGCTGAGGCAAACGATGATTGGAAATAAGGCAGGAGAAGTGAGCAGAGACCAGATCAAGTGGGGCCTTGTGGTCAAGGTAAGGACTGTGGAGTTTCAGAAGCCACTCAGGAATTTGGAGAAGGAGAATATTATGGTCTGATATAGGTTTTAAAAGGATCATTCTGCTGTCCTGTGGGGGGAAAAGACGATAATGAAGGCAAAAATAGAAGCAGGCAGACCAGTTAGAGAACTACTACTGTAATCTAGATGAGTGATGCTGATGGCTGAGTGGTGGTGAAAGTGGATTCTAAAAGTAGTCCTAAATGATTAGGTAATGGATTGAACTCGTGGAGTGGGCGAGAAAGATAGGAATCAAGCAACTATGACTCCAAGTAGTGGTGTCATTCACTGAGGATGGGGAAACACTACAATAGGTGCAGATTCAGGGATATTGTGTAGAGAGTGGGGAGAATCAATACTTTAGTTCTGGTCATGTTACGTGACCCCTTCTCTACAAAAAAAAAAATATATATATATATATATGTATATATATATATAAAGCCAGGCGTGGGTGGCACATGCCTATAGTCTCAGCTACTTGGGAGGCTGAGGCAGGAGGATCGCTTGAGCCCAGGAATTTGAGGCTGCAGTGAGCTATGACGATGCCATTACACTCTAGCCTGGGCAACAGAGTAAGACCTTGTCTCTTAAAAAAAAAAAAAAAAAAGAAAGAAAGAAAGAAATAGGATCAAATCAGGCAAGAAAGATGCCTATTACACATCCAAATACAAAAGCTGATTAGACAGCAAAACATAGTAGTCTAGACTTAAGAGGTGATACCGGAATTAAAGATAAAACTTTCAAGGTCATCAGCATACATGACATAAGAGTTATAGACTGAATGTAATCCTCTAGGGAACGCACACAGATACAAAAGTGAAGTCAGAAGACAGCCTTGAACACTCACTAAGGTGTTCTAAGCACCTTAGGGCCTAGAAAAGGCATTTCTATTTTATAGGTTTCAAGAGTTATGACACTAGTTTTTTTTTTTTTTTGAGACAGAGTCTCGCTTTCTTGCCTAGGCTAGAGTGAGTGCCATGGCGTCAGCCTAGCTCACAGCAACCTCAAACTCCTGGGCTCAAGCAATCCTCCTGCCTCAGCCTCCCGAGTAGCTGGGACTACAGGCACGAGCCACCATGCCCGGCTGCTTTTTATATTATATATATTAGTTGGCCAATTAATTTCTTTCTATTTTTATGGTAGAGACAGGGTCTCGCTCAGGCTGGTTTTGAACTCCTGACCTTGAGCAATCCGCCCGCCTCGGCCTCCCAGAGTGCTAGGATTACAGGCGTGAGCCACCGCGCCCGGCCGACACTAGTTTTTAATTTTTTTATTTTTTTTGAGACAGAGCCTCCCTTTGTTGCCTGGACTAGAATATCGTGGCGTCAGCCTAGCTCACAGCAACTTCAAACTCCTGGGCTCAAGCAATCCTGCTGCCTCAGCCTCCCAAGTAGCTGGGACTACGGGCATGCGCCACCATGCCCGGCTAATTTTTTCTGTATTTTTTTAGTTGTCCAGCTAATTTCTTTCTAGTTTTAGTAGAGACTGGGGTCTCACTCTTGCTCAGGCTGGTTTCGAACTCCTAACCTTGAGCGATCCTCCCACCTCAGCCTCCCAGAGTGCTAGGATTACAGGCGTGAGCCACCACGCCCAGCCAATAATTCTCTTTGTTTAGAAGCTCTACTCTCCAGGCCCACCGGGGTGGCAATGTCACCCCACAGTTCGGGAGGCACCACCCATACGAAGGCTCTCTGCCACTATGAATATGCACCCAAAATGGATAAGTAAACCTCTTAGAGCTTCTGAAAAACAGTATTGGGGTTGAGCCATAACCACTAACTGAATCCTATATATGCTTGGCAGCAAAGCCTATGAAGTGTTTCTTAGTCCCAGCTAAGTGAGCCAACTGACTAATGGTGAAGGAGCAGACAGTTGCCTTGAGTTTCCTGCAAACCCTTGGGTTCACACTCACTGAATCTCACTTGAAAGTCCCTAAACTTTTGCACCGCATAATGACACACACGTGTTATCACAATCACTATTACCTGATTTCAGATTTTGTGAACCATGTACAAATAAACATAGCACAGCGCCAGGCCGAACTTGATAAAATCTTCAAGAAGCCATATGTTCAGCATGTGTGCTCTCGGCCCTCCAATACCACCAACCTTCTGCTTGGCGAAATGAGGGGAAACCCCGAAATTTCAATCCTCTCTCACTCCCAGTGTTAAAACAAAGTAGCAAAGCAAGTAGGTTTTGTCCCGGTGGTCCCCCACAGGTTATCTCCTGTCCTTCTTGCCAGCGCTCTCAATTCTTTTCCTCATACATTCGAGACACACCAACTCGCCCCCACCTGACAGTTCCAACGACGGCTCGTCCCCACTGAAGGCCCCCAAAACTTGGTATAACTGTCCACAAGGCTCTCGCCTGAGAACCTCAAGATCCCTATCGCCCACCTAGGAGAGGCCCCACTCCCAACCCGACCGCCTTGACGACGCCCTAGGACTCCAGATACTGGCTCAAAACTCCTCCCCCAACGCCACCAGCCCACCTAGGGAGCCCCCGCCCCATCCCCGGCCCCGCCACCCACCGGCGGCCCAACCCACACACCCTCCAGCGGGGTCGCCAAGGGCAGGGCGCGACTGCGAGGCGCACAGGTAGGGTGTGGGCGCGCAGGCGGGACCCTCAGCGCGTGCCAGGCTGCCAGCGTGTCACCTACGTGCGACGCGTACCCACGTCTGCACGCGCGGCCGTGGGAGCGCGTGTGTGGCGGGACCGGGCCCTCCGCCCGCCGGGATCGCGGGCCCCGCCGTCCTCTTACCAGGCTGGGAGCCCCTCACCTTCCTCCACAGCGCCGCCTGGCTCGGGCTCCTTCCGCACGGCCACTCATCGGCGTACCGCACCCGCTCGGGATATATACCCTCATCCGGGAGGCCGGGGCGGCGGGGCGGGCCGGGAGCGGGGGCCGAGGGGAGCGCCAGCCCCGGCCACCCCGCCCCTCTCGCCGCTCCTAGTGGCTGCCAGCCGGGGGAGGAGCGGAAGCCGGCGGCCCAGACACGTCAGCGCCCGGAGCGCAGCAGGCGGGAGCCGGGGCGGGGGCGGGGCTTGGCGCGTCACTCATTCTCTGGCCCAATGGGGACGGCCCCTGGAGTCCTGTCAGCAGACGGCCCCGCCCCTCCAGTGCTCCAGGTCGGGGTGGGAGGGGCGTCAGCTGCAAGCGCCTGGAGGGCAGAGGCCGGCCCCGCCAGGGTACCGCTGGGCGGGTCCTAGGAACCTTGGGTTGTGCGGCTCGCAGTCATCCCCATGGCTCGGAGGCGCGGAGGGCACGCCCTGTCCAGAAGCGGGCCGCGGAGTTGGGCAGGGAGCTGTGTGTCCTCGGAGGCGGATTTCTGAACTCCCACGCGGGTGGTTGGGCAAGAGCGGCGGGTTTCTCTGCGGAGAACCCTTAGGGACGGGCCTGGCGCGCACTCTGACCTTGGGCAAGTTATTTCATCTCGAGCTCGCCAGACGCCTGGCAGGGCCCCAGACTCGCCTCTGGTGGTGCTTTGGATTCCAAGCGGGCGAAGCCAGGCCCGTTTCCTTTTTGCACAAGCAGACACCAAAAGAAAGAGGAAATGCAAGCAAAGGCATCAGATAACCTGCGCTAGTGACACGCGCGACAGTGAAAGTGAGCCCAGGGTCATCTTTGCGTGTCTGTGGACTTAACCTCGCTGGGCCTCAGTATTCTGCGAGAAGATAGTGGTTGGACTGGACGACCTCCAGGGCCAGTATTTACAGTCCTGTTATATAACCTTTTGCAGGTGTGCTCGCGCAGGGCGCAGGTTAAATATTCAGCACTGCGCTCTTAGAAGCTATGTTTACATTTAAAGTTGTGTTGCATTTTGCATAGTTTTTGCAAGAAGTCCAGTATGTTCAAATACCAAAAATACCTAGATTTAGCATAGAACCAAAGAAATTCAGGCATTTAGATTCCTTTCTTCTACTTTCTTGAGTGCTAGGGCCTTTTAATTTCCTTTATCAGTTGCAAAAGCACCCACATCAAGTAACAACAACAGCAGAACTTAAACCTGGTAAGTAATGCTGGTAGATTTACATTCAGGAGATTGAATGCTCTCCATCTTTCATGATCCCAGACCTTCATTCATGTATTTGAAAGCTTTATAATGTAGTGATTGGGTAAGAGCAGGGGATCTGAAGACAGAATTTCAGCTTTATTGCTTGTGATCGCTGGCAAGTTAGTTAGCTCTTGTGCATCAGTTTATTCATCTATATAAAATACAAACAATAATAGAAATGCCTTTAGGACTTTAGGACTGTTATGAGAATTAAACCAATCAATGCTTATTCTATGTTGAAAATTTGAACTAGGAAACCCAGATTCAAAATCATAGTTCTAGTCTAACTAGCTGTGTGAGTTTGAGCAACTCGTTAAACGTCTCTAAACTTCAATTTCCTCCTTTATAAAATGAAAATAATACCTACTTCACATGAATATAGTAAAAATTAAGTGAGAAAGAACCTAAAATAATGCCTGGAGTATTACAAGCATTCTGTTAATCTTAGATGAATGCATTAAAAAAGAGCAAAGTCATTGTTTAAAAACCCTTTAAGGCTGGGCGTGGTGGCTCACACCTGTAATCCTAGCAATCTGGGAGGCCAAGGCCGGTGGATCATTTGAGCTCAGGAGTTGGAAACCAGCCTGAGCAAGAGCGAGTCGCCATCTCTACTAAAAATAGAAAGAAATTAATTGAACAACTAAAAATATATAGAAAAAAAAAATAGCCAGGTATGATGGCCCATGCCTGTAGTCTCAGGAGGCTGAAATATGAGGATCCTTTGAGCCCAGGAGTTTGAGGTTGCTGTGAGCAAGGTTGACACCACAGCACTCTAGCCAGGGCAACAGAGTGAGACTCTGTCTCAAAAAAATAAAAAAATAAAAGCCTTTTAAAGACAAAAAGTAGAAATGGGGTCCAGCTCAAATGTGTTATAAAATCAAATTTTTGGCCGGGCGCTGTGGCTCAAGCCTGTAATCCTAGCTCTTGGGAGGCCGAGGCGGGCGGATTGCTCAAGGTCAGGAGTTCAAAACCAGCCTGAGCAAGAGCGAGACCCCGTCTCTAAAAAAAAAAATAAATAAATAAAAAAATAAAATAAATCAAATTTTTACTTTTACCTTTATTGCTAGTTTTTTGTGTTTTTTCTGGTTACTAGACAAAAGAAGAGCCTTAACCTCATATTTCAAGCTAAATGTCCAGCAACTTTTTATACTAAAAAGTTATTTCTGCCCTTCAAAATACTTTTTATATACATGGTCTTTATTTCCTACCCCCTGCAAGGTTTTGGTGGAATCTTATATACGTGGTCTTTTAAGAACTGATTGAAGAGAACAAGACAAGAATGCTCACTCTATCTATGATTATTTAACATTACACTAAAAGTATCAGCTAATGCAATTAGACAAAAGAAATTTTAAGAGGCTTAAGAATTAGAAAAAAATAAACCTACTTTGATTTGCAAATGACATGAGAGAATACCTGAAAAACCCTAGAGAGTCGGCCAGGCCGCCGGGTGCCTGTGGTGGCTCACGCCCTTAATCCTAGCACTCTGGGAGGCCACCGCGGGCAGATTGCTCAAGGTCAGGAGTTTGAAACCAGCCTGAGCAAGAGCGAGACCCCATCTCTACTTTAAATAGAAATTAATTCGCCAACTAATATATATATGTATAAAATTAGCTGGGCATGGTGGCGCATGCCTGTAGTCCCAGCTACTCGGGAGGCTGAGGCAGAAGGATTGCTTGAGCCCAGGAGTTTGAGGTTGCTGTGAGCCAGGCTGACGCCACGGCACTCACTATAGCCTGGGCAACAAGCGAGACTCTGTCTCAAAAAAAAAAAAAAAACTGTAAAACATTCCTGAAAGCCACCAAATATACTTGATAAATAGGAAAATATCTCTTATTGATTCTTATTTATTTTTTTTTTTTTGAGACAGAGTCTCCCTTTGTTGCCTAGGCTAGAGTGAGTGCCATGGCGTCAGCCTAGCTCACAGCAACCTCAATCTCCTGGGCTCAAGCAATCCTTCTGCCTCAGCCTCCCGAGTAGCTGGGACTACAGGCATGCACCACTATGCCCAGCTAATTTTTTATATATATATATTAGTTGGCCAATTAATTTCTTTCTATTTTTTATAGTAGAGACAGGGTCTCGCTCTTGTTCAGGCTGGTTTCGAACTCCTGACCTCGAGCAATCCGCCCGCCTCAGCCTCCCAGAGAGCTAGGATTACAGGCGTGAGCCACCACGCCCGGCCTCTCTTATTGATTCTTAAATTACACTCCTTGTTAAATTATGAATTTATAAATTAGACAAAATTGATACTAAAGTCCTCATGGAAAATATGCAAGAGTAGCTTGAAAAACACTGAAAAAGAAATGCTGTAGGCGGTGCGTGGTGGCTCACGCCTATAGTCCTAGCTCTCTGGGAGGCCAAGGTGGGCGGATTGCTCGAGTTCAGGAGTTTGAAACCAGCCTGAGCAAGAGCGAGACCCGTCTCTACTATAAATAGAAAGAAATTAATTGGCCAACTAAAAATACATACAAAAAATCAGCTGGGCATGGTAGCGCATGTCTGTAGTCCCAGCTATTTGGGAGGCTGAGGCAGGAGGATCGCTTGAGCACAGGAGTTTGAGGTTGCTGTGAGCTAGGTTGATGCCATGGCACTCACTCTAGCCTGGGCAACAAATCGATGAAACTCTGTCTCAAAAAAAAAAGAAAAAAGAAATGCTGTAATAGGAAGCCTACCTACCAGATATTAAAATATTCTATGAATCCTCTATTATTAAGAAAATGTGGTACTGGAACATAAATAGATAGACCAATGGAATAGACTAGAAAGTCCCAAAATGAGCCCAAGTGCATATGGAAATTTACTCTATTATAAAGGTTGCATCTCAAACCACCAGAGCAAAAAAAAAAAGGACAATAATAAATAAATGGGACACCTGGGTAGCCACTTGAGAAAAGATAAAACCCAATCCATACTTCATACCTACAAGAATAAACTCTAAATAGATCAGAGATCTAAGTGTAAAATACAAAATCTTAAAAGTATTAGAAGAAAACATGGAAAACTATACAGCTGCCAGAAACAAAAAAGAATGAGATTAATATGAACTGATATGGAGTGACTTTCAGGATGTATTGTTACATGAACAAAAAAAGCAAAGTGCAAAAGAGCATACACAAATGAAACAAGGGAAAATAAGAAAAATGCACATACATCTGCTTATCTAAAAAAAAACACTAGTGTGATTAGTTACCTGGGGTGGGGGTGGTATGAATCAAGTGGAATGTGTGTGATATGTCTCTAAATATAATTCTCTGTATAGCTTTATTTTGGGAACAATGTTAATGCTTTACATATTATTCAAAAAGTGAAATAAAATGAACAAGTGGGGCGGGGGTCAAACCCTGAAATAGAAAACAAACAAAAATAAATCAACCTAACAATATGTTAAATAGCATAACTTCTCTGAAGGGGACCACAAGGAACTAAGTCAGTAACTTTTGAACACAGTATATTTTTTACAATTTTATTGAATTTGTCTTATAGTAAACTGTAGATATTTAAAGTGCATAATTTAATGATTTTTGACATATGAATATACCCATGAGTGCAGTGTTTTAACTATATACCCTCAATTTAAAGACAAAACAACTGTAAACAAATATTAAACTCTAGTTAGTAATTTTTAGAGTGATATGGGTTAGCAATTCTGGAACTATTTTGTGTGTGTTGTGGATGTCAGCAAATGACTAAATATATAGAAGATAATGGGAGACTATTCTTTTACTGTTATAGAAGAAAATTACAAATATGGAAAGGGAAAGAGACTAGAATTAATTCCTCAGTGCCAGACTGGAGTTGAATTTATCAGTATTAACCCATGGTTTTTAATCTAAATACAGAAATAGATATAGATATGTGTGTATATATGATAGAAATGCACATATAAAAATTTATCTTGGGGCAGTGCCTCATGCCTGTAACCTCAGCACTTTGGGAGGCTGAGGTAGGAGAATCACTTTAGGATGGATATTCAAGACCAGCCCAGGCAACATTGGGAGACCCCATCTCTACAAAATATAATTTAAAAAATTAGCCAGAGGCAGTGATGCATGTCTGTAGCCCTAGCTACTCAGGAGGCTGAAGCAGGAGGATCCCTTGAGCCTAGGAGTTTGAGGCCACAGTGAGATATGATCATACCGTTGCATTCCAGCCTAGGGAGACAGAGTGAGACTCTGTCTCTGTCTCTTAAAAAATAAAATGTGAGCTGGGCGCGGTGGCTCACGCCTGTAATCCTAGCACTCTGGGAGGCTGAGGCGGGTGGATTGCTCGAGGTCAGGAGTTTGAAACCATCCTGACCAAGAGCGAGACCCCGTCTCTACTATAAATAGAAAGAAATTAATTGGCCAACTAATATATAGAAAAAAATTAGCCGGGCATGGTGGCGCATGCCTGTAGTCCCAGCTAATCAGGAGGCTGAGGCAGGAGGATCGCTTGAGCCTAGGAGTTTGAGGTTGCTGTGAGCCAGGCTGACGCCACGGCACTCACTCTAGCCTGGGCAACAAAGCGAGACTCTGTCTCAAAACTAAATAAATAAATAAAAATAAAATATATACATATATATGTATAGAGATGTATGTGTACATTGTACATACATACTTTTCAGTTGTATTTCCTAAGAGAGCCTAGAAATGAGCACTCCTACCAATTGCAATAAGCATACCTATCACCCAGATCTAGTTTTTAAATACCATTACCCTCTAAACTTCTAAAAGGAAATAGTGCTACTTAAGAAATGTCTGATTCCAGAGCTGGACAGGAAAAGTCCAGGTAGGTCAGGAACTTCTTGTATGTAAGAAAGTACCCCCAAACTAATGGGGGGCATGCAAAATTGAAACAGAAGCCAGCTTGAAGCCAATAAGACAATTTAAGCATCAAGGTTAAGACATTATAAAAATGATTTATTACCCACTGAAGAAAATAAGAATTCATAGGGCACACTGATATAGATAAATAAACAAATCAATGACAGAGAAGGGAGAGCATTCCTTTCAGCAGAGTACCAACTAAAAAATGTAGAAGAAATGATGGAGTTAGAAATCATTATAGTACTATTATAGATTCAGACAAGAATCATTAATGGATGCTAAGAACCAGTGAGTGAAACTGGAGTCAGTGACAGGATATTTGCAGTTTTAAAGTATCTTCCCAGAAATTATTTATTAATTACAAAAGGAAAATATTAATTTTCCAGAGGAGAAACCTGATGGACATCATCTTAACCAAATGAGCAAAGTTGTCTTTGTTTTGTTTTGTTTTTATTTTTTATTTTAGCATATTATGGGGGTACAAGTGTTAAGGTTACATATATTGCCCCTGCCCCCCCCCCCACCTCGAGTAAGAGCTCCAAATGAGCAAAGTTAACCTCATCACTGATGGAACAAGCTGACTTCATGTGCTTCTTTTTTTTTTTTTTTTGAGACAGAGTCTCACTTGTTGCCCAGGCTATAGTGAGTGCCATAGCATCAGCCTAGCTCACAGCAACCTCAAACTCCTGGGCTCAAGTAATCCTTCTGCCTCAGCCTCCCAAGTAGCTGGGACTACAGGCATGAGCCACCATGCCCGGCTAATTTTTTCTATATATATTAGTTGGCCAATTAATTTCTTTCTATTTATAGTAGAGATGGTGTCTCGCTCTTGTTCAGGCTGGTTTTGAACTCCTGACCTTGAGCAATCCACCCGCCTTGGCCTCCCAGAGTGCTAGGATTACAGGCATGAGCCACAGCTCCCGGCCTTCTTGTGCTTCTTAAGGTGATTCCCTGAGGATATAATATCCTTCTTTGCCCAAATATGCATATCCTCAATCTAATCATAAGGGAAAAACCAGACAAACTGAGACTGCAGGTTTGTCAAAATAACCGGTTTACTCTTCAAAAACATCCAAGTCATGAAAGACAAATAAAGGCTGAAAAACTGACCCATATTAAAGGAGACTAAAAATACATGCCAGTGTGATTCTGCATTGTATCCTACAATCAGGGAAAATAAATAGCCATAAAGGACATTATTGGAATAATTAACAAAATTCAAATATGGATTTTGGACTAGACAATAGCATTGTACTAATGTTAGATTTTCTGATTTTGAGAATTGTGCTGTGGTTATGTAAAATAATTTCTGTGTTCTTAGGAAACATATACTACAATATTTAGGAGTAAAAATGTATAATGCCTGCAATTTATTCTTAAATAGTTCAGAAAGAAATATATGTGCATGTACATGGTAGAGAGGAAGAAATTTGGGAGGTACAGTAAATAATAATAAAGCAAATGGAGGAAAATGCTAACAATTAGTGAATTGGGGGAAAGGGTATATAGAACTTCACTGTATTGTTCTGCAAGTTCTCTGTAAAATTGGAATTATATAAAAATTTAAAAATACAAAAAAATTAAAATACAGCCAATGGTAGAGTTCTTCACTGTCAGTCCAAACACAAAAGAAAATCTTTCTTTTTAAATTTCAGAATATTACAGGGGCACAAATGCTTAGGTTACATAAATTGTCTTTGCACCACCGAGTCAGAGCTACAAGCATGCCCATCCCCCAGACAGCAGCACCACACCCATTAGAAAATCTTTAACCCTCTGAGCACACAGCGCTGGAGGAAAAGGATTGAAGAAGGGTGTAATAGTCAGTGTAGTTTGCTTGTCCTGTGCTAGGTACATGCCCTCTGGCGTCCAGTCAGAAAGCCAAGCCACTGGAGAAGCTGTAAATGCCACCAGCAGTGCTGTTTATGGTGGCGGCTGTGTGTCCTTTGGACAGGAATAATGATAAGTGTTTTTCTCGGAGTCTCAAACTTCCAGTTGCAAACAGTGAGGCTTAGATGAAGAGTATAAGAACTTGTATGGAGTGGGGATTGCCTGGAGTCCCTCCATGTTTATAGATGGATGTCCCTGAGATCGAACTATTCTCGTAAGAGCAAACAGGCATATTTTCAGCATTCAGTGAAGAACAAAGTAATGTTTGTTCAAAATCTGTTTATTGGGTTATTCTGTGCTGGATCTTGTGGCAGGCACCAAGGGGAACCAAGAGTCTGTGTCCTAATAGTGTGAATTGTGATGGTAAAGAAAAAAAAGAGTCTGTGCCCTCAAGGAATTCACAGGGCAACAATAGAGATAGGAGAAATGTTCGTTTTTCAAGGTAAAGAGCCGTAAGTGCCATAATGAATGCACAAATAAAGGATTTCGGATATCAGAGGAGGGAGAGAATAGAGGAATGAAGTTTCCCAAAAGGATAGGCTAAATAAGGTTTGGGAAAGGGGTGGGGGAGGCATTTACATATTTTCCCACTGGCAACACCATCACCTTTCTAATTCCTGCTGCCTTTTTTTTTTTTTTTTTTTTTTTTTTTTGAGACAGAGTCTCACTTTGTTGCCCAGGCTAGAGTGAGTGCCGTGGCGTCAGCCTGGCTCACAGCAACCTCAATCTCCGGGGCTCAGTGATCCTACTGCCTCAGCCTCCCGAGTAGTTGGGACTACAGGCATGCGCCACCATGCCCGGCTAATTTTTTGTATATATATTTTTAGTTGGTCAATTAATTTATTTCTATTTTTGGTAGAGACGGGGTCTCGCTCAGGCTGGTTTTGAACTCCTGACCTTGAGCAATCCGCCCGCCTCGGCCTCCCAAAGTGCTAGGATTACAGGCGTGAGCCACCACGCCCGGCCCCTGCTGCCTTTTTAATAAAAGACTAAAGAATTTGTACTCAGGTAAAGAACTTAGGAAGTACAATATCTACCTAGGGACTGCTATTATATAAGCTGTGAAATTTGAAGTAATGAAAAGGGAATATTTACCAAAAAGTATGTATTTTTATTAGTATGTTATGATCTCAGCTTGGTTTTTAAAAAGATAAATGGATAATACTTTCACCTATCAGATAGAGAGCTAGATGATAGATAGATAGATAGATAGATAGATGATAGATAAAAGCTATGAAACCTAGAAAAAAGTTGCCTAACTTCCTTGAACTTCAGTTTTCTCATCTACAAAACTAACGTAATAATACATCCCACAGAGTTGGAAAGAGAATTAAAAGAGAAAAGGTATAGCACACAGTAGCCATTCAATAAATGTTTGGTGAACAAATGAAAGAGAAGAAAAGAAAGCCAAAAGGGAAAGAGAGAAAAGAAGCGAAATGGAATAGTTCTCCATTGAAAATACAGAATCAACAGCTCTCTGGGAGGAGAAGGCAAGAGGATCACTTGAGCTCAGGAATTTCAGACCAGTCTGAGCAAGAGTGAGACCTTATCTCTACAAAAAATAGAAAAATTAGCCAGGCATGGTGGCAGGTGCCTATAGTTCCAGCTACTTGTGAGGCTGAGGCAGGAGGACTGCTTGCGACCAGGAGTTTGAGGTTGCTGTGAGCTGTAATGATGCCACTGCTCTCTAGCCAGGGCAACAAAGCAAGACCCTGTTTCAAAAACAAATACAAATAAAAATACAGAGCCGGGCGCCGTGGCTCACGCCTGTAATCCTAGCACTCTGGGAGGCCGAGGCGGGAGGATTGCTCCAGGTCAGGAGTTTGAAACCATCCTGAGAAAGAGCATGACCCTGTCGCTACTATAAATAGAAAGAAATTAATTGGCCAACCAATATATGTAGAAAAAAATTAGCCAGGCATGGTGGTGCATGCCTGTAGTCCCAGCTACTCAGGAGGCTGAGGCAGAAGGATTGCTTGAGCCCAGGAGTTTGAGGTTGCTGTGAGCTAGGCTGATGCCATGGCACTCTAGCCTGGGCAACAAAGTGAGACTCTGTCTCAAAATAAAATAAAATAAAATAAAAATACAGAATTATCAGCACTCTGGGAGGTTGAGGTAGGAGGATTGTTTGAAGCCAGCAGTTTGAGACCTAGTCTCTACAAAAAATAAAAAACTAGCTGGGCATTCGGGCACATGGGAGGCTGAGGCAGGAGGATTGCTTGAGCCCAAGAGTTTGAGGTTGCTGTGAGCTGTGATGACACCACTGCGCTTTAGCCTGAGTGACAGAGTGAGACACTGTCTCCAAAAAGAAAGAAACAAACAAAAACACACAGAATCCTGTTAGGATTCCAGAAGAGATGTTTGAAATGGGCCATTACTATGAACAAACTTAAAAATTCAGAAAGACATACAACAGTATGTTTTTTCTTTTAAGAACAATGGGATTATGGTGACCTTTTAATATCGTTTTGGATGCTTTTTGAGGAGTATTTTCTAAATTTGCTAGAGTAGAATTTTATAATTTGAATAATGTATAATTTTTAATTTCAGAAAAGCAGATATGGTGAACAACTGGAAGAGCTGCTTGCTTGTTTTTCCCTTCAGTTGTGCCAGGCATGTGCCAGTCTGTCCACACTCCTTTGCACACCCAAGTGATGATCCACTCAGGTTTTTCTAACAGTGGGTTGAAAGTGAGCCTGGCTACACGGGAATTGTCTTCCCTCCACTGTCCTGAATGCAATGGCCTCGGCTGGTCACCATGGCCAGGAGAGTCTAGCCCAGCTCAAGTCTCAGTTCAAGGCAAGGCATGAGGCCGGGCGCAGTGGCTCACGCCTGTAATCCTAGCACTCTGGGAGGCCGAGGCAGGCAGATTGCTCGAGGTCAGGAGTTCGAAACCAGCCTGAGCAAGAGCGAGACCCCCGTCTCTACTATAAATAGAAAGAAATTCATTGGCCAACTAATATATATAGAAAAAATTAGCCGGGCATGGTGGCCCATGCCTGTAGTCCCAGCTACTCGGGAGGCTGAGGCAGCAGGATCGCTTGAGCCCAGGAGTTTGAGGTTGCTGTGAGCTAGGCTGATGCCACAGCACTCACTCTAGCCTGGGCAACAAAGTGAGACTCTGTCTCAAAAAAAAAAAAAAAAGGCAAGGCATGAACATTCATGAGATCACCGTTTCCAAGAGCCTACGAACAAATGGGCGGTAGAGGGCTTAGGGTTTGACTTTCCTGCTGACAGTTGCCTAGGACATGAGTGTTTCATTCTCCCAGGAGATCTTCCTGACTTAGCTCACCACTCCTCCCACGCTAGAAATTTTCTGTAGCTCAGGGTGTGTTCTAAAATACTGCGAAATGACAAATACACCCTGTTAAATGACAAATCTTTTTACTCAGTGTTTTCCACACCCTCTCAACTAAAGTACACGCAATCCTTCAGAGGATTTTGATCTGTAAAGTTGTCAGAGAGGTCTTTGTGCATCCACAGTGGGTAGGATGCTGGGGGTGATATACAAAAATGAGGAAATGTACAATCCCTCAAAACAGATTATAACCTCAGAAATGCATATGGAACAAAATTGAATGAACTGGACAGTAAGCACCCAAAAGTGTGTTGGTGTGTGATAATTATGGAGACACACAGCCTCGGGACTCCACACTGAGGTCTGATTTTTATGGTGTGAAGGAGTGGACTTTACATTCCATTCCTGCGCTGTTGGCTAGAGATTATCGGGTCTACCTTTCTTAATTCCTAGATAAGGAGACAAAATTTCTCCTAAGTGAAATGGATCACCAAAGCCCAGAACAAGTAGTTAAGAAGCAGAAGCAAGATTAGAAGTCAATCTATTGCTATTTATCAGGGTTTCTCTGGAGGCGATGAGTGTAAAAAGAATCCAATCGTTAAAAATCTTAACCACCATAATATATGATTCCATATTTCCTTCTCTTAAAGCTAAAGGGCTCATTAGCATTATGGGTTGTAGGTCAGACATTTAACGCCTGCTCTCAGGAGCCCACTTGGCTGGCTCTTTCCAATGCAGGTAGCCACCCAGTGATGCCGTCTCCAGGGGAAAATCCTCTGAAACTTAGCCTAGGATGGCATCTGACCTACACCGAAACTAGAATAGCAACATACTTTGTTCCAAACCTGCCTCTCCACCTGTCTGGTCATTGTTCAGCCACCACCTCTGCTCGGCTGTCAATCTTTCACAATATGGTTTCTCAGATATAGATTATCTCTCATAACATGGTTTTCATGATCGGGTTTCTCAGCTCTACTGTAAGTGCAGTATGTTTAAATTTATTGCTCATTTTTGTCTCTGATGCTTCTCAACCAATTACAAGTGACACACACACACAAGGTATATCACAAGTTATTTTTGTTGTCAGTACCTCCTAGTCACCTAGTCCTTCTCTATGACTCTATGACAGGTGAAATTTGTTTTATATTTTCCAGGCAGTATCTTTAAATAAGGAAAAGATCAAAATGGGATGTCACTTCTAAAATATCTCAGTTACAGCAAGAAACCCCTCAATATTTCTTGCTCTAGGGCCCATTATCTCCTTGGCCTGTGTTACTTAATATTAATGGAGAAAGAACCAATATTGCAATAAAAGCCTGGTAGTGCTAAACTGGCTTGACGTCAAAACCGAAGTAAAAAGGTGTGGCTTCAGAACTTCCCTGGGTTCTCAGAGTTGCTGGGTAATTGTTTTCTGTGTTCCCACAAAACATTCATTTATTTTTATTTTTTTTTTTTGAGAGTATCCAGAAACAGAAAACATTCATTTATTCATTTAATTTGTCTTAGACTTAGCATAAGTCTTAGCTTAGCATAGACTTAGCATAATAGACAAGAACATGAACTCTGAAGCCAGACAGTGTGAGTTTGAATCTGGGCTCTGCAGTTGCTAGCTGAATGACCTTCCACAAGTTAATCGGTGTCTCTGTGCTTTGTTTCACAAACAAGGATAATAATAGGACCTACCTACTAGGGTTACTGTGAGGATTAATTTTTTTTTTTTTTTGAGACAGAGTCTCACTTTGTTGCCCAGGCTAGGGTGAGTGCCGTGGCATCAGCCTAGCTCACAGCAACCTCAATCTCCTGGGCTCAAGCAATCCTCATGCCTCAGCCTCCCGAGTAGCTGGGACTACAGGCATGCGCCACATGCCTCGCTAATTTTTTCTATATATATTTTTAGTTGGTCAATTAGTTTCTTTCGATTTTTTTAGTAGAAACGGCATCTCGCTCAGGCTGGTTTCGAACTCCTGACCTCGAGCAATCTGCCCACCTCGGCCTCCCAGAGTGCTAGGATTACAGGCGTGAGCCACCGTGCCCGGCCAGGATTAATATTTTTTAAGTGTTCAGAGCTGTTTCTGACACAGAATAAGAGCTCTGTAAGTTTGCGTTTACAAAATAATGTTTGCTAAGTTTGGCTTACCGGGTATCAGATATTGCGAGGAGAACGGTGTGGGTTCGGAGAGGGTTGTATAATCTTACCTTCTCTCCTTGAGTGTGATCAGGACCAGGGACTTGCTTCCAACTATTAATAGTAGAATATGGAAAAAGGGATGGGCCATATCCCCTGGGCACATTCTGCTACATGACAAAGGTGAGAGGATGCCACTCCCAAGATAGTGTTACATTATGCAAGACGCCTTCTTGCCAGCAGACTCACTTTCACCACTCTGCTGGCCTTGAAGAAGCAAACTGCCACGTCGTGAATGGCCTCTGGGAAGGACCACAGCAGAGGACTGCATGCAGCTTCTAGGAGCTGAGAGGAACCTCCAGCCAGCAACAATACAAACAAACAATAGCAAAACAATAACAACAACAAACCCTGAAGATTGCAGTCCTGCCCATGCAAGGTGACAGAGGGAGCTTGAGAGTGGATTCTTCTCCAGCCGAGCCTCCAGGTAAGAAGGCACCAGAGCTGCCACCTTGACTGCAGCCTGGTGACAGTTTGAAGCAGAAAACCCAGCCAAGCCCTCGGCCAGCTAAGCTTGATTGCAGCCTTGTGAGAGACCCTGAACCAGAGACTCATGTAGGTGAGCAAATTGGAGACAAATACACATGCTTTTGGACACACGTCTTGATTCTATGTCTGAAAGAAAAACACGCACAAAAACACGCACACATGCTAGTTGTTCTGACTTTAAGTACTTCTCTACCACACAAACACTATATACTTCTCTAGTTCACTGATTTTGCCCTTCTCCTGGATGACTACTTCACGTCTTTCTTCTCTCAGACCTCTATAATCTTCTCCCCCATGCTCACTCTCAACACATAGCCTTGGCCGGGTGTGGTGGCTCACGCCTATAATCCTAGCACTCTGGGAGGCCCAGGTGGGGCGGGAGGATTGCTCGAGGTCAGGAGTTCCAGACTAGCCAGAGCAAGAGTGAGACCCCCCCCCATCTTTACTAAAAATAGAAAGAAATTAATTGGCCAGCTAAAAATATATAGAAAAAATTAGCCGGGCATGGTGGCGCATGCCTGTAGTCCCAGCTGTAAGGCTGGTGGCAGGGGTCCCCTCCCCTCCCTAGATGGAAAAAGAAAACGCTTAGTGACCTGACCTGCCAAGGACAAACTGCCAGGCCCCACTGAGAGGAACCACACCCAGATCTCCACCTGGATTCCACAATACCTCCAGCCCCTCCTATTTCTCAACGACCTTCCAAGGTCACAATAGAGAATCCCAGCTCTTCCCGCCACAAGTCCCTAGCCCCGCCCAAAGGGTATAAAAGGCCTCAGCCCCTTCAAACAGCGGCGACTTCAGGGGCCCCCCGCTCTTGGGGCCCCAGAACCTCATCCACGAGTGTATAATAAAGCCACGTGGTTTGGCCCCAACTCTCTCCCTCTCTGTCTGTCTTTTCTTCTCACCGCTGCCAAAAAACCTTACACCAGCTACTTGGGAGGCTGAGGCAGGAGGATCGCTTGAACCCAGGAGTTTGAGGTTGCTGTGAGCTAGGCTGATGCCACAGCACTCTAGCCCAGGCAACAGAGTGAGACTCTGAAAAAAAAAACAAAAACCAACAAAAAAACCCACATAGCCTTGCTTCTCCTTTCATTGAGAAAAACAAAAGCAATCAGAAGAGAACTTCCACAAGCTCCCACCACCACAACCACCCATCTACTTCTATCTGCACCCATATTTTTATCTTATCTCCAAGTGCTTGGGATAAAATATCTGTGGCCCAATCTCTCTACCTGTGAGCTATTATTAATAATAGATCCCCTCCCCTCATGCCTACTTGAGGACATCATTCCAGGACTTGAATTCTCGCTGGGTATCTCAAAATTTGCATGTCTTTAACTGAGCTCCTGATTGATTCCTGTACCTTTCCCAAACAAAACTGCTTCTCTTTTATCTCTGTGGTTTCTCAGCCCAAAAACTCTGAGAGTGCCCTCTACTACTCTTTTTTCTCATTCCAGATCCAATCTATAGTAAATCCCACAGTCTTTATCTTCAAAATATATCTAGAATCCTATCAGTTCTCACCATCGCTTTCTCCAATCCCTCCTGTCTTACCTGGATTATGGTAATAGTCTCCAAACTGGTCTTGCTTCTACCTTTGCCCCCTTTAAGGCCATTCTTGGTATAATCAGCAGGCAGAATGATCTCTAGAATTATCATTCCTCTGCTCAAAACCCTCTAATGGCTTCCTGTTTCACTCCGGGTAAAATGCAAAATCATCAATGACCATAAGGTCCTACAGGATCTATTCCCCCCAACATCTGACCCACTTCCTTCCCTCTCTCTAATTTCTCTTCTTTATGTTCTCCACGTCCTCTCCCTGCCCTGGTTCACCAGACTGAAGCAACATTGGCTCTTAGAATTTGTCCCGACAGCAGTGGGGAGCCCCTGGTAGGTTTTTATAGGCCATCCTTCTGTCTTCCTCGCCTACAAAGTGAAACAAAATATAGAGGGTTAATATCCCAGACCTGCATACCCTATGGGTATGAAGGCCCTTACAAAATTGCTGTGATTGGCCTTGCTGACCCAGCAAGGGTAGGAAGGGTCCCTTAGGGCCCAAGTGGATGCCACTTCAGACCCCTTTCTTATTTTCCTTTTTGTGATGAAAAATTAAAAGCAGAAAATTCAAAGACCTGAAACTTTTAGTAGTTTTAAAAGACAAAAATTAGATTTTTAATTTTTTTTATCATGCAAGTATTACATAAACATTAAAATCTGAAAAGAGAAAAAGAAGAAAGGAAAGAAGAAAGGGAGGGAAAAAGGAAGGAAGGGAATCATGAGCCTGCTAGCTAAAAACAATTCCTACTAACACTTCAGTATGTTTCTTTACAGACTAAAAATTCTAAGTACTTTGAAAAGAGTATTTACTACCATTTGCAGCAACCCTCCCCAGGGGAGTGAGAGGCACTGTGACTTCATGCAGCAAGCCACACCCTGCCCTAGCTGAGCTCATTTCTTTTTTTTTTTTTTTTTTGAGACAGAGTCTCACTTTGTTGCCCAGGCTAGAGTGAGTGCCATGGTGTCAGCCTAGCTCACAGCAACCTCAGACTCCTGGGCTCAAGCAATCCTCCTGCCTCAGCCTCCCAAGTAGCTGGCACTACAGGCATGGGCCACCATGCCCGGCTTATTTTTTCTATATATATTAGTTGGCCAATTACTTTCTTTCTATTTATAGTAGAGATGGGGTCTCGCTCTTGCTCAGGCTTGTTTCGTACTCCTGAGCTCGAGCAATCTGCCCGCCTCGGCCTCCCAGAGTGCTAGGATTACAGGCGTGAGCCACCGCGCCTGGCCGCTGAGCTCATTTCTCACCCACAGTTTTAGAAAGACACCCTGGGTTTGCTCATGAGCCTGAGGCCTTTCTGGTTTTTCTCTGAGGTAACTGCTGACTGGGTTTCTCTTGGCTGTCAGCCTGCTTAGAAAAGATAAGCTGGATTCTCCTCTTGACAGAAAAATGATAAATTTAATTGCATGTATGCCCAGCGGTTATAATGAATGTGCGATAAAATATAAACAGGCCACCCAAGAATAGCATAAATTCTCTTGACTGAAGTGAACATACAAGTTTTTTCTTCTCCTCACCAGAACACCTCGTTAAATTACATCATGATGGAATTCTACAGATATCTTTTTGTTTTTTAGAGATTCATGTGTCCTTTAATCCATCTATTTGTCTCCGAATACTATCCCATTAGGGTTAGGTTTTTTTTTTTTTTTTTTTTTTTTTTTGAGACAGAGTCTCACTTTTGTTGCCCAGGCTAGAGTGAGTGCCATGGCGTCAGCCTAGCTCACAGCAACCTCAAACTCCTGGGCTCAAACGATCCTCCTGCCTCAGCCTCCCAAGTAGCTGGGACTACAGGCATGTGCCACCATGCCCGGCTAGTTTTTTGTATATATATTTTTAGTTGGTCAATTAATTTCTTTCTATTTTTAGTAGAGACGGGGTCTCGCTCAGGATGGTTTCGAACTCCCAACCTCGAGCAATCCGCCCGCCTCGGCCTCCCAGAGTGCTAGGATTACAGGCGTGAGCCACCGCGCCCGGCCTAGGGTTAGGTTTTATTAGGTTTGATTGTAACTAATAAAAAGGGTGTAATTTTATTTGGAGGTCATTTTTGTTTGAATGACTTCAGAAATTGTTATTTTTTATTGGTCATAAAAATACACCTTCAGGCTATCATTTAGTACACAAAAATAGTAATTTGCTAAAAAGTAATTTAGGAATATAAAAGTATGCAGTAAATGAAACTTTCCAAATGGCAATTGGTGACTCTTTGATATAGCATCAATGATAGCCGGTTTGGATTATTTTTGGAATGAGAGAGGCATACATTAAATTAATAATGTAAGATATTTCCAATTATGTGCTTGAAAGTTCTCTGACCACAAAAATTAAGATCATTTTCTAATAATTATTTTGGTCTTCTTTTATCACTTAATCTTTTCACAATTAATCAAGTAAAAGTATCAATGAACTGTGTCCTAAACATGACTGATTGTTATAAGATTGGCAGATTTCCAGAATTTCATTATTAATTATACTGACTTGCCATTTCTTAAGCACAGTGAAGTAAATTTTGGATAAGTTTAGTCCAAATTGGTTTAAATAATGTATGCAAATCCTTTGGTTATTTATAACTATAGAAAAATTTATATTACCCCTCAGATGCATATCATGAAATATTAGGTCTAATTTATAACCTTTTTAAAAATTTAAAGTGCCGCCGGGCGTGGTGGCTCACGCCTGTAATCCTAGCACTTTGGGAGGCCGAGGCGGGCGGATTGCTCCAGGTCAGGAGTTCGAAACCAGCCTGAGCGAGAACCCGTCTCTACCAAAAATAGAAAGAAATTAATTGACCAACTAAAAATATATATACAAAAAAATTAGCCGGGCATGGTGGCCCATGCCTGTAGTCCCAGCTACTTGGGAGGCTGAGGCAGTAGGATCGCTGAGCCCCGGAGATTGAGGTTGCTGTGAGCCAGGCTGACGCCACGGCACTCACTCTAGCATGGGCAACAAAGTGAGACTCTGTCTCAAAAAAAAAAAAAAAAAAAAAATTTAAAGTGCCCCTTAAGTGATTCTATGCTATTAGAACTTCTTTCAGAAAGCAGTAGTACTGGCCAGCACGGTAGCTCACGCCTGTAATCCTAGCACTCTGGGAGGCCTAGGCGGGCGGATTGCTCCAGGTCAGGAGTTTGAAACCAGCCTGAGCAAGAGCAAGACCCTGTCTCTCCTATAAAGAGAAAGAAATTAATTGGCCAACTAATACATATAGAAAAAATTAGCCGGGCATGGTGGCGCATGCCTGTAGTCCCAGCTATTTGGGAGGCTGAGGCAGGAGGATCGCTTGAGCCCAGGAGTTTGAGGTTGCTGTGAGCTGGGCTGATGCCATGGCACTCACTCTAGCCTGAGCAACAAAGAGAGACTCTGTCTCAAAAAAAAAAAAAGAAAGAAAAAGAAAAGAAAGCAATAGTACTAACAGAAGAAATAAATACCACATCAAGTTAATTATGATTTAGAAAACATGGGCATTTCTAAATCACAGAGCTCTTCTGTGTTAGTCTGCTGGGGCTGCTATAACACAATACCATAGACTGGGTGACTTAAAACAACAGACATCTATTCTCACATGTGCAGGCTGGGAAGTAGGGGACAGCATGGTTGTGTTCGGGATTGCTGACAAATGCCTTCTTGCTGTATCTTCACACGACAGAGAGAGACAGCAGACAAGCTCTCTGGTTTCTTTTTTTTTTTTTTTTTTTTTTTTGAGACAGAGTCTCACTTTGCTGCCCAGGCTAGAGTGAGTGCCATGGCATCAGCCCAGCTCACAGCAACCTCAAACTCCTGGGCTCAAGCGATCCTCCTGCCTCAGCCTCCCGAGTAGCTGGGACTACAGGGATGCGCCACCATGCCCGGCTAATTTTTTCTATATATATTAGTTGGCCAATTAATTTCTTTCTATTTATAGTAGAGACGGGGGTCTCGCTCTTGCTCAGGTTGGTCTCGAACTCCTGACCTGGAGCAATCTGGCCACCTTGGCCTCCCAGAGTGCTAGGATTACAGGCCTGAGCCACCACACCTAGCCTACATATTTCATATTCTTAATCATGGTTTTACTGAATCCATATCTCCAACCATCTAATTTCCAAAATAGTAAATACTCTGTCCAGCACCTATTTAGATAAATATTGCAGAGTAATGTCTCAAAAAGACAGTATCTATTACCTAATGAGTAAGCCTACATGTTAAGCTAGTAACATACTGCAATAAGTTATATTTAACTTGCAAAAGCATTCCTTGTTTCATGAACACTCACATCATATATAGTTTCATGAACTTTTTTTGTCATATGCCTAAGATATTTGGTCTCAGGTGTTTGTATTAAAGACAGGAATAAACATGGATTTCTGACTTCTGTGGTGTTTCTAAAAGTGTTCAAGACAATAACAGTTGATAACAGTTCATGACAGTTAAACATGAAATGTGTTTGTTTATCAATACATAAGATATAATGTATAGGCAATAGCAACTATTAGAACTATCCACATCATTTATCTCAAGTTACTCATATTAAACATGCATTTTTGGAGGACAGAATCAACCTGGAAGGACATTTGTAAACCATCATGTCCTACCTCCCAACCATTGCACGAATCACTTCTTCAAGGTCTTTGACAGAGAGGGAGCGAATGAAATGATAAATTAGGTATTATGAGATAAATAAATGTGATAAAATCTCTTTGTTCTGTGAATAGATAGTTTTGTGTAGCTGCTATAAAAAATATTACAAACTTAGTAGCTTAAAACAATGCAAATTTATTATATCACAGTTGCTCTAACTCAGAAATCTTGGTGGACTCAATTGCATCGTTTTCTTAGGATATAAGGGCTGGAATCAAGGGGTTGGCAGGGATCTATGGAAGGCTCGAGGGAAGAATCCACTTCCAAACTCATTCAGGTGGTTGGCCACATACAGTTCCTTGAGGTTATAAGACACAGGCCCCAGCTGGGCATGGTGGCTCACGCCTGTAATCCTAGCACTCTGGGAGGCCGAGGCGGGTGGATCGCTCAAGGTCAGGAGTTTGAAATCGACCTGAGCAAGAGCAAGACCCCGTCTCTACTAAAAATAGAAACAAATTCATTGGCCAACTAAAAATATATAGAAAGAATTAGCCAGGCATGGTGGCGCATGCCTGTAGTCCCGAGTAGGGAGGCTGAGGCAGTAGGATTGCTTAAGCCCAGGAGTTGTGAGCTAGGCTGATGCCACGGCACTCTAGCCTGGGCAACAGAGTGAGATTCTGAATAAAAAAAACCCAAAAAACAAAAACCCTAAAAAAAAAGACACAGGCCCCTATTTTCTTGCTGCTGTTGGTGCAGGGTCAGGCTTTGCTCCTAGAAGCTGCCCACACTTCTTGTGCTTTCCATGTGGCCCCTTCCAACAATGGCGGGTAGAAGTCGGCTCACACTTTGAGCCTCTGACTCTCCCTTCTGGTACATCTCTCTGCCTCCGGCTAGAGAAAGTTCTCTGCTTTGAAAGGCTCCTTGATTGGATTGCCTCCCCCTGCAGGATAATCCGGGATAACCTCCCTATCCTAAAGTTCATAATCTTAATTAGACCTGCAAAGTCCCTTTTGCCATGTAATGTGATAGAGTCATAGGTTCCAGGGATTAGGGCACAGGCAAGTGAGGTTGGGATGGGAGGGTTTCCGCCTACTATGGTAGAATACGTGCCTTGTTTGAGATTCCACTCATTTTTCTGAATACTGCCACTCAGCACATTCCTTTATCATGTCATGAATAATTGCTGAGTTCTTATGATGGGTCAGGCAACAGGTTTGATACAGGGGTTATAATAGCGACCAAGCCAGAAGCAATCCATGATCAAGTGGAGCTGTGGAAGAGGCAAATATTCAAATATAATTACACGAATAAATATTGAGGTACAATTGTGATCAAAGTACCTTGGGACTGCTATGATGCTGTAACAGTACCTTATTGTGAAGTTGACATTGGTTTGAGGGTGTGGTTCAAGAAGGGCTTTCCTAAAGAAGTCAATTCCCTGCACATATTTGAAAAAGAGCCATTACATTTCTGAGGCATTTTCATGTTCTTTATCTTTACACGATGCCAAAACAAATCAGTGCAGTGTAAGGGGTAGTTTCCGTGTGTGTGTGTGTGTGTTTGTGTAAAACATATGTTTGTGAGTATTTTTTTATAAACCACTAGCTTTAGAGGGTGTCAGTCAAGGTGGCTTATCTTTTACTTCTCCTTTTCTCTACCCGGCAGAAAATGTGTTGGGGGAATTTAGGCACATACAGAATTTACCAGTGGAAATGAAAATTTTTAATATAAATGTGGATTGAGACTGCTTTGCTCTTAAAAGTTATTACTGACAGTGGGATAGGCTTCCATCAGGAGAAAACCTGGAATACAGAAGAAAAGAATTTTAATCTGAGATGGTGCTCCCCCTTCTTTGTAAGAAATATTAATAAAAAGTGATTTACACGGGGCCGCAACGGTCGCTCGGCCCGACTTCGCTACCCCGCTCTGTGCCCCCGTGGCCTTGGCGGGGATCGTTGGTTCTGTCGACGCGGCGGGCAGCCCTCGCTCTCTGCCTCTCGTGGCTTTGCGGTCGTCCCTCCCCGTGGCGGGGGGGGTCTGTCCCGCTCGCCCGGTCGCGCGCCTTTTTGGCGCGTGGTTCCCGGGTCCGTGGCCCTCTGCGGTGCTCCTGGAGCGTACCGGGTCGGTCCCCAAAGGTGCCCGAGACCGAGCGGCGGCCGTCGTCCTCGTTCCCGGTGTCCCTCTCTGGTCGCTGCTGCAGTGTGCCGCGTCGTGTCCCTGAGCAGTCCTGAATCGGGGGGTCGAGGCGGTTGAGCCGACGGGCGTCACCCCGTGCCGCGTGGGCGGGCGGGGTGCCGCTCTGTCAGTCCCCACGGCGTGTGTGGCGGACCGGAAAGGCGAGAGCGGCGCGGTCCGTGCTTCTTCTCTCCCCGCTTTTTTTGGGAATTTTTAAAAATTATAAATAAAAAAAAAAAAAAAAAAAAAAAGTGATTTACAACCAGGGCAATGGGCCTGGGAAAGAACAAATGCTTCAATAACCAGGGTATGTTGTTTGAAAGGAGCAGCCAAACCAATAACAAACTGTTATTAATCTGTTAATAACTGTTTTGTTTTTTAACTTTTAGATGTATTGTCCTCATAGAAAAGAAAACTAAATGCCCTTCTTGCTGAGTTTGAGTTGTACTCATTTTCCAGGTGACAGTAGGAGATCACTGGCTGATCTCACTGATGGGTAAACCGAATTGGAAATGGAGCACCTGCCCACCCCTACCTTGCAGCCCAGCACTTTCACTCCAGAAAGCAGAGCTGGTTCCTCTTCCTCCAGGAGCTGACACAGACTGAGTGGAAGAGAGCCTCCACCATCCAAGCCGGAGGCGTTTTCCCTGAATGCTTCCGAAGAGACAAAGAAGAACAATTTCCTTTTCCAGTAGTTGAGACTGAAATTTCTCAAGGGAACAGTGGCCATAGGTCTACTCATTTGGAGGATTTTGAAAGCAGAGGCTGCAAGAGAACAGAAAGCTGAGGGAAGAGAGGACTGACTGTGAGGATGAAGAGATTAATTGATCTCTGTCAGTCTGGACTCTGAAAACCCATTTGGTGGCCATGGTGAGGTTCCCCTCTTGACTCAATTCTAGGGGAAGCGATCAGTTTAGGATGCAGGTGGATAGATAGTGCACCAGAGCTCAAAACTATCTCAAATTGGCCGGGCGTGGTGGCTCACACCTGTAATTCTAGCACTCTGAGAGGCCAAAGCAGGAGGATGGCTCAAGGTCAGGAGTTCGAGACCAGCCTGAGCAAGAGCGAGACTCCGTCTCTACTAAAAATAGAAAGAAATGATCTGGACATCTAAAAAACATATATATAAAAAATTAGCCCGGCATGGTGGTGCATACCTATAGTTCCAGCTACTGGAGAGACTGAGGCAGAAGGATTGCTTGAGTCCAGGGGTTTGAGGTTGCTGTGAGCTAGGCTGATGCCACAGCACTCTAGCCTGGGCAGCAGAGCAAGACTTTGTCTCAAAAAAACAAAAACAAAAACAAAACCCTATCTCAAATGGATCCAATATTTACCTCAACTGCACCAAGGTTTTCTTTTTTGGCCTCCTGAGATCACCGTATCTTTATTATCCAAATAAAATAATTCCAATTTCATGTCTTTGGGTTCCCCACAAGCGGAATATCAGGTAATCACTTGGCACTGCCTGTACCCAAGGAACAGAATCTCTAATATACAGAGCAGTCTGACTCTTATTATTTGCACACACTAATCTGCAAGTACTGTCTTTACGTAGCCCAAAGGCCCATTGAATTGCTTCTCCAAAGGCAAGAGAAATTCTCTCTGGAGCTATAAAATGCAGCTTGTAAAATTGTAATAATTTTGGAATCCATGACTGCCACTCAAAAGCTGTTTTTAAATGATTGAGGTTTTCTTGTTTTCTTGTTCAAAGCTTATAACCAGGATTTTATCTCATCTAGAATATTTTTCTTTCAAATTTGGTATGCTTTTTATTATGAACAATGTATTTGAATAGGAAAATATAATTTTCATGTATAACATGAATTCCCTAGACAAGAAAGAAAAGTATGCCAACCCCAGAGGCTCACACTGGGCTTTTAATTCCGCTGCTAACCCAGTGTGATCAGCAAACATGCCCTCTCCTATACATGGGACGTGAGCATTTGTTGGGCTGTTCTAACAGAGACCACACTCGCTGTACTTACCCTCGATTGAGAACTGTATTTTTTCATGAGGAGGGTGTTGCCTCAGGTTGGTATGGAACTTCTGAAGGGTTAAATATGAAGTAGTGCAAGAATAAGGAAAGGCCTGTGAATTCAGGTGACTGGATAGTTGAGACACACTAGAGACAGATTCAATTCATAACCTCTGAGGCCTGTCATTATTAGCCTCTGCGTTTTTTGTTTTTTTTTTTTTTTTCTTTTTCCAGGAAAACTACAACATTAATCTTTGGTCATGTTCCTGGAATTCAAAGAAATATTATGAGCAATGAATTCAGTATGAATTTCATCAAAGAAATGTAGTATCTTTACATGGAATATATGTATGTATGTGGGGTACACACACAAAATGGTTCAGTTTTGTTGAAGCCAACTATGAAAAGCATAATTAAAGTGAGATTTAAGGCTTGAAATTCTGGCTACATTGGGGATAGATTCTTTTTTTTTTTTTTTTTTTTTTTTTGAGACAGAGTCTCACTGTGTTGCCCAGGCTAGAGTGCCATGGCATCAGCCTAGCTCACAGCAACCTCAAACTTCTGGGCTCAAGCAATCCTTCTGCCTCAGCCTTCTGAGTAGCTGGGACTACAGGCATGTGCCACCATGCTGGGCTAATTTTTTATATATATTTTTAGTTGGCCAATTAATTTCTTTCTATTTTTAGTAGAGACGGGGTTTTGCTCTTGTTCAGGCTGGTTTCCAACTCCTGACCTAGAGCGATCCGCCTGCCTTGGCCTCTCAGAGTGCTAGGATTACAGGCATGAGCCACCGTGCCCGGTCTGTGGATAGACTATTTAAATTAGGCCACGAAACTCTATTTCTGACACATTAAGCAAACAGGTTAGGTGAGCAGGGCATATGGAGAAGAGTTTGGTAAGGATTGGAAGCAACTGGGATGCTTGTTTAAAACACAGATTACCAGGTTCACAAATTTGCTGATTCAGAATCTCTGGAGTAGCCTGGGAATCTGTATTTTTAACTAGGAATTTTTGATCAGGAAAGTTTGGGAAACACTGCCTAAACTTGAGGAGCCATTAAAGAGCTTCAAGAAGTAGAGGAATCTGACCAGAACAGAATTTTTAACATTTGGCAGAGTTGAGCCTGAAGGCAAAGATACTACTGTATAGCTTGAGCAAGAGTTATGATGGTCCAAAATATGGACCCGCTGACAATGGGTATGAAGTTCAGGGACTAAATTTAAGAGACATATTTAAGATTTAGGATGGGAAAGACTTGCTGACTGCATGTTGACACTGAGGGAAGAAGAGAACTAAATGGCTCCCATGTTTCCGACTTAGGGCACTGGGCAGATGGGTTGTTATCAGAAAAGAGAATACAGTCAAGGTAGATTTTGAGAGATCTCTGTAACTAATAAGCAGTTCTCCCTCTTCTAAGAACTTCCCACTCTCAAATGGAAGAGTCCACAATAGTCTTTGTATGATGTGGGTCAATATCTGGTCATAGTTTATTGGCCTAGGATGAACATTTAAACACACTGTGTGAATTAAGTGTTATCTTCTGGGAATTTGTGGTTGGACCAAGAGAAAGTCAGTTTTTAAATGTGGCTAGAATTTTAACCATCTGTGCAGTGGGCAGTCATATTCCACCATGGGATGGGGAAGCAGTGAGAAGACAATAGGAACAGAGGAAAAGAGGGAAAGACTAATGATGCAGGCATACCCCAAAAGAAGAAGCAGAGACTAAGATACAGGGAGAAAGATAAATGGAGTTTTGGATATATGGAGATTTGAAGGATCCATGGAATACCCAAGTGGAAACATCTAGTAAAAGCTCCTTGTTATATGGGTGTGAAAAAGGGGAACGGCTAGGATGAAATATTTGCCTGTGTTTGGCATACAGGTGGAAGTTGAATAAGAATGGCTACAATCACCTAGAATGAGCTTGAGAAAAGAAGATCACTTATATTTGGCTATCTAGATACTAAAATGATTCTGGAGGAAAGTTCCAAGGGACTAAAAATGATCCTTTGGGTGTTGTGGCTAAAAACAGAATGTTCCCTAACTCTTGGAATTATTAAGTATGATTAAGGTCTATAAAGATTATAATTAATCTAATAATACCATAGGTAATGAGTAATGACAGACATTAATAAACAGAAAATCTCTACATGCAAACCAGACGTAGTATTTATTCCAGAGAAGTAAAAACATTCATGCTCAATGTCTTCCATTTCCTCTTAGGAAAGACCGACTACTCAGTGGACAACTTTGATGACTCTATTTGCACTTACTTTACAGAATGCAGAAATTCAGGATGTAATATTACTATAACTGACTTTGCTAAAGAAACTGGAAATGATTTCATAGTTTAGCTACAAATGAGGACCAGAATGCCTCATTGAGTCAAAAACTTTACCACACCTCCCAAATGAGCAGTGGCCCTGGGATTTTGTCTGGGATGATTTCCAAACATGTGTTAAGCATTATTCATTATGGAATTTTGTGTAATAAAGTTTTTTTTATTAAATGATCACTAGGACATTTGTCAATTATGATGGTTTCTTGGACCGTACTTGCTCCATTCCTTTCCTCTTAAAGTCACACATTCCTTTAAAAATGTTTTAAAGTTTAGGGCCCTGAAATGGATGCCATTTTCAGCATGCCACTCCCCTGCCCCCAAATCCATAGTTAATGACATAAAAAAAGGATGGGAAGGAAACACATTGTTTTTTCCAAATTTTCTTTGAGCATGGAATTTATGAGAAAAATGTAATTTGAAATGGCATTTTAAAAAAAAGCATCATGAGTCTATACCTTTTTAGAAATTACTATATATTAAATTTTCAAGCCACACTTGAAGACAACTAAGTTTTTGTAGATATTATTTGCTATTGTCTCAGGTATATTCAGGTATTTGATAATTGTAGTTCTATTTTCACCTGCAAGCATACAGTATAGTCAGTATTGCTTCCTCTGAAAAAGGAAATGCATTTTTTAAAAAAAATTTAGAACTTTATTTTTCATTATTTCAAAATATTAAGGGGCTACAAATGTTTTAGGTTACATGCACCACTTTTGTAATTCTTGAATCCTGGCTGTAGGTGTGCCCATCACCAAATAGTGTCTATTGCACCCGTTAGGTAGGTTTTTACCCCTCCCTTCCTTCCTCCTGGTTGATTTCCACTGAGTTTTACTTCCCTCTGTGCACATGTGTGCTCATTGGTTAGTTCCAATTTAATAGTGAGTACATGTGGTGATTGTTTTTCCATTCTTGAGATATTATACTTCACTTAGGAGAATGGTCTCCAGTTCCATCCAGATTGTTGCAAAAGGTATTAATTCATCTTTTTAATGGCTGAGTAGTATTCCATGGTGTACATATACCACATTTTATTTATTAATCCACTCATGAACTGATAGGCACTTGGGTTGATTCCACATCTTTGCAATTGTGCTGCAATAAACATTCAAGTGTAGGTGCCTTGTTGATGAATAAGGAAAAATGTAGCAAAAACTCTTCTAGTTATTGGCCTAGGCAAAGAATTTATGACTAAGACCCCAATGGCAATCATAGCAACAACAAAATAAGTGGGATTTGATTAAACTAAAAAGCTTCTGCACAACTAAGGAAACAATCAACAGAGCAAATAGAAACCCTACAGAATGGGAGAAAATATTCACAAGATCCAATAAAGGGCTATGTCAAGAATTTACAGGCCGGGCGCAGTGGCTCACGTCTGTAATCCTAGCACTCTGGGAGGCCCAGGCGGGCGGATTGCTCGAGGTCCAGAGTTCAAAACCAGCCTGAGCAAGAGCGAGACCCCGTCTCTACTATAAATAAAAAGAAATTAATTGGCCAACTAATAGATATAGAAAATATTAGCCGGGCATGGTAGCACATGCCTGTAGTCCCAGCTACTCAGGAGGCTGAGGCAGCAGGATTGTTTGAGCCTAGGAGTTTGAGGTTGCTGTGAGCTAGGCTGTGGCCACAGCACTCACCCTAGCCTGGGCAACAAAGCGAGATTTTGTCTCAAAAAAAAAAAATGAAAGAGAGAGAAAGAAAGAAAGAAAGAAAGAAAGGAAAGAAAGAAAGAGAGAGAGAGAAAGAAAGAAAAAGTTTACAAAGAACTCAAGAAAACAGCAAGAAAAAAACAACTCTATTACAAAATGAGCAAAAGACATGAACAGAATCTTCTCAAAAGAAGAAAGACAAATGGCCAATAAACATGAAAAAATGCTCAATGTCAATCATCAGGGAAATGCAAATTAAACCCACAATGAGATTATCACCTTAACCCAATTGGAATCACTTTTATTAAAATGTCCAGAAACAATAGATGCTGGTGTGGATGCAGAGAGAAAGGAACACTATATACACTGTTGGTGGGACTGCAAATTACTACAACTCCTAAGGAAACCGTATGAAGATTCCTCAAACAACTAAAAGTACACCTACCGCTGGATCCAGCAATCCCACTATTGGGTATCTACCCAAAGGAAACACATTTTTAATGAGTGTTTGTTAAATTACATGAAAAGGGATGGATTTAAGTGTTCAGCCTAAGGTAGTTTTCCCAAACTGTGTCCTGCAGATCACTAACATTCCACAAATTCTCAAAAGCTACTTTGAATACAAAAGAGCCTTGATTGGGTCTTGGGCTGGGAAATAAAAAGTTATAAAAGACATTATATGAGACGCTTGGGAAAAAAATGAATATAGACTATGCTAGGGTTTGAGTGTGTCCCCCCAGAATTCATGTGTTGGAAATTTGGTCCTTGGTATGGCTATGTTGTGAGGCAGCGTTTCAGAGATGATTAAGTCATTAAGAGGGATTCTTGCCAAGACAGGGTTAATTCTCACAGGAGTGAATGAGTTCTTGCTCTTATGGGAATGGAGTAGTTACTGAGGAAGAGGGTTGTTGTAAAGCAAGGCCGCCCCTGGGGTTTTTTTTTTTTTTTTGGAGACAGAGTCTCACTTTGTTGCCCAGGCTAGAGTGAGTGCCCTGGTGTCAGCCTAGCTCACAGCAACCTCAAACTCCTGGGCTCAAGCAATCCTTCTGCCTCAGCCTCCTGAGTAACTGGGACTATAGGCATGCACCACCATGCCCAGCTAATATTTTCTCTATATATTAGTTTGCCAATTAATTTCTTTCTATTTATAGTAGAGACAGGGGTCTTGCTCTTGCTCAGGCTGGTTTCAAACTCCTGACCTCAAGCAATCCGCCCGCCTCAGCCTCCCAGAGTGCTAGGATTACAGGCGTGAGCCACCGCGCCCAGCCAACTCTATTCTTCATAAATCACCCAGTCTTGGGTATTCAGTTATAGCAACAAAAATGCATTAAGACCATGTATCAGATGTTTGTGTATCCATATTAAATTATGAGGGTGTGATAAAGATGTCATGGTTATGGAGGATAATTGATTCTTAGGCAAGTCATGCTGAAGTAATTAGGGGTCTAGTGTCATGATATTTGCAACTTTCAAATGGTTCTGAAAAAACAGTTACATTTATGTATATAAAAAGGGAGAGAGCAAGAGATAAAATTAAATGTGGAAAATGTCGACAAGTGAAGGGTATATTTGCATCAACCTGTAACCAACTCTTCCATAGGTTTAAATAGACTTCTGACTTCTCTGAGAAAATTGGGAAAAAGTATGTAGCATATCCAAACCTATTTAAGCATAGAGTATTTCCAACTTATCTTGCCCCTCAAAGCTACTTTTTTTAATTCACCTCCTCCTACTCCCTCATAGTGCCTTTGCCCTGACCCCGAGTGTCTCTGCTTTCATAATACTCTAACATCCACCTTTTCCTTACTCCCTTAAATTCCTACCTTAATGTTCACCCTTTGATAAGCTGCCTCATTATTAAAATTCTTTCTTACCCATAAGAAGCAATGTCCATTCTTAAAGTTCCTAATTCAGTAGATATGATGAGGAAAACTGTTTGATTAAAAGAATTAAGTCTGCAGCTTGTTTCACGAAAGTATAATTGGTGGAACTGCAGACTTAATAGGAATATAGAAGAATTTTAGGGAGTGGAGGGGAATTTAGGGAGTTACAAGTCACAGAAAGGGCCTGTCTGCTTTACAGCTTTGCTACTGACAGTTCTAGGACCAGCAGTAATGGAATCAGCTGGGAGCTTGTTAGAAATGCAGAATCCTGGTTCCACGTGTCAGAATCTGCACTTTAACAAGATAGCAGGAGGTGGTAGTAGTTTGTATGCACACTGAAGTTTGAGAGGCACTGGTTTACAGTATTCCAGGTAGTGAAGAGGAGAGAAAGTCTCTCTTTAGGTTAAAGTGGAGTCAACTGTTGCTTATGAGAATCTGTAGTCAATGAAGACATATTTTGTTTCTAAGCAACCTTCCTTCTAATTATTGACCCAAGGGGATAAGTGCCACAAATAAAAACTCCATTGTAATTTAATACGTTTGGAGAGGCGGAGGCATTACAAAATGCTTTCATTTAATACAACATTGAAGGGAAGTATAGCAACTGGAAATTAGAAAACTATCTAGGATACTCAGGTACAGCAGTGAGAATAGAAGCCAATGGTTGAATAAAAGATTTCAAACAATATGACAATCAAAAGAAAGTACAATTGTCACAAAATTTATGGGAGGCCATTGTTTTGGACTGAGTTCCTGCACTAGGCCCAACACATCAGACCAAACCAGAATGGAGCACTCAAGCTAAGCACCACACAACCAAGCTGAAGTTTGAAATGGGCCAATTAAAAAACAAACATGGGCCAGGCGCGGTGACTCACGCCTGTAATCCTAGCACTCTGGGGAGCCGAGGTGGGAGGATCATTGGAGCTCAGGAGTTCGAGACCAGCTTGAGCAAGAGCGAGATGCCGTCTCTACTAAAAACAGAAAAAATTAGCCGGGCATGGTGGCGCATGCCTGTAGTCCCAGCTACTTGGGAGGCTGAGGCAGGAGGATTGCTTGAGCCCAGGAGTTTGAGGTTGCTCTGAGCAGGGCCGATGCCACAGCACTCTAGCCTGGGCAACAGAGTGAGGCTCTGTCTCAAAACAAACAAGCAAACGAAACACAAACAGGAGAGTCACCAAAGCTACTCTTAATATCACACAACATGCTAATATTCCAAGGATATAGTCTGGGAAATTTTGAACTAAATACTAAACACTTCTCTAATTTCAACTTGTTCAGTTACTTACTATTTAACGAAACTTTGGCTTTTATTCTTACTTTAAAAATGAGCCTTTACAGGCTTGATCCTTTCTCTTGGAACATTTTATTTAAATATGTTTTAACATATGGTTACATATATGGTTTACATTTTTTAAACAAAAATTAGCATACTGGCATATTAGCTTGACAAGTGGCTCTCTACTGCCAACCAAACAAAACTGAAACACTGGGGGCCATCCCACTCAAGTGACCAAATGCAACCTTTACAAAGTGCTCATTTCCACATAAAATGCATTTCTCTTTGAGAGCTTTATCTTCAAAAAGCTATTCCAAAATCTTAATTTTCCTTAATCTATCACTGATTCCTCTTTAAAGGACTGTGGTCTTAAAAAATGTAAATGTTCTAATTATATAGCAGTAATCTTTTGCTATTGGTCTGATGAATATTTTCCAGAAGAAACATCAATGTCTCGTTGCTTTGCAAATTAATCTTAACTGTGCAGGCTGTTCAGAGATCCTCTTGCCAGGTCTTCATAACTCTGGAAGACATTTAATTTAGCTGGTATTTAAATATTCAGCCTTCAATCACCCACTTTTGTTTGAATTAATCTGAGCATTATTTTTGTCATATGCAAATGAAGATTTTGAAAAATACATATGGATGTTATATATAATTTATTATATATATATATATGCAGATGACATTATACATTCCATGAAAAACAGGCTTTTGGGAATGTTTATGTAGATGTGTTGCAATTCCCTCATGTTCCAACCTCTAAGTCAAGAATTCTTGTTAAAAATTGTAGACTAGTGAAGAGAACTACAAGTCACAATATAACACCTCATGTGTTTAAATTAGAAATATACTTCATGCTTAGAAGAGACTCTTAAGAACTTTGGTTGTTCAGATGCACAGTTTTATCAGAAAGAAATAAAAAATCTCAATTCCAACTTTATCTTAACAGAAGGAAATGAAAAATCCCAATTCCTTGACTTTATGCAAACTCTTTCACAAAAATAATTTGCTGTATTTTAAAATCCGAAGTCTACCTTTCCAAATTTTTTTGTAAATTACTTAATTGCCAATATTGTTTTTTTTTTGTTTGTGGGTTTTTTTTGAGACAGAGTCTCACTTTGTTGCCCAGGCTAGAGTGAGTGCCGTGGTGTCAGCCTAGCTCACAGCAACCTCAAACTCCTGGGCTCAAGCAATCCTACTGCCTCAGCCTCCCAAGTAGCTGGGACTACAGACATGCACCACCACACCCGGCTAATTTTTTCCTATATTTATTAGTTGGCCAATTAATTTCTTTCTATTTATAGTAGAGACGGGATCTCGCTCTTGCTCAGGCTGGTTTTTGATCTCTTGACTTTGAGCGATCCGTGCACCTCAGCCTCCTAGAGTACTAGGATTACAGGCGTGAGCCACCGAGCCCGGCCTATTGCCAATATTGTTATTCATACTATTCATGCATCAATAGATTACAATTTATAACTGTTTCCTTTTTCTTTATCGTTAATTGAATAGAAACTACTGAACTGCCAGTCTATGAAATACTGGAGTCATCCATATCCAATTGGCTGACAGATTCTATGAATTCATTT
This sequence comes from Microcebus murinus, assembly GCF_040939455.1. Classification (NCBI taxonomy): domain Eukaryota; kingdom Metazoa; phylum Chordata; class Mammalia; order Primates; family Cheirogaleidae; genus Microcebus; species Microcebus murinus. The sequence goes on along the minus strand of NC_134105.1, from coordinate 110,294,431 downwards.
TCAACTCCACAAACACTTATTAAGCAATTACTATAGTCCAGGCATGGTGCTGAGTGCTAGGAATACAGATCTGGATACGATGATCCACTAACCTAAGGACCGTACTTGGGGAAAACAAAATGGTAAATCTAACCATATAAATGCCAAGTACAGAGTTGGTACAGAGGTACTAATAATTTTGGAGGGAGAGGGGGAGTACAGGGATGATTACTAGAGAAAATGACAACTGAACTGTTTTAAAAACTGTTTAATAAATAGATTTCATCACACAGGTAAAGGGGGCAGGGAATGCCTTTTTGATAAGAGGGTGAGATATAGGAAAAAGCATGGAATTTGCAAAAACATGGGTAGAAACAGCTGAAGCATGAAGTATAAATGGGGAAAAAGGAGATGGCAGGACTGATAGGTGGAGTCAGACTACGAATCTTATATGCCAATTTAAGGGGATTCGATATTATTTTGAAGGCAAATGGGCAGAAAAGAAACAAAATACATTTTAAGGCAGGGGTAGCATGATCACTTATTTTTAAGAATGAAAACTGTGTGAAGAGACTGGAGGGAAAGAGACTAGAAATGGGGATCTTTTGAGAAGCTCTAGTAAGGAGACATCAAGGCCTAAACTAAGCAATACCAGAGGAAATGAAACAGGGAAGCAGGATCTGAGAGGAATTATTGGCTTGACTAGAAGGCAGTCTAGCATAGTGGTATTGAGCACAGCTTTAGAGCTAGACATTCATTTGCCTGCTGTGTAAAACCTAGGAAGTAAGCTAATCTAAGTATCCGTTTCCTCAACCAATAAATGGAGAGAATACTAGTACCTTCCTCATAGGCCTGTTGTACGGATTTAGTGTGCGTGGGGGGTGGGGGGGAGCGGGGGCGGAAGTAATGCACTAAAAGCATTTAGCACAATGCCTAGTGCAAAATGATGCTCAGTTATTTACTATTATTACTGCAACTATCAGGGAGAAGAGATTGAGAATGACTGCCAAGTAGCCTTTGAATTGAGCCTACTTCTGCTTTTCAATCCCACAACCAAGTACCCTGGTTTAGGCTAGTGAGTGGTTCTCAAAATGTGGTCCCCAGACAAGCATCAGCAGCAGCAGCCTCCTGTAAACTTATTAGAAATGCAAGTTTCTAATAAAACCCCACAAAGAACTGCCTCCAGAAAACTCTAGGGGTGGGGACAACAATCTGTATTCTAACAAGCCCTCTCAGGTAATTCTGTTATATGCTGAAGTGTCAGAATTGCTGGTTTAAACATTCATTATCTCTAATCTGAGCTATTACATCAGCCTCTTAGGGTGTCCCTCCTAACAACATCTTTCCCTTAAATTTATCATCCGGATCATTCATTTCCTAAAAAAATAAAATGCCAATGCCACTCCTACACAGACCAGTATATGAATATCGCCTCTAACTTTTATGAAATGTTTGACAAGCTGACTTAACCCACTTGGGCCTTAGTTCGCATATGTAATAAGAGAACATCAAATATAATATTAACTAAAATGGCACTGCTTTATAATTGGTGGTGGTTTGCACCTATTATTTCATTTGGTCCTCATAACATAGAAATACAACTATATCAAAATTAAGATCCTGGATTAAAGCTATCTGACTTGATAATAGAGTCAAAATTAGAACACATATCTCCTAACTCTGAATTCTGGTTCTTTTTAATCAGACCAGGCTGTTGCCACACTATTAATATCAAGAACATTGTTCCAAATTACAAAATTACATTTCAGTATTGTCGATTTGATACACTTATTTCCAAAAATGAAAATTCATACTCTTTACAGATGGTTGAAGTTACATGGAAATTTTTTCAATAGTATTTTAGCAAAAATTAAATCATAAAATAAATATATGTACCTGTTATCCAAATATTTATCCTGAATACGGAAATAGTTGAAATAAAAAAGCAATTCCTTTATTTTTAAGCTTTATTTTATCACTCTTATCAAACACACATCAGAAAGCATATCAACAGTGCATCTTATGGTAAGTCAGTTTACACCAAAACTGAACAAGGCAATTGTGTTTACAGAAAAAGTTTTCAGCAAAAAAGTATGCAATACAGTAAATTGAAACACTGTGTTCATACTTGTTAGGTATATAGGAAAGTGGAAAATAAAAGGCTTTTGCTACTCAGCAAGAAAAAACAAGTTTAAAAGACTAGAATGTAAATCAAAAATTTAGGGATTTGAGAAAAGAACTTCCTGGTACTGACACACATCTACATTTATAGTCCCACTTAGTTATTTAATTTTTTTAAAAAAACAAATGTCACAAACAATAAGGCATCACAAAGAACAGAGAACCATAGTGCCAAGAAATGCCAAGACCAATATTCTATTGAAACAACTGGTAGAAATGTTATAGACAATATTCACTATGTATTATAATATTCTTGTAGTTCTGAGGTGAAGGTAAACCAACAGGAGAGAATACTCCTTATAACTGGCTTTGGTTTAAGTGATCTTTCACATTTTTTCTAACCATACCTTCTTATCAAAAACATAGTAATTACATGTTACTGAGGGAACATAGTACTAGGTTTTAATATTCACAAGCAACCACTCCAGTGCTGACACACGACACCATAAACTGTTAAAATTTATTGATCATAACTGGATTTCTAGGAGTGATCCAAAGATAGCAAAGATGGAGCCCTTTTTGGGAAAAATAAAGTCCCTTCTACCCCAGATTTGACATTGTTAAGAGGATAGATATAAAGGAATGTTAAATTATTTAAGATTTTTCAAAAGAAAATTAAGAATGAAAGAGTAAATCCTTCTGGAAAAGACAGGACAGTTTTACACTCTGCAAAGCAAATATTCTAGAGGTCCAGCTTAACTTTTTTCTTATTTTAATAAATAAACACTACTTAGCTCCATAAGGTGCTATAACTTTGCAGCTAGTGCATACTAATGCCACCCACTGTACCCAATGTGCAAAGGGAAATACGGAGATGGCTAATCCCCAATTTCTTTCTGATCCTTGATTTGCATGAGTGGTAATGTACACTAAATACAAAAAAGCTGAAGTACAAATCTGTATTTTTAAAAATTAGGCAAAACTAAGTATGGGTATTTAATATGGTTTCACAAATTCTGACAATAATTTTCTGGGGAAACAATAATGAGGAATGTGTAGGAAAGGCAATGTTTCTATGGTACAGGTACCAAACCTAGATTTTAAAAATAAACATCATTTTTAGATCATTAACTATATGGAACATTACTAATACCAGTAAGGGAGCCATTTTCTTCCCCTGATCTCTCTTTTTATTACTTATCTTTCTCCTCCTTACTCTTAAATTCAGCAGTCTTCTGACAACCCATGCTAGTAAAATAATATAGAACTGAAGAGATTTGAGTCCATATATGCATGATTTTAGAATACCTCACCACATTTGCTTTTACATATTCTTTGTCCTAATATCATGAATATTATTAAGAGGAGAAAGCAAGGAAATGTAATTCCAACCTGGGATGAAAAAGTGATTACAAGTAATTCTCTTGCTGAGAGTCAAGAGCTTATGGCAGCAAGTAGCTCTGATTTTTACATAGGGGTTCCCTCCAACTCCCCAAAAGAAAAATGAACAATTCTAGTTGGTTTTTCTTTCCAGAATGTGACTTATTTTCATTATATAATGTAGTACAACAAAATAAGCTCTCTTCTGCACAAGAATGATCATATAAGGCAAATAACAATGCTTTTCTTTGCCTTTAAATTAAAATACTATGAACCTAGGTCACAAAATAAGCATGGCCTTTGGAAGAGCCATTAGTTTTTTTTCAGATTATTGTGATAGCTACCCAATTTACTGGGAAACAAAACCCAGGCAATCATTTGATTAGTTTCCCATGAATTCTAGCATTTATGGTACCATAACCACAACTATCTTGATTATGACAACTCTCTGAAAGGCGCACATAAAACAAACTTAAAGCATTAATCCTCATAAGTAGTATAAGGAACAACAAAAGTGCTGAGCTGTAGGAAAATGAATAAAAATTTCATCAGGAGAACAAAGTCTGTATAAACTATGTATCTTACATCCTGAAGATCACCTTAATGGCCACCTATAAAATATAAAATTTCCTAAATGCTCTCTGGTTTATAGATATTTCTTTTACAGCCAATTTCTCCTATAAAATTACAGCAAAAATAGTTAAAATTATTTACCTTCTTCTTAAATATCCATAGAACTTACTTGTCAACTGCATGCCACTATGTGAATCTACTAGTCATCATATAATTTAAAAAATAGTGAAAAACATCTGGGGGAAGTGGCTAGTATAAGGAACATGAGAAATTCTGCAGTATCAGGTAGAGAAGCAGCTAACTAAAACAAAACAAAGCAAACAAAATCTTAAACATTTTGGGTATTCTAAAAACTAAAATATTCATGTTTCTCTATGATTAAGAATAGAACTTATCTAAACATACTACGAGAGGCTCAGATGAGCTCCATATGATGGAGACAACATTTTTATATTCATTGCAAAAGCTCCTAAGTGAAAGATTACCATCTTGAAAGATTACCATCTCAAAATAAAGGTGATTTGTTGAGCACCTTAAGAAGAAATGGGAATTCTTTTGAGCTAATTGTGACCAAGGACTGGTCTGTATGTGACTATAATCGATAATAAATAAAATAAATAATATCAGAGAGCTAGAATATTAAGATTTGAGGAAGGAACCTGATATTGAAAATGAAACTAGATGCAAGAAAGAATTAAATTCTGCCAGATAACTCTGGCTTTTCTATCATATGTAGTATCAGAATAAAATCAAATATGAATAGTTTTACACATACCAAATAAAATGTAAACCAAGGAAATTTTGGACTTTTATACTATGTGACTCAATCTAAAAGTTATTCCAAGAGAAAGGCAGAGGTGCAATTAATTAGCGTCATCTGGGAAGCTTTCACCCAAATGAATTTTAATTATTTCCAGGAAACACAAGGCACTTGCTTAAATCTTTAACTGTCTATATATCCATCAGACAAAAAGTCATGATGTGATTCCATCTGTACCCTAATCTGAATAAAGCCACCTGGCATGTACCCTTGCATAAGAGTTTAGGTAAACACATGAATACTGAGTGTCTCCCCTACTCCCTCACCCAGTAACTATGTTATTATAGTTACTATCAGTTACAATGGTGCTGATTTTTATTAAATTAATCATAAAAAACAAAATGTCATGCTGCCAAATGTAACTGATAGTAGAAATTATGTAAAAATAAGCCAAATTTAATACAGTCAGAAAATAAGACCTAAGAAAATGAATTCAAAATGTTAGTTACCTGCATTTGATGAATGAACTAAAGCCATGAAACAGCATCTGATAAGTGCTCTAACTCTACATTTAATTTATTCCAGAAAAGTAACTGATGCCCTTAGCAGGGTGAAAGTCCAGTGTAATAAGATAGAAAAAAGGCATATGCCCACAGTTTCTCTTTAGCTTCCTCTACATGGCAGCACTGTTTCTGGCAGCATTCCTTATAATAAATTTGCTCAAAAGTTAAAATATAAGTAACAAGAATCTAGAAGACAAGTTAAATAAGAATTCAGAGATTTTCTTTTAAAGGTTAATTTAACATATCTCAGCACTCTTTAGCAGCTGGAGTACCAAAAAGAAGGCAATATTTTCTCTCAATGCAAACAAAGAGAAGGATGAATAAAACTATATTTATGGGTTTTGTTCTAAGAGCAGCTATAGTTTTGGCTCAAGGCATAGCAGAAAGGGAATTTCTCTAAGAAGAGTTGCTATATTGATGGCCAAAAGCAAGGAAGACATCCAGTGGTAATAAATGCAGATCTCTTATTGCAAGAAGATAATTTTTTTAATCCCTTTAAAAGGCAGTCAATACTTACTCCTAGCTAGTGCTATCTCTTACTGAGCTGTCCAACTCTACTTATTGTTCTCCTCTAAATACAACATTACAGTTTTCACAGTGGCTAGCTAGCCACCGTCTCCAAATATGTTTCTAAAGAATCAAAAGTTTCCTATAGAATAATCACTTTCTATGCCTTTTCGGGGGCAAACTGTGTCATAGCAATACCACAGAACAATAAAGAAGTAATTGGGAAGGTGAGAGGCAAGGAAGCACAGGTATTAATTTAGAAAATCTACCTGAGATAAAATTTGCCCAAAGGAGTAGAGGTTACATTACATGAACCTTCACCTCATTACCCTGCCTCTCAAAAAGAAAATTTAGAGATTTTCAATAATTATAAGAATCAAAATCCCTATGTATGTATTTCATCTTAAAAGAATCATGAAAATTGCATCTTCTGATAATATTTGGTTCCAGTTTAAGAAAGATAGTAAGATTAAATTTCTGATACTGTCAGAGGAGGGAGGGAGAGTCTGCTAACATTATCTTTGGTAGAAAGGGCTAAGAGTTATAAAATGACAATTTAAATCATAGGAGGCATCTTTTTTCAATTCTGTGACTTTAACATAAAGTATTTAATTCAATGCATGGTTAATTCAAGGCTCATCAATTATTCCCTCAGCTCCCTTAACATCTAGTAGCATCTTCTGTAAAAATATTCTACAGTGTTAAACACTAAAATACGTATGACTACATCAGCAATAAGATGACGATCAAAGAATGCTGTTAACCTCAGCATTAAGATGTTAGCAGCATACTGCATGACTAAGCTTAAAAGCCTACCTGCAGTTTATTTGTAAGGATTTCTCTTTTCAGGGAAGGGGGTGAGAAAGTTACATGTGCTAACCTAGTATACTTGCCCTTAAAAAGAACTCACTAGTATTCTGTATTCATCAGTATGTATGTAAAAACCTGATGTTTCTAATAACCACAAAAGGAGCTATCCATATAAACATTTATGTTTTAGGAGAGCTTAGGTCTTTACAATACTGGTTCTACTCTCATGAATTTTGACTTGCAAACGAACTAGCTAATCAACCTCTGAAAGGGCCAAAATAAAACATAATAGTTATTCCTTCTAAGGGCACATATTGGGGACCATGCCACAAGACCCTTTGGTAATTCATAAATCAGCCTCCTTCTACCAAATTTGGCTTCATAATAAATATTAAAAGAGAGTCCTCAATAACTCAGTAACTGTAAATAACTAAAATGTCAGTGACTGAATAGAGGAAAATAATTCATTCTCTAAAATGTAAATTCTAATTGAACTCTCAGTAATCTGCATGGCACATACAAGGAAAGATTTTATGAGGTGGCTTAAAGCAGAGAAAGATAAAAGACTTTTTCCTTAGGAAAAATTAATAAATAAAATTTTCATTCAGGTGAGGAAAACAGGCAAAAAACTCATAATCTGTATACAACTTGCTTTTTTCTTTGTATAATCAGTGCTTTATAAAAGTTTCCTAATTTTTATACCTTTAAAGACAATCTACCATAAAGTAAAAATAATCCATAATTATAATTCTTAAAACCATGTTATCAAGCTGGGTCCATGTACTTGTGTACACTGGCATCCTCTTCTCAGGGACACATTAAATTGCTATAAATTCTTTTAAGAATTCTTCTGAGTTTTTCTTCCTTTCAACGTCTACCTTATTATATCTATATCTTTCCTAATTTCCTTGCAGTCAAAAGCCAGACTACCCAGGATGCTGGTCCTCTAGCTTTTCTTCAGCTACACATAGAGGCAGAGAATGAGGGAAAGGAGAGGAGAAGGGGGAGGGGACAATGAGAGAGACAGAAAGGAAGAAAAAAGAATCCTTGACTATTTACCTTCTCTTTGACTATTTTTCTTTTCCCTTCACTGTATATTTAATTCTTCTTTTTGACCCACTCCAATTTTCCATCATAGTAGGTACAGCCACATCTTGAAAAAGCTTACAATTATAGGAGATTTAGTACAAAATAGATGAGCCAATACAAGGTCTACGGTAGACTGAAGGATGGGGTGATTTATAGGTAGCAAAACTTTTTCTTTGTTCCAATCACTTTAAGAGTTTCAATGTAACCCTAGGCTAGAAGCCAGTTTGCTCTGAGCCTCTCAGGAATGAACTGTTTTCTCATTTACATTCTATCAGACTGACCAACTCTCAAAATACTATATCTTACAGATGTGAAAAAGGTGGGGAAGAGATGGGTATAGACATAATTAGCTCACAAGATTCACACTATAAAGTATACTGACTCACATTTTCTCGAATCTTTCACACCTGCACTCACTCAAGCATACATACTAGACATAAAAATTGTGCAAGATCAAGCATCAGCTTTCTATTTTAAAAGCCTTAATAAAAAAAAATGTAGATAGGCTCACTGCAGTTTCTTTAAAGGAATATTCAGTACTACAGTACTCCTTTAAAAAGATTCACAACTCAGTGTTAAGAACACAGTAGGTAACTGCTGCTTGACAATTACTTAACAATACTGAGAGCATCCAGTACCAGCTATGGATATCAACAATAAGGAAGAACCATCTGACAACATAAAGGAATAATCTCTAAGTGATGTCACCAACCTTAACAAATTTGTTAATAATATTCACTACAACATATTCACCCTTGCTTCACGGTCACATGAGATAATTAATTTCTTTTTAGGTTACATACTAAAGAGCAGCACCTGCCCTACTGCACAAAAAAAAAGGTTGCCCACATGGATGCTCTAAAACCCCTCAATATATAGCTGAGGGGTCTTGTCCTACTCAGTGCCAAATGTTTGCGATGCAGTCACTGCTTGGGCAATGGCTGCACATTAGTAGGATTAAATAAATGTAAAAAGTACTCCCTTAAAATGGTAAAGGGGTACTTCTGCATTCAGATGTGGAATACAATAACCCAGGAAATGGAAGAGGAGAAACAGGAAATAGTCCTTAGGTTACTGATTAAAGCAAGGTTTGATACAGATATCCCCTCTTGTAGGCACTCAGTGGGTAGAATGTAGCCACAACAAACTTTCCATCAAACATCCTTCCAGTTAGTAATTTCTGAGCAGCTTTGGAATCACCAGCATTTGCATACTCCACAAAGACCTGAAGGAGGACAGAGAAAACAAAATAATATCATTTCCACCAAGATTGTTTTAGATCAGTGCTTTACCAACTCTAAGATACATATAACACTTGGAGATCTTGTTAAAATGCAGATTTTGCTTCCATAGGTCTAAGGTGAGGCCTGAATTTTTGCATTTCTAATCAAACCTTCAGGTTATACCAATCTGGTCCACGAACCATACTTTAGAACAGCAAGGTTTAGAATACTTCTTTTTTTTTTTTTTCTTTTTTTTTTTTGAGACAGAGTCTCACTTTGTTGCCCAGGCTAGAGTGAGTGCCGTGGCGTCAGCCTAGCTCACAGCAACCTCAAACTCCTGGGCTCAAGCGATCCTTCTGTCTCAGCCTCCCAAGTAGCTGGGACTACAGGCATGCGCCACCATGCCCGGCTAATTTTTTCTATATATATTAGTTGGCCAATTAGTTTCTTTCTATTTATAGTAGAGACGGGGTCTCGCTCTTGCTCAGGCTGGTTTCGAACTCCTGACCTCGAGCAATCCGCCCGCCTCGGCCTCCCAGAGAGCTAGGATTACAGGCGTGAGCCACCGCGCCCGGCCTAGAATACTTCTTTACAATTCAGTTCAATTCTGAAAAATCCATCAAAGACAAGTTGGGTGAAGGATGTACGCTTTTGCCAAGTACATACAAGAGTGATGCACAGTACTATACACTTGCCAAAGGTAAGGTTGAACAGCCCAGAGAGCAACTGCATTTCAAGGGTGCCTAAAAGATAATCTGTACTTTTAGAAGTAGAAGAAGAAAAAATATTGTTCAAAAGCTGCTGGAAATTATACCTATTAAAATATTTGTGGAAACTATAAGCCACAACTATAGTAAGGATGAAGTTTAAAACTAGGTAATTTCCTTTTCCAGAGCATCTGAATTCCTACCTGGGATAGAAATATAATTTACAAATTCTTTTTGTTTTGACCTAAAGCAAAAGTTATAGGTAGGCAAAATGATTTGAAATGATTTGTCCTCAGTTGCCCTGTAAACCAGTGAATAAGATAAAGAACTGCCTCTCACTCCTTGGTTGTTTGCCTCATTCATTATGGCAAGTCCTTGAACTGGTGTTCCAGCATCCTAGGGCACTCAAACACTTTCTAGGGGATGTGAGAATAGATCATTTTAGAAAATCAATTTCCAGATCCTCAACTTTCATTTATATCTTTTCCTAAAATCAATCTACCTACAAGTTCAGGCGGATTATCCTTTTTCATATCCCCTTTCGTAGGAGCCTTTCTTCCCACTTGACAAAACAAAGTTATTTCCACAGGGTATAAAAACTACCAAGGCATGAAAAAAAATTCTTAATATAGTACCTTATTTCTTATTGAATCCTCCTTCATTAATAAACATAGCCCCACACCCTGCCTATGACTGGTCATTAACTATTTTATGCAAATATTTCTGTTATGGGTGATATATGACATGAGACCTAGGATATTTTGGGCCTGTGACAGGATTTTCTGAATTCGTATGTACTGAAAAATGGAGAGGTGGGACTGATTTTGCCTCTTCCACCCCATGATTATTTTCAAGCTACACATAGCTCTTAAAAACAAAGTAGAGACCACCCAATATTAAAAAGTGTTTTTTTCACATATATTAAGGTAAGTGGCATTTATCAGCTATTCTTAAAACCCATCCCTAAACTGTAACATTACCTGAAACTAAAAGTACTTCCAAATGGCCAAAGTAGAATAGTCAGTCAGGCTTTTTAAGTGAAACTGCTTGGGAAAAATGCTATTCATAAAACTTAATGTGATCTTTTTCAGAGTAAGGTACTTCATATAATAAAACCTCGATTATTGAACTATATACTGAAATATATACTTGGTTAATGCTCATTTTATTTCACCTTAGAAATATTTTATAGCTATTTTTCCAAAACAATAAAAGTAGATGTTGGCTTTTTCATTCAATATAAAAAGAAAGTTAGAACATGATGTCCAATGAGAACAACGAATCTATTTGATTTTTTACCTGATCAATTACTCCCAAACGTATACACCAAAGTTCAATAAATGAGTAGACATGCATTTAGAGAAAATATCATGTTTTTTTATCATACTCCTTGCTTACAGATAACCTATAATTTTGCACACCACATTATTCCACACAAAGAGCAAATTATTTTTATAATTTATTATGAAATTAAATTATATTAGAGCTATGTTATTTTAATTTTAGACTTTTTGTAATTATACAAGATGCATTCATAATTTATTAATATTTTTCAGTGGCTTTTATATTTCTTTAAAAAATCATGTTTATTTGAATTGTAAAGTTCAAATGAAAACTGGCTTTGTCAACTAGGTAATGGACATTTTCAATAAGTTAAATAAATTAAATTTGTGATTCCAAGAGGCTGCTTTCACTCTCTCTTAAACATCAGCGGAAACTTCTCAACATTGCAAATTTCCTCTCTCTGATACTTTTTTTTTTTTTTGAGACAGAGTCTCGCTTTGTTGTCCAGGCTAGAGTGAGTGCCGTGGCGTCAGCCTAGCTCACAGCAACCTCAAACTCCTGGGCTCGAGCGATCCTTCTGCCTCAGCCTCCCGAGTAGCTGGGACTACAGGCATGCGCCACCATGCCCGGCTAATTTTTTATATATATATCAGTTGGCCAATTAATTTCTTTCTATTTTATAGTAGAGACGGGGTCTCGCTCTTGCTCAGGCTGGTTTTGAACTCCTGACCTCGAGCAATCCGCCCGCCTCGGCCTCCCAAGAGCTAGGATTACAGGCGTGAGCCACCGCGCCCGGCCTCTCTGATACTTTTTTATTCACATTATCTTTAAAAGTACATACTTCTCTCCTGAAATTATTTCTCCTGTTTCTCTATTCTGTGTCATCCATTTCATTTTGGCCATTGGGATTAATATTGAGTCAGATCATATTAGTTCCTGATTCAAAATCTTCCAATACCTTCTCCTCATTCAGAGTAAAAGTCAATGTTATCTCAATGCCCTACAAGGTTTATTCTACTTGAGCCACATCCCCTAAACTGCTTTTTGATCTAATCTTCTACCATTCTTCCCCTTTCTCTCTCTCTGACAACCACACTAGCCTCCTCAAATCTATTAGGCATAACTGCTGTTTCTTTTGCCTGGAATTCTCTTCCTCACTTTTTCTAAACCTTGACTCAATTGTAAGCTTCTCAGCATGTCCTTCCCTACTACCATTCTGGAAAGTACAACTCCCCTTACCCCAGTTTTCCTTAAGCCTCTTCCTCAATCTATTTTCTCCCTAGCACTTATCACCATTTATTTTTTTGTCTGATTTGATTATTTTATCCTAAGTGCCTAGAACATAATAGATGCTCAGTTAATATTGGTTAAATGACTAAACAGCATTTAGCATGTTCCTGACACTGAATGAAGTAAATGCTATTATTACTAGATTGGCAATAATTTTTCACTAAGACTAAAATAAAATTTCTTCAATATTTTTTCAGTTGCCAAGAATTTTCATAGTACTAAGTCATAAGATAATATAATAATCTACAACCAGAGTCAATTTCACCCCTCAAAGGATATCTGGCAATGTCTACAGGCACTTTTGGTTGTCACAATGGGGGTGGGGGGACATTTAGTGGGTAGAGGCCAGGGATGCTGCTAAACATTCCATAATATAATGTACAGAACAGCTTCTCCAACAAAAAATCAGCAGGCTCAAATGTCAATATGTCAAGATTAAAAAACCCTGAGATAAAGTAAAATAATATTCTGTTTCTCAAAAAATAAACTACAGATAAACTGAATATTTTCTTATATTCTGTCATACAATTTACAAAATTTCTGAAGAAAATGCTGTGATTACAGTTTTAGGCCATACATTTTATAGATGGAGGAATTGAGGATCATGACAAAGCTATTAACACTGAGACCAGGATCTAGGATTCTCAGTCCAGCACACTTTCCTTCTTTAAATTACTACTGATAATTTGTATTACAATGAGAACCTAACCTGATTTTCTAACTCTACTTAATTAGAACAAAATTGAACCAAAATATTCCTTTAGCTGAACTTGATATAAATTAGCATGATTTAGATTTCAGTTTCTTGAGCAAAGAAAAAAAAAAAAAATAAATAAAAATAAAAAAAAAAAATAAATTAGCATGATTTAGTTGGTGCCACTGTTTACAACAGTTCAAAAGTAGATTAATACTTCTTTAAAAACAAATTTTAAGTGATTAAAAAATATAAGCATATTACAGAACTTTTAGAAAAAGTAGAAAGCATAAGAAAATAAAAATCATGCAAAATTCATAATCCTTAATAAAATTTGTGTATATCTTTCTACAGAACTAAAACATTTAACAACTTTAATAACCTCGGAATAACTCTACAATTACAAAAACATTCACTTACTTGTCCTCTGCCAGGATTTTCCTTTGGAACAAGTAGAGATACCACTGGTCCATATTTTTGACACTCCTCTTTTACATCTTCTACAACATCTGGTTATTAAAACACATAACAGTAACTGCTTTGATGTAATTAACAAGCATCCAATATTTTACAATTTTAAATCATCAAAGAATTCAGAAATATATATCCTAATAAGGTCATTTTCTGTATCTACTAAAATTAAGCTTTATGAATATAAATTCAAAGCATTTAAAATTTTCTTTTTATATTTTAAGCTTAATGTTCTGAATAGCTGATACATTCAAATAATTCAAAATTAAAAAAAAATAACATCTTCCTCCCACCTTCTCAACTGCCATTCCATTCCCCATTTTGAAGGCAACAAACATCATTTCTTCTGTATTCTGCCATAATTATAAGTGTACACAGGCAAATATGATTATGTATGCTATAAGTAAAAAATTCCAATCTTGCTTTTTCTTTATTAAACAACATATCTTTAAGATCTTTCTATATCATTACATAAAATTTTCTCATTTGTTTTTATGGTTGTGAAGTATTTTACTCTATGTATGTTCAATAAACTAATATGGCCTTTATGTAATTAAATTATAAAACTATTTCCAAACTTTTTGCCATTAAAAACAATATTGAATAGATAAACCTGCATATAACTTGTTTCACTTGTGTATGTCTAAGTTGACATGCTAGAAATGGAATTGCTGGATCAAAATTGACATGAATTTGTAATTTTATTAGAATTACCAACTTGTTTCTTCATGCAAGTTTACCAATATAAATTCTCTCCAGCGATATATGAGTAGGTCTGTTTTCCTATCCCCTTACCCACAAGAGGATAATTAAATGTTTTCATCACTGTTAATGTGGATAGATAACAAAGATATTGTAGTTTGGTTTTAATTAACATTTCAATAACAAGTGAGTCTGAAAACACATGTAAAAAGCATTTGTATTTCTTGTCCTATAAACTGTCTGTAGTAATAGCTGTAAATATTTTTTCTTAAATTATCATTTGTCTTTAGATCTTTCTTAGGGTAGTTTTTGTCAGTGTAGAATTTGTTGAATCATTATTTTATTGCTTCTGAGTTTTTGTACCATATTTGAGAAAAGCCTTTCCCACTCCAGGAATATTAAAAAATAAAATTTTCCAATGATATTTTAAATTTAAAAAAATTATTTCCTTTATTCTTTCTTTCTTACTTGCCCTACTTCCTTCCTTTCCCATTTCATGAAAATTCCCTCACTTGTTTTTTTTTCAAGTATTTTAATCTTGACTTAAAATTTATTTTGGTCTACAATGTAAAGTTTGAATTTAACTTCCTTCCCTGCCCCCATATCAAAATTATAAGATAGCTGTTCCAACACATAATAATTTCTAGCTAAGCAACTTACCTATAACTAATACATGTTATTTGATGATGATCCTACTAATCAGAACAAAGGTATTTAATGGTACTATATTATCTATTGTACTTTAGATCATGTGGAGACTCTTAAACACAAACATTTAACAGCAGTATTTATGCAAAATTTAAATATTCATTGTATTTAGAAGCAGAAAAAAGTATTACACAGCAAAGTACAAAGAAAAGAATACAGTCTCCCAAAGTTTATTCAAAAAAGCCCAATCTTGAGTTTTGTAGAGATTAAAATTGTGTGGAGTATAGAATGAGGTGATGAAGATGATGACGAAGTAGTAGACAGGTTTAAAGGACATAAGTAGTATTTTGAACTGATATTAAGAGATTATTTAGAGCCACTGTACCTTAGTGATCTGACTAAAACAATGCTGAGGGCAATACTTTCTTTTAGATAAATAGACATCCTGAAAAGTTGAGAGACTGGAGACTCTTACAATTGTCACAGACTCAAAGAGAGCACCTTTGTTTCACTCGGCAGATAACTACATTAAAGCTCAAGGACATGAAATGATTTATTCTCACAAGAGGTATTCTGGTAAAATTAGCCTTATTTGTAATGTTTTAATTTTCTACAAGGGAAACATTAAATATTAAGCAATTGATATTTTGAAATAGAAAAATATTAATAAAGGAGCTTTAGAGACATACAGACCTGGCTCTTTTAATTTCTATTATTAGGTTGGTACAAAAGTAACTGCAGTATTGAACAGTGAATTTTAACTCACTATATTAATAACTAGGCTCAAACACATCTTTATTAGTCAAAATAGGAAGCATTACAAGCAACACATTTTTGTCAATGAGAAATACGTTTGTTTATTCCTATAGGGTAAAAAATCCATGCTTCAGGATTCAACGAACTCTTAGAAAGCATTTTATGCATCCTGCTAGTTGTGGAAGCATTTTTCCTGCAAAAAGTTGTGGAGATGCTTGAAGAAGTGGTATTCAGTTGGCGAGAAGTCAGGTGAATATGGTGGATCAGGCAAAACTTCGTAGCCCAATTTGTTCAACTTTTAAAACACTGGTTGTACAACACATGGTCAGGCGTTGTCATGGAAAACAACTGGGCCCTTTCTGTTGACCAATTCCAGTTGCAGGCATTGCCATTTTCGGTGCATCTCATCCATTTGCTGAACATACTGAGATGTGATGGTTTCAATGGGATTCAGAAAGCTGTAGTGGATTGGCAGCAGACCACCGAACAGTGACCATGAGCTTTTTCTGGTGCAAGTTTGGCTTTGGAAAGTGCTTTGGAGCTTCTTCTCGGTCCAATCACTGAGCTGGTTGTTGTATAAAATCCACTTTTTGTCACACATCACAATGCAATTGAAAAATGGTTCATTGTTGTTGCATACAAGAAGAGAAGATGACATTTCAAAACGATGATTTTTTTTTTTTCTGGCAGCTCATGAGGCACCCACATAAAGAGCTTTTTCACCTTTCAAATTTGCTGCAAATGCTGAATGACCATAGAATGGTCAATGCTGTTCTTCAGCAACTTCTCGTGTAGTTGTAAGAGAATTAGCTTAGATGATCATTCTCAGTTTGTTGTTGTCCACTTCCAATGGCCAGCCGCTGTGCTCATCTTTAAGGCTCTCATCTCCTTTGCAAAATTTCTGGAACCACCACTGTACTATACTCTTTTTTTTTTTTTGAGACAGAGTCTCACTTTGTTGCCCAGGCTAGAGTGAGTGCCGTGGCATCACCCTAGCTCACAGCAACCTCAATCTCCTGGGCTCAAGCAATCCTACTGCCTCAGCCTCCCAAGTAGCTGGGACTACCGGCATGAGCCACCATGCCTGGCTAATTTTTTGTATATATATTTTTAGTTGGTCAATTAATTTCTTTCTATTTTTAGTAGAGACGGGGATCTCGCTCAGGCCAGTTTCGAACTTCTGACCTTGAGTGATCCGCCCACCTCGGCCTCCCAGAGTGCTAGGATTACAGGCGTGAGCCACCACACCCGGTTGTACTATACTCTTAACTGCTATACAAAATTGCCTCTCTAGTAATAGTACTAGGTTGATGTAAATACTTCACGGCTATTGACCTTGGTCCAAGTTTGGCCCTGCTTTAGTGCATTCCCCTCTACTTCCAGAATGTTCCTACTAAAATATAAGTTTGATTAGATCTTTCTCCTACTTACAATTTTTAATAATTCCTTACTGCACTAAACAAAGAACAAGTATTCATTGAGTAGTTACCATAAGCCAGGGACCATTCTATATTGATAAAAAATTCTTTCTTTTTTTTTTTTTTTTCTTTTTAAACACATTGGTACCCACAAAAAAAATTCTTTCATGTAGGTTATGTTCCAGTGTTATTATGCCTGGGGTAAAAATCCAAATTCTTAAACATAGCAAATAAGTTTGTACTCTGGCTACCTCTTTAGCTTTTAACTGACCAGATTATCATGACTATAATTATATATTTTTTAATTTGTCTCCTCTACTATACTAAAGACAGGGAATAATCCCACAATGGCACATAGAAAGTACTTAATAAATATGTCCTGAAAGAGTGAGTAGTTAAAAGCAAAAAAGAAAGCTCAAATGGAGAAATAAAAACATAAAGAAGGGCTAGAAGAGACAGACCAGAGAGAGAGAAGTTGCTGGGAAAATTAATATTCTTTATTGATTTGGTAAAGATGATATGTAAAAGAATCAAAAGGACATTATAAATTAGGGAAATATGAGAATCTTATGAATAGATAAATCCATTCCAGACTTAGTTAAGAAAGATGCATTGGAATATAACTTAGAAAACACTAACCTTCATATTCTTCTTCATTCTCCAGATAATCATCATCCAACACATTCAGCAGTCTTAGCACTGGAGTAGGAAGCATCACCAGATCTTCAATATGAGGGGCTGTTAAAGTTCATCATAATATAGTTAAATATAAATCCCCCAAAATAAGATGGTGAACACAGGGCAAAAGAGCTTGGGAATATAGATTACTCCTGATATCTTACTTGAATGTCAAATAACCAAGAAATCCAAAACCTTTTTACCAAAAAAAAAAAAAAAAAAAAAAAAAAATGACCAAGAAAAAAATAAAAGACATATACAACTTACCAAAAGGAATGCTAAAGAATGGGCTGCACAATGCCATTTCAGCAGGAATTCTTCTGCTTGGATCATCATGAAGCATGCTAAAACATGAAAACAGGTATTTTTATAATTACTGCCAAATCTTTTGAAAATGCAACCATTAACAAAAATAAAAATGTCTAAATGTTTATCACAGCATTAATTATATTAGCATGATTTATTCAATCATTCACATGTAAAAAATATAAATGCCATTTACTAGCAAATGCTTCAATAAATCATGATACATACTTATAACATTATACTGTGATCTTAAATAATGTTTTTGACTAATAAATGAAACATGGGAAGTGACCCAAACTCTGTAACAGAGAGTGAAAAAAATTAGACACAAATTTAGGGTAATGCAATTAAAAAAAAAAAAGTGGCGGGATGATGACTGAATCTTGTCAAATATCCCTAATAATAAAGCAACTTGATAGCAAAACCAAAAAACCCACAGACAACATCTATAACAAAACTATAGGGACACACCAAATAGCCAAAAACCACACACAGATGCACACATTAACCTACTACTTAAGATACAGATATGAAACAGCAACATGAATCAAAATTTAGAAAATCTCAAAAATTAGGTTATAGAACTCAGGAAAGAATTAGAAATTTAAAAATTTTTCATAAAATAAGATTATGCTAGAAGAGATATTAATATAAGAATGAATAAATACAATAGATAATATAGAAGGCAGAAGGGAGAAAATTTTTAAAAAATCAAAATGAAATAATGAAAGAGATAATACGGATTTAAGAGAAAGGGATAATACTAAATATAGGTAAAGAAAATCAAACATATATGTAGACAAGACCTGAAAAAGAAAAGAAGAGAACAGAACAAAAACTAAAATTTAAGAATATTTTTCAAAAACAAACAAAGACCTGAACTACATATTGAAAGGCATACCTTGTTCCTAAGAACTAAGAATATTTACCTAGAACAATCAAAATCAAGATATATTGTGGTAAAATTACCAGTCTTTAAAAGAAAAAGATGAAATCCTTTGGGCATCTGGACACAGAGACCAAGTAACTTTTAATAAAAAGACAATTAGTGAGTTATCAAACTTTTCAATAGAAACATTGTATGTCAGAAGAAAATTCAGTAACATGTTTAAGACACTTAAGAAAGAAAAATATATGCCAAGGATTTTTCTATCCAGCTAAACAGACTTTCATGTATAATAATCACAGTTTATTATTAACAGGCAAAAATTCAGAGAACATACATCGTATGATCTAGAGAGTAAGATTTAGCAAACTAAAATGATTACAAAGACATGAACATAAGGACTGATGGTGAATATTATTAAATATACAGTTACAGGTAGAACTAAAATTAAATGAGTACTAAAACGGCATATAGTATATAATGGCTACATAATCTGATGATGCACATAAAACTATTTTTAAAATGGGAGAATAGGAAGACCATATGCAAAAATAATTTAACTATTTTAAGTAATCTTATCAGAGTACTATTATTCTGAAACTGTTTTATGTTTATCGTAGAATAAAGCAATTGGGTAATTATGAAATACTCTAATTCTGGCATTTCCTTTATGCTTAAGAACCACAAGTCTTGACGTGGAAGAAAAGAGACAGACATAAAATAATAGTAAAAACTAGATGGTCCTGAACTTGAATTGGAAACATCAAAATGAACTCTGTCCACTTAAAAGGCCTAGAAACAATGACCACCCTCACTGCAATGAGTATTCCTAATACACTGACTGTGCTTTTAAAATACCATTTCCTCCAAAAGAAACCATGCTTTTGGGAAAAATGGCTAATTGCAGGTCTAGGGAAGGAAATGCATAAGATGAACTGGGAACATCTTATCATACCACATAGCAAGGAAGCTATCAAAGATAATATGGTCTGCCAAAACCAACATGCAGAGGTTTCCATTCATCAAAAATGGGACAATTTCAGTTTCAAATATGATAAAAACTGCAATGAATTAAAATACATAAAATATATTTAAATCCATTAGTTTATAATGAAACTATGAATTTTAAAAAAGGGAAATACCTTATCACCTTTAGAAGATGATAAGGAACCAACTCATTATCTTGAAAACTAGTAAATAAAGAGAAAGAATATCAAGCATTTATAGTTGGCCCTCCATATCCATGGGTCCCACATCAACAGGTACCCCCATGCACAGATTCAACCAAACATGGATCAAAAAAAGTCAGGAAAAAAAAGGAAGTAAATTTCCCCTGCAGCTGCCGGCAGGAATTGGCGTGAGGTTTGGCTGTCGCTTCTGACAGAGTATCCTGAAGCTGCCATCAGGAGAAGACCTCAAGAGAAGCTTGGCATCCATCAGCTCAAAGGGAAAGGGAATGGTTTTAGGTTTTTGAAAAAAAAAAAAAAAAAATTGATTCAAAAAGTACAGAGGAAGATGGTGGACTAGAAACAGTCTGTGAGCATGCTGCTCTCAAGGAAAGCAGTGTAAACTGTAGGCAGAGATGCCTACCTACAGATAGCTCTTCTCAGAAGGAATACTGTGAAATCACAGAGAAGTAATGTGGGACACTCAGAGTGAAAGAGAGCAAATAGGACATCCCCAAGACACAAAGTAATCAACCTAGCCAAAGTCAAAATGAAGGAGAAAATTCTACAAGCCGCTAGACATAAGCAACAACTGACCTAGAAAGGAAAACCCATCAGATTAACAAGCAGACTTCTCAGCAGAAACCTTACAAGTCAGAAGGGAGTAGGACCCAATCTTCAATATTCTTAAATAGAAAAATTACCAGCCTAGAATTTTATTTTTATATCCTGCGAAACTTAAGTTTCACACTTGATGGAGAAATTAAGTCTTTTCCAGACAAGCAAACACTGAGGGAATTTGTCATGACCAGACTTGCCCTGCAAGAAATACTCAAAACAGCCTTATACGTGAATTAGTACAATAGATACCCACCAGCATAAAATCACCCCAAAAGGCTAAAGCTTACAACTCTTATAAAACAGCACAGGAGGGAAAACAAAGCAATAAGGTATTATCCAACATGATGAACAAAATAGCATCCCACATATCATTTCTTATCTCTTAATGTTAACAGCTTAAATGAGCCACTCAAAAGAGCCACTCAGGCTGGCTGAATGAATAAAAAAATACAACCCAAGTATCTGCTGTTTCCAGGAGGCACATCTAAACCACAAGGATACAGAAAGGCTCAGTGTGAAAAGATAGAAAAAAATATTCCACACAAATGAAAACCAAAAGAGAGCTGGTATAATGATTCTCGTATCAAACAAAATTGACTTTAAATCAATAATGGTATAGAAAGACAAAGATGGTCATTATACAAAGGAAGCAATTCAACAAGAAGACATGATAATCTTAAATATATATGCACCTAACACAGGAGCTCCCAGATACATAAAATTAACTCTACTACAGCTAAAAAAGGAAATAAATAGTAGCACCATAATTGCCAGAGAATTCAACACCCAACTGTCAGAACTAAATAAATTATCAAAGTAGAAAATAAGGGAACACTGGACCTAAATGAGACCCTGAAACAAATGGACCTAACAGACATTTACAGAACATTCTACTCAAAAATATTGTACTGAATATACATTCTTCTCATCAGTACATGGGACATTTTCCAAGACTGATCATATCTTAGGCCACAAAACATGTCTCAACAAGTTTTAAAAATCGAAATCATATCATGTATCTTCTCAGACCACAGTAGAATAAAACTAGAAATCAATTCCAAGAATAATACTCAATTCTACACAAAGACATGGAAATTAAACAATCCGCTGCTGAACAATTATTGGGTCAATAATGAAATTAAGATGGAAATCAGAAGATTCTCTGAACTGACTGACAAAGGGGACACAAGCTATCAAACTCTATGGCATTCAGCAAAAGCATTCCTAGTGGGAAAATTCAGAGCCTTACAACCTCATATCACATCTCAAGGAACTAGAAAAGGAAAAGCATACCAAACCCAATGTCAGCAGAAAAAACAAATAACTAAGCTCAGAGCAGAACTAAATGAAATGGAAAAGAAACAAAAAAAAATAATACAAAAGGTCAGTGAAACAAACAGTTGGTTCTTTGAAAAGATAAACAAAATTGATAGACCTCTTGCTAGATTAACCAGAAATAGAAGACAAAGGACCCAAATAAGCTCAATCAGAAATGAAAAAGAAGACATTACAACTGATACCACAGAAATACAAAACATCATCCGTGAATACCATGAAAAGCTCTATGCACATAAGCTAGAAAATGTAGAGAAAATGGAAACATTCCTGGAAATACACAACTTTCCAAGACTCAATCAGGAAAAAATAGAACTCCTAAAAACAGACCAATAATAAGCAGCAAAATTGAAGCAGTAATAAAAAGTCTTCCAATAAAAACAGTAGCCCTGGAACAGATAGATTCACAGCCAAATTCTACAAAACCTACAAAGAAGTGGTATCCATACTGCAGAAGTTATTCCATAATGTTGAGAAGGAGGGAATCCTCCCCAACTCATTCTACAAAGGCAGTATAACCTTGATACCAAAGCCAGGAAAGGGAACAACAAAAAAAGAAAACCACATACCAACATACCTTGTCAATACAGATGCAAAAATCTTCAGTAAAATACTAGCAAACAGAGTTCAACAGCACATCAGAAAAATAATCTACCATGACTAAGTGGACTTCATCCCAAAATTGCAAGGGTGGTTCAACATATAGAAATCAATAAATATGATTGACCACATAAACAGAAGCAAAAACAAAGACCAGATAATCATCTCAATAGATGCAGAAAAAGCATTTGACAAAATCTAGCAGTCTTTCATGATAAAAACTCTTGACAAACTAGGCATAGAAGGAACATATCTCAAAATTATAAAAGGCATATATAACAAACCCACAACTAAAATCATACTGAAGGGGCAAGTTAAAAGCATGCCCCTTAAGAACTGGACAAGGGGCCGGGTGCGGTGGCTCACGCCTGTAATCCTAGCACTTTGGGAGGCCGAGGCGGGCGGATTGCTCAAGCTCAGGAGTTCGAAACCAGCCTGAGCGAGACCCCATCTCTACCAAAAATAGAAAGAAATTAATTGACCAACTAAAAATATATATACAAAAAATCAGCCGGGCATGGTGGCGCATGCCTGTAGTCCCAGCTACTCGGGAGGCTGAGGCAGTAGGATCGCTGAGCCCAGGAGATTGAGGTTGCTGTGAGCCAGGCTGACGCCACAGCACTCACTCTAGCCTGGGCAACAAAGTGAGACTCTGTCTCAAAAAAAAAAAAAAAAAAAAAAAAAGAACTGGACAAGGGTATTCACTGTCACCACTTCTATTTAACATAGAATAGAAGTTCTAACTAGAGCAATCAAGAAAGAGAAAGAAATAAAGGATATCCAAATCAGTAAAGAGGAGGTCAAACTATCAATTTCATAGACAATATTATCTTGTATCTAGAAAACCCCAAAGACTCCAAACTCCAAAAGATTCCTGGAATTGATAAATAAATTCAGCAAAGTTTCAAGTTACAAAATCAATGTAGACAATCAGTATCATTTCTATATACCAACAGCAGTCAGGCTAAGAGTTCAATCAAAGATTCAATACTATTCACAATAGCTACAAAGAAAATAAAAGACATACGAATATACTTAACCAAGGAGGTGAAACATCTCTACAAGAACTATGAAACACCGAGGAAAGAAATCTCAGATGACACAAACCAATGACAAAACATCTCACGCTCATGGATCGGTAGAACCAACATTTTTAAAATGTCCATACTACCCAAAGTGATTTACAGATTCAATGCAATCCCCATCAAAATACCAACGGCATATTTCACAGATCCTAAGCAAAAAGGATTGCTTGAAGGAAAGCAAACCTGAAGGAATCACAGTACCAGACTTCAAACTATACTACAAGGCTATAGTAACCAAAATAGCATGGTACTGGTACAAAAACAGAGAAAGACCAATAGAACAGAATAGTTAACCCAGATACAAAACCATGTGCCTACAGCCAACTGATCCTTGACAAAGCAGGCAACAATGTACACTGGGGAATAGAAGCCCTATTCAATAAACGGTGCTGGGAAAATTGGAAAGCCACATTGCACAACAATGAAACAAGACACCTATCTCTAACCACTCACAAAAATTAATTTAAGGTAGATAAAAGAATTCAATGTAAGGCATGAAACCACAAGAATTTTAGAAGAAAATATGGGTAAAACTCTTCTAGATATCAGTGTAGGCAAACAATTTATGACTAAGACCCCAACGGCAATTACAGAAACAACAAAAATAAATAAATGGGACTTGATTGAATTAAAAAGCTTCTGCACAAGAATAGAAATAATCAACAGAGCAAATAGACAACCTACAGAATGGGAGAAAATATTCACAATCTACACATCCACGAAAGGGCTAATATCCAGAATCTACAAAGAACTCAAATCAGTAAGGAAAAAACCAAACAACCCCATTAAAAAGTGGGCAAAAGACATGAACAGAAATTTTTCAGAAGATAAATAAATGGCCAGAAAACAGAAGAGAAAATGCTCAACATCACTAATCATCAGGGAAATGCAAATTAAAACCACAAGGAGATATCACTTTACTCCTGTTAGAGTGGCTTTTATTAAAAGGTTCAAAAACAATAGATGCTGGCACAGATGCAGGGAGAAAGGAAGACTTATACACTGTTGATGGTACTGCATATTAGTCTGTATGGAAAACAGTATGGAACTCTGTCAAAGAACTAAAAGTAGACCTACCCTTCGATCCAGCAATCCCACTACTTGATATCTACCCAAAGGAAAAGAAGTAATTTTGTCAAAAAGACACCTGTACTCAAATGTTTATTGCAGCACAATTCACAATTGCAAAGATCTGGAATCAAACCAAGTGCCCATCAATTCATGAATGAATTAACAAAATTTGGTATATGTACACCATGGAGTACTACTCAGCCATAAAAAGGATGAATTAATGCCTTTTACAGCAATTTGGAATGAATTTAAGACAATTATTCTAAGTGAAATATCTCAAGAATGGAAAAGAAAACACCACATGTACTCTCTAATAAATTGGAACTAACTGATGGCACACAAGTGCAGAGTGAAGTAAAAGTCATTGGAAATCAAGCAGGGGGCTGGGGGAAAGAGGAGAGGGGCAAAAACCCACCTAATGGGTACAATCAATGAACACTATTTGAGTGATAGGCACTTTTATAGCCTTGACTCAAGCCATGTAACAAAAACATTTGTACTCCTTTAATATTCTGAAATTTAAAATAAGAGAGAAAAATAACAATAAAGGATAATATAAATTTTTTAAAATTCAGTATATACCAACTATGCTATCATCTACATTGTATTAGGTATTATAAGTAATCTAGAAATGATTTAAAGAATATGGGAGGATACGTATAGGTTATATGCAAATACTACACCATTTTATATAAGGGACTTGAACACCTTTTTGGTATCCTTGGGGGTCCTGGAACCAATCCCCTGAGGAGATTGAGAGATAACTGTATTTTTTCTTTGGCTAAACAAATGAAGAACAAATGACAGAAAATCATGATTCTAAAACCCCTAACAAGGTAATGGATCTAGGCATTAATATCAACAGTTGCTAACTCATAAAATAGACATAACAACATTACATGCATGCTTATGAAAAAAGTAAAATATTATCTATAGTCTTGTAGTCTCATTTAAAAAAAACTCTCTAGATATAACTACCAATTGAGATGAATTAAACAGAAATATGTTAACTATACCATAATGAAACAGTCAATAAAATTCAGACTGTGGAAAATTATACTGAGCCAAGAATCCAGGCTGTTCAATAAATAAACTAGAAGAGAAAAGAGGGAAAAGAGATGGTAAGGGAACCTTTAAATTAAGGGAGACTTAAAAGGGATTTTTTTTAGAAGAGCAAAACTAAACCATTTAAGCTTTAATGTGTGTTTAAGGATGCACACTTGGGCAATAAAATTATAATGAAAACAAGTGATTACCATAAAAGTCAGCTGTAGTGGTTACTTTCAGGTTTGAGATTGGAATGGGACACAAAGGACTTCCAAGATTGCTGGCAAAGTTCTATTTCTTGACATGAATGGTAGTTATGAGGTGGTTACAATGTTCCTAAAAAAATCACTAAGCTACACATTGATTTTTTTTTTTTTTTAAGACTAGTCAAGTGCAGTAGTGAGGAGGGGGGAAAGTAGTAGAACAAGGAGTTCAATCTGTAACTGACTGTGAACAATCACGTGAGATAACTCACTACCTTCGGACCAGCCTACACATTGATTTTATTAGTAGTTTCAGTATCTGTCTTTTACTCTACAAAAACAGGTTCAAGTAATTTGCATGTGTATACAATGCAATATGCAAAAAATATTAGAAAGAAATACATCAAAGTGCTAACACTAAAAGGTAGGTTTGTAATGTTTCTTTTCTTTTTTGATACAGAGTCTCACTCTCTTGCCCGGCTAGACTGTGGTGGCGCCAGCCTAGCTCACAGCAACCTCAAACTCCTGGGCTCAAGCAATCCTTCTGCCTCAGCCTCCCGAGTAGCTGGGACTACAGGCATGTGCCACCATGCCTGGCTAATTTTTTCTCTATATATATATTTTTAGTTGGTCGATTAATTTCTTTCTATTTTTAGTACAGACGGCATCTTGCTCTTGCTCAGGGTGGTCTCAAACTCCTGACCTTGAGCGATCCTCCCGCCTCAGCCTCTCAGAGTGCTAGGATTACAGGCGGGAGCCACCACACCTGGCCAAATTTTTATTTTCTTCATCACAATTTTCTGCAGTTTCCAAAATTAGTATGATTTGCATAATCAGGAAAAAAGCTATTACTGAAAAATAAAATACTAGAAATTAAAATCTAATTTGTAACATCCACTATCAATCAGACACTAACAGCTATTTACAATTAATCTGAAACACACACACACACACACACACACACAAATAACTATGTGTAAAACTGATGAGATCTGAATAAGTTCTGTGGATTGTACCAACAGCAATTTACTGGTTTTGACATTGTACTAAAAATGTAAGATGTCACCAGTAGGGGAAACTGGGTAAAGGGTAGGGATCATTCTGTAACTTCCTATGTGTAATTATTTCAAAATTAAAAATTAAAAAAAAACTAATTTGAAGGTTTAATAGGGCCAATATCCTAAAGATACTATAATACTATTATTCAAACATGACATCCATCCTTTTCTAGCATACTAATTATTTTTATTCATTTCTGGCCCATGATAGAAATCTGAAAAGCCTACTATTTGATAATACAGTCATGCACCACACGACAATGTTTTGATCAACAAGGGACTGTATATACAATCATGATCTTGTAAGATTATAATAGACCTGAAAAATTCTTATTGTCTAGTGACAATGTAGCCATTGTATATGTCATAGCACAATGCATTACTCAGAGGTGTTTATAGTGACACTGGTATACACAAACATACTGTGCTACTAGTCATATAAAATTATAGCCCATATAGTTATATATGGTATATAGCACTTGATAATAAACAACTGTGTTACTGGTTTATATATTTATTATACCATACTTTTTATCATCATTTTAGAGTATATCCCTTATTAAAAAAAAGTCAGCTGTAAAACAGCCTCAGGCAGGTCCTTAAGGAGGTATTCTAAAAGGCATTATCATCATAGGAGATGACATCCCTATGCCTGTTACTACCCCTGAAGACCTTCCAGTGAAATGAAGTGTGGAGGTAGAAGACAGTGATATTGACGATCCTGACCCTGTGTAGGCCTAGGGGTTAATGTGTGTGTTTTGCCTTAGTTCTTAACTAAAAAGTATAAAATGTAAAAAAATAGAATTAAAAAATTTTGTAAATAGAAAAAAACTTATAAAATAACATAAAAATATTTTTATACAGCTGTACAATGTGTTTTAAGCTAAGTGCTATAAAAAAAGAGTCCAAAGTTAATGAAAAATTAGTTTATAAAGTAAAAAAGTTACAGTAAGCAAAGGTTAATTTACAGTTGAAGAAAACTTTTCTTTATAAATTTAGTGTAGCCTATGTATGCAGCATTTATAAAGTCTACAGTAGTGTACGATAACGTTCTAGGTGTTCACATTTACTCCCCAGTCACTCACTGACTCACTCAGAGCAACTTCGAATCCTGCAAGCTTCATTTATGTGCCCTCCATTTAAATGGACTATACAGCTGTACCATTTTTTATCTTTTATATCATTATTTTTTACTGTACTTTTTCTAGGTTGAGATATGTTTGGATACATAAATACTTACCATTGTGTGATTATTGCCTACAATATTCAGTACAATAGCATAATGGACAGGTTTGTAGCTTAGGAGCAATAGGCTATGCCATATAGCCTATGTGTGTAGAAGGCTACCCCATCTATGTTTGTGTAAGTACACTCAATGATGTTGTTTGCACAAAATCACCTAACAACACATTTCTCAGAACATATTCCTGTCACATCATATAACTGACACATTATTGTACATATTATTTCATATGTTCAAAATATCTATTATACTTGGATCTGTTCTGATGATCAGAAATGCTGTACCATGGGGGGGGCAGTGGGGGGAAGCAACACACATAACCTAAACATTCATACCCCGATAATATGCTGAAATAAAAAAATAATAAAATAACAGATTATAAAATTAAAAAAAAAAGAAAGAAAGAAGAAATGGTGTACCTGTTGTCCCCAGAAAGTTGTCAATGGTAAACATATAAAGCATAATTTAAAAAACTACCTTATTCAAAATATTTTTGGTTTTTTTTTTCGGTCATGCAAAAAAGCAAACCCAGTCTTTCATTAATAAAGACACTTTAAAAACCTGTTTTCCATCAAGTATATAGAATTGCCAGAGCTATAAGAGGCCAAAGGTATAATAGTCCAGGTTCTATCTTCCAGTGAGTAACTAGCTACCAAGAAGAGCTTAATATCTGGTACTCACTATAAACAAAAGAACATCCCTTTGAAAATAAATTTGTAAAACTACTTGATTACTTACGCCCCTTATAGAAAGCTACCCTGTACAGATTGTCTAAACTGAAATTCATATTTCTAGGGGAGCCAAACCTCTACATGAATGATCAAACCAGACATCATAATATAAATCCATTCAGTAAATAAGAGAAAAAAAAAAGAAAAAAACACTTCATATAGTAAATATGCACAAAGCAAGTTTACAGCATACATACCGTACCTTTTGATAAGGTCTCTTAGGTGATAGGCTGGAATTGCGGCATTCACCACTGCTTTACTGGCAAATATGTGATCGATAATAGCAGAACTGTTTGCCTAAGAAAAGGGAGAAAAGTCTACCTTTGGTTATTCACTTTAGTCTATATATACTGAGTACTAGGCAGATAGTATTATACATGATGAGTAACATGCGACAGAAAACACTCTCTTCTGAGAGCTTACAATTTTAATGAAGGAGATAATTTATATAAGTTTCTAGAGAGGAGGAAAATTTTTTCTCCATTCTCAGTACCTAGCACAGTACCTGGCATTCTATGAACATCTACTAGATAAAAGAATAAGGAAACAAGTACCAAAGCAACCACATAAAAATGTAGTTTAATGCAAAGTTAGAAAATGAATGTGTAATAGGTGAGTCAGGTTTTGGTTTTCACACAAAAATAAAGACAAAATGAAGCACTACATTCGTCATATTATCCACACTCTACATTTTCATGGAAATGTAACACTTTCTCCTTCAATACTACACTAACTCAGAATTTAGAACTGTGTACATGAGTAAAAAGACCTGATACCATCATTATCACTAATGTATACAATACTTACCATGGGCTGGACCCCCTGTTAAAAACTAAGTATCATTTCTTTTTTAACCCCAATACTCTTATGAGATATATGCTATCATTATCCTCATTTTACAGAAAGTAAACCATGGTTTAGTGAACCTAAATACTTAGTAAGAGGCAGAGGCAAGGTATGAACCCTAGCAGTTTGACTTCAGAGCCTATGCTCATACCCACTTAGGAATTTTGCCTCCATAGAAGGTGATACAACAAAATGATGTTTTATCTAGAGAGGCATATATTAGGGATCCCATTAGTACACATGATGCCTTCAAATTTCACACAAATTAAAATGTGACCTCATTCTACTGAGCTTTGGACTAAGCAGATATAGTCCCAAGGGCTCAATGACAGTCAAAGCTAATTCAAGTAATTGCTCTATATTTGGATTAGCACTAAGAAAGAATACTTAGCCTCTTGACTGTTTTGGGACACCAGTAATAAAAAATGATACTGGGCCGGGTGCAGTGGCTCATGCCTGTAATCCTAGCACTCTGGGAGGCTGAGGCAGACCGATCGCTCAAGGTCAGGAGTTCAAAACCAGCTTGAGCAGGAGCGAGAAGCTGTCTCTACTAAAAATAGAAAGAAATTAATTGGCAAACTAAAAATATATATAGAAAAAAAATTAGCCAGGCATGGTGGTGCATGCCTGTAGTCCCTACTCGGGAGGCTGAGGCAGGAGGATCGCTTGAACCCAGGAGTTTGAGGTTGCTGTGAGCTAGGCTGACACCACAGCACTCTAGCCTGGGCAACAGAGTGAGACCCTGTCTCAAAAAAAAAAAAAAAAAAGAATGATACTGGTTTTACTCCCATAACAGCATTTTCTTTTACCCCAAACAAGCGTTAGGTGTACCAACTAGGCTATTAAAGTATTCATTCCATGAATTGCTACACCAGAAATCAGTGACTAGGGGATTAAAAGAAACAAAACTCTACATGTTATAATAGCCATACACTATATATTAGATGCTCAAAACAATACTTCTTGTGTAATATCAAAATACTCAATATAAAATACATGTTTAATATCTAAATTCCTAACCTCTAATATTTGAATGAACTTTTTGTCTGCTTATAAGTTAGGAATTAACTACAGTATGTTTTCAAACATATTGTTGGGCTTTAAAATTATGATGCTATTATTATCCTCTAGGCTTGAGGTTTGGTAAATAATACAGTATTTTGGAATTATTATTGATTTTGATATTAAGGTATTAAAGTATTTTTTAAACTATAAAGCATTATGTAAAGATTATCATTTAACTTAGAACATGGTTGTAAACTTTAAAATCTAATTTAAATAAGTTGCTAAACAAAAAAATCATTTTTGCTTCTTCTGGAAAATGCATTCATTCAAACATTTCATCAAGCACTTACTACATGTCAGGCCCCAGTAAGAAAGCAATGCTCACTAACACACAGTAGTAGTGGCATTTAAGGTGCCATAAATACAAAGAGAGGAGTATGGACAAAAGAAAGCAACAGGAATCCTCGACAAGAATCATCATAAACTGAATATTCTTAAATTAGGATTAAGAACCCCAAAGCAAAGCACTAATGCAGTTTACCTTCCATTCCTGAGATCTGACTGTATGTTTCAGTTTCATTCCTGAGAACATTTCCAGTAAAATGATTCCTAGGCTCCAAAGATCAACAGCTGAGGTACATTCTGTATCACTCTGCAGGCCAGCCTGGGCCAAGCAATTTTGCAGTTCTGCTTCTGGAGCCCGATACCCGTCTGTCTGAATATACTTTACATCCTAAGAAGATGAATAAATATTACAACCAATAAAAAGCTGCTCAGCTTCCATCCATCTTTTCAGTGTATTTACTTCTCCAAAAGTGCAGTAAACTACTGCCAAATTAAATGCCAAAAATTTTTAGCCCTTACTTATCATAATTCTTTGGCTCATTAACTGGGCATTTCTCAGAGGCAAGCTGTATATTTTCCATACACCTAACTCATAAAGATGTCTTCACTGGATTGTCTCTTACCTATTAGGCACTGCTGATAAATAAGGACACTCTGCAAAGAACTGATAAACTATGGATCATGGAGGATTTGCCAGAACTGTCACATGCATTCTGCTACGAAATAGAGTCCCAACACTGAAAACACCAGGAACAGTAACCTAGCACTTAACCAAATGCTCACAAAATTAAAAAAGAATTGTATATGAGTTGAGTACTTTTAATAATTCCAGAGCTCTCTTATGCTTCCTAGCTCCTCCTACCTGATCCAAACATATGTCCTTTATTCATACGGCAGCACTGAAATCCTTTTGATTTTGCTTCATCCCCAGGTATTTTAGATAGAAATGTCTCATAAGTCCCTATTAAACTATACCTGTTATTTAAAAATATTTGGTTTAGGCCCACTAGATTTTAAACCATGAGGGAAAAGAAATGGTTATTTCTTACCTGATTGCCTTCTTTGAAGCTAAGTCCAAAGTCAATGAGTTTAAAACATTCATTCTCTGCACTCCACAATATGTTACGTGGTTTGAGGTCTGCATGGACATAACCCTCATGATGAAGAAAAGCAAGGGCCTCCAGAACGTCTCTGGCACAATGCTGTATCATCCACATGGAACAACCCTGGTGACTAGAATATAAAAGCAATTCCGAAACACTGACATCCAGGAGTTCAAGCAACAGACATCGTGATGGCACATTTGGAGAGAAGTGGATTGTAAAGACTCCATACAAAGTCACTAAAAAAGAAACAAATTATAATATTTTTAAAATCAGACTCAAAGTAAGTTACTACTAAAGTAGATAACTCTGCAGTACAAATTTGGGATAGTTTAAATAAGGACAACTTTGATGAGCAAACTTCCACTGTAATTTATTTTTCCCATGAGTAAAATTTTTGGGTAACTGGGTTATTTTAATAAAATTAGACAAGCTTCAATAGCTGATTACCATTCAAAGATATTAATATGACACAATGCTACAATTTATGTCTCACCAAGTACTTAGTAGCAGGTGAAGATTCACCTTGGGTGCCAAATAAAAATGATTAAAAGTAAAAATCCAAATATTAAGTAACTCTCTTAAAAGGAATGTCACAATGCACAAAAACCAAATTGAACACTGCTTCTTAATCCAAAATAGGACTCTATAAATATTAAAAGGCAAGATTAAGACTTTCCAGATGACGTTTTAACCTAATCTTGCAGAGATTTCAACAAGTCCTTATGCAGCAAAAATTTTCCCTCTTCAATATCTAAGTTATAAGTGATATACCATTTAGCAAGCTCAAAAAATGCAAAGTAGTGTTAAGAAATTCTTCTCTAAAATGGTATTATAGAAAAGGTCATTCTTCAAATTAAGTATGGATTATACTTGCCAGGAAATCAGACATTGCTTTATTGACCAAAGCTATAACTAATGATAAACTCACTGTTGGTGTAATGACAATGAAGACTGCTTCAAAGATCAATCTTCAGTGATCACTAAATATCTTACATTCTGAATATCTGAGTCATGAAACAGTCTTTCAAGAGGGCAAAAGTATAAAGCGTTCCTAAATTTCACACTTCCATAAGGACTCCATGTAATATTGAATCGTTTTTTCCAAATTCACAATAAATATATGTCAGGTGAACTATGTGGGAGTTATTGGCATTGATGCCACAAGCCCTAGAAATAGTTTCCATTTCCCACTGGTATGCCAAGATTCAAAAATTTCCACTCAAGACATGACATCTAGCAAAGGTATGCCTCTTTTTACTATAGAAAACACTTCTCTATGCTAATAAATGCGGCATTCTCTGAAGAGACCCAAAGCAAAACTGAACTTACTGAGCATCTACTGTGTGACACTAGGAAACGCAGATCACCAACTCCATCTTACCGCAGACAGTAATAAAGTGAAAGGGGATGGGGAAAGGAAAAGGGGATTGGATCAGGTGATAAAGAGGGCCAGACCTGCTTCTCCTGCATAAAGGAGGGAAGATGGAACGCCAGGCTGACACAGTATGTGTCTGCTCTGGGACCTGGACAAGAGAAGGGAGACAGTGACAATTACCGATGTTCCTGTGACCCTGCAACTGCTCCAGCGCCGCCCTCTCTTTGCGGAAACCATACTCAGCGGCCGAGGCTGCAGCCCCGGTGGTTCCCGGCGGCAAGAACTGCTTGAGAGCGCCGGGGGGCGAGCCGGGGTTGCCGCAGCAGCGCACCCGATACACCGAGGCCGAGGAGCCGCTGCCCAGGCGGCTCTGTACCTGCCACAGCCGCCCGAAGGCCTCCAGAAACCGCGGCGGCTCCGCGCCCCAGGCGCAACCGGACCCCGCCATCGGTGTGAACTGAGGGCACTGACACCGGAGCTGACGCGACGCCCGAGGCAGGCCGGCAGGGCCCGCGGTCACATCCCCGCCCGCCGGACCAGCGGCTTCGCAGGGAGGGGCCTGCAGCCGCCTCACCGACACCGGGGACCTCAGGCCGCCATGACACCGGAAGCGGTAGCGCGCACGGGTCCCAGAAGCCGGAAATGGAGGAAAAGTCAGTCCAATAGGCTGAGGAGGCGGGCCCAGAAGGGGTGGGGCCTAGAGTTCAGTTAAATTAGCTTTGGAGACTAGGACTGAAGAGTTAAGACACGGTAAGCTTAATTGTCGAGTGTCTACGATTCCCAGTACTAACCTCTTTCGTAACGTTACCTGAAACTGAAACTAGTCCTTTTCCTTGTTGCGGCACCTCACCTCACCACTGGGAACCCAGGAAAATAAAACTCCGTCTGTAATTCTCACAGAAGGGATCACAAGGGAAATACCCCGGTTACGAAGGAGAGAGGGGTTTTACCACCACCTTCAGGCCCCCCACGGTCACTAGTAGCCGTAATTTTGGATGCCCAGGCCCTTGTTCTCCTCTTAGTCCACCATGACTGTGGCTGCCTCATCAAAGAGGCAAACGTGGATCTATTACAATTTTTTAATATTTCATTTGTTCATTCGATTATTCTATTCATTCAAAAAACATTTACTGAGTAACACATGTAGCAAACAGGCATCTCAATACACAAACTAGTGTGTATAATAAATGTAGCCTTCTTTTCAGTAATTCAACTTTTACTATTTCATTTTGATTGGATGGTAGAAACTTAGTCTCCGACAATTTGCCCCCATCCCCTTTTCCTCAGGTTTTTGTCCAAATTCCCAGCCAGGTAGGGTGGCTTATGTAGTGCATAGTGGAGAGATTGAGAAGCCATCTGCTTTGATCATCACCTTGTCTGATTGCCACTGAAATGTGCCTTATTTCTTCTGTCTGCATGGCCCTTTCAAAGGTCTGTAATAGGGAAAGCTGTGTGCACTATTTCAAACAAGCGTTTTCTCTAAGTCTGAAGTCCACACCGATCTTTTGAGATAATTTTCTTTTGGCTTACAAAAATCAAGTCAAGACTTACAGGCTTTTGTGATTGTGCAGCCACATGGCTCCTTTAGGCAATAAGGACAGCCATCTATCTGCTTGTATAAAGGGAGAACAAACTGGGGAAACTGAGGAGTGAGAAGGGAAGTGGAGAACACAACTACTTTAGGTCCTGAATAGATGGAAGAGATGAAATAGAAATGAACTTTGATTTCAAGGAACTTGGAGTTGGTAGAATGACTTAGACATGTGTAATATTATGATCCAAGGCATAAAGGTAAAAGTGTTCTAAAGGAGGGCAAGTAAGGTGCTAGAAATGCTCAGAGAAACTCTGAGCAACTCTTGTTACAAAAATGTGAGTAAAACAAAGCATTTTGTTTTTGTCTGGCATGTTGAAATAGAGTGTATTGTAATTAGAAAGGGTAAATGCTGAACTTTAAGAAATTGGCTAGATCCTCCTTATAAAAATATCCATTGTTAGAATACATATAAACCCTTCTCCTGAACACTAGAAATAAAAAATTACCAGTCTGAAAATATTTCTCAGTACAGTTTTATTTCTTTAGGACTTTTTTATTTCTTTAGAACTTTTCCAAGTTCTTTTCTTATAGTATAATGCCTTCTCATTGCTCCAATGGCTAATTAACAAGGTAAAGGTACTAAATTATAGAACTGAGCCATATTCAAAAGTGGTACTGTATAATCTGAAATAGATATACCTTAGAATATCTTTGACAGAAGGGGTGGCCCATATTTACATTGTTTAGCTCTTGAACATCCAAATCCTTCAAGCATGAAAGTAATTACTCTCTGTGGTAACCTATCTCCAAAATGGTCCCCAGTGATCCTTGTCTCCTAGTACTTATGCCCTTCCATAGTTCCATCTCATGTTGAGTAGGGATGACCTGTGTAGCCAAGAAGATAATGTAGAAGTAATGGTGTGTGGCTTCCTACATCATAAAAGACTCTGTAGCTTCCATCTTGCTATCTCTTTGATCACTTACCTTGGAGGAAGTTACCTGTCTTGTCATGAAGACCCTCAAGTAGCCCAATGGAGATGTCTACATGGTGAGGAACTGAGGCCTTCTGCCAACAGCCATTTTTAGTGAGCCACGTTGGAAGTAGATCTTCCAGAACTAGTCAAGCCTTCAGAATGACTGAAATCTTGCTTGCAAACTCAGGAGAGACCCCTAGCTAGGACCATACAGCTAAGCCAGTTGTGAATTCAGTCCCACAGAAATTATATGTGGTGATAAATGTTTATTGTTGTTTTAAGTTGCTATTTTGGAGTAATTTGTTATGTAGCAATAAATATGCAATAGGAAGGAATAATTAATGTCCACAACATTACATGTCCACAGCACAACATGTCCACTTAACATTATCACAAAATTGCTTTGCAGTTGTATACATTCATGTTCTAATCAGCAATCAAAAACTGTATGATTTACCATATCCATACCAATATAAAGCATTGTTATTTTAAAATTATATTTTTTAATTTTATAAGCAAAATGATACTTTGATATGGTTTTAAATTTATGTGGTTATTAGTAGGGTATACTTTTTTTTATACTTTCAATTATTTAGTAACTTTTCAAGACTTTTAATACAAAATATTTATATTTTTATTTTCACTTCTGTAAATTTTCTTGCAAGACGACTGGTAGATTTCCTTTTTCTCTTTAGTTTCCCTCACTCCTTTTGTCTTTCTCCTTAGATTTTCTTCTTTCTATTAGGCTGCTATAGGCCAGGGAATACCAGAGACTCACTTGGAATTGCAGTTTCTAAGTGGATAAAATCTACGGCCCCTCCCTAATCCTCCTTTCTTCTCTCTTGAGCAGTATCTCTTTGCAGTGGTTATAGTAAACTTTGGCCACCTGAGGCTCCCTGAGGATTTTTATAATAGAATCCATTTTTTCCTGGTGCTGAAAATGTCTATTGCAAGAGTCTTTGTTTTGGCTTTCATTCAGGTGGATCAGTCAGTGGTCTGTCACAACATTTCTCCTCTTTTCAATTCCCACATCAATGTCAGCTGCAACTTTGGAAAGAGTCTGAGCCAGGTCCTTTGGCGCTTTCCCTGTAAGTCTAGACACCAAGTCCTGGCTTAGAGTGAGACTAGATTTCATTTCCAGCTCTACCATTTACTGTGTAAGTGAATTAATAAAACTCTTTTGGCCCTGGTTTCCTTGGCTAGTTTTTATGTGGGATAAAATATTAGTTATAATTAGATAAAATAACAAAAGTAGTCTCATGAAAGACCTGCCTTACTGTGAGTTCTTAGTAAGATTTGCTCCTTTTGCCTATTTCTATAATTCTATGGTTGGACTTAGAGAGCCCATTAGAACAGAATAGAACCTGCTCATCATTACTCCTCCTTAGTAGTGAAGATATTACAGATGATTAATTGTGTTCCCTGCCACAACTTCTATTTCTTCCAGATGTTCTGTTCTCCTTGTGGTATCTGAGGGACCCAGATCACATTTCCTTTCCTGTCCAGGTTATTGCCTTTCATATGGAGAAGGATAACATGTGGTGTAGGAGATTCATCCTGCAGGCCCTTTTGGGATAGAATGGGCTGGCTATGACAGGGAATTCCATCATCTCCAGATGTTTGATTTTGAAATATGAATGGTCTGAAAGCTGCTGGTGACTCACGAGATCTGAGAGGATTTTGAAATATATAGTGCATTGGTTCCCTCTCTTGTTACACTGGAGAAATTATAGTCTCTGAGGACCTAATGCCAAGTTACAAATACCTGCAGAAATATTCTCCTAAACTCAGAGTAAAATGGGGATAGGTAGTCTTTTTATTTTCTGGCTGAGAAGGGGTGGCTAAAAAGGACAATTGACTTACCTACTCAGTCTGATACTGGATCTGATCCCAGGACCTTTCCTTGGCCAAATGTCACAAGAGAACTAGGTAGGTCACTTGAAGCAAAAGCTGTAGCATCAGAGCCTAAGGAGGGATGGAGTGACTTGGGAGAAAAAGACTAATCTGTGATCAGAAAGGAGACATTGTTTTGAGAAAAGAAGGAAGCTAAACTTATAGAGCACTTATTGTGAAATATTATATCTTGAGGGTCCCTTGATAAACAGCAGGTCTTTGTAAACACTGTACAAAATTATTGTTCCCTATCTATAACCCTATATTACCCTTTGCAGTTATTGTCTCAGAAGAAGCACAGCACAACTTAACAAAGAAGTCTTTTTTTTGGGGGGGGGACACAAAACAATAATATATTTCTTTTTAAATTTTTTTTATTTTATTATTTTTTTATTTTAGCATATTATGGGGGTATAAGTGTTAAGGTTACATATATTGCCCATGCCCTCCTCCCCCCTCAAGTAAGAGCTTCAATCGTGTCCATCCCCCAAATGTTGCATATCTTACTCGTTGTGGTTGTATATACCTATCCCCTCCTCCCCCCTCCCACCCTCCGACACCCAATAAATGTTACTCCTATATGTCCACTTAGGTGTTGATCTGTTAATACCAATTTGCTGGTGACTACATGTTGTGCTTGTTTTTCCATTCTTGAAATACTTCACTTAGTAGAATGGGTTCCAGCTGTATCTGGGAATATACAAGAAGTGCTATATCACCATTGTAAAAGAAGTCTTTTTCTTCAAACTACTTTGGGATCAAAAGCCCAAAAGAATAAATTGAAGAGATAAGAAAGGGAAAAAAAAAGCAACTCAGCTTGCGTGTGGTTAGTTATGCCTTTTCCAACTCTCATTTCTGTTAGGTTAAAACAAGGTAATACACAAGGAATGAGTTTGAAAGCTGTAAACATGGTATTATTATTATTATTTTCCTGTAGAGACAAAGCAATAGAAGTGAAGAAGTCACAAACAGATCATATAGGTCTCTAATTATCTCTTATCTGAAACGTAAGTGCCTAGTAATGTAGGTAGTTCTAATAGGAGAAAGACTTATTCCACAAGCTACTAATTAAAATCAATATGGCCTTGATCTTGTTAGCCCAGAGAGATTGAAGATTCTAGGGAGAGGATTGTGAGACCCCAAATCCAGAAAGGTAGAAAAGACCAGTAGCTTGTAACCATTTATTCATTTATTTACTCATTTGTTATTTCAATAAATATTTATAAAGAACTACTAGGATTTCCTGGGTAAAGAATTTATAGTCTAGTTGGGGAGACAAGATTAAGGAATATAACACAGGTGCAGGACTTTACTTAGAGCAAAGGAGAAAGCTCATCATTTGAGTTTGGAGAGAGTTATGAGAGGATGATGTGGGAGTATGATTTGATGAACTGAAAAATGTTGGATGACTCCAAGCTTTTCCATTACAGTGGCATGATAGCATCACCAGAAGAGGAAAGGGAGAAGACGTGGGGGTTGAAAAAGAGAATAACTTCAGTGAGAAGTATGTTGGAGAAGACAGTTTAAATTGTACAGCATATGTCTATATTGAAGCTTGATTTGAGATAGGCTCTCAGACAATGTTAAGTAGGCAGTTCTGCACTTGATACACTGTGGGGAAGAGCCTGGGGTAGGGAGGGGATATGTCTCAATATCACTCTTGTCCACTGGCTGTAGGAACTTTTTGTCCTGGGAATTTTGACTGGGGAATGTCAAATCAGCATTTTATCAGTCTCCCAAATTTAATATGTTTAATATAATAAAACTATACTCCTGATCTTCCTCCCCAGCTTGCTTTCTCCACAGCCTTCCTCAGCTCAGTGAATGGAAGCTCTATCCTTCCAGATACTCGGCCAAAAACCCTGGAGTCATTCTTGACTCTTTTCTTTCTCACATCTTCAAGATATACTCAGACTCCAACAAGATTTCGTTTTATTTTTAATACCACCTCCCAGCAACTAGCCTGTTCTAAGCCTGCATAGCCTCTGCCCAGATGGTTGAAATAACCTCCCAAGTGGTCTCCTGGCTTTTACTCCTGCCCTCCCATCCCACAGTCTATTCTCAACACTGTAGCCAGAGTGATCTAGATAGAGCAGAAGGCAGGCCAGGTCATGCCTTTGCTCCAATCCCTCCATGTCACCTAAGTTAAAGTCAAAATTCATAAAATGGACCATGAAGCTCCAAGATTTAGATCCCTCTACCTCCCCGACTTCATGTCCTCCCACTGTCCCCACATCCACTCTGGTCTTGACAAACCAGCCTCCTGATTGTTCCTCAAACACATCAAGCAGCTCCTTTTCTTAAGGAGGAAACCTGCTGCTTCCTCTGCCTAGAACAGTCTTTCCTCGGGTATTTACATGGCTCATTTTTTATTTCTTTCAAGTTTCTGCCCAGATGTCATTGATTGGTGAAACTCTTCAAGACCATATTTATATAACTTAGCAACCCCCTACTTACTGCTAAGGCATCCCCTGCACCTCTTACTTAGCTTTCATTTTTCTCCATACCACTTTAGACATAGTATATATTTTATTATTTTTAATTAGATTGTCATTTCTAAAATGAGGACAAGTTTGATTTTGATCTGTTTGTCACTGCATTTTCAGTGCCAAGAGTAGTGTCTAGAACATACTGGGCACAGTGTTTATTGAATGGTTGTCTATGTTTTAGGTAGCAGCTGAGGCCTGTGAAGGAAGAAGGCACAACACCAAATGGGAACACAAAGAAACCAGAAGATGGATTTTAACAGAAGGCATTATGTCTTAAGGAGGAAAGACAAATGGAAAGAGAATTGAGGAGGGAAAAGAACAGAGAAGCTGAGGTGAGCAAAGTCCACCTTCCTTTGGTCAATGGGCCAAAGGTGCTTGACCCATTGCTGGGGTCACATGAGAACATGTAAGGACCTCAGAGAAAGGTTCAGTGTGCTTATGAGTCAGGATCAATATTTGGAGTTTTATTTATTTCATTTCCTCCCACTACCCTCTGATTGAAGTGAGAATTTCCTACACAAGTGAGACACGTGTGACAGTGTAGCTGGAGGTTGATTTGCTACTGATTTGCTATATTACTGTTTTGCTATATTACTGATTTGCTATATTACTGTTCCCCAGATCATGCAGAAGCATCTGTAACATATGAAGGGAGGGGTGTGTGTGTATGAAGGGAAGACCCAGGCCCATGGCCGATCCACTGTAGAACCCTGGGACCTTAGTCTTCTCCTAGGCAAGGAAGCCTTCAACTGTTTTTTTTCTAATCTTCAACCCTGGACCAAGATTGTTTTGCATTGGAGGATACTTACTATACGATGAAAGTTGGGAAGGAAGAGAGGCAAAGGTAAGAGGA
This sequence comes from Microcebus murinus, assembly GCF_040939455.1. NCBI lineage: Eukaryota > Metazoa > Chordata > Mammalia > Primates > Cheirogaleidae > Microcebus > Microcebus murinus. The sequence continues at coordinate 110,253,006 of NC_134105.1, read as the reverse complement.
GGCAGAAGAAAAGTAGACTAGGCAGAGTAGAACATTTATTCCAACATCTTCCTTTCTCCCTTTCTCTCCCAGCACCAACTAATTGCTTAGGAAAGCCACTTTCATAGGTGGTGACTTCTGAGTATGTGGAATTCTCAACCACTTAGCTCTGTTCTCCCCCTTCTGGTGAGAGTGTTAATAAACAGTAAGAACCCAGAAATTACAGGATTAGTTATAGATAGCTAAGAATTGTTTGTACATGCAAAGGCTTTGTGTTTATTCCTGATTCTGAAATAATAGAAATCACAAAAGAAATATATAAACTCACATTATTTTAAATCATCACTTGTTACTATTTTATTGATGTCACAAAATAACTGCATTGATTATAAATTTGCACTAAGAGCTACATTATTCATTCAAATGCCAACAGTTTTTCCTTTGAAAATTTTATTTGTTACTTATGAATTATTTTTCTGGTTCTTAAAACCTGAAAAGTTTCCATTAAATCCTTTTTATTTAATAGGTTCATGTGTGATACTAAGCTAAATTACTATATTATATTATAATATCATACTGTATATTTTGATACTGTGGTTTCTATGTGAAGTCTTCTGATTTCTTTTATTTTTTATAGACTTAGGGCATACAAGTTCAGTTTTGTTACATGTATATATTGTATAATGGTGAGGTCTGCGCTTTTAGTGTGTTTATCACCTGCATGGTGTACTTTGTACCCAGTAGGTAATTTTTCCTCTCTCATCCCCCTCCCAACCTCCCACCTTTGGAGTTTCTAATATATGTTTTTCTACTCTATACAATGATACATACCTATAGCTTAGCTCCCACTTATAATTGAGAACGTTCAGTATTTGGTTTTCTGTTCCTGGGTTACTTCACTTAGGATATTGGCCTCCAGTTCCATCCAGGTTACTACAAAAGACACTATTTCATTCTTTTTGATGGCTGAGTAGTATCCCATGGGGTACTTTTAGGAGAAGACTAAGGTCCCAAGGCTCTACAGTGGATTGGCCATGGGCCTGGGTCCTCCCTTCATACACACACACACACACACACACACACACACCTCCCTTCATATGTTATAGATGTATGTATTTAATGTATGTGTGTGTATATATATACATATATTATATATATATACACATATATATCACATTTTCTTTATCCATTCATCAATTGAGGGACACATGTTAATTTCATATCTTTGCTATTGTGAATTGTGCTACAACAAATGTATGAGTGCAGATATCTTTTTGATATAATACTTTCTTTTTGTTTAAGTATATACTCAGTAGTGGGATTGCAGGATTGAACAGTAGATCTACTTGTAGTTCTTCGATAAATCTTCATACTATTTTCCACAGAGATTGTACTAATTTACATTCCCACCAACAATGTATAAAGCATTCCCTTTTCACTGCATCTGCACCAACATCTGTTGTTTTATGCCTTTTTAATAATGGCCATTCTGACAGAGGTAAGGTGGTATCTTATTGTAGTTTTAATTTGCATTTCTCTGATGATTAGTGATATTGAGCATGTTTTCATATGTTTGTTGGGCTTTTTTTTTTTTTTTTTGAGACAGAGTCTCACTTTTTTGCCTAGGCTAGAGTGAGTGCCGTGGCGTCAGCCTAGCTCACAGCAACCTCAAACTCCTGGGCTCAAGCGATCCTCCTGCCTCAGCCTCCCGAGTAGCTGGGACTACAGGCATGTGCCACCATGCCCGGCTAATTTTTATATATATATATTAGTTGGCCAATTAATTTCTTTCTATTTTTTTATAGTAGAGACAGGGTCTTGCTCAGGCTGGTTTTGAACTCCTGACCTTAAGCAATCTGCCCGCCTCAGCCTCCCAGAATGCTAGGATTACAAGCGTGAGCCACCGCGCCCAGCTTGTTGGGCTTTTTTATATCTTCTTTTGAAAAATGTCTGTTCATGTCATTTGCACACTTTTTTTTTCATGTCAGTACTTTTAATGTTGTATACATCAAATTACAGTAAAAAGACAACTATAAACAAGATGCAGCCCCTCTATTTTCACAAACAGCACAGTGCATTACAGTAAACCGAGTTTATATTCCACCATCAAGTGTGGTTCTCCCATTATTTCACTTTGTGATGGATCATTAAGAATATCCTCAAATCCAATAGTCTCATCGTTACCCCTCAGAATATCCAGTGAAAGGTTTGAGCTCGGAAGAAATGGAAGACGCTGAACCTGCTACAGTGCCTTGAATTCCATCTGTAATTTCAGTGGAGCAAATAGACCTTGTATGTTTCTCAGCGTGGAAAAATTCATTTTATCTTGGTTGAGCTGGAAATTTTTTTCTGATAATTCAAGAGGATGACTAGGCAAAAGTTCATTTTTCACACAGGAAAAACCTTTCCGAAGAAGATCGTGACTTTCAAAAGGTCCACTTGCTGAAAGTTCAGTAACTGGAATACTGTCCTTTAGCTGAGATCCAAGTCCTCTGGCATTCATCTTCAGACGCTCTGCAAACAGCTCCTCAGCCCAGTTACCGTCTGCACACTTTTTAATGGGGTTATTTGATTTTTTTCTTGCAGAATTTGGATTCCTTATAGATTCTGCATATTAGTCCTTTGTCAGAGGCATAATTTGAAAATATTTTCTTCCATTCTGTAGGTTGTGTATTTACTCCGTTGATTATTTTTATTTTGCTGGGCAGGAGATTTTTAGTTTAGTTAAGTCCTATTTGTTTATCTTTATTTTTGTTACATTTGCTTTTGGGGTCTTACTCATAAATTCTTTGCATAGGCCAATGTCTAGAAGAGGTTTTCTAGAGGTTTTCTTCTACAGTTTTTAAAGTTTCAGGTCTTACACTTAAGTTCTATAATCCATCTTGAGCTAATTTTTGTATATGGTGAGAGAGAGGGCTCCGGTTTCATTCTTGTGTATGTGGCTATCCAATTTTCCCAGTACCATCTATTAAATAAAGTATCCTTTCCCCATTGTATGTTTTTGTCTGCTTTGTCAAAGATCTGTTTGTTGTAGGTATATGGGCTTTATTTCTGGGTTCTCTGTTCTGTTCCATGGGTCAATGTGTCTACTTTTATGCAAGTATCATGCTTTTTTGGTTACTATAGCCTTGTATAATAATATAATTTGAACTCGGTAATGTGATGGTTCCAGTTTTGTTAGCTTAGAATTGCTTTGGCTATTGGGGTTCTTTTTTGTTTCCATATGAATTGTTTTTTCTAATTCTGTAAAAAATGATGTTAGTATTTTGGTAGGGTTTGCATTGACTCTATAGATTGCTTCGGGCAGTTTGGGCATATTAGCAATATTGAGACTTCCAATCCATAAGCATGGGATGTTTTTCCATTTGTTTGTGTCATCTGTAGTTTCTGTCATCAGTGTTGTATAGTTCCCCTTGTAGAGATCTTTTATATCCTTGGTTAAATATATTCCTAGGTATTTTATTGATTTTTTGCAGCTATTATAAATGGGATGAAGTTCTTGATTTGGTTCTCAGCTTGGTTTTTACTGGCATATAGAAATGCTACTGATTTGTGTATGTTGATTTTGTAACCTGAGATGTTACTGAATTCATATTTCAAATCAAGGCATTGTTGTGGCCCGTTTACAGGATGGAGGATGAACACAGAACACAAAACACAAACGCAGAACACAAAGAGAAATGTGGACATATGTACAAACGGTTGACTTGAGTAATCATACACCGGGTCAGTTTTATTTTTATACTCTAAAAAATTAAAGTTAGTTCCTTGTACATAACCACCCAGGCATTGCAGCAATGGCCATAAATTCCAGAATATGTAGCCTTAGGGAAGCAGATATCCCCTGGCTCAAGGTTTCCAGGTGGTTGCTCTAGGCGCTAGGCATAGATCATGGACTGAGATTAGCAAGGATGGGCAAGGCAAGTCACAGGGGGCATTTCTCATCCCCAGCTTTTCTTAGGGTGATCCCTTAAGATCTTTGGCTGAACCCCAGTGGCTGTGCCTGGCTTAGGTCTCCCCTCCCTTGAGGGGTCTTACCCGTCATTGACTAACCAGCCATCTTATGGGGTGTACGCAGCAATCACAGGAACAATGTGTTTATCGTGTGGCCTCCAGACCCCCAATGCCGTGGGGCTGGGTAGCTCTTGCTTACTTGCAACTCAGGTCCTTTGTTATGCCTCTGGGCAACATCTTGTTTTTTATTATGCCTCAAGGCAACAGAGGCCTTGTACGGAACATATTACTTTTAAATGCTCTGGGCAGAGCACGTACATTACTAAATTTAATTCTTAAATTAGGAAAATATATGTCAGTCCCCTACAAGGCATCTTTTGGAGGAGTCTTGAGAGTTTTCTAGGTATAAGATCATATCATCAGCAAACAGAGATAATTTGACTTCCTCCTTTCAAATTTGGATGTGTTTTATTTCTTTCTCTTGCCTGATTGCTCTGGCTAGGACTTCTAGTAATATGTTGAATAAGAGTGATGAAAATGGGCATTCTTGTCTTGTTCCAGTTCTTAGGGAGAATGCTTTCAACTTTTCCCCATTAAGTATGATGTGGGCTGTGGGCTTGTCATATGTGGCTTTCATTCTTTTGAGATATGTTCTTTCTGTGCCTAGTTTGTGAGAGTTTTTAATCATGAAGGGATGCTGGATTTTATTAAATGCTTTTTTTGCATCTATTGAAATGATCATATGGTTTTTGTTTTTATTTCTGTTTATGTGGTGAATCACATTTACTGACTTGTGTATGTTGAACCATTCTTGTATCCCTGCAGTCAAACCCACTTGATCATGGTATATCATCTTTTTGATGTGCTGTTGGATTTGGTTTGCTAGTATTTTGTTGAGGATTTTTGCATGTATGTTCATCAGGGATATTGGTCTGTAGTTTTCTTTTTTGTTACATCCTTTCCTCATTTTGGTATCAGGATGATGCTGGCTGGCTTCATAGAATAAATTAGGAAAGATTCCCTCCATATGAATCTTTTAGAAAAGTTTCAGTAAGATTGGTACCAGTTCTTCTTTGTATGTCTGGTAGAATTCAGCAGCTGTGAACTAATTTGGTCCTGGTCCAGGGCTTTTTTTTTTTTTTTCCTTTGGTTGTTTGGAGATATTTTATTACTGATTCAATTCACTGCTCATTATTGATCTGTCACAATTTCTATTTCTTCCTGATTAAAGCTTGGGAGGTTGTATGTTTCCAAAAGTTTATTCATTCCTTCTAGGTTTTCTACTTTGTGGGCATAGGGATGTTCACAGTAGTCTTGAATGATCTTTTGTATTTCTGTGGTATGAGTTGTAATGTTTCCTTTTTCATTTCTGTTTGAGCTTATTTGAAACTCCTTTCTTTTATTCTTGGTTAATCTAACTAGCAGTCTATCAATTTTATTTATCTTTTCAAAGAACCCACTGTTCATTTTGTTGATCCTTTGTATTATTTTTTTGGTCTCAATTTTGTTTAGTTCTTCTCTAATCTTTGTTATTTTATTTCTTCTGCTAGCTTTGGGTTTGACCCCCAAAGGGGATCAGATGACAGTTCCAAGGCCACTAGGGCAAGCTTAGTTTCCAGGGAGAGGCAGAGGCACCTCCACTCTACCTTTGGCAGAGGTACCAAAGAACCTGGGGCCTGTAGGTAGTCTTGGAATCCACAGCGTCTGGCCAGCAGCCGGACAAATCAGCTAGGCCAGTCTCAAGCAGTCTGCATTCAGATCTTGAAGCTGCCCTAGGCCACTAGCCTCCCTGCCTTGAATTGAGAGGTGCCCTACTCATGCTTCCTCTCTGTTATATTCTCATATTCTTTCCCAGATGATCTATTCAAAGTATGGGTATCTAATCAATATTTTGGTTTTTCTCCAAGGAAGAGGCATGTGTTACCTGCCCCTAGTCAGCCATCTTGCCTTGTTCTTTGATACTATATCTTTTAATAGATTTTTATATTGTGTGTATTCTTTTAGAGAGGGATGGACACAGAGAGGTAGTTGGCAGTTTGTATTTTTGATTGTGCTGAAGCTGAATTATAACATAGGAAGTATTGGTAAGATTTTGGCAAAGAAACAAAATTGGTGTGCAGTGGAAAAGATAGATTTGTATTTTACCTACACCACATCCTAGTCCTAATGTGGAATAGCAACAGCATTTTTTAAAATCCTTTAATGTGTAAGGCTAAGCAAAGGACAAGGAGAATTTTTCCCTTTCCCTGAAAGAAATCTTGTTCCTCTGTTACTACAGCTTTCAGCCATCTTTCCAAGTGGGGGCAGGACAATTCCAAGGTCTGAACTTCAGTTCTTAGCATAGTGTGTTAACAGACATGCCCTCAGTTTCCTGGCCCATCAGGACCCCAGTAAACTTTTCTATTGCCCAGCAGGCTGGATTGTAGCCACCCTCCAACAAGGTCTAAACCTTAGCCTTGTGTGATGGGTACACTTTTCCAGATTCTTTGTTTTCTCCATGGATACTCGCTCCCTTAACCTTATAGATGGAACTACTTCCTGTATTTATCACTTTTGTTTAACCACCTTTTACTACTTATTAATTCTTTTTTTTTTTAAGGACACCTCTACCTCTTCTTAGTATATTAATTCTTTATATTAAATTTTTCCTGCTCAAATTATTGGTGTGGTTTTTGACTCCTAACTAGACTTTCATTGAAACATAAGATATGAAGGAGGCTAATTACCTTTGAGATAAGCCTTTCTCAATCTTCTTACCCTAGAAGAACTCTTGAAATAATTTTCAGGTCTCAAAGAAATCCTAAATTAAAATTATTAAATCTATGGCTTATATTATCAGTAAGTTGTAGATTATAATGGTCAATATTCAGTAAAGAATGCTGGTTTTCTATAGTTGTTTATTTTGATCAACTTTGTAGTGTACTTTTTGTGTGGTTCTCCTTCCTTCCAAAGGTTAACTCTAATCAAGTCATTCATATAGGCAGAGAAAAATTCAGCTTTTCCTTTCTTTAAGTGTTCTTGGCATTTTTACCTATTCAAGTGGGCTAAAAGTCTTACAATAAATTTTTACTATGTAAGATGCTAATGAGGTATATTATGTGGAATATTTCAAGGGCAAGAATAATTTTCCCACTTAGAAACTAATAACTACTTTATAGCCAAAAAAGTAGTTAAGCTTAGCTTACATGTCTTAAAATTAATCTCTCTCTTCTTTTTATAAATTTTAAAAATTTGTAAGGAAGACAATAAATTTTTGTTAAATAACTCACTTAAACCAAAATGGAGTGTGATTTTACTTATGGTAGGCTTGGTTGATTTAGTTTACATAAAGGCTGTACTTTTATTTTATAATGTTATTCATAACATGAAATTTTATTAACATTTATTGAATAGTTAAGCTATTAAAACCATAAGAAAGAGCAATATGAATAAAAATCTAGTTTAATATACAATTTTATACAAGACAAAGAAAACAGTTTTTCTTACTGAGTGACATAATCAGGCTTAAATACAAGCTTAGTAGTTACAAAATTATTATATACATGTATTGGTTTCTTGCAATAAAGTGTGATTTTGAAAATAAATTTGAAGAACACAATTTACTTCCTTAATATAAAACCTATGCTTGTTTTTTGCTGCACAATTATTTAATTCTAAGTTGAACTTAAGATAGGCCTGCGTAGATTTCATTTTCAAATAAAATGAAACAATTTCTGTCCTTGCTTTTGATGCTTCCTATGCAATAAAAAAATGTTCTTACCATGTTAAGTAGTTATTAGGTTATTAAGTATGAAATGTCTGATTTCCTTAAGTACTAAGTTTGACAGTTGATATCTCTGACATTTCACTTATTGTGAAGATACATCCTCAGTCTATCAAACACACGTTTTAGCTTATGATTATCTTTCAAATCTTTTTTTTTTTTTTTTTTTTGAGACAGAGTCTCACTTTGTTGCCCAGGCTAGAGTGAGTGCCGTGGCATCAGCCTAGCTCACAGCAACCTCAATCTCCTGGGCTCAAGCGATCCTACTGCCTCAGCCTCCTGAGTAGCTGGGACTACAGGCATGCACCATCATGCCCGGCTAATTTTTGTATATATATATATTTAATTGGTCATTTAATTTCTCTCTATTTTTAGTAGAGATGGGGTCTAGAGATGAGGTCTTGCTCTTGCTCAGGATGGTTTTGAACTCTTGACCTTGAGCAGTCCACCCGCCTTGGCCTCCCAGAGTGCTAGAATTACAGGCGTGAGCCACCATGCCCAGCTCAAATCTTTTATTAGAGCAATTTTTGTGGAACAATTGATAAGTAAAAAATTCATGTCATTTTCTAATATAAGTTCTGTCATGGAACCAGTGCAGCACAGACATCTCAAAGTATCAACGAAGTGTTTGGGAAGAATGTGGCTAATGAATGCACAGTATGTCGATGGTTTGAGACATTCCATTCTGGTGATTTTAATCTTGAAAATGAGCCATTTGGGCAACCTGAGACCAAGGTGGATAACGATAAGCCGAAAGCTGTAGTGGAAGCAAAACCATATCAACCTACACATGAATTAATAGCAAGGTTTGAAGTTACTATTCCAACAATTTTCAACCATTTGAAACAAATGGGCAAGGTAAAGAATCTGGATAGATGGGTACTGCATGAATTAAATGAGCGTCAGCAGAGAAATCGTCTTGAAGCTTGCCTTTGTCTATGTCACGTCATAAAGATGAACGATTTCTACATGGTATTGTTATATGTGATGAAAAGTGGATTCTTTTTGACAATCGCAAGCATTCACCACAATGGTTGGATGAAGATTAAGTGCCAAAACACAGTCCAAAATGGAATATTCATCAAAAAAACTAATGATGTCTGGTAGTCCAGTGCTAGTGTCATCCACATAGGGGTCCTCAAACTTTTTAAACAGGTGGCCAGTTCACTGTCCCTCAGACCATTGGAGGGCCGTTGAAGAGTGCGGCACACATTCCACACATGCGCACTGTGGGCCCAGGACAAGTCACCTGCTAAGCAGGACAGGCAGCAGCGGCAGAAACACCCAGCGGGGCCAGATAAATGTCCTCGGTAAGCCACATGTGGCCCGCTGGCCGTAGTTTGAGGACCCCTGCCAACAGCTTCATGAAACATGGTCAATCAATTACAGTGAATGTCTATTGCAACCAATTGGATGAAATGATGAGGATGCTTGCAACTAAGCAGCTGAGATTGTTCAATAGAGACAGTCCAATCCTCTTGCAAGACAATGCCCGATCACATGTCACACAAACTCTCTGTCATCCACCATATGCACTGGACCCTGTACCAACTACTGCCACTTCTTCCAAGCTTTAGACCACTTCTTGCAAGGAAAAATAATCAATTTTCAACAAGCTGTGGAAAACAACTTTCACAATCTCACAACCACTTGCTTTCTAGGCCTTCTTCGCTGGTGGCAAAAACAAGCTACTGTTAAGATGGCAAAACTGTGTCAATAATTCAGGTACATACTTTGATTAACTATACTGCTTCTTGTTTGAGATATAATAAACTACACTTTTGATTCAAAATCAGCCATTTATATTTAATGATCTAAATAAAAACTGCAGCAAAATATTTATTTATTTATTTATTTTATGAATGGCAGGATACTTTTATTTTACCAAAATCTAGAACTTGGGGCAAGTCAGTAAATCTCATCTTTTGTGTTTGATCATATTGTATTTTATAAAGCTCATTCTCTTTTCTCAAAGTCAAGAGTAGAAGATCAGAAAAAAGGTCCCTCACCCACTCATACACTTGGATTGAAAGAAGAAAAAACACTGCCCAATGTTGTTTTCCAGTTCTTTCAGATTATTTTTAGTAAGACTTGAAACTCACTGATTTCTTTCCACACTTCTAATCCCAAGCAGTGGAAATAGTTTGAAATTTCCTTTTGCAATGTGATTTTTTCCAAAGATTCTTTTTCCTTTTCAATCCAAGATTCTTGTCACTTAAGGCTATACATTTTCCTCAGTGTCTCACAGAGACTTGTCAACTGCCTCACAGGATTAAAAATGTCTTATAAAAAGGCTAAGTTTCTGCAGCTGTTCTTCATCTTCAAAGCACTCAGCAAAATCTGGCCTCATATTTTTTTGAAAGAGGTCTTACAATTTGCCCGTGGGCTCAACACCCCTGTTAAGAACTCTTCTTCTGCCAACCACCAGATATCTGTATGTTACAGGAGACTTACATGGTTTTTGTTCTGACGTTTACACAGGTTTTTAAACATTCTCAAGTGAAGAGGTCTTCAACAGAGTGAAGCATTTTTATAGAATCATCCATAAGTTTTTTGTTTATCTGTATGGGTTTTTCAATAGCACCTTTCTTTGAAGGAAGCAATCTGCTGGGCCATCAGTATATTTTTTTTCTTTCTTTTTCTTTTTCTTTTCCTTTCTTTCTTTACCACAGAGGTGAAAACTCTCACTGAGCCAGCTTTTGATGGGGCAAGTTATATTTGCAATATAGTGCCTCCAAGATAGACCTCTTTTCTAGACATAAAAACAAACACTTAATATTTTTCTGGCCTTTTCTTGTTTTAGTTAGCTCTTTGCAGCAGAAAAGATTTTCCTAAATCTTACCATAATCGAAAGTCTTACAAATGCTACAGCATATTTATTTTTGAAATCTGTGTACTCATCACCATGGATAAAGAAACTCTTGTTCTTCAGTTTCTTTACACAAAATTTCCTCTATATCATGTGGCTTGTTATCAATATGTTGACTTATTGTACTGTTTGAGAATATAATCTTCTCAGTTTCTCATACTTGCATGTGATAGGCTGAATAATGGCCCCCAGAGTTATCCCTGGCACCTATGGATATTAACTCTGTTCTATTTCTGCATGCCCATCTCTGTGTCATCTCTCCTGCCTTCCTAAACGTTACAAGAACATGTGATTGCATTTAAAGCCCATCTATATAATATAGGACAATCTCCTCATCTCAAAATCTTTATCTTAATCACATCCACAAATATCCTTTTGTCAAATAAGACGATACTCACAAGTTCCAGGAATTAGGATGTGGACATATCTTTGGAAGCCATTGTTTGTTTACCAGTGGACAACTTGGATTACCAGCCCATGTAAAACCCCTTGATAATCAGCTTTCATTGTAAAGATGGACATATTTCATGCTCTTCATTGTACTAGTGCAGTGAAATGATTCAGAAGATTGTAATTTGTTACCACTAGTCTTAGCAGAAATTTCTACAGTCTTAGGCTTCAAATATTCCTTTTTCATTTCAAAACTCATCTTCAAAAATTGCCACTTGTGACCATTAGACCTGTTGGTAAAACATAAATGCTAATGTAAAATGGAAGGGAATAATAAATAACTAAATGAAAAAAATTGTAAGGAATATGAACATTTCATAGTACAATTTTTAAAAAGCAGAGTAAGGGAAACCAAGAGTGCCTAAAGGTGGGGTAAAGGGAAGCTATAATTTAACAAAGAATAATCCAGGTAGGCCTCATTCAGAAGATGGTATTTAAACAAAGACTTGAAGGAGTGAGAGAATTAACTATATGAATCTGCAGAAGGACCAGTCTAGCAACAAGAATAGAAGTGGAAAAGCCTTGATTCAGAGGCACGCTGGGTGTATTCAAGCATGACTAGGGAGGCCTCATGGCTAAAGTCTCTGTATTAGCCACTGGACTAAAGGAGGAGGGTGAGCAGGAGGCAGGCTGGGAAATGGCGAGGCCAGGGAGGTGAGGGATAGGGGAACGGATCATCGGGGCTTCATAGACCAGGAGGGTTTTTGGCTTTTACTGTGAGTGGAAAGGGAAATCATTTGCAGGGTTTTGAGAAAAGGAAAGACAAGATCTAACTAAACTTAAAAGGTCTCTCTGGTGGGTATGTTGAGAATAGACTGAAAGGAGCAAAACCTTAAGCAGAAAGACAGCAGAAGGCTAATCCAACAATCCAGGGGTGGACCCAAACCTGTCCTGCAGCTTGTTCCCAAGGCCTATTAGAGACACTCCTAGGGCAAACAAAGAAGCAGAGGCATATCACTGATATGGTGAAAGAAATACCAAGCACAAATCTGGGAGGAGATCTCCCAGCCCTTTAATGCTAGTGCATGTAAGTGGACTCATTCACCTGGTGGGTTAGCCTACTAGAGAGATGACTGTTCCTAGGTGTATGAAGCAATTCTGATTTTACACCTGACTGTGTTAATGATAAGATCTGATCACTAGCAAGGCAGCACTGGGGAGACTGGCCAGGGCTGGTGAGACTAAGAAAGGAGAACCTAAAAGAGAGGGGAGACAATGGTGCTGAGGGCAAGCTTCATTCATTCAAGAGATATTTATGAGGATTTGGTATGTGCTAGGAACCCTATTAGGCTATAGAGAAAGAAAGATAGGAGGCATAGTTCTGACCTTAAGGAGCTAGCAATCTAGTTAAGGAGACCAAAACAAAATCAAATAATTGCAAAACAGTGAGGTATCCACAATATTTGAAGTATGAACTAGGTATAGTTATGGCACAAAGGACTCGTTGGTCAAACTTGTCCAAGAAATCAAGAAAGCCTTCACATAGGAGAGGACACTTTAGTTTAATAGGGAAGGATATGCTTGTCAGTTATTCAAAGGGGGCTGGCATTCCAGGAAGTGGAAAAGATATATAGACATCAGCTAAGATGTAAATGCAGATGTAGATATATTAAAATTGGTCATCTGAAAGAGCATATTCTCTCTTGGGCAGTGTAGGCAGTTGAAAATGGCTTGATTTTGTGTGTGCAAAGAAGAGTGGCAAGGAATGAGTCCTGAGAGACAAGCAGAGGCCAAAACTCAAAGGGCCTTGTCAGTTGGGCAAGGTTTGGCACTTACTAAATGTAATGACCTCATGATTTTCTACTCAGTATCAGTTTTGCCACTTCAAGTGGTATGGAAGCATGCTTGTGCAGCATTCAAGTGGTATGGAAGATTGTTCCCCCAGCTCTGGGAGTGGGTCTAAGCTGCTTTTATAATCCCATGCTCCTTGCCAGTGATTGGTTCAGGATCTCAGACTTAAACCAATCCATGGATGGCATTGCCTTAACCAGAGAGAGAGGTTCAGAAATTGTACACATGATGAAAATGAGCTAATGAAATTTAAGAAGTTCTTTGGTGGCTTCTGGATAAAGTGTTCTCACTCCTAAGAATGAAATGCAATGTCTCTCTCATTGGACATCATACTATCCTTTAATGTAAATATGATTCCCAAAACTGCTGGAGATGCCTCATAACTAGCCTGAAGAATAAAACTCACAATGGAGAAGGCAGACATGAGAGAATTTCAGGGAAATATTTCTGGAGCTGCTAGATTAAGTCAACACTGAAATGAAGTCTGCCTTCCCTCCGAACTTCCCATGACATGAGCCAAGAAGTTTTCCTGTTGAATTTCCTTATTGAGTCAATTTGGAATAAACTTTCCATTATGTCCAATATAATGGGTATACATCCCAGTATGGAATCATACTAAATCATATATCCCAGTATGGAAATAAATATTATGTTTATTTCAGAAAGATCATTCTGGTGAATTAGAAGGGGATAAAACTAGAGATGGGGTTTTAGCCAAGAAACAATTGAATTATTGAGAAATGACAGGAAAGCATACATTTAAGCTATACCACAGGGATGGGTGGGAAGAAATGGACATAAGACTATGTAGATGATGGAAAGAACATGATTTAATCATTGGATATAGAGATGAATAAGAAGGGATTCTGAATAGTTTCTAATTTTCTATTTGGGGAGACTAGTTGGTTAGTGGTAACATTCAGAGAGAGAATACGTTCAAGGCAAAATAATATTAATGGCTTGCTTCTTAATCTGAATAATGGGGGTAATTGTGCCTACCTTCTACAGTTGTTGGCGGTATTCATTGAGATAACATACAAAGAACCAGGAACATAGGAGGTACTCAAAAATAATAATTATGTTACACAATCCTCCTCTGATCTCCTCCATCTTGTCCTGTAAAAAAGAAATCTTTCCATTTTTCAAGAGTCATCTCAAATGCCCCCTCCCTTACAAAGTATTTTCTGCTCCCCCAAACTAGATGTAGTATTTTGTACCTGTGACACCCTTCCTGATCCCAACCCTGCATGCATCCCTTTCGTGAGACAGCTCAATCAACTGTGCCTTTTTTATCTTGCTATCTGCTGCACTCAAGAAAGCAGCACTTTACATGTAAAATGCACACATGCCAGCTTCTTGGGATGTTCCTAATTCCTCCGCTTGTTGGTTTACCTTGTCATTAAATATTCAGATAAAATTGGCTTAAAATCTCATCACCTTGTTGCTCCCAATCTTCCTGGGAATTCTTAGAAGCCTATACTGTGTAGTAGTTGAGAAAAATCAGACTCTAGAAACAGAACATCTGGATCCAAATCTTGATTCTACCATTTATTAATTGTGCAACTGGGGAGAATTATTGATTCTTTTCGTGCTCTAGTGTCCCCACTTTTGAAATAGGGATGGTGGTAATAACAGCCTTTGCCTTGTAGCATTGTCATATGAATTCAGTGAGTTAATATGTACAAGCCATTTATAACAGGTCCTTATACACAGTGCTATCAAAGCATTAGGTATGTCTTATATTTCATCTGTTGGACCCTTGACTCCAAATTCTTGCTTCTGGTGATATTTTGGCCTTGGCTGCAGAGGGTTAAGTTAATCAGTCACACACTTCCTTATAAATGGCACACTTTCTTCATTGGTCCATAAAGTCACGTCTTTCATTGTATTTACTAATTCATGTTTTCCACTCTCATTCTCCTCTCTCCCTCCATATACACCTTATGTATCTATTTGCATGTATTCTTGTAAAATTTTTATGGCTTCTTTGCATAATAGTGTAGATAATGATGTGCCTGGTGTGCACGTGTGTGTGTGTGTGTGTGTGTGTGTGTGTGTGTTCATCTGGCTGGAATTTCATTGAGCTTCTTGGGTCTGTGGGTTTACAGTTTTCATCAAATTTGGAAAATTTCGGCCATTATTTCTTCAAATATTGTTTTCTGTCCGTCCTCTCTCCTCACCTTAGTGGAACTCCGAATACACATACTATTGCTATTGCTCTATAGGTCACTGATGCTCTTTCGATTTCTTTACAGCTTTATTGGGGTATAACTGACATGTAATAGAGTATACATATTTAAAGTATATAATTATTAAGTTTTTACATATGTAATCACCTGTGAAAACATCATTATGATCAAGATACTGAACATAGCCATTACCCCTAAGTTTCCCCACACCCCTGTGTAATCCTTCCTACCTCCCATCCTCAACCCCTCATTTCTAGACAACCACTGATCTGCTTTCTGTCATGATAGATTAGTTTGCATTTTCAAAAATATAAATTGAATCATTACATTAGTGCTAATTTTTGTCTGGTTTCTTTCACTCAGAATAATTGTTCTGGGGTAGATCTATGTTTCTGCATGTATCTCTAGCTCATTCCATTCAGTTTGTGAGTAGTACTCCATCATACGGATGTGCCACAGTGTAGCCATTCACCTGTTGAGAGGCATTTAAGTTGTTTCTAGTTTGGGGTTATTACAAGAAAAAAGATGCTATAAATATTTCAATACAAGTCTATGTATAGACATGTTTTCAATTCTCTTGGCTAAATACCTAGGAGTGGAATGGCTAGATCATGTAGTATACGATTGTATGTTTCTGTTTAAGAAACGTCCAAAATGTTTTTCAAAGTAATTGTACCATTGTATATTTCTACCAGCAGTCTATGAGAGTTCCAGCTTCTCCACACCCTCACCAAAAGGTTAGCATTCGCAATCTTTTTAATTTTAGCCATTCTAATATGTATGTGTGTAGTGGTAGCTCATGTGGTTTTCATTTGCGTTTTCCTAATGAGTAATGAGGTCAAGCAACTTTTTATGCACTTATTTACCATCAGAACATCTTCTTTGAAGTCCCTGTTCAAACATTTTGCCCATTTTTTTATTGGTTGTCTTCTTTTGAGTTTTGAGCATTCTTTATATATTCTGGATACAAGTCCTTTATCAAATACATGATTCATAAATATTTTCTCCTAGTCTGTGGTTTGTCTTTTCATTGTCTTTGAAAAAGCAAAAGCTCAAATTTTTCTTTTATAGATTGTGCTTTTGTTATCATTTATCTGCAAAATTCTTGCTTACTACAAGATCACAAAATATTTCTCCTATTTCTTCCTCTAGAAGTTTTATAGTTTAAAGTTTTACATTTGTGTGTATGATCCATCTTAAATTAATGTATTATTATTGTGTAGGATATAGATTGAAGCTCTTTTTTTTGATATATTGATATCCAATTGGTCAAGCACCATTTGTTGAAAAGACTATTCAATTTAACTAATGAAAATTTAATAATAATAATACACTTGCCAAAAGTCATATTCTGAAATTTGCAATGATTCATATATGTCAAAACATTTTCAGGCTATAGTGGGAACAAAATTTGGAGTCCTATATTTTCTATTCAGTTTTGTAACAAAAGCCAGAGTCAAAAAATATAATTTAACAATTTAATAAGGAACCCAGAAAAATTAGGAAGTGTTGAGAATGACAAAACACTGAGGTGGTCATTACATCTTGTTTTATAAAGGTGAAAGTGGGGACATAATTACAAGATCACCCATTGGAGGCAATAAGAATGTAAACATTAAGCAAATAAGTATTAAAGTCCTTTCTTGTCACATTTATACTTGGTAGTATTTTGTTATGACAGAAATGTGTTTTGACAAATTTTAGTTACAAGAAGTTCCCTCAAGATATTGTTATTTGAAGATATTATGTATCCTTAATCTTAAGGCTATGTACACATAATGTTTGTTATAGAAAATATATTTGCTTGATTATTTTTTATAATGAATATACCACCATTGTGATAATTAAATTACTCTCTGTGATTCTACTTGCTTTATTCTCTAACTTCAATTGTATGTGCATAGCCTGACTTCACTAGTTAGTAGGAAGGTATTAAGGTACTTTGTCTTGCTTCCTACCTACAGATCTCTTTATAATAAATGTTTTAAAAATTTGCTAATATCGACTTGATATTTCTGATGAATATTTTAAAATTTGATGAATTTCCTAATGCTATAATAGGAGCAGATTCTGAACATTTTTGCATCTTTAGGGGACTGTTTATTGCCTTTTATGAGTACATAAATGCTATTTTGTGAAATAGTCCCGCGTATGTATTTCTAATAAATAGTTAACAAATTTGTGTTGTTCCTTAATATATTTTTTAAATTTATTTATTTTTATCTATTTTCTTAAATGGACAAAATGTTAGGTTTTTACTGTATACAACACAATGTTGTGAAGTACATATACATTGAGGGACAACTAAATCAAGCTAATGAATGCATCACCTCACATTATTACCCTTTTGTGATGAGAATAGTTCATATCCACTCTCCTAGCATTTTTCAAGAATACTATTTTTCAAGAATGGTGGCTCACGCCTGTAATCCCAGCTCTTTGGGAGGCTGAGGTGGGAGGATTGCCTGAGGCCAGGAGTTTAAGATAAGCCTGGGTAACATAGTTGAGACTTCATCTCTATAAAAAGAAAAAAGAATATAAGATATTATTATTACTATATATTATTACTATATATTATTATTACTATAGTGAGTATGTCACCATGTTGTATGATAGATCTTTTGAACTTATTCCTCCTATCTGAAATTTTCTATCCTTTGACCAACATGTCCCCAACCCCCTACCCAACTACTGCAGCCCCTAGTTACCATTATTCTACTCTCTGCAGAGTTCAACATTTTAAAATTCTGCATATGGGTGAGATCATGTGGTATTTGTCTTTCTGTGCGTGGCTTATTTCACTTAATGTCTTCCAGATCCATCCATGCTGTTACAAATGACAGAATTTCCTTCTCTTTTAAAGCTGAATAGTATTCCAATGTGTATTTTTTTTTTTATTTCGGCATATTATGGGGATACAGATTTTAAGGTTTCAATAAATGCCCATTCCCCCCTCCCCCCACAAATCTGAGTCTCCAGCATGACCATCCCCCAGATGGTGCACATCTCACTCATTATGTTTGTATATACCCACCCCCTTCCCCCCTCCCACGTGCCCAATACCCTATTACTGTAGTACCTATGTGTCCACTAGGTGCTGCTCAGTTAATACCACTTTGCCGGTGAGTATATGTGGTGCTTGTTTTTCCATTCTTGAGAAACTTCACTTAGTACTATGGGTTCCAGCTCTAACCAGGAAAATATAAGATGTGCTATATCATCATTGTTTCTTAGAGCTGAATAGTACTCCATGGTATACATATACCACATTTTATTAATCCATTCTTGGATTGATGGGCACTTGGGCTGTTTCCACAGCCTTGCAATTATGAATTGTGCTGCTATAAACATTCGAGTGCAGGTGTTTTTTTTGTAGAGTGTCATTGGATCTTTTGGGTAGATGCCCAGCAATGGGATTGCTGGATAAAATGGTAGATTCACTTGTATCGCTTTAAGGTATCTCCATATTGCTTTCCACAGAGGTTGAACTAGTTTGCAGTCCCACCAGCAGTGTAGGAGTGTTCCTCTCTCTCCGCATCCACGCCAGCATTTATTGTTTGGAGACTTTTTGATAAAGGCCATTCTCACTGGGGTTAAGTGATATCTCATTGTGGTTTTGATTTGCATTTCCCTGATGATTAGAGATGTTGAGCATTTTTTCATATGTTTGTTGGCCATTCTTCTGTCTTCTTTAGAAAAGTTTCTATTCAAGTCCTTTGCCCACTTTTTTTTTTTTTTTTTTTTTTTTTTTTTTTCTTAATGCACCCACTTGTTTGTGTGTGTGAGCATTTCTTAGTGCATTTTCTTTTTTTTTTTTTTTTTTGAGACAGAGTCTCGCTTTGTTGTCCAGGCTAGAGTGAGTGCCGTGGCGTCAGCCTAGCTCACAGCAACCTCAAACTCCTGGGCTTGAGTGATCCTTCTGCCTCAGCCTCCTGAGTAGCTGGGACTACAGGCATGCGCCACCATGCCCGGCTAATTTTATATATATATATCAGTTGGCCAATTAATTTCTTTCTATTTATAGTAGAGACGGGGTCTCGCTCTTGCTCAGGCTGGTTTTGAACTCCTGACCTTGAGCAATCCGCCCGCCTCGGCCTCCCAAGAGCTAGGATTACAGGCGTGAGCCACAGCGCCCGGCCCTTTGCCCACTTTTTAATAGGGTTATTTGATTTTTTCTTCCTGATTTTCGTGAGTTATAAGTATATTCTAGTTATCAGCCCCTTATCGGATACGTAGGATGCAAAAATTTTCTCCCATTCTGTAGGTTGTCTATTTACTTTCATGACTATTTCTTTGGCTGTGCAGAAGCTTTTTAGTTTGATCATGTCCCATTTGTTTATTTTTGTTGCTGCTGTGATTGCCTTTGGGGACTTCTTTATAAACTCTTTTGCCTAGGCCGATGTCTAGGAGAATGTTTCTAACATTTTCCTCTAGAATTCTAATAGTTTCATACCTTAGGTTTCAGTCTGTTATCCAGCGTGAGTTGATTTTTGTGAGAGGTGAAGGTGTGGATCCTGCTTTAGCCTTCTACAGGTGGCTATCCAGTTTTCCCAGCACCATTTATTGAAAAGGGATTCTTTTCCCCAGCGTATGTTTTTGTCTGCTTTGTCAAAGATTAGATGGCTATATAAGGATGGTTTTATATCAGGATTCTCAGAACTGTTCCACTGGTCAATATTTATATTTTTGTGCCAATACCAGATTGATTTAATTACTACAGCTTTGTAGTATAGTTTGATATTGGCATATTAATGCCTCCCATTTTGTTTTTGTTGCCTAAAATTGCTTTTGATATTCGGGGTCTTCTTTGGTTCCATACGAAGCGTAAAATGTTTTTTTCTATATCTGTGAAGAATGCTGATGGGATTTTAATAGGTATTGCATTGAATCTGTAGATCAGTTTGGGTAGTATAGACATTTTAATGATGTTGAGTCTGCCAATCCACGAGCATGGTATGGATTTCCATCTGTTTACATCCTCTGCTATTTCCTTCCTCAGTGTTTCATAGTTCTCCCTATAGAGGTCTTTTACCTCCTTGGTTAAGTATATTCCTAGGTACTTTAATTTCTTTGTTGCTATTGTGAAGGGAATTGAGTCTTTGATTTGGTTCTCAATTAGATTGTTGTTGGCGTATACGAATGCCTCCGATTTCTGTGTATTGATTTTGTATCCTGAGACTTTACTAAATTAGTTGATCAGTTCCAGGAGTTTCTTGGTTGAATCTTTGGGGTTTTCTAGATATAATATCATATCATCAGCAAACAGTGAAAGTTTGATCTCTTCTGCCCCTATTTGGATACCTTTAATTCCATTTTCCTGTCTGATTGCTGTAGCCAAGACTTCCAGCACTATGTTGAATAGAAGTGGAGATAGTGGGAAGCCTTGTCTGGTTCCAGTTCTAAGTGGAAATGCTTTCAATTTTTCCCCATTCAGTATGATGTTGGCTATGGGTCTGTCATATATGGCTTGAATCATTTTTAGGTATGTCCCTTCTATGCCTATTAAGTGTTCGTATCATGAAAGGGTGTTGAATTTTGTCAAAAGCTTTTTCTGCATCTATTGAAAGAATCATGTGGTCTTTGTTTTTGCTTCTGTTTATGTGGTGAATTGCATTTATAGATTTATGTATGTTGAACCATCCCTGCATCCCTGGGATGAAGCCCACTCGGTCGTGATGGATTATTTTTTTGATAAGTGTCTGGATTCAGTTAGCTAAGATTTTGTTGAAAATTTTTGCATCTATATTCATTAGGGATATTGGTCTGTAGTTTTCTTTTTTTGTTGTATCCTTTCCTGGTTTTGGTATCAGAGTAATATTCACTTCATAAAAGGTGTTGGGGAGGTTTCCGTTCTTCTCGATGTTGTGGAATAGTTTCTGCAAGATAGGTACTAGTTCTTCTTTGTAAGTGTGGTAAAATTCGGGTGTGAAACCATCTGGACCGGGACTTTTCTTTTTAGGGAGATTTTTAATTGCTGTTTCTATTTCAGCTCTTGAGATTGGTCTGTTTAGGAAATCTATTTCTTCCTGGTCGAGCCTAGGGAGGCTGTGTGTTTCTAGAAATTTGTCCATTTCTTCCACATTTTCCAGTTTGTGTGCATAAAGATTTTTGTAGTATTCATAAATTATATCTTGTATCTCTGTGGGATCAGTTGTGATATCTCCTTTTTTGTTCCTGATGGAGCTTATTAGAGATTTCTCTTTTCTGCTTTTTGTTAGTTTAGCCAATGGTGTGTCAATTTTGTTTATTTTTCAAAGAACCAACTTTTTGTTTTATTAATCTCCTGAGTAGCTTCCCTGTTTTCAATCTCATTTAGTTCTGATTTGATCTTGTTGATTTCACTTCTTCTGCTGGGTTTGGGGTTGGTCTGTTCTTCTTTTTCCAGCTCTTTGAGTCGTTTCGTTAGATTGTCTATTTGTGATCTTTTTGACTTTTGGTTATAGGCATTTATGGAGATAAACTTTCCTCTCAGAACTGCTTTAGCTGTGTCCCAGAGGATTTGATAACTTGTCTCTCCATTGTCATTTTCTTCATAGAATTTATTTATTGCCATCTTGATTTCTTCATTTATGAAGGAATCATTTAGTAGGAGGTTAATTTCCATGTTTTTGTGTAGAAATGTGAGTTTCTGTTAGGGTCGATTTCTACTTTTATTCCACTGTGATCTGAGAAGGTACATGATATGATTTCTATTTTTTTTAATTTCTTGAGGTTTACTTTGTCTCCTAGGATATGGTCAATCTTAGAGAATGTCCCATGAGCTGATGAGAAGAACATATATTCAGTGGATTTAGGGTAGAATGTCCTGTAAATGTCAGTCAGACCCAATTGTTCTAGAGTTTTGTTTAAGTCCATTATTTCTTTATTAATTTTCTGTTTGGAGGATCTGTCTTGTGCCGTCAGTGGGGTGTTGAAATCTCTGGTGATTATGGAGTTGCTATTAATCCATTTGCTTAGATCCAGTAAGGTTTGCTTTATGAAACTGGGTTAACCTAAGTTGGGTGCATATATATTTAAAATTGTTATCTCTTATTGTTGAACTGTGCCCTTCACCATTATATAATGACTCTTTGTCTTTCACTACTTTTTTGCTTTAAAAAGTAAATCGTCTGAAATTAGAACTGCCACACCAGCCTTCTTTTGGCTTCCACTTGTCTGGAATACTGATTTCCACCCTTTTACTTTTAGTCTATATGCATCCTTGCAGGTTAGATGTGTTTCCTGAAGACAGCATATACTTGGCCTGTATTTTCTTATCCATTCAGCCAGCCTATGTCTCTTGAGTGGAGAGTTTAAGCCATTCATATTTATTGAGAGAACTGATAGGTAAGGTAGATTACTGTTCATTCTGTTGGGTTGGATGTTGTTGCTTTGATTTCTCTCTTGAGCCATTGTATTATCTGGCCTTTAATCTTTGGGTTTTGGTTGTTTTTATATTCGTGAGTTTTTATTATGGTGTTCCGTGCGTAACACTGTTTTGAGTACTTCTTGTAGGGCTGGTCTTGTCTTGGTGAATTCTCTGAGACTTTGCTTGTCTGAGAATGTCTTTATTTCTCCTTCATATATGAAGCTTAGTATTGCAGGGAATAAGATTGGCGTTGGCATTGTTTTGTTTCAGAAGAGTGAGAATGGGGCCCCAGTGTCTCCTTGCTTGTAAAATCTCATTAGAGAAGTCTGGTGTTATTCAAATTGGCTTTCCCTTGTATGTCACTTGCTTCTTTCGTCTTACAGTTCTTAGAAGGGCCTCTTTAGTTGATATTTTGGTCAGTCTGATGACTGCATGACTGTCGTGACATCTTCCTGTTTGCATTGAATCTCCCAGGGGTCCTCTGAGCTTCTTGAACTTGTATATCGAGATTTTGAGCAAGGCCTGGGAAATTTTCCTCTATTATATCTTCAAATAGCTTGTCCAACTCTTGGGTGTTGTCCTCTTCCCCTTCTGGTAACCCTATGACCCTCACATTAGGTTTCTTCACATAATCCCACATCTCTCGTAGGCTTTGCTCTTTTCTCTTGTTTCTCTGCTCTATCTCTGTGACTGATTTATTTAATTGGAGGGTGTTATCTTCAATCTCTGAGATTCTTTCTTCTGTTTGATCTACCCTGTTCTTGAGACTTTCCACTGTATTTTGTAGTTCCCTGAATTGATTCTTCATTTACAGGAGTTTGGTTACACTTTTCTTCATTGTGTCGATTTCTTTAGTGAACTTTTGTTTCAGATCCTGGAGGCTTTTTGTGGTTTCTTTGTGTTGGTTAATGAGTTGTTTTTGCAGGTCGTTGAATTTTCTGATGATCCACATTTGAAATTCTTCTTCTGTCATTTTGGTTGCCTGATTTTGGTTGGTGTCTGTTTCTAGGTGGCTGGTGCTCCTCTTTGGGGGTGTGTTTTCCGTTTGGTTCTTCATATTTCCGGAGTTCCTTCGCTGATTTCTTCCCATGTCCATCAGTTGTTTCTTTTCTTTAGGTTTTTGTTTGGGTATTCACACGCCTTGTTTAGTTTCTGAGCCGGTAGGTGGTGTCTGTGGGTGAGATTCGACCACTCCCTGTATAATGAGTCAGTAGGTGCCGTGAAAAGGCTGTGCAGGATGTCCTCCCTGTCAGTAGATGGCGCTTGCTTGTAGGAACAGGCTATGCTGTTGTTTTTGTGTCCTGTTATCAGCTCTTGTTCCTGTAGGGAGGCACTCTAGTGCCTCAGGTGGTCGGTGGGGCCCTGGGACTTCCAGGTGTGTCCTTTTCTCCCCCTCAGTGAGGGCTGGTCTAGGAGAGAGTCTGGGCGGAGCTGGGTTGGGTAAGCCTGCCCTCAGGCACCACCAATGCCATTAGCAGGGGTCAAAGTTCTGTTCTCTGCTTCCAGGAAAAGCTGTCAGGGAGGGGCTGGAGTGGTCCCGCTCAGCCAGAAAGTCTGCGTGTGGGGTGGGGCTGTCTGAGACCCGCAGTCTGGAGCGGGCCTGGCTTCTTTCCCCGTTCCCAACTCTGCAGCTCCTCCTGGGCTTCTGCCAGCAGGCCAGACCACAAGCCACCAGGCCTCCCCAGACTGTGATGCTGGTGGGAAGTTTCCCTGCTAAGGAACTCCACCTGGGCTGGGTGTACGGCCTCCTTTTGGGAGGAAGGTTTTCTTCCAGGGTGCTGATCTGCCCCTAAAGGCACACACACCTCAGTAAGGTGTTCACGTATATCCCTTTTGTGCCCCGGGCAATGCTAGACCTTGGTGCACAGGATCTGGTCTGCAGGTCTGACCTCTGGGCCCTGGAATTCAAACTATATCCCCACCAGGGAGAGGAGTGCCGGTCCCAATTCACCCATAGGGAGCCCAAGCTGGGTCTATGTCTCTCAGCCTCTGAGTCTGCCCCGTTCTCCTGGGATCACCGTGCCAGCAGCACCTGGGATGGCTGGCGGGTAGGGAGCTCACAGTCTGAGTTCCCCTTAGTCAGCTGTAGGGTCCCAAAAGGGAAGGTCCCGTTCCCTAGAGGTGCCTCCGTCTGGTGGCTGTATTGTCTCTCTGGGAAGCCATGTGTAGGGTGGGCGGAGGGGAGAAGGAGGCAATATGGCGCCTGCCACGTGGCTCAGGTCTGTTAACAGGGAGGTGCCCTGAGGGATCTGGGAGCCTGGTGCTGTGTCCGATACAGGCTTACCGCTCGCTGGCAGCTGCCGTCATTGCTGGGCTGGTGTCCGCAGGTCTCTCAACTCGCTGGGGAGCCCACCAGCAGTCCCAGATGCAGTGGAGGGGAAAGGTGACTGATCTACCTATCCTTGCCGCTGGTCTCCGGGCTGCTCCAGCGGTCTCAGCTTCCAGTTCTCCTCCGCAACCTCTTCCCGTGGAGTTTCCCGGGGTCTCAGGTACCCCTCCTTCCGGCCCTCGTCCGCTGTATGCTCGTCTTCTTGCTTCTTTTTTCTAATTTCTGCTAGAATCTGTCTTTTCTGCAGAGACACTGTCTGGTGGTGTTTCTCGTCCGCTATCTTGATCCAATCTCTCCATTGTGTATTCATACCACATTTTGTTTATTCGTTCACCAACTGATGGAAACTTAGGTTGATTCCATATCTTGGCTGTTGTATTTTTTTGTTTTTTTTTGTTGTTTGTTTGTTTTTCAGTCTCCGTAGAGACTGTCAAAAATTGCCAATGCCGACTATATTTCAAGTCGTCATGGCGGGGTATTGGGAAAAGTTTTCAATTAGCAATAATCGCGCCTCGGATAAACCTCATTGGCTACGATACTGCCACTGCGCAAAGCTTGGCTGTTGTAAATAATGCTGCAGTGTACATGAGAGTGCAGATATTTTTTTGACATACTGATTTGATTTTCTTTGGATATATACCTAGTAGTGGGATTGCTGGATCACATGGTAATTCTATTTGTAATTTTTTTTTTATTTTAGCGTATTATGGGGGTACAAGTGTTAAGGTTACATATATTGTCCATGCTCCCCTTCCCCCTTGAGTAAGAGCTTCAAGCGTATCCATCCCCCAAACGTTGCACATCTTACTCGTTGTGGTTGTATGTACCCATTCCCTCCTCCTCCCTCCCACCCTATTTGTAATTTTTTGAGGAACATCCAAACTGTTTTTCTATAATGGCTGCACTAATTTACATTCCCACCAATAGAAGACATCATTGAATTTTAAAAGCAGTATCAGTTTAATAGTGGTACTTCAGAAGAAAAACGCACTATCCCTTTTAGCTGTACACATTTATATTATGACTTATCTTGATTTCAGAAACCTTAAATCATGGAGAAAAAATAGTCTTAGAATAGATAACATGGTATTCATGCAGTTATTTTATCTCTTCTTGCCCAAACTTCCTCATTATAAAATGTTCATGTACATGACATGAAATTTTGTCCCATAGCCTTTGACAATTCATAGTACTACATCTTGAAAAGAGTACAGGTCCATAAATGTAATTTAATTGAGCCACAGAAAAATAATGGACTCATCAGGGCACAGCCTGGCTCTCTTTGAGCACTGGTGGCCTCTTGTCAATCTGAGTTAGACCTAAGGGGTTTGCTGAGCACCTGTGTCTGGATATGCCAAGTTCCTAGAACCCCTAGAAACACAAGGAGAAGAAGCCCCTTCCCCAGGAAAATCCATTTCACTGGGCAATAGGTGCCTTCAGTTGCCTTGGAACCTGAAAGAGAGAAAGTAGAATGAGAGAGGACAGAGCACATGTATGAGATTGTTGGCAGGTGCTAAGGGCTGCCGTGCACTCTCCTGAGCTCCTTTTAAAGGTTCTCAAAGCATTTTTTTTTTTTTTTTTTTGAGACAGAGTCTCACTTTGTTGCCCAGGCTAGAGTGAGTGCCATGGCATCAGCCTAGCTCACAGCAACCTCAATCTCCTGGGCTCAAGTGATCCTCCTGCCTCAGCCTCCCGAGTAGCTGGGACTACAGGCATGCTCCACCATGCCCGGATAATTTTTTCTATATATATTAGTTGGCCAATTAATTTCTTTCTCTTTATTGTAGAGATGGTGTCTCGCTCAGGCCTGTTTTGAACTCCTGACCTTGAGCAATTCGCCCGCCTTGGCCTCCCAGAATGCTAGGATTACAGGCGTGAGCCACGGCGCCCGGCCTCTCTCAAAGCATTTTCTAAGGGTGCTAGAGAGACCAGAAGGGCCAGTTACCTGCACAAAGCTGCCCAGGAAGGATGAGAGTGGAGCTGCTGTTGCTAACAGGATTCCGAACTGTGCAGGTATAGGTCCAATCCAGATCAGAAAGGCTCCAGGAGTCACTGAGGAAAGATCCCACCCAGGACACGACAGTCCCTGGTCCCACTGGTGTCCACCCATATATGATGTTTTCTCCTCCTTCCTCCACAGAACACCTCAAGGTGGCATTACAGGTCCCCTTCTCATAGATGATGGAATCCACTGTAACTCGAGGCCTTGGCAGCCGCTCTGGTTGAAACAATCATTTTAAAAGATATAAATAGCAATAAAGGTCCTTTCTAGGCCATCCCAGGAAGAGAGGATGCAGGTGGTTAAAGAGAGAGAGCACAGCAAGAAATCCAGACCCTTTCAGAGAAAAAAAATCTCCGACTTTTTCATTTCCAGCTCCTGAGGGGCTGCATGGAGTAAGGGGCAAGTTGTGTGTTTTCAACCAGCCAAACACAGCCAGGATCTACCAGACTTAGGAAGGACAAAAAAGAATAAGAAAAGAAAAAAACAAAGATCTACCTAGGAAAGGTTCTGAACTAATAATAAGAGTGAATGAAACTGGGGGACCACCCTTACCCACGGTCATCTAGCTCCCCAGACTTAGTGGGTGGCTCCACTCACCCTGACTAGTAGAGAACTGTTCCTCTATGCTTTTACTCACCGAAGACCCTCAGAGTGTAGCTGGAAAGTGTTACAGAGGTCTCTGTGGTCATGTGGGCACTGTAAGATCCTGTGTCTGCCATCGTCAGGTTGCTGAGATGCAAGGAGTTGGACTGGGTAAAGTTCAGTCGCTTTTTCCATTTTGGATCAGTCATTTGGATGAATGGACTTTTGGCTTCATCTAGATTTATGAAGGCGATAGATGTTCCATTGAAAAGCCAGGTGATGGCACTGACCTTCTTTCCTTCAGGAAACTTCAAGGTAAGAGTTACTGACTCCCCCAGAACTCCATTCACCGTCGATGGGATTAAGCTGTTTTGTGAAACTACATGCCCTGTAAATACAGCAGGAAAAGGCTTAAAAATTGTCCCTGACGACCAATTCCCACAATTCTTCTAGTCAGTCATAGCTCTCCTATGTTGGGGCCCACAAGAATATTGGACATAAACAGCTATTAGCGCTGGTGCTATGGCTGGAGCTTGAAGTGGAAATGCTTAAACTTTCCTTCCTCCAGGTATCACTCCAGGGATCCTTTCTACTGGATCATTCTTCCTCATCCCAGGGTTTGGGTTCTCCTGAGAGCTGTTGGCCCTGGAAGACCAGAAAGGAGAGCACTCAGGAAGCCAGACACCAGCCTCGCCCTGCCTGGCTCCTCTCTTCCCTCAACCCTACATTTCAACTCTCGTGACTTCCTATTTTTGGAAATGCTTACCCCATCCAGAACTGGAGTTTCAATGTCATTATCTGGTGTCTCAATTGTATGTGATATTAGGATCCCAGATGACAGACAGGACACCTACTTCTTAGTCCCAATCCTGTCTCTGTTTAGACGTGTAACTTTGGAGAAGCCTGTTCATTTCTCCAATCCTCTTCTCTTCCTTTATACAACAAGGGATATAAAATGCAAAGCCTTTATCTAACTCTGACATTCACAGTGTCACTATTCTATGTGCCTCGAATGTTTCTCTTTTCCTTTTCCTCCTTCTCTTTCACTCTCTAGTCAGTCTTTCTCTCTTGTGTCCTAGAGTCACTCAACCTCTTCTCTCTTCCTGGTCCCCCCATCTGCCTAACATGGGGTCCTCACTTCTGCGAAAGGCCTTGCTGGGAAGTGCCCAAGTGGACTCCCTACCCCTTGGGAGGTTAAACTACAGGGGAGAAGCCCCTGACTCACCTTTCTGGAACTGGAGAAGCAGCAGGAGGAGGAGAAGCTGAGCAGGATGGACCTGGGTTGCCTTGAAGATGGGGAGGAGTTAAGAGGAAGGTAGAAGAACAGCAAGTCCTATTCTGCAGTGTGGGAAGCTAGGAGATAAGCCTCTGTTAGTTCTCCATTCCAACCACACTTGCTGACCACTTCCTTTTTTTTTTTTTTTTTGCTGTTGCTGAAGATGTTTTGTTTTTTTGGTTTTTTTTCATATTTTTTTTTATTTTGGCATATTATGGGGGTACAGATTTTAAGGTTTCAATAAATGCCCATTTTCCCCCCTTCCCCCAAAAGTCTTGAGTCTCCATCGTGACCATCCTCCAGATGGTGCACGTCTCACTCATTATGTATGTATATACCCACCCCCCTCCCCCCTCCCACCTGCCCAATACCCTATTACTGTAGTACCTATGTGTCCACTTAGGTGCTACTCAGTTAATACCAGTTTGCTGGAGAATATATCTGGTGCTTGTTTTTCCATTCTTGGGATACTTCACTTAGTAATCTTTTTCTTTCTTTTTTGTTTGTGGAGGGCAAGGAGTATATGGGAAATCTCTGTACCCTCCACTCAATTTTTTTAATTGACTCAATAATTATACATATTATGGGATACAGTGTGATATTTTGATACATATGTACAGTGTGTTATTTTCTTGTAATTGGCCCTAACACTTGCCTCAGCTTCTGTTCTGATATAATTGTTTAGCTTTTTCCATTTAAATCCCCCCTTACCTTATAACATTAAATACACCCTGAATGGTTTACAGAGTTAAATGAAGAAAATAAAACCATTAAGTGATGCTACTTCCAAATAAGTGATAGAAGTTAAGTGGAAGGTCTATTTGGTCTATACCAACAATAATGCATTTTTAAAATAAGTGCAGTTCAAGTCCTCAGCAACAAAATTCCCCCAGCATTGTTGGCATTGGTGATCGTGCTTGATTGGGCTTGACCTCATACTATCCAGTATCTATGTGACTCCTGACCCATTTGACTACGCTGTTCACATTTGGCCCAATACGTCTGAGCCAAATGTACATGACAATAGACTTTGGCACTTAAGGCTGGCCAGATTCATAAAATATGACTGATATCATGTAACAAAAATCAGTGCATACTAACTTGTGATGGAGTGGGCAGTGGTTATTATAAGGATAAAGAGCCTAAGGGCAAGAGTGTAGCAAGGACTCAAGAAACACTGAATCAAGGAAATAAAAACCAAGGAGAAACCAAGTAGGACTATCTCTTGACTCCATTCTCTATGCATCTGATTTATTCTCTTTCTGGATCAGCTCTCTCTCCATCTCCCTACTGGTAGAATATGGTCACCAGTACACAGCTGTTACAGGCTAGCCACATCTAGAGACTCATTACCATTCTCTCTCTCTCCTCCCCTCCAGTCCTTTTCTCTCGATCTCTTTCTCTTTTTTTCCTCCTTTTCCCCAATTCCAAATTCCTGGGGAAGGGACTCTGTTTCTTTTACTAGGCCCTGATACTTGCCTCAGCTTTTGTCCTTAAAGTCATAAATAGTTCAGAAATGTTATGCTTAAATAATATGCTTAAGAAATTATTCTCATATAATTGTTTAGATTTTTTTTCAATTTAAATACCCTTTTACCTTATAACATAAAATATTTCCCCTAACAGTTTACAAAATAAGGTCATGTGCAAATTTGCCCACCTCATTCCTACTTCCCAAAATGTGAAAAATAACAGATATTCTAAGAAATAATAAGAAAATACAAGAAAACAGGCCTAACATAGGACTGTTTTTAGAAATTTTCAGCCAAACACTAAAGTTGAGATAATTGTCCATGAACTCCCCAAATACCTACAACCCAGATTCAATAATTATCACTATTTTTTGTCACACTTGTTTTGTTTATCCTTTCTTTCTTCTTGTTCCAGTATTTAAAGCAAATCCCAGATATTGTGCTATCATCCCAATATATTTCACTATACATTTTTAAATATGTATTTTTTCTTACATAACTTTAATGCCATTATTACAAAAAAAATAGTGAAAAATAATTCATTGGTATTATGAAATACCCAGCCCATACTCAAAGTTTTCCCAATGGTAGAAAACATTTTGTAGCTGGTTTTGTTTTAATTAGGAGCCAAACAACATCTTTATGCTGCATTTGGTTATGGAACCTCAAAAATATATTAATATTCTAATATAGAGAAGTCAGCCCCCTTTAGTCCTTCTTTTCTTTTTCTTTTGTTTTTGAGGGAGGTTTCTGTCACTCTCCTTCATTCTGTCCCTTTCTCTTTTAAGACTCACCATAAACTCATGAATTTTTATGTATTCAATGCATTTCAGTCAACTGCAATCATCATTAGTTTGACACTTAACCCTAGATTATTAAGTCCTGCAAAAATATCCTTCAAACATGAAGAAGAAATAAACACTTTCCCAGACAAACAAAAACTGAGTGATTTGATCAACAATAGATCTATCTTAGAAGAAATGCCAAAGGAGTTCTTCAATATGAAAGAAAAGGACATTAATAATAAGAAATCATCTGAAGGTATACAGCTCACTGGTAACAGCAAGTACACAAATACAGAATACTCTATTGCTGTAACTGTGATGTATAAACCACTTATATCTTGAGTAGGAAGACTTAAAGATAACCCTAGCAAAAATGACTACAACAACTTTTTGAGAGATGGATAGTATAAAATGATATGGATGGAAACAACAAATAGTTAAAGGGGGAGATGGAGTTAAAGGGGAGAAGTTCTATTACATTTCTCATTGATTGTTTGTAAGCACAGTTATCATGCGTTTAAAATAACTGGTTATAAAATGTTTTTTTGTAAGCATCATGGTAACTTCAAATCAAAAAACCTACAATAGATACACAAAGAATAAAAAGCAAGAAATTAAAACACACTCCCAGAGAAAATCACTTTTAACAAAGAAAGATAGGAAGAAGGGGAAAAAAAAGGAAGGAACACAAAACAACCAGAAATCAAATAACAAAATGACAATATTAAGTCCTTACCTATTGATAATAACATTGACTGTGAACGGACTAAATTCTTTAATCAAAAGACATAGACGGGCTGAATGGATGAAAAACAACAGCCAACTATATATTGTCTGCAAGAAACCCACTTCACCTATAAAAACCCACATAGACTGAAAATAAAGGGATGGGAAAAGATATTCCATGCAAATGGAAACCAAAAGCAGGTAGGAATAATTATATTTCTATCAGATAAAACAGATTTCAAGACAAAAACTGTAAGAATAGACAAAGAAGGTAATTTTTTTTTTTTTTTTTTTTTTTTGAGACAGAGTCTCGCTTTGTTGTCCAGGCTAGAGTGAGTGCCGTGGCGTCAGCCTAGCTCACAGCAACCTCAAACTCCTGGGCTCAAGCGATCCTCCTGCCTCAGCCTCCTGAGTAGCTGGGACTACAGGCATGCGCCACCATGCCCGGCTAATTTTTTTTTTTTATATATATATCAGTTGGCCAATTAATTTCTTTCTATTTATAGTAGAGACGGGGTCTCGCTCTTGCTCAGGCTGGTTTTGAACTCCTGACCTTGAGCAATCCGCCCGCCTCGGCCTCCCAAGAGCTAGGATTACAGGCGTGAGCCACAGCGCCCGGCCTCAAAGAAGGTCATTATATAGTGATAAAGAGGTCAATTTAGAGAATATAACAATTCTAAATATATATGCATCCAATACTGTAGCACCCAGATATATAAAGCAAAGATTATCACTTAGAGAGATAGACCCAATACAATAATCATTGAAAACCTTAACACTCCACTTTCACTATTGGACAGATTGTCCAGACAGAAAATCAACAAAGAAACATTGAACTTAATCTTCACTTTAGGCAAAATTGACCTAATTGATATTTATGGAATATTTCATCCAACAGCTACAGAATACATTTTCTTCTTTTTAGCTTATGGATCATTCTCAAGGATATACCATATGTTTGGCCACAAAACAAGTCCTAAAAGTTTTTTTAAAAAATTAAAATTATGGGTTGCACCTGGTGGCTCACGCCTGTAATCCTAGCATTCTAGGAGGCCAAGGTGGGTGGATTGTTTGAGCTCAAGAGTTCGAGACCACCTTGAGCAAGAGTGAGATCCGCGTCTCTACTGAAAAAATAGAAATTGGACAACTAAAAATATATAGAAAAAATTAGCCGGGCATAGTGGCACATGTCTGTAGTCCCAGCTATTCGGGAGGCTGACACAGAAGGATCACTTGAACCCAGGAGTTTGAAGTTGCTGTGAGCTAGGCTGATACCACAGCACTCTAGCCCAGGTGACAGAGTGAGACTCTGTCTCAAAAAACAAAAAATTGAAATCATACCAAGTCCTTTCTCTGACCACAATGGAATAAGACAAGAAATCAATAATAAGGGGAACACTGGAAAATGTACAAACACATGGAAATTAAACAATATGTTCTTGAATTACCAGTGGGTCAATGATGAGATAAAGAAATTAAAAAATTACTCAAAGCAAATGAAAATATAATAAAAACACAACACATCAAATCCTATGGGATACAGCAAAAGCAGAAAAGCAGTACTAACAGGAAAGTTAATAGCACTAATAGCTTACATCAAAAACGTAGAAAAGCGGCCGGGCGCGGTGGCTCAAGCCTGTAATCCTAGCACTCTGGGAGGCCGAGGCGGGCGGATTGCTCGAGGTCAGGAGTTTGAAACCAGCCTGAGCAAGAGCAAGACCCTGTCTCTACTATAAATAGAAAGAAATTAATTGGCCAACTAATATATATATATATATATATAAAATTAGCCGGGCATGGTGGCGCATGCCTGTAGTCCCAGCTACTCGGGAGGCTGAGGCAGAAGGATTGCTTGAGCCCAGGAGTTTGAGGTTGCTGTGAGCTAGGCTGACGCCATGGCACTCACTCTAGCCTGTGCAACAAAGTGAGACTCTGTCTCAAAAAAAAAAAAAACATAGAAAAGCTTCTAATAAACAACCTAAGGATGCATCTCGAAGAACTAGAAAAACAAGAGCAAACCAAGCCCAAAATTAGTAGAAGAAAAGAAATAATAAAGATCAGAGAAGGCCAGGCACGGTGGCTCACGTCTGTAATTCTAGCATTCTGGGAGGCCAAGGTGGGTGGAT
Organism: Microcebus murinus; assembly: GCF_040939455.1. NCBI lineage: Eukaryota > Metazoa > Chordata > Mammalia > Primates > Cheirogaleidae > Microcebus > Microcebus murinus. Next base: position 110,219,365 of record NC_134105.1, on the reverse strand, counting down.
TGTTTGGCTCAGGAGTTCTAGACCAGCCTGAGCAAGAGTGAGACCCTGTCTCTACTATAAATAGAAAGAAATTAGCTGGACAATTGAAAATATATAGAAAAAACATTAGCCAGGCATGGTGGAACATGCTGGTAGTCCCAGCTACTTGAGAGGCTGAGGCAGAAGGATTGCTTGAGTCCAGGAGTTTGAGGTTGCTGTGAGCTAGGCTGATGCCATGGGACTCTAGCCTGGGCAACAGAGTGAGACTCTGTCTAAAAAAAAAAAAAAAAAAAAAAATCAGAGCAGAAATAAATGAAATAAAAAAAATACAAATTAACAATAAAACAAAAAGTTGGTTTTTAAAAAAGATAAATAAAATTTACACCCCCTTATCCAGACTAACAAAGAAAAAGAGAAAAGACCCAAATAAATAAAAGCAGAGATGAAGAAGGAGACATTATAACTAAGACTGCAGAAATCCAAAGGATCATTAGAGATTACCGTGAGCAACTATATGCCAATAAATTGGAAAACCCAGAATTGGATAAATTCCTAGACACATAAACCTATCAAGATTGAACCAGGAAGAAATAAAAACCCTGAATAAACCAATAACAAGGAATGAGATAGAGTCAGTAATAAAAAAGTCTCTCATTAAAGAAAATCCCAGAACTGATGGCCTCATTGCTGAATTCCACCAAGCATTTGAAGAAGAACTAATAACAATCCTACTTAAACTATTTCCAAAAATTGAGGAGGAGATAATACTCCCAAACTCATTCTATGAGGTCTGTATCACCCTGATATCAAATCAGACAAAGACACAACAACAAAAACTACAAGCCAATATCTCTGATGAACATAGATGGATGCAAAAATCCTCAACAAAATACTAGCAAGCCGAATTCAACAGCACATCAAAAAGTTTATTTATCGTGATCAAGTGGGATTCATCCCAGGGATGCAAGGATGGTTCAACATATGCAAATCAATCACTGTGATACATCATATCAACAGAACAAGGACTAAAACCATATGATCATTTCAGTTGATGCTGAAAAAGCATTTGATAAAAGCCAACATCTCTTCATGATAAAAACTAAAAAAACTGGATAGAGAAGAAACTTACCTCACCATGATGAAAGTCATATATGACAGAGTCACAGTTAGTATTATACTAAATGGGGAAAAACTGAAATCCTTTCCTCTAAGATCTGGAACAAGGCAAGGATGCCCACTTTTACCACTGTTATTCAACTGAGTACTGGAAGTTCTAGCTAGAGCAATCAAATAAAAGAAAGAAAGAAAGCACATCTAAATTGGAAAGGAAGAAGTCAAATTATCCTTATTTGCAGATGATATGATGTTACATCTAGAGAAACCTAAGTACTCCACAAAAAAACTACTAGAACTAATAAACAAATTCAGGAAATTCATAGCATACAAAATCAACCTACAAAAGTCAGTAGCATTTCTGTTTGCTTACAGTAATCCTACTGGATTTATCAGTTTAAAAATCAGTATTCTCTTGGATATGCACCCAGAATTGGGATTGCTGGATCATATAGTAGTTCTATTTTTAATTTTTTGAGGAATCTCTATTCTGTTTTTCATAGTGGCTGCAACAATTTGCATTCTTACCAACAGTGTACAAGGATTTCAATTTCTCCACATGCTCACCAAACATTTGCTATCTTTTATTGTTGTTTGTGCTGTTATTTTGATAATAGCCATCTTAACAGGTTTCAGATAATATTTCATTGTGGTTTTGATTTGTATTTCTCTGATGATTAATAACATTGAGCATCTTTTCAATACCTGTTGGCCATTTGTATGTCCTTTTTTTATTTTAGTGTATTATGGGGGTACAAGTGTTAAGGTTATATATGTTGCCCATGCCCCCCCCCACTCGAGTAAGAGATTCAAGCGTGTCCATCCCCCAGAAGTTGCACATCTTACTCGTTTGTGTTGCCCTGAGTACAGTGCCATGGTGTCAGCCCAGCTCACAGCAACCTCAAACTCCTGGGCTCAAGCAATCCTCCTGCCTCAGCCTCCCAAGTACGTAGCTAGGACTATAGGCACACACCATGATACCAGGTGAATTTTTATACTTTTATACATAAAATTCTTGCTCAGGCTGGTCTCGAACTCCTGAGCTCAAGCAATCCTCCTGCCTTGGCCTCCCAGAGTGCTAGGATTACAGGCTTGAGCTACCGTGACTGGCCTATATGTCCTCTTTATTTATTTATTTTTTTAATATGTCCTCTTTAGATAAATATTTATTTAAGTTCTTTGCCCAGTTTTAATTGGGTTATTCATTTTTTTACTCTTGCAGTAGGAGTTCTCACTCCCATGTTCATTGCAGCATTATTTATAATAGCCAAGATATGAAAACAACCTAAATGTCTCTCAACAGATGAGTGAATAAATGAAGTGTGGTATATGCATGCAATGGACTATCATTCAGCCTTTGAAAAGAAGGAAATTCTACCATATATAACAACATGGATGAACCTTGAGGATATTATGCTAAATCAAATAAGCCAGTCACAGAAAGACAAATAGTGCACGATTTCACTTACACAAGGTATCTAAAAATCGTTAAACTCATGGAAACAGAGAGTAGAATGGTTGTTGCCAGGAGCTGGGGGGAGGCAGAAATGGAGAGTTATTTTTCAATGGGTATGATGTTTCAGTCATACAAGATGAATAAGTTCTAGAGATCTGTTGCATAAAGGTGTAGTTATAGTTAATAATATTGTATTGTGCATTTAAAAATCTGTTAAGAGGGTTAATCTCATGTTAAGTGTTCTTACCATAATCAATCAATAAATAAATCAGTATTGATTTTAGCACAAACAGTCTCAATCAAATGGTAGAGGGGAAAGAGTATAGTGGGTGGAGAAGTGGATGAGAGATTCTTTTCAGATTTTAATCATTATTCTTTTAGATTCTATTCTTTTGGATACTTTCCTTAGGGAATTATACCAGAGTAGACATATTAGATCACTGAGTAAGAACAGTTGTATAAATTGCAAGATATTGCCAGCTTCTGCAGAAAGAAGAACAATTTCTGAGGCTCCCAGGACTGTGCCATTTTCACTTTTCAGTCCCCTGGCATTGAGTTTGGATATTTATTTTACCAGTTTCATGGGTACATAAATCCTAAAATTTAAACTTTACTTTGTCTTTATTTCATTGCTGGCAAAGATTTGCATTCTTCCATTATTTCAATAACTGTTTGTTGAGGCCTTTCATGTACACAAAATTGTGCAAAATGCTGGAGGACACCAGGACAGATCAGACATACCTGCCATAAGAGTATCAACAGCCAGGTAGAAGGATTAGTGATAAAGTGCTCTAACGGAGTTTAGATACAGCTCTCAGGAGTTCAGAGAGGGAGACATTGCATTCAAGTGGAGAGTTAAGAGAAAGCTTCCTAGAAGGAATGACAGCATGTGTAAAAGGCGGACAGAGATGAGAAAGGCAGGATGGGAATAGGAAGGAAGTCTGGAGAGCATTAACGGTTCACAAAGGGATTAATGGGAAATAATATCTGTCAAAAAGGCGCTTTAGACCTAATCATGACACTATTAACATTCAAACTTCTGTTGCCCTCTTTGCAAATAATTTATTGTGGTGGTGGTGTTTACTTTTTAAAATTTTATATTTGGAAGTTATTTTAAATTTCCAAAAAAGAATTTTCAAAGAATACCTGAATATTCTTTATCCAAATTTATCTATTGTAAACATTCCGCCCCATTTGCTTTATCATTTTCTTTCTCTCTTTCTCCCCTCTATTTAAGGTAAGTTGCATATATTGCATGCATCATGGTCCTTGGCCCTTAAATATTTTAGTATTCATTTCCTAAATTTAGAATTTTATTTTTTTATATTTTTTATTTTTTTGAGACAGAGTCTCACTCTCTTGCACAGGATAGAGTGCTGTGGTGTCAGCCTAGCTCACAGCAACCTCAAACTCCTGGGCTCAAGCAATCCTGCTGCCTCAGCCTCCTGAATAGCTGGGACTACAGGCTTGTGCCACCATGCCCGGCTAATTTTTTCTATATATTTTTAGTTGTCCAATTAATTTCTTTCTATTTATAGTAGAGACGGGGTCTTGCTCTTGCTCAGGCTAGTTTTGAACTCCTGACCTTGGGTGATCCGCCTCCCAGAGTGCTAGGATTACAGCCGTGAGCCACCACGCCCGGCCTAAATTTAGAATTTTTTATACAACCACAATACAATTATTAATTTCAATAGTTATTTTGTCTAATCTACCATCAATATTTCAATTCTGTCCATTGACTGAATGATGTCCTTAATAGCACTTTTACTTCTAGTATACTTGTCATCCAGTGAAGATCTAATGAAATAATATAGCATGAAAATATATGAGGTAAAAATGGAGAAAATACTAGAAAGACAATAGTAATAATAGTAATAGTAAGAAAGCCTTTAATTCACACCTCAAAGTCTGTAGAAATCAAGTAGAGAAAAAAAGTTAAGTCTATAGAAGGCGCATTGACTAGAAAAACCTGAAAATAGAAAATACATGGCATTTTCACACATGGCCTTAGAACAAAGATTAGCTATTTATTGGGCAAGAAAATTCAACAAATTCCATCAAGGAAACCTCCTATAGGTCAGGTTATCTGACCCACAAAGTAATAAAACTAATGTTTGCTGTAAAAAGATAAAAACCAAAAAGCTCCAATAACCCTAAAATTCTAAATCTTTGTTATAAGGATCCTCAGTAAAATAGAAAATTAAAATCAATCCTGTAAGATACTTGACAATAATAATAAAAATACAAATATTATATGATGTAAAATGGTAAAACTACTTTGGAAAATAGTTTGGTGATTTCTTAAAAATTTAAAAGTACACTGCCATACAACCTGTATGTTCCATTTCTAGATATTTACCCAAAAGAAATGAAAACATATGTTTACAAGAAGACTTGGATACAAGCACTCATGGCAGCTTTATTTGTAATACCCTTGAAATAGAAACAACACAACTATCCATTAGCAGGTGAATATGTGAACTAATTGAGGTATATGCACACAATAAAATACTACTCAGCAATAAAAAATGATCTATTCATACATGTAATAACATGATGAATCACAAAATAATTATGCAAAGTGAAATTAACCTGGCAAAAAAAAAGTACATGCTCTCTTTTTCCGTTTACACAAACCTCTAGAAAATGCAAATTAATCTATAAAGGCAAAAAGTAGATCAATAATTGCCCTGGAAGAGGGTAGGGAAGGATGAGACAGTAGGTGAGATTACCAATGAGCATGAGGAAGTTTTTGGAGTAACGGCAATGTTTACTATCTTACTATATTGATGGTTTGTCAAGTACATGCGTATGTAAACATATGTCAAAACCAAACAAATTGTATGCTTCAAATATTTCCAGTTCATTGTACTTCAATTATAACTCCGAAAAGTTGGAAATGGAGGAGTGGGGAAGGGAAGAAAATGTATGTTTAAATGTATAAAATATCTTTGGAAGGGTACATAAAAGACTGAAAGCATTATTTTCCCCAAAAACCAAAAAAATAGGAACTGACAGTAAAAGGGACATGTGTATACTTTTATACACTTTGAATTTTTAACATTGAGATAATTTATTTATTTAATTTATTAAAATTAAAAAAGAAAAAATATAGCAGTCAGCATATCCACTATTTCTCACAATATATGAGAGAACTAATTTCTCCTCATGTTTACTAATATTGTTTTTCAATATTTTTTATTTTTGCCAATTTGATGAGAGAAAACTAGCACCTTATTTAATTTCCATTTTCCAGATTATTATCAAGATTGACCTGCTTTCCTCTCTTTACTACATACTGATATTTTATCTACTAGATAAAATATCTTTTATCATTTTTTTTTTTTTTTTTTTGAGACAGAGCCTCACTTTGTTGCCCAGGCTAGAGTGAGTGGCGTGGCGTCAGCCTAGCTCACAGCAACCTCAAACTCCAGGGCTCAAGCAATCCTACTGACTCAGCCTTACAAGTAGCTGGGACTACAGGCATGTGTCATCATGCCCAGCTAATTTTTTTTATGTATATTAGTTGGCCAATTAATTTATTTCTATTTATAATAGAGATGGGGTCTCGCTCTTGCTCAGGCTGGTTTCGAACTCCTGACCTCGAGCAATCTGCCCACCTAGAGCCTCCCAGAGTGCTAGGATTACAGGGGTGAACCACAGTGCCCAGCCTCTTTTATCATTTTAATATTGAGCTATTTATCTTGTGTGACAAATTTCTTTCAGATTCCATATATGAAGTTTAACAAACTAAAAAAGAATGCTCGCATTTACACAAAAACAATTTTGGATCAATTTCACTTAATGTCAATCTTAAATAAATTACTAATAAATGGAATCCAGTAGCATAGTACAAGAATAATAATTATGGTTCAGAGTGTATGCCAAGAATCCAAAGGTAGTTCTGTGTTAGGAAGTTTATTAATATTTTTGCTTTATAAATAGGCAAAAAAAATTAAAAATTAAATAATCACCTCAAAAGGTCCTTAAAAAGACTTGAGATAAAATTCAACCATTATTCTCAAACACACTACCATATGCAATCTAAACAATATAGAGCTAGAGGCATACTTACTTAACTAATTATCAGAATCATGTTTAAGCATAAAGCACTAAAAGAATTTCCCTTAGTTTCAAGAACAAAGTCAATATGCATATTATGACCACTTTGAAATAAACTTATCCTATAAAGTACTAGCTAGTGCCATTAAATAAAAGAAATTAATGAAGTTTGAGAACTTAAAGAAGCAGGCAAACTTAACAGTATTTGCATATGACATGGTTGTACACCTGCATAATCCAAGAAGAAAAAAACAAAACTTAAAAATAATTCACTAAAGTGGCTCATTAAAAAATTAATACACAAAAAGATAGTTTTTCTTTATTCAAATAATAATCACTAATAAAATAAAATAAAAGACAAACATTTACAATAACCATAGGAATAACAAAAATATTAGGAATTTTTATAACTGAGAATGTCCAAGGAAAATATTTAAAAAATTAAAAAATATATTCAAAGACATAAAATACTACTTGAATGAATAAAAAGACTTGATTTGGGAAGAATGCCAGTTTTTCTCAAATGAATCTATAAATTCTAAAAATCTAAAGACCAAAAGAATTTCCTTTGTAAATTTGAGAAAATGCATATAAAATTTATCAGATTTTTAAAGATGTGTTTAAGACAAGTCTGGGGCACAATAAAATTTTAAAGAGTTTATTTGAGTAAGAAACAATTCATAAATGGACTAAATTTATTTAAACAATTCATAAACAGACTAAAAGAGGTTTAGTATTCTGGTGGTGAAACATCAGGAGCAAATATTTATTGGGAAAATGAGGAAGCAAAATGAAAAAATTATTTGGTTACAGTTATAAAGTTGCTTTTTTGTTCTCCTTTTTGTAAAGTTTCTAGTTACATAATCATGTTAGTTAATTTTACTTTTGCTAACATAAACATTTACCAAAAATGACTCAAGTTAAGTTTCACCCATGTTTGCAATTTAAGCAAGTCTACGGCTATTTTTAAGGTACAGTTGGCTTTGTTTGCTGAGGAATTTGTTAGGCCTGGACTCCATTTTAATTTTGTTTCAACACTGGTTAAAGCAAATTCTGGTTAGGCAAATACAGGGAAACTAAAAACCAGAGACCAACTTCCCCAGTAATAAAATATATCAGAAAACTACAGTAAATAAGTTTGGTATTGACAAAATAATGGAGAAAAAAAAGTCTAAAAATAGGATCAAATACATATGGAATTTAATATAGAAAAAAAGGGGAATTACAAATTAATGGGGGAAAAAAAGAATGGTGCACTTAATGAGGTTAGAGCAGCCAGCTGGTAACTTGAAAGAAAATTAGCTGAAACCTATCTTGTACCTTAGATTAAATTTAATTAAAATTGGGTCTTGTACTTTAACATAAAAGTGCCTATAAACGTACTAGAAGAAAACATTACATACAAAAATGGAATTACAAAGGCTTTTCTACATATGTATAAAACTCAGAGACTGTAAAAGAAAAGTCTGGGGACATCCGCAAGATGGCCAAGGTGTTTAATGCTCATCCCCCCCCCCCCCCACCACCATAGAAAAAGAACCAAAACAGCCTGGAAAAAAGATGGCAGATGAGAAACACCGTCAGACAGAGTGTCTCTGCAGAAAAAAACAGATTCTAGCAGAAATCAGAAGAAAGAATCAAGAAGATGAGCCTACATCGGATGAGGGTCGGAAGGAGGAGTACCTGAGACCACGGGAGACTCCACGGGAGGAGGTCATGGAGGAGAACTGGAAGCTGGGACCGCCGGAGCAGCCCGGAGACCAGCGGGAAGTATCGGCCGTTTCCCCTCCCCTGCATCCCAGACTGCTGGTGGGCTCCCCAGCGAGTGGAGAGACCTGTGGACACCAGCCCAGCAACGGCCGCTGCCAGTGAGCAGTAAGCCAGTGGCGGACGCGGCACCGGGCTCCTAACTCCCTCGGGGCACCTCTGTGTGCACAGACCCGAGCTGCGCGGCAGACGCCATATTGCCTCCTCCTCCTCTCCCCCGACCCTACCCTCGGCTGCCCAGAGAGACAGAGAGACAACATAGCCACCAGCCAGAGGCACCTACAGGGAACAGGACCTTCCCTTTTGGGGCCCTACAGCTGACTAAGGGGAACTCAGACTGTGAGCTCCCTACCCGCCAGCCCTCCCAGGTGCTGCTGGCACGGTCATCCCAGGAGAACGGGGCAGACTCTGAGGTTGAGAGACATAGACGCAGCTTGGGCTCCCTGTGGGTGAATTGGGACTGGCACTGCTCTCCCTGGTGGGGTATAGTTTGAACTCTGGGACCCAGAGGTCAGACCTGCAGACCACATCCCGTGCACCGAGGCCTCACATTGCCTGGGGCACAGAAGGGATATTTGTGAACAGCCTACTGCAGTGTGTGTGCCTTCAGGGGCAGATCAGCGTCCTAGAGGGCAACCCTCCCCCCAAAGGGAGGCCCTGCACCAAGCCCAGGTGGCGTTCCGGTGTATGGAACCTCCCCGCAGGTAGCACAGCCAGGGGAGGAGTGCTGGCGTGTGGTCTGGCCTGTGGGCAGAGGCCCAGCAGTAGCTGCGGAGTTGGGGACAGTGGAAAGAAGCCAGGCCCGCTCCAGACTGCGAGTCTCAGACAGCCCCAGCCCCACACACAGACTCTCTGACTGAGCTGGGCCATTCCAGCCCCTCCCTGACAGCTTTTCCTGGAAGCAGAGAACAGAACTTTGACCCCTGCTAACGACATTGGTGTTGCCTGAGGGCAGGCTTACCCAACCAAGCTCTGCCCAGACTCTCTCCTAGACTAGCCCTCACTGAAGGGGAGAAAAGGACACACCTGGAAGTCCCAGGGCCCCACCCACCACCTGAGGCACTAGAGTTCTCTCTACAGGAACAAGAGCTGATAACGGGCATAAAAAACAACTGCGTAGCCTGTTCCTCCAAACAAGTGCCACCTACTGACAGGGAGAGCATCCTGCACACCCTTATCAGGACAGGGAGTAGACGAATCTCACCCACAGACACCACCTTCTGGCTCAGAAACTAAACAAGGCGTGTGAATACCCAAACAAAAACCTAAAGAAAAGAAACAACAACTGATCGACATGGGAAGAAATCAGCGAAGGAACTCAGGAAATATGAAGAACCAAATGGAAAACTCACCCCCAAAGAGGAGCCCTAGCCCCCTAGAAACGGACACCAACCCAAATCAGGCAACCAAAATGACAGAAGAGGAATTTCGTCTGTGGATCATAAGAACACAAACCGAGCTGCAACAACAACTCAATAACAAACACAAACCACAAAAACCCTCCAGGATCTGGAAAAAGAAACAGACACAATGAAGAAAAGTGTAACCGAACTCCTGGAAATGAAGAATCAATTCAAGGAACTACAAAATACAGTGGAAAGTCTCAAGAACAGGGTAGATCAAACAGAAGAAAGAATCTCAGAGCTTGAAGATAACACCCTCCAATTAAATAAATCAGTCACAGAAATAGAGCAGAGAAACAAGAGAAAAGAGCAAAGCCTACAAGAGCTGTGGGATTATGTGAAGAAACCTAATGTGAGGGTCATAGGGTTACCAGAAGGGGAAGAGGACAACACTCAAGGGTTGGACAAGCTATTTGAAGATATAATAGAGGAAAATTTCCCAGGCCTTGCTGAAAAATCTCGATATACAAGTTCAAGAAGCTCAGAGGACCCCTGGGAGATTCAATGCAAACAGGAAGACGTCATGACATGCAGTCATCAGACTGACCAAAATATCAACTAAAGAGCCCCTTTTAAGAGCTGAAAGATGAAAGAAGCAAGTGACACACAAGGGAAAGCCAATTCGAAAAACACCAGACTTCTCTAACGAGACTTTACAAGCAAGGAGAGACTGGGGTCCCATTCTCACTCTTTTGAAACAAAACAATGCCCAGCCTAGAATATTATTCCCTGCAAAACTAAGTTTCGTATATGAAGGAGAAATAAAGACATTGGCTCAGAGACAAGACCAGCCCTACAAGAAGTACTTAAAACAGCGTTATGCACGGAACATCATAATAATAACCCACGAATATAAAAACAACCAAAACCCAAAGATATTAAAGGCAGGATATTACAATGGCTCAAGACAGAAATCATAGCAACAACATCCAACCCAACAGAATGAACAGTAATCTACCTTACCTATCAGTTCTCTCAATAAATGGGAATGGATTAAACTCTCCACTCAAGACACATAGGCTAGCTGAATGGATAAGAAAATACAGGCCAAGTATATGCTGTCTTCAGGAAACACATCTAACCTGCAAGGATGCATATAGACTAAAAATAAAAGAGTGGAGATCAATATTCCAAGCAAATAGAAGCCAAAAGAAGGCTGCAGTTCTAATTTCAGACGATTTAGTTTTTAAAGCAACAAAGGTAGTGAAAGACAAAGAGGGTCATTATATAATGGTGAAGGGCACAGTTCAACAAGAAGAGATAATAATTTTAAATATATATGCACCCAACTTAGGTGCACCCAGATTCATAAAGCAAACCTTACTGGAGCTAAGCAAATGGATTAATAGCAACTCCATAATCACCGGAGATTTCAACACCCCACTGACGGCACGAGAGAGATCCTCCAAACAGAAAATTAATAAAGAAATAATGGACTTAAACAAAACCCTGGAACAATTGGGTCTGACTGACATCTACAGGACATTCTACCCCAAATCCACTGAATATACGTTCTCATCAGCACATGGGACATTCTCTAAGATCGACCATATCCTAGGACACAAAGTAAACCTCTAGAAATTTTAAAAAATAGAAATCATACCATGTATCTTCTCAGATCACAGTGGAATAAAAGTAGAAATCAACCCTAACAGAAACTCACATTTCTACGCAAAAACGTGGAAATTAAACAACCTCCTACTAAATGATTACTTCATAAATGAAGAAATCAAGATGGAAATAAAAAAATTCTATGAAGAAAATGACAATGGAGAGACAAGTTATCAACTCCTCTGGGACACAGCTAAAGCAGTTCTGAGAGGAAAGTTTATCTCCATAAATGCCTATAATCAAAAGTAAAAAAGATCACATATAGACAATCTAATGAAACGACACAAAGAGCTAGAAAAAGAAGAACAGACCAGGCCGGGCGCTGTGGCTCACGCCTGTAATCCTAGCTCTTGGGAGGCCGAGGCGGGCGGATTGCTCAAGGTCAGGAGTTCAAAACCAGCCTGAGCAAGAGCGAGACCCTGTCTCTACTATAAATAGAAAGAAATTAATTGGCCAACTGATATATATATATATATAAAAAAAAATTAGCTGGGCATGGTGGCGCATGCCTGTAGTCCCAGCTACCCGGGAGGCTGAGGCAGAAGGATCACTCGAGCCCAGGAGTTTGAGGTTGCTGTGAGCTAGGCTGACGCCACGGCACTCACTCTAGCCTGGGCAACAAAGCGAGACTCTGTCTCAAAAAAAAAAAAAAAAAAAAAAAAAAAAGAAGAACAGACCAGCCCCAAACCCAGCAGAAGAAGTGAAATCAACAAGATCAAATCAGAACTAAATGAAATTGAAAACAGGGAAGCTATTCAGGAGATTAATAAAACAAAAAGTTGGTTCTTTGAAAAAATAAACAAAATTGACACGCCACTGGCTAAGCTAACGAAAACCAGAAAAGAGAAATCTCTAATAAGCTCCATCAGGAACAAAAAAGGAGATATCACAACTGATCCCAAAGAGATACAAGATATAATTTATGAGTACTACAAAAATCTTTCTTCACACAAATTGGAAAATGTGGAGGAAATGGACAAATTTCTAGAAACACACAGCCTCCCTAGGCTCAATCAGGAAGAAATAGATTTCCTGAACAGACCAATCTCAACTGCTGAAATAGAAACAGCAATTAAAAATCTCCCTAAAAAGAAAAGTCCTGGTCCAGATGGTTTCACACCCGAATTTTACCACAGTTACAAAGAAGAAGTAGTACCTATCTTGCAGAAACTATTCCACAACATCGAGAAGACCGGAAACCTCCCCAACACCTTTTATGAAGCAAATATTACTCTGATGCCAAAACCAGGAAAGGATGCAACAAAAAAAGAAAGCTACAGACTGATATCCCTAATGAATATAGATGCAAAAATTTTCAACAAAATCTTAGCTAACCGAATCTAGACGCTTATTAAAAAAAATAATCCATCACGACCAAGTGGGCTTCATCCCAGGGATGCAGGCATGGTTCAACATACGTAAATCTATAAATGCAATTCACCACATAAACAGAAGCAAAAACAAAGACCACATGATTCTCTCAATAGATGCAGAAAAAGCTTTTGACAAAATTCAACACCCTTTCATGATATGAACACTTACTAAAATAGGCATAGAAGGGACATACCTAAAAATGATACAAGCCATATATTACAGACCCATAGCCAACATCATACTGAATGGGGAAAAACTGAAAGCATTCCCACTTAGAACTGGAACCAGACAAGGCTTCCCACTATCTCCACTTCTATTCAACATAGTGCTGGAAGTCCTGGCTACAGCAATCAGACAGGAAAATGGAATTAAAGGTATCCAAATAGGGGCAGAAGAGATCAAACTTTCACTGTTTGCTGATGATATGATATTATATCTAGAAAACCCCAAAGATTCAACCAAGAAATTCCTGGAACTGATCAACGAATTTAGTAAAGTCTCAGGATACAAAATCAATACACAGAAATCAGAGGCATTCGTATACGCCAACAACAATCTAATTGAGAACCAAATTAAAGACTCAATACCCTTCACAATAGCAACAAAGAAATTAAAGTACCTAGGAGTATACTTAACCAAGGAGGTAAAAGACCTCTACAGGGAGAACTATGAAACACTGAGGAAGGAAATAGCAGAGGATGTAAACAGATGGAAATCCATTCCATGCTCGTGGATTGGCAGACTCAACATCATTAAAATGTCTGTACTACCCAAACTTATCTACAGATTCAATGCAATACCTATTAAAATCCCATCAGCATTCTTCACAGATATAGAAAAAATAATTTTACGCTTAGTATGGAACCAAAGAAGACCCCGAATATCAAGAGCAATTCTAGGCAACAAAAACAAAATGGGAGGTATTAATATGCCAGATATCAAACTATACTACAAAGCTGTAGTAATTAAAACAATCTGGTATTGGCACAAAAATAGGAATATTGACCAGTGGGACAGTTCTGAGATTCCTGATATAAAACCATTCTCATATAGCCATCTAATCTTTGACAAAGCAGACAAAAACATACACTGGGGAAAAGAATCCCTTTTCAATAAATGGTGCTGGGAAAACTGGATAGCCACTTGTAGAAGGCTAAAGCAAGACCCACACCTTTCACCTCTCACAAAATTCAACTCAACAGACTTAAACCTAAGGTATGAAACTATTAGAATTCTAGAGAAAAATGTTGGAAACACTCTTCTAGACATCGGCCTAGGCAAAGAGTTTATGAAGAAGTCCCCAAAGGCAATCACAGCAGCAACAAAAATAAATAAATGGGACATGATGAAACTACAAAGCTTCTGCACAGTCAAAGAAATAGTCATGAAAGTAAACAGACAACCTACAGAATGGGAGAAAATTTTCACAAGCTACACATCCAATAAAGGGCTGATAACTAGAATCTATTTAGAACTCACGAAAATCAGCAAGAAAAAAATCAAACAACCCTATCAAAAAGTGGGCAAAGAACATGAACAGAAACTTTCCAAAAGAAGACAGAAGAATGGCCAACAAACATATGAAAAAATGCTCAACATCTCTAATCATCAGGGAAATGCAAATCAAAACCACAATGAGATATCACTTATCTCCAGTAAGAATGGCCTTTCTCAAAAAGTCCCAAAACTATAAATGTTGGCATGGATGCGGAGAGATAGGAACACTCCTACACTACTGGTGGGACTGCAAACTACTTCAACCTCTGTGGAAAGCAATATGGAGATACCTTAAAAGCAATACAAGTAGAACTACCATTTGATCCAGCAATCCCATTACTGGGTATCTACCCAAAGGGAAAAAAGACATTCTTTAAAAAAGATATCAGTAATCGAATGTTTATAGCAGCACAATTCACAATTGCAAAGATGGGGAAACAACCCAAGTGCCCATTAATACACAAGTGGATTAATAAAATGTGGTATATGTATACGATGGAGTTCTACTCAGCCCCCAAAAAGAATGGTAATCCAGCACCTCTTGTACTATCCTGGATAGAGCTGGAGTGCATTTACTAAGTGAAGTATCACAAGAATGGAAAAATAAGCACCACAGGTACTCACCATCAAATTATTATTAATTAATCAACACTTATGTGCACACATAGTAGTAACATTCATTGAGTTTAGAGCAGATGGGAGAGGGGAGGAACGGATGGGTACATTCATACCTAATGAGTGCAGTACACACTGTCTGGGGGATAAACATGCTTGAAGCTCTGACTCGGGCAGGGAAAAGGCAATATATGTAACCTAAACATTTGTATTTCTGTAATATGGTGAAATAAAATAAATTTAAAAAACAGTCTATCAGAGATAGAGAATAAAACAGTGGTTACCAAGGGTGGGAATACTGAGTAGGAAATAGGGAGATGTATGTTAAAGGATACAAACAAGCAAATATTTAGGATAAGCAAGTCCAGAGATCTAACGTACAACATGAAAAACTAGATTTTTAGTTGCTCTTATCACAAAAGGTAGTATGTGAAATGATAGACATGTTAATTTGCTTCACTATAGTAACCATTTTACTATATATATGTATCCCATAATATGTTGTAAACCTCAAATATACACAATAAAATTTTAAAATAAATAATTTTAATTTAAAAATTATAAAAGGAAAGTATGCTAAATGTATCTACAGTAAAATAAACAAACGAACAAATTCAAATATAGGGAAGGGCATGGTGGCTCACACCTGTAATTCCAGTACTTTGGGAGGCCAAAATGGGAGGATGGCTTCAGCCCAGGAGTTTGAGACCAAATCTGGACAACATAGTATGACCCCACTTCTACAAAAAATTAAAAAATTAGTGGAGCATGGTGGCCTGTGCTTATAGTCCTAGCTTCTTGGGAGGGTGAGGCAGGAGGATGGCTTGGCCCAGGAGTTCCAGCTTACAGTGAGCTATGAGAGCATCACTGTACTCCAGCCTGGTCAATAGAGCAAGCCCCTGTCCCTAAAAAAAAAAGAAAAAGAAAAAGAAAAGAAAGAAAGAAAAGAAAAGAGAAATTCAACTTACAAACAGGAAAAATTATTATAAAAACGTAATAGATAAGTAACTTTTCTAACATATATACAAAAACAAAAGATTTGAAAAATGCTCATTCTCACAAGTTAAGAAATATGAATTAAAGCAAGATTGAAATTCTATTTTTTACTCATTAGTTTTTAACAGTTAAATTATAAAATTACATAGTAGTAATGAGAGTATTCAGACACAGGCACTGTTCAAAAACTCTGCAGCAAATCTTTGCATGGAAATGTAGCCAAATGTAAATTTCATGGATAAAACCTTTGGCCCCAAAATTCCATTAATAGAAATGAATCCTATAAATATGCTATAAAAATGTGAAAATTCAAAATAGTTTGTGTCCATCAAGAGGGACATTCATCCTGCCAATGGAATATGGTAAAACAAAGATCACAGATTCATGCTAACAAAAAGAGAATAGCAAGAATGGATGTTTATTTAGCGCCACTCATCTCCAGGCCTCCCCCTATTTGCTACCCTTGATATGCAGATAACATTTGAGGCATCTTCAGGCTTAAGACTCAGATCCAATGGCCCAGTGGCTATTGTCCACCACTGATCTAGGTAAAATTCTATTATCACAAAAATCAGCACACAGCATTGATTTCTAGTTGTTCTCTGTTTTCTGTTAGGCTCCTATAAGTCAGGAACCAAACTAGGCAATCAATTAATGCCTTCAGCACATATAAGTGTTTTCTATGAGCCAAACATTGGGCTAAGCATGTCATATGCATTATCTATCTCATTTGTCCTTTGGAGCCCTTTGAGGTAGATGACATTATCCTTATTTTGTGAGCAAGGAAACTGTATCCTCTCATTCAATAACTTGCCCCAAACCAAATCATTAATATGTTACTATGTTCCCTGCCTTTCCAATGTCCCCAGCTCCACTGAAATATATTTAAGGTGGTCACCTTGGACTTGTGTTAGGTCCAAGCAGGGGACTTGAGGGCTTAGCAATGAACACTCATATGCAGTTTCTCCTTCTTCTTTGCTGCATCAGAACAGCAACATACTAACTTCCATGATTTCACAAACCCAAATGAAGATACTCAGGGGAAGGTTAGAAATAAAGGAAGAAGTCACAGAGAGAGTTGGTCTAGTGGCATATAGCACTGATCAGAAAGCCATGTGGTAACCATGCACAGGAAATGTTCTCTGATCTTATAATATGATAGAGCTTCCAAAAAAAATCCAATGCGTAAAATGCTGTCTGTGTAGTGTGACTCTCTGTCAGGAACTTGAAACTGGGTCTGCCTTTGTAATCTGTAGAATTAAATTGCAGTAGTTATTAGGAGATGCAAAGGATTCACCTGCAGGTGTGAAGAGCAAGGAGGCACTTTCCATAGCCATGGGAGGGCTGCAGGTGAGAAAGACCCAAGCCCTAACCTACTGCACATCCTCATGAGGAGAGTAATGCAACTGAAGGAATTGGCGAGAGAGGCCCTTAGGGTGATTCACAGCTTTCAGATTCTGGCATCTTTGCAAAGTCTCTAGATACTAGAAAAGAAAATTACATTTATGCAAGTTCATTGTAGAAAAATCGAACACAATACTAAGGCACGCAGAAGAAAGCAGAAACCCACTGAAATCTTACCATTCAGAAATGATCATTATTAATATTTTGGCAAAATTCTTTCTAGAGTTGTCCCTGTGTATACATACACAAGCACACATGCATGCAAGGTTCCATCTAGATTGCTGATCTGCAGCCTTTTTAAACTTAAAAATATCTCCTGGGCATCTTTCTATATTCACGAAAGCAGATATTCATAACTCTTGAATGATTGCCTACTATTCCATTGAATGGATATATCGATTTACATAAAAGTATACTGGAAATTTTTCTTGACAATGTGACAGCAAAAATTTTTATAGATTTTTGATAATTTGCCCAACTCCCATTATGTTAAATTCCTAGAAATAGTATGGAGGAGGAGGAAAAGTAGGAGGAGGATAACATAACAACATAACAAATAACAACATAACAAATGTTATGTTGTCAGAGGCCTGTATGTTTAAAACTTTAATATGCATTTACAAGATTATACTTTTCCCCAAATATTATACCAATTCACCAGATAAAAACTCTTAAAATATTTTTCATTGACTTGAGTTCCTCAGCTTTGTGTTATATGATGGAAAAAATGTAGATCACATAAATAACATCAACACACACATACACACATATGCTCAAGTCTATTTCCTCCAAGTGATCTTTTAAAGTTTGTTTAAAATAAAAGTAAAACTGAAGTATGAGCATCAAAGCAGAGTGTGAGCAGGTTTCCCTGAGACTCTGGTCATCTGCAGTGTTTGGGGGATTGAATGTAGACTCAGAGACACAGGCACAGCACCTCCATTTACAGGGTGCTCTGTTGTTGTTCGCTATAGAAATGGGATGGACCTCCACCCCAAATTTGGCTCAAGTGTCAAGACTAATGATGCCACACACATATACCAAGGGGGTATGAAATGTTCTATCACTTGCAAAATGAGGCTTTTTGAGTAGAGCAAAGCAATCTTCCTAAGCTGGTCTGAAAATGACTTGAGAGAGCAGTGAAAGGAGCCTGGCATGGAGTTTTTGTGGTGGATGAGAGTCGGGCTGTTGGAAGCGCTCCTGTGTTTGGGCAGGAACTTATGCGTTTTGAACTTCTTGCCAGTGACAAAGGAGGAAGTACTCATGCTGTCTTGTGAGCTCAGTCAGCTTGCCCAAATATGAGGCAGAAAGAGAAGAGGAAGGGGTGAGACTGAAAAGCTGTCAGCAGTCAAATATCAAAATTATAGTGTCAGACTCTTACTGCATACTTACAAAGCCATAACTTTGTCAGAAAGAACGTAGCAGCTTAGTGAAGAGTGGAAATATAGGCGTATAGTCTAGCCTTTCAACCTCAACTGGAAACATCATGCCAAAGATTAAGAAATGGGCTCTATAAACCCTACAGAGGTCTCACCTCTTAAATGAGGATGAAGACTTCCACTGGAGAACTGATAAAGCAGGCACTTCAATAGCCTAAGTTTTGCAAATGTTTAGGAAGGATTGAGCAGTTTCGTCCTCTTTTGTCAAGACCAGAGTTGTCCTCTACTAAGGCCCAACCAACACCTATTTATTGAAGACCTATAGCAAATATAGGAAATCTTTTTTCTATCAAGGGCCAAAAACTCACCAAGAAAACATAAAGATCCACATATACAAAATCAACTTAACTTGGTTTTTATGATAGCAAGACATTAAAAACATTCCATTCACACAGTTTTAATATTAAGCACAGGATATATAAATTCATAACTAATTTTTAAAATTACAATATTAAGAATAATACATAACATGACTAAGGTAAGAAATAGACACATAATATTTGCATTTGCTATTCATCTAAGAGGATTAAGTCATCAATATCTTTTCTATTTCTTTTATGGGTACTTTTGAAAAGATGATTTGGGCACGTTTTTAAAAAGAAACATGTTTATTGTAGTAAATTTGAAAACTAGGGAAAATTCAAAAGAGTATAAAAATGCTCAGGATTTCATCTTTCTGGCCAATTTTGAATATGTTTTTAAATAGATAATTGATATCAAAATCTTTACACAATTTTGTGTTTATCCTTTTTTGTGTAGCAGTATATCATAAACATTTTCTATTGTCATTAATATCATTTATGTTCCTTATTTTTTATGATAACATAAGAATAGATCACCAAGCAAATTCACCATAGTTTATTTATCTGAGCCACAATATAGGACCTGTAGATATTTTCAATTTTTCACCATGTAAGATAATGACAAGATTGTAATTTTTGCTTAAATAATTATCCTATTTTAGGATTATTTCCATAAGATAAATTCTTAGAAATCTAACATTTGGATTAAAGGATTGAATAATTTTTTACTGTTTATAAAATTGCCAAATTCCCTTCTAAAATGATATTACCAATGTGTAGGTTCACCAGCCCTGGAGATTATAATTTTAAAATATATATATCAATTTGGTAGTTGATAAAATTAATTTTTATTTAAATTTTGTAACTACTACCAGTAAGGTTGAATTTTTTTTTCGAGAAACTAATTGTTTGATTTGCTATATCAGTTGTGCTCTTACCTCTATATCTATGTGGTACTTGGTAATTTTTTTATCAATCTGTATTTAGCTTCTTATATATTTAAACTATTAAGCTTAAGTCAAATATTTTTCAAGCATATTTTATTTCTAATGCAACTATTTTTAAAGCTTGTTCTCTCAATATAAGAATCTCACTTTACAAATGGGTAGAAGATTATTCTTCCTTTTTCGTTTCTCTAAAGAAGATTGTGTAAATTATTTATTCTTTGAATGAAAAGTAGAACTCTCCAATGGAGCCATTTAGGTTTGAAGTTTGTTAGAAGGAATTATTTCTCTCATTATATTTTTATTCAACTGTAATATACAGAAAAGGACTTATAAAATTAATGAGATCAATAATTATCAGAAAGTGAACACATCAGTGTTACCACCACTCAAGTCAAGGAATAAAAAATTACCTGCAGACCAGAAGCCAATCTCTTGCCCTCCCAATACTTGATCAGATCAATGACATGATCTAGGCCCTTTAACATGATCAGAATCCTTAGCTGCAGGAAGAAGTAGGTGAAAGTCAGGTATCACTTTCAGGATCCTTTACTCTGATGTTCCCTGGCTTTCCTTCTTTTGGTATTATCAGGGCAAGAGATACAAAACCAAGAAACTAGGTGATGGTATTAACCTGGTCTCTTGCAGAAGCCTTCAGGAGGAAAGACAACTCCTCCAGACTCCTGTTCATGATACAGGAGGCTTAGTGTATAAAATTATGTTTCCCGAAAGCCCAGAAGGAAAACATCTACAAAAGCATCTCTTGCTGTCTCCCACTCTGGCAGTAGATCAGAGCACCCTCATACTGGAGCCCTCAGAAGTGTTGGGCATGTAAACAGATACTCACAGTTTGCTGTGGCTGCAGCCGGAAGCAGCCAATCATTACAATCTCCTTCCTGTGAGATTTCTCAGGGGCGGGGCTCACACTAAGGGCCTAGGAAACACAGTTACAAAGGTGGCAGAGAGGATAAGACTGCCACACAGCCTGGGCAGCAGGCACGCATGTGATTTCCTCTGGCTGACCATGCAACCACTGCCTTTTTGTTTTCTCTTCTGATTGTCCCTGACGTTTGCCTCAGCATCTTCTTTCTCCTCTTCCTTCAGTCATGTCCCTAATGTAGTAGGCTGAATAAAGGCCCCCTGTGTCCTGGATCCTGTGAATATGTTAAATTGTTTGACAGTAGAGGCTTGGCAGATGGAATTAAGGTTGCTAATTAGCTGACTTTAAGGAGATTATTCTGGATTGTCTTAGGTAGGCCCAATGTGAACTCACAGGATTCTTAAAAGTATAAGAGGAAGGCCGAGATACGCAGTGGAATAGGGGGGCAGAGGAGAAATTAGAAGCATGAAAGAGACTTCACTCAACATTGCTGGCTTTGAAAATGGAAGAAGGAGGCCTTAAGCCAAGGCATGTGGCAAGTCTCTAAAAACTGGTAATGGCTCTCAACTGACAGCTAACAAGAAAATGGGACCTCAGTCCTACAATGGCATGAAACTAAATTCTGCCAATAACCTGAATGAACAAGGGCATAGATTCTCCCGAAAGAAGGGCCTCCAAAGAAAAATAGGCCTGTTAACATCTTGATTTGGGCCTTGTGAGATTCTCAGCAGAAACTTAGCCACACTTGCCAGATTTCTGACCTAAGGATGCTGTAAGATAATGAATTTGTGTTGTTTTAAGCTGCTAAATTTGTCATAACTTGTTACAGCAGCAATAGGAAACTAACACACCTAACAGATCTGGTTCCCTCAGGAAGTAAACCCAGGTTCCTCTGGTGGAGAACAACAGGAGTAGTTTTCATTAACCACTTCGGTACGGCGTTCACTGGCCCTGAAACTTTGCCCACAGCCGGCACTCATAGCCCCCACGATAGTGCTGTGCATTGACGATGAATCAATGCTCTTGTGTGATGAGGAAAACTTTAAAGCACTGAAAGCTTGTTTTACTTTACAGGCAGCTTCACTTGTAATGTAAATCAGAATAGATAACATATACATACATGTTGTTATTACATTATTTTTAAATGTTCACAATTTTATTTTGATAAATGAAAAATCAGAAAAGTCATATCACGGCTGTCAGCTAAAGTCGCTGTGCACGTTCATCTGTGGCTATCAACTATAGTTGACGCTGGTACCGAAGTGGTTAATTTTTCTCTCCCCACTCACCTCTGTCTTGACATTGAATAGTGTGATCCTCTTCACTGTGAATGAGCCCAGCAACCAAACTTTGTTGCAGGGAAAGAATTATGGGTTAAGCTCAGTTTCTTCTCCTAAAAAGACTCAAGTCTGTTTACCTAAACCAAATTACATGGGGAAAAAAATTGCCAAATGTATATATGCCTAATGAACAAATTTCCTAATCACATCCTCTCCTGAAATTTACATAATATCCACCAAATTTGCCTTTTATTTTTACACTCTTCCAGAGGTTCTTTTTTATTTTGCTTCTCAGTATTTCACTTTAAAATAATATGACACATGTGAAAACTATTTTTCAATGTATTAAATAGTTAAAGCTATTAGATGGATGCATTATTCAAATTCATGTCTTAAACAGCTCAGAAGTTTACCTGCATGTCTCGGGTATGCTCATATTAATTTAACACCAAGATATTATTTTCAATAACTAATACAGTTATAGCATGGCTTTTTTTTTTTTTCGGCATATTATGGGGGTACAGATTTTAAAGTTTCAATAAATGCCCTTCCCCCCTCCCCCCAAAAGTCTGAGTCTCCAGCATGACCATCCCTCAGATGGTGCGCCTATCACTCGTTATGTATGTATATACCTGCCCCCCCTTCCCCCCTTCCCCAATACTCTATTACTGTAGTACCTATGTGCCCACCTAGGTGCTACTCAGTTAATACCAGTTTGCTGGAGAATATATCTGGTGCTTGTTTTTCCATTCTTGGGACACTTCACTCAGTAATATGGGTTCCAGCTCTAACCAGGAAAATATAAGATGTAATTTCTTATCTACTAATATCGCGTGGATGTTTTCACAACAATGTTGAACTTCTGGTACTTCCTGATCTCCCCACACATTGAACTACCCTTCATGTAATCCTGTCAACAACCCTATGTGGTAATATAATTATCATCTCCATTTTCTAGCAGACAGAGGCACAAAAAGTTAAACCACTTGCATTAGTTACTAAGTGGTAAAACCAGAATTCAAATCCAAGCAATCCGACTGCAAAAGCCTCATGCTGAGCCACTGCACCACACTGCCTCTCGCATAATCAGCTCTGCCCTTCAAGAGTCACAGAGAGTCCATTAGGGTCCCACCTTTGAGTATGTTCAGTGAATGATGCTGGTGCAATAGGTTAGCTCCTTGAGGAGATAGACGAAGTGCATCTCCTAAGACAGTAAAATTAAATGGGAAGCCCTACACTTTCTGCCCCAATCTGGCATCTTTTAACAAGCACAACACAAGCACTCACCATGCTGCTGTGGTCAGTGATGACCTTGGACTTCCTGGTGTTGATGCCACACTGTCAAGTTTCTATGTGACTTCTCCCTCATGGAACCTTGTGACTCATAGTTGGCCCTCAAGAAGAAAACAAAAAAGAAATAAAGAAAAGGCAGAAGGAGGAAGAGAAACAAAGAATGGGGGTGGGGAGATGGTAGATGAGAAAGCCTTTCTATCATAGAATCATAAAACCCCTTCCCTTTGGCCTCATGCTCCCTTGGTCTTGATAACAGAATTTTGTCTGTAAGGCTAAATTTATTTGATATCTTTAGTAAAAAATAACAAAACAAATGCCAACTAGCTAATGAGAAATGTATTAAAATTACACAGAACTCAATGGCAAGGATATAGCCAGACCTCAGAAATCACTGGATTCAGGGAATGAAACTCCATGGGAAACCTGGGTAGAACTGTCTTTTGATTCTGCTTCTCTCCGTGTGTCTACTTTATTCTCTGTTTGGGGACTAGCTCTTTTTTTCTGACTGCTTGTTGGGATAAGGCCATCAGTATATAGTGCAAAAAATGACCTATTATACAGCCATTCCTAGAGAACTCATTTCCATTTTGATTTCCTAACTTCCCCTCTTGCCTCTTTCTTTCCTCATTGTCTCCTAATTCCTGGGTAAGGGTCTCTGATTAACCCGTCTTGGGTTGGGGCCTACCCTTGGCTTTTATTTCTATGGATGACAGAAAGGGGACCCAGGTGATAAACTGAAGATATTGCTTTCTACCATGCAGCTATTCTCAAAAGTGACACAAGATGAGAATAACATGGGAATACAAGGAATTTTTATTATGAAAATTTTCTAACACACACAAAAATAGAGACATTAATATAATGAACCCCATATACAATCACCCAGATTCAGACATAACACTTCAATATATGTCTCTAAAAGCTATGGATATTTACTCATATAAGCACAATGCCATTACTACGCCTAAAAAAGTCATCAATAATTCCTTGGTATTTTCTAATATCTAATCAATACTTAATTTTCCCTGCTGGCAGGGAATTTTTTGTGTTTGGCTTTGTTAAATCAGGATCCAAACAAGATTTTCATGTTTTATGCCTCATAAATATCTTTTAACCTAGAGCAGTTCTCACCCAACTATCTGACTCAATTTTTATGACCTATGAAGAAATCAGGTTAGTTGTTCTACTCAATGTCCCACACACTGGATTTGTCTGCTTCCTCATGATGTCTTCTAACTTGTTGCTCTGTTTGCATAAACTAAAAGTTAGTTAGAAGGGCATGATTAGTTTCAGTTCAACTTTTTAAGGAAGTATACTTCATAGTGATACTGTATCTTTCCTGTCGCATCAAATTAGTAGGTGTTAAATGTCTGGTTGTCCCACTCTTAGAGATGATAAAACTGATCAGGTGGTGACAGCTTGATCCTTCTCTTATAAAGGTCATTATCAAATTCTTCCCTAAAGTTTTCAACAATTGACAGTCTTCCTGAGTCATTTATTTCATTGTGAATTACAAATTGTGATTTTCATATTTTATTATTCCTTTTATATTTATTATCTGGAAGTCTTCTGTAGAAAAAAATCTTCATTAATCAACTAAGGTTATATGGTTACCATGAAGTACAGTTCACACAAGTAAAGCAAAACAAATTCTTAATTCTTTTTTAATTGCCTATTTTCAGTTATCTACTGTGGTGACAAATGGGTTGTTTTCATTTGGATAGAGGGTGCTCTGTCTTTTTGGATACAATGAAAAACATTTAGGTTTTATATATGCAATTAAGAGTTCTCCAAGACCACTGTCAGGCTCAACAATTAGCTAGAAGGACTCACAGAACTCAGCAAAGCTGTTATGTTCACAGTTATGATTTATTACAACAAGACGATGTGGATTAAAATCAGCAACAGGAAAACAAATGGGGCAGAGTGTAGGAGAGAGCTGGCACAAAGCTTTCAGTTTGCCTCTCCCAGTAGAGTTGTGCAGACAGTGCTTATTTCTTCCAGTAGCAATGTGTGACAATATGCATGTCTTACCAACCAGGGAAGATCACCTGAGCCTTGGTGTGCAGAGACTTTATTGGGTAATCATCACCTACATATGGCTGACCACCCACTTGGCTGACCTTATTTTCCAGCCCCTCTAGAGATAGAACTGATATCAGATGGCCCAAAGCTCCCATCATAAATCACATTGTTAATATAGACTATCTGTCATAGCCCAAGACTCCCAGGTAAACAAAGACATTATTATCAGGCATAACATTCCAAAAGCTTAGAGATTATCTCCAAGGAGCTGGAGCAAAGGGCTAAATCTATCTTTGGGTAAGGGTAATCTTTTATTGGACAACATATATTCAATGTATTTCAATGAACTACAGTCATTATTCTCTTGATATATAAATTTTTCCATAATGGGTCTTATGTCCTTTGACATGACTCAATTAGTCTTTGCTATCTTTCTTGCATCCTGACACAACTATGCATCCCAGGCATGAAATCAGCCATTCCCCTAAGAAGTTCTGGATTCTTTTATAGGAGAAATGGTGTTTAGAGCCATAGCTTTGTCCCAAAGTGTACTCTTTGCTACTGAGTTTTCACTGATTTAGGCCAGGGGTTGGCAAACTATAGCCCATATAGCTGATTTTATACTATAATGGCAGAATTGCATAGTTTTGCAACAGAGACTATGGCCTGCAAAGCCTAAGAAAAAGTTTTCTGACTCCTGTTCTAGGTCTTTTATTAAAAAGAAAAATAAGTTGTGAGGTCATACTAATTTATACACTTCAAATTTAACATCAAATAATTTTATTTAATATTTTTGCTTTTATATGTGTATCTCTTTTCTTATGCTAAAAAATCTTTATTCTAGGATTTTCCCAGGACCCTTTTGGTTTTAGCTCTGAAAGTTCTGGGTACTGGGAAACCCCTTATTTGTGAGCAAATTTGAGCAGTTTTTCATCTTACTTGGTTCTCAATATGTTAATATCAGTATGAATTTTATTTATCTTATAATATATGTTAAATATATTCAAATTAATTATACCAAATTATTACTAAATGTATTTACTGGTCTATTTAATGTGCAGGATATGCAATTAAGACTGTTCATGTAAATCCTATATTATAAAGTTAGTTGAAATAACTTTCTGTGTGATTATATCACCAAAGTGATTTATAGTTAGACATATTATTTTAGTTTGTTTACTCCTTGTAGAGGTAGCTTTTTATTTATTTATTTATTTTTAATATATAAAATAATTACATGATTCTACATTTTTTTATTTCAGCATGTTATGGGGGTACAAATGTTAAGGTTACATATATTGCCCATGTCCCCCCTCCCCCCTCTAGTCAGAGCTTCAAGCGTGACCATCCCCCAAATGTTGCACATCTCACTCATTGTGTTTGTATATACCCATCCCCTCCTTTCTCTACATTTAAAACTATATAGCAAGTTTTACTTAGAGAAGTCTCACCTCCATACATGTTTCCTCCCTCTCCTTATAGGTAGAATTGCTTATTTTTAAATAGTTTTAATTTTGTTCTTCAAGTAGTTTCCCCAAAAGGCACAATGCTCGAGTGTGTTACAAATGGCCTTTGTTCATGAGTGGCTCAGAGCCTTAGCTATGCAGGCTTAGGCTGTCCCCTCCCCATTGGTGTCAATTGCTTTCTCTTCCTGTTGATGCCTTCCATTTTTTATGTCATTTGATCCATGGAAATCCCACCCTTTCAATTTTCCCATTGTGTCTGGACTTATCAATTCTTTCAGCATCCAAACCCATTCTGAGCTAAGTGTAGCCCAATCATAAGCAGCGTTAGCAGAAAATGCATATCCATTACAGTAAAAGCGGTGGTATGCTTCCTGGAAAGGACTCCAGTAGCCAGGGAAGGTGAAAACTGGTGATGTGCGGTGACATACAAGGCTGCAACACAGTTCCAGGGAGCTTGACTTCAGCACCACAGCCTTAGCCGTGAACATCACTGATTTCACTATGCACTTAAAAGTGCTTTCACCCACTTCTGCAAGTCACACTTGGGCCATTTCGTGGTCATTTCATCACCCTACTCGTCTCATTTCCTGAATCTAGTGAAGCTGTCTGAGCCCCACAGACCAACCTCATCTTGCTCCCACCAGTGGCCGGAGGAAGAGGCGCGGCTCACCCCACCTCAGAGCCATCCCTTGACCTGGAGCTGGATTTCAGGCTAACAGGGCGGCCTGGCATTCGAGAGTGCTCTCCATGGATCTGCTGTGTTACCACGGCCCTCTGAGCAAGCGAGACTGTGAGACCTTGCTGCTCCAGGAAGGGGTGGATGGCAACTTTCTGTTAAGAGACAGCGAGTCCATGCCAGGAGTCCTGTGCCTCTGTGTCTCGTGAGTAGCCACATCTTCCGCACATGTGAAACTTTATGTTGAATGAAGCAACGGCAGCCGTACATTAAAGGGCTTAATGTCCCTTAGTATTTCACTCTGACTTCGTGGCCCCGATGTTGGAGTGAGAAAAAGTAGACGCTGCAAGGAGAGGATGGAAGGCATGTGCCTGTCTGTGCTCTTCCATCTGCCCTGCTGTCCTGGGGTACAGGCCACACCGGCAGACTCTGTAGCATCTGCAGGGGGTGTGGGGAGTGCAGGGAAGGGCTGCAGGGAGCATGGGAGGTGAGGGGGATGGAGAGAAGGTAAACATGTCAGAGAGATCTTCTGCTTCGGAGGCGTGTGTGTTTAGTAGGAAAAGACTAGGGATTATTTTTGAAATTTCAATCTGAAAGACTGTTTATTCTGCTGCATCATCCTCTTGTAATACTTCAAATGCTAATAATATTTCACATTTTCTTAGATTTTTAAAGGGCTTCCACATCATTTCCTTTCATCCTTCTTGTAGTCTATTGAGGCAAGCATAAGCAGCCACCATTTTATAGGTAAAGAAAGAAACAGAGATCTGGATTTCTCAAGTGACTTGTTTGTGTTAAAACTTATCTGGCATTTCCAGAGTCTGAGTTCAATAGGAATGAAATTGCAGGCTGCATTATCAGAGGTACTTTGCTGAAGGAATTTGTTTATGCCCAGTTTAGAAAGCAATCCTGAACAGAAATCACTGGAAACTTCCTATCTTTGTGTATTTTCTTCTTTGTAAAGCAGAGATAACTGAACCTTTTCTTCTACCTGTTATAGTAATTAAAAACCATCTGTCTCTTATTAAAGAAAAATTATTTAGTGACACTTGTTGGTAAGGAAGACTTTACTCAGTACCATCACGATAGGTACTGGGACCACTGCGATGGGTTTTTGCAGTGCAAGAGAGAGTTTGGGCTCAACTCCAAATACAGTATGGGCAAGTTGGAATTTATAGTCAAGGATCAGGGTGGGGGTCAGTGGATAGAAAATTACTGAGAAGAAACGTCAGAGTGAGGAGGATTCTGGTTCAACTGACCTATTAGGATTCTAGGTAAAGATAGGCCAGTGTAATCAGATATCACTTGGAGGATGGTGGAGGATAAAGAGTAAGGGATTCTTGCCAAATTGACTTAGAGTTCTTTGAAAAAACTGGATTTTACAAGGAAGTGCACAGATGGGCCTAGGAGAAGCTTCAGAAGCCTGACTATAGACAAAAGTAGACAAAAGTGATTGTCATTACTAATAAATAGAATATGTAGGGATATATTTCTTTCTCTAAATGCTACTGGGGATACAGGCTATCTTTCTCGAACCTACATCTACAGCATATTGTGCTAGTAATGACAATCGCTTTTGTCTTCGTAGCTCCCCAATTCTAAGAAGCATGGAAGGTCATTCATAGCTGACAAAGATTCTTTGCTTGATCAAACTTCACTCAGGCTTCTGAACTTGCCCCTAGGCCCATCTGTGTACTTCCTTGTAAAATCCAATCTTAGCAAAGGAACCTGGCAAGTCAATTTGTAACCTTTGACCTATGACTATATAATTAAACTCATAATTTTCCTAACATGAAACCATCCTTGATTTCTTGGATTGGACCACACTTAAACATAGTGTATTTTCTCCTTAATGTATGACTGTCTTCTATTTGTTAGTAGTTTTTTACAATCAGTCTGTGCATGTGTGTCTTCTTTGGAAACAAAAGAGGAATTACTAATGGATAAAAAATGTATAAAAATATTCTCAACATCACTCTTAATGTTTGAAAATATTTTTAGCCATTGATAGTTCCTCTTATGAGAATTGCGTATTCATATCTTTTTACTCACTTTTAGCTTGAGTTGTTTGTCTTCTTTTTTTGGATTTTTTCCAAATTCTGTATATGAAGCTAAAACATTTTTTTTGTTGTTGTTAGTGGTTTTTTTTTATTTTAGCATATTATGGGGATACAAGTGTTAAGGTTACTTATATTGCCCATGCCCCCTCCCCCCTTGAGTGAAGCTAAAACATTTTTTAAAAACAAGACACACACACACACAAAAGACACACACACACAGACTGACTTCATTTTGTATCAATTGTAAATAAAACATTATTGATAAACTGACAAAAAAAGACTTCATTAACATATAAAGAGCTTTTAAAAATCAATAGAAAAATGGGTAAAGTATAAGAGCAGGAGATTTTCAGAAAAAAATATATAAAAAAAGATGAAAAAATCATCTTATTTATAATTGAAGAAATACAAATCAAAAGAATAATGAGACACCATTTTGTCTGTTCAATAGGCAATAAATAAAACTATGAAAATACCCAGAGCAATTAGAGTGCTGGGAAGCACTGCTAGGAAGCAGACCCTTGCTCACACTGATGCAGCTTCTTTGACTGGAAATGTGCCCAAAACATAAAATGCATGGATATAACTATTGACCCCAAATTTCACTAATACAAGTTGACCTTACAGTTATGACTGCACAAACACATGCAAATTGGAAATACAGGCAGTCCCCGGGTTACAGACGACCCGACTTACAACATTCTAGGCTTATGAATGGGCTCCCAAGGCTCTGTAAGGATACTTTATAATTAAATAATTAAATTAATAATTTGGGAACTAGTTCCTTCCACATGTATAAACAAACCTGCACGCAGTAGGCAGTTGTTGGCGCAGCGTCTTGACACTAGTGGCTGGTCTTACTGTTTATTATATAGTCGCTTACGCACAGCATCACTTTCGTCTTAACTTTTTTATTGGATTTTGTGAGTCTGTGTTACCCTTACGACCATACCGCCAAAGCGAAAGTCCATTTCAAGTCCAGGTGAGCCTTCGGCAAAGAGAAAAGCAATTAGAATGGAAACGAAAGTAGAAATAAGAGTTCAGAGAAAGGCCAGCCACCATTGTTCATTGGGAAAACATTAGGCTTCAGTGGCTGGACTATAGAACAATTGTAAAGGATAAAGTGAGAATAGTAGGACATGTGAAAGGCAGAGCTCCAATGAAAGCCTCAATTATCACTAAGCAGCATAGTGGATTAATTATTGAAATAAAAAGGTTATTGATTTGATTAGATCAAAATAAGCATAACACTCATTAACCTAGTGCTGACACAATATTAGGTATTAACCTTCAATATTCTTTTTTGAAATTTCTCCTATCTCATATCTAAACTTTTTGTATGAGTATGTTTTTATGCTCTGTTTGTTTGAATTTTAAAAAACAGCACAATAGTTTCTATAACTTATTATTACAGTACAGGGGTATTATTATTACAGTATTATACTGTATTATTATTACCACCTATGAGCCATTATAGTATTGTTACTATTATTACTGTATATGCACTGTTCATCAGAGATCAGAGTTACACGCAAACCCAACATAATGATGTTCTCAGGAACGTAGCTCGTCCATAACCCGGGGAATGCCTTTAGTCTAAATGTCCTTAAGAGGGCATTTGTACCATCAGTGGAATGCTATCCAAGCATTAACAAGATTGGGTAAATCCATATATGGTATGAAGAAATTTCCAAGGTCTATTGTTGTTGAAAAAGGCAAGGTTCGAAGTATGTTACCATTTGTAACATACTAAAATTGTAAAAAAAAATTATGTCTATATCCTTGTATGTTCATACAAACTTTTCTAGAAGATACATAAGAAAATTATAATAGTGGTTACAACTGGGGAATTTAGGAGTAAGTTGGAAAAAGGGTTGTTGAATTCATTCTTTTCATTTGGTAACTTCTTTGCATTGTTTACAAGTTTTACATGTGCATGTATTATTTCTGTAGTTTAAAAAATGTTTATCAAAATGTAGTGAATTCCTACTATCTACCCAAACACTGTGCTTAGGCCTGGGAAAATTCTAAGGAGATTCCAATAGTGAACTTGGAATTTTTTTATGAAGTTCCAAAATATGTTAAATAAATAAAATAAGAGTAAAGTATAAATTCCAAAACAGACAGTTTTATATGAATTCAAGGACAGAAGAGATGAGGAGGAAAGCCTCTTAGAAGAGTTAGTATTTGAGCTGAGATTTAAAGTGTGGATAAGATTTGGCTACATGGAAATTGGATGGAGAGGAGGAGAGAAGGTAGGCACAGAGGTCCAGATGTGGGATATTTTAAAGCGTAAATGGTTCATACAGGGTTCTTGAAAGGTAGTTTTGGAACCAGGTTTTGGAAAAGTAGATCGGGGATCAGATCATGATTCTGTGGATTATGGAGAAACATGGACGGTTTCTGAGCAGGGAAATGACAAGACTAATGCTGAGTTTCAGGAAGTTCAATCTGATACGGAGAATGTGCTGCAGCTGGGAGACGGTGGCACAGAGCCTGCTGTGCGCTGGATGAGAGGTGGGGAGGATGGTGGGTGGGCAAGCAGTGGGAAGGGAAAAGAGAAGGAGGTGCAAGGTCAGACTTTGACCGGGATCTCAGCGTATGCAGCCTATACTGGGATTCTCTTTGAAAATTGATATGTATTCTCAACTGTGGTGTATCGGCCCAGCTTACATATTCATCTAAAACAAAGGTCACTAAGAAATGCTAACAAGTGATGATAATCAAATGGAAAGGCAATAATAAATATTTGTTAAGCACCTGCACATGAGCAGGCCTCTCCCTCCCCCCATGTCACTGAAAGGCAGACAAAATTTCATGCACCTTCAGGCTTAATGTTCAGGTCAAATGACCCCCATAGCTTTCTCATCATAGTCTGTGGAAATTTACTATCACCCTGATAAGTATGGACTATTCAATTCCAATTGTTCAACAATTAAAATCTTCCATATGTCAGGCACTGTGCTAGACACCCAGTTGATACCTTCAACACAGCTCAGAGCCTAGTGGGAAAAATAAAGAAGTGGACACTGTAATGCATGTGATAATTGTGATGACTAACTATTATTCAGGCACCATAGGAGCTGAGAGCAAAGAGTGAATCATGCATCAGGGAGTAGAGAGCCTGACACTGGAACTGAGACCTAGAGGATGAATGGAATCTTCATTCATTCATTCAACAGGCGTGTACTGAGCACCTGTTGTGTTCCCAGCATGGTCCTAAGCCTTGGCAAAACAGCAATAAACACTTTGGTGATGTTCCTGCGCCCATGAAGTTACATTTATTCCAGTGAGAGGAGACAATATGATGGAAACAAAACAGAATCTTATGTCAGGAAACAGAGCAGCTATTTTCCATTGGGTAAAGGAAAGTTTCCTCTGAGGAGGTCACATAAACCAATTCATGCTCCTAGATACAACCCTATGTAAGCAACGTCAAAATTACTATTATAACATGTGTTAGCCTGTTGGTCTACATCTATATAGAAAAAGCTACCATGTAGGTGTTTTCTGTGACCCAAACAGTGTGCTAAGCATGTTACATGCATTATCTCATTTGTCCTTTGCAAAGCCCTTTGCAGTTAGTGACAATATCCCTGTTAAGTGAAGAAAGAAACTATAGCAGGCGTCCTCAGACTACGGCCTGCGGGCCACATGTGGGTATTTTTGCCCATTTGGTTTTTTTACTTCAAAATAAGATATGTACAGTGTGCATAGGAATTTGTTCATGGTTTTGTTTTTTTTTTAACTGTATTCTGGCCCTCCAACAGTCTGAGGGACAGTGAACTGGCCCCCTGTTTAAAAAGTTTGAGGACCCCTGAACTATAGTTTCTGATTCAGTAACACGCCCAAGGCCAAACTGTTATGTTACTATGTTCCCTCTCTTACCAATATCTCCAGCTTCACTGAAATATGTTCAAGGTGGTCACCTTGGAACCATGTTATGCCTAAGCAGTAGGCTTGGCAGGGGACCCTGATATGCAGTATCTCCTTTGCTGCATTAAAATGGCAACATTCTAAGTTCCATGCTTTGACAGACTAAATGAAGGTACTCAGGGGAAGATTAGAAGTATAGGAAGGAAGTCACAGAGACAGTTGGCCTCTCACAGCAAGTAGCATTGACCAGAAAGCTATGTGGTGACCATGGACAGGAAACGTTACCTGACCTTTTGATAGAGCTTCCAAACGACTGCAATGTGTAAAATGCTGTGTAGTGTTACTCTGTGAGTGTAACTTGAAACTGGGAACTTGAAACTGGGTCTGCCTTTGTAATCAGTGGAAATAAATTGGAGTAGGTATTAGGAGGTGCAAAAGATTCAGCTACAGGTGTGAAAGGCACGGGGGCACTTTCCATAGCCACGGGAGGGCCGCAGGTGAGAAAGACCCGAGCCCTAAGCTACTGCAGGTCCTCATGAGGAGAGTAATGGCAATATCTTTCCATTGCCCTGAGAGGCGTTTACAACTCTCCGATTCTCAGACCCTTGAAAAGATTATAGAGTTTAGAAAGAAAAGAAACAATTCAATTTTTTTTTTGTTTATAAAGCTAATGAAATTTTATTTTAGAAAAATCAAATATAGGGAACGGTATAAAGAAGAAATATCAATCCCCAACACAAAAATCCGCATCTTTTATATCTCAGCATGCATCTCTCCAGACTGCTCTCTATGCATCGTTAAGCAAATAAATGTCCATAAATGGTTCACTATACATAGCAGTTTGTAAACTGATTTTTTAATATATTGTAGGTATTTTTCCTAATCAAAGAAAGCTGATGCACATCATCCTTTTATGACTGTCGTGTATTTTATTGATTGTATATATAATAATTTACACATAATATATTCAGGTTATTTCCAATTTTTATTTTTAATTTGGTCCAATTGACCAAGTGTAATTTGGGATGATTAATGTTTTTGTACTTATATCTGTGAAAGTTTGCCCAACTCTCTCCTTAGGATGAAATGCTAGAGGTTTTAAAATTTTCATGCGCACTGACAAATTAGTACAACAAAAGGCTGTACCAACACACACTGCAATCAGCCAGTGAGATGGCCAAAGTCAAAAGTCTTAAAACATTCTTTATTGACTTGGGTTCCCTGCTTGCATCATGGCATGGAAAAATGCAGAACACACAGTTGACATTATAGGGCACAGCCAATTCCATTTCCTTCAAATGAGCTTTTGAAGTTGGTTAAAATAAAACTAAAACCTCAAACGTGAACAAGTTTCCCCACAACAGTGGCCACAGCTTGAGACCACCTGCTAATCTGTGATTGTTGATGAACTGAGCAAGGGCTCAGAGACCCGTGCACAGTACCTAAAGTACACTCTCAAGGCTAAACCGCATGAGAAAGAGCAAAACAATTCAAAGGTAAGTGGAAACTTACAAGGACCTGTATTCTAGCTTTTCCAAACCTCAACTGAGAATTTAATGCCAAAGAATTTTTTTAAAATTCAGGACATTATGAGGTTCAAACATTTCGGTTACATGAAATGCATTTGCCTCGCCCAAGCCAGGGCTGCAAGCGTGTCCTTCCCCCATACAGTGTGTCCCGTTTCCATTAGCTGTAGGATTTGCTCACCCCTTACCCTTTCAATTCCCCATCCTCCCACCCCCCCACCTGACCAGCACCCAGTATTACTGCCATGTGAGCACCTTAGTGTTGATCAATTAGACCAATGTGATGGCGAGTACATTTTTAAATGTTTTTTATAAGCCTTTTGTATTTCTCATATCTTAAATGAGGTTGAAGATTTCCCATACTGAGGGTCAAGCCCATTTATGGAAAACATAACAGAAAATATAGGAAACTTTTTTTCTATCTAATGCCAAAAACCAACCATAAAGACAGCAAAAGCATATATGTAAAATGAACTTAAATTTGGTTTATATATTAGAATAAAAATAAATTACATTCATCTACTTTTTTATACCATGAATCATTTTTATAGTTGTATTGAGGTATCATTGACATAAAATAAAAGGTGTATAATTTGATGGATTTTGACATGTGTATACTCGTATGAAACTATCACTACAACCAAGATAATGAACATATTAATCACCTCCCAAACTTGCTTTGCACCCTTTGGTAATCCCTTCTTACCATACCTCCCACCTGGCCCCCCAGACGCCAGGCCACCATGATATGCTTTCTGGCACTGTAGATTAATATGTATTTTCCAGAGTTTAATATAAATCTAATCATAAAGTATGTAGTCTTTTTTATCTGACTTCAGACAGATAAAAGAATAATTATTTTGAGTTTCATACACGTACATGCATCAATAGTTCATTCCTTTGTATTGTTGAACAGCACTCAATTCTAGGGATGTCACAGTTTACTTATTCACAGTTGTCACAACTAAAATTTCTATGAATATTTGTGACTAAGTCTTTGTGTGGGCATATGCTTTCATTTCTCCTGGGTAAATAATTAAGAGTGGAATGGCTGAGTCATATGTTCTGTGTAGGTTTATCCTTTTAAGAAACTGCCAAACTTTTCCAAGGTGATTGTACTATCTCAGCATTCCTACTGGCATTGTACAAGAATTCTGATTCCTACGCATCCTCACCGACACGTGGAATGGTCAGTCTTTTTAATTTTAACCATATTAATTAGCATGTAATGGTATCACATTTTGGTTTTAATTTGCATTACACTAATGAATAATAATACTGAGTATCTTTTTGTGTGTTTATTTGCCATTCATATGTTTTTTCTTTTTTTTTTTTGAGATTCAACACCAGATTTTATTTTTTATTTTTAAAAACTTTATTGACATCTAATTCAAGTAAAACAAACTGTACATATTCAGAGTATAAATGTGATTATTTTATTAGATTGAACAGATAAAATTGTATGTATTTATTACAAGATGTTTTGAAATATAATACATTGTGGAATGGCTTAATCAAGCTAAGTAACATTTGCATTACCTCACAACTTATCATTTTTGTTGTTAGAACACTTAAAATCTCCTCTCAGCATTTTTTAGGAATACAATATATTGTTAGTAACTGCAGTCACCATGTTATACAATAGATACCTTATATTTATTTCTCCAATCTAAATGAAATTGTATGTCCTTTGACCAACATCTCTCCAACCCTCTTCTTCCTACCAGCCCATCCCCTAAGTAACCACCATTCGATTCTTTAGTTCTATAAGATGAACATTTTTAGATTCTGCATGTGATTGAGAGGATGCAGTATTTGTCTTTCTGTGCCTCGCTTCTCTTAAGATAATGTCCTGCAAGTTCATTCATGTTGCTGAAAATGAAAGGATTTCGTTTTTAATGGCTAAGTAATATTACATTGTATGGATGTATACCGTTTTATTTATTCTTTCATCTGTTAATAGATGCTTATGTCAATTCCATATCTTGGCTATTATGAATAATGATGCAATAAACATGGGAATGCAGATATCTTGTCAACATTCTGGATTCATTTCCACTGGACAAATACACAGAAGTGGGGTACTGGGTCATATGGTACTTCCATTTTTAGTTTTTTGAAGAACCTCCATCCTGTTTTCCATCATAGCTATACTATTCCCACCAATGTACAACTAGAGTTTCCATTTTCTCCACATCCTCTCCAACCTTATCTTTCGTCTTTTTGCTAAGAGCCATTCAGACAGGTGAGAAGTGATATCTCATTGTGGTTTTAATTTGCATTTCTCTGATGATTAGTGATGTTTAGAAATTTTTTACTGTATCACTTGTATATCTTTGTAGTATCTATACTGTATCACCTTGTATATCTTTACTGTATCATTTGTATATCTTTGGAGAAACATCTATTCAGGTCCTTTGTCCGTTTTTAAATTTAGTTATTTATTTTCTCACTAAGAATATATTCTTATGTATTTTGAATATTAACCCTTTATCAGATGTATGGTTTGCAAATATTTTCTCCTAGTTTGTGCATTGTCTCTTCACTTTGTTAATTGTTTCCTTTGCTGTGCAGAAGCTGTTTCGTTTGATGCAATACCGTTTGTCCATATTTGTTTTTGTTGCCTGTGCTTTAGGGGTCATATCCAAAATTCATTGCTCAGACCAATGTTGTGGAACTATTCTCCTGTGTTTTCTTTTAGTAGTTTTATAGTTTCAGGTTTTATATTTAAGTCTTTAATACATTTTGAGTTGATTTTTGCATATGGTCTGATATAATTTAATCGGCTTTAATTGGTCGGATTTAATTTCATTCTTCTGACTTTGGATATCCATTTTTGTTTTTAGCATAATTTATTGAAGAGGCTGTCCTTTTCCCAAAGTGTGTTCTTGGCTCCTTTGTCAAAAGTCAATTGATAGTAAATAAGTGGGCATATATTTTCTTTGGTGAAGTGTCTATTCAAATACTTTGTGCAAATACTCTAATTTTTAAATTAGATTGTTTATTGTATTGAGTTGTGATAATTCTTTATGTATTTTGGATGCAAGTCCATTATAAAATAGGTGATTTCCAAGTAACTTCTCCCAGTTTGTGACTTGTCTTTTCCTTCTTTTGACAGTAAGTTTTAAGGAACAGAGATTCTTAAATTTAATGGAGTCTAATTTATCTATTTTTTCTTCTATGGATTGTGCTTTTGGAGTGGTAGTTAATAAATAATCTTCCCACTTTGGGATTAATTCAATTCTTTATATTTCTAAATTATCTCTTTTGAGAGCTAGCTAGATAGCTATAATTTTTTGATTTTTAATATTTTATTATTTATACATGTTTAACTTATAGATTATATATATAAGTAATATTATACTCCTTCACCTATAGTAACAAGAACCTTATAATAATACCCTTTCATTTCTCCCGCACTTTGCCAAATCCTTTGTGCTATTATTGTCATGCATTTTATTTCTATATATTTTATTGATCCTACTATGCATTTTTACTACTTTTGGTTTAAGCAAGCAATTATCTTTTAAATTTTAAATATAAGAAGAAATATTTTTCCTTTATCCACATATTTACCATTTCTGGTGCTCTTTATTCCTTTGCCTGTATCAGAGTTTCTCAGCCTTGACATGATTGACATTTGGAGACAGATAATTCTTTGTTGAAGGAAATGCCCTGGGAATTATAAAATGTTTTACAGCATTTCTGGCATCTATCTACTAGATGCCACTAGCAGTCCCCACACCCAAGTTGTGACAACCAAAAATGTCTCTAGACATTGCCAAATGTGCACTGGGGTTGACGGTGAAAGCACTTTTGGTCGAGAACCTCTGATGTAGACCCACATTTCCATCTGGTGTCTTTTTATTTCTGCCTAAAGGACTTCCTATAACATTTTTTGTAGTACATGTCTATTGGTATAAGTTTTTTCAGCTTTTATGCATTTGAAAATGTCTTCATTTTGCTTTCAGGATTAGAAGGATTTTCTCTGGATAGAGATCTCTAGGTTGACAATTTTCTTTTATACTTTAAAGATTTTACCAAACTGTCTCTTGACTTGCATTGCTTCTGACAAGAAGTTTGGTGTCAAATGACAGCAAAATCCTTCTAATGTATTATATTCTTCTTCTGTGGACAAGTATATATTTCCTTTGAGTACTTTTATGATATTCTTTTTATTATTGGAAGGCACTTTGTTTATGATGAACCTTAGTGTCATTTCCTTTATGTTTCTTGAGCTTGGAGTTCGTTGAGTTTCTTGGATATGGTTTTCAACAAATTTAGAAACTTTTGGCCATGATTTCTTTAAATGCTTTTTTTCCCACTCAAGAACTCCAGTTACAAATATGTTGTGCCTCACAAACTTGTCCCACAGCTCACTGTTTCTCTGTTTATTTTTTTCAGTCTTTTTTCTGATTTTTTTTTGGATAGTTTCCATTGTTTTGTCTTCAAATTCACTAATTTCTTTCTTCTGCAAAGACAACTCTGCTGCTAATCCCATCCAATATTTTCTTTATCTCACACACAGTAGTTTTTATCTTTAGAAATTTCATCTAGGTCTCTCTTTTACATCTTTCAGGTTTCTATAGGCATACCTTAGAGATATTGTGTGTTCAGTTTCAGACCATCACAACAAAGTGAATATTGCAATAAAGCAATTCATACAATTTTTCTGTTTCGTAGTGCATATAAAAGTTGTGTTTACACTAGACTGTAGTCTAGTATGTGCAATAGCATTATGTCTAAAAAACAATGTACATACCTTATTTAAAAGTATTTTAGGGCCAGACATGGTGGCTCATGCCTGTAATCCTAGCACTCTGGGAGCTCAGGAGTTTAAGACCAGCCTAAGTGAGAGTGAAACCCATGTCTACTATAAATAGAAAAAATTAGCCAGGCATGGTGGTGTGTGCCTGTAGTCCCAGATACTCGGGAGGCTGAAGCAGGAGGTTGCTTGAGCCCAGGAGTTTGAGGTTGCTGTGAGGTAGGCTGACACCACAGTATTCTAGCCTGGGCAACAGAGTGAGACTCTGTCTCAAAAAAAAAATTATTGCTAAAAAATGCTAACAAGCATCTGAGCCTTGAGCAAGTTATAATCATTTAGCTGGTGGAGGTCTTGCCTCAGTGTTAATGGTTTGCTGATTAGGTTAGTGGTTGCTTAAGGTGGGGTGGCCATGGCAATTTCTTAAAATTAGACAGCAATCAAGTTTTCTGCATCGATTGACTTCCTTTTATGAAAGATTTATCTGCAATGCTGTTTGATAGCATTTTACTCACAGTAAAAATTTCTTTCAAAATTGGAATCAATCCTCTCAAACCTTGCTAACTTATCAACTAAGCTTATGTAATATTCTAAATCCTCTGTTGTGCACATTTACACAATGTGCACAGCATCTTCAGCAGTAGATTCTATCTCAAAAAACCACTTTCTTTGCTCATCTGTAAGAAGCAATTCCTCATTCGTTAAGGTTTAATTAATCATGAGATTGCAGCAATTCAGTTACATCTTTAGCCTCCACTTCTAATTCTAGCTCTCTTACTGTTTCCACCACACTTGCAATTACTTCATCCACTGAAGTCTTGAACCCTTTGGAGTCATCCATGAGAGTTGGAGTCAACTTCTTTTTTTTTTAATTTTTTTATTTCGGCATATTATGGGGGTACAGATTTTAAGGTTTCAATAAATGCCCATTTCCCCCCCCCAAAAGTCTGAGTCTCCATCATGACCATCCCCCAGATGGTGCACATCTCACTCATTATGTATGTATATACCCGCCCCCTCCCCCCTCCCACCTGCCCAATACCCTATTACTGTAGCACCTATGTGTCCACTTAGGTGCTATGGAGTCAACTTCTTCCAAACTCCTGTTAATGTTGGTATTTTGATTTCTACCCATGA
The DNA here is from genome assembly GCF_040939455.1 of Microcebus murinus. Taxonomy (NCBI): domain Eukaryota; kingdom Metazoa; phylum Chordata; class Mammalia; order Primates; family Cheirogaleidae; genus Microcebus; species Microcebus murinus. The sequence goes on along the minus strand of NC_134105.1, from coordinate 110,178,425 downwards.
ATCACGAACGTCCTTAATGGCATCTAGAATGGTGAATCTTTTCCAGCAGGTTTTCAATTTACTTTGCCCAGATCCATCAGAAGAATCACTATCTATGGCATTTTTGCCTCACAACATACATTTCTTAAATAATAAGACTTGAAAGTTGAAATGACTCTTTGATCTATAGGCTGCAGAATGGATGTTGTATGAGCAGTCAAGGAAACAACATTCATCTCCTTTTATATATCTCTATCAGAGCTCTTGGGTGACCAGGTGCATTGTCAATGAACAGTAATATTTTTAAACAAATCTCTTTTCTGATCAGTAGGCCTCAAAACTAGGCTTAAGATATTTAGTAAACTATGCTATAAAGAGATGTGTTGTCATCCAGGCTTTGTTGTTCCATTTATAGGGCACAGGTAGAGTAGATTTAGCTTAATTCTTAAGGGCCCCAGGATTTTTGGAATAGTTAATGAGCATTGGCTTTAACTTAGAGTCACTAGCTGCATTATTAGTCCTTAATAAGAGAGTCAGCCTGTCCTTTGACTCTTTGAAGCCAGGCACTGACTCCTCCTCTCTAGCTACAGAAGTCCTGTATGGCATGTTTTTCCAATAGAAGGCTGTTTTGTCCATATTGACAACCTGTTGTTCAGTGTTCTGTTCATCAATAACCTTAGCCAGATCTTCTGGATAACTTGCTGCAGCTTCTCCATCAGCACTTGCTGCTTCACCCTGCACTTTTATGTTATGGAGCTGGCTTCTTTCCTTAAACCTCATGAACCATGAGAACTGGCTTTCTTGTGGAGATTCCTTACCTCTCTCAGCTTTCACAGAATTGAAGAGACAGTTAGGGCCTTGGTCTGCATTATGCTTTGGCTTAAGGGAATGCTGTGGCTGGTTTGATCTATCCAGAACACTAAAACTATCTCCACATCAACCATAAGGCTGTTTGGCTTTCTTATCATTCATGTGTGCGCTGGAGTAGCATTTTTAATTTCCTTAAAGAACTTTTCCTTGGCATTCACAACTTCAGTAACTGGTGCAAGAGGCCTGGCTTTTGGCCTGGCTTGGCCTTCCTCACTAAACTTACTCATTTCTAGTTTTTTTTATTTAAAGTGAGAAGCACGCAACTGGCCAATTGGTGGAGCAGACAGAACACACACATTTATCAATTAACGGTCTTATGTGGACATTGTTCACAGTGCCCCAAAACAATTACAATTGTAACATCAAAGAGCACTGATCACAGATCACCAGAACAGATGTAATAATAATTTAAAAGTGAAATATTGCAAGAATTACCAAGATGTGACACAGAGACATGAAGTGAGCACATGCTGTTGGAAAAATGGCACCAGTAGACTTGTTTAATGCAGGGTTGCCACAAATCTTTAATCTGTAAAAAAAATGCAATATCTGCAAAGCTCTATAAAACAAAGTGCAATAAAATAAGGTATGCCTGTACCTTAAAACTCTATTTTACCTGCAGATTCTTGAACATCTGGAATAATTTCAATAACTATTAATGTCCTTGTCTGCTGTTTCTTTCATCTGTGTCATCATGGTAATTGTTCTGTACTTCATGAGTCTCATTTGAGTGAGATTTGACATTTACTATTCCTGGTATACAGTTATTTCCAGTGAAATCAGGGCACTCAGTTCCATTGCAATATTTCCCACTGTCAACTCAAGACTTCAGAGGACAGCTACCATTTTTAGACATGCTGGTGCTCTCCTCACATTGTGTTTTTAGTGCATCATGAAGGTGTTTTAGTGCATGCCCTGGAGGGGCATGGGACATGACTGAACAGCCTGCATGTAAGAGATCCATTATAACATTCTCATCTCCCTGAGTTGTCAGATTTCTTTCTCTATAGAATGCCAGGGAAGTTTTGGCCTGTTGATCTCTTGAATATAGGCCATTATTGAATGCAGGCTTCAATTAACCAGTCTAGCAGAACATTTATGCCATTCTCAAGTGCTTAAGCTAATACATTAAATTCCAAATCCTAGGTGATTGTGCCCTTTTTGATGAATTCAGCCAAACCAATCTTTTATTTCATCCTTGGTTTAACATCCTCTTATCTGTCTCCATAGATGCTCATTGTACATATGTCTCCCATGGCTGAACCTAATCAGAAGCCCAAGGGCAAGGGAGCCCAGCTTGGGGTCTCAGAAGTCAGAGCACAGGGCAGAATGGGGAAGGTTAAACAGAGGATCTGGAGATACAGAGAATATCCACCACAGGTATATGCTGCTATTGAACACGTTAAGTGTCAAATGCCTACTAGATGTCTGAGAGGAGATATTAAGTAGACAGTTGGATCAATGAGTCTGGAGTTCAGGGGAAGGTTAGAGCTAGAAATGCAAATTAAAATGTAATTTGATAAACAATTATTATTTCTACAAGAGTCAGTCTTTCTATCCCAAAACTTTGAATCTCCCTTTATTTGCTGAAGTGTTCTTTTATGTCTCTTGGTAAGATTTCTTCATATAGGCTTGGCACATTTCTTAAGATAATTCAATGCAACTCAACAAATATTTATTGAGTATGCACTATGAGTCAGGCAATGTGCTAGAATGAACAAAGCAGACATTATGATTCTGTCCTTGTGGAACTCACAGCCTTGTGTGGGTTGCAGGCAAGTAAATAGATAATCAAAATTCAGTATAGTAAGTGGTAGGTTTGGATAGTAATGGATGACTGTTTTTCAGAAGTTTCCCTCTTTTTTCCCCATCCCAAGATACTTCAGCTGAAGCTCTCCATGCCCTGAATCATCATCTCAGCTGCTTTGTACCACTAGCTCTCTTGGCAGTTAGTGAGGGCATTATGATATCCTCACTATCTTAATTATCATAGCTTTATAAGAAGGCCTGAGACTTGTTGAGATAGGAATACCCTAAGTAAATACCACTTACCTATCTCCCCTCTTCTTTCCCTGGAGAAGCAGCCTCCAGTCCTCCTCTCCCCCATCTCACCCTCCCAAATTAAAGGGGAAAAATCAGGGATATGAATTTTTAGAATATTTGAGGTCTGTTTCAGATTATTAAAAAAAAAAAACCTCCAAAAAAGAGAATTACTAGAGAATAAAAATGTAGCCTTTCCCTCAAAATATTGAACTTCTAGGTTGATGGAAAAAATAATATTAATACTTAGTGGTAAGCCATTTTTATCTGTTTAATTGTATTGCTTGTGTGTTTGGATAAAAGGTATTTCAGTGCAGTTGGTAAACATCTGGAATTTACAAAGTTAATCACCAACATTACTAAGGGCTTAAGTAACAAAATTTATAGCTTGTTTTCAATAAAAATATATCAACTTCTATAAAATCTAAAATGTTCAAAAAAGATCTTTTCAAAGTTGCAGAACAGGAGATGGGATTATTTGAAGAAGAATGAGTCAGAGGGAAGTATTTGCAGTCAGCTTATGCTTACATCTGTACCATTGCCCAACTAATGTAAACAAATAGAGCTTTTCCAACAGCTGAAAAAATTTGCCCACAGAAAGAAATCCTTAGATTCTTTCTCCCTCCTGCCTTCCTTCTCCCTCCCTTCAACCGTCCTATTTCCTTGTCCTTTACCTCACAATTGCACTTGAAAAACAACTATTTTGTTTTCAATTTTTAGGATTAACTAGAATTTATTAACAGTAAGTTTTATGGGGTTTTTATTTTTAAATATTGCATTTTAATTAATTTCATCTAATAGCACTTCATATTAGAAAATATGGCCGGGCGCAGTGGCTCACGCCTGCAATCCTAGCACTCTGGGAGGCTGAGGCGGGCGGATTGCTCGAGGTCAAGAGTTTGAAACCAGCCTGAGCAAGAGCAAGACCCCGTCTCTACTATAAATAGAAAGAAATTAATTGGCCAACTAATATATATATATATATATATAAAAAAAAAATTAGCTGGGCATGGTGGCGCATGCCTGTAGTCCCAGCTACTCGGGAGGCTGAGGCAGCAGGATTGCTTGAGCCCAGGAGTTTGAGGTTGCTGTGAGCTAGGCTGACGCCACGGCACTCACTCTAGCCTGGGCAACAAGTGAGACTCTGTCTCAAAAAAAAAAAAAAATATGTATCTATTATATGTATTTTTACTAATTTGTACTTTTACTTGATTTTTATATTTATGGTTTTATATTTAAATGTATTAAATATTGGCCGGGCGTGGTGGCTCACGCCTGTAATCCTAGCATTCTGGGAGGCCGAGGCGGGCGGATTGCTCAAGGTCAGGAGTTTGAAACCAGCCTGAGCAAGACCCCTTCTCTACTAAAAATAGAAAGAAATTATCTGGACAACTAAAAATATACATAGAAAAAATTAGCCAGGCATGGTGGCGCATGCCTGTAGTCCCAGCTACTCTGGAGGCTGAGGCAGGAGGATTGCTTGAGCCCAGGAGTTTGAGGTTGCTGTGAGCTAGGCTGATGCCACGGCACTCACTCTAGCCTGGGCAACAGAGTGAGACTCTGTCTAAAAAAAAAAATGTATTAAATATTTAATTTCACTGATCTTTGCTTCTTAATAAATAATAAAATCTTGGCATATTCAATTTTGTTCCAGTATGGCCATCCCAAGGAATAGACATTTGGGCTCATAGATAGTACACATTTCAACTTTACTAAATTTTGCCAAATCGTTCTCCAAGATATTAGTATCTAATTACATTACCATCAGTAGCATATAAAATTTTGTGTAGCTCCACATCGCAGCCAATATTTCACATTAGTGAACTCTAATATCTCTGCCAATCTGGTACAAAATGATATCTAATGGTTGTTTAATTTGTTTTTCCCTGACTGATAGCGAAACATCTTTTCACATGTCTCTTGGCCACTTCATTTGTCTTTTCCTTGTTGTATAATAGTGCTTTTATTATATATTAGTGTTGCCATTATCGTCTCCCAATCTGTGGACTTTTTCACTTTACTAACGGTATATTTTGATAAATGGAAAATTTAGTTTTAATATAATGAATTTATTAATCTTTTCTATGGCTTGTACTTTTTGTGATTCAAGAACTCCTTCCTTAACTCCAGGTCATTACATTGTTCACTTCTATTTATTTCTCCAAAGTTTAATGTTTTGCTTTTTCATAATGGAGTCTTCAGAGTGTGAAGCAGAGATCCTGTTTTATTTGTTTCCACGTTGAAAACATCACCATTGCCACTTACTAATTAGTCCATCCCCTGCTCCCCACCTATCTGCTGTGTCTCCTCTTTCATATATCAGGTTTTCACATATCTATGAGTCCATTTCTGGGCTCTCTATTTTATGCCATTAATACCTTTTTCTACACTGGAACCAATTCCTCATTATTTTAATTACAGCCTTAAAAGAAGACTTAAGACCTGTTAAAACAGGAACATCTCCTCCCAACATACACACACACACACACACACACACACACACACACACACACACACACACATCTCTCGATCTTATTTTTCTTGTTAAAATTGTCCTGACTCTTTTCTTTATGGTTCCAATTTTAGTATATGTGCTGCCGAAGCGAGCACATGTCCTGACTCTTCTAAGCCTAGATTTTTGTGCAGAGCAGTGACATGATCTGACTCACATTTTTTTTAAAGGACCACCCAGGCTGTCATGTAAAGAATAATAATGATGATGTCAGAGAAGGAGGGAAGACTTGCTAGGACTAGGTCCTTGAATAGATGAACAGGGATTGGCAGCCAGTGGGAATAGGAAGGATTAGTTTTGGAGAGCCACACTCAAAGTTCATCTATGGTATAATAACAAAAGCAGAGTGTATGAGTGCAGATGCTAATTGCTGTGGTGGTGGGAGTCTGGAAATTCTCTACTGTTTGCTTTAATCTTCTCAGTGAAGTCATCAGTTAACAGTGAGGATGGAAAAGAAAATGTTGGAGATTTAAGAAAATGGAGAATGTGTAGAATCATTGTCAACAGGGAACTAAATAATTGCCCACAAGCACTAACAGCCTGGTCAAGGTCTGTGGTCATTAATTTAAAGTGAAACCAGCCTACACGGCTGTGTGTTTCTTCCTAGCCACAAATAGCTGAAGAAAATTGAATTTAATCAGAGTTCTATTGTTGCTAATTGAGTAAACAAAGTGAAAGACGGTAAAGGAGTCAAGAATGTATATAAGAGAAGGATTATAATATGAATAATATAAACTGGGTAAAGAAGGGAGTCAAGACATGTGAATGAGGAACAGTGAAAAGCGGAATCAATGGTTTGGAGGGGGGGTTCATGGAGTCCAGGGATTGTTGGGATCAATGAACTAGAGGAACGGATCTGAAAAGATAGGAAGGAGGGAAAAAAGAGTGGGATTCATGGAACTAAGATCAGGAAAGGGTTGCAGTTACTGGCAATTACAAGGTTAAAGTTATGAGTCATAGCATCATAGCATGCAGCCCATGCAATCACACGGGGTCCTCCCCTCAGAGGGCCCACACTTGGCTTAATGCTCTGCTGTTATCATCTCGAAATTGCTAATAGTTTTTTAGCAAGGGAGCCTACACTTTCATTTTGTCCTGGAACCAGCAAATTATGTAGCCAGTCCTGGTTATGAACAGGGGAGTGAGTGGCTGAAGTAGGTGGAGGACAAGATCACTGGAGGAGAGGACTTAGAGGAACTGAGAAATTGGGGTGTTGGATAGTCTATGCATGAATTGAAATTGTCAGAAGTTTAGACAAGAATAGTATTGTGAGCTAGGCACTAAAACCTGGAGAAATGAGCCCAAGGGTCAGATCTCAACAACAATGACGGGTAGTAAGTCATACAGTCCAATAATATGAAACTCAAAGCCGAGGACTCGGGAGGAAGAGAGCAGCACTGAAGAGCCATGAGAGCAAGAACACTGGCCTCACCCCCAGGCTCCATAGTGAGAGGGCTGTGGGATTCGAATGCAGGAGATAAGGGTGCCCTGCAAGACTGGGGGTTCTAGTAATGACTGACAAACAGGGATAAAAGGCATACTGAAAGTTTAGCCCAATGAATTCAAGGCAGAGAGAGTGGAGGCAAGACTGTGAGTGCTGAGGGGTGGAGAGGGGCTTCCTTGTCACCATTGGTGATGGCGGTAGAAGGCCCAGGTCTTTTTACAAATCTTTAGTAAAAATGTGCACTGCAAAAATCATATTTCTTTTTAAAAGTTTTACAAATGGCATTTATAAAATATTAAGAACAGAAGGCATTAAAATAAGTTGTCATTATAATGGTATTAAGAGGTGGGACCTTTAAGAGCTGATTAGGTCATAGGGGCTCTGCCCTGGGGAATGGGTTAGTGCTGTCATCTCGGAGGTGGGTTAGTTATTGAGAAAGTGGGCTCCCGATTAAAGAATAAGCTTGGCCCCCACCCTTTCTTTTTCTGCCCCACACATGCTCACTTGCCCTTCCACCATGCAATGATACAGCAAGAGGCCCTCACTAGCCCCTCGATCTAGGACTTTCCAGCCTCCAGAACTGTGAGCTGAATAAACATCTATTGTTTACAATTTACCCAGTTGTGGTATTCTGTTACAGCAGCAGAAAATGCACTGAGTTTTTTTGGGGGGGGGATTTAAGATTGACAAAGATATTGCATACAAAATATGATGATAGGTATTACTTGGATTTGTATATAAGAACATTACAACACAGTCATCTTTCCACAGGTTTAAAAATTTTGTCTACACATACCGAATCTTCAGAGAGAAACACGGGCATTACCAGATAGAGGTAAGAACATATATGGACTCCTGCAACAGCAAAAACAAAAAAGTTGGGGGCGGAGAACCTGAGATCATCTCTTGAACCTGGAATGTGACCACGTGAAGGCACTCCACCAAGGGAAGAGCTAGGCAGAGTTCAGAGTCAGATTAATAGTTAGCCTGCTCTTTCTCTGAGAGAAATAAGAAGGCACTAGACGTGGGTTCCACTTCTAAATAACCATGGCTGTCATCCAACTCTGGTTCCTCCAGTGGTGAAATGCACCGACCTGGAAGACTAAACAGTGATGTAGGATGGAAGTGGGAAGGGAAGGCGAGGAGAGGTCTGAATGTTTGGAAATCAAGTCTACAACTAGAGTCGTATGAAAATATAAAGAAGCATCAGATAGCTGGAAGTCTTAGGAATTTGTTTAATTTTTCTGGTTTACTGAGAGCTAAACAGAAAAATCTTTTTGCTTCTTTTGAATTTAGTTCTCTGGCTTAGGAAGTGGAGTATAATAAACGTTACTGAATTTTAATTACTAAGAGAAAAATCATCCTGAAATACTCTTTCTGAAACACTTGCAATATAAGGTCAAGCAGACTACAGGATTTCTCAGAATCTTCAATATGCTAATGTTTACTATGAATATCTGAAAGAGACTAGAATATACAATGACCTCCAAACGGCTCATTTGTATAATTTTTCTTTTGCTACAGAAGACATCATTGAGGAAGTTGGCAGAATTTAAATACAATTAGCAAATAGTATTATATCAAGGTTAATCTCTTGATTTTAATCATTGTAGTGTGATTTTGTAATGTCCTTACTTTTCAGGAAACCCTGAAATATTTAAAGGAATATCATGTTTGCAACTTAACTCTGAAAAAAAATTTTAAATAATATACAGATATTGTGCATGTATATATGTATATATATGTGCATATGTACATGCACATATATATATTTTAGAAAGAGAATGAAAAGCATATATGTTAATATTTGTGTCATGGGTAAAGAATATATATGTGAATTTTCTCTTTTTACGATTTTTGCAACTTTGCTGTGTCTGAAATAATTTCAAGATAAAATGTCTTCTAAAAAGCAACTTATTTCAAAACATTTTTTCTCTGCTGTACTTTGGGAAATTCTGGATAATTCCTCAGTACCCTGTTTTGTCTCTTGTCTGGGCAAAACGGAGGGGCATCCAAGTCAGTGAATCCAAACTCAGACACAGAGGGGCATGTCAGTGGGGAGCAGCTTTGCACTCAGAGGCCTGCAGTGGATGGCGCTCTGGCTTGAAGTGACTGCCCTAAAGGGACTTCCCTGCAGACAACGTCAAGGTCAGCCTGCACCTCTGTTATGGAGGTTAACCACACTGCACGTAAGAAAAGCTTCTTATCGCCACTTTCTTGTATTTTGGTTTTCTAGACTTTTCTAAACCAAAAATATAAGAGCAAAAGAAGATTCTTTTTGTTTTTAAATTATTTCTGTAAGGTTATATTAAGAAAATAGTACTTGGTTTATAGCTGGTAAACAGAAAACAACTATTTACAATTTAACTGCCTCATGTTGACATTCCTACTCTCAATTTAAATTAAGACTTTTTTGGTCTCGTTTCATGTGGAGATTCTGATTTCAACAAGTATGTAATTTGCATATTGCATTTCCCCTCAGAAGTCCATTTCTGTTAGTCAGCTAAAATAGCCAGCAAGGCAGAATCTGACATAAGCTCTTGGAAGGGTACCCGTCACCGTGCATCTACAAGAACTCCCTTGGACAAACTTGCCAGGGATGGGCGCTCATTCAATACTGCTCACAGAGTTAAGGATCCTTTGATTGCAAACCTCCTTACTCAGAGTAGCTCAAGTCAGAGCTTGGTCTTAAAAAATGAGGGTAAATCGCAAGTGGTGTGAGCTCTTAAGCATGAGCTGTTGGCCACTTGTTTTCAATTTGTCAGCTTACAGAGAACGCCTTGAAAACCACCGTTTTGAGAAGTGTCACATTTCACACATAACTGCACAATAAGGAGTGATCAACCTCCTTTCTTGTGTTTTTTGCAGACTGTGGAAGGTGCTCCAAAACAGATCTTTCCAAACCTAAAGGAATTGATCTCCAAATTTGAAAAACCAGGTCAAGGGCTGGTGGTTCACCTTATAAAGCCAATAAAGAGAACAACCCCCTACATGAGATGGAGAAGATTGAAATTAGAGTTGGACGGCATTTACGGTAAAAGCTTTCACATGGGGGTCAGAAAGGATCCTTAATCCCATTTCTACCAGGAACCTACTTCGTAGAACCAGTATAGATAAATGGCCTTTTCTATGACATTATCTCTACAAAACTTCATCCTACTAAGAGCAATTTCCATTTTGTTGAGAAGTGATGTCTTCTAGCCCCTAAAGGTAGACAAGACATAGAGCTATCTGTGCTTTGACAGGCGGGTTCCTGGTTTAAGAGCTGACTTCAAATTCATTCTGTGATCGTGTGCAAACCATTCAAGTTTGGGGATAAATGGGCAAATGGGCAGACTTTTCAAGTGCTAAAATCACTTCAGGCCATCTACTCCTTCCCTAAGGCTCACCCTGTTACATTTTGCTCAATATTTGCCAAGCATTCATTTATAAAGTGTCAGGTGTCAAATTATTTCAGATACATCCCTAAAGGTATTAAGTCATGGTGAGAGATGGTCAGTAGATTTGAGTACAGAGAATCCATGCTGAGACATCTCAAATCATATCACAAGCTGCTAGCTACTCTTGCTTACCCACATGCTTGCAATCTGCTCTCAGAGAAGAATTTAGTATCTGTGAGTTGTGATGTAGTTTGAATTTAACTCAGACTTCCAGATACATTTAGGGCTTAATCCTGTTTTCCCATGTTGGAATGCATGGTTATATTCTCCATGAAAGGGACGCAGTTATCAGCGGGCAGGTGACAGGCTGAGAGCAGATGTGCTCACTAGGGAGAAGGACAGAGAGTCTTTGGGGAGCCTGCAGTCACTCCACTCCCATTCAGCTCTGTCTGCAGGGAAGTCAACCTTTCAGCTGCCACAGCTAGCTTCTCACCTCCCCAATAAGACTAAGTAAGCATGGAGTTATAATAATAAAATAAAAGCCCCTCGTCTACACTATTTATCTGTCCCCTCACACCCTCATGCGTACGCACCCACATACACACAAAATCACTTTCTGTGGGTTCCGCTGCAGATGTAGTCCACGGCTACTTTCCACCAAAAATTATAGAATAAAAAATATAGGCCGGGCGCTGTGGCTCACGCCTGTAATCCTAGCTCTTGGGAGGCCGAGGCGGGCGGATTGCTCAAGGTCAGGAGTTCAAAACCAGCCTGAGCAAGAGCGAGACCCCGTCTCTACTATAAATAGAAAGAAATTAATTGGCCAACTGATATATATATAAAAAAATTAGCCGGGCATGGTGGCGCATGCCTGTAGTCCCAGCTACCCGGGAGGCTGAGGCAGAAGGATCACTCGAGCCCAGGAGTTTGAGGTTGCTGTGAGCTAGGACGCCACGGCACTCACTCTAGCCTGGGCAACAAAGCGAGACTCTGTCTCAAAAAAAAAAAAAAAAAAAAAAAATATAAAAGGTGGCAGAGCTAGAAACCCAGGAATGTACCCGTGCTGCAGCCCTTAGGCAAACCCAGATGAGTTGCTGGGACTAGTTGGGGTGGTGGTAGTCATTGTCTCAGCAGTGATAAAATAATCCCAAGAGGAGAGCTCTTAGAGATCTTCCCTAAGAACTGGGCACAGGTCTCACCGTTCCAACTTGCCGTGCTTGGTCAGCGCTGGCAGAGTGAGCTCCTAAAGCCTCCGCTCCCGAAGGGGAAACGTCCTCCCCTTTGCCGCCTCGGGACGAGCTCAGGTGTTCTTCCTCTTGAGGGCGGCACAGGTTTTCTGCAGGCGAGTGGAGACTGGTGCTGGAAACTCTGAGCTTATTTGGCTTATTTATAAGACCCCTGGTTTTGCCAGGACAGCTCCCTAGGTTACCCCAGCCTTTGACGATGTGACTCTGATGTGGCATCAAGATCGCCCTGTGCCTGGGGAGAGGACTTCTTTCCCTGGAGTGGGGCTGGTCAGCGCGACTTCTGAGTGTGGAGTCTCATGCGGGTCCTCTGCTTCCTTCCCCCAGAGAACAGCAATGTGTATACCAACGTCTTGCCTTGAAGATAAGGACACTGGACACAGCAAGTTAGAGAAGCGATGGGTAACAGCTGTCCCCAGTGACCCACTTCTGCAGGTGTAGGACCAGAATGCCAAACCCCAGCGGACAATTCAGACTCTCCTGGTCTGGGTCACTGAAGATGTTCTGTCCACAAGCATCAGAGGTCACTCCCCATACTCCTACCTCCCAAGCATAGGCCAGGAACAATTTCAAAGCCCCGCTTCATTCTCACTCTTCTGTCTTGGAATGGGACAGCCTGAACCTTATTCTCCTTGACTTGTCAAAGGTACTGCCACTACATCACAGTTGACACCTTCCTCCTGACTGTGCAGAGAGACAGCTTCATGCAAAGGAGAGAGCACTCGGCTGCGAGTTTGAAGCCCTGAGATCCGGTGCTGTGGCTTTGTGACTTTGGACAAACCTCTTCCCTTCTCTAGGTCTCAGTTTCTTTGCTTATAAATAAAATAAGTGATTGGGCGGGACAATACTCACTGCCCAGTGTGTCTGGTGGAGTTGGGGATCTAGGGGTGATGGAGATGTGTCCAGGATCAGTGAGGGGTCAAGGTCTCAGCCTCCCGAAACAGCCAACACGTTCTCTGCAGCTGCCTGTACTGGTCTTGGTCACCTCAAGCACCTTGACCTGCCTATGCACCCCTCTCCTTCCAGCCTGGGTCACTCTCCTTCTAGCTCGTCTCCTTCTTTGCCCTGGACACACTGTCTCCCCGATTTTGCCTAATTGCACCTATGCACCAGCTACTTCAGCAGCATGGAAGTGGTCCCATACAGTGATATATGTGGAGATCTTTAAGATGTTCCCAACTAGGTTCTAGGTGCCATCAAAGCACAGTTGGGCCTCCCTTACAGCCTCCACAGTGCAGAATGTGTGCTGCACAGAGCTGTGCCCAGTTCCTAGAAGTTATTGACCAGAAGCACATTTCTGAAGGGTTTCTTAAATTGGTTTCTTAAGCCCCTTGAATTTTGCTGCTAGTTCAGAATGTTACCGAGGACCTGGTTAGTTTGGAATATACCAGATTCTATGCCCTTTCCCTTAACTATCTTCAAACCTTAGTGGTTTATTTCACCCCATTGGTCTTGTCTTCAAAGTTATTAAAGAGAGGAGCTCTGGATTTACAGATAATGTGAACAGACATTGTGGCTGGAGCCCAAGGGACGAACCACTGTGAGTTTGGGGTCACACCAATCCATGGCTACCACCAGGTAGAGAAGTGGTCAAATGCGGACATATCCAGAGAGCTAGGGGAGCCACATCCTTCTTGTTGGTTCACCAAAGGACACCAGAAGTGAGCCTGCTCCCTGAGATTCAATTCTAGGTCTTTGAGTCTTTCTCCATGGTACTGAGAAGTATGTTCCAGTTTTCAAAGCCCATAGCAATCCTTGGCACAAAAAATATATTTAAGAAATATTTCTTGAGCCGGGCACGGTGGCTCACGCCTGTAATCCTAGCACTCTGGGAGGCCGAGGCGGGCGGATTGCTCAAGGTCAGGAGTTCAAAACTAGCCTGAGCAAGAGCAAGACCCCGTCTCTACTATAAAGAGAAAGAAATTAATTGGCCAACTAATATATATATAAAAATTAGCCGGGCATGGTGGCGCATGCCTGTAGTCCCAGCTACTCGGGAGGCTGAGGCAGGAGGATCGTTTGAGCCCAGGAGTTTGAGGTTGCTGTGAGCTAGGCTGACGCCACGGCACTCACTCTAGCCTGGTCAACAAGCGAGACTCTGTCTCAGGAAAAAAAAAAAAGAAATATTTCTTGAATAAATGAATAAGTCAGTATATAAAATGTGGTCACTCATAGCAGAGATTTGCTTGAACATTATACATTTCAAAGTCCAATAGATCAAGACTATTAGTTCAGGATGCTTTCAATTATAACTCTCCTAGAAGCATTTTTTGTTATGGTTTTTTGAGCACTCATGCATAGCATCTTGCACAATGCTTGTACATTTCTCAAACAAGCAAACCACATTTAATAGCTGATGTCATGCTATAAATCCCTGATACTTTTTAGATGACCCTGAACAGGTCACATGAGGAACAATTGAAAAATCTGGGTTTGTGGTACTGGAAGAGAAAACTTAAACTATTAACAGCAATTTCAAGTGTTCAAACTGCTGTTTTGCAAAAGAGGATATAAACTCACTGGGTACAGTGCCAGACAGCAGAACTCGGACCAATGGTTGGATGTTTACAGGAGGGCAGTTTCAGACAAATTTATGAAAGCATGCTGAACCCACTGGAGCTATCCAACACTCTAACAGTCTGCCCTATGTATATAGTTCAAGCGGAGGGTGATATTTTCCAAGGATTTGGGAGAGAGAATTCCTGCCTTGAGAAGAAATTTAGATTGCGTGACTGATAAGATACTTTCCAACTCAAGATCATTGGATTCTACCCTCTTCTCTTAACAATTACAGTGGGAATCTACCTGTCTTTCCTTTTTTTACTTTTTTGGACTTAAGTACAGATTGTTGAATTCATCACACTCCTTAGTTCTTAATTCATGATCACCATCAGTCCGTATAAGAACCTTGTTTTATTTCATTTTTCTTCTCTTCATTCTAATTCTCATTCCCAAAGGAACAAGCTCTACATATTTGGTATATGCCCTTGGGTAGGTGTGTACCCTTGTAGAATATATAGTATTAGTTATGAATATATATCTTTGACATTTATGTGCATGATATGGAGCTTATTGCTCCAATTCTGTTATTTTTTTCATGTGGTACTGTTTGATTTCATTCTATATTATTGAGTATACATCTAATTCAGTGCCGCTAACTGCTGCAGGGTATTCCATAGTGTGCACATTCTGCTTGTTTCTCTAGAGGTAGGCACCTAGGTTGGTTCCTATTCCCCGCTGCCAGAAACAACATCATGATGAGCTTCCTTGCATGAATCTTTGTATGGAACTATGAGAGTTTCTCTGGGCTACATGGGTGGGTCATAAGGTGTCCTCATATTTAATCATGACATAATCAAACCTATCAAGTATTTTTTGCCTTTTACTTTGTGGGGTTTTTGAGTTTTTGTTTTAAAAAGTCCCTTCCCACTCTGAGATCATCAAAAAATTATCCTACATTTTTCTTGTATTGACTTCATATTTTTACCCTCTACAGCTAGGGTTTTAATAATGGCAAGGACTTTTGCCATTTTCACTGACCGACATACCCCAACTGTCTAGAAAAGTCCTCCACACATATTAAATGCTCAATAAGTATTTGTTGAATAAATGATGAATCGGGGATTAACCTTTGTATATGGGAAGATATCCAACTTTGTATGTCTTCACATATATTGAGCTAGTTTCCTCACTTCAATCTGCTTAATAATTCATCTTTTCCTCTCCACTTATGGTTTCTCCATGATAATATATCACAACAGTTCTAATACCCTGGCCTTGTAATTTCTTATTGTCTTATTTTAATAACTTATATCTTACTGTCTGTTAGATAGGACAAGTGTCCTCTCTTATTTTTCAAAACTTAGATATTCACGGACCTTGATTCTTCCATATACATTTTCAAATAAATGTTAAGGTGCTCAAAACCTCTTACTGGAATTTTGAATGAACTTGCAATGGATTTGTAAACAGGAGAGAGCTGACATTCTTGTGATGTTTTCCCATGCATAAACATGCCACATCTATTTCCTCAGGTCATCTTTTATGCCTTTTAATGGAGTTGTAAATTTTGCCCATAGAAGTATTGTATGTTCTGTTATATTAATTCCCAATTATTTTTAATTGTTGTAAATGATATCTTCTGTTTTATTAAATTTCTAATAGGATGTTTATCCTCTCATTAGATCTACTAGTTTACTTGTTTTTCTATTGTGTTATTCTCTGTAAAGGATTTTGTCAGCTGTAAACAATGACATTTTTTTCCCTTTCAATACTTATGCTTATATTGTTTTCATGTTTACTTCATTGTCTAGGGCACCTCGTATACATTAAACAGTCAGTAGTCATGATAGTGAGCATTCTGCTGTTCCCAGTGTTAAACGCAATGCCTGGAAATTTTCTCTATTAAAGCATGATGTTTGTTGTAGGTTTTTCATAAATATTTTTTAACAAGGCTATGTTAGAATTTTTATCAAAGTGTTTTAAAATTTATTGTTTTTTCCTGCATCTTTTGAGATAATCACATACCCTTTATCTTTACTCCATTATAGAGGTAAGTTACATTAATAAAATTATTGATATCATACCATCTTTGCATTGCTTAACTTGATCATATTTTGAATATACTGTAGGATATAGTACGTTTATTTTTTCATTAAAACTCATACACCAAATAGAATTATATTTTACTGAATCATGGTTTTAAAGTGAATAAATCTTTCTCCTTTCATTATTTTCTGCAACAACTTTGTAAGGTAAAGATTATCTGTTCCTTGAAACTTTTTTATATAGTGCTTTCTTTTTTTTTGGAGACAGAGTCTCACTCTGTTGCCTGGGCTAGAGTGCCATGGTATCAGCCTACCTCACAGCAACCTCAAACTCCTGGGCTCAAGCAATCCTTCTGCCTCAGCCTCCTGAGTAGCTGGGACTACAGGCATGTGCCACCATGCCTGGCTAATTTTTTTTTTTCTATAGATTTTTAGTTGGCATTTAGTTGACCAATTAATTTCTTTCTATTTTTAGTAGAGACAGGGTCTTGCTCTTGCTCAGGCTGGTTTCAAATTCCTGATCTTGAGTGATCTGCCCGCCTCAGCTTCCCAGAGTGCTAGGATTACAGGCGTGAGCCACTGTGCCCGGCCCACAGTGCTTTCTTATAAAACTGAGTTTGAGACTCTGATGAGAAGGGGGTGTCTTTTATTACTACTTAAATATCTTTAATACTTATTAGTTTATTCAATTATTTTGCCAATTTTGACATTTTTTATTTTTCCAGGAATTTATCCATTTTGTCTAAGCTTTCAATTATTGGCATATAGTTCATAATTTTAAAATTATTTTTAATGCTCTGTTGTGACTAAAGTCGTATCTCCTTCCTTACACTGTATTTATTTGCATCTTATTTTTTTTCATTAACCAATTTTTTTTTTTTTTTTTTTTTTTTTTGAGACAGAGTCTCGCTTTGTTGCCCAGGCTAGAGTGAGTGCCGTGGCGTCAGCCTCGCTCACAGCAACCTCAAACTCCTGGGCTCAAGGGATCCTCCTGCCTCAGCCTCCCGAGTAGCTGGGACTACAGGCATGTGCCACCATGCCCGGCTAGTTTTTTCTATATGTATTAGTTGGCCAATTAATTTCTTTCTATTTATAGTAGAGACGGAGTCTCGCTCTTGCTCAGGCTGGTTTTGAACTCCTGACCTTGAGCAATCCGCCCGCCTCAGCCTCCCAGAGTGCTAGGATTACAGGCGTGAGCCACCACGCCCGGCCATTAACCAATTTTATCTATATAATTTGGTTTTGTTACCTTTTTGTTATTGTTTTTAAATTGTTATTATTTCATTGATTTCTAGTCTCATTGTGGGGGGGCTTACCTGGCTTTTTTTCAATATTCTTAAAAAAATTTTTTTTAAATTTTGAACTATTACGGGGGTGAAAATTATTTTGGTTACATGGACTGTTTTTGTAATGCTTTAGTCATGTGTGCCCGTCACCCAGATAGTGTTCATTGTACCTGTCAGGTAGGTTTTCGCACATCCCTCCTCCCCGCCTACCCCTCCACTTGATTTCCCTTGAGTTTTACTTCCTTCTATGTGCATGGTTGCTCATCAATGAGTTCCAATTTAATAGTGAGTACATGTGGTATTTGTTTTTCCATTCTTTAGATACTTAGGATAACGGTCTCCAGGTTCCTTTCAGATTGTTGCAAAAGGCATTAAGTCATCCTTCTTTGTGGCCGAGTAGTATTACATGGGATACATATACCACATTTTGTTAATCCATTCATGGATTGATGGACACTTGGGTTGATTTAATGCAATTGTGAATTGTGCTGCAATAAACATTTGAGTGCACGTGTCTTTTTGATACAATGACTTCTTTTCCTTTGAGTAAATACCCAGTAG
The DNA here is from genome assembly GCF_040939455.1 of Microcebus murinus. NCBI lineage: Eukaryota > Metazoa > Chordata > Mammalia > Primates > Cheirogaleidae > Microcebus > Microcebus murinus. The sequence goes on along the minus strand of NC_134105.1, from coordinate 110,160,562 downwards.
TGAGATTGTTGGTAGGTCTATTTTTAGTTCTTTGAGGAATCTCCATACTGTTTTTCCATAGAGGTTGTACTAATGTGCAGTCCTCAATATTATTTTCTAATAAACATAAAGTTACGAACTTAGCTTAAACTACTACTTTAGCTGTATTTAACACCAATAATGTTTATTGCTGTGCAGGTCAAAGTATGTTTGATTCCTACATAAGTGTCTTCTTTAATTCAAGAACTATTTGGTAGTTTGTAATTGTTTTCAAACATGTATTTTTAGTTCTTGTTTTTGTATAGATGTCAAACTACACGATGTTAAATTTTGATGACTTCTATTTTTGAGGCTTCCTTGCTGACCTTGTATTTGTGAACATTCTGTGAATATTTCATTTGTTTGAATTGCTCTTTTTTATTTGTTTTAAAGCTCATTCTGGTCATACTCCTAGGTGTATTCAAGATTATAGATCATATAACATATTTTTATAGATTTTTCTTTTGATAAAAAATCTTTCATTTTTAACCCAATATATAAGAGTATAGCTTTCTGATTACATTGATTTGTTTTTGTCATTTAGCCATTCTTGTTTTGACTGTTTTGAGGTTATATTTTTAGGTGCATATATTTTTATGAAGTATTTGTCTATTTTTGCCTTTAATTATATTTTACAGCATTAAAATTGCAATCCTGACTTTCATTTCATTCATGCTTTCCTAGCATATAATTTTCAATCCCTTCATTTTCAAGTTTTTTCACTTTTAATTCTGTCCTCTGTAGACACAATGTTCCTGGAATTAATTTTTTTTTCTAATTTAAGATTCTTTTCTTCTGTTTGGTGAGTTCAGTCTACTGATATTATAATTTGTTCTATTGGAATTTATATCTGCCATCTTATTCCATTCTTTCCATTTACTATACATTTTGTTTTCTTTTTTCCCTCCTTTTATGCTTTCCATTGAATAGATCAAATTTACTTCTGTTAATTTGAAAGGTCTACTGTTTTTTTTGAAAAAATGATTTTGATGGTTACCCATAACTTACTAAGCCTTGTATTTTTATTTTTCTCTACAATAGTATATCAGTTGTTATAAGTTAGCATACTCTCATTTTCCTTTTGTCACCATCACCAATACCATTAGATTTTTCTGGTATTATCCAAAAATTTATTTACTCTTTTGGGCCCTTTATCATTTAAATAACAGTATACTTCACTGAGTCAATTACTCATCCTTCTTAGATATTTCAAAACACATGGCACTCTCCTGAGTTTGTCTTCTTGCCACAATATTTCCTCCAAGAATATTTTGTATACTTGAAAATTGATAAGAGAGATTTTAAGTGTTCTCATCAAAGATGGTCTTTGAGTAGTAAACCTTTTGCAGTCTTGTTTCATAGTATCTTTATTTTAGACTAATCTAAATGATAGCTTAACTACATATAGAATTGTAGGCTAAAATTCTTTTCTTCAATGATATAAAAATATTCAGCCACTATCGTTTTGTGTGTAGGTTTTTTATTGAGACGTCTAATGTCAATCTGATCCTTCTTCATAGCTTATCTTTTTTCTGGAAATTTTAAAGACTTTATGATCTTAAATTTCACTGTAATGGGTCTAATTATAAGTTTTTCTTCTCTATCCTATTTGCAACTCTATATACCATTTTATTCTCGGCATTTTAATCTTTCTTTACTTTCAGAGAATTCTCATTCTTTTTTCAAAGATTTCTTCTATTTTCTCTCTCCTACTGGAAATCCTAGCTAAGAAGTATGATATATTTCCTCTTCCACATATTATTTGTTGAATGATCTTGGGTAAAATATAAGCCTGTCTAAAATGGAGATAGTATTAAATATTTTTCTCATAAATTAATGTTAGTTTTGTCATGAAAATCCTTTTGCAGAAGTTACGGGAAACTGCAGTACCTAATTCTAGCCACAAGGGGTCAGACAGCCATCAAGAAAACCAGTACCGCCTGGGGTTTTTGGTGTTGTTTTTGTTTTTGGTTTTTGGTTTTAAGCACTGCCCAGTAACCATGGCAGCTATAAAATCTGAAACATTCCTTTAGCATTTATTCTCTAAACAGTACTCATGTTCTAATTGAAGGCTTAATCTCCTGTGTTGATACCAGGATTAGTGTATGAGCCAACTTCCCTGAGTTTGAAATTCAAAACACACTAGAAATACTCTTGCCATTCCTACCTAAGGCTAAAATTCTTGCAGTTCAGGATAGATTCTTACCAAGACCCTTAAGAATGAATGTTTTCAGGACGTTAGCTCTGTCACTCACTGGTAGAGTGACCACAGGTAAATTGCTGAAACTCCGTAAGTCCCTGGTCAGCCTCATCTAGACAATGGGGATATTGACTCCAATCCCATAGGGTTATTGTGGGGATTTAACAAGATGATGCTGGCACAAGGTTAACTTTTAAAAGTACAGTCTTTGTTGTTTCTTCTTTTGTAAAATGAGGGGACTGGGGAATGGGTCTCTGAATTCTTATCCCACATGAATATGCAGTGTTTAATGAAATTACATTTATTCTTGGAGAAGGTCCAACTCAAAAAAAAAAAAAATGCTTCTGGGCCAGGAGCATTTCCTGGAATTATTTGTCAGGCTGGTGTGATGGAAACAGAAGAGCCGTGTGTTAGGAGGTGGGGGTGGGAGGGGAAGACGACTGCTTCTCAGGTATGAAGACCTAGGCCTTCGGGTCTAGTTCTGCTCTTCATCACCTGTAGCACTCAGGCGATCTGCTGGTCATTACCTCAGTTTCCCCATCTAGAAGATCAGGCTGAAATATCTACCACACAAGACAGGAGGATTAAGGAGATCATGCGTGTGAATCTCTTTAAACACAGAATAACATCTGTATCTGGAAAATAGACTTAATAAGACCTCCCTTGCAGGGTTATTGAGAAAAACAAGAGAGATAATGTGTGTAAATTGATTAACACAATTCCTGGAGTATAGAGAAGCTTCAGAGACATAGTAAATCACCAATTAATGGCAAAGTCTGAAACAGTGAAGTAAAATACTAAGAATTAGAACTCAGAGCAGCATAAGCAGCTCCCAGACTGCAGGTGCCTGGCACTGAAGTGTGATCCTTTTTGCACTAGGTTAGACGTAAGTGCCTGCTTCTGCCAGCTCCACGGCAAGGTGGCACTTGCCAGGGAGCAAGAATTAACGAAAGCTCTGGCTGGAGATAAATGAGCTATACACTAGCCCATTAATCATTTTCCACTTTGAAACTGGCCACCCTCAATCCTTCTCTGTGCAGTCGATGACCAGGTACAGAGACTCTCTGGGGAAGGGGTGCTGAAGGAGGCAGTGCTCGTCTAACCCAGACCTCAGTGAGAGCTCAGTCTAGTCTGTTCCATGCAAATTGAACTATAAGATTCTTGAGGTCAGTTCCACTCAAAGCACATCTTTGAGCTCCCGCAATATGCCAGGCACCGTGCTGGGAACTGAGGAGTCAGTGATGAAGACGGCATGGTACCTGCTCCTAAGCCTAGACTCGTGTGGGAGACACATGAGGTGGCAGCCACCTTCCACGATGCGTGTTGAGTGCCACGATGGAGGAGCACACAGGATGCCATGGGGGAGCAGGGGAGGGGTTGGGGTGGTGGCAGGGAAGCAATCCTGGAGGAAGGGGAGCCTGAGCTGAAATTTGAAGGGTGAATTAATATAGCCTGGCACAGTCAGAGGAAAGAGAAAGGAAGGTAAAAGCGTGACCCGGACAGATGGACTACCTGGAACAAAGGCAGGGAAGTGATTCCGAGCTGGTTGGGGCTCCTCGGGTACTATGGCAGAGAAGCAGGCTGGGGCCAGCTGACTGTGGGCAATCTAGGGCACAGAGCTCCCACCTGACACCTCTACGATGTGTGTCACAGCAAGCTTCCCAGCCTGGTCATGGTGTGTGCCACCTACGTAGTCTCTAATGATTAAGGGGGTGGGGAGAGGCATGGGGCAGGGCCTCCCCATGTGGCTTTATTACATGTACAATCACTTCCCAGATGGCCTATCCGGCTTCTCCAGAAGACCAGCCCCTAGACATGTCACACCTTGGCCAGGTCTGCTGCAAGACCCTCTGACAGTACTTGACACACAAGACCCAGGATTCAGGTTGAGCAAGGAGGGTTGGCAAACGGAATTTACCAGGGAGGTAATGCCACAGGGCAGTCCACACTCGTCCTGAGCTTTCCTTGTCCAGCCCCCTGTGGGCTCAGGATAAGGAGGGGTCTCATGCATTTTGCTGAAGCTGCAAGCCCTACACAGGGGGCTGGCAGAGTTCACTTCCCTCCGTCTTAGAAGGCCAGGCTGCCCCCTTCAGTGGCCTCATGACAGCCTGGACCAGCCCAAAGCGCTCCCGGGGTAACCGCAGAGAGCTGTCAAGTTGCTGTGAGTTGCCCCTGAAGTGGCTGAACACTCGGGAGTGACACGAGCCTACAAAGGAGAAGGTGGCAAACATGGAGGGACGCTTTAAGGAAGAAGGTAGCTGAGCAGGTGGCACTGGGAACAGCTGGGGGGTTAAACACGGTAAAAAAAAAGTTGCAGTTTGTTGGGAAGTTGCTTTTTGTTTTGGGGTCTTGTGTTTTGGCTTTGGTCTATTCCCAAGAAAAAAAATACTGGGCACGTTTCCTGCTCTATCTAACCAAGATTCCTCAGGCAACTCCCACGAGAGAGAACATAGCCTGGTATTTGTGGCGGGTTCTTAAACACTCCCTCAAGCTGGCTTCCCTGTCTGTGCTGTTCGGAACCGAGTGGCTCGTTCCACAGGGTAGCGCTTCCCCGGGCTCCTGACTGTTTATCATGGCAGCAGCTGGAGATAAGCCGGACACAAAGGGTCTGTGTCTCAGGAGAGCTGGTCCCTGGATACGGAAAGCAGAGGAATTTTCTCATTAGTGGGAAGTCAGTGGTGGGGACTCTGGGCTTTCATCGTGTGTCCCCAGTGCCAACGGCTGCAGGGAGGGGCCGAGCGCCTGGAGATGCCATACCCGGACAACGTAGTTTCCAGACTGCATTTCCTTGGGGGAGATGAAGGACATCAAATGCCATCTGCACTCACAAAGCTTTCTGGGGGAGGTAGGGAGTCCATGGCTGGGCTCTGTGGATGTGGTTGCTTCTTCCCGCTCACAGGGGAGCCAGAGTGACAGGCTCCATATGGGACGTCCCCCACCCGCCATGGCCCTGTGAGGAGCACTGCTGAGTGAAGCCTCCCTGACCCTGAGGGCCAGCATCTCAGAAAGGAGCCACCACAGCGAGGCTGGCCTGGGAAACTCCGAGGCATGGGGATGGAAGCGGAGAGAGGACTTGGAGTCCAAGCACGGAGAGTTCTAGAACACTCTCCCGATTCACTGACCTCAAAGGGATTCCAAAATCTGAGAGCGGATTAAGCTTATCGAGAAGAAATTCTCTGAGTCTGGGGCAGCCTCTGAAGCACACTCCCAGATTAGCTAGTTCCGTAAATTCTGAAGACCACGTGGGGTCCTCACAGGCACAGGCTTCAGGAGTGAAGCGGCTTCCTGATGGCCGCTGGCTGCCACTTTCCTTCAGCAAGTACTGAGGGCAGATTTAGTCCAGAGGAAACGAACACGTTCAGCTGAAATTAACTGCCTCCCTCCCTTTGGTGCTTCTGTGACACTTCCATGTCCCGATAACACACCCTGCGGCGTGACGCCGGGGAGGGCAGGCGTGACGGCGTCCTCAGTCGCTGAGAATGGACAGGGAACCGGGCATCACTTTCCCACCAGTTACCGCGGCGCCCCAGCGCAGCACTTAGCTCACGGCGGGTAGGGGATCGGATGCGGTGTCTGAATAAACACATCTTTGCCCTCCAGCTCACAGCATTTAAAAACATGACATATGCATACCCATTTTACGCTTAAAAATTTCCCCTCAAATTTTTATTTTTACACTAGAATTTTTCGTACTCGATCGTAGGCAAAAATAACTACTTTGCACGATGACAGTGGGAAAGAAAGGCATGTTCAAGGCACATTTCACACCTGAACTGCAGAAGCAGACCCTGAAGCCATCTAATGGGAGGTGGCCTGAAGAATAGTCCCTGGAGCTTACTTACACTTAAAGGTAGCTACTGTATTTTTAAAATCTTTTCCCATGCACAGAATATGTTGGATTGGTTCGTTTCTCCTGCCTTTCCTGAATGATAATGCTGCACCCCTCTTGCAGAGAAAGTGAGCCGCCTTCGACAGTCTTCTTCTAACACCTCCTCTGAGAAACGAAGTGTGGGAGTGGAGTTAGGTGCAGAAAAGGCTGGGGACTTTGCCTCATGCCTGGGACGCTTCTGGCGTGGGGCTGTGGAATCCAACCCATGGCACAGCCAGGGCTGCAGACGAGAGGGCCGGGCAGAAAGGCCCACCTTTCCCCCTGCAAAAAAGTGTGAGTCTTCTGGGAAGAGACCAAACGCCCCTTTGCCCTTCCTGTTTCTTCTCCACTTTCTTCCTTTTAAGGAGGTTAAAGGCCTGGCTGATTCTCACTCTGTTGAGAGTCCTCTGGGTCCCTGATCTGACACTAGCCTGGGGGCAGCGACAGGACAAGGGGGCTCTAGGCTATACCCTCTCAGTATGTGAGCACCAAGGCTGTCCCAGCCCTGGGAGGTGCCCCGGTCAGCAGCTCTGAGTATTTTGTTGACATTGATCGAAACGACAACTCACTTTGAGAATCTGACAGCTTTGGCCCCTCTGTGGACGAATGTACACACGCGAACACAAAGCTCCACCCCTTTCCTGGCGGAAGAGGGCTCCAGGTTAAGAATCAGTGGCCCACAGGGTGATCCGATGGTCATTCACAGTCCCCCCAGCTTTCTCCCGAGGGTCTTACCTATGCATGGGATGTCGATGCCCCTGAAACAGCGACAGGTCAGGCTGGCAGAGGGACACTCTCAGGGTGGCCACTCAGGGGAGTGAGCGATGAATGCCACATCCTGAGAAAGCATATCCCACCCCCCTCCAAAGGTCTTAGGGTGAAGGTTCCAGTAGTGCCATCGCCCCCACATTTCTATCTCCCTCTCTTCTCACATTTCCTGGTTCACAAAGCAAAAGCCAACGATGCCCTCCACTGGACAACTGCCTCGAGGAGACCAACGACTGCCCATCAGTCAGAAGGGAAGAAAACCACACCAGAAAATCAAACCATTTTATTGTGCAATTTCCTTCTACCAGAAAATTACTAAAAATATAAATATTCTCTCTCTAGATAATCCTCAAGATAGATCTGTAATCTTCCTCCTCCACCAAACCAGGGCCAACTTTCTTGTTCTTTTTAAGGGTTGAAGGGCTACATACATGTGTGTCTTCCATACCACACGCACAACATCCACAGATGTGTTTCCTTGCATCTGAGGGGATACACCCTCCTCCTGCCGGGTTCTGGAAGCTCACCGTGTAATCTATAAGGATAAAACTGTGTGCTGAAGGGAGGGTTACGATTAACGGAGACACAAAAGACCCTATGGTCCCAACTTCCTTCAGTGGACACAGAAGATAAGTCCTTCGCTCCTTGTTAGCCTGTCCTCTCAGGGACTGGGCTACGTGGAGGTCAAGTGCCCAGAGAAGCTGGACTCACCAGGAGGGATTGGGCGAGGGGCTGCCATGCTGCAACCCCGGGAAGGTTAGCTGTTGAGATGGACATGGAAACCAGGTGGGCTTTCGATGGAGTTGTTGTTCTGAGCCAAGGCCCTCAGTAGGAGTAGTAGTAGCTGTTCCTGCTGGGCTTTGAGGAGCACTTAGCCCCGAGCACCGGGCAATTTCTGCAGCATCTGAGACCAGACGTCAGACTCAGCCTCCGGAGGTAGCAGCATCAGCCCCTGCAGCAGGATGGCTGAGTTGTATGCAACTAGCAATTGGAGCGGGTCCCATGGCGCCTTACTCAGCATCAGACACGAGTCTGAAGAACTCTGGGCTCACTGGCAATGGTCCTGGGACTGACTACCTGCTGGGATCCCTTTGCTTATCCCGGGTCTGGCTGTAGAGGGGAGACAAGGTACTCAAGCCAGCCTGGACCTGCAACATCTGTACCTGTAGCTACCATGTCACCTGGCCAGAGCCACTCTGGTCTCTGGGGGAGCAGCAGCCCCACCCCACAGGTGCCTGCTAAGCTTCCTGTCTGAAGAACAAACCTTGCTTCTGGCATGGAAAGCTCACTTGAAACTGGGCTTGCTCCCAGGATGTGTGTTTGGAGCCTCTACCCTCATGCCCAGCTCTGTGTGTTTTGTGTGATATCTTAACCATTCTGGGAAAACTCGCAGGACCCTAAATGCTAGTCTCAAGAACAACTCTCTGACATCAGGGTCAGATGCCAGATCCTGGGAGTAAGGCGGGATCTATGTGCAATAACAGCCCTGCCCACTCCAGCAGGGCCTGCAGGGGGGAGGGAGGGGAGACTCCGTTTTGTGGTGAAGCCTCACTTACAGGGCAGAGGGCAGGGCATGGGAGGGCTGTGGCGAGGCTGCACAGCTGCAGAAGCCAGAATGCAGGACGCGCCACATCCTAGGGGACCACTGAGGCGCCCAGTTCCTAGGAGTCAGCGTGGACGTTCTTTATGGCAGAGGTAGTGGGGAGGGAGGCGGGGGCCTGGTGATGAAACGAACTGGGAAGTGAGCCCTGGATGTCTCAGAGTTCATGGGTGGGAAGCCAAACAATGAACCGAAAAGGGGAGGCCGCAGGAACCGGACTGCTGCACAGCCTGCTCCAGGGAGCCCCGGGGCTGCAGGAGCCCAGGCGACCCCAGCACAAGCACAGAGCACTTTCGCTTCATTAAAACTACACAACCTCCACAGCTCTCACCACATTCCAGCCTCTCGCCTGCGTCGCTCGGCTTGCACACTTACCGCACCCAGGCCCTGGAACTGCATCGCTCTGGCTGCAGGGTGGCCCCTAAAAAGCTGCTCCAATCCCCAGTGACTGCTCTTCTCTGTCCTGTCTTCACACCCTTCTCCACTGCTCTGCTCTGGGTTTTCTGGGAACCATGCCTGAATGTCGACACCACCCCCAAGTTCCTGGGCCTCCCCACGAAACAGGATCAGAACATGCCCTGCTGCCTCTGCGGAGCCCGCTCGAGCCTGATCTTTCCTTCTATCGGGGAGCCCGGGCGCAGCCGGTCACCTCGTTTCCCCAGGTGCCACTCCAAGGCAGGCAGAGGGATTTCATTTTGTATCCTACATCTACCAGATGGGGGGAAACCTCGGGAACCCTGAGCGACAGGGTGAACTCTCAAGGTCTGGCCTGGGAAGCATCCTGTTGGGCGCCCACTCCAGGGCAGAGGAAAGACGGTGACCAGGGGCCAGAGCTGTCTTGGGACCAGGAGGAGCTGTGGCCGGGCTGCGGTCAGGGTGTGCGGCTCTCCGGGCCACGGTCCATCATCAAACCAAACCCATCATTCCTCATCCAGCCTATTCCCCCTGGGGCAGGGGCCTCTGGGCCCATCAAGGCAGGCAGGGAAGGAATCCGGGCGGGCGTGGAGGGTGGTGGGGGGAGGAGTAGGGGAGTAGCCAGCATATGGGAGACAAGCACAGAGGATTCCCGCAAGCCCCATCACCCTGGGCTGGTGGCCCTGCCAGCCAGGGGGAAGCCAGGACAAGCTCAGGAGTAGAAGTGCTCCAATGTCCAAGGGCCACAGCCAACGCTGAGAAAAGCCGACAGAAAATCAGGCTCAGGGTTGGCACTGAGTCCTTTGCCATTCTGCAGACAGACTCTCTGGACAGGACTACTCGTGCACTTCCAGCCCTGCAAAACCCCACGCGGGAGGACTGGCTCTCTCTGCTGGTGCCTCAAGGAAGACAAAGGGCATGGCGGCCCTGGGTGAGGGCCACGTGCACAGGGGAGGAGAAGGCGGAGGAGGAGAGGGGCGGAGCTCGGCAGGGAAGAGGAGAGCGCTACTCAAAGGACAGCAGGTCTGGGTGAGGGCCCTCATTGTCGGGGCTGGAGGTCCGTGCCTGGGAAGGGGGGCGGCCGTCCTCCCAGGACTCGGCCAGGTTGACGGGGCTCAAGCTGAGTTTGAGGCCATTCCTCTCGATGAGGCCGGGGGAGGAGGCCCTTCTGTGCTCAGTCATCTTCAGCTTGGCTTCATCCTGGCTGTCCTTGTGGATGAGGTCAGGCACTGACAAGGACACCTCTCCATTGGGCAGAGCCTCACGCCTCTCCCCCATCTCCATGGTGGCCTCTGGCTGCGCAGCGTCTGCTGGGACAGGTTGGGCAGTGGGAGGGCAGTCCTGCGGCTGCCCAGGTGACAGCTCTGTCCCACAGTCCAGACTGCTTAGGACAGGCTGCGATGAAATCAGCATGTCCTGCGTGGTCTTCAGGGCCCGAGGGGTTCGCTTTCTAGTTATGGGAGGTGGAGGATCCAGCCGAGGGAACGCTTCTTGCAGGACTGACCTGGAAGGTTGATGACAATAAACGTGTGCTTTAAGGACGGTGATGTACCTGTCCATGCCGCATCCTTGCTCCTCTAACTCCAGCTCCACTTGCAACCCACCCACCCAAGGTGCGCTTTACCCCCTAGGTTCTCGTTCTTGGTTTAGCAGGTGGGTCTTAGTTAGCAACTTGAGCACCACAACTGGCTTTTAGACTGTTCCATCCACACTCAGTGTTCAGAGCAGCACACAGTGTTGCCTCCGGAGACAGGACAAAGACCCCTGGGGAAGCGTGTCATGTCAGAACCCACGCAATAAGCCCTGTAAAGGACGTCGTCACCTCGGACACATGGGCGTTTAAAACAAAGCCAGGAAAGGACCCGTTGGCACAAAGTGGAAGAGTAGGAGGCTGCCATGGGTGGCTTCTCCCACCCTGTCTCTGGTGGGCTCTGGCAGTGCAGGCTTCTCCACGGCCGACAGCCCGGGGCGGAGGTTCTCAGCTCTGGCCGGGCATCAGAATCCACCTGGGGAGCTTCTGGGCAATACGTGGGTTCGAACCCAGCCATGCCAGGTACTGACTTTGTGACCTTAAGCGACTCACTTTACCTCTTTGAACTTGACTTATCTGTAAAATTGAAATATAATCTGCCTCCCAGGGCTCCCATGAGGGTTAGATAATACGATGCAACTAAAGTATGTAGCGCTGTGCTAAGGACCTCGTGGGGTGCTCGATAAACCTCAGCCATGGTCTCGGGGGTGGGGAGGTGAAGCCGGCACCCATGAACGTGGTCCCACCCATGAGCTCTTCTCCACAGGACAATCTCTCATCCCTTCCTCAGGGCTGCTGTCCCCTGGAGACACTGCGGTTTGTCCCTGTACCTATTCCAGGGGGTCCGCAGAGCTGCAGGGATGTTGGGGGAGGGGGGACTCACCTCTCGTCCTCCGGCCAGGCCCCCCCTGAGGCCACGTCCACCCCACTGGCCAGCTGGGCCCCTGCAGTCTTGTTGATCTCCGTCACACCCACGCTGCCCAGGCTCGAGGGCTCCTTTCTCCGCAGGAAGTCGTTAACTCTGGCCCCCATGGCTTTGCCCAAGTTCTTGAGGTGCTGGCTGCTCCCCGCCCAGAGTCCCGGCCCACCAGGCTCCACGGAGCCCAGGGCGGCAGGGCCGGGGGCCGCAGGCCTGGACAAGTGGGGGAAGGAGCGGCTGGCCTGGAGCTTCGGAGTCAGGGCTGCGTTCACGTTCTCGAACATGCTGTGGTCAACTACGGACAGAGGGAAGACAGAGAAATGGATGAGAGGGGAGCAGGACCTCTGACCACATCCTCCGGCTTTTCTTTTCCTTACACTGTACCCAAAACTCCTAACTTCATAAGGCTTTGGAAATATTCAAGAAAGAGAGCCAGCAAAGATACTCTTGAACTTTCCAGTACAGTTTTTTTTGGATGGGATACAGAACCAGAAATTCTAGTTCTGTCCCACCCAAGTTTACGAGTGATTTTTAACCCATGCTGTAAAAAAGCAAACTTATTTCTTTATACCTGCCCCTTGACCCATGGCGTGACCCCTGTACCCTGGAGTCACCAGGCCCTTGGAAGTAAAGGAAAAATGAAGATGAAGCAATGAAACATGACATTTTTACACTGCTGTGAGCACATGCTGAGCTCTGACTCAGGCAGCGGGACAGAAGCTGGTGGAGGGACGGCAAGCATGCGGCTTGGTGTCGTAGTGCCCCACAGAAAGCTCATTTCCCCCGTGGAAAACGGGCCAACAGTTCCTCGTGTGTACCGAGGTGGAACTTGGGCGAGTGGCCAGCTCACGTGCAGAGACGCTGAGTGATGGTTCAGAACCAGTTCCTACGAAGGTACTCGGTCCCAGCGAAGCATGAAGATCTTGACAAACACCATGTGGGGCATGGTAAGGTACCTACTTACAGATGGAGGAGGGGACTCAGCATAATGAACTGCCATGCCTGAGGTCACACCACTAATGACTGGTGGAGGTGGAGATGGAACTCAGGTCTTTTAACTCAAAACTCAGGGTTCTTTCAACTACTTTGCCCTGCCATGGATCGTGGAACAGCTGCCTCACTATATGCCTGGTACCTGGTCTTTCTCTCAGGGATCTTCTTGGGCTTGAATAATTAACTCAAAGAGCTGGGTAAGACCCATTGGATTGCAAAGATTTCCAAGACAGAGGCCATGCTTCATCTTTGTATCTTCAGTACCTAGCCTAGGTCTGGTACATAGGAGGTGCTCAATAAATACCTTGAACAGCCAAAACCCATTCTGCAGATGGAGAGTTGTGGAAGCCAAGATGGTAGCCCCAAGGTTTATTGTTGAAAAGGCTGGAGCTCCAGGCCCTGAGCCATGCTGTTCACATACTCTCACCTGGGCACCATCTCCCTACCTGGAAATCCAGCTTAGTAATCAGGCAGCCAGACCCACTCTGGGGCCATAGAAACAGGCCCGAGGTTTCTGTCTATACCAAACTACCCCAGATGTCGTGTCAGTCTTTGGTTACTAGGCTCCTTTCCTTGTCAACACTTCTGCTAAATGCCTGTTCTCGCTAAGTCCTTATTTTCTTCCGTTGAATTTCTGCATAAAGCAGTTCTTTCTGCCCTGTGGTGCTATGTCCTGGGCCAAGGGACTATTCTCTTTCTTGTGGTTTCAGCAGTGCTACCTGCTCTGGGCCAACTACCTAGGGAAGCCACATTCGTAGGGCCTTTGGGTGACAGGCAGAGATCATGGGAAAACGGAGATCGCTCTCTGTGGATGAGGCTCGCAGTCTTCACCTCTGTAACTGCACCTACTCCGTATGCAGATGAAAGCCCCACTGTGAGCTGGGGGACATGGCAGGGGACTCATGGCATAGCATCCCTGGGACACAGGGCCCAAGCTGGCCGGATGCAGACCCAGCACGCCAGCAAGAGCTCCCAGCTGCCCCGCAATAAGCACGGTCATCAACCCGATGATTGTCCTAAGAGTGTATCTTGCCACATTCTCCACTTTGGCATGATTTGCCTACCACGTCCCACATCCTTCTTATTTTCTTTAACTATGTAATCTGCAAACTAGCAAAAGAGATTCGGAAACTAAACCATTTAACTGTCTTCCCCTAAATCAGAAAGTACACGGGCCACTATGAAACCATGTAAACTACCTGGAGAAGGCAAATCCCCCAGCACCCACGGTGGTGGTTTCCTTATTGGTCTAAAGCGAGTCTTCAGAGCAGACACACTCATTTTTAAAAGCGTAAGCTTCAAACACACCTGCCAAGGTGATTTGTAAATGACGAGCCCCTATCATTACTTTAAAAACACACTCTTTATAATAACTGTGCACTATGCAGCATGTTGGATTTCCTGTACTCCTTGCCCTCTACCCTTCATAACGTGATAGCCTATAAAATACACTGAATTCTTAAGTAATCTAGTCTATCATACACTCTCTCTACAATTGTGTAAATCTTTCTGTCTCTACAATAAAACAGTAAGCTCCTCAAGGGGTCATCACATTTAAAGTGCTTTTCATCTGCTACAGTGGCCTAGCTTTGGATCTTACACAACAGTAGGCATTTAATAAGTTAGCATAATTGAATTTGGATTTTATATGAATTCTTAAAAAAAAAAAAGACTACATGATGGGGCTGACATTGTAGAGAAACTGCTCATAAATCTTATTCCATTTACAAAAGTGACTCAAAAATATCCCTCTATAGAAGTGTTCTGCAGGGCCTTTTGAGGTCAGGCCAGGAGAAACTGTCCTTCTCATCAAAGTGGGTCTCTGCCTGGGGCTGCCTTCATCCCCGAGTCCGAGGGACGTGCAGTGAGCCCCTTTCTTACCGATGGCTCTAATGACCTCCACACTCTGTCCTTTCTGCCTCAGGACTAGAGGCTTGGTGGTTTAGAAAATAATGGCGATGGAGGAGAGGAGAGATGACTGGACCCCAGCTGGGTGGCCCTCCCAACAGCACCCCCCAACATGCACACACGCGAGCAGAGGGGGACACCTAGGGACGTAAGTCACCCACAAGAAAGAAGGCATCTTACCTGTCCGAGAAAGGGGCTCAGAAAGCAGGTGGGAAACAAACGAGAGAAAGACATAATTTACGCAGTGACCACTCACTTTGAGACTGTCACCTCCTGCCTGGGCCACCAGCAACAACATATCCAGGGAGGATATAGAGCATGCAAGACAGAGGCCCTGCAACTAGGGTCGTTACAAACCCTGGAATGTCCGGGCTCCCGTCCACTTTTCATTAACTAAACCAAAACAGGGTCATATCTTAGAAACTCTACAAATAGGCACTGAGAGATTCAGCCTCCCATATTTCCCCCCCAATATTTTGAACCCTCTTTAAGCATATCAGAAGTTCCTAGCTGGCAGTGGGAGAAATGTGACGGGCCAACACAGAATGAAATTCTAAGTCCTCTGGCCCCGTGTGCGGCACTCACATGGATGCTATTTTGCACGTGTCAATCGCTAGATTTTAAGCCAGGGAGATGTTCATCCACTCCAACTCAGAGTCTAAATTTACAACATGGAGAAACGAAGTGGCAGAGAGGTTTTCCCAACATGACACAGGTAGCCAGCGGCAGCGGGGCAGTCAGAAGTCACGCACGCTGAACCCCAGACCCCACCATCTGTCTCCACAGCAGGGTGGCCCCACTGAAACTGCCAACACCTTCAAAGTTACCCAAGCACGCAGCTCAATTTATATCCCAACACATTCTAACATTCCGAACCAGGCCATGAGGGAGGAACAACAGAAATCACGTTTTCCCACTGCCCTTCCGTTGTTTAAGTATCTCGAGTAAAGACAGGCAGTGAAGACGACTCCAGGCTCCCCGTGCAGACGCGACTCGCACCCTGCTCCCCAGCGCTCCAGCAAACGGAGCTTGTCGTTATTTCTGGAGTGGCCCTCATCCCCCCACGTAGCATAAATGCACTCGCTGTTTAGATCTAAAGTTCTGTTTCTAGTTGACATGCGGTGACGATCTAAAAAGGGGAACCTTCAGCTTATCCTCAAAGTGTCGCCCTTATTCCACACATCCCACTAGTTAGTGCACAACGGCATTACGTGACAAAAGCAAAGCAGAGAGAAGAGGCAATGCTGCCTCTCTGGAGGCCAGAGTCTCCCCGGCACACCGATTCACAATGAGCAAAGTGGTATGGAGTGAGCCACTCCTTTGCATTTCAGCCACTTGCTGAAAAAAAAGCACCAACCACCAAAAAGAGTATCTGGTCCCTATTCTTAGGAAATGCATACTGAAGTATTTAGCTGTAAAAGGATATAATATTGTAACTTACCTTCAAATAGTTCAGAGAAAAATTAACTGTGCACACACATACATGGAGGTGGGGGAAGGGAGGGAAGGAAAGAAGGAATTGATGAAGGAATGGGGTAAAAGATTAATAGGAAAACCTGGATACAGGTATGTGGATGTTCTTGGTATTGATTTGATTTTTTTTTTTTTTTTTTTGAGACAGAGTCTCGCTTTGTTGCCCAGGCTAGAGTGAGTGCTGTGGCGTCAGCCTAGCTCACAGCAACCTCAAACTCCTGGGCTCGAGTGATCCTTCTGCCTCAGCCTCCCGGGTAGCTGGGACTACAGGCATGTGCCACCATGCCCGGCTAATTTTTTATATATATATCAGTTGGCCAATTAATTTCTTTCTATTTATAGTAGAGACGGGGTCTCGCTCTTGCTCAGGCTGGTTTTGAACTCCTGACCTTGAGCAATCCGCCCGCCTCGGCCTCCCAAGAGCTAGGATTACAGGCGTGAGCCACAGCGCCCGGCCTTGATTTGATTTTTGTGACCTTCATACACTTGAAATTATTTCCAAAGAAAATGTAAAAATATACCTCAACCCCCAAAACAGAAACTAAAATAAAATGACAAAAATATTCCATGGCAGAGGTCAGGCAGGTAAAAAAGAAAGGTGGTCAGAGAGGACAGAGGTTTCCAGAACTGGAGGGAAAGGTACAGCAGTGTCAACACAGAAAAACAAAAAGAGGACAGACAGTGTCACCATCATCTCTCTACTGCACTGTTCCTTCTCTCTGGGTATTCTCACTCAGGGCAGGCCACCGAGGAGTGACAGGGCAAAAAAAAAAAAAATCTTTCAAATTTTTAATCTTGCTTGTAATAATAGATTCCATCAGTCTTTCTGAGGGGTCAAACTAGCTGGCAAATGGAATCATGTGACCTTGTGATGTCAACTGCACTCGGAATGTTTATCGTCTGGACAACCCAGCCAGCCTCCTGGGAGCAGGTGTGCGATCTCCATGTCCTGCAGTGGTCAGAAGATGGAGAACTTCTCACTCCTCAGCATCTCTGGACCTCGAATCTCCTCCTCTGCCCTGAGCACTTTTCCTGACATTATGTCCTCACGTGCCACCAGCTTGCCAGGTAAGCTCTCGTGCCACTAGGGCCACAAAGATATAGTTGTTTTTTTTTTTTTTATTTTTAAAAAACAACAACTTTTAATTGAGTATTCTACCAGATCAGGTTCCAGGACCACAACTTAGGGAGAAAGTCTAATTACACATGGGGAGAAAATTAATTTTCGAAATGCTGCATTCATGGTAAATAATTCCTGCTGTTCGTTAATTCTGGCAAAGGAAGAAAGGGGGCGGGGGAGACATGTGCTGTCAAGTTTTTTTTCTCCCTAGAATCTGCGTGAAATCTCAAGGCTGTGGTCTGTCTACAGAAAGAGCAGGTATTAGTTTTAGCTCTGTTTTGACAAGCTGGAGAAGATTTAGACTTAGCAAACCATCAGGCGCAGTCTCAGCATGAGGGTAACTGACGAGCACGTCACGGAATAAAGGTGGACGCTCTGAGGACTTGCTATTTAAGTATCATCCTCAGACCTGCAATACCAGCGTCACCTGGGAGCTTGTTAAAAATGTAGACTCTCAGGCCCCCACTCTAGACCCACTGAATCAGAATCTGCATTTCTAACAAGATCCCCGGGGGATTCACATGTGCATTAAAAATTCAGAAGTACTGTTCTCGGGAGTGATTCTCCTAAACACCCACTCGCCTATACACATGACATTTATAAATCTGTGCCCCAAATGGAGCACAGCCACTACTCTGGGATTCGAGGCGGGTCAGCTTTTTATCCCAGTGTTAGCAGCTACCCCAGCGTGTGCCGAGCAGCAAGGGCCCATATGAACCTTCTCTGATGGTGGGTAGGACATGCTTTCGACGGGAGGACCAGGCTTCTCATCCTCAATGGGGCCACGCAGCATTGCTGTGCACCCCGTGACCAGAGCTCCCGCCCTGCACCCTGGGTCCCAGAGCACCCAGAGGCCTGCAATGCAGAGTGAAGTCATATATGTGATGAGATGCAGGAGGGCCATATGAGGGGGCAGGCCAGGCAAAGGGGTGCCATCTGGACCGTGTCTTAAATCCCCCTTTCCAGGGAATCTTTCATAGGCCTGAAGGACAGCACCCCATTTGGAATTCCCTAAGGTGTCTGCCTCGCTGGGTTCAAGAGGTCATTGTTTTACTTCAGCTTTGAGATGCTTTGAAGTGCAGAGGTTGAGCCTCTAGGTATGTCCCAAGTAGAGGACGCCCAGCCTTGCTCAGCTCACCAGAGTGTTTCTTCTGTAACCCAGACATTGCAAAGACAGCGCTACCCACTGAGGCATCCAGCCCAGCTCAGGCCCTGCCACCCCAGTACCAAAGCAGCGCTCTCCGGCATGGGGTGCATAACACAGTGCTCTCACCAGGTGAGGCCTTCTGCAGCTCGGGGCAGGGACATGTGAGAAGCTGAGGATGGACAGGGGCTGCTCCCCTAAGGGAAGGGTGCCCACAAGCTGGATCAGCACATGCCGCCATTTTACCTGCACCTCCTATCTGGGCCTTCTTCCTTTAGTAGAGACCTGCAGGCCTGTGGAGGCTCTTGCCTCTCCTGTCCTGTTCTCAAGCTGGTAGACTAGAGCAGTTTCTGCCTGAGGGGCTACGAAGGGACCAAGATGGGTAGCGAGGCTGAAATAATGGTCAGAACCATTGGTGGTGAATGAGGACTACAGGCGGCCAGTGGTCTGGCTAGCCCCTGGGCCGCCTGTCCATGTCTGTCCTCAGAGGAGTCAGAGGACAAGCTGTCTCCAGGGAGGGAAGGACCTGACAAATGTCAAGGCTTAGTGACAGAAAGGGGCCTCTCCTGCCCAGAGACCTGATGGCCATTTATAGCAATAGAAAACGAAAGCAGCAGGAGCGAATGCCCTCTCGGCTCGCCCAGCCCCTCTTCCACAGCTCTCAGAACCGCAGCCACGGCGGGGTGGAGGGAACCGAGGCTGCGGCCAGTGCTTGCCTTCTTGCCCTTCCGTGTCTGCTCACCGCCTCCCGCCAGCTCAAGTCCACGCATCCCGGCCGCGGCCAGAGGCTCAGACCCAGCCCTTTCCTTTGCAGACTGCACGTTGGGGGACACCCAGAGCGGGGAGCAGCTGAGGCGGAACTGCACCATCTACCGGCCCTGGTTCTCCCCCTACAGCTACTTCGTGTGCGCGGACAGAGAGAGCCACCTGGAGGCCTGCAGCTTCCCAGAGGTGCAGCGGGACGAGGGCAGGGGGGACAACTGCCTTCCCGAGGACATGGCTGAGAGCATCTGCTCGTCCTCTTCTTCCCCAGAGAACACGTGCCCCCGAGAAGCCACCAAGAAATCCCGGCACGGCCTGGACTCCACAGACTACATCACATCCCAGGACATCATAGCGGCCTCCAAGTGGCACCCGGCACAGCAGAATGGCTACAAGTGTGCAGCCTGCTGCCGCATGTACCCCACCTTGCACTCCCTCAAGAGCCACATCAAGGGGGGCTTCAAGGAGGGCTTCAGCTGCAAGGTGTACTACCGCAAGCTCAAAACCCTCTGGGGCAGGGAGCAGAAGGCCCGGCCCGGGGACAGGCTCTCCTCAGGCAGCTGCCAGGCCTTCAAGTAGTCCTGCCACACACCTCAGGTAAACAGGGGGCGAAGCCTACTTATGTCTCTAGAGAGATGCCAATAAATCAAAGTTAGTCACAGCCTCCTGTCCGGTCTGAGGTCACCCTGCACCACCTGTTGTCCTGGCCGTCACCTGGTCCCCAGCCCTTTCGGCTAAGTGTTGCCTAGCAACACCAGGCCTGACTCCCGTCTCCCTCCTCTCTTTAAAATAAAGATGGTACCTCAAGTTTGGGAATATAGTTGAAGACAGTGGTCCTCCAAGTGAGGTTCCCAGACCAGCAGTATCAGCATCCCCTGGGAATTTGTTAGAAATGAAATTCTCAGGCCCTGCGCAGGCCTACTGAATCAGAAACTATGGGGGTGGGCTTGGCACCCTGCGTTCTAACCCCTCTCCCAGCTGATTCTGATGCAGCTCAGATGTGAGAACCACTGCTCTGGGGTCCTGGCCTTTCTGGTTGGTTCCTGTGTGATCAGTGGTCCGTACTGGGGAGAAGAGATTGGATGCTCTGTCCTGTTTGCGTGGAGAAGAAACCTCTGCAGTTCTTAGATGTTAGATCTGCAGGGACGTTACGCCCCTGAGCATAAGGCAGGGAAAAGGCAAATAGGGCCGAGCCTGTCCCCACCACATGCACCACTATCCTTCACTTAGAACGGGCATCTGTGGCTGGAGCAGAACAGAATCACTTTTGACCCAGGGCACATCTTTACATGGCTGCTTCGAGTCATGTCAGAACGGGCAGGTAAACGTGTGAAACCACGGCTTCCTGTTACCAAGTAAGGCGCCCAGCAGACAGCCCTGACCCCTACTCATGTCTGAGCGAATTTTACTTTCTGACTTAGGTGAGCATCAGGGTTGTAGCGACAACATCTATTTGTCCCATTATGTGTTTTTTTTTTTAAAAAAAGGAGAACAGAACACTTGTTGGTCATACTGTCAGGCGTGATTTATCCTCTTGCTCATCTCCCTGACGACTCAGTGGCCCGTCCACTGCAGTGGACTTTGCCTTTCAGGGACCCTGGCACCCACCCTCCCTCAGTCTTTGTCGCGCTCATGGCTTGGCTAGTAGGTGGGGTGGAGGGTCTTAGTAACTCTTCCTGGAGCCTTGCCCTCTGCTTTAGCAGAGCTGCTCTGCTGACCACTGTGCTGCTAAAATCTCAGCAGAGTGAGAGGGAAGATGGGCTCGAATCCTCATCACATCACATGCCAACACCACGCCAGCCCACGCCCCACCACCCAGCCAGACTCCCAGAGGCCACCTGACCGACAGGCTCCAGCTGGACCAGGAGCAGGGACTTGGGGGTCATGACCTGTTTGCTCCAGGTGAGGTGCTGTCTTGGCATCATTCCCAGGACCTCGTGCCCTCAGGGAGCAGATGGGTGACTCTGGGCTTCTTAGTCCCCACTCTGAGCTACTGCTTCTCCGGAGAAGCCACCTAAGCCCTGAAGGCTCCTCCTTACACACAGGTGGCTGTGCACGTACACCCCCAGGATGGGGCTCCTGAGCCAGAAAGGAGGGCATATACAGGTGGGTGGTGGGCAAGGGACCACTCATGGTCTCACTATCATCTGGGACAACCAGGAAAGGAATCGGCCTCTGGTCTGGTCTCCCGCCTTCCACCAACCCCATACCCCCTCCTCGAGCACATCTGTATCCCAGGCACGGAGCACATCAAAAGAGGGGAAGCAATGAGGTCAGGACTGAACCCAGCACCACCGCATGTGCCCACACTGCCAGGCAGGTGTGCATGGGTAGTGTCCTCTCCCTAAAGACAAGGTGCTTCCACTTGTCCCATTTAATGCAGAACCATTATAACACCACAGATCTTCTCGTACAGAGCAGAGTTGCAGCACAGCAAGAGAAAGCTCCCAGCAAACAATTGTACTGACCGGCACAGGTGCAGGAGGGAGGAAGCCAACTAAATGGTAAACTGAGCTGTACCCTGGGTCACTGCCGGGCACTCTCTGCTGGGTGCTTTTAAAATGCAATCTCATTCACTCTGTTAATAGCTTTATGTGACAGGCACTGTGCCCAGCTTACAGGTGAGAATATAAAGCTCAGTTCAGTTCACTCACCCAGAAAAGAACAGAGGGCATGTGAACCCATTATATAGACCCTTCCAGCTTTCCTTCTGACCTGGACCCGACAAAACATCAGGACTAACAACCCCTCTTCCCTCAAAATGGCTCAAAGTTCCAGCAGAAGGGATCTGGCTTCCGTGCAGCCTGTTCTGTAAGATCCTGCAGCTCATTTCTCTAATCCTTCCCTCCTTTGCCAGCTTCCTCCCTTCCTTTCATCTCTGCTCCTTGCAGGGGAGGGGACCCCACATTCCTGTGAGCCAGGCTCCTCTGCTGCGCTGTGTTGCAATGACGCCATAATCCTTCCTGGTAGAGATGGGGAGGAGCCTGTCTTGCCCCCCAGTATGGACATTTCTGGAATGGGCCCATTCACAGCCCTACCAACTACGTATTTCAGGCATGTAGTTGTGGAGTCAGTGAAATTGCATAATCTTGATCATCTTAGTTATACTGGAAAACATCTATGATGTAGTACTTTTTCAAGCACTCAAAACTTGCTACTGCCCACACAGTCTAATGATTTGGAGCTTGAAAAAAATCTGCGGTCTGGAGAGCCTGCTTATAGAGCCCGAGTTTCCCAACGACAGCACTCCTGACATTTGGGGCTGGATAATTCTCTGTTGTGGGGGGCTGTCCTGTGTACCGCAGGCTACTTAGCTGTATCCCTGGTTTCTAACCACTATGCCAGTAGCGTTTTGGCAACCAAAAATGTCTCCAGACATTGTCAAATGTCCCCTAGGGGCAGCAAAATCATCCCCGGTTAAGAACCACTGATATAATCTGATCCTGCAAGGTGGTCTATGCAAATTACACGTGAAGCCACCACCACCTTCCTTCAGAGCACATGTGAATTCTGTCCAAACCCCACACCCTACGGAAGCATGTCACAGAATAGATGCTGCTGCCTGGCTTGGGAACAAGGGCGGAAGTGAGGGGGAGAGGAGGAGCAGGTGGAACAGAAGCAGCAAGAAAAGACAATGAGAAAGCTTGTAGAAATAAGAAAGGTTTATTTAGCAAAAGCCACTAGACTAGTGACAACATCCATAGAGTAAGTGCACTTACATTAACAGAATCTTTTCCCAGAGATTGGACCCAACAGAGTTAATGACATAACAGTTTTAGAAGGAGAGGGCTGGGGTTGGGGGAAGGAGGAAGCAGTCAAGCAAAGAGGAAATTAAAGGAATACAACTCCTAAACAAGGTCAGTGGAGAGAAATGAGGCAAGGCAGAGGTTTCACAGATAGCATTGATATAAGCAGGAATATAAGGAGTATAATTTCCAATCCCAATATACAGTCCATCCTGCGTAGAGAAACTGTTCCCTGGCTCTGTAACGGTGACAGCCTCTTGTGCCCGAGAGTCTGCTGGCATCTGGGGCAAGCTGGTTGGGACAGGGACCAGTAAGGTAGGGGCCCCAGGTGTCCACTTGTCCTCCAGGTAGGGCAGAGTAGGATGAAAAAGAGGCAGATGGAGTTGAGTTAGCAGAGCAAGCAGCAAGGAAGGAGGAGGACAGGGTGCCGTCGCTGGGAAATCAGTTCTGCCGAGTTCCCCTTCCTGCCCAGTTGGTGCTGACGGAGCGTTGGTGGCTGCTGACCCTTCAAGGCTCCTAGATCTGTCCTTTGTCTCCCATCTCCACACAACCAAGTGTGTGCTGGCTTGAGTCACAGTGGGGAGGATGCCAGCACACAAACCAGCGCTCCAGAAAGGGCCCGAACCGGGGAAAAGTTGGGGCCGAGGCAGGTGGAAACCACCGCGGAACATCCAAAGGGCACGAGTCTTGCATGGGCCCCAAAGTCAGTGACACAGATAACTAGTTTCTCTAATTCTTTAATCCTTCCATTTCCCTTCTTCCTTCTCTGCTCAAGCCTTTTCAAGACCATTTTAGAAACTGTTTTCCCCACTCACCACCACCCCCAGCCACATCCCACACACCTAATCTGCCAGCCTCTAGCGTCATGCTTAGCACCCACTGGCCTCGAGAAAACAGACCTTTCCCTCCTCTGGACATTCAAAATCCTAATCCTCTAAGAGGTCTAAGACTCAAGGAAGCTTGGGTTAGATTCTGTAAGCCGTGTAGGCTCAGCCAAACTGGATTCCTGACAACAGCTGCTCCTTCGCTTTCAGGGACCTCACTTTCCTGGTTCTTCCTTCCCTGTGTAGCTGGACCTACTTTCCATGGCCAATCACAACACAGAACAAAAGAAACAGAACCACACCTCTCCAACTAAATGCATGTTAGGAGAAGAACACAAACCCATTGTCGATTCAAACACCCTGGAGATTCCCATTCTCTTCTTTCTGGTCACAATCCCACATACATGTACACACCTTCCCTCACACGTGTGTATAAACACACACACCCACACACACCCATCCTATTTCCACTGACACCCTGATGCACCCAAGAGGGCTAATGTAAAGCTGCATTTATTTCCTTTCATTTGGACTTTCTGGTCTACAAGAGATCCGACTGTGGCTCTAAGAAAAGCATTGCACTTTTATTTCTATAAATTCTAAAGCAAAGCTAAGGTTGACGAATTCCATTTCGGGGCAATCGTATCCTTCCCAACTGACCCTCTAATGATACTGGAGCCTGGGTCTGTAGCTTGTTGTCCAGGACTAGCATGTCTCGAGCTCTCTCTTCAGGCATCTGGAAATCTATTAACAGCCACTGATGGCCGTATGGGAGCAAAAGGAGCTTTCCCTCACCGCCCCAGTCAGCCTGTTAGCAAGTGGTGATCCCTACGCAAGGTCTGGATTGTAAAAGACGAGAAAACTGCACGTGGCACTTTTTACAGGTGTGTTTGAGGCACGTACCTACAAAGATGGGCCAAGAGTGACGTGGCTGTGGTCCCTGACCTAAGTGGCAGTGATTCTGAGGAGTGGACAAAAGCAATCTCAGCTATCATCAGCCTGTGTCTATTTCTGTCTCCTTTTTTTTTTTTTTTTTTTTTTTGCAGTAAAAACTGACCACTTCTGCCCAATGGAGGGGACGGGTTAAGAGGTAAGGCTGGGGGGCTCTGGGTCTCAGAGGCTCTTAGAGGCAAAGTGATACAATAGTTTCAGCTGGCACAGCCCTGGAGGGCAGGACACGGGGGAGGGAGGGACGCTTGCCAGCCTCCATTGAGGTGGGCTGGGCTGCAGGCAGGGGCGCAGGGTTTCACAACTGAAGAATCAGACCTAAGTGACTTGGGGCAGAAAACAGGCTCTTCTCCCTCTGGACTCTCACAGCCAGGGCCTGAGCCACCGTCGAGCTCCCAGGCTCCCTCCGAGGCAACACCCAACACCCAGCAAGAGCAAATGTTTGGATTCAGTTCTTCTAAGAGCTTATCCACTGTGACACATCCCAATTCCATGCTCACACTGTAGAAAGCAGCCTGGCTTGTGCAGCCCAGAGCATTCAACCTCTACAATCTCAGCAAGAGCCCGGAGAAGGACCTTCTCCCACCGAGGGCGCAGGAGGGCTAGGCAACTCATAGCTTCCTGATATCCAGAAACAAAGCACCTGAGAAGGTACCGATGGCTTCCCTTCACGCTGGGGACCGCGGAGGTGGGGAGAGCAAGGGGGCACAGGGCGCCACACACAGCAGAGGGTCCTGATGACAGCAGGGGGGAGGAGCAGGTCCTCCAGCAACCTGCCCCACCGCCCCCACCACCCTCTAATCACAAGCAGGGAAGGAGCTGATTCTCCTCTGGGGATCCAATTGCTTCCCCACTTTGCCCTCCAAAGCGAGACCCTACTCCTTTTCTGGAACCTCACGCTCCAGGCCCCGGGCATTATCCTCAGCAGAGCGCGCTGGCTGGGCGTTCCCCTACCCGGGCGGCAGCCAGACACGGCCCCTCCACACCACGCCGCCTCCCGCGCCATCGCCTCGCCCCTACACGGCGATCTCGTCGTCCAGGCCGTCGCCCAGCTCCTGCCTCTGCAGGACGTTCAGCAGGCGCGGCAGCTCCTCCTGGGACCACGAGTCGCGCTCCTCGCTCTCGTCCGTGTTGGACTCGTACTCCGAGGCGATGCCCGACTCGCGGAACTTGATGAGCTCCAGGCTGCCCAGGAGCGGCTGGCCCTGCGCCGGGGGCGGGGTGTCCTCGGGCGGCAGGAAGCGGAAGCACTCCAGCTTCACCAAGCAGTCGCGCCTACCTAAGGGGCTGCCCGCCGGGTGGGCGAAGTCAGCCAAGCCCGCGCCCAGGGGCGGCGAGTGCAGGTCCTCCGGCTTAGGGGTCGTGGGGTCACAGAGCACGGGCAGGGCTCCTGAGCGGAAGGTGATCTCCAGCAAGCTGTCCTGGGAGCCCACTGGAGGGGGAGACAAGAGGGAGAGGAGGGGCGGTGTTAGGCCAGGGTGCTGGTTGGGGAAGCCCGCCCTCTGACAGCCCCCTCCAGGACCAGCTCGGCAGCACCTCTCGGGGGTCCACATCTCTTGATACTTCACCCCTTCCCCCGCTCCCACTAGCCCCAGACACACCCGGATGGGGGGAAGGAGCTTGGAGGACATGGTAAAGGCTGGGCAACGAGAACCACCTGATTGGGGGGCTGGGGGGAGGGAGACCGCTGAATGCCTTGGAAGGGTTTGTGGTAGGAAGAAAGGTTAACCCCTTGAGAGAACCATGTTCAAAGCATGTACTCTTAGTACAATCGTGTAAATCGGCATTTAATTAGGAGATATGAGGGTCTCAAACAAAAATCTGGAAAATCCAGAGAGGCTTACATAGACTGGTGAGGTGCAGTGGTTCCCAATCCATACCTTTGGGCCACTTAAAAATACAGACTCCCAGCCCTGCCCCAGTCCTGATGAGGCAGAATCTCTGTGGGCTGGACCCAGTAACATGCAATTTTTTCTTTTTTTTAAAAAGCTCATGGGATTTGGGGAAATTAGATATAAGTTTGAATCTTGGTTCAACCTCTTGGTAACAGTGAGCTAGTTACTTAACTTCTCTGAGTCTGTTTCTTCATCTGTAAAACTGGCACAATAACATCTACCGCCACAGAGATGAAATGAGCTCACCTGCCAGTTTCTGGCACAACAGGCGATCAATGGATATTTGTTGGTCCACAGCTAACACACAATCTAAGCATGTAAATAGCCCACAGGTAAGCTCAAGAGGAAGGTATGGAGATAGGCCGCCTTCTACTGCTTTCCAGTCCCGTGTGGAGGTGGCGGGGTGCAGAGGCAGCATCTCAGACCACGAACTAGGTCACCTCTGTCACTGCCCAGCACAGCTGTCCGGTCAGTTATTCCCCTGCCTTACCCATTAAACAGACATAATGCTACCAGTTTTTCTGCTATGCAACAGAGTTGTGAAATATACAGAGAGAGTAGTAAATAGTTTGACGTCTCCCCCAAACATGACACCTAATCGGTGCTCAGTGTATTTTGCATTGGAAAAGCCTACTGAGAAAGAAATTGGCTGCCTCAGCATGTAGATACCAGAGCCCCCATCATCAAGTAGAGACTGGAGGAGCATATGACATTGAAGGCCAAGCCCAGGAACTGGATTAGACAGCAGCCAAGATCTCCTCCGGCCCTGCAATTCCATAACTCATGAAGTACTTGAAGAGGACAAATATGCAGGCCGCCTTTGTTTTCTGCTGGAATACAAGGGCAGGTCAAGGTTCCAAAAAAATCATCACCAAAAGCTTTAAGGAAAACATGTTTTCCAGAGCCTTCTCAGAGGGAGGCGAGGCTGGGCAGGGCACTGGCTTACTGGCATTCTGTCCTGACAGCTTCAGCTCCAGCTCCTGCACCTGCTTGACCAGCAGCGAGATGTGCTGGAGCATGTCCTTGTTCTGCAGCAGAAGCTGGTGCACGCGAGCCTGGGCCTCCAGCCGTGCTGCGGCCTCAGCAGCCAACTGGTCCTTCAGCAAGTGAACCTGCAGAGAGGAGGCAGCAGCAGAGAAGACAGAGGAGACAGGACGTGAATGCACGTGAGAGCTGTTGGCGGACAATGGAGATGCCCGCCACGTCCAGTTCAACCATGAATAAGCCCTTCACGGACAGAATGGGCATCCGGGCTTATAACTCTGGAGGAAGAGGAGCCAAAAGAAGTTTTCACCGGCCCCATGAATCTCTCTGCATGTCCCAAGGGAGGGCCAGCGTGTGACGCTCAGCTACCACTCTGGGCCCCACAGCAAGGGCAAGAGGTAGGAAAGAGCCATCTACCCCCTTTCTGCCCGCCCGCGCGGCACTCCATCCTGGCCCTGAGAACTCCTTCAGCACCTAATACAGCACTGCTGTGTCAAGGGAGGGACCCGTTTCTCATCCTGTCTTTCAAAAAACAAAAACTGATATACAGACCCACTGGTTAAGAAGAGTGTCACAAGCCCCCATATAATTTTTCCTCCCTGCTCCTTGCACCCGAACATAACAAGAAATAGGAAACACTACATGCAACTTTTTAATTAGTGAGGTGGTTGTGATAAAGCCTGTCTTTTAATGCCTGTGGGGATCAGCTGCTTCCCATGACTGTCTATTCCCTTTTAGTTCCCCTAGGATCGTGATTTGTACCTGGCAGGGGTCAAATGTTTGCTGACCGACTCGTAAGAGGGCCTTGTCCAACAAACCCAGGAGGGCTGAGGTGACCAGTTTACAGCACCCTCAACAGTTCACAGCCTTCTCAGGGAAGAGCAGCCGGCAAGGGACCCTCGGCATGCTCTGGGCCCAGTGGTGTCAACAGCTCTGTTCTATCCTCATGTGGAGACGAAACTCAGTGGGAGGAGATGGGGCAATTATATCAGGACTCCGGCTTGAAGAAACTGAGGCCCAAGGCCGATGACAATGTTCACATGTATGTGATTCCTGTACCAAGTGGATAAAAGGTTCTCTAGGGAGGGGTGCAGGAGGCCCATGAAGAAAGGGAACTAATGAATTTGGTGGCATGGACCAAGGCAGCTTTTGGCAAAGAGGATTTTCTTGAACCAAAAGCATGGTGTGGACAAGGACATAGGAGCAGTGGAATGAGGATGGATGAGGAAGATGGGAGTTGGAAACATTAGCTGATTCTCTTGCTCAGAAAAGAAATGCTTAAATTTCTGAAGAGGAGTTTGCTCCAAAGAGATTCACATTTTATGAGGGAGTAAAGGACCTGCTCACCTTACAGTCTGGCCACACCTGGCCAAGTGACCTGCCAGCCCAGTGTCTGCTCCTCCCAGCAACCAGCACTCAGAGAATTACATACACTCTTGGGTGCAGTGGCTGCTTCCCTCTCTGTCCAGATTTGAGGACCTGACCTTGCAGTTGGCTCTGCTTTTAACTGTGTGGAGCCACTAATGAGATTAGCTGCCACTTTCCATTAGTGGCTCCCCAGGGCTGGACCCATCTTTCCTCCAGGGGATGACGTGTAAGGAATCTAAAGTAAGCCTGTCCTCCCTAAAGGACTGCTAAGAACAGAACTGATACTGTGGTCAAGAAGTCAGCTTCATTTGTTGCCTCATATTAACTGGAAAAAAAGATCTGGAGACAGGTGAGATCAGGTGTGATGCAATGAACTATGTGTTTGTTCTTCATCCCCGATTCAGCTATGTGTTTGTTCTTCATCCCCCCATACAGCTCCCCACACCCTTGGAATCCCCAGAGTGATAAGAGTGTCTTTTGTATAACTTATGAGATGCCTG
Organism: Microcebus murinus; assembly: GCF_040939455.1. Taxonomy (NCBI): domain Eukaryota; kingdom Metazoa; phylum Chordata; class Mammalia; order Primates; family Cheirogaleidae; genus Microcebus; species Microcebus murinus. Next base: position 110,131,579 of record NC_134105.1, on the reverse strand, counting down.
GTGGCTGGGGAACTGTAGGTAGCTTCAGGATGTGGGCTGGTCACAGGAAAGATCTGGCATGATTAGAGCCTCGGGACTTTTCAGATCCATACCCAACCTCTCGGGAAGAGAGAGGGACTGAAGGTTAAATCGATCACCAATAGCCAATGATTTAATCAATCGGATCTACATAATGAAGCCTCCATAAAGACCCAAAAGGACTGGGTCTGGGGAGCTTCCAGGTAGCTGAACACATGAGGGTTCTTGGAGGGTGGTGTGTCCAGACAGGGCATGGGAGCTCCACGCCCCTTCCCACACACCTTGCCCTGTGCATCTCTCCCATCTTGTGTTCATCGGTACCCCTTGTCGTATCCTTTATAACAAACCAGTAAATGTAAGTAAAGTGTTTCCCTGAGTTCTGTGAGCTGCTTTAGCAAATGAGTTGAACATGAGGAGGGGTAGTGGGGGCCCTAATTTATAGCCAGTTGGAGAGAAGTGTAGGTGACAAGCTATTACTTGTGATTGGCATCTGAAGTCTTGTGGGACTAAGCCCTCAAACTATGGGAGCTGACACTGTCTCCAAGTGGACAGTGTTAGAATCAAACTGAGTTAAAGGACACCCAGCGGGTGTCAACAGCAGAAGTGCTTGCTTGGTTGGGGTGTAGGGGAAACCCCCAGACCTTTGGTCACAGAAATGTGTTGTGAGTATAGCAGGGAGAAACTGAGTTTGTTTCCTCCTATATCCACTCAACGGGGAATGAAGTGTCAATACTATTTTAATCTGGATGTCAGATGCTAACTGGATATTAAGCCTTTATCCTCCTTGGAAACTGAGGCACGGAGAAATTTCACCTGGGAGTTCCCCAAATCCACTGGGTTCTGAGGAACAGGGCAATTGCTGTGGGAAGCCACAGATAAGCCCCAGAGAAGGGTCAGCTTAACCTGGCCATCTGCAAGTGCTGTTACTCACTCTAACTAAGGGAATCACTGAAAGCAACTTAACAAACAAATAAATGTTGTGAACTGCTCTTTTTTCTATTTTCTTTGCATCTAAACAGAAATGTCAGACAGAAATGTGGAACAAAGCCTTTCAGTGGATGTAAAGAAAGCAAGTAGAGGACTCTGCACACCACTAAGTGGCATCTCTCGGGGACTCCTTGCACACAAGCTACAGACTCAGTTTCCTCCATCCCAGTCCGAACATCCCAACAGAACAGGCCATTTGCAAGCACCAGCCCAGGAGCAGGAAGGCTGTCTGTGGTTATTCCCCAGGAAACTACAGGTAATTCACTCTCTCTGGACCTCAGTTTCTCCACCTGTCAACCCAGAGGGCTGGCTAGAGGCTCAGACAGTTGATGATCCCACATCCAGGTGGACACAGTGGTTAATACCAGGGCCAATTTGTTAACGGCTCACTGAAGAAAACCCTCAGTTCCCCATTGTGAAGTCACAGAATTAGGATTGAGGACACAGAGAAGTTCCCTCTCACAGTAGCGAAGGGTTGGGAGGAAACTGGAGGCTTCTTTAGTAGGTACTCGTGTTCCAATGGTAGAGTACCATCCATACCTAAAAGAAGACCTTTGAATCAAATGCTTCCATCACAAATCCACTGGCACCAAGTGCCATGAGAAAATGCTCCTCTTGCCAGATTAAATAAGTTTGCTTCTGCCAGTGCAGAGTTATACCATTTGCAGGTGTTTTCAAGGCCTGTGAATATGGAAGCACTCACTGCTGCCCCTGCCCAAACCAGCACTAATGAACCCTTCTGCAGCTGTCAAAAGTGGCATTGGGCATAAGGCTCAAACCTCATGCTGCAGCGAATGCCGCAGAAGAACCCAAACCAGGCCACCTTGAGATAAATAGGCCTGGACACTTCCTTTAACTTTGAGACAAAGTGTTCCGTATCTAATGTAGGCTGAGCTTGACGCACTGAATTGCGACAGTGGCATTTCCAGTCCTGGTTTGGGCAGTCCACGGCAGCTCTCTGTGCTTTGTTTCCCCGTCCATACAACAGGAGCAGAGAGTACCACCTCCTCCCCAACAGATAGGATATTTATTTGTATTTGGCATGCTTTTCTTTCAAAGAATTAAACACCTTTTGCAAAGTAGACCACATTAATCACTGGAAAGGTAAGAGTTAGCTTCCTCTTCCCAGAGCTGTGCCATCTTTGGCAATGACTATTGCAAGTCACAGACTAAGTCAGTGAAGTGGCACACGGTGACGTGGCACTAAGGCCACACGTGCAGTGCCAGTGCTCAGAGGCCCAGCTCTGCACGCTGGCCGCAGCACGACGTGCGTTAAGTTCAGCTCTGCACCCTCTAGCTCTGTACCGCTCCCCACAACTCTGGCACCCACCCTCGACCTACCCAGCAACACCAGACCACTGACCCACTCGCTCTCCAGCCTACTTGCCTGGACTCCAGCTCCTCCATCAGAAGTGGGGGCAGGGCCAGGCTGAAGTTAGGGAGCAGCAGGCACATGGAAATGGCAGTGGAGAGAACCAGAGCAATTTGCCCCCCACACACGGGACACACAAGCAGAGGCAGGCGGCTGTCTCGGCATGCACACAGCAGGGACTTGGGCAGTGCACACCGGGGTGCTGGGGACTGGGAGAAGCCACGAGGACAGATGCTAAATCTAGGGCCTGGGGTGGGGATGCAGAGTTTTATTTAGCGCTATTCCATTAACTGGCTACAGCACACACAATCGTGCAGCATAAATAACCAATTCCTGGTTCCTGAATAAGCAGAAGTGGCAGCAGATAGAGAAGGAATCTTTAAATAGCAATACTGAGCTGCACTAACATTTTTCTCGTGAGCTAGGCCAGGAATCGGCAAACTGTGACCAGACCTGGCCTACCTGACTGCTGCCAGTCAGCCAGTGCCCAGATCAAGTCTAGAGCTACGCAGGCCCCGCCAGCGGCCATGCAGGTGCCAGCTACATCCCGGCTTGGATTCAAGGCGTGGCTATACTCTCATTCACAGCCTTGAACTTCTGGTCCATCTATGAGCAGGAAGCTAGTGCAGCCAGGCAAGCCACATGCTGGGTCAGGGGAGTGGCAGAGGAACCTGGGTATTCACTATTTACACACTAAGGTCTAACCTGGAAATATGTAAGAGTTGGTTGGATACCACCTTTGCCCATGCACCTTTAAGGCCATGGCAGGCCCCTTCTAGACCAGCTCTGAACCAATTTAGGGCGAACTGGGAGAGGTCTTGATGTCCAAATCAGAACACTGTGAAGGAGACCTAAGCCTGGTCCCCATGGCAACAGCAGAACAAGACTGGTCTATGAGAGGAAATGGGGCCTGGGGGGCGGGGTATATAAAAAATGCAACAAGTGACCCCAAGAGTACACCTGTCTGCAAGAAACTGCCTTCGATTTTTATCCGGAGCCAATAGGAAAATTCAGATGCTCCCAGAGAAAAGGAAAATGTGTTCCCACCTGAAATGCTGAGGTCACACACTTTTACTCACTGGAATTCTGGGGACTGCTGGTAGTTTAATAAAGAAAGACAGAAACCTTGCAGCTTGGTGGCAATAGAGTCTGACAGAACAAGTAAAAGGTGACATCATGCTGAAAAATGAAATTATCCCCACTCGTGCAGAGAGACCGAGCATGCTGTATGTGGTCTATTTCGAACGTGTGAAAGATGCCAAGGAGAACTATCTATCAACCCAGCTATATCTCTTACATAATTGATTTTACCCGAGGATATGGATACTAAAAAAGAGCCCTTGGACTAAACACTACAAAGAGAGTGGAAGAAAGAAGAGTGTGCAGTGCTGAGAAACCTCTGACTGAAGTGCCATTTAGGACTGACTCCATCTGCAGGACAGGGGACCAGGCCGGCCAAGAGGTACAATACCCCTGCTGTGGGCAGCAAAAGGAAGACGCAAACAGAAAGAAGGTGGTCAGAGACTGACGGATGGGAATGGCAGAGAGAGGTAGAGGAGTCTGTTCAAGAAGCTATCAGAAGACCTCAAGGTCTTGTCCCATCTGAAGATTTTGGAAGTCTATGACTCTACTCAAAGTCATCTCACCAATGTGGGAGATGGATACCCCACAGTGGCCTTTCAATCATGTCACTGCTTGTACTGAGATGACTGAGTCAAGCAGGACACTGTCAACTATACTCAACAGATTGCAAATGGGTCAGAGGCTAAAGGTGCCCAGCCTGCAGAAGTGGCTGGAGCTGAGAGAGGCTCAGAAGCAAATCCTGAACACCACGCTCTTCTCTTCCCCTAGAGTCAGTGTCTTCTAGGAGAGAGGCCATTAAAATAGGGCCAGGGCAGGAATGCCCTGTTGAGACAGATGCTTGATTCTGTACCAGAAAAGTCACTCTTAGGGTTTCATCCTGACTCCGCAGACCCACAGTAAGCTACAGGTCTTGCTGCTTTGTGCACTGTTTCCTTCCACCGCCACAACACGCTGGTGGTGTAGATTACAAACATGCAAAAAGTTTCTCTTTAGTGACTTCAAATTCAAATGCCTCTCTGATAATATGAATATGCATCAAGCCCACTCTTAGATAAATAATAATTACTTGGCAATTGATATGCTGAAAGAGAAAAGTATTATGGTTGGAAAATGGATTTGTATTCAGTGGGAAACTTTTGGAAATGATGTGAGGGAGGGAGCAGCCCCCCGGGCAGGAGTGCTCAGGCTTCGTGCTCCCATCAGCCACCACGCCAGGGAGGAGGGATTCTCAGACTGCCACACCATCAGTGACTGCAGGAGACGAATTTTTTTTTTTATCTGACAAAGAGAAATGATTTGTTTTCCTCCAAATATAAGAAGACGTTAATGACACTCCCTCCTTTCTGTTGCTGTTTTGGAAACACCTGCAAATCCTCCTAGCATCACTGCACATCCTTTTGTTTCACGAAAAAGCTCCAGTAACTTGAGAGCAGGGTCCCCCTGATTCCACTCTACTGAGATTGTGTCACCAAAAGCTCCTTCTAAGACCCAAGTCACAGCAGATCCCGTGTGGTCAGGCTGCTGCTGGTCGCTTCCTTCAGGTGAACACACTGGAAAGCACAGCTCTGCCTGGGGGATTCACCCCAACCAGGAGCCAGGAGAAGAGTAAGCAGAAGATACAACAAGGATCAACAAGTGCTCCCTGCCATTCTAGAACACAGAAAACCTAGGCAGCCGTCAGTCTGGCCAAGCAGATTCAGACTGCTGATGCACAGAGTTGCCTTTCTGTATCCGAGCAACCCTCCCTAACCTGACTGCTCCACCCACCTGATTATCTTCATCTACCCATCAGGCCTGGCCCTTACCTCAGGATTCACCTTTAAATCCTGAATGAACATGTCTTCAACATTCCCTGATTGCCCATGGCAGAGATGAGGCTCAGACTCCTAAGTTCCAAGGAAGATGTGGACTACAGTGCCCTCCACAGAGAGCAAATGGGAAGAGTCCCTGCTAAGAGCAGCAAGGGAGGGGTCAGCTCCCTGATCCCCTACAAAGCAGCAGTAGCCCAGCAAGTCTTTGGGGTGCAAACACTCCCTTCATCCTGAGATCTAAGCCAATTCTTCTCATTATGGCTCAACTACTATACCGAAATTCCTATAAGATAAATCCCATTATAATGAATTCCAAGGCCAGTACTGTATTAAAGACTGCCTGGAATAAGTAGATCACTAAATGGAGGTTTGGAAATCTGTTCTGGACAAGGAGGTCGGGATGCCAGGGTGGCAGTCTTTGCAAGGGTGTTTCGCACAAATTCATACTTTAAGAGGTTTTCAGAGTGGTATCACAAACTCACACCGGCCCTGACGCTGAAGGCATCTCTTCCCACCCCGAACACCAGGAAAATAAGGCAGGAAGGGAAGGGTGGAATCACGAGCATCTTTTTCCTGGGTGAGTTCAAGTCATTAACCAACAACATCCAGCCAAGCCAGCCAAGCCCAGCTCAGAGCGGGGGACACACGGGAAACCAAAGTGTGCCTTTCCGCTTCAACCGCGCCCCCCTCCCACCTCCCCCACTCCCCCACAAGCGATGACCCGGTAGCATGAGCGATTCCTTACGGCTCCCTAGGTTTTACACCTGCCCTGAGCCCCTCGCTAGGGAAGGCGCGTCAAGCCCATGAGAGTGGAGCCTGCGAAGTAGGGAGGAGGCTGAGGAGAACCTGGGCCACAGCCACTTGTGTCTGCTGCTGCTGCTGCTGCAGGAGCTGCTGGAGGAGCTGCATCTGGTGGTGGGTGGACAGCGGCGTCCCCACGTCCAGGCCCGGTGGCTTTGAGGACGAAGAGGGCAGCAGCATCCGGGGCGAGGCTGTGAGCATGGGCTCCTGGGGGTGCGGCGGGACCTGGAGGAGGAGAGAAGACAGAACACGGCACGTGGGCAGGAGCCTTCTCCAGGGGACCCTTCTCTGTCACACACGTGGCACGCGCTCGGGAGGAGTGACACGGCAGACGACGGCAACGCTGCGTCTCCAATGGAAACGGGAGTGAGGCTCCAGAGTGTGACTGCCTGGGCTGAAGGTCTTATTTGGACACCTCGGTAACTGATCCCACATGACCGGAGACAGACAGCTGATGTCACCTCATCTCCTGCCCACCACACTTCCAAGTAGACCCTGTTCTCAAGCTACTTGGGGTCTAGACTCAGGAGAGTCTATTGCTAAAAATCACGGCTACTGACCACCCACGCTCAGAACAGGAAGGAGGTGGCTCCCAGCCTCCAGGGTCTGACCGGCTCCTCATAAGTGGGGGGGCTAGAGGAAGGGCATGTGAGGGGGCTGCCCCAGCCCCACGGCCCCCTCTCCCAGGGACAGCCACCAGGGCAGAGAGTTGGACAGTGATCCGGAAAGATCCTCCATCAGATGGAAGCGGTTTCTGTCCCTCTCTCCTGAGCACACTTTTACCAATGCACCTGCTGCGATTTGCAGAACTCAAGGGCAGGGAGAGAGGTTCTGTTTCTGGCACTTCCACTGCCCACTTTTCACGCACGCACGCATGCAAAAGGAAGCCCCCCAGTAACAGAGGGCTCTTGCCGCTTGTAGAGGACAAATGAGACACTGAGGACAATGTCAGGTAGACAGAACCGTGTTGCCCTCCAAGCTACACAGCTTCCTCCTCTGACACCTGGTGTCTAGGATAAGACACAGGGACCACGTGGGAACAGAGGTGCCCGGGATGCAGTGAAATGGCGGGGACCTAAGGGTAGACCCATCCGTTGGTAATTTTCCTTCTGGGTTTGCTTTGTTTCAGAAATTTAGTTTTGTCTTCAGGTCGGAATGTGGTCAAGTTCTCAGTTTTAATCCCGATCACATCAGGAACCCCTAGCGGTCTCGGTCATCTCACCTACAAGATGTTAGGTTGGCGTTCGGGACAACTAAGGAGGTCTCTCCATTTCTAACATCCAGTGGCCCAGCTTCACGGTGCTGTGCTGTGCCGATGGCACGCAATCACCTGCTGCGGGCGGAGAGGCCCAGACTGCCCCTGCTCCACCAGCTAAGCCACAGGGGACTGTGCGTGGGCATCGGGCTGGGCCTGGCATAAACGCTGTGCAGGGAGGAGATGTCCTTCAGGGCAGAGGGTGCCAGGGAGAAAAAGGGGGTCAGGTATTGGTGGGATTCTGGGGTGCAAAGCCCACCAGGAGTGAGCGCTGCGGCACCCTGGCACGCAGCTGCGCCTCGTGTGGACACAGGGACAGTGAGATGTGCTCTGGCTGCACCACCCCGCCGTGGAGCACCTCACTCACAAGCTGAGCCAGCAGGGGCAGGAGGTGACTGATGACCTAAGGACACACGTGTGCAGGTCACCTGGACGGGCCACCTCCTTCCTACCTTGGAGCCCGCGTGGGAGCCTCCTTCCTTCCCTACGGCATCCAGGTCGGTCACACCTCGGCTGAATTCCAGGACATCGTTCCCTGGGAGCGGGACCTCCACTGCATCGATGTCAGTCTCCTCCGCGGTGGCTGTGGAGGCCCTCTCGGCTCCAGTGAGCTGGCGGCCTGCAGGGACAGAGGAGTCAGGGACCGGAACAGGGACACCAAGAACAACGTCCTCCTCTCCTAACACTTTAGCTTTCAGGTATGTCAAGCCTAGGGACACCACTGGCTTCCTAACATTTTCACACATCTTTTCACTCAAGTACATTCAAGGACATTTCCAGATCAATAAGAGGCTTCCATCTTAATATCTTTTTAAAGTCTAGAAACAAAGGGAACATTTCCTCAAGCCTGGATGTGGCAGCTTTGCCAGGTTGGTGCATTGATACTAATAGAGTTTGGGGACGCTGGAAGAACGGGGTGACAGTTATCCCCACCTCGTCCCAGCTCAGGAACAGAAGCAGCCAGAGGAGGAAGCCCTGCACGGGGGGCCCAGAGAGGAGGCGGCCTGCCCTGGCCAGGCCCCAAAGAGCTGTCAGATAAGGAGCCAGTCGCCTCACTCCCTGGGCCCCAGGCTCTCCAGCTAGAAAACTCAGGCTCAGTTAGGCGGACAGGCAGGGTCCACGGCTGAGGAGTAAGGGCAGGGAGAGGGGAGGCCCCATCTTAACCCGGTGTCAGTCTCCGACCCTCAGAGCCTGACTTGATCCTTCTGCCAAGAGGAGGCTGCAGGAGGTGTCAGGGGGAGCTAAGTGGGGGACTGCTTTTCCATACCGGGTCCTCATCTCATTTTTCTGCTTCCCACTTTCCTTCCTCTCCACTGAAGACAATGACCACACCTTTAATCACATACATGGCATGCGGCTTCATACCAATGTGTGATAAAGTCCTACTAGTTCTTATTTTTCTTCCTTCCTGATCCTATCTCTCGGACTCTATAAAAACACGTTATAATTCCTGGGCATTTCACAGGAAATACTTTCCTTCTTTACATTTGGGATCAGGTTCATCACTACTGTCTTCAAGTAAAATTTCCCATAAGTTTTCAGAGACCAAGCCCCGACCGGAAAAGGGGGCGGGCAGGTGTCAGCAGGAGACAGAGAGCAGGTCCCCTAACCCGGAGCTCGCCCCGGCAGCCAGCCTCGGTCCTCTGAGTGCCTGCCACGTAGAACAAATCGTTCTGAGAAGTTTCCCTGGGCAAACCCACACAAGTCAACTGGGGCAACGAGCCTGGTATTTAAAAAGTAAACAATATGCTTGGTTTTCCCCGCTGTTTGCTCCGGGAGTTGGGGAGACAGCCTGTTGAGGGCTGCAAAGGTGTTTAACAGAAGGATGGTCCTGGTTATGGCCTGGGGGGCAGCCCCTCCGCCCCCTTATGCACCAGCAGGGAGGAAGCACAGGGAGCAACTGCCTTTCACCACACCCCTGTACCCAGAAGTGACCTTCTTGAGGACTGGGGGGTTAGCCTGAGAGACAGAGAGGCTAATGGATAACCTGTGGCTGGTTTCAGGTAGGCGAGTGATGCTGGGAACTCAGTATCTGAGTCTTTATTTCTGTGCAGGAACAAAAAGGGAGAAATTTCCAGCAGCCCTCGGGGGAGCTGGGCTCCTGCAGTGCTGTGTACTTAGCACACGGTGTTGGATGCGCCCGACCCCCCACCTTCCCTCCTAGACTCGAGGCCGTGGCTGAGTCCCACTCATCTGTCTCCTAAAGATCTGGCATAGAGACTGCATTCCACAAATACTGCCAAAGGGAATGGTGCCGTGACAGAGTAGCAGAACAGGGGCTTCAGGAGGACGCCCCTTATCCAACCCCCACCATCCCTGGAGATCCTAATAAGGAGGACTTAGAAGCCCCAGATACAGAGGATGTGGATACCCCCAGCCAGAAGCTCAGGTGGAATGAGAAGACTTCTCAGGTTCTAGCTCTGCTTCTGGTGGAATCATAAAAACACACACTGCTCAGCTATTCTGTCTGTACTAGCGGAGTTCCCAAACTGAAGCTGAGGTGACTGGATCACAAACCGCAAGACTGTTTTCCGAGAGCCTTCCTGCTGTGCGGTGGGTGCTTAGATGATGCTATCTGGAGTCTCGCCAAGTTAATGGGCACAGGCCGGTATAGGAACAGGACCCTGAGAAGTGGAAAGCGTGGTGCTGAGCCAGGCAGGAAGGACACGCGGGACAGAGGCTAGAATCCTCGTGTAAGCCAGTCAGCACGTCACATGAGACAGGACCTGGAGCAGGGACTCTCACAGCTAATGGCCTTCAGGTCCCAACAACAAAGGAGGAAATCTGGTGTCTGCAACTGTCCTGGCACTGAGAGGCCCAAGAGACAAGAAATGGCATAAGAAACCTTCTGGCAATTCCAGGAAACTCATGGGCTGGGGCACTCTTGCTTCCAAATTGCAACAGAGAGAAGTGAGACCAAGATGGGGGTAGGGCCAGTGCTGCCTTCTGAACTGCTTCATTAAACTATTTCTATCTGATACGTTACGTAGTAACTGGAAGCCATTAGACATGTGCTTATTTCATTCATTCAATAGGCGTTTATTAAGCACCTTATATATAAAAGAGAAATCTACAGGACACCAAGCATAAGGATGAATAAGCAAAACCTGTGTCTCTGATGTTTCTCGGACCGCACAGGAAACAGACACACAGCTCAGCACCTGTGGGGGAGCCATCCAAGGTGTGGGACCACTGAAGAGGAACGGCTAACTCCGGCGGGGTTAAAGTGGCCTGTGCAGAGAAAACACCTGGAGGAGGAGTCTCAGCTAAGGCAGGTGTAGACGTGGGCAGGGGAGGTGCAGGGCAGGTGATCTAGGCACAGGGCAAGGCCGGCGTGGAAATTCCCAGGTGTCAGGGGCACTGCACATGGCTCTGTAGGGAGGGGCCTGATCAAGGAGGGGCAGGACTTTATCCTGAAGGACCGAAAGCAGATAATACCAAAAGATTTTCATTCTGTACAATTTCACCCTACAGAGAGTGTGGAGGACAGATCCAGAGGGGACAAATCAGTAACCTAGGAGATAAACACAAGGACATGAGCTAAGAGAATGGCAGTAACACAGAGGGGAGGGGACGGCTCTGAAGGATCTCTGGGGGCAGAAATCACAGCCCTGGCTCATCTGTGGCACAAAGGGGTGGGGACATGTGTACAAGGAGTTCTAAAATTTCTGATTTCAGTGACTTAGCGGAGACTGGCATCCAATAGGAAAAGTCCAGGGGGAGCAGGATGATGGGTATGTGGTTGATTTCAGTTTTAAACCTGTTGAAACTGTAAGCGTCTATAGGAATAAAGTGGAGTATCCATTAGGCTGCTGGGCATATTATGGACTGAATGTTGTGTTCCCCCAAAATTCCTATGTTGGAGCCCTAACCCCCAGTGTGATAGGATTTGGATAAGGGACCTTTGGGAGATAATTAGCTCATGAGGGTGCAGCCTTCATGATGAGATTAGTGCCCTTATAAGAGACATGAGAGATCGCCCTCTTTCTACCACGAGAGCACACAGCAAGAAGGCGGTTGTCTGCAAGTCAGGAAAAGAGTCCTCACTGGGAGACAAACTGACTCATACCTTGATCTTGGACTTCTCAGCCTCCAGAACTGTGAGAAATAAATGTCTGTTGCTTAAGCCACCCAGTCTATTGTATTTTAGTACGGCAGCCCAGTAGACTAATATAGTACACGAACAGAAAGTTCAGGAAAAAGGTCTGGCCTAAAGATAAATGTTATAGGTGAAATCATAGGAAGTCGTAAAAAAAAACACCAGAGAGCGAGTCCAGGAGAAATTCCAACACTTAAGAGGCAGGAGCCCACAAAGGGTGCCGAAAAGCAGCTGGCAGGGCCGCAAGGGAAGGAGTGTGGGGTGGGGGGTGGGGGGTTGGGAGTGCCCCAGGAGCTGTGGAAGGTGAGCACTTTGTTCCCAGGGAGGGGAGAGAAAGGGTGGCCCTTCCGTGACCCTCACTGGTAGTTTCTGGAAGGGCTGGCAGGGCAGCAGACGTCTGATCACTGGAGGAGGGAGAGCTAATGGCAGGCGTGGGGAGTAAATAAGGAAGCAGACAGCGAGTACAGCCAAGTCCTTCAAGAAGCTTGGCTGCCATGGAAAGGAGAGAGATAAGGTCTTAAGCGGAGGGGAGACACAAGGACAAGGAAGGTTTGCTCTTGTTTTGTTTTTAAGATGGGAAAGACTTGACCTTATCTATCCGCACTGGGGACAAGGTCAACATGTCAGCATAGCAGAAGGTTTCAGTGAAGATTCGGGAGTCTGAGACAATTGACCACTGAAGGTTCTGGAAGAGGCGAGGTGGGGGTGGAATGCAGAGGCCGGTGAAAGGGTTAATCTTGGACAAGAGAAAGCCGCTGCCCACTGAGACAGAAGCTGGGAGAAGCCAGACTGCAGAATGGTGAAGCAGCCTGGCCAGGTGTGGGCAACACGAGTCTGGATCCAGTCTGTGGAACAGTGCTGTTCAACGTCACAGAACTAAAATGAATAGTCCTATGTTTTAATGCAGAATTGGGGTTTTGCTAGGCACTGATATAGACAGTAGAATAAGGGGTTATGAGCTTGGTACAAAAGTGCCTGAAATGGCTATTTTTTGCCTTAAAACTGCAATAGTAACTTTAAAAGTCAATAGCACTTACTATGCTCCAAGCACTTCACTAGTTTAAGGGTTTTACAAGTAGGGGTTGAATATCCCTTACCCAAAATGCTTGGCACCAGAGGTATTTCAGATTTTGGATTTTGGAATGTCTGCTTACTTACACATAATATCTTGGAAATGGAACCCAAGTCCAAACACAAAATTCATTTATGTTTTATATGCATCTTATATAGCTTGAAGATAATTTTATACTTTAAATATATATATATATTTTAACAATTTTGTGCATGAAGCATAGTTTGTGTATATTGAATCATCAGAAAGCAAAGGGATCAGGTGTGGAATTTTTCCTCTGTGGCATCATGTCAGTGCTCAAACAGCTTCAGATCTTGGAACATTTCAGATTTTGCACTTTCAGGTTAGGGACGCTCAACTGGTGTTAACTCATTTATCATCATAACCGCCCTGAGAGGTGGTTGCCAGGAGTGTGTGGGTATGGAAATGGGGAGATGTAGGTCAAAGGATACAAAGTTGCAGATATACAGGATGAAGAAGTCTAGATCTCTAACATACAACATGAGGACCCTAGTTCATAGTTCATAGTATTTTATTCACGCTTTTTCCTAAGAGGTTAGATTTTAGGTGCTTTTGCCACATTAAGAAAAGTTTTATTTTTAAGAAGCTCTAGTCTACCATTTCACACGCTGGACTGCCTGCCGCAGTAGGAGGAGGGTCGCCTCCAAGGGAACAGGATCTCTCCCAGGAAACCCTCTCTAGGAGCCACAGAAACACCACAAGGCAAGCCGAACAGCAGTAGTGGCCCCACCTGGCTCCGAGCCCCAGGAACTGGCCAAGGGCAGCTGCTGCCAAAAGATACAAAAGATAAATCTCCCCCCAGGGTAGGGAATGGTGGAAAGAACAGAGGAGGAAAGAAAGGCTGGCACAAAGAGGGAAAGAGAGGAGGCACACACTTTAATGAAAGTGACTATCATTAAAAGCACGGCTGAAACCCAGAAGGGAAAGCACTGACCAGACGTCAAAAAGGACAGCAAAGCCTCTGCACTTTCCAATTCCTCAAGAGTAAACCGGTTACCTCTGCACAGTAAAGACCCTGCATCACATCAGGTGAGGCAGCGCCACTGGAAAGATAAACATTGCATCAACTGAAAAGTTCCCAAACATGGAAAGCGATATATTTCCCATCAAAAGTTCTACTCTGGACCCTCAAGGTGCCCCATTACAGAAAACAACCTTAGCAGGGTCAATAAACCCTTCTCGGGGAATCAGTGACAGAAAGAAGAAACACATTCCTAGCAGTTTATAGACAGTAAAAAAAAAAAAAAAAAATGAGCAGGGCTTCAAAAGGAGGTGACTAGGGAGCTGGGTCCGGAGCCGCCTTCCCTGGGGAGAGTTTCCGGTCTGGGACCCAAACGCTCATACTCAAGGAACGTTCGGCGCCATGGCCACGCACGATGCTGCAGCCAGAGGGCGCCCTGTTCATCATTTAACTTGGACCCGTCATGAAATCTTGGTAGTGGAGACGTCTTGTCTAGACTAGCTCCCTCACTGGACAGATGGGGTCGTGCAGTCTGGAGTCAGCACTGGTAACCTCGCTAAGTGGCTCCCTCTCACTGGGGGCGTTTGGTACCCTAGGCACCCTGCTGATTCACATACACTCTCTCACTTCACTGGACAGATGAGAGAAGATCCAGGGAGAATGTGAAATTTGCTGAGGATAGAGGTAGAGTCGGGATTCGAGTCCCGTCGTTCTGGCGCCAGAACCCGAGCCCTTGGTAGCTTCTCTAGCCCACTGGTCTGGCGGTCCCATCATGCTACGCTGCCTCTTCGCTTCTGTGATGGCTCGTTCCACATGGCGACTGGGCTAGGCCACAAGGGTAGTTGGTCAAACATCATTCTAGATGCTGAAGGTGATTTTTGAAATGAGATTAACATTTAAATCGGTGGCCTCTGAGTCAAACAGGTAACCCCGCATAATGGGGATATAGGCCTCATTCAATCACTGAAGGCCTTAGCATAACAAAGACCGACCCACCCGGAGGAAGAGGGAATTATGCCAACAGCCTTTCGACTCAAATTGCAACTCTTCCCTGGGTCTCCAGCCTGTTGGTCTATCCTGCAAATTTTGGATTTACTAATCATCTTCTACAACCATGTGAGTCAATTCTTTAAAATCAACCCCTCTCTCTCTCTCTCTCCATATATATCCCTAACACAATTCCCATCACCCCACAGGCTATGTGCTCACTTACAAGAGGAGGGGAGAGCCCTGCAGCTTCCTCTTCTCTCCAGGGAAGCCAATATGGTTTACAGAGAGCACCACCCGACCCAGGCTTGACCTCCTGGAGGAGGCACACTCAAGTGCTCTCTTGGACATCTTAAACCTTAAAGAAACTCTACTGGGCCCAACAGGTTTTCCTAAAATGGACCCAGATGTTTCTACATGTAGAATATATCAACTACATTCTTCTTAGGGAGAGTGGTATATGGAAGACACCAAGCGACTGAGGTTTCACGTACATTAATATGATTTGGGAAAATTAGCTCCAAAAGGGTAACAAAAAGGAACAGTTAATATAGCTGGTAGGCTCACCATGCTATGGCCAAAAGCGTGTGACTATGCTGGGCTCCACCTGCAGCCGTGGTCACCGTCACTACTGTCTCATCAATTCTCTGCTCAGTCTTCTGGTCTCACCTCAATTCTACCTACTGTCCCGGTCCCAAGTGTCGTCATTCCTTACTAAGAGGGCTATTTAAAAGCCATTCCCAGTTGAAATCTCTACTAGATCTCCACGTGCATTTTGGCCTAGAGTAAGCATTTAATAAATGGTTACTGACAAGGACTAAAACACACACATACACTCCTTGGCCACACTCACTGACTGTTTATTCATGTATTTATTGTGCTTAGGAAGTCCCCAACCTCCCAGAACTCGCATCCCACTAAGGATTCAGGACAGTACACTATATGTCTGGTCGGAGTGGGATAAATGTTAATATTAACAGCATTAGCCAAGAATAAAGAGAACATAGGAACCCAGGGGGTGGAAAAGTATTTAAATTATCTGGAAGAGGAAGGGAGAGAATGGGAGAGTGGGAGCTGGACGTCGGGCCTTCCAGAAGACAGAGTGCCAGGCCTGAAGGATGACAAAGACACCTGCATGGAGGTGAACACAAGGACCCTTGGCAGAGGGAACAGCATTGTCAGTGGCTGGAAGGTACATGTTACTGCACACCGGGGCAGGAAGGAGCTCAGGGTACAAGGGCTGAACGAAAAGGCTAGGAAGTGATCCCTGTGGAACCCCCACTGACTCCCCAGAGAGAATCCTCCACAGTGTCCCAACAAACCACATCAACCCGCCCCAGCCAGCAGACCACAGCAGGGGCTGGAGGTAGAAGAAGGGAGTCGCTCCCACTGCAAGTGGCAAATAAAATCTACCCCTAGGTGTCGTCTATATGAAACAGTATCCACGCAGAGTTGTTCTCTCTAAAAGCCCAAACCACGTAATTCTGGTCTCTCCGACCAGCAGCTGAGGTAGGTTCTGATTAAGCACTTGGAGATTAGATCAAGCTCCTCAGACAGGAGTCCTGGGATAATAACCGTGTTCAGGCACTCAAGCCCTGGCACCCTCCCCGTGCCCGGCCCCTTTCACTCCAAGAGTTAAGTGGCTTCACCTGAGACGATGCTCTTTCCTTTTTGGTTAGAATTTCTAACCTTTTTGGTTAGAATTTCTGTGTGTACATGCATACTGGCTGCCACTGCGACTGTGGGTTTCTATGGGGCCAGAAGAATCACTTTGCTTTTCTCTGGGCTTACTCGCGTTCATTACATAGTGGCGCTCTGTTACTAATGCAAGCACCTCAGTGATCTTGACTGAAATGAAAATGATGTTATGTTTTTTAAAATTTATGACTAATATATATCCAAAGTACAAAGGTTATAAAAGTATAGTGAAAAGGAAATCTTCCTGTACCCTGGCCACCCAGGGTCCTTTTCCCAGAATGAACCACAGTTACCAGTTTCCTGTGTACTATCCTGGAGATATTCTATGTATAATAAACATGGGGAAGGGTTGCATCCCCATGTACACATAAATACCTGCATATATACGCACATTTATACCTATATTTTTAATATAATTGATAGCACACCATATCTAGTTCTAAACCTTGATTTTTCAAAAAGTAAACAAAATATCTTAAAGATGGCTTTGTATCAGTTCAGGAACCTACTCATTCTTAATGGTTGTGTAGTATTCCATTATTTGTACTATAATTTATTTAAAAGTCCCCTCTTGCTGTTTCTAATCTTTTGGTTTTATAACAAATTCTTTGCTATATAACCTTATATATGCACCAGTTCACCCATGCATGGGCCCACCCTTAGGATAAATTCTTAGAAGGGAAATTTAGAGGAATTTGGGGATAAAAGGCATGTGAATTTTCAAATTTAATAAGGATTTCCACTTTGTTTTCCACAGGGATTCTACCTCTAAGCCATACACTAAATTAGCACACACATCTGGGTCTATATCGGACTTTCTATTCTGATTGATTCAGGCACTTATTCTAGCACCAATTTTACCTACTGTAAGTACAATGTTACCTGTTATAGCTTTATCATGTTTTTATATACAGAAAGCCACTCTTCTGTTATCACTCATCTTTCCAAAATTTTTGTATTCTTGCTTTAAAAAATTTTTTATATGTTTACTTTAAAATTATAGCTAACATGTGTAGTGCTATGTGCGAAGTGCCAGACTCAGCATTTTAAATGTATCAGCTCATCTAATTATAACAATAATCCTATAAATTAGACACTACCATTATTCTCATTTTTCAGAAGCAGAAACTAAGGCACAGAGAAGTTACAGAACTTGCTCAAGATCACACAGCCAGTGACGGGTGCAGCAAAGATGCAAAGCAAGAGTCTGTTCTCCCATCCACTTTGCAAAACTCATTTGCAGAATGAGATTTATTTTGTTGTTTTGAGTTGGGTGCTTAATTCATTTGACTTTCATGATTTTGTCATCTATTAACGCAAATAATTGAACCTTTGGATTTTCCTCTGAGCCCTGTTTTAGCTGTGTCCCGTAAGTTTTGAATACTTTAGCTCACCACAGTGCCTCCTTTGCTATTAGAAATCTGCATTGTCATGTTAAATTTATAGATTAACAAAGGAAAAATTAACATTTTTATGATGTTGAGGTTTCCCATCTAAAAACAGGGCATGCCTTTCCATTTAAGATTTTTTCATATAAAACATATCCATTTTTATTGTGATTATTTGTAAGTATCTTTTCAAATTGTTATTTTAATGAATTTTTTTTTCTTCCACTATGACTTCTAAGCAGCTGTTGCTGGAGTATATGAAAACCACAGATACCTGTATGTGATATTAGGCCTTGCCTTTTTAGCTGAATTCTATTTCTAATAGTTCTCAGTTAATTTTCTTGAGCTTCACACATTAAAAATTAACATAACTATTAATTTTTACCTGTTCTTTTTCTTGCTCATACTTCTTTTGTATTTATTGTTAAATAATAGAGATAAAAGACATCCTTGTCTCACTCCTGACTTTTAATGAGACTTGAAAATTGGGGACATTGAAATCCTGTTCACATTGAGGGCTTATAGAACTACTGAAGTTAGAAATTGAAAAAAAAAATATTTTAGGTAACTGTAAATGTGTGTTCTTTCTAATGTGTTTTATGGTGGTGCTTTTTTTACTGAAATTTTCTTTGAAGTCAGATTGGGTAGCAGAGCAGCTCTACCTTCAGGAAGTGTTCTCTGATATCCAGCTTTTAAATGCTTCCTCACTTAATAATTTAAACATTTTTAATTTGTTATAAAAGTAACACATAGTTCTTAAAGAAAATTTGGAATCCAGAGAGAAACAGAAAAAAATGAAGTGTTTTGTAAGTGAAATCATGCTAGCCTGGGCTTGGGGGGGTGCACACTGCATGTATGTGCCCCTCCATCTGCATTGCAGCCACCCGGTGCCTACCTGGGTCCCCTGAGCTGTCGCTGTTCCTCTCACTCTCCCCGTCTTCCTGGCCATCTGCGTTCTGCTGCGTGTGCTGCAGGCTCAGCTTGTGGCAGACTTCAAAGGCCTGCCCCACTGTCCGGACGATCCGCATAGCTTGGCTCTGGGAAAGAGAGAGGAGAAGAGTGAAGGACGTGGAGACTCTACAAGGACATAAGATGGGTAGGGATGGGTGAGGCTGAGCGAGGGGTATGGGGACAGAGACCCACAAAGCCAGCAAAGGAGAGAGGTGGAAAAACCTAAGGTTGTTCAGATATGTCAATACTGTACTCACAAACAAGAGTGTGAAGACATTTTTCCTCCCCTGAAATACTCCAGAAAATAGAATCTGTCACCACAGTTCTGAAATGGTCAGTCAACGGAAAGGACAGGTAGCAAATATACCAACTCTGGACTCAGCCCCAATTCCTCCCTCCTGAGTGTAACAAAGTCATCAACATGCTTCAGAATCGTTTGCCAACCATCGTCAAATGTTCAATGGGGTCCATCAAACCAAAAGGAACTCAGCCAATTTTTTTTTTCCATTTTTTGCTGCTACAAATGTTGGGTTTCCCTGGCGCTCCTGCAGACCCAGGGCTGTGGTGACATGGGGCTTGGAAGCCATGGCCTGAACAGCAAGACCAACTGGACCTCAGCACCCAAGTTCCCCCGGGACCCCACAGGCAGCCAACTAAACCTAAGAAGAGCCTTTCCAGGTCTAACTCCAAAGACGCCACTCCCTTGAGTCTGTTCTGTGCCCCCTTCCTTTCAGTTTGCTTCCTTTAAGAGCCCAAGAAGAGAGCCCGAGCCCAGCTCCCAGAACTCCGCCACTTAACGGGGAGAGGGGGAGGCCAAAGCAGTCTGTCCCTGGGCGGAGCCTTGAGCAACCCGAGCAGGATGGAGGAAGAATCCAACGCAGGCCTTTCAGGGCATGGCCTCAAAGGCGGATAACTGACGATAACCTGATGATCAGTCAGTTTTTGCTTTCTTTCAAGGATAAAAATGAGTGAAATGTGAAATAGCTTCAGAGCTCAGGCGCCTCAAGCACCTCTACCACCCCAGGCTGTAGTTTATATAATCTAATTGTGCCCGTCACCCTGTACTCAAGTCTAACATCAATCATGTTTTAGATGGTCTGGCTTCAGGTCGGCCGTGACCGCCTCGTGACACCACAGAAGTCCATCGATCACATTCAAAACCCCCAAAGTCATGTGAGCAGTCAGGCAGAGCTTCACATCTGCACGAGACAGCTGGTATCACGTCACCAAACTCACGCCCAGTGTTGTGGTAAGCTTAAAGGGCCTTGTTGAGGGACATAAAATGAGCCACATTTATGCTTTTTAAAATATTAAAATGAGTTCACATTTCTCCTTACTATCTTCGTGAACCCCTAGGAACCTCAGAACCCCACAGACAGAACTACTGCTCTGGTCCATTCTCTACTGGCTATAACTTCCTAAACTGCTATCCTTGCTATCTCCTCAAGCCTGGTGTCATGTCTATGTTCCTTCCTTCTACTTCAGGCCACAGCATCTATGTTAATAAGGAAGAGGTATCTTGGCCAAATCCTCACCTACACGTGTACTTCAGATCTCAATATACTTGATCAACTCAAGCCACCTCCTAAAAGTAACTGTCCGATAGCTTAAACCACTCTTATCCCATTATAGAAACTCCAGAGATACTCCCCACTGGTCCCTCACCTGGAACATCCTGACATTTCTGGGTGATAAGAACCTTAAGTGAAGCAGGAGGAGACAGGTAACTTCCATGGGGTCCCCCATCACCCAGTGGTGGATCAGAACCTCTGTCCTCTATGTCTATCCTTAATTTCCTTCTGTGTCCACGGGGTAGGCTCAGGTCTCTTCTTATACCACAGGCTTGTAGAGTCTAAGAGACAACTGTGCTATCTGCACAGGAAGCTCAGAAGCAGCAAGCATCAGTCCTAAGCACAAAGCACCTACCTTTTGTGTTCCCAAAACATACAAAAAGGTGTGATTTGGAGGGCACATTCCTTAACAAACCTGGACCAAGGACACCCCAGCTTTTCATATCTCCTCTGGCTGTCACAGTGTGCTCTGGTTAGAAGACTGAGCCAGGGAGCTCAACTTTCAGGTAAAAAAAAAAGAAAAGGCTGCTCTACCCAAATGTGTTATTCCCATGGGCCTCTACAGATATTTTTATTCCTTATTCCCTTTATGCGAATAAGAGCAGACTACCTATGGTTAATCTCTTACAGGAAAACTCATCGCTAGCTTACCAAACCTGAGATATGGTTTCATTCTACCTGCCAGGAATACCCAGTGTCCATTACAGAGAACCTTTCCCCTTCCCTCCCCTCTTCTCTGACTCTTGGAATTTTGCTCTCCTAGGCATCTATATAGGAAGTGGAAAGTGATTTAGGTTCTAGAAATGAAACCTAAATGGTTTTAAGTCGAAATGATATATAGAGATTAGGTGTTTAATTCCATTACTTTCTTATCTTACATGAATTAATCCAGATATCACAAACTGAATAAATGTCTGCAAAGACTGAGTCAGTCTCCTGCAGTCTGCATCATTCTCAGAGCACAGACTCAGCTTCTCTTTTTTAAAATACACAGTTGTATAGAAAATTCCAAATTCACTATTGTGTTTGTTGCCGTAAAATCTCAGGTTTTTCCTAAGGAGGAAATGGTACAAATTCCACCATCTCTGTAAATCACAGACACTTCCCTTAACTGGCTTTTAAGATGATTTTAAAAATTTAAAGATCTTCAAATATATGCCCCTGATCTATGGGTTAGACAGGGGTAGGGATTGAATTTCTAAACTTGCCTTTGGAAGGAAGTGATTACATTTAAATAAGAAGATGGAGTTGGTGAGAAATGACTTCACAGAAGACCTGCACTTCTCATGCACCACGAGAGTACAAATGTACAATGGGAGGCACTCAGGGCTGAGCATTTTAAGAACCTAGATTCTGCCTCAAATCTAGATTGTGCTACCTTTATTAAGGACAAACATGTGGAACACACCCATAGGTTCAAACAACTATTTATAAGCCCAAAATGGTTGTAAGGAGGTAGGTTGGTTTTAAAGCTTAATATTTACGCTGTTTCATTTTTACACGTTAGTCCATTTACTAAGACCAGCAATCGACTCTGACCACTATCTGATTCCCCTGAGAAAACAGAAAATGCAGACTTCAGGTTTACTGGTCCTGCCTTGCCCATGTTGGAAAGGGCATTCCACTCCTCAGCCTCCCATTTCCTTGATGACAGATGTTCTCTATAATAATCCCGGAACTTCACTGAAAAAGTGAATCAGTGATGTCTCTCTCTATAGCATCTCCTTTGTCACACAGGGGAATAAACATATAGATAACATACATGATAACACCTCCCACAGTGCTCAGCATATAGTAAGTGCTCAAGAAATGTTTTATTCTGAATATGGAATTCACTGCACCAAAAGGCAATTGAGGCAGAAAACAAAATGTAGTGCAGTAAAAGTGGGATTATTAACAATAGAAACACAAAGACACCAAAGGAAACACCTCATACATACGTATGCTGGCATCAAAAGGGCTATTCCATACCCTTCCTCCCCATGGCACCAAAGGCAAACTCCTGGGCCAAATGGATCTTTGGTCTGAGCTAGCATGATGGTTTCCATACATGAGGAAATTGTTGAGTAAGAGTTCTAGTTTTTTTTTTTTAATTACATTCAGTGCTAAATGGTTTCATTTTGATTTATGCTTCACTTTACTCCTCTTTAATGTGAAGGCTATATTTCCATTCATAGCAAAAGGACACAGTGGCACATTTTATGAAGAGCCCTCTGCACTTGAATACATAATCGAGTTACCCCGTCTGCTTTACAGGATGATGACATGCACATAAAAGAACTGCCCTTCCCATTTCCCACTCTAGGAGTCAGAAGGGGCTGGATGGCTCTACTCGTAAATGGCTATGTGAGTTCAGATGCCCCTTGACCCTTTAGGCTCTCCTTCCTTCACAGTGAAGCCTACCTTTAGAGGATTCTATGTAAGAGCCTTATTAGGGGGCCAATTACTGGAAGGTGGCCAGCAGGGGCAACCTGTGCCTGGCGGGGGCTGTCCCTCCCACCATCTGCTCTCTGCACAACTATGTTGGCTCCTGCCTGCTAGGCCTACCCTACTTGGTCATCCCACCCTCTGCCTGGCATCCCAGAATGCAAGCATCAAACGTGCTGGGACTTGATAATTAATAAGCCATGTCTGAACCCAAGGGAGAGAGCACTCTGGTAAAGAGAAGCTTCAAAAAGAACCCCTTCCAGAGATCTTTATGAATACTTGTCCTTGGGTCTCCTAAGTCACACTGAAGCAGGTGCTCACATCTCATGACCACAAATAGGTCTTTGGAAACCAAGGTGGATGTTTAAAGATTGAAAGCTGTGAGGTGCAAAGAAACAAACAAGTGGGACTTCGAGAAGATGGCCTTTTCTGAGTTCTAAAATCTGGCCATTCTCTGGAATTTACTAAAGCATCATTATATCACATTATTTCTGTACAAATGAAGTTTAGTTTTACATAAGCCCCTGAAAGTGCTTTGCCACACGGATCAAATCTTCCTGTCTAAAAGCCATTTTCTATTAGCAGCCTCAAAGCATGTGTGGCCTCTTGGTTGTCAGGATGAGGCTAGATGCGGTTGCTTTGATGTTTTCAAAGCTAGAAAGGGATATCTAACCTCAGAGTGGCTCTCAGCTGCAGATGGAGAGCACTGAAGCTCATGGGAGTGCCAATTATAGGCAATTTTGTGAAAACAGGGCTGGAAAGGAAGCTGTCTTAGAACTGTATGCCACTTACCTTTGCCACACACAGAATGATTCTTTATATCCCCTTCTTTTCATGTTGACATAGCTCCCTCTCCCCCACCCTCAGGACATCCCTCAACCTAGCACAAAAGTCAAGATGCAATGAACAGCTGTTCTCTTTAGCACACCTAATGTGGCTATCCACTATACACCTAGCAGGTGTCAATATTTAATGAATCATAGCAATGGCCATGAAATTAACACTGTATTCTCAGTGAGTGTGGGTTGTACACTCAAAGGCAGACAAAAGCCTGCAGTTGTAGCTTTAGGAAGGTGGAAATCAAAAGGCTGATCCCTATACTTCATTGGCCTATAGAAAAATTACAGTCAATCATGATTTTATTTTCTCCCATCCAAGTACTAACCAGGCCTGACCCTGCTTAACTTCTGAGATCAGATGAGATAGGGTGTGTTGTTCAAGGTGCCATGCCCATGGACTATGATTTTATTTTCTGTTCTCCTTCTTAGTGACCTTGCTGTTGATTGGTCCTATAAACTTTGGGACTCTTTTAAGTGCTACATACATGTAAAAAAAAATGATCATTAGTCTTACTCTGCAGCTGATTTAATAAATAATCTTGGGCACTGTTCTGAATTTCACTGTCCTGGGAAAAGCTCTTTATTTCACAACTTACAAAGATAATTAAAGGAGTCATTGGATACGCAAGGTGAGTAGAGAGTGTGAGCACAAAACGCAAGATGAAGATGATGATGACAACAATAATAAGATGAGAAAAAAGAGAAGGCGGGGCGGGGCACACATCTTGCAAGTAAGATTCTTTATTAGTTTACCAGCTTTCCACTCCACTATGGTTACTGCTCCCCCTGATATATTCCGGGCACTCGGGATTTGTCTGGCAAGTGCTTCTGAATTCCAGGGAATTGAAATCCATGAAGTCAGAGGCAGGAGAATTCACAGATTTACAATTCTCATCTATCACAGCAATAAAATAGTGTCCTTATCTCGACCTTAACTACCACAGAATCTCAACAAAAATAGAACTGAATGTCATCTTTCTTTAATGTGGGTTTTTCTGAACCTTAATAAAATATTTAGCTCATATGTATCAAATGATTGCAATCTATGGAATTTACAGTGCTGAAGCATGAAAATATTTATATTTGGACTTCCACATACAGGAAGATCCAAGGTACTGAGGCTCTGAAATGTTAGGTTAGGTTTGTGCCCAATAGGGTTATTTAGTGGCCTTGATTATATAATTTGATTGAGGCAATACTTTGGACACCAGAATATTGCTCAGTATGAGGAAAGTTTAGTTTCAAAGCAGGTGTGGCTTTCAACACTGACAGCATATACTGCACTGTAAAGTTTCCAAGAGACTGCTAGTTTTTTCCTACTACTCTGCCAGTCCATGAAACATAGTACCATAGAGGAAAGAAGGATGAGTTATAACCTCAGTGCTGTCAGTAACCAGATGAGTGACCATGCACAAGTTAATATACCTTTGTAAGTATTGATCTCCTCATCCATAAAGAGAGAGATTTGGGCTAGATGAGTTCTGAGACCAATGATTTCTATATTTTGCCTTCCAGACCCAACCCAAAGCTATATATATATATATATATATATATGGCTCAATTTAGGACTTTCCAATCTTTCACCTTTCAAGCTTGACCAAGCAAGTGACTCATGCGTTAGCATATGGCTGTCATCATCATTCAGAATCCACTGCAAACTCTAAAGGACAGTTAAACTTCACAGCTGTGGCCCCCAATTTAATGGTGATAGCATTATAGGAGGAAATGACTTTTCCTAACCCAAACCAATTGGGGTGTGATTGCAGGCAAAATTATTTCAAGGAGCTGCCCGTGAAGATAATAGGGAGATTCCTGCGGCTCCTGTTAATCACCAACACTTCATGCACGGATGCGCTAATAAGTACAGTCACTCTTAATCAAGGCAGACAGCCACATCCTCCTGGGGCTAGGAGAAAATGACAGGAGGGTGACATCCACTCCACAGGAGAGGTCAAAAGACCATGCAAGAGGCTTCTCAAGAGGCAAAAGGCCTTGCAAATGAATAGTATCATTATATCCCCCAAGGAGAGGAAATGAGGAATGCCCATGCTATTAGGGAGTGTCTCTAATGGATGTTCTTAGCTAGGAAAAGACCCACTCACTTCCCTGCCTCTAGCATGAGTCTCAAGAGTGCTAGGACTCCTCCACCACACTCCTGGCAATCCTTCCCAGTCATGGAGAATTTGTTCCTGAAAGATCAGATCACTTCACATATAACAATCCGCATTCCTGAGATGCCTTCCATGATTTGATGGCTGGAGAAACTCAAGTCCAGAAAGGCTGATGTGTCTTTTATGTAAGTTTCTCGTAACAGATCTTAGTGGCTGAAATTCTGGACTGGGAAGTAGGAAGCCCAGTTTTAATCTTAGTGGCATCACTGATTCATTACGTGACCAAGGGTACTTTACTTCCCTGGGCCCTTTCTTTCCACAACTATAAAATGGAGTCAATGTTGACCATACAAGGATACTAGGAAGATAAAGGAAAGCCCATGTCAAAGTGATTTGGTCCATTCAAAGTTAAGAAGCTCTTCATACCCACATGATTACAGTAGAACACAGTTAGAAACTGGTCTTGGAAAACAAAACCACTCCTTAGTTACACAACTTCCTAATGAGCCACGGACAATAGTATAATTGAGTAGTTAAGAATGTGAGCTCCAGAGACAGACTTTCTGGGTTCAGTTCAGTTCTGACTTAACTATTTATGAGTCCTTACCTAATTTATGTGCCTTCAGTGTCCATTTTCTCATCTACAAAATGAAGAGCACAATAGTACCTACCTCGCAGGGTGGCTGTGGGAATGAAATAAGACAATTCATAGATAGAGCTTACAAGAGTCACACAGCAAGTAACCAAAACAAGTTAGATATTATTATTCAACTTAATATAAGGCTAGAACTTAGATAATCTAGCGTAGTAGAAGAATAACAGGCACCACATTATATCCCTGCAAATTCTGCGATCTAGCTTCTGGTGAAAGCCTAATTGAAAAGAATCAGCTCAAGGTTAAGATCCTCAAGGTGGGAACCCTTGTGTATGATGAAAGGAAGATGGACAGGTATAGAATAGCAACTGCAGGGAGCAAGCGACAGGGGGGCCCTGTACCAGGAAAGGTGAGATTGCAGACCCCTACTCTTGACCAACAGGAGAGGCAACCCCCTACCCCACGATGAGCTGTAGGGTAAGGACAACACCAGCATGCGAGGCCTGTCATGAGAAGCACACCATGGCTGTGCACACAGGGGACAGGACATGATGTGAACCAGCAACAACCAAAGCTCCGACATAGCCAGGAGCTCAGATGAGGTTTCTCTACACTGTGATCAATACCAGGGCCCCGGAGAACACCCAGGTCTGCTGGCTTCCACTCAGGAGGTCTCCTCGTGGACTTCCCACAACCTGGAAACATCTCTTCAAGACACGTGTCCTCAGAGTCTATATTCCTTTCCCTCTTACCTCTTAAGCATTCCTATGATTTTCCAGTTAAAACTCCTTCCCAAACTAACAGATTCTCTCTCAAGACCAGAAGTGATTTACGAAAAAGTAAATCAGCATGTTGGAAAGCTAACCAGGATGGCAAGGCGTGTTCCCCCCCGACTCTCCCCAATTTGGCTTCCTTTGTGAACAATTCGCTTATCTTTCCTGGCTTGGAAACTGGCCTCCTCACCTACAGTTCAGCAGCCCCAGGGCTCACAGGCCAGGCTGAATGGGAATTTCCCTCAGCTGCACGGCCACATGCCTGCAAAGCCTGAGAACCCACCCGACACAGAGCTACAGTCTCAGTAGGTTAGGGTGAAAGGGATGCAGAGAATAGAAGAGCCAGAGATCAGAATTAGCTCCGAGAGCTATGAGACATAGGAAAAATCTGATAGGATAGGGAACCAGATAATTACTCCTAATGAGAAAGCAACTCTGTGCTTTACTTCGAGATCAAAGTTCCAAGTAGGCATTGCTCTTAGGCTCAGGTCTTGGCAGAGGAATGGGATTGCCCCTACTAATGTTTGTATTGCTACATTAGATCCATGGCAAGGAAAATATAACGATCTCCTTTATCTAGGTTTCTTGCTCAAGATTCTTTTATTCTGTGTGTCCCCCTGGTTCTAGGCAGTGCCTAGTCATCAGAACTTGGGCAAGTTATTTAATCCCCCTGAGCCTCTATTTTCTCATCTGTAAAAATAAGGGGGGAAATTACCCGTCTTATGTTTTTCACATATGTACTATAAGGATAAAATAAAACTATTGCCCCACTTGGTAAATGATAATGTGTTATTTGTAACTTTAATAAATCCCAAGGTCCATGTGGTCCAGTTTATGTACAAAACTAAAGTCAGAAACACAGTCAAACACTCAAAATGAATTAAAAGGGACTTCAGTCTTTAGATGCATTTGTCAAAGAACATTACAGATGATCTAATTCATAACTCTCAAAAGAACTCTGTATTTCCTGTCTCTCCTCCCCAGGTCCCCCATACCTCAAAGCTGCATAAGAGCTTTTCAATCTCCAAAACCCTACACTCTCTCATCCCCAGCTCCTACAGCTGTTCTTTCTCTCTCCGTCTTCCTACTCCTCCTTCCCGTCAGTTCTGTAATGTGCAGCTCAATTTAGCCTCATTTATATATAAGTATTTTTTTTTCTCTCAACTGCACTATTATATAGAAAGTGAAGTCTGGCAACTTTCCTTTAATTTCCCTCCCACTTTCCAGCTCTAGCACTTTGTATCCAATTCCATGATGTGCATTTTAAAAGCCTGGGAGCAGGGTGGGTAAGGACGCAAATGTCCTTATAGGAAGAGGCTAAGTCCGCGAAGCATGGCTCTCTTTGTGGAGCTAGGATGGGGTTCGGGACATATCAACGAATCTTGATCCTGTTCTGCATTGTATTATTCTTATTATCCCCACTTGACAAGGTACTTACGAATCTATTACAGAGGCCTTAGGACGTAAGATGTCACATACTGTTCAAAGGAGAAATAGGCAGGAAGGATGCTAGAAGTCCTCCCTAGGAAGCCAGGCCTAGTAGTTTGTTTCTAGTAGACCTATTAGGGCCCTTAGAGGCATAAACAGTGTTTTCCAAAATATTTTCTGAAGAAAAATAGTTCCCAGGATATGAACATACATTACACAGAAAAAATGTGGTTCCCTGGCCAAATCAGTTTACAAAATACTAGGTTAAACAAAGTTAAAGGGGGTTCTTTAACTTCAGGACTTCTTGGCAATTTAAATCAGATAGTTTTATAAATAACAAGGAATATATTGGATGATAAATGTTTTCCAGAATAGATTTTAGGAAAGGCTGTTTTTGACTATTCTCCTTATTTTTATAGACAAGGAAGCTGAGACCTGCATCAAATCACTTAGGGTTTCAATGGAGAGGTGGGGCTAGGTCCTATTTTCCTAACCCCCAGGTTTCTAAAACCCTAGTTTTGTGTGTTAGACTCCTGGAGGTATGACAGAAAGAAGCCTCTACAAAATTGTACAAGTTGCATTTATTTATGTATCAAGGTTGTCATACCAAAATAATCACCCAGGACAACCAATATCACAAACTAAGTCTAAACTAGATTCCATGTGTCATATTTTGTGGCCCACTGATCAAGTCACAAATTTATGATGAAGGATCATGGAAAACTTCCTACTAGAAGGAAGTTCTAGTAGGAAACTTCCTACTATCACGGAAAACTTCCTACTTTTCAGGAAAAGTAATGGCAATGCTTTCTTTCTACCACAGGCTGAGGTGAGCATCACTCCCGGTGCTGTCTACCCAGCTCCTGTCCAGAACACTTACCCAATAGCCAAACCCCCTCCAATTATCAGTATGTAACGAAGTACAAAGTTCAGATGAAGCCAAAACGGAATTTCATTATACAGGAGCAATGACTGACAACCAAGCTAGTTCTCCCGTGCCTGCCCTTACAACAGTCATCTCCAAACCTTCAAGGCGGAGATGGGCCAATGTCGGAGATGCTCTGGATCCACCAGAGGAAAATAATAGATGACCAATGACTTTTCCTTTACCTTCTTCTTGGATTTAAAGACGTTACACCTGAAGATATTGCTGGCACCATCTCGAGCGATATAGCTGAAGATCTTCAAGTCTTGGGAATCATGAGAGACGTAGAAGATCCTGGAGGAAGAGCAACAGAAAAATGCAATGAAAACGGCATTAGTTTCAACTATCCAGGCAGGACATCTCTATGTAAGGACGTCTGAAGACAGAGCTCATTAAAGCCAAGTTTTTAAAGAAAGGCATCTTCTTAAGGGGTCAAAAAGCCACAATTCAGGAGGCTCTTTCAACTGGCACCACAAACACACTCCTGTGAGTGACTTCCAGACCTAGAAGAGTGGGCAGGGGACCCACACTAATACTAGCCCTCTCCTGAGGTGGCACACCTGTCCTGGAAACCTGAGTATTAGGAGGAAAAATCATTGCCATCCTTATCAGAGCAATAAACCTGGTTCTCACTCAGAGAAATGTGCACAAATTTCCTGACGCCTGTTTACAGTTGGGGAACCAGCAATGCTAACCTAACGTTGGGAGAGACCAGGACACTTCTGTTTCATTACTGTAGGTCCCTTGGTGATGGTGACCCTACTTCCTGTCCCCCTCTGCCCGGATCACAGCTTCCCTGTGTTCATTCCATGATTCAACCAACGCCACTAGGGGCGCACTGTGGGCCAGGCACTGCCCCAGCAGCTGGGGAGGCAGCAGAAACAGGACAGACAGAGCCCCCGAGCTCACAGAGCTTACATGAGGCGATGTCAATAAACAAATAGCAAATAAGTATTATGAGGAAAAATAAGGCAGAATATGAAGCAGGGCATGATGGGGACTGCTATTTTAGACAGAGTGCCCAAAAAAGTCTCCAAGGCAGAGATCTGAGTGATGTGAGGGGGTCAGTCAGAAATACCTGGGCAAACAATGCAGGAAGTAGGAACAGCAAGTTTACCAGCCCTGGTTCAAGTAGAGTGAGTGTGGTCAGCAACAGGGTCACAGAAGCAGCCAAAAACCAAAATGCACAAGGCCTTGCAGGCCGTGGCTTATATTCTAAGTGAGATGAAGCATCAGAGGCTTTTGAGCAGAGGGCTGCCTTTCTTTCCTTTTTTTTTTCGAGACAGAGTCTTGCTTTGTTGCCCAGGCTAGAGTGAGTGCCGTGGCATCAGCCTAGCTCACAGCAACCTCAAACTCCTGGGCTCAAGCAATCCTGCTGCCTTAGCCTCCCTAGTAGCTGGGACTACAGGCATGCACCACCATGCCCGGCTAATTTTTTTTTTCTATATATATTAGTTGGTCAATTAATTTCTTTCCATATATAGTAGAGACGAGGTCTCGCTCTTGCTCAGGCTGGTTTCGAACTCCCGACCTCGAGCAATCCGGCCGCCTCGGCCTCCCAGAGTGGTAGGATTACAGGCAGGGCTACCTTTCTTATGCTTTAAACCAAAGGATCATTCTGGCTGCTTGGGGTGGGGCGTGGTAGGGACAAGGGTAGAGGCAGAGAAAAAGGCTGGGGAAAGGGGGAAAATTATAAGGAAGGCCCTAGCGGCTGAGCCTTAGGTGGACAGGGCACCCCCAGAAGCTCCATGTCTAACTGCTCTTGGCAGGAGGTAAGGAAGAGAGGCTGTAGTGGATGCAGCAGTGAAATTAGTTTGGGGCAATCTGAGGAGAGTGTTGTTCTTGGTAAATACCTCGGGGAGGCTGCATCATTTTCATAGAACATTTTTTCCTCAATAACAACACTGGTAACTTTCATGCAAGGATTTAACAGGACTGGTTTATTTTACTCTAAGTCAGTGCTGTGTAGCAGAAAGAAAATGGGATTTAGAGTCTGTAACTTTACCCACAATGTTGCCACCTACTGCAAGGTAAGCTTTATAACCAGTTACCAATGCTCAGTTTTGTTACCTGTACAATAGGACTATTAATAGTAACACCTTGCAGGACTACTGAGAAGATAGAATATTTAATAAAGTGACTCCCCCCCCCCTCCATATTGATGTAATAAGTCTAGTAACTGAGATTCTCACCACAGGATTTCAAGAAGTCTGGGAGAGACATCCAAAAGAAAAGTGGGCACACAGAGAACAATACTGCAAACAAACCCAAGTTTACCTTGGGGACCACAGTTTTTCGCTAAACTCTGCTAGAAGTCATGTTAGTACATTTCCCATGTCTACCAACTTTAAATGATCCTGAAATAGAAGTTGTTATGCTTGTTTAGTGTGGCTTTCAAGAAAGCTAATATAACATTATCAGGCCTCCAGAGTCCCCAAATCCTTCTAATGATGCCAAATTGTCTTCCTAACATCAAAGGGACAAACCAACAATTGTACCTTGGCATCTCCTGCCTGGCTCCTGCCAGGTCTATCTGGCCAACCCTTCTGGACATCCCCTCCTGAACAGCCCCGAAGCTTCTCAAATTCATCATGCCCCCAACTGAACTCATCGTCTCCCCCGTAATTCTCTAAGCCCATGTGGCTACTTTTTCCCCAAGCCTCATTTTGATGAGGCGACATATCTACTCAAGCCAGAAACCTAGATATGACTTCCTTGATGCCTCCCTCCAATGCTCCTTGGCCATCACTCATGGCCAAGTTCCTTGCAGCCTGCCTCCCTGATAAGTCTCTGGTATATATTTTTCTCTTCAACTCCATGGTACCTCCTTAGTTCTCATTTTTCGCCTGGATGTTTTCATCTTCTAAACAGTGTCTCTCTGCTTCCTAGCTCACCTATTGCCAACCCACTTTCTAGATTATAAGCAAAGTGATATTTTTAAAAACAAATCACATCTCATCTTCTCCCCTTTAACACCACCCAAAGGCTTCCTAATGCCTTCAGGATAAAGTCCAAACTCCTTAGCAAGGAATATGCACCTTTCAGCTGTCATCTCTCTCCAGAGCCTTGACCTATATAGGCCTGCAGAACTAGCTGCATTTTATCTTTCTGCCCTTGGCTACTGCTGTGAACATCCTTGGCATCTTCTAAGACTTGGTTCAGAGAAGGATTCTCTTCCCTTCAGCAGTCTGAGCTGCTGAATCCCCTTGGGCTCAACTCCGCCATGGCATGAATCTCACAGTATGATGTTTACAGCTGTGCTCCTTGAAGGAACAAAGAATACATCCTGGTACCCCTATAATACCAGCACAGTGACTGGCACTTGGGGGGCTCCTAATGCCTGCTTAGGAGGAAGGGAGGCATTCCTGCTGTCCTTAATAAGCAACTATAATTGTGGTCTGCCTGGCTATTCATTTTCCCCACAGGAAGTCAGGTCCAGTTAGTTCAGATGCATGACACATAAAACTTCTTTGATTTTTGTTTTTAACTTATTCTTATGTAATACCCTAAGGACTGAGAACTGGATTTAAAATTGATACAGCAGATTTGAATGCGAACCGGCATGCCTTCTAGACACAGAGATGTGGAAGGCACACAGGGACAGCAGTAAGCTAAGATTAACTTAACCTTAACAGACAGAGCACCCTTTCAGAAAATCTGATGAGAACCTGTTCATGGATATAGCCACTCTCTTTGGACTAGAGCCCTCCAGAGACTGCTCTTTCATGTCTA
Source organism: Microcebus murinus (assembly GCF_040939455.1). Classification (NCBI taxonomy): domain Eukaryota; kingdom Metazoa; phylum Chordata; class Mammalia; order Primates; family Cheirogaleidae; genus Microcebus; species Microcebus murinus. The sequence continues at coordinate 110,098,674 of NC_134105.1, read as the reverse complement.
AATTCAGAAACTTAATGCGTCGTTATTGAAAGTAAATAACCTCTAGCAAAGCAAAAAAGTCAGCTAGTTAGAGCTCAGAAAAGTTTCCACCAGCATAACCAACAAACAGAAAGTTTTTCCATGTGACCTCATTTATCAACAAACTAATAAATCAACAAATTAAGGTGTCAGGTCCAAATTTCCACATCTAGAAATATTTTCCAAGAACTTTTATTTCTCCATTACTTGGTTTTCTTAAGAACTGTAATTGTAGGGTGGTAGAAATGGGGGGAGGGAGGAAGAACGTGAACACTCAAGAGAACAGGAAAGATTTCCCTTTCCCCTTCCTTCATCTTCATCCTCAGTCAACCTAGTGCAGCTCTGATCCTGCTTCCAAAAAGCATGGTCACTTTTCTCACCTTTCACTAGAATTCACAAGGGTAAGATACCAAAGCAGTTCATATATAATGTTAATAATGATTACTAAGGTTTTATAAGGTTTTGTTCTCCCCTTCAAATTTCCTAAAATTTCTTGCTTTTATTTTAATATATGCATAGAATTATAATTTTCACTTACTAATGGAACTGTTACGCTTTAAAGCCATAGATAACTTCTTCTGCAGATCCGTATGTCCATAAATTTATCGCAAATGACTGAAATATAAATAGTATCTTAGAGAAATGAGATTTGGGTTCATAATCATGTTGGAATTCTGGTTGACAGAATGATAAAGAATGACTAGACCCACCATCAACTCTCCTCTTCCTAGACTACTACTCTATAGATAAATTGTTTCTCTTAGGATCACAGGGAAAAAGAAAATAAAATTTAGGGCAGAAAGAGACTGTGAGGTCATCAGGCCTGAGTCCAACTCGGCACCTCTGTCAGGGTCCAGCAGTGATGGTAATTCACTCCCTCAGAGAATATCAGTTCCCTTTTGGGGAGGTTCTAATTACCCAGAAATTTTCCCTTATGTTGATTAGAAATCTACCAACAGGCATGCAGTGGAGGAAAATGGTCAGGAACACTGTCCCTGGGATGGGACAGACCTGGGTTTCAACCACAGCTCTTCCACTTACTAGCTGTAATAACATGGTTGCTATCTTGATCTCCTTCTTGTTCTTCACTTGTGAACGAAGGAGAATCATAGTGCTGCACCTTGCTCAGGGGGTTTAACACATTAACTGCCATGTGAGTTGTATTTAACTCACACTAGTTTTGAGCCCAGGGCCTTACGAAGCATATGTAACTCACACGTCTCTTTACCTTGAGTGGCATGAACTGTTTTTCAAGTTGCATATGACTCATGCACAGAAAATAACAAATTTTTCATTAAATTAGAAATGACCATCTTTGTTTTTGAAGTTTTTTATTCTATTTTTGTAATAAAACACCATGGCCCCAAGGAAAAATTATTTTTATTCTAGTGTGCAGTCAATGTGTTAAAGAATGAATATATGCAGAGGGGCTATCTTCCAGCAAATGGGTAAGAAATGGCAAGTGCTCTTCTTACTTCCACACTACTAACCTAGTTCTAAACTTTGGGGCCTTGAAAAACAAGGCTAACCCTTCTTCCAAATGGCAACATTTTAATATTTGGAAAAAACTACCATGCTTATATCTACTCCTTTCATCTTTAAAGCAAAACACTTCCTCTTCCTTTGGTAGTTCCTCAAATGGCCCATTTTCCAGATCCCTTATTGCTCTGGCAGGTTTATACTATAGAAAGAACATGGGTTTGAGGATGAGAAAGATCCAGGTTCAAGTCTCAGCTTTGCCACTTCCTAGTGTTGGCCTGAGGCAAACTAATCAGTTATATAATCCTTCATTTCCTCATCTAAAATAGGCACGTTCGTGACCTCTTCATAGTATTAAGTAAAAACACCCCCTCACACACACACATTTTACACAATGCCCAACATACAGTGAGTTGTTTGCTCCATAAATATGAGCTCCATCCTCATTGTTCACCTTTTCTGTGCCTACACCAGCTAGCCAATGACTCTCTGAAAATGCAGTTCACAGAACTCAGTATACGTTGGTAAAGGGATCTGAAGAGCACAGAATATATTTGGATAAATGCTTTCTATGCCCTAGAACTGAATTTTCAGCAAAGCATCTCCAACCACGTTTTTTTCTTTAGTTACAGCCTCTCATTGCTGGTTTATAGCATCATCAACTCCAAGGTTCAAAGCGAATTTGCACAATGGCTCTACGGCAGATGTCCTGAGTACGCTCGGGTAATTGGTTTTTAGGACTGGCTCCTAGTGACCACCGTTTTCCTTTTCTAAGCTCTTATAGACCATCTGCTTAATGATTTCTAGAATTCTGCCCAGGGGCAATGACAAGCTCTATAGTCTATAATTCTTGGACTCATATTTTCCCCCTTCCTAACAAGTAGGATGTTATATTCTTGCAATCATCTCATACCTCATCTGTCCCTCATGTGATTTTGCAAAGATAACCAATTACTATTTTGCAATCACACTTTTTAGGACCCCAGAACCCAATTCAATTGACCGAGGCCTGTATATGCTTCTAGGAGTGAGGGACACACCTTCTTTTTTTCTCTTGGTTTTTGAACTTCTGTCTTTTAAAATTACATGTGTTCTAGTGTCTCTAATTTGAAGATCAGTTTTCTACTTGAGAAGAAAAAAAACCAAGAGAGGTGGAAATATGAGACTTGAGAGTTTCTTCTTGTCGTGTGTTCTCTCTTCCTTACACCCTTTCCCCCATTTATCTTCAGCCTGTTCCGTAGCCCAGTGCATGCAGGGTTTCAGCTCTCTCAGTAATGGTTGTTCTTCTGTAGTCATATTCGTTTTTGCCTTTTATATTGTACACTTTTCAAAATCTGAGCAGCCACATGATTTTTCTTCATGGTCTCACTTTTTTGGGCCCAAATGGAATGAATTATGTTGTTTTCAAGTTCTCATCCCTTATTGCCTTGCAGTCTCTAGCCATGAGGTCACATCTTACTGTCACCATCCTACCCTTTGCAGTCAAATGCTCTACAACTGAGCTATACCTCCACCATCATCCTTCACTTTGGAACGATGTGCTCTAAAATGGTATGGCCACCATGATGGTTAATTTTATGTGTCAACTTGTCTAGGCCATGGGTGCCCAGACATTTGGTCAAACATTAATCTGGGTGTGTCTGTGAGGCTGTCTTTGGAAGAGATTAACATTTGAATGGGTAGAGGGAGTAAAAGCAGATGGCTCTCTCAAACGTGCGTGGGCCTCCTCCAGTCAATGGAAGATAAGAATAGAACAAGAAGGCTGAGTAAGAGGGACCCCTCCTGCCTGACTGCTTGGGCTGGAACATTGGCCTTTTCTAATCTTTGAACTTGGATTGAAACATCATCTGCTCTCGGGTCTCAGGGCTGGAACTTAAACCACTAGTGGGCTCTCGTAGCTCTTAGGCCTTCAAACTCAGACTGGAACCATACATGAGCCTACCTGGGTTTCCAGCTCCTTGACTGCGGATCTTGGTACTTCTTATCCTCCATAATCATGTAAGCCAATTCCTTATACATGTATGTGTATGTACACATGTATGTACATGTGTGAGAATGCATATATACACGTATATGTGCAAACATACACACATTCTATTGGTTCTGCTCCTCTGGAGAACCCGACTGCTATAGCCACACTCCCCCAGGTATCAGCATTCTGTCCCTTGTGCCCCTCATCTCCATGGGGACTGTCTACTGACTTTAGAGCCTACCGCTGCAGAAGATATGAAAGGTCTTATATCACCTGCAAATTTTCCTGAGTCTACATCTTGCTCCTCCCAAGATCCACAGAGGAGCCTCCATGCTGCTCTGGCTTTCGACCTGCTGGGTGTCACCCAGCCAGCCCAAGTCCCCCTGTGGACTCTCTCCTGCCACAGCCCAAAACACAGAACCTGAGGACAGAGGAACTAGACTTGCCAACGGGCCTTTAAGCAAATTCTTTTTCTTCCCTCAGCCTTCTTTCTTAATCCTTGAAGTGAGAAAAATAACATCTCTCAGGGGGATCACAAGGGTCAGATGAGATAATAGACGGGCAAATATTCTGTAACCCATGAAATGCTGTACAAATACTTTAAAGCTGTAGAAATAAACTTAGAAATGAAAAATGGAAGGATAAAGAAAATAGTCACTGTTCTCCCAACATCAGTATCTCCCAGGGGTTGGGGGGAGTGGTTCTCCAGCTGGGATGTGGCATAGAGATTTTTCTCGTGAGGTTCTGGAAGGCATGGGCATTCCTAACCCAAGAAGACACCCCATAGGACAGAGGGAAATGAAATCTGATTGAAAAAGATAAGCTACCAAGTAACTTGCAGATGGTAGAGACAAAACCAAGCAGTCTTCTCAAAGGAAAGCTCTGGGAAAGTAAAAAACAGGATGTGAAAGATGCAGAAGACAGAAAACAGAACCAACCAGACCAGCCAAACAAGACACAACTACGAAGGCTCAGTCCTGGGAAAATCCAGCACAATTGCTGCCTTTGGGAACGATGATTCCCAAAGCATCCCAGCCCATGCGATTTGTGTGGGTCCTCAGATGGCCCCATGCTCTGCTAATAGGCCACCACCGGAAACTACAGGAAGGTACGCACCCCCTACCCCCATGCCCTAGAAAGTTGCCTAAATACTTGTGTGCCTTCTTCTCTCCCGCCCAGCCCTAGAGCATTAACACAGTGTCATGCTCCTGTCCCTGGTCCTCATTCCTTTCCCCATGCCTATTTATTTATTTTTAATCTAATCTTTAGATAACACTGTCCTTCATGGCAAACATTTCTCTATTTGGTCTGATTACTGTTTCCCTCCCACGGTATTTACGAGGCTCTTTATCCCTCCAGCTGGTTTTCTTTTATTAGAAGTTGCTTCAACTTCCATCTTCTTCACTGCTCACTATAGCCATGCTAGACTTGCCGACTGCCTTCCTCATGGGTGCTGTTTGGCAAAAAGGAATGGCGATAAACTCAGGAAACAGTGCCACAATCCCTCATGGAACCGGTCCCCTCACGTCACGGACTTACTTCCACTGACACCTGAGGTGTTGGGACACATTGTCCAATACCTGTGTGTCACCACGACTGGGCTGTACCTCACAGACCTGCCTCATCACAGCGTAAAGGGAGCCTGGGATTCCGGGGCTGGGAGAGACGTCCAGAGACAGTCAGTCTCATCTTCCCAAATGCAGGCACAGAAAATGCAAATAGAGTAGCTGATTTCTAAGGTTTTTTTCCCAAGGAAAAAATCATACAAATGTCTAAATTGTTGTTACAAAGATCTACTGTGTATCTAGAGTAGAGAATAAGCAATCAATTGAGTTTTAAAATCTAGTGAGAACCACACAAATGCATATTTATCTTTTTGAAAGTCTAGCTAAGGCACCCTCATGGCCTATCTCCGCAGTTAATTTATGTTTTAATTTCACAGCTGTTAACAAGTTCTTTCTTATGTCCCACTAAAATCTCCCCTGCTTTACTTAAATCAACCACAAACCATCACACAGCACTTTCTAAATGCCAAGCGCTGGGATGAATTAATTTCTTCTTGTTCAGTACTTGACAGGCAGGCAGAAACCAGGCCAGTGTCCCTCACAAAACCCCCGCACAAAAATCCTTTCACATACGTCAGGGCTTTAATTTCTTTCCAACACTCATAATTTCTCCAAAATAACTGTCACCTGCTGGTGGCTGTCAATAACCAAAGCTGTTTACACAGGCGGCCAATCCTTTCTCCTGTGTGTCCGTGTTATCTGAGTTCATACATGCAGCTTGCTCACATGGGGGGGGGGGCGTTTAAACCACCCTCCCCACCGTTCAGGATCCTCAGGCTTCCTGAAGACTCTTGCTCAGAAACACAACTTCCCTCCCACAGGCAGAAAGCAGAGAAAAAAAAACCCAACACAGCACAAATACTAGGGTCACTATTTTGCCTGGTATATGCTAGGGGAGTTTCACCTAGAAGATTGCATGTTCCTCTTGTCCTTTCTCTATGAATAATTTATCCTTCTTACTTTTCAAGGTAGTGAAAACTTTCCTTTAAGAGTCATGGAGAACAGCATTAGGCATAAATCTTCCCAGTGCAAAATAAACCATAAAGGTTCACACCCTTCTTTATCCACTCCCCTAGATACACTGAGACCCCAGTGAGGACGAGGAGGTCTGAATCAGAGCACAACTGCCAGCACTTGAGGACAAGACAAGAAGTCAGTGCCCGGGGCTGGTGTCTACTCCATCAACAATTCCAATTTTCACCTGTCCCCCCTCAGGACGCTGTCCGAGCCATTCTGATTTAGCTAGGGACAACTCCCTCTCACACACATTCCAGGGTCCTTTTCTTTAACTCTAAGGAACCATGTACCTTTACTTCCAGGCCACTAACAAACCTTAAAATACAATGAAAAAAAAAAACGAATGAATTGATTCATAGTTGCTCTTATTTTGATTTCTAATCACTAATTTAAAGAGTCTTGCATCTTTACTTTGGAAATTTGGGGAAGGGGCGGCTGGAGGGCTTGAGGTGGCAGGTCACAGGGCAGAGAAATGTGAGTGAGGCAAGGACTGCGAGGCAAGATGGTCCCTGCTTGAGATTTCTTACTGTTGTCCCTTGGCGCGTGCCAGCGCTCCCTCTTCCCATCATTTATGTCCCCACCACCCAGAAGCGGGTGTTGGAGTGGCTCAGCATGACCTCTGTTCTAAGAGACGCACATCTTACTCTGCACCCCCGGCCAGTATGAGACTCGCCCCAGGAACCAGAGCGGGGTGCTCAGAGGCCCCCACAGGAGCAGAGTGTGGGCTGACGCAGCCAGGCACGTGCAGAGGGGCGAACACCCTCCGATGCAACACGGTGGAGGTGGCAGCCACCTGCCCGTGGGAATCGGGAGAGGTGTGCGGGGAGCAGTGGCCAGAGCCGCATCTTGAAGCACTCGTGGGAGGTGGCGGAGATTGTGGGGTGGGGAGCGGATCAGTCAGGGGCCTGGCAGGAAGCAGGTAACTCGAATACTCCAAGGAGTTTGATAACTCGGGACTATTCACGAAGGCGAGGACGGGGTGCAGGGAAACCACAGAGGACCGTGCAGTGCCACCAGGAGCACCAGCACCCCAAGGGCAGAGGGGCAGGGCGGTGAGCAGTTTCTGGAACCAAGAGAGAAAGAACCACGTGCCATCTGGCAGGAGCGCTCATGACAGGTCCGCACCGGCCAGCCTCCCTGGGCACAGAGCACGGTGGGAGGGCTGCAAGGCAGACCTGGAGGGGGGGCTCGACAGGAAGTCACGGAGTCAGGGAGATTCCTTACAACAGGAAGTGCACGTGGAAAGGTATGGAGTCACAAGATGGCGCAGTCTGCGTGGGGACAGGGGGCACCAGGCACACGGAGGGACGCCGTGTAGGACATGGGAACAGAGAGATCAGGGCCAACTATGGAGGACCCAGCTGCGGAGCTAAGACGTCACCCTGTGGGCTCAGGGCAAGGACAGGGGCAACTGAGCAGGGGACCACACAGCTGCTGGTCGTGGTAGCGTGGAGGATGGCGTGGTGGATGGCGTGGAGGATGGCGTGGTGGATGGCGTGGAGGATGGCGTGGTGGATGGCGTGGAGGATGGCGTGGAGGATGGCGTGGAGGAGCACAGGAGCAGAGGGGAGGACAGCAGAGAGGCGACTGCAATGTGGAATTGCAGTCTTGCAGTCTGAAAATCTGGACTCAAATCCCCGTTCTGCTGTTACAATTGGGAGCCACTGGATAAGTCTTTCAATGCGCAAGTTTTAGTCATTTCATCTCCAGACATGGGAGCTGCTATGAGAATTAGAGTTTGGCAAGTCAGTGCAGGGCACCTGGGCACGGGGCAGTCTGAGCACCAGACTGATCAGGCCCGAGTCCGGGCGAGAAGTGCTGAAGGCCTAAGAGAGTCGGGGTGGCTATCATGGGCAGGAGATGGACTCCAGAGTCCTCTGTCTGGGTATAAGGCTAAGGAGCGAGGAGGAGAGGATTCCACCTGTGTAATGTGTGTGATTGGTGGACAGGCTAGGCATTAAATGGGACAAGGGTCATGGAGGGAAGAGAGGGCCTAGGGGACGGGGAAGGAAGAGGAAGAGTATGGTTCTGGACACATCAACTTTGAGGAGCCAACAGCAGCAGATGGACTTGCTTATGAGACCATTGGAGACAAGGTGTTGGGAGAGAGAAGCATGGACTTGGGAGTCATCGAGACCTAGAGGGTGCTGAAGAGATCCCCTAAGGAGCAAGAACAATAAGGAGAGAAGGAAGGCTCACAGTGAGCTCATTAATAGTGTCCACTCAAATGGAGGGCAGGACAGGAGGCGTCAGCAAAAAGATACCCAGCAGGAAAAGACAGGCCATCAGTAAACAAGAGAAGGCCATCATGGAAGCCGAGGGAGGAGACAGTCACCAGAAGGATGAGAAGATCCACACCATTAAGTGTTTCAGAGACTGAACGGGATGCGGACGGAAAGAGAGCCAGGGATTCAGCAACTAAGACGTCAATGGTGGCCTTAAAAAGCACAGTCTCACAGAGGAGCTCAGGAAGCCCAACCATAACCAGCTGAAGGTGAGTGGGAGTTTTGAAAGTTCAAACAGCAAATGCAATTACTCCAAAGAGTTAGGCAGTGAGAGCACAAGACAGGATTGGTTGGGCTTGAGGGGCATCTTTTCTTTTTAGGGTGGCAAAACTAGAGCCTATTTTTAGGCTAGAAAAGAAAGAATGAAACAGAAATAGCCTAGAGATGTAGAGGAAATATAGGGAAAAATGATGGTTCAAGGTACAGAGACAGCAGAAGGCAGGGGCCAAGTGGAGAAGCCTGCCCCAGATTCACAAGGGCAACGATTACAAACCTGCCGCTAAAGTGGGAGTCAGTCATATCCCTGGATTGTCTCCCTCTCCCCTTCTTAAACAGCATTTTGGGGGCCTTTCTGAAGTAGCTAAGTAGCTACGCCTTTCCCTGACAGAGAGCTGGGGCTGTTTTGATGTGAACATGGGAGTAGGGTTGGTTAAGGCAAGAGGTCAGTGTGATTTTTAGTAAAACGTCCTGATAAAAAGTAAAGGCTGTGTTAATTGTCCCAGACCTGCATTTCACCTGTCCTTTACTTACTTCCCTTTCTCAAAGGTGGGGACAACTACCAGAAATGTGACATGGATCAAAAAGAAAGTGTGTGAAATCAGGAGTATGTTGCTACTATCTTCTTAGAGAGGAAATGTGTCAATTCATCCTGGCTCTCACCAGGGATGGGGCTCGTGGAAATACATGGGGCTGCAAGGGTGCAGGGCCCGGGGCACTGATGGCTCTCTTGGGACCTTGGTCCATGAGCTCTTGCAGTTTCTTTACATTTAGCTTGTCGAATTTCTTTTTATCGGCTGAGGTGTCTGACAGGCTTAATTGTTTCCTTAGGGCTTTGTTCTTCCCATCAGTGAACAAAGGCAACTGGAAGGGATTTGGGCTTAGCTTTTTTTGCTAAGAAAATTCTTCTTATACACATATATACACACACAAAAATATGGATATGCACGTGTGTATATTATAGACATGTAAACACAAAACACATACACATGCATGTATATACACACACACACACACACACATATATATATATATATTTTTTTTTTTAAACAATTTGAGTATGAGGATAGACCACTGGCGCCGTGCCTGGCTGGCTGCTCCAACTCTGGAAGGAAATGCACCTGTAGTACCTCACCTTCCCCACAGTCAGGACCATCTTCAACAAGTGATTATGTGCTAATGGGAGACAATGATCAACAATGAGCTCCTGTGCAGATTACATCCATCGGGGGCTGCCATTCTCAGGTGGTTCTTGCTCAACCTCTCCAAAAACAAAACCTTTTATTGGGGCCATTAATAAAAGCAAGATGAACACATTTACCATTGATGCTGGTTTCATTTCTCCCCTACACCCTCTGATAATTATGAATTGTCAGTAAAAACTGCGACAAATGGGACAAGAGACCAAGACATGAAGTCGAAGGCCAAGACAAACCACAAAAGAGCAAATTAGCCCTTATAGCAAAGAGCTAACTGCACAGCAGTAACAGGACAGGGCTGGCATCCCTGGCCAACTCGAGGGAGGGAGGTGTACATTTTCAAAGGCAGCCTTGCTCAGTGGTTAATCCCATGATATCAAGAGGTGACCTCTTGTTTCTCAGTGTTCTCAACTGCAACACTGCCTTTTTAGTAGTTACTAGTGTGCTGATTTTCTAATGTTAACATTTTTTTGTCACTCTGCCCCAAATAGCTTCACATATGGATTTCACTCAGTGCTCAACACATGTTTGTAGATCAGTTGGTTCATTCATTCATCCATTCAATCCTGAATAAAAAGACATATTAATAGAATGTGCACCTACTTCCTGGGAATTCTGCAAAGGTTTATGAAATCAATTATATTTAATAAATATGTATTAAGCACTATTATGTGAAAGACAGTGGTCAAGAAGGCCCAAAGATAATAAGATGTAGTTCTTACTAAAAAAATTTAAGACAGATAAATAACTACAATGAACTTCTGGACTATACAGCCTTAGGGATCCAAAGGAGAAAGATAACTTAGATCTCCACTGTGGGGGTGGGAATAAAATCAGGAAAGAATTCTGGTTCTTTGGTATTTAAAATAAACCTTCAAAGATACATAAGAATTTGACAGGCAGAAATGTTAAGCCAAATACAGAGGACTCCTCAATGAATCACAGTTGGATCGTGACTACTGCCAGCAGCTGGGAAAGGCTGCAACTCTTCAGGAGCCAGGTCTCAGGGTCTCCTAAAAAAGGTGTGGAGATTTGCAGACAATCCAGCTTTTCCCATCCCATCCTGCCTTTCCGGAATTCTGCGCATGACCCTCTGGACCTCCCTGTCATCTTTAACTCTACAATTTGAGGTCTGCGGTACCAAGAACAAAGCCTAGGCTCACATTTGGTTCTGCTCTCAGAGGTGTGACATCACCATCCTTCTCCCAACTGTGCCAAGACACAGTAAGGAACCCACAGAGGGCTTAGCCAGGCTGGAGGACAGGGCACTGTGACACAGTGTTTGGACTGTTTAGTGCAAAACGCCCAAGCTGCCGCTGTGGGATGAGCTATGACATTGTCCTACTACAATCTCAGAAGTTATCCATTAATATCAAAGGTTCATCAGAAAGAGGTTACAGCTTCAAAGCAAGAGCAATCTTTCTTTATTTACCTTTGGGGTTAAGGTTGATAACACAATGGCCTTTCCCCTGGGCCATTACGAGGTCCTTACTTATCAGTGTGAAACCCAGACCCTATGACAACATCCCCATAATCCATGTGATTCCAAGAACACAGAGGTACCATAAAGGCTCCTCCTACACAAATCCTCTTCTCTTTAATAGTCTGAAACTCACCAATATGAGATTAATTTGTTATGAATAATAAGACTCCCCTAACAAGATGCAATGCCTCCTGGGCTGGTAAGTAAAATCTATTAGTCATTCAAACATTAAATTATTAAGAAAGCTAGACTGGCTTGCTTTTTCTTCTCCTACTTGAGAAGAACAGCCCATGATAAACCCTCCCAGCTTTAGATGCAAATATTCAAAGATGGTATACAATGCTCATTGGCAAAAAAGGAATCTTACTTTTTTGGGATTCATGAACCCACAGGGCTATGGGGTCCATGAATTCTCCTAAAATTCAAAATTTTGCAAGGATGATTTTTTTTCTGGGGAGAAAATCCAGTTTTCATCAGGATTCTCAAAGGTATTTATATCCCAGAATAGTTCAAAAACATCCAACAGACAACCAGGCCAGTGCCTATTTGGTAGCAGAGAAATCAAGGGAAGAAGCGTTGATTTTACTTTGCACACATTTTCCCATCTGAGACTCTTCAATGCTTTGCACAAATTCGAAATCGGTTCCCTTTATGCATTCCAGAAGGATAAAATGAAGCACAGAGTAATGAAATTTGAAGCCAGCCAGTCATTTCTTAGCAGAACGGGGACCAGCCTGGTTTCCTTGTTCCCCTGTTACTTCCTCCACAGGGTATTTCTCTCCCTGGTAGACAGTATTTAATTATGTGAAGTTTTCTAAAGTTGGCCTAATTTGATTTTTCATCATTATTAGTATAAAAGATGCCCTCTAAGGCCAGACCCAGAGAGATGGATCCAGAGGTTTAATTTTGATTGCTCTGCCACCTGTTTTCAGCTTTCTGCTGTACATGTCTACTCACTCTCTAGTGAACCTTCATGCCTCGCTTGGGCTGTGCTTCAGGCCACCAAAAAGGGTAGAAAAGGCCACCAAGAGCATAAGTGGGCTTATAACAACTTTTTTAAATGAATATTTTAGTGCAGGAGGCAAGCAGATCAAGGCTGCCCTAGCTTCACCATGAAGGTTTATTTGAGCACCTACTATATACTAAGGATCCTTCCAGGACTGGGGATACAACAGTGGGTAAAACAGGTATGGTCCTTGTCTTCATGGAGCTCGTGCTTAGAGTTATCATGACACAAATTTCCACAAATTTCTTTCATGCCTGAATTAAAAATTTCCATGATCAAATTTAAAATCAAGTGGGACAGATGCCACCAGAGGCAGAAAGTCCTCAGAAAAGGTGGAAAAAGTACTGGAGCTTTAAGCTGAGGTCACTGGGGCCTCCTCTCCTTCCCTCTTTTACTGGTCTAAATGGTCCATGCTTAAAAGAGCTCACGGACTGACATCTCTCTACGCTTTCTATTGCTGTCACCCATTTTGGCCAGACCCAGATACTCTTCCCATTATGCTCAGATTACCAGGCAATCTCCCCTTAGTCCACTTTGCTGACAAAACCCACTTGGGGCGCACTGCATTCCAAACTAGACTGGTTTTTCCTAAAATACCACTTTCGCTTTGGAACTCTCAAAGTCAAACTCATCATGGGAAGGCTTCGAGTACAGATGTGGGAGGAAATTCTTGATATCATACTGAAAGAAAAACAGGCTATTTACAGAAGTAGACATGATCATATTGGACTTTGAAAAAAGTATCTGAGTGCCTATATACTTGCGTATGGAGCAGTACTAGAAGGAATCAGTGTTGAAGGAAGAATAGTGTTACTTTCCCTTACTTTTAGTAATAAGCCTGTATTGTTTGGTAATTTAAATACTCACACCTCAATCATATTCCCCTGAACATTTATCTGAAGATCATCATAGAAAGTAGAAGTCACGGTGAGAACCATGAGGACGTGGGCTATGCTCTACTTGTCTTTGCATTTCCTGTGCTTTCTACATAGTGGCATGCAGGGACTTTTGAAAAGAAGGGATGAAAGAGAAGGAACGAGGAGAGGGGGAAAGAGCAGTTTGGGACATGTGTGCAATATGTGCATGTGACTTAGAACGACAAGGCCTCATATGATTTATAAGTCACCGATCCCTTGCTGGGGACTCAGTGTCCATTCCGAGAGTTTTCTGAGACTCACTAGGCACAAGGGACTTTGTCCACCCTAGAAAGAGGAATAAAGGTTGTAAAGCAGAACTTTACTTTGCCCTTAAGGAAGATAAAGAACGCATGTAACTATGCGGGGTTCTAAACAAACAAAAGAGAGGGGGGACAAAGACACACAAGAAGAAGTGGCAGATGGTACTTCAGAGTGACGCAGAAGGACGGGACCCGCTGGCGTGTGGAGATGTGGAGAGCACGCACAACACACATGGAGGGGGCTGTTTCTGCGGAGAGGTGGAAACCAAAGCCAGAGCATGATGTACCCACCATAGGACGGTGGGCCGTGACGACGACATGCGCGGGGCTGTGGGACACATGTGCATCATAAGCAAAGAACTGGCTCTGGTTCCAGGTATGCACCTTCTTCCCAGATTTTTTTTTTTTTTTACAATATTATTTGTACCTTGAGCCCCTTCCAGAGTCCAAGGCAGTGGAGAGAAGGGAATGCACACAGAGCTGAGCTGGGGGCTCGCAGCATGTGCAGGTTTGGAGGAAGGGGAGTTACAGAGTGGAGTCGTCTCTGCCTGGCAGGTAGGGAGGGTTAGCAGAAGACACGCTCTCGCATGGCGTTGCGGGCTTGAAGGGAGCTTATTTCAGGATAAGAGAGCGCTGCATGTGTTCTGACAGAGAGAGCGAGTCCAGGACGGCAGAAAAGGAGCGCAGTTCAAAGCTCAAGATGCTGAAGAAACAAGCAAAGATGGGTCCAGAACAGAGAGAGGGCGGGAGGGGACAAAAGGACGGTTGGCAACGACACAAAGGTGTTCTGAGGGAGGGGAGGACAGCTGAGGAATGTCACCGAGGAGGGGGCTCACCCTACAGAAGCTCGGGTGCGCAGGCAGAGCTGACAGGCAGAAGAGGGTGAGAAGGGCGTTACGAGGGGAATTTCTACCAGGCTGACAAGGGACCGCAGCGCAGCCCTGGGGACTAATGGAAGCCAGACAGCATGAATGATGTTTCCTTCCCAAGTTCTCAGTTCACAAGGTCCTCTGAGTGTAAAATTGGGTGATTCTTACTCATGCATATGTATGAAAAGGCACTGTCAATGAAAGGTTTTCAAGCTGGAGGAAATAAAAACATTGACTCTATGTGAAACATTACTCATGACTAGAGTGAGGGACACTCACATTACTCATGTGAGGGACACTCACATCTGCCAGATAGGCCAGCCCAGAAGTGACATGAGAAGTCAGGGACAGAGCTATAGGTGGGGCTGCCTCCAGGTCCCTGGTTGCCAGTGTCCCCAGTTTAGCAGAGGCCCCTCGAAACCCTCTGACAATGGGAGGCTGGAGAAGGAGGAGACCTTCATCCTTACAGAAACAGTAAGGGAAGGTGCAGACATCACCCTGTCACTTACAAATCACACAGAGAGCACTTGAGACACGTGTGTATCATAAGCAAAGAACTGGCTCTGGCTCCAGGTCTACACCTTCTTCCCAGATTTTCTTTTTTACAACATTTTGTGCCTTGAGCCCCTTCCAGCGTCCAAGGCAGTGGAGAGAAGGGAATGCACACAGAGCTCAGCTGGGGGCTTGCAGCATGTGCAGGTTTGGAGGAAGGGGAATTACATAGTACAGTCATCTCTGCCTGGAAGGTATCTGATTTTGGAGGGATAGAATGGATTTTAGAGAGTGATTTTTAAGAGTCCTTAAATCCTGAGAGTGCTTTTTTGGCTCCACAAAACAGAATGACTAATCATTATAGCATCTACCTTCTCTCATAATTATGTGACTCTACCTAAATATCGCAGGACAGGATTGTGTATAATTACATTTTGGTAAAACAATGATGCTTAAAAACTATATATACTTTAAAAACTTTCAATCTTTATCCCTATAGGATCCTTTCCTCCTCCCTTTATAAGGGTAATATTATTTCTTCTTTTCAAAATATACATTTGTATGATCTCACTTAAGTTATAATTCATCACAGCATGGTTCTCTTTCTTTTATTACCAAGTGACTAAAAGACTGTCCCCACCTCTCCACTTAAACTGCTCCTACAGAAGTCACCCCTACTCCACCCCAGGGTCTTTCTTATTCCTTTACTCTGAACTACTCATTCTCCTTTATTTCCAAGTCTTTCCAAATGATGCCTAGGATTTCTTCCACTTTACTTCCAAAAAGAAAAGGTACTTAAGGAGTACTTTCTAAGTTTCAGCACTTGATAGGCACTTAACTCACCACATTCTCAAAGATAATTCACTGTCTTCCACTTTTGCTGTCAAAAACTCATGTTTCTTCATAGGCAATGTATTTTTTCCCCTCCAGATTTTAAAATCTTTATCTTCGACATTCTGTAGTTTCATGATTATAAGTCTAGAGTTTAAGACTGATTTCTTCTTATTCATCCTGCTTGTAATTTGCTATGCTTCCTGAATCTGAGGATACTCATCTTTCCTGAATTTTGTTTGCCTGGCTGGATCATCTAACTTAGTTAACTCAATCATTTGAGTAAGTTAATCATTTACTTTTTTAACTCAACTGTTAACTAAGGAAAACATACTACATAGGTACCCTGACTTCCCAAGAAATCCCCAAATATCATAAAATAGGTCTAACAAATCCCCATTTACCTGAAAATGTAGTTTGTCCTACATTTGGATATAGTTATATAATAAAAATGAAATATACAGGCATATGAATGAGTGGGTTGCCTTTAAAGGGAGATAGCACTGAGCAGAGGGCAAAATAGAAAGGGCAAAAGTGTGAGTGTCAGTTCCCCAAACACGTACTAGCTGTGTGACCATGGAGAGGCCACCTAACATTGCTGATGCTCAATGTCTTCATCTTGAGAATGAGAATATAGATTCCACCACTCAGGGCTGTTGCTAGGATTAAGTAAGGTAGCATAGGTCAAGTTCCATCTGACTACATTCTTAAAGAGGAAGACTACGATCTAGAATCCACTTGTACCGATTTATTGCTGCTCAGCTTCAAATTTGCCTTTTGGTGCATGTTCTGGGTTGATGGACAGAATTCCTTTAAGCATGTCTCCTGTACAGTAAGCATGCTGCTAAGATTTCTCTGTAGAATGCAGGAAAAAAGGGCTTTTCTTGGTCCAGCTGCTGCACAGTCGGTAATAGGGGTATGAGAGCTTATGGTGGCCTTAGTGCCCAGAGCACACAGTCCCTCAGTGACCTCACAGCCGCAGCCCAGTCTGGTGATAACCTTCCTGCAGCCCTCCCAAAGCAAACATTGAGTGTTCCAGGCCTCCTATCTGCAGCGATGCCCCGACTCTCTCTGCTAGCCTGTCCCCTTGCTCTAGGTTTGTTTCTCATAGCTCTGCTGATGCAGACACTGTCACTTACAGCAACACCCCAACTCCAGCTGTGTGCCGACCTACCAACTCCGAATCACCTGCACCTGGCCCACAGAGGATTGCTTCCTCTTTTCCCAGAGACTGGGACTGGCTCCAGCCTAGGCAGCCAAGTGAATTTCTCTGCCATCCAGTGGTTATAATCACAACACTTTCTACAATAACGTCTAGGGCATCTTGGGGACGGGGGTCCCCTCTCCAAGTTTGTCCTTCCTTAGGTACTTTCCTCTTTACATCTGCTAGGCATTCTTTTATTATAGCTTAAAAATTCTGTATAGTAAGCTTCTCCTGATCAGACCCAGATAGACCACTCTTTCCCCCAGTCCCTGGCATAGTGAACAATACACACTAGCTCTTCCCTTCTCTGACTTACTCAAAATCAAAACAGAGATCAATGTGGAAGGCCAAAGTTGGAACATACTTCCCCTAAATCCTAATCATCTCACTAACTGTTTAGATGTTAATTGATGCTATTTCTGGGGACTGGCTGCCACCCCTATAGACACTCTACCTGGTTTGATCATTTGAACTCACAATTGGAAAATTACTTCCAATTTGGCTCCTGAAGACTTCAGGTAAGATTAATTTACTTCCTCTAGTTTAAAAATGGATTTTTGTCAGTCTAATCATTAGTATTAAGGAACATAAATATCCTTAGGACTAAGTTAGTCAACCACATTAATTTTATCAATGTCCACCACTACGACTAGGGCAGGAGACACCAAGGCGGTGAAATCGAAATTCAAAAGCATGTGACTTCCATAATGGTACAATTATTCCAATACTATTTAACTTGTTTTTTTCCTTTTAAACCAGAAAGAGTAGAATAAAGAATGCTAATGAAGAAAATGAAATCCAAAATGAGTAAAAGAGAACAAAGACAAAGTATTTTCCAAGCCTAACCATGTTCAAAAGTCGGATTATCAGTGACTCGGATGAAAATATTATCAAAGGTGTACTTAACAGGAAACTAGGAGGGATAGTTAGGCCACTACTAGAACATAATATGGTGGTTTTGTACTGGGTCAATTCAAGTAAGCTAGAACTATGTATCTCAGTATTTCCTTCCTTATAAAGTTCCTGTTTAGGATTGCCCACAAGAGAAATTTGTGTAAGATTTGGGAGGCAGAAGTGAAGCAGCAGCTACTATGCTCTGGAGGTCATCACTGGTTAGAGGTGGGAAGGAATGGATGTCAAGGTGCTAGGAACTTCTTTGGATTTTTTTTTTTAAATTTGTCCTCACTTTTGTGTGCTCTGTGTCCAGCTCTCCATCATGACTGTCAGCCTTGCTGAATACCAGTAAACATGGGCCTGCCATCAGAAGCTTCCCTGCAAACTCAAAAGGGCAGCCATGAAGAGCCAACAGCCTTGCACAGACTTGGGCACCTATTTCCTTTGCAGTTCTGATCTAGCACATTCTAGCATGTGGACGTGCCTGGCTTCCTGCACATTCTGACTCATAACCTACGTCAAGGGTCAGTTAATGACTTTTCTCTGACCCCTTCCAGCTCTTACTGCAATTGTACAGGTCTAAGTCCTACAACAAATTCCTTATCACATAACACGCAAAGTTTCTTTGGTGCTCCCCACCGCCCAAAAAAATATTTCTTTTTAAAAGTGAACGGACAGAAAAAGACATACCATACTAATACCACACTTGAAAAAAATCTCTGAAAAAGAAGCTACAGTAATTAAGACAGTGTGGTACTAATGTCAAGACAGACAATTAGATGAAGGTAACAGAATAAACAGTCCGGAAATAGACCACACAGATAAGGGTAGCTGATGTTTAACAAAGGTGCAAAGGCACTTCAGTTTTTTGTTGGTTTTTTTTTTTTCCCTTGGGACTTCTGTTTATTTGGTGAGACTTCTGTTTATTTGCTGAGTTTTCTGTAATGAACATACGTATCACTGTGTCACTAGGTAGAGAGTCTGCCAATGGACACCTCCACAGCTGGGCTGAAGTCTGTGTCCCGGTTTGTGTCCTGCGTTCTGGAGCTGCAGCAAGTGAGCATCTGAGATGACTCCTTGTGGGTCAGCCATTCTGACCTGGCAAGGGCTACAGGCTCCCCGTCCCACAGCCTTTGCTTCTCCAGATGCGTCACCCAGACCCTTGTCCCAGGACTGGAGCTGCACCACAATGCCCAACATGCAGCAAGGGCATGACACCAGCCTGCAGAGGTAGCCAGCCTCCCCTGCTTCCTGCCTGGGCAGGTGTTCTCACCTGTGCAGGCCTCCGTAACCTCGTCTGCACAGCAAGCGTCATAATCATAGCACTTGTGAATGTTAGTCATCTCCCAGCCCAGGACTCCTGACACCGGACCCAGAGAGACAGAGCCATGGCCATGCTCATCCTCAAACCAAATCTGACTTTGCTTCTCCCCAGTTTAAAACATTCCATGGCTCCCCACTGCCCCCAAATAAAAACCTTTTTGCTTTGCATTCAAGGGCCCACACCCTTTGACCTCCTACTTCTTCCACCAGACTCCTCCCCACCCAAACTGGTCAGCCTATAACGCACCTGCCAGCTGGGCTGCTTCATGCCCCTGGGCCTTTGCATACGTCAGTCCCTCTGTCCAGAACAGACAGACTCTCCCTTATTTTCAAAAAATACTATTTCAACAAGTACTATCTAGTACTATTTTCAACAAATAGTACTAGAAAAACTGGATATCCATTGTGGAGAGGGAGAGGAAGAGGGAGGAGGAGAGTGGGGAGGGGGGAAGGGGAAGAGGGGAAAGAAGGGGAAGAGAAGGAGGAGGAGGCAGAAGAGAAGGAAAAGGAGAACTTTGATCCATTCCTCACACTATATAAAAATTTGAGTCAAATTGGATCATACACCTAAACATAAAACCTAAAACTGTAACTTGATGCTTTAAAAGAAAACACAGAAAATCTTTGTGACCTTGAGTTAGGCAAAGATTCTTAGATATGACACCAAAAGCATTATCCATAAAATTCAAAAATGATAAATTGAACTTCATCAAAACTTAAAACTTTTGCTTTTCAAAACACACCATTTAAAGAAAAGACAAGCCAGACTTGGGGAAAATATATATAAATCATGTATCTGATAAAACTGCAGTTCCCAACCCCCAGGCCATGGCCCAGTATGGTCCCTGGCCTATTAGGAAAACAGGGCCTCACATCGCTGCCTGAACTCTGCCTCCCCCAACCCCACCCCCAGTCCATAAAAAATTGTCTTCCATGAAACTGGTCCCTGGTACCAAAATGGTTAGGGACTGCTGTGATAAAAGACTTATAGCCAGAATTTATACGGAACTCTCAACATTCAGTAAGAAAACAAAATAAGCTAAAGATTTGAACAGATGTTTCAAAAAAAAGATATCAATGGTATATAAGATGAAAAGATTCAATACCATGAGACATTAGGAAAATGCAAATTAAAACCACTATGAGATACTAATGCACACCACCTATTTGAAAGGCTAAAATTTAGAAAACTGACAATACCAGATGTTAGCAAAGAGGTAGAGGAACTGGAACTCTCACCCACCACTAGTGGTGTCCCAATTGAGAAAGCAGTTTGGCAATTTCTTAAAAAGTGAAACATGTACCTACCACATGACCCAGCCATTCTACTCCTGGGTATTAACCCGAGAAACATGAAAGCGTATGTCCATACAAAGACTTGTATATGAACATTCACAGAAGCTTTAACTGTAATAGCCAAAAACTGGAAACCACCAACACATACATCAACTCATGAATCACTAAGTAAATTGTGTTATGCCCCCCTCCCAAAAGATATACTATACAAGTCTATTTATATAAAATTGTAGTAAATGCAAACTCGTCTATATAACAGAAAGGAGATCAGTGGTAGCTTGGGGATGCAGGGGTTGGGGGAATGGAGTAGGGAGAGGTGGGAGGAAAGAATTACAAAGAGGCACAAGGACATTTTTCAGGGTGACAGATATGTTCACCATCTTGACTGAGCTGATAGACTCATAAATGTATACATGTGTCAAATTTTATCAAATTATTCACTTTAAGAATAGTGAATTTTTACATGCTAATTATGCCTCAATAAAGCTGTTAAAAAATAAACGAAATCAGCAGCTTCTTTGGGATATGTAAAAACTTTGGGGAGAGCCCTTTCTTCCAACTAGTAAAAGGGCAAGGTTCAAACTCATGACCAGCATCCACAAAGAGGTCACATTTATATATATATATAGTACCAACATTAAAAAAAAAAGAAAAAGAAAAAACCAAGAAGCTATTCCCAACGTGTAAATGACAGAGGTCTGTCCATTTACATTCTTCAAGCCAGGCTTTGATGCAATCTATTTCTTAAAGCCTCTTCTCATACTCAAGTCAAAGGTAATTATTTGCTCCCTCTGGTGAAATCACCGTCACACTTATGCTAATGTTCAGATATTAATTCAAAGCATTCATCCATCCACCCATTGCACATGTATTAAGCGCCTCATATGGGCCAGACACAGGCTTGGCACCAGATATATGCAAAAGTGAGGGGGGACATAGTTTTTCCTCTCAAGTTTTTCCTCTCAGTCTAGTGGCAAAAGACAAACATATTAAAAAAAAAAAAAAAAAAAAAAAGGAACAGTAGCACTATAACAACTATTCCAAGAAACATTAAAAAGTACAACAGGAACACAGAGGAAGAAATTCATTTTGTTGGACACACTATCTTGTACCATGGTGATCTACTTGTTCAGGACTCCATTTCCCTGCTAGACTGGACTCCCTGACCACAAGGACTCACTCCCTGACTCACTCGCTTCAGTAATCTACTAAGTTCCCTGGCACGGCACCTGGCTTGAGTATTTCACACCTGCATGTTTGTTTGAATGAATGGAAATTCTATTTCACAGACATCTGCTCTCTGACTAGAAGGCAGGGCTAACTCACACTGCCAACGTCACCACCACTGAGTTCCAACCCTTATCCACTTTGTCAACAAAGTCACTGCAGTAATGTGAGGGGAAACAAAATCAGAACCTAACTCTAAGTCCCCAAATTCCTAAAGGAATGGCCAGTCTCCTAGTGAAGAAAAACAGGAAGCAGGTAGAGGTGAGGTGGGGCTTGGTCTGCAGAGACCCAGGACACAGGAATGACACCTATGATTCAAGTCCTGCCATGGTTCCTGGGAGAGCCCTGGCTTTCCTCATGTTACTGCCATCTGGTATGTTCTTCTGCCCAGGGAAATACACAGGGCTGGCAGCCATTTACTTCCTAGGGGAATCATAGCAGTCTCATTATGAAAGCAATTTCTGGGTGCATGTGAGTTTAGTCTGCCACAATAAAGCACCACAAACTGGGTGGCTTATAAACAACAGAAATTTATTTCTCACAGTTCTGGAGGCTGGGAAGTCCAAGAGTAGGAACCGGCAGATCTGGTGTCTGCTGAAGGTTCACAGATGGCAGCTTCTAGCTGTACCCTTACACATGGAAGGATACCACCATGGGCCTAGCTAGCTCTGGGGTCTCTCTTTATAAGGGCACTTATCCCAGGCATGAAGGCTCCACTCTCAAGACCTAATCTCCTCCAAAGGTCCCAGCTCCTAATGCCATCCCCTGAGGGCTAGGATTTCAACATATGAATTTGGTGGGGGACAAATACATTCAGATCATAGCACTAGAGATGACATTTGTGACTTTCTGCCTTCTTACATGGTCATGAAGCCCTCACCTATGTTTAACTTCTAAAAGGGCAGAAAGCTGGAAGAGAAAACTGTGGGAAATTGTGAACAGAGGGTGATGGAAAAATCCAGTTTACTCATTCTAATCAATATAAATGCAATTATGGAATTTCAGTTAGGACAAAACTAGCACAAATTGAAAAGGTCTCCAATTACCAACCAAGACATTTGAATTAAACACCAAGCAGAAATACTCTTATAGCTAATTAATGCAATCCAGCATGACCAGAATAATTTTCTTCTCTGTCTTAAAGATAAGGCAGATTTACTTCTTGTACTTACATCTAATAGAAACATGTCTCAGAAGGAAAAACAGTAGTTTATTTAAACGCGTCTGGACCCACCAGCCGACAGGTGGCTCCAGGAGGAGGTGGGGCGCCTGGGGCCCAGCGACGTCCTGAGCACTGGACTGGGCTCTTACCTGTAGATGGGGTCCTGCATCACCAGCATCTTGCTCTCATCCCACGTCCACTCCTTTTTCTGCAATAAAAGAAGCTGTAAATGAATAAGTTAGGCTTGTCTTCCGCTACAGAACCAGGGCACACATTGAGCTACTAACACTTAAGCAAACACAGGAACCCAGCTCTGACATGCCTTTTTCCCCCTCTAAGAGGCTTGAAGTTGACAGCTCCAGAAGGACAAGTGGAAAATGTCAAGTGTCTGGTCTGATCAGTTTCCTTCAAGCACTTTAGGAAGAGTGTCTCTCCAGGGCACGGAAGTTAGGCAGGAGCCAAGGAGGCCTCAGGGGACCCCACGCAGCCTCCAAATAAAAATTTATGGAAGAAATCACAAGAAAAAATAAAGACTATAGTCAATCCAGAGGAGTGGAAGAGGCAGGAGGAACAAAAGGGAGCAGAGGACAAAGAGAAGCCTTCAAGAGATGTGAATGATGCTATTAAAATGCAAATGAGATGCAGATCCCACCCACCCTCCCTTAAAAGGGGTAGAAAAGCTCCAGAGAGCCAGGTAAGTTAACTAGTACATTTGCAGATTTACTTGCAAAAGGCTGTTCATTCCGGCTGCTAATCTAACTTACTGTGAACAAATGCAAAGGAGACAGACGGTCTAAACCAGGGATGAGAATGAAAATGGGGATGAGGGGTGGGAGGACGGTGGATTCAAGAGCAGGGCTGGTTCAGGGGAGTAGCACCCAGCAGCCAGCCACAGCCCTCAGATCTGCCCCCAGGTGCAGGGACAGAGAATCCTGCTCCACCTTCACTGGCCTTTGTCACAGAGAGAGCACCGTCCCGGAAAATCAGGGAAGAATACACGCACCCATAAAAGAAAGACTGGGTGGTGGTGGGAGGTAAGGAAGTATGAAGTGGATTAACTGAGTGCTCTTGGCATGTGGATTCCTCAGAGATAATGCATAGGGTAGCAACTCTCAAAGCATATCAGGGGTAGGAGACTGTCAGGCCTCCACTAGGGACTAGGAGAAATGTCCAGGCTCTTGCCATGACATCAGGAAGAAGCATTTTGTCAGCAGCTTTACCCAAACACACTACATACACCCAGTGCATGGACACACGCACACCTCACTGAATCTCTGAATTTTGATTCAACACCAGTCTGACCCATAGAGGTGGATTTTAGGCTGGATTATAAGCATTCAATATCCCAAAACAAAAAAGTTAGCTATTTTTTTAAAGATGTCTTCCTATAATTTCTACTGGCTATTGTATGAAATTTGAATATATGAATGACCCATTGGGAACAACATGGAACAAGGAAACAAATCCCTTTTCTCAATAAGAACCTCTTCAAACATGTAAACACAGCAAGGCCAGAGCTCCTTCTTTATACTAAACAATCTCAGGTTTTGTAAACATCCCTCACTTGACAAGTTTTCCGGACTTCCTGCTTCCATAGTTGGCTTTCTTTGTGCATACTCTGCTTATCAGTGTCCCCCTGAAAACCTGGTGCTCTGAACTGGATCCCTGGTGGGCACTGTAGAGAGACACATTCCGGCCATGACACTACTTCTAATCCAGCGAAGACTGGGGTAGCACGTGTCAGCTGCCTCCTAGCTGGCACACATTGGGCTGGTTTCCAGTTTACCCACTGAAATTTTTCAGTGTTAAAGTCCACATACTTGGATGCCTATTTTAAGCACACGATGTAACTGTTCACCATAAGAATTCTTCAAACAGCAAAATAATGTGTTTAAAATATGGTTTGCTCTTGGGGTAAATCTTTCATACATAAATATCAAATTCAACCGCATCTACAGTCATGACCGCATACTCCGCCCGCACTTTTCATTCCATTCCTGCAGCAGTGTTTACGAAGTGCCTACTCTCCGCTGTTGAGACCAACTACTGAGTTTATTTCAGCTACTGTATTTTTCAGTTGTTGTTTTCTATTTGGTTCTTCTTTATTTCTTCACTCAGACCTTCCACTTTTTCACTTGTTTTAGGAGTGTTTGTAGTTGCTCATGGAAGTGTTTTTGTGGCAGCTCAGAATCTTAGGTAACTCTAACGTCTCTGTTATCTTGGTGTTAGCACCTATTGATTGTCTTTTTTTCACTAAAGGTGAGGTTTTCCCTGTTCCTGGTTTTCTATTGAAACCTGGACATTTTGAGTATTACAAGGCCCTAGATGTTATTTAAGCTTCCTGTGATAACTCTCTTCCTGTGACACTGCTCAAACAGGAAAAGGAGGAAGATGCCACTGTATTTCTGCCAGGTGGGGGTTAAGTCCAGGTTTTCCACTTGGCCTCTGACACCCAAGGGGGAAAAGGGGCTCCTTGGGACTGGTAGGTATGAGTAGGAGTTCCAGCTCCCCGCTAGCTTCCAATGACACCACCTGTCCTGGACAAGCAGGAGTGCCTTGTTACTGCTCCCACGTGGCCCCCACTGACAATACGTACGGTAAGGGACCTCACTGTCCCCGAGCAGTGGTGTCAGTCTAGGTTCTCCATGTGGTCTCCTCTGATACCACGTGGGAAACGGGCAAGGAGGGTGGTGTAGACACTCATTACCAGCTGGCAGGGACGAAAGCCCTAGCACCTTTCTCGGCCTGCTGTGACACCACCCAGTGGGGTGGTTGTGGCACCTCATTACAGCCCGCAAGGTGGAAGTCTTGGCTCCTGCTCAGCCACTGCTGGCCTGGGTGGTGGGGGCTCGTTTTCTGTGTTGTCTGGCTGGAAGAGAGTGGTTATTGTCTGAAAGTCGTCTGCCTCGCTATGCTGCCCCTTTCTCCTTCTCAGGCTCATGAGAGCAGGCTTTTGTTGGGGCTTTTAAGCCTGTTCCCGTTGGCACATCTGGCTTGCCAGCTTCCTCAGCTCCAAGTCTGGGATATATGAGATGAAAAGAAAACCCAGGAAAACTCACAACTACGTAACTCCTTGGGTTATAGCCAGGCTGCCTTCTCGCCACCTCTCAGGATCTTATGTTTACTTTACATATAATTTCCATGGTTTTCAGCTCTACTTAGCAGGAGGAATGGGGAAAGTACATCTACTCCATCTTTCCAGAAGCAAAAGCCTAGTTCATATGTGTGTGTGTGTGTGTGTGTGTGTGTGTGTGTGTATAAGACTTTTCTAAGAACTATAGTTGCCTGAGCTCAACCTCTTTGGAGACTTGAATACAGTAGGTCTAAGGTGAGGCCCGGTAATCTGTAGCTTTAACAAACACTTCAAGTGATTCTGATGTGACCCTAAGGTTGAGAGCCACTATTGCACCCCAAAGAAAAGCCAAACAGAAGCCCCCAGCCAGAGGCTCTCTTGCACACCCTGCACATTCCTCTGGAGTCTCAGTGAGGCCTGGCACAGGGAGGGGCCCATGACATTCCAGAGACAGTCAATTGGCCATGATCCCATTAACCTCTGTCCCTGGCCAGGGTGCACCCTCAGTGCCACTCAGTGAGTGGATGCTGGGAATAAAACACTTGGTGGGGTGACAGCAGGGGCTGCTCTGCTCCTGAGGGACTGGATCCTCACTGCTCTCTTATTCTTACTATTCAAGAAAGTCTGCTCCTAGGTGTCTTTGCTGCTCTGCTTTGAATTTCAAAGTTAGTAGAGGAGCAAATGACTCAACGTACCAAAAAGGCCATGAAACTCCAAGACACTGTCACATCCACGCTCCCTTTCTGAGGAAAGCAGCCCCAAAGATCGTCTGCGTATAGGCGATGTGGTTTATGCTGGGTGCATGTAATGAGACCAGCCTTGGTGACCTGATGGTGACCCACAGGGCTCAGGATCCACACCTGACGGACCACAGGGAGGGCAAGCACCCCTGAGGGACTGGCATCCACATGCCCAATCATTGAGCTATACACTAAAAAGATCCAACTCTACCCAATCAAATACTCTCTTTGGGGAATATCAAATCCCTGACAGAGTCTAGGCTGAGCCCCCAGTAACGGCAGAGAGTTTTGATGACCCACACATGTATTTCCACTCCAATCGGCTGCAATGCTGAGAGAGGATGCACTGAGCACTAGCTTGTGGTCCCTCTGAGCCCCATGATACACCTCCATCAAAGGTGACCCAGGCAAGGCTCTTCCTTGCAATTTTAAAGAATATAACTAAGACACGCATTAAAAGGAAAGAATAATGAAGCAAAATAATACAGACCAACTATTTTCTTTCTCTGGCAGACCTGAATAGCAGGATGTAGAAAGCAGGCTCCTGGGGCACCTTGTGTTAATCTAATAAGAATGAACATTGGCAGGGTCTACAGAAGCCAGAAATACTTTACTTTTAAAAGAGGTCCCAGCACCCATATGGAATATCCTGCAGGGGGGGGGGGAACCCACAAAACTCTTTTTTTTTTTTAATCTATTTTCCTTTTCTGAAAAAATCCCATTAAATTCTAGTCTCCTCTCTTTAAAGGTCTTATAGTAATCTTTGGATAATTATATTAAATCTATGACAAGATCTGGAAATTATTAGGATAATCCGATGGGTTTGGGGATTAGCAGGGACTCACCAATGTTTTGGTTATTTAAGAACCCAAGGCAAATGTGGTTGGAGCTTTTTCTTTGGAGACAGAGTCTCACTTTGTTGCCCAGGCTAGAGTGCATGCCATGGTGTCAGCCTAGCTCACAGCAACCTCAAACTCCTGGGCTCAAGCAATCCTTCTGCCTCAGCCTCCCGAGTAGCTGGGACTACAGGCATGCGCCACCTCCAGCTAATTTTTTCCTATATATATTAGTTGGCCAATTAATTTCTTTCTGTTTATAGTAGAGATGGGGTCTCCCTCTTGCTCAGGCTGGTTTCGAACTCCTGACTTCGAGCAATCCGCCCGCCTCAGCCTCCCAGAGGGCTAGGATTACAGGCGTCAGCCACTGCGCAGGACCAGGTTGGAGCTTTTTAACTCAAGCTCCTCAAGGCCCGAATGATAATCCAAGAACTTTAGAGCTAAGGAGTCTTCACCCCTCCTATACATCCACTCAACATCTTCCTACCCTACTTCTTTCAAATAATACTCTAAGCAGTGTTGTCACTAAAGCAAGATGTCACTCCCAGTTGATAGCCCAGTCAAGACTAGAACCAAATTCTCCTGATTTTTAGACTAGTGATGACTCCACTGCTCTGGTCTAATTCAGAGGCAACGCAGTGTGACAGATGGCTTAACTGAGGAGGCTTTACTTCACATATTTCACATGACTCTATGTATGTCACCAATGTCTCAAATCTAGAACAATTTTCTTCTTCTCTCTTGGCCTACAATTCTTGGTCTACAATGGTTTCTCTTAGCTCCTCTATTTTGTAAGTATTTTATGTATTTTAAAGAAGAAAACAACACAAACCACCCCCTACTCACTTTTCTATATGGAAACACTCTTCTAAGGAAAAAAAAAATTAGGAAACAATGTTTGAAATAAGAAATAGGAAGGAAATCTAATTTTCCAGATTGAGGTATTATTAATCAAAGATGGTTTCAACCACAGATAGGACAGAGATATATTACTGAACAATAACTGTACCCAAACTCTGCTTAACAGTTGTCAGAAAACGTGCATAGCTCCAAGTTTTACATGAGGCAACGGCCCCTTCCCATTCCGGCCTTTTTTTTTTTTTTTTTTAATGCTTGAAAATAAGGACTTGGAGTCTTGGTAGCTATGTGGGGGAAATCTCAGTTTTGTTTTGTTTTTTTTTTTTTTTAATTTTTTTTTTTATTTTGGCATATTATGGGGGTACAGATTTTAAGGTTTCAATAAATGCCCATTTCCCCCCCTGAAATCTCAGTTTTGCTAGTCACTGTCCAGCATTGGCTGTGGTCTCCATGGCATACCAGGAAATGAAGACATTTTCAGTCCAGATGGGAATGGAAGGAAGGAGGAGGAAAGGGGGGGCATGCACCTCTAAAGCCGTCAGCATCTCTGGGTGCCTTCTGGGGAAAGGGGGCCTTCGCGGCCTTATTTACTACAAACAGCCCGAGAGGACCAGCCGCCCTGGGCAGAGCAGGGCTGGCCTTCAGCCTCCTTCCACCCCGAGTCTGGGCTCAGGCAGGGCCTTGCGTGGCCCCACTGGGAGCACGAGCACTAGGAGCAGCAGTAGCAGGGAGGCCAATAAGCTAAGTGCTCATGAAGAGGAAGATCTACCTCCTCGCTGGCTCCAGAAATAGAAAGGAATGGGGGAAGAGATCAAGAGTGGGGAGGGCGTGCCTGTTAGCGCAGGTCAATGCCCAGGGGCAACTGCCTGGCATTCTGCCACACCCCACCTCTGTGTGAGTACATATGTGACTCCTTTCTCTTACTCAAGTCCCTTTCGTGCCTGCCAAGGATGCCTGTGGCACTGCTGAGCCTTTCAGGAGGTCTCGAAACTAGAGTTTATTATTAACCCATCTCTCTCTGTACCTCTCCTTCCTGCTTCTCTCCTCTCTTTGTGGATTCCTTGCTCCAAGGTAATTTAAAAAGTCCGTGAGATGCAGCAGCTTAACTTGAAGGAAGGCTCCACTTCATATATTGGAGAGTCAAATTTTTCTGGAGAAATGAAGGTGTGGTCACAAGAGCGTAGCCCACAGACCTCCAATGACAGGGAGGCCTGACCACGGGCCCCAGCTGATGCACTCTGAAATCCACCATCACGTCCAGTCAGAGGCCATGCATGGAGGGATAACAAGGCAGGCCTGGTTCGTAGGGGACGTGGGAATCCCCTGACAGATGATGAATTTGGCTTCAGAACTCCCTGAGGTCTTGCCACGCCTTCCTCAGACCACACTGCAGTCTAAGAACCTTTCTCAACCTTCCTTCCTTCCTTCCTTCCTTCCTTCCCTCTCTCCTGCACTCAGGGGCAGACCTGCCCCACAATCTTACAGCCATCCCAGCCTCGCCCAGATGCCTCCCATTTTCTCCCACGGGCATTTAACACTGTCTCAGCACTTGTTCTCAGAGAACACAGACTAACACGAAAAGTGAGACGGTGAGGAAGGAAAGATACGGGAAAGTCATCTTTATCTGCTTCCTTTTTGATTCTCCCAAGAACTTTGCTAATTGATATGAGGGGCAAGTCCTTTCTCCCATTTACAGAAAGAACTTCTACATAATGCTTTATTTTAGATTATTAAAATTGCTCTCCACCTTAAAGATGGATACTGAGGCTCAAAGAAGTTAACTTATTTCCCTCCAAGGCCACTGGATCCAGTGGTAAATCGAATCCATCTTCTGCCTCTATCCCCATGATCTCTTTGCCACGACAAAGGATGAAATCGAAGTCATTCACTCCCACTGCTAGGAAGTGCTTTGCTTTCAACAGAGGAAGGGTATACAGGGCTTGCTATGTTGGCTTTTGTATGACCACAAACAAGATAAGCACATCCTTGATACAGGGATCTTCTCTTTCCTTTATCCATTGAGTGCACATGTCAAGTCCTTCAAGGAAATTCACAGCCATTTTGCCATTCCAAAGGCTCCTGGCAAGCAACGTTACGTGGGAACTGGTTTAGAGGTAGGTCTGCCTGGAACAGAGCCAACAACAGAAAAAAAGGACCCAGGGAATAATTATCACAGTGGTTGTGCCTCCTTTTGGAGCCTGGGAATGGATATGGCATCATTGAAGCCCTTCCTGAGGGACTCCAAAGTAGAGGAGGAATTTGTACTGACATTTATTTCCAATCCCTACCGCAAATTATCAGTAGGCACATCACAGAGTCTGCAAGTCTCACCATTATTCACACACCTAATAATGGTGACTTCTTTAAAAAAAAAATGAATACTAAAAATTTAAAAGACTTCTGAAGGCCGTATAAACTCAGCTTGAAAAGTTCTCCATGCTTCTAGACAGAATGGGATTAGACTGAAAATAAAGTTGTCTCCCACTTTCAGGTATAAGCTGTGGATATAGGAAAATGCATTTCAAAACTGAAACACTAATTAAACCCTGGCACAACACAAGCAATAACTAACAGAC
Source organism: Microcebus murinus (assembly GCF_040939455.1). Lineage (NCBI taxonomy): Eukaryota > Metazoa > Chordata > Mammalia > Primates > Cheirogaleidae > Microcebus > Microcebus murinus. Next base: position 110,067,876 of record NC_134105.1, on the reverse strand, counting down.
CCGTTTTAAAAGTAGCAGAAAACAAAGAAGGCCAAGAAACACAACATGGTGGAAAGAAGACTAAGTTTAGGGCTTAGATTCACACCCTGGCTCTGTCAATAACTACCTGGGTAGCCTAGGGACAGTCACTGGACCTCTCTATCCTCGGTTGCCATGTCTAATCAACTTGGGGATCAGACCAGATCATTTCTTAAGGCCCTTCTCCTAAATTCTGGCTGTATAATTCTGAGTGCCTCCTTTGCTTACCTAGTTAGATCTGAGTTCTGTGTTTCCATAGCAACTAACAATACTGTTTGGGCAGGAAAATAGTTTCCTTGTGCTGCGGTACACCCACGACAGAATACAGGTTAGAAGTTAAAGACCCTGGATTAATTAATTAGACATTTCCCATAGATTAGCTTTTATCTAAAGGAGTCTAAAGAGTTTACTACACACACACAGCAAGAGAGTAGTGGAAAGAACCTGCTTGGGATTTGAGCAAGACAGACCTTGTTCGAACCTTGACAAACACAGACAGGATTTGAGATCTTGGGCAAATTGCTCAATCTTCTTTTGCAAAATGAGCATAAGAATAGAATCTACCTATCGGACAGTTATGAGGAATTAATAAGTGTACAGTGCAGCAAACAAGGCATGGAAAACAGTAGGTGCTCAATGTCAGCTATTATCACTAGCTGTTCTCATTATCATCTTTGTGTGTAATTACTGACATCAGTTTGTTCTCTCTGGTCCTCCACCTTCCCCAAAACATAAGGTAAGATTTGAGAGAAGACATGGTCCCTGACCCCTAAAGGCCCACAACCTATGAGGGAAAGAGATAAATAACTATAATGTAATCTTTCAAGACCTGCAATAGACCTATGTATGCATATAATGCCAAAAAATAATTTTGCTGGAAGGGGTCCATATCTAACACCCCTGTATACCTACACAGTTCCTCAGACATGGTAGACACACAATGAATATTTGTTAATGAGAATGATGAAGCCTTTCTAGAATGCTGCCTTAGGGCATCCCAACAAAGTTACTGGTTTATAAGAGAAACCACATGAAACTGAGGCATTTTGGGTCCTTTAGTAGAAAAATCCCTTGGATGAAGTTCAAGAATAATCTTTCTCACTCAGGATTCCACTCCCTAGCAAATGATGCTAGAGCATGATTCCAATATTATAATAAATAATCGTGTATTTCTATACACACAGAAAAGATCGTTACTTGGGCCTAGCTGGGAGTTGAAGAAAACGTACTGATTGAGAGACAAAGAACAGCTAACTATCTTAGTAACTGGGTTCACACCACAAATTCAACCAAGATTCATAAGGAATTTGAGATTCATTATCTGCTGGCATCAGTTCAAGATGACAGCATCTTCAGATACTTGTTAAAACCAAAAAGATGTTTTTTACATCTCAATGAGAGATAATTATAATATATTTGGCTAGTGCCTACACTGGTATGGTGCACCTGAAGATAAGAGTCACCTGAATAAGTCCTACACATGATGCTACAGAAATTAGCAATTTCTATTGAAGCATTCCTATGTTTGGGAAAGGCTCTCATCCTTGTCTTTGTTTTTCTTAAACTGGCAAATTGGCAGGAGAAAAAAGAGGGAGGAGAATGTGATAAAACCAGCAAACCAGACTTCATTTGATCAAATTGCTAAGTATGTGCATCTTCATGATTTGATGACATCATCACACACACCAATAATGTCCACTCATCCAGCTAGCCAATGGCCACGATTATTGAAAACTTGCTACACGAGTCAGGTGTCCAGATAAGTGCTGGGCTCATGAGGATGGCCCCTGCCCTTAAAAAGTTCACTGGAGGGCAGGGACCCCTTGTAAACACACTTCTCTCCTGGGCCAGGAAGCACACCACTGCTCACCAGCTGTAGACAAGCTAGGAGAGAAAGCAGGTTGGGTGGCTGCTTCAGGAGGTGCCAGATCTCACAGGGGCCCCTCCTGTCCCAGAGCTGGAAAACTGAAAATGATCACCTAATCCAACCCCTCACTTTATAGCTGAAACTCAGAGAGTCAATATAACTTGCTCAGAGGTATAGGCAGAAAGGGTAGAGCTAGAACTGGAACCAGGTCTTCTTCTCTTAGCCGAGGGTTCCTTCCAACCTGTCACACCGACCCAGTGTGACATGCTGTCCAACCTGTCACACCGACCCAGTGTGACACGCTGTCTGCTGGAGGAGAGGACTGTTCAACATTCTTACCACCTAACACAGCCACAAGCGCCGACTCATCAGTAGGGAACGTCAGGCTGTACGTGGTTTCTACCCTACAGCGGCCTGGCAAGAGCTCTAGTTCTCAATCACAATGTCCCCCATTGACATCTGCTCCACTTCCTTGTGGGAAATTGTGCGTTTGCACGATGACGTGTCTACTCTCTCCCCCTCGCAACTCTTTAAGCGGAGGGAAAGAGAGAAAGCAAGTGTGTGAGTGTGGTGGCAGCACTCGAATACCAGAGGACTGTCACGTGGGAACAGGACAACAAAGAGGCTGATTGCTGTTAATGTGCATTCATCTGTCAGAGGCAGTGTAAAATGAACCCGGTGATTAAAGGCATTATCCAAATCACAGCCACCGTCCTGAAACGGACACCAAGCGTGGGAGGAAGAAATAAGACGGGAGGGTCCCCTTTCCCCAGGCCTGGCATCAGAAGAATCAGACCTGACAAAGACCTGCCAAATCACCTCTTTTCTGGGCCAGCAGGAGGGCGAACTCGCACTGGAGATTACCAAGGATGGAGTTTCAAAGTGAGTCACCAGGTCCCACGTACTCCCTCGGGCAGACACCACACGAGCTTAGCTTTTTGTACCCAGTGCAAGGGGGACGGCTTCTCGCCCAGGTGACACCTCAGCGTACTGCTGTCCTACGTGTTGTGTCATCTAACCGCAGCTGTCCCACATGCAGAATGGGGACAGCACCACACACGGCACACGACACCTGGAGGAGACAGTGGGGTGGAGAGTAAGATTGTCCCCTCGGAGCAAAACTATGAAGCTGCCCCATAGTGGATGACATCAGAGCTGTATTAAGTCAGCCCAAAGGGACAGAGTAGCCCCTAGGACAGCAGGCCGTGAAACGTAACCTAACCGAAAGTGAACAAAGATCGTGTCAGTCAGAAGCGCACGTGCACTGAGGTAGTGGGGACATTCTAGAAGCGTCAGCTATGAGAATACAAGCATGAGAGAGTCACACAGGCACACCCCGGCATGGGCTGTCAAACAGACTCCAGGAGCTGTGTCCGCCCAACAAGGCCATCAGAAATATCAGCAGATCTGCTCACCGTGGAGCCCGGGGCCAGCAAACACTCCTGTCCTACAATTAGCTGACCGGCTCCGCTTCTGCACTCGCCCAGCTCCCCTCGAATGATTTGCCTTCACGTCACTCGTCTCGGGTGGAATGACAACGTGCTTATCGGCTACCGCGTCTGGTCTGGGAGACTGTCAACTTAAGAAGCTCTTGGTCTAGACGTGAGCCTCTTTTGAGCTTTGCCGCTGTGAGCTAGCATCCGGAGTCTCTCAGCTTTGAAAGTGATGAGTCTGAGCTTCTGACTCTGGAACAGCTTAGCCCTCGGTGAGGACGTGGGCGGTTCAGTGAGGACATCATCTGTGCGGCACCGTGACAGGGTGTCACGACAATGACCGACACAAACGTCCACATAGACTGATCACGGGACGAGTGATAACGGGTGTGAAGGTGCCTGATAGCCTGGAAAACGCCCACAAATGGCAATTACGTTATCAGCTGGAACACGAGCACACTAAGCCACAAGTTCCCCTGGCATGCAGGACTGAGTACGGCAATCTGACACAGGGGACAAAAGCCAGGCTAGGATTCAGCCTGGCCCCCGAGTCATGAGCTTGGGCCGCACTGGCCCACTCTCTCCTCTGAGGACATCTCCTGGTCACATTCGCACTGCTGTCACCGTAGTTTCTTTAACCTCAGCTTGCTTCAGTAACTGTCCTGCTCAGCGACTCCCGGGAAGATAACACTCTGACCACTGTGACATGTGTGTGAGAGGAGGAGGCAAAAAGGACAACCCAGGTAACAAGGTGGGGACCACGGTCCCCACAGTGGTGGCTTATAAAGTCAAAGGTATTTAATAAGCTATTACAAATTTTCTACACTTTCGAATTTTGAAGGAGTTGTTTTTTTTAAAAAACAGTATATCCATTTTTTCCTACATACATCCAACCTCATAGCCATAAAACACTTTCTAGAACCACCCCTAAAGACATTTAGGGAATGTGAGAGAACGAGTTTTGGTTTAGTATGTGAGAGCCCTTTGGAACTGTCTAGAGCTGTCCCCAGAGGTGAGACGGGCTGCCTCAGAAGTAGTAAATGTCCCATCACTGGAGGTGTCCAGTCACACCTGGACAATCCCTTCTGTGAAGATGTTACAGAGAAGATTTAAGTCCTTGGACTGACAAGACAACTGCCCGTTAAGACCCCTCTCAACCATACGGTTCTCCAAATTTATGTTGCCCACTACAATGGATGTCTTTGTCTTCCATAACCTCCACACTCTCCCCCTCAACCCCAGACTCAAGGTTGGCCTTGACTCCATCTGAATTAAGAGCAACTTAGATAAGAAGCTCAAGAGGTCTTTATAGTACCACACTATGGTGCTACTATCAATAAATGTGAAACAAAGGTATTATAAATAAAGGCATCAGCAGAGTCAAGAAGCAGGAAGGGGGAAAAAAGATGACTCTCCTGACATATCCTCAATCCACCAAGCTCTTTTCCTTTATTTTTTTTAATGAAAACACACACTGCCCACCCAACCCCCAATACAAATCTGGTTTTTCCAAGACACGTGATTCTGCCACAACACACACAGCTAAGCCAAAACAGACAAGGCTTAAACACATGCTCACTTGCTAGTCTCACCCCAACTCAGAGGAATGCCCATGGAGTGGATCAATACCATCCTCTTCCTCCCACCTTGGCCACGCTCCACCCTTCCTACACACTGGACAGCAGCAGGGGCTGGGTCTTGAGGGTCTATTTAAACAGACTGTAACAGGAGGGCACAAGGGGGAATGTGGGCACCTGCAGTGGGACTGAGGGTTGCTCCAGCAATCAGGAGACAGCTACTGAGGGAGCCTCCTCTCTCTCCCCGACCCCACTGAATCCCTGTTACTTATGGTCACTTACGCTGAACATATTCCCCAAGAGCAAGACTCAAAGGTAAAGGTATGACAACGGGAAGGCGGTTTGAAGACGGGGATGATGGGAGGTGACCCCTGTCACCTGGGGCACTAGGACTGACCAAGCCAAGTTGACCACCGGCCCTGCCTCCTTCTCTGCTCCACTGCAGCCTCTCAATGCTGTTCCTGGTCAGGGCAAAATAGCTCTCCGGATAAGGGAGGGATCCTGTCTAGACACCTGGCCTAGAAGGAAAAGGCATCCCACACTGACTTTTCTAGCTTCCCTCTTTACCTCAGTTTCTGGTTCCGAGCCACTTACCTTTTTCTTCTTCTTCAGAATCACTTTCACACCATCCACTGAAACCATAATGCTCACTTTCTTCTTCTTGATGTTCTTGGCTTTAAATTCATACTGCAAGGGAGAAGAGAACAAAGAAGTGCAGTCCGATTAGATGAGTGCATCTGCACAGCCCCAGCTAGCCTGTGGCCCAGAAAAGAGGACCACAGACAGGGGTGGGGTGGTAGCACAGCTCCTGGGGACAGGGAGCACCTCTGGGGATGTAAACGCAGGTGGATGTCTGCAGACAGGGTTCAAGCCATCTTTGGGTTAGAAAACGGACTCTGAACACTTAATTCTACCTCTCAGCCATCAGGTAGGGACACAGGGATGGACCTAATCCATTTTGACAAGATGAAAATATAGACTGCTTTGAAAGTCTCATTGAAAAATCAGAACAATGGCTTGAACCTGTCATGCCAGCACTTTGGAAGGCCAAGGAGGGAGGACTGCTTGAGGCCAAGAGTTTGAGGCCAGCCTGGCCAACACAGTGAGACTTCATCTCTACAAAAAAATTTTTTTAAATTATGGCTGGGTGTGGTGACTCATGCCTGTAATCCTAGCACTCTGGGAGGCCGAGGCGGGAGGATTGCTCAAGGTAGGGAGTTCGAAACCAGTCTGAGCAAGGGCAAGACCCCGTCTCTACTATAAATAGAAAGAAATTAATTGGCCAACTAATATATATAGAAAAAATTAGCTGGGAATGGTGGCTCATGCCTGTAGTCTCAGCTACTTGGGAGGCTGAGGCAGTAGGATCGCTTGAGCCCAGGAGTTTGAGGTTGCTGTGAGCTAGGCTGACACTACGGCACTCACTCTATCTAGCCTGGGCAACAAAGTGAGACTCTGTCTCAAAAAAAAAAAAAAAAAAAAAAAAAAATTAGCTGAGCGTGGTAATGCACGCCTGTAGTCCCAACTACTCAGAAGGCTGAGGCAGGAGGGTCCCTTGAGCTTAGGAGTTCAATGTTGCAGTGAGCTATGATCGTGCCAATGCACTCCAGCCTGGGCAACAGAATAAGACCCTGTGTCTTAAAAAAAAAAAAAAAAAAGTCAGAACCTTCCATCAATAACTCATTATACTATTTAATGACTTCCACTGTCAGGCAAGTGGAAGTGTCTAACCAAATGCTACAGAAATTCCATTTCATCCTTGAAGATTAAGAAGAGCTGAACCTGTTTTTTGCATTAAGTTTTTTGTTTTTTTAACATATTAAGAGATAATTATGAATCCTAAGTTATTCTCTACAAAAGTTCAGTTCCCAAATTCCTTTATCTGTGAATCAGTCTGCAAGTCTACCCAGGCCCGACCAGACTGAAGATTTGGTGGCTGGAGGAGATCCTAGAAAAGATATGACCAACGATAGTTACAAGGGAAGACAATGCCTCACAAGCCCTGTATTTTCAACTTTTATTTGCAGTCCTGACAAGGCTGCTCCAACCATGGCCCTGCACTGCTGATTGATACTGGCCTTATCCTCGATCCCAGATCTGTTACATTTGCTCCTCCACGGCCACTTCTCATGCCGTGTAGCTGTCCATAACTGGTGGTATAATTCTACGTTTTCCTAAATGAACTTCATTTTGAGTGCTTCTCCAGTTTATTAAAACCATTTCACATCTGGTCCACATCTTACTATCACCACCTATCAGACTTAACTAGCAAGCTCTCTAATCAAACATCTGGGCTGCAGACTAAAAAATAAGACGCAGTGCCAACCTACAGCCCCCTTTCTCTGAGTCCTTTATGCTGAAGACCTTTCTCCTACCATGTTACCACCCACGCCTGGTAATAGGCACCCAGCTCCTTGACCATGCATCTGCAACCTCCTTCTATAGTTAGGGTGCTGATAGGAATGAACCTAATCCATCCTAACGGGATAAACACATAGCCTACTTTGAAAATCTTATAAGAACTCCATAACTTGCACTTGGCCATGACTTTTAACCCTCTAATGTTAAGAACCCAACTTAGAACTCCCTACTGTCAAAGTCTAACCCTTCTACTAAAATCTCATCGATCTTATCTGTTGTACAGAGTTAGCATTGATGCTCCTTGGCTGTCTGGTTCTTATAGACAAGGATACGACCTCACTAACTGAGGTAAAATATCTTTCTTTATGTATGTCAGGGCAGACTTTGGCTGATCGCTGATTTGAGTCTCCAGGTAAAGGCAACCTACGTCACTCCCCAGCCTGGCAGCCACTTCTCCCTCCTCCACTCTGCCCTGTCAACAGCTCTCCTTGTTATCAAGGGGGCCTGGAAGAAGAGAAAGCAAAGCAGCAAACAGGAGACAGAAGAAAACTCTGCTTCAGCACGGGAACCCAAAGCCAGGTAAGAGTGAAGAGTTAAGGGGGGAAAGAGGGGTGCATCTGGTAGGATGGGGAGGAGAAGAGCTCTTTGCACTGGAGTCTGGCTTAGGACAGGACCTCAGCCACGTAACACATTCCTCTCCAGCTCAGCAGCCACAGACGGTGAAGGCTGGAGTTGGTCTGATTGGCAGGCACTTGGGACACGGCTCCAATTCACAGCATGCCGTCCTGACTGCGGCATTCTGCTCAACTGCAGTGCTAGATGAACTAAAATGACCTCGGGGTGGGAGAACCGGCATGGGAATCTGCAAGTTGCTGACTTTGGCCTTGTGCCTACCGGGAGGGGTGAACCAGCTACACTTCCTGACCACACCTGCATTTACCTCCTCTCACTTGGGCTTTAATAAACACAACCTTCCAGCTGTCCCTCCCTTCTGAACAAGCCACTAAAACCAGGGCTGCTCCTGCTAGCCAAAGGAGTAGAGAGTGTTTTGATGAACTCAGGTGGAAGTTAAGAGCATAGAAGAATCCCAGAGACACCCAGAGAAGAACAATTATACAGGCCGATCCTCCACTGTTTCATTCTTTGGTCTCTTCTAATATGCCACACTTTGACGAGCTCCAAGTACTTTGGTCTCTTCTAACATGCCACACTTTGACATGCTCCAAGTACTTCTTTTTTCTAGCAACAAAATCAAAGCAGAAATATCAAGCACCTAGCTCCACAAGGCACTAATATCATTCTCCCCAACCCTAGTTTTAGAGAATATACTGCCTGCTATGCCATAACATTAAATGCCTTACATTTCTGGAAGAATCTTATAGTTGCCTATATCTTTCTGTCTTGTTTGGTCTACCTCCCAGTTGGTTTCACTCTCCCTGGGGCCTTTATTTAATCAAGATCCCTCACCCAAGCTTGGCAAGAGGGAGGCTCCTACCCAGGTCCCTTGCTTATGTATTTCAAAGCATGACTATTTCTACAGTTAGTGTTTTGACAAGCTTGGCCATGCCTTTTAATACCTTCACCTTAAAAACTCAAAAATGTAATTAAACTTTCTCTTTGGAACTGGAAAACCACAGCCTCTAATTCGATCACCACGCACATACTTCCAAATGGCTCTCACAGGGTCTGTGTGCACAGTGGCTGCAGGGAAAAGCATGACCAAATGATTTCTCCCAGAATCTCAACGACAGTGACAACACAGGTGTTCCTTATAAAAGCTGGCGGAATGCTCTGGAGTGCTTCAAAATGGAGAGGAAGGAAATAGACCTCCAGGTCCCATTGCAGCTGCCAGTACTGAGTGCTGTTTGTCATGGTACTTTGGTTGGACACACTTTGCATCTGCTCTACCTGCGTCCTGATCAGATGTCCCATACCCTTTGCAACCAAGAACTGGAATTAAATTGCAGGCCTGCTGGTAACTACAGAAACAAAATCAAGTGTCTGAAGATACTTAAGTACTTATTATCATCAAACCATTTGTTTATATGGCAAGTATGCTTCACTTGGACAACATGCTATTGTGCTCAATGGGAGGAGAGAAAGTGAATTTGGACAGAGGGGAGACAGTGGAGTGACCCTGAGAACAAAGAGGAGAGGGGGCTCTCAGGGACAAGTCCTCCTTTGTCCCAGGCTGAGCTGTTCCAAAGTAGAGTGCTGCCTGGGCAGGTGGGCTCAGAAGGAAGCATCTGTGTTCTGCAGGACAGGAACCCAATCTGCTCAGGCTTTGCCAGGGGCTGAAGAACAAATAGGACTGCTGGTGCCACCGTCTGTGGCTCAGGCCAGCCTCCTACAAAACCCGTGCCAGCCCTGTAGTGTGTGCCAACAGGCCTGGCCCTTCCCCCAACATGGCCCAGTTGAGCTGATACATTTGCTTTACTAGCCAAAGCCCCACCAGCAAGGACAGATTAAGCCCTACAGGACTCAACCTTTTAGGACACAAAACAATGTAAGTCCTGGAATACCAACTGCAGACTGGAAAGACCAAGGGAAAGTGTTTGGGGTTCGTAAACAGAGTCTCAAGACCTTGTTTTGGAATAGTGGCTCTGGAACTTAGTGTGCTGTGCCAATCAGTGAGGACCAGGAAGGGGAAGCTGGGCAGTGGACCCAACAGGAGCCAGGAGTAAACACTCAACAAGGGACATGAGTAAGAACGTGGGCTAGAAGTTGTATTGCTGCTGACAGATTAGCAGCCTAGTTTCTCATCACCTCCTCACACTGCAGTGTTTCCTTCTTCCTGACTCTCCAAACCACCTCCTAAACCCATGCGTCTCAGTCCCAGGCACGGGGCATCTGAGAAAGAGAAGCAGGAGGTCTGCAAGAGTGGATTGGGTGAAAAAGCTGAGATGGGCATCTAAGGAAGGGACCTAGGCTTGAGGCTGTGCTGCAGAAACAGAAGGAATGGAATTACTTTCTTGGAGTCAGGGATGGGCCGGGGAGTGGGGGACTATCTGATGTTCCCCCCCATTTAATAGTATATTTTCACTAGTAGCTCCCTGAAGAATCCCTAGATGTTTGATAATACCTGATTTTTAACCAAAATGTATGTATGTGTGTGTGTAAAACATACATATATATATTTATATATATATTTATATATATAATATATATATATATATATATATTTTTTTACAGGATCCTTAGTTTCTTAGTCACCTTGGCCAGCAATAATTTGGCTAGTCATAGATTTTCTCATGCTTCAGAGAAAGCAGGCCTCCTCATTCTTAATCATAAAATTCATTTTGCCCAGCTCCTTCCACTGTTCCCGCAATGCTTTAAGATGTGAGCCAAGACCTGCTTGGGAGTGAAGGCACTCAGAGGAAGGCACCAGAAGGAGAGGATTCAGTTTGCAAAGGCAAATTGTGGTGCCCGGGCTCTGCACATCCTTATATTTGACTGTGTTCACTGCCTTTCTAGAAGGAGCCTTGCAGCTTTGCTTCCTGCAAATGATCACAGGAAATTTAGAAGTGAACTCTTAACAGTGCCATAGTCCTGATGGGCATTTTAATCATATTCTGCCTGGAGTCTTGGTTTCATGAGTGTGACCACATCTCTACAACAAAACTGTAAGCACCTCAACCAAAGGTACTACCTTATAAAGCAGGGGTCCTCAAACTTTTTACATGGGGGGCCAGTTCACTGTCCCTCAGACCATTAGAGGGCCGGACTATAGTTTAAAAAAAAAAACAACTATGAACAAATTCCTATGCATACTGCACATATCTTATTTTGAAGTAAAAAAACAAATGGGCAAAAACACCCACATGTGGCCCGCGGGCTGTAGTTTGAGGATGCCTGTTATAAAGGGTTTGCAGGATGTCCTTTTGCCCTTATTATTTGAGAGTTTAATAGCTTAGGTAGTAAGATACACAATCTGAGTGCACCCACGGTCAGCAGCAGCATTATTCACAATAAGTGAAAGGTAGAAGCAACTCAAATGCCTATCAAGAGAAGAATGGATTCACAAAATGTGGTATACACACACAATGGATATTATTCAGTCTTAAAAAGGAAAGAAATTCTAATGCATGCTACAACATGGATGAACCTTAAGACATTATGCTAAGTAAAATAAGGCAAACACAAAAGGGAAAATATTTTATAAGTCCACTTAAATGAGATCCCTAGAGTTGTCTGTTTCAGAGAGGCAGACAGTAGAATGGTGGTTGCCAGGAGCTGAGAGGGAGGAGTAATGAAAAGTTAGTGTTTAATGGGTACAGAGTTTTAATTTTGCAAGATGAAAAAGTTCTGAATGGTAGTGATGGCTGTACAATGTGAATGTACTTAATGCTACAGAACTGTACACGTAAAAATGGTTAAAATGGTAAATTTTGTGTATATTTTGCAACAATAAAAAGTCACACAATCTGAAAACACTGCATAGCATTCCTTCTCCTAGCAAATCCACTTTAATTCTGCTTGCAAAAGGATATTTCTGTAACTCCCCCGCATGCAAGTTAAACATGCCATACTTTTCCATACCTCCATGTAATCGCATTTGCTATCTGCCATGCTTAAAAGTCCCTCCCTACACTATCTGCCTGGGGAACTCCTGCTTATTCTGGAAATATCTGCTCAGACTTCTTTTCTCAGAGAAGCCTCCATCCAGGTCAACTCCCCCTTCCCATAGCCTTCCATGGAGTTTCCCATCGACTTGGTTACTACAGCAATATGCAAAGTGATAACAGAGGCTTGCATATTAATAACTTAGGTAGTAAGATACAAAATCTCAGTACACCCATGTTCACAGAAGCATTATTCACATTAGCCAAAAGGTGGAAGCAATCCAAGTGTTCATCAACAGATGAACGGACTCACAAAATGTGGTATATATGTACAATGGAATCCAGTCCAGATTTATTGGTTGATAATTTATTTACCCAGTAGGCCATGCCCTCCTTGAGCAAGAAAAGTGACATACATACGTCTATGCAAGAAAACAGCATCAGGACATATGAGGGTGATAAATGAATGTCAAATAAATTAATGAACAAAGCTGACAATGGCTATCCACAGAGCCCAAGAAAAGATGATGCTGTACACAAGGGTAAAATAAACCCTCCAGAAGTTAATTAATTAACAACTTAAGTTATTAAAGCCTTGATTCCATTCCATGGTACATCTGATCTTCGTGAAATGGTCCATATTGTACAACACAATGCTGAGCACTTTTTCTACACTTGATACATGCTCCTATACATAAGATAAGGTAGAGCTGCCATTATCAGCCAAGGCCATTTGCAATCATTTACAGCACAGAGTAATAATGAATGGGAGAATCGTCATGTAGATGAACTTCTGTTCTCTGGGCCTCCCAGCTTTCTCAAGTCCCAGATCCTGTGCCCAAAGAACTAGAATTTTGGAGGACCAGGTGCCCAAAAGCTATGACAGTCCCTAACACTGATGTGTAGGCTCAGTGACTTGTACGGTTCATTTATATGAAATCTCAAAAATGTCAGCAAGACCAAGACCAAAGTTGGTACTGAATTCAAATTCTAGAATATCTGTAAGGATTCTTACAGATGCTGTATAGATAAATTTATTTCCCATCTACCTACCTCAGTCAATAAGCATAACTTATTTTAGCCACATCTTATTGAAAATTGTGTGTAAATAAAATCTCTATAATCTTTAAAACACTTAAAAGGTACCAGAGAAGCTACTTTTTAAAGGAATATTCACTGTCATTGTATCATAAAGTATAGAATTAAATTATCACCCAAGTCTGTAGACCAAGGAGATATAAAACTCAAGTTCTACATCCCATTTGGAATACCTGATAAAAAGGCAGAATATGCCAGACTCGGGCTTTAGACATGCTCATTCAGCAGATTTGGAGTAGGACCAAAAGTTGGCTTTTTTTTTTTTTAATGTGCTAATACAGATGACACTGTTCAGAAATACTACTCTGGGCCATGGATGCATGTTAGAAGGGTTATTACACAGCAAGAACTGGCAAAGACTAAATTAATGAGTCTTGATCATGTATGCACTAGTTTTTAAGTATAGCTATTAATGTAACAAAATATGGATCCTTAATGAAAGTGCCACTGCTATTTGCTGTTGTCCATTTTCTAAATCAAAAGCCACTAAAATCAAAACTATTATATTGGGAGGGAATACTGCTAGGTATCAGGTGTCCACACATTTATGTTTCATACATTTTGTATGTCTGGAATACATAATCAAAACTTTTTTTAGCAGAATCCTTCTGTTTGAAACATTTGAGATCATAAATGTTGACCAAGGTTTTTATCTCAGAGATGGTAAACGACTTCCCCAGGTTCATTAGCAGAAAACTCATCCCTGGAACTAATATATCTCCTGACTCTTAGCTCTGTGCTCTTTATGTTGGTCAATATTTATGTCTTTTTCACTGGTTCAGAATCATGACCCCAGGAAATAAAATTCATCCATCCCTCCATTCATTCAATACAAGTTTAATGAGCACCTTCATAGGCACACATAACAGGAAGCAAGGAGAGCAGTAAGAACTTAATGGAAATTAACCTCATAGGAAGAGGAACATCTCTCCAGGCTTCTGCAATCTCTCCCCACCAATTCTTTCCTACACTAATCACACTGGCTGCCCTCATTTCTTTTGTTCCTTCCTACCCTGGTTCCATACCCAGGGATACATCATCAATAACCTGGGGAAAATACAAAATACCAGTGAGGTCTGGAAAACATAGTAAAGGAGCCTTCTGAACATAAGGAGGGCTTTGAGGTGGGAAATATTCAAGTTCACTGCTGTTTGGCACATGGAGAAGATGGGTGAGAGGTTCATCCAAACAGATGTTCTGCAGGGGGGGAGGCCCTTCCACGGAGTCAGGAGACCAGCATGACGGCAGAGGGCAAACTAAACAGGCTTTCTCGCATGGACGAGAGCAGCAGCCTCAAGTGCAGGCAATTTGGGGCTGTGTACCCATGGGAGCCCGAGTGGCAGCTGCTCCCCGCAGAGAAGAGATGAGACCGGCCCTGGAATACAGCCATCACTTTTCTCTGACTGGGAGCATGCTGACAGGTCACGGGGAGCAGAACAACAACCCAAAATGATTAAGGGGCCAGAAAGGGTGATTTATGAAGCCAGAGGAGTACCACTACTAATAATAATCGGCGGCTCTCAGTTGCTTTTCTTCTACCTCTCAAAGCGCATTAAAACCAAGATTTAAAACCTTTTTCTTCTCTTTAAGTAATAACAGAGGCAGAGTTGGATGAGAAGCCAAAAATGTAATAAAATAAACCTGACTCCAGTCAGTTATATCACCCTCTTCGAATATCTAGCCCAGACTCTCCTCTCTAAATGGTTAATATATCATGCCAGTAGAAAGATAAGAGATACCAAAAGAATGTTCCTAGCATAAAGAAAAGATAAATATTTAGGGTGATGGATATCCCAATTATCCTATTTCATCTTTACACATTACGTGAATGTATCAAATTATCACATGTACCCTGAAAATATGTATATCTATTATGCAGTGATAATAAATTCAATTTTTCAAATTGTCTTCCAGAGGCGGCGGTGGGGAGAGTTGCAATACACTTCATAGTATGATGATTCACATCTACACACACACACATAAATAAGGAATAAAAGTTTTCCAACATTTAGCAGAGTCATGAAATCAAGGATTTAGGGTTTTCTTCCTCAGACCCAAAAATGGTCATAAGACTAATGGTGAATCTTTCTGTCTTTGTTAAGGCTCGATTTACTTCTCTTGGAAAAAAGGCAATTATGTTTTATAACCTCCGAGGACCTCTCACTATCTACCAAACACATCCCACAGTCACCTTGTGAAGCTGAATGAAACAGTTCCCATGAAGTACTATGAAGTCCTCAAAGAAGCCACACTGAACAGTAATGCTATTGCACAGCAAGCATTTGCATTTTTAGCTGTGTGACCTTGAGGAAGCCACCTAACCTCTCTGGGTACCATTCTTTCCTTCGGTGAAGTGAGAGTATTAGGCTTATTATATCTGAGAGCCTTCCCAGCACTAAACGTGACTCAACATAATACAAACCTTCAGAGCCCTTTCAGGAAGAGTTACCTGGGCAGGCACATTCGAGAAGGTGGGCAAATGCACAGCAACAAAGAAATGAAGGGGCTGGTGAGGCTGGGTGGGGATCTCAGAAGCAAGGGAAAGGGCTGGAAGAAAGAAAGGGTGTGGACAAATGGGGGAGGGTTCTGAAATGGGAAAAAAAAAATTCCTAGAGTTTTGCATAGAAAGTAGGAGGGCATTCATACATAAAGGTTTTAAAAAGAGTGAAATATAGGTGGGCAAATGTTGAACATAATCTTGGCACCAGCACTGAGGACTGAGAAAGGAGAGATACCGGAAACAAGAAATCTGGGAAAGACCAAGAACATGTTTCAAGCATTGGGCTATAAGAATAAACAAAGTGTCTAGATGAAATCACTGTATAGACTGAGAAGGAAGATAAGGAAATGGCCCCTAAATTCCTTGCTCAAAAGGCAGCAATGCTTTCAACAATGACAGCACAGGTGAACACAAAAGATGTATTATAGATTGAAAAATTCTATCTTGCAGCGGAGAATTGGGAAATACAAGTTAGAAGGGAATTTAGAGGTCATGTAGCCATTCATGTGGGACTCCTTTTCCTAGTCTTTCCCAAGTCCCTTGACCATTGATTCTTCCCCTCTAAGGGTAGGGTGAGCTTAGACCTATCAGCACCATGAATAAGAGATAAGAGTAAATTTGGAAAACCTGTGCTTGAAATCATCCATCAGGACAATAAAAGTTCTAGATTTAAAGGGTGGGAGGGAGAGAAATCACAGTAGGCAGAACTGATGCCCCAATGCATATTTATGGTATAACGGGAAGTATGATGAAGGGGGAAATGATGAAGGACGAAGCTATCTGAGAAGGAGGAGGACAATAATAAAATCAGAATTGGAAGGCTCTCAGAAGTCATAGTGTTGTCCCTGTCAGGCAATTATTCCAGCCTCTAGCAGAACACTGGCAGCTGTCTCTGAAAAGCAGTTTCTTACGATGAAACTGAAATCTACTCCCAGAAGCTTCCACTAATATGATTCTTTAAAGCAGTGCTTCTCAATCTTTAAGGTCCATATGAATCACCTGGGAACCTTGTTAAATTACAGATTCTGCAGGCTGAGGGCTCTTCATTTCTAATACGGTCTCAGATAATGCTGATACTACTGATCCATGGCCACACTTTGAGTAGCAAGGTTCTAGAGCTGGAGTACATAAGTCCAAAAAGGTAATGTGGATATGTTAGCTGTTTGAACAAATGATCGCTGAGGTTTTTTTCAGTGCTAACATTCAATGATTCCTACTGATTGTGTAAGTCAATATTCTGGAGCTACGTAAAAATTGAGACAAGGTGTTTCTTAAGAACAACCACTTTAACATGGCTAAAAATCAAATTCTAATATACAAATGATAAAACTCTAATATAAAACTCTGATACTTAAATGATAAAAATACAGTACCTAGAACACAAGTTCTCAGAAGGCACGGAAATCTTTCAAAGTATCATAATTACCTACTGTCAGTAGGTGGCAATATTTCCTCGGGGTCTAAGGGATTGTGAAGTGGAACAATGGTTCTCAACCCGGGCTGTATGTTGGAACCATCTGGAAAAGTTTAAAAAATACTCGTATCTGAATTCCACTCCCAGAAATACTGATTTAATTGGTGTGAAGTGCAGCCTGGACACTAGGATTTTTTTTAAAGCTTCCTAAGAGACTCTAATGTGTAGCCAAGGCTGAGGACCACTAACGTAGAGCAAGGTGTAGCAGACCATAGAAGGCAAGAGGCAAGAGGGGTCAGAGGTCAATGCTGGTCATCACATCACTCTTAATTCCCTGTGCCTCTCTGAGCCCCACTGGAGCTGACTGATGCACCCCATGATCTCCACTCTATCTCATCTTCTTTTTCAGCCCATCACCACTAGGTTACTCCATGGCTGCACCAGATCTTACTTCCTTCAAATTCCTATTGTAACAAATGACTTGGGTGAAAAAAATACCAGGATGGTCTATGTAGGAAAAGCACTGGTACCCTGTGTTTTCTACAGGACTCCGTTTTCACCATAGCAAAGTGCGCCACTCCAACTCATTCCCAGTACCCGCCTTGACTTGAGGGGTCGGCAAATTATTTTCTGTAAAAGGCAAGATGGTAAATGCTTTATGTTTTGATGGCTATGTGGTCTCTGTTGCAACTATGCCACTCTACCACTGTAGCAACAAAAACAGCCGTAGGCAATATGTAGATAAATGAGTGTAGCTATGTTTCAATAAAGCTTTATTTATAAAAACAGGCAGTGGGCCAGATTTGACCCAGAAGCCAGGGTTTGGCAACTCCTGCTTTATCTCATCTGAGTTCCTTCCGAATCTTCTATCTCTTCCCTATGACAGCAGGTACGGTTACCAAACACAACCACTGTGACACCCACAGTGCCAAAATGAGACTGCTGCCCAGAGACTGGAATGCACGGGAGGAGCCTTGGGAGACAGGTGAGATTCGAACATAGACCTAAGCAGAGTAAAGGGACATTTCAGAAATGAGGGTGAAAACAGGGGAGGAAACTCCCACTAAGAACTGCAAAATCACCAGATTTCCGACAGGTGGCCTAATCCTGGGATTCTTTTCCTACAAAGCAACAATCTAATCTCAGGCAGGTTTTCTCCAACTCTAATGGAAATCTCAAGTCAAAAGTGTTAGGGAAAGAGAATGAACTATTGAGAATGAGATGTGACTACACAAGGCAAAAAAGAACATCAACATAAACTCCACACCTTATGCAAAAATTAATTCAAAATGCATTATAGGCTTAAATGTAAAACTATAACGTTTTAGAAGAAAATATAACAGGCCATCTTTGTGACCTTGGGCTATACAAAATTCTCAGACATGACACCAAGAGCATGATCCCCAAAAGATAAATTGGACTTCATAAAAATTAAAAACTTTTGCTCTGTGGAAGTCAATTTGAAGTGAATGAAAGATAAGCAGCAGATTGGCAGAAAATATTTGCAAATACACACTTGACAAAAGATTTATATCCAGAGTATGTAAGGATCTCTCAAAACCCAACAGTTAGACAACAAGCCAAGTAAAAAAAAATGGGCAAAAGACCCAAATAAACACTTGATCAAAGAGGATACACAGAAGGCAAATGAGCACATGAAAAGAAACCAATAAGTATTGGTAGCTGGTGAAATGTTGCTAACAGGAGGAACTAAGACAGGTAAGACTCATGCCTAGGAATCTAGGCTAAAAAATTATTTCTGCCCATTGGCATTTTTGAAGTCAGTGTCTTAACCCTTAGGACCTTTGAACACATCCAGACCTAATTACAGCTCCCTAAGACAATACGCTATTCCCCAAGTCCAGATTAATGGCCTCCCACAAAACAATGTTCCATATCACTAGCTGTTAGGGAAATGCAAGTTAAAGCCCTATGTATTAGAATAGCTAAAATTAAAAAATATTAACCATACCAAGCAATGGTGAGGATGCAGAGCAATTGGGCCTGTCATATATTAATGAAGGAATGTAAAAGAGCACTGTCACTTTGGGAAACTGTTCGGTAGGTTCTTATAAAGTTGAACATACCCTTACTATACAACCCAGCAATAGTTAAGTGAGGTATGTACCCTAGAAAAATGAAAACCTACGTTCCCACAAAAACCTGTATACGAGTGTTTAGCAGCTCTATTCATAATCACCAAAATTAGAAACAAGCCAAATATCCTTCCACAAGGTGAATGGATAAACTGTGGTACATTCATATAACAGACTACTACTCAAAAATGAAAAGGAAAATACATAGTCCATGTGTGATATACTGTTGCTACATAAAATTATAGGTGAATTGGTTGAAATGTAAAAAAAAAAATTATTTTTAGATAAAAAGGAACAAACTATTGATACAAACAAAACCTAAAAGTATCTCAAAGACATTAAACTGAATAAAAGAAGCCAGTCTCAAACATTTACATCCTGTATGATTCCAGTCATATGACACTCTCCAAAACAACTACCGTGATGGAACAGACCCTTAGTTGCTAAGGATCAGGGGTGGGGAGAGGGTGTGACTATGAAGGGACAGTGATCGGGGAGATTTTAGGGGTGGTGGAAGAGTTCTAACGCCATGGCTATGGTGGTGGATACATGAATCTATACAAAGACTGAAATTCGTACAATTCTATCACAAAAAAATCAATTTTCCTGTGTTAATTTAAAAAATAAAGTGAAAATTAAAATCCTTTCAGCTTGATGAAAAGGGACTGCTTCCCAACCTCCTCCTCCTCCACAAGCCCCCAGACCTCTACTGTTAGCACAGGTCATGAGGAGTACTGTCCCCACCACGGCAGAAACCACGGTGACAATTCTGGACTGCTGCCTCCCGGGTCAAAGGCAGGGCCTGCCAGAGTTGCCCTACATTACAGGCCCGCAGAACATCACGCTGGCTCAGGAAGATGAGGGAAGTCTTCCGGGACACAGGGTCCCTCCACCCTAGACGCTGCCAGTCCAGGCACTGGCAGGATCACTGAACTAGGGCAATGGACATCCAATTGCTCTGCTCCCAAGCCATGGTCAACTCTCTCTTTGGTAACTCAGTATCTAGAAGAGGCAATAATTCCATTAATGGGGGCAATATCCTACTGTCCTGGGATATTTCCTGTAATCAGGCCTGGACATGTCCCCGCAGGGCTTGGGGCTCAAGATTAAGAACTCTAACATTCCAATGGACAGAAATAATTTTTCAGCCTAGTTTCCCAGGGCGGGCGTCTCACCCAGTCCCAGTTCATTGTGGACAGAAACACTGAACCAACTACCTTGTTGGTTTCTTGACGTCTCTGCCTCCTCACCAAATCCACACCAAGCAAAGACTCACATACGCGGGACTCAGACAAAAAGACAAAGTAAATAATGAATGCATGCGTGCTCAGCCAGTGACAGGAAGGCATGGTGGCAGCGGATGGAGTCATCCATCGATCACCCGGTGTATTCAGATCTTCCTTCTAAACCTCAATATCATGTCTACCGAACCATCCTTTCATGTTGCCGTCTCTCTGGGTTTGTTTCTCCTCCTCGGTCTGTGCTTCGTCCCTGCAGCTCAGTGGCCACAGGAAACTTATGTGGGTGGCAGCATGCCAGCGTCAGTCGGCCATTCTTCTGGAACACATGCTGCAGAATCACGTTCCTGCTCTGCACACGTCATGGAAGCGGGAAAGGAGGTCACCACGGGCTGAACGTCTGTGCTCCCTCAAAATTCATATGCTGACGCCCTTAGCTTCAAGGAGATGGGGACTTTGGGAGGTAACCAGGTTTTTATTAGGTCATGAAGGTGGGCCCCTTCATGATGCGATTAGTGCCCTTCTATATTAAGAACAACAACAGGATGAAGAAAGGCCAGGTGAGCCACAGCAGGAAGGCAGCCACCTGCAAGCCAACAAGAGTGTCCTCACCAACCCTAGCATGCTGGCACCCTGATCGCAGACTTCCAGCCTCCAGAACTGTGACAAACAAGTGCATGTTGTTTAAGCCACCCGGTCTGGGGTATTCTTTTATAGGAGCAAGAGCTGACTGAGAGTTGTCATAGGAAATCAAGAAAGTCATCAGAATGAGAGGAAAACGGTGAGCAGGCTGGTCATGATTACGAAGCTGAGAGCTAAACTCAGGCTCTCAGAACCCCCGTGCACACGTACACACACACACACACACACACACACACACACACACACACACACACACACGCGGCTGAACTGGTCTCTTCCGTTCAAGGCTGCCAACTCTCCCCAACTCTTCCATAGTATTTCTGCTTCAGGGATATTAATTTTAACGCACATATTCTACCATTTTACACAATAGCTTTCTGTGACTATCAGAGCGCTTTTCATAGCGGTTCTACTATTTAACCCCGGCCAGTGCTCACCGCCTGGCCCTCACATCTTTCTCCTCAGAAGTTATTTTGGCCACATATACCTTGCTCTTTAGTCTGAAAAAGTAAAACACTCTACCCTCTCTGCACCCCCACGGTGGTATTCTAAGGATCATGCTGCAGGGTGGGAAGAGGGGAGAAGCACAAAAACTGCACCCGCCGCCACCACCATTTTAACCTTCCGGAAACATTCTATAATAGGTTCTGATCAAAAACGTTCTCTAACACCCCACTGTCTAAATAGGAAGATCAAAACTGGCATTCAGCACTTTGTAGCAACTTGGCCCAAAGAAGCCCGTTTTCCTTTTCCCACCAAGCTGCCCCAGAAACGTACGGTTTCTCAGCTGTGTTCTTCAGATCCCTGTGTTTGGTAAAAGGGCCTCAAAAGACCAGGCTAGGACTGAGAGACAACCTAGGCAGAGATGCCAACCACCCTCCGCCCCTTCCTGCTTCATCCACAGAAACCACAGTTCTCATTCATTATGTGGAACTCCTATGTCATATTTCGTTTGACAAAAGAGTTGTAGCTTTAAAAAAGAAAAATTGGGAAAAAAAAATCACTGACCTATATAAAACATTATGTTACCATATTTCAATTGCACTGTGATTTATTCACTGTCTATCCTGAAGATTCTGGATTTTCCAATGTCTGCACTTGTACTTATGCAATTACTACCTTTAAATCCCCCACTCGGCCCCTTAATCTATCCAAAACATCCCCATAAATTTTACTTCAAACATCACACTTCATAAAAACCTCCCCTGACTACCAGAAGCCCAAAGGAATTTCTTCTATGCTGCTATGGCAATTAGCACCCAGAGGATTAGTTTTATAATAAGGCTATATATAATATATCAAATGGACCTCCTACTGTTGCCTAACACTCTTAACTTGGAACATGGTTCTTTCTCATCTTCTCAACCAGAAGGTAAGTTCTTTGTAGGGAGAGAACTATATAGCTTCAGCTTTCTATCCTCTTTAGCACCTATTATAGGATTTTCAACACATTATAAGGACTTGATTTGACAAGGTAGAAAGATCACCCCAGCTGCTACGCTAAGAATATAAGCTGGCAAAGGGGCAGGCAAGGAAACCATTAAGGAGGCTAACCATCCCCAGCGGGGTGAGAAAAGTATACAAGTAACTATTAATTATAATACCAGGCTTATACACTACCCCATACGTACAGGCAGAAAAATCCCACTGTCAGTGGGCAGGCTCCTCGTCTAATTGCCATTTAATTCTCGAGGAGGGCAGTCCTCCATATACAGCCAATGATCCCCTTCGATCTATTTTTAATGTGTTATTTTAATGATAAAGAATAGTCATAGTATCAAAAAAACCCTAGAATTGATGGGTCATTTGTAGATTACTTAATGACCCTCAGACTCCCAGCCCACTCTGACAAGTTATTTCAGTTTATAGCACAGACTCAGCCTATTTGACTTATTTCTCTTTTCCTAAGAGCTTAACAACTTTAAGCTCTGGAAGGAGGCTACTGAGGAAATCAGGATACTGAGCGGACTACAGGTACATTGTTCTCTATCCTACTTTTTCAAAAGAAGATTGAAGGAAGAAAAAAACAACAACACAGTAGCTGTACAGCCCTTAGAATTTATCTCTAATGGTCATCTTGCTTTGCAGCAAGCATCACGTTTTAAGCTCAAATCAAAGGATCTTCTATGACTAAGTTCCATAATAATATATCATTTTAATAATTTATTGGCTTAGGAATAATTGTGCCAAAAAGAAAACTATTTTTCTCTAGGCTAAAATTAGGTAAGTTCCTTTTATTCTTCCCCAACCTTTTTTGATCAGGAAGATATTCGGTTGCAACCAATTATATTTAGATCACAGCTCAAAAATGAGCATGAGTTTTTAAAACCTGAATGTGTTTATCCATTCCAATTCACAAAATATCAGCTATTATCTCTTTCTTAAAATGTTTAAAGTTATTTCTCAAAAAGGTAGGAAAAAAGCGTCTCATTTCACATTTCTCTCTCTCTCTCTCTCTCTCTCTCTCTCTCAACTTCCCTTCCAGTCACTATAAAGAATAAAAAGAAATCCAATTTTACAATGGGGACATTATGTTGATAATGAATAATTAAGATAACCAAAGAATCGTAAGGGATATTTTACCTTGAGAAACTACCTACAAGATGGCTGATGATTCCCAAACTCGCTGAGCTTAAATGACAGATATGACTCTTGCTCTAACAGTACATTGTAGACCCTTCTAGGATGGAAAGGAGCAGCTAATAAGAAATGCGATACCATGGCTACATTTGAAAAAGAAATTGATCCTTAATGATGTGCCTTGGTTTGCCTGGGGTACTCAGTAGGTCCTTTCATTTTCATTGTGCTGATTACTTAGAAAGTCTGTTCAATCTGGAAACAAATCTATCAATTTGGAAATTTTTCTTCTGTTGCTTCTTTTGACAATTCCCTCCTTTCTTTTTTTCTGTTCTCGTATTTATCCGATGTTGGACTTTCCAGATCGATTCTCTAATTTGTTAATATCTTTTCTCTCCTAACTTGTATTTCTATTCTGATTTTTGGTTTTCTTCCTTTTCTAAAACCCGTCAAGCCTTTCTACTGACTTACTTTTTAGTGTGACTATCATATTTTTAATTTCTGTGTGTTCTGATTATTTCTTTTTCATCTTGTTCTTGTTTTAGGATGTAGTATCTTCTTAACACTAGTGTTGTTTTTGTTTTTTTTTTTTCAGGTTCCCTTCTGAACCCTGATATCTCTGTTTTCTTTGGCTTCCTCCCACTATTTATTTTGGTCTCTTTTTCTATGTTGGAGGGTTTCCTCAACTGTCTTGGGATTGGGGGCTGTCCATCCATATTTAAGAAGGAAGAAGTCAAAAGTTGACGAGAAATGCTGTGTGAGTGGGTGTGGTTTGTAGCCCTGAAGTCTCCACTGATCAGCGAATTCTGTTATAAAGTAACCAAGAGACAAACTGGCCATCTAGTTGCAGAAACCTTCACATGTCAAGGCCTGGATATTTTCTCTGGGACCAGTTTATCCAGAGAAAAATCTTATAATCAATATTCTAAAAACAGGGGAGGGAACTACAGGGTCCCACCAGTTCAGTATAAAATCTCTCACTGAAGATCTGTTTTATCATGGCACCTCACCCCTGCCTCATGCAAAAACTGGTACCTCCATGTCTTGAGCCTTTCCAGAGTTTTCTGGCATCAGTCAACTTACTCTCCCATCAATATCCCCTTCTGCAGACCTGGGACCAAAGTTACCTCTGCTCCATTAAGGCCATCAACATACCCATGCATTGTCTTTTAAGTTGTTGAAATCTCTTTACCAACTATTTCCTCTCCTGTTCTCTTTGTCCTAGTGATTATTTTTTTTCAGTGGGCCTTCAGGAAAGGAGGAGGAGATAAATATAGCAAATCCACCAGGTTTCATGACCATTCCTTAACACTGGTGGGGCCCTCTAGGAAAACTCCAGCATAATTCTCTATACCAATCTTAGTGATGCTACAACTCTGACAGATGCAGAAGCAGAGTGTTCTTGGTTCAAAAATTAGTCTGGATGCAGTATTACCTCAATGGGGCAGATAGATATAGCTCTTTCGTCCATCAGCTAGTTTTCCACTCACACCAGGGCTACCACCTGTGGTACTCTTTCTTTGGCTGTGTCAAAATTCCCAATAATTACTCATTTTACGTCATTATGATCTGGTTATATTTGTGTGACCACTGCCACAGGCAGAGTCCGACAAGACCCATATAGACCACTTCCATTATATGATATTAATATTATAGGAGAGAGAGAAGCTCTTACTCACAGGACCTAGTATCACAATGTACAATGAGACCATCATTTTCAGAAACTGCAAAAGGGTATCAGGCTTCCTTCCATGTGTCTTTCCTAAGAAACCACTTTACCACCAACCTAACAATCACAGAAAAGCAGTCATTACTATGCCCTAACATTCCATGGCTTACTACTGGAATATGTATCCTTTAGGAAGAAAAGCACAATCAGAATTTTAAGCATTTTGGTGTAACAATTTTTTTTTTTTTTTTTTTTTTTGAGACAGAGTCTCACTTTTGTTGCCCAGGCTAGAGTGAGTGCCGTGGTGTCAGCCTAGCTCACAGCAACCTCAAACTCCTGGGCTCAAGTGATCCTCCTGTCTCAGCCTCCTGAGTAGCTGGGACTACAGGTATGCACCACCATGCCCGGCTAATTTTTTGTATATATACTTTTAGTTGGTCAATTAATTTCTTTCTATTTTTAGTAGAGACGGGGTCTCGCTCAGGCTGGTTTCGAACTCCCGACCTCAAGCAATCCGCCCGCCTCGGCCTCCCAGAGTGCTAGGATTACAGGCGTGAGCCATCGCGCCTGGCCTTAATTTTTTTATTTATTTATTTTTACACCCATCTACTACATGGTACCTCTAAATTTATGACAATAGAATTTTATTTGAAAAACAGATCTTGAAACTTTTGCCCCAGAGTATGTGGGAACTTTCTTTCATGCATCCCAACAACCCTTGCTATCAGATAATGAAAGCTGAGTATAGTCATGTTCCTTAACCCCATATAGCAACAGCAGAATAGTACAAGTCAGCTGTGCAAGAGAAAGAGCCAGGAATTCTTTTGCACTACAGCGTAACCAAGAATGGGGAAAATGGTGTAACATTTTAATAACTGATAGATTCTTCTCTAAGGACTACTTAGAAGCCCAGCATTCAGTAGGAGGCAATGCAGAAGAACTATCCCGGAATACAAAGAAAGAGTGCCTTTGGATCAAAGCCTTCAACAACACCACCGAAAGGAACCATGTTTAAAGAGTCACTAGGGAGGAAAAGACATAGAACCAGAAGACAAACTGACAATGAGCTTAAAAAGTAATCTTCCTATAACCAGCATTAGATTGGTGGCAAACATCAGCTAATATCAGGTGGATATAATCAAAAACATTGAAAGGTATTTAAAAAGGGAATAATTTTCTTACCAGGTGATTCATGGTTATGCACTGTCATGTCCATTTAACAACTGAAACCTTCCTGGATACTACCAAAATTCATCCGGCATTCCTGTATACATCCTACATGCTTGGTACCATCCTATTTTGTACTGCTATTTCTTTTTTAATGTTAACTTTTCATTTGTTTACACTTTGTTTCCCCAATAAAATGGAGATCCTTGAGACCAGGGACTTACCGCCCAGTGATTAAGAACACGGTTTCAGAATCTATGCAGAGACTACTTGTAATTTCCTAGTACCCACTGCTTCTCTACCTGCAGTCATAGAAACCTCATTCTTTAGCTAGTACATATCACCTAGAATAATGACTTCATTTCCCAGCCTCTCTTGTTTATGTAACCGAGAGACTGAATTCTGGCCAATGGGACCTCAACAGAAGCGTCATCCTATGGCAGCTTCTGAAAACCTTAGGAGACTGTCGCATGTGCCTCCTCCTCTCCTTAATCCCCTCATCCACCTGCTGCCTGGCCCCAGACAAAGCCATGTTGGACCAGCAGGTCAAGACCACACTAAGCAGAGAAACACTACTTAAGGAGCCAAGGTCTCTGATACCAGCCTGGGGCAGTATTAATGTGAGAAATAAAAACAGCTATCTTATGTAAGCTTATGTTAGTTTAGGCTTTTTTGCTTCTCACGACTAAACCTAACGTTAGTAAATACAGAGTCACATAGATTTGGGTACGACTCACAGCTCAGTCACCTTTTAGTTGAATGATCTCAGGCAAATCACCTGCCCCAGTTTTCTCATCTGTAAAATGAGATCAGTGTTACCTAACTGAGAGTTATGAGGATATACACAGGAAAGAATCACACAAATCCACATAAAATTGTAACTGAGGATTCTCAAAGAAAACGACCTTCGAGATAGGGAGAACTAACCTAGTCAGGAAAGACAGGGAAGGGTTCGCTGAGAAAGTGACACATAAAATTTTAAAACACCAGTAGAAGGTAAGTGACAAAACAAAAGGAGGGAAAAGCATTCCAAGCAAAGATCACCACATGGCCAATGGCCCTGGGCTGGAGGGAATACGGGGGCTATGAGGAGCTCAAAGAAGAGCAGTGTGACCGCAGGAAGGACAAGGAGGGCAGCAGGAAAGGGAGAAGAGGCCGAGGAAGTAGACAGGGCCACCTGTAGGCCCAACAGTCTCTGTAAAGAAGCATGGCCCTTACATTCCTTTTAGTAAAGATAAAGAAAAAAAAAAAAAAAAAAAAAAAAAAAAAAGAAGCATGGCCTTTAGCCTATGAGAAAAAGAAAACAGTGGCCATGTTTGGGTTGGCAGGATGAAGTGGGGCACGGCTGAAGATTCTGATTTCAAAAGCTCACTCTGATCACAGTATAAAGAAAAGGTTGGGGGTAGCAGCAAGGCTAATGTAGAGGAAGGGACACCATTCAGATACTACTGTAACTGTCCGGTTGGATTAGGAGGGGAGAAGAGTGGACAAGGAGAGAAACAGATGGATTCAAGACCTAGTTTAGAAGTAAAAGCAGCAGGACTTGGTGCTAGATTGGATATGGGACAGGAGGGACAGCAAAGAGCCAAGAGTGGGTTTCTCAGGCTTGCACAATTGCATAAAGGTAGTGCCAGTCACTGGGATCAGGATCACTGGAGTAGAACCAGATTTATGGAGGAAGATCAAGATGATGATTCTGAGGTGTCTTTGAGAAATCCAAGAGGAGAAGTAGGCAGGGGGCATATAATTAGAATTTAGAATCAGAAAAGAGGTCTAAGCAAAAAAATACAGATTCTAGAATGTCTACTTATAGTTGCAAATGTACATGAGATTGCCTAGGAGAGGGGAAGAACAGAGAGAAAAGAAGAGAGAATGGCGATATTTATAGACTGTAATAGGAGGATTCCTCTTTCTGTGAAACCATAGAAAAATGCCATTTTGTAGACCAAAACAGTTGACTACCTGTGCTATGATTTGAATGTGTCCCTCAGAAATCCATGTATTGGAAACATAATCCCCAATGCAACAATGTTGGGAGGTGTGGCCTAATGAGAAGTGCCTAGGTCTCATTAATGAATGGATTAATGCCGTTATAAAAAGGGATCACAGGAGTGGATTCACTGTTTTGCTCTCTTGCCCTTCTGCCTTCTGCCATGTGAAGATGCTACAAGAAGATGCCAGCACCTTGATCGTGGACTTCTCCACCTCCACAACTAAGAAAATAAATTTCTATTCTTTATAAATTACCCAGTCTCAGGTATTCTGTCATAGCAACACAAAGTAAACTAAGACAACTTGAAATTTCTGTACTATTCAATCTAATAGAAGGGATGGCTAGAGAGAGTAAAGTTAGAAGGGTGTGATGTATACTAACAGTCAACAAAATTAAAGAGGCATGACAATCAGTTGCAACAAACATTCCTGAGAAGTCAAGGAGGAGGACTGAAAAATACTAGATACCGGCAGAATGATGGGATGGAAGCCAGTTTAAGATGAAAAGGATGAGAAAATCGAAAATGAAAAAAAAAAAAAAGAATCACAAGTAAGCAATTCTTTTGAAGATCAAACAAGATAAGATACTTAAAGAGATTAGAAGAGTTTCTGGCTTATTTAAAGGGCTCACTATATGGGATAAATGGTTAAATTTTTTTATGTTACTATTAAGATAGCTTTAAAACTCTCATAGCACTTTAAACCATGATTTGCACCTAGCTGGTACTCAATAAATATCTTGGACATGATAATAATTGTTAAGGAGGAACAAAAGGATGCTAAAGCATTTTACATAATTCGCAATTAAAAGTGGCTATAAATTCTTGGTGAACCAGATGCCCTATTTTCCCTCCATAAAAATATAATTTAATCTAAATATGGTTCTGTGTTCTTCATTTCCTCATGCCGTGAATTAACAAAGCTTTCCCATTAAAATGTCATTAGGTTACCACCATGATGAAGTTACTGCCCTCAAAAAAATAAATAAATAAAAAAATAAAAAACCTGGACTAAAGATCTATGAGAACCTCCTGCACCTGAGAACAAAGCTGATCTTAGGATCAGGATCTCCTCTTTGCTGTGCTCAATGAAAGAATGAGGTCTGCTGGAACCACACAGAAAATACACCGGCCACTAGTTTCGTGTCCCTCTAGTAGCTGATATTTATAGTACGTGAGGCTTCCCTTATCCACAAGTGAAACTTTAGTTTGAAGGAGCAAATGCCCAGCCAACATGCAACACAGAAAGGAAAGAGGACCTCAGGAAACCAAAACAGCTGTCACAGTCCCTGAAGGGGACCACTTCCTCTTCCCTCAAACAAAAATCAACCCAGGGAAATTTTTCCTTTCCCTAGGATGCTCTTTGCCCATCTGCTACTTTCTCTGTCAGGCAAGTCCCCCCTCAGTCTCCCATCACCCCCCCCAAACACAGACACACGCTTTCCTTCTGTAAGCCCGGAATCAACAGGAATCCCATTCTGGATCCCCCGACATAAGACAGCTGCCCTTCCTCATCTCTTACAACTCTTTGTTCACAGTTCAATTTCAACACCTAATATAACAGGTTGCATTGCAATCATCTGTTTACCTGTCTTTTCCCAACTCAGTCTCCCAAATGGGCTACTTCCATAACATAGTTAAGGTCTGGGGACACACTGTGTCTTATTTCTTCTTCTCCACTCCTGAGCATTCAAAATCTGTTCAATAACAGTAGCACCCAGGGTTCCTTTTTGGAGCCACGGCCGAACGTCCTGCCCTCGGACCAGACACAGGGTTTGCGGTGGCCATACAAGACCCCTGGGCCTCGCCGAAATGCCAGTGCACTGTCAGCCCCCGCGAGGACCACAGAGCACTGCCGGTGCCACAGTCCTTGGGGGAGTCCAGGGCCAGCTGGGTGAAGGTTAGGATTTTGCCCCCTGGCTCAAGGATGCGGCTGCGTTCAAGTGCAGCGCACACACCTGCGTTTGCGAGCCCCTGTGTTAAGGTTCCCACAGCCACAGCTGTTCTGTTTTCCCAGCCAGGAAGCTTCATCATCTTCTGGATCGTCTGGGAAAGGAACAAAGGTAGCCGATTGGTACAACTCATCAACGATCTCTTCAGCACAACCTGGTTGAAGTTGAAGGTGGAGTCGGTTCGTCTGGCCAAAGCCTGTACAGCTTGATCAACGGCCTTAGGAAGGAACTTGTCAGTCCTTGCAGCGGATGTCAACTCCCATGAGTGCGCCTCCTGCTGGGCCAGGTCCAGAAAGATATATCTTATCTCACTCTGAACATGTGACATGTAACCAGTAACAACTTTTTGTTGGACAGATTGGGATTATATTTCTAACAAATTGAGTCATCTGATTTAATGCACCAAGTTAGGAAAGGGGCAAAGTGTTAATTTCCTATTGCTACTGTAAAATGTCATCACAAACTTAGTGGCTTAAAATAACACAAATTTATTTAAAGTTCTAGGGGTCAGAAGTCTAAATGAGTCTGCAGGGATGTGTTCCTTCTGGAGGCTCTAGGGGAAAATCCACTTGCTCAACTTTTCCAGATTCTAGAGGCTGCGTTCATTCCTTGGCTCCTTGGCCCCTTCCTGTCTCAAAGCCAGCAGCCCAGCATCTTCAAATCTGTTTCAATCATCATGTTACCTTCACCCCTTCTGACGCTACTGCCTCGCTCTTAGAAGGACCCCCGTGATTAAACTGGGCCCAGCTGGATAATCCAGGGTAGTCTCCCATCTCAAGATTCTTAACCACATCTGCAAAATCCCTGCTGCCATGGAAGGGTAACAGCAGGATGCATTTTAAGAGGGCATGACAGGTCGAGAAATATTTCGATTAAACAGTTATTAATTTTGAAAGACAGGACTGATACTTAGGGGGGGAAACTTGGGTTATCTGGAAATTTTACTTATATGGAAAACCTCATTCTCCGGTTCCAGACAAATGAGATTGATTCCATGCATGACTGCTAGGTATACCTGGATTCATGTATCTCCAAATAAATGTTAACCCTCAAAACAGTCACCTTGGGAATATGATAAATTCCAATAAAATCACCACTTGAAACTTTGAGGAAGTCTCCTTTTAAGAAGGTATTTTATTTTATTTTATTTTATTTATTTTTTTTTTAACCACAAGAACTTATTCACTGAGGATAAAGAAGGTATTTTAAAACCAGTATATAAATTACATCATGGCCGGGCGCGGTGACTCACGCCTGTAATCACAGCTCTCTGGGAGGCCGAGGCGGGCAGATTGCTCAAGGTCAGGAGTTCAAAACCAGCCTGAGCAAGAGCGAGACCCCCGTCTCAACTATAAGTAGAAAGAAATTAATTGGCCAACTAATATATAGAGAAAAAATTAGCCGGGCATGGTGGCGCATGCCTGTAATCCCAGCTTACTCGGGAGGCTGAGGCAGAAGTACTGCTTGAGCCCAGGAGTATGAGTTTGCCGTGAGCTAGGCTGACATCACGGCACTCACTCTAGCCTGGGCAACAAAGCAAGACTCTGTCATAAATAAATAAATAAACAAACAAACAAACAAACAAACAAATAAATAAATAAAATCATTATCAGTCGGCCGGGCGCGGTGGCTCACGCCTGTAATCCTAGCTCTTGGGAGGCCGAGGCGGGCGGATTGCTCAAGGTCAGGAGTTCAAAACCAGCCTGAGCAAGAGCAAGACCCCGTCTCTACTATAAATAGAAAGAAATTAATTAGCCAACTGATATATATATATAAAAGTAGCCGGGCATGGTGGCGCATGCCTGTAGTCCCAGCTACTCGGGAGGCTGAGGCAGAAGGATCGCTCGAGCCCAGGAGTTTGAGGTTGCTGTGAGCTAGGCTGACGCCACGGCACTCACTCTAGCCTGGGCAACAAAGTGAGACTCTGTCTCAAAAAAAAATAAAAATAAAAAAAAAAAATAAAAAAAAAATCATTATCAGTCTCATTACTTTGTAACCATGCCTCATTTTTTAACTGGAATAGCAATGAACTGAGTTTATCAAGATAGGCAATCATTATATTTGACTTCAAATGACATTTAAACATTTAAAAAGGAACTAAAAACAAATATCACCTACCCTGAGAATAGTCAAAAGAATAAGCTGCAAGGTCTACATGCAGTTCTAAAAGAGAAGCACCAAAAAAAAAAAAAAAAAATGGTAGTAGACACTAAATTAAGAGCTTAGTTTTTCCAGACAACCTGTTTCCTCTTTGAACAGGATCACACTCTTTAGATGTACAAGTTATGGTATACTGTTTAATATGATTCTGGCTCTGATCAGTTACTCACAACTTACACGTATTGTCTTTCAAATGTCATTTATGTTTAGCGAACATTTAAATGCAGGGAAGTTAAATTAGATTATATGTCTAATCTAGATCAATGCCTATATATTACATGCCTTACAAAGCTCCTATTTGTATTATGCTGATGTTACAAACCTGATGTTTCTGAATTCCAAGCCCTGGGGACATATATTTCTCATTACTTATTCCTTCTGTAGATGCTGGGGTCTTGATTTCATAGGTTTCAAGTTCCCACCCTACAGATCTGGGAATCCAGATGATTTAAAGTCAAACTGTGAAGCAGGGATGTGTTTTTCACAATCACATACACATGGCTTCACAAACACGTACTCACGCCATATGGGCTATCCAGAATCACCAAACAAACCTACTTCCCTCCCAGTCCTATATATTTCAAGTTTCTGACAATAGACCCCCATTAGCAACTTCATAGGTAAAGCTGGGCTCTATCACTGGCCTTGATATATGGCACTCTTGGTGGTCACTAAAGCCACATTCATACCCCTGACATCATTGCTTCCATAGAAACAACATCACTGCATTCTCAAAAGGGGAGAAACTGGAAGGGATTCTGAAAGAAGACAAAACCCAAACAACTGAATTGGAATAAGTAAACTGTTAGCTAATGTGTTTTTTTTAGGGTGCCTTAGTTTCTTGAGGAAAAAAACACAAAGTATAGATTTTTTTTAAGTTACAAATAAATGAGGAATAAATGCAACTAGAAAATATAATTGCAACATTTCTCTCTGTAATATAATTCACTCTACTTTGTGTAAGCCAGATTCAAGAAATTTAACTCTTCTTAAAAATAAGACCTGCAGCTCCACAACACATATGGTAATGTTTTAATGCTTTTCAAGACATTTAAATCTCTTTTAATGCTTTGTGACTTTGTGTGTTTATATGCTGGGAACTTAACATAATTGAAAGTACATTTTAATGATTCTTTTTAGCAGTTCAACTAAGAAAAATAACCTCATATGCAGTTAAATTCCACAAGAAATATATAAGAACCAAATCACAATCATGTAAACACTGAATAATGGAACTGTATTTATGAAACTCCACACACAGAATGGCAAACCATTACATAAAATTTGAACAGAACATTTTCGAAAGTAATCACAAAAATGAAAAACTCATGAAGAAAATCAGACACAGCATCCTAAGACTGCCTATATAAACATAAAAGACTGTACCTGTATTGTTAAAATTAGATCGCTGTGCTGATAGACCGAAACCAGCACATTCTCTCAAGTGTATATAATTAATAGTCTGATTTACAACTCCAGAAACATCTTAGGAATGCCTTTCTGGATGTGGGATAGTCTTTCAAAAGACTGCAAATGTTGCTCCAGTCAGTCACCCAAAAGCAATCTAGCTCAGAAAAGATGAGAGGACAATAAGAGCAAAGTGGCAGAAAGAGACCGCGTGTGTACCAACTTGCGAGCTCTCTGTCCCAGATGATGAGAACCATCACCAAGCAACCTGATCAGAGGTCACTGGTTGTTTTTTCTAGTCCACCTCAGCAATGGGAAAACTGGCGATGCTGAACCTTACTACGAAGTTCACAAGCTGAGGGAAAGGGTGCTGTACTGGTCAGGCTTCCCAAGTTTACACACAAAGCCAACCATCACTGGTCCCAATGGAACCAACCAAACACCATCCCACATACACTATAACATACCCTGCCAACCCTGAGATTATTCCTTTGTTACTTTATATCAAATCCACCAGCTTTATAAAAGCACTTAAATCCCAGTATTTCATGATTATAAATCCTAAAAAGACCCCTTTACTGATCCCAGGGGTAGACTGCTTTGTGAGCATCCTCCCTGAGCACTCACATGTAGGAAACGGCATACAGAAATACAGATGACACAGAGTGAACGCCAACATCTGTCAGAACGTCACCCAATCCCACAGCAGGTCAGACAGGCATTACTGCCAGACAATTTCCACCGGACACCGTAGAAGAGCCTGGCCCGTGGGGACACACAAACGTCTAGAGCTAGGAGTTGAGCCAGGGGAGATAAGATACATGGGACCACAAAAGACCACTTATGTGTCAACATGGGATACAAACCAAGGGAGAAGAGGAGAACTGAGAGAAGGAGTGGTGGACTCCATGGAAGAAAAAGATCCCAGATAAGATGGGTGGGGAGAGCCGCACCTCCACCTCCCAGCCCATTTGGGCTGTTCTGTGTCAGTTCTCTGCCCAAGCACCACCACCCACGTCCCGTTCACATTCCCGGTGTGAGACAGAGGGGTAAGGAGTCACTATTTACAAGCAGGGCATAGGAAAAAATTATTAAGACATGGTTCCTGCTCTCATGGGGCTCACAGACAAGGGTGAAAAGACAGATGTCAAATAATGATAATTCTACGTTACACACACTGTGATAAAGTGGAAGGTTGTCTAGAGGCTTGCCAGGCAGACAGGGCAACATGGCTGGGGGAGACCGGGCAGGGAGGACTGTGCAGAAGCTTCTAAATATCTACAAAGTATTAAGGAAATACAAATAGGCCCCTGTATTTGAAGGAAATGAACACAGGGGAATGTTTAGAAATAAGGCTCAAAACTTAGCCAGGAGACGATGTATGGCCAATTTTTAAAATCAAAGCAAGACAATTGATCTGGTATACTTTATCAATGGAACTGCTCAAAGGGGGAAATGTCCTCTCCGAAATCAGGATGAAAAAGAGACATCTATAGCCAGTAGAGAAAACCTGAAGGGATGAATGACTCGGTCCAGTGCAGTGACCCTGGGTCACACTCTCAGTGTTCCATGGCACCCAGGTGGCCACCCAGGCCTCAAGACATGCCACATGGAGCGGATGGCCACCTCCCCTTTTCTCTTCACTACCACAACAGATGACGTTGCCTTTGACAGTGTTCACACGTGTGCCACATTTGAGCCTGGCCTTCTTACTTCTCATTAGCTACGTCTGGCCACACTTCTTAGAAAAATCACACACAGGTGTGAACAGAGACGCCCACTGGCTTTTCCACCATCCTCCCAGGGCACCAACTCGCCACCTTTGGCAAACTGTAGACAGAGCTCCCTCTCTAAGCACTCCTCCAACCAGAAGGTTCTGCTGCACTCGGGTATCGGGTATAAGGCCTGAATGTGGCTGGCTGTGCAGTAAGCTAAGTTTCTATTATCTTGGACACCCACTTGGCACTTTTGTGCTTTTATCTCCCCTCCAGCGTGGCCCTCTGGCCTCTAATACCTTAGCCCTCCGACCAATTTCTTGGGAAAGGCCTGAACAAAAGTCAGTTTCACCTAGGAACAGCTTGGAGCAAGAAGAAAATTCCCTGTAAGTGGTTGGTGTTTAGGCAGTGTTAAATGGCTGAAAGGTCTGGAATCATTAAAAGGAAGCCATTCTTAATGAGGGGCACATTCGCAAGTAGCTCCAGGTATCTGGTTTGAGATAACAGGGTCAAAAAGAATCAAAGTCCTTGGCATTTTAAGACTCAGACCCTAATACTTCATGATATATGACTTTTGCAACATCAACCACTCTGTTCTTAAGAGACGGGAGACTTTGTTACTTCATAGAGGAAGTCACACATTGGTGTTCATTTACATGCATGCATCTATATGTGTGCGTGCACATTTGTATCTGTCTGTGAGAGGAGGAACAACAAATCGCATGCATTGTGTGTGTGTCTAAAAGAGGAAGGAGGAAAGCAAAGAAGTTGAGGAAGGGGAAAGCAAATGTAGCCAAGTCAGATAAGCAATGCTGGCGTTCAAGGACGGTTAATTTACACAGGAAAGTCAAAAGGAAACAGTAAATTAAAGTGTCCACAACCAATGTTGGCTTTGGCCAACAACTGAAAATCCCAAGGACTCACAAGGAGTTAGAATATTATTATAAAGACCTTTAGGAAGGAGAATAAAATCCATTAGAAGATTAAGTTCAGCCCATTAGTCAAGGCAAGGAAAACAGCTGCAGGAATGTTTACCAACACATCAGATGCCAGAAGAGCAAAATAATCACTCACAGACTTCTGCCTTGATGCCAGACATACTCTCATGGGCTGGACCATGAATATACTTGGCACTATTTGTCCGCTGTCTCCTTATCTCTATGCCAATTTACCCTGTTCTTATTTAGCTTATTTCTTATGTCTGGGCTAGCTTGCTAATGCAGAAAATCATCACTGGCATGGTATATTTTCCCCCAATGTTTCTCTGGTATGTGAGACTAGATTCTGTCAGTGAGTTCTCCATGCTTACAGAGAACTTTCTCCAAAGGATTCATTTGACCCTGCTCATTCCAGGGCCGCTGATTACAGCTCTCACCTTGGCTGGGACTCCTGCCCTGATCAGCATCATAACAGTAGTAGAAGGTCAGGAGAGAGGAAATAAGAGAATGTGGATAGTTCAGAGCAATTCATTATCTATTCTGTAAAAACAAAAAACAAAAAAAACAACTTCATCTGCAAATATCCCTCATATCTGAAATCTCTCCCCTGGGCCAGCCTCCCAGGTCTCTTGGCATGAAACACTAAAAGGAGTCATAGGAGAAGAGCAAACTGTTTGGGAGAAAAGTCTAGGATACTGACTTCAGTCTGGCCAGGGCCAGCTAGAACAGGCAAGTGTAGAAAAGATGCAGATACCAGCTTTCTGATTAAGATCTATTGTAATTAAAAACTCCCAGATCAGGAGGAAGAGGGGAAGTGATCAATCTATAATACAAACTCTGGGAGCCACCTCAAAATAAAATGCTCCTCAAGGTCATCTTTGAGCCCTTCCAAGGACTTCTGAACAGCCTGACAGACACTAATTAACCCTCCTGATTCCACAGC
The DNA here is from genome assembly GCF_040939455.1 of Microcebus murinus. Taxonomy (NCBI): domain Eukaryota; kingdom Metazoa; phylum Chordata; class Mammalia; order Primates; family Cheirogaleidae; genus Microcebus; species Microcebus murinus. Next base: position 110,030,551 of record NC_134105.1, on the reverse strand, counting down.
CCCAAGGGAGATGTAAATATGTTTAACTGATTACATTCAATCTGTACTATTCCTGGAGCTCTAACAGCTCTTTAAAGGGCCTTTTGAAGAAAAGCATTTGATAGCATCATGGAGTGCCCAAACTGAAAGGGTCCACAAAGAGTCTCTTTAGAGAGGAAGCAGGAAGAGTGGGAAGAATATGGGCTTAAAAAAAGATCTGGACCCAAATCCCAGATCAGGGATCTACCAGCTGTGTGAGCCCCAGGAAGTTACTTAAACCTCTGAGCTTCAGTCTCTCTTTATCTGCAAAAGGAGGATACCACCACCCATAGCAGATGGTATTGGCAAAATGCCCTCCCTTGTTCCCACTTTATAGAGGTCTATATACAGTCAGAGCACAATTTGTAATATACTAAAAACTACGGAATACCATAAAGTACTGTAGTAGTTCATAATTTAGAACATGTTATATCCTCACATCCCTTCTCCTTTGTACCTACTCACCAGTGCCATCCTCTAATGACACGCCACCCACCAGAGAAAACACACCCATGTAGATTCTCAAGGCCTTGTATTCCTTACCCTAAAATGACCAGCATGTTTGCCATCAAGGTGGTGGTGGAGCCAGCTGACCAGCTCTGCCTGTGAAGTTCAAGTTTCTCCTGCTCTGTCATTATCTAATGGGCCCACATATTTGCCCTTCAAAACCATCGGCCCCCTCCTGGGGGTCAACCACAACTACAGGGCAGTAGTAGCATTTATGTTCACCCCTTCACTCCTGATGACTCATGGCAGTCCCAACCAGAAGCATTCTCCTAAGCTGCTCCTGGTCACCAGAAATCCCAGCTCCGTGGCCTTTGTTCTAGAATAAACTACAGCCCCGGATACAAGAGTAAGGCCTCCTCATTATTCAATGCACATTTAATGGGGATCTAAACAATCCACAGGCATTTACCAAGAACATACAGCAGGTGAGACCCAGGGTAAGATGCTGAGAATAAGGAACTGATTTCATTTTTAAAAAGTTTAGAGACAATGGCACAAATATTTTCATCCTTCATCAGAAGCTTCATCAGAAGCTTCTATAAGAAAATGGTATTCAATGTAGATTTTACAAATGGGAAAGCCAAGTTATCTAAAACCCACAGAGCTTCAGAATCCAGGAACCTTAGCTTTCCTTTTCCACTTCGACCACTGAGTAGAGCCTCTGTAGAAGCTGACTCTATCTCCCCAAGACAGTAATCATCATTTCCTTGTTTCAGGGTACTCCTGCTTATTTTCTGGATTCATGCATTAAAAGAGATAAATCTTCAACTAAACTGCACATCTGTGTCATCAAAAACATTTACAAAAGGAAAAAAGTTGCTTGGAAAATAAAAATCAACAGGTATTTAAAAGAAAAAAAAATCCACAAGACTGGTCTTTTCATGATGGGAAAACTGCAACTTTATCACATGATCACTATATCCACAAAGGTGGTGATCTTGCCTTGGATCTCAGCATCACAGAAGTCAGGGATAACACTGTTTTAACTAGAGAATCCAGCATTATAGGAAATACTTAATGATTCGCTCATGTGGCTGACCAGAGCTAGACATGGTAAGCTTGTTAATTTTGGTCTTCTAAGGGTACAAGGTGAGTTTTTCTTCTTTTTAAAAATGATTTCTCTCTCACAATTCATACTGGCAACAGAGCAAAGTATCAGTTTTCTTCCACATCTGTAAGCTGCCCTCAGCTTCACCCATGAGAAACAGGCTTTGTTAATCTCAAAGTTCAATTAGTAAATATTTGGGGGGGACTGTCTCAGTCCATTTTTTGCTGCTATCACAGAATATAATAGATTAATTCATAATGAACAGAAACATATTTTCTCACAGTTCTGGTGGCTGGGAGTTCAACATCCAGGTGATGGCATCTGCAAAGGGTCTGTCTGCCACATCATCCATGGTAGAAGGCAGACAGGTAAAGAGAGGGCGAGAAAGAGGGAGCCAAACTCATCCTTTTAGAATGAACCCACAACCTTGACAATGGCATTAATCCATTCATGAGGCCAAAGCTCTCATGGCCTAACCAGCTCTTAAAGGTCCCATACCTCTTAATACTGTTACAATGACAATTAAATTTCAATATGAGTTTTGGAAGAGATAAACCATAGCAGGGACCAATTAGGCACCAGGCATGTACTAAGTGCTACAGAACAGCACTGTCCAACAGAACTTTCTGGAATAATGGAAATGTTCTATATCTGTGCTATCTAATACTATGGCTACTAGACACATGGTTATGAGCACTTGAAATGTGGCAAGTGCAACCAAGAAACCAAATTTTTAATTTTATTGTAATTGAAACAAATTGTCACACGTGGCTAACGGCCATTATATTGAATACACAGCTACAGGGGATGCTGAGATATAAAGAGACATGGTCCATGCACACAGGACCTCCATGTTCTGTTGGGAGGAATAGGACAAGGACTAACTCATGAAAGGCTAACCCATAATTACAAAGCAGTAGGTAAAGATGGTAAGTGAATGCACGGAGAACAAGGACTGTGGGAATTTGAAGAACGCAGCGAAGATGTTACAGACACAGCAGGACAGGAGCTGAGGGCTGAGGAGAGCAGAACTGGCAGGCCAAAGATGCCACAGCGCCATATTGCTTTCCTCAGACTCCGTGCATCCACACCACTCGTCAGCCACATACGATAGGAGAGTTAATGCTAACGAACTTATAGATAAAAAGGTTATTTTGGTAGTGGTCTTAAGATACCACCAAAAAAAAAAAAAAAAAAAAACCACCAAGAAAGAGGGACAGGTAACACCCAAAGTCTCTTCCCCTGGCTGGTACGACAAGCAAGGCAGCCCCAGCGCAGCTAGCCCAGGATGTGCCTTCAGCACTAAGTGCTCCTGAGAGGAAGGCAGCAGGCAAAGCTCCAAGATGTTTGGGAAGCCGAGGCAGGAAAGCAGAAGACACATTCACTTTTGGGTTCCAAAAGCTCAAGGTCTTTGGCTGACCGCAAAGGGATGAGAGGGAGGAAGAACTCAAGTTATAGGCAGAACGGGTAGTCTCATATACCCTTCATGTGCCAGGAGGAACTAGCCACATTTAAACCACCACAGGGCTGTGCACGCTGCAGCTAGCTCAGCTGTGACACGGGGACAGTACCATGTCACCCAGCTCCACCACACCCTGCCCGGCTCCCTCACTCCCAGTGACCGTGGAGGGCTTCTCCACTCCTCTGGGGGAGGCAACACAACTCCTTTTGAATGGAGAGGGAACCAGAGGGAACCAGAAGAGCCCCAAGAATGGATGAAATCGATCTTCATGGTACAAGCTGCTGCTGCTTTGCTCCTAAACATTAGCTAAAACCACATCTTAAGGCCTATATTCCACCAATGATACTCTTTTTTAACCCACCTCGATCCTTTTTTGGAAGAAAGGAGGACTTCAAAACATTTAGCCTCTTAGAATCCTGTATTCAAAGGTCAACATTCCTAGGAGGGCTAACTTCAATGATCGGTTAACACCTAGGGGGAGGATGTACCTATAAACAAAAACTTTCTGGAATTGTCCCCCTGGGCAATTGGTCTGGTCCTAGAAGCTTGGGAAGAACCCCTCCAAGAGGCAACATAAACACGGAAATGGGACTTGGCTACTGGGTCTGAGACTGACTCTGCATTACCCTCTGAGAGTTAACACGAGGGAACAGGCAGGGCACGGGATTTGACTGTACGAGTCCTGGGTTCACATCCCAGGATAGTCATTTCACAGAGTCTTCGCTCCCTTATCTGCAGAAGGCCCTGCTGATAGCTAGACAAACTCATCACTTCTACAGGGAAAATGTTCCCAATGGGTGAAATCCCCCTATTGTGCCCACTAATATCATGCACTCTCTCCTTTAGAGCACATCTCTGTTGAATGTTTACTGTACAGTCATGCATCATTGTCTTACTAAGCCTTGTTTTTCTTATTCATAAACTTCATTAGGGCAGAGACCCTGCCTATTTTTTTTTCTCACTATTGTATCCCAAATTCCAATACACTATGAAGCACATGTTAAGTTTCAAATTAACACGTGTTGAACCATTGAATGAATGATTAATTGAGCTTACGTAGGTGAAAATGATCTCCAAAATATGAAGCACAATGGAAATGTTTGTGAGTCTTACTTGGTGTGGATGATGACAAGAGATTTAATCCTCTTAGCTGCTGGAAACCATTCTGCTTTCATTGAAGTAACAAAACTGCTGCATTTGAAGGACACCCTACGGAAAGGGGCTCTTACAAGCTGCCCCACGGTGCGCTTTTTCAGGATTCTCTTCGCAACCCATGCCAAAATATCCAGCTCATCTGTGTTCAGATGTGGTATTGCTTTATTCTGATCCCTAGATGGTCACTGTGGGAGCCTGGTTGAGTCATATGGGCATTTTCAAAAGTGAGACAATTATTGGCTAAATCTGCAGGGTATGCGGGGCTGGACGAGGTACAAGGCATTCTGGCCATGGGGTAGGCTGAGAAAAGCCCTCCAGGTCCCACCATCCCCCACCTTTGGTTGAATCCAACTCTATATCCAAAGTGCCGTGGGCATGAGGCACCAAAGGAAACTGCAGCGGCCAAAGCCCGGGAGAGCTTGCTCCCCCATGCTGATCCATTCAAGGGGACAAAGGCCTTCAAAGTTGCACTGAGCTGGTCTGGAGATGGAAGGCCTTTATGCAGGTTTCCAAGGAGATGACTCAGATGCTGTTACCATAGAAACTGTTGCTACCATCTATTGTCCATCACCCCTTGACAGAAAGGAAGGGGGGGGGATGCTGTGGTTTGATGAAGAAGGAAACAAGAAGAGTTGGATTTAAGTCAAGATGAAAAAAGCATATTGAGATGAGTCCCTGAAGAATTCAATGGTGTATGTAACAAAACCTCTAATCTCCAAAGGAAACGAATTAGGGACATGAGTGTTTATGGTTTGTTGTTATTTGTGTTGGTGGAGTTGGGGTGAATAAAGTGGCACATAGAATGACCTCCCCCCATCTGTTAGGCCCTGTCAACTAGGATGTCTAGAGAAAACACTCAGATGTGAGGCTTATAGCATGTCCAGGCCATAAGCCCTGAAGCTGGAGGACCATACGGAAACTGATATAAGCTCTATGCCCCCCTCTCCTCTCCTGAAAACTGTTTTCAGGTAACAAGAGGAGCATATTAGAAGTCCTTATGATTTTTGCTACTACTTCACAGGACCCACTACCTTTAAAATGTTGAATTTTTTAAAAAATCTAACCAGAGCAGATGATCATGCGTAAATAACACATAGAAAATCATGCGGGTAATGGGAGACATACTGGACTTCTTATTTGCATGACCTTGGTCACTTCACCTGCCTGAACCTCAATTACCTTCTCCATTCCATGAGAATAGTAACTTCCAGTCTACTTCACATGGTATAAAGCCTTGTCAAGGAATCATGCTACACTTGTCAAACACCACGGTGTTGGTTACACCTAAAATGCCACACACCCCTATTAACAAAAGGCTTTGATTTTAATTGCTACAGGCAGAAACACAATAAATCCTTTTGTATCATCCAACTCAGAAAAGTAACTGGCCTCTCATCAATCACTATGACATTAAAATTGTGGGTGACAAGATGGAATATGTCCTCACAGCCAGACCATGTGCAAGCATCAAGTCTGACAATTAGAACTGTCTTCCCAAAGTAGTCTTGGGAAGTTAAACTTCAATAGGGAATAAGATGCTGAAGTTGTAGGGGAAAGGTTCTCTGGAACAGTAGAGACAGAAAGAGGACACTGTTTGAGGGCAAACAAAAACTCATCCTGGTAGGCACATTTTCAAACCTGGTACCTGTAGAGGATGGGAGTTGTAAAAGCTCTGTAGTCTGGAAGCAGAAGCAAGAATAGGAATTATGCTGCTGCTACCCCAGTCTAGAAAGTCTCCTCCATATCTTTCAGACTCTTATAAAGACAACATAAACTTTGGAACTCAGCTTATGAAACTCAGCACTCACAAAGCTGCCAGGCAGGACCTGCTGTACTCCATGTCTGCTCCAGGAAAGGTTACTCAACCCCGGGCACTCCAGGAGTCAGACAAAGGAAGCATTCAGGTGCTACTGGATAGGGCAGAGGAAAGAAAATGCAAGGTTCAGTTCCTCTGGTTCTGCAGAAGTTCCTTATTTATGTTTTTCTTTCAAATAACACTGCTGCACATTATTAGGCAGAGGCATCTGTCTTGAGGTATAAAATAGGAGGAATTATGCAAGAAAGCGGCAAGGAGAGCAAATGCCTTTCCAATCGTAGGATGGGAGACACTGGCTAATCCTACCTGCCAGGGGAGGAAGAACCAGGGCAACACAAAAGATGCCAGGACTTCTCCCTCTTACCTGTAGATTCTTCTTGGTAACCATCAGGAACCCAGCACCAACCCAAAACCAGACAAGGAAAAGAGGTTACTGAAGGATGGCAGCCAAGTAAGCTAATGCCCTTGCTCCCAGGAAGGTGAAATTCACACTCGGCTTTAGCTCTCAACATGATTGCCACAAAATAACTTCCAGAGTTTAAAAATCCCTATCTCCCACAATTTTGCCCAGCCTTATAATGGATTTCACTTCTTCTCAACAACAGCTTCTCTCTCTTTGCTCTCGAGGCAAATCTCTCCAATGAGGATGAATTGGCCATGCTCATTCCTGCCCAGACCTCACCTCAACACACTCACAGCATAGACAGGGAGAACTAAAACAGACCTGACATGTCCCATACTGTTATCTGGGTTTCCCATTTTATTTCTATATTGTTTAATTTATTATTATGTTATTTTTTTAGAGACAGGCTCTCGCTCTGTCACCCAGGCTGGAGTGCAGTGTCCTGATCATAACTCAATGCAGCCTTGAACTCCTGGCCTCAAGGGATCCTCCTGCCTCTGCCTCCTGAATAGCTGGGATTACAGGTGTGAGCCACTACCTCCAACCTCATTTTAGAGTTAAAAGAACTGAGGCCAAGAGACCCATAAATGACTTGCCCAGGATCACAGAGTCAAGTAGGAGCAGATCCCAGGACAGAATCAATTTCTCCTGATCCTCATTACAGTATTATCTCTGCTACATTATACTACTATCAACACATGGTCATCTTAATCCTATGCATATTAATCTTATGGCAACTAGACTAAAATCTCCCAGACAGCAAGAATTATACTTTTCCTAGTAATTCTAGACACTCACACCATCACAGGGAGCACCGAGCTAAGACAACTAGGAGGAACGCTTAAGTGTTTCCCAACCAACTCCTACCTCACTGTTTATTAAGAATCTAGGCTGTGTGCTCTGCTGGTGGCATCCAATGGCCACCTCTACCAGGGCTTTCATCCTTCCGTAACGTCCCTGCACATTTGTCTTTCTCTTCACCAGACTATAAGATGTTTAAAGACAGGACTGGACCACGTCTTATTTCCTGTGTGTTTCTCAATGCATACAAGGAGCTCAAATAGAGATTGAATAAAAGATGGATTATAAAGCAAGTCTCAACTGACCTACATACATCACAGAAATCTCAGCTACCTCTGGGGCAGCAGTTGATCACTCCACCCTCCCTCGAAACATTTTCTTTTCTTGGTCTTCACTTTTGATTCTTTGGAAATAACTCTAGCCACAAGGGCATCTGACCTGCCATCTTTAGGAGAGGTCAATAATAACCAGTGACACATTTACGCTTTCCCCCCAAAATGTTTCAATATTGGTATAAATAAAATACTTTGAAGCAGCTAGTGGTTGAATCTAGATGTGTTAAGGAAAAACATAAACCTTAATCCATCATCACCTATCATTAAAACAGACCACCTGAGACTTAACAGAAAAATATTACCAACCCCATTGCCAAACCCTATTGCCAAAAAAGAATACTTGACTTACTTTAATATAATATTCTGACACACCCAAAAATCAAGCTAGTATTTTAGCCGGAACAGATGTTCTTAGTCTGACCCATTTCTCTACCAAACCTGATCAGTTGACAGGATTTAAAAATGTGTCATTCACAAAGTAATGTCTAAAAGGCAATTGCTGATGGACATCTGGGCTGCTTCCAGTTTTGCCTATTACAGTGAAAGCTGCAATGAACATTCACGTACAAGCCTTTGCATTATGCTTCCATAGACATATGCTCTCATTTCTCTCCGGTGAATACCGAGAAGGGGAATGGCTGGATCATACTGTAGGTGTAAATTTAACAGTTTAAGAAATTGCCAAACTGTTTTCCAACGGGTTGTGCCATTTTGCATTCTCACCAGCCCTGTGTTCCCTAACACCCTCATCAACACTTGATATGGTCAGTCTTATAAATTTTAGTCATCCTTACAGTTATATAGTGGCATCTCAGTATGGTTTTCATTTGCATCTTCCTTATGACTAATGAAGCTGAGCAACTGTTTGTGTACTTATTTGCCATCTCTATATCCTCCCTGGTGAAGTGTCTGTTCAAATCTTGTATTCACTTCTTAAATCAGGTTGTTTTCTTATTGAATTTTTAAGAGTCCCTTATATCTTCTAATTACAAATCCTTTAGACAGGAATGTCCAATCAATTGTGTCTCCTAAATTAAGAATGAGATAGCCTACTAGTTTCTTCATTCCCTCATTCCACCCTTCTCTCCTTCTCCTCTGCGTGGTAGCATACAAATTTAAGCACTTAAACACAAGAGCAGGTGGTTACAGTCTTCCACAAGCTGCCATTACCCTGTCTAGCCGCAGTCAGTCAGGAAGTGGAATGTCTTCTCCTGCCCTTGTTACTCCAGAGCATGTCTACTCACACACAAGAGGAGTTGAACATAGCCTGTTTTTTCTCTAAAGATGTACTTACTTTAAGCAATTAGTTCTCAGTGAGGAGCAATTTATCCCCCTCATAAAATCTGGTCATGTCTAGAGACATTTTTGTTTGTCACAACTGGCTGGGGAAATAGTTGCCACTATCATCTGGTTGGTAGCGGCCAGAGATGCTGCCAAATATCCTATTAATACAATGCCCCCCCCACAACAAAGAATTATCTGGAAACTCCCCTTCAAAGAGATTTACAGGCAATCTTTTGGATAAAGCAATATAATGTAGAATAAATAACACTGACTTGAGAGCCAGGAAACCTGTATTCTCTTCCTAGCTCTGGCACAAACTAGCTGTATAACACTGGGCAAAGTACTCAACCTCACAAAGCACCAAATTCCTCATCTGTAAAAATAAGGGACTAACCTAAATTATCCCTAAGTTCTCCTCCAGTAGCAAAGAAATACAATCCTACAACTATTTGTTCAAAACCACAGAGAACTTGGAGCCCTCACGAAAATGTCCTTAGGTTCCATACTTAGGAAGTTTAACAAGATAGTGACAAAAGTTGGTTCAAGGTTCGCTCCCGGTACGTGCCTGGCAGAATCCTGGGATCTAGGTATTCCCCTAAATAGATCCTGCCCACGAATCTGGATCCTTCTCTGTCCTCCACTCCATCCTCACCAGCTCAGCTTCAGGGATACAAACATGAACTCAAAAAGGGAAACTCGACTGTCACAGCAGAGCAGGTGAAAACACTTCTGGGCCTGATCCACCTTGCAGATCCAGTCTCCAACTTAGAAGTGAGGCCAGGCCAATGATATAGTGTCTTTGAAAATCCAGACACAGCTCTGATGGGAGGAAAGTCACCTCCTGGTGGGAGCCTGGGACTCACCTTTGTCTAACAACAGGCCTCAGGCAATACCAACAGTGAAACCTAATCAAATTTCTGCCATTCACGCCCCATTTGGGGGGAAGAAGGTCCTTCAACAATTCTTACAACAGCTGTTTTCCAGGTTAAATGAGGTTGGAAATTGATCCTGTGGGTCCCTGCAAGAATGAGCAGACAGCTAACACCTCGGACGGCCCATGGGTAAAGTTCTTTAATTTCAAACTGACTAAAAATTAGAAACATTAATTAAGGAAGAATATTTACCTGGAACGCCCTGCCTCTCAGAAGCAATCCCAAGAGCTGCCCAAAGATATTTCTGGTGGAAGTGCCATGACTTCTGCCGTAGTTGCTGGGGTAAGAAAGGGAACGAGGCCAGCCCTGGGCGAGGGGGAGAGATCTCGCTCTTCAAAGCGATGAGTGGTCTGCAAAGAGGACTTTACACCCTTCCCTGTCTCTTTTCCAATGAGGTAAGGGCAACAGTTGGGACACACTATTAACCACCATCCTCTCTCCTCCCTGTTTTCCTTCCGTGAAGTGGAAGGCAGGCTTCCTCTGTGCATATTCACAGGAAAAAGGGAAAGCAAAGGTGAGACTCGCAAGTAGAAAAGCAGCACCTTGGTCTCTGTGCAGAAGCCCACGCCCACTGCCCCTCACCATCCTTTGCCCTATTTGCTTCTCCTCCTCAGCTAACCAGTGCTTGATGGGCCCCCACTCCACCCAAGCATGCTTTCTTTTCCAGCTGCAGCCCTTACTCCTCTGGCCCCCTTAAATCTCCTGTCTGCTGCAATAACCACTCCACGGAAGTGCCTGAAACAAAGCCACTGCAGACCTTCTGCAAACAGTTTAACTAATCAGGATGTCAGGCCTAAAGCAGAGAGCACTACTCATTACCAGCTGAAAGACCCAGAACAGTAGGCTCCATTCGTGATGTCTTAATCAGGCTCCTGCCCTGCCCTGTGTGGGGGCGTATGTATATGTGCATCTGTGGGGGAAGGGGGGGAAGGTGGTGGGGGGGTGCAAGCTTAAACCCAAAGCAACACGTAAAATTAATCCCTCTTTATTAAAGAATGCTCATTTCATCTTTTCTCTTCCACTTTTGCCTGCCCCCTTGTTCCCAAAGAGCAATCTGCAGTAACAGCTGGTTGACTGCTGACGGTTTTATGCTCACTGCCGAACTGGAAGATTCAGGCAATTTCTTCTCTCATGATTTGAGCCTTGTATCTCTACTGGGTCCCTTGCATTTGCTGTTCCCCTCAATTCTTGGAGGCTGACAGTTACAGTTACTATTTCTATATAACAAATTACATCTGTAATATAACCACTATAAAGTGCTTACACTTTAGTGGGCCAGGAATGTGGGAGAGGGCTGGCTGGGCAGTTCTAGTTTGGGGTTCTCTGGCAGTTACAGTAAGACGCTGGCTAGGGCTTCAGTCATCGGAAGGTTGCACTAAGTTGGACGTCCAAGCTGGCTCACTGACACAGCTGGCAGATGACGCTGGCTGCCAGCTGGGAGCTCAGCTGGAGCTGTGGCCAGAGTGTCCGCACATGGCCTCTCCGGCACGGCTATCTCAGGCCAGCCAGACTTCTTACTTGGCAGTTAGTGTCCCTTGGAGCAAGTCACAGTTGACTGATCATCTTTTGGACCCAACCTCAGAAATCACATACTTCCACTGCATTCTCTTGGCTACAAGCAAGTCACTAAGATCAGCCCAGATTCAGGGGTATTAGTCACAGATTCCATCTCTCAAGGAGATGAGTGTCAAGGAATTTGGAGACATGTTTTAAAACCCCACACTCACCTATTTTCACCGTTTTAAAATCCCCATCCACTATGAGGTCAGGAAATGTACCTCGTCCCCTGTGTTCTCTCTCAAGTCTGGCCAAGCGTCTGGCACATTGTAGATGCTCAATAAATAAATGGTGAAGGAAGGAAGGAAGGAAGAAACAACAAATGAGCTTCCAGAGTAAGGAAACTTCTAGATCTATTCCTAAGGTTATTTACCATCCCTGAGCCTTGCTTTCTTTCATTGCTACAGTGAGGATATGACATTCAGCTTTCATGGATCCACAGTTAGGAATGAATGAGATAATTTATGAGGAGCGATTTTCACTTTCCCAGGGTTGCTGAAAAAGTAAGACTAGAGATGACACCAGGCAGTGCCACCTGGCCAGTCTCTCCTTGTCCAGAGTTTCAGTGCATACCCCCTTGCTGATGTTAAGAGCTGTCGCCTCATCTGGAATGCCTTCCCTTCTGTCCTCTGCCCAGTCGGTCCTTGCAGACCTTTCTGCGCCACGGGCTCTTCCTAGAGACGCAGTGTGGGGACTGAGAACCTGGACTCTGCAGCCAGAGGGAAGGCAAAGCCTCTCTCCCCCATTTTGCAGTGCAGCCCTAGACAAGCTACTTAATCCTTCTCTGCCTCATTTTCATCTGTAAAACAAGGATAATAATAGTACCTGCCTCATATAGTCATGAGGATTAAATGAGTCAATATGCACTGAGTGCTCAGAAGGCTGCCTAGCCTAGAGCAAGTGTGCAGTGTAATTGGCTGCTAGCATCACTCCAGCCTTCGTGGTCTCCCTCTCCTCCAAACTCCATGCTCTACCCGTAACGAACACACTTGAGATTCCCAAAAGTACCGGGTTTTCTTGTACTTCCATGCCGCTCCATATGCAACTACCTCTTTTTTTTTTTTTTTTTTTTTTTTTTTTGAGACACAGTCTCGCTTTGTTGCCCAGGCTAGAGTGAGTGCCGTGGCTTCAGCCTCGCTCACAGCAACCTCAAACTCCTGGGCTCAAGCAATCCTCCTGCCTCAGCCTCCCGAGTAGCTGGGATTACAGGCATGCACCACCATCCCCGGCTAATTTTTTCTCTATATATTAGTTGGCCAATTAATTTCTTTCTATTTATAGTAGAGATGGGGTCTCGCTCTTGCTCAGGCTGGTTTTGAACTCCTGACCTCGAGCAATCCTCCCGCCTCGGCCTCCCAGAGTGCTAGGATTACAGGCGTGAGCCACCGCGCCAGCCTGCAACTCCCTCTTAAAAGGATTAATCTTTTAAAGTACTCTCAGCTCAGTGCCTGGCACATGCTAAGCACTATCTCCGGTTTTGCAATTATGATTCTGCCTGGAACATTCTTTCCTACCTTTCCTCTGCTCCCCTTGTCTGGCTTTGCTCTAATCATCTTTCAAACCTCAAATCGGATGTTTCCTTCCAAGAAGCTTTCCCTTCTGCCTAGCTTGGGCGTCTTTCCAATCAGGGTCACCGCTGATCCCCGTGGGCTTTCCATCAGTTACAAAAAGGCTCCCCTTCCTCCAGGTAGGTAGCACACGTCTTGAGGAGCAGAGGATAAGCTGGACTTCAGCCTCCCCTCGCCCCTTCAGCCAAGAGCCCTTGAGCAGCCACACCCTGCACAACCGCACCACTGCCCTGCCACCAACATGCACTCACCGCACTTGCCACACGCCACTGCCATCATCCCTTGCCTGCATCCGTCCAGCAGACTGAACTCTGCAAGGACAGGTCCATGATCGCTCCAAACGAAATCCCCAATACTTGATATACCACCCAGCACTTAATAGGTTCTCAGTAAATATTTGTTGACTACATGAATGGACCATGAAGAAAGAACCATGTGCCCTGTATCCTTCCCTTGGGGCTGTTTATATCTTTCACAGTGTCCCAGCCAATGAATCATACACTTTATCATTACCAGCACTGTGGTTTTTGTTTTGTTTGGAGTGGGGGGGACCGAGGGAGAAGCTTCCAGACCCTTCAATTCATACAGACAGTGTAATTCAGGCTCCAGCTAACAAGTGTGCTCTGCGCTAAGGGCCCTCATCCAGGTGCTAATGGCACCTCTACAAATGCAACCCTCTCTAGTAAATGGCAAAGAGCTAATGTAGGGCCCAGCGGAGCTTGCCCAGGCTTGGGCAGAACGTGTAAAGCCTAAAATATTTCCCTGAATAGCTCAGAAAGCACTGGATGGGGCAGCTGCTCCCAGGCACTGCCCACGGGGCCAGAAGGCAGGCATCCAAAGCCACGTGCCAGGTGAGCAGCCATGCCTCGTGCACGCCCACTGCCACACAGCGCTGCAGGGATGAGACTTGAGCCAATCACAGAAGTCAGCGTGGCCCCTATATTCAGTAAGCAGGCAGTAGTTGTGGCTTATTAAAAAGGACAGGCAATCACGCAGTCTCACCTCAACAGTTAAAGTATGGGTTTCAATTAGTGTCTCTAGGGCGGTAGGTGGGTGAGTGAATGTGCTAGTGAATGTGTTCCTGGTGGCAGGAACCATAACACTCTGGGCACCAGGAAGCCTGGGGGGAGCTCTGGCTCCACATTACTGAAACAAGTCACCTTCCCTCTATGTGTCCCCAAGTGTCAGTTGACAGTACAGAGGACTTCCCACCTCCTGGAATTATTTTGAGGATAAAATCAGACAAACATAAATAAAAGCTGTCTGAAAGTAAATTATTCTCTAAGTTACCATCCTCATCAAGTTGCATAATTGCTCTGCACTATCACCCAGCTTTTTTTTTTTTTTTTGAGACAGAGTCTCACTTTGTTGTCCAGGTTAGAGTGAGTGCCCGTGGCGTCAACCTAGCTCACAGCAACCTCAAACTCCTGGGTTCAAGCGATTCTACTGCCCCAGCCTCCCAAATAGTTGGGACTACAGGCATGCCCCACCATGCCCAGATAATTTTTTTCTATATATATTAGTTGTCCAATTAATTTCTTTCTATTTATAGTAGAGACAGGGTCTTGCTCTTGCTCAGGCTGGTTTCGACCTCCTGACCTCGAGCAATCCGCCCGCCTCGGCCTCCCAGAGTGCTAGGATTACAAGCGTGAGCCACCGCGCCCGGCCTATCACCCAGCTTCTAAGCTGCCTCTCCTGCTGGGATCCTCTTCTGCTCCCCGTATACTTCACAATGGCCTCTGTTAGCCCATTTGTCTGAGCTGGTGATAAGTGACTCCTCTAGGTACATCCTAGGCTTCCTGGGGCAATGATTTCATTGCGTATTTTCCTGGGTCCTTATGACCCACAGCACAGCACTTGGCACACAGCAGACTCATTGAATATCTGCTTAACTGAATATAAACGATGCATTTGTGTGAATGCGTGTGCATGCATATATTCACCCTTCAGTCTTCAGACGATCTGACCATTGGAACAACCAAGAAATACTCTTGGTAACAAGGTAGGCAGTGTCATAAAACGTCCAATTCCATTATACTCAAAATAGGGCTCCAAAACCTTGGCTGATGCAGTCTGCTGGACACTTCAGGAATATTTGACATGTTAAAATCCAATCGAACCCACTAACTGGGAAAAAAAGGAACTCGCAATAGGAGAATATGACCTGTAGATCACAATGGCCGCTGCACAGACACCTTCCTTGGATGAGCCTCAGCAACTCGCCCAGAGGCACCTGCCTCATCAGCAAGGGCCAGGTGGGGCCCATATCTGATTTGGCTTCAGCAAGGTTCTTACAGTAAAAGTCGTCCTAGCAACACAATCATAACCGGTAAGAGTTAGTCTGTTAATCAAAGCAGATGCTAAAGCAAAGAATCATAGAAAACAAGATGTGCATAATTTAAACATTTTATTGTAACATAAAACATATACGTGTACGTTTATTCACTGATATTCTGGTGTAGACTGGCGGTCTTTCCTCTAGATATAGGTCCACAGATGCATCTCCCAAAGTCTTACTTGCATAAATAATATACTGAGTCTGATTTCTAGTTTTGCTTTCTTCCAAGCAGATTAAGAATTTAAATCTAAATTAAAGAATTTAAAAACATTTGCTAAGTAATCTAGATGCAGAATCCGTCCAGGGTTTTTAGTTTCCCTCCAACTTGTTTTACTGTTATCTTCTTCATACCTAATTCATTGGCAACTTCTTTTGTAGCAACTCACTTGTATATCAATTTTGTTCAAAACATACAGCAATTACAACAGACTAGATGTTAAGCACTTAGAAGGTCGCCTGGCACAAAGTACTCAATGAATGTTAGTCATCTATTTTTTTCTATTAACTGATGTAATAATTAGTCAATTACAGTAACAATTTTAACTGGTGCAGACAGGTTAGGAACTTACACAATTGGTTCTTGGTATGCAGTCAGCCCAAATGGAAGGAACAGAACTACAGTGGCACATAAAGACAATAGTAATAGTAGCATGTAGCAGCAGTGGCCGTTAATGCCTTGCAAAAGGAATGGAGATCAGCAAGTTAAATAGAGGTCACTTAAGAGGGCTGCTTCTCTGATGAAGTCCAATCTCTTACCCTTCCCCTGTGGACTCCATCCTCAACCAGGGCCAGTGCTTGGCATAGCAGAGGCTGGGACCCACACAAAGGCGCCCAGCTGAGTGGGTAAGTGGGGCTGAAACCCATCCATGCCCCCTTCTCCAAGCCACACATCCCAGTATGGGGCTGTCTCTATCCAAAGAGGTGGCACCTTTCCATAATTTGCACATTCATTCTCCTTCCTCCTCCACCCCCACCCTGCCTCCTACCCTGTGTTCTCCTCACTCACGCCCACGTGTTACCCAGAACACAATTAGGCAGAACTGTTAGATCAATGCACTGCAGCACACCGTAAATGACACCTTCATTAAAAACAATAGCACCAAGGAAGAGCACGTGAATGTGATTAAATCTGCAGGCATGACCCGCTACGACTGGCCACACCAGCTGGGACAGCAACTCTGTACTGAGCCTAGCTGTGCACCTGGCCACTCCCCAAGTACTTCATGCTCCTTCATGTCACCCTCAGAGGCAGACAAGTGGACTGCAAAGGACTTACATATCTCCCATGCCCTCTGAAAAGGACTCATTTCTTCTGAAGACCCAAAGTAACAGCAGCAAAAGTAGCTTTTATTTGTAGAGTGCACTTAACGTTTTCAAAATACATAGCTAAAACTTTCCCTGCAAAGTCTCCCTTCAAGTGCTGTAGCTGAGGATGTGTTAGAATGGGTGATCTGTGTCCATGTGAGCTAATAAAGGACTTGGTCGTGTTTTAATTCTTTGGACCTCATTCCCATTCTTGTCAATCGACTGTCAACTGTCTGTGTTAATTTCAGGCAGAGGTAAGAAAGTTAACCCAAAATCATGTGTGTTAAAATCTATTAATGGATTGACCAGCATCCCCTACAAACCAGGCACTGAGCTGAAAGGGGGGTTGTTTTGCAGTGGGCCTCAATGTCCACATAAATCCCTGTGCAAAGCAGGGAAACAAAGGCAGAAAGTGGCCGGAGGCATGAGAGTGAGTGAGTGACTGACTGAGTGGCAGAGATCTAGAAATTAAATCCAAACCTCTTGACCTCTAATCTCGAGGCTGTATTGCCTTCCCAACTTCCAATTTTACAGTTAACTGGCTTAATAAGGGCTTTACTGGATTGAAGTCAACATTAAAAGACATTAGATTCCACCAGCCCAATCTTTGGCCCTTTGTCTCTAATGAGAATTTGCCCAATTAAAATTTCAACATCGGGTCTAACCTGAGGGATCTTGGCTTTCAGCCTGAAGCTCTTGAGAAGACTTGATTAACTTAGGAGTTCCTGCCACAGAGAAAGATTCAAGAATCCTCTCCAGCAAAGGTGAGCTGGCCTCTGTGGAAAATGAGAAATGAACTGGTTTATATCACCCCCCTCTCACCCGTCACTGAGATGAATTCAATTTAACATACATGTATTACGTTTGCATGCAGGCCAGGGGTTAGCCTTGGCTCTGATGAGCCTGCTACCATCAAGACGACACCATCTTCATTCTCCAGTAACTAGCAATTTAGCTAGATGAGGCTCCTCTGATGCCTGAGGAGGGTGAAGACAGGTCCACGAGGCAGCACACCTGCACGCAGAGCAGGCCGGTGCAAGGAAGCCAGACATCAGCCAGGCTATTCTGCAATTAGTGGACCAGCCTGTGAGCCGAGTTTAGCTTTAGAGAGACTACATCTCTATACAAGGAAATAGAGTAACAGCAGACTCCTACACCGCCCCCCCCCCAAAAAAAAACAGGGTGGAGTGTTCTTTTCAAGAAAGCAAAGGACAGAGAGAGGAGACAGAGGACCACAGGGATGACTTGTCTTGCCTCCTCATAGCTTACCAGGGCAACCTATGAGAAAAGCATGTGCTTTAATAAGAGACAGGAGTAGAAAGGCAGCTCCACTAGTTACTGAGTATCTTGGGCGCCCTGCTCAAGGTTGAAGCCCTCAACTGTGAAAATATGAATGGCATGTTGTGAGACTTAAGTCCACTAGAAATACTTTCCTGGAGGCTAAATGAGATAGCATCTGTACAGCATCTAACATTAATAAGGGCTCAATATAATGGTAGTTTTTATTAGTAACTGAGGGAAATGTTAGCACAGTGTCTGACATGGTAGGTATTCAAAACTGCTGTTTGGTATCAGAAAGAAAGTTGGAGAGCTATAACTAGCACAGGGAATGCAGAGTTTAATTGTCCTATGGAGTGCAAGGTGGAAAGCAGCCAGATGAATGGGAGACCAGAACTAAAAATCAAATACTTTGACACATAGAGGTGATCGATAAACATATATGGAACGAAATGAATGACAATATAAAAAACGAGCCTATATCTGTCATTTACAATATGGCTCTAAGCTGGTGCTAGAGAAGTGGCATGAAATGTAGGCTCTGCTCCTAACCAGCTCTCAGACGATCCCTCTGGCCTCAGTTTCTCATCTCTGTGGGATGGGACCAGATGATCTACATGTCCCTTCATGCACTCAGATTCTATATTTTTTTTGATTTATTCAACTGCTGAGACAGGTAACAGCAAATGATATGACGGATCACTGAACGGACACATGGATGCATGCGTGTGTCTGGGATGTGCATGGAAACACACTCATGTCGTGAGTGAGCGAGGCAGGCAAGTGGCTCCTTAAACACTAGCTTCATGTGGACCGAGGGATGGAATGCCAGGAACCAACCACCATCACCTTTTTTGTAACTGCCCCTAATCATACTGCCACGCACACAGGCCTGGTTTTAATTAAGCAGAGCAGTGAATGCCATCAGTCTGGCCACTAAAGCTTTGATCTCCCCGTGGGGCACGTTTCTGCACCGTTGACCACGCTCCAAGAGCCTGAAACACAAGCCGGCGAGAGAGGCTTTGACAGTTCAGCCTTGACGAAGCTCCCCAGGGTCCCTTTACAGGTGTGTGCCACAGTGAGAGGCCACCAAGGTGCAGAGGCCACCGGGAGGGCAGTGGAGACAGGCAGCAAAGGCTCGTGGTGCAAAGCGCCGATACAGGCATGACAGAAGGCTCCTGTGGTTTAGAGACACTCTTAAACAAATGCCCAGTGACGGTCATACTCGTTGCTACATAGGGCAACGAAATCCCGACACAGAGCAAAATGTTCTGTGGTGGGGAGATGACTAAGATTACGTTCAAACTCAGGTTAGCGGAGCGAACGCTTCCATGAGAGGAAATCTCTCAGAATCAGGTCCCCAGGGTCTAAACCTCACAATAGTTGACCCAAAAAAAAGGTTGTAAAATGTTGAACAGGAAAATTTTCCCTCTTTTTGCATTACATCTCTTCTTCATGTATTAAGGACTCACTTCCTCATGTATTAAGGACTCACCTTCCTCATGTATTAAGGACTCTCATGTTTAAAACAATAAAAAGTGGCAGCCCGAATCTAAATGTACAGGTTGAGAACGCTACGAGCAGACACAGGCGGGCCCTGGCAGAACAGCGCACGAGAGAAGCATCGCGGGGTTGGGATCAGAGCCCGGTTCTGCTCAGCAGCTGCTTGCATCGTATGGTTTGCAGGACGCCAAAAGCAACAGCCTCCTCTCCTCCATTGCTACAAATCCCCCACCCCATTTGGTTAAGCACAGAGTGTGTGGGGTGTGGAGTGGGGGACCTTCAGCCGAGCACTGTGACAGCACCCCTGTGGGTTCTGGAGGGGACTCAAGAGTTGTTGTGGCCCACGTTCCCCCCCATGATGTGAATCTGAGACTACACTAGAAAGATCACAGAGAGCAGGACAGCAATAATTTAGAGTAGGGAGTGAGTTAGGAAGGATGGGGACATAAAATGGCACAGGATACAGACAGAAAGACAGACCGGCTTCACTTGGGAGAGATTTATAAGTTGGAGACCTTGGGTAGCTTAGGAGGGAAAAAAAGATGCCAAAATGCTCTTGCTGACTTCATGAGACAAAAATTTCTATAGAAGAGACACCCTAAACACAGCTCTCACACTGCCATCCCCAGTCTGGTCCACACGCTGCTGACTTTCCCACCATCTGGGGAACACGATCCACACTCCTTAGCGTGGCACTCCATGCCCTCTGCAACATAAGCCCAACCTGACTTACTGCCTTCACCTTCTTTTAAACTCTTCTTGTTCTCAGGGACACCATGCCATCTCACTGCTAGGGTACCAGCTCTGCATTTTCCCACTTCTGGATGCTGTAAACCTCAGCCCACAGCTTTTTGTCATCTTCATCTACTGCAATGACACCCATTTTTCAAGGTCCGGCTCACACGCCCCCTTCTCCACGCACCCAGTGCACGTCTCTCCTGGAGCCCTGACCACATTCCGCCTTGTGTCAGCAGCTCTTTCTACGCATGTTGGTCTTTCCCACTAGACTTTAAATTCCTTGGGGGTGAGACCACGTCTTGTTTATCTTCCTATATTTCCAACAGCAGACACCGTGCCTTCCTCAGAGTAGATGATTACTAAATGTGGAATGCTTCCCTAACTGTCAGGTTTAAAAGGAAAAAAGATAATCATACCCCTTTCACAGACTGCTCCAAAGTGCCAGCATCAGATCCCACATCCCAGAATATATTCAGGACCCTTAACTACCTCATGTAAGTTCTTGGAAAAAGAGGAACCACCTAGTAGACCAGGCAAATTCTCACAAGATCTGGACACAAAGCAAAGCTTTTAGGGGCATGAGTTCAAAGCTCTGTCTTGCAAGTATAAGTCCCACAGGGTCATATTATTCTTTGAGATTGGACCACGAAGTACTACAAATGAATGATAAAAGTTCATCAAGTGTGTCTAGGGCTGGGGTTGTTGGAGGGGAAATGGGAGTGACTGCTAATGGGTATGGAGTCTCTTCTTGGGGTGATGAAAATAATTTTAAGTTGTAGTGATGGTGGTACAACTCTGAATGTGCTAAAAATCACTGAACTATACATTTTAAATGGAGTAAACTGTATAGTATGTGCATTATCTCTCAAAGAAGATGTTATTTTTAAAGAAGTACATCAAGTAAAGAAAGGCCCCTTACTCTGAGAGCAGCGGGAAAATGGCCAGGCCAGAGTCCAAAGCAGTCTGACCCCTGCAGTTAAGAGTCAGGGCTGCAACAGTCCAGCTGTTCCCCGCCCCCAACCACCACCATGAAGGGCAGTGGGCCTTGGGGTGGGGAGGAGCCACCTAGCAAGCACTGTCACCTGTGGCCATAAGGATCAGCCTCACCAGGGCTTCCATGCACAGCTCAATATTTTCAAAGTGTAATCCCTGGATCAGCAGTATCACCACTACCTGGGAATTTATTAGAAACACCAGTGCTTGGCCCCACCCCTGAATCAGAAACCTTGGAGGCAGGGCCCAACAATCTGTATTTCAATAAGCCCTCCAGTAGAATGTCATGCATGCTAAAATTCGAGAACCAATGCACAGGTTAATTTGTAAGGGCACAGACTACTGAGACAGACTGTGTCAATTTGAATTCTGCCTCATCTTCTTACTGGCTACGTGACCTTCAGCAAGTTGCCAAACCTCCGTGCATTAGTTTCCTGCATATGAAATGGGGAAAAACCAACCATTCCTATTTATTATAGGGTTATTATGAGGATTAGATGAGTTAATTCATGACAAGTACTTAGATCAGTGTCTAGTATATAATAAGCTCAAATATTTGTCTTTAAAAAATTTTTATAGTCTAATTTGAGACTGGTCTCATGGACTTTAGGAAAGGCCAAACTAGTATAAAGTTGAAGCAGGCTAGCAGAATCAAAACACGAGAACCCCACAAAATGGACAAGCGGTCTTCTAGCTGTGTTAGCAGACCTCCCTGCAAAATATATACACAAATACAGCACAAAGGAAGATCAAAAACATTCCCATCTTCAGTTTCCCTGAAGAAAATTAAAAAAAAAAAAAAAGAACTTCTACTTTTTATGACAGAGCAGAGGGAATAAAATGCTTTACATAGAAGAAGCAAAATAAATCAATTCCAATTTAATCCCCAATCCCCGAAAGGAAGAAAGGAAATGAACAGTGCCAAGTATTTTGATCACAGCCATTAGCAAGCAGCTTTTAATAGAAACTGAATAAAACACCTTCTTTTATGCCATAAATTCAGAGAGACTAGGTTTTCTGCCACCTTGAAGACTCCTGGTCATGACCTTTCAAACTTAGAAGGCAAAAGCTTTGCACATTACACACCCAGGCTCATGCACTTGCTGGAATCAATTCCACTCTCCAGGGTACCCATTTCCCTCTCAAATTGTGACCAACCTGAGGCCCAAAGGTCTGGACCCCCAACAAGCACCACTTCCTGGAGTTATAAAGGACCCCTCTGTGCCATGAGAGCATGCATTCATGTGAACTGTGTGCTCATTAAAGAGGATTTGAAAATACATGAACGTAGGAAGAAGAAACCAAACAGCCCACTACCACCCCCCAAAATAACCATTGTTAATAATTTGGTATATTTCCTTTCTATCTTTTTCAATACATAGGTTTCTGTTTGTAGTTCTGCTGTCGCTGTTGTTATAAAACTGCTATTCTATTTACACACAATTCTGCATGCTGCTATGCGACACAACATAAGGCTTTTCCCAAAATTCCTTCAATTTTTAGAATATCGCTTTTAATTATATGTACTATTCCATTATGTGGCCACATAATTACTATAATCCTATGCCAATTATCAAATTATTGCCTCTGAACTCCAAATCTACCCTGCTTTGCCCTGTTTTCTGATACTGGAGTTGGCCCCTGTAAACTGCATTATCCAATACCGTAGCCACCGGTCACATGTAATTATTAAGCACTTGAAATGTGGCTAGAGTGAATTGAGATGTGCTGTAGCATAGAATGCATACCAGATTTTGATGACTTAATAAAAAAATGTAAAATATCTCAATAATCTTACGTTGATTACATATTAAAATAACATTTTGAATATGAATATATTGGATTAAATAAAATATATTATTACAATTAAGGCAACAAAAAACTAAAAATTGCATTGCATAAAAATTTAACACCTCTCGGCCAGGCATGGTGGCTCACACCTGTAATCCTAGCACTCTGGGAGGCCGAGGCGGGTGGATCGCTCAAGGTCAGGAGTTTGAAACTAGCCTAAGCAAGAGCGAGATCCTGTCTCTACTAAAAACAGAAAGAAATTAGCCAAACAGTTAAAAATAGAAACAATTAGCAGGGCACGGTGGTGCGTGCCTGTAGTCCCAGCTACTTGGGAGGGTGAGGCAGTAGGATCGCTTGAGCCCAGAAGTTTGAGGTTGCTGTGAGCTAGGTTGATGCCACCCCACTCTAGCCAAGCTACAGAGTGAAACTAAAAAAAAAAAAAATTTAACAACACCTCTATGCATCAAAAGATACAACAGAGTGAAAAAGTATCACAGGAAATAGGAGCCGATATTTTCAAATCATATATCTGATAAAGGGTTAAGGTCCAGAATATATAAAGAACTACAACAGAAACACAAGCCAATTAAAAAATAGGCAAAGGACTTGAGCAGACATCTCTCCAAAGATGATGTATAAATAGCCAAGAAGCATATGAAAAGTTGCTCAACATCACTAATCAGAAGAGATATGCAAATCAAAACTATAATGACATACTATCTCACATTCATTAGGATAGACACTATCAAAAAGCAGAAAATAAGTATTAGCAAGGATGTGGAGAAATCCCTTGTATACTGTTGGTGGAAATGTAAAATGGTACGTCTGCTATGGAAAACAGTATGGTAGTTTCTCAAAAAATTAGACATAGAATTAATATATGACCTAGCAGTTCCATTTTTGGTTATATATCCAGAAGAACTGAAAGCAGGGTCTAGGAGTTATTTGTATACCCATGTTCATAGCAGCATTATTCACAATAGCCAAAAGGTGGAAGCAACCCAACCAATCCATTGACGGAAGAATGGATACACAAAATGTGTTATACATATACAAGGGAATGCTATTTAGCCTTTAAAAGGAGGCAATTCTGACACATGCCACAAGGATGCACCTTGAGGACATTATACTAAGTGAAACAAGCCAGTCACAAAAAGACAAACACTGTACGATTCCACTTCTAGGACGTACCTAGAGTAGTCAAATTGATAGAAACAATAGAACAGTGGTTACCAGTGTCAGGAGGAGAAGAAAAAGGGGAGTTGTCATTTAATGGACGTAAAATTTCAGATCTGCAAGATGAAAAAGTTCTGGAAGTTTGTTGCACAACAACTATGAAAATGTACACTTCAAAATGGTTAAGATGGAAAAGTTTTGTGTTGTATTTTATCAAAATTAAAAAATTAATATCACCTGGATCTTTTTAATGTGGCTGGAAGTTCTGAAATACATACGTGGCCTGCATTGGACTTCCATTGGACTGAACTGCTCTAAACACGTCTCCACTGCCAACTGGCACAACTTTAGCTCCTGTCAGAAGAGGGTGCTGAAAGGAAGAGTTTCTCTTCCTGGTTCTGGAGCTTTGTTCCTGATTCTATGGCACCGCAGGCAACTTCCTGGCCAGTGGGACTTGGGAGACCCAGTGGCATCCACCCTCCATCCAGTTTTGCTGGCGCCCCAGTGGACAACTTCCTGCTTACCAGCTCTCTCGTGGCACCCCAGTGACTTCTCCACCAGCCAGGGGGCCCCAGACACTCGCTCTGCAAGCTCTAAATCTCAGCTCTGAGGTCCTGCTCTCACCCGTTTATCCTTTCTGTGGAAACTCTCCCTCAGCCCCAGAGATTGAGGCCGCTACACTTGAATTCTCTGAAGTTCTCCTCACCCCTCCTAGTAGTTCATTCTCATTTACTAGATAATAATTCTTTATATTAAAATTTCCCGGCCGGATACAGTGGCTCATGCACTCCGGGAGGCCGAGGGGGCAGGATCGCTTGAGGTCGGGAATTCAATAAAAATTTCCATTCAAGTTACGGTATGGTTTGTGTCTCCTGACTGGACCTACTGGATATACTGAGTAATGAGGAGAAATAGGCGTCAGCTGAGTGCTGGTCTATTTCCAGCTCGCCCTTAGCCCCAAGATATAGTATTTTTACACTATAAGATATAACCTCTTGGGGATCCAAAGTAGGGTGTTTTCCAAGCCCTTCCTCCTTGGCAAGCCCGGATTCCAGTTCTGTTCCGAGAACTGTTCTGAGACTGCTGGAAGCTCTGGGCACCTATTTAGCCTCTTTGCTGCTACTTAACAAACTGACAAATACCTGAAGGAGAAAAGTGGCACCTGATGTCAGGTGCACTTCTCTATGCCTCCCTCATCTCTGGGATCCTGGCCTATCAAGGCCTCACGGCCCAAATAGAGGAGAATTTCTATTTACACACGTGTAACATGCACGCACACACTTTTTTGGTATGATACAAACTAGCCCTGACAAAATCAGGAGAAACCCAAGAAAAAATTACTGATTGTATGTTAATATTCTCAAACTAACTTCTATGCTTTTTTTCTCTTTTGAACTTTCCAGCCCTTCATCTCTCTGTGCTGCTTCCCTTCTGTTTTCCAATGCATGGTTTCTTCAGCTATGTCCAATCTACCAATGACCTTATTCCCTGATTCTCAGCCCCCAAACCCTGTATTTTTCACTGCAGAGATTCCCACTTGAGTCTTTATCATACTGAACTATTTGTTTAATAACCTCCTATTTTCGTTTGCAAAATGCTGCTACTCACTCCTACCTTTCTCTTAGATTCTAAATATATACATTTTTCAGACTTTTCAGACTGCTCCATTGTTTCTCTTTTTTCTTGGTCTTAGATTATCTTGTTTGATGGGTTTTCGACCTGCCTTCTCAGGGTGGTGGTTTTCCTTCCATGCACTAGAAATCTGTTTGCAAATTCATCTTGCATAGGAGCTTTTCCCTCCTTATTTGTCCCTGATGTCATGATTGAGCCTTGCCCTATAGGATACGTAACTCTGAATAAGGCTCTAAATCAGGCTATTAGGGATTTCTCCAGAATGGACAACAAAACACTAGCTATTATATCTGTGTGCTGCACAGTTGTGGGTCGTATTCTCATGTCTACCTCTGTTTCCTTCCTGGGCCCCAGGAGAGCTACCCACCACTGAGTACAACCTTGAATGAAGAGGCTCCAGTCCACTGGCAAGAAGCATGGTCCCAAACCCAGCTCCCTGCAGGAGTATGTCTCTGCTCTCCTGCCATGTGCAGGGTGCACAGAAACCCTTTTCTAGGGCAGGTTTTGAAGTCTGGGCCACTGATCTCCACTCCTCTCCATTCCTGGCCCTCCAAAATTTCCCTCTTGCTTTTGAATTCAGTTAGTTAGTTAGTTAGTTAGTTAGTTAGTTAGTTAGTTAGTTAGTTAGTTAGAGACACAGTCTCACTCTGTTGCCCAGGCTAGAGTGCCGTGGCATCAGTCTAGCTCACAGCAACCTCAAACTCCTGGGCTCAAGCAATCCTCCTGCCTCAGCCTCCCTAGTAGCTGGGACTACAGGCATGTACCACCATGCCCGGCTAATTTTTTCTATATATTTTTAGTTGACCAATTAATTTCTTTCTATTTTTAGTAGAGACTGGGTCTTGCTCTTGCTCAGGTTGGTTTCAAACTCCTGACCTTGAGCAATCCTCCGGCCTCGGCCTCCCAGAGTGCTAGGATTACAAGCGTGAGCTACTTCGCCCAGCCAAGTTATGATATTTTTAAAAATCATTCCTATGTGTTTGGAACAGAGGAGAGAGGATTTTAAATGTGCTTATTCTACTACATTCATAAGAAGTCCAGCAGAAAAATGTTATTATGTATCCCTTAAATACTAAAAAAAAGCTCATATGCTTTAAAAAGTGATGATTATATTTTTATATATAGAAATAGATTAAACAATAAAAATGCACAGGGGAGGAAAAGACTGGAAGAATATACTCCATGAATGTTAACAGTGATAACTCTGAAATGTTGGAATTAAGGGTGATAATTTTTTTAGCCTAACTATTTTAAACACATTTTCTGTAATAATATATTAATTATGGCTGGGATGCTTTTCTTTCTTTAAGCTCACAACCCAAAGGGGATTGAATGGTGTAATTTTAGGAAGTATGAAGGCCTATATATATTCTTCCCTGTCCCCTCAGACAAATTAGCCTTTTGGGGATAAAAGAAGTTACTGGTATACTGAATAAAGAATAGTTAACAACAGAGTCCAAGGCCTGTCGTCAAAGGGCTATTAAAGAGGGAAGAATTTAAGAGGCCCTGAGGGCAACACTAGCTCAGACAGACACAAAGTGCTAATGGGGCATTTACCACTTGTTCTCTTCTAACTAACAGCAGAGTTTAGGAGGAAATACAGCCAGAGGAGGGAAAGTGAGCTAAACTAACCCACATGCGAGTGAAAGCAAATATTTAGAAAAACAATTTAAGGTTAGTAATGGCTTCCATAGAACTTTCACAGAAAAGTCTTCCTTATGCCCGCAGACTGACTCAGGTTACCCTGCTAGGTCCCCATTGCACTACTGTACCGCTCCTTCACAGCACTGCCACAAGTTGCAAACTCCCACTTCCTGCTATCGCGTTTAGTGTTCCGATCCCCACCCCACCATGCAGGCCCACGAGTGCAAGGACTCTCCGTTTTGCTCACTGCGGAACTCCCAGGATCCAGCACCATGGCAGTCAACAAACATTTCTTAATTGAATGTTGAATACAAATAAAAATATTTTTATTTAGCTTTTAGCTTCTCCATTTCCTCTATAATATCTTCTATTTTTAAATAAAATAAATTTAATTATTTGCTTAAATGACTTCATTTTATGTTAAAAAAAAATACTTTGAGCTATCAGTATTCTGTGGCTAAAGTAGAGGTGACCATAGGGCCTATTTTTCGCCCTAACCAGAACCGTTAGTAATCTAAGGATGGCGCCAGCAGTAAAGGCAGAGAACACAGGAGGACTTCAAAAGCCTCGCTAAGACTTGGGTTCAAAGCTTTCACCCCTTTTAAGTGAACAAAACAGCAGAGGTTAGCAAACTGGCAGTCTTAACCTGGATTAGTTGGATCTGTGGCTAAGAGAAAACTTTAAGGAAGCGGAACACGGAACAACTTTGACTGTTTATGAGGCACCTGCAAGCACTTTAATCCTCTTTGGAAAACGGATAATATACAAAATATATATAATATGTAATATACATACATAATATCTATACATAATATATATATACATAATATACAAAAAGTGCTCTACAAACACTGACTCACTATCTTTGCACAACCCACCTTAAGAGAGAGGCACCGCAGGTTCTACTGTACCCATTTTACAGGCAGGAAACTGAGACTCAGGAAGGTACATGATGCTCTTAAACATACAGCTGGGCTGGGGCGCCTGCCCTGCTCTGTCTATGGAGCAGGTGCACTGAAGAGACCGTGGGAAAAGGAAGAGGCAGGGCAGGCTCAGAAGGCACACTTTTCTCAAGACGACTCATGGTTTGTGTTGAGACAATGGTCCAGGCCCTCAGTAAACGGGGTGGGTGGGTGCTACCAAAAACTCATGAATAAGAAATAAGGGGAGTGATCTTATAACTGTATCCTGGGAGGGCCCTGGTCAGAGAAGACTAAGGTTTGTGCCAACAGCTACCACTCCAGGCTCACGACAGCCCAAAATGAAATGTTTGACTTTGGGGAGAAGTAGGTGGGAGGTGGCAGACGTCACCTTCTGAGCATCCGAGTCTCAGGCATATCACTGGTAAAAGACTAATTTCCTCAGGGAAAGCTAATTAGATCCTTATTTTTACTGAGATGCTTCTTTTTGGATGTTCATTTCTTCCCTATTTGTAAAGTCCCCAGGGCCCTGCTTTTACTGCCTGAGTTGCTTGTGAACCACGAGCCTCCAGCCCCTCCCCGATTAGGCGGCGTCCCTCTGGACTTGTGGACCCACCCTGGAAACAACATCGGTCTCAGCCAATACGATGGGGAGGATTCCAGTAAATTCTCCAGGTGATAAAGACAGACAGACACACACTTGTCCAAACTTCTCCCTCCCATCCTCTGCCCGAAGTCACTCTGGGTAAATCAAGCTCAGGGGATGGGTCCACAGAATCTCCTCTTGTCTTCTCATTCAGTACAATTGTTCACTTTTTATTTCATTTTTAATTTGTTAAAGCAAAGTTTTCTATCAGAAGGCTTATCCCTCTCAGTGTCAGTTATCTGTACCCAATAAAACACCTATTTTTCCATATGACCTTTTTCTTAATTCCCAGGGTTCTAGTCCTAAAGCCCTGTACCTATATAGCTCAACCACCTTGACAAATAATGTCCCAAGTTTCCATTTGCAACTCTTGATCTCCTCTATCAAAAAAGTTGAATGAAGTAATGAACATTCATCAACAAATGAAGAATTTGTGACTGTCAGAAGCAGGAAGAAACTGTCATAATACATTTCAATCCTGAAAAAAAAAATCAGTGCCTTGAATATAGAGGCAAGCAATAAATATGTGTTGAATGAATGAATGGTCTCAAGAAATCAATCTTGCTTTGGTTCCTGAGTAGACAGATCCCTGACCTGCACACAACCCAGGTGCCACCATCTGTCTCTCAGACTGCAAAGTTCTGCCCTTGTTTTTCCTCTCCCCAAAGCACGCTGAGATCTGGAATGAAAAGTGTTAGGACTGCAAAGTTTGTTAATTACAAGTTAATGACTCTACAGTCTTTAAACGCGTGAATGCAAAGTGCCATCCAGTACAAATTGAAATCATTATTTACATAAGCCTCCTAAAAATGAACTGGAGATTGCCTTAGCAGAGTGACTCTGGTGGGGGTCTAGGCACTGGCCAAAGGTGCTCTTTGATTCCAAAATAAATTTTACATATATCTGTAAAACGTATATATGTAATATTATCATGTATAGTATTGAAATGTCTACCTTGATTGACTTGTCATCTTAGGCTTCCTTCAGGCTTTTTCCTTCAAATAAGCTATACTGCCACCAGGGTTAGCAGATGTTCTGAACTGCAAGGCACATGCTTTGAAATTTTAATAATTTCCTATACTCTGTCCACAAAACTACAACCATTAAAGCAGGTGAACTTACCAACAGGTGACTCAGAGAGAAAATATTTTATGTAAACATTTTTAAGCACAAAGAGTCTTCCTAAATGTCTTAATCACAGTTTAATTAAACCCTGATCTAAACCCTCAGATTTTCTTTAGTTTTTTTCTGGACGATGGAACCCCAACCCCTTTTAGACATGTCTCCAAACCTTAAGCCTGACCCCAGAAGGCTTTCTGCCTGCCTTTCCTTAATTACTGCACAGCTAGCTCCCACCCACACGCACTTTTTGGCAATGTCAAATCTACTCCGTGGCTGCTTTCAAATCATCATAGGAATGTTCTCAGTCGTTTTCCTGTCCTCAGCTGAGTTTCTCTGCTTTTTCAATATAAGATCCCCTCAAAAAAAATATTGAAGGGAGGGAGGCATGGGGTTAGGGAGATACATCCATTTTCTTCTATTCTCTTCGGAACTGCTCAACACACATGACCTTAACCTTGCCCCACAAGAAAGGCAAACATCAATGCTTAAAAATGGATTTTTCTTTCTTCATTTTTCTTTCAGCAGTTTTATGCCTTTTCAGAATGATGCAAAAGGTGCTCTCACCATTATCAACATAAAACAAAAGATGAGTCCCCAAACAGGTAAATACAGTACAACTTCATAATCGACCAGCACAACAAATGCAACAGGCCACCCGCTGTGTGGGCATGAGCCTATATGGCTTTTGAATTAGGCTGACTAATAAAAATCACAGTTGAGTAAGATTTAGCATGATTTGTACTAAATGTACAATTTGTACTGATTTGTACTAAAAATTATCAAATTAAAAAAACAAAACAAACAAACAAACAAAAACCTCTACTTGATAAAAGATGCACCAATATGCATCTTTGGTACATAAATGGAAAATGATAACCCCAGAGGTGGCAATACCACTTAGACAGTCCTCATACTACAGAGGATTCTGACAGTGCAGGGGGTACCCCAGTCCATAATAAGCTCTTTAACACCAGTCAAGTCAGAAGTCTCTCAAACATCTCCCTGTGGTTCCTCCCCCCACCAATTTGGCCCAAAGATTCCAAGAACGTATACAAAAAATAAAAAACAAAAACTTGTATTTAAAATTAGAGGAAGCCTTTGCAATGAGGCCATGAGGAAAGCATAGGGGGTTGTTTGATGAGAGAAGCAACGTGTGAGAAATGAGAGCCTGAATGCAAAGCGAGGGCCAGGGCAACACAGGCGGGCCTGCTAAGTGTGCAGCACCTGACAAAACCCAGAATCCAATGAACAGCAGCCCTAGAGACAAACGCTGCAGATCCCCCACGGGAGACTCCAAGTCCAGACTGCAACTTACACATTTTGTACCTGAGACAG
Organism: Microcebus murinus; assembly: GCF_040939455.1. NCBI lineage: Eukaryota > Metazoa > Chordata > Mammalia > Primates > Cheirogaleidae > Microcebus > Microcebus murinus. The sequence continues at coordinate 109,999,244 of NC_134105.1, read as the reverse complement.
TTTTTAGCAACCACACTTCCATGAGTTTGGCCGGGCCACACAGAGGCAGGGGTCCAACGCCCACTCCAGACACCTGTGTTCCCCAGATACTGTCCGTCCATCCCCCCACTTCTACTAAAACGTTTGCTCTCTCTAGCAGAAACCTAGGTCCGTGCACGGCACACAGCAGATGTTCAGCTTCTCACTGAATCAAAAAGAAGGAGGTCGTCAGGCAGAAGGAATGAGCTTCCCAGCTCCTACACCTTCTCTTACTCATGTCCACATGCAAAAACAAAACAAAACAAAAACCCAGAAGTTGTTTCACTTAATATGTCAATGTTTACTCTTTCCCAGTGGCACAAGCAGATAAAAGCTGTTTCCTGAAAGGTAAGGTCACAGGCAACATTTTTCCAAGCCATCAATCTTTCCCTCCAGCAGCAGTGCTATCAAACTAAGTCAAGAGAAGCACAGAAGAAAGCCTGAAATCTAAAGCCCAATTACTCCCGCAAGAGGAAATTTCCTAGAAGGCTGAAGGTTTTCCAGGGCTGCTTGCTCTCTCTAGAACTCAGTTCATCCCACCAGGGGCAACAAACTACTTTGAAGATTAACACTGTCTCCAGCAGTTATTTGAAAGAATAATTATTGTGCCCCATCTGTTTCCTTGATGATGCCAGCAACAGTAACCCTTTACAAAGAAAAACGATTCTGGTTTTTTTGTTTTGTTTTGTTTTTTTTTTGGTCAGGGAAGGGAAGGAAAGGGCAGACAGAAACTAAAGGATAAATAAAAAGCCAGGATCCTGATCCACAGCACCTGGGTGGAGGAACAGTTAATGGGCAACAGTTGTTGTTTTTGTTTGGTTAAAAAAAAAAAAAAGAGGCAAAAGGACCAGATTTCTGGGGCTTATGAAAGGAAGATGGAAACAGGAGGCTATCCAAGGCCTAAAAAGATAATTTTGAGGTTTAAGTCAGACTCCCCACGCCCTCAGAGATGACTGCTACCAAGAGCTAACATTGCTAAGCACAAGCACCTAGCGTGCCAGGCACCATTTGAAGCTCCTGTGGATTGCAAAAATGAATGGCAATGGCCCAATGAGGTGGGTATACTCACCCCCACTTGACAAGTAAGGAGGTAGGGCAGGAAAGGTAAAGGAGCTTGCTCAGCGAGAGACAGCTGGTAAATAAAGGAGTCAAGACTGAAACCCAGATGTAATTTAATGCCCAAGCTGTTAACCACTACATGACGACACCTCACTTGCACGTTATACTGCTGCTGCATGTGAGACCTTCCCCTGGGCTCAATGCTGCATGTCCTAATGCAGTGCAAAAACTAAGTGAAAACCTATTTTAGGCCAAGCCACCAAAAAAATGGTCTGGTGATATCAGGCCTGGTAGGACAGAGAAGAGAAATCTGGAAGTGGCTGCAAAAGCAAAGTAGAAGCTGCAGTGCCTGGCAGCAACTCCGCGTGGGACAGGGCCCCCTGGACGCTCCTGACAACCTCCTTCACTCCCTAATACGCTAGATTCTAGCAACAACAGAAGCCTGGACCCAGGGGGCCACTCAGCCTGGGAAAGTGGTCTTGGACAGTTCTACTGTTCCCCAGCAAGCCACAGGTGTGATCGGCTCCCCCAGAGACTAGGAAGCCTCGAATCAGTCCTGAAGACAGACAGTCTCGCAACATCTGCTGACAAATGACAACTGCAGGACCTGGCCTGGGATGGTAGGAGTGGGAACAACAGTAGAATAGTAGTCACACCTATTATGGTTGTTACAAAATCCTTATTGTGATCGCTCAAGGCATAACCAAAGAGGCTTGGTTTGCAAAGGCGAAAAAACTCAAAGCACTGTCATCATGGCAGCGTATGCATTAGCCCTGGCATTGTCGAGGCCGATGGTGCAGTCCCACGTTCACATACGGAGAGACTAAGGCTTAGTAAGGACAGTGAGTTTGCACAAATGCAGAGCAAGGCCTTAGGTCGTGAGGCTCCCAGCCAGGGATTCTTTCCCCTAGAGTAGTGTTTTTCAAAGTGTTTTTAAAGTCCTGGAACTGTTTCAAACTGAGTCTTCTCTGGCAGCTTACGCTGCAAGTCAGCCAAGAGTAGAACTGCTCTGATGGACTCAGAGGTGGGGCCCCCAGGAACAGAGAGACCCAGGTTCGAGTCCTAACTCAGTCACTTACTAGCTGTGATACCTTGAGGACATTAGTCCATCTCTCTAAAATTCAGCCTCTTCATCTGCACCAAGGAGGACAATACCACCTACCTCACAATTGTTTTAGAGAAATAAACAAGATCATACAAAGTTCCAGATGCTCAATACACGGCAGTCATTATTATCCCTACCACTGTGTCTATGGGTGGGAAGGAAGCTGAGTTGAGACAATTCAGCATGAAGCCACCTCTGATCAGTGTTGTAAACCAGGCAGCAGAGTGGCCAAACGTTAATTCAAGGAACCAACGTTGACCAAAGCACAGAGAAATGCACAGAAAAGGGGAGGACAAAGAGAAAGGTGTGGGCAGGTTTCATCACAGTCCCAGGGCTAAGTGGAGGTTGTGTCCTTTGTTCTGGCATCTGTGAGTCGGCCACAGACACTTTGTCTTGTTGGCACCAATGATCACTGGGACGCCCACACTCATTAGAACATAGCAGTGGCTGAGCCCACAACAGATGTTCCAGGACCCACTTGGGAAGTGGTATGGTACAGTGAAAGGAGCACCCATTCGGAGTCAGACCGAAGATTCCGAGTCTTGCTAGGCTTGTCTCGCTGAGCCTCAGCTTCTTCAGATAAAAGAAACAGAGAGGTACCGAGCTGTATTCATCATATAACTGGCACCAAATACACGCTAATGCCCTTTTCTCCCCTCCAAGTCAGGCACTTGGGGCTCATTCTTTAAACAGCAGGGAAAGGTATGATGATAGAAGGCCCCTGTAAGTGATAAACGCACCCACAATACTACTACTTGCAAATGTGCCTAGGCTGCCTTTAAATATGCTATTAGGTTGGTGCAAGAGTAATTGCAGCTTTGGACCCGTCAATTTTAAATCGTTGCATTAATACATATGTTAAGTCATTTAATCCTATCATAACAACAAGCTTATAACATACTATTACCTTGCCTTACCCATCAAGGCACAGGGAAGTTAAGAAACTTGCCCAAGGTCAAACAGCTAATAATAGTAGTGCCAAGATGTAAACCCAGGCTGCCTGGGGCCACAGTCAATGTTCTATTAAGTATAATGCTTATACTTCTCTTTCCAAATATAATTTATTACTACAGGCTTTCTTTTTTAATTTTTTCTTAGAGATAGAGTCTTACTCTGCCACCCAGTCTGGAGTCCAGTGGCACAATCATAGCTCACTACAACCTCCTGCCTCAGCCTCCTGAGTAGCTGGAACTGCAGGTGCATGCCACAACACCCAGCTAGATTTATTATTTTTTGTATAGATGGGGTCTCACTATGCTGCCCACACTTGTCTCAAACTCTTGGCCTTAACAGTCTACCTGCATTGGCCTCCCAAAGTGCTGACATTACAGGTATGAGCCACCATACCTGGCCACTATAGGCTTTTCACGCTATCTGCAAACACACATGTGAGGCTGACAGGACAAATTTTAATACTCCCCTTTTGCAGATGAATAAAGCAAAGCACAGAGACTCAGTGACTTTAGATACAGGTGGGCTTAATGGCAAGGCTGAGACTAAAATGCAAGTCACCCAGAGTCTAATTTTAAGATTTAAAACCTACTCTAAAAAGGAAGTGGTCCATGGATTATCTAGACACTAATAAAATCAACTTCAAAGGTGTCATTAATGTCTTCCATCAACAGCACTGATTCCCCATTGCTTTGGCCAGGGCAGAGTGAAGTGTGCACGGATTCTGACACAATGTCCAGTCCCAGCCTGGATTCCTCGCCTCATGGCATTTTTGTGTGAAGGACAGAGGCCCTCACAGCAGCCAAAGGAGGTCCCTAGCAGAGATGAGACTAGGAATGGGACACAGGTGGCTAGGAGCAACTAATTGAGAAAGCAACCGGAGAAGGGAAAGGAATGTAAACAAATGTTAACGGACTAGGAGGGAAGAGGGAGGGCAAGGGAGCAGCTCATTGTTGGAGCAGGAATGAGAGTGCATAGTCTCCACTCACCACCCCATGCAGGGAGACACACAGACTAGGGCGTGGCCAGGGGCAGCCCCAGGGTGCAAGTACATAAAGAACACATGTACAGCTAGGCGCGGTGGCTCATGCCTGTAATCCTAGCACTCTGGGAGGCTGAGGCAGGCAGATCACTCAAGGTCAGGAGTTCGAAACCAGCCTGAGCAAGAGCGAGACCCCATCTCTACTAAAAATAGAAAAAAATTAATTGGCCAACTAAAAATTTATAGAAAAAAATTAGCCAGGCATGGTGGCGCATGCCTGTAGTCCCAGCTACTCGGGAGGCTGAGGCAGAAAGATCCCCTGAGCCCAGGAGTTAGAGGTTGCTGTGAGCTAGGCTAATGCCCTGGCACTCTAGCCTGGGCAACAGAGTGAGACTCTGTCTCAAATAAAAAAAAAAAGAAAACACATACACGAGAAAGGTCTCATGGAGGTGCTCCAAAATGCTAACGAGATAAGGACAGAAAATCATGAGTAGTCATTTTTTCTTTCCTGTTTCCTAAACATTTTGTAAAGAGGTTATAATATTTTGTAATTATTGCAACGGTCCCTGCTTCAGTCTAAAGAGGGGGGGAAAAACGACATTTTCAAAAACAATTTTAAGAATTCATTAATAAAACAATGCTGAATTAGTAACTCGAAGCAACTCTAAGAAGAGGAACAGAGAAATATGACGAATTTAAACTTATAGACAGAACTCCCACGTGCTGTCAGCCATTCATTGTGGAAGAAAATGGTGGATAATTCCAAACAGAAAATTGAGCAAAATAATAAATAGCTCTGTGCGGTGTTTCAAGAACACAATAAAAAATAACAAAAATCCAATATAAGAGGGAAGGCAGAGAAATACACAGTGACTAATGAGGAAAAGGATAGTCCACAAAATGAAAACAGCATGCAGGTTGGCAGAAACAGGCAGAAACTGGTTAGTCAGCCATTTGAATGGTGGAAGGGTAAGAGAAACACCAGGAGTTATTTTTGAGCAGAACATGAATTGTCAAGGTAAAATCAAAACCCAGAAGCTACGTAGCTCTTCCATCTCTAGTTCCCACGGTGCTTTACTCCTCCCTCACTTGTGCACAACACTTACTGCTGTCCCTGTCGCCTCCCTCTTTCCTTCTCTCCACCTAGACGGTGGGCTTGCTGAAGGCCTTGCTTACTAGTCACCTGTCTGTAGTACCTGGCACAGGGACTGGCAAAGAAGAAACAATAAACTGGTGTTTACTGAACGAATGAGCAAACTGACACACAAATGTTAAAGAGACCGAAACAAATGGAAATCTCTGAAAGGCACAGGAAAAGAAAACTCCAGTCCCACAGGCACACGGAAGAAGAAACCTCATTCACATGGCATTTAACTGAATGCCATTTTATATGTCCTTTGACGGTTTCATGTGCGTACGTCGAGCCTTCACCAAGAAGCCTTACGTACTCATGGCAGGGACCGCAAACTTCTACTTTATGTCCCCTATTAGAGTGCCTGGCCCGATGCTAGATTCTAGGTCTTAAATAAATATTCATTAAATAGGCTTGGACAAAGAAGATGAGAAGAGACAAGTAAAGTTCCTTCTCGCAGGCGAGGCTCTTTCATTTTAATTTACAGGAGAAACGAGCCGGCTATTTATCAGGCTTCACTCCGACAGGCATTCCTCGGGACAAAGGCAGCCTTTCAGAGCTACACGAGTGGTGGCTGCGCCTTCTCCAGAGTTCCGAGCCTGGTATTTCCAAGGGAGCGCGAGGGGTCGATAGTAAAATCCACTGGCCCAGGCACATGCCAGGGAAGTTGGCACAGCACCTGCCTGAGCTGGGCCTGGCTCCAGGCAGCCTGACCAAAGTCAAGAAAGCTCATAATTCATCCAGAGGAGAACTTAAAAACAATCCAATTAGTCAGATATGACTGCAGATTGGGCACTTGAATGTCAACCCGAATTTGACGATCGACGACAGGAAATAGGGGTTGGGCACATCCCTGTTTTTCACAAAGCTCGCAGCCCAGGTTAAGGTGAAAGGTCTCTGCTTCTGGTATTTGGCAACTGCAGCCACAGCAACCTGTCAGCAAAAACGCCTGCACAGGATCAGTGGGAGAGTCTCCTCCCTTTCACGCAGAAATTCCTGACCAGGCAGCTCCTAGTAGAACTACCACCAGATTAGAGGGGCAAGACAAAGGAGCTGATTTTTAGAGAAGGAAACGGTCTGAGACAGGAAATGCAGTTGGTTATTATGGTTAATGCTGTGGCTCATAGTTGTCAAGGTATTTAAATATGTATGGAACAAAGCAAAAGGGGCCATGCTCATCAGTTCATTTCCTTTCTAAGGAAACATACCAGGGTTCTTCAGGTTACTCAGGACTCCCCAATTGTACCTAGATTCAGGATTAGGGTGGCAGGTGGCCAGCCCTGACCTGACCCCCCCAGAGATGTCCTCCAACTGCTTTGCCTAGACACAATAACCTGATCCTCCCCTTATTATTCAGGAGAATCAGAAATGGTAGCCTTGAGCAAGAATACACAGCTTGTGACTAGAGTTCAAAGTAGCCAGGTGACATTAACAGGCTTTCGAGGGACAGTCCCCAGGCTCCTTCAGCTGAACTTGTTGATACCGTCCACTGTGGGCTGAGGACTCGCTCCCTGGAGAGTTGAGAAGCTAGAGAGCCACAGTCAAAGTTCCAGGGAGTGTCCAGGACAGATGAGATGTCCCAGCATGAAGAAGCAGAGCTGGGGCAATCTGCACAGCCATCTCATCACCATCCTCCCACCCCGACCGCTGCTCCCTTCCTGGGCCCACGCCCACAGCCAGACCCCTAAAAACTATTCCTGCTTCAGGTAAGGGAGTAGCTTCACTACAATCTCCAAGCTTTTAAAATTACCCCTGGTCTCATGCTATATTGCTCACCCCTGCTCCACTGCCACCACCAAACTACACACCTGTTACCAGATTGGGGTTTGCAGGGGGATGGGGGTCAGGGGGTCAGAGCTTATATATTCCCCATCCCAAACCCCAGTCACTTAGAGGTTCCCAATCCTATGCATCAATGAGGATTTGGGGTGGGAGGGTAAATGGTACACAGAGACCAGGCTACGTTCCATGAGGGCAGGACAAGCCCATTCTGCTCACCACTATATCCCAGCATCCAGCACAGATGCTGAATATTTACTCAGTGTCACCTGAATTAAGAGCAAAAGTTAACTGGCCATTAAATGGAAGAGGTGGGATCTACAGAAGACCTGCCCAGACACTGGCCACATAGCCTCTGGTTCTTTACATGTCATAGAACACCTCCCCAGCCTTGTAGAGAAGCTGTTTCACCCCTTCCCTGTCCCTTCAAGTGTAGAATGAAGAAAAGCCCACAAGAGGGAAATACGAGAGAGGATTAGATTACTCAACAACACAGGCAAAGTGTCTGCCACGATCCGCCAGGTAGAGCACCAGCTATAACATCAACTAGAGGCCGGGCGCGGTGGCTCACGCCTGTAATCCTAGCTCTCTGGGAGGCCGAGGCGGGCGGATCCTTTGAGTTCAGGAGTTCGAAACCAACCTGAGCAAGAGCGAGACCCCGTCTCTACTATAAATAGAAACAAATTAATTGTCCAACTAATATATATACAAAAAAATTAGCCGGGCGTGGTGGTACATGCCTGTAGTCCCAGCTACTCGGGAGGCTGAGGCAGAAGGATCGCTTGAGCCCAGGAGTTTGAGGTTGCTGTGAGCTAGGCTGACGCCACGGCACTCACTCTAGCCTGGGCAACAAAGTGAGACTCTGTCTCAAAAAAAAAAAAAAAAAAAAACAAAAACATCAACTAGAGATTATGGGCCAGGCTCACACGCCTAATTCTGCCATTACATAGTCTTAAGACCTCATACCAGTCATCTGAACTTTGCGGTCTTTGTTTTGTTTTCTGTAAAATGATCTTTAGGGAGAGACAGGCTACAAGTACTGAACTTAAATGTAAGCCATTCCCAAGGCTGATTCGGGGCCAAGCACTCTTAATAATTCAGCCAGTCCCTTCAATGGGAGGACACCTAGGGACCCTAAATCCTTGTTGGTGTCCTTTAGCCAAGAGGCAGTCAGCTATTTGTGAACAATGGAACTACACAGAGAGGAAGGAAAGTGGCTCCCTTGGCATTTCGGACAGTAAAGAGAAAAACACAAGGGAAAAAAGGAAAGCACGTGTTCTGACAGGAAGATAGCCATTTAACCTATTGCCTCACTGGGTTTCTAATGCCCTAGAAGGCAAGTTATCCCTTCTGAAGTTGAAAAGGAATCACCCATAAATCAGAGCTATGGACTGAATTGTGTTCCCACCACCACCACCAAAATTCATATGTTCAAGCCCCAACCCCCAATGTGACTGTATTCGGAGAAGAGGCTTTTAGGAGGTAATTAGTTAAGTGAGGTTACAAGGGTATAGTCCTAAATCCTATAGGCTTGGTGGCCTCATAAGAACTCTGTCTCCACATATATGCACTGAGGAAAGGCCGTGTAAGGACAGCAAGAAGACAGCCGTCTGCAACCCAAGAAGAGAGCCCTCACCAGACAATGACCCTGCTGGTACCTTGGTCTTGGCTGTTCCAGCCTCCAAAGAGTGAAAAATAAATTTCTACTGTTCAAGCCACCCAATCTATGGTATCTTGTTACAGCAGCTGAGCTAAGACAATAAGAGATCCAAGCAGCCTGCTGGCTGGCTCTCCCCCATCTCAAATACCACTCACTCCCATTTCCAAAACCAGATGGGCCCCTCTCAGATTCGTCACCTCCACATAAAGATCTGCTTGGGTGGAGAGGCAGGTGGAAACAGCAAGAACCCAACAGTGGCAAGGGGGGTAAGGCCAGGGTACAGCAGGCTGACCAAGTTCCCTCCACTGGTGGGACATCCAGAGCTCCCAGGCCTGTGGGCAGCATTGCAGCCAGTTCAGCCAGGACAGCCAGTTCAGACATGATGCCATCCTGGTTGTCTGCAACAGCACAGATGAAGAAATAAAGGCAGTCAGCAGGAAGAGGAAGGCCAGTGCCATGGAACGATCTGGGCATGGCAGCCCCGGCACTGCCATCCAAATAAAAATGACCTCCCGTTCCACGGGTGGGGAAACACAATTATCAATGGTGCCCAGAAGGAGTCACTGCCGTGGCCTCAAAGCAGGCATCTACCCGGAGGTAATTACAAGTGGCAGAAGTACGTCCAGTCGATTACAGAGTGGAACAGCAACTGCATGGAGCCCTACAAAATGCTCTCATGGAAAGCATGGACTTCACGGAAAGACGCTGGCCTCAACAGAACTTGGGGATGTGACAATCATGAGCCTGGAAGAAATAATTTCCAGAGAAAGTGGATTAACTGTGGTTCTCAGTCACAGCCAACTCCCGTGACGCCTGATTCAGAGCCGTGAGGAGACAGAAGACAGGAGGTGGCAGGGAAAACAGCGTGGCTCAGACAGGCAGGGCAGCCCACAGGGGAGGCGAGCAGAGCTGCGAGGGGGCGGTCATGCTGCCTGTGACAGGCCAGCCGGGGCCCACAGCAAAGAGATGGAAGGGGTTACCCGACACATCTCTGAGCCCCTACACTTCCGCCCACTCCCCACTCCAAAGCTGTTGAAGAAATACAGCTACAGTGATGTTCTCAAAGCCGTAACTTTAACATCCACCCCTACCACCGAGTTAGTCTCCAGACAGCAGCATGCCCATCTCTCGTCCTTCTACCCTCCCAAGGATCCAGATAAAAGAAAATTAATGAAAAATACAATTTTTTAAAATTCCCAGGGCTGGAAAAGACTTAGCGTCATATAGTCTGGTCACTCGTCCAATACTTCAAGCTCTGCCAACATCAGCCTCAGCTGAGGTGGCCCCAGGGAGGCAGAGCTCCTTCCATCTCGAGCTTTCTTCATTGTCCAGCAACTCTTGACGACACGAGAAAATTCCTGTTATTCTGAGCCAGAATCTGCCTTCCCATTGCTTGGTGCTGCTCTCAGAGTGCAGAAGAACGGCCCCAGCTGCGTGAAGATGGCTGGCAGACACCAGTCTTCACGGAGTATTTGAGGGGTGGGGGGCGCACCCGGCCCAGCTCTCTAATCACTTTCTCTTCCATGAGTATAAAAGAAGGGGTCTCTTCAGGATAAAGTTTCCAAGTCACAGAATGTTTGGTGGTAGAAGGGACCGTAAAGATCATTTTGTTTATCCCTCTTCCTTCACAGGTGGCACCCAGGCCCAAAGAGGAAAGACTGATTTGTCCAAGTCCTCACAGACACTTAGTGGTACACCCAAGGTGAGACTGGAATTGTCCTTGTATTCAGTACTGGGTTCTCTGAGTACACCACGTCACCTCATTTTCCCCAAGCAGAACAGTGTTCTGTGCTTACTACCATCCTACTATATACACGCACTTACACACACTCCAGTCCAGGACTGCTCCCAACTTAAAGGCTTGGGCTTTGACCTCTGGTTGTCTGGTACAACCTCAGAGTTGTAAAACTGAGTGCCTGGGACACCTGAGTCCCCAGATTGGTGCCCATCCCTGAAGGGGCACAGAAAATACTTCTGGAAACCGTTCCTCAGCAAACTGAGAGCAAACTGAGAGCTTGTTCAAAAATTACAAACACAGAGGCCCTGTGTGGTTTAAAGGCCATAACTGGGATTCCAGAGGAGTAAAAAACCCCATAAGCTTGTACTATGAATCAATTTTTTCAAAGCACATCTGAAAAGGGGATGTGGGATTCGCTCATTTCTTTGCAGTGTTGGCATTCTGAAAGTAAGGGGCTGCAGGCCTGCGAGTCAGCAAGGAACGCAAAATGAAAACCAGGGAATTTTAAACATTTATATAATACATGCTAAGCGAGGATGATGAATATGGCTTTGAATTTTCGGTTCTCCCCAGCCTCAGCTGTGGAGAAGGTAGTGCAACCAGGCAAATGAGCTGAGCAGAACAAGCATACAAACATTTATAAGACTTCTACTCTGGCTGAGCATAGTGGCTCATGACTGCAAACTCAACACTTTGGAAAGCTGAGGCAGGAGGATCACTTGAGGCCAGGAATTCCAGACCAGCTTGAGAAACATAGCAAGACCCCGTCTCTACAAAAAAACAGAAAAATTAGCTGGGCATGGTGGCACATGCCTGTTATTCTAGCTACTCAGGAGGCTGGGACAGGAGGATCACTGGAATCCAGGAATTTGAGGTTGCAGGTGAGCTATGATGACGCCACTGCACTCTAGCCAGGGTGACAGAGTGAGTCTCTATCTCAAAAAAAAACCAAAAAACCTTCTACTCCATGGTCAGTATAGACACACTGTGGAAAAAACAAAAATTCTCCCCCAAGGTATTTATAACCTAGCTCAGAAGACAAGATACATTCAGTGTCTAGAACACACCAAATCAATGGTTCTCAACCAGGGGTGATTTTGCCCTTTAGGGAACATTTGGCAATGTCTGGAGTCATTTTTGATTGTCACAACCGGAGAGTGCTACTGTCATAGAGTGCACAGAGGTCAGGGATGCTGCTAGACTATGGTACATACAACAGTCCCTCACAACAAAGAATTATCTGGTCCCAAATGTCAGTACTAATGAGGCTGAGAAACCCTAAAGGAGATGATTTACTATTAGATCTTGTACCAGATAAATGAGGGTCAAATTGAATGAGAATTCATGCAACTCAATATTCACTGAGCACGGGTATGTGTCAGGAACTTTTCAAGCATCCAAGAATTAAAGATGACTAAGACACGTCTCTGCTCGCAAGGCTATGTGAAGCAATTATAAAAACACAAGGTGGGATGTGACTCAAAGTTGAACTGGGTGTGTAACTGCTTTAGGACTGCAAGAAAACTGTGACAACTGCAGGCCAGCATTAATCAGGAAGATGAGGAGCCTTAAGCATGGTCTCAGAGGATAGGTGAGATTGGGGCAGCCAGGCTGGGAGGCCGCTGGGAGGCGAAAGGGCTGAGCTAAGGGGCTACAGGAGTATCCCCGACTCCCAGGAGAAACCCACAAAGCATGCTCACCGCTGGTCATCCACCACTGGCGGAAGCCAAGGCTGACCAGAATCTACACACCTTTATCTCCTACCTCTACTCTCAGGTGCCTGGAACAGGATATGGAAATAATTAGAAAAGGATAATAAAATTAAAATAGGAACTACCACTTAATGAGCATCTGCTCCATGCCAGATAGTTTGCTTAACACTTCATGTGCATTATCTCATTCAATCCTTGACCACAGCCCTGTAAAGTACCTGGGATTACCACTTTTAACCCTTTGCACTCCCTTGCTTTTTTCTTGATTCCTTTATTCTACTCGGGATTTAATTTTTTAAATACCCCAGATTTTACAAAGCACGGCAGTAGAATAAAAAACTGGAGTTTCTTTTCATACAAACTTATTTATTTGGATTTTTTTTAATATTTCAAATTATTGATACATTCAAAGAGTAATTGTAATCTCTATAATTTTTCATGGTGTGATATTTTTTGAAACATTCACCCACATGAAGACCTGGTTTACATTCACGTTTCACAAATATAAATCGTCTCTCTTCTTCCTCCTCTGATTTTTCTGTTAGAACAAACAACACAATCTTTGTGTTTTTTGTTAGGGTGAGGTGTGATTATATGGAGCTTTCCATCTAAACGTTGCTGTAAGTTAGTGGATAATAATCTACCCCTAGAAGTTAGTGTACCATCTCTGCATTTACATTTTACTTGTTCTTTCATGCTAATGAAAACAAGAAAAGATACTGGAAAAACAGACAAAAATCCCTCTTCCCCCAGCGGTGAAACTACGTGTCAAGTGTGGCTCAACATACGAGCTGCTACCGATGCTAACCGTGTCAAGTCACCCTCGACATCCGAGTGCAAAGGGATGAAAAGAAACGGATTGAATGAATGAATAAATAAACCAGTGAGCCAACACAAAACCAACTTGAACAGGATTTCCAGCTTGCCCCACATGCAGTAGCAGACAGCACCCAGGTGTCCAAAGCAGAGAAGTCCAGTGGACAGTTGGCAATTTTACAAGGGCCTCTAATGCCATTATGGCACCAGCATTAAGTCTAGGACTTCCGAGAATCTGTGTTGGCCAGAAGCTAGCACCTCAAAAAGAGACTGGCACAGGACATTGTTCTAGCACATCCTCAGAGAGAAGGCTCAGGATCCCTGGTCCACATTAAAACAAGGCAGCAGCACATGCGGCTCTTTTTCACTAGCACATTTAACATACCCTCTAATTATGTGATAAAAATCCCACTGGCGACTGCTTTTCCCAGAGCTGCACATTACCACCATCCAAATATTTCTCAGTCTCTAAATAATAGGGTAGTTTTACAAGGCACGTATCTGCAGCAGCTGCAACAGCACAAATGGGTGCTGGTTAATCCCTTCTATTTATATAGCCCTCCTACCATTTATAGGATGCCCTCGTGGCTTTATTTCCTTGGATGCAAGCAATCATGTTATGAGACAAGTCGTCTTATCTCCATTTTAGAATCAAAGAAATCAAGGCTTAAATGGGTGCAGTGAATTGCCCATGGTCACATGCAAGGTCTCCTGACCACAGCTGCCTTGTCTGGTAACAATGCCATGTGCCAGGCATTCCGCACGGCCCCTTTGCGATGGGTGGATTTTTACTCTCCTTTCCTTTCCTACTTAACTTGCAAGTGATAACAAATAATGCCTGCTTATATATCAATAAAAAGATCCCTGTGATATAAAACCTGACAATCCTCTCCTCTTATTGTAACAAGGCTTAGCCAACTTCAGAGGTTGGCAAGCTTTTTCCGTACAAGGCCAGACAGCAAAGGGCTTTGCAGGACAGATTGTCTCCAGCACAACTACTCAATGCTACCCTTGTGCCAAAAGCAGTCAGAGACAAAGGGGTGTGGCTGTGTGTCAAATAAAACTTTATTCATAAACCACAGGAGAGGAGGGGCACAGATTTGGCCTACAGACCTAATCTGCCAACTACTGAACTAGATTATAGAGTGTTTCCATACTCTTACGAATCCGAGTAACCCACAGGCGTCAAATCTATAAACTAAGAATCAGAAGACTTTGCAACTATTTTTTTTTAATTGAAATAGATTTGAAATATCCCTGCCCATTTTCCTATCCAGAGCTCTCTGAACTAAGATCCCTTTATGCTATTTCAGCCACCTGCTAAACGTTATCTTACACACACCACCCCCATTTTCCTTTTTTCCCCTCTTGAGTTTTCCAGTGACTGGTATAACATTCTCTGAAAGGTTTTATGCTGCTATTTTGCCTTTTAACATATAAACAGATGACTCCCAGGTCCCTCCGAAAGTAGTCTTAGCTTGAACCGTATGAATGATCGCTCTGCTGAGATAATGTGGCCAAAGACCTTTATGACTCATGACACCAAAGACACAACCAAAGAATCACAAAAAGCCCCAAAAGCCCCCCCCCCACCTTACTCATGAAGCAAGGTCTACAGAGTTCAAAATTTTGCAGGATGGCTCATACACCAAGCTAGGAATTACAACAGGGCTGACCTAAAGCCAGACAGCTACAATTCCCCAACTGATAATTCTGTGCCAATCACCCTTTCAACAGACCTCCAAAGACTCACTTAATAAAAAGATGCAGTTTACTCCCTGGGAAAACTGTAATATGTTATTCTGGATGAAAAATGCAAAAGGGAAGCATGAACATGTGAGTATCGGAGTGATGTTTAGAGACGGAGCAATATTTAGAGAGAAGTAAAGAAAAAACCTCTAGCTTTTAACCTCATTTTCAAAGAAGCATCTTATATAGTTGTTCTTTCTCTGGTCTCCACATTCACTTCATAGTCAACCTCTACCAAAAAAAAAAAAAAAAAAAAAAACAGTGGCATGGCTGGCAGGGAAAGAGAGCCAAGCTCATTTTTAATACTTTGTCTTACAATCAAGTGGCACAAGGAACCTCCACTCCCCAGAAGCTAAATATCCAGACTATCTAAAACAAATGCAAGATTATGTCTTAAACACTCCTAAAGTAAAGCTCAAACGGATCCTGTCCTTGGCAGAAGAAATAGGGTGATGTGCATTCAAGCTCATATATGCCTGACACAGTAATCAATAAATGTCTGCTTGATAACTGTATGAATAACCACCAGGAACCAACCTTCTGTCTGGGGCTCTTAAGGGTTTCTTTTCACATCCTCATTCATTAAGAAGCTAAGCATCAGTTCTGCTTCATCACCAGGATCAAATGGTTAGCAATGTGATTTCTGGCAATATATTTATGCTAAATAAAGTATCACCAAACAGTTCAGATGCCTGTGTCACTCCACCTCATGAATGTTTGGTTGTACAGAGAAGCCGGATATCTTCTCATCCAATTCAGCAAAAATCCAGGATACATTTTAGTAGCTTCTTCTCCAAGTTCCCCAGTCCTACCCTGTAAACAAATCACCATCCATTCACATCCCACACAAGCACCCACGGCCACACATGTGCATGTACAGTCTTCAGATAATTGCAGCAACACCAACCCAGTGATTCAGATGCATAATGATTTCTAGGAATTCAGAAACTCTGACTTTGACATATACATTCTACCCCCTTTTTGAAAAGCATTCAAACATCTGGGAGCAGCTGCAATAATCAAAAGCTGAGACTCTGCATCATAGGACAAAAGGCACTAACACTGTGCCCAAGGTGACATGCACAGGCTGATGCCTGAGGGCAGGAGGACACAGAACACCCTCCTCCCAGCTCCTACTGTCAAGTGTGCTCAGAGTGACCACACCAATCCAGCACCCACTGGCCATCTGCTGGCCTGGGGCTCCACCCCCAGTCACCACCTGCCCGGACAGAGACAACAAAAATGAACCATTTTTCCTCCCTTCACCATCAGTGACTGGCTATGCCATCTCCCAACCAAAAGCTCAACAAAAACTGGAGGAAGTGACATGTAATTGGAAACCTGTAAGATGACCCAAAGCTTCGGGAATAGGGAGTCAAGGAGAAGCGGACAGCACATGGGAAGGACTGAAGGCAAGTGACGGCATAAATATCCCTGGTGTTACTGAAAAAAGGCCAGCTGTGTTGTAAAGCGGCAGAGAAGGAAGGGGGAGAATAAGGGGGTAAGTCAGCCAGGGTCTGATCGTTAGCATGAGTCCTTTGGGGCTACATGAAGGAGTTTGCATCATCCCAAGAGCAAATATTAGCCACTGTGGTGTTGAAGCAGAGCAAGTGGCATTGACGAGCCGTGCGTTTCTAGAAAGAGCACTCTGGCTGTACTATAGAGGATGAGTGTGAACGCAGCAAGGTGAGGCTGCTGAGTCTTTGCCAGGCTGAAGGGGGCCTGGGGTGGCAATGTGGGTACAAAGAAAACATTGCATTGTGGCATGCACTTATCCACCTTCAGATCCTCGGTGCTGACCTTGGTGCTTCTTGAATATCCTACCAAACTTCTTTCTGGGATTCCTGACCAAAGAGGAAAAAGGCCAATTGTTCTGGGGCCCTATTGAATGGGATGTGACAACCCCTTTCAGAAGCAAGGCGGAGCTTGCTTTTATGCCCCAGGCGCCAACACTTAAGACATCACCTTACATCTGTGGCATGCATTATTATTTCCCTTGATGCCCTAGGAGTGTCAGAGCTGGGATCAGCTCCCTTTAAATAAAAAAGAAATATTCTGAAAGCTGAGGTAAAGTCAGGTTCTAAAGTCATGGTGAGTGATTCTTGGGTGGAGTCTGCCAATCAATTAAAAAAACAAAAAGGCACTACACACCCTTTGATTATCTTCCCTGGGTGGTTCCCATAGTCCTTCCTCTAATGTCTTTACATCATAATGTTGATGTCTCACCTTTTATAAATTGCTAAAAAATAGATACTTTGAAGGATGTGCCCCAGGGGGAAAAATTATCCCCCTGATCCTGCTCCCAGCTATGGTCAATGCAACTAGGACACTAACTGGTGGTGGAACCTGGGTGAGAATCCACATGTGTTAACTCCTGGTCCAGGCCTCACCCCACTACATCTCCAGGGTGGATGAATGAATAGACACATGGACAAGCAGAGAGATGAAGAGATGAACCAATGAATAAGGTTTTATAATACACCTGCTTTGTAAACTGGCATAACATTTCTGTAAAGCCATACAACAATATGTACTGAGGTATGTGTGTGTGTGTGTGTAAATACCAATGCTTTTACATTGTTCATACACTTTGACATGATAAATTCATTTCTAGGAACCTAACCCAAGGAAATAATCTGAACCACATGCAAAACTTTATGTATAAACATTATGTATAATGTTTACTGTAAAAGCACAAACTAGGACATAAACTTAATGGTCCACATTAGAGGAAATTATTAGACAAAAAGACACTACATCTTTACGATAGAGTATTACGAGACCACTAAAATGTATGTTTACCACAAATTGTTAAAGGTTAAGGTTAAATGTTTTGCCTGTAATTTTACATAAAAATGTAAGGTTCAAAATTGCTTATGTATTATTTCAACTTTGTAAAGAAAAATAAAATACGTAAAAATACTAGAAGATAATGTGCCGAATGCTAATAGTGGCTGCTTCTAAATAGGGATATTACAGGTGTTTCATTGATTTTTTTTTAATTCTTTACTATTCAAATGTTCTACAACGATCATGCATCATTTTTTTTTATTATTTTTTTTTATTTTTTTTTTTTGTTTATAAGACTTAAGGCATGAAACATGCATCATTTTGACGGTCAAGGAAAAAACTAAGTAAAACTACCCTCTCCCCAAAATGAAATTCATTCTTCTTCATATTAACCAGACTCTCTCTCCCTAAATCTTCCACCCAAGAGTTGAGATTCCAATGTAAGGATCTCTGGGACCATACATGCGTCCTCTTACTAGCCTTTCAGATATTTAAAATCCTGTCAAAATCTGAGTTTCGCCCTCTCCAGGTTAAATTCTGTTCCCCTACTTACTAACCCCCACAGAGCAGGGTGGGCTCTTCAACTCTCCTCTGAACATGTTCCAATGTGCTGTTCTAAATCACAGTGCTCCAAGTGTGGTCTAGTAACTCGTATAAAGGGAGTGGGATTTTTGCCTCCCTTGTTCTAGAGACAGTGTCTCTATTAATGCAGCCTAAGACTCCATTTCCTCCAGCTCAGGAGAATGAATAGAGCCACTCAAGTTCCTGAGATAAAGACGGAATTCACGACAGCAATATATGCTTCCCCTCCCTCTCTTTGGAGAACACCTGATTCTCCTGAACTCATACCCCCACATCCACTAAAGAATTCCTCAGGGGTGAGGTCACTCTGCACCAAGTCCAGCACTTTCTAAACCCCTGGGGAAAGGTGCCAGGGAGACTGCAGCACAAGTCCCGAGTTTCAAAGCTCTCTGGAGATAATCCTCTCTGCTCCCTAATGCCAGGCCCCAGGGCCTCACAAAACATAAGCAATCGGGCCGGATTTCTATCGAACCTGTTCTTCAAGGGCCCGGGGAGCCACAGAGCGCACCTCTCCACGTCTCAGAACACGCTCAGCCTTTGGGGAAGTGGAGGGGATGCTTTGCGATTACACCTTGTCATCATGCAGGTCCTGAGTCAGGTTCAGGGAGAGGTTGCAAAAACCGAGTTCTGGGCCTGATAGAATGAAGCATAGAGACGCCGTAAAGGTGAAAACCACCAAGGATCCACGTGCACATTCTTCGCACACATATGTGCTCTCACACACGGGCTTCTACCCTTTCAAGACGATGAGTTGTTCCTTTCCCCAGAAACATCACAACAACTTCCGGACAAAGCAGCCCCAGGAAAGGGATGGCAAACAGCCAGTAATTTTTTTCTCCCAATGCACAGATGGAAGAACTGAAGCCGAGGGAGGGAAATGGGTTTCTTAATATCTCACGTGGTGAGCCCCCCCAGTGACAAACAGCTTCCATCTCCAGGCACTTGCTCCCACCACTACCCACTGCCCCCTCCTGCAAAGAAAATGAGCACCAACTGCCCTCTGGACTGCAGGATCTTGTGCTGATTTGCACCCTGCTTAATTTTCATTTGCATACAGAATGCACAGTTCCTAATTTGAAGTGGGTAAATCAATGAGGCCAGGCTGCTACAGTTGTCTTGAAACCCAGAATTATGTGTTTTAGTCACTATCATACTAAATGTTAAACTAGTCCATTTAACTGTATCCCAGTGTAGGAGTACCTGGGGGCTGGCTGTAAAGGTTGGCAGTTTATCACCACTCACTCAGGGGCAGAATATGCAAGGATTTATTTTCTCTCTCTCTCTCTCTCTCTCTCTCAGGAATTTCCAGGAGTTCCAGTCGCCTGGATATTTCTTGTGTAGATTCCAGAAACTACTCAAAGCCCATGATTTCACCTACCTGTATCCCTCTCAGGGAACCAGGAAACATGGTGAAAAGGACAGGGACACAGGCTTCAGCCAGCTCTGTCAGTTACCTGCTGTTTATCCTCAGCAAAACGGGGCTCACACTGTCTATGCAGACTTGCAAAGGTTTAGAGGAGTATGTAAAACAAGAGTTAGTATGTAAGCAGCACACAGCAGCGCAGTACATAGATGGTCCATAAACAGTGCTGTCCCCTCCTCCTTCTCTGTTAAGCAGGGGTCCTCAAACTATGGCCCTCGGGCCACATGCGGCCCGCCAAGGACATTTATCCGGCCCGCCGGGTGTTTTCACCACCGCTGCCTGTCCTGCTTAGCAGCAGACTCGTTCCGGGCCCACAGTGCGCATGTGTGGAATGTGCGCCGCACTCTCCAACGGCCCTCCAACGGTCTGAGGGACAGTGAACTGGCCCCCTGTTTAAAAAGTTTTCGGACCCCTGCTTTAAAGGAACATCTTTGCAAGATTCCGTTAAGAAAGTAAAATCACCCGGTGTCCTCCTGCCTCAAGTCCCACATGATTCTAGCAGCAGACTTGATGCAGCAAATTTGATGGTCAATGCAACCTGATGCATTCGAGGTGGCACACAGGAAAATCATGTGGCGTAACCCCCGTGCCTACTTGCTTGAGGCAGGGGCTAGAACCTACCCAGTGATATGGAAGCAGGGCAACTGGGAGGGTAAGGAGTATCTTCGCCATGTTTAATCAGTCAGCCCCTATTAGCTGAGCGGCTAGTCCTGGTCCTGCTCTCCAGCTGTTTACTATCTGGCCGGGAAAACAAGGCCTAAGCCCTGAGACTTTGTCTTAACAAGTCCCTTCTCTCTGGCCTCAGAGGCCACATCTGAATAGAGGGGCTGGTCCGGACAGTTTCCTGCAGCCTCACACCTAAGCCCTGGAGTCAGGCACTGAGTGTGCTGGTCTGCCATCTTAGTCCCGGGGAAAGGTCTCGACAAACATCAGGCTAATAAACGAATCCACAAGATAATGAAAGAATGAGCGAATTAAATTTGAGCACGATCCTTCGGAGATTGGCTGCATACCGTCACCAACAAATGCCATGCAAAGCCTCGGAGGAGAAATCCGAGCGGTTCCCTGGTCCTCCTGAGGCCCATCCTCAGAAGTCAGGCCAGCAAGTATAACTCAGGCCCCCGCATAATCTTCAGATCTCTTTGGGGGTTGACTTTAGCCTCAAGTTTCTTAAAAATAGCCCTGGAAAGAAAGCTGTGAGTTGGACTTCCCCCTTGTGAATATTGGCACTGCAGGGGCATTTCAGTTTCTGTAACAGCTGGATTCTACCCTCTTCACCCGGGACGGGATCACAGAAGGTCAGACTGACAGCAGCATCGCCATCATCAGAAAGTTTAAGCCTCAGCACCTCCGATTCATATGCAGATACCTCTGGTGACTGGAGAATGAGAAAAGGCCTTCTGGGAAGATTATAGGCCTGACAATTCACTGTGTAATTAAGATGTCATTCTGTCCCTGGCTCCCTCTGAAGGCCCTAAATGAGCGTCACAACCCCCGCTCTCTCCCACATCCTGTGCTCCTCCGTCCCTCATCATGCTCATGTGATGTCTTCCAGGTCAGGCCTGAAGCACCGGGGCCCTCCGGCAGCCAAGCAGGGTCCAGGACGCCTCGCCACCACCCCTAGCAGGCGAGGACACGCTCATGCACTGCGTAGCTCTCTCTCCCAGCAGAGCCCTGAGAAGCTGGCTGGCTGGCTTTGTGGCCCCAACAGGGCGGGGACCTGGAAGATCTCAGTCCTGCAGCCCTGCCACACACCCTCAAGTCAGCCATCTCTGCTTCTTTGTTCAGAAAAATGGCATTCCCAACAGCTGGCCCTGGAGGTGAAGAGTCCAGGCAGGGCAATACAGGCTCCAGATCCAGGCTCTAGGCCAAGCCCCTAAGTGATTCTACACAAGTCATTTCCTTCTTCTCTCCTGAGCCTGAACAGGTGGGTAAGAAGAAATCTGAATGGCCTCGCTTCTAGTCTGTGTCCCAGGCTTGGCTTTCTCTGTATAGGCTTCCAACAGAAAAGCACTTTACTTGGGTCTTAGGAACTTATTTTTAGGAACGGACCAGGCTCAATTCACTAGCTCCATTTCACAGAGACTCAGATCTGAAAACTCCCAAGTCTGATCCAGCTACACTAGAAAACATAGCAGCCAGTACATCCCAGCTGCCAAGAGGCTCTGTTCCATAATCGTAGCTCTGCAGGGCACCATCATGCATGTGCCCTCCACTGGGCATGGGGAAACCCAAGGGAAAAAGACACCATCATGCAATTAAACGCCGCAACACACTGAACTAGCAGGCTTTTCCCCCTTTGTTTCCTCTTGTGTTTAGTCAAAACACCACCTTTTAGGTTTGGCTGTGTGTGGTCTTTGCATTGGCCTGGAGAGACTATTTCTCGATTATTTACTATCCAACACCCCAGACAATGCCATTAACAGTTAATTATTACTCCACAACATGGACTCTGCCCTCAAAAACGTGTGTTTTATGCACTTGCCAGTAAACACCCAGGCACAGCCTTACTGGCTCAAGGCTCACAATGGAGTGGGAGAAGAAAAGGAGAGCCACCCATAAACTCTATTCTAACCACGCCTTGTAATTTCTCATTCAGTTACAGCTGGAAAACGAAAAGCTGCTGGCTGAACCAGCAGAAGGATTGGGTGCGAAAAAGAAAAAAGAGGGACAAAAACCAAACCACAGCGGGGCCTCCAGCCCTACTCTGCTTTAGATTCATTCACTCAATAAACGCTTTACTGGCCATCTGCTAAGTGCCAGGCAGTCTGCTCCTCCCAAACAGCCCCGCCCGGCGTCAGTCTATAAAATTTGTGTCCATTTAACTATTTATTTTAATGGAATACTATATTGCATTTTTTCAAAGCACATTTATATTTCTACTGCAGTTTGCCTTCCACGGTCCATGTGGTGATGAGATGCTCACCCAGCATTTCTTCCCAGTTTCTGTTTCCCAACAACTCTGTCTTGAGAACCGGTGCCCTGTACCCCTCCCTCAGCCCAGCCCTCACACTGCTGCTTCGCTGCAGCCCGGACCAGACGGCACATTCCTGAAGGGTATGTTTTCCATCCGCATTCACCATTCTCCACACTAACAAAGCACCTACTATGGGCTGCACACCACATCTTCGGAAATCCTCAAAGCATGCAGAGGTCTCTGCTGTACACCTGGCCTCAAAAAGTGTTTAATGCAAAAATAGCTTGGCATTAACCAACCCAATGAAGCAATGAAGACGGCACGGGTGAATAAACCCACTAAATAAATGGCCAGCCCCAGTGTCACCATTAGGCATTCCCATTCCCTGTGTCACCACCAACTGGGCTGCCTTCCTCCCCAGAGGCAGTTGGCAGATTTTCATTTGACCACATTTTCCTTCATACCTCATTGGAGGAAATGCAAGACCAGGAATTGAGATGCGAACATACAAAGAAAACCCAAATCTTAAAACATTTAGGCTCTGATAACTGTCCTCAAACCCCCACATTCACTCTAAAGACCATGTTCCATCAGCAAAGACATTCTTACCTTATTTACCCCTTTGGTCCAACGGTCTGATTTATTTTAATAATGGCTTTTTTTTTTAAATTTAGAATCAATTATATCCCTAGCAGTGGATAAATGTCATATGCCTACTCTCAAGAAGTTGACAATCTAGTTGGAAAGATAAAACTATCACACAAAATCTCAATCTCCGAACAACAAGGGCTATGGGCTACCAGTGAAATACGACTATATGAATGGGATTAATATGGGCTAAAGTGGTTGGGGAACTCATCATAGAAGAGAAAGAATACAGGAAGCAAGAAAAGGATGTCAAATGGCAACAGAAAAGATGAAAGGCATTTCTAGACAAGAGGGAGGCATGAATGGAGGGAGGGAAATGGCAAATAATAGGGTAACTGGGGAAGCAGAAAGAGTTCAAAGAAGTACCCAGCCTGCATGAAGTACAGGATGAGCACTGCAGAGTAGAGGAATGTGTAGTCTGGGAACAAAGTTTAAAAAGAAAAGGCAGCTAGAGGAGTTTATCTATTTACTTAACACATATATCCTGAGCCCATCTTATGTGCTAGGTCAGGGGTCCTCAAACTTTTTAAACAGGGGGCCAGTCCACTGTCCCTCAGACCGTTGGAGCGTGCGCACTGTGGGCCAGGGACGAGTTGGCTGCTAAGCAGGACAGGCAGCGGCGGCAAAAACACCCAGTGGGCCAGATAAACATCCTAGGCGGGCAGCATGTGGCCCTCGGGCCATAGTTTGAGGACGCCTGTGCTAGGTACTTTGCCAAGTGCTGGAGAAGCAGGGATGCAGTGGTAAACGGGACATCACCAGCATTTTCAAGGGTCTAGGTGGTCTAGGCCTCACAGGAAGACAGCAAGTACACTGGCAATTAAAGGACAGAGTGGTAAGTGCTATTGGCATGGGGTACTTAATGGGACAGGAACTGTGGGGCACCAACTTCATACTGAGAAAAACAGTAATGTTGATATAACTATTAATAACTATCAATACCATTATTCAGAATGACAGCTTCCATTTACACCCACTATGTGCCAGGTACTACACTAAGTACTTTATATATTACCTCACTGAATCCTCAGAGACTCTCTCTAGATACTACCCCTAACCCAGAGAGGAAGCAAATTTTACAAAAATCACGAAACTTCTAAGTGGCAGCCCGTGCATTCAGAGAAAACCGTGTCTGGTGTTTCCCCTGCCACAGGGCACAGGAATCCCGATCCAGACAAGCCTCCTAGGAGCAATCGGGCAGCGTTAATGCAATACACGATGCGATACACCCAACTGAACTGCCGCTGACCAAATGCTCCCAGATAACAATGGATATCAAATTCCAGCTCCTGCAAGGTCACTTTTTCAGAACTGAATGTGCCAACCTAAATTCAAATGCCTCTCCTAGGAAAAGAAAGAAGCTCGACTTCCTCCAGGCATTAATATCCCCCTCCTGCCTCCCCTTCTGTGTCTGGCCAGCCCCGGTCCCCAAGGAAAGCCAAGGGCTGCTGGCAAGACACGGTCTCAGACCTACAGTCCCAGACCAAAGGTAAAGAGAACACTGGCAACCTTGCCAAACCCCCAGTACAGCTTTTATGTGCTCCTTTTGATCATCTGTGAGATCATTTAAGGAAAAAAAAAAAAAAAAAAAAAGGGCATTTTCATTTCCGAGAGCAGCTCTGGAACGGAGCACAAGCCTTGAAAGGTCACAGGGAACTTTCCACAGACACACAACTTCCAACGGGGAAGTAGAAACCACAGCAGCCCTTGAGAAAATGACTCAAAACAAAAAAAGGGCACAACCAGCACCGAAGGTGACTTAAATATGGGGAGGACTGTCCCGAGCCAGAGAGTGGCTCCCAAACCAACCCAACCTCACAGCTACAGGGCTGCACCCACCGGCTCGCCGCAAGCTAGGTTGGGCAGAACAATCTTGCAAACTTGCAGAGGCAGAGGGAAGAGACTATCTGCCCTAGTAAAGTAGTAAAGGCTGTTTGGGTTCCTTATTTTTATCAGAGAGATGCAGGGAAGAGAGGGAATATATAGAGGTCTACAGAGACGGGGAGATGGTAATTGGGAAGTTGGAAAATGATGTCTGAAAAACAGATGGAGATGAAAAGAGGAGTCTGAGATGGGAAACAGGGCAGATATATCTGGGATGTTTATTTAAGGCTATGCACGGGGAGCTCTGCGAGAGGAGGGTGCCTATCTGACACTTGTTGAAGTGACAGCCCTGGATCTCCGCAGAGCCCGCGAGACGGGCGGCCTCAGCAGCTGTCACGCTCCAGGAAGCTGGCAGCTCTGCCTTGGATCTCCTGGCAAATCCCTGCCAAGAGCTCAGATGGAAAGGTAACCTCTTAATTAAAAAGAAAAAAGAAAAGAATTATCCACCTAGAAGTGGAAAACAGAGTAGCAGAATCTAACTAATACGGGGCGGGCAGTGGGAAGTGAGGAAAGAATGGCACCAGGCTTTGGAAAAGGGTCAGAAGAAATAGGAAAGATCTAGGCTGATTTCTGCACTCCTTTTCCCCTGGGCCCCTCTGAAATCAGGAGAGAGTCTTTAGAGAATTATCAGAGAAGGGAACAGACAACCCAACTAAATACAGATGGAAGCCAAGAGAATGTAGAGTCTGGGCTGCTATTCAGCAAGATAGACAAACATTTAGTAAATGGTGAAGACAAAAAGGAAGTGCAAATTCTTAAACACTCTCTCCTTCCTCCACTTAGACATGATTGTCTAGTTCCCTTTCTAACCCTCAGGCCATTCCTACCTTATCTCTTAGAGCCTTTTCAACTGCCCACATGCCCAACAGCCGTGAGTGCCCTGGGCTCTTCCCTTTAAGGGGCCTGCTCCAGTATGAAACTAAATGGGCCAGAATCTTATCTCCCTTCACCTTCTTTTACCTCCACTTCGGCCTGGGACTGGCCTGGGACTGCCCAGAAGTCTGCCTTGCGATATCTCAGAGTAGACAACAAGTTGCTAAGTTGAATTTAAGACAGAGATCTAAGGCCAGGCACGTTGGCTCAGCAGTGACTCACGCCTGTAATCCTAGAACTCTGGGAGGCTGAGGAGGGAGGATCCTCGGTCAGAGGTCAGGAGTTCAAGACCAGCCTGAGCAAGAGCCAGACCCCCGTCTCTACTAACAAAAAAAAAAAAAAAGAAAGAAAGAAATCAGTTGGACAACTAAAACTATATAGGAAACAAAAATTACCCAGGTGTGGTGGCACGTGCCTGTAGTCCCAGCTACTCGGGAGGCTGAGGCAGAAGGATTACTTGAGCCCAGGAGTTTGAGGTTGCTGTGAGCGAGGTTGATGCCACAGCAACAAAGTGAGACTCTGTCTCCAAAAACAAAGACAGGGATCTAGAGCTCTTTCATTACAGGACAACCCAGGCTCCCAACTTTATCTCCTTTCCAGCCACCTCAGTATCACCCCTGAAGGCATTTGGGTATTTTCTTATAGCCTGAGGGTCTTTTCTGTCCAGTTTAGAAAAACCTATAACTGTTAGAACTATCCTCCAACCCCCTGAGTGTTTTTGAAACTTCATGGTGAGCTCTCTCATCACAGGAATTTCTCAGCAGGGGCTGTCAGTTCCTGGCATGTGAGCACACCCTTGACACTTACCAGAGGTCAAAATGGGAGGTTAGAGGGTCTGGTTGCAATCAGGAGACTGCATTAGATAACTTATAAAGTCTCTCCCGTGATCCTTATAAAGGAAGAGGGGTCGTGCGCTGCCCTGCAAAAAAGTAGCAAGCAGCATGTCGGGTTTCCTAACAAGCATTAAACCTAAAAATCAAACGTGCAGCAGATCCACACAGAGAGATGCAAAATCACCTGAAGAAAACAGAAAGGTGCTCAGGCTGGTAAACCTGACTGTAAGTAGATCAAATTATTTAAAAATCCCTACCTCTATTTACACATATCCAAATCAGAAGAGGGACTGGCCAAGGGAGCACAGAAGAGCTGAGACTTCTAAGCAAACAGGCATTGGCCAGGGAGGCACAGGTGAGGGAAGAGTCTTCTTGGCCCAAAGACACGCTGCCATAGCTGCGTGGCAGGCGACATCCTTTGTGCGGATGTAAAGCCAGTCTTCAGGTCTCTTCCTCTGGTTCTTTTAGCTCAAATGCCACTTGCACCCCTTGCTCTGAATCTAACATCCCCAGTGGCCCTTTTGCTTACATTCCACTTCAACCCCAAGCCTGCCCCACCAGGCCTTATGCCATGCTCGGAAGGTCTTCCTCCCAACCAGCTACTTGCCAATTCAAACCCCACATAGAATCCTTTGTAAACTTTCCCAGTGCAACAGGATCCAGGATCGTCTGTCTCAAAAAAAAAAAAAAAAAGAGTCTCACTCTGTTGCCTGAGTGCCATGGCGTCAGCCTAGCTCACAGCAACCTCAAACTCCTGGGCTCAAGTGATCCTTCTGCCTCAGCCTCCCGAGTAGCTGGGACTACAGGCATGTGCCACCACACCTGGGTGATTTTTTGTATATATTTTTAGTTGTCCAGCTAATTTCTTTCTATTTTTAGTAGAGACAGGGTCTCGCTCTTGCTCAGGCTGGTCTCAAACTTCTGAGCTCAAATGATCCTTGTGCCTCGGTCTCCCAGAGTGCTAGGATTACAGGTGTGAGCCACCGCACCCAGCCAATAGGATCATCTTAAGATAGCAACTTTCACGCTAGAGACTGAGACACATCTTGAAATATCCCTGGAAAAAAAGAAGTCAGGTTAACAGCTCGGACCAGCAGCAGTCAGGCCTAAGTACATATCAGAGTCACCTGGAGGACTTGTCACAACACAGATTGCTGGGCCCCACCTGCCCCCCCAGTTTCTGATTCAATAGGTCCTGAGTGGGGCCTGAGACCCTGCAGTTCTAGGGATCACACTTTGGGAACCACTGGCCTAGACCATTCAAATAATCCAGGAAACAAAGTTGGAAGACCAAAGATATTGTCATTGACTGAAAACTACAGACAACTCCATTAACTTCAAATGGAGTAGCAGTGAAACAAAACCCATGAGTTGAGCACCGACCACATGCCAGGATCTATGCAAGCACTTTGGGCTACATTATCCAATTCTAAATGAACAGAGTAATGCCGAGGCTAAATGAATGGTGTGATTGCAACTGCAATAATGATTATTATCGTTATTAAAATTAATGAGCCAATTGTCTTGATCAGAAGGATCAAGAGTGACAAACACAGAGGTCAATTACAGCAGCAGTCCCCAACCTTTGGCACCAGGGACCAGTTTCATGGAAGACAAATTTTCCATGGACGATGGGGAGCGGCTGTAAATACAGATGAAGCTCACCTCCTGCTGTGCACTCCTTCCCTCCCCTTCCTAAGTTTCACGAAGACAATTTTTCCACGGAGGCAGGGGAGGTGGGGGGGAGGCAGAGCTCAGGCAGTGATGCGTGGCCAGTTCCTAACAGGCCACAGACCGGTCCCAGCCCCCAGCATCATTCTCAATCTCATCACCCTTTTTATTTTCTTCATAGGACTTACCACTATTTGATCTTGCCTAGCCTATTATGTGTTTGGATTACAATCAGTCTTCCCCACTTGAACGTGGGTTCCATGAGAAAAAAAGACCTCACCCATCTTACCCGTTCCCAGTGCCTGGGGACCACAGAATTACAGGATCAATCTGAGCTCAACTCTCTCTTGCCCCAGGCCTCATTAATAGGAGAGATGGGGGGAATTTTAGCCAGCTACCTGGGAGAAAGTGATAAGAATCCTTTATCTTTTTCCTCTGCCAGCCTGAACACACATCCCGCAAGCAACTCAGAATACATACTAAGGAGTTCTGGGGGAACACACAAGACTCTCTTCTGGCCGGGCTCGGTGGCTCACGCCTGTAATCCTAACACTCTGGGAGGCCGAGGAGGGTGGATTGCTCGAGGTCAGGAGTTTGAAACCAGCCTGAGCAAGAGCGAGACCCCGTCTCTACTATAAATGGAAAGAAATTAATTGGCCAACTAAAAATATATAGAAAAAATTAGCCGGGCATGGTGGTGCATGCCTGTAGTCCCAGCTACTCAGGAGGCTGAGGCAGGAGGATCCCTTGAGCCCAGGAGTTTGAGGTTGCTGTGAGCTAGGCTGCTGCCATGGCATTCACTCTAACCTGGGCAACAAAGCGAGACTCTGTCTCCAAAAAAAAAAAAAAAGACTCTCTTCCCACTAGACCTCCGAGCTGTGCCTGGAGCAGGCAGCCAGTAGGCAAAACCTGGTCATCTCAGATCCATGGGTCGTGGAGAGGAAATAGGAACAGGCTGGTGGCTGCCCTCACCAAACCCCTGTACTGTGGTGCATTATGCAGAAAGCACTTTCAAGCAGGGAAAAAAAAAAAAAAAAAACAGAAAAGAACACCCAGTGGTGAGTTCAGAAGAAATGCTACCCAGGGAAGAAGTAAATTAGCCTGCTGAGGTAGTTGGCAGGGGCAGAGAGATCCCCAGAGCAATACCTGTGCTTTAGAGAATTCAGAGATATTTTACAATGTGAATGTCATCATATGGGTAGTGTCCATGGCATGGGCACACTGAAATGCTAAGAGAAAAATCAAATTGAGGCCCAGGGAAGAGCTGCTCATTTAATGCTGATACAAGTGAACAAGTTCAGCTACGGGGTAGAAGACAGTTGTGGCAAGAGGACCACTCTGTCAGATTCTGGTCACAAAGAGTCCCCATGCAGGGACCCCTCCTCATTCAAGATTCCAGAAAAGTAACACAGTAGGGATTCTTTGATTCTGGAAATAGATACTGCCTTCAAAAACTTTGATCGCAGTTACCCTAGCATCTCATCCCTCTTTCGTTGCCCTCCTCACACCACTGGAATTTTGCCAATTGCTGAGGTTCTCTGACATATTAAAATGTATTAGGAGAGAAATCTCGGGGTTGAAGAGCCCATATGAGCAGGTAAGGACGGGTGATAAATCTAGAGACATTGAGCCCGGAGAGTTGGGGGTGCCATGTTCCATGGGGAACTGGCCAGGAGGGGTGGGGAAGGTAGGACAGAGACTGTAAATGTTACATTGTTCTTGTAATACCAACTACGAAAAAATTAAGCTCCACAAAGTCTTATTTGGTGTCAATTTGCCAGCCTAGATTATACAAAGTTGAGGAACTCTAGCCATGGCCCAGAAGGCCTCCCTTATGGGGGCCTCCCTACCTCTCCAACCTCACGGGGGTTGCTCTCACCACCTCACCCACAGGAACAGGAGGGGCTGAGCTCATTGCTACCTCCCAATCTGGCACCTGCTAATCCACAGCCATCAACAGATCTCAGCAAGCCTGGCTCAGTGACAACAATCAGATCTTAATGCAAATTATACCTCCTCAGAGAGGTCTTCCCAGATGCTTCCAAAGCAGTCTGACCCCATCCTCCCCCAGCATCATTCTCAATCACATCGCCCTTTTGATTTTCTTCCCAGGACTTACCACTATTTGATATTGCCTACCTGTTATGTTTGCATTATAACCAGTCTTCCCCGCTTGAACTTGAGTTGAACTTGAACATGAGTTCCATGAGAAGAGAGACCTCACCCACCTTACTCACCTGTTTCCAAGTGCCTAGAACACTGTCAGATAGTGACATTCAAATATTTGTAGATTAATGAATATGTGTTGAAACACCAGGCATAGTCCAGCTCTAAGTATGAGAAATCTGGCTCTGTATACAAGGGCATGTTCTTTTGCATCTAAATTATGGAATCTAGTTTGCTTAAAAATTAACAGACCACCAACAAAAATAGCCAGTTTTTTTCCATAATAAATCATTAGCAGAACTAACTGAGCACCTTAAACTTTTTCCATGTTTCAAATAGCTGAAGTTGGCCTAGACAGGAACGTTATTTTAGGTTTTTATAACAGCAATTTCAAGCGATAGTTTCTGGGTAGTTATTAGTAACTGAAATATCCAATATCTAAATCATTCTTAGACCTATTGTAAGGTAAAATAACATGACAAAATATCATAACACATATACTATGATGCAAATCTAAACTTGGTATATCTGTGGAAAACACTAAAATAATCTTAACATCAGCCAACTGTTAAACAGTTGAAAAATAAAAATGGGGATGTTTATCACATTGTTACCATTCAACAAAACTTACTGCACTTCAAACATGACATATAGTAATACCACACACGCAGCCTATTATTCAACAAACCACCTTTGTCACTTTTTCCAAAGATTCAACAGTAGCCAGCCAGATTGCTCTCTTGCTCGAATACTGAAAAAACATTTCAGTGTTTGGCAGAGTTGCGTCTTAGGCCATGTGACATATATCAGAGCCACAGACATAAGTGCTGCCCCTATACTCTAAAAATCCCATTTAAATAAAGCAAGTGATCCAGGTCTTACAAAGAACACTAACAATAGAGCATTAATCAAGCAGTATGGAAATGACCTATAAAGAGACCACATGTGAGCCCAACTCTAGCAACAGAAATAGAAGAATTATCTCATTAAGCAGAAGTTCATGGAACAGAATACTGAGCAGTTTCCCAGCAGGCCACAGATAATTTACAAAATGATTGCAAAGGGCACCATTTGCTTATACTAAATAGCATCTTTTATCTGAAAACTCCAGCATGCTATTTGGCCAGAGGCTGTATTTGCTGAGGTCCTAAACACGAGTGAGAATCGGTCCCAATTTGCAAGAGTCTAGCCACCTTCTCTACCAGGCAGATGGGAAAACAGTCAATGGGTGATTAAATTGTCGTGATTCGGGGCTGCTGCTACTTCCCCTTGCCAGGAAGGGGCCTCCTCACACTAAGGATGGCAAGCCAGGGACGGTGACAAGACGACCTTATACCACCACGTACTCCTCAAAATGCACTCTTATTTCTGACCCCTACGTGGCTGCATGAGTGTAGCCGAAATCAGGCAGGAGACAGCCTGGCTTCTGTCCAGCACATCACATGTCGTTGCAGACGCTGGGAAATTTTCAATCAGGGCAGCAAGCAAAATGGTCACGGCTCTGAACGTGACTGCAAGTACAAGGCCCCTGATTCAGATTCCAGCTCACCAAGAACCTGCCTGAGCCCCTCATCATCAGTGACTTATATTTCCATGAACTCTCTCCAGCATCCTCTATTGGACCAGCTTCACGGGTCTATAACATACCTCTGCACATTAGAGAGGGCGGCAGAAAATCCTGCACATTCTCACACTTCAGAGCACAAGATGCTGTGGTGTAGGGGAGGCACTTTGAGAACACATGTATCAAAAGCTTTAGAATTCTGCATACACTTGAATGCAACAATTCTTCAGGAATAATTCTGAATGTGTTCAGAGACACACCTACAAGGACGTTGAGGGAGAGCTGTGAGAAACTAGAAACAAGCTACATGTCAAACACTGGGGCCTAGTTAAATAAGTTATACTATATCCATTTAATAGAATGTAACTATATTTGGCCATTTAAAATGATGCTGTAGAGGATGAAGGACATGAAGTAATCTTATAAAATATTAAACAAATAAAGAGTATCAAACCTGATGAGTAATAACATCTCATTTGTTAAAAAAAAAAAAAAAATAGTTCCATCGGAAACAGCATCTGTTTAGCTTGCTACGATAAAAATTCCAATGGCTTAATTAATAACAAACATTTCTTTCTCAAGTTCTGGAAGCTGGGAAGTCCAAGACCAAGGGGCCAGCAGACCCAGTGTCTGGTGAGGGCCCAAGTCCTGGTTTGCAGAGGGCTGTCTTCCCACTGTGTCCTCACACAGCCGAGAGAGTGAGCTTTAGTTTCTTTCTCTTCTTATTAGGATACTAAGCCTATCATTCGGGCCTCAAATTCGTGACCTTCATCTAATCTTAATTACCACCTCCTGATAGCACCCCATTGGGGGTTAGGGTTTCAACATATGAATTTGAGGGAGACAAACAGTGCCCAACAGAAAGAGGTATACCAAATTGCTTTATGGTGGCTATTTCTGGCCAGTGAGATTAGTGGGGAGATCTGGGTTTTTGTTTCTTTTTTTTCATCTTTTTTTTTTTTTGAGACAGAGTCTCGCTTTGTTGCCCAGGCTAGAGTGAGTGCCGTGGCGTCAGCCTAGCTCACAGCAACCTCAATCTCCTGGGCTCAAGCAATCCTTCTGCCTCAGCCTCCCGAGTAGCTGGGACTACAGGCATGTGCCACCATGCCCGGCTAATTTTTTCTATATATATTAGTTGTCCAATTAATTTCTTTCTATTTATAGTAGAGACGGGGTCTCACTCTTGCTCAGGCTGGTTTCGAGCTCCTGACCTGGAGCAATCCACCCACCCTGGCCTCCCAGAGTGATAAGATTACAGGTGTGAGCCACCGTGCCTGGCCTTTTTTTCCATCTTTTTAAAAAAATTTATACAATAAATATGAATCAGGCTTTATGTCAAAGAAAATAAAAATTATTGGTTAAAAATAATGCAATGCACTGTGGAAACATCTCACAGGTTTTAAACACTCATCTGTGGGAGACAATCTTCACATCTCAGAACCACGTGTAGTGACATTAGGGTTTCTGCTCAGAGCATGCATAACACGGTATATATATATCCATCACACCAGAAATACCCTATGATGCCATAATTACAAGTGTTATCTTAACATGTACAGAAAATACATAAGTAAATAAAAAGTTAAGAAAAGCAACTATGGGTGGAGGTGGAAGAGGAAAGAATTTGCTTTACTGGCCCCCAGGCAGCCCCTTACCCTCAGGCTCAGTCCCTTCTAGGCCCTGCTCCTGGTAAAGCTTGGGAATAACCTCAGAGCTTCAGTATCTCCTGCAGAGGGGACAGGAGGTAACAGCCAACAGTTCAGAATTAAAATCTGATTCCAGAGGAGGAAGGGTGTATACAAGCATTCTTTCTAGAATTTACATGCATAAGCTTTTATATTTCCTCCACCACAAATCCCATGACATTCTTCATCATCATATCTGGCTTTCATATTTTGTGTACCCACGCAAAAATGCTACTTCAGAAACTGCATTATAATCTTATTAATGATTCCAGCAGCCATAGAAGGTAGGTGAGAATGCTCATTCTTATTGAAAATCAGAGGTAGAAGCCCATGCAATTCGTCCCTAATTTGTGGAATTAATTTACCATAAAATGAACATGGGCTGCCAACTAGTGTCACCACACAGAGACTGGGTTAGTCAAGTCAGAATCACAAACTCCACCCTTTCCAAAGATTTCCACACCCTAATCCCTAGGAGAGTGAACATGTTACTTTACATGGCAAAGGTACTTCGCAGATGTGATCAAAGTAAGGACCTAGAGGGGGAGATTGTCCTTAATTATCAAGTGGCCCAGGGTAATCCCAAGGGTCCTTAAAAGTGGAAGAGGGAGGCAGGAGAGAGAGGAGAGGTATCAATGGAAGAATGATCAAAGAGATGCAACCATGCTGGCTCTGAATATAGAGGAAGGGGCCATGAGCCCAGGAATCCAGCAGTGCCCTGAAAGGAAAAGGCAAGGAAATGGCTTCTTCTCTAGAAGCTCCAGAAAGGAACATGGCCCTGCCAATACCTCCATGTTAGTTAGCCGCCAGTGAGACCCAGGTCAAGCTTCTGACATATACAATTGTAAAATAAAATAAGTTTATATTGTCACTAAGTTTGTGGTCATTTGTTACAGCAATAGAAAAAAATAAAGAGACTATCATGGCCAGGCATGGTGGCTCACGCCTGTAATCCTAGCTCTCTGGGAGCCCGAGGTGGGCGGATTGCTCAAGGTCAGGAGTTCAAAACCAGCCTGAGCAAGAGAGAGACCCTGTCTCTACTAAAAATAGAAATAAATTAATTGGCCAACTAAAAATATATAGAAAAATTGGCCAGGCATGGTGGCGCATGCCTGTAGTCCCAGCTACTCGGGAGGCTGAGGCAGAAGAACTGCTTGAGCCCAGGAGTTTGAGGTTGCTGGGAGGTAGGCTGACACCATGGCACTCTAGCCTGGGCAACAGAGAGTCTGTCTCAAAAAAAAAAAAAAAACTATCATGATTATTCAACAGTTAAAATCATGGTTCCCACTGCAACACAACAAAGAAGACCTTGGGGACGGGCATGGTGGCTGACACCTATAATCCTAGCACTCTGGGAGGTCAAGGAGAAGGATCGCTTGAGCTCAGGAGTTGGAGACCAGCCTGAGCAAAAGTGAGACCCCGTCTCTACTAAAAATAGAAAAAATTAGCCAGGCGTGGTGGTGTGCACCTGTAGTCCCTGCTACTCGGGAGGCTGAGGCAGGAGGATCGCTTGAGCTCAGGAGTTTGAGGTTGCAGTGAGCTATGATGATGCCTCTGTACTCTACCTGGGGCAACAGAGGGAGAATCTGTCTCAAAAAATAAAATTAAAAAAATAAACAAGACCTCAGCTTTGACTTAATCCAACACTCTCACCTCAGCCAGTCGCAGAGGAGGTATAGGAAGGCAGGGCTCCCAGGTTTTCTACAGGCCTCCCATGGAGACCTTTCCAATTATAGTAGACACAGTACTGGGGGAACAGAAAAGACATCAGGTAGAATGTCCCATGACGTGGTGGAAAGAGTAAAATATCAGAGTCAAGGGTTTAAATCCCAGCTCCTCCACTCACCAGAAGTAACCCATCCGAGTCCGGGATTTCTCACCAGTGACTGTGGAAAAATACAGGCACGCCTCGTTTTATTGCACTTCACATTATTGTGCTTCACAGATATTGCATCTTTGAAGGTTTCAAACCTTCACAAACTAAGGGTTTGTGGCAAGAAAGTCTATTAACACCACTCTTCCAGCAACATGTACTCAACTTCACATCTCTTGTCACGTTTTAGTATTTCTCGAAATATTTCAAGCTTTTCATTATTGTTGTTATATCTGTTATGGTGAACCATGATCAGTGATCTCTGATGTTTCTGCTGTAATTGTTTTGGGGTGCCATGAACCACGCCCACATAAGATGATGAACTTAATTGACAGATGTATATGTTCTGACTGCTCCACCAACCAGCCATGCCCCATCTTTCTCGCTCCCTCTCCCCAGGCCTCCCTATTCCCTAAGACACAACAATATTGAAACTAGGCCAATTCATAACCTTACAGTGGCCTGTGAGTGTTCAAGTGAAAGGAAGAGACACATGTCTCCCACTTTAAATCAAAAGCTAGAAATGATCAAGCTTAGTGAAGAAGGAATATGGAAAGCTGAGGCAGGCCTCTTGCACCACATAGTTAGCCAAGCTGTGAATGTGAAGGAAAAGTTCTTGAAGGAAATTAAAAGTGCTACTCCAGTGAACACATGACTGATACGAAAGCCAAACAGTCTTACGGCTGATGTGAAGAAAGTTTTAGCAGTCTGGATAGAATATCAAACCAGCCACAACACTGCCTTAAGCCAAAGACTAATCCAGAACAAGGTCCTAGAGCTCTGTTTGGTTCTATAAAGGCTGCTGAAGGAAACTTTGAAGCTAGCAGAGGCTGGTCCATGAGGTTTAAGGACAAAAGCTGTCTCTGTGACATAAAAATACAAGGTGAAGCAGCAAGTGCTGATGGAGAAGCTGCAGCAAGTTACATACAAGATCAGCTAAGATCACAGATTGCGGTGGCGACACTAAACAACAGATTTTCAATGTAGACAAAATCGCCATCTATTGGAAGATGTCATCTAGGACTTTCACAGCTAGGGAGAAGTTAAAGCTTCAAAGGACAGGCTGACTCTCTTGATAAGGGCTAATGCAGCTATGACTTTAAGTTGAAGCCAGTGCTCATTTACCATTCCAAAAATCCTAGGGCCCTTAAGAATGATGCTAAATCAACTCTGTCTATACTCTATAAGCAGAGCAACAAAGCCTGGATGACAGCATATCTAGTTACTAAATATTTTAAGCCCCCTGTTAAGACCTGCCCCTCAAAAAAATACCTTTCAATATTACTATCATCGACAATGCACCTTGTCACCCAGGAGCTTGGATGGAGATATAGAAGGAAATGAATGTTATTTTCTTGCCTGTTAATACAACATCCATTCTGCAGCCCATGCATCAAGGAGTCATTTTGACTTTCAAGTTTTATCATTTAAGAAATACATTTTGCAAGACTATAGCTTCCAGAGACAGTGAAACCCCTGATGGACGTGGGCAAAGTAAATTGAAAACCTTCTGAAAAGGATTCACCATTCTAGATAGCATTAACGACATTCGTGATTTCACAGGAGAAGATCAAAATGTCAACATTAACAGGAGTTTGGAAGAAGTTGGTTCCAACTCTCTTGGATGACTCTGAGGGGCTCAAGACTTCAGTGGGGGGTAGCGCTGCAGAGGTAATAGAAACAGCAAGAGAACTACAATTAGTAGCGGAGCCTGAAGATGTGACTGAATGGCTGCAATCTCATGATAAAACAAATGAGAAGTGGCTTCTTACGCAAAGTTGTAAGGAAGTGGTTTTCTGAGATGAAATCTACTCCTGCTGAAGATGCTGTGCACATGTGTAAATGACAACAGAGGATTTAGATTATCATATAAACTTAGCTGATGAAGCAGTGGCAGGGTTTGAGAGGATTGACTCTAGTTTTGAAAACAGTTCTATTAATACTATGGGCAAAATGCTATCAAACAGCATCGCACGCCACAGAGAAATCTTTTGTGGAAGGATTTGTCAACTGATGTTGCAAACTTCATTGCTGTCTTATTTTAAGAAAGTGCCACAGTAGCCCCAACCTTTAGCAACCACCACCCCGATCACTCAGCAGCCATCAACAGCAAGGCGAGATTCCCCACCAGCAAAGAGATTACAACTTGCTGAAGGCTCAGATGATCATCAGCATGTTTTAGGAATAAAGCATTTTTTACCTAAGGCATGTACTTTGTGGGTTTTTTTTAGACATAAAGCTATTGCACCTTTCTTTAATAGACTACAGTATAGTGCAAACAAAACTTTCATATGCACGGGGAAACCAAAAACTCCGTGGACTCACTTTATTGCAAATATCTGCTTTATTGCAGGGGTCTGGAACCCAACGCACAACACCTCCAAGGTCTGCCTGTGCCTACTTGATGGTACTGTGACCGACGATAAGATTAAATGCCACGTGTATGTATGTCAGCACACGTGCCTGTCAGGAAGTAGATACGTGAATGGTGACTGAGGTAACAATTACTATAATAACCTCTCTCGTTCTGGGCCTCTGAGTAACAAGCCACATGACTTTGGGTTCAAATCTCTCCAGGCCCTGGCTTCCTCCCCTAGAGGAAGGCAGGCAGCTCCTTAACCATCTCACTACACATCTCTGAGTATTAAAATAACAAAGGTACCGGGAGCATTGTGAAAAATGCAAGGCCAGCAAAAACGTAAAGCGGGACCTTCTCAACTCTATCCAGAAGTTCTCCAGAGTCCTTCGTAAGAGCTGGCTTTCTCAGCTCACCACCAGAAAAGACCTTGCATGCACCAGAACTCAGCTCAGACCATACAGCGTGGTCCACCATTTTTCCTGTCTGAAACGAGGAGAGTACCGAACAGAAATCTTGGAGCATCAGAGACTCGAATGGCTGGTGAAGCCACGAATGAAATAAACTGGACATTCTGGGCTTCCTCCCAGAAAAGAAGAGCCCATCCCCTGATTCCTGGCTGTCGGGAAACATCCACTCCAGTGAAGGGCTCATGTCAACACGACCCTCTTCAGGCGCCCTTGGAAACTGTTGCCCAGGGGCGGCTGGTACAAGAAATGCCCCTAAAAATGAGAACCAGAACTTCACAGCAAACAGTGAAAAAACAAGAGCTGACAGAGACTTAATCTTTTAAAACGAAGTCGAAATTATGCAAATAGGCGTATTTAAATTGTAAAACCTTATTTAAAATGTGGAACACTGAGATTATATTGAATTTTGCATGAATTCTTAGGCTACACTAATTATTGATTTATTGTTATAATTTTTCCAACATTATTACACAATAACATGACATCCTTTACCTCGCCCTCTGACTCTCACAACACTGCTATATACAGAGGATAAGCTTTGCAAAAATTATTTAAGGGTTTCCATTTTCTCAGAGGTATGTCTTAATATTCAAAGATATTCAAATCCTTCTCTTTTGAAGTCGGTTTCTTGTCAGCATACTGGTTGTTTTTCTCGCCAATTATGTATGAGTGGGTCTAACCCTGTCCAGTTTCTCACGTGTCTGTGGTTTGAGCCGTTCTCCAACGATGCTTTTATTAACTACCGATAATCCTACGTCTTTTGCAAGGTTTGCAATTTCACTTTGAAATATATTTGCATGGAAATTGCATTGTGCTACTGCCAGATCTAAAGCGAAACGCTGGCTGACAGACCCCGAGGATGGGCAAGAATAGATGCCGGTGTTAAGGGGAGGAGGACTCAACAGGGACCGTTTTAGTTTTCTGTTGCCGTGGAACAAATGACCACAAACCCCACAGCTTAAAACAACACATTTATTATCTCCCAGTTTCCCTGGGTCAAAAGTCTGGGCACGGTTTGCACGGCTCTGCTGCTCAGGCTCTCCCAAAGCTGCAATCCTGGTATCAACCAGGCTGTGCTCCCTCCTAGAGCTCAGGGTCTTCCTCCAGGCACAGGGGGTTGTTGGCAGAATTCAGTTCCCTGAGGCCCCATTCCCTTGCTGGCTGTCAGCAGGGGGCCACACTCTAAACTTCTGAAGGCCCTGGCAGACCCTTCCCACATGTGCCTCTCACAACACAGCAACTTACCTCTTCAAAGCCTGAAGGAGAAGCTTGTGCTCCAGGCTTCCAAAACAGAATCTTACCTACCGTCGTAATTATGGAGGGGATTATACAAGAGCATGATGCATTGGGGGTCACCTTCGGGCTCATTAGTGAATTTTGGGGCGTTATAACCACCGTTGCTTTCCTAGCACCTCAGCACGCAGAAGTCCAGATAACAAACACCTGCGTGCCTCTGGTCCTCACCTCGTGGATCGACTTTGGCCATTCCCACTGCCATGGCCCCAGTTTAGAACCCAGCACTCTTGTCAGCACTAAGATATGGTGTCCAGTCTTGTTCTCCTCCCTATCGAGCCTCTACACCTCCCCTGGAGAGAGATTAGGAACTTGCAAACCTGTGTTTCCTCTCTGCTAAAATCTATCTGCCAGCTCCCTACTAACAGCAGGATGAGGTCAAAGCTTTTTAGCAGACCAGCCAGTGCCTTCATGGTTTTATTGCCCATCTCTCTCCAGCCCCCACGCCCCCACCCCCATTCTCTCTCACCTCTAGGTCCAGGATCTCTCTCTGTCTGGACTTCCCTCCTCCCTCATCTATCCTTCTGATCTGAGTTCAAGGATCACAGTCTCTGTGAAGCCCGCCTTGACTTCCCCAGGAGGTACTGCACGATCTTTCTTCTGTATTCCCACTGAATTTTCTGCATAACTATCACAGCATTTACCCCTATATGCTGGCTTCCAGGTTCTCCCTAAAAGACTGGGAGCATCTATTTAGAGGGCAAGAGCTACTTTTTCTGTATCTTCAGCAGTATCAAGGAACACATAATAGCAATGGCTATAGAATTAATCATACTTCCAGCAAAGCATGGTGACTAAGAGTACAGATTATGAAACTACGCACCCTGCATTTGAAGTCTAGCTAGACCACTTCCTACCTGTGTGATTCAAGGAAGGTTACTCAACTTCTCTGTGCCTTGGTTTCATCATCTCTAAAATAAGAATATTAATATATACCTCGTAAGATTACCATGAGGAATATACAAATTATATTTGTAAAGGACCTAGAAAAGGGTACGGCATATGATTAGGACTATATAAATATTTTTTAAGTAAAATAAATGCCCAGTAACTATGAGACACAATGGTAGGAAGTTCATCCATAGGAAGGAGAGATGCCACACAGATCAGGGAGAAGAGCCAATGACAAAATCGTTATCATCACTATTGTTCTGAAATACTTCAGCCAAAAAAACAAAAATGTATCCTGAAAGGTGGTCTTACTAATAACCTATCTAGCAGAGGAAAATAAACTATCCAACACAAAGAGAAACAAACTCATAGCACATAACTGCCCCTTTGAAAAGGAAACTCACAACACAACAACTACCCTCTTTGTTTTGTTTTCATGAAAACACCTGTGGCCTAACTTGTTATCTGTAAGAGTCTTTCTCAGCCTAATCAGACAGTAGGGGTGCGAACTCCCCACTTCAGTTCTGCCAGCACCAGATTCCAAGGACCAGGAAAAGTCAGTCTCGCAGAGAAGAAAAACAAAGAGCACCTACAACTGCTTCACTGCTGCTTCTGTTATCAGTCTGCTGAAGCAGGGAGAAAAATAAAAGCCATTTTTACCCTTTAAAACTGCGAGCAACTTTCCTCAGCCACCCAGCACGACCCTCTCTACCTTTTCTTCAGTGCTGTGGACACAGAAAAACACACACACACACACACACACTCTCTTTTTCTTTCTTTCTCCGGGAAATAAACAATCTTTTACTTCTATATATCCTAATCACTGTGTGAGAAATCTTTTTCAGTCTACGTACAAATTCCCCACCCTAACATACATTTTTTTTTTTTTTTTTGAGACAGAGTCTCGCTTTGTTGCCCAGGCTAGAGTGAGTGCCGTGGCGTCAGCCTGGCTCACAGCAACCTCAATCTCCCGGGCTCAGGGATCCTTCTGCCTCAGCCTCCCGAGTAGCTGGGACTACAGGCATGTGCCACCATGCCCGGCTAATTTTTTGTATATATATTTTTAGTTGGTCAATTAATTTATTTCTATTTTTGGTAGAGACGGGGTCTCGCTCAGGCTGGTTTCGAACTCCTGACCTTGAGCAATCCGCCCGCCTTGGCCTCCCAAAGTGCTAGGATTACAGGTGTGAGCCACCACGCCCGGCCCATATTTTTTTTTAAATCACAAAAGAATAGAAACACAAAGCAAGAATGATAAAATCCTGGTAACTCCAGGACCTGGGTGATAGGTATAAGACAGACTAAACTAGTCTCTTTACTTTTATGTATGTTTGGCAATTTTCACAATGAAGACAAGTGAAATCTAAATAGGCCAGAGGCCAGCATATGCTCATCAGCCAGGAAGAATAAAAGCACACAGGCAAGGCTAGGACTCCAACCGTACGAGGAAGCTACCTTTTCCTTCTGTTGTTCATAAACGGATGGAGCATCCCTGGTGAGCCTGAGGCGGCACCGTGGTCCAGCCCTCTCCAGCTGGGTGGACACCACCGTCTACCACACACTCATCTCCAGAGACAGTGGGAAAAGCACCGGCATCAACAGCTGACTGTCAGTGCTACCTCGGTCACTTACTAGCTAACTAACCGTCCTGGAATTTCCTCATCTATAAAATGGAAAACTCTATCTCCTAGGGTTGCTAAAAGGATTAAATGATACTGCAAAGTAGTACCATGTTTGGTATACGGCACATAGTAAATATATTTTAAAAATAAAATATCATAAAACTACACGTACTCTCCCTGGCTGCTTGAGGGTCAACTGCCATTATAAATGACACTGTCACTATCCAGACCAGAAAGTTCACGGCCAACCGACTACTTCAGAGGAAACAAATGGTCATCGATGTCCTTCGGCCTGGGAAGGCCACACTAACAAAGACAGAAATTAGGGGAAAACTAGCCAAAATGTACAAAACCACTCCAGATCTTATCTTTGTATTAGGATTCAAAACTCATTTTGGTGGTGGCAAGACAACTGGCTTTCGCATGATGTATGATCCCTTGGATTATGCAAAGAAAAATGAACCCAAACGTAGGCTTGCAAGGCACGGGCTGTAGGAGAAGAAAAAGACATCAAGAAAGCAACAAAAGGAACGCAAGAACAGAATGAAGAAAGTCAGGGGACTGCAAAGGCCAACGTTAGCGCTGGCAAAAGTTGAGCTGGAGATTGGACAACAGCCAAAGGAGTAAAGACTTTGCAATGACGTTATCTGTGGCCCTGGTGTGGATTATTTCCCAAGAGAATTAATAAACTTAAAAACTTTAAAAATAAAATAAACATACTGTCACCCATATGAGCCATCAATCACACTTCTTGGTATTTACCCAAAAGAAATGAAACCTTACGTCTACACAAAAACCTGCACACAGATGTTTACAGCAGCATTATTCATAATTGCCAAACCTTGGGAGCAGCCAAGATATCCTTCAGGAGGTGAATAAACTGGCACACTCAGACAATCAGCACAAAGAAAGAGCTATCAAGCCATAAAAAGACATGGAAGAAACTTAAAATGCATGTAACTAAATGAAAGAAGCCAATCTTAAAAGGCTACATACTATCTGATTCCAGCTATATGACATTCTGGAAAAGGCAAACTTATGGAGACAGTAAAAAGATCCGTGGAGGCCAGGGGGGTCAGGGAGATAAAAGGATGGACAGGCAAAGCACAAAGCTTTGTTTAGGGCAGTGAGACTACTCTGTATTGTACAATAATGGTGGATACATGTCATTATGTGTGTGTCCAAACCTATGGAATGTACACCACCAAGAGCGAACACTAACGTAAACTACAGATTTTGAGCAATAATGATGTGTCAACGTAGGTTCATCAATTGTAACAAACATACCACTCCATACGTGTGTGGGGACAGGTATGTGGGATCTCTCTGAACTTTCCACTCAATTTTGCTAAAACTGCTCTAAACATAA
Source organism: Microcebus murinus (assembly GCF_040939455.1). Taxonomy (NCBI): domain Eukaryota; kingdom Metazoa; phylum Chordata; class Mammalia; order Primates; family Cheirogaleidae; genus Microcebus; species Microcebus murinus. The sequence continues at coordinate 109,955,633 of NC_134105.1, read as the reverse complement.
AGTTTATTAGTTTTTGTAAATAAAAAAAAATCTTTACTTAGAATGTGCTTAAAATTTAAAGAAAGCGTCAAAAAATAAATAAAAATAGTAGGCAAGCTCCGGTGACCTGCCCGCAAATCAAGGTGTGGGAAAACTGGGAGAGAGACTGAACTACCCTGACCCCAGCCCCGCAGCCGGTTCCCTTCATGCCAGCTGCTCAAATATCAGACTCCACAGCCGACCTACCTGGTAAAACACACTTGTCACCGCAACTTGTCCCAAAGATTTGAAAAGGCCACGTTACGTGTGGGCTAGCCTCTCCCCTGAGCCACACAGGGTGGATCGGTCTCTGTAGCAAACTCCCCTGGGTTTCTGGCCCTTACTGCCACACCAAACTCAGTCCGAACAGCTTTTAGGGATCACGATTAAGCTCCTCTTCAACACAATGGAGTAATCCTTGGGGCTCAGCTCAGCCTGACTCCAGGGCTGTTTTAAATCACATAATCCACCCTACTCCCCCATATCACCTTCCGGATTTAAAAAAAAAAAAAAAAAAAAAGAGTTCCCAGCCAGAAGGGTGAGCAACCCTTACCACTTAGAATAAAGTCAGTTTATAGGTAGCTCAGCAACAGAACCACCAATTTTCAGCGTGTGCTGATGTCATCCAGGTGGAATTAGGAGGAAGTAAATGCTAAAAAGGAGGTATTTAAACAAGGAAGATTTCGATAGGTATATATCCAATTGATTTGAAAACTTATATCCACATAAAAACCTTCATGTGTATGGTTATAGCAGCTTTATTCATAATCCAGATCTGGAGGCAACCAAGATGTCTTTCAATAGGTGAATGAATAAACTGTGGTACATCCATATTATGGTATATTATTTAGCAAATACAAATGAGCTATCATGCCACAAAAAGATATGAATGATTCTTAAATACACATTGCTAAGTGAAAGAAGCCAGTCTAAAAAAGCTTTATACTCTATGATTCCAATTACATGGCATCCTGAAAAAGGAAAAACTATACAGACAAAAACAGATCAGTGGGTGCCAGGATTTGGGAATAGTGGGGAAAGGCTGAATAGATGAAGCACAATGGATTACTCAGGACAGTGAAATTATTCTGTTATGATACTGTAATGGTAAATACAGCAATATTAAGCATTTGTCAAAAACCCACAGAACGGCCGGGCGCTGTGGCTCACGCCTGTAATCCTAGCTCTTGGGAGGCCGAGGCGGGCGGATTGCTCAAGGTCAGGAGTTCAAAACCAGCCTGAGCAAGAGTGAGACCCCGTCTCTACTATAAATAGAAAGAAATTAATTGGTCAACTGATATATATATAAAAAATTAGCCGGGCATGGTGGCGCATGCCTGTAGTCCCAGCTACCCGGGAGGCTGAGGCAGAAGGATCACTCGAGCCCAGGAGTTTGAGGTTGCTGTGAGCTAGGCTGACGCCACGGCACTCACTCTAGCCTGGGCAACAAAGCGAGACTCTGTCTCAAAAAAAAAAAAAAAAAAAAAAAACCAACAGAACTTTATAGCACAAGAGTAAATCTTAATGTGCACAAAATTTAAAAAAAAAAATCATTGGGTGGGGGGTCAGAAATCCCAGGATGCAATGTAAAATGTGATTTAAAAAATCTAAATGTATTACATATGTATGATCCAGGGAAGACAGTAAGGTGCTACCAGAAGTAACTTTAGAAATGAGTGGAGTCTATACAACTAAAGGGGAAAGGAACTGTACAGAAGTACTGTACTCTAGTTGATAAAGTTGCTTCCAATGGGGATAGTATGGGTTAACAATTCCACTACTGTTATACATGTACACCAGAAGAGAACAACTAAGAAAATGGATGGTGGAAGCCAGGTTTCTACCTGTTGGGATGGGATATTACAGATAAGCGGACTTCTTTCACTTAGCAATGTATATTTAACAATCATTCACATCTTTTTGTGGCATGACAGCTCATTTTTTATTGCTAAACAATATTCCATAATATGGATGTACCACAGTTTACTCATTCACCTAATGAAGGACATCTTGGTTGCTTCCAGATCTGGATTATGAATAAAGCTGCTATAACCATTCACATGCAGGTTTTCATGTGGATGTGGAGAAAACTAATTTATGTAGTAATAGATTACAATTGAAGACATCGGTATGAATTCATATTTAGCTTAATATTGATGGCTACATATAGAAATACATATAGATATTTGTACTTTCAAGAGGTAGTATACACATATATTTCCTTGCTCTATCAGGTGAGAGGGCCTAAAAGCAACATTCTAGAAACTAACACTCAGATCTTCATGTCTAGCACCATTCTTCAATTAAAGGAGTAAGGGCTTCTTGAAGAAATGGTTGATTCAGAAAATATACAGAATGAGCCTGGAATATTGTATAGTGCCAGAAAGTAGGAAAAAAGTTCTCAAGACAACCAATAATGGGATTACATCAAAGGATACAGTAGCCAAATCAAAGAGCTCCTAATGGCCAGAGCAGGAACAATTTGAGCAACAAAAATAAAGAAGTACTTATAATACAAGATATAAAATAAATATCCATGAGTTTATACTGATATAAATAATCAGATAAATAAAGGACAAATCTCCTATGCAAAAGAATACCCAATAATTTATGTAGATACTCTGCCCTTAAGGAGGTAGAGCACAGCTTCCCACTCCGTAAGTGTGCACTGTGCATAATGACTTTCTTCCAAAAAGTACAGTATGGAAAGAAAAAGGGTAACTTTACAAATGTCACCTCAAGCTGGGTGATCAAGGTTAACATCAACTATAAGTCATATTGACAGCACGTACCCTTGATATGATATGATGAAAAAGGCGTTTTATCTCTTTGGTCTTCCTCCCCAAAATATATTACCCTTCCCCAATCATGAAAAAAAAAAAAAAAATCAGAAAAATCCCAGTTAAAGGAGATTCTACAAAATACACCTGACCAGTAAACCTCAAAATTGCCATCATCATCAAAAACAAGGAAAATCTGAGAAACTGCCATAGCCAAGAGAAGCCTAAGGAGACATGACAACTGAATGTGGTATACTAGATCAGATCCTAGAACCATAAATGGACATAAAAGAAATCTGAATAAAGTATGGATTTTAATTAATAATTTATCAGTGTCAGTTCATTGATTGTGACAAATATACCATACTAACATTAGATGTTAATAATAGGAGAAACTGGGGATACGCTATACAAGAACTCTCTGTGCTATCTTCAATAGTTCTGTAAGTCTAAAACTTTTAAAATAAAGTTTCTTAAAAAAAGAGTTAGAGTCCCATTTCATAAGGGGGAACTTGGGTTTCGATAAGGATTATACTCAACTAGCAGGCAGAGAAGTTTGCTGTTGGAATAGTAGAATCTCAAGGTATCAGCACAGTTATTTAAATGATTCATGACCCTCTGTTGGTTAATCTATGTAAAGCCTTGAGAGTAAAAAAAAAACAACACCTTCATGTGACAGAAGGAAAAAGACAGATATCAGAGTTGGCTGGGTCACAGAAAACAGGCATATGCTAATAACCTCAAAAGGCCATCACCAGATATTCCACATAAACCATCCACCTTATCAAGATTATTCCTGAAGGCTGCTGGCTTGCAATATTAAATAATTTAGAAACAGAGTTAAGGCCATTCTAGAGGATTTTGACAGCAAAAGCAATCATGCGAACCTAGGGGTACACCCATCCACAGACCCACATATCTCATTCTAGCTAGACCAGGATAGTCAATTTCTTGCACCAAGGGTTGATTAGCACTAAAGAGGAGTCCCAGTCTCTCTGACTGCCATTTCTCAAAGTTCAGACAAAGTCAGGATCTCATGATGTACATTGCTATTGCTGCAGCTACCCTGGCATCCATGAAATGTGAGAACTTGAGGTCTATTCTTCTCCAGTATGGGCTCAACAGGTGTCCTCTTTAGCCGCCACTTACTGGCAGATGCTTGGGTTTCCTCCCATCCCTATCACTCACGACCTATCACAGGTTCACCTGAACTTGGACTCCTGGTTTGCTTTACAGAGAACTCCTGCTTTTGATGGGTACAGGCTAGTGGGTAGGCCAAGTGAGGCCTGGAAAAGCTTCCTCCACTGACCAAGTCAGCAACTTTCTGCGTAATACCATCAAGCATCCCACTGGCCGAAGCCCCTATCTTAGGGCTGCTGAGTGGGTTCCCTGAGAATGACATCTTTCCATTTAAAAGGTTAAGGAGGAATAAGGAAGAAATAGATGGCCTTTTTAGGGTGATGTGGGAGAATGTTATCAGCTCTCCTTCAATGCACTCCATGAAGGGGAAGACTGGCGCAGCTGGTTGTAGCATAGCCGTGAGGACAAGCACAACAGCAGAGGTGAGAAGAGAGGCCACTGGATTGAAAGAACTCTCAGGAGGAGAGTGAGGGCCCAAAGTGGGGAGTGGGCGGAAGGAGATGAGTTCAGGGAGAGAGGCCAGAGAATGCAGAGGAAAGACCTTAAAAATGAGTGAAGGTCTACGAGCTCACTTACTGGATCCTTAGCACCCAAAGGCTCTGAGGTCAGGGGTGGAATGGATGGGACAAGGAGTAGAGAATCCGTCTTTCACAGTGTTGAAGATCGAGTGCAGAAGCCCAATGCAGGAAGAAGTCAGCGGATGAGACAAGAGGTGGCTGAGACCTGGACCAAAGCCAAGGCTGTCAAGAGGGAGACACGCACAATCTAGGAGACGCGGACAAAATAAAAGCCCACCACACCAGGGCAACATGACCCTTTCCAGTAACAGCAAGGGGAGTGATGTGTCATTCCCTATGAAACAGAAAAGGAAGCAGAAAGAACAAAGGCCCCGAATTCTAGCCAGCACTGCTGCCCTGTGGTGGCATCAGAGCAAGCCACAACCTTGCCAGGCCTTCGTTTCCTTAGCGGAAACGGGGCTGGGAGAGCCAGATCTCTGCATCCTCCCTGCGCCATCCCTTTCAGGAAAAGCCATAAGTCACACTAGCAGCACCTGCAGTGACGGTGCTGGGTGTGCCAGGATCCAGGCACAGTAACCGACAGCTCCTGTGTCTTTCCCGGAGTCCAGACACCACATTCCAAAAAGCGTGAACCCCAAGCCTCCCAGCATGATTAGCTCCGCCCTCTGAGCTACCTGTCTCTTCTCTTCCTTGGTTTCTCAGCACTCTTCCCATTTTTCTTTTCTGACCTGCTCATTCTAATTTTCCTTTCCTTCTTCCCAATTCCTATTCCTGCTCACCTATACCTCTCAACATCAACACAACTTTTCCTAATAAACATGTATCAAGCAAGCATCTACTAAGAAAGAGGTCACATAGCATAGTGGTTGACAGCCTAGGTGCAGAAGCCAGAAGGCTCAGGTGTCCCCCAGAGCTCTGCCACTTGCTACCTAAGGTGGCCTCAGGCAAGTCCCAGTTACCTTATCTGTAAAATGGGTCTAATACCCACACCTCCCTCTGATGGCTTCTGTGAGGATTATCCAAGCTGAATACACGTGTAGTGCTTAGAACAGAACCGTGAGCACTCAGGAAATATTCATTCTTGCTACTCTAGGCACCGAGCTCTGTGCCTTTGGGGGAAAGATGTGACCCACAGAGGGTCACTGCTTTCAGGTAGTCCCAATTTAGTAAGAATGAACAATACTCATAAAACCAATTATAATACAAAGCGAGCTAAAATACCTAAAGAGAAACACAGAGAAAGTGTCTGAGTTCAAAGGGGGCATTCTACGGCTGAGAGAAAGCAAGAAAAATTTCATACCAAAGGTCTTCACTTGACATGGGCTTTGAAGGACAGGGATCAGACTGGGAAGGAATTCCAGAGGAAGGGAAAACACAAAGGCAGAATGGCCAGGTAAACAGGGCACCGCATGTTGGAAGACTAGTAAGAAAACCGGCATGGCCAGAGGACTGAGTGTCTTGCGTGACAAGGATGGAAAGTGAGTTCCCACAGGCATGGTGAAGCCAGACTGGGGACCCCCAACCACGAGCAGAGGACTCCAGATTTCATTCACAGGCCACTGGGAGCCACAGGTGGTTCCTGAGCAGAGACAGGACAGACCTCATGCTTTCGGACCTGGTTCAAAGAGGTACGCTGGGTGCACAGGAGGCCTGCAACTCTGTATGCACACTGAGAAGAAACCTCTCTCTGGAGGCAAGGGCACCTGATTCTTACAGGAGCCGAGTGCCCAGCCTTGCAATTAAATGCAGGGGTGTCTGGGAATGGATGACTTAAGTGAAAATCATAAATCAATATGATCTCTTTCAATAAACAATCCAGCTACTGACTCCCCATCGGCCCCTCCACGGGGTGCAGTTGTTTAGTTTAAAGGCAGCCAAACTCTTACTTAAATTAAGTGTCATCCCTGCTTAATGAAGACCAGATGTGCAAGCTAACAAAGACGTCTAAATCAAATTTGAAGGAAGTATTTCTGTAAAAGAGAAAACTGGGGGGAGGTGGTGGGATTGGTCAGAAAACAGCAGGTGCTGAGGAGAGAAAGGAAAGCAGGGTTCCAGATTCAATAGGGTCATTTGCCGAAGGAAGGCGGAGAGCTGCCCCAAATCCCACCCATGGCGGCTCTCACTGGGAAGTGGCATCTAGTATCCTGCTAAGCAGTTAGAATCCCATCACTCTTTCAGAAATCCCAGCCAGGCAGTCAGACTTTTTAGTTTAACCTCAAAGCCCAATGCTTAGAAGACTGTCCCAGCATGGCTCTCCAAGGCAAGAGACAATCTTTGGATGTGAGCCTCACGCTAGGCAGAGCCAACCCAACTCAAAGCAGGCCTGGTTTGGACACTCAAGCCTGAACCAAGCCAGACTTCAATCCTCACTTCCTAAGCCCCTGAAAGCCTCTTGTTCAATAAGCAGCAGCAACTTGTTACATCACAGGAAGAAGGTAGGGTTTCTGCAGGCTCAGAGTCTCTCTTCCAGGTACCATCTTTACCAGGACATCATCTTAGTCTTTCAATGGAGAAAGGAAGGAAAGTTGGGAGGGAGGGAGAGCAAGGGAGAAGAGGGCAGCAGGGACAAAGAGAAACAAACCTCCCTGCCCACAAGCCTCAGCACTACGACACCCCCCTCCCCACCCCATCAATTAATTGCACATGGATTTCTAGGTGTCTGCCCTTCCAAGTGAGCAGGCAACCTCTGCAGGGACCCTGCCACCACACTCTCCCTCCAAGCAGCCTGGCCTTGCTAATCAGCTGTTTCCACAGCTGTACCAGCTGATGTCACAGAGCTTGGCTGAGGACCAGAGAGGAACAGGTTGGTTTGGAAGTTCATGCCTGAGCAGACTGGCTCAGCCAGCAGTCCTGGAGAAGCGTGGACGGGATGGGACCAGTTTCAACAGGGTGGCACAGACCGAGGCTACTGCTGACTCCATGCAGAGAGAGGCCTGGCGGAGAGGTCAAGGCTGCACTCTGCAGGTGACACTCGGAGCATCCCAAACAGGGTGATTGATGATCATTTCTGTCTGCCTTTGAGAAGCAGTGTGGTGGTCAGGAGCCCAGGTTCTGGAGCCCAAGTGGTGACCATCTGCTGACTATGTGCCCTTGGGCAAGCTACTAAACCTCCTCTTCATAAAGCAATTAGGAGTGAGTTTCTATAGGAAAAATGCTTAGAACAGCACCTGTTATACAACAACTCACATCATTGTAGACTTGCTGTTGTCACTGGTAATTTTAAACGAGCCACTTGAATTCTGGTGTGTCTCAGGTTTGGTTATCAGCATCACCTAAAAGAAATAAAACCACGCCCTCCCTGTCCTTTCCTGGTTTTTCCATGAAATGGCTTTTAGGTTCTCACCCTTAAGGAACTGAGGAGAGAGCAAGTCAAATTTAAAACGTTAACAACTAATATGTGCCCAGAACTATTCAGACTGTCTTCTCTTCCAGCTCCTCCTGGGCCAGGATAAACAAAGAGCCACGTGGGTCCACAAGTGACAGAACGAAGCTGCAGAGGACGGGATGGCTGTCAACAGGTCACGTCAGGTCTATGTCTAGGTTGCGCAGGGAGAGATCCTTCCTGAGGGCCACCCACAGGTGGCAGGGCTGCCCCAGGGGGCTGAGATGGAGGCTCAGCAAAGGCAGGAGATGGAGGGAGGGAAACTGGGGAGTCTTGGCAAGGCAAGAGGGGGGGTCTGACCTTCCACAGGGAAACAGGTCACACAGGCACCTCCTTCAGCCCCACAACCACCCAGGAGCCAGGGCTGGGAGATCAAGTGCATAAGGTCCTGGCAAAGCAAGGAGTCGAACTAGGGCAGAGCCCAGCTCTCCTCCTCATAGCCTCTAAAAGGGGAGGCCCGGGGCTCAGGCAGCTAGAAGAGAGGCTGAGTAAGGAGGAGAAGATCTGGAATGATTGTTTTCTGTAAGAGAGCGCCTGGGTGTGCACTTCCCTTATTTAACAAGCCCTCGGGTGATAAAACGATTAACAGCGGCAAAGGCGGACGCCAAATCTTCTCAGGATGGTTAGTGGTTAAGCAGACAAGGTAAATTGCTAATATCACACTAACAAGGGTGATTCCAACTGGTTAGACAGCAGGGTTTTCTCGTTGTGGAGAAGCAATTTGTCACTGCTACCGCCAACCTTCGTGTGGTTAAATGCCTCTCCGGGGAGGCAGAAACTCAGTGCAGCAGGAGGGGGAGACTGCGAGGAACAGCAGCTGCCCTGTTATTTTTGCACATTGATTAAATGCCGAGGGCTGGGTGCCGTACAGAATACCCACAGACAGCAGGTCTCTGCTCACCGGGCTTTCGACCTAGACCCGACTGATGCATCAGATCCAACCATGAGGCAGTATCAGCAGGCAACGCCCAACAAGCAAGGGGGCTCGTGCTGCCAATCTTGCTGCCTTCTGGGTCCAGCCCCCACCTGTGTGTACATGCACTTGACAATTTACAAAGCCTTCTTGGTGAGAAGGGCAAGGATGATGCTTACTTTAAAGGTGGGAAGTCCAAGTTTCGAAGAAATTAACTTGGCCGAAGTCACAGTGGTGGAGCAGGGAAATAAACCAAGGGCTTCTGCCTCCAAGTCAAGAACTGTTCAGAGGGAAACATTTCAACAAATCGTCGTGTACTGAGATGACTGGGGAAGGTTTCTCTCCAGTCACCCATGCAACAAGGATGCAGAGAGGAGATGCGAGTATCCACTGGGTATTTATTATGGGACAGGCATGGTGCTAAGGACCTGACCTCATTATTGCATTTAGTTCCAACAGGGTTGACATCTTCCCTGCTTTATAAAAGAAGAATTAGCAGTTGAGTAAGTCACCCCTTTGCCCTCAAGATAACTATCTTAGTCCCTGCTCTCAAAGAGACAAGTACATTGCAGTAAATGCAGAGCCAGAGGTCTCTCTAGAGTAATGGCAACACAAGAGAAGGGCCAACTACTTTGTAGGCATCAGGGATCTAGAAGGGATGAAAGTCCAAACCAGCTGGTGGAGGATCAGCAGAAGTCAGGCTGAGGTCTGAGGAGGCAGACTTTGGCCAGACTGAGAAGGGGTGCTTCCCAGGCAGAACGAAGAGCAGGAGTAGAGTTGGGGACACCAACAGGACACCTGCAAGGCGCCAGGAACAGCTGGAGCGTCACTGTGGCCAGAGATGCCAGGCAGAGACACCTGCCTGGAGGTGATACGCCATCACCAAATGGTTTTACGCAGGACACCTGCTCTAGAATGATCTTCAGAGAGATGAGCCGGGCAACAGGGTGGAGGGGTCAGAGGTGAAGAGCAAAGGCACAAGGACAGTCTGGAAGGCCACTGCAGTTGTCTGTGCAATACAACAGGATGGGCCTCCACTGGATGGGATGGAGAGGGAGGCAGCACACTTGAGAAACATCAGGAGGCAAATCAGGAAGGGTGACTCATGGGGCCAGTGACAGAGAAGAGGCTAAGGTGACCCGCAGGTCTCTAGCTTACATTCTTAGGTGGATAAGATGCTGTCAGTGACATAAGGGAACAAAGTTCAGAGCAAAGAGGAGAGACTGCGGAAGTGATAAATTCAGTTTCTGAATAAATTCAGTTTTTGACATATTGAATTGAAGGTGCCTTTGGGACATCCAAATGGGGTGCCACACAGAATAGATATAGGTCTCAAGCTCTAAAAAGAGGTTTACAAAAATCAAATAATGGCCTTATTTACATCCAGTGCTATATACACTGCCTGGCAGTGTTCCCAGGCTGGAGGAAGGCACAATCAGGGACACGGATGACGCTGCCCGAACTGACCTTTGGTAAAGCAGGGACAGCCAACATGTTCTTGTGGGACCTCTGATCCAGGAGTACGCAGACTGGAGTCTTGTCTTGGTTCTGATACCACAACCACACCACATGCAAGCCCTAGAGTGAGTCCTAGATTCCCCAACTTACCAGCTCTGTGATTTGGGCAAGTTATTTAACCTCTCTGTGCCTCGGTTTCCACATCTATAAAATGGGGTGGCATTATGAGGATCAAGTAACATAATACATGTGCTTTGCACAGAGCCTGACGCAGTAGCAGTAACATAACACACGGGGCAATCTGTACTCAACTCTGGTTAATACTGATTAGGACCAACAGTAATTTAATTAGCTTGAGGGAGCCATTTCACTTCTGCGACCCTTATCTGCAAAATGGATAATATCTGGTCTTCATGGGATTATCGAAGACTAAAATTTGATGACAGTGAACGTGAAAATTCGCTTAAACAACTACAAAGTGCTACACAGGTAACAAAACTAGTCCTTTCGGCAGGGATCAAGGAGGTCTGTCTTCCCAGCAGCTATGTTCTGCAACGTGTGGTGCCCAGGATGTTTGCTCCGTGGCTGTCCATCCTTTTCCTACGTAACATGCTGCTTTTGCTCCCAAGAGGAAACCAGCCACACACCAGAGCCTGTGTAATGTGCTAAGTACACAAAGTCACAGAAGAGAACGCTATCCAGCCACAGAAAGGAAAAAACTTTTGATACACACTACAACATGGATGGACCTTGAAAACATCACTCTTAGTGAAACATAAGCCAGACACAGAAGGACAAATATTAGGAGATTCCACTTACACGAAGTATCCAGAATAGGCGAATTCAGAGACAGAAGGCAGAACAGAGGTTACCATGGGCTGGGGAGAAACAGGGAGTTAGTTTAATGGGTACAGAGTTCATACTGGGAATGAAGAAAACGTTTTGGGTATAGATAGTGGTGACAGGTATAAAGTGATGTGAATGTATTTAATGCCACTGAGTTGTACACTTACAAATGATTAAAATGATGATAAATATTATGCTATGTCTTCATATTTTTTTAAAGGCCACCTGAGTAGTCATCAAAACAAGGAGTGGAAGCTCAACACAACCTGTTGCCAATGCCAGATGCATGAATGAAAGAGTCCCCAAAGGCTGGTTAGCATAGCCGCAAGGCACTGGCGTTCTGCATATCGTCTTGTTACAGCAGTTAAACACTGCTGGCTTCAAAGGATCCCCAAGCATCAGGTGGGTCAGTGCAAGAAACTGTAGACTGAGCTGAGCAATATTCAAATACTCCCATGGAAACGCAATGACATTATTTATTATTCTTGAGCATAAACAGCTGTAATAAAGCAAGGCACCTTATTTAAAAGCAAGCATGTGTTTGGCTTCTATAACAACTGGTTCCTACTCACTGTTCTTGGTTGACAGATAATGCATTCAGCAGCTCTGCCCCAGGTTAAAAATCATTCCCGAATCACTAGGCTCAGGAGCAGAACAAATTCCTCATACAGAGTGACTTTTCAGCCTGGCACAGATCCAGGGGAAAGACAGATGTATTTCCTCATGCATGGCCAGGTATTCAGTAGGTACTCAGCCAACCAGATTCTCTTGAGGTGTGACTCCTGGCAATAAATTTCTAGAAATAGTCTACCATCCTCTTTTAGGCTCATGAGTCCCCATTCACACTAACCTTCCAGCCACTCCTTGAACCTGCAAAGCCCATTCTTGCCCCAGGGCCTTTGTGCTTGCTCTTCCCTCTGTCTGGAACTTTCTTCCTCCAGATACTCACATGGCTCACTCCCTCTTTTCATTCACATCCTTAGAGACTCAAGTGTCACTATAACCCAGAGACCTTCTGCAACAGTCTATAAAATAACTCTCACCCCTACCTGTCAGCACTGTCTATACTCATTTGTATAAAGCTCTCTTGCTTTACTGTTCTGCAGAAAATTTACACGTGATACTTTAACATGCTTATTGTCTCCTCCCCTATCCCAAACCACCAGAATACAAGCTCCATGCTGACAGGGACTTTGTTTTGTAGACTGCTTTAGCATCCCCAGAGCCTAAAGCAATATTAGTTCAAAAAAGGAAGTCAATATGCTTTTTTTGTAATGAGTGGGTAAAAATTAGGTCTGCTATCAATGTACTAATCTTTATACTGATGACAATGCGTTGGCCCCTAAGAAAGCCCTGGTTTGTTTCCTTTGGCTGAGAAGAAAAGAGCTGTAACCATCCCATCACACACTGCTCAATCCATATCAAGTGTTTTCTAAAATTTAATAAAGCCTATGGCCCTTTTAAAGAAAAAAAGTTGGCAAACACCCAGTGTTTGAATAAATAACTAATATGTGGTATATCCATGCTACGGAATATTATTCAGTAATAAAAAACGAATATACTAATGTACTAGAGCTATATGCTAAATATACCAAAACCCACTGAATTTACTAAACCCCACTGCATTACACACTTTAAATGGCTACATCGTATGATATATGAATTACATCTCAATAAAGCTGTTACCCCAAACGGTGTTGGTAAATGTTTGTTACATCATTTGAATACATAAAACTAGACATAAACTACTTATACATATAGGTCTTATACAAAATTTATAGATTAAGCACAGATTATGTAACCAATAAATTCTGATTAAAGCTGTTCACATCACAGAAAGCTTTCCTCTTGTAACCGAAACCGTATCACTGCTCACAACAGGTATATGCAATGACTCCCTTACCCAAGTTCTTTTGAGTCTGGCATATGCATCCTCAGGCTCAGAATGTCAACCCTAGGATGGCACAGTGCCAACAAATCAGAAGCGAGACATGAAAGTAATGAGAACACCAGCCATAAGTGACTCAAACAGCTGACAGGCAGTAGGGCTACACAGCAGCTCTGCCTGTACTACCATGCACCACACACTGACCCCATTTTTCTGCCTTTTTCCTCTATTTCAAGCACTGCAAAATCCTAACTCATAACTCATTACTGCGCAAAGTACAGTCATGCGCCCTTCACTTGACTGCAATTCATTCTATACAAATTAAAAATTTTTCTGTTCTTTTTCTTCAGGGCATAACACGTACAAAAGAACGAATTTGGTGCCAACACAAGTAGAAACAAGTAGACAAACACAAATGTGAATGATAAAACCAAACGACAGTGCTCAGGCATACAATGGCCCTTCCAACAGTCTAGAATAGGCTTTTTTTACTTCACTGTCATTTAGCATCAAATGAAAAAACAAAATTTTTAAATTCTTATGGAGAACGCTCAGACTCTTGGAAACACATCCCTAAAGTCCAAGCCACAGAACCCGTTTGAGAAACACTAATCTACTAAAAGAGTTAGAAAAAAAAAAAAGTAATTGGCCTGAAAGCAACTGAATTCATGTATTTAATAATAATAGCTAACATTCATTAAGTGCTTATGTGTGCCTGGCAGCCAACTTGTATGGTTTTCCAACCCCATCGTCCAATACACACACAGTCATCAGAAAGGAGGCAAAGGGACTGTTATTGATGGTGCACACTGCATGTTCTAGGTGCTCCACTCGGTTGAACTGTAAAATACATCTGCCAAGGAGAGAATGATGATAAACAAAAACTGGGGTATTAAGAAATTTGCCCAAAGTCATTCATTCAGCTAGTAAACAGAAAAAAACTGGATTTGAATTGAGTTCTTCCTGATCCCAATACTAGAGCACCTCAGTAAGGAGGTGGAATCTTTCCAATCTCTGCTACCAGCCTAATACTCTAATCCCATTGTGGTAGGCAGAATAGTAATCCCAAACAGGTTCATGACCTAATCCCTAAAACCTATGAATGCGTTACCTTAACGTGACAAAAGGGATTTCGCAGGTGTGATCAAATTAAGAACCCTGAGAAGGGGAGATTACCCTAGATTGCTGGGAAAGGGGAGAGTGAGGAGGGGCCATGCAATCAAGAGGGTCTTTATAAGCGAAAGGGGGAGGGCAGGAGAGGCAGAGGCAGAGATGTGAAGACAGGAAGCAGAGGTCAGAGTGACAGGATTGCTGACACTCAAGACGGAAAGAGACTTCAAGCTGAGGAATCCAGGCAGCCACTAGAAGCTAGAAAATCAAAGACCACAGTACCCATTGGCTTAGCTTTTTCCCTTCCCCTCCTCCCTGGTTGTTTTCCACTGAGTTTTGCTTCCCTCCGTGCACACGTGTGCTCATGGGTTAGCTCCAATTTAATAGTGATACACAGGGTGTGTGTTTTTCCATTCTTATCATACACTGTTTGGGTGACAGGCACACCTATAGCCAGGACTCAAGCATTACAAAAATGATCAATGTAATGTAAAACATTTGTTAACCACTCCCTAAGGGGCATAAGGGCCCTTATATTTTGAAAAAATAAAAATTTAAAAAAACTTTAAGCAGGGGCAAAAAAACAGACAAAGAACAGATTCTGCCAACTGATGTAGAATCAGTTTGATGTAGCCCCATTTCAGACTTCTGACCTCCAGCTCTATAAGATAATGAGTTTGCATTGTTTGAAGCCACTAAGTTTGCAGTAATTTGTTACAGCAGCACAGTAAATTAATAGGGCCATGCTGGCTGGTCCGAAGGTAGTGAGTTATCTCACGTGATTGTTCACAGTCAGTTACAGATTGAACTCCTTGTTCTACTACTTTCCCCCCTCCTCACTACTGCACTTGACTAGTCTTAAAAAAAATTAAAAAAAAATAAAAAAAAAAAAAAAAAAAAAAAAAAAAAAAAAATAGGGCCATGCTACCACAATGAGAGAGAGAGGTTTGCGTTATAACTTCATCTGTTCAAAGGCAGGCCGGCCAACTCTGAACTCAGGACCAAAAGGAGTGAACAATGCTGAGAGGAGCCACTTAGGGGTAAGCTATAAAAAGGGATGCAGTGGTTCCTGGGCAAGACCTCGCGTGGCTGAATGCACGAAGAGGCCACGTGCAGAGGCTCACTGCCAGCAGGGAAGGAAACAGGTAGGGAGGAGGCACTCACAACTCCAGTCCCTGCCTCTATAAAGCCACCCATCCACCCAGTTCCTGGATGTTCTCCCAGGAGAGGATCCAGAGCCATCTTATGTTTTTCTGGTTGTTTTTCTCGAGAGAAATTTCCGGAAGAGCCGGCAATACTGGAAGGGAGCTGCAGGAGGGCTTGGCCATTTTCTGGTCACCAGCCCATCCTATTCAAGACCAAGACCAACACCAACACCAATACCACTCCTCAGCAGCCACACTTGGGAAACCAAGTCATCGTTAAATAGGAAACTGATCCCATAATGAACCATTTTGAAAGCCAATAGTCTGCCCATCCCACAGCCAAATGAGCCACAGGAGGAGACCCAACATCTCCAGGTGTCATCTGGCCACAAGCACACATCGCTCCAGAATCCGGGCCTCACTGGTCTCCAGGAGGTTGCACCCCATTTCCACCGTGCAAATCTGGCCCCTGGTTAACAGCCAGAAATCCAATCTTCGGACACAAGGACAGCAGCGAAGGGCCACCACGATGGCTCTCCTGTTCTCTACCTGAGGCTCCTCTTCCAGCAGCTACAACAGGGTCCAAAGATGAGGGAGTAAGGAGGCAGCAGCAGCTGACATGCTGCAGGCCAGTGCTGCAGCCTGGCTGTCCCCACACTGGTGGCCTCGGCAGAGATACAGAACTGGCCAAGTCCGGCTCCAGTGCAGCCTTCCTCCTTCCAGAACCCCCTCGGTGGACCCTCCCCGGGCTTCACTGCTTTATGCTCACATGGTTTTCAACTAAAATTAACTTTCTCAGTCACTCAACAAATGTCTACTGAGCACAGACGGGCACCATGCCAGACACTGGGGATACAGTTGCTACGAGTGCTACAAAAGAAGAGGGGTGTGGTGCCACAAGAACGTGGGAGGACAAGACGACCTAGCCAGGAAAGGCCTCCCCCCAGAGGAAGGGGTGTTTGCACTGAAACTTGAAAAAAGACACTGGGTATTAAAAGGAGCTAGACGAGGCAGCTCAGTATCTCTCGGGGTATTTATCTGCATTTATGAAATGCTTCGAAACCCAAAGGCAGGCATAAAAATGATACCAATGGATATAAATAGCTCCTTATGGTTTATAAAACATTTTTCTATGCATTATCCCAGATTCAACAATAGCACTGGAGAGCCAGAACAAGTAGCATCATGCTCTGCCTTTTATAAACGAGGAAACTGAGATTAACCGTAGATGCCTCGCCAAGGTTATATATTAAGTCGAGGACGAGATCCAAGCCCAACTCTCATTGTTCTTCATTGACAGCTCTCCTGACTACACAGGACTGCCCTCCCAAGAAAGCTAAAAAGCGAAAGGACAGATTGGTGTTCATATTTGGGGATGCCAATCATACCCAACGTTTGGCCGTCGGACCCACCTACTCACACGCAGGACCGATGGCGCAATGCCGGCAGCCTGGTTCCAGCAATGCCAGCCACCCTCCACCTTCAGCTAGCAACCTTCAAGCAAGCCACTTCACTGTCAGACCAACCCTGGGCTCATGCAGAACATCCCTGAACTTTGATAATTGTTCTAAGGTATACAGCAAAAAAGAAAAAAAAAAATTTAAATTAAAAAAGGAGCCATATTCCCTCTTCTCTCATTCTCCTCTTCCAACCAACATCTTCCCAGCCTTTTGGATCTTTGGTAAACAAGAGCAGGACAATCATCCATCAGTTCTAGGGAGCATCTCTTTAGCTTCCATCTTGCCTGGGTCATTACAGAGATCAGAGGCTAATATAGGCAATAAGCCTATAAAACCAGGCAGCTGGTATGTAGTGGGGAAAGTTCCAGATCTGGTATTAGAGGCCTGCAGGTTTAGTCTCAGTTCTAACACTTCGCTTATCCTCTTTGGTAAACCATAATCAAGGAAGCTGTGATGACGATGCAAAATGGTACAGCCACTATGAAGAGCAGTATGGAGGTTCTTCAAAAAATTCAAAATAGTGGTGCGCACCATCTCAGGAGGAACAGGCTGGAATCTCTAACTCCGGTGGCACAAAGGCAAAATATGTAACCTAAACATTTGTACCCCTGTAATATGCTGAAATTTTTAAAAAGTTTTTTTTCAAAAAAAAAGAAAAATTGAATTACCATATTCAGCGATCTCATTTCTGTTATATACCCGAAAAAATTCAAAGCAAGATTTCAAAGAGATATTTGCATGCTCATGTTCATTGCAGCACTATTCACAATAGCCAAGAGGTAGAAGCAACCCAAGTGTTCACAGATAGATGAAAAGATAAAGAAAATCGTTTTTATATACCCGGTGGAGTATTATACAGCCTTGAAAGGGAATGAAATCCTATCACATACCACAACATGGATGAACCTACATTATGCTAAGTAAAATAAGCCAGTCATAAAAAAACAAATAATGTATGATTCCACTCATATGAAGTAGTCAAAATCATAGAAACGAAAAGTAGAAAGCTGATTGCCAAAGCCTGGGTTGGGGAGTGGGGAGGAGATTGTGTTTAATGGGTAGAGAGCCTCAGTTTCTCAAGATGAAAAAGTTCTAGAGCTCTGTAGCACAATATGAATATATTTAACACTACTGAACTTTACACTTAAAAACAGTTAAATTAATAATATTGTGCATTGAAAAAAGATGCCCCAGGAAGATAACATAAATTCAGAAAGAACATCAAGAAGGTGAGAGACGAAAAGAGAAACATAGAGAGGGAAGAGGAAAAGCATCAGTCAAATCAACAAAGTCCACATATTTAGCTCAGAGCCCGCTGGGGTGTGGGGCTGGGGGAGGACAGGAAAGCAAACACCTGCTGCAGCCCCAGCTCAGAGGATGCATGTGACATCCTCAGACAGATCCCTTCCCTCTGAGTGCTTCCCCCTCTGGGAAACGGGGGGCGATCCCCACTGCCCCCCAACTGTCTCCTGCAACGTTCCAGAGAGGATCAGGGAGATCGTCATCTCACACAGGTGAGGCCCTGTGACCCTCGTCATAACTGCTGCTTTCTGAGGACGACCCACCGCCCAGGCCAGGCTGCAAGGCCTGTGTCTCCTGAACCCGTAAGAGCGCCCAGCAACCACAAGCCTACCCAGTGTTCGCTTGGCACCGTTCTACGCGAAAGGACAAAGTCAGGAATAGTCCTTTACACAGAAATCCCATGCCCTAGTTCTTGACAACTGTAATTACAGCCAAAACAGCTTTTAAAAAAAGGAAAAGGAGAAAAGAAAATAGCGGCCTGGGCTTAGCAGTGAATTGTGGGGTTTGGGGTAAAACAACTAGAGCCACTTGCTATTAACTGTGGCCAGTCTAAACAAGCGGCCGGACAGCCAGACCAAACAGCTTTCTGGCCAATTAATTGCTCCCTCTAAATTAATGAGCTGCTCATTAAGCACTGGAAGCGGCCCATGGGAGTGGAGCTGCAGGAAAAGGCCCAGGGGCCACAGAGCTGGCAGGTGCTGAGGGAGGAGACTGGAGCCACACCCCAGCCCCAAGAGCCTGCGGGTCCCATGCCCAGCCAGCCTCAGCCTCCCTCTGCTTCCCGGTGACGTTTTCCTGTACCTCTGTCCTTCCGAGTTGTGTTTCTGCTACTGGCTCCCTTACTGGGGAGGTTCCATGTCCCAGTTCCTTGATTCCTCAACTGGGGTCATGACTCACATTGAGTGTCACAAAGAGCCTCCGGCAGGGTTACAAAAGGGCAGGCACAGACCTGGGTGTGAATCCCAACTCCACCTGTTAACAGCACCTTAGCACCTTGACCTCAAATTATTTAACCTACGCAGGGTTCCATTTCCTCATCTCTACAATGGAATAATATCCTCACATCATCTAGAGTAATTTTATTTTTGGGTTTTCTTTTTTTTTTTTGGTTTTTTTGAGACAGAGTCTCACTTTGTTGCCCAGGCTAGAGTGAGTGCTATGGCGTCAGCCTTGCTCACAGTAACCTCAAACTCCTGGGCTCAAGCAATCCTCCTGCCTCAGCCTCCCAAGTAGCTGGGACTACAGGCATGCGCCACCATGCCCAGCTAATCTTTTCTATATATATTAGTTGTCCAATTAATTTCTTTCTATTTATAGTAGAGACGGGGTCTCGCTCTTGCTCAGGCTGGTTTCAGACTCCTGACCTCGAGCAATCCTCCCGCCTCGGCCTCCCAGAGTGCTAGGATTACAGGCGTGAGCCACCGCGCCCGGCCTTAGAGTAATTTTAAATAGTAAATAAAACATTATTTCAATATTAGAAAGCTTAACAAAGCACCTGACACGTAAGTAACTACTACTAGTAGTAGCTACTATGAATAGAGAGATTACTTTCACAATGATAATGATATCAGTGGCAACACATTCCCTGTCCTTCAGTCAAATGTGAAAAAGAGGGGAATTTTTTTGGTTGAAACCAGGACAGGACAGGACAGGCCCAGCACCAGTCCTTCTCATCACAGCAGCAACAATGACAACTGGGGTGAGAGCAACAGCAGCCCATCCTGACCACAGTGATATCCCTAATATTGCCCAGCCGAGGCCTCTGTGCTCTCTGATCCAGAAGGTAAAGGAAGAGAAGAAGCCTGAGAACACTGAACACCATGCCTGCAGCAAAGGGGTGATGAAATGTGCATTTTCTCACCAGACCCAGTGGGAAAAATGCATTCGGGCCACATGCCTGCCCCTTCCTAGACCCATGCCACTCCTCAGTACACCTCTCCGAGCCTGGGTTTAATCTAGAAAATGAGGGCAACTGATCCCCCAACTGATTCGCAGCTTCCCTGCGAACAGTGAATGAAATAACTCATGGGAAAGTGCTTTGAAGCTACTTGTTACTTATGCCCATGAAAAATAGTACTGTTGTATTTAATAGCAGGCTCAATAAATCCAACTTAACAATAAAAAAAAAAATGCTGAAAGACTGGGAGGATCAACGCAGTGAAAAGATTATTTTGTTAGGCTGATGGACTACTCAGAGAAATAGCAGCAAACATGCTAATTTTCTTCCCAAGGTTGCTGTCATTGAATTGAGATGATGAGATGAAGAATTGGCTGAAAAGTAAAACTAACAGCAAAATGAAGTTCCTATCACCAGTTACATGTTTTCCGTGTAGGTAAGTAGATTATTCTAAAGGATGATGAGGCCAGGCATGGTGGCTCACACCTGTAATGCCAGCATTTTGGGAGGCCAAGGCAGGAAATTAGCTTGAGACCATGCATTCAAGCAGCCTGGGCAACAGAGTGAGACCCTGTCTCTACAAAAAATTTAAAAACTAGTCAGGTATGGTGGTGCGCACCTATAGGCCCAGCTACTCAGGAGGCTAAAAAAGGAGAATCACTTGAGCCCAGAAGTCTAGGCTGCAGTGAGCTATGATTGCATCACACGGCACTCCAGCCTGGGAGACAGAGCAAGACCTTGTCTCTAAAATTATAATTAAAAAATAAAATAAAAAGATAGAGAGCAATGACCCCAAACCAGGCTTCATCCAGGGATAACCAATTCAGTCACCTTCAACACCAATTCTTTCTAAAAAACACAATTAATCCATTTGATCAATCCCAAACCTACCTATAAAATGCGCAAGTCCAAGATAATTTCTTCTGTTCCACTATGGAGCACATGGACAAATTCCTCCACAGTGATCAGAAGGCAATTTAATTCTTGTTCAATTCTGCTCCATGCACCACAGAGTTAAAGCAACAAGTTGGAATATATTCCCACTCTTCTAAAAGCACACGAAATGGCAAAAAAGAATCCCATAGACATTTCTGGACCTAAAGCAGCCAACCAAGGAAATTTTGTTGAAATCTCATTTAGTCTAGAAAATTCAAGTAACTCTTATATTGTATGCCTCAATACATTGCCTTTTTAAAAAAAATGTTTTGAGTCGACTATCAGCTGATTACTAAACCTTTTCTCCAAAAAAATCTTTGAATAAAAAGATACTTCATCATTCTTTCACTCCCTGGCCAGCCCACACACAGCCTCAAGGGTAACGCAAGTCTTGGTTTGAAGAGCTGCAACTCCCGAGAGAGGGAAGATGGTACCCACGCCCCCAACCGTTACGTGCATTTTAACATTGGCCTTTTATCAAGATCAGCCACCAAACTCAGAACTGCTTCCTGGACGGTATAGGGAGAATATAGGGGGCTCTGGGGTCTGCAAGGGTGCAGCGACCGATCTGACCCCTCCAGCACCACCTGAAAGGGCCGGCAGCTAAGGTTCTTGAATTCCAGCTCCACACAGCCCCACCTCCAGCCACTCACCCGAATCCGACGCATGGCGGCCACAATCTCCACCCTGCTGTTGGGCCTCGGCACATCCAGGCTTCCTACGTACTGTGGGGAAAAAGCAAACACTCATTGAGAAAAGGGATAGCAAGGGTCCCTCACCGCAGAATGGAAGTGGTGGCCCACCTTGGAGGCCATCCAGTTCATTCTCCCCATTTTACAGACAAGGAAATTAAGAGCCCAGAGGATGTTTTGTTTTGAGACTGTTTCTAACTTCGTAAAATGCAACTTAACCAGAACTTAAACTGCTTACTTTTTCACCTTACTCTGAATCGGAGATGCAGTGATGCAGCGAGTAGAGCATTGTGTTTAACCAAGCAGGCTTCCGAATCAGAAAGGCTCGGGTGTGAAGACTCTCCCACCACTATCTTTATGGCAAGACTCGACTTCCTCATCTGTAAAATGGGTTTCAGTGAAGATCTAATGAACGACAATCTCTTAAACAAAAGTGCTTGGCAAATATTAGCACACTCAAAAAGAAAAAAAGAATATATACTCTTTTTTAAATTAATGGAATATCACTGAGTCATTAGCCCTAGATGTTTAGAGACCTCATATATTTGATTAAGTTCCTGATTGGAAGAAAGGAATGGACTGTTTTTTAAAAATTTTAACCTTATTATACTTTTAACTTATTTTCAAAACCAAATTATGGCCGGGCGTGGTGGCTCACACCTGTAATCCTAGCACTCTGGGAGATCGAGGCGGGCGGATTGCTCAAGGTCAGGAGTTCAAAACCAGCCTGAGCAAGAGCGAGACCCCGTCTCTACTATAAATGGAAAGAAATTAATTGGCCAACTAAAAATATATACAAAATTTAGCCAGGCATGGTGGCGCATGCCTGTAGTCCCAGCTACTCGGGAGGCTGAGGCAGAAGGATCGTTTGAGCCCAGGAGTTTGAGGTTGCTGTGAGCTAGGCTGACGCCACGGCACTCACTCTAGCCTGGGCAACAAAGCGAGACTCTGTCTCAAAAAAAAAAAAAAAAAACAAAAAAAAACAAATTACATGCAGGTTAATGTTATGAGCACTTTTTCATTGTAAGCTATTCAAATAATGTAGATGTATGCAGAGAAAAAGAATAAAGTCCCCATTATGAACACCTGATATACATCTCTTTGTGTACTAATGGACATATATCACAGTCATGGAGGAGAATTTGTTTTACATAAAAGGTGCACATTACTCACACTGTTCCGCAACTTGGTTTTTTTGACTTTAAGTGCAACTTGGGCATCTTTCTATGCCAATGCACACAGGTCTCTCACATTACGTGGAATGACTAACCTCCTGATGAAAACTTAATGCTAGACCAGCCTGAGCAAGAGCGAGACCCCATCTCTACTAAAAAAAATAGAAATAAATTATCTGGACAACTAAAAGTGTGTGTGTGTGTGTGTGTGTGTGTGTGTGTATATATATATAAATATATAAAAATAATTAGCTGGGCCTGGTGGTGCTTGCCTGTAGTCCCAGTTACTTTGGAGGCTGAGGCAGGAGGATCGCTTGAGCCCAGGAGTTTGAAGTTGCTGTGAGCTAGGCTGACACCATGGCAATCTAGCCCGGGCAAAGAGCAAGACTCTGTCTCAAAAAAAACAAAACAAAAACTTAATGCTATGTCACTATTACAAACCATGCTTCCATGAACCTCCCCACCCACACATCTTTGAGCTCATGTAAGTAGCTCTTTAGGCTGGATTCCCAGAAGCGAGATTGCTGAATCAAAAGTATAATCTCTAGATATCATTTCTTGTAAGGATGAAATTTTAAAAAAGAGGAGGACAATTCAACATTTATTAAGCATATGCAATATCAGTTCCTTCATATATACCATCCCATTACACACTGACCCATGGGGATTTGCCTTTCTTTTTTACCCACAAATCATATAAAACAGCCCAAGGGATAGCCTAGAAATTAACATCCCCAGAATAACTTTCAAAAGCCTACCCAAGCAAAGATTGCATTAACCGGAGAAGATAAGAGCAGCACAGTCATCTGTGCTGGAAAGGTATTTCCTGTGGTTACAGGAAAAGAATGTTTTTCCCAAAATCTAGAGCTAAAGGCCTGGCCCCAGTGAAGAGGGTTTCGAAAACTAAATACTGCAACAGGGTTTTCCCTAGTATTGATCAACAGTTTGTGCTGATAAACTGAAGAGCACAATTCCAAGCAGCCAGCGGTAAAAGTAGCCAGCACACTGCAGTTTGGTCCCAAGAGGACAGCCCCACACAGCCTGTGAGAAGACACATAGCTGCCAACAAAGAACCTTGCACCTTGCAGAGATAAATGAAGCCACCTAGGTCTAAGAGAGTGGCCAGATTTAACTGTGGTGGCATCTCTCCCCTCTGAGCTCTGCTGGGGCCAAGCAGTCTGTGCAGGCAGGAACACCAGCCTTCAGGGGCTCATGTTCCCTCAGCCATCACGTGCCAGCTGGGACCTCAGGACCAAGCAAGGTCACCCATTACAGAGGAGCCTGGGGGACTGCATGGTCCTCCCACATTGGAAAGGAGCCCTGCCCAGGGAGACCCGCCACTGGGCCTAAACACAAATATGCAGATGGGGCCATCCCCACCCTGCTACCCCGACCCAACCCAAGCCCATCTCTCCCTCCTCAGGAAAACGCACTGCTCGACTGTGAACGCCGTCGCAGTCAGGAAACATGGGCCTGGGGGAGACAGAGCAGCTCAGATGGAGAGGAGAGGAGGCTTTCTAGCTTTGAGCAAGGTTTCCTCCCAAGGGCTCACATGAAGACACCCAACTTCTTCACCCCACAAGTGCCTCCTTCACTCCATCAGCCACCACCCAAGCTGGTGCACGTGCACATGTGCACCACACGCCTTCGCACACACTCATGGCACACACCATGCCACACAGTCACCTCACACCACACCCCTACTCATTCATCTTCCTTCCTTCCTTCCCAATCTTATGAAGAAAATCACTAACACGCCCTTCTGAGAACGAGCCTGGAGCAGATCACCCATCTCCACTGTAGCTCCACCTTAGGGTCGTCCCTAAGAGATTAAAAGGATATGGAAAGTGGGATTCAGTCCACATCTCCTAGACAAAAGCCAAATATCCACACTAATAACATGAATTAGAAAGCAGAACCACAACGCCAGGGAAGCAGAGAGACAACAGAAAGCCTACTGCCCAGGGCAAAACCAGAGGGTATGGTAAGTGAACACCGTTTTTCTTTGCATGTGGACGATCACAGCAGAAAGAGTACCTTGGTAACTAACCATTACGTTGGGCACCACTAACTTCAGTCTCTCCCCCAGTCTCTAAATTGAACAAAGAGTAAGACACAATCTAAGACCAGACCCACTTGCTGGAGGTGGTCCCTACAACTGTTCACTTTCAATGGTCAAGCACGCCATCATACCTGTGGCAAGCCAAACCTTGGCAGCACCACCCCCACTCTGGATTAGAATGTGCCGGCTCCGCAGGTAGATAAGGTTCAAGCCTGGGAGCCAACCACCTTCAGCAGGGGTCCTCAAACTTTTTAAACAGGGGGCCGGTTCACTGTCCCTCAGACAGCTGGAGCGGCGTTGGAGATTGCGGCGCACATTCCACACATGCGCACTGTGGGCCCAGGAGGAGTCGGCTGCTAAGCAGGACAGGCAGCGGCCACAAAAACACCCAGCGGGCCGGATAAATGTCCTCGGTGGGCCGCATGTGGCCCACGGGCTGTAGTTTGAGAATGTCTGACCTTCAGAGATGCAGCCTCTGTCAATGCCAACAGAGATCAGGCAAGATTCCCTGCCTTCGGTCCAAGGTGGATGCATCGTGACAGGGCATCACTCAGAAATGGCATTCCCTTTATCTGCCTCTCCTGCAGAATACAGGGTACCAAGGACTCCTAGGACAATGGAGGTGGGTTGGCCCGATGCCTGGGAATTGGAGGAATCATTTTCAAAGCAGAAACTCATGCTTTTTTTTCCTCCTTCCCCCATGTCAGCTCCTCCCCTGGCCTTCCTCGTCTTAACTGATAGCCCCCAGTCAATCCGCCAGTTAGTTCAAGCATGAAACCTGAGTGTCATCCTCAAATGTGCATCTTGCTTATCCATCACAGCTACTCAGTGATCAGGACCTGTCAATTCTCTCTCCTCCACCTCTCCATCTATATAGTCTCTACCTGATCCCAGAAAACCTTCCTCTGTCAGTCTATACAACAGCCTCCTCGCTGGTGTCTCCACTGCCCCTGTGGCCCTCTCCAAACCACTCTCCAATAGGCCGTCAGAGTGGTCTCTTTAAAATGCAAATTGGATCACTTTATTCCCTTGCTTAACAACCTCCCATGCTCGCTTCCATTTGCTCTAAAAATGCCAATCAAAATCCTCAGCATGGGCCAGACACCGAGGCTCACGCCTGTAATCCTAACACTCTGGGAAGCTGAGGCGGGAGGATTACTTGAGCTCAGGATTTGGAGACCAACCTGAGCAAGAGTGAGACCCTGTCTCTACCAAAAATAGAAAAATTAGCCGGGCATGGTGGTACATGCCTGTAGTCCCAGCTATTCGGGAGGCTGAGGCAGGAGGACTGCTGGAGCCCAGGAGTTGGAGGTTGCTGTGAACTATGATGATGATGTCACTGCACTCTAGCCAGGGCAACAGAGCGAGACTCCATCTCCACAAAAAATTCTCAGCATGGGCTACATAGCCACATAGTCCAGCTTCATCTCATATCAATGGCCTCTCCATTTATTCAGAAGTTCCTCGAACACACCATATCCTCTCACATGTGAGCTTCTACACATGCACTTCCCTGTGCACAGAACACTCCTCTACCCTCTCACCTTCCACCATGCATGATCCTAGAGATCTCTGCTTAATCTGCTTCCCCTGGCTGATCCCTTGGAAAGGAGAGATGCCCGAACTCCCTACAATTCTCCTTATGGCATCCACACGTGGCCAAAAGCATGCTGTATTCATCACTGGCTGTCCATGCCCTACCACAGTCCAGGCACATAGGAGATGTTCAAAACACACGTGCCGGACTGGAATCCTCCAAGAATGAACACACATTCACCCAAGGTTTTCATGAGACAATCTGCCTTCTGAGGAGAAGCCTGACCCATAGATTCTGCCCGCTGTTCCAGCGTCAGAGGTATTAGCCTGCTTCCTCCAGGCAACCCTTCCACCCTGTATAGTCCTGTTGTGAGTCTATAAATTTACCTGACTTTTATCCAGGTACTTGAATTGAACCCTAAGTCAGATGCTCTTACAGGGCACATGCAATTCCTGGCTTCCCAAGACATGGCGGGATGTTAAACCTTTCTGTTGGTGGCTTTTTAATCACCTGGCATTCTGTAAGACTTCTGGACCACTTCTGAGTCCTGTCCGCCTTCCAGGAATCCCTGCTGTGACACATTAAACAGGGCCTCTATTCAGAATATCAACCACAGAACTTGAAGGGGAAATGAGGTAAAGAAGTTAAAAATATCAGGGCCTACTTCTTTTTCATTAACATCTAGAGAGACAAAAAAAAAAAAAAACTGTAAGGAAGATACAAATTGTATGGGTCATCAAGATATGAGATTATCTGTATCTATTTTATTTGTGGCTTCACCTTCCAGAAAAGAAGTTGTCGAGCACAAATCAAGTTAACTGAAGGACTTCAGATATATTTATAAATTTCTGGGCAACTCAGCCTCAGTACTAGGTTAATATCTCACTGTTTTCGTTTTCTTGCTTCTATCCTATTTTCTGGAGATTAACTTCTGAAGACACTGATAAACTGAACTGTAGCGTCCCCTGTACATGAATCACGACAGGAAAAGTGACAAGAACAGCTTGAAACGTTCACCAATATAATCCCACCCAGAGACTCCCTAGACTTTGTGCCAGCACCTTCCTCTGGGAATTCCCTTTATTTACAGTGTTTCCGTCAGGTGTTTCCAGACACAAGGTAAAAATTTATGTGCCCATCAAAAATAAATGCATCGGGTGATTCTGCTTCTGATAACGCTGGAGTGAGTGGTATCGGGATAAGCCTCCCACAAATAACAACCAATAAACCCTGAACAAGATTTTTTAAAAAATCGTTTTGCACAGAATGTACAACACAGAAAGTCAATTGCAATATAAACTATGCGTGTCAGTAATAATGCATCGATATTGGCTCCTCAATTGTAGCAGCTGCACCTACCACACTCATGCAAAATGCTAATAACAGGGAACACTGGGGGTAAGAGGGATTCATAGGGGTACATGGGGAATCTATCCTTGCTTTGCAATTTTTCTGTAGGCCTAAAACTGCTCTTAAAAAGTAAAGTCTATTAGTTAAAATCATAGTAATAACTTTTAAAGCATTGGAGAGACAAAAAAAAACAGGTATAGATTGGTGGGGAATTAACCTTTGAAAGAAGGGACGTGAGCCAGGCGAGACCCGGGTTTTTGGGGTCTTGAGCCTGGCAGCACAGTCCCAGCGGTGCAGCACGGGTTGGCTGGAGCTCAGGCAGAGCAGCTCGCTCTGACAGCCTGAGTTGAACACTAGAGATCGGGACAGCCAGAGGAGCTTGAAATTGAGGGCAAAAATCCCAGGCAGAAAGGAGTCACAGAGGGGAAGCCCCTCAAAATCGTGTGTAAACCCCAGCCAGGTTCTTGGCTCACCCCGAAACTGCACGTGTGCACAGGAGACCCCAAGGCGCCCAGCAGACAGGGTCAGCTGGAAGAGCAAGAAAACTACAGATTTTAGCTGCTGCCCACCTCAGGGGAAGGCAGATTTAGGATTTCAGACGAGCCAAGTTAACTGTCTTTAAGGACAAGATGCATTCTTCAGAGGGGGTAGCGAATCTCTGTTGTGGGTCTGTTAAAACCCACTGGCCAGCCCGTGCAGCAAGGCCATGGGGAAAGCAACGGGCTCCATATCGGGCATAACGC
The DNA here is from genome assembly GCF_040939455.1 of Microcebus murinus. Taxonomy (NCBI): domain Eukaryota; kingdom Metazoa; phylum Chordata; class Mammalia; order Primates; family Cheirogaleidae; genus Microcebus; species Microcebus murinus. The sequence continues at coordinate 109,927,281 of NC_134105.1, read as the reverse complement.
GAAGGTCCTTGTCCCTGCTGCGTCCCCAGCCCTCATCTGCCTCAGCCCACAGCAGATACCATGTGAGATTCAGGAGAAACTCGCCCACCTTCTTTCTCAGAAAAGGACAGTGAGGCCCAAAGCCGTCAGCAGATGGCAGAGAAGAGGCCAGGTCTCCCCCAAGCACCCAGCTTCCTGTCCAGGACCCTGCATTCTTCCCAACTCTCCCCGTTTGGGGTCTCAAACCCAGTCTGGTCTCCCTGCATCTCATTCCCTCTGGTCTCCCGGCCACACTACGTCCTCTCTCCAAAAGGCACAAGAGTTCAGAGGGGGAAAAAAAAAATCTGATATCCTGCTCGTGTCTAGAAATGACCAGCTGTGATGTGCCCATCTGAGTTGGTCCCTTAACCTATCCTCTGTCCTGATATCTTCCAGAAAAGGGAATCAAAGGAGCTTCCTAAAGGGCAAGTCCCTCCCTGCCTGCAGAAACTGTGCTTGTGCACAGCTGAGCGTCCCGCTGAGTGCGATTCCGAATGTGACCAGGGTGAAAGTTCTCGCCTCATTTAGCATGGAACAAAGCAGCATTAACTGCAGCTCAGAGCAGCCCGGATTCCAGGGCAGCGCACTCCGCCAGTGACCTTCCAATAAGTGCGCTGGGGGAGGGGAGGACAAGGGGAAAAGTTGTCTCAGGGTGGCCCGCTCCCCACTTGGGATGCCTGCTCAGTGCTCCCCAGGTGCCCAGGTGTGGAGAGACTGAGGTGGGACTGGGAGCACCCACATGGGCATTTACCAGCGTCCTCACGCTCCACTTCAATCAGACAGAAGCCTCAGTGCCGATCACACCCCCACCACCACTCTCACTTGTTCACTCACACACACATACACACACACACACACACACACACACACACACACCAGAAAAGCTTCCAAAATGCTTAAAATGCAGCTGCACACCACGTATTTATTTGTAGTCTAAGAGGAATGAGGCGCTTATATTTCTTCCTCCCTCTCCCAGCCCATCTGAAAAAGGAAGCACTATTTGAAGGCCATCTGATGCCTCTGTGTCACTATTGATCAGTAGCTCAGCAGGGCCGATGAATGTGCCAGAGATCACAGCAGAATCCTTCCTGCTCCTCAACATTAAGGGGCTGGGTGCAAAATAATTGCAGTGACTTGTCTTTATGCTAATGCCATGCGATTCTCTAAAAGGGGCAGAGGGTAAGATGGAACCATCCAATGCGCCCATGGGGAAGGCTGCCTCTTTCAGTTCTTTTGGTCTCCATTAGCAAAAGCTTAGATGGGTTGGCCTGATTATTTTTCTTTACTATGAGGATCTGAGGGATACAGCGAAGAGGAGAGAAAAAAAGCAGGAAGACAGGGAAACTGCTCTGGCCTTTCAACTATTAGCTCCTGAATAAAAGCCTTAGGTTGGTGATTAAAATCTCCGGCTTGAGTCACAGAGGCAGGCACGGGGCAGAGGCCAGGCTGCACCCTTTGCCGTGCCTACCTGGGATGCTAACTTGGCCAGCAGATTATTCCTCCTGGGGAAAAAAACAGGAAGAGAGAAAGCCCAAGGCACGATGAGAGGCAGAGAGAAAAACTGACCAAGGCTATATGATAGCTAAGTCATCATCTATGCCAGGTAAACCAGGAATGGAGAGTTGAACAAATACCAGGAAATAAACAGGGAAGTCAGATCCAATGGCAGAGCTTGTGTGGCCTTAAATACCATTTGATCCCACCCTCATTTTACAAAGGGAAAAAGTGAGATTTCAAAGGAATAATGGAAACATATGGTAGGACTCCAAACTAGTACAACCTTTATGGAAAACAATATGGAGATTCCTCAAGGAAATAAATGTAGACCTACCATTCGACCCAGCAATCCCACTACTGGGTATCCAAAGAAGTCATTTTATCAAAAAAGACACCTGCACTTGAATGTTTATTGCAGCACCATTCGCAATTGCAAAGACATGGAATCAACCTAAATGCCCTTCAATTCATGAGGGGATAAAGAAAATGTGGTACACACCACGGAGTACTATTCAACCACAAAAAAAGAATGAAATAATGTCTTTTGCAGCAACCTGGATGGAATTGGAGATCGTTATCCTAAGTGAAGCATCTCAGGAATGGAAAAATACCAATATGTACTCTCTAAAAACTGAGAGCTCATCGCTGGGCACACATGGGCAAAAAGAGATGTAAAGGTCATAGGAAATCAAGAAAAGGGGAGAGGAGGAAATGAGGGGTAAAAACCTACTGACTGGGTACAATGAGCACTATTCTGGTGATGAGAACACTAAAAGCCCTGACATAAGCATTAGAAAAGGTGTCTACGTAACAAAAACATTTGGACCTCCTTAATATTTTGAAATAACAACAAAAAAAGAAAATATGGAAACATAGCTTGTGAGTGGCAGAATCAGAACCAGCATGGGTCTCCCTACCCTGTTCTGCCACAATAATACTTTGGTAGGAAATAGGCGATCGGGATGAACACCAGCCAATGTGTTTGCTGCATTAATTCACTGCATTAAACTCAAATTGAGCTGGGTGAGGGTGCCCGCGCACGGACACCATATATCATGAGGTGACAAAGATACCAATGAAAAATTACAGGGCACTAAGATTTGCATAGAAAGGGCACGGATCCCTATTTGGTTCATTTGAATGGCTTTGAGAATGGAATTGAAGGTATATATTAATGAAGGAGGGAAAATATAATCCAACTACTGGAGAGGAACAGGGAGCTGAAAAGAGAGATGAGAAGGCCCCAAGATGGGATCCCTTATGCTTCACATAAAGAATGAAGGGGTTCAGCTTGGGGCAACACTGACATTGTATACCTATGAAATTCTAAGGATTTGAACTCCCGGAGCCTCTGTTTCACCTATGAAATGTACCAATTACCTGTACTGCCTACATGTCAGGGTTGTCTTAAGAATCAAAATTAGATAATGCAGATCAAAAGTTTTATAGTTTATAAAATATTATACAACCATAAGAAGCTATTCTTTATGTTATTATGTGATCACTTTGTGGGCCAATGTGGAGTTTTTTTGTTTATTTGTTTTGCAGACAGAGTCTCACTCTGTTGTCTGGGCTACAGTGCCGTGGCATCAGTCTAGCTCACAGCAACCTCAAACTCCTGGGTTCAAGCAATCTTCCTGCCTCAGCCTCCCAAGTAGCTGGGACTACAGGCATGCACCACCATGCCTGGCTAAATTTTTCCTATAAATTTTTCATTTCCCAGCTAATTTCTTTCTATTTTTAGTAGAGATTGGGGTCTCGCTCTTGCTCAGACTGGTCTCGAACTCCTGGCCTTGAGCCATCCTCCCGCCTCGGCCTCCCAGGGTGCTAGGATTACAAGCATGAGCCACCACATCCGGCAGCCAATGTGGTCGTGAAGGTACAGAATTCATATTTCTACAATAATCACTACAATTCTCATCGACTAATGACCAGGCACACAAAGTGAGGTGGTCTAAAATGCCACAGTTAATGGAAGGGTGGAACCAAGAAGTGAGCCTCAACAGGGTCAGAGAACACTGAAGAAGGAAGTGGTGAGCAGCACAAGCAGAGAGTATCACCAGTGGCCAAACCACACAGACAACCGACAAATGCCCCCACCTGCCACCCCTAGCAGGATAGGCTCAGTTTGAGGGAAGCCCCTTGTCACATTTCCCCTTGACTGAGCAGGCTGTCACTGGGAAAGCCTTCCTGGAGCTGGAGATGTGGGGTCTATAGTACAGTCACTAATGATTTATCAGCCTCACTGCTGAATGAAACCCCACAAATAAGTTAAACTTCCAGACAACTGGCATGTTTCCCATTTAAATACAAAGTTTCTATATTTTGAACTCTCTTGATTAGAAATCTCCCTAAAATATATTACACATCGTCCTAGCAATTGAGCCAGAATTCAATGTATTTCTTCAGGATCCAGAATAACCACTATATACATCACAAAATATAAGCTACAAATCAGCAATGACCCAGTGGTAAATGGCCCCAATCTACTATTACACCTTTTAAATCCTTGAAGCTGATTTTTAGGATTTTTCTAATGCTTCCTATGTTATTAGCAGAAAGAATAACAATATGCTATATATGCTTCTCTTCTGCCTTTAACAGTAACTGTCCCCACATCCTCAAGTACTAGGACAAGTCCAGCAACAGAGAAAAATTACATAGTGGCTAAGTGGGATTCATCCCAAGAACAAAAGGTTGGTTCAACATATGAAAATATCAATTAATGTAATACACCATATTCATAAAGGACAAAGACCATATGCTCATCTTAATAGCAAAAAAACAAAAAAAGCATTTGACAAAATCTAACATTTTTCATGATTAAAAAAAAAACACTCTACAAATTAGGAATAGAAAGGAACTTCCTCAAACTAATAAAGTGTATCTACAAAACCCCACATCATATTTAATAGTAGAAAACTGAAAGCTTTTCCCTTAAGATCAGGGAAAAAGACAAGGATGTTCACTCTTGTCACTTTTATCCAACCCTGAACTGGAGGTTCTAGCCAGGGACATTAGGCAAGAAGAAAATAAAAGGCATCCAGACAGGAAAAGCAGCAGCAAAACTCTATTCATAGATAATATGACCTTGTATATAGAAAATCTTTAGGAATCCACACACAAAAAAGTATTAGAACTAATGAATGTGTTCAAAAGTGAAATTAAGAAAACAGTTCTATTTATTATAGCTCCAAAAAAAAAAAATACTTAGGAGTAAATTTAACAAAAGAAATACAAGACTTGTGCCCTGTGAATTATAAAACATCATTGAAAGAAATTTAAGACAACATAAATTAACGCAAAGACATCCCATATTCATGGATTAGGAAACTTAAATAGTTAGGATACAATACTACCCAAATTGATCTATAGATTCAATGCAATGCCTATTAAAATCCCATCTGCCTTTCTTGAAGAAATTGACAAGCCAATCCTAAAATTCACATGAAGATGTAAGGGACCTAGAATAGCCAAAACAATCTTGAAAGCAGCAGCACAAAGTTAGAGGATTCAGACTTCCCAGTTTCAAAAATTACTGCATAACTACAACAATTAAAAGAGAGTATGGTACTGGCATAAAACTAGACATATAGATCAAAAGGATAAACTTTAGAGGCCAGAAATCCTTCTATGTATGGTCAATTGACTTGTGACAAGAGTGCCAAGACAATTCAATGGGGAAAGAATAGTCTTTCCAAAGATGGTACTGTGACAACTGAATATCCACATGCAAAAAATGAAGTTGGAGTTCTACCTCATACTCTATACAAAAATTAATTCAAAACATATCACACATCTAAATATAAGAGCTAAAATTATAAAACTCTTAGAAGAAAACACAGCACCTTAGAATAGGCAATGGTTTCTTAGAAATGAAACCAAACACACAAGTGACAAAAGAAAAAAATAAATTGGACTTCATCAAAATGAAAAGCACTGTGCTTCAAAGGACTCCACCAAAAACGTAGTAAGACAACTGATGGAATGTGAAAAAATATTGACAAATCATATCTAATAAGGACTTGTACCCAGAATATAACTCCTATGACACAATAAAAAGACAAGCAACTCAAATTGAAAACAGGCAAAGGACATGAACAGACATTTCTTCAGAGAAGATATACAAATGGCCAATAAGACCATGAAAAGATGCTTGACAATCAATGATTTGGGAAATGCAAATCAAAACCATGACGAGATATCACCTCACACCCACCAGGATGGCTAAAATAAAAAAGTAACAAGTGTTGACAAGAATGTTAAAAAACTGGAATCCTCATACACTGCTATAGGAGATAGTACAGCCACTTTTAAACAGTTTGGCAGGTCCTGAAAAAGTTAAACATAGAGTTAACATATGAACTAGCAATTCCACTCCCAGGATAAATGAAGACATATGGCCACGCAAAAGCTTGCACAAAAATATTCATAGCAGCATTATTCATAATAGCCAAAAAGTGGAAACAACCCAAATGTCCATCAACTGATGAATGGGTAAAGAAAATGTGGCATATCTATATAATGTGATATTATTCAACAATAAAAAGGAATGAAGTACCAATACATGCTACAAAATGGATGAACCTCAAAAACATTATGCTAAGAAGCTAGTCACAAAAGGCTACATATTGTATGACGCCTTTAGTGGAAATGCCCAGAATAGCAGGCAAGTCAACAGAAACACAAAGTAGATTACTAGTTGCAAGGGGTTCAGGGTGTGACTTAAAATTACATAGTGTTGATGGTTGCACAATTATGTGACTATACTAAAAACCACTGAATTGTACACACCTAAAAGGGTGAATTAATGGTATGTGAATGATATTTCCATAAAGCCGTTACCAAAAAACACATAAGAAATATCTCCTTCTGGCTGACTGCAGACTAGAAAATACAACTGCAACCAAATTAGATTTTGAGTGAGCTTCTGAAGGGCTCCTCTTTAAGGCAAGGCTATAGCCTCAGCATCCATCTTGGCTGCCCAAATATCCCTTCTCTGTCTCTCTGCATTGCTGGCTGTCATCTAGATATTTGAGTTCACCAGAGAAATAATCCCTGGGGCGGGGGGGATGAGCTAGACTATACTGAATTTTAGCTCTTCTAGAAGATATATTTTCCTCTCCAAAAGAATATGCATTTTTTTCTACATTGTAAGAGTATAGCAATCTCATTTCATATGCCTACTCCTCAGTGCAGTAAAATGGGATGGAAGCTCATAAAAGAGATTATTTCTGCATCATGCTGAAGCTTCCAGAACAATCCGGTCTAATCACCATGCCATTTCTGGGACTGCTTTCGTGAGCTGGGTTCACTGGGGTGACCTCAAAACACAAACAGCACCAATTTTCCACACCAAGAAAAAAAGATAATATTATCCATTTTCTAACTTTTAAATTCCAAATATTCAAAGACTATGACTGCAAGGAGAAAAGGAAAAAGTCATGTCATAGTGAGATTTTTAAAAAGGAAGAATTTCGAGGTTGGAAGGGACCCTAGACAAACACGTTTTCTAATGCACCCTCCATAGACACCTGAAATTTTCGTCTCTATAAAATCCCTACAAAGTCGTTAACCAGCCAGTGCTTAAATACTGCCATTAATGAAGAGACCACTGTCTCAGACAACAGCACCGCTGGAATGTTCTCCCTTTAAGGCAAGCTAAAATTGGTCTCCATAAAGATTCAGAGTCTACTCTCTCCTCAAATATGTAGATATTTCTTATCACCCTGTGTCCCTGGGCCCTCTCTTCTGGACATGTTGGTGCCTCTCATCTCTAGAGTTCAAAGCACATCATGGATAAGTCTTCACTATTCTCCTCAAAAACATGTCTCGAGTGCTACCGGCTCTGTGAAGTGCTACCATGAGTGCCCTCTGGCAAGCTAAGGCAAAGGAGGGGGCAATCTGAGAGAGATAAAATGAGGAAAGACAGAGTAAAAGAGTAGAAAGGAAGAAAGCAAGAGACAGAAACTGAAGAGATGACTAAGACGTCCGGCTGCAGAGACAGCCCCCACAGGCCGAGCTTCCGCCTCGCTGCCAGCCAAGCCCTGAGCAGCAGCAGCAGCAGCAGTTTCAAGAACTCCAGGTGGAGACACGCGTCAATCTGCAGCAGGCTCAGCCTCTGTGCCGCGTGGGCTTTTAATCTGTAGAGACGACAGGTACAGGTTCTTTTCTTCTCACACAGAATTGGGAAAACAGTAATATGGTGCACTTTGTATCTGTGAAACGAGAAAGGATGCTGAGGTAGTCCAGTTGTTAATGGGACCAGCTCAGGCAAAGTTTGTCTCTGGTGACCTTTCACCTCTCATGTTTGGTCCCACTCCTCATCTTTCCAGGTATCCTGTTATCCAACCCTCCTCCCTGTGTAGCACCAATCCCTCCCCACTTTTCCCCACCAAAACTCTGCCTGTCCTGTGTGTCAAGTGCTCCACCGACCTCCCTTCCACAGAAAAGCTAACTAATTAAGCAAACCAATCATGTTAGGACAACACAGGGAGAGAACGGCCTAATTGATTAGCCCAGCCGGATGACACACTCAGATCTTAACGGCATCTCGCACAAACCAAATAGCCTTAGAGGCTCTTCATTGGCCATCACTGTTTGCAGATCAGTAGAGTGGCAGATCACTAGAGTGGACAATTGGGGACAGAGATGCCTATTACAACATGGAAGCTTCCATCTATTCTGGCTAAGTGATTCTGGCCCTGCACAGAGAACCACAGAGGCTGGGATTAAAGACTTTTAAGGAAGGTAGTAAAAACCAACAGGAAGAACCTGGGCTTTGGAATCAGACCTGGACTGAAATCTGAGTTTCAGTTTCTTCTCTTATAAAATGGAAAGAATACCATCTTCCTTAAACCACCACTGTAAAGATTAAATGAGATAATATGTATAAAGTACACAGCATTTAGACCTTTCAGCTCCATACCTAGGTAAATTTTCCCTGTCAGATTTATTTACACTTACCAGAGTTGTGAGTTAAGATCCGTTTGATTCTTAGATTAACTGTGTCTCCCCTAACTAGACTGCTCTGGTAAGCTCCAAAGTAATATTGTTACCATTTTCACTGCATCCTGAGCGCCTAATAAAAAGCCTAGCCCATCAGATGAATGGACAAATGGTAGCTTTTCCTGTTTTTAGGGAAGAACCTTTGAGATGTTATCTAGTTCTTTACCTACCTGCAGGCAGTCCCCACACCTCCCACGCTATAAAGACTCCATCTCATTTCCCAACTTCCCATGGGGACGCACCCAACAGTCCTCATAGCAGAGGAATTAATCATTCTTATTAACAGCAGCAGCAGCAGCACAGAACAGCAAATACTTCTGTAATGATTTTTCAGATAGGGTAAATCCAGGTAAGCTAAAGAAAGGAGGAAGTCTGAGAAATCAAAAGTCACAGCAACAATTCCTCTCACTAAAAGGCGGTAAGAAAAGCTGCAAGGATAATCAAAGTCCAATCAAAGAGAAAAGTGTACAATGGGTGGCCAGGACACCAGGCAGAGGTGAGGGGCACCCAGAGACCGTGAAGACAGATTTTTTCGTAAGGACAGACAGACGAGACAGACATTAGCGCTAGAAAGTAGTTCTAAGGTCTTTCAGTCCCTCCTCTTGCTTCACTCCAACAAGGCCGGACACTGATCTTCAATGATCCAGGGTCTTACTCAAGGTCACCCTTGAGTGAATTACAGAAACAAGGTGACCCAGGTATGACCAGGTATAACTCAGGTATCCTGGCTTCAAAGCCAATGCTCTAAATATAAGAGTATGTGTGATAGAATCAAATGAAAAGGTTCAGTGGTTCCAATTCCAGCGCTACCACTTTCTAGCTGCTCTATAAACTTGAGCCACCTGGTCAACCTCCCCATACCTTGGCTTTTTTGTCTGTGAAATAAAACTTTGCTGGGTTATCATGGGAATTAAATGAGACCGTGTAGGAAAAACACACAGGATCACATCGAAGCTCCGTTCTTTTATTTGAAAATTACAGAGCGCTTTCTATTTGCCAAAGAAAAGGAGGCAAGAAGAAGAGATTATAAAGAAAAAGTACATATAATAAGGAATGACCACACTGTGTTCTACCAAAGAACTGGGTGTAGAAATGATTGTCCAAAGGATCTTGAACGAATACAGGGGGAGCTGGGTAAGGGGGAAAAGGTAGTCATGGAAGGGGACAGAGAGGTTTCAGGCAGGCAAAGGTCTTCTCTGGGACATGAGAAAACACTTTAGGAACAAAAGACAGATTGCGCCAAACCTGGCTGAAGAACTGAGCTTCAAATCACACTGCTCGCCTCCCATTCGGAGAGATGCCAACAGACCACAGCAAGGGTTCATATTTGTCCGACCAAAGATATTTTTAAGAAGACATTGATATTTTAATGAAGATTTTTGTGGGGAGGTAGAAAAGATTCCCATTACATACCACAGAGCTAAAAGTATCTGTGCGATGTCCCTGTTTTTCCCAGGCAGAGTCATTCCACCCCACCAGTGGCCTCATCTCCCTCTCCTCCCTTCTCACACAAAGCCTTTTCGGCACTCCCTCTCAACAACCCATTCCACAAAGCAAAATCCCAGAAGTGAGCCTCTGAGCGACCGTCCATCGTTCCCCTAGCACCGAGACCTGTGGACGTCCTGTTGCCAACCAAACCTGTCCCATTCAGAGGAATTCTGTAAGCCCCTGCTAGGTGTGTCTGGGCCTGCCCCTGGGACAAGGGCAGGGCAGTGCTCCCACCCACAGGAGACAAGGAGGAAGCAAGTCCCAAGGCCACGCTGGCTTCCGGCCCAGCGAACACAGCAACCCTCCAACGCCGCACAGAAACACAACCTCCTGGTGGTTAGAACTTTGTGGTCTTCAACCACCTCATCCCTGGTTTCTGGGAGCTTCCAAGAAGGGAACAACTAAGGAGGATATGAAGCCAAAAGCCAGGATGGGTTCTGAGAGGCAGATGTTAGGGCAGAGAGAACACAGTGTCTTCTGAGGCAGGGCCTCATCCACAAGGAAGCTGTCAGATGCTTTCCAACCACGAGCTTCGAAGTTACTAGGTGCATGAAGCAGGGACAAGGGTGGCAGGGATGGACGCCAACCAGGAAGTTTCTCCAGGCACAGTTAGGTTGGCCAACCATTCCGGTTTGCCTGGTACTATCCTGGTTTTCGAGCTGAAAGCCCCAGATCCCAGGAATCCCCACCCTGGGCAAACTTCCGCCCTAGTTGGTTTCCTAGGTGCTGTGTCCCCTCCCTCGCCCCGGGATGGTTTCACTAGCAAGGTGGTAAGTGCTGCCAACAGCCTTGCCAGCTGAGCTCACAGCCTCCCTTAAGCCTCGGGGCTCCTGGGTGAAAAACTGGTGCCCAGAGAGTAAGATGAGCCCCTTGGGATGGCCCCCAGGCAGACAGGAGCCCAGGCCTCTGGCCCCATTCTGCCAAGGTCACAGGGATGTCCTCTGGAAGCTGGCACCCTGCCACAGCAGCCTCTCCCTCCACCATCTGCCCAGGATGGATCTGGGAGCCAGATGAACAAAATAAAACACTTCTCAAGAGGATGACAATTATTAATAACTGCATATTAATATCAATGTATATATTTTTATACAAATTCCAAGAACTGCAAACCCCTCCTACCCATCTCCACACAGTTATCCTCTTGGGCCACTCTGCCCACATTTAGAAAACCAAACCAAAGGAAAACCACGTATCCCATCCTCACTGCCGCCCCACTGCATGACAACAAGTTAGACTAATCTCCTGAGAGACCTTGAGCAGGAACCACCCCGTGAAGCGCCTCCTAAAAACCTGACCCACAGAAACTACGAGATAATACATTATGGTTGTTTTAAGCTGCTAAGCATTGAGATAATTGGCTTCTGATACACAGTGCATATTTGCTACAGCAACTAGAGTTATATACCAAATCAACATGCCATACATTAAAAAAAAATAAAATAAAAGGAGCTGCCACTGCATTCTGCGTCCTGGGGTTACATTTAAGGTGAGGACTGCTAGTGACTTCACTGACCATACCAGGACCCCTCTAACATGCGTACGTATTCTGTCTCTCACAGATCTGTATACACTTACACACACACTCCAGGCCAGTCATGGAATCGGACATTTCTTTCTTTCTTTCTCTCTCTTTCAGCAAAGGAGGGTGTTCTGTCTGTGGATTCTTAAATGGGCATATAGGAAGGAGATAAATATGAGCAACCATAAGAGAAATGCCCAGTCTAGGTATATAACAACACAGCAAGACCCAATTACATGTGCATGTGTACATATGTGCATGTGTACATATGTGCATGTGTACACACGTGCACGTGTACATATGTGCATACGCGAAGGCGCAAGAGAGATGCTGAGCAACAACAGTCGGGAGAAGGCATGAGTTTTTCATCAGTGGGACAGCAGCAGAATGAGGGGCAGGCAACTGAAAAAGGGGAAGAATGGGTTTAGAAATCAAGCAGAGAGGCCGGGCGTGGTGGCTCACGCCTGTAATCCTAGCACTCTGCGAGGCCGAGGCATAAGGATCACTTGAGGTCAGGAGTTCGAGAACAGCCTGAACAAGAGCGAGACCCCATCTCTACTAAAAATAGAAAAAATTAGCCAGGCGTGGTAGCACATGCCTGTAGTCCCAGTTACCCAGGAGGCTGAGGCAGGAGGATCGCTTGAGCCTTGAGGAGTTTGAGGTTGCCGTGAGCTAGGCTGATGCCATGGCACTTTGGTCCAGTTGACAGAGCAAGACTCTGTCTCAAAAAAAAAAAAAATCAAGCAGAAAA